>NC_045606.1:82512843-92512843 GCF_009762305.2 Zalophus californianus
TCGAGTTTATGGTAGCAAAATGAGGAGAGCCTGTTGGTGGCAGAGTTTGTTTGCCAGGCTTTGCTGGATGGAAGAGTCAGATCTGTTGTTGGCCTCCAGCCATTGGTTTTCCATATAAGTCATCCTCCCATCCTCTGCCATTAGTTTGCAAATCCCAAGGTACTAGTAGCGTATCTTGAGGACCAGCCCTGGTCTGTGATCATTTAACACATTCCCTGAATGATAAATCACTGGACTAAATTGTAAATGGAAAGTTCTGACCCACTTGCAATTCCTAAGGCTAAAGCCCTCGATTCGAATTCAGGAGGAACCATGGGAATTCAAGGAACTCAGAAATGCCTTTTCAGTTAGCAATGCAGATCAGAATGAGTGTTTTGCTTTGTTTTTCTTATTAAACATCTGTACTTTTATTTCTTTCCCTTGTCATGGAATAGAAAGTAGATAGTAAGTTATTTCTGAATAGAAGGTTTTTCAGATTAGTTGAGTGAGAGATCCCCAGAGATGGAAGCAGGAGTGAGGGGTGGATGATAACATCCCAAGTATATAAGATGTAGGACTGTGCCACTTTGCACTGGGCAACTAACTCCCACTCTGTTTGGTATATGTGAGTTTGATTTAGAAAGTTAGGACCTGAAAGTAAGCCCTGCAGTGTATCGGCCTCTCCTTCTGGTCATTAATAAGTAAGAGCCTGAGCGGGGTAAGGTAGAAGTGTGATTGCTGCTGTGTAGTGTGAGGGTCCAATGTACTGATCCTGGTTTGGGCACTTTTTTCTACACTTTGTCTGGAATTCAGAAACTCTAAAAAGGCTAGTCTGGAGAGTGGGTACACCCCCTGAATCTCTATTTTCCATTCTCTAAAGTCAAAAATATTCCTTGCTTTGGTCTGCAGGGTGGCAGTGCATAGGAAGGTCTTCCCTAATAGTGTAGTAACTTAGTGATTTACCCATCAGCTTTTATTCCCTGGTCCTTCATTGTTACATGAGTGATCACACCCAGTGATGCTGCTTAGGCTTCCGTCCCTGAAGCTACCACTCAGGGGATTAGGAGATAAAAGATGGGAGATTGGAGCAAACCAACCAGTGATCAGATGTGTGACAGAGTCCCCCCCCAAATCCCCTGCTAAATTTGCTGCTGTTATAACCTGAATCTGATTTAAAATGAGGCTTAATGTCAGTTACGTAGTTTTTGCTAATTTTTTCCCCACTCTTAAAAATGACTTCTCCTTGTAGTGTTTCTTCATTCAGGGCAACTTATCTTTTTACCTGGGAGGAACTTATTTCCATTAGAATTGGAACACTAGCTGCATATTTTGCATTTAAAATGTTTCATGTGATTAAATGCAGAAAGAAACATTATTACTTCTGTTTCTTAGGAGTGTGCTCTTCCAACTGATTCTTCTTTTGTGCCTGGAACAATGCCTTTTTTTTATCGGTTTTTTTTTTAAGATTTTTTTTTTATTATTTATTTATTCATGAGAGGCAGAGAGGGAAACAAGTTTGGGAGCTCTCTCGGATTACGAGGCAGGATTACCAGGCGAGCTGTTAGCTGAAACTAGGCAGCCAAGTCCTCGGAACTGGGCTTAGAAGAGCAGGCTTGTCTTCTTCCCTCTACCAAATGCTCTTCCAGAGACTGGCTACTCAGCAGTGTGCAGTGTGACTTGTATAGTGATAGACACCCTCCCCCCCCCCCAGTTTGAACAGCCTCTCTTCTCACTGCCTCCCCTTTCCCCACCCTCCTATCCCTTCCTAATGTGATTTGTATATTAATTGGGTTTTTTCTTCTTCCTTTACAGAGCTATTAAGAATGGCAAAGGATTGCACAGCAAGAAGGAAGTGCCTATCCACCGTGTCGCAGACATATCTGGGGTGAGTTGTGTCCCTGAATAGAGCTGTGTGGCTCAGAGGTGCCAAGAGCTTGGCTGCTTATTCACCAAAGGACTTCAGCTTATGTGTTTTCTGTAACTCGTTTGTTTTCAGACACAGAATGTGAATTTTTCCAGGGCTGCTGCTTTTGCATCTATGGAGATCCTGTTTTATATTCTGAAAAAGCCGAATTCAAACTAGGGCATAAAACCTCCTCCTATCTCTTCACCCGAACTGTTTCTGTGTTACTTTTCCATTTTTTCATTATGAGGAGTTAGAAGATATTTCTTCCCAATTGTAGTAAGAAAAAATTACCTCCTTTTTAAGTCCCTTTTAGTTCTCACTATGACTGGAAAGTCTTAATGGAAAAAGGTCGAGTGTAGATTTTAGGACAGCCTTAAAAATTAGCGGCTTCTTTTTCCGCTGGTTGTCTCTGAGTGGGAGGGATGTGCGCACATCCTGTGAGCTCATACATATAGATGATATAGAAGAATGGAAGGCACAAATACTTAGGAGCTCCCAAAGGGCTGTGTCCAAATGACTACTTAGTGAATAGGACTTTACCCTTGCACATTTAGGATCTCTTGGCTGAAGATGATACCTTTGTCAGTTGAGACAAGTATTTATTCAGCAAGTATTTGAGTGCCTACTGTGACTGAACTGCTCTAGGCACTAAGAATGTAACAGTGAACAAAACTGATATGAATCCTTGCATGCAAGTGGGCAAGAGAAACAGCAGTGTCGGGAAGCAGTTGCTACGAAGAGAAACAGAACCAACTGAGGGAAGAGTGAGCCGCTTAGGTGTTGATTTGATCAGGTGCCCAGAGAAGGTTCATTGGCTCATCAATTTACCCTCTGTTCCTGGGACACACACCATCCATTTCAACTCCATAGTAACTTATGGTTAAGGAGGGGATCTGGGTCATGTATAAGGGGGACCACATCGCCCAGGGGAGATAACTGAGGAAGGGCTAGTAAATCTTAAGCTTTTGGATACTCAGGGAGCTTGCCTTGGCACCCGGAAGAAAATGCTCCCATAAACAAAGGCTTCTAGAGCTCAGCCTAGCCCACAGCAGTGATGGATTAGTGTGTATTATCTTCTGTTATGTTGTGTTCCCGAGTCTGGCTGAGACTTTGCTTATTGTTCCTTGTGACTGCTTAATATAAATGTATCTGGCCAGATGCCCCTTGCTTAGGAATAGTGGTACCATGTTCATTTTGAGCAAGGGGATTCTCCTGAGCTTTTCTGACCCTGACCAGTCACTTCAGACTACAGATTAAATAGTGTTCCCTACATTGAGTGGTGGACTTTTGTCAAAAAGTCGTGCCTCTGTTTAATGAGTGAGGTACGTTGATACACATTCTTTGTAGCTAAGATTCCTCTGAAGCCCAGAAACGTGTTGCCAAGGGCCTTCAAGCCCCAGGTGACTAAGATGTATCTGCTAAGGCTCCTCGTTAACAGGTGTGGACTCCTGGCTTGCTGGTATTAGGCCTAGTTTCCCTGTGGCTCACCAGTGATCATTGACGAATGTGATATTTGCTGCATGTGTCTCCTGTGCTGTTCTCTACAGTATTTTCCTTAATATTCTTTTGTTGAAGACGGTGGAGTAATCAAAGGGCAAGTTTTTGGCTGTTCAACTGAAGGAGAAAAAAGTTATAATTAATGGTTTTGGAAAACACAATGTTGACGACTCTACACCAGGGCCTTCTAGAAGCTGAATTAAACTTTGAGGATGGTGTGATGCCTTTTGGCCTGTGGAGTTCATGTTCTTGCTCAGATTTCCCATTGGCAGTGAGGGGAAGTCCTCATCAGGTTTTTGAATGGAGGCATGCTTGTCTCAGGGCTGTGCTTTTGACACCTGCCAACGTATCCTGATGCTTTTATTGCTGTCTTTGAATCTTCCACTTTTAACTTGATGTGTTTTGATGTTGTCTTTTATTCCTTTTTGCAACAACGGTCTTAATGAAACTTGTTTAATTTTTTTTCTTCCTATTTTTTTCTCTCTTCCCTCCCCAAGTATAGCTCATTTTCATACATATCTTTATTCTCCTTTCTGTCTTGATTTTGGAGAATGGTTTGCTCTTCTGTTACTTAAAATACATGTGAGTTAAATCTGCCTCAGTTACCACATAAATAAACAAGGAAAGCTTGAACAAGTGGGAGAGAGAAAGTGAAAAAGCTGTTCTATTTAAATAAATGTCAGAGTGACCTTGTCTACCTCCATCACACATGATTCAGCTCTGAGTGCAGGCTTGCTTGCTTTCTTTTTTTTTTTTTTTTTGGTGCCCTCTGTAATAGAGAAGTTTTGTCTCTCTGCTTCTAACCCCCCGCTTCTTTCCGTCACAGTGTTGTGTTAAGTGTGTGTGTGTTGGGCTCCTGAAGCATGTTGGCGATGTTACTGTCCAAGGGACGGGTGAGCGTTGTGGGATCAGACAGGCGAATAGCTTACAGGTGGATGAAGACCAAACACCCTCAATACGAGCAATGAAATACACACATTCATAATGGTTTTGTAAAACTTACTGAATCTTTTTTTTCTTTTTATCTGGGTCTCTCCCCAGTTCATCGTTCTCCCTCTTAGATGTAGGTCATGATGAATGGAAGTATTTGTTGAGCTGATGGGATATGCCATATGCTGCCAAAATCACTTAGTGTGGACCAGTATTTATGCATAATGCCTCTTGCCATCCCAATATACATCCTTGGAATAAAAAACAAAAGACATATAAGCTAATCACATTTTTGTCTCCTAAACACACTCAAGAAATACACTATACAGAAGATCTTATGTCGTGATGTAATTTGTTCTAGGCTTAATGGCCTCCAACTTTTAGGGTTGAGTTTCTCCCCATTGTCCGTATCTCTTCTCTTGCACTTTCAAAGATGATTTCACTGTGTAAAGGTTAAGAGTGCCTTAAAAAGGCCTTGTATGGAGACTTAGTAGGTGTTAAGGCCTGCGTGACTGACTTCCTATGGTAGGAAGGGAGTAATCCCAGCCCAGGAGTGGGAGGCAGAGCACCTGCTTTGGTAGAGAGACAGTAGGCCTCTGGGCCAGTGAAACAGGGAGGCCTTTTCATATCCACTCATTGGCTTTCCGGACAGGACTGGACATTCATTGGCTACTCAACGTGCTTTTTCACTTTGTGTTCTGCTATGCCATTAGAGCCTCTTGCACTGCTGGCCCGTATTATGAGCTTGTTACAGGTTTTTTGATTTTTCAGAAATGTTATTAGCTCCCAACTTTTGGGTGATTCTTTTCTCTGTTATTTCTTGTTAATATAGATGATTTTTGTCATTAATGTCAGCTGAGTGCTGTGTTTTCCATAATGTACACAGCATTTGTGTGTGTAACACCAACTGAGTGAACCTCACCTTTTGGACAGGGTTTTATTCAACCTGGCCTCTTCTGCATCTTTCGCATCTGTTCTCAGGGTAACCACTAAGGGAAAAAAATACTGCCAATCTGGTAATTTGGATCCTGAAGAAGTTAATAATTTCCTTTATTTCTAATTTTTCAAGGTGAAGAAAGTGGAATATTTTAAGTACTGGTCATTGTTGTCTTTTCTGTAATCATCTGGTTTCTTTAGGCCAGGATGTTCCTATAAATTGAAACCAACTAAGAATTTGACAGACTTGGTACTAGATCTGATTTGATTTGGAGGATGGTTCTATAGTGACTGCTTCACTTCATAGATTCGCATTTTTATTCTTAGCAGGGTTTGTTTTTCCTTGATCAGTCTCCACTCCCTCCCTTACCAGCAGACAAAAGTTGGAATGTGCGTGTCAGTAGAATATAAGACTGTTCCTTATCTTAGGTTTATTACTGTTTTTGCTGTAGCCTGTTCTGTAATAAATACAATCTCCTGCAGATATAGAATGTAAAACAGGGCAATAAAATGGGGCTGGTGCGTGGCTTACTGTTGTTCTGGTAAATCAGACAAAATCAATTATTGTTCTGAGGAGCTACCCACTCCTCAGGTTGCAGGCAGCACGCACGGACTTCTTCCTGCGCCTCCCTCCACTCCTTCCTTTTCTGTTCCTGCCTGAGTAGTACTCAGTGAGTCACACTGTCTGTTTCACTCTTCCTCTATTTCCTGTTGTGTCTGTTCTTTCTTTCCTGGTGCGTGAAGAGTTAGGAACTTTGTTGCCAGCAGTGCAAGAGGATAGAGCTGAGGCCAGCATCCCATTCTCTCTAGTCATACCTCTATAGGTCCCTCAAATGGAGTTTCCCTACTCTGAACGTTTCTGCCTCTTCATGTTAGGGAGTCGTGTTAACTCCTCTATTAATATTGCTGTTGGCTTGCTTTCCTTCCTTGCCTCCAGTAAATCACTGTGTCTTTTTTTTCTGTTAACTGTTGCTGTGTTCACTTGGACTTTGGTTCCTGCTCTTGTTAACATGGGAAATTTCTTGTAACCTCTCCATGATGATTTTGTTGGACATGCGTAGTATTAAAGTAGGGCCTGGAGGATCCAGAGATTAGCTCTGGGGGGTAGGAAGTAGAAGGTCACATTTTGGGGACCCCTCTTGCTCTAGTATATCATGAAGCATATACTTGTTGAATTTACCAGTGAGATTCTAACTTGCAGACATAACAGATCGAAGTGTTCCCCTTAAATAAATAGGGGTGCCTGGGTGGCACAGTTGGTTGGGCATCTGACTCTTGTTTTGGCTCAGGTCATGATCTTGGGGCCCTGAGGTCCAGCCCGTGTCAGGCTCTGCACTCAGTGCTGGGTCTGCTTAAGACTTTCTCTCTGTCCCTCCCCTCCCCACCCTACCCGCCCCCACAATGCGTGCATGCTCTCTCTCTCTCTCTCTCAAATAAATTCAAAAAGTAAATAAATGGGATTTTTCTGTAGCATTTTCTCCTGACCTTTTTCTTCAGCTCATAGTTTTTCAGTGCTTTCTTGTACTTGTCCTCTTTTTCCTTGGGGTATTTAAGCTATCCTCCTTTTGCAAGAGGCAAGAGGCCCTTTACAGAAGTTCTCTTTCCCTAACTCCCCGTGGAGTTGGGCCTCCATACAAGAGTTAAATAATAATCTTTTTGGCTAAAGAGAATTTAAAACTGGTTTGCCCAGTAAGTGCAAAGAAGGTGAAAGCCACACCATCACCCAGAGGCTTTCTAAGTTAGGTCAGTATGAAATTAGTTTCCTTTCACGTCTTCTGGCCCACGTGTGTAGGTGGTCTTCTTGGCATTAATCTGTAGTTTTTTTCAGCCACCTTTCTGTTCTTCTAATCACTGTACCTTGATGGCATCATTGCTCATTTCTTGTTTGTTGTTTTGTTTTTTTGTTTGTTTAAATATTTTATTTATTCATTTTGACAGAGAGGGGAGAGACAGCGAGAGAGAGGGAACACAAGCAGGTGGAGTTGGAGAGGAGAAGCAGGCTTCCTGCCGAGCAGGGAGCCCCACTGTGGGGCTCGATCCCAGGACCCTGGGATCATGACCTGAGCCGAAGGCAGACGCTTAATGACTGAGCCACCCAGGCGCCCCTGTTGATTTGTTTTAATAGCCCTTCCCTCTCTTACTCTTTCTTAGCCTCCAATCTCATTCTCATGTCCCTTTTGTACCAACTACACAAGACCAAAGCCTGTGGTTCTGCCTGGTGGGCTTCTGTGACCTGGAGGATTGCTCAGCACTAGAGCTCCATTCACACCATAGCCACTGGCCCCACGGCGGGGCTCTGCATTTGCCATCCTGGGGAAATCCCATAGGAACCCTCACTGTCTGCTGACCTTGCTCTCTAGACCAAGCATGATGTGCTCCCTAAATATGGTGGCCCCTTGTGGGGAGGCCATGATTAGTACTGGTGATGGGTTCTTGTGGTTTTCTTTCATCTCTCCTATATATTTGGAAGTTCAAGTTGTTGCTAATCTAGGGGAAGATATTGCTCCTCTGTTCCCTTGTTCCTCTGTCCCCACTCAGGGTTCTTGAACTTCAAGTAGACTGCAACGTGCAGCTCATTGGCTTGGATTCTCGCAGCACAGAAACACGTACTGCAGCCCTGTGGCACAAGGTACCTGTGATGCCAAAGTGGCAGCTACTCTGGAAAGTTTCTCGCGCTGCTAAGATAGATGGGGGTGTTTTCTTTTCTCTTTACCTTTTCCTCTCTTCCTCCCCACTTCTCCCCTCCAGAGTTGGATGTTGTTAAGGTGACCTTGATTGTGTTGGGGGAGTGTGCTTTAGCTAGTTGCTATCCCTAACAGTTGAGGGCATTGCTTCACTGTCTTTTGTCCATTGTTCTTTCAGCCATAGTAGTCCTTTGTGGCCAGTTCTTGTTTTCTGAAGCTCTCTATCCAAACTCCCCAGAACTGCAGGGTTATCCCCTTCTCCTTCTAACAAAATTTGAAAGCATTTATGCTTTCAGTGAGCAGAGGAGAGAAGTCTTTCTCAGACTGAATGAGTTTCTCAATGAAACCTGGAAAGAAATGCTGGAATTGTTTCAAGACTGTATTTCAGTGTTTACCACAGTTAGTGATGGTTATGTTTAGGCACTCCTTTACAAATTTAAATCCAGTCTTCCACTGACTTCTGTTCCTTTTATGTGTGTGTGCATGGTTTTGGTAGTGGTGGTCTTCATTTTGCCACCATAGGGCACTAAATTTAGGACATAGTATCTCATCTCCATTAGTTGGGAATATCAGGAGAAATTGTCAAAGCTTTGGGACGGCACAAAGATTACTCGGTATTCTTTCAGAGGAATTGTAGGTTCTGCCTGGTAAACCCCTTGGGGTGATCTGATTCTGTCAGGGTCTGCTCCTTTGTGGCTGAGCAGTTTGGCACCTCTGCAGAGAGAGAATTTAACTTGTGAAGCCCTGATGTGATGCAGATGATTTCCTGCTTGTACAAATGTGGTCCTGTATATATGACACAGTTGATTTCGACCCTGTAAAAGAAATTATTTCAAATGTTACATTTTCACTCTGTAGTTTTGCTCTATGGTTTTGCATCTTTAGTAAATTCACTTCAGCATCCTGGTTGCCTTATGTATACGTGATCTTTAGATTCTCTTTTGAATAAGTTGTAATATCTTCTTGGTTTCCTCATTAATTAGTGGGTTAAAGTAAATATTTGACATCTTCATTTTATATTTATATTAAAGTGTCATGATTTGGGGGCACCAGGGTGGCTCAGTCGGTTGAGTGTCCAACTCTTGATCTCAGCTTCGGTCTTGATCTCGAGAGTTGTGAGTTTCAAGCCCCACCCTGGGCTCTACAGTGGGCGTGGAGGCTACTTTAAATAAATAAATAAATAAATAAATAGTCACGATTTTTCCATTTTGGGAATTATTCATTTTTTTTTTTTTTAAAGATTTTGTTTTATTTGACAGAGAGATAGAGAGCACAAGTAAGCAGAGAGGCAGGCAGAGAGGGAGAAGCAGGCTCTCTGCTGAGCAGGGAGCCCGACGCGGGGCTCGATCCCAGGACCCCAAGATCATGACCTGAGCCGAAGGCAGCCGCTTAACTGACTGAGCCACCCAGGCGCCCCTCCATTTTGGGGAATTATTCTTAAAGAGAGGAAGCAATTGCAGAAACGAGAAATAGAAAACCAATTTATAAAATTGGGCAATAAGAGATCATGTAATTATGTGCTTTGAAAGGTCTTTGATTGCCTGCTGTATACCTAGAAATGTGAAGAGTCATTTCATTGTGAAAGTAATTTTTTTTTTAAAGTTGTAAAGTGAATGTCCTCTTTCATCTACAGAATGCCTGCTTCCATGCCCTTGTACCTTACTTTGTCTACCATTATGTTCACCAATAGGCTTTTGTTGTAGAAAATTCAGGCACCATAGCCAATGGAGGTAAAGAGATTGGACATTGAAGACAGGGCACAATTTGACATTTGCTAAGTGTGTCCCAGCTGTGCAACTCAGCACCTCTGAAGAAACATTTGATCAAGTGACTTGCCCAGAGGTAGAGCACTATCAAAGACAGGCATTCATTATTTGTTGCGTCTGATAATAAAACCTCTTCATTCCAAAATAATCAGACTTGATATGTCCCTTCACTGAACTCTGTTTCAGGAAGTTTTCTGCCACAGATATTTCTGTTTCCCTTCTGATTCCTTATTTAACTATGACTTCACACACAGGAATGCATGCAAATGAGCCAGGGTCCTGGCTTTCATTTAAGTGTCCTGAGCTCTAATAATGACTTTTTACTTTCTTCCTTTGTTCAACAGAAGGAGAAAGGAAATTGAGGGAGTTCAGGAGCATTTCTTCCAAATGAAGTGACACCTCTTTCCACAGGGAGTGCCTCTAGTATAGATTTGGGTATCACTGGTTCACGCTCTGAGTTTTCTTTCCCAGTCTCTGGGTACATGTGGGTATTGTTCTTTGATTCGATTTCATGGGTCCAAATTGGTTAAATGAGCCCATTACAGGCTTAGGCCAAATGAACGTTAGGGTATTTTGAAGGCATTTGATAAAATTTTTGATTCCCAGGTTCAGGTGTGTGATTGGGTTTGTCTGTTCTGTCCCATGGCTGCTGAGTGATGTGATAGAACTTGAAATATTTCTGACCAGCCCTGGCTTCACTCTCCACTTCACCATCATACTACTACTTAGCCTTAGATTGAACTCATTTTGTCCTGTGGCCATTGCTTATATAAACGTCTCAAAGTAAGTCATTTTACTAACATAGACATTCTGCTTACTCGTATTTTAAGGCTTTATTTAGCATGCTTCCAACATATTCTACAGAATATGTTGTACAGAATTTTGGACTCTCTTTGCAATGTTGATATCCAGATAAATATCCTTGAATCAGAGCGCAGGGTCAACTTGAAATTACCTAGTAATTTTGTGCCTCAGTTCTTCAAGAAATGTTCTCAGGAAGAACTGATAAAAATTCCTAACACAGTATCGGATTTGGGAGGTGTCTGAGAATAAAGGCTATTACCAAGGTTTTGAATTTGGAGCTCTTTTGATAATACATTACTGTAGCATGTCCAGATACTTCACCCACTGTAGAAACCCTTTATTTTCTTTTATGCCATTCAGTCTAGCCCCCTGTTTCAGTTTCTCAGTTCTGTGTTATTAACTAGTGTTTCTTGAATGGCTGTCTCTTCACCTCTCCTGACCATGCCTTTATCCTCCTTTGGGTCATGTCTTTTCTTCCAGGGCAGTTTCCCCTTTCTATCCTCACTGCCTCTGATCAGGACTTTCTTGGGCATTTACATAATCACTTACTACCATGATTTTGCGCTTATTGGGTGTTTTGATTGGTAACTGTTCTCAAGTTGACATGTGCAGTGGTTTTCCTCACTGGTTTCTAAACTCTTAGGAAAGGGAGGTCTTTTTTTGTACCTCTTCACAGAGCCTAGTTTAGATTTGATTTGCCAGGTGGTGACCTAAAACAGTATGATATCTGTGTTTGGAAAATTATGTGACCCTGGCTGCTAGGTACAGGGTTAACTGTGCTGATCAGTACCTAGAAGTGGACAGACTTGTAGAAGGATGCAGCAGAAAGGGTGCTTTATTTACTACAAAATAGTGGCAGTATGGAGTCATGACTAGTAGCATGGATCCAGTATCTGACCGGCCAAGCTCAAGTCCTGGCTCCACTGCTTATGACTTTGTCACCTTGAGGAAGTTATTTAACTTCTCCATACCACAGTTTTCCACCATAAAATGAATAATAATGGCCCTTACCTCATTAGATTGTGGTGTGATCAGATGCCTTAATACATGCAGAGTACTTACAACAGTTGACACAATAAGAGCTCAACCGAGGGCAGTGGTTCACATGGTGGTGGTGATTATTATTAAATTGCTGAGCATCCTACTGAGCATCTGGAAAGTCCTCTGTACATGATAACTACCACCACCATCATCAGTTGTATTTGTATCCTAAACTCTTTATCCAGTTCAAGTCCCAGATCATAAGCCTCCCTCTTCTGAGTCTTTTTACCGCCCCTTTATCTCTTTAGATTTTTAACATATGCCATCTGGCCAGTTTTTTAAATGCATTTGTCATGTTGAGTCAGTGAATGAATGATCAAACCATAAGTATTTATTGAGTGCTGCTTATATGTCACACACAATGCCAGGTGTTGAGGATATAACATTGAACAAGACCAGTTACAGTCCTTATAGGGCATATGCAATTTTTTCTTTCTTTTCTTTTTTTTTTTTTAAGATTTATTTATGGGCGCCTCGGCGGGGAGTCTGCTTCTCCCTCTGACCCTCTTCCCTCTCGTGCTCTCTAGCTCTCATTCTCTCTCTCTAATAAATAAAATAAAATCTTTAAAAAAAAAAAAGATTTTATTTATTTATTTGGCAGAGAGCACAAGCAGGGGGCAAAACAGCCAGAGGGAGAGGGAGAAGCAGGCTCCGCCCCCTCCCACAGCAGGGAGCCAGATGTGGGGCTGAATCCAGACTCAAAGATCATGACCTGAGCCAAAGGCAGACACTTAACCCACCGAGCCACTCAGGCGCCCCTGCAATTCCTTCTATAATTACACTTGTGCTAGCAGTGAGTGTGTGTGCTCAGGGCCAGAGCTTATTCCACATGGTCAAAGTCTTTTAAGTGATTTTAAAATGAGGTCTAAAAGAAGGAGTTAGTCGAAGATCTTGTTCAGGGCTAAGGAATGAACTATGTACAGGAAAGTCCTGAGGTAGGAAGTTGCTTGGGTTCAAGAGGCAAGGCCATTATTGCTGGAATGTTGAAGATAGTGACTGGAATTAAGAAGCAAATGATTGAAACATTTACTTTGTGATCCTTGAGGAAAGCTTTTGAAATTTGTCTGAAGAATAATGAGAAATCATTGTCAAGGGAGGGACTAATTGGGTCAGCATTTTATAATTATATATCGTCCCTGCCCCACCCTGACTGCTGTTGGGGATAGACTTGAAGCAAGAGTGACTTTAGGGCACTGGTTCCCGGAGGGACCGAACAGTGGCTGGAACTGGGACTGTGACGGTGGATTGTGAAAGATAAATTTGAGATCTAGTTTGGTGGTAGGACAGGTAGAATTTGGCCATTGCTTGCATCAGGGGGCTGAAACCGGGTGTCATGCGTGAGCACTGTAAGTGTCCGACTACAAATAACAGGTGATTGGTGGTGCTGCTTTTCCCATATGGTAAACACTAGTGGTGTAGATATGTGGGGGGGAAACTAAGAATTTGTGGACATGTTAAGTTGAGGTATCCATGAGCCATTCAAATGGTCCAGAGCCCCGAAAAGTGGCCTGGGCTTCATGCATGAACTTAGGGCTGTTGGGTGTGTGTATGTATGTGTATATATATATACACACAAAATTCCCAGAGAATATCGAGAGATGAGCCCCTAGGCCAAGCCCTTCATCTCCAAAATTTGAAGATCATGTATAGATGGGGTGTAACCCACCAAACAAATTTTAAAAAGGTGCTTTCTGAGCTATCAAGAGGAAAATCCTAGTAACTAAGAGGAGAGAGCCTTACAACACAAAATTTGACCGTGCTGCTTCAAGGGAAAGACGAAGATTGAGAACTATCCAGTGGATTTCGCAAAACCGGTTACTGGTGACTTTGGAGCAGTTTTTGTGGACTGAAGGGGCATAAGGAACAAGAGCTAACTGTCCCAACTGGATTATCCCCAGGAATGATGTCTTAATGGCTCTATGCCATCACTGTTAAGAGTTTCCTAAGAATAGTAAGTAGATAAATGTGTATAATGGTGGTGTCTGTGTCGTTTTCAATGTGTAAGAAATCCAGGGCATCCGTTATTACATATGCACTCTTGGAGAAATGTATGACAATGATGAGAGATCCTCCAAATTCCTTTGGGGATGTTGATCAAAACTCTTTGAATTCTCTGCCATCACTCATGCATTCTGGGGTACATGGTTTCCATTGATAAGCTAGATCCTTAGGGTTATACTTCAACAACCCCAATACAGTATCTACATGTGATTACATTAAAACCAGAATTGTAAAGTCACTAGGTGAGGCAGAGTTAAATCTGTATTTTTCTTGAGGAAGAATTAGAATTTCCCAGTATATCCAAAACACTACATTTCTAACTACCCTTTTCGGTAAGGGTACTTCCCTTACAATTTAAGCCTATTATCATTGTGGAAAATGCTGAATTTGGCTCTTAAAAAACTGGAGAGACAGTTATCTGACCTAAATAATTTGTGAGTTTATCTGGGCAGAGTTGAATCAGCACTGAATGTTAATATATTTTCTTTGAAAACAAAAACTTACACATTTTTGTACCCACAAATGTCCGTCAAATTTTTTTATTTTAAATGCATCAAAAATCAATAAGCCAAAAGAGAAAATGATCTCTACTACTACCATCAGAAATTTGTCAATAAAAATACATCTATTTACAAAAATGTGGGTTTTTAAAAAAATTTTCCCCATCCCCTCCCTTTAAATGATATAAACTATTTTTTAGGACAGAAACTTTGTTTTATTCTTAACTACACAATCAGCACCTTGAATAGTGCCTGGCACATAGTAGGTGCTTTAATTTTCCTTTTCCAGTTATATTTTTGCACATGAATGTCTTCTTGAATCATACTTTTAATGTCTACCTAGTCTTCTGTCTTCTTGATGTACTGTATTTATTTCATCAGCTTTCCTGTTCTTGGGTATTTATTTCGATTGTTCTTTTCTTTCATAAACAACATTTTATTCCCTTAGCTAATTCATAGAAACAGTCCCATAAAGTGGACACTTATGCCAAAGGATAACCGTATAGTTGTTTTTAGCATCATCATCTGTAAATCTAATTAGATTTTTTGGTTTGATTAGATTAGATTAGACTTTTGGTTTGATACATTCTTCAAAAACACTGATCGTCTTCTGTCTTAATTAATAATAAACTTCTGCCATAATAGTTGTCATTTTCTCCATGTCTCAAAATCTAGAACTTTCTCTTCTAGATTTTTAAATTATCTATTTTTATTAACTCTTTAAAAATGTAGGGCTTCACAACCAATGAATAACTGAACTCTACCTCTGAAACTAATGATACACTATGTTAATTAATTGAATTAATTGAATTTAAATAAAATTTTTAAAAATGTGGGACTTCAAGAAAATGAATTAGACATAATCAGAAAGCTTTCTTTAAGATTAATTGGCCCTAAATTCGTATGTCTCCAGGCAAAAATGAATGTTCAAACTACTTTAGGGGGTGTTGTAGTTATTTTAATCCTCTAACCTTTTATACTATTTATTTTGATTTTTTTTAAATTTTATGTCACAGTTTGCTTACTGATTTTTTTTCTTTATCCTTTTCTGAAGTTGGGTTCTTATCTCAGGTGGGGTGTAGAGTTTAGCATGACATCAGTTTCCTTGCCCCTGAGTTCTTGACTTGCCCATGAAATGAAACCTGTGCTCATCGGACTGTCTTTTAAATTTTACTCTGCACATATATTTTAATTACCTCTCAAGCCATTTTCTGCTTCTGTAATAAATTCTTGCCTCTTGCCTGTAGAGACTTTGGAAGTGATAAAAATTGATCTGAAACTTTAAAAGAAAAAAATGTATTTCAAACCTGTTATTTTTTCATCATGGCCTGGTTATTGATACCCAGAACCATAGATTGGTTAGTTGCTTTGTTCCAGATTCTCACTGTCATCTTAAGCTGTGTTTTTAGACCAGTCACATGCCCTTTTTCCAGAAATGTTCAGGATGTCTATGATGATTTTCCGATAGACTCATCATTTCATTCTTAGAAGAGGAACAGCACAGTTGTTTTAAAGATTTTATTTATTTATATGAGAGAGAGAGAGAGAGAGACAGTGAGCAGGAGGGAGAGAGAATCTGAATCAGACTCCAGGCTGAGCATGGAGCCTGATGTTGGGCTCAGTCTCATGACCCTGAGATCATGACCTGAGCCAAAATCAGGAGTCAGACACTTAACTGACTGAGCCACCCAGGCGCCCCCAACAGCACAGTTGCTTTAAATGTAAATGGTCTTTTTCTGTTACTGTTTTGTAGTTATCTTTACCAGTTTAACATAGAAATGCTTCCTTAACTATTTTTTAATCAATTTAATTCTTTATTACAAATCAGATGTCTACAGTCTGGATAAATTACATGGGTTTTTTTTTTTTTTTTTTTTTGAGAAATATTTAACCTGAAAATAACTGGAAGATATGTCTTCCAGTGTGTGAATTTCCTTTAGATACTTTATTACTATGCTGATGAACAATGAAAGGAATTTATCTGTTGACTCAAAGTATTTATGGATAGTGTTTTTCCTGAATAAAACTACAAAAGCAATACTGTACTTACCTGACCTCAGAAAGAGAAGACATTTTTCTCCATGAAATAAGAATAGGATTTTTTTTTTTTTTTCTTAACGGAAAGGAAGTAAACCGAGAAAGAGGAAGTTGTGGATCTAGGAAACAGAACCCAGGATAGGATGTGAAGGGAATTTCCAGGGTCTTGGTGAAGGGAAGGCTCACGACAGCCATTGTGAGGCAGGCCTCACGGGCCACCATGCAGAAGTCAGCAGGAGAAAGGAGGGGAGCACTCCAGGGAGGGCTATGATTTACAAAGTCTTGACACTGAATATCAATTTAAGAAAAAATTGTAATAATCTGTTGGGAAGTTAGAGTATGGAGAAAGGGGGAAGGGACAGTTTGGGATGGGGGAAAGAAGGTGGGCTTTATTTGTAGAAACTTTTCTGGACCTCACAAATTACAGGTCATAACTTTGAGATAGTTCTGTGGTTTGGCAGACTTGAGGAGGGACATTCCTTGGCACACTGCCTTGATGAGCTTCACACCCCATCCAAGTTAGAGAAAGAGAATTGAATATCGGAAGAAAGCAAGCTTGGATAGTTGATAGTTTATTATAACTAGGTAAATACTTCTCCACTTTTTATATGAGGCACACACATATACCACCATCTGCTCTTTCTGTGCTAAATTTATAGTACAAAAAAAGTCTTGTAGAATAAGCCAAGGCATTGTATTTCCTGTTGATGATAAAATGCAGATTTTTCCACTAAAAGGCAATGACTTCATTTCTAAAGGTTAAATTGAATGGTTATCACAGTATAATTTCAGCTGGTTAAATTTGGGAAATTGAGAGTCATTCAATA
Organism: Zalophus californianus; assembly: GCF_009762305.2. Taxonomy (NCBI): domain Eukaryota; kingdom Metazoa; phylum Chordata; class Mammalia; order Carnivora; family Otariidae; genus Zalophus; species Zalophus californianus. The sequence goes on from NC_045606.1 coordinate 82,529,752, forward strand.
AAAGAATAATATCTGAAAAGCTAGTATAGAATTTTTATTTGATAAAGAAGTGGATATTATTTTATTCACATTAAGCCATATCATATGATTTTATTTCAAGGTAGAAAAGAAATGTCAATCGGGATATGTTCTTAGCAGTACTTTTTTTCTTTATTTGAACAAAATATTTCCTCTATATAGCCAGTTGAGGATGGCATCATGCTTTCCTTGAGCCATTGCCTAAGAATTAATACTTTCTTATGCTGCTTTTGTGAAACCAATAAAATTTTTTCTATGCTCTTCTGACCTCATGATTTTTCTCATCTAAACTATTTTCTGCTTTAATTTTTAAAATACTTTAATTCACTGAACAGTTAGAGTGTTTATCTAAAGCATGAAAAGTGCTTCATTTTGAACTTGTAACTCTGAGATACTTACAAATTAGTTGACTAGGAAAAAGGTTTTCTTAAGTTAAAAATTAAAATTTTGCATAGGCTACCTATGTAGGCCAATTTTTTATTTTTAAATTTTAGGTTTAATTTATAAAAATATATCATTTGTAGAATATAATTCTATCAGTTTTGACAGACATACATTGTGAAAAGCAGTATAAACATGTAATCATCACCATAGTTAAGACAATAGAACTATTGCATCATCCCAGAAAATTCTTCCATCTCCTTGGAGTCCTTCCTCTAGTCGCTGGCAGCCACTGATCCATTTTCTGTCCTTATACCTTAATCTTTGCCACAGTGTCCTATAAATGGAATCCTGCATTTGAGAGCCATCCATGTTGTTGTTGCCTGTATCCTTTTTATTGCAGAGTATCATTCCATTGTGTGAGGGTACTGCAGCTGGTTTATCCATCCCCTGTTGAGGCACCTTTTTTTTTTCTTGTTTCCTTATAACTTTTTCAGTAGGAGTCTTTTTCTCTAGGTTTTCTGCTATGTTCACTTCATTCCTATTAAACACGCACCTCACTGATGTTTATGCCCCTAGTTCCGTCACACACACCTCACCATGAAACATTGATAACCAGCTAGGAAGGTTGGTTTCAATTTTTAAGTGCTTTGTGGTAAATGTTGGAGCTGGAGGGCATTCCCAAGTATCTCCCCCCAGGGTCCCATTTATATCAAGAGATTATCATGCTGTACAGCTGGTTCCTCACAGAGACTCACAGCCTCATTAAAACGTCAGTGGGGGCCTTAGAGCCCAGGTTGTGGAAAAGAGGAAGAGCGTGGAGTGATGGATGACTTTTTTGCCTTTCTGGTGGAAGAGGTACTTACGATTTGTCTTCCACATAGCCACGGGAAAAATCCTCCTGGTCTGGGGAGCCCTGAAAAGATCTGTAACTGTGGCGGTGAATTGTCACAGTACAGCTTAAAAAGCGAGTGTGTTTGGGTCCTATCCTTAGGTATTAGTTCTGATCTCCACGCTCTTTTTTTTTTCTTCCCTCTGTATCTGTTCTTTTGTACACAGAGCTTCTGCTGCTTCAGTATTAAGATTGGTTGGACCCACACAGCAATGTGCTTTGGAGGCCCAGCCGCAGGCCGACCCTGTAGAGGGGATGGTCAGCGCTCACAGGGGAGAAACCTTCCTGCTTTCGCTGCAGTGGCCGTGCAGGACTCGGTTGTACTGCCAGGCAGCTTCTTCAGGTTTGATGGGCCTCTTTCAAATGTGGTTTCTCAAGTGCTGGTGGAGTACCCCATGGTACCCTAATAAGCTCTGCATGTATTTGTTTTTAGTTCTTTTTGCTATGATGTTAATCAAAGAGTGATTGTGATGATGAAAACTAATCAGTGAGCTTCATTATTAACAGCTCCCTTTTGAGACTTGCCCATGATAATCCTGATTAATGGCTAACTAATAGGTTTACTCTGATTCCCATTTCCCTGTGCTGTTTTGTATGTTGTGATGTTTGCTTCTCACCACTAACCATGTTTATGCCTACTATATGGGTATTTTCAGTGGAAAAATCATAGAATTCACTTTGCTAACATCAAGTATAAACTGACAGCCTAAATCCTGTTCCAGAATTCACAGAACTTTGATTTATGTAAGTTCTGCTCTTCTAGGATGCAGAGGACACGGGCATCTAAGTAGCGTACTTGTGGGCCTTGGTTTTATGCGTGCCATATAAGGATTCTGCTTCCTCTGCCTTTCCCCCTGCCCTTCCCCTGCCCTCTTCTGTCCTCAACTTTCCCACTCTCCCAAACTTGGTAGTTCATCGTACTAAATTATTTTCAACATGTGCTTGCTTATACATCATACTTTGTAGAGACAGGTGGCAGTCTACCTGCTGAAGGGAATTTCTTACAGGCATCGACACATGTAATCTACATTTGGAAGAGGTTTGGCCTGACAGACCAGAAGTGAGGACAGAGTAGGGGTGTATAATTAAGGTGTCTTTACAATCTTTCCCTCTCTCTAAGGATCATCCTGCCTTTCTTTGGGGTCATTCCAAGCCCCGTTCCAGTAAGTCTGAGGTATAGATATTAGCATCCTTTGAAATGAAGTCACCCCAGGCACATTTGTTGCATCATTACTTTCTCAATTTCAAGGTGTATTGAGGAGGCAGAAACATTCCTTAAAGAGATGCTATCCACAATAGCAAGTTAAATGTAGCTAATGCAACCTTAAATTAGCTTCTCTAGGATTACAGGAAAATACTTATGTGTGGTTTGTTTTGGAGCACAGGTAATGTGAAAACTAGCAGTGCAACAAAAAAAGACTTACCTGCTCAGAAGTACAGTTGCTTCTTGATTATTTACACCAGTGGAGGGGAATATTGGTGCAGAAAACTGTAGCTAATTTATCTGCTTGGATTCTCAAAGCCTTGAGCCAATGTTATGCCAGATAACTATGGTGAGTAGACTCCCAGGCCTCATGTACATGAGTCACAGCATGGAAAACCTGAGGATGAGAGTCTCTGCAACTAGACTTCTAGACAGAAATACTTGATACTGAATAGTCTTACCTTGAAATGAGCCTTCTGTGCCTTAAGTCTCAATGTTGTTATCTCTTTAAATCTGAGGCTTTTAAAAATACTTTTTGGAGTTATAAGGTTATAAAGAAATCTTTGATTTCACTAAATCTCAGTAGGTGCTGCTTCAGGATTGTTGGGGAATTTCAAATGTCATCTGAATGTTGTCATTTGAACTTGCTCACTTTATTGTCCTTAAGACCCACCTGGCACCTTCAGTTCCTCAGTGGGGCCTAAACTGCTCTCTTACACTGTTCCGCATTATCAGGTTTTCTCTTATTTACCTAGTGTTGAAACTTAGAAGTGAGTGTAAGAGACTGAAGCACATGGCTGTACTTGCATGGGCTCTTTGGAAGGCAAAGCAGAGTTTAACCACATTCAGTCAGTTTTATGGTAATAACTATCAAAACTCCTAAAATAAATAATTCCATAGCTAAATTAGCAGGGAGTGATGTATGGCTACATCACCTGAGGGAACTTGTCAGTCTGACTTACCAGTCTTTTCATATGAGCCACTTAAACAAATTTTAAAGGTTTCAAGGATTTTTGTGTTGAAAAGGAACATGCCAAGCAAGGGAAGCGCTTAAGATGACAAGGAAAGACAGACACCATTGCCTGTGATGGAGATTTGAAAGAGCTGACATCTGGTGCTTACATTTAATTTAATTGACTTCACAAGAATTTTTTTACTCTTAAGAATCTATGAAGTTGGGTGAAATTTTGTATCTTTTCCCTTAACGGGTGGTTCATAGGCATATCATCTTCAAGCATTTGGAAAGATGAGGGAGCTCCATGTCTTGTCTTGCAGTTTGGCCTCTGGAAGTAAACATGGACAATTGTGGTAGGCTTTTAAAATTTGTTTTCGTGCCTTCAGTTGTCATAGTTGGCTTTCACTTCTAATCTTTGTCATAATCAGTGGCATGTCATATTCTCTTTGCTATCTTCCCATATGTTGTTGTTTCTGGATTAGGACTGTTAAATTGTAGGCTGAGACTTAGGAAGAGTCAGGAACTTTTTGTTTAATTACATGGCTGATAGTAAGGTACCTTGATTTCTCCTTGGTTCCCAGTCTGAGAAATTCTCTTTCTTGGTAAAGTAGGTAATCATTTAGCAAAATAGGGTGAGAATCTGCTCCAACCTTCTTTTTGTATTAATACCTATGTGTGTGTGAGCTGCTCACCTTTTTTTATCTCCAGATAAATACATCCATGCGAGCAAAAGTCTGTTTCTGAAAAATATAGATTACTGCAGTTTTGAGGGGAAAGGTCCTCTCTTCAGAGACATTAAGTTGCCTCATGTTTTGCGATAATCAGTTTAATAATTGTTGTTGACTTACTGGTTCGGCTCATGAATAATGTCCCAGATTTAGACTAGTGTGGCAAAAGGATTTTAATCCGGTAGTGCTTTCTTTCCCATGGAGCATTTGTCTTGCTTGACTGTTCTGGACTTCAGCCAACTGCCAGAAAGGCCTTGTCCCACTGTATATGTAGAGTAGAATATGTGGTGCTTAAGTGTTCACTGGGGGAGTTCCCAACTCACTAAAGCTCATTGTTACCTTACCTTTTACCAATGTGCCATTAGAGACACTGAGAATGGATGACTGTCTCTCCTTTTCTCTGAGAATCTGCTTGAAGGGAAGGATGAATCTCATTACTATAAATACTGTTTTCATCCCAGCCTACCTCACTGCTTCTGAATGAGAGGAGCCCCTCTGGCTGCTGTGAAAGCTCTCAAATACTTGATGGCTTGTTAAATTTTCATTATCTAATGTGCATTAATTTAGATACAGTAGCTCTGTTGCTAGGAGCAGAGTGAGAAAGGAAGAGCTTGGCGGAGTGCAGACTGCTTGTGTCACAGGAGTCAGGAAAGTGTGCAGAGCTTGCTGTCCTCAGAGGGAGTTTACGGGTTCTGCTGGCTGGGCTGAAAGTCTCGGAAATTCTGACGTCCCCTGACTACTCCCCCAGCACATGGACTGTGATGTTTTGATGCTTGCTTACTGTATCATCTGTTTCATTAGCTTGAAGGACTGAAAGGATTTGAAGCTCTCTAGATGAGAGCTCTGTGGTTCAAAATGTCCGAGGTCTGTCTTGAGGGTAGAGGGCATGCACTTTGTGTTTTATGTTTAAAAAAAGTTTTACAGTGCTATTCGGTTTCATGTGTTTTCCTGTTTCTATAATTGTTCATGCTGACATGATGTGGAATAGGTCCCCATGGAGCATGTCTTACTGTTAGAGATCTCCCAGGCTGGGAACAGAACAGTCTGCCCAGGTCCCAGCTCACCCCTGAAAAGCATGTAGACCAAGGCTCGCTATATAGGCACCCAAAGAAGGCTGCACTCTTGATGTTCAGAAACAATGAGCCTCTGAATCTACATAACCCATTGATGGTTAAAGATGAACTACTTTGGGTTTCTTGGGAAGGGACTTTATGTAACACAGCCCTGGGCATCACCTTTTTTTTTTTTTTTTTTTTTTTTAATGAAAGTTAAAGGTTAAATTAACCTCCACGAAAGGCTGGTATTAGTCTTCTCCCCCTTGATTTTGTTGAAGGAAGAGAAGCCCTTTTTTGCATCCCGTGAGGAATAAAATTTTCATTTCAAAGCACCTTCCTAACTTGTATATCCATTGAGTGCATAGTAACAGAACAGAGGGAAGCACAGAATGTTCTGGAAATTTCAGATTAACTCTGTTTCTTCTGTGGAAGTCACATGGGTATCTTGCCTGTGTCATAGTTTCAGGGTTGTCTGTTTTTCTACGATTATTCGCTGAGCTCTGTATGGTCTGCCAGACTTTTTGCCCTAGAACAGAGAGAAAGAATCATTTGCTCAGATTTTACTACTTTTTTCTAATGATTCTTTTCTTTTATCCACCAGGATACCCAAAAAGCAAAGCAGTTTCTGCCCTTCCTTCAGCGGGCAGGTCGTTCTGAAGCTGTGGTGGAATATGTCTTCAGTGGTTCTCGTCTCAAGCTATATTTGCCAAAGGAAACTTGCCTTATCACCTTCTTGCTTGCAGGTAAGTCTTGTGTGTTATATGTTCTGATAATTCTTCCCGGAGCTCAGAGGTCATGCTTTGGAGGTCACATGCCCTCCTTTCCCTTGTGTTTTAGATAGGACCTCGAACCAATTTAGGTGTTTTAGTCTCTGATTGAGATGTGAACACAAAACTGCTAGATTTGATCCCTCTATCACTGCAGACCCAACACTGAGCTCTCTTCCTGTTCCTCATTTCTAAGGACATAAGAGTAGAGCAGCTTGAAAAACAACACGTATCTTTTCACAGCCTGGGTGAAGGGAATTCCAGACAAAGAAAAATACTAATGATGGAATTCTCACAGTCGGTATTTCGCATTTGGGATAGACCACCTCTGCCATGTTAGTCATGGGTAGTCCACCGAGGAGCTGAGACACCCTCCCCTTGTGTCTCCCTAGGCAGTACCGTTTGTCTTTTATTCTTTACAGCTGTCATTAGGATCCAAATCCTTTATGAAACGTCAAATATGACATTGCCTTCCCAGGCTCCGGCATCTTTACTGTTTCCCTGTTGCACTAAGCTTGACGTGCTAGGGAAAGCCACCTTTTCTTTGCTGACTGAATGCACATCTTTCTTATCCTATCTCTTTTTTAGTAGGTTAATATTTCTCAAGCCAGCAAGACTGTGTATGAACTGTGTTCTTTGAGCAATTTACATTTATGCATTCAAGGAGCAGACTGCCTTATTTCTTCCCCGATGGCAGATAATAAAGTTATTTATTTCCAGTCAGTACTTCACAGAGACTGTGGTCTTTGAGAGAAAGTGTCATTTTACGTCAACACCCCACAGCCGACCCCTATACACACAAACGTTCACTCATTCACAAAGGACATACGTATTCTGCTGTGTTCTCCCGGTGCACATTGCCTTTTCTGTTGATACCCTGCTCCCTCAGCACTCCTTCTGTTGGGATTCTTGAATAGAATTCGCCATGGGGGAAGAGAAATGGGAGCCATGCTTGCTGTCCCCTGCCAGATTGCCTCAGCCTCCTTTTCCTAAAAGGAACCGATAGTTTCTTCTGTAGATAAGGGGGTCTCCCTCAGGCCCTAACTAAATGGGTTGTTATGTGAGATAAATCACTCACTGAACACATGGCCGTGACGTTCTCTGCTGCTGCTGGGCTGCCACTTTCTGGCTGAGGCTCTCTCGCACATTCTGAAGAAGTTAATGATCACTGCGCAGCTCTGCAGGCTTTCTGAGGGGACTAACTGAAGTATGACATGAAGCTCAGGGGCAGCTGCGGAAAGGAAGGGCCAGAACAAATCCATACCTTACTGGAGGGCTGTGCTTCAGTGAGCTGTAGTAAACGGAGCAGTAGCATGGCAGTGTGTGATGGAAGCCATTCGTGCCCTTAAGATTTCTGGAGCCGAGAAGTTTCTTGTCAGTGAATTCTTGTTGTTACAGAGTTGGAAGTATATATTCAACTTCTCCTTTGTTCTATGTCTACAAAACAAAAGCATCCTCTTGGCAGTGTGGGGCTTTATCCCAGAGGTGAACAAGAGAAAAGAGAAAAAGTATTATTCTTTCTGGAAAGCTTGGCCACAGGTCTATAGGGGAAAGAAAACATTGAAGTTCTGGCTTCTAAATTCAAAACTACCTGAACGGAGCCAGCTCAGAGCTTGGACCTATCCTGTCTGGAGTTTTCCTGCAGAACCCTTCTGATTGTACTTTCTTTGCCATGGAGCATTTGTCTTGCTTGACTGTTCTGGACTTCAGCCAACTGCCAGAAAGGCCTTGTCCCACTGTATATGTTTTGCATAAGTGTTCACTGGGGCAGTTTCCAACCAACTGAAGCTCAGACACAACGCAGCCTGGTCACTGAACTCCACAGCAGCCAGTTCCTGTGTGTACTTGGCATTATTCTAAGTTTAGCAATTCGAAAGACAGTGCCCAAGTTAACTTATATTCTGAAAGATAGATTACCAATGCAAATACATGATAAAATATAAGCTTTTACATTTTTCTCGTGCCATACTAGATGCGGTTATATTCTGCATCTTCTGATTTCTTTAGAAACCTGGCAAGGATACCGGACAGGGGAAAGTAAGAGCACACAGACCTCAGTTTGAATCACGGCTCTACTCTGCACAAGCAGGTGACTTTAGGGAGGTTTTTTACTCTTGAAGCCTTAGCTTAGACATCAGTTAACTGGAAAGTCTTTCTTGCCTCTTAGGATTTTTGTGAGGATTTAATGAGATGTGTAAAGGGTTCAGAACAAGCCTGCCATAAAGTAGATTATCCATAAATATGTTTCCTTCCCCCTTCCTCTTACAAAGACTTGGTGAATTCATAACTAGAGCTCTTCTTAACTCTTAAATGGAACGGCATATTGTACAGTGTGTGTGTGCACATAGCAGAGTCTCTACCATGGAGACTTTGACCTATCAGTGGAAATAAATCAAGGAAAGTTGCTGTTCTAGCCTCCTCCTGAATGAGCAGAAAGCTCACTGATAGGAAGGCTACTGGCTTTTCCCTTTGAGTTTAGAAAGAGGAACTCTGCATCCTGGTAAGACATTGTCCTAGGTCTCTAGAAGCTCTAGAGGGAAGACAGACATGTAAGCAAACTGCAGTATTGGGCTCTAGGTGAAGAGAATTCTTTATAAGGCACAGAAGTAACACAGAGAAGGGAGTGATCGGTTACTTAGAGGGAAATCAGAGGTTGTCTGCCTGAGGAGCTGCCACCTGAGTTGCTTTTGAAGGACAAATAGGAGTTGGCAGTGTTGGGACAGGAGGGGAAAAGGAGGAAGAGGAACATTCTAACTAGAGGTTAACAGCATGTACAAAGGTGTAGAGGTATGATCTTTCCTGGTGTGCCCAGGTAACTGTGCCCCCTTTGGTATTGGTGGAATATAAGGAGTGAGGGGTTGGGGTGGGATGCGGCTAGAAATGCACACAGGATATACCGTGGACCCTCAGATTCACTCAGGGTATTGAGCAGGAGAGCAACATGCTCGCACTTGTTTTAAGAAAGTTTATTTTGGTGAATACATTGGAATAAATGAGGCTGGAGACTGAGAAAGCAGTTACAGAAGCAAGAGGGTTAGAGGCCTAAAATCTGGCAGTGAACAAGAGGAGAGGTTGGAAAACTAGGAGGAAGACTTGATAATTCAGGGAATGATTGGATTTTTTTGGTCAGAAATAGGGGTGACATTGAGTGTAGGAAGGAACATAACTCACCCAAGCCTTGAGTGTTTGGGTGGACTGGGATATCCACCAGCAAGGGCAAAACCTTGAATAGGTTTTAGAACAGATAATTGGTGGTTGGAGGATTAGGTGGAGAATCCTGCATGTTCAGGAAGCCAAGAGAGGAAAGAAGTCCAAGGAGTCGGCACTGTCAGATTTTACCTAAAATATCAAGTCGGTAAAAACTAGGAAGTGATTTTATACTGTTTATCAATTAGTAAGTCACAGATGACCTTTGTCAGTGCAATTTCATCAGAGTTGATTCAGCTAAAGGCACATTACAGGCGATTAGGGTGTAAATGTGGGAAATGAGGAACAGAATCAAAAATAGAGTGCTCGTTACAAAATTCTAACAGAATGCAAACGGAGTGCATAAAAATGAAAGCTAAGGGGTCACACTAACATTCTAAGGATGTCAGCAACTTGAATACTTGTATAACTGTAATTCTTAAGATTGGAGCAGAATGTGGCATTGAGTTGGAAAAGCTATTCGGTATACCTATTATTTTCATAATACCAATTACAGAAGTAAAACTCAACAAAATCTTCTTGGCAAATGAGGATATAAAAAAGACGGAGTGAGAAAAAGTATCATAGGGAACATGAGACACACTGGTCTGAATCCTGAGAAGAAGAAACGAAGAAAGACTGCAAGGAATTGATTGACAGAGCGATGAGCTAGAGGAGACAACAGGAATGAGATGACTAGAGAACAGGGTGGAGGGAGTATCCTTAGAGGAGGGCCCCTTGGTCTTCTGGGACCAGCTACAACAAATGCTGAAAGTGATTGTAGACACAGACACAGCATCCACATTGTGGGGTGGTTCACCTGGACAGTCAACCGCGTGGCACAGCTTTGCAGGTATCTGTGGGATGTGCTCTGCATCATGGAAAAATGGCATTCTGCTGGAAATGATGTCTCTCTGCAGCCAGGAGGGATTGTGATTCTCATGGGGAAAGTCAAGATAATTGTTCAGCAATCCCGTATGTGCTGCTCTCGTTAATCCCAGCCTTTCAGAGAGCCCTCTGGACTTCGAGGTGGGGTGGACATTTTCCATTTTTATGTCGCCTTTTTTGGGCAGACGGCCCCACAGCTTGATAGGGAGTGGCATTTGGCCCGAGCCAGCTGGCCTCTCTGTCACGGTTCCTGCACCCCTGTATGTGGAATGATTGCTTGGTCAGATGGGCTAGCAGGTGGGGCTGGGCAAAGTCAGCTGTAGCTGACAGGTCAGTGCCTCCTGGAAACTCTCACCCTTTAGTCCTTTGAGCACCTGGCTTAGGTTTGGTCGGTGAGCAGGTGACCTTACAGCATCAGAACAGAGACTGTTGACTTCCCCTCTGCCGCCACTGTGGCCTCCTCCTGTGCAGACTTATTTCTGTCGTGGAGGCAATCAGAGCCAGGTCTTGTCCTCAGTTCGCAGGGAAGCCAAGATCCCCGGGCAGCCCACATTTGTTTGAAAGCATCCTTTTTCCTCATCTAGCATTTAGTGTGTCCCATTTTTTTCCTCCCATTAGAACCAAAGCAGTTTACTCCCAGTCTTTATTTTTCATTTATTTTCACTTGTTTCACATTTTAGTTTCTTGTCGAAAGGATACTGGGGTGCACATATTTGCATATCACTTGGCCTTTGATTCACATTTTTATTTAACAACACCATTGGGCATGATGGGGAGTGTGTGTCCTAGTGCTATGTATGACCTTTACAGTACATTTCCTTATTTTGATGGAGAAGCAGGCCCCTCGCTGAGCAGGGAGCCCGATGCGGGACTCGATCCCGGGACTCCAGGATCATGACCTGAGCCGAAGGCAGTCGCTTAACCGACTGAGCCACCCAGGCGCCCATACATTTCCTTATTTTGAATTACTCTCTTAGCTCTAGGGTATCTGGGTCATGCCAAGGGCATAGTTCAGGAAGTAGTCCTGTTGACTAAGGAGAGGCAGGTATCAAGTTTGCCTGTGAACCAGCTGCCTGAATTGGAAGAGAATAATAATTTGAGGTTTCAGTGCAAAGTAATCTAAGTAGTCTCATTTCAAGTATTTGGTTTCTTCTGCTAAGTCACTGAGCCCACCCCATATGCATTTCCATGTTCCTAAAGCTAGGACAGCAGTATGTATGAGGAATTAGGGACTGCGGCAGGTTGAGAGTGTGGGGGAGTAGATGTCAGTCATCTTGGTTGGATCCCATGGTACAAATCACCTAGAAGGCAGCAGCCACCTGGCAGGGGGTTCCCATGTAGATCACAGCAGGTGACTTTTAATTAACCAGTTGCCTAGTCATATGAAACAAGACTAGAAAATGAGACTTCCCTTCGCCTGCAGGCCCTTTGGCATTTTTCAATTTTTTTCTCTCTCTCTTTGATTACAACTCCCCCACTGGAGCTGCATTAAGACAAGGGATGCAATGAGAAAAAGGTTCTAGGTATCTAGGTTTTGGTAAATTTCAATAGTGGTCATGTGCATGATGGGTAAATTAAAGGTTCGGCTGTGTCCTTCCACCCTGAATGCCTTTGAGGAAAGTATCTCATGTCCTTCTTTCTTTTTAACGCCTCTTCTCCAGCTAGTCCTAATAGGAATACAACTGCCTGTTTCAATAGACCGAAAACTGGGGTGCCTGGGTGGCTCAGTTGTTAAGCGTCTGCCTTCAGCTCAGGTCGTGATCCCTGGGTCCTGGGATCGAGCCCCGCATTGGGCTCCCTGGTCGGCGGGAAGCCTGCTTCTCCCTCTCCCACTCCCCCTGCTTATATTCCCTCTCTCGCTGTGTCTCAATCTGTCAAATTAAAAAAAAAAAAAAATAGACCAAAAACTTCTAATGAGAGAGGAGAGGGAAGGTGAACAGGAATATCCTCCCCATCTCCTGGCCCCAGGAATGGTGGATCCCCATTGATTACCAGTGCCTAACCAAATTACACAATTAAAGCCAATGTATGTTTAAGTGAGAAATCCCATTCTGCTATCACAGAGGTGCTAATGAATCAGGCTGTTATGTGGTTGTGTTTGCTGGGCTTCTATCCTTAATTAAGCAATTATAGGGTCTGCTGATACTTATGAATTCCTTTCAGATGCTTTAATTGAATTGCAACTTAATGGGTATTTGTAAAGTGGGGTATTTTTTCTCTTGGGACTTGCCAGTTTGATTCCATCTCCACCACCTACTTGCTTTCAGTTGGGTGCCATTACCGGAAATGGGCAGCTTGACATGAGACTTTTCTGGAGCAGCTCTAGTTTTTCACTTTTAAAGATACCATTATATGAATTTTATGAATTATGTTCATGTCAGGAGGTCCCGGAGAATCACTCGTTAGGAAAGCATTAGCACAATAAAGAGGTCGGGGAGCCTTTTTTAATGAGGCCAAAATTTTGCAAGCCCACTATAAGAAAAAGCAGTCTTTGATAGGTAGATTGTGGGTGATGCATAAATTAATATAGTTTCTGCTTTCTTGAATAGCTTTTAGTCTAGTAGTGTAGACAGCCATATGAAAAACTTGAACAAGGAAAAATAAAGTATAAGCAACATACCGTCAGAGTGCAGAAGAAAGAACAATTAATTGGGGAATGGCAAAGACTTCACAAGGGAGGTGGCATTTGAGCATCCAAGACCGGGACCATTTTCTTTTGGCAGGCTAGGTGTGATTCATCTAGGCAAAACAACTTAACCTATATCATTAGTTCTCAGGAAGAGTAGCCTAAAAGAAATGGAGGTACTCATCAATCATTTTCCTCTCTCTCTGCCTTTGGACGTGTAAATCTGCTCTTCTGCTGTTGAGCGTTCAGTGCCCTGCCTTCCGCTGCCATCTCTGCTCGCATACCATACCACCACCCCTGCTCACGTCATGTGGATGAAAGTGCAGGCCTACCAAGATAGCCTGATTATCTCCCATCTTTAGATCGTGAATCATCCCCAGAATGAGCCTCATCGTGTTTGTGGGTCATTCAGTGGCATGGCTATTTAATAATTTATTTCCACTGGTCACTATGCTAGGAATTTAGAAATACATAAGTTCTAGGCTTCAAGCAAAATAGTTGTGTCTACTGAGATGAAGAAACAAAATACATTTTTAAGAAGGCTAAGAATAAGAGAAACATGCCTTAAGAACCATATAAATGAAAACAACTCCGATTTTTATAAAACATTAACAGTATATATTGTGATAACTGTCCAAAAGGCTAAGGCAATTCTGGTTTCTAAGCCAGCAGTACACCATCTGGAGAGGGGTGGAGTTGAGGGCTGGTTCAGCCCAGGTCAGGGCAGGCCTGGAGTGTGATCTTCTCTCCGGGGACCACCCTTTTGGGAAGGAGATCAGCAAACTGCGGAAGGATCAGAGGAGAGTGACCAGGATAGTAAGAGACCTAAAAATGCTGTGACCTGAGGACTAGTAGTAGGAATCAAAGGAGACTCCCAGGATGTAATGGAGTATTTCAGGGTCCAGAGGCAGGGATTTGATCTCCTCGGTAGCCATTTATTTTGGGTTGTTTTTTGTTGTTTTTTTGTTTTTTTGAGTCAGAGTAATAAATAAAGACATCAATAAAAATAAGATTTGTTCAGCATGGTTTAATGGCCGTCACAGACCTTGGAGCTAAAACACTTCAAGACGAATTCTTGCTCTCCTGCTTCCTGGTTAATTATTTCCATCAGACCGGCCTGCTTATCTTGGTGAGGTGCTGGGACCTGGGGGTGAGGGAGACCGCAAAGCTCACACGGCAGTTGTGTGCCAGCCTGTCTAGAGACCTGCAGCTGAAGGGAAGCACGTTAGCAGTAGCAACCCCTCTGTGGAGCCCATCGGACTGCTGAGGGTGGCACCGCCTCCTAATTGGGATGCTCAGCCCTTACCGTCTTGGTTGGGTTTTCTGTGCCAAGAAAAGAAAGATGTTGATTTCTCCTCAGCTGTTAATGGATGGGCCCATTCATTCCCTCTGGATAGATGGGTCAAAATTAGAAGAAAAGGATCCTTTCCTCCCAAATCCTCGGACGCCTGCCTTCTACTACTGCTTTTTACTCTTGATGCTTTTGAGGGTTTTGTTTTGTTTTGGGTTTTTTTGTTGTTGTTGTTTTGTTTGTTGAGACAAGGGAAAAAAGTACCCCTGGTAGTAATCAGGCAGAGCCAAGAAGAGCCAGTAGAGTGGTGCAAAAGGGTCAGACCTGGGAGCTTTTCCCCTGGGGGTTCCCCTTCTATTCCTTCTCCTCCCCTCCCACCTGACGGTTCTTCTGAGTCTTTTAAAGGTTATCTAGGCTTCCACATCCGTGGGCATGGCGGGTAGGGAATGGGAAGCCTATCTCTGCTGGAGTGTTGCCAGTACCAACACCTGTCTCCGGTTGTGCCCAGATACCTCACTTCTGATTCCATTCTTGTGGCTTTCCCAGAAAAACGCATTTCAGCCTGGACTTTTTGTTGTCATCTTGTCGGCCTATTGGCATTTGTCAGCAGCCATTTGGTAGTAGTGGTGGCAAGCAGCAGCATCCAGGATTGGGCTACTCACCACTACCCCTGCCCTGTGGCGTGTCCCTTTGGCCAGCCTAATAGTACAGAATGCCAGCACCTGGATGCAGGAGAGAGTGTAAATGGTGTGGTAATTTGAAATTAAAGGGAAATGCTTTGAAATCTGGTAATGGACAGCCCCAGGGTGAACAGTGCACACTGCCTATAAGGCTTAATCCTGGTTGCTATGGGAACCACCTCTCACATCCCCCGTTCAAACAGAGATATGACTGGGTTGAAAAAAAAAGAGTTCCTCATCATGAAAAACTATCTTTGCCCCCGAACCCTAGATCCTTGCTCACCTTGGATTCCTTTCAGAAAGCTTTCCTGAGGCTTCCCCAACCTGGTGGGCTGTCTATGCCAGTCTAAGCCTGGCCCTTTGTATTAAATTTCAGTGAATGGCATTAACATGAGAATTAGAACACACCAGGTGCCCAGTGTGGGCAACTGGCCCTAGCACACCCTCCTGCTGCCCCTGAGTGGGCACCAACCACAGGTTTTTACTCAGGGAACCGGATAGAACCACTGGCCACATGTTGCATGTCCTCATGCCTCCTGCCTGTGGGGCTCCAAGGAAGCCCAAGGATCTGCACTCAGTCTCGGGGCCATGGGATTGCTCCCAGATTCTGAGGTAGGGCTGCCAAGCACAGAACTTGTAGGAGGAAAAACAATTCACAGAAGTTCCTTTCATATCCGGAAGGCGTCTGAGACACAACTGCATTCTCTTTCACGTTTTTTCATCAGAGCCCTTCCCCATTTATTTAAATTACCACATTAATCCAGACTTGTTAAGTTTGGGGTTTTTTTTGTTGTTTTGGTTTTTGGGGTTTTAACCACCCTTTGCCTATGATAAAATAAATGAGGTCTGCGTCTCTCTTCAGTGGCTTTTGATTTTTGGACATAAGGCTCCCTTCAGGGTTGGCTTATAGGCTTCCAAGTGGGCTTTGGAGAAACTTTGTCTAAGCTTTCTGGATTCCCTGTAGTTTTTCCTTATTAAACTTGTGCTTTACAATAGTAGTCCTGAATAAACCCTAGTAACTCCCATGCTTACCTTCACTATATGTAGGAAGTTATTTAAATTGACTACTTAGTCTACAACGGGTGGAGAAGTTCCCATTTCCCTGCCCTGGTGTGCCTCCTTTTCCTGAGCTTGTACATCTGCTAGTGATTTTTCTAGGGTTAATTTGGGTGTTTTTATTTTTAAATTGGAACATGGTGTCTGTCTCTTCTCTGTGTGTGTTTTGGATGCAGCCCCTGTGCTAGGCATGCGGTTATTAACTCCACTGATATACCAGTTCACTCATTAGCATTTGCATTTTAAATTACAAGCTAGAGCAGACGACATTTATGCTATATTTGTACCATTGCCTTCTTCATGAATGATGTCGTATGTGCAGGGAATTCAGAAATAACTCCTCTAGGGCCCTGATATATTTTCGTCTCTCTTTCAGCAAACTGCTGTTTCTTTTTCACTCTTGATTCTCATTGTTTGATAGGGATTTTTTTTTTTATTCTGTTCCAAGTTTGGACCTATTTGTGAGTGCTTGAGTGCTGTGATTGGGAAGTGCTAATGACAACCCAACCCTTTGTATCAAAATAGGCATATTGCGTAGAGTGGCCATCTTTTCCTTTTGCGTTGTACTCCTGGTAAGCAGTGTGCTTTGATTAGAAAGAAGGGAATTTTCTCCTCCACAGTTTGGTGGATGGGAAGACACGGTAAAGGGTACTTGTTCTTGCTTGTATTCATGCTCCCATCCCTCTTTTTTATAGTTGATTCATCAGTGGTTATTTATTAAACCTGTTACTGCATGGGGAAGAAAGGGAAACTATATGCCTTCAAGGGGCTTATTTTTGACAAGAAGCATTTAGATTGCACTGCAGGACAGCACATACTATAATATCAGCATACACAAGACCGGGTTGGAGGTGAGCTGCTTAAGTTAAAGTTCAGTCAGTCCTCTTGGGGGAACTATTGCTCTAGGTGGATGGTGACTTCAACATCTTGATCACAAGAACCAAATTAGAAATGCCCAGCCATGGATCATGGACCTGCAAGTGGAGCCTTCCTAGGCATAGGTGTGCCCAAATTAGCCTATGCTAGTGTTTGGATGGTTTCTGACAGCAGATTAGGGGCAGAGCTCTAGCAGATAAGTCTGTGTTCAGGCCATTGTGCTGTTTCTCTGTGATCTTCAGTTTTGGGTCTCTTTGAGTTCTGTTCCAGGGACCCTTCCATTTGGTGAAATCTGACTTTTGAAACATCATGAAAAATCCAGGGAAGTCACGCTGGAAATTGTGCATTCTGGGCAAGCAAGTAGAAATTCTCCAACTGATATAAACAGTTTTTATTCTCCCCTCCCTGCCACCTTCTCACTAAAGATCTCTCACGTAGTCCTCATTCTGCAAATTAGCTGCTGGAATTAACCAAAACATGAGGAGTTGCATTTGAGGTTTGTGATCCAAATACAGGTATCTTAGTTTAGAACCTGATCCCATTAAGGTATGTCATTGCCCCACATGGCATTCATACAATAATAAAAGACATTAAAGGGTAGTAGCATTTTAAACCTACTCTTCATGTTGACCCATTTCATGCTATGAGAATGCCTCATAGTAAACACTGCCACATCATATTCACTATTATTTCCTTAGAAATTAGGTCTTACCCATTGGAATGAGTGGCGGGAGGCTAGTAACTTTTTTCCAGTTCCAAGTCGTACTTCACATCTGATACAGCTCTATATATTTTTCTTTGATTCTGTTCATTAATCTTGTAATAATTTCTTACCTGGAAATCTGCTTGATTCAGTGTTCTCCAAGAAACCGAAATGAAGCATACAAACATTGGAGTCAGATCTCCAAATGGGCTCTGTTGTCTTGTGAGGGGCCCGTCGTCCTTTCAGGGCTTCTTCCATTTAAACATGTAAGAGTTCAGGGATGGTTCTCCTTCACAGCTTTACATTAGTTCCTTTTCCAAAAGCACTCATGAAGTTCTTTTGAAAAGTTCACGAACAAGACGAAATTAAGAATTCTTACCTACTCTGTATCCCTTTTCTTCCATGGAGATGGTCCCTGTTCGGCACACTTATTACTTGCTGTGTACCCAAGTGGCTTCTGTGAGCTCCAGGTTCCAAATCCTTGGGCCTCTGAGCCTCAGTGTTTTCTTTTAGTCTTTAGCTTCTTTTAGTCTCTGTGCCTTTTACCTGGCAAAATTGTTCTCCATGAACTAAGCTGTACCTAACAAGGCGTGCAGAGATAACATGGGGAAGATGAGTGGATCCCTGGAGACTTGGGAGTGCTAAGACTGGAGTCATCTGTGCAGTCAGTTGAAGGTGCATTTGGTCGTATGGTGGCAGGCTTCTAGAGGGCATTCAGGGGGTTCGTTCAGTAGCAAATGCCACTGAACGGTGCTGATGGAAGCAGTTGAGACAGACAGCTCACTAAAGCACCAAGGAATCCCACAGACTGTCTTTCGTGTTTTCATTGCATGTGTCATCCAGGTGAAGGGCTTGACTGCTGCCAGTCACTGCCTGTCCCGCTGAGCTGGTGCTCCAGAGGGGAGGACTGGGGCTGCTTGCGTTCCCGCAGCTGCCCAGCCATCCAGCCTCTCACGCTTCTCGGCCCCTTCCTCCACTGTGTCGTTGGCTTCTGACAGAAACCTTGAATTAAGTGGGTGAGGAATAAACTGCTTGAATGCGTTTGTGCAAGATAGCTTCTCTCACCAGCTATCTGAAGTGCTTTTTGAAATACATGGGAGCCCTTTGTAAGCTGCTTTATAAGCTGTGAAGTCCATTGTTGCTGCTCTCTGCAGCCAGTGTCTCTAACCTAAGTAATGTTGACTTGGATCCAGTCCAGGGCTTGGTCTTGGAAACTCTCGTAAGCAGCAAAGCCGCCCACCAGAGTCCCTAGCAGCTGTTGCAGGTTGAAGGATTTGCAGAAATTGAGATTGCTGTTCCCAGATACTGGCACTTGCCTGGTGATGAATGACCGAGTCTGTGCGAGGGGACTATGTATGCTTTCCTTCGGACTTTTCTTCTCAGCCATCTATTGTGGCGCCTGCTCAATGGCCCCGTTGTGGAGGAGGGCGGCTGAAGGAAGGGGTGAGAGGCCTGCCTCTACGGCCATTCCCCTCCCTCCGTTGGCCTAAACTGAGACATTAATAATAGCTCTTTGATACCCTGAACTGGTTCTGGGGGCAGGAATTTCGTACAGCACAGATGCCAAGGGGCTAAGCATCTAACCTCCAGAGGGTAGAGAAGTGAACTTAACCCAAAAGAGAGTGATGTAAACTTTGTTTTGATTACTTTGGTGTCCTTTTGTCTTAACCTGCCTATCTGCACTAGAATAGCCAGGGAGGTAAGACCGAAGACCAGAAAAGGTTTATTATGATAAAGTCGTAATGGCTAGTGTGTTTATTTCTGATATGATTGCCCCGGAGTGAAATTTTTAGAGGGTGATGCCACTTTGTCTAATTTCTTCTTATCACATGAACTTATGCATATTCATATATGCATATGCTGAAACCAAT
The DNA here is from genome assembly GCF_009762305.2 of Zalophus californianus. NCBI lineage: Eukaryota > Metazoa > Chordata > Mammalia > Carnivora > Otariidae > Zalophus > Zalophus californianus. The sequence goes on from NC_045606.1 coordinate 82,548,929, forward strand.
GTTAGAATGTCATCTTCCTAGAGGTTGAACTGCAAAAAAATCCGCACGAAAGGCCTCCATAAGACACTTCCGCCCTCCCGGCTTCTACTCGCGCTCTCGTGTCACCTTTTTCTTTTCTTTATAGCACTTGCCATTATCTGGAATTACTGGTGTATTCATTTGCCTTTTTGTTGACTCATTGCATCACCAGAATGCAGGACACTTGAGGGCAGGGACCTTGTCTGTCTTTTAGCTGCTGAAACCCTGTAACACCCCCTCAAACATCGCCTGACTCAGAGTTAATGCTCAGTAGACAGTTCTTGGGTGAATGAGTGAACAAAACACTGAAGTTTCTGGGCTAACACTTATTAGCTTATTTTAAAATTCAGGAAACAAAATAACTTTGTTCCCATAAAGCACGAGTGCTAGAGCCACAGCAGCCCTAAAATAGCAAACAGCACCAAACTGGGTGTCTGTCCAGAGAGCTGGATTAAGGCTTAGAACTGTCCCCAAAGTCACTTAGCCTTGAATAAGTCACATAGCTTCTCTGGGCCTTGGGTTTTTTCACTGAGTTGAGTGGATTAGGTTTCTCTAAGGTTCATTGCAGGTCTGAATCGCAAATAATAGTAGGTTTAACTTAATGGATATTTATGCCGTGGATTAACTCATTTAATTCTTACCACAGCCCCACAGCCCCATTAGGTGGATATCATTACAGTTCCCATTTCACAAATGAGAAAACTGAGGCTTAGAAAAAATGTAATTAACTTGCTAAATAAACAGTGCACATGTTCTTGATCATACTGTATGTGCAGTGCCCAAATTGACATTGCACATGCTCTTCCCGAGATCTTAACCGCTTCTTTTTCTCCAGTCTTCCCTCCTTTTCTTGCATCTGCCTATTTTCTCTTGTTGGCCAGGAATCAACCTTTTAGGGATGACCCAAAGAAGGTTAAGGGGACGTTGGTAGTGGCCCTCTTTAGGAAATGTAGTAATGAGGGTATGAGATTTTAGTTGTTTTGGAGTTGGAATTTGTTTTTTGGCCCTCCAGATGACACCGAGAGGAACACATCTAAGATGAGAGTATGGCTGGGACATGTGATTGTGGAGAGGAGGCAGGTCAGACCTGTGGGATGGCTTTATGAGCTGGGGCATTTATGGACAAATTAAACTGTAGCCCTGAGTAAGCAAAGTCCTAAGCCAGTTATTACTGCTCTGGCGCTTCTAATGGGTCCTGTGCAACCCTTATAAATTATTCAGCTGCTTTACTAATAAAGCTTAGTCCTGGTGATACTTAAGCATAGCTTAGAACAGGTTAGAGGGACAGAATATTTGCTGACCATCCAGGAACCGTCCTTTGTAATTTGGAGATGAAAAGGTTAAACTGACTACCTTGAGTAGCAGAGTTTTGAGAGCTAATACACGAAACTGGTGTTGAAATGTTAACATTGTAGACTAACAAAGGGCTTTCCTTGGAAGAAATGCCCACTGTAGACTAACAAAGGGCTTTCCTCAGAGGAAATGCCCACAAAGGTTCCTTGGACTGATCTGCTGCACCTTTCACAATGTCATGATTACGGTGATTAAGTGCCCCAGGATATCCAACATTTAAGCATCAGAAGTTGTTGGGATTTTTTAAAAATAATTCCTATAACTTAATTTGGGTATAATTTCAAATTTATAGAAAAATTAGTAGTACAAAGATCTTCCATTTACCTTTATTGAATTAACATATTGCCCCATTTGCTATCAATGTATTTTTAGAATCAGAAGATTTTTGCCAGATTGCCTCTCCTATCTGTAAAATAGCGTAAAATAATTTCTTCCATTCCATACAGAATATACTTAAAAAAGAAAGTTTGTGCGGTCACCTTTACTTGCTCCCTGGCAGTAACCATGATGTTGCCCCAGTTTGGAAGGTGGGCTGTGGCCAGCATACCTCCTGGTGTGCCACTTGCTTTCGAGTGTGGTGTTCAAAGTCCAGGCCTTGTGTCAGGCCAGTGGATCCTTTTGGTCCAAAAGATATCATTATAACAACTTTGGGGTCCTGTCAGGCTCCGCTGTCTGCAGGGGTGAGAGAGTCAGTGAGGAAGTTAGAGCCCCGTCTGGAAGCCGCTGGGAGCGAGCACACCTGTATATCTCTGCGTGCTTGCTGTCTTCAGTTTTGCATGCTGCCCTTAGAAATGATAGGGGTTTTATAATCCTACTTCCTTTCAGATTTCAGTAAATAATGGATCAGACTAAAGCAAAATGATTCACCGGCATATACCTACCTCCAAGTATGGTGGGGTTCTGTTTTTTAAGGTGCGCTGCAAATATCAGTGATTTCTTGATGAAGTATACATTCATCTTGAGTTGTAAGCTGCTGCAAGCTGTGGGACACACCCCCGAGAGGGATCTCAAGGCCGATGCTTCCCAACATGTCAGCTAAAAGGCATGACAACTCCTATTCAGGGACCCTGACTGCTGGTCTCATGTTTCATGGCACAGAATTTTAAAAGTCTCTTTTCTCTTTGCTTTCAACTTTGCACATTCTTATTATCATATTTGCTCTTCTGCATCCATTCCCTGTCCATGTCTTCCTGAATTTTGAAATGAAAACTATGCTGGTATGTGTAGTTGTCCTAATCGCTTGTGTCTCTTTTCAACTTCACTGGGCTCTTTTTTTTTTTTCATTCATTGATGAATGGCCTTGATTTTATAACAGCAAGAAATGTCACAATAATGATGCCAGATTATTAGCATTTGTACATCTTAGTCAAGCATTTTGCCCCCACTGCTTTCCATGATCCTTATAGGGGACCTCATCGAGATGGTTACCTTTCAGTACAGCGGGAGATTACTCGGCTTAGTAGAGTTGAGATAGGAAGCCTAATTATATGGGAATAAAGTAGGTGAAAGCTGAGTTTGAAATACTTTAAAGGAGAATGGGTAATAGAAAGTTCACCGGACAAAGAATTGGAAGGCCTGGTTTCTCATCCAGACTTTACTGCTTACTGTATGGCCTTTAACAAGGTTCACACCGGCGTCTGCCCCCTCTTCTCTGACTCCCATTGGCCTGTACTTTTATAGATTCTACCCCATTATTGTTAACGCCAGGGTATGGTCCTAGCTCTGTGGCCTGGGATTCTATTAAATGACAACTGATGTTCTTTCAAGCCCTAAAATGCCATCATCTTAAGAGCCCTTCCCCTTACTCTTACGTTTTGGGTTTGAAATCAAGTCAGCTGACCAGTAAATCGAGTTGATAAAGTCTTCACCTTGACATAAATGTAATCTGTGTGAGTAGGAGATGACAACTTCGAAGACAGCCAGTGTCTTCTCTCAGTTCATCAGGTAAACGTTTTAATTGGATGACAGACCTCACGTTTAAAGTATCCTGAGCTCAAAGGTGAGCTAGCCAAAGGCTAATGCTAATGCCATTGATCCAGTTCTCAGAAGAGCAATTAAGACCCTGATGAGTACCAAGGGCTTCTGGGATAGCACCAGAGAGAAGTCTTGAGACCGTGTTGAACTGCCTTACCGGCTTCTCTGGAGGCAATCTGCTGGTTTGGGATGCACCCTTTGCTCAAATGTCTCCCATGTGTTCATGTAAGACCTGGGCCCTTACATGGCCCAGCTGTCTAACATTCTTAGTTCTCTTCTTGGTGGGATTATAGATTTGTTGTGCTAAGGATTGGCTTTATCTGGAATCTGTTTTTCTTCTTCACGTGCCTTTTTTTTTTGAGCTACAGATGTAAACACAGCTGAGAAGCACTTAAGCTTAAAATTCTGTTGGAGTGCTCCTTCGCCCACTTCACACATGAGGTATATTAAGGGTTCACCTTTAGCAACAACCCAATTAGTAATTGCCAATATTGCTTATGTACAGTGTGGGATTGTTAACAGTTGCTATGAGAACCTTAAGTTTTGCATTCCCTGACTCATTTTACATGAACAATGCAAATGTGAAGAGATTGTGGGGTGGGGGGTGATAAGACATGGAGCTGCCAAATAAATGAAGCTCTTCTTTCTTGAATCACTTTGAATGGTAAGTTCTCAGTGATCATTCAGTTTTTCCACCTCCTGCCCTTGTGGAAGTTTTCCCTAAATCTTTAAGAAGGACATAAAATAGTTTGACCTTTATTTGCATTGAGCTTCAAAGCAGTTCAAGTTCAATATTTAGCAGGAAGATTGCCTTTAATGAGCCACGTTTAGAGGAGGTGGATTTTAATCTCTTAGGGTTTGGAAGGAGATGGGATGCGCGTACGCAGCGAGAAAGTAAGTTCACAGCCTTAACTGTTAACATTTGAAGCTGAAATCACTCTCCCAGCAACATTTAAGAACAAAAAAACTGCCTAGGTTTCTTGTTGTTTTGTTTTTTGGGCAAAAAAGCATCTCACCCATAGCATGTGCTTGGGGGGAAAAAAAACACTCAAGTAGCTCAGAAGTCCTCTCTCCTTGTTTTGGACTTGATCTAAGAAAGAAATTCTGGTTCCAAACCAAGCTCCTTCCCCTTCTTTCCAGCTCCCTCCCCTACTCAGGATGAAGTGTGGGTTAGATTCTCTACACAAAGGAGGAAAAGGTGCTTCCTCAGCCTTTGTCAGCGCTAATCGCCAGCTGTGTTTAGTGCTCTATCACTTTGTTTTTTCTTTCCCTTGTTATTTGGTGGGCCTGGTTTTATGCTGAATAGAAGATAAAGAGGGCTTAGTTACCCCTCCCTTTCCCTCACTCTTCCTCCTCTCCCTGCATTTGAAAGAAGATTGTCACTCTGGGGTGGAAGTGCTTGGTTTGCAGCTTGGAGCAGGAGTGCGCGAACCCGCGCACACAGGCCTGCGCGCTCTCTCTCAATCTCTCTCTCTCTCTCTCTCTCTTTCTCTCTCTTTCTCTCTCTCTCTCGGAGGGCCTGTAGTTGTCATGATCTGATGGAAACTGGCTGGTTCTGACCACTTGTTGCTGTGCACAGTACTGTGCCCTCAGAGTCACAGGATGGTTCCCTGGCATTTCCAGGTATGGCTTAGAAGCTCCTCACTCCCAGTGAGTTCTAGTATGGTGCTTCTCAAACTTGTTCAGTAGGTCTGGAGCAGGGCCAGAGATGTTGCATTTCTAACAAGGTTCCAGGTGATGTCATTGCTGCTAATTTGCAGACCACTCTTGAATGGAAACGGTCTAGACTGTCTTCCTATTTTGGAAATTATGATCTGTCCATTGCACACACCAAGCCTTAATGGCTAAGAGAACAGGCTTTGGAGCCAGTGCCCATCTAGTCTAAGGTTAGGCTCCCCACTGGCTAGATATTTGAAACTGTCTTTCCCCATTTAAAAGGGTGAAGATGAAATGGTGTTACTGGGTGATCAGCAAATCATTTGTGTGTGGTGCTTCTTATCCAGTGACCAGCAAAACTCTTTAAGTGGCCGTTTTGACCCGTACTTGATGCATGATTTGAATTCTGTTCACAGAAATGCCATGGGGTTGGGGGGGTGGCAGGCTCATTCTTACGATCTTTAGGGTAGTGCTGTATTTGAACCAGTGCCCTACTTGGCTTTCTGTCTCAACCATGAACCTCAGACTGTGGTCTTACTGCTCACATTAGCCCTTGCTTGTTAAGAGGTGTGGGGCCCCTAGTGCAGCCTTGTAAGCTGGTCTGTCCTTGTGGCCCCATCTTCTTCAGCTGTAATGGATGTTTCCTACCTTGATACCTGTGCTCAAATCCTCTGTGTAGAACAGCCAAGTAGGGAAGTTAGCCCTCCATGAAGGGTCCCCAGGCGTTGTCTTCAGTAGCAATGGTAGTTGCCGATTCGATCTCAGACGTACAAGGTTACACATTCTAAAAATAGATTCTGTGTCTGCAAAGGAATTCTTTCTAGGAAATAAAGCTTATTTGTTTAGGACAGAATGTGATGGTTAAAGGTAGAAGATGGAAATGTGGGGCTGAATTGGTTGAAGAGCATACCCAAGATCATGGGGCCTTTCACTCATCCTGGTCCCTTCCTTAGTAGTGAGTGTGGGAACTTCAGCAAACCTCAGGTATTCTCTTGCATTATGGGGTCAGTGGAGGGCCTACTTTGTCTAGGAGATGATGCTTTAGTTTTCACTTGGGCTTACTTGGCCTTGCATTTGGAAAATCCACGTTTGCCGCATTGAAGTGTAGCTAGCTTCTATTCATCCTTCCCTTCTTTGCTTCTCATTTTTTCCCAGAGAACTTTGCTGGCTCCTGGACTAGAGTGAGTAAGCCCTTCCTCGCGCATATTCCCAAGCATAAGTATTCCTTATGCTTTCTTATATTTCTTATATAAGCCTTCTGTAATAGATGCTAAGCTCCCTGAGTTTTTTGTTGCTTGTCTCTGTTGTGCCCCTGGTGCTTATTTAACATAGTCTCTGACACATAGTAGGCACTCAATAAATATGTGTTGAGTAAGTGGAAACTTACCTACTTCTGGAGCCATGCATTCTTCAGTGGAAAATAGGGAGCAAGAAAGGGATGCATAGTTTTACATACAAGTTCGTCATATAGCAGCTTTGATCTTCATTTCTGTTGGATATCATTCCCAAGATACTCAAGGATTTTTCTGTAGTTGTATTTGTGGCATCAACATGCATTTGTAAGATTCTTTTGAGAGTATATTCTGCCTCCAGGAACCAGGACTGTACATAAGTAGAGATCATCACTGATTTCCAAAGAGCAGGCATCAGCCAGAGAGGGTGCAAATTGATGGAACAAGCTCAGGGAACAGGAGTAAGCAAACTTCACTTAGAAACTATTAGCTCTAGGCTAAAAATTAAGAACTGTTAGCTTTCCTGTGTTTTTCAGACCCCGTAGCCTTTGCAGCCTCTGGAGATTCCTAAGCAGATCCATCAGGCACTGAGGAAAACAGCTATGCGAGATTTTATGGCCATTTGCTTTAGCTTTCCATGGTACTAACTCATTTTTGACATGACAGTCTATAACAATCCAGATTTTTTTCTGAAGTTGCTTATCAAAATTGAAAGTGTCAGATACCCAATATTTTGAGGCCAGTAATTAACTAGGACATTTTTTATTTATGTCGATGCCTGTAAAACATCTTTAGCAATACAATCTTGACCTTTTTTCCCCCTAGTACTGGTGATTATAACACAAGTAAGAAGAGCATACAGTTAGAAGAGAAGAAAGCATCCATGAGAAAAGTGATTGACTCACTCAAGAGTTTCCCCTCCCTCCACCACTGAGGTCTGCTGATAGGAGCAGAGGGCCGTGTGCTAGAATGTTCTCTTCCCTCCCATTGAACTTTTCCTTCCTCCAACTTTACCACCCACACATACTTCTCATTCAGAGATTCCTCTTCCAGTTTCTTGTAGTTTCAATCCCATTTCCTCTTTATTTATCGCAGTTACTTTTCTTTTTCCTGCCCCTACTTTTTTTTTTCTCTCCTCTTCCCCCTATGAAATACGCCTTTCTTCTGTATGGCTTGTGAAGCAGTGCCTGTGCTCAGTGCTTTTACATGGATTGCTCATTTAATCTCCCTTAACTTTCTCAATCTGCCCGTTATTTAATTTACTGTCACAATGATAGTTTGGGGGATAGTAAAAGAAATCAAGGAAAAGTTTTAAATGCTTTGAATCAAATGAAATTTTTTTCCTCTTACCATCAGTGAATCCTTTTCACTTAGATTTGAAGCTATTGGAAAGCAAGTCTTGTTAATTTTCATTTATTCAGAAGCTGCTTATCCAATTTGGCAATTATCACTTCCTTCTCTGCGCTCTCCTGCTGCTACTCTTATCTTAGCCTTTTCACTGTTCCTCCTCCACCATAGGGAAGGAGAGGGGAAAGGAAAGAAAATTTAAACAGTAAATGTTGTTCCTTATTTTTAATTAGATTATTCTGAGGCAATATGTAAAAATTGACGACAGTTAGGTTTAGGAAATTGGATTGACTCTCAAATTCACTCTCTTATAAGTACCTCTTGGTTTTGTGGCCAAAGATGGATTGACTGATTGATGGAGACACGGAGTTACGGGGTGGGGGAAGGCAACTACACACGTGCCTCTCGATGGAATGAATCTGGCAGAAACTGTCTTCCTCCCTCCTTCCCTCCCTTCCTTCCCTCTCTCGGACAGGTACTTATCGAACGTACCCTGTGTTCCGGGGACACAGAAGTGAACAGGACAAAAGCCCGCCTTCATGGAGCTGACAGTGGGTTTTTGTACGGTGTTGCAGTACTGAAGGTTTGATTTGTGGAAATACGTATGTTGATTCCCCCCCACAATGTAGAACATGCACCTCCTGAGAGCAGGAGTCTTTGTTCTTACCTACGCAAGTAAGATTGTCAGTCTTTCCTTCATTGCTGCTGGATTTCTTCTGTGTGATTAAACAGTGGCTCTGCTGGACTCTTGAAGCAAGGGATTGAGAGAGACCCTGGGGAGATTTATTTCATCCTCTCATCTCTTATGTCTTCAATTTTGTCTCTCTTCCCCTGGAAACTCAGTTTCCATCCATGTGACCACTCTCCAAGAGCGTTGTGTTTGTGTTGGCAGAGTTAGGATCTGGAGAGCAATACTTCTTATGGATTAATTGCCAAAGTAATTATATTGTAAAATAATACGCATGATTGATACTTAATATATCCCTCTCTAGGGAGCTGGAGAGCTTCACTGATTTGGAGAGAAGAGCCAGTTGCTTGTGTAGGAGCAGAGCTTTGTGTGAAAAGCCAAATTAATGGCCTGGACTTAAAAGTGCGAGCAGATGCTGGGAGGTGGTTAGAGGTTAACCACGTTCGTCATAAAGGGTGTTGCACAGGAAGGAGCCCACCGGTTACAGTCAAGAGATATAAATCTCTTCGAGGTGACAGGTGGCAAGTAAGAGAAGAGGTAGCAAGTTCACTTGCCGAGAACCAGCACCCGTGGTGTCTGCAGTGGGGACGCTTGTTTAAGACTCTCCTGCCCGGCCCATCTGCCACTGCAGCGGGCACTGGTTTGAAGGGTGCTGGCTCTAGCGCAGCAGCTCTGTAAAGTCTCTCTTCTTTCTTGTTGGAAAGAGCACATGCAGCCTCTCCGCGTGGGCGATGTCCACATAACGAGAGTGCCTTCTTTATTTTGGGTCCATGAGCTTGCGTAACGTGCCTATTTAACACCCTCCTTTTCAGCACATGCGCAAGTAAGGAAACCCACTAAATCCTGCCTCTTCTGGGCACAGTGGGCTGTTTAAGGTTGTTCCTGCTGCCGTGTATTTATGGACAGGGGCTGGAGTTATGACATTTATCTCTGTTGGTTAGGGCTCTGATCTATATCTGCCTGCAGCTCCCATGGAGAGCTGCACCTTATCTTGAGAGGGAGCTGTGAGAGTACACCCATAACTCATCCTGCGTGGGCCCTGGGGCTGTCAGTGTGGGGAACGACTTCACCGGCCCTGCCAGGGTCGGGGCAACACACAATCACGCTTATGAAGGAGACTTCGGTGAAAAATGATCTAGGATTTAAGAACGGGAGAGAGGAAAACACAGCTCCTAATAAACTCTCCTCAGGGTGGCATGTTTTGACCTGCTTCCTGGCATGTTCTCCCTTCTCTTTGCTTTAACCATATAGATTCATGTTTAAAAGAAAAGTTTGAGTGATTTATTTTTCTTTCTCTTTTTTGTTTTAAGGAAATACATGGTAAATACCAAATATGTGGATATAGTCAGATACGTTAAAAATGAGTAATCACTTACACCTCTGTCCTCCGATCTCCAACTCACTTGTGTGTGAGTGCTCTCTCCGTTGTGTTCTCAGCTTATTCCCTGCCTGCTCTGAGAGCCAGGAGAGACCTGGTTTGATCTCCAAATCTGATGCAAAGGACCTCAGTAACTTGGATTAACTTGTCTCTGCCCTGAAAATACAGGACTGGTAAATTTAAAGGAGATTAAGAACAGAAAACTGAATGGAGAGAGAACTAGATGGAAGACAGGCTGAGTCTTGTTGTTTTATTGTCCTTGGTCCTGGCCTTTGGAATTTGTGGTCAAGCAGAAACTTAGGGCTCCTTGTGAACTTCTGAGACCCAGCTTTTTAAGGACCAACAGGCACCGCATTTCTTGGACTTATTGTCAGGGATCCTTAGTGTATAGAAACAGTTTATCCTAATCTTCTTCCCGGACAGGATCCCAGTCTCTTGTGAGTCTTCCTGCTTCTAATCTCATGACCCTCCTGGTCTGCCTTCCACGTACCAGAGAGACCTTTCTAAAATGTGCACCTGCTCATGTCATTCCCCTGCTTGTGACTTCTCAGTAGTTTCTTTGCCTTCAAAATAAGGCATTTATGGCCTTCTGTGATCTGAGCCCCGTTCGTCTTTGGAGCTTTGCCACCCTCCACCCCCACCAGGCCTCTTCCTGAGCAGAGGTATTTGAAGTATCCAGAAGAGCCATGCTGGCCTCAGGGGCTGTACACGTTCTGCTCACTGAGATCAGTGTCTGGCCCCTTCTCTCTTTCCATCATCACCCCTTCACCCCCAGGAGTCTGGCTCAGGTATGTGTCCTCAGAGAAAGCTCAGTTGAACATCCTTACTCTCAGTGCACATGTGTGTATGTTCCTTGCTCATCTCTCCTATATGCCATATGCCCAGCCCTTAGCCCAGTGCCTGGCACAGAGCAGGGATGGGGTCCATGTGTGCTGCATGAATGGAGCAGTGCACGCTTCTCTTCCGGTAATCATCTGCCAGGTCTCCACTACCCTTTCCTTCCTCCGGGACTGTGCGTGCTCCCCGAAATCCAGAGCCCAGGCACCCCACTTGTTTCAGTTCCTCCACTGTGTGCAGAACTGTGGAGGAGACGTCAGATGGCATCCAAAGGAGTGAGAAGCCCATGTTGGAGAAGATAGCGTACATATTAACTCAGATTAGATGGTCAGGGAAGTGAGGCAAGGATGAAGTTACAGAATGGAAGTTCATGGGAGGAGAGGTGGTCAGGAGGAGCTCTGTGGAAGGCCTGGAGCCTCAGCAGAGTCCTGAGGGCTGTTGCCTGGTCTGCCAGTGATTATTACTGGCCTATTGCTGAGTTCCAAGGACAGAAACAAGCCACGGTTTAGGACAAATCATCTCCTCGTCCTATCCCTGGGCACTTTGGCGATACGTGTATGCGTGCACGCGCATGTGTATCTGTGTGCGTGTGTGCACACGTGTGCATTTTTTGCTACCTTCTCCCTGGCACACTCCACCTCTCTCACTTTACTGCAGGTCTCTCATCATCAGTCACGCTATACAATTTGCTTGTTTATTAACTTTTTCCTCCACTCAAAATGGAAGGTCCATGCAAGCAGGGATTCTTTTCTCCTTATTCACCACCATGGAGGGAAACCTACCTAGCACCTAGAACATTGCCTAGTTCAGAGTGGATTTTGAATCAATAGAGACCATTTCCCTAAAAAAGGAAATGCTGTATGGGAGGCCATATAGAAAACTAGCATTTACCAGTCTGCTGGAAAGTTCCAGGTCAACTGCAAATAATTAAAATGCATGTTCCTAGAGTTCTCTTCCCAGCTCCCCAAGAAAGGCAATCCGGGTACAGTTTTCCTTCGAAGGCGTCTTGCCACGTTGTCCCTGCCACTTCTGAGCCATGGGAATAGAGAGGTGACAGTGTTGGGACCACATCAGCATCGTGTTTGGAGCCAGCGGTAACACACTAACTAGCATCCTCTGCTGCAGAGGTTCTCAGCATCCTGACTGCGACTTGTCCTGGTGGAGCCCAGTCCTTCTGAGGTGCTGGTCCTGTGCAGGTGGTAGCCGTTTAAGTGGCCATATCACTGTGCAGATGCCGCTGATGAATTGAAACTCATTCCCTCGTCTTGTTCTTCTGATGCCACAGCTGCCATCATGTTGATTTAAAACAGGGACTGAGAGTCTGACCTTGTAAATTCTCTGTTCCTGACCATCGTGTTCCTTGGAAAGCTGTAGTTCCTATTCCATTTGGTATGTACCTTTCAAACAGCAACAAAATTATGGGCTTGTCCTTGCTAGTCTTGGCTGTACAGAAGAGGTTGTGGGTCTTCTAGAGCAGGATTGCTCAGGATTCTGAGATTAAAAGGTGTGTGATGAGAATAATGACTGCAGTTAATTGTTGTGATCAGCAAGTGTTTGACTGCTTCTTCACTGGTACAGGGCTCTGTGTTGAAGGCTTAGAGGGCATGAGGATACATGGTGAACTATGTGGACCCACAGGTCCTGGTAGAATCTGCGTGAAGGCCAATCCAGATTCAAGAGTCAGGTCGCCTGTGGGAAGCTTCCTCCCTACCAAATCACGCTGGTCCTTGCTGCAGAAGGGTTTAGGATGAAGTGGTTTTCTCTTCTGACTTACTTTAGTAGGCACTTACTATTCCCCCAACATTGTTAGATGCTTAATAAATAGTAGCTTATCTGATTCAATATGTGTAATAACCTTATAATGCATTTTAACTTTGATCCCTTCCACAGGTGAAGAAACTGGCACCAGTTGTCTGTGTACATGGCACCCATGGGATTAACAGGGCCTGTCGGGCACAGCCATGCATGGCAGCCCTGAGAGGCAGCACTGGGACTAACCCTGAACTGCTTTGAGCGTCAGCGTTGGCCAGCAAGTTAGTAACAGAATCCTTCCTCTAAGACCAGAGTTCAGGTTCCTTCCTCATAGAGATTCAAGCCTCTGTGTGAAGCTACTGGATAAATAGAACACATCATTTTAGATGGACTATTTTATCTCATTTCATCTATTCTTAGGTAGCCAGAGTGCCTGCTTCTTCTCTGTGGAACTGTGTTTGCTTCACTTTGAAGGGGGCAAGTGGGCCTTTCCTGCAGTAGCAGCTGCCTTTCGTGGCTTCCCTCAGATCTGCGCAGAATGCATAGGTGGGGAGCAGTGTGGAGCATAAGCTGCGGGCCTGCGTTCCAGAGCCATCAGGCCTGAGGACCAGACTAGAACCAATGACTTCTCGGCCGCCTGGTGTGTGTGACCAGAGATGAGAGTTGAGGGTACAGGGATGGAGAGAGAGCGTGTGGCATGCGGGCATGTTCGCTGATTGCCACTCTTATTACAGATCTAAGGCAGTGTTAAATTAGCCAATTAATAAAAATGAATATGCCATTGGAAGCTACATTTGTGTGGGGCTTTTTGTTGTTGTGGTTGTTGTTAAATTGGCTAATTTAACACCATCCTAGAACAGTAGTGGTTGTAATAGCAGCCCATGAGCTTGGGAGAAGGTGGGGGTGCTTCCCTCCAGAGCTTCCCTGGGCACTGCCGTGCGCCCTGTGCCTTTGTGCTGCGAGGCAGTGGGAGCAACGGGATCTACACAGCACGCGCAGCGTGCTGGCCAGGTCCCCATGCTCATGGGGTACCACTTCGGAGTTGTCCCCTGGCGGACGATGTTGCCAGGTCCACATGTGTAGCTGTGTGTACACCGATTTCATCCCTGGATGCCATTCTCACACTGGCTCTCCTTTTCACTCAAAGTAAAAACTAGAGTTTGTATTGTGGCCTGCAAGTGTGGCCCATCTGCCCGTCCACAATGTCTGTATTCCCCACATGTGTAGCTCTGCTTGGCATGTCGTAGGTGCTTGGTAAATAATTTGGTGAATGAACAAAGTCTGACTGATAGCCACAGTGCTCCCCCGTGATGGGGAGATCTTGAAAGCTGAGTTGGCAGTCATGTTGTGAGTGCAGGTTCTCACTTCATCCTCAGTACTTGGTAAACACCAGCCATTGGAAGAGTCCGTTCATGTGCTGCCTCACTCCCCCCATCCCTTCTTCCCCTGGCAGTCTGCTCTGTATTTTCATCAGGTGGGGAGGGAAGTAGAAATAGACCTGCTCTTCTAGCTCATTTCTGCTCTGGAGCTGACTGAGGGAGAAGATAGGGCCAACAGTGCCTTTGCTTCTGTCACTTTTTCCTTTCCCAGTCTCTCATGGCAGTGTCTGGGCCAATATCACAGCTACTGGCTGAGACACCCTGTTTTTCTCACCTTTCCAGAATGGATCCTCATTACTGATTCCCAGCCATACTGGAGGCACAGGCTTTACCTGAGACAGACAGTAAGTTTACTGTGTGGGACCGCCCAGACCAGCATCACGGGTCTTTGTCACTAAATGCCATTAGCAGCTCCCCTCCCTCCAGCCACTGCAACAAAAATGTTCCCCACATATTTTCAAACTCCCTTTGGGAGTTGATAGAGCTCCTGATTAAAAACCACTGATCGCTAGTAAAAGAAGAAAGAAAATATCACATCTATCTAGAAATGGGATGGGGTACACAAGTTTTGCTGAACATCATAACTTTTTTTTTTTTTTTGAGGCCTCAGCTGAGGTTAAATAAAGATGAATTAATAATGAAGTCAAATCAGCCTGGCTATAGGGCTTATCCTGTTCAGCTACGCTCTGCAGCCCCAGGGGCATCACTTGCTGAGGAAATAGACATTAAATCTGTATTCACCATGATCCTTCTGTGTTGATCCGTGCAGCAAAATGGACCAGGTTGCCATCTATGGTCACATCTTCTCTTGAGTTATATTTTAGGAGGGGGATTAGGGCCTGACTCTGAGAGCCTTTAAGGGATTATATCAGATGCTGCAGTGTTACAGTGAAACTGGAACGAAGGCTCCACTTCTCAGAGGCTCGGTACTAGGCTGCCACCTGCCCAAGAACATCCTGGCATGGAGCTTAGGGGAATCCCAAGAGGCGCTAGGTCTCTGGATGGACTTGGGAGGCGTAGGCAGGTCCTTGTCAGAGGTGCCGCCAGCCATAAAGAGTCGACTGCCTTTCTTTCTGCCAAGAAAGGCATTCATTAAATGCATCCCCATCCTTTCGAACCATGTAAACCCACACACATGTGGGCCCTCTCCAGGTTTCCCACAGTCAGCATTTTATCCAGATAGTTAGTGAATTTGTGGATAATGAGAAATAAATACTTACCTGCTTGGCAGGATTAGGTAATTAAAAAGCATGAAGTTTTAACATATTACCAAAGTATACTTCTAAAATAATCTTGTTACAGTCAATCAGTGGCAATTTTTTTTTCAGACACTAGCTACAAATGGTGTTTACTTACAGATATTTTTTCTCTTTTTTACAAATGGGGCTACATGATGACAAGGTCTAGGTTCAGGTATCTTCATTCTGAGCTGCTTAAAAAGCAAGCTGAAGTAAGAGAATGGAAGAAAACATATGATAACAAAGCAAATAAAATTAAATTCTTTGATTGCCACTGTAACAAACATGTGCAAAAAGTACTCATTTTCAAGAAAGGAAAAAAAAGCAAAACCTAAAACCAAAACAACCAAAATTTAAACACCACTTTTGCCACGTGAAATTGTCTAATCAGCCTCATTTTCTTCTATTGACATCATCAGCTTCTGTTTGTTCTGTTGCTTCATTTTTAGTATCTTTATGGGCTTATGAAAGCAGAAAGATTCCCTGGGTTGGAACCAGCTTCTCTACCATTTCCTGTGGGTCCATTCTTAACCAAAATAAATCAACACGAATGCCAGTGTCTGCTCCCTTGCCAGGCTTTTGAAACCTACTTGGAAGAAAAAAGGTATATCTGATCTAGCTAGGTGAAATCAACAAACAGATTTAACCCAGAACACCCGCCTGCAACAGCACTGTTGCCCTTTGGAGACCACAGGGCATCTGACCATCACCACAGATAGCTGATCAGCCAGCATGTTCTCAGCACGTAACCTGTGAGTTGCAGGGATCTGATTCTATGAGCATAGTAAGATCATTTTGCATAACTTTTAGAAATTAAGAGAGTATAAAGGTAGGATTAACTACATTAGTATGCATAGTTTTATGCCTTTTCTCATTGTTATTAAAAAGAAAAAGTAATTCCAGAGAATTCTAATGTAAAGCCGAAGTACTTTTTACATAAAGGAGTATGATGGATTCTCTCACTGCTTGGAATTGCTGTGCTGGAAGGAAGATGGGGAAAGGGAATGAATATAGTCAAATAAATTAAGCCTCAAAACCCAAATAGTGCTGTGTAAGCAAGCTGACTAAAATCAAACAGAGAAGTGTTTGCTAAAGAATATGTGATCTTAGTTGAGACTGAACAAAACCAGCCTCTTTGTACATATGTGTATATTTCTCTTGACATGTGCAAAGAGTTGTTGCATTTCTACTCCTGCGGTCCCGGATCTCTTTGGCAAAAAGTATCCTCCATCCATGAAGAAGAAAACTGCAGAGCAGATTTCTCCAAATGGCAAAGAGTCATCTTTATCAAATATAGACAAGCCCGTTGGCAAAGAGTAAATGGGCCGTGTATGGATTTTCTGGCTTTAAGGATCCCCAGATTTCCTGTGTTCATTGATTGTTTTTAATATGTGAGTTTTATTTCTTAACGTTGTTCTGGCTAGCAGATGTCAACCCTGGAACGTCAGGTCCTGTGTGGGTCACAGTGATCAAGCCCAGTGTCTTCATCAGGCACATCCTGCAGGCAGCTTCTGGCAGCCTTTCTTTCCAGAGCAAGTATTGAAAACTGTCCAGCTTCTCATTTTACAGAGGAGGAAACAGAGGTACAAAGAAACAGAATGGCAATGTCATGGTTATAGATGTATTTGTAACAGAGCATGGGTTTCATCCCGTGGACTCGCAGCTCTACAGCCTGCACTCTGGCATAACACGTTTCTTAACTCACCTTTTTTGAACAGATTGCTCCCAACTCAGAGCCAAAGCTACTTTAAGCATCAGTTCAAATGATGCTGTGATCTCTTGGAGTCTATAGAAAACTATGGAGTAGAGCATATTTTCCTTCTTAGAACCTCAAGTCAAATCAACAATTACTTTATAGCTTATTCTGATGATTGCATTCCATTTGATCTATTTTTCTCTTAAGTTGTTCAACAGCCTTAGGCCAGAATCATTATATTCTGACCTGAACAAGGAGATTGGGGCAGCTGGGTTTGAAACCGTGAAATGCAAAGCGTGAATAGGGCACAGGAAGTCGTTGTCTTGGGAGGAGTATGGATGGCAAGTGAGGATGTTCTGGGAGGGAAGACTGGAGTTGCATATCTCTCCTCAGGGGGCCATAGTGGCATCTTGGGTGGAATATTTCCTCCTTGTCTGGACCCGTGAATTGCGGAGTGTTTAGCATCTCAGCTTCCCCTCAGAAACACCATAGCACCCTCTGCCATCAGGAATGCTGGGCAGAGTGTAGACCACTCCCACAGTTGTTCCAAGTGTTCCCAGAGGATGTTGCGCAGAGATATCTGTTGTTTGGTACCCGTGAATGAGAAGGTGAAAGGTAGAAACTGAGGGAGCACTGAGAACTCCTGGTTCAGGAGCGGGCAGTATCCTTTTTAGTTGGACCAGTGTTTACTGACAGTGGCGTCCAGAAAGCTCACTCCCATGCTGCCCTGATGCATCATGCACAAGATAGTGGCAGGCATGGGAGTGATGAAAAAAATTTTTGCTGAAATCACAATGGAAAAAAATCAGTAAGGAATGTAATTTCTGTTTTCATGTAACTATCACTTGTTGCTATCTGTGCTGTAGCTTTCCGGGAGCATGAGTAACAGCAGCTTGATTTACTCTCTTCCTGAATTCCCAGCTGTTGTCTGTTCTTCATGCTTCACAAACCTCAGTCAGAAACAAGGCCGGCATCTAGGAGATGCAGGCCCCTTCTTTCCTGTGCAGCTCCCTACCGCTCCTGGCTGATCCTTACTCCTGCCAAGCTCTTTAGAATCGCAAGCATGCTCAAATTATATTTATCTAGACTAAATTTTTCTTGTGGTATCCTTTTATATTAGGTATGGTTTACTCTGCATTAACTAAATTTCCTAAAAATATTTCCAAGAGGGCCAACAGGTTTCTTCGGGGCTCTTTGATCTCTGTTCACCAGTGTGGCCATTTTTAAGCAGTGGTTTGGGCCGTGGTTAAATATGCTAAAATTTATCAAGACAGTTATCCTCTAGAAGTATCAATTTGTGTAATAATACGTACCTTCTAGAGTGTTTCCACGTTCTTTTTCTTTATTACAGTGCTGTGGCTTTGGTAGGGTGGTTGTCTCCATGTAACAAGTAAAAACATGGAGACTCAGAAAAGTAGTTTCTTGGCCAAGGTCACACAGCTTAATTAAGGATGGAACTGGCACTTACTCCTCCACCATTTCCTCCCTCTCCTTTTCAGAGACTGAGGGAGGAGACCAATTTGATTTGTCCTCTTTGGATGTCAGAACAATGTTTCTTTTTTTAAAAGAATATTTTAAGCTTTTCAATTCTGATCTTCCATTGAGACAAGTTCTTTATTCTTCTGCCAACGAATTGTGACCTCCTGTCAATCAAGTTTCTCTGTCCCCCTTTAACCCACTCTACTCTTGGTTTTGAAAGTTGTCTCTGTAACAGTAACAGAAAGTTGTCTGCAGTCCCTGTTGCCTGATATATGTATGTAATGTTGGAAAAAGCCATCTCCATAGGAGTAGGAAGCTGACGAATTTTGGAAGCTGCGGATGAATCCTAAAAAAGGCCCCTTTTTACTTTTTCAGCTTCCTTTGAATTTCTCTGCAGAGGTTTGATGATTAGACATTGACAGGGAAGAAGAAAGCTATGATAATGGTCCTCAAATAGTTCATAATTTTAATTAAAAAGAAATCCGATTAACATGAAAAGCTGTGTTTACATCATAGTTATACATACCGAGTGTTTGAATAGTTATTATCTGTTTTGATTTTATGAAATTACAGCAAAGAATGCATAGGAAGCAGTGAGTTGTGTTTTGCTCCGCCGGCTCCTTTTCTGACATTGAAGCGAGTTGTGGCATGAAGATTCGATATTGTGCTTTCCCAGGGATCGCTCTCCTATGTCCTTACCTGGGCTGTGGCTCTCAGAAGTGGCCCCAGTGACCTGCCAGGGCACGTGTGTAGACTGTGCTCTTGCTCCTCCTCCCAAGTGCCACAGCACCCTACTGCCCCTTCACACACTGGCAGTACACCCCCACAGTTGGCCCTTTTGCACGTTCCCCTGGCCAGTTATTATTCGTTCTTTAAGGATAGGAGTGCTGAAGTTGACCCCTCTACAAGTCCTCCCCTACCCGCTGTTCCCACGGCATCCTCTGCTGCCTCTGCCATCGTGGGACCCTTGTAACTGCATTGTCACTACCTTGCCTGGTGACTGTTGCTTCGTCTGGAGCTTTGATACCTGGGACCTCATAGGGACCCAGTAGGTTGGTGATCTGTTGATCAGCCTACCCAACCACTGTGTTCTAAGGAAAAATGTCATTGTGGAGTGTCACATCTCTCTAGTCAGTCACTGTGAGTGCCCTCAACCAGGGAGAGAGGGTGAGCTGAGCTTGTTCTTGGTCTTCTACCACACATATCCGCGCAAGCAGAACCTGCAAACTCACGCGGAAGGTGGTGTATAGGAAATGATTTCAGAGGACACTCAATGTCTGATCCTGGCTGCACTCCCTCGTATATAAAATGAGAGTGGTGGACAAAGATAATGTCAAGGGTCTCCAGCTTCAGGAATTCTGTGATAGATCCCTTTTTGAGGAAGACACTTTACTGGGTCTAGAAACACAGGAATAGGTCCAAATTCTGGATCTTTCATTTATAAACCCCGTGGCCAAGGACAAGGTATTCAGCCTATCTTTGCCTTTAATTAATTAATCTATAAATTAATCTATAAATTAATTGACTGTCTGGTGCCTGACACAACAGAAGTTAACATTCAGATTATTAGAGTAGCTATCGTTGCTCTCCTAATTTCTCTGTGATCAGTCTATATTCTCCGGATGTATATCAGAAAACTGTATGTAAGCCTAGCTATGATACTACCAAGTATTTCCTAATCAGTTTTTTAAAAGCCCAGTAGAGCCTATCAGATTACCCACTCAGGAGAGACCTCTAAACCCAGAATTCCATAGGCTAAACCGGGGCACTAGGCAATCTGAGTAAGATGAAGTACATTCAGCCTGAACCAATAGGATACAATGGAAGGACAACTGCCTGTCAAAAGATATGGCTTATAATCTGTACCTTATAACCAAGTTGACCTGTGACCTCATATAGGTCCTTTCACTTCTCTGATTTCCTGTTCCCTTGTCTGTAAAAATACAGGTTTGGGGCTCAGCCTTTTGTAAGGTTCTTTCCAGCTATAAAATGTTGTGATTCTGTGAGTGCTTAAGTGATATACCAAGTGGGTTGTTTTGTTTTGTTTTGTTTTTTTATACCAAGTGTTTTTGCCATCATCCACTTTCCTTTTAGGCTGGAAACCCAGGAAAGCTAGGCAGTGTGAGTTTCTCTCACAAGTTTGCATGTGTGTTCTAGGTCCTTTATACATGAGCTTGTATTAAACCATGTCACCCACCCCACCCCACCCCCATCTTCTGTGGAACACTGGGTGTTAACCCTTTTCAGTATTAGGTTTTAACATTGACCCCAGATTCTTGCCTATTTGAATCTTTTTGTTTTCTCATCTAATTTATATTAAGTAAGCACATCTTCAGTATCTTCACCCCATTTGTGAGTAAATATCCTGATTAGGGCCAAGTATCCACTATCATCACTTGATCATTTTCACAGGACCACAGGGGCAGTGAATTCAAGTGCTCACATTCATTCATTCCATCAACAGCCTTTACTGAGCTTTTGCCCAGCCCCCAGCCACCCTTTGCCAGGCAGATTATTTTGATGGAATTCAGCTCTGAGTTGTTTAGATGTCACCTTACCCCATAGCTCAGTTTCCTTGCTATTTGGGGTGGTCCTCGACCTTTTTACACATCTTAGAAACCTACAGGCCTCCTCTCTAGAAAATGCCACCAAAGTGAGGAGAGAAAAAAGGGTGTGGCCAGCTAAGGAAAGAGAAGGCCTTGAAAAAGCATTGTTACTCAAAAGGAGAAATAGGTTAATCTGGATGTCTTGTCAGCTCAGAGAGGGACAGTATGGTGAAAGGCTAGTTTGGAAAGTCAGATCCCCCGTCTTCGAAGGGGGCCCTGTGTCCACAAGGTTACTTAGATTGTACCGCAGAGTTAAGCTGTTGACAACTTTGAGTCACGGCCGTTCGAAGCAAATATGGATCTGAATAAGCCTATTGGTCTTCTCTTCAAAAAGTACATGTACACACAGATTTCTTACAGTTTCCTTAGATTCACAAACACTAGCCTCTCCCCCAAGCCCATCCTTGACCACCCATGCCCCCTGGGTAGGAACTCCTAAGGTAAGATCTAGGAAGCAGTGAATGGTGAGTAATGCATTGTCACTTTTAAAAATTTTAGGTATGACTCTTACATAGTAAAGTACATACATCTTACACAGCCTCACTAATTTTTATGTGTATAAAGATAATGCATATAACCCAAAATCATGTAGCCGCCACCTACATCAAAATAGAGACTGTTTCTAGCCCTGGCATGCTCTCTCATGGCCATTCTCCAAGATTACTGGCTTTTTCTCTCCGTCGATTAGTTTTACCTGTTTTGGACTTCATACCTGAAATCCTAATCTTAGTTTACCCTGTTGTCTATGAGATTCATCTTGTTAAATGTAGTGTCTTTCCTTTCTCACTGCAGTATGTATTTGGAAGCAGTTGGTTTTACCACAGTGTGAAGACTTAGATTGGGGAGGATCCAAGCTCAAGTCAGAAAGTATGGCTTAAGAGGTGATTTCCACCTCTCGAGAGAGATGGGAGCCTGAACGAGGCTGCAGGGTGGGAATGAAGAGGACAGAGCACATCTGAGAACTGTCTAGGAGGGTTCTGATCTATAGAATTTTGTTGGTTACTTGATAATAGAGGGTGGGGGGCAGAAAGAGGACAGTTTTCTAGCTTGTAAATAATAGAACGTGTACAGGTAACCCTGAGCGTTGCCTGTGGATTTTTGCAGATCCAAATGAATTAAGTAGGAAGGTCAGAATTAGAGATTAAAACTTTTTAAGAGTCACCAAATAATAGTGGAATTTGAGGCACAGGGAGTGAATTTAAATTGCCTAGGAGTTGGGTTTAGAGTAGGAAACAGCTAAGAACAGAGCACTGTGAAGCTGCAAGGCTTAAGAAGGGTCACGAGAAGAGGGTCTGACAGCAGAGCCTTGGAGAAGTGGGGGGAGCACCAGGAGAAAGGCTTAACAAAGAAGCCAAGGCAAGGGCTAGGTCCATGTCACAGAGTCCTTAGATTTGGGAAGAGAGGAGGCTTTGAAGGTAGCTCAGGTCAGGGGTTGTGTAGCACCTCCCTTCCTGCCCCTCCTGTAGCTTTGTGTCATGTCTATATCGGCACCTGTCATCTGCACTGAACTGTGTGGATTCTTAAAGGAGGGGGGCCATGTTCTTCCCATTCCTCATGACTGTCCCAAATCTATCAGTCGACCTTTTACCTAGTATGTGGTCATTAAATGTCCAGGTTGCACTTGTCTCTGAGACAGCCCCGGATTGGATGACCTTCCCAGACCTGACCACCTGCATCTCCTTGGGGGCTCTCTTGCTCAGGGAGCTCAGGCATGGCAGCCAGGCTGAGTTGTGTGCCTACCTTTTGGCCGGGGACAGAGATGGGTTTAAAGCCCAGCTCTGCAGAGCCTCCGGGGCCGTGAACAGTACCACTCTCTGGGAACACCCTCCTCTTCCAGCAAGCTACGTGGCTCTTTTGGTTACATAAGATGTGTGTGTTCTGGCAGGAAAGAGCTGCCTGAGTGAGTGTTTAGCAGAAATGATTTGTGTGGAGTTATTTTGAGACCCCAGGGGAGGGAATGGCAGCCAAATCCTGCAGTATTTTAAACCGTATCACTCATCTACAGAGATTAATACATTACAGAGTCTCAGTCAGAACTCTGGTAACAGAGAAATGGGAATGCTGAGGCCCTCTCCAATTGTTAAGTACCAGTTCTCTCAGTGTACACAAGGTGACTTCAGGGGTTTGGACCTGACTTGGTGCCTAGGGGTTCTCCCACACTGCTTTGACTGTTCTCCCTGAAGGCGAGAATTGAGCACACAGCTCTCTTTCTGTGGGGTCGGCCTCCGCTCCCTTTTGGGCTGCAGGCTGATTGTGCTCTCCCTCACTGTATAGGGAGCAAGTTGGTTTTCTAATAGAGAAGGGAGTCCACTTTTTGTGGCAGCCCAAAATATTATATCATTTAGGTGATTGAGCTTCTTGTGGTTCCAGGCTGGCTAGGAGAAATCCCTTCTTCCCCTTCCAAAAGCATTCACCTTTTTCTCCTGACTCAGGCATGAGCAGCTGTCTGCGAAGGGTGGGTGAATTACAGAATGTAGAATTTTCCAGCTTAGTGACATTAGGGGAAACAGCCTCCATATGAAACACTTCTCTGTTTTTGTTTTTCTCTTGCCTGTTATGCTGTGAAATTTGCCTCATTGCCCCCCACCCTTTAGCCGACAACTGTCCTCTTTGCCATTCAGGAGCTGATGTCTCCTCCCTAGGATGGCTGTGTGAGATGGAAAGAGCCTTCTTCTTCCCTACCTGCATCCACAGTTGTAGAGCCGAAGAGTTCCTTGTGCCGGGAAATCTAATTGCCTTCTGACCCCGAAGGATCCATTTGGGCCAGAGGACATCCAGGCACTTACTAGACTTTGGAGGGAGGCCCCAGATAGAAAGAACCCCAACCATAATTGTCCGTTTTGCTTTATATTTTTAGAAGACCTACAGTTACTTTATATATTTTTTTAAGATTTTATTTATTCATGAGAGAGAGGCAAAGGCAGAGGGAGAAGCAGGCTCCCCGCAGAGCAGGGAGCCCGATGCCGGGCTCAATCCCAGGACCCTGGGATCATGACCTGAGCCGAAGGCAGACGCTTAACCGACTGAGCCACCCAGGTGTCCCGACCTACAGTTACTTTAATGACAAAAACTATGGAAACGAAAAAATACAGTTACATAAAACAGGCAACCCAAAGTATACACTTTCCCAGAGTCCACAAAATTCCCTACAGAGACATGCACCCTGACATACTTGTTTTAATTTCGGTGCCTCATACACCCCAGCACTGGGCACAGTAGGAACATGTTGGAGGGGGCAAGCACTACTGCAGGGGGGTGTTTGGGGGGGCAGGAGGGAGAGATTTCCCACCACCTGCACCCCCCGAGGAGCCAGTAACCGGAGTCTAAAAGACTTCAGCTGTTGGCATCTCCTTCCACTTGTGACATGGATGAGTCTGGCTTGGTGGGGAATGGGGCTGGGGTGTGGTGGAGAGGAGCAGGAAACACAAGTAAGCGGGAAGGCACAAGCACGCCGGCGTCTAGTGAAGTTTTCAGGTTGGTAAAAGGGAACTGGCAGGCAGCCTAGGACTTTGGATGAGATGTGAAGGGCATGAGGCAGAAGGGGTGGCTCCTCTCCTTGTCCCTTGGAATGAAACTGTATTCCCCCCATATATTGTGCTGAGGACTCCACCATTCCTGTCTCTGGTCTCTGCCACATCAGATGCTCCCCGCTGAGTGTATGTGTGCCCCTTGGTAGGTAGGTACAGCCCCGCTGTCCTCCTCCCTACAAATAGCAGTTTCTGATCTGGGCCGCCTTATGACAGATTCTGGCTCCTGCCGTGGGCTCGGACGTGGCCACTGTGGTGGCTCCGGTGCTGCCTCCCTTTCCCCTCCCCCTCTTCGTCCCCGCCCCCAGCCCTCTTTCCTTTCGCAAGTGAGCACACACAAGTGTGCACAAACTAGACAGGCACACGTGTGCCCTTGTTTGTGGTGCGCACCAGGTGTTGTCCAGCAGCCTGCCTGCCTGGGAGCTGTGCTTGGGAAGTTGAGCACCCAACTCCCTCCCTCAGTGCTCCACCACTGCTTCCTC
The DNA here is from genome assembly GCF_009762305.2 of Zalophus californianus. Lineage (NCBI taxonomy): Eukaryota > Metazoa > Chordata > Mammalia > Carnivora > Otariidae > Zalophus > Zalophus californianus. Next base: position 82,573,571 of record NC_045606.1, read on the forward strand.
ACCTGCATGCCCTTCTTAGCAAGCTTCTCGTCCAGGGACTGGGCTGTCCTTCAGTTTTGCAATAAGAGAGCACAGTAGAGCAGCTTTCTTCTTGAAGACCGGCACAGCCTGATGAGACCAGTTAATATCTCTCATTCGGCTGCAAAAAAATCTGGAAGCTTGTCTGTCAGTACCTGGTTTTCTCTCTCGTTGTCCTCCCTTATCTCCCGCTTTTCAACTAAAGCTTTGTATCCAGCATCACAGTTCAAATCCTGGTGCTTTGGTGCCCTGTTGCCGCACTGTGACAGGAACTAAAAAGCCTCAATTAAGTGCAAGCCGTGCTTTCACTGTCCCACTGGCCGCAGTGATGACTGAAATAGTCATTTCTGCAATGTTGCATCAGTGGAAAGTAAAGGATGCAGAAATCCTCTTTCCCTTGGGTCTCCCAAACAGGGAAAATAATCACTTCAGTAGAACAGTCTTTCCCTGAATTCTGCAAAGTGGATTCTAGGCAGTGGTTTGGATTTGCTATTCCTTTTTATCCCCTAGAGCCCAGTGAATGAGAGAAGGAAATGAATAGACTGCTTGTCACAACACCACCAGGGTCTCCACAGTGCCTGGGGCTGCTGCTGAGAGACAGAGAATGGAAGTGGGCTGGAATGGAGGCCATGGCAGCAGGCGGCCTTCCACAGGACGGGCTCCACCTCTCCCACACAGTCCCTTGAGGGCTTCCCTTCTCCCTCAGCCCAGGGATTCCTCCTGCACTAATGGAGCTGTCTGTAGTGCGGCAGCGTCCTGCCTGGAGTAAAAGTCCGACTCTGCCCAGTCACAGGGAGGGAGGCCTGGAGTGCAGGCTCCCCACACCCCTCCCTAGGCAATCCCACAAAGGCAGCAAATTTTACCTTTGAAGATGGCTCTCAACAACAGCACATTAGAAGGGACAGCCCCATTGCTTGTGCCCCAGCTTCCCATCAGAATATTAATTAAATCAACTAGAAAGATATTTCCTGTTGACAATACCCTTCATATTATCTGGGCTGAAAGAGAAAAATAGGTAGGTAGAAGGGTGGGAAATCAAAGCCTGCATCTTGTGAGGACCTGGCAATGTTTAGCCTGGAGAAAATAAGACATGAGGACGAGAGGAACTAGAAGTACTGTCTTCACATATTTGAGGGGCTGTCAAGTAGGTAATGGATGTTTTGTATGGTCCCAAGGAAGTGAGCCAGATTTTAGAAGGCCTAGAATGTCACGATTGTGGAGTGCTGACTTTATAACAGGTAAACTATAGGAGGCCACTGACAGAGCTTTGAGCAGCATATTTTGCTTTAGGAAAATTGACCTGGTAGCTAGGTGTAGGAAGAATCCATATAGGGCAAAATGGAAGGCAGGCAGATAGAAGATTCTTGCCTAGAAGTGACAGGACCCTCAACAAGCAGAGTTATGTTAACGGTTGAGAGGACTTAATGGACTGTACAACAGCCGTGGAGGTGAAATGCCTGGAATTGACAAGAGGTAGAAGTCATTGAGTCATGTGGATAAAGTAGGGACAAATCAGAGATGAGGTTTTTAGACTGGATGGTAGTACTGAAACCAGAAGAGGGGACAAGGGAAGGGGAAGAGGAGTTTGGTTCTAGACATCCTGAGTTTGAGGTATTGGCAGGACCTCCCAGGGAATGTGTCTGTGAGCCATTTGGGTTTGGGTCTGTGGCTTAGAGGATAGTCTGTGGGTTCTGCAGGATCACAGAGATGGAGAACATGAAAAAGGGTGAGCCTTCCCAGAGATAGTGCAGAGCATAAAGAGAGAGGGGTCCAGGACATAAGGGAGGGCAACAGCAGGAGTCAAGACAAGCAGCCCAGAGAGCTAGGACACCAGTCAAGAGAAGCCAAGGGAGGAAAGAGTTGCACTACAGGACAGATGCACGGTGTTGAATGCCATGTAGAGATCTAGTAGGGCTCCTGCTGAGAAGAGATGATTAGATTGGTGAGTAAGGAGGTTACTTTTCCAAGTAGTTTAAGTAGAAAGATAAAGTCTGAGTACAAAACCATAGGAGTGAAGGCTTTCTGTACAAGAACTATGATAGCGCAAGTATATTGTCAGGGAGTGAAGAGAAGCCATTGTGGCAAGGAACAAAGAATGGCAACTCTGGAAACTTCAAGTTTAGAGCTTATGGAGTGTAAGTTTTGAGTGGGGAAATCGGAGTCTGGTGGAGGAAAGCAGGAATAAAGGGGAAAGCTCACATGTATAGGAGAGGGACATTGCTAAAATGAGGTACAGGAGAGGAAGGTCGAGGGCATATGCCTGTGGTTCATGTCAGCTGCCTCAGCCTCTCTCCTTTGAGCCATGTTTCCTTTCCTCTAACCTTCTCTGTTACAGGACTGTAGGCTTTTTTTAGTATTGTTTTTATTATTTAAGATATTCTTATGCTGCCACCTATTCTGATGTTCTAGTCCTGGGAAGTTGAACTCTGCCTTGGGTAGGTTTTCTTTTAACCAGCATTCAGCTTTCCTTAGATCAGGAGTTGGCAGACTCTTCCCATAAAGGGCCACATAGTAAATGTTTTAGGCTTTCTGGGCCAGATAGTCTCTGTCACAAATACTCAACTCTTCTGTTGTACCATGAAGGAAGCCATAGACAACAAATGAGCGTGGCTATGTTCCAGTAAAATTTCATTTATGGAGACTGAAATTTGAATTTCATGTAATTTTCACATGTCACAAATTTTTTTTTAACCATTCAAAAATGTAAAAGCCATTCTTACTTAGCTCATGTGTTGTACAAAAGTAGGCAGCAGGCTGGATTTAGTCTCCAGGACGTTGTCTGCTGACCCCTTTACGTTATGCTAACCAAAAAATAAAAAATAAAGCCATTCTTCGCCCACAGCCCAGAATTCAAGCTACTTTTCAAGGATAGAATGTATTTATGTGTCAAGATCAGCCTGTGCTCTTGAAGAACCTTAGCCTTGCCCTTTCAGAATTCCTTTCTTTTCACTTGTTTTTATTTATTTATTGCTAAGTTGTGTTAGTAAGGTAAAGGGCTCTTAGTGAGAGATTCTCTGCTGTCAGAGTTTTATTCATTCCCATTGGTTTGGGGTCTTAGTATTCCTGACACTAGCTGGTTTCTTTTGCTGCAGTTCTGCTAGTCGAGTGTACTGATCGCTAGAGATTTAGATTTCACTCTGAGGAGAAGCTCAGAACAATTTTCTGTGAGTGAAGGCTCAAGAAGGCAGTAGATTGGAAGTATACTCCACACATCTCAGAAGCATTTTGTTCAAATAACACAACACAGCTTGGTTTAGAAAGTCACTCTAAATTTATTCAAGCAAGTAGCTTTTACATTTGGCTGCCAGGTGTGTGTATCAGAATACCTTCTGGAAGCTTGTACTTGCAAGATCCACGTGGGTATCTCCTATGGCTTTCTCCCGACCCAGTGGCTATTCTCTATCAGCCTGGACAGTATATTCATATTCTCTTCGTTATCTATTAACATGGAATTTAAAAGACCAAGATTAGAATTCTTGAGTGCCCAAAATGAAAGGGGGAAAAAAATACATCTAAGTTTTATTTGATTCAAAGATAAAGTTACATGTTTAAAATAAGTCAGAAAAAGCAAAAGTTGAGGTTCTCATAGAAACCAACTCCTCCTCGTTGCTCAGACATGGGGTTTGTGCTTGTTGGGTGCTGTCGCCATGGTGCCACGGTGTTACATAAAAGCTGGAGCCCTGTTGATTTCTCGTCATTGGAAAGACCATCGTGAATGGTCTTGCTTGTGAACTCCAGTGCCTTGTTTTCTATATTATGTCCATAGGAGGTGGTTGTTTTGATATGGGCTCTGAAGAGAAACTCAAGGGGACAATTGGGGGTCGGCACAGTTCTCTCCTACATCCGCCTGTTTCATTCCTCTCCTAGCTGGTGGTGATATTATTGCAGCTGCTGCTTATAGCAAACCCAAAACAAATATGTGTATTGGGAAGCAGACAGCCTGCCATCTCCAACCCACCCCGCCTTCCCAAACACCCCCAGAGACAGCCTGGCTGGATTGTTTATGGCCATGCTCTTAGGATGCCACAGGGAGAGAATGGTCTTGTTAATCAGTGAGTTTTTCCTCCCTTTAAAAATCATTGCTTTCAGATCCTGCTCTGCAACAGGGAGAATTATAAAAGGTTATTCTGATGCTGACCCGATTGTTATCTGCTGCACCAGCTCCATCTGAAATTTTTTTTTCCTTTTGGGAATGATTCTTTGGTGTCTAAAGCCACTGATAAATCAAGTTTGGTGAAGCCAATTCTACACACTGCCTGGCTGGACTTAGAGCCAGAAATCCAATAGAAGGCCTCTAAGCCACCCCCTTCCTCATCTCCTCCTTAGAAGTGGGCAGTGGTTTAGCATTTAACACCCACTCGCCTTAGAGTCCTAGAAATAAGTTACTAGATTTCCTTATGAACTCACCAAGTGTTCTGAATAGGACATTGTTATAACAAGTTTGTTGCATCTATTTCTGCTAGGTTTAACATCTCTGGCATTCATTTAGCAAAAACAGTTACTGAGTATCAGCTGTGTTCCAGATACCGGGGATACACAGAGAACTGGCATTTACTTTACCTCCAGTAATCCCAGAGTGGTCGTCCACCATTAACAGGCTAACAGCAGCTAGAGATAAGACCTGAGAAGGCAACCCTGTCTTAGAGGTATAACACCCATGACTTGTATCAGAGAAACTTAAGACATGTTTAAAGCCACGCACCTACAGCAGTCCCTCCTTATCCACGGAGGAGTCGTTTCAAGGCCCCCAGTGGATGTCTGAAAACCTCGGATAGAACCCAACCCTACATATACTGTGGGTTTTTTTGTCTGTACATACATACCTATGACAAAGTTTTGTTTATAAATTAGGCACCGTAAGAGATTTACAGCAGTAATACAATTGAACAGTTACAATATACTGTAATAAAAGTTATGTGAATGTGGTCTCTCAAAATATCTTATTGTACTGTACTCAGGTGTCTTGTGATGATGTAAGATGATAAAATCCCCACCTGATAAGATGAAGTAGGGGGAATGACATAGGCACTGTGATGTAGCATCAGGCTACTGCCAGCCTTTTGACAGTACGTCAGAAGAGGGTCGTCTGCTCCTGGACTACTGTGGACCATGGGTAACTGAAACCGCAGAAAGGGGAACCATGGGTGGTGGGGGGACTACTGTACCTCCTTTCTGTAGATGCCTCCCCTTCACCCCCTTCCTTTCTTCAAGGGAAGCCGCAGTTCCCATCGCATTATGAAGACTGGGTCCTATTGCTTCTCTTCCCACTTAACTTCAGCTTCTGGTCTCTCAACAAATGCATCAAACATTACCAAATCAGAACAACCCAATAAAAGTCAACCCTTAACAATTGGAATTATGAACTAAGAACAGCTTCAGTCTCTGCTCTTACTCAGTTCTGATGCCCTGACTACAATTAGCTGAGGAGTTGGATCCTTTTAATTAGGATCCCTTCATTCTTCTTTTATCCCTTTATTCTGATCCCTGAAAGAGCTTTAGCAGTGACATGTTCCAAAATTGGCCCACAAGATGCTGCCTCCCCTGAGGTAACAACATAGCAGTTCAGAGAACGAGGGAGAGAAAAAAGAATTTGAGACCATGCAGAATCCTTGTTTTATTTCTGACCCTTTTAATACGAGTCGAGGCCTCAGATCATGTAGAACTAACTCTTTGGAACCAACTGGTCCACAATTTGCCTTGCTCTTTGGGCCATTGTAGGAAATGTAGGACCAGCTGGCCCTAATGGGATGGTTTGCAGTTCTCAATTGTTAACAGATTCACTGACAGCATTTGCAATTTGAGGTCTCCAAATTAATTCTGATTTAAAGCTTATAAGAGAGAACTCAGAGCAGGCTTTTGGTGCATGAGATGTGTTACGCTTCTGAGAACTAACAATGTGATTTGTTAATTTGGTCTTATATGTATATTCAGGTGATAACTACATTCCTTAAAATTAGGCAGATGGCCTGTCTGCCTCTGCATTTTGTGCCATTGGCTTAAGAGTTCTGGATTTTGTTCTTGATGCTTAAGGAAGAAATAGCTGTCTAAACATTGTTAACGCCAAAGTATTTTTGAAATCGACTTGGACATAGTTAAATGTTACTTCTCTTAGGCTACATACAGAGTTTAAGTGTCTTATTCTCTATACATAGTGGGGTTTTAAAATTTCTGTTTTGTTTTTTGATGGTGGGGGGGAGGATGGTAAGGGAAAGTATAGAAATGGAACTAATTGAATCTGGGGGTAAAAATCTCTGCTGAGAGTCTGTGAATTATAAATTGGCTAGCTGCAGCAGCAGGAACTCAGGCAAAGGTATTGGAGTGCAGTCAGTGTGACAGGAAGCTTATTTTGGTGTTCTTTCTGTGCCTTGCCTTGTCCTTGATGTTTACTCCAGGGGACTGTGTATTTAAAAAGAAGGGAGAGGTGTCTGCAGTTTCCATCTGGGAAACTTTTACAGCATTCTTACCTAGGGTCTTAAAGGCAAAGGATGAAGCTCTCCTGCTCGATGAGATGGTGTAGTCTCCCATTCCTTTCCCGGCTGTCACCCAGCTCTGTACCCAGCCCCACTTTTGCTGTCAGCCAGGCACATGGCACATACTGGCAGATAAAGCCAGTGTTTGTTCGGAAAGTCCCACCAGGACAGCCATTTTGTCTGGTTCAGTCAACAAAAAAATGCATTAAAATTTCAGGGAATAACATTTAAAGCAGAGATACTTAAATTTGAATATTATTCAAGAAATCTTTCCCAAAATGTAGAAAATAAAATAACAGTTCCCTGGTCTGGCTGCTTTCTCCTAAGCAGAGGGATGGGCTTAGTGGCCACGTTTCAGTTTAAGGGTCAAAAAGCAGCATTTTCATTTCAATTGGGAAGCTTATTTATAACCCGGTAGTCATCCCCACGCTTAGTTTTTCTGATATTTTGTCCAGATTTTTCTTTCCCCTAATAATTACACCCCCTGTTCTCCAGCTAAGCATTTTCCCTCCTTTCTCGTGTTTACACCTTTCAAATATTTGCAGATTGTTATCTTGTCACCCTCTTAGTCACTGGTTAGCCGAACTGTACAGATTTAGCACCTTTTATCTTTCCTTTAAAGGCAGGCCTCCCCACCCCTGAGTCATTTTCCACTGCTCCCTTGAAATGTGCTCCAGTTTTCTGCATTTCCATGTGGCCACACAGCTTCCCATAGCAGAACACAGGTTCTAAGTGGGGATGGTTTCCCTCCTTTGTTGTATGGAAACTGAGCATCTCTGCCATGCTCTATCCTCAGGCCTTGCCGGCGTTGCTGGTCAGCACTGACCTCTCCTTGTCTCTATTTCAGCTGCACTCCCAAGTGTGCCGAGCTAAAGACCAGTGGGGTAAATGGGTGCAGCTGTGCATGCCTTTTTTTCCTTTAAGTGTTATGTAACCATGAGAAAGTGGGATGTACGGAGTCAGGGAGTCTTTTGGCCCTTCTCCTGGTATTTGCATAACTGTCTACATTAACCCTGACAGTTCATTAGCCGTTTCCTTTTCTGTGTATTTACTTCTTTTCAGAACTATTTTCACCAATACTCACTTTTTCAGCATTTCTTGAAGATCTACAGTGCCACTGTATGCTAGGCAGTGTATTGGATGTTGGAAGGAATAAAATCTGAGTGACACAGTACCCAGCCTAAGAAGCAACTTAGTTTTAGTTTTATTTGGGTTACAAATACCAGGTTGTCATATAGGCTTGCTCATGGCAGCAGTAAGGGAGAGAGCAGATTTCTGGGAACATCCCTGAAAAATCTAACAGGATCCCAGGTAAGGTCCAGTGTCTCAGCTCTTGGCACCCAGAGGCTGAGTATGGCTTTGCAGTGGCCCCAGGCCCTCCACAGTAGGACTCCAGTGGTAGTGCTCCAGTGTGGATGCCAGTTGGTTCCCTCCGCTTACTGCCTCCTTTCTCTGGCTCCTGATACGCTTATGTTTTGCACACTGCTGGGTTCAAATTCCAGAAAGAGAATCTTTTTGGCTCACCCGTTTTCTCCCATTTCTATTTGGACAGAGCTCTTTTCCCTCTGCCAGACTGATTGTAGATTGGCCACCTCAAATCATGTGCGGCTTCAGCTCTCCCTCTCTCCCCCAGCCTCCTGTCAGTCCCCACCTTCAGCTTTGACCTCCATCCCTAATTTGTGGTGAGGAGAGGACAGAGGCCAGGGTCAAGGGCTAGAGAATGTAGTTGCCTGATGCCTTAGCAAGGGATTTGGCATGGTGAGCCCCGTGATTGACTTGTCCAGTACATTCTACCAACCGTCTCCCAGACATACATGCATCTGTCTACCATAGTCCAGTTAGCACATGTTATTTCTTAGCATTCTGCAACCTGTAGTTTTAATAGTAAATTCAGTCACCAATCACAGGCCTTATGCAGTGGTAGAGGGATAGAATGTTTTCTTGCTAGTGATTAAGCTTTATTGGCATAAAGTCCTCTTTTTCATCATTGAGTGCTCAGCTTCCAGCACAGTGCCTAAGCCAGAGTAGGCACTGATGTGCGTGCGTGCGTGTGTGTGTGTGTGTGTGTGTGTGTGTGTGTGTGTGTGAAATGGAGGGAGGGAAAAGTACTGAGTGAACTGCGGCATTTTGATGTATCCTAAGATCATGTCTGCGAGCCTCCTGTGCCCTTCCCTCGGTAGCATCCGATGCGGTAGTGAACACACTGGACATGTAGTAAGCACCGTTGACTAATGCTTCCAACTAGTTTTTGTTTCCACTAGAGTTTTGTTTCCTTTAGTTAAATGCCTGATCTCTTGTTTGCTGGACAAAGTGCCATTGGGAAGTGTCACTTCTAGCCAAGGCAGATTTGCCACACTTCCCTTTAGCTCCCAATAAAGGAAAACGCAAACACACTTTGAGCCCAGAGGCTTAATTATCATAAAATTCAACATACAATGTAAAATATTCAGAGCGATACATGACTCTCACACAGCCATCAGTAGAATCTCTTATATAGCCATTATCGTATCATTAACAAGAATTTGTACTTCTTGTTCCATAGCTGACTGACCAAAGTGTTGGTGTTAATTGACCTAGTCAGTCAATGTCTCTGGATGTATAATTTCTTTTTAATAGAATGCCCTATAGCCCAGCATTTTAAATTTGAAAGGGGGCACCCTGAACTCCAGGAGTCAAGCCTTGGGTGAGGAATCTCAAAAGGGCATAGCCAAAATTGTAGGATTTTATCTCCAGGGAAGACTTTGGAGTTCCTTTATTAATTTATAGACAGGGGCCATGAGGCGCAGAAAGGTTTCATACTTCGTCAGTGGCAGAGCAGAAACCAGAACCATGATGTGCTGATAGCTAGTGATGCACTTTATCTTCCTAAACCATACAAAATCAGGCATATCCTCTTTTTTATTTTAAGTCATCCTGGGCAACCATCATATCCCAGAAAGCATTAAAAAAGATATGAAAAATAATGGGTTTTTAGCTATAGGCAGATAGGTCTGTAGGGCTTTAAAGAGGTCAAGGAGCCAGATGGATTAGGAGCGAGGGTGTCTGTCTTATCTTCCCTTCATGGGCATCAGTTGAAAAGCCCCATAGGGTACAGTATCTCTTCATTCTGGCACACTCCATAGTAGGGAAGGAAAATGTTTAAGAATGTTTGGGATTAAGTGAAATAAGTCAAGCAGAGAAAGTCAATTATATGGTTTCACTTATCTGTGGAACGTAAGGAATAGCAGGGAGGACATTAGGAGAAGGAAGGGAAAAATGAGGCGGGGGAAATCGGAGGGAGAGATGAACCATGAGGACTATGGACTCTGAGAAACAAACTGAGGGTTCTAGAGGGGAGGGCGGTGGGGGCATGGGTTAGCTTGGTGATGGGTAATAAAGAGGACACGTTCTGCATGGAGCACTGGGTGTTATGCACAAACAATGAATCATGGAACACCACATCAAAAACTAATGATGTAATGTATGGTGACTAACATAACATAATAAAACAGAATTTAAAAAAAAAAGAATGGAATTTTTTTTTTGTAATTTATTTTTTAAACAAAATGGTTTTGTTTTTTAAATGGCTTGTAAGTGTGTCAGGAGTAAGTTTGGTAGTTAACTTGCACCTGTGGTGTTTGAAGCCCAGCGGAGTTTGTATGTCCTTATCAGCAGGCACCACTGCACCGGTGCGCTCTCGGAAAGACAGCTAGTAGTGGAAATTTGCACGATCCAGAATCACAGGCACTTTCTCACCTGGCTGGGGAGGGCTTCTGGAACTCCAGTGATACCTCACTTTATATTTACAGTCTTGGGAGCTCGGCATTGCTGCATGTCAGCCTGCAGCTAAGCTGTGGCCTGGCGTTTGCTTTCTGAGAGCCGAACTTTCTTTCCCTTGGTCTGTTTTCTCTAATTCTTGCCCTCTTTTCTTTTCTTTACTCTTTCTCTTCTTCGTATTGGTAACAGATCAGCACAACAGGGATACCAGCCCAGTAGTGCAGTCCTTGTTAGAATAAAGGTGCAGTGGGGACTGGGTTGACTTACTGGCCAGGCTCTTGGGGAAGGCAGGCTGAGCAGAGCACCTCCTGTGGACAGTATGTGTCTTCCTTCAGCTAGTGGTCAGCAGCAGCAGCTGTCCTCCTGGCTTTAGAACGTTAACACTTGTTTGCTTTCCTGTCTTAGTGGACAGAGTATTCCTTGCCCTGTCCCCTGATCCCTTGGGACACAAAAGCAAGTCCAGAAGCTGATAAATAAGTACTCCGTGTAGCCTTTGAGTTCTGTAATAGGGCCATTAGGGCCCTCCCAGGCTTCTGTCTTCACCCGTTAGGTCGTCTACACCAGTGTCAAGCTGAGGGCCTTGATCCACTGGAGGTTTAATTCAATGTCATAACCATCTTTTTTATTTCACTTACTTCACTTAACCATAACCCTGGCCACCAGCCCGAGCTGCAGGCCTGCTGCAGTTGCTGGCCTCTCAGCTCTTTAATGAAATAGAATGGAAGAGATACTGAACATATCACATGTAGTCAAGATTAACCATTGTTTTGTGGAAACTTCGTTATATGTAAGTTATATACCCATATGTAAATGTGTATATGGATCATAATAAAATTAAAGGTTTGAAAACACTCAACTACACAGTTCTTTATCTGTAGAAGTACATTCTGCCTCTCCCTGCCCAGGCCCTGTTTTGGCAGCCTTCCTAGTGCAGCGTTCCCCACCCCCCCCTTCCCCCACCACCTAGCAGTTCCCCCATTCCTGAGCATGGAAGCTGCTACCATGGCGGCCCCAGTGCCCAGCGCCCCTCCACTTTACGTCCAAACACCAGCTATGCCTGGACTCCCTGAGCCTGCTCACCTGCTCAACAAGACATGGGGGACCCAGGCCCTGGACTCCTACCTAATCTCCGTTATAGGTTATAACATCCTCTAGTTACAGTGCTGTTGAACTCCAAAACTGGACTTTTTCTCAGTGGCTTTAGCATCTGACAGTCTAGGGTTCCTATAGACCACTTAGTAGCTTTGTGATTTCGGGCTTTATGTCTATTTACATAGAGAGGGTACTCAGTAAATACTCATTTTACACCTCTTGTTTTTCCTGTAGCACTCATACCCAGGTTCCCACTCCCATTGGATATGTTTTTAGCATACAACTTCTCCCTGTCTGTCCTGAGCTGAGATGTGACAGTTTTGACTGAGGTTTCTGACTGTGAAGGGGTTACTTTGGAGGAGACAGGGAAGTAAGAGACAGCCCAGAAGAAAAGGGAGTAAATGATAAAAGAAGAGATAATGCTCTTGTTCTCAAGCAACTTTTCTATTCCCTCTCCTTTCTCTTGCCTATCTGCCTGACAGGAGTTAATGTGCATCGACATGTTTACTCTTTTCCACTCAAAAAGGGGCAGGGAGACCACCTGCTTGTGCTTCCTCCTCTTAAAGAGCTGAAGCTCAGCTGCTGGCAGGTGGAGGGGCAGCCTAAGACAGGTCCTCCTTTGCCTCTGAGTCTGCATGGAGTGGTTGGGATTTGGTCACCACAGGCCCAGAGGTCTCTCTCCTGAAAGACATTTTGAAGCCATTTCAGCGTGATTTGTTTAACTCCCTGGGCTTGTTGAGCCATCTTGTTTTCTGGATTTAAATCATTTTGTGGTCTCCCAGGATTCAGAGAGAGCTACTGGGATCTCTAGATTTCTTGAGCGTTCTGAATACCAAGATCGTGACAGCAGAGTAGAGTGGGTACATCTATCTACTCAACCAGTGAGACTCAGGAATCATCTGTGCCCTTTTCATGAAAAGTCTTTCCCCCAATTCCTGCTGCCCAGTCAGTTGTCCCAGTTTCTTCCCGGTTCTAGTCCCCAGTTCATAACCACCCCACCAACAGCACCCAGTTCAGCCCCACCCAAATGGCTGCTAAAGGTCAGGAACAAACTGGAAACTTATTTTAACATTATTCTTGTTTTGCAGCAATGCTTTACCTGTGGGTATGTGGCCAAAAAGTTCAATAGAATTGTTTATTTTTTCTCTCTGACAGTTCTGTTCTTGCTTAGTTTGCAGATAGAAAATGAAAAGTGTTTTTGGCTGTTGATGTTGTAGAAATCATGAGCTGTCTTTCATTCAGTTTTACTCTAGCCCCATCTCTCCCTTCAAGGTTAATCTCAGGCTTTTTGGCTCTGAGTTTATTGCTGTCTTGTACAAAAATCAGTTCCACTTCTCCCATGCAGCCTGGCATTGAAGTGCCCAGAATGAGGCAGCCCCAGTGATCTGCTTGCCCATGGGACAGTTGGGCAGGGCCTTCCGCTGCCCCATGTGTACCTCGGTGGGAGAACGGCCCTGGCCACCAGCCTGAGCTGCAGGCCTACTGCAGTTGCTGGCCTTCTGCTGCTCTCCCTCGCTGCTATTTCGTTTGATGTGCTGTATTCCTTTTGTGAGGCCTTGAGGCTTGGAGAGAAGGCTCTGTTCTCGAGCTTCTGAAAACCTAAGGTATAAACTATTCCCTTTCCTCTGAGCTTCATGACCTTGAATCTGTGCTGTGGCCAGAAACATGAGCAGCCACCTGGCTGCATCCAGAAGAGATGTATATTCTGTCCCAGCAGTGGTGGCCCCTCTTTGCCCAAAGGCTCCCTGGTAGGTGTTTGCAGTAGCCTCAACACCCTGTGCCAGATGTCTTATACCTGCACCTAAGCCTGTTTGTAAGTAAGACCTAACACCTCCCGGTTTTGTCTTATGCTGCAGCAGCAGAGACCAGCAGTGCTTCGGAGATCTGGGCATTAAATATATCCTCCCCCATACTTTGATCATTTCCTTTCATTGTGTCTCTGGCCTCGTTCAGCTTTTTGCATTAAAATTACAGCTACGGTATGAATTTTTTGGAAATATTTGTAAGTAACTCGGATGTCAAAAAGTGACACACTTCATGGTCTGTCACCGGTGACCACTGTTAGTGATAAATACATTTGTAAAATTAATGCCGGAATCAAAGGGAACAAGAAAAGGCAGTCTGAGTTGGTTAGTGAGCACCTGTGTTGTGTAGAAGACTGTCCTTGGATATAAAGAAGTGTGAAGAACGGGATCCTCAGGGATCTCACAGGCCAGGAATGGAGTGAAAGACAACTGAGGTTATGAGCATGTGTGATTATTACACGCAATAATACTACTAATAATGGTAAAACAATAAGAGTTAAAAATGTATTATATCTCTCCATATGCCAGGCATTATGCTACAGCATATTTTACGTACATAATCTCCCCTAGGTCACACAGCAACCCTAGTGAGGTAGATTCATTATTCTAGCAGTTTTACAAATAGGACAGCTGAGGCTTTGAGTGGTTCAGTAACTTGGCTAAGGTCACAAAGCAAGCAAGGGATAGAATTAGGATGTGAATCCAGGTCTGTCTGGTTCCAGACACCTAATACTTCATCAGTATTCTGTTTTCTTCTGTTTCTCATTCTGAATGAAAAACTGATGGTACTATTGTCCAGACTATAGCCAGAGGACAGTGGGGGAAGCTTATGAAGAGAAAAACGACACTGAATTAACACTTGTGAATTTGACATGAAAGGTCGGATGGTAAAGAGAAAATGTCTAAGAGTCCACTGGAATGGCTCTCGGGAGGCAGAATGGCTGGGGAGAGCAGTATAATTTAGGTGAGAGAGCCATTTATAAAAGTGATGGTTAAGACAGTGAGACGATTGGATTGTAAGGAGTGAGGAGCACAAGATGGGGGTGCATCCCACATCTGGGTGTGCCTGTATTCCCTGCACGTCTTTATCTGGAACTCCCCAGGTCCTCTTGACAATTCCCAGATGCTGTGACTGAGAGCCCCTCGTTGTTGCTGCCCTTGTGATACTGATTTTTCCCTCTGGGGCCCCTTATCTCAGACGTGATGGCATTCTGATCTAAGTCCTGCCCTGTTGGAAGGGTCAGGGATGCTAGGCCTTCTGGGCCCCTTTTCATCACAAATTCTCCTTCTCTCCCGACACAGGCATCGAATGCCCCAGAGGAGCCCGGAACCTCCCAGGTTTGGTGCAGGAAGGAGAGCCTTTCAGTGAGGAAGCAACACTTTTCACCAAGGAGCTGGTGCTGCAGCGAGAGGTGGGACATCTTACGGTTGCTTCTTGTCTGAAGAGGGGTGAGGAAATGGGGCTCCCTTGGTCTGATGTGTTCCTGCCACGTCAGAAATCAGTCTGGCACTTTTTCCAGTGCTCAGCCTTCCACATCCACCATCCATTGTGGGTCTACCCACAGCCTGCCTCCTTGAGCCCTGCATCACTGACCAGGCACCCCCAAATCTCCCCTCACCATTGGAGTCCTGGGATACGTGGCGAACACCAAGCCGACCTCGCCAGCATCCTAATGCAGAGGGCTTACAGCTTTGCAGTTCTCCTCCTTGGCGAATTAGCCTAAGCTCCCTGCCTCCAGCTGGATTTAGAAGCTTGACTAACCCTGTCAGGGGCCAATTTTCTTTGAACATTTATTTGTATCTTTGAGTAATTGCATTTTCTGTAGCGGGTTTTCTGACTTAATTTAATTGTATTTCTGTTTCTGCCTGTTGGGCTGACTCTTGCAGGCAGGAGTTAGGCTTCTCAGCTGCCGTGGTGTCCATCTACCTGCTAATTTTTTATCAAGTCATAGTCAACTGATCCATCTTCTTTCCAGGAGTATTCCAGTCATTCATCCTGCTAGGTGGGCACAAGAAAGGAACAGTGGGGGAGTGTGCCGGGCTCAGCCTGAGGATTTTAGATCTGCCTTTGTCCTCATCTCTTTTACAATCAAACCCATAGGGTCCCTTCAGCTTTCATGCAATATCATAATATGCACAGAGCTAAAAGATTATCGGGTCCAGGAGGTTAGCTCACTCATGGGTCTTTGTAGATCCTTGAGATCAGATGTGTGGGCTTTGGGATGTTCATAAGCTACAGCATCTCTCATTTTGATTTGAATCACCAGTGAATATATTGGGTACTAGAGGCACAAGAGAACAGGCTAGCCCAGGATACTGCGTTGGACTGCCCTGGCCTGTAGAAAAGCCCCTCTTTGACTTCTGGCTGAGCAGTACTGTTTGCTTTTGGTTGCTGCCTCTTTGGGATTTCTTTAGCACTTACCTTCCCATTTTGTGAAAGAAAGTGGTGTGGCAAAAGAAGTCCTGAATTCTTAGTTCAAGAGCTATGGGTTCCAGTTCCCAAGAACAAACTGCAGCTACCTGGGCATTGCACCAGCTCTGTTGGCCATCTGTACAGTGGGGTAGAGATGCAAGTGCTTACCCCCTCATTATCTCTTCAGTCTCACGTTGACCCCTATTTTGGTTTTGGTAAGATGCATTCGAGTTTGTGAAGAACTCCTCATATTGGCATGTGAAGTGCCTTCCCCCTCCCCTCTATTTTGTAACTGCACAGTGTAGCTTGAATTTCTATCAGTTAAAGATAGGCGCCTGCTAGAGAAGTATTTTAAGAATCTAAACTCCAGTTGTCTCTCAGTAACTGTTGTAATTTGGGGCATGGTACTTAGGTAGAAGCGGCAGATATTTTAGTATTTCCTCTTTGTGAGCCTTTGGATAATGAACTACAGAGCAGTTCTGGGTTGGAAAAAGCAAGTGAGTCCACACAGGGTCTGTGACTTAAAAGACCTCACAGAGGTAGCAGATGTTTGGTGGTTGTGCTTTGGATGGAGGGAGGAAAGGCCCTCCTTGGATTGCCTGAGACCTGTGTTAGCAACATTCTCATCACTTCCCTGCCGTGCCCCACTTCTGTGTTGCCCTCCCCTTTCTCACCACCATCTTCCCCTGGTGTTCCACGTTTCCTAAAGTTTCTTTCCCTTTCTTTTTCAACTCTTGTTTCCCCAGCCACTTTTCTACCCGATCGTGTTTCTGGCCCATCGATGATATCCAAAAGCACAAGGGGGGTCAGAGAGAATACTGACCACTAAGAGGAGTCAGTGGCCCAAAGCTCTTTTACTCTCTTAGTTACTGTGACCTTCCCTTTGTCTGTATGTTTGCTGATATTTGATTGTGGAAAAAAGATAAATTTTTCCCCATCTTCTTTGATGCCCCTGGCATGTGAGTTTGCAGATCTTAGTCTAATCCAGATTTGATATTTAGCTTTCTTGGTTGTAGTGCCCCAATCTTGCAGAGCCCCAAGTTGGGGTCTCTTGATATAGAAACTTTCTGCATTTTCTTAGCTGCTTATATGATTACCTGGTCTGACTGTTTTGAAGGATCTTTATCCAGAGGAAAGAGGAGTATGGCCTAAACTCAGGATAACTTGGAAGCTTTTGCTAAAGGAACGAGTTCTGGCCTGTTCTCCTGGGCATTTCCCTTCATTATATGTATGAAAACTGTTTTCTGAACAGTGTAGGAATGAAGAGCGGTTTTTGTTTTGTTCCAGGTTTATTCACTTTACTTTTACCTGTATTTTTACTCCATACATTGTCCTGGAGAATATTTCTCTTGGCCCTCTTTCTTCCACCCCATAAGGATCTAGAAAAGCCTGATGAATTGGCATTCCTGGATGCAGAGATTCCCCCCACCCCTTAGGAGAAAGTACTATGTAATTGTCTGGATGCCTGAGTGTGGATTCACAGCCTGGCACCCAGTAGCTCTTACCTTCAGGGCAGCCTCCATTGTGCCCCACTCCGGGTGCTCTTCTGGGGCGGAGCTGCTGCTGTGGTGGCCCCCGTTGAACAGGTTTTTTGTACCTTGTGCCTATTCCCTTGACAATCAGCTTTAGCTCAAGTAATCAAGTATTATGATGTGATTGTCCTTGATCCCGCCCCATCCTTCCCCTTTAAATTTTTCTTTTTTAGTATCTCATTTTTGACCAGGATTTGTCTGTCCCCTACCTACTTTTCCCAGTTACTTGAAACTTGCAGTATCATATAGGAAAGGAGAAGCACACAGATGTCATTTCACAGCATGTGCTGGGCCCCCTGTTTGATCCCACAGCGGTGCCTCCATCAAGTTCGACTCATATGTGTGAACCTGTAAACTGACTGGGAAAGGGTGTGGCGTGGGGGAGAGCCCACACTGGACACTGCCCTTAGGGCAGCCCCCCTGCCGGGGAGCAGACACAAAGCTGGGGCACAGGTGCCTGACTCCCTGCTTATGACTGCATTGTCTTGGCTTTGGGTCCTTACTTTGCCAGAGCAGTAATTGCTGCCTCTCTCTTTCTGTTTTGGTAAAGAGTGTTGTAGTCTTTCCATCCCATAGCCTCATGTGGAACCTGCCAGAGTCTCTCACAAGTCTCTTGTTTACATTTCAGATGGTCCCCATTGTCTGGAGACTTGATAGCCCTGCTTTCTTTAAATGTGTTTTACAGTGACACTAGTTAGCACGGCACTATTGACATTCCTGGCTACCACTCAGCCCCATTTCCTGTCTTTCCTGTCACCTTTCATTGTATTTCTTCTTTTCCTTCATTTTTCTACATGGCCCTTGTCCTTGGCCATTAGTTCCCGTTGTCTTTTTTTTTTTTAAGATTTTATTTATTTATTTGAGAGAGAGAGAGAGAGCACAAGTGGGGGTGGGGGGAGACAGAGGGAGAGGGAGAAGCAGGCTCTCCGCTGAGGAAGGAGCCCAGTGCGGGGCTCAATCCCAGGACCCTGGGATCATGACCCAAGCCGAAGGCAGACTCTTAACTGAGCCACCCAGGTGCCCCAGTTGTCTTTTGTTTCTTTCCCTGAGCTAGGAGTCTGGGAAGACTGTTCCAGGTCAGGGGTCTGGGTGTTCTGGCATTCTTGCTCCAGGGCAAGACAAAGAGCACTTTAGATACCAGCTTGTTACCTGACCCTTTGTGGCCTTGAAGGCCAAAGCAGCCAAGGAACTCTAGAGGAAATCCAATTAGCTCAACAGTTCTTCCCAGCGTGACTCAGTTAGGATGTTACAGGGGTGGGCAAATCCGGCCCACTGCCAGTGTTCGTGAATAAAGTTTTACTGCAACACTGCCACACTAATCGTTTTATGTACTACGGTCTATGGCTGCTTTCATCCTCTTAATAGCAGAGTTGAATAGTTAGGACAGAGGCCATAAGGCCTGCAAAACCTAAAATATTTACTTATCTTTTTATCACGAGAAGTTTGCTGACCCTTGCTATACGGTAAGTATATGCTGAGTTGGTTGGTTTAAATAGCTTACAGCCCTGAAAATGACGGTTTGCTCTCATGTCCCCTGCCTCAGGCTGGGCTCCTTCTGGGCCACGCAGAGTGAGATCATTGTGTCCATTGCTGTCGCTGTGATTGTGAGCTATATGAGCGCTGTGTCCCACTGGATGGCATGAGCTTGTGTGCCCCCCTCCCGCAGTACATCTGCCTCTTTCAAGCAGTTCTCTGCTGCACTGCCAAGGACAGGAAGATCTGGTGTAGCTTCCCAGATGGGGAACTGTGCCCATTGCTAGCATCTTCCCAGAAGTAGTGGTGAACGTTAGCTAATGGGTAGATAACTGGCTTAAATGTGCACGCTCTCAGTTTTCGAGTTCCAGTTAATCATGTGGTTCTGAGTGACTCTTTCCTGCCTTGGTATTCCTGTCTAAAACACTGGTCTAGCAATCCAAAGCCATCCTCTCCCTTTTGAGACCCTTCCTGTGACTAAAACAGTCATGTGGGATCTCTTCACACCTGTCAGGAAATCCTGCACTCTTAGAGAAGGGGCTCTAAGGCATGAAAAGAGATCAGTGCCACAGTTTAACCCTCTTCACAGTGCCAGACTCTAAGAGGTACTGGGGCAGGAGCTGGGATGTTGGAGGTTTGGTGATCATTTCCAAGACCTTTCTCAGTGACCCCTTTGTCCTCTTGAGATCTCAGAAATCACCCTTTTCTGCTGGCTGGAAAATGTCCTCGTGCTGGATAGCCTGAGCTGAAAACTCTGGCTGCTGCCCTGACCTATTTCCCTTCCTCCTGCGGGCATCAAAAGGGAGGATGCCCCCCTGGGGAGCTCCTGCTGCAAGTTGCAGTGGCCAGGGCATAGTCCTGGATCCCCTCACTCCCGCTACCCCGCTTTTTTAAAAACAAAGATGCACAAAAGATCACAAGCAACTGTTGCTGTCTGAAGAACATGTATTTACATTTCAGAGGAATATGGACTTGGCAGTGAATACTGGTGTGTATTTATGGAGAGCTGTTCGGGAGAGAAACCTTAGAATAAAAGAAAAATGGTTTCTTGTTTTTTTGTTTTTACCACCAAGTGTGCTGCATCTTGTCTGAGAAAGATAATAAACGGTCCAAGCAGTTTACCATTGAAACAGTTTCTCCACATTTCCCCATAGTGCTGTGGTATATGCCCTCACCCTTGCTGTTTCCGTCTGCCCATGCAGGTCCCTTCCCTGGGCAGGAGACACATGGGAGAAGGAGCAATAACAAAGTTAGATCTCTGGATGAAAGTAATGAGGATAGTTCAAGCCATGGGGAAACCCAGAAGGGTAAGGGAAACCTGGTGCCTTTAAGGCCAGCGAGACTCTGTTCTCAGACTGTCCCTGGGTCCCCTTAACCTGCTGGGAAGAGCCAGCTGTCTACCAACGTTTCAGTCATTTGCAAAGAACACCATATTCTAGATTACCTCTGCCACTGCCCAGCGAAAAGAGAATGCAGTAAGGTCACCTTTCTGAACCACCCTCTCACTCCGTGAGGTGTTAAGGGCTGTTGGAGGCTAAGGCTTTTCTCTTACCTCCCCACAAAGTCTTTGTTTTCCATTAGAGGCTGTTTTCTTTGAAGGGGGCTCAAATAGAAAATTAAGAGTGGAAAAATCACTCTTAATAGTGATCAAGCTTTCCATTTATATAGTATTTTTCTAGTGTAAAAGTGCTTTCATATACAATATTTCATTTTAATCTCAAAGCAAACCTACATGAGAAATATTATCCCAGTGTCACAGTTCAGGAAACTGTGGTGCACGGTGACCTGCCTCTATTCACAGAGCTTTGTTGTAGAGCAGATACCAAAACCCAAATGTCTACATTCCAAATCAGGTGTTTTTTCTTCCCCAGATTTTGCCAATTTTTCTATTAGAATGTGGTCATTCTTTTAGCAGTATTATGTCCTTTCTCAACCCTCAAATATCTGGACCTAATTAATTTATAAAGGACTTTCCTAAAGATCCAGCAGTTCAACTGAGAGTTCTTCTCCACTAAGGAACCACTGAGTCTGATTCTGGATGTTCACAAGACTCCAGAGGGATCCGAGGGATCCGCTCTGGCCACACCTTCCCAAAATATTTATTCTCTTCTTGTCACAGTTTTTACATCTTTCGATTGCCTGATTCCTGCTTCATCTGTTTGATTTTGTGGGCTTTCCTTTTCCTTTTCTTTTTTCTTTCTTTCTTTCTTTCTTTCTTTCTTTCTTTCTTTCTTTCTTTCTTTCTTTCTTTTTTCTTCTTTCTTTCTTTCTTTCTTTTTCTTTCTTTCCTTTTTAATTAATGATTCCTCTCTGACCTATCTTGCTCTATTTCAGCTTAATCATATATATCCATGTTCCTAATCTTTCTTAAAAGACGTATCTAGTAAGTGATCATTTAGAACTATATAACTCCCCATTGCCTCTGGGATAAAGTCTGATCTCCTTAGTTTACATATATCCTCGATTCCCTCTCCAGCTTCTTGTCTTACACACTACTCATTTCACTGACCTTATTCTCACAGTTCCCCGTATTTACCATTCCATTTCATCTCTCCCACTCTTAAGATCAACCCAAACTCCCCACTCAGTATATCAGCCATCCCCCTTCTTTGCTTTCTTATTCCTACCTATCCTTCAAGATATACCTCCTTTTCTGGGAAGGTTTTCCTTGATCTCCCAGACTGGGTGAGATGCCCTTTCTTTGGTCCCCATAGTGTCCTGTGCACACATCTGTCATGCACTGACCAATGACGTTGAAGGGATCTATGTGTCAGTCTCCCCCATCCCCCCAGATTGTAAGCTTCTCAAGGACCAGATCCCTGTTTTTGTCCTTATGTTCTTTGTACTTTGCCTGGTTTATAAGAGATGCTTAATAGATAGACATTCATTAAATCCACTACTTGGTTCCCTGTGACCTAACTCTAGAGATCGGGAAGAAGGCCTGCTCTTTTGTTGTCCTTTGTAGTTCTTTGGGAAAGCTCTTTAAGCTCAGCGTTTGTGGGTCAGGGAGGAAGACTGGAGTATTGAGGCCGGACACACAGCTGCTAAGTCAGGAGCTTCTCATTGAAAAAGTGCATTACCAAGACCTGACTCTGCTCTTACTTTGGGATCCTGACATCCCTGGGTCTCCCGAGCTCTCCAACCAAGATACTTAAAGGTAATGAGATCATGATGTGTAAGTGTTTTGGAAAAACTTCCACTGTTCAAATAGAAATCTTTAGTGTCCCTTCATCATATTCCCAGTAGGCTACTCATCTCTTTCCCTCCTTGGTATATTTCCCATCCTTTGCTTTTGTGGATCAAACTATTAAATGAGGCAAAGGGTTTATTTTGAAGTTCAGGTCAACCAACTCTTGTTCAGTGATAGGCTGTAAGTACCATGTGAATACTAGGTTGTTACCTCCCTATTTACAGCCCCTTCATTTCTGGGTTCTTGGCCCTTGCCAGGTATCTCTAAAAGCCCTAGAAGGGAGGCCCTCAATTCCCATTCCAACCCGTAAATGAAAATGGCATCGCAATGAGAAGAGCTGAGGTGAAAATGAAGAACGGAGGATACTGTCATGTCGCCCTGTTTTTCCCATCCCCTGGCTGCTTGGGTCTCCCCTGTCAGCTTTTAAACTCCCCAGGTACCAGTCACCAGTATCCTTCCCCAAGCTAGCTCAGCAGCATGTGCTGATAGGTGCCAGTGTGCTGGCTCCAGTGGGATTCCTCTCTGCAAAGCTGCTGGCTCAGCTAGGCTGTTGTCTGTTTCCCTATTCTTCTGCTTGGAACTTTCATAGCCAGTCAAGCATAGAATTGCATCCATTCTTCTGAAAGAGCTGCTGGGCCTAATTTTTCATTGGCTTGGCCAAGATCCTGCTACCTGTAATTATGTCATACAGGCTGACTGGTAAAGTTTGATAGGCCTCACTGCCCTCCCGAGACTAGTGTTCACATCCCAGCCCAGCTGTTGGGGCTGGGGACAGAATAAGGTTTAGGGCCACAAGAGATTTGGCCTCCTTGGGGACATGTAGGGAAGGTCTCAAGGATATAATTCTGTCTCAGGGAAGAAAATCCTTTTCAGCAGAGGGATTCTTCCTTTCCCTGGGGAATTGGTCCTTATTACTATAAACTCTTCCTTAAGAGACTGATGTTTCTTCTGCCAGTTCAGTTTGTTCCTACCAGGAAAAAGGAACTAGGAAGTATAGCCCTTAGACCTGACAGATGTTGTTCCTCCATAAGCAGGTTCCTTCGCAATGCCGAGGTGGGTCCCTGAACTGATTTTTTCCTCTCCACCTTTACTTTTAACCCACATCAGTCTGAGAGTAAAGATGCAAAAGGCTCAAACATGACTTCCTCTTGCGTCCTTCTGCTAGATTGGTCCACAGTACTTGCTTTAAACCTCATCTAAATTGAAGCCTGGAGGGACATCTGGGTGGCTCAGTCAGTTACGCATGTGCCTTCTGCCCAAGTCATGATCCCAGGGCCCTGGGATTGAGTCCCGCATCGGGCTCCTTGCTCAGCGGGGAGTCTGCTTCTCCCTCTCCCTCTGCCTGCCGCTCCCCGCTGCTTGTGCTCATGCTGTCTCGCTCTCAAATAAATAAATAAAATCTTTAAAAAAAATTTGAAGCCTGGAAATGAGTATAGTGGGCATTGCCATTGAATGCATTTATTAGTTCACTACAAGATTATCGTTATGAATACAAGGTCATGAAGATCCTTCAAACAGAGCTTTGCTAAGCAGAACTCCTGCCACCTATGGTATTCAGTACTATCTGCCTATCTGACATAAATTTCTTTCTGAGCCATCCCTGTGGACAACAGCTATTGCCAGGCACATCCTGGTCTACCTTCTCTATAGCTATGTAGAGCCTGTGACCCAGAACGAATGGAAAAATTCTATCAGGAGGTAAGAGATTTTTGGACTCCTCATAGGTAAGGATTGTGCTAGGAGAGCTGGGTGCCATTTATTTTAATTTATTTGTACCAGATGCCCCTAGTAATAATTCCTGGTTTGTCTTACCTCTTCAGTCATCCTGAATAATCACTGCTTCTTGAGCTTTGGTGTAAGGGTTCTCTTTAAAAAAGAAAAAGGGGGGGTGGGCGGAAAGGAAGCTAATATCCTTAATATAATAGGAAAGCAGCTCCACATTTTTTTCAGATGAAATCCCTTATTTGTGAAGTCTGTCCATTTCCTTCTGGAAGCCTAATTTGGAAAGTAGTTCTTTATTTCATATCTTCTGACTGGCAGATCATACTTACTTTCCACAATAAAGATGACCTCATTCAGACTTGCCCCATTCTCTTTTATTTCCAGAAGAGCTTCACACGGGACCCCAACACGCTGGCCAGCACCCTTGTAGATTTGAGTGTGAGCTTTCATGCTTGGCGTCTTTGGGGATCTTCAGGCATCATATCTCTCTTTTCAGTTTGTCCTAACTATTCCCAGACACACCCACTGCCTGAATGTTAATATCTTCTCCTTGGAATTATATAATTCAACTGATACCGTTTTAGAACACAGCCCTTAATATACAATAGCAGGGCTGCCAGAGCTGCCAGCAAAGAGTAATAAGCAGATTGTACATTTCATTTGCTCTCTAGGTAAAACTAACATTCTGGGGTTTCACACGTGACTCCTCCAAGGACACAGTAGTGACGGTTCTAGTGGATGAGCCAACCATAACCTTGCCCTCTTCTTGCCATTAGCCATGTGTCTGTTGCCAACGACTAGACAAGATCCTCTGTGTTCCAAATCTGGCTTTATTGATGAACTTCCCACTTGCCACTCCACCTGTGACAGTTTCTGGTCAGCTGAACTTAAATGGATTTTGGAAATGAAAGTGACCAATAGTCTGTTATGAAATGCTGTGGTGCATGAAATAAGATTATGAGCAGGCTTGAGAATTAACAGCAGATACCCTAACCTGGTCTAAACAACACGTGTCACTTATTCAGGAAGGGGTAAGTTCATCCTTAGACCCATATCCAGAACATGTAGGCACATTTTTCCCTTCCTGGTCACTTAAAAACTCTGTTAGTAACATGTGCAGAGTGAGACCTGCGTTCTTGTTCCAGCTTCGCCATTTACTGAATGACCTTGGACATGATCCTCAGTTTCTCTAAATCCAGGGCAGTCTCAGTGTATAATAGAACTCCGAAGAATGGTGCTCCTAAGGTTGCACAGTGCAGCGGTGCTGCTGAACCTAACTCCCTCACCTACAGCGAAGGCACCTTCTCTCGAGGGTTGGTGTGGAAGTCATGTATATATATAAAATTTCCCAGGACTGGTGCCCTCGTAAATAGTAAACACTTGGCGACAGCTTGTGTCATTATTTTTATTATGAATGAAAATTCTTCTCTCAGAGTTTAGCTAAAATCTAGGACTAGAACTTCACTGAGGACAAACCATGATACCCAGAGTAGGGAGGCAGGCTAGTCATTGGCATGTGTGTTGGGAGCAGCATTATATTAGAATCAACAAAGAACCATGGTTAGTCCTCACCGGTGCTCTCCACATGCCAGTCCTGTCTGTTTAAGCCAGTGATGGCAAATACGCATACCCCCCTCCCCCATCTAGCACCCATGGCAGACCTTTCCAGTCATAGCACTGCTTTGGCTTAGGGCTCAGAATCTTCTCAGAACAGGGCTCCTAGGAGCTACTATCCGTTGAGTGGATTTGGCATGTATTTGCCATCCTTGATCTAAGTTCTCAAAAAACTGTCTAGATACCATCAGGGGTTAGCCAGTCATTTTTCTATGAAGAAAGGCTAAAGAAACAGGGTATTTTTGCCTCTGCTTCTGCATGGTTCTCCACGTTAGAATCTCTTTGTAGGCAGTGTCACATTCAGTGGAAAAGGTAAAGGTCTGGAGGTAATGCCACAGAGTCCTAACCTGCGCACAGAGCCTCTTCTAGACTTGACTATGGACAGATAGGGCCAGCCATCACCAAGAGCCCAGATTCTACAGATGCCGCATAGACATCTAAGAAATAATGGCTTGAGTACCTTTACTGTGTAGTTGAACTGCTATATGGGTGTTGCGAGGATGATCTGCCCATACTCAGGGCTCTCTATACTTTCTTCCCATTTCCTGGTGTCACTGTGACTTGAAAATGAGGGATACAGGGATGACCTATCTAGATCCTAGCTGGCCCGGGCTTCTTTATCCTCTGATGGAATAGCATTTGCTCTTTTTTGTCCCCCGTACCACCTTACCGTGGCCACAGCAGTCTAGGATTGCCATAGGTTTGTCTTTGATCTTTATTAAATTGGAGGGTTGGAGGATAGTGGAGTGCCAGGCATGAGCTCTAAAGAAAGATCTAGGTGTTAATCAGGATTGAAAGGGACAAGAAAAGGACCCAAGACGAATCCTGTGGGACAGTCACTGCAACAAGAACAAAAACTACCTATTGAGCTAGGAATGAAAAGTTGAATTGGAAACAGCTTTACTGTGCCATTTTTCTTTCCAGTTAGCATAATCCCTCCCTCTTCTCCCTTTGCCTTCTCTCAATACAGTGGAATCCTATCTAATGGTACCAGAAGAGGGTCTTGGCATTGAATGTACAGCTAGAAGGGGAAGATTATGCAAGTAAAACCCAACAGGTCCCTCCACTACTACCAGCAGCCTGCATCAGCTTCTTCCCTTCACAGGTTTCTCCAGTGCTGGCAATGCTAGGATGCTGGTACCTCTCCGGTTAAATAAATCTAAAACTACTGGCCCAAGATTTTTATAGCAGTGCTGCAACCCTATATGAGGAAATGCAACAAATAGTCCATTACCACTGATTGGATATGGATTTTTGGCCTGGCCACTTGCCACGTGGTAATTTTAGAATAGGGTCACTTTCGGAATTGGAAGATTCCTTGTAGGAGGGTACTGGTGTTTGCTAAATAGTGTTTCTTACTTTCATGCCCTCTCACAGCCATGCTCCCACCTCCTGAGTGTAGGGCCAATCTCTCTGTCTGCCCGGCAGAGACAGTGAGAGCTCATCCTTCATCAGCTTACAGGGCTGCAGACGTGGCCATTTCCAAACACCCAGGGTGCACTTAACCACTTCCTCCTCCTAATATCAGCACTTCCACTCTAACCGCATCAGCAGCTTTATAACTTGCATTTTATTTTGCTCTACGTTTTGGCCGTTCAGGTATTTGTGGGAGGAAGGTGGGGGTACTGGCACACTGTTGTCACTGGCTTCAGAATTACACAGTTACACCCTGAGTCATTGTCTCTGGAGAATCATTTAAGCAAGAGTGCCAAGAGCATCCTGAAGGGCTCCCGCCCTTTTCACACTTGGGTTTTAAAGGTTGGGTTCTCTTTCATATTGGATATGTGACTGCCTGTTTGGTTTCACCATCTGCAAAATGGGAGTACTCGGCCCTGTTCTGCCTGGAGAGAGCTGAAAGGCGATGACTAAGACACGGTGCAGAGGATCCGAGGAGCCCCTAGTTCTACCCACTTACGTAGAAAGTGAATAACCACACACAGGCTGAGGTCACTGTGTGACCTGGAGAGGGACCTGTGGTTGCTTTGTTTTTGTGGGGTTTTTTTCTTTTTACCTGCATCCGAATAATTAGACCCAGTTGATGAGAAAGGAGATGGACCTGTGGTCCTAGACCCTGAGATGTGACCATTCTTTACCTCATGGGCTTAGCTCTAGACAATTTTCCCTTTTCGCCCTGCCATAAAATCTGCCTGTTACATTGTCATCTTGCCTGTCTGTGCGTGGTCATTGTCCCAGGATTCAGGTTAGACCTCTCACATTTTGGCCCCGACCTCTGATCTTGAGGCTGTGTCTCTCAGATGTGTTTTTAGAGGATAGTCTTGAACCCTGGGAGTCATGATCTTTGTTATTATCAAGTATGTTGCAAGACAGTTCTACTTTATTAGCTTCCTGTCTAGCCTTTTTTGGCTTTTGACCCAAGGCTGGGGGTCAGTGTGGCAAACCTGGAGTTTGCCCTGGAAGCTTTTGATTCTTGTTTTCCCATCCAGAATTATATTAGTTGTTGAGATAGCCCAGCTAGACACCACTCGAGTATGACAACTTTAAAAATTCATGAGGCCTTGGGACCCATAGCGCCTCTCAACATACTGACTTCTAGCCTTGCATCAAGGGAAGCCATATGGTTTCACATGCCCTGTTGCCCTGATGAGGCCTAGCAAGTACATGAAGTGCAGAGGGAGGCCAACTCTTCAAGGTGTAAGGAAGGGCTCTTCCTGACACATTCACACATGCACCCAAGCATGCCTAACACCCAGCCACGGGGAGACCAACTCTGGGAAGATGCAGCGTTCTCACCCTGCCCAGACTTCTTGCATCTGTCCTTCCTCTCTGATGCTTTCACCCTCCCCCTTGTGTTTCTGTAATTTGTACAGTATCGTCGAGAGGTGTTGAAGAGATCAATAGCAATTCACCTTTTCCCTTATTGATTAAAGTGATGGCAAGTTAAATTAGCAGGCAGTACCAATTCATTCATCATGAGCTATCCGTTTCCTACCAGGTCACCAGTGACCTCTCCCTGCCTGCTAGTTGCTGAGCAGAAGCTGAGATTATGCCTGTTTCTAGGCTGCTTTAATAGGAATGAGAGAACCACTGTGTTTGGCTCCTGTAATCAAAGCTGAGTGAGGAAGGAGACTGCAGGTGATAAGCAAGAAAATGACTGTGGAGCCTGTTCTTCAACTCGGCGGCTTTATTAGAGGGGCTCACTGCACGTGTGGTACTCTCAAGAAGAGGGCAGCATGGCGTCAGTTGATGGACATCACCGCCTCACCCAGCAGTTCCTCTCCCCTGGTTTTCTAAACGGTACAGGCTTCCTTTGTGATCCCACAGAACGTAAACTGCATGTGGGGACTGGAAAGTCCATGACACCTGTGAACTAGCTCTGGTTTTGCTGCCCACGCAGACATTTGTCATTCCCTCTGAGACTTCAGGTAGTAACTTGGGCTCACCCTGGGGGAATCTGGGTGCCTAGGGTCGAGCTTGAGTCAGAGGGTGAAGGAAGGGCTCTTGTGCTTAGGAGGGGTCTGTATCTACCAGGGGATGGAGAATGGAGACGGTTTTTATCCACTTCTTTCTCAACTCTAGAAGCAAGCACAGAAAGGGTGTGTGTGTCTGTGTGTTATTCTGTTCTCCCTCATTGAAATGCCCTCTGATTCTCTGTTGGGAAAGGTGACAGAAACACAACCCATGACATTTCCAGTGCCATGCACTAAAGAGCTCATTTTTAAAACTGCATCTCAAATGCCAAGTACTTACTACTTCACTCACCTGGTGGGATGACCAGGGGTCTGTGAATCCCAGGGCTCTTAAAAGGGAAGTTAGCACTGACTACAAAGGCAAAATGTGGTTAACTTAGCCCCTTTTCGCTTGATGTATTGTAGTTTGAATTCTGTTGGTTCTCTAACGCATATAGACACAGAAGCAACTCTTGCCCACCACACCCAGCAAAGTCGTTCAGCACTGCGGAGGGGCGGAAAGAGCTGGAGTCTGCTGCCTTGCACAGCATGAACCAATTCCCAGAAACTCCTGTGGGTAGAGTTTTGGCTGAGGGGAAAGTATCTGGGGGAACCCCCTCGAAAGTTTACCCTGCGCCATGACCTCTACCCAGCAGAGGGAGCTACTTACCTGAGTGGGCAGTTAATGGTGACCAGTGGGACTTGCGGTTCCCCAGAGCTGGTTGTTGCCATCAGGGAGCTTGCACTCTTTTGTGTCAGCCCAAGTACATGGCCAGGCTTCCAGAAGAACACTACCATCACAGTCATGTTTCCTGAGTGCCCAGTGGGTTTAGGTCACTATTTTGGTTGTCCCTTTCCCGGTAGGAAGATTTCACTAGAAACCCAGCGTCACTATGTCAGGTAGCTCTGCAGTCTGCAGATGCCAGACCTGGAGAAGGCAGCCAGCTCTCTGTGAAGCTGCTTAATTACATGTGAAGCTGCCAGCAGGACGATTGTTCTTTTCCCATGGATCATTAATAAACCATTCTGGCCTGCATAGATGGGGCAGGGGAAGTCTCTGACAATTCCATCACCTTCCTCAGCTTTGTTGGACAGGTTTTCCTCCCTTTCAATCTAAAGCATTCAGAATGGCTGGGAATGAGGAGAGGAAGGGAAAAGAAAATCCTATTTCCGTATAACACATGTGTTTTTCTCCTAAGATGGAAAGTGGCCCCCTGCTTTCAGATTGTCTTGGCAGCCAGAGTACAAAGGGTTCAAGGCTTGCCATGGGTGGGAAGTGCTAGTGGCCCAGCTCCTAATATTTGCAGCCAACTACAAACCAGGCCTGATTTGGAGACAAGGCTGCTAGAGCAGCAGATGGTAAACAGTCCTGCCCCCCTGGGGCCCAGGGTCGGCACCGTCTTCTTCCTGCAGCCAAGGCAGCCTCGTTCCTGCTATGCCTGAGCACAGGAAGCTTTTATGGCTTTTTAGAAACTACTTTTTTAGGCAAAGATGGAAGAAGGCAAAGCAAATACAATATGGGAAACTCAATGTAGTTAGAAATATTTCCCTGTCAAACAGCCTAAAATAGAGCTTTTCCTTTGTTGGGTAGAAGAATTTAGAATCTACATTTCTCCATAGAGCATTGAGTGCAGAAATTAAAAATGGATTATAAATAGAAATAAAATGACCCATTCAGTTTCCAAGGACTTGAGTCTACAGCCTTCAGAATACTGAATTAGAGCATTTGAGAGCTGTCAGGGCTCTAGAGGTGACACAGTCCAGTCGAAGCGGTTCACAGTATTTGAGAAACTGAGGCATGAGGAAGGTAATCCTTGGGACACACGTAGTCCGGCACGGGAGAGCTAATATCTCCACATTCCTGTTGTATTCGTCTGACCTGCACCCTCACCTGCCTCCCAGACAGCCACCTGTTCATCCACTGGCAGTACAGATAACTGGAAGACTGAAAATGGCATAGAGAAGGGAGTGGGGTGTACGTGGTAGAGGTGGACAAAAGAGGTGAACACGTGCATTCTCTAAATTGTATTATTTTAGTGAGAGAAGGACACGAGGCTAAGTCAGAGGAGAAAGTCATCTGGGGCCTCAGCGTTCTGTAAAGAAGACTCTTAACTAGACAGGGGTGCAGAGAGAATGCACACCGGATGAGAAGGCATGCCAGAGAGGGAGGAGTACAGGTGTCTCACAAGCCTGGAATTTTCCATTTGCTTTTCCTGATTAGTGATCATAGAAAAGCTGTTATCTTTTCATGCCAAAAACTGAGCTTCAAAAATGCCCAAAAGAAACAACCATGAAGTACTAAACCATTTTAAATTAAGGGGCTTTGTTTTTCCTTTTGGGGTAGGGGAGAGGCTTACATTGTTTGCTTTTTTATTTATCTCCCCCCCCCCCCCCCCCCCGCCACCGCAAACTGAGAGAATTGCAGGGCAGGGGTGAAATGTATTGCCCTCTAACTCCTTGGGCAGGACTCCAGCTCAGGCACTATTTTCTGGTCACTTTCTCCCAGGCCACAGGGTATTACCCCTTGCCCCCAGTGTCCTGCGCACTTGGGCCCACTCCCTCTATTCTCTCAGAGGAGGCAGATCTGAAAACCATGCCATGTTAGCAGGCTCTGGGCCTTGCCCCCCACCTTGTAGCTGAGGCTGGTTACCCATCTCGTGAGCAGTGATGTCTGTGTCTTTCAAGGGCTTGTCAAGTGGGAGAGGAACAAATCACATTTTCTGGCAATTTAATTTTATTAACTCTGATGTTTCCCCCCTTTTCCAAAGCACAGCTAAATGGAGCTAAACAGACACACAAGGGCTATATTTAGTCCTGATGGTGTGGTAGAGTAGGGAAGGCACAAACATAGAGGTTTATCTGCTACCTAGTAAACACGGGGAGGTGTCAGGGCTGGAGAATTCAATAGTAATAATAAGCATTTATAGGGTACAATGACAACTTTGATACAGGGCATAATTTTCTGGGGATTGTTATTAATTGTGCTTCTGTGTTTGAGCAGCCCCCTAGTGAGGGGCTTGGAACACCATGCAGAGTTAAGCTATATTAAACATCAATTAAAACAGCGTAAAATAGGAAACAAATAAAACACGCAAAGGTCAGAATGGCTGTGAACAAG
Source organism: Zalophus californianus (assembly GCF_009762305.2). Lineage (NCBI taxonomy): Eukaryota > Metazoa > Chordata > Mammalia > Carnivora > Otariidae > Zalophus > Zalophus californianus. Next base: position 82,605,181 of record NC_045606.1, read on the forward strand.
TAGTAAAGGCCCTGAGGGGAGAGGGGTTAGGGCCTGGTGAGTCTAGTACACTGGGGTACTCAATGCTCCTCATTGCTCTAAGCTTCTTTGAGTTCCTAAGTTTAGCAGGTTTGCTGGACTAGCTTCCCCAAATTCAACTCTTTCCCAAAGGGGTCTCAGAAACAACTCATTATGGCCAGCAAGAAATGCAAGAAGACAACTACAGTCTACCCACACTGTCCAGTAAGACTTTCTGCAGTGATGGAAATGTGCTTTATCTGCATTGTCCAGTATAGTAGCCACTAGCCTCATAAATACTGAGCACTTGAAATGTGGTTAGTGCAACTGAGGCACAGAATCTTTAATAAAATTTTAATTTTAATTTAAACAGCCACATGTGATTAGTGACTACAGTATTGGACAACATAGGACTCTAGACAGTCTTCTCCCACAGTAAACACTCCAGGAACGTTCAGTTTGCATTGCACTCTTCCTAAACCAATCTGCACCTTCCTCCCATACCTCTGAATGTTTAATGCATTTTTTTTTTGACCCAATCCTCCCATGCTCTTGACTTAAGCTTCCAGATTCTTTCATAAGGGTCACACACAATGCCAAGAAATGAGAAAGGTCAATGCCTGCATGAAACCAGACAGCTGTGGCCTTACCCTTGCCCCCTTTTCTCCTGGTATCCCCCAGTCAAGCTAATACCAGGTGTTTCCCACTCCCTCAGGGAGAAAAGAAGTTCCCTTCTGGCTCTCTGGCTAAATGAAGATCGCAGATCTGTGGTGCTTATCGCACTGAACGTGTGATTCAGTTGCTGAGTCTGACCCTTGAAATCTGCAGAACCCGGGGATTGTAAAATTCCCAGGTCATGCAGGGAACTCTGACCTGACGTTCTTTGGTCCCTTTGGCACCTACTAAAAATAACCTTTTCCAGTAGCTCTTTAAACACTCATTGAATGCTTAGAATGGATCCATTCATTGCGATGACATAGTATAGTAGAACAAAGCACTGTACTTGTAAGAAAAAAATCCCACGTATAAGTCCTGGCTCCTCTATTTACTAAATCTGTGACCTTGACAAAAAATCCCTTAACCTCCCCAAGGCTTCATCTTCCCACATAAAAATGAGTGTGCTAGATTGAATGACCTCTAGGTCTGAGAGGACCTAGAAAAGAGATCCAGAGAAAGACACCCTAGTTGCCATAAAGTCCTATGCCTCACTCAGTCTCCCCCTTCAGATGTCAGGCCTGCATTTCAAGCACCCCTTTCCTGAGTCCACCAAGATGCCCACCTGTGTCTAGTTAGCACTGACGCAAACTGGGAAGTTGTCCGGCAGCACGGACACACCCTGAGCCAGACTGGGCAGCATTACCTCTTCTGGTCATCACTGCTCTCACGTGAACCTCGAGGTGTCCCGAACAGTCCCCAGTTACTTTGAGGCATCCTCAAAGGTAGCATTTGGGTCCGTCGTGGAAAGAAGGCAAGAGGTTTCTTGGCTTGGGCACCAGGTCCATAAAGCAAAAGAGGGGTTTGGGAGTTACCTGTGTGTGCCAGTCATCTTGGCTAACTGGTTGTCTGCCAGCCCTCCTCCACCTAGCAGTCGCTAGTTACTGCTCCGGGGATTGTCCCCAGCCTCCCAGAGCCCCTGTGGAGCTGCCAACTCTGCACAGCTCACAAAGGGCCCTGTAGCATCTCTAATTGAAGAGCTGGTGAGCGGACGCCCTCAGTAGAGGTATTTTTAGCTGCAGTGATACAGCCTCATCTTTTCTGCTGGATGGTTTGTTTAGTTATTTTTTAAATAAAATAAATAGTTAAAATTGACGACTGTGATCCCAAACCCTAGTGCCAACGCCCAAGAAGTTTTGGCACACCCCCTCACCACAGGCCTAATTAATCCTGTCTAAGACCAGGTGCTGAAGCTCTTGAGTTTGCCAGAATATTAGGCCAGAGAGACAGCGTGTACAGAAGGGAGAAGAGCTAGAAATAGAGAGAAGGCATAATGCAGTCTGGCCTGGTGTGAGGTGCTGAGGGCCCTCTGAGCAGACTGGGCAGCTGGGAACAACTCTTTCCAGGCCTCTCAGACCTTTGATGGATCTAGGGGATCGAGTGAGCAGGCCTCAGCTCCTTGCATTATACAGTGGATCCCATTCTGTACCTAGCCGACTTAATGCTTTTGTTTTCCTTCTCTTTCCCACTTCCCCACCTACCACCGAGAGGGAGGCGGGAGGGGCAGAGGGAGAGAGAGAATCTTAAGCAGGCTCTGCTGCTAGCACGGAACCCAACTTGGGGCTCAATCTCATGACCTTGAGATCATGACCTGAGCCAAAATCAAGAGTCTGACGCTTAACTGACTGAGCCACCCACTTGCCCTTTGTTTCCTTCTCTTTATCCTGTTCTGTGACTTGCCACCTTTTCCTTGGCTTTTTTTATTGTGTACCATGTGATCAGGGCAAAAGGATATTCACGGAGCTTGCATTAGACCCCCATAGCAGGATCCTGGATGGATGGGGCAGTGGTTCTCAACCCTGGCTGCGCACTGGAATCTTGGGAGTGCGGGAATTTAGGAAAGGTGCTCATACCTGGGCCTCCCTTCAAAGATTCTGGTTTCATCAGGCACCAGCTTTTAATTTTATGTTCCCCAGGCATATTAGGTGATACCAAGGAATAGTTTGTTGATTGTGTTCCGTGTGATAATGGCATTGTGGTTAGGTAAGAAAATGGCTGTGTTTTTTAGAGATGCATACTGAAGTATGGAAAGGTGAGGTGACATCATGTCTGGGGTATGCTTTAAAATACGTCAGCAAAGAAAAGGGGGATAGATGGAGCAGATCTGTTTTGATAATTACTAAATCTGGATGGTCGGTATATGGGAGTTCGTAACTATTCTCTAGTTCCAGTGTTTCAAATTTCTCAAATCTGAGTTTTTTCAGTAATAAAAAAATGTTTTTAAAAGAACTTAGAATCTCTTCAGGGGATTCTAATGTTCAGATAAGGTTGAGAACCGGTGGTTTAGAAGATTAAATTTGGATCCCCACACCCTAGATCAGCTCTGACTTGGGGCTTTGCGTAACCTAAGAGTGACCTTTCAGGATAAGTTCCCATAAGTAATCTGGACCGTCAGCTCTTGAGGAGGTGAAGAACAGCTTGGGCACAAAGAACAGATGACACCTAGAATGGAAATTCAGAGTGGACAACTAGGCAGCTTTGTTCTACTGAGTGACCTCAGTACCACCCAGCCCCAAAAGCTGTTGTGCTTTGGGCTTTACGTGCCTTGTCACTTGCCAGCACTCCTGCATACCACGCTGAGGACCTCTCTTGCCACACCAGGACCATAAAAGACCACTACGTGGCGACACATGCACAGGAGGGTTCTGATTTCCTTAGTGTTCAGCACTTTACCTAGTTGGGGTTTTGCTGAAGCTAGAGTGAGGGGCGAGGGGGCTGAAATTGCACCTCCCTGTCCTTCCCGGGAGTTCATGTGCTCTCAGTCCTGTGTGCAAGTGTGTGAGGGCCCTTTTGTGTCTTCAGCACCTGTCCTAACTCCCAAGCAGTATTTTGCTCTGGCTGCTCAGCAGGTGGGATAAACAGAAGCTTGCTGCAGCCCAACTAAATGGTGCTCTGGAGCTCTGGCTGGAAGCTTCCATGCTACATTTAAATACCACAGCCTGGCTTAGGACCCTGACTTAGCACCTCTCCATTCATGAGCAAGCTGCTGGCTCTTCTTTATTCAGGGGGCTTTGTGATGTATACTTATAAGCAAGTCTGTGTGTTGCTAAGGGAAGTTGAAGCAGAGGGAAAGCTACAGACTGACTGCCCAAGGTCACTCGACCAGCCCAGAGCTCCGCTACCAATAGTGTTTACTAAGTGCATGGGTGTCCTTCTTCCTACTCCCTGGGGAAGACTTGGAACAGTCCTTTCAGCAAACCAGCTTGAGAAAGGTGCAGAAGTCACCCCCTGCCCCTCTGTAGGAGGGCCCAGAGCATCTGTCTTGCCCCAGGTCTGAATCAGTGTGGGTCCTACCACTATATCTGGTGCCTACATCCAGAATTCAAACGGGCATTTTCTTCCTCTGCCCACTCAGAAGAACAAGTAGCCTCAGAGTCACTAAAATGTAAAACTCCAGGCCATGTGGCCTTCACTGGACTGTTTGGATGGGAGGAGGCAGAAGGTTTCCCTGACTCCCCTATGCTCCCTAGTACTTATCTCCCCTTGTTGCCACCCTTAGGCTGTCCATCTTGTTGTTTCCCCCATGGTAGGAACTCCTCAAGGGCAAGAACCAAGTCTTTCATCTCCATTGTTCCTCAGCACCTGGCACAGTGCCAGTCACTGTACTGGCTCTAAGTAAGCATATAGATGAGGAAGTGAACCAAAGGAGGGCTGTGGCGGGGAATGCCACTAGGCTAAGGGTCAGAAACCTGGCATTTTTTAGAAGTAGCTTCTCATTCATTTGGGCTTATGAGCCTGAACTGAGCCCCTCCTGAGTTAGCTTGTAGAGCAGCCTATGTGACTAGGGAGGGTTTCTCTTTCCACTATGGTATAAATGGTATAAATAATAATAATATATGGTAGAATAAATGGTAGTCTCCCTGTGCCTTGGTTTCTCCCATTTGATATTCATGGGCCTCTGAGCAGTCTGTCCCCTCTCCCTCCTCACCTGGGGCTCTTAGGAGGGTGATATGTTTGTAGGAGTGTTTCCCTTTGTTTTTCCAGGGCAGTCAATTGATACTTGGCCAGCTCTCTCCGAAGTTACTCCTCCTGAACCTCAGTGAAACCCCAGGGGCACTAGCTCAGCTAAAGCTTCTGTCATTAGTGACAGGACTGTCCTGCCTGTCAGAAACCAGCGTGACCACTGAGTCTTCCCCTGCTCCCTCTAGACTCAAAAGCAGAGGTTCTAATCCTGAGCCTGCCCTTGAGTCACCGGGCTATATTTTTAAAAATATCGAAATCCTGTCACCACCCCTAGAGATGCCTCTGTAATTGATCTAGAGTCTGAACATTGGTATTTTCTAACGGCTCCTTAGTGCTGACAGTATATACTTGGGACTGAGAACCATTGTCTCAAAGAGTGTTCACCAGAAGGAGCTGTAATAGCGCTTGAACATCCCACTGCTGGCCTTGCCCTCCCCACCACCACCCGCCCTGGAAGGCGGAAGAGGAGAACGTGTATTTGCCTCTTCTGCACACCCCACGTCGCCTTCCTTAGCTGGTCTGAGACTGTTCCCAGACTGTGCGATTGATGGTGCAGTGTGGTTGTGTCCCCCACCCTCAACCCCCACACACTCTCTCTCTCACGGCCCAATGCTCTTAACCTTGGGCAGGTGACTGGAGCAGAGATGGATTATCTGTGGACAATGGTTTGATTTTGTTTTGGAGGGCATTAGTGAGGGAGAACAGTCCAGAACTGTCTTTGCAATTTAAGATGAATATTTCTTTTAAGATTTTAGCTCAAAGAATAGCTTGCCCACTGGCTCCCAGATATCACATCCCATCCTTCGGTAGCAGAAGAGTCTGCCTTAGCAGTGAGAAGCAAGGCCAGACACCAGTTGAAATCCCAGACAGCTTCCTACCCTCCCTCCATATCTTGTCAGATATTTCAAGCTTTAAGTCCTTATTCGTGCTCTGCCTACTTGGCTGGCTGTTCTTGCACTTGAGCGGCTTGTTTGCCTGGACAGGTCCAAGCTGTCTGAGCCATCAGCAGCTGCACCTCCTCCCTCGCGCCTTCTGTCTGAGCCAACCTTGATTCACAGTAGTGCAGATGGCCCCAGCCTTATCCAGCGACGTCTGCCACTCCCATCCCTCTCCTGCCCTGCTTTCCCCCAAATGAAGGGGCTGGGCCAGCCGCTGCCTGCAAGTCAACCTGGGGCTAAGATGAAGACCACCCTTAGTTCATGCTCTGGCATATTAACCTAGGAAACATGATAAAAATTTTATCTGAAGCACATAGGACAAGGGTACAGGGGGGTCTCAGTTCACGTTGTATAGAAAATACTTTTCAGCCTGCATCGGAGCTAATCTGTTTTTGCAAATATGCTTAGTTCCACCCACTCTGCTTCCTAAGTATTACTGGGAGCTGAGAGAGGAGAGAGCCGGTGCCAGAAATCACCTTTTCTTCTCTTCCTACCCTTTCCTCCCTTAAATGCAGACTGGACAACTCAGTGCACCACTGCTCAGTTCCTCAGTCCAGTTCAAGATGCTGAAAGGTAGTGCCCTGTAATACACCACTGTAATCAATTCATTTCCCTTCTCCTTGTCCCTCTCCAAGAGAAATGAAGTGACAGGTAACAAATGCGAGAGGGGTCGTGGGTGACCTTGTACATGAGAAAGATATGCTGCAGTAGCCCTAGGGCCTCACTCTGCCTTCCACCCTGGCACCTCCGCTGCTGAGCTGTGGACAAGGCACAGGAATCAGGGGGTCCCATCTAGCAGGCTCTCTCTGAGACCCTGAGACCCACAGCCATACCCTCTAGCAACAGCAAGCAGCAAGGAGGGAGTGCTGTGGCAGCAGTCTGTTCCACCTGTGTGGTTTGGGTTGGGGCATACAGAGCAAATACACCAGCTCAGTGCAGTCATCTGTAAACCTAAGGGACCCCAGCAGCTTTGGAATGCCATTGGTTCAGCAGTACTAATACTCACATGATTCATCCTGAGGCTTACTTCGCTGTTACACACATTATTTCAAGGCTTTTTTTCTCAATGGAGAAAACTGTCCCAGTCCTAGGCTGCTTAAAACAGGAACATAAGCCCCCAAAGCCAACCCTTTTTATAGGGTAATAATCAGGACTGAGATCTGTTAGTCCCTGGGGTGTTTTTTTCAGGATAAGGATATTTTTAATCCTTAATAATGACAGAATATCTCTGTTGGCACCCAAGGACCAATAACATACTGACTAAAGAGACAAGGACTACCTGAAGAGTTACCCGGTTTGTTTTGTTTGTTTGTTTGTTTGTTTGTTTGTTTTTAAAGATATTATTATTTGACAGAGAGAGACACAGCAAGAGGGAACACAAGCAGGGGGAGTGGAAGAGGGAGAAGCAGGCCTCCCGCTGAACAGGGACCCCGATGCGGGGCTCGATCCCAGGACTCTGGGATCGTGACCTGAGCCGAAGGCAGACGCTTAACAACTGAGCCACCCAGGGGCCCCGAGTTACCTGTTTTTATCTCCATAGTTCAAGGCCAGGCATTTGGTGAGTGCTCTCTGTCCCAGTGTGCATGGGGCCACTTGGGTAGAATGGAATTAAGGGACCTTACTCCATTCCAAATGTCATGGCTCCTACAACCTAGGGATGTGGTCTACTCTCTTTTGTCCCACTTGGCAGGTAAGGAAGAAAGATCCTTGGGCATAGCCCAGAACCCAGGAACCTTTTTGTTTCTCTGAAGCCACATGATCAAGATCACTACGCTGGTCAATTTCCTGTTCTTCATGGCGGGCCCTGCCTTCCTGGGCTTCCTTCTAGAATATGTTGCTCTCTCTTTCGGCTACAGTTGTTGCTTAACCTCTTAATTAGGAAACATACTCTTTTGGTTCCATTGTTTTCTCCTTTGACCACATTTTAATGACCTGCCTGCTTTTGTTTTTGATCCACAAATTCTAGTCAGTTAAAACTGCTGGGCTGAGAGTGACTCACGGGCACAGTCCAGGTTCTTGAGTTGGGTCCCAAGGACCTGAACTGACAGTATTTGCCTTAACTCTCAGAGCAACCATCAGATTCGCAGCCAGAAACCTGTGGCAGATACACTGCCAACCCCATCCCCAATTCTATGAAGGAGAATGGCCCTGGAGCTGCTCAGCATAGGTCACAAGGACAGAAGAGCTCCAGAGTGGGGGGATGCTGCCTTCCCCATCCTGCCAGGCCCCTAAGAGCATGGTCAGAGGCTTGGAGATTGGGATCGGGAGGTTCTGCTCCCCATCTTCTGCCCTCTGTACTCACTGTGGGACTGCCTGCCTGTAAGCCTGCCTCAGCTCCCAGAGCGGCCTGCGCATCACCTGGCGGTCTGCTGGTGCCAGGATGCCCTGGACCTGAGAGGGTGCATGAGAATAACTACTCAGTGCCCACATGTTTCCTGTTGTCTCAGGCTCCAGGTGTTGCATTTGCTGAAGTTTTAGACATGAGAGATGAGATGGCTCTGTTCTCTCAGGGGACAAGTGGGGAAAGATGCCCCAGCTCACATTTCCAGGGTCTGAATTCCAAATGGACAACCCCATTACCAGGCTCTTAGTGTCTCCTGCTCTCCACATCACACCTGGTTCCACCTCAGGCCATTTCGTACCAGCAGAGGGAAGCCCTAGGTCCAGCGGCAGCAGCACTACTCAGGGGCAAAGTCTTTACCCTTGGAGTATTTTGTAATCTGGAGTAGTGAGGCCTCCACTTCCAGACCAGAAACGAAACGGAATGACCTTGTGGGGTGGACATGTACAGCACAGCCAGCATTTGTTTGGGTTGTTGATTTCCACATAGTAAATGGTTCTAGTTGCTACTGAATGTCCTTGCCTCCGTGTGATGGTCAGGTTCTGTATCCACCATGTCGTTCATGCAGGGATGGGGGAAAGATAGCTTTGCCACTTTCCTCTGGCACCTGAAAATGGTTCTCCGTGCTACACGGAGTTAGCACTCTGGAGAATCACCAGGGAGACCCCTCTGTCTCCTGCCAAGCTCAACAAGCCCTGCCCATACACTACTCTGAATCACACCTCCTTCCCCAGCTCAGCACAGGGCGCCGCCTTACGGGAAAGTCCTGGGTGTCAGCAGGAGAGGCATTTGAGGAGAAATGAACTGATGTAGGAAGGGGGAGTGCCGCTCAGTCATCTTTTAAGCAGAAAGGAAAAGGTCATCAGAGCCATATGGGGCCAGGCTTGGATTATTGTTGACTCTGCCTTGCTGCAGCAGAGGGCTCAGCTCACCGGGGCCAGCGCCGGCCACTGCCAACCCCATCCAGCTGCTGACGGCCCAGGCACAAAGAAACGTGTGCTCTGTGTACACAAACGGGTCTGCACACCGGCGTGAGCCCGTTTTTAGCCCTTGCCCAGGAAGGGCAGCCCATGACATAGTAATTTAATTAAATGTACCTCCCTCCATGGCCCACACATTTGAAGAGGTTTGGGGGGAAATGAATCTGGCTGAGGAACATTACCCTGCCGCCCTGGCACTGCCCCAGAGCTGAGCCGCAGTGCCATAAAGGGTCTCGCCATCCTGAATCCGGCCCAGGGCATCTGTCTGCACCACAGGCTCTCTGGCCAGGCTGCCTGCTGGCACCTCTGGCAAGGCAGCCTCTGGAAGCATTCCGTCTCCATCACAAGGAAGCCACCAGGGGCAAAATAAGGGGACTCCCCACCCCCTCCTCAGCAGCCTCAGCAAAAACTAGAGCCCTGGCGTTATCTTTCCCCGCTGATTTCCGTGTAGAAGAAGGGAGAGGGCCGAATGGGAGGACCCCACCCCTTCAACTGACACCACAGCCTCAGTAATAGCGATCACCCCAGTTTCCGTGTTGGCCCACATTCCTGTACCTCTGTCCTGGAAAAGATCCATATTTAGGGGCCCAAAATTGATTCCAGTGAACTTATCACCATGTTTCACATCTCAGATGCTCATCAGTTTTTGTCCATTGTGTCCGAGCTCAAGCCACAGTCTGCACCCCGGAGCCCTCCCCCTGCCTTCCAGCCAGCCAGTGCTTGTCTTGCACGGAACTCCTCACTCCTCCGGAGGCACCTAAGCTTTCACTTTCTCTTGTCAGAGTGCCTGCCCATTTCATCTTCTCACTAACCTCTAGCCTCCCGCTCAGCCTTTTATATCCCAGGTCAGCAGTACCATGCCCGCTGGAGAAGAGCATTCTTTCTCGTGATCCTCACTCCCCACCAAGAGCATATCTTCCTGGCTGGCTAATCTCTCCTGCGTAATGTTAGCAACACCTCCGGGAGAAAGGGAATTTCTCTGGCACAGTCTGTCTCAACACCAGCAGAACACAGGCTGTTGCTTAGGAGTGGGAATCATTAGAGTTAGGCCATTATTGGAGGGGACCAGTCTCTGGGGGGGCTAGCAGAAATTACCACTCCTTAATAGATGAAAACTCATTTGCCGGAAGCCCCTGCCCTCCTCTTTATTTCTCTGCATTCTCCACCTCCCTTCTCTTCCCAGCTTTGAAGTCAAAAAGAGAGGTAACGCAAGCCCATCCAAGATGGCAAATTTCTGCTAAATTAACTTGGTTAAAAGATCCTTGGTTGAAAGCGGCTGTTCTTTTAGAATGTTTCTGTTGGGACTTGGCTTAAAACCATCACGAAGGAGACAGATTCTGATTAAATGTATGTGATAAAATTATAGCCAGGACCACTCCATTTCCCGAGAGGATTTGTTGAGGTGGCTAGGAGACATCTACTAGCTTCCTAGACCATATTTCAGAGAAGACCCTGGAGTCAACCTGGGCTGTCTAAGCTTTCCCTGCAAGGGTCCCCTTGTTTACAAAGGAACCAGGGAAGGCGAAAGACGTGGAAGCAGGACTCCAGACTTCTCTGCTTCTCCAGTGGTCATCTTGACCTTGAACAGACCTCTAACATGATTTTTGCCTCTGTATGCCTTCCCTGCACAGGGATGCATGTTCTTTACCTTATAGCTCTTTGCTGTTGTAGGGGAAGGGGGGGGGTAGGTGGCATGAGCAACAAATGTTCCTTTTAATTTATTACCTGTTTGGGCTGCCATCAGAACTCACATGCCTTGGAACATTTGTGGTTGAAGAGAAAGGAAGAGTTGCCTGATTTCTCAGCTCTAGCTGTTTGAGTGAAGTCATGAGTGGGCACTGTGTCAGAGCATTAAGCACAGATAAAGCACTGGTGTGAAAGGCCTTTCCTTCTTCCTCCCTCTCCTCCCCTCCTCCCCCTCCCCTCCCTTCTCTCCCTGGAAGCAAACTGTAAGGGATTGCACCCAGTCGCCAAATCCAGGGGACACTCCTCACTTTGTAGTTTCTGTAAATGGCGCCCCCTGGATTTGTCAGTCACCGTGGCCCTGCTGAGGTTCAGTAGCAGTGCTGGGTTGAGAATCCAAAGACCAGAGATCTGGTCTCTCCATCACCAGCTATGTGACACCTGAGCAAATCGCATCTCCCTGGCCTTCATTTTCCTCATAAATAAGTTTTCTGAATTAACTTAGAAAGTCCCTTCTCTGTCTCCACATCCCTGAATTTTGAAGCTATAAACCATCATTCTGGCCTCAGCGTTTTGCCATCCCAAGGTTGGCCAGCCTTGATAACACACCCATCATGTGAAGGTGGCCTCAGCTGACATGATACCATTGGTCAGAGCAGATGTGGACTTCAAACGGGAATATGGCAGAGGGGGCTAAAGAAAGGGAAAGCTACCCTGCAGGCACAGCAGGCTGGACCGAGAAGGGCATGGAATAGGCCACTTCCTCATTCTTCTTGTTTTCGTACCTCTCTGTGGCTTCAGAACCTTCTTCTGACACACATGCACACAGTACACCCAGTAGGTGCAATCACTTCCCTCATCAGAGTAACCAAATGAAATGCAAACATGCTTGGAGATATCTCAGTCTTGCCAAGTATCTCCAAGCCCTCCTCCCCATTTCTAATTAAAAAATTATCTTCTCTTTCACTGGTTCCTCTAGCAGTCTCTTCCTTGGCCCTCCCTCCTTTCTTACTCCAGACTGTCCTAATTCATCCCCTTAAAGAGATGAATTGGAAGAATATGCTGTCATGTCAGAAGGAAGCCATTGTCAATTCACACAGGCAAAGCTAATAGGATAAAGTATTATCCAACTTCCTTTAAGTCTAGAAATTAAGTCTTCTTGCAATAGTAATAGATTAGAACTTGTAACCACTGCAGCTGCTGGCTGCAGGAAGAGGCTGTTAGTATCCGAGGCCTCAGCTCCATTTCTGGGCCTGTGCTGGGCCTTTTGTGAGGGACGCACTGAGCATTCCTGCAAACATTGCTACGCTCTGTGGAGAGCTGCCTGTAACTCATTCACTTCACCTACAGGGCAGAATCTGAGTGGGAGAAGCTGTCTGAATGGTCTTACTGAACCCGGATGAGTAGGTAGGTGAAGGGAAGAAGCCAGGGCCTGGAAGACTCTAGGAAGAAGTAGCCAGAGGCCAGGAAACCAAACTTTGCACAGGGAACAGTTAGTGTGTGAAAGCTCTACTCAGTCATCCTTGCTGACTCATTGAGCAGGTAGAATGACTTATCTGGTGACTAAATCAGCACCAGCGCAGACATAGGGAAACCAGAGGTGAGACCTTAAAGAAACTTTAAGAGACTATAGATGAAGGACTTGCCTTGGAAGAGGAAACTGCATGAGAACTGTTGGAAGAGTCATCAATCTTCTGGAATGGAAGGGTCTTGCAAAGATGTCCTAGGTCCTATCATGGCAAATGATTATCCTCAGATGGGGATTATGGAGGGAAACACCCTGATAGAATTATTGGAGGGTGCTGCTTATTAGGGGGGTTATAAGGAGGTGGATGGGTATTAAAGAAATGCGTGGATTAAGGACTGTCCCTTTGGTATTTAGTAATCAAAACTTTAGTAATTGTTCTAGTATTGTTCCTGGATGCACAGAATGAATGACCATGAAAGTACCTAAGTACTACTTTGCTCCATCTAGTCCCCACACCTGGCATTAGGACAGCCTCTCAGCTCAGTGCTTCCCTGCTGGAGGGTCAAAAATCTTAATGGGATAAGTTAGGGAAGACACCGTCCTCTCAAATGCTAACACTCTTTGACAAGAGAGCTTCTCCCAGGGACATCCCCCACAGGCCTCAGCCTAATCTCTCTGACTCACTGCCAGGGTCCATGTGCCCTGAACTCACAGTCATCACCATTTTTATGGGAAAACACAATTTATATGATATCCTCCCACTGGAGTAATACTCTTTTTGTGTGGCTAAATAGTGACTTGCACCACCCTTCACTGTGAAGAGAAGTGAGGGACCAGATTCAGAGCAGACCCCTGAATGAGCCAGTCAGGGTCAGGATTAGATTACAGTCCTAAGGGCCGGGTTGCTTTCCCCAAGCAGGGGACAGCCTGCAAGATAGAGAACAGGACTGTTGTGGGTAGGTGGTTTGGCCCAAGTACTGACGGCAGAGCTGGCATGTACCAGAGGATAAAACCTGTGATCATCCTAAAATCTAATTCTAGCTACTCATTAGGAAATCAAAATGCATTCTCTCTTAGGCTTCTCTTGGAAAGTTAATCTCCCTGCTTTTCTTCTCCTCCGTTCCATGCCATGAATTTCACACTTAACAGTCCTCCCCCATCCAGGGTCCAGCCAGCCTCTTGCTTGCTGGGACAGAGGAATCTCCCTGGCTTTCCTCCTTAACTGCATTGCAGACCCTTAGCCTGTGTATCTGCCATATAGCTCCGTTCTGCTCTCACTTGCTCAAATTATGGTGGGTTTTTGTTTTGTTTTTCCTGCCTGTATTTTCTCCAAGCCCTCTAATTCTGTTTTGAAGCCCCAATAGCTCCTCTCTGTGCTGCCTTCTCCCTCCTGGTGCCTCAGACCTCCCCTCCCCTAACCTTCGTAAGGCATCCTGATAGAGAAACAGAGTGAGGTGGAGAAGACTCTAGGAAGTTTATCCTCTGAGTAAAGGACCAAGGTTTCTGAGATAAATGTATCCTGGCCCAGCCCTCACCTGTGCATCATCACCAACAGCAGCACCTTTCCTTTTTTCTGGCTTACTGCAAAGAGAGGTCATCTATTCCTGGACTAAAATGGTGCCTTGGGCCAGCTAGAGAGCTGGATTAGGGAACAGAGCACAAGGCAGTTTTCCTGGGGAGAAAAGTACAACCCATCTTTCCCACTGGGTCTGGGCTCATGTAGATAGTGCTGTCCCCTGTTCCTGACTTCTTGATAAGCATCCTTCCTCTGTGGAATAGCTCCAAGGCATGTTCTCTCTTTGGGCACAGAGGAGGTTCTAGAATAGAGGTGGTGATTGAGGAGGGCTGGTCAGTTGGTCTGTATCCTTAGGTTTATCATCAAATAACTACCAACAGTACAGCACTCAGTTACCATTCTGAGTGTGATTTTATTTATATAATTTTAATTCTCATAACCTATGTAGTGGTGAGGTGTAGATACTCATATGTCCATTTTACATATGAATAAGCTGAGTATTTGTCCCAAGTCACACAGATAGGAAGCAGTGGAGCTGAGATTCAACTCAGGAATACCGGATCCAAAGTCTATACTTGTAAGCACCGTGCTGAGTTGCTTTGCAAGTATGTATGTTTCACTGATCTGGTTCCTGAAGCATTTATCCCTGCTCCAAGAAGCAGTTTACTTCATTTTAATTTAAAGCAAAGATGAAAACAACCTTAATCTACAGCCCAAACCATTCTCATCCCTTCAGGGGTAATGGGTGCTTTCTGAATGCTGGAGACCAGGAGAGATGCTTTGGGGCCAAAAGCTGCCTTGCAGTTCAGCTGAGGCAGGATTTAGAAATGGCGTGAACAGTGCCTGCATTAGCCGATGGCATGGAGTGCTGAGTGCCAGCAGAAGAGATAAAATCAGACATATGTTTGGACATAAATGTTCTATCTCTTTCTTTTTCTTTTTCTCTAATTTTAATCCCCTGCTGCTTTGTTGCAGTAAAATGTCGGGGCCTTAATTGTGGGCTCTGGCCCCCTGAGGTAGTATAATGTGGGCTGTATAAGGTCCCCTTGGCCCTCTCCTAGCGCTGTGCATCTCCACAGAAGGAAGCCAGAGCTCTCCACCATTAACGGCATGGACTCTGGACCTCTTCCCCACCAACAACAGGAATTGTTTTGCCAGGGACTCTCTACTACATTGTTCTACCCAGCACCCAGCAAGTTGCTGGCCTCGATACATGTTAAACAGTCATGATAAAACTAATGTCTCTAGGCCTTAGAAACGATCCTGTCTACTCTCCCTTCTTTGATAATCAGATGCAGCATAACACCAAAGAGTGACAAAAGGCCTAGAGTAGATTATGGGAGTGGCAGCCACAGACAGCATGGCACTTAAAGAGCTGGGGCTGGGGTAGGTATAGTGGTGGAGGGGGTTAAGGAGCCCCCCAGTAGTCTCATCATTGAGCCAGACAAGCAGAAACCATTCCACTATAGAGCACTTACTCTGATAGGTGTTTCAAGACCTCTGCCACTCTACTCCGCAAAGCTTCCAAGGCTGAGGTTGGGAGAAGGCCAAGTTACCCCTCTTCCCTTTGTGAACACCCTGCCTTATCTACGTTACCCTGTCTCTGGCAGCCATCTGCCATTGCCTCAGGATCAGAAGTTGTGTTACGTGCAGTCCCAAGAATCAAACTCCTTGGCACACGTGGCCCTTTGGCTGGCTGTGGGGCCCCTGTGGTCAGAATTCTGGTCAGACCTTGGAGGGCAGTAGAGCCAGTCCTGAAGGAGATTGAGCACCTCTAAGGAGAACACAGCAATATCTACAGGAAGGTCCCATTTTCATTGCATATTGGCCAGGAAAGAAATAGGTTCTTGAAGGCCCAGAAGAGCTTGAGTAAGGAAGGCACATTTGACTTGGGAGTCCAGAGATCTGGGTTTCAGTCCCACCTCTTCCACTCACCAGCAGTGTGACCTTGGAGGTATCTTTCCATTTCTCTGGGGCTGTTTCCTTGACCAGAAAATGTAAAGGGATTAGACTAAATGATCTTTCATGGCCCTTAAAAAATTCTCTAACTCCCTATAATCAGCAGCAGTCTTTCCCTCTTAATGTGTTGCTACAACTACTCCCCTGAAGAGCTACCAACCCATGTCCCATTCTTAAGTAACAAACCCTATAGCTTGGCCGCCAGGCCTGAGGATGAGTCACCAACACAGCATGAAAGGCCGCACTATCCGTGCTCATGGAACTCCTGTCCGAAAAGCTGTCCCAGGTGCCTGCTACAAAGGAGGAGATACCCAGCATTACGGCAGTGGAGGTTTGCTGCTCTAAAAGCTGCAACACTGCCCAGGTCGAGGAGTGGACCCTGTGGGGAAAGGAAGTACCCTTGCAGCTCTCAGGACACTTACACCCAGGAACCATATTCTCAGTCTCCCCCACCTCCTTTCAGCTTCCTTCTGGAGAGCGCTTCTCCCTCAGCCCCCAGGCCGCGGGTGTTTGTTCTTAGGCCTCTTCCCCAGGGATATATCCCTTCCCTCAGCTCTCCGGTTCAGCCACAGACACTTCATTCCAGAGCCAGTGTATAATCCCTCACTATCCAAGTAGCTGTCACAAAAGGAGGGGCATGAGGAAATTGGAAACACATCCTCTGTTTCTGAAGCAGTTACTTTCTCCACAGTTGCCCCTGAGTGTGTCCCCAGGAAGCTGCTCTAAACAGCATGAGTTGTCTTGTGGCACTGGGCAAGGGAGCATTTCTTGCTTTTTCAGCTGGTCCTGGCCAAGTCCCACCCTTTACTCTGCTGCAGTTTTCTCGTTGTATTGGCCGTAGGGTGGTAAAGGAGAGGCAGAGGGAAACATATACGCGGAGCCCGGAAATGTGAGTGGCAGTTTCTAAGTGTGCACCATGCATGCATGCTGCCACAAACACTGACACCCAGAAATGACACATATATACACCCAGGGGATTAAGAATTGGCCCCTTCTTAGCCAACTGCTGCATAGTGCTGCCTCTCTCCCTGTTCAGTGCCAGAGAGATCACACCCACTCAGTCCCGATTCCCTGCATTAGTATAAAGCACTGAAGAGACGCAGGGTCCGGGTTCATGCAGCTTCCCTGGACGTCATCACTCGGGAAGCATCAGGAGACAGATACCCACGACCACCAAGACATGTTTGGCTATTTGGCACCCAGAGAACAGAAGGAACACTGCCTGTGGGAAATTTAAACCAAACAACATTACTGCAGACCTCTTAAACCCAGGTCCCCCAGGGTCCCTGGGGAGAGTCGGTGCTGCCTGACCAGCAGCTTCTGCTGAGGTGGCATTTAACTTCTGGCCTGGTCCCAGGAGCTGAGGCTGACCCATTTCCCCTGCTTTTCCAGGGCATCGGGAATTTGGTTCTACCCCCAACAAAGCCAGGGACTAACACACTTAGCTTGTGGAAGGTGCACTAGAATCGGGGTGCTTTTATTTAAGCTAAGGAAAGATTGTTGACAGCTTTAGCATTTTTAACATTGTCCTCCCCTCCCACCTTACCTCTCCCCTCCCCTTCCCTTTTTGTCTTTAAATAGAAATGACTTGGTTGATGCTGGTAAGAACCTATAGGATCTTATTCAATTTAACCCTTTGGGGACATTGAATTAAAAATTGAACAATATTTATTAAAATACAAAAATACACTTTTCTCACATTACAATCAGTGTTCTTTTGTTGGCATTCCCCCCCCCCCACCCGTCCCACCCCTTTCAAATCTGAACCCTTTATTTCTTTTTAAAGCTAAAATAATAAATGAAAGAAGTTACAGCATTAAGTGGACCAGAATAACAGAGATCTCTGCCTTCGCCACCCATGCCCACCCCTTCTCCTCCACCTCCTCCTGAGGTAGGCCTGGGAGAGGGAAGCCTTCCCCCCATTGTGTTACATTCAACAGGACTCCTTGCAGAACTCACTTCTTGTGTGCATGTGTATCACTTTTGTTTTAACTGTGGATTTCACGTCTTTTTTGTGAACCATCCTGTTCAGTCAAGGCTTCATTATACTTTAAATGAGCCTGTGCCCTTTTTCTCTCTCCACTCATGTTCTGCCCCCACCCCATCACCACAACCAGTTGACATCAGCTATAATAATCCCTAATGAATCAGCATTTAGAGTAGTCACCAAATCACAAGCATGAGAAAAGCTTCCACTCCCCCAAGCTCCCCAATCCCAGCCTCTCCTCCTTCTCCACCTTAAAACAAACAAAACCTTTATAAAAAATCATAAAATGCCATCATTGTCTACAATCATTTGTCAGATACCAGGAACAACAGGTGGACATGGCACAATGCTAATTTATGGCCTCCTGTGAATACATTCTCTCTGCTTCTGCTCTCCCTTCCCACCCCCCTCTGTTGCCGCACCCCCTTCAGGGGCCTCCTCCCTCTCAAGGGAAACCCTGAATAGACACATGTCCTGCAAAGAGCGGGTTAAACCCATCTGCAGGAATCTGGTGCATTGTGAAAGCATTTGACTGAGAGCTACGCCAGCTCCCTTCCTTCTCTGCTCCTTCCTGAGGCGCGCTGTCAGGCGGGGCACACGAGTGTCCCAGTGCACCAACCAAGGAGACTTGTGCACATGGACAGACGGAAAGACTGAGCCCCTTTAGGGAGTCATTTGAATTTTGGTGGTTTTCCTGTTTAAAGAACAGTTACAGATCTATCTTCCCCTTGGCCTCAAGAAAAAAATTATTGCCTCTCAGCATTTTGGCACAGTACAAATCCTTGGTGCTTTTTTTTTTTTTTTGTATTTTTAAAAATAAGATAAATTTGCAAAGACAGCTCTCAGCTTAAGAAAGGTGTCTATAGAAATGGGTAATCCTGTATGCTATGAAGCATCTATTAAAAAATGACAGTCGGCCCCCCACCCCCACCCCTCAGCATCCCGCACCCTACCTCTTTAGGGATGTTTGTCGCTGTTTTTAGTTTATCTTAGCAGTTTCAACCTTAGATCAGAAATCTCTTCTGGCATCATAACAAGTTGACTTGTGGCTTCTGCCCCACAGCCTTCCCAAGAACCCCACTCCCCCTTTAAATAGAACTTACAAGTTAGAAAATAGTTTTGTTTTGATTTTTTGTTTTTAAATTTTAATATAATCTGTTTCTTTTACCAGCCCATAGATTTAATATATAAGCATATACAAGAAAAAGTCTCTCCCCACTCTGTACAAAAGTTGCTGTCGTGTGTGTGTGTGTGTGTGTGTGTGTGCATTCTATTGCATTTTATAAGTTTTTGGGGGGAGGGGGAGTCATATTTGAGTTTCCTGTACCTTGTCCTTGGTATGGGTCTGAATTATATAAGGTTCAGAAATTGTGGTGACTGTGGGGTGCAGAGAGTTCCCCAGGCTGTTTTCTGTCCAGTGGGCCCCATGTGCTGGTTTGTAGGTGTTGTAGTTAATATGGTCATGAATTGTGGGCAGCACTACTGCCCCCTCACCTGATACACCGGATGGAGCTGCTGTCGCTGCCGCAGACGCCGCCGCTGGGATGTCTTCATCCACCTGGATAATCTCAACTGTCCGGGCAGCTGTGACTGTACTCCTCTGCTGGTGCCGCTTACGAAGTTTATAGAACACGATCAACATGGCGGCAGCTAGCAGAGTCACTGCCACGAAGCAGCCAATGATGATCTTGGTGGTCTTCATGACTTCATCCAGGCTGGTCTGCATCTTATCATTGGTGTCTGTCACGGGTACCTGCTTGGGCACGCGGGTGGTCTGAATGAGCACCGTGGTAGAGGTGGTATATGCCGGCTGATAACCCGTGGACGTAGTAGGAACAGGCTTGTACTTGCGCGTTGTATCCTCAGGTGAGATCTCGGTGGTCTCCACTGTGACAGTGGTGAAGAAGCTGTAGTTAGAGGTGTTGAGCTCGGCCGTGCTCACGTTGAGGTAGGCCGAGGCGTTGGAGTTACCTGCCACGTTGGTCACCATGCATGTGTATACCCCGGTGTCTGAGAGCAGCACATGGGAAAAGTTCAAGGTGCCATCGTTGAGGACAGAGATCCTTGGGTGGCGGGAGGCGTGGCTGAGCACTGTCCCATTGGGCAGCAGCCACTTCACAGAGGACATAGGGGGGGTCCGACACTTAAGTTCTGCCATCCGGCCCTCAGAGATATTGAGGTCCCGAGGTGCATCCATGATGAAGGGGGCAGAGCACTGGAAGGAGGCCTGGTCCACCTCCACCAGGTAGCGGCCACGCATGTGCAAGGGAGCATGACAGCGGCCACAGCAGGTAGAATTGGTGGGTATGTACTCCCGAAGCCACCAGGCTAGCCACAGAATGTCACAATCGCAGTTCCAAGGATTGTGGTGTAGGTGCAACTCCACCAGGTACCTCAGTGGGGTGAAGAGGTCATGGGGCAAAGAAGAGAGGTTATTGTGGGCCAAGTTGAGTTCCACAAGTGAGGCCAGCCCATCAAAAGCATTTCGCTCAATCAGGCTGACCTGTGAGTTCATGACCCATAGCTTCTTAAGGGAGCTTAGGCCATGGAAGGAGCCAGGCCTGATCTCAGGGAAGTGGTTCCCTGACATCTCCAGCTCCTCCAGCCCCACCAGGGGGGTGAGATTGGGCATATCTTTAATGTTGCACATGCCCAAGTTCAGGTACTTGAGGTTGAACAGTCCCTCAAAAGCGCCCTCAGAGATATACTCCAGCTTCTTGAGCTCCCCCAAGTCCAGGCGCATGAGGGAGGGCACCCGGTTGAAGGCATAAGAGGGGATGCTTTCTATGGGGTTGTTGCGAAGCCAGAGCTCCCGCAGCTTGGACAGGTACTCAAAGGCCCCACTGGGGATGACTGTCAGCCAGTTGTCGAACAGCTCCAGGGTGTTGAGGCTGGCCAGGCCGTTGAAGGCCCCCACCTCGATCTGCCGGATGGAGTTCCTGCCCAGCTGCAGGACCTCCAGGTGGTGGAGGTGGCGGAAGGTGTCGGCCTGGATCATCTGGATATTGTTTTCCATGAGGTTGAGGTACCGGGTGTTGGAGGGGATACCCTGAGGGACCTCGGAGAGGCCCCGGCGGGTGCACACCACCTTGCTGAACTGGTTACTGCATGAGCAAACGGATGGGCAGTTCTGGGGCCCCGCGGAGGCGGCAGCGGCGATGGCTGCACACAGAATCCACACTTGCGCCGTGAGGTAGACGACGGGGAGCAGGACGGCATTCCAGGTGTGGTGCACAGTTACCTGCCACAAGAGCTTCATGGTGTGGCACGTTCATAATTCACCATCGCCTGGGATTTTGGCTCGGAAAGGAGAACCAGCCCTACCCCGGCTTAAATGAGCTAGGAGCGCCTCTTTCCATCTGGAGAAGGAGGTGGGGAGGGGGCGATTAGAGAGACGGAGCAGACCGGCGCGGGGGGGGGGGGGGGGGGATGCCCAACTAGAGCGTGGCCGCTGTCTCCAGCCCCCCGCAAGGCAAGCCCTCCGAAAGCCGAGACTTTCTCTCCCCCGTGGCAACCATCCCCACCCAGTGAGTCGCTGTCACCTACCTCGGAAGGAAGGAATTGGCGTGGTGTCCTTAAGCGTTCTCCACAGGAGCCGGCCACGTCGTTGCCATTCTTACTTCTTAGTTTTAATTAACAAAAGGGGGAAGTCCAGGGGGTGGGGAGGGCAGAGGGGAGGGGTGGGGAGGGAGGGGTGGGGGAGACAAAATGGCTTCTAGTAAATCCGGAGCAGGCTACGGCGAAGCGGCGGAGTTGAGGCGCGCCGGGGAGAGCCAAGGCCCGGCGGGCTATGCAGGTGCATGCCCCCCCCTTAGCCGGAGGAGCGGCGCCACCAGCGCTTCCCTGCTTTGTCCTTGGACCCTGGCACCGGCTCGCACCAGCCACGGGGGAAGCCGCTTCATCGCCGGAGCGTGCCTCCGGCGCCCCCAGCCCGCTCCCGCGGCTGCCACCCGGCGGGGGTGAGGAGGCGCCCCGAAGCCTCCCAGGCCGCGCTCGTTGCTGCTGCTGCGCTGCGTTGCTCCCTCTCCTTGTGTCGGCGGCTCCCGGCTGGAGGCAGCTGATGCAGTCGTTCACTCGCGGGGCTGCGAGAGTTAAGAGGAGGTGTTCGAGGCTCCTTCGCCCTCCCCAGACACACACCCCCTTCTTTCCTCGCCTCTTCTCTGAAGGGTTAAAAAGACCAGAACTGGGCTTAGTTTCCCAGTCCGCCGTCTGCCGGCGCGAGGAGCAGCAGTTCGTCTAGCCCCCTGAGGGTCAGCGGCGTGGAGACAGCGCCGGGACCAGGTCCGCCGGCCGGAGAAGCGCGCGGCGGCCGGGTGGCGCTAGCACCGCAGGCCCCTTCAGGGAGTCCGGGGGCGGGCGCGGGTCCGGCGGCGGCGGCGGCGGCGGCGGCGGCGACCGCGACCGCAGCCCCCGCTGGCGCGCAACCGCCCGCCGCCGCCCGCCGCAGCCGGGCCCCCGGCGCGCCGCCGGCTCAGGCTTTGTGCGGAGGCAGCGAGTTCCGGGCTTTGGCTCGCGGCGCCTTCAGTGGCTGCAACGCCCGCGGACTGCTGCAGCGGCCCGAGCGCTGGCGGCGGTGGCGTGAGCAGCGGGGGTCGCGGCTGCGGGGAACGCTCCGGAGCCCGAGAACATGGTCCGCGCTTGCTAGCGGCGGCGGCGGCAGCAGCGGGGCCCCTGCGCTCGGCGCCCACCGTCTCCTCCTCGCGCCGGGCTCGCGGTGTTGCAGGCAGCAGCCACGCAGACTGCTCTCTCATCCTTTTGTCCTTCAGTCAGAACGTGAATGTACTGCTGACGCATACTGTTCTGGGGAGAAGATTAGCGTGATGCAGTGCTCTTATGTATTAACACCGCTCCCCCTCCGCTGCCTGCCCTCGAGGGGTTAACGCCGGCGCCTTCCAGCGCCGCGCCGCGCAGCCCCGAGCTCCGCGCCTCCGTCCGATTCCCTTCCTCCCTCCCTCCCTCCCTTCCCCCTTCCTCCCTCCCTCCCTCCCTCCCTCCCTCCCTCCCTCCCTTCCTCCCTTCCTTCCTCCTTCCTCCTTCCTCTTTCCTCTCTCTCCCCCACCCCCCACCCCCCTCCCCGGCGCTTCCTCCCCGCCCCCTCTCGACGAGGGGAGCGGAGCGGGCGAGCGAGCCGGAGTGAGCGTCAAGTGAAGGGCCGCGCGCAAGTCGCAGGCGTTCGCAGCTATTTTGGTCCTGCCGAGGGAGCCGCCGGGTGGCCGCTGATAGGCTGGAGCGGCGGGGCTGCTGCGGGAGCGACCGGGGCCCGGGCCCCGCCCCGTCCCCGGGCCCCCTCCGGCTCCAGACGCTGTGGGCTCCGGGGCCGGGAAGCGGGTGGCGTGGCGGGGCTGCTGCAGTTGGCCGGCCTCCCGCCCGGACCGCGTCATCCTCACCCCCACCGACTGTGACGGGGCGCCTGGCCGCACGGCCCGGGCAGCATACTAGAGTTCGGAGCTGCATGGTGGGGACACGGGGGCGGCTGGGGCTGCTTGGAGCCCGAAGACGGAGAGCCTGGGCTCCGCGGCCCGCCCCATGCTGCTGCACAGATGTCTCTTCGTCCTGCCCCCTCCCTTGCAAATTTCCTCACTCCTCCTCGGCTTTAACTTTTAAATGATTGTTATCTTACTGAGGGCTGCAGGGAGGGCAAGCGGTGGAAGGAAAGACCAAGTGTGAGGAGCCCGGGCAATGACGACCTGGGACAGCACAGCAGCCGGCAGGAAGGATTGAGGTGAACTCCCAGAAACCACGGGAGAACCTGCTCACTCATGGAGCCTCAGCCACCACTTCTCACTCTTTTAGCAGTCCTGTGTCGCCCTTTCCCCTCCCCAAGCCGGGCGAATGGAGTGGGGTGGGTCTTAAAGCCTTCTGCCCCAGGGCTTCACTGGCTCCCCTTTGTTGCTGAGTCTCCCTGAGAACTAAATAGCAACCTGCTCCCACTTTCTGGGGAAGAGACACCCTGGGGCATTTGACAGACCCGTGAAGGAGAACCGGACTAGGTCAGCCTTTTCCCACCCCCGAAAAAGACTGCCCTTTCCTCTGCCTAGTGGGGGTGGAGCCATCTGTGGCTAAGCCCTGGGAAAGCCCTAGAATATGGCACTGGTTTAGTATTTGCTTCTTTTCAGGGGCTGCCTCCAGACTCTCCTCCCTTGTGCCCCACACCTCCACCTTGGCAAGCTTGCTTGTTAAATAAACCATCACCTGCATGTGGGCTAATGCCGAAGAATGAGGAGGTCATGGATTTTTCAGCTCTCTACATTGTAGGACACCCGTATCTCGGGATTGTCTGCTGCTCAGTAACCTGGGCAGGGAATATGCCCTTAAATATGCCGGGGAATTCTTGAATTCCTGGAAACAAGTTCCACTGTAGGCAAGCTAGATTCCCCACTGATTACCAAGACCTTTTGATCATGCATTTGCAGTCAAATAATAACTTTAATAGTTAATATGTTGCCTAAAATTACATAGTAAGTGGCAAAGAGCCAAGATTTGAACCCTGGCATGTAGCGGATGTGTAGAAACTTGGGCGTGGAAGTAATTCTCCAGTTTGCTCACATTCGATGAAAATTCAGGTTTCACTTATCCACCTCAAAAGTTATTTACTAGGATGTTTACTGCTGCTCTCCACTATATGGAGAGAGAGAGAGAGATTTGTCTGTGTCCTTGTTTAATCTTTGTTTATCCAGTGAAGTAATTGCCACAGTTGCCTCCATTTTACAGGTGGAGGTCCTCAGCTCAGGCAGGCAAATAACACACTCAAGGTCATACATCCACAAAACAATAGAGCCAGCATTTCAACCCAGTCTTCTCACCTTGAGCCCAATATTTTCATCACTAACAAAAAAGTGTTCATTGTGTCCACACTGCAGAAATTAAATGACAGAAGCAGGAGGGGGGGGGGGGGAGACTGTAAAAAAGTTCAGTGAAGGGTATGTGAGAAATAAACAGAACAGAGGATGGGAGAGGAGGGGCTGAGAAAATACATCCTTCAACTTGTTTTACTCCCAATGACTAATCAAAAGAAAGAATGAGAGAAGTGGAGGTGAGTCAAACCCTGATACTAGGCTTCCTCTGGGCTCTTTAGTGGCTCCTTTTGCTTTCTTAGCTAAGCCCTATCTGCACATCATCAGCTTCAAGCAGGACCCTATTATCTTACAGATCCAGGGAATGTAATCCTATCCTGACAGGGATCTGTGGAGGAGAATCAGAGGCTTACTGGTGAATGGTTCCTCTCCTTGCCACAGCTGGCGTCGAGCTGGTAGAATGTCAGAGGACGCCCCGGCCAGGGTCTGATGGCACTCTGGAGTATGGCTGCCCTTACCTCCTCAGGTAAAAGAGGGGTCTACGCATTTCCATTTCCTGCCAGTGCAGGCAAACTCAGACCCCATCTGTTCACTCCAGGCACTGCAAATGAAAGGTTATGCCCCCATATTGTGTAGGTGGATGGAAGGGTGGGCTGCCTTGTATCAAACCAGTACTTAGTAATGAGCTTGTCTCCCAGTAAATATTTGTGAGTGATTGATGACCATGAATATGCCCAAGCTTGGTGCAGCCCATGGAGTTCTGGATGAGGCTGCTTTGCCCTCTGTAGGCCAGCTGAGCTGAGAGAGCACCACAGAAGCTATAGGCTAGACTGAGGAGGCCGTAGAGCCACGGCGGCACACAGCCTCTCTGAACTGAAAGTGCCACCAAAACCTCTAATCCTGTAACCTGAGGATCATGTAGCCATCAGCCGTTTTGCTTCAGAGCCCCAGGTTCTGACAGCTTCCTTGATTTGGAGTGGTGCGAAGAGAAGAGGAAGGCTTAAACTTTAAGAGGAAGGGAAGGACGAAACGCTGAGTTGAGACTGTTGTCACTTGTGGTTTCGCACAGAGACTGCTGTGATAAAGCCAGAGAGAACTGAAGAAGCCAGCCGGTGATTAGTCAAGGCTTTTGTCAGCAACTTGGTACCTGCCTTAAAGTTGGAATACCTGAGTTCTACTCTCCTTTCTGCCACTGGCTAGACACTGTTACAGATCTTAAAACAGCTCCAAACATTGGTTTCCTCATCTGAAGGAAATAGACTAGAATATTCCCACCAGCTCTCATAGTCCCTGATTCCCACCTCTTCTCAGATACATAGCTCTATGAACGAGATTGATCCATTGGGATGGTAGCCAAGACTTGGAAATGAGCCACACAGTTGAAGAGAGTGCTTCCTTTAGTTTAATCTAGAGATCCACAGTGCCAGAGCAGAGTAGATCACACTTTGTTTTCCCAGCTACTAAAAAGGCTGATAGATCCCAGAATGTTAAAGGTATCTTGGAGATCATCTGGACTCAACCTCTCATTAATGTCATTAATGAAGTTCAGAGAAGCATACTGACTTGCCTAAAGCCACATGATTGACTCACATCAGAGTCTGTCATTTCTGAGCTCCGTCCCTCAATCAGGATGATAACGTATTTGCATTTAAGCCTGGGGCTTGAAGATATTTCCAAATGCTTATCTTCTGTGGTCTTATATGCAGGTGCTATCATTATACTTTGTTGGATTGGGATCAAGATGGGTCTTCGATAGAACCAGTCTGTCATTCTGAGTGACTTTGGAATCCTAATAAGAAGTGAAAGAAATGGTCACCCAGGGAACTGACTCTTAAGGAGACCCAGGACTGCCTCACTCAGCCAGGTTAATTGGGCTCATGGTAAAGCCCAGAGCTAGACTACTCCCCACCCTGACATGCGTCCCTGAGCCATTATCCTGAGCAGCCACTAGATGTCCATAATGCCTCATAGGGATTGCCAGGAGTGAGCAATCTTCGGCAGGGTACTATCTTGGCCTCCAGTAGGCTTTTGGGTCCCTTACGATAGGTCCATCGGTAGAAGATTACATATGCTCTGAACCTGTAGTTCCTGTTCTCAGTACCGTTGGGCTGCCAAACCCTACTCAGGCACCTTTTCCATTTTTATACTTTTTTTTCTTCCATTTGAGCAAAGAACAAAACAAGAGCAAAGGAAGAAAAGGGTTTTTGGAAAACAGGAAGAAAGGAAAAGAAATTCTATGGAAATTATCCTCCACAAATGAAGGAAAGACACCAGGTGATTGGTGAATAAGCAACAAGAGAAGAGTATAAGAAACCGTCTGTATGGAAATAGTCACCTCTTACCCAAGGCAATGAACACATTGTGTGTGCTTGACTCCTCCTGAGTTGGCATTTCTCACTCTCACCCATGTATGCAAACCCCCTGCAGGGTAACACGTCATGAGGAAGTCTTTAATGGGTAAAGTCGCCATTGCAAAATGATCATAAGGTTCTTTTTCTTGGCTGTGATCCTTTAGTGAAGCCGTGGCTGTGCCATTACTGCACATGGTCATAAAGGAAATACCTTGAGTCCTTGAGCCCAGTGAGTCAAGGTGACACCGCTGTTCAAGAAGTACCCACTCTTCCGCGTGCCCTCAGCATCCACTGTTCTTTTCCCCCCCAAGAACTCTGTTCTTCAAGGAAGTCAGAAGGAAGTGGACAAAAAAGCACTTTCTCTGCAAGTCCCATCCAGAACAATTTGCAAAAACCTCAGCGAAGAAGAGACAAGATGCTTAATAAGAATGGCAGAAAGAACTCGAGAATGGCAGGGCCTTTCCCTCTCCTGAGGCTAGTTTCCTGGGGCTTATGGTTTCTTTGTGGGCCGCCAGGCCTGAGTGAAGGGAGAAACCTCCCAGCACCCCACATGGCCTCCTCTTTTGGAATAGTCGGTTTGGTGCCCATTTTAGCCACAACCTCCTGAGTGTTCAAACACACCAGAGGTCCAGCCAGAAGCCTTAGAAATGTTCACCTCTGCGGGTGCACTGGCCCACTACAGGCTCTTGTGTTCTAGCTTTCTCTTTAATTCCCTTTGTACAGCAGTAACAGTAATGATGTGAACAGCAGTTCTTACTTGGGAGTTCTTACACATGTAATCCTCACCGGTTTCGTGCAGTGGGTACCATTAGACTCCCCATTCTGCAGATGAATTTAAGCAGCTTTCTCAGGGTTGCGGAACTAGTAAGTGACTGTAGTAGTTTCTTGAGGCTGTCATAACAAATTACCACATATTTGGTGTTTTAAAACATCAGAAATTTATTCTCTCACAGTTCTGGAGGCTAAAATTGCAAAATCTGGCAAGGCCCTGCTCCCTCCAAGGGCCCTAGGGGAGAATCTGTTCCTTGCCTCTTCCAAGCTTCTGGTGACTGTCGCATTCCTTGACTTGTGGCTGCATCGCTTCGATCTCTGCCTGTGTGGTCCTGTTGACTCTCCTCTCTCTCTGCTTTGTGACTTACAAGGATACTTATCATTAGATTTAGAGCTGACCTGGGTAATCCAAGATGATCTCATCACAGGATCCTTAATTATATCCGCAAAGACCCTTTTTCCAAATAGGGTAATAGAGATCTGGGGATTACGATGTGGACATATCTTTCTGGGGGCTCATCCAGCTTATTACAGTGACAGAGCCAGGTTTCAATCTCAAATCTGTCTAGTGCCCACATTCCAACCACTGTGAGGTACCACTTAAGAGGCAGAGGAAGGGAAGGGTACATCTGACAGCCATGGTGTGTGGCTCCCCCACATACCTGTGCTTGAGGAGTAGAGGAGCGCCCCGTCAGCTGGACAGCCCCCGGGAAGGGAGGGAGTCCCTCAGTCAGCTCAACAGTTAGGACAGAGCACCTGAGCCAAGTGAAGGGGGCAGGCTGGCTAGACAAACTTAAGGAGTCTGTGTCCTCTTTTCTTTATGCTTCTCGTGATTCCTTGTTTTGGTAATTTGCTCACTCTTTCTTTACCTGGCCTCTAGATTTTATCCCAAAGATCTTAGAACATTTAAGCATTTACCAGTCATACTAGAAGTACCTTTTGACATTCCTACAAAATCTGGCTCAAGTATAACTGTCTCACATAAATGTTGAGCTTTCTGCTCATTGAAGATTAAGAGAAGCCTTAAGATCAGAGTCCAGCGGATACAGATGTGGGACTGGGAATTATGCGTAGAATAGCTTTTCAAGTATCACCACCATAAATGTGATCCTTAGGCAGGGGTCCATGCCTTGCAATGAACCTTTTCACAGACAGATTTGCTGAGTGCGTATAAATGTGCTCATATTTTGGTTGGGAGAAACCCAAACAAGTTTTTCCCCCAAACTGGCTCCTACAAGATAGTTTGGAGCTTGAGGGGAATAGGCAGATGTATGTGCGCTTGTACGTGTGTTAGTGGGCATTACAGTGGTGGTTATGAGAGTATTCTGGAGTTAGAGGCCTGGGTTCAAATCCTACCTCTGCTTCTTGCATACTGCATATGGCTCAAATTCTTCATGTATGACGTGGGATTAATAACTGTAATTACTTTGTGGTATTATTGGGCCAGAAGGAAGTCAGGGAAAACACGGTCCATCTTAGAAGATTGTGACCACAGCAGCTATTATTTCCTCATGTGGAAATTAGCATAGAAACGAAGTAATTTATCCAAAATTAATTATTGAGATAACCCCTTTTTTTTCCTCTCCGCCACCCCCCCCAGACTTTTGTGTTCTTGGTAGCATACCTAATTTAGACCTTTTGATTCTACATTAACGATAAGAAGGTGGTTTCTGTTGTTCTTACCAGTTAATTTTTTTTAAGATAATTTTTTAACTTACAGGTCAAAAAGAGTGCTGATATACCCTCCACCCAGCTTCCCCTAATATAAACATCTTAGATGACCACAGAACATCTCTTCAAAACTAAGAAATCTACCTATTAAAGGCATCGCTTTTTACTCTTGCCCTCTACAGTGTATTCTCCACAGCTGCCAAAGTGATCTTTGTGACATTCTGTCAGATTGTTAATGATTTGCTTAAAATGCTCCCATGTCTTCCCTTCATAATTGAAATGATAACCAAACTGCTTACCATGGACCATAGGCCCTAAGCCATCAGGGCCTTGCCTGCACCTCGATCCTCAAATTTTTATCATCTTCCTCATTTCCTACACTTCGGCTGTGCTGCTCTTCTTTCTTCTCTTAAAATACTCTAAGCCTATTCTCCCCATTAGGGCCTTTCCTCTGTCCTCTACCTGGAATGTTTTTCCCCTACTCTTCAGGTGGTTGGCTTCTTCCGGAGCAGGTCTCTTCAGAGAGACTTTCCATGACTACCTTGTCTAAAATAGTCCCACCACTCACAGTCATGTTACATTATGGGTTTTATTTTCTTGTTTGATTTACCATTATCTGAAATGATCTTGTTTATGTGTTTGTTCGCTTATTTGTTACACATCCCCATGAAAGCAGAGGCCCTTCCCATCTTGTGTCCAATACCTCGATCATAGTAGTGAATTATTTCAGAGGAAAGAGAAATATTCTCTGGCCATGTGAATAAGTTCAGGCCTCTCTAGTCATATATCAATAGCCCAAGCCCTGCTCTATAAATCTTTGAAAAGACAGGTGAAGAATCACCAGGGTTGGGTTTGGTTTTGTTTTATGTTGGGAAAATTAGGGAGGATCCTAGTGACCTTAAGGTTTCTCCAGTCCTCAGTCTTTAGAATTCCTAGCCCCTTGCTGACAGATTCATGAGAGAGTTACGTGGAGTTACAGAGGCTCACAGGTTCTTGGCAGTTGTGCTGTGTGAGGCCTGAGCAGAAGAGTGAGGTTAGGTGCACAGATACGCTTAACTGTGCTCAGGTACGCATGTGCCTATCATTTTCAAATTTGCTAAAGTGCATTTTCTCCAAAGGGAATGGAGGCTGTTGAGCCTGAAATAGGGAACACCAGGACAGTAAGATCAAATGCTTTGAAAGGGGCTGTGCCAACGCTTTTTGCTAATTAAAGAATGTTAGGACAATCACCGCTAGCAGCAGTAAAGGGCGCCCCATTACCTCTCTTTATGGAGAGCTGGGTAAATTTAAAGGCAGCTATAAATATCCCACTGAGTGCCTGTGCTATAGCACAGTCAGTGGGCATCCAGCTGGGCAGTGAGGAGCCCAGAGCTTCTGTCCAGGGTCCTCATCTCTATTAGCTGTCAGTCCTCAAATTCTGCATGACTAAAGAACAAACAATTCCATCAACAGACTCTTAATTTAAAACACTCAGGCAGAGAGGAGGCAAAAAACAGCTGTGTGGTGAGCCTGACTAGGAGCCCAGGCCACCTGGGTCCCTTTCCAGCTTTGTCATTGATTTCCTTCCCTTTTGTCTTGAGGGAACATGTTTCTTCATGTTGTGACTCCATTTTCCCCAACTATGGGTGTGTCACAGAATTTTTTTTTTATGGTCCCATGGCTTTGAGCTAGTCTCCTAGGAATATTCTAGGGCCCCTTACGGAGCAGCTGACTGCTCCCGGGGACAACTTAGTTTAGAAAGTGTGAACAAGATAAAAACATACTTTTTAAACCACCCTGGGGAATTTCTGACTGAATTTAAGAAGTATGCTCAGGTTAGAACTTTTGCTGTTTTAATCGGTTGAGTTTGGCTTGAAACCTGTTATGTCCTTTCCTGCATTTTCTTCTTGAATCTCTTGTGTGGTCTCCAAGCCACTCTCATCCCCTCAGTTTATATGGCACTGCCTCCTCTCTGCCAGCCTTCTTGCTCTGCTCTTCGGTTTCTTTGTGGGTCAGCATCTGTAGCCATCAAGCTACCTCACACAACCTGTTAATTGTTTTCAGTTTCATCCTGCCAGCTTCAGCTATAGCTAGAGTTTTCCTAGTTCCAGTTGGTGTGGCGTTATTAGTTCTTCATCCAGTACTGGCCTAGTAATGTGGGTTCATTTGATCCTATCTAAGGAGCTTCAGAGGTAGAATTGGAGGGACCCTAACAGAAATGTGGGCTTGAATTTTGTCTGTTAGTTGCTATTGTGACCGTCCTCACCGTGCCCCCCCCCCCCCCCACATCCTTGAACAGAGGAACAGGCTCTTTACCCTTAGAAGTGAAGAGGAGTGTAGCATTGGGAACACCAGGAGACCAGCCTAGAGCTCACACCACTGGCTTCCCCATGAGTCATCAAAGGACTGATGGGTAGGTTGGCTGACACCCAGGTTCCTGGATGCTGCATTCCTTTCTCATTGTGATGTGAGCCTCTTCAGGAGTTAGATCTACCCAGCCTCCAGCCTGTTCTTGATCCATGTTTTTAAATGGAGTTCTATCTGTAAATGCTTCCAGTGGGAATCAGCTTTATATCTAGAGGAATTTGGGGTGGATGAACATGAAATAAAGAAGCTAGTACCCTCCACTCCTCTAGCAAATTTAGAGAGAATTCCTCAGTTGGTTGGTCAGTTGGTCTGCTCATATTTATATTCTCTCTCTTTCACTTATTGTCTCTCACACACAGTCAAATTTGGCCCTGATAGGTAGATTTGTTTGTTTATACACAAGGGTAACATGACTACCTTGAAACTTATACTGCTTTACCTCAGAATACCACCCCCTGGCTGTGAATCCCCCCTTTTTCAGTTTTTGCCTCACTACCAGCCAGGAATGCTAAGCAGTATGCTCTCTGGAACCTGTCATGTTGGTTTACTTTAAACTACTTCTGTGAAGGACAGCAGGCTGAAACGCTTTGCTTCTGATGAGGGGTGCTAAAGCCCCAACTTTTGTGGGGCAGCCAGCTGGGGATCTGGAAGCCTCCTGTCATGATATCTGGACACTGGCAGCCTGGCTGGGAGGAGCCCTCATTCTGTATCACTTTCTTGGTGACTAGGGCCAGTTTGTGTGGCAGCCCAGTGAGGCTGCTTGATTTGTATTCGGTGCATGAACCATGCGGGGGAGGAGGAGTCTGTTAGGAGCCCTGCCAGCCAATAACTCTGAAAGGATTCTTTGTGTAAGTGAGCAGTCTCTGGGCTAGAGAAGGATGGACGGCCTGCCCTACCCTCCCCCCACCTGGCCCCTCTGGCCTGGCAACCTGGTGGTGCTTTGGAGCTGGCACCACACCCTCAGGATCCCTCTCCAAGAGGAGGCCATCTTGGGGCTCCAGGTGCATGGAGCAACTTTAGTGTCGTCCCTCCTGCCGTGGCTTCTGGCAGTCTGCCTCCGAATGCCAGTCCATGGGATCTATTTAAGGCCACGTGTGTGCACATGAGACAGTAAGTGAAAGAGAGATGTATATGAAAAGACCAACCAACCAACAAATTGGGGACATTCTCATTCTCTCCGGAAACCTCAGCTAGAAGGATATAGACTGTGTCCAACACTGCTTGACTGGTCCACCCGTCTCTCAGCCAGCAGGACCCTCTGTTGGCCTGAGCCTCTTCAATTTCCTAACCAGTTAAAGCAGTCTTTTGCTCCTATATCTGCAGGGGGACGGGAATAAGACCCTGTGCTCCTGTGTATCTGGCAGCTGCAGGGGAAAATTCTTTTTCAACTTGAGACCAAGAGGAGCCCCCAATCTCTGATAGGCCAGGCCCGTCTCTGGCCTTCAGCACCACCATCAACAACCTTAGCCCACTTTCAATGCCGCTTAAGGCGTTGGCTCCGCGCCAGCTTCTGTCTCCACCTGAGTCTGTCCCTTTAAGAATGTTATTTGTTATTAATGAGTTTTCTAAACACATAACCTTGACTCACTTGCTTAGGTGAACAAGCCCATTCTCATTAAATAACTGTTTTCTAGGAAGAAGAATTAAGTAGGTATTGAATTTTTCTAAGGCCTCACATGTGAGCTAGAGCACAATAGCACTGGCAAGCGAGGCAGGGGACGGGGGTGTCTTAGTCTCTGACCCCCTAAACATCTCCATGTTAAGCTGCATCTTTGATGGAGAAGCCAAGAGACTGGCTGAATTTTGTCTCAAGTGGCCCATATCAGATGTGACTCCACTTCTCCCTTATCCCCTCATTTCAGTGCTGCTGGGTTTCTCTGTCGGTGGCTCCTTTGCCAGGGCTACAACCCCCTTTGTATCTCATTTGCCCTAATTATCTTGAATATTTTGATCAAGGGCCTGATGTCCAACTCTTCAGACAAAAATATCAAAAAATATCATTGCTCAAGTTTTAGTTTATCCTAAATAATGTACTAAACACTGCAACACTTTGTAAAGAGCGTCCATTAAGTAGGAGAGTGTAACCAGACAAATATTTTGTTGTTGTTAGAAACCTCTAGGGAGGGCTGTGGGGCCAAGAAGCTAGCAGAGTAGGGTGTCCTGCACTGGCCTGTACGTAGCCTCTCCCGAGGAACATTATTTGGTCCCCAAAAGGAGCAGACATTGCCCCAGTCAGAGGGACTCACCCACAGACTCAGTACCATCATATCTGGATACTCAGAGAAGAAAACCCAGGGGAAATGTTCCATTCAGCTGAAGGAACAGTTCTCCCGGATCCAGCTCCCATGTCCAGTGCTCTGCTGCCACACTTGAGCCAGTGGGCAGCCCCCATGGTTTGCATGTTAGTCACTTCTCTGCTCAGTGCAGTCGAGGAGCTTTGCCACCCTGACGTGTAGCACAGAAAGATTTATTCAGGCCCCATCCACAAAGGGACTGGGAGGCTTCTGAAGAAATAGGGTTTGTGGACAAATGCAGCCCTGCCTCTCTCATAGAGATCTTTGTCTTCACCCCCATCCCCCATCCCCCACCCCCCACCCCGAGCAGGTCAGGTGAGCAGAAATTCTGAAACCAGTGACATGAAAGCTGGTGACCAAGGAATTTTCTGCATGGGCCCCGTGTATAGGCAACATGCTTCTTTTTTAAAAATTCTTCCTTCCTTGCTCTCACCTTGCTGAAGTCACTCATTGTTTTTGCCCAAAAGAAGATAATAAAAGCATTTAGAATAAAGAGAGAGGCTTGTCTTCCCTTTCTCCTCCCTTCCCCCACCTTTTATTCCTACTCTTACTCCTATTCCCCAAACTTAAGTTTAAGAGAACCCTCAGGAAGGGATGGCTTTACTCTCCTCCTCAGCCTTTTCCCATTCAGTCCTTTCTTGTTCCACGTGGTTCATGTGGAGTAGAAGGAATGTGCCTGTTGCTGGATTGATGAGTCTCATTCAGTCATTGTGTACATTTGTCTCTGTGGCCTGCTAATGCCATTTGAGTTTCCAAAATCCTTATTTTGCAAATCCACTTGTGTCCTGGGTTTAGCTCCCGATTACAGGATTAGCAGAGATTATAGAGTCCGTCTGATGCCTTCTCCAAGCTTTCTATCAGATTTATGGCTATGAATTGAGGAATTGGTGCAATGATAAAATGGAAACTGGAAGGAGATAGGGGCTGCTGGGGGCAGGGGAAAGAGAAAGAATCTCTTGTAAAGAACTGGAGTGGTATACGCCCTGATACTTGGATCAGAACCATTTAAGAACCTGGAAACCTAGACTTTCTGACTGTCCGTTCACAGCTATGCTGGACCACCTGTGCCCTTTTTCCTAGACGGACTTCATGAACCCTGACTCTTCTTTCTGTCCACCCAGGTCGTTGCACCGAGTAAAGCTCTAAGCTGATGCTCTGGGTGGCATCCTTTACTAAGAGCTCTCCCTCCTGTCATCAGCAGTCCCTGTGGCCTCCATCTTGTCAGTTCCCATTAGACAGTTCTCCTGTTCTACACTGAGGAGCCCGAGAGGCTGACAAAAGACCGAGATGGGCTTGGGATACAGAGCAATCCCTATGCCTCAGAAATACTAGGGAATCCGGCTACTTAGTTGTGTTGTGGAGGTTGTGAAAAGACCTGCAACCATGGGAAAGGTTCATGGTGTTTAGGCTATAGATGGTTTATGCTGCAAGTAATAGAACATCCGAGCAGTAAATTTTATGATCTTATGTAAAAAGTCAGTCCCAAAGTAGGGGAGCTCCAGGATGAGTTGGTTTAACTGAGATGTGGCCCCAGATTAGAACAGACACCTTGATTCTTTCCATCTTTTCTGTTATGCCATTCTCTCAGCATGACTACGAATGTCTTTCTTGGCTACAGAATGGTTGCCATAGCTCCAGGCATTGCATACTCACACACCAATCTCCAAAGGCAGGCAAAACACAGTTTCTTATTTTATGCCTTCTCTTTTTAAAAGCAAAAATATCCTTCCCCACATGCCTTTCACATGACTTCTTATATCTTATTATCCAGATTTGGATAACACTTCTAAACCATTATGTGGGACCAGCAAAGGCTGTTCTCTCCTCCTCCACCCAAATGATTAGCTGAGACTAGGCATTCATAAGGTCCATGAATTGGGATGGGGAAAAATATTACATCTTTATTATTAAATGCTAACTCAAATGTAGCATTTCCTTTGAATGGGAATGTAAGCAACAAATCAGTAAAACTAGTTATATCTATGACTTTTTCACTGAAAGAAATATTTTCCTATCATATTATAATAATAGTAGCAGGAATTCCACAGTACTGTTTACTCCTATCACTGCCTTGAAATTACAATTCTTAGACCTTCTGTTTGATCTTGTTATTTAGTGTGTTAATAAAGAAGCACATATATTTACTATATCCTGATTTTGATGGCTTCTAAAAAATACTTTAATAACTTTTGGCATAATTGGCTTCCTTTGCAATCCTGTACATTTTAACGTACATTCAGAAATATTATTCTCTGAAGGGGTCCATAGGTTTCCCTCCCTCACTGCCAGAGATGTCCGTGGCACAAAAAAAATAACTTAGACTCATTATTTTCCTGAGTCACATACAGATGTCATAAGGGAAAAATGATCGATCAGCAGGGAGAAGGGGAAATGGCCACTGAGTGGGCAACCAGTGGGGCAGCCCCTAGTATCCCCCTGAATGGCTCCTGCCCTGGTCTTGCTGGCCTGTATCCAGTTGCCAGCAGAATCTCCCAAACTCCAGGTATTTTTAGAGGACCTGTGTGCTGTTGCCAAATCCAAGCACCGCCAGAGTATTATTTCCCTAATACTTTAAATCTCTATGTTCTTTCTGAAATTAGTAATTTTAAAGGAATCTTCTTTAATTGGAAATGTATCACTTGCTGTACATGAGAGGAAACCTGGAACATTAATACAGAGAACATGGAACAGTGGTACTGACTTCTGGCTAAAGCCTGTTTGCCTGCAAGGCTCTGAGCCTGAGGGGTGCCCTCTTTTTGTTAAAGGCAGATTAGCACCAAACCAAGACCTTTCTCCTTAACTTCATCAGAAGAGTTGAAAAATAACTGAGAGGGGGATAAGTGTGGTTATTGTGTTAAGCCCCGTCACTGCCCCCCCCAAAAACAAAATAGTTCAGTTCCCTGGGGAAAGCAGGTTTATGGTAGACCTCTCATCGTATGGCCCAGTGACCCCCACCAACAAAGGAAATAGGGTTAGTCTCACTCACGTTTCTGAACCTGTGTCATCTCTTAAAGATAAATGCTTTCTAAGAGCTCACAAACCACATCTCAACAACTGGTTCTGGGATTTGGTCCAGGACAGACTTTAAGCTTTCTTACCTGTGTTTTGTGAATTCACCGTTTTTCCTTTTCTCTGCTCTGATCTTTTTTCCCCTTTTTAAAGGTCAGCCTAGCATTTGCCTGTTCCCCTGCTAACAGCATCTCCTCTGTGATCCCTGAAAGTGTTCCAACTGTAATCCAGCAACTTTCGGTGAAGTGATTAGGCTTGCTGTTACACAATGGGACTTTAAGGGAGAAAGCATTGGTCTTGGAACCCCATGGCAGAAGAAGCACCTCCTCTCTTGGTACAGCCCCGAAGCTCAAAGAGAGGCAAACTAGATGAGCAAAGGCTCCAAAAATCAGACTGCTGCCCCAGAGTTCTAGGTCCTGGTCCAGGCAGGCGAGGCCTCTGCCGGAGAGGGGATGAAACGGAGCCTGTAGCTTGAAGGTACAGAGCCAAGGGTTGGAATCTGATTGTTCGAGAGCTTAGAAGGAGGGTCACATCTAATCTCTTCCCAGGAAGAAACACCAACTCAGAGAAGTTAAGTGGCTTACCTGAAAGTCAGCCTGGCAGAAAGTAGTGGCAGAGCCAAGATTGGGACCCAGGGGTGCTTTCCACTCATTATCTGAAGTCTCGTGCCCTTCAGCCCAGGGTTAAAGTTGGTCTGGGGTCACGGGCCCACCTTCCTCCCCTTCCTCAGCTCCTCTTCCCCTCTCTTCCCTTGTCACTGTGTCACCCCTCTGTCCTCACTTTCTCCACCAAGCTCCTGAGGACGGAGCAGGACTCCGGAGCCCTCTCCTCTCGTTTCCAGAGCTTCCCTATGACAGGGGAGACGAGAAGGAAGGCCCAGAAGGGTGCAGGAGGGAGCATTTCTTCTCTGCTCTCCTGCCTCCTCCCATAAAGGTTCTAGCTGCCAAGTGTGGTGGGTTCTGAGGTCTACATTCCTCTTCTTTCCTGTTCTTTTCTGGACCTCAGAGAACACAAGAGGTAGAAGCCCTTGGTTGCGGGGGGGATGAGCTCACAGCTGTAATTTCCACGCCCTGAGTTAGAGCTGCCAGTGATTTTTTTCTTTTTTTTTTTTTTAATTTAGGAAACCCTGTTGAAAAAGACAGGCTGACACTCGCTGACTATACTTCTGCAGAATTTCTCCTGGAGCTGTTAGTCGTGTGCACGTTTACACGTTGAGTGTGTCTTGTGGGCATGTTCGAATGTGAGTGTGTTCTACCATCCCCCGAGCAGGCCTCATGCATAACGCCTCAACTGAGACGCTTTTCTTAATGGTTTGAAACACAAATGTTATTGTCTTTGAGCTAAGTGGTTCAATTAGCGCTGATTGGAAAGAGTGGGATGAACTGGGGGAAACATGCAGTGTGTTTTAACAGCCTCGGGAAGGAACAGAGGGGAAGGAGGGAGGGAAGGTGTTGCCGCTGAAAACCGCTTCAAGGGGTGGCCTGACCCCCTGCATGGCTTCAGGGGAGAGCTGCCAGGACCGATTTTTGTTTTGGGGGCAAGAGAGCAGAAAGCTATTAGAAGTGATAGTGTCAGGTTCTCAGGCGATGCGGATTGTATGTGTACCGCCGCTGCTGCTGGAAGAGATCTTCCGTTCTCCACCTAAACTATTCATCACTCCACCACAAGCCGCCTCCACCCCACCGGCTGAGGGCTGCGCACTTGCCCTTCATGGGTAATCCTTTCTCTGGTTTGCAGAACCTCCTTCCAGCTATTTGCACGGGTGTCTGTCTTTTGGTCTCCCAGAGAACCCATTTGGGGAAGCTGAGCAGGCTTGCATAGCCTTTCGGAGCCTAGAAGCAACCTCAGAGATCTTGGCCTTATAGTCATTCCAGGGAGTAGATATGGGGCCTGAACCTTCACCTTTAAGGATCTGCTCCCTCTCCAGTCTTTTTTTGCTACCACAAGAGGAGCAAATCCAGCCATCATTTCAACCCCTAGAATTAATCATTCTTCCCTTTCCATCCAGGTCTTTTACATAAAGTACAGTGGAGGGCTCGGTGATTGATCTGTTGTTCTGTCATGACCCCCAGAAGGTGTCCTCTTTCCACTCTGGGTAAAAGAACAAGGCCTGGCTGCCCCCTGCTTTTGTCCCCCAGCCCTCACTTGTTTTCCTGAGCTGCCCCTGTTCCGTTCTTCCAGGGCCTCCCGAGGACGACAGCTTTCTTGTTAGGTGCCACCCTGACACAGGGCCCAGCACTTCCCCCCTGCCTTCTCTGTCCTCATGGACCCACTGTGGTTCTAACCACCCACCACCTCTCCACTTACAGATGAGATCAGAAGACTTGAGGAGCTTTGAGTGTAATGACATGTCTGTGCGGCAGGATGGCATGATGCTTAGCACTGGGGACTTAGGAACTGGACCCGCTTTTCAGTTCCTGCACTGCCACTCACTGTCTCTGTGGCCTTAGACCTAAGGCCCTGAACCTCTTTAACCTTCAGGTTCCTCCTTGTGAAATGGGGCTATTATTAGTAAGTATGATTATGGGAGGAAAGTCCCCAAAGAGCCCAAGGTGTAGGAGGGGAGAGAATGGTGAGTTCGGGGAGCAGCAGGTCTGTGGTGGGGATGTGAACAGGAAAGGTTTCCCAGAGAGCACTGCGTTCTATAGCAAGAACTAAGCTCAGGGACACGCTCTGCCCCAGGAGGATGGCCTCAGGTCCATATGATTGGTTCCATCCACTTTTCATGAAGAGGCTGAGCCAGGAGCTGGTGCGTGCGTGCATATAAGAGGAGTTAACAGAAGGAGATGTTTACCCAGTTCACCCTCTTCTTTCTCTCCTTTTTCTTTTTGGCATGTGGAAAATTCTTGTTTGGATACCCCTATGGGGATAAAGAATTTCTGCAAAAACCACTGTTTTCTGGTGATCTTACCTCCATTTTTATGTCATTTATAGACAGATTAAGTCAGTGTGACCCACCAGGTCCTGAAGAGTCTCCACACCTGATCATTCCCCTGCTGGCCCCCTTCCCAAACAACCCACCCTTACAGCCTACGCTCTCACACCAAGGAAAGAAAGCTTCTGTAAGTTTTGCCTTCACTGCCCTGAGCAATTCAGTTACTGTGCCGTATCAGGGAGATTACTGGTGTCCAACCATCCACACAGAAGACCTTACTACTATGTAAAATCTGGGGAGTTGGACCACTAGCAAGTCCCACATGCCCTTGGGATGTCCAGGGGCTTTGCCATCAGAGCAGTCTATGAAGAAAGCTCACTTTGGCCTCAGGTTCCTAGCTGATTTTGTTTTGTTTTGTTTTTGG
The DNA here is from genome assembly GCF_009762305.2 of Zalophus californianus. Classification (NCBI taxonomy): domain Eukaryota; kingdom Metazoa; phylum Chordata; class Mammalia; order Carnivora; family Otariidae; genus Zalophus; species Zalophus californianus. Next base: position 82,645,262 of record NC_045606.1, read on the forward strand.
TCCTCCCTCACACCATTTTCTTCCCCTGGTCTTTGGGCCCAAATCCCTCTTCCATTTATCACGTCGCCCACAAATCCATTTTCTGTGCTGCTGCCAAGATCCTTCTCTGCATTCCCACAGCCATCTACCTGTGACCCAGCCAGCCTTCCCCAGAGAGTTTCTATAATTACTTGAGAGAACCATTGTTCCAAGGAGATAGGCAGAGCTTCCGAGATGAGGGGCTCTGGGAGAGGACAGAGCCAAGTCAGCCCTCCTGGGCAGAGGAAGAACGTCATTTCCTAGATATTTCTAAGCTCTTTTCTGCCTGGTCTCCATTTTTAACATAGACTCTTACCGCCATATCCATCTGTGAGTTCATGTAAATGGCAGTAGCCTTACTTTTCTGGAAGCCTTCAGTCCAGTAAATATGAAGGAGAAAGGGTCTGAGTTTCCGGAGGGTAGAATGCAGACCCCACCCTTCTGTGGTTCTACCCTGCCTCAGGAGCTTCCCACAGGCTTCTACCCTGCCTCAAGAGCTTCCCACAGAAGGGCTTTCCTTCTCGAAAGCACTCACCAAATCCTTACACACTGGCATCTTAGAACCATAGGACAAGTTTAAGTTTCTGCCTCTGGGTCTGTCTGCCCTTTCTACTTGGGCAGAGGTCCAGAAAGCATGCTTATCACATATGAGATGAACAAGACTGTGTTCTGTTAGAACAGAAAATCAAGGTTCAAAATGTCTTATAAGTATGGAGAGAGATGGGCTGCAACTTACAACATGAAATGTAATTTACCAGTTGTGACAAATGCCAAGTCCTGTGTTGAAGTTCAAAAAATCAGTTACACAATTACAAGATGAAGGTGACCTAGCTTGATGGCAGTTCATTTGAAAATTACCCTGGGGTTTTTTTTGTTTTGTTTTGGTTTGTTTTTTTTGTTTTTAGATTTTATTTATTTATTGTACAGAGAAAGAGAGAGCGAGAGCAGGAACACAATTAGGGGGAGTGGGAGAGGGAGAAGCAGGCTTCCCGCTGAGCAGGGAGCTCCATGCGGGGCTCGATCCCAGGATCCTGGGATCATGACCTGAGCCCAAGGCAGACGCTTAACGACTGAGCCCCCCAGGCGTCCCTCCAGGGGGTTTTGTTTACTACAAAGTGTACTAACAACAGTGTGAAGTGACTGATAAAAATTGCATTAATACAGAAATAGTATAGATCGAAGGAAGCAATTATTCTGCTTTGCTTAAGCAACATCTGGGACATTGTGTTCAGCTCTGAGCTTTGCATGTTTAGAGAGTTCTTAATAGAGAGCATTCCTGGGAAAGGACTGGATGGTACAGTATGTGGGATCCAGATTCAAGGAGTAATGGAAGATGGAAAGAGAGGACAGAGTAAACAATAATACGAATGGTCATTTCACAGAGGGAGGAGGGAACAGACATTTTTTGTGGACTTGCTATTGCTAAGCATTCTGCTAGTCACTCAAATGAGTCTTTTCTCTTAATTCTCAAAGCAGTCCTTGGAGCTAAGAGGTATTTGGGTTCAGAGAACTGTATTTCCTAGGTAAATAAGAAAAAGGGATCAAATTTGTTCCAAATTGCTCCATACTACAAAACTTATATGAGCAGGAGGAAGTACAGGTAGGTGGTTTCAACTTGAAAGAGGACTTTTCTAAAGCAGAATGGACTCTTCTTAAAGTAGAGCACTCCCTGGTGTGGAATGTTTTGATAGAAGCTGGTCATCTCCCAGAGGTGTGAGGAGGACATCCATCCGCATTGGGGAAGGAGACCATGATGACCTTTGGTTCGGATGGGGTATTCTGGAATTCCCTCGGGCTTTGCAAGGGCAGCACTGGGCACAGAAGAGCTGCTTGGTGGGGGCGGGGCAAGGCGAGAACGGCCAATGCCCCTTCTGCCCGGGCTTATGGATGATAGGCCATTTATGCCAACCTTTGCCTAGTGCCCCTGTTTGCTAGTCTCCATACCCCAAACAAGGTCTCTTCCTGGCAGCCTGTCTGTCAGGGCTGGGTCTGGCCCTCCTCCCCTTTCTGACTCCATTGCCACAACTTGTCTTCCCACCCAGGAATGGGCACGTTGAGGAGGCTCCATCCGGCCTCCTGTTCCCCGTCTGTGCAGCCTCCTTCGCGGCAGCATCCAGCGAGGGGGGGATGGCCATCCTGGCCCCAAACAGAACTGTCTCCCAAGCCAGGGATGCTGACGAGGCCTGTGTGTGTGTCTGCATGCTCACGCTGCAGCCTGATCGATGCCTGTCAGAGCTCAGCATCAGAGTGACAGCCGCATGCCAGGCTGTTTGCTGAACACAGCTCGTCCGTCAAGGGAAATCAGACGAAATCCATCTCCTTGTCCAAAGCCTGGCCCGATGGGCTGTGTCTAGAATGCCAGTCTTACATCCCACCCTATTTTGTGCCTGAAAATCATTCCCCGTGGGATTTCAGTGTCACACTGATGGGCCTCCTGGGGCAGAAGAATCACGGTCAAGAAAATGATGCGCAGATACCAATCCCAGCCCCTACCCTTTAGGAACTTGCAGTTTAGAGCTAATGGCTACTGTATAGACACTTACAGGTCTCATACATATATGTCGTTATCTCAAAATGATTGGTATAAAATAGAGCGTAAATAAAATGGATTTGATTTTTAAAATTTTGCAGATGTATTTTGAGTAGGGCATGACCAGATTGCATGGTGTGTTGTAGACAATTAGTAGAGAAGGGTCTCTTTAGAAGGTCTCATTAGAGCGGCAATTATGAGGTTTTAAGGCTTTCAAATTGACAAGGACAAGCATTGGCAAAGGTTCTGTGTTTGTAAACCATTTGGGGCTGCAAGAATCTCTGTCACCCTCTGTCTTGGTGGTAAGCCAGCAAGCTGCCTCTCTTTCCTCTCCCTAAAGCCTCTTTTATCCCATACAAGCCTATACCTGAACCTTCCCAAAGACCCTCTCTCTCAGCCACTCCAGCACTTCCATTGCCCAAGGCTGCTGACTCTCAAGTGTAGAACTCTCCTGTTTCCCACCTCTGGCAGTGGCCATGCCAGGTAATTCTCTCCCCTTAGCCTGCCCTCCCATCAGGGGTCGCAGGTGTCAAAGAAAAATGTCGCAGGACTTTGGAAGGTAATATTTTTTTCCCACTAGCTAGAAGACTGGAACAGAAAATTGTTCAAAAGATAGAAGTGGGATGTCTGGATGGTGAGGGAAAAAGATCAGCCCAGGAGCAGGAGGGTGGAACATAGCAGCTGAGAGGGGTTTTTGCGGGGTAGGGGGTTGTAAAATCAGCAAGCAGAGGGTGGGGATCCTGGAGGAATGGGAGACTAGGGAGAAGCCAGAGTTGTGGGGTGGCCCCTTGCTGCTGCTGCTGGTCCTCAGAGGGCCTTTCAAACGCTACAAGGATTCTCTGACATTGCTCCCCCGGGGGTTGGGGCCTGAGGGAATCAGCCCCCTGCTTGAGCAAGTGTCACTGTCCCCCACCCCAGGCCCCTGGCACACAGCAGGCCCAGCTCTATTACCCACGCACAGGAACTGCTCTGCAATAAAGTAAAATAAACCAAGGTAATGGGAATGACTGGTGCAGAGGACAACCCCCCAGAGACCTGGGCCTGCTGCTGCCCCTCTTCCCTGCACCGGTGATTGCCATTAAAACCACCGTAAGTCATCTGCAGTCCCCTAGGCCTCCTTTCCAGGGCTGAGTGAGTGACCCCACGCGGTGGTCAGTCAGAGGAGCAAAAGCAGCTTGTTGTTCCACACTCCATAGACCCCCGGCCTCAGGGTCTCCTCCACAGCCCTCTCAGGGCAGTACGACGGGGACTTTCACCGAACGCAAACCAGGCTAGGCAGGAAAGGAGTTCTGCCCTCAGGTGACCCCAAGACAAGCCTTCATAGCCCCATCTCTGCTGTCCTATACCTGGGGTAAGTGCCTGGGAACACAGAGCTAGCTGCAAGAGGGCCTATAAATGCCCCACGGGAGGTGGGGCGGGGGGGGAGCACAAGCCCCTGGCCGACCATCCTCCCAAGGTCCCCACCTCGCACATACATTGCTCTGTACAGCAGATATTTATGCCTTGCATGGGGGTTGGCATTAGCAGTGGTTCAAAGTCTCCAATAATTTTCATTTTGTCACATGGCGTGTCTGGCCCTTTGACCAGAGAGCTTTTAAATTCCTCCCCCCTAGCCCTTTCTTCTCCCTGTCTCCTCCATCCCTGGCTTGATCCAGACTTGTTGATGAGCCTCAGCTTTTCCCCCACACATGAGGCATTAAATCTTGCCTGCCTGCTCCCGACCCACCATCATTTCCCAAGCTCACCTACGCCCATGAATGCTTAATCTAAAACTTCTGCTGCCATGCAGCAGTTTGTAATTCTGAGGTCGCTTTCAACAGAAGAAACAAAATGGGCTGATGAATGTACCCAGAAAGGTGAGCAGAAAACCATCCAGCATCTCTGTGATGTGGGGGAAGGCTTTCTTAACCATTTAGTTTAATATGACGGATATCTGCAGTGTAGAGTAATCCTAATAGGATGGATATCTGCCTGGTCTGTTGGCCTGCCGGGTGGTTATGAGTTTTAAATTTCCTCATCTCCACAGCAATAAATTCTCTGGGCTTTTCAGTTATAAACTTAGTTTTCAGTGGGGCAGCCGGAAAGATTGTGTTTTGATCAGATAATCAGAAAGCAAATCCGGTTGGGGTTGGGAGCAGGCAAGTGTGCCAGGTTTGGCTCATCCCTCATCTTCACCTTCCCTGCCGCCTGTATTCCTCCCCTGGGCATGTCCGTTGGATCACAGTGTCCCTTGTCCTTATCATCTCAGTGCGGGGATGTTCCCACCACAGGGGTCTAAAGGAGCCCCTCTCTGGGGGTCTGTTGTGGCATTCGTACTGCAGCCTACTGACCTCATGACGAGGGGATGCCCCAGCCTGACCAACCTCCCGATGTGGGCCCGAGAGGAGGGGTTGCAGCCTGTGGCTCTCCCAGGAAGTCGGGGAGGTGATGATGAGTTCCCAGGGCCAGGCTCATGCTGAACAACCAGTGGAGAGTAGCTGCAACGAGTCCCAGAGGGTAATGAGCCCAGAACACTGCTAACTGGAGTACTCAGCATGGGATCATTGGGGAAACGAGCTCAGGCAAATCTGTGTAGAGGGGAATCATGGCTTTCTTAATGACTTTCTTCCTTTATACTGACACATACCACCTTTTGGCCCAAGAGTAGAGCAGCCAGGACCAGCAGGAAGACCGATGACTCCCCAGGTCCACTTCCTGGCCTTTCTCGGCATGCTTTCATCCCCCACTCCAGCCCCTAATGGCCTCCAACTCCGTGGGTCAGAGCTTCAGAAAACTCTTAGACACCTAGGAGTGTGATTCTCCTGGACATCAGTGAATCGTTCTGCCCACTGGGTAGTGACAAGAGCCAGGCTCCACAATTAGGCAGGACTGTGTTCAAATTCTGGCTCCTCTACTTACCATATGACCTTGGATGAGTTCTTCAGCCTCTCTGAGCCTCCATTTCCTTATCAGTAAACTGAGACTAGAAATAACCACTTCGCAAAAAGGCTGTGAGGATCAGCTAAGGCAACATGCATGTCAGAGAACCTAATTCATTGTGTGGTACACAGCAGGTACTCAATAAATGTTAATTCCCTTCCCCCTTCCCTATAGTGAGGAGCTACTGGTCTTCCCTTCAGATGTGGAAGTGGAAACTACAGAACCTTCTTGCCTGGAGCGTTCATCGTCCATCCCATGCCCAGCCTGGCTCTCTAACAGGTTGTGTTCAGGGCAGTAGCTAGAAGGGTATAGCCATAACACGGTGGGTCCCAGAGCAGGCCTCTGCCCCAGGGACTGTGTGCCAGGGACTGTGTTGGGACCAGTGATAAAAGAAAGGCCTTGTTTCTCTGAGATTGTCTTCCTTTCATGTTCTTTGGATCAGACATGCTTTTAAAAGCAAAAACAAATCAATGGATAAGTGCCAGTGATTGGCATGTGGGTTTTCTTTTCATTCAGTTCATTTAATAAACATATATTGACCTTCCACCCTGTGTCAGGTGCCATGCTGGGAGTTAGGACCACCAAAGTCAAGTACTATGTGGCGATGTTTTCTGCCATCAAGGAGTTGGCTGGCAGGCTGGAGCTCATCAAGAACCAGACCACAGGATGATACATGCTCTGGGACTCACAGGTTTCCCTTGGAGCACAACGAAGAGGTCGGGAAAGAAGGCTTCCTGGAGGCAGTACTGCTTAGGCCGAGTTTTTAAGGATGAGGAGGCATCAGCCAAACCAAGGGTAGAAGGACGTGCTTTCCAGAGAGAGATACTAATGCATCAGTTAGGAATTACATTCACTTGCTGATGTACTTCAGAAACAGCAATTGCTTAAACAAGATTAAAGTTTACTTCTTTCTTGGGCCGTCTGGTGGCTCAGTTGGTTAAGCATCTGCCTTCGGCTCAGGTCATGATCCTCGGGCCCTGGGGTCAAGGCCTGTGTCAGACTCCCTGCTCAGCAGGGAGCCTGCTTCTCCCTCTCCCTCTGCCTGCCACTCTCCCTGCTTGTGCTCTCTCTCTCTGTCAAATAAATATTTTTTAAAAAGTAAAAAATAAAGTTTACTTTTTTCTCATGAAAAAAGTCCAGAGATAGTCCTGATCTGGTACAGTGGCTCCTGGTGTCAACAGAGATAGAAGTCCCTTCATCCTTCTGCTTAGCTCTTAGCACACATGGATTCCATTCTCAAGATCCAAGGTGCCCTTGGAGCTCCACGCATTCGCTTCCACCTTCCAGTCAGGACACGAAAAGAAAAGGAAAAACTCCCTGGTGGCAGCTGCTCTCAGAAGTCCCATCAAAAATTTCAGCTAGAGCTCAGTGGTGTGACCAGTGAGAGGGACAGTCTTTTTACCTGGCCACACCAGCACCTGGGCTAAAAGGATACCTGTTAGTAAGAAGGAAAGAATGGGAACTGGGAGTCTGTGTGACGTGACATTGCAGTACCTGTTTAGGGAACACCTAGCCCAGTCGGCCTGAATCCGCGAGTCCCCGTAGATGGTGTGAGAGAGATGAGAAGTGGTAGGACGTGAGACGAGAGAAGTAAATCCACATTTCCCTCTTGGTATGAAAGCTCTGTTGTTCAGCTGAGCAGGGCAGTTCCCAGAGCTCAGGCCAGGCCGGTCAGGTGGCATGTGCCAAGGCATCAGGCTAGGGCTCAGCACCTCTATGCAGACGCTTCCCTCTCAAAGGAAAGCACCCGGGGTGGTTCTAGAAGTCACACAGGCCTTGTGCACTGCCAAGGCTTGGCCCACTGTATATTGGCCAAAGGCCTGTGATTTTTTCCCTGGGAAAACCAGAGTTTGGTCATTCTGTGACCTAGGCGCACTCCCTATACGTTTCTGTTCTCACTGTCAACACTTAACCCAGTAAGAAGCGCCAGCATTGTATTGAGTGCTTATTATGTGCCAGACGTTCTGAGAGTTTCATGTATAATAACTCATTTAAACCTCACATTTTCCTTAGGAGGGAAGTATTCAGTTTTATTGCTCCCATGTTAAAGTTTGAAACTGAAGCACAGACTTAAAAATAACTCACCCAGGTTACTAAACAGCGAGGCCAAATTTAAATCCAGGTAGTCTGGCTCCAGAGTTCTCCCTGGTAACCATCATGCAGTTCTGCCGGTGGATGAGACCGCCCCCCCCCCCGAATCAGGAGGAAATGTCAGAATTAAGACAGGCAGATGAAGGTAGGACCAGGCACAAAGCGCCTGGCCTATCTGTTATGCAGGGAATGAGTGAAACTCTTGCTAACAGACCAAGCCTGGCAAAGGCTTTTCTCCTCTTTTGATTCCCTTGTCTCCTCCACTCTTTGCATTCTCACTCCAGTCAGCATGATCCATTAACAAGCTATGCTATGCTTTTCTGTTTCTTCTCATTCCTGCCTCCCAACCACTGTCACTGTAACAGGACTTCCGTGCATCTTGTTTAGGTTCCCATCCTTCCTGCCTTCCTAAGAATGTACAGAACCCACTCCCCTGAGCCATCTGTCCCAGATCTATATTAAGAAGGGGCTGGGGCGCCTGGGTGGCTCAAGTCAGTTGAGTATCTGACTCTTCGTTTAAGGCTTGGGTCATGGTCTCGAAGTCCTGTGATTGAGCCCTGCATTGGGCTCCACGCTCAGTGCAGAGTCTGCCTGAGATTCTTTCCTTCTCCCTCTGCCTCTTCCTGCCCTCCCCCACTCACCCTCTCTCTATCTCTCTCTCAGAGAAAGAAAGGGAGGGAGGGTGGGTCTGTGCTCTGACCTGTCCCATCACCCTCTCTCTCAGGGTCACCCTCTTGAGCTTTTCTTCTGAGCAACTTGCACCTCTTCCTGGCCGCTGCTCTCTCTGTCATCCCCCATCTCCTTCAGTATCTGCTTGCACCTCCACTGACCTCGGCCTCCCTTTTTGTCCTGAAATTCTACCTCATGCCTGCTTTGACCCTACCAGTCACGCGTTCTTTCCAAAGCATGACCCAAATCATTCCATATGCTAGAGCATGTTTGCTCGGCCCCACCGGTGATGTCCCAGCCGGCCCTTCCCTGAACCCCTGAACTCTCTAGCCCTCAGGGTTGGCACTCTCCCCTGAACCCCTCCAGCACCTGCTATCTGTGCTACACTCCGTGGTCATGTGCTTTACATGGCATTTTGTCACTGGTCGACATGATGTGGCTTCGTCATGTCTCCTCAACTTAAGCTCTTTGAGAAGTTTGAGTTTTTTGTTTTTTCCCGTTTGCATCTATTGCAATGCCTAATGCAATGCTTTTCTATTTAGTAGATGCCAGATAGCTATTTCTTGGTTGGTTGATTACAATAAGTCCTAGGTCTCTTTACATGTCCTTAATGATTTTTATACATTTCAGTTCCTTCAGCATTTGTCTTTCCATTTTGAAGAATCCTAATCATTTCTGGATGTTCTCATCTCTTTAATCAGCTCAACTGGGCGTCCATGGTCCCTCTCCAGCCCTGCTATATCTTTCCAGAGATGCAAGGCCGAATCACAATGATCTCCCCTTTCAGGGTACATTGTACTCTATTATAACTGTAACCTGCATTTTCTGCTGCTTGCCTGGCCTTGGAAGCTGCCTTTGTTAAGAAAGCTCTGGACGGCAACCAGGAATATAGCCATGTAGAAGGTATTGTCCAGAAACAAGAGAGCCCAGCCAAGCACAGTCTCTCCCAGATGCCCAGGAGCCCCCTCCAACAAGCACCTTCCATTCCAGCACTGCCTAGAATCCTACAATGTGGGGACTAGGGGTGGGTTCAAAAGAAACAGGCAACAGCCTCATTTGGAGGGCGTAATGTAAAAGCTAATGGATTAACAAGAGCAGTCTAGTTGATTCAGGACATAACATGAGCACTAAAGATGGAGGTGTCAGGAAGAGTGAACCTGGGAAGGCTTCCCGGAAGACAAAAGTGGTGTAGGGGAGTTACCCCTTGCAAACCGCTTCACACACTTCTCTCGGCACTCCTGGGCAGAAACTTCCAGAAGGGCGGGTGGTGGGGCGGGTTGCCTTAGCATTCCCTTACTGGTAAATGACCAGACATCTCCCTGAGCATGCTCTGCACCTCTGCACCTCCCTTGGCAGCACAGGGGCTGCTGGGCGTCTGGCTTTTACAGCTGAGACGCAGGGTCCAGCAGCTCACTCAGTAGGCAGATCAGCTGGACAAGGGCGGGGGGAGGGGAGGTAGAGGAAGTGAGGTTGGTGAGAAGGGGAGTATGGTATACTTGGAGAAGGTGCGTGATGCTGAGAATCTCTCCTCACGGCATTTCTTGTCCTTTCCGTCCTCCCTCCAGCATCCCTGTGAGCACCTCCCTAAGATAGAGGATGGTGCTGGCCATCCCCCCTCTTTTTTTTGCTGCTTCTGACGTGCCCACTGTCCGTTTTCCTGCCCACTGACTTCAGGCCACAGCTCAGGAGCATCGAGCAATCGAGAGCATCTTCGACTAACATTAACAGAAATCAGGGGCGCCTGGGTGGCTCAGTCGATTGAGCGTCCGACTCTTGATTTTGGCTCAGGGCCTGATTTCTGGGTCCGTGCTCAGCAGGGAGCCTGCTTGAGATTTTCTGATTCTGTCTCCCCCCTCCCCACCGCACTCGCATGCGCGCTCACTCTCTCTCTCTCTCCCCCTCTCTCCCTCTCTCAAATAAATCTTTTTTAAAAAATCAAATTGCTTAAGTGATGCTTCCACTGAGTGTCAGGACGGGGTAGGAGTCTCACACGGGCAGAAAGTTTCTCATGGGAGAAGCTGCACTGACACTGGCTACAGCCAAGCTGTCTTCTATTAAAGGAGCCTTGAACCAGCAGCGAGGCTTAGGCAAGGGTCAGGCTCACTAGGCTTCCTCCAAAATCAAAGGAATTGTCCTTAAAAGCTTAATTGTGACTTCCAGAAATCTTAGCCCAAGATGCTGAGCATCTTCATTTCCTGTCTCCATTTCAGAACACACCTACGTTGGGGGTAGCACTCCCCACGGAGAACGGAGAGCAGGTGTCAGCAGAATTCTGCTTAGTACAACCAAATTGGGAGGTGAAACAAGGCAAATGAGGCCACCCTGGCCCCGTTTAGGGGAACAGAGGATAGCTACTCCTTGCCTGAGAACAGGGCAAAACCAGCCTGAGCAAAGAGTAGGGTTGAGGGACCACCCACTAGCTCCTGGGGCCTCATTAAGCTGAATTTTACTTGGGACATTCGGTTGAAATGGGAGAGAGAGGAGTAATTGTGATTAATGGCACCTTGGCTCCTGTCAAGAGGACGGACAGAGAGTCATGTCAAAAACTGGGCTGCTGACCCATCCTACCTGTTGTCCTTTCCTACCACTGATATTTTTTCCTCTCTTACCTTTGCTCTCACCCCAGTGGCTTTGAGTACTTTCCAGAGGGAACTAAAGGCCCAGAACAGCATGAGGAGCCCGGGCCCTGGGGAGTAGGTAAAGACAGGGAAGAAGAGGGAATCTGGTCCCAGCGTGGAGAAGCAGTGCAGGCAGAATGGTCACACTGGCCCACGCTCATTGCTCCTGGTCTTTCCCTGGACAGAGATGGCTGGGGCCAGCTGCAGACATGGAAAGGATTTGTGGGGGCTTATGGGGTGTGAGAGCCCCACTCTGGCGGGATGAGCAGTGCCACATTTTAATTGTCATTAGCAATAAAAAATGAGCAGTGAGGAAACCCAGCCTCAGCCCACAGAAGAGGGCAGAGGCCAGGCTTCTTGACCAGGCCATCTGGCCTCAGGCGTGCTGCACATCTCCCAGTCTGGGCTGTATATAATGGGTGGCTTTTATCCATAGGCTTTTCGTTGTATTACGGACAGGCCACAGAGATCACAGGCCCTCCAGGTCATAGCCAGCAAGGATCCAGTCTGCCCATGTGACAGCAGAGTGAACAAACAACAGCCCTCGCCCATTGGCACTGCTGAGCATGAACACTAGATCATCTCAGAGGATGTTTTGTTTTCCTTACTGTGTTAAAATAGGTCTGAAACACAGAGTCCCTGAAGAGGCCCGAATCTCCTCTCCCCTGGGCCAAAGAGAGCAGCCCCTCCGCATGGGGAGAGGGGAGCAGGGGCTCTTGCTCTGTGGCCTGTCCAGGGATGGGGATCGCAGGGCTGCTGGCAGCCCTAGCACACGGCCTGCCCTGGGTGGTGGAGCGCACAGTCTGCCAGGAACAGTGGGCCCACGCCAGGCCTCCTGTGGGCAAGTGAAAGCAGCTGGATTTTCAGGAAGGATACGGGTAAACACGGGCAGGGGGGCTTAATAAGAGGAGCCCAGAGGAGATGGTACCTTCTTAGCCGGATGAGGAGGGAGGGAAAGAAGAAGGAGTGAGGGTCCCCAGAATCTGACAGCTCCTCCTTCATCTCCTCAGTGCCTTCAGCTGCCTTCATGCAGTTGGTCTGACGTTAATCAGGAGGGCTGGGTATTCCATGTTTTTGTGTTGAAATTGGTTGCCATTTCTTACACTCAGTGTAATAAAATAACTAAATTGGCTGGTCCATAGCTGTTCCAAGTCCTTTTCTCTCTGGTGCCTTTCTCTGGCCTGCAAGAGGGATTGGTGTCTATGTTCCTATTTCTTAGAGACCGGGTAAAAGAGAAAGAGAAGGAGCTCCGTGTCCCCTTTTTCTCCCAGCATAAGACATCCTTTGCCACAACCTAACAGCTTTTGAGTGGCTCCCCTGGCCACAGCCCAGTTCTGAGAACTCTGAGCCGTCCAAACCCCAGATTCCCTTAAATCTAACAGCAGCTGCCTTTCCTCGGAGATTTCCCTGGTCTCCCAGAAGGGCCTGAGACCTGCCCACCCTGGCAAGGGACTTGTAGCTTGAGGCTTTCTCAGCCCTGCACTCAGATGTTCCTTCCGGCGACCGAGGACTAACCAGGACATCTGCCCCCTGGCTTGGAGGACTTACCAGGCAGGGTCCGGGGTCCTGCCCTGTCCTCATAGCTCTTGCTCTGGCTGTCTCATGCCTGCTTTTACCCTTCACCCCTTCTTTGCTGAGGGATGGTAGCCAGGAGTGGTGGATGTGTAGGAGACCAGAGGGAGGCACACACAGCTGCTGCCTGTGCTCATGCCTGGATAAATCGAGGAATCCATCCTCGCTCCAGTTATATTCAGTACAGGCAAAGCCAAGTGCGAAACAGCCCCTTCTGCTCATGACGTCTGGGAGCCTCTGAGTCATCAGTGCTGGCTGCACTGACCAAAGCCGGTTTCTGCCCCTCTGGGCTCCTATGGGCAGAACTGCTCCAACACGGGCAGCTGTGGGACCACCCTGTCACCTTAGAGAGGTTCTCAAAACAGGCCTTCTCCAGTTGGCTGGGTGCCACTGGATTTCCCCAAAGACAGTTTTCTGTCCCAGGAGCTTTCCTGCTCCAAGGTGACTGCCAGTGATCTGGAGAAGCTAGGACCTTTGACCTTTCATCATCTGCTTACTGAATGCTTACCATGTGCCAGTAATAAGATGCCATTAATAAATGCCCATTATAATACTGTAATTAACAGTGGTATGAGCAAAGTGCTGTGGGGAAAAGCATTACTAAGTAAATAATGGAATGGTTTGGGTGAAATCCCATCTGTGGAGAATCTTTAACGCGTTGGGTAGGAGTTCACAGGTACAGTAATAGGAGGAGTGTGCTCGCCGCAGGGAATCGTGTGCACAGAGGCCTGGAACGGTGTGCCATAGTGTGGAGCTAGAGTTGGTTTGGCATGACTAGAGCAAAATAATGAGGGCCAAAATGGTAGAAGGTGAGACAGTAAGAATCCAGTCACAAGCTTGTACCTTTCTGTGCTGAAGAATTTGAACTTTAGCAGAAAACAAGGAAAGGATTTCAGCAACGGAGTGATCAGGTTTGGATTTTTGTTAAGTAACAACAGTTAATGAGCATTTACTATATACTAAACTCTTGAGTGTTTAACTGCCATCAGTTTATTCTTCAATAAAAACCTTCGAAATAGGCACCATTATTATGCCCATTTGACCAATAGGAAAAACGTATAACCAGAGAGGTTAAATCAGTCACTCAAGGTCTCACAGCTAGTAAGTGGCTCCCCAGCCTGTCTAACAGCCTGTCCCCAGCCCTGCCGCACTGCCTGTGACGAGCCACACCACAGCATTGTGGGAGGGCCATTAGGGAGACACAAGGCTGGTGGTGGGGATGGCAGTGAAGGAGACTGCTACCCAAAGGTAGGACCTGAACTCAAGGAGGGGCAGTAAGGATAGAGAAAAGGCTAAGAATTCAGGGGACATTTCTGAGCGAGGATTAGTGTGACCTGGAGGTTGATTGTGAATGTAAGGGAGCCAGGATGATTCCCAAGCTTCTGCTACCGACTGGGATAAGAAAGGTGGATGGAGGAACAGGTTTTAGAGTGAAAATAGTAGATTCACCATTGGACGTGTTATATTTGAAATTGGTCAGGTGGAGTTAAATTCTGAAGAGAGGTCTGGACTGGAAATAGAAGTCGTGGTGAAAGCAGTGAAAACTGGGGACTGTACAGCTTAAAACGGCCCCCTGGCGAATATCCATATTCAAGGAGCCTGTTGTTGGGAGAGAATTCACAGTTGAAACAAAGAACAGGGAGAAGAAACCGTGGTTGGGAACCACAGAGGCCCCAAAAAAAAGAAAGTTTAAGATGGAAGAGGGGTTCTTAGCTCTGTCAGATCATTCAAAAGGTCAAAAACAATGAAATGCAAGAAGAAATTGTTAAAATGACAAGAGGTCCTGAGTGACTTTGAGGTGGTAGTTACATTGGACTGTCGACAGTGGTGAGCCACCACACCCGATGGGGAAGGAAAAGGCGATCCTCTGGGCAAGGAGAACCAGGTCAGCTGGGTGGACATGAGATCAAGGCACGGTTTTCTAGGATGCGCAAGATATTCTTGGGCAAAGAGGTGGACGCTGACAGAAAAGGGAATTGGAATGGTAATGGTAATGGTAGTAATAAAGAAGACTATCTGGAGGCCGCTGATGAAAGCAGCCTTCACTGCTCTTTTGGGGTGGCACTGCTCTTCTCCAGCCAGGGAGCGTGGGGGGGCTGGGCCATTCAGGTGTGCCCCACTCTCCGAAGGAATTCCAAAACTTATCTCAGGCTCAGGCAACCTGTGGGAACAGGTGCCACCAGTGGTGCCCCAGATAGGGGGGCAGAATAAGAGTCTCCTGACTCAGCTTCGTTCCCTGCATGAACCTCAGGAAAGAGGGAGTTAAATCTCCCACCAGCCTTTAGCCCTGGGTTTTCTTGGGAAGATGAACAATCTCCTTCCCTCATCCTCTGCACCAAAGGGACAGATTGCGTCAGTTTATAAACTGTGTTACCACTTGCAAAGGCCTGGAGTCAGCAGGTTTGCATTTCCCGGCAGGCTCAGACGAGGCTGATCGCCTTGGCTGGCAGGGACCAGGAGCTGCCCCACCCCCCCACCCTGTCATCCCACCCCACATCCCTTAGGTATTCGAGGAGAGAGAGAAAGAGAAACCCAGAGCTTCTAGCTGAGCCATTTTGTTCAGGGCTCAGGGCTTCCATCAATTTCCAGGAGCTTCTCAGCCCCTCTTGCCACCGTGCCAACCCAGGCATGATTTCCAGGCATTCCTAGGGCTTTGGCTTGGGCCAGTGCACAGATGTCAGAGAAGAGGTTTTCTGGAGACCAGTTGGCACTGTGGGTTGGACTTGAAGGGGCCATCTGATCTGGAGGTGCTGAGGGGTTAGGAGCAGAGGCGCTGGTGGGGCCCGGGCCCCCCCCCCCCCCCCCCCCCGCTCCAGCACGGGGCAGATCCGCGCCCGCTGCCGGCCCACTCCCCACTGGCAGCTGCCGGTACTAAGACCCAGGAGGCATTTCACAGGCACTGCCTCTCCAGCTCCCAGAGCATTACATTATTAATTGCACTGTGTTAACGTTCACCGTCTCTGAGAGACGTTGGTGTGTGTGTGCATGCCTGCGAGTGGAGGGGACACGTTGGCTGTGTTAAGCTGCTACTATATTAAGGTGAGGTGTCTCTTCAAGTTCACAGCTCTAGCTGTGGCAGTGCATTACAGCCTTCATGCAGCATCAGTGCTCGTGGAAAACCCAGCTCGACAGCAACGTGGCTACCTCCCTGTAGCAGGCAAGGAATCTCAGGGGCAATCCGGTTGCTCTGGATCACCACTCACATTCTGGCAGAGAGCTCTGGTGGGAGGCATGGGTGAGGAGGAGCCTGGAGTGCCTTTTATCCCCCTCTGCAAGCTTTCCTACAGGGCTTGCGGGTTCTCATGGGGCTTCCCCCCTTGCCCTTCTCCAACGTAACCCGTTCTCTCCTCTCTCCTCAGCCCCCAGTCACACCGGTCCACCCCCAGCCCCACCACCCGGCCCCGACTCTAACCTCAGCTACTTCAGAGCTGAGAGAACCTTAAAACCCTGTTCTGCTCTTATTTGCACGTGAAGAAACTGAGCCTGGAGGGGATATGACCCCCCCCCCCATCGCAGTTCCAGTCTACGGCTTTTTATTGGCTTTTTCTTTGCTCCTCGGTGGCTTCTTCCCATCCAAGCTTTCCTGTCTTGTTCCCAGTTCCAGGCTTCTGCCCCATGCTTGTTGCTGATGGCTTTGGGGGTGTTTCCAGCAGGCCTGTGGCCAGACAGCAAGTAGAAAGGACAGAGGCTTCTGCCTGTCATTAGGGCCCCTGCTGTCACCTCCCCAGAGGCAGCCCTGGGCGCTCTGCTCTCAGCTCGGCCTGCCAGAGGAGCTGGTGGCCTGTATGACCCCCATACCCTCCCCTGTGCCCCAGGGCAGGGGTGGCCGGTGCTGCTTGCTCCAGCCTACCTGGTTTCACCTGTCCTGCCTGAGGCAGCCACCTCCCCTAAGGGAGGGAGCATCTCCTCAGCGTTCCACAGCCTTCCATCCTAGGAGACTGGCTCTCGCTGTCATTTCCTGTGCTGCCTCAGGCACTATGCCTGGAGCTGGGGCCAGTGCACTTTGGGAGATGGAACCTTTTCTCCATCCTCTTGACACACAAATAAAGGAAGGTGGGTATATATGTATGGGGTCTCCCTGCCCTCTCCCATTGCCAGTAAATCCCTTCTGTGTTGTACCTTCTTTGGCTACCCTGGGTCACCTCCCAGAGCATGCAGCCCCCTGCTGTGTGTTCTGCTCTGTTCAACATTTCAAAGTTTCTTTGCCCTAAGTGTGGATTTGGGGGGGGGGGGGGAGGCGGCACCCACCTGCCTTATTCAAGCTTTCCTTTCAGTGGAGGCAGCCTCCAGTGCCTTCTCCCTCCCCAGGCCCACACCTCACCAGGACCCAAAGAAGGCTCAGGAGGACCTCTGTCTTTAAAGCTTTGCTCCAGACTTGGAACCAAATCCAATTTGGTTCCTGGATCAGGAGAGGTAGGGCAGCTAAATGAACCCCCAGGGCAGTCAGAATTTCCTCTGTGGTTTTATGGTGACCTTTTAACTGACCTCTCTCTCCCTCTCCCTCCCTCTCTCTCCTCTTTCTCTCTCTTCCCCTCCCTCTCCACACACACGTACACACACGCACACACACACGCACGCACACTTTACAGAAGGTTTCAGACTCTGCAGGCTGATTGGCTGGGAAAGGCCAGGACAAGTTGAGAGAGAGGAGTAGTATCTGTTAAGACTCTCTTCCCCTGCCTGACTTTCGCTTCCCCTTCCTGTGACCCCTTGCACTTAGCCCAGGTCCAGAATGTGCCACGCTGCCTAGAGAGGAGAATGACTCAGACCCCACTGCCTGCCTGATTGAAGTAGTTCCTAAGTGAAGAAGCTGGACAGAATCCAGACAAGGGAAAGAAGGAGCATTTGGGGAGGGGAGCAGGACGGGGACTAAGTATATTTCTGGAGGCCAAGGCAGTCCAGCCCGCTAAGGAAAGGACTACAGGCAGTGAAACAAATTCATGGCCACCACACGTTCCCTCCCTCCTGTGTTCCCAGCCATGGAGAGTGAGCTAGGGGCTGCTCGGGTTCTCCCCTCTCCTCCTTTCCCTTCTCCCCTTCCTCACCCACCCACAGCTGGGAAGGGTGAGACCACAGCCCGTCTGGGTGGGCACCGAGGTGTGTGTGTGTTGCCTGGGCATGGGAGCTCTTCCTCAGTAATTAGGAGACATGCAAATTAACAGCCTGTGCCGTTTGTATTAATTTGGTAAATAAGCCAGAACAATTTCATTATTGGCACATTAATGTGCTTGGGAGCAGGAGGACATGTCCCACTGTGAGGCAGCAGGGCCCGCTGGCTGCCCCAGCCCACAGACAGGCTGAGTCCAGTGTGTCTAGCTGCTCTCGGACTGGGCACGGCTGGCTGGGCTGCACCCTCCTCCTGACCTTTGGCCCTGCGGTGGAGAAGGACCCCCCTCTGCTGATCAGAAAGGCATCTGCTTGCTCAGCTGGGTTTGAGGACAGTCACACATTAGCTCTTCCCACTTGCCTTCCCTCCATTCTGTATTTTGCATGAGAACACCAGGGTTTAAGAAGCCCAAAGCTTTTCTAGGTTTGGGGGGAGAGCTAAGGGGACGGAGCTCAGCCCAAGCAGGGCCACTGCTGGCCGGTATTAGATGAAGGGAAGAGGAAGCAGTTTTATGTTATTTCTTTACAACATAGGACCCGCTTCTCGTTTTATGGAGAAGGAAACTGGCTAGAGAGAAAGGAGGTCGTATGACTTCCCAAAAATTCACGGCCAGAGCTAGGATGTGAACCCAAGTCTGTCTGACTCCCAAGATCCATGCTCTTCCTGCCACCTCCCTGCCCAGTCGGTGGACCCAGCTCTGGGGAAGATTCGGAGTGTAGAACAAGCTTTGTTCCCCGTGAAGCTGACAGTCTAGTTGGAGAATAAGGACATTAGGAAGTGAAATAACTGTTGACAACAATGAAGCGTTTATGTGTCCAGTGTTCTTTTTAAGTGCTTCCTATTTTTCTGTTAGCTCATTTAATCGTAACAAATCCTCCGAGATAGGGAATATTGCAGTTGCAACTTGACAGCAAACAGAGACACAGAGAAGGTAAGGGATTGGCAGAGGTCATGCAGTTGGTAGGTGGATCTGAACCGAGGCAGCCTAGCTCCACAGTGTGTGCTCTGAACTTCTGTGCTATATGCTGTCCCCTCAGTGCCAAAGGCTGGGGGAGCCCGTAGGTGTTCATGGGGTGATTGACTTGGGGGCGGATTAGGGAAGCCTTCACAGGAAGGTGGTGGTGAAGCTGAAAGAGCTCAGCTCACAGGGCCTAGTTGGGAGGTCAGAATCCCCACCCGCTCTGTCTGCCCCCAGGGCAAGAGATGCTGGTGGCTGGCCAGACCTGCAGGGGTGCACAGTGAGGCAGCGGGCGCCCCCACCCCGAGGAGGGGGGAGTGGGTCTGACCTTGAGGCAGCTGGGCTGCCTGCTGCTTCATCCCCGGCCTGCGCTCCCCCAGCACAGCGCCACGGTCCGCTTCTCCTCCCCTCAGCGCTGTTTTCCTAGGTCTTAGCTTCAGCATGAGCATTGATGAGCAAGAGTCTCCATCTCTTCCCTGCTGACACTGCTTGTGTCCACGTGTCCACACGTTCTGTGGTGTCAAGGCCATATTAGCTCACGCGTGCACACACCAAAGGCCCACACACAAATCAGACATTCGGGCAGCCCCTGGTAGTCACCCAAGGCTTGAACTCCCGGGTGTCACATGCCACCGTAGGAGGCCTCCCAAGGGAAGCTGTTGAGTCCAAATCTCTCCCTGAAACACTCCGCGCTGCTGAGGAGACAAGTAGCAATACTGTAGAGCACTTTGCAGTTCACACAACATTTGGTGAGTAGTGGGCCTCATTAATGATTACAACAGGCAGAAAGAACCCAGAAAAGGTTTCTTGTGTATCTGACAAGAATGAGCCTCCCCTAACTCCTGTCTTTGGTTTGAGGCAAACTTGTAGGAAGTAGCTCTCCATGGGTCTTTATATAGTCAGTCCTCATTATATACGATTCCATATTTGCGAGTTCACCTACTAAAATGTATTTGTAGCCCCAAATCAGTACTTGGTAATTTTTGATCATTTGTGGATGCGCAGAGTGGTGAACAATTTGAGTCTCCAGGTGAGCACATTCTCAGCTGAGGTTGCAAAAGACGGTGCTCTACCTTCTTGTTTCAGCTCTCATCCATAAACAAGTGTCCTTTTTGTCGTCTCCTTAGTGCCACGTTTTCCCCTTTTTTTGATGTGTGCTTTTTCTTGGTGATTTTGCAGTTTAAAATGGCCTCCAAGCAGAGAGCTGAAGTGCTGTCTAGTGCTCCTAAGTGCAGGAAGGCTGTGATGTGCCTTAGGGAGAAAATACACATGTTAAAGCAGCTTTATTCAGGCATGAGTTCTAGTGCTGTTGGCCGTGAGTTCAATGATAATGAATCATCAGCATATATTAAATAAGGTGTCTTTAAGCAAAAACATGCACAGAAGGTGATTATGTATTGGTAAATTGGTAGAGTCTTGCAAGAACCTAATCCTGTGTTTCACTTGGGAGCAGTGGTTCAGGATTCACTAATTCAGTGTTCATGGTGACTTTATAGAACATCACAAATAACAAGAATCAACTGTATCTGTCTATCTCTATATGAGTATGTGTATATATGTATTTTTCCAATTAAGAGAAAATATTGGTGCCTGGGTGGCTCAATCGGTTAAGCCTTTGACTTTGCCTCAGGTCATAATCTCAGGGTTCTGGGATCAAGTCAGGCTTCCCGCTCAGTGGGGAGTCTGCTTGAGGATTCTCTCTCCCTCTCGCCCTGCCCCTACCCCCATTCGCTCACATACACATTCTCTCTCTCTCAAATAAATAAATCTTTTTAAAAAAAGAGGGAGAGAGAAAATACCAAAAACCCAAGTCTTAAAATTGATCATAGAAATAGAGCATATGCAGACATTGGCCCACAAAATGTTACAGTCAAGCCACAAATTCCTGGCAATCAATCTAAAAGAACCATGATGAACAATGAACACATATACCAGCCTAGGAGCACCATGCTTAACCCTCTGCTTGCTCCCTGTGAAACTCTCCCAGAACTAGAGAAGGGTTAAGACTTTGGTCTTCAGATTGGGTTCTGTGTGCCCAGAAGGATAGACACAGCAGAGGGCTTGGCTGGAGAGGCCACAAGCCAAGAGACTGCGGAGTAGCCCCATCCCTTCACTGAGCCCAGCCCACCTTCCCCTGAGTGCTTTTGAGAAATCACGGTGTTTGCAGCAGCCATAATAAAAGGGGAAGCAGAGACCGCCAGGCTACAGCTTTACCTCCCTCTGTAATTCGAGATGGATTCAGCGGGAGGGCAGTGCCCAAGGCTAGAGATTTCTTTCCTCTGCAGCTGGCTGGGCCCAGGGACTTGTCAAGCCCAAGTTAACATACCAACTGCAGGCAGGGAGAGTCTGGGTAAGTGTGAAGGCAGTGCTCACCTGCCAAGAGAGTTGGTAGTGTTGACCCCAGGCATGGCTACCAGTCGTCGCTGGAGTCTACCACTTGTACGAGCCCTTGGGAGGCCGGCATCTGGTTGGTAGCCTCCGAGGTGAGGTGTGGATTGGGGATTTGCTAGGTGGGGTGAGGTCTGAGTGTGGGCACCTTCCGGGATGAGCGTGATTGTACCTGCCAGGTACTTCATCAACCCGCCTCTGAGGTGCTTGCCTCCATCCTAGCAATCCAGTGCCAAGAGCAGTGATGCAGGTGGCCCTCAAGCTCCTTGTCACAACCGCATTGGCCCAGCACAGGCTTCTCGGAACTGGAAGGTCTTGTGCCCAAGCAGGGCAGCCATCAGTTTTAGGGAAAGTGCACTTGGCTGCTAACACGGTAAAAGATAAGAGGTCCAGGAATGGGGGACCTATGTACCCACCGACAGAGTCAACTTGGAATGGATCTATATAGTATCTTTTTTATCTAGCTCTAATAAATTTTTCATATCTGCTTATGGGTCACACCCCAACCTCAGGCACTGTTGAACTTGCATTTCCACTCGAAGGGTTAACTGTAAGCCTTAAGTAGGAAGAGGGTGTTAAAGAATAGGGAGAAGCAGGGGCTCTGCCTCCCTGGTCCTGCCGCTTCTTTTTCTCCTTGCTGCCTTCTCTCCACATGCCCAAGCCTCCTGTCTACTTAAGGGGTGTCCTGTCGCCCACATGGCTCCCCGCTCGCCTCCCTACCCTCGCCTCTCTAACCCTCTGTTCTAGGCTGCTGCCGCAGGCTCCAACCCAGGCTTCAGAGAATTCCCAGGTATTTAGACATTGATTTTATTGCTTAGTCGAGCTTGAAGCTGTTTAAATTAATACAAGTTTTCATATTTGGCAGCAAAGATTTTTACAAGCCCCTTTAGCAGAGAAAGAGGTTCAAAGAAGAAATTTACCCTGGGCCATGAGGTGGGAGCTGATCGGCCACCATAAGGGCCGTGGCACCAAGGCCACCCTCTTGGGGGAGCAGAGTCATTGCTGTGTCTGGGGTCCTGGGTCTCGGGGAGGCCCTCTGTGGAGGAAGCTCAGAAGCTCGTGAGCCTCGCAGGGGTTCTGAGGGTTCTGAGGTTCAGCCACAGCACATGCCCCAAGGACTGGGCTTCCGGCAGTGATGGCACCCTGTCAGGGGCAGCCTCCTGCTGGGGTCACCCCCTAACCGCCCCCTGTGCACTTCCTGCTCGCATCCTGCCCACGTGCCCCCTTCCCCCCTCTCTTCACGTGGCTTCCATCCAGCCACTTTCATTACCTTTGTTGAGCACTAATTCCTTCAGCTGTGCGCCCTTCTTCCCGGGGATTGCCTTGCTCCTGGGGCCTGCCTGTCTTCCTAGATGAGCCGGGGTGGGTGGGTGAGTGCTGAAGAAGAGTGGGTTGTTCCCGGAGCTATGTCTGCTGCTTCTGTCACTCCTGATCCCCAGGCTGCGCTCACACACTCACACGGCTAACGCAGACTTCCCTCGCTTAAGCTGAGGGGAGCCGAGTTTACCCTAGTAGCTCTCTGCCAAAAGATCTGAGAAGAGGGGAGTTTTGAAGTTGCTTGGTCAGTGATGTTTCCATAAGGATGGTTCTGGGGTGTGAGAGGCTAGAAAGCGTAGATCCCACTTACAGAACTGAAGTGAAGGGTTTTAAGAGGGTCAGCCGTGCTGGAGCTCCAGCAAGCTCCTGCTCTTCATGCCTAATGAGCCCCTGTCAGGTGGCAGGAAGGCCCTGGTAGCCCAAGGCCTCCCCCTGCAGGCTGACACCCCCTTTTTCTGTTCCCCAGGTAGAGGTGGAGGTAGAGAGCATGGACAAGGCCGGCAACTTCATCGGCTGGCTGCACATCGACAGCGCCAACCTGTCCGTCTTGCTGGTGGAGCACGCCCTCTCCAAGGTCCACTTCACTGCTGAGCGCAGCTCCTACTACAAATCCCTGCTGTCTGCTGAGGAGGCCGCCAAGCAGAAGAAAGAGAAGGTACCGGTGTGGAATTGGGCCTGGCGGGGGAGGAGGCGAGTGCCACCCCGGACCTCGGACTTCTCGCCTTCCCGCCCCTCCCCCAAAACACCACACAGTGGACAGAGCAGTTTCATCATCCCCCACCTGAGGGATCCTGGTTGGTGTTGGTCTCAGACCCCACATGACCAAGGGAGAGGCTGCAAGCTTAGGCATCCTCAACCATAGGCCTGCTCTGGTGGACCTGGTAGAGCAGAATGATGTCTGGAAGGTGACCTTGGAGCAATGAGAGGAATGACGGGAAGTAGGGGGGGCTCTGGTGAGCAAAAGACCGGGAGTTGTCCCTTCATCAGCCCCAGCCCTTCTTCAGTGCCCTCAGAGCGCCCGGGAGACCTGCAGCCCACTTCTGAATTTCCTCCACATGGCCCTGCAGGGAGACCCATTTTGGAAGCTGCCCCAGGAGATGCATAAAGCTGTTAGGACAACAGATTTATAGCCCATCAGTCTCTGCAGACTCTGCATTGAAAAGACAAGGGGGTGGGTTGGAAAGCAGCTTTTGGAAACAAATGGACAATTAAGGAACCCAGTGGTTTGGTGGTGGGAGCTGGGCTTGGCACCCCCTGCCTCAGCCTGTCGCCACTGACTTACAGCCCGGCCCTGATAATGGGGATAAATCAGCCGGCCACCAATTTGTCAGGGCTTCTCTGAGCTTGAGGAGGATTTCATGGGACAGCCGTGCTGAGCCATAAATTTGTGCCAGGAATAAACGTTTCCTTCCCCACGGGGCAGCCATCTGGCTTGCAACTCGCCTCCCAGAGCCAAGGCCCAGATACCTGCCAAAAGGAGTAGGGGGCTTCAGGGCCCCAAGGCTCCTCATTCTCTTCCAACCCAGAGCAGCCACCTCCCCACTCAGCCTCTTCCTGGCTGTCTTCCCTCAGGGACCAGGCCCAGGGACATCTGCCTGCATCTCTCTACCTTTACTTCCCATCCCCTGGGGATGAGGGCAGGTGACCAACCCTAATGGGGGTGGAAGAACTCTAGGGAGAGGTCACCCAAAAAGCTTGGGACAGGGTGAAAGGGACTGTTCATGCCTTGGAGGACTAGGCCACCATGAGGCCTCTAAGGGAGGCTTCCACCCTTGTTCCAATTCTGCTCACATTAAGTCCCGTCTTCCTAGAGTGACAGGGAGCGGGCAGCCTTAGCTCCTACCACAAAGGAGCTTCCTCTTGGGTTTCCTGTTGGTGACAGCTGAACTTAAGGGTGCCACCCCCGTGTCCTCTGCTTGCTGCAGGGGAAGGAGCAGATGTGGTGCTGGGGCCTTGTGTGCAAAGGGCTGAACCTTCACCGAAGAATTAGCTGGGGGTCAGTGTGGAAAACACTGGCCCCTGAGGCTCAGATTCTAAAAGGGTCTTTGCCCCCAGGGTCTGCTCTCTGGGATTCGAGACCCTAGAGGGACCCAGGAGAAGACAGGGAGGGGAATGTGGCCTGAGGTGGAGGGATGGGTGCCTTGCTGGGTGTAACACTGGGCATCCCTGTTTACTACACGGTGCATTTGTCTAAAAGAGCCCAAGTCATCATTTCACTGGTGCCACATGATGATGGTGAGGAGTAATCATCAGTAATTAATTACTTAACACAGGCTGCATGTTTTTATTCCAGTCCAATTAAAATGCAGTGCGCTACTCTCAGTGCGAGGCCCTGCCCGCCTCCTGGGTCCCTCTCCCGCACATCCCATTCTCTTCAAGGGTCCTGGCAGAACCTAGGGCGGCTTGCCACTCCTGCTGGGGCTGGTTCCCAGGAGCAGCATGTGTGGAGCATTGCAACACCCCTCAGAGTTGGCTGGACTCCTGAGAATTTGGTAGCCAGCTGGAGGACAACAAACCGCATATCTGAGGTGTCCCCAGGATTTCCAACCTTGCCTCGCTTGTGACCCCAGAATGGCTGCCTTCGCTGTCCAGAGACAGGCACGTGTGGGTTTAAGAGGTCACGGTGGTACGTTTGAGCTAACTAAGGAAAGGTAATACTGAGGGATTTTGTGAGACTAGGAGCATGCTGAAGGCTTTGGGGAATGTGACCCTGTGTGTGTGTGCATTTGTGAGCGGGTCCCTCTGAGGGAAACTGGCAATGCTGGCTTCCCAGCTTTGAGAACTGAGCTGCCTCCCTGCTGGGCCTCATTCTTTCCTGTGCCCTGCAGACTCCTCTCCTCCCAAGATGCTGGTTGGGCCCTCCCCTTCCTCTACAGGAGGCTAATGCCGGGTTATCCCCTCCTCCTCCAGGAATACTGGGTGGCTCTGAGGACCACAGACGGGAGCCACAGGTGGCAGGCACCAGGACTGCCCTCCCTCTCCCAGCCTCCATTCTGCCCTAGCAGGGCCCTGGGCCGGGCTGCATTGGCCATTGATTGCCTTTTATTGAGCTTGCCTTCCCCACTGCGAGCTTGAAGGCCTCCACCACCCTGGCCCCATGCCAGCCCCACCCTTGGAGCCTCCTGAGCAGCGATATTAAATAGGATTTAGAAAGGAAAGCCTGCAGCCAACGGAGCCTCGGTCCACATCCCCCATCTCCTGCCAGGAGGAGGATCTGGGGCTCCCTGGGGAGAAAGTGCAGGAAAGAGGGAGAGCCAGGGATGGGTGAGGACAGGAGGAGAGACAGCCTGTGCTGTCTGGCCTCGCAATGTAGAGAGGACCCGGGCAGGACAGGAACTGGCATGACAGAGCGGCAATGGAGCAGATAAGGGAGCCGCTTCCCTTGCTCATTCCCCACTTGGGTCTGTAGCCAGGGTCACGGAGGAGTCACAGAAGAGCCCCGCCCCAGGACACAGTGCCGTCCTGGCCCCCAGCCCGAACACAGACCCTGCCACGAATCAGAGGAGCTGGCTGGGAAAGGCCTTTCCACATTAACGCAGCCCGGAGGTGGCCCCAGAGCAAAGCCGAGCCCTCCTGGGTGGCTCTTCCTAGCATCCCTGGGCTCTGCCGCTGAGGCCCAGCTCAGGCTTGGCTCCCCCGAAGGCCGAGAGCCTTCCCAGCTCAAGTCCCATCCTCTGCTCAGCATCTTGGCCATGCAGGTCTTTCCCCAGCTCCTCCATCTGCCCAGAGCCTGTGGGGAGAACCCTAAGGCACTGAATCTGTGTGCACACAGTGACTGTTCTCCCTGGAAGGGGTCTTTGGGTTTTCCTTGTCATCACCCCGTGGGTCCAGGCCGAGGAGCACCCCCTGGGAATTCCCAAAGACAAGTTCCTTGTCAGGGATCTGAGCTGAGAGAGCGCTGGGGACGGCTGTGGGGAAGTGGCACCTTTCTGGCATGTGCCTGCCAGTGTGTCTGTCCCCTCTCTTCCCCAGTTCTGCAGGGGACAATAGAAGCCAATATGGGCAAAATGTGTCCTTGTTCTAAGGGTGGGCCAGGCTCTCAGCTGACCCTCTCGTTCCCAGCAAGAAGCCATGTAGCCAGGCTGCATTTACCAGCTTGCCAAGGCCGCTGGTAGCCAAGTCCCCGGGAATAGATGGTCACCTCCATCTCCCGAAGGAAACCTTCAGAGCTCTCCTATTTGAGGGTCCCAGCCAGCGTTCTCTTAGAAATGGAGTTCCTTTATCTGAGGAGCAGCTCTCCACGTCCTACCAACCGTTCGGCCACCTCGTGCTTCTGGTGTCTTCTCACCTTGGGAGGCAGCAGGGTACCCCCTACTGTGCCCCTCCTACCACCCAGTGAGCTGTGGGACCTTGTCACAGGACTGGCCCCACTACTCCCCTCCTGGTGGGAGCTAGAGGCCTACAGGCCATCCCTGAGGCTTTTGTTTGCGGCCTTGACCTCAAGCTGCTGCCCACCTGAGGCAGCCAGAAGAGGAGCTCCACCCTTCTCCCCGGAGGAGGAAACCTGATGCTGTCGCCCAAGGCGCTTTCGCTTGAGGAGTCATTAGCAGTTTCTGCTCTCACCCTGTCAGTCTGTTCCCAGTTCATCAACACTGCTGAGGAGCCTCCTTCCCCACAGTGCAGGGAGGCAGGGCGGGGTTAGGATGGAGCCCAGAAGTGCTCCCAGGCTCAGGCCCCCTCTGGAGCAAGCGCAGGGCTCTGTCTCTCTGATGTGCTGCCTGGGTGCTGGGAAGGTAGGGAGCAAGAAGAGCGAGATGGGCAGGTGAAGGGCCCACTGACGGGGGGGTGGGGGGTGGTATGCAGACAGATTGGAGGGGAGGTGCTACTGGAGCAAGGAGCAGAGGACAGACTGGCAGACTGGGGCGGGGCGGGGGGGGGTGGGCTTCAGCTCATTTAAGGCAGTGCTGGCAGTCTTGTGTCTCAGAAGCAGTGAGTCCCATCTACACGGATCCCAGGGTGGCTAGGAGCGACAGACTGAGTAGTCCCTGCCCTGGGGAGCTTCCAACTGCGGGGCCCAGGGAGAAAGTCTACCTCAACAGGAGGTAGGCCTTAGAACCAGAAGTCACTGTGGCCGTCCCCCCGAAGTGCATTCAGCAGTCTATGCCATGGCCTCCTGTTGAAGAGGCCCTTTCACAGGGAAGTCCAAAAGCTAGAGACCCCCTTCGGCAGGAGTCTCTGAGCTGATTGCCTCCTTTCCTGTGGCCACCAGGCCTGGGCATATGGAAAGCAGAGGTGTCTGGATGCTACTGAAGAGGTAAATAGCTGTGGTGGGACTGTGTGTGGAGTAGGTGAGAGGGGTCAGGAGCTGTTTGGGTTAGAGTCCAGCCCCAAAAGGCAGAAGGTGAGGCTGGCAGAGGTTTGCACCCAGGCGATGTCTCTCCCATCCCCCTCAGCCACTCTCTGGCGGCCTCCCCCAGGCTCAGCCCCTGTTGCTCATCCCAGTTCTCAGGGCCCTGGCCTCCCCTTCTAGTGGAAGAATACACCACATTAAAGGCAGGAGCATGGCCTCTGCAGGTGTGACCCAAGGGAGTTCAGTTAATTCTGACATTCCTGCCCTTTGGCTGCATTCATGTGCTGTCCAGGGGTCTGTGGGTCAGCTGAGTGATCATGGGGTCAGACTAGCTCCTCTTGCAAGGGAAGAAAAGGAGATGCAGGAGGCATATGGCTTGACCGAAGTCAAACATCAAATTAAAGGACAGGAGTCCACATCTCCCGCCCACAACTTTTCCCACTGCTCAGTGCTGCCCTCTGTCTCTAGAGGCCCAGTCAATGTCAAAATGCCCTCGAAGATCTCAAGCACCCAGAGACCTGGGTTCAGATCCTGCTTCTAGCAAGCCTGGGTGCCTCGGGTTCCTCATCTGTAAAACAGGGTAATGTTAATACCTAGTCCAAGGGTTGTCGTGAGGATTCAGTGAGTTACTACTTAGAGAATGTTTAGAATGGCACCTGGCACCTAGGAAGCGTGTAAGTTTTGGCTAGTACTTTTATCACCCCCCTGTTCTTATGTGTCTGTGGGACC
Organism: Zalophus californianus; assembly: GCF_009762305.2. Taxonomy (NCBI): domain Eukaryota; kingdom Metazoa; phylum Chordata; class Mammalia; order Carnivora; family Otariidae; genus Zalophus; species Zalophus californianus. The sequence continues at coordinate 82,673,468 of NC_045606.1, forward strand.
CCGTGTATGGTCCCGTCCCTCACCCCCTTCTCAGTGTTCAGCTGGACAGGCTGCTCTGACAGGCTTCACTACTGGGATAATCTCCTGGCCGCAGTATTGGACTTGACACGCTGTCACATCGAATCAGCTTCTGAGCTGCTGTGGGCCTGACAGTGCAGGGCCAGGGGAGGAAGGGAAAGGCGAGGGTGGGCTTCTGAGCTGGGGTCAGAGCAACCTGACTGAGGTGAAGACAGAGAAGTTGCTGAGACAAGGCATTCTTGAACAGTGACGAGCCCGCCCCTCCACGGCCCAGGGCTGTCACTTGGAGAGCCTCAGGAGCACCATGGCCCTGGACAGTGCAAGGGCATGGAGAGTTCAGAGTGACCCCTGCAGAGTGGTGTCGGGGGGGAGAGGTGGGGACCCAGAACCACAGCAACACCAAGGTTCTCACACTCGGGGGTGCATGAGGATTGCCTGGGAGCCGCTGTGGCTTGTTTTACTTCCTCTGAGTGCAGTTATAACAGATCCTAACTTGGTGGACCTGTATTTGGACCCAGGTTCCAGCATTTTTAATAAGTTCCCCATTGCTTCTGATCCCTGCCCAAATTTGAGAACTGATTGATCAGAAGAACTTTGTAGCACTCTCCTTATCCACTCAGAAGTAGGAGTTCTAGGGCCTCAGCTCAGTGTGATGTGAGTGTCCTGTGGTGACCACCACACTCACCCCAGGGGTGACCCACTTGCCCAAAGCCCCTTTCCCATGTTCTGGCTGGCTTCACTTCCTAATCCCCGCCCCCCTTTGCTGACCACACGTACAGGTCTGGGCCCATTATGAGGAGCAGCCCGTGGAGGAGGTGGTGCCCGTGCTGGAGGAGAAGGAGCGCTCAGCCAGCTACAAGCCGGTGTTCGTGACCGAGATCACTGATGACCTGCACTTCTATGTGCAGGATGTAGAGACCGGTGAGTACGCTGGCCCAGCCTGCCTCCAGAAGCCCCTCGGTTCAGTGGGAGGGCGGGGCACAGCCCCCGGCTCCCAGGGGCCTCTCCCCAATAGCCTACAGGTGCTACCCTGGCCCTGGGCCCTCAGTCATTTCATGAACTGCAGATGGGCCCTGGAGTAGGGAGGCTTAGCTTGGCTTCTGAGGGCTAATGAGGTAACCCGTCTTGTCTGGGTGGTACTCTTGAGATTCTTGGAGAATTGTTTTGCTCTCAGCCCAGGCTGGGTTGGCATGGGGATCTGTAGCCCTCAGAGTCTTATCAGGAAGCAAGGAACAGATTGTCTCTTGTGTGGTCAGGAAGCACAAACCAGCATCACAAACCAGTAACCCTCCTCCCACTCAGCTTCCTTGGGAAGGCAGCAGGAGGAGAGGAGCCTGGGCTTTTTTCTCTGGGGTGTCTCCTTCTCTAGAGGTTACCATAGCCCTGAGTGGTAGCCAGTTGCCATGGAAACAGGCGGCACTGTAGGGGAAGTCATCCCGGGGCAGTCTTTCTGAAGGACCCTCTGTCTCCGTCCTCCTCCTCCCTCCTGCCCTCATGGGTGGCGCACTGTGGCCTGGGTCACCTCAGCACACTCCTCAGGCTTCCAGAGGACAGAGGGTGGTAGAGGCCACTCTGCCAGGGGTGGCCCTGTGGTCCCCTTCTGGCTCAACTTCCCCCCTCCACTCCCTTTGCTCTCTCTACCCTTCCCTCCCTCCTCTCCTTGACACCCTGTGCAGGGAACCATTTTTAGTTGAGGGCAGAGGAAAAAGCTCTTCAAGCCGCCTCTGGGTCCAAGGAGCCAGATCCTTGCAAGGCAGAGAGGCCTGAAGATGTTACTGGCACTTGAGGCAGCCCCATGGGTGGCAGGCTGTGACTAGCCCAGCCCCCGATGCCCCCCTGCATCAAGGCCTCTCCAGATCATCAGCCTCATCTCAACCACTTCCCTCTAATGACATTTTCCAGGCAACTGGTCTGTGGCCATGTCAGTTCACCAAGAAAAACCAACCTTCCCGAGCTCTGGGCTGGCTCTACTTGGGAGGGGAAAGAGGCAGGGAGGGGTAGAGATGGGCTGCTGAGCCTTCAAGATTAAGTTCTCTTGGGGTCAGCTGCAATCCTGCTAAAAAGTGGCCCAGCACCGCCAGGTCTGGGTGGTGTGATGAAGAAAGGAGTCTTTCACTGGTGGTCCAGGCAGGAAGGAGAGCTGTTTCTGAGCACAGGAGCCAGAAAGAAGGGGCCTCAGGAAGCTCGGGGAAAAGGGAACTCAAAGAAGACCCTGCCGTACGCAGCTCTGTGGCAGGCTCTACCTGGCCTCTGGATCCTGCGGGGTAGGACCTATCTTGGGTAAGAACAGAGCCCTAAAATTCCCAAGGTTCGAGGCCTTCAGCAAGTAATCTCAGAGGCTTCCTGTGCATGCCCTGTGCTCCGCCTGGCTATCTCTGGCAGCTGTAGGGAGCCAGGACCCTGCAGTGAGTGGTGGCCAAGGCAGGAAATCAGGAAAAAAGGAACCAAAGGGGAAACCATGTGTTCTTGGAACATTGGAGAAGGGAATGAGGCCCTTGTTGGCACACTACCTGGAGGGCTGCAGTGGGATCCAGAGAACCTGACCTCGGTTGGTTCCATAAAATCCATGAAAATAAACTTAAGCATCTACAGCCTCCCTCTTCTGAAACCTTTCATCCTCTCTTGGGGGACAGCCTCTTGCCCTGGGTCTCTTCTCTTGATTAAAGCCTGCCTTCAGGAAGGATCTAATGAAATGATGAAAGCATTGCCATTAGCTGTAAATGACCAGCCAGGCTCTGTGCAAGGACCTGTTTGCAGGAGGCAAGGTCTGCTTCTGTTGCCTTGGAGCAAAAAAAAATAAAATAAAAAATAAAAATAGACCAAGTATAGAAAGAATTTGTGTAGAGGGTTTACTGCTGGCTGGGGGAAGGGCAGCTGCTTCCTAAAAGTCCCTGTTCCGAAACCAATGCTCATGAATACTGGGACAGTGGCCCATGCAGAGGCCCAGGAATGGACACATCTTTGTGCACATCTGCAGAGTGCATCTTCAATATAGTTTACTTCTTTTTTTTTAAGATTTTATTTACTTGACAGAGAGCAAGAGCATAGGCGGGGCAGGGTGCAGGAGTCTGCTTCTCCCTTCTGAGCAAGGAGCCCAATGTGGGGCTCGGTCCCAGGACCCCAGGATCATGACCCAAGCCGAAGGCAGATGCTTAACCGATTGAGCCACCCAGGCGCCCCAAATACAGTTAAATTCTTAAGTACCCTGCATGCATCAGGGATTTTCTAGGCCTTGCAAGAGCAAACAGAACCAAGTGAGCAATGGTCTGTGCCCTGAAGGAGCTCACAGCGTAGTGGCAGAAACATAAGCCAGACAAGGAACATACAGGGCCAACTGTGACAAGTGTACCAATAGCCAACATGTGTTAGGCACCTGTTACAAGGTGGCTTTGGGCCCCGGAAGTGGAAAGAAGAACCCCATACCCACGCCACACGAACCCAGCTACCCTCACCGAGAGCAAAGGGGGCACAACGGGCCTGATGGAGAGCTAGAATCGGGGCCAAGTTGGATGGAAAAGTGAAGTTACTGGGGACTGATGCTTAGTAGAGTGGGGGCGGGGGACACAGCAGAAAGGAGCAAGGGAGGGAACCTGAGAGGACCCTGGATGGTGCCAAACCTGGTATTACCAGCTGACAAGCAGCAGGAACTCAGGATTCAGGAAGGACAGGCTGAGAAGGAGACGCTCTCCCTGCCAACCAAAGAGGGCACTGAGTTGGGGCGGGAGGTTGGAACCCCAACCTGGCAGTACCAAAGTTTGCTTTTGCACGTACTTCACATGGTAAGCAAGGGCAGAGTAGTCAAATTTGAATATACTGAGATTGGGCCCTGCTCCCCGAGTTGCTCCGCACCTTCCGTGGCTCAGAGTCTGAGGCCCTTTCCTTGCCCAGGGTTGTATGGGGCCCGCCGTTCATCTCCGTGTTTGCCCTTGGGAGACACTGGCAAAGAGTGACTGCTGTCAGTCATCACTTCTGTGGCCCAGGCCAGGCCAGTCCTTGTAGGAACGGGTGTAAGCTGGCCCGCTCCCACCCTGGACGAGGCTGGTTGGCCCTGCTCCACATCCCCACGCTTCATCCACCTCCTTAAGTGGAGCCCAGGAACATTCCCAGTGGCTTCCACAGCCCTGGCCAGTGGACTGGAGAGCTGAGGTTGGAAGGAAGACTCTGTGCCTCTGCGGCCTGAAGTGTCAGCAGGTCCCCGTCCCACTTTTGAAGACAGCATGAGCCTCTTGAGCTGAGGCCACAGGGGACTTCCCTACAGAACAGGGCAGGCCAGTGCCACAGGCACCCTACACAATGCCACATCTTGCCTGCTCCCCAACCCAGGACTCACTCCCTCTTCCTCCCCTGCAGGCACCCAGCTGGAGAAGCTGATGGAGAACATGCGAAATGACATCGCCAGCCACCCTCCTGTCGAAGGTTCCTATGCGCCCCGCCGAGGAGAATTCTGCATTGCCAAGTTTGTCGATGGAGAATGGTAAGCCACTTGGACCCGAGCAGAGCAGAGTCTTAAGCAGGCGCGATAGCCGGTCTATCCTCAGGACACAGACCTGCGGAGCTACCTAGTAGACTTCAGGCATTTGCCTTAGCAACCTGATTTCCACTGGGCGGTGGTGGTTGACCTTGGCCGGCTCTCCAGTGTGGCCCTCTTCATTGCCCGCAGCCCATCTGGGGCCTGTGATTTGCCAGCAGCCCAGTCAGGCTGGAGCGTATAAGCAGTATCTCTCCTCATTCTGGGAAGCTCTACTGGGGGAACCATGCCTGGCTGAGACTCTCTGACATAGCCCTCACCACACTCAGGAAAAATGGTGTCACATAGGGTGGGGAGGGCGGAGGCTGGTTCTCAGTGAGCCCAGACCAGCCGCCCGGCCCTCCACCCTGCCTGTCTGGGACATGAGCAGGAGCACTCACAGGCTGCAAGAAGGTCACTATGTCTGATCTACCAAGAGTAGGGCCCATGGCCTTCCCTGGGTGACGGAATGACTTGGATGTGTTCCCTACCGCGGCCTCCCAGACAGATCTGCCGGCTAATTACAGCTGCTGTCTAGTGTGCTGGCTTTAAACAGCAGACATCAATCTGGTCATTAGTCTTGTTGCTTTATGCCCCAAGGACACATTAATCTGCTCCACACGCTCCCTTCTCCCTCCCTCTGCTCCCAGCTGTGCTCTGATTCCATTAGATGGTGGCCACAGCGCCCCAAGCCTGGGCCTTCATGGAGTCTGAGAACTGCCCTCTGTGACACCCATGGGTGTCCACCCTGAGCCCTGGGCAGGGAAGTGTCGTGCCTCTGCCCTGCTGTCACTAAGGCTCCAGGGAGGCCAGACTCGTCAGGGCTGTGCCTTGAGCTCTGCCCGCGCTGCCGTTGCAGGTACCGTGCCCGAGTGGAAAAAGTCGAGTCTCCTGCCAAAGTGCACGTCTTCTACATTGACTATGGCAATGTGAGTGTGGGGGACCTGGAGGTGGAGGAGTAGGCAAAGGAGGGGCCCGCAGCATAGCAGTCCCTTAGGTCAAGTCCCTGTGAGCTCTGAACCCCTGACTGACAGAATGGTGAGCATGTAGGCATCTGTACTGTTGGTGGAACAGGCCACTGGACTCTGAGACGTCTCCTTTCCAGGCCCCAAGGATGAGTGCCCAGCCACACCCATGGCTTCTCGTCTTCTGCCCAACTTCTTTGAAGAGAGGGTCCCTGGAGGCCATCAACACCCCACGGCTCCTGGTCTTGCTTGACCAGGTGCTTGTGTGCTGATCCCCAGCTCATCTCCAAACCAAGGCTTGCTAGGAAGTCACAAGGGGGCAGAGTGACTAGCACCCTTGAGAAAAGCCCCCTTGGACTGGGCCTGGGAGTCTGTTAAAAATTCTGGGAGATTCCCTGTGGGCACAGCAGCAAGTAGGAGAGAAAGTTGTAGTTCAGAACCATGCTACTCCTGAGGTGCTTGTCCGCTCTCCTCAAGGACTAGTGTTGAGGGTCGAGCAGAAGCCCAGAGTTGGGCCGTGCTCCCACCTTGCCAGCAGGGGATACACAAAAGAGATCCTGCCCATGTTGCGGGACTGTCGGGACCCTTGTCTCCGTCTGCTTTCCCTGCAGAGCTCCCCCTAGCCTCTGGGAAAGTATTCAAGGAACCCATGTCACAGAGGGAAGGAAGGCATTGGAGAAAAATGGAAATAGTGGTTAGAGACCAGTGACCAAGTTGATTATTTTACTAGAGCCACCAGGTGTGCCAAGCCCAGGCCCAGGTTGAGAAGGTGTGAGCCACAGCTGCCCACCTGCTGCAGGGGCCAACCTGGCACGTTCCCCCACGGCATCACTGACTGGGGCTAAGTAGGAGCAAGTCGTGGTAGGGGCCTGAGTTAGAATTCCAGAGGCCTGGCCATAGCAGTCGTCCTGTGAGAGCAAGGGGGCATCGAGTGTGTAATGCTCTTGGCCTGACATGTCCTCTGCAGAGGGAGATCCTGCCGTCTACCCGCCTGGGGACCCTGCCACCTGCCTTCAGCACTCGTGTGCTGCCTGCTCAAGCCACAGAGTATGCCTTTGCCTTCATCCAGGTGCCCCAAGACGTGAGTCTTCGCATCTCCCTGTGTCCCTCCCTCCCTTCCTTCCTTCCAAAGGGGGCTGTCCGATGACACTCAGCCACTGGTGCAGCCCTAACAGGCTGCCAGGAGATGGAAACACTGACCAGACCAATGTCTGTTAGTGACAGGACCTAAGAGATGGGAGTGACCAGGGAAGTTGAGGGAAGGTACACAGAGGAGGTGGCATTGGAACGTCTGAGCTGATTCTTCAGATGGATGGGCCCAGTGGGCCAGGGCACTTGGGGCAGAGACTGGTCCACACAGTTGGGAGTCCAGGACCTTGTGGGCAGTAATAGGAGAGGAGAATGGAAAGGTAAGTCAGGGCCTGGCAGGTGGGGGCAGGGTTTTCAGTAGAGGCATGACATGGTCAAATCTGGTTCTGCAAGTTCCTTCAGCGGCCATTGTCGGAGACTGGGTGGAGTCGTGGGAGATCATGGCAGTTGGAAGTCCAGGCTAGAGACAGTGACAGCCAAACCGGGGCCACGCCGGAGGGGGTCAGGTCTCAGCTTCATCTGGGGATGGGAGCAGGAAATGAGGAACAGAAGGTGACAGGGTTTCTTATGTGTGGCTATGATGCTGTTGGCCAAGATGCAAGAATGAGAAGGAGCAGATCAGGGGTTATGGGAGCTCCAGGCGCAGCTTGATGGTGTTCAGTTTGGAAAGCAAGAAGACTTAGAATCACGGACTGGTAGCTAAAACCATGGGTGCATACAGGGCAAGTGTGCGGAAGACAGGATGCAGAAGAAAGCAAACCTTGGCAACTGCTGGCCTTCCCCGATCCAAAGAAGAACCTGAGCCAGAATGTGCATCCAGAGAGGAGAACATGGGCTCAGGGTTGCAGAGCCACCCAGTTTCCCAAAGCGGAGAGCCGGGCCTGCAGTGTCCAGCTCCCCAGGGAGGTCAGGCTTAAGGCTTGGCAGGTACCCTTGGCTTGGGCACCAGCAAGGCCCGTGGTGCTCAGGGCAGCAGTCTGAACAGCATGCATGGAGCTGCTGCTGGATGCAGGGTGCTAAGGAGCAAACGGTAGGGTAGGAATCTGCGCCCTAGAACGTTCTCTGCCTTCTCATGAAATTTGCCAAAGAGGGTGACAAAATAGGTCAAGGGGCAGTCTGTAAGGGTAGGGCTATGTAAGCGTGGAGAGAGCCTGAGAGGACAGTACGTGCACAAAAGCTGGGACTGTAAGGGGTCGCAGTGCTGGGGCACAGTGCTGCAGAGGTGGGGGTGAGGGGGCCAGGCAGCGAGTGGACAGTTAGTTTGGGATGGACACAAGCCACTTTTTCTCAGAAACCCAAGGCGGGTGGGCGACAAGGTTGGGTTATATGCAGATAGGCTTGGCAGGGAGGGAAAGAACAGGGAGAGGGAGCACTTCCTGTCCAGAGGCTGTTTCCTTCCTTGTTAAGATGTGAGCAGGAAATGAGATGCTGGCACCTGCTGGACACTTGCTTGGAAGTCCATGAACAGGACCTGGGGCCCAGGTGGCTGTCTTTAAAGCTTGCACTTCCCTCTCCCACTAACCTGTGCGTGTCTCTGCTCCAGGAGGATGCTCGGACAGATGCCGTGGACAGCGTGGTGCGGGATATCCAGAACACTCAGTGCCTGCTCAACGTGGAGCACCTGAGCGCTGGCTGTCCCCACGTCACCCTGCAGTTTGCCGACTCCAAGGGGGACGTGGGACTGGGCTTGGTGAAGGAGGGACTGGTCATGGTGGAGGTGCGCAAGGAGAAACAGTTCCAGAAAGTGGTACGTGATGTGGGGGCAGGCTGCGAACGTCTCCCCCCACTACCACCACCACAGAGGGGGCTGGGGCTGCACCAAGAGCCGGTGACGGAGCAGGGAACCCTCCGTCCTGCTATTCCTGCTGGGGAGAGATAACGGATTTGGGTTTGTTGGGGTTTAAAAAAAAAAAAAAAAAACTAATTACATCCCAAATTAGTTGGCTGCAGGCTTGGCAGAGAATGCAGCTATAAGCTAGAGTGGGAGGTGTCCCTTTGCAGTGCCCTCAGGTGGCAGGCTGGAAAGGGCCACAGCCTGTCACTGCCTCTGCCCACTTTTATCACTTCCTTCTCTCTAACGTGCAATTCCCAAGTCTGGAGCCAGCCGCTGGCAGGCAGTGCCCCCCGGAGCCAGACTCAACTGGGACAGGGGGCCTAAGGACTGCCCCTCCAGCCCGTCTGAAAAGCCCCCGGCACGTGGAGCTGGGCTGGGCCTGAGTCTCCCCATCGTGAGACGAGGAGGGTGCCGCAGGCTGCGCTGCTTCACAGGCCGGACCATGAGGGGCCTGCATCCGACACCTGGGGACCACCTGCACTGTCTTCCTTACTGAGCGTTGGGAGTTGGGACGGGCACCTTGCTCTCAGGACGGGCTGGTGGGAAGCCTGTGCCCATGCAGCACCCAGCTGCTCCCCACGCTCCCTCTGAGAGGAGAGGTGAGAGCGGCAGTGCTGAAAGCCCCGTTCTCTCTCCGTTGTGCCTGTCGCTTCACCTTGTCCCAGGCCTCTCTCTGGCGTGCGGTCTCTGGGTCTGTGGCACTGGTTGTGCAGGGTGGTGATTCATTTGGAACAAGACCCCAGTGTGAATTGCTCTTCTGTCTCCTCTGGACAGGAGAGGCGTGACACCCCTAGTCCTCTCACTTAGAGACCCCCCCCCCCCCCGTGTCTTGAGATTGCCCTAGGAGCTAGCGTTAAGTTTTCCTGTAGACACATGAGATCTCACTGTGTCCCCTTGAAGCTACCCGTAATGTCTCCGGTGTCTAGAATATTCCTTTGCCCAGTATCTGAGATAAACACCCTACAAGCGTTCATTCATTCTTTGATTCATTCTTTCAGCAAGCATTTATTGAGGGCCTACATATTTCCATGAGCAAGAGACATTTCTGCCCTGTGGAGCTTACATTCAAGCATGAGTTGACAAAAACATATGTACTAAATCAGTGAAATTGACTGATAGGAGATAAATGCAACAGAAAAAGAGAAAATAGAAATCAAGGGAATCAGGAGTGTGGGGAAGGGGTGATTGGCATTTTTAATGGAGTCATCTGAGGCTTCATTAAGATGGTGATGCTTTATCGAAGACCTGAAGGAGCGGGACAGGTGGCCAGGTGGACCTGAGAGGAAGAGCGTTTCAGGCAGATGGAACGGCCAGCACAGAGAGTCAAGGAACAGCAAGGAGGCCAGTGAGACAACACACTTGGGATTTCACTCTGGGGGAGCTGGTGATCCGCTGAGCAAGGGCGTGATGCAGACCAGACCCAGGCAGTCTCCAGGGTCATTCCGGCTGCTCAGTTGCAAATACCCCCTTTGTGACCTCCCATTCTTCCCTTGTCCCTCCAGATCACAGAGTACCTGAATGCCCAGGAGTCAGCCAAGAGTGCCAGGGTGAGTTTGTACCTCAAGGATTCCAGGGGGAGCTTAAAAAGAGGGCTTAGTCCCGGGGTCCCAGCAGGTCCCACCTCCCTCACGGTCATTTTCTGCCTTCTCACAGCTGAACCTGTGGCGCTATGGAGACTTCCGGGCTGATGACGCTGATGAGTTTGGCTACAGCCGCTAAGGAGGGAAGCGGGTCTGGCCCCCAGCCCCACTCACACCAGTACCTCCTCCTCTGCAGGGAGGGTGTTTTCAGCTCCACACCCCAGATCAGGGGTGTAGATTGGGTCCAGCTTTGCTTCAGTGTATGGAAATGTCTTGTGGGGCGGCATCTGGGCACAGGTGGGGTGGGGGAGCCCTAGGCTTTCAGGGGCAGGCCGCTGTCTTCTGAGATGACAGGCATTGCCGTCCACAGTCTCTTCCCGCTGATACTGTGTTTTTATTTGGGGGTTTGGTTTTTCTTTAAAGTTGTCCTCAAATCAGGAAGAAACGTGAAAGACTTTGTCCTAATGTAGGGCATGATCCTGACACCCAAGGCCAGCTGCCAGTTGGCACCCCACTTCTATCCCAGATTGCCCTTCTTCCCAGCTCTCTGTCCAGCTGTTGATTATGTGATTCCTCTGATGCGTCCCTTCGCAGATGCCAGCGTGTCTACATCTGCCCCTGCCAGCCCTCCCCATTTCTGTATTTAAAGCTTTCGAGGCCCAATAAAATAGTACCTGCTGTCTGCAGCCCTTATTGGTCATGGTGGAGTCCAGAGTGTGGGATCTCGACAGCCCCAGCAGGAGGAGACTTGGGCACTTGGATGAGCCTCAACACAGTCATCTGCATACCTGGCCTCAGCCCTAGAAACCTAGCCAGTCGGGGAAGCAGAGCAGTTCTTCAGAGTCGCAGGCAACTCCTGGGGCCTGGGAGGCATGATGGCACCGTGGCCGTCGGGCAGAAGGCTGGAGATCTTCTCTTTTAACTCATCATTCCAGACCCCCACTGCACATGGCCGCCCTCCAGGACCTTGGAGATTTCGAGCGGCTCGGCAAGCAGTTCCCCAAGACTGGCCACACATGGAAGGCTGGGCTCGGTCTCACCAGGCCCCTGCAGAGAGTCGCCGGTACTGTTCTTTGCCAAGTTCTGCCGGAGCCCCAGCAGGGGGCCAGAGGGAACTTTCCCTCTCCTGCTGTGGCTGAAGAAAAGATTAACACCAGATAAAACTGGTACAACATGGGTTCAGGATGGGGGCCTCAGTGCCTGCCCCGCTCCCTCCACAGTGTGTGTTCGTTGGGAAATGGAGCTGGAGGACAAGGGTGGGTCCAAGAGCGGTCACGGCTGCTCGCCAAGGAGACCGTGTCTCTCCAGGTAGCTCCTGCTCTGTCTGACTTAATGAGGTATCCCCCAGGTCCTCGAGGTAGAGCTGGCCACAGAGCTCAGAAACCCCAGGCCGCTCCTGGAGGAGGGGAAGGCTCAAGAGCAGCCATTGTGGTGGAAGTGAGGAAGCTGTTGTGCTACTGGGGGAATGCCCGGGAGAGAAAGTAGGTGTGTGATGGCGAGGTCAGCACAGTGTCAGGGCATCTGCCTGTTATCCTCAGCCCCGCAGCCTTATCTGTGCAGCCCGGCCCTTCCTAGGCACATACTCCTGTAAAACATGGCACACCTTCCTGCAGCCCCACATTCAACCCCCCATTTCCAATCTGGGATGGTGCTCCAAGCCACCATATAAGATCAGTCCTTTGACGTTGGGGAAAGTTGGGAGGTGGTGGGGCCTGGCTGGCCAGCTCTCATCCCTAAACCAAGGTCCTAGGCCCCAGAAAATTCTGGTTCCTGGCAATTCTGCTCCTACACCCACTTGTTGAGGCCCAGAGTTCACATGGGGTTCTACTGAGAACCTGTCTTTAGGAAAAAGGATATGTGCTTCCTGAACTCGGGGTGCATTCTAGCTAAGGGGAGAGGTGCATGAGGCAGTGGTGTCCATGCAGCTCCAGAAATCTGTGTGCTCCCTTCCTCTCAAGGACTCCCGTTTCTACCTGCCCGGGAATCCCTCTGGGTTAGCCAGACTGAGAGCTTACGGTCCTCGAATCAGACCCTTTATGGTCCAGGAAACTATGTTTACCATGACTTCGTACAGCCCCTAATGGGGCCCAAGAAGTCCGCAGGAGTGTGAAGGTCCCCGTCTGTCTCACTCCTGGAGAAGCTGTCCTGCCCCCCAGCAGGCAAGCCCACTCCTGGTGGTCTCACGTTTTCTTGTCATGCATGGTGGAGGCTAGTCATATAGAAGAGAATGGTCGCCTCACCCGTTTCTCTGCCTCCTGGTGGGGTTGAGAGGCAGGTCAGCGTGTACTCCCTGTGAGCACAACGGGCAGAGGGGCAAGATGCCAGCCCACTGTCTCGCAAAAGGGTCTGAAATCGGCTCGCTGTCTCCACAGTTGCCTTGGTTACATCTGCGCCCAAGGATAAGCCCTCCGTGGCTCTGCAATTGAAATGATGCCCGAACCTTCCTACTTCTTTTCTTTCTCTTCCCATGCTGGTTTCATCCCAGGCCAGACCATTCCCGGGGCCGGAAGCTGCTGCTGCCACTTCCTCTTAGTTCCTCCCCGTCACATCTGTTGAGGTCCTGGGGTCTGTCGTGGGCGGGGCTAGGACTGGGGTGACACGAGCCAGGCACGTAGGATGCAGAATTTCAGGGAGCACTCAGCGTGTGGGTGCATCGGAGGCTTTGCCTTTTGTCCGTAGTTGAGACCAGTCAACTCGAGCACTTGCACCAGGAGCACCAAAAGCCTCTCCAGAGTTCCTTCCCCCCTGGAGTTATGAAACATGTTCCCCCATCCACCTTTCCAGTTGAACCCCAAAACCTCTTGAGCACCGATCATCCAGCCACCAAGCACGGATTAAGACTCAGGCAGAACTGGGTCAATGGGTGGCAAGGCTGTCTCCATAGGCTCTCAGGGGCCGTGCAGGCCATGTTGGAGCTGTCAGCAGAGGCTGAAAGCTCCATAATGAGCCACAGCAGTGGGCAGTGCACCAGGATGAGCGGCTGAGGCCCCGGCCCAGGGACTGAGAAGGTGTCACAGAGGAGGGCAGAGTCAAGAGCTAACAGGTGGCAGGAAAGCAGCATTGCTAAGGTCTGGACAGGCTCTGGAAGTTTTCCAGCCTCTGCGGACTGATGCATCAGAGCCCAGGGTTTGGGCTAGCCACCAGGGAAAGTAGCACCACCCAAGACCATCCCTGGTGACCCTCGTCTACCTTCTCCTTGCCAGCGAGCAGGACCAGTAGGGAAGGTGGTGGGCAGTGGGGGCTCGGGGGTGGAGGGAAGGGTTTGTGCAACTGCCTCTACTTTACTTATGGTTTTGATTATTTCTGCATCCCAGGGAGAGCCAGTGGACCCCTTTTCTTGCATTAGCCCATGTTGGGAAGCATCGGGGAGGGGCTGGGGAGCTGGTGCCTCGAGAGTGGTTATTGATGTCCTAATTACAAGAGGATGCTAATTTAATTTGAACCTAATTACAGTGCACTACCCTGGGTGGCATGTGTTTTAATAATTAACGTCCTTCAGATGCGTAGGAGTATAATAATATTTACACTGGGTTGGCTAGCAGCCTGGGGAGGCAGGCTGGGGTCCCATCCGCCACCCTCCCCCCGGACAGCTTGGGCTGCTAGCAGGTGGGGAAGAAAGCATATGAGTCTTGGTTGGCTAGTATCTTGTCATCCTTCCCAGGGAATATGCTTGGGCCTCATTTCCAGCCACTTCCTTGACCCAGCAGGCTTCTATGCTCTGTGGGGCTCCAGGCTGGAGCTCTGAAATACTCCATGAGTGGCAGGATCAGCGCTCTGGTTGCCAGCCTTCCTCCCCTACCCCAGGCCCAGCCTCGCAGATGAGAGCCCCATCTCTGGCTTCCCTTGCCTACCTGGGCCCATCCTGGGGAAGGGCTTGTTTAGGCAGGAGGAAAGAGAGCTGCTTGGTTTTTCTTCCTTCTCTTTTGATTGGGAACACTTGTAAGGAAGTACACATTCAGAAAAGCGCACGAATTACAAGGATATAGCTCAGGTGTTCACAATGTGAACATAGCCGTGTGCACACACAAATCAAAGAATAGAACATCGCCAGCCCCTCGGGCTTGCTCCTCAGTCACTGTCCCCCTCGAAGGTAACCCCTCCGTTGACCTTTATCCTGGTAGATGGGTTCTGTCTGTTTTGTTATGTTTTTGTTTTTCAGTTTTGCCTGGTTTTAAGTTTTACATAGGTGGAGATCTGCAGGATGGATTCTTACCTGCCTGCCTCCTCCCGCTAAGTATGCCTGTGGGCTGTGTCCTTGGTAGCTTAGTTTTGGTATGTGCCTGTTTTCTATATGGACTGTTGTCTGAATACACCACTTCTTGGTTATGACGAAGTCAGATGCTCAACAAGCTGCTAGAGCCAGAGCTCTGCCAGTCCCTAAAGGAGAAATCTCATTCTAATTATGCAACTGGAGGACAGGACGTGACACTCGATGAGCTGGGGTAGCAAGATGACAGGGCAGGGTAGTTCCACCCATTACCAACATGGAGTGGTATGGTTGCTAGCGTGGCTCCTATGCCCAGCCTTTGAGAGCTCCCAGAGATGGGGAAAGGGTCTGCCAGCAAGTTCTAGAAGCCAAGCAGATGAACCAGGGCCTTAAGAGTTGGGCTGAGGGAACTTCAGTGTCTACCGGAAGCCTCTCTAGGCCTATTGCTCTCTAAGTGTTGCTGGTAGACCAGCTAGCTCAGAATCACCCGAGGTGCTCGTTAAAATGCAGCTTCCAAAAAGGGCCAGGACCCCCCTGGGAGTGGGGGTGGGGGTGTGACTGAACCATCCATCACAGCAGGAGGACAACGGGTAATGTTTGTGGGCTTGGTAAAACAAGAACTGGCCTGTTGTGTAGCAATAATGGTAACCACCAGAAAATCTAGAACAGATGATGAAAAGTGGTTGCCTGTAGGTAACAGCTGAGGGTTGGGAGTGCGTATTAGAACTCCCTGTGTACCAATTTTTTCACCATCAGTGAGCATTTCCGATTTTTTGTTCATTATCAGGAAAATCTGCATGTATCACTTCCCATTCCAGAACCACTCCAATTCCCGTGGTCCAGGGCCTGGGACTCTGCACTTTAAGCAAGTTTCCCTGGTGATCCTGATGAGTTCTCAAGTTCAAGAATTAGCTAATCACTGTCCAAACTCATTTTATCAGGGAAGGAAGGAGACAAAGTGACTTGCCCAAGGTCATCCATCTTATTTATGGCAGAGCCAAGAATAGAAAACTGGTCCCTGGCCTATGTTGTCTGCATCATGGCTCTCACCTTGGTGGGCGTCTGTCTTGGTGGGCCTGGCCCCCAGGGACCTGAGGGACGAGCTGAGGACCTGGTTCAGTGAAAGGAAGCCAGGGTGCCCTTCCCTGGATGCAGGGAGGCGACCCATCCAGCAAGCAGAATACTCACAGCCTTGCCCCATACAGAGCCGTTGCACAGCCTGGCACATACAGAATGCCATGGCACCAGCAGCAACATCCTCAAGTTGTTGTCGCACTAGGAATGAGTCTGCCCTGAGCCCACAGCTCCCGGGCAGTCTGGCGCTTAGCATTTACCAAGCACCTCCCTCCTAGCTCCAGGCACTGTTCTAAGTGCTCAGAGAGAGGAATCAGCCCTCAGGTCCTGGGCCTATAGTCTACTGAGGACAGCAGATACTGGTGATGGGAAAACCCAGTTTACTGATAACAGGTGTATGTCCACATGCAGTGGCATTAGCTTGTCAGGTTGGCAGCGTGCCTACCCCAGGGTCCAGCAGTTCCCTCCTAACTGTGCGGCCAAGGGCTAGGTGCACATGTGAGAACCACCCCCACCAGGAGTCGTGTGCAAGAACGGTCACTAGAGTTGAGTTCCTACTAACACACAACTGGGCACCCCAGACACCGCAAGGTGTAGCCACACAAGGAAGTATTATTCAATGAAAGTGAATCGTGGCTGCACGGAATAACATGGATAAATCTTAGAAACAAACACATCTCAGATGACTTCATATCCTATATGCCATTTTCTAAAGTTCGAAACCAAATAATACACTGCTTCCATACATATCTACTGACTGATCCTTTAACTTCTGGGATGTGTTTGAGAGGGTAAAGGGACATTTAAATCTGTATATTTAGACCACAAACATAAACTGGCACTTTTTTGTTTTGTTTTGTTTTTTTAAGATTTTATTTGTTTGACAGAGACACAGCAAGAGAGGGAACACAAGCAGGGGCAGTGGGAGAGGGAGAAGCAGGCTTCCCGCTGAGCAGGGAGCCCAGTGCGGGGCTCGATCCCAGGCCCCTGGGATCATGACCTGAGCTGAAGGCAGTCGCTTAACAACTGAGCCACCCAGGCGCCCCTAAACTGGCACTTTTTTGAACAAACTGGGACACATGGACACCTTTGAAATAAGTACTAAAGTATAAAATCAAAAGGCAGAAGGATGATAAACACCAAAATCTGGATAGTGGTCCTGTCCAGGTGGCATAAGGAAGGATGTCAGGGAACGTAAGTTACTAGGAATGTTCTAGCTCTCCGTCTGGGAGGTGGGTCAACAGATGTTTGTTACTAACTAATAAGGTGGTGTGGGAGCTCAAAGGAGAAAAACATCTTTTCCTAGGAGTTAGGGTTAGAGAAATCTCAAATAGCACTTCAGTCTACCAAGGAAAGTTATGGAAGGTTTTCCAATGACAAGGTGACTCAACAGGTTTTGCCAAATGAAGAACGGGTCTGGTGGAGGGGGCACACTAAGCAAAGCCCTCTGCTGGCCCGTGGAACTCTTACTAAGACTGCCTGCCTGGGCTCCAGTGGAGTGTGCAGCCACACACTGCTCAAGACCAAAGCTCAGGCCTGACCTCGCCAGCCCTGGCTGCTGACCAGCTGAGGGCCCACTACCCCTTTGGGGAAAAGCAGCCAGTGTGGGTGGGGAAGGCCTGCATAAAACACTTCAGGGTTCCCAGATCACTTCTCAAGTTAATGTGTAACTTTAAGGTACACAAATCTTTAGTATGAAGCTTATGGATGTTCATAACCTCCATGCAACCACTCAGATCAAAGTAAAACATCAACATCCCAGAAGGCTCCTTGATGGCCCCTCCCCACCCACCACCCCCAGAAATGACGGAACTGTGTCACCCTAGTCTGGGCTGTTCTTGGTGCCAGGGTATTTCAAAAGACATTTTTTCCAAAAACAGTCCTGGGAAAGTGAGGGTGTCACAGTCTCTAGGGTCCTCTGTGGGAGCATCTAAACCTGGGACTGGACCCCACACAGGGCAGGATGGGGGCCTCCCAGCTCCATCATGGCTGCCTCCAGACCTTGGACAAGGCCAGTAGGAGGCCACAGTCCCTGTCCCTGCTGCCTGAGGGCGTTGGCTGCTGACACCCTGGCAGCACAGATCCATCATCCCAGCTCGATGGAGTCATTCCATGACGAGAGTGGGTGACATTGATGCGGTTCAGTGAGCAGACGGCCCCAATCCATAGGAGTGATGTGGGTGCCCGGGCCGAGGACGCCAGCTCGCCCTCTACTCTGGGGCAGATGTCCAGTGCCCTTCTGCAGCCGCCCAGGTGCTGCTTCGGGCTAGATGAGTGTAGCCCGGGGACAGAGCCCGCAGCCTGAACATTTCACGTTCCCAGTTTGCGTGGAAGCAGGAGAAGCCGAAGCCGCAGTTCATCTCGACGGTGCCTCCGTTGGACTCGGGAAGGTGTTCTTGTTCGCACGCACAGCTGGCCGTGGGCAGCAGCGTCTGGGCCTCAGACTTCACAGGAGGCAGTGGTGTGGATGGGGCAGGCGGCGCGTCAGCCCCCCGGGCCGGCAGCCTCCCCGAGCCGGGCAGCCTCCCGAGCCCCGGCAGCCGCCCCACCCCCCCCACCCCCCGGCCTGGCAGGCTCCCCCGGCCCAGCCACTGCAGGCAGCTGCCCTGGCAGTCGGTGCTCTCTCCAGCCCGCCCTGCAGCGCCGGGCTCAGAGTTCTGGACTCAGAGAATTTCTTGCCAAGCCTCAGGCGGCATTTGAACACTGAGTCGCTAGATAGATGTCCCCCGGATTAGTCATTAGCAGGCTGCGTTGGTGCTGGTAGAGAATGTGGAACTGAGATTCGCGACAAGGAGTCCGAACAGCGCTGTGCTTGAGGCCTCGGCTCTGAGGGCGGAGGCTGCCCTCGCCCGCCTCAGGCTCCTGGAGTGCTCCCCCCCCCCCCCCCCGGCAGGTGACGCCAGAACTCAGTGAGGTACTTGTAGGGCCGTCTTTCGGGGCCCAGCGCCAAGCCGGGGCTCAGTAGCGGCCGGTGCGCCTCGGGGAGGACGCGGGGCAGGCGGCCCCCTGCGCCTGCGGGCCCAGCACCCGACACAGCAGGGAGTCGGGGGAGCCCGGAACCGTTTCGGTGAAGGGAACTAGCGAGCAAACCCAGAGGCCTAGAGGCCGCCTCCCGTCGGGAGGGCGATGTGGGGTTCGGACCAGATGGGAGCCCAGGTCCCAGGGCCGAATCCCCGTGTGTCCAGTGGGGTCCGACTGCAGAGTGCTGGGGGCAGGAGTCAGCCCACGGGCCCTGAGCGCCTGGGACGCGCTGAAGACGCAGCCGGAAACACTGCAGAGGCCTGACTGCGCGGACTGGTGCGGGCGGCGGCCCATCCGCCGCTGGCCTGCGGGAGACCACCACCAGCCCAAAGCTCCGCACCGACACCTTCCCTCCGAGCTGGACTCTGGGCCTCGTGCGCGGAAGGGAAAGAGGTTGGTAGGGGTTGGCCGTGTGTGTAGGTGCCTCAGCAGCCAATCTGATCGGCAGACCTGAGAACGTGCCACAGAAGACGTCTCCTCCCCGCTGACATGGGCGAGCGTGCTGGCGCGGCTCAGGGCGGGGGGCCAGAGAGTGGGGTCGGGGGCAGGGGCAGCGCGAGGGGAGCAGGGTGCTGCAGCCACCATGTATGGAGCAGCGCTCCCTGACCCATGGCGGGAAGCCCAGCGCTGGAGGTTACCGGGGCACCGTGCCAGGGGGGAAATGGGAACACCTATGTGGGGGCGCTTCCTAGACCCCCCTCATGTCCACCAAAACGCTGGGGTCAGAGGGGCACACTCCGGGACACCACGGTGCATGCCTGGTGGGGGCCTTCCCATTTGACAGGGTAGCAGGAGAGGTCAGTGCCTGATCCTGAGCCGTAAAGGGCGTGAGAGCATCGAAAGCCACCATGGTGACCAGTCATGGGGTCTCCTAGGTCCCTAGGGAGAGAGGCCTGTGTAGGCAAGACCGGTCTGGGGCTAGACTTCATCTGGGGAGGGCAGACCCCAAGGGGCAGCAGCACACCCACTCGGGGGGGCTTCAGTGGGAGGGTGGGAGCAGTCGGCATCGCTAGGAATGGGCCCGGCCTCCTGTCTCATCTTGCCTGATCTGTAGAGGGCAGCTCCCAGGGGAAGACCTGAGGCAAAGATCTCCAGTAGTGCCATGAGATGGATTGATAGTGACTCCCTGGGGTGCTATGGAGAGAAGGATTCCAAGGTCATGCCAGAAAGTCAGCTGTAATCAATGACTGATGTCTACCAAGAGAGTGGGAAAGAGGGATGTGTGTCCCATATATTTGCTCCTGCTGCTTTATGGGAAGGGGGTTCAGACCCATCCAAGCAGGGGTCACTTCCTTCACATCCCTGACAGGCATCGGCTTCTGCTTGAAGAGAGGACCGGAAACTCCTTGAGGCAGTCAGTGCCCCACCTAGTCGGTTCTTACCCGGTTACTGAACTGTGTTCCAATGCAAAGAATGGGTTGCAGTTTCATAAACATGAGCTCAGCACCTACTCTGTGCTGGGCACAGAAGACCCACAGCTGAGCCCTGACTGTTAGTGGGCGTCATCTGCAGATACTTGAATCCGGTCAACTTTAGCAGGACTCATTTTCCTGGGGAGGGAGAGGGGCCTAAAGGCAGAGACGGGGGGTGCGGTGTCCAACAGCAGGGAGAGTTGAGGCCCTGATCCTGGAAGTATCTGAGCGCCTTGGGCTGGGGGCATTTCCTGAAGACCAACCCTCTGTTTTCCTCTGCTCAAGGTAGGACTTTCAGGCCAGACTTTAACATGCGTATAACTCATCTGGAAGTCTTGTTAAAATGTAGGTTCAGATCCAGTAGGCCGGGGGCAAGGCTAAGAGTCTGCATCTCTAACAAGCTCCCCGAAGGTGCTCAGGCAGTAGAAGCAAGGCCTCCCCACTCCTCTTTTCAGAGCCTACCAGGGGGAGGGAGGTAGAGAAGCTGCCTGGCCCCCAGAGAGGGTGCTAGGAGGTGGACCAAGGCCTGAGTTTGGAGACCAGGAGAGAAGACGATTCATGCTACATAGAGCCAGAAATCTGCAAGAAGGAACCAGATCCTGACTTGGCTCTCCGGGCAGGTTCTTCCCTCTAGGAGTACCAGCAGCAACACTGAGAGCCAGCTGACACACCTGATGGAGTGTAGGGTCTCGAGACTACAGCTCCTGTTAGGATCATGATGTCAGCAGCAGCTAACAATTGCTGTGGGCTGGGCTAAGCGCTAATGGGCAGCCCAATGAAAGAAGGACGTTTTGCCCCCATCTTACTTCCAGAATACAGGCCAGGTGTTATTCATCTATGTATCCCCATCCTGGGCACAGTATTTGTCCAGCATGTATTCAGTAAGTGATTTCTGAATGAATGAATGAATGAATGAATGACTAAAGCTCAGCCCAGGCAGAGGGTATTTCATGGAACCAGGCCCAGAGAGAGAATGAGGAGCAGGCTGGAGCTCCCAGGATTCCACATCCCCCCACCACCCCTTACCTTCCCACCAGGCCAGGCAGGACTCCATCGGAACAGGTCAGCCTGGGAACCTGTAGCCAGCCTTTACTTTGTTGGAAAAAGAGAAATCCTTAAGCCCTCTTGTTCCAGGTTGATGATTTCCCAGGTCTTTGTGGAAATTTCTAAACCCAGGTCCACGGTGCTGAAGTGGGCAGGGCAGCACCTGGCAAAGTTTAGGGCTAGTCAGGCTCTCATCCAAATGGCCTTAAACATGGCCCTCCTCCCTTGTGCCAGGCTCTGTGCCAAGCACATCACATGCCTGCTTCCCACAGCCACGTTCCTGTGGTCCAAGGTCGTACCCCGGGCCAAGGTCGCAGACCGAGGTGGGACTCCAACTCCGGCGGCCACAACCGTACTCGGGAAACAGCGCCCCCTAGAGGACAAGACGAGGCGGTCGGGAGACCAGACTTGGAGGTGGGCCGCGGGAGGCCACCGAGGGCTGGCGGTCCACGCGCTGTGGTCAGCAGCCAAGGAGGGAGGCCATGCATGGCCGTTCTTCCGAGGACACCCGCTGCTGGCTTGCGAGCAGAGGTTAGGGGATCGATCACTGGGCTGGTTTTGCAGGAGCTCCTCTGTGCCCTCCACAGCACAATTCCCTAGAGCCTCAGAACCGGAAACCATCGTCCCCCCATTTTACAGATGAAGAAACAGAACCTAGAATAGGAAGCGACTTGGCCCGGGTCGCAGTACTAGAGCAGGGTCGGGTGGGGGGCCCGGGGTCTGGCTCCCTGCATCGGGCGCCCCCGGCCCGCCGCCTCCTCCCGGCTGTGCCCAGTGCCCCCGCCGCAGACGGTGGCTGGTTTTTCCCCACCACCCGCCCCGGGGCTCGGGGGGCGCGGGGCGCCCTAGACCCGCCTGCACGCTTCGCCCTCGCCGACGCCCTCGGGCTGGGGGCGCGGGGGGGGGGGGGCAGGGGAAGAGGGCGGCGGGGGCCGGGGGCGGGGGCTGCAGCGGCCTCGAGCCTCCCCGCCGGGCGCAGCCTGGATGCTGGCCCCGCGCCGTGGGACTCGACCCGCGCAACCGAGCGCGGCGGCCGCTCGGAGCCACACGGCGCGGTGCGGGAGGCCTGGCCCTTCCGCTGCTCCCGCCCCCGGCCGGCCGCTCCAGACGCCCAGGCCCAGGAGGCCCAGGCAGCAGCCGCCACTTTCTGGGGCGGCCAGGGGGCCCTCGACCCCAGCCCCAGAGACACCCACCGTCTTCTGGTTCCTCTACCAGGCCCTCTCCCTGAGGTCTCTGGGCACTTTCTAAAATAGTCCTTGCTCTCCCGCTCTTCCCTCCCCCCCCCCCGCTTCGCCCCCCCACCCGCCCCACCTTCTCCATTCCCGTCCCAGGAACTGTGATGCAGGCACCCAATTTCCCCCCATCTCCCGACTCCCTACTGTCAATAATCCCTCCCACTCATGAGGGTAACAGAGACACAAATAATCCGAGCGGTTCTAAAAATACGGTTCCCGGATCAGCAGCATCAGCATCATTTGAGAACTTGTTAAAGATGCAAACTCTCAGGCTCCACCTCAGACTTACCGAAACCTAACACCGTGTGGAGCCCAGCAGGTGACTGTGATGCACACCAAAGTTTGAGAGCCGCCGATCGAACGTGCACTCATTTATTCATTCATCACTAGGCCTGTGCAACTCTGCCCATGGAGAAGCACCCTGAAACACGGAGGTGCCCCTCCCCCGCCCCCACCAGCTGCCCACGGGGAGATGCTGTCTACAGCTTTTGGATGGCAGACTGTGCAACCCAGGGACTCAGGAGCGGGAAAGGAGGCCCCAGGTCGAGGCCAGGAGGGAGTGAATGGCTGCCAAGGGTCTCCCTGGGGAGGGGTGGGGGAGAAGCTGTGCGCCCAGCACCCAGCATTGCAGCTGTAGGGACAGGGAAGTGACCTCCTCTGTCCCTGGCAAGCAAGGACAGGCTTGGGAGGGTCAGGAGTCTTCCCCCTCACCCTCACCCTCAGCAGAGAGGAGGCAGTCTCAGAGATTGGGGTGGGGAGGCGCGGTGGGCAGGGGGAAGGACAGGTTTTTCTGCAGGACAGGACAGTCCCTCATCTCCCAAAGTAATCCCCTGAGGAGGAACCCGGGCCACGGGACTCACTCACTGTGGAAAAGGTAAAAGTTCTGAAGGGGGAGCTTTATGCGGAGGGAAGGAGGAATCATGAGCCACATGGGTCAGGCCAGTGGGGCTTAAACACAGCTTTGAGCCGGTTTCCCTAGGCTGCATTTTGGTTTCCCTGAGCTGCATTCTGGCAGGCAGGGACCCAAGCAGGGCACCTCAGAGTGGGGGGATATACCGCACCCTCCCTCTGGTCAGGCAGGAGAGGATGGAGCCCCTCCCTGTTTCCTGCTTTCTGGAGGGCTTCAAATGCATATGAAACCCCACCCCACCCCACTCCAAATTGTGGCATCACTTGGAGCGTAATGTTGTTTGATGGCATTTTGGATACCCCAGAACCCTGCTTGCCATGAGGTGATGGCTGTTATTTATGCCTGGGCCCTGCTCTGATCTCAGAGAAAATATCTCATCATAAATTGGCATGCCATGGCAAACAATTAAAAGAGAAAAATAAACCTCAGTGCAATCTCAGGGTGCTTGGAAATGAGGAATTACAAGGTGGTGGCATGAAAAAATTATATAAAAATCTATTTTTACATCACAATAATGTGCTTTTATACGGGTAGTAATTTCTGGATGTGCAATAAAGTGGCTTTTACATCAGGCAGAATCAGAGTTTATAGGCAATTGGTGCTTTTATCTGGGAAAATATAACTCACCCATCCCCACACCATCCGTCCTGCAAGCAGCAGGCCTCATCTTCCCCAGCACCAACAGTATTGAGGAAATAATTATGCAATTAAAGTGTCAGCTCCCTGGCCCCCATATCTCCCAGCCACATCTTCCAGCTTCTGTCATTGACCCTTCCCCAAAGATGGGACAGGCCATGGGCCCAGGTCGGGGGCGGGGGGGGACACTGCCTCCATTTGGGCCAGAACGGATCCCAGGGCTTCGAGGAACCGCCCCCCGCCCCCAGGGCCAGCAAGCACTCGGCAGACACTGCAGGTCGGCTACCAGCCAGGCACTGCGCTGAGAACCTGGGAACCTGGGACCCCATGTCTGGCTTGGAGAGCTTGCCATCTGGTGACAGTCACCCTCTAGGCAAGGGGATGATTTGCCGATGGCAGGTAAATCCAGGGAGACGAAGGAGTGCGGAGGAGCTTGGGGTAGGATGGGGTGAAGCACGGCCCTGAGCTTGAGGCCTCTGTTGGGAAGGCGAGAGTGAGCTACAAAGCTATAAGAAGATGAGCGTGTCCGAGAGGGCGGGCCCCGGCCCGGGCAACATCTCCAGGGGGGGCACTGAGGCAGGCCAGTGAGAGCAGGCACTCACTGTCCTCAACTGCAGGGTGTGGCGCTGTCCTTTGCTATCACCCAGTCTGACCCAACATTTCATGTATTCTTGTAAAATATCAGACACTGTATCATCAGTCAGGGGCCCAACAGGAAGCCGGTAACACATTCCCTTCAAGAAAGGCATATGCATAAAGTGTACGGGTAGAGTTTATGGAAGTCAACAAGAAATGATGGGGGATCCCAGGGCTGGCAAGAGAGAGGAGCTGTTACCACCCCGAGACCTGGAGGACGAAGGGCAGGGGCAGTAGCTGGATGAAGAAGGCCATCGGGTGATTGGAACCACCATCACCTGAAAAGATAAACGAAGAAGGCCTAAAGGGAATGAGTCAGGTTTTGATGGAAGATAGGAGCCAGGGGAAAACACTGCTTCACTGTCCCGCCACATTCTAGTCTCTTGCCAGTGCCTCCCAAAGGCCACCCCCAACCAGAAGCCAGAGATCAAGGGCGCTGGCTGGTGCTGCCCAGCCCGATCAGCCTCAGGGCAGAGAGCAGGGTGGAGAATAGATCTGGATATGCGAACAGACGGCGTCTAGCCACCGACTCGGAGTGGCAATTATTGGACAGTCTGGTGATGTGGCAAAAATGTAACAGTGTGTCAATGACTGTGATTAATATTTCTATACAGTGAAACTCGGTAGTTTTCTCACATTTTTAAAGATATTTATTTATTTATTTATTTATTTATTTATTTATTTAGAGAGTGAGCACAAGTGTGGCAGGGCGGGGGGCAGAGGGAGAGAGAAATCCAAGCCGACTTTGTGCTAAGCGGCAAGAGCCTAATGCAGGGCTTGATCCCATGACCCTGAGATCATGATCTGAGCCAAAACCAAGAGTCGGACGCCTAACTGACGGAGGCCCCCAGGCATTGCTCTCCTCATTTTTGGTTCACTAGAACCTATACTCAGCGTGAGCCTGGGCAGTCTTACCTGACACCATGCACAGTTTCATGGGCAGGGAACCTGTGTGACGTGGTGAAGAGAATTCACATGGTAGTGTCCATGTGGTGTA
This sequence comes from Zalophus californianus, assembly GCF_009762305.2. Taxonomy (NCBI): domain Eukaryota; kingdom Metazoa; phylum Chordata; class Mammalia; order Carnivora; family Otariidae; genus Zalophus; species Zalophus californianus. The sequence continues at coordinate 82,698,633 of NC_045606.1, forward strand.
GACCCAAGTGGCCATTCTGGGGAGTGAGGCGGCAGGCCCGAGGCCAATGCGGGCTCTGCCTACCCTGAGGTCCAGAGTTTCTGCTCCTGGCACGGGGCCCACGACAGCCTCACACACAGGCTCCTAAGGGGACAGGAAGATTCCTTGTGGTGACCAAAGAGGGAGGAGGGAGGCCCGTCCCTGGGGGGCTGGGCGGTCCGATGCCCTGGAAGCAGGTCACGGGCACTCTGCAACATCGGCGAGGTAGCTGCTCCCATAAACGTGGAGTCTTCAGAGCAGTGCTGAGGAGGAAGAGCAAGAAAGAGAATGAGATCCATAATTCTGAAGCACTCAAATAAGATTAAAAATGCATGCACACAGGGCCGCCTGTTAAGCGTCTGCCTTCAGCTCAGGTCATGATCCTGGGGTCCTGCGATCAAGCCCCACATGGGGCCCCCTGCTCCGCGGTGGACAGCCTGCTTCTCCCTCTGCCTGCCGCTACCCTCCCCCGCCACCACCCCCCCCCCCCGTGCTCATTCTCTCGCTCAAATAAAAATCTTTAAAAAAAAATTACATGCACATGCAAAAAAACATTTTGCAAGCCCTTTTACAAACCCAAGCCCTTCTGAAAGACTAGCTTTTGGGGGTGGGGTGAGGGGCATGGCGCTGAAGGCGGATAAATGAACAAGGCCCTAAGGAGAGCGAAGGCTTCATGGATTCAATCAAAGCAGCTCTGCTGTGTGACCTTGGCCTGCTACTCAGCTGCTTTCTCCTTAAAATAGGAAGAAACAGTAATAAATAGATCCCAAGGCATGTTTATGATACCAGACGCGGGTCCGATGAGACCTGTTCTGGGTGGGAGGTCCCCGAAGGCCTCTGGCCCGACCACGCAGGGCGGGGAGCTGCTCCAGCTGGGGGAGGTGGCCCGGCAGCAGCTGCGACCACAGGCTGACCAGATCGCTGACGAAGTTCTCAACGCAAAACTGTGTCTCACCGCCTAGCCTGTCACCTGACTGACGAGCCACATTAGGGATTCCCTGCTTCCACTTAAAGCCTCTTCTCCACTGAAATGCAAAATAGTGCCCCCCACAACCAACCCATTTTGTTGTTAGCAGTCATCAACAGGCTCAGGCTCAGTCATTAACTCCCAAGTTGGTTTGAATTTGTTTATAGGATTAGCTCCCCATCACCCAAACAACTGAGAAAGAGGCCTAAGGGATGAGCCCCGGGCCTGATACATTTGGATGGAGAAAGGAGAATGAGCCTCTGGAGGGTGCATCAAGGGGAGCTAGTCAAGGTGGGTGGGGTGCTAGAGCGGGCGGAGGCCCGGGCTTGACGGGGAGGGGCCCTTGGTTTGAAAAGCGTCCAACAGGCATGCAGGAGAGGTGAAGACAAGCATGAGTTTTGCCAGGAGCTTCCGGGGGTCCTGAGGCGTCCGCTTACACTTGACCCCTCTGCTCCTCGCCCGGGTAGGGGCAGGTCCGGCCGCGGCTCACACGTCGGTGAGCTTCTGCCTCAAAGGCTCGGATTTCTTTAACGTAATCCTCTTTCTGCCTATTTCTTCCTTTTTTCTGGCTTTCCGGCTGGGGGAGGAGAAGCGCTTGCTGTAGTAAGCCTTGACTCTGTGCTCAGGGCTCAGACGTTAGCCAACAGCTGCTTCCAGGAGCCTTGTGCCCTCTGACCTTGTGGACCGAGCAACATCTCCACGAATGCCTGGCTGTAGCGGACTGAATAGTGTCCCCCCCCAGAGGATACGTCCAGGTCCTGACACCTGGTGCCCGAGAATGCGGCCTTATTTGGAAATGGGTCTTTGCAGATACAATTAGATTTGTACTTGAATTAAGGAAGGCTCTCAGGATGAGATCCTCCTGGATTCAGGGTGGGCCCTAAACCCAGTGCCTGGAGCCTTGCAAGAGAAAGGACAGGGAGAAGGCCGTGTGAAGAAAGCAGTGCCGGCAAGGAAAAATCACTCTCCCTCTGTCCCTCTAGGTTCTTAGCCGAGGCCCCCGAGCCAAGAATAAACAGAAGTTTATGAACATGTATACCTCATGTAACATGGGAGAGACTCAGGGGAAACTGAGTAACTCCCAAGTGCCTTAGAAGTCAGGATTAAATACCATCTGAATAGGGGAAGGGAAAGGGGGAGCTGGCCCCTTAGGGGAGACTAGAGGATTTTTAAGAAAGACCAAGGGGCTCTTCCAAGACAAGACGGGAGCAGGCTGGTTTGTGACAAAGCTTGTATGGGTGTGGTGGCACTGCCAGCATCCTTTCCTGCTACAAGACGCAGTCTCCCTGGATGAAACCCCCAGAAAGGGGGTGGGTGACAAGGGAGTGCCTTTTGGAGGGTGTGTCTTCAGCAGATGAGGGGAGTTCACAGAAAGCCTCTCCCTGCATTTGCTGTTTTCACGTGCCTGAAGCTCAAAATCATCAATGTGCCGAAGGAGAATATTTGGGGATGGCATGTCCTGAGCTCCGGCGATTGTATTTTCGGTCCTGCCACCCTCAGCGGGCAGAGAGGGAGAGATCAGAGTTGTGCCAGCCCAAGCCAAGGACCAGACGAGAAGATGCGAGGAGTTCTCCCCTAGAGCTTTCCCTTAGGGAGAGCTCGGCCCTGCTGATTTGATGGAAAAGGGAAACGGAGGCCCCAAGCCGCCTCTGCTCTCCTTGGGCATGAAGGTGGGGGCCACAGCAGCGCCTACCAGGGCAGAGCGGGGCGGTGGGGGGGGGGCAGCTGGGCCAGGCGCACTGCCTCCCAACTGACGCCTTCATCCTGCTTCCTAACGCCGGCCTTTTCCAGTGCTCTGGCCTGGGGCATCCAGTGCGGGGGGCACCCCTGAGCCAGGACCCCCAGCTGGCCCCACCCTGCTGCCACCCTCTGTCGTGCCCTGGGGAGACAAGGACGGCACAGAGCCTGAGGCCCCTGCGGTGGTTTCATGCTCCATAAGACGGGCGCTCAAAAATAATAGACACGCAGCCAGCTGCCCAGGGCCTGCCGCGGCAGTGGGCCATGCTGAGGCGGCCGCCTGGGAAAGAAGCCAATTCCCAGGCCCGGTGGGGAGAAAGCACAGCATCGGCAGGGGCAGGAGCCGCCGTGTCTTGGTCAGCAAAGCCCCAGCCAATAAGGGGCTAAAAGTAAGCAGCCTCTCCTGGTGGCCGCGCGCACTCTCCTTTCCCTATGACTCGGGGTCCTCCTGTCGGGGCGGGTGTCTGTCTGCTGCAGAGCCGCCCTGGCTGGGGCGCCCCAGGTGTGGGGGGGGAGGTGCATAGGCAAAGGGATGAGAAGGGGAAGGTCAGGAGCTTCCTCTGACTCCAGGGGGGCTCCCTGTCAGTTCTGAGCATCCAGCTGCCGCTGGGGAAAAACACTTTCTGGGCAACGTGTTGGAGCTGGGCACGTAAGGAGCCCAAGATAAAGCCCCTGGGGTCCATGTGCGGCACTTGGTGGGGAAGGACATGCAGAACCCTCACCTCTCTGGTTCCCCTTGAACACTGTGACCCCGCAGAGAGGAGGGCCCAGTGGCCCCGGGCCACCGGCTCCTCCAAGAGCCTCTAGTGCTGTCCTGCACATACACCTGTGTCTCTAAAGAATGAAGGGTTGTTGTTTTTTTTAATCTCCAAACAAAGAATGAACATTTTAGTAAGGAATCGGGTGAGTGGGGATCCTGCAAAGCATCCCCTGGGGCTGGGAGGTGGGATGCAGATTTATCTCAATCATGCTGCTATGGCTGAAACACACAGTTCAGTGATCCTCTTTTGAAACAGAGTGAGACTGTGAGCCCCACAGAAATATTGCTAATGTTGCCTTTTCCTCGCACTTCTGTCCCCTCCCACCTCAGGATCATGCACACCCCTGCCCACCGCGGGGTCTGGCGGCCCGGCTTCCCAGCATGTCTTACCTGGAGAACGGCCAAAGCCCTTGAGCCGTCTTCCTGCCTTCGACACCATCCCCCTTAAGGCCCTTCTCCAGCTTCAAAAATGTCATCGGCTGCCCCCACTGCTTGGCCTGACCCACCTGGTTCCTCAGCAAACTAGACACCCATTTCTTCATTCCTCTCTGCCTTTGCTAAAGGCAGTTCCCACTTTCTAGAACACTCTCCTCCACTTTTGCTATCTCTTAAATTCCTACTAACTTTTTTTTTTTAAAGTAGACTCCATGCCCAATGTGGGGCTCAAATTCATGACCCTGAGATGGACAGTCACGTGCTCTGCTGACTGAGCCAGCCATGGGCTCCGAATTCCCACCAAAGCCCAGTTTACATGGTACCCTCTATCCCCAATTCATCCCAAAGAGAAATTGTCACCCCCTTCATGTCCCTCAGGCATGTTAGGCAGCTTCTATCACAGCGTCTATGTTTCCCATTACAGTTACTGTCTTGTGTGTCCCCCTGCTGGCTGGCTGGATCCTGAGGGCCTGACTGAGAACAGTGCCTGGCACACAATAGGCATCTATTAAAGGCAGCCAAGCCATAGTTGACCTACAGACCCATGATATAAATGTTTTTTTGCAACAAGCCACCCAGGTTTTTTCAGCTGGTTTGTTACACAGCATGACTGTGCCAAGAGCTGACTGAGACATGTGGGTCCAGGGAGAATGGAGTGTTTGGGACCGAGTGTGCCATGCTGGCGGAAAGCGCGTGCTGAGAGCTGGTGGGGGGTGCGGGGTAAGGATGCTCGGAATGTGGTGACAGAGTCAGACCACCCAGTTTCAAGTCCTGGTTCTACCTCTTGCTCCCATGTGTGTGTCTGTGGGCAAGTGACTCATTTTCCTCATCTATAAAATATGGATGACAGTAAAAGGCTCTGTCTCGTGGGGCTGCCATGAGGAACGAGAGGGACAACAACAAGCCGGGTGCTTGGCACACAGCAAGGACTCCGCTAGCGTTCACTGTTAGTGATGATGACTAATTGTGACTGATGGTCGTGTGCCCCTCCTTCCCTGGTCCGGCTTGCCCGCTCCCTGCCCAGTTGCTCACAGCATGCGCTGTCTGTCAAGAGGCGTTCCGCGGGAGGGAGGCAATTTTCCTCTGTCGTCTTCCATGGTTTCTCTCGAACTTTGATGTTTCATGAGGGGCTGGCAGCAGCCTGTGCCCTGCCTTCCTGCAGAAGAGCTGAGCATGGCGCCCGCTCCTGGCTTGGAGCGCAGAGAGAGTAAGTCGCAGCTCGGAAAAGCAGGGCTTGACAAAAGCAAGGGGTCGGGGGGGGGGGTGGCATGGATGGTGACGACTTCACCTTCCCGGCTCTTGTGAGTCATGCAGACCCACTACCAGCACCCCCAGCTTCTGGAGATGGGCAAGAGGCTGGAGGTCTCCGTGTCACCTGCGTGTTGGTCACCTCAGCAGACGGTCATGCCACCGCAGCCCCAGGAAGCAGAGACAGGAGGGATTCAGAGTCAGAGGTAGCACAGGCTCCGCATTTTGGGACACAGGAAATATCTGAGCAAGTCCCAGCGTCATGTACCAACAGGACTCTCAAAGCCACCCAGCAGAAGATCGCATGAGGAAGGGACTCCAGAACCTTCCAGGGAACACCTGAGAGGGACTGGAAGGATCGCAAGGGCTTGAATAAATGGAGATGAGGACGGACAGCGGCATCCTGGGCACCCCTGGCTTACAGCTACCCCTCTCCAGTGACCCACCCCGTGCAGAACGCTGGGACTGTCTCATGGCTGCCACAGCAGCTGTCCCCTTGCCCACTCTTCCAGGAGGGGCCCGGCCTCACCAGCTCCTTCTGCGCTTGGCTGGGGATGATCCCCAAACAAAGAGACCCTCCCTTCTGGGCTGCCATTTGCCAGGTCTCCTAGGACCCCAAAGCCAGAAACAGGAGAAGGGGGAGGACTCAAGTCCTGTAGACATCAGGTGTCTCCAGGAGCCGCGGCTGCCGTGAACAGGACTCCCTGGGATCGTGACTCCCACCGAGGCCACAGCATGAGATGGGACAGAAAGCAGAAAGATGAGCAGGAAGGGGCGCCTGGGGGGTTGTCGGTTAAGTGTCCGACTCCTGATTTCCGCTCAGGTCATGATCTCAGGGTCGTGGGATTGAGCCCTGTGTTGGGCTCCGTGTTGGGCGTGGAGCCTACTTGGGATTCTCTCTCTCTCCCTCTGCCCCTCCCCCCGACCTTGCACACACTCAGGCTCTCTCTCTCAGAAAAAAGGAAAAGATTGGCTGGAAGAATGTTGGCTGGGGAGCATGGAGGCCTGAGCTACCTGGCTGACCCGAAGCAGGTCACTTCCCCATGTGGAAGATGAGGAGACCACCATCTTCCTTTCCCCAGCTGGGTCAGAGAAATGAAAGGGAAAGATGTGGAAATGCAGTGGAAGGTGAGGGTCGGGGAGGAGGCAGATGACAATGTTTCCTCTTCTAGAAAGAATTCCGGGCACATAGCCCTCTCCAGAAGGAAGAAAGATCCCCCTAGCCCCACCTGTACCCCCCAAACTAGCATAATAATAGCAAACACGCAGCATTCACCTGGTGCTAAGCCGTGCCCTAAATGCTTTCTACGTGTCTACTCATTTCCCATTATACCCCATTCTGAAGATGAAGAAGCTGAAGCTCAGAGGGGTTGAGTAACCTGCCCAAGGTCACACAGCCAGTGAGAGGTGAGGTCAGATTTGGACCTGGCCAGATTATAAGCCCTCATTCTCTTTCTTTTAAAAAAAAGATTTATTTATTTGGGCCACCTGGGTGGCTCAGTCAGTTAAGCATTTGCCTTTGACTCAGGTCATGATCTTGGGGTTCTGGGATGGAGCCCTGTGTTGGGGTTCCTGCTCAGTGGGGGGGTCTTCTTCTCCCTCTCCCTCTGCCCTTCCCTGAGTGCTCTGTCTCTGATAAAAAAATAAAAGCTTAAAAAAAAAAAACACACAAGGATTTATTTGAGAGAGAGAGAGAGAGAGAGAGCCGTGAGCACGCGCGCACGAGCAGGGGAGGGGCAGAGGGAGAGGCAGAGAGAGAATCTCAAGCCAACCGCCTGCTGAGCGCAGAGCCCCGCCTGGAGCTCGATCCCATGACCAGCGATCCTGGCCTGAGCCGAAACAAGAGCCGGACGCTCAAGCGACAGAGCCCCCCAGGTGCCCCCTAACCCCTCTCTTAGGCTGCCTCTGCTCCTCAGTAAACCCCCGGGACCCTCAGAACAACTGGCCGGGAACGAAGACGTTTTCTCTCGTGCGGCGCTCAGCCAGAATTGCCTGGAGTGATTTGGGGCAGGGCCCGGTGTGGGGAGTAGGGACGAGAGGGACCCCCTGAGGCACACGAAACAGACGAGAAAGGGACTGAAGCAAAGACAGGCACAAGGAACTGAGAGCAAATGAGAAGCCAGAGATGGGGCCGCAAGCTGCCGCTGAGATGGTTTTGAAGGGAAGCAAAGAGCAGGGCCCTGGAGAGACAGACGGGAAGCGGTGGACAGGCGCCCCTCCCAGGCCTGGGCGCTCCCCTTGGCTCACTCATCTGGCTCCGCCAACCTTGAGGGAAAGCACGCAGGCCGGGGGTTCATGGTGTCGGGGTGGGGGGTTGGGCTGTCCCTCACGGAGGCACATTCTGCACAGCACATGACTGTTGCCCTCACACCTGCAGTGCTGGCCTGACAGGGACATCGGGGGCAGGGGCTCTGAGCGAGGCTCACTCACTCCCGGGTCTGGCAGTGGCTGCTGGCTGAGGTTGGGATCTCGGATGAACGCCTACATGTGGCCTTTCTGTGCGGTCTCTTCACAGCCTGGCAGCCATGTGAGTATCTGGACAAGGGTATTCTGGGCAGAGGGAGTGGCCGGTGCAAAGACCCAGAGGTTTTGGACAAAACCAAAGATCTTCTAGGTTTTAGATTTAAATATATCTATATCTATATATCTATATCTACCTCTGCAAGGGCAGGTTCTTCCAAAGATGAGCGAAGGGAGGACCAAACAGCATAGACCAAGCCTCTGCTTGGGGCTAAGACCTTTCGGTCAGCAGGTGTCTGCCCACCCCAAGCCCCAGCAGGGAGCAGGTCCTTGTCTCAGCCCACACAAATGAACTGGCTTCCCAAAGGGCTCATTTCGGAACAAAGGGAAGGCTGGTCCCCACGACAAACAAATCCAGGTTTCCACCCTCCAAGACAGTTTGCTTGTAATCCAAAAAGAACTATCTTTCCAACATTCCCACATTTTAAGTCCAGTCTTTCTGATTACCTCTCGGCACTTAATTTTTTTGAGGCCAGTACACCTGTGAAACCCTTTTAAGAATGATTATTATCACCACCTTTTGCAATTTGGGAACTGAGTTTCAGAGAGGGTAATTCCCATGCCCAAGGACACACAGCCAGTCCCTCCTCCCCATCCTCTTGGCACTTAGAGGCTGCATATCTTTGGCCAAACAACTGGGCCTCAAAGCCTCCGGTGGCTCCCTGGGAGATGGGAATGAGGCCCACTTGCTGGCAGGGTGTGCCCAAGAATAATGACGTAAGAGGCCTCGGCTTAGAGCAGATGCTCAACAGATTGTCAGTATTGTTACCGCTTTCACTGTGCGGATGGGAAAGTGGGCCCTGGGCCCATCAGATGTGGCCGTTCCCCCGACTCAGTCCAGACCCGAGGATCCCAAGGGGGGACACACCGGGCAGTGTGGTGTGGTGGTGCTGGTAGGGGTCTGGGGTTTGGGGCTGGGCTCCTCCGGGCTCTCTGACTATTTTCCATCTTCCCTTTCTTCACGAGCTGCCATCATTTAACAACCTCGGGAGTGAAAAAAGAGAGCTGGGGGAGCAAATGTGCAATAGCTTAAATTAAAATTAAATTGAAATAAATTAAATGAAACAGGCAACTTCCCCGTCCTCATCTCTCAGGCCAAATCATGGTGAAGCTCTCTGGCTGCGGAGGAGCCGGCCAGTAGGGGGTTCCTCGGCTTCCCAGTGGCCTCCTGGAGGCCGGGGGTGCCGGGTGGCCCTCCCCTCCCTGCCTGCCCCCCTCAGGGGGCTACTGCTTCTGACACCTTTTCCTGGTTGTGGGCGGGGCCGGTGCCCGATGCTGGGGGAGCACCCGGAGCCAGAAGCCCAAAGCTGGCCCTGCCTCCCTCTGCCTCCTCCATCCTGTCTGTCTCCACCAGAGATGCCAGGTCACAGGGGAGACTGGAATCCAGGACAGCGGATCCCCAGCCGCAGGTGCCTTGGCTGGGGAGGTGCGTGTCTGATGGGCAGCAGTGGGGTTTCGAGAGAGCGCCCTCTAGATCCCTCGGGTTTCTGGGGCCTAGATGACACGGTGGTGTGGCAGAGCTCCCCCCCCCCTCCCCCCCCGGCCCCTGCTGGGCCCAGGCCCCTCCCAGGCCGCCCTGGGCACTTCAGGCCAAAGCAGACCGGATTCCAGGCCAGGCCCTCAGGTCCTGGGCTCAGGTTCCTTCAGCTTCCCATCACATCCCCTCAGGGGCCCAGTTTGGAGAAAAACTTGACACAAGCACAGAATTTCTTTCAAGTACCAGTTTTGAGTGAAAAATTCATGTGCGTTTTACATTCTGTCTTGTAATATACTCATGTTTATTTTAATGTATAATGTTTTACAATATTTACCAGTGAGTAAAACTGACATGCCCAGAGGCTATGCCCCTTTATCCAGAATCTTCCTGTGTGAGGAGTCTCACAGCCTGTCTTCAGCCCCACACCTGTCTTCCCCTGCCCCACCCCACCAGGCTGGAATCCTAGAAGGTGGGAAAAATCCCAAAGTCAAAACCAAGGGCATTGACAACACGGATGGGCCAAGGACATTATGCTAAGTGAAATAAGTCAGTCACGAAAGGACAAACCCACTGAATGAGTCCACTCACTTGAGATACTTAGACTAGTCAAATTCATAGAGACAGAAGAGTAAAAACGGTGGTTGCCAGGGAGAGGGGGCGGGGGGACTATTGTTTCATGGGTACACGGTGTCAGGTTTGCAAATGGAAAACATTCTGGAGATGGATGGCCCAACAATGTGAATGTCCTTAATATAGCTGTTCTGTATACACAAAAGCCGTTAAGATGTTAAAATTTATGTGATGTACATTTTTTACCACAATTAAACAAAAAAGAAGGCATCCAGGGTCAGAGAGGTTAACCAACCAGGGTCTTACTGCAGGGTGGGAGCAGGGGCAGGGGCAAGGGCCTGGACCTCCTCTCCCTAAAGAAGACCCTACCCCTGCGTTGCACCCCAGGGAGGTAGCAACAGATACAGCCCCTTGGCCACCTGGGTCGCCCCCAACATTGGGGCTGGAAGAAACTCTGGAAAGCAATCATTCCATTCTCTGAATTTTATGGATGAGGACACTGAGGCCTGGGGCCCGGGAGCCGCCTCCACAAGCCTCGCAGCTAGTAGGCGGCCTGGAAGGGGGAGGTCTGGGGGCTGGCCTGCGTGCTCCCGCAGCAGCTACAAAGGTGCAGGACGAGGCAAGCAAAGCCCTTCCTCCCACTGCCCCTGCCCCCAACTTACGAAAGCGTGCAGGTAACCCTTGTCCCCTCACCAGGCTGCACGGAGGCTGGTTAATTAATTAACCCGTGTTAAGGGACCAGGCACAGGCTAATCGACAATAGGCAGTCTCATTATTATTGTTAATCAGACTTTTTGCAGTTTTATAGCTGCCATCGCCCGGGGCTATTGCGTGTCTCTGGAAGTTAATTAAGCCTGCCAGGGATGAGCTCCAGAGCGGGGAAGAAGCGAGCGAGGGGCCAGGCTGGGGGGACAGCCTGGGGATCCTGATCCCCTTCAGGCTGGCTGCGTGGTCACAAGCTCCAGCCTCCAGGGGAGATAGGAAATGAGCAGGAAAACAAGGGGAGGGGGGAGGGTCCCCAGCTCCAGTCTCTGATTCTCACTCAGGGAGGGCCCCCTGCTCTCAGTCTACCCTCACTGAGGAGTGGGCATAATTAGGAGCAAGAAACAGAAAGCAGTCATTTCATCAACAAGTACCGCCTGGTGCGTCAGGCCAGGCCCCAGAGCTGGAGGTAAGTGAGGAGTGCAGGCGTCCCTGGGGTGTGACCAGGGCGGTGACACTTGGGGGTCCGGTGCTCCCGGCTGGGATGAAGAGCTAGAAAGGTTCTGGGGATCCCGGGTCTCCGGGGGGCCGGGGCCTCGCTGCCGGGCAGCACAACCCGCAGGCGGACCCCCAGCAGCCCACGAGCCCCCGAGGGCCACCCGCAAGCCCACCCCAGCCCGCTCTGGGGAAGCAGCCGCAGGAAAGAGCCGCCCGAATGTCAGGGTGTTTGGCACAGAATAGACAACAGGGGAATGTGAACCCAGGGAACTGAGAATACGAATCCTGACCACCCCCGCAGGGCCTCTGGCTCCCGCGCTTACCAACGGGGGCCCCTCTTCTCAGCCGCCGGACCCGACAGGCAACACCGGAGAGTTCCGCCAGGGATCCGGGGGTGCAAGCTGTGGAAATCAGGGCGGCTTGGGACGGCAAGATCCCGTGAGGCACCCAGAGGCTTGCCTGGTGCCATCGAGGGGTAAGTACCCGTCCCCCGGGCTCTGTCTACTCTGGGGTCTGACAGGCCCGGCCCATCTGTGAAGGGAGAGCCGGGAGGAGCTTTTGGTGAAGACAGCAAAAGGATTCACTGAAAGTGACTGGCATGAGAACCATATATGTCTGCTGTCAGTGATCACAGTTAGGCACACAAGCCTATGGACAATACACAAACCATTCTGATATAAATTTCTACTTTTTGTGATTTGGAGTTTACATTTGTTTCTTTTTTTTTTTTTAAAGATTTTATTTATTTATTTGAGAGAGAGAGAGAATGAGAGATAGAAAGCACGAGAGGGAAGAGGGTCAGAGGGAGAAGCAGACTCCCTGCTGAGCAGGAAGCCCGATGCGGGACTCGATCCCGGGACTCCAGGATCATGACCTGAGCCGGAGGCAGTCGCTTAACCAACTGAGCCACCCAGGCGCCCTACATTTGTTTCAATACATGAATCTATTCACCTTAGAGATTATAAAAAAAATAAATCTAAAGTATCCATTGACCACACTATTTTGTCCCTCTCCGTATCCAGAGGGAGTCACTATCTGATTTTGGTGTAGATCCTTCAGATAAAAAAATAAAAAAATAAAAATTAAAATAAAAAAATATATATTTAAATCTATTAGATAGACCAAAAACACCCACACACATATATATATAGTATTGTTTTAGGTGTGTGCTTTTTAAAAATTATAAATGGTATCATATATGTTCTGTAAAGGGAAGGAAAAATAATTTTGCCTCTACCCTTTTAGGTTCTCGGCTGAGATCCCCCTGTAAGAAAGAGATTAGGAAGACAAAACCAAATTTAATTATATATGTCCGGAGCCCCACAAAGATATGAGACAAAGAAGTGATCAGAGCAGATGATTTTTATATCTTTCAGACAAAGAAACAATAAATTTGTGAGGAATTGACAAGACGAAGGTGTTTGGGCTTGGGGCAGTAAAGTAATGTAGAAGTAACAAGGTTTGTTTATCCAGGCTTCTCGGCCTCCAATTCCCTGTCTCTGGTGATAAGGAGGCCTCCTGCCCTCCTGGTACAGGGTGGGTGCCTTTCACGTGGGAGGTTGATTTCCTGCTTCCAGAGGCACAGAGGAGGGTCAGAGTGTCCTTGCACCAGCTGTCTCTCAAGTACCTTTGATTCAAAATAATCAATATGCCAAAGTGGCATATTTTAGAATGACATTTTCTGAACCCCTACATCTGCAACTGGCTTTTTCACTCACTGTTGTTTTGTATATCCAGATACACTGATGCATTTCAACCTGGTTCATTCTTTTTGGCTGCAGGGTCATCTTCTATCCTAAGAACATACCACACCTTACTGCTCTATACCACTATTTTGCTATTTCAAAACTACCACAGAGATCATTCTTGCACATACGTCAGGGCCCATGTGTGTTTCTACGTGTGTGTCTTTCTAGTGCTAACACACAGAATGACTAGGTTATAGGATATGAACATTTTCCATTTTGAACGGACACCATCAAACCCCTCTCCAGTGTGGCTGTACCAGTTGGCACCCCTTTCCCGCACCCTCACTAACACTTGGTATTGTAAAACAAGGTTTTTTTGTCTTTTCTTCTCAAAGATTTTATTTATTTATTTGACAGAGAGAGAAAGAGAGCGCGCGCGCGAGTGCACAAGCAGCGGGAGCTACAGGGAGCGGGAGAGGGAGAGGGAGAAGCAGGCTTCCCACGGAGCAGGTTGCCCAGTGCAGGGCTCTACCCAGGACCCTGGGATCATGACCTGAGTCGAAGGCAGACGCCTAGCAGCTGAGCCACCCATGTGCCCCTAAAACAAGGTTTTCTATGACAAGCTGCGGATTAAAAGCTGTGGAGTTTTGATTCACATTTCCTTGATTAATCCTGGGGTTAAGCATCTTTTTGTTGATCAGCCATTTATATTTTCTCTTTCATGAATTGCCGACTTACAGCCACTGTTTTTTTCTTCTGTTGGGTGGTTTTTCTTTTCTCCCATTGATTTATAGATGTTCTATAAATGCTAGATTTTAGTTCCTTTTCTATATATTTAAAATGTTTGCCAGGGTGCCTAGGTGGCTCAGTCAGTTAAGCTTCCACACTTGGTTTCGGCTCAGGTCATGATCTCAGGATGGTGGGATGGAGCCCCTTGCAGGGCTCTGTGCTCAGTGGGGAGACTACTTGAGATTCTCTCTCTCTCTCTTTCTCACTCTCAAAAAATAAATAAATAAATAAATAAGTTTGCCATCAGTGTGTTGATTGTCCTCAAACGTGTTTATGGTATTTTGTACTGAAATGTTTAATTTTGATTTGTGACGTTTTCTTTATGTAAAAATCTCCCTATGATTTGGTTTGCAGATTTTATGTCTTGTTTAAATAAGCCTTCCCTACTGGAAAGTAAAAAAGATGGTCTTTTATCATCTATTCTAATATTTTTAAGTTTTTTCCTTCTCCAGTTAAGTCTTTAATCCATCTGGAGTATTTTTTTAATGGCAATACTGTACCCAGATAGAACTACATTTCCCAGACTCCTTTGCAGCTAGGGGCTCCCATGGGACCTATAGCTCTGGTGGGAGGCAGGGAAGCAAGCAGCAGGCTATGTGGGATTTGGTGGGGAGGGTTCATTTTGCTGCTACAGGCACTGTCCTTTTCTCTTTCTCACTTCTTCCTCTCACTGCCTGGAATGTGGGTGTGTTATTTTTTCACAAGAATTTCAGAATTAATTTGTCAAGCTGCACAGAAAAATGTCCTTGGAAGTTTAACTGGGATTTATATCAGCTTTGAGCAACAGAGACAGATACATTTTATTTATTTATTTATTTATTTATTTATTTATTTTTAAGATTTTATTTATTTGCGAGAGAGAATGAGAGATAGAGAGCACGAGAGGGAGGAGGGTCAGAGGGAGAAGCAGACTCCCTGCTGAGCAGGGAGCCCGATGCGGGACTCGATCCTGGGACTCCAGGATCATGACCTGAGCCGAAGGCAGTAGCCTAACCAACTGAGCCACCCAGGCGCCCAAGAGACAGATACATTTTAGATAATGAAATTGTTAGTGTTGAATAATTAGTAAATCCACAGGAATGCGGACCAAAACCGGTACAGAGACGCCCATGATGTCAACAAGAAACTGAGCTTCCTTCTTTCTTCTTTACTTTTGTGAGTTGTGTGGCTTTTATGCTGTTGGACCCAGGATGTGCAGTACTGAGTTGTGTGGCTTTTATGCTGTTGGACCCAGGATGTGCAGTACTTCCTGCACGGCATCCTAATAGCAACTAAAGTTCAACTAAAGAACGAAGAGAAACCCAATTAAAAAAGTCCAAGACCCATGTGGAATCTTCCCGCCTATGAACTCGGTATAGCTTTTATTTGTTCAGCTCTTTTCCTACATACTCTTCTGGAACAACCCTACTTGATCATTGACTGATTCATATTTTTTTTCCGGTGGTTAGTTTTATTTATTTATTTTTAATTTAAATTCAATTAATTAACATATAGCGTATTATTAGTTTCAGAGATAGAGGCTAGTGATTCATCAGTCTTAGACAATTCCCAGTGCTCATCACAACACATGCCCTCTCCAATGTCCATCACCCAGTTACCCCATCCCCCCACCCCTCTCCCCTCCAGCAACCCTCAGTTTGTTTTCTATGATTAAGAGTCTCTTATGGTTTGTCTCCCTCTCTGATTTCATCTTGTTTTATTTTTCCCTCCCTTCCCCTATTGATTCGTATTTTTGTATCTGTGTTAACAAGTGGGAGGGACCTCTGGTTTTGTTTAGGGTCAGGGTGATCTCAGAAAATGAGATTGAGACTCCCATCTCATTCTGTGTTCTGGAAAGTTGATACTAGCCAGGTACTCGTTAATAATTTATAAGTTTAGTAGAACTCCTCAAATACTGTCAGGGTCAAGTACTTTTTGAAGTACTTGGCACCTGACCACCATTGCAGTTCTATCTCTGTTTACTGGTCCATTTGGGTATTTTGCTTGTTCTTGGGCCTATTCTTGTCATTATTTTTGCATAGGTTTACATATTTATTAGTAAAAAGTTGTGGGTTGTTTTGCTTGTTTGTTTACATTTTAACAGTCCCTTCTGTCTGTACTTACGTATCCATTTTTCACTCCTACTCTGGTTTGTTCAAGCTTTTCACTTTTTTCTTTGCTTGGCTAAAGTTACATTTGCCTGAAGTTTGTCTGTATTAATAATGGTTTTAAAGAGCCATGTTTTCTTTTTGTTGAACAACTCCTCTGCTGGTTTTCTCTTTCCTTAAACCTTGCTTTTTATCATTATTAGTTCTTTTTCATTTCTTTGCATTCCTTTTGCTGTTCTTTTTCCCCTAGCTTCTTAATTTGAAAGCACAGTTCAGGGGCGCATGGGTGGCTTAAGTCGTTAAGCATCTGCCTTCGGCTCAGGTCATGATCCCAGGGTCCTGGGATCGAGCCCTGCATCGGACTCCCTGCTCAGGGGGAAGCCTGCTTCTCCCTCTGACCCTTTCCCCTCTCATGCTGTTTCTCTCTCGATTGCTCTCTAATAAATAAATAAATAAAATCTTAAAAAAAAAAAAAGAAAGCATAGTTCATTTATTTTTACTCTTTCTTATTATCAAACAAATATATTAAGACTATAACTTTTCCTCTGAGTACGACTTGGCTATATCCCATAAGTCATATAGTCTCTCATATTGTTCAGTTATAAATAGTCTATGACTTTGGGTTTTTTGTTTTGTTTCATTTCACCTCAGTTATTTAGATGTCATAAATGCTTGTCACCTGAAATATATTTTGGTTGATATATTGATATTGTTAATTAAAATAATTTTTTGGAAAGATTTATTTTTTTATTGTAGGGAGGGGGAAAGGGGCAGAGGGAGAGGGAGGATCTTCAAGCAGACTCCTCGCTGAGCGCAGAGCCCAACGGGGGCTCGATCTCACGACCCCAAATCATGACCTGAGCTGAAACCAAGAGTCGGATGCTCAACCAACTGAGCCACCCAGGCGTCCCAAAATTGTTAATTTTTAATAGATCTTATTTTTTTTAAAGATTTTGTTTATTTATTTGAGAGAGAGAGAGAATGAGAGATAGAGAGCACGAGAGGGAAGAGGGTCAGAGGGAGAAGCAGACTCCCTGCCGAGCAGGGAGCCCGACGCGGGACTCGATCCCGGGACTCCAGGATCATGACCCAAGCTGAAGGCAGTCGCTCAACCAACTGAGCCACCCAGGTGCCCTTTAATAGATCTTATTAATAGCAATCTGACCATATGCTTTTATAGATAATATAATTTTTTTCTTCAGAGAAATTTCTTGTCTTCTCTCTTTATTCTTGTTCTTAAATTATACAAAGATGTGTCCGATTATAAAGTTATAACAGGGGACCCTTTTGACCTGAGACTAATATCTTCCTTGAGATATTTCTGCTTTATACTCCATTAGATATCACCTTCTCTCTAATCTCTTTTCTCTTTTCTGAATATCTAGTAAATAGGTGTTGGAATTCTGGATTTGTTGCCCACATCTTGTGTCTTTTCTCTGATGATTTGTATAACTTTATACCTTCCACTGCATTCTGGAAGAAATCTTCATCTCCATCTTCTAGCTCACTAATTTGCTCTTCGGCTGAGTCCCTTCTGTTATTCCCATTTACTGAATTTATCTTCAATATATTTTGTAACTTATGTTTTTAATTTATGCAGTATCTTTTAAAATATTTTTCAAAATAGACTGGCTTTTTTTCATGGATGCCTTATCTTTTTGTCCCCCCAAAGATATTTTCAATACTTATTTTAAAATTCTCTCCTGCCTGCTTTATTAACCGTTTCCTCGGGTATCATTCTCCCCATTTGTTGTCATAGTCAATAGGTATGCCTTTCCTCATATGTTTGCAGGAAGCTTCTAGATCTGTATAAACCTCCTTTTTTTTTTCTAAGATTTTATTTATTTGTGAAAGATAGAGCATGAGCCGGGGGGAGGGCAGAGGCAGAGGAAGAAGCAGACTCCCTGCTGGGCAGGGAGCCAGATGCGGGACTCGATCCCAGGACCCAGGGATCATGACCTGAGCCGAAGGCAGACACTTAACCGACTGAGCCACCCAGGCTCCCTGAACCTCCTGTCTTGAGGAAAGGGCAGGGAACAACTGTTTTCAGTTAATGGAGAGGGCGGTGTGGTGGGGGGGCATTCACAGTCAGAAGGGTTCCTGGATTGCTCATCTTCCCTTGCTATGATTGCTCCCTATTCCTCCCAACCAGCAGGGCCGGGGCATGGCCCTGTTTTACAACCTAAGCTCACACTCATTGCTTCACCTGAGACAAATCCCAAATTATTGCTGCCTGACCCAAAGTGCCGTGTACGGGCGTGTGTATGCATGTGCACCTGTGTGCGTGCGCACCCGTGTGAGTGTTCACCCATGTGTTTGTGTGTCTAAGGTTCACCCCATCGCTAGTCAGTTGTCCCTGGTTCTTTCCTCCCAGGATTTGCCTCTCCTGGTCATGAAGATTCTTCTGACCCTTAGACATACTAGGAGGTGTTTTTAAATTAACTGATTTTAGTCAATTCGTCCTTTCAAATATAGATATAGAGATTTAAGTCTCCCTTATATTTTCCTTACTTATTTTTAAAATAAATCTTTCTGTTCCATTGTTTCGATTTCCTCCTCTGGGGACTATGATTATGCAACTGCTGTTGCCTGCCTTACACTTCTGTCCTTTTCTCTCTCATTTTTAAAATCACTCTCTTTATTTCCATTTTATTTTGTTTTATTTTCTCGTTTACACGGTATCTATTGCCCTTTGTGGGTTTTGTCTTTTAGTTGTAAATTCTGAAATAGTTTTGTCTTTTCTATCCTGGGAATTGGAAGTGGGATTTATGTTTTAGCAGGATCACTGGGGCTGCTGGGGCTGGGATGGCGGAGGGGGTGGAGCATTTGGGAACGAAGGAGGAAGCAAGGAGGCCTGTCAGGAGACTTGCAGACATATTCCTAGGGAAATACAGTGACTTGGAGTAGAGGGTAGAGATGGAAATTGTGAGAAGTATTGGTCTTGGGATATATTTTGAAGGTATCACTGACAGAATATGCTGTTGGGTTTGATACAAAATTGGAGACAGTTTTGGGAGTTTGGTTTGGGTTATGCTAACTTGGGCTTTCTAATTAGACATACAATCAGAAGAGGCAATTTGATATTTGAGTCTGGAGGTAGAGGAGAGGTTGGGACTTGAGATAAAAATTCAGAAGTCCTCAGCATATGGTTTTTAAAGTCTTGAGACTGGAAGAAATAACCTGGAAAATGAGGTGGGGGGGAGAAAAAGTCTGAGCAGGAGCCCTGGAGCCCTCCAGCATTTACAGATCATGAAGCTGAGGAGGATCTGGCCCAGAAGTCTGTGAAGGAGCAGCCAGTGAAGTAGGAGTAGGGGAGTCCGAAGGGGGTAAACAGCTGTGCGGCATACTGCTGGGGGCAAGGAATCTCAGGCCTGAGTTGTGACCATGGGAAGTAGCTGGTGACCTCGTACTGTTTCCTGATTAAGTGGAAGAAAAATGGATGCTTCCTCTTTGCTCTTTCCTCCCTCCTCCCCTCCCTTCCTGAAGCATTTGGACTTAATTATTAAGTCCAAATGCTGTTAGATACAGCTGGGCCAGATGGGTATCCATGGTTGGGGGTGGAGGGGGTCAGCCTGGTGCAGGGCATTAGAACCCGAGTGGAGTGATGGGGGCATCTGTGGGGGGGGGGGGTGCTGTGTTGGCAGCATCAGTAGAAAGTTGGTTACATATGAGGATTCATCAAATAAGCAAATGTATTGAGGATAATGGGATTCAGGGTTCTCACTGGTGGCAAAAACGTTATAAATATAAAAAGGATAAAATTAGAAAGAATCCCATGGTGTTGGACTGGAATTAGATGTGGAAACAAAGATAGATGAAAATTTGTGTAGAGAGAAAAAATTTCTAACTCTCTCCACTGGGAGGGCCTGGGAACAACACCATCCAAAATCAAAGAGCACACCAAGTGCCCAGATCTTGGTTTCTAAATACCACTGTCCCCTAAAAGGAACTAGAATTCCTTGGAGAAATGGCTGATTCCAAGACTGAAGCAGGAAAAGTACAAGATAAGCCTGGAACATCTTGTACCAGGAAGTAAAGAAGTGTTTGTTCAAAACATGTCAAAGGAACACAGAAGTTAGCCCCATGAGCTCTTACTCTTCAACTCTGGGGCTATTGGAGCATCAAATTAATAATAATAACTGCAGATGATAACCCAGTGAATAAAGTAGGATTCCACAAACCTATACAGATAGAAAGAGGCAGGGTGGGGGGCAATGACAAAGCTCATCCTTATAATAGAATGCCAACTAATAGCTGCAGAAGGAATGATGGAATTAGAAATTTTGGCAATCCTCATACTAATGATGAACTCAGCCAAGAAATATCACTGGATGCTAAAACTTGTGAGTGAAAGTTTGAAGATGCTATTACAGAGCTTCAAAATACTTACTGATTACCAAGGGGAAAAGAATAGCTTTCAGTGGAGAAACCTGGCAGTCAACACCTCAGTCAACTCATCAGTGTTAACATCATCAGTAATGGGACAAATTTAAATCATGTACCACCCGCCAGGACTCAATGACAAGGATGGAGAACCACTTCTGAGATACTCCTGCCAAAGAAGTATAACCTGAATCTAATCATGAAGAAATATCCAACAAGTCCAAATGGAAGTACACAGTACAAAAGAACTGGGCTATCATCTTCAAAACTGTCACGGTTCTGTCGAGGAACTATTCTAGACTGAAGGAGACATGACAACTAAGGGACACACATGATTCTGGATTAGATCCTTTTGATAGAAAAGACATTCTTGAGACAATCAGTGAAACGTGAATGAAATGTGGGTGGCAGCGATGTATCCAGGTTAATTTCTTCATTTTGCTGGTGGGTGTAGGAGAATGTTCTTGTTGGTAGGAAATGCCCACGAAAGTATTCTTGGGTTAGAAACAGTATTCTTGGGTGGTGGGGCATCAGGTCAGCAACTTATATTCAAATATTTCGAGAAAAAGAAAGTTTATTGTACTGTTCTTACAGTTTTTCTTTATGTTTGAAATATTTGAAAACAAAAGGAAAAAGAAAACAACAAAGACACAGAAAGAATACCCGGATGAGAAAGCCAGCAGACAAATCAAGAAAGTGGGCTGTTGTACAGCACAACTGACTAGGTTTTCTCAGTATGTCCGTCCGATGAAAAAGGGCAGGATTCAGGGATGTCTAATCTAGACAAAAGGGATATAAGAGACACAATAAACCAGTGTGGATCTTGATTCCAACAAAACAGCTCTGAAGACACATTTTCTTTAATAAATAAATTTATTTATAAAAAGATTTTATTTTTAAGTAATCTCTACACCTAACATGAGGCTCAAACTCACAACCCTGAGATCCAGAGTTGCACGTACCACCAACTGAACCAGCCAGGTGGCTCTGAAAACACATTTTAAAGGGAATCCGGGAAATATGAATAAGGACTATTAGATATTACTAAGTAGTTCTTGCTAATATTCTAAGTGTGAAAAAGCCATTGGGATTTTGTAAGGAAATGTGCTTTCCTCCCCCAGATGCACATTCAAGCCCCTGGGAGCAAAATAACATGAGCTCTGAGGTTGGCTTTAAAATACTTCAGAAAAGGGGGCGCCTGGCTGGCTCAGTCAGTAGAACATGTGACTCTTGATCTCGGGCTTGTAAATTCAAGCCCTACGTTGGGTCTAGAGATTACTTAAAAATAAAATCTTCTTAAAAATAAAATACTTCAGAAAAAGGGGATAGAATAATCAAGCCAAGAAAAAATTTTGATAATTACTGAATCTGGGTGATGGGTATTATATCAGACAGCCTGGGCTGCTATAGCAAAATACCACAGCCCTAAACAACAGAAATCTATTTTCTCACAGTTGTGGAGGCCACGAGTCCAAGGTCAAGGTTTGGTTCTTCTGAGGCCCATCCCCTGGGCTTGTAGATGCCACCTCTCACAGTCATCCCTTGGTCTGAGGTGTTTGTGCCCCAGTCTCCTCTCCTTCTGAGGACACTCATCCGATCGAATTAGAGACCACCTATATGACTTCATTTTAGCTTAATTACCTCTTTAAAAGTACCTCTCCAAATATGGCCACATTCTGAAGTACTGGGGGTTAGGACCTCAACATACGAATGGGGGGGGGCGGGATACAAGGCAACTTGTACCCGGTATATGGGATTTTCTCGTACCATTCTCTCACTTCGGTGAATATCTATTTACAATATAAACTTTTTCATAATAAAAATAAATGCTGAACAAGTAAGTGAAGACAGCCACTGTAGATGGGTTTTTTGAATTTTGCTGCAGAAGATATCAGAGAAATGAGCTCATGCCTGGAGGTGGGATATGAGGTCAAAGGAGTATTTTTTTTCTTTAAAAATTACTGTTATTATGGCATATTTGTATGCTAATAGGAAGGATCCAATAGAGAGAACATTTTGATGTACAATGGAAGAGAGAGGGGATAATTGCAGAGGAAAGTGTCTGAGTTGGCAGAAGGGCTGGAATATTATGAGCCAAAGGGAAGGGTTGCCCATCTCTGTGTCCCCTCCCGGGGAGAAGGCAGAGTGTGGGAGGCAGCTGCTCTGGTGGGAACGTGGGAACGTGGGAGCCCTCTCCTAAGCGATCATGCATCCTCAGTGAGACATGAAGCAACGGCAGCCGTCAGTGGAAGGTGAGGAAGAGCTGGAGATTTGAGGAGAGTGAATCAAACAGGAAAATGAAGAAGGAACGCCAGGAGTTAGCGAGCCCCCTTTGAGGGTCAGATTTATGATTTGCAGCTCTTTCCTCCCAATCTGTAGCTTGTCTTCATCCTTTCAAACGGGTCTCTCTCTGAACTACAGTTTTCAGTGTTGATGAAATCCAGTGTGTCAGTTGTTCCTTTTCTGGATCCTCCTTCTGGAGCCAAGTCGAAGAACTTTGGCTTAGCCCTAGATCCTGAAGTTTATCTCCTACATTTCTCCTAAAAGTTGTATAGGTTTTACATGTTACAATTAACTATGTGATTCATTTTGAGTTACTTTTGGTATAAGGTGTGAGACCTAGCTCAAGGTTCATTTCTTGGCCTATGCATGCCTCGTTGCTCCCGCATTTGTCAAAAAGGCAATCTTTCTTCATTGTAATTGATTTTGCACTTCTGTAAAACACCAGTCCACCATCTTTGTGTTGGGTCTATTTCAGGGTTCTCTATTCTGTTCCCTTGACCTATATGTCTGTCCCTTTGGCGATATCACACATTATTGATTACTTTAGCTATATACTAAGCCTTAATATCAGCTAGGGTGATTCCTCCCACTGTATTATTCTTTCTCAAGATTATTTTAGCCCCTAGAGGGCTTGTGCATTTCCATATAAACTTTAGAATAAGTTTGTCTATTTCTGCAAGAAACCTTGCTGGGATTTTAATAGAAATTGCAATAAACCTATAGATCAACTTGTTGAGAACTGACATCTTCACCATGTTGAGTCTTCCAATCTGTGAACACAGTATGTCTCCCCAAGTAGTTAGGTCTTGTTTGATTTCTTTCATCGGCATTTCATCATATTAACGGAGCCCACGTGGGGCAGAGAGAAGTGTTGTGTCTGATGCCTTGAACTGGAAGCTCCATGCAATTTT
The DNA here is from genome assembly GCF_009762305.2 of Zalophus californianus. NCBI lineage: Eukaryota > Metazoa > Chordata > Mammalia > Carnivora > Otariidae > Zalophus > Zalophus californianus. The sequence continues at coordinate 82,721,706 of NC_045606.1, forward strand.
CAAGTCTGACTTACTGAAAATTGGTGAAGACTTTGAAGGAGTTTGACGAAGAGAATTTTCTTAGTCTGGATCAGAATGGATTGTTCCTGAGTCACTCATTTTCTGCTGGAAATGAAATGAAATGAAAACCCAGACAGGGTGAGCTGGGGGCCAGGCATGAAGGAGGAAGAAGGGGCCCTTTTGCAGGCAGCTAGGGGTTTGCCACCAGCGTCCAGGATGGGCTGAGGGGGCGAGGCATCTGGATCGTGGAACCGGGCCTAGGGGACCAAGGGGGCCGGAGGACTCCGCCAGGCTCTCGCCCCCGCTCCTCCCCTGGCTTTGGAGGGACCCTCCGTCCTCCTGCCCAGGGTGAGCCTCCGGCCGACTCCGGGGTCGCTGGGGCCCGGCCGGACCGCGCAGTGCCTGGAGGCCCCACGAGGGGGCGCGCGAGCTCAGCGCCTGCGGTCTGGGCGGGCGCGGGGCTGAGGATGGACTGCCCGGACCGCGGGGTTGCCGGACCAGGTGGGTCCCCAGCAAACCACGCCCCTCGGGGGGACGGGCTTTGCTTGGGAAGCACAGCAGGCCCCTAACAAGTTTTTGTTGCTTGAATAAATGCATTGTAAGCTCAGTTACACTGAGAAATTCGAGGTTTAACTTCTATCCCACCTTATTCCCTCCCCAGATATTTACATATTAAAAGAAGCTTCTGGAAGAGAGCAACGCTTGCTCGGAGCTTTGTGCCATCCGGAGAAGAAATGCCTGAGGGGTAGGATGGGATGGGTGGTGGGAGCGGTAGTCCCACTGGCTCTGGGTTACCAGTCTCTTCTCAAGCTAGGAGGGACTCAAGCTCCAGGGAATTTCCTTACTTTGGGCCCGTTCACGGGGAGTGTTTCAGGTTAAAGACCAGGTCAGGGCCGGAGGGAAGGTGAGATGGCAGCTGGGCAGGGCGAATTGCTTCAAACCCCAGGAGGGACACTCCTTTTCCTCTAGCTAGGTCCAACCCCCCGCCCCCGGCCCCCTTGCCCAGACACAGGCTTGTTCAGGTTGCTCAACCCTCCCCGTTAGGAGCATTTCTTCTCCAGGAGGCCTCCCTAACCAGCTACCCCTGGTGCCCCTCCCCGTTGTGGTGGCGGATCAGGGCTTGTAGTTCTGTAGACCCAAGTCCAAGTCCCTGTTACCCAGCTGGGGGATGTGCAGGCGCTTAGTGTTAAAACACAAAATCCAACCAGGTAAATCTGGACATCTAATTGGTTTTTTGAAGCGATTCCTTAATAGGGCAACATCTCCTCTAGCAAGTAGAGAGGTGCTCTGGGAAGTTGTACATATGGAAGGAGGGTGGGGGTAAGAAGTATTGGGAAAGGGGCGCCTGGGTGGCTCAGATGGTTAAGCGTCTGCCTTCGGCTCAGGTCATGATCCCAGCGTCCTGGGATCGAGTCCCGCGTCGGGCTCCCTGCTTCTTGGGAGCCTGCCTCTGCCTCTCTCTCTCTCTCTCTCTTTCATGAATAAATAAATAAAATCTTAAAAAAAAAAAAAGAAGTATTAGGAAAAGTAGACTGTTTCAGGCCAGGACTCCCTTTTGGGGAGAAGGGTTGGGCAGGGTTTTATCATGCAAATGACTTCACTAGGGCTGATCTGAAAATTTCAGATTGACTTTTAAAAGTTCGCATTCCTCTGCGCCTTCAGCTCTGGTCATGATCGCAGGGTCCTGGGATGGAGCTACGCCCGGGGCACCCTGCTCCGCGGGGAGCCTGCTTCTCCCTCACCTTCCGTCTGCTCCCACTCCCTCTGCTTGTACTCTCTTTCTGTCAAATAAATAAATAAAATCTTAAAAAAAAAATAGATCGCATTCCTCTGCTTCTGCCTGGCTCAGTCCGTGTAGCATAGGACTCTTGAAATCAGGGTCACAAATCTGAGTGCCACGTTGGCGTCAAGTTTACTTAACAAAAAATACATGTTTACATAAAAAATAGAAGGTCATGTTCCTGGAATGTGTTGAAACTGTAAGTCTTGGTTTGCTGCTGTGGGGGCCATATGACTCCAATTTGAGCTTGTTTTTTCTTTTTCTTTTTTGGGGGGTTCTAACGCAAATCTTTTTTTTAAAATCTTATTATGTTATGTTAATCACCATACATTAATTACATCATTAGTTTTTGATGCAGTGTTCCATGATTCATTGTTTGCGGATAACACCCAGCGCTCCATGCAGTACGTGCCCTCTTTAATACCCATCACCAGGCTAACCCATCCCCCACCCCCCTCCCCTCTAGAACACTCCATTTGTTTCTCAGAGTCCATAGTCTCTCATGGTTCATCTCCCCCTATTTCCCCCCCTTCATTTTTCCCTTCCTACTATCTTCCCTATGTTTTTTTTTTTTAACATATAATGTATTATTTGTTTCAGAGGTACAGGTCTGTGATTCATCAGTCTTACACAATTCAGAGCGCTCATGTTTTTTTCTTTTTTAATACGAATCTTCCAACCGTTATTTTTCCTCCCAGTTACACCGAGAAATGGGATTACTTAAGGCATTACCACAAGGGTAGCCTGAGGATTAAATGAGTCCTTCTGTTAAGTCCTTAGGGTGGGGTCTAAATATGGTGTCTGTCCAATGGGAGAGCAGCCCCCAAATGCGGAGCGACTCTCGGGGGGAAGCCGGTGGATGCGGCGGGCGGTGAAAGGATTCACCTGAGGCAGAACGAAGGCGAGAGGAGTGTACTGAGTACAGTGCTGGGGAGCAGAGGGGGCTGTCCGCCCGAGGCAGCAGGCGGGGGATGTTTTCAAAAGGGGAAGATGAGGAGGTGTGGCGATATATGGAATTCTCCCTTTTTGGTAACTGTGCCTCGCAGTAAGTAGCCCATTGGTTAGTTAGGGCCCGTGGGTATTCTGAGGTGGGTCTCCTGATGGGCCTGTCTGTATGCAGCCAGGGGATCGCTGCAGGCCCCTTTCTGCGTTTCATGCCGCAAGCCTGTTTGCCTAAAAGCGGCCTCTTCCTGGAGGCCGGGACTGCGCACCTTGGCTAACCTCAGCTGGGACCACCAGGGCGCCTCTTCTCTGTAATAGAGGAGGTGGCTATTTCACGGTCAGTGGATCTAGGCCCTTCAAGGCAGTGGCTGTTTGAGTCACCCAGGGCTGGGCTCAGTACATGCTCACTAGGGAGCTGTGCACCACCCGGGCCCAAGCTGACGGGGGCCCAAACTCTCACAGCTGCTGGCCACTCCTGTCCCCCATAGGCTCTTTGGTCCCCCCCTGCCCCCCGAGGTCCTAGGAAGGACCCCTTCCTTCTCCGCTCTTTCTCCTGCCACAAGCCAGCATCACAGCCCGCAGCCCTGCGGCTCCTCAGTAGGCTGTCCTATCCCAGCCTTGCCAGCTGCCCATGGTCCCTGCCGACAGAGGGTCCCAGCAGGAGACCCACGCCCGGGGAGGGCAGCTCCCTTGTCACCCACCTCATCTCACCCAGGCTCCACTGCTGACTCCTTGCTTCACTTTAATAAAATAAATTCTGCGGAGGCCTCAGCTCTCTGCTCCCTGCACTCCGAAGTGCTCATGGTTCTCAGCTGAAGGCTGAATATCGGTATTCAGGTTTAGCAACCAGTGGGAGAGGGCTGCACGAGGGGGTGGGGGCAGAGAGCTGAGCCAGGCCCCTTCAAAGGGATGCCGCTTTCGCAGGCTGGCTTCAGCCTGAATCCTAGCAGCATCCTGGTCTCTGCTCAAATGAACCCCCACCTATGCAACCCTTGTCCCCTTAACCTGCTTTAGTTTCTCCATAGCACTTAATATTACCTATCATATTATAGATTTATTGTCTATCCTTCCCCATTAATATTTAAACTTCACAAGGGCGCCCTGGTGGCTCAGTCAGTTCAGCGTCTGACTCTTGATCTTGGCTCAGGTCTTGATCTCACCATCATGATCGTGAGTTCGATCCCCACATCCTCCATGCTGGGCATGGAGCCCACTTAAAAAAAAAATTATGTATATATTTAAACTCCACAAAGGCAGGGGCGATGATTTATTAAAAGATTTAGTTCTGGACTGGGGTCCCTGGGGTGCCAAGTAGAGACTACAACAACAAAAAATGCCAGAGAGAGGAGAAAAAAACCCAAACCAATGAAATTTTTCACTGAAAATTATAAAACATAGAGGAATCCATTTTTTGTTAATAAAACATAAGAGGAATTCTTTTTTTTAAATAAAACATACGAGGAATTCTAATGCTAAGAAAGACAACAAAATCTATAATCAGAAGACAAAGTCATGTACACAGCATTAATTTTATAGAATAGGTTGACAAATATTTTTTAATAAACGTGTTTAGGGGCTCAAGGAGAAGACTGAAAGAATACCTTCTATTAAATAAAAAAATTTTAAGGGGCACCTGGGTGCTGCAGTCAGTTAGACATCCAACTCTCAGTTTCTGTTCAGGTCCTGATCTCAGGGTTGTGAGATTGAGCCCCTCGATGGGCTCCATGCTGAGCACAGAGTCTGCTTGAGATTCTCTCTCCCTCTCCCTCTGCCCCTACCACTTGTGCTCAATCTCTCTCTAAAATAAATAATAAATCTTTAAATAAAATTTTTTCAAAAAGAACAAGACATTCAAATAGGTGAAAATGAACCAAGAGGTAGACTTTTGGAAATGAGAAAAAAAGTCAGCCATTTAAAAATGTAATAGGATACGTTCCACAATTGAAACAAAGAGTATATTAGTGAATTTGAAGAAAGTACAAAATAACCTAGAATGCAGTAGTGAGATGAAGAGATTCAAATAGGGCTAATTAAGACTCATCAATGATTGAAAGAACCTCCAACATATGAAAATAGGCATCTCAGAAGATGAGAAGGGAGAAGTGACATTTGGAGAGAAAAAGCTGGGAATTTCCTGGATTGAAGAGGACACGAATCCTTTGATGATCAGTGCACTCCAGATGCCAAGCGAGGTCAAGAAAAATAAGTGTACACCTAGACACATGGTACTAAACTGCAGAATGTGGAGAATAATGAGACAATCAGAAACGCTATTTACCTAGTCCATTCAGGCTGCTATGACACAGTAACACAGACTGAGTGGTTTATAAAGGACAGAAGTCTATTTCTCATAGTTCTGGGGTTGGAGGTCTGAGATCACATGCCAGTGTGGTAGGATGAAGGCGCTCTTCTGGGTCTCAGACTTGTCATATCCTCACACAGTGGAAGGGGCAAGGGATCCCTCTGGAGTCTCTTATATAAGAGCACTAATGCCATTTATGAGGGCTCCACCTTCATGACTTAAGCGCCTCCCAAAGGCCCTACTTCCAAATGCCATCACCTTGAAGGGTTGGAATTTCAACATCCAAATTTTAGGGGGACACAAACATTCAGACCATAGCAGCTATTATAAAGAAAAGATAAAATACATCTAGAGGCCCATCCATTAGATTCTCAGCCGACTGCCCATTAGCAACAATATCTGCCAGAAGACAATGGAGTAATATGTTTAAAGCCCTAAGTTTAATGCAGCTAGATTGTCATGCAGGAACAAAGACAAAATGAAGGTATTTCCAGACATAAAAAGACACAGAGAATTTACCTCCCTCAGAATGTTCTCCACAAGAAAGAGTAATTCAGCAAGAAGAGAAATGAACCCAAAAGAAGATGTGGGATGCAATACCCATTGGAGGGCACAGACATTGATAAAATATGTTAGGAAATTCAATGAACTGCCAACTTTAAAAAGGAAGTTTCTGTGATTTAAAAAAGGTGAAACTTAAACTCTAAAAAGACAATAAAAAACAAGGATGGACAAGAAGTTGCTGACTCAACAGTTCCAAGAAGGCCGTGCCACAAATTGATGGTGGTTAGGTGGGGCACCAGTTCATTCAGCCCTTAGCTTCCTCAACGGACTCAGGAACGGGCAGCCTCAACACTGCTGAGACCGGGTGTGACAGGTGGGGGTACACAGGGATAAGTGGTTGAAAGCTGACTAGAAACCAGTTGGACCCTAGATCTCAGCCTCCCCCCGCCCCCCACTTCAATTGTTGAGCAATGCCCTCTTCCACACTGGCAGAAATCTGGGGGATGACTTTTGGGATGGAGAAGACCAGGTACAAGTGTATGAAGACTATATCCAAGAAAGAAGGAATTTAGTTAACATATGCTTTATGAATGCAGGAACTGCCTTACCTTCTTCCCTACTAGGTTCCCAAGACGAAAGACCTAAAATTTGGCAACACAAGGCCAACACCAAATGGTCCATCAGAGGATGCTACAAAGAGGCTCAGGGTTGACACCACCACTTGCCATACTCCCACGGGCTCAGAGCTTCCAAACAGCTTTGTGTCTCTGATTCTTGGTCATCAACACATAAGCAAGGATCATCAGCATCTGAAGAAAGCCTCTAACATGAAAGACAGGGGCCAAAAAAACATGACAAAGCAAGCCAGCAGACACAGACTGGGAAATCAGAAGAAAAAAATAATAGAGCTATCATAAATACCCTTGGAGGCAAAAGAGGTTTTACATCCATGAAATGAGAACAGGATGCAGCTCCGTCTCTTACCAAGATGCTGAACAAGCACAACTTCTGGCTCCTTCTGCAGAGATCAGTGCCAGAGAAACTGTAGGGGGAGAAAACCAAGAAGTCTCTGAGGAACCCCTGGGAACTGTTGGAGTTGCTCTCTTGCTTGTCCCCTGCCATCACTTGGGGAGAAATAGTACCTGTTCTGTGCATAGTTGCTGTGAGGAGGTCTTCTGGTCCAGGGGTCAGCATGAGTGAAATAGAAGCTCTCTATCTGTGAGCAGCTGAGGAGAACAGAGACTAATCGTCCCTGGATAGTCTCTTCCCCAGCCCTCACTCTGCACAGCCCCAGGGCTGGTAAATTGTGATCTCCAAAGTATCACCTCCTAATCCCTGGGGAGAGGGGTGTGTGTGTGTGTGTGTGTGTGTGTGTGTGTGTGTGTGTGTGTGATACAAGAAGTTGTTTTGAGGGGTGAGCACTGAGGTTTTCTGATGTCTGGGGCTCTCTGCGCAAAACCTCATCTGCCCACCCCCCTGCCCACAGAGCTAAGGGGATGGACAAACACAAAAGTCTGGGTGTCTTCATTGTCTGACAGAGGAACCCGAGCCCCAGGGGAAAATGAGCACCGAGGAGCACAAATATTTCAAAAGAAAAACAACATATTGGATTTCAGATTCCATCAGAAGCATAAATATTAGAACAGATGGGCCAAATTTTCTAATTAGCCTCATGAGCATAGAAAGATAAAGGAAGATATTAGTAACATGAAACAAAATAAGAAAACATTAGAAAGAACCAAGCAGAAACACAGCACTGGGTATGAAAAATGTAATAGTTAAAATAGAATATTAGAAATGGAAAATATGAGAGTTGAGATACCAGAAGAGACAGGGCAATTACAGGCTGAAGAGTGACTTGGAAGGTCAGATTGAGGAAATCCTCAAGAAAGAAGAAGGAAAGGACAAAGAAATGGGAAATAGAGGGGCACCTGGATGGCTCAGCCGGTTAAGCATCGGACTCTGGATTTCGGCTCAGGTCAGGATCTCAGGATCGTGAGATCCAGCCCCGTGTCAGGCTCTGTGCTGGGTGGGGAGCCTGCTTAATATTCTCTCTCCTCTGCCCCTCCTCCCTCTAAAAAAAAAAAAATGGAAAACAGAGAAGAAAAATGAAGAGATGTAGAAGTCATTAAACCAAACCCACATTCAAGGGACAGGAAATTAAGCTCCACTTTTGAAGGGACAACTGTCTAAGAAGTGTGGATATTCTATCCACCACACTGGGGATGGGTTTTTCTTCTTAATGCATCCTGCTTGGAATAAATGAAGATTGATGTCTTTCATCAATTTTAAGAAAATTCTCAGCTATAATCTCTTCAATTCTCTATTCTATTTTCTCCTCTTGGGCTTTTGTCAAACATATACCAGATTATCTCATAATATCTCGTAACCTCTTTTTTAGTTCCATGTCCTTGTCTGGGCTGAATTATCGGTAATTCCTCATATTGATCTTCTAGTTCACTAATCTTTCAATTAAGTCTTCAGTTGGGTCCAATCTGCTAGTGAGCCCTGAATTTTTTTATTTTAAAAATTATATTTTTGGTGGGGCGCCTGGGTGGCTCAGTCGTTGGGTGTCTGCCTTCGGCTGGGGTCATGGTCCCAAGGTCATGGGATTGAGCTGCATCGGGCTCCCCGGTCCGCGGGAAGCCTGCTTCTCCCCCTCCCACTCCCCCTGCTTGTGTTCCCTCTCTCGCTGTGTCTCTCTCTGTCAAATAAATAAATAAAATCTTTAAAAATAAATAAATAAAATAAAATAAAATTATATTTTTGGGGCGCCTGGGTGGCTCAGTCGTTAAGCGTCTGCCTTCAGCTCAGGTCATGATCCCAGGGTCCTGGGATCGAGCTCCACATGGGGCTCCTTGCTCAGAGGGGAGTCTGCTTCTCCCTCTGCCTGCCGTTCCCCTTGCTGTGCTCTCTCTCTCTCTGACAAATAAACAAAATCTTTTAAAAAAATAATAAAATCATGTTTTTCATTTCTCAAAGTACTACATGTGTATCAGTATTGGTCAGTTCCCCCCAGTTTTGATAATCTTTCGTTGCTGGCCCATTTCAGTGATTCGGACCCTCATTTCTTTATACTCCCTACATGGTTACTCTATCCCTCTATCTAATGATTCCAGTATCTGATATCCTGAGGAAATTAACCTTCTTGCTGGTTGTTTCTCCTGCCCCTCACCCATGGGAATTTGCTTTCCTTGGAGGTTTTATTTTTCTAAGATTTTATTTTTAAGTAATCTCTACCTCCAAGGTGGGGCTCAAACCCACAACCCCGAGATCAAGAGTTGCACACTCCACTGACTGAGCCAGCGAGGTGCCCCTGGAGATTTTTTTACTATGAGTTCACATTGTTAGATATTAATCTGTGGAAATTTTGGGGCCTTAATTGAGGATGAACTTCTCTGGAAAATGCATTTTCTTTTGCTGGATACGGAGGGGTGTACCAAAACAGGGTTGGTGTCACCGTAGCCAACTTTGAGGGTCCCAGCTTATTACAGGGGTTTGAGTTTAGGTCATCCTGGCTGCTGACCAAAAACTTTTCTTGCATCGCTTACAAGCATGGACACGTGCATTCAGGGCAACCCCATCTCTGCTGTATGCTCCGAATGTCACACTTTGGTTTCAGCTCATGTTGTCCCCTGGAGATTTCACTTAAACTCCTGCAGGATAAAGCTGATGGTGGTAACCAGACTTGTTAGGGTCACCACCATCTACTTCCAGAGGTGAAAGTCCTAGGAATCATTTACCATGAAAATATCCAGAAAAAAAAAATAGAGAACTCAGCAGAGTTGCTGAGTTTGACATAAAAAATGCATAATATTTCTATAGCACAAGTAATAACCAATTAGAAAATACAACAGAAAAAAACGTCATTCACAATTGCAACAAAATTTAAAGCACTTAAGAATAAATCTAGCAAAAGATATGCGAGACCTTTATGGAGAAAAATCACAAAGTATTATTGAAGAACATAAAAAGAAGATTTGAATAAATGGAGATTTTTAAATGTTCATGGGCAATATTCATGGGTTGGAAGATACTATCAAAGGTGTCAGCTCTTCTGAATTTAATCTATAAATCCTTTACAGTACAAATGAAAATTCCTATGAAATTTTTTATGGGACTTGACAAGCTTATTCTAATATTAATATGGAAGAGCCCCCCCCCCCGCCAAAAAAGGGAAAGCTAAGATAATTGTGAAGAAGGGTGGGGACGGGGGGGGAACTTTCCATATGAGATATGAAGATTTATTATAAAGTCATATTAAGACAGTGTGTTATCAGCACAGGTGCAGAAAAGTAGCCCCATGGAGGCAAACAGACTAGAGTCCAGCAAATAAACCCACTCATATTTGGAAACCTGATAGATGAGGGAGGCTGCATTACATTAGCTGGGAAAAGAAGGACTATTTTATAAATTGATGCTGGGACAAATTATTATCTTTATTGGATAATCAGTCATCATAGATCCCAGACAAAAATTCTTTGTAAATTAGACTTCAATGTGAAAAGCAAAACTTCTTTAATTCTTAGAAGAAAACAGAGTAGAATATCTTTGTGATTTCAGGTTGGGAAGAGATGGATATCTTAAACAAGACACAAAAGCTCCCAATTACAGAAAACGATTCATAACTTTGACCTCATTAAAATTAAGAACTTTTCTACAACAAAAGATACTATGAACACAAAGACAAAACGCAGATTGGAGTTTTTTGCAATGCAAATAACCCGCAATGAGTTAGCATCTAGAGTATCTTAAAATGTCCTCCAAGTCAATTTTTTAAAAAGACACAATAAAAAAATGACAAATGATGCAAACAGGCGCTTCGAATGGTAGGAGCCCAAATGGTCAATAAGCCAATCTGAAAAACTGCTCAACATCAAAAGTCATCAGAAATTGCACATTAAATATACATCAAGACATTGTCAGATAGTAGACATTTAGTATTAATATACGTTTACATGTTTAAGGGTATAAACTGGTATAATCTCTTTCTTTTCTTTCTTTCTTTCTTCCTTTTTTTCTTTCTTTCACAGAGAGAGAGAACAAGCAGGGGGAATGGCAGGCAGAGGGAGAGGGAGAAACAGGCTCCCCGTTGTGCCTTGGCTGGATCCCAGGATCCTGGGGTCATGACCTGAGCCAAAGGCAGCCACCTAACTGACTGAGCCACCCAGGCACCCGTGGTATAATCACTTTCAAGAGCGATTTGGGAAAATCCAGCAGCGTTGAGGGGTTTGTCCTTACGCCCAGCAATCCCACTCCTGGGCAGATTCCCTAAGGAAATCACTATGCAGTTGCCTAAGGAGACTATAAACAGGAACGCTAACCCCAGCTCTGTCTGCAATCATGAAAAACTGGAATCACAGGAGAATGAATAACAGAATACAGGCCTGCTATTATAGTAAGTGAACAAGAGCTACATATATCAATGTGGATGCCTCTGAAACCACAGGGTCTAAATCAAGTAACAGAAAAAAATGCATGCCGTCTAATGCCATTTATAAAAAGTTCCAAAATATGCAAAACTAGTCTATATATTGTTTATGGTTATGGTTACTACATAAATTTGTAGGAAAAGTATAAAACCATGGATGGAAAGTCAATACAAAAATATGTTAAAAATTGATAAAGCTGAGTATTTGATAAAGTAGGCACATGGGTGCTTTATTATAGCATTCTCTTTACTTGTCTTAGTTTTTGAAATATTTATTTTTGAAATAAAAAGAGCACTCCATTGCTGTGGGGGTGGCTTTGACAGTGGTGGGCCTGAGAGGTGGTGTGTGGCGGGGGAGGGGTGCGGCGAGATGGGGAGGGAAGATGGGATTTAGATTTGTCCTTGTGGTTGTGGGTTTGTTTTTGCTTTGTTTTGTTTTGTCTTAAACAACTCTGTAGAGGCTAAGTGCAAATTTTAAAGTCTGACAATGTCAAGGGTTGTCACTGAAGTCGGGAAATAGCACCCTTGCACAGGGCTGGCCTGGGTCTAAGTCCGTTCAGTGGTTTTGTTGGCAATCCAGTGGTAGCTGCACAGTTGTTCAAACCCAGGTGCAGGGAGACCCATGCACAGACCTCCAGTGTGGCAACAATCCCAGTGTTCTGCCAAAGAAGGATGGAAAGTAGACTGTGGTACATGTATCGGCTGGAATCCTAGCATAGCTATCTTAGGTCTTTGCCAGACTAATCCCTTGAAATCTTGAGAAGCTTAACTAAAAAGCTTCTACACAGCAAAGGAAACCATCAACAAAATGAAAAGCAACCTGCAGAATGGGAGAAGATATTTGTAAATCGTATATCTGATAAGGGGTTAATATCCAAAATATATAAAGAACTCCTACAACTCAATAGCAAAAAAAAAAAAAAAAAATCCAATTAAAAAATGCGCAGAGGAACTGAATAGACATTTTTCCAAAGAAGACATACAGGTGGGCAACAAGTACATAAAAAGATAAAAAAGGTGCTGAACATCAGGGAAATGCTAATCAAAACTACAATGAGATATGACCTCACACCTGTTAGAATGGCTATCATAAAAAAGACAACAGATAAGTGTTGGTGAGCATGTGGGGAAAAGGAACCCCTGTGAACTGTTGGTGAGAATGCAAACTGGTGAGGCCACTATGGAAAACAGTATGGAAGTTTTTCAAAAAATTAAAAATAGAACTACCATATGATCCAGCAATCATACTTCTGGGTTTATATTCAAAGGAAATGAAAACAGGATATCAAAGAGATATCTGCACTCCCAACTTCATTGCAGCATTCATTATTTACAGTAGCCAAGATGTGGAAACAACCTATGTGTTTGCCAAGAGGTGAATGGATAAAAAAGATGTGAGATACATGCATACATATATACATGTATATACATATATATATACACACACATATATAATGGAATATTGTCTAGCCATTTGCAGCAGCATAGGTGAGGCCATTATGCTAAGTGTAATAAGTCAGACAGAGAAAGACAAATACTGCATGGTATCACTTATATGTAGAATCTAACAAATAAACAAGAAGAGTCAAACTCATAGAAACAGAGTAGAAAAATGGTGCCAGGGGCTGGGAGTAGGGGAAGCAGGGAGAGGTTGGTAAAAGAATACAAACTTACAGCCGTAAGATGAATAAGGTCTAAGGACCTAATGTATAACATAGTGACTATAGTTGATAACATTGCCGTGTATAATTGAAATTTGCTAGCAGAGTAGAACTTAAATGTTCTTGTTTAAAAAAAAAAGTAAGGGGCGCCTGGGTGGCTCAGTTGGTTGGGCGACTGCCTTCGGCTCAGGTCATGATCCTGGAGTCCCGGGATCGAGTCCCGCATCGGGTCCCCCCGCCTCAGCGGGGAGTCTGCTTCTCCCTCTGACCCTCTTCCCTCTCGTGCTCTCTATCTCTCATTCTCTCTCTCTCAAATAAATAAATAAAAAATCTTTAAAAAAAAAAAGTAGGGGCGTCTGGCTGGCTCAGTTGGTAGAGTATGCAACTCTTGATCTCAGGGTTGTGAATTTGAGCCCCACATAGGGTGTAGAGAATTACTTAAAAAAATAAAATCTAGGGGAGCCTGGGTGGCTCAGTCGTCAAGCTTCTGCCTTCGGCTCAGGTCATGATCCCGGGGTCCTGGGATCGAGCCCCGCATCGGGCTCCCTGCTCGGTGGGAAGCCTGCTTCTCCCTCTCCCACTCCCCCCCGCTTGTGTTCCCTCTCTCGCTGTGTCTCTCTCTGTCAAATTGAAAAAAAAAAAAAAAACCTTTAAAAAAATAAATAAATAAAATCTAAGGGAAAAAAAGATGTATGAGGTGATGGATTAACTAGATGGAAGAATCCTTTCGCAATGTATACATATACCAAATCATCACAATGTACACTTTAAATATCTTATAATTTTATTTGTCAATACCTCAATAAAGCTAAAAAGAGAGGAATTATCTATTTTCCCATAATATGAAATGCAAATACACATGTATAGTCATTTGTCATCTCTCTTCTTATGGTGGCTTTTGCCTTACAGACTATTTTTTTTTTTCTACATAGCCCAATCTATCAATCTTTTTTTTTTAAAGATTTTATTTATTTGACAGAGATAGACACAGCGAGAGAGGGAACACGAGCAGGGGGAGTGGGAGAGGGAGAAGCAGGCTTCCCGCCGAGCAGGGAGCCCGATGCGGGGCTCGATCCCAGGACCCCGGGATCATGACCTGAGCCGAAGGCAGATGCTTAACGACTGAGCCACCCAGGCGCTCCTCTTTTCTTTTTTTTTTAATTAAGTAAACTCTATGCTCACTGTGGGGCTTGAACTCACAACCCCGAGATCAAGAGTCACGCTCTACCAACTGAGCAAGCCAGGTGCCCCTATCAATCTTTTCTTTTATGGCATCTAGGTTTTGTTTTGTACTTTAAAAGACCTTCTTCACTTTGAGTTATAAAAACTTCTCCTATGGCAAAAAAAAAAAAAAAAGTTAGATCAATATGGAGAGATCTCAAATGACAGTGTTCAGTAAGAAAAAAAAAACAAGGTACCAAATGATATGTGCAACACAATACTGGTTTATGTAAATAAAAACTGCAAAACAGTTACATATTTTCTGTGAACACAATTATGTACATAAAATGCATTTTTAACAATCGGAAGGAACTCACTGAATTCATAATAGTGTTTCTCCCAGTGGTGGGAGATTAGAACCGGGTGGTGGTGGAAGTCGGGGGAGATGTTAGTTTTATTCATTATGCCTACATTTTCTTGGTAAAGGACACTGCATTCATATGTTATTTATATACTTTTTAAAGGTGTAAATATAAAATGCAAGAAAGAAGAACACAAATGCCAGAATGTTTTGCAGAGGTGATTTCTTGGGGGTGAAAGTATAGACAATGACATCTTTTTCCTTGCATTTTTGGGGTATGATTTTTATATATTCTTTGAACTATTTGCCATTCAGGGAGATTATGAAGAGCAAATAAAGTATTACATACCAACTGTCCTGTGGACTCAAATGTGCATTACAATAATAGAGTCCCAATACATATTTGCTGATTTGGAGGTAGAGAAAGGGCAACAGCTGCTTTGGAGAAGCCTTGCTCTCAAGTGGAGCAGACACGGGTGTCTCCTGCCATGCTAAGGGGGTGGGCATGGGTGTGTGGGTGAAGGTGGGTGCTGACACCTCCGCAGGGTGGGGATGGGATCAACTGCTGTCAAGAACCCAAACTTTTGCGTAAGACTCACTTGGGTTCAATTTCTTACTCCACCTCCAAGTAGTTATATACATTGCAGGCACATCACTTCAGCTGCCTGAGCCTCAGTTTTCTCATCTGTAAAATGGGGCAGATAAGGATCACTTTGCAGAGGGGCTGGTAATCACTGACTCAGCTCTGGAAACCTTAAACTTATTCAGTTCATCCTCCAAATACCCACCCTTCCCACCCACTCCCATGAAGAGTTCAGAATCTTGCCCCCTTTTTCTGGGGCATGAAAGTGGTAGGCCCATCAGATCATAGCCAAAGTGCCTTTCTCCAAACACTGGGTAAGCAAGTGATATTGGTAGATATCCAACCAATTGAAGAATTCCTGATTTAAACAAAGTTCAACAGGCTCATTGAGGGATTTGTCTGAGTCTTAAATTCTACTGCACCCTTTGGGTTTCCAAGGAGAATTTTACACAAGAGGACTGTCCATGGTTCCCTTAACTTCCAGAACAGTGGGGCTCTTGTTCAAAGAATACATATTAAGTGTCTTGTGGAGCCAGAGTCCCAGAACACCATATCAGAAGTAGATGATGTAATTGGATTAAAGCGATTTTAATGATCATTCTTTGTCTTATGAAGCCCTGGGCTTTTAGACTGTGGTTGAGGGTAGGAGGGCCCCCAAGCCCAGAGCTCCCAATCTCATCCTTTTGGGATGGATGGGTGATTATGAACTGCAGAGGGAGGGGACAGGGCAGGGGTCCCAGATTCAAATCATCTGGAGAACTTCAGCCACACCACCTCCACCTCCCTCTCCCTATCTGTCTGAGCACCCCGTGGCCTAGGTTCTTGCCCTCTTCCCAGAATCACTAGCTTTCAAATGCAAGGCCTGATGCCATGTAGGTGCTCAGCACATGTGGTTTTCACCACAATACAATTCTTCACCCCAGTATCGTGTTTAAAGAATTTTCTTATTTTGATGGTGAGGTAAAGTTTCTCAGCTTTGAAAAATAGATGATTGTGTTTGGCTAGTTGGGGAAGATATATTTATTAACCTTTATTTACCGAAAAATGTCAGACATAGATAAAAGTAGAGGGAATTGTTTGATGAACCCAGTGAGGGGATTTTGCTCACAAAGTTAGGTTAGCTTCTAACTTATTGAGTGGGACTTACGAGCCAAGATTTTTTTTTTATTTTTTATTTTTTTTTGAGAGAGAGAGAGCCTTGAGCTGGAGGAAGGGGTAGAAGGAGAGGGAGAGAGAGAATCTTAAGCAGGCTCCACGCCCAGTGTAGAGCCAAAGCGGGGCTCAATCTCACCACCCTGAGCTCATGACCTGAGCCAAAGTCACAAAGTCACCGACTGAGCCACCCAGACACCCCCCCCCAGATTTTTTTAAAATTAAACTTTTTATTTTGAGATAATTATAGATTCACATGTACCTGTAAGAAATGATACAGAGAGATCTCATGTGCTCTTTACCCAATTTCCTTCAGTGGTAGCATCTTACCAAACTATAGCACAAAATCACAAACAGGAAAGTAGCTTTGATACAATCTACTGATGTGATTTTCCCAGTTTTCCATGTACCTGTGTGCATGCGTGCATGTGTGTGTGTGTGCGTGTGCACGCGGGCACATGTGCACTTAGGTCTACATAATTTCATCACATGTGTACCACCACTGTCAAGATACAGAACAGTCCTATGCCCACAAGGATCCCCTTCTCTCACATCTCCAGTCATGGATTTTGAGTGCATCATGTGAGAGATTAAGGAGAGGGGGGATAAAAGGGCAAAACCCAGTGTGACAAAATAGGAAATATATATTTGATATCTGTCCTGGTTCCCAGTACAGAGCTCCTAAAACCCTTGTAATTTCCTAAGAGATAGGGATGCTAGGAGCATCTTTTGTGCTAACATTTGGTCTTTCACCCAGAGCCCCTAAGCCCCTGGGAATTTCCTGGGTGATAGGAGCATTTTTTACTCTAAGGAGGAGACTCTTGGTGGGCTCTTGGATAGGGGCTGGCCATAAGAAAAACTAAACCATGATAAAAAACTTAGAACTTGCCACTCCCCTCCCATCCTCTGGAGAAGGGAGAAGTGTTGGAGACTAAGTTAATCATTGATCTTGCTACACAATGAGGCCTCCACAAAACCCCTGAAGTATGGGGTTCAGAGAGCTTCCATGTTGGTGAACACATCCCCATGCCGGGAGGGTGACATACTCCAACTCCATGGGGACAGAAGCTCCTACGTTTGGCACCCTTCTGTACCATGCCCCGTTCTGACTGTTCTCTGTATCCCTTATCATTTCCTTTGTAACAAACCAGCAAACATAAGCAAGTGCTGCCCTGCATCCTAAGCTGGCATAACAAAGTACCAAACACAAGGAGAGGGTTATGGGAACCCCCAATTTGTAGCCAAGTTGGACAGAAGTGGAAGTAACCTTGGACCCACTACTTGGCGACTGGAGCAATCTGGTGGGACTGAGCCCTTGGGCTGTGGGGTCTGCAGTAACTCCAGGCAGATAGTGTCAGAGTTGAATTCTAGAACATCCAGTTGTGTCCAGATAATTGGAGAATGGGTCATTGGGGTAAACCGTCCCCCACATTTGGTGTTGGAAGTGTTGGGAAGAAAGAAGAACCAGTGAAAGTTTTGTCTTCCGAGGAGCTGCAGTGGGAGAGGTATTTCGTAAAAAGAACGGAGGTGATGAAAGGGGGTTTTCAGATGTGTCGTGAGTGATTGCAGCTCCTCCATCTCCCCCCAAATCTAAAGTGTCACCCTCAGTTCTTTTAGAGTTGGATTTGGCTGGCAAGGTTGTGCCGAGGTGCTGACTCACGTTCAAGTGAAACCTCAGCTGATCCCCACCACGACAGGATGGGCAGGAGGTATTATCTTCATAAGGGACTTGCCCAAGGTCACACAGCAGGTAGGCAACAGGCTCTGGGAAAATCCAGGTTTGGAATGTAGTGCTCCCTGTACTCATGTCTGGCTAAGTCCATCAAGAGGAAAACAGAAACAAACTCAAAGTGGCCCAGTGGGAACTCCTGCTTGCCCCAGCTCTGCTCCTTCCCAGGGATGCTTCAGTGCATGGAGTCACCATCAAGTCATCCTTGACTCACGTCCTGCTCTCACCCCCACATCTTGTGAATCATCATGCCCTGCACCCTTGCACATCTGGAACCCTTCTCATCACCTCCAGCATAACCACCCAAGCCAAGCCTCATCACCTCCCAATGGATTATTTTGCAAAAGCCTCCTAAACAAATAAACTTTACCCCCAACATGGGACTCGAACTCACAACCCCAAGATTAAGAGTCGTATGCCCTAGTGACTGAGCCAGCCAGCCAGTTGGAGGGGCCCCCTAACTAGTTTCTTTGCTTCACCTGTTGTCCAGGTTGAGTGGGCCAAATCTGGTCTATGAGCTTAAGACGATTTTTACGTTATTAAATGGTTGGGGAAAAAATGCCAAAGAATAATATTTTGTGACACATGAGAATATGAGATTCAGATTTTATTGTCCATACGTAAATTTTATAGGAATACAGTCATGATCATTTGTTATGTATTGCCCGTGGCTGCTTCCACAGAGCTGAAGAGTTGCCACAGCGATCATAGGACCCTCAAAGTCTAAAATCATCACTACCAGAGCCTTTACAGATATTTGCCCACATCATCCCCTCCCCAATCTCCTCCACAGGATTCCTCCTCCTCCCAGAGGGAGACCAGATGTCCCAAAGGTGCCTTCCCACCTCTCTGACTCATCCCCTCTCACCCCTCCCCACCAGCACCACCGCACTCAAGTTGTGCTGGCTTTGCGTCCCCTCCCCCCCATCCATTGTATGTGCTCACCTTTCCTCCTCAGAAATGCTGTTTCTCTGTCGCAATCCTCTTCTGCTCTTTGTGCGACTGCCTCCTTTTTCTCCAGGTCTTCACTCTTGTGTCACCTCTTCAGAGAGGCCTTCCTTGTCCACTCCCGCCCCTGTCCCACCATCTCATTCCCTGCTCATCTCCTCATGGCACTTTTGTCTACTTGTGTGTCTTCTCTCAGCCCCACTGGGACATAAGCTCCATCTGGGCAGAGCTCATAGTAGATGCTCAACGATTGTTTGCTAATAAATGAATAAATGAATGAATGAACGTGAGGCCTTTCTTGGCCCAGGTGCTGTCTATTTCCCTAGCAGGGTGACTTCTGTCTCCTGGAGGGACTTATTCCCATCAACTCCACCTCAGTGTTTTTTTCTCCTCTTGGTCCCATTGCTGTTATTAACCACCATGAGTTTCTTTTCCAAGGAAGTTGTCAGCCTTAAGGTCATCAGTCTGCAAAGAATAAAGGAGACAGAGGGTACTTAACCAGTTTAAGGAAGAAATGTCTCCCCTTCTCAGCAGGGGAAATAGCTCCTCCTTCTACTATCAAGAGCCCCAATCCATAAAAAAGATGAGTCATGTAAACATTCGAGTTTGGTGACTGGTACAAATAGAAAAAGTTTCAACTCACTTATTTTTCTAAGTAACAGGAAACAACCTCAGCCAATGGACACGGCAAATTGCAATGTCATAGACAGATGGGGCGTGTGAATATGTGAAAGGTACGGTGGCCGGGGTAGATTGGCTAGATTATGCCCCAGTAAAATGACAATCCCCAAATCTCAACGTCTGAAAACAACTCAGCTTTATTTCCTGCTCACATTGCACTTCCGGAAGGAGTTGACGGAGACCATCGAACATGGTGGTCACCCAGGAACCCAGGATGGCAGAGCAGCTGCCAACTTGAATGTTGCTGGTTACTGTGCCAAAAAGGGACCTTAAGTGCTCTGATGGAGAAGTGCAGAGCACTTCCAGCCACTAGCCAGAGCTAGTCACGTGTGCTCAGCTCCCAGTCATGAGGGACAGGAAGGCAATCCTATCTTGTGCCTGGAAGGCAGAGGGTTGGGAGTATTTGATGAACAACAATAATGACAACCACACAGGGTGAAGAAAACTTGTCTCTTTAGAGGAAAAATAAGACCAAGGGAGGAGAAGGGAGGGCAAGAAAGATAGGAGTTGAGGAAGAGAGGCCTCAGAGGCTCCCACAGGCACCCAAGCAGCCTAGCAACTCTGGTCACATTTGTTTGTTCACCTGAGCTGTAAATTTCTGTCGGTCATCTATTGTCATGGTGTTTGAAAAGCTGATTATGCACTATTCAGAGTTCTTCAACTACTCTTTACTCTTACACATTCATAACACCCTTCCAAATGGGTGAGTCACAGCAATCCTCCTCAGGTAAAATTATTCTCCAGGCCCTTGCTTCAGTGAGCGGTAGCATATAATCCCCGGGCAACGTTCCACACCAAGCCATGAACTCAGTAATAGGCACAGTTGTTCACAGTATTTCACACATACCTAGCACTAACAACTGCAGATCAGTAAAAGATGACTCAGATTTCTCTTGAGGGCTGACCCTAAAATGTGTTTTCCATTTATACCCGACCCCTCCAGTTCAGTTAGTAACTTCCTTTGGAGCAGCGTCATTCAACAGAACTTTCTGCAATGATGGAATTGTTCTGCACTTGCACTGTCCCATATGGTAGTCCCTAAGTACAAAAGCTGGTCATGGTGTGTTTGATTCCAATAGCTCTTTCTGACTCACGTGGCCTTGCTTCAGCTCTCCTATCCAGGGAAGATGTCTAGACTGTTCCTTATATGGGTGGCCTCTAATCCGATGGGGGGTAGACTGCTGACCAAGGGGTATTCTTCCATCCACAGGCTGGCCCCAGCCCTGGAAGGTGGCCCACATGCATGGAGTCTTTGAAGGAGCCGTGGTGATGGGCTAAGCCTATCAGGCTGCCTCCCCTGGAATTTGAAAAGTGTCAGCCAATCAGCAGTGAGAGGAGGTGGGAGCAGGCAAACAGAACAGAAGAAGTGGTTAAGAGAGATGGGTTCCTGACAGCTGTCAGGGTTCTAATCCCAGTTCTCAGCTGCTGAGATCCTTAAACAAACATGCAAATAAAGTACCCTTTCCCTTAAGGCGGACCGAGTGACTATTTGTTCTTTGCTTCCAAAGAAATTAAGTAACTAAAATTCCTCCAATTCAGGGTCTCTCAACCTGACATTATTGACATTTGGGGCTACTTGGTTCTTTGTTGTGGGGCTGTCCCCTGCATTGCAGCATCTTTGGCTTCTACCCACTGGGTGCCAGTAGCACTGTCTGTCCACCCTCTGCCAGTCATGATAACTAAAAATGTCTCCAGACATCGCCAAATGACCCCGGGTGGGCAGGTGGAGGGGGGGACAAAAATACCCACTCCCCACCACCCTGGAGAATCAACCCTGCGGAACTGTATCCCAAGTCGACCTCCTCTGGCCTCCTTGAGGACAAAAAGATAAAAGCAGCCCCGTTTATTCCTAGCAAATTCACAGTTCTCCCTCCCTCTCTTCTCCAGGCTAAATAAAGATAGCTTTTTTAGTCTTTTTCCTAGAGTCTGTTTCACAGATATTGATGGCGACATCTGAAGATGAGACTGGAACCATTTGGTTGAGAGGGACTCTGTTCCCTTAACTCTACCTATTTATAGAGACAGGAGAACAGACACATCCACGCAGCCCTGTGACAGTGGCAGCTCTGTGGTCAAGGAAGTAGCACCTTGCAGAGCTCGGTGCTAGAGCTCAGAGCCGTTCTTCCCGTGAGCTGGTTCAGACCTGCTGAGCCAACAAACTGCTAATTTACAAAAAAGAGGGAAATGATCCTTCAAGGCTATTGACATTGATTTCTTCCCATCCTTCTGAGTATTCCAACCGTTTCTGCAGTCTCTCCACCTGGTATTCTCCTAGATACCTCAAACTCAATCAAAACCAACCTCCTTGTCTTCTTCCTCAAATCCATGCTTCTTCTGTTGTTTCCAGTGTTTTCTATTGTGTCCACCTAGTTTCTCAAAGGGGAAGCCTGAGAGTCATCCTCTGAATGGATGTGAAAGGAAGATATTGATACAAGAATCTGGAGAGCAAGTTAGTGGCCAACTCATGGAGAATTTTGTGCACTGTGCTAAGGCTTTTTGTTGTTGATGGCTGCTCCTCCCCTTGCTCATCAGCCATTTCCTCACTAACTTCCCACAGCTTGACTTGCATCCCATCAAGCCACTCTAAATGCTCCCACCATATTCACACATCCCACCCACGGGGAGGGATTATATAGGGTGTGCACCCCAGAGGGCCAGAAATCTCGGGGCCATCTTAGAATTCTACCTCCCACAGCCCCTAAGTCTGGACCCTACTGCCCCTGTTTCAAACTCAGCATATTCAAAACCACTTACTTTCCTAAACTGACTCCATGTTTCAACTTCACCATTTAAGGAAATGAGGCGATGGCACAGGCTTTAGCTCTCCCCCACTATCTAAATCCCTCTTCTTTTTAGAAACAGAATCTACTTCTACCAGAGCTGATATCTCAGCATTTTTCATTGGGTACTTAGAAAAGACCACTTAGAAAACAAAGACCACACTTCTTCCGCATCTCTTGCAAATAGGTGTGGCCATAAGACTAATTTCTGGACAGTGGGATAGAAGTGGAAGTGATGAGTGGTTGCTCTAAGGAATCTTCTTCAAGTGACCCCAGCTCTTGCCTTTTGCCAGTTCTTCCTTCCTTTCTCCATACGGATGCTGGAACTCAAGTGCCACCAGCTGGTACCATGAGAATAAAGACCACACCCCAGGATGGCAGATGAATGAGTCGTCAGAAGCCTGGATCTCCAAGAACTTTGTAGAACAGGGCTACCTTCCCAGCTTTGAATTGCAGACCTCTGGACCTACAACCAGTAGAGAAATAAACTTCTATTGTGTTTAAGCCATTGTTGATTTGTGTGTCTGATACTCAGAGTTAAATATAATCCTAACCAACACAGGGGGTATTTCTTTAGTCCCGCTAGACATGAAAACTTACATTTATTTTTCTCCCCTCAATCCTCTAAGCTCTTATGCCCACAAAGGTCCTTAGTCCTGTTGATTCTTCCTTTGTGCTTCACCTCACACTCACACCTTCTTTTGCAATTTCCACTGCCTGGTCTGATCCCAGCCTGTTCTCGTGACTCCATCTCTCTCCCTTCAAGCAAAGCTGCACAACCTCCAGATTCCTGAGGTATCACATTCATCATGTCACTCCTCGTCCTTAAACCCTAATCCCTGGGCTCCTGTTGTGCTTAGCAGGATGAAGCCCCAACATTTCACCCTGTCATTAAACTGTTCCATAATACAACCCCAACGTTTTCAACTTCTTCCTCTTATACGGATCTTCCCCAAAATCCAGGAGTCCCCCAGACAGCCCATTTTGTCCTTTACTTTGTGCTGGAGATCCTCAGCCCTGGCCACACATTAGAATCATCGAGAGCCTTGAATATGACCAGTGCCCAGCATGTTAGCACTCAACACAGGAAGGCGTTATTTCCTGTGAGCCACAAAGCAGCCCCATGGGATGTAGCTACTCTCATTATCACCATTCTACAGAAGAGAAAACAAGAAACTTAGGAAGTTCAGGACATTTTTCCTGGTCAGATAGCCAGTGAGTCATGAGCCAGGATTGCAACAGAAAAGACTAAACCTCTAAACCACTACCATGTAGTCCCTTGGACTATATTACAGATAATTACAAATTAAAAATTATTTGGGCACCTGGGTGTCTCAGTCAGTTAAGCATCTGCCTTCGGCTCAGGTCATGATCCCATGGATGTGAGATCGAGCTCTGCATCAGGCTTCTTGCTCTTCGGGGAGCCTGCTTCTCCCTCTCCCACTCCCCCTGTTTGTGTTCCCTCTCTCACTGTGTCTTTCTGTCAAATAAATAAATAAAATCTTTTAAAAATTAAAAATAATTTCTGACAGCATGGAACATGACCAATTGCTAATAAATCACAAAATACAAATGAACATTTAAAAACTACAAATGCCTGGTCCTCGCCTGAGACCAGGGGAATCGGAGTTTCTTGGGAGTGGGGTCTGAATATCTTTATACCATCTTCAGATTTATCCCAACGTGATTCTAAGGTGCAGCCAGAGTTGAGACCCACTGCTTTATGCAGTTGTTCTCACCTACCTGTCTTCCTTTCATTTCCTCTCCCCACTCCAGGTCCTACTTATCTTTTGGGGTTCAGTCCAAGTGTTAGGGTATAGCCGGCCAGCTCTCTCCAGCCTGAGTGATCCGTTTTCTGAATGTTGGTTGCAAAACTTGTCCACACCAGCTGAGCTGGCACCTATTCTACCTCTCAGTTGGAATCTAACTCTTGGCTTTATGCCACTGGATCCTTGGCAGGTATTCCAAATTTAATCATTTGCTGCTCAACTACCTCCACCTCTGCCCAAAAGAGCAACAAGCACAATTGTTCCTCTATCAGAAGCAAGACCTGAACTTAGGGTCCTGCAAAGTTGTAACCCTGGCTCAGTGCTCCCCTCCCAGCACCTGGAATCCAGGAAGATACTGGGAAACAGATTGTGGTTAAGTGAAAGGAACGCCAACACAGTGGAAGAGAAGAATGTGGACAAGGATTTTCCAGGACTCTCAGATTCAGATGTGGAGGTTGGCAAAATGATGATGGGGATGATGGTGCCTCTAGAGAACAGGTTGGACCCATGTACTGGGAAATGTGGAGAGCAAAGCTGAGGCAGGGCCTGGGATAATATCTGATGGTCAAGGAACAGGAACTGAGAGGGTAATTTGAGTAAAAGTGGCATGTGACGAATTGAAATTGTTGAATGACTGAATGAATGGATTTTCACCTGTGTTGTTGGGAAGAATTTAGGGGTTGTAGCATCCTCACTTAATACAGAAGGCCGCCAGCCAAGAGAAGCTAAGAAGGCATCAGATGGAGGGCCTGTTGGGAAGGAGAGAGCCCATGGCCACCAGAAGCTCAGCCAGCCAGAGGCCAGATCCAAAGAGAGCAGCCCACTCTGCCACTTGACTGTCTATAGCTCCCAGGTTCAAGGATCTTGGGGCTCCTGTTGGCTGGGCCAATTTTTGCTGAAGACAAGGGTATGGCCAGGTCTTGCTGACAACCCTGCTTGAGTATTCCATTCCACCATGAAGCAGGTGATGAAAAGAGTCTTAGGGAGGGGGCATTACTTGTATTGAATTACATGATAACTTAATGGCAATACTGGGATTCGAAGTCAATTTTCCTAATTCCAACCCAATACTCTTTCTTCTTGACTCTGTGGCCAAGTTAGTTTTGCCTTTGCAGGGCTCCAAACAAGGCCTCCACTGGGAGACTGGGGGGCTCTCTTCCTGGCCTATCTGTGTTCAGCAGGAGGTTCTAGGTCTTCTCTGACCGAACACGTTCTTGCAAACAAAGTGGAGGCTGAGTGTGACACAGAGCAGCCTCTGGGGAGAGAGCTGGCTGTCTCTTCCCTAGATCACTGGCCTTCTGGTCCCATTGCCATCAGCATCACACAGTGAGGTCAGCCACTGCCTTCTACGCCCCATGGGAAGCCTGGCATGAAGATCAACTTTGCAATGAAACCTGCCGCCTGATAATCAACAATATCTTGATCTTCCCAGGTTGGGGCTGGAGGAAGGTGGAGGTCTAGTCCAGAGTGTAACTGTATGGGAAAGGCCAGCCAAAGTGGTCAACATATCAAAGAAGTCTGTCCAAGGAACTCACCATTCTTACAGCTCTGCTGGGGGGGGAGTCATGACTACTTAAGTTTGAGCAACCCCTCACCCACATTGGGCCCTACTCCAGCCCAGCTAACTGGACCAGTGGGGGATGTCCGACCTAAGGGTTATAGATCTCTGCACATCCTAGGAGCCTAGAGGTGGCCTGGGTCAAAGGCTCTGGCTAACCAGGAACCTTGGTCTTCCCTTGGGTCATCAGACTCTCCCCTTGTTAGTATTTTGAACTGGGGCTGTGGAGAGAAGGCCAGAAGGAAGCAAGTGACAAGTGAGTTGCTGAGCAGCCTTCCAGGCGGCACGCCAACCTGGGATCTTGCAGTTCCTGCTGCTTCAGGGCTGGGAGACAGCCCAGGCAGTCCACAGAGCCCCCCTGGATCCCAAACAGTCTTCCTGGCTCCCCTTGCATCCCCATGTCCGCCACCTCTGAACATACCCAGAATATCTTTACTGCCTTCCTCCCACACGTCTCTTCACAACACGGCCCGTTACCTAAGGCAGCAGGAGTGAGTCCCTGTCACCAAAAGGCAGAGACACACTTATGGAAAGTTGCATTTTGGAGGCAAAGTGGGGTGCTGCTGGCCCTCTCTGCACAGAGAACTCCTCCAGTCCCCACCTTGGAGGACAGGGAGTGCCACCACATTAGGGGAGCCTGCAGGACCTTGAGGACTCCCAGTCTGAAAACACAGATGTGCCCACCAGACGGGGATGCACAGCTGAGACAGTCTCTGGAAGCAACGCAGCAAGGGTGGAGCTGGGCCAAGAATAAGATAGTCATAGGCCTGTATGTGTGTGAAGAGGGCCGGCGGCTGCCACATTTTCACTGGTGAGGACAGAGCCCCTGCCTCACTCTGTGTCTCCAGTTTATTGTTCACTGAGTAACAGATGCTGCTGTGGGCCCAGGGGAGACCAGGGTCTGTCCTGTGATCGCGTTCCTGCCAAAAGCTGATTGGGCAGATCGTGGCTTTGCCCCCATGGGTCTCTTCCTTCCCTCACGTCCCACTCATCCTCCCCGGTGGCCAGACACACCCTGCACTTTCCCCCAGAGGAAGAGAAAAGTAGGAAGGATGCTCTCCCCAGGCCTCTGTCCTCGGGGCGGGGAGGAATGGGCATCTTCAGCCTGACATGTCTCAGGTCTGTCTGAGCCCAGGCCTGCAGAAATCCTCATCAGCTTTGTTGTCCATCTCAGGCCCAGCCGGCAGCTGAGAGATGGTAAGCAGACCTGCAGAGTTCAGTTCAGGAAACATCTCCTGAGCTTCTACTGTGTGCCTGGACTGGGCACAGCTGAGTCATGTGGGGCACATGGAAATGGGCAAGACCCAGTTCTGGCTCCGAGAAGGCCAGCAGGAGATGTATAACCTACACAGAGAACGGCAATTCAGGACAGAATATAATCAATGCCATGAGAACTCTCCAAGGATGGGGGAGTCCATGCCCCAGGGGATCAGAGAAGCCTGCATAGAGGAGTTGGCGTTTGACCTAGGGCTTGGGGACCATGTGGACTTTGACTCTTTGTGGAGAGATAGGTGGAAATACTGGGGTTGGAGCAAAAGGCTCCCAAAAGAGGAGCTATCAATCTTTGGCTTATCAACAATTAATATTAACTGCTGTGTCTGGGCGCCTGGGTGGCTCAGTTGTTAAGCGACTGCCTTCGGCTCAGGTCATGATCCCGGAGTCCCGGGATCGAGTCCCGCATCAGGCTCCCTGCTCAGCAGGGAGTCTGCTTCTCCCTCTGACCCTCCCCCCTCCCATGCTCTCTCTCTCTATCTCATTCTCTCTCTCAAATAAATAAATAAAATCTTTAAAAAAATATTAACAGCTGTGTCTGGCACTGTGCCAGGAGCCACTGGGGGAACAGAGTGCCACATGGCCCCTGTCATGGTCCAGAGGGGAGCTAGACAGGTAGACGGTGGCCGCAGTTCAGTGGGACAGGAGCTGTGGGTGAGGAGGCCAGCGGTGAGGGGAGATCAGACCATGTAGCCCTGGTGTATGTCCTGCTGGGAAATAAGCCTAGAGAGAAGGAGGCAGAGCCAGACCATGTCCATCCCCCACCCCCTTTGACTGAACTTGAATCTGAAGGCATTAGAAACCTGCACTGAGGTTTTGGTCAGAGGCTGATGATGTGGAGGAAAAGAGCACCCCCCTTTTGGGGCTAGGACACTTTATGTCACCATTTCCCCAGTGTCCCTTGATGAGCTTCCCCCAAAGATGTCACTAAGGAGTGTGTATATGTTGGGGAGTGTGGGTTTGTTCACTGCTAAGAGAACCACCCACAGCAGGGCAGGGGCAGAGATAGGGCATGCCATTTCTCCAGCACATTCTAGGTACCATCTCTTGTCATCTTCACAACATCCTGTGGAGTGGGCTTCATGACCCGGTTTCACAGACGAGGTTACCACTACCGCAGCTGAGAGGGAGAGTCACATGCCGAGGGAGGACACACAGCTCACAAGGGATAAGGGCAGGCCTGTCCTACAAACCTTGGTTCCTACCTGATGGGGACAGCTGGGTCTGTCCGTGAAGGTCAGTGCACGGTGGCCTGCTCACCACCTCTGTAGCCAACAGGAAAAAAGGCCAAGAAGAGGATACCTGGGGTCTGCATCGGTATGAGAGGCATCACTCCCCCTTGCTGTGGGAGTGGGAGGGGGTGTGTGTGAGCCAAGTCACTGCTGTGAGCGCTGCGCACACGCACAAAAAGACAGAGTCCTTGGGGAACATGTCCCCAAATCCCAGGCACACCCCCTCACCGCCCGCCCTCCCCAGCCAGAGAGAGCAGAGCCGAGGGTGGAATGAACAGACCTCTCAGCACCCTTCATCGGATTTCTGAGGGGCGTCTGGGAGGAAGGGGCAGGCTGAGCCCTCTCAAGTGACCCTCCCTACTTCCTGACCCACACTCAGGTTCGCGAGGGAGTGTGCAGGCCCCTCTGCCCCGCGGGCGCGGCCTTCCGGCTCCGAGTTGAGCTGCTGTGCGCGCCGCCTCCCCGCCTCCGCCGACCGCCCAAGGCTAAGAGCTCGCTATTTCGATCCGGAGCAGTGCTCTCCTCACCCTCGGAGAGGCTGAGTCAAGGGCCCAGTGAGGGGAGGTCGGAGAGCTAATAAAGAACCTCTGAAGCCCGGTGCTCACGTTTCAGCCACATCTCCTTTCGGAGTGCCGGGCCCCCGCCGAGAGCGCGAGCTAGATGACGCTCAGGAAAGTCGGTCGCTCCGCAGCGCAAACGATTCTGGAGCCTGTGACAGCAACCCCGGCCCCCAGTCTTTCTGTCCTAAATCAGTCCTCCTCCCCAGACGCCAGGGTACCGGGGTGCCCAAGTGTGACCTGGCTCACTCCCAGCCCGGGGCAGCCGCAAGGCGGCTGGCTGCGTCCCTGCAGCTTTCCCCCGCTCGAGGGGTCCGGGTGCGCGGGAGGAGAAAGCGCAGGGGTGCGCCTTTGTTTGGGGCTAGGTCCCTTCCTCTAGGGTCCGCATGTGTGGGTGGGGATAGGCGTGTGGAGCGAGGGCGCCGGGCCGGACTGCCCCGCGGGGTCGGAGGGCCGGGGAGGGAATTCGTCCTTCAACTTCAGCAGGGCAGGAGGCCCTGACCTGTCCCTTTGCCCTGGGGATTTGGGCTCACACACCCCAAGAGGTCCCTGAAAGAGCCGGAACGCAGGGAGCTCCTGACCGAAGGTAGACAGACCTAGGTGTGGTGTGCCTAAGTGTGTGTGTGTGCGCGTGTATCTGTCTGCGGGTGTGCGCGCGTGCAAGGCCAGAGGGTCTCAGCGTACCCCGCACCCTCTCTCTGGGATTCTATATTTTCCCTTCCTTTGTTCTTAAAATAGTAGGCTAGCGCGGTCTGCGCTGCCCAGAGAAGGGGTGGGGGCCGTTGCGTGCTCGCTCTCGCGCGCCCGAGTTAGCTGCAGGGTTACAAACAGTCTCTCCCTGCTCCCCCGGCCTGAATTAATGTGTTACTATTTTGGGCGCGCCAGTGTTTCCAGGGGAAACCTAATGACGCAATGACGTCAATGCAGGTCAGCAGCAGACTCTCCGGGAGGGCGGGCGGGCTCCCGGCTTTCAGGCTCGGCGCAGTCTACTGGCGGGAGGGCGCCGGCGAGGTGGTGAGGGCGGCGGGCGCGGGGGCGCGGGAACCCCGGCCAGGCCCAGGGACCAGAGGGCGCCCCCTCCCAGCGCCCGGACCCGGGTAACCTCCCGCAGCCTGGGACGGAGTTTCTCCTTTGCCCACGGACATGAGGCGGCGTGGAGGGCAAGCGGGGTAACCCCCTCTCCCACCCTACCTTTATCCAGGGGGAGCCAGAGGAACCAGCAGGTCCGGACTCGCTGAGGGGGCTCCACACCGGGCCTCCTACGCACAGGTACGCGCAGGTCCTCAGGGTGTCCCCAGCATGGGGAGGGAGACATTCACACACTCCTGTCCACATTCCTCTCGTGTTCTGGCACCGTAACTGGGAGTTCGGTGAAAGGACAAGTGATGTCTGAGACCTAACCCCCTCGCCTGTGTTCCCCCACTCTTTCTGGGCTTAGGAGCTGCTTGTCTGCTCCTCTCCAGCACCTTCGGGAGTCGAAGGCTAGAACTGGGGCTTCCCACTGGCCGTGCCTCTCTTGGAGGCGCCATCTGAGGCCAGGAAGCTAAGTGGGAAAGGACCTCCAGGCCAGATGAGCAGTGGGGATGGGAGACTGGAGTGGGAGCCTCAGCAGCCTGGAAGGGGGGGTGGGCATTGCCCGTGTTCGGGATGTGTGTATGGGACTGCTTGGTCTGTGCCTGATCTGGGAGCGCACCCTGTGTGTCCATGGGGTGTATATGTACGCACTCACAGAAGTCTGCTGTACGTTCTTGTCAATGCCATAGTGTGAGAACACCTTCCATACCCCTCCTTGGCCCGCAGCTGGGGTACCTGCCCTGAGTGTAGGGGCCCAGTGAGGGACAAACTCAGGTCCAGGGTCTTTCCCCTGCTCATCTCCCACAATTGTCCCAAATTTCACCCTACCCCCAGCCGGGCGGTGGCCGGCTTTCGCCACGCTGGCCATAGCTTCGGGCGGCTGCGGACTTCTAAAGCTAAACCTGCTTTCTTGTCACAACTCACCTGTACCCTTGCCTCCTTGGAGCGTGAGTTGAAGAGGAGGAAATCCCTTTCCATCAGCTCCCTCTCACCCGGGGTTGAAAAGGCTCAGGCTAGCCGACTGCTCTCCGCCCCGGTGGGCAGCCGCTCTCCGTTTTCAGCACCAGGATCAGGACAGCTCCACGCTCGCCCCAGCGCCACCTCTTTCCTCCCCAGGGCTGAGCTTAGGACCTGGGAGTGAGCATCCCCTGTCCTGGCCTTTCTGACCTCTCCCCCGCGCCCAGCGCACACAACTCTGGTCCTTCCTCCCCATCCGAACCTCTGTCCTGTGCCCAGGTGCTTGAAGGGGCAAAAACCAGCCCGCAAAATCTCAAGCTGACTGGCAGGCATCACCATGATGCCTTCGGCTGGGTTTCCTTCAAGGGGTAGGGACTCTGAAGAGAGGCTGCCAAGGCCTTGCTACAAGCTCCTCTTCCTGCCTCAGTTCATTAAAATAAGTAAATAAAGCCAGATTCATTCCCCAAAAGAAGAGCCAGCTTTCAGAAGGTGCTGGTGGGGTTCAGGATTTTCTGGATTTTTTTAAACGCAATTAGTGGCTCCTGATATCACCTTCCAGTCTCATAGCCTTGCTCATCCCTCTTTTCCTAAACCCAGGCCTCATCTGGTGGAGGGAGGGGTAGGGATGAATCCTGCTCACCTCTCTACTTTCCCCAGCAGTCAGAGAGGGTTTGGCTAATGTCATAGCTTTGGGGGCTCTGGATAGGGTGATATCTATGGGAGTTCTCACTACAGCTGTGCCCTGGACTGTTGAAGAGGCCTCCACAGGTAATTTTTGTGGTGACAGAGCTCTGTATAGACCACACTTGCTGGGCTGTGACCACACAGATTTCTGGGATAGCCCCCACCCCACATTCTACCCCAAATGGAATCTAGGACACAGCAAATCTACCTGTGGCTCTCTCTATTCCTGGATTCCTTTGGTTGATGAAAGATGGCACTAGAATATTGTCCCAGACACCTCTCTCCACCTTGCTCAGATATTGTCTTACTGTCATCCCAACTCCTCCAGGTAGAGCAGAAAAGGTCTGCATGATGCCCCAGCTGATTCAGGGATGGGTGAAGGAAGCCAAGGAGAAGTCACCTCTTTCTATCC
Organism: Zalophus californianus; assembly: GCF_009762305.2. Lineage (NCBI taxonomy): Eukaryota > Metazoa > Chordata > Mammalia > Carnivora > Otariidae > Zalophus > Zalophus californianus. The sequence continues at coordinate 82,753,236 of NC_045606.1, forward strand.
TGCCCCACCCTGTTTCAGAGACCTTTGGCAAGCTGGAGACTATGAACGCCTTCCCTACCTGAGAATCAGAACACTCTTCTTCCCTAGGTATTCTCCTCTTTCGGGCAGCAGAGATTAGGCCAACCTTGTCATATCTGACCCAAGGGCAGATCCATGTGTTGTCTTTCTCCTACTGAGCCCATAGCACTAGAGGAGGTCGGGGCTTTCGGAGGAGGGTGCCTCTTTACAGAAGCTCTGGGACCTGGAGTGAGGCATGCACACTGTCAGCAGGAAATGGCCTTTTCTCTGAAGAAGCCATTGTTCTGCTTGCTGCTAAGCTATCAGAGTGAGGAGAGGGGAAAAAATAGCCCAGTCTAGGGACAAGGGAAGGAGAGGTAGTCATCCCAATCCAGTGGCACTTCCTTCTCATAGGGTAGAAGCCTAAGACAGGTCCCATGACATCCTCAGTTTCCATGGGTCTCAAGGGGAGTTAAGAAATAGTTGTTTTCCCAAAGGAATTAATTTTCATGACACAGCTGTGTGTGATTTGGTTAAGGAGGTGGCAGCATGGGCAAAATATGCAAACAGCAAGGGGATAGGCCTTCCACCAAAGGACAGTGCCCACTCCCCAGCACCCCCACCCTAGGGTCTTTGCAGCCAAAAGTTGTTCCTCTGGGAGGCAGCCGAGCTGCCACCATCTGCCTAGCCCCTCTCCTGGCTACTTTCCAAGCTTCCCTGGCTCCCTGGCTCCTTCTCTGCTGAGCTGGGTCACATCTGGCTGTGGCCTCGGGGGAAGACTGGCCAAGGTCAGGCAGATGCAGAGGTGTTTACCCTGTGGATCTGAGGCTGGCTTCTCCTCCAGCTATGAGGAGCAGGGACCTAGGGAGGAGAGCTAGGGAAGGTGAGGGGTCCCACCTGGCAGGAAGCCTGCTCATGACATTGCCCTGGGCGCTGAGGAGATCCCAGGCCTCTGAGGTTGTCCTTGTCTGACCACAGGCATCTTGGCCAGAGGACCCTGGTCCCATTCCCCAGGGTCAGATGCACAGCAGGGAGCTGGACTAACTCAGCACCACTCCCAACACAAGGGGCCATATTCTCCCTTCAGCCCCGTGGTGATTCTTAAGCAAGTCCTTATTTCCTCCATCTGAAAAATGGGGGTTAGCTGAAGCAAGGATGGTCCCCATTGAGAGTCAGCTTGTTCTGATAGTGCCTGACCCTTGCATTAGCCCATGAAGTCAGAGATAACTCCTAAAGATCTGGCTTCTAAAATATCTGGGTTCCTGAGAGGCTCAGCGTGCCTTGGGGCATGGGAGAGGATGACTCTGGGTCCCACAGTGACTTTACTGCCCCCCTGGCCATAGTCTCAGCCTCTCCCTGTGTATGGAAGCCCAGGTCTCATCATTCAGAAATCAGGGACTCACTGTTATTAGAGAAATGCCCATGGGAAGGCTGTGTGAGGAACAACTCTGGACTGGCCAAAATCTCACAGCTCTAATACCCAGCTTAGGGTTTGAGCTGGAAGTCCCCATTCTCCCAAACAAAAAATCAGGAGAGCTAAATGGAAATTGCCTTAAAGTTTACTCTTAGGGCCAAGAAGCTCGGAGTATTTGCACCTGCAAGGAATCTTGTAGAGGCCTCCTGATCACCTCACTGTCTATCAGTGAGTACCCTGGGCCCAGCTTGGACTGAGAGAAGGTCCAAGCGAGCTGGGACAAGTTCACTGTGTTCCCTTCCCAATGAAAAGCTTTCCAGGGGACATGGATCTCATGCCCAAGGCCAACCTTTGGATTTTGCAAGCCATATGGAGATGAGACTAGGAGGGCTTCATCTCAGCACAGGAGAACAACCCCCATGGGCAGTGCTGCTGCTTCCCCAGAGGCTGTGGGTCCCAGGGTTGGAGCTGACAGTGGGTTTGGGAGAGGGACTGACCCAGCCCTATCCGTCTTGTCCATGTGATGTTGGACTAGTCATTTCTCTGTGCAGCATAAGAACAGAGATAAAGCATCTGCCATGGCCCCTCACACACAGTAGTTAGTCTGATGAGATATTGTGAAGATGAGTGTATCAGAGGGGTGGGAGACTACTGACCCTAAGAGCCTGAGAAGACCCCAGAATGCTGTCTCCCCAAATGCTGTCTGGCCAGGTTCTATTGTCAGGATCTTAGCCTCTCCCTGTGCATGGAAACCCAGCACCACTATTCAGGAATACAAGGAGGACCCTCTCCCCAGAATAGGGATTTAGAGTGTAGAGCATCAGAGCCCACGGCCTTACTAAGCCCCCTGTTCTGGCCACTTCCTATTCCCCTTTTGGGGAAAAAGAGACCCTCTGCTATAAATAGTATGAGATGGTCAAACATATCACACTGATAATGAACAGATGAGACTGAAGCAGTTTATTAGTTACATATAGTCACATCACGGACGAGGACACCACATGCCGTGCAGGATCCCATGAGGGTTGCCCTCAGGAGCTGGACTTGGGAGCAGGGAGCCAACAGGGGCTATGTAGTACAGGCTTTGTTGTGCCTCCTGATTCTTGCCTGAGGTTGTGATGAGCTCATTTGAATAATTTTGGGGACTGGCAGGGAGGTAAAACCCCTTAGGTTGAAGACCGGGTGGGGTGCAGCTAGGGGAACTAGCTGAGTGGGGAGGCTTTCTGGCTGGGTGGGAGGCATCTGCAGAGAGCAGAGGAACTTACAGAGGCCTTTGGGACTTGAAGTTCTTGGAATTTTAGACTGTATAATACAATGCCTCGGGTCCTGTGCTCATTTCATCTTCGTGCCGTCCTGTGAGATAGTTACATTTCACAGATGAAGAAATGGAGGCTGGGTAATAAGCCAAAACCGATCAGATCAGGCTTTGTGTCAGCATCTCCTGACTCCAAGCTCATGCCCTCTCTGGGCTGTCCATCCCTGAGAACACCTACAAACTGCAGCTGCATCTCAAAGCAGGCGGAGTGAGTGGGGCTGGCCCCAGGCAACCTGGCCATCTCCAGCTGCCCTGAGAAAGCACTTTCCCTTTTCAGGGCAGGATTCTCTGCAGCTTTGCCTCTAATTGGGTTGTAACTAGAGAGAACCTAAGGCCCCCTTTGGCTCCTCTTGATCCTAGACTGGGGAGCTGGTGAGTGGATTTGCATATTAAGTCATTGGCATTTCTATTGATGGTGAAGGTGAGGACAAGGCATGGGTTGAGCTGACCCTACTGGTGGAGAAAGCTGGCTCCCAGCCCAGCTCCTTAATCACTGTGTGGCTTTGGGTAAACTCAACCTTCTCTGGGCTCAGACTTCTCAGAAGTACCCAGAGGGGGTTGGTTGAATGCCAAGGCTTTTTCAGCTTTGTTGTGCTGTGAACCTCAAGGACTTTAACTGTAAGATATAAAACTCTGTCCATGCAGGTAGAGGCATTGAAGCAGGTGATAGGAAGGCATTTTTGTTTCTGTAGAGCCAGGGAGAGTTATGTGGACTTAGTTCCTTGGGATGAATAGATGGTGGGATGCTAGAAGTGAGTCAAGACCCTCCCCCAACCCATAGCCCATCCTTGACTTCACCTACCCCAGGGCATTGCTGAGCATTGCTGGCTGAGGCCTATTTCCAGAAGATGCTCTGAGGACACAAACATTGGTGTAATCTTGCCACCTGGGAGCCCTGAAGCCCCCAGCCCAGACCCGGCTCAGCCAGGCAGGCCCTCCTGTTCCAGCCCTATCTCCCCTCAAAAGGAGCGCTTGTTACTCCTTTTAACTCCTTCCTTCCTCTCCTGGAGGGTTGCTGAATTTAGCAAATACATATGCAGGCTGCCCAGTTAAGTTTTAAGTTCAGACAAGTATAGAAAAAGTTTAAATATAAATATGTCTCAAGACTTCCCTGGGACCAAGCACCTGGAACCTGCCCCCAATCTTAAGGCCCTGGGTCCCTGCTGTCTCCAGGGACAGAAGTGTGTCCGCTTGGTCCAGGGCCTTTGTATCTGTATTTATGATGCTGATATAACAGATAACAATAATGGCAGCCAAGGAAACTGAGTCCAAGCTCATGCAGCTGGAGTGGTAGGCTGGACTCGAACCTACATTTTTTGATGTCCATTCCATGCCCTTCCCACAGCACCAGCATGGATTTGCAGAGAGAGCTCATAAAAGAGGAGTCTGGCACAAGCCTACAGGCTACTTGCCGTGGGTCAGGTGGCCGCGCTGCGGTGCGTGCAGAGAACAGCAGGTGCGCCCTGTCCCTGCACAGGGCCAACCAGCCCACCAGGCAGCATCCAGGCTGCAGGCCAGACTGCTTTGCAGGGGTTGTGTTCGATTCCACCTCTCCGTCTGCCTACGAGTGCAAGTCCTCGTGACTTCCCCCCTGGTGACCTGGGCTGCTACTGAACCATCTGCTCCTTAGCTGGGCTTGCAGCTGGGAGCTCATGCATGATGGAGATCTCTTCTGGCCATGGGCCTCTGAAGCCAACCTTATAAGTGGGGACACAAGTGGTGACCACACATCAGAGAGGTGAAGACAGGCTCCTGCGGACGCTTTTCCTGATTCCATTCGGGAAGACTCCATGAAAACTGGGGTAGGGAGGGCATGTATTTTTCATCTCATTTTAGAGGTGAAGTGAAATTAAATTCTTCAAGATGATATAGTACATAACTGGAGAGCCAGGACTGGCACCTACTCTGTGTCCTGGACTCATGATCCCTCAAATCTGTAGCCACTCCCTGGGGGCAGAGCCTGAAAACAATGGCGCTCAGCCCTGGCTGCATATTAGGTTTACCTGGGAGCTTTAAAACACACAGGTACAAGCCCTAGAGATTCTGGTTAAGTGTCTGGGTGGGGCTCAGACACCACCAGTAGGTGTTAAAAGCTCCCCAGGTGATTCTAATGAGCATCCAGGGTTGAGAATCACCACCGAGGAAGAGATGGCATGGGGTAGAGGGTTCCCTGATTTACCGCACACTGGAATCACCTGGGAATCTTTAAAATATTGCCACCTGGCTCCCTCCCCTAGCTATTCTGCTTTAATAGAGTATGTACCCTGGTCATTAGGATATTTTTTTTAAAGCTCTCCAGGTGATTCTAATATCAGCAAAGTTTGGAAACCATTGGTATAGGGTAGGGGTCCTCCAAGTGTGTTCTGCCGACCAGCAGCAACAAGACCACCTGGGAACGTGTTAGAACTGCAGAATCTCAGGACCACTCTGGGACCAGAATCTGCATTTTAACAAGTAATTTGTATGCACATTCAAATTTGGCCTAGGGAATGATGTGATGAAGAGGCAGGCGAGGGTATAATTTTTTAATCAATCCATCTGCTCATTCATTTCTTTGGCCATTTATTGATAATCACAGAGCATTTGCTATGTGCTAGCAAGTGCTGGGCACTGCTAATTCAAAGACAAATAAGGAGGCTGGGGGGAGGCAAGAACATAGCTGTCAGAGCACGAGGGCGTGCAAAGGACTCATCTTGCAGGGCAGGTGTGTTCAGAGGCTACGGGGGCTCTGTAGAGGTGGACATGTGGGATGGGATGGGGAAGAGTGTTCTGTGCCCTTCCGATGAGCCTCAGCTTTAGCTGTGGATGATGAGGTGCCTGTGGAGGATTTAGGTAAGCAGGAATAGAATGTCATGATTCAGATGGGTCTTCTAAAGAGAACTTTAGAAAAATAAGTGGAAAAACTGAACTAGATGGAACCTGGTAGCCACAGAGATCAAATGGGACTGTTAGACACCTAAGAGTCTAAAGATGGGGTGGCGAGGAGGACCAGGCTTGAGAGATGGTTCTGAATGACGATCCACAGGATTGCGGGTCGATTGCATATGAGGTGGGAGGGAGAGGAGTTGCCCATGACCCTCAGGTGTGCAGTTTGGGCAGCTAGGGGGAGGGGGTACCATTCAGTGGAATAAAGAACACAAGGCAGAGCAAGTTTGGACAGGCTGAGAGGCAGCTGTGTGTTTGCCAGTGGAGCTAAAGAGAGAAGTTGGGGTTGGCTGTACACCTGGGGGTCAACAGCATCCAAGGGTTGTTGCAGCCATAAGAGATCTTACGATCATTTAAAGATGGAAAGGGAGAGGAGGGGGATAGACAGAATAACGGGGCTATACTACTTAAGAGGAGATAGGAAGAGGAGAAAAGAAAGGGGGAAGGAGGGAGGAGAGGTGGGAAGGATCCAGCAAAGACAGACTTGAAAGAATGGATCAGAAAAGGAAAAAGAGGAATGCCTGGGTGGATCCATTGGTTAAGCAGCCAACTCTTGATTTTGACTCAGGTCATGATCTCAGTGTCCTGGGATTGAGCTCCGTGTTGGGGTCCAAGCTCAGCGGGGAGTGTGCTTGAGGATTCTCTCTCTCCCTCTCCCTTTGCCTGCCCCCACTCATGCTCGCTCTCTCTCACACACAAGTAATTAAATAAATCTTAGAAAGAAAGAAAGAAAGAAAGAAAGAAAGAAAGAAAGAAAGAAAGAAAGAAAGAAAGAAAGAAAGAAAAGGAAAAAGAACATGAAAAGGATGCCTAAAATTAAAAACAGACATTCAGGAAAAAGAGTATAGTTCATGGCGTAAAATGCTGCAGAGAATTTAGGAGATGAAGACTGAAAATAGGAGTTGATAATTAGGCCACCAGTGACCCCGTGGTCCAGTGGCATGGTGATGAGAAGGGCCAGACTGCAGTGGTCAAGGGTACTGAAAAAGAGGACACAGGAAGGTAGATTAATCTCCAACACTGGTGGGGAGAGGGACAGAGAGAAAGAGCGGTGGTTTAGAAGAGAAGTAGGACAAAGGCATTTCTGTTTCCTGCTTAACTTGGAGAAGATGAGGCAGCTTCTGAGCTAAGAGGAAAGAGTTAAAAGTGATTAAAGATGCAGAGGGAGAGAAGATAACTAGAGGGATCTTAGAGGCACTGGGGAGACGTGTGATTCAGAACAAAGAGAGGAATTCATCTTGGAGAGGAGAGGAAGGTTCAAGTAGTTCCCATTAATGTTCTCCATGTTCTCTGACCAGGGGTAAGTCATCTCCTGACAGCCAGGACAAAGTAGTTGGCTGGGCAGTCTCGGGGACACCAGAGTTCTGGGGAGAAGAAAAGGTAGAACCAACCAGGTGGGAGACCCACATCAACAGTGGTCCCAGCAGCCTGCACAGCATTGACTATTTCCCAGCCATAGTAGCCCCGTTGGTGAGGAGAATAAAGATGGATGGTTTCCTTCAGGTTGGGGAACTGGTTAGCCTCAAGGGCAAGTGAGGAGGGGCATCCAGTGTGCTGTGGAGAATGCTGTTGACACCATCATTTTCATCAGGGTCAAGTTTTCCTGCCCTTCTCAAGAAGGTCAAATGCAGGCGCAGTCAGTCACACCCATTCCGTGAACCTCCTTCATGGGGGTGGGGACTCATGGAGCTGCTGGTATCTTGGCTGACCCAGTTCTGTTTGCAAAGAGGAAGACCCCACAGATGCCAGAGGTAGTAGCTGCTCTATATCCACCAGCCCAGGTAGCTCTAGACATTAGAGAATGCCAGACTCACCTGCCCTCCTGTTGACTGTCCAGGTCCTAAAGTTATCAGAGGATCCAAGGGTTGGAAGGAAGCTTAGCAATCCTCTAGTCCAGCGGTTCAGAAGCAGTGACCCTTGGGGCATTTTGGAAACCTGGGGAGGAGGAGCATTTTTGACTGTCACCATGATTAGAGGAACACTACTGACACTGAGTAGGGGGAGGCCAGATACGCCCATCCTCTTGCAATGCAAGAGACAGTTCTGCACAAAAAGGCACATATCTCCCCTAGCTTTCAAATGCCTTGCTAAGCGGTAGAAAACTGTTCATAATTATCTTTGAACTCTGGTGTACGTATAAACACAGTTGAATTTGCTAAGAAGGTTTCTGTATATAATTCAAAGAGAGATTGTACTTCAGAACTTCACTAAGAGTGGTGTGTTAGTTTGGAAAATCCCATCTCTAAAGGCAAAGCTCCCCATAGTAATTGAGCATCAAAACAACACACCTGTATCAATGTGCATTGACACCCATTGCATTCATGATGATTCTGCATAGAGATGCAAGCATCTCACTATTTCCTTCTGTTATGCATCATCATGCCTGAGCATTTATATGTTGAAACACATATTCCTATATCGTGTCCTTTTTATTTTTACATTTCAATTAGGGAATTGTATTAATTTTTTAAAAATAGGTTTTACTCTATTATTTTCTTTCAGCATAATAGAGTATTATCAAATATTTGCTATAAAAAAGGGTGTTTTTAACTCTAGAAATTTTTTAAAGATTTTATTTATTTATTTGACAAAGAGAGACACAGCGAGAGAGGGAACACAAGCAGGGGGAGTGGGAGAGGGAGAAGCAGGCTTCCTGCTGAGCAGGGAGCCTGATGTGGGTCTCCATCTCAGGACCCTGGGGATCATGACCTGAGCCGAAGGCAGACACTTAACCGACGGAGCCACCCAGGCGCCCAACTCTAGTACAATTTTTTTAAAAATCCAGTCTTATCTCTTGACCAGTGAGTTGAATTCTCTCCACAGCAACTCTAATTGCTGGTTGTCCAGATTTGCTTGAACATTTCCAGGGCAGGGAACTCATTACCTTTGTAGGTGGTCTGTCCCGTCATCAGAAAGCTGGCTAAGCTGAGATTACATGTGAGGGGCTGAGCCTGTCATTGAGTATCTTCCATCCTCTCCTTGTCCTATTCATGTCCTCCAAGCCACATGGAAAGTGTCCGTCCTTCTGTATGAGATCTCTCTCACATTTGTAGGCATAGAATGCACATCCTCCTATGCCCCCACCATCATTTTCTTCTCCAGATAGAATGTTTATAATACCTCACCGTTCTGTATGTGACATGATTTTTGTGTACTTTGTTATCCTGGCCAAACAGGCATTGTAGTAAGCATGAGGGATTCAGAGAGATCAGTAGGTTTCCCTTCCATTCATGGATATTTTACAGACTGTTGACGGATGCCATTCACTGTGCTCAGCTCTGGGGATGCAGAGATGGTTGAGAAAGAGCTGTTGTCCGTAGGGGTTCTGCCAGTGGTGAAACAATTGCATGAAATGGCAGATTGAACATACTCCTATTTCCCTTTTCTCTCAAGACCCATTTAGACTTAAAGGAAGGGGATTTTGTTTAAAAAATATTAACAGACAATGATGAGGAGAGACCATCAGCAGATGAGAGGTTTCCATAAAATTCTAGAAGACTAAGAGTAGATGAAGGTATGGAATGGTCTAGCAGAAGAGTGGAGAAAATGTGAGCTTACAGTGCTCAGAGAAAGGGATATGGAACAGAAAGGGCTTATTTGCCCCTGGAGAACCCCTTATAACTGGTCCCCAAAGGGCCAGCTGTGACAAAAGGCAAGAATGAGATCTGGTACCAGAAAAGGCAGATTCACTGAAAGTCTGCTTCTATAACAGTTGACCCCTGCCACCAAGCAAAATATTTACAGCCAGGGCACTGGAGATTTCTTCTTAGGAAAGTTGAGTGGTCCCAGAAAACAGGCACGTGAGGGTCCCCACATAACAATCAGCTCCAACTAAGAGCCCAAAACCTAACTCACACTGAGAAAAGCCCACCCATGCACACACCGCTCCCAAATGACATTTCAATGTCTTATTCTTAAATATATGAATGGATAAAGATAATCCACCCCGAGGAGAGTCTATAACACAATGAAACTGAAGGAAATGCAGAGAAAAAGAAGACCCCTGAGGAGATGGGAAAAACATAAGAAACTAAACAAAACAAACAGAACCTCTAATTAATGTCCATGGAGACAGGAGCAAAGAGGAGAACTCGGAGGACAAGAAAGTGTTCTTGAAAGTAAAAACGTTTTGAAAATGGCTGTCAAAACAAGACGTTCAGGAGAATTGAAGATAAGATGAAGGAAATCTCCTGGAAAGTAGAAGATGAAAATTCAATAGAATTGGCACATGAATCTGAGGGAATGTCCCAGAAAGCAGACTAACAAGACTGATGGAAAAGATGATAGAGATGAAAAGAGAATCGATTTGCTACATTCAGATTGGACCAATAGGAGTTCCAGAAAGAGAAAATAGAAAACATCGAGGGCAGAAAACCCAAATCAATAATACAGAGAAATTCTCAACCCAAAAGTGTAGAGGTCAGTACAGAGTCCATTCTAGGACAAACAATAAAAATAGACCCACAGCAATGTATGTCCACCTCAAATTTCAGTATATTGGGGGCAAAGAAAATAACCAAAAGATGTTCAGAGAGAAAATATAAAATCTCAGTGAACATTTCAGTGGCATGAGAATTCCAAATGGCAGCACCAGACCCCAGAATGCAGAGGAAACAGACCTCCAGAACTAAGAGAGAAAGTAATTTTAATCCAGATTTCCACCCTCAGACAGATTTCATCAAGTGTCAGAGCAAAAAAAAAAGACATTTTTCAGGTATATAAGGACTCAGCACCCCATTTAAGGACATTATGAATAATGTGCCCCACAAAATAAATAAATGAGGCAAGAAAAGCAGAGAAAAAAAATTGAGAAACAGTGGCTCCAGTCTGGAGAGCAGTCAGAAGTTCCAGGCTGATAGCTGTGCAGTGAGCTCAGGGAACTGTGTCCAGCTTGGAGCCTGAGGACAGGGGGCTCATGGCAGCGGTCTCCTGATAAAAGGGAGACTCCATGAGGTATCTGGGGTGCCGGAGCTTCTGAAGAAAGCAGGGAAAATGTTTACAGGGGATCATGACAAAAATAAAATAAAGACAACTAGAAATTCCTAGAAAAACGAAAACCTACACAGGCAAATAAAATTTAACCTTTGTACCCCGATTGAGTCTGCAAAAAAAACGTGATCACAACAATGTAAACACTATTTAACCAAAGATGGTGGTAGAATGGGAGAGGCCAGGTGTGGGCAGTATAATAGAACTGAACCCTCATCAGTTATATAAGAGGTAAAAATGATGAATAAATTTGACAAATCAAGACAAAACTTTATAAATATATAGAGAGAGATATGAAGGTAAATACCAAATTTATTTCAAAGAATTAAAAGTGGTTGCCTCCAGGAAGTGGGATGGGGGCCAGGAGAGGTGGCCCTGTGTTGGCTTCTATTTATAATCAGCTTTTTGATACAATTTGTTTTTTTAACCATGTGCACATATTGGATTCATACATGCGTATGTTCACACACTCATTCATTCATTCATTTAAAACCATCAGATCAAAATGCAGTAAGTGGTGAACAGCATGCTTTGAGTAAAGATGCACACAAGGTAGACCCAGAGGTTCTGGGGTGGTTAGGATGACCAGCACAGGCTTCAGTATTACTAGAGCAGGAGAACCCAAAATGGGCTGTGGGGAAATCGAAGATGGCTGGATGGGGCCAGGCCACAGGAGCCCTATAGACCCTGTCAGGAGCTTGGACTTCATCCTGGTGTCAATGGGGAGCCACTTATTGTAAGAAGGAAAGTGACATGGTTGACTTTGTGTTTTGGAAATACACCGTGACAGCAATAATTCTGGAAGCTGGGTCAGAAGAGTCAGGAATAGAGAAGGAAAATCCATGTAGGAGGCCACTGTCATAACCCAGGTGCGGAGTATATGAAGCACTGAATCAAGACCATGGGCGGGGTGGAGGGAGGCAAATTAACACAAATATTTAGAAGGTAAATGTGTGGCAGGACTTAATTGACTGAAGGATGGGGTGAGTAAGAAGAAGAAAGGGAGAGATGGGCAGATGGTGGCACATCTCGCTAAGATGGGGCAGAGGTTTGGTGGTAGAGATGATTGGTTTGGTTTTGAATGTGCTGAGTTGAGGGGTTTGTAGGAGACCCAAGTGGGGATGTCTAGAAAGCTGTTGAGTATATAAATGGATGCTCTGGGGATAGGTCAATCCAGGAGCCATGGCCTTGGGAGCTGTCAGCCTGTGGTGGACAGTCGGGGTGGTGGCCCAAAGAAAGCATCCAGTGAGAAAAACAGGGGACCAAGGACAAAAATCTAGATTTTAGTATTTTGAGGAGCAGGCTGATAATGCCCTGGATAAGTTGAGCATCTTTTCATATATTCACAAGCCATTTTTATTTCCTCTTCTGTAGAATACCTATTTCATGTTTTGATTATTTTCCTATTTATTTCAAAGTAAATCCATCATCTAGTTTAATGATAAAACTACAGAATGATTCCCACTAGACTAAGGAGCAGTTAGATGAAGTATTAACTAAAGTAGTTAAATAAGGGAAAGAAATGAAACACCAAATTAGAAAACAGGAAGTAAAATTGTATCATTAACGTAAAATTATGTGATTACATAACTTGGAAACCCAGGAGAATCAATGCAAAAAAGTGCAAATAGTAAAAATTCTATGGATTGCTGATGCAAAATTAAAATGGCAAGTTAATAGCATTCCTATATAAAACAACCAGAAGTTAAACAATACAATGGAAGGGAAAATCCAATTGTATTAGCAATAGAAGATAAGGTCCATATGAAGAATTTATTTATTTATTTTTTTTAAAGATTTTTTTATTTATTTATTTGAGAGAGAGAATGAGATAGAGAGAGAGAGCATGAGAAGGGGGAGGGTCCGAGGGAGAAGCAGACTCACTGCTGAGCAGGGAGCCCGACGTGGGACTCAATCCCGGAACTCCAGGATCGTGACCTGAGCCGAAGGCAGTTGCTTAACCAACTGAGCCACCCAGGCGCCCTGAAGAATTTTTTTAAAGATTTGTTTATTTTAGAGAGAGAGTGGGGGAGGGGAGGGACAGAGGGAGAGGGAGAATCTCAAGCAGACCCCAGGCTGAGCACCTAGCCTGATGCAGGGCTCCATCCCAGGACCCTGAGATCGCAACCTGAGCTGAAACCAAGAGTGGGTCGCTTAACTGACTGCACCACCCAGGCACCCCCATATGAAGAATTTTAAAACATTTTCGGGGAATACAATAAGAGAACTCACCAAATGGTGTTGAAAAACCTTCTTGAATTAGAAATGTTGATCTTAAGCACTATGATGATGTCAATTCTTCCTAAGTTATGCTTCACCATTAAATATCTATATAATACTTAGATAACTTTTTTTCTTAAAACCAGACAAGCTTATTCTTATATTCATATGGAAGAATAAACATGCACAAGTAGCCTGGAAATTCTCTTAAGGAGGAGCCTTGAGAAGAGATCAGTTCTACCTCATGTGAAAACATAATTAAAATAGAGAGGTATTGGAGAATATTCAGTCAGATTACTAGAACAGAATAAAGAGGTCAGAAACAGGCCCAATTTTATGTGGGAATTTAGAATAACAGAAAATAGCATTTCATATTAGAAAGGAAAAGAGAGATGGTTCAATGAATAAAAGTTGATTCCTACTTGACTCTTGACACAAAATAATGGAGCTAGTACGTAAAAGTTAAAACTGAAGACAAAAACACTAGAATAAAATATGGAGCATCACAAAATATGTATGTAATTATATATATAAACATATAAATATCTTGGAGGAGGGGAGAGCTTATGAAGCCACACAACAAAAGATCTATTAAATAAACTATTTAAAAATAACATACATCTGGGACCCCTGGGTGGCTGAGTCGGTTAAGCATTTGCCTTCGGCTCGGGTCATGATCCCAGGGTCCTGGGATCGAGCCCCACAGTGGGCTCTGTGCTTGGCGGGGAGCCTGCTTCTCCCTCTCCCTCTGCCTGCCTGTCTGCCTACTTGTGATCTCTCTCTCTCTCTTTCAAATAAATAAATAAAATCTAAATAAATAAATAAATAAATAACATACATCTGCATTGGAAAAAAGCACATATCAATAAGATCAAACAACAAATGATTGCAAAAAGACATTTGCAAATGTATATGGCAGACAAATGCCTACTTTTTCATTAAAGAGTCCCTATAAATCAATATAAAAATGAGAATTTTAGAAAAAATGAAAAATGGGCCAAGGATATGAGTAAAGTTCATAAAGAAAAATTCGTTGTTCTTATACACATGAAAAGATGTTCACCTCACTTATAATGAGGGAAATGCAAATTAAAATTACAGTGAGATGTAATTTCTTACCCATCAAAACTCAACAAAGATCAAAAATAGCATAGTGTTGGGGGGGAGCTACAGGGCGGAAAAAGAGATTTATTTAAAAAAATAAACATGAGGAAGACACCTTCAAAAAAAAAATAGCATAGTGTAAGGATGGGGGGCCACTTTTGCGTTATTGGTGGGAGACTGAATTGGTATAACCAGGACCTACTGTCAAGTGAAAAAGGCAAGGATAAAACAGTGTTTAGAGTATGCTACCTGCCATTTGTGTTTAAAAAGATAAACGCATAGGGGTGCCTGGGTAGCACAGTTAGTTGTCTCCAACTCTTGGTTTAGGCTCAGGTCCTGATCTCAGAGTTGTGAGATTGAGCCCCATGTGGACTTCCAGCTCAGCTTGGAGTCTGCTTGGGATTCTCTCTCCCTCTCCCTCTGCCCAGCCCACTCATGCTCACTCTCTCTCTCTAAAATAAACAAATACATCTTTAAAAAAAAAAAGATAAACACATATATTTTGTATAGACACAGAGTAGCTTTAGAAAAACATACAAGACATATGTTTCCTTCCTTCCTTCCTTCCTTCCTTCCTTCTATCCTAACTTTCTTCTTTCCTTCTTTTTTTTAAAAACAAATAATTTTATTCTTCTAATGATAAAAGTAATATTTGCTTCTCACAAAAAAAGAATCTGAAAATACAGAAAGAGGTTGGGAAAAAAAAACCCAAATACCTTCAGTCTTATCACTCAGAAATCACTATTAACATTTGGTGTACGTTCTTGCAGACATATTTCCTGACACATTTTTTTTGAAATGGTATTCAACTTTGTACACTGTTTTTAATCTGATTTTTCTCACTCACCAGCACCTCTTTTTGTATCATTAATTATAGATCTACATCATCATTTTTAATGTGTGGATACATCCTAACTCACTTAAGCTATCTGTTAAATAATATTTGGGGCATTTCCAATGTTTTACGGTTGTAAACAATAATGTGATAAACACACATATATGAACAACTTTATGAACTTGTTTTGAGTGTTTATATTTATAGGAAAAATTATTTTAAAACTGAACTGTTGAGGGGTGCCTGGGTGGCTCAGTTGGTTAAGCATCCGACTCTTGGGTTCTACTCAGGTCCTGATCTGGGGGTTGTGAGATCGAGCCCCACCTTGACTCTGCACTCGGTGCAGTCTGCTTGGGGTTCTTTCCCTCTTCCCCCCCTCTCCCCTTCTGTCCTTCCCCACCTCCCCTGCGTGCGTGCGTGCACATAAGCATGCTCTCAAGCGCACTCTCTTTCTCTCCAGTAATACATAAATAAATAAAATCTTTTTAAAAAATTGAATTGTTAAGTAAAATGTAAGCATATTTTAAAGGGCCCAGGTCAAATTCCCCCCAGAGTGGATGGAGTGGATGGATCAGTTTACCCTCCACCCCATGCAGGAGAGAGCCTCCTCACATCTTCACCTGCGTTAAGCATTATCAATCTTTTTAATCTTTGCTATTATCAGTTGAAAAGTAAATCTCCTTTCTAAAAAAAAGAATTGCATTTCTTTGATTCCTAGTGGAATCGAACATCTTTTTATACAGTCAATGCCAATTTCTAAACCTTGCTTATTTTCCTATCGGAATGGTCGAAATTTGCATTGCTTTCTGAGAGCAATTTATATATTAAGGCAGTTGATCTTTGTGCATCCTATTGCAAATATCTTTTTAGTTTGAATTTGTAATTCATATAATGTTTAAAACTTTTTCTTTTGGAAATTTTCAAACGTATAAAAAAAGGCCAAACAGTAAAGTGAAACTCTGCATATATCCATCACCCAGCTTCAACCATTATCAACATATAGCTAGTTTTGTTTCATCTCTGTCCCTCCCACTTCCCCCCGATTATCTTGAAGCAAATCCCAGACATCATGTCATTTCAGCTGTAAATATTTCAATTACATAGTGTCTTTGACATATGGAAATTTTTAATGTTCAGTAAATCAAATCCAATCAGAAAACAGCCTTCTTCCCAGCACCATTTCTTGAAGAGCACTTTCTTTCCCCCACTGACTTGGAATGCCAATTGGATTTCCTATCTGTTCCTCTGATCTGTCTGTTTGTTCTGATACCAATACCTTACTGCTGCAGTTATATAGCTTTGAGATATATTTGTTCATATTCGATATGACAAGCGTCAGGGGATGCTCAAATTCAGGATTTTTTCTTCAAATTTTCTTCTCTCTTTCCTCACATTTATTTAGCCAGATTAATGTAAGATTTATTTTATCAACTTCTCTTCAAAAACTCAATTGAGATTTTGATTGCAATTATGGAAAATGCATAGATGAGTCTGGGTAAGATTGACACTTTGACAGGATCAAGTCTTCTTATTTTGAAACCAAGTATGGTCCCCTGTTCAGTAAAGTGTGAGATCTTTTCTCTATGAGGTCCTGCACTCATCTTGTTAAGATTCTTCCCTAATATTTTATATTTTGGTTACTATTGTGAATGCCACTCTTTTCCCTATTATATTTTCTAACTGGTTGTTACCGCTACGCTATATAGTAAAGCTAATCAATTTTTCTATACTTTTTCTAACTACCTGCCTTATTAAACTTTATTAATTATAATAATTTTCCCTTGATCTTCAAGTTTTCCACAGAGTATATCAGGTATTTAACTCTCCCTGTCCAATAATTTTATCACTTGTTTTTGTTTTTTCCTTGCAGTTGACTAGAACTTGATTAGAGCTAATCAAGGACATCCTTGTGTGCTTGTCGGGTCGTGTTTCATCTTTAAGCATGACATCAGTTTCTGGTTTAGATTTGCTTTTTATCCCATTTTGGAATTACCTTTCTATTCCTAGTTTATTCAGAGGGTTCTCAAAAAATATATATATACTCTATTTTATCAAGTGCCTT
Organism: Zalophus californianus; assembly: GCF_009762305.2. NCBI lineage: Eukaryota > Metazoa > Chordata > Mammalia > Carnivora > Otariidae > Zalophus > Zalophus californianus. The sequence continues at coordinate 82,770,097 of NC_045606.1, forward strand.
TGGGCATCTGTCAAATGATCCTATGATTTTCTCCTTTAATCTATTCGTGAGATAAGCTGCATTAATAGATTTCTTAATGACAGTCTTCCAATTCCTGGAATAAACTTCACTCGTCATTTATACTATTTTTATTACTCTTCTGCTGGATTCTATTTGTAATATTTTTTCCCATTAAAGTTGGTATAGGAGGCTGCAGATGACTTTTTCAAAAAGCTTCACTGAGAAGGGGAGGAAAGAGAACCGAAGCACTCGAGATGCAGAACTGAGGAACTCTGTGTTTCGGGCATATTACTGGGCTTCGGGGTCATAGTCGGGGGAGAGGGAGAGCTAGAGGAATTACGAGAAAGAGGATGTACGAGAAAGAGGATGTAACTGACAGAGCAAGATGCCAGCCACAACCCGAGAGCGCCGGTGGTGGGGTCAGCGCACCAGGGGCCGGGTTATGGTTGGAGGCCTCCGTTCTCATGGTGGTCAAGGGAGCGAGGTTATCTTCCAGCCTTGGGGGGTGAGGGCCGGAGGCAGGTCCTGAAAGTGGAGAACAGTTGCTGAGAGAAATACAGACAAATCAAAGACTTGTCCACCCGGATGCTGAGGCTCCCCTGAGGTTAAAGACCTGGATTTTTGTGACATCAGTTTGCAAGATTATGCAGTTATTTTTCCTTACGATCTCTGAGGGGGTGGGATCGGACTGTGGGCCCCATTCAAGTTTGGGGTTTTGAGGGGCAAGTGTGAAAGGCAGAAGGTGGTCCCCTGTGTTGGCAGTGGTGACAGGGGCTAGGAGGACATACTGGAGTCAGGCCTCTCCATGAGATGGCTGTTAGAGTTTGTCTTTGTTTTAATCTCCACCTTGAGGCAAAAATTTCCATTTTGCCCTGTCACAAACAAACAGAATGCACCAGGGCTTAAGCCAGATAACTTATGTAACTGATTTCATGCTCTGCCACGTTTTTGACAGTTACAAAAAGTCTGTGTTGTTGGGACATGGTGTTGGGACCACAGGAAGTATGTTCTGATGTGGGGGAAACGAGGAGATGGGGGGGCATGGAGCCCCTGCTCCCCACTCAGGGCTGTTAGGGAGTGGTTCGGGTGGTTTGGCAAGCAGGCCTGGCTGGGCAGGGGACAGAACCCGATGACCTGACAGACTGGAAGACAGCGGGGGGACTGGTGAGGACAGGGCAGCTGGGAGCCAGCCAAGGGTGTGAGTGACCCAGGGGAGCTGGGGGGGAGAGGCCCGCAGCTGAGGAGGTCCGAGGCCCAGGAGGCTGGCCTGTGGAATGAGTTTGCTACACAGAGCTTGAGGTCCCCCCCCCCCCCGAATGAAACCAGGGCTTGGAGCGGGCCGGGGACAGGGAGCTGGGACGGAGGTCTCAGGGAGTGTGGGGCGTGAGGGGAGTGCGCAGGGAGTCGAGAGGGGCAGCACCTAGGAGGGGGTAGAGGGCTGGAAGGCAGGCCCAGCAGGAGGCGTGGAGTGTTTAAAGGTTGCGGTGGGGCGGGAGGGGAAGGCTGACTCACCCTTGGCCCTGTGGCTGAGCCCGAGATGCCCTCCTAAGGAGCATGAGGTCCAGAGTGGGGAGTGACCTGCAAGACCCTCCCCCTCCTATACAGCCCTCTGAGGGACAGCAGGCTGCCTTCTGGAGACCTGTAGGCACCGCCTTCCCCATTTTGCAAGAAGCTTCAGCGCTGAGCCCACAGGCCTCCATCTGCCCTCCCTGCTGAAGGCAGCCTCTGGGTGGCGTGGGAAAGTGTCCAAACCTGCATGTGCCCACACACAGGGATGGAACACCCTTCCAGGTAGGACCAAGGGGCTCTGCCTCCATTGCATTATGGTCCAAGCCCCATCTCTCCTTCCTGGTATGTTTTTTGGGGGCTGCCCCCTCACGAATGAAAGAGGGGTTTAGTGGGCATGGGGTTTGGTTTCTGATGGACTGGGCTCAAATCCTGATTGTACCATTGCTAGCTCTGTACCCTTGAGCAGGCAGCTGCCCAAGTTCCAGACTTGTTACGTGCAAACACTTCGTCTATAATCTATAATTCCCTTGCCAGCAGCTGACCTGATTCCAGAAGAGGGTCCATGTGTCTCGGGTTCAGCAGGAAGCTGACCCAGGGAGGTTTATGAGGGAATGCTCTCAGATCCACACCCAGGGAGCAGAGGGTCCGTCAGAGCCGGCCTGAGTCAGTAGCTGATGTCGTTTGCCTCAGGAAGGTGACACGACCAAGAAGGATGGAGACTAACAGGGCGGGGCGGGGCGGGGGGGGGGGGGGGGGGGGGGGGGATCCTAACCTAAGAGGCTGGGAGGGAGCCTGAAAAGGGTGTGGGCTCTGGTGTTAAACATCTGGATTTAAACCCTACCCCTACCACTCACCATCCATGTGGGCTTGAGCAAGATTCTTGACTTCTGTGAGCCTTGCCTCACATGTGAAATGGGAAGAGTTGTGCCTACATGAGAGCTACATTTTGAAACATGGAGTAGATGAGGTGGTTTAGGGAAGTGCCCTGCATAGCACATAGAAAAGAATAATTCACCGCAAAAATCATTTCTTTTTGAGATTCAATCATACTTTCCTTTTTCTTATCTGCCTCTCCCTGCACGACTGAGCATAATCAGATGATGCCTCAAAACGTGTATGATTCAAACCCAAGGGCTCCCCACGCTGGGGCCCCCATCTGCAGGCCCCAACTAGAAGCTGGAGCCTCAGCAGGTACCCTTCCTCCTGAGCTCCTGAGAAAACTCCTGATCAGTGAGAACCCCGAGTTTCTTAAGCCTTCGCAAAGGGCCTTCTCCTCCCCTGCTCTCCCAGTGGCACCTTGAAGTGGGCAGAGCAGGGATTCCTTCTCCATTTCCCAGAAGGAGAACTGCCTTCTTTGCGGCAAATCCAACTTCCCAAGGTCACAGAGCTAGTGAGTGGCCAAGCTAGGTTTCTTCCTGGAGGCCACAGTGTAATGGTTAAGAGGGAACCATAGGAGCCAGACTCACTGCCTGGGTTCAAATCCTGGCTGGGCCCCCTGCTGGCTGGGGAACCGTGGGAGATGTGCTTGACCTCCCTGTGCCTCAGCTTCTTCATGGGTAGCAATGGGGAAAATAATAGTTCCTATCTCACAGGCAGCTGCAGGAACAAATGAAGTGTCTGGAACAGGGCCTGCTCTTGTGTAAGCCCAGGCTATGGACCGTGGCTGTCTCTCCACCCCACAACTTCACGTTGAAACACCACTCATTGAACTCCTCAGAACATATTAGTATTTCCAAAGGGCTTCCAAGGGGCCCACCTGAGTCCTAGGTCCTACACATGCTTGACCATTAAAAATCATGCTCGCTTCTTCTGTCTTTAATCATTTCCCCCATCACCTGCTTCCCCCCCACCTATAAACAGCAGTGTCCTCGCCTGCCCACCACGCTCCTCAGCTGCTACCATCCTTCCCTAACTCTTCCCTTGACCTGTCAACTCCTAACACATAAAGTAGGATACCCGAGCCTCTTTGCCTGCCCCTCTGTCCTCCCCCACCCCCCTTCCAGCGGTCTGCGGGGCTCCGCAGGTCCCCTTCCCGGAAGTGGCTTGCCTCTGGGAGGTCCTGCCCCAGAGCAGGGCTGGCATGCTGAGCGCCTCCCTCCCTGTTCCTTCTCCCATCTGAAATGGCTTTTTATTGTTTGCGGGACATTATGTAGGAGGCCTAGTTTGTGTTTTCTTCCTTTAAAGGGTATTGAGTTTTGTTCTGGTAGAATTAAATTACAGGTGGACCATCTTGATCCGGGCAGGCTAGTATTTTTCTTTGCTGTGTGTTTTTTGGGTTTGGTTTTGTTTTGTTTTTCCTTTGTCTTAAGAGTGTGGTGCGGTCATTAGCCCTAAGGTGATCCCTCTCTGGGATCACTCCTGCATGCTGAAGTAGTCACTGAGGTCTTGCTACTTTTTGCTGGACTGGAACTCCATGAGCCCCGCGTGGCCCACAGTAGCTCAGAATAGCAGCCCCTCCGCTGGGCTTGGTGTAGCCTCGCCCTGGGTGTGGCAGCTCGGGCCTCGGCAGAGCACCATGGTAGCCCTTGTAGATGCCACCTTCTCCTTCCAGCACCCTCCCTGTGCCATCGTAACCCTCTGCATGGCCATGACGCAGCACCACAGGCTGAGTGGCTTCAACAACAGAAAGTTACTGTCCCCAGTTCTGGAGGCTGGAAGTGTCTCTGTGGGTCCAAATTCCCTCTTCTTAGGAAGACCCCAGTCAGATTGATCAGGGTCCACCCTAACAGCCTCATTTTAGCCTCATCCCCTCTTTAAGGGCCTTCTCTCCAAATACAGTCACGTTCTGAGGTCCTGGGCATTAGGGCTTCAACATGTGAATCTGTGGGAGACCCAACTCAGCCTGTTACGGCTACCCTGCCCCTCGGGTTCTAGCCCGTTCAGCAGCCCTGAACTCTGGTCTCCACCACCTGGCAAGTGCCTTGGTAGAAATCTGAGGCGAACGTGGGCCTCACCTCACGTATGTCCCTCTGCCCAGAACGGCAGTCCTGTGCCGCCCGTTACCCACTAACCGAAATCAGTGCCTGTCCAGCGACCGCAATGACTCACGATGCCTCTTTCCTCGGCCACATTTGTGAGGGTCCCTTCTTCCCTCCCTCACACCACAGTCAGGCTGTGGCTGCCAGTAAGTGGCAGATGGTACGTTGGCCTCACTCTCCCCAAGTGTCCCTCCCAGCGGCGCCCTGGTCTCCTCACCCTGGAGACCTTGGATGGGGACCAGGTGGCAAACACCTTCCCCTTTACTTTTCTCACTGCCTTTCCCCCCCCCCCCCCTTGGCTTTATTTATAGCCCTGGGAAGAAGAAAATCAAATTCCCACAGGAGGTGGGCTTGATGAGGAGACAGGCTGAGAGACTGAGAGAGCTGAGGACAGAAGGGGGAAGGAAGACAAAGGCCTAGAGAAGAGATCTTCCACCGGCAAGTTTATTCCGTGACTGTGGGTGGAAGGGGGTAGGCAGCAACCTTGCAGGGCCTGCCATACCCTTGTTCGGCAACTGCCCACTGCCGAGTCAAGAACCACAGCCCAGGAGGCTGTGCTGGTCACCAGAAGACTTCCTGGCAGCCTGGAATGAGGTCACAGTGTGGTGACAGGGCCTGGAGCCAGAGCGAGGGAATGGGCCCTCCCTCCTGGAGATGCAGGCCTCCTCCCTTACAGGCTGGAAAACTGGCCTGAGCCTCTGTTCCCACTTCCCTGCTCCCAAACTCCCTCCAGACCAGCTCTTCTGCTTACCTTTGCTGAGAACCAGCTCCCTGTCACTTGGACATGCCGCTCCCCACAGTTCGGAGCCCAGTCCATCTCGGAGAGCCTCTGCAGGCAGGTCCAGTAGCACAATGGCCTGGACCACAGATAGAGGCCCACATGCTCCCATGGGTGCCATTTTCTGTTGCTTCTTGCTCCCTCTGAGTTCAGAGGGTGATGCTTCCAGGCCTGGTCTCCACTTCGAAATGGGGAGGAGAGTGCTCTCTCTGCACATAGGGACATCTGACCTTTGGGGAAAAGGTTCTTTCTCCTGGAAGTCAAATCCTGGAGAACCCCAGGGAAGTGTGCTGGCTTTCAGATTTTGACACTCTGTCCCCAGAGTCCAGGTTCCCAGATACAGAGAGTTCAGATGGGTAGAGTGGGTGGAGGAAGTTGGATTTCTATTAGCATCAGAAAGAAACAAATCAGGAAACTCTAAGATTATTAATAGGTGAGAGTCTATAAACTGCAGTACCTCGATTCGTACACTATTCAGGGTATACAATAGTTATTTTTATCTAAATTATTTCCTGAACAAGAATAAGACTCAGATGTTAAATTAAACAACTGTAACTCTATTTAGTTTCACTTTATGGTTAACGAAACCATGAGGACAATAAGAACTTACAATAGACCTGAAAATATTATTACCGCGCCGCTAAATAGGATGGTCTATAAATTAATGAGTAAAACTTGAATAAGAAATATTCTTCTTTTAACACGAGTGAAGAAAATATAAATATTAAAGGGAGAAAATTACAAGGGACAACTTGTTACCAAGCAGGTGACAAATCAAGAAGCATGAAGCTAACATGAAGAAAGGCATATAAAGGTGATTCAGCCAGCAAGGAAGGTCACGATATAAAAATGCCTCATGTTTAGCAGGAGTTTTTGGTGTGGGTATGGCTTGGATGCATATTTGAGGATGCCACCTCCCGGAACTCTCTGGGAAGCGGGGCTCAGCTGGGGTGGTGGCATCAGGAACACACGGCCCTCCCTCCCTGCTTTCTTCCTTCCTGCATTCCATCAACACTGACTGTGGGTGCTGGGCTTACAATAGCCAACCAGACAGACAAGACGTCTGTCCTCGCGGGTTTACAGTCGGGTGGGACAGGCAGACATGAAACAAGCCAACGACAAATCACACTAATAGCGATCCATTTGCAAAAGGAGATGAAGTGCGGGGAAGAAGTGCGGGGTGCTCTGCAACAGACTAGCAGAGTGGATTTAATTTGGGTCCTCGGGGAAGGTCTCTCCGAGGGAGAGAGAGTGCAGCTCCGCAACTGCAGGCGGAGTGGGAGGGCCGGCGTTCCTGACAGAGGGGACAGACAAGGGCAAGGCCCGAGGCAGGCTTGGCGTGCTCAAGGGGCTGGAAGAACGCCAGCGTGGCTGGGGCATCAGGACAGAGGGACCCACTGATGCAGGAGAGGAGCCCTGGGAGCTAGGTAGGGGCGGGTCATCATGCCTGGATTTAATTTGAAGAGTGCTAAGAAACCATTTAAGGATTTTTTTTTTTTTTTAAGCAGGGGAGGGACATGAGGAGATTTACATTTAAATAAAATGACTGTGGCTACAGAGAGGTGAGTGGAGTGAGTAGGTAGGAGGCTACTGTGGTCAACAAGGTCATGAGGGCCGGGACGTCGTCGGTAGGCCAGGGGCTGTGGGCAGGAGGAGCAAGTGGGTGGATTCCAAACACATTTAAGAGTCTGACATTGAGACCTGTTTTGAAATGAGGGGTGAGGAAGTGGAGGTGCTGGGGAGGGACATGAGTAGATTTACAAATTTTGGCCTCGACTGTGACTTTTCTCCCCAGCGCCACTCCCACAAGGCCTCCGTGGTGAAGCCTCCTAGGGTCCCTGTCCTCACCTACCCCCAGCCTGGGAGAGCTGCCCCTTCCTGCGCGGCCCCAAAGCCCTGAAACCCTCCTCAGGAGCCCATCACTGCCTGCTTTGCCCACCACCGTTCGCGCTGGTGCCTTGGGCAGAGGTGTCCCGGGAAGGAGTTGGGGCTCCCAGGGAGGCTGGTGAGCTCAGTGCAGGATGAGTCTTGTTTGAGCGCCTCCAGCATCCAGGGGGCCACATCTATACTTCCTTTTGGGCTGGGAGCTCCCAGAGGGCAAAGTCTGGCAGTTGGCATCTGCCAAGTGAGCAACCGAGGGGCAAATCAATGGCCCAGGGCCTGTGCTGGGGAATTCAGGAAAGGGATTGGGAATCTGAGGGAAGGGTGGGCTCCCGTGGGGTCGGTCCTTCTGGGCAGTGCTCCAGGCAGAAGAACTGGGAGGACAGCAGGGCCTCCGGCCTCTCCACCCTCACCCTGCCAGACCAGAATGCTGGAGGCTCCTTCCCCTACTCCCATCAGCAGGAGAAGTGGCCCAAGGAGAGCAGTTCTGAGGAGTTGGTCCACCAGCCTGTGTGGCACAAGCCTGAGCCGGAGAGAGCAGCCGGGGCCCTCCTCCGGTGAGCCATCGCATTGTTCCCGCTTTCCAGATCCCAAGAGGGAGCCTGGGAAGGTAAGACTCTCAGCAAAGCACACAGCTTATTGCCGGAGGGTCAGAGCAGCTTGGCCAATCCTGGCGGGTGGGGGGGGGCAGGTCAGGAGTCACGGACAGGACAGACTTTCAGAGGCAGAGCCTGGGAAGGACTGGAAATGGGGTTGCACAGTGGGGGGTTGCAGTTGCCTTGGGTGAGCTCACTGAGGGCTGAGTGTAGAGGGACAGCAGAGGAGGCACAAGGCCCCCAGCTTGCTCTGGTCCTGGGGGGCTGGGGGGGTTGAGGAACAGCCCCCACACGGGGTGCCACCTGAAAGGAGCAGCGGGGGGCGGGCAGGAGGCGCAGGGCAGGGCATTCATAGAGCCCGGGAAGAAGGCGTTCCCAGGAGGATAAGGTGACCCACTGTGTCCAAGGCTGTCGATAGGTCTGGTGAGATGAGCTCTGAGAAGCAACCACTGGACTTAGCAGTGTGGACATCATGTGACCTTGACAGGAGTGGTCTGGGGACCCAAGGGATTGTGGGGGCTTCAGGAGAGAGTGCAGGGTTGGGGGGGCAAATGGAATAGCAAATAGACTCTGAGGGGTTTTGCCTTCAAGGTGGGCAGTAGCTAGAGCCCTCTCCAACCGTGTGGCCAGGGGAGGGCTTTTGTTAGGGTGGCAATGATCTGAGGGGGCACTGACCATCCAGTAGGGAGCAGGTGGTAGCCCGTTGATGTCCATGGGGTGGCCAGAGGGGCAGGATCCAGGCATAGGGAGGGGTGGGCCTTAGACAGGAGCAGATGGTTCACCAGAGACCAGAAGGGGAGGAGGTCAAGGGGCACAGGTGGGGGCAGGTGGGCAGATGTGGTAGCAGGAGCATGAGATGTTTCCATTTGACCCAGACACAGGGTATTATGCCCACTTTAGAGGTGAGGAAACAGGTACAGAGCTTGGCCTGAGGTTCGAGGGCAGCAGAAACTGCCCTAGACCTTGGTGGGGCGGGGGGTTGGGGAAGGAAAGAGAGTCTGGGAAGTAAGAGACAGAAGGGACCATCACACCAGTCTGGTTGGGCTGTGTCCTGGAGACCAAGGGCAGAAGGAGCTGCATGGGCTTTAGGGTCAGACAGACCTGGTTCAGGATGGGTCTCAGCCCCTCACTCGCTGTAAACAGACCAGTCTCAGCCCCCCGCCCCACCCCTGCCTGCCCTGTAAGGGGGTAGGGAGCCTTAACTCTAGGTACTTCCTCAGGGCGCCGTGAGGAACCCAGGAGCAGCACTGTGCTGGCTTCTAGTGAGCCCTGGACTCACCTGGAAGTGCCTTCAATGCAGGCAGCAGCCTTGGAAGAGGAGGCCTTCCGTGATGCCAGAGACAGAGCACCCTAGGGTGCAGGGAGTGGAGGAGCCCTGAGCAAGTGGGGAGGGGCTGGGCTTACTCCCCGTTGGCCCTTACCATCCCTGCCCCGTGCACGGTCCAGTCCCCAAGGCCTGTGTGGTTCGGCTCAAACCCACCAAGTGTGCCTCTCTCCACCCCCTCAGCGTGTCCTCTTGCTGGTTCTGGCACAGGCTGCAGCTGGGGAAGGGGGGCAGGAAGGGCAGGAGGGAATGGAGTCCCAGGAGATCCCCAGGAAATGGTGCTGGAGGAGGGGGAGAAGCCGAGTACTCTCACTTGGAGTCACTGCCAGGTATGGATTCCCTGGGCCAGTGGCTGAGCATGTAGGAAGGGGCGGCCTGCATCCTGGGTGGGAAAGGGCCTCCTTTCTTCCTCCTGAGAGCAAGCTCGGGTTCTGAGAGCAAGCTCGTTCCTGGCTCCCTTGAGGCTCAGGCCCACCCCTGCAGAGGCAGCATGGATACCTGTCCAGGTAGGGCGCTCCCTGACCCTCGGCCACCCAGTGCTCTTTGCCACAGATGGCCGTGTGCCCCAGGCTCTCCTCTATGGCCACCAGTCCCACATTCTGGTCTCTTTCCTGGACCAACCTCCGGAGCAGGGCTGGTATCGCCAAAGGAGCCCAGCTTACCAGCCCAGGGTGGGAGTCTGGGAGGGCATGAGGGCCCACTTTCTCTGGCAGGACCCAATGCCTCCTCAGCGCCTTCAGGAAAAGCCCAGCACACACCATCCCATCCTGAGCTCTGCAGTGGATGCCGGGCGAAGCCACCCATCCTGCAGACCCGCCAGGTTGGCTGTCCCACAACTTCCTCCACACCTGGGCGGCTATGGCCTGGAGGGGGCGGGGGGTCCTCCAGGTAAGGCAGGTAAGCACCAGGCCAGGCTCAGGGACTTCTGGGAAGTTTGGCTGACTTTCTTTATTATGGGAGCCAGAGAGCACTGAGATGGGGAGTGGGGGTGGCGGGGGGCTTGGGTGCCCCCTTTGTGGAGCCATTCATTTGACGGGCAGGGGAGGCTTCATCAGACTGAGCCACTCAAACTCAACTCCCACCTCCAACCCCTGCTTTTGCCATAACAATCGCGTCTGCTGAAAGCCGAGGGCATTGTCAGAACAGACTGAACACCCATGCCTGCAAGTTCAAAGGTGTCTGTCCCCAGAAGTTTCATCGAAGATGACACCTTGGGACCGGTGTTTTGTGACTCCGGGAGAGTCCCCAGGGGGACCCGGGCGTACTGATGCTGTGGACCAAGGACGGTGTTAGGTCACGTGGGCCCTCCCCCAGTAAGCATGGAGGCTTCATAACGCGCCAGACTGACTGCACCTCGATCACAGCAGGAGACGAAAAATGCTCCAAGGTCAAGGAAAATCCAGGGAGGCATTTGCCCTGAAGGGGAGACGGTGCAGGTTCAAACAGCCCCTTGCCTGGGAGCACACTGCAGTTCTCCCAGCTCAGCTGGCCCCCCTACAAACCCCAGGTAAGTATTAGGTTGTGACCTTGGGTGGGTGGAGGGAGGGATTACCCCGGGATTTCTGCTGCCTGCCTGCTTCCTGGGGCTCTCAGCTCCCTCTTTCTCTCTTCTCCCTTCAGGTCCTGGCTCGGCCTCCCCACGGAGCAAGCAAGCTGAGCCCTGGAGGGACACCCACACTCCCCTCCTGCCCTGCTGCCCGAGGGCTGCAGTCTCCTTTGGATCTTTTTGCGGTCTGGGCTTGCTGTTCCTCTCAACAGTAGTCAGGAAGCCCTTACCCCAAAAAGTATCTGCGGGAGGCCCTGTCTACAGGGGGGACACCCCCCCCAAGGGCTTCAGGTGGGTCACACACCAAACTCACAGACTAGGGGCAACAAGTGGAGCCATCAACTTGTCTTTCCCCTAGAGCTGCTGGTTGGCCTCAGGAAAAGTGCTGAGGCTCTCTGTGCCTCAGTTACACATTTAATCATTTATCTGTGTGCATTGTCTAGTGGGAGATTCCATAAGGTAAGAAAGAACACAGGAGTGGCTCAGTTAACGGTGTGGACGCTGTGTTGGTGGCTTAGCTCCCAGCCTGCTGTCCGCTATTTGTAGACCGTCTCCCTCTGGGATCCTTTTGGGGAATTACCTCTCCCACCCGTGGGCACTCCAGGTGGGATTGTCACTCAAGGCATCTTGCCTTCTCCCGTCGTCCTTGGTTATGAGACCCAAGGCGGGCCTGGGAATTAGAATCGTGTGGAGAGAGACAAGACTGGGAACCCAATGATCCCAGCAGCTGTGCTGAGGAGAACACTGAGCTTGTGCCTTCTTCGCCCCCTGAACTGCCCAGTGTCTACCCTTCCCTGGCCTGGACCTTCAAGTGCCCCCTGAAGCTGGTGAACCACCCCCAAATCCTTCCAATAAAATCCTCATTGCTTTAGTGAAGCAGTCAACACTGTTGCTTGCCTCGGGATACAGAGACCCCTAGGGACCAGAGGTGGGATCGCTTACCCTGGAGAAAGGGAGGGGACAGGCTGGCCTGGGGGACCTGTTCTCATTCTTAGGGGAGGCCTGCTTGGTGTCAGCCTCCAGGGCGCAGGGGACGGAGCAGAGGGCGGGGACCCCATACAAGGCCTGCATTAGGGCCCAAGGAAAACATTCCCAAAGGTGAGAACAATGTTGGGATGAAGGACAGAGCGGGACCTAACCCTATGGAGAAGTTTAAGATAAAGGAACATCCAGGAAGGGTCTTCACTTTCTCAAGGAGGAAGAGGATGCGTTCTGACAATGGCAGGTCACTGTGGCTCACCAGTCCCTCCCGCCAGGTGCCGGCTGCCTGGAGATCAGCACTGCAGCGAGACCGTGGTAGGTCAGGGATGGCCACGCAGACCTCCATCTCACCTCCCACCGCTGGGAGAGGGCCCCGGGGGCCTGCGTATCCTCCACCCAGGAAAGGCCGGGCTCCTCTGACCCTCCTTCTCTGGAATCCTCCTAGCCCACCCCGGTAGCTGCTGTGCTTGGGCAGTCCAAGGTGAGGGGCACAGTGTCAGCCCGCCCTGAGCCCGTTACCGGGTACAGGTCACACCAGAGCCATGGCCTGCAAGAAACAAGGCAGCTGGGAGGTTCCTTCCCCATGCAGAAGCCGCCAAGAGGCAGGTCTAAGCCAAGGCCAACAGGTGAACTGGTGTGTGGCCCGCCCTGAGTTGCAAGGTGCTGAAGGGTCCTGAGTGGGGGCTGTGGGCTCTCAGCAAGGCGGGCTGGGTGGATGGGCTGTGCAGCAATTATAGGAGGTGTGGGAGATAAACTCAGCCCCCACCTGGGAGCAGCCGGACACCAGTGGGAGAAGGCCGGATGGCAGCAGACGAAGACTGCAGGGCCGACCAGTGCCTGTGACTGACGAAGCTCCTGCCCCTGGTGCCACCCTGACCTCCCTCGCCCACCCGGCTGCAAAGCAGGTCTTGATCGGCCACCGGCCCAACAGGGCGATGTGTATGCAGCTCAAGGGCGGCATCGTGTGGTCATAATGAGGTAGTGCGCCCCGCCGCCTCCAAAGAGCTCCAGTCATAGGTCCCTCCACCCGTGCACAGTCCCACCCTGGGATGGACTCCCATCTAGCCCCCTACAGATCTTCCCACAGAACCAGAGTTTCTTTGAGGAGCAGTCCTGAGGGGCGCAGAGCCTTAGAGGGATGGTGGAGAGAAGAGAGAAAGATGGAGGGAGAGAGGGCGAGGGGGAGGGGAGACGGGAAGGAAAGTTTTCAGGAGGGAAGGAGCCCCTCAGTGAGGGTGTCTGCACCCCAGGTCCATCTCCTGGGTCTAAGCCACCTTTCAAAGGGACTTTCTAGGTGCATGTCTAGGTGCCCAGTCCCTCCCTTGAGCCCCTCAAGCTGCAACTGAAATCCCCTGCCCCCCTAGGGGACTTTCCCCCCTACCCCCCGGGGAAGGGGAGTGGGGCCCAGGAAGAGGGCGTCATTCAGAAAAGGTTCCTGTTTCCAATGTTAATGGAAAGAATGTGAATTTCAGAATCAATCAGATCTTGATTCAAATCGCAGATCCTCCCTGTATTAGCTGTGTAACCTTGGGAAAGCCTTTTACCTTTTCTGCTTCTGTGTCCTCATCAGTAAAATGGGGACATCATGCCCACCTTGCAGGGATGAAGAGTGGCCGCTGTCAGGACAAGGAATGGTCACTACCCTATCAGCTCTGGGGAGGTATCCGCTTGCTGCCTGTGCATTGCAACGTCTTTCTACATGTGTGTGCGTGTGTCCATCTGGCAATAGATGGTTTGATTGAAACCGGCCATGGTTGCATGCCCCTACGTAACCCACCCAAGGAGATAAGAGGTGTGCTGAGAGCCTGAGTACCGTGGCCAACACCGACAGGGTTGGAGTAAGTCGACAACGATGGGGAGGGGGGCTGGGGGGCAGTAAGCCTGCTAGAGCTGGAGGGACAAAGGCTGAGGCTTTGGGAGACAGAAGAAGGGGATGGGGTAAGTAGCACGGAAAGGGTGAAAGAAAGTCAAGAAAGGAATAGAAGAAGGGAGGGGCATGCACAGCTACGTGGGAAGTCTCTCGGGGGGCTGGTGTCCCCCTCTCGGGGGCTGTTAGAGGTGCCAGCAACAGCACCCAGCCAGGCATCCCTGCTGATCCGCACTGAGCCACACCACTGGAGTGTCCTCGCATGTGTCTCCTTCCTTCTCCGGGCTGCAACTTCTGCACCTGTAAAATGAGAAGAATGTGCTGGATTCTTTCTCTCAGCCATCTCCTCCTCTCCCAGCCCCACCTCCCAGGCGGGCCAGGATGGGGGTCCCACCAGCTGTCCTTGGGGTAAGAGCTGTAAGGGCACCAGAGGGTGTGCCAGCCGAGGGTAGGGGCAGGCTGAGCATGAACACCAGGCTCTGGGAGGAAGGAGTCAGAGAAATTAACAGCAATGAAGACCTATAGGTTTCCCTAATGTATAATTTGAATAGAAATGTCAAGCGCACCTGGAGTTATTATAGCCTGTAATCCTAATGACATATCGTCCTATATACCAACTTGATAATATCCCGAGTGTGTACGGCCATGCTGCCGCGCATTAATCCTGCCTTTCTCCCCCACGGGCTTGCTCATCCCCAGAGCCTACAGAGCCTCCTTTGTTCTTCCCAGAGGCAGCCGGTGCAGATCCGCCTGGGTAGACACAGGGGGAGGATCAACATGCTCCCAGAATGGAGCTGTTGTGTCATGAGTAGGGGCATGGACAGTGTCATTTGGTGCTTTCATTTTTTAAAAAAGATTTTACTTATTCATTTGAGATAGAGAGGGAGGGTGTGTGTGTGTGTGTGTGTGTGTGTGTGTGTGTGTGTGTGTGTGAGCATGAGCAAGGGGGAGGGGCAGAGAGAGAGGGAGAAGCAGACTCTCCACTGAGCAGGGAGCCCGATGCAGGGCTTGATCCCAGGATCGTGAGATCATGACCTGAGCCGAAGGCAGACGCTTAACTCCTGAGCGGCCCAGGCGCCCCCGGGCTGTGACCTAAGTCCCCTGGAAGCTGCTGAGCCCCACCATCAGCCTCTCTCTTCTTCCCCACTCTCCCTCTCTAGCCTTTCCTTCTCTCATTCCTCCTTCCCCATCTCCTCTTCTTTCCTAGCATCTTTGCCTTGTTCTGCAAGGGACACCCTCAGACACAGTTTTTTCCTTCGGGAGCCCTTGGGCTTAGTGGGTACTCATCCTGCTGGCTATGCTCCTTGGCTGCAGGGTTTGGGGCTGGGAAGGGGGAGAGACTGTTGCATGAAGTGGGAGCAGCATGGTTAGGGGTTGGTGGGCAGGGGGCTTTCAGAATAGGGCACAGAACATCCAGGCCAGTGCACCACCTCAGGATGGACCTGGGCTTGTTCTATCTACGGAGTAGCCCATGCCAGTCCCCAGGACTTAAAGCCAAGTTTGCACAATTCACACAATCCAGGAATCCCTTCCCAAATCCCATGTTCAGCCTTGTAGAACAGCAGTTCTGGAAGTGTGGTCCCTGTACCAGCAGCTTCAGCATCACCTGGGATCTTAGTAGAAATGCACCTTCTCAGGCCCCACTGCCAAGGGTGTGCTGGAGATGGCTTGTATCGCCTTGGGAGACCCAGTTGAGTGCATTCCCTCCCCAGCTCCACATTTAGTGACAGTCACACTGAGGGCTTGAAATCAGCCATCGTGGGAATATTTACACCATGGGAATTGGCAGACACCAAAAATCAGGGCTTATCTTTTTTCAGGGAAAAGTTTCCAGCACACCATTGGGTCCCATCCACACCTACTGAATCAGAAACGCTGGAGGCGGGGCACAGCAGTCTGTGTTTTAATAAGCTTTCCAGATGATTCTGATGCACAGTGAAGTTTGAGAACCCCTGTTCTAGTTGGTTAGCACTGGCAGAATCATGAGAGAGATGGGAAGAAACTAGGGGGTTGGGGATAAAAAAAAGCGGGGGGAGATGTTGGGTAGCCAAAGAGTAAGGCTTTGCAAGGAAACTTTGGGGAAGGCGAAGAAAGAAGAAAGTAAACCGGACACTGGGCCTTCCGTCCCAGCAGAAGGGCAGCCAGGCACTTGGCAGGAAGCCTTCCTGGACAGGGATGAGCCCTCCAGCCCCAGCACTGGGAAGAGAGGCTGAGGAGGTTAGGGTGCAGCCTATTTGGAATGCTCTGTTTTTTACAGATAGCTGGATGAGGGAGACGAAGTCAATCACTCCAAGTCACGAGATCAGGAGGGCGTGGTATAATTGGCTGGAAAAATGCCCCTCCAGATGATATTTCTGCAGCTCAGAAAAAGACATTGACAAGCAGCTCATTGCAGATACAAAGAAGGGAAATTCTGAAAAGTTTCTTTCACAAAAGAGATGGATATGCAAAATCACAGCACCATATCCATTACTACTCGTGCAAATGTGTGCAAAATGCCATGGGAGACTTCCTTTTTCCAATGTTGGAATATTTCAAGCATACAGAAAAATATAAGAAGTAATATAACAAAAGCCTTGCAACCACCACCAGAAATAGCAAATATTAACATATTGCCACTTTCATGTTGGATTCTTTATTTTTTTAAGATTTTATTTATGTGTTTATTTATTTATTTATAGCACATGCAAGCAGGGGGAGGGGCAGAGGGAGAAGGAGAGAGAGAATCTCAAGCAGATGGACGCCGAGCTGAGCATGGAGCCCAAAGTGGGGCTTGATCTCACGACCCTGAGATCATGACCTGAGCAGAAACCAAGAGTTGGTCACTTAACCAACTGAGCCACCCAGTTGCCCCTCATGTCGGATTCTTTAAAAATAATAATAATAATACAACCTTACAGACACGGCAAAGTCCCTTTGCCTCCCTTTTCCTTCCTCCAAAGATGCAGGAGCTACCCTAAAATTGATGGATATTCTTCTCATAATGTGTTCATACTTTATCACATATGAATTACTCATAAATTATATCTAGCAATGTTTTAAGTGCTTCTCAATTTACGTAAGTGGAGTCACACTGAACTTATCATTCTGGAACTCGCTTTTTTTCACCTAACATGATGTTTCTAAGGTCTGCTTGTGTCACTGGGTGAAGATCTAGCTCATTCATTTTAGCTGATGAATAACATTAAACTGTACAAATAGAACACAGTTCATCCATTAACCTACTGATGGACATTGAAGTTATTTCTAATCTTTCCCTTGTCACAAATGATTCTCCAGTGAACATCTTTGAGCTTGTTTCTCTCGAGTATGTCCCTAGAATTGCTGCTACTTACCCTTGGGAAAATGCATTTCCAGTTATATACATGTTGCCAAATTGCTCACAAGCTTGGCTGAACCAGTTCACACCTTCACCAACATGGACATGATACATCCTAACATGTTCCTTCTTCCGTGTGCTCTTGGGTTGTATTCTTTCTTGAACGTAAAAGCAATCATAAAGATTTCTCTAGTTCATTTCTGACCTTTCTCCTCCTACCTTTACCTTCCCTTAAAGGCTTAAGTTCTTCAGACATGAATTCTTCCACCACCAGGGTTTTCCAGAACCTGAACCCCGTGGCCCAGAAGAAATAACTGGTATGTGCATCATAAGGTGATGTTATGTGTGTTCGTTCATGTGTGTGACTCTGTCTGTGTCTGTGTGTGTGGCTCTATACCAAAGCCACCAAGAAGATGGACTGGGAAGGGCAGGTCTTTTACAGTGTCTTCTCAACAATGTGTAAAACCAGGAGAAGAGTACCCAGTGCGACCTAGAATCTACTCTCATACTCCAGGTCCTTTCCTCTCCCTCTCTTATCTGGTGTGGGTTAGGGAGAGACCTGTCCCAGGATGTCACCCTACTGCTCCATCCTCCCTGCTCCCTGATCCCCACCAACCTCCAAATACATCCTAAGCCATGGAAACACATGGGAGAGGGAAAGAGGGGTGCTGCGTGAGGGAGGGGCAGTCCCCTGGGCTCCATCTGGGGGAAAGGGCTGACTTTTTGGCCCTGAGTCTAACAGCTCTCTGTCCATGCCAAGGGCTGCCTCCTGCATCTGGGCCTGTAGGATTGGGAGAGGTGCAAAAATCCTAGACTGGGCAGTGACAGTGGACAGACTAGATCCTGGCCACTGACCCTGACCTCAGCCCAGGGCCATACAGAACTGGTCTGGGGTGTCTTCCCTCCTGGGCCCTGAAGCAGGGAGCCTTCAAGGCCTCTGAAATAGACTTGAGAAGAGGGGGATAGATTGAAGGACCACCACAAAATCACCTGTCTCACGCTAAAAACATTTCAAGATGCAGGACCCCAAGGTGAGGGGAAAATTTCCAGTCACAATTCAGTGGAAGTTTGGAGGGCCCTGATCCAAGGACGATTTTTGAATGGGATTTTTTTCCCCTCAATCTTTATTTCTTTTTTTTTTTTAAGATTTTATTTATTTGTCAGAGAGAGAGCACAAGCAGGGGGAGCGGCAGGCAGAGGGAGAAGCAGGCTCCCCACTGAGCAAGGAGCCCAATGTGGGGCTTCATCCCAGGACCCCGGGATCATGACCTGAGCCGAAGACAGATGCCTAACAGACTGAGCCACCCAGGGGCCCCTTCCCCTCAACACTTTAAACAGGGTTTGTTTGTAGGGGGTACTGTGTTTATCCCTTTTCAAAAATATGAAGCCCGAAACCCTTGGCTTCCTTGTTCCACAGACTCTTTTGGCCCTAAACAGCTTGCCCTTATGGGCAACAGGTGGCTTACTTCAGGCTGGAGGACATCCGTGTGCCAAGAAGTTCCCAGCAGAGACCTCACCTCTGAGCCCTGGTCCACCAGCCAATGAAGATGAGCAGAGGTGACGTCACTACATCCTGTTTCCCAGCCCAGCCCGAGAGGATGGGACCAACTGAGGAAAAGAGCCAATGTAAGTGACGGATGCCATGACCGATGTTGGTAAAGAAGTGGGGTAAGGCAAATGAGTCAGCAGCAAGTTTAAGCAATGAACAATTGCACCACAGGGTGTTTCTCAAATTCTTGTCTACTTTTAGAAAATATGCAATACCATTCAGTTGAGTGTCTTGATTCTGAAATAGCTACAGAAAATGTTAAAAATGCTGTGGGTGCACTAACACACACAATAGTTAACAATTGTGCTGCGTGACCCTCAACAAATCTTTAAGGCTGGCTGTTCTTAGTTTCCTCATCTCTAATATGAGGGGAATGTGTGAAAACTGTCCCTGGAGATTCCTTCCAGTCTAACATTCTGTGATTTGGTATTATGCTCGCATTCTTAATTCCCAGGCTGGGCACAATGCCAAGACCACAAGTCAATTCAGTTAGTGTGGACAAAATGTCCTCTCCAATCAATTCTTTGGCACAGTGTCGATAAAACAACTGGTTAATTGACACAATTTTTTATTTCACAACTGGCTGCTCTGGCATCTTCTCGAGCAGTCCCTCCAGGGGGGTGTCCTGACATGCTGCATGTCTGGAGCAGTTATAAGGTGTGTCACGGGCAATTCTCTATTACTAATGAACTACTGAGGTTTTGAAATGATTGGTGAATTTTTTATCAATTAGAAGAGAGTCAATGTATCCCTATGATAATGCCCATGTCACTCACTTGCATTCTGATGTTCTGCCCTATAAGGAAGGAAAAGGGGTGGATTTAAAGCTTCCAGCCAGGGATTGCCTGTAGCCCTGAGCCAAATCAGGGATGCCCAGGGGAGGTTGTCATGTGTCGTGCATGTGAGTATCATCCATCACCTGCAACGTGGCATTTGAGGACAACTGATGGAGACCCCTGATACATAGTTAGATAGCAAGTCACTGGAGACGTGGGCCCCGGAACAATCTGATCCAGATGTGGACTGCTGCCAGTATCCCATGATCCAGCTGCAAGACAATGGAGAAAGAAAGCATTGAACAGAGGACAAAATGAAAGGTCTGTCTCTTGCTCCAAAAGACACTATTTCACCATAAGCTGCTCATAGTTGGGGAAGGGGAAGGGGTGTGAAATAATGTTTATTGAGCATGTAGGTGCCAAGTCCTGTGTCAGACACTCATGGCAGGTTTCAATGCTACCCGCCGTGTAACTTTCTGTTCTCGGCTGTTCAATGGGATTTGCACTTCCTCCCCATTGTGGTTTGGAATATTCATGTAATACTCGAGCCAGTGAGTTGTGAGTAGAAGCAATGTGTGTCAGTTCAATGCCGGGGCATTTAAGTGCTAGTTTTAGACCCTCCAGAGCTTTCTCTCCCTCTACCATGGGGACTGGCAACAGAGAGTGGCGTTTCCATCATCAGCCTGAGTCCTGAGGGGCTGTGGAGCAGAGCCCCCAGCCAACCGTGATGCATGTGAATTACACATCACATGGGAGGATATCACAAAACTTGGTTGTGGGGTGCTTGGGTGGCTCAGTCGGTTAAGCATCTGCCTTCAGCTCGGGTCGTGATGCCAGGGTCCTGAGATGGAGCCCCATGCCGGACTCTCCGCTCAGTGGGGAGTCTGCTTCTCCCTCTCCCTGCTGCTCCCCCTGCTTGTGCTCTCTCTCTATCTCTCTGTCACATAAATAAAATCTTAAAAATAAATAAATAAAACTTTTAAAAATAAAAGCCACTAAGATTTTAGGGTTGCTTGTTACTATAGCACAACCTAATTTTATGCTGACTGATGCAATGTTTTATATTACATAGTAACATAGTGAGAAAATGTGAGGTTTTGAATTAAAAAGACTTGACTGGAATCTTAACACTTAATGACCTTGAACAAATCCATAACTTCTCTGGGTCTCAGCTTCTTCATCTATAAAACAGTAGCGATGATTCCTATCTCATGATGTTATTAGGTTTGGAAATAGTATTTATAAAGTACCTAGCACAGGATTTGGCACAGAGTAGATGTTCAACCGTAAATTATTTTAATTTCATTAATTCCTCAAAATAGGCCTATGAGTAAACAGAGACCACAGGAATATAAGAGAAAAGATAATTCATTATTGATCTTTCAAATGCCATGATATGTTATGGAGAGCCCTGTGAATGTGTGAAGTTATCTATGCCCACCCGCCCCTGAGCTGAGAGAAGCTCTAGAATGGAGAGGTGGCCCCAAGGATACCATTTCCAATTTAGCCTTTCTGTTGCCAGAGGAAAGGCGGATTTCACCTACAGAAGTGATTCTTGATACCTTCGGCGTATAAAATAAAAATATGACAGGGGTGTAGGCTAGTATCACTGTTAATGTCACTGAAGCTTGTTATCCCACCAAACAAGGTGCCAGACGAGCTCTTTCCCAAAGGTCCAATGAGCTAAACTCTTCTCTCAAATCAACGTATTAGCAGCATCATGCCCACTCCACCAGCTCACCCAGGACCCAGGAATAATCAGAAGAGCAGAATGCAGAGGAACGGAGAGGAGAAGAATATACATGGAGCGGGGAGGGGGGAATTGAGGGTCCCTTTCCCTCCTCCTGCTCCCCACCAAGCCTGGCCTGATATAGCAGCAGGGGCATGATGGGATAGGGGAAGGAGGGGGCCATTCCTTCCCTCCCCACGCTGGTCACTCTGAAAACCATTCCGTTCCTGAACCAAAACTTGCTACAATTCCCACTCATATTCAACTCAGTGGATTATGATGCCTCCAAGCCCTGTTATCTCCAAGGTCTGCTCCCAGATCTCTTTTCCTCTGAGATGCTACACCATGGCCACAAACTTGCTATTATGACCGATGTAATGTTTTACATAACATAGTAACATAGTTACTCTGGAGCCCCTGGGAGTTTCTCAATTCTGACTCTGGGTGGGAAGCTCTCTGGACATATCCACATACATGGCGTGCAGACAGTCAGGGCCCCAAGGAAGACTTGATGACCTGTCATCAGCAGTAGGTCAGACAGGAAGCAACGGCTGACACCCCACAGTCCTTGTTGAATGAAAAATAAACAGATGCCCAGTTCCAACAAATCACAACATGTTTGGGCAGCTTTCACACCTGCCAACAATCTTCCCCTGACTTGCTCCCGATTAACTTTTGACTTTTCCCATGAAGACCAAGGCCCTCTGAGAATTCCCACAGCCAGTGGAGTGACTGATCTCCAGCAAATGGGTGATTCTTCTAAGTTAGAAGCATGTATTAGATGCACGTGGATCTGTGCTCAGAGGTTTACAGCATCATAGGAATTGAAATAAGATTGTGACATTGTGTTCTGGCGGGGCCAGTCAACCTCATCGTGATCAAGATCTCAGATTGCACCCTGATCCAAATTAAAATCTATGAAATGGCTTCCGTGACCACGAGCGGAATAGGCAGTGGCTCATGGGAGCCACGTATAAAATATTCAGGAACTTTGTGAGTCAGTTTTTAAACCATTGATAGCTTGAAATCTATTATGGTAGAAGTATTTACACCATGAAAATTGGCAAACTACAAATCAGGGTCGGCTGGCTCCCTTCCTTCCTCCCTCTCTCTCTCTCTCTCTTTCTTTCTAGAGCTAGTTTACCAAGGTATACATGGCTTTTTTTTTTTTTAAGATTTTACTTATTTATTTGACAGAGGGAGAGAAAGAGCGAGCGAACACAAGCAGGGGGATCGGCAGGCAGAGAGAGAAGCAGGCTCCCTGCTGAGCAAGGAGCCCCATGCGGGGCTTGATCCCAGGACCTCAGGATCATGACCGGAGCTGAAAGCAGATGCTTAACTGACAGAGCCACCCAGGCGTCCTGGTATGCGTGGCTTTTTGCAAAGCCACTTCTTTCACTGGAAAAGCTATGGGGCGCCTGGGTGGCTCAGTTGGTTGAACATCCAACTCTTGGTTTCAGCTCAGTTGTGGTCTCAGGATTGTGAGCTCAAGCCTCACATGGGGCTCCATGCTCAGCACAGAGTCTGCGTGAGACTCTTTCCTCTCACTCTGCCCCTCCCCCCATTCTCGCTCTCCTGCTTTGGCTCTCAAATACAGAAAGAAATAAATCTTTTTTAAAAAATGAATATTCATTGGAAAAGCTATTCCAGGGGTAGAATAAAAGAAATCAGCTTTGTATATGGGAAGAACATAGCCCTCTAAAACCTCAGACTGCTATGAGGACTAAAAAAAAGTAATATTGATAAAAACTTCGACCAGATAAGGGGCTGTGGCTTCAATCCCTCTGTTGAGATGGTAAATGGAAAAGCTTTAGCTGACGTGAAAACAATTACATGTAAATGCTGGGTTTTATAAAGCTGCAGGAGTGGGCAGAAGCACTGTAGGCAGCCTTCCTGAATTCTCAGTAGAGCAGTGGTCTTCCACGGCTGTGGATGGCAGGGAGCCGCCTCTAGCTGCCAAGCCTTGCAGAGAGGCGCTGACACCTGGGACTCCCCTGACGGACCCACGCTGTGGGGGCTGTGCCGGGAGGGACACAGAGTTTTGAAGCATCTATGGTTAGACTGCATTGTGTCCCCTCAAAATTCCCACAGTGGAGAGCCCCAACCCTCGATGTGATGGTATTTGGAGATAAGGCCTTTAAGAGGGTAAAGTTAAATAAGGTCATAAGGGTGGGGCCCTACTCCAACAGGACGGGTGTCCTTACAAGAAGAGAGAGTGACACCAGGGGTGTGCGCATCCAGAGGAAAGGCCATGTGAGGACCCAGAGAGTAGGCGGCCATCTGCACTTCTCACCAGACATTGACCCTGCTGGCACCTTGGGCTTAGACTTCCAGCGTCCAGAACTGTGAGAACTGTGTGAATATGAATTTCTGTTACTTAAGCCACCCAGCCTATGGTGTTCTGTTATGGCAGGCCTTGCCAACTAACACAATCTACAACGTACGTTGCTTGTTTTCTGGTTTTGTCTGCTTATTGGTCAATTTTGCAGTGTAAGACACCTTTCCATAATCCTTCAGACCCTCTTGACCCTGCCTGAGATTCTCAATGGTCCCAGTGACCCAACTGTGATGCCAAAGGGTACAACCCCTGAGGCTGAGTCAGAACATTGGCAGAGTACCATAGCGGGGAGATGGAGGTTGAACACAGGAGAACTCCGCTCCGTCAACCTCTAGTTGTAGGATTGTGGGCAGACTTTCATCTCCTCTGTGTCTCCGTGTCTTCATCTGTCAAATGGGGGCAAAAATATTATCCTCCCTTATAGGATTATAGTGAGGAGAAAACAAGATGACGTAACAACAAGCCCACAGCATAATGCTCTGCGAGCCCTCCTTCCTAAGGCCCAGGCAGCCTGGGGTACAGCCTGGAGGGGAGCCGGGTCTGCTGGCCGTGGAGGTGGTGGGGGTGGGGGGTGTACCTGGGAGCGTAGGGTCTCTCCTCTCCAGGGGACCTGCACTGTGGAGGAGTAAGTCAGCTGGCTGGGGTGGCCCCTCTTGGCACCAAGACCTGCCCCCCGTTGAATTCTTCTCTCTCCTGGGGGTTCCCAAACAGCAGGAGAATGTCCTCCTCTGGAGAACACTGTGTATCTTAATAAATAAGATAATGAAGTAAAGGTTTCACAGAGAGCCTGGTTCTCAGCATGCACTCATTAAACGTTAACAATTTCGATCTACTCACTTCCCACAAGCAGATTTCACCTCACGCCTCAGAGCAGTTGTGGCCACAGGACCGAGGCATAATTTGGACCCTTTTGATAAGAATGGCACTGCGTAACTTTATCAACCAACTTGGTTGGGCTTTTCTTTCTTTCTTTCTTTCTTTTTAAGATTTACTCATTTAGGGGCTCCTGGGTGGCTCAGTCGTTAAGCGTCTGCCTTCGGCTCAGGTCATGATCCCAGGATCCTGGGATCGAGCCCCGCATCGGGCTCCCTGCTCAGCGGGAAGTCTGCTTCTCCCTCTCCCACTTCCCCTGCTTGTGTTCCTTCTTTCACTGTGTCTCTCTCTGTCAAATAAATAAAAACTTTAAAAAAAAAAGATTTATTTGAGAGAGAGAGCAAGCCCGTTTGGGAGCAGGTCCCTGGTGAGTGCGGGGAGCCCCATGCAGGCTTGATCCCAGGACACTGAGACCATGACCTGAGCCGAAATCAAGAGTTGGGTGCTCGGGCGCCTGGGTGGCTCAGTTGGTTAAGCGACTGCCTTTGGCTCAGGTCATGATCCCGGCTCAGGTCATGATCCTGGAGTCCTGGGATCGAGTCCTGCATCCGAGTCCCTGCTCAGCGGGCAGTCTGTTTCTCCCTCTGACCCTCCCCCCTCTCATGTTCTCTCTCTCATTCTTGCTCTCTCAAATAAATAAATAAAATCTTTAAAAAAAAAAAAAGAGTCGGGTGCTCAACCAACTGAGCCACTCAGGCACCCCTGGTTCAGCTTTTCTAAGGGGAATTATGGAAAGGAGTCTTACACTTCAAAATTGATCAGTAAGCAGACAAAAATAGAAAACAAGCAATCTGTGTGTAGACTATGTAGATTTTGTTCATGCCAAGGGCTTCTCCAAGGCTTCCCAAACATCTGGGATTAAACAGGCTGAAGCACCGCCCCCCCCAGCCCCCCCCCCCGCCCCCCTCCCGCCAAAATGACCCCAGCCAGGGTGTGGTGAAGCCCAGCGGGGGTCTTTACTGCCCTCCTGATATTCCCCATCACACCAGCTGTGTGGCTTTACTGAACTCCCCCCCCACCCCACCCCCCGCCTCGCCTCAGGGCTCTCGTGTCCTTCACCGTGAGACTTGTGACCTGGGAGGGAATAGAAAACAAAGCCTGCCCTGACCAGGACAGGAGAAGTAGGTTTGCAGCAGGAAAGGGCTCCCCTTACGGGTGGTCTGGACCCAGGGGAGTTTGCCTGAGTCAAACTCAACGAGCTGCCACCTTTGGGCCCTGTTGCTTCATGTCTGACTCCCCAGGTCAGACTGAAAAGCTCTTCCAGACTGTCAGCTCTTCCAGCACTGCTGTTTTCACGTCCCCGGGATCGTGCTGAGCACACAGGGATGTTCAGATAGAAGTCACTTTTTGCTCTGTGTCATCTTCGGGTTAAAAGTCTTTTAAAAGCCCTGTTCTGGGATGGCCTGCTTTGTACCTACAGAAGAGCACCCTTCGCAGAGTCAGATGACATGAGGGGTCAGTTTACAATCTAACCTTATCAGGGACCTGGTTGCCAAGGGACCTTTCAATGGAGATTAGAGATAACAAACTCAGCAAAGAGCTGAGACTGAGAAAGGAATTCAGATAAGGAAAATCTTCCTGCTGATTCAGAAAAAGGCAGTCACAAGTGTCAAATATTCTGGAAATCTCACACCTTACTGTAATTTACTCTCTCTCTCTCTCTGCAGACTATAAGGAAACAGGGCTAAGACACAAACAAAAACACAAGAAACCAAGCCTTCTTCTGAGAAGTTATAAGAGGTCAGGAGAGGTCCTTAATTAAACATCCGAGATCAAGGCAGGAGAAAAGCTCCCAACCAGGCCTCTTGACAGATCCGATCAGATTTGGCACACAGCTAAGAAACTTAAAAGATTCAGGGTCGATGAATTCTCCCCAAGCCTAAGGCCGACCAGGATTACACTAAATAAAGGACGGCAGCACTCGCAATGAAGATGCTGGTTTATGCTTTGGTGCTGGCATTTCTTTGGATCTAACTCCAACTGCATATCCTGTCTTAAAATAATATTTTTTCTTCTTTGTTTTGGTTATTTTGACAAAAGGCTCTATTTTAATTTATCGAAAGAACACCAATGCCACTAAAAAAGCACACTTCAGGGGCGCCTGGGTGGCTCAGTTAAGCGTCTGCCTTCGGCTCAGGTCATGATCCCAGGGTCCTGGGATTGAGCCCCGCATTGGGCTCCCTGCTCAGCGGGGAGCCTGCTTCTCCCTCTCCCTCTGCCCCTCCCCCAATTCATGCTCTCTCTCTCTCTCTCTCTCTCTCTCTCTCACTCTCTCTCTTTCTCAAATAAATAAATAAATAAAATCTTTAAAAAAAGAAAAAGAAAAGCACACTTCAGTTCCTAATGCTTTCAGGGAACCAAGCAATTCAAGCCCAGCTCTCTGGTGACAGTTTGTTGTAAGCACAGGTGAGGAGCCTCAGGGGACCTGAGGCTCCGTGAGGTACTAGCAATGTGAACCCACAGAGTTCTGGTAAATGCCATAATGCTTGACCAGTACTTATTAAGAAACGCCACCCTGGAAGGGACTAGATATAAAAGCCTGAAAATACTGATAGCCAATGTTCTAAGGATGAGTGAATGAACAGTGAGGGGGGTGATCAGACACAGCATTACCCTGTGGCGATGCTCGTGAGTCTTGGGCAAACACGGGAGCAAATGGTCCAGGCCATGTGGCCAGAGGGAGGCCCGGGACTTCTGGCACATCCCGTTCCTCTGGCTCCATCTGTTTAGATGGACGGGATGACAGGAAGCTTCCCTCAAATCCTCACCTACACAAAGCGCTACACCTTCTGCAGAAGGCAGAGATGCTCTGTGCCATGTGAAGTCAGACCCCTTGGAGCGAGATGTTGGGGTGCTGAGATATCCTGGGGCAACTCCTTTGGCTCTGAGATGTAGAAAAGGAAACACTGGGGTCCGGACAAAGAGATCGCAAAGTACCCTGTGTCAGAAACATTTATTTCTCACCGAATACCCATGTGCTCCCCCGCACTGCCAGGCCTCTTCTCCGAGAGGGGCCGTGTGGCTGAGAACAGACGTGGCAGGTGTTGTTTCTGGACTGAAGCCCGGAGAAGCTGGCCTCTGACACACCAGCTCTCTCCTTCTTGCATCAGTGGCCGCAGAGGCGGCACGCTGAGACATCAGGGCAGGACGTGGAGTAGGGCTCCTCCACCAGCCCGTGTCACACCACAAGCCTGGGAGTTCCTGCAGGGTCGCCCCTCCTGGTCTAGCCTATATATCCTACGTGCCTGGTTCCTGTGTCTGCCCCGGCAGTCAGACTAGAAGACTGCAGAACTGCTACCAATGACTCTGGTGGGACCTTGAGGAAATCGCTCTTCTTCTCTGGGTATCATTTTCCTTACGTGGAAACTTAGAGTTGGGTAAGTTGACCTTTCTGCTCGGTCATTCCCTAGTTTTGTATTTTTGAAAACGTCAGTCTAATACTGCCTGGAAAGTTACTAGGTACCAGTACTATTATCTGTCTCTCCTTATCTATCTACCTACCTCTCCGCCTCTCCATCCCCCCAGCTACCTATTGATCCATCCAGTCTCCCATGTGACTCCTATTTCATTATAAAGGGGGCTGGGACAGTTGGAAGGGTGTCTGGCACTCAGCAGTTTGTCTTCCTTTCCCTGAGCCCAGGGACCCCAGCTATCCTTTGCTGTGATTGTTAATTTCATGTGTCACCCAGGCTGGGCCAAGGTGTCACACCTTATTCATAGAGGGGCAGGGAGTTCTGAGAGGGTGTTTTTGAATGAGATTAACATTTAAATCAGTGAACTTTGAGAAAAACAGATTGCCCTCTATAATGTAGGTGGGCCTCATCTAATCACTTGAAGGCCTGAGTAGAAGATAAAGACCAACCATTCCCCAGGTAAGAGAGATTTCTCCAGCAGACAGCCTTCAGACTCCAACTGGAACATCTGCCCTTCCAGGCCTCCGGCCTGCCAGTCCGGCCTGCAGATGCTGAGCTTGTCGGCCTCCATAACCTCATGAGCCAATTCCTTATCATATTATCCTTTTGGTTGTGTTTCTCTGGAAAGCTCTGACAAATACACTTGCTCAGGGAATAGTAGAGTGGATCCCTGGGCCCGAATGTGGAGAAAGGAGGGGAGCCAAGCCAGGGACATCCCAAAAGAACCAGCAGCCCAGATCCATGAGTGGCTCCCCCCATCCATTTTCCAAAACATCATCCCCCCCGACATATATCTTTTAGCAACCAGTGTGTTAGCAGCTTGGGGTTTTAGGGCAAAGCTCCCCAAAGCCTGCTTGCCAACAGGTCACAGGCACCTTCTCTCTGTGGGCCCTGCCTGAAAGGAAAGACTGCTCTTGAGCTGGAGAGCAGGGACTTGGGTGGTGGGGAGACTTGGCGAGCTGTTAACCAGTACAACCTCAGGATCAGGAATGGCAAGGTCTGCCTCCCTTGCACCCTGGGTTGCCAGGAGGATGAGCAGAGAACAACGGACGTGAAGTGCTAGGTGAATAGGAAAGTGCAATGCAAATATGGGGTGCTGTCACCCAAGAGCCATTCATTTCACAAGCCCACTTTCTGCCCAGAGCTGTGCTGGGGATGGAAAGCCAGGGATGAAAGATGCCATCGGTTCTCAAGGAGCTCTCCGGACTGGGGGTGAGACAGACCCACAGACAGGGGAGTCTAATAGGGGGTGGTGAGTGCTATAATAGATGCATGTCCTGGGTGAGATGCTCATAGTCCGGGGAGAGGGACTCCTTCCCCATCCCAGAGTGGTGGAGGAGGGCTTCCTGTAGGAGGTGACCTTCCTGAAGGATGAACAGAATTTAGCCAGATGAGGAAAAAGGGGAGTGTGTTCCAGGCAAAGGGACCTATAGGAGCAAAGGCATGGAGGTGTGAGAGAGTTGACAAGTTTGTAGTTATGGCCCCCAACCCCCCAGCAGCCAAGTTTTGGGCCAGAAACATGAGGAGCAGAGGACGAGGGTACAGCCGAGAGGATGTGAAGAGGCAGGTGGAGGCTGCTTCTGGTCCCCTGAGGCAGGCCCTGGCAGTATACCATCCCACTGCCCGTGCCCCTCCCTCTCTGCTGACACTGGCCAGGACCAAGAAACCACCAGACTTCCCCACAGCCATGGCTTGCAAGGTGGGATCTCATGGAAACCTCCCCTCTGCACCCAATGCAAGAATACACACACACACACACACACACACACACACACACACACACGACACTCAGACACAGCAAAACATGCTCAGAGACACACACGAGTGCAGAAATTTAGGGTCCTGACCTAAATTTCCTAACATAAATATAAAAGGGCACACACCCCACACACTCACAAACACACACTAAAAATGCGAGGTCCTGCTCAGAATTTGCCCACACAACACAAGTGCTGTCACAGCCCCTGCCCCTCAGAACAGTCCCTCCCTCCCCACTGCACCCCCTCCAGACCCAGAGCCACCCACCGCGCCCTCAGCCAGTTAGCAATCCCGGCATCCCATGGACCCCACTGCCCCATCGCCCCCTCCCAGAATGGCAGATCCCATGGACCCCACTGCCCCATTGCCCCCTCCCCGGATGGCTCTGCCAGATTACTGGCAGAGTGAACAGAGCTGCAGAAGAGTAAGCAGCTATTGTGCTGTGCTTTGCAACCCCGTCAACTCCCCAATTTTTTTCCTGGAGAATACTTAACAGTAAAGTCTAATTTATGAAGTCCCCACAGATCTGAACTTTCCGCAGAGTTGGCTGCAGCTTCTAGTGGGTTAGAGTCACTCTGGACTGGAGCAGAAGGCAGGAGCTGCGCCGGGGAAGGCGGGCAGAGGAGAGCCACAGCCTGGGAGCCACACCAGGCCAGGGTCCCCAAACCACCTTCCTCCCCCCGCAGGGAGCTGAGAGTCACCCAGAGCATGTTGGGGATGGGCCGGGGGGGGGGGGAAGGGTGACACGGGGCACAGAATGAGTCCAGGAAGGCAGAGGGGCCTGGGGATCTGTGGTTCCTGCAACCGCCCATCACTGCTAACAAGCTAGACAAATCCAAAAACTCCCCAAGAGCGTCCGACCTGCTCCCTCCCCAGGTCGCAAGACCAAATATGGTTTAAGACTTATTTCTCAGATTTTCTCAGGTCTGGAGCACCTGCCCTGGGGTCAGACACTCACACCCCTTCCCCATCAGGCACCCCCAGAGGGCAAAAATAAGAGGCTTAATTCTCCTTGTTGAGAAAATGGAAGAGACTTCCCCACTCCCACCCCTGTCCCTTGTCTTAGAGCATTGACTTAAGAAAGTTTGTAGGTAATTGGAAATGCTTTCTCTGTCTCTTTGAAATGTATGTAAATCTTTTCAAAAGCTAGATAAGCCTCTTGCCAGTTTTATGACCCAGGCCTGCCTTTCTCAAGGACCCAGGAAACATTTCTTTGAAATACAACCAATTGGGAAGACAGCCCCCCATCTCCCAGTTTCTGTGGGAGGGTGGGATCCTAACTTCGGCTTCAAGTTGCAAAACTAGCTCTTGCCATAAAGAGATGAGAAGTTTATTTTGAGTAAAAGTAATTAGCAGACACAAATGGCCACCCCCAAACCAGGGGAATTCAGGAGGAGCTATGCGGCACGAAAGTTGCGATCATGTGTTCTTACCTGGTGGGCTGTAGCTGTTTATATACAAGGGAAAGGTCTCTCTCTGTCTTTGCAATCTTTTAGCAGATTGCCTGTGATGTGCATCCCATTCAGGTTTAAAGCTGATTGAATAAGAAAACTGGTTTCTTTCTCTTCTACCTTTGTGAAGAGTTGATTGGGTTCAGGGGAGATTTTGTCCCATACTTTCCTAAAGAGAATTCAGGGCAAGGGCCAGCCTGGGCCCATCAGGAGGAGGGAATCACCTGGAGGGAGACTGAGTGTCACCTGGAGGGAGCAGGCTCAAGTTCTCAGCAGCTGGCCCGGGTCCTCCAGCCCGCAGCCTGCCCTCCTTACAGGGCTCTTTGCCCTGGGTGCGCCTAGCTCCCTTTCCTGCATTGACTGGTAATCTTTTGTTTCTCCCCCAGAATCACAGTCCTATTCAGCAGTTCTCTCCCTGCTTTGCATACAAAGCCTGCACACAACAGATGCTCTGCAGAGGCTGCAGATTCAGTTTTTCTCTTCCCTTTGTTCCCACAGTGAACCCCATTCATCTGGACCTCATTCATGACAAATTTTTTTAATCACTTTTCTATGCCAAGACTAAAGTGCACTTTGCTTTTTCTGTGAAGAAAGATTATGTCAAGTAAATTTGTCAACGAATTTGTGGGGAAGCATTTAATTGACTGGAGAGTAAGTCTTTTCCTGAGCATTTAATGATGCACACTGGATTGAGGGATGTTGATCGTTTTCTCCTTCCTGCCCACAGCTGGCCAGGAATCCCACGAAGGGTAGATCCCCTCGCCTGTTGTCCGCCGCTCGGCTGCCTTGAAGGGCATGGCCCCAGAGAGGCCGTTTGGTTCAAGCCTCTGGACTAATTCTCAACACTGGCTGCACTTTTCTCTATCGCCGTGGGAGCTTTAAAAATACATCTGCTTAATGCACATATACCGCCCCAGAGTTCCTGCCTTCAGTGATCTGTGGTGATGCCCAGGGCAGCCCGTCTGTCTTAAAAACTCCTGGGTGGTTCTGAGGTGAGAGGGGTGGGAACCTCTGTCTCCCCTGTCAGGGCTCTCCCCGGGAGAGAAGAGGCTCCGGGGTGAGGGCTGAGAGGCAGCATGGCATGCATGGCTCAGGCTGTCTCTACCAGGCTGCTCATTAAAGCTCCTGGGGAGCTTTTAAAAAGTACTGATGGCTGGCACCAAGCCTAGTGATTCTGATTTTATTAGACTCAGTTGAGACCTGGGCACCGGGAGCCACTAATACACAACTGGGGTGAGAACCACCTGGACAGGGGAAAGAACCCTAACTACTCAGTCAGATTGGCCGGGACTAGAATTGGGGCTCTGCTGGGCGACTTTGAGCAAGTTAATGAACCTCTCTGAGCCTCGACTTTCTCATTCTCAATGTTGGAACGCCGGCACAGCGTGGGTTAAGTATCTCAGTAACTCTCCCACAAGCAAATTTACTATCAGTAATTAATTGTACTACCAATACAAATTCAGTCTTTATTAGTAAAAAGGCACTGCTTTTTGAGATGAGGAACTGAGGATGCCAGAGCCTCCCAGTCTCTGGGAAGGCCATGACAGGGGCTCCTTATCTCAAAAAACCCTATTTCATGGTGCTGGCACTTTTGAATCAAATTTCAGTTCATTAAACCCTCCCTGTAATTCACCAGGGGAACTCTTCGCACCTATTTAACATCCTGTATGCTTGATCTTACTGCAAAGGAAGGAATTCTTTTCTATTAGAAATAATATTTGTATCCCAGTATAAATATGAAGCAGCTTGCCTTAGGAAATGAGCCTCAAACTTAAAATCCGATCGTGTGGGTTCTACCCAATTTGTGTGCCTTTGGCCAATGCTCTTCACCCCTTCCAGCCTCCATTTGCTCAACTAAATTTTTTAATTTGTATTTTTTTTTAAGATTTTATTTATTTATTTGAGAGAGAGAATGAGAGAGAGTACGAGAGGGATGAGGGTCAGAGGGAGAAGCAGACTCCCCGCCGAGCAGGGAGCCCGACGCAGGACTCGATCCCGGGACTCCAGGATCATGACCTGAGCCGAAGGCAGTCGCCCAACCAACTGAGCCACCCAGGCGCCCCTCAACTAAATTTTATATTGAGGACCTGAAAACCGAGGTTGAAAACACCACAGCTCCTAGGAAGGGTGCGCACTTGCGCAGCTCGTGCCCGACGCCAGCGTGCTGACGTCAGCGTGCGCCTCGCAGCGCTGCCCGAGTGCGGAGTGCTGAGTGCGGACAGCCCACCCCGAGCCCGCTGCTGGGACTGTGCTCTGCCAGGTGTGGTGAAGGATGAAGATAACATAGATGTAGATTCTGCCTGCCTACCCTCAAATAGACTGTGGTTTGGAAGTTCAAATGAGTCATGCACATAAGGGACTCTCACGCCGTGGGAAAGCCGTCCAGCTAGGGGTCAGGGCAGGCGCGCTAGAGGAGGTCTTATTTTTAACTGTGTCTGGAGGAGGAGCGGAGTCGGGGGCATGGGGCCGGAAATGCTTCGTCCCAATGGCCAGGGTGCCTAGGATGTGAATGGGGAAGCGATGTGAGTGAAGGGAGTATACAGAGACTCGATGGGACATAGATGAGAAAGGCAGGCCGGCAGTTCCTCGGGGGCCGTGGATTACTTCAGGGTGTACAGGTGTAATCGCGGGTTTTAAGGCCTTCGGGACACATTGCTCAAGCAGCCTCCAGAAAAGATGCTCTAATGTACACTGTGCTGGCAGTAAGGTGGGTGCCAGCAGCCTTGGCCTTGACTTGAAAATGCAGGACAAGCAGGTACAGGGGCTGTGAGTTGGGGTGGAGTTTGTCATGCCAGTTCAACAGATCTTTCCCAGCCCCTGGGCTGGGTGTGGGCGTGCAAAGGTGGACAGATACATCCCTGCCCTTGGGGAGCTCCTTCTGGTGGGATAGACGGACCATAGTCTAGAGGCGTGGGCAAAGCTGGGGCTCCCTTGAAAGCTACAAGCAGGTTTTTCAGCTGGAAAGCAGGTTTTTGAGCTGGAAAGTTTGTCTTTCCTGAGTCCTTCCTCTTTGAGGCACCGCACTCACCTCCAGGGTGTTCCCAGATTCCACTAATTGTTGTCAGCTTACCTGGCTCTCAAGGGACAGCGACGTTTTTTGGTTGCATAGCAGATGACACAACTTTCTGCCACATTCCTTGTCCCAGCCACTTTCTTTCAGCTGGGGGGGAGTTTCTAAGGTGCTTGGTGGTATCAGCCCAGCTCCCTGCAAGTGGTATAACCGGGCCTTCTCAGGTCCACGGGTAGGGAAGCCATGGGGGGGGGGGCTCCTCATCTGGGGAGCCTTGCAGTAGGCATCCAAGGCCTTAAAATAGGCATAGCTGTTAGTCCAGCCTTTAGGAATGACCCTAAGGAAGTAAGCGTGAATATGTGAAAGATTTATCTACAAGATTATGCATGAGAGCACTGTTTATGAGATAAAAAAAAATCATCTAAAAGGATCTAAATTTTCCATAAGAGATAGGTTAAATAATTTATGGCATAGTTGCACAATGCTAGCATTACAAATTACATCATGGGAGAATACTTAACGATATGAAAAGAAAGTTGAAGACAAT
The DNA here is from genome assembly GCF_009762305.2 of Zalophus californianus. NCBI lineage: Eukaryota > Metazoa > Chordata > Mammalia > Carnivora > Otariidae > Zalophus > Zalophus californianus. Next base: position 82,804,320 of record NC_045606.1, read on the forward strand.
TGAAAATAGCACATTGCAAAACAATATGCACTGGTTGATCCTGTTATGATAGCAAAAAGTGTATATGCACATATAGCAAGATGTAAGAAAGAGGGAAAATTTATGCATTAAAAATACAAAACTGGTGATATCAGGGTAGGGGAATCATAAGAAATTTAAAGTATCTTCTCTGGATGTTTTCTACAAGATGTGTTCATTACTTGTATAATCAGAGTATAAGATACTCTTATTTTTTAAAGTATAATAAAGTGACATCTCCCTGGGCACAGGACAAGACATGCCCAGGCTGGGGCCAGGTGCTAGGGAGCCACATTTCTGGGAGCAGGCCCTGCCCAGGAGGGTTCTCCAGAGATCCTGGATGCTAGACCATGCTTCTTAGCCACGCACGGTGCCACACAGCAACCCCACTCAAGCGATGTACTGCAGAAATGCACTTGGCAGCTTTGCCTCAGCCCTGGGCACGCAGATCTTCCCACTCATCAGCCTCACTACAGGCCATGATGGGCAAACCAGGACTCAGGCCTAAGAGTTACATAAAGGCAGAATGGTTGGATTTTGTGGTCACTGTGTTGCATTCAGCTGAGCAGGCACATTTGAACTCCTTCCCTCCCTGACTGCTCAGCCCTGTACAAACCCAGTGCCTTCTTCAGGAAGCCTTCCAGACTGACCCCACCATGTGCAGTGTGCTCTGAATGCCCCTGCTCTCATTAATAAGTACCATGTGTAGAGTGGTTACCAAGTGCTTTACCTGAATGAACACGAGCTGCCCTCACAATAACCCTATGAGCGGGCCCTACGATGCTCTCGTCACAAATGAGGAAGCAGAGGCAGATGGAGGGTAGGTAACTTACCCCAAAGCTCGTGCTAATAAATGGCAGAGTCAGGATTCAACCCCAGGCAGTGTGGCCCTAAGGCCTGCCCTCAGAGACACTGTGATACACAGGCCCTCTGGCAGACAATCGATGTCGCCAGTCATGTTTCCATGGTGATTTTGAATTGTTCCCAGATTGTTCCTGGAAGACTGAATTCCTTAAGGGTCCCTGAGGAGGTGCTGCACACCCAGCATAATTGCTACTCTATCTAACTGCAGGAGAAGCGGGTGTGTCCTCTTAAGCTAGCCTCTAGCTGCTAGAGACATGTCTACGGATGATTATGCAAGGAGCCTGGTAAAACATCTCCTTTACGGACAGACACAGCGCTGGAGACTCTGGAAGCCGCAGGATGCATCAGGGCTCAGCCTTCTTGTAGGATTGAAGGCTTCTTGCTTTCTTTCCGCAGCATCTTCCCAAATGCCTGCTCAGTCCCCAGGTTCCTGGGGAGGGTCCAGCTCTACCTAGGATCATGGCCCGAGTCCTTCCACTCCAACTGGGAGGAGAGATTTGGTGAGGGAAAGAGCATGCAGCCCGGAGCGTGAGCCTGCTGGAGTAGACCTCTTGGCTGTCATTTCTTTCTTCAGAGTTTCCAGGCTGGATTCCAACCCAGGATGGAAGAGGCTGTTACCAAATCTGGGCAAATCAGCACAACCATATTAACAGGGGTTATCTCAGCATGGGGGCGGGGGCGTGGGGGAGATTAGGGATGGCTTTTTTTTGTGTGGCTTTGCTTCTTTGCATTTTCAAATTTTCTGCAATGAACATGATTATTTGGGCAATTAAATAGTTAAAGGCAGGGGGTGGTGGTGGTACTGTTCTTGCTGCGTTCTTCCCAGGGCTCTCCCCCCAACCTTCTGTAGACCGCTAAGCTCCAGGGCACCCTCTACTTTGTGGGGCTTCCTCCGAGCCCCTCCTGACCTTTACCCCAGCAATCCCCCCCTTCTTTCACACCCTCCCGCTGCACACGACTATACTGTAACCTTACAGATTACACAGCATTTCACAGTTCCCCACAACCTGCTGCACCCCACAACCCCAATGTCACAAGAAGTCGTCTTTCCTACCCTTGAAGATGATGCCTAGAACCATATCTCCATCCTTGGCCCCTCACGTGGACATCAGCCTCCAGTTCACTGCCAGACATCTGCAGCGGGATGCTCCAAACAGCCACGGTCACAAACATCGTTTGCCCCAGCCTGCCCTCTCCCCTCCATGCCCAGGCACCTTGCACTTTCCCCGCCTCTGACCGCAGCACCGTCACTGACTTGGTAGGCTTATGGAATCATGGCTGCTTTTCCCTCCTCGGGTTGGGCATTCAGTGTACAGGGACGGCTGGTGTTCTTGTCTACAAAATGTCTCTTGGCTCTTCTCCTGTCTCCCCACGCCCCTCACTCAGGCTCCGGAACTATTGCAGAAGTCCACGACGAAATCTTACTCATTCTTTTCATCTCCAGGATCTAGCACAGGGCCCAGCCCATGTATGCTCTTCATGTATGCTTCCTGGTTGAATGAATAAATGAACAAATGGGAAAAAAAAAAGATCTTTTCTAATTTGTCTCCTCGATTTTAGTTTTTTCCTTGCAAACCTTCCCATATTTCTCTGCCAGTTGACTCTCCCCAAATGGTGACTTGGCCCTGTGAATCCTTCACATGGTGCCTTTAATGGCTCTCACTCTCTATCAAGGTCTTTCAAAATCCAGCCCCTCTTTAGCTTCCTTTATAAAGGATTTGATCTCTCTCTTCTTGAGTCTCTCCTCCAGCTGACCTGGCCCTTCAGATGGGATCCCATGGAAGGTAGCAGACCTCATGGTGGGCTCTCTGTCCACCCGGGACACTGTCTTCCTCCACTTCACCCCAACCTGTAAGAGATACATTTTCACAAAGTCACTGTTGTTCGCAGTCAAGAATGGATAATCCATGGATATTTATTGAGGGCCCACTATGAGCCCACTGCTAAAAACTAGGGATACAAATGTTTGCTCAAAACTCCATTTCACAGTTTATAGAGCACTTACTACGTATCAGGTCCTGAGCTGGGATGGGCAGACCCAGTCTTGATCCTCATGGAACATACATTCTCATGATGCAGACAGAAATAGAAACAAATTTGTAATTAACGGATTGATTGATTGATTGATTATACTTTTAGATTAGTTCTATGTAGAAATAACCAGGGTCCTCTGACATGATAACAGGGGGAACATCAGTCATCAGCAGAAATAACTTAGAGCACTCACACACCTGACAGGCATTTAGGGAGCACCTGCCACGTATCAGGTGCTGTGTCAGGGGCTGGGAACAGGGAGGTGAATAAGATATGGTCTTTGCCCTTGGGGAGCTCACCCGTAAGGCGCCACGTACATACCAAAAGATCCAATCCGGTCCACCCCCCCATACACGTATTTAATATTAACTTTATTTCATAGACCTATTATTTGGCTGAAGTATCCGGTTGCTTTTTTAGTCCAATTTATAGGCCTTTATAGACTCCTCCTCAATGTAGTTGGAAAGGCCTATTTCATACAAGAGAAGCTTCTTAGGATTACCTAAAGTCAGAACAGAGATTTAACCGTTATCTGCCTTTCTTCTCCCTCAACAGGGCACCACCAGTGGGTCTGCAAAGCACAGGGTTCTGTGAGGCCTCCTTCAGACCCCAGCGTGCCCTTGTCAGCTGGCAGCTCATGGCTGACGTCAGTGTCGAACCACATGGGCCACCTTGACTGACAGCCATGGCATCCAATGACGCCACTTGCCGGGAGAGTCCTCTGACCATTCTGAAGCTCAGGCTCCCGCCTATAACATGGGAATGAGACCCGCCCTACCTTTTCCTGTGGGTCACTGTCAAAATCAAATGAGATCATGAAAGTGCTTTGAAAAAGAAAAAGCAATATTGAAATATAAAATGCTAGATTACCCTTTTTTTATTGTGAAGATTGTCAGGGCTCAAAAAAAAAAGGATCTTAAGTTTTACTGTTTAATAATAAGTCAAGTTTATCAGAAGCTTGATAACACACCATAGCTGAATACAGCAAGGGTTATTCGTTGTGTGCCCAAGAGCCATTTCTACTCTCCTTCCAAGCTCATGGGGAACCCTAATTCTTTCAGGTAAGGACAGAGCTTTCCTTTATCCACCTTGATCTGCCCCAGCCCCAGGGGGAGAGTGACGACTGGTCTCAATCACTCATGGCATTCACATTCTACTTTGCCAGTGACTGGTCTAGGGGTGGGCACAAGTCCCAGGTCTGGTCAATGAGAAATAAGGGAAAATATGACTTCCCTGCCCCAACTTGAAACAGAACTTCAAGAAAAGAAAACCTTTTGCCTCTGTCTTACTGGGCAATCATGTGAGGATATGATGCCTGAGGGGGTAGGATCTATCTTGCAACTGTGAGGCAATAAGCACAAGGACACAATGGAAGACTAGAAGATCAGAAGGAGCAGGAAATCTCTTCTTCTTCTTCTTCTTCTTCTTCTTCTTCTTCTTCTTCTTCTTCTTCTTCTTCTTCTGTTTTGCTTCTGAATTTTATTATAGAGTCAAACAGACAAAGCACAGTCAGATGAGGAGACAGAACATTTATGTGTGAATGTCTTAGGCAGGAAAATTGTATCTGAACCAACAAAATCTCTTCATACATACGTCAATGTGCCTTTGATCCAGACATGTTTAGAAGGAGCGGGATCCTTGATGATGCCACTGAGCTACTACGCCTGCCCCCCTCCAGGCTTCTGGTTATAAGAGTTAACTAAATGCTGTTGATGCTGAAGTCACTGTTACTTGCAGCCATTTGCATAAGTAAATTGGTGCAATCTCTACAGAATGTAACTTGGCATATATTTCTATTTGAATGTCCATACCCTTAGACTCAACAATCCTCCCACAGAATTACCAGGAATTTCTTCCACAGATATACTCACACATAGGTAAGTATAGTTACATCACTATATTTATTCATATTGAAATGTAATTACATTAAATAGTAATTAATTTAATTAAATATATTGAGTCAAACATCATATATGCAACAATATGGTAAGATTAATGACAGTGCATCCATAAAATGAAATATATGACTTTAAAAAGATTGGCACAGGGCGCCTGGGTGGCTCAGTTGGTTAAGCGACTGCCTTCGGCTCAGGTCATGATCCTGGAGTCCCGGGATCGAGTCCCGCATCGGGCTCCCTGCTCAGCAGGGAGTCTGCTTCTCCCTCTGACCCTCTTCCCTCTCGTGCTCTCTCTCTCTCATTCTCTCTCTCTCTCAAATAAATAAATAAAATCTTTAAAAAAAAATAAAAATAAAAATAAAATAAAAAGATTGGCACAGCTCTATGTATACTGGTAGGAAATTATATTCGAGATCATTAAGATATATGTATGCTGGTAAGAAGTGAGATTCTGGAGATATTAAATGGAAGAAGTGAGATTAATAGTGGTTGAAGCTGGATGATGGGTATATGGGGATTTGTTAGGTCATGTTTTCTTGTAAATGTATTATGGAAATTGGAAATTCGCCAAAATAAAAAAATTTCAAAACGAGGGTCAGGAAGAGTAGTGTGTTTACTATGACATCATTTGTGTGTGTGTGTGTGTGTGTGTGTGTATGTGTGTGTTTAAGCGAATAGATAGATGAAGGATAGAACATGAATATCCATGGAAGGACACACCAGAAATTGGTAATAACAGTTGCTACTAGGGAAAGAGGGAGGGCTGGGAAGAGACTGAGTTTTCATATCTTTCTCCCTTTTGCATTAAAAAAATATTTTATTATATAGTATTTCATTAAAAATAAAATAAGATAAAGATTTATTTATTTTTAAAAGATTTTATTTATTATTTGAGAGAGAGAGAGAGCACAAGCCAGGGGAAGGGCAGAGGGAGAGAGAGAAGCAGAACCCCTGCTGAGCAGGGAGCCCAATGTGGGACTCAGGACTCGATCCCATAATCCTGGGATCATGACCTGTGCTGAAGGCAGACACTTAACCGACTGAGCCACCCAGGTGCCCCAAAATAACATAAAGATTTATTAATCAGCCAAGTATAGGTGATGGATAGACAGACAGATAGGCAGTCCATATCTTTGCAATGTGGCCTCAAGTGCTGTTTGATGTTCATGCAAGAGATCTGTTCAAATCCAGCCCGTGACCCCAAAGATGGTGCCATGGTGCCACTGAGATGAACAACCCCAGGCTGCCATGGGGTCCTGCAAATAAGCTAAGCCCTTGCTTAGAGCCAAGTTATAAAGATGCTGGGGACAAGGAAAACTTGATTGCAGCGAGTGAAACAGCTGCTATATGAAAACAACACAAGGCACCATAAAATATTTCTCTTTAAAATGTAATTGCATTGTATACACTTTCTAAAAGCAGAAAAACACCAAAAAAAGAGATTAAACATCATTTCTAATCCCACTCTCAGAAGCGATACCGTATATTTTGGTGTGAATGTGTGTGATCAGAAAACGCCATCTCATAATTGGATTCTTCATTTATTTATTTATTTATTTATTTTTATTTCTTTAAGTAATCTCTGCACCCAGCGTGGTGATCAAACTCACAACCCCGAGATCAAGAGTCACGAACTCTACTGACTGAGCCAGACAGAAGCCCTGTAACTGGATTCTTTCCAGTTCACAAAATAGAATTAATTTTCCTGCATCATTAAATATTATATTTTACAACATAATTTTTAATGTGTGCGTATTGCTTTTACGTGGCTTTTCAGTAATCTTATCCATTTCTTTCGTCGGACATTTAGTTGGTTTCCCACCTTTTCGGTGGCAGTACAATTACAAATCACAGCAGTGCTAACACTTTCTGACTTCCACAAATATTAGCTCAACTTCCTTTCTTCCTTCCTTCAATAAATAGTTATTAAATAAGTGCAAAACAACCAGGCTCAAACAAAGCAACTATGAAGGACATTTTTGAGATATTTGGGGAATTTGAATGTAGAGTTGCTCTTTCGTGATGCTAAGGAATTATAATTGTGTGATAATGGTCTTGTGGTTATGGGGAAAAGCTTCCTTATTTTTTAGAGACTCGCACTGAAATATTTAAGGATGAAATGTCACAATGCTTGTAATTTGCTTTAAAATATTTTAGCCAAAAAGTAAATGAAGCAAATATGGGAAATCTACATGATAGGTATATTGTCTGCTTTTCTGTATGTTTGAAATTTTCATTTAAAAATATGTCTTAAAAATGAAATACGTCATGCTAGGTCCTGGACTATGAGCTGAAGATGTAGCAGTGAACAAAACAGACCCCTGTGGTCTTGGTGGAGCACACCAGGCTTTGGGGAACATGTTTCCATAAGAAAGTCTCCAATGCAACCTGATGGTGTCGCCAGGACCGGTGTCAGCCTAGCGTTCCTTGACCTCCACACCATCATCACTGCAGGTGTCTTTCCCCACCTTCTAAATATCTACCTCCCAGTGGCCTTGAGTCTAGAGGAATCCCCACACTGTGGTCACTAATACTGCATGTCGGAAATCAGTTCTGTGGTCCATAGTGCCCCTAGGGTTCCATTCAGGAAACTCTTCCTGGGCACCCAGGTGCGCCTGGCATTGTGAAAGTACCAGGACTTAGAAAGGGGATGACCTGACCCCTGCCTTCCACTTACAACCTGTGGGAGGAGGTGGAAGAGGTCACCCAAGCCAATTGGAAGGAGGGGAGTTGGCTGGAAAGGTGACCAGGACAAGCTTCTTCAATGGGGAAGGAAGAGACCCCAGGGCAATGGGAAGATTCTGCTGGGAGAAGGGCTGGATGAGCAGTCCTGCACGCCCACCCACAACTAACTGCACGCCCACCCACAACGCCCACCCAGAGGTGCTAATGTTCATTGCATCCTTTAGTTCAGGGGTTGGCAAACTTTCTCTCCAAAGGGCTGGATAATAAACATTTTAGGCTTTTCAGACCAAAAGACAACATCAGAGATATGTAGGTACAAAAGGGAAAAGGTCCCCTCCCCATTTTTTGGCCAAAATTCAAAACTTTATTTATGGACACCAAAATGTAAATTTCATATAATGTTCACGTGCCATAACTATTCTTTTTATTTTTTTCAACTATTTAAAAATGCAAAAACCAGTCCTAGCTCATAGTCATACCAAAACAGGTGGTGGCCGAATTCGGCCCACCCACGTAACTTCCCAACTGCTCCCCGCACAAGATGGGCTGGTTCTTAACGGCTTGTTTTCAGGGCTGCTCTTTGCTGTGGGGACGGGAATGGGCCTGATCTAGTTGTTGGCACCTGGGTTCCTGGCCCATTTCTACCCCTTCCCAGCTGGGGGTTCTAAAGAAAGTCACTTAACTTCCTGGACTTCAGTTTCCTTGTCCCTGAAACCCGAGGGAGGCTCAGGCTTCTACTCCCAGGTCCGGAGGGGAAAATACCGCGTCGTACACTCTCCTATGTACGTGGGAAATACTGGGTAGGCGATGGACTCGCGGTGCGTCCAGAGCATCCCCCAAAGGCCAAAGTGCACGGTCCTCCTCACAGCCCTCCGAAGCAGCGCACCCAGTGTCGCCTGGGGGCCGACTCCTCACAACCCAGTTCCGGTGGCTGAGCACTGGAAGCCGGGTTCTGGGCGCGCCAGAGCAGACCCCCATCCTGGGTGGGGGCGCGGGCTGCACGGTGGGCAGGCTCCCTCTAGCCCGGGTCCGTCGGGCCGGCCGCGCGGGCCTCGCCGTCGGTGCGCCTCCGCCTCGTCGAGGGCGCGCCGTCCGAGCTCTCAGCGGGCTCAGAGGAGCTCCTCACCGCCACCCTGGCCCCGAGAGGTCGATCCCGGCATCGCGGCAGTGCCGAGAGCCTCGGGCGGGACCGCCAGTACTTGCCGCCCCCGCCAGCCGCCCTCCAGCCTTTCGGGCTGTCCCCGAGGGCAAACACTTAGCTGCCGGCGCCGCGGAGGCCCTCCCTCGAGGCCCCTGCCCCTCCGCCGGCCGGCCGGACGCTGTCCCACGCTGCCCGGCAGGGCGGGGCGGGAGCTGGAGTTTCGGGTGCGCCCGGGCCTGCCAGCCCGTTGCGCAAGTTGTGCTCGGGCGGCTATAAGAGGGGCGGGCAGGCATGGAGCCCCGGAGGAATCGCGGTGCCAGCAGCTGCGAGGTAAGGCCCGGGCACGCTCCTTTTTCCTTCTCCGCTGGTCTTTCTTGGCCAGCCACCACCCCACCCCACCCCACCCTGAACGCCGGGGAAACTGAGGCGGGCGAGGGGCAGGACAGACGGCTTGGTTCTGGACTATGGCGGCTTTGTACCAGAGTTCAAACGGGAGGGAAGGCGGCGGGGGAGACCTGGATTCGGGGCCGGGCTGTGCCAGTGCCCACGGAGCAGGAATCTGTGCCATGGAGCCAGCCAGGGTCCCCGGAGACTGTCAGAGCCGCCAGCGCAGCTGCTGAGATGCTTTGGAAATTGCCTTGAGCACATCCCCGAAGATCAGGGTACCCTGTCCCCCTCGGAAGGGGATAGAGTCGGGGGTGCTGGGGGTTCGGGCAGGAGCGTTCGGTTTCTGGGAACTAGCTTTGCGCTGCGGCTAAGAATTGCGGCATCATTTTCCAGTGGGGGTGTTCATCTCTGATGTGTGAATGCAAGGATCTGTATAAGGCCAAAGCCTAGGAACAGGACCACTGTGGGGTAGAGGTGGAGGGAAAACTGTCAGGAAGAACCCAAATATCTCGGAGAAATTCTGCCGAGTCTCACACGTCTGGCCTCAAAGCCAAGCAAATTGCCTTCTTGACAATGGAAGAAATTGGGGTTTTCTGAGCTAACAGAGCAGCGGGTCGCAGAAAGGCCTACTGCATGTTTCTCACTGTTACCAGCTCTCTTGTCAATACCACAAATACCCACTGTTGGCAGTTAGGCCCCAGGCAGAGTCTGCCTTCTCTCCGGGCCTGGTTTACATTGCATTGTGGGTGTGGTTGCCTTTACCTACCCGTTTCTACAATTGCAAGATGGTGGCATTTTGGAATTGTGAATCCTTAGGTACAGCTAGATCCAAGAGGAGTGGACTGGTTGTCCTTTGAGAATGGCAGTTTTGGAGAGGGTGAGATGATTGATTTCTGCTAGAAGGGTCTTCAGGGTGGGCGGGGCAGAGGGCAGCTACTTGCAGGCACCAACCTAGGAGCACCAGCTCCATGACTCCCCGTTGTAGGAACCGGGAAGTTTGCTCTGTAGCGTTCTGAGGTGGGCAGCAGTCAGCTGGGACTGGTGGGAGAGAGGGTACCCAATCTGTTTCCCACCAGGCTGGTCTACAGAATCATAGTCGCTGCCATTCCCATGTGCCCAGGAGCAGAGATGCCATGCGGATCATTTCTCTCATTTAGGTAGGGGGAGAAGGCAAGAGAAAAACAGTGGATGTTTTTAGGTTCTTCCCTTTTCTAGCAATTGAGGACATTGGGCTGAGGGGAACGTGTCCATGTTGGCCAAAGGAGCGTCCTTCTCATATTTTGTACATCTTATGCCCAAAATAACTCTTCTTGGTATTTGGGGGAAATATTCCACCCCCCCCCCCATTCCAGGAAATGGCTCCAAGTACCAAGGACAGAGCCAGGGAGATTGCAATGAATTCCTGCCTTTCAGCCCCAGGCGGATGCCTCTCGTGTCTGAGTGGCCTGTGCAGGGTGTGGAGGTGGCCACTTGGGAGAGCTCTCCTTGCAGAACCCAGGTCATTGTCCCCTGCTCCAGCCTAGATGCCACCCGTAGGAACGTGGGAGTTGGGGAGAGAGAAGGGGCTTCAGGGAAGTAGAGTCCTTGTGGGGTGTGCATCCTTGAACAGCATGCATGTGATTGCAAGGAAAAGCAAGCCAAATTGTCCTGCAATTGTCCGGTCAATCAGGAGGCTCTGTCCTCCCCAGCAGTAGGATTCTGTGGTAGCAGCTCCATCCTGGCCTGCCAGCCCGGAGCCTTGAAATTCTTCTTTGTCCACACAGTTGTCTCAGAGAAAAAGAAAGAGGTTGTTTTTGCTGGGAAACAACACACCTGATGCCTGGGCTCAGGGAATTCTTTGCGCTTATTCCATGTGTGACAACAGATGTGCCTTCCTTCTCAGCAAACTGCATTTTACAGTCTTTCCTGCCCAGTTTGTCAGCTCCCCCAAACCAGATGCGTGATCCATGTCAATGCTGACATCTCACTGATTTCATTGAAGATCTCATCCCCATCGGTGTGCGCATTGTGTTTGTACTCTGGGGTGCATGGGGCTGGGGAGGAGTGCAAAGGCGGGGTGGGGGGAAGCCACAGAGAGGAGGGGGAGAGGTCTCTAAGAAGCACAGGAGGCCCAGAGCAAGCAGCTGGAGCCCGGCTGATGAATAGGACTAAGGCAGTGAGCACCTGGGACCACCATCAGGATGGAGCAGAACTGGGGAAGCTGAAAGGAATGGGGACCCACAGGGTGCTGGAGGACACACCTGAGGTGCAGGAAGCCAACCAAGGTCCCTGTTAAAGGGAAATCTGGAAGCCAAAGTGTTTTCTGCCTTCATTAAGAAAGTTTCCCAGGGATTCCGGCTGGGCAAAAGGGAGTTCTACAATGTGACTTTGAGACTGTGGCAGGTGAACCATGATAGAGGTAGGTTAACCTGGTTAGACAATGAAGGTCAGAGATGGGAAACATTTTATTTATTCTTTCAACAAATATTCATGAGTACCTGCTCTGTGCCAGGCCCTTGGGAGATGCTGGAACAAATAGCATGTCCATGCCTCCTGCACCTGGCAGACAGTGCTAATTGATCGAGGCACCCTCCCCTCTGAGGCTGGACGGAGCTTCAGGTTCCTCATCCGCACAGTGTGCCAGGGAGCCGTGGAAAGTTGATCAGAGTTGACACTGGAATTGAAACCTATTTGTTATCCATGATGGGGATCAGATCTAAGGGTGGTTTGTGATGAGTAGGAAGAATGTAACCCCCACACCCCCACTCTGGCTGCTGGTTAAGTGTGTTAACATTTCTCAGACAAGCCTCTTGGTTGCAAAGAAGATAAAACCACTCATGCTAGCTCAGTGTTTCAAACAATATATTGCAACCAACATTGAAAAAACAGAACTCCTAAGAATGCAGCACTCATCGTAAGGGTGAGTTTGATTTCTTGACCCTCATTCCTCTTACATGTGTTTATCTATATCTAAAAATATATTCAGAGAGTTGAAACATACTCAAGTGAGTATATGTGGAAGAGTATCTCACAGTGGAGGCTAAGGACAGGGAGGACCCAGAACCACCCAGGTCAGGAACCAGAAAGGTCAGGAAGGAGCACAGCCACTGACTGTAACCCACCAGTTACAGGATGAACTCTGGTCTTTCTAGGCTATTCCATGCACATGAGGGCAACCACAGCTACCCTGGAGCTTCTGAGCCCTCAGCAGAGACAAACTGGGCTCTCTGAAGCCCTACTTTTAATTCCTGGGAGAGATGCTAATTTATGACCTAATCAGGGTTTGGAGGAGGAAGAGATAAGGAAAGGGAGGAGAAGAGTATTCTCGGTCTTTTGCCTACCACTGGGCATGCAGACATGGCCTCCGGGACCACCTGTGTGTGTGTGTGTGTGTGTGTGCGTGTGTGTGTGTGTGTGTGTGTGTGTGTGTGTGTGTGTGCGCGCGCGCGCGCGTGCTCAGAATAGGACAGATCCCCCACGAGGTGGAATCAAGCCTGGGACATTCTAGCTCTCTAGCCTCACACGCTCTACCCTTCTGCCATATTGAATTCTCCTAAACCCACCATAGTTTTCCCCAATTCCACACTGCCGCCTAGGTCTGGAATGCCCTACTTGCCCTCTTGGGGAACTCCTGTCTTTAAGGTCTCAGTTCAAATACTGCCTCGTTTACAAGGCTGTCCTCACCTCCCTAGAGTTACCACCTTCCTCTGTGCTCCCCAGATTCTATGCTCCTTCCCTCATAACCTTGATGGGGTTGTGTTAAAATGAGTTATTTTCGCTTCTGTTTGTTCCACTGGATTCTGAGGAGCTTGAATGACCAAGATCTGGTTTTCCCTGTCTCTATTCATCCTTTGTTTTTTTCCCTGTCCCCAAGTTCCTTCCAACTTGGAATTATGGAGAAAGGAAGGAAAGGAGGAGAAGGAAAGGATGGGAGGAGCCCGCAGGAGGAATTTCTGCAGGGAGAGGCTTAGACCATCCAAAGCTTTTCCCTCATAATTAACAGCAAATACCACATTATCTGAATTTAATTCATACTAGCACACCGAGGCTTACTGAAAAGGGGGTATAGAAATCCCAATGGCTGGAGAAGAGAAGAAGGAAGAGAGAAGTGTGTGCTGGGTTCCTGCTAACCTCTGGCACTTTCAACCAGGAGAAGACATGTGATGTTGGACACCTCAAGGCTAGCAGCCTTCACCAGCAAATGCTTCTGTGTCCCTAAGCTCTCCCCACCCTCCGGCTCCCCACCACCACTGCTATCATCAGAAGGCTGTAGGCAGCCCTGACCTTGGCCCAGCAAACCTTTCAGCCTGGATCTGGAGAAGCATCCCCCTATCTTGACAGAGAGGTTCCAGAGGTTCCCCTAGGACCAGAGTGGAGGTGAAGGAGGTCACATCTGGAGGCCACCAGCTTCTTGGGGAAATAGGAGGTGAGCTTGTCTGTGGAGAAGGCAGAGGTGGGAGGCCCCCATAGAAGTGGGACAGGGTTGGGGAGGGGGGTCAGCTAAGGATGAATAGAGCTGGGGCCAGCATGCAGGCCCCACGTGAACTCAGGGAGTAGGATGTGGTCGGATGGAAGGTGTGGTTATAGGAGCCTCTCTTGCTGGCCTTGGAACTGTTTTCTGTGGTGGTATTTCCTTTTCTAGTGCTGCCCTGGGAGCACTGGTTTTTCTCTTTTCTTCTCCAGTGCACCCATGGCAGGGGATGCAGGTAGAGATGACGGGGGGTGTCAGGGTCTTAATTAAAGGAGAGGGAAGGCAGCAGGAGGCAAAAGCTAGTGAACAGGAGGGCCAGAGGGTGAGGGTGAGCAGAGGGGTGGGGGCAGGGAGCAGCAGAGTGAAGGGGAGGCCTTGGCCAGTGTGCATACGGCCCATTGGCCACACCTCCCCCGACGGTGCCCATCTCCCTCCCCAGGATCTACTTAAATAATGGGCAGAGAGAAACAAAAGAGACAGGATGTTGTATCAACATTTCAGTGGTTCATCTTTTAACCCTCAAAAAATGACAGCTCCTAAATGTTCAAAACCATTTTGGAAACTTTTAGAGAGGAAAGGTTTTGCCGCCTAGGCAGCTGGCTGACAATTGCCTCTCCTCCCTGTTCCTCCCACCTCAGCTCTCTCCATCTGGGCACTCCTGGGTCTACATCTGCAGCCCTGTTTTTCTGAATGTGACTGCCAATCCCAACTGTCAGCTGGATGGGTCCACCTGAGGTCCCACCAGTTGCAAACAGCAAATCAGAGGCATTGCAACGCCCTCCCTGTGCCTCTGCCAATTTCCATCTCTATCCTTCTTGTCACCTGGGCTGAAAGCATTAGCCTGGGAACAGTCAGAGCTCCTCACTTCCGCAAAAGAAACCTAGCCTCCCTATGTGGTACTCGGGGCCCAATCCCACCCTACCTCCTGGCCCATCAACCCCATGCCGGCTGTGAGCCCCTGTGTCCTGAGTTCACAGGTATTTTTCAGCCTCTGAGCCCTCGGCTGGACTGCTCCTCTCCTCCATCTTCACAAACCCAATTCCTCCTGATTTTTACGGCCCTTATCAAATGCCACCTCCTCCAAGACACCTCCTCGATTCCTTAGCTGGAAATAGTGGTGATAACAGCTCCTGTGTATTGGGGTTGGCCATAGGCCAAGCAAAGAGCTAGCGCTTTATATACATTACCTCATTTCATCCACAGAACAGCCTCAGGTGGGAATTAGTTTGTATCATTCCCATTTTATAGCTAAGAACAATGGTCTGAGAGAGTTTGGCAGACTTGTCCAAGGTCCTGTACTCCAACTCAAGCAGAGTTCTGCTGAACTCCAGAGTTCATAATTTTACACATGTCTCCCTCCTGTGAATTACCCTGGGCATGCTGTCTGTTTAAACATCCCTCCTAAAAAAAAAAAAAAAAAAAAAAAAAGCAAAAAAACTTTTACATTCTTCCTGGAGTTAGAGCTAATTATGTAAACTGGTTGTTCAAGAGCACAGTTTTGTTCTTTAGTTTTATCTCTAAGAAATAATATATGTTAATAGTTGACAACATTAAATACTGTGGTATCTTCCCTGGGCTTTGGGGAAACCCAGCCGTCTTCATCCCCATCCCTCCCTAGTCCTGATGCCCCTTCCTGTGGTTCCATGTCCTTTTTGTCTTTGTACCTGGCCCATGGTGGGCGATCAATACACGTCAGCTGTCAACCATCTGCTATCCACTGAGTAACCATTACGTGTCAGGGGCTGTGCTTAGTGAAGTTGTTGTTGCTGTCTTGAATTATCCCTGCCCTCTCTAGTCCCTAAACTCTGCTCTTACCGGCCATCTGCACCACCTTCTTGGGCCACAGCCAGTCCCCACCCAGGTACTGACACTCAGGGGAACCCAGGAACACTTGACATCCACTCTGTCCTGATGCCCATGTCCAGGTGTATGAATCAGCTAGCATTAAGTTTGGTTGCATTTAGCAGAGACCCCAAATAACAGTGGCTTAACCGAGACAGAGGATATGTCTCACACGTGCAGCACAAGTCCAGGCATGGGCAGTCTGAGGCCAGTATGTCACCTCGGCTCCCCATTCCACCATTTGTAAGGTGAGGCTCTCCTCCTCATGATTCAAGATGGCGCCAGAGCCCTGGCTACTGCGTCCGCAATCCAGGCATGGGATGGAGGGAGGGATGTAAGAGGAAAAGGCAAAGGCACACAACCCAAGAGCTGCCACACAGCACCCATGCTGATATTTAATTGGCCTCGCTTTAGTAGCATAGCCAAACCTAGTTGGGGGAAGCTGAGAAGTGTAGTACTTATTCTGGATGGCACATCACCATCTAAACTTGGATATTCTATTACTGGGGAAGAAGGGAAGAATAGATATTGGAGATAACTAGCAGCCTCTATTAAAAGGATTCGGTGTGTTGATGTATTTGTGTGTGTGTGCATATGCTGTGTGTTATGTATGTGAGCACACATGTTGTGTTGCGTATGTTGGTGGGCCATGTTCTCTCCACCACTTTGATCTCAGATGGACTTGTTATGGGTTATCTACGGAGCTCCCCTAAATCTGGCTCCTCCTCTTAGGCAAATTTAGCTGCAGCTTCTCAATTCCACATTTCAAGGAACTACAGTGTATTTTCTGTATCCACTGAAGCATATTATCAGTGGTGATAGAGGGGCTTGTAAAACTGTTTTCCCATTCAGGTGTTACAAGGTGGCCATTATGCGAGAGTGACTATGACCAGAGTTAATCTGGTAATAAGTTCTCCCGGGAAGGAGGGTGTCATTACACTAGAATCCTAGAAATCTTGTGCTGCAGGGGGAGCACCCAGAAATGCCAGGCACCCTGTGGAGATGGCCCAGGGGAGGCAGCGGGCCAAATGCTAGATTCAGGGTTGGCTACAGGCAGTGGTAGCCCAGTGTTTCAGGCCCTGCCCAGTAATCACACAATTCCCAGATGGCTGACCTCTCCCCCACCCACCCACCCTTCGGTACACACACATGCACAATACGCCGGGGCTTGACAGGTCCATCTCATTTGCCCTTTTCAACCAGGTGGTGTTATTTTTTCCGTTTTACTCACGGGAACGGATGCTGTAGGGAAGTTAAGTATTTGCCCAGGGGCTCACTGACACCCTGGGACCGAACCACTATACCTTCCACCTTTGCTAGGGTTTCATGGAACCATACTGGGGATTAGCGCTATTTAACTCCGTCCCACAAACATTTGGTGGAAATGTTTACTCATGTAATCAGGAGTTAATAGAGGGAGCTTTGACTTTTTAAGAGAGAAAGCAAGCACAGAAACACCTGAAGTGCCCCCTCCTGAATTACTCAGGATTTTTCATATTCAAAGTTGATACGGGGGTACAATCTCATAGCTTCATCCTAGAGCAGGGTGTTTGTTTCCAAGGACCGTGGTCCGAGGTGGTACCTTGGTTGAGCATTGGGGTGGTTTGTAATTTGGGGCTCTCCTCAAAGGCTGGGGAAACTGTGGGGTGGGGAGAAAGCACCCCAGCATCTCTGGGTTAAGCAGAACCCTGACTCAGCCACTCACCTGTTTGACTTTGAGCAAGTTAGTGCATCTTCTCGACCCTCGGTTTCCTCCTTCTATAAAATTCAGATTAAAAGCATACCTTTGATCGAGCATGATAAATAATATATAAACAGACCGTTTATTTCTATTATATTGCCAGAATATGAATCATACTAATATTGCCACCTGTGGATAGAAAATGTATTATGTGTTGTTATCAAGACCCAGATGAGGCAGAACATAAAAAACAGGGATTAACTTTTTTGCCTTTTCCGGAACCTTCATGCTAATATTTACTTGCATTTGATTATCATTTCAGGCTCATGCACACAACATGGATCACAGTCTCGCATACATTTAACCGTATTACCTTTTGTCTTATCTATCTCATTAAAACTTTGCTGCTTACTCAAGGATCTGCATATTATTAATATTAGAACTCATTGTTCCATGACTTTGAAAGTGTCAGTCATTCTGGATGAACATGTTATATAGTCTCTCCTGCCTCCATGCCTTTATTTTATTTTTTTAAAGATTTTATTTATTTATTTATTTGTCAGAGAGAGAGAGCACACAAGCAGGGGGAGCAGCTGAGGGAAAGGAAGAAGCAGGCTCCCCGCTGAGCAAGGAGCCCGATGCGGGGCTCGATCCCAGGAGCCTGGGATCATGACCTGAGCTGGAGGCAGATGCTTAACCGACCGAGCCACCCAGGCACCCCTGCCTCCATTCCTTTAAACCAGCTGTTTTCTGGCCACTTGTGGCAACCACTTTCCATTCTCACTAATGCCTACTGGGTCTTTAATACCCAGCTCAGGTGACACCTCTTCGAGGGATCCCCTTTTGTACTCCCGTGGTATCTTGCACTCATCCTTCTCAAAAAGTTTGCTCTTCCTGTATTGGAATGGCCTGCAGACCTGTTTATCTCTCCTATGAAAGCATAAGCAACTCAAGAGTAGAGAACACCTGTTGTTCACGATTGTATCCTTGGTGCCCGGCTCTGTATCTGACACATTAACAGACCTTCCACCAGGGCTGGGTGCATTCAGGCTCCCGGTGGGAGAGAAAGGAAGTAATAAAGCCAGTGATAAATGCCATCACAGAGGCATCAGCGGCCGCCATGGGAGAGTAATGGAGAGGACAGGTAACATCATCTCTAGTAATAAGGATAATAATAGAGTACATTTCACAATACCCTTAAAGCTCTTGCACGTGCATTGTCTCATTTGATTCTCATAAAAGTCAAGAGATAGGTATATTGCAGGAGATGCGGGTGGGGTTTTTAGTGGTTATGTGATATACTTTGTGTCAGGCCGCTATTAAATGGCTGGGTTCAGACCAGACTTTAAAAGCCCATTCTCTTCTTCCCAGCATGCAATAAAGTCCTGTCATCACCACGACGTCCATTTGCTCCTGCCTTGGCTTACTGCTCTGTGGTCCATCCCACACCACTTCGTAGATTAATTGCTCAGGCCCTGCCTCCCCGAGGAAATGCATTTCATTAATGTAATTCTAGATAACAAATTGTCTCTGACACTGAGGGGATGATTGCTATGGCAGAAGGCAAGTTTCAATTTTATACACATCAGATAATGTGGTTAGTAACAGGGCGTCTGGGTGTTTTTTCTGAGATACCAGAGACTTGCTATGTGTGGCTCCTTCTGTTTTCAGGCCCAAGAAGCACATCCTGGGAAGGAAGATGCGTTGCGGACCCCTGTGCCAATTCCTGTGGCTTTGGCCCTATCTGTGGTATATTGAAGCTGTGCCCATCCAAAAAGTGCAGGATGACACCAAAACCCTCATCAAGACGATTGTCACCAGGATCAATGACATTTCACACACGGTAGGGAGGGTCTGAGAAGACAAAATAGAGCTGTGACCAGCCTATGGGGAAACCAGGACCTCAGACGTTAGCCAAGGCCTGTGCAGCCCCATGTAGGGGCCATGGCAGCCTCGGTTCCTCCCTCCTGCACGAGCAGAGCTGCCTTTCCTCTTCCTCTCCCCTCTGCCTCCCACGTCCTCCCTCTCCTTCCTCTCTGATGGGAATCCTAGTGCCTAGGACCAGAGGGAGCCATAAAGCTCCTGTGTCCCACTGGCAGATGACCAGAACCCCAGCTGCATCCCCTCTGGGCCTCTGTC
The DNA here is from genome assembly GCF_009762305.2 of Zalophus californianus. Taxonomy (NCBI): domain Eukaryota; kingdom Metazoa; phylum Chordata; class Mammalia; order Carnivora; family Otariidae; genus Zalophus; species Zalophus californianus. The sequence continues at coordinate 82,823,459 of NC_045606.1, forward strand.
ACATCGCTTAAATGTGCTTATCATTGGACATTCTTTTTTTTTATGATTTTATTTATTTATTTGAGAGAGAGAGAGAGCAGAGCTAGAGAGAGCACAAGTGGGAGGCGGAGAGGCAGAGGGAGAAGCAGGCTTCCTGCTGAGCAGGGAGCCCGATGCGGGGCTCGATCCCAGGACCCTGGGATCCTGACCTGAGCCAAAGGCAGACACTTAACGGACTGAGCCACCCAGGCGCCCCGCATTGGGCATTCTTCCTAGCTGAACTCTGGCCTTGTGAAGCTTCTCCCTGTTACTGCAAGTCCTGGGGTCCACAGGCCTAGACCTTCAGCCATTTCCTAGATGAGGGCTGTATTTGGAATTAGGAAGACCGAATGTGAATCTTCACACTTCTGTTCTCTCTGTAAAATCTTAAGCTAGTTCCTCAGTGTCTTGAAGCCTTGGTTTCCGCAGCTAGATAGTGGGACTATCATAAGGGATTTCACAAGGTTGTTATGAGATTCAATTAGACAAAGCAAGTGATCCACCTGCCCCCCCCCGGCCCCCAACAGAGCCAGAACACAGCATGCCCTCATTAAAGGTTTTTAGCTGTGGTTTTTGGTAGCCCCGAGTCTTAAAAGCCTGCTTGCTCCCCCAGCATGGAGCAATCTAGAAACTTCCACATCTCCTGCCTGCTATGCATGTCTGACAGTGGCCTTGGGTAGCCAGGGAGAAGTTAGGTGGCCAGAAGCAGGGACAGCTCAGAACTAGATAGAGTTTTGGGCATTTTATAGAGAGAAACCCAGGAGTCTCCTTGCTTTCACGGGGCCACTCAGGATAGATCCAGAGTGTCCCAGCTTGGGTGGTGCCGAGAGTGAGTGTCACAGGCAGTGGGGAAAGGGAGAGCCCCTCCTGTTAACCAGCGTTACTGGAGCCAAAGAGTGAGGTGGGACACTTTTGGCGGCGGGGGGGGGGGGGGGGGGGGGGGTGGCGTCCAGCCTTGATCCCTGAGGGGTGGGAGGCCTTGGAGAACCTGACTGGGAGGGAGGAGTCCTCTGGCGGGTGGAAGCAGGGGAGGATGGCTGGGGGAGGGGCGCTTCAGGAGGACCTCAGTGCCTGGGAAAGAGACTTAACTAAGTAGAAATCGGGCCCCATGGCTGGTTCCACAGCAGAGGCCATTTAGAGGAGGGAACAACCTGCGAAGATCGGTCTGGAAGGGGAGGGCAGGGTGATTTGGGAAGGGCAGGAAGACAGAAGTCCAGGAGACCAGCTTGCAAGCTTGGCAGCCCCGGAGCCCAAGAAACAAGGGCCTGGGCCAGGGTGGTGAGTGGGACCCGAGGAAAGCAAGAGAGCGGACCTCCACACTCACGGGAGACGCCGAGGCCTTGCAGAACCGACTTCTCTGAGATCCTGCTCTCCCTTTTCCTCTCTCCCGGCAGGCTGTCTCCTCCAAACAGAGGGTTGCTGGTCTAGACTTCATTCCTGGGCTCCACCCGGTCCTGAGTCTGTCCGGGATGGACCAGACGTTGGCCATCTACCAACAGATCCTCGCCAGTCTGCATTCCAGAAATGTGGGCCAAATATCTAACGACCTGGAGAACCTCCGGGACCTTCTCCACCTGCTGGCCTCCTCCAAGACCTGCCCCTTGCCCCGGGCCAGGGGCCTGGAGAGCTTCGAGAGCCTGGGCAGTGTCCTAGAAGGCTCACTGTACTCCACGGAGGTGGTGGCCCTGAGCAGGCTGCAGGCAGCCCTCCAGGACATGCTTTGGCAGCTGGACCTCAGCCCTGGGTGCTGAGGCCTCAAAGGCCTCTCTTCCCAAAGTCGAGGAGAGAGCCCTGGGCTTCTGGGTGTCTCCAGGAGCGAGCCTGTGTGGGTGTCCTTTATCCAGACCCCGGGCCATTTCTCTCTCACACCTCGGCACCACTTTTCCAAAGGCATAAGCCTCCAAGGCACGAAACCAAAGATAGAATGCATGATTCCATGCTCACCAGGAAGGGGGACCCATCCGGCAAACAGTGAACTGGATCTGGGGTTCTCACGAGAGTCTTCCTTCCTGTGCCACCTCCCCGCTCACTGCATGCTTCAGCGTGACCTGGGGTGATTTCAGGAGGCACCCGCCAAGCCTTTGGACCATCAAGTGAGGTTCTGTCTGAGAATTCTGGGAGCACTGTTAAGGCTACATCCACATGGCTGCAAACTCCCAGCAACACATTATTTATTATACCTTTCATTCTGGATGGACTGGAGGCAAGACATCAGCTTTTCCAGGCTCTTTGGGGCTGGCCAGGGCCAGGGATGCTCATTCCAATCCCTTCGATGGGCCTGGCTGAGGCAAACCCATTTCTAGTGACTTGAAGGCTCTCGAGTTAGTTCTTTGGTAACTGACTTTGTTTCTACTGTGACAGATGTGAAATTACAGTGTTTGCAATGGCATTGCCCTGAGCAGATCTCCAAGGACCAGGTTATTTCAAAATAAAAGATGAATTTTGTCATCTGAGATGTATGGATGTGTGCACCTAGAGGTGGGGAATGTGTTAGCAGCAAGGGGAAGGATCCAGAATTTGTTTTCTGAATTACATTTGTGCAATGGGCTCTTCGGATGGGGGAGGGGGTCATTTTCTCATCTCTGCAACTACTTAGTGTGGTTTTCATGAAAAGATGACCCCTTCAGGGGGTTGTGGGGGGTTTTGCCAGCCACCCATGGAGGGAGTGACACTGAAGACTGTTTATTGGGGCAGTTGTGAGCCCTGGCTCCTCCAGTTGCTGGAGAGAGGTCTTTCTTATCGGGGAGTGAGGATCCCTCTCTGGAGACAGCGATCCCCAGAGCAGGGGTCCTTGGTATGGACCTTGGAATGGTCTGGGGATGATCCCACACTGGATTTATAAGCAGTAGCCCTACTTGGGATGTGCCTGCCAAATTGTGGTTCTTATCTGACTGGCTCACCCAAAACAAGACCATGTTTCCCACTCATTTGGGGTGGATTTTTATTCCAGTGGGAAGGTCTGTGGGCTTTAGTGGATGGATGGTCCCAAGACCTGGACCAGCACTGCTGAGTGCCAGACCGCCAGGCCAGGCCTCCAGGAGTGCCCTTCGCACTAGAGGCCATGTTTGGGGGGATGAACAAGGAGGCTTGGGTTTTCCACCATCCTGCCACTGTGGTGAGGCCATCACACTCTAGGTGGTGGATCTGTCCAAGGAAATTTGAATCAAAGCTGTCAACTTTGAGACTGAGCACCTACTTTGTGCTCAGCCCTGATTGGTGCTATGGGCTAGAGAAGCTCACCAAGTACACATTAAAATCCAGTCTAACCCTCAGGGACCTTGCATTATAGATGGTCAAAACTCCACACACCAGCATGCAAAAGCTGGCCTTTCCCCATGGCAACGGGGCAGCCGAACCAGCCGAACCAGCAACCTCCTCAGCAGGCGGGAAATGCTGAGCTGAGGGTGGCAGTGCTCAGGGGCCCACAGGCTAACCCTGCTTGCACTTGGTAGCATTTTTGCTTTGCGGGACACGGCAGCATTTATTACCGTGTAGCCACATCCCTTTGAAGCAGCGTAGCTGACAGTTTAAAAATGAGAACATGACCTAAGACGGTAACAGCAGGCAGGTTGCAGGGCCAAGACTAGATTCAGGCCCTCTGACTCCCAGAGTGTCCCTGGACCCAGGTAATGCTCCCCGGAGATGCCAATAGCGTTGGGCAGGGGAGACCAAGAAGGCTTGCTGGGAGAGAGGAGTTGGAAGTGATTTTGCGGGAGGCAAGGGATGTGAATTGTCTGGAGGGAGGAGGCTGTTTTGTTGGTGCTGAGACACCGGGGTGAAGGTATGTGCAGCCAGTTACAAAGAAAGGCAGACAAAGGAAAGACAGGAGGGAAAGGGACATGCCGAAGAGGCCGTCAGTGGCAAAGAAGTTTGATATCGAAAGGGGTAAGAATCGAAAGTTCTAGAACAGAGAGATTCATGAGATGGGCAGAGTCAGACCCGCTCGAGAATAGGATCTAGGTAATCATTACCACCCAGTCAGGCTGGGATCTTTTAAGCCTTTCACTCACCAAAACCTGGCACCACGGCTCATTCTCAGAGTGTGAAAATTCTAAAATGTAAACGATTGTCTTTTTTTGTAACTTAAAAAAATTTTTGTTGTTGTTAAAAAAAATCCAAATAAATTAACTTTGCCCCTTGGTCTTTGTTTTCTGTCACCCTTTCTGCAGGGGCATTAGAAGAGCTATTTGTGTGTGACAGGGCAAGGCCTGGCTGGCCTCCACCCCTTACTGGGGTCAGCTCTGCCCAGGTTTAGCCACAGCCGGCCACCAGTTAATCAGGCTGAAGGATTCCCCCAAAGCACTGAGCTGGCAAAGGGAGCACATTCGGCACCAGAGTCAGTGTGGGTCTGCAAATCAGCCTTGAGAAGCACCAAATTATTTTTTAAACAAAAAAAAGTAACAACAAAAACCCGCAAGCAAACAATCAACAACATGCAGCCCAACAGCAGACCCAACCAGGGGCACAGACTCTCGAAAAGACAAGACTTATCCTGTTGCAGGCACAGAGCACAATCATCTCTGTGGTGCAGTTAGAACCTGACAGTTTCCACCCAAGTTCTGGGGAGGACTGGGGGCAGGGCGCGGGGGCGGGGGGGTTGTCCATCAAGCAGTCACTTCCATGGGCGATTTCAAAGTATAGTTGACAGCTGCTAACCCATTCCTAAGTACTGGTTTAAGTGGTGGAGGAAAGGGAGACCGAGCTCCTGAAGAAGGGGAAGCCGCAGAGGGCTGGGGGGGGCAGGGGGAGATTTGTCAGCTATGGGTGAAACAGCCTAAGCGGGTCACTTGGCAGCTCAGGGAAGTGGCTGGACTCCGTACCAGTCAAGATTTCTTTAGCTGCAAGAGACAGAAATCCGATGCAAACCAACTTAAATAAAAAAGAGAGAATTTTTGGTCCACATTGCTGAAAAGTCCAGGCCATGGTCCTTCTCTTACAAGACTTTCTTTGCACTCACCCCCCAAGGACCTAGAAAGGTGCCCGTGCCCTGACCCACCCCAGTCTCTGCCAGCCTGAGATGGGTAACAGGGCTCAGGGACGATGTATTTGCCCTTAGTGGCCGTCTGGGACCATTTGAGATGTCTTAGTTCCAAGCAGTCACAAGCCTTAGAAGCCCCCTGCCCCCACCATCCCTAAGTGGCTCTGGAAGTCAGCCCACAGTAACAGGGGTCTCGGAGCAGAGGCCTGAAAATGCCATTCCCTGCTCTGTGAGGTGACTGCCAGGGTCACAGTGGAAGGGCATGTTCTTCAAGTTATCCTTCCAGAACCTTTTCCATCCTTGGGCACTCTCTTGTTCTCCCCTGAGGCACTACTCACATCTCCCAAATAGCTGGCAGACTCTGGCGGCAGCATCTGACCATGTTCAACCTCCAAAGGCAGGACTTTTGCAGAGTCTAGGGAGAAAAAAGTCAGGTCAACCCAGCAGAATATTTCAGAAGACCCCATCCCAGATTTCTGCAGGACATGACCAAAAAAAATTTTACCCTACTTTTCCAAAAACAACATGGAGTGATTCATTCCAGGCTTGTACCAACAGAATCTGAGTCTGGTGCTCTCTGACCAGCAGATCCACCCAGGTTAAGCTCACTGGCATATTGACATCCTCAGCCCTCCCGGGTCCTTGCTCCGAGAACACTCAGACCTGAAGATGGGAGAGTCAAGGATGTAAAGAAGGTAACGGAGCTTCCATGCCCAGCCCTCATCTCCAACCCCAGCTCACAGCGTAGAGGATGCTTAACCCTTAGGTGAGTTATTTAACCACTCTGAGCCTCAGTTTGTCATCTGTATAATGGGAATATAATAGCCCCTTCATCAGGAGTCTTTAGAAGATTAGATAATAAAATATTTAGGAAGCTATTAGCCCAGTGACTGATATACAAAAAAAGCAGTCAATAAATGATGTTGTTGTTATTGGTACTAAAGAGCCAGAGAAGCAAAAGGAGTGAGACTTGCTGTACCAGACAACCCTCCTTGAGATAGCCACAGCTGTGGTATGGATGCCTGTTCACGGGGCTCCCTGCACCTCTCCCTTTGGCTCCTTAGGAAGCCTCTCAGCCCACACGGGGCAGCCAGAAGGGGTGGGGGAAGGGGAAGGCCCCAGAGGAGCAAATCTCAACCAGTGGAGAATGGGGGTCTGTGGATAAATGGCCCCGCCGCCCACTCTCCACGGGGGCAATTCTAAAGTGCATTCTGTAGGACTGAGCCCTGGGTGCCCACTGCCGTCACCTCCATGGGGCACTCCTGACTGGCTTTTCCTCCTTCTCATTCCCACTCTCCCTGCTCCTCACTCCTGCTTCCTAGGGTCACCTCCCAAATACACCTCCTTACCAGAACCTTTGTGTCTGGTGCTGCTCATGGAAGAACACAGAGTGAGACAACTGCAAAGCAAGTGGAGATGGATTTGGATGCTGAACCGTGAAGCCAGATTCTAGAGAGGGGTAGGTACCACACACCCGAACTCAGAGAACCATCCCTAAGAGCCAGGCCTAAGAGAGAAAAGAAGAGAGAGCTCCTAAGGAGAAAGGAAGTCCACTTCAGGAAAGCTTGACATGGGAAGGGGAGCAGGACAGGAAGAGGGATCTACTGAATGGAAGAACAACAAGATTAGGAAGGAAGGAAGGAAGGAAGGAAGGAAGGAAGGAAGGAAGGAAGGAAGGAAGGAAGGAAGGAAGGAAGGAAGGAAGGAAGGGAGAGAGGGAAGTAGGGGTAAATGAAAAGAGAAGAAATACATGTAAAGTTAATACTGCCTGTCTTACTGCATTTGCGTGGCTATAACTGAATATTGTGGTCTGGGGGGCTTATAGACAACAGAAATTTATTTCTCACACTTCTTGAGGGTGGAAGTCCAAGATCAAGGTGCCAGCAGATCCCATGTCTGGTGAGTGCCTGCTTCCTGGTTCATAGACCACATCTCTCACTGTGTCCTCACCGGGTAGAAGGGGCAAGGGAGCTCTCTGGGGTCTCTTTTACAAGGGCACTAATCTCATTGTTGATTATTATGTACATAATTACTATTTAAAATAACACTAATCACCTCCCAAAGACCCCACCTCTGAATACCTAACCTTGGAGGTTAAGATTTAACATAAGAATTTTGGGGCGACACAAACATTCACTCTATGGCATCCCTTTATGATCACTGATTGGAGGAAAGATCAGGCCAAATCAAGGGAGTCTCGATCACTGACTGCTACCTGCCTAAACTGTCTTTTTACAATAAAGGGACCTAATATTAGCATTTCTTCCACTGAGCTCCCATGGCCCCGGTTCAGTCGGCGCATGTGCAGCTCACGGGGAATCACTTCTGCAGGGGTCTCATGCCCGGGCAGGACCACCCCGCCCGGCCCCGCGCCTGGCTGTCATGTCCGGCCCAGCGCAGGCACTCCGCTCTTGCTTGGTGACCCAAGGATCAGAGACTCCTGTATTAACAAGCCCATTATATCAGGTCAGCTAATTCTGTCAAAAGCCTGAACACCGTCCTGACCCTTAAAGGTTAAAATTCTTAAAATTCTGCTCACTCTTAACTTGCTCAGCAAACCTCTTCCTTTTTAGTTCAAAGATATAAGCGCAAACCAACTATAAAAGAGCGTTAAGACAGTGATGGGAATCTGAGTATGGATTCTGGGTTAGATGATGAAAGGAATTATTACTAATTGTAGTAGTTGGGGTGATGGCAGGGTGGTTAGTTATTTTAATTTTTTTAAAAAAATGTTAAAAGATTTTATTTATTTATTTGACACAGAGAGAGCACGAGTGGGGGGAGGGGCAGAGGGAGAGGGAGAGAGGCAGACTCTGCACTGAGCAGGGAGCCCCAGGGCTCCATCCCAGGACCCTGAGACCATGACCTGAGCCGAGCCAAAGTTGGACACTTAACAGACTGAGCCACTCAAGCGCCCCTACTTTTTTAAATTTTTTTAAAGATTTTGTTTTTAAGTAGCCTCTCCATCCAATGTGGGGCTCAAACATATAACCCTGAGATCAAGAGTCACACACTCTACCAACTGAGCCAGCCAGGTGCCTCTATTTTTAAATGCTTCCTTATTTATTAGAAATTCAAACTGAAGTCATTTAGGATGAAATGTAATGATGTCTGGGATTTACCTTAAAATATTTCAGAAAAAAATATATGTAAGAGGGTAGATAAACAAGGTCAATAAAATGTTGGCAATTGGAGCGCCTAAGTGGCTCAGTCAGCTAAGCGTCTGCCTTCGGCTCAGGTCATGATCCCAGGGTCCTGGGATCGAGCCCCGCATCGGGCTCCCTGCTCATCGGGGAGTCTGCTTCGCCCTCTCCCTCTGCCCCTAACCCCACTTGTGCTTTCTCTCTCTCTTTTTCTCAAGTAAATAAAATCTTAAAAAATAAATAATAAATAAAATGTTGGTAATTGTTAAAATTGGGTGACAGGTACCCAAGAGTTTATTATAGCAAGCCCTGTACTTTGGGGTCGAATTTCCAGAAGAAACAGTTTGGGGTAAGGTGCAGTCCAGCCCAGCCCCCCAGCCACCTGGGTGTTGTGTGTTCTGGGGAGGGGAGAAGAAAGGGGTGCAGGGAAGAGGAAGGAGAACAAGATGGTGGGCCCCTAGTTGTGTTTAACTTCACATTAGATTTCGCTGCCTGGCAGATGTCCCAGGGGGCTGGGGCGGGGAGGGGAGGGGGCGACAGCCTGTCAGAGTGGGTGTGAAACTGTGAACTGAAACAGAGATTTGACAAATCAAACAAGGAGACAGTGGTAAGAGCCAGCTGCGAGATTCTGGAAAGGCAAGTCCTGATGCTTAGAAGAAAAAGCCAAAGGAGTAGAAATTAGAGCCTCGGACGGACGTTGCCCTAGCCCTGCAGGGCCTTGGGGTGCCGCGTGGAGGCCACGGAACTCCCCTTCCCCCTCTGCAAGGGAGAGTCGTGGTGTCCCCACTCCATGGTTATCCCTCTGTATTAAATATACTCGATAGGGTGAGAAGCCCTGGGACCATTTGTGAAGGAAAATGGGATTCCTGTCTCATTTTCCCACTTAAGTTATGGTAATAAAAAGATACTTCATCCCTACCTTTAAAACTTTGTCCCTGGGGCTCTGCATCTGGCTGCATTTCTCCACTGGCTTGCATCAGACCCCTCCCAGTGCAGGAGCAAATAACTGTTCACCTCCACCCAGCCACGCACACCCTCTACACACACTTCAGGACATCCGAGAGTGCAGAACGGGGCAAGCCGAGGGACTGACCCAGAAGGCCAGTGAGGCTTCCCCCTTGGGGCCTAAGCCAGAGCCCTTGGCACGGAACGCTGTGGAACCTCAGACGGGGCCTTTCCGTCAACAGCCAGTGTTTCATCTCAGGCAGATGTCCCCAAGGAGATTCACAGACCAGAAAACCAACCCTGAAGTCGCCTCCACCCTCCTATCCTCCTTTTGGCCATCATTCCTGGAATGATGAGGAAACACCAACACTCACAGCTTTTCTTTTTCTGTTTATAACATGTGTGTATTTACCTGAGTGAACTGGCGGGCGCAGCATAAGTGGGGCTCCCCATCCCCACCCTGCCAGGCCTGAGACCCTGACGGCAGGGGAAACGCCTGCTCCCTTCCCTTCCACACTTGGGCGTGGACCTTGCACCTGACTCAAAATCCGGAAGTGGTCTTCACAGCCCAATAATAAGTTGGAGCTCATGGTAACGGCCCATACGGAGGGATTGATGACCCTTTGTCGCTTGGAGGAGGGAGGCAGCGTGTTTGTTACTTATCCCATGCACCGGATGATGCCTTAGAGGTCTCACAAGACTTGCCCGAGGCTCCCATCTGAGGATCAGAACCTGAGCCTTCAGCTTTGCAATACCCAGGCTGGATATATATGGCCATCTTTCCCCGCCCCTCCCACGCCCAAACACACATACGGATTTCTGATGTGTCCCATGACCCCCTCTCCCCATCAGAGGGACAATCATCCGGGAAAGCTGGCTGGCCAGGTCACGGTCCTGGTGTTGAGGAGCTTGCAATGTGGGCTGCTTGTACACACACACACACACACACACATGCACACGCACACACACGTGCACACACACACGCACACGCACATACACACACACACATGCATGCAATGGAAGCAGATGCCCACACAGATGGCTCCAGGGTTCACTCACAGGTCTGCTTACCTTCCCCATCAGCATTCCTGAAGCTCCCTGCACTGGTCGCCTGTCCTGCTGCTTTTCTTGGGTGAGGAGCTCTTTAAATCACAGATCGGGAAACCAACCCTCACCCGTCTAGCTTCTCTCGCTTGCATATATTTTACTGTACATTTTTTTAAAGATTTTATTTATTTATTTGAGAGAGAGAGAATGAGAGCGCAAGCCGGAGGAGCAGCAGGCAGAGGGAGAAACAGGATCCCCACTGAGCAGGGAGCCCGATGCAGGACTCCATCCTAGGATGCCGGGATCACGACCTGAGCTGAAGGCAGTCGCTTAATCACTGAGCCACCCAGGCGCCCTACTGTACATTTTTTCATTCACATTTCCCTCTCCACCCCCACCCCCCACTCAACACGCATAAGCTCCTGGGAGGCAACGATGGTCTTCGGGTCTGTTTTATTTTCTACCGTATCTCTAGCACCTTGGCCAGATCCTGGCACAAAGTACAAAACAATTATTTGTTGGCTGAATAAGTGTCTGACTTCAAGAGCTGAATGCCCATATACACTTCGCATTTGGGCCACTAAGTTTAGGAGCAAAAGAAGCCCCATGAGGGGAGGCAGAATTCTGGGTTGATGACCCCAAGCCAGATATAGTTGTGAAAGCCTTGCCAGGTGGCCAAGACTGGAGGAAGATTGGAGATCAATAGGCAGAATTTAGCAGAAGGCTTAATCTCACAGGTGGAGCTGCCCTACCATAGGGGTATGGGTGGATTATTGCAGTGATGGTTTCCATGAGTCATGCCTTCCGGTCTCCACCTCCTTAGGTAGTCTCCTGTCACATGACTCAGGGCTTGGCCATGTGACCTGCTTTGTCCAATGGGACAATGGCAAGCCATATACAAGCAGAGCCTGGAAAAGTGCTTGCACTCTGAGGCCTGTCCTCTCTCATTGCTGGAAAGCCTTCAGCCATCACGGAGCCAGCCCAGACTAGCTTCCCAGAGGATGAGCGACCAAGTGGAGGAGCCCCAACCATTCCAGCTGTATAAAGCATGTTTTTAATTATCTGGACTTCCTGAAGCTTTGACATTTGGGGCCCTTGTTGACACTGGATTGCTGATTGTTCCAGCCAAAGTCTCAGGGCTGACTCTCATGGCCTCGTTTGGATCACATGCCTCTTGCTGAGCCGATCACGGTGGCCAGGAGGATGCAGTACTCTGCTTGTAGACATTTGAGTCATCCCAGAAACTGGGGAAGGGCTCAATCCCACTTGGAATAAGAATGGGTAAGGGGTAATTTCCCAAAGGAAAAAAGGGTTTATTACCAAAAAGAAAGAAGGATGGATTCTGGGAAGGCAGAAACAGCAGACAACGTCTCCAGGAATGCTCTGCGCTTCTCTGTCCTGCCCCTCTGATTCTTGATAGCCTTCCAGAGCCTTGTTCCAATATGGATTTCTTTCTAGGTGAGTGAAGACAGGAGGCTCTCACTTTGACCCTTTACTTTCTTGTATGAAGAACCAAAACCAGTTTCAACTGGCTCTCAACTTCAACCACACAGCATCAAATAAAAAATGATGTTTGACCTTAGGCTTTGAAGAAGGTGAAGCAATTGTCCTTGGCTCTGAGAACTTCTGATAAGAATGGAGAACATTCTTGTTATTGGTTATACCAGACTGTCATTGCTCTCGTTCGGGTTATTTTATTGGTCTCTCTGCTTTGTCCGGGGTCACTCTTTTCCATTGAGAAAATTGGTTCCTTTTTTTCCTCCCCTATAATGGAGCTCATGCGGCCAATACTTTATCTTAGAAGGCATGGCTGTTCTGGGTGCTTTACAATAAGCATGATGACCATAACGATCCCTTACAATAGAATAACACCTTGCCATCTAGAAAGGCCATTCACACACATTACTGTATTTGATCCCCACAATAACAAGGGCGGAGGAGTATGGTATTACCCTCGTTTTCTTTAGATAGAGAAATAGACTCAGAGAGGTTAAGTGACGGACTGAAGGTCACAGAGTTACATTGCCTTGGGTAGAAGGAAAATATTGGCAAGGATTAGACAGACATTTACTCAAGGCTTCATCTATTTACCAAGATTAGACTTTATTGCTACAAAGCTAATCAGGGCTAAATCCCCAGAAGAGCTAGTTTGCAGTATGCAAACTATAGTAGCTCAGAAGGACCAAAACATGAACACAGGGTCACAGTGCCACCAACAGCCATGACTGGAGCTCAGCCCAGCATATCCCCCCTTGGACTCACCCACACGCGAGTCCCAGCCCAGCCCCCTGGAGAGCAGTTCTAGGTCCAGGAGCCCACGTTTGTGGTTCAGTCCTGCTGGGGAACCCCTGCACTCCTCCCTAGCTCCTTCTCTCCTCAGAGAGGCTGGTGGCTGGGCCACTCATGGGGCTGAGGCTTTGGTCTACAGACAGGGAAGGGACAAGTCTGGCAGGGCCTGGAATGCTGGGGAAATTGTAAGCCTGGGTAGAAACTCCAGCCTGATAGGCTTCCCTTCCAAGGATTCTGCTCTTCCTTACCCACCTCCCTGCCTTTTCCCTCTGTGCCTGTCCTCTGTGCTGAAATGCCCAGACAGCCAGCTGGGGTCCTCTTTGGTATGGTTTCCACACAACTCATAAATCCTGCTCGCTACCAAAGAAAAGAATGGACCCAGAGTAGCTAGAGGAGACAGTGTCCCTTTCACAGGAGGAAGGGCTTCTGGGGAACCCTCCATTCCTTGTCCTGTCCCTGGAAACTTCCAGGCCATTCTCTCCCTCCGACACTCTGCCGGTATCCTGAGCAAGCCACAGGGTGATGAGGTAAATGGCACCCCCATACAAAAGTGGGCCCTTACCCCACCCATCCAGTCCTGTCCCTGGTCCTCATTGTGGAGGTCCTGAGGGCTCAGCAGGACAGATTGGCCAAAGAGGAAGTGACCCAGCCCCAGAGCACTCTGGGAAACCTACTGTGTTGGCCCCAGACCCCACGATGGGGGTTAGTAGATCAGAGCCCCTTTCCAGCATTGTCTGAGGTGAATAGGATAGGGCTTATCAAAGCCTGCATGGGCCAAAAGAGAAGCCTGGTCAGCTTACTCTGCCTTCTTTCCCTAGATGATCAGGCTGTGTGCCGTTGGGATGCTTCTATTCTAGAAGTTTCTGCCAGGTGGCAGAGAAAAATACCAGATGCCAGAAACTTACCCATCTGAAAGGATTTCCCCCATAGGAGAAAAAAATCCAATCACACCTTCTGCCAGTTGGAACGTCTGCAATTACTCACCCCCCGTAAGTGGAAAAAGAATGTCAGGACTACTCAAATGACGTCACTCTGGGAACCCAATGCATCCTGCACTGATCTTTTTGAAAAGCTCTATATGGGAAGATACAAATTCAATTTGTCTTGTCTAGGGGAAAAATGAGTTTTAAATATGTTAAATCAAAAATGTTATCTTACATACCAGACATTAGTGATCCAGGACAAATGCCTTGGGAGAAAAGTTACCCTGAAAATTTTAAGTATTCAGGTGGCCAAAGAACTGGGCACCCACCCTGGACACCCACACGGCCCGGACTCTGGGCCGCGGCAGACCAGGCGCCTCAGACCGTAGAGCCCTGGTTCCTGAGGACCGGCCTGGGCAGCTTCCCACAACGACGCCTCCTGCCCGCCTCTCCGGCACCTGCAGCTTCGCTGTTTTCCTGCTCAGCTGGGTTGCCAAGGTCTGAAGACCTCGGAAATGCCCGTGGAACCGGCCCAGAGCAGGATGGTGGGGAGAGCCGGGGAGAGAGGAAAGAGGCCCAGTTTCCACTGGTTTCCCAAGCCTGGTAGACACCAAGGCTATTTTTTTTTTAAGATTTTATTTATTTATTTGAGAGAGAGAGAGCGAGCACAAGCAGGAGGGAGGAGCAGAGGGAGAAGGAAAAGGAGACTCCCCGCCGAGCAGGGAGCCCGATGCGGGACTCGATCCCAGGACCGTGGGATCATGACCGGAGCCGAAGGCAGCCGCATAACGACTGAACCACCCAGGCACCCAACACCAAGGCTATTGAAAGGCCAGTTTACAAAAACACTGGAGGGCATTGGTTGTTCTCTTCCAAAACAAGCGGGTGGGATAGAAAGGCCCAGGGAGGTGTGGGTTCTAATCCGAGCTCTGCCCGTTGCAGGCTAGTGCCAAGGCTCTTGGACAAGTCTTTTCTCCCCTTCAATTCTTAGCTGATAAAACAAAGAGTTGGCTCTAAATGACATCCAGGGTCTCTTTCAATTCCATGACACAGATATTTTTCTTTCTTTCCACTCTCTTTCTTTCAAGAGTCTGTAGAACATGCTAAGAGCAGTCTCTCAAATCATCTGCATAGGTTTGCGTCCAAGCTCTGCTGCTAACTCTGTGACCTTGAGCAAGTAACTTAAACTCTCTGTGCTTCCACTTCTGCAAAATGAAGATGATAGTATCTATCTCATAACCTTGTGAAAGGATAAAATGAGTTAACATGTGCAAAGGGCTTCGAGGAGCTCCTAGTACATAGCTCTTATTTATTGAGCAATTACTGTATGCCAGGCTCTGTAGCAGGAATAATGACTACAGAAATGAGCCAGAGTGCATGGCCCTTCCTCTCCAGGATGTTATTGTCTCCTAGCAAAATACTGCCATGGAAGTTCCTCTTTCATGGTCACCTATTTGTGTCCTGAAGGGTGGGTGACTCCTGGCACTCTGCCTTTGGCGTGGGATTGGACATGCAGCAAGCCCTCCCCCCCCCCCCCGCCACAGGTCCCCAAAGCATGCACCAGCTGCCCGACATCTCGGCTTTTATCCTTCCCTGCTTCTTTGTTGCTTTTCCACTCCTGATGCTACTTGCAGTCTGACTTCAAAGGTAATAGAAATAAACAAAAATCTCCTGCAAAAGAGCCTTTCCTCCTCCTCCCTCACCCCTTTCTCGCTCGAATTTTCTCCTGTCTCCTCTCACTGGTGTTGCATCACTCAGCCTCGCAGCCTCGCTCCACTTGCCCCGTTTGGGGAGCTACAAGATCCCTCGGTGCCTCCCTGCCCTCCTAAGAACACACTCTGGCCTCGCTCTTCCGAGAACCGGATGCAGCCATAATCTCCTTGGTTAGTGAGGACATTGGCTGCGGGAACATTCGGCTTTGTTTTCCCAGGGAGCGGGCGGGGGTGGTGGCAGCAGAAATTGCTCAGCTCCTGCACAGTCAGCAGGGAAGGTAATAGGGATTAATCTGGGCACTGCCAAATGCAGATGTGTCCCCAGCCCGGGAGGGAGAATGAGCAGCTGCTGTCTCAGGGCCCAGCTGCAGCCTGCAGTGGGGGCCCAGGGAGAAGGAGGCACTGGCCCAGAACGGGCAGCCCCAAGGGGCTCCTTGCAGCACCCTGGAGGAATGGAGCTGCCCTGCCCGGTGCTGCCTGGCCAGTGGGGCTGGTTGATTGATGCCTTTAATAGACGTGCTGGGGAGCTGGCAGGCCAAGTGTTTATGCCCAAATGCACATTGGCTGTTTAAGGAATTCCCAAATCCCTCGCTGGAGCCTAGATTATGAAAAACATTTCTAGAGGAATCCTGTGGCCTCCTTGCCACTATGCTCGTCCTCAGGTTGCCAGGGGGTGGGAGGGTTGGGGGAAGAGTGCAAAGGGCAGCCCTTTGGCCAATCCTGGCCAGTTCTAATCAGGCCCATTAAATTCTGGCAAATGGGGAGCTAGTGTAAAGATAGTTGTAAACGTTTCTTGAGTGCCTACATATGCCAGACTCTGGAGAAACGAAAGCAATAAGGAGCAAAAAGATAACCCGGTGGGCAGACAGCTGCACAGAGGGAAGAGGAGGCTCCCAGAGCTGTGGGAAGCACACAGAGGGGCCTCTGGGGTCCTGATACCCCTGCCATACCCTCCCCCACTCCTTCCCCTCTGAGGAGCCAAAATCCTTGTCCAGTCACAGTGACTAATGAAGGGTTCCTTCCAGCATGATTTGTTTAAAGAGGACGTTCTTGAAGCCCTCCCAAACCCTCCAATAGTAAGGGGGTTGGGGAACTATAATGGCAAGTTTAAGGAATTCCCAAATCCCTTTATCCCAAATCCCAAATTCCTGACAGATCTGGGAAGGGGGAGGAATTTGGGGGGTGGTCCTCAATAAATCATATGCTGACCTGAGTCAGGACACCTGGGATTTGGTCCATGCCTTGTCACTCCAGCTGGGTGAGTGGGGACAAGTCCCCGAAGCTCTCCAGCCTACCTCCGAGGGTTTCTGCACTGTTTAGATGACACAACAGATGGGACAGGAAAGGGAGGAGCACAGAACCTAGAGCACCACCGGCAGGTCCCATCTGTGGGAGCCAAACGCACCCCGTCCTCACATACCTCATGCATGCTTACTGCTGAGGGTTTATTTTATTTTATTTATTTATTCTAAGTGATCTCTACACCCAACATGGGGCTCAAACTCAGGAACCTGAGATCAAGAGTCACGTGCTCTTCTGAATGAGTCCCCCAGGCACCCTGTTGCTGAGTTTTATACGGATCACTGTTCACACTCATTTATACACAAATAGTTGTTGAAATAATACAATATTTAATGAAGGTAAACAGAAAAGTGTGGGGGGGGGGGAGTCTTTGCGATTGCTACATTTTGTGACCTGGCATCAAGCATCTGAAAAGGCAGGCTCGGGGCCATCTAAAACCGGCTAGGTGGGAACCAAGTTGCCCTGGGACCTGCTCGGCCTCTGGGCTTCGAAGCCCAGCCGAAGGGGGAGATCAGGAAGTAGTCTAAGGTCCAGGATTCAGGTATGCAGGCTGGGCTCGGGGAGAGAAACAAAGCCATGTAGGAGGGTTAACAAGGGTCTTTCACTGGAAGCCAGACACAGGGACTCTAATCCTGCAGCTGGGTAGCTCTGGGCAAGTGTGTTCACTTCTCTTAGCCTCGGTTTCCTTATCTGCAAATCTATATGCTGGACTCCATTTCTTAGGTCTGTGCTAGATTTACTATTATACAATTCTATAAATAAATGTATCAGGTGGGAAAACACCCAGTCAAGTCATCCAGCAGCCACAATTAGTTGCTTGAGCCGACACACCAGTATAAGGCATTTGGAAAACAAGTTTTATTTCATGCACCCACTCAGGTCTGTGGGCAGTGGCTATCTGGAGTGCTGTGTTGAGGAGGAATCTGAAAACTTATCTCTCGGTACAGCAGGAGACAGGATAGTTTAGGGTTAAAAGCTGGGCTCAGAGGCAGACACCCCTCCTCTTATGAGCTGTATGATTTGGGCAAATTACTCAATCTTTCCCAGCTCTGGGCTGGTTGTGATGATGGATGAGATAATGCCCCTAAAATTCTTGCATGGTGGGATCAGGCACATAATCAATGCTCCAGGAGGATGGCCAGGGCTGTCTGGGGTGCGTCTGGGAGGGGAAGGATGTGTGCCAGCACAGGGACCTGCCCTGGGCCATTATCTCCTTCTTCTCAACCCAGTGATCACCCTGGCTGTTCACTCTGTTTGTCCCAGGAAAGGGAATTAGGAATCTCATCAGGATAGAATCGAGTTAGAGGAGACAGCCCACCCTCAAATCCTCGGGAAACAGCTAAATTGCTCCTTCCCTCTTCTTTTTATCCTGGAGGGGATTTATCATTTCCAGAAATGCCTTTGCAGCCCCCACCCTCTGCCCCTTTCTTGGGCCAGACAGCAGGAGGCGGGTGGCAGTCGCCTGTCCTCTGGGCTGGTCCCCGAGGGACTCAGGCCTCTCTGGGTACAGGTCTTCCTCCATGATCCCGATCCCGATCCCAATCCCGATCCCAATCCCGATCCCTACCCCTGGCCTGGGGAGGCGCGGGTGCGTCCGCGGTGATGAACGCGCCGCCGCCTGGCCAACTGATTCCCAGAGGCTCGCTAACTTGCTGGGTCTGGGGAGAAAAATCCACCCGCTCAGCAAATTTCCCTTTATTGTTGGTTTTGTCTGTCGGCTTTCCCCCGTTTTCTCTTTTTCCTTTCTTCTCTTGAGTCAGCAACACGGAGTCCAGCGAAGCAGATGGGGCGAAGGGAGAGACGCTCCCCAGCGCCCCCAGTTCCCTTCACCTAGTCCCGGCCGTCCGGCCCCGCGCTGTGGACACCCGCGCCTCTGGCCCTCCTTTCGCCCAGAAACTGAACGTCGGCCCCCTCCAGGGCCGGTCGAAGGGCACTGGCCGGGAAGGCGGGCGCCATCACCTGTGTTCTCATGGACCGATCCCTGCTTTACCTGCAGCTCCCTTCCGGCAAAGGCTCCTCCTTCCTCCTTAGCTCATGGAAACTGGACGAGTCCAGACCCTTTAATAAGTGCTTTACACTGAACTCATTTCAATCTCACTACCAATCTGTGAGTGATCCTATTATTATGCCACACTGTTGCTGTCAGCAGCCAAACCAAGCAATAATAATATAATAATCAGAATACAGCAAACCAGCAATTTTTCATCTAAGCGTTAAGATTTGAAGGGATATTTAAAAGGTCCCTGCCCACAAAAATATTACCCTTACACTCAGGTCTAAGAGTTTACCAGTATATTATGTATTTAGGAAAAGTATGACCCATGCAATATTTCTCTGGGATATACTTGTACTAAAAAATGATCCATCGTTGATCTACAATTCAAATTTAACTAGTGCCCTGTATTTTTATTTGCTAAATCTGGCAATCCTAGCCTTATGGACCCTGCACCAAGGCTGCACAGAGGCCTCACCTACCTAGAAATGCCCTCTGCAGGTACAACCCCAGAACCCCCAGCTATGGGGGAGCCCCAGGTCACTCCTGTTTCTGCCCCATTCTACTGATTACACTCACCAGGATCTCTTCTTCCTCCTCCCCCAGCTCTACAGCCTCTTCGCAAATTCATAAGCCCCCACCCCACCCCTGCCCAGGTGAGAAGATTGCCCCACAGTGGCCGCTCAGATGCTACAAAAGGATACAGGGTCTTGTCCAGAGTCCTTCCCTATGCACCCCTAATTCCATCCTGATGCCAGAGAGGAGAAAGACAGGAAAGAATAAGAGGGTGCACAGCGAGGCTTTGAGATGTCTATGCTGAATTACCAGTGGACCCTGCCAGAGAGCCTGTAGATTGATTTTTTTCAAGCAGCACATGCTTATGTGCCAGGCCCTAAGGATACGGAGTGACAGAGTGACGACCATGGGACCATGTCCTGATGGAGCGTACATCTAGCAGGAGAACAAATTACTAGGTAAGTAACACCATGTGACAAGGGTTCTGCTGGGAGACAGCATACAGCAGGGTCCCAGCGGCGCCCAGTGGCCAGGGGGCTGGGGCAGAAAAAGACCCCCAAAAGAAGAGATGAGCTGAAACCCAAGGGCTGAGCAGGAGTTCTCCAGGTAGAGGGGATGTAGAGGGTGGCTGGGGGTTAGAGTAGCAGTGTTACTGTTTGAAGTTCCCAAAACAAAAGAGAGGCTCTGGAACCTTGGAAACATGATGCTAAGTGAAAACAGCCAGACACAAAAGCCCCACGTGGTACGATTCTATTTATATGAAATGTTCAGAATCGGTCCGTGCATAAAGAAAGATTAGTTGTTGTCAGAGCTGGGAGGGGGCAAAAGAGGAGTGACTGCTAATGGGATTGGGTTTCTTTTGGGGATAAAAATGTTGCAGGGTTAGATAGTGGTGATGGTTGCACAACCTTGAGAATAACCCAAACTCACTAATTACACTTTAAAATGGTGAATTGCGTGTTATGTGAATGATGTCTCCATTTTCCACAAAGGGGGTGCGGTGGGAACTTGAGGCCCAATGAGCAACTGAATGAAGCCCAGGTCACGTGGAATGAAAGGGAGAGGTCGGCCGGGCCAGATCGTGCAGGACCACCTTTGGATGGACTTGACCTGGGAGCTCTGGAGACCAGGGGGGGGCTTTGAACCTGAGCCCCATGGTCAGGTTGGCACTTTAGAAAGACCACTCTGGCTGCAGTGTGGAGGATGCTACCGAAGAGGGGCCAGAAAGACCAGGTAGGAGGCTGCTGCCCTCTCTAGATGAGGGGTCACGGGGACCTGAATTGGGGCAGCAGGGAAAGAGAAAGGTAGGATTCAAGGGAGAGGTGGAACGACAGAGCTGGGGATGGCTGGATGTTGGGGGAGGGTGCCACGAGGGAAGCGTGGTATGTGGCCCAGGGAAATGGGCCTGGGGACCGTTTACTGGGACAGGGAAGTCCGGAGGAGGTGCAAAGGAGGGGGTGTCTTGAGAAAAATTGTGTGATCCACCGTGTGGAACACCATAGGGAGTCTAGCAGGTGGGGACACACAGGTGTCCCCTGGATTCAGGGACAGGTCAGTCACTGGCGACCCTGAGGGGACAGGGCTGGACCGCAACTTGACTGAAGGTAGACTGAGGTAGATTGAGGAGGATGACTGGAGGAGGAAGAAGCAGAAACTGATTCTGGAAGCAAGTTCGTGAAGGGAAGAAGCGATACACGAGTAGAGCTGGCAGGGTGGGAGGGCTCAAGGGTGAGAGGGAAGCCATTTGTTTCCATTCTGAGAGCCCGGACTGGAGGGGCTGAATGCTGCGCAGGGTTTCTAAGGAAGTGGGTGGAGCCAGAATTAGCAGCCAGCAGCCCTGGCCCCGTGGGAGGAGGGATGGGCCCCTTTCTTAGCGGGAGGGAAGAAGGGGCAGGGCTGAAGTGGGGGGTGCCCGGGTTTGTAAGTCTAGAGATGAGGGAAGGGAATTCCCACACAACTTCTCTTTTGTCACTGAAGCAGGGGACAAGGTCAAATACTGGGGCTGCCGGCAAAATGGAGGGGCTGGCCCAGCGTATGCCTAAAATGGCTCAGAGAGCCTCTTGTTAAGTTTCTAAGAATTCTGTGAGCCGGTTATTAAACATTGCTGTTATTAAAATTAAATTATAGTAAATCTGCACAAAAATGCTCAACTATTTTTTTATAAAGATGCAAAAGCAGGGCGCCTGGGTGGCTCAGTCGGTTAAGTGTCTGCTTTCAGCTCAGGTCATGATCCCAGAGTCCTACATGGGGCTCCCGGCTCAGCTGGGAGTCTGCTTTTCCCTCTGACCCTCCCCCCACTAGTGCTTTCTCTCTCTCTCAAATAAATAAATAAAATCTTTACCAAAAAAAAAAAAAAAAGATGCGAAAGCACTTTTCTTTTTCAGTGAGTGGTTGCAGTTGGACCTCAACAGAATGAAAAACTTTTGCTCTCTGAAAAACCCCATGGAGAGAATCAGAAGACAAGCTACAGACTGGGAGAAAATACTTGCAAATTACGTATCTGATGAAGGACCAGTATCTGAAATATATAAAGAACTCTCAAAACTCTGCAGTGTGAAAAACAAACAATTCAGTTAGAAAAATGGGCAAAAGGCATGAATGGACATTTCACTGAAAAGGAGATACAGACGGCAAATAGCACATGAAAACATGTTCAAGATTATTAGACATTTTGGGAAATGCAAAATCAAACCACAATAAGATAACACGGCACACCTACCAGAATGTCTGTTAAGGATGTGGAGAGGCTGCATCACTCATACATTGCTTTTGGGAATGCAAAATGGTAAAGCCACTCTGGACAAGAGTATGGGAAGTTTCTTACAAAAGTAAACGTGTGTACAATCCGACCCAGCAGTTGTACTCTTGGGCATTTATCCCAGACAAATGAAAACTTACATTCATACAAAAATGTGCATAGGAATGTTCATAGCAGCTTATAATAGTAAAAACCTAGAAACAATCCAGATGTCCTTCAGTGGATGAATGGTGCATCCCTACCATGAAATGCTAACCAACAGGAAAAAGGAACAAACTCTTGACATGTATAGCAACTTGGATCATACAGTATATGATCTTTTGGAATTGGATATTTTTTACTCAACATAATGCCCTGTGTGGGGAAAAAAAAAATCCAGTTCCAAAAGATATTGTACTCTGAGTCCATTTATTTTTTTAATATTTTATTTATTTATTTGTCAGAGAGAGCACACAAGCAGGGGAAGCAACAGGCAGAAGGAGAAGGAGAAGCAGGCTTCCCGCTGAGCAGGGAGCCCAATGCGGGACTCAATCCCAGGACCCTGGGATCATGACCCAAGCCGAAGGCAGACGCTTAACAGACTGAGCCACCCAGGTGTCCCTCTACGAGTCCATTTACAGAAACTCAAAATAACAAAACAATAGAAACAAAGAACAGATGAGTGGTTGCCAGGGGTCAGGGATAGAAAGAGGAAGAATGTGGGTCTCTTTGAAAGGACGACAGAAGCGATCCTTGTGGTAATGGAAGTGTTTTGTGTCTTGACTGTGCCAACAGTCATCTCCTGGCTGTGACGTTGTACTATAGTTGTGCAATGTGTCGCCCCTGGGGGACGCTGGATAGAGGTACGGGTATTTGTCTGTATCATTGCAACTCCACGTGAATTTACAATGATCTTGGAATAAAGGTTACTTTAAAAATATTTAAAAATATTTTAAAGGTTACTTTAAAATATTTTAAGGTCCCTTAAAAATAAGGGACGCCCAGGTGGCTCAGTTGGTTAAGCCTCTGCCTTCGGCTCAGGTCATGATTGCAGGGTCCTGGAATCAAGTCCCACGTCAGGCTCCTTGCTCAGCGGGGAGTCAGCTTCTCCCTCTGCTTGTGCTCTCTCACTCTCCCTCTCTGACAAATAAATAAATAAAATCTTAAAAAAAAAAAGAAGAAGAAGAAGAAGAATGGGCAAACACTGTAAATCAGGGCTTCCCTCAGCCCCAGGCCTGTTGTCAGAACTTCTGCCAGCACACCACTGGGCCGGCCGGCTTGTTGGGAGTCCAAGCAAGTGGAGTAGGCTTTCCAGGGCACAGACTCAAGAGTTGCCTGGAGACGCAGGGTCCTCAGATTGCTGGATGCTGCTGTCAGCTCAGCTGAGGGTGGAGACCACGACTTTAAGGTGGCCCAGGCTTCCTAGAACTACGGCAAGCAGCTGGCTGCATTTGTGGAGGGTTGGGGTTTTGCCAGCTGCCGGCTGGGCAATGACAAGGAAGAGAGGGATTCTAGGATATAGACAATCAGTGCTTGAAGCTGGAGCCTGGAACCTGAGCTGGGAAGGGAGGGATGTGAAGGCAGCGGAGACTGGGCTGTGGGGGCAGTGGGGAGGTGTCCGTGGGCTGGAAGTCCCCAAAAGCCTGAGGAGCGGAGGTGTTACAAGTGACTGAGCTAGTGAGCCTCAAGGGCGGGGGCTGTAGTCAGGGGGCACAAGCTCCGTGTGCACAGTCCTGGGGATGATCCACAGCCTAGACCCACTGGATTCCAGGGCACAGCATGGCCACGGGTATGAGCTGGAATGGAGGGCAGGGCCCTGGGGACGAGGAGCCCAGGATGCGAGAGGCCAGGAGTTGGCCCGTGTCTCCAGGGATGGTGGCAGGTTTGGAGTGGAGGAAGCACTGGGAGAAGTAGGGGCTATCTGGGAGGGAAGGCGGGAGGGAGAAAAAAAGAAAAGTCTTCTTAGCAGAGGCAAGAAGAAGAAATTAATGTGTAAAGCCAGAGGCTGTTTAGGAGTTCCATTTAATGATATTAAATGCCTCCATTTTAATCAAAAAGGCTGAAGGGCTGGGTTAAGAATCTCAATTACCCCAGGGGCCAGACTAAACTCCTGCCTTTGCAATTCTTAAATTATCGTAAGAGTCTGAATCTATCAGATGCTTCAGAGTGTATCCCAAATCACAGGACAGACTGTAACCAAGAAAATGAAAGTGTCAGGCAGTCCACGGGACCACCCTGCTAGCAGCTGATGGCAGTTCCCAGGCGTGAGTGGCTGCCTACTGGGCTAGTCTGAGGGAGGAGGCTTCAAAGGCAAAGCAGCATCAACCAGAAGGCAGGAGGTAGGACCAGATCTCAGCGGGCCAGGTCTGATTCCTCCAAGGACCCAAATGGGGACCCAGAAAAACCCGTGTTCACATCCCTAGGAGTGTAAGGACAGTGGGAAGTTTCCTCAAATTGCAGAAATCAGGTCTTACTCACATATGTATTTGTGCTCCCTAGCCCAGTGTCTGGCATATAGTAGGTTATAGGTGCTCAGTAACTGTTTATAGAATTAAACAGAATTTACTTGAAAAGAGAGAGAGAGAGTTTCAATGGAAGGGTTAGGGGTCTGTTATGTTTCCCTTCCAGCCGGATTTTAAGTTTAAGATAGGAGAGGGAAGGAAATATTAGCATAGTTAACGCTCTGATGGTGGACTGCCAGCTCTCAGTGGAAGGTTTTTGTGCTGTTGGAGAAAAGGTGGCAAGAGCCTTCCCTTCGCTTCTCAAATTGTCCCAAGGGGCACAGCTGTTCCAGGTCAGGTAGCCATGCTTGTGGTCACGGCTCTCCTCTGCAGCGAGTGAGTGCCAGGCACTGAGCTGAGCACTTTCCAAGGAGCCGATCCCGTGGAAGGGACCGTTGTTACGTCCACTGTAGCAGTCAGGACGCTTGGGTTCAACGAGGCCCCTGGCTGACTGGCCACGGGGTGGGTCTGGGCCACGAACCTCCTTCTGCCCTCCCAGCCTGAGCCCACAGCCGCCGCCCCCCACCCCCACAGACCCTGGGACTGATGTCAGAGCAAGTAGCCCTCTCCTCACCAGCTTGGTGACCCCTTGGGACAGACACCTGCCCGGTGTGGTCCCAGAGCCTGGTCCAAATCAGGTTCTTGTTCTGTAGGTAGAGGCAGGGGACAGAAAAATCCAGACTCCACTTTGAAAAGAACTTCAATTTGGGGGCAAGGGAGAGGTGGAAGGAGAAGGGTAGGAAATGATTCAGAAACAGCTGAAATCTGAAAAACAGCAGAAAAATCTCTCGGAGTGCATTTTTCAATGAAGCTGTGCCAAGGGACTGAAAAATTGCTTATGAGCAGAGGACATGGGCCCAGGGAACAGTTGAACTGACAGGGCAGACAGAAGAACTGCTGGGAGGGCAGTTTGTCCAGAGGCAGAAAGGGAACTCAGAGCACATGCTTCATCACTGAATTCCAGGAGGCCACCTAATCCTGCAGCCACTCAATAATATGACAGCTAAATAGGAGAGATACCAAATACGTGGGCCACTGAGTATTATGGCCACTAAATACTGTAGTAACCGAGGCCTACACCTCAGACAGAAAATTCTGGTATTATTACTCCAACAGACCAGGCCTAAAGGAAACCAATAATGTTTGTAAAAAGAACAACAGTCTTAAGGCCACTAAATTCACCTGCTGGCCCATTGTCTGGGTGGCCTCAGGAGAAGGGCATTAGATGGATGGCAGGTTGGGGCTGAGGGAGGGGAAAGGGGGAGAAGTATTATTTCACTTCCCTGTGAGGCCAGAGGCCTCTCTGTCCTTCTTGGGTCTAGGGCAGGGGCAGCAATGTGCTGAGTGTGAGTCCTAGAAGCCAGCTTGCTCTCACCAGCCTCAGGGCCAGAAGTGGGCCAAGAGAAGACCTTGCCACAGCTCCCACACCAATCTAGCTTGGGGGGCAGTGAAATTTCTCTCCAGTTTGACTGGCGCTTTGGCATAGAAAACCATCTCTACTCTTATTCACTGATAGGAGCCTGGGGACCAGTTAACATTAAAACGGCCCATGCATATTTTTGGTCAAGGTGAATGTTTGTAGCCAAGAGGTATTTGGCTTTGGTTTTGCTTTTTAACTTTTTTTAATTATTATTTTTAAGTAATCTCTACACTCAATGTGGGGCTTGAACCCACAACCCTGAGATCAAGAGTCACATGCTCCACAGACTGAGCCAGCCAGGCGCCCCCAGGTATTTGGTTTTTAACTGTGTTTGGGGATATGAAAAGGAGAGAGTGTGGG
The DNA here is from genome assembly GCF_009762305.2 of Zalophus californianus. NCBI lineage: Eukaryota > Metazoa > Chordata > Mammalia > Carnivora > Otariidae > Zalophus > Zalophus californianus. The sequence goes on from NC_045606.1 coordinate 82,849,343, forward strand.
GTTTTGTTTTATCTAGATTTTATCTGTTGGCCTTTCTCCTGGGCAGCCAGGGAGTCCTGTGGCCTGTGGTCTTTCCCTGGCAGCTCATCCTGGCTACCCTTAGAGACTCCAGGAGGTGGAAGAAGCCTGGGCCTTGGTGTGGTGGCCACGGTCACGGGAGCTCGCCACGGTCAAGGGTCTCTTGGGGAAACCGCCTGCAAGCAGAAGGGACCTTGGCAGGGCCTCCCCGGCTGCCTGTGGTTCTCCTGCAGAGTCAGCATTACCCCCTGCCCCCCAGTCTCCAGGCCTCTCTCTGCTCTCCCCCAGCCTGCACCAGGATGACAAGACAGGGGGGTGTCCCCTCCCTGGGTCCCCAGGTGCTCTCACAGAGGGGATCTGGCAGCTCCTGGCAGTTGCCTCAGGCTGTGTGCGGAGAAGGGCAGACAAGAGGTGGCACAGATGGACCCAAGGCCCAGTACTCGTGTGCCCGCCCTTTCCCCCACATCCCTCCATTTAGTCTCACCCAGTGCTCCTGGGGTGGGTCACGGTTGTGGGGGCACCCAGAGGACTCCCCCAGCACTCGGGTCCCAGACAGAATTCCCGCCCTGCAGCAGCTTGATTCTCCCCTTAGGGGGTGCTCCCCATGGAGGAGGGGGATGTGGCCGCCAGCCCAGCTGAGGGTCTACGGGAAGAGGCCAGCCAAGAGGTCACGGCCACAAGGTGCGGAGGCCCCACCAGCCCCCCTGAACTGAATCTTCTGGGCAGCAAAGAGATGCCATTACTTCCTGAGCCCTCAGGGTTGGCTTTTCTAAAGTCTTCCCCTTATCACAATGATTCGTGTTCATCATAGAAGGTATGAAAAGTGCAGAAAAATAGAAAGAAGTATAAAAACAATTACTCGTGGTCCATAACGCAGAAGCAAGTACTAGTAATACTTCCACCGCCTGTCTTCTCTGCTCGCTTCCTTCACGTAACTTGTTTCCATTAACAGTAGGAGATAAAGCTGTTCCCCCAGGGTAGCAAACCCTTCAGGATGTTGTTTTAAAGGCTGTATGCAATGGTTACTTTATTTTGAGTCAACTTGGCTGGGCCATGGGTCGCCCAGATTAAATGTCATTCCTGGGTGTATCTGTGAGGCCATTTCCAGATGGGATTGGCATTCGAAACCATGGACTCTGTCAAGTCAGTTGTCTTCCCGAATGTGCGTGGGCCTCATCCAATCCACTGAGGGCCCCTCTTTCTGCCTCCCTGCAGGAGCTGGTCATCTACCCCCTCTTCTCCCACGCTCAGGCTTCTCCCACGCTCAGGCTTCTCCCACCCTCAGCTTACACAATGGGCTCCACTGGTCCTCAGGCCTTTGGACTCAGACTGAATTACACCACTGACTTTTCTAGGGGTCCAGCTGGCTGATGGCAGACTCTGGGACTTCTCAGCCTCCATAATTCTTCATAATAAGTCTCAGTAGACAGATAGACGATAGATTGATGATAGATAGATAGATAGATAGATAGGTAGGTAGACAGATGATAGATAGGGTAGGTAGATAGATCTCTTCTCTGGAGAACCCCAACTAATGCAAAAGCTGTATTATATATCTACCCATGTATTTATTCAAAATAAGGTATTGAAACAAAGGGGAAAAAAGAGACAAACCAAAAAACAGACTTTTTAAAAAAATGTTATTATGTTATGTTAATTTCAGAGAACAAACAGAGGGTTACCAGAGGGGAGGGGATGGTGAAATAAGTGATGGGGATTAAGGGTGCACTTACCGTGATGAGCGCTGAAGGATAGATGGAGCTGTTGGATCACTGTATTGTACACCTGAGACTAATACAACACTGTATGCTAACTACACTGGAATTAAAATAAAAAAACAAACAAGCAACAAAAAAAAATACAAAATGAAGCACGGAGTGCCCGTGGTGTGCTGCTAAGTACCCAGACCCTGCAGCAAATTCTGGGCCCAAATCTTGGCTCTGCTACTCATCAGTTGAGAGGTCTCAGGTAAGTGACTTAACCCTGTGCTTCTGTTTCCTCATCTGTAAACCCAGCTTGGGAGATAATGATATCATTTATCTCTTAGGGTGAGGATGTGATGAGTGAATGTGCGTCAAGGATTTAGAGCAGTGTTTGTTTGGGGCACAATTGGGGCTCAGTTGGTTAAGCATCCGATTCTTGGTTTCGGTTTAGGTCATGATCTCAGGGTCGTGAGATCGAGCCCCAGGGAGCACACCTTCCCCCGCCCCCCCGCCACCCCCACCCCCTCATCGGGCTCCCCACTCAGTAAGGAGTCTGCTTGAAGATTCTCTCCCTCTGCCCCTCTCCCCACTCTTTCTTGTGCCCTCTCTCTCTCTCTCTTTAAAATAAATAAAATAAATCTTAAAAAAAAAAAGAAAGAGCAGGGCGCCTGGGTGGCTCAGTCGGTTAAGCGACTGCCTTCGGCTCAGGTCATGATCCCAGGGTCCTGGGATTGGGCCCCGCATCGGGCTCCCTGCTCAGGGGGGAGCCTGCTTCTCCTTCTCCCTCTGCCTACAGCTCCCCCTGCTTGTGCTCTCTCTCTCTCTCTCTCTCAAATAATAAAATTTAAATAAAAAATAAAATTTGAGAATGAAATGATTTTGGAATAAGCATGTTCTGATATGGAGCATTATTAAAAATTTGCTTAAATGTCTAGATTTTATTAATAACTGAAGAAATCTGAACACTACAGGACACCTGGGTGGCTCAGTCAGTTAAGCGACTGCCTTCAGCTCAGGTCATGATCCCAGGGTCCTGGGATCGAGTCCCACGTCAGGCTCCCAGCAGGGAGCCTGTTTCTCCCTCTCCCTCTGCCTGCCGCTCCCCCTGCTTGTGCTCACTCTCTCTCTCAAATAAAGGAATAAAAATCTTAAAAAAAAAAAAAAACAGTGTCTGGCTCAGCACTCAGAAAATGTTAGCTGCTATTATTATTATTAATTGTATTATCAGTATTATTTTTACTTGGTACCATGCTGGAAGCACAAAGAGGATTTAGATACTGCCTGCCTCCCAGGAGGTCACAGTCCACTTGAAGGAACAGACAACAGAGCACACATGACAATATGGGGTAAGCAGTGAACCTTCAGGAAGGGTGCCCAGTCCAGCATGTGCGGTGGGTGCTAAGGGTGGAGAGGAGAAAGGCTTCCAGAAAGAAGGGATTCCTGAGCTGAGAATCAGCTGGGAGAAGGACGGAAAAGCGGGCATTCTGGAGAGAAGGCATGGGAAAGAGAAACAGCATGTGAGCGGCAAAAGCTGAAGGTCTGAGGTCTTAGTTAGAAGAACAGGAAAATTTGGTCACGTAAACAGGGACCCAATGAGGAAGAGCTCTTAGTGCTTCGGATAAAGTTGACCCTTATCCTGCAGCTGATGGGGAGCTGTCATGAGGACAGAAGCAAGGAAGAGGGTGACACGCATATTAGGGAGATGACCCCACAGCTGAGGCTGGAGCTGGAGATGACCAGTCCAGATGGCACCTGTCTGGAGTAAGGAGGGTCTGAGCTAATGCAGTGGTGGCGACGGGCAGATCGAGGAGAGGCAGCCTCAAGAATGATGTGGGTGGTAGCATTGGCAGAGCTCGGCAACGTGGCATAGAAGTGAGGGTGGGGGAGGCGTCCACGGCAACCCTGAGGTGCCTCGCTCGGATGATTTGGTGGATCATGGTGCCACACACTGGGACAGGTGATGGAGGAAAAGGAGTGCGCTGGAAGGTATTTCAGTTATTTCTATTCCTGCATTTCAAACCTGCCTAAAATGTGGTCTTAAGTAACAATTTATTATTTCTCATGATTCTGTCAGAGCTCAGCTGGGTAGTTCTGCTGCACCAGCTTCACCTGGGCTCATTCACTGGGCTGCTTCCAGCCTCTGACGGGACCGGAAGGTCCACAGTATGACTCACGTGCCCGGCACCTTGGCCTCTCTCCCTTCCCATGTGGCCGGCATTGGTCCCCTCCTGCCTTCAGACTCAGAATAGGACCCAGCAGAGCCGATGGTGAAGTTCCAGTCCTATTCTGAGTCTGAAGGCAGGAGGGGACCAATGCCTCAGCTCGAAGACAGTGAGGTAGACAGAAAGAATTCTTTATGACTCAGACTTCTTGCTATTCATGCTTTCGACAGATTGGACAGGCCCACTCACAGCCTGGGGAGGGAAATCTGCTTTCCTCAGTTTACTGACTCAAATGTTAACCTCACCAAGAAAACACCCTCACAGACACGCCCAGAATAATATTTAACCCAATATCTGGGCGCACGGTGGCTGAGTCAAGATGACACCTAAAGGGAGGCAGCACAGCCAACCAGCTCCCCTTCCAGAGGGAGGCATTTGTCTCCCTACTGCGAGTGCAGGCTGTTCACAGCTGGTTCTCTCTCCAGGAACTGTCCTCCCCCGAAGTCACACCCTCTCAAAGTACAGCCCCCATCCAATGCCTGGAGGATGTGGGGGATACCAGAGCCCAGCCTCCTCACCCTTCTTTAGCTCAACTCTGAAGGGCCATCCCAGCTGTAGATCTCCCCTTGGGCTCAGCTGATGACTGTGCCGTAACCATATCACCGTTCAGCTTCCTCTCCTGCCCAGTCCTCTTCCCTCGCTCCCGTACAGATGCTGCTCCAAGTCCTCCCCCGCAACTAGACACAAACCTCTGCTTCACAGTGTGTCCGCCGGCTGACCAAGGCAGAGGAGGAAGAGGCTGAGCTCTGACTGCACCACGCGGAGGTGCAGAGAGCTTCTGGAACGGAACCAGAGCCTCCTGCAGCCAGCAGGATATTTGAGGCTGCAGCTGGAGGGAGAGGTCAAGGCCTATATGGAGTGGGTAGAAGGAGAGGATCAGGGAGCTGAGGTGAAAGCAAAGGAAACACGTGACCTAACCAATTCACTAACGTGAGTAACTTAGGTTGTCTCCAATTTTCATTGTTATAAATAAAAACATCGCAATACACGTCTTGATACCTGAATTCTTTTGTCCACAGTTCTGATCACTTTTTTTTTTCTAGCCCAGACTTGAGCAATGAAATCAGGATTTAAAGAATATAAGCATTCTTGAGGCTACCAGAATTATCCAAGGCCCCTATTCACATTGTGTTTACACAGCATTCATTCTCCTGCAGCCAAACTCCTAAATTTATAAGAGACCTGATTTAAGGAAGGTCATTGATTCAGCCGGAGAGTTAATTATTCATTTGAACTGGTTTGTGCAAAAGGCTCCAGAGAGCCTACAAGAATAAATTAAAACACTGTTAGAACTAACAGGCGAATTTAATAAAGTGGCTGCATGCAAAATTCAATAGCTTCCTCATCAACTCGCAACAATCAATTAGAAAATAAAATGTGGGGGCTGCATGGGGGGCAGAGAACATCATCACAACAGTAATAACAACAACAAAATGCTCGGGATTGACTTTACCAACAAATGTGGGAAATGAGAAAACTCTATCTTAAAACTTGGTGAACTTTCTAAAACACATGCCATAACGCATTGCATGGAGATGCGTTCCTAAATGGCACGAGCAAATGTGCAGTTGAGTGAACTCGGTGACGGAACACCATCCACTGGAAAGTCCAAGGGGGTTCATTGCTTTGTTGTTGTTAAACATGCCACAATTATGCTGAGGTTCGCTCCTAGGCAAGAATGGCAAAGACAAAATTTGAAGATGGATGAAGAGAAATTTTGCCTTATCAGATATTAAATATACAATGGAGCTAACATTGTGGAAATAGTGTGGCCCTGACTCAAGGACGGGCAGACACCTCTGTGGGTCATGCCCGCAAGCAGAAGTTCGTGTGTGACCATCTAGTGGATCCAGTCCTGCTGGAAGAGGTAGCAATAAGAGGCAGAGGGACAATCAGTGAACTATCTGGGGGGAAATTATACTTTCTTTTCATACCACACATCCAAATCAGCAAATTCCAGCTGATGAAAGAGTTAGATGTTGTTACAGGTATAATTGTATCCCTTGGAAAAAATAAATAAATTAATTAATTATATATATTGAAATCCCAACCCCCAGCACCTCAGAATGTGACCTTCTTTGGAAATAGGGTCACTGTGTACGTAATTCATTAAGATAAGGTCATCCTAGAGGATGGTGGGCCCCTAATCCTATATGGCCGATATCCTTAGACGAAGACAGCACAAGAGGATGAAGCAGAGGTGGAAGTTACACCCTCCCACAAGCCAAGGAACCTGGAGGCTCCCGGGAGCTGGAAGAAGCAAGGAAGGATCATCCTTCCCTAGAGATTTAGAGCAAGCACAGCCTGCTATCACCTGACTTCTAGCCTCCAGACCTTGAGACAATACATTTCCTTTTTTTTTTTTTTTTTCAAGTAGGCTTCATGCCCAAGCAGGGAGCCCAACTCGGGGCAGAACTCACAACCCTGAGATCAAGACCCAGGCTGAAATCAAGAGTTGGACACTCAACTGACTGAGACACCCAGGCGCCCGAGACAATAAACCATCCGGTTTGTGGTACTTTGTTACAGCAGCACAAGGAAACCAACACAAATGTATAAATTAGAACCATTAAAAAAATTCAAAGAAAATACAGGTGAGGGGCGCTGGGTGGCTCAGTCAGTTAAGCGTCTGCCTTCGGCTCAGGTCATGGTCGCAGGATCTTGGGATGGAACACCAGCGGGGAGTCTGCTTCTCCCTCTCCCTGCTCTTGTGCTCTCGTTCACTCTCTCTCTCTTTTCCCTCTCAAATAAATAAATAAAATCTTTTTTAAAAAGAGACTTTGAAAAAGAAAATAGAGGTGAAAAATGAATATGCTTTCAAAATCAGTAAGGACTTTATAAGCATAAAGGCAATGGAAAAAATCCAAAGGGAAAATCAATACTTTTTCTACATTAAAAAACTTAAACTTACATAAAAAAATAGGTTTACTAAAACTAAAAGGTGAATGGTAAATTGGGAGATACAATTGCTACAAAATGACAAGTGGCCATTATTCTTTTTTTTTTTATTTGAGAGAGAGAACGAGATAGAGAGAGCATGAGAGGGGGGAGGGTCCAAGGGAGAAGCAGACTCCCTGCTGAGCAGGGAGCCCGATGCGGGACTCAATCCCGGGACTCCAGGATCATGACCTGAGCCGAAGGCAGTCGCTTAATCAACTGAGCCACCCAGGCGCCCCCATTATTCTTAACATATAAGAATCTAAAACCCCAATAGAAAATTGGGCAAAGAACACAGACATTTCACAGAATGGCCATGACTCTAAACATAAAAAATGTTTAACCTCATCAGTAATCAAATCCATGTCAATTAAAAGATGATACTTTTTGCCTTCCAAATTAATAATATTTTATATGATAATACACTTAATATCAATGAGTACAGTGAAAATTGCATCCCCTCCTACAATACTGTCCAAAGTATCCATTTCTAATATTCAAAGTATAAAATTCTAAATTTTTTAGAATGCAATCTGATGCTGGGCATAGAGTTTTAAAAATCCATACCCTTTGACCAAGTGATTCTCCTTCTAAAAATCTATCTTCAAGAAACAACCAAAATGCAGGCAAATATTTATCTACAAAGATGTTCATCACTGCATAATTTATAATAGTGAGAAATCAGAAATAGCGTCAATATCCAAAAAGAGGGGAATCACTGCACAGCCATGTGTGCAAATTATACAGCCCTTAAAGGAGGTGATTTCAATTTAATTATTGACATGAATACATTCACAATAAAAATATCAAACTAAAATCTCACTATTATATGCATATTATAAACCAAATTTTATAAAACACACACATGCTCGCAGAGGGGAGGGAAGAGGTTAAAAGAGGTTAAAATAGAGGCGCCTGGGTGGCTCAGTTGTTAAGCGTCTGCCTTCGGCTCAGGTCATGATCCCAGGGTCCTGGAATCGAGCCCAGCATCGGGCTCCCTGCTCGGCGGGAGGCCTGCTTCTCCCTCTCCCTCTCCCCCTCCTTGTGTTCCTTCTCTCGCTGTGTCTCTCTCTGTCAAAAAATAAATAAAAAATCTTTAAAAATAAAAGAGAGATTAAAATAAGCCAGACTACCTTTTCTTCTGAATGCATGATTTATGGATGGTTTTAATGTTTTTCTTATTGGGGTGAAATATATATGACATAAAATTTACCACTTCAACCATTTCTAAGTATACTATTCAGTGGCATTAAGTACATTCACAATGCCATGTAATCGTCACCCTCATCTATTTCCAGAGCTTTTTCTTCATTCCATGCTGAAACTCTTTACCCTTAAAGCAATAATAGCTCCAACTCCCTGTCCGCCCAGGCCCTCCAACCTCTATTCTACCTTCTGTCTCTCTGAGTTTGCCTATTCTAGGTATCTTATGTAAGTGGAATTATACAATATTTTTCTTTTGTGGCTTATTTCACTTAGTGGAACAGAATGAATGTTTATCTGCCCCCCCTCACCCATTCATATATTGAAATCCTAATCCCCAAGGTGATGGCATTTGGAGGTGGGGCCTTTGGGCGGGAGTGGAGCCCTCATGCACAGGATTCGTGCTCTTACGAAAGAGACCCCAGAGAGCATCATCACCCCTGTGCCTATGAAGGTACAGTGACATGATGACCATCAGTGAGGAAGCGGGCTCTCACCAGACATGGAATCTGCAGATGTCATGGTCTTGGAGTTCCAGCCTGCAGAATGGTGAGAGATAAATCTCTGTTGTTTATAAGCCACCCATTTGGTGGCCTTTTGTTACCGCAGCCTGAAAAGACCTAGACACTTGGCATAATATTTTCAAGATTCATCCATGTTGTAGCATGTATCAGAATATCATTCCTTCTTATGGTTGATTAATTTTCTATTATATGTATACCACTATTATCCATTCATCCACTGATGGACATTTGGGTTGTTTTCCTTTTTAGGCTATTACGAGTAATGCCGCTGTTAACATTAGCGTACAAGTGTATGTTTGAGTTCCTGCTTTCAATTATTTGCGGTATATACCTAAGGAGAGAAATTGCTGGATCATGTGATAAGTCTGTGTTTAACTTTTTGAGGAATGGTTGGTTTTAATTTTTAAAAATTTTCTTCTTGGGACGGCTGGGTGGCTCAGTCGGTTAAGCAGCTGCCTTCGGCCCGGGTCATGATCCCAGGGTCCTGGGATCGAGTCCCACATCGGGCTCCTTGCTCAGCAGGGAGCCTGCTTCTCCCTCTCTCTCCCTCTGCTTGTGCTCTCTCTGTCAAATAAATACAATCTTTAAAAAAAATTTTCTTCTTCATTTTTCAGATTTTCTTTACTAAACAAGTATTATTTTTATAATCAGAATAAAAAATGAACATATTTATTCTCAAGCATCTCCCATTGCTTTTCTTTCTTCTCTCTATACATAAAGCACTGCTCCCTTGGAGCCAAGCAAGAGATTGCTCAAATTTTTCCCTTAACCGAGAGCAAGGGCTGCACAAAATGACTATTTTAACATGCACCTGGGATTTGTTTTAATCAGGCATGGTAAGATGATAGACATGGAGACCATTGCCTGTATATTTTTCATTTTCTTGAGATATAATAGCCATGTAACATACTGTAAGTTTCAGGTGTACAACATGATTTGATACACATATATATTGCAAAATGATTACCACAATAAGGTTAGTCCGCACACCTATCGCCTCCTAGGTTGCCATGACAACTGCCTTTACAAGAATAGTTTATTGCTTACCATTCCCAAGAGGAGGGGGGCCAGCGGCGCCACATGGGGGAAGCACCGGTGTCATGCAGAAGGCTGAAAGGAGCAAGGGGAAAGTGTGGGCACAAGCTTTCATTGTGATTTCCATGGGAAAGGCAAGGCAAGCCAGGGTGGACAGATTTAGGATTGGCGAATTTGAATAAAATTTCAGTGGGCTCTGGGCTAAAGGGGTGGCCCCTAGTTGTTGGGTACCTAGCCCAGGGGTGATTTTTAGGGCAGGGGGAATACTGACTTGGTGTGAGAGAGGTAATAAAGGAGGTGATTTGCATATGAAAGGAATGCTCTCAGGCAAGGATGTTAACTACCCCTAAGAATTAGCTAACCCTAGGAGGACCAGCAAAGCCCCAAGATGTCAAAGCATCATAAAATACAGAAAACAAAAAACATGATTAACACAGTGATGTATGTGCAAGGTTTCTCTTTACAGCTGTTTGTCATAACAAAGTTTGGAAGCCAATGAAAGTTCCACCAAAGAATGAGCTGGTTAAGTGATGGCACAGTAACAGAATCCAATGCTATGATGCAGCCATGAAAAAGAATGGAACGATTTCCAAGAGACACCACAAAAAGGAAAAACAAAACAAAACACAACCTGGTGCAGACACCAAGTGAAATCTTCTCCATTATATGTCCCCAGGGGCTTGTACATGGAGAGAATATCTCCGGAAGGGCGCCCAAGAAATTCTAACACTGGTGCCCCCAGGCAAGGGAACTCAGTGGCTCACGACCAAGGTTAGGAGGGATAGACGTTCTGTATCTTTTAATTTTGTGTCATGTGAATGTGTTGCCTATTCCAAAAGGAATTATATAAAGATTTTTTTTTTTTAGGAAAAGAAGAAAAAACAAAAGGCCAGAGGCCCTGTTATGTCTGTTATGGGTTGAATTGTGTCTTCAGAAAGATACACTGAAGTCCTAAGCCCCGGTACCTGTGAATGTGACTTTCTTTGGAAATAGGGTCTTTGCAGATGTAGTCAAGTTACGATGGGGTCATTAGGGTGGGCCCTAATCCAATACGACTGGTGTTCTCATAAGAAGAAAGAGATTTGGACACGGACACCCGCACGAAGGGGAACACAGACACAAGGAGAAGGCAGTCGAGTAATGCCGAGGCAGAGGTTGGAGTGAGGCATCTTAGACCAAGGAACGTCAATGCCAAGGATTACCAGCAAATGTCAGAAGCTAGCAAGAGGCAAAGAACAGAATCTCCCTCAGAAGGAACCAATCTTGCTAACACCTTGGACTTCTGGCCTCCAGAACTTCGAGACAATAAATTTCTGTAATTTTAAGACACCCAGCTTGTGGTGCTTTGTCATGGTAGCCTTAGGAAATTAATATAGGCCCCTCTCAACTTGCCCTAGAAGCCCAAGTTTCCTGGTTATAATGCTGGCAGATGCTTTGAAAGAAGCTTGAGGTGGAGGCGCAATCTCTGGACATGAACCCTCAAGGACCATGCGTGCTCCTTCTGGCCAGAAGTTCTGGCCTCTGGGTTCTCCTCTGCCCTTCCTCCGAGGACTTGGAGCAGAGCCAGGTGAGAACCTTCGATCAGACATCCGGGGGCAGATCGGGGCTTGCTTGGTTCCTAGAATGTGAGCTCCAAGCCGGCCAGAACTAAATTCTGTCCCACGCCCTCCCCTGCAGCTCCTGCCGGAGCTCCTGGCAAAAGTCGGGACTCAGTTAACACTTGTGGAGTGAAGGCAGGCATAGTCTATCTTGTGCCTCATTTGATCATTAAATCAGCACACTCACAGCATCCGCCTCCTGACCTCGTGAGGATTAAAGCCGCTAATGCCCACAAAACCCTTAACAAGATGCCTGGACTATAACAAGAGCAACGCTAAGAAGCAGTTTTGTCACATTTTGGCAGAGGCATGTTTCCTTATAGCAAAACTGGCAAGAAGGTTTCACCTCGCATGCCAACTCCAGTTGTCGGCTGAGGTAGCCTAGACTGTTGTGTTGAAAAGATGCTGAGGTCAAGTCTGGGCTGGGTCATGATCAGTTAGCGAGGATTGCCAGGGGCGAAGGAGGCCGGGTGGTGGCCTGGGTGCCCCTGATCTGGGGTCTCCTCGCAGCGCGCCATCTCTCCCAATGGCAGAGCCAGCTCCTCATAGAGGTAAAACCCGGACACAAGACAGACCGTTCTCCCTGCAGTGTTGTAGGGAAGAAGCAAAGGCTGACGAGGGCACGTTGCCCCAGGACAGAGCCTCACCCCTGAGTCTGGGTCTCCCTGCAGAGGCCACCGTGGGGCCAGTGCCACGCTCCCAGCCGCGAGGACAGGGTGGGCTCCCTCAGCCCAGGCAGGAGGGCGGTGGAAATTAGCCAGTCATCTGGTGGTGGGCAAACGCTTCTAGGACAATCATCCTTTCTCCCCCTTCCTGTGAATTTACCCAGGACACTGGGTGCAGAGGCATCACGGAGCCCCCTCTTCCCATGCACCCCAGAGACCGCTGGCCCCAACCGAGGACTTCCTCACTCCTTCACGAGGCTTTTCCATTCAGCGCGCTAACAGTCCTGCCAAGTGAGCGTTATGGCCTCTGCAGATGAGCAAAGAAAAGACTGGAGGGCCTGAGTGGTTTGTCCAAGGTCGCCCTCTTGTCCCTCGGCCTTTGTCCATGTCACGGCAGCCTCCTGGGGAGATGGGCTGTGAGCGGGGTAGAGGGTGAGCTTCCCGTCGGGGAGGTGCGGCCCCACGCTCCTTCCTGCCCCTCGGCACTGCTGGGGACACACCTGGCCCCGCCTGGCTCCTGTCGCGCTTCGTACCTTCCACAACTGCAATCTCTTGGGAAGAGTCTTTCCTTCTTTTGTCTCTCACCCGACTGGAGCCACGCAGGCCCTTCACTGCCTCCATGGGAAAGGGCACTAGTCCCTTGTTAAAACCCTACATTGCCTAAATCTCATCGAGAGGCTTCGAAACGCAGATGCCCTGTAGCAGGTTCCTGGGAGCCATTTGGCCCCTGCCCCTGAGAACATTTATGCTTCCTGGAAAGTTCGGGCACCCTGGCTCACCACGGGGCTCTTTCCCTGGCAGTGGCTCTCACTGCATTCACTTCCGTGCCTGCTACCAAATACGCCCTGGGAGCCGGGCAGACAGAGGGAAAGACACCCCACCCCACCCACCCTCCTGCAGCTACCCCGGCAGGGAGAACAGGCCCAGAGATAGACTTCCAGCGGTGCCACTGAGGGATCCATGGGCGCTCTGGGTGTACAGAGGGGAGTGACTCAGCTAATTAGCCCAAGTCCGGGATGTATATTCCGAGCTGTGTGGAAATGCATGGGGTGCTTGGTGCAGGTGGTGAGTTTCCTGTCCCAGAGGGTCTGCAAGCAGAGGGCAGAGAGGGTCTACCTACACAGATTTCCCTTCTGTCGTCTTCATCCAGGCTCTGGGTGCGGGGATAGGGAGGGGATAAGCATTTGCTCAATGGGATAATATAGCACACGCCTGACTAAGTGCTTGGGAACTGTTAGCTGCTATTATGAATTTTATATTTGAGTTGAAAGCAGCCATCCTCTTGTGGGGAGTAAGAGAACAGGAGACAAAGGGTTCTTCCCCTGCACCAGCCACATCCACACACAGCTGGTCACAGGGCAGGAGACCCCAGCTGGCAGCTGTCCCCACAGACGGGGAGCAAGGGTGTGTGATTTCCTGAGCAGCCCCTTCAATCCTAATGTCCCTTTAATAAGTCCTTGTCAAATTGCCATGCCTCTCCCCAGAGACTTCCACGACTATGGAAAATAAATAGCCATTATCTGACCTCCAGGGGAATGAAGATGTCTGCAGGATTCCAAGAAGGGCCATCCTCAAACCAAGTAGAGCCAACTCACCCTTGCGGAAATGCAAAGCCAAGGTAAGGAGGACATCATAAAGTAAAAGCACTCACTGCTCTAATTCTTCTCACCTATTTTGATGTATATGAGTACATTTGGCTTCTGGAAGAGAGGGAGAAGGAGAGCAACTACAAAAATCTGGGATGGCTCCTTTTTTTTGCCCCGGGGTGGGGGGAAGGAGGTGTGAAGCAAAGGACTTAACTTTTCAGTTAATAATTTATCATCAAAACTTGGCATTACTGATTACATGAACGAAGTTTTAAAACATCTTGTTGCCATCCAAAGAACGTGTGAGAATGAAGCATTCTTCCTTTTCTTACCACATAATTCGAAAAAGAGAAACCATTTTTTATCCTAAAAATATTTGATGTACCCAGCAAAAAGTGTTTTGAAATACAAGACAGTTCCTTAAATAGGCCCCAGAGACAGCTCTGGGCCAGGTCAGAGCCCTGCTCTGTTCCTAGCTCCGGTGGCCAGGGGATCTTAGTTGAGTCAGCCAGTTGCCACCAGCTGTGAGGCGGTGAGGATGACTGCCCCTCGATGACCTCAGCCAGGATTGCTGAGGTCGAACGCCCCTCGATGACCTCAGCCAGGATTGCTATGAAGAGCACCTGAGGTAAGGAGTAAGCAAAGGCTCTGAGAAAGCAGGCTGCCCCGCAGAGCTGGGTCTCATGTGAGAAGAGCAGTGCTCACGCCCAGCGCCCCCTCCCCCCGGTCAAGGTAGGGGGGTCCTGATACCACTCTGCACCTGTCATAGCCAGACGGCCGGTCCTCAGGCAAGTGTCAGCGCTTCTCCCACAACCAGGCTGCTCCCAGCCCGAACCGCCTCTGGGAAGGGTCAGGAGAGATGAGAAGGAAGGAGAAGTTTTTGTGTTCTCTCTCCCATCAGGAGGAAAGCTTGAAGCCGGGAGACGTTGGAGGACATTCCCACTCACCCCAAGTCTTGGCTGCCCTCTCCCACAGGTTGGGGGAGGTAGCTGAGGTTGATGGGCAGCCCCCAGCCTTGCCTTTGCCCACACTCCACGCCTGACACAATTAAAAAAACAAAACTGAGTAGATTTGAAGATCTAATTGACTTTATTTAGCAATTCATGAATGGGCAGCATCCCATCTAGCTGAGAACGCTGAAGTAGAGGGGAACTGCTGTGAGGAGCTGTACAAAATGGAAGGGTTTTCTAGAGGGAGGGTGGAGCAAGATAGTTATTAGCAAAAGAAAAGAAAGGAAAAGAAAAGAAAGGCAAAGTCACCTTCCCTTAGATTATCTCATTTTCCTTTGGGGGACAGAGGGGCCCTCGTGTGACAGATGACCTCATCGGTGCTCATCAGAAAATTCCTGATTGACAGGCTAAGATTTACGTTTCTGGGGGAGATTGAAAAAGCAATTAAGTTAGACATTAAGCCCAGGTTTGGTGGCTTGGCCTAAGAGACACCATTTTGGGCCTGTGGTTTTCTTTTTAACGACCTAGAACCCATGGCTGTGGCCCTAACCCTCTCGACAGCCACGGGCTTTTCTGGGCCACATCAGCAAGGATGTGGAGACACACAGGACATGGGAAGCCCATACTCCTTCAGGAAACTCTTTTGTGCCAGTGGGAAAACTGAGGACTGGCATGGGGCAGGCTATGTGGCCACAGAGACAGAGACACAGCCACGTCCTAAGCCCTGGGGCTGGGATCACAGGGAGCAAGTTCTTGCCATCGGTGGTTCAGTCCCCTTGAGGAGGCAAGGCCTAAAGAAATGACAAGTCAGCCACAGTTGTGTATGCTCTGTCAGTGGCTGCCACTGGTAAGTGTCAGAAACTGAGGGAGGGATTGCAGTTCCCTGGTTTGGGCAGGGTCCCCAGGGAGAAATCCAGCTTGAATACACCAGTGGAAAGGTGTTCACTTTGGACAAGGATCTAGCATGGATGGACAAGAACAGTAAAAAGGACACAGGTGGTGTGTTCAAGGGACTGTGACTAGCTCTTTAGAATTCTATCACTTCGTATTTTGGGTCCCTTTCACATACCTCACTCAGGAAATGACTCTGTTGTCCTCCACAAGCCCAGCTAAGCCCTGAAGCAGATGGCCTTCAGTGAGTTCAACAGAATGAAATGAACTCCTACTATGTGTAAATCATTGTCACGTCCTGCAGAGTATGTAGAAAAGTGTGAAATATAGTCCCTGCCCTCAAGGGCAGGAAGGATTTTCCTTTTGTCAAATGGCCAGTGACAGATTCAGGATGACTCTGCAGCAGTGAGGTCCTCTGTCTGATAAATGGTGGCAGGCTCTGGGCAGCACGGACAAGTCTAAGGAAAACCGGATTAGCCATCTATCAAGACGCTCCATTTGTGGGTGGTCCAAAGGTATTCTGGTGACTCTGCTGTTTTTTTTCTCAGAATTAGTTACCAGGCTCAGTCTTGTGTCTTCCATATTCCTCTCAGCGTATTCCTTCTCAAGCACAGGAGCCTGTCCACAGCCGAACGCCCGTTCAGAATCAGAAGCCAAAGTAATTGCAGAGATACCTATAACTCATCCATGGCTGGGCCACTGAAGAGCACCCCAATCAATGAGCAGTCTCAGACTCTGCCATCAATCCTGGTAAGGAAGAGGCATCAGAACAAGAACTAGAGAACCAACGTAAGACAACAGCTGTGGGTAACTTCTAAATCGGTCAACCTTGGACAAAGGAAGGCTGAAAATCTTTACCTGGCCTGAGAGAAACAAAGCAAGCTCCTCCTGGCCCTGGAAGCACCAGTTAGGGCTGAGTGGGAGAAAGCATAGGTGAGCGTCATCTGAAACAAACTGAAATACCAATTTATCTTGGGCATCCTCACAGTCTGGTGATGTAGCTACTGCCATGATGGAGCGGAGAAGTTTCAGGAACTTGCCAAGTTGTGTGGGTAGAGCTGCTACTTCTAGGACAGAATTGGCAGATGCCTGTCAATCACACCTCAAAAAGTGAGTCACGGGGATACAAAGCAGAGAACCAGCTCCTTGGTCAATCAGAGGGCATCACACGGAAGATTCTGGGTGGTCAGGACTCACTCTGGCATAGTTGACCTCTTGCTTCCTCAGATGACTGAAGGCCAAATACATGGTGAGAAGGGGATCTCTGGTGCCCTGAGGTTCTGGGCGCTGAATGCTTCACTGGAAAAATTCTTTTCAAGGCAAAAACAGACCACAAGATGTTTGGAAGTATTCTGAAAAATGAGTTCACATTCAGCCATAAAAAAGAATGAAATCTTGCCATTTGCAACAACATGGATGGATCTAGAGAGTATTATAAATGTCAGTCAGAGAAAGACAAATACCTTATGATCTCACTCATATGTAAATTTAAGAAACAAAACAAATGAGCAAAGGAAAAAAGAGACAAACCAAGAAACAGACACTTAACTGGAGAGAACAATCTGATGGTCACCAGAGGGGAGGTAGGGGATGGGTGAAACAGGTGATGGGGATTAAGGAGTGCACGTGTCGTGATGAGCACCAGGTGATGTATATAATTGTTGAATCGCTATATTGTACACCTGAAACAAATATAACACTATGTTAGCTATACTGGAATTAAAA
The DNA here is from genome assembly GCF_009762305.2 of Zalophus californianus. Lineage (NCBI taxonomy): Eukaryota > Metazoa > Chordata > Mammalia > Carnivora > Otariidae > Zalophus > Zalophus californianus. The sequence continues at coordinate 82,866,400 of NC_045606.1, forward strand.
TGAAAAACTTAAAAAAGAATGAATTCACATGTCCTAACTCTGTCACAGAAGTGTACAGAAGACAGGTGAAACATGCTTGTTGCAGGCTAACCCTTAAAGGAAGGGACTGTACCTCCCGGATCAGAGCAGATTCCTCGAAACTACCAAGTAGCCCCCCAAAAAGCAAAGAAATAGCACACAATCTTAAGACTCTTTATTTAAAAGAAAGATTTCTGAGCCAGGCTCCTGTAACCAAGCAGAAAGATGCTACTGAAACTTAAGTTTGACTGAAGGCATTCGGTCTCAGATGTTAACAAAATGTTTGTTATGGTTGTGTTTTAACTAAGCAGTCTGTACCTCCATGTTTAATTCAGAAAATTCCATTTCATGAAACTTTAGGCTCTGAAGTGAAGAAGTGAGCACAACTCTCATGCATTAATACTCCCAAGGCAGAGATAACGTACGGCAAGATGTCCCGAAGGACAATACCATGTAAGGAATCAGGTTGTTGAGAACGTGGATGACTGGTCCGCATATCACTTTTTAAAAGAACTGAGCACTAACTCTGCAAGGTTGCTAAAGCTATCAGAAGCAGCATCTGGATCTAAGAGAATATGGCAAAGCTATCTGAATGAACACCAATTTTTATCTATTCTAAATGTCAAGACATATTTTTGAATGTTAATTTATAGATATTTGTATACCCCAAAAAAGTATCTGGTGAGCAGAGTTGGCCAGGAGAAAACAGATTAGTTAACAGGCAGATGGTGGAGTCAGTCTGTGTATACCTTAATAAAGTATCTTGCTCCCTCCCCGGTGTACAGACCTTCCTAGGACAGATGTGTGGCCAAGCTATTTCAAGAACGTTTCAAACTCCCCAAGTCATACTGTCTCAAGAGAACTGTGGAGATACAGCCCCTGTCTTTTGGTTCTCGCCCAAGAAAGGCTTTTAAGTATTTTCAGGGTCTCTCCTTTATCCATTTTTAAACCAATTCAGGGCATTTTTGAGCATTCACTGGTTTTCCCAAGATACTGCAACAGCCATATCCCCAGGGTTGCAACGGTTCTCCAGAAAGCATCATTTATTATAGCACCGGGTTGGACTAGAGAGTCAATAACTTTGGACTGTATTTCCAACTCTTTCTCTGACCCACTGAGTATTGTTTCTTCCTTTGCCCATTTTTTTTTTCATTCAAAAAACATTTACTCCTTACCTACTATGTGTCAGGTTCAATTCTAGGTGCTGTGTCTCCAGGACCAATGAGAAATCAAGTTCCTCTCACAAAGCAAACATTCTAACGAGGGGAACAAACAAATAATTTCAGATAGACTGAGTGCTAGGAAGAAAATAAGAGTAAAAGGATTCAGTGATGGGGGCAGGATAGAGAGGAGCGGAAGAGCCCTACTTTAGCCAGGAAAGAGCTCCAGGAGGGGTGACAGCTCGGTGGAGATCTGAGTGATAAGCAAAAGATCTGAGGGAAAAGTTCTCCAGGCGAAGGGAACAAACACAAAGGTTCTGAGGTGGTAGAGTCAAAGGAACCGAAGGAAGGGCTGGGAAGCCAAAAATGAAAGCAAGGGAGAGAAGGATAGACAAGTAGGAGAGGTGGTAGGGGCTGGAGAACCGAGGGCACTGCCTGTTGCAGGAGCTACACCATCTCAAGTCTGGGGCGGACTTCATGAGGACCAAGTAGCTGCAGGACATTGCACAGAGAATGATGATGTCTGCTTTAGAAAGGGGCCTCAGGGACTAGGGTGAAGACACAAAGCCCATCTTCAGGTCATCCTGGGGCCAAACATTACTCAGCTGACCAATCCTTATGGCCTCCTGTAGCCCAGTCCCCTGGTACTGGAACGCCCTGGCACTATCCGGGACTTACTCTACTTGGTCTGTTCCAGAGATGGGACTCAGGCCCCTCTGACAGCTACACTGAAGTTCTTCCAAAATCCGATTCCTTGTGACTTTTACTCATCTGCCTCCATATATCCTTCTGGGCTCTACCAACAGCTAATAACACTCCAAGAACTCCCTTCTCAGGCAAGTCAGACCAGTTTCTTTCAGTTACTCATCTGACTTTCTAAACTTTTTAACTTTTTATTATGGAAAATTTCAAATGTCTGCTGAAGCAGAGAGAACAATATAATACATCTGCACTTACCTACGACCAGATTCAACAACAATCAACTCATGACCGATTGTGCTTCCATCTCTCTTTTTGATTTCCTTCACCAACTTGGCCATTACATTTGTCTCATAGGTATGGTATGGCCAACCCGGAGTATTAGCAGCTGACTCTCTGGAGACATCTCATTTCTACTACTACAGCTAACCGTCCTATTGCATGTGTGGCAGCCATGCTGTTGCTTCATAATGTGAATTCAATCAACTCAAACTCTCCAACCAGAACTTATGCAGTAGGGCTTTTGAACCCTAGTGAAGGAATTTATGTTTGCTCCCAGTGATTTTCATCTTATCAGATTCAGCCCATTCCTTCGGGCTATCGTGATCTTTTTTGGATCTTGACTCTCTAATATTTATTCACCATCCTTCCCAGCTTTTGTGATACCTCTAAAGTTTTGGGAAATAAAGAGTCATCTCTATCCTCTTTGAGTTTAAAAGAAGATTATGAATTAGAATGAATGAATTAGAAAAAGAGTAGAGCCAAAATGGATCAGAGAAAACTTTGATTCAATTCCTTACTCTACAGATGAGAAAACTAAGGCTCAGAGAGTCTGTGGCTGGTTCAAGGCCACCCATTAGGTAAGACAGGACAAGCTAGAGCCTCATGCTCACCGCTCCCTCGACCAACTCCTACCTCTGTTAAGTCCTGAGGAAAGAAAAGGTGGGTCATCACCAGCCAGGCTAGTGACAGTGGGCACTGCAAACTGATTTCTAGTCAACTGCCCATTATAACCTACTTATCTGACAAATAATTATCAAGTGTTGCTCTCTGCCAGGCCCCACTGCTCTCAATGACTTTCCCAGTCTCTCCCACTCTCAGAGATTAGGTCGGAAATCATTTTTCTCCGTTCTTACTTAATTCCTGCATTATGTAGAACTATGTAACTGAATTAGAGTTAGGAATGTCAGTGTTCATAAATAATAAAGGATTCACATCTATTAGAAATGAGAAATAGTTTGTTATTCAAAAAGCCAAACAAGAGCTCATTTAGAGGAGACACTTAACAAAATACACATCTTAAAAATTCAGTCCTCAAGAATCCTTTTTACAACTGTTTCCATTTGAGAAACAAAGGATTAAATGGGCAATAATTACAGATACAATTCACACAATAACTTGGATAATACACAATAAGCATCATGACGTTTTTCTGAGATTTCTCTCTGTGGTTCACTAATCACGCACTGGGGAGGGCCCAAAGTTCAAATGTGCACAGCCCAGGGGGCCTCCCAACAAAGTGGCAGTGCCCTGGGGAGGAAGGGGGGTGTCCCTCCCTCAGAGAATAACAGTAGGGGGTGGAGGGAGACCTGGGAGCTTGACCAAGAATCCAGCTTCTTATCCGGTCTGCTGCCACCATCAACTGTCAAACCATTTGCTCCTCTTTGCAAGAGGTACTCCTTTAGAAGGTCCCAGTAATTTCTGCTTATATTGTTCGACCAGCTGATTGAAGCGGATTTCGGTCTTATTTCCCTTAGTTTTCTTCCCAGGGGCCTATAAATGAAAGGTAAGGAAAAACAAGATCAATTTCAAGCACTGAATGTCACCTTACCTTTATGCCCCAAGAGAGAATATAAGAAATCTTGTCAGCCACAAGAGGTGGACATTCAGAGAGTGACCCTTAGAAAAACCCAAAATGAACCATTCATTGGTAAGAAACCAGACCAGGAATGCCTAAGAGAAGGGCCCCACTAAAACACTGTGCAGGTGCTTCAGAGCTCTCACTCTCAAACGCTTCTGCAAGAACCTTCTCGCAGATGAATGAGTCCAGAGTTTGCACCTTCTTGCTGGCCCTTTCCCTCAACGAGAATCCTGCTTATGGGATTTCAGAGATAGAGCTCTTAAGACAGTACGGTATGGGTCAGACTTCCCAGAGGCACAGATTCCTTGAGTAGGAGAAGCTAATGCTTCCTTTACCCTTGAAACTTAAAAGAAAGGGACAAGGGAAGGGGAAAAGAAATCTTGACCTCAAATGTTGAAGAATGTAGAACCACAATTTTCTACTAAAAGGAACTAGGGCTGCTTGGGAAAATGGCTAATGCTAGGACCAGGGAAGAAATATGTAAGATGAGCTGGGACATCTGGTTGTACCAGAAAGCAAGGACACCACCAAAGACAGGGGCATATCAGAAGAACTCAGGAGCCAACCTGAAGGGCCTTCTGCTGGCCTAAATGGGACAAGAATAATAACTGCATTTGATTGCAACACATCAGGTATATAAAAGCTCAGGAATCTGGGGTGCCTGGGTGGCTCAGTCGTTAAGCGTCTGCCTTCAGCTCAGGTTATGATCCCAGGGTCTTGGGATGGAGCCCCACATCAGGCTCCCTGCTCGGCAGGAAGTCTGCTTCTCCCTCTCCCACTCCCCCTGCTTGTTTTCCTGCTCTCGCTGTCTCTCTCTCTGTCAAATAAATAAATAAAATCTTAAACAAACAAACAAACAAAAAACTCAGGAATTTGTCATACTAAAAAGATCTTATTGGTCACCATGGGAGGTTGATAGGGCACCAACTCGTTACTCTGAAAACTGATAAAGAGAAATTAAATCAAGCATTTATCCTGCTTTTCCTATATATACGGTATTTCATGGTAACCATATAGTTGACAAGGGAAGATTTTTTTTCTCTAGAATTCTACCAAAACAATGCAAAAGAACTGAAAGAAAAAAAAAACCCAAAAACAAAACGCCAGAAAATCACCATTCTGCATGCCATACTGAAATCACGGATCTAGACAGTAATCATCAATGGGTGCTGAAACCATTAGGTGAGAGACTAATGGGAACTTCACAAATGGAAGAGAGGAGGACAACCTCTAAGCCTACAGATCTACTAATCAACCTGAGCATCAGCTAAAAATGGGGTAACCAGACGTTATGTGCCTTAGGATGCTGATGCAACAGAAAGCACCCAGCACCACTCATGAAATACTCTTGCCAAGAAAACTGAACTTGAGGAGCACATGACTGGCTCAGTCGGTGGAGCATGTGACTCTTGATCTCAGGGTTATGAGTTCAAGCCCCACACCGGGTATAGAGATGATTTAAAAATAAAATCTTTACAAAAAGAAAAAGAAAACTGGACTTGAATCTAATCAAGCCTGTACATCCAACTACCAGTTTATAGACAGTACCAGGTATCACAGGACAGGTTAAATGACACAAGGTAGCAAGCAGCTAAACTCAAAATGTAGTACATTCTAAAGGGCAAATAACTCAGTTTCTTCAACAAATTATCAGCATGGAAAAAAGGGGGCTGATGAGGAAGACTGAGTTATAGGAAAAAAAAGATTTAAGAGATATAAAAACCAAATGTAATGTGTGGACTCTGTCTGGATCTTAATCTGTACTAACCAACTACAAAAGAATATTTTTGAGGTAACTGGGGACATTTCAATACGGGCTGCATATTAGATGATATTAAGGGCTTTTTATTAATTTCATTAGATATGATAATGGCATAATATATACATATTTTTAAGGCCCAGTCAGTTGGAGATGCATTCTGAGGCATTTTTCTGAGCAATACACCTCATTTTCATTTAAGGCATATTTACATGTGAAGCTGAGTTTGCCTTAATATACTCTGGGTAGGGGGCTGTACATATGAGGAATAGATAAAATAAGAGAATGGTTGAAGTAGAGAAACTAATGTGCGGGTTCTTTCTACTTTTATTTTATTTATCTATTAATTTACTTAGTTAATAACTTATTTATTTAATTACTTCTTATTTATTTCATTTAAGATTTTTTTAAGTAAGCTCCATGCCCAGTGTGGAACCCAATGCGGGGCTTGAACTCACATCCCTGAGATCAAGACCTGAGCTGAAATCAAAGTCAGATGCTTAATTGACTGAGCTACCCAGGCGCCCCTAAGATTTTTATTTTTAAGTAATCTCTACACCCAACATGGGGCTCAAACCTACAACCCTGAGATCAAGAGTTGCATCCTCTACAGACTGAGCCAGCCAGGTGCTCCCATTTCAAATTTTTTTGTTTGTTTTTTTTTTTAAATAATTTCTACATCCAACATGGGTCTCAAACTCATGACCCCAAGATCAAGAGTCACATGCTTTTCTGACTGAGCCAGCCAGGCGCCCCAGGTTCTCTCCACGTTTACAATCCCACACCTCAACAGCCTCTAAAAGAGAGTGTTGCAATCCAGAAGCCCTTTCTTTTTGCTTAACTAATCAGGGCACAAAAGTGGCTACCAGCCGTGGCACAGCCCTACCATACCAAAGCCTCGTGCTCTACAGAACTCACCTGCTTGGAAGGTAATGTCTGCTTCTCTGGCTTCTGCTGGGTCATCTGGGGCTTTGGCTTTTTGGGAGGGAGAGACTTCACTTTGCCTTTGTCCCGCAGCCTGAAATAAGAGGTCAGGTAAGTGTCACTCTGAGTTCTCCCTCTAACTGGCACCTCCGAGGCTGTCTCAGCCACAGGATAAAATTCCTTTTCTTACACTGGCTCTTTCTAAGCCCAGGATAAGTCGTTCTAAAAAGGGAAACTAACAGAATATCCTAAGGCTCAACATTTGTATACCCTTTTATGTTGGCTTAAGACCTCAAGGGATTCCCCAAAACCATCGTTTATTTAACAAATATTTTGTAAAGATTGACTTCTGCTGATAGCACTAATCTGCCACCTCAAACAGGATCTGCAAGATGAACTCAAGTAGGTGGGCCTCAGCTGACAGAGACAGCCCTCTGGATGGGAGGAAGCTCTTCAGATGAGGAAAAAAATGTCAAGAAAGCTGCCCTAGGAGTTCCTCCGAGGCCCCCTCTGCTAGTCCTATTCCAGCCTCCAACTGTTCCAAGAGCGACATCTCTGCCAGTATAGAGATGCCTGCACATCAACCCTTTATGGGGACTGACACAGTACTAAACGTACCTTTCATCCAAACAAAAGCCGCAAAGAGGAGAAGGGCTAAGCAAAACCAAACCCTCTGAGAAGCCACCCGCTGTGCTATGCCACCATTCTGCATCTCACCTAATTTTGGGGCCTCGGTGCGAGGGAAGCACCAGGACCTTTCTTCTCTTCTTTCCGTCAGGCAGCTCCACCTGCTCCACTTCAGCCTTGGTCTGGAACCCTGTCCACGAGGACGAATGCAGCTTCCCTTTCTGCTCCAGGGGGGCCTTGCTTTGTTCCTGTGTGTGGTTTTGAGCTGCTTTCCGTTGCTGGTCTTTTCCAAGCACTGGTTGTTCCTGCTGGGGCTCACCATTTGCAGGCTTGGATTTCACTTTTTGCTGCATAAAATAAGAGATTGCCATCTAAGTTTCTGGATGAGGTTTATTTGCTGGAAACACTCAGCAGAAAAGGAGATTTATGTGAGCTTAGTGAAAGAAGGAGAAGTCTTCCCCTGAATAGTTAGAAATTATAGGAGAGTGAATACAAGTTTACAGGCCCTGACATAGTAACAGACGGCTACCAGGTTGGGGGACACAAAACCACCACTACCCTTTCCATATACAGGAACAAGGGAAAGTACATGCACGCCCAAGACTCGAAAGCCAGTAGAAAGAAAAAAGAAAAACCAGTAGCATGGGGCAGTTACTAAACAAATGTGTGATGGGAATCCCAGAGGGAAAAGAAAGAAAGGAACAGAAGAAATATTTGAAGCAATAAGAGAATTTGCCAAACTTAGTGACAGACACTAAACCACAGATGCAGGAAGCTCAGCCAAATACCGAACAGGATATATACCAAAAACTCTCTACCCAGGCATATCATACCAAACTGTAGAAAATCGAAGACAAAAGTGAAGATCTGGAAAGAAGGGGTGGGGGGTAAGATAAAGAACACCTTACCTACAGGAAACAAAGATATTACTACACTGAATTTCTCTTCAGAAGCCATGTAAAAAAGAACAGAGAAATATTTAAGGTTTTGGGGGGAAAAGTCACCAACCTAGAATTCTGTATCCAGTACAATCATCCTTCAAAAGTGAAGGAGAAATAAAGATTTTCTCAGACAAACAAAATTAAAAGAATTTGTCACTAGGGGACCTGTCTTGCAAGAAAGCCTAAGTGAATTTCTTCAGAGAAGGAAGATGACTGAGGTCAGAAACTCGAATCTGCTACTTAAAGAAAGGAAGAACACTAGAGAAGGAAAAATTGAAATGAAGACTAGGAAAAGATGCTATGAGAAGGAAGGCATAAAGTATGTTACGAATTTATGCTGCACTGTGGTAGAAAAAAAAAAAGATCCACATTAAATTAGTGTAATAATCAATACAACAAAAATCTATTATATGCCTATAATGCACCAGTCTCAGTTTCTAAGGTAAGGGTAACAGAGGGAAAAAATAGTGTCTACCTTTAAGGACTCACAGACTAGTGGAGGATTAGAGACACACAAATAAGGCAAAGTGAAAAACTAAAGACCTTAAGGAAGTTCACGAAAGTACAAGTTAATGAGGTCTTACCTCTTTTGAGAAAGGTGGGAAAATGCTACTTGAGGAAGCACATTTGATCTGAATACGGAAACTGTGTAGAAGTATCCTTGAGTCAGGGAAAGGGGCACTTTTACACAGAAAGAGCAGTATGTACACAAGTATAAGCAACAAATAAAGCCATCTGAATCGTTTTTTAAGCCTCTAGCTTCAGAATCACTCTGAAGCAATAGCTTAAGGCAGTAAGTCAGTCTCCACCTAGGACAACAAAGCTGCCTCAAACAAGAACCAGATCCCAGATTTTCCTACCCAGGACTGCTGTATTAACCACTGAAACCGCTCTTCCATTGGCCAGGCCCATGGTACACACCACAAAGACCGCAGATGTTTGGTATATAAGCAAATTCAGGTATATTATCCATGAAAGCTGCAGCAGTTATGGTACCAAGAATACTCTGGCCTTCCAGTCCTAGGGCAAGAGGGCTAAGAGAATGAGTACTGACTGTGTGCTGACCAAGCACTGTGACCACTTAATCCTTATCAGTCATGCGAGGCAGATACTGGTAATCCTATTTTACAAACTAAACTGAAGTTGAGAGGTACTAACTTGCCATGGAACTCAGGGGTACAGCCTGAGTCTGAACATGAGTAACCGTGTTCCCGTTCTTTCCTTTACACCACACTAAATTAAAAACAATACTAAAACTATCAGGCAGCATGTTTCTGGAGCTACCTAAGAAGGAAGAATTATGGAAGAGATAGCTGAAATCTACAGCAATGTAAAACTTTCATCTGGGCCATTACCTTTGACAGGCACGTCACCAAATACTGCACTGCTATTGGTGCAGTATTTTTGCTTTATTACTTTTTGCTATTAACATCAGCCTGATGCTCCTCTCTCCTTCCTTTCCCCTCTGTGGACCTATCACAAGAAAGGCCAGCAGAGAAGATCGCCTGGAGAGTTCTAGGGAACTAAGAGTAAAGGGGAACAACCTAATGAGGTAGAGACCTACCTCAAGGGTGCAGAACCACAAACTGAACAAAACACGAGTTTAAATATAGCCTGAAAAAAACTGTTTTAACTGAACTATACACTTAAAAATCGTAAATTTTATGTTAGGTGTTATCTGACCACAATTTAAAAAAAAAAAAAAAAACAAGCAAAAACAGAAAAACATTCCAGTTCTATACCAGGCTGCGCTGAATCCTCAGTTCCTTTATTTTAAGTTTTCTTCGATCCTCCAAAGAGAACTCCACTATCGGTCTCTGTGTCAGAAGGAGAATGTCATTCATTAGATTTCTTAAGTTTCTGAGTGCAGTGAGCTGAGCTGTCCCCCACCCCTGCCCCCTCTCTTGCTCACTTACTCTACTTAAAGGTAAGGGGCCATTCTGCACAAAGTCTATCCAATTTTGATTGCAATTCCTTCTAATCATCTTACCAGCTGAATCCCTGCTCATTCCCTCCACGGACTGGCTACCCTTTCCCATCACACACAAGTCAGAGGACACTGGACATAAAGGAGAGAAATGGTTCTCCGCAAATGGCCCTCAGAGGAACAGGTCCGCCCACAGGCTGAGGCTCACCTTCAGGGGCCCAAAAATCTCTGGATTGTTGTTGATGTGGCGCAGGGCTGTCAGGGCATGCTCGTGCTCCCGGAACTCCGCAAAGGCGTAGCCCAGGGACTGACCCTTAACTTTCCCATAAACTCCTTTGAGGTCTCGCATCACCCTACACTAAGAGTAGAACAAGAGAAAGAACCCATGATTACAGGATGAGAGCATGAACAGGCTCCTGAAAAATCAGGTGACTGGAACAGAATCCTCGTCCATATCACTGCCACAACAGTCATACTGCAGTAATACTTACCAGTGTCTTATTAGAATACACCTACTGAAGGCATAAAACCAATTAAATATTTTCTAGCTTCCTAAGAGTTTACAGAGATCCACAAAAACCTATAAATAAGCATGTAAATAAAATACCCCCCCAATTATAATCGCCAACTGTGAACAATACATACAAGTTGAGAGGTATACGGTACTTTAAATGGTGTAAGTTATCACTGAGGATGAAGTGCTGTCCATAGATCTCATCACTGAAGAAGCCACTCAGAAAGGAAATTACTAAAGAAGAAAAAGAAGGCCTGATGGCTTTAGTTTAAGACAGACACTGAGGGGGACGCCTGGGTGGCTCACTCAGTTAAGTGGCTGCTGTCGGTTTGGCTCATGATCCTGGGGTCCTGGGATCGAGCCCCACGTCCGGCTCCCTGCTCAGCAGAGAGCCTGCTTCTCCCTCTCCCTCTGCCTGCCACTCTGCCTACCTGTGCTATCTGTCGAATAAATAAATAAATCTTAAAAAAAAAAGAAAGAAAGAAAGAAAGACATCGAGGGGCTCAGTCGGTTAAGTATCCAACTCTTGACTTCACTCAGGTCAGGATCTCAGAGTCATGAGATCGAGCCCTGAGTTAGATTCCCCACTCAGCAGGGAGTCTACTTCTCTCCTTCTCCCTCTTCTCTTTTTCTCAAATAAATAGATAAATCTTTATTTTTTTTTGCTTTAGGCAAATTTTATTTATTTGTTTTTTATTATGTTATGTTAATCACCATACATTACATCATTAGTTTTTGATGTAGTGTTCCAATAAATAAATCTTTAAGAAAGACATTCAGGCATGGAGAAGGGCCTGTCTGACATAGCCTCAGGATTATAGGAAGAAGCTTTAGCTGGCTTTGCTCAGAGCTCAGATCTTCTCTGGCATGATTTTTCCTTAAATCCTTAAGCTGAATGTAATAGGCATCCTGGGGCATCGAGGATACCATACCATAGTAGCATTATCTTGGAAAACCTGATTGTTTACATATTACTCCTGGAAGCTGTAGTTCTGATGTAATGGAGACATCTAGGTATTAGGACACATGGATGCTGCATTTGGTATACTTCTAGTACCTACATTGTCCCTACAACTGTGCCATGTACTGTAGGGAAGTTAAGAAAAGCTTAAAGTGAGGTTCCTGTCCTCAAGAAGCTTACGATCCTGCTGAGATACTATACCTACACATATTAAAGAATTAAAGAGAAAATTCAAGGGGCGCCAGGGTGGTGTAGTCAGTTAAGCATCCGACTCTTGGTTTCAGCTCAGGTCATGATCTCAGGGTAGTGACATCGAGCCCTGCATGGGGTTCCATGCTCAGCGTGGAGTCTGCTTGAGATTCTTGCTCTCCCTTTCTCTCTGCCCCTCCTGCTCGTGCTCTTTCTCTCTCTCAAATAAATAAATCAGTCTTAAAAAAAAATCCCCTTAAAATGACAGTAGAGTTTTAAAACAAACAAATAAACAAACAAACAAAATAAAGAAAAAATTCAACACAATGCAAATATTGTAAAACACATGAATTTCCCTAACTGGGGGCGCCTGGGTGGCTCAGCTGGTTAAGCATCTGCCTTTGCCTCAGGTCATGATCCCAGGGTCCTGGGATCGAGCCCTGCTTTGGACTCCCTGCTCAGCGGGGAGCCTGCTTCTCCCTTTCTGTCTCCCTCTGCTGCTCACCCTGCTTGGGCTCTCTCGCTTGCTCTCACTCTCAAATAAGTAAAGTCTTTAAAAAAAAGATTTTCCCTAACTGATGACAGGTTTTCAATGTACAGGCACTTACTAAGTATTGTGGATGTTGATATGAGAAATTACACAACTGACCTCTACACCAGTAACACTTTGAACAGTTTTACTAAGAGTGGTGTCAGATATGTGCTGATATGTTCACATTCTCTCATGTAATTCCCCAAATACCAATGCCATACATTTTTCCCCCCACAGGAAGTATCTTTAATTTACATTGAATAAGTGAATAAAATAAGATTGTAACTTCTTCTAGAGTACCACTTATTTTTCATTCTTTTTTTTAATTTTTTTATTGTTATGTTAATCACCATACATCATTAGTTTTTGATGTAGTGTTCCATGATTCATTGTTTGTGCATAACATCCAGTGCTCCATGCAGAACGTGCCCTCTTTAATACCCATCACCAGGCTAACCCATCCCCCCAACCCCCTCCCCTCTAGAAACCTCAGTTTGTTGTTCAGAGTCCATCGTCTCTCATGGTTCATCTCCCCCTCTGACTTACTCCCCTTCAATCTTCCCCTCCTGCTATCTTCTTCTTTTTTTTTTTCTTAACATATATTGCATTATTTGTTTCAGAAGTACTGATCTGTGATTCAACAGTCTTGCACAATTCACAGGCTCACCATAGCACATACCCTCCCCAATGTCTGTCACCCAGCCACCCCATCCCTCCCACCCCCCACCACTCCAGCAACCCTCAGTTTGTTTCCTGAGGTTAAAAATTCCTCATATCAGCGAGGTCATATGATACCTGTCTTTCTCTGATTGACTTATTTCACTCAGCATAATAACCCTCCAGTTCCATCCATGTCGTTGCAAATGCAATGCCATACGTTTTGAAGAGATTTTCCAGGATTAGGAAAACAGTTTACAGTCACAAATCAGAGCAAAGCAGATTTATAATATTGGCTGTGTTACTTATTCAATAAATACAGATTGAGAGATTACTATGTTCCAGGTACTCTGCCAAGACCTGGGAGCAATGACCCACCTCCTCTCCAAGAGCTCATTCTGGTCGGGAGAAATGACTGTCAGACAATGACAGGACGGTGTAATGGTAAGTGCCATGACAAAGACTTGCAGAGGCTGGGGCAGAGGAGAAGTCTCTGTACTCACACAGTGGTCTAATCAAATCTTGGTGCGAATCCAGTGTTTGTCTAATACAACTACAACTGTTGAAGACCTGCATGGCTCTCTGTGCTTACCACACAGCACTTTTCATACAGTAAGAGCCTAGATGGCACTAAAATGTTCTCCTAAAGAGCAAACTACACAGATTATTTTTCTGTGAGAAAATTAACATTACAGCACCTACTATGATGCTGAGCACACAGCAAGCATTCAAATTAATTCATGAGGGCAGACACTTCCTCACAATCTGCTGCAATTTGGACAATGCATTGAAAGGCAGTTCTAAGAAGAGAAAACAAACAAACATGAAAACTGCCAAACTCAGCCTCATCTGTTGATGTTGTGGCCAACATCAATGTGCCCAAAAGAAACTGTCAATCTACTAGCACCACAGTCTGAAATAAACGCTCAATCTGATCCAGGATGAGTACCAAACTTCGGAGTGGGCAGGGCCAACTCTCACCTCCTTGAGGCACACCCCCTTCTCCCCTCGGGTGGCATTCAGCAGCAGCTTTCTGAGCTTTTTGTCGTCCACACCCTTTGGGAGGTTGTGCAGGCAGAGCCTGGTCTGGGACACAAAGATATTCTGGTCCTTGAGTTTCTGATGCTTCAGCAGCTCAAACTAAAAGAACAACAAATGGTTAACAATACAATCCAGCCTTTAAAATTGCAGGTTCATAATTCTCCAAAAGGAAAGAACTGTGACCACCACCCCCCATCCAATAACCACACATATGGACAAAAGGAGGGAAATCACCCACCTACAGCCTTATGATGCCTAGCATAGGGAAAGAAAGGTTCAAAGAGGCAAGATGGTGAATAGTTGGTAAGATCACGGGCTCTAGATTCAGACTAAATTGGAAATCCATCCCTAACTGGAGAAGTTACATGAAATTTTTTAAGCCTCAGTTTTTCCCCTCTACAAAGTGAAACTGTAGGTCAAAATACCAATCTCTTAGCACTGATGTAAGGCTGAAACGAGGTAATATACAAACAAAATCCCAAACTCAAAACCCGGCCTAAAGCAAATAATAAATAATACTGTGCTTACCATCTATGCCTAGTCCTTATCTGCCCACCAATTCCAGCTAATTATCTAGTCCTTCCAAAAGGAAATGGAATTTGTTTAAAGAATACTTGATAGAATGTTGTCTCAACTCTGCCACCTTGAGGCAAAAGACTGTCCACGACCACAGAAAGGAATTTTGCTTCTGGAGCACTGGACTCAACTATGCTGCACAAAACACCAGTCCCAGGGCAACGTTTGCTAAAGCAAGAGGGTAACATCCTTCTCCTGGTGTGTTTTTTAAAAATCAGGTTAGTAGAAAAAAGTTTAAATTAAATTTTTTCTTTTACCAAGTCTTATTTCTGCTGTTCCTTATTTGGTAAAGGTACTAACGAATCACTAAATAAAGATACTCTGGAAATGAATATTAAAGGGTTATTTGAAGAGGCTCTCAGGCCTGAGCTCAACAGTATGATTTTTCTCCCAGGAAAAGCTGTGCCTGCGGTGAATTATAATGCATATAATCTGAGCTTTTTGCTAGAAAAGTTTGCTCTAAGGGAAAATTAAAATGTGTCACTATCAGGTTGTGATCAGAAAGGGGCATACAATGCCCACCAAATACCATGACTTCCAGATGCTCAATACCAAAAAAAGTTGTGAACACGAGACTAGAAACTGTACACAGGAAAAACACACTGCCTCTTGGTGTCATTATATTCTCATCTCTCTTCTTCATCTTCTGTACCTTCAAGCTCCAAAGCTCATTCTCTTCATGGTCATGCCTCTTTATCATTCTAGGCTGGCTTATTTGAAAGTAGACTACTTGGGCTAAAGTTAAAATTACTGCGAATGAACACTACTAAGCAGCAAAGAAACTCAATGATATCAGTTATCAGTGGAAACTCCCATGACATGGAGTTTTCCTAAGATGATTTTATAATCTGGACACAGCCCCTCCCAAAATCTTAACTCTTCCTCCTAAGACCCACATCTACCTCCTTCCCTACTAACTCCAGCCCACTCTGATCTTCCTTTCTTAGGTTATTCTGCCTTTATACTGACACCTAATTATATATAGCCTTAGCCTCTAAGTGCCTATTGCATTTTGTAGAAGCATACTATTTTGGCAAACATTTAATGCTGAGCATTGGGAAATTAAAGAATAAGACCCAGTCCTTATAATGGCATACAACGCTCATATAATATGATGTACAATGTTGGGTTATTTGCTGTTTTACACGTGTGCTTCCCTCTAACAAGACGGTAAGCAAGCAGGGTTTGTGACTGATGCGTGGCTCTCTGACAGGCACCTCCAGCATTCAATAGCTATTATTTATTGATTTATAATAAGTCATGCAGAACTTGAAGGCTGGTGCCTAATCTACCCACCCTTTCTCTTTTGGCCATATCAGCAGCGCTCACACCCTCCGCAGCCTTAGTCCCAGCACGAATCACTGCAAAAAGAGGGAAAAAGGCCAAGACATCAGCAAGGGAATTTTCACTGAGCAACAAGAGGAATGTGATTTGAATGATGCAAGCTCTTTGTACAGGGCCCAGAGGACTATGCTGGCCAGGACATAGTGGCATTTGGGTAGGTCCAGAAATAGGCTACAGGGCTAAGTTCTCAGCTCTGTGCTGCTCTCAAGGACTAAAACTGAACATTTTGTGAATTTGTTCCTCTCCTCCTTCCCTCCCCTCAAAAAGCTTCATGTGCGTATGCCCAACATCAGATGGAAAGGCCTAGAAGAAGTTCTGATAACAAGTGCATTTTAGGTATCTGGGATACAAAAATGCTCCACCTATAACCTGCCCTTGGAATTTTACTGTTCCTCGAGTACTTGGGGGTCAGTACTAAGCAGTGAGTTAAGCCAACCTGAAAACAGCCACCTGGCCAAACAGAGGCCTAGAACCAAAGGCTAAGGGCCTTACATCACTAGTCTGGGCTGTGCGGCTGCGCAGCAGGTAGGCTGACAAATACTGTATGACCTAGAGGAAGGGATTCTTCTGTTTTGCTTTGTTTTTTAATTGAAGCTCATTTCTGATTATCTTTCTGACATTAAGGGAAAGGTACTGGGTGCACATTTTAAATCTATGAATAATTCAGAAGGGTAATTTTAGTCATAATTTTCAACTCCTTCAGAAAAACTATCAGAAATCATGACAAGAAGCAAAGGTAATTTGAGCTTTTCCTCCCTCTTTGCCCTGCTAATCCTCTGACCTAAAGGTCTCAAGGCAAGCAGGCAGAAAAGAGAATGGGGCTGGTTAACCGACAAACTGAGTGAAGGCTTCCTAACAGAAAGCCCCATCTGCTCAAGTGGAATAATAATGTAACGCTGTTTAAGAGGACATGTGGGTTTTGAATGTGAAACATGCCCCCAGACATACTGTTGCTGGTCACTGTCATAGCACGGGGCCCGCTGGTCAGAAGCCGGGTTCACCCCCCCTTCCACTACTCACAGCCTTCTCGGGCCAGGTAGAGGCTCCGGGTCCCGGTAGGCTTCTTCACCTTCTTTGTCTGCAGCTTTGCAGCCTCATCACGGGTCACTGCCAAGTCGACCCTGAGCTGCCGGCCATCCAGTTTAAGCCCACCACCCTGTAACAGATTGCAACCCTCTCTCTTAAAATTCACAATGAGTAGAGACAAAGCCCCCGGCCAGGAATGCCAAGGAAAGGGAAAACAGCAAATCCCAATTATGCTATGGAACCCAACCCATAGGCTGTTTTAGCCCAGGTGGCTGCAAGTGGGCTACTGAGCCTAACATCTAGTATAGCTGTGCAAAAGGCCATGTGTATACTTAGGGCAGTTAGTAGTAATTTATTTTATGGGAGTTGATTAGGCCCAAAGTAGACCCAAATTGAGGAAAATTGATCTATATAGAGCCAATTTTTTAAATTCTAAAGAAAGCTAATGAAATGATAGTATTAACTCTACTTAGGAGAATTTAAGAGATAATGACAGTACAGGATAACTTATCTCAAAACACTATATACTTGCTTATAGAATACACAGAAAAATCCATCACCCATACATTTTTTCTCATTGACTCCACTTTACAGATGACCTTAATCCCTTCTTGTCCCAACCTTTCACGTCATCACCCTATGATAGAGGCTGACATACAGTGATTAATAAACATTAGATAATTATACCTGCTTCCTCACTTATAAAATAGGTATAATAATTGATCTTTTTTTTTTTTTTTTTTAAGTACATTCCATGCCCAGTGTGGAGCCCAACATGGGGTTTGAACTCACAACCCTGGAGACTGAGACCTGAGCTGAAGTCAAGAGTCAGACCCTTAACCGACTAAGCTATCCAGGCACTCCAATAGGTATAATAATTGTAATTACCATACCCCTGCAGAACTGACATAAGGATTAAATAAGGTAATACATGTAAAGCTGAGTGCCTAACACACACCAAGTGCTCAGTAAGTGTTAGCTTTATTATTATTATATTATTGACAGTACTAATAAAGCTGGGCATAAACAGCAGATGCTGGGGTTCGGAGCCACTGTGCCCTAAGTTAAGGGGTAAAAGAAATGTCCTCCTTACCTCAGTCTCTGGAGAAGCAGCTTCAAGGCATTTCTGAGCTGCTTCTTGAGTCACGAACTGGGCAAATGCACAACCTGCACCGAGAAACAAAATTAAATGAGATGCCAAACCCCTATGGCCCACCAGGATGCCAAAGATGACGCTACAAATGGCAGGCTGACACAGAGTGGAAGGGGGAGCAGCGTCCTTCTGTTAGGAGCTAGGAGCCGGGCACTGCACCAGGCACTGAAGGTTCAAAGACAGATGGGACACGTGCTTACAATGAAATTTTACTATTACTTCATCTTTTCCAATGCTTCTTAGAACTTTAGTCTCATCGTTGCTCTCCTTAGTAAGAAAAAGCCACAAGATATGGTAGAGAAATTCCACTTAAATCAGCATTATTTACTGGCTTGCCTTTTAGAGGACTAAAAAATGAGGCAGGAACCACCTAACCAGAAATTAATTACAGATCTCACTGTCCTCAAAGCCACCTGGGAGACATCAAATATGAGCGGACCGGCCTCTTGTAGTCAAAGTCCCTGGCTTCTATCACATGAATACAGCAGTGAACCAGAAAGCCATAAGCTCAACTCTTGACTCATACCCTCAAATTTGCACAGGCTCACCTGTCACTGGTTAGATGCAGAGCCAATCAATCCATCCTAATTTCTGCTATTGATAAAAAGCAGTTTTTATCAGCAAAGAAAAAAAGTTCACCTTACAGTAGACTCCAAAAAAGAAATACAAGTTTCACAGTATTTTGTTAGTATTCCTTTATACAAATTTAAATATTCCCTCATATATGAAAAAAACGTCCTAGAGCTACTAGGGCATTGATTGACCTTTTGTCCTCTACAAGAATGAATGGCAGCAGACTGAGACAACACACGTGGCAGGCCAACCCAAGAGTCACCATCTAGGTGAGGTCCTTCCTGCCTCCTCCAGGCAGGGCCAAGTGCCCCACCCACCAAGCCTCCAATCACATCTCTCTTTTTACAGCTCCCGTCAGGTGGCATCTTCCCAAACAGAAGGAATGCCTCAGGAGTAAGGGCCATATTTCTAGGCTGCTAGCACCTACCATGGTGTCTGGCATTAATAGATACTCAATAGGAAGAAACAAACAATACAGAAAGAAAGGGAGGAAGATGGGGGAAATATGCTCTAACTGACAGATTAGCTTATCCATCCAATATGAAGAAAAAAGGTACTTCTCTCTGAATGGGTAAGAATTTTAACACTGGAAATTCCTAGGTCAGTATTGGGTTTAATCTTAACACTTCCCTAAAAGTCTACAGATAATTTTTAGCTCTCCTAGACAGCGAAATGGCATGCTGACAGGGATAAATGCTAGGAGGCGGCCAAGGCTGTGTGAGTAGGCAAAAAAATTTAATAAGAGCTAGAAAAAGAAAATGTATTTGGGACACGTGGGTGGCTCAGCCGGTTGAGCGTCTGCCTTCAGCTCAGGTCATGATCCCAGGGTCCTGGGACGGAGTCCTGCATTGGGCTCCTTGCTTGGCAGGGAGCCTGCTTCTCCCTCTGCCTGCAGCTCCCCCTGCTTGTGCTCACTCTCTCTCTCTTCCTCTCCCTCTGACAAATAAATAAATAAAATCTTAAAAAAAATGATTAAAACTATGCTTATTAAAATCGTTAACTCTAAGCTAATATTAATAGATCAAGAAAGAGACAGAGCAAGTCAACTATTGACTACATTCTGAAAATACCAACCCAACAGACTACTGCACTCAAAAGGAAACAAAAGATATCAAAGTAATACAATATCCTATAGTAATAGGAACAGTCTATGCAATTCTAGTTGCCCATTTTTAGAAAAACATACTGGAAATGGAGAAGGTCCAAGAAGCATAGTTGAGTATTAGAGTTGAAGACACATTAAGTGATTACTCCAGTTGAACCTACTCATTCTACAGATAAGAAACTGAAGCCTGAAGTGGTTAAACAATTTACCAAAATCACCCAGCTGGTCTATGGCTCAGCTACAATTAGATCCCTAATATCCAGGAAGCAGTTCAGCTTTCTTTCCATCATACTGACCTACTTATATCTTTTTGGCTAAGGAAAAACCAAAAATGATCAGGTCTCATCAATTTGGAAAATAAGGTTTAGAACAGAGGTTCTTAACCCTTGAATAGATTCCAGAAAGCCCACAAACCCTCAGAAGTGGCATTTTTCTGGAGAGATGGTTCATAGCTTTTGCTAGATCTCAAAGAAAGCAAGAACCAGAATGAATTAAGAATTCACTGCTTTAGGAGAATGACTGCAGTTGATGAAATCAAAGATTATAAATATACGGAAAAGATGCTGCTCCCCTGAACAACAGTACACTAGAATGAACTGGGGCCAATCCTTCAAAGTTCAAAAGAAATAGCTTTAGAGAAAAAAACATCTAAGGCAGCAGTCCTGCTATGTACAGCTTTCCTTCTGACTGTTGCCACTGCAACAAAATTTCTGTTAGCTTCCATCTCTAACAAAAGCAACTGAAAAAGATCCCAGTAATTTCAAGCAATGTGGAATGATTAATACCCATGAGATGCTATCACATTTGAAATTCAAAGGAGAACAACAAATGGAATTCATTACCCTAAAGTAAATAAGCAAGGGCTTAAAAAGCTTAGACAAAATTGTGGCTGGCAGCACCATTAAAGATGCTGAGTTTGATATCTTGGAAGACAACCTCAGAATGTCCTTGGTGCTTCTATGGACCACAGAAACCTGGGCTGGATAGACTGTAGACCCCGCAGAATGACACACATTATGTTCTCAAGTAACCTAATCAGTGTCCATGGCAGCAGTCTCCACCTTTTTAGGGCCTAACAAGCTGACAACAAGTACCTTTAGAATGCTCTGTGTCTGGATGCAAGACAATACGGACATACTTAAGGTCTCCAAATTGCTGGAGGAGCTCCCCGAGTTCTTCTTCCTCTGAGTCAAAAGACAGGTTTCTACGGAAGATAGTCAAGTCACAAGAAAAGTCAATTACTAAAGTGAGATCCTGTGTTCTAGTACAAGGTGAGTAAGACACCAAATGGAGTGGTACTCTTGTTCATGACCACCCTCTGGGGTTCAGGTACAGTACCAATACATAGGGGAGGCCCCCAGTGGCCCAGCGTCTGATGTGTGACTCTGCCCCTCATCCATAACTAACTAGCCTTTCTATGTCAATCAGATTCTCTCCCCCAGGAATTTAAAACTTGAACAGACACACACAAAGGCCAAAAGCCGTTGATGCAGATTCATTTCAAAATAGGAATACCCCACCCAAAGGAAACTTCTGGGAAGCAGAAATCTGAAAATGTCCTATATCTTGATCTGGGTGGTGGTTATATGGGTATATACAAACAAAAAATTTCACTGAGCTGTACATTTAGAGTAATGCACTTTACAGAATATATGTTATGCCTTGAGAAGGAAAAAAAAAAAAAAGGCAGTGAGTGTTCTCAGAGAACAGACCCACAGCCTTCCTACAGCTGGGGCCCAAAACATCCCAGATTTTCATCTCCTTCTTAAGGTTTGCTCTTCGACAGCTTTGATCCTGTGAACCACCCAATGTTCATCGAACAAACCCGCTTTTTCATTAACACTGGCCAAAATTAGTTTCTCTTATTACAAACAGAAGATTCACAGCAGGCTGATGAGAAAAGTCAAGTGTGTACATGTGTCTGTCTGTCTCTCTTGATTACCCATTTTCCTTTCTGTGTTGCTGTGAAATCCAGGTTTCAGTTAAAACTTTACAAAAGCCAGAAAATCCTTCAAAATAATAACTCAAAAGCAAACACAGTAAAGTTTACTAGCTAAGTGCAAAACAAGAAAAGCACTTATTTCTCTTGATGGGATTAAAAAAATGTTAGAAGATTTTATTCTACCAAATTTCAATACATTATAAAGATCTTTCGTTTCCCCAGCAATGCACATCCTTCCAGGGTAAAAACAAGAAACAAAAAAACAGTCCCCAATAAATATTTATAATTTTTCTTCTCTATACTCAGTTAACAACCCCATAAACAATTCTATCTTATGAAGTAACTGAAACAAAAAAGATGTTCTGCAATAAGACATATCCTAGCCATGTCACTTCTTCTAATTTGTCTCATTGTGTATAGTTTTCTCTCTCCCATCCTTTATTTTCCTAAGTTTCATTAAAAGATGTAGAAATAATAAGGAATGGTGACATTTCCTCCTTCTTATTAAACAGCATCCTCTACAAATACAGAATTATTTATATGGCCATTCCAAACAACACAATAAGAACAACTATGAAGAGACAAGCCGTGAAAGAAGAAAATGGGCTACAATGCAGCTTATGAAGGCTAAATTCACCTTTGTTAACAGCTATGATATGGGCATGTGTGTGGGTGTTCTCTGAGCAATCATTAAGGTTAATATTTTGTGTCTTTTTCCTCATTTATTTCCTAAATTTCCTACAATAAGCATAAGTTACTTGTATAATAAAAACAATCTTAAAAGACTATACAGGAAGATAAAATACACATCTTTAAAATAAGACCCAAATAGCCCTAGCACACTGGCACTTAAGAAAGGACAAGAAAGGGGGCGCCTGGGTGGCTCAGTCGGTTAAGCATCTGCCTTCGGCTCAGGTCATGATCCCAGGCTCCTGGGATTGAGCCCCACATTGGGCTTCTCGCTCAGCAGGGAGCCTGCCCCTCCCCCTGCTTGTGTGCTCTCTCTCTCTATCTCTCCCTCACTCTCTCTCAGATAAATAAATAAAATCTTTTAAAAAAAGAAAGAAAGAAAGGACACATGCTTGAGGTATCCTAAAGATATCCTGACTCTATGAAACGGCGAATGTACCACAGTCAGTAGGACTAAAATGGCAATGGCAACATGGAATAAAACCCATCTCCACCTGACTCCCTCCTTAAGATTTCCTGGAAACAAATGGGATGCCTTATTTTATTCTGGACACTACTTTAAAAGGTAAGTTAGGCATAGAGAAAAATTATCTGGGACAAGTGTATCACCCCTCCCCAGCATTCCCCTAAAACAAAAGCCAGAAGGAAGATGTTTCTAAGAGTTGAAGAACTGATTTATTCCAAATGATGCTACTCCAATTACAAAGAAGGAAATGTAAATGAGGACAAAATCTGCAGACCCCTGCTCTTTATCTTCTGTGTGCAGTTCTGATTCTCCTATATTCTCACTGTTTGCTATGTTCCTAGGGCCAGATGTATTAATGGTCTTAAAGGCATCTAATTTTCTGGCCTACCTAACAGAATTAGTACCGGGGGGTGGGGGGGGGCGGGGGGAAGAGTGGGGCGACTGGCTGGCTCAGTCAGTGGAGCATGCAATTCTTGATCTTGGGGTTGTGAGTTTGAGCCCCACACTGGGCATAGAGCTTACTTAAATATAAAATCTTTACAAAAATAAAGAGAGAGAAAGAAGAAAGGAAAAAAGGAGAAAAGAAAAACCTGTGAGGGCAACATAAACAGCAGATCTCAAGGTACAAAGACATACCTGATAAAAACAGTTTTCCCTTCATTCACATCAGAGGGTAATTTCCTCTTCTTTTTCTTTGAGACTTGCACATCTAAAGTAAAAAGAAAAAACAACAAACTGAAAAAGACTTAGTGCAACCCACATGACAAGGGGCTAACTTCTTAGATATATAAAAACCTTGCTTAAGTGAATAAGAAAAAACAAAATTAAAAGTGAACAAAGGATATACAACTAAATACATGAAAAGATGCCCAAATTTACTCAAGAAAAACATAGCACCAGAAATAAGAAACTATTTTTTATTCCAACAGATTGGCAACAACCAAAAAAAAGGATGAAATGCGATGTGGTAAGGGTGTGGGACAAAAGACATTCATATATACTGTTGTAACAGTCTAAACATTAAGAACATTTGAGGAGAAAAAAATACACATTCACACACACAGACATACACTATATTTGACGTGTGTGTGCATGCACGTGTTTTTGCTTATAAAAGTATTAAGATAGGGGGCGCCTGGGTGGCTCAGTCGTTAAGCGTCTGCCTTCAGCTCGGGTCATGATCCCAGGGTCCTGGGATAGAGCCCCGCATTGGGCTCCCTGCTCCGTGGGAAGCCTGCTTCTCCCTCTCCCACTCCCCCTGCTTGTGTTCCCTCCCTTGCTGTGTCTCTCTCTGTCAAATAAATTTTAAAAATCTTAAAAAAATAAAAGTATTAAGATAGATACACAAGAAACTTTTAACATTGGTTGTTTCTGGAGAGGGGTCCTAAGTGGCTGAAGACCTGGGTACAAGGAAGACTCTCTGGGTACAAGGAAAGACTCTTCTTTCATATTCTGAAAGAATATGAAAGAAACAGCAGTGGTTACTTTAAGGGACTCTTGGGGGCAGTGGTGAGGAACTTTTCTTTCTATATTATTCTCCTGCACTATCCTTTTTAATTTTCTGCCATTATTATGTATTGACTCAATAATTTTTTCAAGGTAAAGAAATGGTAAGAGACAGATGAACCTGGTTATTAAATGCAAGGTCTCATAGTCCCATCAGTATAGAAGCTTCTTTGATTCTACGGTGTCTACCATTCTCTCCTCATGGAAAAAGCTTATTTCCTCAGATTTTTTATATGGCCAAACCAACATGCCAGACTTAACCTAAAGAACCAGTTATTGACCATTCCTCATTCTGTAATGACCAGCCTCCCTCAATAAATGAGTTGAACTTATGCCCAGCAATCTTTATAAAGGGAGCAACAATGTTTGATTACAGTTTTCCAAAATGCCCCAAGAGGTCCTTTATCCCCATCTCAACTCATAAGAGTTGTTTAAAATCCTCTTGGAATGGGACGCCTGGGTGGCTCAGTCGTTAAGTGTCTGCCTTCGGCTCAGGTCATGATCCCAGGGTCCTGCGATCGAGTCCTACATCGGGATCCTTGCTCAGTGAGGAGCCTGCTTCTCCCTCTCCCTCTGCTACTCCCCCTGCTTGCGCTCTCTCTCTCTCTCTGACAAATAAATAAATAAAAATCTTTTTTAAAAAAATAAATAAAAAATAAAATCCACTTGGTGTTAGGATACAATATCCTGCTTATCCAGTTATTCATTCATCTTGGAGAAGCAAGAGAAGTAGTGCTTCAGCATTAAGCCAGGTTTTAAATTCCCTGAGAATCTTAACCCTCAAATACTATTCCAAACGTATTTAAAAGACAAAACAAAAATGCTGAGAAGGAATATAAAGATATCCTTTCCAGCACTGAAACATAAATCTGACAGAACACCTTAGAGCCCTATTTAAAAAGAGGTGTGCACTGAACTGATGCATATTTGTCAGTAACTGGTTTTAAACATAAAGGTGTCCACAAAGATCCCAGGCAAACCTTCGTCCTCTTGCTCTTCACTGTTGGTATCACTCTGAGCCGGTTCCTCTCCGCCATCGATACTCTCTCTTCCCTCCAGGATGCTGTCGCCGTCAGAGAGCTCCTCCTCACTGCCCTCTGCGGCTGCGGCCCTCCAGACTGCTCTGCAATGGCACAGGTCAGAACCAGGGGTCTGGGCTGTCAGAGGAGTCTCTCCATAGTCATTACACACGTCGCCTCTGCCGTGATGGGGGCAGGGAAGACATCACTGTCCCTCCCAGACACAAGCCTAGCTCTGAGTCTGTTGTCTCGGAACAAGATGAGCTGCTTACCTCTTTTGAATCTGTGCAGTCTTGGTCACCCTTGATTTTTTATTCTCTTCCCCCTCCTCCTCTTCCTCTTCTTCCTCCTCTGTGGCATCCGCTTCTTCCCTGCCATTCTCTTTATCTAATTCCTGATGTTTAGGTTCAGGCCTCTTCTCCTCACCTACACACGGAGGTAAAGAAAAGAATTCATTTAGAATCCAAAATTACCTTGGACAAGATTAACCAATACCCCAAGTTCCTAGTTCGTTGGGACTATAACTATTTTTCTCAGTATTTTTCTTACTGCATGTAAGAGAAAGTATGAGGGGAAAAAAGCAAAAACAACAAAAAGCCCTCATCACTGAGATTCCCTGGAGGCCTGTCCCATTCACCGGAATGAGAGAGGGAGCAGCTGAGCCTCTGCAAATGGCCTGCCACTGCATACCACAGCCTGCACAGTGTTCACTCTGGGGCCCAGCCATGAACTTTCATCCCGGTGAGTTCTGTTCTCGGAGCTCCTGGTGGCTTAAAAGCCGCCTGCTTTCTAAAAAAAACCTCAAGTTTTAAGTTTCCCTATTCTTAATAGTCCATCATTTTATGAAAAGTGGGAAAGGACAGCCAGCATAGGGGACAATGAACTCAGGTCCCACTCCTCATTCACATTCACACCAAGGAGTGAGCTTAGACTCAAAAGACCCCATGTTTTGAGACCAGATCACCAGATGGTACAACATGAATCGACAAACAGCTCTGTGCTCACTTCTGAGCCCACAGGAATTCAGAGTTTCTCTTAATCCTCAGTCTTATTCTTTCCGTTAATCTTGTGCTTTTGGTATCTTTAACCCAGTATTCTTACTGACAAGCAGGTTCCCTTATAATTTTACCATAGGTAGAGCTGTTTCCATACCCACCGCAGGACATACAACCCCTCCTACCCAATATCATCACATCTTACCTGGGGCAGAGGCAGACTGTGTATTTTTATATTTATCCTTTGCCACAGCCCAATCCACAGCTACTGTCCGCCCTGTCAGATAGAAAAGTAGCATCAGAAAGGTCTTCCTTTTTTTTTTTTAAGATTTTATTTATTTATTTGAGAGAGAGAGAGAGTGAGATAGAGAGAGCCCAAGAGGGGGTAGGGTGAGAGGGAGAAGCAGACTCCCTGCTGAGCAGGGAGCCCATTGTGGGACTCGATCCTGGGACTCTGGGATCATGACCTGAGCTGAAGGCAGTCGCTTAACCAACTGAGCCACCCAGGCGCCCGGTCTTCCTCTTTTTAAAGTCTCTTGTAAATGACTTCCTATTCATCAAAGACCGTGATGGAACCAAAACAGACAAAAGAAACTGCTAATTCAGAGAATGTTGGTCCTGAAATAAACCTCAGAGTAGCCTACGTTTTTAACCCTTAAACTTTTTCATCAATGTAAACAGTTATTTTGCCTTTCTACAACAGCCCCCACACCTGGGGTAATAGAGAGAAGAGAAGAAAGAAAGAGAGAGAGAGAGAGAGAGAGAGAAAGAAAGAAAGAAAGAAAGAAAGAAAGAGAGAAAGAAAGAGAAAGAAAGAGAAAAGAAAGAGAAAAGGAAGGGAGGAAGGAAGGAAGGAAGGGAGGGAGGGAGGGAGGGAGGGAGGGAGGAAGGAAGGAAGGAAGGAAGGAAGGAAGGAAGGAAGGAAGGAAGGAAGGAAGGAAAGGAAGGGAACAGTGTTTCCAGTCAGACAAGTCTCTAGTTAGACTAAGCAAGAGGCAAAACAAGTGCTCTGGAATAATCTGCACTCTGCACAGAAATTACAAAGTCTCCAAGCCAAGCCCTTCTTTAGTATCTAGTATATGAACACAGTCAGTTTAACAGCCCAAGGGAGCTGAAGGGTGCTGAAGAATGACCACAACCAAGACAGAGAAACCTGCAAAACCCACAGCCCCCGGACAGCAACCTGCATCTATCAGTGATTATTTCAGGGACATTTTTTCATTAAGGATTTAAATGCATACTCATCATCCAAATAAAGTAAAGCAAATAATGGCATGCGTTCTTTCAAGTTTAACCCTAAGATCAAGCACTAGGAATATTTCATCAAACAGCTTCTATATTATCAGTAAGACTCAACAATTCAAACACCTTTTGAAAATGTAGAAAGTGGGTTACTGTGCTAATTCACCAAACACCAGAAATATCTGGGTGAACGATAGAGATACAGAAAACTCACCTTTTATCTCTTTCATGTTCATGCTTTTGAGAGCTTTTCCTGCTTCTAGAAGGTTTTTGAACTGGACAAAAGCAAAACCACGCATCTTTCCATCTGTGTGCAAATGTACAAAAAAGTTAGAGGCAGCAGGTGGGGAGCCAAAGAACACCAAGAAGGACATTACAGCAACCTGGGCTGGCAGGATGACCCAAGCCCTGCCAACCAGTCAGCCCCTTGCCCAAAGCAATAGCTTTTGTCCTCCTGCTGAGGATACCCTGATTCAAGCTTGGGGAGAGCAAATGCATTTTCTCAAACTATAACTTGTCTTCTAAAACTAGTTCTGAGATCTAACTAAAAATGCCATTGGGGGAACAAGTACTATTTTTGAGTTTTTGTTATGTGTCAAGCACTGTGCCTGATACTTTATATATATCATATCATCTGGGGCTCACAAACAGTATGACATGAACCTTGTATTTCTATTTGTTTAAAAGATTTTATTTGAGAGAGAGGGAGTGCATGCACAGTTGGAGGGAGGGGCAGAGGGAGAGGGACAAGCAGACTCCGCGCTGAGTGTGAGCCCCACGGCGGGGCTGGATCCCACAACCTTAAGATCATGACCTGAGCTGAAATCAAGAGTCAGATGTTCAACCAACTGATCCACCCAGGTGCCCCTGTATTTTTATTTCAAATATCGGTTAGTTCAAGGATGAAATGGAAAAACACCATTATGTTAAATAATCTTAATCTAATCCACAACAAATGAAGGTTTGCTAGTACCTGGCTTCCGGGGGATGTTTACTTCCAGGACAGCTCCATATTGAGCAAATACTGTCTTCAAGTCATCTTCTGAACACTGATGCCAAACGTGAAAAGATATTATCACAGAAAATAAACATGAAACATCAACCATTAAATTAGTTCATTACAAAGAACTTGAACACTTTCACTCCTTTTTTTACTTTTGAGACTGGGACATCAAACATTTCTAAACAGAAGACAACTTGCTTTGGATCAAAGAAGACAGATATCAAAGAGCTCTTCCTCCCCTCCCTATCCCAGCAGTAGTGCCCCAAAGGGAAGACATCTTCACACTTACTATTCTTAATTAATTGTTTATACAGGCCCATTTTCTGTATTCAACAAGGCTAAGATTCATGCCCAGAAGGAATTATGTCCAATTATACCATCCTGGTGAGGAGCTCCACCAATGAGCACCAAGAGCCTTAAGAACAGGTCGTGTTAGTGTTCTCTGTCACTCACCTTAAAGCTCAGGTTCCGAATAATTAATCTGGCTTTCTTGTCTGCCACTTTGGGTTTTTTAGGCTTCAGTTCCTTCTTTGGGGGTTCTGAATTTTCTAAAAAATAAGAGGCAACAAAATAAGTCTGTGATCCAGCCTCTAGGCCCAGAACATCACAGGAAAGAAGCTACTAGCAAAAAAAGGCATTTCTCACAGGGTTAAGTATGACAACACCCAGAACCACCAGATTTCCAAAGTTAGAATTAAATAAAAGACAAAAATGAGTAATAAAATACATTAGATGATTTTGGACATCAAAAGGAAATTTAAGGAAGTTTTAAATTTAGAAGCTATCCCCTATCCTCCCTCCCCCTCCTCCCCTTCCTCACTCTGAGGGAAAACTCCCTGCTAGAAACTCACCATTTTCCCCCTTTTCCTTGGACTTGTTCCTCTGTTTTTTCTTGGCAATAGTCACGTTGATCTTACAGCCTTCGAAGGTGGTAATCTCCTTGAGGGCCCTCTGAACATCTTCCAGCATAGAAAAAGTGACATAGCCAAAGCCTCGACATGCCTTACTCCCTGAACAGTGAAGGATGAGGGGGAGAACTGTAAGCCAAGAGCCCTAAAACAGTAAACTCTCTCTTTAAAAAAAAAAAACAAAAAACAGTAAATTCTCAAAGTCCTAACTAGCAGATATACTGCCAGACCACCCTATTATCAGTTTGCCAAAATTCTCAGGAGGGATACAAACAAAGTTGGCATCAGTGGCCCCTTCTCCACTTTGCTCAGAAATTGTTAGGCTTCCTCTTCTAATTTGGTGTCTTCACTGTTAGCGCCTCTTCTTCCTCCTTTCCTGATAATCTTGAGAATACGGAGGGTCCATGATACCCATTATATCCCCAAAGAAGAATTCAACATCAAATAGAATGGAACATCACCAGAGAAGGTGGGAAAGGTAAGTATGGTAGCTTTGAAAACTGCAACGCAATAATGCAGCAGATCAGAAATGAATGCCTGAGGTCCTGACAAAAGAACCTCAATAAACAATAAATATTGCTTCAGGAGCCTGCAGATACTATTACCATTATTACCAAACCTTAGCAATCAATATCAAGCTTAACCTTTACAAAGCTGTAAATCTCTTACCTCACTTTCATCTTCAGAACACACTAAGGTAGATAAAGTGAATATTATCATCCTTTCTTTCCAAATGAGTAATTTGAGACGGAGGAAAGTAAGTGAACTGGTTAATGCACCAGGTGTTTGTAGCTGAATTAATTCCTCATTACTAGCCCCATGTTCTTTCCATGGGACTCCACCAATATAAAGGCCACAGAGAAGAATATTAGGACCAAGCAGATGAACAGTTGCAAATAAAAACTATAACTCACCTTTGCCCTTTTTGGTATGCTTTTTTTGATTTAACATTTTTGTGTAGTAAAATGTTTAAGTCATTTACTGCATCAAAAAGGAAAAGACCAGGTAGTCTGCCTACTACCCAAAGAAGAAATACAGCTCACATGCTCTGCTTCTTTTTCAACTACCCTCGAACCTACTTCAGGGTACAAGCCCTCAAACACATGACGCTGATCCACATAAGTGGTTAAAGCTGAAACTTTGCACTATGAAGGCATACTGTGATCTGGAGATCAAGGTTTTTCTCGGGACTCCTCACAAAAGCCAGCCCACTCACTGTCAGAAATCAGAACAAGAAAAGTCAGGGCCCTTCCTGATCAGTACAACCAAACACAAAGCAGTTGAAACGTGAAGGGGGCGGGGTGGGGCCTGGGTGGCTCAGTTGGTTAAGCATCTGCCTTCAGCTCAGGTCATGATCCCAGGGTCCTGGGATCGAGCCCCCCACATCGGGCTCCCTGCTCCGCGGGAAGCCTGCTTCTCCCTCTCCCACTCCCCCTGCTTGTGTTCCCTCTCTCGCTGTGTCTCTCTCTGTCAAATAAATAAATAAAATCTTAAAAAAAAAAAAAAAACGAAAGAAAGAAAGAAAGAAACACAAAGGGGTTCAGCACCAAAATAAAAGCATGTACTCACAACAAATGCCATTCACTGTTTGTCTGCACAAAGCACTCTCATTTTACTTGAATCCTCACAACATCCTGTGAAATTGTCCCCATCTTCAAGAGGTAGAGTCACCACTAAGACCTCATCCCACATCCCCTCCCTCCTTCCCATCCCAGTAAGTGCAACACTCTTTCCAACACATCCTGACTATCTGAAAAGAAAAGTGTATAGTCTTTCAAAAAGGGAACAGAGTTGTTTTTGTTTTGCGGGTTTTGTGGGTTTGTTTTTTTTTTAGATTTAGACCACATACATAGGATACAAGGTAAGATTACACCTCAGCTATATTTTGAGGACCCAAAAGAGAATTCCCATTCAGTGCCTGTTCCTCCCTGGAACAGAAGCATCGAGCACTGGACAGTAGTGTTTCTCAAAGTGTTCTGACGACCCACAGTAATGAATGTAACTTATAGTAGAACCCAATACACATATATATTCTCTATGTAAAACCAAAGGGGTGCCTGGCTGGCTCAGTCAGTATAGCAAGCGATTCTTGATCTTAGGGTTATAAATTTGAGCCGCACACTGGGTGTACAGATTATTTAAAAATAAAATCTTTAGGGATGCCTGGGGGGCTCAGGAGTTAAACATCTGCCTTCAGCTCAGGTCACGATCCCAGGGATCAGTCCCGCATCAGGCTCCTTGCTCTGCAGGGAAGCTGCTTCTCCCTCTGCCTGCCGCTCCCCCTGCTCATGCCCTCTCTCTCTCTCTCTCTCTCTCTCTGACAAATAAATAAAATCTTTAAAAAAATTTAAACAAATAAAAATATTTTAAAATTATAAATATTAACCCTTTACCACATATACATATACTTTGTTTAAAAAATTCTTGTCATGACCCACTCAAAACCCACTAACGCGTAATGATCTGCAGTTTAAGAAACACGGCTGTACAGGACTCTCATTCTTCACTCACCCACATCTCTACTTAAAATGGCAAAGAACCAGGCTGGTGTCACGGCTTGCATAGCAATCAGAGCCATGTGGACAATCCCAACTCTGGCCTCCGTTATTAACAAAATACAAGCTAATGATGGAGGGATTATTAGCACACAGTTAGCCTGCCTACTCACATACTCAGATACCATGGGGGGAAATGGGGGTCCACAAGATGCCAGTTCCCACCAGTTGTTCTGCTGAAAGACAAAGAAGTGGCCACCTACAGAGACAGCCTGATGACTTAGAAGAGAGCTAAATATAACATCGGATGCCTATCTTGAGTGTCCTTGAAGTCTAGGTAAGAGGAAGGAATGCTTCTCTACAACTAAAACCCTTACAATTCCTTCTCATTGCAATACATGCCAACCCTTTCTCATAGTGATGCAATGAGCATCACACAGAATATGAGGCATATAGCAGTATTACACAAGTAAATATCCCCAGTGGCTCAAGCCAAAAGCCTTGGGAATCAGACTTGACTCCTCTTTTTCTCATACCCTGCGTCTGATCCATCAAATCCTCTCGGTTCTATCTTCAAAAATATCCATATTCCAATCACTTTTTACCACCTCCACTGCTACCATCCTGGTCCAACACCATAATTTCTCACCTGGATTATTGCAGAAGCCTACTATTTGGTCTCCCTGCTTCTGTCCTATTCCCCAACGGCAGCCTCAGAGTATCTTTTAAAAATGTAAGCCAGATCATACTTACTGCTCCCTACTCAAAACCAGTAGTTTCTCATCTCAGAGTAAAAGCCAAAGTCTTTGCAATGGCCTTTAGGTCCTCCATGATCTGGTACCCTAGAATCTCACTTCCTACTTCTCTTACCTTCACTCACTTACCCTGGGCACCCTGTTCTCCCTGCTATTCCTTCAGTATACCAATAGTCCTCTTCAGTATTCCTGAGCTTGCTGTTTCCTCTGCCTAGCCTCCTCCTCCTGGAGAGAAACATGTTCACTCCTTCACCTCAGTCAGGCCTTCCCTGGCTACTCTATCTATAGATAACTGCCATTCCTCACTCTTCTACAACCCCCACCCCCACACTCACTTACAGAGACTCCTTATCCTTCTTCCTGACTTATTTTTCTCCTTAGTATTTACCACCATAATCACTATATATCTTGCTTGTTTATTGGCTGTCTTCCCCATCTTGAAGATTTAAGAGCAAGTTTTTTGGCTTGGTTTGGTTTGGTGCACTGCTCCATCCTCAGGACCTACAACAGTGCCTAGCGCATAGCAGGCATTCAAAAACTATTTGAATGAATAAATGAGTAAATGAGTAACATACTGGTTAGGAGCTCCGGATGATCAAATTCTGGATCCGCTACTTACAAGCTGTACGAACTTCAACTAAAGTTACCAAATTTTCCCTAAGCTCCAGATTACTGTCTGTAAAATGGGGTTGAGACTCTCCACTCAACAAGACTGTTGAGAAAACTAAACGAGATTAACACGCGCGGAATTCAGCACCGTGCCTGGCAATCGGTTGACTCTCAATAAGCCTTACTGATGTTTTATTAAATGTTAACTGTATTAAATATTAAATGTTAACATTGTTACCAAATAAGATCTTGTATGGGAGCGCACGTAGTAGACGGAAAGTAAACGCTATGTAACCCTGAGGCAATGCCTTGCCTTTCAGAATGGACCCCCATGGACTCATAGGGGTCATCCAGAACCGAGCCGGTTTAGAAAAGAAACTCAATTCCCAGCCCCTTCTCCTAGGAGCGGGTAAAGAACTATCTGGCTTGGGGCGCCTGGGTGGCTCAGTCGTTAAGCGTCTGCCTTCGGCTCAGATCATGATCCCATGCTTCTGGGATCGGGCCCCCTGCTCCGCGGGAAGCCTGCTTCTCCCTCTCCCACTCCCCCTCCTTGTGTTCCCTCTCTCGCTGTGTCTCTCTCTGTCAAATAAATAAAATCTTTTAAAAAAAAGAAAGAATTATCTGGCTTGCTGAAGTCTGAGAGGGTGTCCTCGCTCGGATCCCGCTCCCGGGTACCCCAGCCCTATCCTCGACAGCCCCGCCCCCTACCTTTCTCAGTCACCACGAAGCACTGCTTCACCGGCCCCACCTGACTGAACAGCTCCTCCAGCTGCTCACTGCGGGCCGAGGGCGGGAGGCGGCCCACAAATAGGGTGAGCCCGGCCATGAGGCTGGGAAACCGAGGCGCGCGAGACCGCGACGGAACCAGGCCCGCGCACGCGAGGCAAGGACAGGGCTTTGGCACGCCAACCACGCCAAGTGGCCCGGAGATTCCGGAAGTGCTCGTCACTCAAAAGAGTCCGGAGGAAAACATGGTGGCGAGGGGGGAAAAGCGTTCCGGAAAGGGGGGGGGGGGGGGGGGGGGGGGAGGTCATGCCTGGGGGCGGAGCTTCTTGAGCGGGGCTCCACCCCTAATCCCGGTACTGCCCCTCCGGTCCCCTTCGCCCCCCGGGCCACTGTAGGAAACTGGCATCTCTAGCTCCTACCCAGATTAAAATCTCACTTCCAGGAGATGATCCTAATGTGCCACCGCAGGCAGAGGAAGTCGTTTTTTGCTCGGGGTCTCACCCAGGATCTGACACGTACTGGATATTTAATGAATACTTTCTTCGGTGCCACCACACCCAGTTTACGTGTATAAAATGCAACCAGAATGCACATAGATGCATACATCACAAACATCATTTGAAGAATTCTCATATTTCAGAGAATATGAGACATCTGTCACACTCTAATAACTATAACCGCGCCTGTAACAGAGGACAAATTACAGCTACTTTTAAAGCACACACAGACACATATCATACACAATCATTCTTTCAATAAATATTTACTGAGCGCCTACTATGTACCAGACACTAGAGATAAAATTGGTGAGCTAAAACAAGAGTCCCTACTCTCATGGAGAATGAAGTGTAGTGGGGGTAGACAGACATTAACTTTAAAAACTTACAAATAAATCATAACATGCACACTACAGGACAACAGAACACACCCAAAGCAAACATAACATACACACAGACCCAGAATGCAGGTCCTCCCAGAGACAGGAGAAAACCTTCCCTCAGGTCAGCTTATCAGACAGACCCATGACTGAGGGATCTCACCCACCAGCAGGAGATGTGGGTGCTCCGGGAACCTGGAAAGCAGAGACTATTTGCCATTCCACTGGGTTCAGGAACTGACCTGTGCGCAAGACTGCAGCACCCTGCAGGGGTTCCAGCTGAGAAAAGTTCCCAATGCACTTTTTAAATAATAACTTCTCAATGGTATAACCTGAAAATTCAAGGAGTACAAAAGGTACAGTGAAAAGTAAGTTTCCGTTTCTCTTCAAACCCCATTTGCTTTCAATACATTTTGGACAGATGGGATGACTGGTTGATAGTAATGGGGGGGAAAGGGAGAACACTTAACATCAGATTTATGAAGCCCAGCTCCACGTAAATAATGTATGCTCAAAAGAAAATGCCAGTTATTTTTACACACATAACTCAGGAGAGGAAGTACTGAAATACAAAACAGATTTTTGAGGCTATGGCCTTAATCCTATCCAGGATAAACAGAGACAAGTAGACAAAGGAAATGGGATGGGTCATTTGAATAAAGTCGGTTTGGGATTCCACATTCCTCCCTCCTTTTTTCTCCTCTCCTGCCCCCTCGCCACTTTAGAAATCAGAATTCTATCCCCAAAGACTTAACTGCAAGCTTCGGGGCCCTAGCTATAGGGAGGGCTTCCCAGTGCTGGTTGCAGTGTACACAGGGAAAAGAACCCTAAGAAGGCTGTTCCAACAACCCTTTGGGATGTCCCTCCAATGCTGTTTAAAATACTTCGCCCTCGAGCGCCTGGGTGGTTCAGTTGTTAAGCATCTGTCTTCGGCTCAGGTCATGATCCCAGGGTCCTGGGATCAAGTCCCCCATCGGGCTCTCTGCTCCGCGGGAAGCCTGCTTCTCCCTCTCCCACTCCCCCTGCTTGTGTTCCTGCTCTCACTATGTCTCTCTCTGTCAAATAAATAAATAAAATCTTTAAAAAAAATAAATAAAAATGAAATACTTCGCCCTCAGACCTTCCTTAAAGGACAAAACAAAACTGTGTGCCTGTGCCCATCAGAGGGCAGCAGCCACCCACACTGCGGAGTTCTGTGCCCCTAGGGGAGAACAATGCTGCTGACCCTTTCTACACTTCCGGAGTTTCAGACCTGCCCACCTCCCCCCCATCTCAGTCTCCCAGCCTCAACCTCAGCCCCGCCGGTCCTATCCATTCACATCAGGGAGACCACGTGGTGCTTCAGTCAGGAATATTTGCTCATCCATCTACCCAGGACACACGCAGCGTTCTTTATTAAATAGCAGGAGTTGTGGTGCCCCGCACCACATCAGCAACGTGGCTTCCAGGGGAAATAAACTGTTGGCTTCTCCCTCATCCATCACTGTGCCGGAGCCTGGGAAGGAAGAAAGAGAGGCCTGGGCTGTGCTCTCTCTCCCAGCCAGCCTCTCCCAGGTCCCATCCCTCTGGCTCCACTCCCCCTTGCAAGCCAGACCTTATTATACCACTCACTTCTTGTGCTGAGTCCTTCTCACAGCTGTAGTTAGTGCTATTGTAATTATTTATAGGATTCATTTTGTTTTTTAAGATTTTATTTTTAAGTAATCTCTACACCCAACGTGGGTCTCCAACTTACAACCTCAAGATCAAGAGTTGCATGCTCTACGGACTGAGCCAGCTAGGTGCCCTACGTGATTAGTTCTTTAATGTCTGCGTTCCCCCCAAAGACCTTCAACTTCATAAGTTCAGGGCTGGTGTCCACCTCGTTCAACTCTCTCTCCTCATCACCTAGCATATTGTAAGCATTCAATAAAATGTTTTAAAGAGATTGAATGAAGGAAGGAAGGAATGAGTTTGTCTCTCAGTCCCTGCAGTACTAAGAACTGGACCTGAAGGGTGTATGCATTAGGATCCACCTGGGCTCCTCTGGGAAACCTGCTTTGGGTAAGGGCCGAGGCATGGGACAAAAGGGAAAGGTTGTCTCACCAAAGTCTTGGCCTTTTCATAAAGTCAAAGGGCTGAGGTAATTCTTGCTAAGGAAAACCAAAGAAGTGTTGGAGCTGGTGAACACTGAGCTGTATTCCTCCTTCCCGTCCCCATCTCATCAGCCCCATTCACAGCTTCCAGACAGAAAAGGAGTTTGTGTATGTGTGTGCGTGTGAGGGACAGACAGACAGACAGACCGACAGACTGACTTGGGATATGCAGGGTTTGGACGGCTCTGTTGGAGCCTGTGTGCATGATGAACCTTGGTGGGGAGAGTGAAAGAGCCGGCTGGCAAGCATCAGGGCGGGGAAGAGGTGGCCAAGAGAAGTTGGGCGTGAGCAGAGGCAGATGGAAGGCTTGGTGGGGAAGAAAAAGAGCCATTTTTCCGAGCAGCCAGCAAGCACCCCTTCTATGATACAAAGCAGCTCCAATACTGGGTCCGCTACAGCCGCCACAACACCAGTGAGAAATGCCTATAATTAGGAGGCTGGCAGTTCCCTGGGCCTCAGCCCAGAGTGACGATGCAGCAAGAATTTCTGAGCCAAGTGGAGCCAGGTGATGGAGGAGACAGAGTCAAAAACCACTCTAGTTCCATTCCTCAGTGGTGCCTGTCTCATTGAGTTCCCTGCTATGACCCTCACTCGCCCCAAACATCACTGACTCTTCCTCCTTCTGAGGTCCAAGACCCTGGGCACTCCTCTCAGGCAAGACAGATCTTCCCGTGCAAGGAGAGCAGTGCTTTAATTCTTCCACTCGTGCATGGACCTGGTCTGGTGAGGACCCACCCCTCCTGGCCTCCCTGCCTGCTTTCCTCTTGACTCCCTGGCCTCCTCCCTTCTCCAATCCCCATGAGTTGATGGCCGACTTGGAAGAAAAGCCACTCCTATTTTCCTGTTTTTCCACTTCAAGCCTGGTATGTTGTGCCCCTGTCAGTTTCCCTGTGATGTAAAAGACATCTGCCAAAGCACTGCCAGATTTTGATTTTCAAACCTAATCCATGACGCTGTTTTAGTGCCACTCTGAACTTACTGCATTTTAGCCAAATGACAAATGCACACCCCAGAGCTCAGAGCCAAATGCTCCGGACAAGGGAGAGGTTCCAGGGTGCCTGGTGGCCTGGGTCTCTGCACTGTGAGTTTTGCTTTGGTGGGTAGGATGGGGCCAGGGTTTGGGGGGAAGATAGGCTTTCTCCAGGGAGGGTCTGCACCTGTGGGAGATGAGCGCAGGGAAAGAGGGGTTGTAAGGCCAACCTTGAAGAGGCCCTGTTGGTAGGTGGAGCAGTTGTATCCTCTGTGAATGCCTCTGGGAACACGGCAGGGAGTTTGCTGGGGATCCCAGCTCCAAGCGATCAAGCCCTTGACATGTGTATCAACATTTCCACGAAGGTCTT
Source organism: Zalophus californianus (assembly GCF_009762305.2). Taxonomy (NCBI): domain Eukaryota; kingdom Metazoa; phylum Chordata; class Mammalia; order Carnivora; family Otariidae; genus Zalophus; species Zalophus californianus. The sequence continues at coordinate 82,904,695 of NC_045606.1, forward strand.
TACCACAGACTAGTCCCTAGCCAGCTGTCCACCACAGCCTGTGGCCGGGCTCCTAAGAATGCAGACGTTTCCACCAATGACTGCAGAGGTCCTGCCTCACTTCTCACTGCCAGTTTCATCTCTGACAAGGCACTTCCCAGAGAGTCAAAGGGTTTTCACGGGGTCACTCCCAGGGCCCTCACTCATCCCAGCCGTAGGACAAGGCTTCTTGCATGAAGGTGTGAAGGTCACCGGGGTGTGGGATGAAAGCCACCCCACCCAAACACTGCTTGTCTTCCAGTTCTGATAGAACCGCTGCTACTGTTGACTCATCTAAACTTTTCCAAGAAGGTCAGACCTTTCTCTGAAAATATTTTATTGATAAATTAACTCTGAAAGCGCTGACTTCCCACCCAACTGCTGTGGAGTCTCCTCAATGGGCCATGGACCCTTCTCTGGGTAAGGATCGTGTGGAGGACAGGGAGTCTCACTCACACAGGAATGGGATTCCTGGGCATGGCACAGGTGGGTGTGGGGACTGAAGCCAGTCTCCAGGTCCTCTGAGGACAGCCCCTCTCACTCAGCACCAGAGTAGGGAGTGGTGGTCGGGAGTGGAGCACCTTGGAGCTTTATTGCTGGTGAATGCCAAGGAAAGTGGGACCCCTGCCAGCCTAGAATTGCAGCTGAGGGAATCCGCGCCCAGGGCTCCAGAGGAGGTGGCACTAACCCCAATCAACAGAGCCTGGCTGCTGACCCACCCACCCAGGGACTCCTGGGTGGGGAAGGAAGCTGGGAGAGGTATCTGAGCCAGGCAGGACTGGGGAAGGGTTACAGTGTGCAGGTCTCGGGCAGAGCGGGCGCCAGGAGGGGGCATAGGCTGGGGCAGCCAGGGGGCCACCTCTTCACAGGTCTATAGTGTCGCTCCCCACACTCAGCTCGTCGATCTGTCGACAGGCGTCCAGGAATTGCTCCTGCAACAAAGCCTCCGCGGCCTGCAGCTCAGGAGTAGGCTCTGGGGAGTCGCGGGAGGGTGGGGACAGGGCCTGGTAGGAGCCTGAGCCCGGGAGGCTAGGGCTGCATCCTGAGGGCCGCGGGGGACTGAGGACGCAGACCAGCGGACAGCGTGGGGGCCTGTCAGGGCTGGAGCATAGCAGCATGGACGAGCTGTCCCGCGAAAGTCCGCACAGCGAACCGGAAGAGGCACTGCTGCCCGCCGGCCAGGCCCCGGGAGAGGGGAGCTCCTGGGGCACAGGGGAGCCAGAGGCCTTCTCAGACCTCCCATTGGGCCCAACCCCCGTCCTCGCCACCAAGGAGGTGGTGCGGTAGAGGCCAAGCCCAGGCAGGGCTTCCCCGAAGGAGGGGCCCTGGAAGAGGCCGGGCGTGAGCAGGGCCTCGCTGCAGAGGGCCTCCTCAATGCTGCGCCGCAGGTTGATTGGGGAGGGCGGGCGGAAGTCCACGGTGTAATCGCTGCAGGGAGAGGAGGCCGGAGAAGGGGCCGGGTTGGCCGCCGCGCCTTCGAAGCCCCGGCAGCCGCCTCCCTGGAGTAGGAGGTCGGGGCCTGGCCCTGCCAGGGCGCACAGCTGCAGCAGCTCCGCGTCGCCACGCGCGATGGCGCCACCCAGGGGCTCCTTGTCTGGGGGACCGGTGACCCAGCCCCCGGGCAGCAGTGGGGCCGCGTGGCCCGGGGACAAGCGGAAGAGCTTGGCCCAGCAGCGCGGCGGCACACGGGGGCTGCTGAGCGCGGGGTAGAGGCCCAGCAGCGCCAACGGGAGCGCGACGCCCACCTCGCCCAAGCGCAGGCCTAGCTGGAAGGCCCACCAGGGCCAGGGTCCCTCCAGGCCAGGCTGGCCGCCATAGCCCAAGGCGTGCAGCACCTCGTAGCCCTGCAGGGCTCCGCTCAGCAGCCCGAAGGTGCCCGCCACCGGGGCTGTGCGGGCCGCGCGCCGCCAAGATTCGCGCGGGGCGAAGGGGCTGCGCGCCTGCGGGAGAGGGGTGGCGCCCTTGAAACCAGACCCTCCCAGGGGCGCTCCGGGCCGCCGCCGCCGCCCCCCCCAGCAGGAGAGCGCCAGCAGGAGCCCGGAAAGGAGGGCGGCGAGGAAGGCGTGCAGCCCGCGGGAGGCGAGCCGCAGGGGCCGCAGTGAGCGGTGGGCGGCGCTCCCGACGGCAGCCGCGGCCGCCAGCCCCAGCCCCAGCAGCAGCAGCGCGGCCAGCCCGGCGGGACACCGCGGCGGGCGCGGCCGGGCCAGCAGCAGGCAGGCCAGGCCCAGGCCGGCGGCCAGGCAGGGCAGCGGCAGGTCCTGCAGCAGCAGCCAGGCGAGCGGGGGCAGCCGATCGCGGTGCCCATAGGCGTCGTAGAAGAGCGGGAAGGCCCGCGTGGTCCCGGCCGACAGCAGGAGCAGGTCCAGCAGCGCCAGGCAGGGGGCGCCGGGCGGGCAGCGCCAGGGCAAGAGGGCTAGGGCCAGCAGCGCCAGCAGGGCCACCAGGCCAAAGAGCGTGCCTACCCCGTATACGTGGGCCTCCCAGGCCAGCCCCCAGCGAGCTCTGGCCTCTGCCCAGTTGGCTTCCAGGGTCAGGAAGAAGAGGGGCAGCGGAGCCACAGGAGGCTGCCCTTCGGGTTCGGGCAATTCTCCCATACTGCAGGACCCTGACCCACACTCTGGCTCCACCGAAGGCTTCCCAAGGCTGGCAGGAGAGGAGTCATCTGGGCCGGAGGTGGGGGTAGTAGGGTCTGTGGGCAAAGAACATTTGTCTGAGGCAACTCACCGGGTCTCTCAGCCCCTTGCCTTCCCCTCCCCATCAAACTCAACAGTAGTTTCAGCTCTAATCCTTCTCCGCATCCCTAACCACCCCCCCTTAGCTCTCCGCGACTTGTTCATTTCCCTTCATCACTGTGCGATTCTACTGAAAAGGGTTTTCCTTTTTATATATATTTTATTTGTTTGTTTGTTTGTTTTGAGAGCGAGCACAAGCTGGGGGAGGGGTAGAGGAAGAGGGAGGAGCAGAATCCCTGCTGAGCAGGGGGCCCGATGCGGGACTCGATCCCAGGACCCTGCGACCATGACCTGAGCTGAAGGCAGACGCTTAACCTACTGAGACACCCAGGTGCCCTGAAAAGAGTTTTTCTTAAGAAGCCACAGAATTTTACAACTGGAAGGAACTGGAGAAGGCCCCTCTAGGTCAATCCTCCCACCAGAAAGAAAGCTTCATAAGAACAAAGATTTTTGTTGGCTCTGCTCACAGCTGAATCTCCATGCCCAAAATGGTGCCTGGCTCAGAGTTGGCACTGAGCAGATATTTGTTGAATAAATGAATCCTCTTATTTGTCCAATGAAGACACCCAGGCTCTACAGAGTGGCAAAGTGACTTGTCCAAGGTCACAAACTGGCAGAGCTGCCACTAGGATCCAGATCTGAGCACTGGTCTGAGCCCCTTCTCACAATTCCAGAGGTTTTTCATAATACTAGTTTGCTTATCTCTTATTCTGCACCCCTGACTCCCAACTCCCACCTTGGTGCTAGGAGAAGTTTCCTCTGCCCTTTTTCATCTGTTTCCCCCTTCCCCCATCTCTTCAGGTAAAGCCCCTACACACACATATGCATATATGCAGCGGGGGCGGGGGGGGGGGGGGGGCGAGGGGAGGTAAGACACTCCGGTTCCCAGCATCTGAGGAGAATACAATCTTTCCTATTCCCTGGCCTTCCTGTCTGCCACACCCCCAACCCTTAGCTTACCCATAGCCATGGTCCCCATCCTGACTCAGTCACAAAGCATTCGTCTAAGGCTCTTAATGTACATGCCCTTTGAGTTCTCACTCCCCTTTATAGAAGGTGACATTGAAATGGACTCCCCTGGGTCTCGACGCTACCCTTGAACCCCCAGGAAGGAACCACGGGGGAGAGCAGAGTGGGATAAATGCCATCTTAGTGAGTGAGCCCCTCAGGTGCTCTAGGATTTGCTAACTTAGGCCCCTGGCCCCATTCCGTGCTCCAATAACTTCCCCACATCCCTTGGGGAAAGGGAAGTCAAAGGGCACCTGGGGTGGGCTCAGTCGGTCAGTTGGGTGTCTGACTCTTGGTTTCGGCTTGGGTCATGCCCTTGGAGTCATGGGATTGAGCTCTGCACTCCGCAGAGAGTCTGCTGAGATTCTCTCTCCCTCTGCCTCTCCCCTGAGCAGGCTTGCTCCCTCTCTCTCTCAAATAAATAAATACATCTTTAAGCGGGGGAGGGGGGGTGTCAAATGAAAGAGGATGAGGAGTAAGATCCCTAATTTACTTTCCTGGAGCAAGAGAAGAGGGAAGTTAGAAGTTAGAAAGTTAGAAGTTAGAAAGAGATCCAAGGATTCTTCCCATGGCCAGGCAGCAAAGGAAGATGCTTCAGGCTGAACCTCTCCCTACTCCACCTAGCAAGCTCCGCAGAACAGCAGCTGCAAACAAGTATGGAGGGAGAAAGATGGTGGTGAAGGATGGAGACACCCTGGTGAGGATGGGGAGGTGAATAGGAGGCAGATGTAGAAAGAATGAGGAAGGGTCTCCTGACAGCCAGACTCCTGCCCCAACTGCCTGGCCATGCTCCCGCCTGGTCTCCGCTGTACATTACAGGAAGACCCCAGGGGCACCCCCACCCCCAGGGCCATGCCAGTTCCTGCTGGGAACAGGCAAAACAGCAATCCTCAGAACAAGGAAAAGGAGTGGGGGTGGGGGGCAGAAAGCAGCTCTGGAGAGAGAGGAGGGGAAGACAGAATCAGACAACTGGGGAGGGCAGAGAGGGAAGCAGCCAAAAAATTAAGTATACACAGCTCTCCACCTACGGCAAATGGCAACATGTGCCCTGGCTCCCGTTCCACCTTGTTCCTCAAGTCTGAACCAGGAAGAGTACCTACTGCAAAAGGCTGGTTTGAGGATAAATGGACGATGTGTTCAAAGCTCTTCAGAGTACCTGGTGCATAATAAGCATTCAAAATATGATTGTTGTTGGTATCATCATTATCAGCTAATGTTTATCACCGATCAGTCATCAGTTTGTGTTCATGCGAATGTAACTATTTCTGGCCTCAAACTAGTTCCTGATTTAACCAACAAAAGACTGTTGTCTGTCGGGGCACCTGGGTGGCTCAGGCTCAGGTCATGATCCTGGGGTTCTGGGATGGAGCCCCGCGTTGGGCTCTCTGCTAAGCCGGGAGCCTGCTTCTCCCTCGGCCTGCCGCTCCCCCTGCTTGTGCTTGCTCTCTCCCCTCGCCCCAATCAGATAAATAAATGAAATCTTTAAAAAAAATAGAAAATAAACAAAATCTTAGAAAAAAGACTGTTGTCTCTCAGCACATCCTAAACTTGCTTAGAAAGGCAACACATTGTTTCACTTTGTGAACCCTATTTAAAGAACACCATTTGGGGAGCCTGGGTGGCTCAGATGGTTGAGCGTCTGCCTTCGGCTCAGGTCATGATCCCAGGGTCCTGGGATCGAGTCCCGCGTCGGGCTCCCTGCTCCTTGGGAGCCTGCTTCTCCCTCTGCCTCTCTCTCTCTCTCTTTCTCTCTGTCTCTCATGAATAAATAAATAAAATCTTTAAAAAAAAAATAAAGAACACCATTTGGCTGGACTGACCACCCCTGAACACCTAATAAAGACACAGCCATGAGTTAAATGAGGTTCATTCAGCTGGGATGGCTTGTTGATGGGGGTGGGTATCAGTCTGATGTTAGCAGCATCCAATACTTGTACCCACCCCCTCTATCAACCTCATTCCTTTGTCCCCACAGATGCTCTTGCCCAACCCACTTCAGCAAAGTGGATGAGTTTGCTTGGCTTTTCCTCAGCTTGGGCGGGCTCTGCAGAAAGGCAATGGGACCGAGCCCAGGAGCGCCACGGCCTGAGCCAGACTGCCACCCCTCACGGCCTCCTCTTTGTTCACTGAGCAGACAAGCACAGCTCAGAGGTCTGCTCTACCTCGCCTTCTTCCAGCTCCACTTCTTACCCAAGGGGCACAAGAAACCCCATCTCTCACTTCTGTCCCCAAACACTATGGCAACTAGAGCAAATTTTTAACATTACTAAGAAGCCAGGAAAAAAAATTAAAACCAGAACATAGACAAAGTACAGGCCCAGCTCAGGTCTCAGAGGAGGTAGTTCTGAAGTAGGAGCATTGCTTTCTGGGGGCAGGTGGGCATGCCCTGTGTACCCAGGGCTGGGCCATGCTGTGGGTGCAGATAGGCAGAGAAGACCCAGCTTCTGCCTTGGAAGAATCCACTTGACCTCATCCCCTGTCTCCCCACTGGAGGCTTCCCCAGAAGGAGCCCTCAGTCTCTCCCAGAAGATAGTAAGTTCCTCTCCTGAGCAGCCCTCTCTTAAAAGGTGGTCCCACTCTGGCCCTGTGGCCCCTCTTGACCTCAGGGGCAAGAAAGGAGATTGGATGCCAATGTGAGTAATTGGTGAGGTCACAGCTGGCTGGGGAGGAGTCGGGGAGCTGGGCCTGCTAGATTTATGGAAAAGTCAGGCCTGATTATCTACCAGCTGCCCAGATCAAAGGGCTGGGAAATCACTCTCCCAGTAGAAGTTGTAGCCCATTCAGCTGCCTGGCTCCATTCCTCTCCCCCACCCCCACCTCTAGGATCATGGAAGATTGATCCTCTTTGTAAGGGTAACTGACATTCGAAATATTTAACAACTGTAAATGGCACAGATGGCAGCCAATCAGAACAGACGTCAGCCAGGGTGGTCAGGGAGTGGAGGGGAGGGCTCAGGGGGCTAAGGCCAGTGGGTACTTATCAACAGGGTTGAAAGTCTTTCAGTATGTTAATGACCTGCACAACTTCTCCCCATGTGTACTGGCTGAATCCTAGCTCTGCCCAGGGTGAAGGGAGTCTAATGCAAGAGAAGAGAAGCCCTAGAATCAAAGCTTAACCACACCTAGGTTAGAAAGATCCTAGAGGAGACACACAGAGACTCCCTTTGTCCCCTAACCTCCAGACAGTACTCCCTACACATGCTGCTGGCTGGAGCAAGGTCCCTGACCTTCTGGCCAAGAGGCCTCCAGCCCTCCTGGGTCTATCTGAGAGAAAGAGCCAGGAAGAGGCTGAGTTCCTGCAGCCATAAGTGAGGACGGGGGAGGGGGTGGGGCAGCGAGCTGGGCTTCCTCTGACACTGTCCAGACTCATTAAACCTGCCTGGCCAGCACTGTCACCAAGGCTGACAGACTGCCAGCCAGCATCCTTCCCTGGGGGCCACAGAGCCTGCCTCCCACCCCACAGCAGATCCTGCCACCGCTACACACTGGGCTGAATGGGGAGGGGTCAGCTGCCTCCCCAGGAGAGCGGCAACTGCTCGGGAGTGAGCTAGAGTCAAGTTCTGTGTTAAGTCTGGAACTGGAAGAAGCTGGGGGACCACTGCTGAGCTGGTTCCTACTTTGAAGTGGCCAAGACGATTTGCAGCAATAGTATAAAGGCTTTGCAGAACAAAGCCGGGCCTAGAGGTCCCTCTCCATGGCTCCCTGGGCCTCACCTACCAGAGCCTCTCCCTGAGTGTGCACTCCGCCCTGTGGGTTGTGTTGCCCATCACATCTTGAGGCCAACGGTGCGTGGTGTTAGGTAGGGTCTGGAAGTGAACTTGGGATGCAGTAGGGAAAGAACCAAGGTTAACAGCTACTCTTTAATAAACTTCTACTTCATGCATTATCTGGAAGCTTCAGGAGCTTGCATTATCTGGAAGCTTCAGAATAACAAGAGAGATATTATTATTAAATCCTAGATATATGAGAAAATTCAGGCTCAGGGAGGTTAAATAACTTGCCCAAGTTCACCCAGTCAGTTAGTAAGTGAACTGGGATTCCAAACCAAGCCTCAAGATTCCAGAGGCCCTGCTCTTTCCTCTGCACCACCAGCTTATCCATGTGTATATTCTGAAAGGCTTCCTTGAATAAGGGTGGCATCTGTCTGCTCAAAGTCTTCTCTTCAATGTCTTTCCAATGAGGGGCCCAGCTCTGCTCATAACTGACAACATGTCATATCAGATCAGACGGCAAAGGAGAGAGCCCCAAGGTTGGGGTGTGGGGTGGAGAGGCAGGCCGGGCAGACTGGCGTGAAAGGTGGAGTTGGTACCGAGGCTGTGGGAACCATGAAGGAGTTCCTGTATCCGTCTGCCTCTGATACATCTGTCTGGGATTACAGAACTCCCGGAGGACCATTACTTAACTCTGTGTGGGACTGCCCCCAGCAACACTTGTTCTCAGACCGTTAATATATATCTCCATGGTGATGATGAAGAGAATGGTGATTATGATTATGATGACAATGAAATAAAAGAGTCCCAGAATGCAGATGAGTGGCTAGCATGTAGTAAGTGCTAAATAAATGTCATGTTCAAGTGAACTGGACACTTACCTACTGATGCTGTTGCCATCGTGGCAGAGTTTAGGGAAGTGGCTGGGTCCAACGGGCCTGAGCTTGGGAGCTTTCTTTCCAGGGGGGATGGCGGCGGGGACAGAGTGGTGCCAAAGAACCCTGGAAAGGGAGCACATGGGGTTCAAGGGCCAACCTACCAGCCAGCCTTGGCCTCTGGGGCTTTGGAGAAAATCCCGTCCTTCCCTCAGAGCTTATGCTAAGGGAGCCAGTGTACCCCGACCAGAAATCGTAACCACACGTATGCTGGGAGCTAAGCTACCAGGACCAAACTAGACTCGGATGGCTAAGAGGGCATTTCCCCATGGGAGCAGTGTCCCGTGTCCCATGCCCTGGGAGAAGCAACACAGAGTCAAAAGAGAAAGGGGGGTGCTGATTAGGCCCACAGCACAGTGCTAGGCACGTAGAAGTGTTCCCTAAGTGTCTGTTGCAGTGAAATCAACACTCACCTGGAGAATCTGAAACTCTAGAGGCAGAGCTTGGGGATGGAGTTGGGCCTAGAGGGCTTGGGCCTGAGAAGTTCCGCAGTGGGGACAGAGTAGTGCCGAAGAAGCCTGCAAAAGAAGCCCAGGCTGAAGCTTCCTCCCACCTGCCAGGCTGCCCAAGCAGGGGCTCTCCTCCAGATGAGGTGGGTACTCACCAAAGGGTCCCAGGCGCCCCGCAATCTCTGCCAGACTGGCCCGCAGACTGGGCAGCAGGGGCAGCGTTCGATGCTCAAGCGTGGGGGCCGCGCCTGCTCTCAGTGCCATGTCAAACTTCAGCTCCAGCTCACTCTGGCGGAGCCTGGGCGCACTGGACGGAGGTGCCATGGCTGTCAGAGCAGTGTCCCAGGTCACAGTGCCCGTCCTGGGCTGATAGGGAGCAGTGGGCCAGTCAGTGGGCCCAGAGAGTGGGGATGTGGACTCTGGAGACAGGGAGGAGGCCGAGGGAGTAGAGCTGCCTTCAGCAGAGCCCCACTCTGGCGGGGAGGTCCCAAGGGAGCCCACCAGCAGTTCCCAAAGGGGATCAGTCCTCAGCCCACTGGCCACCTCTTCCTCGGGCTCCTGGCTCGGCCCAGGAGAGAGCGGCTGGGTCTCCGTGACAGAGATCCCCCAGGCGGCAGCCGGTCCCCGAAGGTGGAATTTGAAGTTCAGTCCCAGGTTGAGAGACAGCATAGAGGCCTCACTCTGAGGTGGTGGGGTCAAAGTGGTGAGAGGGACACCTGTGACGGAGGAGGCAGGCTGGGGGCCCACTGGTGCAGCAAGCAGGACCCAGCAGAACAGCCCCAGGCCCAGGCAGCCATGCCCTGCCATGGCCCCACCTGGCCTCCGGTGGCCTCAGTGGGCAGGAGGCTCAGTTCTTCAGCACCTTTTGAGCTTGAAGGTCCTGGAGAAAGGAGAGGTGCTATGAGCCCTGGCTGCCTGGGATCGGATGCCCCCTGAGAGAGGCTGCTGATCACCGAGAAGCAGGTGGTGGGGGCAGGATGCAAAGGGCTCTGCCCGGGAAGAGTTGCTAGCTCCTTCCTCCATTCAGGCTCCAGAACAGATCTCTCTCCTGCGGTTCCACCTTCTCTTCCAGCTAAAGCCCCTCTCCCTAAACCCCTGCCTCCCCTACCTGCTCAATCTGGGGACCGGGGTCTGAAGGCAACCAGCTGCCCCCATCCTCTCCCGATGGCTGAGGGGGTGGACTTGGATTCCCAGACTCAGATCTCTTCCCTCTCTCTTCTCTCTCTCCTCACCGTCCACTCTCAGATATTTATTGAGGCCTACTATGTGCCAAGCACCCTTCTGCTGACACAACTGTGAGCAAGCAAACCCTCACAGAGGAGTCTCAACCCGCTCCCACCCCCACCTCGGGCTCCAACCTAAGGTGTTGGCACTCTCTCTCGCTCAGACCCCAGGGAACACAAGGCCCTGGGAGGGGCAAAGCACAGGGCTGAGCTCTCTGGCCCAGGAGAAGGCAGCAAGGCTCCGGCCAGAGAAGCAGGGTGCCCTGGTCTGGCAGAAGCTGTCCCTTCAGCCTTTCCCCTCTTTCCCAGGGCTTGGCCCTGCTCCCTTCCCCTTAACCCTAGAAGTATTTGGGGGAGGGGCAGCTTGGCCATCTCCGCCTTCCTGGGGAAGGTGGCCAGGCAGGCAGGCCGGGCAAGGGGCTGCTGCGGTGGAGTCCTACCTCCGCCCCCCCCCAACACCCACTCCATGCATACACATCTGGGGGGGAAGGGGAGGGTAAGCCAGGGACACACGTGCACCTGGCACCCTTACATCACACACACAGCCACACCTAGCACCCGTGACACACTCACCCACTCACCCTTCACACACCCTGCACACACACGTGTACACACACACACACACACGATTCTGCCGAGCCCCACCTCTTACACGGGTTCAGACCCAAGCTCTGTGAGCTCCCAGCCTCCTCTCTCTCTCTCTCTCTCTCACACACACACACACACACGCACGCACGCCCCTCACAGACACGCACAGTATATACAGTCACACAGAGAGGCACACACACCCCTACACCACATTCACACACTCCGTACAGACACATCACACACCTTCGTCCCCCTACACACCCACCCACCCCTCGAAGGCTCGCTCGCTCTCTCGCTCTCGCTCTCGCTCTCCCTCTCCCCCTGCCCGGACCCGCCGACCTGCTCCTCCGGCTCCCTCCCGCAGGCGGGTCTCCTCTGCCAAGTCCCCCGAGAACCGGAGGTCGCGGCGGCCCAGGCGCCCAGCTGGACAACGCTCAGCCGAGGCTCGCCGGTTCTCTCGGTCGCGCCCGACGCCCCGTCGGCACGTCCCGGCGCCCGCGGCTACGCCGCCACGCCGCCCCCCGCCTGGCCCGCAGCGCTGTCCCCCCGCGGCTGGCCCGGTCCGGCTCGCCACCCCGCACTCCCTCCCCGCTGCGCCGCCTCCTGGCTGTGAGCCTCGCTCCCCACCAGAGCCGCCCGCGCCGGGCTCCGCGGCAGCCGCGCTCTGACCGCCCGCCCTCCCTCCCCGCCTGCCTCCCTCGCGCCCGCCCCTCCCTCCCTCTCCCCTGCCCCTCCCCCCCCGCGGCCCGCCCCCCACCCGGGCAGGCAGGCGGGCGCGCACCGCAGCGCCCCGCGCCGCCGCTTCTGTGCCCGTCGCCCCGACGCGCGCTCATTCACCCCGCGCTGCCAATCGGCCGCGGGTGCGGGCGTCTCGCTAGCAGCCCGGCGACGGCAGCCGCGCACTCCCCTGGCGGCCGGTCACACACACCCACACGCCCTCCTTCCCGGGTAAACACAGCCGTGGGCCGGAGCCCCGCGCGCGCACACGCCTGCACACGCGCGCGCGCGCGCGGCCACGGCAGCTTGCCCCGGGACGGCACCCCAGGCAAGAAGAACCACGGTGAGTAGAAGTGGAATATCTCATTAGTCCTCACCGCAAACCTCTGGGTGTCCCCATTTCACAGGTAGGTAAAGTAAGGCTCAGAAAAGTCCCGAATTTGCCCAAGATTACACAGCTTGGCAGGAACTTGTATCCAGTCTATCTGCTAACCTCTCCAGAACCTGGTGGCTTTCAACAGCTGTAGGCTACACGGGAGTGCCTGCAACACTTCACAGGTGAACTGCAGAATGCCCATCAGTGTGTAACTTTTATTTATTTATTTATTTATTTTATTTATTTATTTTTTGGCTAAAACTGATCTCTCAAAAATACTCAGAGTTTCAGAAATGTCTTCCAGGAAGAATGAATGGTGAGCCTAACCTGCATGTGAGAGGAGGATTATTACCTGTTTCCAGTAACAGAGGAGAGAACAGTGGAATCAAAGAGTGTGCAGCTTCAGGAATATAAGAGAGACCAGGCCAAGTCTAACCCAGGGTTAAAGATGACAAAGGAACAGGGTGGTCACTGTGGATACTTTATGGACCCTGTTAGGCTGTCCCAGTGACTGACTTAAGTAGTTCAGCTCGTTTGTGTTATCTTGAGTCTCTAAATCCCTTCAAGTGTTCCTCCAAAAATGCTAGTATTTAAAAGTATCAGGAGAACATAAAACAGGAGGCTCCCTGCACCACATAAAGCTGTCCCTCAAAATCCAGACATCCTGCTGTATGCCAAGCTTCACGCTAGATGCTTTAGGAATATCCTCACTTAGTCCTCATCACAAGCCACAGAGAGGAAAATTATTGTCACTATGTTATGGCCTTGGATGTGCCTCTGACCCCCATTCCATCTCCCCCTCTTGCTGCGCTGTAAGGTTGGGGCTGGGTGCTGTTGAAAGAGTTACTGAGGGCAGGTTGTCTCCGTCACAGAGAGCTCACAAAGGGAGCTCACAGAGACGTAGAAAGCTCACATAGAGAGATGCCCTGGGTAGGTGCTCAGTAAATATCAGATAAGTGAATAACAACAACAACAAAAAAGATTAATTCTGGGCTCCATATGGGCAATGGGATGTGTTTCAGAAAGGCATCTAGGACTCACCTTTTTTTTTTTTTTTATCACAGAATTCCTTCAACTGATGTAAGATAAAATCAGGGAACCACCTGAACCTCTCTCCAGGGAATGTCAACGATGAACTCTGGTATTTATTCTGGGTCCCTAAACAAAACGTTGCAAAGGGCATTCCCTGGATGCACCCTCTGGGATCACTGTAAGATCCTTCTTCTAGTAGGGAACTCCCCCAGATCCTTTAGGGGCTGCCTGAAGGCTGCATACTGGGATCCAGCCTCTGGTTTTCTCTCATATACTTAATAAAGATTATCCTGCTAGAGACATTTCCCTTGAATCCTCCTCACAGAAAGGCTCATTTCCTGCTAATCGTGTTCACTTAAAGACTTCTAAATGGAAAGACAGAAATAAACATACCCCACTACATTAAAACAGCAATCTTCCATGACCAAGTAGAGTTTTTCCCAGGAATTATATTTTTAAAAATATATTGAAAAGGGAAGTTAGGGTTCTGGGTTAAGATGGTGATTAAATGCATATATCTAATTTCACTCCCTCCCAAAACCCCACTAAAACTTCAGTAAAGAGATTTTTAAATCAAGAGATAAACCCTCAAGGATGGAGAGAACAGGAAAACAGACAACAGCCACAGAATTTTTGAAGCAGGATGGCAGACAGCCATGCGGTTACTGACTTATCAGCCCTGAGGAAAAAGACATCTCAGCTGGCAGTGGGGAAAGTGGAGAGCCAATTTGATTTACATTGCAATGTTCTCAGAAGACACAGGAACTGGAAAGCCAAGGTCCCTCTGGAACTGTGGAAGAGGTTGCTAAAATAAAGGCCAGGATGAAAAGCAGTTAGATCCCTAGATTTCTTCCCTAACTCCAAGCCAATGGGCTACAAGTCCCTCGCCCATCCCAGCCAGAGTCTGGAAGATTTTCCCCTGAGGAAGGTAAGATAGAAGGTATCTGGATTGGAGAGGCTCCAAACGCAGTTGTGAACAGAGATACCATACTGAAAATACTGGAAACAGGGGGATTAAGTGACCATGTCACATGGGACGCTGAATGCAGAGGCCCCTAGCCTTCTCTTACTATTGGGCTCCCAAAGAGCTGGGAGTAGGACCTTTGCCCTTTAGGCCGGAAACTGGAAGACTCTACTCTGGGGTATTTCACTAGCCCAAGAAGAAAGACCTAAAGATACTGACATACAGGTTTCCCTCAAAACAACCCAGCTAGATCACCCTACAGTGGCGAATCCAACCTGTGAGTTGACTCAGGGTTTTTGACTAGCCATCTCAGCCTCCACAACCTTAATCATGGCCAGAAGTTACCAGACATCCAGGAAATTTTCTTTTCTTTCTTTTTTTTTTTTTTTAAAGATTTTATTTGCTTATTTGTCAGAGAGAGAGAAAGAGAGCACAAGCAGGCAGAGGGGCAGAGGGAGAGGAAGAAACAGACTCCCCGCTGAGCAAGGAGCCTGACTCAGGACTCTGGGATCATGACCTGAGCTAAAGGCAGATGCTTAACTGACTGAGCCACCCAGGTGTCCCCATCCAGGAAATTTTCCAACGCAAAGAGAGACAAAACAAGCATCATGGAAAGTAACTTGCTGGAAACAGGTTATACAGAGAAAGCGGGAAGTATCAAAAAGCCCATTGTTAATATTAGAGAGAGAAGACGAGCTAGTGCATCCATGAAACAAGAACAAGATGCTATACAAAGGAACAACCAGAACATAGCAACAGCGAGAATGATGTCTTGACAAATAAAATCATGGCAGCAGAAACAAAACATCAGTAGAAAGATGGGAAGATTAAGCTGATTAAGCCCCCCTAGGAAGTAAAGCAAGCGTACCAAGAAAATATAGAAGACAAAAGATAAAAAAAGTTCGAGGACAGCTGCAGGAGTGTGACACCAAATTAACAGAAGCTCCAGTAAGGGGGAGAAAAAAAAACAGAAACAAACAAACAAATAAAAAAACAAAGGAAAATGGAAGGGATGAAATCCTCACTGAACTAATTTGAGGAAATTTTCCAGAACAGAAGGACATGAGTTGCCAGTTCATTAAAGATGTGTCCACCAAGACCCAGCACTGTGGATGAAAATAAACTCACACCAACGCAAATTAAAGAGGAGTTTCTAGAAACTTCCAAAACAAAGTAACATACAAAAGATTAGAAACCAGAAAGGCTTTGAATTTCTCAACAGCAATGATAGAAGTTCAAAGCAATGCTTTCAAAATGCTGAAGAAGGGGCACCTGGGTGGCTCAGTCGTTAAGCGTCTGCCTTCGGCTCAAGTCATGATCCCAGGGTCCTGGGATCGAGCCCCGCATGGAGCCCCGCATGGAGCCCCGCATGGAGCCCCGCATGGAGCCCCGCATGGAGCCCCGCATGGAGCCCCGCATGGAGTCCCGCATCGGGCTCCCTGCTCAGCGGGAAGCCTGCTTCTCCCTCTTCCACTCCCCCTGCTTGTGTTCCCTCTCTCGCTGTCAAATAAATGAATAAAATTAAAACAAATAAGTAAATAAATACAAACAAAATGCTGGAGAAAATTTACTTTCAACCTAGAATTTATATCCGTCCAAGCTATCAGTCAGGAAAAAGACAAGATACATGCATTTTCAGATGTATACAATTTGAAAATGTTAACCTCTCATGCACAGTTTCTGGAAAAGCTGCTAGAGAGAGTGTTCTAGCAAAACACAGGAGATCCTCCACAGGAGAGAGGCAAAGGAGTTCCCTTGGGAGACAGTGAAGGGGGATCTCAGGAGCTCAGCTGTGCACCCCATGTAGAGGGAATGCCAGTTCAGGTTGGAGCCATGTGATGAGCTCAGGAGACACACTGAGCAGCTGTCATCACCATGATCTTTGATGCTGGTGTGCCATCTTTGGAACCTCAGGTCAGAATTGTCTAGGTGAGCCTGCCCCAGTTCTTATGCGACTTGCCTTGCCTTGGCCGTGCACAATGAAGCTACTGTTCTCCCCTCCATGGCCCTCCGCTCGCTCAGGAAGTATTCCACTTTGCCTTGCTCCTGAGAGGAGACAGGAGGGAGCTCAGAAGCAGAGAGCACAGAGCTCCGAGGGCTGGTGGACACTCCAGCCTCACTGCAGTGAGCTCTGGGTTTCCCAGGACTCCCCTGTGACCTTGCCCACGGACATTTCCAGAAACATTTCTTGTAAATTCCCAGGGTAGCCAAAGCCACACCAAGAACCAGGGGGTCTGCTCAGCATCCATTCTCCAGGAAGCCTCTGCCCAGTACAAGACCATCCTTTCCTTTCCCAGTTAGATGATTCTTGCTCCTCAGCCTCATTTAGGAATCCACACAAATGTGGTGAAACCATACATAAAAGCTCTGTGGGGCAGTTCTCCCCCAGGAGGGTCAGAGCATCCTCCCAGCGTCCAGAAGGCCAGTGCCTGTGGGTGACTGCCCGCTCTCTGCAAGAGAGATGAAGAAAAATAGAAGGGAACGGGGAGGCAGAACAGTGAGGGGAAGGAGGCCTGGGAGTGGAGATGGGGACCAGGGAGCCCTAGCTTGCCCTGATCCCCATCCTTCTTACCTCCGGCAGCTAGCTCCTAGGGTGGGGGAGCTGGGGCAGGCTGGTAGAGGGTCCCTCCAGTGAGTCCCTGCGTTTCATCTCTTTGTGTCTTTAGCTCTTGGGGATTAGGGTGGATAGGGCAGGGGTCAGGAAGGTCTGCTGCACACATTATTTTGTAATTAAAAAAAAAAAAAAACCACCAAGGCTTTAATCTTTTGAGACAGAGACAGCTATTCCCAAGTGTCTGCTTGGTGGGTCTCTATCTCCCTGTTTCTGCAGCCCTTAGACTTAACTCAACCTTATTTTTTTCCAGCGTATCAGATTCCTCATTTGTAAAATGGGGATAATAGTCCTTCCTTCCTAGACTCACTGAGACCACTAAATCAGTTAGTATATATGACGTGCTTTGAACACAGAAATACGATAGAAGCGTTTACTCCCATGTTACTATGGTGTTATGGTTCCAGGAGTGATGAATAAAGCCGCTGCAGGGAATGGAGGACATGGAGAAGTTTGGGGGCAGTGGACAGAAGAGATTAGTGGGGGCTGGGGCAACAGGAGTGTGGTGCAGACAAGTGGGAGATGAGAGTGGCTGGCGGCGGCGGGGGGGGGGGGGGGGGGGGGGGGGGGGCGGAATTCCTACCAGGGGGCTGGGCTACAAGATCCCTGTTAGCCAGCAGGTAGAGGTAAAGAGGTTGTGGCTGGTTGGAGCTGTGAGGCCATCTGCAAGGTTGATCTGTTTAAGTTTTATAGGGCAGAGTAGGCCCCAGGGAAAAGTGTCCCGGTTCTCACAACCCTGTGAAAAACACACGCCCTGCTTAGGAGCCAGTGGTCCCCTACTCTGGACCACCCAGGCACAAAATGGGGGGGGTGGTGAGGGGACAGGTCCCTGGCTGGGGGCTGTGTGGCAAGCCCCTCCTCCCACACAAATGCGTTGGAGCGGACTCCGCTGGGCTTTGGTTCTTGACAGCCTGAAGGCTTCCCACAAGTGCCCCGGAGAACTCAGCTGTTTCCCCCAGCAAGGGAGTGGAGACCCCTAACCCTGAGCCGCTTCTGCCCATCACCCTCCCCGTCCCTCACAGGCTTGGAGGACAGAGGGGGGCAGCCGAGGGGCCTGCAGGGCTGATGGAGGACAACAGAGCTGCTACGTTGGCACCCCTGTGAAGCCTGGTCAGGGTGTCAGTGGAGGGGGCACCCCCCCTTCTGCCAGAGGAGAAGCCAGCAGCCCCAGCACCGGTCCCGTTCCCCTAGCTCTCCTTGGCGGGCTTCCCTCATCCCTGCCGCTGCCGCCGAAGGCTGAGGAGGAACCTTAGAGCAATCTTTGCTCCCCATGTCAGCCCTCCTCCCTGTTTCCCGAGACTCGATGCCTTGGTTATGTAAATGGCGGGATCGCCAAATGGCAAAGTTGATGCTGGGGACACTCAAATCTACCTCACCTCCCAGAGGGCCTGGGCTGGGCTGCAGGGAGAGAAGAGAAGGGCTTGGGCCCTTTCGCCTTCCCTCACCCGCCCCTCCTATCCTCTCTGCTGGGCAGTGAGTAGGAAGTTCGCTATTGGGGTGCAGGCCGTGGGTACACCGGCTGGTGTTCTGTATGTTTCTGCACTCTGTGCCCTGCTCCCACCACAGGCTTAGCCCCTGATCAGCTGCCTGGAGGAGGGAAACTGGAGGAACTCCTGGGTAAAAACCTTTCCAGGAGGAAGGGCGCCGATGAAGAGGGCAAGCCAGAAATTCCATTGCTTCCAGCTATTGGAGCAGATTGCTTAAAACACACTTCTCGTTCTACACGGTGAAAAATCGAACTCTAGCCCCAGTTTTGAAATCCTAACAATGTGTCTGAAGCAGTCTTCCTTGGGAACCAGGAGACCTGTGTTCTAGTCCTGTGTTGGGCAGAGCTGTGAAGAATGTTCCGCTCCCTTCTCTCAGGGCTGGGCCACTGCTGATAGGAGGGTGAAGTCATGTCTGCAAGGGCAATGACAGGAAAAGCTTGGAGGACAGGGCCACTGGGAGATTGAGGGCAGGCAGGCAGGGGCTTGGAAGGTGATAAGGGAACCCAGAGGGAAGGAAAGCCTGCTTCATCCTGGCCTCCTGGGGAAGACTGGGCTCCTCCCTGAAGGACCAGACTCTGCCAAGAGCAGGAAAGTGTCCTCACAGCCTGTGTGTGTGTGTGTAGGGGCCCCAGGCGCAGGGGTGGGGTGGAGGAGTGGGGTCGGTAACATGGGAGGGAGGGCAGGGAGGGGGACAATGATATATTATAAGAACTCAAGAATAGGGAATCATTGAATGGATGCAGAGGAGAAGAGGGTGAAGGTGGATCCTTAGAACCATATTGTTCAGTGTGCTCCACCAAGCCCCTCATCCCAGCACCTCCTCACGGCTTCCCTTGGACCCGGCCCCTGGTGCTGAGTGAGCCCTGGCATCAGGCTGGCTCAGAGAAGGAAGCGCAGGAAAGGGAGTTGGGAGCAGACCCTCAAGCAGGCTTTCTTGATCCTTGGAGATTGAGCCCTTTCTGAGAATCTGGTGGAAATTTTGCTCCCTCTGCCCAGAAAAATGGACAGACACACAACCTTGCACACACAGGAGCGGGGTCATAGATCCTCCAGAGCCCATCCCCGAACCCCAGTCCACAAATCTGATCTCTCCCTCCATCTCAACATTGCCCAGGTACCTTTTCCTCTGTGTCCCACACCAGGACCCCTGAGGGCTAAGACACAACCCCTGCCCCGGGGGAGCTTGCAGGCCAGATCAGGATGCTCATTTGCAGTCTGTGGAGGCAACCTTGGGATGGAGGCAAGCCCGCAGGCTCTGGAGCTGGCCTGGCTCTTGATCTGTACAGTGGGGATCCTTGCCCACCTCAGAGGAATGTGTGAGATAATACTGATGGTGTTTAGCATGGAGTAGAGTGAGGCTCATGGTAAATGTGCTGTAAATACCCCCTCAGTTATGGAGGCAGTAAGCATCCTAGCTGGGTCCTGGAAAGTTGAATAATGGCCCTCCGAACATGTCCACATCCTAATCTCCAGAATCTGAATACGTTACCTTACACGGCAAAGGGGACTTTGCAGGTGTGACTATGTCAAGGGTTTGAGGTGGGGAGATGATCCCCGTGGGCCCAATGTCATCATAAGAGTCCTCATAAGAAGGATACAGGAGGGGCGGAGTCAGAGCAGACATGAACATGGAAGCGGAGGTCAGAAGGACAAGGGGACTGGAAGACGCTGAACTGCCGGCTTTGAAGATGGAGGAAGTTGCCACCAGCCAAAGAATTCAGGCGGCCTCTAGAAACTGGACAAGACAAAGGATTGTCCTCTCCAGCCTCCAGAAGGAGCATAGACTGGAGGATCTATTTTGGATTTCCAGCCTCCAGAAATGTAAGTTAACAAATGTGTGTTGTTTTAAGCAGCTAAGTTTGCGGTGATTTGTTACAGCAGCATCAGTAAACTCATACATGACGCCTTGCCAGGAGAGGCCGGAGCCCACAGGGGCAAAGCTTTGATGCAGGAAGGAGTTTGGAGGGGAGGTTTTGCAGCTGGGCAGGGCAAGGAGTGGGCCTGTGATGAGAGAGGAGGGCGGGGCATGGAGTGCTCAGCCCGTGACCTCACCCTTGGCCAGCCACAGCTGCCCTGGCATCCGGACGCCTGTCAGCCCGGGCTTACATGCCTCACTGGGCCAGAAAGGGATCCCTGTGTAGCCAGGCCCCAGGCAAGGGTGGGGGTGTGGCAAAGAAGGCTGGTGCCAGGGGAGGGAGCCCAATCAGCCCTGGGGCTGTAGAGGCCACATGAGTGGAGGGAGGAGGCCAGCAGGGGCTGGAGAGGTGCTCTGTCACCCAGGGCCCCACGAGTTCAGTCCTGTTCTACTTCTCTCCCGAGGGGGCAGGAGAATTTGTTTCCTCTCTTCTTTTTTCTTCTTCGCCCCTGGGCTCTCCTGGGCTCCCCTGGGAGAGAGGGAGGGGTAGGGAGTTTGGGGTTTAGGGAGCAAATGGTTGGGTCACAATTGGCTCAGTGGTGGAGTAGCTGGGCAGCCTTGGGCAAATCACTTTGCCTCTCTGAGCCTGCCTTCTCCGCCGGAAATGATGATAGTAAGTCTCCAGTACATGGGGCCGTATTAAATGCCCTAATGCATGAAACACAGCGCCCAGCATAACACCAACTCTATCTTTGCGTCCTCTGCTTGCTGCACTCAGCGGTGTGCGTTAGGTGATGAGTCTGTGTTCTACGATTTCATTCATTCTATTCAACAGGTATTTCAGAGCAACGCTGTGTTCCATGAGGAAGGCGTTACGAAGGAAAACAGACCACATACATATAAACAGAGAGTATGTCTGCGATGTGTTATGGAAAACAAAACAGGAAAAGGAAGCGCTAGGGATGGAGGCAGGGGAGTGGTTTGCGGTTTTGTGCACGGGGTCAAGGAAGGTCTGTCTAACCAGATGCCGCAGCAGCCGACACCTGAAGGCAGTGAAGGAGTGGGTTGCATGGCTATCTGGGGGACCCAGAGGGAACAGGCCTGGTGGGGGAATTTGAGGACAGCAAGGAGGCCGGCGTGGCTAGAACACAACTGGCAAGGGGAAACAGATGGAAGACAAGGTCTGCCATAGCGGGGCTAGATGGTGAAGGGCCCTGTAGGCCACGGTAAAGACTGGATTTTACTTTTACCCTGGGGAAGCCGCTGGAGGGCTCTGAGCAGAGGCATGAAAAGAACCACCCTGGCTGTGATGTTGAGAAGACTCTGTAGGGAGGCAACCCTGGGGGCTCGGATAGCCCGAGCTCCTTGCAGGAACCGATGCAAACGATGACGGTAGCCCAGACCGCCTTTGCTGGGGGAGAGACTGGAAGAAGTGTCTAGACGGAGGACGTATTATGGAAGCTCGCCCACAGGATTTGCTGATGGATTTAACACGAATGTGAGAGAAAGAGGAGTGCAAGGTGGCTCCGTGATTTTTTGTTTTTGTTTTTTATCTCAGCAACCAGAAGAATGGAATTGCTATTTTTTGAGATGGGGTAGATTTAAGGAGGACCAGGTCTGGGACGATGGTGGGGACGGGTGATGGTTAATTTTATGTGCCAACTTGACTGGGCCACGGGGTGCCCGGAGAGTTAGCCAAACGTTATTCTGGGTGTGTCTGTGAGGGTGTTTCTGGGTGAGATTAACATTTGAATCTGTAGACTGAGTAAAGCAGATTTCCCTCCCTGGTGTGAGTGGGCCTCATCCAATCTATTGGAGGTCTGAATAGAACAGAAAGGCTGAGTAAGAGAGAATTTGCTCTCTCTGCCTGTCTTCGAGCTGGAACATTGGTCTTCTCCCGCTTTTGGACGTAGACTCCAGCTGGATTGTTCTCCTGGTTCTCAGGTATCAGTACACATTTATGGTTATGTTCAGGGTGAGAGCCTATTTAATATCCTGACGGACATGTGGAGCAAGCAGGTGAATGAGATCACAACGGAGTGAGAGTAGATCAGATCTTTGAACTGAATCGGAATCCTCCAAATCTATCCCTTGACCCAGTTGAAGCCGGCCTTCTCCACACAACTGCTGAAATGGAATCCATTCCTACACAGTCCTGGGCTCTCCAGCTTCGTCCTTCTTGGGCCGCTCGCCTGGCCTTGGTTTCCCTAGAAAGTTCACACCAGCTCCAGAATTCCTAAATCCCCTCCTCTCCACCTCTGTGCACGGTCAGGGGAACCGTGAGCGGAGGGGTGCCCCACGCAGGCCGGGCAAAGGTAGCCGTGCTGCAAAGGGCAGATTCATCTTCGGCTCTCTTCACCCGTGCCTAATGCTCCCAGTCCCCCAATGGGCTTCAGCCCCAGCCGCCTCCCGCCAGCTTCCCTTAGGGACTTGGACACCATGCCCACCAGGAGGTAGGGTGGAATGGAAGGGAGGAGGTCTGGGCAGGCCCTGCTTCCTAACTGAGCTCACCTCTTACCATCTGGTGACTTGGGAAGTCACTGTCTCTCCGGGCCTCGTTTTCCCCGTCTGTAATAAAGGAGTATGTGCTACTACAGCCTCATGGGATGGCTGAGGATAAGATGCACCTACCACAGTGACATAATAAATGGCTGCGGAAAGCAGGTCTTTTAGTCTCCTCTCCCCACCCCCAGCCAGCTTCTCTCCTTTCTGAGAGATTACTTTACTCCGTGCTCCCCCTGTCCTTCAGAAACCAAATTTTACTGTGGAGATGGGCAACCAGGGAATGGTTGCCAAGGGCAGGGCTTTCAGAAAGGCTGCCTGTTGCCTAGGAAACTGCCCCACTCCAGGGTCCCCGGGGTCTCACAGGTCGCTGGGTCCTGGCGCCACCTGCTGGATGCAGTGCCACATTGCTCCTAAAGCACCCAGACCCGGGATTCCTGCTTCCCCAAGCATGGAATGCGCTCGGCCCCTGCTCTTCTCCCCCCACCATCTCCACCATAAAAAGTCCTTTCCTCCTTTGTGTCCCTAGATATCTCCAGATACAAGAGCCATGGAAAGGAGCTAGAGGCTAGAGGCACCGTGGACCCCATGGGAGGGGTAGAAGCAACATCCTTCCCCACATAGAAGAACCGAGGGCAGAAGAGCAGGATTCCTGGTGGTGTCGGGTCCAAACAAAGTTCCTCCCCTTAATTTCCTGAAGCTCAGGACACGTTTCGTTCCCCACTAGCCCGTTCCACAGGGAAGGAGCAGTAGGGAGGAAGAAATGAGGGTTGGGGGTGGGAGAGTGACATGCTGGGTCATGATAAGGACCTCACACCACAGCCACCTTGGGCTCCCCTCTTCCTTCGCAGCTGCTCCACCCCTGGTGAGCCTAGTCCTGACCTCTCTTCTCTTGGCTTTTCCTGAGAACCTTCCCACCCACCTTGACAGCTTGTCACAGGAACCTCTGATTGCTTCAGATCATCCTGCTTCAGACCAACCCCAGGGGGCAGAAGAGAGAGAAGCAGAAAACCACGCTGAGAAACCAGGTCTCCCGAGTTGGTCTGCTACCTGAGGCAGCCCCTACCTGCCCTTGGCCACTCTGAGATGACCCTGCCCTGAAAAGTGAAGGGTCAAGTGGACCTGATGTGCAGGGTCAAGTGGACCTGATGTGCAGGGTCAAGTGGACCTGATGTGCAGGGTCAAAAGACAGGAAGCTGTTGAGATGCTTGGAGTGGAGGTGGGGGTGGGGTGCTCTTGTTTCCCTAATGAGGGTCACAAGTAGAGAAACTAAGGCACCCAGAGAGGGAAAAGCTGGTCTCTACCTGTCCCAGGCTAATACTGCACCCTCTCACCCACCTGCCTCCTCCCCGACTAGCTGGGCTGCGGAGTGCGGCTCACTTGGCAGCCAGACCCGGAGCTCTCGGCCCAGAGACTGCTGTTGCCAGTGGCCTTCAGAGCGGGTAGAGCAGGAGGTTGGGACCAAGGTCTCTTGGGTGCCTGACCCTGCCTATCTCCCCCCTGGAACTGAGCTGGAAGGAAGGTAAAGGAGGCTGTGAAGGTGACTCCCACACCCTGCAGGTGAAGGGCCCTGTCCTGGGGCCAACAGGTATGGGGAGCAGGGTTTTGGAGCTGGGGCCTGGTAGGTGCTGCCAGAGGCTGCGTGCTCTGACCCTGGCCCTACCTCTCAGCAGATGCCCTGCTCAGCTGGAGGTGGAGGGCAGCTGGGGGTGTGGTGAGGTGGACAGAATTGCCCCCCCAACCCCCTAACGAGGAGGGGCCCGTGTATAAAGTGGGCGGGGAGGCATGGACCCAGAGAAGTTGGGGTCAGAGTCTGGCTCTTATAAGCCAGGAGGAATCCTGAAGGAAAAGTGCAGTGTGAGGGTGGAGGGAGGAGCTACCTCTCCCCTCTCTCCCCATGGCTGGCCCCTCTTCCTCTCTAGACCCCACTCCCGGATGAGGAGATGGGCTGGAGGGGGAATTGAGGGTAGCGGAGTTGTACACAGCTGGGGTGCTGACCCCTCTCCGGGCTGGCTGCCCACCCACTTCCTGATTGGCACTAGAAGCACAGAAGCTGAAAGAGCCCTCAGAGGGCTAGTCTGGCCCCTCCCGAGCTACCGGGTCAAGCCATCTTGAGAGCCCCTGCTCTCAGCCTGCAGATGTGGGGCGGGGGGCACCAGAGTCAGGGGCCACCCACCACTCCTCCATCCGTGGGCCAGCCACGGCCCCACTGCTACCCCCCAGCTCTCCGGCTCCTTCCCCTGTACTGCAAGCCGTACCTCTGGGGTCCCCTGGGCCCCCACAGCTACTTCTACCCCTGCCCCGGCTAGCACAAGTACCTGCAGCTCCACCTGGCCCGTGGCTTCGTGGCTTCGAGGTGCTGGCCGTGGGGAGTGTGCCAAGCCACTTCCCGTGCCTGCACCGGAGCCCGGGGCCGGCCACCACGGTGCCGGTATCGCTGTGGGGGGACTGCGCCAGTGGCGGCTCCCACTGGTGGCGCCTGCCCTCTCCCTGCGCGGCAGCTAAGACCTGGCGCAGATGCTGCCCGGACCTGGGATGGTGCCTGCGAGGCCACGTCTTCCACAGCCTGGTGGCGGGCAGCCTGCACTGCACGGAGCTAGGTGAGGGTGCTAGGGTGAGGGCGAGGGGGCGCCTGGGCCACACGAACCAGGCTGGACACATTCTGCTGACTATGGGGTCTGTGATCTGCCTCTGTCCCAAATGTGGCTCTGGACTACCTCTAGTGTCCATCTGATGTGGCCTTCCTCCCTAGAGCAACTGTCCCTTTGTCCTACCTGGGCCTCCCCTACTGGGGCTGAATTGTACAACCTAGAGTGAGTGTATCGTCGGGGCCAGCCTGGCACGCGTTCATCTCCAGCCTCCGCTCCTTTGCAGAAGGGGAGGGCAAAGAGGATGCGCTAAGACCAGCGCGTTAGTTATGGGCGTCAAGTGCCCATAACCTTCCCCATGTTCTCTCATGTAATCCCCACAATGAGGCCAGGAGGTAGGTGCTGCGTCATCTGAACTCTTAAGGCACATGCTTTGGCGACTCTCAGAAATCATGGAACTTCATTCACAGATTTCCTCTTAAACAGTGATTCTCAAGCTTGGGTATGTGTCAGAATCCCCTGAGGCTGAGTGGTAACTCAAGAGGCCCAGATCCTATCCTACCTCAGTGAGCCTGGGCTTCTGGGTTTGTTTTTAGCTGTCCAGGGGGTCTGGATACGCACCAAAATTTAAGGACCATTGTGCTTGAATTTCCTCTAGAAGCGCCAAACTCAGGCTAACATACCTCAAGTAATGGGGAGGTCATTTTTACAAGGTAACCCATTCTCCTGGTCAGCTCTAATTGACCGGTTGGGTCTAGCTCAGAAGGAAAATTCTCCCTTTGAACCATTCACACCCTTGATGCCGAGTGACTCTATAGTTCTCTAAAAACCCTTAGATCTTTTCCATCTCTCAATTGCTAGTCAAGCCGATCCTTGCACGGTTTTGGTAAACCAACGTGCAGGACAAAGTATGAAACATGGCCTCATTTTGGTCCATCCTTTCTCAGCATTTACCATCCCTTGGTATCCATGTATCCTTCTCCCACTTTGCTGGGTCACCTTGGACTCTTAGGTGCTCACTGAGGCCACAGACTCCAGGGTGCCAGGCTTCCGGGGACTCTCACTGACCCAGGCACTTTGCAGCACCCCTGGAGCAATCACTGAACCAGCTCTGAAGCTACCCAACAGTCCTGCCCTCCAGCTCTTCCCTTCTCACCCCTGAAGATGCCACTGTGAAAGGCTGGCCCCAGACCAAGGGGCTCTTTCCAGAAGAGTCTGGGAGCGGGCAGGTACCAGCAGGCTCACTCAGAGTAGCCTGAGGCAGCCCCTCCCTGACAGTCAGGGGAACGTTTCCAGCTATTCATGACCCACAAACTAGGGTTTTGCTTCTATACCCTCTGCTCATTCCTGCCCCTGGAGCATTCAGGCCATCTTCTTCGCTTCCGCTCCTGAGTGGTGTCTGTACCTGGGTGGCACGCCTGCGTGCCCAATGCCCAACAGCCACAGAGGCAGAGGAAGGCAAGGTAAATGCCCCAGGACACCCGCCCCCAAGGCTATTCAGCAGCCCATGTGTCAGTGCCGTCCCCACCAGGAGGGGTTTGAGGCTGGGACATGGGGCTTGAGCTGCAGATGCACCGTGGGAGCTGAGCACCCCCTCTCCCTGGTACCCCCACACAGGTCTCCGCTGATGAGGCTGCAGGTCAGGGCCACAGCCATGCTCTACTCCCGCCTGTGTCCAGGCTGCACCGTTTGGTGTCACGAGGCTGCAGTGGGGACTTGCGGGCAGCTACTAGTGAGGCTCCCGACGCTCGTCTTCTACAGCCTCGGAGGCCCCTCTGCCACACCGTCTGCCAGCATGGGCTACTGGCCACGGGCAGCAGGAGCATATGCCGGTGGGGGCACAGGCCTGGGAGACCCCTCCCCCCGCCATATGGCCCACTCGTGCCAGTACCCCGCTAGAGTCCTACAATGCCCTCCTCACCTTCCTGGGGAGGCTGGGCCTGGTGCCCCACCCCCACCCCCAGCCCAGCTCTGATAGGGGCTCGGGGCTCCAGCTCACCACCAGGATAGGGGCCAACTGCCCAGTGGACACGGGGCAGAGACAGGATGGCAGAGGTATTGAGACCTCTTGATTTATTCAGATTATTTAATATACAATGACGCAACTGTGACCCCAAAGTGTGCAAAGTTAAAGCCTTCGACTGCAGCTGAGAGGAGAGGGCAGGAATGGTACACCTGGGGACGATGGTGAGTCAGGAATGATGGGCAGCCTCCTCCCCAGGGCCAGGGACGGGGGGAGTGGCCTGAGGAGCCGGGCCTGGGTAGCCTAGGGCCAGGGGAAGGGGGCAGAGACCTCCCTCTGGCCTAGGTCAGGAGCCCAGAAGTGCCACACGGCTGAGGGGGCAGCAGCCCAGGAAGGGGCCAGAGGCAGGGCCAGGAGAGCACCATTTCCGGGGTGGGGGTTGGGGAAGGAGGTGCCCTACGGAAGCCAGGAGGGGCCACCCGCCCCAGGGGTGGGCGCCAGGCCGGAGCAGGCTGCAGCGAGAGAGACCTGAGGCAGGCACGGGGCCTGAGAGCCCAGGCTGGCTAGGCTCAGAGGGACTGAAGGAGGGGGAGCCCGGGGGGACCCCCAGGGCAGCCGAGCCCTAGGAGCAGTCCTGACTCTGCAGGGGATGGCCAAGGTGTGCCGCAGACCCTCGGGGGCTCCCCTCCTCTCTCCCTGGAAAGGAGCTGGGGAATCCGTAGTGCAAATCTATGGACCACTCAGTTATGGAGGGAGGCGGTGCTCAAAGGGGCACCCTGGGGCGCACCCCCTCCACTGCCCCGGCTTCCACCACCATCCTCAGTACAGCCGCTTCTCGTAACTGTGGGGACAAGGCAAAGGGAAGCCAAGAGTGGGTGTCTGGACCCTGCTCCTTTCCCAGATCCCCTTGCCATTAGGCCTTGGGCTGCCAGGGCACCCCCACATGGGGGGCCGGGGGGGGGCGGGAAAGAGCAGGCCCTGTGCCTCTGTGTTCCCCAGGCCAAGGCTCCTGAAAGAACCATGCCAGGTCCAGAGACAGCCATGCTCCTTCTGGCCACAGCCACAGCTGAGTAGACTGTCCTCAATGCTGGGGATGGAGACTCAGCTAAAGAAGACAGTCCGTCCTCCTAGAGCAAGCTCAGACCAAGCTGCACCTCTGCCGCCCCGCCTCCACCCCACCCCTGCACACACAGTGGCCTAGGCCCCTTGTGGTCGTTGGGTCCAGTCCAAGACAGGGCAACCTCAGGCCTGTGGTCAGGGACATGTGTCTGCACCCCAGCGGGGGCTGTTTCCGCTGGCGGAGGGGCCCCGGTTGGCTGCCCCCAGCTCGGTGCCGGTCCTAGGGTCCGTGTGCCCTGATTACCCCCCAGTGCCGCCCCCGACCCGAGGGCCCCCGCCCCCAGCCCAGGTCCCACCCAGACTGCCCCTGCTCTACTCTACGCTTGGCCCGGGCAGCGCGGTTACTTACACGGCAGAAAGGTATAGCTATGGGAGGGTGGGGCAGAAAGAGACACAGGTTAGACGCCCGCCGACGCCCGGGGGCGGGCCCTCTCGACCGGGGCGGGGACGCATGCCTCTGCAACCACTAGCTGCCGACTAGCACTGCCCCCGCCCACGGCCGCCCCAGCGCCGGCCCTGGCGTCTGCCTCTCTGCCCTTCTCCCCGCCAGGGGGCTCGTGCCCCCGGCCTCCGCCTGCCTGCCTGATGCTGCCACCAGCACGAGCCCAGCGCCACCAGCCCCTGCCACCAGCCACCAAGCTTCTGAGCAAGCAAGGGACTGGGAGCCCAGGAGGGGCCAGCGGCCACATCTCCCATGCCCTGCTCGGGGAGATGCCCGAGGGGAGGGGAGGGGAGGGGCCTGCCTGCACGGGGCGGGGGCGGGGGGGGGCTGGGCTAAAGGACAGGGGTCAAGGGTGGGCTAGGCCCTGTAGGACAGGCTGATGGGGTCATCCTGCAGCAGCATCCATCCCTGGAGCAGATGGTCCACGGGTTCCCTGAAACCTCAGCTTGGCCTCTGAACCACGGCCCCACCTGCCCGACCCGGTGCCAGCCAGCTGGGGCGAGGAGGCCACCACACTTACGAGTGCAGGCCATGGACACCACCCTCGATCTGAGCCGACATGGTCCGCTTCTCAAACTTGAGCTCTCCTGAGTACATCATGGACCTGCAGGCAGGTAGGTGGAGCGCATCAGGGACACCAAGGACAGAGAAAGGAAGACAGGAAGCAGGCAGGAGCCAGGAGCCTCCCAGGCCCCTTCCCCCCGCCCCCCCTCCGCCCAGTCACAGCACTCACCGCAGGACAGACAAGCTACGGGCACCGATATCCTGGCAGCCATGTTGGATACCTGCTATGAGGTAGGGCACGAACTTCTGAATGGAGCCTTTGTCCTGGATGGAGCCCGAGACGCCCTGTGCGATCTTCACCTTATCCCCCTCACTGCATGGAGGGCAAAGAGACTGAGCCAAGCGGCCCACGGCTCAGGGGAGCCCACCCCACCTCCTGAGGGTACCAGCAGAGGGGATACCACCCAGCAGGCCCCCCAAAGCAGCCACTCCCTGGGTTCTGGGTCAGATGGCCCAGGTACAATCCCAGGTCCACTACTTGCACCCTGTGCCTCGGGTTCCAGAACAGTAATATGGAGATTGGGCACCACACGGGGAAGTCACGGGCAGCGTGGACGCTGGAGGGCTGCGGGCTCATCTGCATGGGGCTGGGGTTCCGAAGCAGGGCACCTGAAGTATCGTTTCTGGCTGCCGCTGCACTTCTCCATTGCATCCAAGGAGCCCATGCCCCGGTACTTCTTGAGCCTCACCCCATCCGAGAAGAAGTACTCGCCGGGAGCCTCCGTGGTGGCGGCGAGCAGGGAGCCCATCATCACTGTAGCGGTTGAGGGGTCAGTGCCTCTAGCCCCACAGACCTCCTACTGCCCTTGCCCAGCTCCCAGCCCCCCACCAGCCTGCCCAGTCCCCAGCAGACCCCCTCACCTGTCGAGGCTCCCAGGGCCAAGGCCTTGACCACGTGCCCCACGGTCTGGATGCCACCATCAGCGACGACTGGCACCCCAAAGCGCCGGGCGTACTCGGCCACCTTGTACACGGCGGTGCCCTGGGGCCGACCACACGCCATCACTGTGGGAGGGCACACCAGTCAGAGGTGCCAACGGCAACACAAGAACCAGGTAGAGGCCCCTTTCTCCATGCGCCCCCACCTCCGCTTGGGAGAAGGGACAAGGCTGGACGGTATTGCTGAGGCACAAGGTAGGTGGCAGCAAAGGACACTAGGGGCGACAGCACTCCAGGGACCCGGGCCACTCCACCCAGAACAGCACCATGCAGGATTCTGACGGCCTTCAGAGTATAGCGCCCCCACCCCCAGACCGGTGGGCTTGGGGCTGGGGGGGGTCCCCAAGCTCAACGTCTCTCAACCTCTCTCATTTGCAAAGCCTGTTCCCAGGGTGAGGTACTCACAGCCTCCTTTGGGATACTGGTGTGCATTCCTCTGAGTTTAACTGTCCAAGGTCTTTAAAGTATGAGGTTTTAAGTGGGAAGTCTAAGGAACTAGCACTTAGCTCGGGACGGAGGTGAAGCTGGGTAAAGTAGAGAAGAGGCCCTCTCGGGAAGTACCTGCGGTTGGTTTTGTCCCTATTGCATCCCAAGAGTTAGAACGGGGCCTGACGCACAATAGGCGCTCGATTAATATTTGTCGAGTCGCCGAGTGAAGGCCCACATTTACCATGGTGGTCAGCTAAGGCGAAGGCTTAGCAGAGGCTCTGAAGACCAAAAGGAGGAGACGTTTCGGGCAGACAAGACCAAACGGGTCACTCGGTGTTGTGGAGAAATGACCCTCACCCAAGGGGCCAGATACATCCCCTCAGGCCAGGCCAGGACCCACAAGTCAGACACCAGCCTCCAGGGAGCACCCTTCAAGCACACGGGGACACACATCAGGGTCTCACACTCCCCACTTCATGGTCAGGAGCGCGCCCCGTAAACGGGCTTTGTGACCGAGTGGACCCCCTCCCCCACTATCGCCGCACAGTGGTAAGGCTGTATGTCCTTACACATTCGGGGACATGCTATCTCCACGTCTTAAGTATCTGCCTTGTCACAAAGCTTATCCCAACCCTGAGTGGGCTTCCAAGGAGCCCCTCAGAGAAGTAGTCACACCAGCCTTGGGCTTCCAGATCAGGCCTTCTTGACCAGAATCCGAGAAGCAGGCTGGCACACTCCCAAAACTCCCAGTAACCTTATCTTACACCAGCCTCCCCCAAGTCACTGGGCCAGATAGACAGAGTCTGAGCCCAGGTCCCCCCCTGAGCCCCCCATCCTGGGAAGGGGCCTGGCACGGCACGCACTCGGCATGCATCTGTGGGACAAGAGTGGGGCCCCAGAGCCTGGGGAGGGCCAGCAGGACATTCCTGTTGGCATCGCTCTCCTGACACCTACCTTCCTGGGTGATACAGATGGAGCCACAGCCCATGCCCACACGCAGCCCGTCCACACCAGCATCAATCAGATTCTTCGCCTGAGCTGCTGTCACCACTGGGGGGTGGGGTGGGGTGGGGAGGAGGGTTTGGAGGAGCGGGGAAAGAGGAACGGTGTGAGTATGGGATACCCTTGCCTTACCCTGGGGCTGCCTGGAACCCCAGTCTGGCCCCCCCAACCCCCAGGGACCAAGCCCGTTCATTCAGCCCTCTGCCCCCATGCAGGGGCAATGCCATCACCTAGGGATGCTGAAGGACAGAGGAAAAGTTACGCAGTGAGAGAGCAAGGGCGGGGGGCTGACGGGGGACCCTGCACTCACCATTCCCCCCAATCACCTGGAGGTGGGGGTATTTCTGCTTAATGTAGTGCACCATGGCGATCTGATACACGGAGTTCCCTTGGGAGGAGTCCTGTGAGAAGGGGGACAGGAAAGCTCAAGCTTCGATGGCTAACAGTCCTCACGGGGGGAGGGGAATCATAGCGGACAAACTCCTGAAACTGTATGAAAAATGTTGAGAGAGCTCTTTTTTTTCCCCCCTGGGAAAACACTTGACAGCTCTCAGCAGACTGAGTCTTGAAGGTTGAGCACCACTAGTTTATGGTCTCAGAGCAGACAAAGCCCCGTCATACCCACTGTATGGACCGGTCCTCACCGCAAGGAGGTGTTGCCTGGGGCCATAGCCTGTTCCCACCAACTCACTACCAGATGAAATTACTGAATTTTGTCCACCCTGGTTTCTTCATCTGACAGGTGGGTGTGGTATTGAACCTCAGGGAGCTGTGGTGAGGATCAAATGAGTTCATCCACATAAAGGTCTTAGTGCAGGACCTGGCAAGCAGGGGGTTCTCAAAGAATGTGAGCTCTAAGTATTAGGGTGCGGAGGGCCCTCCAAGGGGCCCCCAGTTTGCTCTGAGCTGTCAGAGTACCAGTGACCCTCCTAATTCCGATTTCAGGCTGCATTAGAGGCAAACCCCGGTCTCGGTAAGTTTCGGCTCTCCTGAAGCACTGTGCCCGGGGGCAGTGCCCATACCAGCACTATGACATCGGCGCCTGCCTGGGTGAGCAGGTCCAGGCGGTATTTGTCATCCTCACGGCTGCCCACAGCCGCCCCACACAGCAGCTGCTTGTGGGAATCCTTGGAGGCCAGAGGATAATCCCTGTTCTTCTTCAGGTCAGTGCGGGCAATGATGGCCACCAGCTCATCACAATCGTTGACAATGGGCAGCTTCCCTGATGAGGAGTGCAGAGGTTAGGTGAAGGAGCAGGCGTCTTGGGGCTGGAGTGGGAGTCGGGGATGGTAAGGAAGGAACAGACCAGGCCAGAGATTCTACTGAAGTACCCAGACCAGCCACTAGGTGACAGCACCCACCCAGGAAATGCTCCTAGGGATCTGGCCCCCTTCCCAAGGAACAGGAAGCAAAGAAAACTCCTAGCCAAGTGGGTTCCGGAGCCCTTCCTGCCCTGCGGCCCAACCAGGCTGGGTGGGTGGCCCCCGAGCACTGGCAGCCTTTCACCTGCTAGGCCACAGGCCACAGTGGTTGAAAACTCCTAGCCAAGGCACAAATGTAAGGCTGTCTTGCAGAGAGGAACACATACCCTCTCCAATACCATCCCCAGAAAACAATCCAGTATGAGCCAGGAAGGCATTGTCCAGTGTCTCCCATAGGGACCTAATGAATATTGTGTCAGCAGCCCCAATGTCAAATAAACTTAACTGCAGGATTTCTCAGGGCCTTTAATAAGCTGACATACAATCTTTTAAAGGGATATGGGAGATAGAAAGCAGCACCTTTCAGACTTTTTTTGTGATGAGCATTTCACAGGACGAGCTTTATGCGGAGACACAGTGTGAAGATGCTGAATAAGGGACAGGTTTTCCTAAGCCAGGAAAAGGATCTCAGGATTCATGCTCCAACCCGGGATTCTTCAAACCTTCCCTAAGGCCCAGCCAGTCTGGTTGTTGGGACCATCTACAATGCTCCGAAGGAACAGCGGGCCTGGGGTACTGGGAGCCAGACTGGGGGGCATTGAGCTTTCTGCCCACTCCCAGGTACCTTTCTTGCTGCGCTGCAGGATCTCATTTGCCTCTTTCAACGTTACGCCCGCTGGAGCCACCACCAGCTCATTCCGCAGAGTCATCACCTGTGGAGTCAGGAACATTTGCCTGCAGGTTGGCAGGTGAGAGAGAAGGGAGCCAGGCCTCCCTCTGGTCCCTGGTCACAGGCACCAGCCTGAGGCCCCAGGATGTGTGGTCCTCCCTCTGCCCTGCACATACCTCGCTAAGGAGGGTGGTGTGGTCCTTCTCGGCAAGAAAGTCAATGTCTCGGGAGGTTACGATGCCCACCAGCTTGCTGCCCATGGTGCCTGTCTCCGTGATGGGGATGCCGGAAAAGCCATGCCGAATCTTGGCCTCCAACACATCGCCCACGGTATGCGAGGGGCTTAGCACCACGGGGTCTGTGATGAAGCCCTGTTCAAATTTCTGTGGGTGGAGACGGGGAAGGAAAAGACTGGAAGAAGGCCGGAGATGGTGTGCAGTCAGCCATGCCACAGAGGAGGCAGGGCTCTCAATGGGGAGAGGGGCCGGTGGGCAAATGAGGGCTGGGCCCTGTGTCCCCAGTGTGGAGAATGGCGGACAAGACCCCACAGGAGTCAGCCAGGGGATGCACCAGCCTGCAGGGATGGCAAAGGAGGGGGCGGCCAGGTCGCATCTTGTTTCTGGGGACAGGCCTGGTACTTGCCTTGACCTTCCGCACCTCATTGGCCTGGAACTCCGGGGTGCAGTTGTGGTGAATGAAACCAATACCGCCCATCAGCTGGGGTGGAAGGGAAACAGGATCAGTGCCAGGGGCCAACCCTCTTGCTCTGCGAACCCCACTTCTGAATCCAGCCCCCCACTTTCAGCCCCCCACCCTCACCCCAGTGCCTGACTCACAGCCATGGCAATGGCCATGTCGGCTTCCGTCACAGTGTCCATTGGGGAGGAGATCAGCGGCGTCTTCAGGGTGATCTTCCGCGTCAGGGCTGAAGTCAGGTCCTGAGAAGAGAGGCATGGTGTATGTGAAGAGTTTTACCGTTCACTCAACAAACATTTACTGAGCTCCTATGGGTTCCCGGCACCAGGACAGGCCTGCAGATACAGCAGTGGACAAGGCAGGTAAGGGCCCTGGAGGTTACACTCTACTTGGAAAGAAAGATGACAAACACAAAAAACGTGTAAGAGATTATTTCAGTCAGGATAAAGGCTCCAAAGAAAGACAACAAATCCAAGCAACCACAGGAAGAAGGACATGGTGGTCAGGGAAAGCCTCTCTCTTGGGGCGTGACAAGTGAGAACCAATCAAGTCAGTCTGAGGGACTGTTGCTGCAGGCAGAGGGAGCTGTGTGTGTGAACCTGGCCTCTGTTCCCAGTCTTCCTGAGGTGTATTTAAGACAGAAAAAGGCTAGCACAGTGGAAGAGGGGGGGCAGGCAGAGGCTAAGGGGCAAGAGGCACGCAGGGGGGTGGGTGGGCAGTGAGGATGTGTAGCCTTGAAGGCCACGGAGAGGAACTTGGATTCGATGCTAGGAGGAGAAGCCACTGGAGGGTCTCAGGCAGAGGACAGACATGCTCTGCTTTATGTTTTATAGACTTTTTTTTTTTAAGATTTTATTTATTTGACAGAGAGAGAGACAGCGAGAGAGGGAACACAAGCAGGGGGAGTGGGAGAGGGAGAAGCAGGCTTCCCGCCGAGCAGGGAGCCCGATGCAGGGCTCGATCCCAGGACCCTGGGATCATGACCTGAGCCGAAGGCAGACGCTTAACGACTGAGCCACCCAGGCGCCTCTGCTTTATGTTTTAAAGAGGTCGCTCAGGCTCTGATGTAGAGAATGGACTCTACGTGACAAGGCCTGAGGCAGGGACGCCACCAAGGAGGCTGCTGGACAGGGCCAGGCAGGAGAGGCTGTGACTAGGAGGAGAAGGCACAGGAAGGAGTCTATCAGACCTCCAGGAAAGTAGGGAACCAAGGGTCTGCCACTCAGGGGAGAGGTCAGGGCTGCACATACACATTGGGGAGGAATCTGCCTCTGAGATTCAGGCCAACAGCTTGTGGATCCTAGCCTCCAAAGCACTCACAGACTTTGGTATAGAATTTTTGGAGATTCGTAGGCCCCTGAAGTCCATCTCACAGACCCTGGTTCAGAACCATGGCCCTGCAGTCTAGAGAACTCCACCTTCTCCTCTCCCATCATACCACAGGAGAGGAGCCACACAGCCTTCCTGACCTAGGCCACAGGACAGGGAGACCCTTGATAGCCGGGAGAGCACTTTTCCATCCCCTTCTTCCTCACACCCTGCCCAGGGTCTAGCACAAAGCCAGAGGGCCTGGTAAACTTTGTTAAGCTGAACAGCTGAACCAAGACATCCTGCTTGCCATCATAAGGTACAGATCCAGAATAGCCCAAATTTTCCCCTAAAAATCTGTCCTCATCAGCACTGCCTACACAGGCTGGACGGGAGTCTCCCCGATACAAGAGTGATCCAGGCACACTGGGGCCTTTGGTCTTTCTTGAGGTTCAGACCTGAATAAACATCAGTAACAGCAACAAAGGAAACTATTTCTTTAATGTGCATGAATTCATCATAAAATAATCTAACTTGGGGCGCCTGGGTGGCTCAGTGGGTTAAGCGGCTGCCTTCGGCTCAGGTCATGATCCCAGGGTCCTGGGATCGAGTCCCGCATCGGGCTCCCTGCTCAGCGGGGAGCCTGCTTCTCCCTCTCCCTCTGCCTGCCGCTCCCCCTGCTTGTGCTCTTCTCTCGCCGTCTCTCTGACAAATAAGTAAAATCTTAAAGAGAAAAAAAAAGAAGAATCTAACTTTTCCATGAAATGACTTATACTCGTCAGCACTTACCCCTTGGCTTCTATGCGCTTGTCTTATCTTAATTGTGTAAAGAACATTGTTCATTCACTTGGCTCATTGCTGAGCCCCTCCAATAAAGCGAGGCACCGTGTTTCCTTGTATTTGTCCAAAATCTAATTCTTTCAAATCCTCTTGCCAATTCCTGTGCATTACGGATCCACAAGCAAGTGTGTCCACCTCATCCAAAGTCTCCAGAATTGCACTGGCTCCTGTCATCTCCTTGTTCAGCATTTCAGACAAAATCTAACCCTTCCCGTCTGTGGTAAGAGGGCTGCCATCCCCATGCCCATCCCCATGCCCATCCCCTCCCAGGGCCTTTTTGAACCTCGCTGCAGGCTCTGTCGGTGACAGCCCTCCCATCCTGTGCCAGGCCCACTGCTCAGCATACCCCCGAATCCCCACAGCTGCCTTTGCCCCATTAGACATGACCCACTGCACTGTGCCAGTTTCTCTGGCAGCAATAAAGGCTACATGCCCAAGAAAAGTCTCTCCCACACCCTGCCCTTGAGCAAGAAGCCAGCCTCTTCTACCACATACCTGGTCCCTCTCCCCCCCAGGTCAGCAGAAGAGGTACTCACCACCTCATCAGCTATGAAGTCTATGAATCCTGGGAGAATCAGGAAGTCGCTGTGAAGACAGAAAAGTGAGTGTTACTGGGTGGGGAGGGGTTCCCAAAAGGGGCAGGGCCTGCCATGCCTAGGGGAGGCAGCATGGGGGTGGGAAGAGGGGCAGAGACTGGAGCCCTCTGATCCTGGCTGTTCCCTGGTCAGGGCTGAAGCACCCCCTCAAGCCCCCCACTAGCATCTTGCTGACTCCAGCCCAGAGACCTAGAGCCAAAGCCAGCGGAAGGTCTGTGGACCTGGGGCGCCACCAAGGCGGTTGGCCCCAAATGTCCATTGCCTTCAGGGCTCAGAGTTATGGAGGGACATAGAAGTTCCTGTAATGACACACAGAGCCATACAGTGCCTGCCCTTGAACACTTCTCCATCTTGATAGGGGGAGACAGTCAGCAAACACGGAATGAACCCAAAAACCATTTAGTAGTGCAGCATGGCATGAACACCACAAAGCACAGGACAAGCTGCACAGCCCAGGGCCGGGGCTGCTGAGTCACACGGGGTTCAGAACAGCATGGAGGGACCCCAGGGGGCTGAGCATGGGGCATGTTCAGACAGAGCAGGCACTCCACTCCAGCTGGACTGGGACAACCCACAGACATGGCCTGGGATGGGAAAGGGGAGGAAGGGGGCTTCACAGCTCTTAGGACCAGGACACCAGGGCCCTGGTCAAAGCGTGGCACCTCCCAACACTGGGGGCTGCCCACACTAGGGTGGGCCACGGTCACAGCAATCTCCAGAAGTCGAGTGTAGGCCTGCAGGGGTATGGCAGAGTAGAGTGCCATAGCCCGGGGGCCCCATGGGCTCGATCTGCCTGAAGTCACAGGGCCTTGACAGACACACCCAAAAGCAAATGCTCCATACTTCAGGAACACTCCCAACCGGACTAAGCAAAGCAGCAGGCACCCCAGTGCAGGAAGGAAAAGCTCCAGGGTGGATCGGAGGGGTGGGGTCTTTAACCTGCCCCAGACCTAGAGAAACTCCTAGGAATTTCCCTAGTGGGTTTTCCTAGAAGACGCCAGTGAACAATATATCAAAGAGATACTTTCTCCCCCTTCATCAAAGACCCCCAAACAAATAAAGAACCCTAACTGCCTCGGCCCCCTTGGCAGCCCTCTGTACAGTGAAGAGGCCTGTGTAGCTCACCAAGAGGCAGGAGGAGAAACGCTAGAGTCTGGGCCCCTGGACATTCTCCCAGCATTATCCACATCCCTCACCTGGCCCACACACCCCAGCTACGGCCAGGCAAGCGTGCCACTCAGGAATGACTGGGAATCCTGGTGGCTAGGGAAACTGCCTGCCAAGGAGGAATGCTTACAGGCGAGGGCAGGGACTGGCAGGAGACAGGGCAGGGGTGCTTCTGATTTACCAGCATCCCCACTCCTCCCAGTCCCAGGTTTTGATGCTCTTTCCTGGCATGGACACAGTCCTGCAGCCAGGAGGTGAGCTAGTGCCAGGCCTGCAGCCCGCAGGACAACTGGCCCAGGGCCCGTGGAAAAGCAAACTAAGCCAGAGGCAAACAGAGAGGTCTCATCCTCCTCCAAAATCCCATGTGGGGTGGGCTTGGGGTGGCAGTCACAGAACACCCATGCCCAGGGGAGCACTAGTGCTAACCTGCAGGCAGGCAGGGCACAAGTGGAAGGAAGGCTGGACAGGTCGGTGGGAAAAAGGAGCCATCCTGACTGCCCAGCTGGGCCTCTCCTGGAGGCAACACCCAAGCAGCTGCCTTAGCTGGGCTCCAGGGTCCCTTCTGCCCTCATGTGAACTGGGAGCGAGAGGGTGTTCTGGACCAAGGTCTGGAAAAAGTCTCTCCGTAACTCCCACATCTTCAGTTCCCACACGCCCCAAGGCCCCTCCATGGGGCCAAGATGCCCACGAGAGGAGGAAGGGGGCAGGCCGAACCCGGATCCGACCACAAACGGGGCATGGCACCGAGGGCCCGCGATGTCGCTGTGCCACGTCCGTCTGTTCTCAGCGCGGGCCTCCTTCCTTCCTTCGCCCAACCCCCCACCCCCACCCCAAGTCACTCGAATCGGGGCCGGAGAACGCGGGCGTCCGAGGGGGGAACGGTGCACGTGCAGGGCCGGGGCCGGGGGATCGCGGCGCGCGGGTGGGTGCACTGAGGTGGGGCCGAGGCCCCCGGGCGCTTACTTGTAGGTGAGGCCGTCGGCGTTGGCGAAGAGCTGCTGCGCGGTGAGCCCATCCTCGGGCACGTAGCCGGTGCCGCCGCTGATCAGGTAGTCCGCCATGCTGCTGGGAGACACCGCGACCCGACATAAACACCCGCGCGGGCCGCCCCGCTGCTGTGGCTGCTGTCGCCGCGGCTGTGCTGACGCCGCGCGGCGGCCACGCTGCCGCCGCGGGCCAGGCGGGCCGGGGGCGGGGGCTGCGGCAGCGGCGAGGCGGGCCCGGGGCACCGCCCTCTCCTCCCGCCCGCCCCCCCCCCCCCCCGGGAGGCTACCGCCTCCGCCCCGCGCCGCACAAAGGCCCCGCGGAGCCGGGCCCCGCCGCCGCCTGCAGTGGCACAGCGGCCCCGTGTACCAGGCGGGGGAGGGAGTGTGGATCCAGTGGGGGGAGGGGACTGAACCAGGCCGGGACACGCCCCCTCCACCCGTTGTCATCCCGCCTCCTAGCCCCCCGCCCCCCCCCCCCGCTCCCCGCAGCTCGCCCCCAGGTTCACTTCCAACCTGGGTGGCCCCAGTCTGGGCTCCCCCAGCCATCCGGGCCCCGTCTCCCCTTGCCCTATTCCACACCCCGGGGATACCTCTAACACGGTTTGCCTTTACCCAAGACCAAGGGCCAGACTCTGACGGGGACTTGGAGCCCTGAGGAACTGGTGTGGGCTCACAGCTCCCCAACATACTGGAGTTTGTGGTTTGTACCCGCCCAGCGGCGAGGCTCCCATCTCCCCCGGCATCGTGCCTAGGGGGCAGGCACTCTCAACAATGACATTCCCTGACCTTTGGGAGGCCCTGAAGCCCTCTGCAGTTTACAAGGCATTTTTCAGAAGTGATCACATTTACTCTTCAGTCCATTAGCTGCCAACTATTAGGTAGGCCCACTTTACAGATGCAAAACCTTCAGTTCAGAAAGCGAGGGAGGATGGTACTGCCTTGGCTTCCTGAGCCAGTGCTTCGGTCCCACATCCTTGTCCCCAGCTCAGAAAGCGATGTATAATCATGGGGGTTTTAACCCCAGAGAGGAAAGGTTTGTGGACCCAGATTTCTACATGGGGGCACTAAGATTTGGTAGCAAATTGATTCACATGAGGAGAGGCGGGGTGGCAGGGGACAGACCCTTCCCTCTGTGTGACCAGAACTGCTAATGCTACTCTCTGACCAAAAGCTAGAGAGCGGATCCCCCCACCCCCAAACTCCTCCCTTCTCCTCCTGTGGTCCCCACAACTCACTTCTTGGTAAGGGGGGAGAAGGGCAGGGCAAGGGCACAGTCTTCCTGGTAAGGTGGCTGGCTGGCTGGCTGTGGTGCTCCGTCCTCCCCCCACCCCCCACCCCCCCAGCCCTGGGAGGCTGCATTTGTTTACCTCTCAGCAGTTTGGTAGCAGCCAGGCCCAGGGGAGGCTCCCTGGGATGCCCAGCCTCCCCCAGTGACACCCCAGGACCCTGCCAGGAAAATACAGACTGTTCCATCTGTGTGCAGAGGGGAGGGGGACCTTCCCACAGAGCTAGGGTGATGAGGCCCGTAAAGAGTGCTGGAGGAGACTCCGACGTCCAGTGCCCTCTTTCCTCTGACTGTGAGAGATGGGAACATCACAGACCGCCATATGGGGGAGTGAGGGTATCCCGAGGGGCACAGCACTGGGACCTCTCACTGGCCGCCTGGAGGCAGAGCCATGAGACCATCCAGAGAATGGAGCCTGGTCACCCAGAGCTGCTCTGGGGGCACCTTCGTAGCAGCAGGATGAGACGGGAATGGCACTGCAGGCAAAGAACACAGGCTGCTCCTGTGGTCCCTCCAGATCTCCAAGGGACCTGCCCCGGGGCACTATCCCCTACAGAATGGGTCAGAAACGGGTAGGGTACTATTCAGGGTTCCACCAGAGCTGCGGCACAGGACAGCAGCTGGATTCTGCCATCTCAAATGAAATTAATGTGACATCTGCCCCAGCCTAGAACTTGGACCCAGGGGAGGAGGCTGCCAGGCTGAGTTATGGGGAGGGTCACTTTCCCAGGGATGACAGAACTTATGGCCCTACGCCCCTCCTCCCGCTGCCCCGCGCCACCTCCAGCTCTGACCTGTCAGGGCTCCTCATTACTCTAAGCTTCTGGGCTCAGCCCTGGGGTAGGCTGTCCTTTTCCAGAGACTGTTAATCCATCCCCGCGGCTCTCCTCCTCCCTCTTCCTGATCTTCCCCCAGCTGCTTCCTCCATGGGGAGGAGACACCGAGGCAACCAGTGAGCCTCCTCAGCATGAGGAAGGGCTGCTGGTCCCCTGAGGCTCCCCGCCTAGCAGCTGTGAAGGCCATAGGGCAGAGGTGCAGGCCTAAGCACCTTCTTCAAAGTAGTGGGGGAATAGTGCCCAGGCGGGCAGCCAGACGTCTCTGTCTGGTCTGGGGCCATTTGAAGGGACAAGATTTCAAAACACTTCTGAGGGGAGGGTGGGGACGGGGAGAAGAGGTAACAAAAACATTGGCATTGTTGAGCTGGAACAAGGAACACGGCTTGCTTGCCCAAGTTCAAGCCAGAGAACAATAACACTAGCCTCAAACCCAGGACCCAGGATTTCTCATGCAACTCTGTCTTCCCACAGCTCGAAGCCAGTGATAGCTGATGGAGGTCTAGCCAGCAGGCTTGGAGTCTCATTACGCCACCTGGCTGGGGCTCAGGTTTGACACAGGTTCTTCGAAGACTGGGGTGGGGATGGCTCCTTTGTGCAGAAGTACAATCTGGAGAAGGAATAGCTCCTTCGTGGCCCCAGCCTGAGCTCTGAAATGATACTTGTGCAATACCTGTGTAACCAAGGCACTGCCTCCATCAAGCCCCCAAGGACCCCAGCCTGCTCCCTCACCTCATCTGTCCTCTCCCTATTGCCCTGGACCCTGGGCCCCAGGAGCTAGATTTCTAGGTCGGGAGGAAGGACAGGGCTTTCCCAACCTGAGTAATTCTAGAAAGGCAGCCTGCCAGGGCGGGGGGGGGGGGGGGGGCAGGCTTCACCCAGCAGCCCCTTAAGCCTTTAAAAGTTCTTACATAAGCCACCAGCCCCTGTGCAGAGCTGCAGGGCTAATTCCCCCAGACCACCCCCCCAAACCCAGCTTCCAGGTCACCTCCCCAAGCTGCTGAGCACCAACAGATGGAGCAGAGAAAGAAGCCCAAAGCCTCTGGACCGGAAGGACAGCGGGATTGCATTTCAAGCTGTGATACAATCCAGAGATTAGCCACTGTCTCCTTTTCAGCCAGTACCCCTGGGGCCCAGCTCAACACCCCCACTCTTCCTCCAGTGACTCTCACAGACCCCAGCAGGCTAAGGGCAGGAGGGCGTCCTGAATCTTAGGAGAAACCCTGAGGTGACCTCCACTGGCAGCCTCATCGGACCTCAGTGAATGGTGAGGCGGGGGCAGCGTCCTCACCCGGCTCTGAGGAAGCATCCATCTGGACACCTACACCTGCCAGTAAGACTCTGGAGATAGTTCTAGGCGGAAACAGCTAAAGGAGGAGTAAACAAAGTTGGACAGGGACTCCAACAGGCACTGTTTCCACCCCAGCAGTTGGAGCCACTTGGACAGGTATCGTCGGGTGTGTAACCGAAGTCTGATACAGGGCTAAGATTTTAGGAAGCGTTTTTCTGACCCGCTCCCATATGCGGCGCAGCACCTAACCCTTTGCACAGCGCCTGCTTGCATCCCCCAACCAAAGCCAGGTGCGTGGCGTCTGCGCCCTGTTTCAGGAAGTTAGGGGCTGAGGCGGTTAGAGGGCAAGGGTGCCGGGCCCTGCCCTTCCCCACCCCCGCAGCGCCGCCGGGTTCCCGGAGCCGCCGCGCCCGCCCCGGATGCGCCCCGCGCGCTCTGCCCTGGGCGTCACCTCTCGGGCTCATAGCCCGCCTGCAGCAGACGGGCGCTGTACCGCTGCGCCGCCGTCTCGTGTCCGGGGTGTTGCCGGGCTCCGGGCTCCGGAACAGCGGCGGCTCCGCCTCCCCTCAGCGGCGGCGGTGGCGGGAGCGGCCCCGACCCCGCTAGTGGAGCTAGCGGCCCCTCCATGCGGAGGCCGCTGCTCAGGGCGGGCGGGAGCCTCTCCGCCTGGAGGCTCCCCGGGCCCCGGCAGGGGAGTGAGCGCAGCCCAATCGGGGGCCGGGGAAGGGGCGGGGCCTGAGGGGGCGGGGCATCTAGGGGGAGGGAGGCTCGGCCCAGGCAGTGCGCTCCGCCCAGCCCGGGAAGCGGGTGTTCGGACTCAGCCCTGTGTCTCCCGCCCCGGGTCAGTGAGGGGATAGCAGGAGGATGGAGGCGGAACTGCAGAGGAACCCCCCGCCCCATCCCCCTCCCCTCCGTCTAGACCTTCCAGTTTCTCCTGGCTCCTTCTGAGGAAAACCAGAAGAGGGAGGGAGCCGAGCGTCTCCGAACACCGATGGAATGGTCCTTTGGAGCGCCTCCTACGGGCCAGCCGCAGGCCTACCTCAACCAGGACAAGATAGGCCCGGGAGAAAATCCATCTCCCTTTGCCTACTGCCCCCGTTTTACCTATTCAATAGACTCCCTTAGACTGTAGGAAAATCGGTCTCCTCAGCTTTTAACTGCCACCTGAGGAAGGAACAGATAAGGCTGCAGGCTCCTTAAGGAAAAGGGCCTTGTCTGCCCTCTTTTGGGGTACCCCATAACCAGGTAGTGGGGCTGAGCACACAGGCACTCAAACTTGTTCATTTACTGGCTAGAAGGCATAACTTTTCCGCTTTCACCACTGTTATTATTCTTGTCAACAATGATCGAGCGATTGCCTCTCAAAGATGGCAAAGAAAAGAGTCCTTGCCTTCAGGCAATTTCTTTGAGGAGACCGAGTAGATAGGAAATAAACACTTGACAATTCTTATACTGTATAGTTTTTAAAAATCTGACAATCCGAGGGAGCAAATGGTAAACACTGAATGACTAGGGGAGTTAAGATGTGTTTCAAGAAGGCAGAGTTATAGATCAGACTCTTCAGCAACCATTTCACAAAGGAAATTGAATGTATGCAGTGGTAGGATCTTGCATTTTATCCTGTCTGCTATCTTTTCCTATACATGTACACACCCACTCCCCAGATTTAGGATTAAAACACAGTGTCTCTGACTCTTGGCTACACATGAAATCTTGTTACCATGAATGCCATTATAGACAATATTTTTGCTATTGACTGAATGTTTGTGTCCCCTCAAAAATCATATATTGAAACCTAATCCTCATTGTGATGGTATCCAGAGGTGGGACCTTTGGGAGGTGATTAGGTCATGGGATTAGTGCCCTTATAAAAGAGACCCCAATGAGCGCCCCAACCCCTCCTGCCACAAAAGGACACAGCATCTCTGAACCAGGACAAAAAGTTCTCACCAGACATCAGATCTGCCAGTGCCTTGATCTTGGACTTCTCGGCCTCCAGACTGTGAGAAATAAACTGTTGTTGTTGTTGTTGTTTTAAAGATTTTATTTATTTATTTGTCAGAGAGAGAGAGCACAAGCAGGGGGAGAGACAGGCAGGGGGAGAAGCAGGCTTCCCGCTGAGCAAGGAGCCTGATGCGAAGCGATATGATACAATACGGAGACTCCATCCCAGGTCCCTGGGATCATGACCTGAGCTGAAGGCAGATGTCTAACCAGACATCCCTAAACTGTTGTTTAAGCCACCCAGTCTATGGTATTTTTGTTATAGCAGCCCAAAGGGACTAAAACAATTTTGTATAACAAGATTATTTCCATGGCCCTGCAGATCTCTCAGAGAGACAAGGGTAGACTGATCTAAACTGTATGCAATGATACAGTCGTTTTTCTGGTCCCTAATCATGAACTAATCATACTTTTCACAGAAAGAGCCAACACACATTTATGACTGTAGAAAGGAGCAGTAATATATCAAAGAGGACTAGAACTGGCTATTCGTGAGCCTAAGTCCAGATATGGACTTCTTACTTCTTATATAATCACTCAAGTCATAAACTCCCTCTGAGCCTCAATTTCCTCATCTTTCAAATGGGGTTAATAGTATCTATCTTTTGAC
Organism: Zalophus californianus; assembly: GCF_009762305.2. Lineage (NCBI taxonomy): Eukaryota > Metazoa > Chordata > Mammalia > Carnivora > Otariidae > Zalophus > Zalophus californianus. The sequence continues at coordinate 82,949,655 of NC_045606.1, forward strand.
ATTGATTTGCTATTAGTGAGAAAACACATATAAAGTTCCAGGCTTGCGGTAGGTTCTTTTTCTTTTTTAAGATTTTATTTATTTATTTGAGAGAGAGCGTGCACGCGTGTGGGCACGTGGGCGCATGAGCAGGGGGAAGGGCAGAGGCAGAGGGAGAGAGGGAAAGGGAGAAGCAGACTCCCCACTGAGCAGGGAGCCCAGTGTGAGCTTTGATCCCAGGACCCTGAGATCATGACCTGAGTGAGCCATAGTCCGACTCAACCAACTGAGCTACTCAGGCGCCCTTGTGGTGGGTTCTTAATAAACAGAAGCAATGGTTATTGTAAAGTAAGCAAAGCTGTAGCTCAGTTCCACACTTCTGACTCACAGCTAAGTGCAACATATTACAATTTCTATTGCATGAAACTTCAACAAATGTTTATTGGGCACTTCCCGTGTGCCAATTACATGGTCATCATCTCTGCAGTTGTGGCCCTTACAGGACACTGGGGCAGACAGACAGACAGACAGGCAGGGAGAGTACAGTGTGAGAGGGGCTCTGACGGGCAGGAGACCCTTCTCCACAGCCAGACTCCTGGGCAGCACACAGAACATAGCAAGTTGTTTGGAGGACGAGTCAGGTTCCATTTCAAAGGCCACTGGAAGCAGGCAGTATGATAAATAAATGACACATGTATGCAGAAGTAGTGGCCCTGAGCAGTGATTGAGACCTGGCGCTGGCTACAGAGTGGTTCTGTCTTTTCTCCAGAGCTTGCTGGAGAATCTTACAAATGAGATTTGCTGGCAAACTATTCATTAAAACAATCACATTTTGATGGGATAACCCGAGGGCCTCAGCATTTCATGTGAAGGGATTTTACCTGCAGTGATGTCTAGGCCAGTGGTTCTCACTGGGATGTTTGGCAATGTATTGGGACATTTTTGATAGTTATGACAAAGGGAGAAGAGGTTGTATTACTGTCATCTAGTGGGTAGAGGCCAGAGTGCCATTAAGCGTCCTCAAGTGCACAGGACAGCCCTTCACAACAAAGAGTTAGTCCCAAGGTCAATAGGGCCGATGTTGAGAAACGCTGGTCTAGAGGAACTATTTGAAGAAGCCGTAGCTAAAGCAAAACTACATAATCTTCCTAAGCCAGCAGGATGATGGACTGTTTCAGTTTATACATGAAAGAGCTCCGTATCCTCGACGGATCTGTTTCCTCGTCTGAGAAATGAGAGTATTGGATCAGATCTTGTGGAAAGCCCTTTCCAGCTTGAAACAAAGTATATGAGTCAAACACACATATAGGATTAGGACACAATCAACAGGGAGCCACAAGATTGAGGGGTGGTGGTCAGTCCAGGTGCTCGTCAGTCTGTACTCCCTCATCTCCCAGACTTCCTAAAGTTAGGTGCATAGTCCATTCGTAAAAAATGTATGGAGTATTGCTATCAACAAAAAAAAAAGTGTGGGGTGCTACTATGGGCAAGGCGTCGTGCTTAGGTGTCAGAGGGGTACACAGAGTAATTAGATACAGCTCTCGCCCTTGAATTAGGGAAGACCAACATTGAATATATATGCATCAGACACTAGGATAGGCCTATACATTTTCTCAGCAATCCTGCTTCCAATTATTTATGTCTATTTCTCAGGCAAGGAAACTGAGGCTCGGGAAGGTGAAGCAGTTTGTCCACAGGCAGAAAGTGATGATTGGTGGAGCCCCGTAAGACCCAGAGCTTGTTTCCTCCAACACTGGAGCGTTTATATATTGTCCTAGTAACTTTCCTCTGCTCTCCTCTCCCACAGAACTGGACACCATCAGCAGAGAAGCTAATACTAGGTAGGGCTCCTTGCGGTGAACTTCAAAGGATGGTTCCGATTCTTTTGTGATTCAGATTTTGACCTGAGGAAGTTTTACTTGAAATAAGCAGAGTTTAGGGCGCTTGGGCGGCTCAGTCGGTTAAGCGGTTAAGCGGTTAAGCGTCTGCCTTCGGCTCAGGTCATGATCCCAGGGTCCTGGGCTTGAGCCCCGCAGCAGGCTCGGCGGGGAGCCTTCTTCTCCCTCTGCTCCTCCTCCTGCTCATGCTCTCTCTCAAAAATAAAACAAAATAAAATCTTAAAAAAAAAAAGAAGTAGAGTTTAGCTTGGAAATATTTTTGTTATGGGTCCCACTTGTAAAATTTTTGTAGTAGATATCACGAAGTTCCTTGCTAACAGTTGTTCCTCAAGATCTGATTGCGGGAAGAGAGGGGACTAACTTTTTAGGGGCAAACATGAATGTCTCTACCCCATAAAAGTGTACTTAGGCCTAAAGGAAACTGTGATAATTACTTTTACTTACACTTCTTGCATTTGAAACAACATGTTTGATTTGTTCAACAGATAACTATGGACCACATGACAGGTAACAGTGCGTCAGGCACACTAGGGCATACAAAGGAAGCTAGCTGGGAAAAATGAAATATTAAAAGCTAAATAACAATATAAGGTAGGGCGCCTGGGTGGCTCAGTTGGTGAAGCGACTGCCTTCGGCTCAGGTCATGATCCTGGAGTCCCGGGATCGAGTCCCGCATCGGGCTCCCTGCTCGGCGGGGAGTCTGCTTCTCCCTCTGACCCTCCCCCCATCTCATGTGCTTTCTCTCTCTTTCATTCTCTCTCTCTCAAATAAATAAATAAAATCTTAAAAAAAAACAATATAAGGTAATGGTTCTCAACTGGGGGGTGATTTCGCCCCCCAGGGTTCATTTGGCGATGTCTGGAGGCATTTTTGGTTGTCACATCTGGAGGGGTGTGGCTGGTGATGCTGCTGAATGTCCTAAAATGAACAGGGTAATCCTCCCAACAAATAATTATCCAGCGCAAAACGTCCACAGCGCTGAGGTTGAGAATCCCCGATATAAGGCAATTACATGCTCGTTGGCAATGCCAACTACGAGTGTTATAGAAGATGAAAGCTAGAGACCCAACACTATCAGCTGGAGTAATCAGAGAGGATTTCGCTGAGGGAAAAGGACAAGCCTGGGTTTTTAAAGAAGTTATGATTTAGGAAAAGAGGGTCACTGGAGGGGACATCCCAAGGAGGGAACAAGGCATGGGCAAAATTGCTGAGGCAGAGTGAGCTCGGAGGCTGCCGGGACAGTGAGCAGGCCAGCCTGGAGGGAGCATTTTCTCTACTCCACACTCTGAGGATTGGGTCAGGCAGGTGGTGGGAAGTCCGCGCAACACAGGAGGAAAGTAAAGCACAGGAAGCTTAAGAGAGGCTCCTGTGATGTCCCCTGAGCTGGGGGGAGGAGCCAGTCCTCCTGTCCCTGGGCCCTGGGCTTTGCCCCCCGTAGTGTAGCTCACCTGAGCCAGGGCCCCACCTGGTACTGATGTGTCTTCTACCAGGAGCCAAATGGAATTTTGGGGGACATCACCCAAACCAAAGCTTCCTTCTGTCCTGAATCCCGCTGGTCTTCTGGAACATCACTGCCTCTTTATTTGAAAGGACACCCTATAGAAACCTAAACACACACACTCACACATTTATCAGATCAGAGAAGGAGGCTGGTGGAAATAGAATCACGGTCTACAGAGCACAAAACACCCAATTAATTACTAGTCAGTCCACAGACTAACCGAGGGAAGAGAAGCCAGCTGATCGATAGAAAAGGAGCAGCTTCTGGCCGTCTGTGGCGTGGTCCCCAGGCCACCGTGAAGGAGCCAGGAGGCATGGGGCAGTGGGAGGAGGAGGAGGCTGCTAGGCTCTCAGGGTGGTCAGAGCAGGTGAACCTGGGCGGGGGGGGGGGGGGGGGGGGGGGGAGTCTCACCTGGTAGAGGGAGAGGCAGAACCAGGAGTTTCCCACTTGGGCCATCAGAGGAGACATAGGGCAAAGGTGCCATGAGGGCAGAAGCTGTCCTTACTGGCCGGTGCCTCTCTCTTCTCCAGTTTCCAGTTAGGGGAGAAGGGACTGGAGGCAAAACATGGAGGAGCAGGGTCAGAACAGGGTGGAGAGGTGCTTTAGGTTGGAGGACAGGAGGGGGAGCCTGGGATTTGGGGAAAGGTCCCAAGTGGATTGCCAGGGCTGCCCACAGGCTCGTCAGGGGCAAGGAGTCATTCACCTGTGCCCCAGGCACTGAGGACCTGAGCTAGGTCAGGTGAGAAGGAGCAGCTCAGGCAGATCGGCATTTGGAGGTGCTGCAGGAGGTGGAGCCCCAAACCTGGGTCTCACTCTCCCCCTGCCAGCCAGCCAGCCTTATCCAAGCAATGGGAGTTGATGGGAGGAAGCAGGACCCAGGGGCCAGCCTCATAACTCTCCTCCCTCAGCCTTCCTTGTCCCAGCCCTGGCCTCCAGGGCTTACGTGCTGCGCACATCACCCAGATAGTGCATGCTTTTGCCTCTCCAGTGAGGATGAGGCTGGCGTCAGGCAGGGTTGGTGCAGGGGTGAGGGTGGAGAGGGGTGGTGGCTGGAAGTCACCAGTCCAGGAAAGATCGAGGCCAAGACCACAGCAACCCCTTGGGCCCCTCAACGTCCTCCACCCTGATGCCCACTGGGACGCCCTTCCCTTCGACCTCAAGGTCACAGGTGGCACAAGAGCCTGTCTTTGAGGACAGTCTGCCCACCCTCTCTCCTTTTTATTTCCAAGCATTTCTCAGCCTAGCTTCACAAGAAAAATGTAAGCAATGTGCAAAGCACACTTTTCTCTTGCCTGGGAGGCCCTGACATTATCACAGCCACAACAAACCCCGGCCTTCACCCCAGCCCACTCCTGCCTCTGGCCCAAGGCTGGAAAGCAGGGGGATGCCAGGCGATGGTGGTGCCAATGTGGGCCCAGGGTGCCAGGGCTGGCCCCCACCCTGGTCACCGCACTGGCCAGCCCGGGGAGTGGCTACTGTGGGTGCTTTCATTTCCCGGGGTGCCGGGAAAGCAGGAAGGGGAAGGTGTCCCCATCCAGGTCAGAAGGGCAATTGAGCCCTAAGTTCTGAAAGAGCCCTCCCCTCCTCCCTGTCTGCCTCAACCCCTGCTTCCTCCTGCCTCCTGCCAGGGCACAGTGGGCAGGCAGGGGGGAGGGCAGGGGGGAGAGTGGTAAATGGGGGCCTCTGCCTTGGGGGCGAAGGTCTGGCTATTAGCGGGAAAGAAGGACAGTCCCAGGAGGGGTGGTCCCGGGCCCACCTCATCCCCTCAAATCTCCCTCCCCATCACAACCATTGCCTCCCCCGTGTCTGATCTGTCCAAGGGCACATCTGGGAGTGCTACCTCTCCACCCTGCTCCCAGGCCTTGAGACCCTGTGGGTTCCCACGCTGTATTCCCCCCTGCTGCATCATTCACTCCCCTGCAACACTCAGAGGGGATGTAGGAGAGGAATGACCGGTTCTCCTAGTTCCACCCCCTCCCGCAATGACTCCAGCTTAGACCACAGCTCAGTCCTCAGGGTGGATGTGAGGGCTGCCCAGGGTTTCCTGCTGGAGACTTGGACCTCTTGGCGGATCCCCAGGGCCCCGTGCTGGCCTCCAGCCCCACCTGGTTACCTCCAGGCGGGCCCTGTATCCACAGCACCGCCTTCTCCTCCCTTGGGTGCATCAGCCCAGAGGCCCTGGGGAGGGCGACGGCACTAAATTACCAGAAAGGGCCATCACAGGGGTTAGACTGGGGAGGCAGCACCTCTACTCCCTTGAAGGCACAGAGGTGGGCCCGATGACCCCAGGCCAGGGTCGGATCTCACTGGAATACGATGCCCCCTTTTCTCTCCTTGTCACCCTTCATTATAGGTCCTACACAGTCTCCACTCTCCCCCACCAGAGCTGTGGAACCCTTGCCAAAATCCTACCCACACTCCAGACAGGCCTAGGAATGTGTGTGTGTGCATGAGAGACAGACAGACAGGGAGACGGAGATACAGAGAGAGACACACAAAGGCAGAGACACAGAGAGAGAGAGAGAGAGAAAAGAGAGGCCGCCCTAGGGTTCCTTCTGTCTATACACACTGAAGAAAGGAAAAGGGGCATCTTACCTGCCTGTAGTCCCTGAAATGCTGGTAGACGCTGCCCTGTTTAACTTCTAGCCGTAGAAACCAAGAACCCTCTTGAGACTGAGAGCAGATTTAGGAAGCAGCTTGGAAAGCTGACATCAACACCAACCTGCACCAGAGTGGGTTTCTGTGGCCCCTGGGAACCTGAGGCTCCCGGGGGAGGGGCTCCAGAGTGGGGCATCCCTGAGCAGCCCACTGAGTGCCCCGGTAGCTCTACCACCGTCTCCCTGAGCGCTGGCTTTGGGGGGGGGCAGGTGCAGGCCTGGCACCCGGCCCCGACCTTGGGGCCGTGTGCTCCTAACAGTGTGAGTAGGTGGGAGCTTCTGCAGCCCCTCTGGACCAGGGCCCCAGTGCCCACGTCTGTGTTGGCTCCTGGTCAAGCATGAAGCCTCTGCTTCCTGCTGGTTCATCGCTCCTTCTTCTGAAGCTTGACTGTCATTGCCATGGAATACACGAGATGCTAGGTGAGGTCATAAATGAGCTAAGTTCCTTGAAGGTGCTTTGAGAAATGTCGAGAACCATACGGACACAAATTCTTGTTCTCAAGGGTTTCCTCAAACAGTGCTGTAGAGCTCTTCGCCAGATGGGACGGGGGGGGCGGGCAGTCTGAGAGTTCATCCAATCGAGCTCTTTTCATTTCGCAAATGGGAAAGATGAGGCTCAGTGAAGTGAACTGGTTTACCCAGAGCCACACAGAGTGGTTACGCAAGAACGGGAATCCTGGAAGGCAGTGGTCATGAGCATCCAGGGGGAACACTGCTGTGTTCTTTGCAGACGTGAAACCCATTTCACACAACAACTTGTCAACCAGGAATATTAATTTTATAGATGAGGAACCTGGCTGAGAAAAGTTTTGCAAAATTCACTTTTCCAAATTGAGATACAATTTGCAGAGCATAAAACTCCACCATTTAAAAATGTACAATTCCAAAAAAAAAAAAAATACAATTCAATGTTTTTTAGTGTATCCACAAGGTTCTACACCTATCAGCAGTTTCTAATTCTAGAACATTTTTCTCACCCCAGGAGAAAGCCCCCACTCATTTGCAGTCACTGCCCATTCTTCCCTCACCCCAGCCCCTGGCAACAACCAAATCACTTTCTGTCTCTATAAATTTGCCTATTCTAAACTTTTCATATAAATAGAATCAGACAATACGTGGCCTTTTATGTCTAGCTTTCCACTCACTTTAAAAATGTTCATTTACATAAGGTAAAATTCACTGTTTTTGATATGCCGTTCTGAGTTCCGGCCATGATTAGAGTCATGGAACCTCCGACACAATCGAGATAGGGAACAATTCCCCCTTGTAGCCAACTGTCCTCCTCCCCACCGCCACCCCTGGTCCCCTGCAGCCCCTAATCTGTTTTCTGTCCCTATCATTCTGCCCTTTCCAGAATATCCTGTAGATGGACTCACACAGTATGTAGCTCTCCGAGTCTGGCTTCGTACACGTAGCATGATGCGTTTGAGATCCACCCGCATTCTTGCCCATGGCCCATGTCAGTACTTCCTTCGTTTCCATTGCTCAGTAGCATTCCATCATGTGGCCAGGTCACGGGCTGTTCACCCACTCACAACCGAACCACATTTGGCAGCTATGAGTAAAGCCTCGATAAAGATTCAGGCACAGGCTTTTGTGTAAACATAGGGCTTCATTTCTCTTGGGTACACAGGAATGGGATCGATGGGACATAAAGTGTGTATGTGATCTTATAAGAAACTGTTAAATCCCTATCCAAAGTACCCATCCCATTTTGCATCCTCGGTCCTAATTGCTTGGCATCCTTGCCAGCATCTGGTAAGGTCAGGGGTGTTGTTTGTTTTTTTGCCCTTTTAATATATATGTAAGAAAAGCGTTTTTAAATTTGCTTCAAATCACACATATAGTGAGCGGCAGAGCTGATATTTCACAGTAATCTACATGTGACCAAACTCCATCCCCTTTCTTCTACACACACTGCTCCCTAAACAATTCATTTACCCCACCTTGACCCGGAGTGCAGCGTTGGGGAGCTGGCGCCCACCCTCTACCAGCCAGAGCAATTCGGGTTATGTTGCAGTAAGAACAGCAACAACAAAACCCAACTTCCAGGGACTTCAAATAACAAGGCTTTCTTTCTCACTTATTCTGCACGTCCACTGGGTCAGAGGGGGCCTCTCCTGCACGTTCTGCTCACTCCAGACTCGGGCTGACCGCGCAGCCTCTCCCTTGCCACTTACTCTCGCAGCAGGGAGGAGAGCAATGAAGGGCTTACAGAGGCATTTAAGTACTAGAGCCCGGAAGCGATACTATCACTGCACTTCCATCTCCTTGACCCTAACCAGTTTATGGCCACAGCTGTCCGCGGGGACGGGGACCAGGCAGTGCGATCCTACCACGGGCCAGAAAGCAGAGAGGGGGAAAAATTTGGCGAATGGCTTTAATGTCTACCGTATATTTTAGAGACAATTGTTGATTATTTAGAAGGTGCAGGATAACACTAAGTGAAAGGGGTTCTTATAAGACGTTGCATTATTCTATTTTTTTAAAGATTTTATTTGTTTGCCAGAGAGAGACACAGCGAGAGAGGGAACACAAGCAGGGGGAGTGGGAGAGGGAGAAGCAGGCTTCCCGTGGAGCAGGGGAGCGGGGAGCCCAATGCGGGGCTCGATGCGGGGCTCGACGCAGGGCTCGACGCCAGGACCCTGGGATCATGAGCTGAGCCAAAGGCAGACACTTAACGGCTGAGCCACCCGGGCGCCCCGACATTGCATTATTCTAAAGAGTAGTCCCCTCCAGGATTTTCAACACCTTCTTCACAGTTGCCTCAGAAAGCCTTGGCTGGGTGCAGAGGCCCCATGACTACAGAGACAGGCCCCCTAGCTGCCCTTCGTCCCGGATTCAGGAAGAGCCTGCATGGCTTACGAACATAGTTCCCATTAAGGTCCAACAATGGCCTGAAAACTCAACCCTTCTGCCCCTTACTTCGTTCCTCAGATTCATATTGCTATTCTAGCCATGCCCTAATTTCCTTTGATTCGTGACTGTGGGCAAGGCCCTTTCTTCTGTGTGTGTATGTGTGGGGGTGTGCCAGGCACCCTCTGAGCCTCAAGGTCTTAAAGCTATAAGGCGGCTCCTGCTGGATAGACCAGGGAGATGTAGGGAAAGACACCTCCTCCAGACAGTCCTGCCTGAGACCTTGGACTCGATGTGGGAGAGTCTCCAAGCCAGAGCCTCATGGACTAGAACAGCTGGGTAGTGTAGTGAATTGCCGTGAGCTTGGCCGACAGAAGGCCTCCCTCAATTTCCCCCATATCAGCTGTGGGATTGTGGGCAGAAACTCTCTGAGTTGTTTCTTCATCTGGGAAATGAGGATGATCATAACCTCTGTTATGCTATGAGGAGTAGCAGTTTGCAAAGGCAGTGCCTGGCACATAGTAGTTGCTTAATAAATAGTAGCTATTATTATCATGACGCTTAGGGTTAAATGGAAGCCCTGTGCATCTTCATACAAATCTGCAGAGAGTGAGTTCTGGGGTTTGATTTTCCCTTGACCTCGGGCTTCAGAGTGAAAGGATGAAGGTATTATTGTTCATTGGTTAAAACTAGTCCTTTGTCTCCTAAAGAAATAACTCTTTCCTTGTTATTGTTTCCATCATATGGGCACACCTCCTCAGCATGGCTGAAATATATGCCTAGTACAAAAAGGGTGCAATTATCGAAAGTCCAAATGGCGATTAAAGAGAAATCTAGAGAAACTTTTTGCTAAGATCTACGGCCAAAGAGCCTTAAGCAAGGAACAATTAGCTTTCATTTCTTTTGGTTTTTACATTTTGTTCTCGTTTTAATTCTTGAGTTTGTAATTACTTTACATATTATTGTACAATGGATAATACAGATAAATAACATCTAGAAGTTTAAACTTTTTAAACTTTTATTCACTTAAACTTTTTCAAAACAAATTGGTTTGGATGGTTAGTCTCAAACCTGTGTCTGGGGTTGGGACAAGGGTGCCCCCTTCTGGTATCTTCCAGTACTGCAGGGCCTCCAAAAACAGGCTAGGCTATTGGCCTTCCACAGCTGAGAAGGGGCCCTGGTGAACCCCACCATCTGTTTGCATCTTCTCAGCTGTGGGTCTGTGGGCGCACACGCCGGCGGAGAGCAGTGGCCCTCAAGTGTTCTGGGGTTTTGTTACTCGTTGGGATCACATCTTCTAGTCCCCAATAGTGTCTTCCCTCTGTAGAGTGCCATACAGTTAAAGAGCAGTTTCAAACACGTTACCTCATGATAACTCTGTGATTTAAGGCTGAACACGGTTATTATCCTCATTTTACATGGAAGAATAGAGGTCAAGAGACAGCAAGTGATTTGCCCAAGACCACACAGCCCCTAAATGGAAAAAAAGTTCTAAAACCCAGGCCTTCAAATATCTAGGTTTGTGTTCTCTCTGCCTGATTATAATAACAATATCACTTTTGTTTTTTAAATAGCCTATTCCCTATGTGCTAAGTCAGTGAATCTCAGCCCTGGCCGCACATTAAAATCTCTTGGGGGTACTTTAAAAAAGTAACTACTATGCCTGAGCCCCCCTCCCACCCCCACTCAATCACATCAGAATCTGTGGTAGGGTTCCAGGCATCCCCAATTTTTATTAACTTGCCCATGTAATTCAAATGTAGAGCGTCAAGGGCTTTACACACACCTCATGCAAACCTCATCACAAACCCATCCGGCTAGGTGTTATTAGTATCAACGTTGCTGGTGAAGAAAACAAGGCACAGAAAAATAAATTACCCGACTGATCCTGAATAGTCTCTAATACAATTCACAGACTGTGTGCCCAGGAGCTCCAAGTTAGCACAGGGAGGTTCCACAGGATATTTGAAAAAAAAAATGTTTTTAGGATTTTTTATTTATTTATTTGACACAGAGACCACAAGAGAGGGAACACAAGCAGGGGGAGTGGGAGAGGGAGAAGCAGACTTCCCGCGGAAAAGGGAGCCCGATGCGGGGCTCGACCCCAGGACCCTGGGATCATGACCTGAGCCGGAGGCAGACGCTTAATGACTGAGCCACCCAGGCGCCCCAGGATATTTGAAAATTTTCAGGAACAGGGGCGCCTGGGTGGCTCAATCGGTTGGGCGTCTGCCTTCGGCTCAGGTTTTGGTCCCTGGTCGGCGGGGAGTCTGCTTCTCCCCCTCCCTCTGCCCCTCCCCCCCTCGTGCTGTCCCCCCCCTAAAATGAATAAATAAAATTTTTTAAAAAGAAGAAGATTTTCAGGACCGGTTAATACTCGACACCTGTCAACATCCCATGTGAACTACTAGCTCAAGGCAGTTCACTGTTTCTACAGTAGGTGGCACTACATTCCTTTCAGTGACCTATTTTGGCAAAGCTGAACATTTCTACCTGAAGTCTATGCAACAGGAATTGAGTGTAGTCGTGTTCAATCTGATTCCAAAGTTAGAGAAGTAATGCAACATCCAAAAGTCACAGTATCCCATTAGTAACTGTGGTAATCTAAGAATTAATTAAGATATTTTTTCTTGGGGGATGCCTGGGTGGCTCGGTCAGTTAAGTAAGGGTCTGCCTTCAGCTCAGGTCCTGAGATCGAGTTCCGCATCGGGCTCCTTCCTCAACGGGGAGCCTGCTTCTCCCTCTGCCTGCCAGTCCCCCCGCTTGTGTTCTCTCTCTTTAGAAATAAATAAATACAATCTTTAAAAAATAAAATATTTTTCTTTTAACTTATGTGTATTTTTTTTCAAATGTCTATGTTGTTAGGATATAAATATTTACAAGTTGTTTGGACCCGACTACTTATTAAAGGGAAATTTAGGGATTTCCCTTATAAAGGGGAGGGGGAAGGCACTGATGCATTGAGGTCTCCAAGGTCACACAGTAAAAGTGCAGAGGTAGGATTTGAATCTGGTCAGTCTGACCCCAGGGCCTTGAAGGCTTAACCTTTCTTCTTAACCGGACTCAATCAGTGCTTTATTTCTATGCCCTGTCCTAGATGCCAAACCATTGAGTTAGGAGTCAACCTGGAAATGATAGAGCAGACATAAACTGAACATTACTATCAAGACCACAAATTGTTTCTGTGTCCTTTGGCACACTACAAAACATCCATGAGTCTCAGTTTCCTCATCTGTAAAATGGGGATAGAAAATCGACACTACAGAGATACAGGATTAAACAAGGTAAAAATCGTAAAGTATCTGGCACAGAACAGATACTCAACAAGTGTTTGTTCTTTCCTTTTCTTCCTTCCTCACTTCCATGACTGAACTGAAGGCACAGGGACACATCACGTCCAGAGGTACGAAGCATAGGTGCACCCACACCTGCACAGGCACACACAATCTAACCATCTGTCTATGGCCAATCCTCAACCTCAGGCACATTATTTATATAACATACACACCTGTAATCACAGCATCTTGGCTGATTAAATCAGCACCAAAAAACCTGACCGAACAATGAAGCAGTTAGAGTTCTTGAACGGACTCTCCTTTCCCCGCATTACCTTCACGGATAGCACTGCCATGTAGAGACCCTCCACCAGCCCTACAGTATTGTTCAGACTCAAGAGACCCACCCCGCCTCCCTTTCCAATTGCCCATCCCATCACTGTACCTAGTGCCACTGGACCAAAGAGATGCTCAGGACCTACAAGTGTCCTCTACTTCATCTCAACACCACAAAACCCCTCCCACCTTTGGTTTTTAGCAGCAGCCACGGCAGAATGGATGACCACCTCTCCCAGGTGTGATTTGCAGGAGGAGACCCTACACCTGAGCTTTCAACTTTAGATATTGTTTCTTTGGGCTTGAAGTCTTTTACAAAATAGATCTCTCTCTCCGCCAAAGGTAAACTTAATGTCTCACCTGGCAGGTGGCTCCATTTCAGGTCAGCTTCTAGAGAGGAAGTGGATGAAGAAACAGTGTACTTCGTGCATTCATCTCCTAAATATCCAGTGAACATCTACTGTGTGCTAGGCACAGGGGCATGAACATGAGTAAGATGCCATCACCAGCCCCGGGGCTTATGGTCTAATGAGGAACAGGGAATTTCAAATCCCATGTGATTTTTGCTAACACAGGAAGGCATCCTAAGCATATGGGAGCATAGAAGAGGGACACGGAATCCAGACTTGGAGCGTTGGCAAAGACTTCCCGAAAGAAGCGCTCTAGCCTGGCACTGAAAGGATGAGAACAAGTGAGGCAAGGGGAGGTGGGGGCCCTCCAGGGAGAGAAAACAGGACGCCACAGGTAGGGGCCGGGGATGGGAACTAGGGGCACCTCACAATGCCACAAAGGATTGGGCCGTGGTTATGACCACTTTTGAATCTTTTTGAGTCTAAAACTTTGCCAAAATTTTTTTTAAAGATTTTATTTATTTATTTGAGAGAGAGAGAGAATGAGAGATAGAGAGCACGAGAAGGAAGAGGGTCAGAGGGAGAAGCAGACTCCCCACTGAGCGGGGAGCCCGATGCGGGACTCGATCCTGGGACTCCAGGATCATGACCTGAGCCGAAGGCAGTCGCCCAACCAACTGAGCCACCCAGGCGCCCCAAAATTTTTCATTTAACAACTATTTACTGAGCTCCTGCCATGTGGAAGGACTCTTTGCTGATGTGGGGTCTGTGTGTGTGAGGGGACCCGCACACCACTACGGTGTGAGCCCCACATTCATCTTTCCTCTCTTGCCACACCCGGACACTCACTACCTTCTTAAGACTCTCGGGATCCCGGGCTAGTGTCCTACCGAGATGGCAGGCCTGACTGGAGGCTTGGTTCTCGTTCATCCTAGCTATGGTCATGCCTTGGATCCTAGCAGCCCTAAGGAGAAAGTTCCAGAGTTAGGCAGGGCTAATGTTAACCCTTCAGTCTCCAGGAGCCGTGGGTCAGAAGTGAGGTGACGTAGCAAGGTGGTATGTAGCAAGAGAGGGAACACAAGCAGGGGGAGTGGGAGAGGGAGAAGCTTGTTCCCTCTCTTGCTACGTACCACCTTGCCCCCATCCTGAGTCTGAGGGGCCTCAGACTCATTGCTCCATCAGAAGCTTCAGCATAGGGAAAAGTGGCAAAGATAATATTTACTTTTTAGCTGAGAGCTGAACACCAGAATTCTGGCCAGAGCTGGGGAGATGATTTGGCTTATTCTACCTAAGCCATTGAAGCTCCCAGGTTGTGCAAGACAGGAGGCTGGGGTGGGTGGTGGTGCTAGGTGAGCCAATTTCAACATGCTTGCTATCTAATGTCCACAGAGTGCCTTCTGGGCATGACATCGCAGGCCAGTCCTGATGCCCGCGCCATCCCCACCCTGGGACTCTGAGTTACCCAATACCTAAAACACCAACCTCAGCACTTTTGTAAAACACCAACTTCACCATCTTAAAAAAAAAAAATTAATAGAAGCAAAATCAGGTAGGATAGAAAATTGCCCCTAAGGAGACACTGCTTTTGAGAAGCTACAGGCTTGGCTGCTTAGCACTTGGCCCGCTTGTGACTAGGGCAAGATCTTTTGGGAAAGACTCAGTCACTCTGACCCTCCCTGCCTAGCCCAGGTTTGCTGACCGCATGGGTTCATGTGGAGGCTTAGCTGAACAGGGACCTTTCACCTCCTTCCTGCCCACTGGCTTCCCTGTCGCGGCTAGGTCCCTACAAAGTGCAGGCAGACACCTGTCACACAAACACGGACTCCTCGGGTTGGGGGAAGGGGGCTAGACCCTGCCACCCTGCGGGGCGGGGGGTACAATTCTGGCCCAGGCTTTAAGAGCTCCCTAGGGCTTCTCCACACAGGACAATCTGGGACAAGCACGGGCGGACCGCCCTCCCCTCAAGAAGCGGTGGCATCCGAGGCGACTGGGAGTCCTTGGTATCCCAAAGCACCTCCAAACCCGCCTGCCGGACTTGCCGGGAGAGCAGGCATTCTGGCTCCTGGGGTCGGCCGCCTCTCCCTGCCTCGAGGTGTGAGTCTGTTCGAGGGGAAAGGTGAGCCCAGGCTCCTTCCGGTTAAGGGCGGCCCAGGACAGTTTCCGGCTGAGTCAGCCTCGCGGGGGAGCACCGCTCCCGCCAGCTCCGGGCTGGGAGGCCGCAGGGACGTGCGGGTTCCCTTGCTCGGGCTCTGGGCAGTCCCCGCGGCAGTGCTGCGGCAGAGACTGACGACGGCCGGATGCGCGGCCACCGGCGAGAGCGAGCGCCAACGGGGAGGGGAGCCGGGAGCGCTGGGCTGCGGAGGGGGCGTGGGAAGGCACGCCTTGACTGCAGCAAGTCGGGGGCCCTCTCTGAGATTTCCCTTCCCTCCGGGGACAAACTTAGTATCATCCAGGCCCTTGCATCAAAGAGTGGCAGGTTCCCCGGTAAAGAAACCCCTGCGCCTGGGAGGAAGGCATTGTCTCCCCGTGGCCCCTGCCACTCTCAGGAAACACGGCGAAGGGATATGGACACAGGAGGCATCAGTGAGCGGCAGTGTGAGGAATAGTTAAGAACGTGGATTCCTAACTTGGGTTTGAGTCCCGATCTTGCCATTTTTAAGCTGGGTTACCCTAGATGAGGGTTGTTTCGCAGAAGACAGCTTCCTCATACGCAAAATGTATAATAATTACTATTGCACCTGTTTCTTAGGATTGCTGTGAAGATCGCTTAGCTCCCTGCCTGGCACACAGTTCCAACTCAGTAGGTGATTGTAAAATGTGCCTGAAAGGCACACTTACTGTACCCCAAAGGGTTGGGATTTCACACAAAAAGGAAAATACATTGGGGCAGAGGGGTTTTGAATCACCACCCAAATCGGAATAGAAGACAGCATGCTTCTATTAACCAACCATTTCAGTTTCCGTTCTGGATAAAGCAGTCCTAATGAAAGGCAAGCTGAATACAAAGAGTGCCTCCTAAAACTTAAAACATGACTTAATGGATTGTCCCATTTGTACCTGCCCCCCCCCACACACACAAGGTTTCAGCCCAGCCCCCCAGAGCCACAGGCTAGGAGGCAACATGGATGTCTCCCTCTTGGCTTCATATAATTGAAATCTATTGGTTTTTATTTTTTCAGTCATGGAGTATAGATTCTTCCCTTCCCCTTTGCCCTTGTTGCCCTTGTCCAAAGTAGAGTCAATTTCTGGAGGCACCAAAAATCTCAGCTGAGTCTGAAAAGGTGAATGAAGTTTCCCCAGATAAAGAAAGAACAGGTCAGGGTGCCTGGGTGGCTCAGTCGGTTAAGCGACTGCCTTTGGCTCAGGTCATGATCCTGGAGTCCCGGGATCGAGTCCGGCATCGGGCTCCCCGCTCAGCAGGGAGTCTGCTTCTCCCTCCAACCCTCCCCCCTCTCATGTGCTCTCTCTCTCTCTCTCATTCTCGCTCTCTCAAATAAATAAAAATCTTTAAAAAAAAAAAAGAACAGGTCATTTATTTTTTATTTTTTTAAAAATTTAAATTCAATTAATTAACATATAGTGTATTATTAGTTCAGAAGTAGAGTTCAATGATTCATCAGTCTTTCCTAACACCCAGTGCTCATAACATCATGTGCCCTTCTTAATGTCCATCACCCATTTACCCCTCTCCCCTCCAGCAACCCTGTTTGTTTCCTATGATTAAGAGTCTCTTATGGTTTGTCTCCCTCTCCGATTTCATCTTGTTTTATTTTTCCCTCCCTTTCCCTATGCTTCCCTGTTTTGTTTCTTAAATTCCACATATGAATGAAATCATATAATTGTCTTTCTCTGAATGAGTTATTTCACTTAGCATAATACCCTCTAGTTCTACCCACGTGGTTGCAAATGGCAAGATTTCTTTTTTTTTTTGATGGCTGAGTAATATTCCATCGTGTGTGCGTGTGTGTGTGTGTGTGTGTGTGTACCACATCTTCTTTATCCATTCATCTGTTGGTGGACATCTGGGCTCTTTCCACAGTTTGGCTATTGTGGACATTGCTGCTATAAACATCAGGGTGCAGGTGCCCCTTCGGATCCCTACATTTGTATCTTTGGGGTAAATAAGAACATGTCATTTCAAGTGTTGAGAAGAGCACAGGCAAGGCCCAGAGGCTTCACAAGACGTGTTTATGGAACAGTATGCAGCTCTGTGCAGAAGAACCCGGGTCCCAGCTGAGGCACTATGGCCTGATGGCTTAGCACATGAACTCCTGGGCTGCACTGCCTGGGTTGGAATTCCAACTCCATCTTTCATTAGCAAGTTACTTAATTTCTCTCTCTCTTGTAACAACACCCAGCTTCTGAGGTGGTTAGGAGGATTAAACAAATTGATACATGGAGAGAACTCAGAATAACAATGGTATGTAACAAGTGCTCCATGCATGTTAGGTGATACTTCAGAATTCATACGTAAGTTTTGGAGTGGCCCATTTTTTTTTTCCATCATTCAGCCCCAAGGACACCCTGTACTTTGATTAATTGGAAATGACTGTCTGTTCAAACCACCCCAATGTGCTTTGTTTCTCTGTATCAGTGTTTTAACAAACTCATTCTCCAACACTGGCCTGGGGACTCTTTGGATTAATAGGGAAATTTACTGCAGAAAATCAAGGAGTTGTCTTGTGACACAATGACTCAGTTATACATTCAACATTAGCCAGCAAGTATTTATTGGGCACTTACTGTATGCCAGGTACTCTGCTTCCCATGTCTTCCTCCAGAGCCCCACATAGGAGAGTTAGGTGGATGGGGATTGATTTAAGGGTCTCAGAAATACCAGCCTTTGTCTCTAATGGCGCCCTCCTGACTACTCGAAAGATTTAGCACTGATTTCACTTTTAAAAATTTATTTATTTATTTATTTGACAGAAAGAGAGAGTACAGGCAGAGGGAGAGGGAAAAGCAGGCTCCCCACTGAGTGGGGAGCCCGATGTGGGGTTCCATGTGGGGCTCCATCCCAGAACCCGGAGATCATGACCTGAGCCAAAGGCAGACGCTTAACTGACGGAGCCACCCTGACTTCACTTTCTCAAACCCTTCTTAAGGGTGATGCTTTTTGTTGGGTCAATGTTCTACATTACCTGGTGAGGTCATACATCTAACATCTAACAGCAATAAAAATTCTATTGTCTGATTAACTCATCCTCTGGAGCACATGGATAAACTCTTCAGTGGGGCTGCAAACACTAGAAATCACGTGTTTATTTGTGTGTGGGGGGGGGGATTTCCCCTGGGAGTTTTATTTCAGGCCGTATAAGAACTCGGTAATAGGACACTCTTCCAAATACAAAACACCAAAAACATAAACATTCTTTTAAATGCATAGCAGAGCTTGAAGAAAAAAAGAAAGGGAACTCTACAGAGGCAGAAGGCAAATATACAAAACTAAGAACAGAGAATCTGGAAACCAGAATTTGTAAGTGACCTTGAAGCTGGGGCTGTCCTGTGGATGTTGACTAATCTCAATAGTCAAACCTGGCTAAGAGTTGGGGCCCTCAGGGCTGTGCTCTCAAGGAAGGTGGGCCAAGAGAAATCAGGCCATTAGCAAAGGGAGGGATCAGAGATATGTATCCTTCTCTGTGTACATTCCAGACTTGAAAAAAATTTTCCCACGGGAATTTGCAATCACATGCTTTAGGTGAATATGAGAATAAAATGTATACTATGTTTGGTCTTGATGAAGTTTTGGGATATAGGTGAGGTTCAGTGGGGTGGAGTCCGGAGCCGACGACCAAGAAAGAATTCTTGAGGCGACTTTGGTGCAAAATGGTAGTTTATTATAGCACAGGGACAGGACCTGGGGGCAGAAAGAGCTGCACCAGGGTTGTGAGGGGTGGCTGATTATATACTATGGGGCTGGGGGAGGTAAGGAAAAGGGAGGTTTCAAAAGTATTTTTATATGTTAAAGAAGACTTACAGGATACTGGAGGCCTTGCCATATTCAAGTTAAGGTTGTTTACCCCTCTAGTAAGGCATTAACATTAAGATAGTTGGGAACTTCCTGGAAGAATGTCACACATGTCCCACCCAGGAGTGGCAGGTGGGGGGAGGTTGCAGGGTGTCAGCTTATGCTTTGTCTCCAGCCAGCCTTCTGTTCCCAGACTGATGTCTGGGAAAATACAAGAGGGAACATTAACAAAAATTTGGAAAGATTGGTGGTTCTTTTTTTTTTCCCCCAAAGATTTTATTTATTTGAGAGAGAGAGTGTGCATGCTTGAGCATGCCCTAGTGGGAGAGAATCTTCAAGCAGACTCCCGGGGAAGTGAGGGGCCTCTTATGGGGCTCAGTCCCACGACCCATGAGATCATGACCTTAGCTGAAACCAAGAGTCAGACACTTAACCTCATAACGTGAGCCCTAACCAAGAGTTGCACACTTAACTGACTGAGTCACCCCGGTGACTCATGATTGGCAGTTCTTTTTTTTTTTTTTTTAAGATTTTACCTTTTTATTTGTCAGAGGAGAACAAGTGGAGGGAGTGGCCAGCAGAGGGAGAAACAGGCTCCTTCTTGAGCAGGGAGCCCGAAGTGGTACTCCATCCCAGGACCCTGGGATCATGACCTGAGCCAAAGGCAGACACTGAACGTAATGAGCCACCCAGGCATCCCCATGATTAGTGTTTCTTTCTTTCTTTCCTTTTTTTTTTTTTAAAGATTCCATTTATCTATTTGTTCAGAGAGAGAGAGAGAGAGCACACAAGCAGGGGGAGTGAGAAATAGGCTCCCCACTGAGCAAGGAGCCCGATGTGGGTGGGACTCAATCCGAGGACCCTGGGATCATGACCCGAGCCAAAGGCAGCCGCTTAACCCACTGAGCCCCCCAGGAGTCCCAAATGGTGTTTCTTTAAAAAAGCTTTGCACAAAGTTTCTTGGGAGGAGCTACCCCTCACCCCAGGTTCCATAGGATTCCCTCAAAAAAAGTTTGGACAAGTAAAGCTCAAATACAAACAAAACAAAACAGAGAAAGAAGCCTCTGTGAGCAAATATCATCATATACAATAAACAGCTCGTAAGACCTTTTCCATCTTCTGATAATGGAATTATTAGGTATAGCGTAAAAAATAAGAATGTTTTAAATGTTTGGAGGAAAACAAGAAGAAACTGAAAACCTGAGAAAAGGACCATATGCTATCAAAAAAGATAAAGGAGGTTTGAAAACCAAGTCAAATTGAGGGGCGTCAAGAGATGAAAGCCTTAATAATCAACATTCAAAACTACGCAAGCAAGTTAAACCGCAGATTAGATAGAATGGAAGGCAAAATTCGTGAACTAAAAAAAAAAAAAAAAAATCTAAGAAATTACACAGAAGGCAGCAGAGATGGACAGGAAAATGAAAAACGTGAAGGAGAAGTTAAGAGAGATGGTGACCAGAATGACTAATGCCAGGACTAACTGGCATTCTATGAGGAGAAAATAGAGGGGCGCCTGGGTGGCTCAGTTGGTTAAGCGACTGCCTTCGGCTCAGGTCATGATCCTGGAGTCCCGGGATCGAGTCCCGCATCGGGCTCCCTGCTCGGCGGGGAGTCTGCTTCTCCCTCTGACCCTCTTCCCTCTCGTGCTTTCTATCTCTCATTCTCTCTCTCTCAAATAAATAAATAAAAAATCTAAAAAAAAAAAAGGAGAAAATAGACTAAAGAGAGGAAATATTCTTAGAGATGGTGGCTGAGAATTGTCCAGAAGCAACGAATGACAGGAGTCCTCATCTTCTATCATTAATGTAAGCTGGATGACAAAGGAATAGTATTTTAAATGTCTAAGAACAAATAACTAGCAAACTACAATTTATACTTAGCCAGACTAGCATTTAAAAGTCAGAGCACCCGGGCTCCCGGGTGGCTCAGTTGTTAAGCGACTGCCTTCGGCTCAGGTCGTGATCCTGGAGTCCCAGGATTGAGGCCCACATTGGGCTCCCTGCTCAGCAGGGAGTCTGCTTCTCCCTCTGACCCTCTCCCCTCTCATGCTCTCTCTCTATCTCATTTTCTCTCTCAAATAAATAAATAATCTTAAAAAAAACTTAAAAAATAAAAAAATAAAAAAATAAAATAAAAGTCAGAGCACCCCCCCAATAAATTTTAAAAAATAAAAATAAAAGTGAGAGTACCCATGGAATGAGAGAAAATATTTCCAAACCATGTATCTGATAAGGGACTTGTATCCAAAACATGTAAGAACTCTTACCACTTAATAACAAAAAGACAATCCAATTTAGAGATGAGTAAAGGGATGGAAAGACATTTCTCTGAAGAAGAGATACAAATAGCCAATATACATATGAAAAGATGTTCAACATCATTAGTCATTAGGACTTGAGACTTTTTTTTTTTAAACTATGGAGGTACAATTCACATACAGTAAAATCCACCCATTTAGAGTGTACAGTTGCTAGATTATATGGTAACTTCATATGTAATTCCTTGAGGAACCAGCTACTTTCTTCCAAAGCAGCAACATCAGTGACATCCCCAGCCCCAGTTTCTGAGGGTTCCAGTTTCTCCACATCCTTGTCAATACTTGTTGCCCTCTTTTTTTGTGTTTTTGTTTTTTTTTTGTTTTGTTATTGCCTCTGTGTCTGAAGGTCTATGGGGAGTGGCATTAAATCTTGCTTTTATTTTATATGTATTGTAGGGTCTGTGATCTCTATGTGGGGTTTACAGAGGTGGCAAACAAAAGACTCTTCTCTCTGTTCACGCTTCAGAATTAGGAAATCAGCCTTACCGACGCCTAAAAGCTCCCCAGGGTTCGTTACTAGAGAAGTGTCTCTGAACGTGTGGAGTACTCAGTATTTAAAAAATCCTGATATAACCCATACCCTCCCTCTCATTAGGGTTCCTAGGTGAACTGAAATGTCAAGTGATTTAATTTTGGCTAGAATTATTTAAGCTGCTGAAGCATAGAGAATGCACAGCCTTCAGGTTGTATCACCACCTTAGAGCACAAACCTTAGAGCATACGGTAGATGTTGAAGTGAATGAATACATTATTATTAATTCTCACTTGTTTTTTTCTTTTTAAAGATTTTATTTATTTATTTGACAGAGACACAGCGAGAGAGGGAACACAAGCAGGGGGAGTGGGAGAGGGAGAAGCGGGCTCCCCGCGGAGCAGGGAGCCCGATGCGGGACTCGATCCCAGGACCCCGGGATCATGGCCTGAGCCGAAGGCAGACGCTTAACGACTGAGCCACCCAGGGGCCCCAGTTCTCACTTGTTAATCAGCACCTCTAACTAGCCAATTGGGGGATCAACAAAATTGAACCGTGGATTTACGGATGAGGCTAGTTTAAAGAGTCCTTAGTGTCAGAAGAGTGGGAACCCCTGCCTTTGGGGAATCCACATGTGTGGCCTGTCCCCAGAGTTACTCCTTGGGTAAAACTGATGGGGAAGCTCCTCTTCTAAGGCTGTTGCCTTCCCCGGGACCTCTGCTCTCACTGTGCCCCTGATCCGGCCCCAGGTATTCTCAACCCCTAGACGCCTAGTGTCCCCTGGCACCATCCGTCCCCTCCCTCCCCACTCCCCACCACCTCCGATGCTTTGTTCCCCTCCCCTCCCCTCCCCTCCCCATGATCTAACATGGCTTTCTGGTGTCCTAAAACGAGTTAATCTGACATTCCTGCAAGTGTGTAAATGATGTCCATCTGTGTTAGAATCTTTTTCTTTTTTTCTTTTTTTTAAATTTTTTTATTGTTATGTTAATCACCATATATTACATCATTAGTTTTTGGTGCAGTGTTCCACGATTCATTGTTTGTGCATAACACCCAGTGCTCCGCGCAGAACGTGCCCTCCTCAATACCCATCACCAGGCTAACCCATCCCCCCACCCTCCTCCCCTCTAGAACCCTCAGTTTGTTTTTCAGAGTCCATCATCTCTCATGGTTCGTCTCCCCCTCTGACATACTCCCCTTTTCTTCCTCTCCTGTTATCTTCTTCTTTTTCTTTTTTCTTAAAATATGTTGCTAGAATCTTTTTCATCCCCTATCGACACCCCACTCCACCCCATCTATATGATGTTCCTAGGGCAGGCTTTCCACTGAGCAGGGCTTGATCCCAGGACGCTGGGATCGTGACCTGAGCCGAAGGCAGATGCTTAACTTATTAATTTATTAGGTGTCCCTAATAAATGGAAGTTAATTAATAAGTTGTTTATAGGTCAATTTCATGTGAGTTTTAGTCGCAGTGAGTTATTATATTAACCATATGTTATACATTTTAAATTAATTTTTACCCTTTTATTACTTATGTGAGCTATATATAAATTTAAGTGATAAGGCCCAGAGCCTTATCAACCAAAAGTATGACTATACTATCAAGCTTCTAGACCTGGAAGTTGAATAATTGGAGGGTAAGAGGGAGGAAGGGTCCTAAAGGCGAGTAGTTCAGCCTCCAAGATGCCTTGCCCAGTGCTTATTCTTAGTGATGCTTAATAAATAGTTGTTGAATAAATGAGTATAAAAAAGAGGAAAATAGTCATCAACAAAATTAAAAGCAAATAGGGAAATATTTTTTATACAATAATACAGTAAGAAAGGGCTTTACTTCTTAATATAGCAAGAACTTGGAAAATTGATAAGAAAAACAAGAAATCTTTTTTTAAAGTTTTATTTATTTAACTAATCTCTACACCCAATGTGGGGCTTGAACTCACAACCCTGAAATCAAGAGTTGCATGCTGTTCTGACTGAGTCACCCAGGCACCCCAATAAGAAATCTTTAATAGAAGAATGACAGCACCAAATCCATGCCTCTTCTGGAACTTAGCATATGAATTTTAAAAGAGAGCATGGGGACACATGAGGATAAGTGGACCGCAGGTGTGTGAGAAAGGAGACTTAATCAGAAAATGCAAGGAGCCTAGCAGCAGAGCTGGGTTTGACCTTTTTCAGACAAGCAAGAGGGCAGAAGAGGGACTGCTATGTGTTCTGACATGATGATTAGAGGTCCCAGGTTGGGAAAAGCAGCCAAAAGAATCAGAGGTATATATATTGATGAGCTTCCTGCTTTGGGAGCAGGAATATGACTTTCCTGAGAGGAATATATATTCTCAGGAATATATATTCCTGAGAAGGGGTTAGAAGGTGAGCCCATCCTTCCAGGAGGAAATCCACCTCCAGTGGTGGACAGCAGCCTGGGGGGAGAAGACAACATCCTCCCCGAAGCTAGGACCAGCCCTGTTTTGCCCTGATAAGTCAGGGGAGCCCAGCCTCAGGAGTAAGGTTTGTTGAAATCTGGGCTCTGACGAGAGCAGCAACTTCTCATTCTTGTGTGGAAAATGTCCTTTCCTTGGTCAATCAGGCAATGCAACTTGGGAGCTTGGCAATGCAAGGTTGGTTACTGGGCTTGGTTCCAGGCCATTGTCTCCAGATTGTGGAATGATTCTGACTTCGTGCCCTTCTCACCAGGGGCCTCATAAATGATGTCTCGTCCTCGGGGGATAATTTCACAATGCATTCCCTCCGTGGGAAGGGGCTGCTCAGGTGTGCTGGCCTCTGGTTACTTCCTCCTTTCCTGGCTTGGCAGAAGTAAGGGAACTGCAGGTAGCCCATGTCCACTATTTACTGGGTGATTCACTAATCCAACCAAAGAATTTGAATTTCCTGTAGTGACAAGCCCTGCACACAGTTTCAGGTACACAAAACAACAACAGTCACATGCCTCTTGACTAAGTAACCTGTACCAGGAGGCTTTGAAAGGCACGCACCCAGGTACTCTGGGGTAGCAGGAGTCACGTTGACAATGAGAACATCAACAGGCTGAGAGCCACTGATAGTGTGAAGGCTCCCGAGTGTGTACACCCCTGGCCTGATGCACACACGCAGAGCCCCCTGGACTCTTCATGTCCTATTACACACCAAGCTCAATCTTCTGGGCGCCCCCCATTTTGCATGAGTCCCTAAGCTGACATTTTCTTTTCTGTGAAAGGAGATTCTCTACATCCCTTTCTTTTTCTTTTTCCTTGACTTCTCCCTGTTTTGCAGAGACAGAAGAGTCAGGGGACAACTATGAATTTATTCCAGAAGTCGGAGGATAAGAGGCTGACCGGACACCATAACAGCACTGAGTTAATCCGCCAAAAGGAACGTTAGAGCGTTACGCAGCTCAGTCTGTTTGTTTGTTTTTTTAAAGATTTTATTTACTTATTAGACAGAAAGAGAGAGAGAGAGGGAACACAAGCAGGGGAAGTGGGAGAGGGAGAAGCAGGCTTCCCGCGGAGCAGGGAGCCTGACGTGGGGCTCGATCCCAGGACCCCGGGATCACGACCTGAGCCGAAGGCAGATGCTGTATAACTGAGTCACCCAGGTGCCCAGTCTGCTTATTTTAATGGAGAGAACCCTGAGGCTGGAGAGAGGAAGAGATTTGCCCATTGCTGTGGGCTGGGCAGTGGCCCAGCCTGGGTTTGATGATGTGGGTAGGACAGGCAGAGAGGGTAAGAGTTTAGTTTACCTAAAGTATTTAGTGAGCTCAGGAGGCTCACTGATCTTTACTGCCTGTGTGTGATAAGAGACTGATTGATCAATAGATAACCACTGAGCATCTGGTTTGTACAAGGCACAGATTAAAAAGATAATATATTTTGGGGGGTACCTGGGTGGCTCAGTCGATTAAGCATCCAACTCTTGATATTGGCTCAGGTCTTGATCTCAGGGTCATGAGGTCAAGCCCCACCTTGAGCTCCACACTGGGCATAGAGACTACTTAAAAAAAAAAAAAGAGGGGTGCCTGGGTGGCTCAGTCGGTTAAGTATCTGCCTTTGGTTCAGGTCATGATCTCAGGGTCCTGAGATTGAGCCCCACATCGGGCTCCCTGCTCAACCAGGAGTCTGCTTCTCTCTCCCTCCGTGATCTCGGTCGTTGTCACTCTCTTGCAAATAAATAAATAAAAATCTTTTTAAAAAAGATAATATATTTTTATTTTTAATTTTTTTTAAGATTTTATTTATTTATTTGACAGAGAGAGACAGCGAGAGCAGGAACACAAGCAGGGGGAGTGGGAGAGGGAGAAGCAGGCTTCCCACTGAGCAGGGAGTCCGATGTGGGACTCGATCCCAGGACCCTGGGATCATGACCTGAGCCGAAGGCAGACGCTTAACGACTGAGCCACCCAGCGCCCGATATATTTTTATTTTTATTTATTTTTTCTTTTTTAAAGATTTTATTTTATTTGACAGAGAGAGCACAAGCAGAGGGAGAGAGAGGGAGAAGCAGGCTCCCTGCTGAGCAAGGAGCCCGATGTGGGACTCAATCCCAGGACCCTGGGATCATGACCCAGGCCGAAGGCAGCCGCTTAACCGACTGAGCCACTCAGGCGTCCCAAGATAATATATTTTTAAATCTTAAAAGAACCCTTCCTCTCAAAGTGATTACAATGTAACAGTGGAAATAAATGAATAAGTAAAATGTTCGTAATACTTTTTTTTCATTTGTAATAATTTTTAAGAACAGTACAGGAGGTTCTCTAGACAGAACATGCTTATCAGTTGAGAGGCAAAACATTGAATGCTATGACATCAGGAAATGATACTTCAATTTACAAAAGAACCATAGTTGGGGGACTAGGGAGGTTGCCAGGGCCAAATGAGAGAGTTGGGAGCCTGACAAACTGAGTGGATTTAGCTGCCTTTCAGGACCCATCAGGCTTGGGGCGGAGGGTTGGGAGGCTCTGGAGGTTGGAGTTGGGTGCAGGGAAGGACTCAGGACAGCCTGGGCCATCACCGCTATGGGGAAGGGACAGGAGAATTCTGACCAGACTGTCATTCCCAACAGCAGCTTCTGCCCTTCTTGGCTGGGATAAGAGGCAGCAGGGCGGTCCCCTTGCCCTCCACTAGTGGACTCGGAACAGAGCCATGCAGTTAGTCGGCTGGCAGCAGAAATGTCTGGGCATCTGTGTCTGGGGGAAAGGTGTCAGCCTGACAGGAAGAGAGAGAATGTGCCCGTGTGTACACATATATGTAACGTAGGGCATGTGTGTGTGTAGCCACACACAGAAGAGGGGGGAAGTAGGTGTTGCAATTATGAATGAAAATAGCACAGAAGTCAGGAGAACCCCATTGCCTTCCAGGCCCTCCACCTCAACTTCCATCTCCCTGATATGACAGCAAGACACCCGCCCCCTCTTGGAGCTCCTGCGGCCACTTGCCAAGCAGCAGGAAGCTCACTCTGCTCTGTGCCTGGCTGGGTCACACCTGACCTGTGCTCCCCTCTCTCGGTCCACTGTGATCGCCAAGACAAAAGGACAGGAAGAAAGACTTCCTCTGGGTCTTAATATTTAATAATTTTATGATTCCATGAAGGAAAGAGGGAACAAAATGTCCACACGTGGATTTATCCTAATTGTTGGATGGACATAACTTAGTGGACAGCTCGGAAAGAGAAAACTTTTTGAAATCTATGTTTTTGTTTTTGTTTTTTGAAGTGGTACTCAGCTTTTATTTTTTTATTTTTTATTTTATTTTATTGTTATGTTAGTCACCATACATCATTAGTTCTTGGTGTAGTGTTCCACGATTCATTGTTTGCATATAACACCCAGTGCTCCATGCAGTACGTGCCCTCCTTAATACCCATCACCGGGCTAACCCATCCCCCCACCCCCCTCCCCGAAATCTATGCTTTGAGTTAGTTTCCCTTTTGATTATTTTTACCTACAGAAATCGATGACTAGATAGTCCGCAGCCTTTGTTAAGATGAGGAAACAGGATCTCTTCACCCTAAATTTTCCTAGGCTTTTTTTTTTCAAACCACAGAAAATTTATTGAATAATAAACTTGTGGCAAACAATCCAGCTGTATTTTTTTTTTGCATTCATTCATTTTCCATTTGGCAATTTCCATCACATTAGCAGAGTAACCAGTAAGTTGTTTTCCATTTCTAAGTGGTTTTTCCCATCACTGTCTACATCACTTGAGTCTTACAGGTGCAGAGGCCAAGTTTAGAGATTTCCTAAAATTCACCTGTCAGACTGAGAATGATACTTGGCTGCTTGTTCCCCCATCTGAGCCTAATTCTCTAGTAGACACACCTCTTTAATGGGCAT
Organism: Zalophus californianus; assembly: GCF_009762305.2. NCBI lineage: Eukaryota > Metazoa > Chordata > Mammalia > Carnivora > Otariidae > Zalophus > Zalophus californianus. The sequence continues at coordinate 82,977,595 of NC_045606.1, forward strand.
AACTGAGGAAAAGGAAAATGGCAACAGTTCTACAGCTCATAATATAACCAGTCTAAAGATTTCCCTACTCACAGGCCCCTTCACTTACAGTGAGTTAAGCCTCAATGTTAACTAATACTACGCTCCGATACTCTGAAACTGGGCGCACTGCGTACCACACAGCATCACAACCGTGATGGCAGCAGGGTGGCTTCAAAACAGGAGGCAATTGCCACCCTTACTTATTTCTGGTCTTTCCATCCTCACACCAGATCATCACTTGTTCCTACCATCCCTGTGAGGCTGTCTTGTCTGACTGCAAACGTTTAAAACACCAAAAACAAGATTACATTATGGGTGATTACGTACAGGTATATCAGAATACATATTTATGCAGACAAGCACTGGAAGGGAACACAGAATACTAAAGACAATTGATGTGCTAAGACTGTGGTTAATTTTTCTTTCTTCTTTTTTTAACTGTTACATTTGTGCAACAAACATAAAAGAAGGGAAAATCTTATCAGAACAACAGGCAAGGAAGTGGAAAACTAGGTAAGTCTTCCTGAAGAACAAAACATGAATTTCAAATACAACAGCCCTCCTATTGGACTTACGGCTCAGATGACTCAACACAGTTTGAAGCAGTAACTCTCATGAGCTCAAAATACTTTTAGCCCTTTTATTCTACCCTCCTCTTTCCCAAAAAGCACGCTACTGAAGCTGTTCTTTGGCAGATCTTTCCTGAACAAACACTGATGAAAGAAATGACAAAGTCCTGAAATACATTAATATGTTTTCTTTCATTTACTCTCTACTCTGTGGAGGACACAGGAGAATCCACTAAAGACCCACAATAATCCTCTGTCACAGAGTTGTTGCATTTAAACTGCTCTGCCTACTGAAAATGAGTGCAAACTCATTCAGTCTCTAGGAATCAGTAACAAAAAATAATGTTCTTAGAGAACAGAATTCTTAAATAGGGACTATAAATTTAGGTTTTATTACACAGGGAAGTAGATGGATTACAACTCATAAATTTGGAACCTAGCTTCCTTTTACCTTTAGGAAACAAGATATTGATCAGGTTAGGCAGCAATGATGATAAACAGAAATCACTTCATCTTCAGGAGTCATAAATGTTGCTACACGCCTAGGCTTTTTTTTTTTAAGGTTTTATTTATTTATTTGTCAGAGAGCAAGCAAGAGCACAAGCAGGGGGAATGGCAGGCAGAGGGAGAAGCAGGCCCCCCGCTGAGCAGGGAGCCCAATGCAGGGCTCAATCCCAGGACCCTGGGATCATGACCCGAGCTGAAGGCAGACGCCTAACCAACTGAGCCACCCAGGTGCCCCAGGACACTTTTTTTTTTTGTTAAGATTTTATTTATTTATTTGTCAGAGAGAGAGAGAGAGAGAGCGAGAGAGCACAAGCAGGGGGAGTGGCAGGCAGAGGGAGAGGGAGAAGCAGGCTTCCCGCTGAGCAAGGAGCCGGACTCGGGACTCGATCCCAGGACCCTGGGATCATGACCTGAGCCTAAGGCAGACACTTAATGACTGAGCCACCCAGGCGTCCCTCCTAAGCTTTTTCATTCACATGCTTTTTCAAAATTCATTGAATTTTTCTTCTTACCATATCTGTTTAGAGTGAGAGATTGGACACTACAGGAAACTATAAAACTGATTCATAATCTACCACTCACCCACTTTAAGAACTTCCACAGGCCCTAGACATGCCTTACATGTGCTGGATGCCTCCAGCCCATTAAAACACACCCATATGCCACATTTAAAGTTATTGAGTTGAGTTGAAATTGTCTAGTTGACATAATGTCATGTTTTGGGGACCTTTGATTAAGTGCTTATTCATTTTAATTTTGCCTCTTAAAAAATCTTGAAGCAATGTGTTTTCTTTTCCATATCTCACACATGTTTGAGAGTCCTTGAAAAGTCTATAGGCCCCTGGCACTGAGCCTTTTGTGACGAATGAATTAAAAGGGCCTGCCCAGCGAAAACTAATGTCAGTGTTAATATTTCAGAGTATATCCTATCGGTCTATCTATTTGTATCATGGTTAATGTATATGGGCCATAGAGTTTTGAATACCATGTTTTCTAACACTGCATTGTTCATCCAGGATTTCCCAAATGCGGCTTGGGGACAGAGGTCCATTGTGCCTTTGGTACTCACTCCTGCCCATGCTGCAGTTTCTTACTGAAGGTTCTGGAACCACATGCCTCTGAGGTAGAAACGCTTAGAGACAACTCATTTCCCCCAGCCCTGTGTTTCACAGAAAAGAAAAAACTGAGGCCTGAAAAAGCAACTTGTCCCAGGTCACTAGGTAGTCAGCACCAGAACCACACTCAGAATTGAGGCCCCTGGCCCAGGTAGGGGGTAAAGAAGCCTCCGTTTGCATTGGATGCCCTTTGTCCATCTTTTGGAACTGGCTCTACCTTCCATGGGCACCTTCCTCTGGTGCCCTGCACTGCCCTAGTCTTCCCATTCACTCCCACCCCCACAGCTGCCAATGCTCTTGACCCAATTTCCCCATCCTAACCTCCCTGGCGGTTTTCCCCTTGTTGCATATCCGCTGTTGTCACAATGTTGCACAAGCAATTAATTTCCAAAATGTCAGTTTACATTTTTAAAGTTTTTCTCTAATTATAAAAGTAACACAGGCCCTTTGCAAGAAAATTTTGGGGAAAAAAAATCTCATAACCATATCACCCAGAAATAATCATTGTTAAGATGTTGCACAATTAAAAATAAATAAAACCAAGCATGGAGGAGCTGTTCGTTTTCTTAAAAAAATAATTATTCATTCAATAAGTATTTGTTGAGCACCAGTACTACATACCAGGCAATGCCCTGGGTTTAGGTACACAGTGATTGACAAAATAGTCCAAATCCTTGTCCTCAAGGAGCTACCTTCTAGTGAGGGAAGACAGAGGATTAACAAATAAATATAGAAGAGGTTTGGTGATATTGAGTCCTATGAAGAAAACATGAAGCAGAGTAAGGGAGAAGGACAGAATGGGGGTCTGTTTTATATAGGACGATTAGGAAGACCTCCCTGAGAAATGACATTTGATCAGGGTCCAGAAGGAAGTGAGAGAGTGAGCCATTCATTCATGCATCCATTTATTCCATAAATATTTACTGAACATGTTTCAGACGCTGAGGATGGAGTAGAAAATAAAAGGGATATTGCACTCTGGGCCACTGGTCCTCGCACCTGCTCTGCTCCACCCAATGACTTGAAGACTGAATTGTTCAAGCGGGAACAGAAAGAGCTTCCCTGAATATTTTCATAAAGACTTAAAGTGTCTAAAATTAATCAATATCGCCCTTGCTCCCCAATAAGACTTGTTCCACTTTTCTCCGCTCACTGTTCCCAACTTAAATGTTTACCTTTTTTTTTTCTTAGTTTATCTGGTTATTTTTACTTGGCCAAAGTAATCACTATTATTAAAAAGAGTTTTGTTTTTAACTTTTAAAACTTTTTATTTTGAAATGACTTTGGACTCAAAGTGGCAGGGCAGTAGAAACAATTCCCACGTACTTCCCTGGGGTTAGGATCTTGGGTTTTCATGTTGTGATGCTCAAGCCAGGGCGTTTGCACTGATACAGCTCTGTTCACGAACCCACCATCTCCTTCAGGTTCCATCCATGTTCGGGTGCTGTCTCTTCCGGCAGAGGACCGCTCCGATCTCCCACACTGCACTCTGTTGCCGTCGTGTGTCCTACTCTGCTCTAGTCTGGAAAGATAGTTTTCAGGACTCATAATTTGTTTTCTCACCATTTCTTCTTGAATCTCACTATTTTCTTGTGGGTTCAGCTTTCTTTTTACACGCTTGAAAAGTTTCCTTACTAAGGGTCTACAGTGGTTAATTCTGTTTTTGTTTGTCAGCTGAAGATGACAAATGTTCTCCACATTTGCCTTCCTTTTTAAAGAATCACAGCTTCATTAAGATCTCGTCCACATGCCAAAATTCACCATTTTGGGTGGCTCAGTCGTTAAGCGTCTGCCTTCGGCTCGGTCATGATCCCAGGGTCCTGGGATAGAGCCCCGCATCGGGCTTCCTGCTCCACAGGGAGCCCGCTTCTCCCTCAGCCTGCCGCTCCCCCTGCCTGTGCTCTCTCTCTCTGATAAATAAATAAAAATCTTAAAAAAAAATAAAGTGTACAGTTCAGTGGTGTAGAGTATATTTACAGAGTTGTGCAACCAGCACCACTGTGTAATTTTAGAACATTTTCATCATCCCAGGAAGAAACCCTGTACCCATTAGCTGTCACCCTTCATTCTCTTCTCCCTCCAGGCCCTGGCAACCACTAACCTACTTTCTGTCTCTATAGACTGGCCTATTCTGAACATGTCATTGAAATGGAATCATATAATATGTGTCCTTTTGTGTCTGACTTCTTTCACTTAACATAATGTGTTCAAGGTTCACCCATATTATAGCATGTATTGGTACTTAAATTTTATGGTTGAATAATATTCCATTGTACCACGTTTTGTTTACCTGTTCATCAGTTGATGTACATTTGGGTTGTTTCCACTTTTCTGGTCATTATATATAGTACTGCTGTGAATATTTGTAATAAGTTTTTTGTGTGAACATACGTCTTCAGTTCTCTCTATATACTTCAGAGTAGAATTATTGGATAATATGGTAACTCTGTTTAACTTTTTGAGGAACTGTCGAACTGTTTTCCACAACAGCCGACCATTTTACATTCCCAACAGCACATCCTCACCAACACTTATTTTCTTTTCTTTTTTTTTTAATTTTTTATTTATTTTTTAAACCTTTTTTTTAAAGATTTTATTTATTTATTTATTTGAGAGAGAGAATGAGATAGAGAGTATGAGAGGGGGGAGGGTCAGAGGGAGAAGCAGACTCCCCACTGAGCAGGGAGCCCGGTGTGGGACTCAATCCCGGGACTCCAGGATCATGACCTGAGCCGAAGGCAGTCGCCCAACCAACTGAGCCACCCAGGCACCCTACTTTATTTTCTTTTAAATTAAATTCTCTCTCTATATATATATCCATCCTAGGGGGTAGGAGGTGGTATCTAATTTTTTTAAAGTTTTATTTATTGATTTGAGAAAGAGAGAAATAGAGAGGGAGAGAGGGAGAATCTCAAGCAGACTCCCCGCTGAGCAGGGAGCCGGATGTGGGGCTCAATCTCAAAGACCTGAGATCATGACCTGAGCCAAATCAAGAGTAGGAATGCTTAACCAATTGAGTCATCCAGGCGCCCTGTTGGTATCTCATTTTGCACATCCTATCTTGGGAGTCTGTTTTTAACACAAACTGTAGCATATTATACACACACTATACACTTGGCTTTCCCACTTAATATATTATGGAGATCATGTCAGCATGTACAAAACTGCTTATTCTTTGGGCTGGCGTTATGGTAACCCACTGCAGGAATGTGCAGTAGTGGTACTGGTCATTTACTTAACCAGTCCCTACTGATAGGCTGCTCTGTTTCTTCCCAATCTTTTGTATTACAAACAGTGCTGTAACTGCCTCTATATACTCTGTTCTCCACATGCAGGAATTTGTCTGTAATGATCATTTCTCGAAGTGAAATTCTAGGTTAAAGGGTATATACATTCTTTTGTTTTTGTTTTTGTTTTAAGATTTTATTTATTTATTTGATAGAAAGAGAGAGACAAGGAGAGCACAGAGGGAGAGTGAGAGGAAGCAGCAGACTCCCCACTGAGCAGAGAGCCTGACATGGGGCTCCATCCCAGGACCCTGGGATCATGACCTGAGCCGAAGGAAGACACTTAACCGACTGAGCCACCCAGGCGCCCCCATTTTTTATTGTTGTTTTTTTTAAGATTTTTATTTATTTATTGAGAGAGATAGTGATAGCGAGAGAGCATGAGAGGGGGAGAGTCAGAGCGAGAAGCAGACTTCCCGCTGAGCAGGGAGCCCGATGTGGGACTCGATCCCGGGACTCCAGGATCATGACCTGAGCCAAAGGCAGTCGCTTAAACAACTGAGCCACCCAGGCGCCCCCATTCTTTTGTTTTTATAGCTATAACTGAATTGATTCCATAGAGAGTGTACCAATTTATACTCACCAGCATTCCAAAGACATGTCCTTTAAATGGACCCAGAATCATAAGATCAAATTTGTGAGGATATTTTCTTAGTGTGGTACTCCCGTGTGGGCTGACTGTAGAAGCACTTTTTTTGAGGGCCTTGGGATAAGGATATGGTTCATAAAGAGCTTTCCTTGATTAGCAGTTCCCCAGGAGGAGGTAGACCCTGAAGAGGGTTTGTCTTGGGGTCCTAGCTACCCTTCGGTGGAACAATGGGGATTCACTGAAGATGCTGGCTAAGATAATCATCTGTTCATATAGTTCTCCAATCAATAAATATTTATTGAAAGCCGACTATGTGGTGCTAGGTGCTAGAATGAAATGAAGACAAAATCAGACTAGATACTCCTTTCGCTGATGTTTTCAGGCTTTTGAGGGGGAAGCAGACATTAACATAACTAAGTGTAAGGTCACTAACAGTGAGGGAAATGTATATCATGTATATCATGTCATTGCAGCCTGTAGCAAGGGTCTGAGGCTCAGCAAAGGGTTCCCAGAGGAAACATGTTTTTGTTTTGTACCGTATTTTTTTTAAGATTTTATTTATTTCAGAGAGAGAGGGAGAGTATGTGTGAGAGAGAGAGCACACCTGAGCCACGCAGGCAGCCCAAAGAAGCGTGTTTGAATTGAGATATGAAGGATGAGTAAAAGACTAGCTGAAGGGAAAAAGCATGGTTAACAAATAAAGTAGGGGGCGCCTGGGTGGCTCAGTTGGTCAAGCGACTGCCTTCGGCTCAGGTCATGATCCTGGAGTCCCCGGATCGAGTCCCACATCGGGCTCCCTGCTCAGCGGGGAGTCTGCTTCTCCCTCTGACCCTCTTCCCTCTCGTGCTCTCTATCTCTCATTCTCTCTCTCTCAAATAAATAAATAAAATCTTTTGAAAAAATAAAAAATAAATAAATAAAAATAAATAAAGTAGGGAGGGACTAATACCTACTGCACACGGTTGCTAAGGGAATTCAGTTATACAATATTATGTAAGGCATTTAGCAAAATGCTTGGCACGTGTCAGTTACTTGGTGAATGCTGACTTTGCTTCCAGTTTTCCATTCACTCACGGTGAATATGCTAAAATTCCAGATCCCCAAGCAGATCATTGTCACCCTAGCTACGCTCTTCACTCTTCGTATTTCTCTCTCTCTACTTCTAGGCTCCCAAGCACTGCAGTCCATTCACAGTAGTCTGCCTTAGGAGCTAATTAGATTAGTAACCACCACTTATTTTGCCCTTAGTCTATACTAAGTACTTTGCATTCATTATTTAATCTTCATCACAGTCTTAGTAGGTTAGAACTTTTATTACTCCCATTTTAAATGGAAGAACTGAGGCAAGCAGAGCCCAAGGACAATAGCAAGCAAATCGCTGAGCAGGACTCACGCTCAGGTCTGACTAATTTCTAACCACTACTCCTACAGTGCCTTGGGTTCGTAGTTATCTTTTGCAGGTCTTATTTATCCAACTAGATGACAACCTGATTTAGGATAAGAATTTGCCCCTGGGGGGGGGGGGGCTGGCCGCTTCAGTTGGTAGAGCATGTGACTCTTTAGAGCCCCACATTGGGCTTAGCGATTACTTAAAAAAAAAAAAAAAAATCTGCCTCTAAACGGTTTAGTAAGACAATAGCCATTCCTTGTCAAGCATCCCCTATTTATTTACTTGTATATTATTTTCCCTGTTTTACAGATTAGGAAACTAAAGCTCAAATAGATTAACTTGGCCAAGGTGGTGGAAATGGGACAAGAATCCTGATTTAGATATGCCCAGTACCTACCCAAAGATGACAGCCAATAATCTTTGTACCTGATAGATGGGAAGTATAGGGCTATACTCACCCAAACCCTGGTTAACGTCAGCTGGCACGACATTTAGGCAATGACAGTGACTATGGGAGAGAGGGAATTGGTGGTGAGGTGCCCATCTCTTCCTTCTGGCTGTGTGAACATAATTTAGAGCTCACAATAAACGGAGCCCCAAGGGTTATTGCGGAATTCCTGGGTTCACTCGCCAAACATAGGCTATGAACAAAGCCCCCTTTTGGGAATTTTGTAGTCAATGACACAGATAATGTTAACACTCGTGTAATGTTTTCTATGTGCCAGGCACCATTCTTTGTGCTTTACAAGAATGAATTCATTTAATTTCCAGTTAAGGGCTGTTAGTATTCCATATAACATCTGAGGAAACTGAAGTACAGGAAGGTTAAAGGATTTGCCTAAAGCCCCTAACTAGCAAGTAGTGACCTTTGGGACATCTGGCAGATTCAGAGCTCTAGCATCTCCTGACAACAGTCCAAGAGTCACTGAGTCCAGCACAAAAACAGACAAAACGCTAATGTAAGGAAAGACCAAAAATTCCTGCGGAGTAAGTAGGCAAGTTAGTTTTTAAGTGCCTGCCTGCCGGCACGTCTCCATCCCCAATTTCTCCTTTCCCCACCCACTCCTACTGGAAAAGTAGACCGCGAGCCTGGAAAATAGGGGAAAGGTCGCCGTCGTGATTTGGCTCCTCCCATCCTGCTCGTTGCGTCCTTTTTCCGCAAAAGCGCAGAGCCTGTGCAAGCTCCCCGGTTCTTGCCCATCCGGCCCCGGTACTTGAGCGTGACACATGGAACCGCCAACCCTACAGCTCTGTGGACCTGTCTAGACTCAGCGGCCCCGGGGCTTTGGTCCACTACCCTCCTCCTCCCCAGGAGGAAAGCATGAAACCGCGGACAACCTTCCGGCGTGGAGGTTCCTTCCCAGCGTCTCCCCCGGACTCTGTTTTCTGAGATCCGCCATTGGCTGCTTTCACAGCGGACCGTCTACATTTCTCCGGTTTCACCGGGAAGGTTTGCGTAGTAAGGCTTCCCAGCTCCCAGATCTGGGTATGAAGCTGGCTCCTCACCTCCTAGCTCTTTTGTTCGATCTGAAAGTATCTAAAAATCATCTAGTGGCCGCGTTTTAGGTGAGAAAACAGGCCCAGTGAGTACAAAGTCACTTGTCCGTGTGCAGTCAGGCACAGACGCCAGGGCCAGCTGGGTATTTCACCTTTTCTTACACATGACAAACTTTCGTAGAAAGCAGAACTTAGTACGATGTAACAAGGCCTCGCCATTCCAGTGACATCGAAGGCAAATTAAACCTCAGACTTGGAATGGGAGGGTGGGGGGCGGCGCCTGGAATCTTGGTACTCCTAGAAAGTGAAAGTCAACTCTTCAGTCGCTGGAATTTAAATACTGGGGGTGGGGATCTGATGCCTTCTGGCAATCTGTGCTTTGTTGGAAGGTCTGGTGAAGAAGCCCTCTCTGCGGTCCCGCCTTCCTCTGACCTGAGGGCTTTTGGATTTGGACACTTCAGGTGTGTCTCCAATCCACTTGGTATGGGGGTAAATGTGCTGATTTCCCTCCAGTTTCCTGCAGCAGAAAAAGGCAGTCTACGTTAACACATACGCTAGTCCTACTGCCGACCTCAGTGACTCAGAGGCCCAAGGTGTGTACTTTCTGGAAACGGGTCAGACTGGCAGCACAGCGCAGGGGCCAGACCTCAGACCGCCCAGGCGGGGCCGCGGACGTGCGTCAGGCCTGGTGCGTGCGGCCCGAGTGCGCGTGCGCGGCTCCGGGGCGGGGCCGGGGCTATAAGTGGGCGGCGTGGGCCGCGGCGTTCTGCTCCTCTTTCACGAGGGCTCCGCCGTTACGCGCGGAGAATCGTCTGGGCTGCGGTTTAGCACTAATCGGGAGCTGACTCTTCGGACTCCTGCACTACCCTCTCTGACAGCGAGCGGACCAGTCCTGGCCCTTCCTCCTGGAGGTGAGCGGCCCTGTGGGCTTCTCCGGCTTTCCGCCCCCATTGCCCAGGCTGCGTTGCCCCGCGGGCCGCCTCGGGTCCCCGAGCTCGGGCCGCGCCTCCCGGACTCCTGCTCCTCGCTCCGTCTCCACCTGGGTCAGCCGCTCCAGCCCTGTTTTCAGGGTTGACCCTGTGTTCCATGTGGCCCTCCCCATGCTCCCTAATGTTGGGTTGGGCGTCTCAGTCCTGCCTTCCCAGAACACCCTTTCTATCACAGCACTTGGCATGTTGTGTGTGTGCTAACTGCCTAATTTCTTGGCTAGATCGAAAGCCCCATGAGGGCAGGGTTCATATCTACCGGACCCCGTATGGCCCTCGTACCTTCCTGGGTGCCTAAGACATCGTAGGTATTGCGGGTGTATTTGTTAAATAAGTGACCTTGATAGATTTGACTATCTTGGAATTATTTTGGCTTTATCAAAGAGTTTACGATTAACTGGAACCTGACCGAGATGTGAGGAGAACTTCTAGGCAGGTTGCTTTCTTACGGGCATGTGCCTACCTTCGCCCCTCAAAAACAGAAAGACTCCGTCCAGGAAGGTTTTTGGTCCTAGGACTGTGGCACGGGGATTGTGCATTGCACCTGGCAGAAGTAAAAGGTTTTACTTTAGAAGAAGTAAAAGTTTTAAGGAGTGCTCTTGAATTAGTCCAAGAAGCAAGACTAGCTCTGCAGCCATAGAGTTCACGGTGTAAATATGCTTCTACTGGTCCCAGTCTCCCTGACTGGCTGAGCCTCACCCTTAGTTCCATGGGAAGATAGAAGTCAGGAGTAGATGCATGCATATCCCACAAGGCTGTAGATTAATCTCCTTTCTTTCCTCAGGATCCAGAGGCCTTCAAGAAGTGAAGACAGCTCTACTGCTCTACAGAGGAGTGGGGTCATTTCAGCCATGAAGCCTGTGTTGAACCTCTATCTCTTAGGTGTGGTGCTGACCCTGCTCTCCATCTTCGTTAGACTAATGGAGTCCCTGGGAGGCATACTGGAGAGCCCACTGCCTGGGAGCTCCTGGACCACCAGAGGTCAACCAGCCAGCACAGAGCCCCCGAGGGCATTCCAGACCATCCATCCAGAGGGGTGTGATAAGACCTCTCTCCACCAGCTATAATCTTGGAACACTGGCCTAAACACATCCAGGCAGTTGTCCAGTTGCTGGGCATAAAAGCTCAGAACATCAGTGTTACCAGAACTGTTACCCAGGCTGCTGAAGGGCCTCTCCCATCTGGATGTTCCTTGCCCTGGAAAGAGAGCCTGTCTAATACACAGGTGTGAGTGGGTTGCCTGTGACTGCAATGGAATGATGTCACTGCTCTCCCCAGGGTCAGCCGTACACTCGGGTGTCCTTGGCAATATGGCTCTGATGCCTCTTAGATAGGGACTTGTGCTTCATATTCAGCTGTTGGGAGATGGTGTCGTTTTCATCTCTGCTTCGTCAGCATCTGCCAGGAGTTCCTTGGGGCTTGGGTGTCTTATGGTCAGTTTATGTGGTGGTCAGCTTCTCTCCCATGAGAGCTTGTCTGTGTGTGGACAATAGTTGAAGTGTGGTGTATGGGTTGGCTGTAGGGAGGGGGATGATGGTCAAGTGTCCACCTCTTATTGTTTCACATGGTAAAGTACTTTCTCCAACACAGCATGTATGAATGTATATTGATCTGAAGGGGGGCAGTGGGATGACAAAGCCTGCTCAAGAATGGCATGGCCACCATGTGGCTTAAATGAATTTTTCTAATAAAAATTGAATATATATTTCTAGTATGTGTCATATTGACCTCTGCCCCTGAAATTAGTGGTAGGGAAGGGTCTTAATCCTAGATTTGGGGTTTGGCATCTTAAAAAACTCAGGAGCAGAAAAGTACTTAAAACACTTTGTTGTTTAAAACATCATGTAAGGGGCGCCTGGGTGGCTCAGTTGGTTAAGCGACTGCCTTCAGCTCAGGTCATGATCCTGGAGTCCCGGCATCGAGTCCCACATCGGGCTCCCTGCTAAGCAGGGAGTCTGCTTCTCCCTCTGACCCTACCCCCTCTCGTGTGCTCTCTCTCTCGCTCGCTCTCTCAAATAAATAAAATCTTTAAAAAAAAAATAAAACATCGTGTAGGGGCACCTCGGTGGCTCAGTCTTAACTGACTGAATCTTGATATCAGGGTCGTGAGTTCAAGGCCCTCATTGGGCTCCACACTGGGCATACAACCTACTTTAAAAAAAAAATAAAAATAAAACAATGTAAATAAATCTGAATTTGGAGGCAAGGGCGGTTGGGTCTGCCCTGAATCCACCAGTTTTCTGAGCCTAGGCCAAGAATATTCTAGTGTCCTCTCTTGACTCTCCCATCTCAAAAGAAAAATGATTTTCTTCTAGCACCCACACCTTCAATGTCGGGGGGAAAGAGGACTATCAGTGCAGTAGCCTTTGTTTTTTTCCTCTGTATTGCTCTTTTTTTTTTTTTTAAGATTTTATTTATTTATTAGAGAGAATGAGAGAGAGAGAGAGAGAGCACGAGAGGGAGGAGGGTCAGAGGGAGAAGCAGACTCCCTGCTGAGCAGGGAGCCTGATGCAGGACTTGATCCCGGGACTCCAGGATCATGACCTGAGCCGAAGGCAGTCGCTTAACCAACTGAGCCACCCAGGCACCCCTCCTCTGTATTGCTCTTATCCATCAGAATGAGTGCTCAGTTTTGATTGTTCTCCAGGTCAGCTGGTAAAATGTCCCACTTGACAGTTGTTTCTGCTCGCTCACAGATCTTTGTAGCTTGGCTTTTACACAGAAATGGAGGGTTTGGGCTTTTTTTTTTTCCTTGCCCGTATCCACTACTACTCCATCCCCTACTGCATGTTCAGGTGCATTCACTCCTCTGCCCATGGTAATGTATCCGTTCACACACTCTTGGTGTGTGTCATTTTATGTATGGGGAACTTGATTTACTTTTGCCAAAGGGTACGAACGGTATGGTGCCTCTACGAAGCCACTTTTGCTTCCTGAGTTGTTGTTCTTGAGCCTAAGTGCCACTACTCTAGAAGCCGATGGTTTGAGCATCACTTCTGTTTATTGCACTATGATGGTCACTAGTACTGTTTAGCAAGTATTTCCAGCTTCCCACCTTCTGGGCATGTACAGTCTGGCTCCCCCATCCTCTGTGGATGGCGGGGATTATGTGGCTCATCTCAGCACAGTACAATGAAAGATATAGTTGGCTTTTTATTTCTGATTTTCAGGCACTTCGTGCCAGTAGCTATCCTAGAACATACTACTTAAATTCGATATGTTTTCTGACACCTTTGTGGTTGGACAAGGCCATGAATTAGTTCTATTAGTTCTGGCCAAAGAGTTGTGAGTAGAAGTAACTTGTGTCAATTCTAGATTGGAACACCTAGATTCTAGATTGGAGCACTGGGTCAAAAACCTCCAAACCTTTAACCTTCTTTTTCCCTCCACTACAGTGACCGGCAATGCTCCAAATGGAACTCTAACCATTAATGTAGGTCTTGGAGTGAGGATGCCATGGAGTGGAACCCTTGACTGATCCCTGATGAACATGTAGTGTAAATACGAAAGAAACCTCTGTTGTGTTAAGCTCCTGCAGCATCGCTTGGCCTATTCTGACTGATACATTGCCTTCAGCACCTACCAGCTACTGCACATTGACTTAAGATTTCATTACTACCTACCTCAGATAACATGCATTAGACTGTGTTGGGGGGGAACATGTAAACAAACCAATAATGTTTCATGGTTCTGTGATAGAAACGTGTATAGGACATGGGTACATAAAGTTATCTGCTGGCAGGAGGCAGATGGTAAAAGGAAAGCTTCCTAGAGGATCTGAATTTTAAGAAATGAACAGGTAACCACGTTTGGAAAGAGTTCCCTATTAGAGGGAACCTTGAGCAAGGATGTGGAAAGGAGCCCAAGTACAGCATGTTTAGAAAGCTGCAAGTACAAACCTTAAATCCCGGTTACTAGCTTGAGGCCTTAGCTCTAGCGCCATCTAGTGGAGTCTAAGGAAGAAGGAAACACTATGTGCGGTTGTAATGCTTTCCAGATTTGAAGGGCCCTGCCTTTGAAGCTTATGACAGATACCAGATTATTAAGGCCTGGAAGATTTGATCTAGTCTTAACACCGTCCAATAAAAATATAATGCGAGCCACATATGTAATTTAAATCTTTTCTAATGGTTACATTAAAAAGAAACAGGAAAAGATATTTTAAACACCTTTAACTCAATATACTAAAAATATTTCTACATGTAATCAACCTAAGAAGTTATTTATGAGATATGTAGATATTTTACATTTTTTGGTACTAAGTATTTATTTGTATTGGCATTTTACACTTAGAACATATCTCATTTGGATTAGCCGCATTTCAGGTGCTCAGTAGCCCTGTGGCTAGTGGCTACTGTATTGGACAGCATAGATCTTTTCATTTTACTACAGAGGAAACAGAAGGAAACTCAGTAACTTAGACAATATCATTTTCTAGATCTCACTAACTATACGTTTCTCAATTTTTACAAATTTAACTGTTCTTTTAAATTTTAAGTTTAAAAAAATTAAAAAATTAAATAAAAAAATAAAGTAAATTTAACTTCAGAAGTAGGTTGTTTAATTTCCAAATCCCTTGATACTTTCCAAATATTTTCCTTTCATTGATTTCATTGCTCCTAATTTCATTGATTATGGTCAGGGGACATACCCTGTATAATTTTAATTAGTGGAAATTTATTGAGACTTTTTTTTAAGATTTTATTTATTTATTTGAGAGAGAGAATGAGAGATAGAGAGCACGAGAGGGAAGAGGGTCAGAGGGAGAAGCAGACTCCCTGCTGAGCAGGGAGCCCGATGTGGGACTTGATCCTGGGACTCCAGGATCACGACCTGAGCCGAAGGCAGTCGCTTAACAAACTGAGCCACCCAGGCGCCCTTATTGAGACTTGTTTTAATGGCTCAGCACATGGTATATCTTAGTGAATGTTCAATGTGCAGTTGAAGAGAATGTGGATTCTGTGGGTTCTGAGTGTTCTGTGTTTTACAGAAAAGTGTACAAAATATTTTTTATAGAAAGTATGCAAAATACAAAAAAAAATTTTTTTTAAAGATTATTTATTTATTTGAGAGAGAGAGAATGAGAGATAGAGAGCACGAGAGGGAAGAGGGTCAGAGGGAGAAGCAGACTCCCCGCTGAGCGGGGAGCCCGATGCGGGACTCGATCCCGGGACTCCAGGATCATGACCTGAGCCGAAGGCAGTCGCTTAACCAACTGAGCCACCCAGGCGCCCCGTTTACAAAAAAATTTTTTACAAAAACTACATAGAGTGGGGCACATGGGTGGCTCAGTTGCTTGAGCATCTGACTCTTGATTTTGGCTCAGGTCATGATCTCTGGATCATGAGATCGAGCCCTGCATTGGGCTCTGTGCTGAGCAAGGAGCCTGCTTAAGATTCTCTCTCCCTCTGCTCCTCTCCCCACAGCTTGCGTGCACGCTCTTTCTCAAAAAAGAAAAAAAATTACATACATTTAGTTCGTAGTTATTAAGTCTTCTGTATCCTTACTAATTTCCTATTTACTTGTTCTATGAATTTCTGAGAGAGAAAGGATAAGATATCCAACTCTATCTATTTTTCCTTTTAGTTTCATCAGTTTTTATTTCATGTTTTTTGAAACTCTGTTATTGAAGATAACATATACATTTAGGATTGTTATGTCTTCTTAAATTGACCTCCTTTTAAAAATGTCCCTCTTTGCGGGAGACAAATCATAAGAGACGCTTAATCATAGGAAACAAACAGGGTTGCTGGAGGGGAGGAGGTGGGGTAATGGGGTAACTGGGTGACGGGCATTAAGGAGGGCACATGATGTAATGAGCACTGGGTGTTAAATACAACTGATGAATCACTGAATGCTACCTCTGAAACTAATAATACACTATATGTTAATTAATTGAATTTAAAGAGTGTCCCTCTTTGGGATGCTTGGGTGGCTCAGTCAGTTCAGTGTCCAATTCTTGATTTCAGTTCTGGTCGCGATCTTAGGGTCTTGGGATCGAGCCCCACATAGGTCCCTGAGCTCAGTGTGGAATCTGCTTAAGGTTTTCTCTCTCCCAGGGAGCCGGGGTGGCTCAGTCAGTTGGGCATCTGCTTTCAGCTCAGATCATGATCCTGGGGTCCTGGGGTAGAGCCCCAAATCGGGCTCTCTGCTCAGTGGGGAGCCTGCTTCTCCCTCTCCCTCTGCCTGCTGCTCTGCCTACTTGTGCTCGCTCTCTTTCTCTCTGTCAAATAAATCTTAAAAAAAAAAAAGATTTTCTCTCTCCCTCTGCTCCTCCCCGCACTTGGATGCACACACTCTCTTTCTCTCTCAAAATAAATAATAAATAGTAATAAATAGTCTTTAGAAAAAAAGTACTTCTTCATCACTTGTATTATTCCTTGCCATGAAGTCTTCTTTGTATGATATTAATATAGCCACTCTAGCTGACTTATCATTGGTGGCTGCAAAGTTTATCTTACTCTGTCTTTTTAACTTATGAGTCTCTATATATTGTGGATTTCTTGTAGATAGCATATAGTTGTGCCTTGCTTTTTATACATATTGGCAACATCTCATTTTTAATTGGACTGTTTAGGCCATTTATATTTAGTGTAATTATAAGGTTGGGTTTAAATCTTCTCTATCTTGTTATTTTCTGTTTCCCATCTGTTCGCTGTTCCATTTTTCTTCTTACCTTCTTTGGATTAATTGTGAAGTTTTCAGTGTTCTATTTCATCTTCACTATTGCTTTATTAGCTATACATCTCTGTTTAAAAAAAATTTTTTTTAAGATTTTATTTATTTGACAGAGTTAGCGAGAGCAGGAACACAAGCAGGGGGAGTGGGAGAGGGAGAAGCAGGCCTCCTGCCAAGCAGGCAGACGCTTAAAGACTGAACCACCCAGGCGCCCCCTCTGTTTAATTTTTTTAATGGTTCCTCTACTCTAGGATTTACAATAGACATCTTTTAACTTACTACAGTCTAACTTCGAATAGTATTTTACCACCTCGTGTATAATGTAAGAGCCTTGCAATACTACACCTTATTTTCCCCTCTCATCCTCTGTGCCATTCTTGTCATATATTTTACTTATACATATGTTCTAAACCTAATGTTACCTATTACACTGTTACAATTTTTAAATAGTCAATTGTTAAAGAACTTTAAAAATTATATGTATACATATTTAACATTTTTACTTACGTATTTACAATTTCTAGTAGTTACTTACTGTTTGTGTAGATGTAGGTTTATAGTTTTTACTATTATTTGGAAATCTTCCAGCCCTTATTTCTTCAAATATATATCTTTAACTCAGTATTGGACATACATACTCACAGTATGTCCAATACAACCGTGACCACATGTTCACAACTTTGGACAGACCACTTTTAGAGCTAATAATGATCCTTCCAAAAGTTTATCTTGTACATAGTTACTTCTCAGCAAATATCTGTAGAGCCATATGTAGGCAATTTCTTTCACACTTTTTATTTTAAAATTTATTTAAAAGAAATACAGTTCATGGTAAATAATTTAAACAGTACAAAAAGTATACTGTGAGAAATAAGTCCTTTTTCACCACCATTACCAATGCCCTACCCCTCCTAGGGCAACCACATTTTTATCCTTCCAGAAATTTTCTGGGAGTGTTCAAGCATATATGAGTATATATTCTTCTTTAATATACTTTTTATCCAAGTGATAGCAATTTATATATACTGTTCTTCATCTTTTTCTAACTTTATAGGTCTCAGTAATCATTCCATATCAGTATATATAAAGTTGCCTTATTCCTTTAATGGCTGCAGAACATTACATCGTATGGAAGTTTCATAGATTAACTGGTGCTCTACTGATGGACATTAACCTTTTACAAGGGAAGGAGAAAAAATGTCAAGAACAGAGTACTGGGACTCCTGGGTGGCTCAGTAAAGTGCCTGCCTTTGGCTCAGGTCATGACCTGGGGTCCTGGGATCGAGTCCCGCATCTGGCTTCTTGCTTGGTGGGGGGCCTGCTTCTCCCTCTGCCTGCCGCCGCCTCTGCTTGTGCGCTCTCTCTCTCTGACAAATAAAAATCTTAAAAAAAAAAAAAAAGTACCGTGATAAAGGAAAAATAATGACCTTGAAGATTGTTTGAATATTTGAATTTCCAGTATTATAGATTTTGTATCAATAAAAATAAAAGTTTTCTAATGATCAAGACTTAAGAAGAAATTAGCCAAGGGGTGCCTGGGTGGCTCAGTTGGTTAAGCGACTGCCTTCGGCTCAGGTCGTGATCCTGGAGTCCCGGGATCGAGTGCTGCATCCGGCTCCCTGCTCGGCGGGGAGTCTGCTTCTCCCTCTGACCTTCCCCCATCTTGTGCTCTCTCTCACTCTCTCTTCTCAAATAAATAAATAAATAAAATATTAAAAAATATATTTAAAAAAGTAGAAGAAGAAATTAGCCACTAAGTTGTAAACTTCTGCCTCTGATGTAACAGCTTTAGAAAAAACACCAGTGAGAGGCAGGCCTCCCACCTCATGTTAAGAGAAGCACCAGGAAATTTAACCCCAGTCACGGGAGGATTGCACTAGTGTGTGTCTTGAGAGTTTAAAAGACATGGGGGAACTGACTTACCTTCTTGGCTTGCTTCTTGTATAAACACCAAAGTGAAAGAGCCTGGTAGCTGTCCAGCCAGAGAGGGATAACTATTATCTCACTGCTCCTCCACTTCACGCACCCTGAAGAAATCTTTGAGTGGATGTTTCTTGTCCTGGTACCAAAAACAGAAGATTGCAAGGGGAGGGAAGGGGTTGGTGCCACTACAATGCTATACTAGTAGATGTTTGACACCAGCTCTCTGAGGGGGAATGTATATAATATATAATAAATCATACATGATACACATGTTGTATATAATTACTATATATAGTATATATATTAGAATTCAATATTATTACTATAATTAGTAATTAAAAATTTTCTATATTATTGAATTATATGTAATATAGACACACAGACATATACATATATGTACATATATGTGTTATATATGTTTTCTCTAAAATTTTACTGACATTGGGGCGCGTGGGTGGCTTAGTCTCTTGGGCGTCTGAGTCTTGATTTCAGCTCAGGTTGCGCTCTCAGGGCCGTGGGATCAAGTCCCACGTCAGGCCCTGTGCTTAGCACGGAGTATGCTTGTCCCTCTCCCATGCTCCTCACCCCACTTGCTCGCTCTATCTCTAAAATAAATAAAATCTTAAAAAAAAATTGACCGACATAATGTATAGCACACAATTCACAACTAACAATAAAATACACAGTACTCTTGTCCATTTCATATGGCCAGTTGATTCTCACAAATCTTTCACTGATTTTTGTCAAACTCCTGTATTCCTCGCCAACCTACGCAACTGACAAAGTGTAGTTCTGACATGAATGTTGGCTGATTTTCCCACTTACATTAATAAGAAGAAAGAGAACTAAGCAAGTTATATGTTGGAACTTTACATGTTCAGCAGGGACTTTAGCAACTTCTTTGCTAAATCAGATAACTTTCAATATACTGGGAGACACCTCAGATATTTTTGTGCCTACCATACAACAGCTACAGACACACTTTTTTTTTTTTAAAGATTTTATTTATTTATTTGACAGAGAGATACAGAGCACAAGCAGGGGGAGCGGCAGGCAGAGGGAGAAGCAGGCTCGCTGCTGAGCAGGGAGCCCGATGTGGGACTCGATCCTGGGATCATGACCTGAGCCAAAGGCAGCCGCTTAATCAATTGAGCCACCCAGGCGTCCCTACAGACACACTTTTAAGTTTACTGCATCATTAACATTTTCTCTATAGCTTTAGACAGCCAACAAAACAATAAATCAAGGCGTGATGAGTAGCATTTACCGGCTCCATGATGTAAATAACTCTCAACACGGCTGGTTTGAAGGCAGTGACCGACAGGAAGTTCCTGAACACATGCTGAGAAGAGATAGACAGTCGCAGTGCTCCATTATATAGTATTTCTACCATGTAGGGACAATAGATGTAAATAACCTCTAGAGAGTAGTAATTAAGAAGATGAGTTTGGACCATTACCTTTGCTTTTGTATAATTTATTTAAGTTTAAATAAGTTATATACGTTTATATAATTTTATATAATTAAATTTTTAATAATGGCTGTGTTTATATAATTAAATTTTTATATAGTTTATATAATTAAATTTTTAATAATGGCTGTGTTTAACAACTGCCCTGTAAAATTCCTGAACATTTTACAGTTTTCACAATCTCTTTTGCGCTGGCTCTGGCATACCACTAGGCCACACATCCTCATTTGCCCACTGTTTCCAAATAAATAAGCCTCTTGGCTTTGTTAACAGCCTGGTTTAAAAAAAAAAAAATTCTCATTTATCCCATGAAATGGGGTAGGAAAGATTGGGGTGAATTGCTTGCCTCTGTCCTGAGCTCCTCTGGCCAGGTGAGGGCCTGACTTTAGGCGATCAGTTCGCTCAGAGAAAGTTTTTGTGAGGGGCTTCCCCGTGGGGGGAGAGGATTGAAGGCTATGGGCTTCCTGAGAGCCTGCCTTGCTGTTCTGGCCAGCTCACTGCTCTCTTGGCATAACCATGGGGCAGTCATTTTCCTCATGGCTACAGAGAGATTGAGGGAAAATGGACTAAGACTACATTATTGCTAGTGTGTAGTGCATAGGAAAGGGGAGAAAAAAAGCCCTGCTCACCCCCAATCCTTCCTTGACTTTTCTATTTTTCCTTTCCTGTTGTTAACCATCACATTCCTTGATGTCATGCCTGCCATTGTGAGCCGACAGGCCCTCCCTGGCCTGGTGGACAGCCTGTAAGTCTGCAGGGGAGGTGGGGATGTGGAGGTGGGGGGAGTAGTGGTCACACCAACACCTCGGAATTGGGCTGGGTCTGCGTGGAGCCCCAGAGATGGTCCCCAGCCCGTTTGTCCCAAGAACCGATGAGTAAAATTAGGGGCCTCCCACCAGAGGTCAGGGAACCAGGCCCTGGAGTGGAACTTGGGGTGGAAGATGGCCTTCTTTGTCAACTGATTCATTCTCCAGAATTCAACTTGTTCTCCGACTCGGTGGTGTTTGAAAGCAATTTTATCCAGGTACCAGCATGGCAGCTCAGAGCCCGCTCCCTTTCCCTTTCCAAAACTTGCTCCCGAGGGTTGATCCAAAAATGCTGTGGCCTCTGAAAGCTCTGGGAGGAGAAGGAAGCTGCTATGGCTAGAGACAACCAGACGGTCTGGATCCCAAGTTCAGCTCCGTTTGTGCCTAAGGCCTCGTGGGGTTCCCCACAGGGCATACGCTTTCAGGAAACAGAATTACACACTGCAAAAGGGCACATCAGAGCTCAGTCTCCATGCAGTGTCCATAGGCACCCTCCCAGGGCCACTAGGGCGGGGATGGTGGATTAGAGGGAATGAAGGTTGCTGTCAGAATCCCTGCTCTGACGTCCAAACTCTTCTCTCTGGGATGCTTTAGGAGTAGCCTTGTTTGAGAGCCAAGTCCCTAAAATCGCCTTGCCCAGATTCTACATCCCCTAAAGGGTGTGGTACGGCCAATGGGAGTGAGCATTTTTGGCCTGGGAAGCATGGGAGCATTGAGAGTATGGGGCGGTCATTTTAACATAGCTTGGGATATGTGGCTAGCTCAGTCGGTGGAGCATGAGACTCTTGGTCTTGGGGTCGTGAGTTCAAGCCCCACATTGGGGGTAGATTTTACTTAAAAAATAAAAAAATGACATCTTATTGAGGGTCTGCCCGCCTCCCTCTAGAGGTCTAGCTGGACCTCCCGTGCTCCTCTGCAGATGTGGCAGAACCAGCTCCTCAGTCGGCAAGCTGTGTGCTGCGTGCGAGGCAGGAGATGTAGAGAGATCCAATAGTGTCCCTGCCAAGGAGCTTATGACTTTGTCAATCTAAAGGGTGTCTTATAAAATATAAAGGGTGTCTCTAAGAAAGCTCTGTCAGATGGTTTGGACCAGCTGATCCCTAAAGCATGAGCAGAGAGAGGGGGTGCCAGTGTTTAGGGGGTTCAGAACACTCTTGGGACTTAGGCAGTTGAAGAAGGCTCCCCAGAAGAGGGAGATTAAGTCATTCTTTGAGGTATCGCTGAGACTTTGGTAAGTGAAGAGCAGGGGGAAGACATTCCAGGCCAAGGGACTTCAAGTCCCAGGGCGAAGGCAGGAGGCTGAAGTGCACAGGGAGGGTCTGCAGTCAGGAATCCCTGTGATGGAGTCACAAAGCAGCGAGGACTTACAGGAGAGAGTGGAGACGATCTGAGCTTGATTTGGAGATGCCTTCACACAACAGTGAGCTACTCCCTGACAAAGTCCCTCAGATTTCAGCCAGTCAGTTCATGGCTCCGGACGCTCCCTGGTTTCTGCGCCGCCCCAGGGGTCTGCGGAGTGGGGCCATCAGCCGGCCACCTGGGGGCGTGCTCCTTCCTAACACAGTCTTGGTGGAGAAGGAGCAGTGACGTGGGAAATCCAGATTCCAAATTCCAGTCATTTCTATTGGGGTGTGATGTTTTGGCAGGAGGTTTATTCTCTGAATATGTTCTCTTTGACCTGAAATTAAAAGATTCTCTGGGTGGACACGTAGTGATTCAGGCAGCAGGAAACTCAGACCGTACCAGAGAGGGGGAAAGCCTGCCTGCCGAAGCTGCCCCATGGGGGAGTTAAACGTTTACTTGAGGGGCACCTGGGTGGTGCCGTCGGTTGAGCATCCAATTCTCGGTTTCTGCTCTGGCCGTGATCTCAGGGTCACGAGCCCAACCCTGGGCTCTGGGCTCAGCACAGAGTCTGCTGGAGATTCTCTCTCCCTCTCCCTCTGCCCCTCCCACTCATGCTCCCTCTCTCTCAAATAGATAAATCTTTTAAAAAGTTTACTTGAAAGGATCCAACCCACACAGTTAGGTGATTCCCTTTCTCCCCACTCCTCAGAATCTCTGCCATCACCTCTAAGAAACATCACCCACAAACGTTTATTTATCACTTACTCAATGTATGCAGCCCCCTGTGTTTTATGATACATAAGAATCTCATTCTACAACATGGGCTCCAAGAAATGTTTTTTTTTTTTTCCCTTCAAAATAAAAACTCACTTTTCTAGGAGCACCTTCTAGTCAGCTTGGTGAGAACTTAAATTTCAGTCCTTCCTGGGGCTTTCCCCTTGTCCCCAGTTCCACCATGGCTGTGAAATGGTTCTGACGGTCCTACAAAGTCTAGAACATTGGGAGAAGTCCCTCTGGTCTTGGGAACATAGGGGTCCCCCCTCATATGTCCTTACCCTGGTCCCTGTGGTTCCTTGGAGGCTTCTCTGCCTGCCCTGGACAGTGAGGTGGGGGTGTCTTAGCTGAAACTAGTACCAAGCATCCAGTCTCCCTGTCCTGCCCCAGCCTCAGATGTTGCAAGAGAACAGGTTCTTATTTCACTTAAGATCCAGCAACAAGCTGGGCCCTCCCTCACCTTGCAGAAAGCTCTCCAAACCTCCCTCACTTTGGGCTGCTTGGGTCTTCCCCATTCAACAGCTCTTTCCTCCCTCTCTTCCTCTTGTGGATCTTTCTTTACATAATCTCCCTTCCAGATCATTGGAAGCCTTGCTGGCTTCTTCTACCCGAGGATGGAGGAATAAAATTTTAATGCCTTTCAGCTCTTTCTTACCAATGCATCTTTTTATTTATTTATTTATTTATTTATTTATTTATTAAAGATTTTATTTATTTGACAGAGAGAGACATAGCAAGAGAAGGAACACAAGCAGGAGGAGTGGGAGAGGGAGAAGCAGGCTTCCCGCTGAACAGGGAGCCTGATGCGGGGTTCGATCCCAGGACCTGGGGATCATGACCTGAGCCGAAGGCAGATGCTTAACGACTGAGCCACCCAGGCGCCCCTAATGCATCTTTTTAAAGTTAGATAATGCAGGGGCACCCGGTTGGCTCAGTTGGTTAAGCATCCAACTCTTGATCTGGGCTCAAGTCATGATCTCAGGGTCATGAGATGGAGCCCCACATAGGGCTCCCCACTCTGCGCAGGAGTCTGCTTGTCCATCTTCCTCCCCCTGCCCCTCCCCCACTGTCTCTGTCCCCATCTCAAATAAAATAAATAAGTGAGTAAATAAATAAATAAATAAAATCTTTAAAGCTAGATAATGCAGAGGACACAAAGAAGAGCAACACAGTTTCCTGTTACCAGTGAGCTGGTCTATTTGGGGAGACCCACAGGAAGGATGGATCCTGGTCATGGCCCAGCCCAGTGTGCCACACACCTTTGAGAAGCACGGGTGCTCCAAGCATGCCACCAAGTTGAAGTGCTGCTTCCTAGCCCCTCTTTTCTTGCACCCTTGTCTTCCGCTTCTCTCTGACCCATGTACCTGGGGCTGATTTCTAGGTCACTAAGCCCGGAAGCTGGATGGATGTCTATGAAGGGTCTACCACTGTGATCCTCGGGGTGACCTCCTCGGTGCCCTCCTTGCCACTCCCCAACGTCCTCCTGATGGCCAACGTCACCGGGCCCCAGGATCAGTTTTCCTCCTGGACCACACCTAACTGTGCTCCGGTGGTCACTCTCAGCAGGTAAAGAAAGGCCGGGGCGGGAGGGGCCAGAAGGGGCCAGAAGACCACATTCTTTTGCAGCTGGATTTTAGATAAAAGAAAGGACAGTGCGTTCATGTATAAACTATGTAGCATTCACTCATTAATTTAACAAGCATTTCTTTAGTGTCTGGGTGTACCAAGCACTGTGCTTGGTGCTGTGGGTATAGAGCGCCCGTCCCTGTCTCAGCCTGGTCTTGAAGGATCTTGGTTTCCATTTATTTATTTATTTGTTTGCTTATTTACTTATTTATTTTGATTTATTTACATTGACTTATTGATTTATTTAATATTTATTTATATTGATTTATTTATACATATTCTTTACTTATATTTTATTTATATATTTACATTGTCTTCATTTATATTTATAGACATATAAATTTATTTACATTTATAGACTTAGGGGTTCCCCCCCCAAAAAGGTGAGGAGTATGAAAGTCAGATGGGATTATGGAGTGTTAAGATTAAAAAAACTAATAATAATACCAGATGTATAGGACATCCATCCTTCTTAACTCTGTCAACACAGTTAACTAGGATATAGGGAGAAGATCTGGAGATGGAGTCAGAACACCTCAGTTCCAGGTCCTACTTATGCAGATCTAAACTTGGGCAAATCAGTTAGCTGTTCTGACCCTCAGTTTCAACAACTGTAAAATGGAATTAATATCTTTCATCAAAGGGTTGTTGTGAGGATTGAATGAGATGTTACACATCGATTATCTGCCATTATTATTGATGTGGGCAGGTTCTTTAGTGACAAAGGCTCTGAAAGTCAGAGAAGAGTCGGTCTTAGCAATTGTTCCCACTCCAGGGCCACGAGCGTCCTCCTGGGGCACCCCCCAGGCAGCGGTGGGAGCCTAGTGAGGTTGGGCCAAGCACTAGGTGGGCACAGCATGGTTGATTGAACCGGTGAGCTCCTCACTATGGGAATTTCCTGATTGTGTCTAGGATTCTTCCCCTGAAGTTTGTGGAGCTACAAATCTGTGACCGGCTCCAACGCATCCTGCGGGTTAGGACAGTGACTGAAAAGATCTACTACCTGAGGCTCCACGAAAAACACCCAGAAGCTGTGTTTCAGTTCTGGATCCGCTTGGTGAAAATTCTGCAGAAAGGTCTGTCCATCACCACCAAAGACCCAAGAATCCAATTCACTCACTGCCTGGTGCCCAAAATGTCCAACAGCTCTACTAGAACAACAGTAAGTGGGGCCTCCCACCAAGACCTGCTGGGGTGAGGGGGGATGGGGAGCACAGCACCTCAGAACACTGCTGGACAATAAAGTCTAGCATTGTAGGGGCAGACTTCATTTTCGAGGACCAACAACACACACACACCAAACTGAGGTCTACAAACATAAAAAGCAAATTCATTTACTTTTCCTAAAAAAGAGCTATAAAGTGCTTGGCTCACTTAAAAATTGCTTTCTGTTGTTTTTATCACCCCAGTATATAAAAGAATAATGTTCACTGAAGAAAATTAGAAAATTACAGAAAAATCGCTCCCACTTCTCTTCAACCCCAAGCAATCACTTGGAACATTCTGGCATATTTCCTTCCAGTCTTCTGTTTTATTTATTTTCTTTGTTTGATCTTTATTAGGTTTTGGCATTAAAGTTATGCCGTCTTCTTCATATCAACTGAAGAATTTTGCATGTGCTTTCACACTGTTGAGTATTTTAAAACTTTGAAAACATTTATTCTGTAAAGGTTAGAGGCTAGATTAAACTTGCTAGGAGTCCATCTAATCCAGGTATTTATTTATTTATTTATTATTTTTTCTTTCTCCAAGCTTTTATTTAAATTCCAGTTAGTTAGCATAGAGTGTAATACTAGTTTCAGGTGTAGAATTTATGATTCATCATATACCTACAACACCGGGTGCTCATCACAAGTGTTCCCCTTAATCCCCACATCATCTTTTAACTCATCCCCGCCCCCCCCACCTCCCCTCCAGCAGCCCTCAGTTTGTTCTCTATAGTTAAGAGTCTGTTTCCTGGTTTTCCTTTCTTTCTTTTCCCCCATGTTCATTCGTTTTCTTAACAGTTCCATTTAAAATTAATTTTTAAATATATATTTGAGGATATTAAATATATAATATGTTTCTGAATGTTGCTGTTTTTTCAACTTAGATTATATCAGAGGCATTTTCCCATTTCTTTTTAAAGTTCTTTACACACATCATTTTGATAATTCCATGCTGTTCAGTAGTTGTATGAATGCATTAAAATTCACATCGCCATTCTCCTATTATCAGCCATTTAGAGTTGTTTCTAACTTTTCATTACTGTAAGCGATTCTAAAACAAGCATTTATGTGTACGGTCCACATTTCTGATTGTTTTCTCAGGATAGATTATTAGAAGCAGGATTCAAAGGGTATGAACATTTTTAAGGCTCTTTATACATATGGCCAGATTATTTCCAGGAAGCTCATGCTAAACTATACTCTCTCCAATGAGTGTCTGTGTCACTGTATCCTTATCACAACTGAGAAGTACACATTTTAATAAATGGCCTAATATGATAGGTAAAAAAAGTAGCAGCTCTTTGATTTTCAGTGAGTTTGAACATTGTTTTATATATATATATTTCTTTTTGCATTGTCTATTGTGTTCTTTGGCTGCTTTTCTATTGGCAGCTTTGTGTTTTTCTAAATTGATTTGTAAAATAAAGCTTTCTATACATCAAGAATTTTAACCCCTTAATCACAAGTTTCTGCAAGGATTTGCTTTTCCCTTTCAGTTTATTTGAGCCTCCTGCCCACCCCCATGCCTTTTGACACACAGAAGGCTTGTCCCGGACCTGCTTAGGGTAGACGCACAGAAAAAGCTTGATCGGCTGGATTGCCTAACACCTTCAGGTTTCAGAATCTATTTTAAGATTTTATTTGACAGAGAGAGACACAGCGAGAGAGGGAACCCAAGCAGGGGGAGCGGGAGAGGGAGAAGCAGGCTTCCCGCGGAGCAGGGAGCCCGATGCGGGGCTTGATCCCAGGACCCTGGGACCATGCCCTGAGCCGAAGGTAGCCGCTTAACCAACTGAGCCACCCAGGCGCCCCAAGGTTTCAGAATCTAAACACTTTCCTCCTCTCGTTTTAGTTGCAGGCTTTAGGTACGCTCTCACTAACTTCCAAAGTCAGCCTGACAGCTCTGCTGGCCGGGTTTCTAAATGTCCCCGAGCAGTAGCCATAGCAGCCCATCAGAGAGGGGAGGAGGCGGTCCTGCCAGGGGCCCAACGTGGTCTGATGACCCTGGAGCTTAATGCTTAAGGAACAGGTGCCCGGGTGTAGGCTGGAAGATTCCAAGTGAGTTCCTTCAAAGTTCTGGCCCAAAGGGGCCACAAACTCTCAAGAGTGCAGACCTGGTCCTCTGACTATAAACTTCTCCACCCAGCCTGAAAGCAGCCTCTCATCATCCACACAGCCCAGCGAAAACTTCATGCTGTTGGCGGCCGAGCAGACCAGTGACAGTTTCTCAAATATCTCAGGAAGACCCCAGCTCACAGCAGACAGGTGGGTCCTCCAGGCAAGCACCTGCAACATCCTTTCCTGCGGCACTGAGCCGTGGGTGGGGTCAGTGACACCCTCCGCCAAACTAGCTCAGTTCCATCTTTTTATTCTAGACAATTATGCGTACAGCTTCTCCCCTCGGTTTTATGATAAGCCTGTCCTTGAAAACAGGGTCTGTGGCTGATTGGTCTGAATATTTCCTAGGCAAACTGCAGTGCTTTCATAGACAGTGCTCAATAAAAGGAATGAAGGATGAGTAAATTAATTCAAAGAAGGGTAAGCTAATAAAGCAGGCTCAGGGAGTTAGATATTGACTATCTCCAGTCCCAGCTCACCAGGGTCCCCTGGGTGAAACAATTCTGAATTCTCTTTACCTCACTTATCTGTTCTGTAAAATGGACAGAATAGACAGTAACCCAAAGCGGAAATGGCTCCAACACCATTTGCTAAGTAATTGTATGGGACTCTGTGCAATAAGTGATGGAAAACAAAAGCAAATCATGCAACCGATACGTTGAACAAGTACAAATTGAAGGATATCATCAAAATGTAAATTTATTTTTGTCTTCCCTTTATATTTTTTTCGGTGGGAGAAGCTTTCTTCTTGCCCTGAGGTAAAAGCTGGTTCTCTGACAGGCCCCATAAGCATATGGGCTTCCCCTTAAAATATGAAAGATCCTTTCGTCCCTTTAAATTGCAAAAGCAGCATCAATTCTGAAATTAAAATGTCTGGTGCCTGATAATTATCAAAACTCTGAACTGTTCACAGTTTCCCTCAACCTGGCCTCGTGTTCAGACGGTCCTCCGTAGTGGGGACTGGGCTGTCACTCCTCTTGTTCTGTTTCCTAATTTTAAAGCTCACTTCTTTTTCTCTTATGAGCTTTCTTGGGTTCTTTGGAGTCCCATACCTGACACCCCCCACCCCCACCCCTCACTGCAACTCTGGTGATGCTCCGACGTCTTCCTTTCTTTCTTTCTTTTTTTTTTTTTTAAGATTTTATTTATTTGAGAGAGAGAGAATGAGAGAGAGAGAAAGCACATAAGGGGGGGGAGGGTCAGAGGGAGAAGGAGGCTCCCTGCCGAGCAGGGATCCTGATGCGGGACTCGATCCAGGGACTCCAGGATCATGACCTGGGCCGAAGGCAGTCGCTTAACCAACTGAGCCACCCAGGCACCCCCGACGTCTTCCCTTCATCTGGCCACCACCCCCCTCAGGCTCTGGCTCTGAGGGCATCCACGCCACCCAGGCACTAGCTGTGATTGCCCTTTAAGGGAGTCCTCTTGGGCAGGGCTTATTTTAAAGCTAAAAACAGGAGAGAGCAAAACAGCCCCCCCCCATCATAAAAAGTACTAGGCCATAAACACTTCACAAAAACGACACAAGAGGGAGCTCTAGAGCCCAAACCAGAAAGCTACCTTGACCTACCCTCATTCCGGAAAGTTCAGGAAAAACCGTTTCACATTAAAAAGAACCGTCCGAAAAGGATAGTAATCAAACCCCCACGCAAAATTATATAAGGAAAAAAGGAGTATATGAAGCATGGTAAAAGCTTACAACAGAAACACACTAAAAAGACATGCCTTGCAAAAGCAAATGAAAACTACAACCCAGCATTTCAAAATGAGCTGAAAGAAATTAAGAAAGTGATAGAATATATGAAAGAACAACACAACTCAGAATTTAAAAGATTTATAAATGTGGTGATAAAATTGAGGAAAGAATCAGACATTTTTAAAGAAATGATTACTTCCAAAACGAAGCCTAAACCAGAGAGAATACAAGAACAAAGAAAGCAGATAATGCCTTCAGAGAAATGAAAGGATAAAGGGAGAGCTTAAAGAAAGAAAATAAGCGTGTGTCTAACTTAGAATAAAAATTTTAAGAAATTTAGCTACACTCTGTGTTTTTCTAAACACACTAAGTGGCTGTGACTTTTTGTTAAGTTATTACTGTTTTGGAGAACTGTCTTAAGGTTTTCTTTAGCTTTCTGCTGCTGCCCAGCAGGTTATAGTGGGCCTCAGGCCAATCCCAGTGGGCTCAGATCTTGCCTTTGAGTCTTACTTAACACATGAGGTTCTCAACACATAAAAGCGACACTTAAGGTTTGGAGGGGAGTCTGTTCCAGTCCAGCAGAGGAGGCCTTAGCTTGAGCCTCCCTCCTGCTTGGCTTTCTCTGCTCCAGTCACTCTTGATACAACCCACCACATACACATGTTGTCACTGGCCATCATTACCACGTTCCCATCTATGCTGAAGGCACCTGTACTGGAAAAGACATAATTTAAAAAGAGTTTTTAAATTCTTAACAATGCTTTCTTTTTCTTTTATTGCTTGCAATGACCCCCAAATTCCTGGGCTCCAACAGTAACAGCAACATTGCCATCAAAATAGACAATTTGGACAGCTACAAGATACCCTCCCCAGTGGCATCTCCAGTCAACTTGAATATGCCCATGACAGCCGCCTTGAGCCACAGCCTCTGGGAACAAGAGAATCCAGATGAGTACTTCCTGCAAGCTCCTGTTGCCAGTTCCCTAGGAGAGAACCTTTTGGGACCCTGACACCTAGCCCAAACAGAGTGATCTTCCCTAGCTTCATTCCGTGAACTTGCCACAACCTCCTATAATGCTGTTTTCCCACTGTGGGCCAAAGACCATGGGAGAGGTATGATGGTGTTTATAACAAAGTGCTTCTGTACTTCCACCAATAAACCTCCAAGTGAGTTCCTAATTGTTATAGGTTGTGCTCTGTGGGGCTTCCAGCTGGAGATGGACTAATTAGGAGCAGGAGCTCACCCCTTAGGGAAGTAAGTGGGGTAAATGTTCTGTCTACTCCTTTGAAACCCCAAAGCAGCCAAGAAAGCCCAGAAATCCAGTCCAGAGGAAACAGCCAGGGCAGAAACCCAAGGTCCTCTTTCAGAGGGGTGGGGGGAACCAGAGGCAGGACTGCTACCAGCCCAAAGGGAAAGAAATCTTGAGAACGATGCTGACCAACTGGGAGACAACTTTGTGTGGCCCCACTTACCTCAAGCAGGAAATTGAGTCTTTACCACCCCAATCCCATGTTCGTGTAAAGCTGTGAAGGCTCGCCCTGGGCCATGCAAACCTTGGTTGCTAATAAAGACATGGCTTCTGGTAAGGATGACGATGACCACCTGTCACTGGAAGGCCTACTTGACTTGACTCTTCCCACCCTGGATGTAATGAAAGCAACCTGGAAGACACAGTAACTCTGTGTGCATATGAGGGGGGGAGCGGGAGCATGGGCCAGCCTCTGGACCAATTACTTGGAAAATACTACCACAATATGCAGGAACTATTTATTAGGTTCCTGCTAAGTGTCAGACACTGCGCAGGATGCTGGGTAAATTCGAGAGAGGGAGAGAGACAGGTAACCTGCCTTGAGGGAGGATGTGGGAGAGATCCTGAGCCCTATTCTGGAGACACAAGAAAGCCATGAAGGTTGACATGGTGTTTGAACCACGGGTCTAAAAATCAAGACTGGAAGCCCTTCTTTCCTAGAGTTCACATGAGAGGAAATAGAGTGACAGAGGGAGGAAGAACATGGCCGTCCTCCCCTTGTGCACACTCAGGTGGGCTGAGCGCTAAATCCTGGCCCAACCGGGTCAGAAATGACATGAGCTGAGAGGATGCTTGATGTTTGTGGGTTTCTTCTTGTCTCCAATGAAAATTAAAACAAAACACATTTCCTTCCAGCCTGTTACAGTCAAGCTGAGTATTGCTGGTGCTGATGAGGGACATCGAGTAGCAGAACTTAGAGACT
The DNA here is from genome assembly GCF_009762305.2 of Zalophus californianus. NCBI lineage: Eukaryota > Metazoa > Chordata > Mammalia > Carnivora > Otariidae > Zalophus > Zalophus californianus. Next base: position 83,009,432 of record NC_045606.1, read on the forward strand.
GATGTGCAGGGTGACCTTCCTTGCTTCCCAATTTATGCCTGTGGTCCTAGGATCATTATCAATATGTACCCACGCCATTCTCAAAGTGTCCCTGCACGAATGGCCAACCACTCGACTGATAGGCGTGTTTACAAACACTTAGGGGATCGCCCACCCTCACTTCTATTGCCTTGGTTTACGACTCCATCCGCTCTCACCTAGATTACCGTAATAACCCCAGCTGGCCTCCCAAGCTCTCATCGTTATAACAATAGCAGCTAACTTCATTAGCAACTTACCATGTGCCAAACCCTATGCTGAGTCCTTACAAAGATCGCTTAATCCATGCAACTCACTGGGAGGAGATCCTCTTGCTAGCACATTTATGTGAACGTGAGCCACACAGAGGTTCACCTAGCCCAGAATGATCTTCCCTAGCAGCAGGGCCGGGACCTGAACCCAGTCTAACTCCAAAGTCCGATGGCTCTCTGATTTCGTTCCAATCCATCTCCCTTCTGCACTGCTAAAGAGCAATCTTTCTGAAATACAAATCTGACTATACAGCTTCACCCTTGATAAAAACCAAACTCTTTGATAGGAAATGACCAGGCCTATTTCTCCAGCCACTCCACTTTCCAGAGGCTGCTGCCCTCGCACCTCATGTACCCACCACACCAAACGCCCCATGCGCTTCTGCTTCCGTACTGCAAGGGTGTGGCACGTCCTTCACTCGACTGACGTCTCCTTCCTTGCGCGTCTACCTGTTGCTCTCGCGATACTTGTCCTTCCCGCGGGAGCTCTGTGCTGCTGTTTACCTTGCGTGTGCTTGTTTCGAACCTTTCTCACACCGTTACAGTTGTTTACGTGGCCATTACCTTGGTGGGAGTAGGAGCTCTCGAAGAACAGATACTACTTTGTATTAGAGTTCTTTACCCAAACAAGGAGCTGACTCTATAATTTAAACCAAAGGGAATTTATTGGAAGGGTAGGAGTTAGCTCACAGACTCAACGGACAGCTGAAGAGTGGAGGCCGAGCCAGAGCTGAATGTGTGGACGTCAGAAGAGCTTCGTGGGTTCAGGTAAGGGTGGCTAATCAAACATCTCATCCTATGCTGTAGCAGGCTGGGAGGTTCCTCAAGGGAAATGGAGGGGTGCCACAAAAGAACGGCTAGGAGAACGGATGTCTGGTGGCTGATAATAACAAATGTCCACCACAATGTGACTCTTTGCTCTCTGTTCAGAGAGGCGCTCTGTCACGGGCCTCAGGCATCTCCATACATCTTGCTAAGTAAGCCAGATTTCAAGGCCCAAGTGGGTAGTTTTGCTCACTTGCATGTTTCGGGAGAGGGATGAAGAGTTTAGACAGATTGCCTTATACTTTGTGTGTTCCTTTGAAACAGTTTTTTACTCAACAGTGTCTGAAGGATTCCATTCTGATGGGCAGACTATACAGTAGCATTTGGGGTCCCCTGTCGGTGTTAACTCAGAGGCGGTAGCCCATGGTCCCTGAAAGTTTCTGTATTTCCCTTTTAGGAGGGCATAGTATCCCTGTGAAAGGCCTAAGGTCTCTCCGGGGATGCCTAGGAGGAACGCTTATGGCAGGCGGTTTAAGGTGCTTGTAATAGGGTCCCTGGTTAGGGATCCCAGCCTTCCCTTCATTCAAGGAGCTGGGGTGTGAGCACCGGGTGAGGATTGAGGAGTGTGGGCGGCCCTGCTTCTCTAACTGTATCCATTAGAGCCGGCTTTCATTTGATGATACAAATGACCTGAGTCATTGTCTCTCCATTTTATTCCTAGAGACCCTAACTCAGTTCTGATCTTTTAGTTGTCAACAGCCAACTCTCACTAGTTCAAGCATAAAAGGAACAGCTCAAAGGATATCCAGTAGCAGGAAAGGCGAGAGAGAAATGGCTTGAAGTCTTACACAGCCCGGACAAGAAGCAACAGCCCAGCCAGGCAGCAGGACCGCTCCAGCAAAGACCCCGTGCCCCACTGTTGCACGCACACTTAAGCTCCCACCAGTGGCCCTGACCTGGAGTCTGTCGTCCCGGCCTTCTAAAACCAGATGCTTCTACTGCTACCTGCCCTGCCTGGAGAAACATCTCTACGCAGCACTAGCTTCCTTACGTTGCTCACACCCAAGTCAAGGTCTCATGCAGGTGAGTCCGCTTGGCAGAATTCAGCTTACAGGATGCACGTGAGCTGAAAGGGAGGCTGAGAAAGTAAGGTCTGGCTTCTTGAGGAGGTGAAACTCACGATGTGTAAATCCCCAAAAAGAAGTACAGGCAGCCAGAAGGCATGAAAAATGTCCCCAAATACCCTTGATTAATTAACTACGGACACAGAATCTTGAAAGCTCAAACCATTCTCAGCTCTGATTATCATGCGTAACTATGCTTCTGGTCCTTGAGTGCCCCGAGAATTCTCTTTTTTTCCAGAGATTACAGAGCACATTCACTGGCTTAAAGAGAGCCTCTTAAACATTCTAGTGCTTTCTCAAAACCTTGGCGAGATGTGCAAGTATTCAGGACCTTCTAAAGGGGCAGTGTCAGGCAAGGGCAACAGTAGGTACTTGATGGATCCAAGTCAACTTTCTTGTCTCCCAAAGGCTTTGAATTCCTTTTTCTACATCGCTTCAAGGAATTTCTGGCCACTCATTGTTCTCTAATGTGAACCAGGTTGAATCCAGCTTTGCTGCAGCCAACACAGCAAACTGTAAGAAATATACAGCACTATGAGAAATAGCACAATTATGATGTAATCTCTGGTGAGAGCATCCACATCAGTAAAACCAGCCCTCTCTAAAAGTATGCTCTCCCTTCTTGGTGGAGTGCCTTAAAAGTTATTCTTACCAGTATTCGCAGACTTTACAGACAGAAATTGCCCAATTCCTTCAATATGTTTTCCTGGGCTAATACTTTCCCTATGCAGATTCCCATACTTAACCTACTCACACCTGCTGGGGCATCGTGGCAGTGAATTCCGGTTACTGGCCTAGTAACACGGAGGGGAATGTTCAGCACCCTCCTGCAAGGAGGGAAAGGCTTCCTCTCCCATGGGATGGGCAGTGGGGAGTGTTCAGAAGGACCCGAGGGGTTGGTCTTTAGGGTCTTCTCTGCTATCCCTGTTGAAGTTGATGGAATCTCTCCTGTTACATTGTGCCTCTTTTACACAAGAGACTGGATGGAAGCTGTGACCTCGACAGCCTTCGTAATTCAATAACCGAGACCCAAATCTCAATGTTTTAATTTTTGTTTTGGGTTTTTTTTAAGATTTTATTTATTTATTTGACAGAGAGAGAGCACAAGCAGGGGGAGCTGCAGGCAGAGGGAGAGGGAGAGGCAGGCTCCCCGCTGAGCAGGGAGCCCGATGCGGGCTCGATCCCAGGACCCTGCGATCGTGACCTGAGCCGGAGGCAGACGCTTAATGACTGAGCCACCCAGGTGCCCCTGACTTTTGTTCTTTTTAAGTTATTCAGTGTCATCAGAAGCACCCATTTTTTTAATTAAGATTTTATTTATTTTTAAGAGAGAGAGAGAGAGAGCATGATTGTTGGGGGGGGGGCAGAGAGAGAAGCCAACTCTCCGCTGAGCAGGGAGTCCGGGATGCAGGACTCAATTCCAGGACCCCGGGATCATGACCTGAGCAGAACCGACTGAGCCACCCAGGTGCCCCGAAGCCCCCATTGTGCTCCAGTGTCCTGGAATTCATTCCCTTTATATTGTCAAAGGCAGCAAGCACCTAGTTGCAGCAGATACCCTCTGTCATCAAATGGTCCTAATTACCACCGGCTGGTCATTTAATGAGCCGTGGACCACTGACAGTCAAGTTCTCACCCCAGTATATGGATGGAATCTTGCTGCATTTGATGCCATCTTGTTGCGGTAATAAACTCCTTGGAAACCTATAACCTGCAATCCCCTCTCTGGTACCAATCTGTATGTTGGAGTTCTTCAGGTGCAAGCAACAGGGATGACACTGAGGCATAAAGAGCTTGGGTTGTGTGTCCTTCTGTCCGCTTGAGAACGGCTTGCAGAATCAGAGAGGCCATTGAAGAAATGGGGAAGGCTGGAAGGGGCAGACCCAGAGCGGCGCCCAGGGCTTGGATTTAATCTACACTCTGTTTGGGACGCTCGCTGGCATGAATAAATGCCTGCCATATTCTCTGTCCTTGTGTTTATCCATTTTACACTCAATGTCCCTGGAATCCTAGCTTGGGCCTTGGGCCTCCGTGTGCCGGTCATCTTCCCTTCTCCCTCCAAATCCACTCCTCCTCTCTCCCTGTTCCCCAGGACCCAGAACTCATCTGGTTCCTGCCTCTTCTCCAAGCTGATCCGTCTAGGCTACGTCGGAGGGCCCATTGCCTCTGGAGTCCAGGTGGGTTTGGCCAGTGGGAAGTCCAGGTAGGAGATCAGAAGGAGAGAGGAGAATGGGGTGAAGACAGTGACTCCTTCCCCTGTGGTCACAGATGGTGTGATGTAGGAAAGATGTTAGGGTTTGGAGCTGACGGTCAAGAAAGAATTCTTGAGACAATTTTGGTGCAAAAGGGTGGTGGTATTAAAGCCTAGGGACAGGACCCATGGGCAGAAAGAGCTGCACTGGGGTCCCGAGGAGCGGCCCATTATATACTCTCGGGTTGGGAGGGGTTCAGGGTAGCCTGAGTCTCTGAGGAATTTGGAAGCAAGATTTCCAGGACCTTGAGGAGGCTAGCTCTTGTTGGGAAAAGGTCATTCATTACCATCTAATAAAACCTTAGTCATGAGACCCTTCAGATGTATATCAGTGGGCCATATGCTTGGGGGATGATGGCCAACATGTATCTTGGAAGGTAGAGATAAAGGAAGTTTCCAAAGGAACTTTTACATGTTAAAATAGAGTCACAGGATCTTGATGGTCGGGCTAAGATTGACTTTTGCCCTTAGCAAAGTACTTACATGGAAGCGGCTGAGTCCCTAGAGGAATGTCACTCTGCCTGTTTCAAGGACTTGTCGGTGGGCTATATAGGTAGTAAGGAAATTTAATTTTTCTTTTGCCTTTGTTTCCCACATCAAGGTGGGCTGTGTCCCTGAACAGAAAGAAACTGCTTGGTTCCTGGGGCCTCTTCTACTCAACGCTTCCCTAGTTCCAGAACCGCTCCCTCTGCTGACTCTTCAGGTCCCTTGTAAGGACTTAGCTGAATTCTCTACACTGGGCAGGAATATCATCCCCCTTACTCCTGAAGTTCCCTCTTGGTACGTTTCCGTCCACGGACCCTCACCCTGTTCGGAGCCATGACCAGGCGCCCTGGCTACATGCCCCGCACTGGGCTTTCTTCCAGTCTGTTGCTTCTCTTCTGGCTCCTGCCTGTCCCCCAAGCCTGGTTCCCTTGATTTCCGTGTTTGGTAAAGACCTGCCAATGGTTCTCCAATGAATTCCCTGTGGCTTAGGTTGACCTGTCAGTTTCTGTGCCTACAACCATGAAGTCTAACTGATGTGGTGCTGTTCCCAGAAAAGTGGATGCTGGGTAGGCAAATACACCAGCCATCCGTACCTTAGCCATTTGTGTATCCTCCAGTGCCTGCTGCCTGCTAGACACCTAAGTAAAGGGTGTTAAATAAACCCATTTCTGCCACAGCCAGCTCTGGAGCCCCACAGTGTCCTTCCCAACCCCCCACACCTCCCAGCACCGAAGAAACTATGGCCTTTGCTGAATGGACTCACCATTAAAACTGATGTCTCAGAAACTCTTTTCTTTCTTTTTTTTTTTTTTTTCAGAAACTATTTCTTAGGTGAAAATCACACCACATAAGGGATTAGTAAAGCTTTTAATAGCCAATAAACACACAATTTAAAAGAGAAAAGAAACAAAACATTGTGATCCAGAGTCAATTAGAGCCCACCAGGATAGAATATCTGCGAAGAAAGCAATTGCCAAAGCAATAAGAATGCATCTTAAAGTTTCAGAAATGGAACTCAGAGAAAACGTCCTCAAGGAATAATACCAAGACAGACCCACTTGAAATGTGCGATGGACTGAGATGAAAGCCTCACAAATGCCCTTATAAATCTTAAGAAAACTAACAAACGGCTGGTCAGTTAAGACTCTAGTGTTATTGGGCGCCTGGGTGGCTCGGTTGGTTGAGCGTCTGTCTGCCTTCGGCTCAGGTCATGATCCCGGACTGAACCCCACATGGGCTCCCTGCTCGGCGGGGCATCTGCTTCTCCCTCTGCCCTTCACCCCTCACGTGCGCGCGCTGTCCCTGCCTCTCAAATATATAAATTCTCAAAGGAAAAAAAAAGACTCTAGTGTTATTGATGAGACAGCAGGTAAAGGAAGCAGAGATCCTGGGAACACGGGAAATGCAGAAATGAGTGGTCCTGATCTGCATCCTGAGGGTACCAAGGGATTCCCTGAAGAACTCTCAGAACCAAGGGCCTTTGATTTAGAAAACACAACAAAACACAGAGGTCTTATCTTCAGCAAGAATCCCCCTGACTCCATGGAGCGCCTGGGTGGCTCAGTCGTTAAGCGTCTGCCTTCCGCTCAGGTCATGATCCCGGGGTCCTGGGATCGAGCCCCGCATCGGGCTCCCTGCTCAGCGGGGAGCCTGCTTCTCTCTCTCCCACACCCCCTGCTTGTGTTCCTGCTCTCGCTCGCTCGCTCTCTCTGTCAAATAAATAAAATCTTAAAAAAAAAAAAATCCCCCTGACTCCTGAGATTTCCTCAGTAATTTTCCATTCGGAGGACCCACCCCGCCCTGCCCCTGGGCTATACATTCCCACTTGCCCCCAGCTGCATTGGGAGTTGAGCCCCAGGCCTCTCCCCGCTGCAAAATTCCATCACAATGGTCCCTCTGCCGCTTGTGATAGCCTCCGCCTGCGCCACCCGAGACAATAAAGTCTTCCTTACCCTGTATAAAAATCAAACCAAAACAGAAAACAACCGGGAAGCCTACAATGGTTCAATATTGAGAAATCCACAAGACTATGGTTTCAAAACAGGGAAACAACAACTGGGAGTGGTAAAGCTTCATAAAACAAGCATTTAAAAATTAACGTTTAGAATTCTTAAGGCTAACTAAGGCCACTTACAGAAGCTATAACTTGAAACAGCCCAAAATAATCAATCTAGAGATGTTTTGAGAGGGGGCTGTTCTGGGTTTTGCTCTGTCTCTGACTCCTGCCTGATTTAGGATAAATTAATTTCCCCACCGGGGATGTGGATAATGTTTCCTTTTTAATTAACACTAAAAATTCTAATTATCCCCAAACAAAACACTGGTTTTGACTGTTAATAGTTGCAATAGGGAACATACCACGGGTCCACGACATGCAAAGAAATAGCCACAGATGGTTTATTCTAAAATGGTTTTACAGCCCCCTGAAGTCTCAGTTAGGCACTTTGCCTTGCAAAAGAAGGAAAGGAATTTCTGTCACAACCATTCCCTCCCTTCACTGCCATTCAAGGGACATACCTAGATGCAAGAAGAATGTGACAGCTAGTGGTATGAAATTATCACACACACGCCCTCAGAACGTTCCATCTGTAAATGCTTTGCATTTTTAAAAGTGTCTCCTCATCAGCAATCTAGTGTGATTCTCATAATTATATGAGATGGCTGCTATTATGAACTATACTTCACAGAGGAGAAAAGTAAAATCCAGAACAGCTTGGCAGGAGCTTCAGGCAGCTCGTGATTCTCAAAGTCCAGAGGGCAGGAGGACAATAGCCTCTGGGCCTCTCCTCACAGGCGTCCGTCCCCATCGTGCCCGTGCCGGTCAGCGTCCTCATGGAGACCTTTGGTTGCAGGCTCAGCGCAGCCTAGTTGCTAAGCCAAGGTGCCCGCCAGTCCCAAGACCTCGCTTGCTTTCGTACGTCTGTGTAGCAGAGCGGATAACTGCCACCAGGTGGCGCCCCACTGCGGCTGGGACTCCTGCGCTGGGGATTGGATCCGCAGCGCCCAGCCCCGTGGCTGGGCAGGCTAATCTCAAGCATTTCATTAACTTCACTGTAATACTCTTCCATCCCGATTGACTATTTGGGACCCCACTTACCAATTTATAGTGGAGTTTTACTGTTTTCGAATAGCCAATTCAATACACCTTTACAGGTCTTTTTTTTTTTTTGTAATTTTTTTGTAACTACTGCATTCTGGGTACAAGTTTCTGATTATATTTCATTTCAACCTCTAATAGAGTCATGCACCAGCATTTATATATTGGAACATACATGATTTTACTATAGTTTTTTTCTTTTATATTATATCTAACTAGCCTAGCATATCGTCTTTAAAAGAATATATATAGGTAAGTTTTAATTGCTGAATTTTATTTCAGAATGGTAAAGGGGGAGTTACAATGTATTGGTCATGAAAAGGGGATTTGGGTGTGACAAGGTTGAGAAGCACTATATTGGAGCATTGACCTTTTCCTCAACATTGCCCTCCTGACTTTGATGATACTTTGACCGCAACATTTAGCCTGCTTCACTCTCTCCACTTTTTTTTTTTTACTTCCACCTCACCCTGAGGATGCTCCTCGAAGCTGCTTTGCTCTGCTGGTCCCACACCTTCTTATCTCTCAGGGGAGCAAGTCCCTGACAGCATCACTTGCGCCCCAGTACCGTCCCAGCCGTGCCATCACCCCCTCCTGAGGCTCTCTCCCGCCCCCTCCCCAGCCCCACAGCCACATCCTGCCTATTCGACCTCCACCCCAACTCACTTCTCATCTCCAGTTTCTTCTGGACTGTCTGTCCAGTGAGGAGGACCTGGGCTATGCTCTCTCCTGGCAGTGTTTAAAATGTCTTGTTCTCTAGTTGGGGGTATATCGTGTTCTCATGGGGTAATCTGTGTCAGTTGAGCCTGAAGATCTGAAAAACAGAGAGCCCAGCTGAGCTTTTCTGCTTCTGCTTAGGTAGTGCTGTGATCAACAGGGGCTTCTCCTCTTGCAGATTTTTCTCTTGCTTTCCCTGAGCTGATTACTCACTCCCTCAGGCTGCCTCCCTCCAATTCGGGGGGACAGAAAGGGGTAGGTGTGTGTAATTTGTGAGAACACACACAATTTTATTAACTAGCTTTCCTTCTCCGTTATCAGAGCATACCCAGATTTTCTGTTCTATTTTTTGGCCACGACTTAACCTCTTGTTAGGTGGCTACTAGTTAGATTTGGGGCATTAAAAAAACTATTAATGTATTTACTGGATGTCAGAGGGAGTAATTCTGTGACCTGGCTTCTTTGCAGCGACTGCTGATTGTATACTGATAGCCTTCATCCTTAATTAATAAATAACAGAACCCCCCGATTCTAGGTGGGGTCGTGGCCGTCCAGCTAAAAGCTACATTTCCCAGCTTCCCTTGCACCTGGGTGTGGCCATGTGACTGAATTCCAGCCAATGGGATGTGAGCAAAAGTGATTATGCCATTTCTAGGTCATGCCCTTAAAAGGAATGAGTGTGCCCTCCTCTCCCCCCTTCCCCTTCTCACTGGCCAGTATGCAAATGTGATGGCAGGAGCTGCGGCAGCCACCTTTAACCCAGAGACAGATAGTGCCATATTGACAATGGCAGAGATACCCCACCAGCTCAGGACTGCCTATCTTTGGACTACTGTGTAAGAGCAAATCAAAATTCTATTTTAAGTCACTATATTTTGAGGTCTTTTGACTACCTACACTATAAGTAATTCATATAAGCCTCATGCCATTACCTTTACCCAGGAGCCTGAAGTTATTTGCACTTATTTGTGTTTTCTTATTTCAAATCGTATGTTCTGTGTCTTCCTTTTATAAAAAATTAAACTGTTAGCTAGTAGTCTAATTTTTTTCCCAAGAACCAGCTTATGGATTTATTTATCCCAGTGTGCTTAGTATTTTAAGATTATTTTGGCTTCCTTTACACTTGAATGGATGTCGTTCAATGTAAATCCCATTTGTGGAATTATTGGGTCATATCCTTTCTCCTCAACATTCTTTCACATCATTCCATTGTCTCATGCCCATCTAAAGTTGCTGAAGTCTGAAAAAAGTCTCATTTTATTCCTTTGGTAGATTGTCTGCTTCTCCTACCTGGATATTTGTAGTAGGATGCTTTTGTTGTGCCTAAGATTGAGGAACTTCACAAGAGCTATCCTGGTCTCAATGGTTTCTTTACTCAGTTTACCTGGAATAGAGTAAATCTGTTTGTGTGCCAGATTGGGTCTTCAGAAATGGCTTTTTCTTTTATGTGTTTAACTACCTTTTCAATTCCATTTGTTCCCTCTTCATCAGGAACTCTAGCTGTATGTTGGGTCAACATAAATGTCTCCCATAGCTCTCATTTTCTATCCATTCTCTTTGTCTCTTGCCCTTCTTTATTGTACTTTGTGTGATAGTCTCTGGCCTGCTAACCATGTCACTGACTCGGTTTGCTGTCATGTCACCTTGTGGCTTCTAATGTGACTGTCAGATACTGAGTGGGTTTTTCTTCTTTTTTTTTCCCCTTACCTCATCAGGTCCCCTTTTCATCTTATTTTGGTATCTCTGATTTTGTTTGTTTGCTTGCTTGTTTCATGAGAACTACAAGGTCCCCTGAGAGTACAGAGAGGATTCTTGTCAAGGACTTTATTCTATTTCCTGGAATCATTTTTCTTCAGATATATATTCTTTCCATGTATTTTCCTATGGACATTCTTTGGGAGAGAAGGGTAATATCTTACATAGATCCCATGGTAGCTCTTTACTAAGAAATAGTGACTATTTTAATAAAAAAAAATATACCTGAATCCATCAGCCCTTTATTTTTTTTTTTAAGATTTTATTTATTCGTCAGAGAGAGTGAGAGAGAGAGCACAAGCAGGGGGAGTGGCAAGCAGAGGGAGAAGCAGGCTCCCCACCAAGCAAGGAGCCTGATGTGGGACTTGATTCCAGGACCCTGGGATCATGACCTGAGTCGAAGGCAGATGCTTAACCAAATGATCCACCCAGGTGTCCCTCCATCAGCTCTTTAGATATAAATTCTATTTCACAGGAAAAACAGTAGCTAGACAAGCAAACTAAACACCACAAGGAAGTAACCAGACAGATCCGGAAGGTGAGATATTCTGTAGGACAACTACCTCAATTGCTTCCACTAGTAAGTGTCCTAAAAAAGGACTGTACTAGATTAAAATAAACTTAAAGGGGATGTGTAGTCCTGGATTGAATACCAACTTGGATAAATCAGTTGTAAGAATAATTGGAGTTAACTGGAGAAATTTTAATATGGCCTAGAAATTAGGTAAGATGAGACAAGAGAAAAGTATACCAAAGTACAAAGGTAGAAAGTGTTGGCTAAATAATACAGGTTATAAAAAAGTTAAAAACAATTTTTAGACCATAATCTCTGTCTCTCTCTCATTCACTCTCTCTCACACACACATACACACACACACGGTTGTTGCAGTGATGTTCTCTGGGAGGTAAGAATATGCTGTTTGTTTTTTAATCTTGTCTCTATTTTCTGATGTTCTACAAGCACATGTACTGCTTATGTAATAGTTTTTTTTTTAATAGTGACACAGATTTAAATGGGACAGATTTGCCATGAAGATAATAAAGCTTATGCTTTAGGGCCCTTTGTTCACATGGAAACTTCCAAGGCCCTAGGAGGGCTTCTGGCAGTTTTGTATCATATTTTTGTGGGCATTTTTTATTTGTTATGTTTTAGAAATGTTTTACTGTAGTAAAATAGACAATAAATATACCATTTCAGGCAGACAGTTCAGTGGAATGATGTACATTCGTACTGTTGTGCACCCATCACCACCCCCCACCTCCAGAACTTTGTCATCTTCCTGAACTAAAACTCCCTATTGCCCCATCCATCCAGTATTTTTATTTTTAAGTGTCTCCAAAATTGTGTAAGCTTTAAGTGCCACAGCACCCTGGTCCAGCCCCAACTGACAATCAGATATCCTGGTTACTCCTGAGCAAGTTTTGAAAGGATATTTGACAAACAATGAATCATGGAACACTACATCAAAAACTAATGATGTAATGTATGGTGATTAACATAACAATAAAAAATTATTAAAAAAAATAAAATTACCTTTCAAAAATGTTAAAAAAAAAAAGGATATTTGACACTAGTAGGTGATTTTAGCCTCAAACCAAAGTGCTACCAACATTGTCAAAGAGACAAGATCACTATGGTGGGGAGAGAGAGGGGGGCAGAGGGGCAAGAGAAGCAGACTCCCCACTGGGCAGGGAGCCCCATGTGGGGCTTCAACCCAGGATCCTGGGATCATGACCTGAGCCGAAGGTAGATGCTTAACTTACTGAGCCACCCAGGAGCCTTGTATCAGCAAGTTTTAAGCCTGACTCAATATAACAGAAAACCCAAATTTATTTCTCTGATACATAAAGGAAGTCTGGAGGCACACACAGTCCAGGCAGGACTAGTATGGCAGTTTTATGATCATCAAGGAACTGCAGCCCTTTTATCTTGCCATGCTACTGTCAGTAGCATGCCACTTCATGGCCCAAAGGGGCTGCTCAAGCTCCAACTGTCAAGTCTCTATTCCAGCCAGAAGGGAAAAAATAAGGAGTGAAAAAAGTATGCCCCTTCCTACAATGTTTCCTCACCACAGATGCACGGTGGGCTTACATCTCTGTGGCCACAACATAGTCACATGGCCTTACCTAGCTGTAAGGGAGGCCAGGAAATGTAATTTTTATTTCAGAAACTTGTGCCCAACTAAAGATCAGACATTCCATCATTAATAAAGAAATGGAGAGAATGGATATTGAGAAAGGCAGCTAAGCATCTGTCAAATAGTTTTTTTTAAAAAGATTCAGTGTGCTAGTTTTTGAGGTTTGATGGGGGCAAGTAGGAAAAGACATTTGATTATTGCTTAGGATTTTGTTTAGAGCCAAAAAGCTCATTTCCTCACAATTAATTTTCTAGACTGGGAGCTAAAGCCTCTTTCAATCCCACAGAAGTGGGCTAAACAGGCTTGTATAGAAAACAGGAAACGTCAACTTCCCCACTGAAGGGGACTTTTGGACGTCTCAGTGGCCAAATACATTCAAACCACATATCTAAGACCAAAGAGCTTGACTGTGGCGGGCAAGCTTTAACCTATGCCAGCATGTTAGCTGCCATCACATTTGGACTGTGTGTTGCTTCCAGAGAATTGGAAATCTCAGGACGCGGTCTTTTGACCCCCTCCTTAGAGACTATCCATGGAGGACATTTGTCCCATGTGATAAACAAAAGAGAACAAGGAACAAGAATGCCCCAGTTGCTTTACCAACCACGGAGCGGTTTCCGGCGCTTGAACCGGGCAAACTAGAAGCGGCCAGGTGAGGGGCGGATGGAATCAGATCAGTAGGGCCTCGTGATCTTTCAGCTGCCCCTCTGACTTGCTAATGAAATAGAAAAATAAATCTTCATGCTTGTACATCTCATACACTGGTTGTCCAATTGCTTTTCTGAATTGATCACCTTTGATTTTGATAGATAATACATCGTTTAGTAAATTCCGGGATTTTGTCCAAATCAGAATACAATTTCTCCCCAAAGTGGCCTTGAACAGCGGTCAGCCTGCTTCCTTCTTTGCCCTTGACCTAGCCACTGCAGGATTTGGGCTCTTGCTTCTTCTGACTCCAGGATGAGCATGCTGTCACTCTCCGAGAGGGGGAACGTCTTGTTGATCTAGCAGAACTGCCCTGTCGCAGTTCTAGTCTTCTCAGCTGGGCACCCTCACAGAGCCAGCCTCTGGGTAAAAAACTAATTACTTGGACTCCTTCTTCAGTTTGACCTCCTAAGGGAAATAGGCCCGCAGAAGTAACCACCCAGGCGTAGCAGAGCATGGAGCAGGGCCCAGCAATTCCTTCCAAAACGGAAAAGGCTCCTGCGGATAAACAAGGATATGTGTGTTCCCGCCTCGTGCACAGCTCGGAAAGGCTGGGTTTTAAATAGACAACAGCACTTAAAACTGCTTGGGGTAGGTTGCATTAAGAGTAAGGGAGGGTTGAAAGGCCGGGAAGAAAATAGCCTCCCAGCAGCCTACCTTCCTTGCTTCCTGCCTGGCTCAACCCCTTTCCCAGCAAGCTCTGGGGGCCCTATGTCCCCGGGTTCCGGACAGGGGCTGGGGAATATCAGGGCCGAAACAAGCCCCCTGGAGGCAAAGGGAGGCTCCTCTGCATTTCCCTTTCCTGCGGGCCTGCCCTGGTTTTTTTCATGATGTCATCCATTCATCATTGTGAGCTGATTGGCGGTCCCAGGCCTTGGCTAGCTGCCCAGGGCCAGGAGGGAAGAGAGAGATACCAGGGCAAACTTGCAGCAGGCCCCTGAGCATGTGCGGAAATGTTGTCATCAGTTCCACAGAGAAAGACTCGGTGGAAATCAAAGAAGACAGTAAAAGTCACAAGATCTTTTCCAACCTTCCCTTCCCTGAATGCCTGGGAAGAAGTCAGGGGCCTCTTGCCTGTGGATGGGGAGCCAAACCCTGGAGTGGGCCTGGGTGTGGAGGAGGGACTGCTCTGCCAGATTCTTCATTCTCCAGAATTCAACCTATTTCCTGACTCAGTGGTGTTTGAAAGCAACTTTGTCCAGGTACTCTTGGGTCGCTCAGAATGGCACTCCTTGATTCTTCTCAACCTGTTCCCAAGATGTGACCGGGAGAGTCTGTCCCAGGGACTGGAGTGGAGTGAGAACTGGGGCAAGGAGAAGTCAGTGGGCCTGGAATGCATCTGACCCTGACCTTGCAGAGCCCCAGACAGGGCTTCTTCTGCAGACACTTGTCCTCGTGGGGACAGAGGACAGGAGTTCTCTGCTCTGAGTAGAGGACTTGGTGTCCGAATCCCTCCACGTGCTTCCTTCTCCAGGCTGTCAGTCCAAAGAGGTGAACAAAGAGGCAGTGAAATGAGCTGCCCTTGGAGGGTTTGTAACAGAAATGCCGATTGGTGAAAGAACAGGAGCTGGGCCCCCGAGAGGGACCAGGGCTCAGAGTCTCTGCTTTCTTGAGGTGTCGCTGTGCAAGTGCCCTGCGTGCCCCGAATCCCAGTTTCCTCTGTTATAAAAGGGGTTGGACCAACCTGGTTGTTCCATGCAAACACAGGAAGCAAAGGCCCAAGTACAACGGGCACTCGGGGCATTTTTTTAAAAAAGACATTTATTTATTTGAGAGAGAGAGTGCATGTGAGTGCACTGCGCAGAGGGAGGGCAGAGGGAGAGGGAGAGAGCAGGAATCTCAAGCAGACTCTCCGCTGAGCACAGATCCCACGACGGGGGATTTGGGGGCCCATCCCAGGACCCCAAGATCTAGACCTCAGCCGAAATGCAGAGTCAGCCACTTAACCGACTGCGCCACGCTGGGGCCCCTCTGTGCATTTTTGTTTCCTTGCCTGCCCTTCCTTTCCTCAGGCCAGGTGGAACCCAGAATAAACAGCTTGGGAGCTGCAAAGGACCTCACAGTTCAGGGAAAGTGCAGGAGATAATAGGGCCCCTCAAAGAATGGCCTAAGGACAAATTTTTCAAAGAAAAGCCAGGAAACAGTGTGGGGAAGAGTCACAGAAATATGACACAGGTCTGGGAACTCCTGGGCTATGGTTCTTGTGGGTGACTGTTGATAGGAGGTAGTGTAAATACTCTCTTACAGTTGCTTAACCAACATAGGTTTAAAGATTTTATTTATTTATTTATTTATTTATTTATTTATTTATTTATTTGACAGAGAGAGACAGTGAGAGCAGGAACACAAGCAGAGGGAATGGAAGAGGGAAGCAGGCTTCCCGCGGAGCAAAGAGCCCGATGCGGGGCTCACTGAGGGGCTCAATGAGGGGCTCGATGCAGGGCTCGATCCCAGGACCCTGGGATCATGACCTAAGCTGAAGGCAGACGCTTAACGACTGAGCCACCCAGGCGCCCCACCAATATAGGTTTAAACAGTGGTTCTCAACAAGCATTGATTTTGCTCGCTACTGCCAGGGGGCATTTGGCAACCTCTGGAGATATTTTTGATGGTCCCAACTTGGGCGGGGGGGAGGGATTGCTACTAGCGTCTAGTGGCCTAGAGACGGAGGCTGCTACTAAGCATCCTGCAGACCCCCCTTCCCCCAAACAAAGAATTAGCCAGCCCCCAATATGAATAGGGCTAAGGTTGAGAGACCCCTCAGCTAGAATACACTGCTGCTTCTGCCAAATGCTCAGGCTGTGCCCATGGGGCTGCTTTGCAGGTCAGAAAGGGCAGGGACTGGATAGACATCTACAAGGCCTCCAACACCATGGCCCTTGGGGTAACCTCCTCCGTGCCCTGCCTGCCCCTTCCCAATATCCTCCTCATGGCTAATGTCAAATGGCACCAGGGACAGAGCCAGACATGGAACAGACCATCTATGGCCCCAAACATCAAGCTGAAGAGGTAAGCAATACAGATGGGAACAGAGGACGAGTAGGGTGAGGGGTGGACCCAAAGTAGAGGCTGCTTTGTGACTCAACTCAAAGTAGGGAGAAACAGAGAAGTCACTGGCAGTGACATTATTATTGTAGACAACAGTAGCCCGAGACAGAGGGTGCACTGGAAGCATTAGGCCAAGCTTGGGGGAGGGGGGCAAAGGGAAGTGTTACGCGGTCAGCAATGAGAAGCCAGTCAACATGACTTCTTTCCTTCCTGTTGCTCTCACCCCCACTGAATCCATAGCAAATCTCCCTGCCTCGGGCTGAGGGGCAAGGAAGCAGTGAGGTCCAGCCAGCGGAGCACTGATTGGGAGACACAGACTCTAGTCTTTGGTATCCAAATGACTCAAATAAGTTTTGAGTCTCAAGCTATTTGCCTCATCTCAGTTTTCCTGCTGGTAAAATGAGCGGAACCAATTCTCACTTAGAACTGTAACATACAGGGACCTCAGACTCCTCTGGGATGAAACAGCCCTTTCTGATGTTTGAATAGCTTCAAGTAATCTGTAGGATATCTCAAGAATCTCTAGAGATTCCCAGAAGTCCAGGCAAACCCTTCATTTCTCCATGTCAGCTGCTTTATGTCCACCTCACCTTTATGTTCTGGGTGTACCTATAGAAAGTACAGCCCAGTTCCTTGAACTCTAGCCCCTTTGGGAAAAGTAGTGAAAGCATTGGGGTCAATGAACAGACAAGCTGGACAATGCCACTCTGTGGCAGAGAAGGGCAGTTCCCTTTATATGATCAAGAAGGAAACTGAAAACCCCTATGACCGCAGCCTCCTTATTCCAGGGCTCTCTCTCTCAAGCAGGATCCCAGGGAACCCCAGCATGAGAATCATGGCAGATTTCAGGGCAACACCCCAGACCTACCGAGTCTGAGTTGTAGGGGATAGCGTCAGGTGTCTGCATTTTAAACAAGCGCCCCAGGGAAATCTGGTCTCCCCAAAGTTGGAGCACCACGGTGCTAAACATTCTCTCTCCTACTCCCAAAAACCTCAGTCCTGTAGGAGACACTTCTCATTTTAATGAAGTCAGGGTTGGATCAGAAGCCATAGGGTTGCCATGGTGTCTCTTCCCTTGTGGCTTCAGGATCCTCCCATTGAAGTTTGTGGAGTTCCAGGTCTGTGACCGGCTTCAACGCATCCTGCGTTTGAGGACAGTCACTGAGAAGATCTACTACCTAAGGCTCCACCCTGACCATCCTAGGACTGTCTTCCACTTCTGGATCCGACTGGTTCAAATTCTGCATAAGGGCCTGTCCATCACCACCAAGGACCCTAGGATTCTTGTCACTCACTGTCTGGTACCCAAGAACAGCTGCAGCCCCTCGGGAGACTCTAACGTAAGTGGGCACCATTGCCACCTCCAGCAAAGGCCAGAGCTGAACTGTGGAGTTTAGGTGAGCTGGTATGTGAGCACCCTGTGAAGGTGATCCCTGCCTTAGGCCTTTGCTCATCAGCTTTATTGAGGTATAATTTACAACCATAAAACCCAGCCCTGTCAAGTGTACAGCTCAAGATTCTCCGTAACTCTGTAGAGTTGGGCAACCATTATTGCCATCCAGTTTTAGAAAACTTCCATCGCCCTAAAAATTCCCTTGTGCCCAGTTGCAGTCATTCAAATGTCCCTATTTCCTGCCTTAGGCATCCTTTGACCTGTGTTCAGTCTCTATAAATTCATATTTCTTAGACATTTCATATAAATGAAATCCTACAACATAAAGTCTTTATGCCTGGCTTCTTTCCCTTAGCATGATGTTTTTCAGTCTCATCTATATTGTAGCATGAGGCCAACTCTGTGGCAGAGTCACAGACTATCCGTATTCCTTTTCATTGCTGAATAGCATTCCATCATATAGATATACCACATTTTGTTGGTCCATCCACCAGTTGGACATTTGGATTGTCTCCAGTTTTTGACTATCCTGAATAATGCTGATATGAACATTTGTGTACAAGTTTTTGCATAGCTGTATGTTTCATTTGTCTTGGGTAGATTCCAAGGAATGTAATAGCTGGGTCATAGAATAAGTTTCGATTTAACTTTGATTTTTAAAAAAAATTTTTTTAAAGGTTTTATTTATTTATTTGACAGAGAGAGAGCACACAAGCAGGGGGAGCGGCAGGCAGAGGGAGTGGGAGAAGCAGGCTCTCTGCCGAGCAGGGAGCCCAACACGGGGCTCGATCCCAGGACCCCGGGATCATGACCTGAGCCGAAGGCAGGTGCTTAACCAACTGAACCACCCAGGCGCCCCTAGATTTAACTTTTAAAGAAACTGACAAACTATCTTCCAAAGTGGCTGTACCATTTTACCTTCCCATCAGCAATGCATGAGGGTTTCAGTTTCTCCATATCCTCACCAACCTTGTGTTTCTGCAATAAAAATTCCACCTGGTCATGGTATATATAATCCTTTCTATATGTTCCTGGATTCAGTTTGTTGGTATTTTGTTAAAGATTTTTGCATCTATGTTCATTAGCAATATTGGTCTGTAGTTTTCTTCAGAAATCTTTGTGACACCCTGGCTTTGGTCTTGGAGTAGTACTAGCCTCATTGACTGATTTGGGAAGTGTTCTTTCCTCCTCTGTTTTCTGAGTTTTTGAAGAATTGGTATGACCATTAAATATTTGATAGAATTCACCTGGGCATTTTTGCCCGAGGTCTTAAGGTGTGACATCAGACCAATCTGAGCTGCAACGTAAACTGCATGGAGGCAACAGGTTCCCCATCTTCTGAGCTGTTATATCCCTAGTGCCTGGTACATAGCTGACATTCAATACAGAATGAATGAATGAATGAATGAATGAATGACTATGAGCAGCATGCACGGCTGGAGTACCTATGGGGGTATCACAGGCAACAGGAAAGAAAGCAATTCTACCCAAGTGTGAAAAGCAGCTCAACAAAGGATTTTTCTTAGAGAGATTAATTTTTTCTAAGATATTATTTACTTATTTGAGAGAGAGAGAGAGCTCCAGCATAAGGGGCAGAGGGAGAGGGAGCCGACTCCCCACGGAGGAGGGAGCCCGAAATGGGGCTTGATCCCAGGATCCCGGGATCATGACCTGAGCTGAAGGTAGGCGCTTAACCGACTGAGCCACCCAGGTGCCCAGAGAAATTATTTTTTTAAGCATCTATTAAATTCCTACAGCAGATATTTGATCCCCCTACCCTGAAATATAAAACCAAGTAGCAGAAGCTTTATTAAAGTTTATAGGAATAGGCTATTCAGGAACGTATGAAGGTACATTAATATGAGTAGATTATCTACTAAATTGTGTCTAAAGTTTTCAATGACAGTATTATCTTTAAGGCGCTAAAGGATATTTATAACAATACAGGTGGTATAATCAGAGATGGCCTCAGAATGGCCTCTCCGAGCAGCTGACCCATCAGCCCAGAGGAACAGCTCGAGTTCCAACACTTTCAGGTCTGGACCGTGATTAGGAAAATGCAGAGACCCTAAGGCCTTAACCACCTGGCTTTGCTTTTTCCCTCCATCTAGTCGGTAGAGAAGAAACCCCAAGCCTCCCAGCCCAGCGAGAGCCTCATGCAGCTGATGGCCAAGGGGGAGAGTGAGGCGCTCTCTCAGATTTTTGCCGACCTGCACCAGCACAATGAGTTCAGGTACATGCCTTAAATCAGGCCAGCCTGACGCCCCTGCTGCAGCCCAGATGGCCTGGGCTGTAAGATCTAGAAACCAAGTCACTTGGAAAAGGAGCAGAAGGAGGAGCAGGAAATGCTTGCTACCACTCAGGATCCAGGTTTTATCCTCGACTCAGAGTAATCTTTCACCAGTTCTCTTTGCCTTAGTCTCCCCCACAAAGCAAGCATGGTGGGCTTGACTCCAGAGGAATGATGTACAAAATAAGAAGTAACTCTTCAATAATAAGGATAAGATAGTAGCACAGGTGGGAAAGGAAAACCTAATTTCTAATCCTGTTCCTAGTTCTTACGGAGAAATAACTAAAACATTGTCTACTCATTGAGTTCATTTACCCATTCACCTGGCCTCTGCTTGGACTTCAGGGAGCTTCTGCGGTTGCTTTCTAAATGTATAATCCATTCTGGAAAGCTCCATTGTACAGGCCTCTCTTCTCCATGCCTGAGGAAATGTCCTTGTATGTGCAGGTGCCTTAGGGTTGACAAGGCATTGAGAGCACCTAGACCGCAGGGCACCATGACCAGAGCACAAAGGTAATGTGGGAATCGGGGTCCTGGCAATCTTGATTTGTGGTTTAAAAGGAAAGGGAGGACAGAAATAAGTTAGTAAATGTCACCAGAAGAGAAAAACCAGGTGTTAGAAAGAAGAAGGTTTTTGTCACAATAGGGACCAGCAATGCAGAGACAGAACCAAAAAAACGGAAGAAGAAGAAGAAAAAAAGAAAGAAAGGCTTTTCCCCAGTGTTGGTAGTAAGTCAGCAGAGTTGGAGGGGGCAAGCCCGCACAGCCCTGGGCCCAAGTCACTGCCTGACTGTGAGCCTTCAGGCACATTGCTTTAGTTTTCTGGCCCTAAGTGTTCAGATCTGCAAAATGGAAATGATGGTAGTGCCAACCTCATCCAGATCTTGTAAGATTAGATGAGCTCATACACACCAGTACTTGGCATGCTTCTCAGCAGATTTAGGAAGGCAGACGTAAGGAAATCCTCAATAAATATCAACTCGTATTATTAACTCCAGGGTGGGCTGGAAATAGAAAAGTATTCACTGCAAGAAAAAGACTTGTTAGTTGCCCATGGCCTAAGAATTTACACGGGAGGTTGTCACTTTGTATACATATCAGAGACTTAACTACAGAGTATAGTTAAGTAATTTCTGGGTAAGATGTCAATATTACTGGGCTGGAGACCCCTGGACTCTAATAGAGCAAGATATACTGAAGCAACTTGTTGACCATCTCAAAATCTGAAATCACGGATTTTTCTTTTTTTATTACTGTTTGAAGGCTAGCTTCTGTTTATATTCATGGCCACCATTCAGTCACCTGGCCACCCCCAGCTCCAAGGGAGCTGGGAAATGCACTCATCATTGTGCACAGCCATGTGCCTCACACAAAATTAGATGCTCTGCCCCCAAGGAAGGAGAGAAGAAGGAGACTGGGGGCCTGTTGGCAATCTCTGGCACAGGCAAGCTTTTAATATTTCTGGAAGGTCAGAGGAGACTAAGACCAGAAGAATAGGCTCTAACCAGGTGAAGGGTGAAGAAAGCTGTAGAGGTTGAGGGATCAAATGAGGCTTCATCCTGAGGAAGAGACTTGGTGAGTTTAGAAAAAGGGAGGGAAGGCCAGTGGGGAAATGGTGGTGGTGGAAGGATGGAAGTAGAAGTGGGCAGGGCCGAGCCAGGGCCTGGGAAGCCTTGGGCATGAATTATTAAGACCTTAGTGAAGTGGGAGCCTTAGTTGATTTGAAGGGAGGGAGCCTAGGTGTGAAGAGGCCAGCCGGTAAGCTGGGGCAACCTAATCTGGGCTGTCATGTCCCAGATGGATCGGAGGGCTGTGAGAAATAGGGGAAAATGAATTTTTGCTTCACTGTTCTCTCAGTAATTGCTTTGGACAGACATTGGGTTTCTTCTCTTTAATTTCCCCGAACGAAGCCCTGAGTGATGGTTTCTCTCCTCATTCAGGCAGGTTCTAGTCTCGTTGCAATTATATCAGTTTTTGCACATTGGCAACAACAAGCAACTTACAGCAAATAAAATAAAAGGCTGAGACAAAGGACCAAACAGATGGAGTCGCACCCACTCTTCCTCAGCAAAAGCAGCAGCATGGGCTCAGCTCCCCACCCCGCTCCCTGCCCCCCGCCCCCTCCCCCCTTCCCCTTCCCTGGTTTTTTTCTGGTACTTTATTATGCAGCACACCCACCCAGTGTCGCCACAGCTGGCCTTTTTCATATTTATATCTGCCTCTAAAGCTTTTGCATGAAGAAAAATATAACTGGAAATAAGATTTGAAATGAGAATTTCATGCTCTGTTCTCTTCCTTTTGACCTTCATTTCCTTGATCCTGAAATGGCTGGAGTTCCAGGAGCAGCAAAAAGACACAGACCAAAAGGGACAGCTCAGGTAATGGAGGGCACAGGGCACCCATGTCTCGGAGAACTTTCTGCTCCACAGATGTAGGAATAAGTCCCCCCACCAGCTCCCCATCCCAGCTTTCCTGGATCTCTGTTGTCCTTCCTTATCTTAGTTTGAGTTCCTCTAGGCTCTTTGGCCACCAAACTCAATTTGGCAGCAAGTCTTACCGATTTCTTTCTTTGAAATGTTTCTTATATTCTTCCCTTCAGTTCTACTCCTGCAGATTCTACGCTAACCACCTTATCATCGCATGCCTGGCCTGTACAGTAATCTTCTCTAGTTTATTCATTCATTTACTCTTTCCAAAACATGCGGTGGGCACTTGGTAAGTGCCCAACACTGTTGAAGGCTTTGGAGTCACAATGAAGAAGGACACAGTACCCCTGTGAAAGGGTTTCTAATTTGGGGGAGTCAGATGGGTAGATTCTGAAATCCCAAAAGCTCTCTTTCTAGGCAACATTCAGAACTCATGCCTGGGGTACCTCAGGAGCGTAGAGACAGGGGTCCCTCACTCCCCCCAGAAGGCTGTTTGGGAAGGCCCGGGGTCTGAGCTGAGGCATAGACGATGAGTGCAGGCGGGGCTGACTGAAGCAGAGAAGGCAAGGCATTCTAAAAAGAGGCAGAGTCTGGGTGAAAAGAGCAAGACACATTTTGGAAAGAGCAACCGGTTCCTTACTTATTGCCAGGTTCTACTTTACCCCAGATCCACTCATTTTGGCACGCATGACCCTGCAGAAACTTCCCTCTCTTCCCCATCTCACCCGAACACTTTCTCCCCCTCAGACAGACGCCCCGTGCCTTATCTTCTCCAGCCCAAATCTGCTCTAGTCTAGTATTCGCTATCCTTCCCTGTGCCTTATTCATTCCATCTGCTCCCTTCCCCCTGATGCCCCACCCTCAATCCTACCTATCCTTGGTCTCACTTCTCTGACCTTATTCCCTACTTGTTTCCTAGGCTTAAGTCTTATTTCTTCAACCAATACTCATTCTTTTCATGCCTCTGAATTATCTGCAGTGGCAAGCACAGGGCTAGGAACCCAATGGGAGTTCAGGAAATATCTGTGCGCCACACCACTAATAAATTATTCCTCCAAATTGGTTCAGGAGGCAACCAGAATATCGTGTTATATTTAGGAATTTAGAGGAATGTGTAGATCCCAGAGAAGCTCTCGACTTTCATCCAAACCAGGGATTCCAACCCAAACGTCTGCAGGTGGTATGAATGGGTAGAGAGTCTAGGTGTCATGGAACAAAGGGTTGACTTTTCTCTCAACTCCATTGTAAGTTAAACACCAGCTAGGCTGACACTTGGTTTCAGCACTGAGGAGGCAGTGGGAGGTGGTGGAGATGGTGGCAATGAGAAAGTGAAGGTTTCCATGAAGCCTTCAATTGTTTTGTTTTGTTTTTAAAGATTTTATTTATTTATTTATTTGAGAGAGAGAATGAGATAGAGAGAGAGAGCATGAGAGGGGGGAGGGTCCAAGGGAGAAGCAGACACCCTGCTGAGCAGGGAGCCCGATGTGGGACTCGATCCCAGGACTCCAGGATCATGACCTGAGCCGAAGGCAGTCGCTTAACCAACTGAGCCACCCAGGCGCCCTGAAGCCTTCAATTGTGACTATGCTGGAACGCAGGCCTGTATTGCCAGATACTCTGATTTCTCAACAAAAGCTGCAAATCTGGATTTTTATGTGACCTACCCCCTGCCCCATAAACACTAAAACACAGTCTAGGCTGACACTTAGCGGGCAAACAAAACATATCTGCAGGCCAAATTCAGCCTGGAGGCTGCCAGGTCATTCAGCCCCTGTTCTAAATGGTGAGTAGAGCTGACGCTGGCCCACGTTTTCCCAAGCCTGAGAATGTGTTCTCATGTCATGTGACTGATAATACAATGATGATGCGTTAGTGTTTTCACACATACATTCAATCACATACACACTCAAAACATACCCCATGAGATTATGGTTGAAGAAGACAGACAGAGAGAATAAGTCACATTTACTTCTAGGACTTGAGAGAACAGCCGGAATTTCAGAGTCACAAGGTATGTGGTGTCCTGACAACTACCACGCCCAAGCTGTCTTGAGGCTGATTTCAGTGAATTGTCCTAGGATGTTCTCAGGACCCTTCACTCTCCTTGTACCTGAAGGAACCCCTTTTTCCTCTTTGGTCCAGATAGTGTACCCGTTGAGTTTGGAAGGACAGTTATACCCCAGCCTCTGGGAACTTCTGGTTGAAAAGAAAGAGCTACATTGGGAAAAACCAGGGTCCCAAGGCTTACCTGTGTGGCTGAACCTTTCAACTCCCCCATCAGTGGGTAGTGTGGCCCTACTGCAGTGCTTCCCAAACTATAATGTGCAAGCAGTCCCCCGGGGATCTTGTTAAAATGCAGATTTTGAGTCAGTAGGTCTGGATGGACCCAAGATTGTGCATTTCTAACACGCTCCCAGGTGATGCCAAAGCTGTTGGGCTGCAAGCCACCCTTTGAGTAGCTGAAGCCAAGTGGACTAAGAACAGGCTCTGGCTTAAGACCATCTGGGTTCACGGCCATTGCCAGTTCAGCTAGCTGAATCTCTTCGGGAAATTCATTCAGTGATCCTCTCCAAGCCATGTTAGTTCCCTCCTTTTACTGGCACTGCCTTGTTCAAAGGATATAATAGTTAAAACATGGGCTCTATTGCCTAACTGCCTGGCTTTGAATTCTGGCTCTGACTCCTCATTATGTGACCACAGGTAAGTGACTTAACCTCGCTGGGCCTCAGAATCCTAGTAAAATGGGGACCACAGCAGCGCTGACCTCTCGGGCTCCTTGTGAGAATTAAAAGAGCATTAAGGCGTGTGATTGTTTGGAACCGTGCCTGGCTCATAGAAAGCACCCCACAAGTGTTGGCCATAACCTGTGAGACTGCTCTGTGAATTAAAGTTACAAACGAATGCATTCCCTTTCTGACGTAGAGAAAGATACTCACAGTGAAGACGGCATCCCTTGCACCCGCGACCTCAGTTGGAGAGATTCGCTCACTTATGGAGAGTGGGAAAGAGAGAACCCCTCTGGGCCACAGCCCCTTTCACTCCTCAGCACCCTGGCAGCCTCCACGGGGCCACAGCTGGCCCCACTCATATAGGTACTGTGATGGGAATAATCTGATCACCTTCATGGGACAGCCCTGGAGTTCCATCTCAGGCCTGGGTTCAGGTCCTAGGGGCCTGGGGGTAATTCCAGGAGGCTGTGAGTGGGAATGGGGGGTGCCAGCCAAAGCCACCTCGATTCTCTTTGTTCCTGCTCTGTTCTTCTCTACCTCCAACTGGGTTGGGTGAAACCCTAAATGTGGCAGCTCCAGAGCCCCTAGAGGCTCCTAGGACCTCTTGCCAGGGGCCCTGAAGGGATAGAGACCCGGACAACACTGTTGTGCCTAGACCTGCTTCCTCCCTGCTGTGTGGGAGGGACTGCCTCCTCAGCCCTCTGGACTCTTCCTTTGAGGGAGTGGGAAGCTGGCTCTCCCTTTTCCTTTCTAGAGCTCTTGGGGAGCCCCAATCTTATGCCGCAGAGAGTGAGAAGGAACTAGGCCAGAAAGGGTCTGGTGGGGATGATACTTCTCTGGAGCCCAGCCCTTATCTTTCCATGTGCCACAGGCTCATCCACCCATCCATATATTCATTTAGCAAATACGCATTAAGTACTTCCTATGTGCCTCTGCCTGACCAGAAAGAGATCCCTAAAGAAGGTAGGAGTGGTTTGTGTTTTCTCAAGTCAAATAATATTAATAAACCACTAACTCTGATAAGATACCTATTATTAATAGTTGACAATTAAAAAATTACCTTAAGTATCTATGTGTCCACAGAAGAGCTTTTCAGGCAAGCTGTATCTTATTGGACATTCTTCTCTCCTATGTTAACAGGAAATTCTATTTAAACTACCTTTTCGCACTGGGGAGAATCTATGCAGCCCTCGCCAACGCCACTCTGCAGCATGCAGCTTTCTGAGGGACTCTGTCTGGATGTAGGGGAGAAGAAAGCTACAACTAAGGAAAAACTAGACTCATCTCATGCTGATAGCATAGCCTTTCCTTGGAGAACCACCTGGGAGCATGGCTCCGGGTAAGAGCATTATTCCAGCATCATGCCAGTACGTAACTCCGGATCCGTGCCACTACCCATCACACCTTGCCTCCGTTAACCACCACCAGGGCAGGCACAAGAAGATGTGCTCTCAGAAGGGCCACGGACAAGAGATGGAGAGAAGGAAGGAAAGGGAAGCAGGACCGGAGGAGAGGGGGACGAGAACAAAATGGCGGTGAAGAGCAGGTGGAGGGAGAAAGTCAGAGAAGAAGGGGGATCTTACAGAGAGGTGGTAAGAAAACAGAAGGGACCTGAATGAGAAGCTGAAAAGGACAAGAGAAGAAATACACCACTGAGAGATGCCTCACGAAGCTTCTATTTATCTAATTTAAAACTTGAAAGTAAGGCCATATACCCAAACAAATGTGTTTTCTTCTCTGTGCCAATTATTCTGGATAACTATGAGGGGCTAAAAACTAATTCCAGCCAAGGGCCTCTCCTGAAGTTTCATTTCTCCCCCCAGTTTGTTGTTGTTGTTGTTAGTTCCTCTTTTGATTCAAGCTTTGTGCCTTCTTCCTTAGCACGTTCCCTAACTTGGACTTGCTAGCCTGGCCCTGGTATTTCAAATGAAGGTTTGGGTTTGAGGCTGCAGAAAGGTTCCTGCAGGAGGCAGTGTTAGGACAAGGTGTGTGAGGGAGGGGGACTTTCTCAGTGGTCCAACTTCTTCAGTTGGCTGCTGTCTCAGTCCTATGGACACTGGCTCAATTTCCTTTGCGTATGACACGCCCTTTAAATGTTGTCATACCTTGTTAGTGCTTGTGAAACCAGCGATTCCACAGAAAGGAGGTATAACCTCAAAACATAGGTAAGTCAGAGGCTCCAGGCTCAAAGTAAAAGTAAAATCAGAGGTTTGCAAATTATAGATCAAGGGAGTCACCAAGGAATGTCTGTCACATGGCCTGTGGACCGGCCACTTTGTTTAAAATGCACAATATTTCACATTTAGTAAAAAATAGACTATGAGCATTTCAACCAACTTTCCAATTGGAAAGCTTTTTTAGAGGTCTTGCTCTAATTTAAGATATCCTATGAGGGTCTTTTCTTTCACTGGAGTAATTGAAAGGGTTGGAGGGCTAAAAAGTAAGCTCCTGGATCACCATCACTCTTTCCAAGGATGAGTTTTGTTGGTGATTTCAATATCCACCTAGGTGACCCCTCCCATACCCTGGTCGCTGTTCCTTGAGCTGCTGCAGCCCAGTAATCCTGCCCACTACCCTCATCAGCCACTAACTCCTGCGATTTTATCCTAGAGTTTGTCGTTAATAACTGTACCCCACCCCATTACTTCCACTCTCCAGCTCTACCACCGCCTGTCTTTCCCTGAGTCCGGTAATCCTTCCACCCGCTAATCCCACAATCTGTTGCTCCTTCTGGGTTTTCACTGTCCCTCACTCTCCTCACATCCTCATTTCCTTCCCCTCAGCCTAGATTCCATGATCAATCATTACTATTACCATTCCCTTGCATGCACCCTCAACACCTTTGTGTCTCTTCCACTTGATTCTATTTACTTGGCTAAGTCCAGCTCTCCACCAACTCCATGCCTGCATCATGCTGCTAAACTTGTCTGGAGAAAACCATGTGATATACTAATCAGTGTTACCTCAAAGTCATAATCTCAAGTCTCAGGAGGGTCCTCAGTGTTGCCTGGAGATCACACTATGCTTCCCTCATCTGTTCTCTCTGCTGAATGGCTACTTCACACCTTCTCTCGCCTCAAACCCCCATTGCCTCCTGATGACCCAGCTTCCTTTTCCTCTGAGAACATCATAGCAATTGAAAGAGAACTCCAAGATCTCTCCACCATGTCCACCACTTACCTGGAACCAGACCCATAGATCTAGTTTCTCTCCTTGTTACTATGGAAGGACTGTCTCAGTTCTAAGCAATGTCCAACTCTTCCCCTTTTGTACTAGGTCCCATCCCATCTCTTCTACTCAAGGACATTGCTCCAGCGATTCTCCCTTTTTCCTATATCAATTTTATCCTCAGTCCTAGATCCTTCCCATCAGCAACAAACTGATATTTTTCCTAAACATATTGTTATTACTTCCATTTAAAAATAGAAGAAAACAAAACAAAACCTCCCTTGGCCCTGCTACCCCACTGCTCCAGTTTTCTCCACCCTTTTGAAGAAAACTCCTTGAAAGGGTTTCCAATGTCTTGCTTCCTATTCTCTCCTGAACCCCTCTGGCGGGTTTTGGCGCCCACTACCCCACCAAACCTGATCCCCATGTTGCTAAAGCCAATGGCTAATCAGTCCTCCTCTCTCTGTTACCAGCGTGGGACATAAGTAACTACTCCTTTGTCCTTGAAATGCTTTCTTCACTTGGTTTCTAGAACACTATGCTATCCTGGCTTTCCTCCTTCACTGACTTTTCTTCTCAGTTTCCTTTGCTGATTCATTCTCATCAATACCCTCTACCATCTCCAAATCAAAACTCATGGCTGCATATCACACATAAACCAATTACTCCCAAATTTATATCTCTAGTCCAGAACACTGTGAACTCTACAGACACCTATCCAACTGCCTACTTGACATTTCTATTTGAATATCTAATAGGCATCTCAACATGTCCAAAACCAACCTTTCAATATTATCCCTCAAGACTTGCCCCTCCCAAGGTCTTCTGTATCCTAGTCAATGGCAGCCCCATTTTTCTACTTTCTCAAAACTTTAGAGTCATCCTTGACTCCTTTCTTTCTCTCCACCCCATCTCCAACCCATCAGGAAATCCTTTTAAACTACTTTCAAAATATATGCAGGATCCAACACATCTCACTATTTCCACTGCTACCGCCCTGGACCAAGCCATCATCATCATTGTCATCACTTGGATTGTTGCAAAACCTCCTAAAGGGGTGGCTTTTTTCTAATCTCACCCTCTTCAGTCACATGTAACCCTTTAAAAACCTTAGATCATGTCACTTTTCCACTCAAAACCCTCCAATGTCTTCCCATCTGTATTAGTTAAGGTAATGCTAGCTCTGAAAGAGATAAATCCCAATATATCAGTGGCATAAAATAACCAGTAGAAATTCATTTCCCACTCAGAAAAAGTCCAAAAAAGGTGTTCCTGTTCAGTGAGAGTTTTTTTTAACAAGCACCTGGGCTCCTTCCATCTTGTGATAATGCCATCTGCACTACATGGCTTCTAGGGTTGCCAGAGATAGAGAGAGAGCTTGGAGAATGGCCCATGACAGGTTGGTAAGGCAAGGGAAGTGGTAGACATCATTTCTGCTACTTTTCCTTTGGCCAGAGCTCAGTTACCCGTCCATACTGTAGTGTAGCTGTGTCCATAGAGGAAAGAGGAAACAGTCTGGTAAATAGCCAGTCTCTTCCATGCCTTCTCAGGCATAATAAAAGGGAAAGTCCTTACAATAGCCTAAAGGCCCTACATGGTGTCCCTCTGCTCCTCGCCCGCCTCTCTGGTCCCTCCTCTCTGACCTCATTTTCTCTACTCTCCTCAATTACCACAGTCTAGCCACACTGGTTCCCTGCTGCTTCTCGAACACTCCAAGCATGCTTCAGGTCAGGGCCTGCCTTCTTACTGTTCCCTTTTCCTAGAATGTTCTTCACCTCCTTCAGATGTTCACTTACATGTCATCCTCTTTATGAGCCTTCCTTGGCCACTCTTTCTAAGATTGCAACACCACTCTGGCTAGTCCCAGCACTCTCTTCTCTGCCTTGTTTTATTCCTTGGTATCTATCATTACTTCCCATTCTCTATGTTTTGCTTTTTTATCTGGATTATTGGCTTCATACCAGAATATAAGCACCATGAGAGAGTTTGGTCCATTTTGTTTATTGCTGTATCCCCAGTGCCTAGAATGGCATCTGGCACATGGGAAACAGTACATTTATTTGTGGAGTAAGTGTTAAGTAGCACCAAATGGGCAGACTAGGGAATGCTTGAAGAACATCAGCCTTCAGATGTTGACATCATGCTTGCCATAAACAGTACTTCAGTACTTTTCTGAGAGACAGAATCCAGGACTCACGGGCTTTTAGGGGCAGCTAAGGTGACATTTCTTATGTGAGTCACCCTTCAAGTCCTCTTCCTCCTCCACCTCCTTTCTAACTCAGGGCTCCCTTGAGGCTTCATGTGCTTTTCCTTCCTCAGCTCATTTGTTCTCATGGCTCCCTCAACTGCCTCCTGGCCAATGATCCTTCTAATTATCTCCTCCAGCCTATTGATCCTTTTTATTTTTATTTTTTTTAAGATTTATTTGAAAGAGAGAGAGAGAGAAAGAATGCACGAGTGTTCTTTGGAGTGGCAGAGGGAGAGGGAGAAGTAGACTCCCCGCTGAGCAAGAAGCCCCATGCTGGGCTCGATCCCAGGACCCTGAGATCATGACCTGAGCCGAAGGCAGACACTTAACCGACTGAGCCACCCAGGCGCCTCTATTGAATCTTCTTAGATATTCTGCCATCATCTTAGACTTTCCATGTCTTGAACTCATTTCCCTTTTCTTACACCCATTTAGTTCATTCTCCCAGCTTCCTATGATTAAAATTTTAAATTTTTGAGTGCTCCTTCATTTCTTTCATCTAAGCAGTCACTAAGTCCAGGACTTGTTATTTCCACTTTAAAAATTTCTCTTGTGTATGAGAGGTTTTTTTTTCCATTTTCCTTGCTCTACCTAGGCCAAGCCCTTATGCACAGGGAATCTCAGGGTTGGAGGGCCCCATCTCTGGCAGAGTCCCGCTACCTTATCCGGCTTCCTCTAGGACACTTTCGAGATGGGTGGCTCTCCCACTGGACTGCAGTTCCTTGAGGGCGGGGACCTGTCCTATTCCTTGTGGGTTTACCAGCACCTGGCACAGTGCTTGACTTCAAGGAGGCATTTCTCCTGATGCAGCCTATTCTATAGTTAATCCCTATTAGGAGATGTTCCTCCTAGAAAGAACCACTTTCCACTTTCAATCTCATTCTACCTCCCACATAGGCACGAGTTTAGAAACCTTCAGAAGAAGACCCACAATTCCCACTGCCTTCAGCTCAGGCTCCTCAGATTAAGACTTTGTATTACTTAGAGAAACTTACATATGTGCTTTCTCTTCATGCCCCCTCCCTTTTTACCTCCCTCATCCCCTACCTGGCCTAAGAATTTATCTCCCCCTCTCTGTCCCCCACTTGCTCTTGTTTCTCTTACTGCTGTTGCTGAATAGTTGCATTCAGGAATTCCTTAGTCCAGTCTGAGTCACACCTTCTTAGGGGGAAGACCACTCTGGTTAGCACCAAGGGTCACTGTCATTCCTAAAGCATTGGTTGCCAATCTTTCACCTTGGCAATTAAAAGTATGTTAACTTGCTTTGTATTTAAAGTTTTCATCAGCATACTACTTGTTTCAATTGGATGTTAAAGTATGAGGCTTTATGTGCTAAGAACATAGTAGGTTTATGTTCCACTGGTGTTGCTAACATAGTAGTCCTCATTCAATGTTTGTTTGAATTTCATGACATGAAATTGAATGAGTAAGTGAAAAATTTCCTGTATTCCTCTTAACTCAGGGACATGCAATGGGCTCACCCATTCAGTTCACTTAACATTATTGAGCATTTACTCTGAACTGGATAGAAAGGTCAGAGCTGTAGATAAAAAGATGAATAAGGCAGGGGCGCTTGGGTGGCTCAGTCAAGCATCTGCCTCCAGCTCAGGTCATGATCCCAGAGTCCTGGAATCGAGCCCAGCATCAGTGCACTGCTCAGCAGTGAGTCTGTTTCTTCCTCTCCCTCTGCCCCTCTGCCTGCTTGTGCTCGCTCTCTCAAATAAATAAAATCTTTTTAAAAAAATGAATATGGCAGATCTTTACGCTGGAGCTTAGCCTAGAGTTGGACATGTGGATAAAAAGCTTTTTATAGCAAAATTTGGCAAAGTGTATTGAAGATACAAAGTGTTAGGAAGGCAAATAAAAGAGGAATTATACCTACTGGGGTCAGGAAAGACTTCAAAAGCTAACCGACACTGAACCGGGACTTCTATTGGCATTCATAACGCACTTAGTCCAGGCAGAGGAGATCACATGATGAAGACAGATCAAAGAGATGTGAAAGGGCAAACTGTTAGGATACACCGAGATGGTGGTGGCCCAGAGCACAAGTTATGTGGGAGGGACTGGTGGGAGATAAAGCTGAAAGTTACACTGGAGCCAACGAGTGAAGAGCCTCCCGTAGGCTACATCAGGGCGGTAGCGCTGAAGGGAAAGAAGTTAGGATTGTTCAATATAGTTGTCGACTGATACAGTCGAATTAATTCGGTCCTGTGTGCTTGTGGGCATGAAGATAACTGGAAGGGTAATCCAAAAAGCCGTGTGGAGGCCGAGTCACGCGCTGTGAACTGGGACCAGGCGGCCAGACAGTCGCGCCCACACGCCACCCGGGGTAGGGGGCTGGGGCCCGCCATCCCCACAGCTCCAGGGACGAGGGTTGGGCGGGAATCCGGTCCACGCACTCGGCGCGCTCGCGGGGACGTGGCGCTTTCCAGCCAATCCCGGTTACGCGACTGTAGGGCCAATGGATGTCGGGGAATGCTGCACGTCAGCGGCGGGTTCGTTGATGATTGGTCAGGAGGCCGCCGGCGAGGCGGATGGGGGCGGGGCGCGGAGCTGCTTCCGGTTGGGCGGTGCTTACGCGCGTGAGCTGAGCCGGTGGGTGAGCGGCGGCCGCGGGAACCGGAGCTGTGGGCGCTACGAGGAAAGGTAGGTACTGCGGTCCCCAGTTCTTCTGCAGCCTCGTCCTTTTCCGCTTTTTGTCGTCGGCCCTCGCTCCCGACGCGGCATGGGTCCCCTTCGTTCGGGGCCCCTGTTTCTGCTAGCGTGGGGGGAACGGGCCCTAAGCCTGCTCGCGACCCCGGGGCCCTCGGCGCGCGGTCTGAGTTGAAGGCCGCCGCTCGCCCTCCCGCGCGCGCTGGGAAGGGGCCTGAGTCTCGGAGAACTCCGGCTCCCGGTTTTGCGTTCTGGGGGGTACTGTTTTGTGCCTGGCTTGCCACGTCCTCGGTCCCTGGGCCCCGTCTCTCACCGAGTCCCTCCTGTTTGCCTACTGAAGGTCGAAGGGCAGTGGGGTAGTGTTATTGTAACAGTTCTCTGCCACCTCCCACTAACCGGCCTACCTGTGTCCTCCAGCCCAGCCCCAAGGCCACATCCCGAGAGTAGGGTGCGTCTGCCAAGAAAGTCGTGTTCGCTGACTTTGAGGGTGTAGAAACGGGGCGGGGGGAGGGGGTCGGGGAGAATGCGGGAAGACACTATGTGATTTAAAAAAAAAAAAAAAAAACCTTTGTGTAATTTTAAAGAAAAGCCGACTGCTTCGAGCTTCCATGTTTGGCTGCATACTTCTGTCAGCGACGGGAAATAGTTTTTAAAGTTTTCTTAGGGAATTGTATTTTACCTTTTTTGTTGCTTTTAGTTATAGATCTTAGTTCTGATTTTTGGCATGCTGTGTTGAGAAGTAAAGTTAATTTCCAACAGCTGCCCTGATTAAGAGCATAGTTAGGTGGTAGGTAGTTTTGAAAGCAGCTTGTGCACTACGGCAAAAGTTTCCTGGGTCTCCTGCTAAAATTGTAGGGCCCTTGATCTCAATTCCTGATTGTTTAAATTCTCAGAGTAATGTCTCTGAGAATTGAATTGCATTCAACTTCCTGGCGGCATGTACCATAAGGTCAACGTTAACGAATTGGGAATAAGGTTGCTTCTAATGTGGTTTTGTAGTTGAAGTAGAGAACGTGTAGTCTCCCGATTATTTTTTGCCCTAGAGTGGGAGACACAAGACAAATGCATGTCTGACCTCATTCTGTGAATTTAGTTAGCCAAGTAACGATGGCCATCACTGAAGAATTTAAATATTATAGTACAAATTTACAGTACAAACCTGTAAATTGTATTTGTGGGGTAGAAGATGAGTTGCCTAGGTCTAATCTGAGTTTTACAATGATTCAGGGGTCTCCAGTAGGATTTTTTTTTTTTTGAGAATTGCAATTAGGAGGACCACGAACTGATAAAGATGAATTGGGTATGCCTGAGTGGATGGTACTTGGTTACAGCTTTGAAATCAACTCCTACCGCTAACTCTCAATGTAATTGTTGGCTTCCGTTCATCCAGTGATGTGTCACAAGATACATATTGGTGGCATTTTCTATACATTGCACCAGTACAGGAGATTGGTAATTGATACTAACACAAATTTTCTATAACATGGGTGTGCCAGGGGTGTTGGAAGGACAGAGGTGTAGCCAGGGATAGCCACTGGAGATGTTAGGCCATAACATCCTAGATCCTTTGTGAACTCTTGAATATGGGTGTTGTTGATGTTGTAATTTATATATTAGAGTTAAAACAGCTGAAATAACACTTGCCTGTTGCTGCCTGATGGCCAGATCTGGTGAGGGGAATTGGGGGTTGGGGAGCAGGCAGGAACTGCATTGCTGCCAAGTACTGTCCAACTAATCCAGTAAAATGTATTGGTATATAAAAAGTGTAAGACATTGTATTGGGGACTGTAGAAAGATACTAATTTATATTAGCTGAGAGTCCTGCCTTATTTAAAAATGTATCTATAGGGGAGCTAAGGAGACAACTTAAAGTAGCCTATGATCCTTATTGTGAAGTGGTACAAACAAGTTTTATAAAGTTAAGAGGAATGGGTACGGATTACTTCCAGATGGAGTAATCATAGTAGATAGGTCTTTTCATCTAGGACTTTAAAATTATTTATAGACATTTGGCACCGAAGGGAAATTGAGCTAAAATAACTACCAAATTCTCAAGGACTTTATGTGTGTTAAACATGCACTGCAAAATTGCAACTAGAAAACAGAGTTCCTGTCCCTACATTTTGCAAAGCATTCCTATGGCAATTAATTATGTGTTAAAGTTTCATCAGCCCCAAAGGAAACTTTTTTCTTCCAGAATTTTTAGAACTTTTTTCTTATTTTTTCACTCCGTAGCCAGAAAAATTTAAAGTTTGTACTGAGCTGCTTTGGTTATAGAACTAAGGAAGCTTGAGTAATAGTTTGTCATTCTCAAAGCTCTTCTTTGGACAAATTTTGCAGTTTTTCTGTTCTCAGCTGTCATATAAATGTGTGTGCTCTCAGTACCACACATAATTGAATTAGAATGTGTTAATGATCTAATGTAAATTTGCTTTGTCACTAGAGAAACATTGAATAAATGGTTTGTTATTATCATAACTTTTATCAGATCATGTCAGGATGACATTATTCCTTGAATGTTACAATCCGTTGTGGTACTTGCACTAAAGTTGTAAGTGAAGAATGTCAGATAACCAGATAGCTTTAATTTCTAGATTTTATAACCTGGGCCTTAGTATACTTGAGCTGCTGTCAGGCTGTTCCCCCAACCCACAACTGAAGTAGACACTTAGGCAGTGAGATCCTGTTTTCGCTGCATTATAGAGGATTGTCTTTTTTTGCTGATTATCCAGCTCAGAGAACTGGAATTTTACCACCACACCCATTTCTCCCACTTGTTAACTTTGAGCAATGGATCTTGGGTCAACCAAAATACCTGTGGGATCACTCAGTGCTAATGTTCTTGAGAAGTTGTATTTAATACAGACATCTGAATTTCCCTGGAACAATTTAAGTGTTCTGTGACCAATGACTGGGAAGGAAGGGAGGGAAATGGCAAGAATTTAGAGCTTTCAAGGAAATTTTTGAATGGATAAAATAAACTGATTCTTAAGGCTAATCTTTGTTATTGAAAGAAATTTAAGCTTATGCTATTAATTTTCTCCTTATAAATTAACTGGAGCAGTTCATGAAAATAACTTTTGCAGAAGACCATTATTGGTGATATACTTTGAAGGATGATAGTTACTTGATATCTTTCCTGTTCTGTTTAGTTTGTGTCTCTAACATGGCATTTTCCAGGAGAAATATAGTACGTGTCACATGAATACATTTTCATCTGAAATTTTAAAACAGATTAAATTAATTTTAATAATTTAATCCAGTGCATACAAAATGCCATTTTTTTCTATGTAAAGTGTAACACTTATATGACATCTTAATTTACACCAGCCACAGTTCAAGTGCTTATTAGCAGCTGCATGTGATTCATAGCTATAGTCCTGAACAGTACAGGTCTAGTTTTTTTTTTTTTTTTTTAAGATTTTATTTTATTTGAGAGACAGAGCACATGCAGGAGCCAGGGGAGGGGCAGAGGGAGAGGGAAAAGCAGATTTCCCCGTGAGCAGGGAGCCCGACATGGGGCTTAATCCCAGGACCCTGGGATCATGACCTGAGCCGAAGGCAGACACTTAACCGACTGAACCACCCAGGGTGCCCCAGATTTTTTTTCTTTTCTTTCTTTCTTTCTTTATTTATTTTTTTTTTTTAAGAAAAAATATTAGATGTTACCCTTGGTGAAGGTGGGACAGAATTATAGGAAGAAGAACTTACAGGTCATTTGAGAAATAGGAGATGGGGAGATGCTTTTTCCACAACCGTTGATTTACCTTCTAGATCACATGATAAAAGTTCATACAACTAAGTCCTCCATTTATGTTTTCCTGATATCCTGTTATCCATTGATGTGTAGCTGTGATGAAGAGGGAAGGAGAAAGAGAAAGGCCATTATTTGGTTTCAGTTTGGTTGAAAAGATAAAGATGCTTCAGAAATAACTGTACTAATGTAGTTCTTCAAATACATTGTGTGAAAGGTTGTTTTGTACTGTTCTCACATCTTTCCATATAAAATATCCTTTGTCTTGGGGATCCTTTGTTTCTACTTGAACATTTTTATGTCCTGTATGGATTTAGGTAAATCTAGTATAATCTTTTTTTAGTGTCTATATTCATAGCACAAGAGGCCTTTGTGAAAGTTTCTAATAGCCAGGATTTGGTATATTATATGTGGGTACAAAGTGTATTTTTTTTAAAGTTATTTAAAGTGCAGGGTTTTTTATTGTCCACTGCAGAGAGGTGAAGGTAGGACCATTGGCTTTGTCCAACACGTGGTCCTTGTGACCTTTTTAAGAAGTAGTTTCATCAGTGGTAGATAGAAAGTTAGATTTCAGGGTGGCAGTAGGTGGTGAGGAGCAGAGATAGCAGTATAGACACTCCTATGGGTGAAGGAAGGGGAAGGGCAACCTTGAATGAATAGCGAGGTCTGGGAAAGACTGATTTTGGATTGTGGAGACCTGAGAAGTATTGATTGTTTAGAGGCGTGGGATTGGAAGTTAATTGAAAGAGAAGGAAAAGGGATGGATAGATGATAAAGCAGAAGCTCTTGACTTACTCTGGAATCCTCTTATCCTTGTTATCAAGATGTTAAGCCTCAAACTTAAATGTAGCTTTGCCTCTAAATCACAGTGAATCACTGTTAACATTTCTATATGTTACGTGTATCAAAACCTTGTACAGTATCTTTTCCAGGCCTGGTAATGAGCTTAGGCATTTATTCATATTGTAACATCTGAGGTTTGCAAGTGTTGTTAAGGAATTATGCAAGAATTGTTGGGGTAGGGCGCCTGGGTGGCTC
This sequence comes from Zalophus californianus, assembly GCF_009762305.2. Taxonomy (NCBI): domain Eukaryota; kingdom Metazoa; phylum Chordata; class Mammalia; order Carnivora; family Otariidae; genus Zalophus; species Zalophus californianus. Next base: position 83,047,509 of record NC_045606.1, read on the forward strand.
AGTTGGTTAAGCAACTGCCCTCGGCTCAGGTCGTGATCCTGTGGAGTCCCTGGATCAAGTCCCGCATCGGGCTCCCTGCTCAGTAGGGGGTCTGCTTCACCCTCTGACCCTCCCCCCTCTCATGTGCTCTCTCTCTCTCTCTCTCAAATAAATAAATAAAATCTTAAAAAAAAAAAAGAATTGTTGGGGTATTTTATTCTGAGGATGTAATTAATCATTATAAAATTTTCCTAAATGTGAAGTTCCCTTATTAATAGGCATAAGGAAAATCATCTGTTGCAGTGACTTGATTTTACTTGATTTTGTAAACCTTTAACATTATAGATACTGTTTGGATATATCACAAAATATCCACAACAGAAATTTGTTCCTTTTCTCTGCAGAGTTTTATTGGTCTAAAGAAGTGTTTGTAGTTTGAGAGGGAAGTTTTATTTTGCCCTAAAATAAAGGCATACTCATTTTGGCATTTAAGAGAGCCATTAAATCTCTTAATTTTCTCTTGTTCCACTGATTTGGTTGATCAGTTGAATTATTGAAGGACAAGCTAAAGTGTTACTCTAGAGCAGGATGTTTTACTTTAAAAAGAGTTTGTCTTAATAGATGTGTTTTTTCTTCAGTCTCCTTTTTCAGTCTGGAGAAATGGCTTGAAAATGTTTTCTTTGCAACTAGTATTGAAAAGAGTTTTTATAATATTTAAAAAGTAATATACACAGGTAATACACATGAGTGTGTATGCATTTACAAAATATAGACAGCAGAGTACAATATTAAAGTTCATACCAGCCTCACCACCCCACCCTATCTCTTCTCCCTTGAGTCTGGGGGTTACCACTGTTTACGGATAGATGTTATCCTTCCACGCCATTTTTGTTCATATGTGTTCTATAGTATACAAATACAAACAACCTGGGAGGTTATTTGGTTTCGCTTTTTACATAAATGAAATCTTAACATTGTTTTGCAAGTTGCTTTTTTGTTGTTCACTTAACATGTCATGGCGAATTCCCCACTTCAGTGCGGATCGATCCACCTCATTCTTTTTAACCTTTGTGTAGTCTCCCATAATAGAGATTTCATGTGTATTTACTAGTTCTCTGGTTTTGTTTGTTTTCCATTCCTTTTTTATCACTATAAACTGTCATTATGGAATATCTTTGTGCAAGTGTCTTTGTATACAAATTTGGGCATTTCAATGGGATAGCATGAAACAATACTGATAAACTTTCAGAAGCATAGCTGAGTTCTGATGTTGGGTAGGAACCGCTACCAAAGAAAAGTCCTACCTTCTTCCTGGTTCTCTAGTGGTTTCTTGGTCTTGCTTTCACATTGCTTCTTATGGGTTTTCATCAGTCTCACCAACCATCCAGTAAGAGTACAATTTTTTTGGAGAATGAGCATTCCAGGAGTGACTGCCTCCAATCATCTCCTTAGAGGCATTTCTGTGTGACTTATTGGTGCTGTCCTCTTTACTGTAGAATACTTTCTACTCTCTGTTGATGACTCCTCTGCCATTTCAGGATCTTCTCACCCTTCCCTACTGTGCTGCTTTCCCAGGCATTGAATACAGTGTCCTTGTGTGCTGTTAATAAAACTGAAAGTTATTCATGGAGGCCTCAGGTTGTGCTTTTGTATAATCATCTCTCTAGGTTCTGTTGGGATTAAACATATTTCTCTGTTTGCTTTCCTTCTACTTTTAAGGAATCTTTTTTTTTTTTTAAAGATTTTATTTATTTATTGGACAGAGACAGCGAGAGCAGGAACACAAGCAGGGGGAGTGGGAGAGGGAGAAGCAGGCTTCCCGCTGAGCAGGGAGCCCGATGTGGGACTCGATCCCAGGACCCTGGGATCATGACCTGGGCCGAAGGCAGACGCTTAACGACTGAGCCACCCAGGCGCCCTACTTTTAAGGAATCTTTATGTAACATGCTCACCATTAGCTGTTGTAAGCATTTTTAGTTTACTGAATCCAAAGGACTCTCTAAATCCAAGGTAATGCAATGTAACTTCCTTTACTATTTGGGGGTTACAAGAAAAACAGATACATTGAAATATGTCTAATCTGTTGGCATATTTAATTTCTTTTTCCCCTGGAACAATTCATTCTAGCTCCCAAAACTTTCAGGCAGGATCGGATATATGCAGTTTCTTCATATTAAGTATATTTTCAGGTCAGTTTTGTTTTTTTTTTTTAAGATTTTATTTATTTATTTATTTATCTATCTATCTATCTGTCAGAGAGAACGCAAGCAGGAGGAGCCGCAGGCAGAGGGAGAAGCAGGCTTTCCGCTGAGCAAGGAGCCTGATGCGGGGCTTGATCCCAGCACCCTGGGATCACGATCTGAGCCGAAGGCAGACTGAGCCAGCCAGGCACCCCTAAGATAAATAATTCTTAATCAGGAAGAAACAAGATAGATAGGGGTGTTTGTATGATTGCAGCTTTATTTTTTTTTTAAGATTTGAGGGAGAGAGTGTGCATGTGCGCACAAGCAGGGAGGGGGCAGAGAGAGGGGGACAAACAAGACTCCATGTTGAGCAGGGAGCCTGATGTGGGACTTGATCCTGGAACCCTGGGATCGTGACCTGGGCTGAAGGCTGTTGCTTAACGGACTGAGCCACCCAAGCATCTCTCAGGTCAAATTTCTTAAGATATTACTATGGCTGTTTAAGAGGTTAGTTAAAATAGTGGTTCACAGCCTGGCTGCCTTTTAAAAATATTAAGTTAGGGGTGGGATTTAGTGATCATATTTTCTTAAAAGTCTTTGGGTGATTCTAGGGTACAGTCTAGATTGAGAACCACTAAGTTAAAAGTTATGCTGAAAGAATTTTTATGTTTTTAAAAATATTTACATATAAATTGTGAGCCCTTGGACTAGATGGTTCCACTAGTGACATCCTGGGGAAGGTGAAGTCTGGCTAGCTTAATCTGCAAATTAGGGTAAGGTAATGCATTTACCTTTCATGTGATACAGTGGTCCTCTGTACTGAGCCTTTTATTAGTTTCCTAGGGCTGCTGTAACAAATTAACCGCAAACTGGGTGGCTTAAAAGGTCAGATATGTATTCTCTCATAGTTCTAGAGGCTAGAAGTTAGAAATCAAGGTGTTGCCAGAGCTATGCTCTGAAGGCTCTAGGGGAGGATCCTTTCTTCCCTCTTCCTAGCCTCTGGGGTTGCCTGGAATCCTTCGCATTCCTTGACTTGCAGATGCATCATTCCAATCTCTGCCTCTTCATAACTTGGCATTCTCTTCTCTGTGTGACTGTCTAAATTTCCCTCCTTTTATATCAGTCATTGGATTAGAGCCCACCCTCTAATCCAGAATGACCTCATTTTAACTTAATTACATCTGCAAAGATCCTGTTTCCAAATAAGGTCACATTCATGGGTACTGGGGTTAGGACTTCAGCATATATATCTTTTCGGGGGACACAGTTTAACCCACAATCAAGCCTCATGCCTAATAACCACCTGCCTGTCCGGTAAGGGAGCCATTGGTTACAAGTGGAAATGAGTTAAGAGATTTTGTGAATTTACAAAAACTGACTCTCCCTGCAGTGGGGAAAGGCATTAGAATCCATATTCTACTGGTGAAAGATTAGTTAAAATACGAAAATTGGGAAAATCTTTCCTCTTGATTTTTAATTTTATAGTTTTTTCTCTAAGACCGTAACCTCTCTAGACAATACTGTGGGGAATCTGTAGAGTATGCTAAACAAGTTACCATCCTGCAGCTTCTCTGCAATTTTTTGGTCAACATTTTTTGATAAAGTGTTCCAGCCTTGTGCTTGTTCATTAGAGTCAGCTGTGACTGCCGGGGTTCTGAAAGTATGGAGTAGGACCCAGGGATCTGTACTTTGAACAGTACTCTAAGCATCATTATGCCTGGGCAAGTTTGGGAAACCCAGGATAAGCGATTCTAAAGCAGTTGTTCTCCATTACCGTACTATCTGAATGGTTTGATCTTTAAAGGTGGTTTGAGGTTGAGCATGAATATGGGAGACAACTTGTTGCTGTGTATAGGACAACTAATCTCCAGTATTTCATGGTTCCTCATCTAATGATCACCAGAATCACCTGAGAAACGTTTCAGACTTCAGAGATTCTAATTCAGTAGGGGAAATTCTTTTAAAGCTGCTTTGGTGATCCTAATAACCAGCCAGTTTTAAAAACCAGACCCCTGATACAGTACAAAAGTAAAGTTATTTGGAGTCAGTCTAAATTTAAATGTTGGTCTTTTTGCTTTTAAGTCTTAAGAACTTGGGCAAGAGGGTTAATGTTCTACTTTTGTGTTTTTAAAAGGGAGTCTACTTAAACAGGGTGGATATTTTAACTGATTCCATGTCAGCTTCCAATCAGATGAAGGAAACCAGTGAAAATTTCTCACCATAAAATTGGAAAGTCTGATATTCTACCATTCTTGGTTTATGGATTAAGTAATAATATTTGGGATAGTATCAGATTAATAACTGGATATGAGCTTTTAATTTCTTAATTAGAGTGCACTGCTTCCTGAATTAACTAACCTTTGTTTTTCTTTAAGATCTAATTATCATGGACCTGCGACAGTTTCTTATGTGCCTGTCCCTGTGCACGGCCTTTGCCTTGAGCAAGCCCACAGAAAAGAAAGACCGTGTACACCATGAACCTCAGCTCAGCGACAAAGTTCACAATGATGCTCAGAGTTTTGATTATGACCATGATGCCTTCTTGGGTGCTGAAGAAGCAAAGACCTTTGATCAGCTGACACCAGAAGAGAGCAAGGAAAGGCTTGGGTAAGGTGCCAGCTCTCGGGGCTAAAGTAATGACATTTCTTTGTAAATCAACTCATTCTTTTTTTCTCTTCTGGCTTGGCCACCCAGTAAAACTGTTTTGAACTACATTCTTCTGAAAGCTAACCACAGAATTCCTACCGCTAAAATTTAATTGCTTGCTTTCATACATTTCTCCACTGAGTAACAGTTTTACCTCATTCTACAAAGCAAAGTCATTTTTGCGTAAAAGTACCAAATGCTACAGGACCCGGATTGAACTGTATCTTATTTCCAGAGGAACATTACATAGGGGGCGTCTCATCCCTGATGCTTTTAATTTTTAAAAACGATCTGTGACGTATTCATTGTTTCCCAAGCCAAGCCTTTGAGTGGATGATAAACTGCAAATGAGACCCCTGGGCTAATTTCTATACAGTTTGTGATTTCTGAGAATGTCCTTCACCCTCTTTGTTTTCATTCTCACATATTTGCTTAATAAAAAACAAAAGCAAACCAATCGTAATAAGTAATGTTCTTAATGTCAGAGTGTGAGTTGTTGGGTTTTTTTGTTTTGTTTTTAAGATTTTATTTATTTATTTGACAGATAGCAAGAACAGGAATACAAGCAGGGGGAGTGGGAGAGGGAGAAGCAGGCTTCCTGCCAAGTAGGGAACCCAGTGCGGGGCTCGATCCTAGGACCCTGGGATCATGACCTGAGCTGAAGGCAGACGCTTAATGACTGAGCCACCCAGGTGCCCCTGTGAGTTGCTGTTTTAATAACAGCTGGGCCATAGTTGGGTTCTGTGGCTCTCAGCAGGCATCTTTTACCTAGTGAGTTGATTTGGTGGAATCCCAGTTGATTATTTCTGAGGAGCTAAGATTTTTTTGGGGGGGGGCCTCATCCAAAGCCTTGCTTTTTGAGGAGATGTGGATTAATTTAGTGAACATTTTCTCCTTAATGAGAACCATTGGTGTAACTTTCTGAAATATATTTAAGAGATTTGTTTGGAAAGTTGTACCACATAAGAATTTCCAAAAGTATTTTGTCATCATGGATAGTACTATGAGTAGAAGACATTACAGAGGGACGCCTGGGTGGCTTAGTCGGTTAAGCATCTGCCTTCGCCTCAGATTGTGATCCCAGGGTCCTAGGATCGAGTCCCACATTGGGCTCCCTGCTCAGCGGGGAGCCTGTTTCTCCCTCTGCCTGCCATTCCCCCTGCTGGTGCGCTCTCTCTTTCTCTCTCTGACAAATAAATATATAAAATGTTAAAAAAAAAAAAAACATAACAGTTTGTTTTGGGTGATACTTCAGAGTAAATTTATTTTATCCTTTCATTGGATTATCTGCTAACTAAAGGGTAAAATATTTTATTCTTAAACACCGACAGAAACACTCAAAAGATTTTGCTATGTAGAATGAGAAACTGTCTTCAAACATTTGAAAATAGAAAAAACAAATACATTAAAGAGTCAATCTTCTATTAGGTTGCTTTTCTAACTTTAAGAGACCACGCTCACTTTTAATTTTAATCTAACTGTGCTAACATTTGGGCTAAAAATAGGGATGCATGAGGGTGTTTTGGTCTTCATGTCTTACCTATTAATAATGTCCGACCCACATTTGGGTCTGCACATGGCTCTTCACAGAATTATTCTTAAATAATGAAGGGCCTTCAGCCTTGGTGTCAATCAGTATGTTCTGGCTCTATGCAGGTAGTGGAATAGCTCTGCTAGCAGTTTTCAGTAGAGAGAATGTTCCTTTTTGTCATTAGTAAATAGCAAAAGGTCAACACATGAGCAGACTATATTTGATTGGAATAAGATGGTTAAAATAATGCTTTTCATAGAATGTATGAATGAATACTATTTGCTTCTAAATTTTGGAGATAATGAGAAATAAGGTGATGTACTATGGAAGCAAGGATTCCAGATGAACTTTCTTCTTTTTTGTTTTTAAAGTGATTCATTGTGGCATTTCTAAACATTGTTTTGATAGGTGACTGCACACCAGAGGTTGGGGACAACAGATTCCCCACCCCACCCCTTCTGCCTATATAGAAGACAAGTGATTAGGAGAGATCATTGTTTACACTTATAGTTGCAAAAATTCACTATTATTTTAAAATCTTCAGTAATATCTAAGAACATTTAATATAGTTTTCCCTTTTTCTTAAGAATGTTGACAAATAGAACATTTTTTCTTATGTGTGTATTCTCCCCCTGCCACCCAAAGAAGTCTTAAGTGTACTTAATTTTCATTTATGTGTCCTTCAGATGAGGTTTATTTGTTTTGAGGTGGTGGTCCTTAATATTAAAAGTTTTCACCCTTGGTATATTTGCCTTAGAAATGAACTAGAGCAGTTCATCATCTTTTCTTTAGATCACAGGCTAACCCCTTTGAGAGTCTAAGGAAAGCAAAGGACTCTACCTCAGAAAAGTACACATATGAATATGTATAAAATTTTGCATGCTAAAAATTTCAGGAATATTATGAATCCTCCTGGAGCCTACTTAGGTTCATTTAGAAAAACAACAACAACAAACACAAAGGATTTGCATTTTGACTCTTGAAATGTAGAGGCATGTGTTACCTCTTAGGAGAAATAACATAAGGTCCACGAAGTACATTGTGTCTATCCTGAAATAAATGCTTATTTGGTGGCATCATAACTACATCTGTAGGGTTCTTCAGGGTCACAGGAAAACAACACCATTAGCTTCATAAATTTGCACAGGCTTTAAAAGATGAGAGTTTAGAGCTTAGTGCCTAAAATAGGACATACCCACTTCCAGTGTACTTTCACAGCTGCCTGCAGGCTGGATGGCCAGCAAGATAAGAATGGCTTTTATATTTTTAAATGGTTATTAAAATATAGAGATATGTGACAAACCATATGTGGCCGACAAAATAAGAAATATTTGCTATCTATCCCTTTTCAGAAAAAGTTTGCCAACCTCTGTGTTAAAGCATTTGAGATATTTCTGTTGGAATAAGAGTGGCATTCAGCCAACTTCATTAACAAAAGCCCATCTTGAGCAGTCATATGCCTCTTTATCTGAATGATCCTTCTCTTCAGGCTATTTATAATATTTTAAAATTTTCATTTGAGACTGGGAGGCATTCTGATACCTTAACCCTTTTTTTCTTAACGGTACAATGGCAGTATTGGTAGTCAATACCATTTGGATATAAACTGGGTTCCATTATAGATAATGCAGAAGTTTTTAATACTGGTAGAACTTAATGTTTTAATATTTTTTTAAACTCTCCAGGGTTAAAATTGCAAAATAAAAAATTTCTTATGCCCAGGTAGATAGAGGAGGGTATTTAAGATACAGCTTCTTATTGCTTTACCTTTTCTATTAACATTTTTTTTTTTTAAAGATTTTATTTGACAGAGAGAGACAGCAGTGAGAGAGGGAACACGAGCAGGGGGAGTGGGAGAGGGAGAAGGAGACTTCCCGCCAAGCAGGGAGCCCTATGCGGGGCTCTATCCCAGAACCCTGGGATCATGCATGACCTGAGCCAAAGGCAGACGCTTAACGACTGAGCCCCCCAGGCGCCCCTCTATTAACATTTTAGAGCAAAAGCTAGATTATACATTCCCTGAAGGAAAATGCTTGTTAAATTACAGAGTTTGAGTACTAGACAGTTAAGGCTAACAGCATACTGAATATCAAGATGAATCTCTTTTCATAGTGTCACTAGTATTCTGATTTTAATCATTTTCCAATGTTGTATTCATAAAATGATGCATAGTGGGAAAAGACATTTGCTACCAGGTGACAGCCTTTTTCAGTCCTGCAAATAATAGGGCATAGGAGTATGCCAAGATTTCAAATCTCTTGGATGTTTTGATTTGAAGTTCCCCTTCCAAACTGGGCCACTGACTTGGGTGACTTTATATAGGTTGTCTGCGCCTCTATAAATGAGTGGTTGCATCTTCACAGGTTTTCATGTCATGCACATATTTCGAAATTCTTAAGTTAAACTTGGAATGGCAAACCTGGAAGAAAAGCTCATGAAGAGTGAAGTATATTGATTCTTTAGCTTTGTAGTTTTATCATCTGTATCCTCATCCTCTCAGCTTATTAACATTCTCCTAAGCTCACATATGTCGGGGCAGACATTCTTACCACGTCATTTCCTCAGAGTTCTCTGTTTTTGTGGTTATATGTGAAAGTCCAACATAATGTATAATTAGCTGCTAGCTATTTTTTAGAGTAAGCATGCATCTGTCCTTCTGTCTTTGTGTAACTTTGTGGATTTTTTTTTTCCCCTCTGTTTGGGGGGGTGTGTGTGTGTGTGTGTGTGTGTGTGTGTGTGTGTGTTGGTTTTTTGGTTTCTGTTTTTTAAATCTTGAGGTATAAGTGATCCCAGAACTATCTTTGTATCTTTATATTTTTAACAAAAGTGTTTTTTTTTTTAAAGCAACTGAATTTTTAAGTCTGGTTTAAATTTTTGAATTTTTTAGAAAACCATATCAGTGATTGTGATTATTTACCGAGAAATTGAGATTCTCCTAAAAGCAATAAAGAAAAACATAAAGATTGCGTGTTTTTTGATACAAAGATTGGAGAATCCAGATAGGGATGGGTATTCACTCTTGAATTCTGGCACTGGCTGTAACCTACCCCTAAAGGGATGAGACTGGGTTTGCTTTTGCATGTAATTGCACCAGCCACGGACTGTGCTTACCTTATCTAGATGGCTCATTTCAGACCAGTAACAGGCCATTTATGAGAAATATTTTCAGTTGCTTGTCTGGAAGGTTTTTTGGAGACTTTTTTATGTCCATGCTTTAGCCCTGGGCAACACCTCTAGTTACAGCACACACCTGGCTAAGTGTAGAGCCTTGTGTCCCTTTAACCTCTTGCTGGATTTCTCTGCATTTTCTACAGAAAGATTGTAAGTAAAATAGATGGCGACAAGGACGGGTTTGTCACTGTGGATGAGCTCAAAGACTGGATTAAATTTGCACAAAAGCGCTGGATTTACGAGGATGTAGAGCGACAGTGGAAGGGGCATGACCTCAATGAGGACGGCCTCGTTTCCTGGGAGGAGTATAAAAATGCCACCTACGGCTACGTCTTAGGTAGGTCCCTACTGTCTGGGGGAAAACGCCTTATGGAGCTGGCACCTTGAAACGTAACTGTTTTGTCTTGTAGAATGATTGTAGATAAAATAGACGTGGATAAAGATGGGTTTGTGACGGAGGGGGAGCTGAAATCCTGGATTAAGCACGCCCAGAAGAAATACATATATGACAATGTTGAAAACCAATGGCACGAGTTTGATATGAATCAAGACGGCTTAATCTCCTGGGATGAGTACAGAAACGTGACTTATGGCACTTACCTGGGTAAGGGGCAAGATGTCAGCCTGATAGAGACTATGGTCTTGAGTCAAAGAAACAAATGGGTCACACAGTGAAGGAAAGGAAGAAATTGTGCTCATTTTAAATAGTCCAGTGCTGAACTGATTTCCCTTTATTTTATTAACTTTAAATGTGTATATTAAGTATTTAATTTTGGCTTTCTAAGGTCTGGCATCTTCTACATCTTTAGCATTTCAGATATTTTACCAATTTTTCTTTCTGTGATCCCTCAGAGACCATTATTTGGGGTAGATCTCATCTAAAAGGCTGCATTGTTTCAATAATGCGAAGCAAGAGACTTCGAGATGTCTCTTGACATGGTCACATTAAAGTATTGGACCTGATGGGTGTTTTGTGCAACTGATGAATCACTAAATCCTACCCCTGAAAGTAATAATACACTATAAATTGAATTTAAATAAAAACATTTTTTTTAAAGTCTTGGACCTGAAATTCAAACCAAATTAAGATTCCTTTATCTGGTGAGAATAGGAAGATTACTGTCTTTCCTTAATAAAATAAATATCAAATATAGTAGCTTTCCTTGATAAAATTTAACTGTTTTATTTTAGTATGTCTGCCTACCGAAGTTTAGAAATGAAAATTTCCCATTTGTTTTCTCTGGCACATGAGTTTATCAGCCTGCTATGCAAATGCTTCAAGGCAAATAAATGTGACTTTGATTGCTTTCTGTTGATTTGGTAGCTTGTGTGGCTTGGGCCACCTGTTAGTAATTTTCTTTTCCTTATTACACTTGCCTGTTGCTGAATGCTAGGTGGCAATCTTACAGAGTTGATGACTTAGGGTGTTTTTGTTAGTGAGATTCCTCTACTTGGTTACAATTTGAGATAAGAATGTATAAATGTTACTTCTTGCATTTTTATCCTGGAAATTAGGCAAATTTCTCAGTTAAAGCAGGCATTCTCCACCACTGATTAACAAGCAGTGAGTGTATAATGGTCTGTTTCCCCCACTGGATAGCCAGCTGTCTGTGTTAATTACAGGACTGCATGCATTTCTAGTGAAGAGACTTTTATTTCTGTGTTGGGCTTGTTCTCATTCCTAAGACTAAAGTGGCAGTCTCTCTTCATGCTTGACACTTAGCCAAGAACCAAACATATCCTTCACCCAATTAAGAACATGTGTATTAAAAAGTCAGTGCAGATGGAGAGGCACCCTGTGCTTCTTGCTTTCTGGCTGAAAGCCAGCACCCTCCTGATTTATTTGGACTTATAAAAATAGAGTGAAGGGTAGGCTATTGGTGATCTAAACAAAATGGTGTGTTAATAAATCTCCCGTTCAGACTTAGGCACTCACTTGCTATCCAGAATGAATCTTAAACTCCTTGTGTGATTATGTGCATAAAAATCTGTTGAGAGCTCTTTTGCTCTCACAGGTCAAATGATTCAATGTAATGGGTATTTCTACTGAGACTGCATAAGCTGAAGCACTTGCTAGGGAAGCAATATCTTTATAAGGCATCTTTCCCTCAAGGCATGTGGGTGGATAGTGCTGGGGTAATGAGGTGGCTTACAGAAGTGCTGAGGGGATTTTTGTGAGAGTATGTTCTTGATTCAGTTTTTTAGTTCAGGCATAAATAATCTTAGCTTTTAATTAAAATCTGTCTTAATGAATCTGTTTTCCACAAAAGGAGGGTTAACGCTGTCTCTGCCACAAGTAAAATAAGAAATACTAAGATCTATTCCGGCTATATCAAAACTAGATCAAGAGTGTACCTAAAATGATGCAGGCTGGATAGCACAGTAAACTGGTACTTAAGGTCGATCTGGCACTCCAAGCAGTGACAGCAAATACATGAGTTTAGTTATTAAAAATAAAGTTTTTTGTCTTCCTTTTTCATCCTTATGTATGTGCATGTTATCAGGCTACGTGATTGCAATCACCATGTTTTACCCTAAAGCAGTGAGGAGAGGTCTTTGTTAAGAATCTAGTCTTAATATATAAGTTGTCTTCTATTGTCTTTTTTTTTTTAAGATTTTATTTATTTGACAGAGACAGCCATTGAGAGAGGGAGCGCAAGCAGGGCGAGTGGGAGCTGAGCAGGGAGCCCAATGTTGGGCTCGAACCCAGGACCCTGGGATCATGACCTGAGCCGAAGGCAGATGCTTAACAACTGAGCCACCCAGGCGCCCCTTCTGTTATCTTTATTTTTGTTGTGTAGTTAGGACTTAAACTTTGTTTAGAAGAGATGACTTAGTATCTTAAAAACGAGGTGTATTTTCCTTAAATTCTCCATCTTTGACCTGTTACGGTTTTGAGTATCACATAATACTCACGATTCAATAAGCCGTCTTACTGAATTTTGACACATAACAAAGAATGAAGCTTCAAACTGCCCAACTCTCAAAATGGAGCAGTAGTTTGTTTTCCAAACTGTAAGGCTTAAAGTATGGAAGGATTGAACTCTAGATCAGAAATCAGCAGTGTGATGTTACTGTTAAAGGGGCCCTGTGGGTCTTTTTATAAAACTAGTGCCGTATCTTTTTTTATCTGATCGATGTGTTGTAGGAAAGATTGTTTCTTAGCTTTAATGTGTCTTTTACATTCATAATATCTTCACATGTTACCTTCTGGTCCACACAGCAGATTGAAAGGGGTTGTTTATTGTTTCGTTTTTCCTACAGATATCTCCTTCACATTTTTTTCAACTTAAACTGAATTTTATTCTTCTAGATTGTTATGTAGAGACTAAATACTGCTTATGTAGTTCAGCATCCTAACAGATGGATAGGTCCAACTTCAATTTGGTTGTAATCTACTGTTTAATTTTTGTAACAGCTTTATTGAGGTATAATTGACAAATAGTACACTGCACATATTTAAAATGCACAATTGATGAGTTTTGCCATAGGTATATACCAGTGAACCCATCACTACAATCAAGACAAATGAATATATCCATCACCCCAAAAAGTTTCCTCATGTCCCTTTATAATCCTGCTCACCTTCCCCATCCTCTATCTCTGGGCAACCCCTGACCTATTTTCTCTAACTCTGGATTAGTTTTGCGTTCTAGAATCTTACATAAATGGGGGGAGGGGGTGGCAAACAGTACTTGTGACTCATGGTAGATCTCTGAGTTGGCTGAAAAAACTAAAGTGTGTTCTTTCAGAGGGTAATATTCTGTTGCTCGAATCAGAGTGGCCTTAATATGAGATAGGAGGCCTTTGATATCTAGCTTCTCAATGGGAGCCTAATAATAAAAATAGCAATAGCTAACATTTATTGAGAGCCAACTCTATGCCAGGCACTGTTCTAAGCACTTGGATTTATTCGCTCATTCACACCTCCTGACAGCCCTGTGCAGCTGGCACCACTATTATCTTCATTATTCGGATGCGTAGATTGAAGCACAATTAAGTTACTTGCACACAATCACACAGTTAGGAGGTGGTAGAGTTTAGGATTCAAACCCAAATTGTATGACTTTAGACTACTGCTGTCTCTCAGATATAACCAGAAAGCTTGAACCTTCTAGTAGCCTTAACACCAAAAACAGCGAAGCATCACGTAATAGGTTACATAGCTAAGGAGCCAGGGTTCCATTGGAGTGGCAAACATTTACATTGCACCTGACTTTGATTACCAAAATGTTTTCACACTGTTACAATTTTACCTGTTATTTCTTCATTGCTTGGTTTATCTTTCTTGGAAATTGATTCCTCAACCCACCCATTTTCATGTTTTGTGGCAGTCTTAAGATTGGAGTTAAACATTTTGTTTTCTAGATGATCCAGACCCTGATGATGGATTTAACTATAAACAAATGATGGTTAGAGATGAGCGGAGGTTTAAAATGGCAGACAAGGATGGAGACCTCATTGCCACAAAGGAGGAATTCACAGCTTTCCTGCACCCTGAGGAGTATGACTACATGAAAGATATAGTAGTACAGGTTGGTGGAGAGCAGTGGTTCTCAGTGGAAACTCAGTTTCTCTTTTTGTGCTTATACTATTTTTCCTCTTTATTCTTTACTCTGTATCTGGAAGAATGGCTTGCTTTTATTATGAAGTAAGCTCTAAGCCCCAGCATCAGGCTTGAACTCATGACCCCAAGATCAAGAGTTGGATGCTATACCGACTGAGCCCAGCTAGGTACCCCAGGAAAATCCTGTTTTTAAAAATGTCCCATTGGGCGCCTCGGTGGCTCAGTCGTTAAGCGTCTGCCTTCGGCTCATGTCATGATCCCAGAGTCCTGGGATCGAGCCCCGTATCGGGCTCCCTGCTCCGCGGAAAGCCTGCTTCTCCCTCTCCCACTCCCCCTGCTTGTGTTCCCTCTCTCGTTGTGTCTCTCTCTGTCGAATTAATAAAATCTTTAAAAAAAATAAATAAAAATGTCCTGTAACCAGTGATCAGACACTAATAACAGTAATACTGGAGAATTCTCACAGAAGGCAGTTACCAATAAAACATAAACTATGGACTTTATAGTTTTGTAAACATAAAATATAGATTATAGCTACAGACGTATTAGTCACATTTCCTGTTAGAATGACTTCAGCATAACTAGGGCTGTTCCACATCATTGTGGGCTTGGTGGGATAGGTCGTTTTTTAAACAGTGTACCAGTGTTCCTCCAAGAAGATTCATAGTTCTTTTGGGTTGAAGCATAAAAAACAAGTAATGTTTTACCATTTTTTACCTAGAAAAACAGCAATTTCCTATGGTTTAACCATACTCACACATATACATATATGTGTGGTGGGGGGGTAAGATTTTATTTATCTATTTGTCAGAGAGAGAGCACACAAGTGGGGGGAGCGGCAGGGAGAAGGAGAAGCAGGCTCCTTGCTGAGCAAGAAGCCCGATGTGGCGCTCGATCCCAGGACCCTGGGGTCACAACCTGAGCCCAAGGCAGACACCCAACTGATGAGCCACACAGGCATCCCTGTGTGTGTGTTTTAATGAATGATAAATTATTACCTCAATTTCAACCAGATACTAACTTTGTCTCCTCTTCTGTCTAGGAAACAATGGAGGATATAGATAAGAATGCTGATGGTTTCATAGACCTTGAAGAGTATATTGGTAAGTCTGTTTCTACTGTTGTTCCTAGGAGAAGCTGAGAAGCTATGGAAGTGTGTTTGCCCACAGAAATAATTTACCTCATGGGTCAACTCGTAGCACATCATTAAGGCCAGACCAGCATGAGGAATAGTGGGTCCTGATAAAGTATCTATAGCAGCACTGTCCAATCAAAATGTAAATGTGAGCCACATATGTATTTTTACTTTTCTAAAAGCCACATCAAAAAAAAAAGTTTCTTTAAAACATGATTCTTTTTTTTTTTTCTTTTTTAAAGATTTTATTTATTAGAGAGTGAGAATACAAGCAGGGGAAACAACAGGCAGAGGCAGAGGGAGAAGCAGGCTTCCCGCTGAGCAGGGAGCCCGATATGGGGCTCAATCCCAGGACCCTGGGATCATGACCTGAGCTGAAGGCAGACGCTCAACCGACTGAGCCACCCAGGCACCCCAAAACATGATTATTTTCAATAATGTATTTTACTTAGCCTAATATTCTAAAATACTATACTTTCAACATGTTATCCATATAAATTAAGGATTTTTTTTCATACTGTCTTCAAAAGCATATTTTACACTTACAGTACATCTCAGTTCAGACCAGCCACATTTCAAGTTCTTGATAGCTCCATGTGGCCAGTGGCTACCATATTGGATAGCAGTGATACAGTACATCCCAGATGCCTATGGAATTGACAGTAAAGAGTTGCAGGGAGCCTGGGCTGGCATTAGGAAACCCAAGAGGAGAAGATAGGGAATAGAATAAAAGAGATCAGTGGGTGAATAAGCGACCACGAGTTGCTGATTTCTCTTAGAGCCTTTCTTTGCTCCTTTCCATGGTTTTCTGTTTGTGTTTTCTGTCTGGGTCCTCTATCTCCTTTTTTTTCCACCTGTCCCTTGAATTAAACAAGTTATTTCTTTTCTCAGATTTTATCTCATTATACTTGCTATTTATATCTAGGGTTATTCCAGTTGAATTACTCTCTGAATATTTACCATTCTGTTCTTCAAAGACTCATTGATGTATTTTCAGTTTTTTAGAGAAAGAGGGATGAGCAGTAGAAGATAGATTTTTTTTTTTAACCAAAATGATTATTTTTAATGGAGTTCAGCACGGTGGAAATAAATGTCTGGGTGCATTTACTGAGCCTGTTTCAAAGTTTACTATTTTTACCTTTAAATATTTAGTATTTTATCCTTTCATTCTTTTGCCATTTTATCTCCATTGCTAAAACTGATGAACTTATTTGAACCTCCAGAGGAGAGCAATTAAGTTTTATAACTGTTAAGTACCATCATTTATGAAGCACTGAGGTCAAATAAGGAGATATTTCTTTCTACATCCCTATCATATAGATCCAAGGGCAGAGGGATTGTATTTTGAAACTGTTAAAACTATCAAGTCTGTGTACGTATGTTTGTTGCTTTCTTTTACAAATCATCAACTAATGTAAATGCTTTTACACTGGGGATGCTGGGCTTTGTAAACCTGAAAGTCTCCCAAACAGTACCTTCCAGTTTCTGGGGATGTACCCTGTTGAGGAAAGAGATCATAAACAAATGGTCATTGTTTCTTACATTTAGCATTAATAAGAAGTCCCCGGAGTTATACTGTTAAATATTTTTATTCTTTAAATTTGTTATAGGGGCTCCTGGGTGGCTCAGTTGGTTAGGTGTCTACCTTCAGCTTGGGTGTTGATCCCAGAGTCCCCTGTGTCGGGCTTTCTGCTCAGTGGGGAGCCTGCTTCTCCCTCTCCCTCTGTCTGCAGCTCCCCCTGCTTGTGCACTTTCTGTCTCTCTCTGTCAAATAAATAAATACAATCTTAAAAAAAAAATAAAATAGTTATAGAACTTTGCAAACGTACACAGAATTAGATAGAATAGCATAATGAACCCCCATGCGCCTGTGCCCAGCCCTAACAGCCATCAGCCCCTGGCCAGTCCTTTTCAATCTTTATCTACTTCCTTTTTTTATTATTATTATTTCGAAGAAAATCCCAATCATCATCTCATTTCATCTGTAAGCATTGGGTTATGTATCTCTAAAAACTTTTAACATCTAAGATTATGTTAAAAGGACTGAATCCTTTTTAAATAGATAATTCAATAGTAGTATTGTTATCTTTACTTACCTAGCTTTAAAATGTACTCATTATGTCATATTTCTGTTAAAAGTAGGTCTTTTAAGGGGTGCCTGTGTGGCTCAATTGTCCAACTCTTGATTTTGGCTCTGGTCATGATCTCAGGGTCATGAGATTGAGCCCCTTGTTGGGCCCTGGGCTCAGCATGGAGTCTGCTTGTCCCGGTCCCTCTGCTCCTCCCCTTGCTCCCTCGCTTGCCTTTTTCTCTCTCTCAAATAAGTAAATAAAATCTTAAAAAAAAATACATACATATATATATATAAAAGTGTGTCTTTTAAGTATACATGTATTCTCTCTCTAATTCAGAATTTCCTGGGCGCCTGGGTGGCTCAGATGGTTAAGCGTCTGCCTTCAGTTCAGGTCAGGATCCTAGAGTCCTGGGATCGGGTCCCGCATCGGGCTCCCTGCTCCTGGGGAGCCTGCTTCTCCCTCTGCCTCTCTCTCTCTCTCTCTGTCTCTCATGAATAAATAAAATCTTTAAAAAAAAAAAAAAAAGAATTTCCTCGTGTGTACTGTGAAAGTTCTTCTTGACCCACAGGAGAGCTAAGGCAGGGCACTGGCCCAGTGGATCATACAAATACTACATTTTCTGAATGTGCTGTAGCATAGAAAAAGAACTGGCAAGTCCTGCTGTCAGGTATTCCTCCTTTGTTTAAAAATAAAAAAAAAAAGGTAGTTCTACTCTTAGCGCTCAAACTCAGGAAAATGACAGTACCAACTGTCAAATGACAGTAATACAGTTTAGTAACGAGTTCATCCTTTATTCAAGGGAAAACAGCCCACGGATTGGGGAGTGCAGTGCCGAACAAGCAGCAGAGGAGCACTTTTCCCAAGGGATTTTGGGCATGAGAAGAAGCAACACAGAAACAGGGCGTGATTGACTAGAAGGTCAGGGATTTCCTGATAGGGCTAGCAGGTCTTGTTTTCTGGGGTCAGGTAAGCTGCTAAAGCTGAGTTGGAGAATTGTGACTGGTGTAAAATTTCCTTGGCAGTGTGGTGTATCCCCTAAGTGCAGGCTAACTTGGGTTCAGATTTGTGGCGTGGGCCGTGCTGCTTGGAGCCACCTCCATTTTGTGGGTTTCAACATATGAATTACCTTTATCACAACTAAATAACTACCTTTGCGTAGAACTGCTAGAAACTATTTAGACGTATATAAGGTATGTTCCCATAGCTTGCATGAAATGCACATATACTTTGATGTAGTAAACTGGGGAGTCTTCAGACTTCTTCACTCACATAATTCTAAAAGAATTTTGACAAACAATATTCTCTTACATTTTAAAGTTGGCATCTACAGTATTTAAGTAGAAATTTATATTTTTTTAAAGATTTTATGTATCAAGAGAGAGCAAGAGCTGGAGGGAGGGGGAGGGGCAGAGGGAGAAGCAGACTCCCCTAAAGCAGGGAGCCCAAGGCAGGACTCCATCCCAGGACCTGAGATCATGACCTGAGCCAAAGGCAGACACTTAACCCAGCCACTCAGATGCCCCTAAGTAGAAGTTTAAACAGTTGTAAAGAATAATCTCTCTTGGTTGTAAATACTGAATTTTAAAGTACTTTAACTCATAAATAAATCTAGTAAAATTTAAATACCATAGCAACTTTTATTTGTTTGTTTTACCATAGCAACTTCTACCTACTAGCATTCATATAAGTAATTTGAACAAACCAACTTTATTATTTATTTATTTATTTGGGGTGGGGCTGGTGGGAGGAGCAAAGGGAGAGGGAGAATCCTAAGCAGACTTCATGCCTAGCACAGAACCTGGCTCTGGGCTCGATCCCACAACCCTGAGATCATGACCCGAGCCGAAATCAAGAGTCAGATGCTTAACTGACTGAGCCACCCAGGTGCTCCTGAACAAACCAACTTTAAAAGATAATTAGGAAATTCACATTTGGACTGAATATTTGATAGTACCAAAAGCTGATTTTGTGAAATGTGATAATGACATTATGACTATATAAGAAAATACCCATCATACCCATCATTTTTAGAGGTACATTCTAAAAAATACTTAGTAATTGGTTGTGCACAGTTTGGGCTTCTAGCACACACTTCTCAGGTTTTCTTGAGAATTTAAAATAGCACCTTTCTTTTTTATAAAGATTTTTTTTTTAAATCTTTATTAACAAAAAAATGTAATCCCCCCCCCCCCCCCCCCCCCCGCAACTGCCCAGCTGCAGTGCAGAGGCTCCTCCTCAGGCCGTTGTCCGACATGTGGAGAGTCTTCTGTCCCGGGCCCACCCCTTGCAGTACATTTCTGTTTATACAGCTTGTACTAAAACCACAGTGAGTGCTTCGAGTTCTGCTTGGGCCACCCTGGAAATACTTAGGTCGGTGTGTTATTTAAAAAGGAAGAAGCAGCAGCTTATATTTTCACCTCCTTGTACCCATCTTCAAATCCCATGTAGGTCCGTGCTGAGCATGACAGGCTTCTCATTGAGCCTCTGTCTTCCTCTCATGGGGACAGAGAGAAACCTTGGTCCTATTCCAAGGTCAGTGAGAGGTTTTGGAACTTAAGTGTAATTCAGGAGGTGACACCCTCGACTTGGTCATCCTTTTCCCTTCACGTTCGCAGTTTCAGGGTTGATGTTCAGTTACACAAGAGGATGGAGTGGAAATGGCATCCTCAGGAGTGATGGGGATAGCTCATATGAAATCACAGGAAGTGCTAGAAACAGCACTTGACTTTATCCCTCCCCACTTGGCGGAGGTCTCAAAGAGCAAAAAACCTCCCACATCATGTGTTGGGGGATCTATTTGGATATTCACTGTCCCAGATCTTTCATTGGCTCACCAGTGAAGAATCTGGGATGTCGATGCAAACCTGCAACAGGGTCAGTATGCACGTCTCTTGCTCCCCAGTCCTCCCTGAGCCTGGCCCCTTTTGCCCTCCAGAGACGCAAACCCAGGGAAGACAATATTTGACCACTCATGATTGTCATCTGAGCTGGCACTACCAGAAAGGTGGGTTCCAGCCTCCCAAGCAGTGCAGGTAGGGGTAGTAAGGGTAGCTGTTATTGCATGGAGAGAGGCCTGGGACAAGCCCTCCTCTTTCAGAGCCGGCAGGGAGGAGTGCTTCTCCAGGTCTCCCAGGTCTGAGGTGAGCTGCTTTCGCTTGGTCTTACAGAGTCTGTTCTGGAACCATATTTTCACTTGGGTCTCAGTGAGCTTGAGGCTCTTGGCCAGGTGAGCCCTTTCAGGGGCTGACAGATACTTCTCGTGGCTGAACTTCCTCTCTAACTCAATGACCTGAGTGTGGGAGAAGGCAGCACGGGAGCGCTTCTGCGGCTGTTTCGAGGTTTGCGGAAGGCTTGATAAGGAGCCTGCACTGTTTTCACTGTCCATCAGATAAGTCTCAAAGTGTCTATCTGGCTCGCTCTCCGCCGGCGCGTCAGCCTCCTGCCCGGTGCCAGGCCGGGCGCTCCACTCGTCCTCGGGCGCCCCAGCGCCACCTCTTCCTCGCTCGGGCTCCAGCTCCTGGTCTCGCCGCGGGTCTGGCTGGCGCGGGGGCTGCAGGCTGCTTGTGTGGCCGCCGCGCCTCTCCACACCGTCCCGCAGAATGTCCTGGATGAGGAAGGAGGTGAGCGGCTTGGACTGGGTGGCCGCCCCCACCTCCCTGGGCCGTGGCTTGGGAGCCCTAAGCATCCTGGTGGCTCGGCTGCAGCCCGGCGGTGTCAGCTCTTCTATAAAGATTTTTATTTATTTATTTGTCAGAGCACAAGCAGGGGGAGCAGCAGAGGAAGAGAGAGAAGCAGGCTTCTCACTGAGCAAGGACCCCGATGTGGGACTCTATCCCAGGACCCTGGGATCATGACCTGAGCTGAAGGCAGATGCTTAACGACTGAGCCACCCAGGCGTCCCTAAAATAGCACCTTTCTAATAGCAATAGTTTTAGCTACTTTGGATCGAAATGGAATGTAGGGAACAGCTGTCTTTTAAAAGTTATTTATCTTTTTGGATGCTAGTCATTGACCTTTATTTCTCCATTTCTTAAGGGCTAAGGATTCTCTTTGCACTCATAATCAGGAATTGGAAACATTCTTTTTGAAAAATTTTTTATTTAAATTCAGTAGTTAACATGTAGTGTATTATTAGTTTCAGGGGTAGAATTTAGTGATTTTATCAGTTGCATGTAACACCCAGTGCTCATTATATCAAGTGCCCTCTTAAATGCCCGTCTCCCAATTATCCCATTCCCCCCACCCACCTCCCCTCCGGCAACCCTCAGTTCCCTATAGTTAAGAGTCTCTTATGGTTTGCCTCCCACTTTGTTTTTATCTTACTTTATTTTTCCTTCCCCTCCCCTATGTTCATCTGTATTGTTTCTTAAATCCCACGTATGAGTGAGATCATATGGTATTTGTCTTTCTCTGACTGACTTTGCCTAGCATAATATACTCTAGTTCCATCCATGTCATTGCAAATGGCAAGAATTTCATTCTTTTTGTTGGCTGAGTAATACTCTGTTGTGTGTATATACACACCCCCTCTTCTCTGTCCATTCCTCTGTTGCATTCCTCTGTTGGTGGACATCTGGTCTCTTTCCACAGTTTGGCTGTTGCGGACATTAAGCAGTTGGAAATTTTTTTTTTTTTTCTGGAAATATTCTTGTTACGGGGTCATTAAGTAAGCCTCAGGAAAATGCCTTGCTTTCCCAAGGCCTCAGACCTAAAATACCCTTGTAACTGCTACTGGGTCCCAGACAGATGAGCTGGAAGGTGGATGAGGAAGAAGGGTTAAGCCAGATTACCATGTGGCGCTCTGGGGAAAGACACAGACCGGCCTTTTGCAGTGTGTCCGTTTGTGCGCGCAGGTGACATGTACAGCCATGACGGGAATGCCGACGAGCCGGAGTGGGTAAAGACGGAGAGGGAGCAGTTCGTGGAGTTTCGGGATAAGAATCGTGATGGGAAGATGGACAAGGAGGAGACCAAGGACTGGATCCTCCCCTCAGACTACGATCACGCGGAGGCGGAAGCCAGGCACCTAGTCTATGAGTCAGACCAGAACAAGGTAGGTCTGGCCAGGCCCAAACAGCCTAGTAGTGATCAAAGTCTGTTTGTGGGCGATTGGCTAAAACGTTCCTGTTGAGGTACCTAGAGCACGTCGGGTCTTCACTGGTCTAAGTCCGCTACAGATCTGAAGTTGACAGTTGAAAACTTAACAGGGCAGTGCTAGCTGTCTGATCTCATTTTAGAAATCCGTTTGCCCAGTGTTCACACCATTGGAGGCATTTGGCTTCAGAAAAGAGCCTCTGTATATCGCCTGTGTCCAGCGTGCGTCATCTGTTATCTTTGGATCCCCAGGAAGTTTTCTCTGCTTTTTTTTTTTCTTACCTCCTTTGTGTTTTTACCTATTACGGGCTCATTTTGCCTGCTCAAAGTTGGTCATTTCCTTCTTAAATACACTCTTTAAAATTAAGTTCTTTTTAGTGGGTTGTAAATCAGCATTTATATAGAGCTTGTTAAAATTTTCCTTGGTCAATTAGCTGAGGCATTTGTTTCATAAAAAGAGTGGTAGTCTCACTAAGCCAGCACCTTTTCAGCAGTTTTAATGCTCTGCTTAGAGTAAGCTGAAACTCAATCTAAACATGGGGGGGGTGTATTCTGAACATTCTCCTATCTAGGCCAGTCTTCTGTTTGAGATGCAGTGTCTTATCATCTGAGCCTTTTTAAGGCACAGTCTGTTTTGAGTTCTTGCTTCAGTCACTTCAGGAGCCAGGTGCTGTGTCCCGAGATACGTGGGAAAAGGAAACTCCCAAGGTCATCCGTTGTGAATCCGGCCTAGATAATTTTTGAGCTGAGGTCTGAGCCTTCATTTGGGGTTGTGTCTGGAATCTGTTGGTGGCTAGGGCATAGCAGGGGTGAAGACTATGGGGATGTTAGCAGATTTCATTGTTCCCTTTAGGCAAAGACTGGATTCACTTTAAAGCATTTTCCCCGGTTCTTCCTGTCTCTTACCTATACATAGGAGATGGCCCACATTTTGCTTGATGCATTAAGTTACTGAGCTGTGTTATTCCCGTCCTTCCACTTTTAACTTTCTTGATAAGAAAAATGTATTAATTGCTATTTTCTTCTCTCTTTGTGTGTATGTTGTGGAGGGTTGGGGGTGAAGGTTGAGTTCACATTTAGTTTAGTGGGAATTAGAATTTTAAATCCTGACTAACCCCTTTTGTTCTGTAGCGGTGTTTCTAAATTTGGAATGGGAAATCGTTTTTGCCTCGATTCACTCTTCTCTCTAATTTCAGGATGGCAAGCTTACCAAGGAGGAGATTGTTGACAAGTACGATTTATTTGTGGGCAGCCAGGCCACAGATTTTGGTGAGGCCTTAGTACGACATGATGAGTTCTGAGCTGCAGACAGAAGAACCCACATTTCTTCAAAAGTAATTTATTTTTACAGCTTCTGGTTTCACATGAAATTGTTTGCGCTACTGAGACTGTTAATACAAACTTTTAAGACCTGAAAAGGCGTAATGAAAACCATCCCGTCCCCATTCCTCCTCCTCTTTGAGGCACTGGAGGGAACTGTGCTTCTGAGGAACAACTCTAATTAGTACACTTGTGTTTGTAGATTTACACTTTGTATTATGTATAACATGGTGTGTTTATTTTTGTATTTGTTCTCTGGTTGGGAGTATGATATGAAGGATCAACATCCTCAACTCACGCTTGTAGGCAAACGTTAGCCCTTCACTCTTTCTCAACCCTTGCCATACGATTTTTTTAATTCTGACTTAACTAATTTTTTAAGCCTGAGATCAATAAGAAATGTTTAGGAGAGAGAAAAGGGAAAAAAATACACCCCACAATTATTTTTAGAGAGACAACACTTAATCTTGCCTGTTGAAAAGTATGTTTCGTAAGTAGTAGGGGCCACATATTCCATTCAGTTGCTCTAAGTCCAGCAATTGATCATGGCATTATCTGGGCAAGGACAGATTCCTGTGCTGTCAGAAAGCTTGGCTCGTCTTGATTTCATTCAGTTTTTTTTCTTCCCAGTAAGACTAGCTGTTTGCTAATTTTGCCAAGCACAGCTGTGGTGGGAAGAGTTAGGGCCAGTGTCTTGAAAATCAATCAAGTAGTGAGTGATCTCTTTACAGAGCTATACATAGAAACAGCTGGAAAACTGAGGGAAAAATACAAGTGTTTTCAGGGCACACACTTTTTTCTGGGTGTGCATCTGTTGAAGTGCTCAAGACTTTCTTGCCTATTGAATCACTGTAAGTGCCCCCCCGTTCAGCTCCTATTTCCCCAGGTGTTCCTAGGAATTAATCTTGCTTTCACTACATAGTTAAAATGTACTCCTTTCCAATTATGTCATTTCATTGAAAGTGCCTTTAACGAGAGAAATGATCACTGAATGAGGGTTCTCTTAAGAAACCCTGAGATGAAATGAAGAGATTATTTGGACCACCTCATATGAAGCTTACAACCTCCCAATGTATTGGGGATTTTTTTTTTTTCTTCCCTTTCTCTTTCAGACAGTGGTTAAATAGCAGTATTAGTTAGGAGCTTGGTTGCAGTGTTCTTATCTTGTGGGCTGGTTTCCAAAAACCACATGCTGCTGAATTTACCAGGGATCCTCATACCTCAGAATGCTAACCACTTACTACCAGGCCTATTTCTGTGTCAGCTGAAGAGCTTGAACTCAGACTCAAAGATGAGAGGGCCTACTGAGAGGACTCTTTGGTTTGAGGACCATTGTTCAACCTTCTTGCCTTTGACCCGTCGCCCCCTCTCCCCGTGGCCCCAAAAAAAGTTTATCATGGATCAGCAGATTGCCAATCCTTGTCAAAGAGAGGGACATTGTAGAAAGAGCTGAAGAAGCTGCCTTCTGTTCCCAACTCACTTTACCCATGTTTTATGTAACACAAACTCTGTCTTTTTTGGTCCTTTTCTTACAGATGGACCTCTTTTGAGAAGAATTATTGTATTCCAAACTTTTTTAGCCCTCAGGTTACTAAGATGATAAATATATGTATATCTAACCTTTATTATTTCATGTATCTTTCTGGATAATACATTCAGGTGGTGCTGGGTGATTATTATAATCTGAACCTAGGTGTATCCTTTGGTCTTCCATGATTATGTTGAGGTGGACTACTTGGCCTGGCAAAAAGCCAGATTATCACGGAACTTGATCCTGGCCTTTGCATTGAGCTCTTGAGAGTGGATACACTCTTTTTAACCCCAGTATAGGGGAATGTAAATTCTCTGCTCTCCAGATTCCCCATTTTTATCATTAAGAAGATCAAAGATAATAACGTCAACCCAGGATTAGAGAGGGCACATCATGAACTGTGTGGCAGGAGAGCCTTGCAGCTCACTAGGTACAGAGAACCCAGGCCTTATGTTAAAGTTACGCACTTAGAAAGCAAACCTTCATATGCTAAAATGGCAACTTCTGGATGCTGGGTGCTCAGCAGCAAGCATACTCTAATAATCTCTAATGATCCCCCTGGATTATCTTTTTGGTTTAAGTCAAGCCTGAGGCTGGTGAACAGTAGCTACACACCCACATTGTGTGTTCTGTGAATGCTAGCTCTCTTGAATTTGGATACTGGTTATTTTTTATAGAGTGTAAACCAAGTTTTATATTTATAATGCAAACAGGTACCTATCTGTTTCTAAATAAAACTGTTTACATTCATTGTGGGGTATGCGTATTCCTTTATTCTCTTAAGAAATGGAACTCTTGCTTATTACAATGATGGGTGCTGTAAAATATCAAGAAACAGAGGTCTCCTAGAAGGTTTACCATACACCCTCCCCATCCCGGAGAAGTTCTGCCTTCTCCCGGATTAGCTATTCCTTTTTTATTTCTGAAATCTTCTGGCATCTTCCTCACTACAGCTGTAACCCCTCTTTGCTTTCCTCGGGCCATGTAACTGGAGAGGAGTCCAGCTGCTCATTACATAATTACCTGATACCAAACACAAGCCATTCCTGAATGCACACAGCATTTATTCTGACTTTTATTTCAAAAAGGCTCTTTTTCAGGGGGTGCAGAGGGGAAGCATAAAGTATAAAGTAAAACAGTTTTTTGAACATTTTGGTATAGTTCATAAATGGTATTAAGATGTGCACAGTCATTTTGAGAACATGAAGGGAATTAACCATTAACTTTACTAAATAATGCAGCTTAAGACAGGTTTAGCCAAATTGGGTGGGGAGCACCTGGAATAATTCATGCTGGCTCAGTAGCTTCTGGACATGGCTGTCCCTGCCAGAACTATAGGATTATTGGCAGTGATGGCATAAAGAAGTTCTTTCAAACTCGTATTTTGGGCCTACTCAAGGTTTTGGTTTTTTCTTTATATCTCTCTGATTTCTTTTTTTTTTTTTTTAAGATTTTATTTATTTGACACACAGAGATAGCACAAGCAGGAGGAGCGGGAGGGAGAGGGAGAAGTAGGGTCTCTGCTGAGCAGCCTGATGCGGGGCTCAATCCCAGGACCCTAGGATCATGACCTGAGCCGAAGGCAGCCGCTTAATCAACTGAGCCACCCAGGCGCCCTATCCGATTTCTAAGGTGTTTTAAGTTTGTTCTAATTCAGAATGTATTATTTCAGAACAGATCCTCAATAGGAAAAAAAAATTACAAAAAGATAATTATTATCCATACACTGAAAAATCCGTCATACTCCTTTATAGTTGCCTCATAAATCAGTTCTCCAAGTGCTATGAATGATGCCACGTAGGAGTAGAAATTGAGGATTGTTGGCATGGCCTTTGGAGTGGTCTAAAGTAGACCTGGTTGGAACAGTAGCTTTGTGGGTGAGAAAAGAATGGTAGGAAAATGGAAAGTGGACTCCCTGATTTGCCATTATACCCTTCCCATCTTTTTCTGCATTTGTTAGTAGTTTGGTTTTTGAGAGAGAAAGAAGAAATTTCCCTAAATGTAAAATCATAGTTGTTGCAAATAAGCCAATATGGCTCCTTAGTTGGGGCCAACTTGACTGGGAGAAACAGTAGTAGAGAATTCTGTTTTCTGGGAGCTGGACATTACAGAATCATCTGTCATGGATTTCCCACACACCATCTCCATGATGCAGGCTCAGAACTGGAAGGAATGGACAGAATTGGAGAGAGCCCCTTGCAGCCCAGTACAGAGGAGGTGACATCAAGAAATGGGGGGAGCAAAGAGATCTCATTCTTTGTATCCCCAAAGCCTTGTGCAATGCCTTATACCCAGGATCTCCTCACGTGTTTTTTCTTTTAAAGATTTTATTTACTAGAGAATGAGCGGGGGCGGGGGGAGCAGAGAGAGAGAAACAGACTCCATGCTGAGCATGAAGCCCTACTCAGGGCTCGATCCCAGGACCCGGAAATCATGACCTGAGCCAAAGGCAGACGCTTAACTGACTGAGCCACCTAGCCAGGCGCCCCTCCTCAGGTGGTTTTGAATACATCTTCCCAATCCTTAGAGCTACTCCTAGGTCTACAATAATAATCCCTACATATTTTGGCTCAGAGACTTGACTGTTGGGAAACCTCAAAGCAGCACCTGCCTCGTCAAAACACTCAAAAGCAATGCCAGAGTAGGCCTGCCCACACACCCCACCATTATGAGAGGGTGCTCCCAATTGGAAAGAATTGCCAATTTTGTTTCCATCCAGAAGTTTTGAATGCATCTGTGGACTGAGGAAACAAAATAGCTATTAATAATTCTCAAAGCAGGGAGTTTGCCCCACAAGACAGGAACTCTCCTAGATTTATCTGAGTTTGGGTTTTTATTAGCTCAGACACAGGATTTGGGATAGGTGGCCACTTGGTACCTTCAGATGATAAACTGTGTTAGAGATGTGTGCATGTGCGATTTCTGTGCTTTTGCATATGCTCCTGCAGACTGCAAGTTGGAAGGGAAAGGATTAAGAACTTGTGAAGTGGAAGGACTAGGAATTTAGGGGAATGACTATTAGTTTTTCAAGAAAACAAAACCCTTTCACTTCTCATCCTGCCCTTTGGAGCGACCTGATTTTTAGGGCTCAAGTTCTGTTTTCTCTGGGCTCTATTATTACCTTGTCTCGATGACCACACCTGTCTCCCTGTGCTTACCAAGGGCTTTCCTTGTTCACCCTTAGAAACCTTTTGAGTAGAGTCCAAGGTGCTCTGAATCAAAAGTTGTTGGTGAGAAAAGAACCAGGTCTTACGAACTGGAGTCTCATAGGAATGTAAATAGAGAGCTTTACCCGCTTATTCATAAAGCAGTAGATGATGGGGTTGTGGACACAAGCACTCTTGGAGAAGAAGGCAGGAATGGTGACAAGCCGTAAGTCCAGCCCGTGGTTCCGGTTGTTGACCATATACATGGCCATTGCAGCGTAGGGCGTGTAACAGAGACAGAAGGAGCCCACCATCACTACCACCATCCGGCTCACCTCCCGCTCGGCCTTCTGGGTTGAAGCAGACTCCTGTTGCTGGGCTGCAACCTGGGCAGAGCACAGAGAAACATTCTTGTCTCCCTGGCCCTCAACTCCCCACCTCTCCGCCCTTTCCTACCAGGGGGGCATCCACTCCAGTTGCCTCTCTTCTGTCCCAGCTTCTGGCCTAGCGCCTCTTGCTCTCCTTCCTTGAGGAAAGTGGGATGGAGAATGGCTCTCTGGTCTGTGACTTTTTGGAAGGGATCATATGAATCTCTTGCCACACGTTTGAGCAGAGAGGACCCCGCCCTACTCTTCTCACCATTTCATCATACGCCCTGCCCCCACTTCCTTCACTGCTTTCAATATCCCCTCTACCTGGCTGTGGACATTTCCAGATGTCTTCTGTTCTAAAGCACTCACCAGCTCTTCCCTCTCTTCTGGAGCCCCCTGACTCCCCTCCTCCCTGACCCTCACAAAAATCACTCACAGCTCTGAGGGCTCCCAGCAGCTGCGAGTAGCAGAAGCAGATGAGGGAGAGAGGCACAATGAAGCAGAAGATGAAGAGGAACCAGGTATAGTACTCGCTGCGGTATTTGGTGCCCACGGTGTACCAGTCGGGGCCACAGGAACACTGCAGGCCCTCAGGGATGGACCTGCAAGGGACCAAGCACTCACCCACCGGACAAGCACTTGCCCACTGCGGGGCTCAGCACAAGAATGAGTGGGGTGGGTGCTGAGATTCCTGGACTGTGCTCTCCCCGTAGAGGATGCTCAAGGACTTCATGCAGGGGCGGTTTCTGACCTTACCAGCTGAGGCTATAGCAATTCCAACTGCAGGGTAAACATTAGCACTTGCCTCCCACAGCCCTTGCCCTCACCTACTCTACCAGCTCTTTAAAAGTGGAAGTCAGGGGTGCCTGGGTGGCGCAGTCAGTTAAGCATCTGACCCTTGGTTTCGGCTGTGGTAGTGATCTCAGGGTGGTGAGATCGAGCCCCGCATCTGGTTCCACGTTCAGGGCGGAGTCTGCTCAAGACTCCTTCTCCCTCTGCCCCTCCCCGACCCCTGTGCTCCCTCTCTCTCTCTCTCTCTCTCAAATAAATAAATAAGTCAAAGACTAAGGTTATACCCAACTCTTTCCACCCACATCAGCTTGAGCTCCTAGCTCAGCACCACTGCCCTACACTCTCACCGGCTCCAGCCAAAGAAGGGTGGGATGGAGACGCCAATACCAATGGTCCAGGTAGCCAGGACCACCATCAGTGCGTGCTTGGAGCTGAAGCGGAAATTGCCGAAGGGCTTACAGATGACCATGTAGCGCTCAAAGGCCAGGAAGGCCAGTGACCAGCCTGTCACCAGACCTGTAGTGAAACAGGGTAATTGGGGTAGACACTCCCACCCAGCCTGGCAGGCAGAATGGAATACAGATGGTGGAGCAAACATGGGGACTGATGGTTGGTGTGGAGTTTGGGACTTGGTCAAACTTCTAGTCCCAGCTACTTTATACCCAATGATAAAGAGCACCAAACTCCTTTTCCCCCGGCTCCTCTTTAGGGGCCCACTCTTAACCCAACAGTCTGGTCCCTGGTTCCAATCCTGGAGCAGTCCTTTGTCTCCCCCCAGTCTCCTTCCCCTTCAGCACCTGCCGTAGAGCCCGGGGAGGCCTCCAAAGCACAAACGTGGCGGCCAAAGATGAAGTATCCCTGACAGCTGGCGATGAAGACGCTGAAGACAGAGATGCAGTAGAGGAAGCCGCCCAGGGACACATTGACCAGAATATAGTTGAGTGGCTGTCGCAACTTCTCATAGCGCAGGGTGGCCACCAGCACCGAGGCATTGAGTGGTGTCCCTGCAAAGAAGACAAAGCCCATGAAGACTGCTTGGAGGTGGAAGGCCCAGACAGGGGCAATGTGGTACTGAGGCCCATCCCATGGCCCCACCAAGGAGATGTTCTTGAACAGATAAAACTGCTCCTCCCCTGACATCTTACTCATGGGATGTCCCCACACTCTCTGATTCCTCTTATAGATTACCGTCCCACCACCACCTCTCCCCTGCCCTCTAAAGCCCCTTTCAGCCTCCCTGAATGATCAGTACTGATCCTAAGCCTCCTAAGGACAAAGTTTTGAGATTAGAGATGTCCAAGCCCCCACCTAAACCTCCTTTGTGGCCCCAAAGCCGATTGTGTGTAAAGCCAATTGTGTGTTCTTGAGAGGATAAAAATATTGGGCTCAAAGAATCAACATGCAGTGCTGGGTGCTGGAATGACTAGGAGTCTGCTCACTGCAGCCTGGGGGTGCTGACCCATATTTAGCAGGGATGTGTCCACCACTGTGTGTGTGTGTGTGTGTGTGTGTGTCCTTTGAATGAAACTATTGAGGGTACGCCTTTCGGTTTGGCTTCCGGCGCCACTACATCCCTATACATTTCTGCGCCCATCTGCTCCTTTGTGGAAGGTGCCCCCTAAGTCTCCCTCTCCAGACATCTTGGGCTCACAGCCAGCCTGGGAAACAGCCTTGGGCCACAGAAGAGTCAGGGAACGGGGAGCACCCTGGGTGGGAGCACCTTAGTGAACGGCCTTCACAGATCAGTACAGGGGCAACTGGACAATGCTTGAAGTCTAAGGCCTCCCTGGCTGCCTCTGTTTCTTCATGTGGAGTCTACCCAGGAGGGTGTATTTTCTGCTCAGATGCCCCGCTCCAAACCTCAGCCAGGCTGAGGTTGGTTTGCTCGCTGGCCCCGCCTTGAGCTCAGCAGTGCCCAAGTCACCAAGTGCCCAAGTCTTGCCCTGTCTGCTCTCAGGTCCTGCCCAGCTCTCACAGCCGGACTCAACACCTGTTCCGCGCAGCCCGCCCCAACGAGTCCACTGCAGTGAGGCCACCCCAGCGAGACCAGCTCTGCCCTAAGCTCCGCCCTGTGAATGTGTCCCCTGCCCCACCTCAGCGGACTGTGAGCACAAGAGATCAAAGCGACGCACTCTGAATACAGGTAAGGGGAAGTGAAAGGGTGGCTCCTGGTGGCCCAGGTGTTTGTATCACATGAATCCCCCCACGGGGGAAAAATATAAACAAAATATGAAAAACGACTCCTGGAAAGCGCTATAAAGTACCCCAAAGCAGGCAGCAACGGAAAGGACCCAATCCTTGAATGAAAGGAACCATCTACATGTAAATGGATTATTTCCTGAGGGCCCTCTGCCCAGGCTAAAGGGCAGGGGACAGCTGGGAAGTCCCAGCCTTTATGCCCTGAAGAGGCAGAGGACAGAGTCTGGGACTCCAGACTGGCTGAAGATGGAAGGTGGGTCTCCTGGAAGGAAGGATGCCCCAGCAGAGGGAGGCTCCCCTCCAATCGGAGGCTGCGGGCCGAGCTCTGCAAGTAGGAGTGTGGCAGGAGCCCAGCAGAAAAGGCCGGAGCTGGAGGTCTGACAGCTGAGCAGAGGCGCGGGCTGCCAAACAGGGTGGCAGAGAAAGAGTTCGAGATTGATTCCACCAAGGTAGAGGAGCGGGGCAAACCCTCCTGGCTTTCCATCTGAAACTCCAGGAGGCCACACCTCAGGATAAAATCTACGGCCCTTGAATCCTGAGCTAGAACGGCTCAAAGCCGACTCGCCAGCCATTTGTGAGAAACTGACGTCTCCACGCACATGCGCGGAACAACGCACGCCCTCCACAGACACTCCCCCGCAGGGGGGACTCTGGCGGAGGCCCAGCTCAGCAGCGTCCAGGAATTGCAAGGCCCCTGGTTCTCCATTAGATTGCTGGGTCAGCTGGTCCTCTGCCCCAGGCAGACTCTTAGGACCAGGGCCAGAGGCCATCTCTCAGGCTGTGTGAAGTGCTACCTCCGGGCAGGGCATGGGGCCCGTTGGCCTGTGCTGAGTGGAACGAGTCAGCCTCTGCTGTCTTCAGGGCTCTGCTGAGGTGCCCAGCTCTGTAAACGGTTCTGACAGGAAGCTTCGGGCTTGGCCTGCCAACCCAGCTGGTGTGGACAAAAGACACCCCGAGGCCCTCCCACTGGTACTACCCAGGCTAGGTGGCTGCACATTTTGGCCTCTTCTAGGTCCGTCCTGAAACCTTTCCAAACAGTCTTTCCCACCTTATTCTCCCCAACATCAGAGGGAGGGGCAGTGGGCGCAAGCTGGAAGCAACCCAGCCCCAGGTAAAATGGGGCAGATGCCCAGCGCCCGGAGGGGGCGGGGTGGCAGACAGCTAGGGCCAGAAAGAGCCTTTCCCAAGTTTAGGGTCTTATTGGTACCCATGGAGGGGACAACAAGTTTTCAGAGTCAGCGAAGCCATGGAGTAGAGAGCAGGAAGATTTTGAGGATGGGGCATGGGGTAAAGGTGGAGGGTAATGCTAGAAAAACTGAAGGCAGTTTGAGTACATTTAACATATACAGTGCCCTTTTCAAATTTAAAGTCACTTCATTAATTTCGGAACATGATGGTATACTAAGGCTTTACAGAAGATTACTTTAGTTAGGTATATTTAGACCAGGCTTTCTCCATCTCCACACTATTGATACATTGGATCAGACAATTCTTTGCTGGGGGAGGGGGCGCGGCTGTCTTGTGCATTGTAGGATGTTTAACAGCGTTCCTGGTCACTACCCACTGGATGCCAACAGCACTGGCACCACCTCAGTCATGATAATCAAAAATGTTTCCAGACACCAATATCCCCTGAGAAGGAAAACCACCCCCCCGCCTCCTCCCGTCCAGTTAAGAACCACTGACTTAGATTTAGATGTATCAATGTCCAGAACAAAATGGAAAAAAAAAAAACAGTCAAGAGGAAATTTGTTTTTCCATTCTGTCTAGAAAAAAAGAAAGTCCTAGAAAAGGAGGATTTTTTTTTTTAAGATTTATGTTTTCATTTGAGGGAGAGAGGGAGTGTGTGCGGGGGTTGGGGGGGTAGAGGGGGAGAGAGGGTAGGCCGAGGAAGAGGGAGAGAGAGAATCCCAAGCAGTCTCCACTCTGAGCACAGAGCCTGACGCAGGGCTAGATCCCACAACCCTGAGATCATGACCCAAGCTAAAACCAAGAATCAGATGCTCAACCCACTGAGCCACTCAGGAGCCCCCAAAAGAGGATACTTTTTGAATAGTCTTAGCATTTTGGTTTGGGTTTTTTTTTTTTTTTTTTCCTATTCTCTCTAGGAGTTTATTCATCTATACTCCCACCTTTTCCAGAAATAGTTTAAGGGAAGTTTGTAAGAATATATGGGACACAACAAGAAGTCATGAATCAAATGTAGGAGCAAAAGAAGAAGAAAGAGAACAACAGCGGGGAGTTCAAAAGTCAAGAATTAAATTGAAATATGACCACACATTCATGCTTTCTAGAAGCTACATGTTTACATAATTCAGTGTCCAGAAAGCAAATGCAAACCCAATGTTCTTGGGATTATGACAGACAAGAATACCTCCCCAGGGACTATACAAAGGCGACCTTGGTGTGATATAATAAACAATGTCCTCAAGAACATTCCCGAGCAGACAGAACAACCAGTTTCATAGGATTGGATATACTCCTGACTATTACCCCTCAATGTGGACTCAACACAAAGCATAATTCAGAACTGGACACAAACCAGAACCATTAGGTTGGGTGCCAAATACCAGCTCCAGGGGGCTGCTCTGATCCAGAGGACATTTAGGCTCTCTGGAGGCTTGAAGTACATTTCCCTTTGCCTTCTCTAATCCTTGCTTCTCTCTGCTTAGATTCCCATAATTTAATTTCTGTTTTTGAGTGGATTATAGGTATGTCCAGGACTGAATATTCAAAAAGTACAAAAGAATGTACAGTGAAAAATCCACTTATTTCCCAACTAGTTCCCCTCTCCCAAGGCAACCAGTGTTGGCTTTTGCTGTGTTGTTGATACATAGGAGGTGACAGTGAACTTGAGATGATGTGTTGTGACAACGTTGTCTGTTAAATACTGACCCATACGGGTTCTTCAGACAAATGATGAGATAAGAGAAAGGTCTACA
Organism: Zalophus californianus; assembly: GCF_009762305.2. Classification (NCBI taxonomy): domain Eukaryota; kingdom Metazoa; phylum Chordata; class Mammalia; order Carnivora; family Otariidae; genus Zalophus; species Zalophus californianus. The sequence goes on from NC_045606.1 coordinate 83,082,188, forward strand.
TGCTGACGTGGATATGAGGAGTCGTCAGAGGATTTGCCCGACTGAAAGCCACCCTCTCTTGGGAGGAAAGGGAGGAAGCTCCTAGAGGTAGAGCCAGGATTCTCCCCAGAGAATTCCATCTATGGCTTGTTAAACGCAGAGACAAACAAGTCATTGAGGGCCTAAAGTCCTAGTGCCCCCAGCAAGGCCGCAGTAATTTTAGCCTGGGGGGGGGAAGAAAAGTGTGTGGTAGGTGCCAATGGATTCCCACCAGAGCAGCGCTCCTCTCCCCAGACCCCTGCCATCCTGGAAGCGTTAGGCTGTGTGCGGGGGTGTTTAATGGCTGTCTCAATGGCGAAGAAGGGATTACTGGTATTTAGTGGGCAGGACACTGTTCCCGACAGGCCACACAACGAAGAATGATCCTGCGTCAAATTTGAACAGCACCCCCAGAGAGAAGCACTGGCTGGAATCCAGCCCCCGTCTCATCCCTGAAACATTCTTAGCCCTTAGAAGACTCTCTTGGAGTAACCTCACTTCCTGGCACATCTACCAAGAGGAGCAATTTAGGGAATGTGTGCTGAGGTAATGGAATGACATGTTGAGCGCGCTATTATTTATAAGCCAGTTTAGAGCTGGGTAACAGCTACCCAAAAAAGTCTCTTTGGTTTTAGAATAGATGAGCTGTCGCCTTTCTCCCTGGCCATGATTAGTTAGTGGAAGCAGTTGTCTGGTCCGGCCCTCCTGGATGGAGACCATGAAACTCCCCTGGATACAAACGAATGCTGGCCAACCCTCTCTCTGAAGTGAGGGGCCATTCTACCTGCCTATCCAAGAGAAGACTGGGTTCATGAGGAAGCCTGCTTAAAAGGATGGAAGGCAGGAGGTTTTCTTCAGGCTTATGGTTTCTACTTGGTGCCAAAAGATGAGGATTGACCTGAATGTCTGTTGCCACTAGTGATTTTTTGTGTCCTCCCCTGAGACTTTTCTTTCATGTACTCACTCACTCATTCATTCCCAGACATTTGCTAAGTGATGTCTACAATAACAGTTGTACTGTGAAGATGAGATTAATTTGGTAAAGTGATTACACAGAGCCCAGCGCAGAGAAATGCTTGGGAGTCACTTGTCAGCAGGATTGCCAAGTGTCAGACACGAGGCTGGACCCAAAGACCAACAAGACAGCGCTCTGCCTTCTGCAAGCAAGCAGGGCCCGGTGGTGGTGGGTGGGGAGGAGGGATGGCGGATATGGTACAATGGAAGCCCAAAAGAGAGAGCCTGGCAGGGCCCCACTGGGTTCTCCCACAAGACCCCAGTTTCTGAGCCTCCCCCTCACTCTCACTGGGGAAACTCCCAGCCAGAAGGAACCCACCCAGGCCACACTTAGCCTGTGAGCAGGTTTCTTCCTGCAGCCTCTCTGGGCAGGATGAGGAGGGCAGGCTGGGGTGTGGGAGGGAGTGTGAGTATTTACAGGATGTATTCCCATCTTTAGTTTTCTAGAAAGTCTGGGTAGCAGTGTCTACTGTGTTTAAAACAGGCTTTAGATTTAGATAAATGTGCCTCTTGTACGCTGAATGCAGATCAGTTTCCTTTTCTTACAATGGGGATGACACCTATCTCACAAGGTTGTTATAAGGCTGAATAAGATCTGCAAAGCACAGAACACACTACCCGGCCCATATTAAGCATCAAAGGGCAACTTTCCTAGTGAGTATTTTCCCCCCACCCTCATGTTGCCGTCACAATAACCCCTCTCCTTCGTACAGCATCTTGCAGTTTGCAGACTGCCTTCACAGACATCGTCTTGCCTGATCCTCAAATTACCCTGCAAAGCACACAGGGCAAGTGTTACTTCCCCAACTAACAGATGAAGACACTGAGTAAGTCTGCAAATGTCTTCTAGTCAAGGTGATCTGGGCCAGTCTTCTGCTTCCTCATCTAGGAGGCTGATGATGTGGAGGATTTTTTCTGGTGGTCTGATCATGAGGAAAGAAAGAAGCGTTCTTCATGGGGTGCAGGCTCCCTCAGACCTGGGGCTCCCCTGGAAAGTGGAGGTTGCTGCACCCTGGCTTGTTCTCTGCCTTTTCTCACCAGCACCCGCACAAAGTCCACGTGGTAGCCCCAGGGAAGAACCGGCTGGTCCTGGGGAAGGGGCCCTGCCCGTAGCATCTGCGTGGCTCCACAGTGGGCCAGGGAGGGGCGGAGAGAGCCAAGAGAGAGGCAAAGCCCGCTGGAGTGCAGCCAGCCTGGGCTGGTTGCCAGCCTGGGAAAAGATTCCACCTCTAGGAACCATAAACTGCGCCTGCTGCTGATGTGGCAGGGAAGGCACATCTGGCCAAACATAACCGTCAATGGCTCGTTGGTCTAGGGGTATGATTCTCGCTTAGGGTGCGAGAGGTCCCGGGTTCAAATCCCGGACGAGCCCTTGTTTTCCTGATTTTTTTTTCCTGTACCCCAACATACACTGCCTGCCCCTTGTAGGGTTGAGGCAGAAAGATGGCCTAGTGGTGAGTGAATTAAGGACCCTAAAGACAAGCTGCCGGTCATTCTCCCCATTAGCAATGGCCTGTATATGCCCCATTTGGACTCATTGGAAAAAATAGCAATGACCTGTATATGCCCCATTTGGACTCAGTGGAAAAAAAAAAACCATTTTTTCCACTCAGTCCAAATGGGGCAGAGGGGGACTGGCATCAGGAGCTGGGCTACAGAAGGTTAAAGTCAAAGGGTTGCATTGTGTTAGGCAAAAAGAGCCTCTCGGAGGGCCTCATATGAAGAGTAAATGATCAGGACAATTTGGGGGGGAGGGTCTGAGCCGGAAGTCAAGAAAAGACAAGCTCCTTGTATAAAACCCAACATGTGAAATGCACTGGATTCGAAGTCCAAAAGGTAGGGTTAAAGTTACAATTTTGAGTCTCAGTTTTCCCATTGGTAAAATGGGAACAGTAATGCTTATTTCTTAGAGTTCTTGGGAGGATTAAAGCAGAAATTGTATGTGAAAGCCCTTTGCGAACTATAATTCACCTTAAAAACAGAGGAATTATTTGGAATGATGCTAAAGATAAAGTAAGTCTAGAGAGGAATGTCTGGCAACACAACAGACTAAATTAATGTAGCCATCTCCTCACCCACTGCCCTCTAAAACACACATAGAAAGGTTGCATAAAATAGAATTTAAAAATTAGTATCAGAGTGCCTGCCTGGTTCAGTCGGTAGAGCATGTAACTCTTGATCTTGGGGTTGTGAGTTCAAGCCCCACATTGGGTGTAGAGATTACTTTAAAAATTAAAAAAAAAAAAACATTAAAACAAAATTAATATTTGGATAATGCAAAAATTTATTTAAAAAAAAAGAAATTCCCTGGGGCTCCTGGGTGGCACCGTTGATTAAGCAACCAACTCTTGATAGCTCAGGTCTTGATCTCAGGGTCATGAGTTCAAGCCGTTCATTGGGCTCCGTGCTGGGCGTGGAGCCTATTTGAAAAAAAAAAAAAAAAAAAGGAAGGAAATCCCCAGATGTCAGAATTAAAGAAGGAATACAAAGCCAAAGAAAAGAAAAGCAGGGGACACTCGGTTGAGTGACTGACTCTTTATTTCAGCTCAGGTCATGATCTCACGGTTGTGGGATCAAGCCTGTGGGACTCCGTGCTCAGGGTAGCGTCTGCTCGAGATTCTCTCTCTCCCTCTCCTCTGACCCTCCCTCCACTTATGCTCTCTCTCTCTCTCTCTAAAAATAAATAAATAAAATCTTTTTAAAAAAATAAAAGAAAAGAGAAGAGGAGAGGAAGCTGTCACAGTGGCCCATGGTGGGTTTCAGACACAGATACACAAAGATAAGTACCCAGGGACCTGGAGTTGTGTTTTAGTGCTTCTAGTTATAGGATATGTCACTTCAGCCCACCAGAGATGAGAAGCTGGGCCTAAACACTCTGCACAAAGCTCAGAACATCAAAGACCGACTTTCTCCATGGAAAAAAGATGAAAAACGATGCACACTAATCCAAGGAACCAACGAAAAGGAATAGAAACACAAGTCAACTCAGAAATTAAAGTCTCAAGCCTGAACAAATGCTTGTATTCCATCTGGATTTATGCTATTTACATGATGCTGAATCCTGAAGCAGAGAAATTAAATCTGAACTTGGTTTAGGACACTTGGAATGCCATATAGCCCCACAGAAGCAAGAAAGAGCTCTGTCAGTGAGGCACCTGGGTGGCTGGGTCGGTTAAGTGGCCGACTCTTGATTTCAGCTCAAGTCATGATCTCAGGGTCCTGGGATTGAGCCCTGCGTTGGGCTCCATGCTCAGTGCGGAGCCTGCTTGAGGAGTCTCTCTCTCCCTCTGCTCCTCCCCCTGCTCATGCTCTCTCTCTCTAAAATAAATGAATAAATCTTTTCTTAAAATTAAAAAGAAAAGAAAAGAAAAGAAAGAGCTCTGTTGCAATGTTTCATAACCCAGGGCATATGGGACTCTCACTAAACAAACACCTACTGAAGAAGAGTTTACAATTTCAAACTAGACAAGGAAGCAATCCACCATAAGGAAGAGTCAGCCTGACACAACAACTAGGAGAATCAACATTCCAAGAACTGTGCATAAGAAAACAACATGAAAAACACTATATATTGGGCGCCTGGGTGGCTCAGTTGGTTAAGCGACTGCCTTCGGCTCAGGTCATGATCCTGGAGTCCCGGGATCGAGTCCCGCATCGGGCTCCCTGCTCAGCCGGGAGTCTGCTTCTCCCTCTGACCCTCTTCCCTCTCGTGCTCTCTCTCATTCTCTCTCTCTCTCAAATAAATGGATGAAATCTTTAAAAAAAAAACACTATATATTAAGTATACTTAAAACTATTAAAGACAGTGGGGCGCCTGGGTGACTCAGATGGTTAAGCATCTGCCTTCGGCTCAGGTCATGATCCCAGGGTCCTGGGATCGAGCCCCACATCCCATGCTGAGCAAAGAGCCTGCTTCTCCTTCTCCCTTTGCCTGCTGCTTCCCCTGATTGTACAATCTCTCTCTGTCGAAAATAAATAAAATTAAAAAAAACTATTAAAGACAAGAAAATAAACCATAATGAAAATATTGCACTATAAAAAAAAAAACCCTTACTGAGGGAATAAAATAAAACAGGGAAAGACACACCATTGAAATTAGACTCAATGACCCATTAAGCAGTAGACTAGACCCAGCTGATAAGAGAATTAGTGACTTGGAAGATAGAGCTGGTGAAATCATTCAAAATGTGGAGAGGGGAAAGTGATGAGATATGAAATATGAAAGAATAGTTTAAAGACACTAGTGAAAGCATAAGACAGCATTAGCAACAAAAGATTACAGAAAAAAAAATAGGATATCTTCCAGAGGCCAAGAGAAAACTGTCAACCTAAAATTCTATGCCCATTAAATTTCTATTTAAATTATATGAAATAAAGACATTTGAGAATGTTCACCAAAGACTTTCACTGAAATGCTGCTAAAAGATATACTTCATAAAAAGGGAACAAATAAGAAGCAAGGAGTGAAATGCAGGCAGGAATGGTGAGCAGAGAAATTTAGAAATATGTTAGTGAATCTAAATGAGCACTGAAAGCCACTGTTAGTGCAACATAAATTGGTCCAACTGCTTTGTAGAGCAATTTGGCAATAATCAGTAAAGTTTAAGATGCACATATACTATGACCCAGAAATTCTACTTCTCGGTATCTACCTTAGAGAAGTGCTTACATATATACCCAAGACACATGCGCAGCACTAACCACTAAAGCATTGTTTTCTTTTTATTTATTTATTTATTTATTTAGTTAGTTAGTTAGTTAGTTGTTTATTTGAGAGAGAGAACGCACCGACAAGTGGGGCGAGGGGAGGGGCAGAGGGAGAAGGAGAGAAGCAGACTCCCCACTGAGCACCAAGTGGGAGCCCATACAGGCCAATCTCCAGAAACTCTGAGATCAAGACCTGAGCTGAAATCAAGAGTCAGACGCTTAACCAACTGAGCCACCCAGGCACCTCTAAGACATTGTTTTCTAACACGGAAAACTGGAAACAGCCTAAATGCCTATTAGCAGAAGAATGGATAAGTAAATTGTGGTGTATTCAAATACTGAAATAATATTCAGCAGTTAAAATTCATTAATTGGAGCTAAATGAGACATGGATAAATGTTAAAAAAAATATTGAGAGAAGAAAGTTTGCAGAATTTTTATTTATTTTTAAGTTATCTCTACGCCCAGTGTGGGGTTCAAACTCAGGACCCAGAGATCGAGGGTCATATGCTCTACCAACTGAGACAAACAGGAGCCCCCAGATAGATTTCTTTAAAATACACAAGTCAATATTTTGTTGTTTGTGGATACAAACGTATTAAGTAAAACTGCGAAACCATAAATAGAAGGGCTATCTCTGAATCAAATGTGGCAAAAATGAACTGTTGTTGGATTTCAGTGGTGAGTACATGGATATTTGTTGTTATATTCTGTACTGTGCTTTTCTGCATATTTGAAATATTCACTTTTTCTTTTCTTTTTAATGGGCCTTTAGAAATAAAGGTAAAGGGGGATAGATGGGCTGCATCAGTCCTCAGAGAGGATGATCTGTTGGGATGGGATTAAGGGGAGGCTGAGTCCAGAGTTCAGGGATTACAAGGATTAACTCAGATCATCCCCCTAAGCTGATTACCTGGCTGGCATCCCCACCACTCCTGGCCCTTCAGATATGCATCCCTGGACCACAGTTCACGTCCCCCTATGCCTGCTAAGCCCTTACCTCCTGCCTCCTAACTTCACCTCCACCCTCAACCCAGTACTGATCTGGCCAGGATTTGCCCAAATTTGAGTCCTGAAAATAGACTGGTTCAGGTCTCTCCTGAATGCTCCCCAAATCAAGGGTGAGTGGTGACCTGCACCCCAGGAGCCAAGGAGAGATTACTCCTAATACTCAGGATCAGAACTCCCTGAGGAGAGCCTGGATCACTGGAGGTCACAGTTGACAACTTCCTCTCCTGCCCCTCCCTCCATAACCAAAAAGTCAGCAGTCAAGGTCAACTGTTAACAATGGAACTTGCTGGCTGAGCCAGGACTAGCAGGAGCTGTGGTTGGGCAGAGCAAACAGCCATTGGGCTTCCAACCTTCCAGCATGTCAGTCTCCAGAGCTCTACGCCCCCATCTTGACACCTTGCCACCCCCATGCCAGCCATGTCTGGACAGGCCTGATATCTGCAGCAGACTCTCTGAATGGGGTCTTCGTGGGCTTGTTCAACGGCCTTTCCCCACAACTGGATCACCTTGACCACAGGATCTGAAGTGTAATCCTGTTCTCTGGGGAGCAAATGAAACCTCCTTGATCTGTGCTCCTGATCTCTCAGAGCACCAGGCTCAGGGTTTGAGAGGGAGAAAAAAAAAAAAGGAGGGAGGGGGGAGGGAAAGACTCATAGGGCAACATTATACTTAATAGGCAACATTTAACTCTATGTGAAATCATATATTGAATGATAAGACAGCATTAACTGTGTAGTTGAGAGATTTACCTTTCTCATTTACTGTGTCAGACACTTTGTCAGATGCTGGAGATACAAAAATGACTAAGGTACTTCCCAGTCTTCTGGAAGTTGGGCAGACACAAGAGTAAAAACCTGACCTTGACACCTGAAAGTGACAGGCGCTGCCCTAGAGGGAAGGAGGAAGGGTGGAGCACAGGAGGCTTCTACTGGTCTACGGGTGGGCATCAGGGAAGGCTGCTGGAGGTGACTCCCGACTGAGGGTTGAAGAATAAGTAGGGATGTCCAGGCAAAGAAGGGCCTCTTTCCTGAAGAATATGAAGGGCTTGTGAACCTGGAAGCCTGTGGGGGTGAACACAGACAATGTATGTCCATAACCTGGTGAGTGAATATGCAAGAAAAGGGATTGGTGTGTGTCCCTGGCTCAAGAATCTCCTAACACTTTTCTGGGTGTGTTGGGACTGCCTGGTTCCCAAGTGTACCCACTTCTTTCCTGGCTGAGACCTGGAGAGATGTGAGAACAATTGCCTCCTCAAGATCCGGCACCCGGTGGTAGATGTTCCTTCAATGAATAAGTGAAATAAGCCCTCTGGGTTTCCACATCTCCCTCGTGTGAGAGTGAAAATCAGTAGTGCCCACTCCGAACAGGCTACCGAGGCACGGTGGGCAGTGGTCGTGGCTCGAAGCTCAGAGGGTGTGGGGCCAGGCGGGAAGGCAGAGTGGTGGAGAGAAGCGGTCTTCAGGCAGTGAGGGCTGCGTGGGGCCAAGGAGCGGCCCTCCTGAGAGGGTCTCTGTTTCTGGCTTGGTGGGGGCGCGAGGAAAGCAGAGAGATCAGGGCCCTGCAGTTCACGTATCTCCGCCTTGGCTTTCCTCTTCCTGCCTTCACGCAGTCCTGGGACGCAAGAGGCCACCGCGCAGGAATGGGGCCGGCGGCCGGGGGTCCGCGCTGCCTGCGGAGGTGGGGGACTCGGGCCCTGCTCGGTGGGCGTGTGTCTGCGCGTTTGGAGGAAACAGGACCGGAGGATTCGTCCAGCTTTGTCCCCTTTCTCCCCCATCGCTGCGCGGGACAGGACGCTAACACATGGCCCCGGGGGTCCCCCCGCTCAGCCCACTCTGGGCAGGACCCTTCGCCAGAACCAGCGGATCTTGTGGCCACTCCTGGGGCAACCTCAAGCCCCGAGTGGCTCCCGTCCTCTCCCCCTCTCCCACGCCCGGGTCGTGGGGTGTGTCGGGGTACACGCTCCCTCGGCCTCTCCGCGCGGGCTCGCCGCCCCCGGGTCCGGGAGCCGGGTGGAGGGAGGGCTTCCGGGCGGGGGCGGGGGCGGGGGCGGTGTCAGGTGGCCGGGCCAGGCCCCGCCCCCTCGGCCCGCCCTCCTTCCCCCTGCGCACCCGGCTCCGGGTCCCCGGCCTGGCGGCTGCGGCGTCTCCTCCAAGCGGCGGCGACGGTGGCGGCGCGAGCGGCCATGGAGGCGGGCGCCGGGGCCGGCGCGGGCGCCGCGGGCTGGAGCTGCCCGGGCCCAGGTCAGAGCCGCCCCTCCCTCACCTCTCCGCCGCCACTCCTTCCTCTTCTCCATCTCTCCTCCCTCCAGACCCCCTCGTTCTCCCTCCCTCCCTCCCTCCCTCCCTCCGCCGCTCCCACCTTTACGTCCCGTCTTCTTCCCTCCATCCTGCCCCCCACCCCGGGCCCGGACTCCATCTTTCCGGGCTGGGTCTTCCCCACACCGGTCGCATCCTCCCCTGGCCGTCCCTCGCCCCGAGCCCTCTCCACCCCGTCTGTCCCTCCCTGGGGGCCCCAGACCCTGCGCCCACTCCGGCTCGAAGGCTTTGAGCGCAGGACGAGGGTGGGGTGGACGAGGTCGAGGGAGAGAATGGAGGGGAGGGGAGCGGCTCCGGCCCAGAAACCCTTGCCACACGCCCCCTCCCCCTCGAATCACCCCTTTCCCCTTCCACGCACCTCACCCTTTCAGCCTCATCTTCCCTGGCTCCTGCTCTCGCTTCCATCCTTGCCCGTCTCCTCCCTGTCCCCTCCCGGCTAAAGAGACACACACCCTTTCTGTCTGTGCCGGGAGAGGAGCCTGGAGCTGGGGATGCCGAGGGGGTTGGGCAGCACAGGGCGGGGTCCCCGTAGGCCCAGCTCGAGGGGCGGCTGAAGGAGGAGAGTCGCACCCTGGGCAGAGTGAGCCAAGCACTTCCACCGGGATTAAAAACTCCAGGGCTCCAGAGGGCTGGAAGGCACGTCCCTTTCTCTCTCCCGTGCACCCCAGCCCCAGCCCCCAGCCCCCCTAGCAGCCCACCGTGCCTCCTCTCTCCCTGCTCACAGGACCCACAGTGACCACTTTAGGCTCCTATGAGGCATCTGAGGGTTGTGAAAGGAAGAAAGGCCAACGCTGGGGGTCCCTGGAGCGGCGGGGAATGCAAGCTATGGAGGGTGAGTTTTCCAAAAAACCTTGCTTTCTCTCCCCTCAGCCAATTTCCCTCCCCTCCTCCTTACCCCCCATCTGGTCCCCAGAACTCCCAGCCAGCACAGAGCCCTTCCTCTAGCTCACCTGAGCCCCCTCTACCCTTCACGTCTGAGTTCTACCCCTCCTCAGGGCTCCGGCTTTGAGGGAGGTTCTGGGTGCATCCCTTTGGGGCCCTGATCACCAGCTAACCAGGTTGTGTGTCCCAGGGGGAGCTGCCAGGCAGAGAAAGAGGCCTCGTTGGACAGAGCTTTGAAGCAGCCTTTCAGCAGGGGGTTTGTTCTCACTGCCACCCGACCCAGATCCCAAGCTGTCTCATATTTTTGAAAAGCAGGGAAGTGAGCATTCTCTTTCTGGTGCCACCACCACTAACTTTGAATGTAAGCCTTGTGGCTTTGGTTCTCCAGGGTCTCTTATGGCCTGAAAGAATTGCCTGGGAGGGGGCAGGCGAGGCCAACCTTCCAAAACCCACGTATCCCCAGCGCACCATGTGACCTGGCAGTTGCTGCCAACACCAGGCCCCTGGGAGGATGCCTGTCTGCTTCCCAGGACTTCCTGTGAAGTGTCCCCAGGTCCCAATGCACACTGTGTGGGCAACCCTGCTCCCCTAAGGGGTCCCAGATGAACCTTAGGCTGCTGTTGTGAGACCAGGGATTCAGAATTGTAAAACAAAGCAAATAATCAGTATCCTGACAAAATGTCACTATTTCAAGGAACTGCACTGCAGCAAAGGAGGGGGTACTCACCAACCAGAGGCTGGGGACCAGTACACCCCAGTTTCTTAATGCATTAAAATGGTAGGCTTTCTTTTACACACAAGTACAACCTGGGACTTGAAACCTGAAAACTGCCCTGCGGTCAGCATGGGAGGAGGGGCCTTAAAACACTTGGGGGAGGGGAGAGGCCTCCTGACACTCCGCAGAGAAAAGGAAGGTGGACCTTGCAGAAAATTTCAAAAAGGCTATGTGATAGAATACATTTGAAAGGGCCCCAGTGTTTGTCCGGTAAAACATTTTAGAATCATTTCATTCTGATGTTTTCTTTCTCTAACTGTTGATGAGCAACCCTTTTCATTATGGAACAGCTACTTTCTCCCAAGCCACCTGGATAACTTTTTAACTTTGGACAAACCCCAAACTGTAACTCTTGCCCCATTCAGCCTAAAGACACGCCCAGTGTCTAAGTCCTTTCTTGGGTACTTGTCCCCAACGCAGGGACCACCAGGACTGGAAGAAGCAGGTATCTTTGTGCAAGCTCACATGGCTGACCAGCACCCAGCTGCTCAGTTTGCCCAAAGGCAGTAATAGGAGGCCACCTGGTACAATCCTGGTCCAGAAAGGGCCTGGGAGGGGGATGGGAGACCTTACCCCTGAGGATGCATCATGAGTGCAGGTCCTGCCCAGGGGCTCCTTGGGGGACACCAGGTGGCACTATTATACCATCCCTGCCCTGGGACCATGAGCTTGAGGGCCCTTGAAGGACTCTGGAAAGGAAGTTGACTCTGAGCCCCTGGGGGGATGGGTTTCTCTTCTAGGGGAAGTGTTACTCCCAGCTCTCTATGAGGAGGAAGAGGAAGAGGAGGAAGAAGAGGTGGAAGAAGAGGAAGAGCAAGTGCAGAAAGGTGGCAGCGTGAGCTCCCTGTCTGTCAGCAAGCACCGGGGCCTGAGCCTCACCGAGACAGAGCTGGAAGAGCTGAGGGCTCAGGTGCTCCAGCTGGTGGCAGAGCTGGAGGAGACCCGGGAGCTGGCAGGGCAGCATGAGGATGACTCCCTGGAGCTGCAGGGTGAGTGCCCGGGAGGGGGCCAGAGGGCCTGGGCTCCCTGGATCCCAGGCTCACGCCTGCCCCCCCTCACTGCAGGGCTCCTGGAGGATGAACGGCTGGCCAGTGCCCAGCAGGCAGAGGTGTTCACCAAGCAGATCCAGCAGCTCCAAGGTAATTCCCAACACTGGGACTGGAGGGAAGGTGGCCATCCAAGTACTTTCGTCCTGAGGGTTTGGCTGAAGCATAGCAGACAAATATAAACTAATTCAATACTTCCTCCTCATTTCCCCCTTACTATTCTCACCCTTTTCTCCTTCTCTCTCCATTCTCTTCTTTACCCAATATCTGTTCTTTGCATCCCTCCCTGGCTCTTCTGCCCTCCCCTGCCCTTTCTTGCCCTCCCATTTCACGGCTTCTCTCTCTGGCTGACAGTCTCCCTTTTCTCTCCTCCAGCTTCCTCCCTTCACACCTGTATCTTTTTCCCTTTCTTCTCCAGGTCAGGGGGCAGGTAATCAGGGCTGAATACCTATAACCAGACTGCTTTTCCCTGTCCCTACAAGGGCACCAGGGGAAGAGCAATGAGCCAACGAGAAGTGACCAGAGGGGACTCTGCATCTTTAAGGGAAGCAGATGAGAACACTTCTCTTGCTTCCTAGGACCGCTTCTCTTGCTTCCTAGGACCGAGCTTGTGGCCCCAAATCCCTTTGTGGCCCCAAATCCCTTTCTTCTAATGCCCACATCCCTTTGTCTCTGGAAAGCAGCAAGGCAGGTGTCCCACATTCCACCGCACCACCAAAAAAAGAGGCAGCTTTTGTTACTTCCATGGACTTCCAGAAGGTTTAGGGGAGCTGCCCTAGAAAACAGCAGGGGCTCTCCAGGGAGAACTGAGATCAAACCAAATGGAAAATATAAATGGAGAAAAAAGGAAGGCTGGGAAGCAGGCCTGGAGAGGAAGAAGCAAAGATGCAGGAAGGGGAGGAAAAGAGAAGGGAAGCCTAGGTAGATGCAGGAGAAGTAGACAATGAATGGGAAGAGGGTGAAGGAGAGAAATGGCTGGAGATGTGTTGTATCTGGGAAAACAGTGTGAGCCCTGGTCTCGGATCACCTAGGTTCTTGGGCCCAACTCTGTCACGTAACAAGCTTTAGGATCTTCGGCAAGTCACTTTTATCTTTCTGAGACTCAGTTCCTTATCTGTAAAATGGTGCTAATTTATTTGTTTATCATTCATTTATTGAGTGCCCTATATACTCGGAGGACAAGCTATGAACAAGACAGACCAGATCTCTGCCCTAATGAAGAGTACATTCTAATGGGGAGAGGCAGAAAATAAACAACATAAGTCCAGTTGGCAATAAATGCTATGAAGACAATGTAACAATATGATATAGAGAGATGGGGTGAGATGAGAACTTTTTTTGATGGGGCAGTTAGAAAAGTCCTCTTTGAGAAGATGACATTTGAGCTAAGACTTGAATAATGAGAAAGATCTGAGGCAAGAGCATACCAGGCAGAAGGAATAGCAACTGCAAAAGCTCAGAGGCAGGAATGAGCTTCATGTGTTTGCAGAACAAAAGCCATTGCAGCTGGAGCAGAGTGCACGTGGAGGCCCCTGGTAAGAGTGAGTTTTTTTTTTTTTTTTGAGATTTTATTTATTTATTTGACAGAGAGAGACACAGCGAAAGAGGGAACACAAGCAGAGGGAGTGAGAGAGGGAGAAGCAGGCTTACCGCGGAGCAGGGAGCCCAATGTGGGGCTCGATCCCAGGAAGCTGGGATCTGAGCTGAAGGCAGATGCTTAACAACTGAGCTACTCAGGCCCCCGAGAGAGTTCTGAGGGGCAGGCTGAGGCCAGATTACAAAGGGCCTTATAGGCCAGCTGGGAGGTTTGGTTTTTATTCTTAGTAAAAAGAAATGGGAGGGTCTTATAGTTGAAGGTGGAGCCCTCAGAACTTCTGATGAATTGGGTAGGGTGGAGGGTGGGGGAGGGGTGCGAATAGGAGAGACATGGAAGATAACTTTGCCTTGAGAAACTGGTTGGACAGTGCTGTCATTTATTGGGATGGGGAAGACTTGGCAAAGAACAAGTTTGAGGGCTAAGGGAACCATTGGAGACATGTTTTTACATGTTGAGTTTGAAATGACTAATGACATCTAAATAAATTAGTATGTTATAAGGGGGCAGTTGGATGTATGAATCTAGAACAAGGGGAGAAATCAAGGCTGGAGATACATAAATGTGGGAGTCGTTAGCATATAGATGGCATGTGAATCCCTGAGAGATCACCATGAAATCACAGGGAGAGACAGGAAGAAGAGGAAAAGGCTCAGTCCCAGGGATACTCCAGTATTTAAAGGTCCAGTAGAAGAGATATGAACAAAAGAGACTGAGGTAGGAGGAACAGCAGAAGCCTTTCATGCCCTGGCCGCCAAGAGCAGAAAGTGTTTCAAAGAGATTCAAAAGTTGCTAAATCAAATAAGATGGCCATTGGATTTGGCAAGATGGGGCTCTAAGATATTTCGGTGAAGACAGAAGCCTGATTAGACTGGGATTAAAGAGGAAAGGGGAGGTGAAATAGAGAAGGTGAGTACAGATAATTGCAGTAGTCATGTTTTGAAGAGAAGCAGAGAAATAAGGGGAAAGGGAATGAAGTCAAGGGAGAGTTGGGGGGGCGGGTTTGAGATAGGACTCACTATACTAGATCACGTTTGTATGATGAAGGAAACAATCCAGTAGAGCAGAAAAAGACCTTTGCTTGGAGAAGAGACATACTCCCTTACAAGGAGGAGGGAAGTCAGTAGAGAGGCAGGTAGGCAACTACGTGGGAAAACAAGTTCTGGAGTGACTCCTTAACCTACTAGGGTTGTTTCTACTGAGCATGAGCTCTCAAGCAAGCTAGGGACTGCGGTCCGGTGAAGGCGCCCAAGCCCCACCCCGCGAGAGGAACTAGAGACGGTCTTTGCGCACGCGCGTTGCCCGTTTCCGCCAAGAGGGGGCGCGCGCGACCTCAGAGGTAGCTGGTGTTGAGAGGCCGTTCCAGCCGCCACAGCCCCGCGGGGGGCCGGGACCGGCCGGCGGCGGGGGGGGGGGGGTTGGCCCCCAGGGAGACCGCTTGCAGGGGGGCCGACGAGATGGAGGCCATAACCAGTGAGTAAGAACCTACTCCTCTGTCCCACGGCTCAACTGCCGGGCCCTGCGCTTCTCCCCGACCGACCCACACCCTTTGTCAGCCGGCGTTAGGTCTTCGGAATCCGGGTCCAGTCCTCCCAACTCCCGGCCAGGGTCCGCCCCGCCCAGTTTTCGGATAAGCCCCTCCCCCTCGGGGCCTGCAAGCCCCTCCCCCTCGGGGCCTGCAAGCCCCGCTTCTCCATCCTGGGCGTGCCCTGCCCCTTTGTGCTCCAAATCATAAGCTTGCTTGGCTGAGGAAGACCTTCCTCCATTCTCCAGCGGATCTGAGAAAGCCATACTTTTAGGGCCAGACCTTAGAGGGGAACCTAAGGGAAATTTGAACCTTGACATCAAGGACATAACCATGTTTGGTTACCATGTGATGAGCCTACATTTGAATTTCAGCAGTGAACTCTAAATACACATTAGGGGCCAGTACCTACCTGTGAGGCTCTGTAATTCTAAGCTTCCAGACTGAATAGATGAGAATAGTGTGTGTGAATTTTTTTAGCCGGGGAATTTTTGGAAAAACTCAGTGCATCAGTAAAATACTGTAAATTAGTTTTGGTCTTCAACGTAGAAGCACTTAATACTTTTTGTTTGCAGTAGCTGAAGGTGTTGATTTGGTGCCAGAATCTACTTTTCTACTGCACCTTACTACATGGAGTCACTCCCTTCCCTTCTTAGGTACTCCTTTTATTCCATAGCTGATGAAGCTATACTTCACTGATGGGGTAGAGACTAGATTGCCAGTAGTTTCCAGATAAGAAATAAGTCTGCCTTTAACTTTCTGCCTCTAGAACATAGTAGATGAGTTCACTTATCCTCTTGACCATCCCAACCTCTGGGCTTTGCAGGTGAGCTGCGGTCTCTACGAGAGGAGATGTCCCTGTTAGAGCGAGAGAAAGAAAGTGAACTTAAGGAAATAGAACAGGAGTTGCACTTGGCCCAGACTGAGATCCAGAATCTGCGGCAAGCAGCAGAGGATTCCGCAACTGAACATGAGAGTGACATAGCATCCCTGCAGGAGGATCTCTGCCGGATGCAGAATGAACTCGATGACATGGAGCGCATCCGGGGAGAGTATGAAATGGAGATCACTTCCCTCCGTGCAGAAATGGAAATGAAGAGCTCTGATCCATCCAATAGTTTAAATCCTTCAGATTACTCTGAGATGCAAGGTATGAGAGGGCAAGCCTTTTTCCTGGTCTGTCAGTAAAGCCAAGCAGAGGGAGTTAGTATCCAAAAAGATGGTGGAAGGTGGTCTTAGATCATGAATTGGGAACCTCCAGAAAAAACCTCCAGGTTGAGTTCAAGACTCTAAGGGAGAAAAACTTATACAGATGTCACATAACCGGTCAGTGGTGGTATAAGAAATAGCACTGTGGAGATGTACCCTGAGAATTCTTCCTCAGAGAGCCATTGATTTGTTGATTTGACTATGGGAAAGCCCTTCCTAAGAAAGTCTCCAGTGCCGGGATGGGAGGATAAGGGGCTGGTCACCTTGGGAAGCTACCTGCTGCTCTGGCATGGCAGTTTGCCTGGCCTGCATTATGGGGGGGCCTCCAGTCCTGTTCCCAGGTCCGAGGATGCTAATGCTTAGGCTGCTTGAGTCCTCTCCAACGTAGAAGCTTTAGGGGGCAACAAATCAGAGCACAAGACAGCTGGAGAGGAAGAGAGGTTATTTCCAGGAATACATGAGGTACTAAAAAGCTTAGAGCTCCGCTTTCAGACAATGAGTCTCCCAGCTAGTTGCTAGGATTCATGACATCAGAGAGTATGCCTTTATTTTGAGGCTAGATTTATGATCTGGGTATAGTGGGAGGCCCTGTATTAGGCCAGGCCAAGCAGAGGCAATCAACAAGGAATCAAAGAACTGCAAGTTTTCCCAGCTGTAACAAGCTTCTCAGAAGAGCCTCTGGACTGGTTGGTGTCAGGAGAGTGAGGCCAGCACAGTGGGAAAGCTTGGGTCGAAGTTAAACCTGAGTTCAGAATCTCAGTTCTGCTAATTAGTGGGATGAACTTGGCCTGGTTATTATCTCTCTGAACCTTAGTTTCTGTATCTGTAAAAATTGGTTAATAAAACTTTACAGCCAAGGGTGCCCGGCTGGTTCAGTCGTTGGGCGTCTGCCTTCCGCTCAGGTCATGATCCCAGGGTCCTGGGATCGAGCCCCGCATCGGGCTCCCTGCTCCGCGGGAAGCCTGCTTCTCCCTCTCCCACTCCCCCTGCTTGTGTTCCCTCTCTCACTGTCTCTCTCTCTCTGTCAAATAAATAAAATCTTAAAAAACAAAAACAAAAACAAAACTTTACAGCCAGAGGGGATCCTGGAACAGAAAAGGACCTTAGGGAAAATGGAGAGAAATCTGAATAAAATGTTCAGTTTAGTTAACAGTAATTTATGAATGTTGATTCCTGAGTTGTGACAAATGTACCCATGGTAAGATGTTAACAATAGGGGAAACTAGGTGAAAGCTCTCCCGGGAATTTTGCACCATCTTTGCAACTTTTCTGTGAATCTAAAACTATTGTAAAATTAAAAGTTTATTTAAAAAAAAAAAAGAGAAAGAAAACCTTACAAGGCTATTTTTGGGATTAAATGAAATGCCTAGTATGTTGAAATACTCACAGACTAACTGAATGTGAGGCTGAAACCATCAAGTCTAATGCTTAGCACATGGTTGGCTTGTTTTTTTTTTTTTAAAGATTTTATTTATTTATTTGAGAGAGAGAGAATGAGAGATAGGGAGCAGGAGAGGGAAGAGGGTCAGAGGGAGAAGCAGACTCCCCGCTGAGCAGGGAGCCCGATGTGGGACTCGATCCCGGGACTCCAGGATCATGACCTGAGCCGAAGGCAGTCGCTTAACCGACTGAGCCACCCAGGCGCCCTCATGGTTGGCTTGTATTAAAGATTAGTTTCTTTCCTTCCTTCCATGATAATCTGCAGTATTCCAAGGACTTTTGATTGGAATAAAGAAGGAACATTAGACGTGAATTTCAGGGTGTTGAATCTTACAGCAGATAAGATAGGCCTTGTGTTCTAATTGGAGTAAATTAACATTCTTTAAATATCAGAATTGGTATTCTAGGAGAAATAATTCTTTTTTTTTTTCTTTTAAAGATTTTATTTATTTGAGAGAGAGAGTGCAAGCAGAGGGAGGGGCAGAGGGAGAGGGAGAAGCAGACTCCCTGCTGAGCAAGGAGCCCGATGCGGGACTTGATCCCAGGACGCCGGGATCATGACCTGAGCCAAAGGCAGGCACTTAACTGACTGAGCCACAGGCACCCCTAAGAGAAATAATTCTTAATCAGGAAGAAACAAGTTAGATAGGGGTGTTTATATGATTGCAGCTTTATTTTTTTAGAAAAAAGTTTATTTATTTATTAGAGAGAGAACAAGCAAAGGGAGGGGCAGAGGGAGAGGGACAAGCAGACTCCATGCTGAGCAGGGAGCCCGATTCGGGACTTGATCCCAGGAGCCCGGGATCATGACCTGAGCCAAAGGCAGATGCTTAACTGACTGAACCACCCAGGCGCCCATGATCGCAGCTTTAAAACGTATTGGTACCTGGTACTTAGGAACATGTGCTGGGGCATTTCAGTTGGTACCTTGTACTTAGGAACATGTGCTGGGTCAAAAAAGAATTCTTGACCACATGCTGGCCAGTGTATTTGGTGTGGTGATGAAGTAAGTAAAAGGACGTTTAGGATGCCGGAGTTGTCTCTGAAAGGCCAGGACTAGCGGTGTGACATCTGGCAGTTCACATCCCTCAGCTCTTGTACTTAAAGAGTAATAGGAAGGTAATCATAAACAGTTCAATGGAAACTTGAAATACAATAACCCAGAAACTCAATTAAAACCTTCATGAGCTCCTAAAATCTCAAGACTCTGCCTTGGTTGGGTTTTTGAAGATGGGCACACAGGGCAGAGCTTCTGGGCAGATGACAAGAAGGGCAGCTACCTGAAAGAGGACGAAGACACGTAGCAGTGTGGAATTTGGGGGGCCTTGTCTTCTAAGCC
Organism: Zalophus californianus; assembly: GCF_009762305.2. Classification (NCBI taxonomy): domain Eukaryota; kingdom Metazoa; phylum Chordata; class Mammalia; order Carnivora; family Otariidae; genus Zalophus; species Zalophus californianus. The sequence goes on from NC_045606.1 coordinate 83,101,063, forward strand.
GCGGCATGTGGTGTCTCTTCTGTCTTTAGAAAAAAAGAAGCTATTCGGCCTTCTGCTATCTGATTTCTAGGCAGGAAAATTAGGGCTGATTACCAGTGCTTCTCCCCTTGGATCTCACATGTCTCCATTTGCCCTCTGCAGAAGAGTTGCAGCAACTGCGGGAACGCTGCCGCTTCCTGAACGAGGAGTACCAGGCCCTGCGGGAGAGTAACAGCAGCCTCACAGGGCAGCTTGCGGATCTGGAGAGTGAGAGGTACAGCTAGCAGGCTAGGGGGCTCTGCGGGGCTCTGCTTTGGGCTTTTCTCTTGAGTAGAATCAGTGAAGGCAGATGCAGGCTAATGAATGTCCCTCTGCTCTTAGACAGCTGGTCCTTCAAAGAGTATGGATGCCGCCTAGATGCAGGCATGGAGATCCAGTGTCTCAGGACTGGATTCTAAAAATTTAGTTTTCGAGGCGCCTGGGTGGCTCAGTCGGTTAAGCGACTGCCTTCGGCTCAGGTCATGATCCCAGGGTCCTGGGATCGAGCCCCGCATCGGGCTCCCTGCTCCGTGGGGAGCCTGCTTCTCCCTCGCCCACTCCCTGTGCTTGTGTTCCTGCTGTCGCTATCTCTCTCTCTGTCAAATAAATAAATAAAATCTTAAAAAAATAAATAAATAAATAAAATAAAAAAATAAAAATTTAGTTTTCTTCCATTCTAGGGACTGGGGTCTGGTTCGCTCTGCCCTAGAGTTGATCAGAAGTGATTCCTTTGTTGTCTACACAGAATGGATTCAGTCTAATGGTGTAGGGCCTCCAGATTAGAGCTGGCTTGACATAAGGCCCAGCCTTGAGCCCAACTAGAGTAGCACGCTTCCGGTCTCCCAGAGCCAAACATGCCTTGATTGAGGTGCTGGGACTTTTTCTTCACCTTCTCAGCATGTTTATTTAGGAGATAAACTACAATAGAAGGCTCTTTACCATCTTGGCCTAAAATAAAGACATCAGGACCAAGCACACTTAGCAGGTGATGCCAGGCAGAGCACCTACCCAAACATGGCTCTGGGGTTCTGGATCACAGGACACGAAGAGCAACAGAAAAGTGGCTGGAGTCCCAAATGCTGAAGGATATGATGTCATCAGAGTCTCAGACTTCAGAAATGGATTTTCTAGAACCTGATCCTGAAACCCAGTTGTTGCGACAACAGCTTCTAGGGGCTGAAGAGCAGATGCATGACATGCAGAACAAGGTAGGGGAAGGCAGGCACCTTCGTTGTCTATCTTTTACCCTCTCCTGGCCCGTGGTAGAAACATCTCCTTAGACACAGGGCCGACAAAGAGGGCATGCACTATGGCAGGAGGTAGTACTCTGGGGTCTCACTTGCTTGCCTGGTGTAAATATTCCAATAAAAGGAATGTCATCTTCTTTCCAAGCCTATCCCCACCCCCCGCCCCCACCAAGCCTATTCTCGAAGTGCGTGTGGCACCTATCTTCAATCGGCCTTTCTGTTCCATCTCTTGCACAGTGTAAGGAGTTGTGTTGTGAGTTGCAAGAACTACAGCATCATCGTCAGACCAGTGAGGAGGAGCAGAGGCGGCTGCAGAGGGAGCTCAAGTGTGCACAGAATGAGGTGCTTCGGTTTCAGACTTCCCACAATGTCACCCAGGTAAACACTGCCAGGGGAAGGGCATTTGGGGAGGGCAGACGGGCCTCCATGGAGTTGCTGCATCGGGGAAGGATGAACGCAGAGCAAGGTTGTGCTCTGCTGACTCTTGCCCTGCGACCAAGGGTACAGTCTACTGGAGACCAGTTGGAGAAGTCACGTAGCATTGCATTCTAGAGATGGTAGTCATTACTGAGTGTCTGCCTCAGAGAAGAAACCCAACCGTAGACCTGTGGGAGCTCCTCAAGATGTCTACGTCTGGAAAGGACCCAAACTGGTCTGTAGAGGGGTCTGCTGTTTCTTGAGAGTAACCGTTCTACCCACATCCTCCCACCACAGAACGAGGAGCTGAAGACCAGACTCTGTGCCCTGCAGCAAAAGTATGATGCTAGCCAGGATGAGCAGAATGAGCTCTTGAAGGTGCAACTACAACTTCAGTCTGAGCTCCGGCAGCTCAAAGTCTTGAAATCCACAGTCGTAGAAAGCCCAAATGAGAAGGTAACAACAAAAGGAGGTGAGGGGCAACTGAGGTGCTAAGAGGTTTTGGGGAAGGTGGCCTGGAGCGGAGTTAAACTAAGGGCGGCTGCCAGCCATGCAGCACCTCTGGTAGGGGCCTCCGGCCACCCCCGGGCACCGTGCCGGACGAGACGACAGCCGGTCAGTGAGGGGCAGGGAGAAGGCAGGCCTTAGACTGTCCGTGCCCAAGAGTGACTCAGGCAGAAGAGCGAGCGGGTTGATGCCCCCAGAGGTACTGCCCACAGCCCCCTCCACCGCAGGAGTTACTGTGCCGGCTACAGAAGCTGCAGCTCCAGTACCAGCACATCACGTGCGAGAAGGATAAGCTGCTGGAAGTGCAGCAACAGCTATGCGGGGACCTGCGGTACCATGAGGCGGAGGTGCAGCGCCTCAAGGACATCGTGGCCTCCTTCCAGGAGAGCAGTGAGAAGGTAAAAGAAGCTCCAGGTGAGGGAGATGTAGCCAGATGGAATCTTCTGTGAGAGCAATAGTACCAAGGAGGAGGGAGCATCGTAGGAGTTTTTTGGTACAGTCCTTGGTGTGGGGTATAAAGAGGTGCCTAGTAGAAAGGTGATCTCAGAGAGTCATGACACTCTCAGCTTCCTTTGATTTTTAATAAAAAAATCAGCCTATAAAAAGGTAGCTCTCTTTCTTCCCCACCTACCCAAAAAGGAAGCCCCAGAAGGTCCCTGTGTAGAGCCTTTTTAGGGTCCATCTCAGGTCACCCCCAGTGGGATGAAATTGGGACTGGAAAGGACTGAGTAGGATCCCTTAGTCCCTGTCTGAGAGGAGAGAGTGCAGCTGCAGGGGCTTCTGGGATGATGGCGGGGCCTGCCTCCCCTACCCCAGAACGCAGAGATGCACGCCCAGCTTCAGGAGATGAAGCGGCTGTACCAGACCAGCAAGGAAGAGCTGGAGCGGCGGAAGTACATGTATGATCAGCTCGAGCAGGACCTCCTGCTTTGCCAGCAGGAGCTGAAGGAGCTCAAGACCACCAAGCCCATCCCAGAGGAAAAGGGGAAGTGTGCTAATAAGGTAATTGTACTTAAGAGAGGTGAGATCTCCTGGGTGCTTCCTCTGGAGAGAGGAGTTGTAAGGGCAAAAGGTGAAGTCATCCAACTGAGGGGCTTGATGAGCTTCCTTTACGGTCACAGCTGAGTGTGCGAATCAGGAAACAGAAGCAGAGTCCCACGCTGTTAACTTTTAAACAGTTTGCCTTGATCTTGACTTTGAGCCCAAGCCACAGCCTAGTAGGATCAGTACAGCTGGATCCTGTCTGAACATCAGAGGGTTTTGCACTTGATCCATGTGTGTAGACATTTATACTTTGTTATTAGAACTGTAGTGATACCTTGTCATTTGTGGAGAAGAACATACACAAAAGTCCACATATACAGCTTTTCTCATTAGACCTAAAAAGAAAAGGTCCAGTTTTCTCAGGCAGATTGCAGATGCTCTTGTCAGATGACGTGGTCTTGTGCCTAGAGTGCTGATTGGCTATTAGAAGGACCTAGGTTCTTCCAGGGTTTACTCTGTGACTTCAGAAGAGTGACATTCTCTAAGCTCGAGTTTTACCCTCTTTAAATTGAACAGAATATTATTCTTTTCTCACTTGCTTGTAGTAATAAATCCTAGTAGTGATAAGTAAGGCCTTCCTTATTCATTTTCTTTTTTTCCATAGTGTGTAAAAAGTCATTATCAGTTACCCTGTGTTGAGCACTTTCAGCTCCTGATCACTGATAGGAAATGGAAGGTGTTGAAACATGGTGGAGAAAAGGCACGGGATTCTCAAAAGATGGTGGAGCCAGTCACCTTCTGCCCAAATCCTCAGTGACTCCTACCACAGCCAGCAGCAGGCTGTGTCCCTGGGAAAAGGCCTTCTGAAGACCCAGAATGGGGAGGTTATTTGGACCACTCCCAATAGTCCACCTGCCTTTCTACACCCAGGCTCACATTTCCTTCTTCTGTTCCTGCTCAGTTTAGAGGCCAGAGTGTCCATGACTTGCTCATCCGCTCCTCTCCTAGTAGAAGAGACTGTGGGGAGGGAGAAGCATGCTGACACAGAGCCAGCTTTTCCTCTTGTCCTAAAAACAGCATGGAGATGAGTTTGATATTAGAAGGTTTGGGTTCTTGGAATCATGGGATAATTTAGTCTTCTCAACCCAAATTCAGCAATAGCCCATATTTTTCTAGAGATTTAAAAAGATGGTTATGAAAACAAAAATGGGGGCAAATCGGGTGACGTTTTTATTGGTAAGGAGTATAATTAGGTATAAAACCAACTGGGGATGATGACAGTAACAGGAACTAGAACTCCCAGCAGGGCCTGAGAACGGTGTGTACCACAGGGAATGGCCAAAGGAAAGAAAGGTGGGGTCATGAGAAGGGAGGGGTGTTGCTAACACTCCCCTCACAGGGCTCTCAGAAGGGACCAGTAGATGAAATGTGCAGCATAGCCAAACAGTCCTTAGCGGCCTGCCAGGGTTTCCCATTCGGTGTCTAAACCTGTATGGGTGCAGTGTGGCTTGGGATGGTCAGTCCAAGGGGGCTGTAGAGGGTGGGAGCCCCTGCTGAACCACAAAGGGCAGGAGAGCACAGAAGGGCTCTGCCAGCTGGACGGTGCAGAGCAGCGCCTCACAGAGTAACCGCCCCTCCGCACCCCCTCCTCCCCCGTCCACAGTGTGACACACTGCTGTCCAGACTGACAGAGTTGCAGGAAAAGTACAAGGCCAGCCAGAAGGAGATGGGGCAGCTGCAGATGGAGCAGTGCGAGCTCCTGGAGGATCAGAGGAGGATGCAGGAGGAGCAGGGGCAGCTGCAAGAAGAGCTGCACAGACTCACGTTCCCGCTACCCAAAGCTGGTCTCCTCCCTAAGGTAACCCCAGCCAGGGAACGGCTGCTAACTAGGGAGAAGCTGCTTTGAGAAGTTTCCGAGGTATGACTATACTTGGGAAAAAGAACAGGGGGGGGATCGAACCTTTTCTTTTCTGCATCAGCCCCTCCTTACTTTGTCACCGATCTCTTCAAACCAAAAAGTTCAATATAGCTGATTAGGGTTTTTAAATTTTAAAACACATAGTATACTCTGGAATCTGTCCAGCATCTTCTCTAGATTTTTAGTCCCTCTGGAGAAAATATACTCTGAGAGAACTTTGTAAACTACAAAATACCTGCAAACTTATGAGATCATGGCTACTTACCTAGTGGGTCTCCATAGAAAGACCATTCCCCCGCCACACCGACCCTGTCCCAGATGGCTGTTCAGAGCCAACCCAGAGACTCCTAGGGGAAGGGTCCCCAGCAGGAAGGAGGCATGGGTCTTCCCACATAGCTACCACAGTTCCTGCCCGCTTCCTTCCCACTCCACCTCGCAGAGTCAGGAGCTACTTACAAAGTTACAAGACCTGTGTGAACTACAGCTGCTCTACCAAGGTATGCAGGATGAGCAGAAAAAACTGGTACAGAATCAAGAAAGTGTGCTCAAAGAACAGTCAGATCTGCATGAAGAGCTGCATCTTTTCAAAATGTCTCGTTTCCGGGACGTGTTGGAGAATCCCAGTGATTCCAAATCACCTAAGTCCTCCAAGTGTGGTCACAACAAGGTAACAGAACAAGAGGCAGGGAGACAGTTCTGGGGACAACAGCATGGTAGGGAAGAGGGCTCCATGGAAGGGTCAGAGTTAGGAAGGCCTGTCTGGCCAAGAGTAAGGATGAGACTAAGGCCCCCTTCTTCAGCCATGACCACCCACGGGCTCGTGAAAATGTGGCTTTAGCTATGGGCTGAGGATCTCAACCAGATACGTGCCCTGTTGAAGTGCTGTGAACACCGAGGACGGATCAGGGTGACCCCGGAATCTAATCACCTGATAATTTGATGCAGCCCCTTCAATATCATTTTTCCAGATTTGTAATAGCAACTTAGGGTTTGTCTGGATTCCTTGGGACTGACTCTGAGCATGTCATCCTTTTCTCATCAGCTGGTTGATAATTAAGCAGTACACTTTCAGTGATCAAAATCTATAACCTTTCGGTGTTCTACCTGAGACAAATCTGGGGCCATTCATTTCCAAGGGAAGAATTCCTAGCATGTGGCATTAATGGTACTGGCCACACTGTCTTCATTGGAACTTTGGTGGCAATAACAGCCAGGTCAAGAGGGTTAGACTAGAGAATCCATGCATCGCAAGCACCAGGAAGGGGTTATGCCTCTGAGGTCACACTGGTGGAGATTTCCTGATAAGTCTATTTGGGGTTGGGGAATGCATTTGGTCTGAGGTCTCAGGGTGGGCAAGGAAGAGCAGGTAGACAGTTTCAATTTAAGGCTAGCCCTATTCATTCAAATATTAGCCTGGATAGGGAGAACCAGGGAATTGCAGAAATCCAGACTGAGATTTGGTCAGATTCCAGAGGCATCAGATTTCAGCCTGGATTACACAGAGGCCAGGAACCAGGTAGAACTCTTTCCTTAACCGATCAGATCTCATCCTGGGCATTAGCAGCCAAGAAGCCAGGCCCAGAGGGCCTGGGAAACATGCCTAGAGGCCAGATTCAGAGTTGGGACAGGAGGTACAGGGACTTGTAGTGAGACCTTAATTCCAGGTCCACATCTTCTGAGGGAGGCATTCTTGTAGGCTCACATTAAGGGCCAGGGCTGATTTTAGAGTTGGGGGCGGGGGAGGGGACTGAGCGCCAAGGTCAGGGTAATGGGTATGTCCTGACCGAGAAGACGGTAGGGTAGGGAGCCAGAGTGTTCTCGATTATCACTCAGCTCTGCTGCAAGGAGAGAGGGATGTGCCAGAGTTTAGAAACCAGCCGAAATGGGAGCCTGGAAACCGCAGAATATCTGCCCTGGGTAGATTTTCCCCAACGAGCAAGTAACTGACATGCCAGTAGCTGCAGGCGGTTAAAGACCTAGGCTGTGGTGAGACTGGAGTGTAGGTGTGCAGGTCTCTGAAGTGTGCGCGCAGACATCTGCCCCGGGGGGTGCAGCGAGAAGGACGGCGGTGTCTAGAGTAATGGTAGTGTCTCCCCACCCACTCTCGGCAGTCCAAGTTGATCACCGCCCAGATGCAGGCTCTGCAGGTGCTCTACGAGGGCACGCAGACCGAGCAGGAGCTACTGCAGCAGGAGCAGGGCAGGCTCCTCGAGGAGCGGAAGAGGCTGCGGGCTGACCTGCAGCTCTGCCTGGAAGAAATGCAGCTGCTCCAGGTCCGGTCCCCTTCCAGCAGAATGAGCTTGGAGAAGAACTATGGCAGCATGGCCACTGGCAGCGAGAACTACCGCCGGAGTTACAGGAGCAGCCTCGATGACGGCGAGAGCTATCACAAGAGTTATGGTAGCACCCAGGCCAGCACCGAGAGCTTTCTCAAGAGCTATGACAGCAGCAGCAGTGCCCAGGAGAGAAGCGAGAGGAGCTACTGTGCCGGCAGCAGCGGCAGCAGCATCTATAAGAAGAGCTACGGCAGCAGCTCCAGCTCTGACACCTGTTACAAGAGTTACGGCAGCAGCACTAACGACGGACCTGCCGAGCCTGAAGACCTAGAGGTACAAGAGCCAGAGGAGAGGTCGGACAGGGAGGAAAGCCTCTTGTCTTACTAAGAGATAAGTCAGGGAAGGGTGCAAGAAGTGAGGTGGGCGGCAGAGTCAGAGCTGAGCTGGGTCACTGGAAATGAATGAGGCGCTCCGCCTGTCTAGTATGGAGATGCTCCCATCACAGTGATGGTGCTTTATGAGAAGAAACACAGAATTAGCCCCAGCGCAGCTCCAGAACCTTGCCGCCGTTGTTCTATACCCAGGATGGGGCCTAGCAAAGAGAGTGGGGTGGAGGGCAGGTCCTTCTCCGGGTGCGGTCATTACTCCTCCGCCCTCCGCAGCACTGTGAGGACGTGGTCGCCAAGGTGGTGATCAAGCTGCAGGGGGTGCAGGCTATGTACCAGCTCAGCCAGGAGGAACATGACTGGCTGCAAGACCGAATGAAAAAGCTGTTGGACAGGCAGAAAGAGCTGAAGGAAGAGCTGGTCGCCTGTGAAAAGGAATTCAAGGAGTGCATGGAAAGCCTTGAGAAGCCTGCTGCCTCCCCAAACGACAAGGACAAGAACGAGGTAACTGCTCTCTGGGCGGCAAGGTTTCTTCTAGGAGTCCCTAGAGCCAGAACAGGTCATAGGTCCCAGCCATTTCGGAGAGGCTGAGGAAGGAGGTCCGGGAGCTCACTGCTTGCTCTGCATAGTTGCCCCCTTCCTGGTCAGAGGAACAGAGCAGGGGCTGAACCCCAGGAAGCTGGGCACTCGGCCACAGCACTAGTGGACGGTCCTCAGGTGCTCACTGTGCTGAGATGTACTCATCATCAAGACTCTGAATAATTTTTCTTTTTTTCCTTTTACCACTTCCCTCTTTTGCTGTGTCCCAGAGCACTTCTATAGAGTTGTATTTTTTCACCTTTCGTTATTTTTGGTGTACTTGTCTCTTCAACTAGATTGTAAGTACCTCGAGGGCAGAGCCTTGCGTCCTTTCGGATCCCTTATAATGCCAAGAAGGGTGCTCTGCATCCATGAGGGATGGGACAGAAGGCATTCTTCCTGCCCAAGAGTAGTCCACAGTCCAGCGGGACTCACTGTGAATGCGTGGGAGAGTTCAGACAACAGTCAGCCCGGGGACCTTGATTGCTTAGTATTGTTACCTACCAGGGAGACTGTGATGCCAGAAGTCAGGGAAGACAAAACCAGAAATTAGGGAGCAGGGTTGGAATTTGCCTCTGTTTCCAGGGTGAGGTTTGCAGGAGCCCAGGCACACTTTCAGGAGTGGACCACATGGTTCCTTAGGTAGTTGTGCCTCTTAGAGAAATAGCTTGGGCGAAGTAGGAGTTTCCATCAAAAAGACGTCCATAATAAAGCCCTGAGCTTCAGAAGGGGCAGCTCTATAGTTATTCCCCAGACGGGTCCCAGTAAAAACATAATTTAAATCATCCTTTTTTGATCCCATTAGGTGTAAATCATCAGGTACCTCATTTAGAAGCTATTTCTGAAACTGCTTTAGAGGCTCGTATCCTGCAGTTTAACGTTTCCTCTCTTGTCTACTCCCCCATGGGCCTTAGCAGGGCAAACTCTGAGGCAGTGACCCCTAGGCCGGGCTGTGGGTGACTGGCCGTTCAAACCCCCTGCCCCCCCCTGCAGATCAAAGAGCTGCAGGCCAAGCTGCGGGAGCTGCAGCTGCAGTACCAGGCGAGCATGGATGAGCAGGGGCGGCTTCTGGCCGTGCAGGAGCAGCTGGAGGGCCAGCTGCAGTGCTGCCAGGAAGAGCTCCGCCAGCTCAAGGAGAAGAAGTCCTCTGTTCCCAGAGAGACCAAAGGGAAAAGTGACAATGAGAATAGGAACAAAAATGCCAACGGGGTTAAAAACAAAAAGGTGACCAAACCAAGCCTGGACGGTTCTGAGGGCTGCTATGAGAACGAAAAGGTGAGTAATAACCTTAGTAGCCTGATAAGCAGAAAGGCAGAGGAGATCTTGGGAAGAAAAATCACCACCACCACCATTCCGGCCAGGTGAGGTATTTGTAGAGAAGCTTCTGGTCTCTCTGGTGTATTAGTTCCCTCTTGGTAGCAATTCCGTACTCCCTTTTCCTCTGGAGGTAAGGGGAGTGGAACACAGACCACTTATACCTGGGGACACAGCCCCAAAGGACCATAGCCCCTAGGATGGACGAGGGCTCCAATTAGCTCAGCCCAATCTCCTAGGGCCCCTTTTCTTCCTGGCTTATGTGCCCAAGAGAGGGACCAAATGGATGAAAAGAAAGAATTTATTCGAAGCGGTGGCGGACTCCTACGTGAGAAGGAGGAGGGGAAAATAGGAGTCGTAGCCGCCCTGCAGGGGTCGGAGGTGGCAGCTGAGGGGCAGAGCCCAAGATTCTAGCTCTGGTAGCTGTCCGAGATGGCCAACGGCCGGATGGCCGTGTGGGTCCAGAGAGGCTGCGTGTGACTGCCCTCCACACGACGCTCAGGGAGAGCCTCGGTGCCCAAGCGTGGTGCTGCCTGCGCACCGTGCCAGGCTGGGAAGCAGAGTGCGCTTGAGGGAGTCCGGCTTCATTGTGAAGGTAGGCCTCTTTGCGGTAACCGGAGCCCCCGTCCTGCCCTGCCTCCGCCCACAGAGTCTGGAGGTGGTGCTGTACTACAAGGCCAGCCACACGGATTTAGGTGGTCTAATACAAGAGGAAGTGGAGGAGGAAGAGGAGGAAATCAAAAAGGACTGGAAGCAGGACTCCTGCAATGAACTGGTTTCTGTGCCATCAGAGCCTGCAGAGATTAAGTCTGCAGAAGCTGAGCAGGGGTGTTACGAAGAGTCCCAAGAGCAGGAGGGCAAGGAAGACGACGACAAAGATGAGAGCGCCAAGGACACTTGCCCTGAAGCTTCAGAGGGAAGCAACCCCCTCAAGCTTTCTGAGAGCAAAAAGGTAACCGCAGTCGAAGGCTGGACCGAGTGGGAAGTGGGCTCTGGGGCTCAGGTGCCCTGGTGTGGCGGGGTGACCCAGCCTGAGGATGGACTTCTGCAGGAGTGTATAGGCCAGCCAGCCCTGAGGCCTAGCGTTCGGGGAGAGTGGAGATGGAGCCGGTAGTGGTGGAAGTGGGCTCTCCGCGGGAAATGGCGGGCTGGAACCACTTTGCTGTGGACCTACCTGTGTCTCAAAGATCACCTTTTCTGGGAACCAGGGTGGGGCCGTTGCAGTCCTGCCTGTTTCACCTCTGTGGCAGCCCTTGCTCCTTACATCAGGAGGTCTTCCCCCTTCACCTAGCACTGCACTGAGGACGTGGATGGTGTGAGGCCTGCTTCAGGCTATTTGCCAGCCTGTGTTAGTCTCTCAGTCCTGCCTCCTCGAGGTGCCCTGTTAGGTTGACCTTTGTTGTTGCTGTTAGGGGTGTTCGGGGGGCAGGTGTGGCTTTCGGGTTCTGCGTGTTACAGGGCATGAGGGGAGGGGCTGGGGGTGGTCAGAAGTAATAGAATATTTTAGTCCGCACACAGCAGGGGCGTGGGCCAGTCTGGGGAGAGCAACCAGAGTCCTAACCCTTTAGTTGCTAGATCTTGAGAGGTTGGGATGGGAGTATCCTGGGTAACGTACCAACCATACAAAAGTATTTCTGTATTTTAACTAACTGGTACATCTGCACAGGTATGTACCAGCTGAATTCCTGCGCTAGTTGAGGTTAACTGGGGGCTCTGATTTCCTGAAGAGTGAGTACTTCCTGAATAAGTCCTCGGTTTATGGTACAGGCTCTTTCTGTCTTTCTAAACACCAGGGAAGAAAATAAGTCTCTTGTGGTGGGATGTCCCAGTCAGCTCTAAGGCTCTCTGGACTTTTCCGGCAGCTCGGTCTGCAGCAGTGGCTAGGGATCTAGCATGCAGTTCTCTGTTAACCTTGTGGCAGAGGACCGTTACTTAGGATGTAAAAAAGTAGGAGCCACCGCAGCCTTTTCCCCAGTGCTCTGTTTCTTCGAATTCATCATACTCCACCGCATGCTCGTTCAGAGCCTCCTCGATTTCCTTGCCTTGGGTGCCAACATCTCTAAACGCCAGACCGGATCCTTGTACTTCGAAGTTGAGCGCGTTCCTTGTGTCTACATACAGAGGTGTCCCTTTGCCTCCGCAGGTCCTGCATATTTTGCAGGCAGCTCTAACGGTGTATGTTACTGCCTGCGAATTCACTTTCTCTCTCTGGAAGATTGTTGCAAAGAACTAGCACTTCTCCACTGTTAGCCTGTTGTAGTGCATTTTGTCTCACAACAACGGCATTAGACTCTAGGGGATCGTAGGGGCCAGGGCCCAGAATACTTGAGATTCAGTGGATAGCAGCCAGAACAAGTGGGCTAACGGCGGGGGCGGGGGGGCAGGGGGCGGGTGGCCTGGCAGGAGACTGAGTGACCCAGGAGAAGTATACATCCTCATCCGGAGAGCCCGGCTTTACTCTCGGAGCTTCCCTTTTCCAGAGTTACTGACCTGTACGAACAGTCTAGGGCAGATCACCCCTGCTTGACAAGACGTGAGAGGGAAATGGCCAGCCAGCAAACTGGCCCCCCGACCTGATTTGGACCTAAGCAGCTGCTTAACCCACTCAGGTTTGCATCCTCCACAGGCTGCCAGTGGGAAGATCCAGGCCCGGGCGCAGAGGAGAGATACGGCTGCCCTCACTGCCTGTTGTTTAACCTCTTGATCTCTTTCTCTTTTCCCTTTGTTTTCTCATCTTCATTATCCATTGGATTCATGTGTTTCTGTCTTTTTATACCGCCCACCCCCCATCTCCTGGCCTCTCCCTGTGCTTCCTGCTCATTTGGTATGTTGCAGCCATCCCCTGCCCCGGAGCCCCCCATCTTCTCCTTGCCTCTCGTAGCCCTGGTGGTCATATCGGCTTTGCTCTGGTGCTGGTGGGCCGAGACGTCGTCCTAACACAGGTACTGGTACCGAGTCCTCTCCTTCGGAGGGGTAGAGGGAGGGTGCAGGTGGCCCTGGCCTCTCCTCTTTGCCCTTGCTCTCACTTGCTTGCTTCTTGCTTTTAGCCATTTGACAACAGGATACTCAGGGGCTGAGTTTTAGCCCTGGCTTCTCCATGGGCTACTGCAAAGCCCATAGCACCTCTGAGTACGTCTTCCTAACACATAGTGAGTTGGAATGCATACTGTTGACACGGTTTGAGTTTCTGTCCTCTGGCTGGGAAAACTTGGGATGATCCCAGCACTGTTGCTACTTTGAAAAACGCCTGACCACTTCTGATGAGCTGATGCCTGTCTGCAAGGCTGACCTGAGCGCTCTTTGCTCTCACTACTGTCACCACCCAGGATGGCAAAATAAGGCATCACTGCGCCTCCCCTGTTGGGTGAGAGAGGAATTCTGGAGTGTTGTGACCAACACGCAACCCCAACCCTAACCCCCTGCCCAGGGGCATTTGTATGAGGGCAGGCTCAATTTGTCCTCCAGACTTGGCGAAAATGGAACAGAAACCCCTACCATGTTGTGTTCTTTCAACGGAGAAATTCTCTGGTTTGGGACTTCTGGTCTTCAGAAAACTCAGAACCAGAATGGCAGGAAATATTTTATAGTTCTATATTTATCCCTTTTGGGGTCCAGAGTCTGTTGTAATTGCCTTCCCAAGCCAGGCTTTTTGGACATAATGTGGTACTGGTGAAAAGAACGAGATGCAAGTATTCTCAGGGTGCCAAGGCTGACATCTTCTGGGCACCTTCCACTTGGCCTCGGCCCATGTAATCTGGTCTGTCAACAGGATACCAAATTTAGGAGGCAGAATGTGGTCTTAGGTCCCGGGGTAGAGCCCTAGGGTTCCACCTGTCTTTGGAACCCATAAACTATTCCCTCCTGGCCTGTTCTGGCTCCTTTCTCCTGCTCCCCAGCCCCCCACCACTTCCCACCCTCCCTTCTCACCCCTGCAAATGGAGTGCAGCTGGCTTAATGCACAGGTTGGGGCGGTGGCAGCTGAAGCGTACGTTGGTAGTACTCACCAGCATCCTTTTCTCCTTCCTTTTCCCCTCACTTTTTTCCCTCTTCATCCTTTCTCCTCTTTAAGGTGTTCCACTTACTCCCCACAAACAGTCTAGCTTCTTTAGTGACAGGGTCCCTATCCCTGTCCTGTCCACATCCAGATTTCTCAGCCCCTAGGGGAGGAGACCCAAAGCATTTGGCCATAGCCTTTCTGCACCTCACCAGGCCCACGCAGAGTGAGAGGAAGGAGCTCCTGGGTCAGGGTGCTCTTGGAGGGTCTGGCTGTGCCCCCCTCTGCAGCTCCCAGTCCAGGAGCTGAGGCAGCGTAGCTCTGTAGAAAGCGTGGCTGACAGGTGAGAACCTGTCCCGGTCTGTGTCTGCCTCTTACCGCTTAGTCCCAGTGGGCAAAATGCATAACGGGAACATTAGTTTCTTCAGATGACAGTGAAGAATGGTAAAACCTCTGCCTTTCTCATGTGAGGATCACAGGAGTTCATGTTTATGAAAGTGCTTCATAAATAATGAAACACCCCATAAATAATTTAAAAAGCGTATACTTACAGTATACATACTATGTGCCTCGCACTGTTGTAATCACCTCATTTGACAACAGGATACTCAGGGGCTGAGTTTTAGCCCTGGCTTCTCCATGGGCTACTGCAAAGCCCATAGCACCTCTGAGTACGTCTTCCTAACACATAGTGAGTTGGAATGCATACTGTTGACACGGTTTGAAACTCATTTAATCTTTGCAACAACCCAATGAGGTGGCTTTTATTATGATTTTATATGTAATAAAACTAAGGCACGGAGAGGTCAAGTAATATCGCCAGTGAATTGTGAATGGATTTCTAAGGACTAATATTAGCAACAGCTAAAATTCCAACCTTGCTTCCCCCTTACCATCTCTCCTCATTTCGAGCAGTTTTCCATGGTTGCTTCCATGTAATTAGGAAGACTCCATACTTCTCTTCACACAGCCTCCAGTGGCATTAGCTCTCTTGACAACTCATGTCACGTTAACTCTCCGCATGTGTTGTTTATAAAGCTCCTTTGCGTATTGCGTACGCTAAGTATCCTCTCCCCATTTTCTACCTGCAGTTGATTTTTTGGATCTGAGGCAGAATTTTTTATTCATTCCTATTAGGTATAGTCCATTGATGTAACCTGTGGAGTTTGTTTTTTCTTTTGTTTAGTCTTGACCTTGTGGTTTCAGATTATCCATTACCCTGCCAGCTCCACATCCTCCTCAAGGGCGACCGGCCTACTTTCGTATGTTCATGTGCATTATTTTTTTTTAAAAGTCTTATTTAAGTGATCTCTTCCCCCTACATAGGGCTTGAACTCACGACCCCGAGATCAAGAGTCGCATACTCTTCCAGCTGAGCCAGCTAGGCGCCCTGCTCGTGCACATTAAGGATGAGGGCCGAGCCTCTGGAGTGTTGTCTCTCCAGGCTCTCTTTTATCCAGCTCATTGGTCACATAACAAATGGTCACACAGCAACCTGTGCTGGTACCATACTCTTTATTTCCTCTTGTTCTTTCCAAGGAGATCATGGAAAATCTGTCAGATGTCTTGATAAAATCCAAAAACATCTCTTTGATCTGTCAACTTAGTAACCTAGTCTGAAAGGAAAGCCTGACGTGACTTACCCCTTTGGGACCAGCCCTCAGCCAGTCTGGAACTCAGCCAGTCTGGAACTTGCCTCTGACTGGTATAAAGGGTATCAGTTCACATTTATGGGTCTAGCTCTATCCTCCTTTTTTTTTTTCTTAATTTAATTTAATTTATTTAAGGGGGGCGGCAGAGAGAGAATCCCAAGCAGGCTCCACACCCAGCGCAGAGCTCAATGCCGGGCTGGATCTCACCACCCTGAGGTCGTGACCTGAGCCGAAATCCAGAGTCAGATGCTTAACCAACTGAACCACACAGGCACCCCGCTCTGTCCTTCTTTAAGAACACCAGACTGACGTTTTTAAGCAGTGTACATTAGGGTATAAGCATCTAAGCATGTAGATACTTTTTCTAGCTTCCTTTCCAGTTATTTTCTTATATAAATTACTCTGTATATCCACCTCCAGTATTGTTTCGCTTTCCATTTCATTTGTGCTGCTCTTTTTAGTAACTATTTCTACAAATGTAGGAGATCTTCTTTGCTCTTTATAGCTGGCTTAAAGTCCTCTTTTTAGTTCCGTTATTCTCTGAGCAAATGCATTCTTAGCATCAATACTGTACTCTGCTCTTACCTAAAATCATTCTTCTGTTATTACGCCATAGCTTATGACTCAACCCAAATTCTGTCTTTCAAGTAATACAGTAAAAAAAATAATAACAATAGGAACTATTTCCCTAAGTATGTATTGTCCACGATTTTGTGTTCCCTAAAGGATGCTTCTTTGTTATCCCACGAATCAGCAGGATTTGCTGTGGTCGGCAGAGTCTGGAAGACTCAGCACACTGGCACATGCCAGGAAGACCATCAACACACTGGTTCCCCGGGGGTGTTTTAAGGCATTTGTCTCCAGGGCCTGTGACCGGCTTCCTTGGGTTTCCTCGAACCAACATCATTGTCCAAAAAAGGTTTGGGCTGCCCACAAACCTCACATTTGCCTGCACTCTGTGGTGTGCTTTCTTTACTTCCCCTTCAGTCTTATCCTTTTGACTGAGTTTGTGGCTCCTGTGTAAAGCCAGTGAGGCACTGCTGCTTTTCCCAAAGGCCCCAGTTTACCCTCTTTTTCTTGCCGTGGCACCTGATCCTTTCTCATTGCAACCATCCGGATACTCTTTGGTCTCCCTCCTGAGCTGGCTTCTACACCCAGGAACTGGTATTCTCCTCATTCCGTGGGGCATGAATACACGCAGTCACCTCGGGCGATACACCTAGCGTTGTTCCAGATACCTAGCACTGCCAGAACTAAGACCACACTGTCTCCAGCAGTTACCCAGGAGGTGCGAGAGACCAGACCGTGAGGTTCCTGATGTCTCTCCAGTGCCAGTAGACAGGGGAGCCTCTGGCTTAGGGAAGGGTTCGGAAGGCCGGGCACTCACCATTTGTCTTTGGTCCCCACAGAACATGTTTGGGATGTGGAAGCCTATGGTGTTCTTGGCTATTGCGGCTGTGGCTCTGTATGTGTTACCCAACATGCGACCGCAGGAGTCAGAGTTCTGCCTCATGGAGTGATGGCAGACCTGGGCCAGCCGAGGGGGCAGATCCCCAGTGGCCACTACCCCCAGCTTTGGGCAGGACACACTGTGCCAGAGCCCCCACCCCACCTGTGTGTCCCATGTGTCCCCATCTCCTTAGCCTCGTCACCCAGGCTGGAAAGGTTATGGGGCGCTGCTGGCTGCCATCTCCTGCCTTGTATAAGAACCTGGGTTCCGTGTGATTAAATAGCAGCCTAATTACCTGAGACTTTGTGGCTTTTTATTTCTTATAAATACCTCACAACACAACCAGAGCAGAGTGGTTCCCCTTTAACCAGGTACCTCACATAAGGATCTGGTTCCTAAATATGATTTCTTACCCTGCAGATGACCTCAGAGATGAGGGGGGCTCCTTGTGCTGCCAGCCGGATCGCAGACGCGCTGGTCTGCACCCAGAAACCCTGTCTCCAGGAGCTCATCTGAGCACAGGGCAATGGAATGAGCTGGGTACTCTCTGTGAGGGGGGTCAAATGACTTGCCCTGGGGCCTGTGCCCACACCCATCTGCGGTGAGAAGAGTGCCCTGAGAAGATCTGCGCATGAGCCTTCGTGACTTAGGCCCTGTGCACCCCATGGGATTTGCTCTCAGAGAGGACTTACTAATCGTGTAGGGTCCTGCAGTGAATAGGTGGCACACTCAGGAACTTTAACTTGAACAGTGTTTAGTGAAGGGACTCTGTGCACGGGCAGAGTTAAAAGAACGAGCAAGGAATAGTGAAGTCCCAGGGCACCAGCAACAGTGCCTCCCATCCTCGGCCCGAAGGAGATTGGGGAGGAAGCGAGGGCTAGAGGCCTGGGAGGGGACCCCAGACCCACGGTGGGGGGGAGGGGCAGGGGGGACAGGTACAGCCCTTGTCAGAACCTGACACCCTCTCGTTCCACCTGCCAGTTTCCTGTTGCCCCCTCTCATTGGCTAATCCCAGCTGGGAGCCAGAGAGCAGAGATGCCCAAGTGACATAAAGTCAGTCGGCTGGAATTGAGAGCAGGGCAAAGGATGGAGAGTGGATCCAAGTGGCGACAAGCAGAATGATGAGAACTTACGAGTGTCCTTGTTTACCTTCACTTCTGTGGAACCCCTCATGATTGGTGGCACCATATGAATGTTTCCATAGGAGAGCCCCCGAGTGTATTCATAAGCCACAGTGGGTAAAACAGTGTCGTGACTGCTGGTTTCCTGGAGCCCTTCTCTCTGCCTCTTTTCTACCTGATGCCAAGGGAGTTTGTTCCATTTGCCCAAATAATCCAAAGCCACACATACCTATAGAATGAGGCACTGTGTTGGGCCCTGCTAAGCATGAAATGAATTCATTTCTTGCCTGGCCTTTTCCTAGGGGGCCTGGGGCCAGTGCTAAAATCGTGACCAGTCCCTATAAACAGGGCTGCACCTAGGCAGATTGAGGGCAGTGCTACCCGTTCCTTTGGCCTCCCTTTAAATGACTCCGCTTTGAAGATCGTACTGGTTTAGGGTGGCCTAGCCCCTTGCTACTCTGTTGTCCACAGACTAGCAGCATCAGCACTGTTAGCTTGTTAGAAAGGCAGACTCTCAGGCCCCACGTCAGACCTACTGACACAAAATCTGCATTTTAACAAGATCCCCAGTTGATTAGTATGCACAGTAAAATTAGAGAACTGCACTCAGTTACGTTAGGTGGTGTGTTCTCAGTTGTAAGCTAAATTGGAGAAATGCCTTCACAACCCACCCAGTACCACTGGCCCCTTGCTGTTGAGTGTAGTGAGACCCTGTTTTTGTTTTTTGTGGTTTTTTTCTCTCCACTTTACTCCAGCCACCAGTTGGCTGGAGAACATGTGTGGTGGAAAGGACTGGAAGATTACCCACCAGTGAGGATCACTGATTTAACTTGGAATTAGAAGCCAAGATGGAGGTCATGGTCTGGTAGGCAATCAGCCTCCAGCTGAGACTTTATCTGTTCCTTCCCAGGCCTGAGCCTAGAGCCTGAGCAACGGCGGGAAAGTGGTCCTGCCTTTCCCCAGCCTTTTTGCTTAGAATACAGAACTCTTCCCTTTAGGACACTTGCCCCTGTTGGCTCATTTTAGAAAGCCATCCTTCCTCTTCATCACTGGGGGCTTTGTGCCTCCTGGTCTTGTTGATACACTGCTGCCAGAGTAAAGAGGTCTCTCTTCACATGTTATTTCCTTTCATCTTCACACACACACACACACACACACACACACACACACACACAACCACATATGAGGGTACTATTAACTCCATTTTATGGATGAGAAAACCAAAGCCCAAGAGCATTATACTACCTGCCCAAGGTTGCAAGAGTGAGAAGTGAAGAGGCTGGAATTCAGCCTCTGGCTCTTTCCAGCCTACTGTTGAGTCCCTGGCACCTAAATCAGGGCCACAGTCAGTATCACTGATTGATCAAAGTGCCAACTATGAGCCTGGCCAAACTGCTATCATCCCAGGTGACTATGGAAATGTCCCTGGCTCCAGAAAAACAAGATTTTCAAACATGGCCCATTAGACCTGGTCACTTCGATTCTGCTCAGCCCAAGTTAAATCTGGCCAATGTCAGTGGCTGGTAAGCAGTGCCCCTTGACGGGAAAGGCAGGGCCAGGTGAACTGCCAGGCAACCTGGTCTCCTGAGACAGGTCAGTGGGTGGTGAGTCAGGGGGCTATAAAAGGCCTGTGGCCCCAGCCAGCGCTGCCCCAAATACTCAGCTGATGAAACCCCCTGTAAATCCTCTCTGTGCCCCTGCCTGACTCAGGGAGGAGCACACCAGCCCTCCTCAGGGAGGGGGCCCCACTTGGCAGGCCCCAGGACCAGCATTGTGCACGGTCTGTTCCAGCTTTCATGGCTGGGCCCAGGCTCATGGGCTATATTGAGGGCTGAGTCACCAGCCTGTGCCTGGATCAGGCTGACTGTGACTGGCTGGCTGGGGCCTGAGTCAGGCCCCGATTTATCCTGGAGAGCAACAGGTTCGGGTTTCTGTGGGAGGGGGTGAGAAGGATGCCGGGAACCATCCTTGGCACTGGGCACCCTTGTCTGCCAAACCATTCACTTACTCCCCTGGAGCCGCACACAGACCTCTCTTGCAGAGAAGGAAGGAGAATGGGGGGAGAGAGGAGAGAGTGGGGAGAGAGGGTGGAGAGAGAGGGAAGAGAGAAGAGGGGAGGGAGAGAGGGGGGAGGCTATACTTGGGAGTTCTTTCTTCACTCACTGGCTTCCCTCTGAAATCCCCCCCTCCTTAAGAGACGCCCTTAACTTACCGGGGGACCTCAGGTAATGCCCACAAAACAGGACTGTGAGCCACTGGAGTCTGTAAAGAGGCTGTCAGCTCCAAGCAAACCCACCCTACCCCTCTCTCTCCTCCGCAGGAGAAATTATCTCAGATCTGTACCTCAGTTTCTTCATCAGAGCCTCAAAGACAACCTCGCTGAACCCTGAGCTGGGCACCTCAGACTGGGTATCAAATGTCTACCTTTTTACACACACACACACGCACGCACGCACACACACACACATGCACACACACTTCACTGTGAGACCCAGCTATGTGTCATGTGTCTCCAGCTGGACATCTCTCCACAGGAGAGTTCAGCCTCTCAAGTAGACGGTCAGCACTGATGCCGGATGGTTGGTTTTGGACATGGGACAAAGGTGGCATGGGGGGAATGAGCGTTCTGGAGATGGGGGGTGCCAGTAGGAGAGTGGAATTCCTGAGCACCTCGTCACAGGCAGCCGACAGAACATGAGCCGCAGGGCCCAAGCTATTTATACCTCGCCTGTCACTATCAGGGCCCCCAGAGCTCCCCCCTCCCAAGCCACACACAGCAGGTCCCTTTTCTGTTTCTGGTGTCTTCTCTGCTCCTCCCCCTCCCTACCTAATGAGAAGGGAAAGAAATCATTCATGGACGACTTTTACCATAAGCACTGCCCCCCACAAAACCCCTGAACTTCTTTCTGAGCTGTAACAGGGATTGCCTTCATTCTGCCCTTGAAGAAACAGCCCTCAAAGATACCCACTGTCCTCTTTCTTTTCATGATGCCTGGGGGTAGAAGAGGAGTAAGATAGAATGATTCACGGAGAAGGTCCCAGAACCTTCCCAAATTCCAATCACCACACAGCTTGAGTTGGGGACTGTCTGGCCCAAACTTATTGGGTCAAGAAGGATGGGGCAGCTGAGGAAGTTTGGCCTAAAAGGGGTACCAGGAGATATGGAACACATGTATGCTACAGAACTGCGGACTATATATTCTCTATATAAGTACATTCTGTAGCTCTTTCACCTCACTCCAAGCAGCTCCTCTGAGTGCCTCAGTTTCCTTGCTGTCACCGTACCCTAGACCTCCAGCTACCCTTGACTTACCCTGGGCCCAGTCCTGCCTAGGCTTTCTGGCTGGCTCTCTCGGGCTCTCCCTGCCCACCAGCCCTGTCACGTTTCCCCTTGGCTGTTCTGGGCTGGGCTCTCCCTGTTTCTGTCTGGCTAACCCGTCCTTTTGCTGGAAAGATCTGCCTTGTGGCCCAAATGGGCACATTGCCCAGGGGGCTCCCTGGCACAACGGGGCAGAGTCTCTCCCTGCCCTCTCATCACTTTGGTTGAGTCAGACATGGTGGGGGGGGCGCACAGTCTGAGTCACCAGGTACTTTCTTCCTGAGCTCAGCTTCATTCTGAGGGGATGAGGCCAAGCGGGCTGGTGACAGGGACACAGTCAGGGGCAGCCTCAGTCTTTCCCCTGGGACCCTGGGTTTGGGCTTCAAATGAGGCTCTTCTACCTGTAAAATGGAGCACCCCCAAGCCTTCTCCCTAATTGGCCTGGGCAGTGTCCCTGCTTCCTCTCAGTCCATCTGTACACAGGCACACACACTTCCTCTCCCCTGCAGGTGGACAATACCCTGGGCCAAGAGCCAGGACTCCCAGGCCCTGTCAACGGCCCTGCCACCAATTCATCCAGAAAATTCTGTCAACACTAGTTCCGTGTGTTTGGTCCTAACCACTGGCCTCAGTTTCCCCATTTATCTCTTTAGTCCCACAGCGGTATGAAAGGGGTGTATTTCATCTCGGACCGGCAATGCTTAGTTTGGGGGTATTGGGTGCCTTCACCCCTCGCCTTCCAGCTCTGCGTGCAATCCACCTCCCCAGCGCGGCGGCGCGGGGACCGAGCCCCCGCCTGGGCCGCAGACCCCGGCCAGGGGGGCCGGGCCCCTCCCGCCACCGGGGCAGCGTGAGGGAGGGGAGGAAGGAGGCGGGGCCCGCCCACTCGGCGCGGCCCCCACCCGCGGGCCGGGCGGCATTCCTGAGAGGCCGGCGCTCTGACGTGGACTCGGGGGCCGCAAGCGCGGCGTGGGGGGGGGGCGCGGCCCCGGGGGCTTCTTAAACCCCCCGCCCCGGCCCTGCCCGCACTTCCCGAGCACCGCTCCGCCCCCAGAGGGAGAGAGAGAAAGAGAGAGAGGGAGAGCGCGCGGCCGAGGAGCCAAGGAGGCCCGCCGAGTCCCGCCAGCCAGGGCGCGAGAGAAGTTGCTAGCAGCGCAGCGCAGAGCGCCGAGTCCCGCGGTCGCGCCCCGACAGCGCCCCGACAGCGCCCTAGCCCGAGCCCAGCCCGAGCCCAGCGTCAGCCCAGTAGGCAGCGCAGCCCCCGCCCCAGCCCCGCGCCAACATGATGAACAACAGCGGCTACTCGGAGGCCGCGGGCCTCGGCCTGGGCGACGAGGTGGACGACATGCCGTCCACGGAGAAGGACCTAGCGGAGGACGCGCCGTGGAAGAAGATCCAGCAGAACACGTTCACGCGCTGGTGCAACGAGCACCTCAAGTGCGTGGGCAAGCGCCTGACCGACCTGCAGCGCGACCTCAGCGACGGGCTGCGCCTCATCGCGCTGCTTGAGGTGCTCAGCCAGAAGCGCATGTACCGCAAGTTCCACCCGCGCCCCAACTTCCGCCAGATGAAGCTGGAGAACGTGTCCGTGGCCCTCGAGTTCCTCGAGCGCGAGCACATCAAGCTTGTGTCCATCGGTCAGTGCGGGCAAGCAGGGCGTAGGCACTGCGGGGAGGGGGCCGTGCCCTGAGAATGGGCCGGCCCGTGGGGGCGGCGGACACAGGTGGTGGGTGGGGGCGGGGAGCTGAGATGGGGCAGAGGGCGACCCCCTGGTACAGGGAGAGGCCCCTGGCCCCGGCTTTCCCCGTCCATCGACGCAGACCACACGGGCACTGCCTTGCACACCGGTCTGTCCCTATAGCGGCGTCTGGGGGGCGTCCGGGGGAGTCCAGACCTTGCCTTCCTAAGTCCTCCAGCTCAGCCTTCCCGCACACACTCCCATCAACCCGACTCGACTCATTGTCCCCTTCCTTGCCATCAGGCCATCCCAGCTCATGCTTGAGAAGATAGGGTCAGTGCGCATTACTGATTCCTGGGGGATGTCTACTCCCTAAACAAAGCAAATAGCTTCTTTTCCTCTCAGCACCTCCACAAGGGGAGGACTGAGCTGAAGGCAGGTCCCAACCACTGCCCATCCAAGGGCTGGAGGCAGGGGAGAGCTGGTGGCCAGGCAGGCATGGGGCTGGGGCCCTCCACAGGCATGTGCACAGCAGCTGGGTTCTGGCCCCTGGGCCAGGGCAGGCAGGGCCCAGCCTCAGAAACCTAAAAAGGCACTGAGCGAGTGCAGAGAATCTTAACCCCTGCCTATCCACCTCCTGTTTCAGCCTGCCTGGGAGGGTGCTCCCCCAAGTCCATGCCAGGCCCCAGCCCACCCCCTCGGCCCGGATTGGCTGCAGCTAACGGTCTGGGTTGAGGGGAGGGAGGAGAAGGCCTGTAGAAGGGAGGAAGTCATTGAGTGTAACCAGATTTGGAAGGTGTATCAGTGCTGGTGGGGGTGGGGAGGCACTCCGGGCTTCGGGGAGCTGAGGGTGGGCTCTGAGTGGCCAGAGGCTGCTCCTTCCCTCCCAGCCCTGCAGTGCTCCCTGCTGGCTAGGGGCCTGAGGAAGACCCCCTACCCCTGAGCTTTTAAGAGTCTTGCTGTGATTTACATGAAAGGGCCCCTTGGGGTGCACCCCAGGGCCCCAGGAGAGGAGTTTCACGCAGGGTCAGGTGCCTTCCCCCACCAGGCTACCCCAGGGCCTATTCTAGATAACTGAATGTCTGTCCACCCCCACTCTCCCTCAGGGCATCTCCAGGCCTCCTGAATTAGCAGCTGAAGTCAGTCCGGGGCCCTTTGCCCTGTCCAGTCCCTTCTCTAGGCCTTACCCCTCCTGCCCCAATACTGCCCCCCCACCCCACCCGCTCTGGCCTGGAAATAGCCCTGCCTCCGTGACACAGCAGATGTCTCTGAGCTTTCCAGAAGGACAAGCCTGAGGACGGGGTGGGGGAGGGGGCCCTGGTGTTTGTAGTAGGGCTGAGGGCTACATGAGTGTGTGTGTGTGTGTGTGTGTGTGCGCGTGTGCGCGTGTTGGGGATGGTCCGAGGGTGTGTGGGGGAAGTCAGAGACGAGTCAGTTCTGGGGCTGTCATCCCCCTTTTGCATGCTGGGATTTGACGTACAGGACTGACTGTCCCAGGTGGGGTCTCAAGGGGAGGGCCTGGGGCCTCACCAGGACTTTATAGGAAACTGCTCAGCCCTCCCCTCCCTTCCCCACCGCGGGGGTGACCGGCCCCTCTCCAGGCCTCATCCTTCCTGAGCGCACCTCTCCCCTCCCCTGTGGCGGTGCCTGGCTCAGGGCCCCTTGGCTCAACTGTGGAGGGGCCGGCTCAGAGTAGAGGGGGAAGAAGCAAAACATGGTTTGGGGGCGGGAGGGACGCTCCTCGTTCCTGGTTCCCGGTTCCCGCTGAGAGGACAGGGAACTGTTCCCCATTTGGGCCAAGTGGCTCCCTCGCGCTGATGAGATAAGCTGTCAGCAATTCGGGGCGGGCCTGAGGCTGAGGGGGGAGGGGAGGGGGCGCCGGCAGCAGGGAGATGTGAAGGGATTCCCCACCAGGGGTGGCCTTCTGCTTCCTCTCATTCCCTCTGGCCCACGTAGCGGTGGGAAGGGACTGTGGGGTGGGGGGCTCCTCTGGGCGTTGTCCCAGGACTGAAATGGAGCATCTGGGCACCTGGGAGGGGGTCAGAAGGACTCCCCACTTCCCTTTCTAGGAGTGGGGTGGGAGCTGGGAGCTGAGGAGTCCACCTGAGGAAGGGGTGCTCAGCCTGGGTTGAGGAGCTGTGTGCCCTTATCCCAACACCCCGACCCAGCCCCCACCACCCCCTCAGCCCCTCCAAACAAAGAGGCCTAATGAGGCAGCTCTGTGCTGCAGCTGTTCCCCAGTTGCTCTTCCTTCTAGAGCCAACAGCTGAGGGAGGGGCGGGAGGGGGCAGCAGCTGGCCAGCACCTCCCTGGCCCAGACCCTCTCTCCTCCCCCTCCACTTGAGGCCTGGGGTGGCCTCAGGGACCGCTGTCAGGCTCCTCCCACCCCTTTGGGGGTGTCCCCCAGCTGGAGAAGAAGTGGTGACTCCGGGGTGTGAGGGAGGACGCCTGACGCCTAGCTTGATTGGAGCGACTCTCTTCTGCCTGGCCTGGGGGTGGGGGCGGGTAGGGAGAGGAAGGTCATTGCTCCAGAGCTGGGCTCTAGGCCCCTCTCCTGCCCCAGGCCACGGTGGACCACTTGCTGCTTGGCCTAGGGCCAGTTACTGGGGAGAAATTTCCCCCTGAAGCAAATATGAATGACACCCCCTTCCACCCCAGCAAACTCAGGGCCTCCCTGCCAGGAATCGGGCCCCAGTTTGCAAGAAGCACTCCTGGGTGTGTGCGCACTGGCTTTGGAGGCTGTTGGGTGGTGAGAGGCGGCAGGGCACTGGGTGTCAAGACTGTGTAAGTCTTGTGGACCGTGTGTTTTGAGAGAGCGCCCTGGAGCGCCCTGGAGCACCGGGAGGCTGGGAGTGAGTGTGTCATGGAATCTGAAAGCTGCCAAACCATTGTGCTGCAGCCGAGCCAGGGGGGAGAGGGGGCGGGCTGGGGAGCTGCCGGGGAAGGAAGGATGAATCAGTGAAAGGGTGGGGGAGCCAAGGGGGCTAGAGCTGGAGGCCAGAGGGATGCAGAGGCTGAGATTCTGCCTCCCGGGGCGGGGGTGGGGGGGAGCTGGTGGGGGTGGGGTGGGGGGGTTGCTGGACTAATGCAGGCCTTTGGTCTCCTAACTCCTTTCTCCTAAGATCTAGAGGAGGAGGAAAAGATGTGTAAAGGGGGGGGTGCCTCCAGACCCCACCCTCTCCTATCTCTCAGGCAACACCAGTAAACAAGGCTGAGTCCCCCAGCCCCCCCCAACCCCTAAAAGTGGTGTTCAGGGAAGCTGACGGATTTCAGTCCTGCGTTGTCCTTTACAAATAAGCTGGTTTGCAAAGATCTATATTCTAGTCCACCTCAGCTCCTGGATATTTCTCTCTGGCTGTGGAAGGAGAACTAGGTCCCCCAAATCCTGGGGAGCTGGTGCTGGTATTCCACAGAGGAGGGGATGGGTGGGGAATCTGCGCTTCCAAGACTTGAGTCCACATGGGTGACATTCTCCCTGACTCATGTGAAATCCCACTGGCCCCAGCATTTGAAAGCATGATTTTCAAGCCTTTACCCAAAGTCTGCACTGTACGCTCCCCCTTCCAGAACTTTGTTCCAAAGGCCTTTTATGGTGTTCAGAGGAGAATTTGGCTGGAACCAGGTTAGTTCTATTCCTCTCCAAATTCAGTTTTTAAAATATTCATCCATTCAACCAGTACTTATTGAGACCCTACTAAGTTCTAGACTCTGAGCAGAGAGAAATAGTGTCTAGTGTGAAAGAAGCCAGACAAAAAGAGTGCGTACTATAGGATTCCATTTGTATAAAACTCTAGAAAATGCAAACTAATCCGTAGTAACCAAGGGCAGACCAGTTGTTGCCTGGGAAGGGGGGACAAGGAGGGGCAGATGCAAAGAAATTTGGGGAGAGATGGATATGTTTATGACGTGGTGATGGTGTTACGGGCACATACTTACCCAGTTGTATACTCGAATACGTGCAATTTCTTGGATGTCAGGCATACCTTAATAAAACTGTTAAAAAATGAAACAAAACAGCTTCTGCCCCCAAGAGGCTTACAATCCCGGATAATTGCCCAGATGCCTGTAGCCTGATGGAGGTCCACGCATGCGCCGTTCCACAGGTGAAAGTACCTGTTGCGGGAGAAGCAACCTCATTCCCCAGGGAGGGACCCAAAAGTGTTAGGCTTCTCGGTCCGGCCTCGTGGGAGGGTGAGAATTTGGTAGGCAGAGAATGGGGCAGGTTCCAGAATCGGGAGTTCTGACCACCCCCCACCGCCCCCACCCTCCCCCGTAGCTCTAGCCGCAGTTCCGGGAGCTGAGCTGGGGAGGGCAGCCCCCTTGCTGAGCCCAGCTTGTCCTGTCTGCTCTGCAGACAGCAAGGCCATCGTGGACGGGAACCTGAAGCTGATCCTGGGTCTGATCTGGACGCTGATCCTGCACTACTCCATCTCCATGCCCATGTGGGAAGATGAGGACGACGAAGATGCCCGCAAGCAGACACCCAAACAGCGTCTGCTCGGCTGGATCCAGAACAAGGTGCCGCAGCTGCCCATCACCAACTTCAACCGCGACTGGCAGGACGGCAAGGCTCTGGGCGCCCTGGTGGACAACTGTGCCCCTGGTGAGTGGGCCAGTGGGCCCATCCTGGAGGCCTCCGCTGGTGGTACTGAGGCCTGTGGTTGTCAGAATGCACATCTCAGGGCTGGGGGAGTCGGAGCACGGCGGGGGGGTGGGGAGGGGGCTTGCCCCCTGCTCCAGCCAAGAATGGAGAATCATTGCTGGCGTCAGGCCCTGCCTGCTGGGTGTGCCAGATCCTGCAGCTGCAGCAAAAGGTTCAGAATTCCTCATTCTACAGGCAAGGACACTGAGGTCCAGAAAGGGCCAGTGACTTGTCCAAGATCACACAGCTTATTTGTGGCAGAACTGAACTAGAGCCCAAGGCCTCAGCTTCCTGCTCCAGGGGCTTCCTACTTTGCCACAGGGGTAGAATTTCTGCTGAGCTGAGAAACAGAAATGTGGTAGGACTTGTAGCCAGAAGGCCGGGAGCTAGACCCTGAGAAGGTTCTTCTTTGGGAGGCCCTGGGAGAGGTTTGAGGAGGGGCTGAGGCTGGTGTGGCACTGCCCAGTGGCCGGTGAACCAGCCCTGCCCTCTCTCACTGTAGGTTCCGGCCTAGTCAGGTGGGGGCAGCTCAGGGCCCACAAGGAGACTGAGGCATCACAGACTAGTGCCCTGCCCCATAGGCGGCTCCCTCTCTGACCATCACCCCCCCAAGAAGAGAGGTTGTCTTCTCACTTGGGTGGATCAGCTCTGCTCCCAGCCCCTTGGGAGAATCCTCTCCCAGCCTAGGGTCAGCCGGGGAGCAGGGGGCGGGGGGCGGGGGGCGGGGGCACAGCTGCCTGGGAAGCATTCCCAGCTGCTGAGCCATTGCCCACAGCTGGTGAGGCCGCCAGCAGTGAGCTCAGCTGTTCCGGCCGTCATGGATTCCAGCCTTTGAGCCGGCCCCCTCCCAACCCAGGAGCATCACCCCTTCTCCAGCTCTGGCCTGGACCAAGCACCCCCTAACCTCTGTGCCCCTTGACAGGAGTGATCTGGAGCTGCCTTAGCATTCTTCCTGTTAGGAGAGATGGGTTTTGGGTGGCCACAGAGGAGAACCGTCCTCTGAAAACATGCCCTTAAGTGCCTCAGTTTCCCCAAGTGGTCAGTGAGGAAGGAGAGGGTGTCTTATGCCCTAAAGCTGATGTGGGAAGTGCTTGGAGCTTTAGGACTTGAGGGCCGCTGTGAGAAGACCTTCTGGGGGACAGGTCAGAGGCATGTGCAGGACGGGGCCTCTGACCTCCCCTGTGTACCCCTGGGGTAGTGGGAATGAGGCAGGAGGGATTGGGGGGTGGTGTCCTCACAGGGTCTGCGCTGGGGCCTGGGCAGGCAGGAGGTCGACTGGCAGGGCCGGTGCCAGGCTGCGTCAGCCAGGGCAGAAAGGACTCATTGTTGGTGTTAGGGAGGGCTGCTACGCCTCCAACAGCGATGGGCACCCCAGCTGATGGGCCACAACATAAGGGGTCAGCAGGAACCTGGCTGCTCAGGGGCCTAGAGTGGCGTGGCGGTGGGTGTGACTCTGTCGGATGAGCAAATGCTCTGCATTCTGACTGGCAGCTTTCCCCTAATCATCGTCTCTCTCTGCCATCTCTCCAGGCCTCTGCCCTGACTGGGAGGCCTGGGACCCCAACCAGCCTGTGGAGAACGCCCGGGAGGCCATGCAGCAGGCGGACGACTGGCTCGGGGTGCCCCAGGTACACGAGCAAATGGGGTGGGGGGAGAAGAGAGGGGCAAGGGGACCCGGGATGGAGGCTGGGTCTATAAGGAGACCCAGTCAGGGCGTGGGAAGGAAGTGGGGTTGCTAGGTCGAGGGCACCCTGGAACTCCATTCCTCCCCGTGGCAGGTGATCGCCCCCGAGGAGATTGTGGACCCCAACGTGGATGAGCATTCTGTCATGACGTACCTGTCCCAGTTCCCCAAGGCCAAACTCAAACCTGGTGCCCCTGTCCGCTCCAAGCAGCTGAACCCTAAGAAGGCCATTGCCTATGGGCCTGGTAGGTGTTGAGCCCCTGACCGTCTTCCCTGTGTGGCTGGGTACATCCTAGGATGGAGATCCCTAAGTACCCCGGCTCTGCCTTCTGTCCCCCAGGCATCGAGCCCCACGGCAACACCGTGCTGCAGCCCGCCCACTTCACCGTGCAGACGGTGGATGCCGGCATGGGCGAGGTGCTGGTCTACATCGAGGACCCCGAGGGCCACACTGAGGAGGTATGGAGAGCCTCTGGGGACGAGAGGGGTTGGCCTGGGCTTGGAGCCAGAGACCCACAGGCTAACAACAGGGATGGCTGGGAGATGGCCACTAGAGCTCACTGCATGCTGGGGGCTGGGGGGTGGGGCATCACTGTGGGGGCTGCCAGGCACTGTGGGGTCAGGAGGGGCTGCGGCCACTGTGACTTCCTGTCTTTTTCCTTCCCAATAGGCCAAGGTGGTTCCCAACAACGACAAGAACCGCACCTACGCGGTCTCCTATGTGCCGAAGGTTGCTGGGCTGCACAAGGTATCTCCCTGCAGACCTTCCCCATTCCAGTCACATGCTTAGCTCTGGCCGAGTGGACCCCGCTCTCAGCTCGCACCCCCACCCCACCCCAGCACACCACCTCTTCCCATCCTTGGCTCTGCTCTGCCCATCCATCCCCTCTCAGAACTGCTTTCCCCGAGAAACTAACACTTACCCCTGACCCCAGGTGACCGTGCTCTTTGCTGGCCAGAATATTGAACGCAGCCCCTTTGAGGTGAACGTGGGCATGGCCCTGGGGGATGCCAACAAGGTGTCAGCCCGTGGCCCTGGCCTGGAGCCTGTGGGCAATGTGGCCAACAAACCCACCTACTTTGACATCTACACGGCGGGTAAGGATAGGCCCCAGGTGGGTGGCAGCTATGACCGCATGGGGTGACATGGATGGGGGCCTGGGACAGAGGGGTGGGTGGGCCCAGAGCAGGGGAGCCCACAGTGGCTGTGTGTGTCCGGAGCAGGGGTGCTCACGGCCTTTGTGCATGGCAGGGGCCGGGACTGGTGATGTTGCCGTGGTGATCGTGGACCCACAGGGCCGGCGGGACACAGTGGAGGTGGCCCTGGAGGACAAGGGTGACAGCACGTTCCGATGCACATACAGGCCTGTGATGGAGGGGCCCCACACGGTGCATGTGGCCTTCGCTGGTGCCCCCATCACCCGCAGCCCCTTCCCTGTCCATGTGGCAGAAGGTAAAGGCCCTTCATCCCCACAGTCACCCTCACTGAGGCCAGGACACAGAATCACCCCCAAATTCTCGGTCTGAGGGTTTATGGGAATCAAAGGAGCAAATCCAGGGGTGGAACGGGAGTCAGCTGAAGCTTTAAAATAGGTAGAGTAGCCATGGAGGGGAGTGGGAGAGCTCTGGAGAGACCTCATCCTGATCATCTCTCCACACACTACCCCCGGGGAGGGTCAGGAGACCACAGTAAAGCATATCAGACAGGGGCCACCTTGGGAGGGTCACAGGGGCATATGTGATGAGCACCCACACCCCAGGCCTCAGGTGGTGTCTCCTGCCACTCGGTTCTCTCCCTGCTGCTCGGAGTCCTGGGTGCCCATCCTCCACCAGGCCAAGAAGGTGGTGCCACATCAGTAGTATCCGGGGGAGGCGGGGCCAGCATGGCCATAGCTGACTGGCCTCACCTGTGCTGTGCGGCAGGGCCCAGGCGGTGTGGAACTGCCCCTTTTCCGTGGCATTCTGTGGCAGGCCCCAGGTTCCGTGCCATTGCCTGCGTCCCGTGGTAGGCCTGGAGTACATGTCATTGCCGGTTTTGTGGCCCGCCCATTGGGTTCGGTGCCATTTGATGTGTTCCGTGGCAGGCTGAGATCGCCATTCTTTGGCCAACGTTGAGCAGCGAGGTCTGGGTTCATTGCCACGGTGGCGTTCTGCGGCCGGCGGATTTCCCTGCCTTGCCTGCAGTCCATGGCGGGCTTCATGTTACGTTGGATCTGTGGCCTTGCTTAGTGTGTTGTGGCATGACTTAGTCCTAAAGCTGCTGTGGTGGGTCTGACTGAGGAGGATTAGGTGGTTCTAGGTGGGTGCCTTGGGGTGGTTTGGGGCCCTCCACTATCTCCCTTTGCCTCCCTCTCTGCCTAGGCTCTGCTCACCTGTGCTGTGTGCCATTGTCCCAGGCGACCCTGACTCTGAGAAGCCCAGCAGGAAGGGTTTCTTGTAGCCAGCTCCCCGTCCAGCAGGGCTCCCAAGGGCCCCAGTAGTGTCAGGGGCTCCAGGGAGTGCTAGGGAGGGAGGATGGCATGAGGCCAGAGCTCATGCCTGTGCAAGTCAGTGAGACTATGCCCAGCGAGGTGGGGCGAGGAGTGGTGAGGGGCTGAGGCTCTGTCTCAGGCCCCTCAGCACCCCTAATCTTAGCACCCCTAATCTTCTCTCTCCAACCCCCAGCCTGTAACCCCAACGCCTGCCGCGCCTCTGGGCGGGGTCTGCAGCCCAAGGGTGTGCGTGTGAAAGAGGTGGCTGACTTCAAGGTGTTCACTAAGGGTGCCGGCAGTGGGGAGCTCAAGGTCACAGTCAAGGGGCCAAGTGAGTGCCAGGGCCCAGGACTGGGGAGTGGGAGAGCTGGGAGGAAATCTGGCCAGTGGGGCTGATTCCCTGAGGGCAGTGACGGCCAGCACCATGCCCCCCCCCCCCCCCAGAGACTCCAAAGAGAAGCCGACTACAGGCACCATGGGGCCTTAGGCCCATTGTCTCCCCTCTTGCTTCAGTTTCCCAACTGCAAGCTGGGAATGATCCTCTTCCCCTTACATGCTGCCCTGGCTGTCATGCACAGGGATGACATAAGGTCCCTGCCCACTAGTAGCACGGCCCTCAGGCTGGGTCTGGGTCCCCAGGGCTCCTTGAGGGGATTGAGGAACTGTGACTCCCAGACTGTTGATCACACCCCCTTCTCTGACCCCCATCCCCTCAGAGGGCACAGAGGAGCCGGTGAAGGTGCGGGAGGCTGGGGATGGTGTGTTCGAGTGTGAGTACTACCCTGTGGTGCCTGGGAAGTACGTGGTGACCATCACATGGGGTGGCTATGCCATTCCCCGCAGGTAAGCCATGCACCCCGGGCCTTCCTGTGTGGGCCCTCACGGGGCGGGAGGAGGCAGGGGGCTGCTGACACTCTGAGGGGCGGGAGAGTACATCTAGCAGAGTACTTCCTGGCATGGACACCAGATCCCTCTTTGCCCAGCCCCTTTGAGGTACAGGTGAGCCCAGAGGCAGGAGCGCAGAAGGTACGGGCCTGGGGTCCCGGCCTGAAAACGGGCCAGGTGGGCAAGTCAGCCGACTTTGTGGTGGAGGCCATTGGCACGGAGGTGGGGACGCTGGGTAAGTGGCTGGGTGCTAGCAGCGGGGCAGTGGTGCGATGGAGGGGACGTGGGAAGTGACGGGCGCCAGGAGGTGGGAATGCTGGGTAGCATGAGACCTAGTGGGACGTCGGGGCAACTGAGGGGGTGATGGGAGTGTCCAAGCTGCCTCTCGCACCCTCTGATCTTCCCTACCTCGCACACAGGCTTCTCCATTGAGGGGCCCTCTCAGGCCAAGATCGAGTGTGATGACAAGGGCGATGGCTCGTGCGATGTGAGGTACTGGCCCACAGAGCCCGGGGAGTATGCCGTGCATGTCATCTGTGACGACGAAGACATCCGAGACTCGCCCTTCATTGCCCACATCCAGCCGGCTGCACCCGACTGTTTCCCAGACAAGGTGCGGTCCGGCACCTGCACGCCGGGCCCAGGATGGGGGACGGGGGGGCCCTCCTCCAGTCCCTGACCTAGCCCTCCGCTCCTCCCCCTGCACAGGTCAAGGCCTTTGGGCCCGGCCTGGAGCCCACTGGCTGCATCGTGGACAAGCCTGCGGAGTTCACCATCGATGCCCGTGCCGCCGGCAAGGGAGACCTGAATCTGTATGCCCAGGTGGGGCCCTGCCCAGTCCTGCCACCCCCATTGGCCTGGGCAGGAACCCTGGGAGGGTGGGGGCAGGTGAGAGGCAGAGCGAATTGTAACATCACAGGACTGACTCTCTCATGGATCCAGAAGAACTATGGGAAACTTAAAATTTTGTGTTTTCTGGTGATAATCTTAACATATTTTACCAAAGGTATATGTTGTTACGCTAATAATTTTTCACCTGAAAGATGGTTTGATTCAGACATTGGCTTCCCAAATCAGTTTTTCAAACTGGTGTCTACTAACCTCTAAATTAATGAATGTATTCTTGGGTCCAAGAGGATGATTTTTTTCTTTAAAATGTTCACTGTTCAACGTTAGAAGCGTGGATTTAGCCCAGCCTCTCCCCCACTAACACCTCTCAGCTGCCTAGGCTGGGAGGCCAGGCCACCCAGATGGTTTCGAGCCAGATCTCTAGGCTCCCAGGGTGTGCTGTGACCCCGGGCTCTTTTGGCCTGAGGTCGGAGGCGGTGGGTAAGGAGGGCCACCTGAGTCCAGCAGAGGACGCCAGTGCTCTGAGGAGGTGGGCGCGCTCTAAGGTTTTGCTTGGTGATCCCACAGGACGCTGATGGCTGTCCTGTCAACATCACGGTCATCCCGAATGGCGACGGCACCTTCCGCTGCTCCTACGTGCCCACCAAACCCATTAAACACACCATCATTGTCTCCTGGGGAGGTGTCAACGTGCCCAAGAGCCCCTTCCGGGTGCGTCGTCCTATCCTGCCCCTGGCTGCTGGGGTCCCAGAGGGAGGGTGGAGCCCCGCACAGGACATGTTGGTTGTCCCTCGGCCCTTGTCACCACTTCCCACCTCACCATCTACAAAGGCTAAGACTGGTCCTACTAAGGCTGGGGCTGGCAGTGCTGGGGAAGGGGGCCTTGTGGGAGGGGCACTGTGCTGAGCCGTTGACCCCCCACCCACAGGTAAACGTGGGAGAAGGCAGTCACCCTCAGCGGGTGAAGGTGTATGGCCC
The DNA here is from genome assembly GCF_009762305.2 of Zalophus californianus. Classification (NCBI taxonomy): domain Eukaryota; kingdom Metazoa; phylum Chordata; class Mammalia; order Carnivora; family Otariidae; genus Zalophus; species Zalophus californianus. The sequence goes on from NC_045606.1 coordinate 83,135,432, forward strand.
AGGCGTGGAGAAGACGGGCCTCAAGGCCAATGAGCCCACCTACTTCACGGTGGACTGCAGCGAGGCTGGGCAAGGTGCTCCTGGCTGCGGCTGGGGGGCGGGGGTGGCCTGGGGTGGGGTCCAGGGCAGGGTCTGGGTGTGGGGTCTGGGTTGGTGGGACTCCTGCTCTGGCTAGATCCTATTTCTGGGCAGAGTTCGAGTGGGACTAATTAAGTGGGGGAGGCAGTCGAGACCCCACTCATGGCCTTGTGCCTGCCTCCCCTCAGGTGATGTGAGTATTGGCATCAAGTGTGCCCCTGGCGTCGTGGGCCCTGCAGAAGCTGACATCGACTTCGACATCATCAAAAATGACAATGACACCTTCACAGTCAAGTACACGCCCCCAGGAGCTGGCTGCTACACCATTATGGTGCTGTTTGCCAACCAGGTACCCCAACTTGGCTTTTGGCAGTCACTGGTAGCCTGCACCCTCCAAGTCTAATTGACATGCTGTCATTTGGAGACAAGTTCGCAGCCATCGATCGAGCACTTCTTGTGTGCAGGCAGTGCGCCGCAGAAGGCACAAAGGGCGGGGGGCTCTCTCAGAAGCTGCCCTTGCCTACCCTCACCAAGGCTTTCTTCCATCCAGGAGATCCCTGCCAGCCCCTTCCATATTAAGGTGGACCCATCCCATGATGCCAGCAAGGTCAAGGCTGAGGGCCCTGGGCTGAACCGTACAGGTAGGTGTCTGGGCAGGGGCCGGGCCAGGCTGGAGTTGGGGCTGGGCGTCCGCCAGGCCCTCACCGCCATCTCGGCTGGGCCCCCCAGGTGTGGAGGTTGGGAAGCCCACTCACTTCACGGTGCTGACCAAGGGAGCCGGCAAGGCCAAGCTGGATGTGCACTTCGCTGGGGCCGCCAAGGGCGAGGCTGTGCGGGACTTTGAAATCATTGACAACCATGACTACTCCTACACTGTCAAGTACACGGCCGTCCAGCAGGTGTGTCCCACCCCCTCCCCGCCTCACCTGTCCTGGCTGACAGGGTCCTGCATCTCCTTCCTCTAGTCTCCTAGGGCCTCTTCTGAGTATCGGCCCCTTTCCTGCCACCCCTCCTCTCTGGCCATGTCCCTCGGAGCCTCAGGTCCACCTCGGCCATGGGCGTGTTGCCAGGCTGTGTCTAAGCCACCCAGTTCCGACCTCCTCTTGTACCCAACAGGGCAACATGGCAGTGACAGTGACCTATGGTGGGGACCCTGTCCCTAAGAGCCCCTTTGTGGTGAATGTGGCGCCCCCGTTGGACCTGAGCAAAGTCAAAGTTCAAGGCCTGAACAGCAGTAAGTGGGGCAGGAGCTGACCTGGAAGTGACGGGTATCGTCCGGTGGGCCGGAGCCTCTGTTCATTGCGCCCCTTGCCCTCTCCGCAGAGGTGGCCGTGGGGCAAGAACAGGCGTTCTCCGTGAACACACGTGGGGCTGGCGGTCAGGGCCAGCTGGACGTGCGGATGACCTCACCCTCCCGCCGACCCATCCCTTGCAAGCTGGAGCCCGGGGGTGGGGCCGAAACCCAGGCCGTGCGCTACATGCCCCCCGAGGAGGGACCCTACAAGGTGGACATCACCTACGATGGTCACCCAGTGCCTGGCAGCCCCTTTGCTGTGGAGGGTGTCCTGCCCCCTGACCCGTCCAAGGTGAGGGAGCTGGGATTTGGGGGTTTACAGGGAAGATGGAGGAGTCACAGGGCCAGAGGCCAGAGGGCCCACATTTCTGGAGTGAGTGCGGTCAAGGACTCAAGGCCAAGTGATTCCCTGTCCTGGGACCTGCCTTTGAGACAGCTTAGTTATTAAGAGCGTGGCCTTTGATCGTTCCTGGGTTTGAATTCCAGGTTTGATCTGTCTGCCTCCACTTCCTCATCTGGAATTGTTATAATCAGGACTCAGTCTGTAGTAGCTGCTACATTAAAAGGTGCTTAGCTGGGGGGGCGGACGGGGAGCCATGAAGACCAAGCATGGGAGGGGCCAGATGTGAGGAACCCATATCCCTGCTCTTCTCCCTAGGTCTGTGCTTATGGCCCTGGTCTCAAGGGTGGACTGGTAGGCACCCCAGCACCCTTCTCCATTGACACCAAGGGGGCTGGCACAGGTGGCCTGGGGCTGACGGTGGAGGGCCCCTGCGAGGCCAAGATCGAGTGCCAGGACAACGGTGATGGTTCGTGTGCTGTCAGCTACCTGCCCACGGAGCCGGGCGAGTACACCATCAACATCCTATTTGCCGAAGCCCACATCCCTGGCTCACCCTTCAAGGCCGCCATCCGGCCTGTGTTCGACCCGAGCAAGGTGCGGGCCAGTGGGCCGGGCCTGGAGCGCGGCCAGGTTGGCGAGGCAGCCACCTTCACTGTGGACTGCTCCGAGGCGGGTGAGGCTGAGCTCACCATCGAGATCCTGTCGGACGCCGGCGTGAAGGCCGAGGTGCTGATCCACAACAATGCCGACGGCACCTACCACATCACCTACAGCCCTGCCTTTCCGGGCACTTACACCATTACCATCAAGTATGGCGGGCACCCTGTCCCCAAATTCCCTACCCGCGTCCACGTGCAGCCTGCTGTTGACACCAGTGGAATCAAGGTCTCGGGGCCCGGGGTGGAGCCTCATGGTGAGTGAGAGGAGACAGGGAGCCATCAGCAGGAGGGAGGGAAGCAGGGCTGAGGGCTTAGGGGTGGCCAAGGCCGGGTAAACGGAGGGTTTGGGGCAGCCTTGGAGTCCTTAGGGCTCAGATACCCCAGAGAAGGAACCAAGGACCAGGGGCTGGGCATGGAGCTTTGCCTCTCTGCTCACGTGGCAAAGCTGTGTCTGCTGATGTGCATCTTTCTGGGGAGATCCTAGCTTTCTCAGATCACGTCCCTGACCTGAAAAAGCTACGGACCCTCCTGGAGCGAGTGCAGAGGGAAAGCTTTGGGGCAGAGGGTCAGGAGACCGTTCAGCTTGGTTCAGTAAATGTAAGTGGCCACCTGCTGGGCGCCAGCCACTGGCTAGGCATGGGTGGGGGAAGGTACAGGGAGACAGAAGACCCAGACCCGCCCTTGAGGCCGAGGGGAACAGAGTATCACAGGATGGTGATGGGAACAAAGCAGGGGCAGTGGGAGATGGGCCTGGAGTGCACAGGGGTGCAGAGGGGGGCTGGGCTCAGGCTGGGAAGTAGCAGGTAGGTAGGAGGAACAGCCTGGGAGTTGGGGAGGGTGGAGGCATGAGTGACTATGGGAAAGCCGCCCTTGACCCACACACTGAGTGTTCCTCTCCTGGGACCCAGGTGTTCTGCGTGAGGTGACCACTGAGTTCACTGTGGATGCAAGATCCCTAACAGCCACGGGTGGGAACCATGTGACCGCGCGTGTGCTCAACCCCTCGGGTGCTAAGACGGACACCTATGTGACGGACAACGGGGACGGCACCTACCGAGTGCAGTACACAGCCTATGAGGAGGGTGAGGGCCCGGGCTGAGTGGGGGAGGGCGGGGGTCTGATCACTGCACTCAGTGTGGCCGCGGTGGTGGGGGCCGCGCGCGCCCTGACTCGCTCTGTGCGGCCGGCTTCCAGGCGTGCATCTGGTGGAGGTGCTGTACGATGAGGTAGCTGTGCCCAAGAGCCCCTTCAGAGTGGGCGTGACTGAGGGCTGTGACCCCACCCGCGTGCGGGCCTTCGGGCCAGGCCTGGAGGGTGGCTTGGTCAACAAGGCCAACCACTTCACCGTGGAGACCAGGTATCCTCCCCCTTTCCTAATCTGGACACTGAGGCTGTGCCCCCCCCCCCCCCCGACCCCAGCCCCTCGCCCTTCTCCTTTGCCCTTCTGTGTGTGCCTCATCCCATCTCCTCTCAAGGGTGACCAGGAGCAAACCTCCCCCAGTGTTTCAGATCAACCCCCGTAGCTCGTCCCTCCTCCGCTGGGCCCCTGGCAGCCTACCCTCCTCCCCCCGCCCACCCCATGCAGGCGCTCTTCCCTCTCCCCACTCTGCTGTCACTAGCAGAGCTGATGAGGGTGTCACCTTGCAGGGGAGCTGGCACTGGAGGCCTAGGCCTAGCCATCGAGGGCCCCTCGGAAGCCAAGATGTCCTGCAAGGACAACAAAGACGGCAGCTGTACTGTGGAGTACATCCCTTTCACAGCCGGAGACTACGACGTCAACATCACCTTTGGGGGGCGGCCCATCCCAGGTGCGTGGTGGTGCGTGCGGAGGATGGCCGGCGGCTCGGGGAGGCAGCTGCGGATGCTGGAGCCGCGGCTGAGAGGCAGGGCGGGGCTTGCTGTTGACCCCACAGCCCCTCTGGTTCATTCCGCCGGGCCCAGAGCTGGCATCCTGGCCCCTTGCCTGGAGCGCCAGACCTCCTGGACCCGGTGCTCAGACACCGTCCGTGTGACTGGCTCAGCGCTGGTGGCCTCACGCCTTCTCGCTCTGTCTGCAAAGCAGGCCCTGCTCCCCGCAGGGCTGGGCTGCTCGTGTGGGTCCCGCCTTCCGTGACTGCAGTGCTCAGGCATGCTGAAATTGGACATTTTCCCCCCACCTTTTCTAATTTTACACGGTCAAAAGTGGATTTTATTATTTTTTAAAAGATTTTCTTTATTCATTTGAGACAGAGAGATACAGAGAGAGAACATGAGCAGGGGAGAGGGAGAAGGAGACTTCCTGCCGAGCCAGGAGCCTGACATGGGGCTCGATCCCAGGACCTGGAGATCACGACCTGAGCCGAAGGCAGATGCTTAACCATCTGAGCTACCTAGGCGCTCCAAAAGTGGATTTTTTTTTTTTAAATCAGTTTTCAGCATTTTATTTAGGAAGGACTTCTTCCAGGCCTGTGGCTCAACACATGAGGTCTGCCCAGCCTCGGTCTACCGCCAAGTTTATCTGTCCCCGTTTACAATTTCTTAGCAAGTTCTTAAGCATTTGCGTAAGTTGGTCTGGCCTCCCTGGGGCATTTCAGAGGCAGGGAAGACCTCCTTCTACCGGCTTCCTCAGTGTCCGAGATCTTCCCTGGCAGGTGGGTAGGGGCTGATGTCCATCTCCTTGCAGGGAGCCCATTCCGGGTGCCGGTGAAGGATGTGGTGGACCCTGGGAAGGTGAAGTGCTCGGGGCCAGGGCTGGGGGCCGGTGTCAGGGCCCGGGTGCCCCAGACCTTCACAGTGGACTGCAGCCAAGCCGGCCGAGCCCCGCTGCATGTGGCTGTGCTGGGCCCCACAGGTACAGAATGTCTGGGGTAGGGTGGAAGGAGGGGCAGGAGGACGGGGCACCAGGACGCTCTGCTGACCCTGCCCCACTTGCCCAGGTGTGGCTGAGCCCGTGGAGGTGCTAGACAATGGAGGTGGCACCCACACTGTCCACTACACCCCAGCCACCGATGGGCCCTACACGGTAGCCGTCAAGTATGCCGACCAGGAGGTGCCACGCAGGTGAGAACTACTTGGGGGCTCCCACACTGTGGCCGAACTGTGGGGCGCTCCCCCCAGGGCCACACCTGCAGGCCCCTGGGGGTGCCCCTTCCACCTGTCTGGGCCTCATCTGGTCTCGGTCTCAGCCACCCCAGCCTGCTCGTCCTTGGGGCTCCCTGCCTGTCGCCACAGAGAGGCAGCACAGCTCCAGGGGCTCTCCTTGGGCTGGGCTCTCCCCCCACGTAGCTGCTCAGTTAGTGCCTTGGGAAAAGGCAGGTGGGGGCAGGGGGAGAAGGCAGCCTCCCGCACCCTCCTCTTTAAACCAACCGCAGCATCTTCTTGGGGAATGCAGAAATGCTCAGGCTCCAACCCCAGCGTCCTCTAGTAACCCTCCCACAAAACTCAGGATGTGGTCTGTTCCCTCCTCCCTGCCCCACAGAATCCTCCCTCCTCATGTCTGTGGGGAGGGCTCCCCCCACCCCGAGACCCCAGCCAACTGTCCATTCTTTCTGCCCCTCAAGCCCCTTCAAGATCAAGGTGCTTCCTGCCCACGATGCCAGCAAGGTGCGGGCCAGTGGCCCCGGCCTCAACGCCTCTGGCATCCCAGCCAGCCTGCCTGTGGAGTTCACCATTGACGCCCGGGATGCTGGTGAGGGTTTGCTCACCGTCCAGATCCTGGTGAGTCCATGCGCAGCCCATCTCCCTGGTCAGGCTTTGGGCACAGGCAGGCCCTGACCTCTGCATCTCTCCCAGGACCCCGAGGGAAAGCCCAAGAAGGCCAACATCCGAGACAATGGGGATGGCACATACACCGTGTCCTACCTGCCAGACATGAGTGGCCGGTACACCATCACCATCAAGTATGGTGGCGACGAGATCCCCTACTCACCCTTCCGCATCCATGCCCTGCCCACCGGGGATGCCAGCAAGTGTCTTGTCACAGGTGGGTGCACACGCCACATCCTCTGCCCCTGCTCGCCGTCGAGTCCCCCTCACAGCTCTTCCAGATCCCTGGCCCAGTCCCTGACCCAGAGAGCCCCCCTGACCTGCCCGTATCCCCCATCCCCTTCGGCTCCCCACGGCTGTGTGGCCTCACACTCTTCTCTGTTTCCAGTGTCCATTGGAGGCCATGGCCTGGGTGAGTGCCCTTTCTCTTCTTGCTGTGGGCTGAGGTGGTGAGGGCAGCTGGGAATGGAGAGGGACTGGGCACAGCCACCCCCCACCCCAAAACCCTCAACCTGGCTCTTCTGGGTGGCAGGTGCCTGCCTAGGACCCCGCATCCAGATCGGGGAGGAGACCGTGATCACGGTGGATGCCAAGGCGGCAGGCAAAGGCAAGGTGACATGCACAGTGTCCACGCCGGACGGGGCGGAGCTCGACGTGGACGTGGTTGAGAACCACGACGGTACCTTTGACATCTACTACACAGCGCCCGAGCCGGGCAAGTACGTCATCACGATCCGCTTTGGAGGCGAGCACATCCCCAACAGCCCCTTCCACGTGCTGGTAAGCTCCAGGGCCCTGGACAGTGGCTGGGAAGACAAGGCCCTTTTAGCAGCAGCAAGGAAGCCCAGAACCTGCCCCCATGTCTGATGGATTCCAGAGTCAAGCCTTTGGTTCCCCACAGCCTCCCAGCTTGGGAGTTGAGCACAGCCCTTGTTTCTGGCCTCTCCAGTGGCTGGTCAGGTCTCTTTGGAGAAGCTGGTCACGTAGTTCTCCAACCCTTGGGCCCACAGTCCCTAGACATCCCCCCAAGGTGGCCCTGTGGGGCGATGAAGCCCTCCAGAGGGTAAAGCTCGCAAGATATCCATCCCGCCCCAAGGACAGCCCAAGACTTCAGGTCCCTGGGCCATTCTCGGAGTCAGCTCCTGAGCACTCGGACTGGCGTGAACTGGCCTGCCACAACCCGTGCTCTCCGTGCCTTGCCCCCCAGGCATGTGACCCCATGGCCCACGTGGAGGAGCCCTCTGATGTGCTGCAGCTGCACCGGCCCAGCACCTACCCCACGCACTGGGTACTGCCGCCTCCCACGGGGGCCGCGCCTCTCTCTCCTCCTGCTCCTTCATTTCTTCCTTCTAGTCCTCCGTGGCCAGGGCTGGGGCATGGTTTGGGGCCATCTTGGGGAGCAGGCAGGCATGAGGCTGGGCAGATGGGTCCCCGGGCTGAGCACGGCCCACCTCTTCTCTTGCAGTTGCCACGCCTCTCCTGCCACTCTGGTTTCACCATTAACCATCCTGTTCTCTCCTCACTTTCTCGGACTTCCGTTGGGAGTCAGGCCAAGCTCCCCAGACCTCTCCCAGCCAATGACTGTTCCTCTCCCCTGCCACAGGCCACAGAAGAGCCAGTGGTGCCCGCAGAGCCAATGGAGTCCATGCTGAGGCCCTTCAACCTGGTCATCCCATTCACCGTGCAGAAAGGGGAACTCACGGGTACGGTCCTGGGGCCCTGAGGTGGGGGGCGGGGGAGAGGGACAGCCTCTTCCAGGCCCAGAGAGGGGAAGCGAGCTACCCAGGGTCACACAGCCAAGTTGGGCAGAGCTGGAACTCAGACTCAAGCCTTCTCTGCCCCAGTGCAGGCTTCGGCTTGCCGCTCCGGCTGTCTCACGGGGCCTGGGGCAGCAGGAGAGGGGTGGGCCGTGCGAGGAAAAAACAGGGTCCCCTACATCACTGTGCTACCCCGCAGGGGAGGTACGGATGCCTTCCGGGAAAACGGCCCGGCCCAACATCACTGACAACAAGGACGGCACCATCACAGTGAGGTACGCGCCCACTGAGAAAGGCCTGCACCAGATGGGGATCAAGTACGACGGCAACCACATCCCTGGTAAGTCGGGGCCGGGCTCCGAGGAGACCACCGTGGCTTCGTTCTTGCCTGCCTTCTTTCAACAAATACTCATGGGGCACTGGCCGTACGCAGACACCGTGCCAGCCCCTGGGGAGGCAGACTTCCATCAGGCAGGTCCCATGACAGACAGGGAGGCTGCAGGAACGTACAGGGAGCCCTGCTGACACAGGCCCTTCTGTCTGTCTCCTTCAGGCAGCCCCCTGCAGTTCTACGTGGACGCCATCAATAGCCGCCACGTCAGTGCCTACGGGCCGGGCCTGAGCCACGGCATGGTCAACAAGCCGGCCACCTTCACCATCGTCACCAAGGACGCTGGAGAAGGTGCGGGGAGCTGGAGGCAGAGGGCTGGGCTCGGAGGAGGGCAGGACCTCTGATCTCAGCCCCCTCCCCCCCCCCCCAGGAGGTCTGTCCCTGGCCGTGGAGGGCCCGTCCAAGGCCGAGATCACCTGCAAGGACAACAAGGATGGTACCTGCACCGTGTCCTACCTGCCCACGGCGCCCGGGGACTACAGCATCATCGTGCGCTTTGATGACAAGCACATCCCCGGAAGCCCCTTCACAGCCAAGATCACAGGTGGGGGCGGGGTGGGCCCATGAGCCTACAGGACAAGCCCCAGCGCGAGCCGGGTGGGCGAGCCCAGCAGGTCCGAGTAACCCCGGGGCGTTAGGGTACGCACCCCTCCGGGTGAAAGGGGCCATCTTTGGACAAATACAAGGAACACGCCAGTCCCTAGAGCAGGTGAGGAGTATCCACCCACCCCCCATGCTTTCAAACACTTCATCTCATCTAGTCACTGAAGTAACTCTTGCGAAGTTAGGGTACCGATCATCTCTTTTGGTAGATCAGTAGGCCCAGAGAGGCTAAGCAACTTGATCAGAGCCACATGGCGGGCAAGGGGTTGGTGCTGTCTGCTCAGTCTAGTTGTTTTGGTTCCACGAAACCATGGGACTTGTAATTAAAATACACGGATTAGGGATTGAACCCATTCAGGCCTGAGGCACCCATGGGGCAGCTGGGGGTACTGGGCCCATCTGTAATCTTTGGCAGCCAACATGTGACTAAAGGCCATGCTCTCTTGGGCCTTGGGCCTCTCTGCCCTTTGAGTGGTCCCAGCTGGCGAGTCCAGCGGGGTCTGCTTAGGAGGTCTTCTGAGCCCCACGAGGACATGGCCTGCCTGGAATCCTGTCTGACATGTCCAACTCCCCCACCAGGTGATGACTCGATGCGCACGTCACAGCTGAACGTGGGCACCTCCACGGACGTGTCACTGAAGATCACCGAGAGTGACCTGAGCCTGCTGACCGCCAGCATCCGTGCCCCCTCGGGCAATGAGGAGCCTTGCCTATTAAAGCGCCTGCCCAACCGCCACATCGGTGAGTGTGGGGCCATGGGGAGGGACCTCCGGAGGAGGAAGAAGGCCTGACAGGAGTCGGGAAGGGGGGCTCTGCCAGGCGCAGGGCCCTGTGCCTGACCACCCCCTCTCCACAGGCATCTCCTTCACCCCCAAGGAAGTTGGGGAGCACGTGGTAAGCGTGCGTAAGAGCGGCAAGCATGTCACCAACAGCCCCTTCAAGATCCTGGTGGGGCCGTCTGAGATCGGGGACGCCAGCAAGGTGCGCGTCTGGGGCAAGGGCCTGTCCGAGGGACAAACCTTCCAGGTGGCGGAGTTCATCGTGGACACTCGCAATGCAGGTGCTTCTCGCCCCAGGGACCCCCACCCCCACTCCCCGTTTCAGCTGGTGCTTCTAAGGAGGACTTGAACTTTCCTGCGCAGGGCCTCTTGGTCATCTCCTCCTCCCTGAACTTCCTGGCCCAGTCTCTGTGGGGATTCACATTCTGGGGTCCATTTGGGGGGTAGTGCATGTTCCGTGTCACTTCTCTTCAAATTTAAGAGAAAGCCCAGCTGTCCTGAGTTTCTGACTCTCCCTCACTCGCTGGAACCCAAGAGGCCCACCTGAGGGACTTCTCCACACTGCCCCATCCCCGGCCCTCTGGCTCGGTGCCTGGCTCACCCCTCCCTCCTGCAGAGCCTGCTGTCCTTGGTGGTTATTATAGATGTTGGGCACCTGTTCCAGACAGAGCCTGGAGCGTGGGGAGGGCTCAGCAGAGTGGCAGGGCCTGAGGGGGAGGTGTCCTTGGTGTCCTGCCAGGTTACGGGGGCCTGGGGCTGAGTATTGAAGGCCCTAGCAAGGTGGACATTAACTGTGAGGACATGGAGGACGGCACGTGCAAAGTCACCTACTGCCCCACTGAGCCTGGCACCTACATCATCAACATCAAATTTGCTGACAAGCACGTGCCTGGTAAGCTTTGGGCCACAGCTGGGCAGGGAGAGGCTGCGAGGCCGGTGGTCTGAGTTGCCTGATCGCCCCCTCCCCTCCCAGGAAGCCCGTTCACTGTGAAGGTCACCGGCGAAGGTCGCATGAAGGAGAGCATCACCCGACGCAGACAGGCGCCCGCCATCGCCACCATTGGCAGCACGTGTGACCTCAACCTCAAGATCCCAGGTGTGACCCCGGAACGGCCTGGGCAGGGCTCTGGGGAGGCCGGTGGGCTTGGCCCACTCACCTCTGCCGCTCCGTGTTCCCACAGGGAACTGGTTCCAGATGGTGTCTGCCCAGGAGCGCCTGACGCGCACCTTCACACGCAGCAGCCACACGTACACCCGCACCGAGCGCACGGAGATCAGCAAGACGCGGGGCGGGGAGACCAAGCGCGAGGTGCGGGTGGAGGAGTCCACCCAGGTCGGTGGAGACCCCTTCCCCGCCGTCTTTGGGGACTTCCTGGGCCGGGAGCGCCTGGGCTCCTTCGGCAGCATCACGCGGCAGGAGGGTAAGCAATGGCTGCGCTGGGCCAGGGTCCTCACAGGGAAGCTGGGCCTTCCACCCCCTGGGGGCAGGACGGGGAGGCCATGGGCAGGGGGCTAGCTGCGGGTGTTCTGGGCAGAGGAAGAGGTTTTACTGAGGAGGGAGGGAAGGTCCAAGGCGGGGAGCGGCCCCAGTGTCACCCTGACACTCCCCACTCCCTGCAGGTGAGGCCAGCTCTCAGGACATGACCGCACAGGTGACCAGCCCGTCGGGCAAGATGGAAGCCGCAGAGATTGTTGAGGGAGAAGACAGCGCGTACAGCGTGCGCTTCGTGCCCCAGGAGATGGGGCCCCACACAGTCACGGTCAAGTACCGTGGGCAGCACGTGCCTGGCAGCCCCTTTCAGTTCACTGTGGGGCCACTGGGTGAAGGCGGTGCTCACAAAGTGAGGGCTGGAGGCACAGGACTGGAGCGGGGGGTGGCCGGCGTGCCAGGTGAGGGGCAGGGGCCAGGCGAGGGGGGGTGGAGGCAGGGCAGCCGGGGCGATGGGCCGTGGTGCTGAAGAGCTGTCTCTGCCCTGCTTCCCCGTCCCCAGCTGAGTTCAGCATTTGGACCCGAGAAGCAGGTGCCGGGGGCCTGTCCATTGCCGTGGAGGGTCCCAGCAAGGCGGAGATTGCATTTGAGGACCGAAAAGATGGCTCCTGTGGGGTCTCCTATGTTGTCCAGGAACCAGGTAGGGGTCCGTGATGGAGGGGGAGCCTGGGCCTGCCTGACCTGGGCCCCTGCTTGCTCTCTGCCCCATCTCCCTCCACCCCACACCCCTAGGGCTGTCTCTTTCCCTGACCCAAAGAGCCTGTCCAGGGATGAGGCGGGTGGGTGATGCCACCCCCACCATCTCCCATCCAGGGGCCTGTGTTGACCAGCCTTCCCTCCCCAGGTGACTATGAGGTCTCCATCAAGTTCAACGATGAGCACATACCAGACAGTCCCTTTGTGGTGCCTGTGGCCTCCCTCTCGGATGATGCTCGCCGCCTCACCGTCACCAGCCTCCAGGTACGTGCCCAGGGGTAGGCCCCTCTGTCGTCCTAAGACCCGGGCAGGAGTTGAAGGCAGGTCCATGGGTCCGAGGGTTTAGCAGTGACCTTGGAAGGGACAGTCAGCAGAAGTCCCCCTCCCTCCCAGTATCTGTACAGCAGGGGGCGCCACGCTTCACGCCCCAGGATCACCTTCACACACTCCCATCCCCAGCTGGCCTCCTTGTGCTTCTTCCAGTCCTTCCCATGGACCCACCTTCTCCAGGGAGCCCCCCCCCCCCAACCCCCGGCCCCCAGGCCAGTCTAGGCCACACTCTTCCTTCCTCATCTGGGCCTCTGGCCTGCTTTATAGTGTGAGTCCTACCTCCTCAGCCAGGACAGGGTACATCGTCTCATCCCCCACTGTGCCCAGCACAGCTGGGTGGGCCCACCTCCCGGCAGGTGGATGCCAAGGCCACAGGCCCTGCCCCCCACCTCCCCGAGCTGGGCCAGGCCGGGGCTGGGAGCCTCCAGGCTAGGCGGGCAGTGAGAGCAGTGCTCCAGACCCTCCCAGGAGTCTGAGCACTCTGTGTGGCCTCTGCAGGAGACGGGGCTCAAGGTGAACCAGCCGGCGTCCTTTGCGGTGCAGCTGAATGGTGCTCGGGGCGTGATCGATGCTCGCGTGCACACGCCCTCGGGCGCCGTGGAGGAGTGCTACGTCTCTGAGCTGGACAGCGGTGAGCTGGCCCTGGCCTTGTCCCCCCTGCCAGGCCCTGCTGGGGGACGGGGAGGGGAAGAACAAAGGCACTCACCAGCCCTCTGCCCCACAGACAAGCACACCATCCGCTTCATCCCCCACGAGAACGGCGTCCACTCTATTGATGTCAAGTTCAATGGTGCCCACATCCCTGGCAGTCCCTTCAAGATCCGTGTTGGGGAGCAGAGCCAGGCTGGGGACCCAGGCTTGGTGTCAGCTTATGGCCCTGGGCTTGAGGGAGGCACTACTGGTGAGTGTCTGGGGCTGGGGCAGAGGGTTGGATATTGGGGTGCTCAGCTTCTGGTCCTGTACCGCCCTGAGCTGGAGGGCTGAGTCCCTGCAGAGGTCAGCTGTGGGAGCCTGGGGCCCAGCCCAGCTTTGGGCCCCAAGCCCTTCCTGCCTACAGCCAATCCTTGCTACCTCCGACCCCCAGGCGTGTCATCGGAGTTCATCGTCAACACCCTGAACGCAGGCTCAGGGGCCTTGTCTGTCACCATCGATGGCCCCTCCAAGGTGCAGCTGGACTGTCGGGAGTGTCCTGAGGGCCATGTGGTCACTTACACTCCCATGGCCCCTGGCAACTACCTCATTGCTATCAAGTACGGTGGTCCCCAGCACATTGTGGGCAGCCCCTTCAAGGCCAAAGTCACAGGTGAGTGCCCTGGGTGGGGGGGCATCCCTCCAGTCCGGCCTGGATGACTGCAGTGGCCATTCACACTGGGTCACAGTCTGACCCCAAAACCATGGGCAACTTACCAGGCATAAGTGGGCCTGGCCGCACACAGCACACCATTCTGTGCAGCCACGGAGAATCATTTCTGAAAATCAAATCCTTCCTCTTTACTGTTGCCCATCACTTGATTAATCTTTTCCCTGCAGTGGCTCCCAAACTTCAGCTTAATTTTCTGCCCTCCTGGCTTCTAGGTTTCTGCTTTCTAGAAAACAAAGCTCAGTAAATACTTAGCACGCTTTCCTTTTGGAAGCAGTGTGAAGGATTAGTTGGATACATGTTCTTTTTAAAGGAACTCTTACCCTCTGACTTGGGTTCCCAGACCAAGCCAGGGTGAGGGTTGGAGCCATCCGAGGCCCAGGACCTCAGGACAAGCGGGAGCTGGTGCACACAGCCAGGCTCGCTGGGAACGCCGGGTGTCACAGCAGGGGAAGGGACGTGGCCCCCGCTGTTAGGGGCTGTCAGTGCGGGGGCCCAGGGCCTAGGGAAGGCAGGCCTCTCCCCTAGCTTGTGCTTATCCCGCTCTGTCCCTCAGGGCCCCGGCTGTCTGGAGGCCACAGCCTTCACGAAACATCCACGGTTCTGGTGGAGACCATGACCAAGTCATCCTCCAGCCGTGGCTCCAGCTACAGCTCCATCCCCAAGTTCTCCTCAGATGCCAGCAAGGTGGTGACACGGGGCCCGGGGCTGTCCCAGGCCTTTGTGGGCCAGAAGAACTCCTTCACCGTGGACTGCAGCAAAGCAGGCATGCTGAGGGAGGAGAGGGGTGGTTTCCTAGGGTGGGCAAGGGTACAGGGACACGGGGGCGGGGGATCCCGAGGGGCTGTGGGCCCCTGGGGTGACCCAGACGCTTCTGACTCCTCTCCAGGCACCAACATGATGATGGTGGGCGTGCACGGGCCCAAGACCCCCTGTGAGGAGGTCTACGTGAAGCACATGGGGAACCGGGTATACAACGTCACCTACACCGTCAAGGAGAAAGGGGACTACATCCTCATTGTCAAGTGGGGCGACGAAAGTGTCCCTGGAAGCCCCTTCAAAGTCAATGTGCCCTGAATCCCAGAAGCGCCTCCCCCAGCCTCAGCCCCCACCTCCGGCCAGCCCGCGCACACGCACACACGCGCGCGCACACACAAATTCCACACCTAGATGCACACGCGCAGAATCAGACCGCAAACACCTGCCCTGGGGTGTGGGCCAGGCAGCTCAGCCTCCCCACCCTGCCATGCCCCCAGGGCTTGGGGGGGGCCTTACCTGTCTCAGGGCAGCGCTCCTCCTGGCCAATGTGACGCGAGGGTGGGCTGGGGGTCGGGAGGGGGTCAGGGAAGCCCCAAGTTTTCTGGTGGGGCTGAGGCCAGCGGGGAAGCATGTGTTTGGGGGTGTCTGCGTGTGTGAGAGAGGTCACCCTCAAACCGCACTGCCGGCCAGACCACCTTGCTGCTAAGGACCGTGTCTGGCCCCTCTGGGGGCCACAACCCCAGAGCATTAAGGACTTGGGAGGAGAAAGCACAATCAGAGGAGAAAACAGACCCAGACCCAGCGGCAGCGCTGGACGTGGCCTGGCCCCGGGCGATTTCTAGCTGCCCAGCCAGGCTTCCTGGAGGACTGCTTTCTCTCTCTCTTTTTTTTTTTTTTTTTTTTTTTACGGTTGCACAGCTCTGCCCCGTGGGGGGCCTTTTTTACACACTGCGAGGCCCAGCTTTCTGGGGGGACTTTTGCACATATCATGTGGCTCTGCTGGGAGTCGCTTACGTGGAAAACTCCAAATAAAGTGCGGCCTGTCGCAGAGGCTTGGCTGCTGTCGTGCACGTGCTTTCTATGGGTAGCCACCGTCTGTCTGGGGAGGTCTGGCATTTGGGGGAATACTTGAAAGAACCAATGACAGGGGCCTCCAGGATTAGTCCTCAGACTCCTAGAGAGTTGGCGGGTGGGAGAGGGAGGTGAACACTGTTCTGGAAGACTGCCCTATGGCTCCTGGGAGGCCAGCTTCCTTTCAGCCTGATCTCAAAGATGTTCAACAAATTAGGTCCTTAAAACAGTGAGCACGGACTCCAACAGGAAATGTTCTTCACCCAGCAAACAGGCGGAACCCCATGCAAACCCAGGAACCTTCAATCCAGCTAAGTCCAGGGTCAGATCTGGACTTGTTCCGGTTCCAGCAGCAGCTCTGACCTTGCTCAGGACCCCAACCCAAACCAGCCTCCTAACCAGTCACCCTGGCCTGAGCTCTTCCCTTAGTCTCCCTGGCCCACAAGCATCTGCTGGTAGCATCCGTGGCCTGCCCACCAGCCTCTTCATTCAGCCTCCCTGGCTCAGACCTCTGAACTAGTCTCCTAGGCCCACCGCCACCTCAATTAGCCTCCCTGGCCAGCCAGCCTCTTGATGAACGTAGCCTCCCTGGCTCACAAACCACTGAACTAGCCTCCCTGACCCTACAGCCTTTTCATTTAACTTCCCAACAGCCCCTTACCTGAGCCTCCCCTGGTCCACCAGCCTCTTCACTGAGCCTCCTTGGCATGCTTGCTTCTTCTATTAGTCTCCCTGGCCTCCAGCCACTGGCAAGTCTTCAGAGAGGCCCACCACCTCTTCCCTCAGCCTCCCTAGCCCACCAGCTTCTTATTCAGTCTCCCAGGCCCACCACCTTCTCCCTTAGCCTCCCTAGTTCACGAGCCTCCTCCCTTAGTTTCCCTGCCCACTAGCCACTTAACTAACTGCTGGCCCTTTAACAAGTCCCTTGCTCACCAGCTTGCAAACTAGCCCTTTTGTCCCACGGCATATGCGCTAGCCTCCCTAGCCTGCCAGCATCTTTCTATGGCCTCCCTGGCCCACAAACCTCTGAACTAGTATGCCTGGCCCATAAGCCTCTTTACTAGGCCCTGGCCCACCAGCTTCTAAACTAGACTTTTTGGCCCATCAGCATCTTAACCAGTTTCTCTAGCCCACCAGCTTCTTTGCTGACCCTCCCTGACCCACCGGCCTCTTCCTTGGCCTCCCTGGCTGCCAACCTCTCAGCTAGTCTTCGAGCCCGCCAGCCTCCAGACCTAACCTCCCTGGCCTTACAGTCTTTTCACTCAGCCTCCCTGGCCAGCCAGATTCTTAACTAGTCCCCATGGCCAACTAACCTGTTCACTTACCCTCCCTGGCCCACCAGCCTCTTAACTGGTCTCCGTGGAAAACCAACCTCTTCAGTTAGCCTCCCTGGCCTGCCACTTCTTCACCTAAGCCTCACTGACCCACTAACGACTGAACTAGCCTCCCTGGCCTATAGCCTCTTCCCTTAGTCTCCCTGCCTTTAACTAGTCTCCCCGGCCTGCTAGCCTCTTCACTACTCTCCCTGGTCTGCCGGATTCTTAACTAGTCCCGCAGGCCCACCGGCTTCTAAACTAGTTTCCTTGGCCCATCAGCATCACTACTAGTTTCCCTGGCCCGCCAGTCTCTTCACTTGACCCCTTTGGCCACCAACCTCGGAACTAGTCTTCCTGGCCTGTCAGCATCTTATCTATTCTCCATGGCTTGCCAGCCTCCTAACTAGTCTTCCTGCCTCACCAGCTTCCTCCCTTAGCTTCCCTGGCTCATCTGCTTCTTCATTTAGCCTCCCTGGCCCACCAGCCTCTTAACTAGTCTTCCTGTTCCACCAGTGCTTAAATAGTTCCCCTGGCCCATCAGCTTTTTACTAGCCTCCCTGGCCTACCAGTCACTTAGCTTCCCTGGTCACCAACCTCCGAACTAGTCTTCCTGGCCCTGTAGCCTTGTCACTCCGCCTCCCTGGCCCCAGCCAGTTCTCTCCACACTGCAGCCTGAGAGGCTCACATTGAAAGGAATTTGCGCCTCTCTGGTTCAGGCCCTTCTGCAGCTCCCTCCGGTTCCAGGCTAATGTCTACTCTTCCTCACAAGGCCACCAAGTTCACACACCAGCATCCCCCACCAGTTCAGGCAAGAAGTCCTGAGTCAGGGGCGCCTGGGTGGCTCAGGTGTTGAGCGTCTGCCTTCGGCTCAGGTCATGATCCCAGGGTCCTGGGATTGAGCCCCGCATCGGGCTCCCTGCTCAGGGGGAAGCCTGCTTCTCCCTCTGCCACTCCCCCTCCTCTCTCTGTGTCAAATAAATAAATAAAATCTTAAAAAAAAAAAAAAAAAAGTCCTGAGTCAGACCGTGTGCCCACTCCCCACCACACCCTCTACTCCAACCCCACTTTACAGCTTCTAGCTTCCTGGGCATCCAAGCTGCAGTTTGGGCCTGTGCCTGGGAACCCCCTTGCCTCTCCACCCCCCTCATCTTCTTGGCTCCCTCCCTGTCTCTCCTGGATCTGCCCCCCAGCTCCCAAACTGCCCCAGGGCACATCTCTGCATTACTACACTGATCTGTGACTTTGTATCTCCAGACCCTCCTCCCCTACCAGCCTGAGCTCCCTGACCCTGGAAGATCTAACACAGACAATGTGTGACACATGAATAAATAATTCAGTAGCCAGAGCAGGGCAAAGCAGCATTTCACTCAATTGACCCCTCAACTCTAGACTTGCCCCCGGACATTTCAGCACATAGTGGTGGGTCAGTCAGAGAAGACCACCCTCCTCACCTCTTTACTCAGTGGCCTATCTGCCTCTGTGCTCTTTTTTAAGTTTCTTCTTCCCTTTCCCCCTCCTTGCTCTGAATCCTGCTCCTATAATATCCCTCCAGGGCCTCTCTTATGTTTGCCTTCCTCCCCATCCTGCAGGGAGCTCCCTGAGGCAAGAAATCGTAGTTGATCAGTCTTGTGTCCTCAGCCTCCTCATGGCCACATTTGATAAATGCTGGCTGAATGAATGAATGTATGGTGAATGTGCCCAGATCCTTACTCTACCTGATAAAACCAATGAAGGCAGGATCCATTCTCTTAAGTACCCAACCACTTGTGACCATTGTGGGCCGGTTCTGTGCCAGGCACTAAACCGGGTGCTTCTACACACACCCTTCCTCATTCTCTACCCTCCCTCCCCACTCACCCTAGGTGTGAGCACTTTCCTGAATTGCCAGTTGGCCTCCTCCTCAGCATCACCTGCTTTCCACCTGTGTGTTTATAGACGTCCAGCCCAGCTGCTCTTCCCCAACCAAAGTACAGCCCGGGGTGCTGAGCATTTGTGGACTCTATCTCACTTAACCCTAACGGCTCTATCAAGTGGGTGGGCATACTACTATCTGAAGAACTTGAGGCCTTGAGAACTTTGGTGATAAATCCAACATCATACTTCTAAGTAGCAAGGCCAAGATTCAAACCAGGTGTGCCCCAAAACCCAAGGCTATCATACAAATAACCACTAGCCGAGACCATCTGGATGTCTCAAGCACTCTAAACTCACAAACCACATGCTGAACACCAGGATGCCTGTTGGCTAAAATGGAGGAGGAAAGAGTGAACCTTTCTCTTTCAGTCTGTATTTCACAGCGCTCACTCTCTCAGTAATGTTACTGCTATCCACCTAGTTGCAATGGCCAGAAGTCTGGGCGTCACCTGGGTCTCTACTTCACTCCCCAGACACATCCAATCTGAAAACCAGTTTTGTCGATTCCGCTCTAATATCTCTTGACTCCATCTCCTTCTCCACATTCCCATTATCACAGCCTGAGTTCTGACCACCATTATCTCTTACCACAATGGTATCCTTCCAGTCTTGCCTCTGCACACAGCACCGTGACGGTGCTATCTCTAAAACATGTATCGCACGAGATCATTTTCCAGTGACTTCAGGATAATTTGTCCTCAGGATAACTTCCAGATTCTTTACCTTTGCTTGAGGGCACTTATGCTCTCTAGTCACTAAGCCTTGGCATATGCTGTTCCTCTTGCCTACAACACCCTCTTGTCCTTATTTCTATCTCCTGAATCCTTCTGGCGATCTTCTTTGAGCACACCTTCCCCCCAGTGGGCTAGTTACCCCTTCAGTGGATGCTTCCACGTCCTGGAATTAATTTTAGCAATTAACACACTGCTTTGTAATTGCCTGTTCACTTGAATCCCTACCTCACTAGTCAGTGTCACCATTAACTTGTTCAGTCTTTTATCTACTAAACAAACAGATACTAGCTGTTAACTGCGTGTCATAGTTAAACACTTACATACACGATACAGACCCGGACCTCGCCCCGGAGAACAGAAACCCTATCTTCTCTTCTGGCGTCTAGGTATCTATCAGTAGGAGGCTCAACAGGTTTGTCGAACGAGCGATGGAACGCGCTTGCGTGAGCCCGTGGTGCCGCGCGCGCTTCTGGGAATCGTAGTCCCCAGGTTCAGGCCTCTCTTTATGGCGCAGGCGTATTCAGATTGAGACCGTTTTACTATTAATGCGCATGTCCCGGGAGGCGGAGTCGTGAACTGCGCATGTCTAAGGGGTGGAGGCGCTGTCGAAAAGGCGGTGCACTGCGGAGGTGGGGCTTCGGTGACTTCGGGCCGTCGCGGACCTGCCTGCGAGAATGGCGGGTAGGGGGAAGCTAATAGCGGTGATCGGAGACGAGGACACGGTGACTGGCTTCCTGCTGGGCGGCATAGGGGAGCTTAACAAGAACCGTCAGCCTAATTTCCTGGTGGTGGAGAAGGATACAACCATCAATGAGATCGAAGACACTTTCCGGTACGGTAGCCCGCGAGGCCTGAATGGGACCCGCTGCCTTGGGTGGGATCGCGGGGACCTGGCGGGCGGGGCCTGCGCTGGGCGTCCAGACCCCGCTGTCGAGGGTCAGGGAAGTCGATTCGGCCGCCCTTCCGGAGGAAGCCTCTGTGCTCCAAGTTCGCTTTTGGGGCCTGGGGGAACCCGGGCTATGTCAGGTCCACGAGCTCATCTCTCACATGACGGTGTGTCAGGAAAGAAGGGGAACAGAGCTCATGACGGGCGCCGCCCCTCGGCCCAACCTTCCGCAGGGTCAGCTTCGCCCCAGTTCATCTGTAGAGCAGACCCCCAGCATTGCTAGCACTCGGCTCTTGCGAATTGACCCCGCAAGGAACCATACACTTCATCGGAACACCTAGGCAGTGGGGTCGGGCTGTCTTGTGTTTTCATGTCCTTTAGAGGCTCACAACCATCCTGTAAGCTAGGGGTTATCATTCCTCTTGACAAGAGAGGTTAAGGCACGTACCAAAGTCACATTTGGAAGAGAGGGAGAGGGGATTTGAACCCAGTCCCAACTCTCTAAAGCCAGGTCCACGCTTTGCTTGTACAGTTCTCTCTTAGAATTTCCCATTGTCCCGAGCACAGCCGGCAGAATATTAGGACAGTATCCTACTTTCTGCTAAGACCTTGCATGTGAAGGCCTCATCTCTTCCCCTGGGTCAAGAGTGATAGCTTCATAGTGTGAATGCAGGCATGTCCCTTAATCCGGGAGGTGTCCTGGTGACTTGAATTGAGAATGCCAGGCCCTATGCTCTCTCACCCCTTCTCTAAGGCCCCTGTTGCCAAGTCTCAGGGACAAACCATGCTCACCTGTTTTCCCCTACACAGTCCAGCCCTGAGCTGCGGGCTGAGACTGGTTCCTGCTGCCTGGGCTATGATAGGCCCTGAACTGGCCTGATCTTTAAGCGTTCTGGTAAAGTGACCCAAGTTGTCAGGGGAGAAGGACAGATTTTACTCCAAGAACTTTCCATGTTTCTATCCAAAGGGACCCAGAGATCATCAAGTCTAACCTGCTCTGGTGCCTGGCACAGAGCAAGCGCTCAATTAGTTTTTAATATTTTAATTAATGCGTGGGTGATCACAAAGAAAGAAGAGCCCAGTGCTAGGCTCTCTCTCTGGGGAAAGTATGATTTTCCTCCTCTTGTGTTGTATTCTTGGCTCACACCAAACTTCCCCTCCGATCCATCCCCCACCCTCATCAGCATAGACCTTAAAGCCTTTAGTGCTCTCATCAGCCCCCTTAAAAAAAAAATGTTTTCCTTTGAAAAGTTAAAAGTATTCATGTGGCTTGCAAATTAATATTTAAAAAATACATAAACATTGAAGTCTCACTCCCACCCCCACCCCCGTCTTTTTCTACTTCATTACCTCCCTCCCTCCTCCACCCATGTAAACACTTAATTGCTTATTTACCTTTCTGCTTTTTCTTCATGTCCATACAGAGGGACAGGCATGCACATTCTTATTCTCTTTTTCACACAAACGCAACATACAGAGAATACACCAGTATGTGCCCTAATCTTCAGCACCAGTTCACTTGGGAGCCTTCCAAGCAGGGGAGGGAGAAGCCAACCCTGACAGCCAGGGCCCTTAGGTTTTTGAATTTGATCCTGGTTAGAAACTCTCCAGAGTCTAGCTAGCAACCTTTGCCCTTGAACTCTGCGGTTTCTGGGTCAAGCCCATTCCCCTCGGCAGCCCAGCCTCAGCACCTCTGAGTTGGCTGCCCTGGAATCCCTTCTCCTCTCTCCCAACAGGCAGTTTCTAAACCGGGATGACATCGGCATTATCCTCATCAACCAATACATTGCAGAGATGGTGCGGCACGCACTCGACGCCCACCAGCGCTCCATTCCAGCCGTTCTGGAGATCCCGTCCAAGGAGCACCCCTATGATGCTGCCAAGGACTCCATCCTGCGCAGGGCCAGGGGCATGTTCACGGCCGAGGACCTGCGCTAGGGCCCTCCCCACAGCCATGCAGCCTCTCCCCAGGCTTGCCATCAGCCCTTCTCTAAGTTGTGAGCCTCTGATGTCCAGTTCCCAGCCCCCTGCCCCTTCCCATTCCACTGAGAGGCTAGGTGAGGTGCTTCCATGTTGGCTGGGGCTCTGCCATTAAAGTCAAGGCCGGTTAGGGAACAGGAAGCCTGAGTGTCTTCTCTCCACTACCTCCCTGTTGCTGTTACACAGTGTCACGGTTGATGTTAAATTAAAGTAATGTTCTTGTTTCTCTCCAAACTGATGCTGGGTGCTACAGAGGACACGCATGGGATGAGGCGGTTGGGGGGATGAGATTGGCAGGGCCAGAGATGGTTCTGCCCAAGATCCAGGCATAGAAAAGTTGGACCAGGAGGATGGTGCCAGGAGGTTGTAACTCAAGGATGGGTCCTTTGAATCAACAGTGACCAGCTCCGGTGGGGAGGAATGGGGGGAGGTTTGCGTCCAGGCCCTTGGCTCCCCCACTTCAGTCTCTCTTGGGCTGGGAAGGGACCTGACCCGAAGGGATGGAAGCAGAAACACAGGAAACCTAGAAGCCTGTGATACCAGACCGAGCCTGGGTCCTGCAAGAGGTCTGGAGATCAAGGCTCTTAGCTGGTGGGCCCTGGCCTGAGGTTGCCTCTGGATCAAGGCATGTGAGGTCTGCTAAAGGCATGGCAAGTAGAACCCTGGCCCTGTGTGAGGTGAGACTTGGTTGCCAAGTGACTGTCCTCGCAGCCCCCTGCTGTCAGAAGGACCCTGCTTGCTGTTGCTCACCCCTCAGCTGCAGCCACCCTGCTCCTTCCCTGGCTACCATGTCGCGGCAACTCAACATGGATACGCTGCGGCAGAACTTCTGGAAGGAGGAATATCTGCGGGAGAAGACGTTGCGCTGTGAATGGCACCGCAAGTATGGGTCGATGGTGAAGGCCAAGCAGAAGGCTAAGGCTGCAGCGCGCCTACCCCTCAAACTGCCCACCCTGCACCCCAAAGCCCCACTCCTACCTCCGCCTGCCCCCAAGGCAGTGCCTACCGAGGCCCCCAGCCCTGCCCCGGAGACTCCTATTCAGTCAGAAATGCACCTGGTCCCGCCTGCCACCCAGGCCCTGCTGTATGAAGGCATCTCCCACGACTTCCAGGGGCGCTACCGTTACCTCAACACCCGAAAACTGGACATGCCCGAGATGCGCTACCTCTTCCCCATCACCACCAGCTTCGCATATGGCTGGCAGCTGGGTGAGCCCCAACCTCTCAAGTTATTCATCTCACGAACACGGAGCCCCTGCCCTGAGCCAGGCCGTGCCGTCAGCACTAGGCACACGAGACATGGATGGAGTTGTCCCTTCTGGTGGGTGGGCTCTAGGCTGTAAAGAGGACCTGTCTGATAAGGACAAGTTCCATGATGAGACTAGGGAGTGATGGGGGAGATGGGCAAGGGCCGTGTGAGGCTTTAGACTGGATGGTCAGGAAAGGCCTCTCTGGGGACCCAACTGTTGGAAGCTAAGTGACACAGAGGAATTTGGATTTTATTCCAAGTGGGAGACGAAGCCATGGAGCGTTTTAAGCCGGTAAATGGTACTGGTCGGGTACTAACTATTCTGTAACGGGTTTTTCAGGGAAA
Organism: Zalophus californianus; assembly: GCF_009762305.2. Taxonomy (NCBI): domain Eukaryota; kingdom Metazoa; phylum Chordata; class Mammalia; order Carnivora; family Otariidae; genus Zalophus; species Zalophus californianus. The sequence goes on from NC_045606.1 coordinate 83,159,209, forward strand.
GAGTCAACTCTGGCAGCTGACGTCTGCATCTATGTTGGGTCATCCTGGCAGGAGAGGACGATGGCTCGGGCTAGGGTGATTAGCGGTAGAGCCGAGGGAGTTTCAGGCTATGTTTTGGAGGAGGAATCAAGGAAGCCTACTGACGGATTGAATGACTGAAGGGGAAAGAAGAACCATGGTGAAGCCCCGGTGTTTGGCTCAAGTGCCTGGACAAGAAAGATGGAGAGGAGCAGGGCTGGGTGGTGTGTGAGGACAGGTCAGCCCTGACCATGCTGTGAGGTGGCTGTGTATGGAGGTCCCCCTGTGGAGTGAGGTCAGAGCTGAAGATGCAAACTTGGGGGTCATCAGAATGTAGGTGCTATTTAAAGCCTGAGGTTGGATGGGCTCACCCGGGGAACTCCAGATGCCGGAATCTGACAGGAGAGGCAGGGGCACAGAGAGGGGTAGGGAGATGGTGTTGGTGGGAAGGCTGTCCATCTGGACCGAGTCTGCTTTTTCTGTGAGGCTGAGAGTCGAGGTTATCCTCTGGGGTGTGGGGTGGGGGGCAGTGGTGTAGTCGGAGATGTAGAGTTAAATGGCATAGGAAAGGACCCTTGCTTCTTGTGCTCATGAATTGTGTGAGTGAGGCTACTCAGTCATGGGTTTTTCTCCCCACGCTTGAGTGCCTGGGCGGGAAAGGTGGATGGCTGGGGATAAACAACAGTTGATGTTTTTGCCTAAAAATTTCCCCCACTTTCCCCAAGGTCCTAAAAGGAGGGGAAAAGAGGAATTTCCCCACAAAAGCAGGAAGCAAGTCCCAGGAGAGCAGGAGGTAGAAGGAAGCCCTCTCTCCCCCAGGGACGTCTAGCTCTGTCTGTCCCTGCGACCAGCCGTGCTGGGGGTCCCACCACCCGCTCTGTGGAGGAGCCTGGGGTGGGGGAAACGAAAGCAGGGGGCGGACTGACCAGTCCTGCCCTCACCGCTGCTCTGGACCCCCAGCCGGCTCCCTGTTTGCCCACGACTGGTGTTGCTCAGAAGCACCTTTTATTCCTCCACACGTCCAAAGTGGATACAGTACAGGCAGATTTCCAGGGCTCCATAGGCAGGGCTCCCATGGTTCCCTTTCCCAGGACCCATTCCTGGCCTCTGACATCTTACCACAGGCCCCCCAGTGAAGCAAGAACTGGTCTCCTGTAAGATGTGCCGCACTGAATCGTTCTTCCGAAAGAATGGGGCCTTCTCGCTGCTTGACCCTCAGGACCTGGCGCTCTGACAATGGCCGGGCAGTGGACTTAGGGGAGGGAAGAAGAAATAACACGCCTCCTGGTGCGGCTGAAGCTGCTGCGTGTGTCTGTGTGTCTGGCCTCCCCGGCCCTGAGGCAAAGTTCTGGGCCTTTCTTGGAACTACCTCTGTTCTGCCCTTTGCGGGCCTGCAGGTTGCCGGCTTGCGTTCTCCTTAATCCTCATCTCTCTAATCATCCCTTTGAGGATTCAGCAGGGACGAGAGGGGGGAGAGGGGGCTGGGAAGGGTGAGCGCTCCTCTCCAGCCGAAGGCTCCTCGGCGCCAGGGGGCCACAGTAGCTGCTGGAAGTTCTGGGTGTTCCTGGGAGAGAGTGGCCCGTCATCCCGGAGAATGGGAACCACTACCGCCCCATCGGCCTCCCCGCCCTCCCCCCTCACCTGGCCCCGAGGGCCCGCAGCCGCCACGTCCTCTCCCGGAGCGCACGCTGCAGCTGCTCCCGCAGGGCGCGCCGCTGCGCCGCCGCGTCCTCCTGGGGCGGTGCCGAGCGCTGAGGCCCCGGCCTCCTCCCCCACGCCCCGCAGTCGGCGTCCGTGCGAGTGCGCGGGGCACGCAATCGGAAGGGACCCGGGAGGCTCCCAGCCCGGCCCGCCGCCCCCCCCCCCGCCGCCCCCCCCCGCCCGGGCAGGATCGCGGGGGCCCCGCCGCCTTCTCCGGGGAGTCTTGCCTGTGGCGGGAGCTGGGCTGGGTTGGATGGGGGCCCCAGAGGGTGCACCCGGCAGTGGCGGTTCCTGGCGAGGCGGAGGCGTTCCAAGACCTGGAGGAGGCGGCTGTCAGCGGCCCGCCGGCCGCCCCTCGTGCCCCAGGCCGGCCCGGCGCGGCGCGGCGCGGGTACGCACTCGGAGCCGCTGCTGCTCGCGGGCCTGCCGCCGCCGGCGCCGGGCCGCGCGGTGCAGCTCCAGCAGCCGCTGCAGAGCCGTCTCCTGCTGCGCCGCGCTCACGCCCGCCGACGCCTTCTCCCCGCCGGGGAGCGCGGGCCACGCGGCCTTCGAGGCCTCGGGGGCCTCCGCGCCGCCCCCCCGCTCCCCGACGGCGCCCAGGAGCCTAGCGGAGCCGCCGCGCACCTGCTCCGCCGGGCCCGGGCTTCCCTCCGGGTCCTGAAGCCCGTGCGGGTCGCGCAGCAGCCCTGGGCGCCCCGGGAGAGCCGCGGGGTGCTCCTGCTGCCCCGAGCCCCCGGTGCCTGGGGCCGCTAGCGGCTCGGCCCCTGGGCCTGGGAGCCGCGGCCGGGCCGGAAGCCTCCGGGGTGGAAAGGGAGGCCGCGCCCCCTCCCGGACGGCCCTCTGCTCTCCCGCGGCCGGTGCCGACTCTCGGCTCCCGCCGTCAGTTTTGTCCTGCGTCAGCTGGGTGGTCCTATCCCCGGAGCCAGGGCTCTCCCTTCCCCCAGGCTGAGGCTTCTGTTCTCCCAGGGACCGGCAGAAATCCCTAGAAATTCCCAGGGAGGCGCCTTCCTCGGGGGGCTGTGTAGGCGCCTCTCCCTCAGCCACCTCCCAGGCTTGTGAGATGCGGCCTGGCGAAGTCTGAAGGGCCTTCACTTCCCCGCCCCGAGGAGTCTCCTTCCTCGGCTCCTGGAGGACCTCTTTTCTCTGGCACTGAGGGCTGTTTCCTCTTTGACCTTGAGGAGACTCGCTCCTCTCACTCTGGGGAGCCTCCCCCCGGGGGTACACAGAGACTTCCTCCCCCAGAGCCCCAGTGGCCTCCCCACTCTGACCCTGGTGTATCTTCTCTCTCTGTCTCTTAGGAACCTCTTCGCTCTCCCCGCTGGGGGCCTCCCCTTTCCGACCCTGGGGACGCTGTTTATGCTCTTGGGAATCCTCCTGTCTCTGCCTCTGAGGAATCTCAGTCCTCAGCAGTTTCTGAAGTTCCGCTCTTTCCTGGCCCAGGCTCCCGCCCCGCCCCACAGGGGGATCTTGGGGTTCTGACGGGCCCTGGGAGGGCAGGCCCGAGGGCCTTGGGGCTCCCTGAGCGAGCTTCCTCCCCCATAGGCTTGTGGAGGGCCTCTGGGCTGCAGGTCCTGCTTGTCTCCTCTCTCCCCTCCGGGCCAGGTCCTGGGAAGGAAGAGCATTTGGGTCCAGGCTTGTGAGGCAATCCCCACACCTTGGCCACTTTCCCCCCAAAGGACCTTGGAGACCTCAGTGGCTGTCCCAGTGGACCTCATTTCCATTACAGCCCTTGCCTGATTCCTGAACTCGTTAAGCCCACTTTACGTGGTGTAAAAGGTGCTTCAGTGAGGGTCCCTTCTTCCACCTGCTATAGGAGGTGGCATCACCTCCCGCCAGTAGCCTCCTCCCAGGCAGACCCACCCCTGCTATCCCCAATCTGAGAGGGCTTTTGCCCAGAACACTTTAACTCTTTCACCTTGAACTCAGAGCTTCCTGGGTCCCCAAAGCTACTGCTGATGGTGGGGTTCGGCTCTAGTAAGCAACCTGAGGGAGAAAGAACAATGTCAGGAACCCTCTGCTCATATCCCAGCCCCTCACACACATTCCACCTGAACTGGAACCAAGAAGCCTAGGGAGTCCCCAGCACATAAGGGGAAGGGGATGCCCTGAGGACCGATGTTTGAACTTCAATGCTGTCACAGTTCATAGGTCCACCTTTATTCAAACTACCTGCCATGTACCTGCTTGTTGGATTTGCCTGTCAACAGCCAACCACATCTTCCTCATCCCCCCAGCTGAGGCAGAGCACCTCAGAGGGACCTGCACACCCTTGTCCTCAAAACCACCAGGGGATGCCTTGGGGGCGGGAAGGATCTGTTGGCCAGGCTTGTCAGTCCCTTACAAGGACACCCCACTTCCTCCTGGTGGGCCCCTCTAGGCCCGTAAAGAAACCCACAGTAGGCACCTTATTTTACTGTTATTAAGAAAAATCCTCCTTAGGGCTTTCTTGGTTGCTGACAGTAAAATCAAATGAAACTCAAGAAATGAAATTTGAGGCTGGAGTCGGCCCTAAAAACTGCAAGTTTCATAATTAACAAAAGAAATCTAAAAAGAGAAATGAAATGTCTCTGCTCCCTTGCAGCTGTGCAGGAAAGAGAGTCATTCTGCAGCCCTAGAACTAGTTAAAAGAACTTGATTTTGTAAGACCCCAAATGGAGAACTTTCACAAGAATATTCCATCTTTATGCAATGTGGATGTGTGAATATTCACAAAAGTAACCAAATGGGTAAGTTCTTTGTGACAATGTCTTTTGAACAAAGGAGTCCGATAAGACTCCCAAGCCTTTAGAAATGATTGCCACGAACCACTGAACATGACCCCCAACCCTGTGCCCTCACAATTCTGATCTGTTGTCTTACTAGAGAACTTACTCCTCTGGTTATAATGTAACTGACGCCTCTGTATTCCCAAGAGATCTTTTACTTGTAAAAATCTCTGCCAATCAGAAAAAACAAGCATTGGCTCTTTGCTTTTCTCTCATGTGCATGATGGAACAATTAGAGGCTTCTGGCTCAACTAGGTTTATTTAACAAATAATTTGAGAGTCTGGTTCATTTAAATTGATAGGTCCAGGGTTCACAGCATCTATCCCATGGAATTCTAATTGCCTGTTTATGGTTGCACTCTCACTAAGCTGTGATCTCAGTGACAGGGACCAAGGAATGGGGCCAAGTCCGTCCTGTGCTCTGTATGTTCCCAGTGCCTGGCGCGAGGGGGGGCAAATAGGTGACAGGTGCCGCTGTTCCATCCCTCCTCCCTGGGCCACCACGCACAGTCATTCCAGCACTCCCTCCCCTGAGCCCCAGTTTAGCTTCAGAATCCTGGACCCCGTGCCCGAGACAGCTGGTACTGAACAGGCGGAACTAGGACATAAAATAAAACCACCTACTTGTCCCCGGGTGCTCCTTGGCACCCGATAAAAAGTAGGAGATGAAGAATGAGTGAGAAGGGGACTGGGATCCTGGCACTTGGCATGAGGACTTCCCACCTCCTCCCAATCTTGTCTGGCCACCCAGCCAGGGTGTCAGCATACCGGGTGTGGGCTCTGCAGGCATAGCAGGGCTCCCCCATCTCGGGTCTCTGTCACTCCTAGCTTCACCCAGATCCAGGGCCGACGATGGGTCAACTGCCTGCCCCCTGCAGGAGTCAGAGGCTGCCTCAGAATCGCCTCTTGCAGCGCATGGGCTCTAGAAAGGGGAGGCAGCCTGTCCACCAGTCTCCCCACTCCAATGCCTTTGAGCCCAGTCCAGGGCGGCCTCTCCCAGCCCCTGCATCCACCCCTGGGTCCCAGGAGCTGGAACACGGGGGTCACCCTTTCCAGGGGCTGTGGGGCAAGCATATGGGTACAACTGAGTGAGGACCCCAAGAGGAGCCTTGGGCATAAGGAGGAGGTCCTAGGCAGGACTGTGGAAGGAGATAGGAAAAACGGTCCAGGGCTTGGCCCTTTTGTGTGGCAATACAAACTGGACAGAATTTCCTGGGAAAAAGGCTCACCCCTCTGGAAGCTGATGGTTCTGGCTCAGAGAGTCCCCAGCCTGGGGCAATGGGCACAGCCTGGAACTCTGGAAAGTTGGAAGGTGCCCTAGTCCACAGGGCATCATCCCCCAGTGTGGTGGCCACCATTTAAGATGGCCCAAATCATCCCTCCTCCTGGTACCCATGCCCACGTATGACCCTGCTCTCTTCCCCTCCTTGTGAGGAAATGGATCACTCCTGCCCATTCGAGCCTGCAGATGAGATGAGACTGCTGTTCTGGCCCAATAGGGTCGCCTGGACCCTCCCTTAGCGGTCACCACTAACACCCCCTCTCGCTGCAGCTGAGGATGGCTCGGCTCTCAGGGCTGCCAACCTGCCCAAAGTGCCTCGGACAACTGGTAACTGAGAACTGGGAGGCACAGTCCCAGGTCCCAGTCACCACAGCACCCTCCCTCCTAGAGGGGCCAGCCCAGCCACCAGCCCTGGGGGGGAAGGGTCCGTGGACCCCGGGCATCAGTGCCTCTGCCCTCAGGAGCCAGCCGTGCGGGCTTGCTTTCCTCCCACCCTGCCGCCGTGTCTAAAGCCTTCAAGATGTCACCATGCCATTGATTAGACCAAGATAGTCATGAATTGCAGGTCCAGGCACCGTGCTAACCCCTTTACATGGATGAGTTTACTGGTGCTCCCTTTGAGTAAGATCGATTATCTTCCCCATTTTGTAGCTGAGGGAACAGAGGCTTACGGTCTCCAGGGAGCATCAGACCAGAGAGAACCCAGGCCCGTCTGTGTCTGAAGCCCATACTTGTTCCTCTTCCCTCGCCACCACCATCACCTCGATGTCACACCGACCCCCCCCTTGCCTTCAGCCAAGCCCCCGCTCACCCAGCTGGTCCGCCGCTCAGGGCCCCCGCCTGTCCCACCATGGGGCTTGCCGCACTGACTCCGTACACACGGGGCCTGGTCCCTCAGACCGCAGAACTTGGCCCAAGGGGGCCAGAAGAGGCTCAGCCCTGCCCCAGTCAGCAGCTCCAAGTCCCACAGCAGCTGCAAAAAGACAGGGTGCCAGGGCATGAAGGGGTGCCCACCCTGCCCTCTGCCATGCCCCTCGGCCAGCCCCTACCTGCTGCTGGGCCCGCCGGCTCCGCTCCATCTCCAGCAACACAGTGGGGAGCTCCAGTCCTGATCGACAGGCCCGACTCTCTTGCACCTGGGGGGACACGATAGAGTCAGGCCTCTGCCTTGCCCTTCGGAGGCAATGCCTTACCCCCCTCACCTGCTGCAGGGCAGCCTGGAGCTGGCCCAGGCTTGCAGGGCATCTAAAGAGGTGCTGGTACAGGGCTAAGGCCTGCCTGTGGCTACAAGGGAGCCCCAGGCCCCCAGGTGTGGCTGTGTGCTCCATGGGGAGGGGGAGCCAGAGCAGATGTCCCCTCCCTCCTCTCCTCTGCTGCTGGAATGGGGAGAGGGGAGGACCAAGAACCGAGGAGGAGACAAAGGCTCCTGAGCTCAATAATGCAGGGACCTGACATCTGAGCCACGGCCTGGACCCCAGCCAAGTCTCAGAGAGGGCCTGCCTCTGACCTGGGTTTCTTGGCTGTAGGGGGTGGCAGCGTGGGGCGAGGACTGGGACCTGGCTGGAGAGAGTGGTGCGTGCGTGTGCTTGTTTGCAAGCCTGAGAGCATGTGTCTTACGTGTACGTATGACACTCGCAACTGCGTTATGTACGCACGTAACGGGCCCCACGCGGACCACAGCCACCACTGGCTCACTCACTGTGGGCCAGGAAACAAAAGGCTACATCCGTGTAATCCGTCCCTGACGCAACTCTGTGAAGTGGGTGCTAGCATCCTCATCCAGTCTTACAGACTAGCAAGTGGCCCCGGAGAGTCGAGTTGCCCCAGCTAACGTGGGGCAGCATCTCCCTCATCTGGAGGCAAGTGGCTGTGATGAAGGGGCCTGGGGGAAACGTGGTCCCAGGGATGAGGAGCCCCCACGGGCAGGACAAGGGCGAGCACTTCCCAGGTGCCTGCTCCACGCTGTCCACGTGCAAAGTGCTAGCCCTGGGTCTACTCTGTCTACTCGTCGTGACACACGAGATACAGCAGGTGACGGCATGGTTTGTGAAGGTTGGGCAGGGACAAGGGCACGAGCTGGTCTGTCATTGCCACATCCCCGCTGTCCTGAGCAGCCTCGTGCACCTGCTGCTTTGCAACCGCTCCGCGAGAGCCTGGGGCCAACTCCCCTTGGGGGGCTCACGGGTGGGCTGAGCTAGCAGCTGGTGTCGGGTCAGCCCAACTCCCTTCACTCCTGCTGAAGGAAAAGGGAGCTGCAGTGAGAATGCAGTACCCCCTCATCTTTTACCCAAGGCCCCTACATCACCAAGGTCACAGCCAATAGGTAGCAAAAATAGAGTCCTTTTTGCAAAGAGACTTTTCAAAGAAATAGGCTTGTTTTCTATTTCCGAACCCATGTTCTTTCCTCTACAAGGATGTCCCCTACTCACATGTCCATCCAGGGTGGGTGTGGCTGTGAATGCACACAGGGGCCCACGCGTGTGCTGCACATGTTTACCTGGGTTTCTGAGGGGCGTGTGTGCACAATGTGCATGTGCACGTGCGCATGTGTATTTTGTGCATGTGCACGTGTGCATATGTTCGTGTGTGTACGTGTGGGTGTATGTGCGTGGGTGTGTGTGTATGCGTGCGCGTGTATCCATATTTCATCATGGTCTATTGTGTCTCCAGTTCCCCACCCCAGGCATGTCCCTGTCACCAGCTCTTAGAGCGGCCCTGGAGACACCTAGCACTTGGTATCCCCCAAGTCAAGAGGAAAGGGAACGCCGTGTGAGGACTGAGCCCCTTTTCTGTGCTCCTCAGCCCCCACAGAATTCCACATGAACCACTGAGGGACCATGGGCCACACTTGCGACACAGTACGACCACAGAGCTGAGACCAAGATATCTAGGTCTTCCTTCCATCCAGTGCAGGGTTTCCCAGGCAACCCCAGGGTATGGCAGGTGGGGGCAGCCCAGGCAGGTGCAAGATGTGATGAGCAAGATCCAGGGCTCAGCTCCCACAGCTGCCACCTCTCGGATTCTGGGGACAGCGATCACCGGACCCCATGTTGCAAGCAGCCCATACCATCAACGCAGCACCAGGAGAAAACACACATACACACAAGTAGGCCGTGGGAGAGCCCCCAGTTTTACTGCTTCTGACTGAACACAGTGAGGTCTTTGTGGGACATAGGCCCAGGCTCCCGGTGCCTGGGTAGGGTACTCTTTCCACGCTCTGGCCACGGCGGGAGCCGTTCTCCAAGGGGAGGCTTTTGACCCGATGAGTCCTGGTGTCATCCTGGCTCCGGGTGCCCCCTGAGGCTACTGGCTGGGGCTGGGCAGAGGCCTGGGGGGCTGGTCCCCAGTGAGTTGGATGGGGGGGCAGGCCTCGGGTGAGACACAGTGGGCCTCATGCTCCACCAGGCCTGCAGGGCACTGGCAGCCAGGAACGCAGGGCCTCACACAGCGGGCTGCCAGCTCCCCTGGGGGGACGTGCTGGTTGAAGCAGGTGCGGGGACAGGGCGGGCCACACTCATCGAATACGAAGCCACGGTCCAGGGCACAGCCCACGACTGCAGGTGGAGGGGAAGGCAGGGTCACAGGGGCACCCCGTCCAGACCCGAGCCCTCTGTGCCACCCTCTTCCCCAACTCGCACTGGGCTTTGCCTCCTCACCGCAGAGTGTGGGCCCCCGCCAGGCAGGCGTCACCCCCGCCCGGCGGCAGTGGCTGGCATAGGCCTCCAGGGCGTCACAGAGGCAGGCATCAGCCAAGGAGCCGGGGCCACAGGCACATAGGTCATACACGCAGGCGGCAAAGAAGGGCTCCGGCGGCACCACAGCATGGCAGCGGGCGAATGAGGAAGACGTCAGCACCCCACACCGGGCATTGGCCTCACGCCTGGCTCGGTAACCTGCTGCCCTGCACGGATCCACCTCGCGGCCCTTGGAACATGGCCGGCTAGGTCCCGGCCCTTCTGGGACCTAGGCGGGAAGAGTGACCCTGAAGTGACAGCATCCACTGGCAAGCTGGCCTTGGTGTGCTACGTTCTTCAAAACACTTTCCACCAAATATTTTGGTTTAGCTTCAAAAACCTCCCTACAAGAACAGCAAAGGAAGCACCGGCCACTTTCTCCTTGTCCCCATTTTACAGATGGACAAGCCAAGGCCCAGAGCAGGTAAGGGACTTATCCAAGGTCACACAGCCGGTGAGTGGCAAGGCAGGGCTTGTGGATTTAGATGATGCCTCTTTCAACAGGCTGTCCTGCCTCCCCCAGCACCATGACCCCAAATCATCCTGAAGCTGCAAAGCCCTTCGGTGATCCCCCCGCTTTCCATATAAGCAGGCTGTTCTAAGACTCCCACTCAACTGTGCCTCCCTCAGCCACCCAGCTCCTGTGCCACTCACCTGCCAGCTGTTCCCAAAGGCAGCCTCTGTGGGCAGGAGCAACCCCTCAGGGCCCTGCAGATCATCCTGGGCAAAGCCATTGAAGTTCCCACAGAGCCCACACATCTGGCCCCGGTAGGAGCCAGGCACGCTCACCTCCACCTGAGACTGCCCATCCCACAGCACCTGTGCAGAGAGGCTGGCATTGGGGAGTGGGGAAAGGTAGGGACCCCGTCCTGGCCCCAGGCACTGTCAGCACCCTCCCTGCTGGAGGGGAGGAGAATGGGTGGATAGAGGCCCCCCATGGAGAGGAGGCAGCTCTGGCCCAAGCCAAGCTGGCCCACGCTGTGTGAGTCCTGGGCGAAGACATGAAGAGCTGCCCACACTCTGGCAGGAGGGCACCTTCTCCCATTGGCATCCCTGAGCTGAGCCCCTGGTGAAATGCAAACCCACTTCCAGAGATTCACTTTCTCGTGGGCATTAGGGCCTGACAGAGGACAAAGCACAATTTGAGTCCAGATCAGAAGTATAGACAAGCCTTATTTTACGAATTTACAGATTGTACTTCTTGCTGAAGGCAGGGAGAAATTTACTCTCTGACATGGGAGTTGGAAGGAATCTCAGAAGCCACCTAGGAGACCTCAGTTGACATGCCCCCCAACAGTTCCCCCTTTTTACCAATGAGAAAACAGGCCCGGAGGAGGCTGGTACTGGCCTAAGAGTCCCACTGTGTTGGTGGCTGAACCAAGATTAGAAACTAGGCTCAGAACTCCTTTCACTGCACCCAAGAATCCCAAGATCCCCTCAGAATCCAGCCGAACTTTCTCACCTCCCTGGCCTGATCTGGCCCTGGACCTAGCCGGTATTCCCACTCCCTCTCCAGATACAGACGCGTGAACCGGTCCGGGGCTCCCACACCCCCACTGGCCCTGGCGGCCGCACCTGGAGCCCTGCCTGGGCGTGCAGGATCACCGTGCGTCTCTGCAGCTCCACGTACAGCAGCGGCTCCTGTAGGAAGGGCAAGGCCACCGGGCGCCCGTCCACCTGGAGGAGGGAGGCAGGAAGGGGGGGTGACGCCGGGACTGACGAGTGGACCGCGGACGGCGCGGGACCGACCTTCCCCGGGTCCACAGCTCTGCTCACCGTGACCGCTCTGCCCTGCAGCAGCCGCACGACCACGTCTCCGAGCAGCACCGCCACCTCCTGGGTCCAGGCCACACCCCTCCGGCCCCGGTTATCGTTGGTCACGTGCACGCTGTGGCGTGAGAGGCCCAGGTGCCGTGGTCAGCAGGGACAGGTGTAGGGAGTTGGGGGAAGGCAGAGGGGGCTGCGCACCTGAAGTCCGCTCCGCGGCAGTCCTTGGCCAGCACATAGCTGCAGCTGCCTTGGAAGTGCAGCAGGCGGCCGTCGAAGGTGCGGTAATGAGGGTCTCCGAAGGCCGTGCAGGAGGCGGGTCGAGGCAGGCAGCGGGGGCAGCAGCTGCCGGGACTCAGGGCGGGGGCCTCGTCCTGGCCTCAGCCCCAGACCGCGTCAGACACATCGCCCTCCCCGCCGTGCCCCACGCAGAGACTCCCCGGGACCGAGGACTCGGACTCCCGCCTCCGGGCTCACCGCGAGCGGGCTCAGGGCGTCGCCTTGTGGCCGCGCCTGGAACTGCACGGCCTCGGGTACCTCCGCCCCACCGCGCGGCGGCCGCTACCCCAGCCCTGCCTCCCTCCTTCCTCCCGCCTCTTCTCACCCGGACGGCGGTGCCACGTGCCCACTCACCCCCACCGCCCTCGACCGCGGCACTCACGGGGCCACAGGAGAGCGGCGGGCAGCGCTGGCTCTGGCAGCGCACCGTGCCGGCCACGCAGGAGCAGGTGGTGCAAACGTCCACGGCCCAGCGCTCCCCGGAGGCCACCGCCCGGCCCTGGTGTGCGCACGACTGGGCGGGGGCTGAGGCGACAGGAGCGGGGTAGGGTCACCTGCCCGTCCCTCGCACTGGGGTCTCGCTCGTCCCCAACCCCCATCGTTCTGGCTGGCACCTTGGCATCGCTCACAGCAGCGGCCGGCCTCTCGCACCTTCGCCCAGCCGTGGGGGCAGGAGAGGGCGGGGCACTCCTCCAGGTCGCACTGCACGTGGCCCCGCTGAGGACAGATGTCACTGCTCTAGAGACCTCCCGCAGAGCCTGGGGGCCCTGGCCTCACCCTTCTGGGGGCCCTCTGGGTCACAGTCTGAGGGAGCAGCCCCTTCTCTCTGCCCCTGCCGCACAAGAACACCCATGTCACGTTCCAGTGGGGGATGAAATCCAGCCCTTAGTTCCTTGCTCCAGCCCACGGAGGCCGCTGCCGGCTCTCGGAGGGGGCGCCTTTTTCTAATTACCTCAAAGACCCCATAGTCACTGGTCCAGTGACTCCTCTATCCACCCATCTGTAAGGCCCTCCGCCCCACCCCATGCCCACCCTACGACCCCCAGCTCACATGGCAGGTGCAAGTAACGCAAGCGTTGCTAGGGTCCTGCCAGCTCTCTCCATCCGCCACGCTCCGGCCCTCGGCCTCCACCACGCATTCTGAGGAGGGAGAAATGAGGATGGGGGAGCATTGCCCTTCCAACCGCATCCTCCTCTCTGGAGCTCACCCTGAAGGCCCACAGCAGGGGAGTGCCCACACCATTCCACGAGCACCCTGATGGTGTCGGTTTCTTCATCCGGTATCCAGATGACCCACTAGATGGCAGGCCCTTACCCCAGGGCTCACGTAGAGGAAAGGGTCCTGGAAGCCCAAAGAGCCAGAGGCTGGAACCTTCCCATGGGCCAGCTGCCAGCTCAGTGCAATGCCTGGCCAGTGGGCCTGGGATCCCTGAGCCCACCGACAAGCCTCAGGCGAGGCCTTGAGAATCCAGACTTCATTCCCTGATTTCCTCTACCTTTTGCACCCCAATGAGTAGCCGTTCATTTCTACAAAAGAATGAAGCCTGCATTTGGAGTATACACCCCAGGTTGCCCACATAGCCTTTGGATGCCACCCTTCCTGTCTCCCCCCGGGGCTCATGCTCAGAGGTTGCAGGTCAAGGCTGACTTACCTCGGCACACGGGGCAGCAGCTCCCAGGCGGGGTATGGCGCTCTGATGGGGGACAGCTGAGCTCAGGACAGGCCCGGTGAATGCAGAGCCATGTCAGGTCCTGGGGAAGGGCATGTGAACACCACCGGTAGAGACCAGCAGAGAGGGAGCAGGGTGTAGTTGGGAGCAGGCCTGGGCCAGATATGATATCCGAGATAAGTGGGAGGATGTCAGGGTGAGTGGGGAGCCTGGAGCTGCTGCAGGACAGGGCTTGCTGCCACAGCCTACGGCGGAGGAAGAGAGCGCTTTGGGAGTCCCCGGGGCAGAAGGCTCACCTGGCACCGGCAGGTGTAGCAAGGGTCAGGTGGGGCCAGCTCGGAGCCCAGCAGGCCTTCTGTGCAGTTACTCAGCGCCTCTGTGAAGACAAGAACTCCGTGTTGTGGGGAGAAGGGGGAAGCAGGGGGCAGAAGCCCACTCACCCACTGCGTCCCCGGACTTCTTAGGCCTAGGGCATACTCCTATCCCTCGCACCCTGATGCCAAGAGGAGAAGTCCTCTTTCTTCTGGGGTCAGCGAAGAAAAGTTGGGACTTTTTGAAAAGAACTTCGCAGACTACTAGGGTGGAGGGCTTGGAGATGGACAGGGTGTGGCTTCCTTAGCCTCAGGTCACTGAGGACCAGCAGGATGCCTCGCCTGCTCCCTCTGCTACTTCCTTTTATATCACCCGGCTAAATCGGCACAAGGAAGCCCAGAGAGCCAGGGAGATACTCCAGGTTCTAATCCTGGCTCCAGCATTCAGTGCCTGTGCCATTTTGGGCAGACTAACCAAACGCTCTGAACCTCCGTTTTCTCAGCTGTAAAAGGGAACAATAATACCCCTCACTGGGCAACTGAGAATTAAATGGGATACTGTTTATTCAAAGCACCGAGTACAGTGTGCTTTGAGTAAAGCACATTATTATGCATCTACAGCATGCAGTAGATGCATAATAAATGTTAGTCCTCTTCTCTTTTCCTGAAGCACATCCTAGCAAGTGTTGGTAAGAACGGCTCCCCACCTCAGTCTCCCTTTGCTGCTTTCAAGAAGCCCGCGGCCGGCAAAACTCCCGCCCCGCAGCGCCACCTGCTGGGCAAGATGCTCCACAAACTGGCTTCAGAGTCAAGGATCCCCAGTTCCCCCTGGGGGTTGCAGGCCTCCCCTGCCAGGGCATGCGCTTCCAGAATAGTCCACCGGACTCAAGAAAAGGGGAGGGCTGGGGCTGCAGAGGAGAGCTGGGTGGCTCTTCCAGTGTCACTCTGGGGGTGGCCATCCTACCCTCCTTACCCCCATACCCAGCGACTCACGGGCACAGGTGGGACAGCAGTGCTGGGGCCCAGGGGGCAGGAGTTGGCTGGTGGGACAGCCCACCAGGCTGGGACACTGCCGCCGGTGACACTGAATGCTAGGGGGTCCCTCAGGCTGCAGCTACAAAAATGAGTGAGCAAAGGGGGTGGGTCCCAGGCCCTGGAAGCCGAGAGACACCCTCTTTCCCTGGACTCCAGGCCCTTCCATCTGCCTGCTGCACCTCCCCCTGGATGTGTCTTGGGCAGATTAAAGTCCAGTCTGCAGAGACTCACCGTCTCCCCAGGTTGCTTCTCACCCCGTGCCCTAATTCCCGGAGGTGATGTCCCCTTCTCTTTCCAGTTACTTGGGCCTGACCCTTCCTGTGACCATTGACCCTCCTGCACTCTTATGCCATCCTCCCCCCTCCCTGCCAAGTCTCCGGGCTTGGGACATCCTACCTCTGTTCACCATTGCCTTCACATGGAATTCCCTAACATGCCCCCCCAACCACTTCCCAGGTATCTCCCTCTACCTCCCATATAGCCCCATCCTACACTCCAGCCAGGAGGGCCTTCCCACTGCCCTCCCGCCCCCCCCCCCGACTCAGTGCCCTTCCCACCCCACACTTCCTGGCCCCGCTTAGCTCCTCATTTCACCCCAAGTCCTGCCTCACCTCCTGGCCACAGGCGCACATTCCTCTCTCTGACCCCCCATAGTGCTTGTGCCCCACAGGGTCCAGGCTGCCCCCTTTACGGTGCCCCACCCCTCAGCGTTGCCATCACCCACCTCACAGATGCACACTTCACACGGGTCTGCCCCAGGCTGGAAGCTCTCCCCTGGTTCATACTTGTGACCCTCATGCTCACAGTCTTGGGGCAGGGGGTGGGGTTAGGAGCAGAACAGGACCAGGGAGGCTTTAGGCTGGCAGGAATGCCAGGGGGTGGGCTTCTCTGCCCCCGCAGTGCCCCTCAGCTCCAGGGATTGGCGTGTGTGCAAGAATGGGGGTCACTTCTCCTAGAAGAGCCCGGCTCTGCCACCCAGTCCAGGACAAAGGAGGGAGATGTTGACCAGGTGCTGCCTCCCTGCCTTCCCCCAGCCGGCCCCAGGCTCCCAGTACCAGAGCATCGAGGGCAGCAGTCGTTGAGCCCTTGGTGGGGCCGGGCACAGGAGATGACACACTGGACGTGAGCACAGGTCACGATGCCCTCATGACACATGCAGGAGGAGCAGGGGCTTTGAGGGTGCACCCAGCTACTGCCTTCAGGGTGCTCCTCCCCATCAGCCAGGCAGCCTGTGTCCCAGGTGGGCAGGGATGAGCTCTGAGGCTTGGTTCTGCCTGTATGCCCTTGTTCCCCCAACCCTGGGTGCTCGGCAGGGCACGTGGGTGCAGAGAGGGGGATCTGCACGGAGGTGGTGAGAAGGTGGGGGGGGCGGGGCAGAGCTCGTGTGGGGGGGGAGGGGAAAGGCCCTGGCTCAGGGTCAGAACACCTGGGTTCTTATCCCATTCCATGTCTGCTTGCTTGCTAGACCAAGGGCTACAACAAATAGTAGCCCAGTACCAGCAATGGTAGCTGGCATGCAGTAGGTGTGTAATAAATGCATGCGGAAAGAATGAAAGGCTCCATCACTAAGCATGTGCCCAAGGTAACAATGTAGACCCAGATGGCTAAGATGCAAATCCTGACTGCCACCTACTAGCTGCGTGACCCCGGGCAAGTTATGGTACCTCTCTGTACCTTGCTTTTCTCATCTGTAAAATGGGAATAATAATAGTACCTATTTGATAGTGTGTGGGTTAAATGAGATATGTGTCAAGTGCTGAGCTCAGACGGGATGTGCTCAACAAATGTGAATCGTCATTATTATGATGATGAATAGAGTGTCGTTAGGGAGGGGGCAGTTTTGAGGGGGTGATGGTCTAGGCAGGCCAGGGGCAGGGAGAGGTAGGAAGAACTGAAGATAGCAAGGTGGGAGGGCCAGGCAGGCGGACAGGGAGCAGGAGGCCAGGGGAGAGCTAGCAGAGGGAGGTGGGGCAGGTACGGGGCATCGGGCTGGGTGGGGGTGTGTGGCAAAAGCAAGGGGGCAGCCACATGGGGCTGGGCATACCTCTGCAGCGAGGGCAGCAACTGGCCTGCTCTGTGACCTGGAGCGGGCAGGACAGAGGAGGGCATGGCAGCCGCACACAGCTGACCTGGCCGGCCTGCGGGAGATGCCCTTTAGGCCAGGAGCCCCAGCGGCATTGTGGCCCTGCCCCCACCCTGCTCTGCCCCCTCCCTACCATACCTGACAACGACACCACTCACAGCTGCCTGGGGGCCCCTCAAACTCTTCCCCGTCCTGGTGCTCCTGGCCCTGGGAGAGGCAGCCTGTGGGAAACACGTTTCCTGGGTGAGGGGCTGTGCCACCTTGCCCTGTCCAACCTCAGGCCTGGCAGACGGGGCGGGGGGGGCATGTGGAAGGCAGCTCACTGTGGCAAACAGGACAGAAGCAGGGTCCTGGAGAGGGATGGGGGCAGAGAGCTGGAGGACATGGCTTCTTCTGGCAGTGCATGGAACCTTCCTGGGGGAGAGAGGTCACACTGCCACTTCTGGACTCCATGTTGTCACAACCTCAAACCAGGCTACACACGGCCCCAGGGCGGGCTGTCCCTACCAAGCCTGCCAGGTTCCAGCCCCCCTCCCTTGGCCCGGGAGACCAGAATCCAAGCCTCTTCCACCAGATGGTACCCTGGGAGACGGGGGTGGAGGAAACAAGGTCTTCTTGGTCAGAGAGGAGGATCAAGGGATGAAAGGTTACCAGGTTTCCAAAAGGCCACCTCACCTGGCAGGTGCAGAGGGAGCAGCCGGGGTCAAGCGGGTCAGGAAGGGTCTCTCCGGGGGCTGCAGTGACCCCATGATAGAGGCATCCTGGAAGAGCAGGAAATGCAATCAAAGAACATCTGTCCGCGCAGCCCTGCACGGCCACGCACACCTGGGCCGGGTACCTCCACCCCGGCTGGGGGAGACATTAAGTGTGGCCTGCCGAGGCCAGCAAGGTGAGGGTGTGAGGAGAGCCTCCGGCTAGCTGCGAGTAGTGGGGAGGCCAGCAGGCATGAAGGGGCTGAGGACTGGAGCTGGGATCAAAGACTGCTGGCAAGTTTCTGTCTGCGCGGCCCAGGGGAAGAGGAGGTGAGGAATATGGGCACTCCTGGAAATGAACGCTCGAGGTGGCCCACGCTCACGATTGTGGGCAAAAGAATCCAGGAGGGAAGGAAGCTGCCTCTCGTGGCTCTTGACTCAAGGGCATGGGAGCCCTCGAACGGGTTTGAGTCTGCTGATGTGACATTTTAGGAAGGCGACAGGACAGTGTAAGAGCAGGAAGTTCTGGAAGTATGAGGCCCAGTTATCTGATGAGCACAACCGTGAGTCTAAGGTGACAGCAGGGACAGACAGGAGGGCATGGGTGGGGTGTGAGGAAAGCACAGGGTATGGGTTTGCTGCGGGGCCATCGCAGGGGAGGGGTGACGGTGGTGAGACCAGGTGACTCTGGGCCCCTGGGAGCTCCAGAAGGGGCAGGAAGGGCCGGTGCTGTCCTACCCTGGCAGGTCGGGCAGCAGTGTCCAGCCGGGGTGAGCGGGAGGCTGCAGCCTGGGGGCTCGCAGGGCCGGCGGCCACACGTCACGAAGCCTCCGAGGCAGGTACACAGATTGCAGGGCTCTCGCGGATCCGGGAACTCTTGGCTGCTCAGGTAGGACTCCCCTAGATACTCACAACCTTCGAGAGGGAGGACGGGGAGGGGCAGGGCAGAGGGCAGAAAGGGTGATAGGTGAGCGGTAGTCCAGTCCAGTCGGGCCTGAGCTGGGGCCTCAAAGACATACCCACTGGGGGGAGGGGAGGGCTTGAGCCAGGCAGCGGAAGGGGGGCAGAGGAGTCTGGGGTGGGGGAGCCGGGCCGAAGCGCAGACCTCCCCCCTTCAGCCTGCAATCTATCGGGAAAAACCCACACAGAATCTGTCCCTAGAGTTAAATACTCAGCAGGCCGCTGCCCAGCCAGAGGCACCACTGTTCCCAAGCTGAGGAGAGCCGGAGATAGCCCGAGATGGCTTAGGAGACATGGTCCAATACTCTTTCCAGCCCTCCGATGGATCAGGGACGGGGCGGGGGTCCCAGGGCGGTGGCGGCCTGAGCCGAGCAGCCCTCTGACTCTTGCTGACCTCTTTTTTTAAAAAGAGAGGGCGCTTCGGGTGATAATGATGTGTCAGGGTTGGCTTATCAAATGCACCCCTGCTGTGGGGGTTATTAATAATGAGGGAGGCTGTGCAGGTGCTGGGACAGGGAGTACATGGGAAATCTCTGTACCCTCCTCTTACTTTTGCTGTCAACCTAAAACTGCCATAAAGAAAAAAATAAAGTCTTAACAGGAAAGGAAAAAAAAAAAAAAGAGGGCTCGTCTGAGTCTCAAAGCTTTGGCACGCAAAGGTGTCTGACTCAAATTGAATGTTTTATTTTTAACTGTATTAATATTTATGGAAATCTTCATTCCTGGCAAATCGAATTCATTTACAGTATGATATAAAAACTCCTTCCTAAAAAGATTTAAATTTAAAAGTTAATTTGAAGAAAAATAGTTAACGAAATAAAATTACAGGTGGTAGAGGGTATGTAACAATATTGCCAAGATGGTACAAGGGTGACCAAAGACTGGGGAACTGGGTCTTTTTCCACCGTCTCTTGTTTACAGGAGCTGAAGTTAGAGTTACATTTAAAAATGGTTAAGGTAGTGAATTTTATGTTTTGTGTATTTTACAAAAATACACATTTTTTAAAATGTATTTTTTAATTAAAAAAAAAATGAGGCCCAGAGAGGTTATGTAACTTGTCCAAGGTCACATATCCAAATAGCATCAGCGGCAGGATGACTAAAACCTGACAGCACCAGGTTTTAGTCCAGTGTTTGTTATTATGTGATAGATGTTGTGGACCCACTCTAGGGCAGTAAGGGTGATGCCCACCCAGCCCTCCCAGCCCCTCATGCCCACAGTCCCCTGACCCTCACCGTCACAGGCAGGGCAGCAATCACCCCTGGCAGGAAAGGGGCACTGAGCAGGTGCACAAGTCCTGGGTTCGCAGCTAACGCTGCCCTCCCAGCAGAGGCAGAGGTGGCACGCGGCACTGGGTGCAGGGAAGCGCTCCCCGCTGGCAAACTCCTTCCCCTGGTACAGGCAGCCTGCGGGGCGGGGGGGGGGGGGGGGGGGGGGGGGGGGGGGGGGGTGGAGAGGCGAGGAGGGCAGGAGCCGGGGCTGTCTGCCAGGCCCGCAGCCTCCCAGGCCCTGCGGACTGGGCACTGTCCCCCTCCCCACCCCCCACGTTCTTAGTGAGAACCCCGATGCGGGAGGGGTGGGCTTGGAGGGAGGGGGATACTGGGATGGCGCCGCTGCAGGGCTGGGGAAAGGGCGGCGCCGAGTAAGAGGGCACCAGGTAGGGCGGGGCTCAGGGGCAGAGTCGGAGCGGGCAGGGGGCGGGGCCGGTGGGGGCGCGGCCCAGGCGTTACCGGCGCAGGAGGGGCAGCAGGGCCCCTGGCGCGGGTGGGCGCAGGGCGCAGGCGGGCAGGGCAGCCGCTGGCAGGACGCGGAGCCGTGGAGGCAGAGGCAGAGGCGGCAGGGGTCGTCGGGCAAGGAGAAATGTTCCAGGTGGCGGGCCGGGACCCCGCCGCCCGGCCGCGGGCAGCCCGAGGAGGCGGCTGCAGGGGAGAGCGCGCGTCAGGGCTCCGGGGAGAGGCTTGCCTCCGGAGGCTCCCCGCCCTCTCCCGGCCGGGATCTGCCCGAGGGCTGCGCCTCCTACCCGGGCACTGCGGGCAGCACTCTCCGGGCAGCAGGACCGGCTCGGGACAGGGCAGCGGAGGGCAGCGGCGGGCGAGGCACTGCACGCTGCCGCTCTGCAACAGGGGGACCACGCCAGGCCCGATTAGCGGCGGGAGGCGGAGGAGATCCCCGCGCCTCCTGACGGCCACCCTGGGGCACCGCGCCTGGTGTCCCACGTCCCGCCCCTCCTCCCCGGGGCGGGGGCGGACTCACCAGACAGCGACACTGCCGGCAGGGGTCGGAGGGGTGAGGGAAGTCCGCTCCGTTGGGGTACTCTTTCCCGCCAAAGGCACAGCCTGGGGGATGGGGCAGCTATAGGCCCGGGAGGGGCCCTACGCCTCCCTGGGTATGCTGCCCTTGCAGCCCTAAAAGCCCATAGAGGGGACCAAGCCATCCCAGGAGACAGCTCCCACCCCCCATCCCATCCACCTCACCATTGCAGTCATTCTGGCAGCAGGGACCAGGCAGCGGGTGGGCACAGGGGGCCCTGGGGCAGGCCCGACGCTGGCAACGGGCATGGCCTTCCTGACATTGACACTCCTGGCAGGGGTCTCGGGGGTGGGAGAAGCTCTCGCCATCCACAAATACTCGTTCCTCCAGGATGCAGTCTGAGCATTGGGGCAGGGGGAGGGGCGGGAGTGGCGGCAAGGCCTGACAGTTCTAGGGCTGGGCCGGGTGTCCAGCCATCCTCGGAGTCCAGAGCCACTGAGGAAAGGCCATGAGGAAGCCCCGTGGAGAGAGTGAGGAGGGTCTGTGTAGGCAGGCGTGGGTAGCTCTCTGAGCACACGCTTGTGTGTGTGTGTGTGTATGTGTGTGTGTATTTGAGCCCATTTACCTGCAGGCATGTGTGTTGCCTCTGAGGGGGACGAGCCAGGGAGCTCATGTGTGCAGGTGCGTGTGTTTGTCATACCCACCCTGGCACAGACTCTCCACCAAGGCAGGACTCGGGTCACATTGCATGCCAGCACCAGTCTCCGCATGCCAGACCAAAATGTTTGTTGCATGAACCTGCTTTATACAGAACGATATGCAAATATATCTGACTGGTGGGGGGATTGGAAGAGGAAATATAGAATGGAAGGAAAGAGTCACAGAGTAACACGAAGGGATAAACAAATCTCTACTCTGCCTCCCGCCCATACTCTGTGAGTTCCAGAGAGTTCCAAGCTGTGTCCGACTGGAAACAATTCGGAAGGCTGTTGCTTTCTAAGGTATCTGGTGAGCCCAGGGGGCCCTGGGAGAGCTGGGTCCAGGGCCCCCAAGCCAGACAGGTGCAAGAAGCACATACCTGGGCACCTGGGACAGCACTGGCCGGGTCCACTCTGGGGCCTGGCACAAGTTGTGGGAGGGCAGTCAACCAAGGAGCACCTCACAGTCCCCTCCTGGGAGCAGGGAAGAGGGCAATGGGGTTGGGCCCCAGGTGGGGCTCAGCAGGGCAGCACAAGCCCGAGGAGGTACCTCGCAGCGGCAGGTGTGGCAAGGACTATCTGCGTCTGTGAAGTTCTGCCCGTTGGCGTACACTTGGCCCTGGTAGGTGCAGCTCTCACAGCTGGGGCAGCAGGCGCCTGGGTGGGGCAGACTGATCAGAGCCCAGCGAGCCGAGGTGGGCTGGACAAAGCGGGGGAAGAAAGCCAGGTCGGGGTGGAGCACTCACCGGGGGGCTGGGTAGGGTGCTGGCAGGGGGCTGGGGAGCAGAGCACCGCCCCACACATGGGCACGCCATCATGACAGGCGCAGGCCGTGCAGGGCTGACCATCAGGCTCCCACTGGACCCCCTCGGCAAACTCCTCTCCATCGAGCACACAGGCTAGAGCGAAGGGGGCTGTCACCAGGGCAACCTGGACGCCTCCAGCCATACCTGACCTTCCCAGACCACTGGACCCTGGCTTTGCCATCCCCACGGTGGCCTCTGAACACACACCGGACTGGTTGGTGGGCCTTGCAGCGCCCCCCTCACTGTGAAGGAACCCCTTCCATCTGCAGCGGCTGGACGCAGCCCTCTTGTGAAGCTGTTCCTCCTTCTCCCCCTCCCCACACCTACCTGGGCAGAGCTGGGAGCCAGAGGCAGGCAGCGTGCAGGGGGCAACTGGGCACTCCTGCTCCTCACAGGAGACCTCGCCAGCCTAGGAGGGACGTTGGCTGAGGGTCCTCAAGGGCTGACACGGATCTGGGGCATGAGAGGGCGGGACTGGCTACCTGGCAGGAGCAGCGGATGCAGCGCCCACTCTCTTGGAGTCTAAAGGTCTCCTCACTCTGATACTGGTGTCCCTGGTACTCACAGCCTGGACAGGAGGACAGGAGGCCCAGGGCGGGGGACAGAGCTGGAGGCTGCAGTGAAGCCTCACACCACCTCGAGGCAGCCACCGCCCACCCTGATGTGCCCGGCTCCCCTACCTCCAGGATCCCGGGGCCCAGTTGGCCATGAGAAGGGGAGGTGAGGGCATGGTGACGGGAGCTCAGGCTTATCAAGGCCTTCTCCCGTACTGTAGTGCAAGGGGCTTCCTATAGGTCCCACCCCTGAGCCTCTCCGGGGCCAGGGCTTGCCCCTCTTCAGGTGACTTGAGTCCCCAGCTCACCGTCACACACTGGGCAGCACTGCCCAGGGATCCTGCCTGGGTGTCTGCAGGGCACAGGTGGGCAGGGCAGAGGCTCACACTGGATGCTCCCATTCTGCCGATAAGGCCTGGTCAGCGTTCGAGAGGCAGGCCTGGGAGCCAGCCCCTCCCTGCCAGGCAGCCACACTCACAGCGCAGCGGCAGTGTGAGCAGGGGTCCCCAGAGCCCACCGGCTCTCCGCTGTGGTACTCCCGCCCGTTTAGGAAACAGCCTGTTGGGGAAGAGGGTGCCTCAGACCCTCCTCAGGAACGCCCCCAACACACGCACACTGCTGCACGTCCTGGCCCTGGGCTTCATGGGAGCCCGAGCTGGGCCGACCGTGGGCTCTCTGAACGCCCGCCTCAGGCGCCGCTCACTGACTCACCATCACACAGCGGGCAGCAGGTGCCTGGCAGGGGCCGCGCAGGGTACGGGCACAGGCTGGTGCACTCTTGCTGGCGGCACTGAACGTGGCCCTCCTGGGAGGGGGTGGAGGGGGCGGAGGGGGCGGGGGAAGGGGCCGGTTAGAGCTCCGTCAAGTGGCAGAAACAGCAATTGAGTCCCTGCGATCCACTTATTAGATATTGTTACGGGTTGAACTGTGTCCCCCCCCAAATTCATAGGTTGAAGTCCTAACCGCCAGCGTGTCAGAACGTGGCCTATTTGGAAACAGGGTCATTGCCGATGTAATTAATTAAGATGAGGTCATCCTGGAGTGGGATGGCCCCTCCAATAACTGTGTCCTTGTGAAAAAGGGAAATTTGAACACACACACACGCACACACACGCACACACACACGGAGGGCAACATGCAAAGATGAAGGGAGAAGCTGAGGGATGCCAAGGATCGCCAGCAAACCACCAGAAGCTAGGAGAGAGGCCTAGAACAGATTCCCCGTCACAGCCCTCAGAAGGAACCAAACCGGCTGACACCTTGATCTTGGACTTCTGATCTCTTGAACCACAAGACGATACGTTTCTGTTGTTTAAGCCAATCCGTTTGTGCTACTTTGTTATGGTGGCCCTAGGAAACTAATACAGATGTATAACCCAGAATGTTACTGAAGCACTCTGTGACTCAGTTTACCCATCTGAGAAAAGACAATAATAGTTCTGTCCTCGGGCACCTGGGTGGCTCAGTTGTTAAGCGTCTGCCTTGGGCTCAGTCATGATCCCAGGGTCCTGGGATCAAGCCCCACATCGGGCTCCCTGCTCAGAAGGGAGTCTGTACCTCCCCCCTGCTCGTGCTCTCTCTCTCAAATAAATGAATAAAATCTTAAAAAAATATAGTTCTGTCCCCACAGCCTGTTATGGGACTGAAATGAGATGCGGTGCCTGGTGTGACCTCCACCTCTGGAAGCTGGCAATCCGACTGTAGCTGCTGTTACCCCCCATGGCCCTTCCCACCCAGACCCCACCCCTTGAGCTCACACCTGCATCGGGGCCCTCCACGGCCAGTCCCATAAGTGGCCAGCCAGTCACTCTTCTCACAGGTGTTGGGGAGGGTGGTCTGTGTGAGCAGGGATGGGGAGCACATCCTTGCAGAGGGGGTGGGTGCAACCATTTGGGTCGCTGAAGTGAAATCTCATAGGCTGGGGGGCTTATAAACAACAGAAATTTAGTTCTCACAGTTCCAGAGGCTGGGAAGTCCAAGAGCCAGGTGCCAGAAGTGTCTGGGAAGGACCTGCTTCCAGGTTCCTAGACACCTGTCTTTTCAATGTGTCTTCACATGGCTGAAGAGAGGAGGAGCTAGCTCTCTGGGGTCCCTTCTACAATGACACTAATCCCTTTCACAAAGGCTCCACCCTCGTGACCTAAACACCTCCCAAAGGCCCCACCTCCTAATACCAGTACCTTGGAGGTTAGGATTTCAACATATGAATTGGGCTGGGTGCGGGGGAACACAAACATTCAGTCTATAGCACCTGGAGTGTCTTTCCTCGTTTCTCCCTGCTTAAATTCTACTCACCCTTTAGGGCCTAAACCCATCCCTCCCAAGAAGATTTTCCAGATCTGTGCTAACATAACACAAGTCACAAGTCACTTTAAATACTCTAGTAGTCAAATTTCAAAAAAGTAGAAAGAAGCAGATAAAACTAAATTTTAAGATACTCCATTCAACTCAATATATCCAACAGTTATTTCAACAATCAACATAGAGTATTAATGAGGTATTTTATATTCTTTTCTTTCATATTAAGTCTTTAAAATCCCATGCATATTTTACACTCCAGCCCATCTCAGAGTGGATGGCCCCATTTCCAGGGCTCAGTGGCCACACGCAGTAGGTTACAGATTGGACAGCCCAGTTCTAGATGGCTCGAGGAAATCTGCATTTCTCTCTCCCCGGAGCTGTTGCTGCCTGTCCTATCCTGCCCTGTCTCACTCCTGGAGCTTGCGAGCTCTTTGAGTACCTTCATAAATCCATGCTGCACACCTGATATGCTCAGAACTTGGCACACAGATAGGCACAGCCCCATCCCCCAAGCCCCCGCCTCACAGAGCCCAGGATCAGGTCTTCTCCACCTCTGTCCCCTCCCAGGGCCTATGGGACGTGCTCAGTGAAATGAAGGAATGAATATGGTGGGCCTGGGGTGTGGGAGCAGCGGCGGGGCTCACCAGGCACTGGCAGATCCGGCACGGGTCCCCAGGAGCAGTCCACTCTTGGCCATGCTCCCAGTGAGAGTCACCTTCTGTGCAGCCTGGGGTGGGGGTGAAGATGGGCAGAGAGGAAGCCTAGTGGCAGCCTGCCTGGCTGCCGGCTTCAGGCTGCCCCCACCTTCCTCCACATGCCCTCCTGGGGGCTCTCTCCTGAGCCCAAACCAGACCACGTCATGCCTCTGCCTAGGCTCCTGGGGGCTCCCAGGGCACCAGACAGGGTAAGACCCAAGCTCCTTAGCCTGCCCTTCCAGGCCTCCCAGGACCCAGCGGGGCCACGCCCTCCTCCCCCTGCTCTCAGCCTCTCCGCATCTCTCACTGCAGGCTTTGGCCATTCGTGTGTGCTTGCACCTTACCCCCAACACACACCCACCTCACACTGTCAGTCCCACGCCTTTGTGCAAGCTGTCCTCTCTTCCTGAGATGCCCTCTGCCTTAATTCCTCCCTTCACCTAGCTAACTGCTCTTTATCCTGAGGGTTCACTCAGGACACGCTGTCTCCGGGACGCTCTCCTTCCTGTGTCTAGGTTGGATTGGGTCTCCTTCCTCTGAGTTTCCACAGTACCTGGCACCTGATTCTCATCCTGCCTTTGCGATAGCACTGGTGTGCGACTCAGCATCACCCTCTAGTGGTCTGCCTGGAGGGCCCGCCTGTGTCCTCCGTGCCCAGAGTAGGTAATAATGGTCAACATTTATCAGGGTATAGAATGTCATTATCCGGGCGCCTGGGTGGCTCAGTTGGTTAAGCGACTGCCTTCGGCTCAGGTCATGATCCTGGAGTCCCGGGATCGAGTCCCGCATCGGGCTCCCTGCTCGGCGGGGAGTCTGCTTCTCCCTCTGCCCCTCCCCCCATCTCATGTGCTTTCTCTCTCTCAAATAAATAAATAAAATCTTAAAAAAAAAAAAGAATGTCATTATCCACACCTCACAAATGGGGAACTGAGGCACGGAGTAACTCCCTCAGAGGCACACAGCCATGACGTGGCAAGGGCAGAATCTGAGCCCAGGCACCTCGGCTCCAGAGCAGGCTTGACCGGGCATCGCTCCCCCACTGACCAAACCCCCCAGGTCAGAGCCAGCAGAATGAGCTCTGTTGTGGAAGAAATGGCGTGACTTCCCCGTCGGGAGCTCCACCAGGGAAGGGTCAGGGCTCTTACCTTGGCAGGTCGGGCAGCAGCGCCCAGGCCTTGGGACCGGCTCAGGGCAGGGGCTGGGCGGACACTTCATGGGCACACAGCGAACCAGGCCGCTCTGTAATGCACAGATAGCTGGCTCCCAGAGAGGGCGGGGTGGGCAAGGGTCCAACACCCTTGGGGGGGCTGTGGGGCTCAGGGACGGGATGGAGGGGAACCTCACCGGCAGCAGGCCTTGGAAGGTACATGAGGGGATGAAAGAGCAGCAGGGGTGGCCCAAGGTGGGGCAGAGAGTAAATAAGGAGGAGCAGGGCCTGGACAAAGGGGGGGTGGTGGGACTCACCAGGCAGGAGCATTGGAGACAAGGGTTGGAGCTGGACAGGAAGTTGGCCCCCTCTTCATAGGACTGCCCCTCATATTCACAGCCTGGGGAGGGTTGCCAGGATGACAGGCTGGTCAGCAGAGAGCAGGGTGAGTGGACATCACCCAAGGGAGGGCATGACCCCAAGTAGGTACTGGACCCTCGGGGGCTGAGAGGGTGGAGGGGCAGGGCGGGGCGGGAGGTCACCTGGCCGGCAGACGGGGCAGCACTCCCCAGGCGGGGTATAGCTCTCCAGGCAGTTGAGCTCTGAGCATGAGGGCCCCTGGCACCGCACGGTCCCTGCCTGCAGGGCAGACACTGAGCCCTCCCTCCCTCTCCACTGCCCACGCTCACTCACTCTGCTGGCCAAGGGGGCCTAGCAGGCTGCAGCCTCGACGCCTGGGGGGCGGCAGCAGCTCTGTCTGGCCCCCGGATTGGGCTTGACACTGCCAGGCCGGGGGTACGCCGAGCATCAGGGATGTGCGTGGTGGCCGGGGCTGGGATCTGATTCCCTTACCTGGCAGGTGCAGATGACACAGGGCTCTGGATGCCACGTTTCCCCAGCCCTGTGGCCTCCAGGGCAGCCTGTAAAACCGGGGCCAGGCCCCCGAGTAAGAGACCCATAGTACTGGAGCAAAACATCAAAGGGCACCATTCAGGCGATAACCAGAGATTTTTATACTTACTACAAGTTTCCAGCAGATGGCAGTCAAGTGTCTGACTCAAACATAATCAGTAGATTTCCATTATTTTACCATAGAAGTGTTGAGGAAAGGGTGCCTTTTCAAAAAATTTCACCGAAGATATACGAGCTAGCAGTGGCCTTGAGGCACCTCATATCCTGAAAGCTCTGTGCGTGTGCGCGTGTGTGCGTGCATGCATGAGGGCATATGTGTGTGTGTGTGTGTGTGTGTGTGTGTGTGTGTGTGTGTCCCTTGTCTTTGAGATCCATCAGCTCCAGAGACTCCCCTCCTCATCTCGGGCCAAGACTCCCAGGCTCCATTTCCAGACCCCACTGGTCCCCTGAGCCCCTGACCCACCCTTCACACGACCAGCTGATATTCTGCTAGATAAAATATAGGATGCTCAGTTGAATTTGAATTCCATACAATCTATACTTTTTTTTAGTATAAGTATGTTCCAAATATTGCAGGAGACATACTTACACTAAAAAAGTATGTGTTGTTTATGTGCGAAATTCCAGTTTAACAAGGCATCCTGTATTATCTTTGCTAAATCTGACAACCCTATTCCTTGACTACGAGCTAGTAACATCCCTCAGCAGGGCCACTGCGTCCATCTCCTCCCACTTCTCTTCACGGCCCTGGCACCACTGCCTTCCTAGCTTCCTACCATTCCCTGGGATCTGACCAGTCGCCCGTGCTTTAGAAGCACCACTCCCTCCCTCTGAAGCCACTGCCATCCCTAACTCCCTGGCTCCATGCCTAGATGACTACTGTACTAGCCCACTAACTGGTCTTTCGCATCTAGCCCAAACCAGATGAATATTCCTACAACACTCCTTTGAACAGGCCACATTCTGGCTCTGCAGCCTTCAATGGCTCCCCATTGCCCCCAGAAGAAAGTCCAAGCTCAAGGCTTACAGCAGGCTCTTCCCACTGGGCCTTTCCAGACGGATTTCCTACAACACACCTCTCCCCACCCTGTTCTTGTGCCCGAAAGGGCCATTGAGTACTGTCTCCTTCCGCTGAAATCACTTTCCCTTGAAGGTGCGGCTCAGATGACCCGCCCGGACACAGTCTTGAGTGGAGCCCCCTGCCTTCCCACCATCTCCTCCAGCAGCTAACCACACACTGCCCTCCTATAGTTCTTTTAATCTGGTTATTGGATCTTAAATCTTGTGTTGTATTAGCTTTCCGTTTATCTTCTCAACTAGGTTAGAAGCCCCCTGAGGGCAGGAAAAAGGTCGTACAGAGGCTCTGTACAGGCCAGGGTCCGTATTTGCGGGCTGTGCTTCAGTTCTGAATTCCCTGAACCACTGCCAGAGTGAGTGGGCAGGCACCCTCTGGGCACGTGCCAGGGGGGGCACACGGTGCCTCTGGGGGCCCCCAGAATGAGTGCAGGAGGTGGGGCTGGGGCTGGCGGGAGGCTGACCTGGCTCACAGTGTGGACAGCATGCTCCCGGCTCCGGGCAGGGTCCCCTTGGGCAAGGCTTCTGGGTACAGTTTACGGCCCCTCCCTGTGGGGAAGCCGACAGGTGGCTGCATGGCGTCAGAACACTGAGGGCCCGGCCTCCGGACCCGAAAGGTCCCTCGGCCGGCCGCGACACAGTGGAGGAGCAAGAGGCTGAGGCGGCTCAGGGTACATGGGCTACCCTCAGTCCGAGGGCAGAAAAGAGACATCCTACCCCCACCCCCATCATCTCCTGCTGCTCTGGAGCCCCAGAAACCGTCTCTTCCCAGTGCCAGCAAGTTCCCAGAATGGAGAGGTCCTAGGAAGGGAACTGAGAGCTTCCTCAATGGAGGAGCGAGGAGGGAAAGGCTGGAAGAAGGTGGATGTGGAGCCAAGTGAGGGAGACCAGGCGGGTAGATGACAGGGACAGACGGATAAGCAGGGACAGGGAGGGTCCACAGGTGAGGGGGTGATGTAGGAAGACAAGCAGCTCCATCCCCTCTGCCCTCCATGCCACTGTTTGCCAGGCCCAAATCAGAGGGGCTTGGGGCCCCCCCCACCATGTGTGTGTGTGGGGGCGGTTGAGCTCCAGAAAACAGAGCCACTTGGAATCAGCAGGAGCCACTGGTGGCAGGGCTTTGGGGGAGGGGCGGGCAGACCCCATCACTCAACTTCCAGTACTCGAGGCTGCAGTGACTGGTAACTTAAGTGACGCAGGTGAAGGGGACAGGTATGGGATATGCAGGTGGGTCATGGGAACTCACCAAGCAGTGGCAGGTGGTGCAGGCGTCTGGGGAGAAGGTCTCCCCATTGCCATAGGCTTGACCGTTGTGGCTGCAGCCTGGGGAGGAGACAGGCCGTCACTTAGGCACTCAGGGCCATCCCCAGGTGCCCAGGTGGTCCTGGCAGGCAGATAGAGTGGCACTCACCATGGCAATGGGGCAGGTCGGGCTTGGGCTCACAGTGCACAGCCCCGTCCCGGCAGACACAGGCTGTGCAGGTGTC
This sequence comes from Zalophus californianus, assembly GCF_009762305.2. Taxonomy (NCBI): domain Eukaryota; kingdom Metazoa; phylum Chordata; class Mammalia; order Carnivora; family Otariidae; genus Zalophus; species Zalophus californianus. Next base: position 83,189,431 of record NC_045606.1, read on the forward strand.
AGGCTCCCAGCGAGCGCCCTCGGGCCAGGCCCGCCCCAGTCCCCAGCATTGGGCAGAAGCGGGGCGGCATTCACAGGACTCCAGCCGCCTCACCCTCACCTGCAGCTCCTTGTTCTGGGAGAAAGAGGCGGAGGGGAAGGTAGGAGGTGCTGGCTCAGCTCCACCCCATCCGACACATCTGGCAGATATGTGGGGTGTGAAGACTGAGCAGGGCGAGAAGGCAATTTGACTGTTCCAGGGCACAGGTGGGTCCCTTCCAGGCAGCACCTAGTTTACCCACAGTTCTCAAGATCTGGAGTCTGGACAGGCTCCTAAGGGAGCCCGGGGCCCCCAGACCTCTCCTTTGGACAGAAGTGGACCAATCCCCTCTCCCCAACCATTAAAGACCTTTATCCATCCCAAATCCTTTCTGATGAGGCCTTATGTATAGTAGGTGCTCCATAGCGTTGGCCAAATACATGAAAGAACATGAACATCTAAATTGATGAAACCAATACTCTGGAGATTCTTCATTTGTATGAACGAATCAATATTAAGAACCGTTCATATAAGAACTTCTCCATGTGCATTTAAAAACCAAACTCTATTTTACAGTTCCCGCCCCCCCCACCCCAGCCCAACCCTTCTTTCCTCTAAGGACGCAAGACCTGCCCTACCCGGCACAAACCCACCGGCCTCGCACGCTACCTGCTCTCTGAGCGCCATCATCTGGGCCTCCAGCCTTCCCAGCCGTTCCTCCAGGGGGCGCCCCTGCTTGTGGGGGGCCCCAGCAGGGGCTGAGGCGAGGACAGGCCCCTGCTGCCCGTTGTCGTGGATGTCAGCAAGCTCAGGGGGCTCCCTGAGGATGGCCCCACCTGAAGGGGACAAGAATCCAAGGTGGGCTTGTGGGTGAGGGACTGACAAGCTTTCCTGGGTCCTGTCTTCCGAACGCTGCAGGGGAGGAGGGGCACCTGGGCCCCACCCCTGTCCACCTGCCCACTCACCTTCCAGAGAAGGAGATTTGGTCTGTGAGGGTGCCGGAGTGAAAGCGTGGAAGGAGAAGGGAAAAGGTGGACAAAAGGGACCCAGACCAGTTTTCCCAAGTAGCAAGGACCCCTGTCGGTATCAGCCCCAGGACCCTGACCTGCTGGGGCCATGGGGAGAGTATCTAGGCCAGGGCCTCCCTGCAGCCTCCCATATGCTGCAGGGGTCTCCCGCCACGGGGAGCGGGTCAGAGTCCCCCATCTTTATGTGCCCAGGGTCTTGGCCAGGGTGAGCCTTCGGAGCTGACCAGTCAGGCTGGGAGGGGCCAGTGTGGGCTGCAGTGCAGGGGAGGGAGCTGGCCATGTGAGCGCCCCGGGCCCTCCAACTGCCCGTCCTCACCCGTCAGCAAAGGCGCTGTAGCTGGAGCGGGTGCACAGCGAGGGGCGGGGCGGCTCCTCCCTCTGCTCCACCCCCACCCCGCCCCAGCCTTGCCTCTATTTCCAGGCCCGCGGTGGCGGGGCCGCGGGACCCCACATCGGGACCTCACAGTCTGTATCTGACAGAGGTCCTTGCTACTTGGGAAAGCTGTCTGGGTCCCTTTTGTCCACCTTTCCCCTTCTCCTCCTTCCACGCTTTCCCTCCAGCACCGTCCCAGACCAACTCTCCTTCCCTGAAAGGGGGGTGGGCAGGTCGACAGGGGTGGGGCCCAGGGTGCCCCTCCTCCCCTGCAGGGTTTGGAAGACAGGACCCCACACTGGGCAGGGGGAGCTCCAGAAGGTGGAACTTGGCTGCATTTCTTGAAGGGTTTAGGGAAGGGGTCAGCAGGGCCCCCACTAGCTTTCAAGGCACCAAGCCGAACAAAGACAGCCTAACCCTGGTTTTTGATGACACTATGTTAGAGAAAGGGGTTCCTCTGAGTTCAGGCCTGGGGTTGAACAGCCATTTCCACCTCACTTGAATCCTTCCCGTGCAGTCAGAAAAGTGAAAACCAGGGGTGGGTGGGTGGGGGGGCTGTAGGCTGACTCCACAGACCTCCGATAGACCAGATCCCTCCTCTGGGTGGGGGTGGGCAGAGGAGGGTCTGGAGGAGGAAGAGGAGGAGGGAGAGGGGAGGGTCTTCCCTGCAGAGGCAGCGAATTATGAGGCCAGGTCTGGGGTGGCTAAAAGGGTTTCTCGTAGACACTAGTCCTGTGAGGCAGGGGACTATGTCACCCACTCCCCTCCCCCACTCCCCCAAGCGGGGATTGGAGAGTCTCATTTGAAACCTAAATTATCTTCTTTCTTCCAAACCTGCTTTGGCCCGAATTCCTTGGCTTTGTTGCTGCCATCCCCACGGACTCTGATATCAATCTGGGGCTCGGTTTCCCTCTTTTGTGCCCCCCCAACCCATCAGCCTCTGGTCTCATCCGGTTGTCCCCAGCCCTCTCCCCTCTCTCCACTCAGGAGGCTGAAGTCAGAGCCGTCCTCCCTGCCTCCACCTGACACCACTTCTCTAAGTCACACATCTGAAGGTTCCCAGCAGCAAGTCCGAATGTGACCTTTTGCAAACGCCACCCGTCTTTTCAGCCTGCCGCACTACTCCCCACGTCCAGGTTCTAACGCCCCCAACAAATGCGGGCACTCAAGCCTCTTGGGCACATTCCCATTCCCTCCCTAGCTGGGTATCCCGTCACCTGGAACTCGGTAGGGCTCCTGTAGGTGGCGTTCTTCCCCGCCCTCTGCAGGGCAGCTGAAAATAGATGAGGGCTCAGCATCTTAAACCCTCCGTCCCAGCTTGACACCCCCACCCCCACGGTCTCTCCTCTCAGGCCACACCTCCAGGTCTACTTCAGCAGCACAATAAGGGAGTCGGGGAGAGGGTGGGGGTCCTTTGGGACCCTCCGGGAAGACACGGCCAGTCCCTTGCCTGGAGAGACCGGCAGAAAGAGCTCCAGATTGTTTCACAGAGCCTGCTTGCTCCCCATGGAACTGTCCTCGGCTCCCCTCTCCCTAGCCGGCTGCCAAGTCCTTGCACTGACCCCTCTAGTCCTGCCTGCCCCCCCCCGCCCAGAAGGCCAGACACAGACTCAAAGTCTGCTCCCATAGCGGGCCTCCTTCCCCCCTCCCCTTCTCAAGACAAATAATTAACTTCAGACTCCCAGATTCCAGGGCAGCCTCTCCCCCACCGCTGCCTGCAGGAATTCCTCCCGAGCCATTGCAGGAAGCCCCCCCCGCCCCCTGCCCCGGGCTCCGGGCCCCAGCCTCCGTGCGCGCCCCCACGCGGGCTCCTCCACCGAAGGGGAGGACTGAGGCCGGCCCGGGAGGCGCTCGCACCCCGCGGCGGGAGGTCGGGAGAGGCAGCCTGGCCTCAGCTCCTTCCCTGGGGCTGGGCTGAGTGAGAAACGGGGTCCCGCCGGGCCGCCCCCGAGCCTTCGGCGCCCCGACTTACCTCTGCCCGTCGCCGAGACCAAGGCCAGGCTGGTGAGCTGCAGGATGAGGGGCAGCGGAGCCGCCCGGGGCCCCGCCATGCTCGCTCCGCCTCGCTGTCTGTGGTGGCGGCTCCGCAGGCGCTGGGGGAGGCGGGGTGGGGACACACCAGGCCGCCTCCCACCCAGTCTTTGTTCAGGGAGGGCTTCTGGAGTCTGTCATCCTGCCTGGGGGCGCGCGCCTCCCCAGTGGGCACCTCGAGCCCAGCGCCGTCCTGACCCCAGCCCTGTGGCAGAGGGCAGCGCCTGGGGAGCAGCCCCGGCCCCGCAAGAAGCTGGGACCCTCTCCTGCCTATGGTCCCTGGTGGAGACCCTGACAATAAACACAAATTTATCACTCTGAGGCCCTGGGACAGCTGGTTTTCCTGCCTCCCCCTGCCCCCACTCCTTTGGGGTTACTCCATTTGCCCTGGGGTTCCCAGTTCAGCTTCTTTCTTGCTTACAGGAGGATGGGGCTGGGTTCAAAACCCTATTTAGCCAAATCCATGTGTCCTTGGGCAGACCCCTAACTGTGCCTCAGTTTGTTTGCAACCCGGGGATTCTAATATCTACTTTATAGACTGGCAGTGAAAGTATATAAATAGGGTAGTGGTTGGCACATGCTAAGTGTGTAAATAACAGTAAATAACAAATTCCAGCAAAGATGCTGTTCCAGACCGCTGAGATCAAGGTCTCCTGCTTTCTTCCTCCTTTGTCCACCTATGCGTTTCCTTCCCGGACTCTACTCACCACCCCTATCCACCCCACTAACCCCAGGCTTGGCCCCAAATGACAAGGCCTCCCTTTGCTGCCTGGTCCCAGCCCATTTTCCAGTTCCTAAACTCAGGCCTGGGGGCAGGGGGTTAGGGGGGTGGGGGTGGGCAGCAGGGACGGGGGTGGGGGCAGGGTTGGGCGTGGGGCTCAGCAGGCAGAGGGGGCCAAAGGGAGGAAGTGAGGAAAGCTGGCCACGAACTCCTCAGTGCAGCTGGGAAGCAGGGGGAGGTGGGGATGGGCCCCCGAGCTCACAGGCAAAGGGACATAGAGGGTGGAGTCATGAATCCTGCCAAAGCAGTCTCCCTCCCTCTTGTCAAAGCCAGCAAGTCAGAAGTCACCCTTCCCCCCAGCCCAGGCAGGGACTAAAAGTCCCCCTCCCCTCCCGGCCCACTCTCCAGGCACACTAAGAGAGGGCAGCATCTCTCCCAGGAGAGTGGACCCCTAAAATGGTCTGTGCAGTTGACAGCAAGGGGAGGGGCGGCATGAGCCACTGCTGAGAGCTGGCCTCTGCAGGCCTGGAGCTTGGCTCACAGGAGCAGGGGAAAGCTAGGGCCCCCAGGCCAGAGAAGAAACCAGAAGTGGCAGGTCTCCTCCCACCAGTGTTAAAGAAAATGGTGCCTGTTATAAGGCAGGTCCCCTGGGAGACTGGGTGGGGCAGAGGCTAAGAGCAGACTCTGGTGAGAGCTGCCAGACCAAATCCTGGGTCTGACGATGCTTTCTACTGCTGACCTCAGGCAAGTCATTTAACTTCCAGTGGCTAATTTTTCTTAGCTGTGACCTGTTGCTCTAATAGCACCCCCCCTATAAAGTGTTTTGTGAAGCTCAAGTGAATCAGTGGCTGGAAAGAGCACATTCGTTATCTTCAAGAGAAGGTAGAGAAGCTTCTGGAAAACTCACTCTATGAAACAAAAACCCAAGGCCCGGAGGAAAAGGAGTTTGGAGAGACATTTGACTTCCACCGTAAGCGATTACTGTGAGTCTCTTTTGTGCCAGACATCGAGCCGGTATAGCAATAAACGAAACATGGTCCTTCGTGGAATGCCCCCAGGAAGGTCAAGGGAAGGGGAATGTGGTCCCTGGCAGAGGAGGAGTGTGAGCATGGGATTATGGATGCACACAAGTGTCAGGCTTGGTACAGGCCTCACGTTTCTCTGCCAGATGCGGCTGTCCCGACCAACACCCAGCCCATTCTTTAGAAGAGGGCATTCTGGCTAGAGAAAGCAGGAAAGACTCGGGCTTGAGTCCTTACTTGGCAGCATGGCCCCACATACACAGTGCTGTGTGGGAGCTGGAGGGTATGTGTGAGCAGCAGAAGGACTCCAGGGTTCAGAGTTGCTGAATTCTGAGTTCAGCTCCTGCTCCACACTCACGGTCTGCGCTGGTGGTTCTGCATTTCTCCCCCCTCCCATTCATTCTCCCCGCTCCCAGTCCCTACAGACAGCACCCCCCTGGCTTCCTGTTGGGTCAGCCAATGAGAGGCACGAAGGTAGGAGAGGAGAGTGGTTGGGGGTATTTCTTCCCTCCTTCTGCTCACCTGGGCTCCCTTGGTATTCCTTCCCCTTGTCCTCTCTGCCCACCCATTTTTGGGCCTCTCTGTCCCCCCCGGGTGGTGCTGGCCTCCTGCTATTGTTAGTCCCGGGTCTTCAACATCCCTCATGAATTCTCTTACCACTGAGTCGGCCAGTCTGTAAATAGTCCCTTCCTGAAGTTCTCCTGAGCTAGGAGCACCTGGGTGCCTCAGTCGATGAAGCGTCTACCTTCAGCTCAGCTCAGGTCATGATCTCAGGGTCCTGGGGTCGAGCCCTGTGTCGGGCTCCCTGTTCAGTAGGGAGTCTGCTTCTCCTCTCCCTTTGTCCTACCCCCCCCACACTTGTGCGCACGCTCTCTCTGTCTCAAATAAATAAATAAAATCTTAAAAAAATAAAGAAAAAGAAAAAGAAAAAGAAGTTCTCCTGAGCTAAACCCTTTTGAAGGGAATTCTGTTTTCTCCTGGGTCTTCAGCCAATACGTGAACCTTACTACTTACTTCGTTAAGTTACTCCGCCTACGTAAGCCGAAATCTTTCATCTATAATATGAAGTACTAAGCCTACTGCAGGTGGAGAAAGTTCGATGAGGATGTGTGCCTGACGTATGCGTGGTGCCCAGCACACAGAGGACCCCAACGTAAGTTACCTCCCGGGCGTTCGTTACGTGCTTCAGGCTGTACTGCCGATAGCCGATAGCAGCAGGTTGGTTTTCTTTCTGGATTTGCTGGCTGGAAGTAAAAGGCCATTGTGGGGAGGGAGGGACAGAAAGGATTAGTAAATGATTAATTTTTTGTACTTCATTTGCTATCTTTCAAATCATACCAGTTGTAACAAATGCAGTGAGTTACTACAAAGGTATGCAGACCAAGTGCATTGTTACATCTGCTCCAACCCCTTTCCTTGCCCATCTCCTCCCAGCCCCACGTGACCAAGGGTAACACGGGTATGTTCTCCCACACCCTTCACCCGGCTCACACAACCATATGCAAGCGTGTGTACACCACGTGATTTCGTTTGGAGATGGCATTTTGCAACAGGCTGTGTAGGATCTCAGCCCCCAGCCCCAGCCCACAGCCCTGGCCAGCTTGCCCCTGAGTCAGCAATCTCAGTGGCTCCCGTCTCAGCCTCCCAATTTCCCCAGGACCCTTCCTCCCCACTCACAACATCGTGTCACCCCCCAACCCACCCTACCCCCTCGCAAAAGTCACCCCTAGCTGACCAGCTTGAGCTGCTGCAGCGGGTGGGGGATGTGTTGTTCATCATAGATCTGAGATTCAAATCCCGCACTGTATCTCTCAGCCTGGCTACCCCTCCCCCAGATTCAGAGTAAGTAGCCGACCAGTGGCCCTCCAGGAATGTCATCCTTTGCCTGTCCTTAAAATGCCACAAAGGTCTGCCTCTGGACGTCCCAGGCTCTGTGCCAAGCTGCGGCACGTCTACTCAAGTGTGTGCCGGTCCACACACTTGACCAACACCACTCGAAGGTTAATACTCACAGGTGGAATACTTCCCTGTTGGATTGAACCTGCTGGGATTTTAGGGGTGTGTGTGCATGTTTTGTTTTGTTTTTGGCATAGAGAGACTGATGCCATCAGATTGCATATCTGAAGCCTGCTGCAGAGCAAGGACCTAGGGGGTGGGCAGAAGGTTTCCAGGTGCCCGCACTGCGACTGCCAAGCCTTGAAGTTCTCCAGCTGGGAGGGGAGCTTGCCCATCATTCTCATGCCTATTCCCACCTAGGGTTTCTTCAATCTCTTTTGTGACTTTCTTTTCTCAAGGACTGGCCCCTGGGAATCCCACGAGGGCTTGGAGAAGCTAACAGGGTGAGGGAAGAGAGGACGAGATACATAGGCGTAGCTTCCTGTCGGCACTCCCCTCTTCTTCCTACCCAGCTGTTTATCTTCTTCCTATCCCTCCTGGCCCTGACAGACAAGGAAACTGAGGCTTGCAGGGTTTAAGCAGCCTAAGCAAGCTCACTCAGCTGGAGAGTGGCGGAACTGGCTCTCCACCCCAGCTCTGATGCCTAACCACTGTGGAGATGCCTGCCGGCTCTTCTCCCACCACCCATGACTCCTGCACACAGGGAACTTCTGCTTCTCGTCGGTTCTTCCGCAGCACTGGGAATTCATGCAGTTACAAGATTTAGGCGTCTTCTCCCTCGCACCGAGGGCTGGGAGCACCCCTTGGGCTGGGGGGTTGCTTGGCAGGTACTGGTGGGTGGGCACACACAGGGGTCTCTCTTTCCACTGCCTCAATCCCATTATAAAATCCAAGGATTGGGTTGGGGGTACTGAGTCTCAGAAGTGCCTCTGGCCCCCCTATTCCTGTGATCCTGGGTCAGGACCCCAGAATTCAGATCCCAAACAAAGGCAAGGCCTATCATTAACAGCCTCCCTCGGAACTGACCCAACTCAATTTGTGGCTCTGAGGAGCCAGATGGGGGCTGGTGAGTAGGGGCACTGTCTACACTCTGCTTTGGGTTAGCTCAGAACCCCTCGGCAGTCAGGCTCTGAGATGCGCAGGGTTGCCTTCCCACATGGGCTGGCCAGAGGAGACAGTGTCTCGATGGAGTTTGGGCCAAGCCTGGCCAAAGGGGCTCTAGTCTAGCAACTGGTCTCACCCAGCCCCAGCCCACAGTTGGAGAGAAAAACGAGACTTCGGACAAGGACTGGGGGAAAGGAACAGCAGCTCTTCCTCCCAGGTAATGTGGAGACAGGGATCAGAGGACTAGGGGAGAGGCCAGGGGATCAACACCACAGCTGGGCTATCTTTTTTTTTTTAAATACTTTTTTTTTTTAAGATTTTATCCACTCACTCAAGAGAGACAGAGAGAGAGAGAGAGAGAGAGAGAGAGAGAGAGGCAGAGGGAGAAGCAGGCTCCCAAGGAGCAGGGAGCCCGATACGGGACTCGATCCTAGGACCCCAGGATCATGACCCGAGCCGAAGGCAGACGCTTAACCATCTGAGCCACCCAGGCGCCCACAGCTGGGCTATCTTGAGGCACCAGATGTCCTGGCACCCAGCAGTAACCTTGGGTTCCCTTTTTATGTTTTTTGTTTGGTAACAGTTTTTTTGAGATATAATTCACATATCATAGATTGACCCGTTTACAGGGTACCATTCGGAGCTCACAAGATGGCGGGGGCAGTGACCTTCCCGGGCTGCTGGGCCCGAGCGATGTGGAGGCGCTGAGGCTCTTGGCCACCCAAAAGGGTATATAAACCCGGCCAAAGAAACAAAAACTGGGGCCTGCGGCTGCTGGGGACTGCAGGTCGGACAGCACCATCACTGGAGTGAGCCGTGCCCCTCGGTCCCGGGCAGTCCACACGAGCATCTCAGTGTTGACATAAAACAGGTGGGGGCCCCTGGCTCCTTCGGTGGAGCATCCTACTCGATCTCAGGGTCGACCTCAGGGTCGTGAGTTCAAGCCCCGCATTGGGCTCCCTGCTGGGTGTGGAGACTAATTAATTAATTAATTAATTAAAAACATAAGACAGATGAAGAGCCTAGTGCTATTCCCAGGGCACTGCTGGTGCTGAATAAAGGGTGTTGTTATCCAGCGGGTTAGAAAAGAGTGCAATTCAGTAGTTTAGTATATTCACAGAGCTGTGCAACCATCAGCACAATCAACTTGAGAACATTTCATCACCCTCAAAACGGTCGCTGTACTCTCGGGCAGTCACCCACTGTGTCTCACCGCCACCCAACTCCCAGCTCTGGGCAACCACTCATTTATACTTTTTTTTTTTTAACTTTTCTTTTTTTTTTTTTTTTTTTGATTTTATTTATTTATTTGAGAGAGAGAGAGAGCACGAGCAGGGTGAGGGGTAGAGGGAGAGGGAGAAGCAGACTCCCTGCTTGATCCCCGGACTCCAGGATCATGACCTGAGCCTAAGGCAGATGCTTAACTGACTGAGCCACCCAGGCGCCCCTACAATTTTCTCTATAGATTTATTTGCCTATTCTGGACATGTGACCTAAGTAAATTATACAATATGTGGTCCTCTGTGTCTGACTTCTTTCACCGAGCATATTTTCAAGGATCCTTGGTATCATGACGTGTATCGGGACCTCATTCCTTTGTCCTGCCAAATAATATTCCATTGTAGGTATATATCATATTTTATTTATCCACTTATCAGTTGATAGACATTTGAGTTGTTTCCGCTTTGGGGCTGTTATGAATAATGCTGCTATGAATATTCATGTGCAAGTTTTTGTGTGGACATATGCATTAATTTATCTTGGGTATATGCCAAGGAGTGGGACTGTTGCATCATGTGATAACTCTATCTTTAACCTTTTGAGGAACTGCCAAATTGTTTTCCAAGGAGGCTGCACCATTTTACATTCCCACCAGCAATATATGAGGGTTCCAATTTCTCCACATCCTCTACAACACTCACTATTATCTGACTTTTTTATTGTATCCATTCTGGTGGGTGTAGAGTGGTATCTCATTGTGGTTTTGATTTGCATTTCCCTAATGACTCATGATGTTGAGCATCTTTACATGTGCTTGTTAGTCATTTATATAACTTCCCTGGAGAAATGTCTATTCAAATCCTTTTCCCAGGTTTTATTGAGTTGTGTTTTTATTATTTAGTTCTAAGTGTTCTTTACAGATTATAGATAGAAGTTACTTATCAGGTATATGGCTAGCCAGTATTTTCTTCCATCCTGTGGGTTGTCTCTTTTTTGATAGCATCCTTTGCAGCACAAAAGTTTTTAATTTTGATGAAGTCCAATTTATCTGGTTTTTTTTTCTTTTGTGGCGCACTTTAGGTGTCGTAGTTAGGAAACCATTGCCTAATCCAAACTTAGGAAGATTTATCCCTCTAGTTTCTTCTTCTTCTTTTTATAGTATTAGCTCTTACATATAGGTCTTTCATCCATTTTGAGTTAATTTTTGTGTACAGTGTGAAATATAGCTCTGTTGTTAGGTATGTATATATTTATAATTGTCACCTCTTAGATGGACTACACTTTTATCATTATAAAATGTCCTTCTTTATCTTTAGTCACTTCCTTTGTCTTAAAATTTAGCAGGTCTGGTTGGAGCACTTGGGTGGCTCAGTGGGTTGAGTATCTGCCTTCGGCACAGGTCATGATCCCGGGGTCCTGGGATCCAGCACTGTGTGGGGCTGCCTGCTCAGCAGGGAGTCTGTTTCTCCCTCTCCCTTTGCCCCTATACCTGATTGTGCCCTCTCTCCCTCTCTCAAAAATAAATAAATAAATAATCCTTAAAAAAATAAAATCTATCGGGTCTGGTATAACACAGGTGAACGTAGTCAGTAATATTGTAACAACTTTGCGCGGTGACAGGTGGTAACTAGACTTATTGTGGTGACCATCTCGTAATGTATAGAAATATGGAATCACTGTTTTCCACCTGAAACTAATACAATATTGTGTTCCAATTACTCTCTTTCAATTAAAAAATACTATGATGATGGCATATATTAGAAATCCGCTGGTTAATTTAAATTCACATCTATTATGTATATTAAACATAAATAAACTTTGTTCTTTAAACTTAAAAAAAATGGACGGGGTCTGGTGTCAGTATGGTCTCTCCAGTTTTCTTATGGTTACTGTTTGCATGACATATCTTTTCCTGTGCTTTTACTTTACATCTATCTATATTTCGTTAAATCTAAAATGTGTCTCCTAGAGACAGCATATCGTTGGATCTTGTTTTCTAATTTGGTCTGATGATCTCTGCCTTTTGATTGGATTGTTTAATCCATTTGTATTATTGGTGTAGTTGTATTTGCCATTTTACTAGTGTTCTAAATATCTCATCTTTTTTGTTCCTCTATTTCTCCCAGACTGCTTTCTTTTACATTGTGAATATTTTCTAGTATAAAATTTAAATGATTCCTTGAATGATTTTTTAAAAATTTTTTTTAAGATTTTATTTATCTATTTTGAGGGAGAGGGAGAGAGAGAGAGAGAGACCAAGCAGGAACAGGGGGAGGGGCAGAGGGAGAAAGGGAAAGGCAGAGGGATGGGAAAGGGCAGAGGGAGAGGGACAGACAGACTCCCCACTGCGCAGGGAGCTTGACATGGGGCTCGGTCCCAGGCCCCCGAGATCATAACCTGAGCTGAAGTCAAGATGCTTAACTGACTGAGCCACCCAGGTGCCCCTTACTATTTTTTAAGTTGTTTTCTTAGTGGTTGCTCTAGGCTAAGCTGCGGACAGTTTACGATACTGTCTTCCTGTCCCATCCAGGTAAGCTGTCCCCAGAAAAGGTCCTGGACAGTGTGTGGGCAGGAGAGTTACCTAAGGAAGGATGGCCTTGGACAAGGGGTGCCACCTGGAGGAGGACCAAGGCACTGAGATGGCCACACGGTGGCCCCAGTGAGTAGTACGGAGGAGGCAGCTTTGACGGAGCATTTGGGGGGTTGCACAGCCCTCGGGATTACCTCAGATTTTACGAGTCAGATGTTCAGGCCCAGGAAAGCACGTGTCCTAAGGTCTGGGCGCAGGCCATTGATAGCCCTGTGGTCAGGCTCCCCGGCAACTGCCCCCACTGCGCTCCTTCCTGCACCTTGAACGGGGACACATTCCCTTCGGCCCCAGGAAGGAACAGGCTGTGAGGGCAGGGCTCGGTGGAGATGGTAGCTACCCCCTGCCCTTTCCCTAGAGTATCCTAAAATTCGAAGCGTGAGCTGAGCTGGGCTGGAGGGCAGACCCAGGGATGAAGGGTGGAGTGGGGGATTGGAACGCGAGGAAGTGTGAGGAGCGGACAGCTGCTGAAGGCTTCTGCGTTTCTGGTTCATCCAGCGGCCCTGCTAAGAAAGCAAAGCCTCCCTATCAGCGCATCCGGAAATCTTTGGGAATAGACCTGGGAGCGGGGAGCTAGTGGAGCATAGGACATGGTGAAGACCAGGGTCACCCACATACCAGGAATCAGTTCACTCACTGGGGACAGGGCTCCCTGCACCCACTCACACTTCTGTGGGGACCTGGACCTAGGGCTTTGGGGGTCTGGGGCAGGGACAAAGCTGAAGCATAATGAGGAGTGCTCTGCCCTTGAACCCCCACCCCAGGCCCCCGCCCCTCATCCCAGGTGACACCCAGTGTCAGGATTTGCTGCCTTCCTAGCTCCAGTCCAAGGTAGAAGGGGGGATATGATGTCTGATGACCTCCCCAAGAGACCTCTCCTAAGGGGACCTGCCGTAGGCCTCCCTGCGGCCCACCCTAACCCTCACCCCAACCCCAGTGCTGGCTCTTGGACCCCAGAGCCTGAGCCCTCATGAGGTCTTCCCCATGAGATTTGGGGCTCCCCACCTCTCTGCCTCTGCACCCTTGGACCCACAATAGCCTTCACCAAACGCCCAGCCCTACTGAAGGAGGCGCAGGGTACACGCGGGAGGGGTGGTTTACAGCCTGACTAGGGCCCACGGGGTGAAGTAGCTGGGACACAGAATGCACACGTACAAGTGTGCAAGGCCCTGCTGCCCGTCTCCTGACCTCCTCTCAGCTCTCAGGGGGCTGAGAAGTCCGAGGTAACTGTGGGCGCCAGGGTGTGCCCCCACTCCCCCATCAGATCCCTCCCTTCCCAGTGGCTCTGGTCTCTCTCTGCTTGCCACCCCTGCCCCTTCTATCCTCGGCTTTCTTCTGCCTTACTCCACACCCCAAAGAGGCTGACCTCCTCAGCCTGCGTGCCCCTGACTCCCTTGGCCTCTGGATTCCATGGGGATTTAGCTCATGGGAGGCACTGACAAGAGATGGGGGCAGGGTTGTGGAACAGACTGTGTCCCTCACCTTGTGGTGGCCACAGGTCCCGGGGGGTGTCCCTCAGAGGCCGATAATGGCTCCCCCCCGATGCTAGGCCCTGGGTGCCTGGACATTCCCCCTGGCTTTTGTAACCCTGCTCACGCCTCTGTGAACTGGCCTGCATGTCATGGCACCTGTGTCCTGCCAGGACCCTGACGTGTGCCCCTGTCACTGCAGCCACTCATACGGAGGGTGGGCCCTTTCCCTGGTGCCCGGGGACAGTTGGGGAGCTTGATAGAGGTCAGACAACAGTCAGCCTCCTGAGAGCTGAGAGGAGGTTGGGAGAAGGACAGCAGGGCCCCAAAGTGCTGGGCTGGAGGGAGGGAGAAACAGAGATGGTGGGGGCAAGGTGTCGCCCCTGCCTGCCTGTGAAGGATGTGTTCTTTTCCTTTGCTTTGCTTTTTGTAATTACTTAGAATTTTTATGTTGGGTTTATTTAAAGAGTTTTCCAAGACCTATTTATCATTTATCAGTATTTTGCTTGCCTAAAAAGGAAATTACAAACTCAATAAATTTGTTAAGCTATGCCCAAAACTTCTTGACATTTAGTATTTGGCTCTTCTGAATCACTTTTTAAATTTTTATTTGTCACTTCCTTACAATAAAACTCACTCTTTTTAGTGTACCCACCACTGTTAGTCTTCCCAGCACTACAGCCCCTCCCTGCACCCCACCTGCTGGTCTGTTCTCTGATCCTACCGTTTTAAAGATTCATTTATTTATTTGAGAGAGAGAGCAGGGGTGCAGAGGGAGAGGGAGACAGAGAACCTCAAGCAGACTCTGTGTTGAGTGGGGAACCCCACGTGGGGCTCGATCTTATGACCCTGAGATCATGACCTGAGCCGAAACCGAGAGTCAGACACACTCAGCTGACTACACCACCCAAGCGCCCCTGATGCTACAGTTTCTCGTGGGCTGTCCCTGAGGGAGAGAGGGTGAGGCAGCTGGGGAGGGGGCAGTCTCTCTCAGGGGCACATTTTCTACACAGACAACACCGTGGGGCCTGAGCACGAGGAAGGAGGCCCCAGTTGCTGACTCCTTCTACCTTCCCTCTCACCTCACATCTGGCCCAGCGGAGGGAAAGAGTCGGGGGCAGGTGTGGTGGGGGCAGCCAAGGAGGGGGGCTAGCCCCGGGGAGCTCTGGGGGCGGCCGGAGTACAGGGATCTGCATGGCTCCCCGGCTCTGCCAGCCCCTGGGGCCCAGCAGGACGAATGGTCACGGTGAGGCAGCCACCCGGAACCGACAGGACACAGGACATGCTCCACTGAGCCATGGCTGCTACGTTTATATGATTAGCATTTCTTCTGCTGTGCGTCAGTCCCCCGGCTAGACCACATTCTCACCACTGAGCAACAGTACCTTGTTGCTGACAGGGCGGTATTGACCCTGTCTTATAGATGAGGACACTGAGGGTCAGAGAGGCTGCTCCGCAGGTCACACAGCGAGGACCTGGGCCCTGGTCTGTCCGACTCCAGAGTGATCAGATGTCCCTCACGGTTTAGTCTGGTTCAAATCCCAGACTAGTTGCTGTGTACCTTTGGGTGAACTACCTAACCTTTCTGAATTTCAGGGTCTTCATCTATAAAACAAAGGGAATGCATGCTCCTGCTTTCTACGGTTGTCCTGAAAGTCAAATGTGACCCCAGCGTTCGGCGCAAAGTAGGTCACACGTTAAATATTGTTAGGGGTTGAGTTGTGTTCCCTCAAATTCATATGTTGAAGTCCTAACCCCCAGTACCTCAGAATGTTGCCTTATTTGGACATAGGAGCACAGCAGATTTAATTCTTTAAGTTAAGTTGAAGTCATTAGCGTGGGCACTAGTCCAATATGACTGATGTCCTCATAAAAAGGGGAAATTTGGACACAGAGATACAACACAGGGACAGCACCATGTGAGGATGAAGGCAGAGATCAGGGTGGTGCTTCTACAAGCCAAGGATAACACTAAGACTACAAAGAAGTAAGCAGAGTAACTTGTTCAAGTTCACCAGGTTAGCAAGTTTCTCAGCTTGCTTCTTTGTAAAGGGGTTACTAACAGTGTCCACTTCACGTTGGCTGGTCGTGGCAACTAAATGCAGTAACACAGGAAAAGTGCTAAGTAGTGTCTAGCAGGTATTAAGGATCCATTAGTATTATCTGGTTGCTTTTGCTCCTCAGGTCAGCCCAGCATGTGGCCTGCCCCCTTCACAGCAAGTCCCTTTCCAACATGACCTTGAACCAGCAGGCCCCCTCAGCCGTGAGCTGCGGTGGGGGCCAGCGGTGAACACTCCTGGCTTCTCTCCATAGCTTGGGATAGGCCATCCCTCTGCAAGGTGCTTGCTGCCTACTCTCTCTCCCCTGAGCCCCGGGCCCCGAACTGCTCTCTAGATGGCCAAGTTGCGGGGGGAGGGGCAGGATCCCCAGACTCTCTGTCCCCTTGCCCAACTCTTCTGGGCACCCTGTGACCTGCTACTGCAAAGCAAAGCCTTTGCAATGAGTTGGGGAGGGGGGCGGCAATGAGGAAGCCCCTGTGAGCTCTTTCCTGCCTGAGCAGGTACCTCTTTCGTCTTCCTGTTCCCACCATGGGCCCAGGATCAGCTGTCAAGCCATGTCAGCCTCCCTGCAGCTTTGGAAGTGCTGCCCCAGGAAAGAGGGAGGGCGACAGGCTGAGCGAAACGGGATATCCGTGGCCCTCGAGACTGACCCAGACCCGTGGAGACTCCTGGATCCCACATGCCCCCCAGCACCCCTATGGCTCCAGTCGGCCTGGCACGGGGACTTGGGTGGGCATCAGAGTTCCCTCTGGCTCCTGGCTTGGAGAGCTGTGAAACAGTGGGGTTCTACAACACTGGCCTGGTAAGAACCAGCCCCCAGACTCCCCTCCAGAGAGGCCTGACAGCCAGTCTCCTCTTCTCTGGGAGGGCCTAAGAGAGCAGAGGGGGCCTGCCCGAGGAGCCCCCCAGGGCCCTTGAGCCCCTAGAGCATTCTGCTTTCTTGACTTTCCACCCCTGGCATCAGAAGCTACCAGAGCGGTAGAGCAGCCTGGAGGACACCCCACCCCAGACCCCCCAGAGGTCTGACCCCCCAGGGAATAGTAGCCCAGGAGGGCCTGGTTGGCAGGAACACAGCACCTGTTCCCACAGCTCTGTTTGGCTACTACCAGCCTCCAAGAGCTCCCACTCTTCCCTCCACCCCAAGCAGGAAATGCTCAGCCCACAACCCCCACCCCTTCCCCCTGAGAAGGCCCAAGAGGGGCAGGGACATCCACCTTCCACGGTGAAGTGTCGAGAGGCCATGTAGGGTGAATGTCTTGCCCCTGTGCCCCCTCCCAGGACCTCATGCTTCAGCTGCTCCAGGCCAGAGAGCACCTCTTCCAGAGTCCCAGAGCCAACCCTGGACCCTCTGTCATTTCCCCACCACCCTGAGGCCCAGATGTGAGCTGTGGAGAGCCCCCTATGCCTTCGGGCTGACCCTGACATCCTGAACAGAACTGACTCCTCCCTCATGTCTCCCCTCAAAGGATAACAGTCCTGCCCCAGGCAGGATCCCAAGCACTGGTTCCACGCTGCAGGGGCTTGAGATGGATTTGGCTGGTGAGCACCTTGGAGCCTGTGACTGCAGGACCTCCTGCACCCCAACCAACAATGGGTGGGCCTCGTGCACCTGGATGGGACCCCTGTCCCTGGTGGAAACATCTACAGATTCTGGGCATCAACAAGGTCCATCTGGGACAAGAGAAGACACTGAGATCCACAGCTCGATCCTGTGGGGCTGAGTGGTCTCTGTCCCCATCAAGCAGCCATTCACAGTGCAGGAGCCTAGAAGGTCTGAGTTTCCTCCTCTTTCTTTTCCTTCTTGTCCAGGTGCCTCATGCTCTTCAGACAGGCAGGAAGGCTGGGAGTCCTGATCCCTTCTGTGACAGAGCCCAGTCGTGGGGAGGGAAGTGGTTTGAGTGAAATGCTGAGCTCAGCAGATTTTCAGAGTGCCTGAATCATTGCATGCAGGGGTGGCGGTGGAAGGGTATCAGAATGTCTGGGCGAGGCATCCTGGCCATCTAGAAGGAGGATATGAGTGGGGGAGGTGTCAGCAGAAGGACCAGTGACGACTATACGCTGCACCTGAGAGGCAGGGCAGCACCAGGTGGGGGGACTAAGGCACTGAGCCAAGCTAGAAGAGCCTCCACCACCCTTATTCAAAGAACCGATGAGAGGGGCGCCTGGGCGGCTCAGTCGGTTAAGTATCTGACTCAGGTCATGATATCAGGGCTGTGAGATGGAGCCCTGAGTCAGGCTGGGCATGGAGCCTACTTAAGATTTTCTCTCACTTTCTCCCTCTGCCCCTCTCCTCTCTTGCCCTTTCTTTAAATAAATAGCGAGCCGGTGAGAAATCCAGGCAGTAGTGCAACCCCGGGATCTGAGAGTTTATATGAGAAAGAGAGGCAGAGACTGGAGTTTCTGAGGAGTTCCTGGGAGTTCCAGAGCCTGCTTGCGCTGTGGGACCGAGGTCCATAGCAGAATCCATGGAAAAGGGGTAGAAGCCAGGTTGCCAGGGGTCAGGGTGAGGGAGGGTGCTGACCACGAAGGGAAAGGGAAGTAGCCTCTGTGTTTAAAAAGGCCAAGGGAGTAGGGAGCCAGGGCCTGGGCTGGATGCAGGCAACAGCACAGCCCTCCGGCCTCAGGCCAAGTGCAGAGGTAAAGGGAGCTGCGGATCTGGGCAGGGGTTGGGGGGGGGCGGGGCGTGAGGTCTAGAGGCGTGCATGTGACAGTGCTGGCCAAGTGGGGGACTGGAAAGCTCTGAGGGGGTGGCAGTTGGCAAGAAAAGGGGAAGAAGCCCCAGGGTGGCCTCCTGGGCATCGCTCATAATAAAGCTACCACTTGCATGTTTACAGGAGCCGAGAGTAGCCGAGTTATAGCCCAGGTCAGATCATGTGTCTCTGCTCAGCCTGAACCATGACCCACAAAGACCCCTCATTTTGTGACTTAAGCATTTACCGTCTACCTGCATAGAATGGAAGCTCCAGGAAGGCAGGGAGTTTGGACAAAAGAGACTTTTGTTCACTGTTTCATGCTGGCATGTAGAAGGTGCCCACTGGGCACCTGTTGAATTTAGGCCTCGCAGTCAACCTGTGACAGTGATGTTATCCTCATTTTATAGGTGTGAAAGGGGGTTCCGAGGGAGTCTGTGGTTTGCTCAAGGTCACACAATGCCCCCGTGGTAGAGCCAGGGACTGACTCAGGCCTATCAGACTCCAGGGCCTGATGTCTAGGCAACAAGTTCCCAGAAATAGGGGGTACATGGGAGACAGGTGAGCCTGGGGAATCCCAAGGGCTGAGGCTGAGAGGGTGGGTCTCCCGGAGGGGAGGTAAAGGTAGCTGTCTTTCGCACAGGCCTGCACTGAAAGGGGCAGGTCCATAGCTGGGGGGGGTGGGGGGGCGTAGGGGGTGGGGGGCGGGGGGGTTCTTGTCCCACTCCACCTTGCACCTCTGTCCTCTGGCCCTACCACTCACACTAGGCTTCTTTCAGTTCCCTTTGGTGACACGGCTCCCCCCACCCACACACTCACACACCCTGGCCTCTACCGGAATTGGGCCTCTCACCACACCCTCAATCTGCCACCCCAGTCAGGGGAAGTGGGGACAGGGGCTAGCTCATCCATCGTTGGGAGTGAGGGGCCTGGACACATATCTGGGACTGTGGAGGCCAAGTCTCCCTGCTCCCTGCTGGGGGTGTGGGGTGGGGGTGGGGGACCACGAGTGATTGCATGGGGGTTGGGTGTAGCCCCACTTCTCTTTTGCTTTTGCTTCACCGTAGACAACATCAGGAGGCAAGGGGACCCCTCTGTTTTGGAAGAGCCTGAAGGATGCTCTCTGCCCCTGCCCCTTCCTTCCTATGCTATGTCTCTGGCCCAGAGTGGTTCTTGGTTCAAGTTCCCCTGGTCTGGGCAAGGCAGGACCCCAGGGGAGCAGAGCTAGTCCCTATCACTGGAGCCTCGCGCCAACGCTGTGAGCTCGGTAACATCTTCTCGCCTTTACAGACAGAGAATGAGATTCATAGGACTGGCCTAAGGTCACTTAGCACCAGGGATGGATGCCAGCTCAAGTGTGGTGAGCTTCTTCTACACACAGCCCTGGCATGGTATTCTTTACAGAGTCGCTAAGAGCAGGGACTTCACCTGAGCAAGAGGGACAGTGGGTAAGGGGTAGCATCCTGGAGTCTCATGGTCCCTCAGACTATGTGTGGGACATACGACAATAAAAGAAATCTCTTGGTGGCTATTTCTCCAGATATATTTTCTGGACCAACGTAGAATATTTTTTCTATCGAGTGTAACTGATCTCCGGTGGAAAAGGGTTCCCATTTTGTGGTGGCCACTTTCTATTTAATGGCAGTTTCATTTTTACAGAAGAAAAATATAAAACAATCTACCGATCCACATTTTCCCCATCCACACTTTAAATTTTTAAAAATATGAAATAGTGAAATATTCAGCAGATACAAATAATAAAATACTTGTACATAACTATATTTCCAATTTATGTTAGGGCTGGAGGTTGGGGGAGAGAGAGAGGGAGATGCAGAAAATAAGAAAAAAGACAGCACATAATAAGTAATGATGCAGATTAGTAGTGAAGAACAACCCGGGCATTCCTAGAGGGAAAAGGAGAGGAGGGAAAGGTCAAACTTCTGATTCATCAACTAATACTGGATTTGGAAAAAAACACAGGAGCTCTAAACTTTAAAGGGCAAATAATACTATCAAAAACATATATATTTTAGTTGCTATCTAAAATTTGATCAATTAACTTGAAAATTTTCATTTAAAAATATTTTTTATTAAAAATTAGGGGCACCTGGGGCACCTGGGTGGCTCAGTCGTTAAGCGTCTGCCTTCGGCTCAGGTCATGATCCCAGGGTCCTGGGATCGAGCCCCACATTGGGCTCCCTCCTGGGGGGGAAGCCTGCTTCTCCTTCTCCCACTCCCCCTGCTTGTGTTCCTGCTCTTGCTGTCTCTGTCTCTGTCAAATAAATAAATAAAATCTTAAAAAAAAAAAAGAATTAGGGGCGTCTGGGTGGCTCAGTCGGTTAAGGGTCTGCCTTTGGCTCAGGTCGTGATCCCAGGGTCCTGGGATCGAGCCCCGCATCCGGCTCCCTGCTCTGCGGGAAGCCTGCTTCTCCCTCTCCCTCTGCCAACCGCTCTGCCTACTTGTGCTTTCTCTCTCTGTCAAATAAATGAATAAAATCTTAAAAAAATTATTATAGAAAACAATGAAAAGACAAAAATAGTCCCTGAGTAAGCTGATTCCAGTGGGGATCAAACATTAAAATAAAAATTTCATAAGTGAAGCCAAGGAGGATGAGTTTGGGAGCTCAGTAACCTGACCAAGGAGAGGAAGTCAAGGTAGGCTTCCAGAGGAGATGATGCTGAAACAAAATTCGGAGAGCAGTCATTATCAAGCAGAGAATGCTTCAGGAGAAGGAACAGGACATATGAAGGTTGAGTCCGGTGAGACCCATTCATGGAACCGAAGAACGATCAGAACAGCAGGTGGATGGTCAAAGCAGCGGTAAGTGTGACACGCGGGACAAGAGACCACGCACTGACCCTGAGAGGTCCTGAGGGCGACCAGGGAGGGAGAGCTGGGGTAGGCAGGCAGGTGCGAAGGTTGAGACTTAGAAAGGGACAGAGTGGTTTGAGGAACCCTGCCTGCAAGCACGTCGAGGAGGGGGTGTCCGGAAACGGATGCCAGCCGGTTGGCCCTGGAGCGACCCTCCGAAGGAGCTCGGGAGGGCGGAGCGAGGACCCACGAGCTGTCAGTCGGCCCCACGGCGCCCTCGTATGCACTCTGTTGACGCCTGTGTCTGCCCGGATCTTGAGCTCCCGAAGGGCGCGGGCTGGGGAAGTTCCCGGGCTCCGCTGAGCACTTCGGCAACGTGGGGAAGGGGTCTGGGGTTGTCAAATGACTCGTCTGCCGTTCCAGGTTGCCGGAGCCCAGTAGTCTGCCTGGCGTCTCCCCGGAGGCCTTGGGCTGCAGGGGGGCCTGGCCGGGCCCGATGCTCGGGGGCCCTCGGTCGCCGGGTCAGGGCGGGGTGGGGCGAGGTGGTCCCGAGGGGCAGGGCGGGGCGCTGCGGGCGCTCCCAAGCTCTGCAGCCGCGGCCCAGGGGCGGGGGCGGGCGATGCGGAAGTGCCAGGCGGGCGGGAGGCGCAGCTCGGGGAGAGCTCAGCTCGGCCCCGCCGCCCGGCCCGTGCTCCCGGGCGCAGCCACGCGGGCGCACCGCAGACAGGTAGGTCCCGGCGGCCCGCCCTCCTCTCCGCGCCCTCCCGGCACCTGCCGGCGGCGGGCGGGGGACTGGGGCAGGGCGGGAGCGGGTCCGCGTCCGCTCCGCCGGGCAGTGGAGCTCCAGCGGTGGGGTGGGGGTGGGGAGTGCGCCTACTGTTGGGCGCGCCCCTCGGTCTGGCGGCCTCCAAGGGGCTTCCTACGTCCGGATCAGCGCGGGATGCCCGGCACTAACAGCCTCCGTCCCGCGGGCGCCCGGAGGCCCGGAGGCCCGGGCGGCCGAGTGGCCACCAATGCCAGGGGCGCCAGCTCCGCTCTTCTCTCCTTCCGTCTCGCCAAAGCCACCGCAAGGATGGGGAGCTCCCGGGCGCCCGACGGCGGGCTGGCTTGGGTCTTAGAGGGTCTTCCGCCTTTCTGCGCGCTCTGCATCCCTCTTCCCCCGGCACCCCTCACCCTGTCGGTTAAGAGAATGAGGCTTAAAGGGCTCGCCTTCCCAGGACCTTAAGGCCAATGGCAGGAATTCGGGCAGAGTGTGTGGGCAGATGGTGTCGGGTAGGGGCGCCGTCTTCTGACTCGCGACAGACAAGAGGAGCTGCCCCTCCTAGCAGAGAAGAACCACCGGGAGCAATTCTTGGACTAGTTTCTTTACGTCCTTCCCTCGAACTTAGAAACAAAACAAGTAAGAGTCTAAAAGTAGAGGGAAAGTGAGAAGGCTGTGGCCGCGACGCGGGTAGAAGGTGTTTCCCCCCGCCGCCGCCCCAAAAGCGCAGTCGGGGGAGGGGCACAAAGAGTGGGGAAGAGACAGGGGGCGCCGTCAGCTGGGGGAGCGCTTGGAGAGGCAGATCCCGAGCCCGAGCCCGAGCCCTGGAGGTGGCTCCGCAGGATTGGCCCGTGAGTGACCGGCACCAGCCGGGACGCAGGCGGGCCCGAGGGAGGAGGCTAGAGGGGCAGCGGGGGCCAGAGGTAGAGTCCCCGCCCTCCCTTGAACGATCTGGTCGGGGCGCTAAGACTCCTGTCAAGTCTAGGGAGGCACTGGGAAACGACTCTTTTTTACCTAAAGGCCTTACTTTGGGGTTTCCCCCTGCACCTTGGCCTTCCCCTGAAGGAAGCTGAGAGAAGCATCTGCTGCCTGAGAGCCCCAGGTTGTCTCAGGATGTGGTCAACTCACTTGGAGGGTGTGGGATTAGGGTCATACCAGGTGCAGGGAACCCTTTGCCTTCTCCCTGAGCTTAGTATGGGGTTTGCCGGGAGACGGTGTGAATCCGACAAACTCCACAGGTGGCAAGGTTGGCTCCTGGAACTGTAGGGCCCTGAGGTGAATTGTGGGGCTTCCCCACCTCAGCAAGAGTTCCTGAGAAGGAAAAGATGCTTCGCTTTTGTAAAATTCACCCATGAGGGCTTCCTCAGGTCCTCAGCAGCCCGTACCTCTTTTCCTCATTTCCATGGAAACTGATGGTTTTTCTGACTTTCCCCACTCTCCAGGGCTCAAATCCTAGGCCTGGGGACTGCAAAAATCTCACCCCAGGTCTCCAGACCCCTGAGAAGGCAGACCTGGTCAGGCCTGCCCTCTATTGAAAAATCAAGTCCTCACAGCAAGGGGCATGGAATGTGGGATGGGCTTTCCAAGGTGGTGCTATAGCTTCTGAGGTCCCCTGGGACTATAGGTGACTGTTTCTGCCTGGGAGCAAAGTAGGGATGGGGCCCAAACCCACTGAAATTCAGAACTCTTGGCATTAGGATAGTCTGAAATGAGATCTAAGTCCACCTCTAGGCAGGAGGAAACCTCCTTGGCAAACACACTGAGCCTGGTCCTGGTGCACCTGAGGCTGAAGACCTTTCTCTGGCCCGCTGGACACCCTCCCCTGGCCGTGGCCGGACTTGTTATGAGAGTCTCCTCTCCATACCCCACTCCTTAGACCGCCCCAAGCGATCGTACCTTACTGACATGAGTAATTTCAAAATCTTTGTCTTGAGCAGGACTGCTGGGCCAGGCTAGGTGTCAGGGCTCACGCTGACTTCCTCCTTGCCCTGGGCAGAGAAGGAGGCCCTCTCTGGTGTCCCAGGTCCACCCCCCCACCCCCCCACCCCCGCTCGGCTGCGGGCCTGACCACGTGGAAGGGTGGGCGTCAGGGTAACTTGCCTCTGCTCTGGGTCGACAGAGCTTTCCTCTGTCCACCTTCACTTAGCCACAATTGGCAGCTACTGATGACTATCACAGGTCTGTTAGAGGACCAAGGGCTCTGGGCAGAGGGTGCAGGTGGAAACTATAAATACCACTGTGGTGGGTGAGGCTCTTCCCCATGCTGTGAACCACAATAAATGTGTAATGACCAGCAGCAAGGCTTGGGGATTGGGCAATGAGCTACAGGGTAGGGGATTGAGAATTTGGTTTTAGGGACCCAAATGTCAATGTTTCCATGGACCTTCCCCCCCTCAAGTTCACAGTGAGTCAGATTTCTGAGTTTTCTGGTCTGGCCACTTTCATTTCCCCTGGGGCTGGGTGGAGATTAGTTCAGAAAGGGGAACTGAGCCACCAGTCTTATGAGGCCTGGGGACAGGCCTGGGGGCTCTCCCACTCTCCCTTGTCCTAGCCCAGAGCTGGGCACTGCTCTGAGGAGAGGCCTGCAGATGGGGACTTAGCAGCGTGGAGGCAGCACTTAGCACCTCCAGCCCAAAAAGGCACTGGGCAGGGAATTTCTGGGAAAACTGAGCTCTAAGCAAGCCTGGAATGATAGGGTCCACACCTGAGAGATCATGTTGTTCCAGTCTCCCACCTAAGGCAGGCTTGAGGACCCCCAGAAACCAGTTGCTCCCAGGCCTAGCCTATTAGTTGCATGGCTTTAGCTGTTAGAAATGTTTTCAACCTGGATCTAGTCTGCCTTGGTGGAGGCTGACTCAAACCCTCGTCCTCTTGTCACACGGTGGTACCACAAGTGTTAAGGATAGCTCTTGTCGCTATCCACCAACCCAGATGCCCCATTTCCTTCAGCCATTCCTTCTTCCCTGACAGGCCCGCCCCACCATGGACCCTTGCCTGTGTCACAGCCCCAGTGGCCTTCCTCCGACCTCTGGTCTCACCACACTCTGAGTCAGAGGAGGATCCTGGAGAGAGCAGGCTGGTGGGGGAGAAATAGCTGGAGGACAGAATCTTCTAGCATCTTGGGTATATCAGTTGGCTGGTATTTCTTAAGTCCCACTTAAGGCCGCTGTCCTGGTGATGCAGGAGGTAGACTGAGTGGGCTGATGGGATTTCTCTCAAGATGTCCAGGTGTGGGGAAGCTTCATCCCTGAGGGAAACTGAGGAGGGAAGGAAGCTCTGAGGAACAGGTGTGGAAACCCTCTCTCCATTCACACGCTGTGACTTGCTCTTCAACCAGGTCTCCTAAAAGGTGATATAGTGAGGGAGTCCTCTGGACAAGGAGAGGGAGGGCAGAAGGGGAGGGAGGGAAGCGGGGTGGGCAGGAAGAAAGCTGAGCAAAGAGGTGGTATGGGCTGGAGACAGCCTCCAGCCTGACCCCACAGGGAGCTCTGGAGCACAGCTTGCTCCACCTGAAGCAAGGGGGCTGGCGTTTTGTATGCGCATGTCAGTCGTTGCCCGGCTGTGGGCTGCCTAACCCTGGAGTGAGGCAGCAGTGAGCCGCTCTGTACCTTTGTGCCATTCCAGCCTCACAGCAGCTGGGGAGTTGATGTCCCACCTGGTACAGCACGGCTGGGTGGGGCACGCACAGCATCCACTCTATCTGTAAACGCCCTCCTTCTCCCCCTCACCCCCAAACACAAAGCACAGATGCAGTGACCCTGAGACAAGAAGGCTGATGGTTGGAAAAGGGAATTGGCTGTGAGCATCTGGGCAGACCAGAGACACTCCAGCCCCCAGTACTGGGAGGAAGAGAAAGCCATAATATCCCTGGCTTGGCCCCTTGCATCCCTCCCACCCCCATTTTTATGCTGCAGGGAGTGTCTATCTGGAAATCTTCTGATGACCCCCTCTTTCTCCCACAGACCCCTTGGCCATGAACCAGCCTGCCCCCAGGGCACCCCCTCCACCCCGCCGCGTGCGATTAAAGCCCTGGCTGGTGGCCCAGGTGAACAGCTGCCAGTACCCAGGGCTGCAGTGGGTCAATGGGGAAAGGAAATTCTTCTGCATCCCCTGGCGCCATGCCACGCGGCACGGCCCCAGCCAGGACGGAGACAATACCATCTTCAAGGTAAGCTCCGGACATGGGTAACTGCCTGGACTTCTGGGGCACCCCTGCCCTAGAAGAGGATCCCCGTACATCTCAAACTGACTGCTCTCCCAGCTGCCTGGCTGCAGGTGACCCCAGGCTTGGACCAAGGGGAGGCGGGGCATACCCCTCACTCTTTTTTTTTTTTAAGATTTTATTTATTTATTGGACACAGAGAGACACAGCGAGAGAGGGAACACAAGCAGGGGGAGTGGGAGAGGGAGAAGCAAGCTTCCTGTGGAGCAGGGAGCCCGATGCGGGGCTCGATCCCAGGATCCTGGGATCCTGACCTGAGCCGAAGGCAGACGCTTAACGTCTGAGCCACCCAGGCGCCCCTCACTGTGCCTTTTTTAACCTCTTGCCCAGAGCAAGGTGGGGACTGAAAGACCCCCCTGGAGACCCTCCTCCTCCCTTTTCTTGTCTCATTCTCATCACCTGTGAGTGCGTGTGCAGTGTGCGTGTTTGGTGTGCACATACTCTAAAAGGAGACCACAGATTGCCCCTGTGATGGGAACACTAGGAGGTAACTATATATTCAGTTTTCTGTATGAAATCAACCGTATATTGTTTTGCATCCTGCATTTTCCACCCAACATCAGAACCAGCTTTCCTCTGCCAAAAATGTCACATCCCTTTCAGTGACCACTGGAGGGTTCACAATTTAGTTATCCAAACCCGGCTTTTGGACACTTCACGTTGCTTCTGGTGCTCCAGTATTGAAGACCCGTTGCCATGTACCCCCTCTAAACTCTTAACCCTTTGTATATCTCAAGTGATTTTCTTTGGGGTTAGTTCTTGGAGTTCAACCTTGCTGGGTCAAACAGAATCCTTATTTTTTTTTAATAAAGATTTGGATATGCTTTCCTTAGTCTTTGTGGGTTGATATTTACCCTTTGAAGGTTCTTTTCAAATCTGTTTCTTATTTTTGAATAGGTAATGAAATTCAAATTTTAAAAAGTGTAAAATGGTTTGCAGCAAAAATCTCCCTCCCCCCTCTGTCTCCAGCCACCCATCCCCTCCCCAGAGCAATTAGTATCGTCAGTTTCTTGTTCATCCTTCCTGATTTTTGTGCATAGGCGCAAATAGGTACCTATCTCCCCCCCCGACTTTTTACAAAATGATAGATGTAGACGTACCCTTCCATACCTCATATTTCTTGAAGATTGTAACACGTCAGGATATCAAAAACTTCCTTTTTTTTTCTTGCTGTCCGGTACTCCATTCTAAGGATTGGTCGTTAATTTAACCAGTTCCCGTTGATGGACATTTATTTGGGATCTTCTGCTTTTACAGATAGGGCTGCAGTGAATAACCTTGTAGGTGCAGAATTGTGTGTGGATGCTTCTGTCTCCCTAGGATAAATTCCTAGAAGTCGAATTGCTAGGTTAAAGGGAAGAAATATTTGTAATCCTGCTATCAGCCAACTTACCCTCAAAAATAATACCAATAGCTAAAGTGTACGGAGCCCATCCGAAGTGCAGGCACAGTTCTGGAGGCTCTGTGGGTCCTGGAGTCTTCAATACCACCCTGTGAGGAGGGCACTACGATGGGGATATTACAGCAAAAAGAGGCAAAGTGACATGCCCCTGGCACCCAGCTGGTGGGTGGCCGTTTCCAGATTCAAACCCAATCCCACTCCAGATCCCATGCTCTTATCCACCATGAGACACGGTCCTCCTTAGAGATTGTGCCTGTAGTGACCCTCGCAGGAGCAGTGAATGAAATGCCTGTCAAAGCACTTAGGTTTCCTTTCGTCTGTTGGAGCCCTGAGGGCTGGGAAGGACTGGAGTCCTATCTCCCACCGTGCAGAGGGACACTCAGGTGGGGCTCCGCGTGTCCCTGAAGTTCTCACTGCTCATCAGTGACTCCCACGGGCCAGGAGAGGCTGGGGCTTTGCTGAAGGTGGAGGTTCTCTGTGGTGTCCTATCTTTTCTTCCTGCCTCAGGCCTGGGCCAAGGAGACAGGAAAGTACACGGAGGGGGTGGACGAGGCCGACCCGGCTAAGTGGAAGGCCAACCTGCGCTGTGCCCTTAACAAGAGCCGTGATTTCCGCCTCATCTATGATGGACCCCGCGACATGCCACCTCAGCCCTACAAGATCTACGAGGTCTGCTCTAATGGCCCTGCTCCCGCAGGTACCGTGCCTGACCAGGTGGGGGCTACCTAGGAGGCTGTTCAGGAAGGCCCAGGGCCCCTCCAGCATGTAGTGGTCAGGGGCGTGCTTCGAAGTCCTAACACCCCAGGTTCCCAGGAGTGGCCTGCGATGGGCCCTGTGTGGGGCCCAGCATGACTTGGCACAGACCAGGCTCCGTGTCTGTCTTCCTCAGCTTGTCCCTGTTCTTGGCTCTTGGCTCCAGGGAGTGTAGGTCTAGTGACCTAAGGAGCTTAGTGCCATGAGGTCGGGGAGGTCCCTAGTGATTCCTGGCAGCTGTGTGGCCCTTCACTTCACTGCTGGGGCAGCTCTGGGCAGGGAAGAAGCCACAGCGGGAGCTGCCCCACGGAGCCCTGGTGGCCTTCCTTCTCCTCCCCCACTGACTCCCTTGCTTTGTTTTCTCTCCCTGCTCTGCAGAGTCGCAGCCCGGTGAGGACTACACTTTTGGTCCAGGAGAGGAGGAGGAGGAGGAAGAGGAAAACGGGAGCTCAGGACCATTCTTGGCAGCACCTGCCTGCACTGACGTGGTGGGTCTTGTTAGGGCCTTTCTGTGGGGCTGCTCTGCTTTGGGATTAAGCGGTCCCTTTCCTCCAGGGCCCTGCTGCCCTTTTTATAGCTCTTCTTGAGTTTCTTCTTGGGGTTCTGAGGCTAGGAACGCAGTCACCACCCTGAACCTCCTTAGGGCTCCGTTGGTACAAAACATGCCCACATGTTGTGTGACACACCCTCACAGGAGCTGGGGCTGGGTAGGTACTACTTCCCGTAGAAGGCAGATGAGGACACCAAGGCGCTCAGAGTTCATGGAGCTGCCTGGAG
The DNA here is from genome assembly GCF_009762305.2 of Zalophus californianus. Lineage (NCBI taxonomy): Eukaryota > Metazoa > Chordata > Mammalia > Carnivora > Otariidae > Zalophus > Zalophus californianus. Next base: position 83,218,377 of record NC_045606.1, read on the forward strand.
GGCAGAGCTGGGAGCGAAGGCAGGGTCTGGCCTTGCAGAGCTGAACACCGGGGAATTGCCTGTGTGATTCTCATGAGTTATTTCTTTAGCATCAGATCAGTTCATTAACTTGTCCTCCCTTCTCTCTCTCTCTCTGGCCTATTCCCTCCTCCTTTGCCTGGGTCTTCCCTTCAGCTCCAGAGGATGTTACCAAGCCTGAGCATCACAGGTGGGGCTGGGAGGGGGCGTGGCTGGGGGCCCAGTATCAGGAGAAGCTGCAGGTCCCCTAGGTACCTGGGAGGGGGCTGAAGGGAGGCTGGGGGGAGGCCCAGGGCTGAGAGTAGGTGGGCCTAGCGGGGGGGGGGGGGGGAGGTTCCCAGAAGTAGCATTAAAGCTCTGCCTGCCCCCACCCTTTGTAGAAGCAGTGCAACCTGGCCCCCCCATGGCACCCTATTCTTTACCCAAAGAGGATGTCAAGTGGCCGCCCACTCTCCAGCAGCCTGTGGTGCTGGGCCCTCCTGCACCAGACCCCAACCTCCTGTGCCCCGCCCCCGGCAACCCTGCTGGCTTTGGGGAGCTTCTCCCTGAGGTCCTGCCGGGCCTGCAGCCCGGGCCCCTGGCTGCCAGCCTGCCCCCCACGGGTGAACAACTCCTGCCCGACCTGCTGATCAGCCCCCACATGCTGCCTCGTAAGGACCCACAGGAGGGCTGGGCCGGGTAAAGTAGGGCTGGGGGGTTGGTTTGCAAGAAGGGTGGAGGATGAAGAGCAAGGATGCTCAAGCCAGGCCCTCCGTGAGGCGGGGTGGGGAAGAAAGTGGGAGAGCCAACGAGATGGCCTGGCTGCTGGACAGACGGGACAGAGCAAGTCAGTGGGCTGCAGAACAAGGTGGCGTGGGGCTCACAGACTGGCCGGGCCTGCCCTCTGCCCCATAGTGACTGACCTGGAGATCAAGTTCCAGTACCGGGGGCGGCCACCTCAGGCCCTCACCATCAGCAACCCACAGGGCTGCCGGCTCTTCTACAGTCAGCTTGAGGCCACCCAGGAGCAGGTAGAGCTCTTCGGCCCTGTGACCCTGGAGCAAGTGCGCTTCCCCAGCCCTGAGGACATCCCCAGCGACAAGCAGCGCTTCTACACAAACCAGCTGCTGGATGTCCTCGACCGCGGGCTCATACTCCAGCTGCAAGGCCAAGATCTGTATGCCATCCGCCTGTGTCAGTGCAAGGTGTTCTGGAGCGGGCCCTGCGCCTCAGCTCACGGCTCACACCCCAACCCCATCCAGCGGGAGGTCAAAACCAAGCTCTTCAGCCTGGAGCATTTTCTCAATGGTGAGGGACTCGCCTCATGTTCCTCCTGGCTTTCTCTAGTCCAGGGGCATGGTTCTAGCCTCTGAGGGTCTTGATCTTGCTGCAGAGCTCATCCTGTTCCAGAAGGGCCAGACTAACACCCCACCGCCATTTGAGATCTTCTTCTGCTTTGGGGAGGAATGGCCTGACCGCAAACCCCGAGAGAAGAAGCTCATCACTGTACAGGTATACCACCATCTCACCTCTCAAGCCCCTGCTCTGCTTTGGCTTGAGTACTGGGGGAATCCTGCGGCACAGCCTTTGCCCCAGGGTGGAGGCTGAGGACTCTCTGAGCAGGTTGGCTTGGCAGCCAGAGATAATCAAGGCCCAGGCTTGCCCACACATAAGTAGCCTTTGTAGGAAGTAGAAATTAGTGCCCCTTTTTCCTGGTGGATGCCTCAGGCACAACCGGATTGGACAGTCTGCCAAGGTTCTCTCTGTCCCTCTTTGCTCCCCCAGGTGGTGCCTGTAGCAGCTCGGCTGTTGCTGGAGATGTTCTCAGGGGAGCTTTCTTGGTCAGCTGATAGTATCCGGCTACAGATCTCAAACCCAGACCTCAAAGACCGCATGGTGGAGCAGTTCAAGGAGCTCCATCACATCTGGCAGTCCCAGCAGCGGTTGCAGCCTGTGGCCCAGGCCCCTCCTGTGGCAGGCCTCAATGCTGGCCAGGGGGCCTGGCCCATGCACCCGGCTGGCATGCAACAATGAGACTGCAGACAGTGACTGGCACAGGCTTCCCAGGTGGCTGTGTGGGCTCATGTGAAGGTATGATGGCCTCAGTGGGCACCTGACTGGCTGCAGGGCCCTCTAGCTGGGTCTCCTGGAAGTGGATCTGCACCAAGGAGAGGGGAAGAGAGGTTCCAAGTTCCAGGCTTTCTCCTGTAGCACCCGAGGGAAGCTGGTAGCACTTTGCTTTGAGGACGGTCTTCCTGTATATGTCTGTCCTCTGCTCACTCCGGAGGAACTCAGCCATTGGCCCCAGTGAGCAGAGGAGTTAACTCCACCAACCCTGGGGGCCTAGTTGAGAGGGAATTGTCCCAGCGTGGCCCACTCTTGTGGTTGCCCCCAATTCCTCAGGCAAAAAGAGCCAAGTGCTACGGGCCATGCTCCCTCAGCAAGGCATGGGCCTGATCCGATTTTGGGGTTCCCTAGTTTGAGTCTCACTTCCTTACATCTCTCTCCCTCCTGAGATAGGCACTTAGGTATCACACCAGATCCTTAAGACCGGCAGCTACCTCCTTCTTCAGAGTCTAAGAATATGGGGTAGAAGTGGAATTTTATGTCTTTTTCAGTTAATAAATATTAAAAACAGATTCAGCTATTTTTCCAGTACCAGTTGCTTCCATGCTGTTCTATCAGACCCTATTTCTGGTATCAACTGACCCTCTTTCCCCTAGCACCTGCCCTTCATCTATGAGGCCACAAAAGAAGAAGGGCCTGCCTTTCCAGGCTGATGAGTCAGTGGGGCTCCATAAGCTCTCAACTGGCTGGCTTTGCTTTCTAGGAGGAAGCTAGCTGAAGGAAGGGCGTGGATCTTTAAATGTGTGCAGTTTAAAATCCTGTCCAAGTCAAACTCTGAGTACAACTGATGTTATGCAGGAAGGTTTGTTTCATGGATTCTAAATACTGTATAGAGCTCCGCAGTCAAGCTTATTAGCTCAAAAACCAATACTTTAACATACTACGTGATCCTATTTATATAAAACTAAAGAAAATGCAAACTAATCTACAGTGACAGAAAGCAGATCAGTGGCTACTGGAGCATGGTAAGAGGCATGAGGGAACTTTGGGAGTAAAGGTATGTTCACTATCTTGTGTTAATGGTTTCACGGGTGTATCCTATGTCAGAGCTTATCAACTGTGTAACTGAAACATGTGCAGCTTATTCTATGTCAATGATACTGCAATACAGGTTTCTTTTTTTCAAAGACCAAACACTGTACTCACTGGGTTAGGGATCAGTCTACTTGGATGGCTGTTGTGGAAAGAATATACGTACCACATTTCTGTTTAACGTGCTGAGGGACCCATTCTCTCTCCCACCGAGGCTGTATGAAAGGATAAAGTGCAGCATGAGGAGTTTTAGGGTGAACTAAAATAAAAGATGCAGAAGGAGCCACTCCCCTGAAATATGGAGGGTCCGTGGCATCAAGGGCAGAGCCCGCCATTTAAACTCCATCTCCAGCTGTCTCCCAGGTAAGGGCTAAGTCCGCTCCCTCACGCAGTCTAGCTGTATCATTTCAGAGCTCTGAGGCAGTGGAAGGAAGGAAAAAACAAAGACTGATTAAATTTTAAAAATTTATTGTTTTCTTTTTTTTCTTTTTTTTTTTGGTTTGTTTTTTTTTGTTGCCGTTGATTTGTTCTTGAGATGGCTACAACACCAGACAGAACAGTGCCCTCATATCTAACACCTGTGCAGGGCCGCAACTCCTTTAAAACATTAAGATCTGTTTTGGGCTTCCCTCTCCCGCCTCACCCCCCAGTGAAAGTCAAATAATTTCCACATTTTTTTTTTTTTTAGTAAAATACAGTTAGCCCTGTAAACACTTTCCCCCATACTCCCACCCTTTTTTTTTTGTCCTCTCTCATGTTTGTGGGTGAAAAATTAACTAAAAAACACAAAAATCTTAAAAAAAACCTAAAACTTAGAATATACATTTATATCCCACTCACCCTAATTTTGGCTCTTCTCTCCAAGGCCGATGACAACCCAATATGGATTGGAAATGGATTTAGAGACTGGATAGGGTCAGGGCTGGGAATATACATGAACTTTGGCCCTGGCAGGTCCTGGTATCACTGATGTGACCATGATATAAAACAAACAGGCTCCTCCTTGTCGGAACAACTCTAGAGGTGGGAAGAAATGCTGGGGAGAGTGGGAGAAATTTCTACTCATTTTCTTTAAAAGAGGAAGGGAAAGAAGGGAGGGTGGGAGAGAAAGAGGAAAAAACAATAGAAAACCTTAAGAGATGATCCTGACCCTTTCCTTCCAATTGCAGCTATGTCGTCTGAATTCCCATTTTCCCTAAGTAAATGGTTTGTTTCACAAAAGTTTGTACTTTATTCCGTGTGCACATGCGTATTAGCATGTGTGTATAGGTACGTGTGTGTGTGCGTGTCACTGCTACCAAGTGAACGTTTCAGTTCTGGTTTCAGTTTAGTTTTCCTTTTTTTCCTTTTTTATTTCTTTAAAATTATTTTTCCTTTGAAACAAGTTCACCAGGAAACCAGCTCCCCTCCCACCACGCCGGACAGGCCGCAGCCATCTTTTTTTTAAACCGCACTGATTTTCCCTCACACCCCCAAACAGGAACTCCTCAGGACGGCCTCTGAAGGCTGGAGTCTCTCCCTGTCTGGCGGGACGCCGTGGTGGCGGTGAAGGCCCCTCTGCCACAATGGAGGTTTCTGATTGTGGGACACAGTCTGGTTTTTGTTTTCTTCCTGTCTTCTAATTAAAGACATTCCTGACAAAAGAGAGAAGACCGTCAATAACTGTGGTTCAGGAGATAATAGCTTCTTCTAAAAAGGTAGAAGTTTTCATATTTGCTCAGGTACCTCATTCTGGCCTCTGCCATAAGAACTCAGCAAAAAAAAAAAGAAGTTGGAGTTTTTACTTGTGATTTCAAGAGAGCTACTGCTGTAACGGATACTGCCTGCGGTCCTTTTCTGAGTGTGCTGTGGAAAGTAGGGATGCTTTGTGGGGGGGAAAGAGTGAGCCAGCAGGTCCGGGCTGCCCACCCCAAACCAACCAGAAAATCTCTACTTTAGTCCATTTAAATACTGGGGTTTCATGCAAGAGTTTATTCTGAAGGAAGACTTTGCCTACTAACAAAAGTTTAAACACCACTGATTTAGTCTGTATGAAAACGGTACTATGTGAATGTATGAAGTAGACCGGTTAAAAGTAAAGGCTCTGGCACCAGCATATCTATCAATTACTGACTGTGACATCAAGCAAATCGTTTAACATCTTGGAACCTCTATTCCCCTGTACAATGGAAATAATAATGGTGACTAACCCAGAGAACCACCTCAGGATTATCCGAGTTAATACATACAAAGCACTTAGAACAGTACCTGACACACAGTAAGGGCTCCATAAATGTTAGCCAACAAGCATCCACAGCTGTCCATGAATAAGCCTATGTGTATCAATGTTAGCTATTACCAACACTACAAAACTTGAGAATCCCAAATGATATCACTACTCACTAAAGAATAAAATTTAGAAATAATTTCTGGTGTGGGTGAGGGGCACAGCTGCAGAGTGCCTTCATCTACTACTACATTAAATGACAGAAACCACGAGTGAGGTGCTGTACATTCATTGAGAACTGTCTCGTGGGACAATTAAATACTGCCTAAGACCTCAAAGGGGGGTGCGGGTGCTTAAGAGAACTGCCTTTCTTCTCTCAGTCAAGAAATTGGCACCCAAATCCCACTACCCAGTTCTTTCTGTCCTCAGCTAAGATTCTTGTTTTGCTGCAGAACCAGGAGTCAGGAAGCACATGGAGAAAAACCGGTGATCGGGAGCTAGACAAAGATGCTACCTCCTTTCCTCTACCTCTTGCCTTGGGCAGAACCTGGCATTTCAGTGTTCAGACTGTAAAAGTGTTAAGAATAAGCATCTTTGCTCATTAAATCCAAAAGGTCAGTTTTAGGAGAATGGTGTCAATGTAATCACAGTCAGCTTTAGGTCAGTACCGTTTTCACCAAAGTAGCCAGGTTAAAAATACTTATTTGTTAACATACACACTTACCATCCTAAAGTGTCTGTAAGGGGATGAAAGGAGGAATTTTTTTTGAGATCTCCTACAATAATAACTTTCCTATGGGGGTGAAGATGGTATCCAAAAGCAGCTGGCAATTACCTGGTTGCCCGGGCCCAAGCAAACCAGGGTCCTTTCTTAACTGTTCAGCAGTGTTAAACTGTTAAGTCCTTCCCTAACTAGCTATAGTACAAGTCCCATGATGGGCATTAAAACCTATGCCATCCTGGGCACCTGGGTGGCTCAGTTGGTTAAGCGACTGCCTTCGGCTCAAGTCATGATCATGGAGTCCTGGGATCGAGTCCCACATCGGGCTCCCTGCTCAGCAGGGAGTCTGCTTCTCCCTCTGACCCTCCCCCCTCTCATGCTCTCTCTCTCTCAAATAAATAAATAAAATCTTAAAAAACAAAACAAAACAAAACAAAAAAACCTATGCCATCCCAAGCGCTCCTGACAGCGAGGGGGAAAAGCCAGGAACTATAACCACTCACCTGGGTGACAGGCACAGTTCAGGAGTGTGAGCTATCGGAACAACCTGGTGAAGTCTCGCAAGGCCCAGCAAACTTGTTTACATTCCTCAGCACTAGAAAAGAAAAGGTAGGTTGGCCCCTGATGAGAAAGATGTTAATATGCTGCAAACAACCACAACACTGAGGTCCACTGAGAACTATCCTAGCTCTGCTTGAAGCTCTCTCCATTGTCTCTTGATTCTGCTTCTGATCTTTCTGTAACTCAAGGCAAATACTAACTACTGCATGTGAGAATAATTATAAGCTGTATGGTCCCTAAAGAGTGGCTGTGGATAAAAACTGTACGTTTGAATCTTGGCTCCACCACTCTTGGGCGAGTTACCAACCTGCTTTGTTGCCGCATTTGTTACCTACCTTATAATGAATGTTTGGAGGATTAAGTCAGTTCAACACTTGGTTGAAGTCCCTGACATAAATAGAAGAAAGCCAGAACCCCCAAATAAAAAAAGCAAGCATATTCACCTAAGGCTGATAACTTTAACTCTATGAGTTGAGCTAACTTAGGTACCCTGGTTTTCTCATTCTCTTCCAAAAGCAGATTTTGTTTACAAAGCCCATTCCGGCAACTACGTCTCTATCAGTCATTGATTCTCTAGTTGGACAGGCTGCTCAGGGTTTCCTCCTGTGGGAGGAGAATGGAGAGGATAGAGGAAAGGGTTAAGGCATGTAGAAAGGGGGGAGGAAGCAGGACTTGGTCCTCAGGCAAGCACTGAGATGGGGTTTTTCACCTAACCCTTTTCTTCCCAAAAGGCTTGCTTTGTCCAAAACTGTCACCGAGAAACCAGTTGATGCCCACCTTCATTCCTCTGTGTCAGTCTTCAGAACAGGTTCTGGTAACTGAACATGAAGCTGAGCTACAAATAGTACCTGGAAGAGGAAGAACTCCTGAATATGCTCATTCTTCTGTGGCCCACTCTCTGGCTCAGAGAAACTCAGGGACCAGAGCCTACCGCCTAAGATTCAATGTTAGAAGAGCTTTCTCCTCGTAATGGTTAAACACCAGGGGAGGGAACTGCTAACCGTGGTTCCACAGAAAAGATGAAAGGAGAGCTATCTCCTTAGTGCCTACATCTGGATTTCCCCACCTATCATAAGGTCTGAAACATCATTAAGAACCTTGATTCAGACCCCAAGATTTGACTCAACAGGATATTCTAGAAACTTTCTCCAGTCTCTCTCCATCCAAAATGTAATGAAAATGATAGTCTTCTGGTTTTACTGAAATTCTGCCATTTGTGAATTTAACATGCTTCCATACAACCATTCCTTCCCTCAGTCTATTTCCAAATCAATACTGACTATTGAGGCAGTTGGGTGAGCAGCACATATCACTCATGCTCCCAACTGTCACAAAGGAAAAAGATATGTAACCCAAGAGAAGCCACCGTGTGGCATGTTATCATAAGGAACTACAACAGTAAGAAATAGTTAAATGTGGGGCAACAATGGAGGCTTAAGATTCTTTTGCTACTCTGATGCCTTACATGTTTTAAATTCTACCCTTCTTCTACCCTTGGTTTAATACAGAAGAGAAATGATAACTCCATCCTTCACCTCTCTTGTGACACAGGAGAAACCAAAACCAGAATGCAACTACAGAGAACTGTGTTAGCCAGGGTGAAAGAGGGGTAGCCTGGCATCTCAAGTCAGCTCAGCTCTGCTCCCAGTCCTGTTTGCAACTGCTCTGGTGTCCAGAGCCTCAGCCAAATGTTTAATGTGTCCTTGATTAGGCCCAAAGAAATGGATTAAAAAAAAAAACAACAACAAAACACCAAACTTAGAAGCTACAACTATTTTCTGTTTTCCACCTCAGTCCTTCTGGCATTTATTTCCCATTTCATTCATTTATTTAAAATGGCCACTACTGGGGCACCTGGGTGGCTGAGTTGGTTGGGCGTCTCTGCCTTCAGCTCAGGTCATGATCCCAGCGTCCTGGAATCTAGCCCTGCGTCGGGCTCCCTGCTAAGCAGGGAGTCTGCTTCTCCCTCTCTTCGCTGCTCATGCTCTATCTCTCGCTATCTCTCTCTCCCTCTCAAATAAATAAACCTTTAAAAAAAGTCTAAAAATGGCCACTATTTTTTTTAGATTCTATTTTCTGGCTTCTAGTCCCACAATCCTGATCCTTTCACCATACTTGTGAATACTTTTATGGTGACCGTTCCTCAAGACCCGTAATCCTAGCGGTGTGCTGAGAAATACAGCCCTTCTCACCGGATGTTCGTGGATAATGGAGAGTAACCGAGCTCTAACTAACGACTTGAGCAAGACACCCCCATACTGGATATTAACTCTAGAGTCAATGCTTCCTTTATTCAACATCTTCTGACCTTGAGATTCTCATGTAAGTGTTAAGAGTCAGGGAATAAACATCAACATAGAGACATGGGAAATGATGGCAGGATTTCTTCTAGTCATAATTAGTCGTGTTTGGAGAGCAAGAATGATATTTCAAATGAAAAACCTCAGCTTTCTTTAAGGTGACCAACTAAAAATGTTAGGGAATTAATTACCAGTACCATTTGAAAAACAGGCTTGGACTTGCTGAAATGAAACTGAACCAGTTTACCCTCCCTGTTAGGATGGCAAACAAAGCAGCATGTTGAGGCAGGAATTATAGGACCTTACAACCAAAAGGGAGACTGAGTCATGCATGGAACAGAAGGTTCAAGAGCAAAACGTATACTAGAGAAAGAATTACTACAAGGAGGTGAGCAATCTCAAACCTTTTCTCTAGTACCTTGACATTGCCTCTTCTGTTCATTTCCCACCACCGCCTACTATAGGAGGAACTGCAAAATGTATTCCACAATGAGAGACCAAGTAGGCCAGCTTGGTAGTGCACCTTATTTCCCCATATCACAGGGCAAAGATCACAGATATTTTTGTTTGTAGCACTGCTTTATTTAGGTTCCTTTTCTGTGCCACTCAATTTTCCTTAAATGAGGGAATGTCCATGACTTTTCAGACGTATTCTATGGTTCTTCCTATCACAGATTAGCCCAGATAAGGGAATACAGGTTTGGTGGAGACTTATTCTAGAATGTGTGGGTGGTTACCTTAGAGCTGGCAGGAGACATGCTCCAGCTAGCTTTGCAAGTACATAACGACATTCCAGCAGGTTCTTTTCCAAGGAGAAAGTTAACATTCACTGATCATCTACTACATACCAAATCTTTAAATTTCCACTTGATATCTCATTAAGAACCCCTTATGAATAAGATAGGTAGTACTAAGCCTATTTTACAGTAAATAGGCCGAGGTTCAGTAAGTGGCAAGATTTCATGCCAACATCCTTGACTCTAAGCCTAGTTCTTTGAGGGTTCTCTCCAGCCTCTCATTTGCTTTAAGGAAATTAGAGCCAAAATGATCCTGCCCTTCTACTGACCAATACTAGATGGAATACAGCAAAACAGAAGCAGAAAGAAGCTACTTTTCCCTGAGACTGCTTAGAGGTGGAATACTACTTCTACTGGGGAGATTCACAGTAAAAAGAAATAAAATAATTTTGTAAAGCCATCCCAGTCAATATACACCTATCTAGAGGAGGGGAAATTCCCTTCTGACAAAATAGGTCATGAAGGTAGTCACATGATCTATGGCCAAAATCAGTAATACTTCTGGGACATGAAGTTAAGCTACTTTTAGTAAGCTACAAAATAACAGCACTCATAGGTTTGGAATTTTAAAAAATTAGCAAAGTTATTGGAGAAACTCTGGGAGGTGAGAAAGTAAACCATTTGGAAAGTAAGATAAGAAATTAAATCTCAGAAAAGAAGATTAGCTCTTATACCATCACCTACAATTTATTTTCTTCCCCTTTTATTTTTTTAAAGATTTTTATTTGAGAGAGAGAGCGCGCGCACGAAAGAGGAGAGAGAGCAGGCACGCACACAAGCAGGGGGAGGGGCAGAAGAGGAGGGACAACCAGGCTCCCCGCTGAGCACAAAGCTCGAGGAGACCTGGAGATCAGGACCTGAGGGGAAGTCAGACGCTTAACCAACTGAGCCACTCAGGCACCCCATTCCCCCTTTTAAAAACTAGGTCTGGTTTTAATTATAAATGGATACCACATGCTCATGAAAAAAAAAGAAAATAGTACAGAAAGTTATGAAATAAAAAGTGAAAGTCTTTCCGCCCCTGCCATCCTGGTCTTAGTTGTCTATCTCTCCAGAAATTTGCTATGCATATATACGACACACATAATAAAACAACTTTTAAAAAAAGTGCAAGTTGGTTCATTTACAACAGCATCAAAAAGAATGTAAAAAACTACAAAATGTTGCCGAAAGAAATTAAAGACACCAATAAATACGAAGACATCTCCTGTTCGTGGACTGGAAGACTCAATTTTGTTAGGATGTCAATACTACTCAAAGAGATCTACAGATTCAATGCAATCCCTATCAAAAATCCTATTGACATTTTTTGTGAAGATAGAAAAATCTATCCTAAAATTCATATGGAGTCTCAAAAGACCTTGAATATTCCAAATAACCTTGGACAAAGAACAAAGCTGGGGGTCTCACACTTCCAATTCCAAATTATTACAAAGCCATGGTAATCAAAACAGCATGGTACTGACATAAAGACAGACACAGAGACCAACGGAATAGAACAGAGGGCCCCAAAATAAATCCCTCGCATATATGGTAAAATGATTTTCAATAAGGGTGCCAAGACCACTCAGTGGGGAAAAGGACAGTGCTGGGAATTCTTTTCAATCCAAATGAATTGAAAGCAGGGTCTTTCTTTTCTTTCTTTTTTTTTTAAGGTGGGGAGGGGCAGAGAAAAAGAGAGAATCTTAAGCAGGCTCCATGCCCAGCACAGAGCCAAACGCAGGGCTCGATCTCACAACCCTGAGATCATGACCGGAGTAGGTATCAAGAGTTGGGACACTTAACTGACTGAGGCACCCAGGCACCCTGAAAGCAGGGTCTTGAAGAGATATTTGTCTACAGCCATGTTCATAACAGCATTACTTACAATAGCCAACAGGCAGAAGCAATCCAAATGTCCACCAATAGATGAATGAATAAATAAAATGTGGTACATACATAAAATGGAATGTTATTCAGCCTTAAAAAGGTAGGAAATTCTGACGCATGCTACAACATGGATGAACCTTGAGAACATTACACTGAGTCACAAAAGGACAAATACCATATGATTTCACTTATATAGGTACCTAGAAGAGTCAAATCATAAACAGAAAGAGTGATGGTTGCTGGGGGATAGGGAATGGAGAAGGGAGAGTTGCTGTTTTATGGGTATAGTTTTGGTTTTATAAGATGAAAAAAATTCTGGAAACTGATTGCAAACAACGTGAATGTGCTTAACACTACTGAACAGTATACTTGGGAATGGTTAAAATAAATTCTATGTGTATTTTATCACAATTAGAAGTTAAAAAAAATTGTCAGTACAAGTTGGGTTATATGATACTGTTATTTTTTCCCTTTATAATATACTTACATAAATTTCTGTAGTATGACATGCATATTCTTGCTCCTCCTTTTTTAGTGCCTCTTTAGTTACATTCTGTTAATTATTTAACCATTCTCTATTAATGAGCAATTAGAATATTTCCAGTGTTTTTCACTATTACCAAACCTTACTGCAACACTCATGCTTGGACCCATAAATCATTCCACTACTGTATGCATATAAGCCAATGCCTAAAATTTAGGCAAAATTCTAGAGATTCTAGATATATAAAAAGGCGTTATCAGGGTAAGGTAGCACACAGTTACAAAATTGCTACCATTAATACTACCAAAAGCCATAAAAATCTCATAACCTTTTGATTCAGTGATTGCATTTTAAGGAAAATAGTCAAAAGAAGGAAAAGGCTAGGGTTTTAATATTACCCGTAATACTAAAAAATAATCTAAATGTCTACTAATAGAGGCACTGTACGGAAATTAAGTAATGCCTTCTGGCTATAAAGTAGTAATTAGGAAGACTATGTAGTTACACTGAAAATGTTTACTATGGGTTCACAGTAAAAAATACTCATGTATACTTAACATTTTTACTAAGCTGTAAATAAGCAGCTCATGGGCCTAATACATCTCAGAGAGAGATTTTGTTTGGCCTGCATGACATTAGAATTTCAGTATCTTTAGGCATAGTGAAAATTTTCCAATTCACTGCAATTTACATCATCTATGTTTTACAACTAATGCTTCGCCTATTCACATCTGCATTCCTGACCCCAGAATACAGATGAGAACAGAGGACTTCAGAAAGATAAAGACAGATCTTGTGAAGGGTAGTGGACTGATGAATGCATTTTTCTTTTGGAAGAGATAACGCCTCCACTTACCCATTAAGATCTTATACCAGACCAGTTAATAAATTTGTACAGTAAAATTGATGCACACCTATACGGCATGATGATATTTCCTCTCAGACTGGTATCTAATGTCAATTTGTGCAAGTCAATGCTAAACAGACACTAAGTTGTGAATTTACAAAGGCACACAGAAACATACTCTTGGGTAAATCTGGTATAAGAAACAAAGATATATTTTTTCTGCACACCCATTTCTGTTCACATTAAAAAAAAAAACAACAAAACCAAAAAAAACCTCACATCACTCACCTAGTGACTTGTTTGTGGAAATCTGTAAGTTGTTTGTGTGTCACTGTGACTGCTCCCACAGTTGTCTCCTTTGGCAAACCTTTCAAGGAGTTCTCTAACCATCGACAAAAAGTCTGTGCAGAGAGACGGTAAGAGTTTTAAGAGGAGGCAGGACTTACTCAACTGGACCCTACAAGTAATAACAAAACCTGCAGGTTTTTCTCAGCAGCATCAGCTCTTCACGACTTGGAAGTAAGGAAAGGAATTAACAAAAGCACTACTATCTTTAGGCCTTCCAACCCTCTGGGGTTTGGAATAGTCTACAAAGGCAAACCTAGACTTCCCTTCAAAGGTGTAGCAGGCATCATTTCAGACAGCCCTTCTCTACCTTAGAAGTGAAGTCTCTTTTGGATGAGACTATTGTTCTGTTTGTCATTAAACTTCTGTAATATTTCAAAAATTAAACAGCTGCCAGAAAACTCGAGTGTAAAGATCAAAGGCAACCTACAGCAAAAGTTCAGTACCACAAAGAGCAAGGACAAAAAGTATAGTTAAGTAAGGGGCGCCTGGGTGGCTCAGTCATTAAGCATCTGCCTTCGGCTCAGGTCATGATCCCATCCCAGGGTCCTGGGATCAAGCCCCGCATCGGGCTCCCTGCTCGGCAGGAAGCCTGCTTCTCCCTCTTCCACTCCCTCTGCTTGTGTTCCTGCTCTTGCTATTTCTCTGTCAAATAAATAAAATCTTAAAAATAAAAAAAAGTATAGTTAAGTAAACATGTCAGAGAATATATAAATAATATGAATCCAGGGTCTAAAGGATTTTAAAGTCAACTCTCTCAGTAGAATAGTGATATCCAGTCAGCTCCTTTGTGATACCTGCCTGTTCTTTGGGTCAGAAAATTTTGTTGCTCACTCTGGTTGCTACTTAAAAGAATATTATTGGGGTGCCTGGGTGGTTCAGTGGGTTGAGCGTCTCACTCTTGGTTTCGGTTCAGGTCATGATCTGATGGGTTGTGGGATCCACTGCTCAACAGGGAGTCTGCCTGGGATTCTCTCTCTCTCCCTCTGGCCCTCCCCCGACTTGTGCACACTCTCTCTCTCTCAAATAAATAAATCTTTTAAAAAAATGTTGTAGGGGCACCTGGGTGGCTCAGATGGTTAAGTGTCTGCCTTCGGCTCAGGTCATGATCCCAGGGTCCTGGGATCAAGTCCCAGGGAGCCCGTTTTTCCCTCTGCCTCTCTCTCTGTCTCTTATGAATAAATAAATAAAATCTTTAAAAAAAAATGCTGTAAAAGAATATTATTTACATCTGAGCATAGTCTCTTTATACCTTTCATATGCACAAAAAAACCCCTTACTTCCTTCCTCTTCAAACTAAAAATCAAATTCCAGAGATTTCCTCTGGGTTATTTTCAGTTGAACTGTTCTTTGAGTTAGCTTTAAATTTTCCATGCCTTTCTTAAGTAGGATGTACACCTTGGTCGTAGTTTTCAGCAATAAAATAACCTTTTATAACTAAGTTTTTAACATTATATATTCCCCCATTATGTTCATTTATGATAACAAACTGGAACAAAAGTAAACATTACATTATAAATGCTTAAGAAGTCCTGCATAATTCTCCAAATGTTGCCCCCAAGGAAGAGAACACTCTACTAAGACAAACAAGGAGGGGCAAGAGATTCAGGAAGAACCCTTAACTGATAAAGTTTTGGCATCCAAAAACAGCCTATGAGTTAACTACAATATAGCCCTAACCAAGAATAAGAAAAGAAACTAAAAAGCAAAACTAGTCAGCTAGCACACAATGGGTCTCATCACCTTCTAATAAAGGAATCTGAGAAATCTGGTTGAAAGCACTGAATAAATTTGCCACAGATGGGTATCCAACAAAGAAGGTAAGGGTTTAAATACATTCACGTATATTCACGTCACATGACAAAGCTGATAAGCCATCTTCTATTGAAAAATCCCTCCTGTGTGTTGAATTTTGAAAATGGTACAAAATTAAGAAAGTGCTCAAGAATGCAAATTTTCTTTGGGCTTACATCCTTAGAATCTCAATCAGTTTACAGGGTACGGACAACCTGTATTTATATAAGAGTTCATTTACAAAAACTCAGTTGTAAGTTGATGTTTATAGAAAACAATCACTTTAAATTTTTTGACACCCATTCTGTGGTTATCTATCTATATAGTAAACTCTTATGAGCCCATGGATATCTGGTTTCTGTTCCTGCCTCAACTTACTTTTGTAATTTTCTTCCTCTGTTAGCACTTAACCATATGTTTACAAAATAAGAATGTTTTTATTTTTATTTTTTTAAAGTTTTTTTTATCCATTTATTTGAGAGAGAGAGAGAGAGAGAGAAGCAGACTCCCTGTGAGAGGGAGCCCCACACAGGGCTCGATCCCAGAACCCCAAGATCACGACCTAAGCTGAAGGCAGCTGCTTAACCAACTAAGTCACCCAGGCACCCCAAGAATGTTTTTATAAAGTTAAATTTACATAGTAAGTTTTCTGATACCTGGGAAACAAGTATGTTTGTAAAAAGTTAACAGTATGGAAATTTTATTTCTCATGTCAAGTGCTTTTGTAATTAAACCTGTTGGCACTGATGGGGTTTACTGAGTACTTTCTTTACGAAAACACAAAAATATAGCCATATTAGATTGAAAAAGAACATGCTGAACAACTAGCAATAGGACCTGTAGATACTATTCATTCCTGAAGCACTTGAGCTTACATGGAAGAACAGAGCTACCTGATGAAACCAAAGTCACATAGGAGCCTCAAGAGTTTGGTATAGAAGAATTAGGGGTGCCTGGGTGGCACAGTCGGTTAAGCGTCCAACTCTTCGTTAGGCTCAGGTCCTGAGATTGAGCCCCGTGTTGGGCTCTGCACTCAGCTCGGAGTCTGCTTGAGAGTCTCTCTCCCTCTCCCTCTGCCCCTCCTATTCGTCCCCTCTCTCTCTCAAATAAATAAATCTTAAAAAAAAAAAAGTTCATGTGGCTGTTTTGGAAGATAAACCTAAAGAAAATGTTAGAAATTTATCAAGCATCTGCCCTACACATGACCACCTTTCATTTTAGCCAAAGATCAAGAAAAGCAGATGCTCACTAATATAAACTAATCACTGAATTTTGGAGATGAACACACAAATCCAAGGCAGAACTTCTGGCTCAGTAACATCAGAATCTAACCATAAAAGTGTACTCTGTTTTGTGAAACTGCTGAAGTTGAGGCTAACATATGTCATCAATGATACAAAGCAAGAGACGACATTAAGATGCATATGGACTTAAAAGTTACAATAAACTTGTGCATCTGGATTTTTCTGTAGTTCTGGAAGACAGCTCACTTTAACTAGAACCAACTGTGCACTTTTCTAAACTGCTTTCAATATTAAAAAAATTATAAATACTATTTAAAAAATAATGTATAGGCTATGTGTACTTTACCACTATGCTCAAAACTTTCATGCAGTACACATAACTTGATTTGTGATCATGTGGCCCAGTACTGATATTATTTGGAAAATACTGGATAGCCTAAAAAAACCTTCCATGCTCAGGTGATAAATGACCTGGATCAAGAATTGAAACAAGATGCAAGTTAATCCAAAGGAGAAATCCAAGTGTATATTGTGAGCTGATTTTCTGCTTCTGTATCCCCAAATGCTCTGGCTAGATTTATTACCAAGGAAAACCATACAGTGCTATCTAACGAGCTTGGAGTAAATTCACTTCTTGAATAACCTGTACTACTATGTAACTGATATATGGGAATCTCTCACAAGTGAACAAATTTCTCACTGGCCAGCCACACAGCTGAATTCAATGCTTAGTATTCACTTCAGGTAATATAAACCCTGTGACAGTGACACCAACATGCTTTAAAAACCTCACAATGAATTACTGGCCTTCTATAGGCCCCTTCATCTAATAATTAATATGCCTAGATTAGGTTCCATGAATATACAACAGAGCTGGTTTCAAAATTATAGTCTGCCTCCAGGGACCAAAGTTTAAGGACTGTGAGAATGGGTTCTTCCTGAAAACAATCTTACCGGTCTGTCAACCTGCATGATCTCCCAGAGTACTTCAGCCACATCTGGTAGGGTATAGGGAGGGAGACAAAAGCAGCACGTGTGGAGCAGTTGGCTTACAAGTTGCTGTCCAAGCTGGTTCATCACCTGTCCAATCAGTTCTTTCCGTAATTCAAAGTCTTCTTCATGCTATAAGGAAACAAGAGCAAAAGATGAGTTCTAATTTCAACTCTCCACTCTAATAATTCCTCCTTCCTGGAAAAGGAAGTATATATAATATATAACAGCTAGATTCACAGACTCCAATAAAATGTTCTGTCCTTAGGAAGAAAATATCAAGAATTTAGTATCAAGGAAATGGGCATGGATTTCAGCTGAGATTAACCTTAACCCTTAGATTTTTTCATGAATAGAAAGCAGAAGAGAAACAACGACTAAAGGTTACAGGTAGCAATTTTAATTATTTTTCAGAGAAAAATAAAGTGTTCCTATTTCCTTTTTTAAAACCAACTGAATTGGAGCACCTGGGTGGCTCAGTCATTAAGCATCTGCCTTCGGCTCAGGTCACGATCCCATGATCTTTAAAAAAAATAAAATAAAATAAAACTAACTGAATAAACAATCAAAGACTTCTATCAGATACCTAATCTTTTCTATCAAAAAAACCTTATTTTCTTCCTCTCTCTAGTCTATACATTTATTTCTAATATCTTGAAAAAAATAACTTTTTTTTTTTTTTAAAGATTTTATTTATCTGACAGAGACAGCAAGAGAGGGAACATAAGCAGGGGGAGTGGGAGAGGGAGAAGCAGGCTTCCCGAGGAGCAGAGAGCCCGATGTGGGGCTCAATCCCAGGACCCTGGGATCATGACCCAAGCCAAAGGCAGACGCTCAACAACTGAGCCACCCAGGAGCCCCAGAAATAACTTTTTATAAATTGCTTTTCACATCTAGTTTTCTTCTTTTTCTTTCTCCTTTTATGACCAAACTTCTTGAATAATTAGCCCACTCACATAGTTGCTTATTCCTTCACTGTTCTCTATTACCTTGAATTCTAATCCATATTTAGCCAAATCTACCTTGAAAATTTTGTGAACCATTTTACTACTCCAGCCCAACTATCCTGACTTTCTCTGTGATTTATGCCCCAGTTAAGACTATCCTCCCCTCTCTGATCCATCCAAATTCCACCTATATCCGATGGTCCCACTGAAGTCCCTCTTCTTCCAGAAATTAATCCCAACCCACTTCTTTTTTTTTTTTTTTAATTTTTATTTAATTGACAGAGAGAGAGAGAGAGAGACAGCGAGAGAGGGAACACAAGCAGGGGGAGTGGGAGAGGGAGAAGCAGGCTTCCCGCTGAGCAGGGAGCCCGATGCGGGGCTCGATCCCAGGACCCTGGGATCATGACCTGAGCCGAAGGCAGTCACTCAACCAACTGAGCCACCCAGGCGCCCCAATCCCAACCCACTTCTGACCAAGGAGTTTTCCCTCCTCTGATCTCATAGCAATCATGACTTTTATCACTCATTTGGCAATCAAATACTGCCTTCCTATTGTTATTTAAATATTCATATCTGTGTATCTCTTCTACTAAACCTTGAATGACATGGGAGGAGAAATACTTTTAGATTGTTAATATATACCTTACAGCACCTAGTAGAGGCTGTCTTAAATCTAATAGTTAATGTTTTGGTTAGTGAATGGTATGTACCTACCAATATAGATCAAATAACAAGAATCTGGTTTTCCCCTAAGAAATGAGGAAGAGATGTAAAAAGTGATGAGCTGCAAAGTAGCAAGGTACAATGTTTATACTTACATCATTGGCTACCCCTGTATGGATAAGGTCTCGTAGGAACCTCATGACACTGCAATTGGCATCCCGGTGGTCCAGGGTAGTGGAGGCAATGGCCCACTGCAAGATAGGGATGACCACTTGGCTCCTCAGCAAGGTAACAGGGCTACGCTGAATAAATCTGGTGTGGAAAGACAGGCTAGATATAAATGACAGGATTAGGCTCTATAAGCAGCCAGAGTAAAAGGCAAAACTACGGATAGAGACAGTAAAAAATCAGTGGTTGCTAGCAGTTAGAGGGTGAGGGAGGGCTGAACAGGTGAACACATGGATTTTTACAGTATTAAAACTATTCTGTATGGTATTATATTGGTAGATACATGTCATTACACATTTGTCCAAATCCACAAACGGTACACCACCAAGAGTGAATCCTCATGTAAACTATAGACTTTGGGTGATAATGACATATTAATATAGGTTCATCAATTCCAACAAATGGACCACTCTGGTGGGGGATGCTGACGGTGAGGGAGGCCATGGCGGGGGCAGGTGAGCACTGGCATATGGGAACTCTCTAAACTTTACACTCAATGTCCCACAAGATTTCTCAGACCCTTTAATGTACATGGAGAATCTCCACAAAAAAGATACAATATTTTCCAAATTTACTTCACAATGCTTATTTGTGCAAAGAGCATCTCTGGGGATCAGTTTTTCAAGGAACACACACTGGGAAAAGAGAGACTGGAGAGTCCACCCAATGTTCTCCCGTATCAACAACAACAAAGGTGTTTCTAACTTGTCCAAAAACTAACCAAAAAAGCGTTCGACATACAATCCTGAAATAGTCAATACTATTTCGCATTTGTGATAAGGTATGTATTAAATGTATAATTACATATAATAATCTATTTTTCATAATTTTTAAATGCTTCTATGTTCACTAACTGATTTGGTTCAAATTCCTTAGCTTGGGACTAAAGAAGGAATTCAAAGGTTTGGCAATAATATAAGTCAGTGTTACTGGTAAAGGGAAATTTAAGCAAAAACTGGGGTGGAAAGCTGGGTGCAGAACCAAGAAGTGCAAAACAAGATAACTTCTAAGGCACCTTAAAATCCTAAGAATTTTTTACTCTGAGATGTGATTATATCTAAAGGATGCGAAGCTTCCTAAAGGAAAAAGCTGAAGTGGAACATGTCATCAGAGCAGCACAGAAAGTTAAAACTACAGGGGATTCTAGAGATTTTCTAGTCAAATGTTTTTACCAAGTTGGTTTTAATTGTCTTGTCCATGTTCTCTCCTTTGTGACAGAAACCCAGCTGCTTTACCCTGCTCCCATCCAACTCCTTTTCCTCACTTACAGGGATATTCTGGTTCACAATTTAACTTAGGGCTATGAATCATTAACCTACCTATACTTCACTAACCTCATTTTATAGAGAAGCAAACAGTCAAGTGTTACATGACAAGACGAAGCAGTGATGGGGATAAGCAATAAAAGAAAGGGTTGCTCTTCAGAAGGACTGACCTGGTGGCCAGCCTGAACAGGTCATCCACAGTGTCAGGGTGATTCTGGAGCCCATTCTGCTGTTCCAGCAGCTGAAAGGTAGGGATGCACAGTGCCTAAAACAGAACAGTGATTTTAAATAAATGCTAGTATATAAATCCAACAGCATTCAGGCTTGCTAAATATCACAACATATACAAAAGGAATAAAGTGGGGGAAGCAAAGTGGGAAAAGAAAAAGACTATGATGAGAATCAGATCAAGAAAAGGAAGAGAGAAATCTTTCTCAACTGATAGAGTTTTCATATATGAAGTCCACATTTCAGAAAGGGTTGAGGGTATAAATTTTCGTTGATGAAACTGGACAGATGTCATCTCAAAGTTTTAGAAGTTTCCGGGGGCGCCTGAGTGGCTCAGTTAAGCATCCAACTCTTGATTTCGGCTCAGGTCATGATCTCAGGGTCATGAGAGTGAGCCCTGTGTTGGGCTCCATGTTAGGCGGAGAGCCTGCTTAAGATTCTCTCTCCCTGTTCCCACGCTCCCTGCCCAGCTTGCTTTCTGTCTCTCTCTCTCTCTCAAAAAAAAGAAAATTTTAGAAGTTTCTGAAAGTAAAGGCTGCTTATGTACTAGATATGGTCAAGTCCACTAAAGGAGTACATGAACTTTTTTTTCAAGTTTTAAGGATAGTATGTCCATTTTATTTCTGAGAGAGCGTGCCAGTGGGGGTGGTGGGCAGAGGGAGAGAGAGAATCTTAAGCAGGCTCCATGCCCAGCCCAGAGCCTGATGTGGGACTCGATCTCACAACCCTGAGATCATGACCTGAGCCAAAATCAAGAGTCGGACACTTAACACCCCCCAGGTGTCACATGAAATGTCAATTTTAAAGGGCAAGACATCTTGTGAAAAGGAGCATCATTAACTCCCTAATATATTTTCCTCCCTATGACTAGGAGGGGAAAAAAGCAGTGTATCAAGAGCCTTTTCCAATGCCTGCTATTTACCCTATGACCATCCCTGCTAATAAGTGAGTTAGTTCACTGGTTGTTCTAGGCAAGAACCTAAAAACAGAATCATGCTTGAGCTTACAGATCTTTTGTTTTATATCCATTTGTTCCCTTTTCCACGTCTCAAAAAACCATTATCTTTAGAGAGCATAAATTTGGCAGTAGTAGCTGTAATGATCCTTACAGTCATATATGGTCAATTTCTCATTCTCCCAGGCATGTCTGTCCAGAGAACAACTAGCAAGTTTCTACCTCTCTGTTATTACGCCTGGAGGATAAACAATGAGAAGCAAGAGAATTCAAAACATGGTGAAGAACAAACCGCTCAGGGCTTTAGTCCCTCCAAGATACTCCCCAGGGAAAACAGACCTGGAGCATGTCTAGTAGTCCCTGCCGACAGCCCTCTTCCATGCCGTATTCATCCACAAGGATACTGCCAAGGTACAGGAAACAGGAATGCTGATGTACGTGGTACACATTCACCATCTGCCAAGGGAGAAACCAGTTGTTCAATTCTCTACCTGCCTAAGTATCAACTTAGGAAACTGTCTGGAAGAAGAAATTCAGAGACAGACTGGTTTCTTCTCTTTAAGACAACATAGTAAAGCTTGTTGGCAACATTTTTTGAAACACAGGGCTCAATTTTTCAATAATTTTCAAGTACTCTTTTTAGAGTCCTTCCAGCCTTTGACCTTTTATCTTCCCAAGACAATGTTGTAAGAGAGCTGTATGTAGTTCGAGCTGGAAGCCGTTAAGATGCAATCATCCAAGCTATTTGCAAAATCCTAGCACAAATCCCAATACCTAAAGGTTGTCCTTATTTGCATTAAAGGTTAACTCTTAAAAAAAAAAAAAAAAAGAAAGAAAGCATATATAGCTATAGCAGGGCTAAAAATACCAAATACCCTTATCCTGAAAGAAACTGTGAAAGCACTGTTTAAATTTTGAGTTGTTTCTAAACCCCTCTACTTAAACTCTTAAGTAAAAAAGTGTTTCTGTTCAAGATACCTGGATCTCAAGAGAATAAAAATGTTAATACAATATACATATTTGAATTAAATGATTTGTTCAGCATTTTTTCCCTATTCTCCTCCAAAAATTAAGAGGCATCTGCACATTTATCTATTTAAAATGCCATCACAACACATGTATTGATTTTTTTTTTTTTAAACATAGGCCTTGAACTCATGACCCTGAGAGCAAGACCTGAGCTGAAATCAAGAATCGGACGCTTAGTGCTCGCTTCAGCAGCACATATACTAAGAATCGGACGCTTAATCAAATGTACTGGTTTTATTATATAAATTCAACTCAATGAGTGTGGTGGGGGCTGAAAGACAAAGTGACTGACTCTTATTATTAACGTATACCATGGAATGGGCCACATGTGATGAGAGCTATGACTCTATTTGGTGTTGTATACTCAAAACTATATGCTCTACATAATGAATGATTTAAGTCAGGAGCTGGTAAACGTTTTCTTTAAGGGCCAGATAGTAAAAATTTTAGGTGTTGCTGGTCATATGATCTGTCTATTCAACTTTGCCACCACAGCACAAATGGCCAATACAGAATACTTAAATGAGTAAGCATGGCAACCTCTTAGTAAAACTACACTTATAAAACCAGGTAATAGGCCCAATGGTTCTAGTTTGCTGACCTCTGATTTTTGAATTTTAAAAAATACTTTTCATTTTTTCACATATACTGTCTTTAGAACACATTTCCTATACAAGGTGCTACTCAACTGGGTTGGTCACATACTTAATTAGCAGGAATAAAAAAAAAAAAATCAAAGTCATGAGGGCATCCTCTAACAGCAAAGGGGCATTAAATCAAGTTATGTTTGACCCAGAATGTATTACACTGAAGAGGACATATAACCAAAGGTGGAAACGCATGCAGTACAAACATATGGTGTCCTCAGGGTACAGTAAATGTAAACTTTAATCAAATCTACAATACAAAGGAGGCAGGGCTGTGCATATGCCAACTGATACTGCACTAGCATGACCCTACTTGAGGGTGCGTGCTTCCTTAAGAATGAGGTGCCTAGGAGAGACAGGCAGGGCAGGGTCACATCTCTGGGGGCAATCACCACAATCCTCAGGAGGCTGAACTGTAAATAAATGCCAGCCTCTGCCCGCTGTCTGTCCTTGCCCTGGCTGTTCTGGTCTCTCTGACGACTTTGCACAGAGCGAGCCCAGGTTCTGCTTTGCACGCAGCTGCTGCTCTCCCCTGCTTGCCCCACCAGCCCGGCCGCCCTGCATCCCACCCGCCTCAGCTCCCAGGTGCCACCAAGGAACCGACGCCTCCAAGACCAGCAGAGTTGCCAGGCAGGAGCTAATAAAACTGGCAAGAATAAAGGTGTCGTGAAAACATGTGCCTGATCCATAAAGAGATTCTAACCCAAACCCTATATATTGTACAAATGGACACTGCTCCTAATGGGAGGGGTGACTTATTTTCAACATTTTTAATTTGTTTTCTTATGGGTTTACGATTTTGAATTTTTCTTATTTGTTTGAAAGGAATTGTGATTATTATCAAGCTGAGTGCAGCCTGTAAAAAGAATGTTAAGTTGTGGGTAAAATATGCAAGTGAAGAGAAATATATTGTACAAATTCTATTTAAAAAGGCGGGGGGATGCCTGGGTGGCTCAGTCGGCTAAGCGTCTGCCTTCGGCTCAGGTCATGATCCCAGGGTCCTGGGATCGAGTCCTGCATCAGGCCCCTTGCCCAACATGAGTGTGCTTCTCCTGCCTGCCACTCCCCCTGCTTATGCTCTCCCTGACAAATAAAAACAAACAAACAAAAAAACAACTGGCTGGTTCAGTCAGTGGAACATATGACTTTGGATCTCAGGTTTGTGAGTTTAAGCCCCACGCTGAGTGTAGAAGTTACTTAAAAAATAAAATTTAAAATTTAAAAAAATTTAAGAGGGCACTCATTGTCAGGGTCAGCTCTTCAGAGGGTTTGCCTCCTTAAAATCTGCACCATGGATATACTGTCCAGGTAGACAAAGGTCACTTCTGGCTAGGTGGGTGTGGCCCAGCCTGGAGCTGTGCATTTTCCCTCAATGCATGGATGCAAAACCTAAGAAGGCACTTGCTCCAAGTCCTGCAAATGCCAAGGTTGACACTTTGCCTTGCCTCAATCTAGTCCTGGCTTTGCTGTAAGGTTAACATCAAATTGCTTAGTGATCTAAGTTACTAGTTACAGGCTTCGTATATAGAATAGTTCTTGATGTGAATGTGATTGAGTCACACCATCATAATTACATATCAATCTTGGTGATTATAAAAAAGTCAAACATTTCTTGACAAATAACAGACTTATATGATCACCTGTGGTTGAGATAGAAAAAATTCCTTTGGGCCGGCCAAGAAACAGCAAAATTTGACGGGACACATTTTAAAAAGAAAAATTAGTATAAAAATGCTTAGCGCTGGTATATGAGAACTGAACATTAAAGTCGTTCTCTTCTTAATTTTACAGTGGAAATGTGTTACTATTTAGACTATTACTATACAGAATAGATTATAGGCAGTTTCCCTCAGAGACAACATACCATAGGCACTACTTATCTCTTTCAAATATTTTGGAGTTTGTAATTTAATAAATACAAAAGTGTTTCATTTCATCAGCAAAGTTTTTGTTCTAAAGACTCCTATTTCAGGGGTGCCTGGGTGGTTCAGTAAGGTAAACGTCTGCCTTCAGCTCATGTCATGATCTCAGGGTCCTGGGAGAGGGACCAAGTCAGGCTCCCTGCTCAGCGGGGAGTCTGCTTCTCCTTCTCCCTCTGCCCCTCCCCCCGCTCCTGCTCCCCCCCTACCCTCTCCCAAATAATAAAATCTTTAAAAAAGAAATAAAGACTCCTACTTCAAATTCTGTACACTTTACATTTTCCCTCTCAGGAATAACTTACCTGTGTAACCAGTGGCTGAAGCAGGGCTGCAGATCCTTTGCCTACACAGCGAACAGCAAAGCGGAGGCACCTGCAACAACGCTCTACAATCCGATTATCAGCCCGGTGTTTATTGAGAGTCTCAGATAAAACTGGCCATATCTGAGTCAAAAGTCCAAGAGCACAAGAAAGAAAACAGTGAACAACTAAGGGCTAAAAAAAAAAAAGGGCTCCCAAGTTGGTAACATCTGATTTGGTTTTCAAATAATTTGGGAAAAGCTTTCTTTATAGGAAAACACGTAGCCTGAATCTAGTGTGCATGAGTGCGTTGAGTGTGTACTCAATATGCTATCCATCACTAAAAACACAACCACTTCTTAAGAGAAGCACAGTGACTCTTTAGAACAGGAAGAAGAGCATGTCTAACTTCACTAAAAGATAAACTTTGGAATTCCTGATTTAGGATGAAAAGAATTAGTATTAATTATAGAGGAATAGATGTTTAAAGACAGTTCTGATTTGGAATTCTTTGAACAAAAGGGCACAGCTAATAAAAAGGCATTATTTGATACTGTCAAACACTTATGGATACTTGGTGTTTCCCCCCTGAAGTCTGAAAAGCACTTCTCAAAACATGCCTTTTGATCTTCATATTACCCTCAGTGAAAAAAGTAGAAGTGTGTTCACAATGGGGAAACAAAAGCCGTGAGGGATAAATGGCTTTGTCAAAAAAAAAATTCTGCTAGTATTAATCAGGCCTCCTAGCAACTCCAGGATTCACATAGTTAATCTCTCTCTACTTCTCTGGACTATGAGTGCATTTCCCCACGTCTGTTTTCTTATCAAATCTTAAGTAAAAAATATTTATTTGAATATAAATTCTTCTATTCATTGAAATTTAAACTGTATCAACTGTATCAACAAATTGAATCTTCCTATGGACCTAGAAGACAATACCTTCTCACTTTAGTTACCCACAGCCTTGTAAGGAAAAAGGAAGAAAGCCTTGTACCACAGGCATCCGTTAAGCACTTACTTCCTGTATGACTTTTTGGCACGGATGAGTTTGTCCATTTTCCACAATGGGATTGGTGTGTCTGGGGAAAGGCAACAACCCAAAATAGTAAAAGAAGAGCAATTTAACTGAAGAGCCACAGCCCCGAACCCTGCTAGCTTACTTGGTAATATTGTCACCACATAAAGAATACCAAAATAATAAAGTTATTTATGACTCAACACTTTTTCCTTCAATTCAGTCAAACAAACACAAGCACATAGTTTAAATCATTCCCCCTTTTTTTGCCACCTTTAAGCCACTTCCACTAAAGCATGGGGACTCAATCTAACTCTGGCTTAACATGGGTTGTGGAGCACTACAATTATCTTTTTCTTTTTTTTCTCTTTAAAACCAGAATAAGTACTCTTCTAAATTAATAAAAAATATTAATTAAAAACGAGGTTATCTAAATCCACTATAAGAAACAAAGTACTATTCCACTCTCAGCATTAAAAGGCAAAAGCTTCAGAAATTCTAATCTACCCAAGATGTTTCTCATGGTTCTAGTCTGAACCCAGTGATATATGATATGGGCCCACTCACAGTATGTCAAATCCAATTACTTGTCTAGTTCTAGAATCCACTAATTTGAAAGAAAGCAGCAAAAAAATCCTGTATGATTACGAACCTCTTTAAAAGAAAGAAATTTTTTAATTTCAATAAGCTCAACAGCAACTTAATAAAAATCTCATTTTCTTTAAATTGGGGGATTTCCATCTATTGCAGATTTTCCTTCCATTTATTGTGAAATAAGGACTGTTGGTTGGGATTCCAGAATGTCATGTAACAGGGCTATCATGATTATATAAGAAAAGCATTGCACCAAATTAAAAAGAAAAACCTGTTGACAAGAACACATAAGCTAACACACCTCAGTTTTAACTTACTCCACATAGGCTTTTACATAACAACTACCCTGATATTCCAGTTATATCTATGGGTCTGACAATTTATAAAAAGCTCTCAAAGAAAAACTAGGTAAACTGGAAAGAACCAAAAAAAAAAAAAAAGCTCTCAAAACTCAAGTGCTTTTTTTAATCATTAGGCTCCTCTTGACTTCAAAGAAAGATCCTTCAAAGAAGGATTAATTTCACCTGATCAATGAAAAGGCTTCATGATTTTTTTGCACCCCTATAAAACACAGCAATAGCTCTGAAAGTGTGGTCCTTGGAATAGCACGCAGCCGCAACAGCATCACCTGGGAACTTATTAGAAATGTAAATTCTGGGGCGCCTGGGTGGCTCAGTTGGTTAAGCGACTGCCTTCGGCTCAGGTCGTGATGCTGGAGTCCCAGGATCGAGTCCCGCATCAGGCTCCCTGCTCAGCAGGGAGTCTGCTTCTCTTTCTGACCCTATCCCCTCTCTCCCCTCTCATGTGCTCTCTCTCTCTTTCTCTCTCTCAAGTAAATACAATCTTAAAAAAAAAAAAAAAAAGAAATGTAAATTCTTGGGTCCTACCCAAAATTCAACTGAATCAGACACTCTGGGGATGGGACCCAGCAATTTGTTTTTGATAAGCCCTCCAGATGGCTGTGGTGCATGTTAAAGTCTGATAATCACCAATCTAGAGACCAAAAATTTTAATTACATTTTAGAGGATCTTTTGACAGAGGTCTGCCAAGAACATATTCTTAGAATTTGTCTTTGCACCAAAATTTCGGGTAATGGGCTTATCAGTCTCCTAACAGAAGAGATTATAGGCGGTACCTGAAGTTTAGGAAAACAACACTTGCTTTCTTCAATACACAATGGTCTTATTTGAGCATTAACCCAAGGCAGGGAACCAGTCTCCCTTCTTACCTAAATATTACTGCAAGGCGATCTAAGAACACAGTGGGATCTGAGGATATACCATTGCTGGGCTCCTGAGACAACAGCTGAAGAGACAGAGAGGCATCAATACCCTGTTGTTACACATACATACCTACTGCAAGCACTGCAACATACACCCTTACATCAACTTCCCTCTCAATCTCTGCTTATTTCCTTCTAGGGTGGTGCAAACTCAAATAGTGCAAACTTTTAAATTCATATTGTCAAATTCCTTTCCTTCACCTTACTGCATCATAGCCAAGACTGCATATTACTACATTTCACTACATGATCACTGTGGAGTAGAAAACAGTATTATTTAATTTTTTCCCATTTACTTTTATAATGACCAAGACATTATAGACATTATATACATTATATAATATAGATCATATGTAACATTATTATATAATCTATATCTTTATTTCACTTTCTTTTACAACACTTTTTTGCTTTTTTTTTATTACAACACTTTAAAATGACTAAGGCTTCATAATAAATTTTAAGAGATAAAGCAAGTTACTTCTTATTCGCTCCTAAAATTTCTTAAATGTTTCTACCAGCATATCATTAGAGATAAACTTCAGAGTCATTATGTCAAATTCTATTATTGCACTATAAATGTAACTTGAGAAGAGTTGACAACTTTACAATATTCTTGAAGGAAACATGGTAGGTTATGGTTTTGGTTCCTAACTTGAATGGTATTTTCCCCATTATATCTTCTAAATTGTATTACTGATAGTGAAAATCTACTGGTTTTAGAATACTTATTCCATGTATGCAGCTCCCTTGACAGACTTATTAATTTTAATAACTTTCTAGTTCATTCTTTTGGCTTGTCTAGGTAGATAAAAGATCACCTGTAAATTCTGTCTTTTCCTTCCTAACATGTAAACATCATATACATGTACTAAACCCCTTTTTAAATTGGACTCACCTTTTTCAATGCCATAACCTGAACAGAACATAGTTCACTAAGGCATTCAGTAATCTTATCCAAAGGTAACCTGGCTAGGACAAGTGCTGTCCCTGCAAGACAAAGAAAAATACAAACAAAACAAAATAAAAGCTGAACTGAGGTAATTCATTGGTCTCCATCATTTGACTAACAGAAGAAGCCGGCTGGTTTCATTCTTTTAAAAAGATCAACACTGCTTTTTCAGTTATAGTATCTTGTTATTTAGGTCGGTTTCTCTTTATTTGGCTTAGACAACAAAGTGACCTTCACACTAACATTTATAACTGAAGTTAATATTAAATTCTTTCTCCTCAGCAGACTATGGGTTTAAAGATGTTTAAATACATCTCCCCTTCCAATTCTTCAAATACTTAAAAAAAAAATCTCCTTCACAAAGCCAATGCCAAAGCTATTTTTATATAGCACAGTACAATGGTTCTCAAACTTCCCAGAGGTTCTGATCTAGCATGTCAAGGACAGCCTTTATTTTTGATAAGTACCGTAAGCAATTCTTATCATCAGAGAAGTGTGAGAAACAGACAATTTTTTTTGTAAGAATGGGCTGAAATTAGAGATCTGATTCTAGTTATAGCATAACAGAATCTATGAGCTAGGTAAGGTATTATCTCTGGGCCTCAGTTTCTTCATCTGTAAAATTTTGAGTGCTTTGAACAGAAGAGTAAGTTAGTTTGCCTTTCTTTCATTTTTTAAATAGTTGCAAAAGCCTACCGACCCCTTCTTTTATTAAATAAAATCTTAACTTGGAACTCCAATAAAATACATTTATTAAAAAAGTAGCTAAAGTGGGAATAGAAGGCCCAGACCCTTCTCATTCAGCCTTCTTCTTGTCATAATCCCCATAAAAGCTGAAGCATCTCCCCCAGAGCCAAATTTAGTCTAGGTGTTTTCCAAGGTAAAAACAAAACAAAACAAAACACAAACTCCATGACTGATTTTTCTCTCTTCCAAAATTTCATTCAAAGGAATAATAATCAATCCATAAGTCCAAATGTGAATGAAAAAACTAAATGATTTTTCCTGGTAGTCTATAAGCCATGGGTGAGTTAGACTTATTTAAAACTGGAGAGGGGACTCTAACTTAAACATGCTTTTTCCTTTTAATTCATTCCCACAGAAAAGAATGTTATTAAAACTTTTTATTTTTTTTTAATTTTTTTTTTTTAAGATGTATTTATGGGGCACCTGGGTGGCTCAGCTGGTTAAGAGGCTGACTCTTGATTTTGGCTCAGGTCATGATCTCAGGGTTGTGGGATGGAGCCCCAAGTCAGACTCCCCATTCAGCTAGGATTCTCTCTCCCTCTGCCCCTCTCCCTCTCTCTCAAAATACATCTTTTTTTTTTTTTAAAGATTTTATTTATTTGACGTATATAGAGAGAGGCGTGAAAGAGAGAGCACAGGAAGGAGACAGAGGAAAAGGGAGAAGCAGGTTCTCTGCTGAGTAGGGAGCCTGATGCAGGGCTCAATCCCAGAACCCTGGGATCATGACCTGAGCCGAAAGCAGACGCTTAACCAACTGAGCCACTCAGGCACCCCATAATTACATCTTTAAAAAAAATCTAAAAATAAAAAGTTTTATTAAGAAGATATCACTGATGACTGAGATGCCACATCCTACAACATACAGGTTAGACGTCACTTCAGTATCAAGGTTAAATTTCACTAGAAAATTACGAGATGGCAGAAATAACCACTAGCAGTAAGTAAGTAGTAAGAATATTTGACTCTGGTTCAATGCTTTATTATCTATGCCTATGAATGGAAACAACAAAAACCCACGCTACAAAAAGAAAATCTGTCTTGGAAAATGCAGATACACTGACTGGAAAGGAACTTGGCCATAGATATACGAAAGATCAGTTAGTTCCCACACAAGGTCACCCAATCTAGCCAAGACTACTTGTTTGCTATTCACAGAGGCTTAAATGATGCCACACAGGTTATATTACCCAATCTTTTGATATATTCTCAATCCCCTCTAACTACAAGCTGTAAGGATTTCACTACCTCACAGGGTGCCCCAATCTGTTTTCAGAGTTTAGTTAGAAAGTGTTTTCTTTCTAAAAGCCAGTACATGTCAACAACTGACTACTACTCATAAATCTGTTCCCTCTTTTATAGGATAATCTTTCAAATATTTAAAAATAGCCATCATACTTAAAGTCTCTTCTTTTTTCCTAGCCTTAATATCTCTAGTTCTTCTTACTCTGAACTTCATCACCACTTTGGCTGCTTGTCTCTGGAGAGGAAATCACTGAGAGTAAAGTTGATCCATAATGGTTAAAGACCACTAAGAGACCAAGTTTCTACTGATAGGACTGATCCACACACACTACCTTTAAATTTCCACCTACCACTTTGGTACGGCAATGCTATCTGGTCTCCCTTTTTATTCTTTCCCCAACTCAAAAAGGAACTATGTTTAGTTCAAATGTGTCATCGCCACCCCAAAATTTAGGTCTGTGCTATACACACTGTAAGCAGTTTGAATTAGTTATATGGCCTTAAAATATTCTAAGAAAAGAATGCATGTATATATAATCAACACCTTCCCCTGACTGGAACAGCCAACTTTCTCCATCACTAAGCATACTGCAACTGAAAAACTGGGATATGACTAGTATAAGATAACCCTCCAGAAGTGGCTTAGAGATGTTACTGGTTAACATCTGGAGTAAATACCTTTTAGCAAGCCCACAGCAGCTTCTGGAGACAACATGAAGGAATCAAGGGAACGGGCAATCTCCAGGAGTCCATTAAAGTGCTGAGCCATGTGGTCTCGGCAGACAGAGCAAATGTTATGAATGGCTTTGGCTGCAGCAGAAGCCAGAGGCTTTTCACACAGGCCCTTCATCAAATAGCCCAACACAGGGTCTAAGGAGAGAAACCACACAGTAGAGATTACATTTCTGAAACTCAAGGAAAACTTCTAGTTTCTTAGAACAGAGGTTTATATCCTTGCCCCCACCCTCCCGCTTTTAAGCAAGAGAACTATTTAAAAAAATGAAATGTGTTCAAACTCCAATATATAAAACATAAAAAAAGGAGCTGATCTCACTGACATAGTGTCAGGGAGCCCTGGGTCCTATCTATTCACCTTCTATTTCTTTCCTCATGGCTAGGCCTTCACACAGCACGGTTTGAAAACCAGTGGTGGATAAGACCATCCAAGTATTAAGAATAAGGTAATATAAGAAAGAATATAAAGCTCAGAGAGCTACCATTATTTATACTCAGAGATGAGTCACAATGTAAAAACAGCCTATGTTAATCAGGACAATGACAGTTATCTAAAGTGGACACTTTTATACTTACTTCTTTATAGTCAGAAAAGGCCTTAAAAACAGGCAGATTGAGCTTTAGTAAATGTTTTACTTTGTAGCAAATGTAAGTGTTCCAAAGAAACTGATCAAACTGGTGAATTTCTATAAAGCACATTCTACTTGTCTTTTACCCTATTTTATAAAAATCAGAATGATTTTCTATGGAAAAATCACTTATGATTAAAAGAGCACTTTATAAGTATGTCAGAGTAACCTCATACCAAACCATAAAAGAAGGAATCAAAAGAATGTCATAAAGCACATTAAAATGTTATCTCCATCTCTAGTCTAATGACCGATATGATACACCAACCAGAATGAACCCCTGGCTCCCTCCACAAAAGAAGCCTAAAACTTTTAAGCCTAGGAATCAGAAGAACTAGGTATACAGTATAGGGAACTATAATACTGCAGGCTTCTGTGTTCTCAAATGGAATGCATTGTTTTAACTATTCTAAAGTAAGTACAAACATGCAGCAATTTGTCTTATTGCTGAGGCATACATTTAAATGAGATACTGCATGGTGGTACTGAATGATAAGGCTTAACAAATAAACCCACTTTAGTTTCTTGTGGAAAACCATTCAGAGAAGAAAGTCAAATGTTGAGACAGATAATAGAAGTGAAGAATCTAAGAATCAGAAAATAGTTTTTTTTTTTTTAAGATTTTATTTATTTATTTGACAGAGAGAGACACAGCGAGAGAGGGAACACAAGCAGGGGGAGTGGGAGAGGGAGAAGCAGGCTTCCCGCTGAGCAGGGAGCCTAATGTGGGGCTTGATCCCAGGACCCTGGGATCATGACGTGAGCCGAAGGCAGACGCTTAACAACTGAGCCACCCAGGTGCCCCTAGAAAATAGGTATTTTGAAAAAAATCTTTAAATGGTATGTTGAAAGTATCTCAGCTATAATGTGAGCATGTCTATCATACGCTCTATATACAGAAATAAGAAAAAAGAAACATCACTTTTTAAGCAAGAGTTTCAAACAATAAAAAAGATCACATGTAAAATAAAATCAAGCTGAAAGGTGGTAATAAATGTATAATCCAGTAATTTCACTATTGGGTATTTACTCAAATATGAAAACACTAATTCAAAAAGATACATGCACCCCTATGTTTAATGCAGCATTATTTACAACAGCCAAATTATGGAAGCAACCCAAGTGTCCACTGAAAGATGCATGGATAAAGAAGGGGTGTAAACACACATGCGTGCACACTCACACATCGGAATATTACTCAGCCATAAAAAAAGAATGAAATCTTGCCATCTGCAACAACATGGATGGATCTAGAGAATATGATGCTAAGTGAAATAAATCAGAGAAAGAGAAATACCACATGATTTCACTCATATGTGGAATTTAAGAAACAAAACAAACAAAGGAGAAAAGAGACAACCAAGAAACAGACTCTTAACTACAGAGAGCAAATGGATGGTTACCAGAGGTGGGGTGGGGGGGATGGGTGAAATAGGTGAAGGGGATTAAGAGCACACTTATCTTGATGAGCACCGAGTAATGCACAGAACTGTTGAATCACTATATTGTACACCTGAAACTAATATAACACTCTATGTTAACTATACTGGAATTTAAAAAAAAGATAATAATATAAGCATAGGAAATACATCAAACTTAATATATAATTAATGATATTCACGAGTTTGGGGGGGTTCTTAAAATTCTCAGAACATATCACTCCTGACTATTAGGGGGGCTTAATATATACTACCCTAGATAAATTATTTAGTCTCTTTGGATTTGTTTATCTGCAAAATGAGAGGGATAAAATAAATGATTTCTACCTTTACTTGTGATTCTAAAGTTACTCTGTATAATCTTTATTTTTTCAAGCCAATAAGGGCATCCAAAGGTTATGTAAGTCAAAATTCTTAACTTTAATTTGTAGTTATTTTGTTTCCAATGATAATTCTTGATTTTTAAAAGGAGCATGTATTTAACACTGAAAAAAACCTTTCCTTTGCTTTAGCCTATTAATAGCATCTAAGTTAGAACTACAGGGACTCTGATTAGCTCAAGCATGTGCCAAAGACTAAAAGCAATGTTCATGCCAAAGCAGACTACTAGAAGCAAACTGTTTCCCTATCTAGAGATCTAATCTTTCAAAGATCCCTTCTTCAAAGGATGATCAGTTTATAAATGTTGTGTCAACTAAGCAATAACTCATAATACAGTATTTACTCTCAGTGTCTAGCAATAGTCTACCTACCAATAAAAATAGAGAACAAGTGAACAAGAGCAAAAGAACAAAATCAGAAAAATCACTCTCAGCAGCTGCAGAGGAGTGAGTTCACACATACCAAGAAACTGAGGATTCCGATCAACCACTTCGCTCATCTCTCCAACCAATTCAATGCTGGTGTATCGCACAGCTGTATGTACAGTCTCTGGAAGACGGACAACTCCTTCTAAGACCTCCACAAGTGTTGGATTGTTCTCCCTGAGTACAAAAGGCAAGTACTCACAGTTACTGATTTCAGAGGTTAGATTCTGGTCTAATAACAGGCCGCAAAAAGACAAATCATTGCTTTTTTCTAAACACATAACCATTCGGATGAAAGTCCTTAACATCTGGTATGAAAATTTTTTAAGGCAAAAAGACAGAAATAGGAAGATACTGTTTCAGAGAAGCATACTGCTCCTTAATCTTCTAAATGCCAATAAAGTATCTAAAGACACATCCTGCTATCAAATAACGTTCTTCAAATTGGAGAGGCAGGCATTTACTGTGGATGAATGTCTTCTTTTAAAGAATCTGTTTTAGTTATTCTTATATCTGCAGTACCTAGAACAGTGCCTGGCACATAGTGGGCACTCAATAAATATTGCTGAATGGCTAAATGAATGAATAATTCTCACAGACCACTTGGTATTAGTTCTTCTCCAAAAGATTTCTGATAGCTGGATACTGGAAGTTTTAAGAACAGGTAAGTATGGGTGGGCCAGCTCACTAACTAAAGGAATAAGAATACAAGCTGCAGGAATAGTAAAGGTGCCCTGACTTGGAACATGAGGGAAAATTAAAGTTAACCAAATACTCTCCATGGCTCCAAGAATTTTTTTCCCCTTCCTTGTCTTTTTTCCACTCCCCAAGAATATTGGCTGAAATTCTTTATGCCCCCATTGTGGTAGGATATAATCCAGAAACAAAAGATGTTTAAAATCCAAATAGTGTCCTGGATAAGAGCAAAACCACTCCATGCTGATAAACTAAGTCTAAGTCCTTTATATACACTAAAAAATTATAATCATGCAGTTGGCCTCAAATGTGGATAAACAAAAAACAATATAAAATCTTTTCTCGTTCATGCCTTATGTTTCCTGGGAGCACTAAGCTAATTTTTGAGACTCTCTACCCATCCTTTTTCACACCAGCACATATCAGTTAGAATAGAAGTGATTTTAATAATCTTCAGACTATCACTGAAGGTTCCAAAAGATAGCAAAACGAATTTAAGAGCAACAGTATGGTATGTAATTCAGGACCAGTACCTCTTAATAGAGAAAAACAAACCTACTCTATTCTCCTTGAATATTTACTGGATTAGAAACAACGTAAGATTTCACTGACTAAACCCTAAGTAAGCAGCTAAGTAAGAAGCACTATACTTTTCATGAATACATGCCTTAACCATCTCTTCAACCAAGGCTTGGGACAGAGCTCAGTTGCAGGTTATCTGATCACAATACAAGAAAACTTAATGGACATTAGCATCAATTTATAAACTCACAGCACAAACTTTGTTTTTAGAAATTCATGTTAAAATAATAAATAGAATTTCTATGCTACTCAATTAGAAATCAAATTCTAATAAATTAAAAATTTCCCATGACAGTAACAAAAATAATTGCCCCTTAGATTTTGCTACTCTTTTAAGGTGAAATGGTGCCTGTCTTGCCTTTCTGAAACTCAGAAATGATTCTCTAAGGCAGACAAAAAGGAGAACAATATAATGAAATATTTGTAGGAGAACTTACCCAAGGTCCGAAAGCAGATGAGAGCTAATTAGTGTCTATTCAACTGCTTTTAAGGAAGTACCAACAATTTAACAGCCTAACAAAATTTTTTATTGTATCAACTTTCACAAGGGAGCCTCAGTTGGAAAAATAAATCAGCATTATCTTCCTAGCATCAAGAACAAAATAATTTTAACTCTAAGATATGTGGTTAAAACATAATATCAGCAATGCACGCTACTCTGGAATAGATTCTAGAAGTCAGAAGACTAGGCAGCATTATAAAAGAAGTTCTGAGTTTCCAAACATATACCATATGAGAAAAATGGTGTAATTTTCCTTCCTTTGATATTTAGAGTTCCCAGCAAAAGACTTATTAGACACTCACGGATCAACACTCTTTGCTATAGCAGCCATGATAAAGAGAACCGCTTCTGTCACCTCCCAGGGTGGGTTGCCTTCTTTCAGAGTAGAATATAACTAGAGAAGAAGAGGTGGATTATGGATCCATTAAAAGGAAAACAGAATAGAATTCCAAAACAAACAAAACAAAAAATCCTGTTAGTTAAAATAAATCCAGCCCCTTGTTTCTAAATTAATCATCTCTGAGCCAGGGGAGAATATTATTTCATTTTTCACATCTTCACTAACTACAAGTAACTGCTATTTTAATATCTGAAATAAACCCAGTTAGATTCCCCAAGAGTGTTATCAAGATTATCATCTGCCCCCACAAAATGAGTATTATGGAAAAGCAAAACATATTACATGAATGTCTTTTCCTGATCTCTGTAATAACTGATAAATACATAAATACACTTAAAATTGAGATACAATGTAAATTTCTTATATATGTATTGATTTTACATTTCTATTGTTTAAAAGACTTATCCGCATCAACACTAGTCGTTTAAATTCTTAAAAAGTAGCTATTTAGAATACCATAAGGGGAGGAAAAAAGGAGACCAAGCAGAATACTCAGAGATGTTCTAGTCCAGAAATTTCCCAGGGTATATCCATCTGATTAAGACTGAGTTTAAATAAGGTTTCTGTAGTCAAATAACAAACACTACTAAGTAAGATAAAATTAAATATTCTCTTGTTGTAGGACTTCACCGAGCCTTTGATATACTGTTTAAGTCATTTCCCAATTTTAATTGAGGATTCCCCTCCCCACAAGAACATCTCATAGGACTGGTGTTCCACAGAATACATCTTGGACAACACTAACAATTTAAGTAAATTTGTAAACTGAGATCTGAACAAGTAACTTGCTCAAAGCCACATAGCAAATGACAGAAGAGCTGAAATGTGAACACAGGTCATCTGCTTATGATCTGGTGATCTCACT
Source organism: Zalophus californianus (assembly GCF_009762305.2). Taxonomy (NCBI): domain Eukaryota; kingdom Metazoa; phylum Chordata; class Mammalia; order Carnivora; family Otariidae; genus Zalophus; species Zalophus californianus. The sequence continues at coordinate 83,256,358 of NC_045606.1, forward strand.
GAATCTGCTTTCTAGGAATCTCCAACCCTTTGTAATTAGATCAATAAATACACTTTGCTTAAAATAAAGAAAAATAGGTTTAATTTTATTAACACTTTCTAAATCAGATTATGCCCCCAAATATACAAAATGGCTGGGTTACCAAAAAAATAAAGGTTAGTTCACTATTGCTGATAAAGTATCAAAACTAGTATTTCAGAGCTTAGAGCATGATCCAGCAATATGAAAACTGCCTGAAATTATGCTAATGTTAAGTGATGTGGAATGGTGATGATTGCAACCTTAGGAGGTAAAATGTTACTCACTGTCAGGAAAATCATAGGACTATGAATCTTCTACTCTAGTATAGTCACCTCTGGGATGAAACTGCACACGAATCTAACCATAAGTGTGGATAAAGGAAATGCCAAATAACTAAAAGAGTTGCCAGGATTTGGCACATAATTAATAAAGCAGAAAAACTTGCCTATTTTTTCCTGGCTAGGTCCAAGTTCCCTATAAATACCTTGGGTCCTTAAGGTTTATCTATGATTTTCCATTCCGACTGGACAAGTAGAACAGCTTTCAACAGCAAGAATAATAAGAGTAAACCATAACTGAACCATCCACAGACTGCAATTGGCTTGTTAAGATACTAAACAAAGCTACTATATGCCAGGCAGTGTGCTAGGCACCCGCATATCTACTGTCCCATTTAGCCATTAAAATTTAAGAAAAAGGTGGAATATTTACAGAAGACACAGAAGAGAACACAACTCAAGTGATCAGTAAAACCAGTAAGAATCTCCAAATGGACTTACCTGAGCAAAACACTCCATAGACCCAATCAAGAAAATCAAGTCTTTCACCAGATCTGATACCCTCATCCGAAACTCTCCAAAGTCATCAGTCTCCTCAGGAACCCCCTCCTGAAATTTCAAGTCAGAGAACATTTCTTTTAAACTTATCACTAAGGCTTTCACTGACCTCTATAAAATCAATAAAGAAAAAGCCATTAAGCAGTTTAGTCCCAGTGAACAAGAGATAAGTTGCCTAAATCAAGGGATATTTTACTATATAGGGTCTCCTAAACTTTTAGGTATGTAAAGTCAATACAACCTATCCTCTACCTTTACTATGAGAAACTGTTCTTCCTTTTACCCCTTTTTCCAAGCCACACCTTGCTCTGTTGTTGAAAAATTTGAGTGGTCGGGGTGGGAAGTGACCTGGGAGAGGTGGTAATTTAAGAGTTTACAAGCTAGGGCACCTGGGTGGCTCAGTTAGTTAAGCGACTGCCTTTGGCTCAGGTCATGATCCTGGAGTCCCAGGATCGAGTCCCACATCAGGCTCCTTGCTAAGCAGGGAGTCTGCTTCTCCCTCTGACTTTCCCCCTCTCATGTGCTCTCTCTCATTCTCTCTCAAATAAATAAAATCTTTAAAAAAAAAAAAAGAGTTTATAAGTTAATCTTATTTTTAGTACTGAATAAGCCCCTGAAGCTTCATGGTTCAAGATTTACCAGAATCAGTCATTATGTCAACAGCTAGATGCAGAATAGAATTTTATTTCTTTTTCTTTTTTATTTTTTTTAAAGATTTTATTTATTTATTTGACAGAGAGAGACACAGAGAGAGAGGGAACACAAGCAGGGGAGTGGGAGAGGGAGAAGCAGGCTCCCCGCGGAGCAGGGAGCCTGATGTGGGGCTCGATCCCAGGACCCTGAGATCATGACCTGAGCCGAAGGCAGCCGCTTAACCAACTGAGCCACCCAGGTGCCCCCAAGATAGAATTTTAGACTTTAAAAAGAATTTTATATAGGTAGACAGATATATAATAAAACATAAAACAAGTATAGTAAAATATTAATGGTAGAATTCAGGTAGTAGGTATATAGACATTCACTATAAAATTTTTACCTTTGCCAAATATTTGAAAATTTTCATTAAAAAATATAGAGATCATTCATATTTCATGCTTCCAATTGGGAGATGGTTAAGGGCATGTATAAGAAGCTTTATCCATGACTATGTGGAAAAAGCTGATGTGAAAAGCTGATAAAGTCCAAGCTTTATCCATGACTATGTGGAAAATCCTATTGAGAATTGCTGATCTACTCCAACCTCCTTGCTTTAAGATGAAGAAATTAAAGTCAGAGAATGAGGGGGAAATGATGGCTATCTTGAGGTAAGGAATTATAAAGCACTCCACACATTATAAAGCACTATATATCCACAAGTATAAGGAATTGCTGCAAGGGAAATGGTGCCAGGGAACTAGCAAAAGGAAGAACGGGATCAAGCAAGTAGAGCCAACTGAAGCCAGAAGCCCTGCTTTTATTTACATATTAGGCTTCCATGGAAGATGTAGTTGAAGATAGAATTCCTCAGTTGAACAACAAAAAATAAAGGTTGAAAACCACTAGACTAGATCATCACTAAGATTCTTTGAAGGTGCAAAATACCATGACTCAATAATGTTAACATTAAAATGAAGAGAACAAAGACAATTACAGTTTTCACATCAGAGCTAATTGTGAGCAATGAGAAAAAACTCTCTTCAAGTCCTGGGTTAAAGGAGAGGAATTAAACCAACTAACCAACAATCAAAAGGATGAAATAAATGCTGTAAGATTTAAGAGACTAAGCAAAGAATGGAAGTTAAAGAGTTTTCCAATTAGGCTATTTTATAATATTTCTAGTATATATTCTTCTAAGCAAGTAGATTATTTCTATATTTTCTTATAAATTATAAAATCAGTATAAAGAAAAATGTGTACTGTATGTGTATGGGGAAGGAAATCATATGTAATTCACCACAACCTCACACAAATACTTCTTTTGTGTTAGTTTTAATCCAACTACATGTTATACCATTAAAAATACAGCACATAAATTTTTTTTAAAGATTTTATTTATTTATTTGAGAGAGAGAATGAGATAGAGAGAGAGCATGAGAGGGGAGAGGGTCAGAGGGAGAAGCAGACTCCCTGCTGAGCAGGGAGCCCGATGTGGGACTCGATCCCGGGACTCCAGGATCATGACCTGAGCCGAAGGCAGTCGCTTAACCAACTGAGCCACCCAGGCGCCCAGCAGCACATAAAATTTTACATTCTGTTTTTTTCATTTAGCAAACCAATTACTGCTATTTCAAAAGTCATTATTTTGCATAATGGTCCATCAAGCTGCAACATCATAATTTATGTAACTTTCCTTATATCTCCTTATACTGTTGTACATGAGTTTATCATTTTTTTTTACTTTACAGATAATGCTTTATATATAAAATAGCCATTTTTTTTTCTTCAGCAGAATTATTTAAGGTAAATTTCTAAGAGAAGAATTACTGGCTCAGCAGAACTTATTTCTTTCTATATAAGCCTTATACTCACTCTTCATTACACTGGTATTGATTTCTTTAGTGTATGCTACAGAGTGACAGAAAACCTGTAGATTCCATTAGCTTTATTATCTTTTTAGTTCATTTTCAAATTAGCACTGAAAAGAGTAGGAAATTAAGATCTGCAGAAGTGGAGAAGGGAACTTACATGGTCTGGTTCTAGCTGGCAGTGTCGAGCCAAGGCATGAAGCAGCCTCTGAATGTAAGCTTTGAAGATTCCATGAATAACTTCATCATTAGTTTTGTACAAATGCTCCCCGAGTCGGTACCAAAAGTTAAAGGAAATTTCTACTACCTGTCAAATTAAAAGAAAAAGAAAAGGTTTATTTGAATCAGAAAAGGAATGGAATACAAAGACACTTTTATTACTAGAACCATATAGGAAAGAAAATATAATCTAAAATAATATGAGTAGAGCCAGTTAAGAAGCCACCTGTTCTCTAGCAGATTTATTACTATCCTCCCAAACTAGCTTCCCATGGTAGGCCCCAAAATCCATTTACGGTAACTGGGTGTACAGTCCCTCTTTAGCTGGTAACTCTCCAACAGTATAATGGATTCTGAATTTAGAGAAATAGACACAGAAATGGAAGTCTCTTTTAAATATTTTTTCTCAAATCTAAAATCATTTCATGTTTTGAGATTAAAATACCTCTTGACAGGGGCATCTGTGTGGCTCAGTCAGTTAAGCGTCTGACTTCGGCTCAGGTCCTGATCCCAGGGTCCTGAGATAGGGCCCCACATCGGGCTCCCTGCTCAGCAGGGTATCTGGTTCTCCCTTTGCCCCTCCCCCGCTCATGCTTGTGCTCATGCTCTGAGATAAAATCTTAAAAAAAGAAAAAAAGAAAAAGGAAAAAACCCCACCTCTTGACAGACAAACGATCTGCAAATCCCTGAACATACCAACCTTGTGTCATTTTTACTCACCTACTTTTCTGAGTGGGACTGAAAGAGAAGAAAAAGTCTGGGACTTTATCCACAGCTTATCTTACTTATGGCACTATTTAAAGGAGTGATAATTATCAAATAGTGCTACACTTACTCCCATAAATGTTTTGTGTTTCATCCAAATCTAGATATCCTCATGAGATCAAGTCATTTTTTTTTAATGAATAAGAGAAAAAGAGATGAGAATCACAGAGCCGTGCTCCTCCCTTAGAGGGGCCCTACCATCCTTTTCCCATCAAGGATCTAAAATAGACCTATTTAAAACAATACCCAATTTGGGAGTTGTTTCTCATTTCCTATAACTATTAAGAGGAGGTAAAACTTCTTGAATAAACAAGATTTAAAAAAATCTAGCCAACTTTTTTAAGAGGCAGGGTGTTGTAGAGATTTTGGAATGGAGTAGACTTTTAAATCCTTTCAATCCCTTTCTCATTCCCACTCACCATTTGGAGAAAAAATTTTGGATGTTAAGACTTATACAGTTAAGATTTTGTTTATGTGGTTTTGTTTTGTTTTTAGCTGTAAAGCTCTAAAAAGAATAACTGGACCTACAGAGGGGGCTCAGTTAAAAGGTAGTAAGTTTTCTTCCTAATGGGTTCCCTGAGGTGCCTACAGCAGTCAGCCCAGCTAACTGGGTAAGAAAATTGAAAAGGATTCAAAGCAGAAACCCAAATATAATTTAAAAGAAAAACTCTAACAGAGGAAACCACCACATCACGCTAATCAAAAATAAGACTATAGTTTCCCACAAATAAAAAGCTAGATGGATGGCAATGGAATATAGGTAATATGCAACAAATAACCTGGAGAAAATGGTTTAGCATAATACAAACACTACCTCATATTGAGGATGTCCTGCACAAATAAGCAGCAGTTCCAGAGTTCGTAGGTCGCCAAGACCTTGGCCTGGAGTACAAACAATTTTTTCAAGAAAAGTTTCACATAGTTCAGTGAAAATACGGCAGTAATTCAGAACTCTGCAAATGAAAGAGTAATGAGAGCACCAAGTCAGAAATCTGTATATTATATGTACATACTCACAGACATAGTTAATTAAGTAAAAGGATCCTTGGCCTAAGGGACATGTAGTGATTATTAGCTATGCTGTATCAAAATCTCCATAAAAGCCACCTTTCCTTATCATATGTTTTTATACATATAAGGAAAACACTCATAAGTCAGTTCAAATTCTCAATTACTAAAACATTTGAATAAAATCCTTATCAAATCACACTTGATACTCCAAAGTTCATTCCTAATTCTTAGAGCCTTATCCTTTGTGAGTGGAAAAAATTACTACTTTCCATGATTCCAACCTCTCCCTCTGCATCCAATTTGCCACTCTAGGTTCATTCGAGAATAACAGAGCATCTTTAGGCTGTGGTGTCTATATTTATCCAGAGTCTTAAAAAATCACAAAGGATGGAATCTGGGGCTACTGCCTTAAATAATCACTCACTTGTCTAAATCTTCACGTGCCACAGCCATATGATAAGCAGTCTCCAATGTTAGGACTCCTTGAAAAAGCTGCATGGCTAACGGCAAGTTAGTCTCCACATTCTCAATGGCATAGAGAGCTGAGCATACACAATCTGAAGCAGCTTCGTGTAGGTTGGATGAGGTCTTATCCTGTTGCTGGGAGATGGCAGGAATAGGGAAGATGTTATGATCATTAAGCTGTAATTCAAGTACTAGCAAAACAATTATAGCCCATTTCTGAACATGTACTTTAAATATATAACAGCCTAACAGTCATGGCCTTCAACCAGGCAATATTCATCAATCTTCCCTGTCTTATTTCTATTTCCCTATATGCCAAACAAATCAGCCTTTTTGTACCTCAATCACAGTCACATGACTTCTAAAATTCCATGTTTTTTTTTTCCATACCACCTCTCCAAATGTAATGCCATGTGTTCCCTACCCTGTTTTAGTCTGTGAAAATCTTTTCCATCCTTTTTCTGATATTCAAGTACTATTTAAAATGAAAGGGTCTGGGGCGTCTGGGTGGCTCAGTTGGTTAAGAGCCTGACTCTCGGTTTCAGCTCTGGTCATGATCTCATGGCTTGTGAGACTGAGCCCCACGTTGGGTTCCACACTTAGCGCTGAGTCTGCCTGTGATTCTTTCCCACTCCCTCCCCGTCTGCTCCTCCCCCGCACTGGCACACACTCCCTTTCCCTCAAATAAATAAATAAAATCTTTAAAAAAATAAAAAATAAAACGAAAGGGTCCAACAAGTCTCAAATACCCATACCTACCTAATACATCATCATCATATTTCAGAATACCATCATATTTCAACAGAGGATCCTAAAGCTTCTGGGAATGAGAGAAGGTAACTTTGAAAGGAGCAAAAATCAGTTATTTAGCGTCTCATCAGCAATGATGCCTGCCAGTATACAAGAGAGAAAGGCCTTGGAAATATTGAAGGAAAAGAATACTGAATCTAGAACTCTATACCTAGTTAAACCACCAATCAAGAATAAAAGCGAAATATAAATATTTCTCAGGAAAGCAAAAACTCAAAATTTACTTCCCACATATCTTTCTGAGGAAGGTATCTGAGGAGATTCAAAAAACAATCCAATCCAGAAGCACAATAAAGAAAAGCTCCAGAACGACATCTGGGAAGTAGATCTAAAGAGCAATTGATACGAACTAGAGCAGAGTTCAAAGAGACCTCTAGGGTTTCTATTTAGAAGAGTACAGTTGAGAGGGTGGATAAATTTAGTGAAGGCATATTAGTCTTTTATGAATAATAAAAAACAAGGACATTTAGAACCTCCAGGGCGGGGAAAGAGTTAATACAAGCAGGGCTGGAAGAACACAAAGATAGATGCAAATTATTCATTAGCTTATTCTTAGGTTGAGAGGTGGATTCAAAAATACTTATTATTATTACTGTGTTTTAAAAGTTAAATAAATGTTCAAATTTATTCTTTTGTATATATATCCAGCATATTTATAAAAGCTTAAAAAAAAAAAAACTATGGGAGAAAAGGCTATATATCTGTAATAAAGTTGTGGTCCAAACACAAAGCAAACTAAAATATGGCATGATTTTGAATCACTGAATGAATGCAAGAATGAGAATATATTGACTCTGACTCTAAAACCACTCGTCTTTTAAGTGGCAGAGGGATCCTGACACTGGATCAGCGGAGAAGATAATATAATGCTGGCATACTACTTGGCTTGTTCCTTACCCCTATTTTAATTCCCAGAAGTAACCACTGTCTTGAGTTTGATATGTATTCTAAGCTGCCTTCCCTTCATATGTAATCAATCGTATTCATAAATTTGATTTATTTATTTATTTCAGACAGAGAGAGGGAGCGGGGGGGGGCAGAGGGAGAGGGAGAGAGAGAATCTCAAGCAGATACCCCACTGAGCACAGAGCCCAAAGCAGGGCTCAATCTCACGACCCTGAGATCACGACCTGAGCTGAAACCAAGAGTTGGCCGTTCAACTGAATGCACCACCAAGGTGCCCCTCATATTCATAAATTTTTAAACAAAAGTGGGAGATTAATTTATTTATACTGACTATTCTTCACACAATTTAGTGAGATGAGAACCAAAATTACCATTACTGAGGTAGGGCATCAATAGACATGGCAACAAAGACAATGACTAGCAAAACAATTATTAGTGTCCTAACTTTCCCGAGTCTTAGCTCCTGATGCAAGAATGAAGCATAAATACACTAACAACAATGAAACACCAAAATGTCTCCTTGGAGAATGTGCTTTTTCTTTAATTCACAGTGATATCAACCCATTATCATGCTACCATCTTCTAAATAACAGTGCACTAACCAGTACACACAGAGCTTCCATACTAATATGACTTCATGGAAAGAGACTATCCAGGAAAAGGAAACAAAATCACTCCCATCTCCAAAGACCTGTTCGATATGTGCTTGAGACATTGCTCTGTTTCTTGTTCTAAAAAGTAGTCTTATTCTATGCACTCACTTACTCCTATCTACCAAGACAAAATAATGTATTACTAGGTACTATTATTTTCAAAGTTTATGGAAAACATGCACAAGTACATAAAAAGACACTACTTTTTATTCCATTAATCTCAAAAGCCTCAAATCCACCCTATACATACCTTGATGCTTAAATAAACTATCACAACTACAAAGATAATATTCTGATCTGTAACTGTCTCAAAGACCCAATGACCATTATTATATTTTTAAAACAAGAAAAAAGAGACCACTGGTTTTTTTGTTACTTGTTGTTTAATATGTAAATCATTGATCTACACATAAAACTGCTTTCCTATTAAACCTAACTACATTCTATCCTGAGTATTAATATTAATACCTTCATTTGGTAACTTGGTAACAAGGAAGAGACATTGCTGCTTTCTTACTATACACCTTCCAATCACTGTACAGAAATGTGAAAACACTGCTATGTCCCCGAAGGTTAGTTACTACTGTGACTACGTGGTAAAAATACTTTCATAAACAAAGCCATTACTTACCAAAACCTCGAAAAGGAGTGCTAGTAACTTATTGTTCGCCATGAAGTTACTGTCCAAAACTCCTAGGTTAAACCAACTTCCTAAACAGCGAAAGACCTTCATAAGCATTTTCTCATCTGTTCCTGCTTTTTCTATACAGGTCATCTGAAAAGAAGGAAAAAAAGTTAAATAATGCCAAACTTTAAATTTAAACCATTATTACAATCACCTCTTAGGTGTAATAATGAGAAGGAAAATAATACTAACAGCTAACAGTTAAAAGTGCTTTGTAAGTACCAGATGGTGCTCTCAATATTCTTAATTCATTAATCCCCACTAAAACTACAGCCAGGTACTATCTCCATTTTCTCAACTGGGAAGCTGAGATACAAAGAGATTGCAGACTTGCCCAAAGATAGTTCTGTTTCAGAAATAATGGTTTCTTAGATCCCTCTTCTGCATTAATTTAATTGTATCAAAAAATTATTTTCAAGTAATACTCATCTACACAGTTGATTTTACAGAATAAAAACAAGACAGTCCTACTATTGTATAACCCCAAATAAAAAGCTGATGTTTCAGCTTCTGTACTCAAATACTCCAGCAAATACACCATTCCACAGAAAGTGACACTACTATAAATACGGTAGGTTGATAAAAGAGATAAAATGAAAAGCCAACTAAAACTCACCACTGTTTCTCTTTGCAAACTATTTTTGTGATGTATATTTTTTCCAAAATAAAGTGTAATGCAACTTTTTCTGGATTAAAAAATGTTTAAAAATAACTTTTATAGGCAATGGGTCAGAAATGTCATAATTGCCATGGGGTTTGTGGTGGGGTACAGATTCCCACAGTGATCTAAATGTTGACTCTTGTACTTCTAAGGTAGCCATGCTCCTCCTATATTTGCTGTATCAGGCAATTATGATTATATTCTTCTCAATTAGTTTGAATTATACTGAACTGAATTGAAAGAAGAAAAACAAGAATGCTTCAAGTAAATTCATGGCAACCACACAAATACTTGAATCTTTGAATCTCTGGATGTAAAGTCATCACACGATTGTTTGGCCTTTATACTTCCTGAATGACATTTCAATTTACTAAGACATGATGTTTACAAATGGGAGAACCTGACTATACATTCTAACTTCTGACTCAAACTTAAGAACAGAATTTTGGAAAAAGCCTACATCTAAATCTAGTTGCTTGAAGAGAAAAAAATTCTGCTAATTAAATCAAACACACACCAGAAAGCTTCAGAACTAAGAGAAAGTTACCTTGGGTTCCTCTTTAAGAACTGCATTATTAAGAACTCTGTCTCTTAAAGCAAGGCCTCAAAGCTGAAACAAATGCCAGAAGCGTTCACCAGTAAAAATAAAGCAGAGGTAAATAAAAACTGACCTTGGATTAACAAAATGAAGACTAAATGAAGGGAGAAAAATATATTAGAGGACAGGCTCAGTCAACTATATGGGCAAGAAGAATATTTAAAACTTTTAAAAGTTCAACACAATGTTTAGGAAAGTCTCCATTTGAAGAGACCACAAAAGTAAAATACTGACAAAATGGGATGGAATAGAATGTAAATAAGAGGAACGTGGGGGAAACAATGAAAAAGGTTTAAGAGGCCTCTGGTACCTGGTATTACAGCCAGCCTATTTTTCCTGGCAATTCTGGACTATTTCATTTTCCAGGTTCTGTAACATGACAAACTACATGACAGAGTTATAGACTGTATTAAGTACCACAGGGACAAATTTTTCAGATTTCATTACAACAAATCAAGCTATTGCTTGTTGTCAATTATGAGGAAGTGTTAAGTCAAGCACATGCCATGGGAGTCCAAGTAGCTCCTACACTTGACCACTGTGCCAGTAATGATGCTTATGAGGGCTGCAGTGCTGACTGGATTCTTTTGGCTTCACTTGAGACCTTACAAAAAGAAAATGACAAGCTCAGGTCCCTTAACTCAATTCAAGTCATAGTCTGAGAACCAAATCTTCTACAACCACTCTAAATGAAGCTCTTATTTTGTGTAGCTCCAGGGCTGATAGTCATACACATAATTTGTGTGGCTTGCTGAACTACAAACAATAGCTGAATTCACAATCTCACCAAATTTCTCATGTGAAAGTTAAGAAATTGTAAAATGTGGAATTCTGAAACTTGGAAAAGAGACATCTGGTGTCTGGACCCTAATGAAACAGATAATCTTGAACTCCCAAATTATTGAGTCTCCCTTACGAGCAGATGCAGTCTGCTTTCCAGTGTCTGAGAAAAGCCTTCTTCAGTTTGAAAACCCTGTAATAATGTCATCTGAGACAAATGCCTTCATAGGTGATGCCCAATCTCTTCAAGACCTACCACAACCATTTCCTGTGCCACCCATAACTATGGCCAAATCTTAGCACCTTCGGGGGTTGGGGGAGGGGTGGAATGACAGGTATATACAAGAGGAAATAACTTATCAAGAAAACTGTAAACTTTGCTAACATGTATCTGAAGAAACCTGGGTAACATATATGGGAATGATTCTAAGGGTACCAGACCATGGGAGGCTGGAATATACCACTAACTTGAGCCAATCTCATTGATATGAGTGTACTTCCTAGAGATTCTGGATTTAATGAGTATATGGTGCCTCTGGCAAGGACCCAGGAAAATCATAGTGCAAATATCTAGGACTTGGGAGCAAATCTCTACCTTCTGCAGGTAATTATTCTTTTGAGAAACAGCTTCTGGCTTGCTACCACACCTTGGTAGAAACTGAACATCTATCCATAGGACATCAGGTGACCACGTGGCCTGAGCTTCTCACCATGAACTAAGTATTGTCTGAACTACTTAACATGGGCATGCATAACAGCAACCTGTCATCCGACAGAAATGGAATACAAGAAACTGAGTTCAGGAAGGTGTAAGAAAGTTGCATGAGCAGGTAGGTCAGATTCCTTTGACACCAACTCTTTTTGCATTGGTTCATTTCCCTCAATCCATGCCTATTGCCTCCTGCCTCCTGGATGTTCCTTACAACCTAGTTAACTAAAGAAGAAAACTCTAGCCCAGATTACAGAATGATGTGTACAACATGCTGGTACCACCTGAAGGTGGAGAGCTGCAGAATTACAGACCCATACAGGGTAGTGAAGGACAGTGAAGGACAGTGGTTGAAGGAAAATCCTAATGGGCAGAACTTCAAGCAGTATAACTGGTTGTCCACAACGTATGGAGTGAGAGAGAACCAAAAATATGGATCTGTACTTATTTATGGACAATTTTTAATGATTTGGATGACCAGGGATTTGGAAGAAGCATGATTAAAAGATTGGTGACAAGGAAGTCTGACGCAGAAGTATATATGAATGGTATACAAACAGGCACAGACTGTGGAGAAATTTGTCCTATGCGAATACCCACCAAAGGACATCCACTATAGAGAAATCTTTCAATGATAGATGGACAAAATTTGAAACTCTATAATGTTAGCCCCTTTCCCCAGTCACCTTGCTCAATAGGCTCATCAACAAAGTGGCCACAGTAGCTGAGACAGAGGCTACACCAGGATTAACATGAACTTCCACTAAGTAAGTCAAAACTACTGATGAGTGTCAAATCTGCCAATAGCAGAGCCCAACACCGAGTCCCTAAAATGGCACCATCTACCATGGGGACCAGGTTCATTGATTACATTGAACTTCTTTCACGAAGGAAGAAGAAATTTGTCTGGAAGGACAAGGCTCACAGGAAGAAAGAGACTTATATGCTGGATATGGATTTGCCTTCCCTGCTTGCAGTGCTTCTGTCAGCACTGTATCAACCATAGACTCACAGAATGCCATATCCAACCATCAAGGCCTCCTATCTAATCAAGGAACTCGTATCAGAGTAAGGGAAGTACAGTAATGAGCAACTGTGACCTCTGTTGGAGATTCTGGTCCCCAAGGAAGGAATGCTTCTACCAGGAAGTACAAACATGATTCCAGTAAACTATAAGGTAAGTCAACCACCTGGACAATTTGAGCTTCTTGTGCCACTGAACCAATAGGAAAAAGGGGAGGAGGGTGTTAAACTGTAGGCTGGAGTGACTGATCCCAATAACCAAGGAAAAACTGAGTTCCTCCTACACAACTGAAGCAAGGAGTTCTCAGTCTGGAACAGAGAGAATTTTCTAGAGAGCTTCTTAATACTTCCATGCTCAACAGTAAAGGTTAATGCGAAACTACAGAAGCAACAACCAAAAAAGGCAGGATTATTGAGGGCTCAGACTCTTTGGGGGAATGAAGGTTTGGGTCACTTCACAGAGTAAAGAACCCCAACCAGCTGAGGTTCTGAACAAGGCAGTTGTCTTAGTCCATTCACGCTGCTGTAACAGAATATGATAGATGGGTGGCTTATAAACAACAGAAATTTATTTTTCACAGATTTAGAGGCTAAGAAGTTCAAGATCAAGGTACCCCCAGATCCAGTGTCTGTTGAGGAACTGGCTTCCTGCTTCATAATGAAGGATCTTTTCTCTATGTTTACACATCACGTAAGAGGGAAGAGAGCTTTCTGGGTTCTCTTTTATAAGGGCACTAATCCCATTCACGAGGGTCCCATACTCATGACCAAATCACCTTCCAAAAGCCCCACCTCCTAATACTACCACACTGGGCACTAGGTTTCAACATATAAATATATAAATTGCGGGGGCGGGGCACAAAGACAAATATTCAGTCCACAGCAACATATAAATTTTGGTGGGGGGAGGCGGGAGAAGGGAGACACACACACAAATATTCAGTCTATAGCAGCAGGGGAAAGAAGAAACGAGTTGTGCAAGAAAGCCATACATATCAATTATAGAACTCTTCTGACCAATACATAACTGAGGGCTGTAGTAGCTCTGCATATTTCCTATTTGCTTGTTATGCCACTGCACACAAGTTTTCTGTTTTTGTTTTTTTTTAAGATTTTTATTTATTTGAGGGGCGCCTTGGTGGCTCAGTGGTTAAGCGTCTGCCTCCGGCTCAGGTCATGATCTCAGGGTCCTGGGATGGAGCCCCGCATTGGGCTCCCTGCTAGGCGGGAAGTCTGCTTCTCCCTCTCCCACTCCCCCTGCTTGTGTTCCCTCTCTCTCTCTGTGTCTCTCTCTGTCAAATGAATAAATAACATCTTAAAAAAAAAGATTTTTATTTATTTGAGAGACAGCATGAGGGAGAGTGTGTGAGCACAAGAGTACACACAAGCCGGGGAGAGGGACAGAGGGAAAGGGAGAAGAAGATTCCCCACTGAGCAGGGAGCCCAATGTGGGGCTCGATCCCAGGACCCTGAGATCATGAACTGAGCCGAAGGCAGATGTTTAACCAACGGAGCCACCCAGGCGCCCCTGCACACGAGTCTGAATATATGTAAAAGAGTTAACCAAATAGGAAGCTAAGTTAGTCAAATAGGAAGACTACGGCTGGTTATAGATGTATTGCCCCTCAGCACCAAATTCACCCTTTTAGACTACTCTGTAAAAATGGATCTGGGCCCTTTAAATATTTTTTCCTGTGCCGCTAGACTGACTTTTTGTCAGAAGGCCACTAGAGAGAAACAAGAGAAAAAGGGTCTGCTTCCCGGTGCTAGTGTGCTCCCTTGGTAGCCTTCAACAGAATGTGCCGCTCCTCCAGCCCCAGACTCCTATTTCCTCTGGTGCCTGCCTCTTGCAATGCACTGGCCACCAATTTCCCCAGCATTTCCCCCACCCTCTCCAATGGATTTACAGCAAATCGCGTCTGGCTCCTAAAGAATGTACAACTTCTCCAGCACCAGATTCACTGTGTTCAGTTTCTCCAGTGTCTGCCAGACATCGTGGCCAGCAGCTGCCTCTGGTACTCCCATACCAAGGTGATTTTGTGGCAGAGAGACACCTTCCCCGAACAGCTTTCTTGGGCTTCCTAGAAGGCAGATTTCCTGCAAGTTCAAAAAGACTGATTTTCAGCAGCACGGAGTGCCAAAAATGACTTCTCCACAATTCTGTGCCTTCTACAACAGGGTCTGGATCTTAGCCTTGGGAGGGGGTGAACTCCTCCTTCCTTGGAAACTCTATCTTAGCCTTGGGGTTAATGTCTGCTCCTTGTTTCTGTTTTATGGCTATATTCTTTAGAGCTCTCTTTACTTCTTACCAGACAATCCCTCATCACTGTAATCTCCAGTTAGAATTAATCATTCTTTGTATTAAACATTCCCACATACTACTATGTGGTTTCTCTCTTCTGACTAAACACAGACTGATACTAAAAGGATTCTAGATCTGGGGCAAGGAGGTAACAAGGTGAGTATTAGTCCTCTTTTTGTGTTAGGAAGGAGAGAAATGCTCCAGTGGCCAAAGTTATAATATTTTAAGCATCAAAAGAAAGATTTTAGTTGAGACCCTGAATCAATGAAAACCCATGAGTCATAACACTCCATAAAGAGATGACAGAAAAAAAAACAGTGACACTTGAGGCAGATTTAAAACAAAACCCTATTTTGCAAACAGGAAATTAAAAAAGAATTAAGATTTATAGTGCTTTCCTAGAAGAATGCCAGAATACTCACAAGAATACCAACTAATACATACACAGAAAGAATGACAGAATTATTAAAATATTATTTTGCAAACCACAATGAAATTTTTTTTAAAAAGATTTTATTTATTTGACAGAGAGAGACACAGCGACAGAGAGAGAGCACAAGCAGGGGGAGTGGGAGAGGGAGAAGCAGGCTTCCCGTGGAGCAGGGAGCCCGATGCGGGGCTCGATCCAGGACCCTGGGACCATGACCTGAGCCGAAGGCAGACACTTAACGACTGAGCCACTCAGGCGCCCCACGATGAAATTATTAAGACAATGATTACCAACTAGAATTTAAAATCTTTAGGCAAAGGTTGATATGGAATTGAACATTTTCTATTTTATGAACTACCATCATACAAATTGCATTACAAGGAGGAAAACAAACTTTATAAACGGAAGAATCAAACTTAAAATAAATGGTAAGTTGAAAAATGCATCCTAATCTAGTCAATCCTAACATCACTAATGGAAGGTCACCAAAAAGTATTTCTCTTCTGATAAGATGACACATGAAGTATCTATGATGTATTCCAGTCAATAATGTTTAACCTTTTGGGGCATCTGGGTGGCTCAGTTGATTTAAGTGTCCGACTCTTGATTTTGGCTCAGGTCACAATCTCAGGGTTGTGGAATCAAGCTTTATGTCAGGTTCTGCACTGGGCATGGAGCCTGCTTTAAGATTCTCTCTCTCCCTCTCTGTCGCCCCCCCCCCCCTTAAAAATAAATAAATAAAAATTTAAAAATCTTTAACCTTTTAAAATCAATCATTAAGTCTTTCTTTCTCAACCAGGGTTCTGGAAAGAATTAAGTCCTACAGAAAATTATTTGGGTGACTGTTTTCTCCATTATCCTAAGGATAGTATACTTGTACCATTATTAATGCATAGGAGAGAATTTGTTCCATACAATGGATGCCTTAGGGCATTAAGGCTTAATTCTCTAGAGGAATCCCTACTGAGAAAGGCTGTTTTAGATACAACTTCCAATTAAAGGAAATACAGAGAACAGAAAAACAAACTAAATGAAACAAAGACAAAGCAACCAGAAAATCTAAAAGGCAAGAAAATCTATAAAATAACTGGTCCAATCTCAACTCAATCAGTGTCATTTTGAAAAGAAGGGGAAGAGGGACTGTGATTAGGAATCATAATAAACTGGGGCGCCGGGGTGGCTCAGTCGGTTAAGCGTCTGCCTTTGGCTCAGGTCATGATCCCAGTGTCCTGGGACTGAGCCCCGCATTGGGCTCCCTGCTCAGCGGGGAGCCTGCTTCTCCCTCTCCCTCTGTCTGCCGTTCTGCCTGTTGTGTACTTGCTCTCTCTCTGTCAAATAAATAAAATCTTAAAAAAAAAAAAAGGAATCATAATAAACTGATACAAGGCATGGTTCTAGACTGGATACTGATTTGGAAAAATGCTGTAAAGGCTATTTTAGGATGAACTTGGGGAATGTGAAGATGGTCTGGGTATTTATTAGATGATATAAAAATTTACTGAAATGGAAAGATGAAGCTGGATGACTGAAAAAGCAGGCTATAGAAGGATAGGTAAAATATAATCTCATTTGTATTTCAAAAATTTGTCATATGTTCATAGAGGATATGTACTAAAGGGTTAACTGTGATCTCCAGATGGTTTGAATATAGTTTGTATTTTCTAATTCTCAATAATACTATCTCCTTAAAATAAATTCTGAAAAATGCATATAAAAGAGTAATTTTCCAGTGAATTTCTAACACCGATCTGAAGGCAATTTTAAGTAAAAAATTTCTTTTTCAAATAAAAAGTTCTGGGGTGCCTGGGTGGCTCAGTCATTAAGTGTCTGCCTTCAGCTCAGGTCATGATCCCAGGGTCCTGGGATTGAGCCCCACATCGGGCTCTCTGCTCAGAGGGAAGCCTGCTTCTCCCTCTCCCACTCCCCCTGCTTGTGTTCCTTCTCTTACTGTCTCTCTGTCAAGATAAATAAAATCTTAAAAAAAAAACAACAAAAAAACCCAACTCTCAAGCAACTATCATCTTTAAATAAAAATTAAAAAAAAAATAAAAAGTTCTATGATGTTCCAAAAGTACTGAAACAATTCCCTGAAAAATAATCTATAACCACATTATTGAAAAAATTGATCTAGACTATAAAGACCTAAAAATGAGATGTGGCGGCTAGATAATTTAATACCATCAAGTTCAAGAACCAGCAAATATTTTCTTTAAAGGGCCAAAGAGTAAATACTTTAGATTTTATAGACTATATGTGGTCTCTGTGAAAATTATTCAACTCTGCCACTTCAGCTCAAAATTATGGACGTACACAATACATAACTGAATGGGCATGACTATGTTACAGTAAAACTCTATTTGCAAAAATAGGTGACTAGCTCATAGGCCATAAATTTACCCATCACTGGTCTACAGCATTAAAATGTCCACCTAGTCAAAAAGGACCTAATCACATTTAACTCTTTTTAAAAAGATAGTGTAGTATTACCTAATCTGTAATTGTGATATTGCCCAAAGGTCAATTAAAGTCCTGAACCACTTCCCTATCAAATCTCAACTGATCCTTAAGAGAGGATCCTTTCCTTAAGTAAATTTATACATTAGCATGGTTCTTTGTCAAGAGCCAACAGTTTGTACCATGAAGTAGTAGAAAAGCAAGGGATGTGTAATCACAAAGCCTGAGTTCAAATTCTGAACTAACAGTTGTATAAGTCTAAAGCCCGTTTACATCATTCATAAAATGGAAATAACATCATCCTCACAGTGTTACTTACAAGCTCAAAAAGTATAGTTTCTGAATATGAAAGTATTTAATTGTAAAGTGTTCTATAAAAGTCACAGTATTATCATTGCCAATTTTTGCAAAGAAATCGTATTTCACAATAATGCAACTGAATTAAAAAATAACCACCATGGCTTTTTGCCCCTACAGAACAACTCAGTATTTCACATTTACTCACCAATAGAGATACCACTGTACTAGAGTAGAAGGCCAAATCTTCTATAATTTCTGTGCGCCGGTTAGCCCCAATTCGTAAGGAACGACTATGTACTTCTTCAGGTAACACTGTAAGGATCTCCAGCAGAAAAGGCAGAGAAGTTACATCATTGCTATATCTGGAAAAGGAAAGGGGAGAGATTAAAGTTACTCAGAGTCAGAAAATACAAAATCACAAGATAACAACAGGCTTCAGAATAACCTGTAACAACAAGAGCAGCATTCTCACTACTGTTAAAATGGAGGAAAAACAGATAAAATTTTTTGGAAAGGTATCTGGAAATCAAAATTTCAACTTGCATCATCTGTGACCCAGCAACTCCACTTCCAGAAATTTCTCTCAGAAAATCTCACATACACATGCAAAGTATATAAATATATGCACTGCAATACTTTCTCGTAATAGCAAAAATATTGGGAAAATATAAAGGTCCTCCATTATTAGAATAAAAAAGGTTACAGACAGTTATACAATGGAACATACACAGCCATTAGAGTGAATGAAATATCTATGTCCTAACATGAAAAGATGTCTACAACGTACTATATAAAAAGTATATGAAATATATTACATATGAGTGAACAAACACATAGATATATTAGAATATATACGCACTTATTTATTTTAAAGTGCTTAAAGTCTGGAGGGCTATACAGTCAACCATTAATAGTGGTTACTTATGAAATACAGAAATAGGGAGAGAGAAAGGCTTTTACTTTGAAAGCTTCCACACTATTAGAGTTTTTTCAAGGAACATGCGTTAATTTTCTTAATGAAAATTTTCTTTAAAAAAATAAACAAACTATCCATGGTGCCTGGGTGGCTCAGTCATTAATCGGCTGCCTTCGGCTCAGGTCACGATCCCAGGGTCCTGGGATCGAGGCCCACATCGGGCTCCCAGCTCCACGGGAAGCCTGCTTCTCCCTCTCCCACTCCCCCTGCTTGTGCTCTCTCTCTCTGTGTCTCTCTCTGTCAAATAAATAAATAAAATCTTAAAAAAAAACAACTATCCATATAAAGATTTAATGACACATTGTAGTTGGATTAGGCAAAAAGGACATCCACTTTGCTCAAAAATAATACCCTAACCAAATGCCAAAATGCAAACAAATATCAAGATTATCCGGCCAAGACCATGAGGAAATGCTTTTATTCAAAGTAGCAGGCTCCGTGTAACTGAAAATCATACTGTCCCTTTGACAGATATGAAATAAACCCCAATTAGTAAGAACTTTTACTCATAATGATTTCTAATTTAATATAATCTTAAACATTCTGACAATGTTTTTATAGAACTGCTGACATGTCAGTTAGTGGGAGTGATCCACAAGACAATGAAAGACTTTGCTGCAGTTAATTCAAGGAACATGTGTGTATAAATTATGAGGGCCTTTTATGTTCCACATGACACACTTCTGTAATATTTAAATTTTAAATGATTTTCTTTTAATCTAACAAAAGTTAATAATAATTCTTTGTTAAGTGTTTGGGGAAATATCCCAAATGTCTAGCTAATGCGAACAAATTTCTCTTTGTACAAGGTTAATAGTAATTCCAAATGCTAGAATATAGTTAATACAAGTTACTTACTTTTCCACCAATGTTTGTACACATCCCTTCCAGGAAGGCATCTGTAGGGCAAGGTCTGCTATTGCTAAAGCCAGCTGAATAAAAAGAGAGATTAAATAAATGAATAGAAACAGATGAACAGAAACAGGGTTACCATCAATATTAATTGGAAAGCAAAGAAACTAAACTTTATCCAAACAATATGACAACAAAGACTGACACCCCACCCACCCACCTCTCCTCACCTCCACAACTACATATATAATGTAAACTCTTCTGGGCTAGCTACAAATTGCTAGGATTTAAAAGTTAACCTCTAAAAATGAAAAAACAAAACCAAAAAACAACAAAAAGAAATCAGAAAGAACAGACTATAGATTTTCCTCAGAATATATCAATACTTACTTTTATTTGGCAATACCATAGAACTTCATGGACAGATAAATTATACTTTGCCAAAAGGCCAAAGTTACTGACAAAGTCAGCCCTTTGACTTAATCCTCAAGTAATGGAATGCCATTTCCCTTCTCTTTCCATTTCTCATCTTGAAGCCTTATGCAAAAGCCTCCTTCCTCTTCAAGGGCACTTCTATGCCAGGCAGAGAACACACATGAGTATGTATTCACTGAAGCTTCCAGTTTTCCTTTCTAATGTATTTACCAGTCTAAGGGGGAAGAGCCAGATGCTTCACTGTTTCATTCGTAAGACTTTTACTAGCCAACTGGTCCAGAAACGATTTTTTTAAAGGCAAGTAGGCAGACCTCTGACCCAGAACAGAAGAGTATACAATATTTTTATCATCTGCAATTTTAATAGGGTTGGGGGGGGGCACATATGCCTGCCTGTGAAAACCTATACTCATCTCCCCCACTTCTGGTATTTAAAATGGTTTGAAATCAAATGAACTCTAATATTAACATAGAAGATTTTCACTTTCTATCCACTTAAGAATATACCATTAAGTCCATAATAAAGTTAACATTACTTCACATGGCCTAGCAATGTCAATCAAAATCTGATAAATCCAAATGGCCTTACAAATTTCCCTAATGAGAAGCACAGGATTTACCTGCGTTACAATGACAGGTGACAAGTCTTTCAAGTTCTGGATATGGGTTAGTAATGAGTCCCGTAAAGAGGCATGAGAGTCTGTGGGGAGCTCATAAAATGAGGTCTGAATCTTCATTTTCATGGTCTGTGCAGCAAAGTAGCATGATTCCACATCCTGTCGGATCTGTAACAATTGGTCTGAAATCTCCCATGCATGAACCTGAAAGCAGATCAGACAAAAATGTCTTAAAGACTATTGTACTAAGTAATTTTAATGTTACACCTCAATACACGTAAAAACATATGTAGACCAATATAATAAAAACCCGACAAGCTAAATTACCCACTAATTTAGCCAATACCTCAAACTATATATTTATAGGTCCTGTTCAACAAAAGTATTACCTAAATCCTTCTGACTCATTCTAGGAAGGCATGAGAGTTATCAATCAGATCAATAGGTCTAACCTTGCTGATCAGAATCATTAATTGTGTAGGGGAGAGAGTAGGAAGAAAAAAGTCCCAAAAGCTCCTACTAAAACTAAAATGTCACTGTATAACTTCCAACCCTATCTGGTTAGATGTTTCTTTTCCACTTTTATAAGCTTTTGTCTACTTTGAGAATTGAATCTGATAACCATTTTAATATATCTATAAATAGGTCTCAGTAGACCTACATTTCAATCTTTAGTTCCTTTTAGGAGAAAATAAATCTCACCCTAAATGAATATTATTTCACATACTTCTATTATTTTCTAATGTATTTATGTTTGGCAAAGTGCTAATATATACTTACTACTAAAATCATTTTCATAGGAGAAAATAAATCTATCTATGGAAATAATAATGGAATGAAAGCATAGGATTTGGTCTCTAACGGATAGTCACAGTTATAAAAGAGTTCTATTTTGAAAGATAACTTTGGGAACAAAGTTGTGCAGTACACAGTAGGCAACTAATTAACAACTGATTAATTTTAATCCAATTCTACCAAACTGCCTCTTCTTGGGAGAAGGCTAAAGTAGGCTGGCAATAATGAACTGAAAAAAAAATTTGCAATCTCAATTCAGGAGCAGAAGCAATTGTGGAAGGAGATCACAAAGATTCACCTAGTCAATTTCTTATAAAGCTAGAGCACTTCACAAGTAATACATAATCATTCTTCAAGATCTTTCCAAAGATAAACAGGAGTCAATAAAGAGAAACAGGCAGAATAAATGGCCTGTACAAGTTCCCAAAGTAAATTGAAAACAGAGACACTGAAGTTCATTAGAGGTTAATTAACATAAAACTTAGCTTTCAATCAAATAAGACAGTGGAAAATAAGCATAAAACATTATGTCACAGAAAAAATCTTCCAGCCACATAAGTTTTTAGCTATTTAGTATCTAACCAGTAACTCAAGCACATCTGGAGTTTAATATGCCATCAAAATATATTTTTCTCAAACTGATACTTTATAATCTAGTTTATTGGCTTTTTTAAAAAAAGATTTTATTTATTTGAGAGAGAGAGAGAGAGAGCGAGCGCGAGCACAGAGGGAGCGGGAGAAGCAGACTCTCCCGCTGAGCAGGAAGCCCAATGCGAGACTTGATCCCAGGACCCTGAGATCATGACCTGAGCCGAAGGCAGATGTTTAACAACTGAGCCACCCAGGTGTCCCTGGCTTTTGTTTTTTTTTTAAGTAAGCTCTATACCCAATGTGGGGTTTGAACTCATGACCCTGAGATCACAAGTCGCATGTTCTACCAACTGAGCCAGGCAGGCTCCCCTCAAACTGTTATTTTAAAAAAATAATAGCAAAAAGATTCTATGAAACCTTGGAATCTCCATAAACGCCCTCATAAAAACACAGCAGTTAAAGAGCAAAACTAAAGCACTATGGGCATTTACAACAAAACCAGGTATTATCTTGTTATGTCTAAGAACCCCAAAATATAAGTGGTTGGGGACAAACCAGTGACATCTGTAAGACCTGTGTAGTTTCAGCTTCAGTAAAAGCAGAAGCAGAGAAAAATAACAGGGTATCTAACGGATATAAGGCAAGAGGAACACCAAAAGAGCCAAAAAGTATTCAATGGAAAGAAAAGAGAGACAATTTGAGGACTGAAAATAGAAGAGGTTTTGTCTGATCTGAAAGCAGGTGAGTAGAAGAGGTGAGTGGAAGAGGCCTACATAACATCTAAGGAGATGGTACAGTCTAGCTTCTATAAATTCCTGAAATGAAGGACAGGACTCCAAACTGAAGATAGAATGCTGTGAACAGAATCAAAATTATACAGGATAAGTAAAATAGAGACAAAAGAAGAAAAGGAGAAGATAACAAAACTAGGAAATCTTAGAAATCAAACCACATTTGTAAATACTATAAGAAAACAACAGAAAAGGAAGTTCTTTGAAGATGGAAATACTACCCTTAGCCATGCCTCCTAAAGTTCAGAAAGACTAATTTCATAAAAAATAAGCAATTGAAGCCAAATGCCATATACAGATACAGGGGGAAAAAGAAAATAATGAACAGAATAACATCTCTACAAGGAAAGCAGGCCAGAAAAACATTTTAAAAACTAGTCTACCAGAAAAACACAGAGATATTGGCTATCCATCTAAATAAATTGGACACGATAACATTAAACAATTGCTGAATCTAAAAACAAACAAAAAAACCAGTCTAAAGTCCAAAGGACACAGAAGCCAACATGAAAGAGCTCAATGGCCAAAGATAAAAAACCTAGTGTAAGAAAATGGATTATGATAGTATTGGATTATAAACTCAAAAATAAAGCAAATGCCATGAGTCCATACTGATGTGAACAATGACCAAATAAATAAGTGTGAAGTTATTTGTAATATATAAAACATCATTTTTACAGAAGAATGCTTAGTTAATAAAGGTAAGAAGGAATGAGAAAAATAGACAATTACTATTTCAACACCACAGTAATAATTGCTACAGGAAATATTCATGGATAGGGGATAAAATTAGTGGGTGAACTTTAAAAAAGAAACAGGGGGGCGCCTGGGTGGCTCAGTTGTTAAGTGTCTGCCTTTGGCTCAGGTCATGATCCGAGGGTCCTGGGATTGAGCCTGCATCATCGTGCTCCCTGCTGAGCGGGAAGCCTGCTTCTCCCTCTCCCCACTCCCCCTGCTTGTGTTTCCTCACTCGCTGTGTTTCTCTCTGTCAAATAAAGAAATAAAGAAATAAAATCTTTAAAAAGAAAAAAAAAAACCAACAACTCAGAGTTCTCTACTGGAGAGACAATGTAAAGAGACCTAGACTACATGGAAAGCAAAAGGAGGGCGGCTAAGTCCAGCCTTCCAGCCATTTCTATCAGTGTCAGTCATGAAAATGAAGCCATCTTAGAACCCCCAGACCAGCCCATCCACCAAACTTCATGAAGAATTAGAATTCAGAGTCCTGCTCAAATACGTGACCTATAAAATTGTGAGATACAATGAAATGATTTTTGTTTTTGTTTTTTAAATTTTTTTTTTAAGGAGGCTCCATGCTCAATGTGGGGCTTGAACTCACAATCCTGAGATCAAGAGTCACATGCTCTACTGACTGAGCCAGCTGAGTACCCCTGAAACAATTTTTGTTTTAAGGTAATTTGTTTCACAGACCATGAGAACAACCAACCAAATATTATGTGCATCCTGACAAAAGAACAGGATACCACAATGACAAGAGGATCAAACTTGTGTCTCATCAAACCTTTGGATGAAGCTGGCAATTTGCAGGAAACACAGAGGAGACTAGAGCTGCATGGTAACTATGCAATCAGCAAAATCCACAACATAGAGTAACTCAACAGGTCAAATGGCCCAGATTTTCCAACAGTTAAATAATCTAGAGAGAGAGAACTTACAGATTAAAAGACACTCAAAAAGCATATTTTTTAAAACAACAAGACTGGGCGCCTGGGTGGGTCAGTCGTTAAGTGTCTGCCTTCGGCTCAGGTCACGATCCCAGGGTCCTGGGATTGAGCCCCGCATCAGGATCCCTGCTCAGCAGGGAGTCAGCTTCTCCCTCACCCTCTCCCTCTGTGTGCACCTCCCCCCCAATAAATACATACATGCACACATTACATAAATAAATAAATAAATCTTTAAAAAAATAAAAATAAATTAGAAGTAGAGATCTCAAAAAGGAAGGGCAGAACCAAAAGTCAAAACAAAACAAAAAGCCCATTTCCTTCTGGACTGTTAAACCTGGGGGTGGGGATGCAAAGATTTATTTTCCAAACATCATTTTTATTTTGGATCTTTTTAAAAGATTTTATTTATTTATTTGGCAGAGACACAACAAGAGAGGGAACACAAGCAGGGGGAGTGGCAGAGGGAGAAGCAGGCCCCCTGCCGAGCAGGGATTCCGATGTGGGGCTCAAGCCCAGGATCCTGAGATCATGACCCGAGCCAAAGGCAGATGCTTGACGACTGAGCCACCCAGGCGTCCCATATTTTAGATTTTTTAAAAAGTAATCTCTACACCCAATGTGGGGCTCGAACTCACAAACCCGAGATCAAGAGTCACATGCTTTTCCAACTGAGCCAGCCAGGTGCCCCAAAAGTAACACATTCTTAAAACAATAAGACACGAAGAGAAACTGAAAATATCTTAACATAAATGAAAATAGAAACACAACATACCAAAGTTTATGAGATGCAACAAAAATAGCATTTAGAGGGAAATTCATAGCCACACACATTTATGTTAAAAAAGAAATATCTCAGATCAACAACCTAACTTTACACCTTAAGGAAGCAGAAAAAGAACAAACTAAACCCAAAGCTAGCACAAGGAAGAAAATAACAAAAATTGCAGCAAAGATAAATAAAAAAGAGAACAGAAAAACAAAGATTTGATTCTTTGAAAAGATAAAAAAAAAAAAAAGCCAAACCTTTAGCTATATTAACTAGGAAAAAAGAAATGGAAGTGAGGACTTACTACCAATTTTACAGAATAAAAAAAGATTATAAGAAATACTATGAACAACAGTATATCAACAAATTGGATACTGTAGATGAATGGGCAGACAGAAACATACAATGTACCAAGACTGAATCAAGAAGAAATAGAAAATCTAAATAGACTATATTGCTATAACTAGTAAAAATATTGAATCAAAACCTTCCAATAAAGAAAAGCCCAGGACCAGATGGCTTTCCTGGTGTTTTCTACCAAACATTTAAAGACCAATATTTCTCACACTCTTCCAAAAAACTGAAGAGGAGGAGAGAATGCTTCCTAATTTATTCTATGAAACCAGTACTACTCCGATACCAAAGCCAAAGATACTACAAGAAAACTACAGACCAATTTAAATATTGATGAAAAAAACCCTCAATAACATGCTAGCAAACCAAATTCAACAGTACATTAAAGGATTATACACCATGACCAAGTGAGATTTATTCATGGAATGCAGGGTGGTTCAACATAAAAAAATTTAAAAGTGTAATATACCACATGTTAAAAGAATGAAGGGGGAAAAAGACTAACATTTCAATTGATGCAGAAAAAGCATTTGGCAAAATGTAACACCCTTTCATGACACTCAACAAACTAGGAAAAGAGAAAACTATCTCAACATAAAAAAGACCATACATGAAAAACCCACAATGAACATCTTACTCAATGGTCACTGGCAGCTTTTCAAAACTCTAAGATCAGCAACAAGACAAGGATGCCCATTTTTGCCACTTAAATTCAACACGGCATTGGAAGTTTTTATTGGAAGTTCCAGCTAAAGCAATTAAGCAAGAAAAAGAAAAGGCATTCAAATTGGACAGGAAGGGGTAAAATGATGATTACTTACATATGACATGATCTTATATGTAGAAAACCCTAAAGATTCCAAAAAAACCTGTTAGAACCAATAGATGAATTCAGGAAAGTTGCAAAATACAAAATCAACACCCCAAATCAGTTTTTATATATTAAACATGAACAATTTTTATACATTAACAATGAACAATTTGAAAAAGGAATTAAGAAAGCAATTGCATCAAATTACAATAGCATCAAAAAAAGAACAGAATCTACTCAGCAATAAAGTAAGGAAGCAAAAAGACTTGTACACTGAAAACTACACAACATGGGGTGGCTGGGTGGCTCAGATAGTTAAGTGTTAACCATCTGAGCCTCAAAAATTAAAAATAAAATTACCGTGTGATCCAGCAATTCTGCTTCTGAGTATATGCCCCAAACAATGGAAAGTAGGGACTCAGATATTTATACACACCAACGTTCATAGCAGCATACTTCAAAATAGCCAAAGGTTGAAAACAACTCAAATGCTAACTGAAAGATGAATGGATAAACAAAATGTGGTATACACATACAATGATTATTATTCAGCCTTAAGAAGTACCATTACATGCTATAACATGGATAAACCTTGAGGACATTTTGCTAAGTGAAATAAACCAGACACAAAAGGACAAATACTGCACGATTCTACTAATATGAAGTACCAAGAGTAGTCAGATTCATAGAGACAAAGTTAGAATTTTGATTGCCAGGCATTGAAGGGAAAGGATAATGGGGAGAGTTACTGTTTGATGGGTACAGAGTTTCAGTTGAAGATGAAAAGTTCTGGAGATGCACTGTGGTAATGGTGGTACATTTGGGGCACCTGGGTGGCTCAGTCATTAAGCATCTGCCTTCGGCTCAGGTCGTAATCCCAGGGTCCCGGGATCGAGCCCCGCGTCGGGCTCCCTGCTCTGCGGGAAACCTGCTTCTCCCTCTCCCACTCCCCCTGCTTGTGTTCCCTCTCTTGCTGTCTCTCTCTCCCTGTCATATTTAAAAAAAAAAAAAAAAAGTAATGGTGGTACCTTAAGGTGAATGTATTTAATGCCACTAAATGTACACTTTAAAATAGCTAAAATGGGGGCCCCTGGGTGGTGCAGTCGATTGAGCAACCGATTCTTGGTTTCGGCTCAGGTCATCTCAAGGTCCTGGGATCGAGCCCCACATCAGGCTCCGAGCTCGGCGAGGAGTCTGCTAAAGTTTCTCTCCCCCTCTCCCTATGCCCCCCCCATGCGCACATGCACATGCCCTCTCCCTCTCAAATAAATAAATCTTTAAAAATAAATAAGATAAAATAGTTAAAAATGGTAAATTTTATGTTATGTATATTTTATCACCAAACGAAAGAAAAACAGTTTAGAATCTGCTCCATCTCTTTTTAGATTAAAGGGCTTTGATCCTATTATAAAAAACCGCCAGAAGCAAAAGAAATCATGTCAGGAGAAAACATCATTTATTATCCCTTCAACTTTTCATAATATATCCAGTATCAAACAAAAGCAAGACTAAATAACAACAACAACAAAGGGAAAAGAAAAATGACAATAGAAAATAATGTACCTAGATAATGGAATGAGGACTAAAACATTATGATGTCTTAACTGAAGTGACAAAACTTAACATCACCAATAATGGAACAATTTTTTTTTTTTGAGATTTTATTTATTTGAGAGAGAGAGAGAGATAACGAGAGCAGGAACACAAGCAGGGGGAGAGGGAGAGGGAGAAGCAGGCTTCCCGCCAAGCAGGGAGCCCGATGCGGGGCTTGATCCCAGGACCCTGGGATCACGACCTGAGCCGAAGGCAGACGCTTAACGATTGAGCCACCCAGGTGCCTGGAACAAATTTTTATACTACTCCTGATGTGTTTCACTGAAAACAACAAATTATCAACTGTGTAGTATTCCTCCAAAAAATGTTTTACCTGAATGAAATCAGGAGAAAATGATGAGACAAATCCAAACAGTGGGGCATATTAAAAACAAACAATGGGCCTAGATTTGTTTTTTAGTGTCACTATCATAAAAGAAAAACCAAAATACCCTGAAGAACTAAAAAGACCAACTACAAGCAATGCATTTTCCTTAAATGGATCCTGGATTAGGAAAAATAATAAAAAATAAAAGCTATTGGGAAATCTGAATATAGGCTGTGTATTAGATAATACCATTATGCCAAAGTTATATTTCTAGAGTAACAATGGTTTTAGTTTAGAAAAGTGTCCTTGTTCTTGCAAGAAATATGTCAGCGTTTAGGAGTACAGCATTAAAAGGTCTTCAATTTACTTCCACAAGGTTAAAAAAAATACACTCAGAGAAGGACAGAAAGAGAAAGACAGAGAGAAGCAAATGGAACACTGTCAAATTGAGAAGGGCTATCAGTGTTCACTCTACAGTTCTTTCAAGTTGTGAACTTTTCAAAATAAACAGCTGGGAAAAAATTAAGTAGCTGATTAATGTATTAGAAGACAAACTGGAGAATGTCCATTAAGAAATGTAATCTATAAAAAAGAATCAAATGGAAATTCTAAAACTGAAAAATACAGTAACCAAAATTAATAACCGAATGGGGGAAGGGTTAAAACTGCAAATTAGACAACTGAAGATTACTATGCTAGAGACAAATCAAGAGAAAATAATAAGACCGAAGCACAAAATCAAAAGAGACAGAAGGGAAAGAATGGGAAGAATCTGAGTGACATGCGGGACACAGTGAAAAACTTTAACATACATGTAACTGAAATCCTACAAGGAAAAGAAAAAATGGGGCAGAAGCACTACAGATAATGGCTGAGAAATTTCCAAAGTGGTAAAAGACACCAACCCACAGACTTAAGAAGCTCTATAAACCCGAAGGACAGAAAAACCAGACCCTAGGCACATCATAATAACACTGTCAAGAAGCCAAAGAGGAGGGACGCCTGGGTGGCGCAGTCGGTTAAATGTCCCAACTCTTCGTTTCGGCTCACGTCATGATCTCCAGGTCATGAGATCGAGCCCTGTATTGGGCTCAGTGCTCAGTGCAGAATCTGGTTAAGACTCTCTCTGTACCCTCACGTGCTCTCTCTCAAATAAATTAATAAATCTTAACAACAACAAAAAAGGCCAAAGAGGAAAATCTAAAGGACAGAGAAAAGAGAAAAGAAGATATATTTTCTTTAAAAGAACAACAATTAGATTGATAGCTGGCTTGTCAACATTAACAACGGGAACCAGTATCTTCAAAGTACTGAAGGAAAATAACTACCAATCAGTTATTTTATACCAACAAAAAACCCTTCCAAAATGTAACAAAATAAGACATTTAAGACCCTAAAGAAAGGGGTGCCTGGCTGACTCAGTTGGTAGACCACCTGGTTTTTGATCCTGGGGTTATGAGTTCAAGCCACACGCTGGGTCTAGTGCTTACTTGCTTGCTTATTCGCTGCTTTGCTTACTTACTTACTAACTAAATAAGATAAATAAACAAAAAATTTTTTAAATAATAGTAAAAGAGAAGAAGACAGTTTATAACCAATATACCCTAAAAGAAGAAAATACTAAAGGGTGTTCTTCACGGAACAGGAAAATAATTCTGGATGGAAACATGGAAATAGGAAGAAATGAAGAGTAATGGAAAGGTTAAGGATGCGAGTATATCTTAATGGACACTGATTATATAAAGTAATATCATCTTGTGGGGTTTAAAACATATAAATAAAAATACCTGAGAGGAGAGACGCCTGGGTGGCTCAACTGGCTAAGTGTCTGCCTTTGGCTCGGGTCATGATCCCAGGGTCCTGGCTGGGATCGAGTCCCCCATCAGGCTCCCTGCTCAGCGGAGAACCTGCTTCTCCCTCTGCCTGCAGCTCCCCCTGCTTGTGTATATGGGCGTGCCCATGCTCTCTCTCTCTGACAGTAAATAAAATCTTTTAAAAAAAAAATACCTGAGAGGAGTTCTACATCTGTCTAAGATGTAGCAAGTCAGAAAGAACACTGCTTTTGAGTTAACAATAAACAAAAGCAAATAAACTACAAAATAACTTCTTAAAATGCATCAGAAAGCTCAGGTCCCAGGGCAACCAAGTAGACTGAAATCTAAAGACAGACCTCCAAGGAGATAGGAGGCGAGTACTGGTTCATCTGTGGCATAACAAATGAGGAAAAGAAACATAGCTCAACATAACCAATTAATAAAAATTCTGCCAAAATTATGAACAAACTGATAAAGTCTGAGCATGGACCAAGCATGAACATGTAAAACCTCTGGGACTCACAGACAAAAGGGGAGTTCACAACCACCTACAGGCTCTTCTCCACAGACCTCCCCCAGATACTCAGGACAAAGATTGGAGATAGGGCAAAAGACCAGAGAAAAACTCCTTTGGTAGGATGATCCTGGACAGGAACCCTCAATGGCATAGAAGGCACAAAAAGCTGATTAGATCCTCTCCCTTACTGAACAAAAGCCTCAAGCTGTGTGGGGGAAGCAAATCTTGTCACCCTCACGGCACAGGTGAAGACCTATTGCTGTTACTGACCAAGAGAAGTCTCCTGAAACTGAGGGCAGGGCAAATAAAAGTATCCTGCGCAAGACCTGCCAGATGCAAGGCAAAGCAAGAATGCCTTAGGTGAGATCAGGGTCACTGAGAAAGCCCCACCACTGAGAACAGCGGCACTGGAACTGAGACTATGGTAGACTGGGGCAACAGAGAACATTCCTTTCCTCCACTCACCCACACAAATAACCACTAAACACATCATATTCAAACTCATGAAACACAGAGATAACAAGAAAATATTGGAGGCAGGAATCTTTTTATATTGGCTCTATGACAGCTCAACCGTAGAACTTTGTACTATTATAATTACTCAGGCCTTCATTCATCTTTTCTAATAGACTGTGAGCTCTTTAAAGGTAAAGAACAATTGTAACTACTGTCTACATCTCACAAAATCCTTTGGCCATAAGAGGTACTTAAATATTTATTAAATTACTAAATATGAAGCAAAATGACAAGATACTATCATCTCCTAAGTCTGTAACACCTCTTTGCTTTCCCAATCATGAAAAGCCCAACCTTCTACTACACAGCTAAATACTTAAGGATTGGGAATCACCTCTAAGAACAGAACCCAAAATGTACTGCGAGAGAAAGGGCAAGAGAGAATAAGCAAATCAGTTCTTTACAGATAAAGAAAACAAAGGCCGAGAGGATGAGACATTTTTCATTCAGAATCCTCATTTGTAGAACCTCACATGCCTTGCACAGATGGAGCCTTGGTTCTGTTTTATTTTAAATACAGATTTAGTTTTAGCAATGAGAAGAAGTTCAATAATTTCCTAGCTAAAATCTGAAGATTCAGATATTTCAGAAAAAATTCAGTGAAGAGAACCTTAAAATCTCCCTAAAATGGGAATCTTCTGGAATGAACTTAAAATATTACCAGTACTTCTGAAATAGGAAAAAAGAGAACAGCACTTAACTCCAAGCAACTAAATCACCTATAAAACTTTTATCTTTTAATGCTCATTATGTAATTATCTAGGTTTTTGTTGTTTTGTAACTAAACTAAGAGATAGCTGAATTTCCTAGGACACTTCTATGAGAAACTGGTCTTCAGAAAATTCCCAAACAGGCAGAACCAAAGT
Organism: Zalophus californianus; assembly: GCF_009762305.2. Classification (NCBI taxonomy): domain Eukaryota; kingdom Metazoa; phylum Chordata; class Mammalia; order Carnivora; family Otariidae; genus Zalophus; species Zalophus californianus. The sequence continues at coordinate 83,288,796 of NC_045606.1, forward strand.
GAAAGAGCTGTCCTCTCATTTTAACCACCCTTATTTATCTTGATGCTACCTCACCCACTGGTCAAATGTGCCTCTCTTTTCAAATACTTGTCTTTTAGAGTAAGAATAAAATACAGAGTGATCTCTAAAGAAACGTGGCAAACTTAAATATCACAGCTGCTAAGTAGACTGTCAATGAAAAATTACTTGGGATGATACTGTCAGTACTATATATTAAGGGGTCATAATTTATCAACTTTATTTTGAATTCTAGGACGGTTTAAGAATTGTTGACATCCAAAAACAAATAATCTTGTTTTGGTCACTGAATCATAAAGAAAATGCAACCAAATCCTGATACCCTAGACACTACAGTATATTGCTCATTGTACTTCCCCTTTGCTGAGCTGCAGACAGAAGGAAGATAAGGAAGGAAAAGGGATTCTTGAGAAGGAGAGAATAAAGCACTTACACTTCATAGGACTTTCTAGCCACAGATGCCAGGTGCTACCCACTGAAATCCAGGCTTGGACTAAGCTCCACATTTCTGAAAGGACCATCTCAACCGAAGCCTGGGGCTCAGAGTCAGCAGGAGGAAGCTGCAGCTCCCACCAGCAGCACATTTCAAAGAGGCTGCAACAAGAGAACATTTTCCATTTAAGCATCTAATTCCAATCTTCCATTTCACAAAGCAGTAGCAGAACAGGCCTTTACATCAGTCTTTTCAAAAGATATTTCCATGACTATGTGATGAATATGAAGCAGGCTATGGCCCAGCAATCCTTTCACTAACATACTCTTAAGTCTTTCATTATACTTCACAGCAAATCCTAAAAGTACTTGCCCTTTCCTTTTCTTTAATGGTGCTCTGTTGCTCCAAGACTCACTTCTACACCAACAGTTCTAAAACTGCCGAATCAACCTAAATCACCGAGCAGACAGGCTGTCAACAAAGCAAGCACACACCCAGATAGGAGCCTAAGGATTCATTAGCTGCCAAGAACTGGAAGCGGATTAAAGCTGCTAGTTAATCCTACAAAAAACTGCTCAAATTAAGCAGAATTACTTAAAATACTTCACTGAGGACAGAAGAGCTCTGGCAAAAAGAAAATGAGGTTCTGGAAATACAAATAGTTCAGTGAAATTTGAAAAATAACATAAAAGTATCAGGTTGCTGTAGTTTTTTAAGCATTTCAATTAGTGAATGATATATTTATTAAAGACTTTTAAAGATTTACAGTATATTGGGGGAAGAGACTAAGACAGAGTAAAAAAATAAAACAAAACCCCCCAAAAAACTATCAGTCCAAGAACAAAAGCTTTAGAGATATACCCTGTAACAACGTGGTAGAGCTAGAAAACGAGAATTTCCCAAATCAAGAAAAAAAAATCATTCCCATGAGACAGACTAAAAAAAAGAGTAAGTCTAATTTACCTGAAACAGAGAAAGTAACTTTTTAATTTGGTCAACTATCTTATCTTGAAAATTATATTTTTCAAAATAACTTGTTTTGTAAGATGGCCTGAAATGCAGAAACCATGATGAAATGAACTTAAGTTAAAACTTTCACCACAGCAGTGATAAGTAAACGCCCATCTCCAAAAGCAGAGTGTAAATGAAAAACAGTCATATAAAGCCCCTAGCAGGCTCCCATACCCATAGAATACTCTTGTGCGCATTAAGTAACTTTTCTAGAAGCAAAAAGGCTCCTTTATAGAGACAAATCAGCCAACTTAAACATTTTCACAGCCATCTCCATAACAATTGAATAAATAATTAAAAGGGAGATAACTATTTCCCTTATAGGAGGGTAGAGATTCCTAGCTAAAAATAATTCTTTACAAGATCATTAAGCTATTCAAAGTCCATGAGAAATTTCCAAACACTTTTCAAGTCAACTTTCAGAAGACTGTAGAACCCACATGCACTGTTCTATCTTGATTTCAATGAAGGCAATCAGTAAGACCAAATGACAGCACTGAATCCTGTGGCCACCTCAGTTTCTGATGAGATCCCCATGTTTCTGGGACAAGCATTTTTGAAAAATCCTAAATCCTAATGAACTCTGTCAAATGAAATTTGGCTCAAATTTATGACTGTCAGTGACGCATAATACGGTACTGAGAAATCCTGCCAAAATATTTTCATGACAAGTGTAAAAAATCCCTATCCAAATTTAAAATCCTCAATGACCTAAGTAGGTGAACATGAACCTCAAGAATGGCCCTGAAAAAAGATAAATAAATCTGGATCCATAAAATCAACTTTGTCTGGGAGTGACTGAAGCATGCATTCCTTGGTAATCACTTTGCTTGCTGTGGGCCTTACTAATTATACTAGGCAGTCCTATTTTAAAAGCAGAAAATGCCAACCTTGAAACCATTTGAAACAAAGCCAAGGTAAGTACTTCCTAAAAGCCAAAAATATAGAAAACCTATTTCCTTTAGTCACTGGTCTCTATTCCTGCCCATCTGAGCCAAGTTTTATAACAACTCATACAAACCAGAAGAATGAGAATAGTCTCAGACATATTAAGCATATGTTAACACTATGCTGAAGATTCAAGTTTTTCAATCTTATAGGAATGTGAAATGTCTAGCTTAAAATATTGTATAAAAAAAAAAGCATCAAAGTGTTAGAAAACTCTGAAACCTTATGTAAAAAACCCATATATTTTCACGTCTAATTCTAAGTACTTTCTTCTGTTCTGGAGCCATTTAAATAGTATTATACATGTCTGAAACAGAAAACAATGAATACAGAGGAAAAACTGAAAACTGTGCTACGGGCTTGAGAAAAAATAGGTAAAATACATAATGAAAACTCCATTAACAGAAAATTTCTTACCAAAAGAAAAAAACCACATTTCATAATATTGTCATTTTGGAAACTCTACCAGAAAGGAAAGTTAAGTCAATATTTTTAAGGAGTTCTACACGCCAAACACTACAATATTTTCCCCTTTAGCAGCACTATGAACTTCCAGTAACGAGAAATAAAGCTTCTGTCTGAGACTTCACCTGTACAGCAGTAAAACACTCTCTGTTAGTTACTTCAGTACCAGGGTACAAGCTAGAAAAATACAAGAGAGGTAATCTGAGCAATCTCAACTTCGTATGAATTAAATTTGTTTTCAAGTTCAACAGAGCTTAAAATTCTATAAAATCTGGAAAACAGGGCGCCTGGGTGGCTCAGTTGGTTAAGCGACTGCCTTTCGCTCAGGTCATGATCCTGGAGTCCCAGGATCGAGTCCCACATCGGGCTCCCTGCTCGGCAGGGAGTCTGCTTCTCCCTCTGACCCTCCCCCTTCTCGTGCTCTCTCTCATTCTCTTTCTCAAATAAATAAGTAAAATCTTTAAAAAAAAAAAAAATCTGGAAAACAGTATGGCAGTCCCTTAAAACAAAAAAAACAAGCAGCATTGCCATATAACCAGCAATTCCCTTTCTGGATATATACTCAGAAGAAGTGAAAGCAGGGCCTCCAAAAGGTATTTGTACACCCATGGTCACAACAACATTATCTGCAATAGCCAAAAGGTAGAAGCAACCCAAGTGTTCATTGACAGATGAGTGGATAAACAAAATGTGGTACATACGTTATTATTCAGCCTTAAAAGGGGATGAAATTCTGAAAATGATACACCATAGATGAACCCCGAGGACATTATGCTATGTGAATAAGCCAGTCACGAAAGTTCAAATACAGTATGATTCCATTTACATGAGGTACCTAGAGTAGTGAAATTCACAAAGATAGAAAGCAAGTTGCTAGGGGCTGGGGGACGGGGAGGGAAAAATGGGGAGTTAACTGTGTTTAATAGGCAGAGTTTCAGTTTTCAAGATGAAAAAGTTTGGAGATGGATGGTGATAATGGATGCACAACAACATAAATGTATTTAAACCCATTAATCTGTACACTTTAAAATGGTTAAATGGTGAGTTTTATGTTATGTATATTTTACTGCAATTTTAAAAAAGGAATGATCGTGAATGAACCTTAAAGACATTATGCTAAGTGAAATAAGATACAAAAGTACAAATAGTATATGATTCTACTTATACAAGGTATCTGGATAGTCAAATTCATAGAGACAAAAAGTCGAATGGTGCTGCCAGGGGCTGGAGAGAAGAGGGAATGGAGAGTTATTTAATAGGTACAGAGTTTTAGTCTGGGAAGATGAAAAAGTTCTAGAGACCAGCGGGGGTGATGGCTGCACAACGACATGAATGTACCTCATGCCACTGAATTGTATACCTAAAAATGGTTATTTATGTTATGAATATTTTACCACAATAAAAAAAATCTATGCAATCTATTTTCCATTTTCTTTATAGACATCAGTGCAATCAACATGAAAAAAAAAAATGAACTATCTGGAAAGCTTTGGAAGAAAACTGTGTTATAATTAGAAAATGCAGCACTGCCCTGATAATTTTATATCCTGAATCGCACTACCAACTTTGGTCCAAGGCCTGGGAAGACAAGAAATAAACTAATCCAAACATGGATGAAAGCCACTGGCTAACAGACTACCATGCCAACATAAATACCATCACAAATTCTCATTCATAGTCTCCAACAAAGACATGAAATGTCTATATGTGCACTGTCCAAGACTTGGAATGTGGCAAGTAAGGAACTGATTTTAACTTTTATTTAATTTTAATTAATTTAAGTAGTCACAACAGCCATCTGGCTAATGGCTACCATATTAGATGACACAGCCAGATTGCTGAACTCTGGAATAAAGATCTCTGGTTTTTATCATTTATGTGTTGCCAGTTTCCAGCAATGCAAGGCATACAGTAGTCCTGTTCGTTGAATTAACTGATCCACAAAATTTGTAGATGAATATTTTCTCTTTTCTAGAAAGCTCTCCTTTCAAAAGCATGTCATGTTTTAAGAGTCACTTAACTGAAGGATGAAAGCATAAGCATAAAAAAAGCCCAGATTTTCAGATATGTCAAGTCAATAACTGCAATTGCTAAAAGAAAAACCAAAGACCCTAGATTTTTTTAACTAGGCTAAAGAATCAAGAAATTCCAGAGAGGAAAATTATTAAGAAAGAAATCTGAAGCTGAAATTCCATGATCCATGACTTTCCTGATAGGATATTTAGAAGAAAATTCCTAAGGATATGTGACAAACCAAACATGACAATGTCAACTTAGTCCATCAGAGCATGCTTTGATTGTTTTATGATTTCATCATTCCATTTCAGTTTCCAGACTCAACTATAAAATTTTTGAGCTAACCTCTGACCCACAGATTGTCTCTATAAAAGTAGTCTCCTTATAATCTAAATTACAAACTTAGAAGAAATGTGTAGCATAATTCATTAGCTGTATAAAGAGATGGTCTTTCCTTCTATTGCTTGCTTTCTACACCATCTACTCATTTGGGTTACCAGAAGTGGACAAAGTGTTCAGAACAGTTCACTGATAGGCTTCCTTTAAGATCTGTCTCAAAATAACTTGCTTTATTTTAAAAAACTTTGGATATCAGTGATACCTGCCTATCACATAAATCAAAACCATGGCTGTAGGTTGTTTCCAAGAATTTTGTCAGGAAAAAAAAAGCTTAGAGTAATGAATATAGATTCGTTGGCAAATGGCTGTTTTATATAAATATTAGAGAAAGAGAAAAGATGCTAACTCATAGCATGGACTAAACCTTATCTAAATTACACCTTTAAACCAAATCAATTGTTACCAGGTCATTAGAATTCTACTAAATGGCTTTAAGATTAGTAAAGTGAAAGTTAGAGGGAAGTGATATGTTTTTTCAAAATGTGTATTCTTCTGGGGTGCCTGGGTGGCTTAGTTCTTAAGCGTCTGCCTTCAGCTAGGGTCATGATCCCAGGGTCCTGGGGATAGGGCCCCACATGGGAGCCCGCTTCTCCATCCCCCACTCCCCCAGTTTGTGTTCCCTTTCTCGCTGTGTCTGTCAAATAAATAAATAAAACATTTTTTAAAAAATGTGTATTCTTCAAAATGGTTTTCAAACAAACTAGGCACATTCGTTCCTTAACAACAAACTTGAAATTAAAACACTATGCCTGTTACTACACTAGAACAGACTTTTAGTCTGTACTTAGTGACTACCTCGAGAAAGCCTTATTGAGTCAAAAAGTTCCTCTCCTTTCCTGTACCCAAGTCTTTTAAAGAATAAAATGAGGGCAATATAAATTTATCTCACAAAGGTTGTTTTTTTTTCAAAGATTTTATTTATTTATTTGAGAAAGAGCAAGAGAGAGCAAAAGTGGAAGGGAGAGGGAGAAGCAGACTCCCTGCTGGGCTGATACCAGGACCCTGAGATCATGACCTGAACTGAAGGCAGACTCTTAACCAATTAAGCCACCCCGGTGCCCCTCACAAAGTTTGTTTAAAAAAAAAAAAAAAGGGATGGAGGGGCGCCTGGGTGGTTCAGTTGGTTAAGCAACTGCCTTAGGCTCAAGTCACAATCCCATGACCCTGGGATCGAGCCTTGCATCGGGCTCCCTGCTGGGCAGGGAGCCTGCTTCTCCCTCTCCCTCTGCCACTCCCACTGCTTGTGCTCTCCTGCTCTCTGTCAAATAAATAAAATCTTTAAAAAAATAAATAAATAAGGATGGAAAGCCTCAAAACAGAACATCACACGAGGCTGAATAATATTATTTTAAATTACCCATGGGTATGGTAGAGAGAGGCAGCAAAAAAAATTTGAGATATCCAACTATCCCTTCGTATTCATTCAACACACATTTTTTTTTAAAGATTTTATTTACTTATTTCTGCGAGAGGGAGAGCAGGAGCAGGGGAAGGAACAGAGGGAGAGGGACAAGCAGACTCCACACTGAGCGTGGGGCCTGATGTGGGTCCCTGAGATCATGACCTGAGCAGAAACCAAGAGTCAAACGCTTAACCTACTAAGCCGCCACCCAGGTGCCCCTCAACACACATTTTTAAGAACCTTTGTGTCAGGCACCTTGGTCACTGCTTTCTTAATAACCATTAAATTATTCCCTCAACTGTATCATATAAGCAAATAAAATGATTCTACAGTCTAACAGGGGGAACAAAACAGATTTTCAAAAAGGTAAAAAAAATTACAAATGCAATTATATAAAGTGCTCTAGGTGTTCAGTGGAGGCAGAAATGATTTTCATTTGAAGAGAATCAGTTAAGACTTCAAGGAGAAAGAATTTAGGCTGGGCTTTGAAAAGATTGGTTAGTTTCTTCATTTGAAGACAAGACTGGGAAAGAGTAAAACCACAGAAGTATGAAAGAATTAAAGAAATAACAAAATTGGACAGAGAAAGCATTCTCTACCACCTCCCTTCTCCCTCTCCACCATAACCATTTGCTTACTATGGGAAATACTACCGCTGTATGAATGCTGATGGGAAAGACGCAGTAAAGAGGGAGTCTGAAGATGCAAGTGAGAGGATAACCAAAAGATCAAGGTTCCTAAGAATTCAGAAAATGGATGCAGAGCACCTAGACCTGACAGGAGAAGGGAGAAGTAGTTGGCTACACCTATGCTGAAGTTATACCAAATCAGAGGTGAAGGGCTGATGGTACAGTATATTTATGAAAATTACTAGAATGATAGACCTTGTAATCCAAATTAGATAGAGAAAAGTAAGACAAGACCTAACGAAGAAACAATAGGAGCCAGTCAACTGAATAAGGTTTTGATGAAATTCAAGAACTAATTCAGGGATTTGTTTAACATGACTGAACTGATTGAATACATTTGTTTGCCCATGGGTCCCTTCCAAAAATCTACTAAAATCAGAGTAAAGAGATTTTTTAAAATGGGGGGGGGGGTGTTCCATAAGGACAAAAAGAATGGAAACATGACTGATATTAACAAAACTGTGAAAACTAGAATGCTTATTGAGGAGTTAACTGTCTTAGCAGGTCTGAAAAAGTTGAAACTTTTTCAGAGGAAGGACGGGATAAGAAACGGAAAGCCAAGGGGGCAAAATGATTCACGTTGCAAAATCTCAGTGAATTTAAAGTACCAAGTACAAGAATTAAAAGGTATACCTGAAGGCAGATGCACAGGTGGAAGAAAAAACATAGGAGTGGGTTCAAAATCTGTAATAAGCAGTTAGACTGAGTGGCCAGGCTACTATCCTCCCACCGTCACAGAAGACTCAAGATTTACTTTGGAAAGACTGATACAGAAGGACTCTGCACTCTTGGCCAATAGACTCACCTAAGGACAAGAATATCATACTGAAAATATATTAAATTAAAGCCTACATACTGGGGCACCCGGGTGGCTCAGTCGGTTAAGCGTCTGCCTTTGGCTCCAGTCGTGATCCCAGGGTTCTGGGATCGAGTCCCGCATCGGGCTCCCTGCTCCGTGGAGAGCCTGCTTCTCCCTCTGCCTCTGCCTCTCTCTCTCTCTCATGAATTAATAAATAAAATCTTTATATAGGCTGAACACTGAAAATGTAATTTGTTGATTTCAAGTAATGTTGATGGTTTGCAACGTAGCTATAATATATGGCAACAAGTCGTTACAAGTCTTGATGTCATAGCTGCCATGATAAAGCCTAGTCTCTAGATCTTGATTTCTAAATACTGTTATTCAATAAAGAAACTGTAGGTCTTTAAAAAAAATAAATAAATAAATAAATAAATAAAATCTTTAAAAATAAATAAATAAAGCCTACATACATCGTGGTAAGATCCATTCCCTGGTTCATTCTCCCACCTGCACTGGCAGCCCCATTTATATCCAAAGGATTGCTCTCAGGATAAAAGTGGTCCAAGAAAAAAGACCAACAGAAATATGAGAGAAGGGGTAAAGGTTCCCTTCTCAATTAGCCATCAAATGAGGGAGTAATCCAAGAAAAGATCATGGGATCCAGGATTCAATGCATCTAACACAAGAAAGAGAATGTAATTCCCTAGGAGGGTTAGAGATCCCAGGACAATAATTATGCAACAGACCTGGAGAATAACAAGGTCAGATCGAGCAGGAAGATAGAGCCCTTTAGGGAGAGGTTTTCTTCTACCAAAAAAGGAAAGAGATTACCAATCTGAACATACTAAGAGGATATTTACATACTCAGAGGGTTTTGAACAAATTATTACAGATATACAGAAAATGAAGTAAATGTGAAAGAAAGAAAAAGGTAATGACTACCACCAGAAAAAAAAAGTTGCACAAAAAAGGAAAAATTACCATGTTATATATGCTATGTGGTTCACAATGTGTGTTGTGTATATTTAACAAAAACTGATATAACTATGTTTAGAGAGATGCAACAGAAGATGGAGGGAGCCCAAATCCTCATCTTTCACAGAAGAAAGTCTAAACATAACTGCTCTTTACATCCTAGGACTTTTTCTTGTAAAATCCATTTTATAACTTTTTAAAGTTTTAAAAGTTTATTTTAAAATATTTTAAGTTTTAAAAATACAACTACATGGGGTGCCTGGATGGCTCAGTCATTAAGCGTCTGCCTTCAGCTCAGGTGATGATCCCAGGGTCCTGGGATCAAGCAAGCCCCGCATCGGGCTCCCTGTTCCGTGGGAGGCCTGCTTCTCCCTGCTTGTGTTTCCTCTCTCGCTGTGTCTCTCTCTGTCAAATAAATAAAATCTTAAAAATATATATATATATGTTTTTTTGGGGGGGGTGTTTTTGTTTTTTTTATTGAGAGAGGGAGCATGTGAGTGAGAGGTCGGGGAACTAGGAGAGAGAGAATCTTAAGCAGGCTCCCTGCCCAGTGCAGAGCCCCACACAGGGGCAGGATCTCACCATCCTGAGATCATGACCTGAGCCAAAATCAAGAGTTGGACGCTTAACCAACTGAGCCACCCAAGTGCCCCATAACTTTTTAATTTTGATAGAAATTAAAATCATAGATTTCAAAAAATGCCTACTATATAAGGTTACTTGAATCCCTAAGCAGCAAACTAGAAGAGTGGGTTGTGATTAGAGCAGATATCTGAGTTAGTGATGTGGGGGGCTGGTAACTTTTTTTTAAAGTGGGCTCCACACCAATGTAGAGCCCAACATGAGTTTTAAACTCACCACCCTGAGATAAAGACCTGAGCTTAACCAACTGAACCAGCCAGGCACTCCCCCGCTTTTATTTTAAGTAAGCTCTATACCAACATGGGTCTTGAACTCATGATTGCAAGATCAAGAGCCACATACTCTATCTACCAACTGAGCCAGCCAGGCACCCCAGGCTGGTGACTTTTTAATAATGACAAGATTCAGGTTGTGACTGTGTGACCATGTAGCTGAGTTAGCGACTTGAGGATTGGTGGCTTTTTAGTAATGGAAAGATCCAAGATGTGACAGCGTGATCATGAGGCTGAGAAAAAGAGGTAAGGGAATTAAGGGGCTGAAATGTCAGCTGAGTTGTGAATCCTGATGCCGAAGTTGCCTAAAAATGATGTGTTTTTAGGTCCACTTTTCCACCCTTCCCTACTGCTATTTGCCCCACTATGCTGACCTATATGGACTATATCAACTGGTTCCGGTTGTCCCCTAGCTTTTGTTTGGGTTTGCCCAAAGAAGAATCCCAGGAGTTTAGGGGAATAAGGTCAATATATTTATTCCTCCAGCCCATCTCCTCTCAAGGCAGCCAACTCCACACTTTCCTTCAGAGTTCAAGTAACTACTCCCTCTCCTATTCCTTCCTGCCTATGGATGTTAATTAGTTTGGCTACAGGTTACTTCATTAACTCTTGTGGTACCACATTATACCAGCACCTTTATAAACAATACTTTTAGCAAATAAGCCCTCCTTGAACTATTCTATTACAAGTGTGCCATCTGTTCCTGTTAGGACCCTTACTGTAAATAGTAATAATGATGATAAATGTAAGGTTGTAACAGATGGTAGTGGAAAGTAAGAAGAGTGACTACCATTTAAATAACAATTACTAACATATTTTAAACTCTGGGTTCCAAGAACTTTTCTAAGTTCTTTGCAGATATCAACTCATTTAGTCATCACAAATATACTATGTGGCAAGCAGAGATTTTTGCCTGGTTCATTTGCATATACCAAAGCCTAGCACAGTTGTGGTACAGGGTAAGCACACAAATATTTACTTTAAAATACACACAACAAAAAGCAAGTTTAGTAGGGAAGAGATGACTTTTAGTATGATGTATCAGATTTATAACTCCCCCAAAACTAAACACTAAATAAGAGCACATGTGAATGATTTCCTTGTGGAGCCTACAGTGAGTCTTATTCCTTTATCTTTTCCCATGAGTTTATCCAGAACTTGGGATCCCTAAATTTTTAAATGTAATATCTAAAGCCAAAGTTGCAAAATTTTAAATATTTATTACGCACTTGCAGCCCAGAGTCTCATTTAGAAGGGCAGAGCACCTTTAAGTATCAGTTACTAGTTTTAAAAAAGAAAGGGGAGGGGGGAGAAAGGGGAAGGAGTAAACTTTAAAAATATGCTTGGGAATATAAAATTCAAAAGTAAGAAAGGTAAAGTCAGCAAGATCACCAAGTATACACACACACACAGAAATAAAGCACAGAAAAAGTGAGTATGAAATTTAGAGGAAAGTTAAGACACGTGAATTAAAGAATGCAGAAATACAATAGGTCTAACAGGCTGAAATTAAACCCCTAACTGGATGTTCACACAGTCATATGGAATAATCAAGGCAGCTATGGATACCAGTATCTTATAAAGAACCTAAAGTCAAGGAAAAAACAAGGTGAGGGAACAAATATGCAGCAAGATGTGAACTAACTGCAAGAATTTTCAACTGGTATTTTTCTCTTTACATCACGTTGTACTCCCAAACACGGTGGAAATTCGCCTGTAAAAGAATCTAGAACCCTGAGAAGTTTCGAGAATAATAGATTCAAACTATCACTGTTACTTAATGAAAAATCAGTAAGACACACTAAGGTGCAAGGCTGCGACTGGGATGGAATTGCCAGACGCGAACACTGGGACACCGAAAGGAGACGGATAAAGCACCCGTTAAGTGGAAGATGGAGAAACACTGGGACTGGATTTGAAGGAAGACTAAACGCGAAAGCAGGGCCTAAGAAGCAAGTAGCAAGCGTAAAACTTAAACAGGACCAGATCGATACCACAAGCGAGTACGGGACCTACAAATCTGATTGTACGGGGTGGGGAAAGGGCCAGTTCGCGACCGACCAGCAGCGACTAGTTTCCGAAAAGCGGCGTAAATGTAGCCTCGCAGCCCCACCCCGCGGCAGCAGCTCCTCCCTAAGGAGCATCTCACGAGGCCAACCGCCCGGCTCAGGATCCAGCTCGAGCCTAGGTCCCACCCCGCCCTTGCCCCGCGGCGCAGAACGGCCTCTGTGGGCCCCTCACCGAACGCTGCAGCTCTCCAAGCCAAAACGAGGCGCGCTCCTTTCCGCTGGGATCTGGGTCGTGGTAAAGCGCCTGCACTGCCTGGTATACGAGCTGCAAAGTCGGCTTTGCCCCTTCCATGGTGGTGGCAGTGGTAGCGACAGCGACGGCTCTGGCTGTTCTCCCGAGGCTTCTCCGGTTGCTCCGCCTTCAAGCTTCCTCACTGTGTCGGCCACGGCCGCTCCCTGACTGGCGCCATCTCCTCTTTGGCCGTTACCAGGGCAGAGGGGTTCCCGTGGAAGTTGCCCCCGCGGAAACAGAGGTTAGATTGTATTCGGGTTCCTGGCTTTTTTTCCTATCCTCTCACTAGACTCCAGACTTCTGAGTTCAGACGCCGATGCTCGCCTCTTCACCCACTGAATTGCCTTCAGAAGTCTGTCACCGCACCACACAAACCACGCAGTGTACTTCAGCCGCGTTAGCCCGGACCGGAAGTCGCAGCACCGATACCTTTGGCACACTTCCGCCCGGTGCGGCGCAAACGGCCTTCTTCCCGGCACGCCTCCTCCTGTCTCCCCGCCCCCTCCCGGAAGTGGCCCTGCCGAGCCGGGAGCGGGGAAGAGGCAGTCGGTTGTGGTTCTCTCCGTTACTTGCGTATGATTGGAGCAATAGGACCAGTGCGTTCCATACCTGAGCTGCTCTTCTTTCCTTGGCAGTGGGTCCAAGGTCTTTCCAACCCCCTTAGGACTTCTCCATTCCTATCCAGGGAATCCCTTCTGACGCCCGTGGACAAGGCGCCTCAATTCAACTGTCCGTGCAGTGTCCACCGTACTGCAAATGCAAAGATGACTGAAGACAGGGTTTCTGTGCTGACTCTGGTGGATGAGACAGACACGTAATGTACAAGTAATGTACAAAACTGAAATATGTGCCACACTGGGATGAACCCCAAATGCCTACAATCTGTGCTCAGCCCGTTGTCTACTGAGTTCTTAACCCAACAAGGTATTTTATTCTATTGCTCAGGACACTCTGAATTCCATGGTATTTACATACATCTTTAGGATCATTTCCACATTGAGGGGCGCCTGGGTGGCTCAGTCATTAAGCGTCTGCCTTCCGCTCGGGTCATGGTCCCAGGGTCCTGAGATCGAGCCCCACACTGGGCTCCCTGCTCCGCGGGAAGCCTGCTTCTCCCTCTCCCGCTCCCCCTGCTTGTGTTCTCTCTCTCTCTGTCAAATAATAAAATATTATTTTTAATATTCCACATTGAATTGAATTTTTGTGTATGTCTTTACGAATCAAAAATCAAAGGTCTGACAATTCTCAATTCACAAAAGAAAATGGTAATCTTGGAATCTGCACTCTGAAGAAATTTTGGACAAAAGTATGTTAATGGATTTCCCGACATTGCTGCTAGTTCTTTGCAGTAATAAATGAACTATTTGATGAATGCTTACAATGTGTAAAGCATTGTAGTTAAAAGATCTGATTTAATCTTTTTGACAGCTACACCAACTAAATCCCCATTTTATAGAATAAGAAGTAGGTAATGTACTTTGCCCCAGGTTACACAGTTCTTAAAGTCAGGATTTGAATCCAAATCGGTTTCACTACCATGACGGCTGTTAAATAATACAATTCCTATCAGGCTGTGTATTCGTTTCTGAATTGTTACTGTCAACAGATTTGAATTGCCAACATCATAATGAAAACAGTGGTACTGCACAGAATTGATATGATTTCAGACAAAAGAAAAGAAACTTGATATTCTGTCAACCTAATTCATCCATTCATTCAGGAAAAATTTAGTTAGGGACGCCTGGGTGGCTCAGTCGGTTAAGCGTCTGCCTTCTGCTCAGGTCATGATATCAGGGTCCTGGAGATCGAGTCCCACATTGGGCTCCCTGCTCAGTGGGGAGCCTGCTTCTCCCTCTGCCTTCTGCTCCCCCTGCTTGTACTCTCTCTCTGACAAATAAATAAAATCTTATAAAAAAAATTTAGTAAGATCATTTTGGTCTCTGCCCTCATGGAGTTTATAGTCTAATTGCAAAGAAAGACCAGCCGTACAGTTTAAAAGTTCTGTGAATATTCACAAGCTAAAGAATGATGTTGGACCTACCTTGCCCATAAATGAAAAAATAAATCCCAGAACCTAAATGTAAGAGCTAAAACTATAAGACCCTTGGAAGAAAATAGGACTATATCTTCATGATCTTGGATTAGCCAATAGTTTCTTAGATATGGCACCAAAAGTATAACAACAAAAAGAAAAATAGGTAAATTGGACTTCATCAAAACTAAAAACTTGTGTGTGTCAAAGGGCACCATTAAGAAAGTGAAATGACAATCCACAAAATGAAAGAAAATTTTTGCAAATCATATCTAGAGGATTAGCATTCAGAATGTATAAGAACTCTTACAATTCAGCAATGAAAAGACAATTCAATTTTTTAAATAGGCAAAGGATTTGAATAGATATTTCTCCAAAGGAGATATACAGAACCATAATGAGATACCACTTCACACTCCCTAAAATGGCTAAAAAAAGGCATTAAGTGTTGGTGAGGATGTGGAAAGATTGAAACCCTCACACACACTGCTAGTAGGATTGTAAATTGGTGCCGCTGCTTTGGAAAACAGTCTGGCAATTCAAAAGGTTAAATTTACCAAATGACCCAGCAGTGCCACTCCTAGGTGTATACCCATGAGAATGAAAACATAAGTCCATACAGACATTTGTACATGAATGTTCATAGTAGCATTATTTATAGTCGACAGATGAAAGCAACCCTAAGCCTACCAACTGATAAATGGATAAACAAAATGTGATATATCCACATGATAGAATATTAAATATTAAAGTAATGAAGTACCCATCTGCAAGCCAAGGAGAGAGGCCTCAGGAAAACTTGGTCCACCAACATATTGATCTGGGACTTCCAGCCTTCAGAACCATGAGGAAATAAATTTATGTTATTTTAATTAATTTCAAAAATAAAGGAATGAAATACTGATACATGCTACAATGTGGATGAACCTTGAAAACATGCTAAGTGAAAACAGCCAGAACAAAAAAAAAGAGCCACATATTATATGATTTCATTAATTTGAAACACAAGAATAGGCAAATTTCTAGAGACAGAAAATAGATCAGTGGTGGCCAGGGGGAGGGGAAGAGGGGAGAGAAGGAATATTCTGGAATTAAATAGTGATGGTTGCACAACTTTGTGAATATAAAAACCATTTAATACATCTTTAGGATGAATGTTATGGTATGTGAATTATATATCAGTAAAATCATTATTTTAAAAAGTTTTGTGATTAGAATTTTTTTTAAGACACCACGTAGATATTTGGCCAATATTTGCAAAAACAAACAGCCTCCCCCCCCCCCCATAGTGTCCTTTTCCTCTACATGTCCTGAAACCACTGTTACATAGTGGGTATATAGTAAATGTCTTAAGTAACTTGTCTCCTAGCTCTTTAGTCAGAAAAATCAATCTAGTTGCAACACTAAGTGGCTGGGCGAGGGGGGCAAAAACAGAAATAATAAACTTGTAGGGGCGCCGGGGTGGCTCAGTCGATTAAGTGTCTGCCTTCAGCTCAGATCATGATCCTGAGGTCCTGGGATCGAGCCCCCACATCGGGCTCTGCAGTCAGTGGGGAGTCTGCTTCTTGCTCTCTCTCTGCCACTCCCCCTGCTTGTGTTTTTTTTTTCTCTCTCTCTAATAAATAAAATCTTTTTATTTTTTTAAAGATTATTTATTTATTTATTTGTCAGAGAGAGAGAGAGAGAGAGCACAAGCAGGGGGAGCAGTAGAGGGAGAGGGAGAAGCAGGTTCCTCACGGAGCAAGGAGCCTGATATGGGACTCAATCCCAGGACCCTGGGATCATGACCTGAGCCGAAGGCAGACACTTAACGACTGAGCCATCCAGGCGTCCCTCAAATAAATAAAATCTTAAAAAAAAAAAAAAAAAGAAACTTGTAAATAATCCTGGTGAGGTCTGGTGGCCTAGAGTGACACAGCAGTGCTGATGGAGATATGGATACTTAAGATGAATTTAGGAAGAAGAATTCTGATATGGTGATTGAGTTGTAGGTTGTGTTAGTAGGAAAGAGAAACCAGGCTTCTGAGTATGGAACCCAGAAGAAAAAAACAGCTCTTGTGGTAGTGGGGAGGGGTGCAAGGGTGAAGATGTTGAATTCAGTCTTAGCTATGTTGAGCATTGAGGCATTTACGAATGAGCCAAGGCCAGCGGACTGTAGTTTGCGTGAGACTGAAGGCAGGGACTGGGTTGAAGATACAGATTTGAGAGTCATCATTATATATAGGTGGTGGGTGAAGACAAGGAAATGGTTGAGATGAGCCAGGGAGAAGGGGGGCTAAGGCAGAGCCCTACAGATAAACACTGAAGGATTGGCAAGGAAGTAGAGGCTAGGAAGGAGTAGCCAGAAAGGAAAATGGAGAACCAGGAGAATGTACTGCAAAGGGATCATCTTTGAAGCAGCATCAAATGCTCCAAAGAGGTCAAATACTGTTAGAATAATAAATCTGAAATAAAATTTTAGAAATATTTGAAACACCTGGGGCACCTGGCTGGCTCAGTTGGTAGACCATGTGACTCTTGATTTCAGGGTTGTATGTTTGAGCCCCATGTTGGGTATAGAGATTACTTAAAAATAAAATCTTAAAAAAATTGAAATACCAAAAGCTCTACAACTTCTGTCCTAAGGCACGATGACCACCCTGGGAACACTGAACTCTGATGCAAAGTTTGATGGGCCTGACCCCACTCCCAACAGAAAGGTCCTCAGTTCTTCTTCCTCCAAGCAAAGAAGTCTGTTTTCTTTAAGCAAGAAGGTGTTTTTCTGAAGGGAAGAAAGAAAGAGGGTGTCTCTTTTACTCACTAGTGGTGAGCTTACCCCAAGGTGGAATATCATACATCGATAAACAAGTTCCTCTCTACTCTCAGACAGATGCTGCCATGGGGACATCCGTGAAAGCTTACATCTGCCATGGCACGGTGCTTGTGACCTCGTGGCCCCTCCAGTTCTCCTTAGTTCTCTTCTCTCATCCCCTGACCCCTACTCCAAACCCCAGGATTAGGTAAGCCGCTGAACTCTGGGGATAAGTCGTAAACGCAGCATGGCAGAAGCCAGTGGTTTCCTCTCAGTACCTATTCTTTTCTTGTTTGGGTTGTTCAACCTTTCCTAGAGTTCCCTGAATGAATACTTTTTTTCCTAACCGATTCAAATGGAGTTTCTGTCACCTGTCATCAAAAGAGTTTTGATTAAATGCTCTGCTGTCTTACTTCAGGCTGTCATAAATGCCACACCACACACTGGGTGGCTTACATGACAGAAATTTATTTTCTTACAGTTCTGGAGGCTTTCTGGAAGTTCAAGTTCAGGGTGACACTAAGGTCAGGTGAGAGCTCTCTTTCTGGCTTGCAGATGACCAGATTCTCACTGTGTACTCCATACAGAGGGTGTCTCCATACAGAGGGAAAGACAGTGTGATCTCTCTCCCTTCCTCTTCTTATAAGGTCAAAGTCCTATTGGAATAGGGAACCACCCTTATGACCTCATTTAATCTTCCTTACCTCCGAAAAATCCTATCTGCAGATACAGTCACATCAGAGTGAGGGCTTTATATGAATTTGGCGGGGAAGCAATTTGGTCCATAGCAGCTGTCTCCACTTGGCCTTGGAGAGCCAGGAGAAGGCCCTCCTATTCGCCCAAAAGAACCAGATAACATCAGACTTGTTTGGCACACAGATGATAGAAACTCAAGCACAGCTGTGCGGACGGCTCTAGAACAGAGATACGCTGTGCTTAGCTAGAAGACAAAACACTCAGATTGGATTTCACAGCTTCCTGCCAGGAACAAGCAGCCACAATTTGCTCAGGTAGTAAAAGAACACTTTTGGGGTAAAAAGGTGCATGCATAGGAATGTTCATCCCAGTGTGGTTTGCCCTAGTGGAAAATGAAAATATCCTAAATTTCCATCAATAAGGAACTGAACATTAGGGTGTATGCATACCTTTGATCCCAGGCAGCCATTGAAAATCAAGTCAGAACTATTGTTAATTTGTTACATATTGATGAGGGATAGAAGCCGAAAAATGTTCACCTTTAGCCCCAAAGGCTGTCCTATAGCCTGCATTGTTCTGAGAAGGGTAAAACATGTGCCGTTTGCTACATTCTTAAAAGGCCCGTGACTGCCTGTGCATCTCACTGATAGTTAATATGAAGCTGAATGAAAAGCACCAGTGGACCTCTAGATAGCTTTGGGATGTGGGTTGGTCACCAGAAAGACCAATTCAAGGTTTGTAACTTTGGGCCCAACTGACCTCCTATGAGGGAAAAGGAGCTGGAGACTGAGTTCAAGCATATGACCATTGATTTAGTCAATCATGCCTAGTAATGAAACCCTGATCAAAACTCTGGACATTGAGGGGTGCCTGGGTGGATGCCCCAAGCATCTGACTCTTGATTTCAGCTCAGGTCATGATCTCAGGATCCTGAGATCAAGCCCCACCTTGGGCTCTGCACTGGGTGTAGAGCCTGCTTAAGATTCTCTCTCCTTCTCCCTCTGCCCCTCCCCCCTTTTCCCCTCTCTAAAAAAACACAAATTAACAAACAAAAAAACACCGTATTTTTAAAAAAAGATTGTATTTATTTATTTGACAGAGAGAGACACAGCAAGAGAGGGAACACAAGCAGGGGGAGTGGGAGAGGGAGAAGCAGGCTTCTTGCTGAGCAGGGAGCCCGATGTGGGGCTCAAACCCAGGACCCTGGGATCATGACCTGAGCCGGAGGCAGACGCTTAACAACTGAGCCACCTAGGCGCCCCAACAAACAAACAAAACAAAACAAAACAAAATAAACCTCTGGACGCTGAATCTCGGTGGAGCTTCTGACACACTGATGTGCCGGGAGGGTACCACACCTTGACTCCATGGAGAGGGGGCATGGGAGCTCAGCCTTCCTCTCAGACCTCACCCCACATATAGCCTTTATAATAGAACTTTAATCATCACTGTAGCACTTTTCTGAGTTCTGTGAGTTGTTCTAGCAAATTACTGAACCTGTGGGGATTATGGGAACCCCTAAATTTGTAGCCAGTTTGTCAGGAGTGCAGATGGCCTGGGGACCCCTGAAGTAAGGCTGACATCTAAAGTGAAGTCCGTCTCGTGGGAGTCTGAGCTTAAGCCTGTGGAGTCTGATACTAACTCCAGATGGTTAATGTCAGAATTGAATTCTGCACCCCGCCTCAAAAGAATTGAATTGCAGTTCACCCAGTTGGGGTAGGAACAGAAAAGGTACAAAGTTCATGAAGTCTGTAATATAGTTTAACAGACATAAGCACTGCCCCCAGATAGATGATGAAAATATGGCAAAATGTTAACAATTGTGGGGCGCCTGGGTGGCTCAATCAGTTAAACGTCTGCCTTCAGCTCAGATCATGATCCCACCGGGATCCTGGGATCGAACCCCAAGTCGGGCTCCCTGCCCAGTGGAAAACCCGCTTCTCCCTCTCACTCTGCCCCTCCCCCCAGCTTGTGTGTGTGCTCTCTCTTGCTCACTCTTGCTCTATCTCAAATAAATAAATAAAATCTTTTTAAAAATGTTAACAATTGTTAAATGGGGATTAGTAAAAGTGTCACTATATCATTCTCTCTACTTTCTATGTTCGAAATTTTCCAAATTAAAAAAAAAGTCAAAACTGGGGGGAAAAATCATGTCAGTTTTTATTTATTGACATGAAAAGATGTCAGAAAATCTTAGTAGAAACGGAAGCAGGGACGCCTGGGTGGCTCAGTCAGTTAAGCGTCTGCCTTCAGCTCAGGTCATGATCCCAGGGTCCTGGGATCGAGTCCTGCATCGGGCTCCCCACTCAAAGGGAGCCTGCTTCTCTCTCTCCCTATGCTGCTCCCCCTGCTTGTGCTCTCTCTCTCTCTAGTAAATAAATAAAATATTTTTTAAAGAGGTTAAAAAAAAAAAAACCAGAAGCAGGTTGTGCTCAGCATGTGAAAATACCCATTGATATAAAATTATATCTCTATTTGTATAGAGGCAAGAAGAAGGGTCTGCGAGGATATTCACCAAAATGTTAACAATGGTTTTTTCTGGTGATGGGATTTTGAGTGGTTTATACTTTATCACCACTTGATATATTCCATATTTCTTTATTTTTTGGCTCCTCTTCCCATTAACATGTAAGCTCTGTGCAAATAGGGACTCTGTTTTGATCACTGTCATATCCCCAGTGCTTTGAATGGTGCCTGGCAAATGGAAGGCTCACAATAATTATTTGTTGGATGCATTAATAATGATTACATAAATTGAATTTTCTTTATAATGATTATTTACATTTTTAACAAACATTTTATCAAAAACAACACAGCTGGGGCGCCTGGCTGGCTCAGTTGGTAGAGCATGCAACTCTTAATCTCAGGGTCATGAGTTTAAGCCCCAAGTCAGATCTGGAGCCCACTTAAAAAAAATAAAATTAAAAAATTAAAAAACAGGGATGCCTGGGTGGCTCAGTCAGCTAAGTGTCTGACTCGTGATTTCAGCTCAGGTCATGATCTCAGGGTCCTGAGATTGAGCCTCACATGGGGCTCCACTCTCAGCAGGGAGTCTGCTTGAGATTTTCTCCCTCTCCCTCTGCCCCTCCCCACCCCTCTAAAATAAATAAATAAATATTTTTTAAATAATAAAAAAATTTAAAAATTAAAAAAATTAAAAAACAACACAGCTGTTTTTTTTTTTTTCCCCCAAACGATGATACTATATAAACTCAAAGAAGTCATAACCACCAGGGACCAGTGTGGATTAAATCTTGGTGGCTATTTGCCAAGAAAAAGCCGTACAGCATGAGCCTCTCCTGGCCCTTCTCCTGACTACTCAACCCTTAGGACACATGTTCTAGACCAAATGCCTTCAGCCTCACAACTTGAGACAGCCGTAAACCCAGCGTCGGACAAATCTCTTTTCCCTCAATTAAACCCACATTCAGGGCTCACGTGCTGAGGATAGCATCTGCCTTTGGCTCTCCACTCGGAAGTGCCTTTAGTTCAGGCCAGCTTTTTACCCGGTTTTACTCACAAAGCAAATTCAAGCTGGTGGAAGAGGCTGGGAGAGGGGGGTAGTGAATAGAAATCATGAATTTATTTTTTATTTTTTGAGATCATGAATTTCTGTGGAAAAATGAGAGCACCAATTAACTGTTCACAGTCAAGATGTTGTGGGGGACAGTTCTGATATACTGGGGTGGGAAAGCACTGAGCAGGTTTGAATTTTTCTCAACATTAACAAAGTCAGATTTGTTTTATTTAATTTACTGTTATTGTTATTATTATTATCATTATTTTATGCCTCGTATCCTGCAGTTCAGAGATCAAAAAAGGGAGATTTGTTTTAGCAAAGGAAATCCACTACTGCTCAGAGAACCCAGGGGCAATGGAGAAAAAAACATACACGGTTCAGGAAGGGTCCACCAAGCTCTCCCTGCCTCCTGCTCTTCTATCTCCTGCAAAGTCTTCCTTCCTCTGTTGAGCTCTTCTCTTTGGAAGCCAGACATTGGGGTAAGGGGAGTAGCTTCCTCCCGACAAGATTAATTTTTATAAGACATATTATATCCACATTTATTGACACTTAGCCCAGTTTGTTTTTAAGCAATGCATTGGGACGGGTGCGATCCAAACTGTTGCCCAACCAGGCTGAAAGGAGAATGCACTTCCCTCACAAATGCAAGAAGGCCGCAGTGGGCTGTGGGAAGAGAAAAAGAACTCTCTCTTGTGGTGGAAAGAGGGCTGTCCTAAACTCAGGCCCCCTGGTGCCCCTTTTTTCTAGCCATGTGACTCTAACCAAGTTAACTGTTGTCCTAAGTTGGACTCTCCTGTCAAAAAGGTCATGAGAGTTACCCACCATGCACAAGAAGGACCCAGTAAGATCATGTGAAAGTAAGATCATGTGAAAGGCGTAGTGTAAACAACTGTTAAAGTAATTAAACACCATTTTACAAATATGTGAAGTCAAACATTCACTTCTGGTCTTATTGAGAGACTTGGAAATCACAAGTTTTTACCCCAAACCAACAGGCTTTGCAAATACTGGAGGAATTGTGTATTTAATGAGCTGCCCAGACAATAAGCAAAGCAGAGGCTTGGTTACCTCACCAGCCCAGCACCTGTAACCACTGTCACCCCTGTCATGCTACCTGCATCTCCCTGCTTCCCTGGGCTGACCAGCTGGCTTTTACTTCCTGAAGAACTTAGGTATTTAGATCCACTTCTGACTCTCACCTGCCCTGCCACTCTGCTTAATGGGCACTGAGCACATACCTGCTCTGGTTCCAAGCGGCTGGATCTAGGCTGCAGGACCTCTTTCCATGAACAAACCTTGAGTCTTCATCATTGTCCTCCAGCCTTCTAGATCTCTCTCTACAGCCTCAGACATTCCAACTTCCTGCTTCCCCCGAGGCCTAAATAATTCACCTTCCAGGACTCCAACGTCCGTGGCTGATCCCTCTGTAACTGTCATGGTCCTATCAACCCAGCTGCACACTAAAGTCACCTGGGGGAAACTTTAATTTTGGCCTTGGGTACCTCCTTAGACCAGTTAAGTCAGAAACCCTGGGGCTAGGTCTGGAGGTCCAATCGAGGCACTTTAAACGTCCCAGGTGATTTTAATATGCAACTTGGTTAGCGGTCATGACTTTGTTTTGCTACAGAAGTGTCTCAGCAGGGGAGCTGCTGACATTTGGGACAGGGCGATTCTTCTTTGTGTAGTTCTGACCCACATATTGTAGAATGTCACTAGCATACACATCATGGTGACAACAAAAATGCACTAAACATCCCCAAATACCCCCATTTGCGAGTCTCACCTCCTTTCTTTTTTGCACCCCCCGCAAAAGTGAAAGCCCTTCCCTTC
Source organism: Zalophus californianus (assembly GCF_009762305.2). Lineage (NCBI taxonomy): Eukaryota > Metazoa > Chordata > Mammalia > Carnivora > Otariidae > Zalophus > Zalophus californianus. The sequence goes on from NC_045606.1 coordinate 83,312,038, forward strand.
CTGCCCCAAGCCTCAGTTGTCGGGTGACCAATTGTTGTAGTTGGCTCAGAACTGAGGGGCTTCCCAGGACATGAGACTTTCAGTGGTGAAACTAGGAAAGTCCCAGGTAAACCATGATGCTTAGTCACCCTAGATTTTCTTTTGTCACCCCCCGTAAAGGATACCCATTGCTTTTTCTTCCCTTCCCAACCCCACCTCCCTCCATTCAAAGGTTGCTGACACAAACCAGGCCACCTGAGTTTCTCTTCCAGAATCTGCAATTGGAACTGGATGCTGGTCCCGATTTGGCTGGTGCTCAAAAAAAAAAATTAAATTTGGGAATTGTTGGTGGCCATTTTCTACCATGACAACTACTGTGCACTGGGGGGAGGATGGGCAGTGCTCAGAGTCTGTCTGTAGCAACAGAGCAAACACATGCCCAGAAAGAGCAGAGGGGAGGTAGAATTTTCTTGGCTTCCCCCACAGGGCTCAAGTGATGTTCAAACTTGAGACTACACCAGCATCCATCACCAGAGAGTTCCTGAGAACACAGATTGTTGGGCTTCACGGCCAGAGTTTTGATTCAGTAGGTCTGAGTGTGGCCCAAAGATCTGTTTTTCTAAGGAGCTCCCAGGTGGTGTTGCTGTTACGAGTTAGGGGCTCTAGAAGGAGGACCCCTGCTCTAGAGCAGAGTCCTCTCCTCTAAGAGTCCTCTGAGGGCCCAGCAGTCACGGCCCTGTCCTAGAGTCACAGGAGTCTGATCTTTCCAATAATTTTTTTTTCCTAAATAGTTTTATGGAGATATAATGCACATATCATACAATTCACCCCCTTAAAGTGTACAATTCAATGGTTTTTAGTAGACTCATAGATATGTACAACCATCACCAGTCAATTTTAGAACACTTCAGCACCTCAGAAGAAATCCCAGGCCCTTTAGCTGCCACTCCTCTTCCCGCCTGCTTCTCTCCCCACCCCCGCTGTAAGCAACCACTCATCTACTTTCTCTATATAGTTGACCCTTGAGCAGTGTGGAGGTTAGGGGCATAGACTCCTGCACGGTTGAAAATCTGCAATTAACTTTGATTCCCCAAACACCGAACTCCTAATAACCTACTGTTGAGTGGAAGCCTTACCAATAACATAAACAGTTGATTAACACATATTTTGTATGTTATGTATATTATATACACTCTCTTTTTGTAATAAAGTAAGCTAGAGAAAAGAAAATGTTAATAAAAACATAAGGAAGAGAAAATACATTTGCAGTATTCTACTGCATTTATTGAAAGAAATCCATGTACAAGTGGATCCACACAGTTCAAACCTGTGTTGTTCAAGGGTCTACCGTACATTGATCTCCCTGTTGTGCACATTCCATATGAATGGAATTACATCATATGTAGCCTTTTGTGACTGGCTTCTTTCACTTATCATAATGTTTTCCAGATTCATCCACACTGTAGCATGACTGATCAACTCTTTGTTTCTTTTTTTTTTTAAGATTTTATTGATTTATTTCAGAGAGAGAGAGAGAGAGCATGTGAAAGCATGAGCAGGGGGGAGGGGCAGAGGAAGAAGCAGACTCCCTGCTCAGCAGGGAGCCCAACACTGGGCTTGATCCCAGGATGCTGGGATCATGACCTGAGCCGAAGGCAGACGCTTAACCAACTGAGTCACACAGGCGCCCCTGGCTCTTCATTTCTATTCAGATCCTTGCCCGTTTTTAATTGGATTATGGTCTTTTTATTATTGAGTTGTAACAGCTCTTTGTATATTCTGTATACAACTCCCTTAGCAAATATATGATTTGCAAATATTTTCTCCTGTTCTGTGATTTGTATTTTCACTTTCTTGGTGGTGCTGAATGTTTGTGTCTCCTCAAAATGCATATTACGAAACCCTAATGCCCAATGTGATGGTAGTAGGATGTGGAACACTTGGGAGATGCTTAGGTCATGAAAGTAGAACTGTCAGGAGTGGGGTTACGCTCTTATAAAAGAGACCACAGACTCCCTGGTCTTTTCTGCCATGGGGACACAATGAGAAGTCTGTGACCCAGAAGAGGGCCCTCACTTGACCACGGTGGCACCCTGATTTCAGACTTCCAGCCTCCAGAACTATGAGAAATAAAATTCTGTTGTCTGTAAGCTGCTCAGTCTATAGTATTTTGTTACAGTAGCTCAAACAGACTGAGATGGTGTCTTCTGAAGCACAAACATTTTTAGTTTTGATGAAGTCTGAATTGATCTATTTGTTGTTGTTGCTCATGCGCTTGGTGTCACATCTAGGAATCCTTTGCCACATCCAAGGTCATGGAAATTTACCCTTACATTTTCTTTTAAGAGTTTTATATTTGACATCCATTTTGAGTAAATTTTTATATATGGGGTGAGAACTCCATTCTTTTGCTTGTGGATAACTAGTTTTTCCAGCACCATCTGTTGAAAAGATCATTCTTTCCCCATTAAGTGGTCTTGCACCCTTGTTGAAAATCAGTTGGCCATAGATGGGTGGGTTCATTTCTGAACTCTCAAGTCTATTCTATGGGTCTATATCCCTATTCATATGCCAGTACCACACTGTGTGTGGTAAAAGCAATTGCCATTGCTTTATTGTAAATTTTGAAACCGAGAAGTATGATCCTTCTGCTACTTCTTTTTTCAAGACTCTTTTGGCTATTCTGTGTCCCTTACTATTCAATATAAATTTTATAATCAGCTTACTAATTTCTACAAAGAAGTCAGCTGGAACTTTAGTAGAAATTACACTGAATCAGTAGATCACTTTGGGAATATTCCTATCTTAAAAATTCATGTATATAATATCTTCTACACCACAATAGAATCATATTCATTTTACTGTTTAGATAATGTTTTTTTTCTAAGATAAGCCTTTACTATATGATCCAGCAATTTTATTTCTGGGTATATATCCAAAAGAACTGAAAGCAGGAACCTGAAAAGTTATTTGTACACCCAAGTTCATAGCAGCATTATTCATAATAGCCAAGAGGTGAAAGCAATCCAAATGTCCATCAACAGATGAATGGATAAACAAAATGTGGTATGTGTATATATACAAAGGAATATGATTCTGCCTTAAAGAGGAATGAAATTCTGACATATGCTACAACATGGATGAAACTCAAAGACATTAAGCTAAGTGAATTAATCCAGTCACAAAAGATGAATACTGTATGATCCACTTATATGTCTAGGGTATTCAAATTTCATAAAAACAACAAGTAGAATGTTGGTTGCCTGGAGCTGGACAGAATGGGAAGTTGTTCAATGGACATAGAGTTTCAGCTCTGCAAGATGAAAAGATTCTGGAGATTGGTTGCAAAATAATGTGAATATGATTAATAGTTCTGTTCAGGACACTTAAAAATGGTTAAGATGGTAAATTTTATGTAATGCGTTTTCTTACCACAACGAAAAGATAATTTAAAAATTAAAAAAATTGAAAGAAGTCCTTATGATTTGATCAAAGGAAGCAATTAGTGTCTAGATTCAGCTAGCGCTAAATACACTTCTTTGGTTTAATTTATGGAAATGTTTATATAGTCAACTTTTAATTATCCTGTAGGGACTTCTCTGCCCCAAGAATCATCCTAGTCCCCAGGCCAACAATAAACAGAAACTGAGCCAGAGGAATAGACCATATGACTCTCAGTGTGTTTCTGTCATGCCAGGTGGGCCTTTCCGGGTCACCTCCTATTGTGTTCCAGGACTTAAGATGCATTCTAACATGTCACTCAGCATACATTAAGGATTAGGCTTTATTAGGTAAGGGGAGTTCTTACAAGGCTGGGTCAACAAGCAAAGAGAAAGCAGGGGTTCCCCATCCTTCTATTACCCCACAGAGAGGTGTGCTGGGGTCAGGGTACTTTCCTAGATCCACAGAATAAGTCTATGTTCTGCTGAAGAGACATTGCCTCTGTTCTATTTTGTTCTCACAGCGCTGATGTATCAGGAGGGAGTGAGTTGACAAACGTCTGACCAAACAAATGGCTGGAAATACCAGCCTTTGTAGCATTTGGTACACCATTCCCTTCCCTGGGTTCACAAAACAAATGTTGAAAGGCTCAGCACAATAATCTTGCCCCTCATTACCTTTGTATCTCCCCTTGATAACAGGTTCACCATGCCCTCAATGTCTAGATACGCCATGGATGGAAGTACACGACAAAGCAAGATCAATCAGAATTTTTTTTAAAGATTTTATTTATTTGTTTGAAAGAGAGAGAATGAGAGAGAGAGAGAGCACATGAGAGGGGGGAGGGTCAGAGGGAGAAGCAGACTCCCCATTAAGCAGGGAGCCTGATGCGGGACTTGATCCCGGGACTCCAGGATCATGACCTGAGCCAAAGGCAGTCGCTTAACCAACTTAAGGTTAGTTGAGGGAGCCACCCAGGCGCCCTCAATCAGAATCTTTAACAAAAGAAGGGCCAGCAGCAACAGATCCTCCCATAAAGAAGAAACCACAAGGAAGCTATTTCCCAAACAGCCCAAAAGTTCTTTCTCCCCCAGAAACAGCTGTCCACCCAATTTTTGGCAAGTCTCCACCCTTGTCCCAAATATAAATAAGTGCAAACACTTATCTAGGCTTGCTACGTGCCAGGAACTGATCCAAACATCTTGCTTATATTAACTCATTTAATCATCACACCAACACTGTGTGATGAGGTAAGCACTATTTTTATGCCCATTTTGTTTGTTTATTAAATTTAAAAAAATTTTGAGTATCATTGATGCACAATGTTACATTAGTTTCAAATCACAACATAGTGATTTGACAAATTTATACATTATGCTAGTTCACCACAAATGTAGCTATCATCGGTCACCATGGAATGCTATTACAATTTCACTGACTATATTCCTTATGCTGTGCCTTTATGCCCGTTTTATATGTGAGGAAAGTAAGGCATATACAGGTAAATGAACTTGCTTATTGCCTCAGAGTCTGTGCTTTTAATCAACAAACTAAGCCAGAATTAAGACATTGGGCTAAGTTCGGCAGGAATCTTAAGCATGCCTCATCCTAGGACCTGGGCAGTCTGACATTGGGCTCCTGGAAGAGGAGCACCAATGAATGTGGCGGGAAATGGGGGCATACCCTGGAATAGAGTAGTGTGGGATGGGAGAACTTGGAGAACATTGGTGAGTGTAGAAGAGAAAAATAAATTTTAGGGAGTACAGTTAGGAGGGCGTTTTCAGGTGAAAAAATACTGACATGACAAAGGTGGAACAGCAGAGTATTGTAAAGTTCTTTGGATTCTTTTGAAATAGCTTTCTTGAGGTATAATTGACATACAATGCATTACACATGTTTAAAGTGTAGAACTTGACAATTTTTGACATATGCATACACCCGTGAAACCACTGCCATAGTCAAGATAATGAAAATAAACATCATCACCAACAGTTTCCTTGTGCACTTTTATAAACCTCCCTCTCTGCACCTCCCTCCAAACTCTCCCTCTGGTAACCCAGGATCTGCTTTCTGCAACTTTAGATTATTTTACATTTTCTAGAATTTTATGTAAATAGATTGTACCGTGCTTACTCTTTTTTTTTTTTTGGTCTGGTTTCTTTCACTTTGTATAATTATTTGAGATTCATCATGTTGTTGTGTATCAGTGGTTTATTCCTCTGATCTGCAATAGGGGACTTAGATCTGCAATAGGTAAAGAACTTATAACTCACTCATAAAAGACAAATAATCCAATTAAAAAATGAGCAAAGGATCTGAACAGACATATCTCCAAAGAAGATATACAAATACACATGGAAAGATACTCAATAACATTAGGAGGGCCATAATGAAAAAGTCGGGGGCGCCTGGGTGGCTCCGTCCATTAAGTGTCAGACTCTTGATCTCAGCTCAGGTCTCAATCACACAGTAGTGAGTTCAAACCCCGAGTTGGTTTCCATGCTGGGCATGGAGGCTACTTTAAAAAAGAAAAAGAAAAAGTCAGATAATAACAAGTGTTGGAGAGTATATAGAGAAATTATAACCCACAAACAACTACTGGTAGGAATGTAAAATGGTGCAACCACTTTGGAAAACAGTCTTGAGATTCCTCAAAGTCATGTCATTTGACCCAACAATTCCATTCCTAGGTATATACCCAAGGGAAATGAAAACAAATGGGCTCACAACTTATACGTGAATGTTTATAGCAGCAGTATTCACAATAGCCAATATGTGGAAACAACCCAAATACTTTCCATCTAATGAATGGATAAACAAAATATGGTATAATCTATACGGCTGAATATTATTCAGCCATAAAAGGGAATGAAGTACTGATACATGCTACGGCGTGGGTGAATCTTGACATTATGCTAAGTGAAAGAAGCCAGACACACTCACACAAAAAAACACATACTGCATGATTCCATTTTAATATGAAATTGTTCAGAACTGGCAAATGTATAGAGACAGGAAGTAGATTAGTGGTTGCCGAAAGGCTGGGGATGAGAGCTGGGGGAAATTGAAGGCAATTGCTAAAGAGAACAGGGTTTCTTTGTGGCGTGATGAAAATGTTCTCAAATTGGCTGTGGTAATGGTTGTGCAACACGGAATATATAAAAAACCATTGACTCGCACACTTTACATGGGTGAATTTTATTGTATGTGAATTATGTCTCACTAAGGCTATTACAAAAAGTAATTTATTTCTTTTTATTGATGAGTAGTACTCCATTGTGTGAATATACTTCTGTTTGTTTATCCATTTAACTGTTGATGGGCATTTGATTTGTTTCCCATTTTTGGCTATTAACAATAAAGTTTCCATGAACATTCCTATACAAGTCTTTGTGTGGAATATGCTTTCTCTTCCCCTAGGTAAATGCACAGACGTGGAATGGTTGGATCATATAGTAGGGTGTATGTAACTTTTTAAAGAAACTACCAAACAGTTTTCTCTTTTATTTTTTAAAGATTTTATTTATTTTTCAACAGAGAGAGAGACAGAGAGAGAGGGAACACAAGCAAGGGGAGTGGGAGAGGGAGAAGCAGGCTTCCCGCGGAGCAGGGAGCCCGTTGCGGGGCTCAATCCCAGGACCCTGGGATCAGGACCCATGCTGAAGGCAGACGCTTAACGACTGAGCCACCCAGGCAACCCCAAACGGTTTTTCTACAGTGTCTGTACTCTCACTTTCCCACCAACAGTTTATGAGTTCTGGTTCTTCCATATCCTTGTCAACTCTTGGTATGATCGGTCTTTTATTTTATTTTTTTAAAGATTTTATGTATTTATTTCAGAGAGAAAGAGCAAGAGCGAGTGGGGAGGAGCAGGAGGAGAGAGAATCCCAAGCAGGCTCCACGGCCAGTGTGGAGCCCAACACAGCAGCTGGAACTCACAACCCTGAGATCACCACCTGAGCAGAAATCAAGAGTCAGACACTCAACGGACTGAGCCACCCAGGCGCCCCATATGATCTGTCTTTTTTCTATCCTCCCCCACCATACGGTGTCTTTTTAGTCAGACATCCTAATATGTATGGAGCAATATCTCATCGTGATTTTAATTTGCATTTCCTTAATGACTAAGGATGTTTCAGCATCTTCTCGCGTGCTTATTTGTCATTCATATATTTTCTTCTTTTTATAAAGATTTTTAAAAATTTTTAAGTAATCTCTACACCCAACATGGGGCTCAAACTCACAACCCAGATATCAAGAGTCACATGCTCTACCGACTGAGCCAGCCAGGGGCCCCTCATCTATATATTTTCTTTGGTGAAATGTCTGTTCATCTCTTTTGTCCACTTAAAAAAAATTGAGTTGTCTGTTTCATTATTGAGTTTTCAAAGGTTTTCATATACTCTGGGCACAAGTTCTCTATCAGGTATGTGTTTTGCAAATATTTTTTCCCAGTCTGTGATTTGTCTTTTCATTCTTCTCACAGTGTCTTTTCAAGAACAGAAGGGGTTTTTGTTTTTTGTCTTTTTAGTTTATTTTTAGAGCAGAAGTTTTCATTTTGATAAAGTCCAATTTACCAAATTTTTCTTCTATAGATTGTGCCTTATCTACAAAATCTTTGTTTAATCAGAAGTCACAAAGTTCTTTGCCTATGTTTTCTTCTAGTAGTTTTATAGTTTTAGATTTTATATTTGGGTCTACAATCTAGTTTGACTTAATTTTTGTGTATGGTATGAAGTATGGATTGAAGTTCATTTTTTGCATATGAATATGCAATTGTCCCAAACTCATTCATTGAAACCACTATACGTTCTCTATTGAGTTGCCTTTAAATCTTTTTCAAAAATCAATTTTTGTCATTATATACATATTTTTTTCTCTATTCACTTCCGTGATCTATCTTGAGGTCCATTGCACATGCTCTTAATTACTATCGTTTTCTAAGTAGTTTTGTTATGTTAGCTCTCTAGGAATGTTAGCTCTCCAACTTTGTTATTCTCTTTCCAAGTTGTTTTGGCCATTCTAGATCTTTTTCATTTTCAAATGAATTTTAGTTTGTCAATTTCTACTTTTTTTTTTTCATATGGAGAAGAGACAGAAATACAGCTTGTTAATGAAGAACGCAGGGGTCTGAGGTCAGTCTGCTTCGGTTCAGGACCCAGCTTTATCTCTTCATAGCTGTCTGACTTTGGGCAAGTTACCTACCTTCTCTGCAACTCCATTTCTCATTCATAAAACTGAGATAATAACATTAACAGTCTCATGGGTCTGTAATGGGGCTTAAGTGAAACGATGCATATAATGCGGAGGGCCTGGGAAAACAGACAGTGGGCAGGCCATATATGACGATAGAAGTCTGACCCACAGCCTCTGCCGCAACTCATCTAGGAAGCCAAATCACAACCTCTGCAGCAATCGGCCCAGAACAGTCAGGACTTGACCAAGTCAAGTATCAACTTGAGTATCAACTTCTCTAATTTTTGCTCTGGCTTCCAGCTCAGACCAAGCAGAGAAAGCAAATATGCTCCCCAAACCAATCACATAAGATGCCCCATTTCTAGTCAACCCTCCTCCAGCTTTCCTATGCCGAGAACCTCCCATCAGGGCACACCTGAAGCCTTCCCCTTTGTTACTATAAAGCTTTTCCTCTCTGCCTGCCTTTGCTTCTCTACCTAATGCAAATGATTGTAGCTGACTCCCTGGCTATGGCAAAGCTTTGAATAAGTAGCTTCAGTTTCTTCTCATTTGGGTGATCTTCATTTATTTCCACAGCGCTTAACATGGTGTTTTTGGAGTTTAATGGGTGCCCAATAAATTTTATACAGAGTGGCAGAATTGTTTTGTCAAATGAAATTTTACATGGAATCCCAATATATAAAACAGATAAAGGTGGCTTTCAATAATTTATCTAAGTCAGGCAGTACTAACAATGGGATTTTCATGCTGGTCTCCATAATATTAAAAGGTGATAATGAGAGACAGTTGTAGACACAGTATTTTAAAAAAATCCTGATTCACGAGCGCCTGGGTGGCTCAGTCGGTTAAGCATCTGACTTCGGCTCAGGTCATGATCCTAGGGTCCTGGGATTGAGCTCAGCAGGGAGTCTGCTTCTCTCTCTCCCTCTGCCCCTTCCCCTTGCTTGCATGAGCGAGCACATGCTCTCTCTCTCTCTCTCAAATAAATAAAATCTTTTAAAAAAATCCTGATTCACACCATAAAAGTGGCAAATGCTAACAGTTTTTTTTTCTTTTAAGCAGATCACCTTACCATCAAGTATTTGCAGAACCCCCAAAACACCTCTTCAAAACTCTGGGGCTCTCAAGAGTATGGAGTAAAAACTGCAGGTGTGAAGTCAAGGTTCAGGGTTTTGATTTAAGTGGTAGGGATGCTTTCAACCCTCTGGGTAACATAGGGTAAGTCACTTGACCTTTGTCTGAGTTTGGTTTCTTCCCCTGCAAATTGAGGAGGCTGAACTAAGCCGGAACTCAAAAGTTAGTGTGCATAACCACCAGTGTAGTGAAAGGGGACTACGGTATGTGTGCCTGTTTAAAAATGCAAGTTTCCGGGCGCCTGGGTGGCTCAGTCGTTAAGCGTCTGCCTTCGGCTCAGGTCATGGTCCCAGGGTCCTGGGATGGAGTTCCCATATCGGGCTCCCCGCTCAGCGGGAAGCCTGCTTTTCCCTCTCCCACTCCTTCTGCTAGTGTTCCCTCTCTCGCTGTGTCTCTCTCTATCAAATAAGTAAATAAAATCTTTAAAAAAATAAAAATGCAAGTTTCTGGTCCACCTAGTGGCTGTAACTCAGCAAGTCTGGGGTGGCGCCCCAGAGTCTATATTTTAAAGCACCCAGATGATGTGGATGCTGGCGATCCATGCGCGCAACTCCAGAGACCCAGGGAGTGATCGGTCTTTTAGGTGCCCCCTGGCTCCTCCGTGCGGTGTTCAGGTGGAGTTGGTGAAGTCTCAGGGATGGAACAAGGGGAGAGGAAAAGTGGAGAGGAAAATCGCTCAACAGTCAGAGAAAATGTTGATGGGAGTGTTTTAAAAAAGCCCATGGTATCCTGGGTGGCTCAGTCGGTTAAGCGACTGCCTTCGGCTCAGGTCATGATCCTGGAGTCCCGGGATCGAGTCCCACGTCGGGCTCCCTGCTCGGCAGGGAGTCTGCTTCCCTCTGACCCTCTTCCCTCTCATGCTCTCTATCTCTCATTCTCTCTCTCTCAAATAAATAAATAAAATCTTTAAAAAGAGAGAGAGAGAGAGAAAGAAACTTAAAAAAAAAAGCCCATGGTATCAATATTCCCTTTTTGAAAGCCCCCACGACTCTGGCCCAGAGAGAGTTGGATTCCTGGCGTTGGTCTTCAAGCTCTTGTGAAGACAGTGCACATTTTATTCTCCACTAGCCCGTAGAACAAAGCACTCCCACTAACTTCCCAACCCTATGCCCCAGATTTGAATACACCAGAGATGAATGGCAACATGCAAAATGCCTCCCTGCCCTCCTGCTCCACGGTTTGCCCATGGGTCACTTGGGGTAGGAGAAGACAAAGGAGGATTTGGACAGTCTGGGGTCTGGTTCTCAGAACTAGATAAAACTCTTGGCCACTCTTCAGCCCCGTGGAGCCGAAGTCACTCAATCCCGCAGTTGACATCCCAGCTCAGCGTGGCCATACCACCCTCTGGCGGCAGAAAGTGGGACTCGGCCCGGCGAGGAGAACGAACTCCAGGGGCGGGAACAACCCACAAAGACGCAAGGTTCTCCAGTTCCAAGGTTGGGTAAGAGAAGGAGAAAAAGAAGATACCACCAGAGAGACACTCTCCATTGTCTCTTTCTACTTTCCCTTTCCCTTCTGCATCCCCAAACCAGGCCTCCCACTTATTCTTGCCCTCTATTAATAACTTTTTTTGTATGCCTTGCTGTTTACAGGGTGTTTTCACAAATATCCTCTCATGTGATCCATTCTCACTCCCTTTTCCCATCACCTCTCATCCCCTTAGAGAACGAGAAGGAAAAACTGGAAAAAAACACAAAACAACCTATGTAAATGCCTTTCTTGCATTTTGCATAAGGGTAGCCCTGACCACACCCTTATTCTTGGGTTGCAGGACTTTGGAGCTGTGTCCATGACCTTGACCCCTGTAGGAGCCCATTAACTTTGTTCTGCTTTGTGGTCCCAAACAGAGCCTTAAACTTGCCAGGGCTTGATCACTAGGAAAAAAGAAAGCAAATCATGGGACTAAAGCAGCACTGGCCTGGATAAACAATTATTTTTTTGTTTAACGTTTTTATATGTTAAAAAAAAAAGAAGATAGTAGGAAGGAAGAAATGAAGGGGGGGAAATCGGTGGGGGAGATGAACCATGAGAGACGATGAACTCTGAGAAACAAACTTAGGGTTCTAGAGGGGAGAGGGGTGGTGAGATGGGTTAGCCTGGTGATGGGTATCAAAGAGGGCACGTACTGCATGGAGCAGTGGGTGTTATAAGCAAACAATGAATCATTGAACACTACATCAAAAACTAATGACGTAATAATGTACGGTGATTAACATAACATAATAAATAAATAAATAAAACTAATGATGTAATGTATGATGATTAACATAACACATTAAAAAAAGAAAAAAAATAATCATTTATAATAAGGATAGAAAAATACACAAGCCATAAATGTACAGTTCAATTCATTTTAACAAATTGAGCATACTGTGTAATCTGCATGTAGATCAAGAAACAGAACATGACCAGCACTCCCTAATGCCCTCCTCATAACCCCATCCAGTCCCAACTCACCCCCAAGGTAACTGCTATTCTGCTTTAAACACCAAAGATTAATTTTGTTTGCTTTTGGATTTCATATAAATGGAGTCAAACAATAAGTACTCATAAGTATATGACCTGTGCTGAGCATTGTGAAATTAATCTGTGTGGTTGCACATGGTTCATCCTCTGCTGTGTGATACCATTGTAGAAGTATACCACAATTTATCCCTTTTATTGATGGTAGACGTTTTATTGATGGTAGACAGTTCATCCTCTGCTGTGTTATACCATTGTAGAAATATACCACAATTTATCCCTTTTATTAATGGTAGACATTTAGAGTATTTCCCGTTTGGGGCTATTATAAGAATGCTTCTATGAATATTCTTGTCCGTAGCTTTTAGGAAATGTATGTACACATTTGGATTGGCTTTGTAACTGGGAGTGGAATTGTTGGGTCATAGGATTGCTTTAACTGATACGGCCAAACAGATGTCCATAGTGTTGTACTCATTTACACTCCCACCAGCAATGTGTGAGTTTCCATTGCTTCGTATTCTTGACACTGTCGGGATATAGTCTTTCATTTTAGTCATCCTGGTGGGTGGGTAATGATATTATTACCTTGTAGTTTTCATTTCCATTTCCATGTTGACTAATGAAGTTGAGCACCTTTTCAACAGCTTGTCAGCCGTTTGGTTTGGGTATTTTCTTTTGTCAAGTACCCAGTTAAAGCTTTAAAGCAAACAACTTAAAGCCTACATTACCTCCACCAGGAATGATAAGAGCATTGTTAAGTATTCAATTTTATCCCAAATAAGCATGTTCTATTCAAGGCTACACTGAGAAATATTCCTTATACTTGTATTTACATGGTGTTTGGTTAATACAAGTACTCTGAGAAGTAGAAGGAGGACGTTATGCTTGTTTTATAGAAGGGGAAACCACCTCCGGGAAATTATAACATGCCCCGAAATAAGCAGGAAAATCAAGCTGTTCCAGCAAGATTTTGCTGTTTCCTGGCTAAGTGTTCATTCCACTACAGTGGTTCTCAAACCTGTTTAATCTCCCCATGTTTTATAACAAATATTTTGTATCACCCACTCTTTACTACGATGAGATTAAATCTATAGATAATTTCCAAAGATAATATGTTGCCCCTACAGTGTAAAGGAGAAATAAAAGAACTATCATTTGGGCACCTGGGTGGCTCAGTCAGTTAAGCATCTGCCTTCGGCTCAGGTCATGATCCTGGAGTCCCAGGATCGAGTCCCGCAGAGGGCTCCCTGCTCAGCGGGGAGCCTGCTTCTCCCTCTGACCCTCCCTCCTCTTGTGCTTTCTTTCACTCTCTCAAATAAATAAATAAAATCTTAAAAAAAAGAGCTATGATTTATAACAATTACTATAATTACAAATAAAATAATAATAAATGCCCAGGACAACTATATACTAGAACATATAATGAAATAATTGATGCTTACCCCTAAAAACAGACTCACTTTAAATTCAAATAGCCACAAATAAGACAAATACAAGCGGTCATCCTGACAACCCTAACCCTACAATTGCTGTTCCTGACATGATTTTCCAAATTGACAAACAACTTTAGGTAAAATTCTGAACAAAATAAAGTACAACCATCCTTAACTTATACAGTAGTTTATTCCTGAGAAAGTCACTGTATTTCTAAACCATGTAAAAAATATTTTGTGTTTATGTACAAAAGAAATTAGGTTTTAGGCCCAGATAATGAATATCTGAGGATACATTTAAAAATTGGACCACATGCAGGACAATTCTTCATTTGGGGGATTACCACGCTTGTTACGGGACAACTTAGCAGTCTTGGCTCATGTCCTCCACATGCAATAGTGTCCCTCAATCATCGAGACAACCCAAAACTCCTTGGGGCAGCACCGCTCCTACTGAGAACACAACACTCCATGCTCTGTATAGCAAAGTCCCTGCCTAATGCGACCAAAAAGCTGGGCTGGGGACAGGGAAAGACCTGGGTTCAGCACTCAGCCAGACTTACTCCGTGAGACCTTGAGCAAGTCACTTAATGTCTCTGAGCTCAGTGTCTCCAGTTAGGAGGTTGGCTTCCGTATCCTGGAGCAGCCTGAGCAGTGTTGTGACGTTTCTCTGCACCTGTTGTATGGAGAGAGCCTCTATCCCTTACACTCCTGGTCTACCTCCATCCTGCCCGGCCCCACGCTGGCAGCACTTCACGGGGTTGACCCGTTACTACTACACATAGTGCTTTTGATAGCCTCAGTCCCTGTTGATAAATATGTTCAACAGTAGATCATATGGAAGATATTAGCATGAAGTCCCAGAAAAGAAGTTTCAAAATATATGTCTATTGCCTCGGTAGAACATATTCCTTAAGGCCTTAGCTATTTAAAAAATACACTATTTGACATGTTCTCAAGTCTGAATGAATTACCATATCATAGCCCAAATCTTGGTAGATATAACACCTTCCCATTGGAATCCCAACTGCAGGCCTTGCTAACACATGTCTTTTTTTAAATTGGTGATAATTGACTGCCTAAAAAAAATAGAAATCAAATTAGTAAGATCACAGTGGATTCAAAAGTATTAATAGAGCCTAGATTCAAAGGCACAGGGGTGCAGAATGTGAGCATCACATGATCATATATTAAACTATACTATAGTTTTTTTAGTTAATCACATGAACTTATACAAATATAAAATTAACATGTGTTGGAGATTTTATTCAACTTGTTAATTAATGAAGGAACCAATAAGATGTTAAAAGCATTTCAAACGAGAGTCTGACGCACTGGACAAAGATGTTAAAAGCATTTCAAATGAGAATTTGACATACTGCACAATGCATTTTTACAGTTCTTTGAACAGAAACCATTTGTATTACTATGGACAAGAAGCATTTGTGTGGCTATCAATTGTCCACAATTTAACCTCTAACCCTACAGGTGGTAAAACAAGCTGGTATCAGTTTCCTATTGCTGCTGTAACAAATCAGCACAAACGTAGTAGCTTCAAATAACACACAGCTCTCTTACAGTTAGCTGGAGTACCTTACAGTTGTAGGTCAGGAGTCTAAAATGGGTTTCACTTGGCTAAACTCAAGATGTCCTCACCCCTGTGTTCCTTCTGGAGGCTCTAGGGGAAATCATTTCTTTGCTTTTTCCACCTTTTAGATGCCAGCTCCATTCCTTGGTACATGGGCACCTCCTTCCATCTTCAAAGTCAATACTAATTAGTGGTCAGTTGAGACTTTTTCACTCTGCAGCACCCCAGGTTCTTGATTTCATTGTCACATCTCCTCTGACTCTCACCTCCTACCTCCCTCTTTCACTTACACGAATTCTTCTGATTATATTGGGCTCACCTGGATAATCCAGGATAATCTCTCATCTCTAGATCTACCAGTGGTGCAAACTCCTAGAGAATCAGATAATCCCCTAAGAGTCTGAGAAGCTACACCCTGCAGTCCCCTGAAAAGACACCAAGAATCTCTTTTGCCCTATTTCCAGTTTCAGACAATTTTTCCCGATGATGCCAAGGCTTACAACAAGGGTAACTATGCAAAACACAAGGTCAGGCAGTCCTGGGACCACAGTCCCTGAGCAGGGAAGCAGCTGCCCCTTTAATTGGGCCATGGTCACTGTCCCTGCCCAACCAACTTGACTCATTTCCTTTGGTCTCTGCTAGCATTTGAGCTTTCCAAACCTGGTTACTGATTGATCAAATTCCCTTTCCTCCACCCTGGAGGGATGAGAACAGAGCAGAAACATTTAGTCCACAAACTGGGCAAAAGGAGACAACAAGGGGAAATAGGCATATGGTAGGGCACCAGACAAAGCCAAGCCTTATGATTTTATGTCGACCTGGCATTGTCCCAGGGTTGGGGCAGGGAGTAGGGACAAAAGAGAGCGGAGGAGGTATCTCTCCACACTGCCCTCTTCCTCCCCTCCATTTGGCTTTCATGGAATAAAGGGAGCCAAGACTTCCCTTGTCACAAGTCCAAGTTGGCTTCAGGCTATTAACTAAATAGCCACAGTGTTATGGGAAGTAGCTGGCCACTCTTGATCAATACAATTTTCAGACTGCTCCTGCTCAAAGTCCTGTTTAACACTACATTTTCACATGGCTTAGTTTCTCATCTCATCTCTCCTAAGCAAATCCTCTTAAATAAATGGTAATTAGCCAAGACAGAATGAAGACCAGCCTAACAGAGGCCAGTAGTTCCCTTCAGTCAAAGCCAAAGTAACTCATTCCTTCCCCAAGGAAACACTGACTTAGCCTCTGCTGAATGCAAGGCACCAGGTTAAGTTCTGATGGAGATATAATTAAGCCCTGCCTTCAGGGAGTTCCAGTTTAGGGGTAGAGAGGTAAGGGCGAAGTCACATGTCCAAAAGCAAAGAAGGGGGAGAAGAGAGTTCCAGATAGAATAGCAGTAGAGGAAATGCAAAGATGTGGACACAGAGGATGTGTTCTTGGCTGAGAACTTCAGAGAGAAAGAAGTTCAATGTATTAGCTCAAGCTCAGGACAAATGGCACAATGTCATGCAGATGAGACTGGAGCAGGGGAGGAGGACCAGATTAATATGTGCATGCCTTCAATCTTGGGTTGAGTCCTTTGTTCCCTAGGTATTTACTTAGTGCTCTAATCACCCAATACCGAGTCAAGCACTGCTAACACAAACAAAAATGAGTAAGAAATGGCTCTACCTTCAATAAACCACAGTCTAGGGATATGCAAATAAATGCTTCAGTAGTGCAAAACTGAGTGTTGAAAGAGATGTGCTTAAGTGCTGAGCCAGAGGCCCACAGAGTTGGCTCACAGGAACAGGGGAGAGGAAGGAGGGCCACTCGGAAGGTTTTGCAAAGGAGCCCTATAATTAGTAATTCTGCCTGGGTAGCAAGTAGAAGACAAGAGAAATTATAGAATGATCACGCATAGTCTACACGGAGGGTCTATGATTATAGACGCTCCGAAGGCAACTCATCACGTCCAGTCTGATTGGGTCCTTGATGGCTTGGTTCCCATCGCATCAAGACAATCTGAGGCTAAATTTAAACCCTGTACAAATTCATTTCCCTTCTGCTCCATTCACTTGCCTCCGGCATTACATGCCTTGGACTAGATCTACCAGTGGTGCAAACTCCTCCCTACGGCTCTGCAATTTCGCTCAGGATTTGGTTTCTCCCAGCTTTTGACCTTGGACTCACTGTCTGGCTGCAGTTTTAAGTTGCTGATTCTATGAAAGGCCTTCGGATCATCAACTGCCTCTACCAGTTACTCAGTAACTAACTCGCAAACCCTGAGATTCCCAGTCAGGCGAGAAGGAAGAGCTTACAGGCACTCTGCATTTGCTCTGCTTGGCTAACTTGGCATTGTAAAGAAAGTTTCTCCTTCCAGAGGTGAATTCCAGCCTTTACAGCCAGTAGAGCCAACAGTTCTGAGCCTGTGTCATTACCGTCCTCCCCCAACGCTGTCGCAGTCCACAGTGTCTTCTCCCCGTCCTCCCAACTACACCAAAGACCCTGCCGTTTCATGGCGTCCTACTGTGGCTGCATAATTTTTCAACCCTCCAGGTCTCATGTTTTTTGCACAATGAAAATCATAAAACGATTTCTGTGTTCCTGCCCTACTGGGAATTTCTTTTTCTTTCTTTCTTGCTTTCTTGCTTTTTTAAAGATTTTATTTATTTATTGGACAGGGAGACACATAGCAAGAGAGGGAACACAAGCAGGGGGAATGGGAGAGGGAGAAGCAGGCTTCCCGGCGAGCAGGGAGCCTGATGCAGGGCTGGATCCCAGGACCCCGGGATCATGACCTGAGCTGAAGGCAGACGCTTAATGACCGAGCCACCCAGTCGCCTCCCTACTGGGAATTTCTGAAAGGGCTTGTGCCGCTCATGTAGCCAGAAACATGGTGCACAGAATCCACTCTGCTAGATTCCTCATGGGACCACCTAAAATAAAAAAGACCCTGGCAGACACTGGCCAATGGCTACTTTGGCTAAGGCAGGGGTGAGTGAGCCTCTCTTTCATGGAATTCTGCTTCCTGGCTCTGGATTTGACCTGTGTGCAAATTTCCAGGAAGTACTGAACATCATGATGCCATTAACCAGCATGGCTGCCAAAGGAGGTGGCTTTACATAAATGGTGGCCCTGAGGTTGGGGCAGAGAAGTAGGCTGGCTAACTGTCTACACCTCCCCACTAGTCTGGCCAAGTCCAGAACCTGGCTGGGGCCTGTCCACAGCAAGAAGACCCATGGGGACAACTTGAACTATGTGTGCATGACTGTAGAGGTAAGTGTTGTTTATGGTGTAGGTGGGGCTTGCTGTATGCTCCTCCTTAAATAACCTGTCAGTTCCAATCCTATTAATACCTTCCTCTTTTTCTTCATGCCTCATTATTTATCTGTAGGAATTTGTCCATGGTTCCAGCCACAAAACTTTCTAGGTAGTGAGCCACCTTAACGAACGGGACCAGTCCAGTGTGCTCAGATCTAATTCATTCTGGTCTTGGTGAATGTCAATACCAGATGTGCTCTCCTGGAGATGAGAGGTACAAAAGGGGGTTTGTTCCACATGAGACCCCATGACAGCTGGTCATGGAACTTATAAAGCCACTGACATTTTTATCATGCACTTGTCATAATGATACTGGTACTCTTTCAAGATGCCAAAGTCGTGCCCTGAGACCTCAGGTGGCAGCCCCTCCTTGGCTACCTGCTCATAGTTAGGTGCACGACCACCTCTACCCTCACCCCCCAAACCCCCAGTCTCATCCCACTTCCTGAAACCTGCTTTCATCTGACTCATCCCACCACTGGCCAAACACATGAGGAGTAAACAACTCACGGGACAGTGACTATCTGTGTCGTCACCCTTATGCCTACTGGGCTCCTATTTATATAAAATGTCCAGCACAAGAGAGAGCAGTGAGCAGGCTCTTTATAAAGAGTATTTATTTCCATTATCATTATGCTATGTGATGACCCCTAAATATAGTTTTAAAATTCCAGGATCATCTTTCTTCTAATTGTTAGTTGAATATTCCTCCTTTAATGTCTTGCCCTGACTTCAAGTTCAACATGATTAAAACTGAACATATTCCTTCCAAATCAGGGTTTTCCTTCCTACTTCTCTATTTCTCTTACCATTCTCTCGGTCTTTGGGATTAAAAACCCTGAGAGCCCTCCCTCCAAATCCTCACTAACAACCGTCTCTCATATTTTACCAGTTACCTGATACTTCAGATTCTTTTCAAATGCTTCCCTAACCCAGCAGTTCTCAACCCTGGTTGTACATCAGAATTATTAGAGGAACAGTCTTAAAATACAGACGTGGGTCATGTCTGGGGCCACCTCCTTCATACGGTTGTGCAGATCATTCAGCGCACAAGGGTGAGTGGGTGGTCAATCCAATTCATGTTCTGCTTGTTAAGCCATTGGCCCTGGCATGGAGCTACATCTGATGGCAGAAGGGGAAGCCTTTTGGACTCACACAAAGGCACTGTATGGACCAAGTAAGCCCTTTGAACTCACACAAAAGCACTGTGCAAGCCAAGAAGGCCCTGGCCATCCTGCTGAAATTCTGATTCAGTCAACCTCGGGATCTATGTTTAAAAGAATTTCCATGAGATAGAAAATCTTTACCCCTAAATAGCTGCATTCATTTCTCTCTCTTTTTCACGTTATTATTGTTAGACATATTACTTCTAGGTGTCTTATAAACCCAACGATACATTCTTATAATTATTTCTTTTAAAGGAGCTTGAGAAGGAGAACAAGTATGTGTTTACAGAGTTTATTATATTCACCTTCTGATTTATCCTTCCTGTTTCTCGATGTTTCTTCCTATGGATTTGAATTACCATCTGGTGTCATGTCCTTACTTCAGTACAGCTCTGCTCCCACCTGCCTCCTTTGTGCTATTATTGTCAAATAGATTACATTTTTTTCATGTTATAGGCCCAACAATGTATTTTTATACATCTTATTTTATGTCATCGCTTTTTTAGAAAAAAGAAATATAACTCAATACCATAAAATTCATCCTTTGATGACTCTTGATGGTTAGTGCTTGTTGGTCATTTGTCTATCTTCTGTCTATTCAGAGCCTTTGTCCATTTTTAAATTGGGTCATTAGTCTTTTGACTGGTGAGTTGCAGGAGTTGTTTAAATATTTTATGTATAAGTCCTCTATGAGATATGTGATTTGCAAATATTTTCTCTCGTTCTGGTACACTGTCTTTTCACTTTCTTGATGGTGTCCTTTAAAGCGTGAAAGGTTTTAATTTTATCTATTCCTAATATAAGTAAATTTATCTAGTTTGTTTTTGTTTTTAAAGATTTTATTTATTTATTTATTAGAGAGCAAGCGAGAGAGAAACAGCAGGAGAGGGGAGAGGGTCAAAGGGAGAAGCAGGCTCCCTGCTGAGCCGGGAGCCCGATGTGGGACTCAATCCCAGGACCCCGGGATCATGACCTGAGCCGAAGGCAGTCGCTCAACCGACTAAGCCACCCAGGTGCTCTTGTTTTTGTTTTTAGAGATGGACGGGGGGAAGGCCAGAGGAAGAGGGAGAGAGAAAATCTTAAGCAAGCTCCACACCCAGCGCAGAACCTGATGCTGGGCTCAATCTCACAACCCTGAGATCATGACCTGAGCCGAAATCAAGAGTCAGAGGCTTAACTGCCTGAGCCACCCAGACACCCCTAAATTTATCTAGTTTTAATAATTTTATCTACTTTTTTAAAAAGATTTTATTTATTTATTTTGACAGAGAGAGGCAGCGAGAGAGGGAACACAAGCAGTGGGAGTGGGAGAGGGAGAAGCAGGCTTCCCGCTGAGCAGAGAGCCCTACGTGGGGCTCGATCCCAGGACCCTGGGATCATGACCTGAGCCGAAGGCAGACGCTTAATGACTGAGCCCCCCGGGCACCCCATCTACTTTTTTTCTTATTGCTTGCACTTCTGGTGTCATATTTAAGAAATCATTGGCTAGTCTAAGCTCATGAAAATTTACCCCTGTTTTCTTATAAACGTTTCATAATTTTACCCCTTATATTTAGGTTTTTGATCCATTTTGAGTTAATTTTTGTATGTGGTGTGAGGTTGGGTCCAACTTTATTCTTTTGCACGTACATATATAATTGTCTCAGCACCATTTGTTGAAAAGACTAACTATTTTTTTCCTCATTGAATGGTCTTAGCATTTGTATTCATTTCCTAGCATTGTTGTAACCAGTTATCACTGAGTGGCTTTAAACAACAGACATTTTTTCTCTCACAGTTCAGGTGACCAGATATCAAGGTATCAGTAGGGTTGATTGCTCCAGAGGCTTTGAGGGGAAAACCATCCTAGTTTCTGCTGACTGCTGGCTATCCTTAGTGTTCTTTGGCTTATAGATACATCACTCCAATCTCTGCCTCCATAGTTACATTGCATTCTCCCTGTGTATCCGCGTCTCCACGTGTCCTTTCTTCTTATAAGGACACTAGTCTTTGGATTTAGGACCCATCCCTATCCAGTATGATATCATCTTAACTAATTACATCTTTAAAGGCCCTATTTCCAAATAAAACCACATTCTGAGGCTCTGGGTGGACATGAATTTTTGGGGGGACACTATTCAATCCAGTACAGTACACCCTCTGTTCGCCCAAGTTCACATCCATCCCATGTGCAAAATACATTCACTCCATCCCAAGACTTCCAAAAGTCTTAACCCATCCAGCAACCTCTAAGTCCCAAATGTCATCTAAATATCAACTCAGAAAGTCCCATTCATGATCTAAATTATCTAAACAAGGGGCACCTGGGTGACTCAGTCAGTTAAGCATCTGCCTTCTGCTCGGTCATGATCCCAGAGTTCTGGGATCGAGCCCCGCATCAGGCTCCCTGCTCAGCGGGAAGCCTGCTTCTCCCTCTCCCAATCCCCCTGTTTGGGGTCTCTCTCTCTCTGTCCAATAAATAAATAAAATATTTAAAAAATAAAAATAAATTATCTAAACAAGTATGGGTGAGACTCTGAATATGGTCCACTCTGGGGCACTATTCCTCTCAGTCCACAAACATTTAAAACCTAGAAAATAAGCTATTTGTTTCCAAAATGCAATGGTGCAATAGGCATAGAAGAAAATTCCCTTTCTGAAAGGGAGAAAAATGGAAAGGACAAAAGGGATATTGGTCTAAAGCAAGTTTGCAACCACACAGGGCAAATTCCATTAAGTTTCCAAACCGAATCTTCTGTGACTTGAGCTCTGCTCTCTGGTTCCCCAGGATGAGCCTGCCCTCTCTGGCCTCTGCCTCCATAGCCCTGCCCTCAGATTCATTCTTCCCCCATCATCTCATCCCTGTCCCTTTCAGTTCAGGCTGGCAGTGTTTCTGCTGGTGTAAAATTTTCAAAAAACTTGTCAGTCTTCTGTAATGTGGAGAAGAACCACGCCATTAGACCCCATTGTTCACCATGGAGTCTTCTTGGAAAACCCATCTCTATTCCTTGGCTTCATCTGAGATGGGTGATCAGCTCTGTAAGTCACATGACTAATCTCTTTAGCTAATGGTTGTCTAGGTACTGTTGGTGTTTCTTCTAGAGCATGTTCTTTTATCTTTTGCAATATGGATGGACTAAATCATCAAACTCTGGTTCCTTTTCGTTAATGGTTCCTTTTTCAACTTATCTCTTTCCTTTTGCATTTTACTCAAAGCAACAAGAAGAAACCAGGCCGCACCTTGGATGTGTAGATTAGTGCTTTTCATAAGTTTGGGAAGTTTTCACTCATTATCTCTTTGGCTACTTTTTTTTTTTCTGTCTCTCCTCCTCTGGTACTGCCATTATACATATGTTGGTGCACTTAATGACATCCTACATTTCTCTGAGGTTCTATTCATTTTTATTCACTCTTTTCTCTTTGTTCTTACAATTGCATAATCTCTATTGATCTATCTGCAAGTTCACTGATTCTTACTTCTGACAGATCAAATCTACTGTTGAGTCCCTCTTGTGAATTTTTCATTTTGGTTATTGTTCTTTTCAACTCCAGAATTTCCATTGATTCTTATGATTTCTATCTCTTAATATCATCTATTTGATGAGACATTGTCATCATATCTCTCTTTAAATGTAAGCATGGTTTTCTCTAGCTTTTTTTTTAAGATTTTTATTTTTTATTTATTCATTTGAGAGAGAGAGCAAGAGCATGAGCAGGTGGGAGGGTCAGAGGAAGAGGGAGAAACAAGCTCCCCTCTGAGCAGGGAGCCCAATACAAGGCTCGATCCCAGGACACTGGGATCATGACCTGAGCCGAAGGCAGACACTTAACCTACCAACCCACCCAGGCATCCCTTTCTCTAGCTTTTTGAATATATTTATAATAAATGCTTTGGAGTTTTTATTGGCTAAATGCATCATCTGACCCCTTCATGGCAGTTTCTATTACCTGCTTTTTCCCCTGCTTGTTTTTTTTTTTTCTTTGCATGTCTCATTTTTTTTTATTGAGAAGTAGACATTAGAGATAATATATTGTAGCAACTATAGAGGCTGATTTCCCACTCAGAATGTTGTGCTATTGTTATTTGCTTTGTCATTTGTTTATTTGTTTAATGACTTGGCTGAACTAATTTTGCAGTCTATTTCCCTTATGGTGTGCAGCCTTTGATGTCTCTGCTTAGATATTTACCCCTTGTTTTTATCTTTTAGCCTGGCTACTTACAGGTCACTCTGGGTGGCATAATGTACTTACTGGTCACAGGTTGTACTTAACGTTCCTTAGCTAGTTTCATTTTTACATTTTATTGCTGGAGGTGTGTTTGGCTTGGAGGCTGTAGTCACCGTTCAGGTAGGTTTTTTTGTTTTTGTTTTTGTTTTTGTTTTCCCCATGTCTGTTCAGGGCCTAGTAGCTTGGATGTGCCCTTTCTGATCACTCCTGAGAGGCTGCAGCCTTGGGCATGCCCGCATGTCAGGCATGTCCTGACTGCCAGGAATGAGTGATTTTACTTTGAAGTCTGATTTCCTAGGAGTTGCCCCTGGTCAGAGTAGCTTATTGCTCAGTCATCATTTGTTCAGAGATTGTGCTTAAGCCCCTTGTGCCATGAGGGCCCCTGTACGAACAGGCCTGTGTATAGCATGAGGAACAATTACAAGTCTACCCCATGCCCTGCTCTGCTTGCCCATGAGTGAGTACAGCCAGGCAACTGTGCACAACCTTCCTGATCCCTAAAATTGAGTATACTTTCAAGAGGGTCCTTCTTGGCTTTCTCTTTCCCCAGTTCCCTATTAAATTTTTAATTGCTCTGCCATTTTGTTGTTATCATGGAGCTGCCAGCCTCTTTGTATTTGCTTTACATCAAGATCTCTGTTGTTTTCCAAAACACCTTTAGGCAGAGTTCTCCAGGCTCTGATCCAATAAAATTGGGGTCTCAACCAGAGCTCTAAAGCTCTTTATCTTTATAAAGATAAAGGTTGAAAAGATTGCCTTTCCTTCTGGACAGAACTCCTGTGCCTCTGCATCAGAGCTGGGGGTGGGACACATTTTTCCTAGAGCGACATCCTGCTTTGAGAGAGAGGAGAGAGGGGGATAGCAGCCCCTGATCTTTTCTACTTTTTCTTCCCAGCACAAGACCCCCACTCTACAAACTGGCTTGAGGGAGGGGTGGAGTGATGGGGCTCCAGCATTCTCAGCTTGCCATACCTATAATAGAGTTTCTGCAGCCAAAGACTCAGGGCAGGAGAAACCCCAGCCATCTGCCTTTCCCAGGATGAAACTATAGCCAGATTGGAAGCCGGGAGAAATCTTCTTGCTGAGAATAGAGCTCTTGGGTAGAACTTCCATAACAAAGGCGGGGGAAGGGGGCGGCAGAGAAGGGCCAAGGGAATAATGGGTCATGGCTCAAATGCCTAAGATTTAGGCATTTCTTCCTAAGATTTAAGTTTTCTTGTGTATTATTTCTCCACTTGCTCTATGCCCTTAGAACAATTTCCAAGGATTTTAAATTATTGTGTTGTGTTTTGCTTCATAGTTTTTACCAGCTAAGTTCTTGTTTTGCTGGGGAGAAGGTCCACCTAACTTCTTATCTGCCATTCTGGAAGTCCCACCCTCTATGTACTATATTTAGAACTATATTTAGTACTATATTAATGCCCATCATGCTAAGTACTAACAAATGATGATAACTGTGTTCTACTTTTGTTTCTCCCCATTTATCCTTCAAGATTTAGTGGTTTCCATCTCTTCAGTGACGCCTTCCTCAGGTACACAGTTCATGACAGCCAGCCTGCCTCTAAAACCAGTAACACATGTGCTGCTTTGCCCATTCACTTACCTTTCTATGCATGGATGCTGCCTCCTTGGGTGGACCATGAGATGATCTTCTGCTTTTTTATATTCCCAACACATCTGATGCTCAGCAAATATTTGTTAAATGATATGTAACACAGGGTACTGTGTTAATAATAGAGGAATAGTTTTTGCCTGACACTATATAAATAATCCCATTGACACATCCACTCAATAGGCTATTTTTTTAAAATAAGTTTTTATCATAATTAACATATGATACAATTCATCCATTTAAAGTGTCCAAGTTGGGTTGGGGCACCTGGCTGGCTCAGTCAGTGGAGCATGCGACTCTTGATCTTGGAGTCATGGGTTCCAGTTATTACTTTAAAAAAAATAAGGAAAGTGTCCAAGTCAGTGGTTTTTAGTATAATCACAGAGTTTTGCAACCATCATCACAATTTTAGAACACTTTCATCACTCCCATTAACAGTCATTCCCTGTTTTTCCCCAAGCTCCCATCCCTGGGCAAATGTACTTTTTATCTCCATGGATTTGACTATTCTAGACATTTCATACGAATGGAATCATACAATATGTGATCCTTTGTGATTGGCTTCTTTCACTTAACATAAGGCATTCAATGAAGCCAAATTGCATCACATTTCAGTACTTCATTTCTTTTTATTGCTGAATAGCATTTCACTGAATGGATATACCACATTTTGCTTATCTGCTCATCAGTTGATGGACACTTGGGTTGTTTCTACTTTTTTGGCTATTCTGAATAATGCTGCTATGAACATGCATGTGCAAGTGTTTGTGTGGACATATTTTCATTTCTCTTGGGCATATACCTAGGAGTGGAATTGCTGGGGCATATGGTAACTCTATCTTCAAACTTTGGAGGAACTGCCAAACTGTTTTCCAAAGCAACTGCACCAGTTTATACTCCCAACAGCATTATATGAAGGTTCCAACTTCTCTATATCTTCACCAACACATATTGTCTTTTTGATACCATCATCCCAGTGAATGTGAAATGAGATCTCATGGTTTTGATTTGTATTTCCTTGACAGCTACCAATATGGAGCATCTTATCATATGCTTATTGGCCATTTGTATGTCTTCTTTGAAGAAATGTTTATTCAAATCCTTTACCCATATATAAATTGAGTTATTTGTCTTTTTATTACTTAAGAGTACTTTATATATTCTAGGGGCGCCTGGGTGGCTCAGTCGTTAAGCAACTGCCTTTGGCTCAGGTCATGATCCCAGGGTCCTGGGATCGAGCCCCGCATCAGGTTCCCTGCCTGGCGGGAGGCCTGCTTCTCCCTCTCCTGCCTTCGCCCTATCCTCCTTTTATATAGTCTCCACGAGGAGGTGCCTGGGTGGCTCAGTCAGTTAAGCCTCT
The DNA here is from genome assembly GCF_009762305.2 of Zalophus californianus. Lineage (NCBI taxonomy): Eukaryota > Metazoa > Chordata > Mammalia > Carnivora > Otariidae > Zalophus > Zalophus californianus. Next base: position 83,338,913 of record NC_045606.1, read on the forward strand.
GACTCCTGATTTCGGCTCAGGTCATGGTCTCAGGATTATGGGGAGGAGCCCCGCAGGGAGCCCCGTCCTCAGCAGGGAGTCGGCTTGAGCTTCTCTCCTTGCCCCTCTACCCCTCCATATGTGCGTGTGCATGCTCTCTCTCTCTCGCTCGCTCTCTCTTTCTCTCTCTCCCTAAAATAAATAAATAAATCTTTCTATGGTCTCCACAAGTCTTTCTGATGGGACCTAACACAGGTGTCTCGGGCTTCTCCCCTCCCACAGATGTGCCATGGCTGTTACTGTGTCGTCCACCAAATCAGCATCAGGGAGCAGAAAGGGCAAGACGACTGAACAGAAGATGACTAAGGTGGCCACATTTCTAAGTAGCAAGTTTAGGCGCGGACCTGGCAGAGTCAGGCAGCATAAATGAGGGACTGGAAGGGGGCTGGTTCTTTCCCTTCTCTCTGGCTCCAAGACTCAGCCCCCAAGCAGTGGGAAAGGGAGAGGGACCATGCCTGAGGTAGTACTGGTTTTCCAATATTATTTCAGAATTCTGAACTTACGAGAGACTTTAACCTTGCTTACGCTATTTGTTCATTCACATTGTTACTTGAGCATGGCCATTATGTTTTATACATCAGTGCAGACCCCTTCCTCGTTTTCCTATACTTGCATGTCAACACCCGCAGAGGCCAGCAAAAAACCATAGCATCTGACCCCTTAAGGATAATCCAGAGCTGAGTCTAAACCTTCCAACTCTTCCCTTCAAAGAATCAAGCTGACTTCCAAGTTGAGGGAACTCGGTTGGTTCCTGCCCACAGGGACATTCTCAACCTTGCTGTGGGGAGTGTAGTGGGACAAGGTGAGTGGCAGAAAGTACTGGCCTGGGACCCAAACCCAGAGTGGGAAACTACTGGAATAGAAAGTTGCCCCTTCTTCTTCTTCTTCTTCTTCTTCTTCTTCTTCTTCTTCTTCTTCTTCTTCTTCTTCTTCTTCTTCTTCTTCTGCTTTTAATATTTTATTTATTTCACAGAGAGAGAGGGAGAACACACATAGGCAGAGGGAGAGGGAGAAGCAGGCTCACCCCTGAGCAAGGAGCCCGATGGATGTGGGACTCAATCCCCGGACCCTGGGATCATGACTTGAGCTGAAGGCAGGTCCTTAACCAATTGACCACCCAGGCACCCTGAAAGTTGCCCCTTTTTAATGTAGATCTGGAAGCTCCTGAAACTCCTGGTCTCTTTGTATTAATTCAAGTGTGGTTTTACTTTATAAATTGTGGTTGCTTTCTCTGGTCTTGTTTTAAGCTCAGGCCCTGATGCCCTGGGGCTAGAGGCTGGATTGCGGGAGATTCCATAAAGGGCATAGGAATGGTGTGCGGAGGGGGCGCAGGGCAGGCAAATCTGAGTTCTCAGAGAGTGCAATGATTCCAAATCCCAGCATCAGGCAGTATAACCTACACAGAGCCAGGGACATCTGAGGCTGGGTCAGAATTTAAGGAGGAAGAGAGAAGATCACAGAATCAACAAAATAATATTGTGAAATGCAGGGAGGTTGGCAAATGCAATGGGGCAGATTTTGTTCTGGGTATTAAAACTGCAGAGCTGATTATGAATAGGATGGCACTATTGGCTCAGGGGAAGGCCTGATTGGCCAGGCTGCCCTGGTGAGGTCTGACCTCACCAGTACCCAGCCTCCTCTAGGTAATTGGAGGGGCCAAAAAAAGGCACTTTCTTAAGGACAAAAATATCTCCCATCATAGGTCTGGTGCTGAAACAACTTTGTTCCTTTAATGGGATTGTTTCTGCCAAACTGGATCCAGTGTTCCTGCTAAAATGCAAATATATATTTGGAGCAGTGGCAGGGGGTGTGGGAAGGTAGTAAGTCTTAGCAACTATCAGCACTTTAGCAGCACTTTGTTTAGGGACAAAGAAAAATTTCCTAAGAGGACAAGGTACATAATTGGATGATGAGGGTTTTTGTTGTTAGTGGTGGTGGTAATTGGTTGTTTTGATTGGGGGAGGTGGTGCAGGGGAGGGGACAGGTTGAAGGAGGGCTCAGAGCCAAAGCTGTGCTGAGAAAGGCAAGAGGCAATCGGAAGTATCATAGTCCTTGCTCTAGAAAGATACATAATCCAGGCACTAGGATTGAGACAAGATAAACCGCTGACATCTAGCTTCTCAAAGTAGTCATTGGAAATGGCAGGAAGAGCCAGGATATATTAGAGAGTATAGTCACACAGAAAGGGCTCACGGAGGTGGGGGATCCATTCACCTCCCCACTGGGCAGAAAGCACTTGCTAAAGGGAAGAGTTGTATGCAGAAGTTTGAAATCGGCAAGAAAAATGTCTTGGGCCTGACTCTATTGCTAAGGAGGACCTCCTACCCCAGCTGCCAAGCCCTACACAGGCCACATCTCCAGGGAAATGCCAGGGGTCCACTTCCATTCCAAGAACCAATCTGATAGCTACTTGTGCTTCATCCCACAGGCTGCAGGGTGTCCTGATCTATCAAGAGGTCAGCACTCTGTGAATGGTCAAGCTCTCCCCCTTCATCTAACCAACTAACCACTGCCAACTAACTACCACTTTGGAAGAGGACCTTGGAGTCTCTGGGGAGTCAGTCGTGCCCAGCTTTATGTCCCACTGCTGTGGCCCTTGGCACCGTGGGCAAAGGCTCTCTCCTGCACACCCCCGAAAAGTGCCTGGCCTTATTACCACGTTCCAACTTGCTTATAAATGAGACCATTCAGGCTTTACAATTCCCCAAGCCATAAAACCTCAGAGCTTTAAAGGCCCCAGAAAATATCAAGGCCAATGCCCCCAGGAAGTCTCCATGCCACCATCTTACAAAAGAAGAAACAGAAGCACAGAGAGAACAAGGAGTGTGTCCAAGTCACACAGTTACTTAGTGGCAGATGCGGAGTAGAACTCACTCAATGTGCCTTCCTCTAGAATCTAGCCTCTGCCCCTTATTATTGCTGGCAGAAGATAGAAAGATAACATTTATGGCCCTAGGAAAGTGTCGCTCTTGGATTGCATTCTGATTTTTTCCTCTCAAGACTCATTGAAAGCCATATAAAAAATTTCCCCACTGGACTTTAGTTTTTTTTTTTTTTTTTTTAAAAGAAGAAGTCTGAAGGAAAAATAGCAAATCTGGTATCCTAATGAGATAATGAATGCACAAGTACTTTGAAAGAGGTACAGCACTTCAGTGCTTTTCAAATATAAGGTATTATTATGCTCTTGAAAGAAATGCATAGGGGCCTCACTGGTGTGGGGGTGGGGCCTGCTAGAGATGGTGAATCACACACTGTGGGAAGGAGTTTTCTCCAGAAAGCTGACTCATTTCTTGGTTGTACTAAGCTGAGGGAGCCAAACTTCCTGGGGTTATTTCCTACCTCGGTAAGGAGCTGGCGATGGGTTTTTTCTGGGTTCTGGGTGGGGTTCTTTCTAGCACTGCAGAAAGAGCTGCCTTCAGTGTAGGGGTGGCTCCTCTGTCTCAGGACGGCCCAGGCCAACTGTGGTGACTGCAGTTAACTGTGGTTAGCTGTCAGCATGACCAGCCTTTGGGATCCACCTTTAAAAGAGCCCTCCTGTGCTTCCCTTTACTGGTCCTGCAGACAAGGGGCCATCAGGCAATTACCAGAGGTGAAGAAGTCTAAAGAAAACGAAGTCTAAAAACAAGCATCCTAGATCTGGCTACAGCATGGTGACCTCGCATAAGGGATGAATTCCTAAGAAAAGGTGAACCTTGTTAGTGATCACAACACACAATCAGGTGTGATGGCATGCCAGTCAGTACTCCTCTGGATCCGTCTGGCTGCTATAACAAAATACCAGAGGCTGGGTAGCTTATAAACAACAGATACTTATTTCTGTTGGAAGTCCAAGATCAAGGCACCCAGCAGATTCGACGTCTGGTGAGGATCTGATTCCTGGTTCCTAGATGGCTGTCTTCTTGCTGTGTTACCATATGGCTGAAGAGAGGAGCTAGTTCTCTGGGGTCTCTTTTGTGGGGTTCTGCTCTCATGACCTAATCACTTCCCAAAGGCCCCACCTCCTAATACCATCACATTGGACATTAGGTTTCCCCATATGAGTTGGGAGGGGGACTCAAATATTCAGACTATAGCAATACTTTTATGTTGCAAGATGACTGAAAAATCCATTTTAATCTGAATTAAGCAAAATAAATGAATTTATTGATTCACCTCACTGAACAGCATAAGGACAGGGCTGATTTCAGGCACTATTGGATCTTGGGGCTCAAACAATGTCATCAGGACTTAGTCTCACCCGATCACTCAGCTCTGCCTCCCTTCAGTGTTACCTTCAATCTGGGTGGTGGCTCTCTGTGGCAGCAGGTCACTTGTAATGCTGGGGGTCCCAGCCAAAGAGAGAGGGAATCTCTATCCCTCACGTTCCTCTCTGCTGCCAAATTCCAGGATTCATTCTGATTGGACCAAGTTGGAGCAAATATCTATCCCCAGGTTCTGATTGGCTAGAACAGAGACAGCCGCTCCAAGCTTTCGCACAAGAATGAACCTCTCCCTTATATATTCAGACTGAGAGAGAAGGTAGGGTTTCCCAAAGGAAATCTAGAATGCTGGTAGCAGTAGAGGGGGATGGATGCTGGGCTTGGAAAAATAATGGGTGGGGAGTCAGTTCTACTCATTTAGGTGTTTGAAACAGTTTCTCCCCTGCAATCAGAGTGACTGAATTTCAGGTTCATGAGATGCTGTCTGAACTCTATCATCTTTGATTTCTGGGTGGCTTGAATGGAGGGCATAGAAACTAAATGTTTTCATAAATGTATAATATCTACAGCATGAAGTGTAGATATTGGGGGGGGTATCCCTCCCAAGGATATTTACATTTTAGTAAGCAATTAAATGCCTTAATCTAAAATGAGATTAAATTAGGATTAGATTAGAGAAAAGATTCAGGTAAACTGGTAAGGGTGAGAAGTAGGGGAAGAGAAGCTTAATGGAGCCCCTGGAATGACAAAAGAAATGTACAGTGCTCTATCCCTATATGGGTGTAAGACTGCTCCTGGTAGGAAATGTTCCCAACCCTCTTGTTTGCATTGCAGTCCATAGTCCCAGTCCAAATTCCACAGAATCATGCTCCTTCTGAGGTCACCGCTGGATTGATAAGTCACCTCCCTGAACAGACTTCTTCTACAATGGCCAGTTTCCTCCAGATGTGCTGATGAGATACCCCTGATCTACATCTTCTACTCTACAGCTGCAGTTTTGACCTCTTACATATGAGCCAGTTCCAGACATCCTTTTTTTTTTAATTTTTAAAAAGACTTTATTTGAGATAGAGAGAGAGCAAGAGAGAACGCAAGCGGGGGAGAGGCAGAAGGAGAGAGAGAAACAGGCTCTCTCCACCCAGCAGGGAGCCCGATGCAGGCCCCCAAGATCATGACCTGAGCCGAAAGCAGACGCTTAACCGACTGAGCCACCCAGGCGGCCCTCCAGTCCCAGACATCCTATACATAGAACATCTCCAAGGCACCCAGGGCTCCAGATCCCAAACCTTGTTTGTTTCCCACTCACACAACCTGAACTCTTCTCCCTGTCTTCTGAACCCCTCCACAATCAGCCCCAAACTTCTTCCTTACTCCTCCTCAATACAATCTGTTCCAGGTTTCAAGATCCCGCTATTTCTCTGGCTCTTCCTCCCTGAAAAAGGCACACACAATCTCACCTCTTCCCCTTTGCCCATGATGCTCTTCCCCGATGCCTTACTGAGTTCTGCATGTTGTTACCTCCATCCACTGTGATCTAGAAGGATGATAATGCCAGTGGAAGTTGAGTATGATCAGAATTTTTCACTGGATTCTGACAGACCTTCAGTGAGTGCAAAAGAACCTGAAGCTTCTCCACTTGTTTGCTGGTTGGTAATCTTCCTGCTGAAAACAAAACAAAACAAAAACCAAAAAAACCTGCCAAAATCTTCTAGGGCCTTTTGCCAACTTACATGTCCACCAGGATCATCTTTTTACCATTCCTATAGTATGTTGGATTTTTTAGATTCCCCTGTAACATGTTTCTGTCCTGTTAGCCTTACCTCTCGCTAGTCTCACCCCCATTAACATGCTCCTAATGACTGAATCATTTGTCACTGGCTGCTCATTGGCTGTATCACTCTAGCAGCACAAAATCTCTCTCTCTTTCTTTCCCCATGCCCTCCCTTCTTAACAGGGTTTAGTTCCAGCCCTGAGACTATAATCTTACATGCCTACTAGGGCCAGGGACGTAATGCAATATTTGAAGCTGACTGAATATATATAATGAGGGGTGGGTGGAGACTGTGGTTAATTGGAGAAGATAAGGCAAAGCTAAAGACATTCGATTTCAAAATTTTTAACACTGGGACAAAGGAAATTCACCTATTGTTCAAAGAGAACAGTATGCGAACCATTGTTTGGGCTTGTCCTGAAGTTTTTCTGTTTTGCAGGACTCTTCCTGGGCAGTACATTTCCTCCTCACCTGGTGGAGTTTTAATGTATTGCTTAAATCTCTCGCAGAAAATGGTAGCAATTAGAAATGGAGACTCAAGGGACACCTGGGTGGCTCAGTCGGTTAAGTGTCTGCCTTCGGCTCAGGAGGGAGTCTGCTTGCTCAGCAGGGAGTCTGCTTCTCCCTCCTTGCTCAGCAGGAAGTCTGCTTCTCCCTCTGCCTGCTGGTTCCCCTGCTTGCGCTCTCTCTCTCTCTCTCTGACAAACAAATAAATAAAATCTTAAAAAAAAAAGAAAAGAAAAGAAATGGAGACTCGGGAGGGGGGTTATGCCAATATTAAAATAGCATTTCTTTACCATTTTTCATTATCGATGTACCCTGTAATCATAAGGGGGCTATATGGAGTCTTCAGTGCAACCTAGAAATATTACACTTTTAACACAGCTTCCTTTCCCTTCTTCAGAATCCGATTTTGGATCCTTCATGGACTCAGTCAGTTCCAAGTCATTACTCTTTCTTGTAAGAGGCAGTAAGGTTGAGTGGTTATGAGCACAGATCTAAAACTAGTCTAACTGGGTTGAAACCTGGACTCTACAGCTTCCTGGCTGTGTCCGTCTATATAGCCTTGGGCAAGTTAGCCCTGCCTCACTTTCCTCATTTGCCAAGTACAGAAAATAAATAGTACCTACCTCATGTCATCATAGAAAGGATGAAATGAATTCACACATATAAAGTGTAGGGTGTCTGAAAAGTCAAGGAACATAAAATAAACTTGTTTTTAAACAGTGTGCTAGTTACATTTTCACAGGATATTGTATCTTTTTTTCAACCCTTGGACAACCCTCAATTTAAAGCAATGAATCCAGGGGGGCCTGGCTGGCTCAATCCGTAGGACATGCGACTCTTGATCTCAGGGTTGTGAGTTCAAGCCCCACATTGGGCATGGAGCCTACTTTAAAAAAATAGTAATAATAAAATAAAGAAGTGAGTCCAATTATAATCATTAAAAAGTACAATAAATACATTAAAGAGTGTCTAATAAGTCTGGAAGTGAAGGAAAATTATATATAATTATATGATATATTTATAATATATATAATAAACTTTTTTCCTCATTAACAAATGTATCCATTGCTTCAGATTTAGAGGTAGTTCACTGAAAATACATTTTGGGATTAAAAAAACAACATATTATTTGAAAAGCTAAAAAATATGATTTAAAAATAATTTTATCCTATGTTTCCTAACTTTTCAGACACCCTCTACTTAGAACAGTGACTGGCACTTAGCAAGCACCATTACAAATATTATTTTCCTCTGACTGGTTAGGTCCCATTGCCTTTACAGGGAGGGTCCCCTCCTCAGCCTGAACTACTGTCTGGTCCAACATCTCCACTTTGGAAACCCTTAAAGTAGCCTGTCTCCAAAGAGCTTGGTCTGCCTACACTATTCCTTGCTCTTCCTGGAGAGTGAAGTGATATATGTGGAAAGAATATTATAGACACGGCCAAAAAGAGTAAGTGAGCAAGGAATACTGAAAACCACTGATTTTATAAGTAACCAGGAAGGGCTTCATTGTAGCAGATGCATAGAGACTTTAAATTAATGCTGACCACTTTTTTCCCCCAATAATTCACTGTAATTAATTTTTCCACAGGTAATACGTTCATGTGGTTCATGGTCAAAGAATGCAAAAGGATATACAGTGAAAACTTCCTCTTCTACTCCTGCTTTCCAGCCACCTAATTTCTTCCTGAGGGAAAGGAGGTTTGACCTGTTGCTTGTGTTTCCTTCCAGAAATAGTCTATGTACATCTGGACCCACTGTCCTTCTTTCCAAATCCTTGGGGACAAGTAGGTTTCGGAATTCAGAACTTTTCAGATTTTAGGCTGTAATAAGGTATGGAAAGCATGCATTCTGTAGCCCCCAGGCTCTGTTTAGGATGGCGAGTCATGCTGGTTTGCCCCAGCCTAGCTCAGTTTTATCACTGTAAGTCCTATGTCCTGAAAGTCCCCTCAGGGCCAGGCAAACAAGGTCATCTGACTACTTTTTTTTAAAAGATTTTTTATTTATTTATTTGAGAGAGAGAATGAGATAGAAAGAGGGAGAGCATGAGACGGGGGAGGGTCAGAGGGAGAAGCAGACTCCCCGCTGAGCAGGGAGCCCGATGCAGGACTCGATCCCGGGGACTCCGTGATCATGACCTGAGCCGAAGGCAACCGCCCAACCGACTGAGCCACCCAGGCGTGGCATTCTGACTACTTTTTAATTTCAGCTTTTATGAATGAAGGCTGCTTTGCCTTTGCTACTTCTTAACATCAATTCAAGATTGTTTTTTTTTTAAATTTTATTTATTTATTTGAGAGAGAGAGAGAGAGAGAGAGAGAGCACATGAGCAGGGGGGAGGGGCAGAGGGAGAAGGAGACTCCCCACTGGGCAGAGAGCCTGACGCTGGAGCCAAAGGCAGACGCTTCAACGACTGAGCCACCCAGGCACCCACAATTCAAGATTGTTTCAATGTCACCTCATTCTTCCTTTTCCTTTGGTTTTCAGACTCAACTTCTCTTTCAAACCACTAGGCAAACTATATTTGTAAATAATTTGTATACTTGTAATTTCAAACCACTAGGCAAGTTTAAGCAATTTTAGCACTCACTAAGAATTAACCTCAAAACAGCTTCAAAGTAAAATGAGCAGAATTATCAGGACAGTTCAAAAGGCAATTACAGAATTCTTTCTCTTTTTCTTTTAAAAATTCCAGATATTCTCCATGGTGCTCTCTAGGTCTCTGGAAAACATTAATCATCAGACTTAATTTTGTGAAAAATATGTGTTTGTGTATGTGTATGCCTGTGCTCAGAGAAATCTCTGGAAGCCAGGGGGCTTACTGACGGATTTTTCTTTTTTTTTTTAATTGTTTGTGTTTTTTATGAATATGTTATGATTATATAGCAGTTTAAAGTATTTTTTCTTTCTTTAATTTTTAAATTTATTTTTATTTGCATTTTCTTTTTAAAGAGGTGCTGGCATGTTGTTCCCAGAATTATCTTGATTCTTTTCAAATTTATTTTCTATCTCCATTAATCAAGCAGAGTCCAATTTCTTTTTTGAATCTAAACAATTTAGCTAAGCTTGCAGCAAGATTGTGTGCTCTTCAGTTTATGCCTAAGGCTAGATCTTATTTGTAACTGGCACAATGCCTGACATATAATGGGTGCCCAGAGCATGTTTGCTATCCTGGGTTTGACACTCCTATCAGCATGATTTCATTCTGGATGCAAAGATTCAAATTCTTTTCATAGATTAAATGGTTTAAACCTATTATCACAGGTTTTCATCCGTGGTTAGTGCCCACAGAAAGTACCACAGAGAACAGTACCCTATTACAAATGTATCAGCCTGGGTGCCTGGGTGGCTCAGTTGGTTAAGCGACTGCCTTCGGCTCAGGTCATGAACCTGGAGTCCTGGGATCGAGCCCCACATGGGGCTCCCGGCTCAGCAGGAAGCCTGCTTCTCCCTCTGACCCTCTCCCTTCTCATGCTGTTTCTCTCTTGCTCGCCCTCTAATAAATAAATAAAATATTTAAAATATATATATATATATATATCACCCTGAAAAGGTAAGCCACAGCTTTCCTTTAATCAAGGGGACATAAAATGGTCAAAAGACTAATAATGGTCAAAATTGCCAGTGGTAATCTCTACCCTAGCAATTGCTATCACAAATATGTGGATTTCATAATAGAATGAATGTAGACTATGAAACCCAATTTATATCCAACCTCTCTTTCGAAAAGAGACAAATTGCATCTGTTTTTATGTAATGAAATCACATCTTTAAAGAACTGATCATACTTGAAATGCAAAATGCAATTATACTTCCATACTTTTATTTATTGTTTCCATGTCATTCCATTAAGAATTGGCAACAGACTCCCCTCGCCTACAGAAGTAATAGCCTTCCTCTTGCAAGAGAGTGCAGGTCCTCCTAAGGACTCATCCCTACTGCTTCTCATTGTTCCTAGACCCATATGATTTAAGTTCTAGCACACCCCACAGGATGGGGTACATAGGATAACCCATGAAGAGGTAACATGCATACTGAAGAATTGCATTATTTTACCAATTTTTTAAAAAGATCTTATTTATTTATTTGTGTGTGTGTGTGAGAGAGAGAGCCAGTGTGCACACAAACAGGGACTCAATCCCCAGACCCTGGGATCATGACCTGAGCTGAAGGCAGACACCTAACCGATGAACCACCCAGGTGTCCCGTTATTTTACCAATTTATATCAGCCAACCACTTTCCAGAATGGAACAAATTCACAGACCCAGAGCCCCTTGCAAGAAGGAGAATGCAGTTCTTCTTGAAGAAGGAACCTACTACACATAAACATGCACACTGTAAATCTTCCTCCTAGCCTTCTCTAATAGGAACTGCAGCCACTTCCCTGGAAACATTAGGGAAGGAGAAATAAATATTTTAGGGAAAATTAGACACTGGCTCTGAACTAACTCCTGAACACCCAAAATGCCACTGCGGTCCACTAGTCAGAAGAGGAGTCTATGGCTGTCAGGTGATCAGTGGAGTTCTGCCTCGGGTTTATCTCAACAGTGCGCCCAGTGGGTTCCCACAACCACCCTCTGGGTAATTTCCTAGTTCTGTAATGTATAATTGGCACAGACATGCTCGGCGACTGGCAGAATCCCCACATCGGTTTCTTAATACATGGAGTGAGGGCTATTATGGTAGGAAAAGCCAAGTGGAAGCTTTAGAGCTGCCTCTGCCTATCAATACAGTAAACTAAAAGCAACACGATATTCTTGAGATTGGTGCCACTATCAAAGACGTGAGCAGCATAGTGGTCATGGTTCCTAATACATCCCCATTCAACTTGCTTATTTGGCCTGTGATGACCGACAAGTGCATCTTAGAGAATGAAAGCAGTTCAATGTCAACTTAATCAAGTGGTGACTTTCATTGTAGCTGCTGCTCCAGCTGTGGTTTCTTTGCGGGAGCAAATCAACCTATCTCCTGGCAACCTGGTAGACAGCTATTGACCTGGTGAATGCTTTTTTCCTCCTTACCTGTTAGTAAAAGCCATCAGAAGCATGTGCTGCCAGCCAGCAGGACAGTTTACACCTCCACTGTCCTACCTCAGGGCTATATCAATTATCCAGCGCTATGCCATGATCTAATCTGCGGGGACCCCGATCACCTTTTCACTCCACAGAGCATCATGCCAGTCCATTACATTGATGATATGACTTTGATTTGACTCAGTGAATAGGAAGCAGGAACTAGGTAGACACATGGGTAATACTCATGTTGCCAGAGGGAAGCAAATAAATCCCACAAAAATTCAGGAGGCTCCACCTCAGGAAAATTTCTAGGAGCATTTGAGATAAGCCTTTCAAAAAAAAAATAATAACAGAGTGTTCCACCTGGCCCCTCCTACCTGTAAGAAGGAGACACAGTGGACCTCTTTAGATTTTGGAGGTGACATAGGCCTTATTTGGGAGTGCTGCTCTTATTTATTGAAGGACCTGAAAAGCTGCCAGTTTTGAGTGCAGCTCAGGACAAGAGAAGGATCACAATAGGTCCAGGTTGCCATGTAGCTGCTCTGCTGCTTTGCATAAGACCTAGCAAATGCAATGATGTTTGAAGAGTCCACGGCAGATAGAACAAGCTGCATAAAGCCTTTGGCAGATCCCTATGGAGAATCAAAGCACAGACCCTTAGGACTTTGGAGCAAAGCTGTGCTATTCTCTGCAGGTAAGTACTTGCCATTGGAGAAAGAACTCTGCTCTGCTTCTGGACCTTAGTACATAGTGAATGTTTGCTTGGTCATGACTACCTGATCCTATCCTGAGCCATCCATCCACCAAGCCGTAAAGTTGGGCATGCATGGCAGTAGTCCATCAGCCAGTGGAAGCAGTGTATACACGATTGGGAGACTGGGCTCAAGTAGGTCCTGAAGATACAGGAGATTTGCATGACTAAGTAGCACAGGTGCCCATGCCCATATTCCTGCCACACTGCTTCCTGCTTCTCCACCTGCATCTCTGGCTTCATGGAGAGCTCCCCATGACCAGCTGACTATGGAAGAAAGAATTTAGGGTTTGTTTACAAATGGTCCTGTATGGTAGGCTGGCTCTACTCAAAAGAGGGTAGCTGCAGTACTATGGCCCCACTCCGAGGTGGCCCTGAGGGTAGTGTGGAGGAAACTCCCCCCTGTGGGCAGAACTCAAGCAGGGGACCTTGTGGTTCATTGTGCCTGAAAAGAGAGGTGGCAAGAAGCACATATATAAACTGACTCATGAATAGAGACTGATGATATGATTGGATGGTCAGAGACACAGAAGTAACATGATTGGAAAATTGGTGACAAGAAGGTCTGGGGAAATGGTATGTGGTTAGAGGTATATGAATGGTCACAAAATGTGAAAAGATACTTGTGATCCATGTGAATGCTTACAAAGAGCAACCTCAGTAGAGGAGGATGTTAATAATCAATTGGACAAGAAGACCTGTCCTGTGGACAGGTTGACCTCTTTCTCCAGCCACCCCTGTTCTTGCCCAATGAGCTCATGAGCAAAGCAGCCATAGCCCATGAATCAGTAGACAAGGGAAAGGATTACTGTACTGGCTGGGGTGATCGATTCTGACTACTAAGGGGAAATTGAGAAGTTACTACACAATGGAGGTAAGGAGGCGTATGTCTGGAATGCAGGTGGTCTGAGACACATAGAATCACATATTACTATGTGATTAAAGTCAGTGAAGAACTACCATAACCCATATAGATGGGACTGTTAAAGGACCAGATCCTTCAGGAATGAAGGTTTGGGTCTCCCCACAAGATCACAGCCACTTTTTTCCCGCAAGGAAGTAGTACATGTATAGTGGCTACTTTTCTAGACCTTTTGCAGCTAAGGTGGCAAAATCTGTGTGCCTAGTTCAATATGTACTAAGGTCCCATGAGATATTAGCAGAAGTTGCTGGTAGAGCATCTGTGAACATTTGTGAAAGTGACAGATGTGTCTGGCTTGCACCTTTTCCTGCTCCCTCCCCTTGTCTGGAGTGTGGACACGATTACTTGGATGTGCAGCAGCCATCCAACCATGAAAATTAAGGTTGCACCATAATACAAAGGTAGCAGAAGAATAGAACGAGATTGGCTCCTTGGGGACATTACTGAATCTCTGAATGCAAAAGACCAGCCCTGGACAGTCCAGCTCCTGACTTCTTGTTGCCTGAGATAAAAACCAAACCAAACCAACCAGCCAACAAAAACTTACTTGTTTAAACTACTGTTGGTTGTGTTTTCAAATTACTTGCAGCTGATCTAACAGACTTCATGAAATGTTTTTTAAAAATTATTTTAAACTAGAACTCATTTTTTAATTGTACAAGTTATATTCTAACCTAACAAAAGATGGGGTCCTTTAGAGAAGTTTCTCAAAGTATGGCCTGTAGACGATCTGCATCAGAACTACACAGGCTGCTTGTTTAAGAAGATAAATTTCCCATGTGCTTATTTGCCTAACCTGCCCTCCCAGCTAAGAATCAGAATTAATGGGGCTTCACTATGTACTAAGGTCCATTAATGGGAATCTTATGTATCTAGCGCTATGCTGGATAAATCTGCCTTTCTCACAAACTCCCCCAGTGATCCCTGTGTTCAGAAAATATAGAGAACCAACCCCCAAATATAATCCAAACAAGTTTGAGTTTTTTTCTGGGCAGCAAGGTAAATGTACAGTCGTTGTTTTTTCCCAGTTGTGCACCAATACTCACACCTACCAACCTTAATTTGAATATAATCAAGGAGGGTCCAACCTCCTTCTGGAAGGGGAATAAAGTGTCAAGCTTCAAAAAGAACACACAGGGGTGCCTGGGTGGCTCAGTCGTTAAGGGTCTGCCTTTGGCTCAGGTCATGATCCCGGGGTCCTGGGATGGAGCCCTATGTCAGGCTCCCTGCTCGGCGGGAAGCCTGCTTCTCCCTCTCCCACTCCCCCTGCTTGTGTTCCCTCTCTCGCTGTGTCTCTCTCTGTCAAATAAATAAATAAATAAAATCTTAAAAAAAAAACCCACACTATTTCCTATGCGGTTTTGAGCAAATATTCTTTCTATATTAAGTTTAACTAAATTTGCTAACGCTGCCAATCATATTTCCAGGTTGTATATGCAGTCATAGTCAGTATCATATTTCAATTGTCTAACAAATTTGAAATGAATACAGTCCAATATAATTCTGATTTAACATTCCCTTCATTTAGGCTTTATTGAGTTATCGATTCTTTTTAGGCTCAGAATGATCTTAGCCAATTTTGTCTTTCTCATTGTATGTAAGTTCTTCTTACATGAAAAAACATAGGTAGACGCAATTCAAAAAACCCCAAATCTTGAATTCAAGTATGATCAGCAGCCATTTATTAAGTAATAAATAATACTTAATACTTAATAAATAATAAATAAATACTTAATAAATAAATAAAGATCATTGACCAATTTTATACCCCTGAACCATTCCTGACCCTATCTTTTGGAATCTCATTTCTCAGAGCATCCCAAAGCACATTCTCCTCACTGGTCATTATGCTAACCTCAACTCATTCCTGACTCCTCCTCTTTGCTTAGGCTGCTTCCTTATCTAGTTTAGCTGAGTCCCACCTCCTCCACGAAGCTTTCTTCAGTTGCCCCAATCTAGTCAACTGGCTCTCCTCTCTAAATTCTTACTCTACTCACTGTCGTTACCAGCCAATTTTCCAAACCTTCCCAAAGGATATTTTAGCATGTTAGTCTTCAACTAAAAATCCTTCAGTGGCACCATGTTTTCCACAACAAATACGTTCTGAGCATCCTGTAAGTATGCTCTGCTAGGTGTCAGGGATATACAGGTGGTTAAAACACAGCCACTGTCCCACAGAGATTATGGACTGACGGGTTATTCACTGGAATTCCCAGATGGTCTGCACAGTGGACTAGAAACAACTTTAAGGCCCTCCATGATCTGTCTCCAATTTATTTTGCTAATTCTATCCCCCATTATTTCTTTTCCTTTGATCCAAATTAACTGGGTTACTTGCTGTTCCCCAAACACATCTGCTACCTTTTTTTTTTTCGTATTCTTACTTTGATCTCTGTTCCTGAAATGACCTCCTCACTTCTCTCTCCATGTCAATTCTGACATATACTTAAGGTCCTAGATTTCAAATGCCACCTTCTTTGTGAAATGTTGTGATTAAGTCAGGTTTCTTAAAAAGAAGTAACCCCACATAACACCAAATCAGCCAGCAAGGGCTGGTTCTTGATTAAATCCTGGTTTGAACAAACCAGCTCTAAGAAATATTTGGGAGTAAATTAGAGAAATTTGAGTATGAACTGGGCACAAAATGATATTAGGGCATTGTTAAATTATCAGAAATTATAATGTTATTGTAGTTATGTTTAAAAAAATCATTATTTTTAGATATGAAAACTGAATTAATTAGGATGGAATGTTATGATGACTGAGGCTTAAAAATGGATGAAGGAAACACGGCAAAGTATGAAAGTTTGGTGTTGAGAATATAAGTGTTTTGGGATTATTCTTTCCATTTTTCTGTATATTTGAAAACATTTCTAGTCAAAAGTGAAAACAAGAACCCCAAACATTTTTTTCCTGTAAGAGTAAAACATGTTCACCAAAGAAAGCAACACCAATAAAAAGCAACCATTATTCTACCGCACCAAGATAATTATCATTTATATTATAATCCATTTCCTTCTATACAGTTACAAATATGTTTCTTTTTACTTTATAAAACTGTGATTACTCTGGACATATAGTTTTATATTGATCTCAGATTTTATTTTTTTTTAATTTTTAAAAAAGATTTATTTATTTTATTTTAGAGAGAGAGCACGAATGCGAGGGGCAGAGGGAGCGGGAGAGAGAATCTCAAGTAGATTCCACACTGAGCACAGAGCCCAAAGCGGGCTCCATCTCACCATGCTGAGATCAGGTCCTAAGCCAAGAGTCAGTCACTTAACTGACTGTGCCACCCAGGAGCCCCGATCTCAGATTTTTTTTTTATTTTTTTTTGTTTATAAGATTTTATTTATTTATTTGAGAGAGAGAGAATGAGAGATAGAGAGCACGAGAGGGAAGAGGGTCAGAGGGAGAAGCAGACTCCCCGCCGAGCAGGGAGCCCAATGCGGGACCCCAGGATCATGACCCGAGCTGAAGGCAGTCACCCAACCAACTGAGCCACCCAGGCGCCCCCGATCTCAGATTTTAAAAGAACACGTGCAACAGGTAGAAAGAAGGGCACATAAATAAGAGAACGATGCATTTTATAGGTATGTTACATATCAATAAAAAATTAAAATAATAAGAAAAAAATTTAAAGCACTAAATAGACTTGCCTCCCAATTCTCTTAGACTCACATACCAGCAGTGAATTCTTTTACAATCCTAGATCCCACAGATGGGCTTTTCAACTGTATATTTCAAATCATCACTGAATCACTTACTTGCCTTTTGGCAGTTTCCAGCATTTGCAGTTCTCATGATGGGCTCTCTAGGCTACCACATGTTTTTTTAAGGAAATCACCAGCCTGGTTAACTGGGACCACCACAAAGTCATCAGCCACCCCAGCTGGGCTTTCTCGGCCACTGAATCGCCTTCCTTCCAGCCTCCTGCCCTGCTCCACTTCAAGCTCCTCCTTCCCAAAGCTCCTGATCTGCATCTTCTCTCCTCCTTGGCACCCTTCCTTTACACACCCTCTTGACAACGGTAGATCCAGTCACGTGACTGGTTTTTTTTTTTTTTGCTTTACAGAAATATTGTTCAGATATTTTAATTCTGTTCATAATCACATAAATAACATAAAATACAATTTTAAAGTTAGAAACTGCCACACATCCTATGATATCAGTGCAAATAATTTTACATTTTCTTTGGTTTGTCTCTGTTGATATTTACACATATGTCATACTGTGAGTAAGCTGTTTAGGATTTTTCACTTACACTGTTAAAATGTTACATATTATTACATAATCTTTGTGATTTCAATTTAAGTGGCCACATCATATGGTCCAAGTGATTAAAATGCCTTCCAAGGACCTGAAATAAGTCAGAGCCCTTTCCTGATTATCAGATACTTTATATACTTTATTCTACAATCTGCTTTTCTGCACTTTCTGTATCATGGACCTTTTCTCAAGTCACTATATATACTTTCTACATTGCTTTAAAAGGCTGCATCGCATGTTATAATAGGGCTGTAATTTTTTTTTAATTTAATGCTTTGAAGAGTTAATATACCCCATGCTTCGAAAATCGGAAAAAATAAAATGGCACACAGTGTAAAGTCTCATTCTTCACATCTTGTCCTCATTCACTCCAGAACATAACCTCCTTCCTCAGTATCTTTTGTGTCTTTCCAGAGTTTATTTAGGTAGATGCAAGCTAATACAAATATCATTTCCTATTTGTGTCTTTCTTTATCAGAATGTCATACATTATATACACTGTTCCTCACTTTGCTTTCTTCACTTAGTAATTTATCTTGGAGATTGCTCTTGGTACATGGAGAGTTTCCTCATTCTTTGTTCTATAGCTGCATGCCTTCCCACTATACAGTCACCATCCGTGACTTCCATTCTGTCCACTCTTGATGGACATTGTGGTCATCCCATTGATTCCTAATGCCATCTCTACCCATTAACCCCAAAACTTTGTCCCATCCATTATCAACCTCAATCCATTTTTACTGGCTTGTTTTTCCTATACATGTCAGATCTCTTGCATGCTGAAAGAGAACTTTCCATTCATTCTAAGGTCCCTCAAAGCTCCTATAATCTTCAAATTTCTAGATTGAGGTGTCCACAGTCTTCATCCACAGCTTCCACTTCACCCCCCTTCCCTCCTTGACCCCTTGTGATCTGCCTACCTCTTCTTGTCTAAAACTGATCTAAAACTGATCTCTGAACTGCCATCTACTAGAAACATTCAGCACCTTGGTCTTTTTCTCAGTTCTCACCTCTCTAACATCTGAAGAAGGGTGTGCACCCTTGGTTACCCATTCACTCCTAACTTCTTGTAGAATGATTTCTGTTCAACCCACACTTTTTATACTAAAACGGATCTCCAAGCGGTCACCTGTTAATGCCCCATCCCCCAGCAACCTGGTCTCAGTCACTTTTTTGAACCCCACCCCTAGACCTCCTGTCAAACCTACCCACTCCCTCCATAGCTAGCCCTAAAGAGCCCATCTTCCCAACGGCTTCACTACTACCCTTTCCTATCAACTCTGTCCCTCACCTCTAAATCAGATCCGAAGTTCTGATTATCTAGACTATTATAATGGACTCCTAACAAACCTTCCTCTCGCAACCTCTTTCCCACTCTAAATGAAAACCGAATACCAAAACAAAACAAAACAACAGGGACGCCTGGGTGGCTCAGTCGGTTAAGCATCTGCCTTTGGCTCAGGTAATGATCCCAGGGTCCTGGGATCAAGTCCCGCATCAGGCTCCTTGCTCAGCATAAAGCCTGCTTCTCCCTCTGCCTGCCGCTCCCCCTGCTTGTGCTCAGTGAATAAAATCTTAAAAAAAAAAAAAAAGAGTCCTTATCTTTAAAAAAAAAAACAAAAACAAAACAGATCTTACATCATTCCTTTCTTCAAACCTTTATTTCTGGGGGTGCCAGGCTGGCTCAGTCGGTAGAGCATGTGACTCTTGATCTCAGGGTTGTAAGTTCAAGCTCCACTTTGGGTATAGAGATTACTTAAAAAATAAAATCTTTTAAAAAACCCAACCTTTTATTTCCAAACCAATGAAGCACTAACTCCCCAATCTGGCATTCAAGCCCTTCCATGATTTTAACTCAATTCAACATGTATTGGCATCAGTCAGTGTTATCTTCCACTGCTGTACTAAGCATACCCTATGCTCTAGCCAAACCAATCTGGTTATTTTTCACTAAACACAGTGTTTTTTTCCGCCTCCAGGCTGTGGTTCACCCTTTTGTCCACCTGGATTACCCTCCCTCTTCATCTCTTCTATTCTAAGTCTCTTCCTCCCTTAATTTCACTTGCTGTGGTATCTTCACCAACTCTCCAGCAAATAAATGTGCTGTAGGTATTTGTGCAGTTATCCTATTTCCCTACCGGATTCTAAATTCTGCTCAAACAAAATACTGCCTTGAGTGAACCCGTCAATGTACCAGCCTGTGCTAAGTGATTTGCATGCATTATCTTTTTAATCCACACGTCAACGTTGTAGGACAGGACTCTCCCCATGTAACATTGAAGAAACTGAGGCTCAGAGGCATCAAGTTGCTTGCCCAGGTCATGCAACTGATGAAGGCGGAATCCCTTTCTTAGTCTATTTAAGCTGCTATAACAAAAAATACCATAGCTTGGGTAGCTTCTGAACAACAGAAACTTATTTCTCACAATTCTGGATGCAGAGAGTCTAAGATCAAGGCTCCTGCAGATTCGGTGTCTGGTGAGAGCCACTTCCTGTTTCTTAGGCTGCTGTCTTTTCCCTGTGTCCTCAGATGGTGGAAGGGGTGAGGGTATCCTTTTATAAGGACACTAATCCCATTCATGAGGACTCCATTCTCATGACCTAAGCACTTCCCGAAGGCTTCTTCTCCTAATAACATCATCTGGGGGGAGAGGGGGTGGGGGCGGTTAGAAATATGAATGGGGGGAGGGTACAAACATTCAATCAATAACATTGGTGTTTGTATTACTTATGGTAGCCAGCACAATGTCCACTATCTACACTGCACTCAACCTGTTTGTGTCAGATCAACATGTTAAAAACAGTGTCTGTCTATAGACCAAGATTCTAAGGAAATAGGAAGGGGGGGGTATTGAAACGGTAATGAATTGGGATGGCAGGATTGTTGGTGATGCTTCCAAATTTCCACTAGTGGGTTACAGAGCTTCTGAAATAAGCATTTAAAATATATAGTTACTAAACAGGATTGCCGCTACTCTTAAATATTTTCTGATTGTTATATGTAGGTTAGTTTTGTCTCCCTGATTTTATTGTCATCCCCCCGGGGATTCTCTCTATTCTCTTGTATTCCCACAGCTTTCGGCGCATTCCTGAACACGCGACGTACGTACTTGTTGATTTTAATGTATGTGTGTTTGCATTATGTGTACAGCAACCGGGTAGAGGACACGGGTGTATGATGCAGTGTGCATTCCATCTCATCCCTTTTCCCTTGAGCAGCTGCTGCCTGGATGCTTCCCTTCTCGGGAGAGGCGGCAGAACCACTGACCCTTTAACAAGTTGTCCCTCACTGAACAGGTGTCTTCCCCGCCTTTCGGAGGAGAGGGATGGCTGGACACTTAGTGACATCAGCGACCGGCCAATGAGAAGTCAGGCTTCGGCTGCCGCGCCAATGGGCGGCCAGGGGCGGGCCCGGTTTCCTGGGAGCTGGGCGGGCCAGGCTGGTGCTCCCGCCGCCGCGGACTCTCCGCCGCTCACGCTGCCCGCCGCCGCTCCCGCGACTCCCGGGGGCTCCGGTGGCGGCGTCGTTGCCCTGCCCGCGCTCCTCCCGGGCGCACGGCTCGGGCACTTCCCACCGCGGCGCAACTCCCCCTCCTCCCGGACTCCCGCGGTGGCGCGGCTCATGTACCCCGGCGCAGGGCGCGCAGGTGGGCCGGCCGCCGCGGAGAGATAGGCCCCCGGGGGGACGGCGGCGGGACCATGGCCAGGAGACCCGGGGCGCCGGCCGGCTATGGGGAGGAGTTCACCTTCGTCAGCCCGCTGGTGAAATACCTGCTCTTCTTCTTCAACATGCTCTTCTGGGTGAGTCGTGGGGGTCTTGGGGGCACCTGGGCTGCAGGGCACCCCTCGAGGGTGCAGTGGGCTGCCCACGGCTGAGGAGGGGGCGTCCCGGGATGCCAGGTTCAAGGCGAGCGTCGTGAACGGCACTGCTTAGTTTTCTGGGTGATGACACTTTGGGGTAATTTATCCTGGGGAGGGACACCATACTGGCACCGCGTCCGGAGGGGATGTTGGGGGAGGGAGGGGGAGGGTAATGCAAGAGATTCAGTAAAGACTTAACGGGTATCCTCTGGTCATCGGATGAGCATCTGTGACAGGCCAAAAAAATGGGTTTGCGCGGGAGAAGCGGGTTTTCCTGTTGGCCCAAAGCAGATCCACTGGTACATTCATGATTGGGGGACTTTCAGGCCTGGGGGCTGGGAGGCCCAACAGCAAAGAAAAAAAGAGGAAAGGGGAAAAACACAGAGCTTCCCCTCCCCTCACCTCAGAGAGGATGCATTAAAGGGCGTTGTCTTTTCCTTTTGGAGGCCTCTGGTGCCCCCCTCCTCCCAAAGGCTGAGAAGGGGCAGGAATGGCCTCCAAATGTGGATGCTTTTTCCAGCACTGTCCCAAACTTTGCCCCACCTTTCTCAGGACCAGACTCCATCCCCTGGAGCCTGACAGTCTTCAGCTTCTTTAAATTGGACCCTGTGTTGGGCTGAAAGGCCAGCAGTCCTTTCAGAATCTTATGATTAGTGTGGAAAATTGGAAAAAATATTGGTCTGGGCCCACCTGGATTGTTGTCTCCAACCTGCAGTTGTTGACTAACCTGTGCAGTACATTCATCTCTGTAGGCCCTAGTTCCCTCCTCCATAAAATCGAACCCAGTATGATCAGGGATGGCAGAAACACTGCTGGAGCTGGGAATTCACCTGGACCAGATCATGAAATGCTAGTTCAATTCCGTTTCACTTCTGTAGAGTCCCTGAGCTCCTCTGGGTTTGAGAACATAAAGAGGTCCTTCTCCCATCCCCCATTCTCTTCCAGCTCCAGCCACGCTCAGAGCAGCTGCTGTAGGTGCCCGTTATCCCTGCCCATTTCAGCCTGAGACCTAAAGTTCAGACTTGCAGGAGAGAGAAAGCTTGAGTCTAAAATGTGTTTCCTAGGAGAGGGAGCCGACCAGGCATCTAAGCCAGTTGCTGGAAAGGTTTACACGGGCCATGGTTTGAAGAACAGACACAAAGTACATAAGTGCTAGCCTGTTGGGACAAATGAGAGAAATCCCAGAGGGTGGTGATAAGAGCTCAGCCATTGTACTGGGAAAAATGAAGTTTGAGTTCCTAACAAATTCTCAGTTTTAGAACTGGAAAAAAAAAATCTAGAAGACATTCTGTCCAGCACCCACATTTTATATATGAGAAAACTAAAGCACAGAGATGTTAATTGTTTTATCCAAGGTCTAACAGCTGGTTAGTAAGCTTGATCTAGTGGTTTTTCTGTTGAACTACAGTGCCTCTAGGGGAAGTCCGTGGCCCAGATGACTGCTACTGTAACTGGGGAGTTAGTATTACTAGGTGACTCAACTTCCCATGGTCTAGGGTCGGCCTCAGCTGGAGGTTAGGAAAGAACAGAGAAAAACTCACCACCACTCTGCTGGGGCTAGGGGATGGTCTAAGGGAAACTCCCTGCCTAAGGGCAAGTCCCAGTGAATCCTCCTACATGCTCCCTGAATGTGCCAGGCCAGTAACATGCCATCCTGGGGGATGACATACCATCCTCAGAGCCAGCATTAGCATCCCAGGGACGTCAGATCCTCATTCTGAGTTTCTCTATCAGCAAAGACCCTGCTTCTTCTTTGGAGCCTTTGGAAGTTCACCCTTATCTGTGTTCCCCAGCGGCAACAGCTGGGTGCATCTGTTACACTTGAGTTCATGGTCATTTTCTTGGACTTCCCCACCCTGTTCCATCCCCCACTTTTACCAGACAAATGACTTTGGGAGGTTGCAGCCAGGGAGAGAGTTTGGCTCCATAGACCTATTTGCCTTGGTAAAAAATGATTCATTCAGGGTCAGAGGACCTGGCTAACCAAGCTGGCACCACCCCAAATTAAAGAAGAGCCCCTTCTTGGCCCTACTTTAGATTTATAAAGAGTCAGAGGCTCTAGAAATAGCACAATGAGGGACAAGAGGCCCAGTTCCTTTCTGGCATCAACTTACTGTGTGACCCTAAGCCAATATATCTGTCTCTCTGTCCTTAATCTTTCTCCTCTAAACAAGAAAAATTTTCTGCCTCTGTGAACTATTTAAAGATGAATGCATCACTTTGGGGACTGTTTTCTTTCTTCAGGACCTGGAGCTGGATCTAAGGATGCATCTCTCTGTGTCCTGGTGTCCCTGGGACATTGACCTTCCCAGAGGCCAGTACCTTTTGGGTGTTACTGAGTGTCATATCTCCCCCAGGCCCAGAGTCATAGAGCTACATTCTACACAAATGCAGTTGGAGATGAAGGGCTGCTTCCCCAGTTCAAGGGTCCTCTTTCTTCCTACCACCCTTCAGGGACTGGTTCCTGTGCTTTCTTTTTTGTAGTCTCTCACCATCCTAATCAAATTCCCCTCATCTGCCCAGGAGGCACCTATGTTGGCCCTCTGCTTTTCCAGGAAGAGTGCATGTTCTGGCCAGCTGCTGGGGGAGCCGTGTATGGGCTGTGTTTGTGCTGGGACACACTGGGAAGGTAGCCAGTATTGCCTGGGGTCACACTCAGTGGTGGTGTGGCACTGGCTGATCTTTGCTGCTACTCTAACAGCTCTGACCCTTGGGTCATTTAGTCTGACTCAGAAGGCTGCTGGCCTCTTTGGGAGCAGGACCTGTTCCTCCTGTTCACGTCTCAAATCTCACTTCTCCTTTTGCCTAGGAGTTCTGGTTTTCTCTCCAGAATCATGCTGCTGGATCCCTGATTGTTGGGATCCCATGACCCAGAGGAGTTGCTCCAAGATCCCAAAAGTTGTATTATAATTTTTCAGTTAAGAAGTAGCTGACTTTCCTCCCCTCCCTGTGTTGGACAGCTCTGTGCAGAGGGAAGACCAATGCCATGGTACATTGCTTTATCAGCCTTGGGCATACACTGGCAGGAACATTATCAGTGCTGCCCATGGCAGTCATCTCCTTCCTTGCTGGTCCTTTTTCCACCCAGGGCAGCAGTTGGGGTGGTTTTGAGTCAGGCTGAACTCAGAACTCCAGTCCCTGTGACTCAGCCCAGGCTTCCTTGGTGGCCAT
Source organism: Zalophus californianus (assembly GCF_009762305.2). NCBI lineage: Eukaryota > Metazoa > Chordata > Mammalia > Carnivora > Otariidae > Zalophus > Zalophus californianus. The sequence continues at coordinate 83,363,419 of NC_045606.1, forward strand.
GCCTCGGGGATCCCATGACACCTTATATAGACCTTGATTGTCACATCCCTTACCTCTGCTGCAATTATGTGTTTATTTATGTCTCCTCTTCTAGACTTCAGGCCCCCGAGGGTACACTGCCTTATTCACCTCTTGCTTCTCAGTGCCCAGCTGAGTTTGGCAGGTTGGGTACTTATTGAATGCTTATTGAATGGCAAATGATGGAGCAGCCCCTACCAGGTGAAGGCATGATGCCCCTCCTCCCTCTCTTATGGACACTAGTCTGTCAAGATGCAGCACAACCGGAAGTCCCTGAGCATTCTTGGTGGGGGAGAGGGATCCAACTGTGTTCTCTTCTGCACTGGGTCCTGTGGCCTAGCACCCCCCCCACCCCTGCCAAACTGGGTCAGCCATCCCCTCCAACATCTCCCTCAGGACCATGCATAATTACTACCTATAGCACCCAGATTTTTTCACTTCCACTGCAGTACACGTGGACCCCCATCCGGGTCTTTCTAGACTGCTCCAGGCTTCTAGTGAGGTATCTTCTTTAAGAAATTCACTCTCCCCTCCAGGAGCACTGTATTGGAGTCCCCAGGGCAGTGAGAATGCCCCATACCACCTGCAGCACCATCTGTTGTAACCTGGCTCAGAAGCCATGAGGAAATGACCAGGCATCAAGCCTGGCAAAAACCTCTCCTGAGTGGCAGGGGCCCTTTCCACCACCTAACACAACCCCCAGTGTGTGCATACACACACACTCACACCTAAATACGTTAGGAGACAGAGCCCAGCCTCCCCCCTCCCCCCCCACCAGCTCTCCTCCTTTCCTTGCAGACTAGGTAGGCTGTAATAAGTGACATAGTCACATTCTTTTAATTAAAAAACAAACAAACAAACACTAAAAATGAAGACAAGAAGCATATCCTATGCTGTCAAGTCACTCACATACTTTCTTATCTCAACAGCTCTGTTTGCCTTAAACCCCATAGAAAATCATAACTTCAAGAAGCCTTTAAAAGAATAAAAGAAAACATGTAACACCTCTTGGGGTCTTGATAGCAGACTCTGTGTCAGGCTGGGAACTCCAGGGCCATAGTTTGAGTGTTTATACTACTGTGAGCCCTTGTGGACTTCCGTCTCTCATGTATAACCTTGGGAAACCAAGACCAGCCATGGCCTAAAGAGAAGCTAAATGGTTGGCTCCAGACATTGGAAAGGAAAGAGTTCTGTGGATTCCCCCACTCCAGCAGGACAATTCCATCCAATCCAGGGAGAGAAAGCCAAGAGCCAGTTTGACATAGATAGTTGTCACCTCAGAAATCCAGGAACCATGGTACTGGGATGGCCACATGAGGACCAGGGCATGCAGAGCTTGGGCAGTGAGAGAAGGGGCCCTGCTTTAGGTCGAGCAGGCTTATCCAGAAATAAGGGTAGAGAGGACTGAGAAACCAGAGGTACAGACCCCTTCCTCCCCATGTCCCTCTGGGTAGGGGCAAGGTCTTGACTCCCACACAGGGAATGACTCTATTCGCAGCTGTCTGTCCCCCACCACCACCTTCGAAAGAAGAGGGGAAGAGATTCCAAAGAAGAGGAGAGGACTTAGAGATAGATGCAGCCATTTCGTGTAGACTGGACTTTAGAATGTGGAGACAGACAAGGCCAGGGCTTTCTCTCAGGGGCTGGTGGGCCCTGCATCGTGATGCCACGTCCTCCCCTTTCAGGGTGCTGTTCCAGGGGCTTCCCTCTGGGCCCTGCTGGCACCGTCACCTCCCTGTGCTCTCCTATCCCCCCCACCTTAGCCCCACCCAGTTTGGAGATTATCAGCTACTCCCCCAAGAGGACTGCAGGCAGCTTCTTCCCACCTCACGTGATACCCCAGGTGAAAGCATGGGCCAGGTCACAAGGCTCCAGAGACATAAAGACTTAGGTTCCTCTGTCCCATTTAGCTGCTCACTCTCTGAGGGAGCTGGGGAAAGTTACTTGAATTCTCCCAACATCAGTTCTGTAAAATGGAGATACTAACACCCTCTTGGGACTGTGGTCAGAATTCAATGAAAGAGTCGGTATAAAGTGTCTAGCCCAGTGCCTGACCCTTAGCACTCAACAAAGGGTAGCTATTACTGTTGCTAGAAGGAGCTCCTAGAGGTCACCTGTTAAGGATGGGCTTGGAGAGCTAGGATGAGTGCTCCTTCTGACAAGTGGCAAGTAGCTGAGGATTGAGTCTAGGTGAGGGCTAGCTAACCTTGAGTCTGACTTCCTTCAGCTTCAAACCCCCTTTGCTCATATTTCTACTGTTAGCCAGAGAGAGGTGATATTTAATGATGTCTTTATAGATTTTATAGTTCACAGAGACATTTCGTATCTATCATGGGAACAGAGACCCCACTGTTGTTCTCCGAGAGCCTTCCCTGGGTCCACTTGTCAGGGCTTGTCACACTACCTTGGTCTTAAGGTACAATCCAAGTGGACTCCAAGAGCCCATTTGCCTGTAATTGGCATTTGGGCACTAGAGCCAGGAGAACTTTTCTTTAGACTTTCATCTTGGGGCCCTATAACCTTTCCTCCGTTAGTGCATTATAATGGCCCTGAAACCATGAGTGTTCCAGGGGCTAGAATAGGGTTTTTCTCATAACACCAAATCATGGCTGTCTTTCTGCAATTTGCAAGACACGAAGTCAAATAATGGAGAGAATTTTCTCCATTTTCTATTTTCTCCAATGAACGTTAGTATCTGTGGCTGCTTATCTGCCAGCAAGTGCCAGGAGAAGGCAAAGGGAAGAAGACAAGGAGCAACCAAACATTATGGAAAACTAGGCAACTCTTTAGAGTAGCGCCTGTATTATTGTTTTATGAGATGTAGAGACATATGCTTAACAGCCTCGTCATTGCTTAGTAAATTGTTCCTTATTTCTATGATAGAAATTAATATGTCATGCTTCCTCACATGACACATTCAGAAGGACACAACATTATCTGTGTAATATTTCTGTCAAAAATGTGTCGCCTGAATCTAATTGTCAGGAAACAATCAGATAAATTCAAACTGATGGATATTCTGCAAAACAACTGGCCTGGACTTATAAAAAATGAGGGTTGGGGTGCCTGGCTGGCTCAGTTGGTAGAGCATGCAACTCTTGATCTTGGGGTCATGAGCTCCAGCCCTACATTGGACATAGAGCTTACTAGAAAAAAGGGGGGGTGCCTGGGTGGCTCAGTCGTTAAGCGTCTGCCTTTGGTTCAGGTCGTGATCCCAGGGTCCTGAGATCGAACCCCGCATCCAGCTTCCTGTTAGTGGGGAGCCTGCTTCTCCCGTTCCCCCTGCTTGTGTTCCCTTTCTCTCTGTCAAATAAATAAGTAAAATCTTTAAAATAAATAAATAAATAAATAAAATAAATAAAAATGTCAGTGTCAAAAAATTGTCAGAACAAGTATTGACAAGATTGTGGAGAAACTGGAACCCTGGTACATTGCTGGTGGGAATGCAAAATGGTGCAGCCACTATGGAAAAAAAGTCCAGTAACTCCTCAAAAAATTAAACATAGAATTACCATATGACCTGGCATTTCTACTCCTGGGTATATACCCAAGAGAATTAAAAATAGGTATTAAAAAAAACTTGTACACCAGCATTCACAGCAGCACTATTTACAGTAGCCCAAATGTGGGAACAACTCAAATGTCCATCCATGGGTGAATGGCTAAACAAATTGTGTTATATCCATACAACAGAATATTATTAGGCCATAAAAAGTAATGGAGTACTGATATACACCACAGCATGGATGAACCTTGAAAACATTATGCTCAGTGAAAGAAACCAGACACAAAGAGCCATACTTATAGGCAATGTACAGAATAGGCAAAGCCAGAGAGATAGAAAACCGACTTGTGGTTGCCAGGGTTTGGAGGTGTGGGGGGAATGGGGGGGTGACTGCTTAATGGGTTAAAGATTTCTATTTGGGGTGATGAAGAAGCCCTGGAACATGAGAGCAGTGATCCTTGCACAGCAATGCGAATGTACTTAAGGCTGCTGAACTGTAAAATGGTTGATTTGTTTTTATATTTTTATTTTTTTAAGAGAAACAAAGATATAATTTAATTTTTTTGTTTGTGCATAACACCCACTGCTCCAGGCAGAATGTGCCCTCTTTAATACCCATCACCAGGCTAACCCATCCCCCCACCCCCTTAATTTTTTGATATATGTATTTTGCAGCAATTTTTAATTTATTTTTATTTTTAAAAAGGTTTTATTTATTTATTTATTTGACAGAGATGGAAAGAGAGATAGCGAGAAAGAGAACACAAGCAGGGGGAGCGGCAGGCAGAGGGAGAAGCAGGCTTCCCGCGGAGCAGGGAGGCCAACGCGGGGCTCCATCCCAGGACCCTGGCATCACGACCTAAGCTGAAGGCAGATGCTCAACTGACTGAGCCACTCAGGCGCCCCTTACCACAATTTTTTACAAGTCAGTGTCTTGAAAGACCAAAACCAAAGAAAAGAAAAAAGCTGCAAAACTCTTCCAGGCCAAAGGAGACTTGATCACTAAAGATCACTAAATGCATGATCCTTGATGGGATCCTGGATCAGAAAAAAAGAAAAAAAAACCGTTATAGGGATGCCTGGGTGACTCAGCAGGGAGCCTGCTTATCCCTGTGCCTGTGGCAACCCCTGCCTGTGCTCCCTCCCTCTCTCGATGCCCCTCTCTGATAAATAAATTTTTTAAAAAATCTTTAAAAAACAGTTATAAAAGACATGCTTGGGAGAATTGGGGAAAGTAAATATGGACTGTAAATTAGATAGCAGTGATAGCATATTAAAGTTTAAGAAAAGAATTTAGTATGTCAAAATTGTATAGGTTATACTAACAGAGCATTGTGGCTTCCTGGTGCTCTGACACCTGAACTGTTATAAGATCCATTGCCCTACACTTTGGTGTAAGGACAGCCCTCCCCCACCCCCGATTAAAGTTTGTGAAATTGCATGCAAGTGAATCCCCAGTTTAGGAAAATCTGATATTAAAAACTGTGGATTTACTAACCAACTAACACCTAACAAATTGGGAATGGCTGCTTTTAAATAGATTTCATTTTTTAGAACAGTTTTAGTTTTACAGAAAGACTGAGAAGATAGTACAGAGAATCCCCATATACCCCACATCCAGTTTCTCTCAACATCTGACATGAGTATGATACATTCGTGACCTGAGTATACATTCGTGACAATTAATGTTATTATCATTATCACTGAGGTCCGTACTTTATTCAGATCTCAGTTTTCATGTTAACACCCTTTCTGTGTTCCAGGATGCCATCCAGGATACCAAATCTCATTTAGTTGTCCTGTCTCCTTAGGTTTTTGTTGGCTGTGACAGAATTAGAATTTCCTCGATTTTGGGGGCATCCGGTGGCTCAGTAGGTTAAGCGTCCGACTCTTGATTTGGGAGATTTGTCTTTCCTCCCTCGTTTATTTATTTAAGTCCTCTTTAAAAAAAAAATTTAAGTCCTTTTTATCCATATGGACTCATGGATATTTTATGTTTGGGGTAATAATTTCATACTTCCTTATTTTGATGTCACTTTGGCATACCCACAGCAGTGGGTGGGGGGAGGGTGTTTGTTTTTGAGCATTTCCTTATTTTCTGGCACCATGGATACCCCAGGCTTATCTTGTATATCTCCTGCTCCAGTTGTAGATTGAACCATTTTCCCAAGGAGCCCAGGGGATGGCTATTTTCATTATAAGGTGACTACTCACCTTCTATAAGGATAAAGGTATTGGTGCATGCAAGTTATTTTATATAATTTGATTGACAACTCTTCAGGAACATGCCTTTTGCTAGACTCAGCTATTTTAAAAACTGTGTCTAGCTTTTAAAAATTTCCAGTGAGGCTTCATCCTCGCCAGAATATGAAAAGCCATTCTAAGAAGTGTCTTTATTTCCATCCTCATCATGAAAGGAGGTCATTGGCGATATTGCGGGGTGTTATAAGGATTTTGTGGCAAAGCCTGATATGGTGGAAAGAGTTCCAGACTGAGATTGGAAACTGGGTTTAGTCCAGATGTTTCCTCTGTACCCATGTGCACTTGGTCAAGTATCACTGTGCTCTCTGGGCCTCATCTATAAAAAGAGGTGAGTGGCTGAGCTCATTTCAAAGGTTCTATTCAGCTCTAAAACGCTGTGCTATTAACAGCAATGGCATTAACCTCGGGACAGCAGTAGCTTTGAAGAATTCAGGGTGGGAGATGTGGGCAGGAATAGGGGTGTGAAAGGGCAAGCTGTGACTCCGGGATACAGAGGCAGATCAGTGATAGAAATGTCGAATTTTAGAGTTAGCTAGTGAACTCCAGGTAAGCAGTGTCATTAGTGATCGTATTAAATGTTAATGATAATATTAAAGTCTTCATCTCAATTTTAATGTAATCGGCACCTGCTGCTCTAGATCCCTGGCTGAATGTGCTTTAGGCTTGTGGTTCTCAAACTTGGCTGCACATTGGAATCACCTGGAACGCATTCAGAAGTACTGTTGCCTGGGTTCCAGTGTCAGAGATTCTGAAATACGTGGTGTGGGGTGCAGCCAAGACATCAACAGTTTTAAGTTCTTTTCTCCCTGCCCTCCCGCCCATCCTAATGACACCAAGTTTGGAAAGGATAGGCTCTGGTTTTTCTTGTCCCTCTCCCATATAACATACAGATCTCCTTAAGGGCAGGGACCATATCTTACTCATCTCTGCGGTCCTCAGAGTACCTTGTGCATAGCAGCTGATGAACAGAATTTGGACAGCGTGTTAGTTTCCTATTGTGGCTGTAACAACTTACCACAAACTTCGTAGCCACTACAACACAAATTAATTTTCTGTTGTTCTGGGGGTCAGAATTCCAAAATGGGTCTCACTGGGTAAAATCAAGGTATCGGCAGGGATGGTCCCTTCTGGAGGCTCCAGAGGAGAATCTATTTCCTGCCTTTCTCAGCTTTTAGAGGCTGCCCATCGTCCTTGGCTCCTGGCACCACACCTCTCCAACCTGTTCTTCCGCTGTCATACTGATCTCCCTCTCTGACTCGGACCTTCTGGCCTCCTGCTTCTAAGGCCTGCCAGCATAATCTCCCCGTCTCAAGATCCGTAATCACATTTGCAAAACCCCTGTGGCCATGGAAGGTGACATATTCACAGGTTCCAGGAGTTAGGACGGGACATCTTTGGGGGACACTATTCTACCTACCGCAAATAAAGACAGAGCAACTGTTGTAATTACAGGCCCACACGTGGAATTAAGTTACCGCGAGACGTGGCACCTCTTTACTTTTTCTTGTTTTAGCTGTGTTAGGACTTAATCAGAGACCATCTCTGTGGAAAGTTATACATCCTAGTGAAAATTTAACATGTTGCAAAACAGTGAAGAGCCTGGGAACAACAGAAATAAAGAGCAGATACATATCCTTCAGTGATTCAGTAAAAGGATATTCAGAACCGTTAATTGGCTGTGGGGAGTTTTAAAGGGCAGGCCAAGATGCTCAGTCACTCTGGCAAAGAGCTGTGCCTACAGGCCTCGGGGGTGACTGGGAACTCTGTCGTGTGGTTTCCTCACCTCCCCACCCACTCCCCCTTGCTCCCTCAGCCTGCTTGTGCTGGGGGACAATAAGCCAGCTGGCACCTCCAGCCCCACTCCCAGCTCTGCAAGCAGCTCCCTCTCTCCTGGACAAAGAGCATAAGGGCCAGCAGATAACATATCTGGCCCTGAGTCTGAGGCAGTGTTAAATGATTGAGGGGCAAGGCTGGGTATATAGCCAGAGTCCTGAAAGATACGGTTTTAGATAAGGGTCTCCATTTACTGCTAAATGCACCAGAAGGCAGAGGCCACTAAGGAAAAATGTCTTTCTGCTGAGGGACTACTCTGACCCTATTCCCTCTCTAGGGGCCCTATTCCCTTCTCCCACCAAAGCCCCCAAGACGGCTCTTTCCAGCTGGTCTCTGTCTTGTAGGACAGTGGAGTCTAGCCAGCCATCTCCTTCCCCACTGAGTTGGTCAAGTCCCTGCTGCTGAGAATTCCCTCCAGCCAGAACTTGGCCCCAGCTATTGTCATGGTGACAGCCAGCTGCAGCTTAGCACCAGCCTGGGGACTGGGCACAAAGAAAGAGTGGCCAAGGGATGTGAACGCTGGGCTGCCCTGCACCCCCGGAGGCCTGGCGTGGGGGTGGGGGTGGGGCAGAAAAGGCCCCTTTGGGGATTGCTGGTAGTCTCTGACGGGTTTCTTCTCTCAAAGAGGAGCCCGGAAGTTTGAAGCGCTTAACTCTTTTGTTCCACACTGGAATCCAGGTTTATAGAGATAAAGGCTCCTTTGCCAAGGCAGTTTGGTATTTTACTTACACACATGCATTCATGCATGCATTCTTTCACATTGGGATGCACTTGCATTTTTGTTTTTGACACCATTTTGACGCCCAAGAGAGTTAGAGACCTGGGAGTGTGCCTCTACTCAGGCCTGCTTCAGCTTTAACACCTGCCCTTTGGGGGTGCCTGGGTGGCTCAGTCAGTTGGCGTCTGCCTTTGGCTCAGGTCATGATCCCAGGGTCCCACGATCGAGACCCCCATCAGGCTCCCTGCTCAGCGGGGCGTCTGCTTCTCCCTCTCTCTCTGCCCCACCCTCGCCCCCATCATGCTCTCTCTTGCATGCACTCTCTCTCTCTCAAATAAATAAAATATTTTTTAAAAACTCTTCCCTTTGATGTAGTTGAATTCAAATTCAAAACTCGTGACCCTGGGCAAGTTAACTATTAGTAATGATAGATAATATTTATTGTCAGGCATTGTGTTAAATGCTTTCCATGCATTATCTAATTTCACAGTAGTTTTATTAGGTGTAGTTGTTTTAAATTCCCATCTTCAGGTACAAAAACTGAGGCTCAGAGATTTGTTTATCAGAGGCCCAGGTTTGACTGACTCCAAAGTCCACATTCTTAACCACTGTTAGTAACCTTGAATTGCGTTAATTTCCTCATCTGTAAAACGGGGAAAATAGCTGCCCTGCAAGGTAACTCTGTTGTGGGGATCAAATGAGATCATCTTTTAAAAGCTTTTCTTGGAGGCAAAGCAGACAGATGCTATCAACTGTATCTGTTGTGGGGACAGAAATGCTCATCTCTGGCTCCTAGGAAAGTCATCTTCCTCCTGTTCTTCCTGAAGGTAACTTACAGTGGGCTCTCTGGTTTCCAAAATCTCAGGGTCTGCCTCATTCCCTGTGTCCACAGGTGATTTCCATGGTGATGGTGGGTGTGGGAGTCTACGCTCGGCTGATGAAGCATGCAGGTGAGCTATAGGCCCCCCTCCGTCTCCCCATGACTCTTCCTCCTCTGCCTCCTTCAGCCCTGGCTCTCTAATACGCTTTCCCACGTAAGCTATGGGGCTAAAGAGGACAGCTGCCTTCCAGCCCAATCTTAACACCCTACTCCAAGGCAGCAGGCAGGCCATGCCAGTTCACCAGGATTTCCCTAGGCTCCCACGAATCTCCCAGGATCTGCCTGCATTTTAGGCTTAGGAAGTGTCTAGGAAAGGAGGTACGCCTCTGGGAGCAGAGAGTAATCCGAGGCCTCAGCCCCTCCCTCACTCTGTCCTGAAGTAACTCAACCTCCATTCCTGTTCTACTGCACAAAGTCTCCAGGAAACAGAATCTGCAAAACTGGGAGCCTAATGCCATTCTAATTCTTTTCTGGAGCGAAAGTGGTTCCTCCTCTCTTAAGCTTGGGAATAAAGGCTCTCACTTTGTTAGCTCCTCAAATTAAATGTCACAAACCCTTCTGGGCCCTTTTTGTTCTCCCACGGGAGGGGAGTACTGCCTCCCCATAACCGTCTTCCAACCATACTAGAGATTCCCCAGGCAGAGAACAGTTTTGGGGGGCACCCCCCACCTCATCCCTGGGTATCACTCGCAGTCAGCACCAGGCTCAGACTGAGAGACAGCCCCTCCCCCAGAAGCAGCCTTGGCCTGCCTGGCAGTGGACCCTGCCATCCTGCTGATTGTGGTGGGTGTTCTTATGTTCCTGCTCACCTTCTGCGGCTGTATTGGATCGCTTCGTGAGAACATCTGCCTCCTACAGACGGTGAGTGGTCGGTGAGTGGTCAGGGTCCCCACCAGAAAGACCTTGGCCTCCTCCATATGCCTCCCAGGCTCCTGATGCCATTCCTACAACCTTTCAGTTTCCTCTGCACCTCCCATCCTCCCCCCGCCAAGCTTGTGCTTTCTGCTCCCCGCTATAGAGCTCAGCCCAGATGACCCAGCACAGGGTGGCCACCCTCAAGACAGCATGGTGGAGGCAGAGGCCTTTATCATGCATGGGGCATCTGGGAGAAGTGCCCCATAGCCCCCCAGTACCCAGTACTCCCTATGGCCCTGGGAGGGGCTAGAGCCCAGCTTGGTAATCAACTGTCTCCTTTTCCTGCCTGCTCCCCACAGTTCTCACTCTGCCTCACCATCGTGTTCCTGCTACAGCTGGCTGCAGGGGTCCTGGGCTTCGTCTTCTCAGACAAGGTAACGGGAGCCAGGGAGCCTCCTCAGGTGTGGACCAGAGGGAAGAAGGGAAGGTTCCTGCCTATGTTTAGCCTGATTAATTAACCACAGTGCTCCTTCCCCTGAGAAGCATCAGCCTTTGAAAGATTCTCCTTGGGGATGAACAAATGGCCTTTAAAGTCACCATATTTAAAGAGGATTTCCATATTGTAAGGTGCTTTCTTCTGACGGTCTGAGAAGCCAACAGGAAAACAAATTCTATGAACACAAAGTTAAAATAATCTGTAAACTTTAATGGCAAATTATTGGTTAAAACACAATGATCAAGTAGACCATAGACGATATGAAGAATCTTTTATTTCTTCTAAACATTGCTTATTGGGATAAACAGAAGGAAAGAAGGGGGAAAGTAAACGAGATTTTGAGCAGTGCTCACCGTAGCTGGAAGTGATCTGCTATTTAGTGACAGTCCTTTTAGTTAAGAACCAGAATTCCTTTCTCAAAGAGCAAATGATTGCCAGGGGGTAGTGTTGGACTATAGACAAGAAACTTTGAGGGAAGTAGCAGAGCAAGAAGGAAGAAAGCATGCTGGAAACTATGAAATGGGGAGCCACTGAGTTCATTCAGAATGTCCGAGTCCTTCTGGCTTAGTAAAATCCTAAAATGATCTGTTTGGAGTCTAAAGAGATGTAGTTCTCTTCTGTCCACTAGAGGTCAGTGTCTCAGCTTTGTAAGCCCTTTTCTACTAAAATATTAGATTCTCGGCTTTGCATCAACAAGTATTTTGTGGTAATAGTGTTCAGAGGTAAATAAATCTTGGGTTATCTCGAAAATGTGGCTCTGAGAAGAGGCAACAGCAGGTCCTGTGCTTCTCTTGCCTACTGGTACCTGAGGGCCCAGGGATGGATGGACTTCGGAACTGGCCATCAACCTAGGACCTGGTTCTGATTTCAAGGCTGACTTACATGAAGAAGGATGACCACTGTCTACTGTTATTCCTGAATGGAGGAGCGGTTAGGGATTAGTCCTGTATTCTGATTCCCTACTCATGTCTCTGGCAGGCACGAGGGAAAGTGAGTGAGATCATCAATAATGCCATTGTGCACTACCGAGATGACTTGGATCTACAGAACCTCATTGATTTTGGCCAGAAGAAGGTATGGGCTAGGAGTGGTGGGAGGTCAGCTGTGGTCTCAGAGGCTGTAGGCAAAAGTTAATGCCATCCCAAGAGACACCTCACCCTCCAGGCCTATGGACTTCTTCATTACCTTCCAGGTAATGGATTCTGGAAGGAGGTTTGGCAAAAAACCATACATAGCAGAGTGCTTTAAAAGTACTTCTAAGAGAACAGAACAGTAGTGTATATAGTAATCTACCATTTGTGTTAAAAAAGAGGGAGGAAAGAATATGTATTCATATTTGTGAAAGGAATCTACAAGCATATGTAGAAACTATTCTAAGTGGTTACTTATAGGGGGATAAGGAAGTGGCAGATTTTTAAATATTACCTATAAAAAAGTTAAGTTTTTAAAATTGTGGTAAAATGTACATAACATAAAATTTACCATTTTAGCCTTTTTAAGTATACAAATCTGTGGCACCAAGTATACTCACATTGTTTACATCCATCACCACATCCATCTCCAGAACTTCTTCATCTTCCCCAAATGAAGCTCTACCCATTAAATACTAACTCCCCATTTCCCCCTACCCCAACTCCTGACAACTATAATCTATTTTCTATGAATTGACCACTAGAGGGACCTCATATAAGTGGAATTGTACAGTATTTGTCCTTTTGTGACTGGCTTATCTCACTTAGCATGTCTTCAAATTTCATCCATGTTGTAGGATATGTCAAAGTTTCCTTCTTTTTTTAAGGCTGAATAACATTCCATTGTACGTATCCACCACATTTTGTTAATTCATTCATCTTTTGATGCACACTTGGGTCACTTCCACCGTTTAGCTATTGTGAATAATGCTGCTATGAATCAAAAGTTGAATTTTAAATAAAAGTGCTTTTGAGACCAGTACTGAGTTCCCCTTCCCTTGGTGCAACTTACTTGGATCTTACTTGCTTTCATGGAGTAATTATGGGCCCATAATATTGAAGATTCTCTTCTGTTTTCTCTGTATTAAAACAAATATTTTCAACACTGATCCTTTATTTCAGCCAATGTTTTTGAACACCTCCTTTTGCAGCCTCTATACTATGCAGAAACTGCTCTCAAGGAGCTCATAGTTGAATGTGAAAAACAAAATATATATACAACTATGGTCGTTATAACAAGGTATATAAAGGTAAAGGCCACTGAGAAACGTGAGCTCAAGGTTTAAGGTTGTGTTTAAAAACAACCTGAATTTACAAATGGAAGCTGGCCACGGACTTTTGGCTGCTCTGAGAATTCCCCTGGTCACTTCAGTGTGAGGAGTGGGTGATTCTTAACCTCTGTGGTGGGCTTTGTTGCAGTTCAGCTGCTGTGGAGGGATTTCCTATAGGGACTGGTCCCAGAACATGTACTTCAACTGTTCAGAAGACAACCCCAGCCGTGAGCGCTGCTCTGTGCCTTACTCCTGTTGCTTGCCTACCCCAAACCAGGTGAGTCTACATCCCACCTCATTTCCTTCTGGGCAGCAATTTCAGTTACTTCTCGACTAGGGTAGCCACTGTAGGGAATCCCCATTCCCTAGCTTAACCAATCAATTTTGTAGGACAATTATCAGATATTTCTCTTTACCCCACTCCAATGGCTCTGTTAACTTTTCACTCCTGCGGTCCACGTGGGGATTCAGAAGGTGCAGGTCTCTAAAGCAAGGAAAACTGAACTCAGATCTCCCAGAGGGAAGGAAGCTTGCATTTAGAAACTTCCAAGTTAGGATCCTCCACATATATTCCCTAACAATTTAGGAATTTAGGAAGGGTGGGAAGACCATAAGCTAGGGCCTGAAATAAAAAGTTTGGGAACGGGAGTTCCATTTGGCTTTTCAACTCTTTCCCCAGGCAGTGATAAACACCATGTGTGGCCAAGGTATGCAGGCCCTTGAATACCTGGAGGCTAGTAAAGTCATCTATACCAATGGCTGTATTGACAAATTGGTCAACTGGATACACAGCAACCTCTTCCTTCTTGGTGGCGTAGCACTGGGCCTGGCCATTCCCCAGGTAACTTACCCTGTAAAACTTGCGGGTCTTAAAATTCTGCAAAGGCTCCTTTGTTTTGGGGAGGGCACCTGGGGACCAGCTAGGGTGTCAGGCACTGACATTGCTATGAAGCTGGGGATGGGATGGTGCTAACCATACTGGGAAGATTGAGTCAGGGAAAACAAAGACATCACTCATTGCTGAGGCCCCAATCCATCTCGCCTCTCCCAGCTGGTAGGAATCCTGCTGTCCCAGATCCTTGTGAATCAGATCAAAGATCAGATCAAGCTACAGTTCTACAACCAGCAGCACCGAGCTGACCCATGGTACTGAGAATCCATCCTGCACCTCCTCCCTATGGCGACAGGCAAGCTTCATCGACCAATAGCAATGAGTATAGCTCTCAGCACCAAATGGAGATTTGGATTCCAGTTCCCCAGCAACAGCCCAGTGGGGAGAAGCCAACTCCAGCTGGGCAGAAGGCAGGGGGCACAGGTGGCTCAAGTCTAGGAAGGATGCTCCTGCTCCTCTCCTCCATCCTAGCCTTCGGCATTGTTAGAGTTATTTTGCATTATTTTTAACCTTACACATTTGGGTTTATGGTTTGTTGTTGTTTTTTTAATTTTGTCTGGGCAGAGATGTTTGGGGAACATCAGTTGCACAGAGTCTTGGGGGTACTAGGTGTTGCTTTTCACTGAGGCAGTAAACCAATGGTTCTACCAGGGCTGATACTTACTTAGCCTGCTGGACATACTGATTCCATCTGTTGCCGGCAAGACCTGGCTGGAGAGTGGACACTAACAGCCCTACCTGGAGTCCAGTTGGTATGATACCAGCTCCAGAAAGGAAGGGAGTGGAACAGGCAGTGAGCTTGGGGTCGACTGGGGACAGCTGTATGTGTTGGGTAGGAGTGGAAGGCGATAGGTTTACTAAATGCTGCCCTGCCATCCCCCAGGTAGTCAGTGAGCTACATCCTGCCCCTCCCTCATTTCCATGGAAACATGGCAGCAAGGGCAAGGGGTACAACAGCAGCCAAATTCATCCCTCTCCCCCACTCCACCCTTTTTTAAAAGGTCTGGAACCGTGGTCTTTATACCCTGCAGCCAGCAGAGGTGGGACTGAGCCATTTGTGCCCTTGAATTCCTCCCCTCTGGCCCTCCCTCTCCAGCAAGTGGGGTTTCTTTAACCTTGGCAGTGTGCAGAGGAGGCAAGGTTAACACCCCCACCCCCGCCCCCATTACCCTGCACCAGAGCTCAGTATTTCTACAGTGTAAGAAGCAGGGATTTTGCTGGGGCAGGGGAGCCAGAAGTGGCAATAAAAGTTTGTTGACCTGCGCTAAATTGGACTCCACGAATTTTCCATTCTGGCAACTAGAACGGGAGGGGTAGAAGGGCGCAGCGGGTGGGCCCTCTCTCCAGGTGGGGACTGGAGACTCCCCTAAACACCACAATACCTCCGGGGCCCCATCCCTCGCCGAACCTCCCTCAACCAGATGCACTCCTCCCCTCCCACAACCCCGCCCCCCTGGTCTAAATTAGGTCGAAAGATTCCCAGTTCCGACCTGGGAACGGCGTAATGTTATCCTAAAACCTGATGTTAATTTTTTCCCCAAACTAAACTGAATTAAAATTGGCCACCCAAAACTTTTAGGGCGGGGGTAGGTAAGAACACAGCTGGAAATCAGAGTCTAGCGCTCTCCGCTGGGGCGGGGAGGGGAACGAGGAGGAAGAAGGCCATCTCTTCACCCCCAGTCTGGACCCTCCAGCCCCCTCCTCCGTCTTCATCTGAAGGAGCTTGTACCGCTGCCGGCCGTACTTCAAGGAGTACTCAGAAAAAATTGCCAGCGGGGCGCGGGGCTGCCTCACGCCCAGAGAAGCGTGCGAGGGCGGCTAGCCGGGAGGCCCGGCGGGCGCGTCGGGGGCGGGGCTGGGGCGGGGCCGCGCGGCGCTGTGGGTGGTCCCCGCCCCCGCGGCGGCCGGAGCCGGCGCCTCCGCCCCCCGCCCGGGAGGAGCTGGGAGCTGGGTTGCCAGGGGGCGGGTACGGGGCTGCGCGACGCAGTTATGCTCTTAGTGTGCCCCGAAGTCTCCTCGCTGCCCTCTGCTGTCGCGGGTCTCACACTGGGAGCTTTGGCCTGGCCGGAGAAAGACTCGAAAAAAATCCCTACCGCGCTGGAGAGACCGCGTCGCGAGTTCTCTCCCCGCCCCCAGTTTCTTCTAAACGAGCCTTCTGCTCCTGGGAGGGCGCCTTTCCAGCAGCCGCCTGGGGCCCCAGCCAATGTTTAGCTCCAGCTAGTAACACAACGGAAAGAAAAAAATTAAATCATCACAAATAAAAAAATTAAAAATAAGGGCCTTTTACTCTGAGAGAAGAGTAAAAAAAGCGCGCTTTCTCTGTGTCGAAGACACATTTTATAAAGCATTTTATACTTTTCCTTCTCATGCTGACGCGGACCGTCGTTTGGGTTAGGACTTGGGGTGACGCACTTTCCCGGTTCCCCGGCTTTGAGGAGCTCACCTGGCAAGGGGCTTGTTTGGGGCCTCTTGGAATAAAAGAACAGGAATGGTGGTCCGCAGAACCAGGGTTCAAATCCAGACTGCTTAACTCCAAACTACACTTTTACTTAGGTCTTAGGGTATCTAGCCTTCTGGGCTTAGACAAAAGGGTCAGGAATTTCTGCTCAAGTCCCAGGCCTTAAAGGGTCGCTAGCAGAAGTTCAGAAGCTTATATTGCAGTTCATCGTTCTTACTAGATTCATTCTTCAGTGTCTCTGGTTCTCAGTTTCTCAAGCTTTTTTTCTCTTTGGCCTGATGCTGGGAGAGAAAATGCCCGAATTTTTAAAATGGTTTCTTACTGGTATTTCATGTTTCATTGTGATTTGGTCCCTGGATTTCAGTTTCTAATAACCCTAGTCTCAAACATGTGGTGGGGTTAACGCCAGTATCTTAGAATAGCTGTCAAATCTAGGCCTCAGAGGTGGGTGAATGGAAGAAAATTCTTGGGGCAGTGGAAATCAGGCCAGATCGACAGAAGTGTGGAGAAAGGCCTGAAGGAAGGTGAAAATCTGGCTGGGGTGAGGTGGCAAGAAAGGTACTGCTAGTTCTCTGGGCCTCAAACACTACTATGTAAATAGGGACTTTGAGTCCAAGAGTGCAGATTTTGCAGAATGTTCAATGAAATTCTGATCCCCTCTGAATTTGTTTTCTATTGCTGCTGTAACAAACCTGAAATTTAAAACACACGAATTTGTCATCTTACAGTTTCGAAAGTCAGAAATCTGAAATGGGTCTCACTGGTCTAAAATCAAGGTGTCGTCAGAGCTGAGTTCCTTCTGAGGGCTCTAGGGGATCCATTTAACAACTTCTAGAGACTGTTTGTTTGCCTGGCCCCTGTTTTCATCTTCAAAATACATCAACCTCTGCTTCTATGGTCACATCTTCTTTTTCTCAGACTCTGACTCTCCTATGTCCCTCTGATTATATTGAGCCTACCCAGGTAATCCAGAATAATCTTCCAATTTTAAGAGTCTTAATTTAACCACATCTATAAGGTTCCTTTTACCGTGTAAGGTAATAAACACACAGGTTCCAGGAATGAGGACATGGACATTTTGGGGTGGTCATTATTCAGCCTATGATACCCCCTTCCCACTGTCATGCATCGCTTAAGGTGAGGGAACCTTAGGAAGAGCTTGAGGTGGGCGTTGTCTGGCCTTGGTTCTAAAAATTACCTAACATTTATTGAGTGCTTACTGTATTCCAGGCACACATTTATTGCAAGTTTAATATGAGGGTCCTTTAATATGCTATTTTCTGACACGTTCTCATCCCAAAGAGCAGATATGTAAACAGGGTCAGGGACCAGTTTCAAAAAGGGGACACAAAAACCTTCTACCAGAAGAGCTCCCCTGGGCCATTACTATAAGGAGGTCAGGAACATTTTGTAAACCATACTCTCTCCCCACAAAAAATAAGAGTAATTAGATATTCCAAATTGCCATAGATAAAACACTTAGAGAAGGGGATAAAGTGGGGTGTAACCATGCTCTATAATTTACATTGGAAGTTAAGTTTCTAGAGTCTTCTCACTAACATGCCAGGAACCTGGTAAATCAGTCAGATGAATGGAATAGCATAGAAACTCCAGAAGCATTTTCAACCATCTGTACTCACTGACTAATAAATACAGTGATGAGAGGAAGGGGTGATCACTAATAATGTTAGGACAAGTAGATTACGGTATGAGAAAGAAGCAACTGAGATTCATCTGTCACATACACTAGATTGCATTCCAGAGGGTAAAATAATTATTTTAAAACAAAAGAAAGAAAAAAATAAAAATCGGAATATCATATTGATCCCAGCTGTAGGGAGCTAGAGTGGACAGCTTTTCAGTGCACCTGCCCAGTCCACAGTGGTTCTTCCTTCTTTGGAAATAGGTCCCCTACCCCTCAAGCCATAGGGGTGAATCTTAAGGAGCCATATTTGTACTGTAAGACATGGTCTCCCAGACAGAGCTAACCGGGATCAGTCTTCGGCACTGTATTACTTTCCTAGGGCTACTGTAACAAAGATCCACAAACTGGGTGGCTTAAAACAACAGAAACTTATTGTCTCACAGTTCTGGAGGCCAGAACTTAAAATCAAGGTGTTGGTAGGGCCATGCTGCCCCTGGCATCTCTAGGGGAGGATCTTTTCTTGCCTCTTCCAGTTTCTGGTTAAGCTTCCAGAGCCTTAACCTTCATTGGCATTCCTTGGTTTGTAGCAGCTTAATTGCAACCTCGGCCTCCATCTTCACGTGGCAGTCTTCCGTCTGTGTCTGTGTTCCAATTTTCTCTTCTTATAAAGACACCAATCGTGTTGGAATAAGGGCCCATCCTATTCCAGTATGACCGCATCTTAACTAATTACATCTGCAATGACCCTATTTCTAAGTGAAGTCACATTCTCAGGTACTGTGGGGGGTAGGGTACTCAGGGGGTTAGGGCTCCCCTTTTAGAGGGGAGGAACGAGAAACACTATTCAACCTGTAACAGGCACCTAGCCCAAACCATGCCAGAATTCCTTCCCTGGGATTTGGAATTGAGAATGAGATTCTAGTCACAGCCTGAGCTGACTGGTCTGGTGAAGAAAGAGAAGCAAATGGAAACTGAGGCTCAGCCTTCTTACACTTTATGAACTAAGTAGCAGAGAAAGTCTATTTACAGAAAAAGAAGAATGAAACAGATGGGGGGTGGGGAGGCAGAGAAAAAAAAAGGGGCAGAGGAAGAATGCTCCGGGTGGCAGCTTTCACTACGGTCCTACAACCTTTCTGCAGCTTCACTGCTGTCCCGCCTTGGGTTCCCTGAGACACCGTAGGCTTCCCGAAAAGCTTGGTTTGTTTGCTTAAGGAAACTCAACTTGGTTTCTGTTGCTTACAAGCAAAGCTAATAGAAAAGCTATAATCAGAATAAGATACCCTATTAGTTTTCCTTGCTGCTGTAACAACCTATCACAAACTTAGTGCTTAAAACAACACAAATTTATTATCATACAGTTCTGTAAATCAGAAACCTGGTATGGGTCTCACTGGGCTAAAACTCAGAGTGTTGGGAGGGCTGCATTCCTTTCTGGAGGTGCCAGGGAAGAATCTCTTTCCTTGACTTCCCCAGCTTCTTGAAGCCCCTTCTTCCATCTTTAAAGTCAGCAACACCATTTGTCTGGTTCTCTACAGCCAGAAAAGTTTTCTTCCTTTTAAGGACTCAAGTGATTGGATTGGACCCACCTGCATAACACAAGCTAATCTCCCCACCTCAAGGTCCTTAACTTTAATCACATCCATCTGCAGAGTCCCTTTTGCCATGCAAGGTGTCATATTCACAGGTTCAGGGATTCGAATGTGAACATTTTTTAGGACCCATTATTCTGCCTTCCACAGATGCATAACAAAATGTGTCATGACCATTTGTAATAAGATAGATGGCTGAGAGTTTAATGGTCTTTCTTTGTACTGTTTTTCTTGTAAAATTGTTTCATTTTATTTGAACCACTCATTCTGAAGCTTTGGCCTCCTAATGCTCTTTTTGAGGAACACAGGGTCAACTCTGTCAGATTCAAGGACCTTTATTTAGCTGCCTTCTCATAGCTGAAGGTTTAACTATCCCAGAAAGACACTGAATGAGGACATTACCAAAAGACCTGATTGGAGCCAGGAAGGAGTAAACAGAATGGCATCAAATTGCTTATTCCCCACTAGAGAACTGCACGTATTAAAATGTTATTACTGAGAAAAAGACAATTGAAATTTCTCTGAACAGAGAGTCTGGGGTGAATACCTTGATAAAGGTGTTGTTTCTGGCAGAGGGCTGTAAAGGCCAATTTACTTATAGACACAATAAAGGAAATGTACATCCACAGGAAGGCAGGTAAACTCATGTAGTCAACAAAGACAAATGGGCCAGGTGCCATTGTGGGACTGGGCATACAGTGGAGAACACAAGTTCCTGCCTTCCCAACTCTACTGAAGGATATAGATTTGTACAAAATATGTTATATATTACATATACTATAATGTCAGGGAGAGATATAGGCTATGAAGAAAAATAAAGCAGGATATGAGGGTAGACAGTGAAGGAAGAGGTGCTGTTTTGGATGAGGCAGTTTTAAAATGCCTCAAATTTAAAAAGAACATTATTTTTGGAAACAATTATAGACTCACAGGAGGTTGCAAAGAAACAGAGAGAGAAGTCCCATGCACTTTTCCCTCATCTCCCCGAATGTTAGCATTTTATGAAATTATAGTACAGTATCAAAACCAAGAAAGCGACATTAGTGCAAACCCATAGGGCTTGTTCAGATTTCACCAGTTACACATGCGCTCATTTGAGTATGTGTGCATAATTCTAGGTAATTTTAACATGTGTATAGTCTTGCATAATCATCACTACGATCAAGGTACTGACCTACATATACGAATTATACTCAATAAAGCTATTACAAAGAAATACTTAACTGTGCCATCATCACAAGACACATCAGTTACCTCTTTGGGGCCACACACATCCCTCCCCACCATCACTAATCCCTGGCGATCACTAATCTGTTTTCCATCTCTATCATTATGTTATTTCATGTGACATAAATGGAATCATGCAGTAGGTATCCTTTTGAGATTGGGTTTTTCCACTCAGTGTCATTCCCCTGAGATTCATCCAAGTGACACGGATCAATAGTTCTTTCCTTTTTATTTCTGAGTAGTGTTCCATGGTATGGATGTACCACAGTTTGTTTAATCATTCACCCATTATAAGATGCTTGGTTAGTTTCCAATTTTGAGCTATTATGAATAAAACTGCTATGAACATTTGTGTACAAGTTCCTGCATAAAAATAAGTCTTTGTTTCTCTTGGCTAAATGCCCAGGAGTGTGATTGCGGGGTTGTATGGTAAGTGTATGTATGGTTTTTCCAGAGACTGACAAACTGTTTTCCAGAGGAGCAGTATCATTTTATATTCCCCAGCAACGTATGAGTGATCCATTTTCTCCACAGCCTTGCCAACATTTGGTGTTAATCACAGTTTTTCATTTTAGCCATTTTGATACGTATGTTGTGATATCTCATTGTGGTTTAATTTGCATTCCTCTAATGACTAATGTTGAATATCTTTTCATGTATTTATTTGCCACCAATATATTCTCTTTGGTGAAGTGTCAGTGCATGTCTTGCTCATTTTCTAATTGGATTGTTGGTTTTTTTAATGCTGAGTTTTGAGAGTTTTTAAAAATATATTCCAGGAGCGCCCGGGTGGCTCAGTCAGTAAAGCGTCTGCCTTTGGCTCAAGTCATGATCCCGGGGTCCTGGGATCAAGCCCCATGTTGGGCTCTCTACTCAACGGGGAGCCTGCTTCACCCTCACCTTCTGCTGGCTGCTCCCCCTGCTCATGCACGCACTCTCTCTCTCTGTCAGATAAATTAATAAAATATTTTTTAAAATAAATAATAAATAAATAAAATATATTCCAGACATTAGACCTTTGTCAGATATGTGATTTGCAAATATTTTCTCCCGGTCTGTAATTTGTCTTCTCATTCTCTTAACAGTGTCATTTTCAGCACAAAGTTTTAAATTCTGATGAAGTCCAATTTATCAATTTTTTTCTCCTATTGGTCATTCTTTTGGTGTTAAGTCTAAGAATTCTTTGCCTACTCACAGGTCCTGAAAATTTTCTCTGTGTTCTTCCCTAGAAGTTTTATAGTTTTACATTTATATTTAAGTCTATGATTCCTTTTAAGTTAATTTTTGTATAAGGTATGAAGTGTACATTGAGTTTCATATTCTTTCTTACGGATGTCTAATTGCTCTGGTACCATTTATTGTAAAGATTATCCCTCCTCCATTGATTTTTTTTTTTTTTTTGCTTCTTTGACATATTTAATTGGGCATATTTGTGGGCTTGTTTCTGAGATCGCTATCTGTTCCATTGGTGAATGTGTCTATCTTTCCACTAATGTCACCCTGTCGTGATTACTGTAGCCCTATAGTAAGCCCGAATACTGAGAAATGGTTTCTCCCACTTCATTCTTGTTTTCCAAAAATTGTTTTGGCTAATCTAGAGCCTTTCACTTTCCACATAAATTTTAGAATAAGCTTGTCTATGTCTAATGCAGAAACTTGCCGAGATTTTGATTAAAATTACGTTGAACCTAGAGGTTTAGGGCATCAGTTTAGGGGGAAATGACATCTTTATTATATTGAAGCTTCCCATCCATGAACGGTGTGTCTCTCCAAGGATTTAAGTTGTCTTTTATTTCTTTCATAAGCATTTTATAATTTTCATCATACAGATCCTATACTTATTTTTGTCAGATTTAAACTTACATATTTTATTTTCTTTGGAGTGATTTATAAGGCATGTCTTCTTCAGGGGGGATAGTTGAACAGACACCTGAGTGAAACAAGAACATGGAGTGAGCTTATGCTCATAGTGCAAAGGTCCTGAGACAGGAGCTTGCTTGGTGTACATAAAGAACAACAAGGAGAACAGCATGTTTGCGGTGGACTGAGCTAGAAAAAGAGTAGTAGCAAATGAGATCCAGGTTGTCAGGGGTTGACAGGGCCTTGGTGAAGTCATGATGAGACTATAGAATTTTACTCTAAATGTGATGAGGTGCCATCAGAGAGTTTTGAACACAGATGATATAGCCCAATTGATATTTTAGAAGGATTGTTCTGGCACTGGAAAATAGGCTGTGGGAAGGTAAGGGGAAACAGGAAGCTATATTAGGAAGCTATTGGAGTGGCCTAGATGACAGATGCTGGTAACACAGACCAGGTTGGCAGCTGTGGAGGTGATGAGGAATTGTTGGAGTCTAGACATATTTCGAAGGTGTAGCTGAGAGGACTGGGTATGAGATGTTAAAGAAAGGGAAGAGTTGAGGATGACTCTAGGGTTCTTGGCCAGTGCAGCTGGCTAAACAGTGGTGCCATCTACTGAGAAGAGGAAAACTTCATTCTTTTTTTAAAGATTTTATTTATTTATTTGTCAGGGACAGAGAAAGAGAACAAGCAGGCGGAGCGGCAGGCAGAGGGAGAAGCAGGCTCCTGGCTGAGCAAGGCACCTGATACAGGACTTGATCCCAGGACCCTGGGATCATGACCTGAGCTGAAGGCAGACGCTTAACTGACTGAGCCACCCAGGTGTCCCTGGAAAACTTCATTCTTTAGCATAAAAACAAAAATTGTCACTGTCCAGAAAAGACCTAAAACCCGCTATTCCAGTGCGCAGTCCCAGATCAGCCATGTATCTGCAATGTTGGCTACTGGTTGGACTTCCAGAAACTACTGAAATGGTACCATAGGAAGGATGTTGGAGATGAAAGAAGGGAAATGAAACCAATATTTATTAAGCACATAAGGACCAAGATTTGTCATGCTGCTTTACATTAATACTCATTAGTTTCCCTATAGCTAAATAGTAATATGCTTTTTTTCTCTTTTCTTTTTTACTTGCTGTAAAATATATATATAAACATAATAGTTATCATTTTAACCATTGTAAGTTTATACTTCAGTGGCATTAAATATATTTACAATGTTGTATTATCATCACCACTATCTAGATCCAAAATGTTTTCATCATCCCTACCAAAAATTCTGTAGTAAAGCTAGTAAACCATATTCTACTTCGTGTCTCTATGAATTTGCCTATCCTAAGTGGTTCATGTAAGTGGAGTCATTCATTCTTTGTCCTTTTGTGTTTGGCTTATTTCACTTAGCACATAGTTTTCAAGGTTCATCCATGTTATACCACATATCAAAATTTTATTCATTTTTATAGTGGAATAATATTCCATTGCATGCATAGACCACATTTGTTTGTCCATTCATCTGTTAATGGACACTTGGGTTGTTTCTACCTTTTGGCTATTGTGACTAGTGTTGTTGTAAATATCTGTGTATAAGTGTCTGTTTGACTTCCTGCTGTCAGTTCTTTTGGACATATACCTAGAAGTGGAATTGCTGGCTCATATGGCTATTCTATGTTTAGCCTTTGAGAAAACCATGAAACTTTTCCATAGCAGTTGCACCATTTTCTGTTCCCACCAGCAATGCACAAGTGTTCCCATTTCTCCCTGTTCTTGTCAACACTTGTTATCCTCTGTGTGTGTATGTGTGTTTTATTAGCCATCCTAGTATAGTAACTGCAAAGTAATATCTCATTGTGGTTTTGCATTGCTCTAATGACTAATGATGTTGAGCATCTTTTCATGTGCTTATTGGCCATCTGTAGATCTTCCTTGGAGAAATGTCTATTCGAGTCTTTGTCCCTTTTTAAATTAGGTTTTGTTGTTGCTGTTGTTGTTGTTGTTGAGATTTAGGAGTGTTTATGTATCCTGGATATGAATCCCTTATTAGATATATGATTTGCAAATATTTTCTCCCATTCTATAGGTTGTTGTTTGTTTGTTTGTCTTTGCTTTTCTGATAGTATCCCTTAATTCACAAAAGTTCTTCATTTCAATGAAGTCCAATTTATCTATGTTTTCTTTTATTGCCTCTGCTTTTGGTGTTATACCCATGAAATTGGTGCCAAATCCAGTGTCATGCAAATTTTCTCCAATGTCTTTTTCTGAGAGGTTTATAGTTTTAGCTCTTAAATATAGTCTTTGATCCATTTTGAGTTAATTTTTATACAGTGTGTACAACTTCATTCTTTTGCATATAAATATCCAGTTTTCTCATCACTGTTTGTTGAAAAAACTGTCCTTTCCCGATTGAATAGTTTTGGCACCCTTGTAGAAAATCAATTGGCCATATAAGTGAGGGTTGGTTTTTAGGCTCCCTATTCTATTCTGTTGGCTGTCTTTATGTCAGTACTATACTGTTTTAATTACTGCAGCTGAGTAGTAAGTTTCAAAGTCGGGAAGTGTAAGTCTTCCAATTTTATTAATCCTTTTCAAGATTGTTTTGGCTATTCAGAGGCCCTTGCAATTCTGTATGTACTTAAAGATCAGTTTTTCCATTTCTGTGAAAAAGGCTATTGGAATTTTGATAAGGAGTGCATTGAATCTATAGATCGCTTTGGGTAGTCTTCCCATCCATGAACACAGAATGTCTTTCCATTTATTTAGGTCTTCTTTAATTTCTTCAAGCAATGTTGTGTAGTTTTTAGTGCACAAGTCTTTTACCTCCTCGATTAGATTTATTCCTATGTATTTAATTCTTTTAGATGCTCTATAAATGGAATTGCCATCATAATTTCCTTTTCACGTTGTTCACTGCTCATGTATAGGAACACAATCAACAATATCTCATTTTTTGTAAAGAAAGAAATAGGGACTTAGAATAAGTTGTTCAAAGGTCTTTGGTTAGTAAGGTCCAACTCAGGTCTCTAACTCCAAATCTATTGTGCTACCTCTCAAAGGAGGTAGCTTACCTGGTCCCTTTCCCATATTGTCCTTTCTTTCTGACTTGATGCTCTTAGTTGCAAATTAAGAAACACTAGAAAAAGAAGAAAATGGAGCACTGCAACAATTATGCTCTAAATTCTGGCCAGTGTGACAACTGAACCATAGGGAGGCAACCAAGTTCTCAAGGACACCCATGATATTCCATAGTTACATTCATGTCCATTCTTTTTGAGTGGAGGGCCCAGAGACAAATAACAAAGAGCCAACATTGAATGTGTGACCTCAAAATGCCAAAGTGGTTGGTGAGAATGACTCAGAAATCAAGAAGCTACTTTTAGCAAATCAAGTACTGTAATGCATTGTCAACACGGGAGAGTTCCTCATGGCCCTGACCAAAGGACTGTGTCATGGCACGTAGTTGGGGTTAATACTCTTGAGGAACTGGGTGGGGGTGCCTGAGGCTCAGGAGAGGTGCACTCTGCAGCCTGCCACCAGGTTAGAGACCAGGAGTGTGTCAAGTAACACTGAAGAGTCTCTAACAACCATGGCAGTCCTGATATGCCTGCAGGAGGGGATGGATGAGCTTTGTCCAAGACCCTGAATGCCATTCAGGAACCGCTAGGTTCTCTTCCCCAGTCCCCACTGAGTACTTTTCCTCCTCTCCCAAACCTGCTGTCTCACAGGATTTCTGAATCTCCATCTCCTGCTGATTCTGCAGAACAGCACAGGCAATTTGAATGTAGAGCCATGACTACTGTTGCACCTGCCACTGATGGGAACCTGACCCACTAGCTGTGGACAGTGCTATGAGAAGTTCCTCAGTCTGCTTTCCTGCTGCCCCTTGCCTAGGCCAGCAAGATATCCAGAAAGGAATGCTGAAGCCTGGTAAACAGAAGTATGCTTCTATGTATACTTCTATTATACATACATACACACAAACACACATACAGAGTTGAGAAATTCGAATATCTTCTCCCTCCTCCCGAAGGGAAGAACATTCTGGCCAGAAGATAACACCTTGGGATCTTCTCAATTTACCCTCTTCTATCTCTCCAGTGTAAAGGTGCTCTATTGCAGTGAGGTATTCTTCCTCATACCTGCCAAGAAATCCCAGACAAGGAATGATAGAGCCTTCATACCTAATGAATTACTAACATTTTTAGGTGGAGAAGTAAGGAGTTGCCCAAGCACATATGTAGGTTCCTCCTAATATGTAGGATACTGAGAAAATCCCACAGGGCTTCAAAGCTGCCTCAGTAACAACCTGATAGAAAATAAGTGAAGAAAGTTCACAAAGCAAAATGTCAGCATGGTATCCAGGTAACTTTCTCTGTGGTTCAGACTTTGGACGTGTTATAACAGCATTTCATTTATATCACAGAAAAAAATTAATCAAGTAGGTCATAATGCTTTAAATTATTTTTCCAGTGGGACTCTTATGCTCTAATGACACGGTCTATTCCTACTTCTTCCATAAATCACCAGCGACTTCCCTCAAATGGTCCCTTGCCTCCAGCCTCTTGCCCTTCAGAGCATCCTCACATTGCCTCATTAACGTTCTTAGGCATATCAATCCTCAGATCAAAAATCTGCACTATTTCCTTGTTGCCAATAGAATTAAACCTTAATTCCTCTCTATGCCATTTGAGGTTTCTTACCGATCATTTTCCCTCCTTCTCCTCTACTGGGTCCTGATTGCCAGGCCAGTCACGCTCTGGAGTAAAAAGTCCTAGTTTCCTGCACTTGTAATGGCAGCTCTACTCCTCTCTACTTTTCTAACTCCTCCTTCTCACACTTCAGGGCTGGGTTCAAATCCCACTTCTTCCATTTCCACCCACACCAGTCTCTCCCTGCTAGAAATTCCTATTGCACACTCACTGTACACCTCATTTTAGCAGCTTATTTATTGAGTGATTAATATGCATGTCTGACTGCACTAGATGCTTTGTGACTACAGAGACTAGAATAAGGTCCCTGCCCTGGTGGAGAAGACTTAGCTGCTTTATCATGATATATTACTGTCTCCTGAGGGCAAGGCTGTCTCCACAGTAAAATGCAAGTTCTCAAGTTCTGCAAGGATATCATGCTTATTATGGTGCTATGGACATCCTAGGATTTCAGAAAAACTAGATTGAATTAAATCCTCTCTCTGTGTCTCTGTCTCTGGGGCTTACCCACTAATTGAGGATGGTAGCTGAAGTGCAATAGCTGATTTGTTCTTAAATGGCCAAACCTAACACAACTCGTCTACTTCAGCTGTGCTTAAGGGGTAAGGGTAGGGGTGAGAAAGGAAAAACCATCCTAGCATGTTGTGACATGGAAAAGTTGCTCAATGTAAGTCCACTCTCCTGGAGGGACCCCTTGCTGTAGGTGTAAACTGTTGCAGGGTGAAATCAAGTGCGGTGACGCAAAGCCCCACAAGTAAAGGAGTGAGGAAAGGCCAAATGAGTAGAATAGGGAAGGAAAGCAGCAGAAACTTCCTCAGCCAGCATATGAGCGGCAAGGGCCATAAAGAAAGGAATGGCTTCCTTTGAACGTAACCAAAGACATGCCAGGGTCAGTCGTCGGAAACCACGGTTCGCACTTCACACATCTGTAGCAATACAGGCTGATGTGGGCACGTTGGGTTTCCAAACACCTGCTCTCACAGGTTAACAGCAGCCCGAGTGACTCTGAGCTCTTCTCTCACACCGGTCCTGAGCTGGAAGGACTGAGACAAGCAAGTCCACCCAACCCTGGTTTCTCTTCCATGGGGTCCCGGGACAAGTCGAAAGATCTAATCAAAAACAGAAAAAACTGGCGCGTTGGGGGACGGGGTAAGGATGTAGAAGAGGCTTCTGCTGACTTCAGGCATCCCCGGTCTCTCCCATCGTAAACCAGAAGAGTCCATTCCCTGCAGACGACCAAGTCGAACGATCCTCGGGCCGATCAAGGTGCCCGCTGAGTCTGGTTGCAGCTCCGGGCCACGATTTCCTCCCATCTCTTGCTCCAGGGCGGCGAACGGGGTCACTAGAGCCCCCTGGCCCGGGCCCCTCAGGGCGCCCGGGACAGTGAAGCTCGCGCTCCTCCTCTCGCATCCCCTCCCCTCCTCTTTCCTCCCTCAGCCAGTCCCTCCCCAAGCCGTGGCGGAGGTGGGGCCGGGCTTGGCTCGGCAGGGCCCGTGCATTCCAGAGAGCCGAGCGAGCTGGAGCAACAAAGGAGCCGGGGAGTCGGTGGGAGAAGTCGGGGGGCTGCGGCGCGCTCGGGCGAAGGTGGCGGCTGGGCCGCGGGCTGGCGCAGAGGGGAAGCCAGGGAGCTAGTACCCCACCGCCGGCCCGCGCCTGGCCTCCATCGCAGGGCCGGGAGGCAGTTTTAATGGTGGAAGAGGGAATGGGGCTGGAGATTGGGGGCCCAGGGGGCTCCCGGGGCTGAAGACAATTTGGATTGGCCGGAGAAAGAGTAGAGAGTTGTGCATCCCGGCGGGGGCCTCAGCCGCCCAACATGGGCCCCGGGGTCCAAAGTTTGCGAAGTTGGGCTCCGAGGCCCCGCCGAGCGCCGAGCGTCCGAGGGGGCCCGGCACGGGACTTGCGGGGCGCACAGGTCGCCTGAGCCACATCCGCGGCCCCAGGGGTTGCGTGTGTGGCCGGGGGGCTCCGGGGAGCGGGCGGGGGCGCCGGGGCTTCTGCTGAGTTGGCGGGTTTGGCCATGGCCGCTGCCCGCCTCGCACGGGGGCCAGAGATCCTGCTCCTGGGGCTGCTGCTGCTGCTGCTGCTGGGGGGCCCGGGCCGGGGGGCGGCCTTGAGCGGGAACGCGACTGGGCCTGGGCCGCGGAGCGCCGGCGGGAGCGCGAGGAGGAGCGCGGCGGTGACCGGCCCTCCGCCGCTGCTGAGCCACTGCGGCCGCGCAGCCCCCTGCGAGCCGCTGCGCTACAACGTGTGCCTGGGCTCGGCGCTGCCGTACGGGGCCACCTCCACGCTGCTGGCCGGGGACTCGGACTCCCAGGAAGAAGCGCACGGCAAGCTCGTGCTCTGGTCCGGTAAGCGCGCGGGAGCCGGAGCCGGGGCTGCGGTGGTGGGATGCGGGACTCTTGGACAGAACAGGCTCGGGCCTGAGCTTTGGCGAGGGCGGGAGCTGCACCCGGGAGAGTTGGAGGAACACAGTCTGGAACTTTGGGTGCCGGCTGTATCCTCGGTGAGGAGGAGGGAGGGCGAGGCAGTGGAGGGAGCCGGTCACAAAAGGCCGGAGCAGGGTGGGTGCGCTAAGGATGCGGGGGAATTGAGGGGCCCATGAGGAAGGGACTCAGAGCCACGGGAAAGGACGTTTTTTAAGAAAGGGAGCTGCTCCACCTAAGTGCTGCTCTGGAAGCGGGGTCCTTGGGGATTCAAGGAGGTGTTTAGATCTTGGAAAAGAAACCAACCGGGAAGTCCAGAGTTGAAGAGGAAAAAAGGAAAAAGATGGGGTAGAAGATTTAGGCATTGAGGGACAGGGTGGGGGGAAAGAACTGAGTGAAATTTGTGACGGAATCGAAACCCCTTGGTGTTGAGTAATTAAAAGTTAACCAGAAATTTCCAGAAATCTTGTTTTGGGAGACAGGAAGTCCAGAGAACGGTGATCTTGTCTTGCTTTTACTGGAGATTTCACTGTTTCCTCATCTGAAAAATGGGGACTCTGAACTTATTCTGAGGTTATGAAGGCATGAGACTATTCTAAGAATTATTTGTGTATTTTTTGGAAGTTTGGATCCTCAGGCTGGTCAGGGCTGCGGAAGGACACTTAAGTCTGGGATGTTGAGAGCCTGTGGAAACTTTCATAGTGGTCTGAAGTCCCAGAGCACTCACCTCAGGGTAGGATTATGGCCTACCTGAAAAACTGCAGAGTGAACCCACACAAATCCTTCCTAAGCAGTGTGGAGTGGATTCTCTCCCCACTTGTCACTCTTCTGGGTTGGGGGCCTAAAGAGGCCTGGGGAAAAGAACTGGTCTTGTCATCCCTTGCTTCTAGTCCATGTGATTCCAAAACTGTCCTTGAAACAGAAAACCAGAAGTCAGGAGCCAACTTGGCAACCTCCTTCTTTCGACAGGCCTTGGGTGCCCTACATCTTCGTTCTGCCCTGGGGGCTGGTGATGATCCTGAAGGAGGGAGCATTATGTAGGCTGCCTGTCATTGTCAACTTGGCCACTAGAGTTCTCAGAGTCATTGCTGGATGTTGGACAAAGCCATGTCATTCCTGGCCTGGTATTCTCTGGCAGATGCCAGAGGAGGAACTTGGGAGATGGTACCCATGATGGAGCTACATCCTTAGTGGGTATCAGGTTCTAAAGTCAGCATGTAGGCAGAAACCATGTGTAATCAACAGTTGCTTTGAAAAATCCATAAATTACCATAACATAAGGTCTATGTGATTTTGCCTATACACTCTTTTTATGATAATATGTTTGTATAAATGTGTAACATATAGGAATGTATAGTATATAAGAAGGGGCATACCTAGAGAATATAATTTTAGTCTTTAAAGTTACGTAAATGCAAAAGAGCAGAAGACTGAAAGAATAAAAAAGGAACATGAAAGAAAGGGAGAAGCAGGTTTCTTTGAGCACTACCTGAAGGAAGGTTTTCATTTAGGAGCCAGTTGTTGGAAAATCAGATCTCTCAGCACTAGGAGCTCCCCCAGTTCTGAGACACTCACACTGAGAGGGTATTGATGCCTCCCCCACCCCCACCTCTCTCTCCTTATTTATTTTGCAGGGCCCCATGGTTGAATTCTCCCTAAGTTAAATACATGTGTGATGCTGCCCTCCTGTAGTTACCATCAAATCAAGGAGGAAGGGTATGGACCTCTTTCCAGTCCATACTCCTGAGAGAAGCTGCTGAGCAGGCAGAAGTGGTTTTGGCAGGAAAGTTTAGGAGTTAGAACCATCTGCTGGCTGTGCAGTTTTGATCCTTACCAGTTGGGCCTCTGGTGAGGCCGGGTCCTGCAGAGGTGCCAGCCCGGAGCCCAGGTCTTTAGTTCACGCTGAAGTTTTCTCTGCTGCCATCATCCCTCAGCTCAGTCACATTCCCATGTGTTTACTGCTTGTTCTTTCTGCTTTGGGTCTTTCTGCTAGATGTTCTGGGCAGTGGGGTCAGAAAGCAGATGGTGGTACAAGCTGGGCCAGTGGTGGGTAGAATAAATCAGAGCCAACTATAAGAATCACAGACAGGCCTTTGTCTGGGAGCCTCTGGTGAGTGATTTGTCCTGTCTTGAGTGAGTGGTCTTGATTTGACCATGACTAAATGGTCGCTGTCACCTGGCTTTTGGAGGTGTTTTTGTGGGTGAAGGATGAAGATGATCTAGGTTGTCTTCATCTGTAAACTTTTGGTGGTAGAGCCTGGTTCTTCACTTTTTTTAAAGCCTCAGAGTTCTAAGGACACAGCTATCCACTCATTCGTTAAATTAGGCATTGGGTGCTTGCTACGTGTCAGCCTGGATCAGGTTCTGGGGCATATAAAGATGAGGAGTACAGACATGATCCCTGCCATCAAAGGGAAAAAGACAAACAGCTTTAGCAGTTCCTGTGAGAGGTATTGTGACAGGGTAGGCTGCTGAAGGAACACAAAGGGCTGTGGGGAGCAAGGGAAGACCCCCAGAGGAACTGACCTTTAGCCTATGACCTGAGAAATAAGTAGGAATTACCTGAGCCAAGGGAAGGTTGGATGGGAATGAACAGGAAGAAGAGACAGCATGCAAAGGTGAGGAGGTGAGAGGGCTCGGGACGTTTAAAAGAGTGTAAGAATTTTAGCAGAGCCGGATCAAAGCACGTGAGGGGTAGAGTTATAAGAGATAAGACCTAGAGAGTTAGAAAGCAGAGGAATTCATACCCCGTATTAAGAAGTTTGGATATTATCCAGGAGATAATAAGGAGCCACTGAAAGCTTTTGAGCAAGGGAGAGGTGTAATCATATTTGCATTTTAGAAAGAGCTCTTTGAGTATTGTGTAACAATGTTGTAACAACAACCATGCTTGTCTAGGGCATGGTTGAAGTAGTCCAGGTGAGATATGATGGTGGTCATGATGGAGGTGGAGGTCCATCATCCAGAGACGATGGGTACAGCTGAAGGAAGTGGACAGATCCCAGAATTTCCGAGTAGAACCAACGGGACTTGCCGATGAGTTGGATGGAAGGCATGAGCCAGCAGGAGGACCTAGGTTTCAGGCTTGAGGGCAAGGTGGTATCGTTCCCTTTCACTAAACTGGGAATGCTGGAGGAGGAGTATGTTTAGGAAGAAAGCATGGCTTCAGTTGGGCCATGTGAATTAGAGATGCTCAGTAGACATCTCTGTGGAGATTACTGGCAGATTTGGAATAGGAGTTGCTGAAGAGAGCAACCACTGTGTGCTTCCTCAGCCTAGAGCCTTTGGAAGTACACCATTGAGCAAGGAAGTTTATAGCTCAGGCTGGACTACTTTCTAGATCTGCAGAGAACTCAGGTCCCTCCTATATCCTTCGACCCTCTGGACTTGGGCATGTTCAGGCACTCCGCATCTTTCCCCATTATAGCTTGAAATGTCTCTTCATAAGCATTCCAAGCTGACCAGACAAACATAATATCCAGGCCATGGTCCACCTTGGGCCAAATCTGGTTGGGTAAATGGGGCAAGAAAGCAGAGACCTGCGGCTGGTGAGGGAAATAAGTCCCTGTCAGCCAGCACGTAGCCTCTTTGACCAGTGTGTGCACAGTGATGTGTGGCCTTGCTACCCAGCCGGGGACAGCCAGCAGAAGAGAGCCAGAGAAGCTGGAAGGAATTTCTCTTTGCCTCTCAGACATCTGGTTGAGCTGATGAGAGGAGGGATGGTGTTGGTGATGGTGGGTTGTTTGCAGGGACAGATCAGAAAGAATTTCCCTAGAGCTATTCCCAAACCTGGCTGACGAGGAGAATCAATTAAGATCTATATATTTGGAAAGTATGAAAATACAGAAAAGCGTCTATAAGCCCGAGTTTTAATTTTTGCTTTAGATTTTTCACTTTTTAATTCATTTTTACTTATTAATTTTTAAAGTTTTTATTTTTAAGTAATCTCTACACCAACGTGGGGCTCGAACCCACAACCCCGAGATCAAGAGTTGCACACTCCTCCGACTGAGCCAGCCAGGCGCGATGAGATTTTTAACTTTTTAATTGTGAAATGTTGCATGTATACAGAAAGTGCATAAAACACAGAGGTACTAAATAACAAATAATTACAAAGTGACACCTGAGTCAAGAACTAGATTATGGCGGGCTGCCAGAAGCTCCCATTTGTCTTTTTCAATCACATCTCCTTCCTTTCTCTTCTAGAAGTAACCACTACCCTAATGTTTTTGATTATCAATTCCTTTTTCCTCTATAGTTTTATCATCTAGTTTTGGAATCCCTAAACAGAATATTTCAGTTTTGAAAGTTTTTTTTTTTAATTTTTTATTTATTTGACACAGAGAGAGAGGGAACACAAGCAGGGGGAGTGGGAGAGGGAGAAGCAGGCTCCCTGCCGAGCAGGGAGCCCGATGCGAAGCCCGATGCGGGGCTCGATGTAGGGCTCGATCCCAGGACCCTGGGACCACGACCTGAGCCAAAGGCAGAAGCCCAACAACTGAGCCACCCAGGCGCCCCCCTTTTTAATGTTTTTGAGCTTTATACAGATCATGATACGTGTTTTCTTTTATGTCTTTTATGTATGGCCTCTTTTGTTATACATTCTTTTGTAAGAATCATCCATGTCATTGCAGCTCTTTTTTTTTCATCGCTGAGCGGTATTCCATTGTAGAACACATATCACAATTTATTAATCCATCTTATTGTTGTTAAACATTTAAGTTGTGTCCAATTTTTGGCCACTGTGAATACCATTTCTGTGAGTATTCTATGTATATCCTGGTGCACCTGGGTCAAGTTTCCTTCGTACCTACTTAGAGGAATGGGATTACCAGACAATAGGGCATGCATAACCTTCAGCTTTAGTGGGTGATACAAAACAGTTCTCCAGAGTGGTTGTGCCAAATTAGGTTCCCCACTAATCCTGTAGAAGAGTCGCCATTGCTCCACATGATTCCTGACCTTGGTGGTGTCAGCCTTTTACATTTTTGCCAATCTGGTGGATATATTGTGGTATGTATTTGTGGTTTTAATTTACGTTTCCTTGATAACTAGTGAGGTTAAGCACCATTTCAAATGATTACTGACCATTTGGATTTCTTCTAGTATGAAATGTCTATTCACATTTTTGGCCCATTTTTCTATAGGGCTGTCATTTTCATAAGATTTGTAAGAGTTCTTTATTTATGCTGGGTATGAGTCCTTTATTGGTTGTATGCATTGAAAGTATTTTCTGTGGCTTGCCTTTTCATTCTCTCTGTGTCTTCTGTTAAACAGAAATTCTGAGCTTTAAGGTAGTCATTTATAAAACATTTATGATTTGTGCTTATTGTCTTATTTTAAAAAGTCCTTTCATGGGGTGCCTGGGTGGCTCAGTCGCTGAAGCATCCTACTCATGGTTTTGGCTCAGGTCATGATCTCAGGATCCTGAAGTTGCCCTGCATGGGGCTCCCTGCTCACCGGGGAGTCTGCTTCCCCCCCCCCGCCCCTCCCCACCCCTGCTCATGCACACACACACTCTGTCTCTCTAAAATAAATAAATAAATCTTTAAAAAGTCCTGTCATAACACAAAGTCATAAACTTATTCTCTTATGTTATCTTCTCAAAACTTTTTAGATTTTCCTTTCAATTTAGACATGTAATTCACTAGTTTCATATATGTCTCAACATCATTTGTTAAAAAGAATACCCTTTCTCCCCCGCTCTGTCATAAATCAAGTGTCCAAATATCTATTTGTTTCTGGGATCTTTACTCTGTTCCATGGCTCTCTTTTGTCTATCCCTTGCCAATATGTACCATCTTAATAATCATATCTTTTTTTTTTAAATTAGCATATCTTTATAGCATGGTTCTTCACCTTCTTTGGGCTATGAACCTCTTTGGCAGTTTGGTAAAACCTATGGGCCCCTTCTCAGTATACTATTTTTAAATTTATAAGGTAAAACACATAGGATTAAAAAGGAGCATATAGGATTACAAAGGAAATGAATTATATTGAAATATAAATATCAAATATATTAAAACAATTTTGTGATCTAACATATATGTGCTTATTTATTAATACACTAAGATGTACTATGTGTTTAATAACCACCATAATGTCAAGGTAGAGACAAACAGTAACAATATTTTGAGGTATCTGAAACAAAAATATCTGATTTGCATTTGTGACAAAAACACAAGTACTGATAACATTACTGTAGTATGTGGCTTACATCCATAATTAAAGGAAAGACTAAATTTCTGTTAGATGTAATTTTTTTCTCATCTAAGTTCATGGGCCCCTAAATTCTCTGTAAGAATCCTTTGTGAGTTCCAAGCCAAGAACCTCCACTGCTCTTTTTTTTTTTAATAAGATTTATTTATTTATTTTAGAGAGAAAGAGAGAGCATGAGTGGGAGGGACAGAGGGAGTCTCAAGCAGACTCTGTGCTGAGTGCAGAGCCCGACGCGGGGCTCAATCTCACCACCATGAGATCACAACCTAAGCCAAAACCAAGAGTTGGATGCCTAACCAACTGCGCCACCCAGGCACCCCATCACTGTTCTTACAGTACTTATAGTATTTATGGTACAGGAGTATCTAATAGAGTCTGGGACACTCTTGACCCTTTTGTGTTTTGATATAAAAATAGTTGGTCGTGGTTTTGATGGGGATTACATTGAGTATACAGACTAATTTGAAAAAAAAAGACATCTTTACAATATTGAGTCTTCCAATCATTTCATTATATATTTCTGTCTATTTAGATCTTTCATTTTCTCAATTTTTAAATTTTTGTGCAGCGTTTCAAGGTCATTTGTTAGATTTAGTCCTAGGTACTTGATTTTTAAAATACAATTATAAATAGTCCCTTTAACATTTCATTATCTGTTTGTTGCTGGCATTTAGAAATACAATTGATTTTGAATCCAGTAAACTAGTTAAATTTATTCTACACACATAGCCATCTCATTTGTGAATAATGAGTTTTGTGTCTCCCTTTTCAAGGTGTGTATTCTTTCATCTGTATTGCCTTAATGCAGTACTTATGACATCCAGTACATTGTTAAATACAAGGGGTAAAAGTAGCAGCATCCCTTATCTCTGACTTAGTTTCTGTATTCTAAAGTTTTTCTATACTCCACCATCACGTATGATGTTTGGTATAGGTTTCCTGTAGTTACATTTTATCAGATTAAGAAAGTGTTGTTTTATTCCTAATTTGCCTATTCTTCTGTTTATCATGGATGCATGTTGGACTCTATCAACTACTTCTACATCTACTGATACGATCATATGATTTTTTTTCTTCTTTAATCTGTTAATGGGGTAAATGGCATTGGTTGAATTTCCTAATGTTAATCCAACCTCAGAACAATGTTTTTCAACTTGACTGATCATCAGAACCACACAAAAAGTCATTTTAAAATGTTTAAAATTTCAGTTGTGGCTGGGTGGCTCAGTCAGTTAGGCATCACCTTTGGCTCAGGTCATGATCTCAGGGTCCTGGGATCAAGCCCTGCATCGGGCTCCTTGCTCAGTGGGGAGCCTGCTTCTCCCTCTCCCTCTGCCCCTCCCCCCATGCATGCTCTCTCTCAAATTTAAAAAAATCTTTCAAAAAAAGTTTAAATCGTGGCAGATATTTAAGAAGTCTGTGAATATAGAGACTAATAGAACACCTGTGTCTTTATTTTTTCTTTTTGTTTCATATTTTAATAAAATGAAAGAAGTAAAACAATACAGATAAAGTTGATGTCCCCTTTCTTCCTGTCTACAATTTTGTTCCCTTCTCTAAGGAGATTCCCCCATCTCAGTAATTTGCATATTTATTTTTTTAGGCTTAATTACTTCTAAAATGTTGGTAGTATGCACACATGGTTCACAATTCAAAAGGAACAAAAGTAAAATCCCTCCACTTCTGCTTCCAGCTACTGATTTCCCCTTCCTAGAGGCAACCATAGTGCTGATTTTTATGTGTCCTTTTAGAGATATCTAACATATATGTAAATGTAGATGTGTCCTTAGTCTTTTTCCTCCTGCACCCAGTAGTAACCTGCTCTTCAGACTGTTCTCATTCAACTGCATCCATTTAACTAGATGCATTGGAGATAGTTCAATTTCAGTGCAAAGAGTTCAACCTTGCATAGTGTCCTATTACATTGATATATGGTATTTTATGTAGCTGGTCTCCTATTGATGGCTATGCATTCATGAAGTTTCTACTCTTTTGCTGTTACAAACGATGCTGCAATGAATAATCTCATGTATTTTGTAAACATGTTAAGTGGGATTGCTACTATAAAATTCTGATAATGCCAAATAGTCTCCACAAGTGTTTACTAATTTCTGTTCTTACTAAAAATATAAGTGTCAGTTTCACCCACATTCTTGTCAATACGACATTTTCAAATGTTTTGATCTTTATCACTCTAAAAGTTAAAAAATTCTATCTCATTGTAGTTTTATTTCACATTTAGTTTATTAAGAGTGAGATTGAGGGGCACCTGGGTGGCTGAGTCAGTTGAGCTTTGGACTGTGGGTCTGACTCTTGGTTTCAGCTCAGGTCATGATCTCAGGGTGGTGGGAGGGAGCCCACCTTGCCCCTCCTCCTGCTTGCACTCTCTCTCTCTAAAATAAATGAATAAAATCTTAAGAAAAAAAAAAAGAATGGGGGGCTCCTGGGTGGCTCAGTTGGTTAAACAGCTGCCTTCCACTCAGGTCATGATCCCGGGATCCTGGGATCAAGCCCCACATCAGGCACCCTGATTGATGGGCAGCCTGATTCTCCCTCTCCACCGCTTGTGCTCTCTCTCAAATATGTAAATAAAATCTTAAAAAAAAGAATGAGATTGAATGTCTCTTTATGTGTTTAAAGGCCATTTGAGTTTGAGCTTTGTCTTTTGCCCATTTTTCTATAGGATTATGAATTTCTTACTGATGTGGAAGAGCTTCATGCACATAAGGAAATTAGCTCCTTACCTGTGATATGTATCCGAAATATATTTTCTCAGTGTGTTGCTTTTCTTATGATTTTGTTTTTTACTCTACTGATTTTATTTTTCTGAAGTCTTTTAAAATCTTTTATAGCTTCTGAGTTTTGTGTCATACTTCAAAAAGCCTTCTCTATTTCAAGATTTTAAAAACCATTTCCCATCTTTTCCTCTGGTACTTTAATTTTTGAAACTCATGTAGTCATTCTGATTCATCTGGAATTTATTTTTATGTAAGAAATGGGGTAAGGATCCAAATTATTTTTCCCTAGACAGTTCTTCAATTGTCTTTTAAGATTTCTTTAATAATCTCTTTTCCTTGGGGAGTTTATTTTTCAGGTACAAAACAGTATTTAAAATGAGGGGGAAAAAGCAACAAAATTCCACATTTTTAGAAGTTGATTACTGCAAATATCACAAAATGCTGAAAAATAACACAATATTTTTATTAATCAACTGCTTGCTGCTCCTCTAGAATACATTTTACTCCAGTGAGATCCCCCCATTTTAAATATATTGTTCAGTAAACATCCAGGAACATTCACTTTTTCTTTGTTGTACAGTTCTATGACTTTAGACAAACACGTATGTAAACAGCCGCTACACTCAAGATAATGACAATCCCATCAGACCCAAATAGTCCCTCGTGCTGCCCTTTTGTAGGCAAATTCTCCTCCTACCCAACTCCTGATAACCACTGCTCTGTTCTCCATCCATACCCACTTGGTCAGAATTTCTCAGAGTGGGTTTCTCCATCTAGAATGATAAGGGTCCCCAGGTGATTCTGATTTGAATCAGGTCTGGGAACAGTTAACCGAGGACATTGCTGCTGCTTCTTTTCTTTTCTTTTTTTTTTAAGATTTTATTTATTTTATTTGCCAGGGAGAGAGAGAGAGAGAGACAGGGAGAGCACAAGTAGGGGAAGCAGCAGGCAGAGGGAAAGGGAGAAGCAGGCTCCCTGCTGAGCAGGGAGCCTGATGCAGGGCTCGATCCCAGGACTCTGTGATCATGACCTGAACCGAAGGCAGATGCCTAACCGACTGAACCACCCAGGTGTCCCAGGACATTGCTTCTTGAAAGGAACTTGCTCTGTGCCCCAGGAAGAGGCTCTGTGGTAGTGGGAGCTGTGAGTGATCAGAGATCTCAGATGAGTAATAACAGCTAATATTTCCTGAGTGCCTACTATCTGACAGGTACCATGCTAAACAGATTCAGTGCGTTATCTAACTCTTCACAACATTTCCACGACGTAAATCTATTATCCCCATTTCACAGATGAGGAACCTGAGGCTAGAGATAAATTTGCCCAAGATCACACAGCTGGGAAACGGTAGAGCCAAGGCTTGGACCCAGGGAGGCTAAATGCAGTTTCCATGCCCCGTGTCCCTCTGCTGTATTGCCTCCCTCCCAAAAAGAGCAGGTACCTGCCCTCACCACCCACAGCCTGGCAGTGTGGCAGTCACCCAATTTGGTCTCGAGTCCTTAGAAGCTTCTCCTAACACAACTTCTTGTGTGGGCAACAGGTGTTCCCCAAGCAGAGATGACTCGGGAGGGGCAAAGGGGAGCAGAATGCTGAGTGCACCCAGCCACTGGGGAGCAGGGTAGAGGCCTGGGTTGGGCCAGGGGTGCTGGGAGATCTCTACCTGTTTCTGCCTTGCTGACAACATGTTTCCTCCCTCTGCACTGGACAGAGCCTCCTCTGTTTCTCTCCATCTGATTTCCTGTTTCCTCCTCTGGCTCTGGAGTACCTGACTCCCCTGACTACCTCTTCTTAAGCTCCCACCTGTTCTCTGTTTCACCTCAGCTTGGTAAGAGGAACAAGGATCCTGGGGTCTGGGTGAGGGGCAACATCTGGTTCTGGTGCACGGGCTCCGCGTGGGGTGGGTCCCACCACCTCCCTTTCCCCTGGAAAGGGAAAGAGACCTGTAGGAGGTTTTAAGAATGCCCTTGAAAAGATAAAAGGCAAGTCAACTTGGGGTTCTCAGCCAGAGGCACTAATACCCCCTAGCAGGGCATTTGGAAATGGAGGCTGCCTTTTAAAAACTTAAATTCAATTACAATATACATACAGAAAAGTGCATGGATCACAGGCTCGCTCTTCATAAGGTGAACACACACACACGCAAGCACTACCAGATCAAGAAATGGAACATTACCAGCCTCCCAGAAGCCCCCCTTCAGGCCTTCCAGTCACCAAGCCTGGAGTAAAGGCGGGAGGAGCGGGGGGCATTTTTTGGTTGTCATAATGACTTAGGGGTTCTGCTGGCAATTAGTGGGAAGAGTCTAGGGAGGCTAAATGTGCTGCACTCTCGTGGACAGTCCCGCAGCACAAAGAATCATCCTGCCCAAATGCCCTGTTGAGAAACACTGTGCCTGAGAGCTCTAGCACCACGGCAGAGAGACTTGCCTTAGGCCTGGGAACAGCTGTGACTGTGGGTCAGCGTGAGGAGGGGTTTCACCGCCATGCATCCACACTGTTGCCTCCCTGCAGGCCTCCGGAACGCCCCCCGCTGCTGGGCAGTGATCCAGCCCCTGCTGTGCGCTGTGTACATGCCCAAATGCGAGAATGACCGGGTGGAGCTGCCCAGCCGCACCCTCTGCCAGGCTACCCGAGGGCCCTGTGCCATCGTGGAGAGGGAGCGCGGCTGGCCCGACTTCCTGCGCTGCACCCCTGACCACTTCCCCGAGGGCTGCCCGGTGAGTGCTTTGAGGGGCAAGCCCCAAGCCTAGGGCAGGGCCCCCACAGGAGGCAGGGGCAAGGGGAGCCCCACAGCCTTCTCTTGTGCAAGACCCCAAAATCTGCTGCCATGGGGGTCAATGAGCCACACACCCAAACCGACACTCACTGGCTGGGCCTGTCTATTAGGGATTATCTGTTTATTTATAAAAGATAACTGTGTTCAACAAATATTTTTTGAGCACCTACTGTACTAGGTATTGGGGGGTTTCGGGCACCTTGGACGACAGGAACTCCTTCTCCAAGAAGTTTATCGTGTATTTAGGGAATCAAGGCACGTAAAACAGCTAGAGATACCAAGACAGGGGGGTGATCTCATTCTGGTGGTAAAGGAGAGCTCATAAGTAATAATAATAATTAACAGCAATGATATTGGTAATAATCCTAGTCGTTACTCTTCACTACCTGCCAAATACCCTATGAGCACTTTACATCTATGGATTCATTTAACCCTTACACCACACCATGAAGTAGCAACTGCTATCTCATAGCTGGGGAAACTGAGGGAACAGAGAGGTCAAAGAATGTGCCCCAGGCTATTGATATCATTTGTCACTGAGCGGCCGGGCTGGGATTCAAAAGCCGGAAGGCTGTCCCCAGCCTGTGCTTTCTGTCTTCGGCACTCCGCCACGCTACCCCCAGGCCTTGTATTCGACCCTGGGCGTCCTGCTCCCTTTTGCACTGCCTTCTCCCCTTCCCTTGTGCCAGAATGAGGTGCAGAACATCAAGTTCAACAGTTCGGGCCAGTGTGAGGCTCCCTTGGTTCGGACCGACAACCCCAAGAGCTGGTATGAGGACGTGGAGGGCTGTGGGATCCAGTGCCAGAACCCGCTGTTCACTGAGGCCGAGCACCAGGACATGCACAGCTACATCGCGGCCTTCGGGGCAGTCACGGGCCTCTGCACGCTCTTCACCCTGGTCAGCGGAGGGCCGGCCTGCGGGTGGAGGGGGGCCCGGGGAGACGTGGGAAGGAAGTGGATTGTCAGTCGGCTGGCTATGGGGGCAGAGGGAAGTGGGGAGGGGATGACCTGGTCGGGTCCCCGGGGGAAGGGTCTGGCTACGAGGGGCCCCGGGGCTCAGACAAGGGCACCTGTGGCGGCAGCATCACCCTGACCTCATAGAACGGCCCTCGCTTCTCCCTTCCAGGCCACATTTGTGGCTGACTGGCGGAACTCGAATCGCTACCCTGCTGTCATTCTCTTCTACGTTAATGCGTGTTTCTTTGTGGGGAGCATTGGCTGGCTGGCCCAGTTCATGGACGGAGCCCGCCGGGAGATCGTCTGCCGTGCAGATGGCACCATGAGGCTTGGGGAGCCCACGTAGGTGTCTTGGGGACCCAGAGGTGAGGGTGAGGGGCAGAAGGCTGAAATGTGTGTTTCCCACAGAAGGGACAGGGTGGGCTTGAAAGTGAGATTTCAGTGGAGGATTCAGCTCTGCTTGTGGTGCCCAAAGATTCCCGCGTGAGGGCTGCGATTGCTTGCATCTGCTCCAAGGGGCATCTTCCACACCCTCTTCGAATCTCACCTGGGTCCTCTCTCCAAGCCCTGACTCCTAGCGAACCTCCAGACCTTAGAAGCCAAGGGTCTGGGGACAGGGTGGAGAGAGCTGATGAAGGGAGTACAGAATGACCTCCCCAAGTGACCCCTCACGTGTCCGCACAGCTCCAATGAGACCCTGTCCTGTGTCATCATCTTTGTCATCGTGTACTACGCCCTGATGGCCGGTGTCGTCTGGTTTGTGGTCCTCACCTATGCCTGGCACACCTCCTTCAAAGCCCTGGGCACCACCTACCAGCCTCTCTCTGGCAAGACCTCCTACTTCCACCTGCTCACGTGGTCACTCCCCTTTGTCCTCACCGTGGCAATCCTTGCCGTGGCCCAGGTATGATGACTGGTAGGGGGCTGGGGACCTAAGCGTAAGGGGGCTGGTGACCCACTCTGTCCCTCCCACCCACCCCTTCCTGCCGCAGGTGGATGGGGACTCCGTGAGCGGCATCTGTTTTGTGGGCTACAAGAACTACCGGTACCGGGCGGGCTTCGTCCTGGCCCCGATTGGCCTGGTGCTCATTGTGGGAGGTTACTTCCTCATCCGAGGTGAGTGAGCGCTGGGCCAGCACCAGCCGGGCAATGAAATGCAGGGAGCACCTGCTCTGTGGAAGTAGGAGTGGGGAGCTGCCGGCTCTCCCAGGGCCTCGGTGCTGAGTGCCAGGTGCCCCCTCGAGGCAGACAGAGTATCACGGCACTTGGTGTGGGGTAGCACCCTTGATGCTGGCCAGAGAAATGCAGCCTCTTTCTCCGGGGCCTTGGGCCAGGGCTCACAGCCTGTTGAACAGATCCTCAGCTGGGGTCCAGCCTCCGTCCAGCCCTGGGCCAGCAGCGCTCACGTGGTGTATAGCCTGCCCTGTCCCCGTGGATCAGCACGGGGCCTCCGGTCGTGTGTGTGCACCCTGAATTTCTGTCTGCTCTCCATCTCTTGGAGCCTGGCTCCTCCTCCGCTTCCTACCCACAACAGTTTCCAAAACATGCACAGATTTGCTGTTCCCTCATTTCCCATCTGAAGCCGCCTCCTCCACAGTAAGCCTCCGTCTCTTCTTAGCTCATTCTTGTTGCATTCTCTTTGTAAACTTCAGCTTCCTCCCCCAGTGCTGTCAGCCTTCTGTTCAGCCCACCTCTTGTTGGCAGTCTCTGGGCCTCTGATTTATGTTTTGTATCTGTGCTGTCCTGTACGGTAGCCACCAGCCACATGTGTTGAAACTCGTCCAGACTGAGATGTGCCCTAAGTATAAAATCTGCGCTGTATTGCACATGCTTAGCACAAAGAAAGCAGACTATCTCATTAATAGTTTGTTATATGGATTCCATGCTGAAATGTCAATTAAATAAACAATGACATATTGTTTATGAAATGTATGGAAATTAGCTTCACTTGCATCTTTTTACTTTTTTAATGTAGCTGCCAGAAGATTTGAGATTATGTATGTGGCTGACGTTATATTTCTGTTGGATAGCACTGTTCTTGCGTCTCTTCTGTGCCTTTTCCATCTGCACAGCTTTGACCTGGCTGCCTTCCTTAGGGGCGGCTGGAGCCAGGACCAAGGCACCTTCTCTCTCTTCGTGTTTGTCTGTTCTGGGCTCTGCCCTGGGCTTGCCAGCGTACAGCACATCTGCCACAAACGGTGCTCCCTTTCTCCAGTGTCTCCAGTTCCCCGAGCTTCAAATCATCGGAGTAATCAGACTGGGGACTCCCTGCCACACCCATCCCTCGTGGGAGAGTGGCCTCGCCCCACTAATGTCTGCAGTCTCTCTTCTGTTCAGGAGTCATGACTCTGTTTTCCATCAAGAGCAACCATCCGGGGCTGCTGAGCGAGAAGGCTGCCAGCAAGATCAATGAGACCATGCTGCGCCTGGGTGAGTGGACCCCAGGCTTTTGGCCAGTCCAACACGGTACCCTCCTGGGGCTGTGGGACCTGCAGGATAAGGTCTGGGAGGATGCAGTGTCAGTGGTGCAAGTTAGCAGCCGGGGGGGCCAGACAAGGCTTTGGGGCGCACGCACGTGTGTGTGTGTGCGCACGCCCGCGTATTACCTGTTGATGGCGGTAG
This sequence comes from Zalophus californianus, assembly GCF_009762305.2. Classification (NCBI taxonomy): domain Eukaryota; kingdom Metazoa; phylum Chordata; class Mammalia; order Carnivora; family Otariidae; genus Zalophus; species Zalophus californianus. The sequence goes on from NC_045606.1 coordinate 83,408,334, forward strand.
CAGCTCAAAAGAAGGGGACCTTTTTGGACAGAAGAATGCAAGTTTATGCCAAGACTGCTTCCTCACGCCCACTAATCCACAGTTGGCTCAAGTGCCCTTCGGGCCTTATTTTGGAGAATACAGCAAACTGAGACTGGCATGGATTCACCCCAGACTCAGCTATCTTTTAGGCCTGAGTGGGGCAAATACCTTGTCCCCGCTGCTGCTCCCACCCCTGGGATTCGTAATGCTCTGTCCCACCCTGGCCTTCCCCAGGCATTTTTGGCTTCCTGGCCTTTGGCTTCGTGCTCATCACCTTCAGCTGCCATTTCTACGACTTCTTCAACCAGGCTGAGTGGGAGCGCAGCTTCCGGGACTATGTGCTGTGAGTGCGGGGCTGGGGGCTGGGGGGCAGCCGCCCTAGGAGCTGGAGCCAGGACTGAGATGTGCCCTAAGTATAAATTCTTGCCCCTCAGCAAGGGTCTGCCAGGCCCCTGCCTCCGATGGCAGGTGAAACTGCCCATCTTGCTCCGGGCGCCCGAGATGTCATTTGCCCTGTAATTTGCAAACCCAGCAGACAGCTCTCCCACCCCGGCTCAACTCTGCCCTCCTCTCTGCACGAGCCGCCCTCTGGCTGGTGTGTTTGTAACGTTAAAGCCCTCTCGTGTATGGGCTTCTCTGACGACCCTGTGTTGGCCGCTCTAATTCTCATGTACTCTCCCAGAGCTTATTAGAGAGCCCTGCGCAGAAGTAGTTAGTCTCTAGGATAGGTTAACAACCTGTTAATACTTGCTAGCTTTGTCTGTGCCTTTTTGTGTCACCATGAGGATGAATCTGGGAGTAAGGCAGCTCACTCGCTGAAACACTTGCTGATGGCAGGAACAGCAGTTACAGGGCTCATTAAAATGGACACCAGTCCATGTCCTGACTGTCTCCAGCTCTTCCTTAAAGGCTCCAGCTTCCAGTCTTTAAACCACACTGATGCCGGGTCCTCCCCCAGAGATTTGATTTAATTGTCTGGGGTGTGACCCAGACACTAGTAGTTATTAAAAGTAACTCTAATGTCCCAAGTGACTCTAACGAGCACCCAGGGTTGTGAATCATTGTGTGGGGCTTAGCTCTTTTTGGAGTCTTTGGATTGATTGTCTGAGTACCACTCAAGAGACCCAGAAAGCCTCACCTGTCTGCTACCCCACCCTCACCCCCGCCATAGGTGCCAAGCCAATGTGACCATCGGGCTGCCCACCAAGAAGCCCATCCCCGACTGTGAAATCAAGAATCGCCCTAGCCTCCTGGTGGAGAAGATCAACCTGTTTGCTATGTTTGGAACGGGCATTGCCATGAGCACCTGGGTCTGGACCAAGGCCACGCTGCTCATCTGGAGGCGCACCTGGTGCAGGTGGGTCAGCAGCCAGCTGATTCTGACCTTGTGGCCTTACTCTCTCAGGCTTGGTGTCCCTACCAATAGGTGTTGTGGGCTCCCATCGTCTCCCAGCAGTCTTGGGCAGGCTAGTTTTCTAAGGGTCTGCGCTGAGCTGCCTAAGACCGCCTTCTATGTGGCTCACCACTGCCCCCTGGTGACACCTCCTGTCCTCGGGAGGATGTGTCAAGTGCGGAGCCAACCTCTAAGAGTGGAATGATCTGAATGATTTGAGTATTGGGCATACAGGAGCCCTGAATTCTAGGCCCACTTCTTTGCAGAGGTCTCTATTCCTCAGAGTCCTCGAGGGACTTGGGGCCCTCTGGAGGCTGCTTCCCTGGAGGGAATGGCTTCACTGGTCTTTCCAAAGATTTGGTGGGAAGTAGCTGCTCCTCCACTTCCCCTCCCCCACCTCTTCTGCTCTCAGGTTGACTGGGCAGAGTGATGATGAGCCCAAACGCATCAAGAAGAGCAAAATGATTGCCAAGGCCTTCTCCAAGCGGCGTGAGCTGCTGCAGAACCCAGGCCAGGAACTCTCCTTCAGCATGCACACTGTCTCCCACGATGGGCCTGTGGGTGAGCTTCGGGCCCCTTTCCTCCACGGGAGCCACTCAACACCCACAGTCCCTGGACCCCACCCCCCTAGGCTGCTGTGGACACCTGGACTGTCCAGAAGGCTGGGAGGAATAAAGCACCCCAGCCTCCCCTCACACACTCCAGTCTCTCCAGTCCCCCTCCCATCCCTGGCTACTCTGCCCTCTGTTTCTGCCCCTGGGTCGGCTTGCTGGTACCTTGGTTTCCAAAGGACTCATCTCCCTCTCCCTTCTTCTGTCTTCTCCAGTTGCTCTCCCCGGGCTAGAGTAAGTGAGGGTTCTAGGAACTGGACTTCTGGCCTCTAGTGAGGCCCCACTCTTCAGACTGGGACTGGGTAGATCGCTATGATTACCTGGGTGGGCTTTCTGGGCTCAGTGGATAGAGAGGGAGCTGCTGGGAGAAGGTAAATGTGCTGGGTTAGGGAGGAGCCATCATCCAAGGTAGTCATGATTCCTTAGCCTTGCCTTCCATCCTCACAGCGGGTTTGGCCTTTGACCTCAATGAGCCCTCCGCCGACGTGTCCTCTGCCTGGGCCCAGCATGTCACAAAGATGGTGGCTCGGAGAGGAGCCATACTGCCCCAGGATGTGTCTGTCACCCCTGTGGCAACCCCAGGTATGAGGGGTCAGGCCTCTGTAGGAAGGTGGGGAGCATGGGGATGGGGGTTCTTGGGACTGGAGCACCAGCAGCTGCCAGAGGGGAGGAGGAAGGAAAGGCCCTGGAGGGTCTAGAGTGTGGGGCTGAGGCACTAGAGACCTAGAGTTGTGGGTCATAGAGCTCAAAAATAGGGGTCCAAGGAGAGACCAGGTGATGTGGACAGAGCCAGCCTCCCAAGCTTACGTTCTCTCTCCTGCCGTCAGTGCCCCCGGAGGAAAAAGCCAACCTGTGGCTGGTTGAGGCAGAGATCTCCCCAGAGCTGGAGAAGCGCCTGGGCCGGAAGAAGAAGCGGAGGAAGAGGAAGAAGGAGGTGTGCCCCCTGGTGCCACCCCCTGAGCTTCACCACCCTGCCCCAGCCCCTGCAGCCAGCGCTGTTCCTCGCCTGCCTCAGCTGCCCCGGCAGAAGTGCTTGGTGGCCGCAGGTGCCTGGGGAGCTGGGGAATCCTGCCGACAGAGAGCCTGGACCCTGGTCTCCAACCCTTTCTGCCCAGAGCCCGGTCCCCTGCAGGATCCATTTCTGCCCAGTGCCCCAGTTCCCACGGCCTGGGCTCAGGGCTGCCGGCAGGGGCTGGGGCCCATTCACTCCCGCACCAACCTGATGGAGGCAGAGCTAATGGACGCAGATTCAGACTTCTGAGCCTGGAAAGCGGGACCTGGGCTAGGAAAGAGGAGCAAAGACCATTCTGAGGTTCCTCATCCTCCCTGAGAGTGCTTCCCTGGGATCTTGTCTTCCGGAGAACCTGAGGGTGCAGTGCCCTCCTGGGAGGGCTCTTTATGTCTGGCTCATGGCAGCGGGACTGTGGGAAAGGGCCCTGACATCTCCACGGGTAGGCCTCATCCAGGGAAGGGCCCTGGAGCTCGGGGTCCTTGTTTCTGCCCCACCAGCTGGAATCTGGCTGGCAGTATCCATCTGCAGCAGGGTCATGGGATAGGCAGAGCTTGAGGGGGGACAGTAACGGTAGAGGCGGGGCTGACAGTACCCAGAGTGGGCTGTGGTTGCCAATGAGGCAGTCAAAGCCCGGGCCTGGCAGATGAGGGCTGGCTGCCCTTTTCTGGCTCTCTCAGACCAAATGTGTTTATTGGGTCACTAGCCCTTTGTCTAAGTGGGGACAGGGCTCCCTTTTCCTTCTTCCAGATGGTTGTGGAGCTGGAAGTGCCCATTCTCATAGGGGCTATAACCTCTCTTCACAGGCATCCAGTTGGCCCGACCCCAGACCAGTAACCCATCCTGTGCGCTCCTGCAGCCTCCTTCCCCCTTTCCCATTTCAGTTCAACCAGGCCAACCTCCTCCTGTGTCCCGTTTGTTGATTAGGCCCCAGAACTGCTGCAGTAGGAACTCCCCCTCCCCTTTGATGCTGGGCTCCATCTCCAGGTGAGAGATGGGTTCAGCTATGGAGCTTGGCGTGGTGTAGAAACAGTGAGTGACAGGGAGCCTCTGGGCCCCTGAGAGACATGTGTTCTCTCTTTCTCCCATCCATCCAGTGGGGGATGGACCCTCTGACTTGAGGGGCTACCCTGGGAGGCTGCTGGAGCTTCAGCCGGGCAGGAAAGCTACCCTTCAACTGCCACAACTGGGGAGTGAGGAGATTCCCACCTCTCATAACCCCTAACTCTGTCCCCGAGGCCCCAATTTCAAGAACCAGAAAGCAGGAAGCCTTAGGAGCTGGCTGGGTTCCAGATTGGGGAAGGGATGCGGAGAAGGAATACAAGCAGTAAATAAAAGGTTTTTGTATAAACTCTTGATGTGCTTCTTTTTCACGGGCCCTGGCCTTGGGAGGGGTGCCTGACTGGCTCAGTCAGGAGAGCATGTGACTCTTCATCTCGGGGTCGAGAGTCTGAGGCCCACGTTGGCCATAGAGATCTTAATAAAGTAAAGTAAAATAAAATCCATAGGCCCTGGTCTTGACCTGTTTACCTGGTCCTCACCGTGTTTGTTTCCCACTTCCTCCTCAGGCTATTCTGAAAGGCCAGCCGCTTGGTACTATTGAGGTCACGACCGACAGATGTCAGGCTGATGTCAGCTTAATGTGCTGGCTGGCCTTCCTGGCCAGTCAGCTCCATAGGGACAGAAACTCTTCTGTGGCCATAGCTGCCTCACTGTGCGCTGCCCATAAGGTGACTGAGCAAGAACATGCCGCTTGCCTCTGCAGGGACGATCGGAAGCAAGGGGCCCCCCGTCTAGTGTAGGTGAGCATGGCTCCGGTGGCAATCCTGGGCCCCACCTCTGGGGGCCTCTTCCTTCTAAAAGGGGTGTCAGGAGGACAATGCTTTCTGATCCATAGCTGGGCAGTCAAAGGAATTCAGACTTCCCCAAGGAAAGCCTGTTAGCCCCACTTCCTCCAAAAAGATGTCAGTAGAAGATTGGGAAGTGGGTTGCAAGGACTCAGGATCATGTGGAAAGGATCTGTGGAGGAAAGGGGGTGATAGCCACAGACTGGGAAGGTATTGTGGAGTACTGACCGGGTTTGTTTATGTGATGCGGACATAAGCATTTTGCCCAGAACTAGATTCCAGGTTCCCTGGAACTAACATACTGAGCTGATCATATTCTAAGTACATTACACACAAATGATTATAATCACAGCTAGCTTGCTAGGCTCTTTTCTAAGCACTTCACATACATTAATTCACTGAATCTCACCACAGATCTGTGAGGCACAGAGAGGTTTGATAGTTCACCCGGGCCACACAGTAAGTGGTCATGCTGGGGTTCTCCCAGGGTATCTGGCTTCAGAGTGGGCTCTTGGCCACTGTGTTTGACTGCTTCTGGTTTAATTCAGAGGGATCAGAGGAGCTAGTTTTTTGAAGAAATAAGTTCAGCAAAGCAAAAGGACTTACGCACAACCTCACAGCTCGTACGTGACAGACCCCGGGCCCAGGGTCTTCCTAACTACCAAGTCCAGACTCTCCAGTCTCAGCTCTGACTCTGGATTTTTCCTCCCCTCCAGGTTTCCTGGGCTGGGTTCCCTCTGGCCTCCCTGCACCCCTCAGTGCCATTTGTGCCTCTCTCAGCAGGGATATAGCTATTTTTAACCTTTATCAACAAGAGTATTCAAAACAGTAAAATGTATCAGTGTGGTCTAATGATCTTTTCTGAAATAAGGGAAAATGTTAACAATTTTCTTTCTTTTCACCTTTGGGGACATTCCCTCCATCCCTTCTTTCTTTAATGGGAAACACTTACATAAAGGATGAGGAATGGGACCGCAGGGGGAGTTGACTGTGGGCTTTATTTTTTTTTAAAGGTTTTATTTCTTTATTTATTTGACAGAGACACATCGAGAGAGGGAACACAAGCAGGGGGAGTGGGAGAGGGAGAAACAGGCTTCCCGCGGAGCAGGGAGCCCGATGCCAATGCCGGGCTTGATCCCAGGACCCCGGGATCATGACCTGAGCCGAAGGCAGGTGCTTAATGACTGAGCCACCCAGGTGCCCTAGACTGTGGGCTTTAAAAGCTCAGAAACGTTGCCTTTCTACCTCTGGTCGTGGAGGCTGACAGAGAGTCTATAACCACGAGAGGGCACTGTGAGCCCACTTTTTGTGAATGCTTACGTTAGGCGGCAGAGAGAGGTCCAGGACCGTGACATTCCCGCAACCAAGAGATCTTGCAGTGTTTTGTTTTGTTTTTTTACAGGAGCACCAGCTCTCATGACTGAGTCACAGTGGTCACTTTTCTACCAAAGCTCCTGAGCTAGATCCCTGGAAGGGCTACCTCGGGGTCCAAAAGGAGCTTGGTTTGGGGGGCTCCCTGTGGCCTGGCTTTTGCCCTGAGAAAACAGAGGTCTCTGAGCATTCAGGGCTGGGGCAGCTCCTCCCTCATCTGCTCCTTTGGATCCCTTGCCACTCTCAGCCTCGTCATCCATCTTCCTAGGTTGGGAGGCCTGCCTCTGTTGGTCCCAACTTCTTTTAAGCAGTCTGGCCACCGCCCCATCCCTTCCTCTGCCTGTGGGAGTTTCATTTTTTTTTCTTTAACCTAAGAAATTGAAAAGCTATAGAAAAGCATAAAGAACAACCTAATAAACACCCAATTCCCACTACTCAGAATTAACTCTTTTTTTTAATCTTTTTGCCATATTTGCTTTCAGCTTTTTTTTTTTTTTAAAGAAATAAAGTGTAACAGATTTAGCAAAAGTCCCCTGTGACCAATATCCCTGGTTCTTTTTTCCTCCCAATTTCCCTCTTTGGCAGAAAAACAACTCTTTGAGTTTGGTGGGTTGCCTTCCAGCCCATTATTATACTTTCATATATGCATATGCAGTTATGTATCCATAAACTGTTTATGTATTGCTTCTGCCTGCCTTTAAACTTTTTCTTTTCATCTAAGTTGCACAGGATAGAGTATGAAAAGTCAAATCATTCTATAGGTCTTGTTGATTAACACAGATGTTTTGGGACCTGACTCCTACCAGATACCCCATCATTTCCTGTTCTTGGGAGTCAACCAGTTTATTTTAGACGATTTTTATATTTACTTCCACATGTCTGAACAATATGATACTACCTCTTGAATGTTCATTTTAGGTGTTATCATTTGACTTTTCAATACAAGGGATCAGGATTTAGCTGTCTTTCAATCTTTGCCTCCCGGGAAAACAGAGGAGCAGGGAAAGGAGTCAATAGTAACAGCTTCCAAAGCTGGAGAGTAAATGATGAATGATTATTTAGCAGATTTGAAAGAGCAAAGTTTTAGCCAGCAATAGAGAAAACTTACATTGCAGCATCCCCAGAAGGCTCTGAATTAGAGGTAGTGGGTACTTCAGAAGACAGAAATGAAAACAGGAGGACTAGTCCCTGATCTCCTATCTAACTCTGAGCAGTCAGATGACTGCCCTTCTCACACCTGGCTGATTGTCCGATCATTCTCTAGGGAAGGCAAACAGGGTATTCGAAGGAATTATCTTCTGGCTTCCAGAACTAATTTTAACAAGTTCAATATCTTTCTGACTCTTGAGCTTTTGTAAAATTTTTATTCCTTGACCCACTCCAGACATTTAAAGATCGTCTCTTTGTCCCCAGAATTTTGAAATTTTACAATGATGTATATTAATGTGGGTTTATTTTCATCTGTTGGGCTGGGTACCTAATGACCCCTTTCATTGTGGAAATTCTCATCTTTCAGTTTTGGGAAATTTAAAAAAGTATTTCTTTGATTCACATCCCCCTCCACACACACACTCCATTTTCTCTGTTACCTCATTTTAGCACTCCTATTATTCAGATGTTGGACTTATTGGACTGGTCCTCTAATTCATTTTATTTGCTTGTTTGTTTTTGAGTAATCTGTACACTCAAAGTGAGGCTTGAACTCATGACCCCAAGATCAAGAGTCACACGCTCTTCTGACTGAGCCAGCCAGGAGCCTCTTCTTCTTTTTTTAATTGAAAGAAAAAACTTATTGAAGATCTGAAAAACAATTCCTAAAAGACCAACTTTTCCCCAAAACTGTAGCTAGACAATGCATTCCATCTTTCATGTTAAAACATGCATTAGACACAAATTTAAAAACCATGAAACAAGCCACCATTCTTCAACAATCTGAGTAAAGAGAAAATGCATCTTTCCTGGTTTTAATTTCTTTCTCTTTTTATTTATTGAGTTTTTAGAAATGTCTGCTACATGCTTTTATTTTAAAAGTCTCATGTTTGTTTTCTGACTGTTCACTTCTTAAAATAGCATGTTCTTTCACAAATATAATATCTTAAGTCTCTGAGGATATTAATGATTTTTTTGTTTGTTTTGGTCTTGATTTCTTCTTGATGCATAGTCTCTGTTTCCTCTAAGTTTTTTTATTTTTTTCTCCTTGCTTATGTTGATCTCTGTCTTTTGTATTAAAGGTTTTCTTCATATATCTGAGGACTGTCTATCTGCTCATACTTAAGAGTGTGACATTAAATTGTTCTTCGGAAACAGTGAACATGGGTGGGGTCTTCACCAAGGGTGATCTGGCTGGCCCATTTCCTTGGGAGAACTCTCAATAATGATTATCTTCAAGTTTTTTCTCTTGGGTTGGTCAGATACCTCAGAAGTTCTTCCAATTTCCCACACGGGACATACATTCCTGCTTGCCAGGGTGTGGCAGCTGAATAAGTAGGGAAGAACTGTTATCTAAATATTTCATAAACTGCCTGCGTGGCTACTCCATTCACAAGGGCCGGACGACAGCTCAGTTGGCAGTGAGTGGCCTACGGCATTTGCTTATAGTTGTGATGTTTGTCCCTCAATCCCAAACCTTTCCTGAATGGATTAACAGGAAAGGCAGGGGTGCCTGGGTGGCTCAGTTGGTTAAGTGACTGCCTTCGGCTCAGGCCATGATCCTGGGGTCTTGGGATCCAGTCCCACATCGGGCTCCCTGGGAGCCTGCTTCTCCCTCTTCCACTCCTCCTGCTTGTGCTCTCCCTCCCAAATAAATGAAATCTTAGAACAACAACAACAGGAAAGGCAGTATGGTGAAATCTAAGTTGGGAATGGAGTACAAAGGCTACCTGGTATCTACAGATGGCTATCTATCTGAACATGCAGCTTGCAAACACAGAAGAATTTTTGGTGAAGCATTGGCTGGACATTTGGGTGAAGTTTTAAGATCCTAACCCAGAGGAAGGAGAGTGGCATATAGAAACACAAGGCCCTCCATACCCAGTGGGAAGTCATGGACCACATGTACTCAGTGACTGCCCAATCCCATACTTCTTATCGGTCAGGTAATCTTGCAGTATGAAGAACTTTGACGTCTGGTCCTGAATCTGCTGCTAAATTTGAAGTGACTCTAAGTAAATCATTTTAACTTCAATTATTAATCTCATTATTTTTACAGTGTGAGGATTAGAGGACCCTTCCAATTATATGTAATTCTCTGGGTTTACTATCTCCATTGTTGAGTGAAAGCAGCAAGGCTCCTGGCGACTATTTGTAAGAAGGAGAATACATACATAAATACACAGAATATTTCCAGAAGGATGCGGATGAAACTTAACTGGTTGCATGCAGGGAGAGGAACTGAAGATGCTTTACTTTTCACGAAATACTCTTCTATCTTTTGAACTTTGAAAAACAAACTAACAAATACATATTTCATAAACTTGTGCTTAATCATCCTGTTTCCAGCATGGTATTTCCATCTTCACCTGTGCCTGGTGTCCCTCAGTAACAAAGATGGCAGAAGCAGCAGGTGTGTAGGATGGAGTTGAGAATGGTTGAGGCGTGTACCCTGATGTTTGGTCCTAACCAGCAGAGGGTGCCTGGATAAATAAAGGATGAATATCAGTTTCTTTCCAGCATTCCAACTCCTGAGGTTTTGTAACCACATCCCACTGAGGAATTAATTCCTCTCTTCAGTAATCAATTCTAGTGGCAGTCCAGGTAGGCAGCTGCTGTCTATGAGCTCCAACACATGCCAGGTGGCTCTACCATAGGTCCCTTGTGTATTAAGAGGAAGAAAGAAATCAGTTATAGAGCTGCTAATCTCTGCTCCGACAGCTGGAGGATGAAGCTCTGGGCTGGTTCTTTATAACAGGAAGGAAATTCTGAAAGCCACAGTGTGAAAAGAAACCTTAAGAAGACCTCGGGTCTGGTGGACTTGTGGGCTTTGTGAAACGGCAATGCTCACATGCCTTCCAACACATAGTGTTAGGCATACATTTGAAGACCAGGATACAAAAGACTCCATTCAGGGTAAAACAACTACACAAATGAACAGAATTCCCAAGACAGCTGTAGCACAGGGAAGTAGGAGATAAGACAAATGATTTCTTTCTCTCTTTGCCAGGGAAAATTTACTCTAAAGACTAGATGTCCAGAGGTCTCCTGGGATTATCAGGGCTACTGCTTCCTCTCTGAACAACCATAAACTGTAAGATTCCCCCTTGCCTCAGTTTCCATGAGAATAGAGAAGAAATAACCTAACCCATAATCTGTCACTCAGTCAATTGCATTGTAATGTATTTTTTCTTTATCTTTTTTTAAAGACTTTATTTATTTGAGAGAGTGAGAGAGCACAAGCACAAGAGGTGGGGTAGGGGCAGCGGGAGAGGGAGAGGCAGACTCCCCGCTGAGCAGGGAGTGCGACCCCAGGATTTTGACCTAAGCTGAAGGCAGATACTTAACGGACTGAGTCATCCAGGTGCCTCTAATGTATTTTTTTTTCAAATGTTACACAGCAAAATCTTACGGATTGTGAAATTTTGTATCCTGCTTTTTAGCATATTATCTTATCATAAACATTTATTTCTCTTCATCATTAAAAAAAGTTTTTGGCAAACTTAATTTTATTTATTTGACAGAGAGAGAGAGACAGTGAGAGAGGGAACACAAGCAGGGGGAACGGGAGAGGGAGAAGCAGGCTCTCGCCGAGCAGGGAGCCCGGCGCGGGGCTCAATCCCAGGACTCTGGGATCATGACCTGAGCGGAAGGCAGACGCTTAACTACTGAGCCACCCAGGTGCCCCTGGCAAACTTAATTTTAAAGGCTGTAACCATTCCCCTATTTCTGGACATTAATTTCAAAATCTTTTTGTTACTAAAAATAAAACCGCTATAGGTTTTTGTGCTTACATCTTTTAAAATAAAACAAAAATTTTATCTGGCAAACCTACTTCGGCATCAATAAACAATCTAAAATCTCGGAAAAAACCCCATAAAACTACAAATTACAAAGTCATCTCAAATCTCATCACTTAAGGAAATCACTGTTCATGTTTTAGTTAATATGCCTCTCTGCTTATGTATTTATCTGGATTAATAGGTCAGAAGATTTGACCTTACTTAAGGCTATGTGTTTTTCCTTAGTTTTGAAATTTCGACCTAGTGATAGCTACCTTCTTTTTTAGAGTGATTTTAAACTTCCAAACTCAAAACGTGCCAGGATTTGCCACAGCAGGTATGGTCCTATTTTTATTCGTTGTACAAACAAAGCCATTAAAATTCGGAAAAGTGTGTTGGGGTCCCAACTTCACCGAAACGGAAAAACCAAGCCACTTCAAACCTTAGGCTGGCCCTGTCCCCACGTGACGCCTCCGCTTTTCCTTTAAATGCCTGGTCACGTGATCACAGACGTTCACAGACAGAGGAAATTCATGCTGTCAGGGTAGGGAGTCATTCCTCCCCCACCTTTCCCACCCTAGGGTTCCTGGCTTTCCTTTCCCGGAAGCCGGAACTCCTGAAGAGACTTTCTTCCTCATCCTTTACGTCTTGTCACCTAATCTCACTCCTTTCCTTTCCGTTAGTCGCGAGTGCTAGAGCTCCATCTCCCTTAACAGAATCCCACTCGCCAGAGACAGGGCGACTGGGACTACGACTCCCAGGAGACATCGCGGGCCCCGCCCCCGCCGCCTCGCAGTGTAGGTCGGGGGCTGAGGTCCCACGGTCTTCTGGCCGCGTGCTGCCCGGAGCAAGCGCACTACAGGTTCCGTGGCGCCTCGCGCGCTAGCCGATCCAGGTCGGGGCGGGGCGGGGCCGGGCGGGGTGGGGCGGGGGAGGCCTGGGCTGGCCGGCGGGCGGGCGGAGGAAGGGGGTGGGAACGGAGGCGATGGAGGGGAGGAGTGGGGGAATGGGGGAGGGCAGGGGAAGGGAGGCGGGAGGCGGGGCCGAGCTGGAGCCGGAGCTGGAGTCTGAGCCGGCTGTTGCAGTGGAGGCGGTGATGTCGGTGCAGGTCGTGTCAGCAGCGGCTGCCGCGAAGGTGCCTGAGGTGGAGCTGAAGGACCTGAGCCCCTCCGAGGCGGAGCCGCAACTGGGACTGAGCGCCGCGGCTGTGAGCGCCATGACCCCCCCAGCAGGCGGCGGGGACCCCGAGGCTCCAGCTCCCCCCGCGGAGCGGCCCCCGGCCCCTGGCCCGGGCTCGGGGCCCGCCGCCGCTCTCAGCCCTGCCGCCGGGAAAGTGCCTCAGGCGTCGGCCATGAAGCGGAGCGACCCTCATCACCAGCACCAGCGGCACCGCGACGGCGGCGAGGCCCTGGTTAGCCCCGACGGCACCGTCACCGAGGCGCCGCGCACGGTCAAGAAGGTATTGGGGCCGGGCTGCCTCTCGCGGAGAGAGGGAGGAGGGAGGGGAACCGCAGATCCTCGCGGCAAGGCAGCACCACCCTCCACGCCCTCTCTTCCGATCGTACTAGCCGGGAGAGCTCTTTCGCCCTCAAATCCACTCTCTAGAGATGCCCCCACCTGCGCCCAGTGCTGGGGAGCGAAGACTCCAGGTGGCACGGCCGTACTTCGCTGTGAATAACATGGAGGTAGCGCTCTCCGCTACTACTTGGAATAGGCAGGGGAGGAGAGGCACCTAATACTACCCTTCGCCCCCGCATCCAGCACACTCCCCTGTGTTATATTCCAGACTATTCAGGGAGGAGACCCCGATGGTATAGAAACACCTTAGGGCTTTTGAGAGTTCACCCAGCAATAAGGGTGGAAACATCTTTTCTATTTGGAGAACGAGTAAGCAGTAGTTAACCTCGCATTGAAATCCTCAGTCGTCTGGTTTCTGTACAGATGATGACTTTCTGCCTTTCTGTGGCCAGCCGCTTCCGTAGAGCAGTACTGAGGCTGTGCCCTTCATTCCAGATACTGCAGTATCCTTGCATCTTCTCTGAATGTAGAAGGGTAATGGAGAGAGTCTCTTCACTCTTTTCAGATATTCGTCCCCACTGCTTAGTTGGCCACCAGGTTTTTCGACTATGTGTGAAGAGAATGATTGTTTCATTGGTTCCTTTATTATGATCTTGAAGTGTTAGGAAGAATGCTTCCACTTCGGAGAAAGGCAGTCATTGCGAGGCTGCCTGTCTCGTTCGTCAGCTTCTTTCAGACATAGTTTTGAAGAGCCAGTAGTCTCAGAAACACCAAGAAGTGAGCCTAGATGTGTGATACTCCAGTATTACCCTTACACTGGCCATCCGTGGTGTGTCTCTTCTCTCATAAAGCTAAATCAGCCCAGGAATAAAGGGGAAAATGTTGGAAAAGACAGAGGTATGGATCATAAAAAAGGGATTTATGGCTCTAATTTCTAAGGCATTATATGAACACAGTGACTTACTTATTTTTTAATTGTTGTGAATGATTTTTAATTGCTTTGTCAGAACAGCAGTCAAGTGATGAGAAGTCTGCAGTGGTTTCACTGTGTAACGCCTGGCTGAATTGGAACTCTGGATCCAGCCTAAGTTTTGTTGTAATAGTCTCATGATTAAGGTATACAGCAGATAACTGTTTCATTCTAATTCCCTAGGTATACGTGAGAGATGATGTCAGATGCAAGACTGAGGGAATTTGTTTAATTATGCTTTAGGACAGTGTCTGTCTCATTTGCAGTATGAAACTCCTCTGGAAGGAATTACAGGAGGCAGCACAGGTCCTAGGGCTGGTAGTGTCTATGTAGGTGTCCTGAAATCTGAAACATTTCTGACTGGCTGAGTTACTTTATAACTTTGGTCAAATCTTTTTTCTGTGATTAGGGATCTTTCCGTGTAAAATCTGTAATTTGATTAGATCTCTCGAGGGTAATAGTGTTTAACAAATTACTTTTAGGGCATGGAATTTACAGTCAGGCAAATCTGGGTTTCAGTACTAGTATCCTCACTAATTAGTGTGACAGTTACAAAATAACTGTCTGAATTCTCTGAATCTTAGTTTCCGCTTGTATAAAATGAGGATATTAATATGATTGAGGATTGGAAATATTTATAAAGGGCTTTAGCGTTGAACTTGGCACATACACTAGGGGCTTAAGAAGTGATAGCTATTGTTGTTAAGGATGATTTTATTTTATTCGTCCTCCCATCATGGTTTAAGTGCATGTCCCTGTGACCTCCCCTGAAAGGGGCGCCCCATTCAGTAGATTCTATATAAAGAAGTTAAAAAATCCCGGGCTACCATATCAGTTTGTTTTTCTTAAATCTAGATGTGCTTCTTGCCCATTTTCCTTGTGCAGAACCACTTTCTTCCTGTTTTTCCAGCATCAAAATGTAGGTTCCGTGATTCTAGATTTACTCAGCAGCCTCAAGGCTATGGAAGACAGGGCTGAGCTTGCCTTACAATGTTAATTGCAACCAGAAAACAACTTTTGCTGGAAGTTAAGCAGTTGAAGCTCCGGGGCAAGGATACAGCTGTATGACACAACTAAAGGCATTGCTGAGCTCCATTTTGGGGACAAAATCTTTAACTTTCTTGATACTGAATTGACTAAATTAAAATAAGTGCAGGAGACCGCCCTTCTTTCCCCAAGTTGAAAGTCACCTCACTAAGGGACTGCAGTGTGACATTTTGATTTGTTGAGTCTTTCTTGATTCTTAGGTTGTGTATTTAAATAATCATTATGACCTCGACACCCTTCTGCTTTCACTGTAGGGAGGGACTGGGAGTACTAGGGCTTGAAATAGCTGCCTTTGTATGTGTAATTGGTGACTACTGCTTTTATTTTGTAACTGTCACAATCAAGCTTATTTATCTTAAGTCACATTTTTGTTGATGGTTTCCCTTACACTATTCATGTATTTGTCATCAGTTTTCTTAGGTCTGTTATTCTGCTTAGCCACACAAGGGAAATAAACTTTTTATAAGAGCCAGAATTCCCAAGTGCAGTAGTTAATAAGAATGAATATATGGTGTGCAGGTTACTTAGTCACATCTTATCTTTGGCTCCTACCTCCATCGTGTAACTTGTGGTGCTATCATAATTTTGTATTAATGTCTTTCTTCATAAACTCATATCACGTGACCCCAACCAAAAATCTCTGTAAGAAGTGATTTGTGAAATAGGCAGATAAATTCCAAATGAATGCAGTAGTAATAGTTGAGAGGGTTTCTTTCCTGTGTTCTTAAAAATAGGATAATAAGAATGTCATAGCACAGCAGGGAAAACAAGGCAGGAGAGGATATATTTCAGGAAAGTTAAAACTTTCTGACAGTAAGGCTGCAAGCCCAAGAACTGCAGCTCGTTTTTGCTTACATCAGTATTGGTAATGACCATGTTCAAGCAGTCTTTTTTTTTTTTTTGGCAAACGTATCCACTTTACACTGGATTTGTTTCTGTCAGCAGAGAATGAGTTGAGCCATGTTAGTTCTTTCTTGCCCTGAATTCTTTAAGCTCTTGATTTGGTTAATTATAGATTACTGAAATGGAACCTTTTGGTTATAGGCATGGGAATGTGGGAACAGTATGACTCCTTTTGCCAGTTAGGAAAATACAGCCTTACAAAATGTTCAGTAAGACTGTTGGCAGATTGATCTGAATATGATTTACCATTCATTGGCCTTTTCTATTCCAGGAATTATTATACGCATTTTTCTAATCTTGACAACAACATATTGAGATATAGGTGGCATTATCTCCATTTTACAGATAAAGAAATGAGGTCCTGAGAGATAAAGTGCCTTGCCCAAGGTTATATATCTAGCAGGTTGCAGAGGTAGGACTCAAATCTGTTTTAAACCTTTACCTATTTCCAAAGCCCACGTCCTTTTTATTATACCACACTGATTCTTTCTAAATTTTTAGATGCTGGATTCTGGTCTTTGCCCAGAAATCTTTCAGAATACTTAGTGAACTCTAAGGTACGCCTATCTGGCCAAAGGTTTAGGTCGCTCCAAAACCAAAGTGAGGAGGGTCTGAGTCAGGATTCTAGAAATAAGACAGGAAAAAAAAAAGCACAAATGTAGAACCTCAAAAATTTGTAAAATTATAAGGAAGAAGAGTATCTTATATATAAAAAAGTGTTCCAAAATCAATGATGCATTTTCACATTAATAATTTACTGACAATCTGATAAATTTGTCCTTACTTTAAAAAAAATGTATCCTTATTTTTTTTTTTTTTAAAAGATTTTATTTATTTATTTGACAGAGAGAGAGACAGCGAGAGCAGGAACACAAGCAGGGGGAGTGGGAGAGGGAGAAGCAGGTCTCCTGCTGAGCAGGGAGCCTGATGTGGGACTCGATCCCAGGACCCTAGGATCATGACCTGAGCCGAAGGCAGACGCCTAACGACTGAGCCACCCAGGCGCCCAAAATGTATCCTTATTTTTAAAGTTATAAATAAATCTGAAGGACCTAAGAATATGCTCTTCCTTTCTGTCCAGCTAACAATTTTTTCCGTTCTTTAAGTCCTTTCTTTATGAATGAGTCTCTAATTAAGCCTTTTAAATTAGAAGGAGAAGCACACTGCTGTGTATTCAGTAATGTAGTAAAATAGTGTATGCACTGTATTAGAGCCTTGCATACACTATTTTACTTAATCCTTGTAAGAACTCTTGGAGATAGGTAGTATTCACTTTGTTTTATTGAGGAAACAGAATTGAAGAATTAAGGAATTTGTCTTAAGGTTACACATTTAGTAATGTGATGGAACTAACAGAACTCTAATCTGTTTGACTCCAAAGCCTAGACTCTCTTGCTTTTCAGTTGAAGTTTCATTTCTCTGTTCCAAAGCTCAGATTGAACTTTTTAAATCTTAGTTAATTTGTATATTTTTTTGTGGATGTTTTTGTTATTTCACTAACAGGCAATTTCTTTTTATTTGTTGAGCTTGTGTAATGGTCTTACCATATATTTGAACATTTATGTTTTCTGAGAAAGTAGCCCGTATTTTGTATTAGCATAATTTGTGAATTCTGTTCTCCTTGGGCCTGGGAAAGATTGAAAATAGAGGTGTTTTGGGAGGTTGGTCAGAGCTGAAGTTGCAGTTGTGTATTTGATGTCTTGTCCAGTTAATTGAAGAAATGGATAATTTGTGAAGAAGGGAGAGTGAGTTTCTTTATTACAGAAAGTGTTTCTCTATCCTGCAATGAAAGGGGAAAAGAAAAGATTTATTGAAAATTTTATTTAGGCTCCTTGTCGAGTTGAGTTTATAAAGAATATACAGTTTCTCTCATGGTAGTCTTTGTTTAAATAATTAAGAGAAGTATAACTGAGGCATATGGGAGAACAATCCTGACAGTTGCCCCGATCCATCACCCTGCCATCGTGTTCAAGTGGTATGCACAATTAGAGGAGCTGAAATTCCATTTACCTAGTAAAAGGTTAAGTAAGCTTGATCAGGTTTCTATGGAATTTGTAGGACCTTTTTATAGTCTGAATGACCTGTGGCCCGAGAGTTAGAGCAGAGCAGAGGAAAAAGTAGATTGAAATTTCCTGTTACAGTTCTGAGTTTAAAGCTATTTTGATTAAATAACTTAAGACATGATATGTATGATTTTTAGCCCCCTCTTCCCCAACTATATCCTGCAACAATTCAGTTAGCCATTTTCCTTCTTGGACACTGGACACTTGGACAGCATTAATAGCTAGTGATTTCCTATTCTTTTCTTTAAGGTTCTATCAGTAGAAATATATTGGTTTGGGGCACCTGGTTTTTCTAAGCTCAGAACCTGTATTTAGGAAGGTATAGAGGTTCTAGAGCTGGTTGACTATAAATCAGCCTTTTCCTTAGAGCCTTTCTGAATACTGCAAAGCTGTCATTGAGAGTTAAGTAACCTGAGGCTAAAACTGACTTCATCTTCCCTATAAACTTATTTCCTGCAGTGCTCCATGTGAACCCTTCTGATCACTCTAACAGCTTTGGTACTGTTCACTACCTTGTCTTGGAAAATTCTCTTGGCTTCAGTTATGACTCTTCACTTATGGCTGCCATTTACTGAATACCTACTCTCTGCCAGACAGCTATCTCATCTCATTTAATCCTCATAACAACTTTATCAGATGAATATTATTCACTTTATTTTACAGATGAGAAAATATAGACTCAAAGAGAATAACTTGCTCAAGGCTTTGCCCATCTGTGATGCCTTTGGGGTTAGTGAGATGAAACACTGCCCACAGCAACAGTGGGAGGCTTTGTCACACTGCCAACCACCTCCTTCTCTGACCAAATTCCCATGTGAAATCTGCTTAAGCTCCTGCACCTAGGCTGCTGTGAAGACCACTCTGCAACCTTTTAGATTTCAGAATCTACACTCCTTAGAGAGAAGGCCTAAACCACTATGCCTCACATCTCTGTTTGCCTCATTTACTATCTGACGTCCAGTTATCCATTATCTTCTAATACTCATTTCCTTACCACTCTCCTCATCCTCTCTGCTGATCCAGTTCCCCCGGATCTTTTCACCATGTCCTCTGCAACTTCCCCTTCCATTATCAATAAATCCCCAAGTAGCATCAGCCTCTAGCAGCAAGATAAGTTACAGGGGCAGCAGTGGGGGAGTTGTTAGTGTGGCATCTGATATTCAGAACTATAATGGTGTAACCCAAGCTGCAGCATCTCCTGCTTAACATTAGCAATCAGGTCTTTGCCAACCCCATTCTGTGTATGATTTTGGGTGCTGTTTTTTAGCTTTGTGGCCCTGAAGCAGGTTCTCCAGCCTGAGAGCTGAACCATGGAGCTGAGAGTTGCTAGAGAAAACCAGAAAACCAGGCAGAATGATGTCACTGAATTCATAATTGTCAACCTCATGTGCATAATCAGCATTGCCTAACAATATTAAACATTTCTCTAGTAAGTTCACTTTCCTACCCACTGCAAATGACTGTTTCATACTGTCTCTCTTTCTAATCTCATGTGTTCTTTTTAAACCAGTGATATGCCTTATACTTTAGTATAAAAACAGAAGCCACCAGAAGGGAATTCCTTCATTTCTATACCTCCCAAATCGACAAACCTACCCGCATCTGGGGCTCAGCTTTTTCTCTTTCCCACCTGTTAGATAGAGGAAGCATCCTTCATTCTGTAGAGACCTCTCTACAGGTGCTCTAATCACATTCTCCTGTCCTAAAGAACTTCTTCCTTTGATTATTTCCTCTTTCTACTAAAGCCATTCCTACAGTATTCCAACTTGATTTAATCTCTCCCATTTTGAAAACCCTATCTTCTAAACCCCATATCTCCTCTCTGCTTCTATCCTTTCTACTCCCTTTCACAGCTAAGCTCATTAAAGGAGCTTTCAGCACACAGTATGTACATTTTTTCTTTCCACAAACTCTTTTTTTTTAAATTTTATTTATTTATTTGAGAGAGAGAGAATGAGAGAGAGAGAGAGAGAGCACATGAGAGGGGGAAGGGTCAGAGGGAGAAGCAGACTCCCTGCTGAGCAGGGAGCCTGATGCGGGACTCGATCCTGAGACTCCAGGATCATGACCTGAGCGAAAAGCAGTCGCTTAACCAACTGAGCCACCCAGGCGCCCTTTCCACAAACTCTTTAACCCACTCCCACCTTAATGCTCTGACCAGGACAAAATCCTCTTGCTAAAGTTGCTAATGTCCCATCAGATTGGGAAACATGGTAGTCTGTTTTTTCAGCCCTCATCAAGACCTTGGTAACATTTGACATCCACTTCTTACCCACTCTCCTCTCTTGCTTCCATGACACGGCTCTTTATTAGTTTTCCTCTTGTTTCTTTGACCACTTCTTCTTAGTCTCCTTTGTTGGCTCTTTCTCCTTGATCCTGAGCTGTCTGCTCTTTCCATTGTGTTTTCTCCCTAAGTCACCCACACCACTCCTATACCTTTAAGTGTCATCTACATCCCAGCAACTCCCCAGATTATTTCTTTAGCTAAGACCCCTCTTCCAAATGCCAATCTTGTATGTGCCCAACTGCCTACTTGCAGTTGGACTTAAGAATTCACATGTCCAAAATGGTATTTTTGTCTTTTTGTCTAATCCCCCAAATATGTTCTTGTTTTCTTCATATCAGTTAAATGGTGTTTACATTATTTTTTCTTTCCCTTAAAAAATTGTTTTTCATTGCATAAGTAATGCCTGAACATTTTCTTATAAAATAATTCAGTTTAATAAAGCAGAAGTTCTTCCTTGGTCCTCAGCCAGTCTCATTGCCTTCTCCACAGGCGACTTCTGCTATCAATTTATCTTTCTTGACTTTTTTTTTTTGACTTTACATTCATATTTGCACATAGAAGAATTTGTAGCTTTATAATAACTTTTACATAAATAAAAGCATACTATATATTTGCAGGTTGTTTTTTTTTTCACTTGGAGCTCTTTCCATATCAATATATGTAGATCTATCTTAGTCTTTTTGACACAACTGATTTCCAAAGTTCATACTATTGTTGTTTATTAAATCATTCTTCTGCTGATACATATTTAACTTAATTTTTTTCCTTTATAGACAGTGCTATAGTAACTACCTGTATGCATTTGTGTGTGTGTATGTGTGTGTGTGTGCACGCACGCATGTATAAGTGTTTTTCTAGGGTAGATACCTAAAAGCAGAATTCTGGAGTTGAAAGATAATCCACATTTTAAACTTAATGCCTTCAAAAATGTAGTACCATTTTACACATTAACTAACTATAAACAAGACAACCCTTTCACCCACCTTTACCAACCACTGGATATTTTTATGTCTTTTATGAGGAAAATTGTTTACTGTTGTTTTTATTAGCGTTTTTCCTACTTAACAATATTTATTGAGTGACTACTATGTGCCAAATGCTAGGGGTACAGCAGTGAGCAAAATAGATGAAGATCTCTGCCCTCCTACTGACTTGTGTTTTTCATGTCAGCTTGTAGGAATTCTTTACTATTCTGGATATTTTTTTCTATTTTATTTCTTACTGACACTGACTTGTGACTTTATGATTTTGAAAGTTTTTATGTAGTCAGATTGGGCAGTGTTTTCCTTCATGACTTAAACATTTTGTGTCTTAGAATGGCCTTTTCTACCCCAGTTTATAAACAAATTATTTTATGTTTTCTTCAACTGTTTCTTTGGCTGTGTTTATTATATCTTGGTCCCCAGTCCATCTGGCATGGACTGGAATTCAGCTTTGTTCATAATGTAAGATAGGGACTGTTTGTGATATAAGATAGCTCTATTTGTTCCAAAATAAAATGTAATATTTTACTTTTTCAGGTTTGTTTTCTATTTCTTTTTCTTTAACTTGTCCTCCACTGTTTTTATTTCTTTACTTTTAGCTGGACATATAGATGTAACTTTAGATTGAAGACTATTTAAGTCAAGAATGACACTAAAAATTGCCATCCTGGCAGTAC
The DNA here is from genome assembly GCF_009762305.2 of Zalophus californianus. NCBI lineage: Eukaryota > Metazoa > Chordata > Mammalia > Carnivora > Otariidae > Zalophus > Zalophus californianus. The sequence continues at coordinate 83,429,965 of NC_045606.1, forward strand.
TGAGTGCTTATAGTGAGTTATTCATCGAAGCACTTGCTATTGTAGCAAATTTTACTTATTGTTTATAAATAAACATAATTATAAATGTTTATTATTGTTTAGTGGATCTAAATTTATGTTTTGATAGAAATTGGAGCCTCAGTGATATCTCAAATATACATCCTATTCTGCAGTGGTCTATAGAGGAACTTACCTTCTGCAGTTATACTATGTTGGAAAAATGTGTGGTCCTTTTTCAAAATGACACCTTATTTTTTATAAGGCATTGCCAGGAATTGAGTACATATAATGAGACTGTAGGAAGAAAAAATTTTGCCCTGATTCCATAATTGTGTCCATCTACATTTCATTTTTTTTTCTTTCTTTTTTTGTTTCTACATTTCAAAGTTGATATTACCTCCTCTAGGTTGAAGAAAGACTTCTTTTCCTAGCAAGTAAATAAGGTGTCTTCTTCTATAAAATTATTGGATAAAGCTTGACTGAGTCTAGTCTTGGGTGACTCTGCTTTGGGAGACAGAAATGGAATAGGAATTTTTACTACATTCATATCTGTTGTTTCTATAAGGGAGAAAAGATGATGGGTCTAATACTGTCTCCTTCTAAGGGCCTTTGCTGGACTATATTATAGAAATAGGGAAGCAACTTTACTATTTCTGGATACTTCTCTAATAATCTCCCTAATGTATTGTGAACTTCTTTTGTGCAAAAACCTTGTATGTCCTGTGTGCTAAACACTGCTAAGTGATAGGACTATTAAATCAGCGACATAATCATTCTTGTTCTCAAAAAGAGGGTAGGGAATGCAGATATGAAAATAAATAAATACGATCTGGTTTGATATGAGCAATACTAGAAGCAGTAATTGTTACAGTTTGGAGAGGTCAATACTGAAATTGAGATGCATCACCTTAGGAAAAGTAGTTGGTTGCCTACTCAAGAGGTTTCACAGTGTAGCAGAACCTTTATGAAATTTCCATGTTCCAACTTTACAAGTTCTGAAATTCACATTTTTAGTACACTTAGAGGTCATTTACCTCTTAGGGCTGGCTCATTCAAACCATACTCACAGGAGACTTGTATACAAAACAAAATGGTAAGTTCTAACTTATGATCAGATGTAGAACACTCAAGCTGATCTGATATACATGTCAGTCAGAGGGTACTGTGGAAAATCTGCATTTGAAGTCTGGTTAGGAGCAGTGTATTAAGTTTGGAATCCTTTAGATCCTTGCTACTCAAACAGGTCTGTGACCAGAAGCATTGGCATCTCCTGGGAGCTTGTTAGGAATGCACAATCTCGGGCAACTCTGGTTCTGTACTAATGTATACCCACTAGAACCCTAGTTTTTTTTATTCATTGTTGAGTAATACTGGCTTAGCAGTTGGTCTTATTCGTGCTTCTCTTATGAAACCTCACTGTAGAGAGGCAAGAAAATCATTTCAGGGTTTTTTGGAAGGGTAGAAATGTATACTAAAGTTTATTAAAATACTTGTAATAAAATACTTGATAGAGACAATAGAACCACAGACACGCACAGATACACAAAGACAGACAGACATACACAGATCCTTCATAAAACAGAACCCTTCAAAACCCCTCTACCTAAACCCTTTGCAGACATAAACCCATACCCACACCCACAGAGAGACCTCATGTGTCTCATCTCCATAGAGAGTTCCCTACAGGTACCCACGGAGATATCCCACACAGACCACATAAACCCTGGAGCCCACCCTGTGTGTAACAGAGATACACACACACACTGACACCCAACAAGTAATGCTGACAACTCAAATTTTCATAAGACTTGAATAGTTTTTTCCATATTTTTGAGAAGGGACAAGTATACTCTCTAGGGTACTTTTAAATTCTTTTTTTTTAATATTTTATTTATTTATTCATGAGAGACACAGAGAGAGAGAGAGGGAGAGAGAGAGAGAGAGAAGCAGAGGGAGAAGCAGGCTCCCAAGGAGCAGGGAGCCCGATGCGGTACTCGATCCCAGGACCCTGGGATCATGACCCGGGCCGAAGGCAGACGCTTAACCATCTGAGCCACCCAGGCGCCCTCTAAGGTACTTTTAACTGAGCCAGAAAATAAAGCAAAAACAGACGGACTGCCATTGGGTCTGCAGAACAGTGAATGTTACAAAGCCAGTTTTATTTGAATTCCTGTTTCTGGAACTGCTTGTTCCTGGGCACCATTTTCAGTTTGATGTACTCATCATGCTTGGATGGACAAGTTATTCTTCTCTTATTTTCTCTCAGGAGCTTGCATTCTAGATTGCTGGTTAAGCAGAGTTCCATGTTCAGTTCCCCTTGGTACTAATGAACACACTCCTTGATGCTATCTGAGTCACATAAATCTGCCCAGGATTGGAAGATCCAGAAATACTGCACCTATGTGGAGGACTCACTACTGAGTCCTCTGTGGGTGTGTGTGGGACTAAAGAATGTAGGGCAGAGAGGGAAAATTATGTTAAAACTAGAAAGAGGTGTAATTTTGGTCTTTTTACTTCTTGGGTCATTCGTAGTATAGGTTTGCATAAGACCTGTGATGAAACTTAAGGATGACTCAGGGGAGTAATTTAGTTGTAGGTTAAAAGATTTTTAAACTATGCTGATTTTGGCTGAGGATGGCACATTGATTGTCGGTTGATAAAGAGATCACTGGTATCAACAAAGCCAGATTTTTTAGTTCCTTGGGCAGCATTTTGTGAGAAGTATCTTGTTAGGGAAAAGGAGACTCTGACACATATAGCATGTTTGTGCCTAAATAGTTGAAAGTTTCTATCACACTAAGGGAATTAGGCACCAGAGAGACATTGCTAGAAGAGTTTTACAAATGTAGGTTACAAAAAGTTAAATATTTTTCTCTTGCTGTCTGGTACATGTATATGTTTTCATTTGACCAAAAGCCTATTAAAATTTTTTTTAAGCATATGGAAGAGTACGGAGAAAATTGTACACGCTGCCCAATTTAACAAATGTTGGCATTTTGCAAAATTTTCTGTAGATAACTTTTAAAGATATAAAACATTGTAGACAAAATTGAAGAGCCTTTTGTACCCCTTCTCTGTTTATTCCCTTTCTTCTTTTCTCTCCCTCCATCACAGAGGTAACTGCTGTCCAAACTTTGCAGTTTATTATTCCCCTTCATGTTTTAACACCTTTGCAATATATTATCAATATCAATTGTATATTGATAAACAATATATAGCATTGTTCGTATGTTTGTAAACTTAACGTAAATGGTACCATAGAGCAGATACTATTCTGCAACCTACTTTTTTCACTCAACTTTATTTTGAGTTTTAACTAGTCTGATACATGTAGATTTTCTAGTTGAGTTGTGTTAACCTACTGTGTAGTGCTTCATGGTGTGACTCTACCACAGTTTACCCATTCCCTAGTAATGTTTCCTCTTTTTTTTTGAACTGGAGTGAACATCTTTAAATCATGCTTCCTTATCACGTATATGATAGTTTCTCTAGTGTATATCCCATAAACAAAATTGCTTGAGGTATACCAACTTTACCAGATACTCCCAAATTGCTTTCTAAAGTGGTTTTATTAACACTTGTTTTCTGAATCCTTAATAATGTGTGGTATTATCAGATATTAAATTTTGTCAATCTGGTAGTTGTGAAATGGTATCTCTGTTTTAATTTGCATTTCTTTGGATATTAGTGAGACTGAGCATCTTTTAATATGTTTGCAGTCCTTTTGGATTTCCTTATTTGTAAAATGTCTAAGGGGGTGCCTGGGTGGCTCAGTCGGTTAAGTGTCTGCCTTTGGCTCATGTCATGATCCTGGGGTCCTGGGATAGAGCCCCGTGTCCCTGTGGGCCAGGCTCCAGGGAACCTGCTTCTCCCTCCCCTAGCCCACCCCCCACCCCGACTTGTGCTCTCTCTTGCTGTCTCTCAAATAAATAAATAAAATCTTAAAAAAAATAAAATGTCTATATTCATGTCTTTTCCCATTTTTCTATTGGGATCTCATTGGTTTTCTTATTGATTTTTTAAGAGTTCTTTATGTTTGTTCTAATCCTTTATCAGATATTTGTGTTGCAAATATCCTTTGGTCTATGGCTTGTCTTTATTTACTTATAATGACTTTTATACAGAAGTTAAAATATGTAATGTAAAATTGATCTATTTTTTTCTCCATGTGGTTTGTCCGTTTTGATTGTTATTTTAGAAACTTTTCCCTGTCCTGATACGTAATACCACTTTTTGTCACATCCTCTGTATCATCCATTCTGTTTCTGGGTTCTGTATTGTTTTATTGCTCTCTTTGTTGATTTCTTTACCAATACCACACTTTGTTTTTTTAATTTCTAGAACTCTATAATAACTCAGTATTTGCTTGTGTAAGTTCCTCTGAATATATTTTTAAATTTTTAACAGCTTTACTGGGGTAAAATTTACATAGGATAAAATATACCTATTGTAAATTACAATTCAGTGACTGTTAATACATTTGAGCACAGGAGCCCGAGGTAGGGCTCTATCTCATGACCCTGAGATCGTGACCTGAGCCAAAACCGAGTCATATGCTTAACCTGCTTAACTGACTGAGCCACCCAGGTGCCCCTCAACCTCCTAATCTTTTTTTTTTTTTAATTTTTATTTATTTGACAGAGAGAGACAGCGAGAGAGGGAACACAAGCAGGGGGAGTGAGAGAGGGAGAAGCAGGCTTCCCACTGAGCAGGAAGCCTGATGCGGGCTCAATCCCAGAACCCCGGGATCATGAGCTGAGCTGAAGGCAGACGCTTAACGACTGAGCCACTCAGGCGCCCTCAACCTCCTAATCTTAAGGGAGGTTTTTTTTGTGCATGTATGTTTGTTTCTTCTCCTCAGACCAGCCAAGGCATTCTACTGTATTTACCCTTTTTCTTTCCTTTTTTTTCCCCAATCTGATCTACTTGTAGGTACCAATAGGACATTTGTTTAGGATGGGTGCCCTCTAAAAATCCTTTTCTTTTTTCTTTTTTTAATTTTTTAATTTTTAATAGGATTGAACTTATGACTCTGGGTCGCATGTTCTACCGACTGAGCCAGCCAGGCGCCCCTGAAAAATCCTTTTAGATATAAAAGTCAAACTCTTCAAAGGCATACCTATTTCAGTGTGACTCCAAATCAGCAGACCTTTTTATGGCTTACCTATGGATGCAAGGGGCATCCCCAAAGATGATGCAAAAGATGCAGACCCCTTTAAGAGCCAGAGTTACTCCCAAAGATAGCCTAAGCAAGTTAAGACTTTTTGTTGTCTTTACTGGTGGTATAAAGAACTCCTTAAGACAAAGGAAACGAAAGACAAAGAGACAGGAAAACAGTGACTTTTTCTGGGAGGTTAAGGATCAATAACCAATGGTATCCAAAACCATATTTATGACAGTCACAGTCCAAAGAACTAATTCTTTTTTTTTTTTTTTAAAGATTTTATTTATTTGACAGAGAGAGAGACAGTGAGAGAGGGAACACAAGCAGGGGGAGTGGGAGAGGGAGAAGGTGGCTTCCCGTGGAGCAGGGAGCCCGACGCGGGGCTCGATCCCAGGACCCTGGGATCATGACCTGAGGTGAAGGCAGACGCTTAACTGACTGAGCCACCCAGGCGCCCCCAAAGAACTAATTCTTACAAATGTTTTTCTCCTGCTAATCTGAATTTGGAAAAGAAGGCATAAGGAGAAGTTCACCTTCCTTTCTTGACCAGACAAGAGACAAAAATCCAGGAGACTGACTTTTGTAAGAATTCTTACTTTTTGCTGGCCTTTGTCAGTTGCCCCAGGATTTTTAGCTATAGTCTTCAAGGATTGTGAGATGTCTCAGCTGTTCCTTCATGGTCACTAAAACTATAGGGGAAGAAAAAAATATTTTTTCTACTACCCCCTCCTTAGCTTTCTGGCTGGGGCCCTATACATTCGACTGACAAAGACAGATTAACAAGAGAAAAGCACACAGAGTTATTTAATAAAAGTTTTACATGAGATGAGAGCCTTCATAAGAAAATGAAAACCCGAAGAAATCGTTTAACCTGAATTTTTTTTATTAAGATTTATTTGAGAGAGATAGAGCACGAGCAGGAGGGCCAGAGGGAGAGGGAGAGAGAATCTCAGCAGATTCCATGCTGAGCGTGGAGCCTGACACAGGGCTTACTCTCACAACACGGATATCAGGACCTGAGCCAAAACCAAGAGTCGGATGCTTAACCAACTGCACACCCAGGAGCCCCAAACCTGAATGTTTTTAGGCTAGTTTGATGAAGAGTGGAAAGTTGTGGCAAAATGTGATAGAACAAAAGGGTCTGAGCTAAGGGTAGTAAACTGGGGAAACTAACAGGGCATTAATATTCATTATGCCAAGGTGCCATATTTTGGGACAGCATGTTCTGAACCCCATCAATGATGATAAATCATATAGCTTGATGATGATGATATCCAAAAGTAATTATTTCCAGTATGAATACACCCATTAATCTACATAGCTAATTCTAGATTCTTTTCCTTTTACACTGCCTTCTGAGTTATTATAGTGGCTTATCAATTTTATGGTCTTTATAAAGGATCTTTTGGGTATTCCAGAAGTCATTGATTTTATTTTTTTCTCTTACTCCTTCCCTTAGGTAATGTCTTTAAATCTCCTTTGTTGGTTAGTGGACCAACTTTTTGTTCATTAGGTATTTGGCTTGCTTTTGGTGGATTTTCACAATGTAATGCTAGCACATAATAGGTGCTAAATGTTTGTGGTAATAGAGCTGAGCCCCATCATGAACCATTGATTTGTAACATACTTCTCTCCCCTTATCAGCTCAAGTACCTGTCCCTTGAATGAATGTAACTCCTGATGCAGTCACACACATGAAAACTTTAGTATTTTCAGCTCTTGTATGTAACATTCTTGGTTAGATTCTCTGTCAGATGTTACTGGTAATTAAGCCTTTGGAAAGAGCCCAAGAGTTTTCAGACTGGCTAGACAATAGCAACAAGAACAGTAAGTAGTATATAATGATATGATGATACTTGGCAATTCTAAAGCAATACTGGTTTTATTGAGGAACATCAGGTTAAACCAGTTAAGGCTCCTTTGGCTGAAAACCTACTTTGTAGATTTTATACTTTTATTTACTCTTTTTTTCTTCAGAGTTGTTCCTTAAATATGTAGCAGAGATCATGGTAGATAAGTATCCGTACTTAAAGACTGGGATATTCATCAAGCGGGCTGTTGGCTTAAAGGGAGCAAGGATGATGGGTATTTTGGGGTTTGCAGTCAGACTCGTGAAGCCTATGTCCCAATCTTGGGGAAAAAAAGGAAGGGCACCCTAGGAAGATTGGGGCCTTGCCAAAATGTAGCACAGTATCAAAGAATACTCTCTTTAGAGCACTTATAAATATGAATTAGTGCTTACAATAGCACTGTGGTAAGCAATTATAGTTTACAAATGGAAAGGCCAAATAAAATGAAATTCAATTAATGTTTGTTAAATGCCATTAAGCACTCCACTTAGTGTTTGTCCAAGGCTCCAGAGCAGAGAGCTGTAAATGCAAAATCCAAATGCTGCATTTTGCCAAGAGAGCATCTTAGTCTCTATATCTGTAAATATAAATAATTCCCAAATTATAAGGTTGTAATACAGAAATATATATATATTTTTAGATTTTATTTATTTATTTTAGAGAGAGTGGATGCATGTGCTTGCAAGCGAGGGGAGAGGCAGAGGGCGAAGGAGACTCAGACTACGCACTGAGTGCAGAGGCTGACCCTGAGATCATGACCTGAGCCAAAACCAAGAGTCTGATGCTTAACCTACTGAGCCCCCCACCCAGGCACCCCAGAAATATATTCTTTAGCAGAGATAAGAATGCAGATATTTCAAAATATACTTATTTAGATCTTTATGTTTCGTGAATTTTCAAAGGGGTAAAAAATTACAAAAACAAGTAACAAACCTAGTTTATAGTTGTATCTTTTTTGCTAAAGTATTATGATTTAGTCAAATCAAACACAAGGTAAATAACTGAACTTGTTCTATAAATACTTCAACCAAATGCTTATTTGACTGAATCACAATATGAACACTTGGTTAAAGTATTACAGGATAAGAACTCAAGTTTAGCTTTTTTACCTTGTGTTTGAAGTGTTAATATAACATCTAAATGAAGATGTTTTACAGATAGAACTGGTGTCTAAGTGGAAATTGAAGGAGAGCGTCAAGAAATAGCTTTGGAAATTGTTATGAAGGTCCTAATCATAATGGTAGCTATACGTAGAACGATTGTAGGGGGTCTAACAAGATTAAGCTTGGGCCAAAGCACCATTAATAGACAGGAAGAAGAAAAAATGTTGGCAAAACTACATTATTATCCTTTAATATAATTTTACCTTTGTATAGCTTTTTATATCTTTTAATTCAGTGAAATCCATCATTTTATTTAATACTGAAATAGAGTTTGAAATATACTAACTGACTTTTTAGTATAACATTAGTTTCAGGGAAACTATTACTGTTTTTTTAAACTATGATTTAAAAAACTAGATACTTACGTTTAATTATTTTGTACATGATTGGTACATTGTTAATATTTTTCAAAGAATAGCAGTTTTGTTGAAACTAGAGCTGAAGTCTTTTAATTTTCTATCTGTATCTCTTTGTTGTACCATACTGCTGTAAAACCATCAGTGTTCATTAAGCCAAAACAGTGTAATCTACAGGCTTTATTTCAAAGATCTAATTTTGGTAAAGAGACTTGAAGACAATATTATAGCTACCCTTTATTTTCTCTGAGCTAGGTCATCAGCTAAGAAGGGGAAGAGAAAAAGGCTTCAGAAGTTTGAGTAAAATGGTGAATATTTGAAGTAGTTTTTTGTGGAGTATGAGCAAGTGAATTAATCAAAAATATAGCAGGGTGTCAGAATTAATCAGAAAGTGTAGAATTAAATTTTCTAAGTCACATTTTAATTAATTAATTAATTTTTAAGTAGGCTCCACACCCAACATGGGGCTCGAGCTCATGACCCCAAGATCAGGAGTCATATGCTTTACTGACTGAGCCAGCTGGGGGCTCCTCTAGTAGTCACATTTTTAAAAGTTAATTAATTTATTTGTGTATTTTTAAGTAAGCTCTATGCACAATGTGGGGCTTGAACTCATGACCCCGAGGATCAAGAGTCTTATCCTCTACCAACTGAGCCAGCCAGGCGCCCCATAGTAGTTACATTTTAAAAAGTAAAAAGCAACAAGTAAAATTAATTTTAATGATATATTGTATTTTATTTATTTATTTATTTATTTGACAGAGAGAGAGAGACACAGCAAGAGAGGGAACACAAGCAAGGGGAGTGGGAGAGGGAGAAGCAGGCTTCCCCCAGAGCAGGGAGCCCGATGAGGGGCTCAATCCCAGGACCCTGGGATCATGACCTGAGCTGAAGGCAGATGCTTAACAACTGATCCACCCAGGCACCCAATATATTGTATTTAGCCAAACAAATCCAAATGTTATTTCAATATGTGATCAGTATAAAAATTCAGATATTTTGTCCTTTTTAATTTTTATTTTTAAAATTAAAAAAAATTATTTATTTTAGAAAGTGGGGAGGGGCAGAGGGTGAGAGGGAAAGAGAGAATCCCAAGCAGACTTCCTGCTGAGCACAGAACCCTATGCAGGGCTCAGTCTCCCCACCCTGAGATCATGACCTGAGCCAAATTCAAGAGTCAGACACTTAACCAACTGAGCCACCCAGGTGCCCCTTGCCCTTTATTAGACTTAATCTTCAAAATCTAGTGTGTTGTTTTGGCAGCACATTTTAATTTGGACACATTTCAAGTGTCCACCAGCTACATGTGGCTAGTGGCTATCTATTGAATAGTGTCGTTCAAAAGTAAGTAAAAATTAAATTTTGAGCTGCATAGATACTGTCATCTGTTATTTACATGAATATATTATTTTTTCTAACAGTTCCTGGGGATAAGGCAATTCATTTGATAGACCTGGCTTGATGAACTCAAGGGAGTTGATCCATTAAAAAAAAAAAAGGTGAGATCCAGTTAGAAGGATGTTCATTCTACAGGAGTAGGCAATGCTAATACTAAATTTAATACCATTATCTAATAGACACGTCCACCTTGCCAGGTGAAAGCTGGCTTCTTGTTACCCTTCAGCTATGTACAAGTGTGTATATCCTTTAAAAATATAGAAAAGGTAGTATACTACATAACAACATTCTGCATCTTGCTTTTTTCCTACTTAATATATCCTACAGCTGCTTTGTTTTTAAAGTCTATAGTCCGTTGAATGGATGTACCATAATTTATGCAACCAGTTTGCTATTTATGGTTATTTTCAATATTTTGCCCTTATGAACAATGGCATAATGAATATTTTTGTATATATGTGTTAATGTCTGTAGAATAGATTCTTACAAATAGAATTTCTGGTTCAAAAGGTAGGTATATTTTTTTATTTTATAAATATTGCCAAATGCAATAGAGGTTATACCAGTAAACACTCTCAACTAGTAGTGTGAATAAACTTTTTCTTAAATAGAACTGATTCTCAAAATTTATAATTAAAAAATTTTTATTGTGCTGTTCTAACAGAAGAGGCATAGGTAGGGGCACCTGGGTGGCTCAGTCGGTTAAGCGTCCCGACTCTTGGTTTCAGCTTAGGTCGTGATTTCAGGGTCACGAGATCGAGCCCCACATTGGGCTCAATGCTCAGCGCGGAGTCTGCTTGAGATTCTGTCCCTCTCTCTCTGTCCCTTCCGCTTGTGCTTGCTCTTTCTCTCTAAAATAAATAAATAAACCTTTAAAAAAAAAAAGAAGAGGCATATAGGTAGCCCCCTTTTGTCCTGAGATGATCCTCTTGAGCCATCAGAGTTGGAACCCTTGGGTTCCAGAGTATAGATTGAAAACACCGATTGTAATCTAGCTCCCCTTATTTTTTATGTATGAAGAAAAGGGTTCCAAAGAGATGGAGCTATTCCTCCAAGACTTCCCCAAAGCAGAAAAATAGGAATGGCTCTGAAATGTATGAAAGGAATTTCAGAAAGGAATTTCTTAGTGTTCTCTGTAACAGATAAACCTCAATTAATGACTTTTTGAGAATCAGACCTTTTAAAAATAACATTTTTTTAAAAGATTTTATTTATTTATTTGACAGAGAGAGAGACAGAGTGAGCACAAGCAGGGGGAGTGGCAGGCAGAGGAAGAGGGAGAAGCAGGCTCCCCACAGAAAAGGGGGAGCCTGATGTGGGACTCGATCCCAGGACTCCGGGATCATGACCTGAGCCGAAGGCAGTCGCTTAACCAACTGAGCCACCCAGGTGCCCTAAAAATAACATTTGAAGTTTGATTTTGTTTTCATAAACTTCATGGTTAGTGGAGACATTGGCAGCTCATGGCATAGGAGTAGAGTAGGGAACTTGATAGGGAAAAAGTAAGGGAGGAAGTCCTTGCCTTCATATTTCTGATGTGATGATAGCTGATCTGAAAAGCAAAAGGGGGCAAAGACTAGCTAAGGAAGATGAGGTGGTATAGAAGAAAAAAGATCTAGAGTGCCTAGTCCAGTGCCTGGTCCATAGTAGCTGCTAGTTATGCTAGTTCTGTGTTTGTGGAAGTATAGATTGGTCTAACCATTTTGGAAGGAAGTACTCAGATTATACATTATGTATACCCCATGATCCAGAAGCTCTTTCCCTAGGCGTATATCTGAAAGAAATGCTCACACAGTATATAACTGGTTGTTCATTATGGTGTTATTTGTTTACAGAAAACAAACTTGTTGTCCTACTCTTTCCCTAATGATGGGTAAATTATGACACACTTATCCCACTAAGAACTGTCTGTCAGTTTGAAGCAGTGGACTAGATGTGCACATGGCAACATGATGTATCTTAAAAACAAGGTACTGAATAAAAACAGAAAGGAACAGACTGGGGGGTGCCTGGGTGGCTCAGTCGTTAAGCGTCTGCCTTCGGCTCAGGTCATGATCCCAGGGTCCTGGGATTGAGCCCCGTTTCCGGCTCCCTGCTCCACGGGAAGCCTGCTTCTCCCTCTCCCACTCCCCCTGCTTGTGTTCCCTCTCTCACTGTGTCTCTCTCTGTCAAATAAATAAATAAAATCTTAAAAAAAAAAAAGAAAGGAACAGACTGGGATATGTAATACAATAGCATTTATATAAATTAAAAAATGTATGTAAGTAAAACATATCGCACAGTTTGCAAGAAAATATGTAAGCACATTAAGTATATTACAGTGATTGCCTAAATTGAGTGCTAATGGGAGTGGGATAAAAGAGAATAACTAGAATAAAAATATGTAAATGTAAAACTTCATTTCTTCAGTGAGGTGATGTTTGAAGCATCTATTGGTTGACTAGGAGGCTATCTGCAGACCAGTACCCTGTGTCTCCCACTGTTACTACCTTTGGGAGTAATATTTCTGATAACAAATTATCATTGGAACATATTTTATTGTTAATCTAACTATACTTAAAGTGAATATTTGGGGTTCATGTTTCTGAAATCTTCCTCTTTTTTTTTTGGCCTTTATTTCCTCTTCACTTCTTCTGTTACTATGTGTTCTGTTTGGTTGGTACTTTCATATAGAATATACTTGCCTAATTGTTTATGTCTCATTTAGATACTACTTGTATAGCCAGCACTATATGTTGTCATTCTTAGAAGATGATACTGATACTTGGTGATGAGTCGTATGAAACACTCTTCAGTGTCCTCTTAGATAATGGCCTTTTTTTATTAAAGGAAGGGAAAAAATACTTAGAATAAGCACTCACTGGTTTGATCCATTACCCTGTATAGTATTTGTTATTTATCTAGCTTTTCCTAAGAATCTCTGCTTAGGGCAAATAAAAATAGTGACTCCTAGCAAGTTCTCGGAGGTAGCAGTGAGATCGTGGGTAGAATATAATATAGGAAACAAATGGCCCCTACCTTTCTGCAATTTCTGTTGCTAGAACTACTCTTCCTTTTGTAGGTCATGAACTTTTGAGTAGCTTGAGTTTTGAGTTAGCTTTAGTTGAAGTTTTGGTTGTTAATGTGTACCACCCAGTCCCGTGCTCCAGATTAGCAACTAGAAAAAAGAGCGGTGATGGAATTAAAGTAACCTTGGCAACCATTATAATGTAAATGAACCTCCTCGGGAAGGAAGTTGTGAGCGTGGGCACTTGTTAGGACATTCCTTTATAGTTTTTCAACTAGAGCTGACTAGCATTTTGCTATTTTAAAATTCTGGTATAGCTGCTCCTCAGATATCATCGAGTCCTGTGCCACTCTGGCCTTTTTCAATTTTCTGAGAAGCTAATACCATGTTTTAATACATATATAAAACAAAAATGAATCTCCAAACAATGTGCTTATTCTCTTCATATACATGAAGACCTCTTTTTCCTTTACTAACACTACCTTTTTCTCATTGCCTTCTGGCACTAACATTGCTGCAACTCTGCACCAAATCTCTGATGCACAAAGGAAGCCACTTAGGTTTCCGGAGAAACAGTGTGGTGTGCATCTAATAGACCCTGATGGCCAAGATTTGGCTTATGATAGAACTGATAGTGCTAAGGCTAGAACTTAAGTAGCATGAGAGAGACAAATCCTTTGTTTCAAATCTTAATTTTTTGTTTTTGCCTTTAGGCTTTAAGAAATAAAATTTTTTACGTGTTTTGGAGTTTTAATGCGGACTTACTCTGTGGATTTAGAGATTGGATGACGAAGGGAGTAACAAAAGTGAAACCAAAGTTATTACCAAACTGGGTTGAGTTGCTAAATTAAGTACTGTACTTGTTTACTGCCTCCTAAATGAGTTCAGTGGTTTTAACAGAGTTTATGAGTGAAAAGCTTGGGGTTCTTATTCAAGTTTAACCACTGTTATACTGTTGGTGCTAAGCAAATACTTCCATCAGCCTCAGTTTTCACTTTGTAAAGTAAGATTGAAAACAAGGACTCTTTCGATTGTGGGAAATATTTACAAAAGGGGCCAAAATATAACTAGTGGTGTGGTCAAGAATGTCATCTGATGTAAGACAAATTCTAAATTATAGGATAATAAGCCTTACATATCTTCTTTAGCTTCCTTCAGTAAAGGCTTTTAAAATACTGTTACTTTGATTTTTAAGCCTCCTTCCTCCAACCATACCCTTTTGTTGAGTTGTCATTCAGATCATCTCAGGTACTCCTTTATAACAACTGTCTTTGTTGGCTTAGCCATCAACAGGTGAGTTGATCCTGAACTTCAAATATTTGAGCATTTATTATATGAAAAGCTTAGAACTGTGTGCATGGAGAATAAGTTCAAAATATGTAAAAGCATAATACCTGCCCTTTAATCTAACAGTCATTCAAATACTTGGAAACAGCTCTGATGTTCCTTTTCCTGCCTCAGATCTTATTTGTGGAAATTGTTCCTGATTCTCTTAGTTGTTCTTCATATGATTTAGTTTGCCAGCCCTGTTAACACCTTCCTGGCTATCCTTTTCTGGATTTATTATATGGCCAGGGTTAACCTGTAAGAGTTCACATACCAAATTATGGTTTTTGGCTGTTGCTTGACCTGTAGCAGGTTTTTTTTTGTTCAGGTTACTGTGATGTAGGAAAGAACATTTAGGGTTCAAGCTGACAGCCAAGAAAAAATTCTTGAGACATCCCTGGTGCAAAAAGGTGGTTTTTATTAAGCCTGGGAACAGGACTGGTGGGCAGAAGAGCTGCACCAGGGTCATGAGGAGTGGCCCATTATATACTTTCAAGTTGGGAAGGGGTTCAGGGTAGCCTAAGTCTCTAAGGAATTTGGAAGCAAGGTTTCCAGGACCTTGAGGAGGCTAGCTCTTGTTGGGAAAAGGTCATTTATTACTGTCTAATAAAACCTTAGTTATGAGACTCTTCAGATGTATATTGGTGGGCCTTATGCTTGGGGGGCTGTTTGCCAATACGTATCTTGCGGGGTTTAGAGATAAAGGAAATTTCTAAGGAATTTTTATATGTTAAAGTAGTCTTACAGGATCCTGGGGGTGGAGGTTGGGTTAGGATTATCTTTTGCCTTTAGCAAAGTATTAACATGGAGGCAGTTGAGTCCCTCCTAGAGGAATGTCACTCTGCCTGTTTCCAGGACTTGTCAATGGGCTGTAGATAGTAAGGAAATTTAATAATTTTTTCTTTTGCTTTTGTTTCCCACATCAACTGTACTGTTATTTGGTAAACTGAGTTTGTTTAGACCTCTTAAGCTAATTATGACACTTCATAATGAAGGCTCATTTTGAACTTACACTCAGTTGTTAAAAGAAATAACAGGTCAAAAATGGAGTCCCTTGTACTAACCCGATGTCACCAAACCGAGATTTAATACTTAACCTAATTGCAGTTTTGACCTTCCTCAGGAATGTAATCTTTAACTGGTCAGTCTGGAAATTTCCTGGTTAGTCCCAGTGTGGTTATCTGCCTAATAGACCTGATTTTCTCCCAAAGGAGGTGACCTTGCCAGAAATAATTATTTTTTTTCATTAATGACCCTTTTCCCATCCCTCTCTGACTTTAAAAACTTTATTTTTCTTTTCTTTTTTAAAGATTTTATTTATTTATTTATTTGTTTGTTTGTTTATTTATTTATTTGAGAGAGAGTGTGTGTATGTGAGGGGGCCAGGTTGAAGGAGCAGAGAGGAGAGGGACAGATTCTGCCTGTGCTGAGTGTGGATCCCATGACCCTGAGATCATGACCCAAGCTGAAACCAAGAGTCAGATGCTTTGACTGAGCCACTCAGGTGCCCCCCAAACCTTACCTTTCTTACCTTTCGTTTCCTTTTCCTTTCCTTTCCTTTTCTTTTTTCTTTTCTTTTTTTTTTTTTCTTTTTCTTTTCTTTTTCTTTTTCTTTTTCTTTTTCTCTTTCTTTCTTCTTCTTTCTTTCTTTCTTTCTTTCTTTCTTTCTTTCTTTCTTTCTTTCTTTCTTTCTTTCTTTCTTTCCTTCCTTCCTTCCTCCTTCCTTCCTTCCTTCCTTCCTTCCTTCCTTCCTTCCTTCCTTCCTTCCTTCCTTCCTTCCTTCCTTCCTTCCTTCCTTCCTTCCTTCCTTCCTTCCTTCCTTCCTTCCTTTCTTTCTTTCCTTTCTTTCTTTCCTTTCTTTCTTTCCTTTCTTTCTTTTTATTTGACAGAGAGAGTACACAAGCAGTGGGAGAGGGAGAGAAGCAGGCTCCCCACTGAGTGGGAAAGCCCAATGCGGGGGTGGGGGGCCCATCCCAGGACCCTGGGACCATGACCTGAGCCTAAGTCAGGACACTTAACCAACTGAGCCACCAGGTGCCCCAACCTTTCCTTTTCTGTAGCTCTTTGGAGCTTCTTTCTGTTTGCTAGAATGGGATGCTGTTCAATTCATGAATCGTTAAGCCAATTTGATTTTTAAATTTACTCAGTTTGAATTTTTGTTATTTAACACAACTAAATTCTCAACTAATCATCAACTGATGTTAAAATTGATGTCTTACCAGTAGAATACTTTTCTTTAGATAACTGCATTTACATTCATTCTTGATAAATTTCATTTTGTATTTCAGTCCATTGTTCTACCTGTTCAGATATTTATTTTTTTGATTATATCATTCATGGCCTATCTAATCATCCCAGATTTATATCACTAGCAAAATGTATAAGCTACCTTTTAAATCTTCAGAGTGTTGATAAACATCTACCAAAGTAAGGCCAAATACAGAGCCTTGTGATAACATTAGAGCCTACCATCCGGATTGATGTTAAGTCATTGATTAATAATCTGAGGATGGCTGTTTAACCAATTTTAAATCTATTACCTGACTAATATAAGAAATCTTAGCTTGATTTCAGTAAGATGTATTTGACCTACTCTGTTATTTTGTCTGATCTCTCAGTCTACTAATTTTGCCAAAAGTAAAATTAGGTCAGCATGACTTTTTTCTTATTGAACCCATTCTGGCTTCTGGCGCTCTCTATACCCCTTCCCTACCCTGCCATAGGCTGACATAGAATTTTTCTGGGAATCCTTGTTAAAATCTTAATCTGTAGTTCCAAGAAATTTAGTATGTCTCTCTTTTTTTTCCTTTGAAATTGAGGAAAATTGAAATAAAATTTTCCTATTTTCCCAGTCTTCTTTTAAAAAATTTTTTTAAGATTTTATTTATTTATTTGAGAGAGAGAGAATGAGAGATAGAGAGCACGAGAGGAAGAGGGTCAGAGGGAGAAGCAGACTTCCCGCTGAGCAGGGAGCCCGTCGCGGGACTCAATCCCGGGACTCCAGGATTATGACCTGAGCCAAAAGCAGTCGCTTAACCAACTGAGCCACTCAGGCGCCCTATTTTCTAGTCTTTTAGCTTCTGTTTTCCATGATATATCATGGAGATCTCAACGTTTTAGGCTATAATTTATCTGATCTAGAGATTTGAATGTATTAAAAAGCTACTGGATGCTCTTTTATTATCTTTTCTTCTGTCTCAGGCTTCAGTTTTCTCTTAACCATATGTGTTCTGCTCTTTCCAATCTGGAAGAGTATTCTTGATAAAGAAATATAGAAGCAAAATAAGAGTGGAATAGGTTAGATTTTTTTTATATTATCTTTTAACATGATGCAAGGCCCTGTCTTATCTTTTTGTATCCAACTTTGCTGGAAAAAGACTATTAGCACTGTATAAGCTTATATTGATCCTCTGTTATATGCCAAGCACTGCAATAGATTCTTGGACTCCAAAGATGAGTAAGACATAGTCTTTTCTCTTAAGGAAGCCACAATGTAGTTGGAGACATACCTATTTATATAAATAGCAAGATAATGGCTAATAGAGGATGTTTAAAATCCTGTGGTGGAGCAACCAGTTGTGTTTAAGGGGACAGGTTTACATGAACCTTCACGGGGAAGCTCTGTTTAAGTGGATCCTTAAAGGAAGTATAGACATTTTGGGTGGATTGGGATAGAACTGGAGGAATAACATTTCTTTTATGAAAAACATGTAAATAAATGAACAGAAGGGCCAACATGATTGAGAAATCTTTTTAAAATAATCTAGTATGGTTGTGGTATGGAATATAAAGGGAGTCCCAGGAAATAAGCCTGGAGAGACAAGCAGGACTGTATCAGAAAGAGCCTTCATAGTATGATAGTGACACATGAGTGTCACTGAAGAGTTAAGCAAGAGATGTGATCAAAACAGGGTAGTCAGAGTCCTTTTTTTGATACATAAGTCAGTTTAGGCTAGGTTATGTTGTGGTAACAAACAATCCCTCAATTTTAGTGGTTTATAATAACCAGGGTTTTTTTTTTGCTAATGCTGTGTATTTATCATGGCCCATTTCCAGGACTCGGGCAAGAGATGCAGCTCTTGTCTGGGATATTAACCTTGTGGTAGAGGGAAATGAGACATTACTCTGAAACCTTCTGTTCAGAAGTAAAATGTGTAATTTCCTCTTATTTCTTTGGCTATAGCAAGTCGTATGGCTAAACCTGACATCAACTGAGCAGGAATGTCTGATCCTCTACCAGGGAGGGGAAATGAATATTTTGAATAAAAATGGCATCTATTTACATGCATCAAATTCTGTTTCTTTACTTTCGGGGATTACCCTGGAGCTGCTGATAGCCATGTTCCCAGTGATTTAAAGTAACCTGAGGGAATGAAGCTAGTAGTGTGCAAAGAAATGGGAGACCTGAAAATGTCCTGGCAGCTTTAGTCTCTGCACTCCCTGGGGCTGCCCAGGTTCCTAAAACTTACCTTGGTATTTGTGAGCTAATAGGAGAGTGTCATGGTTGGAATTTTATTTTAGATTACTTTGGATGCAGTATGGAGAATGGGGAGAATGCATTAGAGTAGAAGCAATTAGTACCATATGCAGAAAAGAATGGTTAGTGACCTTTTCAGATATGGAAACACAATCTTGGGCCCTAACGGTGGGATTGGAGAGATGAAGTTGAACTTTTTTAGAGTCACCCCAGAGGTAGAATCAGGTTCTGGTTATTGTAGGGAGGAGTGAAAGAGAGGGAAGACAGTTATGGCCAGTTAGGACATTTGGGTGGATGCTGGTGTCATTCACCAACATAGGAGGTAAAATGCGGTGGGAGAAGATACTTTAATTTTAGACATGTTAAGTTTGAGATGTCTGTGGAACATCTAAATAGGGATGGCTAGTAGGCAAATTGGATATACTGTTATGGGGCTCAGAAGATGTAAAGAGTTATTACAATGGTGATTCATGGGATGTAAGGGTAGGAAATCGTGGATAAGAAGGAAAAGGAATAAAAGATGGCCAAGAGATTGAAAGTAAAAGGATCAGTGAGCTAAAGTCAATGTGAGATCAGAGTAGGAGTAACTGAACAAGCAAGCTAAAAGGAGAGGTCAGAGAGCAAATTACCCAAATAAGCTCTTGGAGATGGAATGGTTTCCGGTGATGATAAGATCTGGGGTGCGACCTTGGTAGTAGTTAGCTGAGATAGAATGAAGGAGAACATCATTAGAGATGAAATGAAGGGACTTAAAGGCCAGATCTTCGTGGGCCACCCACATGCACTGTTGAATTCACTCAGTGTTGCACAACTTCTAGTTGTCTACTCAACATCCAGTTTTTATTGCTTCCTTATTAACGGAACCCAGGGCAATGTGCACTGGAAAAACTACTTGGAATTAGATTCAGCTGCATTTGACAGTAACCATCAATAACAGTGGTTTATATGCATATAATACACTATCTTTGTTCATGTAAAATTATTGTTTTACATCTTTTATAGTATTTATGGTATGTATTAGATTCTGAGTAAGTTATATGGATGATTTATTAATTCTACTCACTTGTAACCCTCAGAATGTATTGTAGTTATAAAGAAATACAGAGGTAATAAGTATTACAAGGTTGGCATGGTTACTCTGCAAAGATTGTCATTTTGCTCCATCATTCTTAGTATGTTGCTTCCATCCTTTCATGGTTCACGATGACTGCTGGAGCTCAAGGCATTATTCCTGTATTATAGCTATCAAGGAGAAAGGGCAAATGGCCAAAAAAAGGGGAGGGGCCTTCCCAGGAGCCCCACCCAACAATTTCCATTTACCTTTGCTCTGCTAAGCCCAGGTTAATGGTGAAATTTAGGATGACTAGAATCTGAGAGAGACTTATTTATTTATTTATAAAGATTTTATTTATTTGACAGAGAGAGACACAGCCAGAGAGGGAACACAAGCAGGGGAGTGGGAGAGGGCAGGGAGCCCAATGCGGGCTCGATCCCAGGACTCTGGAATCATGACCTGAGTCGAAGGCAGACGCTTAGCGACAGCCATCCAGGTGCCCCGAGAGATGAATTTAATAGATGGCAGTAGCTAGGAGAGGAATAAATGACATAATTGAATGGCATGACCTTAATGGAGTTGCTTTATATAAGAGTGAGGCAACAGTGTTCTGGCAGAGAGTACAGCAAGTGCAGAGGTTCTGAGGGCCGTTACACCAAGTCATTTTAAGGAATAGCAAGGAAGCCAGTGTAGCTGGAGTACATTAGTGATGGAGAGTTGTATGGATGAGGCCAGAAGGTAGGGAGACATACCATACATGGTCTTAATTGGTTATATTAAGGATTTTAGGCTTTGGCTATTGTTCTAAATGAGATAGGAAATGATTGGAAAGTTTCAAGCAGAGTGACATGATCTGATCTAAGTTTTAACAAGATCATTCAGGCTGCAAGGTTGAGAATACACTGAAGAGGGTCAGGGATGGTAGTAAGAAGATTAGTTAGGAGGTTACTGCAATGACCAGATAAGAGATGATGATAGTTTGGATCAGATAATAGCAGTGAAGATGGGAGAAGTGGTTAGATTCTGTATATATTTTGAAAGTAGAGCAAATTGAATATGCTAATAAATTCAACTAGTGTTTGAAAGAAAGAGGAGTTAAGGATGACTTCAAAGCCTTTGGCAAGAACAGCTTTTGTGATGAGAGTTAATACGGGAAAAGTTGTCCAAAATGAAGATAATTGTTTTGATATAGCGACCTATTGTCAGTGTAGCTAGTATCTTCCAGTTTCAATATATTCCTGTTTCTTGTCTGTATCCATTTCTTCCTTCTCAGTATACATTTAACTGCCTTTCAGTACATTCATTCACTATTTTGCTCAACAAATGTCTGTTGAGTAATTACAAAGTGTTCCAGCCTTTATCAGTTAGGTTTTCTTTGGTTGCAAGTTGATTTAAGCAAAAAGAGTGGGTAGGGAAGGAGGATATTATAAGGATAATAAAAGTAACTCACAGAATCAAAGGAAATGCTGAAGAATCATACGTGGGAAGAGCCCTGAGCTAAACTGTCATCTCAGAGAAGTTTAGGTAGCATAATGGACATAATATTTTTATCAGGGTAACTTTTTCTGGATAAATAACTCGTATCATTGAGTACCTATTTAATAATGATACTGAGCTAGATGCTGAGGTAGGAGTGGTGGTGGAGGAGGCATCCAAAGCTTGAATAAAATAAAATAAATATACTCAGAAGGGGGGTGCCTGGGTGGCTCAGTCGCTAAGCGTCTGCCTTCGGCTCAGGTCATGATCCCAGTGTCCTGGGATCGAGCCCCGCATCAGGCTCCCTGTTCCGCAGGAAGCCTGCTTTTCCCTCTCCCACTCCCCCTGCTTGTGTTCCTCTCTCGCTGTGTCTCTCTGTCAAATAAATAAAATCTTAAAAAAATATATATATGTATATACTCAGAAGGTTTTAATAGAGTAGAATTAATAAATCATATAGTAACTTACTCAAATTAGAATGTAATAAATACCATAAAAGATGAAACAAAGATGATTTTATATTAACAAAGATAACATAGTTTTAATTTAATTTTTAAAAGATTTATTTATTTTAGAGAGAGAGAACATGCAGTGGGGGAGGACCAGAGGGAGAGGGGGAGAGTCTTAAGCAGACTCCATGCTGAGCACGGAGCCCAACACAGAGCTCTATCCCACGACCGTGAGATCATGACCTTAGCTAAAACACCAAGAGTCGGACGGTTAACTGACTGCATCGCCCAGGTACCCCTGTGGTATAATTTTATTTTATTTTATTTTTTTAAGATTTTATTTATTCATTTGAGACACAGAGAGAGAGAGAGAGAGCATGAGCTGGGAGGAGGCAGAGGGAGAGGGAGAAGCAGGCTCCCTGCTGAGCCAGGAGCCCAATGTGGGGCTCGATCCCAGGACCCTGGAATCATGACCTGAGCCAAAGGCAGATGCTTAACCATCTGAGCCACCCAGATGCCCTGCCTCTGTGGCATAATTTTAGATATAGATAGGTTTTAAAGGAAAGATAAGAGAAAACAATGAAGAGAATCTTTTTGTTTACTATTGAAAGGAAAGATAAGAGAAAACAATGAAGAGAAACTTTTTTGTTTACTAATACAGCATGAGTATATTTTGTTAAGAAGAAATAATAAAATATGGTATGTCCATAGAATGTAATAATATGCAGCCATCAGAAATTATGTTGTACAAGTATACTTAATGAGAAGGGGAATTGGTCATTATGGGTTTTTTTTTAATGATCATTATGTTTTAAGTGAAAACAAAAAATGGATTATAAAATAACATTAGTAGAAAATGTCAATTTAAAGTAAGAAAGAGAGGATGTGTGTGTGTACATGCATGCTCTCCAG
Source organism: Zalophus californianus (assembly GCF_009762305.2). NCBI lineage: Eukaryota > Metazoa > Chordata > Mammalia > Carnivora > Otariidae > Zalophus > Zalophus californianus. The sequence continues at coordinate 83,452,597 of NC_045606.1, forward strand.
TTTATTGAGTTTACCTTAGCCTTATTAGATTTGGATATTAGTGTGGATAATATATTGGAGGTGGGGGTGAGGGTAGTATTTTTTTTTTTAAGATTTTATTTATTTGAGAGAGAGAGCACAAGCAGGGGGAGCTGCAGAGAGAGAGGGAGAAGCAGACTCCCCACTGAGCAGGGAGCCAGACATGGGCTCTATCCCAGAATCCTGGTATCATGACCTGAGCTGAAGGCAGATGCTTAACCGACTGAGCCACCCAGGTGCCCCAGGGGTGAGGGTAGTATTGAAGGCAAAGAAAACAGGCTGTTGTAGTTATCTAAGTAAGAGAGGATAAAGGCCTTTCCTATGAGGGGAAATGGAGGAAATCTAATAAGAGAGATATTAAGATGATAGAATTGATGGAATTTGGTGACATTTTTTGTTGGGGTGGATGCTCTGTGTGATGAGAGGAGGATGAGTTTCTAATCTTGTATGGTTGGATGAATGGTAGTACTAATAACTGTTTCTTTTTTTTTTTTTTTTAAGATTTTATTTATTTGTCAGAGAGAGAGAGAGAGCACAAGCAGGGGGAGCAGCAGGCAGAGGGAGAAGCAGGCTCCCTGCTGAGCAAGAAGCCCGATGCAGGACTTGATCCCAGGACCCTGGTATCATGACCTGAGCCAAAGGCAGACACTTAACCGGCTGAGCCACCCAGGTGTCCCAATTCCTGTTTATTTCATAGTCCCTGTAACATGAAAGTAAGAGCATTGAAAATGTCAAATTATCTGTTTTAAGAAAAAATCGATGAGAGGTGATATGTAGAGAGACAGAGATGAAAATGAGAAATAATTTAAGAATTTTTAGACAAACTTGCCATTTTGATCTACTCCCCTTTTACTTAGTTCTTATTTATTTAATTTATTTATTTAAGATTTTATTTATCTATTAGAGAGCACACAAGCAGGGAGAGGGGCAGAGGCAGAGGGAGAAGCATGCTTCCCACCAAGCAGGAGCCCAACGCGGGACTTGATCCCAGGACCCTGGGGCAGACGCTTAACCAACTGAGCCACCCAGGCATCCCCTCTTAGTTCTAATTTAACTTTAGCATTTGTGGGATGACTTAAATCCCTGTGCTATCTTTAGGATCTTGTTTTTATCATTCATTTTTATCATAGACCCTAAACTCATTTTATTGTAGACCCTAAAGAAGTTCAGTTTGACAAGAGTATCTTGCCTTTGTTGAAACAAACAAACAAAAATATCTTGAAGATTGCTTGGTGGGCTGAGTTTCTCTTTTGGTAGAATGTTACAACTTTTTGGAAATAAATAGATCTCTTGACTTTTAAAAATAGCTTTATTGAGATATAATTTCATACTGTAAAGCTCACTCATTTAAGGTGTACAATTCAGTGTTTCTTTTATGTTTATAGAGTGTGTGACCATCACCATAATCTAATCTTATTTTAGGACATTTTCAGCATCCCAAAAAGAAACCTGTAGTAATCATTCCCCTACTCCTCCCACTTCACTCCACCCTCACCACCTCTAGGCAACCACTAATCTATTTTCTGTCTCTATAGATTTGCCTGTTCTGGACATTTCATATAAGTGGGATCATACAATACTTATATACCTCTTGACTTTTAAAATGTTTCCCTTCCTCAGTTGATTATTTTTGTGTTTTATATTTCTAAAGTTCACTTGAAAGTGTATAGTATTTATAGCTCTATCTTGCCTGATAAATTTGCTTGATTCTTACTTCATATTTGTGTCCTATCATTTAATACAATACTTTGTACATAATATATATCAAATAAATAATTTGTAGTATTTCATGGTTTTTTATGGACATTAAAATATATGCTTTGTTGATATTGTCCCAATGTCTGAATTTCATTTACTGTTTCTTATTTCCATTTTCTCCCCTATTTACTTTTTAGCTGAATAGTGTTTATACTTACATTACTGATGGAAAGTTTTTTATTCCTGCAGATTTATGTAGTTACATAGTACTTGGTAGGACAGAGGACAAAAGTTCACTGAAAAGAAAATGAAGCCCTTTAGGAAATTGTTAGGTTTATCATTTTTTAAAAATCTTTTTTATATTTAAGTAATCTCTACACCCAACATGGGGCTCAAACTCAATCCCGAGATCAAGAGTTGCATGCTCTACCAACTGAGCTAACCAGGTGCCCCGAAACTGTTAGGTTTATCTTAATACTTCATTTCTCAGTTCCTTTAGATCATTCCTCATTGTATAATCTGGGTCACCCTGATTGAAAGGTTTTGCCTTCCTAGTGTAACATCAGTTGTGTTTGGAACTGCCTTGGTATACCTGCTTGATTGGTGTCCTCTCCATTGTGTTCGTCCTCGCCAGAGCACAAAGAGATTTAGAAAGGATGATAGAGTATGTACATTCCTTCAGTTAGAATCTAATTAGTACTAATAACCTTGGATCTATGAGTGCTATCTCCTATGTGTGATAAAAGGCAGAAGATTTTTCTTTTTTTTTTCTTCCTCTTTTTGAGTTTTGCTGCCTATGGCTTTTTTGGATTTTTTTTCCTGTCATATGCTTTACATTTGACAAAAGGTGAAAAGTGCACTTGAGATTCCGGTAAATTGCCAGATAAAATATAACAAACATTATTTTAAATTCCATAACTGAGCTTATAAAAAAAAGTAAGGAAAATCCTCAAGGGCAAAAATGAAGGGGGAATTAAAAACTAAAGTGGTAAGTACATAAATTAAAACTATGGCTGGCCCTGGGTAATGAAGAGGCTTCAGTTTTAACAGCCATACAGGAACAGGAGACTTTCCTGCCTCTCTCCATAAAGCTAGGTTCCTCAAAAGGTGGTCACACCTTTGAAAAGATGATCTAGAAAAACATCTGTCTAGTGATGTGATGTCACACACTGTATGAGTTTGTCCACACTGTATGAGTTCTAGATGAAAAAGTTTTTTTCTGAGAATTTGTTACCATGGGCTTATTCTCCTGTAATTTTGGTTTAGAATGTCCCTCTTTCTCTGCATTTTAGGAAACCCAAAGCTGAGAAATTAATGTGTAAAGTAGTCCTGAATCAGTGACAGTCACATGGCATCAGGCTGAAGCAAATGCAAAACTTCTCTATGGGAATATCTTCAATATAGGCCATACAGGATTCCCACAACCAAAAGTGCTCTAAAGATTTTTTTTTTAAATAGAACTTTAAAAAATACAGTCATCAAAATTTAAAACTCAGTGGACAACATCAATGATAGAATGGATAAATTGTGGCATACTCATACAATGGAATACTATAAAGTAATGGAAATGAATAAATTGTTGCTATGTACAAGATTATGGTCTAATAAAGAATGCTGAATGAAGGAGGCCGGACACAAAGAATATGTACTATATGATTTCATTTACATAAAGCTATGAACTCTCACATATGGTGTTAAAAGTCATGATAGTGAGGGAAAGGACAGTGATTGGGAGGGAGGATGGAGGAGGTTTCTAGAGTGCTGGATTTCTTGACCTGTGTGGTAGTTACATGATTGTTTCACTTGGTGATAATTCATTGAGTTTATGATTTGTGTACTTGCTTAATCTAATAGAAAGCAGGAAAGGAAAGTGTAATATAGAAAAGAAAGGATAAATAGAAGGCATAGTAAAAGATGGTAGAAATTAATTCAAATGCATCAGTAATCATACTAAAGTGAGTGAATTACACTTACCACTTAAAAGAGATTGTCTTTTATAGTGTGTTTCCAAGATGGCTGATATTAGTTCATTTCCTTTACATGTATGCTATTCTCCCTCCTAAAGGTCAGATTTATTCCTCCACTCATCTTGAATCTGGGCTGGCTTTAGTGACTTGTTTGACCAATGGAAGATACCAGAAGTGACATTTTGGGGACTTTTAAGGCTAGGTCATGAGACGCTTTTGCAGCTTCCATCTATCTTTCAACATTGTTTTTTGGAACGCTCTCCCATGGAATATAGTCTGGGAACCCAGCTGCCATGCTGTGAGAAGCCCAAGCCAGATGGAGAGGCCCAGCTGAGCTCCCAGCCAGCAACCAGCATCAACTGCCAGCCATGTGAGTGAAAAAGTCATCTTGGATGTTCCAGTCCCAGCAGACATCATATGGAGAAAAACCCAGGCCCCAGACATATGGACCCAGTCTAGCCATCTTCAGCCATTAGAGCCACTCTGCCTGAAGCCCTAGATGTCATGGAGCAGACACAAACTATCCCCTGTAGTCTGTCTGAATTCTTGACCCTCAGAGTTATGAGCATAATAAGATGATTGTAGTTTTATGACATTAAGTTTTGGAGTATTTTGTTCATAGCAATAGATAATTGAAAAGAATTTGGTACCTGGAAGTGAGGTGCATCTATAACCTAAAATTTAGGTTGGCTTTGGAACTTGGTGGTGAGTAGAAGCTGAAGGGACCTTGAGGACACTGTTAGGTCTTTAAACACAGTGAGAAAAGTATTATTGGAGGCTGGATAACAGGGAATCATTGTCATATAAATGGTACAAGGTTTGTTAGCATTGTCAAATGTGGTAACATGGAAGATAGAAAATGTATCCAATGAATTGGATTTATCCAAAGAGATTCCTAGGCAGAATGTTGGCAAGTGTTACCTAGCTGTTTCTAACTGCCTATATAGAGGTGAATGAGGTAAAAAATAAACTATATTCAGTTTTTAAGCAGAACTTAAAGGGGAAATGTTTCTAACCCAGGATCTGTCATGTTTTAAAACTTTTTCTCATCTCCAGTTGCTCTAGATGGCCAATGACTTAATGAAATGGCTTCAGAGCAAAGGTAAAATTCAAGATTCTACCAATAAAACATGGCCTCAGAGTAAAGATCTCAAGGGTGCAAATATAAATCCCTTTGCTAAGACTTCAAAAAGATATAAGAATAGAATAGAATGTTTTAGCTAGATAAAAAGATGTCCAAAGATCTTAAAGGAATGCCTCTTACACCTTCTCTGTTAAATAATAGGGCTTCTAAGGATCCTAAGGGTGTTTTCTTACTGTAGCCTCAGAACACAGAACTTAAGATAGAGAAGGTTGGTATGGCTGTGTCTTCTGGAGTGAACGCCTGTAAGAGTCATAGGAGATCTACAAGGTGTTTAAAGAAATTGTACTAACAGAAGCAGCTTCAGCTTGGATTAAAAAGGAACAGAGACAGTAAAAACTGAAAATAAACCTTTGGACTTCTAATCATCTACAAGCAGGAAGCAGGCTGAGAAGGCTACTCCGTTGCAAACATTAATCATTTCTTATGTGAAAGGAAGGATGACTCGGAGGTGGAGCCGAGAGTTTTGGAGAATCACTCTCAGGGAATAGGATTGGACTGTAATCAAGGAACTGGTGACTTGTGTCTAATTAAATTTCGGAATTGGTATGGACCAGTAACTGCTATGTGTTTCTTGTTCCTTCCCCTTCTTCCTCATATTTTGAATGAGAGTGTAATTGTGGTTATCCTGAGTCAGTCTCACTGTTGTACGTTTGTGTGTTGGGTGTGTGGGAGCAGATAATTTGTTTCTTTATTCAGATCAAGAGGAACTATACTCCAGTAGCTGTACCTGAGGAACTGCATCTGAGGAGCCTCAATCTCACCTGGACCTGAATTAGATAATCAAGATTCTGGACATCAAGCTGATGCCATTATGAGATGAGACTTTTGAAGGTCTTAGAAGAGGGTGAGTGTGTTTTGCATGTGGGAGGGACTTGTTGGGGCCAGAGGGTGGTTATGTGGTAGCTTTTCTCCAAAGTGGCCATTGTTAATTTCTTCCTTGCCATTCAGAGGTGGAGTCTATTGCTCTCCTCCCTTTGAATCTAGGCTGACTTTAGTGACCAGTTGAATGCCACTTTCTAAGACTTCTGAGGCTAGGTTATAAGAAGCCTTGCAGCTTCTGCCTATGCCTTTTGGAATACTCGCACTCAGAACCCAGATGCTGTAAGAGGCCCAAGCCAGATGGAGAGGACACATGTAGGCACTGGTTGATAGCCCCGGTGAGCTACTAACAAATAGCATCAACTAGCTGTCAGCTGTATGAGTGAGTGAAGGAAGTTGGACAGTCCAGCCCTAGCAAAAAGCACCTGGAGAAGAACTGGGGTCTCAGACAAATAGCTCCTGTTGAGACATCCTAGCCATCTTCATCTATTCAAGTCATCCCATCTGAGGTCCCAGACATTGTAGATCAGAGACCTGCTATCTCTGCTATGCCCTGATAGAATTTGTGGCCCACAAAATCGTGAGAAAAACAAAATGATTATTGTTTACCACTAAGTTTTGGGGTAGTTTTTCATGTAGTAATAGATGACTGTAACATCATCAGATTGAATATAAAAGAATTCAGCTCTATGCAGTTTATAAGAGGCATACCTAATAAAACATAAAGAATCAGATTGAAAGTAAGGTATGGAAAAACGTATTCTAAAAGAAAGCTGGTATAGCTGGGCATTAGTAGGCAAAATTAACTTGAAGGCGAAAATCATTAGAATTTTAAAAATCAGTCACTAAAAATTATAAAAGGAATAATTAACTAGGAAGGGATAATAATTCCAAATCCTGTGCCTCCAATACTATGGCCTCAAAATATGTAGATAGAATATAGGAGAAAATAATACATATACAATTATAGGAAAATTGATAAATCTACAAAGTAGGACATTTTAACACATTTTTCACAGTGATTGCAGGTCAAACAGACAAAAAATTTGAGAAGATTTGAACAGATGACCAACAAGCTTGATTTGGTGGGCCTCTACAGAGTCCCGCACATAATAGATGAGAATATACTTCCTTTTTAAGCAGTTTTTAGAAAATTGTACAAATACTGAATTCATAAAGCAAGTCTCAACAAAACCAATGAATGGGTATTTAAGCATGAGTATGTTCTCATACTCAATAAAGATTGAAATTAAACTAAAAGATTGAAATTAAACTAAAAGATGTTCTCATACTCAATAAAGATTGAAATTAAAAGATGATCAAAATCACTACATGTTTGGAAATTTAGAGGCATGGCATACTTCTTAGTAACTCATAGGTCAAAGAAGAAATAATAGAAATCAGAAATAAAGCTAACTTACTAAAACTGACTCAAGAAGAAATAAAAACCTGAATAGGCCTATAATCATTACATAAATTAATAAGTAAAAATGTATCGAAGGTGTACAATTTAAAAAGTTTTGGCGTAGGTATACAACTGTGAAACTGTCATCACAGTTAAGATACAAAATCTATCTATCACCTCTAAAGTCTTCTGCCCCTTCCCACCTAACCTCATCCCTAGGCAATTACTGAACTGCTTTATGTTACAATAGGTGAGTTGGCATTTTTTTATGAAATCATGCAGTGCATCATTTTTTGGGGGTGGGGTTTATAGTTCTTTCACTTAGCATCATTATTTTGAGATTCATCTGTTGAGTGGTCAGAGGTTCATTCCTTTTACTTCTTAGTAGTATTACATTGTGTGGCTAGACCACACTTTGACTTTTCAACTGCTTTCATAGATATTTGGTTTATTTCCAGTTTGGGGCTCTTAGCCGCTGTGAACATTTGTGTACAAGTGTTTGTAGACATATGCTTTCATTCCTTTGTTAAATATCTAGGAGTGTAATATTTAGATCATATAATTATGTTTAACTTCTAAGAAACTGCCAAACTGTTTTCCAAAATGGTTTTGCTATTTTACATTCCCACCAGAAGTATAGGAGATTTTGAGTTCCTCCACATCCTTGGCAACACCTTGTATGGGCAGTCTTTATTTTTATCCATTCTAGTAAGTGTATAGTACTATACAGCATATAGTTGAGTTTTGCTTTATTAATGCAAATGACAATCTCTATCTTTCAACTGACTATATTTAAAGTGATTATTGATATGGTTAGGTTTAAACCTACTGTCTTGCTATTTGTTTTCTATTTACCCCATCTGTTCTAGTTTTATTTTTCCTTTCTTTCTGTCTTATTTTGGGTTAATTACCATTCACTCATATTTCTTTGTTGGCATATTTGTTTTATTTAATAGTTGCTTTGGGATTTGTAGTACACATCTTCAGCTTATCATAGTTTGCCTTTAAATGTTACACCACTTTACCTATAGTATAAAAAATTTATAATAAACTGAAAAAAAAGTTTACAATAGTTCTTAGACAATAGAAGAAATATTCCCCTCTCTTCCCTCTCAGATTTTGTGCTATTTTTTTCATATTTTTTCTCCTTTGATTATGAACGCACACCATCTTGTGATTATTTTTATATCAACAGTAAACTATCTTAGAGATTTACATAATAAGAAAAAAAATCTTACACAGATACCCATGTAGTTATTCATTCTGGTGCTCTTCACTCCTTTGTGCAGATTCAGATTTTCATCTGGTGTTATCTTTCTCAAAAGGTTTATTTCAACATTTCTTCTAGTGCAGGCCTACTGGTAATGAGTTCTTTCCTGTATCTGAAAATGTCTTTATTTCACCTTTGTTTTTGAAACATATTTTTTCCTGAGTATAGAATTGTAGGTTGACCATTTTCGCTTTTGCATCCCCTTAAAACTGTTGCTTCACTGTTGACTTGCATTGTTTCTGATGAGAAATCTGCTGTCATCCTTATCTTTGTTCCTCTATATATAGTGTGTCTTTTTTTTCTGGCTGCTTTTAATATTGTCTTTTTATCAGTGGTTTGAACAACTTGATTATGTTATTGATGTAGTTTTTCTTGTGTTCTTCTTCTTGGAGGTTCATTGAACATCTTGAACCTATGGGTTTATTGTTTTTTTTATCAAATTTGGAAAAATTTTTTCAAACTTTTTTTTTTAAGAGTTTATTTATTTGACAGAGAGAGAGAGAGCACAAGCAGAGGGAGAAGCACGCTCCCCGAGGAGCAGGGCATCTGATGCGGGACTCAGTCCTGGGACCCTGGGATCATGACCTGAGCCGGAGGCAGTTGCTTAGCCAACTGAGCCACCCAGGCACCCCTCCAATTGTTTTTTAAAATACTTTTCTGTCCCTACTCCTCTCCTTTAAGAAACTCAAATTACAAATATATTAGACAGCTTAAAGTGTTCCCATAACTCAGTGATGATCTTTTTTCCCTTTTTTCCTCTGGTTCATTTTGGACAGTTTCTTTTGTTGTGTCTTCAAGTTCACTCATCTCTTATTTGGTTTTGTCTAGTTTGCTGTTAATCTTATGCAGTGTATTTTTCATCTAAGACATTGTACATTTAATCTCTAGAAGTTTGATTTAGATTTTTTTTATATCTCCTATGTTTCCATTTTTTTTTGAAAATGGAATACAGGTATTATAACTGTTTTAATGCCCATGTCTACTAATTCTGACATCTGTGTCAATTTTGTATAAGTTTCAGCTGAGTCTCCTCTTTATGGGTCATATTTTCCTGTTTCTTTGTGTGTCTTTTAAATTTGTTTGGATTCTAAGCATTGTGAATTTTACCTTGTGGGTATTGGATCTTTTTCTTTTTCTTTGTTTTCTATCACACCTAAGTTATCATTACACTTTGACCCTTCTTGGTCTCCCATTTAGGATTTGTTAGGTTGGGCCAGAGCAGTTTTCCATCCAAGGTAATTTTTCCCCACACCCTTTTGTATACTCCGCCCAGTGCTCTGTAAATTGGGGGCTTTTCCATTCTGATTGGTATTCCTGAATGCCATTCAAGAATAAGCATTATACCTGTTTTATTTGAGTGACAGTGGTCCCCTACATGCAATCACTGATCAGTATTCTGCTGAATACTTGAGGGGCACCCACCACATATTTCCAGAAGGCTTTCTGTGCAGCCTTCTCTTCTCCAGCACTCTGTCCTGCAAACTGTATCTGCCTTGGTCTCCCCACCGACTCTCAGCTCCATCTCCTCAACTAAGATAGTCTGCTGGACTCTACGGGGTTCCTTCATCCTGAGCGGTGCCCTGGAAATGGTCTCAAGGTAGTAAGCTCAGGCATTCGTAGAACTCATTTCACTTGTTTCCTGTCTCTCAGGGATCACTGTCCTTTCTTTCACTGCCTGAACCGTGTCTTCAAAACCATTGTTTCATATATTTTGTCTGTTTTTGTTTGTTTGATTCAGGCAGGTAGGTGAATGTTGTACCTGTTACTCCTTATTGGCTGGAAATGGAAGTCTTCTATTTTCTTTATTTTTTATTTTTAAACATTTTTATTTAAATTCAGTTAATTAACATATAATGTATTATTGGTTGCAGAGGTACAGGCCTGTGCTTCATCAGTCTTTTTTTTTCAATCAGTCTTATATAATACCCAGTGCTCATTATAACACATGCCCTCCTTAATGTCCATCACCCAGTTACCCCATCCCTCCACCCCTCTCCCCTCTAGCAACTCTGTTTGTTTCCTATGATTAAGAGTCTCTTATGGTTTGTCTCCTTCTCTGGTTTTGTCTTGTTTTATTTTTTCCTCTCTTCCCCTATGATCCTCTGTTTTGTTTCTCAAATTCCACATATCAATGAGATCATATGATAATTGTCCTTTTCTGATTGGGAATTCCCCTATTTTCTATACTTTTTATGTACTTAAAATGTATTGGGATAAATACATAAACCAAACAACTATATTTGTCAAAGGTAAAGTAGTGATTAGAATTTTCCAGACTTCAGTTAAACTTGACCTTTTTCCCCTCAAACATTTTGAGAGACTAAAGTTTTATATTATAGGTAGTTCCTTTTTCTTTTTTTTTTAGATTTTTATTTATTTATTTATTTGAGAGAGAGCATGAAAGAGAGAGAGAGCACACAAGCAGGGGGAGGGACAAAGGGAGAGGGAGAAGCAGGGGTCGATCCCAGGACCCTGAGATCATGACCTGAGCTGAAGGCAGACGCTTAACCTACTGAGCCACCCAGGCATCCCATTCCTTTTGCTTTGATTCTAGTAGAGTTCAGTGATTATCTTTTTTAAATTTATTTTTTATTTTTATTTATTTTTACTTTTTTTGGTAATCTCTACATCCGACATGGGGCTCGAACTCATGACTGGGAGATCAAGCGTTTCATAACTCTTCCAAATGAGCAAATGAGCTGGCCAGGCACCTCCAGTGATTATCTTTAAAACAAAGAGGTTTATTATATTCTATTATTGTATGAATAGAGCAATACTTCTTTTACTACACGGCCTGAGGCCTGAACTCAGTATTGCTATCTTGTTTCATATTAGCTTCCAAATAGCATCAGGTGGTCATTTTTTACTTTAAAACCAGTCTACTAATGTGGTCTGATTTGATCTTGTGACCTCAGGGAAGAACCTTCTCAGGAATAGAATAAAGAAACACATTACATCTGAGGCTTTAAAAAACAAAATGAAGATCCAAATATTAGAATCATTTTAATATCTTTAAACCCTTCTACAATGGAGTCATTTAAAAAAGAAAAGGAAGCACTGTCCTCTAGCCTAGTTAATGAATTATTTAATTTGAATACTATTTTATTATAAATAATTGATTTCCAAGATTTCCTGAAGTAGGAAGACTGTGTTCTAGTTGAATAGTTTAAGGGAAGTGGTAAGGATGTGAATTCTGCTGTGTGGAAGTAATAAAGGAAAGAAAGATATGGGGTTGGGCTTGATTTTTGAATAAAGAGTGATTCTGAAGTTAAGATGAGCGAGTTTGTCAGTCTTCTCAGAGAAGAAGTAAGGTCATCTGATGAGAGTGAGGAATCGGAGGGACAGAAAAAGCTTGGAGTAGCTGTTTGGGGGCCATCTTGAGTCAATGTGATTTTCACCTTTCTGGGGATGGAAATGAGGAATTCTCTTGGAGGATTCTGACTTGTTACTTTCACTCTTGCTTTCTCTTTTCTATGTTCAGTATGTAATTGTTGATTAATTGAAAAGAAATGGGAATGAAATTTTTTTTAAGATTTATTTTTATTTATCTTTTAAAAAGATTTTATTTATTTATTTGACAGAGACACAGCGAGAGAGGGAACACAAGCAGGGGGAATGGGAGAGGGAGAAGCAGGCTTCCCGCTGAGCAGGGAGCCTGATGCGGGACTTGATCCCAGGACCCTGGGATCATGACCTGAGCTGAAGGCAGACGCTTAACGACTGAGCCACCCAGGTGCCCCGGGAATGAAATTTTTTTAAAAGAATTTTTTTTCAAAGCAGTAAAGTGTATGGAGAAATAAAAAAACCTTCAAATCATTAGTTTCTGGAGCTTTATTTTTGGCCAACTGGAATAGTACAGTTTTTATTGTATCAGTTTATAGCTCTAGGAGGGTGGACAAATTTCAGATTTTTTCTACAATATTTTTATAAAAGTGAAATCTAGTTAAAATTTGCCTTGGAGTATAAACGATTAGAAGACATGATACAGAAGGGTCCAGGGCTGCTCAGGAGTTCGTGAGGATGGGATAGCCAACTCTAGGTGTTTACATGTATATGTATGTTTGTGAGTATGTATTTGTAGCCAGCATCAACTGTTTAGAGCTGCAGTCTTCTCTTTCTCTCCCATCTGTTTCCTCCCTGATGTGTGTATTGTATGTATGTATTTACAGCTAGCATCCGCTATGTTCTTTTCTTTTTCTCCTATATGTGGCCTCCATGAGTCATTCTTTCAAGAGCACCCAAATTTATTAAATTGACTTAAACTTCCAAGTTTTTTTTTGGAGAATTGGGCAGAGATCAGTACATAGAGATTCCTGATGGAGAGTCCATAAGGCGAGGAAGTGATGAGCTCTGTGTGTTCTGAGATGACCAGCTTTCCTACCCTGACCAGGAAGGAGTATTTTGCCAAAGTCTTCCTGTGGTGTCAGGGAACAGGAATTGAGGACTCTTAACTTCCAGCCTTGGCAAGTCTTAATGGAAAGGAAAAAAGATCACACAAAAAAGAACTTAGGTCCTTCGACTTAGTGCCAACTTCCCTCCAAAGAGAAATGTTCTTAACTTTGTAGAATCCATGTGATTAAAATTCTTCATATCTTTCTACAGTTGTGAGCAATAATTTCTCTCTTTAAACCAGGACATCACGGCGCCTGGGTGGTTCAGTCGGTTAAGCGACTGCTTTCGGCTCAGGTCATGATCCCAGGGTCCTGGGATCAAGTCCCAAGTCAGGCTCCCTGTTCAGCGGGGAGTCTGCTTCTCCCTCTACCCCTCACCCCTGCTCGTGATCTCTGTTTCTCTTGGATAAATAAATAAAATCTTAAGAAGACAACAACAACAAACCAGGGCATCCCCCCAGTAAATTGTAGGCATATCAAACCAACTAGTTTTAAAGATTTTTTTTTAAAGATTTTATTTATTTATTTATTTGACAGAGAGAGAGAGAGAGAGAGAGAGAGAGACACGGTGAGAGAGGGAACACAAGCAGGGGGAGTGGGAGAGGGAGAAGCAGGCTTCCCGCAGAGCAAGGAGCCTGATGCAGGGCTCGATCCCAGGACCCTAGGATCATGACCTGAGCCAAAGGCAGACGCTTAACAACTGAGACACTCAGGTACCCCTAAAGATTTTATTTTTAAAGATTTGTATTTATTTATTTGTCAGAGAGAGAGAGAACACAAGCAGGGGAACTGGCAGGCAGAGGGAGAAGCAGACTGGGCAAGGAGCCTCATGTGGGACTTGATCCCAGGACTCTGGGATCATAACCTCAGCCAAAGGCAGATGCTTAACCGACTGAGCCACCCAGGCATCCCTTAAACCAACTAGTTTTAGAGCAAATACCCTTTGTGGGGTGAAAATGAAAGAATTGAGTCTCCGTAATGTAAAATGGAGTAGTAATGTGAGGTGATGTAGTGACAGACATAATTAGATGGAGTTGTGTGTGTTCTAGAGCAGTAGTTCTCAAACTTCTTGGTCTCAGGACCCTTTTACATTCTTAACAATTTGAGGATCCCAAAGAGTTTTTGTGTATGTGGGTTATAGCTATCAATATTTACTGTATTAGGAATTAAAGTGGAGAACTTTGTTTATAATAACAATAATAAACAGGTTACTATTTCTTTGAAAGTGAGAAATTTTAAAAATATTTATTTTATTTGAAAATAATAAGCCCATTACATGTCAACATAAATAACCATATGAAAAATAACTATATTTTTTCCAAAACAAAACATTTCATGGGAAGAATGTCATTGTTTTGTATTTTTGCAAATCTCTCTGATATCTGGCTTTATTAAAAACAGCTTGAATTTCATATGTGCTTTTGCATTCAGTCTGGTGCATTGTCACACATCATGTATCTTGTGGAAAACTCTACTGTACACTTATGAGATAATGAGAGTAAAGAACACAAATATCGTCTTAGTATTATCACAAAAATACTTGTGATCTCAAGCACCCCCTGAAAGTGTCTCATTATATTCAGGGGTTTTTGAAACACTGTTCCCTAACTATTTATGTGTGTGGGAAAAAGAAACACAAGAGTTTTCTCCATTGAGGGGCACTTGGGTGGCTCAGTCCGTTAAGCGGCTGCCTTTGGCTCAGGTCATGATCTCATGGTCCTGGGATTTGAGCCCTGCACCAGGCTTCTTGCTCAGCGGGGAGTCTGCTCGCCACACCTGCCTCCCCCCCACCCCGCTCATGCTCTCTCTCCTCTCTCAAATAAATATAGTCTTTTAAAAAAAAGTTTTCTCCATTGAGTAAAACAAAATTTTCCATGTGTTTAATCAGTACTGACTGTTTAACCTATTAATTAAGCAGTATAACATTCAGACTCCAGAATTGAAGTGGGTGTTACAGTCAAAACCTCCAAGCACTGAACTGGGAGTCAATCCCAGTTCATGTGCTTTTTTTTTTTTTTTTAAAGATTTTATTTATTTGTCACAGAGAGAGAGAGCACGAGCAGGGGTAGTGGCAGGCAGAGGGAGAAGCAGGCTCCCCGCTGAGCAAGGAGCCCTATGTGGGACTCGATCCCAGCACACCGGGATCATGACCCGAGCCAAAGGTAGACGCTCAACCGACTGAGCCACCCAGGTGTCCCCCAGTTCATGTGCTTTTTAAAAGTAGTTGTTTGGTGTTTTTTCAGGCAATTGTTAACCAGTGGGAGAAGAAAATTGAGCCAGATCCCTGGGAAGAACTAAAGACTTTTAGAGATTAAAAATGACCTTTAAAGATAATCTAGTCATAAAATTTTAGACTTTCAGATTTGGAAAGTGCCTGAGAGTTCATCTAATCCAATCCTTAAGCTTTTGAATAATTACAACTAGTACTTGTGATGTACAGGCTAAGTACTTTATATACAGTCCCTCTCGTTCTCATCATTTTGAACTTTACTGTTTCTTTTTAAAGTTTTTGTAATAGAAAATGTCAAACATATACCCCATTACCTACCTTCAGCAATTGTTAATAATGGCCAAATGTTTCATGTATACCCCTACCCACTCCCCTGAATTATTGGATGCAAGTTCTAGACATTTTATAGTTTTACCTATATACATTTTTCTTTATATCTCTAAAAGATAAGGGTTTTAATAAATAACCACGGTTCCATTATCACACTAAAAACATTAACAATAATTCTTTAATAGCATCAAAACCGCATGGTTTGCATTTCTGATTGTGTCATTCATATATATATATATTTTTTTTTTCAGTGTGTTTGGGATACAAATAAATTTTGTTCAGTGCAGTTGGTTGTTTTGTCACTTAAAACTCTTCTGTCTTTTTTTCTTTCTCTTTAATTTTTTGTTACAGAAACTGGGTCATTTGTCTTGACAAAGTTTCCTTGAGTCTGATTTTTGCTGATGGTATCTCTATGATGTCTTTTAATGTGTTCCTTTGTCCTCTGCATTTCCTGTAAATTGGTACTTAGATTTAGAAGTTTGCTCAGACTTCTTCAGATGGTGATAACTTTCATCAGGAAGTGTCTAATATCTTTCTTTTTGTAACAATGCTACATTTATTTGTGATGTCAGTAGCTATTGATGATTTTTACTTAGGTCCATTAAATCATTAAGAGCTGCAAAATGATGATATTCCGACCTATCATTATTTATTTATTACATGTAATACTTCTATAAAAAAAAAACTTCCCCTTATCTAGTATTTAATTACCCTGTAGTTCATTTGGGAAAGTCAGGATGAATGCTCAGTTCTTCCCTTTTATTTATCAATTTTCAAAATAATGAATTGGTTCACAGCATTATCCAATGGTGACTGATTGGGGTCTTTTTTGTTTTGTTTTTGGTATCATTATGAACTCCTAGATTTTAAATATATATATATATATAAAATATATTTTATATATAAGTTTATCTATTTTATAAATAAGTTTTATTTATAAATAATTTTTATAAATTTACTTATATATTTTTATAAATATATAATGATATATATTAAAATATATATTAATTTTTTTAAGTAAACTCTATTCCACACATGGGGCTTGAATTCACAGTCCTGAGATCAAGAGTCCTACGTGCTCTACCGAATGAGACAGCCAGGCATCCCTAATATTCTTTAATATATTTCAGTCCTTTGCTGCTATCACATATTATTCCTCTTCTGGTGATTTTACATGTTTGTTTCTTCTAAAAGACTAAGATTGAAGATCAGGGCATGTCTTAGTCATCTTTGTGTCCCTGATGCCTACCTAGTGCATGGCTTTCAATAAATATTTGTCAAATGAATGCATGTTCTGAGCAGCATTTAAAAAATATGAGTTCATTTTGGCGGCATGACAGAGGAACAGTGTTCAAGTATGACATCCCTGCTTGATCTGAAAAAAGATGATATAACAGTGAAAAATATTTTGGGCGACTGTGAAAGAAAAAGATGTTTTTAAAAAGTGAATGTTATTTAATTGCTACTTGTTAGCAGATATGGAGTGGTTTAATCTATTGTTTCCAGTGAATTTTTTCATTGTATTTTTGTTCAAAGGAATAAATAAGAATCTTTGTTTTTCCTTCTGTAGCTATAAGTAACAACTGACCAAGCCACCCAGGCGTTTCTTCTATAAGTAACATTTAAAAGCATCCGCTCTCCTCCCCATTCTTTTTTCCCTTAATATAAATGGCAAAGAACATTCACATCATCACAAACATGTTCCCCACGAGTTTATCCGTTTGTTTTACAACCTCCCCAAATTATAAGAAAGTAAAGCAGAACTAACTTTTAAGTACTCACAATATGCTATTCATATCATTTATTCTTACCACAACCTTATTATGTAGGTAAGATTATTATCATCCTCCCCTTTTTATAGGTGAAGTAATTGAGACACAGACATTAGGTAACTTGCCCAAGGTCACACAACTAGTGAATGATAGAGCCATGATTCAAATTATGCATTCTTTGTCCAGAGCCTTTGCTGTTAAATTGCCTTTAGTGACTTTACCACAGACTCTTTTGCAGGATGGAATGGTGTTCATAAAAGGATTTTATGGTCATATAATAAAATTACTCATTTAGTGTCACAAAGTCTGTCATTTTTTAACAATAAGTAATTATGGCTAAGCCAGTTTTTCTTTTTAAAGATTTTATTTATTTATTTGAGAGAGAGAATGAGAGACAGAGAGCACGAGAGGGAGGAGGGTCAGAGGGAGAAGCAGACTCCCTGCTGTGCAGGGAGCCCGATGCGGGACTCGATCCCGGGACTCCAGGATCATGACCCAAGCCGAAGGCAGTCGCCCAACCAACTGAGCCACCCAGGCGCCCCAGTTTTTTTTTTTTTTAAGATGAAACTTTATTCCCAGAAACATGAATTCTATTTTTTTCCTTAGGTCATCATTTTGTAGGTGATATTAAGGCAAATAAATATGAACTGTTAAAGAATAAGTTCTTATTATCCTCTGTGAAAAAATTAGAATTCACAGAATTTTCAAATCTTAAACATTTTTAGGAACAGTGGTAGTAATTTGTTAGCCATCACTTTCCCTGTGATTAGGTGATTATAACTTGCTTTGTGTGGGTACTAAGCATTCATAGCATTCTCATACATGAGCCCCGAAGAGGCACTTGTTCTAGTTTCTTCACTCTCCTCGCTTCCTTCATTATCATGAATTTATGCATGATAAAGAGAAAATATCCCATAAGCACTATAATAATCTGTAATTGTCACAGCTGAGGCTGTAGCATATATAATAGAATTTACTGGTTGTGCAAAATTTCCTGCTGACTGCTATATGTCACTCTTTCTCTCCCACTCAATACGACTGAATGTAATATGAGAATGAAAGTGACATTAGTAGGGAAAACTTTGCATCTAATTTAGTTTCTTCATAAAAAGGTGCTTAAATGTTTTTAGAAATAAGTGTATTTGGGGGATGCCTGGGTGGCTCAGTCGTTAGGTGTCTGCCTTCAGCTCAGGTCATGATCCCAGGGTTCTGGGATCGAGCCCCGCATCAGGCTCCCTGCTCGGCAGGAAGCCTGCTTCTCCCTCTCCCACTCCCCCGTGCTTGTGTTCCCTCTCTCGCTATGTCTCTCTCTGTCAAATAAATAAATAAAAATCTTAAAAAAAAAAGTGTATTTGGGACACTGTTACAACTTGGCTTCTAGATTGAGAAACACTCTTAAAAGCATATTGCTTAGCCACTTTTCTTCAAATTGATATAGCAAAGACATCTAGTAGCATTCTTTTTTTTTTCCCTATCTTTGAAACTTTAGTTTTGGGAAGCTCAGTTTTAATGGTTGAGGAAACGGAATTTTTAAAAAAGGAAACCAAGAAATAACAATGCTACATTTATTATAAGTAGTATTCTGCGGATTCCCCGAGACCAAGAGATAAAAAATATTCTTACAGCACATAAAAGTTATATGCAAATATATGTATGTCCCTTCAACTAATATCACTATCTGGATATGGCTTTGAAAATGTTCTAATAGAAGCCATGAACTGATTATAACCACAGAATAAAACTTACCTGAGGGAATCTAACACACAAAAATTTTTTCAAACAGAAAAACAATAAAAGCAGCAACAACAAATTAAAGTCTTATAGGTCAGGGCTTAACATGTTGAAGTCATTCAAATATTTATAGCAATTGTCCCTTAACTATTGAAATGTAGTATAATCCCAGGAAAGAGGTGGCCTAGTATGAATTTATGTGTGGTATTGAGAATAAGTACTCAGATATGATTTGTTCTTTTATTTTTTATTGTTAAGTAGTCTCCACACCCAATGTGGCGCTCAAACTCACAACCCCAAGATCAAGAGTCACATGTTCCACCGTCTGAGCCAGCCAGGCGCCCCAGATATGATTTGTTCTAAACTAAGAAATTCATTTTAGAGACTGTAAATTCACTTTTAGGAACTTATTTCATAGTCAATGTGATTATTCATTTATTTGTTATGAAAAGTGCTTTATCCCATTTGGCTTATTCAGTAGTAGTGTGGAGAAGGATTGTTTAGATTGATGTTCATAATATTTCTCTTTGTATGGATCTAACCAGTTATTCTGTAGGACAAGTAACATTAATTCAGCTCTTCTTTATTCTGACTGGTATAATCTAGCTGGCATTCCAATATATGTTTAGTTGATAGGATAATTAATTACTTCGTGTGCCCATGATAAGTGTTATTTATTTGGATACATTTGCCTTTTCCTATTTTTTTCATAATTGGTTTGACTGCATTTCTAAAATCTGCTCATTAGACTGACAGCCAAAAAAGCCCCACATGTCTGAGGGAAGTGCCAGGAAAGTGTTAACACTCCAATTTCCCTAATCCTCATCCCTGAGTTTTAGGAGTCACTGAAATCAGATGAGTTAGACTCTCAAGAGGCTGGTAATCTGTTTAGGACTATTCTAGTGGAGGGAGTTAACATTTGAGTATCTTTTATGTATCAGGGGCTTAACAGTGTGTTAACTCATTTAATTCTTAGAATTCTGTGAGGTAGATGGTACACCAATTAACAGGTAAGATATTGAGACTAGTTATCAATTTACCCTAAGTTGTACACACCTTAAGTAGAAAAACTGTCATTTGAACCCATCTTAGTCTCCAAATATCTCTTTCTACTACACTATACATCTATGTCCACTATACCACTATATCATCTGAACATGCTGTCTTCTGTTAGTAAATATTTCAATGAATTGGGGCAGATAATGGGATTAGTAGACATACCAAGGAGATTGCAAAGATACATAATGTGTAGGAAATCATAAGACTGTGAGATAACATAGACTTTTAGATCTACCACCTAACGTGTGCATCTTGGGCAAGTGATATATTGCCTTTCTTGCAGTTTCCCTGTGTGTAAAATAAGGATATCTGTTCTACCTTCCCAATGAGGTGTTGAGAGAGAGGGAGGGAGAGAGAGGAATGTGTGTGTGTGTGTGTGTAAGCTTCAAAAATCATGAAACTTGACAAATGTAAAGTATTCTGTATTATGATTATAGAGAGTCCTGTAGCTTGGTGGATTGGTATCATTCTTTTAACTAAGGAACAATTAGTTGATCTTGGCCATTGGAACTCAAAGAAGTAGCATCTGTCAATCACAGTCATTTCTTGGAAGAATTGAAAAATGCACAGCAGTTATTCTCCTTGACCTCTTTCTCTGAAAGGGAATTTGATTAGGCAAGCTGGTTTCATAATAGAGTAGAGCTTCTCTCTTCTCTCCAGGGAATTGAAGCTGAGCAGCCAGACTTGTTCTGTGAAGCTAGAGCAATCCGGTTTTAAAGAATTTAACTAAATTTATTGTGATTAAGTTTTTATGAGGGATGTACATTGCAGAGCAGCAGCTTTAAAAATGTTACGTATGAGTTAGTCTATATCCCTAGGTTGAGAACAGAAGACTACAACTTGTTTAAGCTAGGGGAATATTCTTCAGCAATTCTATAACATCTTGAAGAGAAACTTAGATTCTGAAAGCAGAAAAAGAGGCAGTATGGGACCAGTTGTATGGACTGTAGAATTGAGTCCTCATCTAGGCATTATTTGGTGTTTCCTTAGACCTTTCTTAGTGGGCAGACTTGTGGGTTTTTTCCGTTACATAGAGAAAGAAAATTAAAACACAACTCTCAACACATAATAAACACATAATAAACATACGAATGTTTAATAAAAACAACTATAGAATTATGCCAATTATGTCTTTAAGATGAAGGCAGTGAATGGCCAGAGGAATGAGTTTCTGTAATTACAGGCATCCCTGGAGGGTTACCACATGCCGTGGTAGAACTCAGATTGTCTCTAGGAATATCTTGCTCTCTCATTTTTCCCAACAGTTGCTGGCCCTGCTGGGGGTTTGTCTGTATATATGTGGAGTTAGAGCCACTGGTTGAAGTAATTAGGCCAAAGTCAGGACAAAAATGGATCAGTCATTTTTTTCTGAAAAAGACTTTCTACATTCCTACTGTTGCCTTTATTTGTTAAATTGATTTTGGAAAAATATATAGTTGATTTAAGACCCCGGAATCTTAGTACCTTGTACCTCAGGCCAGTCTCTTTGTTCTGCTTCAGTCTTGCCTCTTCCAGTATGTGTTATTTAAAGAATCTGATTGGAGACCTGGAAGTGTGGTTACAAGAGTCTTGTTTTGGGGGAATCATTTAGTATTACTCAAAACAGTTACTTGTTGAAAGTAAGAAGTCAAGGAAATAATAGGAAGAGAAGAGGAGAGGCTACATATAGGGAGCCAATGAGGAACCGCTGTATAGGAACCATCAACTATAGACTTCCTTTCCAATTAAGTACTTTCTCAAAAGATCAGAAACATCTAGGGAAGAAAGATAAAATTATTTTTGGTTCCATGTTGGCTTTCACTAGGTTTAAATATTTTGGCTTTCTAGGGAGACATGCAATTGATAGAGAGTAAATGTCTGGGGTTTATTAAAATGGAGAGATTGGGATGCTTATACCTACATTTTACATGATCTGAAAGGTAAAATAAAAATTTCAGGACCTTCTGATACTAGGTGGTTTAGAACAATACTTAAAAGAAATGGTTTCTGAAAATAGCCTTATAAAGACAAATGTGTATTTTCATATTAAATTAAACTTGCTAAGTTAGAGTCTTTACTCTTGCCTGGTGAGTTTTTAGAGGCTTTAGTTTATGTTTTTCTTTCTAAGATTTAGTGTAAGATATGGCAACCTTGCTGAAGTAGGTAGCCAACTTATCAAACTGTATATGTATTGTATGCCTAGCACAATGTGTGACTGTAAGTAAGGTCGTTGGGGATATGACAGGAAAGGATTGTAGAGAGGTGTCTGTTTCAAATAGAGGGAGCTTCTAGAAGACATCACTGTTCATTTATTTCATCTAGAAATTCTTTGTACTAAATATATCCTCTGGGTAGTGATAGTGGCAGGAGTTGCCTGTGAGTCCTTTGCACTTAGTATGCTTTATTTTTTTTATTTTTTTAAAGATTTTATTTATTTATTTGAGAGAGAGAATGAGAGAGAGAGAGCATGAGAGAGGGGAAGGTCAGAGGGAGAAGCAGACTCTCTGCTGACAGGGAGCCCGATGCGGGACTCGATCCCGGAACTCCAGGATCATGACCTGAGCCGAAGGCAGTTGCTTAACCAACTGAGCCACCCAGGTGCCCCAGTATGCTTTATTTTGAAAATGAGTTTCATCTGGGGCGCCTGAGTAGCTCAGTCGGTTAAGTGTCCGACTCTTGGTTTTGGCTCAGGTCATGATCTCAGGGTTCTGGGATTGAGCCCCACGTTGGTCTCTGAGCTCAGTGCAGAGTCTGCTTCAGATTCTTTCTCCCTCTCCCTCTGCACCTCCCTGCCCACGCTCTCTCTCTCTCAAATGAATAAATAAAATCTTTAAAAAAAATAAGTTTCATCTTAAAACCTGGCAGAGTTGTATATACTACTGAAATTAGAGGTGCTGAAAAAGTGTAGGACAGAGCAACCCCAAAGATAAACCCCTGTGGGAACCTTTGGAAAGCTAGTGAATGCTGGGCACTGAGTGCTTGGGTGGCAGAAGCATCAGGAGTTGAGATAGGAAGTTTACAATGCCTTTTCCTGAGGCCTAATAGAAATAGCCTTCTTTGTCCTGCGTGCTGCTAGAAATTGTCTTGTAGCTCTGGACTAGTGGCCCAGAAATTACAACCACCCTTCTGTTTCTACCATTTGCAGTACATAAAAGATACTTTTTCTTGTTTATAAAATGAGAAAAATCTTTGAGAAGGATATTTTTGTGAGTGAAGGTAAATAGTATTTGATCAGGTGATTTGGAGCTGTCAGCAAAACCATTACCTGCTGAATAGTTATTCCCAGTTTATATAATCAAGTAGCTAGGGAATAGTAGAGAAGAAGGCCTGAGGTTTAATTTGAGAGGAAAGATACTAACCTAATTGAGATTAAATGATCAGAAAATATTCCTGTTCTATTGGCAAGAGAAGTCTTGATTTATTTTAGTCAATAAAGTAGGTTCATATTCTATAGGGAATGGAGTATCCAACAACCAGCTTTTCTATTTTCTGATCCCTTAGTGAAACCTGATTTAGGAAATGGGAGGTAGCCTGGTTATTACTGTTGAACCTAGGGGGGAAAATCACTTTGTCTTATCCAAGTTAACTAAATATTTCAAGGTAAAGACATGAAGATAGTTTAAATTTCCATTGCAACTCAAATTTTGCTACTCTAGTTTTGGTTAGAAACTGTCTCCACCTACTGGCCACAATTCACCTGACATTTCATGAAGACACTTGTTTTTTGTTTTTTCCTGAAACATGGAAATATGATAGCTATGGAAGGTTCCTAGGTAGGGTTGCAGTGATTAAATGCTCTACCTTTAGGTAGACTTTCCTAAAACTCCTAGATGAGTTTTGGAGAATTGTTACTAAAGGTTGCTTGGGGGATAAGTGAAGAGAAGGACCAAATTAAAGAGATGAACTCAGAATTCTAAGTGGTATATTTGCAATAGTGTGTTTGATATCTGCCACTTTGCCAATTTAATTAAGACTAATTTACTTGTAAAACTGTTTAAGCTTTGTTAATTCTAATTGACTATGGTCATCATTTTCCAAGTTGCTATTGGTTCAAACTCTTGTGCCCATTCGGAAATAATTGTCAATGTCATCACTGAATTACACAATAAGACTTTTTTGGGGTCAGGGGTCAGACTTTTTTTGGTAAAATGTCAAAGAGTAAGTATTTAAAGCTTTGCAGGCCACACAGTCTTGTTGTAACTACTTAGCTCTGCTGTTGTAGCAAAAAAAGTAGCCATAGACAATACATAAACAAATGAGTGTTTGGGTTTTTTTTTTTTCTCTACTAATAAACATTATTTATGGAACTGAAATTTGAATTTTCTATAATTTCTATGTGCCATTATAAATATATATATAATATGTGTATATATATATTTTTAAGTAGGCTCCCTGCCCAGCATGGAGCCCAATGTGGGGCTTGAACTCACGACCCTGAGATCAAGACCTGAGCCAAATCAAGAGCCAAATCAAGAGTCGGACACTTAACCGACTGAGCCACCCAGGTGTTCCCATGTGCCATGATATATTAAGTTTTTTTAAAAACCTTTTTTTTTTTTAAGATTTTATTTATTTGTTTGACAGAGAGAGCACAAGCAGGGGGAGCGGCAGAGGGAGAGGGAGAAACAGGCTCCCCGCTGAGCAGGGAACCTGATGCTTTAAATATTTATTTATTTATTTATTTATTTATTTATTTAAAGAGAGGGAGCACTAGCAGGAGGGGCAGAAGGAGAGGGAGAGAGAATCTCAAGCAGACTCCATGCTGAGTGTGGAGCGGAGCTGGTCCTGGGGCTCAATCTCATGACCATGAGATCACAACCTAAGCCGAAGCCAAGAGTCATACATTAAACCAACTGTGCCATCCAGGCACCCCTTAAAAAACCTTTTTATTTTATTTTTATTTTTTTATTTTTATTTTTTTATTTTTATTTTTTTTTAAAGATTTTTATTTATTTATTGAGAGAGAGAGAGAATGGTAGAGAGAGAGCATGAGAGGGAAGAAGGTCAGAGGGAGAAGCAGACTCCCCGATGAGCAGGGAGCCCGATGCGGGACTCGATCCTGGGACTCCAGGATCGTGACCTGAGCCGAAGGCAGTCGCTTAACCGACTGAGCCACCCAGGCGCCCTAAAAAACCTTTTTAAAATGTAGAAACCGGGGCACCTGGTGGCTCAGTCGGTTAAGCATCTGCCTTTGGCTGAGGTCATGATCCCAGGTCCTGGGATTGAGCCCCAGGTTGGGGGGCTGGGGGGGGCGGGGGGGGGAGCAGTCCCTTATCAGCAGGGAGTCTGCTTCTCCCTCTCCCTCTGCTACTCCCCCCTGCCTCCCTCTCTCTTTCTCTCTCTCTCAAATAAATAAATAAAACCTTTAAAAAAAAATAAAATGTAGAAACCATTCTTAGTTTGTGAGCTCTACCAAAATAGGCAATATGCCAAATTGGTCTGCGGGCCATAGTTTGCTGACCTGTGCTTTATATTCAGAAACATTAAAAAATCCACTGATTAGTTCTCATATCCCATGGAGGTGATAGTGTAGAAGAGAATTGCCCAACTTTTACAGGTAATTTCATGCTTTTATGACTTGTCAGGAGAGTGTTGGACCTGTTCGCCACTGTCACCAACCACATAGTGTAGAAGTACACAACTTTGTTTATATAAAACATGATTCTTTATCCACACATATGAATCTGATCTGTTCTGGTTTTGTTGTATTTCTACAGTTTAGATCATTTAAATCCAAAACATTGGAATGACTTTTCTAAAGGATGTTTTAGCACATAATTGTATATACAAGAGAAGAATCTTTGTGTGAGTTTAAAAGCCAGGAACATTCAGATTAATGGAATTATTCTGAAGTTATTTCAAAAAATAAACCATTACTATAATAATTTTACTGTAGTGAGAGGCATGTGGTGTATGGGTTGCACGATATGGGCAGGCTGGTGTGGATCATTACAGACAGTTTCAATGATGTTCTGTTGTCATGTAATGGTTCTCAGTCTGTTACATTTTGGGAGATAAGTATTTTAAAGCATTGAGTTACAAATACTAATTGTTCAAAATGGCTGATCATTTCAGTTAGTCACCTGTAAATACCTCCAACACTTTTGGCTCTTATCCTCTACCAGTTCCCAAATTCCTGGATTACTCCTATAGTCTGCCTTCTCTCTTTCTGTCTGCCTATGTGACTGAGTGCTATGAAGTTATAGAATTGCTGCCTCTTTAAATTCATGTCTCTAAACTTTAACCTCATTTTTTGCTAACAGGCAAGAGTTAACAGATTAGGATAGTATAAAGAGGTCAAGTTTCCAGAAGTATAGTTGAGGTCAAAGATAACAGAAGGGAAGATGAAGTAAATATAATGGAAAAAAATACAGTGAGAGACTTATAAAAAGATTAGCAGTTGTCATCAGAGTTAGGATATCATAGTTCATTGATTTTAGGAGTTGTTGGGTTTTTTCCATTTTGACATCTCTGAAGTTGAGATGTCAGTTTAATTGGTAACATTTTTTTCTTATTGGTATGTGAAATAATGGTGAGTCTTCCAACTTAGTCTTTCTAAGATGATATCTTAGATTTGATGAAATACGGTATTTAAATTGTAGATTCCAGAAGTATAGCAGTTACAGGTACTGCAAGGTTACTAGGATATGGCCATTGGAGAAGGTATAAAAGGAATTCAGGTCAAGCATCTGATTAGATATTTGCTGAAGAACTTTGAAGATGGAGTCACAAGCTAGTTGTGAGAATTTTCAGCCAGTGAGATGCCTGGAGGTAACTAACAGGTGACAGCACAGAGAGGTAGATTGGAACAGCTTTACATTTAGGCCATTCTACCTATTCATCCTACCTGCAGGTTTCAAATGCCAGTTTCTCAAGAGATCTTCCATTGTATCCCCTTCCCTCAATACTAAATTAAGTTCTCCTCTTATACTGTCTACTGTCATAATACCCTGTACTTTTTCTTTTTTTTTTTTTAAGATTTTATTTATTTATTTGACAGAGAGAGACACAGTGAGAGAGGGAACACAAGTAGGGGGAGTGGGAGAGGGAGAAGCAGGCTTCCTGCTGAGCAGGGACCCTGATGCGGGGCTCGATCCCAGGACCCTGGGACCATGACCTGAGCCGAAGGCAGACGCTTAACGACTGAGCCACCCAGGCGCCCCCCTGTACTTTTTCTTTTATGATTCTTTATTATTTCTAATTACAGATTTTATTGTGGGATTATGTTGTGCCTCTTTTCCACTTGATTGTAAACTCATTGACTGTAATTATTTTTAAGTTTTTTTTTTTGTTTGTTTGTTTGTTTTTTTTAGTAATCTCAACACCCACTGTGGGGCTCGAACTTACTACTCTGAGATCAAGAGTTGTATGCTCTTCTGACTTAGCCAGCCAGGTGCCCCTCATTGACTGTAGTTATTATGTATAGTGCTAGCACATTCTAGGTACTGATTTGTATTTGCTGAATAAGTGAAATAGAGACAATGAGACTGCTTGTGACTAAGAGTATACTCTGCAATAGTGTTCTGGAAACCACACTGACAGTATTGAGAACATTTTACTAAATTTGACTCTTTTTGGTAGTTTATTTGTTGCATTTTTAAGCTTTATTTGTTTTCTCTGAAACTTAGGTTTCTCATTTGTTAGATTAAGATACTAGTATCTGCCTGAAAGGGTTATGGTAATCATTAAACGAGGTAAAATATGGAAAGCACAAAATACAGCATCTTCCACATAGTTGATGCTCAGTAAGTGACAGGCTGAAAATAGCCATCTTGATTTTTTTCCTTCTGAAAATTTTCAAATTTAAACCTCTTACATCTCACCTGGCCTATTGCAGCTGACACCTGACTGATTTCCTTCCTTCCTTCCTTCCTTTCTTCCTTCCTTCCTTCCTCCCTCCGTCCCTTCCTCCCTCCCTCCCTCCCTGACCTTTGTTTAAACTTCTTAATTTAGGGGGAGCCTGGGTGGCTCAGTCATTAAGCATCTGCCTCCGGCTCAGGTCATGATCCCAGGGTCCTGGGATCGAGCCCCACATTGGGCTCCCTGCTCCGCGGGAAGCCTGCTTCTTCCTCTCCCACTCCCCCTGCTTGTGTTCCCTCTCTCACTGTCTCTCTCTGTCAAATAAATAAATAAAACCTTTAAAAAAAATAAACTTCTTAATTTGGGATTCAAGGTACTTCAGGGTATAGTACTTTGATTCTTTTCTAATTTCCTATTTTTATTTCCTGCCACTTCTCCCTTACCTGCCCTTTATGTTCCAGCAACATCATGCCACTTGTTTCTCAAGCATTCCACACTATTCAACATTCTTTGCCCTTGTTCCAGAATTTCTGACTGGAATTTCTTCCTCTTCCTTCTGGATCTGATAGATTCCTGTTCATTCTTAGAGTTATCACCTTTCCTGACCTTTGTAGATTGTATGGTTTTTCATTATTGCATTATTACACTATATTATAAATATATATTTACATGTTTTTCTTTCAAACAAGATTGTGAGATGCTTGGAAACAAAAGCAGTATATTCATGTTTGTCACAATACTTTCATGTAGTAGGTGCTTAGTCAAAGTTTATTGAACTGAAGGAACTATGGAAAGTATACAACCTATTTTTTTTTACCTAAAAGTTACTAAAAGGAAGATATGAGTTTGAGTGAAATTTTATTTTATTATTTTATTTTTATTTTTATTTTTTTATATTTTATTTATTTATTTGACAGAGATACACAGTGAGAAAGGGAACACAAGCAGGGGCAGCAGGAGAGGGAGAAGCAGGCTTCCCGCGGAGCAGGGAGCCCTGATGCGGGGCTCGATCCCAGGACCCTGGGATCATGACCTGAGCCGAAGGCAGATGCTTAACGACTGAGCCACCCAGGCGCCCCCTTGAGTGAAATTTTAAAAAAAGAAAGATCATAGGAATCCAACAGAGGAGAAAAAGCTTAGTTATGAAAATTATCAATAAGCGATTTCCAGTATTAATATCGGGCCAAAATATGAACAACATTCATTCATCTGGGAAATTAGCATTAGGACACAATTACACTCTTGTTTCTGAGGCTGAAGAGATACGAGAGATCTGACAGGGGGGTAAAAAACTGCAACTCAAGGGCAAGAGAGACTTGACAGTAATGGCAGATAACAAACTTGGTTTGGGCTTGAAATACGATCTGGCAGTCAAAGGAAAGCCAGTGCTATTCTAGGCAGTGAACAAAGAAGAATTGTGCCACAGCATAGGGAGTTGGCAAAAGCCCACTGGGAGTATTACATTTAGCACAGTGTCAGCATGATAGGAACAGAGGATGGTGAGCTCTGAGTGCTGAAAAGAATAAATAGATAAATTTGTGAAGAACAGTTAAGATTTTAAGCATAGAGGGTTAACTGAATTCTGGCAACTACAAGATTTAGGAGAGAGACATTCCTAAATATCTGAAGGGTGTTAATATTAGAGCAAGAAAGGAATTATTTAGCCTGGACTAGGGAACTTTGTAAGAAGGTGAAACTAAGGGCAGACAAATTCATACTTCTCTAAGAAGAATGTCTTGAGGTAGTCATTGGGTCATGGTGTACCTTTATCCCTCAGCACTTTTATAGTAGAAAGCTGTAAGGCCAAAATGTAAGATTTAAGAAGCTCTCCTTTGAAAAATTTCTAAGGAATATTTTGGTCTTATGAATAAAGGGAGTTTTTGCCCTAGAAGGCAGGTTATGGAGGATTGGTTTAGTATTTATTAGCCAACCACAGTATACAGAGCACTATATACAACAAGGCAACATGATTCTTGAGGTTCTAATATAAAACCACTGATCATTATAGGCTCTGTACATTCTCAGTTTGTTTCAATAATTTAAAAACTTTAGCAAATTTCTTAAGACTATCCCTTTGGAACAGAATGGTGTAAAATTTGTAAAATTCGAAAGAAATACAAGTGAAATCTTATTTAATGAATGTTGCCTATCATGAATGGCATACCATCTATCCTTGAGTTGAGATTTTCTTTTGTGATAGGGATGAAGAAGATTGGCCTGATAACATGTTTGTTCTTCAGGATATTTTAAATGCCAGAGATTGGTGCTTTTGCCTTCATTGTTGGCCAGATCTCTCAGTTCAAAACAGGACAAGGAAAAACATGGTGATTCACTTAGAGACTGCTCTGTTTCCTGAGGCAAAGTAATTGAGTGTTCAAGTGAAATAGCTAAAGAGCCCACAGTATACTGAGCTAAAAGAAAACACAATTTGTATCTCGTGTCTGGCTGCATGGCTTCCAACTGCTTGTCTAGAGAAGTCAACCATTATATAGCTTAAACATACTGCTGGGCATGAAGAATGTAGAGTCAAGTCCCATTTAAACAAGTAGCTAATTCTTTCCACAATTAACTAAATTATCTTATGCTCCCTATGCCAGTGTGGATCCTCCCAAGAGGCAGATGTCAAGACAAGCTTAGAGTACAGGCTTTATTGGGGGAAAGCACCTGTGAACTACAAACAGAAAGGAGACAGGAGTAAGTAGGGAGAGCTTTCAGAATGTGATGCAGGTGTAACACCTGTGAAGGAAGACAGGGAAGGAAAGATTGGGTAGGAACAGTCCAGACCATGGTACTATTGAGAAAATCTCAGCCAGGAAGAGGTGGAGTCCCTAAGCAAAAGTTGCCTGTTAGGGTAATCCTATATGGGACAGAATTACCCTTCTAGAAATCCACTCAAGAAAAATAAAAGTGTGTGTGTGTATATATATATATATATATATAGAGAGAGAGAGAGAGAGAGAGAGAGAGAGTTGTATGTAAATGCTTTTTCTGCACCCATTGAGATGATCATATGATTTTTCTTTTTCAGTTTATTAATATGGTAAATTGCATTGATTTTTGTATGCTACACCAAGCGTCCATTATGGGATAAACCCCACTTGGTTGTGATTCATTATTCTTTTTATACATTGTTGGAATTGATTTTCTAAAAATGTGCTAAGAATTTTTGGATCTGTGTCAGGGAGAAACATTTGTAGTTTTCTAGCTGTGCCTTTGTAGAGTTTGTGTAGAATTTATATTATTTCTTCTTAAATATTTGGTGGGATTTACCAGTTAAGCCATCTGAGCATGGTGTCTTTTGTGTGGCAAGGTTTTTAACCACAAATTCAATTTCTGTAATTCAGATTTATTTGTTTCTTCTTGAGTGAACTTTGTGTCTTTCAAGGAATTTGTTGAATTTATTAGAACAAATTGTTAATATTTTCTTATTAATGTCTGTAGAATTGAAATTTCATCTCTCTCATTCCTGATATTGTTAATTTGGATCTATCTTTGTTATTCCTTATTAGTCTGACTAAATGTTTATCTATTTCATTCATCTTTTCAAAGTACCAGCTTTTGGTTTCACTGAAATCACTTTCCTAGTTTCTATTTTATTGATTTCTGCTCTGATCTTTATTAGTCCTTTCTTTTGTTTACTTTGGGTTTTATTAGCTCTTCTTTTTCTAGTTTCTTAAGGAAGAAGCTGAGGGGTTTTTTTGTTTTGTTTTGAGATTTATTTATTTTAGAGAGAGAGAGAGCATGAGCAGGAGGGGGAGAGGAAGAGAGAATCTCAAGCAGACTCCATGCTGAGTGCGGAGCTCAGGACGCTGAGATCACCATCTGAGCCAAAACCAAGAGTCAGTTGCTCAACCAACCGTGCCACCCAGGTGCTCCAAGAACCTGAGGTTTTTGACTTGAGATCTTTCTTTTTTGTAATAGAAGTGTTTAGTGTTACAAATTTCTAAGTGCTGCTTTAGCTGCAGCCTGCAAATTTTGATATGTTGTGTTTTTAGTCTGCTTAAAATGTGTTCTAACTTCCTTTTTGATTTTTTTCTTCTACTAATGGATTATTTAGAAGTGTTGTATTTAATTTTTAAACATTCAGGGGATTTTCCCGACATCTTTCTGTTGCTATTTTCTAGTTTAATTTCACTGTGTTAGAAAATGTACTTTGTAGGACTTGAGTTCTTTTAAATTTATTTAGACTTGTTTTATGGCCCAAAATATGTTTTATCTTGTTAAATGTTCTGTGTGCACTTGAAAAGAATGTATTTTTTGCTTTCGTTGGATTGAGTATTTGATAAATATTAGTTAGGTCAAAGTGATTGGTAGTGTTATTCAAGTCTTCTATAATCCTTTCTGATCTTCTCTTTGTTCTATCAGTTAATAAGAGGGGTTTGGAAATCTTGGCTAGAATTGTGGATTTGTCTGTTTCTCTTGGCAGTTCTATCAGTATTTTAAAGCTTAGTTATCAGATACAGAACCATTCAAGATTATGTCCTCTTGATGAATTGACCCTTTTATGATTAAGAAATGATACCCTTTATTTCTGGTAATGTACTTTGCTCTGAAATATACTTTACTTGATATTAATATAGCCGTTTCAACTTTTTTTCAGATTTATTTATTTATTTTAGAGATTGAGAGAAGGGGGGAAGAGAAAGAATGGGGGAGGGGCAGAGGGAGAGAGAGAATCTCAAGCAGACGCCCCGCTGAGCACTGAGCCCAACATGGGGCTGGATCTCACGACTCTGAGCCGAAACCACAAGTCTGACGCTTAACCAACTGAGCCATTCAGGCACCCCTCAACTTTTTTATTTAAAAAAATTTTTTTTTTATTTTTTAAGATTTTTATTTATTTATTTGACAGAGAGAGCACAAGTAGGGGAAGCAGCAGGCAAAGGGAGAAGCAGGCTCCCCACTGAGCAGGGAGCCCAATGCGGGGCTCAATCCCAGGACCCTGGAATCATGACCTGAGCTGAAAGCAGATGCTTAACGACTGAGCCACGCAGGTGCCCCATCCCTCAACTTTTTAAGATTAGTATATTATATTGTAATACATATTGTGATATATTATAATAATTATATTTAAAATATAAAAATTATTTTAATTTTTAAAAAACAGGCACACTTTTTTTTTAAAAAGCAGCAAAATAGAAAGTATTTTGAAATAATCATTTGCTTAAATTTACTGAGGGAGGGGTTTTCTGGTTTCTGTATTTCATGAAAGTAGGTTAAAATACACAGGCTCACAGAAGGAATTTACAACTCTGGGATTTTTTTTCCCCAAGAATAATTGCCTGAGGATGGGGTGGGTGGGATTGTGCAGGGATGCCTTTATTACTTAAGTTTGCTAATTTGGGGAATTATGTACCACTAGGGTGTGAAGCTGAGAGGCATCTAGTTATAGGCAAGGTTTAAATGTTGGTAAGTCATAAAAAATGACATATATAGGGGGAAATGCATCTAACATTTTTCCTTAAGTATGCAGAAAACTTTCTTAAATGGGGCATATAATTTTTAATGACTTTAGGCCTTTCATCTTCAGAAATGAACTAAGTATCATAAATAAGATGGAAGTTGGTGAATTAGTGTCTCATCATCACATCATCAGATTTGAAATTACCTGAGGATACATACGAAAGTTAGTCATTTCAGCTTTCTTTTGATTAGTATTAGCATAGGGTATTTTTCCCACTCCTTTTTCTTTTGTATCTCTATATTTATGTAAGTGTATTTCTTGTAGGGAGCACATAGGTAGATCTTGCTTTTATCCAATCTGACAATCTCTGCCTTTTAATTGGGGTGTTTAGAGCATCAACATTTGATGTGATTATTCATATGGATAGTTGTAAATCTGCCGTGTTGCAATTTGTTTTCTGTTTTTCTCATCTGTCCTTTGTTCCCCCTTTCCTGTTTCTTTTGTATTAAGTATATTTTAATCATTCAGTTTTATCTCCCAATTAGCTTATTAGCTATAATGCTTTTCTTTTTTTAGTGGTTGTTTTAGGGTTTATAGTATACATCTTTAATTTATCAGAGACTATGTTTATGTCATATGGTACTTTATATATATGGTACATACAGTATGTCAGTCTTATGATAGTATACTTCTACTTCTCCCCTCCCATTTGTATTATTATTTCTGAATATAACTCCATGGTATCTTTTTATTTATATATTTGTTTTAAATAGACTATAAGCCTTTTCAGTACAAACATCTTTACATGTGTTTGGTTTTATATTGAAATATATTTGACATATGGCATTAGTAAATTGAAGGTATATAACATGTTGATTTAATACATTTTTGTATTGCAGTATGATTGCCATTATAGCTTAGCTAGGACCTCTGTCCTGTCACAAAATTATTATTTCTTTTTTTGTGGTGGGAATTAAGATACAGTCTCTTAGAAGGTATGTTTATAATGTGATAATGTTGTCTATAATTACTGTACTATGCATTAGATCACCAGGGCTTAGTTAGCTACTGGTTGCAAGCTTGTACCTTTAAACAACCTTTCTCATAATACCCCACCATCCTACCTCCAGCCCCTGCTAATCACCATTTACTCTGTTTTTATGAATTTGCCTTCTTAAAGATACCATATATAAGTGATATCATACAGCATTTGTCTTTCTCTGTCTCACTTATCTCACTTAGCATAATGTCTCAAGGTCCATCCATGTTGTTGCAAATGGCAGGATATTTTTTCTTTCTCATGACTGAAAAATATTCCTCTGTGTGTGTGTGTGTGTGTGTGTGTATGTGTGTGACATCTTCATTATCTTCATTACCCATTCATCCATTGATGGGCACTTAGGTTGTTTCCATATCTTGGTTATTGTGAATAATGCTGCAATAAACATGGGAGTGCTTATATCTCTCTGATATCCTTTTTCTCATATCCTTTGGATATATACCTAGAAGTGGAATTGCCGGATCATATGGTATTTCTATTTTTAATTTTTTGAGGACCCTCCATCTTGTTTCCCATAGTAGCTGGACCAATTTACATTCCCACCAATGGTGTTCAAGATGTTATTGGAAGAAACTGAAGAAAACACAAGTAAATGGAAATACATCCATGTTCATGATACTGTAAAAGTACTGAAAGAAGCCATCAGCGATTATTTTCTAAATATGATATAAAATCCAGAATTCATAAGAGTGATACATTTGACTACATAAAAATCAATTTCCCTCCAAATAGGGAAAAAACTGAAGCAAGGGAAACTTTCACTTCTAACAGTGCTAAAATTACAGAATTTTTTATTGGAATCCTTATCCTTTATCATTTTGAAACATTGATTATAAAAAGATATGTATGATATTTTAAAAATAGTTTTAAATTTTGGTGTGAATGAATGAGTGAGGAAATGTACATTTTTATATATGTAGACGGGAGTGTAAATTGGTACAACTTTTCTGG
The DNA here is from genome assembly GCF_009762305.2 of Zalophus californianus. NCBI lineage: Eukaryota > Metazoa > Chordata > Mammalia > Carnivora > Otariidae > Zalophus > Zalophus californianus. The sequence continues at coordinate 83,487,625 of NC_045606.1, forward strand.
AGGGCAATTTGGCAATAGAGGGAGAGATCATGTTATTCCTTTTGACTTAGAATTCTACTCTACAAATTTTGTTTTAGGAAAAACAATCACAAACGTGTACAGATTTAGATTTAGTGTTCGTTGCATTGCTATGTATAGTATTATAAATTTAGAAACAACTTTATTTTGACAATAAGGGATTTTTAATAAACTAGGGTATATTCTTCCAGTGGAATAGTAGCCACTTAATAAAATGTTGTAGAAGTACAAAATTTATGCAATGTATTTTATGTTGTTGAGTATTTACAATGTGCTAGATTTGTTCTATCATCTTTATGTAATCCTTAGAATAAGCCTGTGAGTTAGAACTTTCTATTTCAGTTATACATATGGAAACTGAGGCACTAAGAGACATTAAATAACTTGCTTAAAACATTGAGACAGTTATATCTGTCTGACTTCAAAATCCATGCTCTCAGCTATAGTATTTTGATTTTATAGACATGAAATATGTAATATGTTACATGAAAAAAAGGTTATAACATCTCACATTTTTATCAGGAGGATACATACTAAAGTGTCAACAATGATAATAGTTGAGGGTTGGGATTATGGTTGATTTTTGTCTCCTCTTTTGTTTGTTCACAGTGAACAGGAATGGCTTTTATAATTAAAGTTTTAAAAGAGATACTCATTTCATAGCAGAGGGTGGGGTGGATTAAAAAAATAATCATTCCCTCTTTACCTCTGTTGCTAAAGAGATATATTTCTGAGTTTGGGTGTATCCACTGGTGATGTTGCCTGTAATTTCTTTTTGGCACTAGTTTATAAAAACTGGAAGGTTGAAAGAACAGTGTTACTCTGAGATCCAAAGATGTGAACAGATGAAAGATCTTTTTTTTTTTAAGATTTTTTAAGATTTTATTTATTTATTTGACGGGGGGAGTGGCAGGCAAAGGAGAGTGAGAAGCAGGGCTCCATCCCAGGGTCCCCGGATCATGACCTGAGCAGAAGGCAGATGCTTAGCCACCCAGCCACCCAAAAGATCTTTAAATAATAACATAGTAACCATTATTCACCTTCTTCCCTAGATCTAGGGTCATGGCCACTAGGAACAGGATTCAGAAACCAGAAGCACAGTACTTGGAATACCCAGGCCCATCTCTTTCCACTCTCAAGTCTTCCATCACCTCTTTCTCCCGATTCTTTTTGTTAGTTTAAGGGTCTTTTTACCTAGGTGAAAAGAATTTGAACCAATCATAAACAAATAGCTCTCTTTTGTGCCATGTAAACCAAATAAAGCTAGCTGTGAGTAAACCAGCCACTGCCTGCAGCCTCCCTCCCTAGAGGAAGGGAAGGGGTGGTGAAGGTAATTGGAGAGGACTAGAAGAAAAGGTAGAAATTGAGGGAACAGTATTGTGTTTACATTCCTGGTCTTGAATCTCATTCTGTCTCTTTAAGTATGAGATTTGAGTATGTTGCCTCTACCTTTTTGTATTTGGTCCTTAATCATTTTTCCCAGCAGCTAAGAAATATAGCTAATACCTTTTCTCCACTTGTTTGCATGTTGGAAACTGTCAGTATCTGTGAGTGAAATTAATAGATTCTAAGCTGTCTTTCAGGACTAGGAAACCTAGGAAAATGAAAGGTTGTAAGGCATGGTGTAGGATTTATGATTTTTGGTTATAAAGGATTATACTTTGGGAACTGGCATAAAAAAAGTAGTTCCAGGGTGTCTAATTAAATGCATTTGAGGCATTATATGCAAAGACTACATATAGCTAGTTGGTTAGTAACTTATAAGCATTTACAGTTTTAACCGGATGGGGATTAAGGAGGGCCCTAGTTGTGATGAGCACTGGGTGTTGTATATAAGTGATGAATCACTAAATTCTATACCTGAAACTAGTTAACAAACTGGAATTTAAATAAAAAAAATAACTGGAGGGACAATAACAGCTAAAGCCTAAAACACATGGCACAGAAACTGGTTAAGTACTTGGAATCAGATAGTGAGGTATTTATTTAAATTGTAAATACTGATTAAGGGTTAGTGGAGGTAAGCATTGGGTGATATATTATTGTGGAAAGAGTATGAGTGAGGGTGGCACTTACCTTGTCCAAGCATGAAGAAAAGTCATTTCTGATCTGACGGAGACTGGAAATCAATCAACATCATATATTCGATCCTCAGACCCTATTGTGCCATCCAGTCCTAAATTAAACATTCTCATCCAGATGGTCCAGTTCATCCTTAAGCTAGGAAAGAGCAAAAGTTAAATAAGAAGTACCACTATAACAACCTTAAGTTGTTCCTAGGTAATAAAGTTGATAATGAATTTACACATAAATAGCCCAAAACATTTTTTCATGGCCTGTTCTTCATTTCTTACTGCTTCGTTATGCAAGTTTAAATAATACATATATTTTCTCCTATCTTTCTTACACAAAAGGGTCACATAATATTAACCTCTTTTTACAGATGTATGATATTCCATTGTTCTAATGTACCTCAGTTTATGTAATCAAAACCCTGTTGATGGACATTTGAGTGGTTTCAAATTGTTTTAAGCTGGAATTTTAGTAACTTTAGGTTTCTTTTATTAACAATCTCACTTTGAGGGCAGGCTATGGAAGTTAATACGCAGAAACCAGTTGAATATAAATGAAAAACTATGACTCTAGCCGTAGTTCTCATCTGGGCTATGGGAAAGATGATTACATAATGTCATAGTTATGCTACCTTCATGCAATCTCCCTGTTTTGTTTTTCTTTCTTTGTTAGCATCTTTATTAGTTTCCCTGGTGCCTTTTGGTTTATTTATTGTCTTTTCTTATTTCTTCCTGGCCCCATCAAATACACCAGCAGCCTCCCTAACTACTAGTTAGACCTTTGTTAGGAATTCATTGGACTTGCAGATGATGTTTGCATTTTATAGTTGTCAAACAATTGCAGTTTTTAATCCAGGTGAGGATGAGATTCCTGTTGTCTTCCTTGTTGGAAGCTTTGTAAGTCTTAGTACTCAGATAATGCCATTCTACTGTCATTGTTCCCCTGTTACCAAGGTAAATTTGCATTCTGTTGGTGATAATCCATACACAATTTATCAACTGCCTCAGGAGGGTGGCACCTTACATTGCTAGAGGCTTAGCAGGAGTAGAGGCAAGCAAGACTGGGAAATGCTCTTTAAATCCTTAAATTATAAATAAGTATGGGCTCTTTGGGGGAGAAGAATAAAAGGGTAATTGACATTATTTTGGCTGCCCTTCTGCCACAAGGAAAAACAGTGGAATAAAGAAAGAAAAAGGGACACCTGGGTGGCTCAGTTGGTTAAGCGTCTGCCTTCAGCTCAGGTCATGATCCCAGGGTTCTGGGATCAAGTTCTGCACCGGGCTCCTTGCTCAGTGGGGAGCCTGCTTCTCCTGCCTGATGCTTCTTCCCCTGTGTGTGTGCTCTCTCTTTCTCTCCCTCTCTCTCTCTCTGACAAATAAATAAATACAATCTTTAAAAAAAAAAAGAAGGGGCACCTGGCTGGCTCAGTCAGTACAGCATGCAACTCTTGATCTTGAGCCAAATGTTGGGTATAGAGATTACTTAAAAATAAAATCTTTTTTAAAAAGTGGAGGGGAGGAAGGAGAAGATACCAAGAAGTTTTGGTTTGGAATAAAAAAGCACTGCATTGAGAATCAAGAAGCATGGGTTTTGATCTGTTTTCTATTACTAATTTGGTCTGTGATTTGTTCTGTGATTTCACTTCTCTGGGCCTAAGTTTCTACACCTATGAAATGAGTGGTTTGGAATGTAAAAAAAAGTCTCTGAAATTCTAAGGCAAGAAGAAAAATATTGACTTCAAATAGTATAAAGTGGAGACCTTGTCCACTACTGTGAAATAACTATTACAGTTAGTAAATTTAAGTAGGTGTTTATACTCCATATTTAGTTGCAGTGGGAAGATAATTCAATGTATTTAGTACTTCATACTGCTGGAAATACAAGTCACATTTACAGGTTACCCTTATAGGTGGAATTAACTAAAAGCATAGCATATAATTCTTTAGTACTACTTACCAGAGGGAGAAGGAAAGTGAAGATACATGGGAAGGAAAGGAGGTGGGCGGTGATAGCAGTACAAGGGGTGGGAGGGGCCTGAGGATGGAAATGGAGGACTGAGTATAAGTAAGTCATTGATAGTAAAAGTGACTGTTGTCCTCAAAGTGCTCTTAGAGAATTCTGTGAATTTCTAGGGTGGGAATCACACACATGATCATCATATAAAATGTATTTTGGGTAAGATAGTGGAAATAAGAAATATAAAATCTATAATCTTAAGAATTTACCAATAGTTGGGAAGATTAAGCAAGGGCTTAAGAGAAGAATGTCAATGTGAAGGAGACTGGGCTGCAAACCAGAGAATGGTACAGGCAATAATTACAGCAGAAATTCAGAAGAATGGATTATCTCCAAGGATATAAAGGTAAAGCTTCAGATAGACTGAGGAACTTGCAAAAGTACAGTGAGGGCCTTACAGGTGTTCCTGGCCCTTAGCAGTTCAGTCATTCACCCTATCAACTGGTAGCAGTGTGGCAGAAACTGGGAGTCTTTTTAAACTCCTCCCTTTGTGTTAATGAAAAGGTAAGATCAAGAAGAAACAAAAGACATTTTGGAAGGAGTGGAAGAGTGAAAATGACTCAAGTTTTGAACCTATAACTATGACAACAGTGGTGTTAAAAAAATTTTTTTTTAATAAAAAAATACAAAATAAAGATTGGGAGGTAGTTTGAAGGAAAAGATGAGGAGACAGACCTCTTCCTTTAGAATAGAAGAAAGAGAAAAGGTAGTGAATATACCAAGAAATTTTTATTAAAAGATGAAGGAGGGGCACCTGGGTGGCTCAGTTGGTTAAACGGCTGGCTCTTGATTTTGGCTCAGGTCATGATCTCAGAGTCCTGGGATCAAGCCCCCATTGGGCTCCGCACTCAGCAGGGAGTCTGCTTCAGGATTCTCTCTCTCCCTCTGCCCCTCCCCCTGCTCATGTTCTCTCTAAAATAAATAAATAAATAAATCTTTAAAAAAAAGATGAAGGAACTTTGAATAATTTCTTCTAAGTAGAAGTCTCATTGGCTTAGTGAGGCTAGTATTCCTCAGAGGTGGAGGTGTATGTAGAATTAGCAAAAGACTTTTGAGACTCAGCAGGAAAGTCTGTTTTTTTTTTTTTTTAAAGATTTATTTATTTATTTATTTGACAGAAAGAATGAGAGAGAGATAGAGCACATGAGAAGGGGGAGGGTCAGAGGGAGAAGCAGACTCCCTGCTGAGCAGGGAGCCCGATGCAGGACTCGATTCCAGGACTCCAGGATCATGACCTGAGCCGAAGGCAGTCGCTTAACCAACTGAGCCACCCAGGTGCCCATCAGCAGGAAAGTCTTTAAGATTTACTGGAAAATTATGATACACCATTTAGAAAAATGACTTTATATTTAAGATCGGCACAAGAACCTACTCAATAATGGGTTATTCAGAGAGCAGACATTTTGAATTTCCTCCTTCAGATCGTGGAGGCTTTGTGGGGATATGGAAATATTTAAAGGATTAAATTGTTGAGCAAAATTGATACTGAAAAGTACTTTTAATTTATTGTTTCTCTCCTGCAGTGTTTGAGAATGCTAGAGGTTAAGGTAGCTATGTGCCCTGTGGGACATAACAAGAGTTAATTATATTCAACTGTTGGAACAGACTGTTCTGAACAAAATATTCATTTGCCACCTCTTTGGGGGTTCATGTGTAAGCATATAAAATTTCAATTCGCTGTTTGAAAATAATCGACCTACATTTTAAAAGAGCATTTATTATACATATTTAAAATATATAGATGTATAAATCCTCCCTTTCTCCCTACTCACCCTTGGTCCCCACTGGTAATTGTTGTTGACAGCCTTTTGTGCTCCATCCCAGAAAAATTTGTTCTGTGTGTATAAATATTATTTATTTATATTTAATAAATATTATGTATTGCATTATATAAATTTTTAATTATATATTGTTATATATTAATATTATATAAATATTAAATGAATACATAAATATAAAGATAGTAACATATACATCTTCACAGTGTGTTTAAACTACCTATCTTGAAACCATTTCATTTATATCCTTGCTCAATTCATTATGTAATATCCTTGCTCCTTTCCTCTGACCTGTGGTCTCCATTTCCTTTGAATATGGAAATATATTATGGGAATATGAATTTCAAACATATATTTTTTCTTTTTATTTATTTTAGAGAGGGGGAGGAGCAAAGAGAAGAAGCGGGGAGAGAGAGAATCTTAAGCAGACTCCCCACGGAGTGCAGAGCTGGAGGTGGGGCTTGAATTCTTGACCCTGAGATCACAATCTGAACCAAGAAGTCAGATGCTTCACTGCACTACCCAGGCGCCCCTCAAACACGTTTCATTTTTCTAACCAATTTTCTCTTTCACTGCATTCACATTGGATTTAAATTGCATAAAATAGCAAAACATTTTCCTTTTTATTAAAACATTTTTGTTTTAAAAAGAGTGAGAAGAATAAATAAAAATATTAATCACATTTGTTGGTATTCAGAATTCCTCTGAATAGTTTTGTTAGCCCATCTCTCTCTCGTTTGGCATATCCCTACAGTTTCTCCCCACTAGAGGGCACTAAGATATTGTTTGTTTTTAGTGGACTGTATAGTGAATTTATTTTTAAACATAGGGGTTTCTCCTTTTTAAAGATTTTATTTATTTGAGAGAGAGAGAGCATGTGTGAGAGAGAGATCACAAGCAGGGGGTTGGAGTAGTGGGAGAAGCAGACTCCCTGCTGAGCAGGGAGCCCTTTGTGGGACTCGATCGCAGGACTTTGGGATCATGAACAGAGCCAAAGGCAGACACTTAACCGACTGAGCCACCCAGGTGCCGTTACAGTGAATTTAGAAATAAAACTTTCATATTTTTCTTACTTGTCCTGCATTGTAGTATGAATAAAATCTTCATCCTGAGATCATGCTGTGGTTGGCATATATGGACAATTATAGTACCTTCTGTGCTAGCAGTTTTGATTTTGAGGACTATTTTGTGCTAAATGCTTCAAAGAAGAAAAGGAGAAAGAGGGTTTAGAGAAAGGAAAATTTTTTGAAATTTTTTGGACCCCAATTATCACCTTCTGCTCACTCCACAGGAGATACTGACCCTAAAAGGAAAACGGTGGGCATAGGTAGGTCACTGGAACAAAATAGAGAGTCCAGGAATAGACCTACATGTATACAATGAGTTGAGTTTTGACAAAGGAGCCAAAGTAATTCAGTGGGAAAAGGACATTCTTTTTAACAAATGGTGCTGGAACAATTAGGTATTTATTTTGGGAAAAAGTGAAATTTTTACCTTTATCTTATTCCATACATAACAGTTAGCTAAATATGGATCACGGACAATAGGAGAAAATCTTAATGACCTTGGAGTAGGCAAAAGTTTCTTGGTATACAACAAAACAAAAATCCTAAAAGGAAATAATCTTGATAGAGTTCTTCAAAATTAAACTCTTTTCCAAAAGATATAGTTATAAATAAATAAAAAGGCAAGCCACAGAATGGGAAAAAGGTATTCACAATACATACATCAGATAAAGGACTGGGACTTGTATCTAGAATATATGGAGAACTCTTACAACTCCATAAAATAATCCAATTTTTATTATTTATTTATTTTTAATTTTATTACTTTTTTATTATGTTCAATTAGCATATAGTACATCATTAGTTTTTGATGTAGTGTTCAATGACAGTTTTTAAAATGGACAAATGATTTGAACAGACATGCCTCAATAAATGCTATATGAATGCCAATAAGCACATAAGTTACTCAACATCATGAGTCATTAGAGAAATGCAAATTAAAACCACAGTGAGATACTGCACACCCACTAGAGCAGCTAAAATGAAAAGATTGACAGTATATAATATTGATGTGGATATGGATTAATTGGAATGCTTAAACATTATTAGTGGGTAACAGTTTTCCAGTTTGTTATAAATTTACCGTATACTTACCAAATGACCCAGCAGTTTCCAGTCCTACACTATGTCTTTATCCAAGAAAATGAAATCTTGTGTTCACACAAAGACTTGTATACTGGTGTTCATGGCAGTTTAATTCATGATGGCCCCAAGCTGGAAAAAGCACCAAGTATGCACCAACAAGTAAATGGATAAATAAATTATGGTACATCCATGTAAAGGAATACTACTTAGCAATAAAAAAGAATGAACTACACGTGGAACAATATAGACGAATCTCAAAAATATTGTGCTTAAGTGAAAGAAGCTAGACTTCAAAAACTATGTTATATGAGATTCTATAAAAGGCAAATTTGCAGTGACAGCAGATCAGTGGTGGCCTAGGGCCATTGTGGTAGTGGTGGGGAGTCAACTACATAGAGAAATAGACAACTGAGTTAACCAAAAATTGCAAATTATGAAAGAGAGAAGGCATAGACAGCATGTACAAAGACCCTAAAATGAAAAATACTGGTTTTTAGTGGAGTATTGTGAGCAAGAGGGTAAACAGTGGGAGATGGGTTGGAGAGAGAAGTAAGCCCAGACCATGTGGAGTTGAATCCTTAAGAACTTGAGAGAGAATGGACTGTAGAGCACAAGGTGATACTCTTACTTCAGTGAAAAGTCAGAGGAAGGAGAAGCTCAGGCAAATGAAGTTGGCCTGGTGGTTGGAATGTGAGAATTTGTATCAGGTATTTTCCTGTTCTCTTAAAATTATTCTCTTTTTTTCTCTATAAGATAAGGCTGTCACTTGAAAGTGAAGGTAGAAGAAGTTTGAGGGGACAAACATGAAATATTCTTCCAGGGAGGGGACAGGGGGAATATGTACCACTAAAGAAACTTCATAAGGTAATTGAGGCACTTTTGATGCTCATCTAAGCTTTGGGAACATGAATTTATAGTGAAACCAGTCAGCTTGGTAGCATTTTTTTGTTTATTTTTTGGGTTTTTTTGCAAAATTTAGCTGGAACAGATAGATGATAGGCGCCATTAGGATTGAAGTTTTGCCTGGCAAAATGAAGAAGAGAGAGAAGGGGTGAAGTTATTTTTAAGTCATTTTTAAGGTGGACCAGGAAATCTAGGCTAGGAAAGGAGGGAAGGGAAACTAGGAAAGAGGTTGATGAATTGTGAGAAAATGAAGAGGTCAGTGGACAGAGAACACAGAATTTTTTGAGTTGGGACTAGTTTTGCAAATGAAATGGCAGGATAGGGGGCGCCTGGGTGGCTCAGTTGGTTAAGATCTGACTCTTGATTTCAGCGCCAGTCATGATCTCAGGGGCATGAGATCGAGCCCCATGTTGGGCTCCACACTCAGCTGGGAGTCTGCTTCTCTCCCTCTGTTTCCCTCTGCCCTTCCCCCCAACTCTCTCTCAAATAAATAAATAAATAAATAAATAAATAAATAAATAAATAAATAAATCTTTAAAAAATGGTAGGATAGGAAGGGGTGCCTGGGTGGCTCAGTTAAGCATCTGCCTTCGGCTTAGGTCATGATCCCCGGGTCCTGGGATCGAGCCCCACATCGGGCTCCCTGCTCGGCGGGAAGCCTGCTTCTCCCTCTCCTGCTCCCCCTGCTTGTGTTCCCTCTCGCGCTGTCTCTCTCTGTCAAATAAATTTTTAAAAAATATCTTTAAAAAAATGAAAATAAAAAATGGTAGGATAGGAAGAAGTGTGGTCTTAGGATAACTTCAAGGTTTCTGAAATGGAGATCCATTTATTGAGATAGAGAATTCAGGAACAGGTTCAAGGATAATATGAGGAGTTCAGTTTTGGACAGGCTTGTGTTTGAGGAACCCATGGGATGTATAACTAGAGATGTCTAATAGCATTTGACTATGCAGATCTGAGCGGTCTAGGCTATAAATAGTTATAGGAGTTATCAACAGAAAATGAAAATTGGAACATGGCAATCAGTAAGAGATTATCAGAGGGAATTTGTGAGATAAGAGAATGGAAGGCTGTGTGGTTTCCTTTGCTGAGAATTAGAGTGGTTGTGGTGGCTGGTGGTGTTTTGTTTTGTTCCCTTCAGTATTCTGCTTTTCCAAATAAATCCTAGTAAATACAGCATGGAGTAGGGGTAAGAAAAGAGGTTAAGTCCTGGCCTTGCCCTTCCTACTGTGTGCCTTGAGCAGGTAAATTTCTCAATCTCAGTTTCTCATCCATTAAAAATAACTATCAAGAGAATGAGAAGACAAGCCACAGACTGGGAGAAAATATTTGCAAAAGACCTATCTGATAAAGGACTATTATTCAAAATGTACAACGAACTCTTAAAACTCAGCAATAAGAAAATGAACAATGTGATTGAAAAACTGGCAAAACCCTTAACAGACACCTCTCCAAAGAAGATATATAAATGGCAAATAAGCATATAAAAAGATGTTCCACATTATATGTCATCATGGAAATGCAAATTGAAACAACCAAATACCACTACACACCTGTTAGAATGGCCAAAATCCAAAACACTGACAACACCAAATGCTGGTGAGAATGTGGAGCAACGGGAACTCTCATTCCTTGCTGGTGGGAATGCAAAATGATATAGCCATTTTGCACTTGATCTTAGCCAAAAGGCCGAGAAGCGATTGATATAGCCATTTTGAAAGACAGTTTCAAAGTTTATTACAAACCTAAGCATACTTTTTCCACACAATCCAGCAACTGCACTCCTTGGTATTTACCCAAATGAGTTGAAACTTCCACACATGGATGTTTATAGTAGTTTTACTCTTAATTGCCAAAAGTTGGAATCAACCGAGATGTCCTTCAGTAAATGAATGAGTAAATAAACTATGGTACATCTAGTCAATGGAATATTACTCAGCATTAAGAAGAAATGAGGTATCAAGCCATGGAAAAACCTTAAATGCATATTATTAAGTGAAAGGAGCCAATCTGAAAAGGCCACATACTCTGATTCCAAATATATGACATTCTATAAAGGGTATAACTATGGAGACAGTAAAAATATCAGTAGTTTCCAGGGATGGAAGAGTAGCAGAGGTGAATAGGCATCACACAGAGCATTTTTAGGGCAGTGAAACTATTCTGTATGCTAGTATAATAGTGGTGGATGCATGTTATTAAATTATACATTTGTCAAATCCATAGACTACATAAGCCCAAGAATGAACCCTAATGCAGACTGTGCATGTTGGGTGATAATGATGTGTCAATGCAGCTTTTAAATGTCCATTTTAAGACATGTGCCACTCTGGTACAGGATGTTGATAGTGGGGGAGGCTGTGTGTGTTGGGGGCAGGGGATATATGAGAATTCTCTATTTTGCTGTGAACTTAAAACTGCTCTAAATCCATAAAAAAAGGAAAAGAAAAGAAAAAGCCTGTAATAAGAAACTATATGGAGGGGCACCTGAGTGGTTCAGTTGGTTAAGTGTCTGCCTTTGGCTCAGGTCATGGTCCTGGGGTCCTGGGATCTAGTCCCACCCACATTGGGCTCTTTCTCTTTGTCAAATAAATAAATAAAATCTAAAAAAAATAAACAACTATATGGAAACAGGTTAAATAACTCAGGACTACTCATCTAAACTTGAAATGATTGAGCTAGTACTGTTAAGATTCGTAGGTCTTTATTTTCCATTGTTTGCTGCTGCTTAATGGGAAGGTTTTGCTTTCCTTCCTCACCTTCATCACCTCTATCAAGTTTTTCTTTACAGCGATAGTGAACAATTACAATCCTTGGAAAGATATAATTCTAGCGTAATGAATGTAAAAATATAAATTTCTGGATTTTTATATTACCAGGGGGAGAAATGATAAGGGAAAATACCCAAACCCAATAATTAAAAGAAATTTATTTCACAGAACACCTGGGTGGCTCAGTCAGTTAAGCGTCTGCCTTCAGCTTAGGTCATGATCCCAGAGTCCTGGGATCAAGTCCCCCATCAGTCTCCCTGCTCAGCGGGGAGTCTGCTTCTCCTTCTGCCTGCCGTTACCCCTGCTTGTGCTCTCACTCTCTGACAAATAAATAAATATAATCTTTTTAAAAAAATTATTTCAGGGACGCCTGGGTGGCTGTCTGTTGAGCGGCTGCCTTCAGCTCAGGTCATGATCCCAGTGCCCTGGGATCGAGTCCCGCATCAGGCTCCTTGCTCAGCGGGGAGCCTGCTTCTCCCTCTGCCTGCAGCTCCCCCTGCTTGTACTCTTGCTCACTCTGTCTCTCACCCACGCTCTCTCTAACAAATAAGTAAATAAAATCTTAAAAAAATAAATAAATAAATTATTTCACTAAGCTAAGGAATATTTGAATCTCCTGTTAGTTGTATTCCTACCTTGTTTGCTTTTACACCTAAGTACCATTTTATACTTGAAAGCTTTTCAAACAGGTACTAAAGGCATATTTCAGAGATATTGTGGATTTGGTTCCAGACCACCACAATAAAGCGAATATTGCAATACAGCGAGTCAAATGAATTTTTTGGTTTCCTAGTGCATATAAAAGTTATGCTTACATTATACTGTGGTTTATTACGTGTACAATAGCACTATGTCTAAAAAGATGTACATACCTTAATTTTAAAATAATTCTTGGCTTTAAAAAATGCTACCCATCCTCTGAGCTTTCAGCAAGTGATAATCTTGCTGGTGGAGGGTCTTGCCTTGATGTTGATGGTTGCTCACTGAATGGGGTGGTGGTTACTGAAGGTCGGAGTGGCTGTGGCAATTTCTTAAAATGGCACAACAATGAAGTTGCTGCATCGACGGACTCCCTTCCACGAATGATTTCTCTAGCATGTGATGCTGTTTGATAGCATTTTACCCATGGTAGAACTTCTTTCAGAATTGGAGTTAATCCTGTTAAACCCTGCCATTGCTTTATTAACTAGGTTTATGTAATATTCTAAATCCTTTGTTGTCAATTCAACAATCTTCACAGCCTCTGTATCAGGAGTAGGTTCCATCTCAAGAAACCATTTTATCATAAGAGATTGCAGCAATGCAGTCACGTCTTTAAGCTCCACTTCTAATTCTGGTTCTCTTACTCTTTCCATCACATCTGCAGTTACTTCCTCCACTGAAGTCTTGAACCCCTCTAAGTCATCCATGAGTATTGGAATCAACTTCTTCCAAACTCCTGTTCATGTTGGTATTTTTACCTCTTCCCAAGAATCTGAATGCTCTTCATGGAATCTAGAATGGTGAATACTTTTCAGAAGGTTTTAAAATTTACTTTGTCCAGATCCATCAGAGAAATCATTATCTATGGCAGCTTTAGCCTTATGAAATGTATTTCTTAAATAATAATACTTGGGGGCACCTGGGGGGCTTTGTCGGTTTAAGTGTCCAGCTCTTGATTTCAGCTTAGGTCATGATCTCGGGGTTGTGGGATTGGGCCTTGTGTTGGACCCAGCGCAGAGTCTGCTTGTCCCTCTACCTCTGCTCCTCCCCCACCCCCTGCTCTCTCTCTCTCAAATAAATAAAATCTTTTAAAAAAATAATACTTGGAAGTCAAAATTACTCTTTAATCCATGGACTGCAGAACATGCATTGTATTAGCAGACATGAAAATGACTTTAATCTTAATTGTACATCTCCATCAGAGCTCTTGGGTGACCAGGTACATTGTCAATGAGCAGTGATATTTTGAAATGAGCAGTAGATCTCAACAGTGGGTTTAAAATGTTCAGTAAGCCATGTTATAAACAGATGTGCTGGGGCGCCTGCGTGGCTCAGTCGTTAAGCGGCTACCTTCAGCTCAGGTCATGATCCCAGGATCCTGGGATCGAGCCCCGCATTGGGTTCCCTGCTCGGCGGGAAGCCTGCTTCTCCCTCTCCCACTCCCCGTTTGTGTTCCTTCTCTCGCTGTGTCTGTCAAATAAATAAATAAAATCTTAAAAAAAAAAAAAAAACAAAAAACAAAAACAGATATGCTGTCATCCAGGCTTTGTTGTTCCATTTACACAGCTCAGGCAGAGTGGATTTAGCATCATTATTAAGGGCCTAAGGATTTTCAGAATAGTAAATGAGCATTGGCTTCAACTTAGTCACCAGCTGCATTACTCCCTAATGAGAGAGTCAGCCTGTCCTTCGAACCTTTGAAACCAGGTATTGACTTCTCCCTAGTTATGAAAGTCCTTGATGGCATCTTTTCCCAGTACAAAACAAAGGCTGTTTTGTCTACATTGAAAATCTGTTGTTTAGTGCAGCCACCTTCATTATTTTAGCTAGCTCTTCTGAATAACTTGCTGTAACTTCTATGTCAACACTTAGATGTTATCAAGACAGCTTCTTTCCCTAAACCTCAGGAACCAACCTCTGCTAGCTTCAAACTTCTCTTCTGCAGCTTCCTCACCTCTCTCAGCCTTCATAGGATTAAAGAGTCAGGGTCTTGCTCTGGATTAGGCTTTGGTTTAAGGGAATGTTGCAGCTAGTTTGATCGTCTATCCACATCACTAAAGCTTTCTCTGTATCAGCAATAAGTCTCTTTCAGAAACTTTATCGTTTGTGTCACTGGAGTAGCACTTTTAATTTCCTTCAAGAACTTTTCCTTTATTTATTTGAGAGAGAGAGAGAGATAGCAAGAGCAGGAACACAAGCAGGGGGAGTGGGAGAGGGAGAAGCAGGCTTCCCGCTGAGCAGGGAGCCCAATGCGGGGCAGGACCCCGGGACCACGACCCAAGCTGAAGGCAGACTCCCAATGGCTGAGTCACCCAGGCGCCCCAAGAACTTTTCCTTTGTATGACAGCTTGGCTAACTGGCACAAGAGGACTAGCTTTCAGCCTGTCTCAGCTTTGGACCTGCCTTCCTCACTGAGTTTAGTCATTTCTAGTTTTTTATTTAAAGTGAAAGACACGCGACTCTTCCTTTCACTTGAACACTTAGAGGCCATTGTAGGGCTGTTAATTGGCCTAGTTTCAATATTGTTGTGTCTCAGGGAACAGGAAGGCCCAAGAAGAGGGAGAGAGACAGAGGAGCAGCCAGTCAGTAGAGCAGTCTGAACATACACATTTATCAATTCAGTTTCCCATCTCATATGCGTGTAGTTCTTGGCACCCCAAAACAATTACAATGGTAACGTCAAAGATCACTGTGTGCAGATCACCATAACAAGTATAATATAATAATCTTAAGTCAGTTATTTAGCCCATTCATACTTCAGTTTTCTCAGTTGTAAAGTGGTGATAAAGTGCCTACCTCATAAGTTACTGTATGGATTAAATGAGTTAATACATGCCAAAACTACATAGGGTTTGGAATATAGAAAGCATTCAATAAATGTAGTCCCTTTTTTCTTATTGTCGTTATTAGAGGTGTGGAGATGCGAAGCACCATGACAGTTTTCGGAGACTTAAAGAGTTAGGTATAATTTATTATTTCTTCAAGACCCAAATCTAGTATTATTTCCCCAGTGAAGCCTTATTCCGCCCGTGTTGAGCTGTGTTCCTGCAACTCTTTGGTTGTTATTGTAATCTCTCTTGCTACTGAAGTATTAGGCCTTCCATGGTAGAAGCTGTATACTTTCAACAAATATATATTATCTGTATGTATCAGACATTATGCTAGGTGAATAATACCAAGAAGGTCCCTGCCTTCTTGAAGCTTAAATTCTAGAAGGTGAAAACAAAGGAAATAAATAAGTAATTTCAGATAGTGGTAAGTGATTGAAGAAAATAAAATAAGGTAGTGGGTTCAGGGTGGTGGGGCAGGACCAGATAGGATGATCAGGGAAGGCCTTGAAGGGGTAACATTCGAGCTGAGAGGTGAAAAATGAACTCCTTGCACTGTAACACTTTTTAAACTTCAACTCCACCCACTTACAATCTTGATTGTGTTCTTGGTCATTTCCTTCAGGTTACCTTAGAGTGGTAATTGCTAAATTTAGTTTGTCTACCATTAGCTGTTCTGCTTTTCCTCTCTCCCTCCACAAGAGTGAGCTCTTGGGCTGACTGTTTTTAATCTAGCTAGGCAGTTACTACTTTTTTTTTTAGACAGTTATTCTTTATCTGTTTATGTTTTAATTCAATACACAGGGTTTTATAAATAGAGTACTACCAATCTTAGACATTCCTCTTGGGTATGTGTGCTGTTCACTTCTTTATTATACTATCTCAGTGAGAAAAAAGTATAAAGCAAGCTTCATGGTAAGCACTAGGGATTTATTAGTTGCCATGATAGATGATCTGTAAATTCTAGTCATTTCAGAGATTTCCTAAATATTAGTGACAATAAAAACTTTTGCTGAAGAGAATCTAGTGCTTCCAAAGCTAGGTTGACCTGGTGACTGACATGCTACCTTTTTGTCACATGCTTGGTAGCACAATGATGACTTTCAAATCATTCTTCTTTTGAGAGTTAATCTCTTCTGCTATCCCACAATCAGAATATACTTGATAATTTTGGGAATTGTTTTAAGGAAATGGCCCCTGTTGCACTTAGGTAGAACTCAGTTTCTTAAATTGAAGGACCATTGGAGGGGTGTGTCAAAGTGTACTTTTCTATAAAGAGACGAGGTTCCTTGGATTCCACATTGAGGTGTGAAACAAGTAGATAAGGAGTTGAATAGACTTGTTGATTATCAGAATTAAGAGTCAGTTTTCTCCCAAGATTACTTTTTGCATAAATCCCATAGCAATGACCTCTTTCTGAATGCCCACACCCTCAATTGTTTTCTTGATAGTAAAGGAAGGGGGAAAAAAAGAAAAGAAAAGCAGAACTCAGAATCAGGTCTCAACCACGGGATCTCTGAGCTTTCAGATTACAGTGGCTGCATTGTTCCTCTGTAGGTTGGAATTCACACATTGAAGGGTTACAAGGAATTTTTTTCTTTCCTTGTCAGTTACCTATCTGAATCAGAATTAAAGGAGATTTTTACTGTTTACTAATTATTTCAACAACATTTATAACTCCTAAGAAGACTCTACCTCTAGTCCTAAAGGTTTATCTATCTGTTCTATTCAGTTTTCAGGAAAAGTTCAGGATAACTGTCATTTAAGTGGTGTTCTGGGGTCATTTCATGTTTGTATTGAGTCAGTATTCATGTTGTGTAACATTTTAAAGCGCTCATCTTGTGTCTGTTGAAAATATTTAATAATTCTTTTTCCTTTAAATTATAAATGATTAGTCTCAAAATGATGCTGTAACTTAACTGGCACCATAACACTATTAGAAAACATTCTGTTGTGTATACTTACCACAATGTGCACCGAGTAATGTATAGAATTGTTGAATTACTATACTGTACACCTGAAACTAACATAACACTGTATGTTAACTATACTGGAATTAAAATTTAAAAAAAAATTAAATTTCCCAGTATCCTCTAGAGGGCACAGTAAAAGAAAAAATTCTGTTGCATAAGACAAGATACATTATTGTGTATTATACTATACTATAGATGGTATAGTATAGATAGTGGGTTGAAAAAATGAGTCTTCTAATCTCCTTTTTAAAAGCAAACAATTCATTCTTAAATATAAAAAATATAAATAAATTTTCATTTATTTTACATTATTAAATTATAAAATAACAGCTTTAAATAAAATTTTTAAATTTAGAAAAGTTGAAAAGAGTTTTTTGAATATTATTTTGAAAGAAGTCAGTAATGTTTTCTTATTATTTCTGTTTCCACATAGGCACAAGGAAATCTTTGAGACTTAAAAATAACAATTTATTGGATGATAATGAAGTTATGGAGATTTATAGCAAGTATAACTGAAGATAGAAAGTAGGAGTATAGTAGAAGTAATGAGCTGCAAATTGTCTTTACATTGCTTAAACATGCCAAGGTCTTTCTTACATTGGAGTCTTTGCAGTTACTGTTTACTTACTTTCAGATAGCAAGTTTTCTCTCATCCTTCTGGGCCTACCTCGCGTGTTATCCTCTTAAAAATACTTTCCTTGACTATTCTATCAAAGGTACTTTCTTCCTTTTATACTTGACTTTAGCCTCTTGGTCATTTCCTTTATAGTATTTACCATAAATTTAACTACTTCATCTATTTATTTACTTATTTTTTGTATGTCTCCCTTACTAGAAAAAGTCAGTAAGTGTAGATATGTTGTGCCTATGAGGACATCATAGAGTAAAGCCATCTGGTAGGTCATTGTCCATTTTGAACTGAAGGTCAGAGAGATGTTAGATACAGAGTTTTGGAAGTTATCTGCATATGAATTGTAAATGAAACCATGGATATGGGTAAGAGAATGCTTTTAGTGAAGAGGAAACAGAGGTTAGTATCTTTAAGAATTTCTACATTTTAGGGACCCAAAGTGGGGTAGGAAAGCTACAGAGGAAACTGAGCAGTAAGATATCTTGGAGATCAAAGAAAAGATGGGTATAATGTCATGAAAGCCAAGGGAAGAGAGTCTTTCAAGGAAAAGATATTATCAGTGTCAAGAGGTAAAGTAAGCTGAGAAATCTCCATTAGATTAGCAACAAGGACATGGTGACCTTGGCACAAATAGTTTCAGTGGGTTGGAAGGAGCCAGACTGTACATTGAGGAGTGAATGAAAAGTAAAGAATTGGGGATATAGTAAGCTTAGAAAGCCAAGGAGTTTTGCAGTTTGAAGGTAAGTGAGAGAGCAGTAGTTGAAAGGTGGAAGGTGAGATGATTTATTTATTTTGGGGATGGGAGAAACCTGAAGATACTCTGTGCTGATGGGAAGAAATCATAGAGGGTGAGAGGTTGAAGAAATATGAGTGAAGGAGGATAATTGATAGAGAACAGCCCCTGAGAAGGTGAGAGAGAACTTGATCCAGAGCGCTGGTTGGAAGGACTGAATTTAGTTGGTTTCTCAGTCTACTCAGGCTGCCATAACAAAATACCACAGACTTGGTGGCTTAAACAACACAAATTTATTTTCTCATGGTTCTGGGGCCTAGAAGTCCAAGATCAAAGGGCTATCAGGGTTGGTTTGTGGTGAGGCCTCTCTGGTTTATAGACAGCTGCCTTCTCTCTGTGTCCTCACATTGCCTTTCCTCTGTGTGCTGCAAAGAGAGAGTGCTGTCTGGTCTCTTTTCCTCTTATTATAAGGATAATAATTCCATGAGATTCAGACCCCACTCTTAATGAGTTCATTTAACTTTAATTGCTTCCCTAAAGGCCCTATTTCCATAGAGTTACACTGGGAATTATGGCTTCAACATGTGAATTTTGGGGAGACAATTTAGTCCATAACAGATGGGAAGAGAGAATCCTTTTCCATTAAGATAGAAAGGAGGTAAGAAAAGATAGATGTGGGTGAGATTGTAGGCTTTGGTATCAAGAAGTTGAAAAAAGGGGCGCCTGAGTGGCTCAGTCGTTAAGCGTCTGCCTTCGGCTCAGGTCATGATCCCAGGGTCCTGGGATCGAGCCCCACATTGGGCTCCCTGCTCACCAGGAAGCCTGCTTCTTCCTCTCCCACTCCCCCAGCTTGTGTTCCTAATCTCGCTGTCTTTCTCTGTCACATAAATAAAATCTTTAAAAAAAAAGAAGTTGAAAAAACATTTTTTTCCAACTAATGGTTTTAGTTTTCCCTGTGAAATAGGACTATAAATAGTGCTCTGAGAGTAAGGGATAGATGTTATAGCTGGACATTTGAGAAGAGTAGAGAACATTTAACAGCTGGTATGGAGATGGGAAGAAAAGCCTGAGTAGGGGAACATGGCAGAACTACTAGTTTTATTGACCTGTCTGCTGGAGTGGTTTTTAGCAGCAGATCAGCCCAAATGTAGGCATAACTATTTAGTTAGTAGCAGGAGTCTTACATATCTGAATATGGCCCCTTGCAAGTCCTCATTGTGTAAGACCTTCTCTTGGAACCAGATGTAGACCCCTGTTAACACTACAATGTCAGCATTGCTTTAAGAAGATTAAATTCTGGTGTTCCGGGGGGCTCAGTTGGTTAAACATCTGCCTTCGGCTCAGGTCATGATCCAAGGGTCCTGGGATTAAGCCCCACATCAGGCTCCCTGCTCATCAGGGGAGCCTGCCTCACTCCCCCTGCTTGTGCATTCTGTCTCTCTCTCTCTCTCTCTCTCTGTCAAATAAATAAAATCTTTTTTAAAAAAAGAAGAAGAAGATTGATTTCTCTTCTACTTTCTTGGCCACTGCCAGACTTGACAGAAGATTTTGACTAGGACATCTTTATCTTATAGAGAACTGCAGTTAGAAGCAAAATTGAGGTTAAAAAAGAAGTAAAATCGAGGTGATTTATGGACCTCAGGAGATACTTATAGCATCTGCAGGCAAAAACTGGCTCATAATTTATAAAATCAGGGCAAATTTGCCTTGGAATCATTTGGAGCAAGTGAATACCACAGCACAGTTGATCCCCATTATTCTCAGATTCTGTATTTGCAAATTTGTCTCCTCGTTAAAATTTATTTGTAGCCCCAAATCAATACTGCCTCTTCTTTCAGTGGTCATTCATGAACATGTGTAGAGTCACCTGACATGTATGTTCCCAGTTGAAGTCAAACAACAGCATTTTGCCTGCTTGTTTAAGCTCTCATACTTTCATCTAAGTATCCTTTTCCTGGTCTGTTTAGTGCCGTGTTTTTTGCATTTCTGTGCTCTTTCTTGGGATTTCATTGTTTAAAATGTCCACCAAATGTAGTGCTAAAATGCTATCTAGTGTTCCTAAGCACAAAAAAGGCTGTGATGTGCTTTATAGAGGAAAATATGTGTGTTAGATAAGTTTCATTCAGGTATGAGTAGTAGTGCTGTTGGCTGTGAGTTCAGTGTTAATGAATCAAGAATATATATTAAATAAGATTTCTTTAAACAAAAACCCACATAAAGAAAGGTTATCTATTAATCATTTAATGAAACTGTTATGACCACAGGCTCACAGGAGCCTAACCCTGTATTTCCCATAGGAGCAATGCTTCGGTATTAGCTGGTTCAGTGTTTGCAGCAACTTTTTAAAACAGAAGTACTACAAATAGTGAGAATCTACTGTATTTTATATATTCTCTTCTCCAAACTTTCAAGTACCTTATAGACATTAACTCATTCATCAATACAACTTCCAAAACTTGGCTGCTAGACAGTGGGTTATTTGTTATATGTAGCATGGCAGTGGGCAATGCACTTAGTAGGTTTTCTTTAATGTTCAAAAGAGTCTAGGACAATTTTTGCTTCTTATCAGGAATCTCTTAAATATATAATATCCTGCCCTTGGATCTAAAAAGATCTGCTTCCAAATCATGGTTATGTTTGATTGATTTGCTTTGGAACTCATTAGAATATTCCTTATTTGACTTTCATGAGGAAAGGTAAAAAAACCAAAAAATTTTATAAAGCAAAAAATTAGAACTTTTTGGCAGAAAAGTGCCAGGTAGGAAAAATAATCATAGTGGTTATTTTCACAGACACAAGGCACTAATGATGTAAGTTGTTGATACACGGAATTTGAATGTAACATGTTGGCAATGACTTTGTGTTGGTGGGAATGTGTGTGTGTGTAAAATAAGAACTTTCCTCCCTTCAATTCTGTGTCCAGGGCTTTGCCTAGATCCTGTTAGTTCTTCCTTTATATAATTTCTCAAATTTGTTCTTTTTCTTTTTCATATAATTGTAATCTGGAAATCCAGACTTTAACATCTTCAAGGTTGACCTTAAAGTTGTCCTCATTTCTTTCAGCCACATTCTCTCTTGAACGCATCTTCTCTAAGCATATTTTTATCATATTATTCTGCAGAGATATTACTGCCCTACTTACAAACTTTCTGTGGCTGCTAGTTGTCTATTTTTAAATTACTATAAACCAATTATCTCTTAATGCTTCACAATTCTCCTGTAGCTCTTCTTCCTCACCCCCTTAATTGATGTTACTATGTCATAATTCATTGTCAGAAGGGGTTCTTAGATGTGTTTCCTTCATCTTATTACCATGATCTATAAAGCTGCAACTATTTCTTCTTTTTTCTTTCTATAACAAAGAAAGTATTCCTAATCCTGACTAAGAACAGTTTCTCCACTTGTGCCCTGGATCCCATTCTCATCTCCTCAGAGACTTTTCTTCTTGGTTTATCCCTAAGGTTGTCAGACTAGGCAACAACAACAACACAAAACACATAATTAAATTTTAAAATCAGATAACAACAAATAATTTTTAGTATAATCATGTCCTATGCAATATTTGGGACACATTTATGTTAAAAAATTATTTGTTGTTTATCTGAAATTCAAATATAACTGGCATACTGATTTTTATCTGACAACCTTATTTAGCTCTCTCTTTCCTTTTTTACACTTCTTAAACACACACATACGCACAAACACACATTCTCATCCTCCCTCTCTTTTGGATCATTTCTTTCAGAGTTCACTCAAGTTCTAATAACCATCTTGTTAAACAAAAGCACACATCACACACACACACACACACACACACAAATCAATCACTTCCTTTGACTTATAATCCTTTCGTTATTTCCACATCTCTCTGCTCTGCTTCACAGCCCAGTTTTTCAAAAGACTTGTCTGTTCAAACTCCCTCTCCTACTTAACCTCCTGGTCATTCTTCAGTTTTCCCTAATCCCGCTTTCATCCCCCTCTCCCCCACCACCGCTCCCACTCCCCCCACTCCCTGAAGTCACCAGAAACCTCCATGCTGCCTAATCCTAAAAACTATTTTCAGCTATCATCTTACCAAAGTTCCCAGCAGTATTTGAAATAGCTAATCACTCTTTCCTTTTTGAAATAATCTCTTTACTTAATTTCAGTGACACCATTTTCTTTGGATTTTCCTCTTTACTTTTTCAGTGGTTGCTTTTCAAATTTCAGCGGCTGGCTTTTCTTATTCTACTCTATATGGTGGATCAAGGCTCAGATGTGGATCCTGTTTATTTGCTAGTTCCCCTTCTCTAGGCAAATTTATCCATTTCCATGGTTTTGTATATTTGTGTATACATGGGATTTGAATTCTAGAAATGGAAGAAATCAATAACTCCCAATTTTATGCTTCCAGCCCAGACTTTCCTCTGATCTCCAGACTATTCAATTGCTATTTCAAGTCCATTTGCCTATTTCATAGACATCTCAAACCTAACATGACTAAAGTTAAGTCCTGGTATTCTTCTCATACCTATTTTCTCCCTATTCTTCCCCGTTTTAATCAGTAGCATCCCTATTTAACTAGTTGCTTGAGCCAGAAACCTGATTGTCATTCTTGATATCTTTCTCATCCTCAATCTGTTATCAAGTCCTATTGAGTCAACCACCAACATATGTCTTAAATCCATTCACTACCATCATTGCAATCCAAGCTACCATCATCTCTTGTATATTTTAATGACCTTCTAACTAGTCTCATTTCTGTTCATGTTCATTCAGTTTCTTCTCCTTATAGCAGCCACAGTGATCTTTTGAAAACAAAAATCCCTATTAGCATCTTCCTTTTCTCTTTTGTTTTTTTTAAGATTTTATTTTTAAAAAATCTCTATACCCAACATAGGACTCAGACTCACAACCCCAAACAAGAGCTGAATGCTCCACCAACTGAGCCAGCCAGGCACCCCACTTCCTATTATTCTTACAATGAAATTAAAACTTTCCTGTGGCCTGCAAACCCTACATAATAAGCCCCTGCCTACCTCTTCAGTCACGTCTCCCACCACTCTCATTGACAATGCTCTAATCATACAAAGTAAGAATTTGGTAAAAATGCAATCTTATTCCTAAGCAGTTTAAAGAATATTAGTCCCTGTAATGTACAGAATTTAAAAATTTATGAAAATATTGCCAACCAAACCTGAGCATGCATGAGTAGTTATCTGAAAATAATTGAGATATGTAAAATCAAACGCCTAATCTCCCCTGCTCCTTAAAATCTCAGAGGCTTCTTGTTTAATTTTCTATGGCTTAAAACAATACCATTGTATTAACTTACAGTTCTAGAGATCAGAAGTCCAAAATGGGTCTCAGTGGACTAAAATCAATATTAGGAATTTTGCTTAGCTACAAAAATGAATGAAATCCTGCTATTTGTGACAACATGGATGGACCTAGGGTATTATGCTAAGTGAAATAGACAGAGAAAGACAAATACTGTATGATTTCACTTACATGTGAAATCTGAAAAACAAAACAAATGAACAAACAAAACAGAAACAGACTCTTAGGTACAGAAAATGAACTGTTGGTTACCAGAGGGGGAAAGGATTTGGGCAGATGAAATAGAAAGGGATTAAGAGGTACAAACTTCCAGTTGTAAAATAAATAAGGCATGGGGATATAATGTACAGCATAGGGAATATAGTTAATAGTATTGTAATAACTTTGCATGGTGACAGATGGTAACTAGACTTATCATGGGATCATTTAGTAATGTATAAAAATATCAAATCATTATGATACACACCTGAAACTAATAGGATATTGTATGTCCATCATACTTCAACAGTTTTTAAAAACATGTCAGTAGTGCTGTCCATAGCAGAATCCATTTCCTTGTCTTTTCCAGCTTCTGAAGCACCCAGCATTCCTTGGCCTGTGGCCCCTTCCCCCATCCTCACAGATAGCAGTGTAGCATCTTCAAATCTGTCTCTGGCTCTCACTCTTCTGCCTCCCTCTTCTAGTTGTAAGGAACCTTTTGATTATATTGGGTCCACTTGGGTAATTCAGAATAATCTCTCCATCTCAAGGTCAGCCAACTAGCAACCTTAATTCCCTCGGCAGCCTTACCTATGCTGTATATTTACAGGTCTGGAAATTAGAACATGGACCTTTTTGGAGAGGCCATTATTCTGTCTGTAACACATTAAAAATTTTTTTTCTCTTTTTATAAGAGTGATACATTCTCATTCCCAAAAAATTACAAAACAGGCCAGGAATTCAGGAACTGTTTAGGCCCTATTGGTTTCTCTTTTTCATTCTTTTTAATTGAAGTATAGTTGACATATAATGTTATATTAGTTTTGAGCATACAACATAGTGATTGGACAATTTTATACATAATGCAGTATTTACCATGATAAGTGTAGATACCATCTACATCTACCATACAAAGTTATTACAATATTATTGACTATATTCCCTATGCTGAACTTTTCATCCCTGTGACTTATTTATTTTATAAATGAAAGTTTAGGCTCTTTTGATCTCGGAAATAGAGATACTTAGTTCCTGTTGACTAAGAAGAGATAGTCTCTGAACACTTAGGGTATTTGAAGCACTAGAAAAGTTTATTAAAAGCCACAAACAGGGGTGCCCAGGTGGCTCAGCCGGTTACGCATCTGCCTTCAGCTTGGGTCATGATGCCAGGGTCCTAGGATGGAGCCCTGCATCGGGGAGGGGGGGGCGTCCCTGCTCAGTGGGGAGCCTGCTTATCCCCCCCCCCCGCTCCTCCCTGCCCTGCTCGTGCTCTCTCTCTCAAATAAATAAATAAATAGTCTTTAATTAAAAAAAAAGTTACAAACAATAACCAAAGTATGGAAAGAGTCCAGATGTCCATTGACCGACGAATGAATAAAGATGTGGTAGATATATATGATGGAATATTACTCAGCTATCAAAAAAAAATGAAATCTTGCCATTTGCAAGGATCTGGATGGAACTAGAGGGTATTATGCTAAGTGAAATAAGTCAATCAGAGAAAGACAATTATCATATGATTTCATTCATATGTGGAATTTAAGAAACAAACCAGGGGAGCATAGGGAATGGAGGGAAAAACAAGATGAAATCAGAGAGGGAGATAAACCATAAGAGACTCTTAATCATAGGAAACAAACTGAAGGTTGCTGGAGGGGAGAGAGGGGAGGATGAGGTAACTGGGTAATGGACATTAGGAGGGCACGTGATGAATGAGCACTGGGGTGCTATATAAGACTGATGAATCACTGAACTCTACCTCTGAAACTAATATACTGTATGTTAATTAATTGGATTTAAATTAATTTTAACAAATTTTAAAAAAAGTCACAAACAAGAAAACTATCTGCCAAATAAAATCCGTGGGTAAAAGGAGTACTGTAAGACTTAGGGTAAGCAATTTCTCTAGCTCTTTGCTTCTTTATCTCTAAAATAAGGAAATAAAAAAATAATAAAATAAAATACAAAAATAAAATAAGGAAATCAAATTAACTGATCTTTAACATTATTATCTTTACATATATATAAAGTTGGTATCTACATTCTACTAAAAATCAAGGGTACCCCGGTGGCTCAGTCATTAAGCGTCTGCCTTTGGCTCAGGTCATGATCTCAGGGTCCTGGGATTGAGCCTCGCATCAGGCTCCCTGCTCCGCTGGAAACCTGCTTCTCCCTCTCCCACTCCCCCTGCTTGTGTTCCCTCTCTCGCTGTCTCTCTCTGTATTAAAAAATAAATAAAATCTTAAAAAAATTAATCAAAAAAGATGAATAGATAACATCACAAGAAAAAAGATTTTGTAACTACATGAGGTGATCATGTTAACTAAACTTACTGTGACAATCATTTTGCTATATATACATGTCAAATCATTATGTTGTACACTTTATACTAATACAATGTTCTATATCAATTATATCTCAATAAAGCTGGGGGGACTAAAAAAATAAAAGAGATGAGTAGGTAGTATACAGGGTTTTGTTTTGTTTTGTTTTAATCTAGTCAGTGCATAGCTTTATTCCAGGATTCAGTCAACTACCGTTGTTAGGGTCATGTAAGACAAGGAAGATCTGAGGAATTTTCATAGACTGGAGGAGACTGAGACATGACAACCAAATGCAATGAGGGATCTTGGATTGGATCTTACAACTGAAAAAGGACATTCATGGAAGAACTTGTGAAATCCAAATAAAGTCTGTGGTTTAGTTAATAGTATTATACCAATGTTAATTTCTTAATTTTTTGTAATTGCCCTGGTTTTACAAGCTGTTACATTAGGGTAGCTTGGGCGAAGTGTATATGGGAACTCTGTACTGTTTTTGCTAATTGTTCTAAGTCTAAAATTATTTCAAAATAAAAAATTAAAAAAAAAAAGACAACAGCAAGAGAGGAAAAGCAAGCCACAGAGTCAGAAATGTTTGCCAAAGACTCATAACTAGAATATATAAAGAGCTCATACAAATCAATAAGGGAAAGACTGACAATCCAATAGAAAAATAGGCAAAAGATTTGAAAAGTCACTCCACATAAAAGAATATCCAGATGGCCAATAAGGAGATAAAAACGTGCTTGACAGTACACAAAGTTTCCAGTTTCTTCAAGTTGGAACCCTTGCGCCTTGCTGATGGAATGTAAAATGGGGCAGCTTCTATAGAAAGCACAATATGGTTTTTGGTTCCTCAAAAAAAAATAAAAAGAAATTGCAGTATGATCCAGAAATTCCACTTCTGGGTATATACCCCAAAGAATTGAAATTGAAATTGAAAGTAGGTCCTTGAACAAGTATTTGCACATCTATGTTCATAGCAGCACTATTTATAATAGGCAAAAGGTGGAAACAACTCAAATGTCCACCAATGGATGGAAAATGGATAAACAAAAAGTCTATACATATGATGGAATATTATTATTTGGCCCTAAAAAGGGGTGAAATTCTGACACATGCTACAATATGGATGGGCCTTAAAAACATCATACCAAGTGAAACAAGCCAAACACAAAAGGACAAATATTGTATGATTCTACTTGTATGAGATACCTAGAGTAGTCAAATTCAAAGATATAGAAAGGAGAAGAGTGGTTACTAGGGGAGGAGGAAACGGGGAGTTACTGTTTAATGGGTATAGAGTTTCAGTTTGGGATAATGAAAAAGTTCTGGGGAATAGATGGTGGCTATGGTTGCACAACAGTGTGAATGTATTCAATGTCACTGAATTATACACTTTAAAGTGGTTGGGGCACCTGGCTGGCTCAGTTGGTAGAGCATGCAATTCTTGATCTCAGGGTTATGAGTTCCAGCCCCACACTGGGCATGGAGCCTACTTAAAAAAAAATTGTAAGATGGTTAAAATGGCAAGTCTTATGTATATTTTACCACACATACAAAAGAAAATGTGATAGGCCGATAATTCGTGACAAACATAGATTCAAACTTCCTCAACAAAATATTAGCAAATTAAATACAATAATATATTAAAATGATCATACATCATGATCAAATGGGATATATTCCAGAGATGCAAGGATGGTACAACATTCACAACTCAGTCACTGTGACACAAAATATTAACAAAATGAAGTATAAAAACCATATGATCATCTCAATAGATGCAGAAAAAGCATTTGACAAAATTAAACATCCATTCATGATAAAAGCTCTCAGTAAAATGGATATAGAGGAATTGTACCTCAATATAATAAAGGCCATAAAAAAAAAAAAACTGCTTGGTGGTGATGACAGTGGCAGCTATGAGATACAGATAAAAATCACAATGTGACACCATTACCTAGAATGCCTAAACTGTAAACAGACCAACAGAAGTAAGCACTGGTAAGGATATGAAGCAAATAGAACACTGATACCCTGCTGGCAGGGGTAGAAATTAGTATAAGTACTTTGGAAAATTGCTTGACATGACCTACCTAGCTTGAACATATGCATACCCTATAACCCAGCAGTTACATGCCCAGATAAATACCCAACCAGAAATAACTTCATATGGGCACCATACAACATATACAAGAATGTTCATAGCCACATCATTTTTTTTTTTATGGGCCTCAAACTAAAAACAGTCTTCAACAGGAGAATGGATTCAAAATATTATGAAATTTATGTGATGGGATACCTTCTGGTAATAAAAATAAATGAAATACTGCTAAATGTGACTGACTTGGATAACTCGTAGAAACGTATTGAGCAGAAAATGATGATATTTGATGATATTTATATCAGGTTCAAAAATAGGCAAAACTGATCAGTGGTGGTAGGAATCAGCATAAGCATTACCTATTAGGAGGAATGAGGGTAATGCCTGAGAGGGGATCTTGGGTGCTCGTCACATTCTCTTTCCTTATCTGGGTAGTGGTTACATAGATGTATTGACTTTTGAAATTTTATCGAACTGTAACTTTTTGATTTGTGTATATTTTTGTAGGTTAATTACACTTCCATAAAAAATTATTTAAAAATTGAAAGAATATAGTAAGAAGTCTGCATTCTACATTTATTTAATGGCATTATGTTTCAGTATTTTACTCTACACCCTTCCCATCCTCTTGTACCCTACCCCTCTCCAGTCTGTGATAAATTCCTTCCTGCTCTTATTCTGGTTATTTTCAGGTTTAAGATATTTTCAAGTTTTAGCTTGACCTCTCTTTTTTTTAATTTTTTTTTTATTAACATAAGGTATTATTTGTTTCGGGGTACAGGTCTGTGATTCATCAGTCTTACACAATTCACAGCGTTCACCATAGCACAGACCCTTGCCAATGTCCATCATGCAGGCACCCCATCCCTCCTACCCTCCTCCACTCCAGCAACCCTCAGTTTGTTTCCTGAGATTAAGAGTCTTTTATGGTTTGTCTCCCTCTCTGGTTTCATCTTGTTTCATTTTTCCCTCTCTTCCCTTATGATCCTCTGTCTTGTTTCTCTAACTCCTCATATCAGTGAGATCATATACTTGTCTTTCTCTGATTGACTTATTTCACTTAGCATAATACCCTCTAGTTCCATCCATGTCAGTGTGTGTGTGTGTGTGTGTGTGTGTGTGTGTGTGTGTGTGTGTGTGTTGTGTGTGTGTATCACATCTTTATCCATTCATCTGTTGATGGACATCTAGGCTCTTTCCATAGTTTGGCTATTGTGGACATTGCTGCTATAAACATCGGGGTGCACGTGCCCCTTTGGATCCCTACATTTGTATCTTTGGGGTAAATACCCAGTAGTGCAATTGCTGGGTCGTAGGGTAGCTCTATTTGCAACTTTTTGAGGAACCTCCGTACTGTTTTCCAGAGTGGCTGCACCAGCTTGCATTCCCACCAACAGTGTAGGATGGTTCCCCTTTCTCCACATCCTCACCAACATCTGTCGTTTCTTGACTTGTTAATGTTAGCCATTCTGACTGGTGTGAGGTCGCATCTCATTGAAGTTTTGATTTGGATTTCCCTGATGCCAAGTGATGTTGAGCACTTTTTCATATGTCTGTTGGCCATTTGGATGTCTTCTTTGCAGAAATGTCTGTTCATGTCTTCTGCCCATTTCTTGACTGGATTATTTGTTCTTTGGGTGTTCAGTTTGTTAAGTTCTTAATAGATTTTGGATACTAGCCCTTTATCTGATATGTCATTTGCAAATATCTTCTCCCATTTGGTCGGTTGTCTTTGGTTTTGTTGACTGTTTCCTTTGCTGTGCAAAAGCTTTTTATCTTGATGAAGTCCCAATAGTTCATTTTTACTCTTGCTTCCCTTGCCTTTGGCGATATTTCTAGGAAGAAGTTGCTGCAGCTGACATCGAAGAGGTTGCTGCCTGTGTTCTCCTCAAGGATTTTGATGGATTCCTGTCTCACGTTGAGGTCTTTCATCCATTTTGAGTCTATTTTTGTGTGTGGTGTAAGAGAATGGTCCAGTTTCATTTTTCTGCATGTGGCTGTCCAATTTTCCCAACACCATTTGTTGAAGAGACTGTCTTTTTTCCACTGGACAGTCTTTCCTGCTTTGTTGAAGATTAGTTGACCATAGAGTTGAGGGTCCATTTCTGGGCTCTCTATTCTGTTCCACTGATCTATGTGTCTGTTTTTGTGCCAGTATCATACTGTCTTGGTGATTACAGCTTTGTAATAGAGCTTGAAGTCAGGAATTGTGATGCCACCAGCTTTGCTTTTCTTTTTCAACATTTCTTTGGCTATTTAGAGTCTTTTCTGGTTCCATACAAATTTTAGGATTATTTTTTCCATTCTTTGGAAAAAGTTGATGGTATTTCAATAGGGATTGCATTAAATATGTAGATTGCTCTAGGTAGCACAGACATTTTCACAATATTTGTTTTTCCAATCCATGAGCATGGAACATTTTTCCATTTATTTGTGTCTTCCTCAGTTTCTTTCATGAGTATTCTATAGTTTTCTGAGTATAGATTCTTTGCCTTTTTGGTTAGATTTATTCCTAGGTATCTTATGGTTTGGGGTGCAATTGTAAATGGGATCGATTCCTTAATTTCTCTTTCTGTCTTGTTGGTGTATAATGAGGCAGAAGAGAGAATTAGTGTTATAGAAGACCAAATGATGGAGAATAAAGAAGCTGAGAAAAAGAGATAAACGGGCGCCTGGGTGGCTCAGTTGGTTAAGCAACTGCCTTCAGCCCAGGTCATGATCCCAGGGTCCTGGGATTGAGCCCCGCGTCAGGCTCCATGCTCAGCAGGGAACCTGCTTCTCCTTCTCCCTCTGCCTGCTTGTGTGCTCTCTGTCAAATAAATAAATAAAATAAATTTTTAAAAAAAGAGATAAACAACTCCTGGATCACGAGGGGAGAATTCGAGAGATAAGTGATATCATAAGATGAAACAATATTAGAATAATTGGGATCCCAGAAGAAAGAGAGAGGGGGCAGAAGGTATATTGGAACAAATTATAGTGGAGAACTTCCCTAATTTGGGGAAGGAAACAGCCATCAAAATCCAGGAGGCACAGAGAACCTCCCTCAAAATCAAAAATAGGTTAACACCCTGACATCTTTTTTTAAGATTTTATTTATTTGACAGAGAGAGAGAGAGAGAGAGCAGGAACACAAGCAGGGGGACTGGGAGAGGGAGAAGCAGGCTTCCTGCCGAGGAGGGAGCCTAATGCAGGGCTCGATCCCAGGACCCTGGGATCATGACCCGAGCTGAAGGTAGATGCTTAAAAACTGAGCCACCCACACGCCCCAACACCCTGACATCTAATAGTAAAACTTACAAGTCTCAGAGACAAAGGGAAAATTCTGAAAGCAGCTCAGCTCAAGAGGTCTGTAAACTGCAATGGTAGAAACATTAGATTGGCAGCAGACCTATTCACAGAGACCTGGCAGGCCAGAAAGGACTGGCATGATATATTCAGAGCAATAAATGAGAAAAATATGCAATCAAGAATACTGTATCCAGCTAGGCTGTCATTGAAAATAGAAGGAGAGATAAAAAGCTTCCAGGACAAACAAAAACTGAGTTTGCAAACACCAAACCAGTCCTACAAGAAATATTGAAAGGGGTCCTCTAAGCCAAGAGAGAGCCTAAAAGTAACATAGACCAGAAAGGAACAGAGACAATATATAATAACAGTCACCTTACAGGCAATATAATGGCACTAAATTAATATCTTTCAGTAGTTGCCTAGAATGTAAATGGGCTAAATGCCCCAATCCAAAGACATGGTATCAGATTGGATAAAAAAACAAGACCCATCGATATGCTGTCTGCAGGAGACTCATTTTAGACCCAAAGACACCTCCAGATTGAAAGTGAGGGGGTGGAAAACCATTTACCATGCTAATGGACATCAAAAGAAAGTTGGGGTGGCAATCCTTATATCAAACAAATTAAATTTTAAACCAAAGACTATAATAGAGATGAGGAAGGACACTATATCATACTTAAAGGGTCTGTCCAACAAGAAGATCTAACAATTTTAAATATCTATGCCCCTAACATGGGAGCAGCCAATCATATAAGCCAATTAATAACAAAATCAAAGAAACACATTGACAATAATACAATAATAGTAGGGGACTTTAACACCCCCCCCCTCACTGAAGGGGACAGATCATCTAAGCAAAAGATCAACAAGGAAATAAAGGCTTTAAATGACACACTGGACCAGATGGACTTCACAGATATATTCAGAACATTCCATCCCAGAGCAACAGAATACACATTCTTCTCTAGTGCTCATGGAACATTCTCCAGAATAGATCACATCCTGGGTCAAAAATCAGGTCTCAACCAGTACCAAAAGATTGGGATCATTCCCTGCATATTTTTGGACCACAATGCTTTGAAACTAAACTCGATCACAAGAGGAAAGTGGGAAAGAACTCAAATACATGGAGGCCAAAGAGCATCCTACTAAAGAATGAAAGGGTCAACCAGGAAATTAAGGAAGAATTAAAAAAATCCATGGAAACAATGAAAATGAAAACACAACTGGTCAAAATCTTTGGGATGCAGCAAAGGTGGTCTTAAGAGGAAAGTATATAGCAATACAAGCCTTTCTTAAGAACCAAAAAGTTCTCAAATACACAAGCTAACCCTACACCTAAAGGAACTGGAGAAAGAACAGCAAATAAAGCCTAAACCCAGCAGGAGAAGAGAAATAATAAAGATCAGAGCAGAAATCAATGAAATAGAAACCAAAAAACTGTAGAACAGATCAACGAAACTAGGAGCTGGTTCTTTGAAAGAATTAATAAAACTGATAAACTCCTGGCCAGACCTATCAAAAAGAAAAGAGAAAGGACCCAAATAAATAAAATCATGAATGAGAGGAGAGATCACAACCAACACCAAAGAAATACAAACAATTATAAGAACATTATGAGGGCGCCTGGGTGGCTCATTTGGTTAAGCGACTGCCTTCGGCTCAGGTCATGATCCTGGAGTGCCAGGATCGAGTCCCACATTGGGCTCCCTGCTCAGCGGGGAGTCTGCTTCTCCCTCTGACCCTCCCCCCCTCATGCTCTCTCTCTCTCATTCTGTCTCTCAAATAAATAAATAAATAAAATCATAAAAAAAGAACATATTATGAGCAACTATATACCAGCAAATTAGACAATCTGGAAGAAATGGATGCTTTCTAAGAGATGTATAAACTACCAAAACTGAACCAGGAAGAAATAGAAAACCTGAACAGACCCATAACCAGTAAGGAAATTGAAGCAGTAATCAAAAATCTCCCAACAAACGAGAGCCTAGGGCCAGATGGCTTCCCAGGGGAATTCTACCAAACATTTAAAGAAGAATTAAGGGCGCCTGGATGGCTCAGTCATTAAGCGTCTACCTTCGGCTCAGGTCATGATCCCAGAGTCCTGGGATCGAGCCCTGCATCGGGCTCCCTGCTTCTCCCTCTTCCACTCCCCCTGCTTGTGTTCCCTCTCTCACTGTGTCTCTCTGTCAAATAAATAAATAAAATCTTTAAAAAATAAAAAAATAAAAGAAGAATTAATACCTATTCTGAAACTCTTCAAAAAAATAGAAATGGAAGGAAAACTTCCAAACTCATTTTATGAGGCCAGCATTACCTTGATCCCAAAACCAAAGACCCCATCAAAAAGGAGAATTACAGACCAATATCCCTGATGAACATGGATGCAAAAATTCTCACCAAAATACTAGCCAATAGGATCCAACAGTACATTAAAAGGATTATTCACCATGACCAAGTGAGATTTATTCCTGGGCTGCAAGGTTGATTCAACATCCGCAAATCAATCTATGTGATACAATACGTTAATAAAAGAAAGAACAAGAACCATATGATACTCTCAATAGATGCAGAAAAAACATTTGACAGTACAGCATCCTTTCTTGATTTAAACTCTTCACAGTGTAGGGATAGAGGGTTCATACCTCAATATCATAAAAGCCATCTATGAAAAACTCACAGCGAATTATCATTCTTAACGGGGAAAAACTGAGAGCTTTTCCCCCAAGGTCAGGAACACGGCAGGATGTCCACTATCACCACTGCTATTCAACATAGTACTAGAAGTCCTAGCCTCAGCAATCAGACAACACAAATAACTAAAAGGCATCCAAATTGGCAAAGAAGAAGTCAAAGTCTCACTCTTTGCAGATGATATGATACTTTATGTGGAAAACTCAAGAGACTCCACCCCAAAACTGCTAGAACTCATACAGGAATTCAGTAAAGTGGCTGGATAGAAAATGAATGCATGGAAATCAGTTGCATTTCTATACACCAACACCTTGACCTCTCTTTGAGGACAGTTTACCTAGAAGTGCTAACTGCAGCAAACTGAGCTTTGACCTGAGTGGAGCTCTATTCGCTGTGTCAGGGAAATTGAGGATTTACATTCCACACTACACTCCCAGAATCTAGAGGACTTAACAGGGAGTGGAAAAGGTGGCGTGGTGCCTGCTTTAGTGTACTGTAGTCTCTGTATTGCTTAATTATTTATCTGAGAAATGGTGATTGGATTAGTCAGTGGCAGGGAGGTATAGAATTTTATTACAGTGATGTTTCTACTTATGGTTTTGTCAGTTCTTAGTCATACCTGAGTCCCTTTTCTTTTCACCTTTTTTTTTAAGTTTTTTAAAAGATTTATTTATTTGACAGAGAGAGACACAGCGAGAGAGGGAACACAAGCAGGGGGAGAGGGAGAGGGAGAAGCAGGCTTCCCACTGAGCAGGGAGCCCGATGCAAGGCTCGATCCCAGGACCCCAGGACCATGACCTGAGCTGAAGTCAGATGCTT
This sequence comes from Zalophus californianus, assembly GCF_009762305.2. Taxonomy (NCBI): domain Eukaryota; kingdom Metazoa; phylum Chordata; class Mammalia; order Carnivora; family Otariidae; genus Zalophus; species Zalophus californianus. The sequence continues at coordinate 83,522,956 of NC_045606.1, forward strand.
AATGACTGAGCCACCCAGGCGCCCCTCTTTCTTTTCACCCTTTAGGTGCCTATCCTGTATTTTATTCAGTTGAAGCTTTACTCTGATCTAGCTATTCTTTAAGTCATTTTCTCATTCAGCACATATTCATTGGTTGTTTACTATATGCTAGGCACTTGGAATACAGGAATAAGACACACAATCTCTGCCCTCAAATTGCTTGCAGTTCTAGTTGGAAACATACAAATGATCAGTCTGGGGGATTACTCAGTAATTTACAGAATCAATTCTTAACCTAGACCAGGAGCTGGAAATGTGTACTGTAAGAAGTTACAGCTAAGCTAAATTTTGAAAGGGGTCTGTGTGTTCTCAGTGAGGGTTTGGGGGAATTTTGAGAGCTGAGGCTTGGGAGGTATGCACAAGCTAAATCAGCAGGGTCTTGTGTGTCATGCTAAGGAGTTTGGATTTTATTTTGAAGACAGTGGGGAGCTATGGAGGCATTATGAATAAGGAATTGATGTGATCAGCTTTTTAAATGATTGGACTGATGATAATCACATATAAGTTAATTTAACAAATAAGTTCATTTACAATATAGGCATGGAATTATCTAGGCCCTTGTCAAAGTGTAGTCCCAGCATTATTTGCATCATGTGAGAGCTGTTAAAAATGTAGAATCTTGGGGGGCACCTGGGTGGCTCACTTGGTTAAGTGGCTGACTCTTGGTTTTGGCTCAGGTCATGATCTTGGGGTGCTGGGATCAAGCCCACGTCGGGCTCTGCACTCAGTGGGGAGTTTGCTTCAGGATTCTCTCTCTCCCTCTGCCTCTCCCTCCTCGCTCTCTCTCAAATAAATAAATCTTTTAAAAAATATGTAGAATCTTGGGACCTAAAAAAGTATTTTAATAAGATCTCCAAGTAATGTATAGGCACATTCAAGCTTATGAAACACTGATCTAGATGGATGTGATGATGGTCAGGCTTTAGACAGCTGGTATGAAGAAAGGACAGAGTGCAAGAGATATTATGGAGTACATATTCTTCTTTCTATTGGAATACTCTTCTCGATACTCCTCCATGCCAAATACACACCAGGTATCCCCTACTTATCCTTTACCTTTCAGCTTAAACAGAGCTTCTCTCCCAGTATGCATGATTGGCACTCTTACCATATACTCGCATAGCACTCTATACTTACCTTGTCATTTTTCATATTTTTATTGTAATTACTTATTTAATTGGCTGACGGTAAGTACCATGAGAGCAGGGACTGTCTTTCTATGCTGGCTGACACATAATAGGCCCCCAATAAATATCTGTGGTTTGATTGAATGAACTCATCATGTAGAAGATGGATTTGGGTGTGTTTGGGAATAAACATTTATTCAAATATACAAATATATTTGTAGTAATAGTGAATTTTAAAGTTCCAGGCACTGTTCTAAGTGACATATATATATCACTTATAGTATAATATAATATAATATAATATATATAATAGTATAAATATGTGTATACATTTATATGTATATTATTTATTTGATCCTCTCAGCAGTCCTATAAGGTAGATACTTTTAATATCTTCATTTTACAGATAAGAAAACTGAGGCATGGGGAGGATAAGTAATTTGCCTAAGGTTACATAGTTAGTGTGAGTCAGGTAAACCAGACAGTCTGATACCACTCTGCTATGTCTGGTTTTGGACAAAATAACTTCCTGGCACTTTTTATATATTTCTATGTATTATTTAATTTTGATAACATCAATATGAGGAAGGCATTATTATCCTGTTTTACAGATGAGGAAGCAAGGACTCAAAAAGTTATATAGCTTATATAGTTATATATTTATGTAAAGATACACAAAGGTAGTACGTGGACAGAGCTAGCCTTTAAACCCAAGCCTATCTAGCTCCAAAGCCTGCAGTTTTACCAGTAATGATGATGCCTCCATGTGAAGTCTAAAATACCTGTGGGATATGAGTCTTTTTTTTTTTTTTAAGATTTTATTTATTTATTTGACAGAGAGAGACACAGTGAGAGAGGGAACACAAGCAGGGGGAGTGGGAGAGGGAGAAGCAGTCTTCCCGCTGAGCGGGGAGCCCGATGTGGGACTCGATCCCAGGACCCTAGGATCATGACCTGAGCCAAAGGCAGACACTTAACGACTGAGCCACCCAGGCGCCCTGGGATATGAGTCTTAAGGTACTAAGAGGATACCTAACATTTAGGTTGTGGGTAGGGGGAGAATTCAACAATCCTATTTGCTCTGGTAGCATAAGCACTTCCGGTTTGCAGGGGCAGGGGAGTTCTGAGGCCTACTAATTCCAGCCAGCCTCATAACTGACCAGATAGAACTTTGAACTCAGGAGATTAAGAATCTTAGCCTCTACAATAAGCTGTAACTTAGGTGAGTAAGGAGTAATCCCTTTTTCTTACAGCCTCAGAGAAACCAGATAGTTTAGAAATACTGAATGTCAGAACTGGAAGGAACCAGTTCTAACCTCCCACAGTCCACTATTCCCCCCCTCCCCCTTGTTTTATAATGAAGAAACTGAAGAAGAGAGTAATTAGGTGATTTGCCAACATCTAATAAAACCATTAGAGACAAACCAGGAATAGAGGACAGGGTCACATTTGTGTATTCTTTGCCCTGTGCCTTATGACTTTCTAGGTTCCAGATTTATCACCTCTTATTTAAAACTGTTCTGCCATTGTAGTTACTTCTTCACCGGGGCGTGGTTCTTTTTGACTCTGTCCCCCTGAAAATACTGACTTGTTTTTTCTCCTCTAGCCAAGCATACACTCACTCTGGCAAGTCACCTGGCTTACCTTCTTTAACAGAGCTGCTATCAGATCACCACTGGCAGGAGCACAACTGGCACGTACAACTTCAAGTTGTTCTTCTTGGAGTGCAAATGAGATTCTTTTGAACTATTCACACACATGGTCAGTTTTGTAAAACTTGAAGGGCCATGGGCGCAAACGTAGTTTGTGTAACTTCTTTTTTTCTGAAGTTGCAAAGTTCTCTTAACCTAAATGTTAAGAGTGCTTATTATAGATAACCATGTGCAGTGGTCTCACTCCTGCCCCTTCTGTATGGTAAAATGAAATTAGATCATAAACAACTTTATAACTAGTACTTACCCCCAGGCCTCATACCATATGCACCCTCACTCCGTTACTAGACCTTCGGTTCCCAAAGGTGGTAACAGCTCCTCTTGTGCTTTTGTTTCACAGTCATTGCAGAAGGATGTAGTGAGGCTGCAGTTTACAAAGGAAGTCTACTTTAGTTAAACCCTACGCTAAGAAAAACAAACAGAGGTGCCTCAGTGGCCCAGTCAGTTGAGTGTCGGACTCTTGGTTTCAGCTCAGGTCCTGATCTCAGGCTCGTGAGATGAACCCAACATTGCCTCTGAGCTCAGCTCCGAGTCCACTTGAGACTTTCTCTTCCCACCCCTCCCTCCCCCGCCCCTCTTGTGCTCTAGCTCTCTCTAAAATAAATAAATGAAATTTTAAAAACAAACAAAAAGTTACAACTAAAATGACAGTTTAGCCTGCAAAAGTGATATATTTTGTGCTTATTCTTTTATTCTCACCCCTGTCTTCTTTAAAAGTCATTTTCTTCCATGTTTTAACATTACCATGAGGGCAGTCATCTTCCATTTATTTAGTAACTGATTATGTAGGAAACATCTACAGGAGCACTGATAATCTAGTAGTTTGCTGATCACTGAAATATTTTCAGGGTTGGACTCCACTCTTTTGGCCTTGATTTGTTTGTAAAAGCTTTATTATGATGCAGATCATAATGGATTACAAATGAGGCAGATCAAGCAATGGAAAGTAGATTATATATTCCTGCAGAGATAATATAACTAAGGATTAAAACCCTATTAAGGACTCACCACAAGTAAGTCCTAGCTGTGGGCAGTAGTGTAACTAAGCCCCTGTATATATAAAATAATGTTCCAAATTCAGTAAAATGGACATAAATATATTGAACACATTGATTATGCAAGTTACTCCAAGAGTACTGTAAGGTGTACATACAGCGTACAAAATTTGATAATTCTTTAAGCCCTTACTGTGTGCCAGACACTGTGGGCAAATCAAACTGACTAAGCCCTTGAAAAGCCTGGAATTTAATGAGAGACAACACACGTACACAGTAGCTTTAATATGAGGAAGGGTGAAAATAGTGATGTGACCAAAGACCAATACTAGAGGAAAGGGAGATTGCTTTTTCTAGGTCATTTTCCATGGCAGTACTATCATTTGAGCAGAACCTTGAGGAATTTGCATAAATGAAGATGATGGAAGTGAAGGCAGAATGAATGCATTTCAGTTTGGGAAAATGGCATGAGCGAAGGCATGAGGTGGGAAAGGACACAGCATAATAATGACATAAGTAAGAGCTACCATTTAGTAAGCCCTTGGTGTATACACACTTTTTAAATCCTTGCATCAATCCTGTGAGGTGGCTATTATTATTATTGCACTGTACGGATTGGAAAACTGGAGGGTAGAGGGAGGTTAACTAAAGGGCAGAGTCAGTGTTCTTACCAGGTTTCTTTAATTCCCAAACCAGGAGTCTTAGCTGCTGTGCTGTGTGGTCTTCACACTCAGAAAATAGTGGGCAATACAGCTTTCCTAGGGATGGAGTATGTACAGGGATATGGAGTGGGAGACCATCCTGGAAAGGATTTATAGAGGGTTTTTAGGAGGCAGTGAAAATGGATAGGGAAGGACAGATGACAGGCTTGGAAGAGGGTTCAAAAACAACTGGCAACATATTGTTCTGGGGACTGGGGAAAGGAGGGAATCAAAGATGACTGAGGTTTGTATTTAGTTGACTGAGGGAATAGAGGTAGAAAAGTGAGAAGAAACTTATTTTGAGGGCTTGGGGTGGGAAGGAAGGATGGAGCAATCATTTTGATTTGGAATATGTTGCATTTAAAACAGATGAAAGATACCATTGGAGATTTAGGCAGCAAATGTAACTTCTCATTATATTAAGTTTGGATTGAAAGGAAGACCAGGGGGTGCCGGGGTGGCTCAGTCGGTTAAGTGTCTGCCTTCAGCTCAGGTCATGATCTCAGGGTCCTGGGATCTAGTTTCACTTGTTCCCTCAACCTCTCTCTCTCTCTCAAATAAGTAAATAAAATCTTTAAAAAAAAAAAAAAAAGGAAGACCAGAGGACAATAACTGGAGGTGGCTAACACCTAAGACTTCATCAGAATCGACACCCTGACCTCAGAGGGCATATTGCTCCTGCATTTCATCGGCCTTCTATATCTTGGCATCCCTCATTGTTTCACTCCATAGCCCCTCTGTGACCATAGCTTCCTTTACTTCCACCTCTGCTGTTCGCTCTTCTTCTTCTTTTTTTTTTTTTTAGAGGGAGAAGCAGAAGGAGAGGGAGAGAGAGAGAGAATCTTAAGCAGGCTCCACGCCCGTAGTAGGGCTCAGACTCACAACCCTGAGATCATGACCTGAGCCTCCCAGCCACCCCTGCTGTTTTCTCTTCTTACTACATCTGATCTCTACCTGCCCTGTGATCTCTCATCCTTTGACCCTTCTGCATTCACTGGGTCCAACAGGCCCCTTCTGTTTTCAACTGCCTTTCTTTCTAGTCTAGACATCCAGATCAGGTATTTGAACCCTGCCTTCTCTGGCATCTTACAATACCTCTTCCCCTAGACATTACCTTCCTCTCCATTCCACATCCAAAGGATCATTCTCTTAACCAGTGAAGGCCCTAAGGGGCAATGAACCAATAATCCTGATTTTAATATTACAATTATCAGCTCTAGAAAAATTATCCTCTGTGATGGGACTTAACACTGAAAGAATCTCTGGTCCTTGAAAGGGACCAAAGCAGGCATAGCTCATTGGTCTTACTTTGTGCCCGAAATCTATGGTACTCTTACTGGATAATACACTCTAGGAATGGGCAGAGCTGGTAAAATAGGTCAAGCCTCCACCTTTAGTTTTGTCTTATTTCCAAACTTCTGAAGTATGCAGAGAGGAGGGAGCTGGCATAGGAACCTAAAGAGGGAACAGCTTCTGAGGTCCCTTAAGGTGATAATGTATAGGGCTACTGTGTTGGCATCCTGTCTCTTCCCAAAACTAGACTGGTGAGTAAAAACCCGCTTTGGATAGGGACTTGGAGGCAGCACTAGTCTTGATTGGAAACCTTGGCTCCCTCTAAACCTACACTGTGATAGCTCCTGATTATCCTCAGGGATGCCCCTCATTTACAATTGGCACCTATGTTTCTGCCGCTGAAGGCTCTTGGACCTTCATGTATATAGCACAGGGAGCCAGCAGAGGGAGTTGTGGTCCCAGAACTTTCTTTAGAGCTTCTCCTTTCTGATTTTGCAAGAGATCTTCCCTGGCACCATCAGAATCAAATCTCCCTTGCAATAAGAATTTAACTTGAGATATGCCTGCGTTTGGTGCCAGACCCCTAGTGTGAGCAGATGGGGAAGTTCTGCGTAGCTGTTTAAACTTGAAAGCCATAAAGAACTCTTGATTTCAAGGAAACGCCTGTTTACTGTGCAGATCCAAATCAAGCAACTCTTGAGAATGGGAGTGCCTTCTTGACCTCGATCCTTATTGATCTTGGTATCAGTACCTCCAGTGACGTGTCCTGAGGGGCGGGAGAAAATTAACAACTGCCTTACACACAGGGAAAGAGAGGAAGCCTGACTGTTGTGGCAGAAAGTCCCCACTGGGGAGGCAGGGGTTGCGTGTTTGGGTAGCATTAAGCAGTGAGTGTCCTGTGGGAAGTTCATGCCTGGGTACAGAACCTTGCATCAGCTCTGATTTTGAATCAAAAGCAGAAGGTTTGAAGCGGGCCAGTAAGGGACTTGTCAGGCAGTTGACTAATGACCTTAATTTGAATAGAAAGCCTCTGTGAAAGGGGATGCAGCTTCTGCTAGATATTGTAAATTTCTGAATCACTGGGTTTGGTTCTGCTTTTGGGCACTGAAAAAACCCTGGCATTTCCAAACCAGCTTTCCCTTTTGCTTCAGGATATATATTACCCAAGCCTGCACTATGGAGAAGTGGGACGGTAATGAAGGCACCTCAGCTTTTCACGTGCCTGAGTGGATGGTGAGTTCTTTGGTCACTTTGCTTTTCCTTCTGTTTCTTGGTAATGAGGCAACCATTTCTGACAGATGACAGGGATCACCTGGGACAAGTCCCTACCAAGATCTGTGGTTGGGAGAACAGTTATTCCTCTCATTTCTGTTGAGTTCCTGTGTCCTGGATCACCCCTGTTTCTTAATTGCAAGTGAAGCTGAGGAAGGTATGAGAGCTGCCTGGCCAGAGTCAGCGTATTGCCTGGTTGTCTGTGCTGGGCTGGAAGTTCCCCTACTGCTGCTGGTCTACCTCATGGATTGTATTCTGTGATTGCTTCACACTCTCTTTGCAAGCTGATGCTTAGTTTATTTCTCATGAGGGTAAAGAAAAAGAATAGTGGTGGGGGAGGGAAACAGAACTTATGGAAATGGTGGTCTCTCAAGTCTCTGAAAAGATGTAAGATATTTTTTGCCTACCTGCTCATTTTTTCCCTCCAGTCAAAACATTTCCCCAAATATTCTTTATATGTATTATTTCTAAAGGGCAGGAAGTATAGCTCTCTTGGTACTGTTCTTCAAAATGTCATATTTGCCTGATAGATATTTTTAATATAATTTAAATATAAGGACTTGTTTGTTGATAAGAACTAGTACATAAAACCTAGTATTTTAGATCCAGTTTCAACTTTTGATTTAAAAACAGCAACTATCCTCATGTTCCTAACTGTCTGGTCTCTTCTAGGTTTAGCCTGATTTCTTACAGTCTATACCAGCCTTATGTTTATATATATATGTATATATGTATGTTTCCCTATGGAAAACTGGTTAGACTATTATATACAGCATATTCCAAATTCTTTTCAGTGTTTCTGGAATTACGGACTTAAATAATCATCTATACCGAGATTGAGTATATAGTAGGCCTGACAGAGGCCCAACTGAAGAGCCCACATTTCAACTCTCACTGTCACAGCTATTGTTTATTATTTCTGTTGGGGTTATTGCTGTTGTTCTTGTTTCAGAACCTTGTGCTCAGTTTTAAAACGTTTGATTTGTGCTGTTTTAAAATGTTTGATGTAAAGAAATCCTATCCATTCACAGGCTTATTTCAAATACTGTAGTGTTTTAAAATTGTTAGAAAGGATTCACATAATAATTCTTGTTGGATTGTAAGTATGTTTTTGAATCTCCAGCCACTCACTAATAAATAAGAATGGGGAGCAAGAATTTTGGTTTTCTTAGGGGAGGGACCACATTAAGATAGTAAACTTTGGTATTTCTTTTTTTTTTCTTTCTAAACTTTGGTACATTGATAAAGGAATATTACAGAAGAATTCCACAGAACACTAGTGTGTCAACTCAGATTCCATAAAAGTTTTATGGTAACTCTTACTCTCGTAATAGTCCTCACTATTTTATCTGCTTAGCACATGCTCTCCAGAGGAGCTCCTACTGAACTTTTACTACTTCTTTTTATTTATGGGAACAAGAAAACTGTCCTACAAGAGTTAGTGACTTGCTTAAGGGATATGCTCTAGGACTTCCCAACTTTTAGAAAACATTCTTTAGTAAAGCACAACTCTGCTTTGTTTTCAGTATGGCATTCTCACTTAGAGATTTCTTTGCCCTTCTCTCTCAAAAACCAGGAAAATACTTTTGATCAGCAAAAATTTTTTTAACAACAGCAAGAAAGAGTAGGGTGGAGCTTGTCTTCATTAACTCAGTTTCTTCATCTATCTTTTCCTTGCCAAAGATTAACCTCTTGAGGCTTTCTTTCAGGTACCACATAAGTCATTATTTTCTGACCTGGCCTAGAAGTGCTTCATTAGGCTTCCACTGATACCTACTTACCCAGCAAAGTGAGCCATCAAGGACCCTCTAGTGTATACTACCTATAGACTTTACCTATGAAATATTAGAGTGCCTTTTAAACCCCAAGAGAAAAAAACCCTGGAGCCATCTCCTATGTTGGGGGCCAAAATTTCAATTTAAGAAGGTTTTAACCAAATGTCTGACTCATGTTCCACTTTATATATTAATGTAATTAAATTTCCACTGAGACCATCCTTGTCTCCAAAGGAAACATTACAAGGCTCTCAAACCTTTCAAGAGGAAAATTTAGCAGAGGAGGTACATTATAACATGTCTTTCTTGGTTAATGATCAACAGCAATAAGGGACTTGCATACTCCTTAGAGAATAGAACTCAGACCACACATAGCTGACAGTACTCATCCCTGATTCCCAGCAGGGAAATAAGCCAGGACAAAGTTTGAAGACTCCCTTTCTTGAGAATTGATAGGTAGACCTTCAAGTTAACATTCCATCAGTCACTGGAAAACTTCTGGAGCCTCTGCTCCTTAGCTGTTTTCATGTGAAAGATTTTTTAGCCTTGTTCAGGAATTTTATAGCTAAAAGATTGGGGAACATATCCTTTTAAAGTCTCTCCTTATTAATGTTTTTACTTCCCTTGAGAAATCTTTAGTCTCTACTGGTAGGTGAAATACCTCCTCTTATGTGCATGGAGACCAGCAGTAACCTCTTTTTAAAGTTTTTACATTTTGATGTTTCCTCCTCCCGTCCAAGCTGTCTGTAGTACTTGGTACTTTTCCGTAGGAAATCTGATCGACTTTCCTGAGTACCCAGCCAGCTGGTTACCCAATTTTCTTTTGGCTAGAAATAATCTCTTTTATAGGTGAAGAATCTGTTCAGGCAACTCATTTAGCTTGGAAGAGAGAAATGTGTCTAAGAATGCTTGAACCATGTCTACTTGGAAGTAAAAGAAAAATCTTTAAGGTATCTGGTAAATGGTGGTAGAGGTAGCTTGACTATAACTCTGGGTCTGGATTGACATTTAAAAGGAGAGACCCATTTGAGAAACTGATGAAAACTATGGGCCCTCTAGCCAGGAAAATATACACATACACAGAATTTTGCATTCTATGTTGGGGGTGGATCGGGACATCCATGGACTCTAGGTGAAGAACTTTTGACCTAAAAGAATAGAAATGTTAATATTTTATACTTACGTATCATTATGTAGTGGCCAAAACCCTCTTATGTACATCATTTTTTAAATTTTCTCAGTGCACATTTGAGATAGGCAAAGGAGCTATTATCGTTCCCATTTTACAAATGAGCATTACCAGTGTTAAGTGCTGAAATGTTAAGAAATGGAGAGAGAGAGAAAACCACTGGTGATCATCCTTTGTAGTACAATTTTATGTGCTTGAAAAGGAATTGTTTTCTCTTGGCCTGATCCTCTTTAGGGTAAATAGATCTTCTGTCCTCCCCAAGAGACCTGTTTTTCTTAATGTATTAACCATCTGTTCTTAACAGCCTTCAATTGTGAAAATCAGATTTAGATCCAGTTCTCTTTATATCCTGTGTTGGGTATAAAGAAATGATCACCCCATTCTATTCTCTGACCTTTCAAATAACCTTTTCTGCCTATGAATATGCCTCCATGGTTGTAGTCACAGGATAAAATGGTTGGCTCAGGAGAGAGTCAAGAGCATTAGGGCTGCTTTATTCATGCTTGGAGTAAGTGTTAGAGCAGTGTTTGAAGCGGAGTGCCCAGACCAGCAGCATTAAATCGCCTGGGAGCTTGTTGAAAACGCAAAATCTTCAGCCCCACCCAGATTTACTAAATCAGAAACTCTGGGGATGGGGCTTAAGAGTGCCTTTTAATAAGCCCTGTGGATGATGTTGGTGTGCACCTAAAGTTTGAGAACTACTTTGTTAGATAAACTAGTTAAGTAGTAAGGCTTTTCCTGTCAGTAATAGTGTCCTTAAATGTCTTCTAGTTGGATTTGGTATAGATCTGCAGCTCCCTCAGGCTCAGGTCTAGTCAGTTAAGCCTTGGACCATCAAGTTCCCTTTCACCTGAGTAAGGAAAATCCAGAACCAGCTGAGAGTGTACTGGGAAGAGCAGAAGTTTAGTGATTCACTCTGCAAGCAGAAAAAGACTGATCTGTCTTATTTTGTGAAATTATGAGTAAGAGATCAGGATTGTCATGGGTGATAGTGAATCATATTTGAGTTCAGTTAATTTCTGTTTTAATTTTTGGTAGTGACATTGGGCAAATTTGCCAATTAAAGAGCTGTTAGAGGGGCACCTGGGTGGCTCAGATGGTTAAGTGTCTGCCTTCAGCTCAGGTCATGATCCCAGGGTCCTGGGATTGAGCCCAGCGTGGGGCTCCTTGCTCAGGGGAGAGCCTCCTTCTCCCTCTCCCTCTGCCTGCTGTTCCCCCTGCTTGTGCTCTCTCTCTCTCTCTGTCAAATAAATAAATAAATAAATAAATAAATAAGTAAGAGCTGTAAGATTTCAAATTCTATGAGTAGCCATTTCAGAATTGTTTGATCAGAGCCTCAAGATCATCTGGGCTGATATCATTTCTGAGATCCAATCTGATAAAAAAGTAAATTTAAAGCGTAATTTTATTTATTATTATTTTTTAAAGTGTAATTTTAAATCAAATACGTTTAAGGATAAATTAAGGGGAATGGGATGGGGCTAGTGTACCTAGGATTAGGACCAGGGGACTTTTTCATCTTCTGATTAATATAAGGTGTGGTGTAGTAGAAGGAACTTTAGCTCTGTCATAAACACAGGCTCCTGTTGCAGTCCCATCACTGACTTGCCGTGAGACCTCCAGCAAATAATTTGTTCTGTCAGGGCTGCCCTTCCCTAATTTGTCAGATGGGGATAAGATGCCTGCTTTGTAAGATTCTTGTACTGATTAATAGAAGTAACATATATGCAGGGCTATGCATACACAGTAGGAACTTAATAAATATCAGCCCTCCTCCCTTTATTCCATTCTTCCAGAGATCTTTTCTCTCAAAATAAAGATTACCCTAAAAAAAAAAAATCCACCATTTTATGTTCTTTCTTGTGCTCAACAAGCAGTCTCTCTTTTTTAAAGGAAGAATTCAAATCACATTCCCACCCCTGTCTCTGTAACATACGGTCGAATGTAGCTTTCCTATTCACTGGGTCCCTTCCAGAAATCAACAAATAAATAATGTGATTCTTTGACCTTTCATTTGACCCTTTATCTGATATGTAACAAGGTCATTGTGATTCTGGGGACTCTGAGGAAATAGGAAGTTCTCCTTTGTAGTCACACTTCCCACGAAACACACAGTTTTTGAAAAACTTTGGAAAAAAACAGTCACTCACCACCTAATCAGCAACAATCTTGAGATGGGACTAGGAACCATATGTCAAAACCTATGTAAAAGATGCACAGTTTAAAGCAACAGGCTGAGAAAGTTGATTTCCTTGGTGACAAAGCTAAAACCAGTGTCCTCAGCCTGATGAACCCAAGAACACAGGCTGCCTCAGCATTTGGCACCATTTTTTTACCTTCTTAATAAATTCCCTCATTGTTTTAGTGACTCTGTAGTTAATTTTTTTCTAATGAGACTAGGTTAACTAAAATCATCTGACATGGAAAAGGAGGAGGTAAGGTTAAAAAAGAACCTAATTAGCAAGTTAATTATAGCAGGCAAAAAAGTGCACGGGTTATATAAATAAGCTATTGTTATGCGCATGCAAGTTGGGCCTTGTCAAGGGACTTGTTAAGGTTTAGAGGTCAGAGGATCCGTGTAATTAGGTGTTTAGGAAAAAAAAAATAAAAGCAAAACAGCTACCAGAATTAGGAATGGTTGATGAGCCACTAACAGAAATGCCTTATTAAATTGGGCTCTACTGCTGGAGGGGTTGTTGGAGCTGCTTCAGGGATTCCAGGGAAGGGCAGCCCCCCCCCCCAAAAAAAGCTAGCTGGAACCAGAGCCAACAGAATTGCTGATGAGGAAAGTTTAAAGGCCTAGCCACAAGGGTCCCTGGACCGGAGAGGTGGCTGTAGGGCTGGTAATGTCACTATGCTGGGCAGCAAGAAGAAATACATTGTCAGTGGCAACTCTGGGATTAAAGCCCAGGTGAGGCTAAGCTCTTATTTAACCAGGCTTGCTGCCGCGATAGCCGTTAGTGTAATAGGCCCGCTGCTTTTTTCCCTCCTTTGCTGCTTTCGTCCCTGCTTCCAGCATAAGGTGAGCTGCCCCTCTCCTAACGGTCTCTTTCCCTCCCTTGCCTGTTGGAATTAGGCAGTTCTCTCTGAAATGGTAAAGGAGGGTTACCTTAAAGGACTCTGATTTCATACAAGGTGGAAAAGACAGGGGTAGAATGTACCAGAGTACCCCCCCTGGGGTGGGTAGATGACTGTATTATGGGGTGAAGAATGTAATGCATTTAAGGCGAATTGAGAATTGGGTACAGAGAGGACCTACTTAAGCCATGTGCTCTGGTCAGTAAAAGATAAACATTTATTTCTTGGGAAAAGTGTATATAACTAATTCTGTATAAGTGGTTAGTCTCTAATATTCTTCTATCTTAAATTTGAGGTCAGTGTCTAATGAGTAAACAAGACTTAGAACCCTATGTTTCTGAGTGGCGAAAGCCCGCATAGCCTAGTCTTCTTTAGTGCCAAAAGACTTGGCGGGAGGAATTACTGTAAATGGAGAAAACTAGAGAAAAGAGAGCTCAGTTTAGGGAAACTGGATTGAGAAGATGAGCAGCCAGATAGCTACACGGTTTTGTGTGATTGGGGTAAAGTGATGTGCACCCACCCACTCCTGATCCTACACATCTAGAGAAGCGGAGTGGCTGGCCCCCTCTAGTGGTGTGTGGGTGGGAGGTGGGGGTGCTGCATATCTGAGGCAGGGTTTATCTATTACTTTTTTTTCAAAGGAGGCACTGCTGAAGTTAGTGACTCATCCTGGTCTTTGGAAAGTCAATTACTGCTCCTTTTCCTAGATGGGCCTCTAGGAAAAAAAAAAATCATTGTCTTGAACAGTGGTGGTGAAATAAAGCCACAGTTTTCAGCTTGACTGCTATTCCCCGCCCCATCTTCTCACCCACCTTCCCCTGCTTAGCTTTTTTTGCCCTGAAAATTCTTTTAGCTTTAGATTTGGCTTATGCTTACCATATTCCTTAATATTCAACCAAGAACAGACAGTGAAGCTAGAATAGGCTACTTCACATTCATTGTTTCAGCATATCATTGCCTACGGTGTGTCAGGCATTTGTGCCTGAGGATATAAGGGTGAATAAGTTGCACAGGTCCTGCCTTTATGAAGGATACAGATAGATACTTCTATTCAGTGTGATAAGTGCTGTGCTAGGAGAAGGACATGGAAGTTCATGTATATCCCATGGGAGTGCATAGAAAGAGCACTGGATCTTTTTGAAATAAATTGCTACTTTAGCAAAATAGTCAATTTTGCCAATTTTTTACTTTGCAAAGAGCTTCTGATCCAGTGAATTTTCCTATTACTGAAAACAATTTGCAAACCCTAAGGTACTAACAACAGGCTTCATTTGTTGTTATAGCTATGAAAATGCTATGAATTCCCCTAAAAGGCATGCTAAGCTAATGCAGTTGGGCATTAGTCTCCTCATCTCAATATTCAAATGACTCAGTAGTTGCCTCTAACTGCCGTCAGTTGCTGCTTTCACTCTGGTAGGCTGTGTGTTTTGCCCACCAAGAAACCATCTTTTTATCATGAGAGGTAGTTGTCAGGTCTTTGATCCTTCCTGCTTCCATGCCACCTGGGATCTGGAATAATCGAAGCAATTATACATTCAGCTAGAGAGAAAGAAAAAATGTCATTTGTTGAATAAATTGTATGAGCTTTGATTTGTAAAATGCTGGAACCTCCAACAGTAGGAGAAAGAGATAAAATTATAAGAAAATCATCAGATATTGGTCCAAAATGCAACCTCCATAGTATTGCTGTCTATACATAGTCCTCTATCTACTCCTTCTACATCTGTTATGTTCAAGTTAACAGGTGATCAGTCTTGTGATTTTTAGGTGTTTTATGATACCAAACATTAAAAATAATAAATTAATGTTTACTATAGGAACAGTGAACTGTAGTAGGAGTGGGAGTCGGGAGTGGATTTATTGAATCTACGCTATGTTTCACAGTTTACATGTATTGTTTCATTTAACCCTCTCTAAAACTTGTGAGGTAAATACTTTTGTCTTTGCTGTATTTATGAGAAAGTGAGGATCACAAAAGCAACTCAACCAACATCACATAGCTAATGAATGGCATAGGATTTGAATGCAGTTTCAGAAAGTTCTGAGTGGAAAGCCTATTTTTTTTTCATTATAACTGTCCCATTTCCTGAGAATTTTAAAATCTGAAGACAAGTCACTTTACCTTTCTGTACTTTGCAGTTTTCTCATCTAGATATGTGAATATTAGAATAAATAGTCTCAAAGATTCTTTCCAGCTTTAATTTTCAGCAAAACTATAGAAAGGAATATGACTCAACTTTCTAAAAATTCATTTTAACCAGAACATCCCATTCTCCTTTTTTTGTCACAATTCTATTGTAAAAGTTATATAGCCATAGAGTTGATTAAAGATTTAAATTTGATAGAAATATAATGTGTAAAGAATGAAAAATCATTCTCTCCAAAAAGTCTTAACATTCCAAATATGGGTAGGTACAATCAGATCAACTGCAAAGGAAGGTTAAGATCCTATAATGTAAGCCTTCAGCTGCTGTCACAAAATGAAGGTTGTTTTCCTTTATATAACTAGAGTACTTTTTCTTAGCAGATCCAATTTGCTGACCAGAAGCAAGAATTCAACAAACGTCCCACCAAAATTGGACGTCGCTCTCTGTCTCGTTCCATTTCTCAGTCATCTACTGACAGCTATAGCTCAGGTGAGTGCTGAGCGCTATGGACCCACCTGCGGAGGCTAATTAAGTGTGATCAGTGGACTCTCCTATTTAAGCACCATCAAACCTGTGTTTTGAAAAAGACACTTTGATTCTCAGTCAAAATTTAGACCAAAATTCTAGATGGAATCTTTGGATTCCTTGAGGATTCGGAGTAGAACCTAATACTGGAATACCGGAAGAAGCCTAATTCTTCCAATAAAGGCAGAAGAGGGTGATTAACAAATCTGATTTCTCATTTATTCAGAGGGTGGGCGTATGTAGCTTATTGATGATGTTCATTGAACAGCGTGTATAAAGACTTATGTTGTTTTCCATTCTTTGAAAATAAAAGAGGAGTTTCCCATTCCTCCAGAACTTGCAGATTAATAGGGAAACCTTAATTGCGTCAAGAAAAAATGGAAACATTCATGTGGGTCCTAGTTCCAGTGAGCCCTTTGCTTTCTCTTCTAAGCTGTGACATTGTATTGCTTGTTACTCCTTCCTTCCTTTGTAGTGTCATTAATTCAAATACATGGGCTCTGGGCGCCTGGGTGGCTCAGTTGGTTGGGCGACTGCCTTCGGCACAGGTCATGATCCTGGAGTCCCAGGATCGAGTCCCACATCGGGCTTCCTGCTCGGCAGGGAGTCTGCTTCTCCCTCTGACCCTCTTCCCTCTCGTGCTTTCTATCTCTCGTTCTCTCTGTCTCTCAAATAAATAAATAAAATCTTAAAAAAAAAAAATACATGGGCTCTGAAGCTATCATTAATGCCAGATGAGCTATTACCACATAGGACCCCTTAAAGGCATTGGCCATTTGTGCAGCAATGCCTACTATGTATCTGATCTAATATGGAGCTATTTTATTTTGCTCTTATGTTGGAATATAATAGGAAGCTGAATGTTTGCCCTAGTTATCTCTTCACATTATAAATAGTAATATTCTTCAGAAATTTTTCATCATGACCTGAAATTTTGTTTGTTCTTCACACAAATAGGAAAGTAGTATTTGTTATATAAAGCTGTAGAAAGCTTGTTTGGGAAGCTATAACTTTTAGGTTGGGTGGATTATTATTTACACTTATTACATTTCTCTTTTTACTCTCCCTTACCCCTATAACAGAATGATGTAAATCCCTATGGATTTTGGGTAAAGATATGTGTAAAAATTGGGTACCTATCTTATTCTGCTGAAATAACCAGTGTTGAGAATTCATGAACCAATTAATATAACTCTGGAAGCCATAATAATTGTGAAAATGTGAATTATAAAATGGTGTGTAACATTTTAGACTGTGAGTTTGTATGTATTATTTAAAGATTGATACTAAACAGTAACTATACTAAGTTTTAACGCCAGCTCAGTCTTCTCCCTTCACACTAGATCTACATTTCCAGTTGTGTTCCTGCAGAGAAAACCAATGCCTGCCTTCCTACTGAACCTTTATATTGCCAGGAGGGTACTTATAAAATATTTATTTACCTAGAAAGTATGACTGATGCCCTTGTTTCTAAGTGAATACATATTTGCTTACTGTAGTTCATTGGTGAGTGGTATTGACTGATGTCACCCTAGAAAACTTGGACCTTTTAGGTTGAGCTATATGAAGTTGCCATTTTTATAGTAAAAAATTGTCAACCGTCTATATCCATTTAAGGATATTAAGTTCAAGAGCATGGAGTCAAACCATTCTGGAAATAGAAAATAACTTAAAATCAATTATTCGGCTTCCCACTGGATGCTAGAATTACCTTGTTGGCATCCCTGACAAATGGCCATCTGGTTTCTTTGGGAGCATTCTAGATGAGAGGGTGATTCTTGCTTTATCTGGTTATTTAGCTGTGATAAGCTCTCATATAATCCCTGGAATTTAATGATTTTACATAGAAATTAAAAAATCACCATTTTCATGGCATCCCACTGTCCTGGTTATCCTCATTTGGATAAATTCCAGATTAGGTGTCCTTTTAAAAATATGTCTATAGCTGTAATATTCCATTTATGGTCTGAAATAATCTATAGGAAGTGTTATTTCTATAAACTCAGTGCTTTTAAAATGAAACCTAAGATGATGTTTGCTTCTTTTTTTAAAAATTTATTTATTTATTTTAGAGAGAGAGAGAGAGAGAGAGAGTGGGGGGGGGAAGGGGGGCAGAGGAAGGAGAGAGAATCTCAAGCAGACTCCCTGCTGAGCACAGGGCCCAATCCCTACGACCCCGAGATCATGACCTGAGCTGAAATCAAGAGCCAGATGCTTAACTGACTGAGCCACCCAGGCACCCTGATGTTTGCTTCTTTTGAAGCTGTTTCATATACACTGTTACCTCGTTTTGTTTTTGTTTTTGTTTTTTTCACATGAACAATGGGCAAGCCCTGGAGTGGGAGTTAGGAGAGACCTACTTTCTAGGCTTTGATCCATGTGTGATTTGTTTGTGTGATCTTGGAAAACTTGCAGCCTGTGATGTTCATAAGAGAGCTGCAATGAGAAGTTCACAATGTTCACAATGAGAAGTTAACATGAGTCATACAGAAAATGCTCCATATCTATCAAATGAAAAGCCAGGAATACAGAATTGACTTGCAGCTTTCTAAATACAGGAAGATATGCAGATGCATGTCAATAAAAGCTTGGAACCCATTTTCAGCATACATTATCATTTAAGTGACTACAGAAAATAGCATTGGAGAGCCCCAAGACTGATCCTTGTTTCTCCTCTCTGTTTATACTCTCCGCACGTGAGTGCATGCAGCCTCATAGTTTTAAATACTGTGTGTTGACATTTGAGTCTCAGCTTTTACCTCCACCTCAAATCTCTCCCCTACACACTAGATCCATATATCCAACTGCCTGCTTGGTCCTTTCACTTGGATGTTTTATAGACATCTCCCATGTCTTAAAAACTGAGCTCGTGAGTTGAAAGCTTGCCCCTCTTCAGTTTATTCACAGCACTACAGCCAGATTCATTCTCTTGAAATAAGTCAGGGCTTATCAGTTCTCCCCTCCAAACCCTCCAATGTTTCCCAATCTCACTTGGAGTAAAGGCTAAAGTTCTTTTTTTTTTTTTATCTATTTATTTGAGAGAGAGAGAATGAGAGCTAGAGAGCACGAGAGGGAAGAGGGTCAGAGGGAGAAGCAGACTCCCCGCTGAGCAGGGAGCCCGATGCGGGACTCGATCCCGGGACTCCAGGATCATGACCCGAGCTGAAGGCCGTCGCTCGACCAACTGAGCCACCCAGGCGCCCAAGGCTAAAGTTCTTAAAATGGCCTACACAGCCCTATACCATCCCATTACATTTCTAATCACACTGTTACGTTCCCAAACTTTCCTCCTCTTCCAGCTAGACATTTCACTCCATCCATACTAGGCTTCTTACTGCTGTTCTGTTTCAAAACATGCCAGGCACCCTCCTGCTTTAAGTTCTTTGCATTTGCTATTTCCTTCGCCTGGAGTGCTCTGAGATACCCTGGCTGGGTATCCTGCTCCTTCAGGTCTTAACCAAAGATGACGTTCTCATTGAGGCCAGTCCGGGCTATTCTCAAAATAGTACGAATACCCTACCCAACGTTCCCTATCAAAGTTTCCTCCTTTATTTTTCTCCATGGCACTTATCATCATACAACATACTATGTATTTTACTAATTTATTATTGTTTCTCCCCTTACTTGAATAAGAGATCCATGAGAACAGAGATTTGTTTGTTTTGTACTGTTATATTCCCAGCATTTAGAAATGCTTGACCCATAAAAGGCGCTTGATAAGTAAATATTGGTGAAAGGTGTCCAGAGCCCTATACTTTATATCTTGTTGAGGTCTCTGATATAATGTATGTGAACAGCTAGAAGAATGTTTATGACATTTCAAAAAAAGATACCTCCCTATCCAGAGTGTTTGTTTTGCTGAAGTTACCTGGAGATTTGGGTAGTCTATGGCCTATTTTCCCTGCCTAAAGATACTAGTGCTAAGTTTTGCTCAGCACCTTTCATTTCGGAGCCTCTACCAACCTTTGTCAACCAGGGTTCCTCGTCAGAATCACAGAACACAGAAAAGAATTGGAGATACTGTTTTCTCAGTTCTCCGAAGGATGGTTCATAACTAGTACCCTTCCAGATGGATAGGAGAGAAGTTAATTGATATATTCTATGGATGCTTCAAGACATTAGGACTTTGCAATCCAGGTTGAAAAGGGCTACATTAGTTCTTAAAATTCCTTCATTGTTCCTGAATTGTTTATAAGAAACAAACTTCTAAAAACTCTTTTC
This sequence comes from Zalophus californianus, assembly GCF_009762305.2. Classification (NCBI taxonomy): domain Eukaryota; kingdom Metazoa; phylum Chordata; class Mammalia; order Carnivora; family Otariidae; genus Zalophus; species Zalophus californianus. Next base: position 83,543,030 of record NC_045606.1, read on the forward strand.
TTAAGCACAGAACCTCATAAAAACAAATGAAGAGACTTCTTCAAAGTCAAATCATGCTCAGTGATATATTTCTGAAAAAGCTGCCTTGCAGTGAGTTAATTGGTTAAAGATAAGAAAGGAAGGCTGAAGTCCCTTAGTTCATAATTGGTTCTTATAAAACTTATAAAGTATTTTCAGATTTTTCCAAATAAAGTTTTGTTTGTTCGTATTTTGATTGCTAACATAGCTTTTCACGTATTTTTAGAGCATTATTCATCAATGAAATCTGCTGCACATTGACACACAGGTCCCTACTGTTATTTCCATTGCCAAATGAATAGATTGGGCCTAAGAGGAATTATCTGACTTAAAATAGTCTAATAGGACTAATTCAACCGGGAGTCTGACTGCTTCTTCTCCTAGCAATAACCCACAATATTATTATAGCTGCTAGGAGGTAAGGCTTAATTAAGCTTGAGCCATAGAACATATGTATGCATGTTCTATGGGATAGATTATGGATTAGTGATTCAAGAGTTATATTTTGATTCTGGGTTATCATGAAACAAGAGAACACTCCATGGTAAAGTTATATTGTGCTTTATGTTACTTTTCTGCCTAGAAATTGGACGATTTTTGTACTCTCATTTATTCATGAGATTTTTCTGGTGGTAGTTAGGGGAAGGAGAGAGAGGATCCGTTATACTCCCTATTTTACAGTTGGATAAATTGAAAATTGGTCACAACCAATTAGAGGTAAAGCTAGAGCTCAGGCTCTACTTCAGTTGGTTATTGCCTTATCAGTTGTTCATTTTTAATTGAATTATAGCTCTGGGCTTCAGAGTGTGACAACTGTAAACATTTCAGAAACTATGCAAGCATGGGGCGCCTGGGTGGCTCAGTCGTTAGGCGTCTGCCTTCGGCTCGGGTCATGATCCCAGGGTCCTGGGATCGAGCCCCGCATCAAGCCCTGCATCAAGCCCTGCATCGGGCTCCCTGCTCCGCGGAAAGCCTGCTTCTCCTTCTCCCTCTCCCACTCCCCCTGCTTGTGTTCCCTCTCTCGCTGTGTCTCTCTGTCATATAAATAAATAAAATCTAAAAAAAAAAAACTACGCAAGCATGTATATACATATGTGTTGGGTTTCTCTAAATTTTCTTAGGAAAAAACCTTTGATGCTATCTCAAATATTTTCATGAATGTGCTGCTTTTTTTTTTTTTAAGATTTTATTTATTTGACAGAGAGAGACACAGCGAGAGAGGGAACACAAACACGGGGAGTGGGAGGAGGAGAAGCAGGCTTCCCGATGAGCAAGGAGCCCGATGCGGGGCTCCATCCCAGGACTCTGGGATCATGACCTGAGCCGAAGGCAGACCCTTAACGACTGAGCCACCCAGGCACCCCATGAATGTGCTACTTTAAATATAGTGACAGAAATAAGTGTGGATTCAAAAAACAAATGTCATGCTAGTTCAGGAATAATCTTTCCACTGTGCTTTGCAGAAAAAGCACTTGTATTGGTCTGGGTCTGTCAGCCATTTACATTCACATGTTAGTACAATCTAGACAACTGATACTTTTGTTTCTCACCTGATAACAGGTCTGCACAAAGGACTCTGAAAACAAATCCATTGTGGCTCAAATAAAAACACTGATTGAACTAACTATAACCAGTTGACTACTACGAAAAAAGTAAAATACTGTATTTGGGGAGTTTTTTTAGAGTAGGGAGGTGGTATAATAATTTCTTCTTGAGAGAGAAGAAAACAACTCAAGCCAAAAATTGGAGTACTTCTCCTAAGAGGAAATTTTGGGGGTTATTTTTGTTGTTGTTGTTGTTTGTGTGGTTTTTTTACCCTGACTCATCCTTAGAAGCTAGAGAGGCATAGGAGAGGAATGCTATTCTGGGTAGAGTTAGGACTCCAGTCTCAACCTTTTTCATCATTGCCAACCAGCCACCTGCTGCTTGGTTAGATTAGTAGATGACGGAGGTAGGAAAAAAAGAAACTGCTAAATAATATTGTATGCATGTCATTCCTTTCCCATTCAAAATCCTGAAGCTGAGTAAGAACCTTTAAAAATGTTATATCTGGTATCGAATTAAAAATATTTGCAAAAGCCAACAATAATATCAGGTGTCATTTATTGAGTGCTTAATTACTTTATACAAAGCATTGCACTGAGCACTATACTTACATTATCTTATTCAATCTTCTCAACAACTTGACTCTGAAAGTTTTGTCTCCCTATTATACAGTCAGCTTTGTAGCACAACCATAGGAAAAGAAAAACCCCAATTAATTTTGTAATTAGTTATTTCCTGTCTGACTTACCTATTAGACTGAAAACTCCATGAAGATAAAGACAATCCATATTTGTTCTGTATACCCAGCACTTAACACTCTGCCTGGTATACAGTAGACACAAAATAAAAATTTATTGAATGAACAACTGAATGTCTGAATGACTGGATTCATGAACAAATTAATAATTCTATTAATCAGGTTCTGGACCACCTTTTATATACCCAGAAACAGAGACTGAGATTTCAAAGTCTGTCTGACTCCAGAACACATAACCACTCTATTTAAATAGCCATTGGAGAACATAGAAATCATCATGCCTCTAAGAAAGGATTTGAAATTTTGGGGTATTCTGAATGTAAACACTTTCTTCAAAAGTAATTATGCTGTAAATTAGGATCAAGATTAGGGATGGCCATTATCTTTCTTCCCTCAGTTGGTAGAAGCATGGTTCCCCTAAGCCTCCAACACATAAGCTATTTCTGAGTATTGATTAGTGAAATAGATGACTGCCCGGGGAAGCGGTTTCTGGGCTCTGTTGCCAAAGTACTTTGAACTCTTGCTCACCCTAGGAGGGAGAACCACAGACTTTTTATACAGATTAGTTCCTTTCAAGAACAAAAGTCCTTTTGGGGATTTACTAATTCCCTCACCTCCCTTGGTGCCTGTGTTCATTCTTGTTGCCTCGTGTTAGGACTTTGCTCTAGGGCAGTTTTCCAGCTCCAAGAGAGACACTCGAGCCCCTGCTGCCCAAACATTTCGTAGTGCCATGCCCGATTAACTGGGCAAGGTCAGACTTGCCTTTTACAGCCCTCCCAGATATAGATCCTTTGCTAAGAAATCCCAGAAATGCCTTAATTCTCTGGATGTAAGTAGATCAGAGCACCATAGACCTTAAGAGTTCTGAATGTTTGCAGCTTTTCCCCTTGAAAGTGATGGAAGTACTTCTTATCCCATTGAGAGATATGTAATGCCTTATAGACAGAGCTTTATATCCCCCAACCTCCCCTCCCCCTCAAAAATACAAAAACAAAACAAAAAAACCCACAACAAACCTTGAGGACTACTTAGGAAGAAACTATCCTCTGAAACTTAAACATAAATCATGGAGGGAAATTAAATCATCCAGCAAATGATTAGCAACTACAGAATTGTATGACGACTGGAAAGACCTCAGCTAAACGTGTGAGTAGAAGAAGTTGCCTGTTAGCCACAATCAAAATCTGAGACCTTCCACCTTCTAGCATATATTGCTAAATGGATTAATCATCAGAACATTTTAGTATACCAAAGAAGGATTTATCCACTTCTTTGGGAACCTAAAATGCCTATTGCCGGACCCACTGAGGCCAGCAAGAAGGGAGAGCACACTGAATACTTCATTGTCAATATCTAATTGGGTCTGCAGGCGTAGTTCAGCCTCATCAGAGCCAGTCTTAAAAAGAAAGCTCTGTTACAGCAGACAAACACTTTTTGTGTGGTTCTTAATTACTTTCCCATGGTCTTCTTGTTCACTAGGCCTTATCTGTTCAGTTATTGTACTAAAACACAAATTACAACAGGCATCTAAGCAGCAGACAAAGAAGGGTAGCTTGGATCCGAGAAACCCATAGGTTAATGACCATGACCTCGCACGAAGAACGTTAACCTATTGCTACCATGGTGTAACCTCTCTCTTTTTTCTTATTCAAGGAGCACTCATGTTCTGAAGATAGTTAGCCCCAGATTCCAAGTTAATGCTATCCAGGGGTATTGTCTTTGGCAACCTTTCTCCACTTCCTCTTTCTGACCTATGGCTAGCACTTTCCACAGGAGGTGATTGAGCCAGCTCCCCGATGACATTTTAGGTGCCTACCATTTAAGTGTATGTCTGTGTGGTGGTGGATGACCAGAGAAGCCTCAGGTCACTCCATGGTTTGGTATTTTAGAGGAAGCCATTTTTTTCCCTGAGGGTTTTTTATGGTGTCATTTCAGCGGCTTCCTATACAGACAGCTCTGATGATGAGACCTCTCCCAGGGATAAGCAGCAAAAGAATTCTAAGGGGAGCAGTGACTTCTGTGTCAAGAACATCAAACAGGCGGAGTTTGGACGAAGAGAAATTGAAATTGCTGAACAAGGTAAAGAAAGCCAGCACTTTTTCCTTCTCAAGTTGCCTCTGTCTTTTTGTCCATGTTAATCTCTTTTTATGTCCTGGGGTCTAGTAGCTGGTGAAATTTAAGTGTGGCTTTACAGAATACTTAATACAAAAGAAATCTGAACTTAGGAAACACTGTAGGGAGGGAGTAGTGAACTCTGGTGGGTCTAGAAGGAACTCCTATACCAGGAAAAGGGAAAGAGAGTGGGTAAGGAAGACTGGGATACAGGGCATCCGAACTCTGGAACATTTGCCTCTAAAAGTCTCTTAGAATGAAAAATCAGGTTCAATGTCTTGATCCCTTGAGAAGCCCAATCTAACAAAGAACCTGATCAGGGGAAGAGTCTTCTCTCAAGAGAATAAGTTCTTCTGTTTATTCTTTCTCTCTCATTCCCTCCTCTCTAATAGTGCTGTGTATGTATTGTGCCTTTTCAGAAATGCCTGCACTGATGGCTTTGAGGAAGAGAGCTCAAGGAGAAAAACCTTTGGCTGGAGCCAAAATTGTGGGTTGCACACACATCACTGCTCAGACTGCTGTGAGTCCTTTTTCCTTCTCCACATAATAACAGTCAATAATAGCCACCAGCTATTGAGTGTTTGCTACCTGCCAAGCAGCAGGTTAAGAGCAAGTGTTAGTTCATTAATCCTCCTAATGGCCAGGTAAAGCAGGTATTCCTGTTTCTATTTTACAAATGAGGAAGCTGAGGCTCCAAGTGTTTAAGTAGTTTGTCCAAGGTTATATAGCTAGTAAAGTCATAGAATCCAGATTTGAACTTCAATATATCTGAGTCCTAAGTTTATGCTTTCTCTGTGCTGCACAGCCTTCCCCTTATCTTCCCTTCCAGTGTCATTTCTATAAGGCAGCTCTCTTCGGCTGCTTTCAGCTGCAAGTGAGAGAAAACCTGATCCAACCTGGCTCATACATAAAGGGATTTATTATATTACACAGCTAGGAGTCCATAGGTAAGGTGGACTTCAGATGCGGGATCTCAGGGCTCTAATTTCATCTGTCTGTGATTTTCTTGGAGCTGCCTTGTCACTTGCTTACTTCATCCTCAGGTTCATAGCAAGATGATTACAGCTCTTTGAGCCATCACAAATTGATGTGAAAAGTAAGGATCATTTCTTCCTCTCCCCCAAGAGCAAGAAAACCTTTTCCAGAAGTCCTCCAGGATATTCCATCATGTGTCGTTGAACTGGGTCACATGCCCATGGCCCACCAGTCCTGCTGAGAGGACTGGTGTTACCATGATTGATTGAGAATAGTGATTCTCACCCCTATCAGATTCAGTGTCTCCTTTTTATAAAAAATATTTTTGCAATGCCCCATATTATCTTAGAATGAAATTCAAATGTAACATACCTCGGTACATATTTTTTTTTAAAGATTTTTTATTTATTTATTTGAGAGAGAGAATGAGGTAGAGAGAGAGAGCATGAGAGGGGGGTAGGGTCAGAGGGAGAAGCAGACTCCCTGCTGAGCAGGGAGCCCGATGCGGGACTCGATCTGTAATGAAATAATGTGTGTTTCAATATGTAAATGCTTGGGCATAAGCATAGTGAAATACTCAGGTATTTGTACTTCCTCATAACATTAGTTGAATGAGAATGCCACAAATGTAGATAGAAATGTGTTATTGGTTCTAGAGCATCAGAGTGGAATTGCCAAATTATATGATTTTCTGAATCATATTACAATAAACTATAAACAACTTTTTAAATTTCTAAACAGCAAAGAGTATGTGTTTTCTGTTAATTTACACACGTTGCATTCCTGGAAAAGTTACTATTATTTTGTATTAAAACTACAAAAATATTTTTTGTTAACATGTAAAGTAGAATAAGGTTCTAAACTTAGATCATTTTAAAAGGTTTCTCACACATGTGAACATTTGAACATTTGAAAACTGTATTAAATGTGGCGTGGTTTTTGTTGTAAGAGACTGTCCCGTACTTTCAAAATGTCAAAACCTTTGGTCCTGATCACTAAATGCCAAGAGCATTCCCCTCCCAATTACTGTGACAACCAAAAATGCCCCCGCAGTTTTCCAGAGGTCCTCTGTTGAGAACCACTGACTTAGAGCCATCATCAAAGATGTAAGAGATATTGAATTGACAACCATTATGAGACCACTACAGGAAATTGATGTATTGAGAATTGGTCTGAAATCTTTTGTGTGATTTATAAGACTCAGGTCATCTGTATGGTTAGATCAACTTTCAGAAGATTATCTCCTGAAACATAACACTTATTTATATGGCCGCATTCCTGACTAAGTACAGCAGAGAGCCCTTAAGACCCAGACAGCTACTGTTACCATCTTTACCATGAGACTTCCGGATTACGTGTTCTCTAAGGGAAAAAAATACCTCGACTGCCCAAAATTAATATAATAAATTGAAAAGCTGTCTCTTTTTGGAGCTACAGACTAATGGACCGAGGCAGAAACTCTCTTGGAATCTTTTTTGGGCTTCCCCAGTCAGGGACATGCGACTTAAGTGTGGTGGCTTAAAATAGTAAGTGCTTCTGTACTGTCTCATGTTGCTAAATTGTATCTAGTTTCTTTTTTACCCCCTGGCTCACCAAACATTACCACCTTTCAAGTTCCCTTTCATTTTCTCTTGAAGGGAGTAATCAAAATTAGTTTACCAATTTTAATATTATTTTGTTGTTTCCTCCCCCACGTTTTTTCTTTTTCCTTTAAAAAAATAATTACAAAGGAATTTTGCTTTGTTTTGTTTTGTTTTGTTTTGTTTTGTTTTTTAAGGGTAGCACTAGGATTTATTGAACTGTGCCTTAGTACAGGCGCTGGGGCTTGCCCATGGTGCTCTTGATGTATAAAGCCCGGATGTTCTGCCAATTCTTCTTGAGCAAAGACACCAGGAAATTGACTGCTAAGTGGATGTTGTACACAAGCTCGTCATCTGTCATCTTCACATGGCCAACAGCCACTGCCAGACACAGCACCTTCTTCATCTGGAATTTGATAGTGGACTTCACTTCATCCACTTTGGCCACCATGTTTTCATTGTGGGTCAGCAAGGAAGGGAACTTGCCAGCCTTATTCAGGCCTGGGCCCAGGATTCGTGGAATCTGCTTGATCAGAGATTCTGAGGCCAAAAAGGCATCATACTTCTTGGCCAACTTCTTAACTAATTTCTTATTCTTGTTGAGTTTCTTCAGTGCCTCAATGTCCATGTGGGGAATATCCACTGCCTTGGCCTCATCACAGTGCTGCTGATCCCCCAAAACACATACGGAGAACTTGGGGCGGGGAGTGGACTTAAGCCTGACGGTGCCCGAGAAGCGTTTGTCCTTCTGACGGTCATAGTTCTTCAGACTGATCTGCAGCTCCACCGTCTCCAAAAACTTCCGGCGCTTGCGCTGGTTCCCGTGCAGGACTTCCCGCACTGCCTCGTACAGGGTGTCGCGGGAGACTTTGCTGCTCATGGTTCTTCGCGCCGCAGTCTTGCTTTGTTTTTAATCTTGATTTTCTTTTTCTGATTACAGAAGTGGTTCATATTCATTTTATAATACTCAATCATTACCCAATCATTAGCATAAAAGGCAGTCTCCTATAATCCCATGTTCCAGAAGCAGCTATCATAGTTAATGGTTTCCCATCCATGTTTCTAATTGACTTGGATCTATTTATATTTTTTAGGCGTGTTTCCATAGTTCCTTCTAATAACCAGATTCCTTTGTTACTCTCTCTAAACAGTGATGATTGAAAGTCAGGTTAAACCAGCTTCTAAGCTCTGTCCTCCTTCCACTCCTACCTGCCTGCCTTCACTCCTGCTTGAGCCCTAACAGCCAGCAGTCTTGGCTTAGAAATCTTTGAACAGTTGTTGTATTCTTGGGCCCAATCACCTTTCTCTTCTAGTTAATTTATATTGCTCTGTAGGTAAGTCTCAGTATCCCTCTTTTGTTTGACAAATTCAAGAATCCTAGCTATAGGAATTCAGAAATTCTTTGAGGTGAAAAATAAAATGAAAGGAGAAAAAATGGGATCAAGTATTGAAAGGTAGTACGGACTGGATATTAAGACATCTGAGTAGTTCTGCTATTAACTTACTATGTGGCCTTGGACAAATTACTTTAGGGGGTTAGCCTAAATTAGTGGAGTTGTTTGCAAGTTGTTTTTTTTTTTTAATTAGAACATAATTGGAATTTTTATTTAGCATAGAAATATTAGAAAATAGAAGTTTTACAACATGAAAAGTACAAGTACCCAAGAGTTAACTACTGGGCGCCTGAGTGGCACAGTCGTTAAGCGTCTGCCTTCGGCTCGGGTCATGATCCTAGGGTCCTGGGATCGAGCCCCACATCGGGCTCCCTGCTCTGCGGGAAGTCTGCCTCTCCCTTTCCCACTCCCCCTGCTTGTGTTCCCTCTCTCGCTGTGTCTCTGTCAAATAAATAAATAAAATCTTAAAAAAAAAAAAAAAGTTCTGGGGGTACCTGGGTGGCTCAGTCAGTTAAGTGTCTGCCTTTGGCTCAAGTCATGATCCCCAGGGTCCTGGAATCGAGCCCCATGTTGGGCTCCCTGCTCAGCAGGGAGTCTGCTTCTCCCTCTTCCTCTGCTGCTCCCCCTGCTTGTGCTTTTTCTCACTCTCTCTCCTGCTCTCTGCCAAATAAATAAAAATCTGAAAAAAAAAAAAGTAAGGATCAAATCGGTGGAATAAATTTTTTAAAATGATTTTTAGGGGCACCTGGGTGGCTCAGTTGTTAAGTGTCTGCCTTCGGCTTAGGTCATGATCCCAGGGTCCTGGGATTGAGCCCCAGTTGGGCTCCCTGCTCAGCGGGGAGCCTCCTTCTCTCTCCCCCTCTCCCGTATACTCTCTCTCTCTCTCTCTCAAGTAAATAAAATCTTTAAAAAACAATTAAAATTAAAAAAATAATATTTTTAAAATTTGAAATAAACACGGATTTATAGATAAGTTGCAAGTATAGTACCAATCACTTTTTTCTTCGCCATTTGAGAGTAAGTTGCCAACTTGATGCTCCTTCACCCACAAAAACTTCAGTGCATATTTTCTACAAACAAGAACATTCACTCATTCAACCAGTACAGCTGTTCAAAATCAGGAAATTAACATTGACTTATATTACCATCTAATCCTCAGACTTCATGTCTCCCATTAATTGTCATCCCCTTTTAGTCTCCTTTAGTCTGGAACAGTTCATCAGTCTTTCTTTGACTTTCATGATCTTGACACTTTTGAAAATTATAGATTAATTCTGTAGAATGTGCTCAATTCCGCTTTTCCTGATGCTTCCTCATTATTAAATTCAGGCCATGCGTTTTTGGTAAGAAATGATGCTGCATTTTTTTCATTGAATCCTATCAGTTGGCATGTTGATTTAGATTTGATTTATCATTTGTCAAAATGATGTTCATTTTGATCCTTTGCTTGAGGTAGTGTCTGCTAGACTTTTTCACTGTAGAAGTTATTTTCCCGCTTTGTAATTAAAAAGTATTTCGTGAGGTAGTAATATGAAACTATGTAAATATCCTATTCTTCATCAAGCTTTCAAATTTATTCATTTATTTACTTACTTTTATTTTTATGAATCATTGTTTCCTATTTTATTTAATGGATTATAATCCATTACTATCACTATTTATCATGATGCTCAAATTATTCCAAACTTGTCCTGAGGGACCCCCTTCCATCTTGCTTCTATGACTTCCTTTTGACATATCCTTTTCATTCTTTGAGCACTTCCTTGGTTCTGGTATATGATTATCTAAGCTTATCTTGTACATTCTCTGCTCTAACCCTGGAATCAGCCCTTTCTCCAAGGAGCCTGGTTCCTTTTAATGGATCTGGACACTGCTGTGTTCTTTGCTATTGGACTATCATTGTTCCTGGGTCCTCTTTAATTTCTTATTTTGGAAAATAATTGCCTGCTAACTCTTCATATGTTTCTTATGCCTTCTTCTCTCCTCCTCCTTCAAGGACTCCAATTACATGTATGTTAGATTTGATAATGTCCCATAGATCTTGGATGCTCTGTTCTGATTTTGATTCTCACTCTTTTTTCTTTCTGTATTTCAATTTGGTAATTTTTATTGATCTATCTTCAAGTTCACTGATTCTATCCTCAGATATGCCCAGTCTGATGATGAATCTGATGAAAGAATTCATAATCTCTAATACTTTTGAAAAATTTTTCTGACATTTCTATTTGACTTATTTTTATTGTTTCCATCTTTCTGCTAAAATTATCTATCTGTTCATGGGTGTTGTCCATCTTTTCACTAGACCCCTAATGTAAACCTTTTAATTGTAACTAATTTAAAGTTCCTGTCTAATCAAGCATCTAGTTTGTCTTAGAGTCTTGTTCTCTTGAATACTTTATTTCTTGACAACAGTGTGGGGAGGGGGTGGTTTATTCCACCTTTTTGTGTGTCTTAAAATTTTATTATGAATGGTAATTTGTTAGTTTCCATTATTGTCATAAATTGAGCTGGATTTCAATTCTGTTGCCCTGCACCATAGGCTTCAAATCCCTCCAGTAGCAGGCAGCTATTACATTGTGATTTGAGGTTACCAGAAGGCTCTCCTCAGTGTTCTGGCTTTACTCTCAGCTTTCAGTTGCTTCTACACATGCTTGCCACGGGGGTCGGGGGGAAGGGGGTGTCGTTTCGCTTTTCAAATGCATGCCCCACCTGCTGCACTAAGCTGCTGCTCTTTGTTTCCTAGAGCTAGGCTCATGGTGAGGGCAAGTGGGGTTCTTGGCCCTCCTGGTCCAGCCTCAGTCTTAGGTAGGTCTCTCTGAGGCTAGGCCTTCTTCATTGTTCTTGCCTCTTCTTGCTGTACCAGTCAACTTTGCCTTGTGTCTGTGATAGGTCTTGTGCAGATGATATTTTCCTGCCTCTCCCGGAGAGGTAACAGATCTTTGTCAGTCATACCTTGTTTTATTGAACTTTACAGATAATTGCATTTTTTCTTTTTTTTTTACAAAAGGAAGGTTTGTGGTAACCAAGCATCAAGCAAGTCAATCAGCACCATTTTTCTAACAGCATTTGCTTGCTTCATATCTCTGTCACATTTTGGTAATTCTCACAATTATTATTTGTTATGGTGATCTGTAGATCAGTGATTATGACCTGCTGAAAGCTCAGGTGACAGCATTTTTTAGCAACAAAGTACTTTTTAAATTAAAGCATGTACATTGTTTTTTTAGACATTGTGCTATGGCATACTTAATAGACTACAGTATAGTGGAAACATGACTTTTATATGTACTAGGAAACCAAAGCATTCATTTGACTTGCTTTATTGCGATATTCACTTTATTGTCGTGGTCTGGAACCGAACCTGCAGTATCTCTGATGTGTGCTGGTACTTTCTATCAGTGCAGGGTCCTGGGCCCAGGGGGGTTTCCTGCTTCTGTCCAAGGAGCAGGGAGTTTTTGCTTCCACTCTTCCCCAGAAGCAGTGGATCTTTGCTTGGTCCCTGGTGGCAGGCATAATTTCTGCTCCTCTTCCTACAGCTTGAGGCTTTTGCTTCCTATGAGAGAAGAGTGTGGCAAAATGCCCAGGTTTCATGCCTGTCTTGGAGCACAGCTGATCAGGTCCTTTCCCCCAGTCTTTCTTGTGAGCACAGGGTAGAAGCCCCTGGAAAAGAGCTTGCATGTGAGTCTGAAATCTCCTTGTGCCTAGGGCTGTCAGAAATTCCAAGCTGACATACTTTCCAATACTCAGCCTTTACTAGTTCGTTGAAATTCTAGCTCATTTTTTCTTATCCTCATGTGTGGCACCCACATCTTCCTCCCATGCTCTGTCAGAGGTGAAACTGTGTTCCCTCGCTCCTTAAAAGGGATTTGTCACTTTGGAGTTCAGTTCACTTGGTTGCTTTACAACCTCAGCTCTTTGATGGGCTCAAGAAAAGTTATGGCTTTGTAGATTATCTGGCTTTTGTTGTTAGGGTAGGAGCTTCTCTTGCAGCTTTCTACATCTTCAAAAGAAGCAAAACTGTAAATTGGGGGTTTTTAAAAAATGTTTTGGGTCTAAAATCCTTGGCTTAATTAACTCTTATAAGGAAGCCCAAATATATAAAATAGGTAGAAAAAACAGAGCTCAGCTGGAGCCTTCCCCCATGCCTACCCCTACCATTGCCTGCTACTCAAAATACTGAAGAATTTCTGTAGAGCACCATTTGAAAGTCACTAACCTCAGTTATTCCTGATATACTTTCTTTTTTTTTTTTAAAGATTTTATTTATTTATTTGTCAGGGGGAGAGAGAGAGAGCACACAAGCAGAGGGAGCGGCAGGCAGAGGGAGAAGCAGACTCCCCGCTGAGCGGGGAGCCTGATGCGGGACTGGATCCCAGGACCCTGGGATCATGACCTGAGCTGAAGGCAGATGCTTAATCGACTGAGCCACCCAGGCGTCCCCCGATATACTTTCTTGTTGTCAAATATATAAACTTAATTTCTTCGACCAATTGTTTGGCTAGCCTTGTTCATCTCCTGCTTTTCTCTTTAATGCAGGTGCTTATGGAAACTCTGGGTGCTCTGGGGGCACAGTGCCGATGGGCAGCCTGCAACATCTATTCCACTCTCAATGAAGTGGCTGCTGCCCTAGCAGAAAGTGGTAAGGTCTTTGGTTTGTCTTCTGTGTCTTTGGCTAAAGTAAGTCTCCAAAACGTCCCAGGGATTCAATATAAATCTTTAAGAAAGATTGACATTAAAGGAGCTGTCTTGGGGGAACGGATCCCTATTCTTGTGTGTTAGCTCTCCTCTGTGCTTCTCTTGTTAAATATGATGTAGGTAACTCTGTTTTACAGGTGGCAAATATCTTCTTATGTGTAATATTCCCTTATTAGTTAATGCTTTGCCTTGACTTGCTAATATTAGAGCACCAGTGAACACTGCTTGTTGTCCAAGGTAATATGGATTAGAAAAGAAAGTGCTTCAGGCATAGTTTTGTGGTCCTGCTGGTTTTTCAGCAGTTTGTCCTGATTTAATGTTTGGTGTTTCTGCTTCAGCAGTAAAAAGGACTTGACCTGGCAGATTAATATTTGATCACAATGGCTACTGACACAGGAAGGACAAAAGAAAGAGAGAAATTTAGACTTTGCCAGTTTCTTGCCTTCCCTCTATGGCAGCACAGTACAGAGCAGGGTACCAAATGCTTATTGCTTCAGAGCTCTTAAGAAATGCTGGGAAAGCTCTGTGGTGCCTGTATGTCTCTCCTTTTGCTAGCACTGTAGTATTTCATTTGCTTTTCATTTATATTCATTACAAAATTTTTATTAATGTATAAAATATGTATATAAAAGGGCACAAATATTAAATATATAGCCCAGTGAATTGTACATATACATTCTTTTTTTTCCCAACAAATGTTTAATGGCCTACTTTAAGAGATATAAGAACAAACGAGACCATATCTTTGCCCTAAGAATCTTGTATTGTGATCGAGGAGAAAAGACATATATAAATAATGATAATACAAGGGCATATATGATAAATGCCACAACAGATCATGAATCTACATATAATGCACCAGCAAGCAGCTTATAAAAGTTCAGATTCCATGAGAGATCACTTGCAGTTAATCAGGCTTCGTTAGGAACATAAAACCTAACTGGCCTATGACAACATTTTAACCGATGGAGAAGAGTGTGAGAGTTCTCCTGATGAAGAAGGTGGGATGACCAAAGTACAGATGCAAGAAAGATCAAAGTGTAGTTGGGAAATGGTGAGACTTCCAGTTTGACTGGATCAAGAAGTCCTCATTTCTGATTTCTTCTTTTTTTCCCTTTAGTCCTATTTGTAGCACCCATCATACTCTTGTCCCTTTTGTTTGTCCTTTTTGATATATCAAGAGCAAAATGACCAACAAAGACAAAGAAGTGGACGAAGGGGCTGAAGACAGTGTTAATCAGTGAAGAAAGCCAATCCAAGGAGTAGAGAGAATTGGAATTGGGGAAAACCAGTATCTTGTGAAAATTTAGGGGCAGCCCTTCTTTCAGGCTTTAATGGTTTCTCTTTGTTCCCTTTTCTCAGGATTCCCTGTTTTTGCCTGGAAAGGAGAGTCAGAAGATGACTTTTGGTGGTGCATTGATAGATGTGTGAATGTGGAGGGCTGGCAGCCAAACATGGTAGGTTAGATTTCTGCTAGCACAATTCTGGAGGAGTCTGGCGGGGACGGAGTCGGGGGCTAGGGCCTGGGAGACGGTGTCCCAACAGGAAGGAAGGAAAATGCTTCCTTTTCTATCTGATGTATCTGGGCTTCCAGCAGAACTGGTTGCTTATGTTTAGGGTACCCTAAGAATATTGAACTTAGCCTCAAAGTACTAAAATTAATTGGTGCTGATCTTAAGAAACATTTATATTCATCAGCAGGATTAAAATACTGCTCAGGGTTCACACATGGCTGGTTCAAAAGCAAGGTTAATGAGTTACCATCCCCTACCCGCTTCCCCCCTCCAATAACAGTAATGAAAATGCACACACAAACACACATACACACACAGCTCCTGTGGTACTTAGCTTTTCTCTAGAATCACATGCTAAATTTATAGTAAACCTGAGGAGATTCCAAGTTCAAATTTCTTCTCTTTATTCTCCACTTTAAGGAAGATGCCCAGGCAAAAAGTTTTGGGTTTTTTATTTTGCTTCATTTTATTTTTGTTTCATTTTTTAAAAGATCAAGTTCTTGAAGGCGGATAGCACATTAGATTTGCAGAGAAGCAAAAAGCTGCACAAAGTATGAAGCACTCCTATTTCACAAATATTTTGCATATGAAGGAGACGAGAAATTAGGAATCAACTGAAAAAAGAATCCTTGAAGCTCTAGTCCAACTATTGCTTGCTGCTAAAAATTGCAGAGTAGGCCTCATTTGGTACACAAAGAGAGAAACAGCCTCTTTCTGGATTCTGTGATGCAGGTTACATTGTACCTCGTGCTGGTTTGAGGAAGCTGGGTTAATACTCTGAAAGGGAGGGAGGAGTCAGCTGTGAGATGAGTCAGCTCATTCCCAGAGTTTAACAGTAACTGGAAGAAGTATGACTGACAGACCTAAAGGAGATATGCCAGGGGGTTTCTACCGGGAATAAAACATTCGTTTTAGAGTCGAGAACATGGGGAGGACATGGGATTGCAACCAGAGAGCATTTACAGACTATGGGGCCAGCACAAACTGCTGGGAAAGCTGATGAAGAAAATAAGACAAGGATAAAAACCATTGTCAGCCCAGAAAAGAGAGCTCATTCCTCCTGGGATCCTGGCAAAATCTAGTACTTTTATTTGCTTTCCAACCTCAGGTAGATTCCCTGGTGGCAAGAATTTCTGTAATGGAATAACATGGTGGTGAGAATTATGGGTCACATTCATTAAATAAATATTAGGGATAGCAACTACCTGCCTGTATGAGTTACCTCTGCTAAAAGAGAAAAGCAGACAAGGATACGGACTTAAGACCAGAGTTTCCAATTGCTCAGGCTTTTTCATCTCGGATTTTTTTGTGTGGCTAGGGATCAGAGGCTGCAAGGCAGAACTCTATGAGGGATTCCATACATATAGAAAGGGAGAGAGAAACTCTGAGAAGCCTCTTCATTTCTCAGGGCATCTGTTCTAAGGGTTTCTACTGGGAGAAAATGGAGCATTAACCTATAGAATGGAGCAAATGTATTTTAATGAGAGTCTTGCCTTGGATCCCTGCTCTCAAATAAACTTCAGTTGAGTCAGAGAAAAGAGATCAAGAGCACGAGTAGAAGCAAAAAAAAGAGATTAGGTGGTAGACATGAGGTGGGGGATTTTGTGTACCCAGGGGTCACAGGATGGCATTTTGGGCACTTGTAGTAGAGTTGATATTTTATGAGACTGCAAAATGGGTGCATGCCAGTAGGGAGCAACTCAGTTCTGTAGGGACTTCCCAGGTATAATAATTTGGAAAGTCCTGCTAAGCATTCCTGACAGCTAGGTGAAGGGCTGAAATGCCACAGCCTAGTGCCCAAGAGCATTCTAAGCTCGTCTTTCTTTAGCTTATTTATAATTCAGAAACTTTCCTCCGCTGATGAAAGCTCCAGTGGGCACAGTATTGTGTTTATCTTTAATCCCAACCTGAAATAGTGATGAGCTGTTCAGAGGCATGCTTGCACACCTACATGCTGCACAGTTCCCTAGTTATTTTTAATGTGGTTTATCGAGAGTGTGAGGTTTCGCTAGGCAAAACCCTTCAGTGCTGCCTGATATTTTGGGTAGGAGAGTGCCTATGCTTTGGGGGAAGTGAAGGATTAACAAATACAGTTTTATAACCCATTGTTCTGGGAGGGAGACTAATTATCTTGCTTTATTTAAACTAAGCCTTGACTGAATATATTTGAAGTCCTGAATATAACTGGTAGAAATACGCTAATATCGAGGTCAGCCTTTCTGAATATCTACAGTGCATTCGAGAACTAGTTGTCTAGATAACCACTTAAGCTATTAGTTCAGAAGAAAATCCTCATTTTGTTGCTGTGTGTTTTGATATAGTAGATGTGTTATGTGGGAAGGTCATTTGGCTGCGAGAATTACAATTTGGCTTTTCACCCCTCATTGTCTTTTACTTCAGTGTAATGACTGGCCATTATATTGGCTTTAAGTAACTTTGCATAACTATGGGAAATTTGAAATATCTGTAAATTGGCAGTTAGAAATTGGGCTAAAAGACCCAGAGCAACCTGGAAGCCCTGAGCCTTCAGTAAAATAAATGGTATTATTGATGCTTATTATTGCAGATATTGGATGATGGAGGGGATCTTACTCACTGGATTTATAAGAAGTATCCTAATATGTTCAAGAAAATCAAGGGCATAGTAGAGGAGAGTGTTACTGGAGTCCATAGGTAAGATTTGACATGGGCATACTTGGTTTTATGCAGCCTAGATATATATTCTGATAATCACATACCTAGAGGATACAGTATGTTAAAAATGGGAACATGCTATGAGGTGATGAGATCTGAGTCTGCACACTTTTTTTTTAAAAAAAAAACAATGCAAATAACAAACCTAAAATTGGGAGTGGGGGACAGGTAAGGGAACAAGTGTGGTCCTCGTGTTTTCTAGTTGTTGTAATGAAATGACTGCTTGTCCTTTTTAGATGAATTCGTTCATTCCATAGATATTTATTTAACTTCTACAGTAAGCCAGGAACTTCTAGGATCTGTGCTAGGGATCTAGCAGTGGACAAAACAGACAAAAACTTGGGTCCTCATAGAGCTTACATTTTTACTTAGAGAACAAGGATTTAGGGTTCTGTTTCTCAAATGAGTAGTAATTCCCTCGGTAAAATTGAAATAATTTCTGTTTACTGTTATTCACTCATCAAGAACTGAAAGTATGAAATGGAAGTTTTAGGGAAGTAAATTCTTTTTTTTTTCCTTTAAATTTTTTATTGCTATGTTAATCACCATACATTACATCATTAGTTGTTGATGTAGTGTTCCATGATTCATTGTTTGTGCATAACACCCAGTGCTCCATGCAGAACGTGCCCTCTTTAATACCCATCACCAGGCTAACCCATCCCCCCACCCCCCTCCCCTCTAGAACCCTCAGTTTGTTTTTCAGAGTCCATCATCTCTTCATGGTTCGTCTCCCCCTCCGATTTACCCCCCTTCATTCTTCCCCTCCAGCTATCTTCTTCCTCTTTTTTTTTCTTAACATATATTGCATTATTTGTTTCAGAGGTACAGATCTGTGATTCAACAGTCTTGCACAATTCACAGCACTCACCATAGCACATACCCTCCCCAATGTCTATCACCCAGCTACCCCATCCCTCCCACCCCACCCTCACTCCAGCATCCCTCAGTTTGTTTCCTGAGATTAAGAATTCCTCATTAGGGAAGTAAATTCTGAATAAGCTACCATCACTGCTTCAATATATTGTGATCTTTTCTGAATATACCATACCTTCAGACTCTTAGAAAGGGATGAATTTTGAATAAAACACCTGGTTCTAATTTTTTAGTTAATTCAACTTAAAATGAAACTCCTGTATGTAGATATACATATTTATAGGATGTATATGTATTGAGATTATAAAATTGAGGCTATTTGAAAGTTAAAATGGTTGCATTAGAGTAGTGGGATTAAAATAGTACTTAAAGTTACTCTTTGTATAATTTAAAAGGGGAATAAAATCAATAAACAATTTAAAACTTCACATTTTAGGGCGCCTGGGTGGCTCAGTTGGTTAAGCGTCTGCCTTCGGCTCAGGTCATGATCCCAGGGTCCTGGGATCGAGTCCCACATCGGGCTCCCTGCTCAGTGGGGAGCCTGCTTCTCCCTCTCCCTCTGCCTGCCGCTCTGCCTACTTGTGCTCTCTCTATCTCTCTGTCAAATAAATAAAATCTTTTTTAAAAAAATAATAAAAAAATAAAATTTTACATTTTAATCCTTAAAATTTAGAGGTGGGTCAAAGATTTTCCCCACATGCCTTGTAACTAAGATTTTCATTTCTAAACTGGATACAGACTTCAGAAAGGTAGCCTTTATTTCTCTATATATACTTAATGAGATGAAATTAGTGTGTCTCATGCTCTCATGTCTACCCAATGAACATATTTCTGTAATTTGTTATGAAACTGACAGTAGATTGCAGTATCTCATTGTTTTGTGTTCTTCTTGATTTCCCTCATCCTCAGGCTGTACCAGCTATCCAAGGCTGGGAAGCTGTGTGTTCCAGCCATGAACGTCAATGACTCGGTCACCAAACAGAAATTTGACAACCTCTACTGTTGCCGTGAATCAATTCTAGATGGGTAATGTTTTATTATCTTTGGAATTAACTTGAGTTGTTGAATTGAGGTTCTGAGTTTTTTGGCTTTGGTTATTTCTGGAAATGATTCATGTAGCAGCTCTTGATCTATCACTACCATCATACTCAATATTTTATAACCCAGATCTACTGTTGCTATCCCTATGACAAGCACATCTATTTTACTTAAAAAAAAAAAAAATCAGACTAGCCTCTATCTATTGCTGGCAAAGTTTTTACTTTGTGACCCTATCAGGCCTGCAAGTCAGTAACTAAAGTAAGTCATAAACAGCTAAGAATCTTTGATGATTTGGGAAAAGGTTTCCTGGTGTTCCTATTCTAGGTCATGTTACCAGATTTTAAATTCCAACCAGCATATAATTCTCTGGCCATCTGGAAAGTTGTGGTGAGCAAAGAGCCAATCCCAGAGGCATTTGTAGTTTTTTAAATCTGTAATGACTACAAGTCTGACAAAATCTACTTAGGTATATACCAAATGCTATGTTCTTCTAATGCCCAGTTTCTGTTTCTACACTTGCGTCCAGATATTCCTTCATCCTTGTTCAGAAGACTCAGTAATTCCCTATGTCAAACCATTAGGTTGGTTTAGAATATTGCCAAGCCAAATGGTTTCCACCATGTTTAGTTTAATGGAAAAGCTACAAAAGGGCCTGTGGGCCACATTACTAAGCAGTCTGGACCCTAGGCAGTTTGCACCACAGGTGTTAGAGCCAGAAGGCCTGGCTTGGTTTGATTGTTGGCTCTATCATTTAGGTCTTGGAATAGTTGTTTAACCTCTCTGCACCTATTCCCTCATCTCTAAAATGGTGACAATAAGACCTACATCATAGAGTTAGTGGGAGGATTAAATGAGATAAGGTAAGAACCTGGTGTTCAACATTATTAGTTCCCTTGCCCTTCTTTCTAGAACCCTGAACACTAAGTTCTGGATTGAATTCGATCTTAGGGGAAGCTTTTTGCTTTAAAATCTTTTTGGAGAGGGGCAAATATTCAATGCAAATTCAATTTGTTGGTAATTATTATTTCTATAGAGTCAATAGTATTATCAGATAGATTGGACATTTAAATGAATTCTCAACCCATCAGTCTGTTTATAGACTGTGTCTTGTTTTGGCTACATGAAAGTGTTATAGGTTACGTGAATAGCTTTGATGAATAGCTTTGCACCTGATATCCCTTGGGGAAGAGAGGCAGAAAAGCTCAAGAGTAAAGCAAAGGAAGCTCATAAATAAAATCTATTGATTTTCTTTTCTGTGATAACCATTCCAGGACCATTCTCCTAAACCATGACTTTTGAGTATGATAGTAGCCCAGCCAGACTTACTCTCTTCACTCAACAAGAAATGCCTCTGCACTTAATTGATATATTTTTTAAAATTTATTTATTTGTTTGTTTATTTATTTATGTTAACATACACTGTTACATTAGTTTCAGGTGCACAATATAGTGATTCAGCAATTCCATACATCACTTGGTGTTCATCACAAGTGCACTCCTTAAGTCTTATCATTTATTTCACCCATCCTCCCACCCACCTTCCCTCTGGTAACGTATCAATTTGTTCTTTGCAGTTACAAGTCTGTTTCTTTAGAAAAGAAAGAAAGTCTGTTTCTAGACATCTCTCTCTCCCTCCCTCTCTCTCTCTCTTTTTTTCCTGTGCTCATTTGTTTTGTTTCTTAAATTCCACATATGAGTGAGATCATATGGTATTTGTTTTTTCCCGACTGGCTTATTTCACTTAGCATTGTGCTCTTCAGCTCCATCCATGTCATTGAAAATGGCAAGATTCCATTCTTTTTAATGGCTGAATAAGATTTGATACTTATTGAGTTTCACTGGGGCTCATGGAGTTGTACTAGTTCCCATTTAGGAGTTGTCAAATCATTAAAAAGACAAGATTCCTCTTTTATAGACTGTTTTCAACAGGAGAGGTAAACAGATAAGTGAATAGAAAGAGTCACATGGGTGCCTGGGTGGCTCAGGCGGTTAAGCATCTGCCTTCGGCTCAGGTCAGGATCCCAGGGTCTTGGAATCGAGTCCTCACATTGGGCTCCTGCTCAGTGGGGAGTCTGCTTCTCCCTCTCCCTCTGCCCCCTGCTCATGATCTATCTCTCTCACACACACTCTGTCTCTCTTGAATAAATAAATAAATAAAATCGTAAAAAAAAAAAAAAGTCACAAATACTTGTAGGAACTGTCTATCTCAGAATAGGCTAGTTTTAGTTGAAAACTTTCTTCTGCCTTATAAGGGATTCCTAGAGAAGGGACACTGGCTGAAACCAAAGAGAAACCAGAACCTACTCCTACAAGTTCTTCCAAGAGACTCTAAAAACAATAAGGACACAAAAACTAATGATGTAATGTATGGTGATTAACATAACAATAAAAAATTAAAAAAATAAAATAAAGTAAAATGATGAAAGCCTTTGGAAAAAAAAACAATAAGGACATTTATTTTAGCTTCATAGAGAATCAGAGACAAAAAAGTAGAGCATGTCTGAGAAAGAATCAGCCCCAGAAAGCTCACTCTCTCATACAGTCAGTATTGGTGCATTTCTGAGCTCTTCTCCCTCCAGCTGCCCATTACCCTCTGTGTGGAATTAATGAGGGACCTGTTGGCCCTTTTCACGCTGCTAAATGTAGCGCTCATTTATCAGGGTTATCTTCTATTTTTTTGTCTCATTCAGTAAGCTAGAATAATGTTTCCACTAAGCTAGAGCTTTGTCTCCTAAATAAAAAATGTTCTTATTGGGCGCCTGGGTGGCTCAGTTGGTTGAGCGACTGCCTTCGGCTCAGGTCATGATCCTGGAGTCCCGGGATCGAGTCCCACGTCGGGCTCTCTGCTCAGCAGGGAGTCTGCTTCTCCCTCTGACCCTCTTCCCTCTTGTGCTCTCTATCTCTCATTCTCTCTCTCTCTCAAATAAATAAATAAAATCTTTAATAAAAAATGGTTTTATTTTCTTCTATTTCCAAAAATTATATAATAAATGTATATTGCTTTTTGTTTAAGAGTACTTTACAGTCTACAGCTTCTTCCCTTCTGCACCACTCCCAAGACAAGAGGAAAAAAGAAAAAAAACCCTCTCCTATAGCTGGAATTGATCGGATAGCATAGAGTTAGGAAGTACATATATTCAACCTTTCTTTCTAGTCATTAGATGGCATAGAAACCAGGCTTTCTTTCAGAATGGAACAAACAAATAAACATAAAAACAAAGGGACCCAATCTAATCTTAAAGGAGAAACGGGAGAAGATTTTTCTGATTTAATGGTTTTTCTTCCCCTAGACTTAAAAGGACAACAGACATGATGTTTGGTGGAAAGCAGGTGGTGGTCTGTGGCTATGGAGAGGTAAAGCATAACCTTTCACTTAATGGGTGTATAAAAGGTGATTTTGGTGAAATATACCAGATTCTTTTATTTAATGGATGTGAGAATACATTCACCCACCACTCTAGATGGGAAAAAAGTAACTTTAGAGGCCCTCTGGTTAAAGTACAATCTTTCTTTTTCCCTTTGCATTTTTGCCATTTTTTCTCAAGTTGATTTTCTGACTTATTCCAGTGCACTGTTTGTGATGTTCTCTTAGCTTGTGTTTTGATTATAAATCGTCAGTGTGGGTGTTCTTATGTACATGCATGTGCTAAACAGGGGCTAGGAGTTTGTTTATGAACTGCATTCATTTATTTGTTTTTTTCTTGTTTTTCCCCAAGCATGAATCTATTCAGTGAAATTCCTTTTGGGGGCGGAAAATGGGGTACAGTTTACCAGAAGCTTTGAGATGTTGTTTTCTCACTGACTTTCCTTATTATGTGTACTTTTTCCCCTCTTAAGGTGGGGAAGGGGTGCTGTGCTGCTCTAAAAGCCATGGGCTCTATTGTGTATGTAACTGAGATCGACCCCATCTGTGCTCTTCAAGCCTGGTAAGCATGCAAAAGGAGACTTGCTTTTTCCTCTATGCCACCATCTATTGGGATCTTGTAACTGCTGCCAAACAATGGCCTGGTTAATGCCAAATTTTATCTTAGAGGGGCCCAGATCCTGAGAGATGCTGCTATTAACTGTAAGCTCCCCTCTTTCAAAGATCAAGTAGCTCTGCTCCGAGAAAGCAGAGACTATCAGAGAAGCTAAAATTTTTAATTCTTGTGGAAATAATAAGAGGGGATGACTTGAGCCAAAGAACAAGTAGCTCCTTACCTTCTCCATATATAATCCTCCTTTTTTTTTAAAGTAAGCTCTATACCCAGCATGAGGCTTGAGCTCACGACCCCAAGATCAAGAGTTGCATGCTCCACCAGCTGAGCCATCGAGGCACCCCAACCCTTCTCCCTTTGAAAACAATGATCAAAAAAGAAATAAGTTGGCATCAGATCCTCTCTGATGTGATGCACTGAAAAGAACACTTCTGTGATATTCTCCCCCTAAATGTATAACCTGAATCTTATCAGGAGGAAACATCAGGCAAATCCAAATAAAATCTGCTGTCTCTGAGTGAAGGGTATAGGGGAGTTTGTACTATTTTTGTAATTCTTAAGTTTGAAATTATTTTGCAATGAAAGGTTAAAAAATAGTTCCTGTCTCATCCATAAAATGTGGCTAATGATGCCTACCTCAAAGAGTTGCAAAACTTCGGTAAAATAATTACATATGTATTACATATGATTATACATTATATAATAAATATATAATTCTATGAAGTATAGAACTGTTGTCACATAAATGCTCACTAAATGGTAGATATTATTAATATTGCCTCTTGCCATCCTCAGCAGTATGGAAATACCACTGTTCCTGAAAACTATTGCAGAGCTCCGGTGTCTGTAGCCTCCATAACCCACCCCATTCTTTACCATTAACCCTCCAGAGGAAGGTACCCAGGATAGAGTAAGGCATAAAGATTTTGCTATACCCATTTTTTCCTGCTTTCTACTCCTCACACATCCAGCCATAAACCACAAATTTCTCCAATAGAGTTGTTGGCTTTCTCTGAGTCAGGGTTCATTAACATGTTTTAATACTGATTGAGACACTGATTCAAATTAACTTATAGACATGAACTGATCACTTACTGTGTAACAGGTACTGTGCTCTGTGCTTAGGATGAATAAGATGAATATATGAATGAGGCAAGGTCCCACTGTGAGTGGAATAAGTGCTATGATGGGGGTAAACGGTACATGCTTCTGTAGGAGCCAAAGGAGAAATATCTAACTAAAGAGCAAAGATGTAGGGCAGGAAGAGATGTCAATAGAGCTGAGTCCTGAAACTTGTGTAAGTCATTTCTTAGTTTGGAAGTAATTTCCAGGTATAAGGAACATGTCACAAGGAGGGTAGTCCCTGAGGAAGGAGAGAGCATGGCACATTTAAGAAGATGCAAATACTTTAATGTAGCTGGCAGAGAGGATAAATTTGGGGGAATGGTAATATCTAAGGTAGGAATCATTATGTGGATATAATCATATATCTGCATAAATATTTAGGTCTTATCCTGAGAACAGGCAATCTCACTGAAGTATTTTAAGCAAGGAAGTGACATGATCTAAATTGCATGTAGGGAAATTACTCTGCAAAGTAAATTAGAGAGACATAAACCTAGAGATGATGAGATCGGGCCAGGGGCTACTGTAGGAATCCAGGCAAGAGGTAATAAGACCTGAACATACACAAGACCAGCACATACAGATAGGAGCGGACCGATTCAAGAGATTTTAAAGAATTAAGGAAAACAAACTGGATTTGGTGACAACTTCAATTAGGGAGAGGGAGTAGGCTAGGACATTCTAGTTTATCTGGCTCATACAGTTGGGTGAACAGTAATGCTATTGATCAAAATAGAAAATATAAAAGAGGAAATAGATTTTAGGAGTACAGAGAAGACAATGAGGTTTTTTTCAAACCCAATAAATTTGAGA
This sequence comes from Zalophus californianus, assembly GCF_009762305.2. Taxonomy (NCBI): domain Eukaryota; kingdom Metazoa; phylum Chordata; class Mammalia; order Carnivora; family Otariidae; genus Zalophus; species Zalophus californianus. The sequence continues at coordinate 83,568,146 of NC_045606.1, forward strand.
TTCTTATGGGACATCCAGGAGAAGCTATCCAATAATAATTTGATCCAAGGCTCTGAAGCTTCAGAGAGATCTAAGCTAAAGATATATTTGTGCAGTTCAGCCACTAAGAAGAGTCATTTGCAGCCAAGGGAAGGGTATATGGATAAATTCTGAAAGAATAAGAGAGTCAGGGCAGAACTCTACAGAGTACCAACATTTAAAGACTGAGTAAGATTGAAAAGGAACAATCAGAAAAGTAGGAGGAAAACCAGGTGAGAACAGTGTCATGGGCTCCAAGGAGTATAGTTTTAAGAAGGTAAATAATGTTTAATATAGGAAATTAAATTATGTAAGAGTCTGTTTTTTGTTTTTCGTTTTTCGTTTTTTTTTTTTTTTTTTTTGTATCCAGAAGATTGTTGATGATCTCGGGAAGAGTAGTTTCAATGGGGTAAGATTCAGGGGCTAAATTGCACTTTCTAGAAACTCCGTTTGGGAATCTCATGGTAACCCCTGGCTCTCTATTTTCAGGAAGAATTAAGTTGCAGTGATGCAAAAAAAAAAAACCCTTTATTTCTGTCCTGTATGAACTAAGGAGATGGTTTCAATTTTTCACTGCTAAGAATAATCTAGCTATATCAAGAAGTGACAGTGTCGGTACTGAAGGAACTTGGTAATAGCTTTTGAGGTTCTGTAGCAAAAGGTTCCCAATTGCCTATTATCAGGTTAATTGATCATGCTTTATTTTTACAGTATGGATGGATTTCGACTGGTGAAATTAAATGAGGTCATCCGGCAAGTGGATATTGTTATTACCTGTACAGGTATGATTTTGACACGTACAGTGGAGTGGCACTTGGGAATGCTTTCATGGAAAAAGTGAAAAATGACCGGAAATGTTCTGAATAAAACCACACTCAAAAAGCCAGATACAGAGGTCTACAAAACCAGTCAATCTTTCACGTTCTTCCCACCTCTTTAGAACTCTGACCAAAAGTATATACCATCTAGGTCATCCCTAGAGGAAAGTTTCTCTTTAACTGTTCTGTATCTCCATCCATCTCAACTACCAAAGAGATGACTAGAGATAAGTTTTATTTGGGAAACCAGATCTTATATTTGTACATTTGATTTTTTATTTTACTTCCAAAAGTAAAGTATATTTCTCTCTAGTCTCTGTAATTAAAGTAGGCCTAGAGCAAAATTCATAGAGAAAGTGGGAAAGGCAGTTGTCTTAATTCCCAAAGAGGTAGATTGGAGTTTTAGAGGGGAATATGCAGAAATGGCTAGTTTCCTTGGACTGAGATACTTTGTCTTTATGGTGAGACCATAAACTGCTAGAACACTGGTTTTTATTTGTAATTATATTTTAGAGGGGGAAAATCAGAATATTTAAGAGTAAAAATATATTTGTAGTCTCAGGGTGAGATGGGGGCACAGAAGAAGGACCATAAGAAACTGTTCTTGCTTCACATCAACCCCTTTATGTCGTTTTTTTATAGCTTTATTGAGATGTGATTCACAAACCATACATTTCACTCATTTTTAAGTGTACCTTTCAGTATTTTCTAGCAAATTCACAGGATCATACAACCATCACCACAATCTAATTTTTTTATTGAGATATAATTCATATACCATAAAATTTACCCTTCTAAAATATATAGTTCAGTGGTTTTTAGTGAAGTTGTACAATGTCTGATTCCAGAAACTTCATCACCCCAAAAAAGAATCCCATACCATTAGCAGTTAGTCCTCATTCTTTCACTCTACCTTTCTCCAGCCCTGTGCAACCATTAATTTCTCTGTTTCTGTAGATTTGCCTATTTCTTATCAATGGAATCATACAGTATGTGGTCTTTTGTGACTGGCTTTTTTCACTTAGCATAGTGTTTTCGAGGTTCATCCATACAGTAGTATGTGTTGATATTTCATTCCTTTTTACTGCTGAATTATATTTCATTTTAAGAATAATACCACATTTTGTTTATCAATTCATTGGTTGGTAGACACTTGGGTTGTTTTCACTTTTTGTCTATTTTGAATAATGTTGCTATGAACATTGTGTACAGTGTTTTTCTGCAAACATGTTTTCCATCCTCATGAATATTTACCTACCTATATATTCCTAGGAACATTGTGTACAGTGTTTTTCTGCAAACATGTTTTCCATCCTCGTGAATATTTACCTACCTATATATTCCTAGGAATGATCCTATTGCTGGATCATATGATGATAACTCTACTTTTAATATTTTGAGGAAATGCCAAGCTTTTCCAAATAGACGGTACCATTTTACAATCCCACCAAGAATGCATGGGGGTTACAATTTTTCCACATCCTCGTCAACACTTGTTATTGTCTGTTGTTTTTTGTATAGCTGTCCTAGTAGGTGTGAAATGGTGTTTCACTGTGGTTTTGTTTTTTAAAGATTTTTATCCAAATAATCTCTACACCCAATATGGGGCTCAAACTCACAACCCCAAGATCAAGAGTCACACACTCCACCGACTGAGCCAGTACACTCCTCATTGTGGTTTTGATTTGCATTTCCCTAATGACTAATAATGTTGAACATCTTTTCATGTACATATTGACACATCTTTTGTACTTCTTCTTTTGAGAAATGTCTATTCAGATCCTTTGCTCATTTTTAAATTGGGTTATTTGCCTTTTTATTATTGAGTTGTTAGAGTTCTTTATAAATTTTGCATACAAGTCCCTTATCAGTTATATGATTTGCAAATATTTTGTCCCATTCGTGGGTTGTCTTTTCACTTTCTTGATGATATCATTTGCAGCACAAGTTTATTTTTTCTTTGGTTGGTTGTACTTTAGGTGTTATATCTAAGAAACCATTGCCTAACCCAAGAACACAAAGATTTATTCCTATGTTCTCTTAAGAGTTTTATAGTTTTAGCTCTTACATTTAGGACAAGTTAAATTTCACATATGGTGTGAAGTAGGGGTCCAACTTCATTTCTTTTCATGTGGATATCTCCTCTATTTTTAAGGTAACAAGAATGTGGTAACCAGAGAGCACTTGGACCGTATGAAGAATAGCTGCATCGTCTGTAACATGGGACATTCCAACACCGAGATTGACGTGGTAAGATTAAGTAACTCATTATTGGGGGCTTTTTTCCTCTCCTTCCCAGGAAATATAAACTGGAAGAGGAAAGAGAAGAGTCACCAGCCATCCTAAACATGAGTGTCCTAACAGAACTGTCCACAGTCTGTTCACTTACTAGCCCTATGATCTGTGCTTGTGGATACCATAAAGCTTCTTCATCTCAATCATTTCAAATGATGATTTTCTTCCACTCAAGCTTGATACCTACTTACACTGTAAGCCATTTTATCTATCGCTTTTGTTCTCTGATTTGATTATATATTCACCCTAAAATTATCCAATCCAACATAACACTTGGTCCTACTATATCGCCCAAGTAATAGTTAATAGAAGTGTTATTTATTTCTTTTCAGACTTACCAAAGTATCTCTCAGTGTGACTTTCACTCTGGTTTTAAATTTTTATGGCATTTTTATGGCACAGCTGTATTTCTCTCTGGGTAAATGGCTCAAGCAAAGCATGCTTTCATCTGCCCTGAGGGCTGCTCTGATTGAGCTTCAGCATTGCCAGGTAAGGATCAGTTGATATATTGAGAGCCTGTTGGATAATATCTGTTTTAAATGGTTTCTCTTTTTAACCCTGCTCTATTCTTCTGTTATTAAAAATAGCTGGAAAAACAACTTAGCAAAGCCTACTTCTACCCTTGAGGTTTCTGAGTGGCATGGCTCCATTACTTTTGTCTTATCAGGTTATTTTCCTTCTAATGAATAATTTCTTTTTTCAGTATTGAAATTTAAATACTGAATGGGTTTGTTTTGTTTTGTTTTGTTTTGTTTTGTTTTGTTTTTGGTTAAGTTTCACTTATGTGCCATAATGCCCTTTTACTAAATAGTCAAAGATATTAATATTTCTAAAACTGTCTAGCACATGATTGTCCTTTTCTGAATTAATCTGCTTAGAGAGCCCCCAAATGGGAAAAGCTTAAGGGAAGTAGTCATGCTCTGATATCTAAAGAGAAATCTTCTGAGTAAGGGAAGGGGGAAGGAATTTTCTCTCCTAAACCCTTCAGCTCTTAAATAAAAACAATTCCAAATGTAATCGTGTAATTTTTATATTTTTACTTTATCTCATTTCATCCTCTTGACTATCCCACAAGGCATTATTCTTATTCCTGATTTTCATTTGGAAAACTAAGAACTTAAGTCCATTGTTCAGTCATATACATTGATTCAAAAATGAAATTGGAGCACAAAATTAAGGTTTTGTTTTTTTTTTTACTTCTAGTCCAGTTTTTGTTTTGTTTTGTTTTCCTGTATCATTGTACTATTACCTCCTCATGATTTCTAGGTAAGCTTTGAATTGTGATGGTAATCTCTCCTCTAAAGCAATCCAGACATAAGTAATCTCTCAGGATAAAGGCTAGGAGACTCTACCTTCAATCATAAATATTTATTGTGTGATTGCTATATGCCAAGTGCTGTTATAGGTGCTTGGAGTCAGTGAACAAAACAGGCAAAGATTCCTGCCCTCATAGAGCTTACATTTTAGAGGAGCTTGAGTAGCCATGTGGATTTTTAGGTGAAAACATTTTGTGAACAGTCACAGCAAATGCCCTAAGGCAGGAGTGTGCCTAGTCTGTTTGAGGATCAACAATGTGGCCAGTGTGGTTGGAGCAGAATGAGCATGGGTCAGGGAAGAGTGGAAGATAAGGTCAAAGAAGGAATGAGTCAGATCTTATGGGGTCTCATAGGCCATTGTAAGAACTCCTGATTAGAGTCTGAGAGAAATAGGGTGCCATTGCCAGATTTGTAATAATCCGACTTCTATTTTAAAAGGATGACTTTTATTTTAAAAGGAAAAGGATCACTCTGGCTGCTGTGTTGGTACTAGACCTAGTTTTGCAGGTATTGCTAGGTAGTTCCCTGTATCTTGCACTGACACTAGCCAAGGCGCTCTTTGTGCTCTTCTTTGCAGAAGGTATATGACTAAACTAAATGATCCAGAAGGGGAGAGGCTCAGAAGGGCTTCAGAAAAGTTAAGTTACTCAACCTTTGATGATAGTGTCACAGGACATAGAAAATGAAATTTAAGGAAATAGCAAACTCAACTTATAACTGAAACCAGAATGTTCATTCACTATTTAATTTGTATTGAATAATTGGTCTGTTCTGTGCTGAGTATTTATTGGCTGAAGAAATAGTGAAGAACATCCCTGCTCTTGTGGCACTTATATTCTAGTGCAGGACACAGACAATAAACAAATAGTTTCATCAGTTAGTGCCTAGTATAGAAGAAAAACAGCAAGGTGGGGACATTGAGAATGATATTTTAGTTAAGGTGATGATCAAGGAAGGTCTCTTTGAGGAGATAACATTTGAACAAAAACCTGAATGAGTTGAAGGAATAAGCCATCCGAGCATTCTATTCAGAGAGAATGGTGTGTAAAAGACGCTGAGGTAGAAAAGTGCTTGATGTTTGAGGAACAGAAAAGAGGCCATTGTGGCAGGAACAGAATGGGCACAGGGATGAGAATAAGAGGCAGCTTAAGGAGGGTAGTGGGTTATGTAGGTCTATGTAGGGCCATGAGGACTTCAGATTTTATTCTGGTTATAAGGGAAGCTGTTGGAAGCCATTCCATGGGCGCCTGGCTGGCTCAGTCAGTAGAGCACACAACTCTTTTTTTTTCTTTTTTTTAAAGATTTTATTTATTCATTCGAGACACAGAGATAGAGAGCACGAGCAGAGGGAGAAGCAGGCTCCCCGCTGAGCCAGGAGCCGGATGTGGGGCTCGATCCCAGGACCCTGGGATCATGACCCAAGCCGAAGGCAGATGCTTAACCATCTGAGCCACCCAGGCGCCCCAGAGCACGCAACTCTTGATCTCGGTCCTGAGGTCAAGCCCCACATTGGGCATAGAGATTACTTAAAAAAAAAAAAAAAAAAAGGAAGCCATTCCAATGGGAAAGTTTAGACCAGGTAACTGACAAAATCTGATTTGTTTTAACAGATTACTCTGGCTGTGGAATAAAGAAATCACTTCTGGAGCTTGAGTAGTGATAGGGACCATAATAGGAGGCTCTCTCAGTATTTCCAGTGATAGAAGGTGGTAGCTCAGATGACATGGGTAAGCAGTGGAAGTGATGTATTGTGAAGGTAGGACAATTGGGATTTGCTAAATGGCTTGGATGTAGAGAGTGAAAAAGAAGAAAGTCTCTATAAGTTATCTCAGTGAAACAGTGAAGGTGAATGATTCAGTAAGTTTTTCCAGATATTTTTAGCAACCAAAAGTGTAAGGGTTTTTAGTTTTGGGGTTTTTTTTTTGTGTGTGTGTGTGGGAATTTATAGTTTTACCTAACCTTGAGATGTTGACTGCTGCATTTCTAGAAAGGAATAGCTCGTCAAAAGAGTTGGTCATTTAGAAAACTGCAGTTTTTTCTGAGAGAGATTAATGCTATGACTACTTAGGGAACCTGTGATAGGGATTGTGCTCTTAGCTGCCTTTTGGCCATGTCTTTCTTTCACATGTTTCCTTTTCTCTTGAAAACAGACCTGCCTACCCATATGCATCACATAGATGGCCAGTGTGATTGTAAGCTTCACAATTCAAGTGGCTAAACCATTATGTATATATACTTTAAAAGTTTTTGCCAGCAAAAGAATTAGAACCTGCGACTTGCTATTGACTCTTGCACTTCACAGGACTAGAACCACAGTTGTTCTCCCTGAAAAAAATTGATATGCACTATCCAAAATCATATAATACCAATTTGTGCAAGCTAATAATTTATAGTGAGATGTACCCCTTGTTTGGGAACATAGTCACAATAAGGAACCTTTTTCCTGGTAGATTGCTTAGTGATTATAAATCAACAGAAAAGACATTGGGATGTTTTTAAGAGAATTTTTTTTAAGATTTATTTATTTATTTGAGAGAGAGAGAATACATGTGCAGGGGGAGGGGCAGAGGGAGAGGGAGAAAGAATCTCAAGCCGACTCCGTGTGGAGCTGGATTCAGGGCTGGATCTCGTGACCCTGAGATCATTACCTGAGCCAAAATCAAGCATCGGGTGCTTAACTGACTGAGCCAACCCAGGCGCCCCCTTTAAGAGAAATTCTTACAAAACCGTGCTGGTCATAGGAAATCCTTCTCTCAAGAAGTGTAACTGTCCGATAAACTTACTAGGGTATGGGAGCTGCCTGGACAGTGCTAGAGATAATGTAACTCAGTTCCTCTTCAAACCCTGTTTTAACTGACCTCAGGTCTTTTGCTAGCACCACAGCCACTCCAGTGCTCCAGCACACTGCCTCAACAAAGCATTGATCATTTTATGATGTTCCTAAGAAGTGTCCCTTCTTTGATTCCACCATATCTTTTTCTCCCAGGGAAGACTTTCCAAGACAGAAGACTCCTTTTATCATGGTGTCACCTTTTTACTCCCAATCACCAAGATTGCTTGTCCTCTGGAAGATTAAGAGTGTGAGACACTAAGAACCTGAACTACTTTAAAGTTCTATCATCTCAATAAAAAAATACCAGTGTCACCAAGCAATATCTTTTGGCTCTACATGGTTATTGCCCTCCATGTTCTTATTTCTAAAGGCTAAGGGATTTACTTTGTATATCCTTAACTTCCCAAAGTGGTCTATTTGTTTAAATTCTTTTTAAGCAGTGTTTATTTATAAAAAAAAATCTTAATTCTAACTTTAAAGTAATGCTTAGTATAAAAATTCAAGCAACGTAAATATGTTTAAAGAAGGAAGTAAAACATTTACAGAATTGGGGTTCTAGTATATTGTTCTGCAACTTTATTTTTTCACTCAACAATAATGAATGGTTTTCATGTTAACACATACAGATGTACTTTTTTTATATAAGAATTGCATAATATTCCATTGTATGAGATTATCCGGATTTACCTAGCCATTCCCTTATTAAATTACATTTTTTGCTATTATAAATAACACTTGATTGAACATTCTTGGGCACTTATATTTCTGAACTTGAGCAAGTGTTTCTATAGGATGGAGTCCTAAAGGTGAAACTGATTGGTCAGAGATTAAGTACATATAAAAATTTGTTAGCTACTACCAAATTGCTCTTTAGATAAAGATTGAATGAAATTATGAAACTTGACATCTCAAGACATTTTCTATTTCTCATCTACCGATTAAAGAAATGGTCTAAAAAAATGGTCTAGATCGTTAATATAGTCCTAAATATACTGAAATATAATTATGTCTGTCTTTCCCACTAGATTGGTAATGAAAAGATGATACAGTCCCTGTCCGTAAATAGCTCACAGTCTAGTAGAGGTGTCCACAGTCTCATCTATAATAGTGTCCTTTACTACATTGCCTGGAATATGATATGTACTCAGCAAATGATTATTGTATAACTAAAGTATTTCTCTATTTGTCTGAAAACTACTGTTTGGCAGAACTTCTCAATTTTACCAACTGAGGCAATGGATGGTTTCAGAATATGGACTCCCTTTCTATTTTAGGCATGGCCTATTGGAAGAAGGAAGTTGTTATCTTAAGTCTAAACCCTGTGACTGTTACTTGATTGCTGCTGTTAATAAACTTAACATTTCTTCTCTTGTTCTCGGAATATATACAGAAATGGAAGGAGGGTGAGCTGTTGGGAGCTTTACTCTGCCATTAAGCATTTCTCTAAAGGCTACCTCACATTTGCACTTAGGTCACAAAGCTTCTGTAACTTTAGGGTGAACCACCGTCATTGAGAAGGTGGAACCTGGGACATGAGGACATGAAGGCAGAACCTTGGGCCCCAGCATGCTATATTTAGGACAGCCAGCCTTCTCTAACAAATCCCACTTAGCTCTGATCCTCCTTTTTTCTGTTTCTCTTCAGCACTTATGTATTCTGTTTGCTCTGTATTAATTTGCACTTGTTTGCATGTTGCTTTATAAGTATTTTAAAGGCCTTTTCCCCCCTCACATATGCATTGTTTTGTGTCCCCAGCTAAAGTATGAGCTTTTTGAAGGCAGAAACCATGTCTGTGGTTTCTTTTGTATTTCCCATAGCACCTTTTACTGTGCTCAGCAGAGAGTGGGCGTACACTATATGTTGTGGAATGACATCCTGAGTGATCCCTCCCTGGCTGGGCCTAAGATTAAATTCCCCGAAATGGAACAGTCCTAACCAACCCGGGACAGGTATTCTCCATCTGGCATGTTGGTTGCTCCTTTCAACTTGCTATTTGAAATGGCTCCCTTCAACATCTTTCCATCCGTGAAGTGGGACAAGTCATGGCTGATGATGTGCTTGCTGTATGTGTTCCAGGCAAGTCTGCGGACACCAGAACTGACCTGGGAGCGAGTGAGATCGCAAGTTGACCATGTAATATGGCCTGATGGCAAGAGGATAGTATTGCTGGCAGAGGTAAGACCTGAGAATGATAAGAGAAATTCACCCCTGACAGGAGAGACTGCAATACCCAGGTCCCCTCCTCCACATGTTCTCTTATATTTTCACCTCCTCTTTAGCACAAGCTGAACTACTTTACCACTGGATTTTACATCTAATTGTGAAAAGGTCTTTTCATTCAGCAATTAAGAAACTATTTTGGTTCCTTACTTTTCACCAATTATCCTGTCTCTCTATGTCACTCCAAAGGTTGAGTCAGATAATGACTATTACTGTGGAAGAATTAACAGATAGAACCAGTGCCACTTTGACTGATGCTTATCAAGAGATAATGTCATTTGTGGGATGGCTTAATCAGTAAGCACAAAGCAGATATTCCTGACAGTTATTAAACTGTCTTAGGCAAGCTCTGGGAAGGTCCTGTCTTTGCTGATAGATTCCAGGTTTTTGAGTGACCATTCCTCTGAATTGAGCCAGAAATGTAGTAGGTACCCAGATATATATGGGTTGTGTGATTAATATTTCCCCATCTTCGCTTCTTCTGGCTCAGACTTAGTCTTCATTTTCATTCCACTTAGCCTTCCATGTCAATGTTTGGCCACTTTTCCTTTTGTGAAAGCTTCTCTTCCCTAGTCTTAGATTCCTGACAGCAATATTGATGTGCCCCCTGTTCTGACCTTGATAGTTTCTCTTCTTCGGAGAAAGATACCAAAATAACAAGGAGATTAATAATACGTTCCTCGAGTTTTGATATTCTGTCAGTTTTCTTTCCTTTTTTTTTTAATTAAAGAAACTGAATATGAAAATGTAAATGATAATACCATCTTCACCTAGGGACCCTTAAATTTGTGTTTGAGTATCCTTACTGTGCTCTTTCTCTTTTTTCACCTCATCCCACCTTCTCAAATACTTTAGGGCATCTGTAAAGCGACTGGATTATTTCTTCACAAGAAAGGAGTGTATACCAGGGAAGGGATGGGCAGGTTGTTAAATATTCATTAATTGCTTTCATATCAGCCAGCTATCTGGTGACTTGTTTCCAGTGGCCCTGGGAGGTCCCATCTAGTAATTTTGGTGACGAAAGCAAGCACCTCAGTTGGTTTTGGCTACTATGTTTGAGCAAAAAAAGTGGTCAGGCTTCCTGGGAAACAAAATAGGAAAGGATAGCATTCTCCAGTAGTCTCTACCTCTTGTATTCTCTGAGTCACCCAGTAAAAATACAAGGCTACCCTTGAATTCAGGAGAACCAAACTAAGGAAGAAGCACAGAAATCATCACAGCTTCCTAAATCCAAAAGTATCTCCCCTCACAACCTGGAGGTGTTGCCCTTGGATTTGACCTCATCCTTGTTTACAACAGTCTTTCAAAGGAATGCCAATATTTCAGGAGGATATTCTCTTGTAGAAAGTAGAAAATTCAAGAGAAATATGCCCTTCCTTGGCATAAGCCTCAGTATCATGTGACCATCTCTATCCCTTTTTACATAATCCCAGAGATCTTTTATTTATTACCTTCATCAAATTTTCCAGAATTTTTAAATTCCACTTAAATGTCAATCAATTCATTCCTATTTATTGAACCCCTGCTTTTTATCCAGCACTGGTAGTTGGGAGGTATTTGGAAAATGGTAGTTGTGCTCGTCCCTCACTCCTCAAAGGCTAGAGACTTTGTCCTAACCCATCTGTGTCTTAACCCTTGCTCTCTAGGGCCGTCTGCTGAACCTAAGCTGCTCCACAGTGCCTACATTTGTGCTCTCAATCACCGCTACTACTCAGGTAGGGCCACCAGAGGGGGAAAGCAGTGGGCTGGCGAGGGTCATTAGACCATCAGGGTTTCACTTGATATTATGGCACATCAGCATCCATCTCTCTGCTTTTCCAGGCTCTTGCCTTGATAGAGCTTTACAATGCTCCTGAGGGTCGTTATAAGCAGGATGTCTACCTGTTGCCCAAGAAAATGGGTAAGCATGTGCTCTTCCATCCCCATCCTTACCAAGGTAGTTCAGAGTCAGAGGCTAAATGAACTTTGGGGCACTAAATTTCTTATGGATAGGGGGGAAAAATGATGTCTGTATCTTGCAAAGTAGGAGCTAGGATTCCTAGGTTCCCTCCCTAGCAGATTTATCACATTTTCCACATGAGTTGCCCTATTGAAATCATTACATATTGCTATGACTTGGTTTACCTGCCTGTGAATTTTAAGGATTTTCTGTCTTAAATTATCTTATATGCAAGAACCTCAAAGGAGAAAAAAATCTCCCCCTAACAAGGAGGACTCATCTTCCACCTTGTGACATCTGACTTATTTCATTTCTAGGCTGTTACATAGCCCCTTCCAGACTTTCCTCAGACCAAGAGGACTTCTCATACTACATCTTCTCACTCTGACCTCATTGTCCAGGCCAAAGGAAAGACTGCATAGCTTCTGTTACGACTAGTTTTGTGGGTGTTTCATATAAGAGAAACATTAAACTGTCTTGAATTTTTAAAGAACCTGCCTCAAGCACCTGAACTAATACAGTGTGTTTATAAACTCCTGAGGCAAAGATCAGGGAATAAATCAGCTTCTAGTTTTGTTCTGCTTTAGCCCTAGATGCATAGCAACGGTTAGAAGTTGACATATTTTCCCTTTAATATATCCTTTGGAAGGATATAAAAGAAATAGAACAGTCTATGTTTTGACTGAATGTATAATGAAGTTAGGAAGACCAAACAAATACTTAGAAAATTACATGAAATTCTGAATAATATGTATTCAGGTAATAGAATGTAAACAGAAACCCATAAGAACTAAGGGTACTAAAAGCAAAGCAAACAGTGTAGTGTCATTATTAGACATTCCTTTCCAATATCCTCAGGTGTTCATTTTTCAGAGTAACCCAAAGTATAGAGTGTAAGGCAGAGTGAAGTTCGAGTTTCCCATTTTTTAGTCCCCTGCTACCCCATCCTTTTAGATGCTAAGGACTATTGCTTCTTTCATATCTCCCTTCCTTTCTGGGGAGAAGGAAAGCTTCAAGGACTAGACAGCTAGCAAAAAAGAAGTGTCCTGGCTTTGAAAAACACTTGGCTTGAAATTCAAGCGGCTACTCAGAATTCTGGGCCAGTGAGCCAGTTGAGTATTTTTCTTTCAGTTCTGGGATTTAGAAGGTGTCTTCCAACTTTTTAAGGCCTAGCCTGGAGAGAACAGCAAGACAAAAGGCATGTGAAGGTTTATACCAGGGCTTCTGTGGTCTGTTCCAGATGAGTATGTAGCGAGCCTACACCTGCCCACTTTTGATGCCCACCTGACAGAGCTGACGGATGAACAGGCCAAGTATCTGGGACTCAACAAGAATGGGCCCTTCAAGCCTAATTACTACAGGTGCCTTGCCCCCCCCCCCCCGAAAACAGGGAAGCCTGGGTAGAAAAGAGCTTTCTGCACTGGAATTGGACTTTGCATCTTTCACATTTACATGAACTCAGAAAAATAAATCTACTCCCCCTCACTGCCACCCCCAAAGGACTCTTTGAGGCCTTCTCCAGACACTACATAGTGTTCCCTCTTCTGAATTTGCCTTTTTCCATTTCATCTTCTTGATACAATTTTTACCTCTTTATGGAGAAATACTGGTCTTTTTCACTGATGTGAAAAAGCACCGCCAAGTATCTGCCCTCATCCTACACTCCAGAAAAGTCCCTGCCTCCCTGCTGCTATATACCTTTAGGTGGGCTCTTCATGTCCCAGCGTCCTCACAAACTGATAACATCACAGTCTCATCTTTGTTTCTCCCTCTAGGTATTAAGTTCCTGTAATTCAAGCCAGAAGAAGTTTAAGGAAAAGAACTCCAAGTCTTTTCTCCACTCCTATACAGGAAAGAACCCAGCAAGCTGCTTCTCCAATCAGCTGCCTGCCGTGCTCACCCTCTATGTTAGGTTACTTATTTATTAAAATCTAGAATCCTGTGCCTGTTGCCTTGGCCCAGAGTGTGGTTACTGCCCCGAGGGCTGTGAGAGCCACAAAGGACAGGCTGAGGAAGGAAGGATATGGGGTAATCCTTCCCAGTGCATCTTCTGCATCATTCCCCATTGCCTTGGAATCCTCAGCAGTGGTCATTTGTCTCTTGTCCAGGTTCAGGAGTTAGTCCAGGAATTCCAGACTCCTTGTTCCCTGGGGTTTTCTGGAATAAATTTTCAGCAGTGGCCTTTCTCAGCTTTGGCCCTTCCCCAGGTGAGGCCTTTTGGAAGCCACTGAATTAACATGGCCTGGGTTCCCAGCCTTGACCATCACTATCACTGCCTTCTCTATAAAACGACTAGGAAGGAAGGAGGGTTATGGCTTCAGCAAGCTACACCAAGAACTTAGCTATGCCTGTGCTTACTGGGAGTCTCCTTCCTTACCCAGGATCCCTTTCTTCCTTGAATATTCACGTCTGTTTTAACACTTTCTGGTTCCAAGAGGAATGTGCCTCCATTATTTCCTCAGCAGCTGTAGTGTTTGTCAGACATTTTTTTTTTTTTTTTGCCATCTTTGTAACCCAACAAGCCTGCCCAGGAGGTGAGAGTCAGCCCCACTGGGGTCCATAGTGTTACTTGTCATTTAACTGAACAGTTTCCCGGGAATTTCCCTCTAGACTGGCACTGTCTCAGAAAAGGAGAGCTTGTTGTGAAACTATGCTTCCTGAAATTTCCTCTTATTGCCTAAAACTACTTTTGAAAATGAGCAGGGAAAAATGTACTTTCCAATGGATTTGGGGGTATAGGGCTTTGGAAGTGGTACAGGCCATTCAGGCCCACAGCCTGACATTCTAAAGAAGCAGAATGTATTTGTTTGTCTCCTGGGAAGGGCTTTGCAGCTTAACTGGCTAAGCTATACAGAGATGACACTGTAAACTGTGTCCAGATGATTAAAGCTAGTTTGACTAGTTTGAACCTCCGCAGACATTCATTTCTTTGGCCATTGCCATTGATGAAACTGACATCTGGTGTCTCTATGACTTAGTGTATGGTTTTTCTTCTCTACTGGAATATATTTTTATGTTCTTACCTCTTCCATCTTAGGATTCTATATTTCAGAGGTGGTTTCTTGAGTAACTCCAACATTACAAAAAACTAGTAACGTGAGCAGCCTGAAATTGTATGTCCCACGTAGGAGTTGGATACCTTTTGGAGACTGACCTGTTGGTCTTAAGGGTTTCACTGGGACCAGACTGGTTCTAAGAGTTAAAGTCTGACCCTAGAAATCCTGAATGAAGTGAGTCTCTTTCCCACCTGACAATCTTCTTTAACACTCTCAGGTCTGTTTGTTTGTTTGTTTCTTTTCCCATTTTTTTCCTACCCTGGTCTGCCTCATAGTCTCACGACCAAGGTGACTCAAGGAAACACCACCAGACCACCCAGGATCACTATAACCTTACCACCCTGATTCTCCTCTCCTACCTCCACCTTCTTCAACTTCTCCTGGTCTTCACATACACTTTCAGATCTAGTCTGGAAGTGACCTTCCTTTTGGTGGTAGGGAGGTGGGCTTGGGGTAAATGGCTATTTGCCTCATTAAATAGTATATAGCCTCAGCCCATAACGTCTGGTTCCTCAGAGGCTGTGTGTCTTAGCACATACTGGAAAAGTGCCACATACATGGCTATATTCTTTCATGAGAAAGATCATAAATGCTGAAAATTCCACTAGGCCACTCAGTTCTTCCTTTTGCCTACTCAGTTCTGAGTTTTGTATTAATTAATTGGATCTCTTTTGTACAAAGATACAGATCTTTGTAACTCATATCAAGGGCAGATTCCATTAGGCAGATATCTGAACTCTAGCCTGTTATGTTCTTAAGCCAAAAATCATAACCTGCTGTTTCTCAGTAAAGCCTGGCTCTCTGTGGAGCAGTATTACTATGTACTGATCCTGACAGAGCATACCCTGCCTTGCTATAGTAAAGAGATCCATTCCAAATAAAAAAGGAGCCAGCTTAGGCCTCTAGGTTAGGTTGCCAATGTTGTTGCCCATGGTGAGGTATTTGTCTCTTGAGTTTCAGATGACCTCTTTTCCTTTGTCTCTGGGGACCCCATGTCAGCAACCATTAAGAAGTAGGAGGCCTAGGCCTCCTGAGTATCTGGGTTCTACCTTAATGTTGGAATTTGGTCTTTCCCTCTACCCTTGGAATCAGAACAAATGTATCTTCTTCCCTCAAGCTCTCACCTGAGATGCATCTTAGGTATCTGGAAGCATGGGAGAGAAGACTAATTATCTGTTTGTATATGGCCCTGGCAGGTAGGGATACTTACCATTTTCTCTACGATGAATTCATGCTAGTTTTCAAGGTCTTTTTTGCCTTCTTAATGGAAAATCAGGGTTGGTTTTTTTTCTCATTAAAGAAAAAAGGTATCTGGTCTACCTTCTGTCTGCCCTCCTACCTCCTCATCCTACCCTCCCGTATGAGCACGGTTCCCCTTGGCCACATACTCCTGCAAAGCTTTTTTGCTGCTTGGCTTTTCTCTGAACAGATCTGAAATTGCTGCTCCTGTGGTTTTTTTCAAAATTAACTTTGTCATGGTTTTAAAAAAAAAGAAATCAAAATGCATTGTTGCATTACGCTTTTTTAATAAAGGAAAATTATAGAAAGAAAATAGGCAACACCAGCAAATTATATGTAGATGATAAACTAAACTATATATATAATATATATATTATATATATAAGCATCTAGTTCTCACTGTCATCTTACTGAAAGGAAATAAAACCTCTAAGGATCGCCATTTCTGAGAGGCTCTTGGAAATCTTTATGTCTAAGTGATTGTATTAGATCAGCAATAATGACTATGTAATCTCAAAAGGTAAATAAAATATTCTTAAAATGGATTCTTGTCTTGAGAATATTCCTTGCTTCTGTGAACTACGAATTCAGAGATGAGAGATGTTTCTGGGAAAAGGGCTGGAGAGCCTGCTGCAGGGCAAGGATGTAAAAAGCATCTTACCAATAGGCTACCAAAAGTAGCATGTTTAAATGGCCTTAGCGTTGGGTCCCTTATTCCATGGTGGGCCATTCCACTATTTTACCCCCAACCTGCCCCCTGGTTATGTGTGTAAAGAACCTGCTTTCTCAGAACCATCACCCTGGAGGGGCAACTAGGTGACTCAGTTGGTTAAGCATCTGCCTTTGTCTCAGGTCATGATCCCGGGGTCCTGGGATCAAGCCACACGTCTGGCTCCCTGCTCAGCGGGGAGTCCGCTTCTCCCTCTCCCTCTAACCCTCTCTGCCCCCCTGCTCATGCTCTCTTTCTCTCTGTCTCTCCCCACCCTGCCACATATACACACACTTTCTCAAATAAATAAATAAAATCTCTTAAAAAAAGAAAAGAAAGCATCACCCTGGGGAGTAGAGAAGTATAGGCCTAAGGCAGAGAAACGTCTAGTTCTAGGTCCCCCAAATCCTCTCTGTGCTGCCCTTAGCTGGAGAGCACAGGAAGCCAGCATCCATGGTTTGGGATTAAAGTGCCCTGACACCCAGAACCTGACTACATCCAACCAAATGGAAGAAATAATCTGGCAGAGTTTTCTCTCCAAGTCAGCTTTTGCCTAAGTCAGTAACTAGAAGATTAAATCCAACTGCCTCTTTCTCAACTGCCAGTAGAGTGGCCATTTTTGAGTAGCTTTCTGATAGCCACCTTTCTTAGTTGACAGCCTAACCTAGTTCTTCCTGTACGCAAGATGTTTTCTTCCCTCTCAGAATCTTCTGCTACTTTGACTTGTGTTTATCTAAACTAAGAGCTAAAATAGTCTGGGCAGTTGGTAATGACTCAAAGCTGGTGCCACTCCAGTTGAGGAGAAGGAGAACACAGTGGCTAGCGATGAAGCCTGTGAGCCAGCTGGCAGGTTCACTCCCTTAGAGCAGGGCTTGAGTCCTCTTCTGTGAAAGATGGGCGCTTGGGTGCCTGGGTCTTAGTTTCAAGCTCATAGGGTAAGCCCTGACTACCAAGGGTTGTGCAATTTCTCTAGCTTGTGGTCTGTATGGAAAGAGATTGGACTTTGAGTCAGGCTCATTTGACCAGCTCTTCCATTTATAAGTTGTATAATTTGATATATATATATATATATATATATATATAAAACCAACCACTTGGAACCTTAGTTTTCCTGCCTATGAAATGGTTAATGCTTGTCTCCTAGGGTAAGGATTTAAAGACCTGATTTAATTTTTAAAATGCTGCTTAAAAACCTGGCACACACCATGTGCTACATAAGCATCAATTCCTTATCTCAGTCTAGGGTCCCACAGTCTCTGTTGCCTGTGCCATTGATAGGAGAGGAAAATATTCTGTCCTTTTTCTACTACATCATCCTGGCTGCCCAATGTCCTCAAAAATTAAGTATTGTAAGACTTTTCTGCGTCTTATTTTTAAGGGCTCTCTGTAACAGGTGCTATCTATTTAATCTGCTATCTGACCTCCATGGATTAAAGTTGAGTGCTTATATGGGGAAGAGGATATGTTCAGTCCTTGTAACTATACCTATTTATACCTCCAACCCTCTGCTAGCAGCCCCAAAATGCCTGAGTTTTGGGACAAGGAAAAGTGGTAGTGTTGATTTAAAAATAACTCAGCACTGGAGCCATCTCTGCAAGGTGGAAAAACTTGTAGACTAGCCCCTAATTAGCTCCCAGCTATATATGCGGATGCCTCTGTGGTCAATGGTATTGATGGCTATCGCATCTTTGCTGACAAATACGCTTTAAAAAGTTCAGTGTGTGCCCAGTCCATGGCCTATAGTTTCAAAGTTCTCAGTCCGTGGTTTCTTGTTACCTCTTCCAGGAATTGTTTTCCAGATGTCTTCTTCCTTATGACAAGCTCTGAAAGTCTGGGCCTATAAGGAGCAGACAAATGTCTGGTCTTTACTGTCTCCCATTCCACTGGGTTTTGGAAAAGATAATGAATTGAGGTCTCTTGTGTTGATTCTTTGCAATCTCCCTAACACCAGTTTTTCAAACCCCTTCTCTGAAAGTGAAGCCAGATGGAGCTCCAGGCTCAGCAGTTGGCTTTGCATAGAGGCCAGAGGGGACTTGAAAGCTGTCCTCAGTCCTATTCCCATTTGAAACCTGTTTGCGGTTTTGTTCCTTTGCCCAAGGAATAGACTGGAAAAGGAACAAAGCCTCAAAACTGGCCACTCCTATCTGCCACCACTGTTTGAGAATCCTGCTGATTGACTAGGCTCACAAAAGAAATATGAAGTTCTAGGCATGTCAATCCTAGAACTCTGATTGTTAGAAGGACAGGAATTGGGAAAAGAAAGACAGAATAATTAATTCTTTTATTAAGAAATGCCAATGGGCTGTGGCAGGTTTACCACACTGCAGCAGTGATGAGCTAGGCATGCGTTGTGAATTTGAAAGCAGAGTGTGAATCTTAGAGTTTAACAAATATTACCCTGAAAAAAATTCCAAAATCAAATAGTTTAGGTCTTGACCCATGGACTTCCTTGGAAATTCATATCAATTCAATTCTGTTAAACCAGTAGGTCTCAACTGCAGAAGATTTTGCTCCTCAGGGAACATTTTGCAATATCTGGAGACACTTTTGGTTGTCACAACTTGGGGAAGGTTACTAATACTGCCATCTAGTATGGAGAGGCCAGGGATTCCTACGCGCATGGGACAGCTCCTTACAACAAATAACTTTTCAGTCAGTATTACAGAAACCCTGTGTTAAACATACATATATGAGGTTTACAAAATGAACAAAACTTGGCCTTATTTGAAGGAACTTATATTCAGGTTGCGGGGGATGGGAGAGGAAAGGGAAAATGGGTGGATACAGTAAGGAGACCTTGGTAATACAAGAGAAAGGAACTGAGAAAGCTCCAAGGAGTTCTCTTTTTCAACTCTGCCTTGATCTGTCACCTACTGACTAAGCTGAGCAAAGTACGAGGGAGAGATATGCTTAAGAAAGAAACAGTTGGGGTGCCTGGTTCACTTAGTCGGTGGCGCATGCAACTCTTGATCTCAGAATTGTAAGTTCGAGCTCCACGTTAGGTGTAGAGATTACTTAAAAATAAAATTAAAAAAAAAGTATTACTAAGAAAAGAGAGTTGTTCCTAAGATATAGGAAGGGGGAATAATTCCTTTGAGCCTCTTACTTTGGGGTTATAGTAGAAACTATAAGAATTTTGAATCCAAGCAGACTTGGTATGACTCCAACACAGCCTGAGTGGGTTGAGAAGGGTCAAAGGAAGGCTTTCTGGAAGAAGAGGTAATAACGAAATAGAATCTTCACGGAACAATAGAAGTTAGCACTTAGAAGAGCAGAAAGTTTTTTCTAGAGAGAAAGAACTGCAAAGACACAGACAAGATAGAATATGATACCTTGGGAACTGCAAGGAGTAATCTCTGAGTCCTGGTTTTCTCAACAGTAATACAAGATTAGTGAAAACAACCTGTCAGAGTTGAAATACCATGTGATATCTGGAAAGTGTCTAGTGCAATGCCTGGAACAAAGTGGCAGCTCAACGATTCCCCCAATCCCACCCATTTTGTTCCACCCATTCCCCTCAGGCTGCTTGTTTGGGACTTCTAATTACCAACCCAGACAGCTTAAATATTTACTGTAAACCGCTTTTTATATAAATTCGGAGCGGCAGACGACACAGCCTCCTTTGTAGAAAGCCCTTAGGAAGGATCTTAGAGGAATGAAGGAAAGGACTGGGGAGCAGGTGGGGGCTTGCTCTCCATTCAACATTTCTCCCTAGCTCACACCTGAGGAAGGTGCCCCACTTCAGAGGAAAAAGACAGATGACCAGGAGCAGCTCTGAAGGGCGCCAGCAATATCAGCGAAGTGAAAACGCCTCACCCGACCCCTCAACCCACTATCTCCTAGCCAAGCCCTCACTCCGGACGGGAGGAGCTCTCAGAGAGCGGGTCCCTGGTTTCCTGCGGTGTCCCTGGCTACCCGGCGTTGCCACGCCTCCCCTGCGACTGACACGGGACTTGGGGCTTAATGCGAGAGGTGGGATAGAGGTCCGTGGTAATGGAGAAAGGGAGACTGCAGTGGAGCAGGAGGCGGAGCCTAGAGCTCCACAAAAAGGTCGCTATTTGGGAGGGGGTGAGTACTGAGTGAGAAGCAAAAAGATAACCCGCCAGAACTCAAGGCCCAGAATTCGGGAGGTGGAGCCCGGAGCCTACCCCGGAGCCTAAGACTGACTACCAGCAACGCCGCAGGACCTAAAAAAAAAAAAACGGGGGGGGGGGGAAATCCCGTGAATGAGCCCTGCCCCCCCGCCTCCTCCAAGTCCCGCTTCGAGCCGTCGAACAACCAATTGCGCTGCGGGGCGGGGCTGCGGGGCGCGACCGCAGCCAATAGCTGTGGAGGGGGCGGGGCCTGGCTCCCGGCGCGCGGTGGCCGGGTCGCCCCGGGCAGAGATCGCGGAGCCGCTGAGGGGAGCAGCTGACTAGGGCCGCATGGAGGACCCCGCGGCGGCCGGGGCCGGGAGCTCGTCCACCAATAGCAACGGCAACGGCGGCGTCAAAGGGAAGCAGGCGGCGCCCAAGGGCCGGGAAGCGTTCAGAAGCCAGCGGCGGGAGTCGGAGGTGAGGAACCCGGAGAGCTTCAGTTGGGGCCGGGAGACGCCAGCGGGCGGGAAGCGGTAGCTGAGGTGATTCGGCCTGGTCCCCCTCCCCTTCCGGAGTCCCCGATGCGCTTGGGGTCGCCCCTTGGAGCGGGCGCCTGCGGGGTCCGCCGCAGCCTGGACTCTGGGCTCTGCAGCCCGGATCCCTCTTTGCCAGTCTCGTGCCGCGGGTCGGGGGCTTCTTCGCCTTCTGGCCTCTCCTCTGGGGGCGCGAAGATGTAGCGTGATATCGAGCATACCTGATACTTTTCAATGTGTATCTCACTTAATCTCTGCAGCTCCTTGAAGTGGGGATTCGTGTTTTAGATTTACGGGGGAAACGGGCGCGGAGAGGTTAAGTGACTGGCCTGAGGGATGGGGGGGGCCGAGCTCCGCCGCAGTGGATAGAGGCGGGCGTGTGGGCAGCCGCCCCCCCCCGCCCAGCCCCGGGCTAGCGATCGGATCCAGATGTGCCCGGTGACTTCTGCGCTTCCCCTTCCCCCCGAGTGTTGTTGGCAGGCTCTTTAGGGAGTGCCTTCCACGACCTCAGGACCCCTCCCAGTAAGAGTTAATGAGACAGGCTTCAGGCAGGGGCTGTACAGGAGGGAGTGGATGGAACTGTCCAGGATACAAACCCACAGATAGGAATATGAATGTTTGGGTCACTTCTTCTGAAAAGAAATGCTAACTAGGAGGATGAAAGGAGTGAATTATTAGTCCCCTGCCCCCTCATCCGGCCAGTTTCCATCAACTAGCCAAGAGTAGAATTGGATGTGAGTGGGGATCAGAATAGACCACACGCACACACACAGAATAGACCACAAAATGTCAGATGTGGAAGGATCTGTAGAGATCATCTGTTTTAGCCCCTTGTTTTACAGAAGTAAGAGACAGAAGTAACTTGCCCAGGAGCATACATCTGGCATAGTGGCCAGGAGCACCAACCTTTGGGGTCAATCAGACCTGGTTTTGAATCCTGGCCCTACCATTTACTGTGTGACTTTTGGCAAATTGCCAAACCTCTCTGAGCTCATTTCTTCATCTGTAAAATGAGGTTAATACTACCTACCTCATAAGGTTGTGATAAAGCCAAGTGAGATAACTGAATGTCAAATGTTTAATTTAGTTCAGGCACAGGGCATGTAATTGGTCATGAGCTCACGGGGCCAGAGCTGGTACTAGAAGCCAGGTCTAACTTGTCCCAGCAATGGTTTACCATTTGAATAGTATATCACAGTTTCCAAAGGGATTTCATATATGTTTTCCATTTTGATACAGACAAGGGGGAATCCATCACATTTTCTAAAAAAGAGAAGTGGAGGAGATGAAAAGACTGGCCCAGAGTCACACCACCTTTCGGAGGCAGAGATCAGCCTTACTGTCTTGCTAGCTAGATCAGGGTTCTGTCCATATCATCTCCCTCCCTGCCTCACTGTGAATCTGGCCTTTTATTTTGTTTTACTTATTTAAGATTCATTTATTTATTTTAGAGAGAGAGAGAATCCCCAAGCAGACTCCCTGCTGAGCATGGAGCCCCATGAAGGGCTCTATCCCATAACACATGAGAGAGATCACCACTGGAGAGGAACCCAAGAGATGGATGCTCAACCCAGGCACCCCTGAATCTGGCGTTTTAGGGCACCCTGTGCCTCATTCCCCCATAGAGACATTGTTCTTGCTTAAATGTATTTTGGGGGGGGAGATGGTGGGTCATTCATTGATTCAAAAATTATTGAGTGCTTCCTACAAGCCCAGCACTGTTTAGGTGTAAGGAATACAGTGGTGAACAAGATAAGGTCTTTGCTCTGTGGAGCAAACAAACATTCTAGTCAGGGTAGAGAGACAGATAATATGCAAGTAAATAAAATAATTGGTTTCAGAATGAAACCAATTTGGGGGAATTAAAACAAGTAAGGAGGGGTGCCTGGGTGGCTCAGATGGTTGAGCGGCTGCCTTCGGCTCAGGTTGTGATCTCCAGGTCCTGGGATCGAGCCCCATGTCGGGCTCCCAGCTCAGTTTGTGGCTTCTGCTCCCTCTCTTCTCCGTCTCCCTCTGCCTCTCCCCTTGCTTGTGCTCTCTCTGTCTCTCTCTCTAATGAATAAATAAAACCTTAAAAAAAAAAAAGGATGTAGGAGGCCTTTTCCCTGCCTATCAAGTCTTCCTTCAAGAAAAGGGCTCTGATAGTACTTTCCTTTTGCCAGTGAATTCAGTATCCAGAGACTCAGAGCTTTCCACCTGCCCCACAGTTTTACCTCCTGGTTGTCTGCAGCTGCACTTTTTATGCTTGAAAATGGACAACTGCAGTGATTCTCTCCATCTGGGCTTATTGCCTGCCAAAAGGCTGGCTGGAAAGATTAGCTTTCCTCCACCTTCCACTGCAGCAGGAAAGCTGCTTTTTACCTGTCAGTACATTCCCTATCACCACAACACTCAGGTGCCAGACGTAGATGACTATCTGCCTTTCCTTCCTTCCCTCCGTTTGCTTTCCTGTGGAAGACAGTCCTCAAAGGAGATGGTTTTGTTTTTGTCTTTCCCCCCACCTCTTGTGCTTCTAAAGGATTACTGGAAGAGAATTACTGTTGGCGCCATTCAAGAGAGTGTCCTCATCCATCATTGTGTTTGTAAGGGACACTGGTTGACCTACCCTCTCTGAATGGCTTAGTGTATGAACATCCCAAGGAAAATAGGAAGCTAGAGAATAATTATTTACTTAATAAGAAGATTCTTTTTTTTAAAGATTTATTTGAGAGAGAGAGACAGAGCGCATGCGCGGGCGAGCACAAACTGAGTGGCAGAGGGAGAAGGGCAGAGGCAGAGGGAGAGAGAGAATCCACAAGCAGACATCCCACTGAACCGAGAGCCTGACGCAGGGCTCCACATGGGGCTGGATCCCAGGACCCTGAGATCACTACCTGAGCCGAAACCAAGAGTTGGTGGTTTAACTGACTGAGCCACCCAAGAGCCCCTTAATAAGAAGAAGATTCTTAACCAAATGATTCACCTCAGGCCTCTTTAGCCAGATCCCTTGGTTTAATTGGTTTCCAAAGTCCTTGACAAAGTTTTACTGGTTTGTGGCAAAATGAGGAAAATTTGGGGCATTAAAGTGAGTTTTTCATAAAATGTAGTTCAATACAATAAATTTAAAGGATGTATGCAATTTGGGGTGCCTGGCTGGCTCAGTTGGTAGAGCATGCAAACTCTTGATCTCTGGGTCATTAGTTCAAGTCCCATGTTGGGTGTAGAGCTTACTTAATGAATAAATAAAGGATTATGCAATTTATTATTTTTTTTTTACTAAACTTTTTACTTTAGAGTGATTTTAGGTTTACAGAGACGTTGCAGAGATGGTACAGAGGGCTCTTGTACCCCTTGCTCAGTTTCCCCGATGTCAGCTCCTCAGGTTTCCACGGTGCCTTTGTCCAAACTATGGAAGCAACATTGGTCGTTTGACTGATGCAAGGCTGTGTCCCTCGGGCGTCCTTCTCAGGCCCCAGTTATTTTGAGCCTGCTGTGGGCTGTGAGAATTTCTCAGTGAGCCTCCTTCATTCAGGGTCTGTCTGACATAAGGTGAGATTCCAGCCTTTCAGGTAGAAGACCACAGAGGTGACTGTCCTTCTGGTGACATCGTAGCAGGGAACATGTGACATCTTGTCACCGGGATGCTGGCTCTTGACCCTGCCGAAGGACGTATGCAATTTAAAACAGTGTTTTTCAAACATAGGGGGTAATCTGTGAGTTGATACCAACATTTTTTTAAAGAAATAGAATAATAGAAAATATCTACATCACATATAGTGATAGTGATACTATTTTGTTAAACTTTGGTCCAGTTTTGTATGTGTGTGTTGGGACATAATGTAAAGTTTATTTATTCTTTGATTTACAATCCAAAAACTTTGAAAAACATGCTGTTAATGACTCTTTTATTCTAATATTGTATCCTCATTTTGGGAGTATTAAACTATCCTTTTTTGAAATATATATTTTAAGAAGATTTTTAAGTCTCTACTTATCAGAACACCCTAATGTCATTCCCACCCTCCACCTTTTTTTTTTTTTTTTGTCTCTGTAACCTGGAAGTATTTGGAAAGCTTTGCTATAGTGGATTTAAATATGATTTGCATTGATGGCAGTGTAAATTGATAAAGTGGTTTTGGAAAACAACTTGTCATATACAAAGAACCATACAAGTGTTCATTCATAAGGTTTGATGCAATTCATTTCCTTTTCAAGAATCTATCCTTAGTTGAAAAAAAAAGAATCTATCCTTAGGAAAGTTCCTAAATATGGAAAAATTATAAGTGTATCACAGCTTCATACATAGAGTAAAAAAAAAAATTTAAAAACAACTTAAATGTTCAACAATAGTGAACTGGTTAAGAAAACCAGTTATCTGTCCACTTAGCTGTACACTTAGCTATTTAAAATGATAGTCATGATAATATGAGAATAATGCCTTTATAATATAATATTAAAATTTTAAGTACAATAGGTAAAATTCAAGTAGTATAACTGGGTGCCTGGGTGGCTAAGTCGGTTAAGCATAGCCTTCAGCTCAGGTCATGATCGCAGGACCCTGGGATGAGTCCCACATCCGCCTCCCTGCTCAGCCAGGAGTCTGCTTCTCCCTCTCCCTCTACCCCTCCCCTCTGCTCCAGTGCTCTCTCTCTCTCTCTCTCAAATAAGTAAATAAAATCTAAAAAAAATAACAAAGTAGTGTAACCATCTACATAGTACTACCAAGTGTTGGGTAGTGTGCTAAATGCTTTTTCTCTATTAACTCATTGAGTCCTTATAATGACCCTATGAATTATCTTCATTTTACAGATAGGAAAACTGAGCACTTCGTTTTCCAGTAATTCCCTGGCACCAATTCAGTTCTGACACTATCCGTAGTTAGCACAGATACCACAAGTTAAGGGCTCAGTCTCATAAGATAGTCCCCATTTCAGATGCCAGCCACACCTGGGGCCCCCAGGCTACATGCACTTCTACCTGGCCAACTGTAAATTCAGAGGTTCCATGACCACCCCCACCCCTAACCCCGCCATCCCCAGATTCCATAATTTGTTACAGTGACTCACAGAGTTTAAAAAACTGTTCTGCTTATGATTACAATTTTGTTATAAAGGATACAACTCAAGAATAGCCAAATGAAGAAAGGCAAAGAAGAAGGTATATGGGGGTAAGATGGTGCAGAGATTCCACGCCCTCTAGGTTTCACTCTTCTAGCACTTTGGTGTACCCAAACCTAATTGTTTTAGGGCTTTTATGGAGTTTCATTACCTAGGCATGGTTGATTAAACCATTGGCCACTGGTTGAACTCAATCATCAGCCTCCTTCCCTCTCTGGGTGTGTGGCGAGCCCTGAAACTCTTAAAGGCTCACCAGGAGTCACCTCATTAGCATAAACTCAAGTTTAGAAGTTGACTGGGGCTTATGAATTACACTTCTATCAGGAAATTCCAGAGGTTTTAGGAGCTCTGTGCCTGGAATGGGGTCAAAGACCAAATACATTTTTTATACCACACTGAGGCACAGACAGATTAAGTGACTTGCTCAAGATCTCAATATGGGGTAGCTGAGATGCAAAAATTTTAAAATTTATATATACTAATGTATGCTGGTAGGAAATAACTCTAAAATTCTTAAAGAGGTTAGGGGGTGGGATCACATTAAAATATTTTTATATAGTATTATAAATTTATACATACAACATCATAGGAAATCTAGCTTTAAAACAACTTGGAGTAGGGGCACCTGGGTGGCTCAGTCATTAAGCGTCTGTCTCTGGCTCAGGTCATGATCCCAGGGTCCTGGGATCGAGCCCCGCATGGGGCTCCCTGCTCAGTGGGAAGCCTGCTTCTCCCTCTCCCACTCCCCCTGCTTGTGTTCCCTCTCTCGTTGTCACTCTCTCTGTCAAATAAATAAAATCTTAAAAAAAAAAAAAAAAACAAACCTGGAGTAGAAATACTACCTTATTTGACAATCCTAAAGTTGTCAACACTAGACCTGAGGTACTTTTTTTTTTTTTAATAAATGAACTATGATCCAAAAAACGAGATTTGCCCAAAATCATACAGTGGGTTAATGACATAGCTGAAATTAGAATCCAGCTCACCTCTTTTGTTTTAGTTCATCTCATTGTTCTAGAAATCAGCTGCATGCTCTTCTGGTCCATGTTTATGTAGGTCAGATACAGGCACAGATTGCATAGCTTTCATATCTGTTCACAATCCTAGCGCTTTACCCAGATTTTCTGATTTTATATAGGAACCTTCAGCCCTGCCCTGTACTGAGCCTTGGATTTTGGCTTGGAGGAGGGTACCTCTTGGATTAAAGATCCAGATGGGACTCTCCTAGCGGCCTCCCTGATCTAACGTTGGCCTCTAAGAGAAGAAGAAGAGAGTATAATGAGTATTAAATGAGAGTATAATATCCTTTTTCATTCCTTTTCCCAAGTTACTGCAAAGACTTCTCCATTACAGGGCTCTGTGGACTGTCCCACTCTGGAATTTGAGTATGGAGATGCAGATGGGCACGCAGCAGAGTTGTCAGGTATGAGGTAGAGATGGTCTGTGGAGAGTGGAAGGATAGCCAGGAGGAGAGGGCAGGGGTCTGTGATCTCCCCTGGCAGCTTGTCTGTTCTCCACATTCCCTCTTCTCTCCAACCTCCAGCAGTAAATATGTTTGCTTTTACATTTCCTTCTGTGAATTCTCCTTTGGCTACAGTATTCTTCACTTTTATTCTATCACTCTTTTCTGCTCATCCTTTATTCTCTTTTGGTGCACTCTCAAATCTGTTTTCTTTCCACCTTTTCCCTATTCCTCCTGTTTCTTTTCCCATATTCACTCATATCTCTGCATGCATGCCCCCTTCTTTCTGCCACCCTCTCCCTCTCTATCTCTGTCTGGGTTTTAGCTTAGGCTAAGTGTGATCTCCTCACACTAAGAGCCTCCATGTTACATGTGCTATGAATGCCAGTTATTAATAAACGGGCTTTGGGTGGCGATGGTGTGAAAATTAAATATTCTGTCACATGGAAGTGACACTTTGAGACATGCTTTTTCAGAGAAAAGAGACAAGAACTTTTAAAGAAGTTCTTGTGAATAAGCACAGGGAATAAATTTGTGATGAGTGACAAAGAGAGAGCTGAGTTTAATAACCAACAAAGGATTAGAATTCCAGATAATATATTTCATATATGTATGTGTGTGTGTGTGCGTGTGTGTGTGTGTGTGTGTAGAAAGAGAAAAGAGAAGAACAACCCAATAGACAAATAATCAAAGAATATGAATAGGAATTCAGAGAATAGAAAACCATATGGTCAATAAATATATGAAAAGATGTTCAACTACATTAGTAAATGAGGAAAAGCAAATTAAAATAATGAGGTATTATTTCATATTCATCGGATGGCAAAACTTAAAAGCCTGAAGTTGGTGAGGGTGCAGAGAAATGAGTACTTTTATACACTGCTTGGCATGAGGGAGCAGAATATAAAATTGGAAAGCAATTTGGTCATATCTAGCAAAGTTGAAGATGCACACATATTATGACACAGTGACTCTAGATGTATCCTTTAAAGAACATTTGGGCACAAGAAAACATGTATAAACATGTTTATTGTGGCCATTGTGAAAAATTTAAAACCACTTAGGGGAATGGATAAACTGTAGCATATCAGTATAGTAGGCTACCACATAGCCGTTAGAATAATTGATCTATATCAATATGTTTCAATATCAATAAATGTTAAAAACGTAGTGTTGAGAGTGAAAGAAGCAGTGACAAAATAATTTATACATGCATCCAAATACTGCTTAAACACACAAACCTAAAAGATATTTCTGGGAAGTCTAGTTGCACACTTGATTAAGAACAGTGTCAGTTAAGTAAATGGATGTGTTCAGTACACTGTCATGTAAAAAACTACTGAAAGACATACTAAGAATTGTTTCT
This sequence comes from Zalophus californianus, assembly GCF_009762305.2. Lineage (NCBI taxonomy): Eukaryota > Metazoa > Chordata > Mammalia > Carnivora > Otariidae > Zalophus > Zalophus californianus. The sequence goes on from NC_045606.1 coordinate 83,597,122, forward strand.
ATGAAAAATAATATATATAATATCCTGTTTGGATAAAAGCTTTCAAGCACAACAATGTCATGTTGTTTACAGGTATATACATATGCAGTAAAAGAAAAACAGGCATGTAAAGGATACACACCAATATCATTAAAATGGTTAAGTCTTGAGATGGGAATGAGACTGGGGAGGAAAAGGAAACTTTAGACGTCTGAAGTAAATATAACAAGTGTAAATGTTTGTTTAATCTGGGTAGAAGATACACAGGTTATCTTATGTATTCTGTATCTGTCTATGAAAATTCATGATCTAAAATTTAAAAATAAAAACGAAAATATTTTAGTACCTAACAGCCTTGCTCCCTTCTCTGACTGGGTTCATGCTGTGCTCTTAAAAAACATACATGCACACTACCCACTGAGCGCTGAAGAATATCAGAGTCAGAGATGGGATTTGCTTCTGGTGAATCCAGGATTCTGGAACTCAGGACTCAAAAGCCCTGGCTCCCAGACAAGGTGTTTCTCAACCATTATACAGCTGGCTGGAACATAAGTGAATTTCTCTTTGTGAATTATCTATGGCCTAGTTAAATTTCCAGCAAGGGTCTGGTACAGAGTTTTCAGGAAATCTGTTCTGTCACTTATTGACTTCTCAACTTCAAATCTTCATCCTCTGTAAGATGAGGGTACTTCCTGGTATAATGTTCTGGAGTGTGTGTGTCTGTAGGAAAGGCATTTTTATTTCTCATAAACTCTCTGCATTTTGTATTCAGAGGCTATTGTTAACAAAGTTAGATTTTCTTGGGCATAAGCAGCCCTTTGGCAACAATAGCTGCTTCTATGTTGTTTGATGCTGTGTCTACCTGGGTGGCCATGGGCAGGAACCTAAACTTCTATACCCTTTGAGGAAACTCAGCAGGGAGAGAATGAACAGGCTCCAACCCCAAAGGGCCATCTAACACATACTCTCCAGCCTTTACTCTGGTTCCTTGAATAGCACAAGGATCTTGCCTCTAAATTTCAGGCATTGTGTTGCCCCTCTCTTCCCTAGAGACAGGATAGTTTCAGTCTGGGTTGACAAGCAGAAGGGGTTGCAGCCCTAAGAAACAGGATTGATGACAGTAAGCCCTTTCTGCTTCATCCCTCCTCCTGGCCCTGACCAGTGTTGAAGACTGCCTTCTCTGCTGTAGCAGCCAGCTGGCAGGAGGGGGACAGGTTTGATGGTTTAATCACCCAGGGACACAAGTGGCTATTTTTAACTGCTCCGAAAGGGAGGAAGCTGGCTCTGGATTGAATTGGACACAGGAATGTGTTGGAAGCTTTAGCTCTTTCATGCCACCCTCTCCACCCCAGGCCCCTTCTGTAAGGGTCTGCTGAATGTTTGTGACTCTGTCCTATCTTTCCTGACACAGAATTATATAGCTACACTGAAAACCTGGAATTCACCACTAACAGGAGGTGCTTTGAAGAAGATTTCAAGACTCAAGGTGATCCCAGATTCTTATTCATAGAGACCTGCTTTCCTCCCCCACACCCCATGATATCCCAGCCTGATCTAGAAAAAGCCCAAAACAAAGTATGATTCTTCTTCATCCTCTCCATAACCACTTCTCTATCCCTTCTTGCATATGGGACACAGAGTTTCCTATAGCTCAAGTGGAGAGGCCATGGAATGGAAGCAGGAGAAGCCTGAGCTCGGTCCCTTTCACTGATATAAAGGCCCCAGAGAGCAGAGGGATGGGAACTGGGCTGGTGCCCTGAGGCCTGATTGAACTCTGTTCCTAGTGTAGTCCTTGACTTTAACATTCAATCCCTGCCTCCAACTCTGCCTCACTCCTAATTGCATCTAATAATAATTCCATGTGTCCACACTGATCCTCTCAGACCTCCATCTCCTTACTTGGTCAGTGAATTCAGTTTGCAGCTCAACAGATGTGTGGTGAGAACTGTTTTGTGCGAGATGCGGGGAGCAGGGCTGAAAGTGAATTTGCAGAATCTTCAAAGAAATTATAGTCCAGTGGCAGAGGGGAGGTGTGTACATCACAAAACTTACTGAGGCCAAAAGGAAAGTGGTAAGTATCATAAGAGAAGTAAAAGGTATCTTGGGGGTACTGGAGGCAGGGTAGTATCTTGGGGGACAGAGCTTCTGGCTGGAGCATTAGTGGGAAAGAGGTAATTTAGTATTGGACCTGTAATGATGAATAGGAATTGAATATGTAGGGAGAGAGGGAACTCCTTGGAAAGGCATAGAGATAGGACAGAACAGGCTCTGTGTGGAGAATAAAGGGGATATGGAGGAAGATGAGCTGCAGAGTGGATTCAGCCAGAACTTTGGGGGTCCTTTATTTCTCCAATCTCTTATTCTTTCTCAGCTAAATAAAGAGAGCTTTTGAAGAGAAGAATTTGTTGGGGGTGGGGATCAGAGGTGGGTATGTTATCAGGAGCCTTTCCAGGAAGGGGAGGCAAAAGCTGACACTGGATCTGTATGGCCTTTTTTCCTCAGTGCAGGGCAAGGAGTGGCTGGAGTTGGAGGAAGATGCCCAAAAGGCCTATGTGATGGGACTCCTGGACCGACTGGAGGTGGTCAGTAGGGAACGGCGACTGAAGGTGGCCCGGGCTGTTCTGTACCTGGCCCAAGGCGAGTGGCCACCTTTGCCAGCTTGAGATGGGTGAAAACTAGGGAGAGAAATGGTGTTATCAAGACTAGGATGAGGCAAGCCATGCTAAGAAAGCAAGGTCCCTGCCTCTCAAGGAGAGATCTTGTCAAGTGCTAGGAGTAACCTGATGCTTATAAGGAAGTTAAGGAGATGGTGGTGGGTACTATCCTGGATCCCTTGGAATTGGCCTTTATCTTGCCAGGCAGGGCAAGATTTCTTATAAAGTTCCTTTTTCCTTCATGTGGGCTATAATCATATGTGGAGTTTTAGTAAGAGAGTCAGTGTGGCTAGAGTTGATGTACCACCAGCTGAGCATGGAGTCTTCTTTCTTCAGCTATGGCACTGACCTCCACTGAGGGGAGGTAGTGTGGTGCCACAGATTCACACATGGACCTTCTGCATTATTTCTCATTGGCATTTAGAGAGTTCAAGCCAGCATAGCAGCAGGAGTGGATGCGGTGTGTAACTGGGATCAGAACTCAGTGAGATTAATTGAGAAAACCTTCCCAGAAGAGACCTATTAGCCAGGTGTTGGAAAGAGAAATGAGATAACCTAACTGGAATAGTAAAAATATGCCCTGAGATCATAATAAGAGGACTATTGGCAGAACCAACTAGCTGGGAGCTAAAACAACAACAACAACGACAAACAAACAAACAAATACAAAAAAACTATAAAAGAAAATAATAAATGGATAGGAATGAGAGTGGTAAAGGGAAGACTACAGCAAACAAGGCAGTGCCTAACCATATCTCTCGGGCCTGGTGCTCTGGCCAACTTCCAACTGCTAGCTAGTACCTTTAACTTTTTACCTGAGGTCTTTCTCTGCAGTCCATATAGGGTAGCCAGGAAGTGCTAGGGAATTAATGTGCTCCCCTAGTCCAGTAGCACTGATCAATGAGTGACAGGAGTTAGTGGATGAATAGCCCAATTGCCTCACCCTTCTTGGGTGGGATGATTCTGAGGGTATAAAACATATACTGCTTCCCAGAGCTTCCCCAACCTGGGTTCAGCTCCTTAGCTACCTTTTCTTCCCTATCTCACTTCCCCACTTCTCTACTAATGGTTCCTGGGATCATGTCCCAAATAAACTGCTTGCATTTGAATCCTTCTCTCTGGATCTGCTTCCCAGGGAACTCAAACTTAAGACATGCCAGTGATAAGCACATTGGACCTGACTCTGGAGACTGTTTCTCCTCTTTCCTGCCTCATTCAAGGAAGTTCTGGAGGGCCCTTGCCGTACTTTGTCGGCCTAATTGTTGGGCAAGGTGTTGGAAGATAGACTTAAGATCATGGGGCAGGGTGGAAAGAACTGGATACCCCTCAACCCATATGACACTGTCTGGTTCTTTAGGCACTTTTGGGGAATGTGATTCGGAGGTCGATGTGCTACACTGGTCCAGGTACAACTGCTTCCTGCTCTATCAGATGGGGACCTTCTCAGCCTTCTTGGAGCTACTCCACATGGAAATCGAGTGAGAAACCTTAGGGGAGAGCCGGCCTAGACAACCCCCTTCCTTGAAGTGTGCCTCATGTCCTATGCTGATTCCCTCACTCTAGAGACCTCTGTGGGAGCAGGGTCTATTCACACCTCAGCCCAAAGCTTACTGACACTTCCCCTCTATCCAGCCACGCTCTCTGATAGTCTGTCCTCTTCCCTGAGGTTGGGCTCATCAATAGCTTTTGCCCCACTTAACAGCTTCAGTCCTGGGCTTCAGGGTCCTATCCTAGGTGGGTTCCCTTTATATCTAAACACCTTCTCAACTCAGCCTAACTCTGGAATCCATGAAGGAGACTGTTCTACCTGAGAACATGATCCAAGAGGGACAGGACCAACTTCTGTTGCCATGCCCAATTTCTTTCCCTCATAGGTCATAGCTCTAGAGGTGGCCTTATCTGCTGCTACCACTATAGTGATCCGTCATTTTATCTCATGCCTGTTACCCAGGAGTTTAAAGAGGGGAGATTGAAAGGGTTCCTTAGGGGTGCCTGGGTGGCTCAGTTGTTAGGCGTCTGCTTCGGCTCAGGTCATGATCTCAGGGTCCTGGAATCAAGCCCTACATCGGGCTCCCTGCTCCACGAGAAGCCTGCTTCTCCCTCTCCTGCTTCCCCTGCTTGTGTTCCCTCTCTCACTGTCTCTTTCTGTGTGTCAAATAAATAAATAAAATCTTTAAAAATAAGAGAAAAGGGTTGCTTAGCATCTATTTTGTGTTCAGCACAGTGCTAGGCACAGTGTGGATTATAAGTGGAGGGGTTATCAGAGATCCTGCCCTTGCCCATCTTCCCCACAGATAAAGGTTTACTGAGGTGGCAAAGGAATTCAATGGGTTCCTTTACCTTAGACCAATTTCTTTTAGCTACATAGCCAGGGAATAGCAGGTACTCACGTTTATGTATATGATAAGTAGGGACACAGGGTGTAAAGAGGCCTTATGAGTTCCTGTTCTCTCCCTCCTCCCCATGGCAGCAACAGCCAGGCCTGTAGCAGTGCTCTTCGGAAACCAGCCATCTCCATTGCTGATAGCACAGAACTCAGGTAAGTTGAGCTGGCCCTGGGATTAGAACAAGGGAGAGTTAACAGTGGGTTACCCTTGGCCCAAGTCTCAGATATACCAGACTACTAGTAGTTGCTAATTCCACTGGGTCGGGCTCCCACAGAGATCATCCCCAAGGTCTCTGACTATAGGCTGGGAGCTGCTTTGGGAACCTCTTGTAACCCTTCTATAACCCCAGGGTGCTGCTGAGTGTCATGTACCTATTGGTGGAAAATATCCGCCTGGAGCGAGAGACAGACTCCTGCCGGTGGAGGACAGCACGGGAGACCTTCCGCACTGAATTGAGTAAGAAGTGGCATTTGAGGAAGGGTAGGGATAAGATGCTGATGGTGGAGGGGAAGCATAACTTCTGCGCATCCTCAGAGAAGAGACAAATAGCTTTTCCTTCCTTCCTTGCTTTCTCCCTCCCTCCCTCCTTTTCCTTTCTTCCTCCCTTCCTCTTTCCAAATTAGCATCCATTCTTTTAGGGCAAAGATACTGCGTGGTAGGCGTGAGGACCTGGCTTAACTTCCCTTGTGTCTATGAGTTAGTACCAATCATGTGTCATTTCTGTGCCTTGATTTCCTTGGTTATAAAATGGAAATAGCCATCCATCTCCCATTTCATCATCAATCTCACATGAAATGCTGAGTTGAATCGCCTTGAAAATATTGATGTTGTCATCACACAGGGATAAGATATGAAGGCCTATGGAATTTTTAAAATATATTAGATTGATGTGGGAAAGTGAGTTGTGATCTATGAAATACATTGAGTCCTTTGGCCAAAAAGGAACATCTTTATTACTATTACTTCTAGTTTGGTATCCACCCTCAAGCTTGGGAGCTAAGCCATTTTACCTCCATGGCCTTCCTTCCTGTTCCTTCCCTCTGGGGATTCTCTAAGCCTCCTTCTAAGGAACAGTACTCAAATTCTTGGAGGAGGTAAGAGCCTACCTCACTGCATCCAGAAGCAGGGTTAAAGGGGCAGGGTTTTAGCACTCTCATCCTTACTTTCTCACTTCTCTCTCTCCTCTTCCCCAGGCTTCTCCATGCATAATGAGGAACCTTTTGCCCTTTTACTTTTCTCCATGGTTACCAAGTTCTGCAGTGGCCTGGCTCCCCACTTCCCCATAAAGAAGGTCCTGCTTTTGCTCTGGAAGGTGGTCATGGTAAGTGGCTGATCCACCCCCTCCTCCCCACGCCCATCTCATCAGATCAGCAATGCCCCTCTGCCACCTCACTTTCTTCTAGTCTGATTCCAGGAGACTGGAGCTAGGCAGAAGAATAGGGAGGGCAGCTGTTAGCCAATGGAGAGAAATCATATGTTCTGTGTCACAGCAGGTTACCTATTTCTATTGGACTGACGGGAGATGTCACTCTATGAGTTAGGGTGTCATTGCACCTTCCCATGATAGAGCTGACATTTCATGGAAAGAATACTGGTTGAGAGTTGGGAGATCTACCCTCCGCTGATACTGAGGAACCTCAGGCAACTGTCTCTGCCTCAATTTTTCTAGCTATAAAATGGGATTTACTACCTGCCCTTCATCCAAATAAACAGAGGATTTGCTTTAAAAAATAATGAAGTCCTGGGGCACCTGGGTGGCTCAGTCAGTTAAGTGTCTGACTCTTTAATTTTGGCTCAGGTCATTAGCTCAGGGTCATGGGATCGAGGCTTGTGTTGGACTCTGCGCTCAGTGGGGTATCTGCTTCTCTCTCTCTTTCTCTCTCTCTCTCCTTCTGCCCCTCCCCCTGCTTACATTCTCTCTCTAAAATAAATAAATGAATCTTTAAAAAAAATGAAGTCCTTATAAGTGTATGGTTACAGCTTTGTTACTAATTATTAAATCTGATCCTTCACCTCTGGCTCCCACCCCACAGGACTTCCTGAACAACATACCCTCCAGAGCGAGTTTCATAGGGGGGAACTAACTTTGACTGCAGAAGAAATTGAGTGACTCGGGCTTTATAGCATCTGGTTGTACTCCTTAAAAAGGGGACACAGTTTCCCTTTTTTTTCTCCAGTGGAAGCCCCCAGAAGTCCCTTTCCTAATTCCTGGTGATGTTTCCAGCCCTGAGTCAGTAAATAATGCTTTATCCTGACCCCTGAGCTTCTAAGACTGGGGATAGTAACTACATTTGTCCCTTCCTGTTTTATTACTTCTTAGTTAAGAAGGGAGTACAAGGGGACTGGAGAGTGTGGCTCTTCCTCTCCATTCACATTTCCCTGACCTTGTTCCCTCTGACTTCCCTCTTTTCCTCTCCTCTGCCCCTTTCCTGTTTATACCATAGTTTACCCTTGGTGGATTTGAGCATCTACAGGTTCTCAAGGTACAGAAGCGGGCAGAATTGGGGCTGCCTCCACTGGCTGAAGACAGTATCCAGGTGGTGAAGAGCATGCGTGCTGCCTCCCCGCCCTCTTACACCCTCGACCTGGGGGAGTCTCAGCTGGCACCACCACCCTCTAAGCTGCGAGGCCGCCGTGGTTCTCGAAGGGTACGAACTAAAGCAGACAGTGGTGTTTTGATACTAGTAGGCCAAAAATTAAGATTCTGAGCTACTCTGGATGTGGTAGGAAAAGGCAGTAAATGACGAGGTTCATCCTACCTCTGATTGGCCTTGTGACCAACCTGAAACCTTGGAGTCTGTACTTTGGCTGCTGTCTCCCAACTCCAGAAGGCTCCCAGGCTATCATGATGTAACACTGTTCATATTACATCATAGATCCATATCTTGCTACAGGGTCATTGGCCCAGACCTGGTATGCCTGGAGTTATCCTGGCCAACAGTTAGGGCATAATCCTGGAAATAGGGACCCAGATCACCTGAACAGGGCTCCCCGCAAATCCACATGCATGGGGTAAGGCACTTTATCATTTTATTGATAGCAAGGTTTACTCTGAGCCAGCCATGCTCTTGTCTGGCCCTGGAACCAGAGGTTTACATTTAGGAGGTGATTGATTAGTATTCTAGGTATAATCTGCATCCCTCGAAAGGTCAGAATGACAGGTTGCCCTGAGACTTGACCATGTACCCATAAACTCACCTCCCTGAAATACCTGAGTTCACCAATTACAGGTGACAGGACCAGACAGTCATGTTCAGTAATCTAGTCTACATAATCTGCAATGTGATTTTTTTTAACCTTTATTTTTTGTTTTATAAAGTAATGCTTACTCACTGTACAAAATTTGGAGCAAATATAAAAATGTGAAGAAGGGAGGAACAAAGAAAATCACCTACAAGCTTAATAAACCATAGGCAGTCACTGTTAACTTTTTGGCCTATTTCTGTCCAATCTTTTTTTTTTTTTGACAAGATTTAAAATTCCAAACTTGCTTCCTTCTGCCTAGCAGCAAGCCTCTGTCCTCCCCTTCCTCAGTCAGCCAGCTGGTGTAAGCTCACAGAAGGCAAACTAATTGAATGTTCACCTAAGCAGAGCATAATAAGGAAGGAAAGTGCTGGCAAAAAATAAATAAATAAATAAAATAAAATAAAAAAATCCATGCTTTCTGAAAGCTAAGTAACTGACTTTGGGATTATGTATGCTTTGTTCCCCAGCCATAGGCTTGGTTGCCTGAGAGGTGCTTGTCCTGGGATTGGGCCTGGTGGATATACTAGGGTTAAGGTGGGGTAGGGGATATTCTTATAAGAGCTGGGTTGTTACTCCATGTATCCTAAAGTCTAGTAGCTTATGGGTAGAGGGTGACCTCAGACAAGGATGCTCAGAGTGAGATCTCTGTACACCTTCTCTCCACCCTCCCAACCCCCACCCAGCAACTCCTCACTAAGCAGGACAGCCTGGACATCTACAATGAAAGAGATCTCTTTAAGACTGAGGAACCAGCCACAGAGGAGGAAGAGGAGTCTGCTGGTGATGGAGAACGAACCTTGGATGGAGAATTAGACCTGCTAGAGCAAGACCCTCTGGTGCCACCTCCACCCTCACAGGCATCCCTTTCTGCTGAGCGGGTGGCCTTTCCCAAGGGCCTACCCTGGGCCCCAAAGGTCAGGTAGGTTTGATAACTCCGGGGCCCCTGAATTTTGGGATTAGAATCACTGAAGGCCCACGATGCAGTGGTCTACATGTTCAAGTCTCAGTAAGCTGGGCTAGAAGTCGGAACTCGTGGGTTTGAAGTTTCCTCTGTTAGCTGTTATCTTCCCCCACTGCTCTAATCCTCCAATCAAAGGGTTAGGAGTCCAGAAAGGTTCTGTCTCTCAAGGTTTGCCTTTTTTTTTTCCTTTTCTGGGAATTGTCTCTCCACTGTCCTCTCAGACAGAAGGACATTGAGCACTTCTTGGAGATGAGCAGGAACAAATTCATCGGATTCACTCTGGGGCAGTAAGTGACTAGATGGTCAGAACTGGCTATACAGTGGTTCTTAGGGGGCCAGAGGAGTGGGTGGCTGGAATGAGAGATGTTGCCTGGTAGTTATGGTGTAACTTAGAGCCACTATGGGCCATCTGCTAGTGACTCTGGGCTGGTGCCATGGAATTTTTTTCCTTCCAGTTTCCTAGAGGAACTCTTATGTTCTTAGCCAGGTGTAGGACCTTGAGTGACAAGTCATTTCCCTCTTGGGCTTCAATTTCTTCAGGAGAGTGTTGGATTAGGTGGTCCCTAGGGGTCCTTCCTGTTTTAATAGGCCAGAATTTTGTGAAGAAGCAACATGGTCAGATCAGATCCAGTCTTCCCCCATATCTCCTCCCTCATGAATCCCTCACACTGGCTGGCCTCTACAAAATGGAGAAGGCCTTGTTCCCATGTTTCACTGTAGTTGGGCTACATGCCCTTTTAAGGAACCTACCACACCCTGACAAAGTAAATCCCCAAAAGACTATACAAAAATCCTAATTTTCAGGAACACTTCTGTGTGGCATTGTTCTTTTTGTGTCCTGAAGCAATAATGGGGGACATGGAAGCTTGCAGAGAAAAATCTAGAATACCGCATGTTGAAAGTGGCATGGTCCATGTAACTCCAGGGGATATCAGTAGTTCTCTATAGTTTTTTTAAATTTAAATTCAGTTAGTTAACATATAATATAATATTAGTTTTAGAGATAGAGGCCAGTGATTAATCAGTAGTTCTCTATAGTTTTGATGCTTATGATCTGGTATATCTCTCATTTCACAGGGACACAGATACCTTGGTTGGATTACCCAGGCCCATCCATGAGAGTGTGAAGACTCTAAAGCAGGTGACCAGGGCGGGCTCTCAGTCTTCAGGGATGGGAGCCATCATTCAAGTTTGATGACCAAAGTCCTGGTTATTGGCTCTTCTACCAGACACATTCTGTATTTCCCCAGCAGACATTTTGGCCAAAGAGGAAGAAATTAGGTCTCTCCTTATTTAACCATTTTCCTACATTCAGATAGATGAAAAAGTTATCCTTTCTTCCTCTCATGCCTTTTTCCTCCTCCCACCCTTCTTTCTCTCTTCCTCCTCCTCGCTTCCTTTCCTCTCACTTCTTTCTCCCTATAAGGCCACTAACTTCCAAAAGCCCAGGATTAGTAGCAGTCTTCTCTGCATCCAAAGTATATACGAGCACAAAGAGTAAAAATAGTCATCTCTTGCACAGACCCTGAACTCTCCCTCACCCCATCATCACTCCATACACATGCACACAAGCATACTCACACGCAGCAAAACTCTCAGGATAGTGGTCCAGGGACACGGGCCTGTTCTTCACTGCCCCTTGCCCTTTGGTTGAAGGTAAATACTTAACTATTTCTGCTCTTCAACAAATATGGGAACATAGAATAAACAGAAACACTGTATATGAAGCACCGGGCTCAATGTTAAGGGTACAAGGGTAAATAAGACTCCTACCTTCGAAGAGTTCATGTTCTGTTTGGGGTGACAACCCATATACAGGACATTTCGTTATCATTAAGGAAGATAAGCAAGAGGCTGGTACATATGTGGTTGGGGCCCTCAGTATCTTTTTCTTTTTCTTTTTTTTAAGTAATCTCTACACCCAACATGGGGTTCAGACTCACAACCCCAAGATCAAGAGTCATATATTCTTCAGACTGAGCCATCTAGGTGCCCTCCCTTTTTTTTTTAATTAAAAAAAATTTTTTTTAGTAACCTCAGCCTCTTAACTGATATCTTTTCTTCCCCAGCACAAGTACATCTCCATTGCAGATGTTCAGATCAAGAATGAAGAGGATCTGGAGAAGTGCCCCATGTCTTTGGTGAGTCAAGGGGCTCCTGCCCAGGAGAAAGGCAGGAGGAAATCTATCTGCAGTGCTGTCACAGAGCATATGTGCATGCTGTTGGGCTCTTATGATGTGCCAAGCAAGGCAAGGTCCCTACTTTCATGATACATTAGAGTTAGAGAAAAAAGAAAATAAGTAATTAAGGAAACAAGAAGACTATTGAGAATGGGAGATACAATGAAGAAAATTTAAATAGGATGACATGATAGAGGCATCTATCATGTAGGAGACTACTGTCAATTAGGCAGCCAGGATAGGTGGACCTCTGAGAAGGTCAATTAGGCAGCCAGGATAGGTGGACCTCTGAGAAGGTGAGGGTTAAGCTAAACTGTGAGGTACAAGAAGGAGCTGGCCATAGGAATATCGGGGGAAAGAGCATTCTAGGCAGAGGGAATAGCTTTACCAAGGGTGAGAGCAAGCTTGGAGTAGTAGGGGTAGTGAATGAAGGCCTGTGGCTGGAACACAGGGGTGAGGGTTGGGGGTGTATGAGATGGAGTCAGGGAGGTGGCCTGGGGCCACTTTACAAAGGACGTGTAAGCAAAGATAGGGATTGTGAAGTTGTCTCACAATACAGAAGTAAGCCCTTGGAGATTTTAAGCAGGGGAGTGACATGATCTGATTTATATTTTCAAAAGCCACTGGCTGCTGTGTAAAGACTTTACCAGAAAAGAGTAGAAGCAGGGTGAAACATGGGGAGTTCTGTTTCATCAAGAGTTCTATTTTGGTCATACTCAGTTTTAGATATCCATTAAGCAGCCATGCACATGAGCAGCCATGCAATTGAATATATGTCTAGAGTTCTAAGAGAGGACTGGCCTAGAGAAATAAATTTGGGAGCTGTTGGCTTAGTGGACAGTGTTAAAAGCCATAGAACTGGCTGAGATAACCCAGGGAGGGAACAGAGATAGAGGATGGGACCCCGGACAAAGCCTTGGGGCACACCAGTTATGTTGAGGGTGGGATGAATCAGGAAAGGAGCCAGAAAAGAAGAGTAAGAGAAACACTCAGTGAGGTGGGAGAGAATGTGGGAGATTATGATACTATTAAAGCTAAGAAAAATTTTTTCAAGAAGGGAGTGATCAGCTGTGTCAAGTACTGCTGATAAATGGATAAGACCTGAGGTGCCCATTGGATCAGGCAACATGAAAATAACTGGTGACCTTGATAAGAGCAACCTCAAGTGAAGAGATGGGGCTAGTAGCCTAGTTGGAGTGTGTTGAAAGAGGAATGTAAAGAAAGGAGGTAGATGGTCAACACAGACAACATAGTTTTATTGTAGAGAGGATAGAAATGGGATGGTGGCTGAAGGAGGATGTGGGGTCAGAGGAAACTGTTTTATAGCTAGGAGACACTAGAGGCCCCCTCTATCGGGGGTCCTCCTTCTAAGTAAGTACCCTAGTCCCTCTGAGGCCATGGTCTGTCATGGCCTAGATAGCCTCAGTCTGAGTGGTGAGGATGCTGATGGTCAGCGTTAGAGGAAGGAAAGGGGTAGAGAAGGTGACATCATGCTTATATCTCTCACCTTATTTCTAGGCATTGCCCCTCCCTATTCCTTCCATAATCTTCTTTAGAAATAACAGTCTTGAATGTTGGGATGGTGGCTGAAGGAGGATGTGGGGTCAGAGGACAGTGTTTTATAGCTAGGAGACACTAGAATATGTTTATATCCTAAAAGAGATGATCTGGGAGAGAAGAGACAATTGCAGAACTGATGCATTCGACAAAGCAAAAGCGTGAGAGATCTCCAGCACAAGTGGAGGGTTGGCCTTTAATAGAGCAGAGGCGGTTCATACTTCATGTCAAGAAGGAAGGTAGAGACCCTGGTAGATTTGGTTTTGAGAAGATGAACTCTCTGATTGCCTCTGTTTTCTCCATGAAGTATAAGGCTGGGTTAGCAACTATTGAGGGGGCGAGGGGATTGGTTTGAGGACAGGGGAGAAGAGAAGGTATGAAATAGATCTTTGGGAGAGCATGAAGGCAATCTGCTCTCCCAAAGACCTATTGCCTGAGTTTATTGAATGCCCATTTAAGCAGCAGTTGAGTTATGTGGGATGGCAGGGGCCATGTTATTCCTCCCTGCCTCAGGGTCTCAAGGCAGTCACCCTTGCCCTTGAATAGAGGTACCTTGTGGGAGGAAGAACTGAACTGGCCAAAGATGATGATGGCCTGAATAGCCCCTTGAGCACTGGAGGCCCTGGTACCCCCACTCTGATAAAAGGCTTAGATGGGGTCAACAAAGGACAGAGTTGTGGATGAGGGGGCTGGTCATAAAAGGGGAAGAGATGTGGTAGTGACTACTGGAGAAGGAAAGAAAATAGTTTCTACTTAAAAGCTTCCCTACTAATACTCCTTCCTGCCTCTCCCGGCCATGGGTTACCCAACTCCCTTATCAGCCTTCTCTACTGAGTTAACTACCTCTCACTTCCAAGCATTCCAGAGCTCTTGGATGACCTCAGACTGACACCACAGGAAGTGCTTCTGTGTGGGGTGTCTGTTCTAGTGTCCCATACATACGTGTACCCTGACTTAAGCCCATGCGTGGCCAGAAAAGCAGTGGTTTGAGCCAACTCCTAGGTAGGTGTTCTGACTCCTGATCCAACATGTGATGGGAAAAGAAGAATTCTGTATTGATTCCAGATAATGGGAAAACCAGAATCATAGATTGTCAGGGCTGGAAGAGCCCTCAGAGGACATTAGCCCGGCCCAGTGATCCTAAAGAAGAGGACACTAAGACCCAGAGAGAGAAAGTAAACTTACCCAAGGTGATATAATGAGTCATTAACACAGCTGGATAGGAACCTAGATCTGACTCCAGCTTAGTGCTCTTTTCATGCCACCCTTCACAACCAAGAAAACATAGCCTTTGGTCAACTGGAAAATGGCCTGGGCAAACTGTGTATTTCCTGCCATAGGGGGAAGAGGTGGTCCCAGAGACGCCGTGTGAAATCCTCTACCAGGGCATGCTCTACAGCCTCCCTCAGTACATGGTAAGGAGATAGCTGGGCCAGAGCTGCCCTTTTCTGCTCCAGGACCAGGCAGCTGAGAACCATTTCAGGCTGACCTGTCCATTATTTGAGCTTGTTCCCTGAGGCTTCACCCCTGAGGGAAAGCATTCTCTAACACATTAGAATTCTGAGCTTTCCTCAGGGGCTTCTCCAAAAGGAAGGAAGACTTGGCCCTACTCCCAAGTCCTTTGGGAGGGCTGGAGAATAAGGTGGGGAACATGCAGAATGTATTGGGGGCCCTCCTTCTAAGTAAGTACCCTAGTCCCTCTGAGGCTATGGTCTGTCATGTCTTAGATAGCCTCAGTCTGAGTGGTGAGGATGCTGATGGTCAGGGTTAGAGGAAGGAAAGGGGTAGAGAAGGTGACATCATGCTTATATCTCTCACCTTATTTCTAGGCATTGCCCCTCTCTATTCCTTCCGTAATCTTCTTTAGAAAAAACAGTCTTGAAGCAGCACAGCCTACAGCTCCCTGGCTCCTTAGAGCCTCACAGGCAGGCCTTCAGGACTAGGCACCTGTTTGCCCTTCTGGAGGCTGGGGAGATTTGGTTATTGAGGAATGAATGTAGAAGAAGGCATTAAAACACTTTTTTTTTTTTTTAAGATTTTATTTATTTATCTGACAGAGAGACACAGCAAGAGAGGGAACACAGCAGGGGGAGTGGGAGAGGGAGAAGCAGGCTTCCCGTGGAGCAGGGAGCCCGATGCGGGGCTTGATCCCAGGACCCTGGGATCATGACCTGAGCCAAAGGCAGACACTTAACGACTGAGCCACCCAGGTGCCCCTAAAACACTTCTCATAGGGCTGTTGAGGTATGGAAAAATAGCCTTGTTGAATGGGATGGGCAGAGATGGATCTCCTCATTTTCTACTTCCTAGATTGCTCTACTTAAGATTCTGCTGGCTGCAGCCCCCACCTCCAAAGCCAAGACAGACTCTATCAATATCCTCGCAGATGTCCTGCCTGAGGAGATGCCGTGAGTGCTTCAACTGGGTTGGCTGCTGAATGCTAGCTGTTTTGTCTATAGCATCTCTCTTGTCCCCACCCCACCTTGATAACAGAGGGATTGTCAGCAAAGAGATCTCCTCTCCCCTTTCCACTGCAATGCTCTCTGTTGGGTTCTTTTTAGCTCAAAACTGATGGTCTACAGGGCATCATCAGTGCCAGTGACTGGTTGCATAGGTATGTGGGTGGACATTGCCAAGAGATGAGCTTGCCAAAGGAGAGAGAAAAACAAAAAGAGCAAAGGAGCTTTTCTCCACACAGGCTCTTAAGTGGGAACCCTGGAGGTTTCCCTAGTACAGAAGTTCAGATCTCCCAAGTTCTGGCTCTCTTGTATACGTTGTCTCTGACCCAAATACCTGGGTCCGTGTAGGCCTCTCTCTAAGGCTACTCTCTGCCCTCACTCCTCTCCCCATTGTAGCATCACTGTTCTCCAGAGCATGAAGTTGGGCATTGATGTGAACAGGCACAAGGAGATCATTGTAAAGAGTATCTCTGCCCTGCTCCTGCTCCTCCTCAAACACTTCAAACTGAACCACATCTACCAGGTGAGCAGCTAGCAGCACTTCTCCACAGGTCTCAGGTGTTCTCCAGGCCCTGTCTCCCAAAGAGGAGCCTAGGGGCCTTTATAGTCCAGTTGAACATCTTTCAGCCTTTTCTTTGTCCTCCTCGGGGAATCCATCTACCTGTTGCACAAGCTTGCGTGGGGGTATGGAGTGGGATGTGAGGAACTGTCCTAGACAGGTGCAGATGTCTGTGTCCTTTGAATGTTATCCAAGGATTGTGGGTAGGAATCCTTGGCTTCTTGGGAATGTGCCCAGCCAGCTTTGAAGCAGTGCAAGACAGGATTTAAGCATTCCACAAAAAAAAGTGAGGAAAAACTATGTAGAAAAACTTTTCTATATGTGAAGCCCTTTTCTAACATTTGAGATATAATCCTAAAATAAGGCATGGTTTTGGCTCTTAAGGACTTTGAAGTCTTGTAAAGGATATGGATATATAAATAGCTAATTATGGAATGGTAAGTGCATGATACAGGTAAGCACTGGCTGGTAATCCAACCTGCAATGGAGAAGAGGTGACTTTTAACCTGAGTCCTAAAGAAACAGATGTGAGTCAGGATATGGGAGTTGTCAGGGAAGGAAGATAGGAAGCATTTCAAGCAGAAATGTTAATCTATGGAAGTCCAGAGGAGAGAGAGCAAAGTACCTTTGGAGACTGTTTAAATGTTGCTGGAGTTCTCCCTGGGGTACGGGGAGATGGGGCGGCCTGGTGATACATGGAGCTGGAGAGGATGGACAGGGAGCAGATCATAATACATATGGTAGTACACAGTTGTTGAGCACTTATAATGTGCCCGGCACTCTCTTAAGTTCATGGGGGATCTCATTTAATTCTCTTAATCCTATGAGGTAGGTCTTATTTTATCCCTGTTTTATAAATGAGGAAGCCGAGCGTAAGAAAGGTTAAGAAGCTGCTTTCCCACGAAGGCATTGTTCACCAGGCTGAGGAGTTTGGACTTGGTACTGTGGGCATTGCCAAATATCAGGGAACCTGGGGGCAGGGAGTGGATGGTCTCTGTGGTGAGAACATGGGGAGGAGAGGAGGCTCCTCATGATTGCCCAGTGTCTTTGCCCCATTTTCCTCCTAAGAAGTCAGAACCAAGCTTGCTGCTAGAACAGCAGATTCTCAGAGTGTACAGAGGCTCCTGCAGGGTCTGTGTCCATACAGGTTTGACTATATAATCAGGGTATTTCTCCACTCTAGTACATTCAGAGACATCTTTGGGTATATTATGGGTGTCCTGGGTGCTCACACTTCTTCTGCCAGTATTTGCTGAGCAACAGCAGGGCTGGGAGGAGTACGGGTGGGTGGGAGATAGTGTTCCTAGTAGAAAGAACAGAGAACCGTGGATATGTTTTTTCTGTCTGCATCTCTTGGTGGGCAGTATGTGGATCAACAGCCAGACAGGTGGGTGGCTTGATGGGCCTTGCCAGTGTGTGTCAGTGTCAGTGAATCCCTACAAGGCTACAGACAAATTTCAAATTGAAAAACATTTTCCATAACTTCATAGTGGGTATGTATTGGCTGCTCCATCTGGAGCTTTGGAAAATACCCCAGGTTGGCTGCCAGGGAGAAAATATTTGAGAGGAGAGAAATGGGCAGCACAAGCTGACTCCCCACCTCTAACCACACACCCAGGGGCAGAGGGCAGCTTGGCTTGCTGCCATGGCTACTTCTTGTGATCAGGAAAAGCTAAGGGATTTAAAACACCACAATTTTCTGGTTTTTCAACCCAGTTTCTGTACTATCCCAGCAGTCTGGGTTCTGGATCTGGAGGCAAACTGTGTCTGATATTCAGTGCGTCACAGGCAAAATCCAGGTGTTGCACTCCAGGACACTGCCCACTAGGTCTTCCCAGACACAAACCCCATCCAAATTCAAGAGAGCAAAATGGAACCCCTATTTCTGGTGTTTATCCCATCAAAGAGATCTTGGACTTAGCCCATCAAAGAAATCTTGGACTTATTCTCAGTGTAGTATCTTTTTTTTTAAGATTTTATTTATTTATTTGACAGAGAGAGAGAGATCACAAGTAGGCAGACAGGCAGGCAGAGGGAGAGGGAGAAGCAGGCTCCCTGCTGAGCAGGGAGCCCGATGAGGACCTCCATCCCAGGACCCTGGGATCATGACCTGAGCCGAAGGCAGACGCTTAACCAACTGAGCCCTCCAGGCACCCCAGTGCAATATCTGTTGACTGAAGGGCTCTTGTTGATCCATTCATTAAAATACTAATAATGGGGGTGCCTGGGGGCCTCAGTCGGTTAAGTGTCTGCCTTCAGCTCAGGTCATGATCCCAGGGTCCTGTAATCAAGCCCTGCATCGGGCTCCCTGCCCCGGCGGGAAGCCTGCTTCTCCCTCTCCCGCTCCCCCTGCTGTGTCCCCCCCCCCGTTAAATAAATAAATAAAATCTTTAAAAAAATAAAATAAAATACTGATAATGTAAGTACAGGGATAATGCAGCGAACCAGACAGACTCATGCTGGAGTCCACATCCCAGTGGTTCAGCTGGTTGCTATGTGCCTTATCTGTCTGGACTGAACGATGCCAGCAGTTGCTGGGAATAAGCTGCACCTGTTCCTGCTGTATCAATCACTGCTAAAACACTATGAACCAGAGGTTTGGTATGGAAGACCGCTCCCTCAGGGAGCCTTCCTTTCTTGTTGAGCTTAGGAACAAATATTGCAGCAATTCCTTCTATTTATCTGGAGTGGGATTTTCTTTCTGCCTTGTTTATGTTTTGTGCTTTTGGTCAGGTGTTTACAACATACACACACTGCAGATTATCCCCCTTCATGCAGGATGAGCTGGCTGATGATGCTTCTCCCCACTTCTCAGACAGGAGGACTGATAACACAAGTGGACAGTGGATATTGTTAGGAATGGATATTAGAGTTGTACTTGCCAATCTTATTTTTCATGTGTACTTTCTGTTATCCCCCAAATAAGCAGCCCTTTCTGCTTTGATCTTTTAATTCAGTTTGAATATGTATCACAACATTTGGTATTTGCCAACTGCATTCCATTGATCCTGAAGTTCTTCAATCAAAATATCTTGTCCTACATCACTGCCAAAAACAGGTATGGACTCTGGACAGGTTTATTTCAAAGGTCTGTTTTGGGATGGGTTGGGAAATATACATCATCTCTGAGCCTTTCAGTTCTCCTTGTGTCCCTAGTCCTTTCTATCTTAGAGCTGTCACTGTTAAATTTAATTTCCTTGAAGTGTTAATTGATGGGGTGTGTGGTTTGGCCTCTTCACAGAGGTATTTGTATTTTAATAGTTTTGAAAACTAAAAAATGTCACAACTCAAATAAATAAAACTGCAACAATGAAATTTTAGCCCTATGGCAGAAGGATCCAGAAGATGTTTTTTTGTGAAACAGCCTTCTTATCTGGCCAGCCCTGATCTTAGTATAAATCATAAGTTGTAACAATTATACTACTTTGTAAACTGTAGTGTTATGTAGAATTTGTAACTCAAGGTAATTAACAGACCCTTATTTAGATCAGTTTGTAATAAAACAAATATATGGTATTTTATTTAATCTCCTCAGTAATGGTAAGAGGCATTACAACAAATTTTATTCTCACTTCACCAATTAGTAAACAAATTCAGGGAGGTTAATTACTTGCTCAACATGCTAGTGAGACGACTTAAGTAAGCAGCAGAGGCAGGATCAAAACGCAGATTGTTTTCTGGTCACAATTACTATGAATACAAATTGCTTTTCACTCCTCCAGCCAACTGGGGACTTGGGAGTTACAGAGTAAATCCTTGTTTTTTAGTTTGCTACTTCCACAAGAACTAGAAGCATGTTAACTAGAGTTTACCAGAGGCAGAGTTCCTAAAGTAGAAGGAGGCTGATCTGATTACTTGGGGTGACTAGAGAAGGCCGGGAGACTGGTGCCTCACCAGTCTTAAACTGCCTAAAAGTTCACCATGGAGAGGCAGCCTACTTATATGTAGTTTAAAATACACAGAGGCACCTGGGTGGCTCAGTCAGTTGAGTGTCCGACTCTTGATTTCAGCTCAGGTCATGAGCTCAGCGTCCTGGGATGGAGCCCTGCATTGGGCTCCTCACTCAGCAGGGAGTCTGCTGGAGATTCTTTCTTTCCCTCTCCCTCCACTTGCTCTCTCTCTCTCAAATAAATTTTTTTAAAGCTTTTATTCATTTATTTGAGAGAGAGAGCACAAGCAGGGGAAGGAGCAGAGGGAGAGGGAGAAGCAGGCTCCCAACTGAGCAAGGAGCCCCATGAGGGGCTTGATCCCAGGACCCTAGGATCATGACCTGAACTGAAGGCAGACGTATAACTGACTGAGCCACCCAGGTGCCCCTAAATAATCTTTAAAAAATAAAATGAAGTGCACATACACACATGGAACTTGAAGTCATGAGACCTGCCATTTGCTAGCTATGTAATCTCAAGTAAGGACTCTCTGGTTTTTTTGAGCCACACTATTTTTATCTTAAAATTAAAATAATACATTTCCTGACTATATCATAGAGCTTTTATATAAGTATCAGTTAAGATAAACATATGAGAGTCCTGTTCCACATTTCCAGTTAGAGATCCACCCCTGGATCAATCAAGTATGGCCGGGGTTCACGAACTAAATACCCAACCTCCACCATGGGCCTGGAAGGGGAGGAGCAAATAATCTGATAGGTGTCCATTAGGTTCTATTTGGAATTGGAAGAATGGTAGTGCCAGACTACATCATTAACTAAGTTTAGCCTGGATAAGATGGTTCTCTTCTGCACCACCTGCAAGCTTTACTGCGGCATAATCCCTGAGAACTTGGAACACCCATAGCCCCTTATTGCACACTTTGCTCATGGCTCTTACAATATAGAGATATTCCAGAAACTTGTAACTTTATTTTTTGCCCCCTTAGGCTAGAATTCAGTTCACAGAGGATGGAACAAATCTATCTTTGATTTTCTGCCCCCATTTCCTGGTTGCCAGCATCTACTTTGCCATGGGGCTTTGTGGGAGGTGGGTAGATAAGTGGATAAGCCAGCCAAGAATGTTTATACTAATGGAGCAGTAAGTACAGAACTGGCAGCCCTGGGAGAATCCAGTAGAGTGAATTAAGATGATGAGCAATGTTATAGGTAGATCCACTGCCCTCTCTTCTCCTACCTTGGTTATCATTGTGGGTTTCTTGGACAAAGGTAAACATTTCTAGGTAAATATATTGTTGCCTTTTGCTTGGATAGAGTTTTGACTTTAGAAATGTAGAGACAGGTCCAAGAAACCCCATACTCCTCTTTATGGCCCTTGCTTTGCCAACATCCTTGATCCAGTTCAGATAGGTTATAAACGTTATAGAATGTCAGAATCAGAAGGAGCATTAGAGATGAGCTAAATTCTGCCTTGTACCAATGAAAAAGAAAAGGAAAGGAAGAACTGTAATTTTGAGTAACTATGTCCCTGTCATAATGCAGTGCCTCATTTCCCCTACCTACTCTTGCCTGCTTCCCTGGGCTCACCACAGAGCCTCCAGCTCCCTTATAGTCCCCCACTGTCAGTTCTGGGGGCAGATGCTGTTACCATTCCTTTTTTTTTTTTTTTTTTATGAGAGAGAGAGAACATGCATGAGTGCAAGCGGGGGCAAGGAGGGGTGGGCAGAGGGAGAGAGAGAGAGAATCTTAAGCAGGTTCCATGCCCACCACAGAGCCCAACATGGGGCTTGATCTCATGACCCTGAAATCATGACCTGAGGCGAGATCGAGTTGGACTGGACGCTTAACTGACAGAGCCACCCAGATGCCCCAATGCTATTACTATTCTTGAGCTACTAGATTGGCCCTGCTGCAGGAAGCTGCCTCCGTCTTAAGCTTCCTTCAAGAATGGCTTCCGTGATCATTTCCCAGAGCTCCTGGCTTTCAGAAACATTTGGTAAAGGACATAGGAATGGTCTGCATTTCATCCTCACGTCCACAGACTGTTACTAAGTGGGTTAAGTTTGGGCAGCATCTCTGGGAACACAGTTCACACGTATACACAAGCATACACTTAAGTACACAAACAGAAGTGCACCTGTGTCCGGACTCTTTACAGAAGAAAGGAGAGAGGTGGCTATACCAGAGGCTCTCTTGCTGCTTTCTTTTGCATCTGCTAGATGGGGGCTGGCCTGAAGGAACTCTGTGGGTTCCTCTCATGAGGAACCATGTGGTGCCATGGTTGCCTGGCACCACAACCCTGTTTCAGCTGAGGTCACTAAGCAATTTGGGAAATAGATGGGGCCTGCTGGAGAGAAATAATTCCTGTCATTCCAGGTACTGCCATTTCCATTTCCCTAAAGCTTGCCCCTTTCTTTGCATTTTGCAGCATCTCGGTCCTGGATTACCCTTGCTGTACCATCCAGGATTTGCCGGAGCTTACTACAGAGAGTCTGGTAAGCAGAGGGGGATTTGGTAGCTTTTGAAATTGCCAGATGGCAGCAGCTGGTATTTGCTCTTCTGTTTCTTCTCCAGCCTTGTAATGCCCTGGTTTGGGAGTCTCAGATCAATAAAGGCATATTGGCAAGAGCACAGAGGCAGTGGGTGTTTAGAGCTGCTGACCCAGTTGAGAAAAATTTGGGAAAACTGAGCATAGCAATTTGCAGAGAAGAGAAAAGGGTCAGTGACAAACACTAAGGAGGAGAGGGAATTTAGAAAGATAATGGGACTGAAATTGAATGTGAACATCTGTGCTAAATGGCAGAAGAAGCTCTACTGGTCTATTCCAAACAACGATCTGTCTCCTTTCTGCTATGCTATAGGGTATTCACTTTTCATTTTCATATAGATTATAAAACCCAGGAGTGTGTACTTCAGAAGATATCTTGCCTAGGTCTCTTTAAGCCAGAAGTTGGTAACAGCCACAGAAGAATGCCCCAGAAATTTCTTCATCCTGGAAACAACTTTAGGCAAATCAGAAAAGTCCCTCAGAATTACTTTGAATTCCATGAAACTAACTGATCAACAGCATACTGAAGATCAACTGTCTGCCTCCTTAGATATATACTCAAGTCCATACCCTCACCCTGTTGCATTGTACTTGGATATCTATCTGTTCCTCCATTTGACTAAAAACTATTTGAAGGAAGAGATGGTATCATCCTCAGTTTTATATCCCCAGAGTCTAGCACTATGTTTGGTACATGAAAGGAGCTCAAATACTAAATGATTGGATGGTAGCACCCATGTGTCCCACAGCCCTTTGCCCCCCAACTTTAATACCTGTGAAATGTTGCATCAGGAAAGTGTATTAGGCACAAATAGAATGATACCTTCTGTGGTACAGGTTTTATAGAACCATGGGATTCTTGGCTGGAGGGGTCCTGAGAGCCATTTAGCTCAATCCCCTATTTCAAAGATGAGAAACCAGAAGGCCCAATGGATGAAGTGACTTGTCATGGTCCACTCCTCATAAATGATAGATCCTGAATTAGAAAAAGACCCATGTTCTAAGATATTAAGTCTAGCACCCTTTTTAGCATCAGGGCAGAGATTTCCTGTCTCACTTAGATGTAGTGGCCAAGGAAGCTGGGAACTTCTTATCCCTGCAGAGAGAAGTAATAAGTTGTCTAATAACCCTGTTTATGCACATGATGTTATTCAATCTTTAAAATAACTGTATAAGCTTGATATTACTGTTTTATAGATGGAGAGTTAACTGCCAAAACCTTACAGTTGAAAGTAGCAGAGCCAGGGTGGAGACTTACATCCCTGCCATTCAGAGTTAGAATGAAGAATGCACTTTCTCACAGAAAACAGTGGTGAACAGCATTAAAATGCTCCTATTAGTTGGGTATTTCAAAACATAAAGTTAGCTTTTATGGTTGAAATCTATTTCTTGATACAGTACGTTCTCTTTTCTCAATCCCATATGTAGGAAATTGATGGGAACTATACCTTCAAATCTCTTCTGATTTACCTTTGGGGATATGAATATAACATTATTGAAATAATTGTTATGCCTCTGAGAAGATTTTATTGTTATCCTTGAGCAGGTGAAAGCACTAATCTATGCTAAATAAGAAACCAATTGGTGTTAGGTGTTCTTCTCCTTTCTGCAAAGCAACAGTGGCACCTGGTGGTTTCATTTGGTAACTACAGATTTTTTGTTGGCTTAAATTTATGGTGTAAGTACTTCCCCAGAGCCTAATCACGGGCTTAAGTAACTAGCAAGTTTACTCCACATAGGTCCTCAATATAATGGTTTGTTTATCTAAACTGATGGCTTCTGTACTCAGAGAAGACTAATGTTTATATGAGTAAAATGCGTCTCTTTTCCAGGCTCAGTAAATTAATTGTAAACAGAAAATATACTGGCTTTTATAAATGTGGAGGATTTTCTTTAAATAATATTTCAAGTTTTTTTTTCCTGGTTATAAAATCACTATATACTATTGCAGAAAATTGGATAAATACAGGAAAATATGGGGAAGAAAACAAAAATACCTTAATTATACTACCTACATGTAACGACATGTTAATATTTTCCTATAATCACCATATATATGTACATATTAATTCATATATGTACACACATACATTATTTAAGAAAATAAGGACTTTGTATGTTTCAATTCACATAATAAAATTTAAATGTTCACAATGTGACTTTGAACATATTTGAAAACTTGATTTTTAATAGCTACACATAATATTCTCCTTAATTTTTAAAAATGATTGCTCTCTACTAATGTTGGGCATTTATTTCAATATTCTCTGTGTAACTCCAAATTCTAAAGTCTTCCCATTTTGTCAAAATACTTAGCTCTACAATAGGCCATCCTTACCCATGTACTGAGAAGTTTCCCTAGTATAGGAAGGCTTACAATTTCTGTATCTCCAAATGTCTGTATTCAAATTCAATCCACTAAAGTAGGAAAACATTAAATTCCAAATATGAGGGAAGGATAGTGAATGTATGGTTGTGTGGAAGATGGATAGGGTCTTTGGAAGGAGGTTGCTAGAAAAGGCAGTGGATATGGTTTCAACAAATATTGTAGAATGCTCAGTATTTTGATGGTTTTTTAGGGCAGTGGTATAAAAAGTAGGGTGTGCAAGATAATGCTTTGGGGGATGGAATATTTTGATCTTTTGTATGTATCAATATCCTTTTTACTTTCTATATTTATGTGTATATTAGAACATACGTAATGTCATTACAATAATGCATTTCTAACTTAGAAGTAAATGTGTATATTTAGGCGTACAATAAAAATTATTTACTGAGAGATATGTGCAATAAAAAAAATTTTTTAGAAACCACTACTTTAGAGTATGTTGAAATGAGGGTAAGGTTGTAGGTCTGCTTGCTTTGTGGGCTTATTGGTCCTAAAGAGAAATCATACAGATTACACTCCATCCTCCTTTCCTCTCCTATCTTACAGAGATTCGGGCCAAAAAAAATGTGGAAAATTCTGTGTAAATCTATTGTCACTGCTGCAAAGCCAACCCAGAGTTCAAAATGCTTGTTTTTTACTACAGAATGTGATTTAGCAACAGTAGCTTCACATACAAAGAAGGGCATATTTTGAACAATGTAGATGCTCAAGTAGGCCTATAAATTAAGAATGGAGGAATGAGAAAAAGTAGTATTTATGGAATCACTGAGCATCAGAGCTAGAAGATTCTTAGTATCTTGCCAAATCCCATCCTTTACTGATGAGGAAATGGGTAGAGTGCTGAAGTGTTGTCCAAGGCCTTAATAGCTAGGTAGAGCGAAAACAATGAGTCAGAATTTGCATGACCTAGCCATTTGCAAAGAAACATTTGGCATTTCCTTTTAGATATATGCAAGTGAAATTATTAAGTTAATTTTTAAAAGGCAGTTCATTGCAAAATTCCTCAAATTTGGGTTTGATTTATATTCAGAAAGACTTATAAAAACACATATCGCTTAAATTTATGTACCTGATCCTTTCATCTCTCCTTATTAAATTTTGTTTTTATAACTTCCTAATCCAGATATTTTTGGATATCCCAGAAAACTTTTGTCATTCTTGTTTTGGTTTTTGTTTTCTTATTGGAATATAATCATGTTCAAGTATTAAGGTCTCTAGCATTCATTTCAGGCATTATTTAACCAATGATTTTATGACCTTATTAAATAAAGTCTTCTGACATTCACCATCACTATTTAAAACCAATATTGCCTTTAGCATTATTGTTTCTCTGTTCTAGATATAATGTGAACACATAAGGTATTTATCCATGTTCTATGACATGTCTATATAGAGGAAGGACCATGGATAAATGTTTTTTAACATTTTATCAGTTTTCCTGTTAAGTCACCATTTCTGTAATGGTTGTACTAGAGGAGATGAGAATCTCTGGAATTCTTTTCTTTTTTTTTTTTTTAAGATTTATTTATTTGAGAGAGAGAGCGCATGTGCACACGCTGGCACATGCAAGTAAAAAGAAGAGCAGAGAGGGACGGAGAGAATCTCAAGCAGTCTCCATGCTGCACAGAGCCTGATGCGGGGCTCTATCTCACAAGACTGAGATCACTACCTGAACCGAAACGAAGAGTTGGAGCCACTCAACCGACTGCCCCACCCAGTCGCCCCTCTGGAATGATTTTTCAAACTCACATGCCCAGATCCCTCTCCAGGGCACAAATAGTTTGTCAAAACTCCCCAAATGATTTTGAGATTTTCTCTTCTCTTTCCTTCTTTTTTACTCACACCACTTAAGAATTATAGCTCTCTTTTATGATATCTGGGTCCTTAATCTAGCAGTAACTTAATTGTCAGAAATCCATATGATAAGGGAATTATTCTATAATGATTTGGGAAAAGAAAGTTTAAGCTAAAAATATGAATTAATTTTCAGTTGTGTCAACCATAATAATGGAATGAATCAAAAGAATCATTTACCAAGAAGTGGTTATTATTGTGAGTTTTCAATCAGTAAGTGTTAAAACCTAGCAAATATTTTTTCAAATAGGTTCAAATAAATGCAGGGCTGACATGGCATGAAAATCTGAAGCCTAAAGCAAAGAAATAGACTAGTTTGTAAGTATAGAAAAAGCAGGGGCGCCTGGGTGGCTCAGTCATTAAGCATCTGCCTTCGGCTCAGGTCATGGTCCTAGGGTCCTGGGATCGAGCCCCGCATCAGGCTCCCTGCTCGGTGGGAAGCCTGCTTCTCCCTCTCCCGCTCCCCCTGCTTGTGTTCCTGCTCTCGCTATCTCTCTCTCTCTGTCAAATAAATAAATAAAATCTTAAAAAAAAAAAAAGTATAGGAAAAGCAGACAGAACTACAGCTCTAAGTTATCTTGAGCAAGTTTCCTGTAGGCTATAGGAGTTCCACATATAAAAGGAAGAGGTTGGGCCATCAGATGAGCATAAACTTTTCCAAAACTCCCATGGATTCATTATATAACAACCAAGCTAATATTAGTAATTCTGATTTTCAGTGAAGAGCTGGTTTTCAATCTGAAAATAATAATCATCACTAGGAACTTTAATAAGCCAAGAAGGTTTGAGTTGTATTAGACTTAACACTTAGCAGCACTTCTTTATTTTTTTTAAGTTTTTATTTATTTAAATAATCTCTACCCCCAGCGTGGGGCTGGAATCAGGACCCTGAGATCAAGAATCGCATGCTTTTCCAACTGAGTCAGCCAGGCACCCCTAGAAGCACTTCTTTAAAAGCTCAGTCTGATCATGGGCTGACCAAACTCAGTCAGATGCTCCCCTTTAATACAGGAACCCTCACTATTTTTGTTGTTGTTTCTGGAAACTGTTATCTTCTGCTTGTTTGAAATAACAATTGTAATAGGACATATAAGAAAGAGCTTCTTTACCATTAGGTCTTGAAGAAGCTGAGAAAGCGGGGGATCAAACCGAATTTTCTCTCAGAATCATCTTCTGTGTTAGGATTCCAAGAGTGCAATAGAAGATGAACAGTAAATAAAGACAGAGTATTATAAATCAGTGAATTACTGGAGATAGAGGTTCAGGCCCTGGTTGGGGCACTTATGTGACCTGAAGCAAGCCCTTCCTTTCCCTGAGCCTCAGGTTTTGCTTCTGTGGATGACAGAATTGGACTAGACTTAGCCAAGTCTAAAAGCTAAGGCTCTTCTAGTGCTCAGATTCTAACCAATCTGATTTCCTCTGTACAAAAGGAAGAAACACTCTGTTCTTCCAGCAGTCATTTGAGTTATTATCCACATAACTGGCATAAGCCTCCGTTTTTATTTGGCTTGGCTCACTCAGCTGGGCTAAGATGGATCTTGAGAACAGAACCCTCGTGGTGCCTTAGAGATGCTATAAACGGGTAGGATGTGATCCCTGAACTGAATATTTAAACACAAGGTGTATGTAAAGAATTTTTTTAAGTTTTTAATTTTAATTCCAGTATAGTTAACATGCCGTGTTATATTCATTTCAGGTATACAATATACTGATTCAGCAATTCTATACATTACTCAGTGCTAATCAGAAGTGTACTTTTTTTTTTAAAGATTTTATTTATTTGAGAGAGAAAGAATGAGAGAGAGTGTGCACATGAGAGGAGGCAGGGTCAGAGGGAGAAGCAGACTCCCTGCTGAGCAGAGAGCCCGATGTGGGACTCAATCCTGGGACTCCAGGATCATGACCTGAGCTGAAGGCAGTCGCTTAAGCAACTGAGCCACCCAGGCACCCATAAGTGTACTCTTTAATCCCCATCGTCTATTTCCCCATCCACTGCCCCTCTGGTAACCATCAGTTTGTTCTCTGTAGTTAAGAGTCTGTTTCTTGGTTTGTCTTTTCTTTTCTTTGTTCATTTGTTTTGTTTCTTAAATTCCACATGAGTGAAATCATATGGTATTTCTCTTTCTCTGACTGACTTATTTCACTTAGCATTATACTCTCTAACTCCATCCATGTTGTTGCAAAAGGCAAGATTTTATTCTTTATCATGACTGAAAAATACTCCGTTGTATCTATATACCACATCTTCTTTATCCATTCATCTATCAGTGCACACTTGGGCAGCTTCCATAGCTTGGCTATTGTAAATAATGCTGCAATGAACATAGGGGTGCATGTATTCCTTTGAATTAGGGTTTTTGTATTTCTGGGAGGTAAATGCCAAGTAGTGCAATTACTGGATCATAGGGTAGTTCTATTTTTAACTTTTTGAAGAACCAGTTTGCATTCCCACCAACAGTGCAAGAGAGTTCCTTTTTTTCCAAGCACTCACCAATCTTTGTCATTTCCTGTGTTTTTTATTTTAGCCATTCTGACTTGTGTGAGGTAATATCTCATTGTAGTTTTGATTTGCATTTCCCTGGTGATTAGTGACATCGAACATCTTTTCATGTGTCTGTTGGTCATCTGCATATCTTCTTTGGAGAAATGTCTGTTCATGTCTTCTGCCCATTTTTTAATTGGATTATTTGTTTTTTGGGTGTTGTATCAGTTCTTTATATATTTTAGATACTAACCCTTTGTGGGATATGTCATTTGCAAATATCTTCCCCATTCCTAGGTTGCCTTTTAGTTTTGATTGTTTCCTTTGTTGTGCAGATTTTATTTTGATGTAGTCCCAATAATTTATTTTTACTTTTATTTCCCTTGCCTCAGGAGACATATCTAGAAAGAAGTTGCTATGGCCCGATGTCAGAGAAATTACTGCCTGTGCTCTCTTCTAGGATTTTTATGGTTTCAGGTCTCACATGTAGGTGTTTTATCCATTTTGAGTTTATTTTTGTGTATGGTGAAAGAAGGTGGTCCAGTTTCATTCTTTTGCATGTAGCTGTCCAGTTTTCCCAACACCATTTGTTGAGGAGACGGTCTTTTTCCCAATGTATATTCTTTCCTCCTTTGTCAAAGATTAATTGACCATATAATTGTGGATTTATTTCTGGGTTTTCTCTTCTGTTCTATTGATCTATATGTCTGTTTTGTGCCAGAACCATATTGTTTTGCTTACTACAGTTTTGTAATAGAACTTGAAGTCTGGAATTGTTATACCCCCAGTTTCGTCTTTCTTTTTCAAAATGTCTTTACTATTCAGTGTCTTTTGTGGTTTCATGTAAATTTTAATATTGTTTGCTCTAGTTCTGTGAAAAATGCTGTTGGTTTTTTGATACAGATTGCATTAAATTTGTAGACTGCTTTGGGTAATATAGACATTTTAATAATATTCTTTCAATCCATGAGCGTGGAATGCCTTTCCCTTTCTTTGTGTCCTCTTTAATTCTTTCATCATTGTTTTATAGTTTTCAGAGTACAGTTTTCATCCCTTTGGTTAAGTTTATTCATAGGTATTTTATTATTTTTGGTGTAGTTGTAAATGGGATTGTTTTTGTAAACAGATGTTTATGTATGCAAGTGGAACATAGGCAAATGTTTTCTTCTTTCAACTTGCACTGGTAGAAAGTGAGTAAAGGTCTTGCTTTGGATAGTGTAAAGTATCAGACACAAGAGAATATGGCCAAATGCTGCTGTTCACAAGATATATCCCCCCACAGAAGTTTACATTTTACTCAATATGCTGAGTCCTGCCCTCCCAAAAAAAGAGAAAGCAGGCAATTTGCCTTAAATGAACATAAACGAATAAACAAAAAACCCCTCAAATCTGGCAAATCTGAAAAGGCACCCCATGGAGATAAAGGTCTGCTGGAAAATGATTATGTGTTGGGTTGGAAGAAGGCAGAAGGCTTGAGCAGGGCTCCATGTAGAGCATGTTGCTGCAAACTGACAACAAGCCTGGGATCCGCTATCCTGAGACAGCCATGGACAAGCATGTGTTCTATCAGTGCCCACTTCAGGCAACATCTGGTGATGTGGGAAGTGGGGCTAGTTTTAGTTGGTGGGGAAACATTATCAGAAAAAAAAAAGAGAGCAAGGCCCTGGGCACATGAGACTATCTTCAGGAGGGAACTAGGGTGTCTTTCCTAGGACTCCTGAGACTGAGCTTTGAGGAAAAAGCCGCCACGATCAGCTAACATTCACTTAAAACTTCACTTTTGAATCAACTGGAGAAAGTTGAGATAAATCACAGTACTATTAAATGATCAGAGGTGAAAGGATCTTAAAGATGATCTAATTCAACCCCTTACAAGAAACAGGGAAATGACTTATCTACCATCATACAACCAGGGTCAAAGCCATAATCCAGGTTTCCTAGTGTCTACTCCAGTGCTGCTTCTACAAGCCACACCCCTACTCCCATTTTTTTGTGTTTTTTTTTGTTTTTTGTTTTGTTTTGTTTTGTTTTGTTTTAAGGTGAGCTCTACACCCAACATGCGGCTTGAACTCAGACCCTGAGATCAAGAGTCGCATGCTCTACTGACTGAGCTAGCTGACACCCCTCCCATGTTATTTTTTGAGGTGCTAAGGAATGCAAGGCTCTCTCTGCTGTTATTATATTAAAAATCAGGGTAAAGGAAGCTCACAGTGGAGATATACATAGCCTCCCCCATATGTTCTCTGTTTCCCCTGCTTCTTTAAAAAAAAAATAAACATTTAAAAGTCCATTCTTCTGTTAGCCACACAAGATGGAACATCTGTAGAACCTATCTGTAGAACCTATCTCTTTTGGGCAAGCCGACTGGCTGATGCACTAGAGTGGAAACTCTCATGAAAATTTCTCTTAGAAGGAAACAGATGGTTCTCCGGGGACTAGTTCTAAACACAATATTGAACATTTACTATAGAAAGGAGAACATTTTTTTCTAATAATATTTCTAAAAAGTTTCCCTGAAACCTTTTGACCTTTAGTCTTATTTATTTCTTAGTAGAGCCTAATACTCTCAAAAATCCTGGATGTTCATTCCACATTAGATGTATGTCTGTCTTGCTTGCTTTGGATTAATTTGATTTGGGAAAGGAAGGGGTAATTTTCCATTCTTCAGACAACAGCTCACTTCTACACATTGTCTCCTACTCTTACATCCTCCTATCAAATTGTAGGCATGAGGAATTTCCAAGATGTTAATTTGGCCACCATGCATGCTCATTGATTTATATAGCTTCTGACTTCAGTATATTTACAGGCCCCCAAATCCAGAAGGGCTCTTATTTTTGTCCCTGAAAGATGTTTCTGTGAGTAGATACCTGTTTCTAAACTGACATCCATCTGTTATCTCTGGTTGGGTGCTCACAAGCTATCAATAAACATACAAGAAAAACACCTGGTTAGAATTTACCATCTGCCATTTTTGCTTCCACGCTGGAGAATTAGGCAATTTACTGCAATCGGGTTTGATAAAGGAGGGTGGAGGATGATTAAAAAATTCAATCATAATGAATATCAGATCCATCCAACATAGTTTGAAATCTACCCGAACAGGGGCATCTGGCTGGCTCAATCAGCAAAGCATGTGACTGGATCTCAGGGTTGTGAGTTCAAGCCCCACGTTGGGTGTAGAGCCTACTTAAGAAAGGAAGGAAGGAAAGGGAAGGGAAGTGAAGGGAAGGGAAAGGATCTACCAGAATAACTCCTAGCAGTTACAAACACAGCTTATATAAGTATAAGCTATATGGGGGTAAAATTCTATCACCTCTTTTCTGATTCTAAAGCAGGAACTTACACAAGAAGGCTTGCTTGAGTGAAGTTCCTATGTTCATGTATCCTCTTTCTAATCAGTACTTGCTCTAGGTGCAGCCATCCAGGATTGACAGCTGTGTGTTTTCATATGAAGAATATTGCATGTTTTGAGACCTTAGTGTGTGAAGAGCAGAATGGTGAGGAGGTAGCATTTCATAAGGAAGGCCTCACCTAAACTGACCAGTGGTGACTTGCAGGCTTCTGTGGGAATGAAAGTCTTATAGGTGTGGTAATGGTGGGCCTGCCTTATTACAGGAAGCTGGAGACAACAACCAGTTCTGTTGGAGGAACCTCTTTTCCTGCATTAACCTTCTGAGGCTGCTCAATAAACTGACCAAATGGAAGCATTCCAGAACCATGGTGAGTGGGGCTTCAGATCATAGAGGTGTCCATCTGACTGACTTTTTTAAATCTTAAATATTTATGGACTTCCTGCTTTGTGAGCTCTATAGATAGACAATGAATGCTACATAAGGTGAACACCTAATTCTGGGTACTTAATCTATATGAGATAATTATTCACCAGTCCATTTCTTTACAAGGAGCTAAATATGGACCCTCCCCCAGGGCCGCTCTGGTTGGAAAGTTAGCATTGTTGTTTGGATTACAAGCACACATCCCAAATGATGCAAGTCTAAGATTATTCATTGCAGCATAAATCATGAACGATTGGAAACAATCTAAAGCCTATTAATACAGGACCAACTGGTTAAATAATTTTGGTACATCCTTATAATAGAATATTATACAACCATTAAAAAGAATGAGGCTGGAAAAAAAAGAATGAGGCAGTTCTATATTGATACGGAATAATTTTTAAAGATATATTGTTATATAAAAAGCAAGGTATGGAACAATGTGACAGGATATGTAGTTGGCTGTGGTTTTTGTTAATAAAAATATGTGAATATAGAATTATGTATCCAGAAGATACATAAGAAACTGATAACAGTAGAAATGGGATGTGTGTCTGACAAAATTATTTTTCTCTTTATATCACATACTTTGAATATTAGAAACTTTGAATTGTGACATATAATTGTGACATCTAAATATAAATAGAACCTGAACCATAGATTCCCAGGGTATTGAGACCAGTCAGGTTTGGCTTAATTTGTTTGTGAGTTGGAAGTTCCAAGAAACGTTAGATCCTTATCTGCCTTTCTTCACTCTCACCCCTCTTTAAATGGGTAGATGCTGGTGGTATTCAAATCAGCTCCAATCTTAAAGCGAGCCCTCAAGGTCAAACAGGCCATGCTGCAACTTTATGTTCTGAAGCTGCTAAAAATACAGACCAAGTACCTGGGGCGCCAGTGGAGGAAAAGTAACATGAAAACCATGTCAGCCATCTATCAGAAAGTACGCCACCGCATGAATGATGACTGGGCTTATGGGAATGGTGAGTATTTTCAGAGCTCTTGACCTCCAGGAGTTGCCCAGGGTTTAAACAAAACTAAATAAGAGGCACCTGGGTGGCTGCCTTCAGCTCAGGTCCTGATCTCAGGGCCCTGGGATCAAGCCCCTCCCACCCCTCTGTTGGGTTCCATGGTCAGTGGGGAGTCTGCTTCTCCCTCTCCCTTTGCCCCTCCCTCCCCACCTCTTGTGCTTTCTCTCACATGCTCTCTCTCAAATAAATAAAATCTTTAAAAAAATAAAACTAAATAAACATTTATCTTTACTCTTTTGGTATAAATGGTTACACAGTTTAGATGAGAAAATATGTATGTAATTATAGTCAGGTGCTGATATAACAAACTTTAGGGTTACTGCCCCAAATTCTAGCATGTGCCCTGGTCCTATATTAACTATAAAAATCCATTTTAGGGTGGCTCAGTTGGTTTAGCGTCCAACTCTTGGTTTTGGCTCAGGTCATGATCTAATGGCCATGGGATCAAGCCCCATGTGGGACTCCACTCTCAGCAGAGAATCTACTTGAGATTCTCTTCCTCTGCCCCTCCCCCCACTTGCACATGCATGTGTAGGCTCTCTTTAAAATAAATAAATAAATCTTTTTTAAGAATCCATTTTATAGGGGCGCCTGGCCGTCTGGCTCACTCAGTAAAACATGCAACTAGTGATCTCAGGGTTGTGAGTTCGAGCCCCACATTGGGGGTAGAATTTGCTTAAAAAGATTTACATTTTATAAAACAGGTAAATTAAGAGATAATTACCTCCTTTTGAAAACATTCCTTTAAATGACAGGTTTCTCCAAGAGATTTCTAAAATTAAAATAACCTTTTATTATTAAAAAGCAGTTAGAAAAAGAAAAATAAAAAACAGCTTTCCCTGCTGGCTCAGTCGGAAGAGCACATGACTCTTGATCTCAGGGTTGTGAGTTCGAGCCCCAAGTTGAATGTAGAGATTACTTAAATAAATAAACTTAAAAAAAAAAGGCAATTAGAAAATACAAGTCAGAAAACTTTTTACTATATCACCATATTTATGCCTTATTTGTACCACCTGAAGATTGCCACTGTTAACATCTTATTGTATATTTTTCCAGACCTTTTTCTTTGCATATATACACATTTTACTTAAATGATAGCAAATTATACATACTATTTCATCATCTTTTTTCAGTTAA
Organism: Zalophus californianus; assembly: GCF_009762305.2. Classification (NCBI taxonomy): domain Eukaryota; kingdom Metazoa; phylum Chordata; class Mammalia; order Carnivora; family Otariidae; genus Zalophus; species Zalophus californianus. The sequence goes on from NC_045606.1 coordinate 83,632,213, forward strand.
CATTGTCTACATCTTTCTATATCAGTATGTTTTCATTTTATCTAGTAAGTCCATATTCAGAATTCCCCAGTTGTCCCAAAATGTTCTCTTTTTGTAAGTTTTATTTATTTAAGTAATCTCTACACCCAATGTGGGGTTCAGTCTCATGACCCCATGACCAAGAGTCACACTCTTCTGACTGAGCCAGCCAGGCACCCCCCAAAATGTTCTTTAAAGCTATTTTTTTCAAGTCATAATCCAACCCAGGGCCACAAATTTCATCTAGTTGTTCTATCCTTTAATTTGTAAAACCTAGCAGTGTTTTGTTTTCACTTTTTTTCCATAATGCTGACTAATTGAAAAACTAGGCCAGTTGTCCTGCTGAATATCCACTTTCTGGATTTAGAAATGGCATCATTTGCCTTATCTCTCTATCTCTAGTGTTACTAGTAAACTGAAAGTTAGATCCAGAGGTTCGATGGATTCAGTTTAAACATTTTCAGCTATAGTACGTTTGAGGTACCATTGGGAATTGCATATTGTCTCACATTAGGAGACATTATAATATCTGGTTGACTACCAAGATATGATAGATTAACCAAGTTTGGAAGAATTTATTTTGGAGAACTTTTTCATTGTACTGACATTTGCTGTAGTGGGATTTGACCATTATTTGCATAACTGTATTTAAGAGTTTTTGGTAAAGATAACTAAAGACTTGTTTTTGCTGAGGTTTGTAACCTGCCTAAATTTTAGAGAATGCTGAAGTAAAAAAACCACAAAAGTAAAGGAAATATATGATTGGCAGGTAGCAAGCCAGGATGCAACTTCTATGAGACATAAAGCCAATTAACTATTTAAATTCTTATAGATTTTTAAAACATATAAATGTTTTATCCTGCAAATGGCGTAACTATTGTCGCTGCCATCATGAAGACAAACCCAATCTACACTTCCTTAAGATAAACCATTAAGGGGCATCTGGCTGGCTCAGTCAGTAGAGCATGTGACCCTTGATCCTGGGGTCATGAATTCAAGCCCCATATTGGATGTAGAGATTACTTAAAAAAATAAAATCTTTATTTTTTTAAAGATTTTTTTATTTGACAGAGAGAGCTCACAAGCAGGGGGAGCAGCAGGCAGAGGGAGAGGGAGAAGCAGGCTCCCCACTGAGCAGGGAATCCAATCCCAGGGCCTGAGTTGAAGACAGATGCTTAGCCAACTGAGCCACTCAGGCACCCCCAAAATAAAATCGTTAAAAAAAAAAAAAAAGATAAACCATTGAGTGTGGGACATAAGAAATCTGGGAAAGCTGTATCTCTAGCCCTGAAATAAGTGTCTGAGTAGGATAAATAGAAGAAAGCAGATTATCTGTTTTCTGTTTTTACCTTCATGGAAGCTTTCACCTCATAATTTTAACATACGCTGACACATACATTTATCATATGCTGGGAGAGGTCACAGGGAATCAGTAAAGTCTTCAGTAATTGGTCCATTCTGATTCTCCTTGTTGGACCTCTTCTTGCCTCTTTCCATTCCTTGAGAGCTCGTGATTCCATTCAAATGGGTAACTCCCATACCCTAGGAAAGCTCAGTAAAAGGAATTGAGTTGCCATTTTGAAAAATATAATACATATAACTAGTAAGAAAGTGAAATAATGAAAAGGAAGTACAGTAAAAAAAAAAAAGTCCACCTCCCTCAGGGGCCTTATTTCCTTCTCAGTGGTAATCACTGTTAGCAGTTTCTAGACTACCTTTCCAAAGATAGTCTCTGCATATACAAGTGTATTTTTTAAACTGAAGTGACAGCATATTATACACTTACTTTGTACATTGCCCTCCACAAAAAGGAAATTCTGAGCAGTTTCACTGTTCTTATCCCATAGACCATACTCTGTGGTAAGAGGAGCAGAGTCCTGAGTTGTATACATGTTCTTCTTCCTCTCTTCCCCACACAGACATCGATGCCAGGCCATGGGACTTCCAAGCAGAAGAATGCACCTTGAGGACCAACATTGAGGCTTTTAACAGCCGCCGGTATGACAAACCCCAGGACTCTGAATTTTCACCTGTAGATAACTGCTTGCAGAGTGTGCTAGGGCAGAGGTTGGATCTGCCTGAGGATTTCCACTATTCATATGAGCTCTGGCTGGAGAGAGAGGTGTTTTCACAGCCCATCTGTTGGGAGGAGCTGCTCCAGAATCACTGACTGAGCTCTTAACAACAAAACATCTGATAGATGGGCTTAGGCTCCAATAAATGGGGCTCTGCCTACCCTGCCCATTCAGCCTTTGTTTCCAGGTCTGGAAGTGCTGGTCCAGGGGAAAGCTGGGCTAGTCCAAGGACATCCAGTGTATTGCAGGGCCATTCTGGAGGCTTTGGGCCTGGTGATAGTGCAAGGCTAGGATCCTGAGTCACAACAAATTGGTCAACTTGCACTGGGGTCAGTTGGGTGCCCAGTTGGCCTTGAAAATCTACTGGATCAGTCCTGGACAGGCTCTTTAGTGGGACTGCTCCCTGCTTTAGTCTTGTCCAGAACCAGGCTAGCCTTTGCTGACCCCAAGAGTGAGAATAAGTTTATAATGGCATTTGACCCATGACATTCATCATAGGTAATGGGAGAGACAAGTCATAAAATAGGGAGAACATTTCCTTCTTGCTTACCCTGGATTCCTAGGACTTAAAAGAGGTTTGGCAAAGCCATCTTTGAAATTAAGTCTGTATTTTAAATTAAAAATTTTGACACCTCTTTCTAAAATTATTAGCTCAAAGATGATTTTAGAGCACCTGCACCTTCTTTGTAAAAGATAATGATTTACTATTACCTAAATACTGCATGTTATAGTAAGGTATATTGTGTAAAGTTTTTTTCTCTACTCCTAAAGAGATCTATGTTCAATCTGAAAATTATTTCTCTGTGTATTGTGTATAGGGCATGCAGTGCTCTGCCACAGCCAGTCTGAAATAGGCCTCCTCTAAGGATGTTTCATGCTTTTCTGAAACTACTTCAGTCTTCAAATGACTGAGTACACTGTAAAAAATTATCCTTTTCATCCAATTCATTTTTTAAATGACAAGTAACTACAGGAGGTTTTATTTATTGAGATGGCTATGTCCATTTGTGCTCATGATCGATTTATTTTTTAATTGAATAGCAACAGCATCACAGCTTACCATTTTTCTATGTTGATCAATGATTTTTTTTTTTCCCTTTTTACTGCGAGTACTTTCAAAGTGTCGTATGGAGATTTAGCAATATACTGTTCCTACCTAAAAGTATTGCACACTTCTTTGAAAATACAGGGGTTGATAATATCAACCTCTTTAAACTTCTTTTACAGCAGAATCACATATTTGTCAGGGCGCCTGGATGGCTCAGTCAGTTAAGTGTCTGACTCTTGATTTTGACTTGGGTCATGATCTCAGGGTCATGAGCTGGATCTGCATCCCCACATCCTGCTGGGCTCCGCACTCACTGGGGAGTCTGCTTGAGATTCTCTCTCTCTCTTCCTCTGTCCCTCCCCCTACTCCATACATACTCTGTCTCTCTCTAATAAATACATAAATCTTTAAAAAAAATCACATACTTCTCAACAGAAACAAGGTTTTTAGAAAAGCTTCTGATTCGATCAGGATCATTTTATTTCTCTTCTGTCACCACAATTATGTCATCTATATTTTCAAGCTTTTTTATTTTAAGTGCCCTCCCCCCTGATACAGACACTACTGAATCTTTTTTATGATAGCACCAGGCCACTTTAATTGTGCCAGAAGGTCTAGTAAAAAATGGCTTACTCTGTCAACCACAGTCTCATTTGGAAGTCATGGTACAGTTATTAACGATATCTAAAGGAACTAGACCAGAACTCTAACTAAAGCTTGGATTTTACCTTTTTGAGCTTTAAGATAGCAGGACTTCTGTTTTTATGGAAAGGTAATGAAGAATGTAAGTATGTAATGGATGACACTTCTTAAAATAATTTGTAAATTTTACCTGAGTAGGACAGCTGTCCTCGCTGCAATCAAAGTAATTCACTGAGCCTATCATCTATGAACCCTATTAATCTATTTTAATGTGGTTTAACTGAAAAGACAATTTTCAAGGAAAGAGCAGTCATCAATCTATTTCTCTTAAAGCCATATAGTATTTAGTTTGTGTCAAGAACAAATAAGTTGCCCTTTTAAAAATATGCACATGAATGCTTTCTGAGGCATAGAAGTATGCTAAGCTTTAACATTTCATACTTTTTTACAAGTCTTCTCTTAAGGGAAGATTAATTCTCAGTGCAGATGGAGAAACTGAGATACCAAGAAAAGTGATTAGTTTCAAATCACAACCTTTTTTTGCTGACTTGCTGGGATAGCATTCAGGTATTGACAGCCAGCCCCATATGTTAAAGTAACTGATTTGAATCTTCCAATTTGAGAACCCATGTGTGTGGTTAGGAATAAATTCAGATTAACCAACCTCCAATGGTGATTACTGTTACTACTTAGAAGGACATTATTTGAGTGATTTATAGAGGATTTTTATTTGTGAATACTTCAGTAAAGTTTGTGTTGTTGATAACACTGTTTATCTACTGAAAGCACTTTAATAAAAAGAAATTGAACTGGAGTTAGAAATTTGGTCTTTAATTCAACATAAAAGAGTCTTAAAGACAGATATAGAAAGGAATAATATATAAAGAAGATGAATATATAAAATCTTGTGTAGTATTCCCTGGGGGTAGACTAATATAAACACAACCACAAAATCTCAATGGCTTATAACAAACCTTTATTTCTTCTTTCTGGGTCTGGGGATCAGCTGCAGCTCTGCTCCACTCAGGTTAACTTGCTAGATTTAGCTCTGCTCCACACATCATCTTATTCTGGCATGAGGCTGATGGAATAGCTCCTGCCTGGGACAAAATCTCATGGTAAAGGGCAGAAGCAAGCACCAAACCATACCATGCAAGCACCTGGAGGGTGCTTAAAGCTCCTGCTTGGATGTGGCATAAGTCATACTTACATACTTTTTGCTCATACTCCATTGGCAAAAAGCCATTCACATGGGGCAAACCTAACACTGGGCCAGAGAAGTACATTCTACCTACGGAAGGCAGTTGCAACCAGGCATATGGGTAGACAGTGAGTCACAGCAGCTTCTCAGTGAGATTTTGAGATTGGTGGTAGGGCTTTCTTAGAGATTCTTGAGAATTTCCACAGCTCTCCAGTTTGCATTTGAAACCACCCATTTTTCAGTGCTTTATGCTGATATTTTCAGTTGTGACTTTCTTGACTTTTGTGTACATAGTACCCCCAGCTCTTCATCTAATAATAATCTTGGTTCTATAAAGACAATTCTAGAAACGAATGAGTGTTTTGATGGTCTCTTTTTCTCCCACAAGTAGTTGTGATGAGTTTGAAGTCTTTCCTCTAGGCCTTCTTGAGATGACCTATATTTGCAATAAAACTAGCTGAGACTAAATATGCAGCTGTAGTTCTGGAACAAAAATGACACTGGTTCATACAACCATCAGACTTGTGACTTTGATCTCATCAGTGCTATTATTGACGAGCTAAGTAATCACCTTAATATCCAGGCTAGGTCAAGTGTGAACTTGGCAACTCTTTGGCACTCTGCGAAGGTGCTAAGTATGTTTAGGGTAATTTGTGGAAGCAAAGAAAGTCCTGCCACTATCTCAGAAATACTGGGCATGGTCAATTAACATCTGCTCTACGTATACTATAATTCCAGGCCAGACTTTTCTGTAATGGTATGATAAAATGTTTTCTGTAATAAAAATGTCTTACAAAATATTATGGAATTTATAAACAACTTTTGTGAAACACCAGTCAGTTTTAGAGCAGCTACTGCTATTCTTACATGTATTCAATACTAATACATATTTTAATTGATATTTTATATGATGCTTTTCAACACGAGAGATATCAAATACATACATACATACATAAAATATATTTTAGAGTAAAAATGTCTACAGCATGATTTTATTCTCTATACATTAAATAAAACTTTTGTCTGCCTCTTGGCCTCCTGCTTTCTCATTTTCTCTCAACCAAAAAAAAAAAAACAAGAATATAGTGATAGTGAAGAAAATTGCCTCCCGTATAATCCCACCACTCAACAGTGAGCTATTTATATGGTGGCAGTTTAACAATATAAGGAATTGTGTAATCTCTAAAATAGGGTAGAGCAAAGGGCTAGATCAAAGCTCTGTCTATATTGGCAGAGCATTTTGTACAGCAACATGCAAATACTTCTGGAAATGTTGGCATGGGTAAGTCCTAATTGGTGGTTTTGGGGAAAGCACATGAGTTATTTTACTCATTTTTTTCCACTAATGAATTTTCAGTGGCCTCTGGTATTCCTTCAGAAGTCCTGGTATGGAAAGTTTATAGAAGGTAAGTCCTGAGTACTTTATACTTTCAAACACCTTTTCCGGGTGAATGCACTTTCTAAATGTTTGGCTATTCTAATGTTAGCCTTAAAATGTTAAACCTCAATATTTGGAAGATTTTTCACGGAAATGTATTCTTGCGTTGAAGGGATCAGATCATCTAAGACAATCTCCATCCAACCAAGAATTCCTTTAATTAGTATCAGCTACGTGTTTATCTAGCCTCTAATCTTTTCACTGACAGTAATCTCACTATGTCATAGATTCAGTAGTAATAACTGAAATGTCTACAAAAGAATTAACTACCTCAATACAATCAACTTACAGTATTATTTGAGCCAGAAGAAACATGAATACATTTATGGAATCCAAACAACGGACATTAGCTATTAATTGTACTTTCTTCCCCACGTATTCGTTTCCCAGGGCTGCTGTAACAAGTCACCAGAAACTGGGTGGCTTAAAACAAGAAAAATATATTCTCTCACAGTTACAGGGGCCAGAAGTCTGAAATCAAGGTGTCAGCAGGACTCACTCCCTCCAAAGTCTCTAATCATTTCCTTGCCTCTTCTAGCTTCTGGCAGCTTCTGGCTTCATGTCACTCCAGTTTCTGCCTCCGTGGTCACATGGCTTCCTCTTCTCTCTCAAAAGTCCCTCTGCTTCTCTCTTCTAAGGATACCTCTGATTGATTTGAAGACCCGTCAGGATAATCCCGGGTAAGCTTCTTTTCTCAAGAGGCTTCATTACATCTTTGCCATATAAGGTAATATTCACTCTTTTGCTATTAAGGTAGTATTCACAGTTTTTGAGGATAAGGACATGGACATATCTTTTGGGAGGCCACCATTCAACCCACTACACCCACTAACAATCATCAGACATGTAGTAGCAAAATTGATTAATTTACTTTTATATCATTATTAGAGGTGTAAGGCAAGGCCTGAAGGAAGTTACTTTTATTTGGAAGATGCTTGCAGCTATTGATGTAGTCAAAGAAGATTCAAGTAAAGAAAGTTTCAGGCTTAGGTAAAGGATTGGACATAAGGAAGCAGGTGTAAAATTGAAGAATACATTTAGGTATTGGCATTTTTGGTTTTTTTGTTTTTTTTAAGATTTTATTTATTTATTTGACAGAGAGAGAGACAGCAAGAGAGGGAACACAAGCAGGGGGAGTGGGAGAGGGAGAAGCAGGCTTCCTGCCAAGCAGGAAGCCCAATGTGGGGCTCGATTCCAGAACCCTGGGATCATGACCTGAGCCGAAGGCAGACACTTAACGACTGAGCCACCCAGGTGCCCCCAATATTTTTTTCATACATGGGAGCACAACATATTCTGTCCTATACTTGCTTTTATCATATTTATCCCAGAGACCTATCTTTCCATATTAATATTTTCTTGAATAATATATTTAATAATTAAATCATTCTTCTCTAACACTGCTTTAAAGTATGTTTCAGTTAAGAAGAAAGGGTATAGGTGGGAAGAATGGTGTATGTACGCCCACACATGCCTGTATATGTGTGTGTGGTGGTGGGGATGAGGTCAAGGGAGATTTACTCAGTTCTCATAGCAATAGGCCAAAGCGATTTGAAATATAATTTCCTAACAGAAGCTGTGGACATTCAGACTCCCAGATCCTGTAAAAGTAATGAGGTTGTCCCTGAGTGGGCTATGGGGAGGTTTTTAGGCTGTTTGCTCCTTTACCAATTAGCCAGATTTAAATTTCAAAAAGCAAGGACTTTAAATTTTTACTTTTACATATTTTATAGAAAATAACCAAAGTCTTTCTAAGGAACTACAAGAGTACAAAAGTCATCCCATCTCTGCTCAAACACCTTCAGTGACAGTGACTTCCTTACTAAATATGACAATACCATCTGTCCCCTTGCCTCCAAATGGAAACATTAGTTTGAACATTCTGTAACTTTTTGTTCAAATGCTTAATGGAGCTGGCAGGACAAAGATCCTCCATGTGGATGCCTGTGAAAATATGTCTTCACGGTAGATGTGAGATATTTTACCCAGAAAGGCCATACAGCATAACGGCTCAGACTGAGGGTGCTCAACCCAACTTGGTGAGATATGCTATGCAGACTCTGCATTAGCTGTGTGAAGAATGACAAGTTCTTTCCTCTCTCTCTGCCTCAGATTCCCCATCTGTAAAATAAGGATAATACTACTTACCTACCTTCTAGAATTGTAAGGATTAAATGAGTCGATGTGCATATAGTGCTTAGAATAATGCTTGCTAAACACGAGTGTTCAATAATTGCTGATTACTCTTATTTCCCACCTCATTCCTCTCCCTATCAAAGAATACCCAGCAAGAATAATTAATAGCATTTTAATTCTCTAGTCCAGGAGTCAGCAAACTACAGCCCAGGGGCTAAATCTGGCCCACTGGCAGGTTTTATACATACAGCCCATGAGCTCAGTAAGAATGGTTTTTACATTCTTAAATGGCTGGGGGGAAAAAATCCATGAAAGAAAAATATTTTATGACACATGAAAATTCTATAAAATTCAAATTCAGTTTCCATGATAGTTTTATTGGAACACAGCCATGCTCACTTGTTTACATGCTGTCTATACATGCTTTCATTCTACATCAGCAGAGTCATTGCAAAAGATGACGTAAGGCCTGAAAAGCCTAAAATAGTTACTGAGTTTGCCGACCCTTGCTCTAGATAATTTTGTCTCCTGTCCGCTCCAGCTGGTCTTTATTGCACCCCAAGGTTCTCACTGCTGGGACCCTAGTGGCCGGCCAGAGGAAATTACCTACAAAGAACATTTTATTTTTTCTGTAACTTCCTCTACAATATTAGAGCTATAAAGGATGAAGTGAATGCAGTGCTATACTGTTGAACTTAATGAGATAAAAAGAAAGGAAGAGAGGGAGGGACCAGAGTAGAAAGGAGGAAATCAGAATTTTTAAATGCAACTTCTAAGAAAGATAATCATAGAATATTCTAAGTTTAGATGTTCTAAGAATGCATGCTTCAATTCTGGCAATGTTATTTTTTTTAAAGAACAGCACAGTTTGTATTACTATTTATAAAGGAGACATAAGGATGTATATTCATAAACAGATAAAATTAAGTAGTACTATTCTTTTTCAGGTTTTTTTTTTTTTTAAGTAAACTCTACACCCAACGTGGGGCTCGAACTCACGACCCCGAGATCGAGTCACATGCTCTTCTGACTGAGCCAGCCAGGTTCCCCACCAGTGCTATTCTAATGTGAATTTGAATAGTTATCTAAATTTAACTCATCTTCCAGTTTACACAGGAAAATTTGTTCAGTTCTTACAGAATAAACAGATAAGATTCTTAAGTCTTAAACATTAAATGATTCTTAAGTGGACTGGTATTTAAGAAAAATGCCTGCATTGTCAACTTTTTTTTTTTTTTATTCTAACAGCAACCTGCGCTGTGTTATATAACAAAGTCTGTCTTTCAGCCCCACACCTCAGCAGCCCTCCTCCTTTCCCTGCAGGTGAGTGCGAAGCCTTTCTCTAGTGCAAAGGCTGAAGATCCACTTGATCGATGGAAAATGGTGCTGCCATTGAAGTTGTTCCGATTGTCACTAGACCACTTTATGTTCTGCCTGTTTACTGACAAAGCATGCTTTCTTGTGCTTTATAGCTTTTTGTCCCCCCCCAGCTTTATTGGGGGTATAACTGACAAAACTGTAATATATTTAAAGTGTACACATGATGATTTGACACGCATATACATTGTGAAAGAATTACCACAATTAACACATTCCTCACCTCAGTTTTATATATGAGAACACTTAAGTTCCACTCTTAGCTATTTTCAACTATTCAATACAGTATTATTAACTATAGTCATCATGTTATACATTAGACCTCATTCATCTTATAAGTGGAAGTTTGTACCTTTTTACCAGCCTCTCCCCATTCCATTTTCCCTAATCCACAAATTTATATCCTTTAAAGCAAGGCTTACTGGAGATAACTTTGAATTCACAAAGCATTTTCACCTGCATTCCATCATAAATTCCTTTATGGAGCCTCCCCTTGACATTGTCATCACCTTCACAGTAACCCAAAGCAAGAAAGTGAAGCTCAGAAAATTGCATAACTAATAAGTAGTAAGGCCAAGTTTTGAACCCACATCTTCTGGCCTCACGCCCGGGGTGTCTTCCTGAATGATTTTAGTGTTTAACAGCACCAGCTGGACAGATGGACAGAGCTGGCTTTGACTCTGCTTGTGTGAACTTGGGCAAGTTACTCTTTATGGCCTCGAGCAAACTGGAGAACATAATGGAAACTACCACACTAGTTGTAGGGAAATAATGATGCCATGATGTGTGCAAAGTGCTCAACAAGGGGCTTGACATCAGTGCTCCTTCAGTGTTAACTATTATCTGCAATATGAAATGAAGGTCTAGTTTAGAATGATGACAATGTCAAGGGGAGGTTCCATAATGGAATTTACAGGGGATGCTCATGCCTTGGACTCAGCATTGGAGAGAGGAGTTAGAGATGACGGAGGGCAAGAGACTGGGAGAGCAGTGTTGCCACTGACAACAGAAACTGAGCGGCTCACAGAGGGAGAGATGCCCTCAGTCCAGAGAATAGTGTGGCCTGAAGACTGGAGCTCAAATGGAGGCCATTCTTTCTGCTGGGGGCTGTGTCATCCCAAGAGAGGTAGTCACTGACGTTATCAGATGACCTGTCAGGTAAGGAGACACTGAGGCACAACAGCAGAGAACTAAAGACCGGACTTTGAGATCAGCCAGCACTTGGAATGCAGCAGGAGGCAGACAGACATGAGATGACTAAGTGAAGTCCTGATGAGCAAGGGGCATAATGCACAGATCAGAAGCAAGTGGGGAGACTTAGAGGAGGAGGAGGAGGGGAAGAGGAGAGCAACACTGACTTAGGCTCAGACATCCATGAGAACGAAGAAGTGGCCAGCCTTGCTAGAATGAAGGGGATACTTCTACTGAATCATGGCCATTAGTCCATTAACGTCTCTCACTACCAATGAGGCATACAAAAACGAGTCTAAAAAAGGTTGCTCACCTTGGAGAACACAAGTAAACATCTATCGGGATGAACTCACAAAGTTGGAGACGGAACTGCACCTCCTGTGTAGCCTTCCTTACTCCCGTTCGGGCCTAACAACCTTTTTTCAGGCCTTTACTCTCTTGGGACTGTACCAGGCTCTTTATGAACATTTTCCCGGGATTTTTTTTTTTTCCCCCACTTCAACTCTCAAAGGCTGTATGTCATTTCCCAAAATAAGGTCCCGGAGTCTTCGACGACTTCTCCAAGGTCAGCCAGTGAGGGGCCCGGCTCCTACGGCGGAACCGGCCCACTCCAACCAAGCCCACGTACCACACCCGCCAGAGCACCGCCCGGTCCCGCCCCCCAGCGCGAGGCTGGGCTTCCGGGCACTCGCGGCCGTCGTCGCCGTCGCGCGAGGTGAGGTGGCCCAGCCAGCGCGGCGAGGCCGGCGCGGGACTACGGACGGACTGCCCCGCCGGGCCCAACGGCTGGGCGCCGGGCCCCGGTGTCCCGGCAACAGGTGAACACCGCGCGGCCCCGCCCCCCACGGCGCGCACCGCCCAGCGTTTGTGCGCGCGGCCCCGCCGGCGCCCGCGAGCCCGGCGCCCCCCCAGCCCCGCCCCAGTGCCCGGGGCGTGCTCGCCGTGGGTCACGCGGCCCGCTGCCTTGGTGCGGTGAGTGCGCAGGCTCCGCGTGGGGGCGGCTGGGTGGCGGGCTGCCCCCTCACCCCGCCGGGCTGCCGTGGGCGTCTGGGGCCCTTGAGAAGCGTGGCGAGGTCCCGGGCCTGCGACGGTTCGCTGGCGAGTGCGGAGGCAGCCGGGTAGGCAGCAGGGATGGGCGCGGGGGCGCCGCCCCCAGGCGATGCGGAGAACTGGGCTCTCTCTCTTTATTTCAGGATTGGGAACCCATGCCACGCTCACCTACCTGCTCGACTGAGGAATTACCATGGTAATACACGTCTTATTTAAGTATAAGAAGTTCCGAGGCTTTCGCTAAATTAGTTTAATACTGCTCTGCCTCGTTGAAGCACGTTTTACCAAGATTTGTTACCCACGCCACGAGATGGGTACCTCCGTCTCCTGTCGTTGGGGAGGGGGTGTCCAGCCTAGTGATCTGAACACTTGGGGCACAAAGATGACGGGGAGACCGGTTGCCCAGGTGGTCTGCACGCGCCAAAGGGAACAGCCAAGCAGGATGAGGCCGAGCCCTCTTTTTGCGAGTTGGTTAGTTTTCGTTCCTTGGTTCTGTTGAGGCACTTTCATAACCATATATGTGGGAAATAAAGAGAGGCGGGTATCAGGGTGTGAAACCCCAGAGTGCCAGCCCTTTGTCAACAGGGACTGGCCCAGGCACTTACCCCCTGCTGCCGCTGTCCTGGGTCCTGTGCAGGATTCTCCTCTACGGATTAAGAGGCAGAAAACCAGCGCCCGAGCGACCCGGTCTGCAGGCTCTAACGAGTGATTCTCTCTTCAAGTCCTAGTTTGAGGAAGGGCTTTGGAGGAAATCTTTTGTGCAGGGAATTCTTGAATTTTATGCCCAGGAAGGCTTGCAACATCCTTAAACTTCCATCTCATCCCCAAGTCGTTGGTTCACAGAGCTCCATCTTAAGCCAAACCACTCCAACTTCTCACTGGATCTCTCCACCAGAGAGCATTTCCCAACTGTGTTCAAAATCCAGGTCTTTTAACCACTTCCTTCTCTGCACTTTGCAATGGCATGTTCATTCTTCTGGCCTCGAACTCATAAGCACTGCTGTTCCTCAGTCCTCATCCAGTCCCTTCGACCTGCTTCCCACCCTCACTGCCTCTGGCCAAGTCCTGCCCTCCTTACCGCCTGCCTGGACTCTGGCGGTAGTCCACTACCTCTGTCCAGGGGCTCTCCATCTCTTTTGTCCTCCTCCTCCACCAGAATGGCTGTGACCTTGTAACCCCTACCCCAGGACCTCAGGAATTTCCAGTCTGCTCAACTAAGTACCGCTCAGAGCCCAAGGTAAAGGGGCCTCAACCTCTTGAGCTTTATTTGCCATATTAACTTCTCTACTTTAAACAAAATGAACAAAAAACACATCCCTCACTAGACCCACATTCTTCTTGAAGCCTCCTGCACCTGCCCCAACTCAAGTTTTGATCTACTTTTCTTCAACATGGGCCTAGCTCAGAAGTACCTCCTGCTGCCATATTGCTCCCCAAGCCCCCATGACCTTCTACACCTCGCTTACAGGAGCTTTGCCTCACCTTGTAAAGCCTCATTCCTCACCCCCGTTTGCCTCTAGTATAGAAATGTGTTTGGTAAATCTGTGTGTTCCTTCTACTTCATTGCATATAAAAGCACTAAATAGATGTCTCTTGATTTAAATTGTGTCACTCCCCTGGTTACTGTGCGTGGTTGGTACTGTCATTCTCTTTCAGAGCCTAGGGAACTGAAGCAAAAACGGTTTAATAAAGCCATTTAAGCTAATGGATCCCCACTGGCCCTTGGTTAAAAGTTAAACACCTTAGCTTCCAAGGCCTGCAGGCCAGAGTTGCACACAGCCTACCTTCCCAGCCTGAACTCCTCTGCACCCCCACCGGGGTTGCCTATAGGCCAGCCACACTGACCTTTTTTGAGAGGTCCCTTCAGTTTGGTCTGTTCCCTCCAGCCTCAGAGCCTTTGCACAAGCTGTTTGCCTGGGAATTCCCTGCTCTTCAGCCCACAGGCTGCTCTTCAGGAACCCTTCTTCCTTCCTGTCCCAGATTAGGTCATTCCCTGTGCATCCTGTGTCATTATAAAGGACCCTGGGCTCTCACAGGAGAATGAGTAAATGTGTTTGCAATTTCTCCCTCACTGGACTATAAGCCTCATGAAAACAGGAGCCTGGAGCTGCAGGTCCTGGTGCTCAGTAGATATTTGTTAAATATTTGTTGAATGAACGAAGGAGTCATCTTAAAATTCACAAGGGCAGATATCTACGTTTGCTTTCTAAGTCCTGAGACTGAATTGCATCTGAGTTGCAATGTACTCACTCAGCAGATACTTTCATACCTACAAATGTGCCAGACATTGGTCTAGGCCCTAGGAATTCGGTGGTGACCTCATAGACAAAATTCTGGCTAGGAAACAATAAATACATGAACAAAATAGCACAATTAAATAGTGGGGTGTGCTTGGGGTCAGGAGCTAGAAAGTAACTGGCTGAGAGGGTTGTTGGGAAACCATCCGTACACCCTCCCTCCTTGCCTGGGACAGCCCCAGTTTATGTTTGTTGAAGTGTCTTGGTTTGGACAATAAATTATATGGTCACCCTAGTTGTAGCTAGAATATAGACACAGTATCTGAGAGAGTTTTCTCAAGAGGTGATATTTGAGCAGAGCCCCGCACAAAGAGAAGTAACAAATGATTTCCCCTGTGAAGGTCTGTGGGAAGAGGCGGGAGCAGGGAGCGGTGGAGCAGGTTTGGGAACTAGAAGGGAGGCCAGTGTGGTAGGAGCCAGTCGTCTTCATTAAGGAGTCTGGAGAGTCTCAAGTCGGGAGGTCTGTGTTCTGGGACCGGAAACAGCCAGGAGCCATGGAGTTGTGTTGAACCGACCCAACCGGCCGAGAAACTGAAAGTTTTCACTCACAAAAATGTCTTAACAGATTTATTGAGGTATAAGTGATGTACAATAAATTGGAGGAAATCTTTTTATTTTAATGTACATATTTTATGTACATATGTAATGCACATATTTTAATGTACAATTTGATAAGTGTGGCATCTGTATGCTCCCATTAAGCCATCACTGCGATCAAGGTAACAAACATGTTGATCACGCCTGGAAGCCTCTTTTGTGCTTCTCTGCAATCAGGCCTTTTTTCTTGCTTCTGTGTGTATCGCCCTCCTCCACCCCCCATCCCGGGCAACTGCTGATCTGCCCTGCCTGTATGGATTACTTTGTAATTTATAGGATTTTTTAATATATGGAATTATACAGTATGTAGGGGTTTTTGGTCTTGTATAATTGTTATTATTATTTTAAGATTTTATTTAAGTAATCTCTGCACCAACGTGGGGCTCGAACCCACAGCCCTGAAATCAAGAATCACATGCTCCACTGACTGAGCCAGCCAGACATCCCTCACTTGTAGAATTATTTTTAAATAAATTTTCCCATGTTGTAGTTGTAGCATGCATCAGTAGTCCTTTTTATTGCTGAGTGGTATTCCAGTATACGGTTATACCACGGTTTGTTTATCCGTTCCCTCACTGATGGACTTTTGGGCTCTTTCCAGTTTTTAGCTAGCACAAAGTTACTACAGACATTTCATGTACAAGTTTTAGAACATATATACACTTTTATTTCTCTTGGTAAATACCTAGCAGTGGAATGGCTGGCTCATATGGGAAGTATGTTCTTAACCTTTTAAAGAAACTGCCAAAGTCTTTTCCAGAGTGGCTCTTTCATTTTGGATTCCCACCAGCAGTGTAAGAGAGTGCTAGATCCCCCACATCTTCACCAACACTTGGTCTGGTCAGTGTTTGTAACCATTAGAGCCGTTCTAATGAGTGTGCCCCAGTATCTCATTGTCGTTTAAGTGGATTTCCCTAATGTTGAGTATCTTCTCATGTGCGCATTGGCCATATGTATATCTTATTTGGGAAAGTATCTGTTCAAATCTTTTGACCATGTTTTATTGTTTTTGTTTGTTTGTTTGTTTTCTAGTGTTTTTACTGTGTTTTGAGAGTCCTTTATCCATTCTGGATATAAGGGCTTTATCAGATATATGATTTGCAAATATTTTCTCCCAGTCTGCTTTTCATTTTCTTAACAATATCTTTTGAAGAGCACAAGTTTTTAATTTTGATGGTGAATTTATCAATTTGTCCTTTCGTGGATTGTGCTTTGGTGTCAGATCCAAGAAATCTTTGTCTAACCTAAGGTCATAAAGGTTTTCTCCTGTATTTTCTTCTAGGACTTTTATACTTTTTGGTTTTATATTTAGGTATATGAGCCATTTTGAGTTAATTTTTGCTATGGTAAAAGCATGGATTGAGCTTCCTCTTTTTGCAAATGGATATGCATTGTTCCAGCCCCATTTTTTGAGGAAATTATTGTTGCTGGATTGTTGAGCACGATGGTCGAGAGAGAATTCTTGAGACGTTTTAGGTGCAGCTTAGTAAGTTTATTTAAGTAGCGCAGGGACAGGATCCCTGGGCAGAAAGAGCTGCACATCTGTTGTACAAAGCTGGTGGTTATATGCTTAGTGCTCAGGGGGAGGCGATGTGAGGGGAGTATTAGATCATAAATGTTTTCTTTGAATTTCTACTCATAAAACTACTTTCACAAGATTTCTCTGGTGCTTATCATTCAGCTCAATATTAACTATCGGTGAGATTTACAGATAGTCATGAGACCCTTTAAGGATGTAGCAACCAGTGTGTATTTGATCCTTATGGGAACTATGCAGGCTATAGGTCAGCCTTCTGGGCTAAAGAACATTTTTCTGCTTCTATCCCTCATCAGTTACCCATGCTCTATTGAATTGCTTTTGCACTTTTGTTGGAAAGCAGTTGTTCATCTATGTGTGGACCTATTTTTGCACTCTTTATTCTGTTCCATTGATCCATTTGTCTGTCTTGACACCAATACCATACACTGTAGCTGTATAATAATTCTTGAAGTAAGGTAGCATTCGTCCTTTGACTTTGCTCTTTTTCAAAGTCCTTTGCATTTCCATATGAATTCTAGAGCCAGTTTGCCAATTTCTACAAAAAGATGTGAACTTGGAATAAAAATATCAAACCTTTGTGTTGAGTTTTAGTTAGCAAACTATTTTAGAGATGAAAACACTTTATGGGGGCAGTTATTCCGGGTAAGTCTTAATGGTTGACATGCAAAAAAGTATAAAATCATAAATAAAGCCAAGACCCCCAAATTTTAAGAGCTTATGGATCCTACACTCCAAGGGGATCTTTTATCAGGAGATACAGTTATCATATGGGTTTTCATTTTGCTGTTTTTTTTTTTTTTAATTTGGATTTCCACATGAAAGCCAGGCCCCTGTGTTGCAAGATACTTCTCATCTTCATTCCTGAGTTTTTTATCTAGGAGTGTATTCCATTTCACTTAATAAAAATGTATTTTAGTGTTTTTAATACATCGACTATGTTTCTCTTTGTTTAGCCTGGGACATTTTTAAAGTGAGATGCTATCAACATGGCATCGATTTTATACAAATATTTAGCCCTTGCAGGTATTCTTGATAACTTACACATTCCTCTCCTTTCCCTTGCATAGAAGAGACACTTTCTAAATAATACACCTCCATCTCTTACTTTATGGATGGGTCACAGGACATAGAGAAGTCAACTCAGCTTTGTGTGGCCCTAGCAAAACTTCAGATAGTTTATTCCCACGTTAGGATGGTAACCATTCCTTTTCCCAGAAGGCACTGGCCTGGCAGCATGGTCATGGCCAGAGCACAGGTGCTGAGCTGGTAGATGCTGGTTTGCATGGTGACCTTGCTGAGCCTCCACTTTTCCATTTTTAAGACAGGAATAATACCTCTCTCCCTCGAAACTCAGCTTGGAGGATTAGTGGTGATAAAGTGATGGGGACAATCACTTACTGTTTCCTTTATGTCAGACACTATGCTAAGTGCCTTGTATTTGTCTCAGCCCTCATTACTGCTTAATGAGATAGTGACTACAGCATAACAAATGCCAAAATATGTGTTGGCATCCGATTATCTAATGTTTTTAATTAAATTTTTATTATGAAAGTTTCTATACATACACAAAAATAAAATAGTAAAATGAATCCCCATATATCCATTTCTCAAACTCCGAAATTGTCAGGATCTTGCCACATTTGTTTGATCTGTCTTTTGCAGGGGAGTAGGAGAGCTGCAGTATTTTAAAGCAAATCTCAGGCCTTCTTTCAGATTTTAGTGTGCATCTCTGAAACGTGTAAACATTTTCTTCCATGACCCAATGCCATTAACACACCTAACAAAATTAATAATTCCTTGATATTACCAAATGTCCCTGGTTGCCTAAAAATGTCTTTTTACAGTTTGTTCAAATCAGTGCAGACAAGGTCCACCCGACCGTTAGATTAGGTTGGGTCTCTTTTAATCTGGGTGCTTCATACACATTTGTTGAATTAGACTGCACGTGACTTCTCCTCTCACTCCATGCAAAAATTTTTGTTACTGTTACAGTTTTTTGGTTTTCAGGAGTTATTTTTCTTATGTTCAACAGGAAATGTTGAAAATTATTGCAAGGTTATAAAAACTAATTTTTGCCCCGTATATACTTGTCTTTGAAAGCCAGGTAAAGGGAAACGAGGAAAAGGCCGAGGCAAGTCTGGCGGGAAGAAACAGAAGAAACCGGAAGTGGACATTCTCAGCCCTGCTGCCATGCTGAACCTCTACTACATCGCCCACAACGTGGCCGACTGCCTGCAGCTGCGAGGCTTCCGCTGGCCAGGTGCTCCCAAATCAAAGAAAGGGAAAAACAAGACTTAGTAGCATTTCACAGAGAGCAGAACTTGGGGAAGAGAAATCAGGATAACACAACTACTGCAAGCAAAATAGACTTTACTAAAGACAATTTGAGATGCAAGCTAAGTGTGCTTTTCTCTGGTAGTTAATGATAAAGAAATGCATTTTACTTCCCAGCTAAATTCAGCAATAGTTAGCCAATTTGCTTTTTCAGAAGAGGTCAAGGCGGGGGGCGGGGGGGGAGTCCGAGTAATTCCTACCAAGCATGGTGGAATTGATAGGACTTTAAAAATTATTATAATTCTGGGTCAGAATAAACTTTGTTCTCAAAAGGCAGTTCTAGCCTGCATGAATTATTTTCTTTTGCCTAAACAGGTTTGTTACATAGAAAAGGCATACCTGGGGCACCCAGGTAGCTCAGCTGGTTAAGTGCCAGACTCTCCATTTTGGCTCAGGTCTTGATTCCAGGGTGGTGAGTTCAAGCCCCTGCATCAGGCTCCACGCTGGGCATGGAGCCTACTTAAAAAAAAAAAAAAAAAAAAACATGACGAAAAGCACAGGATTTGCTTATGAACAGCCCTCTCTTGGGCACTGTTTCCTTTTTTCATCTTTTTCAGGAAAAATAATGAATACTTTGTTTCTATAATTTTTTCTTCTCAGCAGTCTGACTCTTGGCTGATTTTAATTAGCCAGGGATACCGGTGGAGACAGATCATCACTCCTGCTCTGACCTTTCTAGGGCATATAAGCAAATGACTCAAAGGAGCTGACAGGGGACCGTGTCCCGGTGCCAGGAAAGGGAGCAAATCAGCACACATCTCTCCCTTCTTTCCATTTCACTGGACTCTTCTCCACACTTTTCCTCCACACTTACATCTTCCTTCCACCTTCTGCAGGCTTCCTTCTAAACGTTCTGACCCCGAGTTATAGAACTGGTGCTAGAAACTTGCCATGGGCATTCTGCTGCTATTCCATGATCCACGTAAGAGATAAAACTGCAGTTCTTTTTCTTCAGTCCAAAAGGCCTAAAAGCCCCAAATGTGAAACTTGGAAGGAAAGGCATTTTGAAGTATAAACACCATCTCTGAATCACTTAGCATTCCATCCCTGCTCCCGCTCTGTCTTGCTGGCATGTTGCACCACGTTCCCAAAGCTGACACCTGCACTGTGCTCTGCAATCGCAGGTGTGGGCCCCAAGCTGATGCCTCTAAGGCAGCACCTGTCCGGGGATGATCTAGTTTGTCTGAATTGCTTGTAATGATGCTGCAGGTTGCCTGGTGAGGATCTCAAAGATTCACGAAGTCTGCTAAGAAAGGCTGCAACCTAGGACTCAGGATTTCATAAATATCAGAGGAAAAAAGGCGATCACACGAATCCTTGTACTAGAGAAGTGGGGTGCTCACACCGCACGTGAGCTTGCTGGGAGTGACATTCCTCTAGCTGTCCCACCTGCGCAGGTGAGACCCTGACTAGTTGCCAGAGGAGCCCTCACTCGGGTGAAGGTTGGTGCTGCTCTTAAGCTGAAGGGGGGCCCTCTGGGTTCTCTGTGGACGGGCTTTGGAAAGGGAGCACCTTCCCACTCTGCTAGACACTGCTGGGACGGACCCAAGTGGTTTCTGTGAACGCACTAACTCCAGTTCAGTCCTTCTCAAACCTGAGCAAGCAGCACCCGGAGGACGTGTCAAAGGGTGGGGGTTGGGAATTTGCCTTCCCGCCCCCCACAGCGGTGCCCGCTGCTGGACTGCACCCGGGGAGGAGCTGGGCTCTAGTTAATGCGGCCTAACCAGGGGCTGAAATGCTTGCTGAGTCTTTCAACTTGTGGGATATCTCATGCCCTCCTCTGCCTCGCTTGGTTCGGAGCTTGTATCTGAGCAGTAATGCTTATTGGAATGCTGGGGAGGTAGCATTCGCAGAGGCTTTTTCTGATCTTGTCCCCAGCGTGGATGACATCATCTGGGGAGCTACAGAGACGTGCCGGGTGGCAGACGTTTAAAGGCTCAGGAGATCATCTGGAAGTGGAAATGCTTTCTTTTCTTGAGATGGTTAATGATGAGCAGAAAGGCTAGTAAGCACTGGAATAGAGGAAGTACGAATCGGATCGGATGGGCACGGTTTACACTGAGAAGAGGAGGCTGAGGCGCAGGTCCCATCGTGATGGAGGGCAGTTAGTTTCTGTTTCCCCTTCGCTGGTGTGTCTGCCGTGTTATCATGACAGAGACACTGCAGACCAAAAGTCCACAAAGAACATTATCGGGAAAGTGAGGAAAAAATGAATATAGGCTTAAAATAATATTGTATTGATGTAAATTTCTTGGCCATGATAATCTTATTGTGGTTATATGCCAGAACGTTCTTGTCCTCAGGAGCTAAATTATTTAGGTGGAAGGGTAATGATGTATGCAACTTACTTTGAAATGCTTCAGGAAAAAAGTGTGCATATATGTGTGTGTGTATAAAATACATATTTTCACACGTTGCCACATTTGCACTCTTTGCACGTAAGATACACACATATAGTAACTATACTTGTATAATATTCAGGTATATTATAGAGATCCACAAACTAACATGTTGCCACATTTGCTCACTATGATTACGTGTATATAGGAAATATATACATCCATATATGTATGTTTACATATGGATACATGTATATACACAGTTTGTGCATGTGCAAATATGACAAAATGTCAGTTCCTGAATCCAGGTCAGTGGTTCTCAACTGGGGGCTATGCTGCCTCCCAAAGGACATTTGGGGATGTCTGAGATATTTTTGGTTGTCTCAGTGGAGGGGATGTCACCAGCATCTAGTGGGTAGAGGTCAGGAATGCAGCTAAACATCCCACAATGCACTGGACAGGCTCCCACAACAACAAATTCTCCTGCCCCAAATGTTATGGTGCCAAGGTTGAGAATGCTGGTCTAGGTAAAGGGTCTGTGTGTTCACTGTACTTTCTTTCAACCTTTCTATAGGTTTGAGATTTAAAAAAAATACAAAAGTGGTGTTTAAAAAAAAGGTGAGAGAGGAAAGATGTGTGACAGAAAGGTGAGGAAGTGAAGAAAAAAGCATAAGCAAATTCTTCCCAGGATCTTGTCTATAAGGGGATGAATTACAGCAAAAAGACAGCACTCCTGTCAACCACGCTAACTGCCCCCCTCCCCGAATCCCATGAAGAATTATCCCGGTGTTCATGTTTAGTAACACCTGACCAGTAATACCAGTCCCGTCCCTCAGGCACAACTGGTTGGACCAGTGGGAGGCTCCTGACCCCTAAAAACTCATCCATTGGCTGCTACGACGAGCCTGGTCTATTTTAAGACCAGGTGGGTCCATCAGAGTCTCCGTCCTGTAAAGACCTGGAGAACGAGGCACGTAGGAAGCTGACGCTTGGAGGAAGCATAGAAAGAGACCACAGGCTACAGCTGCGGCCCCAGGGGTTCCCCACAAGCTAAAGTTGTGGAAAAGCGGAAACCTACAGTAAGCAGACCTCAGGAGGTGGAGGAGAGATGTGTGGAGCCCAGAGAGAGGACACGGCCGTGCCTTAGACCACTTCTCTCCTTCCCGCTCCCCCTCCTTGGCGACTGCACGGGGCGTGGGCACCTGTCTGTAAACCATGAGCGAGGTGAAGCCGGCCTTCTCCCTGGGAGACACGCGGTGGCCGTGGGAAATCCAGGGAGCGGTCCTGCAGGCACCAAGGAATTTGGGACTAGGGCTCAGAGAGAGAGGTTGGCCAGGAGTGTAGGTTTAGATGCAGTGTATTCAATGCAAGCTCATGGTTGGAACCAAGGGCTGGTCAGTTGTAGAAATAATAAAGTTGCGCTGAGTCAGGAGCCATGGGGACAGTCTCCTTTCATGGGACAGAAGGAAGAGGAGGGGCTGTCAGAGATGGAGGAGGAGGGTGAGGGAACCTGGAGAAAAGGGGGGTCAGTGGGGCCACACGCTGCAGGGATGTCAGGGAGGGTGAGAGAATGGGAACAGGGATCATGATCTGTTGGATGAGGGGTCCTCCTGCGTCCGGCTTCTCTCTAAAACAGGGAATGAGCGTAAACGTGGAAGGAAGGACCGAGGGGCTTCTGCTGCTGGTGCACAAACGCAAACCTCCTGTCAGAATCCAGGTCTGTCACCGGCCCTGCAGTGTGTTCCTTATCTCCCTCTGGTGGTGGGAGGATGCGGCGTGTATCCCTGAGTTTCTGTGAGAGCCCAGAGATGCCCCAGCTTGAAGCAGGGTCACGGCGGTGGCCACGTGCTCCCGGTGGCTGGCAGCCATGCACGCAGCGCCACCTGCTGTTGGTTTTGGGGGCTGCATCATGTTTTGTCTTGCCGGTCAAAGCCAACTTGGGACTGATTTTCTCCTCACTTGACATTTCTTACTTTGATAATCCTATATTGGCTGTTGCCCTCTAAAAATATGATATGATCATGTGACCCTTCTGCCTCAAACATTCCCATGGTGACCCATTGCTCTTGGGATGAGACCAGACTTCCCACCAAGGTCCACAAGCGCTGGGTGGTCCGGGGCACTCTCTCCTTCCCGCCTCCCAGCACGTCTACGCCCTCTTCTCGGCATTCCAGCCACTCCGGCTCCCTTCTGCCTCAGACATTTTGCTCATATTGTTCCCTCTGTGTGGACACGAGTCTCCCTTTCCCCTGAGTAACTCCCAGCCACCCTTTAGGTCCCAGCTTCATATCTTCTAAGAGAAGTCTCCCGGATCCTGGGCCAAAGCCGGTCATGTGCCCTATGCGCTCTGTGGGGCTCTGTATGTCTCCATACTTTTTTTTTTTTTTTTTTTAGGTTTTATTTATCCACTTGACAGCACAAGCAGGGGCAGCTGCAGGCAGAGGGAGAGGGAGAAGCAGGTTCCTCACCGAGCAGGGAGCCCGATGCGGGGCTCCATCCCAGGACCCTGGGATCATGATCTGAGCCGAAGGCAGACGCTTAACCCACTGAGCCACCCAGGCGCCCCATGTCTCCATACTTTTACAATTAAATGGCTGATTGATTAATGGTTATCTTCCCTGCTAGATTGCAGTTCTCTGCTAACAGGGCTGGTCGGCTTGTTGATGGCTTCCTTGTGCCCTGTGACATAACCAGCACCCTGGCATATAAATATTTGTTGAAGGATTTTTCTAACAAGCTATTTATGCTACAGTAACAACCCCAAAATCT
Organism: Zalophus californianus; assembly: GCF_009762305.2. Classification (NCBI taxonomy): domain Eukaryota; kingdom Metazoa; phylum Chordata; class Mammalia; order Carnivora; family Otariidae; genus Zalophus; species Zalophus californianus. The sequence continues at coordinate 83,656,265 of NC_045606.1, forward strand.
CAGAGGCTTAAAACAACAAAGGTTTATTTCTTATTAAAGCTTTAGTTCCTGGAGGGCTGACCCAAAGGTTTCTTTCTCCCTCGGACTCCATGTCCATTGAGGGTGGGCTGGGGGCCTGCCTCCAGGGACCCGTGCTTACAGAGCAGCCAGCATTTGGGGTGTTGTAGGCTGTCAGGCAGAGAGAAAGAAAGAAAGAAAGAAATGTAAACTGCACATGGGTTCTTAAGGTTCCCACCCGAAGTGACAGATCACTTCTCATTTTATCAGCCAGAACAAGCCACGTGGCCACACCTCACTTTATGATAGTGGGGAAAAGCAATGCCACACGTGCCCCACGGGGGAACCAGAAATATTTGCTGGATAGTGCTAATAACTATCTGAAGCATGCATTGCTTCTGTAATAAAGAAGACTCAGAAAACAACAAAAAGGCTGAGAAACAAGGGGTCCAGAGAGGCGGCTTCAAGAGGAAACTCACCCTCAGGAGGCTGCAATTGTGCTCTTGTGTTCTGTTTACTAAGCCACCTGTAGAGGTGACCGAGGGTTAGGGTACCTGAGCAAAGCAGAAGTTTTGTTTTGTTTTGTTTTAATATTTATTTATTTGAGAGAGAGAGAGAGAGAGCAAGCACAAGTGGGGGAGGGGCAGAGGGAGAGAGAGAATCTCAAGCAGACTCTGCGATGAGTGTGGAGTCCGATGGGGGGCTCGATCCCAGAATCCTGAGATCATGACCTGAGCTGAAACCAAGAGTCTGACGCTCAACCGACTGAGCCACCCAGGCGCCCCTAAAGCAGAGTTTTAAGTCTTAAAACTCTTCTTAGCTCTATCACATCTTCTCCAACTTCTAGAGAAACCATTCAAATAAGATGATTGTTCTTAAATATTTTATTTTGATTAATGTTTAAATTTATCACAATGAAACTCATAATCCAGCAATTACACTATTTGTATTGAGACTATGCTTCCTGATAGGAAGTGTAAAAAAGAAAGCCCAAGATTTTGTCAGTTGCCAAAAAAAAAAAAAATCTGAACCCAACCTTTCCATTTGTTGAAGACAGAAGAGCAATGAAAGAGTCCCATGAAGCATGGATTCCTGCTCTGTGCTGTCTTTCTTGGTGACCCCCCCTCCCTGGGTCACGGAGCCTTGGCCGTGACCCATCACAGGAACCCTCTCTATAGCCTGCTCTCAGAGCAGCATTTGGCTAGAGGTGGCCTCCTGGTGGGCTTCACCCGGCTCTCCCCTCTGTGTCCATGGCTACAATAAGGTCCACCAGCTCTGCCCCATGGCAGCCTTACACACTCTGAGAGACGGTTCTTGGTGGAGAGGACATGTGTTCTGCTCCAGGCCAAACACCCCAGTCCCTTCAACCACTTTTTACTTAACATGACTCCTCTTGGTCACCCTATTCTGGATCCTCCAGGGTGTCATGTCTCCTGTAGCTAGGATAGGGCACCCACGTTTCACATGCCAGTGAGGCCCTGGCCTTCTGAACGCTAGACTTTAGACCATCTTTCCAGTCCAGGCTGACGTGAGGCTTTTGGAATAGATTCTTCACTTAAATAGCTTAAGGCTTGGTGTGGCCATTGTAGGAAATAATTCGGTGGTTCCTTAAAAAGCTAAACATAGAGTTACCATACGATCCAGCAATTCCACTAACAGGTATGTACCCCAAAGAGTTGAAAGCAGGGAGCCAAACAGATACTTATACACCAACATTCATAGCAGCACTATTCACAACAGCCAAAAGGTGGCAGCAACCTAGGTGTCCATCAACAAGTGAATGGTTAAACGAAATGTGGTCTCTATAGACAATGGAATAGTATTCAGCCTGAAAAAAGAAGGAAATTCTGGCACAGGCTACAACATGGATGAACCTTGAAAATGTTATGCTACATGAACTAAGCCAGATTCAAAAGGACAAATATGGTATGACTCACTTGCATGAGTTCTCTCGAATAGGTACACTCATGGGGATGGAATGTAGAATAGTGGTTGCCATGGGCTTGGGGGGAGGGCAGAAAGGGAAGCTACTGTTTAATGAGTTTCTGTCTGAGATGATGAAAAAAAATGTAAATGGACAGTGATGGGAGCACCTGGGTGGCTCAGTCAGTTGGGCATCTAACTCTAGATTTTGGCTCAGGTCATGATCTCAGGGTTGTGAGATTGAGGCCCCATCAGGCTCTGCACTGGGCAGGGAGCCTACCTGGGATTCTCTCTCTCCCTCTACCCCTACCCCCTCCCAAAAGAAAATTTAAAAAATGGGCACTGATGATGGTTGTACAACGTTGTGAATGTACCTAGTGCCACTAAACCAGTTACGTAGAAATGGTTAAAGTGACAAATTTTTTGTTGTGTATATTTTACCACAATAAGAAAACACAAAATCCACCAAGGCTCTTTGTTCTTGATCTCCTGTACGAGTGGGAGCGGGGGACAGCACAGACTTCCCACAAGAGGCTTTCTCTCTGCAAGTGCGCAGTGGTGGGGGGTGGGAAGCAGAAGTGATTCCCCCTGCCCCAGGACTCCTTCCTCACCTGGCTCCCTCCCTCTGCACACAGTCTTATTTCTCCTCCTTTTCTTGTGACTCGGAGAAACCAGGGCACTCTTTCTGGCCTCCTGCACAACTCCACTCGAGGCCCCCGAACCACATCACAGGCCACTGCCCCCTGAACCACCCACCCCTTGACCCTCCGCCTGCCTTGACCCATTTCCCACAGAAAACACTTCATCCCTGGCCTTGCTTGACATTCCCTGGGTCAGAGTCTGTACTTCCTACCTGCTAATTCTCACCTTGGATCTGTTACTCCATGAACGGCCTCCCCCAGTTACATCAACCTTGTGTTTTCTCTCCTGGATGAGGATGTAAAATGCATTAACGATAAATGAGGCAGAGAAGCTGCGACTGAGAGGTCAGGCTCATGGCAGGCTCAGCACAAGGCGAGCGTGCAGGACTCTGAAGGCTGGGCAGACTCGGGCCTGCCAGCTCATCAGCTTCAGGCCCCTGCCAGCGGGTGACCCTCAGGCGGTGGCTTCTTGGACCTCCTGGTCCCTGGCTTCTGGGACACCAGTCACCATCGTACAGACCACAGTCGGATTTGCCATGCATGGTCACTGGGAGAGCTTTGAACGGCAGTGTCCTCCCACCCGGGCCCACCTGTTGGCTATGGGAGTTGAATCGCCCAGTGCCATTTGGTCCCTTCTCTGTCTCCAGGTGTCCTTCGGCCTTGACTTCTTTGGCAGTCTGTCCCCAGGTGTGTGCAGCCCATAGGCTTCTGTTCTGTCAGACCGCTGAGCTCCATCTGCACCTCTGAAGTCACCTTCCGAGAACCTACCAAGGATGGCAGCCCGCTGCTGTGTGTGTGTGTGTGTGTGTGTGTGCGCGCGCGCGCACGCGCGCCTGTGTGCGTGCGCGTGGTGCGTGCGTGTGTACCGCATTTTCCTTATCCATTCGTCTACTGATTGACACCAAGGTTGCTTCCATACTTTGGCTATTGTAAATAATACTGCCATAACCATAGGAGTGCGTATCTCCTTTTTGAATTAGGGTTTTCATTTTCTTTGGGTAAATACCCAATAGTGAAATTATTAGATCATATGGGATTTCTTTTTTTTTGTTTGTTTTTTTTAAGATTTTACTTATTTATTTGAGAGAGAGAGAGAGCACATGAGGAGGGGAGAGTCAGAGGGAGAAGCAGGCTCCCCTCTGAGCAGGGAGCCCGATGCGGGGGGCTCGATCCCGGGACTCCAGGATCATGACCTGAGCCGAAGGCAGTCGCTTTAACCAACTGAGCCACCCAGGCGCCCTTTATTTTTAATTTTTTGAAGAACTCCCATAGTGTTTTCCACGGTGGCTGCACCAGTTTGCATTCCTACCAACACTGCATGAGGGTTCCTTTTTCTCCACGTCCTCATCAACACTTGTTTTTTCCTATCATTCTGATACTGGCCATTCTAATTGGTGTGAGGTAATATTTCATTGTAGTTTAGATTTGAATTTCCTGATGATGAGTGATGTTGAGCATCTTTTCATGTGTCTGTTGGCCATCTTATTAGACACTAATTAAAAAAAAAAGCATTGTCATAGTCTTAGTGAAGGGAGATTTTCAGATGCTGAACTGAATGTTGAATTATAATCTTTTTAACGTATGGTTTCGTTGTCTTCACAGCTGTTTGTTAATAGCTGTGTGGTATTCCATTCACTTGCTGTATTGTAGTTAACCTGAGGATCCACTATAGCGGGATGTTTACAATGTTGCCAATTTTTGCTGTTATATGTAATGCTGGATGAATGCCTTTTTGTGTATAGATTTGTTTTGAATTATTTTCTTAGAACAAATTCCCATGAGTGGGATTATGGGGTCAAAATATAAAATTCTTTTATGGGGCACGCTGTTTTCCGGAGGGACAGGAACTGGTGGACGGGGCCACTGGCAATGACTTGATTCTCTGCCTCGCACTCGAGCCCAGCTTGCTTCTGCTGGAGAAGGCTCGGCAGCGCGCTAATGCACAGGGACCGAACCCAGGGCGTGACCGGTTAAAACATGGTCCCAGCGCCGCTGTCTGCTGCTCGAGTTTGCACAGATGTACAAAGCGCATCCCACTGGCCCCGGATTGAGGATGTCTTTGTAAAAGGTAGGTTTACTGAGCTTGGAGGTCAAGTGCGTGGGCTGTGGAGCAAGGTGCTTTTCATCAAGCCCCAGCTCCACTGGGTAGTTAGGTGTGTGACTTTGGGTCAAGTTGCCTAATACCCATGGCTGTTTTCTCAAAAAATGAAAGCATAAAGGAGAACGTATAGTGCCAGGATGAAATGAGGTAATACGCGCCACGTGTGCAGCCCAGCGCCCAGCACGTGGTAGGCATGCACTACGTGCTGCGAACGTCTAGCCATGGGACTTCGTGAAGAGTGTGTCTTTGACGCAGGCTGCTCTTCAGACTGTGACGCTGGCTTCTTCCTACCTCCGAGTTGGTTCCCACACACAAATCCTCTGAAATGAACTCTTTTAAATTCTCAGCCCAAACTTCATTTTGTACTTGAGAATGGAAAGCTTGAAGTCAAATCAATTAACAAAAAGGACTCTGCAAAGAGTTCTGAAGAAGCATGTGTTATGTCCTTGAACTCAAAAGAGCTTACATTTTTTCCAACATTCACCTTTGAAAGAGAGAATCAATGCACAGACCTCGGCTCTGCGATTGCAGGGAACGGCCGATCAGCTGGCACTGCCCGGTCACTGGAGGGTCGAACTGGGGAGGTGGGGATGACTACAGTTGTGTGGCAGGCATGAACAAATCTGTCTTCGAGTCTGAAGGAAGGACTATGCATTTAAAACTAATGTACTGGGGCGCCTGGGTGGCACACTCAGTTAAGTGTCTGACTCTTGGTTTGGGCTCAGGTCATGATCTCAGGGTTGTGAGATCGAGCCCTGCTTGGGGCTCTCACAGGGCACAGAGTCTGCTTGGGATTCTCTCTCTCCCTCTCCTTCTGACCCTTCTCTCTCTCTCTCAAATAAATTAAAAGTAAGTCTTTAAAACTAATGTAATCACTGAAGAGTGACAGTTAATAGAACTGAATCTTTAAAAAAAAATACACCTTTTTCTTTTTTTTTCAAAATAAAATTCAGAGAACCAAGTGAAACTCTTGGTTTCTAGGTCCCACTCCATTGTTAAACTATCAGAGCTCTGCTGAGGCTGTCCCTGTGGACGTGGGTTTTGTTTTGCACATGACACAGAACTGAGCTCCATAAGATTCGCTGTTTAAAGACATTCCTGTTCTCATGGTAACTGATGGTCCATCAGCACCAAAATATATAAAAGGCAGCGGGGCAGCATGAAGATGTTACTACGACAACTGGAATTTAGAGGATACATTTTTAAAGGAGTGTGGGAGGGCTTAATTTCACTTCACTTTCTTCAAGAAAGCCTGGGTAGGATGAGTCAGGCATTTCAGAGAACAGGGGTGCCCTGGGGTCCGGGGTGTGGGCTCACGCGGTCACAGCACTGGCCAGAAGACCGGTGACAACAGAGTGTTGGCTACAGAATTCTGTGAAATCACCTCAGCAAAATGTTGCTCCACCAGAAATCATACAAAGATTTGGTTGTGTTGGGAGTAGGCAGGATTAAGGAGCGAGTATTATAAGAGAACTCTCAATTTTTAGCCTTCATGGAATTTGCAGATAAGAGATGACCAGGAAGGGGCACCGGGGTGGCTGAGTCAGCTAAGCGTCTGCCTTTGGCTCAGGTCATGATCCCGGGGTCCTGGCGTCCAGTCCCATGTGGGGGGGGTCCCTGTTCAGGGGGAGCCTGCTTCTCCCTCTCCCTCTGCTGTTCCCCCTGCTGTGCTCTCTATGTGTCAAATAAATAAATAAAATCTTGGGGGGGGAAATGACCAGGAGCAAATCAACTTGCTTTAAAAAAATGTCCATATTAAAATAAATAAGCAAATAATTCATTCTCCACAGTTTGGAATGTACAGGTACTACTAGGAACTTGAAAAGGAGATGACATTTCCATTTTCCTCCGAGGATGTGAATTTATTTCTCATTCTGGGCCTCACAGAGCTGAAAATGGTCTCTGTCGTGTGAAGTTTTGAACACCTCCAACTTCAGTACTGGGGCTACAGCAGGTCGGCGGACCCAGCCGAGGGATGCCAGCCCTCTGTGTGTGGCAGCAAAAAGAGCTGCCCCCACTCTGGGGCTGGTATTTGTGTCCCAGGGCCCTGGTCGCCTGCTTCCAGCGGTTAGTGGTGATTGGCCACCCAGCCTAGCCAGCTTTCCCGGGGTAATGGCTGTGAGATTCAGCTCTGCCCCGGTGTCCCGCTGCTGTTACCAGAACACACTCACTTCTCTTGGTCTTGCTATCTTTTTGCAGTTTACGGAGTGTGGCCCAGGTCACGTGAAGGTCTAGGGGGAGCCAGGAAATCGGCATTTCTTTAGCCAGTTCCAGAGAGCTCTCTGAGGCATTTCTACAGCTCACAGAGCCAGGAGCCCAAGTAGAGAAGCTTCTGTCCTCAAATTCCTTTAATTCTGCCAACGATCCTGTTGGGCTCAGAAGGGTGAAGTAACTTCCCCTGGTCACACGGTGGTGCCCAGCCAGGTCTGACCCCAAAGCCAAAGCCTGAGTCCACCCCACGCCGCAACTTCTGGGGGAGAGTGAGAGCGTGTTTGCACCACACCAGCCGACTGTCCAAGGGAGCTGTTGCCAGAACTGGGAGCCTCCTGCTTTCACATGGCACTTTGGTCTCTCATGCTCTACCTCCCTGGGTGGGGTTCTCAGCGAGGTTACAGCTCCTCGCAGACCCCCTGATGCTCTGGCACATTCTGACATTCTGCTTTCTATTTTCTGTATTTTGTGATGTTTTGAGGTCTCCGGGGCCTTGCAGGCCCAGAGAGGGACTGCTCCTCCCATGGTTAGCTGCCTTCTAGAAATAGCAAACAACTTGCCTGTGAGCCTACCTTTGATAGGCAACCCAACGAATCCGCCCCTCTCGCCCACATTCGCCTCCTTTTATCAGCTTCCTACAGTCAGGACACTATCCTCCTACCCTAAATCCCCCCAGGGCCAGATATCAGGCCACTGGGGACGCCCCTGGAGCCAGAGCCCACTGAAATTACCCCCACTGTCCCCCTCCTAAACCTGCCCAGCATGCCCACCCTGCCTCGTCTATTCCTTCCAGCAAAAACCCCAATAAAGGCTCTGGCCCCTGCTTTCCCCTCACTCCTGATGCTGAGGCCTGAGTGGCAGTATGGCCCTGCTCTTGGGAGCTATAACAAAGGTGTTTTATCGTTGTTGTTGTTGTTGTTGTTGACGACTGGACTTAGTGGCTTTGTTGGGGAGAGCCAGCATTACAACGGATTTAAGAGTTGGCATCGGGGCCCTTCTTGCCAAAGGTGGGCATGACGTTGACCAAGCGCTGGTTGTCCTGCATCCACTGCGTGGTTCAGCCTGTCTTCTTTTTCTCCTGTTTGGCCACCTTGGGGGTCCGCCCTCTGACTCGGCCGGCACGCGCCAGGGAGCCACGGACTTCACCTCCGCGCACGGCCGGCTCCTTCCAGGCTGGCCAAAGCCTCCACTCCACGTTGGCCCAGAGCAGCCTCAGCCTCTACAGGTGTGCCTGTCAAGAGCATGGCGCGGTCTTTGGGAGCGATGCCCTACAGTGAGGCTACACGGGCCTTGCTCTGGGGGCCCGTTTCCCGGCCGGTCACCTCCAGGGTGAGTACCACAGAAGCCGCTACCAGGGAGATGGAGTCAAGAAAGAGAGCAGCAAAGTATTTTGGCAGTGGCAGTCCTCTCCTGACGTTGGCTGGAATAGAAACAACACTCCTGGGCTCGTTTGCAGGAAGACATCCGGAGCTTGGTCCCTACCTGCTGCCCCCCTCACCCTCCTCCCTTGGAGCTCCTCTTCTCCAGCTCCTGCGTCTTCCACCCCTCCCCTGCAGCCCACCGCCAGGCCGGGGTCCGCGGAGGCCGGGCTGGGACCAGATCAAGGACAGAACCTTGACCTCATTTCCTCCATGTCCCTCACTGCGGAAGGGCTGGAGTCTACCAAGGCTCTGGGAAGAACCCATTTGCCTCCAACCAACTTTTTCCGACCACAGGGTGTGAAACTCCTCCCCATGAAGCTGAATCCCCCGGGGCTGTGTGTTCGGCAGCTGGGGCCCAGGGACTCGAGGCTCCACGGCTCCGCCCTAGCTCTCCAGGCCCCCGAGGGACCAGGGACCGGCGGGCGGTCACCCAGCCTGGGGCCCCTGGGGCCCCAGTCCTCTGTCCTGCCTCTGCCTCTGCCTCTCCCCTGTACAGCTAATCTCTGCCCCCTGAACCGTCAGCGTCTTCTGGTCTTGTTTTCCTTGGCTGACCACCTGGAATGTAAGTAAGGGCAACGACCTGACCACACAGGATGCTGGCAACACTGACCCAACCGACAGAGCATGTGATGTGGACCGGGATTTCAGTCGTGGAGTCACCACACGGAAGACTGCGGCCGGAGCAGGAGGGGCGGCGCGGGGAGGAGAAGGTCAGGTGGAGGCGCCGGCTGGAGAAAGGGCTGCAGGCCGGCGGGCGGGCTTCGGCGGGGCGGGGCGGGGCGGCGGGGCGGGGCGGCGGGGCGGGGCGGCGGGGCGGGGCGGCGGGGCGGGGCGGCGGGGCGGGGCGGCGGGGCGGGGCGGCGGGGCGGGGCGGGGCGGCGGGGCGGGGCGGCGGGGCGGGGCGGCGGGGCGGGGCGGCGGGGCGGGGCGGCGGGGCGGGGCGGGCTTCGGCGGGGCGGGGCGGCGGGCGGGGCGGGCTTCGGCGGGGCGGGGCGGCGGGCGGGGCGGGCTTCGGCGGGGCGGGGCGGCGGGCGGGGCGGGCTTCGGCGGGGCGGGGCGGCGGGCGGGGCGGGCTTCGGCGGGGCGGGGCGGTGGGCGGGGCGGCGGGGCGGCGGGGCGGGGCTCCTGGGCGGGAGGAAGCCGGACGAGGTGCTGCGGAGAGGAGGTGCTGCGGAGAGCAGGTGCAGATGGGCCCCTGAACGGGGTGGGGGAGTGGAAAGGAGAGGGACGCCGCGGACGTTACGGGGGGTGGGTGGGTGGGGATGGATCCTTGTCATAGAAGGGGTGCTTTTGCAGTTTGTGGATTCCCTGGTTTTAAAAGCATCACTCCCTGGGCTGAGGTGGGTGGCAGCTGTAGGCTATCCGCTCTCACGCGCTAAATGCTGCCGTTTGGACTCCTGCTGGGGCTTTGCAGAACCTTCTAGGAAACTCCTGACAACACCCTTACCTAGGTGACTGGTGAGCCCATTCCAAATGGCTGGAGGTCTATGGACTTTGGAGTTGCTCCCTTGACCACTTAATTTGTGAATTCCCAAAGACCTCCTATAGTATCATCAAGATTTCGTGATCACCTGGGATGCAGACAGGGAGGTGGTGTCGATCTACTGCTGATTTTCAGCCCCGGTAACTAGGAAGGTAGAGACTTGACCTTGAGGGCTCTGAGGCCGGGCTGGTGATATTTACATGGGCAGTGTTGACAGGAAGCTTCTGGGTACAATAGCCCCTCTGCTCTTCTGCACAAGGCTGACAAGCTATTCACTCCTGTACCTCACACTCTTCATGAGAGAACAAAGGGGAGTCGGCAAAGCTTAGAGTTACTTTCTGGGGTGAAAATTAAGAATCAAAATGTGACAGAAGACATTGGCCAACTAGAGAAAGCAAATAACACAAGGCATTTGTAGCAAGGGTGGCTGAAGACCGGGAACACGCACAAAGCAGTTGACGTGGTCAGACCAGAACCTCAGGGAGACACAAGAGGAACCTTTGCCCCAGTATTGGCAGCACGTGGGAGCGTGTTAGGAATACAGATTCTTGGGTCCTGCCTCACAACTACATTTGAATGAAAAGCAAGTTTCCTCACCTTTTCTGGCTGAGTATCTGCAATCCTTTTGACACCTGCCCGCTCTCCAGGTGTGAAAGCTGCCTGGCTACTTGCTGTGTGCTCACCCCAACCCCACCTGGCCTCCCCAGCCCTACACTTGAGAGAGTTGGTCTTGACCAGACAAATTCCTCCCCAGACTTGATTTTCTTCCAACCTCTCTCAGCCTGGACTTGTGCTCTCTCACTGTTTTGTGTATCCCACCCCCTACACACATAATAATTTTTGTTTAGACTTTTCCATTTAAAGCAGTTTACATTCATCTTCATGTGATCCTACAAAAACTATGTGAGGATGGCAGATCAGCAGTGGTAGGACTACCTTTTTTCCAAGTAAGGGAAGTGAGCCCCAGAGGGCTGGGGACTCGCCCGAGGTCATACAAGGCAGGATCCATATTTGAACCTAGGTCTTCTGACCCCTTTTCAATGCTCTTGACTCCAACATCCATGAGCAAAGTTAATGGCATTTTACCTATTTTGAAATATCTTCACACTTATGCCTTTGCCATACCTGGAATGCCTGCCCACCTGCGCAACCCTCTGATCCGCCTACTGCTCATTCCTCCAACCTCCCAACCTGTTGAAATTCTACTTATCCCTCAAACCGTAGCTTAAACATCACCTCCTCAGGAATGGCTTTCCTCCTTACTCAGGGAAAAGCAATCGTGTCATCATTCAAAGTCCGGGACAGGTGCACCTGCTCCATGTGTGCCTAGGACACGGATCCACACCCAGCGGCAGGGGAGCCCCATAAAGGGGGTGTCTGCTTAGCTTCTGTAGTGGGAGGCAGGCTCTACCTGCTGTGGAGGACGCATAACACAAGGAGTGTCCCCCACCCAGAGAAAGGCTATTCAGGAGCTGGGCAGCTGAGAGGAATGGCAGATGCCCACCAGAGCTCATACCTCTTGCTGCTTGGCGACAACATCAACAATTCTCCCCATTCTTACACTGCGAAAATGAAAATGCCATCTCGGACACAAGGACACAACCCCGTGTATAATCAAGAGTGTGTGCATCTCCCTCCCCCCAAGCCTCACCCCCCAGAAAGGGAAACAACTCAGAGTCTTGTCAAGTGCCTACTTCCCCTTCTGGCCCAGGATTTCCGGGTGGTGCCCATCCTCCTCTAACGCAGTGCTGCACGACCTTCTTCCACCCCAAGGTCTCTTTGTAAAACCAATATTCTGTAACATCCCCTTTACTACCCTGGAAATGAAAATCAGCGGTAAAATCTCCTAACTGTGTACTGTGTAGTAAAGGGGACACACATAAGTAACTTACAAAAAATAAAATGTATTCAAATAAGTAAATACCCAGGCACAACAAACCTCGGTGCCCTAATAAAAGAGTCAGATGCTTGCAGCTACGTGAATGCAGTCGATCGGCTACCAGGTGGCTGGCTTCCACCTTCCACCTCCCACCCAATGCATAGGTCAGGACCGTGTATACAACCCTGGGGTTATGTCCCTTCTGAGAGACACCGAGTTTCACCCGGTGTTATGCCCCCTAGTGGCGGTGCTGTAGAGGACGACTGCACTGAGTATCACAGGGCGCTGGTGTCTCCCTCCCTCGCACAGTTCTCGATGCCTCTGTGCCCGGCTACTCAGTGTTGCCCACCCCCAACCCCACCCCCCGGTGGAAGCGAGTTAGAAAGCATTCGAACAGAGAGAATTCAAGGCAAGGAACTGATTGCATGTGTGACAGAAGAGCTGGCTGGGAAGCCAAGCGGGCGGACTCGGCAGCAGCCGCGGGAACCACGGCTGCCACTACCCTCAAGGGGACAGAGAGAGGAACCCAAGAGGCCTCGGTGGAAGCTGATGTGACGGAGGAAGCCCATTTGCTGCCAGAGCCGTCACCCGAGGCAGGGAGGGGGTAGGAGAACTACCTCAACTTCCCCCGGCCTCCTGTCTTGCCGCCTCCGCAGTGTCTCCTGTTGGCCACACTGAGCCAGAAGCCCACGGACATGGGAGGCGTGGAAACAGAGCCTTCTGGAAGCAGCACTTCTGTATCACAGAGCAGAGCAAGAGGAGAGCAAAGAACGCATGACACACAGGCCCGGAACTGCACAAAGGCCAAGGGCTCCTTACCAAAAGAATTACTTTTATAAAAGCACTCTTTCAAGCTACTTTTCTCCAGAGTCCTAGACCTTGCCATTATGGTTGCTCCGTGAAGGATCCCGGGCAGTCTCGGACACTTCAAGAAGTGGGTCATCTGGGTCAAGTGACAGAGTTGCTCTCCCTGCAGCCACCACCCGTGACCCCAACCTCTACACTGCGTCATGGCAGCGCCCCCGCCAGTCTCTGGGGACCACACAAGACCTTTCGGGGTGGCACCCGCCTTCCCTCCACCCCCTGCGCCGGGTCACCCCGCTTGGACGGCACCCACTCTTACAGCCACAGTGATCCCGCCTTCCCCGCAAAACCCAGCCCTGACCTTCAGGATCGGAAACCTCACCTTCAGGGGTCTCACCCTCTCTGCCCGGACACTCTCCCTTTTCCTCCTGCAACGTAATCGGATCATCAGACAATCAGAAGAAAGCCGGTCTTCGCTCCTCATCCGCCCCCTCCGCAAGCAGGACATTTTCCTCTGCGAGTTAGGAATCGGGGAGCCTCACAGCCAGGTCTGGGCAGCGGCTGCTTCAGTTTTACAACCCGCCACGCACCTTTGGCAGACCTGCTTAATGCTTTATTTTTCTAATTATAAAAATAATAAGGCACACTGAGACAGTATAGAAAAGTAAGGCAGAAAAAAAAATCCACCTATAATCCTGCCACCCAAAGGCAGTGCCTATTAACGTTTTGATATATTTCCTTTCTAGATTTTAAATGCATTTTTCTGCAGCTGAGATCATACTTGTATACATAATTTCATGCTCTGATTTTTTTTCACGTGTTATAATATTTTTCCCGTATCATTAAAACTTGGTTGAAAACATGAGCATTTTTTCCATATTAGCTTCTTTTTAATTACAGAAGTAACATACACTCGCTGTAAAGAATTAGAACAATTCAGAAATATATAAAGGACAAGGTAAAATTTTCCCTTCCCTCCTCCTTTCTCCCCCCATGCCTCAGAGGTAAACCACTTTTAACAGTTTAGTTTCTATCCTTGCAGACCTTTCTCTACACTCATTCAAAACAGCTCTTTAACTAATGGCCCCCACAATTAGCTTTTTCATGTCACAGTGTAGCTTGGAGACATTTCCTTACTGGTACATAGGGGTCTGCTGCATTTTAAGAAAGCCCAAATAGTTCATCTATAGAAGTACCCTAATGTACTTTGCAGTTCCCGTTAGCAGATATTTATGATGGTTCGATCACTTGTACAATAGTCTTTCTGTACCTGCACGAGCATTTCTCCTAGATGGTGTCATAGAAGTATAATTGTGTGACAAACGGGATGTGCATCCTAACGCTGTGAGAGATGCTGGAAATCGCCTCCCTTTTAGAAGGGTCTAATCATGACAGCCCCACCAATAGTGTGCTTGGCTGTGAAAGCTTGCCGTGGTTGTGGCCACAGTGTGTTGTCTGGTAACCTAGGGGTTGCCAGTTAGTTGTAGGACCCAACAGTCTTGGGTTCAAACCTCCTGGTCAGCTGCCACTGACCAGCCATGTGGTCTTTGCTGAGTGGCTTACTGTGTCTTTATGCTATAGTTTTCTCATCAATAAAATGAAAATGTTGATGACAATAGGCCTCTCCTGCTGAGTTTTTAGAGCATTTAAAAAAATGAAATAGTGCATATAAAACACTTAGCATAGTACCTGGTACAGAGTAAAGTGTACAGTAAGTGGTAACTCATTATTACTGTGATTTACTTCAGCCTTCCCCTATTGTTGGGCATTTAAATGGCTGAAATTCTTTTAACAGGTTTCTTCGAAGAGCTTTATCAGTTTTTCCCTTTAATTGGACAGCTTTTAAAAGTTTAAATGTTTATTTAATATTCAAAAAACCTGTGGCACCTCGCTGGCTCAGTTAGTGGAACATGTGACTCTTGATCTCTGGGTTCTGAGTTCGAGCCCCACATTAGGTGTAGAGGTTACTTAAAAAATAAAATCTTTAAAAATATATTTAAACAATTTAACAGTAAGAAATACCCATGACCCCTGTCATGTCAATACACACATTTTTCCTTTTTTCAGATCTGAATATGTCTTTATTTTTTTAGAAAATGATTTCCAGGAAGATTAAAAAGCAATACCAGAGGGTATAGGTGCAGAATTGGATGTAGTCATTCAAATCATTCAATTAAGAATATGATGGAGAGCCTGGGTGGCTCAGTTGGTCAAGCATCTGACTCTTGATTTCAGCTCAGGTCATGATCTCAGGGTTGTGAGATCAAGCTCCATGTCGGACTCCACGCTCAGCAGAGGGTCTACTTAAGATTCTCTCTCCTTCTCCCTCTGCCCCTCCCTGTTTGCTTTCTCTCTCTCTCTCTCTCTCTCAAAAAAAAAAAAAGAATATGGCTGGCTCAGTCTGTGGAGTATGTGACTCTTGATCTCAGGGCTGTGAGTTCGAGCCCCACATGGGGTGTAGAGATTACTTAAAAATAAGATCTTAAAAAAATAAAAGAACACACAATACTAATAACTGAAAAGCATCTCTTAGGTGTTTGAAACACAAAGTATATAAGTCTTCCTAACTAACTTGAGCTTTGTAGCATTTCCTAGTCAGGAGAAACAGTTAACATCTGAAAGTCCTGAAAGCTTTTTCCTTGGCTAGTTACATTAGATGGTTTGCCTTTGATCAAATTCCTTCCTTTTTTTTTTTTTAAGATTTTTTATTTATTTATTCATGAGAGACAGAGAGAGAGAGAGAGGCAGAGGGAGAAGCAGGCTCCCAAGGAGGAGGGAGCCCGATGCAGGACTTGATCCTAGGACCATGGATAAAGGACAACACTTCTTATAATTAAGCACATGGCTTACACTGTACATCCATACATATACATAGTTTTTATGACAATGTGTGTGCCAATACCATCACATATATCAGTCGCTCTAGGCGCAATTACGTGGGTATTTCGGGGCAAAGATGGAGAAAGTTATGACAAAGTGACATCACAGAGCAGGCCCAAGACCACACAGAATTTGAGAAAGTAATATTCATCTGAACAGATGCCATACTGTTTCTTTGCTTTTCCAGGAAGTGACTCCATAGTCTGGGATCTAATGTCGATTTCCGTCACCTTCAGTGCTCTCTCGTGATTTTCCAGATGGATAGTCTCCTGGGCTCCACTTCGGAAGAACTGAGAAAATGCTAGCATCTCAAATTATGCAAGTGAGGGCATGGGGTGGCTTCCTGTATTGCAGAGGCCATTTACAGAGATTGCAAGATGCCACCCAGGGGGGCCAAGTTGGAAACAGAAAGTCAGCCTTGGCATTAGGCTAGCCCGTAACGAGAACAAAATGGTTTGCCAAAGTCACACATGTAAAAAATAACCGAGTTTACAAGCACCCGGGTAGCCTGGCCTCTGACTTCGGGACATGCATTGCCTCAGGCATCTGATTATACGAAAGCTGCGCACAGATGCTCTGCAGCTGAGGCAGGGCTCCCGGAGTTTAGAGGACAGAAAGAAAGCCTCATGCAGCGGAAACATGCCATAAGGGGCTCTGCCAGGGGCTCTACTTCAACGTAAAGCTCAAAAAAGCAAAGCCCACCCCCCCCTTCCTTGTCACTCTGTTCAGATGGAGGCCTCCGGGCCCACTGCTCTGTGGCTGGTCTGGGCCTCACTAAGATGCCCATGAATTCTGCAGCCAACAGAGAAGGTCGCTGGGAGCTCCTTGCCAGGTGTTTCTTTCCTTAGTGGGTCGACAAAGATTTCCCTCCCATAATTGTCACTATATATGTCAATACACGATAGCACGTGCCCAGCTGTGTATCCCCAGAAGCAGGCATGGTGCCTGGCATGGAGAGATGCACAAAAATGCCTTTTATAAGCCTTAACGATATTCAAAAATATCTTTCTGAACAATATAGATGCTCAAAAATACCTTCTTTGAAACAGTTTCATGCAATCACACTCGCAGGAAACATCCACACTATTATGGTGTACTCAAGTGAACTGTAGGGGATTGGGGGACATCTGTGTGGGGCTTGATGGAAAAAGTCATTATGTTTTCTTTATAATTAAAGAAGTATAAAAATAAAATATAAAGTCATTAGAGTACATATTAAATACTGAATTTGTATAAAATTTTCCAAATAAAATATCTTCAAATTTTTAATGAGAAACTTGAGCTTGTTTCCATGAACATATTTTAAAAAAATTTTTATAGTATATTTATTTAACTTAATATATCCACAATATTATGATTTCAATATGTCATCAATATAAAATTAAATGAGATATTGTATTAAACAATAATTACATTAATATGAGATATTTTACTTTTTTTAATTTTACATTCTTACTTTCTTACTAAGTCTAGCATGTATTTTCATTTGTAAGTGAAATACAACACGTCTCCATCTGGACAGGCACAGTTCAAGTGCTCAGTGGCCACACATGGGCAGTGGCTGCCTGATGGCCCAGCACTGCTCTGTTGCGAGATAGTAAATATAGCCCGGGCATAATTCTTTTAAACCCTTTTTATATGCCTTGCAATGGTAATAAATAATTGCCGATGGAAATTTTAAAATAATGATCTATTCAAGTTTTTAGTTATCACCATCAATGAGAAATTTTGCCCAAGGAGGAGATAAAAAAATTTTAAAGTGTTTTTATCACCCTTCAAATTTTTACAGCAGTTGAAATTATCTTTAAAGAGTTTAACAGCTCTTATGGAAATTTCTTGTGATAAAGCAAAGGATTTCAAACCCATCAAACTTTTTCACACCAACTATTTCAAGATAACGCTGATGGTCTAGTTAGCAGAACAGGCACGTGTCCTTAGAGCAGTCCCCATACCCCTGGCTTGGCTACAGCTCCAAAGGCACACGGGCCGCAGAAGGACAGATTCCGGCAGGGCGGGGGAAGACCGAGGTCTGGGACCCAGCCCGATGCAGCCCCTCCAGCAGCCGCCCCCTCCCCGCATCCCATTCTCCAGCCTGAGCTGACTGGGGGGGGGGGGCTCCCAGGACATTCGAGACATAAACCCCAGCACTTCCTTGGGCCCCTGCTCCACCTCGTGCAGAGCTGGCACATTTTGGGCATGGGGCATCCAGTGACGGATGTCACTCCTTTCTCTCACTCCCTCTCATACCGGCCCCTCCCCACCCCATGCTGTTACAGCCACTCTCTGAGGCAACCAGATGCCGCTGCTCACAGCCAGAAGGGACTGCCCAGGTGGCTTGCCCACTGCAGACCCAGCGTGCCAATGGACTGGGGTAGTCAGTGCCACTGAGCCCCCACGGTCTGCCTCACGCAGTCAGGAGGCTCTGGTGTAACGGACACTGCACAGATTCCCTTGTCTGCTTCCTTCTTGCTAACGCTGTCCTGCCGCTGTGTGCCTCGGTCATCTCGGGCAAGTTATCTAACCTATATGCCTATATGGACTTTAGTTTTCTCTTTTTTATTTTATTGTTATTATTATTATCATTTTGAGAGGGAAGGGGGAAAGGGGCAGAGGGAGAGAGAGAGAGAGAGACTCAAGCAGACTCCATGCTCAGCACGAAGCCCGACGGGGGGCTCAATCCCACGACCCTGAGATCATAACCTGAGCCGAAACCAAGAGTCAGATGCTCAACTGACCGAACCACCCAGGCGCCCCAGTTTTCTCTTTTTTAAAAGCAGCTTTATGGACGTAGAAGTTACACACCACAAAAGTCACCCGCTTCAGGTGCTCAGTTCAGTAGTTGGCAGTAGATTCACAAAGCTGGGCAAAGACTTCTTGTCTGCAAACCAAGATGATCGTAGAGATTGTTGTAAGGGAGAAACGAGGTACTGACTAGAAAGTGTAGTGCCTGGCACATGGTGAAGTCTCGGTAAGTGGTCACTGGTACCGTGCCGACGACGATGACAAGGCCGGCGGGTGACAGGGGAGCGGCCCAGGATCCCTGCCACGAGGGACGCTGGCAGCCGCTGCGGCCTGGGAATTTGTCCCATGGCTTTGTGGAATCTGGGCAACCCCAGCTCCTCCTGTTCCTTCCACCCCGGACACGAAGCCAACACCCTCCTCATTAGGTGCTCGCAGCCCCCTCTGCATCCGAAGGGGACGTGAGAGCTGCTCAACAGCTGTGCGGGCTGCCGCACAAGTTGAGGCAGGAAGTGGGGACAGATGCCATTTCTTACAGAAAACTGAGGGGGAGAGAAATTCCAGTCAGCAGCAAGAAAATCACTTCCTTCACTTATATTTCATCAACAGCTACCTGCTTTTAATTGGCTAGGACTTTTTTTTTTTTCCAGAAAACTTTTACTCTTGGGGTGTCTGGCAGGCTCAGTCGTGGAGAATGTGACTCTTGATCTTGGGGTTATGAGTTCGAGCCTAATGCTCGGTGTGGAGATTACTTAAAAATAAAACCTTTCAGGGCCACCTGGGTGGCGCAGTCGGTTAAGCAGCTGACTCTTGATTTTGGCTCAGGTCATGATCTCGGGGTTGTGGGATAGAGCCCTGAGTCAGGCTCTGCGCTCAGTGGGGAGTCTGCTTGGCGCTCCTCCCCCCTCCCTCTGTCCCTCCCCCCTCAAATAAATAAATAAATCTTTAAAAAATAATAATAAAATCCTTTTTTAAAAAAGTTTTACTCTCAAGATTATTATAATAAATATTTATTGTTACTTTTTGGTATAGTCACCTCTCCAGAGGTAGTACTAAAAGTCTGGACTACTTTTAGACTATTTATTTACTTATTAAACATAAAAATGGAGTCATGAGGTAGTTCTATTTGGCAACTCGCTTTTCTTCACTTAAGAATATATCCTGACTACCACTCTATGTTAGTAAACAAAGTTTTAACAATTGCGTAGTATTCTTTGGTGTGGATGTACCATTATTTATTTATCAAAACCCCAATAGATAGGCATTGAGATTGTTTCACACCTTTTAACAATTATTATTACTGTAGTGGCTGCTGTGGTGTGCCACCCACGTCCCACCTTTAGGAGGGAGGTGCTCACACCCCTAGGTGCTGGGAGTTGGCCTGCTCTGTCCCTACCTGGACTGGTCCTCAGCCAAGTGGGCTGTCTGACACACAGTGAATGACCAGTCAATGTGTGTGTGGAAAGCAGAGTACGAAAGCCTGACCCCCTTGGCTCAGTGGCATAATTCCAAGGGGCCACTCCAGCTCCAGAACTTTCTGTGGTATTGGGTAAAGACTCACTGCAATGGGGCGCCTGGGTGGCTCAGTCGTTAAGCATCTGCCTTCGGCTCAGGTCATGATCCCAGGGTCCTGGGATCGAGCCCCCCACATCGGGCTCCCTGCTCAGCGGGGAGCCTGCTTCTCCCTCTCCCACTCCCCCTGCTTGTGTTCCCTCTCTCGCTGTGTCTCTCTCTGGCAAATAAATAAATAAATAAAATCTTTAAAAAATAAAAATAATAATTTAAAAAAAAGACTCACTGCAAGTGCATGGAAGCTTCACTTCTCCCTCTGTTCAGTCCTGCTTCCCCTGTTCCTTACGGGGGTTGTTCTAAGAGCATGTCCCTTGAAGCCTCCTGCACATAGATCTCTGTTCCAGGGTGTTTTCTGAGTAAGCTGACCTCAGATGATTGAAAATGTAAAAGGCTTAATTTTTTTTCCCCCTGAACAGTTGTCACTAGAGGTTGTCCTCTTAAGAAAGGAGGTGTCTTTTGAGGGAAAAAAACCTTTGCCAAATCTCCTGGAGGTTAGCGTGACCTGTGGGAGTGGAGCTGGCGGAGAGAGGAGAGCAAGAGGCTCTGCATGAAGCAGGGGGAGGAGTTCCTGCCTGGGCTCCTGTAGACAGGAGCCCAGTCAGGAGGGAAGAGGCAAGGGGACCTGAGAAAGACACGGAGAAGAGCCAGAGAGGTGGCGGGAAGCCAGGCTCGGTAAGAGAGGTGATGACACCGTATGGCCTCGAGGCAAACCTCTCTTGTCTCCCCTCAGGTTGTGTGTAAACTCAGCTATGCTAACAAGCTCTGGGGGAGTGGCTGTTTTGTATCAAAGGAGCTCAGTGTCACCTAAGGCACCCTGGACCACTGATGGTGCACAGAAGGACACAGGGGTCCACGACAGAGAGGAGGCTGCATGAGTGGAGTCCCAGGCTCCCAGAGGCATGGGACGCAACGGAGAGGCCAGCCTCAGAGACACCCTGGCCACAGTCTTCAGCTCCAAGCAGGTGTGACTTCAGCGAAGGGTGTATCAGGGCAGGTCTGCAGGTCCCAGGGGAACCCGGGAAAGGAAAAGTTCTATTTTCTGCCCCCTCGCTCCCTTTGGAACCCAGGACACCAAGGCCCCGATGCTCAAAGTGGCACACAGCATGATGACAGCTAAACAGGGCTGTTGCCAGGGAAAGTGGGGGAAAGAATGCCCGGTCCTGGGCGTCCTTTGAGGATCTTACTCAGAACAACTTTACTCACTTCACTCAAATTACCCCCTTACCTAGTTCATATATTGTAGTCATGACTGGCATTTGCCCACAGCCTCAGGTTTTATATGACTATAATCCTGGTGAATGGCAGTTTTGTGCAATACTTTTTATCTTCCTGTCTTCAAGGAAGGATAACATAGTAGGTAAGAGCTTGGGTCCCAAAGTTAGATGGGGCTGGGTTCCAAAACTACTTTCTTTCTTTATTTTTATTTATTTATTCTTAAAGATTTTATTTATTTATTTGAGAGAGAGAGAGAGAGACAGCACGAGAAGGGGGAGAGGGAGAGGGAGAGGGAGAAGGAGACTCCCCGCCAAGCAGAGAGCCTGATGCGGGGCTCGATCCCAGGACCCTGGGATCACGATCTGAGCCAAAGGCAGCCACTAAATCGACTGAGCCACGCAGGCGCCCCTTTGTTTCTTTTTCAAATCTACTTTCAAATCTAACCTTATAAGGTTTCTGAGCCTCAGTCTCCATACCTGTAAAATGGGCTCCTACTAGGACCTCTCTTATGGCATTGGTGTAAAGATTAAAGGAGGTAGTGAGATGACATTATGTCTACATAAATTCCATGACTTTAATATTCCCTGTTGTTGGACATTCAGGTGGTTTCTAGTTTTTGTCTATTATAAATAATACTTTTCTTAGGTAGAAATTGGCATATAGGATCATCCAATGCTTTATAAACTGTGTACTCTTTAGCTAACTGATAATAACCTCATAGCATGGTTATGAGAATTAAATGAATACACAGAAAGTGCTTAGAACAGTGCCTGCAAACACAGCATGCTTTGCAGAAGTGTTTGATGGTGTTATTATCCTAATTATTCTTCACCCCTTCACCTGCCCTCTTAAGCCCCCCCCAACTCTACTCTCCCAACTGCATTTTAATGATATGCTGATGCTCTCTTTGCCCTCTACCAAGCACTTATCATTTCCTCCAACTCCTGCAGGGAAAGAATCGGCTTTGCATCATCTAAAAATTCAGCTACTTCAGAACCTGAAATCAAGTGAAAGTAGCCTCCCATGGAGTATCTGAGAAGTCTCAGAGCTGCAAGTTCATTTGCTGCAAACATTTGCAGACCCTCCCCCGCATGGCCTTCAGGGGTGCGAAGCAGACTGATGGAGCCCTCTCCCAGAGCTGCTGCGGGGGGGAGGGGTTTACCAGTACACCTCACCCCAGCATTCGCTCACTCCTCCGGGGAGGATTACCAAGCTGGTAGCGGACAAAATTGTGAGACTCTAAAGAAACACTACACTTTCCTCCTAGATCTCATTCCTTCCATTTCATTTAGCATTTGCCTTATCATGGAGACACCCCCCCCCCCCCAACAGCGCAGAAAGCCATCCAAGCCCGATGCACCTGCCTCAGACACCTACTGGCTGGGCAGCTGGAACAAGGTATTTAATTTCTTGAGCCTCTGTTTCCTCTTCTGGAAACTAGAAATAATACCTGCCACACAAGGCTCTCGCTGTTCTTTTTAAATTATGGTAAAATACATATAACATTTACCATCTTAACCCTTTTTAAGTATCCAGTTTAGCAGCATTGAACCCACAGGGCTGTTTGTGAGGATTAAAGGAAATAATGTATATAAAGCTTCCAGCACATAAACTAATCACAGTGAACACTCAGTGAACGTAAGTTCCCTTTTCGCATAACTTCTGCCACTGAACACGGCCCACGGCATCGTGAAGCGGAGCAAGAAGGCCTTGGTCGGTTTGGTTTGAAGTTCAAACCCCGTCCCATCCCTCATCCTAGCCCCCAGCCTGCCGCATCCAGGGCTGCTGCTTATCGCTGAGCTGAGTTGGTTCTGGGAGCCAAGCTTGCCTGGTGAGCAAGAGTCAAAGCAGCGGGGCTGGTCCGGAGAGTGCTTCCCGAGAGATCTGCTTCGCACACCTGCTGATGGCACCGGGAGGTGGCAGCAGCCTTCGTGGGGGCTTTCCACGCAGCTGAACGAGGCTGCGGGGGGCAATCACAGAGGGTCATCCCTGCCATCGCCCGTGAAACTAGGACATGGGAGGTAACTGCTCCGGTTTTCGTTTCGTTTTGTTTTTTTCGGTTTTGTCAGAGCAACATGGGCATACGGTCTTAAAAATTACGTGATACTAAAATGCTCATAACAATCAGCAATGGTCTCCTTCGCCACGCCTCGCTCTTGCCATTCAACAGGCTCCTTTCCAGAAGCAACCATGGTCAACTCTTTCAGTTATTTCCTCTGGTATTTATCTCCACATTTCCACATAATATGCTTGTTCTCCTATTTATTGTTACCAACTTCAGATGTTTTCTGTTGACTTTCTGTTACGGTAGATGAGGATTTGACATTTTTGCACTACCTCCATGCTCTGACCACAAGTTTCAGTAAAATCAGAATTCAGTGCGTACTTCATTATGATTATGAATCATTCCAGTCTTTGCCAGGCCCTATAAAATCCTACAGGAGCTGGGCTCCCTCTTCCCCTGCCTGTCTCCCTCTCCATCACTCCTCTCCAGCATCAGTGGCCTCCCTAGTTCCTCCAACATGGGACCACGCTGAGTGTACTCCTACCCCAGGGCCTTTACACTTGTTCTTCTAGCTATCAGAATACTCTCCTCCCTGATGTTTGCCTGAAATCCTTCTTATTTCATTCATGGATCCGCCCAAATATCACCTCATCAGAGAAGTCTTTCCAGATTATCCTCCCCCTCCATCTGTTTCCCAGCTTTACTTTTCTTCACCGACTTACCACCTACACACACACACACACACACACACACACACACCCCTTGACATTATATTATATACTTATTGATGTAAATCCTGATTTTATATTTGTTGAGGGAAGGGACTTTGTTAACCACGGTGTCCCCCAGGGCCTAAGAACATGCCTGGCACATAGAAGGCTTTCAGTAAACACCTGCAGCAACTGAATGCTGAGCCTATTGATTTACTGTGCTTTCATTTCATTGTTTGTACAATTCCCCCCCCCCATAGTTAATATCTACCTTCGTTTTTCATTTAATTTGTTTTCTCTGGCACACACCCTCCAAGAGCCTTTCAATCCAATCTTTCATGTAAACGTATCAGATAATCTGCTGTTTAGAATTTCCCTCTTTGGGCTGCTATAACAGAATACCATGGACTGAGTGGTATATATATATTATATACATAATATGTATATATTTTAAGATTTTTATATATTTTTAAGATTTTGTTTATTTATTTGAGAGAGAGGGAGCATGAGCGGGGGGAGGAGCAGAGGGAGACGGACAAGCAGACTCCCGGCTGAGCGCAGAGCCCGACTGGGCTCAATCCCACGACCCTGAGATCATGACCTGAGCTAAAATCAAGAGTCAGACACTTAACTGACTGAGCCACCTAGGCGCCCCAGACTGAGTGGTTTATAAAAACAGAAATTTATTTCTTATAGTTCTGAAGACTGGGAAATCCAAAATCAAGGTGCCAACAGATTCGGTGTCTGGCCAGAGACCACTTCCTCATTCGTAGAAGATTATCTTCTCTCTGGGTCTTCACATGGTGGAAGGGTGAGGGAGCTCTCTGGGATCTCTAAGGACACTAATCCCATTCACGGGGACTCCACCTATTATTATTCTTGGGACCTCATCACCTGCCAAAGGCCTTGCCTCCAAGTACCATCCATTAGGGATTTGGGCTTCCACACACGAATTTCAGAGTACACAATATTCAACGCATAGCACCAGATTCACCAATTGTTACACTTTACCCCATTTGCTTTATCATCCTTTTTCCTTATATGTTTATATTGATGCATTTTTTTTCTGATTCCTCTGTAAACTAGAGGCACTATGCTCCTTTTACCCCTAAATCCCCAGGACCTGGGCTTGCCCACAGCCTGTTGGCATCCTGGTGTTTTCACCAAGTGTATCATGTGAGTATAT
Source organism: Zalophus californianus (assembly GCF_009762305.2). Lineage (NCBI taxonomy): Eukaryota > Metazoa > Chordata > Mammalia > Carnivora > Otariidae > Zalophus > Zalophus californianus. The sequence continues at coordinate 83,681,032 of NC_045606.1, forward strand.
TTCCAAAGAACAAGGGCATTCTCTTACAGTACAATTGTCCATCTGTTTTTTTAAGAAGGTAAAAAAGCAATGGAAAAAGAAAGAATGAAGGAGACTGAGTGGCCCCAGTCTTTTCCTGTGAAAGACTGAGCGAAGGCCCCGGGTAACACAAAAGGTCCCAGATGCCTGGAAGATAAAGCTTCTGAAAGGATATAGCTGAGGGTGGGCCCCCTGAGAACAACAGGCCTCAGGCACCCGATCAGTGGGGTAGGGTGAAAACGGGCAGCACTTCCTGAAGCTCCCTGCCAAGGATATGAAGAAAATCCACTCAGAGGGCCTTTGCCAGAAGCTGCTCAGCAGGATGCTAATGGATTCTGGGTCAGCACAGGGAGCTCAGGTCCCAGAGGACTTCTGGGCTGAGAGGACTGAAATCCCGAAGGGCCTTGCAAGGAAGTGTTTCTTTGAAGAAACCAAGTTAACTAAGAGAGGATGCCTCTGGCCACTGGAGGCGTTGGAGGTCAGCTCCTTGTAGTCTCTGGGAAAAGACAGTCATGCTAGTAGGTCCTTCTGCCCAATAAAGAAGAGTCATGTAAGGCCTTGACCTTCTAGAAAACTGCTTGATGGTACAAATTATGAGGGAGTGGGACAGCAGGAGAGTAAGAACTCTCAAAAACCCAAACAGATAAACAAAATGCGGTATACACATACAGTGGAATATTATACAGCTTAAAAAGGGAGAATATTTGGGTGCCTGGGTGGCCCAGTCGGTTGAGCATCCAACTCTGGATTTCTGCTCAGGTCATGATCCCAGGGTCCTGAGACTGAGCCCCGTGTTGGGCTCCACACTAGGCGTGGAGCCTGCTTGAGCTTCTCCCTCTCTCTCTCCCTCTGCCCCTCCCCCTCTTAAATAAAAAGGAAAAATAAATAAAAAGAACATTCTGACACATGCTACAACATGGATGAACTTTAAGGATATTATGCTTAGTAAAATAAGTCAGTCACAAAAGGACACATACTGTATGATCCCACTTCTTCGAGGTACTTAGAGTGGTCACATTCATAGAAACAGAAAGTAGAATGGTAGTTGCCAGGGCCTGGCGGGAAGAGGGGAGGAGGAGGTAGCGTTTAAAGGGGACAGTCTCCATTGTGTAACGTGAAGAGTTCCGGGTCTGGATGGTGGTGACAGTAACATAGCACATGAATGGACTCAGTGACGCTGAGCTGTGCACTTAAACACGGTTAAGCTACAAACTGTACATTACATGTACCTTCTGAATGTTGGACCATGTCAATGTACTATCTAAAACACTAAAAACCCGGGCGCCTGGGTGGCTCAGTTGGTTACGCAACTGCCTTCGGCTCAGGTCATGATCCTGGAGTCCCAGGATCGAGCCCCACATCGGGCTCCCTGCTCAGCGGGGAGTCTGCTTCTCCCTCTGACCCTCCCCCATCTCGTATTCTCTCTCTCATTCTCTCTCTCTCTCAAATAAATAAATAAAATCTTAAAAATAAATAAAATAAAAAATAAATAAAATAAAACACTAAAAACCCAAAAGTCTTGTCTTCTACGTGAATTCTTTTCTGACTACCCTAGGGAAGAGTGAGGCCTTTTCTGTCTGGCTTCCTGTTCACTAGGTCAGGCATTTAGTGATCTTCCTGATGGTGTTGATCCCCCTTCTCTGTGTAAATGTCTGGCTCTCTCCCCGGGGCCTTAGCACGTCAAGGGAAAGGACTGTGTCTCCCACAGTCCCCACAACGGGGCCTTGCAGGTATGATGTTCAATGTTGGGTGACTCGTTACTTAAACAAGAATTAGATACCAGAAAACCACAACTGAAGAAGAGTTGAATGAAGCTGAAGAAGAACATAGAGCATCTTGTTTGGTAAACGAAAACATCAAATTATTTTAAGAACTTGAAGGTGGGGAGTTGTGTTAGTTGAGTCTCTTTAGACTGAGTTGTAGGAAAAAAAAAACCCTAAAATTAGAGTAAGTGAAGAAGAGGAAAAGAGGGGGAGGGAAGAGAGAAAGAGAAGGAGCAAATGATGAAGTTGTTCTTGACACACATAACCTCTTGGATTTAGGCGAGATTGGATTCAGGCGCTCCTTCACATCATTCTCCATCTCTCGGCCCTGCTTTCCCCGGGACTGGAGGATTCCCAGGCAGCTCTTACCCTCGGTAGCAGAGAAGGCTACTCTGGCAGCTCCCGACTGGTTTGATTCTTATACCGTACAATCTCAGAGAAAAGAGAGGACTTCATTTCTGCTCTCTTTAGGGAAAAGCCCATGGATGCTTTCCTTTGACCCAGCTTGTGACCTCTCCTCTGAATTAATCAGTGTGGACTTGGATTGGAAGACTCTGTGCCCTGTCTTGGAATTACAAGGTTATGAGATGCTAGCACAGTTCCTGAGAAAGAGGCACCTTCATCTGTTGGTGGGGAGAGTGTAAACTGGAACAACGTCTCAGGGAATTTGTCAGTATCTGGTCGAGGAAACCCCTCGACTTCACATTTCCACTTCAGGAAATTTATCCCACAATTACAGTCACAGGTAAAATGCCATTCACATAAGATTACTTTTTGTAGTATTATTTATAATAGCGAAAGACTAAAAACAAACAAAATGTCCCTCACCGAGCTAATTAAATGATGATACATATATGTAATAGAATACTATGTAGCCATAAGAAGGATAGGGAATCTCTTTTGCATTATTACAGGAAAATATTTAAGATATGTTGTTAAGTTTAAAAAAGCAAGGTGCAGAGGAGTGTATAGAAATACTATCATTGTAAAAAAAGTGAAAAATATATTTTCATGGTAGCTTATACATGCATTAAAAATATCTGAAAGAAAGATAAGAAACTAATGGCACTAGTTACCTCTTAGGGTAGATGGAAATTAAATAAATGGGTCAACATTTGCATAACTTTGTATACATGTTAATGTTTGAGCCACAAATACATATGACATACTCAAAAACTTGAAAAAAAATGTAAAATTAAGTGGCTGATACCTCCCACCTCTGGGCACATGGCGCTAGGAGCTGTGAGGCGCGTGTGCCCCCGCCCCTGCCGCTCCCCTGCCAGCTGTCCCTGTCTGCCACTGTGGCCTGCGGTGGGGTGGGGAGGGGGGGAGGGGGTGCTGAGGGCCAGGCCATCCGAACGCTGTGCTCACGGTCCACTCCGCTCTCCGTGCGCAAATTCACAGCCGAACACGAATGGGTAACAACAGAAAATGGTATTAGAACAATGGGAATCAGTAATTTTGCACAGCAACTTTGTACAGAAGTTGTTTACTGTAGTCTGCCTAAAGTTGGGACAAAATGGAACAAACAAGATGAGTTTGGTGCTTTGGAAAGTGTGAAAGCTGCTAGTGAACTCTCTATCAGGAGAAGTAACTGAAATTAATGAAGCTCTTGTAGAAAAACCAGGACTTGCCCTCAAATCTTGTTATGAAGATGGTTGGCTGACCAAGATAACACTCAGTCATCCTTCAGAACTGGATGAATGAATGAATGAGTGAAGAAGCATATGAGAAGTACATAAAATCTATTGAGGAGTGAAAATGGAACCCCTAAATAAACCAATATGAAACAAAACACAACAAAACAAAGGGGCTGATACTTCCCTCCAAAGATACTAACCAAAGTTGAATTCCACATGTCATATCCTAGTACATTTAAACGATGAAACGTATGCTGTTTTTGGAATCTAAATATTATTTGTATATAAAATGCTTTGTAGACAAATACATTTCTAATAAAGCATTCTAGCCTTTGTTGGAATAATTTTATTTTTTTAAAAGATTTTATTTATTTATTTGGCAGAGAGATACAGAGAGAGAACAAGTAGGCAGAGAGGCAGGCAGAGGGAGAGGGAGAAGCAGGCTCCCCGCCGAGCAGGGAGCCCGACGCGGGGCTCGATCCCAGGACCCTGGGATCATGACCTGAGCCGAAGGCAGCCGCCTAACCGACTGAGCCACCCAGGCGCCCCTGTTGGAATAATTTTAAAAGATTATACTCAAAGCTTAGTGCCTTAAACAGTTGGCACCAAGCACCTCAGTGGAGAATTATTTTGAGGTTTGCTGGATTTGACCTCCGCACCCCTTACTCTATAATAATCTATAGAACTAAAAAAAAAATTGGGCGCCTGGGTGGCTCAGCTGGTTAAGCGACTGCCTTTGGCTCAGGTCATGATCCTGGAGTCCCAGGATCGAGTCCCACATCGGGCTCCCTGCTCGGCGGGGGGGGTCTGCTTCTCCCTCTGACCCTCTTCCCTCATGCTCTCTGTTTCTCATTCTCTCTCTCTCAAATAAATAAATAAAAAAATCTAAAAAAAAAAAAAGCTTTAAAAAAAATAAAAAAAAATTAAGTGGCTGATGGTTTTGAATGTTTGTTTTTAAAAAGAAAAACAGACAACTTTGAAATTAAAGCAAATAAAATGGTAATACATTTTTTAATTTATATATATTTATAATGAATGCCCCTAAACTTTCCCTTTCTCCCTCTGTCTTTCATGAATTAAAAAATCTGTGAAGTTCATTGGCACAGAATAGAGAGCCCAAATCCAGAAACAGTCTCACATATATACAATCACTTGTTTTAGGGGCGCCTGGGTGGCTCAGTCAGTTAAGCGTCTGCCTTTGGCTCAGGTCATGATCCCAGGGTCTTGGGATCGAGTCCCGCATCGGGCTCCCTTCTCTTTGGGAGCCTGTTTCTCCCTCTGCCTCTCTCTCTCTCTCTGTCTCTCATGAATAAATAAATAAAAATCTTTAAAAAAATAAAATAAAATAAAATAAATCTTAAAAAACAAAACAAAGCAGGGCGCCTGGGTGGCTCAGTTGGTTAAGCGACTGCCTTCGGCTCAGGTCATGATCCCAGAGTCCCAGGATACAGTCCCACATCAGGCTCCCTGCTCAGCGGGGGGTCTGCTTCTCCCTCTGACCCTCTTCCCTCTCATGCTCTCTGTCTTTCATTCTCTCTCTCTCAAATAAATAAATAAAATCTTAAAAAAAAACAAAAAACAAAAAAAACCAATCACTTGTTTTATGTATGTGTTGGCAAAGCAGAATAGTGTAGAAAGGACAGTCATCAGTAAATGATGCTGGGTCCAGTGAATAGCCTTACGTTAAAAAAAAAAAGGCAGCTTGACCTTTACTTCACATCATAACACAAATATATATTCCATGTACATGATAGATTAAATGTGAAAATTTAAATCATACAGTTTCAAGAAGATAATAGAGGAAACTACCTTCATGATCTTAGGGTAGGCAAAGATCTCTTAAACAGGACACACAAAGCACTAACCATTAAGAAAAAAAATTTATTTTGGGGCGCCTGGGTGGCTCAGTCGTTAAGCGTCTGCCTTCGGCTCAGGTCATGAGCCCCACATCTGGCTCCCTGCTCGGCGGGAAGCCTGCTTCTCCCTCTCCCACTACCCCCCCCCCAGCTTGTGTTCCCTCTCCCGCTGTGTCTCTCTCTCTGTCAAATAAATAGATAAAATCTTTAAAAAAAGAAAAATTTTATTTTGTTTATCAAAATTCACCACAAAGAGAGTGAAGTGACAATCACAGAGTGGGAGAACATATATGCAGGATATATAACCCACAAAGGACTGGCATCCAGAATATATAACGACTCCTACAAATCAATAAGAAAAAGATACAATTCGATAGAATACTGAGCAAAAGTCTTCAGCAGACATTTCATAAGATATACAGATGGTTAATAAGATGAAAAAAGGTGCTTAATCTCTTTAGTCAAGAAGGAAAGACAAATTGAAACCATCACGAGATACCACACCTGCCCACCAGAATGGCAACAATGAGAAAACACCAAGTACTGACAAAGACCAACTACAACTTTCACACGCTGCTGGTGGGGGTGGAAATTGGTATGACCTCCTTAGAAAACAGAGAATATTTACTAAAACTGAACATAACACCTACCCAATGATCTGGAACTCCCCCATTCCTGGGTATTTCCTTAATATAACTGCGTATCTATATGTGCATCCAGAGACACACACGAGACTATACAAACATTATTAATAATAATACCAATCTGGAAACATCTCAAATACCCAGAAGGTACAACACACAAACTGTGGTACAGTCGTAAACTGTGGGAAGGAGCTATACTTTACATGTGACATGGTTAATCTCACAAACTATGCTGAACAAAAGAACTGGGACACAAAAGAATTCATAATGCAAATTTCCATTTACATAAACTTCAGAAACAGCCAAACGAATCTATGACATTAGAAATCAGGCTGATGGTTGCCTTTGGGGAGGACTGGGTGGTAATGACTGGGAGGGAGCACAAGGTGGGATTCTGGGGTCCGGGGGGTGTTGTAGCTCTCCAACGGGACGGTTGTTACACAGGTGAGTTGACTGAAGTTTCACTGAGCTCTTTATGTCCAATTTTTGCACTTTTATATTACACGTCATTTAAAAATTTATTAAAAAGACACCTTTAATCTATGAGGAGACCCTGCTTAACAACCAGTGGCTGACAAAATTTTGCACAGTTGTTTTCTGAGTCTTCTTTTCCTATTGTGGAAGTTTCAAATTAAATAAGCAGACAGCTGAATATCAAAGCAGCTCTTCTTTAATTAGACCTTGTGTTGTCTGCTTCTGCGAACTTTCTTCTAAAATATTGTATTCATTATGAAAATAATGTAGTCATACAAACAAAGTTTTGATAAACAGAAACCAACAAAACTCCTAACCTATCTTATCAATTTATATACAAATTACTTTATAATTTTAATACATGTTCTTCTAATCTTTTTTCCTTCACAAACATTTAGCTGGTCTTAAATTCAGTGAGACAATTTTTTCTCATTCAGAGTTTTAGTCACTTTCTTTATAATCTAAAAATATATTTAAATTTTATATGTACCCAGCATTTAAGGTCATCTCTAAAATACTCAGCAATGTGAATGTATGTCAAGTAAAAATACAAAGTAAACTTCACCTAGCTGTTCAAAAAATAGCATAACAATATATCTTGAATTCCAAATACCTCAAAGCAGTTTATACTCTTATTTGCATAAAAGGGACAATGTTTTATTTGCTCTACTCTTTTGGTACAAAAAACATGACACATGGTCAATTGATAATGGGGCCACAACTACATTGCAAGTTTTCCTGTCCTGCTCCTGCATAACAGTGGGCCTGGTCAACAAAATATCAAATATCCAACTTAAAGAACTCTACCTCAGGGCGCCTGGGTGGCTCAGTTGGTTGAGCAACTGCCTTCGGCTCAGGTCATGATCCAGGAGTCCTGGGATCGAGTCCCACGTCGGGCTCCCTGCTCAGCGGGGAGTCTGCTTCTCCCTCTGACCCTCCCCACTCTCATGCTCTCTCTCTCTCTCATTCTCTCTCTCAAATAAATAAATAAAATCTTAAAAAAAAAAAGAACTCTACCTCATGTAACTCTTCCAGTCTCTGCTCTCCAAATACATCAAATGACTGGCTATTTAGATAATATAAATACACTGCTAAAACGTTGTCTTTAGGTTCATGCTTGAAAACACCTTATAGATGGGGCAATTCTTTTTTCAAATCTTCCTCTATCATAGAAGTAATACATCATAATGAATATACCTAGAGGTACTAGTTGGGTACCTCTGAAAGCAATCTCGTGGCCAAGGATTACAGGGCGAGGCTTTTATTTGGGAAGTGATCCCAGGAAGCCCTGTTGGAAATGGGCAAGTGAGACGGGGAAGGGAAGGAAGGCAACAGAAGGTATGTGATACAACAGGCGCCTGTTGTGGGCATCGAGGCTGGATCCCACAGAAGAACTCTGGGAAACAGTATAGAACATGCCTCATGGGGTCCCAACCAAGGAGTGAGGAAGCTGGGGTTCTTACCCTCCAGCTCCCACCCATTTGCTGATGGAGGGCTATTGTTGGGGGTCTAACTCCCTGTGATTTCTGGCCCATCCTTAGCTGGAGCAGGGCCAAGAGAGCCAATATGAATACACTGTTATTAATGTTGGGGACTTCTCAGTTTGCTGCTTCAGCTCTTTTTTTCTCTTCCTTTCTCTTTTTTCTCCTTCTGGTATTTCATTGATGTGTACATTCCACCTTTTGTAATAGTCCGACGGTTCTTGGATATCCTGTTCTGTGTTGTTGTTTTTTTTTTTCAATATTTTTTTCTCTTTGCATTTCAGTTTTGGACATTTCTATTGAACTATATCTTCAATCTCACTAATTCTTTCCACATCTGTGTCCAGTGTACCATCTACTCTATCAAAGCCATTCATTTTCATAAGGGTGTTTTTGATTTCTAGCATTTCTTTTTGATTGTTTCTTAGAATTTCCATCTCTCTGCTTACATTACTTATTTGTTTTTACATGTTGTCTATTTTTGCCATGAGAGTCCTTAGCATAGTAATCATAGTTATTTTAAATTCTGGTCTGATAATTCTAGTATCCTTGCCATATCTGAGTCTGGTTCTGATGCTTGAGTTGTGGGGGACAGGGGAAATATTATAAGGCATGATGATTAGATCTCAGTGTTTTAGTGAGCCTGTGCTCCTGGGCTGTGACCTTTATGAGTGCTACTTAATCTCTTCACCCTCCCTTTAGGTGAGACAGAAAGGCTAGAGGGGGTTAGAGTTCAGTATTTTCTTTTCCTCAGGTCAGTTAGGCTCTGGTGAAATAGTCTGTCTTAAGGGCAGGCCTTGTTAGGAGAAGAAAAGATTCTGGGCAAATTTAAAAATGGCACCCCACCCCCCAACACACACCCCCAAAAGCATGAGGGAATTTTTCTCCCCCCCCCTTTTTTTTAAGTAGGCTCCACACCCAGCATGGAGCCCAATGTGGGGCTTGAACTCACAACCCTGAGATCAAGACCTGGAGATCAAGACCTGAGCTGAGATCAGGGGTAAAATGCTTAGGAGCGCCTGGGTGGCTCAGTCATCAAGCGCGTCTGCCTTCAGCTCAGGTCATGATCCCAGGGTCCTGGGATCTCGCGTTGTCTCTCTCTGTCAAATAAATAAATAAAATCTTAAAAAAAAAAGAGTCAAATGCTTAGCCAACTGAGCCACCCAGGCGCCCCAATTCTTATTTTCAATGTGAGAATCTGGTGGAGGTAAAATACACAAAAACATGGGAATCCCTAATTACTGGGCCCCCTAAAGTTTTTAACTCTCAGATTTGTCCACACTGAGCCTCCAGCAATTTGTTAGTTACAGTTTAGGTTTCCCTACCACATCTTCACCAGCAACTGGTATCGGTTTTTTTTTGGATTTTAGCTATTCTAATAGGTATGTAGTGGTATTTCATTATTGTTTTAATTTGCATTTCCCTAATGACATATGATGTTGAACGTTTTCATATGCTTCCCTCTCATTTTAAAATTCACTATAAATATAGTTCACTGTTAAAGAAAATAGGATAATTTACCGCGATGTTTATAACATACATAGAAGAAAAACCTATGACAAAGATAGAAGAAAGGATAGGCATCCAGAAATGGATTTAGATTGTAGTTGAGTTCTTATGTTAAACATGGAGTGATATAATATCAAATGAAGGTAGACTGTGATAAATTAAAGGCACATATTTGTAAAATCTAGAGCAACCTGTGCTGGAGCTGGACTCTGGAGAAGGGTCCTTGAAGGAAAGGACAGTGTCGGCGAGTGAGGAGACACAGACACAGGATCAGGCGGTAAGCATCTCCTCACTCGCCGACGCCGTCCTTTCCTTCAAGGACTCTTCCCCTGCTGGAGCTGGGCTCCGGCAAACCTGAAAAAAATAAACAAAGAGGTCAAACTAATAAGTGCATAGCTGAGATAAAGTGGAATCATAAAAGAAAAATAAATCCTCAACCCAAAAGAAGATGGGCAAATATAAAAAGGGAGCAAAACCCACATGGAACAGTATACACTTTACAAGATGATAAATTTAAACCAACCATACTGATAATCACATTAAATGGAAATGGTCTAAACACCCCAATTAAAAGGCACATATTATCAGACTAGAACAAAAAGCAAATTTCAAGTATTTGCTATCTAGAAGAAATACACTTCAAATATAAAGAGATAGCATTATCATAGAATTATCCATTGAAGATGACAACCCAATAGCAATGATTACTCCTAGTATCTAGATTGTGGTCCCTAAATACCCTTCCCCACTAATAGGAATGGCTGATTACTAGTATGTGGCAGGAATGAGCCTAAGAAATTTTATTTGGCCCTGGGATATCTTCTTACTATAGAAAGCAAGTGAGACTCACAAGCCATAATGAATATGTAAATAAAACAAAACACTTAACTATACACTTAAAAATGGTTAAGATAATAAACTTTTTATTATATGCATGTTATGGGTTGACTTGCATCCCCTTGAAATTCATATGTTGAAGTCTTAACTCCCAGCACCTCAGAATGCTGGGAGTTAAGTCACAGGGAGTGACTGTATTTGGAGATAAGGTCTTTTAAGAAGTAATTAAGTTAAATGGGGTTGTTAGGGTGGCCCTAACATGACCAGTGTCCTTAGAAGAAGAGGAAACTTGGACACAGAGAAAGAGAGATAGCAAACAGCTACATGCATAGAGAGATGACCATACGAATACACATCGAGAAGGTGGCCATCAGCAAGCCAAGGAGAGAGGCATCAGAAGCAACCAAACCTGCTGACATCTTGAGCTCATACTCCTAGTCTACAGAACTGTAAGAAAATAAAGTTCTGTTGTGTAAGCTACCCAGTCTGTGGTATTTTGATAATGGCAGCCTGAGCAAACCAGTAGAGTGTATTTTACCACAGTTAAAAATAAACAAACCTAAGTTGACTCTCAAGAAAAGAGAAAGCCCAAAACAAGGAAACAAAACTATGTATTGGCCACCTGAGTGTCTGTGGGCTGCTATGGAAAGTCACAGAAAGTGCTCTATGAGTCATGTTGATTGGTGTCATCATATTTGTGTGGGGCCTCATTTCAGTTGGGCTCTTGACACTAGTGGTCAGCCTCTTGTCTGCCCTTGCATGGTGCTTTCTCCCTAAGCAAGGCCTCTTCTACATCTTCACCATTGCTCTGGAGCTATTGATTGCTGGGTCCCCTTTTCAGCAGATGACTTAGTCCCCTGCCTCACAGAGAAAACAGGAGAAACCAGCTTGAATCCTCTCTCCCTCATGAATCCCCTATAGACACTCACATCTACAGCCTCATCCATCCTTCCTTCTTGACCCTCTGGCTTCTCTGAAATGTGAAGTTGCCCCACCTCCTTTCAGCCTCATCCCACTCTTGTGCTTTCTCTCCTCCTTGGGGTCCTTGCTCCATCAATTCCTCCCTCTTCCTGTACTCTCAACCTTTCTCTTTCTACTGGCTCCTCTCCAGAAGCCTAAAAATATGTTCAATGCTCCCTCATTCTACCTTGACTTTCTCTCTCTCTAGCTACCACAACCTCTCCATTACTCCTTTTTATCCATCATTCTTAAATGAATAGCCTACTCTAGTTACCTCTCATCTCCCATTTCCCCTTTATTCGGCTACCCATGGTTCGTTCCTTCCTTCCTTCCTTCCTTCTTTCCTTCTTAATTTTATTTATTTATTTTTTAAAGAGTTTCTTTTTTTTTTAAGATTTTTTTAAATTTCTTTATTTTGACTGACAGAGACATAGCGAGAGAGAGAGCACAAGCAAGGGGGAGTGGGAGAGGGAGAAGCAGGCTTCCCGCTGAGCAGGGAGCCCAATGCGGGGCTCGATCCCAGGACCCTGGGATCATGACCTGAGCCGAAGGCAGACGCTTAATGACTGAGCCACCCAGGCGCCCCTCTTAATTTTATTTTTAAGTAGTCTCTACACCCAACATGGGGCTTGAACTTACAACCCTGAGATCAAGAGTCACACGCTCTACAGACTGAGCCAGCCAGGCACCCCCTGAATTCTGGTTTCTGTTTGCACCATTACAGTGACTATTCTGGCAAAGTTCTTTCATGACCTTGTGTTGCTTAGCTCTCCCCTCCTCCACTGCTAGCTGAATGCCTCCAACTAGATGTATATACAACTGGCATCCCGGTCTCAGTATGTCAGAATTGAAACACATCATTTTTTTTCTCAAATGAACTTCCCTTCCTGTCTTTATTTTTGTTAATGGAGCTGCTATCACCAGCTCCATACTTCAGCCTCATCTTTGGGCTTTGGGGTTGTTTTTGTTCAGTAATTTTAAGAAACTGTTTTTTTATCAGGTAATACACACCGAAATGATTCAAAATTCAAAAGGTTCATTGACGTACATTGAAAAGGCTCTCCCACTACTGAACACCAATTATCCACCTCCCCTCTTAACAGGCCAGTAATGTCAAAGTTTTGTATGTATTTCTTTAGGGATATATGCCTATATTTTGCATATGTAAGAAGTATTTTTATTTACATTTTTTCCCTTTTAAAAATACAAATGATGGGGGAAGGGGCTGGGAGGTGGGCGAAATGGGTGAAGGGGGTCAAGAGGTACAAACCTCCTTATTTGTTATAAAACAAATAAGTCACGGGGATGTAATTTACAGCATGGTAACTATAGTCAATAACATTGTAATGCATATTTGACAGTTGCTAAGAAAATAAATCTTAAAAATTCTCATCACAAGAAAAAAATTGTTTTTAACTTTTGTACGGTAACAGATGGTAACTAGACTTATTGTGGTGACCATTGTGCAATGTATACAAATATCAAATCATTATGCTGTATACCTAAAACTAATATAATGATATAGGTCAATTATACCTCGACAGCAACAACAAAAACAACAAAAACCCAGGCAAAATAAAAAAAAAAATAGCATACCATATACACAGTTCTACTTGCATTTTTCATGTATATATTTTGGACATCATTTCATCAGCTGCTTTTTCATCCTTCCTTATAGCTGCACAGAGTTTAGCAGTATTTCGAATTCCTCTCTTCCTTCGTCTCCAACATCCAATCAATTGTCAAGTTGTATTAATTGTGTATTATTTTTCCTACAGTCTCTCCATTCCTGGTGCCAATTTGTTTAGACTTTCACCTTTCTGCCTGGATTAAAACAATAGCCTCTAAATGTTTGCCTTGACCTTAGCCCATCCTTTTTAGTTCAAGCCATTCTGTTCAATTAATCTTCCTAAGTACCGCTCTGATTATGTCACTTCCAAGTTTTTAACAGTCACCACTATTTTCTTGTTGCCTGCAGAGTCTCACTCTATGTTCCCTCCTTTTTTCTTACTGTGCCTTCCTTCCTCACGCTCTGGATACTTAAGTCATACTCAAGAGTCTGATGATTCTAGAGCAATCCTTTTGTGTTCTCACGGGAGTATTTTTGATAATGTTAACTTTACCTTGAGTTATATGACCTTGCCACCAAGTCCAACTCCTTCCTCCCCAAGGTCCAGCTCAGGTACTAACTTCCCTATGAAGTCCTCCTGACCCTCACTATTAGCCAGGGCAAGACGTGGGATGAGCCCAGAAAGGTGCCTAAGGTGCAAAATTTAAGGAGGCACGCTCTCTCGGGGTTGTGGAAGCACCAAGCTTGCACTCACATAACCCTGAGAGTCAGTGGCTCCTTGCTTGCCTCATTCTAGTCCAGTCCTGCTGTTAGGAGTTCTGGGCCTCCTGTAAGTCCCCAAAGAGCTTGCTTTGTATATCTCTAGTGGATTTTCTCTTCTTACCTGTATCATAGTTATTGATAACAGAATTTCTCTTCTCCTCACTACTCTGAGCAAATTGAGTACAGGACCCCAAGCCTGCTCCATAATGGATCTGTGTTGTCTTGCCCAGAGCCTCATACACACAGATATACATTCACTAGAACTCTTTAGGTTGGGAGTGCCTACCCATCAGAAACTTCAACTCAAAGTCCTTTAGGCAAAAAAGGTAATTTATTAGGAGAATATTCAGGAACTTAGGAAACCCATCGGCAGGGATCCTGTGAATACCAGGAATCGAACTAGGGACTAGAGCACTGTGGGGACCCTGGGAAATTCTCTCTTGTGTCTTCTTCTCTCACTGCTGATGGACTGTCTCTGTTCCCCAGTTGATTTGGTGGAAAATGGTTCTGCTTACAGCTCCCAAAGTTAAAAAAAAAAAAAAAAGTTGTAAAGTTAGAGAGAGAGAGGGAGAGATCTCAATTCCAATTTCAAAATCTCCAGGAAATGATCTGATTAGCCAACTTGAGTCAGGTACCTCTTTCCAGACTAATCATCTGTGGCCAGAAGGTACTAGAGGGATAGTGCAGCCTTGGGGACCTCAGTGGTATTCATGGATTTTTTTCTCTAACTCCACCATTAATGTGACTCAGCTCTAGCATGATTCCAGTCTGTATCTCTTAGTCAAACATGCTAAACTCCCAGGACAGAGAATATACTTGGCATAGTATATATAAACTTGGGTCAAGTTCATGCCTGAGTCAGTCAGCAATGGGGGATGAGGGTTTTGAAGCATAGGAGTGACTTCCGGGGGCCATTTCTGTGAACGGGGGCAGTTTCCAGAGAAGGGGAATCTCTTGAGTTAGCAAGTCACACTCACAGGTGACTGTTACAAGGTATTTGTTGAATAAGTTGAATAAGTAAATGAGTGAATGATACTTAAAAAGAGCAACTGTCTAAAGCTATTAGGTAAGTATTAGGGAGTTACTGGACAACTCACTTGCTCCATCACCCTCAAGATCTAATCAGTCTCCAAACCCCTATTAAGCTTTCTTCCAGATGTCTCCCAAATCCCTCCCTCCCTTCTATGCCACGGGCACCACCAGTTTGCATTCATGCCTGATTGCTCTGCCTCAGCCTTCCCCACCTCCACTCCATGCTGCTGCCTGTGCCCAGAGTAATCTTCCCAAAACATATGGCTTCCCTGTTGCCACCCGTCACTCAATCTGTCTGAAACCAAACACATCCTCTTTCCATCTAAATTGGCTGTCCCTTTAGATGACTGTCAAACACACCACCATCTTTCTGTCATTTAGTTCTTAAAACCTTGGAATTACCTCTGACTTTTGCCCTCCTAGTCCCTCAGTATTTCATTAGTTACCAAGCAGTGTTGAATTTTCCTTTATTTCCCCCGTTGGATTTTCTTTTTATTTCTTTTAAACATTTCCAGACTAATTTTGGTCTGTTACGGAGTTCAGAATATCTTCCAAGGACTGTTATTAAGAGGATATGGAGAAGATATCTTGTTGGAGATCTGGGAATGCCTAAATCCTGTCTAGGCCAGCCATCTCCCTTTCCCGAGAGGTCACTAGGGGAAATATAAGGAAAGGGAACAATGACACAACTAGGCAAAAGAGAACTTTATTATTAGCTGGGTATTTAGCCTCAAACCACAATGCAGAAGTCAGGAAAGACAGGCTGGACTCTGGTCATCTCTGTCTATTCCCCCCCACTTGATGCCCAAACATGAGTCTTGGAACTTTACTTCCTAGTGGCACGAAAAGCCACCCTCACCAGAGAAATTGGACAGAAAGACAAATCTGCAGCTTCTTTGCCCAAAGGCTGGGGCTGTCCAATCCATCATAGGTGGGGCTGTAGCCCCTGGGCCTGGAGACTTCCTAGAAGGAGAAAAGAGAAGATGCTGGCTTGGGTGCCTCCAAGGAGGGCAAGGAGAGCCTGTTACCACTCAGGATATGTTGACAGTAGAAGGGAGACCACACCCATCCTGAACCTCCTACCTTTTAAAGTCTCTACCCCTAGAAAATGTACGTTAAGCCATATTCTCCAATTTCAGGTAGTTTTTCTTCTTTTGTGGATATGGGTATGACTTTGGGGTAGGGTGAAATTTCTCACTCACCATCACCATCCTGACTCCACCCTAAAGAGAGTGAAAAAGTGGCGAGCCTTGAGTGCCTTCTAGGGATCAGTGGCTCAATTTATTTGGATTCCTGGTGAATCTACACTATTCTGACTTTGTAAGTGTCTTGCTCAAAATCGTCAAAAGCCAACTGTTGCCCCGAACTAAGAACCAATTCCTAAGAAGGCCATTAGAACCCTCTATGGCCTGGCCCAATCTACCTTTTTTCTTGTCATTAGGAATGACCTTGGGATTGTGGCAGACAGGTCAAGAATAGGAAAAGGATGCCAAATGTAATCATCCAATGAAGAGATCAGTTGGATCTAATCAAGAGAAGAAGGAACTTGATTGTTACCAGAATTTTATCTACCTCATAACCTGATCAATGGGTCCAGAAAGAACTAGGTTACGCACCAGGGGGAATCTAATCTGTAGGGTAGGGCAGGATCTAGGAGAACTCTGTTCACATAGATTATATCGAAGGGACTTGGCGTGTTCACAGTGGTGGCAGAAGAATCTCTCTGAAAAATCTTGGCCAAAAAGCACTCTCAGCCTACTGAGATGGGAATCCCCATTCTCCTACAGAGGCAAGTCAATTGGCTGGCTTGAGGCAGTCACCTCAATGGCTTGGGATGATAAATAGTATTTAATCCTAAAAAGGTTCAGAATTATATATGAGAACGATGGAATAAATCCACAGAATTTGTATTTTTGTCTTAACTCTAATAATATTGTGTAATTTGGTATTTTCAATGTTTGTAAGATGTAGATAATTTATTAGAGAATCTGATAAATTAGCCTTGTGATTCCAATGTAAAATATATAATTCAGTAATTGATTTCAGAGTTGTATTAGAGATTTTTATTAGTTTGCAAATGGTATTGAAAGAGACTTTGGGGGTGCCTGGCTGGCTCAGTGGGAAGAGCATGTGACTCAATCTCAGGGTCTAGAGTTCAAGCCCCACATTGGGCATGGAGCCTACTTAAAAAAAAAAAGAGAGAGAGAGTTTGAGGAGTGTCTGGGTGGCTCAGTCAGTGAAGTGTCTGCCTTTGGCTCAGGTTGGGATAGAGTCCCACTTTGGGCTGCCTGCTCAGCAGGGAGTTTGCTTCTCCCTCTGCCTCTGCCCCTCCCCCCACTCATGCATGCTCTTTTTCTCTCTCTCAAATAAATAAATAAAATCTTTAAAAAAAAAGAGTTTGACATTCACTATACTTAAAGTTGAATATATTAGATTTTAAAATTTATTAGATTTAAAATATATTAGGTTTGCTAGATATCTGACTAGGAGCAAGTAACTTAACTTCTTGTGTCTGAGTTTTCTTATCTATAAAATAGGTATAATTATAGTACCTATTTCATAACATTGCTGGGAAGGAATTAATGAGTTCATACAGGAGTTTGCAATAGTACCTGACTTTTAGTGAATGCTCAGTAAGTTATTGTTGTTTTTATTCTTTATATGAGGACATTCTGTTTATTAGATCAGGCATTTAAACACAGAGTTTAAAAGGCAAGGTAGATATATTATGTATATAAATGCAGTTTAAAATGTTTAGTGGTTATTTAACATTAAATGAGTGAAATAGTTATTTAAAGGAGTGTAGTGTATTCCAGTTGAGTTGAAGGAGCATTAATCAGCCTTTTCTCAAGGACAAGGCCCATGTTTCCCACCGTATCCCCAGCACTCTGGCATTTGGTATAGAGAGGTACCCAATAAATGTGTGTTGAATTGACCTGACAAATCATATAAAAAGGATTCTAAGATGTTATATCCAAAAGACACTGTTAATTGAGACAGGGACTACAGGAGGAGCAGCTTTGAGGGAAGATAATGAGGCCAGGTTTTAACTGACTGAACGTGCAGTGTCTATATGACAGGAGCTCCTGATCATAGTTCAAAGTCTCATGGGCAGGACAGACACTCGGGAAACAATCTGAAGCAGGAAATACATATAACAGGGGGTCATCAACAGACTTTGGGTTCAGGGAGAGGAGGGCCCTTTGAAAATGACTGTTAAAATTTCCTAGATTTTGAAATAGATGAGATCAACTTAAAGGCTCAAAGAAAAATAGATTTTAAAAGTTATTACTTTTTTTTTAAAGATCATTTATTTGAGCGAGAGAGACAGCACTAGCAGGAGGGGCAGAGGGAGAAGAATCTCAAGCAGACTCCACACTGAGCGTGGAGCCCAACATGGGGCTCGATCTTATGACCCTGAGATCATAACCTGCGCTGAAATCAAGAGTCAGACCCTCAACCAACTGAGGCACCCAGGCACCTTAAAAGTTGTTACCTTAATACAGAAATATTAATTTAAATAAAGTAACAGTAAACAGTCTTTTCCATCCTCTTTCCCCCAAACCATCCTCAGACATAAAAAAACTCACCTTGACATTTCTAACCTTGTAACACATTACTTCCTTACACAAATCCCTTGTCTTGGCATCCCTTGAATGCTCTCCCTAGCTTTTGG
The DNA here is from genome assembly GCF_009762305.2 of Zalophus californianus. Classification (NCBI taxonomy): domain Eukaryota; kingdom Metazoa; phylum Chordata; class Mammalia; order Carnivora; family Otariidae; genus Zalophus; species Zalophus californianus. Next base: position 83,699,254 of record NC_045606.1, read on the forward strand.
GGGAGTCCCCAGGGATATTTACATGTGCTCACACTTATTCATCATCATCACCACCACAACAGCCACCATCTATCATACCTGTATTTTGTACCAAGCAGTCTGCATGCTTAATGGTAATTAGGAAGAGCTAATAATACCCAGCGCTTACTATGTGCTTCCTGGGTCCAGGCTCTGTTTGGAGTCCTTATATTATCTCTTAACCTCCACGTCTTGGGCAGAGAAACAGAGGCTTAAAATGTTGAGTGGCTTGTCAGGTCTCACAGGTAGGAAGTGGTATGGCCAGGCTTTGAACCAGGAGTCTGATTCCAGAACCCATATTACAATGTGGCCTCTGAAAGCATGGGGGTGTGGCTCCTGGGACCAGCACTCTCTGGAAAAGCAGACCCTGCCTGGACCAGCCCTTGGTGTTCCCAAAGAGGCAAAACTCCCTTGTATTGTTTACAAAGTTCCAGGTTCCCGGTAATCCTTATGGGGCTGGGGCTGCACACATTCCAAAGTAGAAATGGGGAGGCTGCTATTCTTGGAACTCTTACACAGTGGGTCCTGAAGGGTCCCTTGTGAAAATTGTTGCTTCAGCCATCTTTCTTCATTTCCTTATCCCCTATGGTCCCCCCTACCCCACCCCAAGGGACACAGTCAACCCTAGAGCTAAAAGCCTCCCACAAATCAGATCCTGTCAAGTGTCCCACTAGTGAGCAAACTACCTTGGACAGGCCTGCAAGCCGGCTGCCCCAACTGAGACCTACCTTGCTGCTTTACTTACTAAACACACTTGGAGGCCTCCCACTTCCACCTATTGCTCGGTCTCCCACAACAATCCACCCGGTTAAAGGGTCTTCACCTTTCTGCTCTATGCCCATAAGAATCTTGCCCACCCTTCAAGGCCAAATCAAAGTAAATCTCTCTGAAATTACCCACATAAGTTCAATTCTGATTACCCGGAGCATTTATTATCTGTAGGACCACTCATTTGGTTCTTAGCACACACTATAATTCAGCCAGCCAAATGACCAGCAGCTTCTTTTTTTTTTTTTAAGATTTTATTTATTTATTTGAGAGAGAGAGAGCACAAGTCGGGGTGAGGGGCAGAGGGAGAGGGACAAGCAGACTCCCCACTGAGCGGGGAGCCCAACGCAGGGGCTCAATCCCAAGACCCTGAGATCATGACCTGAGCTGAAAGCAAACGTTTAACCAACTGAGCCACCCAGGTGTCCGCAAATGACCAGCAGCTTATTGAAAGCAAAGCCAACTTGGGAATCTCCTGCATTGCCAAGGCTGATGAATTCCCAATATATTCTCAAGGGTCTAGGCTTCTTTTTATCCTTGCTCTGGGTGCCAAGATTAAGTCACCTTAAGTCAGTCTGCCTTTCTTTCTTTTTCTTTCTTTCTTTTCCTTCTCTCTCTCTTCCTTTTTTCCTTCCTCCCTCCGTGTTTGTTTCTTCCTTCCTTTCTTCCTTTTCCTCCCTCCCTCCCTTCTTTCTCCCTTTCTTTCTTTCTTTCTGCCCTAGGCAGGGTTGAATTCACAGTCCTGAGACCAAGAGCCACACACACCTCACTGACTAAGCCAGCCAGGCACCCCAAGTCATCCCTTCTTTCTTAATGCAACTACTACCTACACCTTACCTTATGGAGTTGTCTTCTGACATTATGCTGTCTATAGTTTCTGACTTCCACGTGAAGCTGATCACTGTCACTTCATTGGAATCCAGTTCTTTTAATCTCTTAGGGTAGATTTTTCTGCTTTTTTCCCTGAGACTGATTCTAGAATCTTTGGTTATCCAGAATGAAGAGCCTTTTGGATAGAGCAACTGGGGTTCACAGGCTCATTTGTCTTAAGAAAATAACTTGCATGTCTGAGGAGGGTGGACACAGAGGTCTCTCATTATATGTTTATTGAAGGTCTACTATGAGCCAAGCATTGCGTGAGGTGCTAGTATACAATCATGAACAAGATGAAATCCCTGCCCTCTGGCAGCTTCTGGATTGTGGAGGATTCATGGTCTGAGAAGTGCTGTGGAGAAAGAGTAACGCAGTACTTTCAAACTCTTTGTAGCTGTAATCCAGTAATCCAGTATCATGATCCAGTACAAATACACAAACCTATGTACATACATTTATATATCTGAAATAAAAGCTTCACAAAACAAGAGCCTCACTAAGTTTGACGCTCTCTAATATTTTCTATTTCTTTTATGAAATGTTGGTCATGACCCACTAAGTTCATTTTGTGCTTCCTCAGTGGGGATCAAACTGCAATGTGAAAATGCTAGTAATGGTTAAGAGCACAACTCTGAGGTCAAGCTGATGGCTTTCAGATCTGGCTCCACCTCTTATTGTCTGGGTTTGGGCAAATAATCTCTACATGCCCTTGTTTCTCTACCTGCAAAATGAGATAATAATAACAGTATATCTGCCTCATGGACTTTCCTTGAGAATTAGATGAGAAAGGAGATAATGTATGTAAAGGACTTAAAATAGGCCCTGAAACATTCTGAGTGCTCAATAAGCACAAGTGATAAATACTGGGTATGATGATAAAAGAGCCAAAGCACTCAATTTAGGGGCGATTCGAGAATGTGTCCTGGAGGAAAAGGCCTTAATGTTGAGACGTTAAGAAGTGGCAGGTGACGAGAAGGTATAAAGAATGGAGAAGAAAGTTCTGTGCAGAGAGAGCAGCCCTTGCAAAAATTATGAGGCGGGAGAACTTTCTGCCATGTATGACTTGAGAGCTTCTTGATTTGGCTGCAGCCTGAGGGAGATGTCTGTGGCAGATGAGGTCGAAGATGGCCGCAGGGGTGAGGTCACCAAGGGCCTTGAAGCCAACTCAAAGAATTTTAGGCTTTAACTTATGTGCATTGGGATCTTATTAAGCCTGTTAAGCAGGGAAATGACATGTTTTCTTTTTTGAAAGACCACTCAAGCTACAGGGGGTAGAATGGATTGGAGAGGGCAATTCCCCTGGCAGGGAGACCATGAAGTCTTTCGCAGCATCTTGATTAGAGATGATTTGGTAGCCTGAACCAACCATGCATCCTAACGCAATGGTTCTTAAATTATGGTGTTCATGAGAATTACCAGGACAAGGTGTGTTGGGGGGGGCCGGGGAAGGGCTGTTAAAAATGCAGTTTCCTGGGCTAACAAGCCAAGATTGTGGAGACAACCAATTGGGGCCCAGCATTTAAGTAATCAGCCCTACTGATCCTGATGCACGTAGTTTCCTGATCCCACTTTTAAAAACCAAGAACAAAAACTACCTCTCGTATGTCTCTGACATTAGATTGTTTTTCTGCTACCCACTCCTCTTTACTTCTCAGGCACCTGCTTGGGGGTCCCTATTGCTTCTGACTCCCTGCACTGAACGTACAAACTCCTTGACAGCAAGGGCTTCGTCTTTCTAATAGGTGCATCTCCAGCGTGTCCAGAACAAAACTGGCACAGAAAGGGCCCTCTAGAAATGTTTGCCAAACGAATGAATGAGCGGATAAATTAAAATATTGCTTTGTGCAAAAATTTTTGCTTTTAAATACCTGGGCAGGGTTTGAAATCGGGAAACAAAGGTCATTCCGAAGAAAGGGTGAAGGTGCGACTGTCAAGGCTGAGGAAAATGCGGGGAAGCCCGTTCCCGATTGTCGAGGCTTGTTCAGGAGGTGCTATAATTCTCGGGGCTGAGGGGCGAGAAATGTTACTATTTTCAGATTAGCAACCATCTTGGGCTGCCTGCGCCACTCTCCCAAGAGTCCACACTTGACTAATCCAGTTGCCTTCATGGTTCCGGCCCCATCCAACCCTGTCAAGCTAAACGTGGGCTCTAGGAGGCCGCGGGGGCGGGGAGAGACCCTCGCCCAGAGCCCCCTCCGGGCCAGCCCCGCTGAAGCAGCGCCGACCTCCTCATCATGGCGGCCGCCGGGCGGGGAAGCTGAGCCCGTGCGTCGCGTGCGTGCCTCCTCTCCCTCCCCTCCCCCCCCTCGGCGGCGGCGGCGGCGGCAGAGGCGGCAGCGCTCGCCATTGCCGCTGGTGGCAGGAGGCTGCGAGGAGCCGGCGCGGTCGCAGTCTCCACGGCGCAGGCCCACGGTAGCGCAGCCGCTCTGAGGTGAGTGCCCTACCGCGCAATCTCCAGCTATTTCAGCCCCGGCGCAGCCGCAACACGCCGCCCGCCCGCCGGCCGGCCGGCCCGCCCCGCAGCCTGCACCCTGCCGCCCCCGGCTCCGGGCCTGGGCCCCCGCCGGATTCGGCCCGCCTCGGGCGGGGGGCCCCGGCCCGGCCCAGTCAAACCGCCACCCCGAGGATGCGCAGGCCGCAGTAGGCCCCAGGCGTCCTGGCGGGCTCGGGAGGGAGGCGCTGCCCTCCCGAGAGCCCCAGGGTTCCGGCCTCCCCCGCCGCCTGAGGCTCTGGGGGCCGCGGCCTTCTCACCACCGTAGAACCCGGAGCCCGGGCCCGGTCTTCCCGCGGGCTCGGGAGCGGGAGGCCCGGGAGAGCGCGCCGGGCCCGGGAGCGGGAGGTGGGCGGGCTGCGCGGGACCGGAGCCGCGGCTCCCCGCTCGCCCCCTCGGCCCTTCCCCGGTCTGGTCCGCGGGCGGCGCGGCGGGTCGGGCCGGGGCGCGGGAGCCGCTGTCTCCTGCGGGAGAGGAGTCTGGCTCTTCGGGCGGTCTCCGAAGCTTCCTCCCGCCGGGGTGGCGTGGGCTTGTTACCCAGGTAGACCGGGGGACGCTCGAATATGGCGCGTTGCCCACCTTCTTGCAAGTTAGGAGGCGGCCCGGCCAGCAGCGGCGGCGGTTCGAGGAGGAGGGCGCAAAGTCCTTTTGTACGCAGAAATAAGGAGCGACATTGTGTTTTCTTCCCCAGCTGAGATGCTGCCGGTGGAGGGGCCTCGGTTCTTCCTATGCCTGGGGTGGTGGTCTCCTGGGTGAGGAGAGGGCGAGTGGCGCGCCCCTCGGAAGGAACCGAACTGTTGCCACTGTAAAGACAGGGGCTCTGGATGGCCTTGTGCAAGGGTATTATTTCACATCCCCAGCCTTTCGGGGAACTCAAGGGTTTGCCTCTGCATGTTGTCCACCTCAGTGTGCAATGATGTCCACCGCCTCCCTCACCTGTTGTGTCGTTGCTGCTGGTCCCAAAGTTTCTACAGTGCATCTGACTGTGTCCATCAGAACTTGGAGTTGTTTAAAAATCTTAGCATTTTTAGGGCTTCAAATGGTAATCTGCTCCAGCCAGTTGGAGGAGCTGTTGCCTGATCTCCATCCCTCCTTAAGCATTAGATTAGAACATATTAATTGCTTACTTCAGAGCTGGTGTCAGTTGTGCTTAATTCTTTTTGTGGTCAGAGCAAAATTCACGTTTTCTTAAGTGTGTAGAGACAATGGATTGGGAAGTTTTCAAGGTGAAGGCAGTGTGAGTGAACCTGTCAGCATGGACAGTGCTCACAGGAGAATGGGTTTGCGCATCTCACCTGTTTTTCCAGGGCATCATCTATGCCCACGGTGATCCTTTTCCTATTTCATGTCCAGCCTTTTTTTAAAAAAAAAATTCCTTTTGCTTTGACTTTGAACAGTAAGTTATTGGGTTGTTCCTCACTCAAGAAAGGAGGGGCGAGGGGCTTTGGAGATGCTGGGGTTTTTTGTTTTGTTTTTAGAGTTCAGTAGTAGTATCCAGATTTGTGTTTGAATGTTCTTGACGTATTATCTCATCAGGTAGTGAAAATATGACTAGAATCTGTGCATGAGTGTAATTTCCTTATTTTATGAGCAGGAGAGGAAACATACAATTATCACATGTAATGTAATACTTATTCTTGGGTGTGCAGAATTGTTTGTGTTAAGGGACTTTTTTTTTCTTCTGACAGGCATTAAATGTGACTTTCAACTGGGTCCATGACAAAAACAAAAAAACAATCAGATTAAGAAGTACTGCTTAATATCTTTTGGCACATGCTTATTTGAAGTCCTTTGATTTCATCCTATGTGCCTTTCCCCTCCCCCCATCTCAAACTCAACATATATGAGAGAAAATGACTTTTTGCTTAGTAGTCAGTGGTCATATTCTCACTTAGCCAAAAAGAAAAAAAATCATCCTCAAGCTAGGAGTTTTCATGGGAATAGATTTCTTACCAGGTTTTAAGGAAATTTAGCTCCTGGATTTAGGAAGTAACTCTAAGAGCAGCAGATAATGAAAGCCCTTGTCCAGATCTAGAAGGGATTAAAGAAGAAAGGATTTCAGGTTTCCCTCCCAATTCATGTATATTCCAGTGGAACCCCAAATTGCAAGTTTCTTGTTATTATTAAATCACAAGTGTACATCTATCTCTAATTTTGTTAGGAGCTGAAGACAAACTCCCTATGATTTAAATACCTGAATTTTCCATTGCCTGTATACTGTGAGTTCAAGCAGACCCCTGAGTTGTCTTGGAGAAGTATTTTATGTGAAATAATCACAAATGGGTGACTGTTTTAAGGGAAATTTAAACTCCTTGGGGTCTGGGATTAAATTTTTTATACCTCATATATAATAAGGCATTCAGTAAATGTTGGGAAATAATGATGAATAGTAATTTTTGAAATTAAAAATTTTTTCACAAGTATTTGAAAAAAACGTACTGACTTTTGGTTTTTGGAAGGGCTATGAATTGTCAGCCTTTAGAAGCACACCCTCCAGTCTGGAGAACAGGAAGTTATTGCATATGTTCAGCTTCTGTTAGATCTCTTTAGGCAACCCCAGTGCTTTGTGCTGCAGTGGGCTTGTTCATCCACTTAGGGCCACTGTGAAAAATTGGAGTGTGAAGCGGGAACTCTGGGTTGTTGAGTCTCAGAAGTGTCTACTCTAACCTCAAGAATTTCAGTGCACCCTCTCTGGGGTTGTAATTAGTCCAGGAAATGTGATATTTGAATTTAAATGTGTGTGACTTTGTGTGGTGCTTATTAATTATGTAATTATGTGTGTGTGTGTATTGTATTTGGAAAATCAGTCTTAAATACCAATCTTTTGTAAAAAACGTTTTAGAAAATGTTCTCTCTGTTCGTTCATGTTTTCCTTGAGAGCTAAAACTAGTGTTTTCAGCCTGAGCTTACCCAAGTATAATTTTCCATAAATGTTTAGTAAAACAGCAATGAAAAAGAAACCTACTTGTTAAGCTTATTTTAGAAACATTTTATTTAAACCAAGTCCAATCATTGTTTTGTTTTGTTTTGTTTTTGAGGCTCTGGGTACATGTTAATTTTTGTGCATTATGTATCATAGTTCCTTTCTTAAGAGCTAGGGGATGGATTATTCACTTTCTGGGCTTTTCAGTTAGAACTTTGGTCCATCAATATTCTTCTAAGGTGATTGGGCTGGAAGAGACAATAGTAAAAGGAGGTGAAACAAATCAACTTCGGGTGTTTCCAGAAGATTACAACCACATTGAGCTATTGGAAACTTTGAATCTTGGAGCAACAAGAATGCTTTGTCTGAAGTTATTTTGATGTAATATGGACAAAAGTTGGAAAATGAAAAGAATTTTTGACTGCTCAGGTAAAATAAGTGGATTATATATGCCTTAGAATATATATTTTTTTCTGAAGTGTAGTTCAGAATTAGGCTAATGAGTTTTTGACCCCACTCAATGCGGTTTAGTTATTGAAGCTTCAAACACATTTCATCATACAGTCTTTTTTTTTTTTGCCTTTTCACCATGTCTGTGGGCCTAAATGTGAACATTTATATGAAGTGAAGAAAAGTCAGAAAATACAACTTTGTTTATTTTTATTTTTAAATTTTATTTATTTATTTGACAGAGAGAGACACAGCGAGAGAGGGAACACAAGCAAAGGGAGTGGGAGAGGGAGAAACAGGCTTCCTGCAGAGCAGGGAGCCTGATGCAGGGCTCGATCCCAGGACCCTGGGATCATGACCTGAGCCGAAGGCAGACGCTTAACAACTAAGCCACCCAGTCGCCCCAGAAATACAACTTTAAAGAGAGCTTTTAGTATATTTTTGAAAGACAAAAACAAAAAAATCTAGGAGGCAAATAAGGTGGGCCTACCATATTTGTGATCCCTTGAGGCAAATCTGTATTCTGTCACCGAAAGTAGCCTCTTAGAAGATAATTGTACCATATATGGGATTTCCTCCAGAATCCCAGACCTTGTAGCCTGCCTTATCAAACTGTTACTGAACCATCAGATAATTTTTTGAGGAAACCAGGTTAAGGGAGGGGTGTGTGGGTGTGTGTGAATGTGTTTCGGGAAAGTTGGTTACTCTAGAAGAGTAACTGATGCTGATAAAAGAATCTAGTTTTATAGATTGGGATGATCACTGGAATTTAGGGCATGTACTTTTTTTTTAAGATTTATTTATTTATTTGAGAGAGTGAGTGAGCAAGCCAGGGAGGGGCAGAGGGAGAGGGAGAAAGAGAATCCCAAGCAGACTCTGAGCTGAGCACAGAGCCTGACATGGGGCTTGATCTCATGACCCCCTGAGATCATGACCTGAGCTGAGAGATGCTTAACCAACTGAGCTACCCAGGCACCCCTTTGGGTACGTATTTTTTTTTTTTTTTAAAGATTATTTGACAGAAAGATAAAGCGAGAGAGGGAACACAAGCAGGGGGAGTGGGAGAGGGAGAAGCAGGCTTCCTGCGGGGCTCGATCCCAGGACCCTGGCATCATGACCTGAGCTGAAGGCAGACGTTTAACGACTGAGCCACCCAGGGGCCCCTGGGCACATATTTTTAAAGGAAGCTAAAAGAACTACTTATGTGTGGGTCATCTGGTAATTTAGACTGATTTATAGATAAATATATAGTGTATTTAGTATACAAGCATAGTATTTAGATAAATTCATGCATGCTGATTTCTATGGTTATAAATGTGAAAATTTTGGCTGACAGTTTAAATGGACATTTTCTTAATAACTCTTAAATGGTTCCTGTTGGGTAAACTATGCCAAGCCTTTTTCAGAATTATGAAGAATGAAGTTTTTATGCGTAAACGTTAAGACTTGTTTTTAGAAAGGAACTTGTATCACTATTGGTAATTGTAAAGTCTTTTTTGCTTTTTAGAACTTGGAGAGTCTGTTTTGTTGCTGCTCCTGAATGCTAATGTGGTTAGGCTGGCAGCTAGACCTACAAAAACAAGAGGAAGTGAGGAAATGTCCCCATGAAACATTGCTTAAAACTAAGCAGCGGACTAGAAATGGGGATTGAGGGACTAGGGGACTTAATTCTTGTTTTATGTTCAAAAGGGGATAAGGTATACCCTTCATTGAGAAATAACCTTAACTCTGTCTTTGGAGTTTTGCCATTCATTCACTAGTCATTGATCAAAGACATGCTGTATTCCAGGCATGTGTTAAGTGCTACAGTAACAAGTAAACCACAGGCCTTGTCTACTAGAGGAGAAAGATAAGGGCTCAACTAACTACAATATAGCTTGTTGAGAAGTAAAATAAAGACTCGTGTGGAATTATAGAGGCAGGGGGTGAGTAATGTGGGGAGAGTAAGTGAGGTTAGGGAAGACTGTAGGAGATCTTTAAGTAGGACTTGAAAAAGTGAGTAGCTGTTTCACCTGATGGAGAAGAGGTTAGAGGAAGGGCATTGATAGTCTGAGGAATAGCAAGTAGATTTTGCTATGCTTGAGGAGTAGTGGAAAATGAAGCTGATGAGGTTGTGACTTGATTGGGAAGAGCATGGGGAGTTCAAAGATTATAGTTCATTAATGAATGATGATGCCTTTAATTAAGATAGGGACTGTATTGGAAGAACAATTTGAGAAAGAAGGGAATAGGGTATGATTCTAGATGTGGGAATCAAGATACATCAAATAGCTCCCTATTGACAGATTTGGCTGGAGCAGAAGGGGAAGTGGGGATCAATTAAGAGACTTGTATCCATTAGCATAATGTCATTCAGAAACTGCAAAAGAGTATAGTATCAGGATTGAGAAGACTAAGGGCAACCTTAACCAAGCATCTACATCTGAAGGTCAAGTGGAAGAGGAGGGGCCTATGAGGGAAGTTGAAAAAGAATGGCTAAAGAGATAAGATAAATAGTATGGGTTTGAAGAAGCTAAGGATAGGGGTTAAGGGAATTGTAACAGGGAATTTAGCAACTTGAAATCCTACGGAGAGCTCATTGGGATGAAAACTGGATTTGGCAATTAAGAGATAAAAGGCATTTTCTGAGTATGTGTGTATGTATTGTGTGTGTGTGTGTATTGTTTTGACAGGAATCATAGTGTAAACAATAGATTTCTAGAGCATTATTGAATACAGGGTCTATAAAACCCAGTTTAATAGATGACCTATGCTTAGAAATAGGTCCTGTTCTTCCCCTTATGGAAATTATAGCATAAAAGCTTTGAGAGAATACTTCAATTCTAACAATTAGATTTTATAGATTTGAGTATATAGTATATGTGTTTTAGTTTATAGTCTTTTTTTTTTAAAGATTTTATTTATCTGTCAGAGCACAAGCAGGGGGAGTGGCAGGCAGAGGGAGAAGCAGGCTCCCTACTGAGCAAGGAGCTTCACTAGGGACTCAATCCCAGGACCCTGGGATCATGACCTGAGCAGAAGGCAGGTGCTCAACAGACTAAGCCGCCCAGGCATCCCTGAGTTTTTAGTGTTTGTGTTTTTTTTTCCAAAGATTTTTTGTTTATTTATTTGACAGAGAGAGACACAGCGAGAGAGGGAACACAGGCAGGGGGAGTGGGAGAGGGAGAAGCAGGCTTCCCACCAAGCAGGGAGCCCGATGCAGGGTTCGATCCCAGGACCCTGGGATCATGACCTGCACTGAAGGCAGATGCTTAACAACTGAGTCACCCAGGCGCCCCGAGTTTTTAGTTTTTTAAGATGCAGATTTTTTTTATAATTTAATGTTAAATGCAGGGGTTTTTAGCCTGAATTTTATAGTTCTGGGACTCAGGGATATATTTTGGTCATGTAACCCTGATCTCTTGAAATTGTATGAAAAATTTTTTATGTGTGCCTGTGCAGTTTTTCTGGGGAGAGGGTCCATAGCGTTCTTGACACACGGAAAAGTCAAAGGCCTTTTCGGTATTGTTAATTAAGTCAAATACTGGTTGTGTTGGCTGGCTGAAATCTGTTAACTCGATTGACTGGGACAGACCAAGGGGAAGAAATTTTGAGTGGGTATCTCAGGTGAAGAACTTCGGGAAGATCTGAGACACCTCCAGGAGATAGGACTAAGAGCACCAGAAGGAAGGTGGGAGGAATGCCAAAGCAAAACTTAACCAATTTCAGAATCTTGCCAAGTCTTCTGGATTCCTTGTTTTGTTTTTTTGTTGTTGTTTTGTTCTTTTAATACTCTAGGATTCACACTAGTATATGACTATCAGTTCATATACTATATACAGTAGTAGGCTTTGTGGGCGATCAAATTACTATTTTATTTTTTATTTATTTTTTTAAAAAGATTTTATTTATTTATTTGAGAGAGAGAATGAGAGAGACAGAGCACGAGAAGGAAGAGGGTCAGAGGGAGAAGCAGACTCCTCGCCGAGCGGGGAGCCCGATGCGGGACTCGATCCCGGGACTCCAGGATCATGACCTGAGCCGAAGGCAGTCGCTTAACCAACTGAGCCACCCAGGCGCCCAAATTACTATTGTTTTAAAGAGAGAATAAGTTTTAAAAGAAAGCTTTGTGGTTTATAGATTGCACTCAAAAATGTTTAAGTTCAGAGTTCTTATACTTTGGAAGTTTTCTAAAATGCACAAATGTTTCAGTCTAGTCATTTGGGGCAAGACATTCTTTACTTGCTTAATTTTTCTGACCATGAAGTGAAAATACCATTGGCCTATTTTACAGGGTCCTTCTGAAGTATGACAGTTATGGAATGCTTTGAGATCTATGATGATTTAATGCTAACAAATTGCTAGTGTTCCAAGTTTCTTAAGTTATTAATAAAATCTAGAAACTTAAGCAAATTTTTAATGTTCCATATTAGAACTACTTATTCCAAAATCATTTCATTCTGAAATTTTTTATTTTATTTTTAAATTTTATTTATTTATTTGAGAGAGAGAGGGCACAAGCAGGGGGTGGGGCAGAGGGAGAGGGAGAGCAGACTCCCCGCTGAGCAGGGATCCCGATGTAGGGTTCCATCCTAGGAGCCACCCAGGTGCCCCTCATTCTGAAATTGTAGATAATTGGTCATTTTTACTTTCTACCTCTGATTTTTGGATCTTTGAAATTAGATTAGGAGACAGTTTTGTTAGCTAAGCCCTAGGTTCTGGGGCAGTGATCTCCAGTGACTTGTATGGTCACCCATTCAAGTAAAAATTTTGAGCACACATTCTGAATCACTTTATTTATAAATGATGTTCCTGTGCTATTGTACTAATACATTTGTGTGCATTATAAAGTATATAGAAGATAGGAACTTTTTTTTTAATTTAGCAGAGAAAGAGCACGAGCACACAAGCAGGGGGAGCGGCAGGCAGAGGGAGAAGCAGGCTCCCCGCTGAGCAGGGAGCCCAGTGTGGGACTTGATCCCAGGATCCTGGGATTATGACCTGAGCCAAAGGCAGACGCTTAACTGACTGAGCCACCCAGGTGTCCCAGAAGGTAGGAATTTTAAAAGGACAAGATAAAGATGAAGTAGTTTTTTTTAAAATGTCTTGCTAATTGAGTTAATGATGGTTCATAACTTAAGAGTTTGATTAGCTTGTGTTTTTTTTAAGATTTTATTTATTTATTTGAGAAAGAGAATGAGAGAGAGCACGAGAGGGAAGAGGGTCAGAGGGAGAAGCGACTCCCTGCTGAGCAGGGAGCCAGATGTGGGACTCTGTCCTGGGACTCCAGGATCATGCCCTGAGCTGAAGGCAGTCGCCCAACCAACTGAGCCACCCAGGCGCCCGATTAGCTTGTTTTTATAAATATATTTGTTCATAATTCATTTTTTTCCTATAATTAATGCCAGCAATGTTTTATGGACTGTTGGTAAATACAAGGGAGCGATGAATGGGGGCTCCTGGGTGGCTCAGTCAGTTAAGCATCTGACTCTTGATTTTGGCTCAGGTCAGGATCTCAGGGTTGTGGAGCCTCTTGTCTGCTCAGCAGGGAGTCTGCTTGAGATTCTCCCTCCCTCCTCCTCTGTCCCTCCCTTCTGTGCTCACTCTCAAAACAAATAAATGTTAGAAAAGGCGGGGGGGCGCCTGGGTGGCTTAGTCATTAAGCGTCTGCCTTCGGCTGGGGTCATGATCCTGGAGTCCCAAGATCAAGCTCTGAATCAGGCTCCCTGCTCAGCGGGGAATCTGCGCGCCCCTCTGCATTCTCTCTCTCTCTCTCTGAAATAAATAAAAGCAATGAATTAATATTGGGTAATCTTAAACAGAAAGTTTGTGTTATGGAACTTATAATTAGCTGTGTTTGTGGATTATCTTTACATTCACTAATCTACAAAGAAGATCCCTAGGTAGAACTGGAGTATTTTATCTTTTCCTTTGTTGGTTTTTTTTTTGGCTCTTTGTCTTTTATTAAACAGTTATGAAATAAAATTCTTAGTAATTGATCTTCTGTATAACAATAATTCACAAATTAAAGAACCAACCAAGGTTTGCTAATTAAAAACACTGTCATAGACCTAGTCTCTTGCCCCAAAACTGGCTTCAGATACTAAGTCTAAGAAGAAATAATTCTGATATCACCAGTTATGTGACTGAATGTTAAAATTTTGTCTTTTCCTTAATTTTTGGTTCTATATTTTCAGAGTTTTTTTTACATTAAAAATATATTATTTTTGTAGTGAGCAATTTTAGAAAGAAAAAAAAAACCCTCCAAAGTCAATGGTTGTTTTCTTTGGTTTATACGCATATAGATGATTTTCATTTTCTTTTTTATAACTTTGAAATTATCTTTAGTGAACATGCATTAACTCTTATAACCAACCCTCCCCCCCAGCCCCCATAAGTATGGATAAATATAATTATGGCCCTAAAGGCTCACTATCAGATTTTGGGCAGGCAAGTCACTTATCTTCACTGGACCTGTTGCCCCACTTGAAAAATGAAGACAGAAATGGTATCCAAAGTTTCTTCTAAATAAAAATTCTAAATTTCTAATTCTAAAATTGAGTCTGTGTTACGACATGTTAAACAATAAAAATGGTATTTTCTTCTTAAAAAGGCATGTATATATGTTCATTGTAGAAAAGCAAAAAGAAAATTTAAAATGTTTGTAATTATACCATAAAAATATAATATTTTAGTATATATAGTTCTAGATACTTTTCTCCGTCTATATGTATGTACATGCATAAGTACACTGTCTATGAAGATGCAATAATACTGTGCATACTGTTTTGAACCAGAAATGTCTAATTTTATGTAATTCATCTATTTATTTTTGCCCTGAAGTATTCTTAATGGGGCAGTTGTAAATCCATTTGTTTTAATGAAATATAAAAGATATTTAAAATTTTCTCTCCAAATACAAATTTGTTCAGGAAATGCTTGCTGTCTGTTTCGTGCTCCGTGTGTTTTTGCTGAGGTAAGGGTAACTTGGAGTAAGGGCAAAAGGGCTGGCCTGTGAAAGCTTACTTAGTGAAGAATGAAAGCTAAATCCTGGGTTAACCTCAATTTCATTCACATAATAACTCATTTTTTTTCTCCACTCTGTCCTCATACTTTCTGAGCTAAGATTTCTATATGCAGGATAGTTTCTGAAGTGAACAAATTTATCTCAGTATATTATTGGCCCTTTAATTTTATCCTGGGACCTTTTGACTTGTTTTATTCCTCTTGAGAGCAAATTAGATTATTAGTAGCAGCAATAGTGTAATACAAAAGTGTTAAAAATACCTGGTTTCTTTTTTTTAGCATTATCTATGGGGATTTCAAAAGATTATATGTATATAAAATATAAGTATATGTACAAATATAAAATGCTATGTAATCTCATTCATGCTTGCCCTCAATGAAGCATGTGGCATATATAATTCTAATTTTAGGTAAAAATAACGATATTTCTCAAAGTTAACTTTCTTAATTTATACAGTGGATTCTCTTTAGAGTTAGTAATAAAACCCAATTTTCCTGCCTTCTCCTTTAGTTCTGTCTTTAATCCCTGTGGTAGTTGCTTTGTTTTTGTTTTTTATACAAAATGGAAAGCACATCTAGGGTAAATAGTTCCTTAGTTACGGCAACTAATATCCAAAGCAATCTAGTCATTTTTCGACCTAGTATAGTATAAAGTTTATGGAGGTGTGTGTTGGAAGAATAATATCTGATTGATTTATTATCCTTTACTCTGAAGATTAGTATCTTTTCTAGGAGAAAACCTTTATGCTTGACATTTAAAATGCTAAATCAATATCTTGCAGATAGAGCAAGAGGTAGAGAATCTGGGAATAAAAAGAACAAACTTATTGCCTCTTAAACTTGTTTTCAGTTTTTGTATCTGAACATGTGAGAATAATAATAGCTAATTCTAACTTGAGATTCCATCAAGATGGATTGTCTTCATTCTGAAGAAATCCATTTTATAGCCATAGAGTGGTATACATCCACTGCCCTTTAAATAGGTAATCTTTGTTTAGTATTTTTTTTAAGTTTTTAAAAAATTTATTCATTTAAGTAATCTCTACACCAAGTATGGCCCTTAAACTCACGACCCTTGAATCAAGAGTCACATGCTTCTGACTGAGCCATCCAGGTGCCCCAATCTTTGTTTAGTATTAATTTAGGGCTTTTGGTACAGTAGTGATTCTTGTCTTTTAGGTTAGCATGATTTTGAAATTATCTTTTTTTAAGAATAATGATTACTTTTTAACAATGACTGGTTTTCCTTAATGATAAAAAGTCTATGCGGTTGTTCCATGTAAATATGCATACTCAGATTTGGCCTACAAATAGAGTTTCAGAACCCTATATCCAGTGGCCTAATTGGTATTTCTTGGATGTCTCCAGATGCACTTACATCTCCAAATGAAATTCCCTTATCAAACTTGCTCCTGTTCAACTCTTGCTTACCTCAGTGAATAGTACCACCATTTCATCTGGTTTATCGGAACAGAAACTTTAGTCTTCCTGTGTCATCAAATCCTGTTTATTTAGCTTTCTAAATTCAATTTGTCCTCTTCATTTCCCCATTACCACTTCTGTCTGAGTTGTTATCATTTGTTTCTTGAACTTTTGGAATAACCTCTAAGTGGTCCGCCTGCATCCACTCTGGCTGAGCCCTAATCCATTCTCTTCAGTGCGGCCAGAATGAAATGGTTTTGTCTAAGTACACGGCTCTGGTCGTGCTCCCCCCATTGAATTTAGGATGAAGATAAGCTCTTTAATGTGGTACCTAACTTTTGAACTGATTTTGTATCAGTCATGTTCCCCTAACCATAAAGCCTTTCCTTTGGTGTTCCTTCTGCCTGGAAAAGCTTTTCCCTCTCTTCTCTTTCTAGTAGAATCATATAAATTTTATTCAGGTCTCTCCTCAAGCATAATTTCCTCAGGAAGTTTTATCAGATCTTCCTCATTTTTGCACTTTCCATTTACCATGTCTATACATGTCATTTTACATTTATATATATTTTTTTAAGATTTTATTTATTTATTTAATTGACAGCGTGAGAGGGAACACACGCAGGGGGAGTGGGAGAGGGAGAAGCAGGCTTCCAGCCAAGCAGGGAGCCCGATGCAGGGCTCAATCCCAGGACCCTGGGATTATGACCTGAGCCGAAGGCAGTCACTTAACCAATTGAGCCACCCAGGTGCCCTTATTTGTATATTTCTTGATATATGTCTGTTTTTCCCACCAGATTGTAAAGCTTCATTATAGTAGATACAGTGTTCATTACCAGCCACTGTGCAAGACACATAACAAGCAGTCAGTATTTATTTGATTGTGGAAGCCTTGCAAAATTCATTTGTAATATTTTACCTTATTACCAGGCTTTGTGGTGCTATCTAATACTTTATAATTTTTAGGAACTCAGGGTGGGACCAGATTCTAAGTCATTTAAGCCACCCCTGCTCCCCAAAGTTATATGATCATTAGTCTCCTTGAACACATCCAGTGATAGGAAATTTACTTCTTACCCAAAGTCCGTTTAATCTTTAAGATATTTGGATGCTTAGAAAGCTTAGTTTCAACTGAAATTTCTCCCTGTAAGTTTTACCTACTGGTCTTCTGTTCTCTAGGACTTCTAAAATCATACATGTTTTATATTTTCTTTGTAAAGTCCTCTGAGTTCTCTTTTAGTTTAAATGTCCCTGGGACCTTCAGCCTTTTGGAAGGGTAATGGGGTATGCTGGAAAGAGAGTTGGAGGGCTGTTTTCCTAGGCCTACCATAACAAATTACCATAAGTAAGTGCCTTAAAACAACATAAATTTATTCTCCCATAGTTCTGGAGCCCCAAAGTCAGGAATCAGGTGTTTGTAGGGCCACAGTCTCTCTGGAGGCTCTAGGGAAGAATCTGTTCTTTACCACCTCCTGCTTTTTGTGGCTGCTGGTGTTCCTTGACTTGTGGCTATATCATTTCAGTCTCTGCCTCTACGAGCACACTGTCTCCTACTCTCTTGTCTGTATAATCTCTGTTGGCCTCACTCCTATAAGGGCACTTGTCATTGGATTTTGGAACAACCTGGATAATCCAGGATGATCTCCTCATCTCAGGATCCTTAGTTTTGTTATATCTAAAAGACCCCTTTTTTTTCCAAATAAGGTGACATTCACAGGTTCCAGGAATTAGGATGTGGGCATACCTTTTGGGGAGCCACCATTCAGCCCATTACAGGAGCTCTGGGTTTAAATCCTGATAATGCAAAGTTGCATGCAAATTTGAGCATGTTACTTGCTGTTTCAGAGTCTGAATCTCTTTAATTTTAAGACAAGGATAATAATGCCTGTATCATTGATACGTGAAGATGTAAGAAAAATTCATGTGAAATGCTTCACACATGATAGCTAACTCATTAAATGTTGCCTTCCACTTACCAAACTATCCGTACCCTACTGTACTTTTTCAGGGTCTCTAGATCTTGTGTACCTAAATACTCTAGATCTTTGGCCTAATCCTCAGCATTAGTTGTGAGATAGGTCTGATAAGTACAAACTACAGTGGGTATTTCTGTATTCTGGACACTGTGTAGCCACTATGATTAATACAGCCCAGATTTGAATTACGTGTATTGTAGCCATATCATGAGATTGGCTTGTTGAACTTGGAATTGGTTAAAACCCCCAAGTCTTTTTGATTGGTGTAACTATTAAATCTATACTGTGTAGTTAGGTTTTAGATCCAAGTGCACATTGTCATGTGTTACATTGTGTGTTATAAGTGTTACATTATGTGGCGTCTGGGTGGCTCAGATGGTTAGGCATCTGCCTTCGGCTCAGGTCATGATCCCAGGGTCCTGGGATCGAGTCCTGCATCGGGCTCCCTGCTCAGTGGGGGCCCTGCTTCTCCCCTTCCCTCTGCTTCTCCTCCTACTCATGTTCTCTCTCTCTCTGTATCTCTGTGTCTTGAATGAATTAAAAAAAAAATCTTAAAAAAAAAATTAAGTGTTACATTATCTAGTCATAGTGTCTAGGGCCTAGTAGGAACTAAGTTAATTCTGACTTTGATGTTGCTGCATGGTTTAAAGGAATCTTTAACCTTACCTACTTTGGTGCTATCCAGAGAATATTTCTTAAAGCAAATGCTGTGGTGAATATAAAAAAGAAAAAAGTTACCATTGAAATAACAACTATAGCAACTATATCAATACGGGGCAGATGGATGGCATCGGATGGCATCGCTAAATACTTCTGTAATCAGGTACTCCAGTACTTCTTCAGGTAATCAAGGCTGATCACTTCTTGGTTGATGGACAGATTGCTTTTGATGTTTCTGTCAGGTATATGAAATGTGTATCCACTGCTTATTTAACAGATAAGCATTTAATGATCTGTATATCTACTAGTATTATTTGGAATTTGCATTTGAGATAAAAGACTAGAGAAATAGGTGATGTAGGAATGGTGTTTTAAAAATACTTATTTTTGCATAAATATTATATGCACGTGATTAAAATATCAAACAATATAAAAGGAATACAGTGAAAAGTAAGTTTCTCTCCTAGTCTCCCTCTCCAGAAATCACCTCCACTAGTTTCTTGTGTATCCTTCAAGGTAGGCTAAGCACACACAAAAGGTGTGTTTGTAACTCCCTTTTTATTTATTTATTTTTTAAGATCTTGTATTTATTTGACAGCATGAGCAGGGGGAGCAGCAGAGGGGAAGCAGGAAGCCCGACGCTGGGCTCAATCCCAGGACCCCAGGACCATGACCTGAGCCAAAGTCAGATGTCCAGCTGACTGAGCTACCCAGGCGCCTCTGTATCTCCCTTTTTTAAAAACACCAATGATTGCTTATGTGCATATGGTCCTCCAGAAAGTGCCCCCCCCCCTTTTTGGAATGACATCTTCTGTGTCCTGAATCTCAGCACCAGTGTAGGATTTCTAGGTTTCTTGCCCTGTTGAGAGGCAGGGAACCAAATTCCATGGCTTTCCATTACTAATTGGATTATGTGGGATGCTTTTCCAAGAGAACTTCTCTTTATAGGCTAAGTTTATACCAGGGAAATACAACCAATTTAATTCAGGCCATTTATTTAGAAAACTAGTAAAGAAAAACCTATGAATTCAGATTGGTTTAATATATAATCTTGGTATTGCTTAAGTCCTTTTTATGCCTGCTTAAAGACTTACTCATTTTGATTATATTGATGGCAGGGCCAAATAAATTATTTCAAGAGCCTGGTAGGTAGCATAGGTCTAGTTTAAGAAGAGCTGGGATGTCCAAGAATAGAAGGGCTATGACACACATTTTCAGCCTTGGGTTATTATTTGTGTTTTCTTTTTTTCTCTTATTATACTATAAGCCAGTGGTTCTTAATCTTTGGTCTCAGGACCCTTTTATACCTTTAAAATTACTGAGGACTTGAGCTTTTGTTTATGTGGGTTATAAGTTTTTGGTTTTTTTTTTTTAAGATTTTATTTCCTTATTTGACAGAGAGACACAGCGAGAGAGGGAACACAAGCTGGGGGAGTGGGAGAGGGAGAAGCAGGCTTCCCGTGGAGCAGGGAGCCCAATGCGGGGCTTGATCCCAGGACCCTGGGATCATGACCTGAGCCGAAGGCAGACGCCTAACGACTGAGCCACCCAGGCGCCCCTATAAATTTTGATATTTACTGTATTAGAAATTAAAACTGAGAAATTTTTTAAAATGTTTAAGTTAAAAATAACAATAGTACACCCACTATATGTTAGAATAGGTGAAATATGTTTATAAAAATAATTTATTTTTTTAATAACTATATTTTTTAAAAAACAGTATAATGGGTATTGTTTTACAGTTTTTGCAAATCCTTCTAATGTCTGGCTTGATAGAAGACAGTTGAATTCTATCTGTTTTTGCACTTAGTCTGCTGTTTAACTTTTTTTTTTAAAAAAAACAGTATAATGAGGGGTATTGTTTTACAGTTTTTGCAAATCCTTCTAATGTCTGGCTTGATAAAAGACAGTTGAATTCTGTTTTTGCACTCAGTCTGCTGAGTACGTTGCTTTGGTTAAAGTAAATGGAAAAGATCTGATCTTATACCAAATATATAGGTGGGAAAGGGAAAAGCATTTTAAGAGCCTTTTCAGATAATTGTGGATATTCTTTAATATTACACCAAAACTCAGCAGTATTAATTTCTTCAAGGTGATTTGCAGTGTAGGTTCTGAAACCATAATTGTACTTTGTTTCATTGAAATCTATTGGCTTATCATAGACTTTGAATGACTCTTGTAACCCATCCATGATTTTGTAACATCATACGTGGTCATTTGGAAGATACCAGTTTACTGGGTTACGCACCTTTCCAAATGTTGACACAAAAATCACATTCAATAACACTACCATTGATCTCATCAGAAAAGGCTTTTAAGTAATGGAAAGCTGTCAAGCTCACTGTGGCAGATAAAGTTTTCCAGAATTCTAATTATCACTTGATATACCAGATTTTATCTTTGGCAATAAATACTGTCAGTTATTTTCCTTGGAGTGACAGGTTCACTTTGTTGTTTTTTGGAAAAATATCTGCCGTATACCCATGTCTGAATAACCATATAGTCTGTCTGTTAGCCATTCTTTGAAGTAAAAATGGTGTTTTTTTGGGGGGGGGGGATGTAGCTAATTGAGTTTGCAACTCAAAACATGATATATGTGCTTTTTGAAAGAGCATGCTTCTGAATGCAGAAGTGCTTTATGAATACTTTCCGTTTGGTTATACAGAATAGTAAAAAGACAAGAACTCAAGTGTGAAGATTTAATAAAAATATATAACTTGTACTTTCATCAACACATTCTTCAGTAAAATTGACTCTTACTGTGTGCACATGAAGATTAAGACTATATTGTTCTAAAGTGCCAGTAGTTTTACCCTACTGTTGCTTTTGCACGTAAGTGCAAATATAAGCACAATGAAAACGGCAAATGTCTTGGTTACTAAATTGTTCTGAGACTAATTCGAATGTGTATGGGGGGGATGGAGCTGGTTTCCCACACATACAGCCAACCAATTCTTGGGCACCAGCAGGATGCCTGAGAATTCAACTCATTTCTGACAAGGACTCCCTCCAACTCAGAATGCTAATCACAAGTCCAGGTTATTACCTGTACTTCTGACTGTAAGTCAGAGGATCCCATGACTTCCTTCTCAGGTTCGATTAATTTGCTAGAGTGGCTTGCAGAACTGAGGGAAACACTTAATTTTACCAGTTTATTAAAGGATATGATAAAGGAAGTGAACAGCCAGGTGAAGAGATACACTGGGCGAGGTATGGGGAAAGGGCGTGGGGCTTCCATGCCCTCTACAGGTGCACCACTCTCCCAGTATTTCCATATGTTCATCAACCTAGAAACTCCCTGGATCCAGTCCTTTGGGTTTTTATGGAGGCTTCAATAGGTAGTCATGATTGACTAAGTCATTGGCCATTGGTTGATTCAACCTTCAGCCCTCTCCCCTCCGAGGAGGTAGGGGGTGCGGCTGAAAGTTCCAACCTTCTGAAAACATGGTTGGTCCTCCTGGCAACCAGTCCCTGTCCTTTTGGGGGGGGGTTCCAAAGCCACCTTCATTAACATAACAAAAGACAACTTCAGTTGACCTTATCACCAGAAATTCCAAGTGTTTTAGGAGCTGTGAGCCAGTAGCTGGATGGAGATCAAAATACATGTGGTTCCTCAAAAAATTAAAACTAGAACTACCCTGGGGCGCCTGGGTGGCTCAGTTGGTTAGGCGACTGCCTTCGGCTCAGGTCATGATCCTGGAGTCCTGGGATCGAGTCCCACATCGGGCTCCCTGCTCAGCAGGGAGTCTGCTTCTCCCTCTGACCCTCTTCCCTCTCGTGCTCTCTCTCATTCTCTCTCTCTCAAATAAATAAAATCTTTAAAAAAAATAAAACTAGAACTACCCTATCATCCAGTAATCACACACTGGACATTTGCTCAAAAAATACAGAAACACTAATTCAAGGAGATACATGCACCCCTCTGTTTATTGCAGCATTATTTGTAATAGCCAAGATAGGGAAGCAGCGCAAGTATCCATCCATAGATGAATGAATAAAGATGTGGTGTATATATACCAGGGAATATTATTCAGTCGTAAAAGAATGAAATCTTGCCATTTGCAACAACATGGATCATCTAGAGAGTATTATGCTAAGGGAAATAAGTCCGAGAAAGACAAATACCATAGGATTTCACTCATGTGGAATTTAAGAAACAAAACAAATGAACAACAAAAAAAGACAAAGCAAGAAACAGACTCTTAACTATAGAGAACAAACTGATGGTTACTAAAGGGGAGAGGGGTGGGGGGATGGGTGAAATAGGTGATGGGGATTCAAGAATACACTTAACATGATGAGCACTGAGTAATATATGGAATTGTTGAATCACTATATTGTACACCTGAAACTAAAAAAACTTAAAAAGTACATCTGGATGACCAAATATATATTTCTTAAAATCACGGTATTGCAGTTATATGAAAATAGATTTGATCTTATGGGTCCCTTGAAAAAGTCTCAGGGGATCCCAGGGTTCTACTGTTCACTTTGAGAACTGCTGCTATAAGCTGTGTGAGGGCTAAACTAATCATTCAGATGTCCCTCTTCAGTTTCCCTCTTCCGGGATTTCACACAGAAAAGGTGCTGAAAGAATACTTGTTTAGTGAATGTGGTATGATGACACTTAAACAGGACAGAACTTGGTGAGTAAAATAATGTAGGCAGTCTTGATTAGGCAGCTTTCCACAGACAGTTGTTGAGGATAGGTTGGTCAAATGAAATATGGATGATAATATATTTGGTAAATGCAAATTATGATATAAAGAACTAAATATAAGGTGATATTAAAATGAGAATTAACTGGTTTCAGAAATGCACAGGAAAAGGACACGTGTACAAGTACCCACGGAGCCGACAATTCCAGCCTTGTTAGGCTTCTATTAATGACTCCTGTAGTTTTTGGGTCCTTAAATTTGTAGTAGTCTAAGAGAGGATCCTCAAGTCAGATGGATTTGATCTGTAAAGCAAACATCTCATTTAAATTTCAATAGGTCATTGCTTGAGCTTGTAAAGTCTTTTCAAAAAGGGTTACAGAAGCTGGATGTTAAAAACAAATCACTTTTGGGGCGCCTGGGTGGCTCAGTCGTTAAGCGTCTGCCTTCGGCTCGGGTCATGATCCCGGGGTTCTGGGTTCGAGCCCCGCATCGGGCTCCTTGCTCGGCAGGAGGCCTGCTTCTCCCTCTCTCCCTCTCCGAGCTTGTGTTCCCTCTCTCGCTGTGTCTCTCTCTGTCAAATGAATAAAATCTTTAAAAAAAAAAAAAATCACTTTTTAGGAAGAATAGTGAATAAAAGTCCTTGTGTTCATATAAACTGCAGATCCAGGTAGATAGTTTTAATTGAGTCATTTTCCCCTTTAAGGGAGCCTGTCTGAAGAATACCCTAGTGTGATTATAGACTATTGTTCCCGCCCCCCCCCCCTTGTTTTTTGGGGCAAGGAATTGGGTGGTAAAATGGCATGATATAGCCTTTTCTTTTAGTGTGGAAACCTCAGTCCATCTAGCTACGTTTTGATAATTTCAGTTTGCTAAAATAGTACTCCTTTTGTTTTCTGGTAATTTGTTTGTTACAGTCTTATTTCTGGTTTAGGGCTAGGTTGTGGGAATGGGCAGTGAAATTGAAGGTGGAAATGGGGAGAAACAGTGCTAGTTCTAAACCATGTAGGTCTTCCTTACCTCCACCCCAATCCTTACTTTTTTTTAAAAAAAAACTTTTACTCCTATCACAAGTAGAGATTGTAAGAGATAAGCTAAGGCATTTCTAACAATCAAAACCATACACTTTTTTTTTGTTTCAAGTTAAAAGTTACTGAATCTATTTTAAGGAGTATCTTCAAACATCTTGTGAATTTATCTTTTGTCCTTGAAGGTCATTGCTTCAAATTACAATGGATACTACTGAAAGCTTGGGTAGGATAGCCATTACCTAGACTTGGGTCACTGTCATAGCTATGTAACAGTGTGAATGGGTGTAGCTAGTACTGGGGTTGTGTTACTATGTGAGCCACTTTTGTGGTGCTGCTTGTGGTAGGTGTCATGTGCTGGTTAAAATCCATTTTAAATCACCAAGATGAAAAATACCAGTCAGAAATTAATCTTATTTTTACAACATCTTTAAAAGCCTAAGTACTGTTTTTAAACTGACTAAAGTAAAAAGTCTGCTTTCAAATAGGGTTGTTAAGTGGAAATGTAAAATGAGGTCATATTCAAAATAATTTATATATTACATTGGACAGATTTAATTTTGAGCTATGTGCAAGGTACGGATTAGAATGTTTGCTACAGATATTTTATGGAATGTAGATTTTAGATTGTTATTTGCTTGTAAGTATACACATGAAAACCCACCTTTAGAACCCCTGCTTTAAAATTTCCAAAGAATTTTCTCACTTATAAATGATAACGTTTATCTCTATTATCTTCTAGTACCATATTCCATTAAAGTAGTTTGAAGAGATTGGGGTTAAGTACTACTGCTTTGGCATGACTTCTGTAGCTGCTGCTTTAACAGAATTTTGAAATACTTTGGGCATAAAGAAGGGTATAGAACAATTTAATGAATACCATGTACCTACTACGCAGCTTAAGAAATAATGTATCATAGATATTATTGAAACCTCCTAGACACTCCTTCCTCATCACAGTCCCCTTCCTTCCCAGCTTTGACCATTATTCTGAATTTGGTGTTTATCATTCTCCTGCATTTTAAAAAACTTTCTCTTTGTGTGTTGTATCCATGGAAAAGACATAATATTTATTTTTGTTTTTAAATATTACACAAGAGATTAATCTTTATTGATCTGTATAGTTATAATTTATTCATTTAACATGCTGTAAATATTTGATTTAATGGAGTGTGAACGTAATATATGATCTTTGTAGAGAACTTTAAAATAAAGTACAAAAATGAAAATATTTGTAGCCTTGCCATCCGGAGATGCCATGATTAATATTTGGGAGTGTTTTTTGCTTTCCTTCTTCCTACTTAAGTCTATGTATTTTTGGTACCTTTTAATATATAAGGATGCAGTTTTATGGATTACACAAAATTGCAAAGTAGCCACATAAAGGCTGTAAAACCATTTTAGTTGATTCTTTGTAAGAAATAGAAAATGACTGAGCATTACATATTAGACACATACCTGGCAAATTTACTATTTATATGAAATATTGTGGCATATTTCTTAGTATAGAAATACTATAAATGGCATCTAGAAAGAGGTAGTATTGTTAAGCATTTTTTAAACTTACAGAGATTTTTATAGTAAACAAATTACAGATAAGTGATGTTTATGATGTTTATCTCTAAACATTAAGTACTGTTTTGGTTTTAGCCATTTTTTATTTTAAAAAATGAAAAAGATGAAATACTTAGGTATACATATAACAAAATATGGACAATGTCTGTATGAGGAAAACTACAAAACTCTGATGAAAGAAATCAAGAACTAAACAGATTCCATGTTCATGGATAGGAAGACAGTATTGTCAGGACGTCATAGCTTGAGCCTATGGGTCCTGTCCCCTGTGCTTTAATAAAAACACCTTTTTGCGCGTACACACAAACACACGCACACGTGTGCATAAAAGTCATAGCTGATCTATAGATTCAGTGCAATCCCAGTCAAAGTCCTAGCAAATTATTTTATGAATACAGACAAACTGATTCTAAAGTTTACATGGAGAGGCAAAAGACCCAGAATAGGTAACACAGTATTAAAAGGAGAAGAACAAAGTAGGAAGACTGATACTACTTGACTTCGAGACTGTCTATAAAGCTGCTGTGATGAAGGCAGTGTGGTATTGAAGGAATAGACAGATCAGTGGAACAGAACAGAGAGCCCAGAAATAGATCCCCATAAATATAGTCATCTGATCTTTGACAGAGGAGTAAAGGCAATAGGATGGAGCAAAGAGAATCTCTTCCAACAAATGGTGCTAGAACAATTGGAGATCCACATGCCAAAAAAATGAATTTAAATAGACTTCACACCCTTCCCCAAAATTAAAGTGGATCAGAGTTCTGAATGTAAAATGTAAAACTCTAAAACTCCTAGAGGATAACATAGAAAATATAGGTGACCTTGGGTATGATGATGCCTTTTTAGGGACAACACCAAAGGCAATATCTGTGAAAGAAAGAATTGGTAACCGGTACATCCAGACGATGGAATATTTTAGCACTAAAAAGAAAGGAGCTATCAAGCCATGAAAAGACATGGAGAACCTTAAATATGCATTACTAAGTGAAAGAAGCCAATCTGAAAAGACTACATGCTGTATAATTCTAACTATATGAGAAAGTGGGGTTTGGTTTGGTTTGGTTTTAACAAGGCTCTATGCCCAATGTGGGGCTTGAACTCATGACCCTGAGATTACAAGTCACTTGCTCTACTAAGCCAGCCAGGCGTCCCCAAAAAAAGTCTTAAAAAAAAAAAAAGCCTACAATGTGTATTTCTGTACAGTTTAAACCAGAATACTATGTACTTTGTATAATTTTATCTTTTCTTGGCAACTTGATATTACTGTGGAAAGCACTGATTACTGAACAGTATTGGAACTTCTTTTGGCCTCAGTGCCTGTTTGAACTCTTGTGCACTTTTTAGTTAGAACGTTATTAGCAGTGTTGAGAAAGCTCTGACAGCAACATCATCTTTTCATTAGATGAAGCTGTCCCACCTCCCTGATTTCTTCAGTCTTTCCCATCACCATGCCTCCTATACATTCAAATGTATTTAGCTTTATATAAATTAAGCTATGCATACTTTACATATAAGCCATATTTTAAGAATAAATATATATTATGTAAGCTATAACAATAAATATCACATATAATATATAACTATTCAGCATTATCTAACAAAAGGCTAAAGGCTATGATTTAGAGTAGAGGAGCCCCTGGCTGTGCCTGAAAATCCCGATACCCCACCTTTACCATGATTTCTTATGGGAACATTGATTTTTGACACATATTTTAAAAATTAATATACTTTATTTTTTAGAGCAGTTTTAGTAGAAAAACTGAGCAGAAACTATAGTAAGTTCCTGTCTACCCCCTCGCCACCCCTTCCATTAACATCTTGCTTTAGTGTGGTAAATTTCTCACAGTTGATGAACCAATATGAACTAAGGCCATAGTTTACATTAGGATTCAGTATATTGTACAGGTATATATATTGTGTGTTTTGACAAGTGTATTATTTTTTATAAAGATTTTATTTATTTATTTGTCAGAGAGCGAGAGAGCGCACAAGCAGGGGGAGTGGCAGGCAGAGGGAGCAGCAGGCTCTCTGCTGAGAGTAAGGACCCTGAGGTGGAACACGATCCCAGGACCCTGGGATTACCACCTGAGCTGAAGGCAAATGCGTAACTGACTGAAGCACCCAGGCATCCCTGGGCAAGTGTATTATGACATATCATCCATTATGGTATCATACAGAATGGTTTCAATGCTCCCAGATCCTCTGTACTCATTCCCTCCCTTATTCCAAACCCTGATATTTTCACTGTTTCCATAGTTTTGCCTTTTACAGAGTGTCATAAAGTTGGAATTGTTACAGTATGTAGCCTTTTCAGATTGGCTTCTTTCACCTAGCAGTGGGCACTTAAGGTTCCACCATGTCTTTTTGTGTCTTGGTAGTTCATTTCTTTTTACTGCTGAATAACATTCCATTGTCTGGATGTACCACAATTTGTTTATTCATTCACCTATTGAAGGACATCTTGGTTGCTTCCCAGTTTGGCAATTATTTTTTTTTAAGATTTTATTTATTTATTCATGAGAGACAGAGAGAGAGAGAGAGAGAGAGAAGCAGGCTCCCAAGGAGCAGGGAGCCTGACGCGGGACTCGATCCCAGGACCCCGGGACCACGACCCGAGCCGAAGGCAGACGCTTAACCATCTGAGCCACCCAGGCACCCCCCAGTTTGGCAATTATTGAGTAAAGCTACTGTAAACATTTATGTGCAGGTTATTGCGTGTACATAAGTTTTCAACTTATTTGGATAAATACCAACGAGTGTAATTGTTAGATCATATAGTAAGAGTATGTTTAGTTTTGTAATAAACTGCCAAACTGTCTTCCAGAGCAACTGCCATATGTATTTTTAGGTCGCTCATGCTTTGTGAAAAACATTACTCAGATATGTAAAGGAATGCTTGTCCTGTGATAGAATAATGCCCTTATGAGCGGTTGAGATCTGTAGGGCTGGCTGTCCCTCCATAATAACAGCTCGTTGTAGTTTGTTCTTGTCTGCTTTTTCTTTTCTTTCTTTCTTTGATTGATTGATTGATTCCTCCCTATTGTTCTTACTCTTTTTATCCTGCTCTACCACATCTCCTGTGTTAGCCTAGGGAATCAGAACTACACTTGTTAGAATAACATACAAATTTAAAAGGCAAAGTAAGACAAAATTAAATCCTTTCCCAGGGTCTCTTGGCTATATTATGAATGATTGAAATTGCAGCATTCAGTAAACGTGTTGTTGCATTATCAGTTTCACTCTACATAATCTTCAGAGATGAAGCAGTACATTAATAAAAACTGCTTTCCTTTGCAATTTGTTAATAATAAGGAAAGTGTATAATTTTTTTTTTAAGATCTATTAATTTGTCAGAGAGAGGGAGAGAGAGCACGAACCAGGGGGAGCGGCAGGCAGAGGGAGAAGCAGGCTGCCTGCTGAGCAAGGAGCCTGATGCGGGATTTGATCCCAGGACCCTGAGATCATGACCTGAGCTGAAGGCAGACGCTTGACCAACTGAGCCACACAGGCATCCCAGGAAAGTGTAGAAAATGTTTTAAGACTATGATAGCAGAAGAGTTTTGGTTTTTTTCTTACATTTCTCTAGGAAAGCCTTTCAGCTTCTACTGTTACAGTTCTCAAAGACACTAAACCTTTGGTTAAAGCCAGTTTTGTACCATCTGTGTAATTCTGTGTGTACATTTGTACACACCCCCAAATGCAGCAGAATTATGTATCAAAAGATTATTTTCTTCCAATAAGTGAAGGGCAAGGATTGAATCAGATTTTTATCTGGGGTATGTATCCATTTCGCCTGAGACAGCCTTCCTAATATACACCTGTGGACCCCATGTTGCAGAATTTGAGTTTGTGCTCCCTTACTTTCTGTGTATTAGTTTGAATGAGGATGTGCACAAGTCCACTTCTCCAGTGCCCCCAAGTGGTTATGTGTGCTTTGTATGAAGGTGTCTAGTGATGGGAGAACTCCGTTTTCTGACAACTCACTCTGTCTTCACACCCCTGTTAGAAAAAAATATTCTGTTAACCAGAATTCTGCCCTACCTACCCTAACTCCTTAACTATTTTTTTCTTATTGGGGCCACATACTATTTATGATTCGTCTTCCCCATGTTAGCCCTTTAATATTTGAGAGGTCATTTTCCTAAAGTCCTTTCTTCTCTAGGCTTAGACATATCCATGTTTTCCAACTGTTTCTTATACTATTGGGCTTTTCACAGTCCCAGTGCTTAAAAAAGTAAAGTGCCCAGCACTAAATACAGGTGTGGTCAGGCTGATGCAGAAGTCACCTTTCATTATCCACATTTGTATGTGTTGCATGTCATATGCTCATTTCCATACTAAGTTTAGTGTGAAATTTGTCCAATGAGAATTTATTATTTTTAGGCTGTTTGGAGTCCTTATGGACTTTGATTTTACCCTCCATGGGTGTATTTCACTATCTTCAGCATCTCTAGCTATCTACTTGACCAACAAATCTTTTTTGACTTTTCGGTCTCCAAAACTGTCCTTTTTCTGCTTTTTTCCCCACTTGTTTTTCTCAGTGGCAGATTCCAGTTTCTATTACTTTGATGGATATGTATAGCTAAACATGACCCTCAGACAATAGAAAAACATACATTGGCAAAGCCACTAAGGAGTTGTGTGCTTGAATCATGTTGAATATCAGGAACCTTTATGTTTCTTTTCCCTTTTTATATATATAATTATATATAATTTTTTTAAAGATTTTATTTATTTATTTGAGAGAGAGAGAAAGTGAGAGAGAGCATGAGAGGGGAGAGGGTCAGAGGGAGAAACAACCTCCCCACTGAGCAGGGAGCCCGATGCGGGACTCAATCACGGGACTCCAGGATCATGACCTGAGCCGAAGGCAGTCGCTTAACCAACTGAGCCACCCAGGCGCCCTAATTATATATAATTTTTATTATGCAAGGGTTTTTTTTTTGCTATTTTGGAGCCAATTCATATGTCTTTTCTGCTTTCTCTACGCTTTTCTGGATGTATTTGAAAAGACACGGCTCAGGGACTATGTCTCTCATGCCTAGCAGATAAAATGACCTTGGGGCCAGTCTGTATGGCAGAGGCCTTAACAGGAGACTAATTCTCAGGCCGCAGTTTCCCAACTGCACGATGGAAGACTTACATCAGGGAGTTTCCACTTGTGCTCCGTGGAGTCCTCAGGAACCTCAGAGGGCTTGCAGGAGATGAGGAGGATGAATGGTTATAGCTGTCTATGTTTCCCAGCTCCTTCAATAAGAGAAGTTCTACTTTTATCTCATGTTTTCAGGTTCCACATAGAATTCTGCTTAAAGATGGGACACCTAGGTGGTTCAGTCAGTTAAGCGTCTGCCTTCGGCTCAGGTCATGATCCCAGGGTCCTGGGATCGAGTCCCACATCAGGCTCCTTGCTCAGCGGGGAGTCTGCTTCTCCCTCTGCCTGCCACTCCCCCTGCTTGTGCTCTCTCTCTCTGACAAATAAATAAATTTTTTAAAAAATTTAAAAAAGCAGAAAGAATTCCCAAAGAACATCATGCAGCTTTGGCGGTCTGTATATGTGTCTCTGTGATTCCATGAGCTTGGAGGCCATTCTCAGATTTTTCATTTGGTAAAGGGGGAGAGAAGGGCTTATTACGGTATTTGTGTTTTCTTTCCTAGACCTGGAAATCACCACCACCACCCCCATTATAAAAGTAATTACGTACTTATTATTTTAAAGGGAGAAGAAAATTATATAAAAGAAATAGTCTTCATAATTCTGCACAGAAGAGTATCCTTAATAGTTTCAGTATGTCTTTGTAGAGATTATTTTGTTTGCTCATAACCATATCCATAATTTTTTTTCTGAATGAGACCACATTCATTCTAGCAGATTTTATAACCTGTTTTTTTTTTTTTTCAGTTTCCAACAGTGTACATTGTGGATGTTTTCTGTGTCAGTACACATCAGTCTACTTCATACTTTAATACTTCTGTAGTATTCCTCAGTACTAATGATTTATAATTATACTAAGTCAGAGTGAATATTCCTTATTGCATAACACATGGAATCTGTTTTAAAGTATAACCCTAGTTTTATTTACATACTGCTACTGGCATAGTCATTTATTTTTTATTTTTCATTTTTTAAAAAAGATTTAATTTATTTATTTGTCAGAGAAAGCGAGAGAGCACAAGCAAGGGGAGCGGCAGGCAGAGGGAGAGGGAGAAGCAGGCTACCTGCTGAGCAGGGAGCCCGATGCAGGCCTAGACCCCAGGCCTGCAGATCATGACCTGAGCAGAAGGCAGACTATGACTGAGTCACCCAGTCGTCCCTGGCACAGTCATTTTTAAAAAATAGTTTACCCTTTATTCCCCTCCTTTTGGGGTAGTGATATTTGTTGCTTTTTTCCCCCCCAGTTGCTTCTCTTTCCTCTGGTCTGATTACAGATCAAGACCTCAGAAATATTATTCCAATTAAGCTACAGATGCAGATAGCCCTTTTCTTTTAGGCAATCACTCTAATTTAATGTCCCCTTTAATAGTTACAAGTCTGTTCTTAAGAACAAAATCTTGGCAGCCAGAATTATACTTGACACTTTTATTCCAGTGTATTACTGCTGGTGAGAAACGCAGTTGACTTGTTTTGACCCAAGTGAGCTCAGTTCTAAGAGGCTAGGAAGGTGGGTGACAAGCAGCTTTTAGTGGTTTGACAGCCAGCTGCAGGATGTCTATTGTGGCCAGGACCAAGCGGCTGCTCATAAATGTATATGGTAAATTACATCGGATGGTCCCTTTTACCCTTCTGTTTTTTACCATTTTATTAAAGATCACATGGAATAACTGGTAGTGGAAAAAAAATTTTTTTTTGTTCTTACAGGATGACTATTCTTTTTAGTGCTCTATAATTCTTCAAATATTTATTCTAAACATGCAACATTTGATAGTCATGGAAAAATTTTGTTGTTTTTCGAACAGGAAATATAGTGTAAATGTTATTTAGGGAGCTTTTATTCCTTTAGAAACTTAGGGTAGCATTCCCCTACCCCCCTTAGTTTAGGGATATCTTGTACAGGTTAAACAAGTTCTAAAATGGAAATGTTATTCCTACTTTTAAGAAATCATTTTAATTTTATATTCAACCACTTTCTAAATTGCATTTATTTCAGTCTTGAAACATATATGCTTTTTTACTTTTCTCTAACTTCCTTTTCTTCTTTTTTTTTTATAAAGATTTTATTTATTTGTCAGAGAGAGAGAGGGAGAGAGCACAAGCAGGGAAAGCAGCAGGCAGAGAGAGAAGCAGGCTCCCCGCTCAGCAAGGAGCCCGATGTGGGGCTTGATCCCAGGACCCCGGGATCATGACCCGAGCCGAAGGCAGCCACTTAACCGACTAAGCCACCCAGGTGTCCCTCTAACTTCCTTTTCTAATCTAGGGTTCTAAGATGATTTTTTCCTTCTTATTACTGTTTGTAACTTTGATTAAATGCTATCCTAAATTTAATTTTGTAAGTAATTCAAGATACAGTTTATTTTAATGGATTACAGTGAATGTGGGGATTTTTATTTCTGAATGGGTACTATTAAAAATTTAGATGTCTGACGCTTTTTGAAGTGTTTATGGATAGAAACTGTTATTACCTATGTCATTTAGAAAGGTTTGTTTTATTTGTTATTTATATTACAAAATCTCTGGGTACTGTTTATCTTTGTCTTAAAAAACGTATTTCATGTATTCTTAGTCCAAGTCATTTAGTAAGTTCTATATATCTCAGTTTTCAGCACATGAATTTGAGTGATCATTGAACAGTTCTAGGGTAAAGTTGAGGTAAAGCACTGAATAAAACAGAAAACTCTTTGCCTTCATGAGCTTACTTTCTAGTGGGTTGAGAAAAAAAGAACTAATAAACAAATATTGCATCAGATGGTGATGAGTGCCACGGGGAAAATGATGTCAGCCTGAGATTGTCTCCATACTGCTCAGAAGATTAATCCTCAAAATGCCAAGGCTGCAAATAGAAATGTGGGTTATATATAATGGACTTTTTCTTGACTATTGATTATTGATTGATGGGCAGTTTGAGTGGATTCCCATATATATTGTCTGCTCCCGTTCATACCACTTTCAGTGTCACAGCTGTATTAATAATTCTTAGTGTGGTTCTATTTGTTGCTTAAAATAATACCTTCCATAGTGACTTACAGTTAAAAAATTTTTTTCACATTTCATTTTTTTAAGTGGCTATAGCATAATAGTTAAGGTTGAACCTAAAATTCATTTGACTGTGTTGGACCTACAAAAAGTGATTTCAGTTTGTTCTAACACTGTACTATACCTACTTTTATTTTTATTTATTTTTTAAAGATTTTATTTATTTATTTGACAGAGAGACTGCGCACACACAAGCAGGGGGAGCTGCAGGCAGAGGGAGAGGGAGAAGCAGGCTCCCCGCCGAGCAGGGAGCCGGATGTGGGGCTCGATCCCAAGACCCCGGAATCATGACCTGAGCCGAAGGCAGCTGCTTAACTGAGCGACCCAGGCGCCCGTGTACTACACCTACTTTTAAAAATAAAATATGAACAGGGTGCCTGGGTGGCTCAGTCGGTTAAGCGGCTGCCTTCGGCTCAGGTCATGATTCCGGGGTCTTGGGATCGAGCCCCACATCCGGCTCCCTGCTCGGCGGGGAGCCTGCTTCTCCCTCTCCCTCTGCCTGCAGCTCCCCCGGCTTGTGTGTGCGCAGTCTCTCTGTCAAATAAATAAATAAATATTTTTTAAAAAATAACATGTGAACATGTTTTGTAAACTATAAAGCAGTATGCATATTGTCAAGATTTAAATTTTGTTGCTCTTCCGCCATCGTCGCCGCCATCCTCGGCGCGACTCTCCTCGCTCGGATCTGCCTGGGAGAATCCACCGCCATCCGCCACCATGGTGAACTTCACAGTAGACCGGATCCGGGCCATCATGGACAAGAAGGCCAACATCCGAAACATGTCCATCATCGCCTACGTGGACCACGGCAAGTCCACGCTGACGGACTCGCTGGTGTGCAAGGCCGGCATCGTCGCCTCTGCCCGCGCTGGAGAGACCCGCTTCACTGACACCGGGAAGGACGAGCAGGAGCGTTGCATCACCATCAAGTCAACGGCTATCTCCCTCTTCTATGAGCTCTTGGAGAACGATTTGAACTTTATCAAGAAGAGCAAGGATGGCTCTGGCTTTCTAATCAATCTCATTGATTCCCCCGGACATGTGGAGTTCTCCTTGGAGGTGACTGCCGCCCTCCGTGTCACCGACAGTGCCTTGGTGGTGGTGGACTGTGTGTCTGGTGTGTGCGTGCAGACAGAGAGGGTGCTGCAGCAGGCCATTGCTGAGCGGATCAAGCCTGTGCTGATGATGAACAAGATGGACTGGGCTCTGCTGGAGCTGCAGCTGGAGCCTGAGGAGCTCTACCAGACTTTCCAGCGCATTGTGGAGAATGTCAATGTCATCATTTCCACTTATGGGGAGGGAGAGAGTGGACCCATGGGCAACATCATGATCGACCCTGTACTTGGGATTGTCGGCTTTGGGTCTGGACTCCATGGTTGGGCCTTTACCTTGAAGCAGTTTGCAGAGATGTATGTGGCCAAATTTGCTGCCAAGGGCGAGGGCCAGCTGGGGCCTGCTGAGCGGGCCAAGAAAGTGGAGGACATGATGAAGAAGCTGTGGGGTGACCGGTACTTCGATCCAGCCAACGGCAAATTCAGCAAGTCAGCCACCAGCCCTGATGGCAAGAAGCTACCACGGACATTCTGCCAGCTCATCTTGGACCCTATTTTCAAGGTGTTTGACGCTATCATGAATTTCAAGAAAGAGGAGACGGCAAAGCTTATTGAAAAGCTGGATATCAAGCTGGACAGCGAAGACAAAGACAAAGAAGGCAAACCACTTCTAAAGGCTGTGATGCGCCGCTGGCTACCAGCTGGGGACGCTTTGTTGCAGATGATCACCATCCATCTGCCTTCTCCCGTGATGGCCCAAAAATACCTCCGTGAGCTCTTGTATGAGGGGCCCCTGGACGACGAGGCAGCGATGGGCATTAAAAGCTGTGATCCCAAAGGCCCCCTCATGATGTACATTTCCAAAATGGTGCCAACCTCCGACAAAGGTTGGTTCTACGCTTTCGGTCGTGTGTTCTCTGGGCTGGTGTCCACTGGCTTGAAGGTCAGGATCATGGGCCCCAGCTACACCCCTGGGAAGAAGGAGGACCTCTACCTGAAACCCATCCATAGGACAATCCTGATGGGCTGTTACGTGGAGCCCATTGAAGATGTGCCTTGTGGAAACATTGTGGGTCTGGTGGGCGTGGACCAGTTCCTGGTGAAGACTGGCACCATCACTACCTTTGAGCATGCCCACAACATGCGGGTGATGAAGTTCAGCGTGAGCCCTGTTGTCCGGGTCGCTGTGGAGGCCAAGAATCCAGCTGACCTTCCCAAACTAGTGGAGGGTCTGAAACGGCTGGCCAAGTCGGACCCTATGGTGCAGTGCATCATTGAGGAGTCCGGGGAGCACATCATCGCAGGGGCTGGGGAGCTGCACCTGGAGATCTGTCTGAAGGACCTGGAGGAGGACCATGCGTGCATTCCCATCAAGAAATCTGATCCTGTAGTCTCCTATCGTGAGACTGTCAGTGAGGAGTCGAATGTGCTCTGCCTGTCCAAGTCCCCCAACAAGCACAACCGGCTGTACATGAAGGCTCGACCCTCCCCTGATGGCCTGGCTGAGGACATTGACAAGGGCGAGGTGTCCACCCACCAGGAGCTCAAGCAGCGGGCCCACTATCTGGCCGAGAAGTATGAGTGGGATGTGGCTGAGGCTCGCAAGATCTGGTGCTTTGGGCCCGACGGCACTGGCCCCAGCGTCCTCGCTGACATCACCAAGGGTGTGCAGTACCTCAACGAGATCAAAGATAGCGTGGTAGCTGGCTTCCAGTGGGCCACCAAAGAAGGGGCTCTGTGCGAAGAGAATACGTGTGGTGTGCGCTTTGATGTCCACGACGTGACCCTGCATGCGGATGCCATCCACCGTGGGGGGGGCCAGATCATCCCCACTGCCCGGCGCTGCCTCTATGCTAGTGTGCTGACTGCACAGCCCCGGCTTATGGAGCCCATCTACCTTGTGGAGATTCAGTGTCCAGAACAAGTGGTTGGTGGCATCTATGGTGTCCTGAACAGGAAGCGGGGTCATGTGTTTAAGGAGTCCCAGGTGGCCGGCACCCCCATGTTTGTCGTGATGGCCTATCTGCCCGTGAATGAGTCCTTTGGCTTCACCGCTGACCCGAGGTCCAACACTGGCGGCCAGGCCTTCCCCCAGTGCGTTTTTGACCACTGGCAGATTCTGCCCAGGGATCCCTTCGACAACACCAGCCGCCCCAGCTAGGTGGTGGCCGAAACACGTAAGCGCAAAGGCCTGAAGGAAGGCATCAAGGCCCTGGACAAATTATAGGCAGCCTCCCCTGCAGCCCATCTCCCCGGTGGGACTCAGTACAGCCCCTGTACCTGGCTGATGATCGACCACAGCAGCAAGCCCTCGCATTCTCCATAACACCTCAAGACTGTCCACGGGGACGCTCCACCTGACAGGTTCTGGGGCCCACTCAGTGCCATCACTCAACATGAACACTTGATGCCATTTCTTTCGATATTTATTTCAAGATTTCAGAGGCAACAGAAATGCCCTGGCAACAGGGACTTATTTGGCCAGTGGGGGTGGGGGAGATGGGATGGGACACTCAATACTTTTTTCCATTTCAGAAACTCAGATGTCCAAAAAAATATATAATGCATTAAGAGGTTTATTTGGATAAATGGCCCGTAGTGGATTTTCCCCCCAGGGGGAAGGAACGAGCGGGTAGACCTTTCTCTTTGGACAGAAGCTAGAAGGCAGGAAACTTTGTGCAGTGTCACCGTGAGCACCTCCAGCTGTATTAGTGCCATTGGGATAATAAATTTGATATGGTGGTGAAAAAAAAAAGATTTAAATTTTGTTTCTGCCACTCCCTGTTTGCTCTAGAACACTTACTTAACCTTATTGTGCCTCATTTCATCTTATATCAATGAGGATAATAATTAACAATACCTCATAGAATTGTGAGGGTTACATGAGATTATGTACAAGTCTTAGAAAAGCATCTAGCACATAGTTATAAGGGCTCAATAAATGTTAGCTATTACTACCCTATGAGGTGGGCATTATTCTCAGTTTTGCAGAAGCTCATAGAAATTTTAGGATTTTTTTCCCCAAGGTTGTGCAACTAGAAATCAAAATCAGGCTCTTCTTCTTCTTCTTTTTTTTTTTTTTTAAATCAGGCACTTCTGACACCAGGTTCTGGCTTCTTTCTGCTTACACTACAGCAGCTCTTAGTAAAAGAAAGAAAGAAAAAATATTTATATAGTAATTTATAAAGTACATTCTTGAATCTCTCCCAGTGGCTACTTTAACTTATTTGTGTAATTACCTGTTTTTATAGACGTTTGACATCCATAAAGAAAATTGACAGAAATCAGTAAACTGAGATATGATAGGTTATTGCAACCTAGTGTTTATATTGTTACCTTAGGAAAGATAATAGTGGCACTTTTATATTTTATTTGTTGAGAAATTAATGAACCCTGATAATAAATGTTGATCTCAACCTTCCTAAGAATATAGTGTAGTTCTTAATTCTTCAAAAAAAGAGCAAAAATAAATGTTAAAAAGCAATTAAAAATAGTTTTTAAAAAGCAGTTCGAAAGCATCTAAAAGCAGTTAAAAAAAAACCAACACACGTAAGCCACCAATTCAGTACATCCTACCCAGCATTTCCACATGAATATCTAATAGGCATCTCAGTTGTTCTTCTGACATTCATTCCCATTTCACTAAATGGCTATTGTGTTCTAACAGTTGCTCAAACCAAAAACCTTGGAGTCAATCTTGACTCCTCTCTTTCACTCTACCCTGCATCCAAGTCATCTGAAAATCCAGCAACTCTCTCCTCAACACCTGCACCTCCACGTCTGTCTGCTGCTCTGGTCCAAGCCATGCTTATCTTTCACTAGCCTTATAATTGGTCTTCTGCTTCAACCCTTTTCCCTCCCTTCAGTCTGCTCACACATAGCAGGCCAAGTGAGGCTTTAAAAACATAAATCCAAAAATCAGACTGCATCTCTGCCCATCTCATTCAGAGTAAAATCCAAGGATCTTAGGTAGCCCTCAAGGCCCCCCAAGTCTGACCCTGGCTAACCTCTCTGGCCTCCTCTGCCTCTTCTCCCTTAACTTAGGGTGCTTCAGGCATACGGGCTATTTTGCTACTCCACCATCACTCCAGGCTTGGTCCTGCCTCAGCATTATTTGCATTAGCTGTTCTTAACTGCCTGGGATACTCTTCCTTCAAGTATTTCATGCTCGCTCTCTCATTTCCTGCAGATCTGAGTTCAGATATCTGGTCAGAAAAGCAGTCTTTGACCAGTACCCTGCCCCCGCCTCCCTTCTTTCTGAAATATTTCATTTACACACACACACGTATATTTATATATATATTCATATATACATTCATACACATATGTATATATATGTGTGTGTATATATATATTTGGTTTTTGTTTATTGTTTATCTCCTTCCAGTAGCATGTCAAATCCAAGAAGGCAGGGATCTGTTTTGCTGTCTCCTGTGTCTGCATCAGTGCTTGACATAGTCGGTGATAATCACATATGTGTTGGATGAATGAATGTATTGAATCTCTTGGCAAGTCCTTATCTCAACTGTCCTTTCACGGCACTGGGTATTGGC
Organism: Zalophus californianus; assembly: GCF_009762305.2. NCBI lineage: Eukaryota > Metazoa > Chordata > Mammalia > Carnivora > Otariidae > Zalophus > Zalophus californianus. The sequence continues at coordinate 83,738,891 of NC_045606.1, forward strand.
TTCTCTCTTCATTTGGCTACCCTGACACTGCTGTCTTCTCATTCTCGTTTCTTCTTCTAACCCTTGCATTCTCCTTCATATGTTACTGTTTTTTCCTCTTTAATATACCCTTTGAATATTCCCCAAGTTTGCTTCTTTTATTGTCCAGCTTTACATATTTACAACTATTATATACATTTCCTGGTCAGTTCGATTCATGCTGTCTGCTTTCATTACCATCTCCTTGTTGGTGCGTGCCACACTTAAACCTGCACCTCCACTCCAGCTCTGGGTCTCTGTTCCGCTAGCTCATGTGAATATTGTCATGAACTGCCTTCCTGTGCAGTTCTGCTCTTTTCCTGTTCCTTGCCTTGGTTAATGAGCCACTGCCTAACCAGCCAGAGGAGTGGTCGTCATCCTGGACTTACTTTGCCCTCACTGTTCACATCCAGTTGTTCACTAAATCCTTTCCATTTTTACCACCTAAGTATTTCACACACACTTTTCCTCCCCATTGTCGTAGCTCAGGCGTCCATGAGTGCTCCTGCCTGGACCATCAAATTAGTTACCTGACTGGCTGCACTGCCTCTAGCCTCATCCCACTCAAGCCATTCTTTAGCCATCCAGTGTTACTTGTTTTATTTAGTGAGACGGTGAATACACCATCCACAAGTTGTGCACAATTTATGGAAAATACAGTAGATACTGAGGTTTTGGTTATTAGATCTTGACCATTCTGCATATACTTATTTCCAGTGATTGGTTTGGTTCCCATTTTTACATGTTTTTTATTTTCATGTTTCCATAATAATCTAATATAATCTCATAAATAATAGGGACTTTCATAGCGTTTAAAATTCAGTTTTAAAATAATTTTTATAAAATGGTATAATGATTACAAACATAAAAATCGTGTGCACAAGTCTCCATTTTCCTCAAAACAATTGTTTTTTAACAGTTTTGTTCTCTTTCCATCTACTGAAAGTGAGAGTGGGTAATTAGCTAAATCATTTCATCTGGGTGAAGAAGAAGATGAAATCAGTTGCCCACCCTGGTCCTCACAGAAGACCGTTGCTTCAAAAGACATGGCTTGGAAACTTCATGAATTGCATTTATTCCTGTGGCTGGGAAGCATGCTGTCAGGCCTCTGAGATTGTGGGAACCAGTCCTCAAAGTAGCTATATCCTTTCAGGCAGAGATGGTGGGGGCTTCAGGAGGCCTGGTAGGAAGCCTGGGGTGGGTGACTGCAGGTACAGGTTTTTGAAAAAGTACTTCAATATGCATATTTATAGTGCAAATTTGTTACAATACAAATTCACTGCACCCTGAGTAAACCCCAAATTTTGGCTTGGAGATGCGGACGTGATAGTTTGGGATAACGGTTAAGGAGCCCAAGCCAATAGTGGTTAGATTGTACTCCAGGCAAAGGGTAGGTCTCTGATGGAACGAATGGAGCACTTGATTGGAAGCCAGGAGCTGTGGGTTTGAATTTTGGCTTTGCTGCTAACTAGAGATGTGACTTTGAGTAACTCACTTAACCTTTCTGGGTTTCAGCTAAATCTGTAAAACGAGAAAATCAGACTAGATGGTCTCCAAGGTCTTCAGTGTTTTTTAGTTTGCATCTGGTTGAAGGAAAGCTCTGTGGATAGTTGAGCCTGACTAGTTATCAAGATAGAAGGATATAGTTGGGGGCACCTGGGTGGCTCAGTTGGTTAAGCGTCTACCTTAGGCTCAGGTCATGATCTCAGGGTCCTGGGATCAAGCCCGGCTTTGGGCTCCCTGCTGAGCAGGGAGCCTACTTCTGCCTCTGTCTGCTGCTCCCCCTGCTTGTGCGCTCTCTCATTCTCCATCAAATAAATAAAATCTTAAAAAAGAAAAAACGGATATAGTTAATGGGAGTCAGAGTGAATAGTTACAGATTTTTTTAGCCAACCTTCACCTTCATCTGGGTATTATTTGCACTTCCTAAAAAAATCAAATAGCAGGAAAAAGCTCATGATGAAAAAAACACGGTTCCTGCCTCATCTCTTTTCTTCCATCCCCAGCCTTACTGTCCAAAGACAATGTTTAAAAACCATTTCACTCTTTTTGTTTGTAGCTTCTCCCGAGGTCACTTTCATAAGACTTATTAATATGTATAAACTTCTGTTCCTTATACACCAACTTTAGAAAATATCTTGTAGATTTTTTATGTGAAAAATAAGAATCAACTCACTTTTTCTGCCTCTTCCTCTGTCTCCCATTAGTTGATATTTATATTATTTATAGACTTATTATCTTTATAATTTTAAGTGGTAAACTTTTATTTTTTTGATCCATCAACTTTCAATAAGGTCTTAATCTGCCATTTTGTAAAATGGTATAAGTATCCCTGCACTTACTTCCCTCTTCCCATATTCTACCTTTTGGGAGCTATACTTCCCTTTTTCATTGTCAAGGTGAAAATTTTCTTTCTGTCCTCCATCCACTGCTAAATGTTATGTGCTTACTTTTATGTTTAGATTGCTGTTTTTACTGCATTACTTTTCCATGCCTGCTCTAATAGCAAGTCCAGAATCATAACTATGTGATTAAACAATTAACAGATTTATATCCATTAGAAACTAAGGAAATAATCAGGTATATGTGAAAGACTTTCCCTTAGTCAATCATTCGTTTACTCATTTATTCAACAGATATTTATTGAATATCAGAATTGTCATCACAGTCCTACTTATAATAGTGAAAATTTGGAAATCAATCTAAATGATTGACTTTAGGGAATTAATGAAATAACTACTGCACACATTTATAAGGGATGCTCTGCAAACGTTAGAAAATGATGTGCAGATGTTAATAACATAAACAGTTTTATTCTATATTAAATTTTAAAGTATTTATAAAATAGTACGTACCTTGGGGCTCCTGGCTGGCTCAATTGGTAGGACATGCGACTCTTGATCTCAGAATTGCGAGTTTGAGTCCCGTGTTGGGTGTAGAGATTACTTAAAAATAAAACCTTTAAAAAAAATAGTATGTACATGATAGCCTCACTTTTGTTTTTAAAGCGAACAAAATAAAACCGACCATAGAAGAAACTTGGCAGAAGAGGGATGCTAGAAACATACATACCCAATTGTTAACTTGGTAGTGTGGCCGTCTCAGGTTGTAGTGACTTCTGTTTCTTTTTTGTTTTTCTCACCTGTATTTTCTCATTTACCCAAAAAAGAACTTGTTCCTTCTCTAATAATACATTTTTAACTAAAAAAATAAAAAATTACCAATCATAGTTTTTCTTGGAACACTAATACTAAAATAATCTGGGAGTATCTGGTAAGAATTCAGTAAATACCTGTAAAATGAACGACAGAATGATTGAATTGCAGATTCCTAGATCTGTAGTATTGACACTTATATCTTCATAATTTTATCCAGAGGCAAGTGCTAGTTCAGTTATCTCAGAAGAAAAATGATGCATTGAACTGTCCACCAGAATCTAAGAAACAGCTTTAACTAACTGAATGTTGGCTGTGTAATGACAGATCCAGCAGGATTGAGGCCCACCACAGAAACAGCCAGGCAACAATGCTATATTTGACAGTAAGCAGGATCTGAAATAAGAGTGTCCTTTGTGCTTGTCTGAGACAGAGGGGTGGGTCTTACAGCAATTTAAGTTATTTCCTCTTAATGTAAATTGAGGCAGCCTCTGATCCTGCTGTCACATGACAAGTACTTATTTGATTTTTGGTAATTTGGGGAGCAGCTGTGGACAAATGATTTTTCTGCAAAAAAAAGCCAGCTGTGTTCTGACCCATTAGCAAATACCTGGGCATACTAACCTCCCTATCTACCATGTTCTAACCCAGGGATAGCTTCAGTAACTCACCTGCTTTTTATTGATATTTGTGGCTGTTAATAAGCATCTGAATATTTGCAAATGCATTTTCTAATCCTTTTTATCATTGTCATCAACCCTCCATTCAGGGCACTGTGATAAACACAGGGTGGAAAGCTGTAAGGTGTTTTACAATGTGGATAGACTACTTTTCCTCTGACAGGTGGGTCAGCAGTAGCTTTATTGTTAGCAAATTAAATTGCAGTGTAAAGCAAGAATCTGGAGTGAAGGAGTGGTGGAGTGGTGTTCCTTTGGTCCGCAGACTTTTCCTGAGTCTACTGTCTGGATGTTCCCTGATGCCCTCCCCCCCTCATTACGCCATGTGACTTCACAAGCTGTTGCCTCTGCCTGCAGTGCCCTTCTTTCATTCTGGCAACTGACGAACTCTTGGCTGAAGACTCATCTCCTTCATGATATCCACTTGATGCCCTTGCCGCCTTGTCTTCTCTGTGCTTCCCTAACCCACTGGTGACTTTCACTGAAATGTGATTTTTGCTTTTTTAAATGGCACATGGCTTCCTGCTTAACTTTATTAATTTGTACTTATATTTTTAAGCTTATAACCCAGGGGATTAAAGAAACCTAATAGGGGAATTGGGCAGGTAGGGTCTTCTATAATGAGTAAAAGAAAGCTTTACTTTGGATTGTGAACATCTGTAGGGCAGCTGAGAGACCTTTGCAATGTTGATTTTTTCACGAGGGACAGATTGGTCTGAATTACTGTATAAGCCTATTGTATTAGAACTTTCTTTAACAATGATGTATAATGCCTGTGATTAGAAGCAAGTCATTTTGAAACTTAAAAATAGAAATGTAGAGGGGTGCCTGGATGGTTCAGTCGGTTAAATGTCACTCTTGATTTCAGCTTGGGTCATGATTTCAGGGTCGTGAGATAGAGCCCTGTGTCGGGGCTCCTTGCTCAGCCGGGAGTGTGCTTGAGATTCTCTCTCCCTCTGCCCCTCCCCCTGCTTGTGTGCGTGCTCTCTAAATAAATAAATAATCTGGGGAAAAAAATGTAGAGCTGCACAATTCAGTGTGGTAGCCACAGCCACATATGGTTAAGTTAAAATCATTTAAAACTAAATAAAATTTAAATTTTAATGCCTTAGAACATTTTCATGTGGTCGATAGCCACATGTGGTTAGCACCTAGTGTTTTGGACAGTGCAAATTTAGAACATTTCCATTGCAGACATTTCTACTGGACAGTGCTCATCTAGAACCTATAGAAGAATTCATGTATTTTAAAGCATCTGGTGAAGTAGATTCACCTAATTCTTTTCTGCGGAAGGATATTGCAGTTGAAGAATTTTAAGCAACCTGAAATTCCCTGTGCTTTCTTGACATTTTTCTTTGGTTGTGGCACCCTCTAGTGTTTCAGTTTTGGTCTAGCTATATTATCATGAAATAACCTATTTGTGATTTGAGTCCAAGAACATTGAAATATTTTGGAAAATTTTGTGTTTATATGCATTTTTCTAGGGAAGAGGTCTGTAGTTTTCACACATCCTCAAAAGGATCCATAATCCAAAAAAGATCAAGAACTACTCTCGGATAGAGGTCCTTCCTTAAATGGCCAAACTTTGTTTTTTTTTTTTGCAGATTTTATTTTTAAGTGATCTCTACACCCAGTGTGGGGCTCAAACCCACAACCCCAAGATCAGGAGTGTTCTGCCAATTGAGTCAGCCAGGTACACTTGGCCAAAACCTTTTAGTTTGTGATCTATAAGCAGTTTTTCTCCCAATATAAAAATAAGTCACGGGGACCACTGGGTGGCTCAGTAGGTTAACCATCTGACTCTTATCTCTGCTCAGATCTTGATTTCAAGGTCATGACTTGAAGCCCCGTGTTGGGCTCCATGCTGTGTGTGGAGCCTGCCTAAACAAACAAAATTCAACAAAAAATAATAAAATAAATCCTGTAACTTTCCTTTTGACATTTCTATGCTTTGCTTATATTTCTGTGTGGAATTAATAATGATAATAATAGGTAACAATTATGTAGTACTTATTATATTCCATGTCCCATTTTAAGCTCTTGTACATATTTACTCATTTGGTCCTCAGTAATTTTATTAACTAGGTTCTATTATTTTCCCCATTTGAGAGATGATGAAACTAAGGCATAGAAGTCAAGTGAAACTTCTCTAAGGTGCTAGTGAATGGCAGGGCAAAGACATGAATCCAATAATACTTAAGCTTCAGACTCTGCGCTCTTAACCACCTTGCTTGTAGAAGTGAGGTAAAGCCTTAAAGCAAGTATGAGGTGGAATGGAGAAGAGACTTTGCATACCTTTGTGCACTTTGTGTCCAGTTATATAATAAGAAAAAATAGGGGCGCCTGGCTGGCTCAGTCAGTAGAGCCTGTGACTCTTGATCTCAGGGTCATGAGTTTAAGACCCATGTTGGGCATGGAGCCTACTTTTTTAAAGAAAAAATAATAACTCTAAATTGCTACAAGCCACACTGGAAATTATACTTAGTACCCACTGTTGATTTTCAGTAGATATACATAGACCTATGTAGTCTGTCAAGAACTTAGAGTGGTAGATGAGGGTCAAAACTGCCATTGCTACCGTATTTTCTTTGATTGGTCCAAACACCTGAACTAGTCTATTAATTGAATAATATGACAAATCTTTTTGTGACTGTCACTATTAATCCCATAAAAAGACATTTATTGTATTACTGTGATGTTGATTCTAAGGTTTCTGGAATGTTAGACTTATTAAGTATCTTAAAGGATAAGTAAGGGGCACCTGGGTGGCTCAGTTGGTTGATCGACTGCTTTCGGCTCAGGTCATGATCCTGGAGTCCCGGGATCGAGTCCCGCTGTCGGACTCCCTGCTCAGCGGGGAGTCTGCTTCTCCCTCTGACCCTCTTCCCTCTCATGCTCTCTGTCTCTCATTCTCTCTCTCAAATAAATAAATAAAATCTTTAAAAAAAAAAAAAAAGGATAAGTAAGATGGGGCGCCTGGCTGGCTTAATCCATAGAGCATGCGCCTCTTGATCTCAGGGTCCTGAGTTCAAGCCCCACATTGGGCATAGAGCTTACTAAAAATTAAAAAAAAAATAGGTAGGATACACTCAAACAGATAAAAATTTGTATTTATATCTCCTACCTCCCTTTCTGTCTATACCCTCTTCTTACTTGTAAGGCTCCCATTTCTCTCTTCATGGTTCATATTATAATCTCTAACCCAGCCTTTTTTTAATGATTCATCAGACTCAAGATTTTGAATTCAACTTCTATCAGTGTATGGAAATACAAACCCTAGTGGTGGACTTACAAAAAAAAGTCCTTAGAATCTACTTTATTGACAGTATAAAATACATTTCATTATCTTGACTTGTACAAGTCAAAATAAACTTTTGCTTCTTACCAGGACCCTATGAATTATTTCTGATGAGGGTACGTATTTTCTTCTCTTTGTATCAGTGAAGGCCTAGTAAACCATAGGAGATATTTCAGAGGATTTCATTCTGGGAGTGGGTTACACGGATATTGGAAGACTGAAGGGGCAAAAAGCAGACACCGAGGTAATCCGGATATTAATAATTATGGGAAGCAGCCACCACCCCTAGGGCTGGGGGAACAGAAGAGAAGATTCTAGGAGCTCAGAGGGGCCCCCACACAGCTGGTAACTGGATCTCTGAGTGGGATACCAGGCAGCTGGTGCTCCACCACCAGAGAAGAAGGGGCACAGCTGGAGTTGGGAGAAAGGTTTGGCCTCTTTGTTGGAGCAACACTGATAGGAATGAGAATAGCAAGGAAATTCTTCTCCCTCTCTCTTCTCAATTTATGCTGTTGCCTCCCTTCAGTAAAACCTAACAGGAAACTGGCAGGCAAATCTGGTAAAGGTTGACTGACCCAGCCCAGAGCTGGGTCAAGAGCACATCAGAACAAGTATAGAAGAGAGCACTTGGAAGTGAGAGACGAGATGAATAGCCAGGGCAACCTTATAGGGAAATTACAGAAACTGTAATGCCTGGATTTAGCTTAGTAATTAAAATATGCAAACCAGTTACCCCCAAACATTTATTAAAGAGCAAATTATAATAGCAACTATTCATAAAGACTTGATGGAACCAAGCCCTGCCTTCAATGAGCTTACAGTATTGTTTTCTTAGTACTGTGGTTACTCATCCTTAAATCATTGTGACGTTGTGTGGTAAAGCTTGTTTTTCTCACATATTCTATAAAAGCACTATTATTAACTGGATTCTTGGGCTGTTATTAATATTAATGAATATTTACAAATTTTATCAGCATATCAGAATTAAAAAGAACAAATACATACCGAAAATACATGCAATACATACATGCAGTCATAAAAAATTTTGTTACTTTCATGCTCCCAATGAGGAAGTTAGTCTTACACAAGGCAAGATGATTTCTAAACTTGAACTGTGCTGTTCTCTTGATTCTTAGCATAAGATAGGAATTTGATTTTTCTAGTGACAGTTTGTTCCAGTGTGTCACTTAAATATTTCAAAGGCTCGGTTTGGAAGGCAATATTGTAGTTAATTTGTTTTTGAAGTCTAGTTTGGTAGAAGTCAAAGTATACACTCATATGATAAAAAATCAAGTAGAAGGATTTATAATAAAAATCAGTGGCCTTTGTCACACTCTTCCCTACCCCAGTCCTACTTTTCAGAGACAGTTAACTGTTTTTGTTTATAGTTTAACTATTTTGTTTATGGTATTAAGCAATATTCCTCCATAACTCTGGATAATTATTTATCAAACGTGGGCATTTTTTACTTTCTTCTGTGTAAGGATTACCTCACAGCATTTTCTCCATTCTGCTCTATTTTTGATGGTTACATTGTCCTACTGAGTTCTTCCTTCAGCTCTTGATAGTGTCTCCTGACTCCCTCACTGCGGTGAAGATAGGATGTCGATGCTCCTGGCCATTCCTCCACTCCCCCACCCCTTCTCCCACCTCATGTCTCTCTTCTTTATCTGTGTTTTCACCTTGTCGAGTTTCATAACCTTTACCTTCTGTTTTGTACTATATTTAATTTCCTGTATTTTTACCTATGTTTAATTTTCTGTTTTATGGAAAACAAACTGCCTACATGACTGTGGCTTTATTTATTTATTTATTTTTCCTTTGGAGAGCCCAGTGGTGTGGGAGGATATTTTTTTCCAAGTCCAATATCACCCGTGGGCTATTTGAAAGAGAATATTCCTAGGAGGGTCAAATGGATTCTTCTTGTCTTAAGCTCCATTTATTACTCAGAATTAAGCTACATTTTACCCTTGCTTCTATTTTCACCTTGACTTTCTTGTGCAATTTTTTTCTTCCTGCTGTGTTGAGATTTTGATCCATTACTCTGCATTCCTCCAAGAATCAAATCCTGTCGTTAACTTTAGACTTTTTTGAGAAAGGCTCTTCTGTTGAGTGAAATTTCTATCCTAGTTATGAAGTTTCGATTCTGGACTTGTCTGAGAATATAGTTGAGCCTCTTGGTTTTCCTGTCCCTGGTTTGGACAGTAGACACAGTCTTGCTCTGAGACTTTCCCTCAGGCGGTTCTTGCAGTTCTTCTTTTGATATGATAATGCTATTGATTAGTCTAGTGCTTGCCTTTACATTTATTTATACCTTGATTAGATTTCCCAGCCTGCCCTTCCTACTTTGATTTTTAAAATACTGTACACTTGGGTGCCTGGGTGGCTCAGATGGTTAAGCGTCTGCCTTCGGCTCAGGACATGATCCCGGAGTCCTGGGATCGAGTCCCGCATTGGGCTCCCTGCTCCTTGGGAGCCTGCTTCTCCCTCTGCCTCTCTCTCTCTCTCTCTCTCTCCCTCTCTCCCTCTCTCTGTCTCTCATAAATAAATAAATAAAATCTTTAAAAAAAATAAAGTACTGTACACTTAATCTTATCCATTATGTGTGGATTAGATTACATTGAACTCTGTTGGACATGTCATCCAAATTCCAGTAGCTTCCTAGGAATTACTGACTACAGCTACCAGGGTGCTGGGAGATAGGCAAATCCCTGTTTTGTGCCCTCTTCATTACCTTTCAGTCCTGCCCTTACTGGCCCAGAATGGCAAGAGCAGGAACTCCTCTGTACCAAACCGCCCCTCCCCAAGCCATGATAGTTTATATAATAAAGACAAATCTATAGATAAAGAACATGTTGTGCCTGCCCCCTCCCCCGTGATGATCCAGGCTAAGAAAAAGGTTTTAGTAAACTTATTAAATGCTATGTTATTATTTTGGGGAGTGAATTTTTTGAATGGAGTGTTGACTGATCTGCTGAACATCACTGGCTCCAGGCATGCCTTTTCATTTGGATTGGTATTTAGAGTGACAGGTTGCTTTCACCTTGCTTCTCACATCTGTTCGGAGGGGTCACAGTTGGGTCCATCTGCTGGCTCTCCATTTGTGCATTATCACGAAATTATGCTAGAATTGTGGGTGCTCTATAGTCTCCTTATTTTATGTCCAGGAGAACAGTATCTCAGTTGCCAGAGTTAATATAATAAAGGAAGGGCTTTTTAGATGCCTGGCTCAAAACCTTTTGCATACAGTTAAGAAAACCATATTCTTAGAGCTGGTTGCCTAATTGAAAGATGAAGAAATTGAGACCCAGTCCTTGCAAGACTAGTCAGGTAGTGAGTCAAGAAGGATAGGACCATAAAGACCTAGGAATTCTGGCATCATCATCATCATAATTAACATTGAGCATTTATGTGCCAGGCATTGTGTTTCTCACTTTATCTGGATGATCTCATTTAATCCTCATATCCTTTGAGCACAGGTACTATCATTTTCTTTTCATTTAAAAACAAATGTTGAAATTGAGACTCAGAGGTTAAGTAACTTGTCCTAGGCTTCCTGGATATCTGATAATAGTCTGCTGTTTTTAAAAATTGTTACTATCTAATATGTTTTCAATTATTAGCAGTTCCTCCCAGTTTTGCTGTCCACAGAATCTGACTGCTCAGGGATGAAAGTGAAAATGCTCTACTAGAAATGAGTGGGCGGGTGGTTATGAAGATCTCCAGCAATATGTGTATGCCAGCAATATCTGGCTTTAAACAACCTATTTTATGTATTATTTTATGAAAACATTGAAAGCATCATTTATTAAGTATCCCACTGGTGCAAAGAAGTCTGAAATACCTTTGCCTTTGCTTTTTTACAGAGTGCTGAGTAAAAGTAGTTAGAGAGGTTGAAGGGTGGGATGGGAAGAGAGGTAGAAAGAGATGAGGCACTGGGCACAAATGACAGGCCGGTGAAACAGACAGCCCTATTGATTTCTGCCGCGAACCGCATTCTGCAGGAAAGAATGGAAATCCACTATACCAAGTGTATAGCAGACAGATCCCTTTGAAAAGCAGTTAGATGCCATCTAATCCCAAATCATTTAAAAACAATTTTGGAGTACCCAGAATTTTAAAATGCCCTAAGTAGTTTGTCTCTTACACTAGAAGAACCGTGAAATGGATGGAAAAACAGTATTTTCATGGTGTTTTCCTCTCATATATTGTGTTTAATTGTGCAACTTAAATAGTGTGTTAAAATTGCATTTTATTTTTAAAGATTTTATTTATTTATTTGACAGAGAGAGTTAGTGAGAGCAGGAACACAAGCAGGGAGAGTGGGAGAGGGAGAAGCAGGCTTCCTGCCGAGCCGGGAGCCCGATGTGGGGCTCAATCCCAGGACCCTGGGATCATGACCTGAGCTGAAGGCAGATGCTTAACGGCTGAGCTACCCACGCGCCCCTAAAATTGCATTTCAGATATGTACAAATCTGGGGGGTAAGATACAGTCCCTTGAATATTCTGAAATACATCAAACATAGGCTATGGAAGAAACCTTATCAGATACCTTTCTTTAAAAAAAAAAAGAAAAAAGTTTATTTTGATATAATTTTAGACTTTTAGAAAAGTTACAAAAATAGTATAAAGAACTCTCATTACCCACATTTCCCAAATATTAACGTTCTGTCGTGTTTTCTTTATTTTTTCCTCTTTTAAATAATACTGTTTTACAAGGTAAATCTTCCAAAGCTCCATTTGAAGAAACTGTCATGTCATGTTACGCCACACAGAGATACAGGGCTGGGGAGATGACCTCAAGCAGAAGAGAAAGTGTGGAAAAGGGGTTGGGGAGTGAAATGATAGCTGAGTGATTCCTAATCTTTTTGGATTTGAGGCATCATGCGGTTGTTTTATTTTGTAATTAAAGTGAATTTTATTTTGAAATACAGAATACTCCCTGAGATAACTGAATAGTCCCAAAGTTAAAAATCAGAGTTAGAAGGATGAGTTGTGATATGTATAGTGGTGTGAGAATGACAAGGGAGAATTAAAAGTTAAAAGAAAAAAAAATTGGAAACAGCACAAGAATATAAAATAGAAATCAAGAGCTTCCAAAAGGTGAAAATTTGGTCATTTACAAAGAACCAGTTTGCCTGAAGAACAAAGACAACAGAATGGGGCTTAAAGCAGTCAAACTCTGGGGTGGCTGAGGGGAGGGGGTAGGGATCCGGGAAAGAAAACAATCACTCAGAGAAACCAAGGATTTTAGAAGTTTTCAAAGAAGGAAAGGGAGAGTTTTACAGTAATCCCAGGACCCCAAGATCATGACCTGAGCCGAAGTCAGACACCTAGCCAACTGAGCCAGCTAGGCACCCCGAGAGTATCTTTCATAGAGCAGAAGTTTTTAATGATGTCCAGCTTCTCAGTTAACTATTTCTTTCATAGATCAGGCATTTGATGTTGTCTCTAAAAAGTTATCACCATAGCAAAGGTCATCTAAATTTTCTCCAGTGTTCTCTTCTAGGAGTTTTATAGTTTTGAATTTTACATTTAGGTCTATGATCCATTTTGAGTTAATTTTTGGAAGTGTGTAAAGTCTGTCTAGATTCATTTTTGGTATGTGATGTCCAGTTGTGCTAGCACTGTTTGTTGAGAAGATTTCTTTTTGGCTCCATTGTAGTGCTTTTGCTTCTTTGTCAAAGATCAGTTGACTGCATTTATGGGGATCTATTTTTGGTCTCTCTGTTCTGTTCCATTGATCTGTGTGTTCTTTTACCAACACCACACTGCCTTACTGTAGGTTTATAGTAAGTCTGGAAGTAGAGTAATATCAATCTTCCAGCTTTGTTACTCTCCTTCAATGTTGTCTTTACTGTTCTGGGTCTTTTGCCTCTCCATATAAACTTTAAAATCAGTTTGTTGATTTCCATAAAATAAACTTGCTGGGATTTCAATTGGGATTACATTGAATCTATGGATCAAGTTAGGATATCTTGACAATATTGAGTCTTCCTATCCATGAACATGAATCTTGTTACTGTTATTTAGTTCTTCTTTGATTTCTTTCATCAGAGTTTTGTAGTTTTCCTTATATAGATCTCGTCAGTATTTTGTTAGATTTATACTTAAGTAGTCTAGTTTTTTGCTTGCTAATGTAAATGGCATTGTGTTTTAAATTCAAATTCTGTTTGCTGGTATAAAGCAATTGATTTTTGTATGTGAACTTTGTATCCTGCAACATTGCTATAATCACTTATTAGTTTCAGGAGGTTTTTTGATTCTTTTGGATTTCCTATATAGACAGACAATCATGTCATCTTGAACAAATACAGGGTTTTTGTTTTATTTTTCCTTCCCCATCAGTATGCCTTTTATTTCCTTTTCTTGTCTTACTGGACTAGCTAGGACTTCTAGTACAATGTTGAAAAGGAGTGGAAAAGGAGTTGCCTTATTCCTGACTTAGCAGGAAAGCTTCTAGTTTCTTGGCATTAAATATGATGCTAGGTGTAGATTTTTTATTGATTTTTTTTTCTTAATTTTGGAGAGAGGGAGCATGAGTGCGGGGAGGGGCAGAGAGAGAATCTCAAGCAGACTCCCCGCTGAGCGTGGAGCCTGCCACAGGGCTTGATTTCATGACCCTGAGATACAACCTGAGCTGAAACCATGAGTCACATGCTTAACCGACTGAGCCACCCAGGTGCCCCAATTTTTCTTATAGATTTTTAAAAATTGAGTCAAGTAAGTTCTTCTCTAAGTTTATATTATTATTATTATTTCTTTAGATTTTATTTATTTATTTGAGAGAGGGAGAGGGAGAAGCAGGCTCCCTGCTTAGCAGGGATGTGGAGCTTGATCCCCTGGGATCATGACCTGGGGCAGACACTTAACCATCTGAGCCACCCAACTGCCCCTGTATTCCTTCTTTTTAAAGGCTGAATACTATTTTATTGTAGATATATCCACATTTTGTTTACACATTTATTTTTTTTTAAAGATTTTATTTATTTATTTGACAGAGAGAGACAGCGAGAGCAGGAACACAAGCAGGGGGAGTGGGAGAGGGAGAAGCAGGCTTCCTGCTGAGCAGGGAGCCCGATGTGGGACTCGATCCCAGGACCCTGGGATCATGACCTGAGCCGAAGGCAGACGCTTAACGACTGAGCCACCCAGGCGCCCTTGTTTACGCATTTATCGATTAGTGGATAGTTGGGTTGCTTCCACCTTTCTGGCTATTGTGAATAATTCTGCTATGAACATGGGTGTACAAGTAACCCTTTGAGACCCTGCTTTCAGTTCTTCTAGGTATAAATGCTGGATCATATGGTAATATTTTCATTTTATTGAGTTTATTGAATATTATATGCAAAATTTTATATACAAGGATATTCACTGCACTGATGTGTATAATGGCAAAAATTTGAAAGCAGCCTTGCTATGTATCAGTAGGTGATTGGTTACATAATTACAGTACATCCATACAATGAAGTATACTGCAGCTGTTTAGGAAGATCTGTATGTTTTGACATGTCAGAATGTCTAGATAGATTATAATATGAAAAAAGCAAATTATAAAATAATATGTTAATATGAACCTTTTTTTTTTTTTAAGAGGTTCTATTTACTTATGAGAGAGAGATAGAGAAAGAATGGGAAGGGCGAGGGGCAGAGGGAAAGGGAGAAGCAGACTCCGTGCTGAGCTGGGAGCCTGATGTGGGGCTCTATCCCAGGACCCCGAGATTGCGACCCAAGCTGAAGGCAGATGTTTAACCAACTGAGCCCCCCAGGTGCCCTGCATATGAACCTGTTGTTGTTGGTTTTTTTTAATTTTATGTATGTATGTATGTATGCTTCAAAAAAATTTTTTAAGGATAATACACTTCTGTAGGTTGAGGGGGATGAGGGGATAGATAATAAGTGCAGTAGAAGAGCAGACCTTTATCTTACTACTTTACAAGTTACTGCATCATATGTATCATATCAGGATTTATAAGAGGCACAGTTTTATAAGCAGAAAAACCAATTTAAGTGATTGTAGTTTTGGAAAAAATAAAGCTTAACTTCCGATTGTCTGTGAAATACAAAGAAAATGTTATCTATCTCATTACTTACTGAGGGTTTTTATGTCTACGATGTCAAATGCACATCACTGAGATCTTTAAAGTATCTTTTTTATTGTTATATGTAATATGAAGGGTATTTATTGTCTTGTGGCCTGACATATAAAATTAGCTCAGTGAATTTCTATCAAAATGGTTTTACGTAAGGAAAATGTTCTTCCATTTTTGGATCATACTTGAATGGTGCTATCCATTTCCTGTGACTTGGTGTGGTGAGGTATGTAGTGGAATCGTAGGCTTCCTCTGCTCTTGAGGAAAACATTGCTTCGTTTAAGAATTGTGTTACACTACACACTGAATTTTGTTCCTTTGCCTTTTCTTCTGACAGTAGATCTTCATGGAGGAGCACGGAGTGACCCAAACCGAACACATGGCTACCATAGAAGCCCATGCAGTTGCCCAACAAGTACAGCAGGTCCATGTGGCCACCTACACTGAGCACAGTATGCTGAGTGCTGATGAAGACTCACCTTCTTCTCCTGAGGACACCTCTTACGATGATTCAGACATACTCAACTCCACAGCGGCTGATGAGGTAACAGCCCATCTAGCTGCTGCAGGTAATACTGTTTGGATCAGAAGCTCTTCATTTTTTTTCTTAACCTCTGGTATTGTGCATATCTGCAAGGGCCTAGAATGCAGGCATTCTCACATATATCACATTTTCATGATTTTTTAAGCCTTGCATTTACAGCTTATGCCTGTATTCTACTGAGACTTAAGATCTAGAATGGCATACTATTAATGATATGACTTTGGTTTTGTTTTTTTCCTCCATTCTAACAATCTTTTGACTTCTTACTAAAACATTTAGTCCATTTACAGTAAATGTAACCACTGGTATATTTAGGTTTAAATTTATCATGTTTACAATATGCTTTCTTTCTCTTCATCCCACTTACTCTGTATTTACTTTTCCTTTGTGTTTTAGAGGGACTGAGAAGTTTTTAATTTTTTTTTTCTTGTTCGTTTGGAAGTTATACACACTTTTACTATTAGTGGTACCCCAGAAATTTTAATACATCCTTAACTTATTTCAAAGTCTTCTGTAATTGGTACTTTTGTCCTTTTAAAGGGATAATGCAAATTTCTTAGAACACTTGAATTTTATTCTCCTGCTTCTGACCTATATGCTATTGTTATTCTGTGTATTAATTCTTTGTATATTTTAAGCCATACAAGACATTATTTTTGTTTTATACTTAATATTCATTTTTTCCTTTATATCCAACTTGTCTTCTGAGAATTTTTCTTCTATGTAAAGATAACATTTAATATTTCCTTCAGCATGGAAGTCTCTCAGTTTTTCATTGTCTGAGAATGTTTTTATTTAACTTTCAATCTCAAAGGATGTTCCCCCTGGGTATAGAATTTTAGGTTGGCACTTATTTTTTTCCCCTCATATTGAAGATACTGTTCCCACTAGTTTCTGTCCTTGCTTTTCAGAATTCAGCTGTTTCATTCTAACAGTTGCTCCTTTGAAGGTTATCTCCCACGTAGGTCCCTCCTCCAAATGTTATTAAGATTTTCTCTGTCTTAAGTTTTTTGTTTGTTTTTCCGTCTTCAGTTTTTGTGATACATCTGGCTTTGGACTTCTCATTTATTCTGTTTAGGATTCTTTGAACGTCTTGAATCTGTGGATTGATGTCTTTCATCAATTCTGGAAAATCTTAGTCACTAGATCTTTTTTTTTTAAGATTCTTTTTATTTATTTGAGAGAGCGAGAGCATGCACAAGAAGGGGGGAGGGGCAGAGGGAGAAGGAGAAGCAGACTCCCCACTGATCAGGGAGCCTGATGTGGAGCTCGATTCCAGGACCCTGGGATCATGACCTGAGCTGAAGGCAGACGCTTGACCCACTGAGCCAGCCACCCAGGCTCCCCTTAGTCACTAGATTTTGCTTCAGTTTTGCTTCTGCTTCATTCCATCTTTTCCTTCTGTGACTCCAATTAAATATGTTAGTTTTCCTCATTGAATCCTTTATGTCTCTTACCCTCTATTCTGTATTACCATCATTTTGTGTCTTTATGCTTCACTCTATGTAGTTTCTTCAAACTGTCTTCCAGTTTATTAATTTTTCTCACCAACTGTGTCTGAGGTGATTTAAATCTGTCTACTGAGGTACTAATTTTAGTAATAGTTAAGTTTCATTTTTTTTTTGTTTTAGAATTTCTATTATGTTTTTCCCTCCCAAATTTGTACTATTATAGTTTCCAATTGTAGTAGAAAAAAAAGTTTTTTAAACCTTTGGGAGTGAAGTAAGCATCATGATTTTACAATACATTTGGTAATTCTCTCTGAGGTGCCTATGGGTCTTTTTCTGTTATATGTTGTTAGTGCTATTTCTTGTTTATGTTGGTTTTTCTCTTCATGTATTGGTTATATTTAAATGAATGCTGGATGGTGTGTTTGGAAATTTATTTTTAGAAATAATTTGGGGTCTAGAATAGTATTATTGTCCTCTAGAGAGGATTTTTGTTTGCTTCTGCCAGATGCCTGAGGACACTAGCAATCCTGGATTATCTTAATCCAATTTAAGGTTTGAGATTTTTCTGGGCCACTAAATGACTTAAAGCTGGGCTGTATTTTGTACCATTCCTTTGCTATTTACATTGTATACTTAGCATTATGGGGAAGACTCCATGTAAACCATGCCTGGATGGGTTTAATATTGTATAAGGAACATTGATCTTAGAAGATATTTAGGGAAAGTTGGACAGTAAATCAGTTATCAGGAATGACCAAAATACTCCATCTTTTTTTAGTATGTGCTGTATTTAAGGAAAAGAAGACAAATGTGATGAAAAACAACCTTATTACTTTCAGTTATAATCCACTGTGTATTTCTGGAATTGTGAATTTAAAATAAGGCTCAGTGGCAGAACACATTTGAGATGTTTGTAAAATACCTTTTTGAAATATTTATACTTCCCAGAAGAGGGCATCCTAACATAATGAATGCAGGTCAACCGCTTTCCTAGGAAGAGAGATGCTTTTGAGACATAGTTTTGCTGTATTACTGTACTGCACTGTCATAGTGTTAACATTAGGAAAGGACTTTAATCTAACATTTTCACGTGGCAGATACGGAAACTGAGGCCCAGCTGGTAGAAATGATTTACCATTTAATCATTCAACAATTATTGAGGAATTACTGTATGCTCTATATCACTGTATATAAATACTACGAACAAGACAGGAAAGAGCTTGCTCCTAATGTAGCTTACAGACCAGTGGTGGGGAGAAGGGTACAAATAATAAAGTAAAATAATTTCAAAAAGCACTGAATACTCTGGAGGAAATAAGGTGAATGGAGAGGGAAGGGAAGGAGATTGCTGCTTTTCTAATCCTATTCTCTTCCCTCCCTCCACTGAGGTAATCACTATCCTAAATTTGATCTTTATCATTCTCATGCACTTCTTTTATTTCTGCTGTATATGTATGTATCAATAAATAATACTTAGCATTGTTTGGCATGTTTTAAAGTTTATAAAAATGATAACACTCTAATCCTATCTCTCTGTAACATTGTTTATCTCATTCAGTATTATTTTTTTGAGATTCATTCATGTTGATAATGTGGCAGTATATTTTTATTTTAAGTGTGATTTGGTATTCCATTCATTATCTGAAAATGACATATATTGGTATAGCACTTAGGCTGTTTATAAGTTTTTCCTATTACAATAACTGCAAATGAAGATTATTTTATCTTTTCTTGTGCAAATTGTGGGAGTTTCTTTTGGCATTGGTTTTCAAACCCTTGACATTTCCCATAGTGATACATTTTACATTGTGGTCTGGGATAAATGAATGCACATATAACTGGAATAACAATTTCTCATGGAGTAATACTTACCCTTCTGCCATGACACACCCACTGATATGTTCTAGTGTCTTTCACTTTATTCCATTTTATTAAAAAACAAAAGCTACTCATGAACCACCAAAGAACAGAAACCTGCAGTTTGAAAACACTGCTGAAGGGTATATCCATGAGGATAATGAGAGGGCAAAGATGGGCACATTTTCAATTTTACTAAATATTCCAAATGTCTTTCCAAATCATTGTATCAATTTACATCCCCACACAGCATGCTGGAGTGCCTGTTGCTTCCAGTCCTCACCATATTTGGAATTGTCAATCGTTTTTTGTTTTTGCCAGTCTGATGAAATAGTATCTCATTGTCTTTTTAATTTGCTCATCTCTGAGCTAGAGATTCTAGCCAGTGCAGGAAGACAAGATAGAGTGCCATTCAGACTATTGAAGTGACTTTTTATTGACTATTGGTTTTCTTCTTTTGCATATTTCCTCTTTATGCCTTTGTCCAATCAGGTTGGTTTGTCATTTTTTCTTATTGTAAGAGTTATTGATATATTTTTTAATACTGTTCTTTTCTTGATAATATACATTGCATTTAGAATCTTCTCCCAATTTGTTGACCACTCCTTCCCTCAATTTTTTATTATTTCTTTTGTCCATGAAGGTTTTAATTTATATCATTGTGAAATTTATCAGTCTTTTACCTTACTGTTTATCCTTTTGGAGTCTTATTTAAGGAATTCTTACCCCTGAGTTCATAAGTACTCTACAGCAGTTTATTGCAGAAGTTACAAAATTCTTTGTTGTTTTAATTTAGCTCTTTAATTCACCTGGATAATATTTTTGTGTATATGATATAGGGATCTAGTTTCATTATTTTCCCATACAATCATTTGTCCCAGTACCACATTTTTAATAATTCATCCATTTCCCACCTCTGTCTTCTGACACAGGGAAGGTGTTTGTGAACTCTTAATCCCGTTGCATTGGCTTGTCTATCCTTCAGCCAGTTCCGTACTGTCTCAATGACTGTAGCTTTATAGTAACTACTGATATTTGATAGGATGAGTGCACCTTTTTAAATTCTTAAAATTCTTCACAATTATTCTAGCTATTTTTGGCCTTTTGCACTTCCATTTAAGTTTTAGGATCAGCTTATCAAGTTCCAGAAAAAACCCATGCTGGGACTTTTATTTGAATTGTATTGAATTTATAAATTAATTAAGCACCTTTATTCATAATAGCCTAAAACTGGAAATTACCCAAATGTCTATCAATAGGATAAGGGATAAACTGTGATTTATTTATATTCTGGAATATTACTCATCAATAAAAAGGAACAAACTACTAACACATATAACAGTGTGGATAAATCTCAAAAACATTCTAAGTGAAAGAAACCTTATACAAAAGAATATATACTGTATGATTCCATTTATTTCAAGTTCTAGAATAGAGAGGGCTAAACGAGGGTGAAAAAATCAGAATTGTGGGTACTTTTGAGAGATTGGGTGGGAACTGACTGAAAGGAGACATGAGAGAACTTTCTGTAGTTGTGGTATTGTTATATATCTTGATAGGAGATTGGTTATCATAAGTACATTTTCAAAATTCATGGTACACTTACACAAAATTGAATGTACACTTAATATTTGTACATTGCATTATATGTACATTTTGTCTCAAAAGAAAAAATTATAAAGAAGTATTGAACTCTAGCTAATGATATTCCCACTGAATATTTAGGGGACTCATACTGCAGTTTACATGCATCAGAATAAAAAAATGATATGGATTGATGAATGGATAGAAAGATGGATGGGGTGCCTGACTGGCTCACTAGAGCATGCAACTCTTGATCTTGGGATTGTGAGTTCAAGCCCCATGTTAGGTGTAGAGATTATTTAAAATTTTTTTTAAATAATAAAAAAGAAAGATGGATAGATGCATATGGTAAAATGTTATGGTAGAGTGGTAGATATATGAATGTTCACTAAAAAATTCTTTCAACTTTGCTCTATATTTGAAAGTTTTAGTAATAAGATATTGGACTCTTACAGATGAATAGAATAAAAACAAATAAGCTAATTAAAAAATGGACAAAGGACTTAAGTAGACATCTCCCTAAAGAAGACGTACAAGTGGCCAAGAAGCCCGTGAAAAGGATGTTCACATTACTAATCATCAGGGATATGCAAATCCAAACCACAATGAGTTGCTATCTGACACCTGTTAGGATGGCTCTATCAAAACAACAACAAAGGATAAATATTAGCAAGGATGTGGAGAAATTGGAACCCTTACATGCTGTTGGTGGGAATATAAAATGGTGCAGTCTTTATGGAAAACGGTATAAAGGTTCCTTAAAAAATTAAAAATAGAACTACCCTATGATCCAGCAGTTTCACCTCTGGGTACATATTCAAAAGAATTGAAATCAGGATCTCATAGAGTATTCACATTCCCATGTTCATTATTCACAATAGGCAAGATGTGGAAGCAACTCGTGTCCATTGACAGATGAATGGGTAAAGAAAATGTGGTATAAGTATAGAATGGAATATTATCCAGCCTTTAAAAAGAAGGAAATCCTGCCATGTGCAACAACGTGGGTGAACCTTGAGGGCATTATGCCAAGAGAAAGAAGCCAGTTACAGAGAAGGACAGATACTGCATGATTCCACTTTACATGAGGTATCTAGTCAAACTCATAGAAACAGGGGTAGAAGGGTGGTTGCCAGCAACTGGGGTATGGGAATGAGAGTTGCTCTTCAACAGGTATAAAGTTTCAGTTATGCAAGATAAATAAGTTCTAGAGATCTGGTCAACATTGTGCCTATCTTTAACTGTATTGTACACTCAAAAAATTAATATGGTAGATCACATATATTAAGTGTTCTTATCACAGTCAAAAAATAAAATACTGGGAAAAATGTATCAATAGGATTTTTTTTATCTAGCAGCTATTTACAATGGAAATGAAGGTTAAAAGCATTAATTTATTTTTTGACTTGCTCTGGGGGCTCTTTAGAGGAGTTTATTTAAGTCAGACTGATTATACTACTAAATAACATGTAGAGAGATCTGTCTAGATTTTCAGGGAGGCTTATTTTAATTGAGCCCCTTAGACCATATATAACATATGTGCTAGTATAAATGTGAGTAGTTAAACTTAATTTTCATATAAGCCTTTTATATGGTTTACAAATAAGGATAAAAGTGGATCATCTGCTTTAAAAAGAAAAAGGAATGTCCTTGATATGTTGAGATTCCAGAATCAGAGACTCCAATAATTCCTTAGGGTCTACCCTTTATTTTAATAATTAGTTTGAGGGCAAGCCAGACCAACTTTTATTAACATTTTTTCCTTAGAGTGGGATAGTTTTCATCTCTTTCCTGCCAGCATGCTTTCATCAGTTTAACTTTGTGGTCAACAACTCCATTTTAGGCACAATTCTCAGATATATAAGAAATAATTTCCAATTAAGATAATATTCTTCCAGCTATTCCTCTTATGGGTGTTGTTGTTACTATTTGAGTTCCAAGCATGAGTGATTATCTCTCTTCCTTAACTTGGCAGTGTCTTGGGGTAATGGAAAGAGGGGCACAGGGATGGAAATGAAATTTGAAATCTGTGATTCTTTTGGCAAGCTCTTTCTCTCAATGCTGCGATCTCATTTAGCACCTCTGAGAATATTGCCTTCGCAGTATGGGCATGCTGGCAAAACACAACACAACATTATGTAAAATTTAGCTAGTGTATGGTAGGGAGGTGTTTAAGTCAGTCACTTTGTAGATTCCTTGTAAGTTTCATTGGTAAATGAAAATATGATTTGTGTTGAACAATAGTGAACTATGTTAATATCAGGAACATTCTAT
The DNA here is from genome assembly GCF_009762305.2 of Zalophus californianus. Lineage (NCBI taxonomy): Eukaryota > Metazoa > Chordata > Mammalia > Carnivora > Otariidae > Zalophus > Zalophus californianus. The sequence goes on from NC_045606.1 coordinate 83,761,842, forward strand.
ATTTACTGAGAACATATTAGGAAATAAAGGCTACCTTTCTCGTGCCTTTAATTGCTTTCTGTCTCGTAGAGCTGACGGGCTTTGCCTGATCTCAGCACCCACGTTATTGTTTCAGGTCCCGTGGGAATGGCTGCTGCCGCTGCAGTGGCAACAGGAAAGAAGCGGAAACGGCCTCACGTGTTTGAGTCTAATCCATCTATCCGGAAGAGACAGCAAACACGCCTGCTTCGGTGAGGGCTCCCTTCTCCGTGCTGTTGCTGTTCCTCCAGCACTTCGTGGTGTGACAGGCATTACTAGGTGCACCGAGGATACCGTCGGAGTCCTTGATGGCAGAATTAGACTTGAAAGTACTCCTGTGAAGTCAAACACATGAAACTAGAAAGGAAGAAAAGATGTAGAATACCACATCATTTCATTCAGAGAAAATTTCTATGCCTGCACTGTGCCAGACATTGTTCTAGGCCTTGGGAATATAACCATGAATAAAACAAATTCCCTGAAAGAGCTTATAATCCAGTGGAGGAAAAAAGAAAATAAACACATATGTAATGTGTCAAATGATGATAAGTACTATGGAAAAAAAGTGGAGTAAGGAAAAAAAGAAAAGAAAGGTTTGGGGGGGATATAGTAGTTTCTCTTTTTTTATAGGGATGGTCTGGGAAATCCTCTTTGACAGGCAACCTCTGAATGGAGACCTAAAGTAAAGGGGCATGACTAATGTCTAAAGGAAGAGCTTTTCAGGCAGAGAGAAGAGCAAGAGGAAAGTTGCACAAGTGGCATGGAATGAATGTGATAATCATGTTTGAGGAATAGCCAGGGAAAGAATGACGGGAGATAGAGTCAGAGCAGTAGTAGAGAGCCACATTATGGGGTCATTGGTCCGGTGTAACGGCTTTGACTCTTGTTCTGAGTGAGATGGGAAGTCAGTGAAGGCTTTTGACCAAAGCAGTGATATGCTCTGATATATGTTTTCAGAGAAATCATCAGGCTACCGTGTTGAGAGTAGAATTTGGATATACCAGAATGGAAGCAGGGAGAACAGTTAGGAGTTTATTGTAGTAATCCAGGTCAGAAATCACAGGATCTTAAAACCAATATCGCAGCAGCAAAGGTAGTAAGAGGTGGTCATCCTGGATGTATTTCAAAAGTCAACTCCAACATGATTAACTGATGGATTGGATGTGGGGTGTGAGAGCAAAAACAGCAGGGAAGGGGACCTCGATTTTTGGTCTGATTACTGGAAGGGTTGAGATGACACTTACTGGAAGAGAGGAGCAGGTATAGGAATGAGTGAGGGTAGGGCAGAATCAGGAATTTGGTTTTGGACACGTCAGGTCTGTGATACCTCTTAACCATTAAGTGGAGAAACAATAAGCAGTTGATACGTGAGTCTGGAATTCAAAGGAGAGATCTTGCTGAAAATGACTAAGTCTTAGATCTTGTCTAAGACTGTGAGACTGGAAGAGGTCACCTAGAGATTGAGTGCAGACTGAGGCCTGAAGCATTCTACCCTTTAGAGGTTGGAGAGATGAAAGGAATGAGCAAAGGAGTCCAAGAAGCTACCAGTGAATCAGGAGGAAAATCAAGAGAGCAATACATTAGAGGGGCGCCTGGGTGGCTCAGTCGTTAAGCGTCTGCCTTCGGCTCGGGTCGTGATCCCAGGGTCCTGGGATTGAGCCCCGCATTGGGCTCCCTGCTCTGCGGGGAAGCCTGCATCTCCCTCTCCCACTCCCTCTGCTTGTGTTCCCTCTCTCGCTATGTCTCTCTCTGTCAAATAAATAAATAAAATCTTTAAAAAAAAGGAGAGAGAGAGCAATACACTAGAAACCAAGTACAAATAGTGTTTTAAGAAGGAGGGCATGTGATCAGCTCTGTCAAATGCTGCTGGCAGGTTGAATAAGATGCAAATTGACCATTAGATTTAGCAACACGGAGGTCATGGTTGAACTTGGCAAGAGCATTTCCAATGGAGTGGTAAGGATGAAAGGATTGGGGTGTCTTCAAGAGAAAATGGGAAAAAAAGAATTGGAGAGCGTGAATATAGACCATTCCTTCAAGGAATGCTGCCAAATTTCTTGTTTGGCATATGGTCCTTTGCTGAAGAGTTTTTTCTGAAGAGTTTGTAGGTTGCACAGAAAGATTATCACGCAGGTATAATACACAGAGGACTTAATATTTGATGGTTGTACAAAATGCATTCATAGAGGGTAAGAAATTTTGTCTATAAAATATTCCAGAAGTTTTTTTCTTGTAGTGTTTTAAATATTATATCCAAAATTTCTAGGTCTTATTAGAATGTTGAATCCAGATGGAGTGCCAGTCCATGCAAATGATATGTGACAAAAGCTAGAAAATACAGTTTATTTTATAAGAGGAAGATTATAAGAAACTGAAGGAAAAACCCAAAAAGTACTGGATCGGAAGCTTTCGGCAAAGAGTTTATATGCCACCTGATAGGCAGTTCTTCTCATTTCCTTTAATGACGGGATAGGCCGGAGTAATTAGAATGTGTTATATATAGAAATGTCTTTGCTATAAGGGACATAGACGTGGTAGTACATACTTTTGGAGAAAGATGGAAAACTAGGCGTGTTCGCTCTGTTTCATCTGAATTAATTATTCACCAGTCCCTGGAGAGAGTAGACTATGTTCTCAGAAGGATTATAGAATGTAGAACTTTAAAATAATCTCCCATGATTTCAGAGGAAAAGCCCAACATTTCTGTCATCCAGTGTTGATATATTTAAAAAAGCTCTTTTACTTCTTCCTTATTTGTAAAATATTACAGGACCAAGAATTGTTGTTTATATGCAATGAAAATCTAGAAATGACATTTTTGAAGTCGTATTTCTGGATAAAACTGTCAGTGAGACATAAACAATGACATATCAGTCAAAGAAATTAGAAGCAGGTCATTTAGGCCCCCTTCATTAAGCATGGAGATGATATGATAATGTCTACAAGAAAATGTCTCAGCAGTAATCTTTATCGTTATTACAAGTTGCAGTAAGAGAAAACCCCTTTAGTGTTGCTAGGATCAGGAAGAATTAAAGTCTCCATGTTCAGCCTTGTGTCATGGCTGTGCCTGATGCAAACTTGTAGCCGACCCTTGTATCAGTGGGCTAGTCATTGATCTTTAGGACAAAGGTATGCACATATTTCTGCTGAACAGGATATTCAAACTCACACTCCCCTTTTCACATTTTGGGTACAACAACGTATCTAATCAGAATAAATTGTCTCAAGTCAAAGTAAATTTTGTTTCCTTGTCACTGTCATTTCTCTCTTCTTTAACTGTTTTTATTCTCTTTTCATTCTCTAATTCAGGAAACTTCGAGCCACATTAGATGAATATACTACTCGAGTGGGACAGCAAGCTATTGTCCTCTGTATCTCCCCCTCTAAACCCAACCCTGTCTTTAAAGTGTTTGGTGCAGCACCTTTGGAGAATGTGGTAAGAAAACTCAGCTGTGTCCTCAGATACTCAACTCTTGCTTTCTGTGGGTTGTTGGTTGTTCTTTTGATCCTCTGTCTAGTACAATAGCTTTTACTTCTCTCCTCCCCTCATCTGGGGGTGGGAGTGGGACTGGTTTTCAAACCATTTTATGTAGATCAAAATAAAAAGGATTATTTCTGTTTGTACTTACTATAACAACATATTCTACCCAGGGGGGGGAAGATGGTGTTACGTTTCTTAAGAAACCACCACCACAGGATCTTGTTGGTTTTTTTTTTTTAATTTAAAGTTATTTATTTATTTATTTATTTATTTATTTATTTATTTATTTATTTATTTATTTTGAGAGAGAGAGAGAGAGACAGAGTGAGTGAGAGAGAGAGAATACGAGCAGGGTGAGGGGCAGAGAGAGAAGCAGACTCCCTGCTGAGCAGGGAGCCCAATGTGGGGCTTGGTCCCGGGACTCTGGGATCATGACCTGAGCAAAAGGCAGACGCTTAACCCAGTGAGCCACCCAGGTGCCCCAACGATTTTGTAAGAAAATTACTGATTTATGTCAGAAACAAAATGTGAGATAATTCTAAGATGTAAACTTCGTGAGGCAAACCTCAGGAAGCATTTTACTGCTTGCTGGTATTTGAGTTCCATATTTAAAATCACTTGCATTTCTTTGAAGAATTTATTTGACACTGTGCTTCAATTTTGAAATATAGTTGAATATTTTGATTGCCTAACTATCTGTAGCTAAGTTTATAAAGATAGTATTTTACCTTTGTATACTTATACTAAGTGAACTACTCTTTCTCTGGTGGAAATAACTTTGAATCGTTAGTAGAATAATGGTCTGTCCAGATTTAGATTGCATTTTGTTTTTATTAGGATGACGTTTATTAGCTAAAGGGACATTTATTGGATTTCTCACATATCGAATGTAGACATTTCAGGAGTTTAGAACTGATTAGTAAGCAATTGAAATTTTGTTTGTTTTATTGTGTGTGTGTTTTTTTTCACATACAAATGTTGTTCTTTTTCAACATTTTTGAGTTTTGTTTTGAGTTGTGCCAAAAATTCCTGAGGCCCTAGATTTAGGGTGCATATTAGGACCTTTCCTTAGAAGAATATGGTAGAAGATTTTTAGATCAAAATGGTGCCTGACAAGCTGTCCTTAGTGTCATGATGTTCACCAACATGAAATCTGGGCATGTCTTCTTTTTTTCAGTATCAAAAATTTAAAATAATTTTACTACTAATCGTAATATGATCTGTGAAAAAGACTCATCCAGAAGACTCAGAAAAATACCTCTGAAAATTGCTCACTGAAAAGAGGGGTGCCTGGCTGGCTCAGCCAGTGGAGCATGTGACTCTTGATCTTGGAGTTGTAAGTTTGAGCCCCATGTTGGGTATAGAGATTACTTAAAACAAAATCTTTTAAAAAAAACAAAAACAAAAAGAAAGTTTGGAAAACTCCTGGAGTCTTCCATACATTATAAAAAGAAACAAACAGTCATATGACAGACTAGACAGAAAAAACAGTATTTTCTTCATTGACTGACATTTGATAAATACAGGCTGAAGAATAAATACCAGTAGAATTAGAAGCAGAATATGTCTTCCAAAACATTAAAGAGGGAAAAAACAAGTCTGTATAAAAGATTTAAAAAGGAAAACACAAAATATAGAACAAAGTAATAAAGTGAAGCCAATTAATTCTGTTATAAATCATAAATATAAATGGATTAACTCCTTTGAGAACGACAAAGATTTTCTTTCAGAGTGGAACAACAATAATCCAAACCAAAACCCAACTGTATTTAATTTATGTGACATACGGTGACTCACAAATGTTCAAAGTAGCTGCAAATGATACCATTAAGAAAGTGAAAAGGCAGTTCACAGAATGGGAGAAAATATTTGCAAATCATACATCTGACAAATAACTTGAATCCATATAAAGAACTCTTAGAACTGAACAATAAAAAGACAACCCAGTTTTATTTATTTATTTAGAGTGCGCATGTGCAGCAGCCGGGCGGGGGTGGTGGCGGGCAGAGGGAGATAGAGAATCTCAAGCGGGCTACACACCTAGTGTGGAGCCCCATGCAGGGCTCGATCTCACCACCCTGAGATCACAACCCAAACTGAAATCAAGAGTTGGACACTTAACTGGCTGAGCCACCCAGGCACCCCAAGCCCAGTTTTAAAATGGCAAAGAATCTGTCACTGTTTGCATATGACATACTACTATACTTAGAACACCCTGAAGACTCCACCAAAAGTCTGTTTGAACTGATAAATGAATTCAGTAAAGTTGCAGGATACAAAATTAATATACAGAAATCTGTTGCATTTTTATACATTAATAATGAAGTAAATTCTGCTTCTGAAACCAATATTGCACTGTATGTTAACTAATTTGAATTTAAATAAAAATTTGAAGAAAAAATAATGAAGTAGCATAAAGAGAAATTAAGAAAACAATTCCATTTACAATTGCACCAAAAAGAATAAAATACTTAGGAATAAACTGAACCAAGGTGGTGAAAGACTGTACTCTGAAAAAAAATATACAATGATGGAAGAAATTGATGACAGCACAAATGGAAAGATATTTTACGCTCATAGATTGGAAGAATTAATATCATTAAAATGTCCATACTACCCAAAGCAATCTACAGATTCAGTGCAATCCCAGTCGAAATACCAATAGCATTTTCAAAGAAGCAGAACAAATAATCCTAAGATTTGTATGGAACCATAAAAGACCTCAAACAGCCAAAGCATTCTTGAGAAAGAATACAGCAGGAGGTATCACAATCCCAGATTTACATGGTTTTAATAATCAAGACGGTATAGTACTAGCACAAAAACAGGCACATAGATCAATAGAACATAATAGAAAGCCCAAAAATAAACCCACCATTATATGGTCAATTAATCAGTGACCATGGAGGCAAGAATATATAATGGGGGAAAGATAGTCTCTTCAAAAAATGGTGTTAGGAAAACTGGACCACTTTCTTACACCATACACAAAAATAAATTCAAAATGGATTAAAGACCTAAATGTGAGACCTGAAACCATAAAACTCTTAGAAGAAAACATAGGCAGTGATCTCTTGTACATTGGCCTCAGCAAGATATTTATGGACATGTCTCCTCAGGCAAGGGAAAAAAAAGCAAAAATAAATTATTAGGACTACACCAACATAAAAAGCTTTTTGTGCAGCAAAGGAAGCCACCAACATAATGAAAAGGCAATCTACTGAATGTGAGAAGATATTTGTAAATGATACATGTGTCAAGGGGTTAATATCCAAAATATATAAAGAAGTTACACAGCTCAACACCAAAAAAAAACCCAAACAATCCAATTAAAAAATGGGCAGAGGACCTGAATAGACATTTTCCCAAAACCTACAGATGGCCAACAGACCTATGAGAAGATGCTCAGCCTCACTCATCATCAAATCATCAAATCAAAACCAGAATGAGATATCCCCTCACACGTGTCAGAATGCCTGGTATCAAAAAGAGGGGCACCTGGGTGGCTCAGTTGGTTAAACATCCGACTTGGTTTCGGCTCAGGTCATGCATGATCTCAGGATCGTGAAATCAAGCCCCACTTCGGGCTCTGTGCTCAGTGTGGAGTCTGCTTGAGATTCTTACCCCACCATACCTCCCTCCACTCGTATGCACGCTCTCTCTTTCTCTCTCTCTCTCTCTCCAAAATAAATAAATAAAACCTTAAAAAAGAAAAATAACAAGTTTTGGTGGTAATGTGGAGAAAACAGAACACTTGTGTACTGTTGGTAGAAGTGCAGCCACTGTGGAAAACAGTATGGAGGTTGTTGCTCAAAAAATTAAAAATAGAAATACCATACAATCCAGTAATTCCACTACTGGCTATTTATAGAAGATATGAAAACACTAATTTCAAAAAGATACATGTACCCCTATGTTTACTGCAGCATTATCTACAGTTGCCAAGATACGGAAGTAACCCAAGTGTCCATCCACAGAGGGATGGATAAAGAAGTGGTAGTGTGTACACACACACACACACACACACACACACACACACACAGTGGAATATTACTCAGCCATAAAAAAAAATGAAATCTTGCCATTTGTGACAACATACATAGACCCTAGAGGGTATTATGCTAAGTGACATAAGTCAGACAAAGGCAAGTATCATATGATTTCACTTACATGTGAAATCTAAAAAAACAAAACAAAGCAGAAACAGACTCTTAAAATACAGAGAACGAATTGGAGATTGCCAGAGCAGGGTGGTAGGGGATCGGCAAACGGGTGAAGGGGAGTGGGCGGTACAGGCTTCCAATTATGGAATGAATAAGTCATGGGGATGAAAGGTGCAGCATAGGGAATATACTCAATGGTATCATAATAGCATTGTGTGGTGACAATAGATATACTTGTGAGCGTAGCATACTGTATAGAGTTATCAAATCACTATGTTGTAATACCTAAAACTAATGTAAGTTGTGTTCAACTATACTTCCAAGTTTTTAAAAAATGGCAAAGAATCTGAATAGATATTTCTCCAAAGAAGATAGAGAAATGGTCAGCAAGCACATGAGCACTAACGACAGTCATTAGTTATTACGGAAATGAAAATCAAAACCAGAATGAGACCACTTCATACTTACTAGGATGATTATAATCAAAGAGGTGGACAACAATAAGTGTTGTTGAGAATATGTAGAAATTGGAACCTTCCGTACATTGCTACTGGGAATGTGAAATGATGCAGTTGCTTCAAAAAACAGTTAGATGGGGCGCCTGGATGGCTCAGTCGATTAAGTGGCTGCCTTCGGCTCAGGTCATGATCCCAGGGTCCTGGGATCGAGTCCTGCATCGGGCTCCCTGCTCGGCAGGGAGCCTGCTTCTTCCTCTCCCTCTGCCTGCCTCTCTGCCTACTTGTGCTCTCTCTCTATCTCTCTGTCAAAAAAATAAATAAAATCTTAAAAAAAAAAACAGTTTGGCAATTTCTTAAAATTTTAAAAGTAGAGTCACCACATGACCCAGCAATTCTACTCCTAGGTTTACTCAAAAGAACTGAAAACAAAACTTATACACACAATGTCCATAGCAGCAAAACTTATAGATAAAACTTACACACAATGTTCTTAGCAGCATTATTCATAATAGCCACAAAGTGGAAACAACCCAAATGTTCATCAACTGATGAATGGATAAATAAAATATGTTATTATCCATACAATGGAGTATTATTCAGCAGTAACAGGGAATGAAATACTGATTAAAAAAAAAAAAAAAAAACTACAGCATGCGGGGCTCCTGGGTAGCTCAGTGGGTTGAGCATCTGACCTCAGCTCAGGTCATGATCTCCAGGTCCTGGGATCGAGTCCCTCATCCAGCTCCCTCCTCAGCAGGGAGTATCTCTGTCTGTCTGTCTGTCTCTCTCTCTCTCTCTCTCTCTCTCTCTGCCCCCCCGCCCCTCTCCACTGATCATTCTCTCGTTCTCTCAAATAAATAAATAAAATCTTAAAAAAAAAAAAAAACTACAGCATGGATAAACCTTGAAAACATTGTGCTAGGTGAAAGAGCCCAATCACAAAAGACCACATGTTGTATGATTCCATTTATACGCAATGTCCAGAACAGGCAAACCTATGGAGTAGATTAGTCATTGCCGGGTTGGAGAGGTGGGAAGGAGGAATGGAAAGTGACAGCCAATTAGTATGGGTTTATTTTAGGGGGGATAAAAATGCTCTAAAATTAGATTATGATGATGCTTGCACAACCCTACATTTATACTTAAAAAGGTTGAATTGTACACTTTATTTTTTTTAAATGGTGAATCGTATGGTCTGATATGCTGAATAATGACCCCAAGGATATCCAGGTCTGAATCCCTGGAACCTTGTGTGTTACCTCGTATGGCAAAAAGGACTTTGCGGTGATTAGGTTAACAATCTTGAGATGGGGAGATTACCCTGGATTATCCAGGTACGCCCTACGTCTAATTACATTGTCTTTATCAAAGGGAGACAAAGGGAGATTGATAAAGTAGAAGATGGGTTGGTAGGAGTAAAAGGCTGGATGCAGGGAAGGGGTCAGGAGCCAAAGAATATAGGCTAGAAGCAACTAGACAAGGCAAGGAAATGGACTCTCCCCTAGAGCCTTCAGAAGGACCAGCCTTGCCAATAACCTTGACTTTAGCCCAGTGAAACTAAGAGAATGAATTTCTGTTGGTTTAAGGCACCAAGTTAATGATACTTGTGGCAGCCATAGGAAACTAATATGTAGGGTATGTGAATTATAATCTCAATAAAGCTGTTAAAAATCTTAAAATAATAGGCAAAGGTATGTCAGACAAATGCCTACAAAAGATAAATCATGGATCACAGCATTAATATCAGACAAAGCCAAATTCTCAAGACAAATGAGTATTAACTGAGAACCAGATGTAATTTGATATTGATACGCAGTATAAATCTATAATGAACTTTTTATGCCTCAAGTGACAGTAAAGCAAAGTGTGTAGATCAAAAAATTACAAATATAAGAAAAAATAAAACAAATGACAATGGTGGGAGGCTTTAATATCTTTGTCAGAATAAGGAAGAAAACGAAATAAGAACATAGGGATCTGAATAAAAGAATAAGGTTAATATAAAAGATATATGCTAGCATTGATACTATATAAGGAGAGAACATGCCATATTTGAAAAATTACATGAATGAATTGTAAGACTTGACCAAATATTATTATTGGGCCCCAAAGAAAATCTTAATAAATTGTAAAATGCAGAAATTATACAGACCATATGGGGTTTTTTTCCAAGGAACTACTTTAATTTTGTTTTTCAGCTAGAACTACAAATCTCTCTTTTTAAAAATTGAAACATAATTAACATGCAGTGTTACATTCGTTTCAGGTATATATTTCAATGAGTCAACAGCTCTGTACATCTCTCAGTGCTCGTCAAGGTTAAGTGTACCCCTAATCCCATTTATCTATTTCAGTCGCCCCCCCCCGCCCCAGGCTTCTGATAGCCAGGAGTTTGTTCTCTGTATTGAAGAGTCTAGTTTTTTTGTCTGTTTTTTCCTTTGTCCATTTGTTTTGTTTCTTAAATTCCACATATGAGTGAAATCATACAGTATCTGTCTTTCTCTGACTTCTTTCACTTCTCATTTTACCCTTTACATACATCCATGTTGTTGCAAAAGGCAAAATTTCGTTCTTTTTTATGGCTTAGTAATATTCCATTATATACTCCAATATTATAATATTCCATTATATATGTATGTATATGTACATATACACACACCACCTCTTCTTTATCCATCCATCTATGATGGACACTTGGGTTGCTTCCATATTTTGGCTATTGCAAGTAATGCTGTAATAAACTTAAAGGGTGCATATTTATCTTTTCAAATTAGTGTTTCCATTTTCTTTGAGTAAATACCCAATAGTGGAATTATACAGGCCATATTTTTGACCATGATACAGAACATTTTGAACTTAATATCAAAAGATAGACAGGAAAAAGTATTCAGCCACATAGAAACTTAAAAATACTTCTTAATTTGCGGACTACTTAGAAAATACAAAAGCAAAACTTAAAAGTTTCGATTTGAACTGGTACTCAAAGGAATATTCATTGCCTTAACTTTTTTAATATACAAGAAGATGGAAAAGAAACTTCTCTAATTCAAGAAGCTGGAAAGGGAATAATAAGATGAGTCTAAGAAAAAAGAGACTAAGTAAACATGGGGAAAAAATGAATTTGTGAGCAGAAAAAGTAGAATTGTTACGTTCAAGAAATGATACTATGAAAAGTCCAATGAAAAAGAAAAACTTCTAGCATGCTAGTTGAGGAAAAGGGAGAAGAAAGTCAATATATAGTCTTAGAAATTAGATGAGTCATAGTTGCAGATAAGGAAAGATTGAAACTTGTAAGAAAATGCTGTGCATTAATTCTGTTCTTACAAATTAAGAACCTCAACTAAGTGGATAATTTAGTAAGAAAATAAAATAACTAAAATATATCTGAAGCTCAGTAGAACAATAAACATGGACAAAACTGAATAAGTATATCCCTCAAAGGGGACACTGCTCTGATTATTTTGGGTGACTTCTGTTAACCTTCAAGATACAGAATATAATCTTAATATATCAGTAATGGTGTTCAGAGTGGTATTAAGTAATTAGAACCCATTGTTTATCATAATCAGTATGCAATGTATTGCCCATAATCTCTTGTTAATAACAGTTAAGGAGATGATTTAGATGTCTGACATTTATTGAGTGCTTACTATGTTCTAGGTATAGTTATAAGCACTTCGTATCATCTCATTTAATAATTTTAGTATATGTGCTGCCAAAGTGAGCACTCATTTAATAATTTTAAAACTGATACTTGCATTTTGTTCTCCTGCCTGAAGCTGTCATTAATCTTCCTTTTTGCTTTTCTAGCTGGAGGCTGCTGAGAAACTCTAGAAAAATTAAAATTCAATAGGGCTATTCATCTTTGAAATATGGATTTCAGATTCAAGATTGTCTGTTATTTTAAGAGTTTGTTGAAAGGGGATTGGATACATTACTAGGCCTTTTAATAGTTAATGTTGAATTTTTTTTTTCTATTTTTCAGGGTTCTATTTATTTTTCCATACTGTGTTTTGCCCATATTACCTTCTTGTCCACAATTGAGGTGTATAGCAAGGCACTGTAAACAAAATTAAATGGCTCACAACCAATGGGGGAAATGTTTTCAAGTTAATAACAGCAATTACAATTTATTGAGTATTTTTAATGTACCTATTTTCTGCTAAGCACTTTAAATTTATGATTTTTACTTAATCATCACAATAACCCTATGATATATATGTTATTATTTGTGCTTTACAGATGTAGAAATTTGAGGGTTGAGAGCTTAAGTATTTTGTTCAAGATCACACAGTAAGTAGCAAACTAATGATTAATATTCTTAATATATAGGGCTCTCAAAAATCAGTAAAAATAAGAACAGATGAATAACAAAGACCCAAAGATATGTTTGAATATGGATTAAATATTAGATGATATTAAGGAATTCTGATATTTTTGTAGGATGTGATCATTGTACTGTAGTTATGTATGAGAATGCCCTTATTTTTCTAAGATGCACGCTGAAGTATTTACAAGTGTCTAAATATACTCTATAATATACTCTAAGTGGGAATGCCTGGATGGCTCAGTCAGTTAAGCATCTGCCTACAATCTCAGGGTCCTGGGATCAAGCCCGGGGTCAGGCTCCCTGCTCAGAGGGGAGTCTGTGTCTCCCTCTCCCTCTGCACCCCCCCCCCGCCCCCCGCAGCTCACACGCACTCTCTCTCTCTCAAATAAATAAGTGAAATCTTTAAAAATAATAATAAAATAAAATATACTTTAAGTGGTTAGCCCAAAAAATATGGTGTATATGTGTACAGATGACCGATAATTATGCCAAAATGTTGGCAATTATTGAATCTGGGTGGTGAGGGTAGAAGCATTTATTGTTATTTACATCTTTCTGTATATTTAAGTTTTTTCATTTAAATTCATATTTTCACACACCTAATGACAAAAGAGAAGACATAAGTAGAAGGAGGAAGTACAAATGTCAAACAAAATTTTCAAAGAAATGGGAATTAAAACAGAAAGCCACTTTACACGGTTTGGGTTGGCAAACATGAAAAAGATGTACGACCTGCAGTATTGGCATATCAAACAGCCAGTTTAAATTGGTGTGATTTTTTAGAGGGCAGATTGACAACTATATAAAATGTGCCCCAAATGTACACTTTTTAACCCAGCTTCCTTTTGAAATTTTATCCTAAGGAAATAATTTGTTAAATGAGCAAAGATGTATATACAAGTGTATCAGTCACTGTACCCTTTACAGTATCTTTTAAAAATTGAGAATAACCTAAATGTTCAAAGAGAAGGGATTAGTTAGATAAATGATGGCTCATCCAGAGATGGGACTGCTACACTGCTATTAAATATGATGACATAGGTCTTTCTGTTAACATTTTCAGATGGAGATGATGTATTAAGTGAACAAAGCAAGTTAGAGAACCATACATAGTTTGGTCCTACTTTAAAAGTAAATCTGCATTTTATACATGTTTATGGAATTGTTAAATGCAGAGGATTGTTGTAATTAACATTTGTATAATATAGCAGATTATTCTCAATAATTCTGGCAATAACCTTGAGATGTAGGCATATTATTATTATTTTCATTTTGCAAGAGAATACTAGCTCAGAGAGGTTAAGTGATTTGCTCCAGATTCCCCAACTTTTTTTTAATTTAATTTTATTATGTTATGTTAATCACCATGCATTACATCATTAGTTTTTGATGTAGTGTTCCATGATTCATTGTTTGCGTATAACACCCAGTGCTCCATTCAATACGTGCCTTCCTTAATACCCATCAGATTCCCCAACTTCTGAATAGTAGAGCCACTGTTGAGATTTGGATTCATGGTGATGGAGTATTATATCTCCCAGAGGTTTGTCCAGGGTATTAAATATGGGATTTCAAATTTAATTCAATAATTCAAATTTCATTTCATTTTCTTAGTCCTTGCCTCTTTTTCTAAAAGAGGCTACCTTCCAGTTCCACAGTCCTGTGCATACTTACTGCAGATGTACTTTTATTTGTATGATTATTTGATTAACATCTATCCCCAGCTAGATTGTGAGCTCTGAGACGGGAGGGACTGGATCTACTTTGTTCTCCATTATGCTCCCAAAGTACCACACATTGCCCCTGCCACGAGTAGTTAGTTGTGAATGAGTAAAGCATCTTAAACGTTTGTCAGCACTCAGCAATGCAGATTTGGTTTCTAAGTTCTAATCCTACATTGGATCTCAACTGAGACCCTGAGATGTAAAGAACTGTGAGGTTGGCTTGTGTCATTCTTCATAGTGCTTGTCCCAGTTTGTAATTATACTTTTATTTTTATGATAATTTTTGTGTTTGTCTTCTCCACTAGATTGAAATATGCACAATAATGGGGCGCTGTGATGGATAAATTTGCTTTCCATTTTGTCCCCAGCTCTTCCTTAGTACAGTAGCTAGCATATAGGAGATGAATAATTATTTGGTTGATGGCTGGCTGGCTGGAGGAACTACTAGGTTCAGAGATCACATACGCCATGTCTATATTTGTAACATGAGGGAGTGAAGTAACCTAAAGCTAGCTGAACTCTCAGAAAGGGCCTTTGACTTTAATGTAGAATGAGATTCCCTTATTCAGAAACTCAGGGTTTCTTTAAGTTGCTCGGGATCTAGCCTCTCAGATCTAACAGATCTTTAAAGGTTTTGTTTGTTTGTTTGCTTTTTAAAGATTTTATTTATTTGTCAGAGAGAGAGAGAGCACACAAGCAGGGGAGTGGCAGGCAGAGGGAGAAGCAGGCTCTCCGCTGAGCAAGGAGCACAATGTGGGACTTGATCCTAGGACCCCGGGATCATGACCTGAGCCGAAGGCAGATGCTTAACCAACAGAGCCACCCAGGCATCCCTCTCTGCCGTTTAAAACCTATGTCTTCTTAAGCCTCAGCTTTTTAAAACAAAACAAACAACAACAACAACAAAAAACAAGTTAAAAGACCTCCGGAACTCCATTGGGTGTTTTGGCCCTTTTGAATATCCTTCTTAGTGAAGGTGCGGCTCCCACCTAAAAGGCAGCATTATTAACGTTTAGACAAGCTAATTCAATTTTGCCCATGGGTTGGTATTAACTAGAGTGGACATATATAACTAAAACCTCCACATTTGTGAAAACTGTTTTTAAGCTTTGATTTTTTTGAGTAGTTTCCCCACATTGATTTTTCCTATATGTGGCTCGATGTCCTCATGTGTAAAATAAGGATAATACCCACCTCACTGGGGAGCAGTAGAAATTAATTAAAGTTGATTATCAGCCCCCTATATATGTTTATAGAGAGCTGGCATGAAAAGCATTGGCAAATGGTAGCTTTTTTTTAAGTTGCTGTGTCCCGAGGGCATTCTCTTGGCTTACTGCCATATCCCTCTTTTATAGGCTTGGTAGGAATAGGCCTAGAAATATTTTGTTGAGGAACAGCGAGAGAATTTCCATCCTTTTCCAAAAGAACTTCAGGAGTTTCTGGAGGTGGAGCTCTTTCCTCAGAGTCAATAATCCGTAGCATTTAGATGGGGATACACTGGCTATGACTAACCAGTTCTGCAGGTGCAGAAATTAGTCCCAGGCACAGAGGTGAGAAGTAGCTCTGGGGTTGTCACTAGCTTCTTTGAAATCAGGCTTCAGTCTTTAATTCTACTTTCCCAGTAGATGAGTGGACTCTGGAGTTGGTTGTGATTTCTTGTCCTAAGTTTATATAGGTTTTTTAAAATGTCTTCAAGTTACAGGAAATGTGGAAGCATATTTTAAAAAATAGTAAAAAATACCATATGATTTCCTCATATGTGGAACTTAAAAAAGAAAACAAATGAACAAAGAAAAAGACAAACCAGAAAACAGACTCTTAACTATAGAGAACAAACTGGTGGTCACCAGAGGGGAGGTGGGTGGGGGGATGAGTGAAAGAGGTGGTGGGGATTAAAGAGAATATTTATCATGATGAGCACTGAGTAATGTCTAGAATTGTCGAATCACTATATTGTACCCCTGAAACTAACAGAACACTGTGTTAACTATACTGCAATTAAAATCTTAAAAAATAGTGAAGTAAAAACTTTTTTATTTACATACAACAAATAACTAACACTGTTAGATACAAAATATGAGATAAGGAATCCATCTAAGTCCTTTGAGGCTCCAAGGTCTAAGACTAGGGTCCCAGGGGGCGAGAGGAAAATTAGAGGTCTGGACTGAGGTGGGGGAGAAAAGAGACTGACCTTGGGGCTGGAGAGAGAACAGGGTGAAGGCCAACAGAGCTTTATGGGCCCCAGCGTGTGGCCTGGCTCAGTGCCAGATGTCCTTCAGGCTCATGGGTCTGAGGGCAGCTCTGCACTGGGGCGTCTTTGTGTTACGTATCTCAGATGACAACATATTTTTAACCTCAGAAAAGCACATAGGTAAGAAAAAATGTTTTGATCTTTTCATGGCACCTTTCTGAAGACTCCTCTTTTCTCCAGAAAGGCTTCAGCTATACAAAAGAACTATGGTATCTTGTCTGGGACTCTTTTTGCAACCTGACTAAGGGCCCATTGATACTACAGTGGTAGCAGCCAATTCCAAAATCCTCAGCAAGCACATTCCGTGCCCAGAACTCTTAAGGGCTCTCATAAACACCCTAAACGCTCCACCTCTGGCAATTACGAGAATGTTAATTAATATATCATCTGCACGTGGAAAGTCTTCCGGACTTAGTCACGGAAAGGGAGGTGAAAGATGAGGACAGTGGGATCCGCAGACTCTGTCCCTCTACTGAGGAGTTAGAGACCTCCAGCTGCGGCCAGAGGCTGGAGGAAACACCTGAACTTGTGGAATCCCAGTGCCGGGCAGCCAGGACCAAATCCATATCCCCCTAACGTCGGGTACCCTGAAGGTTCCAATCCTGCCCCTCCACCGCCTGTAAATCCTGCCTGTCCTCCAGGCCCCTTTCCAACTCCCCCAGGAGTTCCCCCAGGGGAATCCAGCTTTCCCCCCAGGTGGGCCCCCTCATCCTTTGCCACAACCAGGGTATCCAGGATGCCAACCCCTAGGTCCCTACCCACCTCCCTACCCACCACCTGCTCCTGGCATGCCTCTTGTGAATCCTGTGGCACCCGGCATGGTAGGACCGGGAAGGGTGATGACCAAGAAGATGCGGAAGAAAATGAAGAAAGCTCATAAAAAGATGCACAAACACCACCAGCATGGCAAGCATTCTGCCTCCGCCTCCTCCTCCTCCTCCTCTTCCAGCAGTGACTCTGACTGAATACAGGGCCTGGACCCTTCCCACAAGCCTCGCCAGTTCTCTCCCATCAAGCTTCAGATGCCATCTTGCACTGGGGAAAATTAGCCCTTGTGCCCCTTCTCCCTCATCCCCCCAATCTGAGCCTTACTGTGCTGTTCAGCCCTAAGCGGCTAGGGAGAATGGGAAAAGAATTGCCATGGGCTAGCAAAGACCATCTTCTCACTACTTGGGTAGAACTTTTAGCTGATGAGTTTAGCAGGAGAACTATTTTTTGAGGATGGTGAGACCTTGGAGCTAAATGCCAAAGATGTGTTTAAGATCTGTAAAATGTGATTTTTTTTTTTTAAACTTTCTTTTGTAATACTTGTAGTTGGGAGGTGTTGTGGAAATTTAATTATGGAAAAAAAGAAACTGTGCCGTTTTTGTAATGGTGGCTGGCACACTTTGGTGATTTAGTGGCAAATAGATTTCCCAGCAGCCTTTATTGATTGTACTAACTGTAAGGCTGCTGGGAGGTGGAGTCCATTTGGTTGATAAGCTCTGCTTGCCATTTTGGAATCTCACTCCTTGGTTCAGTAGGCTGGCTTAGGTCCTTCTCGTTCTCCACCTCTCAGTCCAAACAAAGCTTTTTTTTCCTTGGGGGGGGGGCGGAATATATCATCTGCATGTGTCTGAATATGTGAAGTGTTTCATAACACATGTTAAGTAATGATCGTGGTGTCACACACTAGTTGTACATGGTATATGTAAGAATGTAAGTGATCATTTGATTTTGTAGGAATTTAAAGGAGTAAGAATTATGGCAGGAAAACTTAGGAATTTTTCTTAAAGGGAGTGGAAATTGGGTTGGGCCTTGAAAGATGGATAATTTTTTGGTAGGAAGCAGAATTAAAGGCCCAGAGGTAGAAGAGAACTTGGCTCGCTGCAAAAGTTAGTGAGGAAACTGACCAGCTAGGAGGGTGCCATTCGCATTGTCTCCAGGGCTGGGCAGGCACAACTGTATCTGGTGGCCCGGTTGGAGGAGTATTGGCAAAGTGGGGAATAATTAGAAAGGTGGAAATGCTGGACTGAGAAGTTTGGACTTCATCCTATGAGAAATGGAAACTGTAGAAGTGGTTTTGAGAAAAAAGACAACGATAGCAAAGTGGCTGAACATATAGGCTTTGGAACTAGATAAAAATTAGTTTGATTTGTGGCCATATTACTGTGTACTAGCTATATGATTTGGGGAGTCACTTGTTTATTAAGCCTTGTTTTTCTTAGCTGCACAATGGGTATACTAATATTTTCCTTATAGAATTATGTGAGGGTTAATTGAGATAATATACACAGTGCTTGACACATAGTAAGTGCTCAGTAAATTGTATTTGATTGTCATAAGTCATTGTTTCAGAAATTTATTTATTTATTTATTTTCAGACAGCCACCAAAGGGGCTCAGATATTTTTTTTACATACTTTTTTTTTTAAAGTAATCTCTACACCCAACGTGAAGCTTGAACTCACGACCCCGAGATCAAGAGTTGTATGCTCCACTGACTGAGCCAGCCAGGCGCGCCGGGGCTCAGCTGTTTTATAAATGGCAGTGGTATATAGGATGAATTGGGGGAAGAGAGACTGGTAGGCAGACTAGCTGATTTTGTTTTTAAGTGATTTTTAACTTTGTAAAACCAGTTAGTTGACAGTGACATTGGTATGAAGTAACAAAGGCTTAAGCTGTGGTTTTTGAAGTTGGAAAAACAAACGTCTGTGTCACCAGATCTATGGCATTATCACTTACAAGATGAACCATTATTTATGTACCATGAAGACTGAAAAAACATTGACAAACTCCGGCACAGTGCTGATCACTTACAATTTTTGTTTTATGCTTATTGAAAGAGCTCTTTCAAGCTTATTTAGACATAGATTTTAATTGTATTGCATTTTATATAGTACCAAAAAAGGAATGTGAAATAAATTGATATTCCTAAAACTTCCTCACTTTCACAGCCTGGTGCTTCCGAATAATTTCTTGTTGCAAAGTCATCATCGTCTGTGACATTTCATGTAATACTGTCCTCTGTGCCATCAAGAGCACGAGTGATGCTGCATGGCTTTAAAGAGTGCTCTGCTATTGTCTCTAGATGTTTTTCCAAGCTGTGACAAGTTTGATGCTGGTGCTTCTTGATCTTACCAGAAAGATCACTGGGGAGATTATCTAACTGCAACCAAGACTCACATTCCTTTCTCAAATGGTTTGTTGATTGAAAAGGCAAGGGATTGGGGCGCCTGGATGGCTCATTCAGTTAAGCGTCTGCCTTCGGCTCAGGTCATGATCCCGAGGTCCTGGGATCGAGCCCCGTGTCGTCGGGCTCCCTGCTCAGTGGGGAGCCTGCTTCTCCCTCTCCTCCCCACTCGTGCTCTCTCTCGCTATCTCTCTCTCTCAAATAAATAAATAAAATCAAAAAAAAAAAAAAAAAAAGGCAAGGGATCACAGTCATGCTCCCAGGGAGAACAGCCACCACGTTCACAGGTCTATAGCCTGTGACAGCTGTGCCTCAGGTTGTCTCATCCACAGCAGTTGTAAGATGTATCCCAATTTCAGAGGACTGATAAATGTGAAAGAATATGCATCTCAGAATTGATAAGTCAGAACAAATTGAAGCACTAGCTTGATCCTTCTGGGAAACTTTACTGAGCAACCTTAAAAACACTGTGGTCACAGCTAAAGTTATTCTGTTGTAAATTACTTGGAGGAATGCTCTACCAGCAATTTGGTTTTTTTTCTTTTTGAAACTCACGGTATTTTTAAGGCATTATATAGCACTGATAAGTTTAGCCAAATGCCTGGGTATGAATTCCTAGAATTTTACTGATCCATAAAAATGGCCAAAATTGTTTGAAACTAGCTAATGTAATAGTAATAATCTAATGATTTTCTGTCTTTGAATGCCAGGTATTTCCAGCACAGTGAAATTTATTTTTATACTATTATCATTCACTCTTACTATGGGCCTACATACTGATATAATGATTTAACTTGATATATTAAAGTTCAAAGACCAGAACTTACGCTTATAAGATTCGGTGTTTCTCTGGGCTGGTAGCATAAAAACTCTACATAGGATACAGAAACCTAGAAAGCAGAAAATATAAATCCTTAAAGTTGGCATGGCAACGCCAGCTGTTTATGTTACAGTAAATATATTGGCAATGATTTTTGAAACTTTCTTTTTTGTGTTAGAAACCAGGCTACCACTGAATCTCTGGGATGATAATGATTAAACGTGTTTGTACTATTTTTCTTTCATCGCCTTCATTGTTGACCTATTTGGAAGGTTCTGTCACTGCAAAAGTTGTATTTCGTAGCCAACAGTAATTTTTACTTTTCTACATGCTTGAGATGGAGTATGGGAATCTTTCTTTTTTAATCCTCATAATGAGATACTTCTAAGGAAGTTTGTCCTGATTGAGAGTCCAGTCTGGAGCAGAAAACCCAGGCCTTGAACATTGTCATAATTTTTGGATACCTCATTTTCTTTTCCCTTTTTTTCCGAGGATAATGGCTTGATACCTGAAAGCAAGTTAGTTTCCTATCCCATCTTGTTATATTTCCGTAATTTCATGGCTTCTTTGTTATCCCCTAAGGTGTCCTTATCCCACTGTGTATTCTTGTAAGTGAATGAGCCCATCATTGGTGGTTATAGGATCCCGTGTCTGCCTACCGTTTCTGCTCATCATGGAGGAATGTGTGCATGTACAAATGTGCTGCCATTAAGTTCTCTGTCTCTGGAGAGACCTTTCACTGGTAGTGGAAGGAAAGGAGTCAGAACAGTGATATCTGGTTCAGACCTGGGCATGTCGGAGCTACAGAAACATCATGGATTCGAAGGTTACCTCTGTCACCAGGGAGGACCAGAAAGGAGGAGGGCTTGACCCGCGGGGCTCTCTCTGGCCCTGGGCCTTGCTGATAGTGGTACCTTTGACACACAGCTACAATATACACTGCTTGTTTTTCCCTCCGATGCCTTTCAGCCCAGCCTCTTAAGCACTTGAATCACCTGTTGGGTAGTCTGGCCTTGCAGGAAAGTAGTGGCAGTTTCAGATAGGTTGCCTAGAGCTTTAGAGACATAAGTCCTTGGTGATCTTGGAAGTGATTTTGGTGGTGAACTGCCACAGCTAGGTTTTATCAGGTGGCCCAGGAAACGCAGAATAAAGAACACCATTCCTATTAGATCTGGAACAGGTAAGGGGGTCGGCGTTGAATGAGAAAACGTGATTTTAACCAAGAAGCAGTATTTCTGTAAAACTTCCCCTGGCTCCTTTCTACTGTTATTACCTGCAATTTCATCATCTTTTCACTTTAATTCTGTACAGTGTGATGTCTTTGGGGCCAGCGGGTATTTTTATCTGCTAGTTGTAGAAGTGTTTGCTCTTAGGGCTCTGCTGTGGCTGAGGGAGGTAGCCCTACCCCCTCTCCAGTTGCTTGGCACCAACCCTCCCTGGTTGCTGGGCATCTCGTTTACTGCTGCCCTTAATTCCCTGCAGGTGCGTAAGTACAAGAGCATGATCCTGGAAGACCTGGAGTCTGCCCTGGCAGAACACGCCCCTGCGCCACAGGAGGTTAACTCCGAGCTGCCACCTCTCACCATCGATGGAATTCCAGTCTCTGTGGACAAAATGACCCAGGTAAGGGGCGGGAAGTGAGGAGGAGACAGAAAGACAAGTGGCCCGGGTGTGGGCGGGTCTCAGATCACACTTGTCAGTTTTGTGCTCAGTGATAGCAGCGGAGAGAGGCTGGGTTCTGACAGCGAGGCGGTAGCAGCCTTGGGGAAGAGAATGTAGTGTCAGAAGAATACTCTCCTCCTTGGTTGGCAGTTCTTTCCTTTCACTTGGGCCGTTGGGTTAGATAAAGAAACTTGTAGCTCAGAATTGGTTTGCTTGGACAGGTGACTGTTAGGACTTTGATGAGTCACCGTCAAGCAGGGCAAGTAAACTATTAGTCTTTTGGGCTAAGCTGCTCCTCTTTCCATGTAAATTCTGAATACCACCACACTGTCGCCAAGGAAGGCTCCCCTTTCTGGGGAATAAGAATGGAAAACTCAGAAGGACACCCTTCTGAGTCATTGCTTCTCTCCTCTTGCTTTGACGAAGGAAGTCAAGATGTACTTAGCCAGATAAATCAGCATTCCTCAGGAATTTTGCTGAGGTGGTCCGTCTCAGCTTTGAAAGTGATAGCTTGATCAAGATCAAATGCCCTTTTTAATAACATATTTTCCTACCTTATTTCTTTATTGTACTCTTCTCTTGCTAAATCCAGTTGTGCATTTTCTTTCCTTATCTTATTCAGTCTTCCAGCAGCATGTGACACAGTTGATTATTCCTTCCTTTAAAACACTTCCTGGGGCGCCTGGGTGGCTCAGTTGGTTGAGCAGCTGCCTTCGGCTCAGGTCATGATCCCAAGGTCCTGGGATCGAGCCCGTCATCGGGCTCCCTGCTCAGCGGGAAGCCTGCTTCTCCCTCTCCCTCTGCCTGCCTCTCTGCCTACTTGTTCTCTCTCTGTATCTCTCTGCCAAATAAATAAATAAAATCTTTAAAAATAAATAAATAAAACACTTCCTGCTCTCTGTGTCTGACCCCACACTCTCCGAATGTCCTCCCACCTCACGGTGCTCCTTCTCCGCTCTTCCGCTTGCTCTTCCTCCTGTTCTCAAGGACCAGTATTGGCATGTCTGTATCTTTACTTTCTTTCCAAGTGGTCTCATCTGGCCCATGGGCTTTATGTTCCTTCTATATCCTGTTTACAGCCCAGCTTATAGCACTCATTCTTAGATATCCAGTGCCCAGCATGCCCCAGACAGAACCTTCGATTGCCCCACTCTCCACTCCCCCTACGACCCTCCGTATCGGTGACCAGCACCACTGTCCATCTGGTTGCTCAAGTGCCAGCATAGGAGCAACCCTTTGTTTCCCTGTTTCGCCCTCACTCCACGTCGTCTCAGTTCGGCTCTGAGATGTGCCCTGAATCTGACCGTTCTCCTCAGTTCCCATCACCACCCTCGCCCAAGCCAAGTATCTCTCACGTAGAGACTATTTCATTTGATCGACTCTCTTGCTCTCCTTGCCGCTCTTGCCCCGCTGCAGTCTGTACCTCACGGAACCACCAGAGGTTTTTTCCAAAACTTAAATCTGCTCATATCACCGCCTTATTTAAGCCCTTTAATGGCTTTCCACTATTCCTAGAATCAAAATCAGACTCTGCCATGGCCTCTGAGGTCCTGCAAAATCCGAGAATCCAGCCTCTTCCAGCTCCATTCTTCAGTCTCCCCCTCAGTCACTGTGCTCTGGCCACCCTGGCCCTCTTTTTGCCCAACACTTCAAGCCCATTCTTTCGCGTTGGCTGTTTCCTCTGCCTGAAACGTTGTTCTCCCGGATCATTACATGCGTAACCTTATCCTAATCAAAGTCGGCCTCAGATGTCACCTCCTGAGCCAAGCCTTTCTTGATTATCCCATCTAATGGAGCTTCTCCTTGCTACCAAGTCACTGCCTAACACATCCCCCATTTTATTGTCTTGGAAACACTGATTACTACCTGAAATCATCTTACTCATTAACATTTATACTTACCTGGGATCTCTCTAGCTAGAATTTGAGAGCAGGGATTTAGTTTCTGTTCTTTACTGCCATCTACTACAGCTCCCGGCACCCAAATAACCTCTGAATTCTAAATAATAGTATCTGTTCAATAGATGACCTAAGCGTCAGAGTAAAACAAATTCAGCATGGTAGTTACCTGGATTGGAAGTCTTCCAAGTACGTGTTCACAGGCTGCAGACATTGACAGTGCTACTCAGGAGGTGGCCCTTTTTTCCTGCTGAGTCTGAACCTGTAGCTTGGTCTAAAGCCATACAGTATTTTATAAAGCTACATTGTGATCATTTGCTTGTTGGATTCATAGATCTTTCTGTGAACATTTGAAGAATATCTAAATAATGGCTCAAAAAGGAAAGCATTATCTAAACTTTTTTCCTGTCACTTCATACCTATTATTCTGTCCTTAAGACCATTCTGACT
Source organism: Zalophus californianus (assembly GCF_009762305.2). Taxonomy (NCBI): domain Eukaryota; kingdom Metazoa; phylum Chordata; class Mammalia; order Carnivora; family Otariidae; genus Zalophus; species Zalophus californianus. The sequence goes on from NC_045606.1 coordinate 83,786,268, forward strand.
AATTAAAGAAAACATAAGGTGAAATTTTTTTTTTTACCTGATTTATGTAAAGAATCTTCTTTGTACCTCAGATATAAGGTATCTATAAAGTTAACTAAGCTTCTGATTAAGAATACTGTGTTAGGCATGTGAGGCATTATGCCCTCTCCTGTGATGGGCATTTTTTCCTTCTTTGTCACATTTGGTGTGTTAGGTTGAAATAATCTGAGGTTTTGATTATATTAAATCATCATGGACAAGTTTCATGTTATGAAACTTGGCTTATGGCCTCAGAAGTCATAGCAAACAGTTTAATTTTCATGTTGGAGGTAAAACATTTGTAACTGTGCTGTTTTCTATTCTTGTGACATATACACTTGGGAGAGCTTTGTGTAGTGATGGATCCAAGGGAAGCTGGTACTCAAGTCAGGGATCAGACTCAGAGGTGCTTTGTTGGGGGCATGCATTTTCTTTATCGTCCTACGTTCCCTCCTTTCCCTTCTCGCCACAGATCATGACCAAAAAGTAATACGTAACCAATAAAACAGATGGTGAGGAGGAGTGAGTAGAGTGATGAAAAGCCCAGCTCCTAATTGAATGGGAATTTCTGAGTATTTGGATCCTGGGTTTTCTACCCCAGATCTTTTTTTTTTTCCCCAGTTGTTTTCCTCAGATCCTTGTTATTAATGTGAGCCAGTTACCTTTTTTTTTTCCTAATTGATCCCAAAACCTTTCATTATTAATGATAGTAAAAGCAGGGTGTTATTTCAAACTAAACCTAGGTAGGAGAGGGAATGAGAATACAAGCATTTTAACACCCTGTCAATAGAAATAATGCAGTGGTATGATCTTTCCAGAAAGCAGGGTGGCAATAGTGTATATCAAAATTTAACGTGTATGTCATGCCCACCAGGCGAGCAAAGATGTATGTTCATGGCACTGTTTATAATAGGAAAATCTGGGAACAAAGTGCTTGAATAAATTATGATAGTGATGTTTAGAATTTACATGAGAAGATGAGCAGCTCCCAAAAGAGACCAGAAATTTACTATTGAGTGAAATATTAGACACCAAAAATGCCAACTTGTTCTCTATTGCAATGGGATAGAGAGTTCCAGTAGTTTTTAACTGCTTATAAAATAACATTTCTTGGGCGCCTGGGTGGCTCAGTTGGTTAAGCAACTGCCTTCGGCTCAGGTCATGATCCTGGAGTCCCGGGATCGAGTCCCACATCGGGCTCCCTGCTCGGCGGGGGGTCTGCTTCTCCCTCTGGCCCTCCTCCCTCTCATGCTCTCTGTCTCTCATTCTCTCTCTCTCAAATAAATAAATAAAATCTTTAAAAAGAATAACATTTCTTATGTACTCTAATTCGAGTGCTTTATTTAGTACTTTGTTTAATGCTTTATATTTTGTTTCTTTGGGAGAGGGCTAGATTTTTTTTTTCTTTCAGGAAATACATAATTGAGTTAATCAATTTCATTTGTTTAAAACATGCACACAAAACTTGTCTCTGTCGCGTGTGTGTAAAACTTTAGAGAGATGTAAATATATTTACTGTAAAACCAAAGTATTAACAGTGATTATCTATGCATGGTGGCATTATGGGTGATTTTTATTTTATTTCTCTTATTAACACGAATTACTTTTATAACCATAGAAACACAAAAAATATTTTCATATTTATATTGAACTTGAATTTTTTTAAGTACAAGTTTGTTGAACTTTATGTTTGGGTGAAGATGTCAACAACTTTTTCTTTCTCTTATTTTTCTCTTCTGTAGCTACTATGTTTTGGAAGGCACACTACTAAGTTATTCACAGGGGTATCTCATTTAATCCTTGCCCTCCAGAGTATATATATAATTCCTCTTTCATAGTCAAGGAAGCAGAGCTCATATATGATCAGTAGCTATAAAGGACCAAGTAAATTTAATTGGACACCAATTCTAGAATTCAGACCAAATGGGTAATTCATGACTTCTTGAAGTGATAAAATTCCAGAATTGTAAAAGTACACTGTAACAGAATTGGATTTGGGTTAACCAGACAGCTCTATTAGTTGTCTTATCTGCCCTGAATGCAACGGAGATGACTAATGTTTATATTGATGGGATCCTAACTCATAAACATAATTCTTTTTTTTTTTAAAGATTTTATTTATTTGAGAGAGAGAGAATGAGAGATAGAGAGCACGAGAGGGAAGAGGGTCAGAGGGAGAAGCAGACTCCCTGCTGAGGAGGGAGCCCGATGTGGGACTCGATCCAGGGACTCCAGGATCATGACCTGAGCCGAAGGCAGTCGCTTAACCAACTGAGCCACCCATGCGCCCTCATAAACATAATTCTATATGCTATCCTAAGATGAATTTTCAGTCATCCAAAGAGTAAATTATATTTGATATTGTTCTAGTGTTATGTGTTCCATTATTTTAATTCCTTACAAATTTGAGAATTAGCCTGGTTTTTTAGAGTTGGAAGGTCTAGTCTCTAGTCCCAATCCTACCACATATAGCCTTGGTTCCCAGTTTCATCTTCTGAAAATGAGAATAATATATGCCCTCCTACTTTATGGAGTCAGAGGAAGAAAAAATGAGGTATTATATGGGAAAGTGCTTTGAAAATGAAGGCATCACACAAAGATAGTATTACCAATTATTAATACTGTTTATATTACCTATATTAACTTTTGAGTAACCTGAACATACCATTTCTCACCCATTTTTCACTTACAGAAAGTTAGTGAACCTGGAATTTTTATTTGGCTCAGCAATGAAGTGGGACAATACAGGTGGCAATATATTGAAAAATTGAGACATAAAGAGAGGAAGCAATTTATGAAGCAAGTTAGTGACAAACAGAAATGGAATTAAATGGTCGAGTTCATATTGCCAGTGCTTTCTCTCTCTCTCTCTTTTTCTGTCTTTCTGTAAAACTATATTGTGATCACTCAGGTTGAGTATTTCAGCTAATCAAAACTAAACATTTACTGTTTTATTTTTTTTTAAAGATTTTATTTATTTATTTGACAGAGAGAGACAGCGAGAGAGGGAACACAAGCAGGGAGAGTGGGAGAGGGAGAAGCAGGCTTCCCGCTGAGCAGGGAGCCTGATGTGGGGCTCGATCCCAGGACCCCGGGATCATGACCTGAGCCGAAGGCAGACGCTCAATGACTGAGCCACCCAGGCGCCCCACATTTACTGTTTTAGAGGAATTTCTTGACTTGCTCTAACAACTATCACAGTTGTCACCTACACAAATTGAAATTACGTATGATAGAATATCTTAAGTTCTATGTGAACTAAATGCTCTGATTCTTTTAGGAAACAGCTCTGTAGTTTTGGTTTTTGTTGTTTCTTATTAATTTTTGGTTTTGGTACAAGTATAATACTATGTTAGTAAATAGAATGTTTACATAAACATTTACTTAAAAACAAACTATTATAAATATATCTTGACCCTGATGAAGTCTTTTGTGTGTGTGTGTGTGTGTGTGTGTGTGTGTGTGTGTGTGTGTTAAAAAATACATAGCTCTGTAATATTTTTAGTGCTAAAATGAAAACTTGCATTTCTAGGCACCTTTAAGAATAGTGACTAGAGGCGCTCCTGGGTGGCTCAGTTGTTAAGCGTCTGCCTTCAGCTCAGGTCATGATCCTGGAGTCCCAGGATAGAGCCCCGCATCGGGCTCCCTGCTCTGCGGGAAGCCTGCTTCTCCCTCTCCTACTCCCCCTGCTTGTGTTCCCTCTCTCTCTGTGTCTCTCTCTGTCAAATAAATAAATAAAATTTTAAAAGAATAAAAAGAATAGTGGCTAGAACTTATCCTACATCTGCCTGCCTCCTGGCTATGAGTTGAAGGAAGTTGAGATAAGGCTTAGCAGAAGAAATCATTAATTTAGTGTAGATTCTGCAACCCCAGAATTAATGAAATCATCTTTTTTAGAGATTTTGAAAGCCAGGTTAGCACAATTTTATAGGATACTTCAGACCAGAAACCAGAGAATGGGCTAAATTGTGCTTCTCAAACTTCAGTGTGCATGAGTTACCTGAAAGTCTTGTCATTTAAATTCAGACTGTGAATCAGTTGGTCTTGAGTGGAACCTGAAAATCTCCCTTTTAGCAAGATCCCAGCCAATGCTGCTACTAATTACCAGACTACACTTTGAATTTAGGAATTACATCGTTGCTTGAAGAGTCTTTAAGCAATGATTATGATTTTGCTAGTGGGAAATCAGTTCTGCTCTTTACCACACTTGAGTCCAATAGGATTCTCTTGTTCTTGGGAAGTTGTAAATCTTCTTGGAATTTGTCTTAGAAGAGATCCAGGCAAAGATTATAATTATAGAAGAAACATCTCTGAAAAGACCAGTCCAGGATTATTGGTTAAAATTCAGTCCTTTTTGAGACAAAGAAGGCACTACATAATGATAAAGGGATAAAATCAGAAATTAAGAGAAGTAACAACTGGTACCATAGAAATATAAAGGATTATAAGAGCATATTGTGAAAAATTATATGCCAGTAAATTGGACAACCTAAAAAAAAAAAAGGTAAATTCCTAGAAACATATACTCTTCCAAAAATTGAATCAACAAGAAATAGAAAATCTGAACAGACCAGTTACTAGTAATGAAACTGAATTGTAAAAAAACAAAAACAGAACACTTCTGGGGCACCTGGCACTTGGCTGGCTCAGTCAGAAGAGTATGTGACTCTTACCCTCAGGGTCCTCCACGTTGGATGTGGAGATTACATAAACAAACAAACAAACACATACTTTAAAAAATAATTAACAAATAAAACAAAAAGCTCCCAACAAACAGAAGTCTAGGACCAGATGTCTTCACAGGTGAATTCTACCAAATATTTAAAGAAGAGTTGATATCTGTTCTCAAACTATTCCAAAAAATAAAGGAGGAAGAGAAATTTTCAAATTCATTCTGTGAGGCCAGTGTTACCGTGATATCAAAACCAGAAAAAGACACTACAAAAAAGAAAACTATAGGCCAGTATCGCTGATGCACGTAGGTGTAAAAATCCTCAACAAAATATTAGCAAACTGAATTCAATAATACATTTAAGGAAAAGATTTCACCATGGTCAAATGAGATTTATTCCAGGAATGCAAGAGTGGTTCAATATTCACAAATAAGTCAACGTGATATATCAAATTAACAAGAGGAAGGTTATAAACCATATGATTATCTCATGAGATACATAAAAAGTATTTGACATAATACAACATCTGTTCATGATAAAACTTTCAACATACTGCGTTTAGAGGGAACATACCTAAACATAATAAAGGCCGTATATGAAAAGTCCACAGCTAACATCATATGCTCAGTGGTGAAAAACTGAGAACTTTTCCTCTAAGATCAGGAACAAGACAAGGATGTCCACTCTTACCACTTTGATTCAGCTTAGTACTGGAAGTCTTAGCCACAGCAGTCAGACAAGAAAAAGAAATAAAAGGCATCCAATTGGTAAGGAAGAACTAAAACTGTCACTATTTGTAGATGACATGGTACTATATATAGAAAACTTAAATACTCCACCAAAAAACTATTAGAACTGATAAATCAGGTCAGTAAAGTTGTAGGATACAAAATTAATATACAGAAATTTGTTGTTTTCTATACACTAATAACAAAGTAGAAGAAGGAGAAATGAAGAAAACAATTCCATTTACAGTTGCACCAAAAAGAATAAAATACTTAGGAATAAACTTAACCAAGGAGGTGAAAGACCTATACTCTGAAAACTGTAAGACATCGATGAAAGAAATTGAAGACAACATAAACAAATGGAAAGATATTCTATGCTCATGGATTGGAAGAATTAATATCATTAAGGGGTGCCTGTCTGGCTCAGTCAGTAGAGCATGCAACTCTTAATCTCAGGATCATGAGTTCAAGCCCCACACTGGATGTGGAGCCTACTTAAAACTTAAAAATTAATTAATTAATTAATATAATTTCCATACTTCCCAAAGCAATCTACAGATTCAGTGCAATCCCTATCAAAATTCCAATAACATTATTCACAGAATTAGAACAAAGAATCCTAAAACTTGTATGGAATCATGAAAGACCCCAAATAGCCAAAGCAATTTTGAGAGAGAAGAACATAGCTGGAAGTATCACAAATCCAGATTTCAAAATATACTACAAAGCTATAGTAATCAAAACAGTGTGGTACTGGCACAAAAAATAGGCACAAAGATCTATAGAACAGAATAAAGAGCCCAGAAATAAATCCATTTTATGGTCAATTAATCTGTGACCACAGAAGCAAGAATATACAGTGGGGAAAAGACACTCTCATCAAAAAATGGTATTGGGGGGATGCGTGGGTGGCTCAGCCATTGAGCATCTGCCTTTGACTCAGGTCATGATCCCGCGGTCCTGGGATCGAGCCCCGCATCGGGCTCCCTGCTCAGTGGGAAGCCTGCTTCTCCCTCTCACAACCCCCCTCCTTGTGTTCCCTCACTCGCTGTCTCTCTCTCTGTCAAATAGGTAAATAAAATCTTTAAAAAAAAGATAGTATTAGGAAAACTGGACAGCTACATGCAAAAGAATGAAACTTGACTGGGGCGCCTGGGTGGCTCAGTCGTTAAGTGTCTGCCTTCGGCTCAGGTCATGATCCCAGGGTTCTGGGATCAAGCCCTGCATCGGGCTCCCTGCTTGGTGGGAGGCCTGCTTTTCCCTCTCCCACTTGCCCTACTTGTGTTCCCTCTCTCACTGTGTCTCTCTGTTAAATAAATAAAATCTTAAAGAAAAAAAAGAATGAAACTTGACCACTTACTTTCACCATACATAAAAATAAAACTCAAAATGGATTAAAGACCTAAATGGGAGACTTGAAACCATGAAACTCTTAGAAGAAAACATAGGCAGTGATCTCTTGGACATAGCCTTCACAACATATTTGTGGATATGTCTTTTCAGGCAAGGAAAACGAAGCAAAAATAAACTATTGGGACTATGCCAGAATAAATATATTTTACACAGCAAAGGAAATGGTCAACAAAACCAAAGGCAGCCTATTGAATATGAGAAGATATTTACAGATGATATATCTGTTAAGGGGTTAATATCCAAAATATATAAAGAAGTTATACAAATCAATACCAAAAAACCAAACAATCCAATTAAAAAATGGGCAGAAAACCTAAATAGACATTTTTCCAAAGAAGACATACAGATGGCCAACAGACATGAAGAGATGCTCAGCACCACTTATTATCAGTGAAATACAAATGAAGACCACAATAAGATATCACCTCACATCTATCAGAATGGCTAGTATCGAAAAGACAAGAAATAAGTTTGGTGGTAATGTAGAGAAAATGGAACATTTGTGCACTATTGGTGGAAATGTACATTGATGCAGTCACTGTGGAAAACAATGGAGGTTTCTCAAAAAATTATAAAAATACTGGGGCTGTGGGGCACCTGGGTGACTCAGTTGGTTACGCAACCAATTCTTAGTTTCAGTTTGGGTCATGATCTCAGGGTCGTGAGATCGAGCCCCACATTGGGTTCTGTGATGCGTGTGGAGCCTGCTTAAGATTCTCTCTCTCCCTCTTCCTCTGCCCCTTCCCAAACCCTTTGCGTTCTCTTAAAAAAAAAAAAGACTCTTTAAAAAAAAAAAAATAGTGGGGCGCCTGGCTGGTTCAGTCAGAAGAGCATGCAACTCTTGATCTTGGGGTCATGAGTTCAAGCCCCACATGGGGTGTAGAGATCACGTAAATAAAAAAACTTAGGAGTTTTTTTTAAAAAATAAAAAAAATTAAAAATAGAAATACAGTGAGATCCAGTAATTCCACTAGGAATTTACCCAAAGAAAACAAAAACGCTAATTCAAAAAGGTATATGCACCCCTGTGTTTATTGCAGCATTATTTACAATAGCCAGGATATGTAAGCAGCCCAAGTGTCCATCCACAGATGAATGGATAAAAGGTGGTATATATACAATGGAATATTACTCAGCCATTAAAAAGAATGAGATCTTGCCTTTTGCAGCAACAGGGATGCACCTACAGGGTGTTATGCTAATGAAATAAGACTGAGAAAGACAAATACTATATGATTTCACTTATATGTGGAATCTAAAAAACAAAACAGACTCTTAAATAGAACAAACTGGTTGTTGCCAGAGGGGAGGTGAGTGGGGGGATGGGCAAAATAGATAAAGGGAATTAAGAGGTACAAACTTCTAGCTATAAAATAAGTCAAGGAGGTGAAACAGAGTAGGGAATGTAGTCAATAATGTTGTAATAACATTGTATGGTGACAGATGGTGAGCACTTATTTTGGTGAGCACTGAGTAATATATAGAATTGTCAAACCAGTATGTTGTACACCTAAAACTAATATAAATATTCTATAGTAATTATACTTTTTAAAAAATCTACTACTTTTTCCCTTGTCCCCTCCCTTTCCTCACCTGAACTTATGTCCTCCTCTTACTCTCACTGGGGCAATCTTTGTTGCTTTAATAGTCCCTTGGGGCGATGATGCAGGAGGATAGTAATTCCTCACCGGTTTTCAGGAAGAACCTTAAGAAACATTCAGCACAGTGATTGCTTCATTAGGAAGAAGTTATTCACAGGTCTTGACATGTTTTACTTAGAAAATATTCATCAACTGTCAATTTAGGTTTTTTGGGTGTTGTTTTGAAAAAGCATAGGTCTGGCCTCCTACCCAAAGAGTAGAAACAGTATACTAAGTGAAATAAACCAAACAGAAAAGATAAATATTGTGTGTGATTCTGCTTAAATGATGTATCTAGAATGGGCAAATTCATAGAGACAGAATATAGAGTTTACCAGGGCCAGGGAAGAGTAGGAATGGGGAGTTATTGATAAATGCATACAGAGTTTCTGTTTGGGATGATGATGAATAAATTCTGGAAGTAGGAGCGATGGTTATATAGCATTGTGAATGTACTTAACGCCACTGAATTGTACATATTAGAGTGATAAATTTTATGCTATGTATATTTTATGACAAAAACAAATTTAGTAGAGTTGTCTTCAAACTTGGCCACATAGTAAAATCACCTGGAGAACTTAAAGTCCTAGTGCCCAGGCCATACTCCAGACTAATTAAATCAGAATCTTTGGGAATGAGATCCAGGCATGTATAGTGTTTAAACTCCCCAGGTGATTCCAGTGTGCAGCCAACTTTGAGAACCACTGTTGTAGATAATAGTCCTAAATTACTTCTCCCTACTGTAATGTCAAAACCGATATGCAAAGTAGGCTTTTCCTACCATCTAAGATTATCAAAAAATGTTTATATGATGCCATTCAACATTTTGTAAATATTAGGTATGCAGGATGAGATTGAGAATAACAAAATTATTGGTAACAAAATTACTGAATTCTTAGGTAGAACATAGCATATTTTGAGTAGAGTAAAAGAGTAATGATATATTTAGGAATACTAATAGAAGGCATATAAAGGCCTATAAATTCCATATGCAGGATACAACTAGACTAGAGGAAAATATTTGCAGATTATATGGCAAGTAGTAATATCCAGAACATATTTATGTCCTTCAAATTAATAAGAAAGATAATTAGAAAAATAAGCAAAGCATTCTGAACAGTTCACAAAAAGAAAAAAAAAAAATCACTAAATATATAAAAAGATTCTCAACCTCACTAGTAATGAAAATTAAAATAATTACCATTTCCCCCACATTCGATGAATCAAAATAAGAAAGCTGGATAATAAAATTTGAGGGAGGGTGTGAAAAAAATGGGTCTTGTGTGTATTGTTGATGGGAGTGGTATTGGTACTTTTTGGAGGACAATTTGGCAGTGTCTATTAAAATGTTAAATGCAGGGGCACCTGGGTGACTCAGTTGGCTAAGCATCCAACTCTCGATCTCAGCTCAGGCCTTGATCTCAGGGTTGTGAGTTCAAGCTCTGAGTTGGGCTTCATGCTAGGCATGGAGCCTACTTAAAAAAAAAAAAAAATTAAATGCATATGCCTTCTAACCAGCTATTTCACTTTGCTGCTAGAGAAATACCCACACCTATGCACAAAGAAACATTTTTACAAGCACTGTAAATAAATGCTTATCAGCAGGAGAATGGTTAAATAAAATGGAAAAATCTATATCATGGATACTAGGGAACTACTTTTTCTTAAAAATGAGATTATTCTAGTTGTACTACCATGAGAAGATCTCTGTGACAATATGTTGAGTGGAAAAAGTGAGCTGTAGTAAAATATGTACAATATCATACCATTTGTGTTTTCTTTCATCACTTTAAAACTGCTTTTCAGGGGCGCCTGGGGGGCTCAGTCGGTTAAGGGTCTGCCTTCGGCTCAGGTCATGATCCCAGGGTCCTGGGATCAGACCCGCATTGGGCTCCCCACTCAGCGGGGAATCTGCTTCTCCCTCTCCCTATGCTGCTCCCCCTGCTTGTGCTCGCTCTCTCTCGCGCTCTCTGTGTGTGTGTCAAATAAATAAATAAAATCTTTAAAAAATAATAAGAAAAATAAAACTGAGCTTTTCCATCATATATTTATGTAAACACATAGAATTTGGCCTATAAGGAAGGATGTTCTGCTGCTGACAGGTGACTGGATTGATTGGCGAAGGTATCAAGAGGACTTTGTTTATTTAGATTTTTGTACAGAGGAGTACAGCTGAGATGAGGTAGCAGAAATGGACCAATCTGAGACTCCTTCAAAGGGAAGGTAGAATTTTAAGAGCAATTTGATGAATGCGAGGGACAGTTTGGTAGGTTGATGGGGTATGAAGACAGACAACAGAAGGGTTGGCTTGAGAGAAGAGTCTCGAAATGAGTGTCTTCATTGACTGTCCCTCCTATTCTCTGAATTTATTTTTCCTTCCAAACTTGTTCTTCCCATGTTTCTATGGGAATATGTTTAATGAGGAAATGAGATTAAAAGAAGCCAGTGTTTCTGCTGGTGCTACCAGGGAATGGGGGATGCAGGATTGGCGTTTCTAATAAGGAAAGTCACTTTCATTATCTCTGTGAACCAGAGGTCAGTGGTAGAAATCATTTTAAATAGCAAAAAAATCATTTTGCTTTTGCTTTCTAGTACCCTTTAAATATCCATTTGAATATAATTGAGTCTGTTGACTTTTAAGTTAAAATAATGAAGCCACAGTCTGAAAATTCTCCAGTCTTCCTTCTCTGCCACATTCCTGTTTCCCTTATAGGCTATAGAAAACATGACCTGCCAACACAATTTGATTTCAGCAGCTTTCTCTTGAAATTTATTACATATACTTTCATCTTTTAAGTAGATGGGGAGTTGGCAAACGTCTTGAGAAGCCTTTTCTTGGTAACTGAATCAAAATAGACACCAGGGGCCTCAAAAACCCTAGGACTTGGGTACAAGCACACAAAGATGGAATGAGAGAAGATGGGCACTTGGGAATGTGTAAGGGCAAGACAGCAAAGAACCTACTGAATTTACGAGTGGAAAATTTCTAACGTAGTGGGAATTGTCTCATTCGGGTTGGATTAAACTTTTTAGAATTTCAGATTCAATCTTTTTTAAAACCATCTATGGTTTCTACATAATCTTCACTTTTGACTGCCACTGGCAGGAATTTGATACCATTTTTCTTTGCTGAATGTGCCCTGGAAGGAGTGGTACTTTCTACTCTTTGCTGGTTTGGGGTGGATTTCCTGACCAAGCGGGGCACTTTAAGCCCATATAGAACCCTAAATAAGAATGAGAGGCTCGGAAAGCTTACTGCAGCCCAATTAAAGGACAGCCTGAGAGGGTAGGCTTTACCTTTGCTGATCCTGTTGATTGTCTCCTCTGGGGATTAAAGACAAACCTTCCTTAACAAGCACATTGAGTAGCTTGGGTTTCCAAAACTCTCCAGGACCAGTAATTAATCCAGCTGGTAATGAGAGCACAGTGAATTCTGGAAAGAAATCATTTAACTCTTTCTATACTGAATAGTTCATTTTCCCTTAATGATAGTCCCTTTAGCCTTCGCACTGTTTATTTGGGACAGTATAAAATAATAGTCTGGTGGAAAATCGTCTTTTTCAGTGAAGTCACATCATTTCTATGCATTTAAAAGCAAAGAATGGTCTTCATCCCCCAAATGTACAGACTTGAAAAGTCAACTTTTATAGTAGAAAGTGCTTTTTACCTCTTGTTTTGATATCGGGGCAAATTTATACATTTGATAATTAGTAAAAAGTTAAAATCTACCTCTGAGTTAGAACTTGTATACCAGCAGTTAAATTTCACTCTGGTCCCATTTTTTAATTTTTGGTGGAGTTTTGCCTGTGTACGCAACCTTCCCTGTGTGTTGCTTGTTTCTCCTACTCTCTTCTTCCCAAGACTTTGAGACATTTCCATCCAGAGATTTCTAGCACATGGAACATCTCTGACAGCTGCCTAGTTCTAGTTTTCTCTTCTAATTATGGTTACACTTGAGTCCCATTTTCTGATGATTTCCATTAGTAATCTGCTTGTACACTTTAAAAAAAAATGCTCAAATATCCCACAGAAAAAATTGCCTAAACCATCTACGCATTGGGGCGTGTTGGTAACAGCTTAATTCCTCAAGGCACGGAATTGGCCTCAGTGGTCACTTTTTGATTCTAGCATTCTTTATTTCTCATCTTGAGCCATGTTTACACAGATACATATAAACTCATACTTCTATCTCCTTCTGCCTTTTTCCCCATACCCACCATACCCACCTTGGAAAACTAAGGATAAATGTCTTTCCATACATCACAATGTGTTTAGTACTAGAAAACCATTTCAGAACATTTTTGACTTTTTCTTTGAATTTGAGAAAAGGGCTGATGACTGAAGTAATAATAGTAAAACTGCTATTAAGTCAGTGCAACTATGTGTATATATCCCCACTATCTCTGATCCTTTGAATTGACCCTGTATACTTGCCATTAGCATTTTGCAGTTGAGAAAATTAACATTCAGAGAGAGCTGGGATTCAGAGCCAACTTGAGTCTGGAGTTTGTGTTCTTACTGACTGATTGACAAGAAGTTGACTTAAGAAGTAGTCAAGAGATATTTCACAAAGAATGTGGGATTTGCTGGGCAACAAGGAACAAGTGTCAGCATTGGAACAGTAGCTTGAGAAGGTGCTCCAGTAAGGGAAACAAATCAAAAGGATAAAGCAGGAATGAGTTCAGTTCATAGATAGTGCAGAGATTCACCTAAATAGGACCAAGGCTGCCTGTTGGCAATTAGCAGGAACTGAGTGTGCTGGGAGGCTGGATTGTGGCGGGCTGGAAAAGCTAAACAGAGGAGTCTAGTTTGGTTGCTAGTAGTGAGAGGCCATTTGAAAGTTTTTGTTTTCGTTGTTCTTTTTTTTTTTTTTTGAGCATAGGATCTGTGCAGCATTTAGGGAAATCTGTCTGTCAAGGATGCATGGGATGAGGAAGAAAGGGGAGAACCTGGAATTCCATAAGAAGGTCAGCTAGAAGGATGCACTAGCCTTGGGCTAGGAAGTGGGGATGAAGGTGGGTCTGGAAAAGAAGAGATGGAGAGCACAGACATTTCAAAGAAGAAAGAATTGAACTTGCAATGAGTAGCTAGATGGGTGTTGAAGGAAAGAGGTAAAGCTGACTGAGATTTTGAGCTTGACTGTCTAGGGAAAGAAAGTGGGGTTCTACTAGCAAAGACTAAGACTGAGAAGACAGGTAGTTGGAGAGAAGGCAGAGGAGGGTTTTAAATGAGTGTGCACTGCCCACACTTCCCGCAACCTGTGAGTCCTTGAAACCCAGTGAAAGCCTGATGTGAGAGAGCCAAAAAAACAAGACAGGATGGAAGGTGTCTGTCACCAGGTGCCAGGGTGACCCAGGGCTGAAGAATGTGGGAAACCATGATACGACTGGGTGCGGGATCAGAAGCTCAAAGTCATCAGAATTGGAGAATGTATGGGGTTCCAGGTGGTATTGGAGCAGACTCTTGGTAGCCAAGTGTTTTTGACAGCGAGTTCTTCTGGACACTGTAGTCTTATGTTAATTTAGAGCTGTTGAGGGCGCCTGGGTGGCTCAGTTGGTTAAGCGACTGCCTTCGGCTCAGGTCATGATCCTGGAGTCCTGGGATCGAGTCCCACATCGGGCTCCCTGCTCAGCAGGGAGTCTGCTTCTCCCTCTGACCCTCTTTCCTCTCATGCTCTCTATCTCTCATTCCCTCTCTCAAATAAATAAAAAAAAAAAAAAAAAAAAAAATTTAGAGCTGTTGAGCCTTACATCATTATCTCCAGACTCTGCTAGGTATGGATATTCAGAACTCTCCTTTTGGAGAGTGTTAATGGGATTAAAAGAAAAGAGAGACTTGTGAAAGTGTGTGGTATCAGTTTATTTTTGCATCTGAGAAAGCCATTATTTTTTTCCCTTGAAGAAACGCAAATATTGTGTGTGAGGATTAAGGCTTTTCCTTCTCCCTGTATCTGAGGCAAGAAAAAGACACCCTCCCAGGAAAGCAGGATAAAGGGGAAAATGACTTTGAGATGCACTTTCTTAAAATAACTGAAGGAGTGACCTCATGAGCCAGCGGATAGCCTGGGTTTGCAAATGGATACTTTCTATTAGCCTGCTGCTTGATGCCGCAGAGCCAAATATATACAGAGTGTATTATATCATATCCTGTAGGCAGGAGACTGTCTGGGAGAGGTGGACTTGGGGAGGTGAAATGGCAGGCTCCGCACAAGGATCGATGATGTAAATACAGTCAACCAGAGCTCTCCTCGTTAGGGGAAGCATTACTGATTTGGGTTCATGATTCCCTCTTATATAATAATTGGTATCAGCTTCTGGTAAAATAATATTCAAATAAGAACACCTGATATCTCAATAGGCTCTTGAATGTAAAACTGGTGTTGTGCTCATTCTCCCATTAATACTTAACCATTCCCATTTCTGTTTTCTTTTTCTCTTTTATTACTGCAAGCCCGTGTCCTTGGGTCTGACTCATTGCTAAAATTGTCTTCTCCTTTTGGTCTTGAGCTGTAGGGGCAGCATAGATGTGTCCTTAGTTGGAGGATACTGCTTCTCTCTGGAGTGTTGCAGAGGTTAAAGGGAAAGCAGTAGGTCCAGGGAGGAACGTTATAACTTGATAAACTGCTTCTCTTGCCAAAATTCATTGTCAGCAATTAAGAGTATTCACAAAGTAAGCTCCCCTTCTCCTCCAACATACACACTCAGTGTGGTTACTGTGCCAAGAGATAAAGAATGGCAGTTGTCTCTGGTTTAACACCTGCCTGGTCTGGATTCGATTTGTGAAATAAATCTGAATGAAGTCCATAATGTGTTTAAGATCACATATGCTCACTCTATGTGTATGTCAGACTCAGAGACATTGGCCTGGCATACCAGAAACTTTCTGGAAAAGCTTTAGGGTTATTTTCCCTTTTTATTAAGTAGACCCTATTTCCCATTTGTAACCAACCACCTTCCTGAATGTTCTTACTGTTTATAGTTTTTCGTATGATTCTCTGGGGTTTTCCAGATGCACAGTCATATCATCTACAAATAGTGATGATTCTACCTGCTCCTCACCTCTTATTTCTCTGATCTGTTTGCCCTGGTTACTACCTCCAGAACAATGTTGAAAACACATCGGCTTTGTTTGACACCTTAAATGTGTGGAAAGCTGCTGTAGGATGGAAATGAGAGAAATAGCATCCATAGTATCTTAGGCAGAAATCAGACTCGTTGGCAGGTATTCTTGATCTTTTAGGGCCAAGTCAATGAAATATAGCTTAAGGTATACTTTACCAACATATGTATAATTCTCAGCCACCCATGGAGCTATGGTGACCTGTGGAAAAACAACGGGTTCTCATCAGTCACATTTTGGAATTCTCTGGGACCCTCCAGGAAGGCTCTCTGTTTTAGACACAAGCACACCCCAGATGTTTTTCATGACTGCTGATGACCACACTCTTGTCTTCCAGGCCCAGCTTCGGGCATTTATTCCAGAGATGCTCAAGTACTCCACAGGTCGAGGAAAACCAGGCTGGGGCAAAGAAAGCTGCAAGCCCATCTGGTGGCCTGAAGATATCCCATGGGCAAATGTCCGGAGTGACGTCCGCACAGAAGAGCAAAAGCAGAGGGTGAGGGTTTCTCAGACCTGTTGCTTTTCCACACTGAATCAACTACCTCAATTCTGGGGGTTCTACTTCTTATGCTAAAAAGTCTAAAAACATATGTGTGAAAGTCAAACTTGTCTCCCAGAAAAGCTTGATACTGTCTGATTTGTAGCCTTTCCCATTCCATCACTTCATCAGTATAAAGACTCAGGGCAGGTCCATGAGTTTACACTTCTCTCTGCCTACTTGCCTTTTGGAGCAGTTTTAATATTATGAGGTGCTTGGAAAAACTGAAGAAACGTTAAGAAGAAGTATTAATCACTCTGAAGACTTAGAAGATGTCCTTATTTCTGGTTAGCAGGAACCACTGTTGAGAAATATAAATATAGAGTTAAAGAGATGAGAAGTTGGCTGAGTCTGATAATGATACTTCTTTTTAAAAAGATGGGCTCAACTAGATGTCATCCCTTGCTTTTTCTGCATATTTGTTTTTTAGTTAGCCTGGAAGTTTATTGAGAATCTTAATATAAAATTCTTGACAAAAGAGTCAACTTCTTTTGTGAGTTGGCCTCAGAAAAACCCAAAAGCTAAACCAGGCTTTGATCAGGAAGGAAACTAGTAGGAAATCTTTGGTGCTTGGTGCTGAATTTCTTTGTGCCACAATCAGTCTAAGGGAAATAACCCTAAGGGAGCTTATTCTGTACAGGTTTGGTTTGGTTTGATAAATAAGCACCTGCTTATTCCATAGTGGGGCTGAATAACCAACATTCTTTGTGACTTTAATGTGCTTGTCTGGTCTTTTGGTGACAGGTTTCATGGACTCAGGCACTACGGACCATAGTTAAAAACTGTTATAAACAGCATGGGCGGGAGGACCTTTTGTATGCTTTCGAAGATCAGCAAACACAAACACAGGCCACAACCACACACAGTATAGCCCATCTTGTACCATCACAGACCGTAGTCCAGACCTTTAGTAACCCTGATGGCACTGTCTCACTTATCCAGGTGAGTAAACCTATGGTTCTCAGATTGTGGCTTCTGAGGTGGATCAGCGGGCACCTCACCTCAGACTGGAGAAAATTTTTGTCATGCAAACTCTTAATTAACTTTTTATAGCTTCCCGAAGTCTTTCTATCTGAAATTGATTTTTGAATAATACTTTAAATTGTTTGCAATTTGTTAAATACAGAGCTATCGGTAGCTTTTTCTTTGTTTTTTCCAAAACAAAGCACTGTTAAATTGGCTACTTTTGTACTGTTTCATTCTATCAAGGATCAGGAGCTATTCCTTCAGAATTAGCTCTTCTGAGGTAAAACATAACTTGTTGGTAGATGGGGAACCTCTAAAATTCCAATTGGGGTGAAAGTAGAAAGTTGGTTGATACTAGTTTACTGATGGTGAAACGTGATAGCTTCTGATATTGATTTATTTGGTTGAAATAAAATTCTGAACCTCATGTAAGTATCTGAGATATGATTTTAGTAACACATTTCACATTACAAAGCATATTAATCATTACCTTTGCTGAATTTGGGATTACATGAATCTTAACTTCTGAGTAAGGGAGAGGTAGAATGATCCATCCGCTGACACCACTCTCCGTGTTTTTCTTTAGGTTGGTACAGGGGCAACGGTAGCCACATTGGCTGATGCTTCAGAATTGCCAACCACAGTCACTGTTGCCCAAGTGAATTATTCTGCAGTGGCTGATGGAGAGGTAAGAAAGAGGATTTGGTCTGCGTCTACTTAAAATACTTAAATGTGTAGGTGAGGGAGTAGTTAGAGTCCAGAATATAAAAAGACCGGGTAGCCGACACATCTGTAGCATTATTTTATTTAAGCCTTTTAAAACATCAGACCATGACAGTTTTGCAGAGTATCTTATGCTGTGTGTATTAATTGTAATAATTGAAATTATAATTTTACATTTGCAGTATAGCATTTTGTATAATATACAATAAAAAGAGATTATCCATGTAATACTTTTATGCTGTGAATCCCAAAGATTTAATCATTGGGCTTTATTAAAAAAAACTGATTATTAAGACTGGAGCTACTGAAGAATTCTTTGGAGGGATAAAAATATTTGTATATCAGTGGCCATGATTTATTACATTTTAAATATGCCTTTGAAAAGACTTTATGAGAAAATCCTTCTCTACCAAAATCAAGGTAATTATGGGATGTTAACCTAATGGTAGCTAGCCTTAATTGAGCACTTGGTAAGCTAAGTGCTCAACCCTATTAAGAATAGGTTCTGTTATCTTCACTTTATAGATGAGAAAACTGAAACATGTAGAGGTTAGGTGACTTGTCCAAAGTCACGGAGTAAGTGTTGAAGCTGAGTAATGCATTTAGAAAAATGTTGTCCAGGCTCTGAGCTCTGAGCCATTTGTGAAGTTCAGGAAAGGGTTCATTAAGGCACTGTGGGCTTTTCCCTTAAAGGTACCAGTATGGTGTAGCCCTGAAGCTTGAAAAACAGCTAACAAATGTCAAAGAGCAGTATTAGAAATAAAGCTAAAAGTATTATCTCATCCTTGTTCACAACCATGGGGCTTTCCACTCAAAACACCACAGAAGTCATTTTCATTTGCACAACTCAGGAAAGGGAGAGAAGTAAGAAAGATCTCATGGCTAGGGAGATGAAGAAAACACAGCCAGGCTCTGCAGTCGGCCAGCAGGAAGTGAGCCCATGTCATGCTGCACTGACGCGTTAGATGTGTGAAGTGGATTTACACGGGAACCCTGCTCGCAAGACGCTCCTCCTGTCTGGTGGGGGAGAGAAATGTCTACATAAATGAACTCTGTTCCATGCTGTAGAAGATGCTGCAAAGTGGTCTGTGCCTTCAGGAGAGAATGTTTCCAGCTAGGGAGTCTGGGAAGGTTTGGGGGCAGGAGCAGCATTTGGTTTTACAGTATAGGAAAGTAACAGTCGACAGGATATTTACTTTTATAAGTATATAAACATCATGGAAGAGTATGGATTAGCTGAGGGAAAAATCCATCTCCCCAAACACTAGAACTGGAGGACACTAGATGACACTAGAACTTGAAGTGTGAAAGAGAGAAAAGACAGTGGTGGGTACATTCACAAGATTTCTTACTCTCTGACTTAACCAAAGTTATCAACCATATCTCCCTACTGAATGTTTCCTGATACTATTTAAAGAAAGCAGCTCTGTTTCTTAAACATTTCTCTAGAGACTAATTCTTTGAAGCCCATTTTACTAAATAACTTCACATATATAGTGGTAATTAACATATTCAGAAGTTCACGGAAAAATAGGAAAAATTAAAAAAAAAAATCTCAGTGACTTATCTACGGCTTTGTCAGCACACCATTTTTAAGTCATCGATTGTAGGAATGGGTGAATGACAGAAATAGCCTGCTGGTAAATACCCAAATTCAGTCAGATTTAAAAAAAAATGTAACTCTTTGCACACTTCCAGTGAAATAAAAATGGTATGAAGAGAAGCAGCACAGGTTATCTCAGAAAGGGACAAAATGTCTTTAGATTTCAAAGTGTGATTTATTTGCCTTCTCATTTCTCCTAGATGTTGACATGGTTGTTAGCATCTCAGTTTTGAACCATAAGAACTGGAATTACTCAAAATATCTCACTGCTTAGGGCAGATAAGACCACATCAAGTTAATGAAACATTATATCAGATGACTCAGTAAAAACATCCTACTGCCTTGTATTTCACATCTTTTCTTCCAAGGAACAGAAAGTACTGTACAAAAATAAATGATACCTATACTTTTAGAAGTTGTGAGGTCATTTTGTTATCCTCCTTAACCTTGCCAGTGAGACCTCTTGCCATTAGACTACACTGCCTTCAACATCCAGTTAGTTACATTTAGTTACATTTGTCTCTTCTGGTAATATATGGTCTCCCAAATCTGTTTGAATACTCTGTCCTGAGAATGCCCAATAATCTAAGTCCAGTTGACCCTTGAACAACGTGAGAGTTAGGGGCACAGACCCCCTATGCAGTCAAATTCACATATAACTTTTTGACTCCCCCAAAACTTAACTACTAATAGCCTAGTATTGATCAGAAGCCTTACTGATAACATAAACAGTCAACTAACACATATTCTATATTTTATACGTATTATATACTGTATTCTTATAATAAGGCAAGCTAAAGAAGTATTATTTAAAAAATCATAAGGAAGAGAAAACATGTTTATAGTACTACACTGTATTTATTGAAAAAAAATCCCCTTATAAATGGACCCACACAGTTCAAGCCTGTGTTATTCAAGGGTTGACTGAAGTTACAAAGAAACAAAAAATCTCTAACCTTAGTCAGCTTAAAACTAATTAAGGACACTATAAGTTACATAGACATTTAGAAATGAACAAGGAAATAGGGGCGCCTGACTGGCTCAGTGGGAAGAGCATGTGACTATTGGTCTCAGTATTGTGAGTTTGGACCCCACGGTGGGTGAAGAGATTTCTTAAATGAATAAACAAACTTTAAAAAAAGACTTTTGGGGCACCTGACTGGCTCAATTGGAAGAGCATATGACTTTTGATCTCAGGGTCATGAGTTCAAACCCCATATTGGGCGTGGAACCTACTTTAAGAAAAAAGGAACAAGGAAAGAATTTGAAAATAATATGAAATAAACTATGTTGATTTCAAAATATTTATACAATTTCAGTTTTGATGGCATACTTACAAATGCAAATGGGTTTGAGAATTTATTCTGTTGTGTTATAAGACCACCAGTTGGTAATGGTGATATTAATTGCATGTAAGTGTCAGAAAAGTCAAATTTGGAAAGAGAATGTTATGTGATCATAATGGTATATATGGTTCTGTTAGAAGAAGAAGAAGAAGAAACCAAAATACAAAGACATTGAAGACATGAATTTTAAGCTGAACCATCCCACATGTAACAGTAGAACAACTTATTCTAGATGGTTTTTAATGAATATCAGTTTACCTGAAATATAAGTAGGCTGAAGAACAAGTAGGAAAACATGAATAAAGGAATATGTTCTCCATCCTGCCATTCAGTAAACACTTTCTGAGCCCTGTGCCATTTACATAGATTTGATACATAGAGGAAAATAAAGACTGCTCTTGCTCTTAAGGAGCACACAGGTAGGTGGTAGAGAAAAACACATCAAAGCACAATGGCAATGAGGTAAGGATCTAGAGGAAGCAAGCCCAGGGTGCTATGGAACACAGAGGAGAGATCCTGAGCCTCGACCACAGGGGAATAGAGGGAGTTGTCTGGACTCAAAGTTCACCTGAGGTCAGACAAGAAGCAAAGGTGGGAGTTGTTGTGTTCCTATCGAAGGGAACAGCACATGCAGTGCATCGCACTGGGAGAGTGTGGAAGAGAGTGGTTCACTGTAGCTAGAGGGGTAAGAGTGACCACAGTTTGAAGGGCCTCATTGGAGTGGGTCTCTCAGAAAAGCATTGATGCTAACTGTACATCCTCTGAATATCTTTCCCTCCTAGGGCTTGGGGCCCTTTCTCTGGGACATGGTGACATCCGGCATAGATAACCACACAGTGGCTCCCAACAGATGGAAAGGGAGAGCAACAAGAGCTCAAGCAAATACAACTAAAGCACTGAGACTGAAGAATAGGAAATTCCAAAGAAATGTTAACACCCAAGTGATTTATTTATCACCTGCCATTATTCTGAATAGAAATCTCTTCGTCTGCTTCTTCTTCCTACTTCCTCTCTACCCTTTGCCACCATCCATTAATCTTTCATGCCATATAATTTAACTTCCTTAAAGTATACTGTATATGGCATCTTTCTAATACCATTTTTGCTACGAATACAGTTGTAACTAAATGTGTATACATTAAATTGCTGCCATTGGAGTCTGAGTATTGGGAGAGCCGCACTAGGCCAAGCTCTGCAGTGGGATGGGCAAAAATATAGAGGGGCAGATCTGGAAAGAGGAAGACTGTTTAATGGCAAAAGGTGACAGGGGCTGGTCAGCTTTGGCTGGTGTTTTGAGTGGAATCAGAGACCATCTGCAAATTGGCAGTGTCACTTGCCATTTTAAGTGGCATCATTTGCAGTGACACTCACTGGAGCAATGAAATCAAAGAGATATTAACTCTTGGGAAGCAAGAGTTTTGTGAGTTCCTGAGTGGGCAACTTTGCAGCTCTAAGGGGGAGGAAATGGGATGTCTCTGCCTCTTAGTGATGGGCTTTGAAGGCTTGCTGGCATAATCCACTGCCTATGAGAACTCAGGGCAAATACTAGGGTAGTTCAAAGGAATGTCCCATTTTCTGGGAGGCTTTTGACAAGCATTCTGAGAAGCACTGTCATCGTCTTAAGTATGGTAATAGAAAAGCAGGAGGCATTTTAAGTATCTACCTCTCCTAAGCTTGTGACACTTTCTTTGGGACACAGTTAATATGCAAGCACAAGCTCTCCACTCGCTGGGCCCAAGCAATGTGAATCAGAGCTCCAGTGAGCACAGCTGACATCCGGAGACCCAAACCCATAGAGATATTGTACCTGAGCGGACTGATTTATCACCTACCCTAATTTCGCTTAGAAATTGCTTTCACTGCCCCTGCCCTTTTTGTTTTTGAGGGGGAATAATTAATCAACTGCACTTATTGAGCAAAATGGACTAAAGTAGCTAGATACAGGTATCCAGGACTGAGAAATCTCTAAATGCAAAGCATTATACTAAAAGGAGTGGTTCTCAATCAGGGTATACCCTCTCCCCCCCCCCAGGACATTTGGTAATATCTGGAGATGTTTTTGAATATCATGACTGGGGAGGGTGCTGTTATCATCTAGTGAGTGGGTAGAAGCCAGTGGTACTGCGAAACATCCTACAATGCACAGGACACCCCCCACCCCCAAGCAAAGACTTGTCTGGCCTCAAATGTTAATTAATAATGCCAGTGCCGAGAAAACCCCTGTCCTTGATCTAACAAAACTAAATCCTAGTCTGTTCTCTCACCAGATAAAAGTTTTTTTGTATGTTTTATTTTGTTTCTTCATAATTCCTCTCCACTAAAAGGAAAGCCGTTTTTGCTACATTAAAAAAAAAATGTTTCCTGAATTCGGCAGTTTCCATCAAAAATTAAAATATATAATAAATTTAATAGACAGTCCCACCTCTAGGAATTTACTCCATAAGTAGACTCCCATAAAATATACAATGTGGTATGCAAAGATATTCATCACAGTACTGTTTGTAATAGCAAGAGACTAGAAACTTCTTAAATGCCCATTAAAAGATGGCTGGTTAAATAAATCATGGTGTGCTTACATACTACAATGCTGTGCAGCCATCATTATGAGTCATGAATGAATGAAGTAGTTTTATATGTTCCAAAATAGAATTACTTCAGAGATGTATTGTTGGTGAAACAAGCAAGGCACAAAAAGATAATGTAGAATAAGCTGCCATTTTTATTTTTTAAGAGGGAGTAGGAAGGGGGAAATAGGAGGGAGAGAGAGAGAGAGAGAGAGAGAGAGAGTGTGTGTGTGTGTGTGTGTGTAAATATGCTTGCATATAGAGAGAATGTCCCTGCAAAGACACATAAGAGATAGGTAACCGTAGCCACCTCTGGGCAAAAGGTCGGGAGTACCGGCATTGCATATCCTTTGGTATCATTTGAATTTTTTTAGAATTATATTTATGGTCTATTCAAAAATTCTAACTTTTGAATTTTATGGTTTATTCAAATTTTTTAATCTGAGCCGTATTAATACATTACCTATTCAAAAGAATTCATAAGAATAGGTAATACATTGATTGATACGGCTCCGATATTTCAAAAATTATTTAAAAGTATACATTGGAAAATCTTGCTTTCTGTCTCCTAGCCAACCTATATCCCACAACTCCCCTCCCCGCCACACACAAGGAGGAAAATATTTTCAGTGGTTTCTTTTGTGTCCTTCCAGAATTTCTTTGTGCAAATATAAGCAAATTCAAATATATATTCTAATACCCCCCCTTTTTATACACAAAAGATAGCATACTAAAAACCCTGTTCTGTACATTGTAGGTCATGTTAATTTAAAAATGTGTATGTATTTGGCTGAGCACGTAGCAATTTGTTATAATCCTTTTGTGACTTTGATTCTTTACTCTCCTGTCCTTTCTGCCTCAGGTGGAACAAAACTGGGCCACGTTACAGGGAGGTGAGATGACCATCCAGACGACACAAGCGTCAGAGGCCACCCAGGCAGTGGCCTCATTGGCGGAGGCCGCGGTGGCAGCTTCTCAGGAGATGCAACAGGGAGCTACAGTCACCATGGCACTCAACAGGTGGAGGCAGGGCTGGGGGAATACACGAGGACGGTGAATCTGTCCCTACCTACGGGTCGAAAAGAGAAATGTGGTACCTCTGTCACAACTGGCGGTTGGAGCTTAACATTAACACTCTTGGCCCCTAGGGTATTGTAGTTTGGCTTCTAATCGGCCTCCGCTCACCCCGTTACTGCCCCACCTCACCCCACAGCAACCAGTCCAGCCTTCTGACTTCCAGCTCAAGCCTGCTGATAGAGGGACATCAATCCGTTTTGCTCTATCCTACCTTGTGCCCTTTATCAGACCAAAAGCAGCAGGGTTTGAGTACCTTTGGGTTTTTAAAGGGACCAAAGGATATAATAAAGCAAGCAGCTTCAGGACTGATTTTCCATTTACCCTACAGAACAAATTGCTTTAGTCATACTTTCATTCCTACAAAAGAAACTTTTTGTTAGAGGCATTAATCGATGTTTGGACTGGTTGAGAGCTGATTTTACTGACTTTTCAGGAAATTTGTTTCCCTTGCTTATCAGTAACTTTGAAATGAGTTTTATTTAGATTATTAGGAAAAATAACTTAAATATTTTTCTTCAGGTATGTTTAGGAAAGGTGCTGCAGAATAGGATACTCCAGTGAGAGTTTCCAAAACGATATTGTTCCCTGCTTGCTTCCTTCTGTTGCTTGTTGACAGAAGAGATCATCCCTATATCATTCTTTTTCTCTTCATTGCTGACATAATTTTCTTTTCAGTGGACCCAAGCATTTTACCTAGTAGTTAATTGTGTGGGTCTTGAAGCTAGACCATCTGGGTTTACATTGCAGCTCTGTCACCTACTAGCTGTTTGACCTTGGATCATTTACTTGAACTCAGTGCCCAGGCTTTCCTCTTCTGTGAAATGGGTGTAATAACAATAGCTCCCTTGTAGGGGTGTTATGAGGACTGAGAAAGCCACTGCACGCAAGATCCTTAGATCAGTGCCTGGCATATGGTAAGGCTACTGTCCCCATTATGTACCGCAGCTGTGAGCCTCACAGTTAGCCACTGAATTCCTATGACCTGCCTGCACTCTACTGGGGAAGGTTGTAAAATAAGGAGTGCTCTAAGATACAATGTCTGCCCAAAGAGAAGTCTTACTGTTATCTTTGGGGGAATTGATTTAAGTAAAACACTTTGTAAACACTAGTACTCAGCATAATTCACTATTGAATTGTGTAGTACAGACCATGAACATTGTAGAAATTCAGAGGAAGGGGATAACCTCCTCCAAAATATATATAAAAAAAAAAAACAGCCAAAGTTTAGATTGGTTGTGATAGGTAACTAGAAAGTCTTGATAGGCTTATGTACGAATGATTTCCATGTGGCTGTATAGTATGGGGACTGAGAAGGTTCTGAGGTCACGTAGATTCAGGTTTGAATTCTAGCTCTGCCACTTACTAGCCATTTGATCTTGGTTTCCTCATCATAGGATAATTTTCATCATATAGAATTTAAAAAGATTCACTGAGATGATATATATAAAACTCTCATCAAAGTGTCCAACCCATAGTTAGCACTTCAAGAATTAGAGTTGTCAGGGTACCTGGGTGGTTCAGTCGGTGTCCGACTCTTGATTTACACTCGGGTCATGAGCTCAGGGTTGTGGGATTGAGCTCCGCACTGGGCATGGAGCCCGCTTAATATTCTCTCTCTCTCTCTCCCCCACCCGTCTAAAAAAAAAGAAAAGAATTAGAGTTATCATTGAAATTGCATTTTAAATTTTGTCTATTCAGAATTACTTACGATGAGAAGAGATTAGAAATAGAAGGCCAGTTAGGAAGAGGCAGGCCAAGTGTGCCTTGTTAAAGCCTTGGAAACTAAAGTAGTGAGAGTGGAGATAAAGTGACTGGGTTTGAAGGGAGTGTGGCCAGAGTGTGGTTGATTAGGTATGCAACACACACACCTCCCAGGGGTACTCAGTGAGTCCCCAAGTAACCTGGGATTGAAACTTTTTTCTTAGCCCATTGAACCATGTGGCTTTTCAGTAACATGAAAGTCTTATTTGACCCCTTGCACTTTGGCCCAACCCCACTCCTTCCTTTGAGAGAGGATGCACGGATAAACTTCCTAAAAGTCATGGCCAGAGTGAAAACCTCCCTCTTGGTCTGGTAACCCCTCACTGTGGCATGGAGCCTAACGGGGCCAGCATTAAAGACCATCAAAACTTGATTTCATTGAGCCAACACCTTGGATATTCCAATGAAGTGTGAGTGTCCTGGGAACCCTATACATAGTGGAAAATATGAGGCACCTTCTGGCTCCCTTTAGTGTAAGGACCAGGGCTTATTTCTAAAGGCAAGGAGAGTAATGGTTTCCCCTGAGGGCTTGTTAACAAGCTCAGATGCGGCTGAGGTGGCTATAGTGTTTACTCCAAAGGAAGGAGAATGCGGCTCACTATGGCATGGAGGAGGAGTAGAGATGTTGAAATCTCTTTGCAATCAGAGAGTTCAGCGCCTTGATGAGTGTTGGGGGATGGTGTGTTGCTCTGCTAGATGTGAAGAAACCAAGCCCGGCAGCCAAGACTAGACTATAGCCGGGCTACTAGGGGCTTTCTGATTCCAAGCGAGGTCACCCACTGTCTAATGCCAGGAGGTTTGGACGTAAGACGCAGACCCCTGGTGTTTGCTTCTTTGTGGAATTAGACAATACTCCCAGCCTCTCTCTGCAGGTTGTGTTGCTGGAAGTCATCTTAGTGAAAACTACACTGAGAAATCTGGTCTTTGTTCCCATGGTAACAAAGCGATTTCATAGAGCTGCTTCCATCTAGCCTGTTTCAGGTGCAGATGGAACAAGCATGGTTCTTTAATAATCACCTGCCCCACTGCTGCGCTGTAAACAGCAGATGTGGGTGCAGAGTGAGGAGTGAAAGGCAAGCTGCATGATATGGCAGGTGGGGAATAAGAAGGCAGAGGGGCTCCTTCATCTGCTGGAGGGGAAAGGGGGGTCATTTAGGACAGATGCAGGACAGACCTGTTTTTCAACCACACTATTAAAAGAGTTTTGTGTAGCAAGTCAGAACAAGGGCCCTGGACTCAAACAGCCTTCAGCCCACCCTGGCATTATAAATAACCCAAAGAGGGTAAGGAGAAATTGTCATTAAGAATCTGGAAACAGGGACACCTGGGTGGCTCAGTCGTTAAGCGTCTGCCTTCGGCTCAGGTCATGATCCCAGGGTCCTGGGATCGAGCCCCACATCGGGCTCCCTACTCAGCGGGGAGCCTGCTTCTCCCTCTCCCACTCCCTCTGCTTGTGCTCTCTCTCTGTCAAATAAATAAATAAAATCTTTAAAAAAAAAAGAATCTGGAAACAGTTAATTTTAATTATTTTCAAAATACATAATAAATCAGCACTTTTAGGAAGGAGATGGGGAGAGAATCAAAAGGAACAAATGATGTGCGGAACATTACAGCTCAAAAAACCAAAAGTACTCAGCTGAACAACCAGAGGGAAAGGAAGTGAAATCATCATTTGCTTCTTGCGATACAAAAATTAATTTGAAGTTTCAGTTTGTTAGTTAAGCCATCCTAGATTATATTCCCTCTTAAGTCAGTTTAAGTCACTACAGCCCTGGGGTGCCTGGCTGGCTCAGTCAGGAGAGCACACGACTCTTAATTTCAGGCTCCCCACACTGGGCATGGAGCCTACTTAAAAAAAAAATTGTCTTAAAGTCAGCACAGCCCTTGCATATACACATGCATGGTAAGTATTTATAGCCTGAGTCTACATTTGCCCGAGTAGGAATTCACACTGTGTTGTCGACACCGAGACAATTTTTACTTGTGTGTCTACTGTCTGTCGTGCTGCGACTCAGCAGTATGCGGAAGCAGTGGCTTGCTTTGAGTCCGCTTCTCAAGGAACTCAGAGTTGCTCTTCTTTTGCTATGAAGACACTTGGCATAAAAAAGAAGTGAATCCTATTTTTAAAGAAAAATTTACTGGTTTTTTTTTTAATGAAAGTACTACTGACTTAGAATTAGAGATATTAAAATAAAATATGGCTGCAATGTACGGACTGGTACTTATTTGTCTAGTAAAATGGGATAGATGGCCTAGGCTAGAAGCCCTCTCTGGAGATGGAGGGCAGCTGCTGCCTGCTCCTGGCTATGAAGGCTGGGCACTTGCAGATGAGAAGCTGATGAAAACTTTGCATCGGTAACTCTGGTTTAGAAACTTACTTTTGTCAAAAACTTGTGAACAGTAGCTTCACCTTGTAAGTAAAGGGCATCTTTTCCTCGCAGTCTAGTTTGCTCACTCCCATGAGGTCTAGTGTCAGTGGTTAGGGTAGATTTGGAAATGAAGGCCTGTTGGCCGCCGGGGTGGCCACGTCATGCCCCACGGGGAAGATCCCTCCACCACTGCTATGCCTCTGGCCCCTGAGCAGGGATGAGATAACCAACCTCCCCAGCCTGTGAGCTCGGCATCCTCCTCACACCTCTGGTCCCGGATTGCACTGGCTTGGGCTGGTTCACATCCTTTCCTCTGCCAAACATATTTTAGAAAGGTGTTAAAGAAAATGACTTCAAACATGTAGAGCTTCAGATGTAATAAAATAGGTGTGGCTGGGAACGGGTGCGCTTCCACATCCGCGTAGCTGTCCTCCCTCCATCGCCCGTAAAACTCCACACTGCAAGCCCATGTCCAGGGTCTCCGAGACTGGCAGGACATCCCCTTTGATGGTCACAGAAATACGAGTATACAAATTGTGACCAAAACTATGGGGAATGGAGCAGTCACTGAGGTAACCTGTAAACAGAGATCGTATTTCCATAGAAACAATTCTCATTGACAGCTTCCTTCTTCAAAATACCACACTGCTGCAGCTTTTCTCAAAGAATAGACTTTTCAGCTCTCTGCGATGTCGCAGGACAGAGAGTGTGAGATATTTTTGTCATGAATCAGTGACAGCTGGATACTGTAAAATTTTCTAAGAAACATCAGTTTCTTAAAAAAATATATTAAAGATCTAGACACAAAATCATTAATTTTATGATCTCTTTTTTTATTATTTTTAAAAGATTTTATTTATTTATTTGATACAGAGAGAGAGACAGCTAGAGAGGGAACACAAGCAGAGGGAGCGGGAGAGGGAGAAGCAGGCTCCTGGCTGAGCAGGGAGCCCAATGGGGGGGCTCGATCCCAGGACCCTTGGGATCATGACCTGAGCCGAAGGCAAATGCTTAACGACTGAGTCACCCAGGCACCCCATAATTTTATGATCTCTAATAAAGATTTTTGAAGGACTTTAAAATTAAACTCTACCATGTAAAGTGTAAAGAATAGCCTTTAGTAGTAATTGCAGATCAAAGGTCCCTTTCAGTTCTAAATCAATGTCACAGATACTGTGCAATGACTGACTGTGGGCATCGGATCACGAAGAAGTGTATCTCAGCATGGAGGGTGATCTTAGCTCTCACATGGCCTGCACATGCACCCTAGGACTGTTGAGCTTTTTGCTCAGCCTCAGTTACACCCCCAAATGTTTATGAAGGAAGCAAACAAATTTGAAATACGTAATTATGACCTTGAACTAACTCAAAGGAAGCCAGGAACTTGAAAGTTGCCACAGATGAGTGACTAGGGAAAAAAAGAGGGGTGTCTGTCAGCAATTTTGCATTTATTATTTTGAATAAGTGTCAGAGAGTATTTACATGGGGAAATACAATGTTAGGTGAAAAAAAGTAGGCTATAAAACTGCAGTATGATCCTGATTATTAGCTGTTGTATTTAAGATTAGAGGGAAATAACTTCTCTCTGTATATTTTTAAAGTTTCTTTTATATTTAATGAAACTTTAACAAGTATGCTATGTGTATTTTATTATCAGAAAAAATAACTTTTGAACAGAGACCTAAAAATTAAAAAACAAATCAAATTAGTAAGAAAGGGAGAATTTTCGATTTAAGGGGACTTTTCTATCCATTGGGTTTCTTTTACTGCTTCCTAGAATCCCTACATTCCCCCAGGGAAGTGATTATGTCAGTTGCTTTACTTGTCTGCTGACTTTCACAAGTGAAAGTGACACTGTTGAGTGTGGTACATGTTGCTTTGCCCACAGTAAGGACACGTCTACCCTAACCAGTCCAGGGCCCTCGTCCCCCAATCCCACCTACAGCTCGTGACTACGAGGTGTGCCTGCCAGAGTTAGGGCCTGCAGCTTCAGAGCAAAGCTGAATCAACTGGCTTCTTCGGTGTCAAACCCAGGACTTTGCCCATCTCTGCAGAACTGGATGACACCACCTCCTCTACTCCATGCCCGCATTTGATACTCCTTCAGTAACTGTGCAAAGCGGGAGCTGATACTTTCCCAGGAGAGGTGCTGAATTTCTGCTTCTTTCACATTTTAACATCTCGGAAATTTGGATACTACAATACTACAGTTATCAGGCATATTTTCTTTCTTGCTGGCACATAAAATAATGGAGCATTTTCTAGTTTGTAACATCCTAGAATCAATAAAAATGGGTATTTGTGCATTTGGGAAAAGCGTATCAAGAAAAAGAGAAAAATAGGATACAAATTGCTAGAATGGTGCTCACTATAAACAGATGGTTAATATCTTTCTATTTTACAAAGTGTTTGCAGTGAAGGGAGATTTCTTGTTTCATTGTGTTTCTGGAAGCTAGGAGTTTGGGCTGATGTGATCATTTAAAATTTCAAGCCTTAATTTAGCACTGCCCACATGTACCCTGAGGCAAAGAGAAGAGCTAGACTTTGCAGGATATTAGGGTCTTAGCCATTACTTTGTATTGGAAGTCATGGATATGAACTACATTGTTATTATTTAATATTAATTAAATAGCGAGTCCAGGTTGTTAACTTCTCGTATCATCCATCCTCTGCCGCCAAAGGGCAGTTTTAGATAATCTGCCTAATGTTACCATAAAGAGAAGAGAGAACAAGAAAGCCTTGTGATTGCCAACCAGAAAGACTTTTGCATTGTCAGTGTGGATCAGAGCTCCCACTCTGGCTGGCAGGCACTCAACCAATATTGATAAAGAGATTGGTAATGAGTGCCTTCTGTCCTCAAACACCCATTTCTTTTCTTTTTTTTTTTTAAGATTTTATTTATTTATTTGACAGAGAGAGACACAGCGAGAGAGGGAACACAAGCAGGGGGAGTGGGAGGGGGGGAAGCAGGCCTCCCGCGGAGCAGGGAGCCTGATGCGGGGCTCGATCCCAGGACCCTGGGATCATGACTTGAGCCAAAGGCAGATGCTTAACGACTGAGCCACCCAGGCGCCCCCTCAAACACCCGTTTCTTAGACTTAAAGAAAATGTCACATTAGCTTTATAAATCTGTAGGACTTGGGGCGCCAGGGTGGCTCAGTCGTTAGGCATCTGCCATTGGCTCAGGTCGTGATCCCAGGGTCCTGGGATCGAGCCCCGCATTGGGTTCCCTGCTTGGCGGGAAGCCTGCTTCTCCCTCTCCCACTCCCCCCTGCTTGTGTTCTCTCTCTCGCTGTGTCTCTCTCTGTCAAATAAATAAATAAAATCTTTAAAAAGAATAAAAATAAACAAATCTGTAAGACTTGGGGGTTCTCTAGCTATTTACTGTTATCATTTAAAAATTCCTCTGGGTCTGTCCAGCAGTACTGGACTCCTGCATTCACTGGTAGGCTCATAGCCATGGAGTCAGTAGAGAGATCCAAGGAAGGGTTGGGAGGATGGGTTGTCTTGCTGCAGTGCTGTACCTTTATTCAACTTAGACAGCCCCCTCTCTGCTGTTCCTGTGCCCACAGTGAAGCCGCCGCCCATGCTGTCGCCACACTGGCCGAGGCCACCTTGCAAGGAGGGGGACAGATCGTACTGTCTGGGGAAACCGCAGCAGCTGTCGGAGCACTTACTGGAGTCCAAGATGCTAATGGTAAGAGAGCATAAATATTTTATTGAATATCTTCCCTGTTTCCACTTAAACCTTCATGACATGACTGACAGCAGACCCTTCAGAAAGAGGTTGAGCTTTGATTTGAGTTTTTCTTTATTGATAGGCAATTGATGCCGAGTGAAATTCTAGGAGCCTCTCTGATTCCTTTCACTAGTAGGAGACTTGGGGTTTTCAGCGGCGGGGCGGGGGCGGGGGGAATGCCATGATAATGGCTATCTAACTGAATTGCTTATTTGAAAAGTATTTTGCTGTGATAGGACTGAGAGGTACTTTAAAATTTGCTATGGGGCACATTTTGTTCTTTACTCTCCCATGGGGCAGATCAGTGTCCTTTGCTGCAGCAGAGACCCTCCCATGGGCAGGTGCTTTGTAAGTTAGAACATGCTGTCTTAAGAAAGGCACCAGCATCTCACACGGGGTCAGTCAGCGGGCTGTGACGAAGGCGCTTTTATGGTTGGTGCCATGAGTCTGCCTCCTGTTAAATGTGGCCTCACCAGGGACCTCTGGATTTAGCCAATAACACGCCACCACCCTGCCCTTCTTTCCCATCTCTTTGACTTCCTGGATATTGGTGATTTCTTGAATAAACAAAAGGGATAAAGTTCATAGAAATATGGTGGCAAAAATTTACAACTCCAGCCCAGCTCTTTGGATCCACGTCAGCAGGCTCTGGAAGTCAGTTACCAAGACTTGGGCTGCCTGGGGAAGTGCCTCAAAAGTCTGGGTCAAAGAGAAGGACCAGACCCATTCTGTGACACTCTGTGATTGTTTATTAAACTTATATATATATATATGTAATTAAGTTAAGTAGGACAAGTTAAGTACTCCATGGTTTTTGGAGATTTCTTTTTAGTCTTGAAAAGAGGATAAATAATAACATAGTCTTATTTAGACAGAAAGTTCCTTAATGACATCAGTGGCTGAGAGAAAAGTTCCTGGCACTTTTTAAAGGATAGATCTGTTGTTATAAGTGAACAAAGGTACCTGGAAAAGTCTTTGAAGAAAGACCCAAAGCTGTGTCCTCCTTTGGAAGTGAGAAGAGGAAAGTACTTGTGTCTGTCACCCAGAGAATAACACAGGAAATGTGAAGAGCCCCTGAGAATCATTTTCTTAAAAAACAAACAAACAACAAAATCAAATACTACAACTAGAGCCTGCCTTTTCTGTAGGGTTAGGGGCTTCCATGAACTAACCCTAACAGAGTTAGACTTGATCTTAGCCAGAACACTGCAGGTTAAAGGGCACCTTACAGCCATGTGTGTTCGGGATGAAATGGACCATAGGTAGATTTAAGGAAAACCTCCCCCTTTAGCTAGAATCCTACCCCTACTTTCTTACTTTATGCTACTCCTCTTCTGAGTCCTAATCTACCTTGAACAGAGAGGATATCTGGCTCTGCGACATTCTTCTGAAGTGCAGATTGCTGTTACTCCCTGTGGAATGCTCCAGATACTCCTCTGCCTGGGTTTGATAGGAGACTAGGAGACTGTTATCCCTTCTAATGGTCTTGACATGTCGTGGCTAGGAGAATAGACAGCTTTAGAGTTCTGGCTCCTCCTCAGCCTCACCTTCTCAGATGAATTTATAGGTAAGTATAAGGACCCTGGGGGTCTCTGGCCAAGTGGACCCATTCAGCCATACAGTAAAGCTGAACCACACCTACTACTGTTGATTCCTGGAAGCTGCCTCTTTTCAGTTGCCTTGGGGTGTGTGAATCAGTTGTGTTGATTTCATGTAGTTGATTGTGTTGGCAGTAAGGGAAAATTCTGGTCTACATCCTAAAAGCCAGTGGTTCCCAAAGAAGGCCGTCCCCAGTGTGTGACTGCCAACATATGCCGAACTAAGACGTGGGAGTTGGAGTTAGCACTTTCTCAGCGCAGCGTTTCTGATTCACACCAGGCGGTTGAGTTGTGCCTTACACCAGCAATTTCAGGGGAAGGCCAATCATTTCATCTCTCCCTTGGGAATCCAGAGAGTGAATCTAATATTGGATATGATCCAAATAATTCTGATGCTCCTTCTGTCTTCTCACATTTTACCCAGAGTGCTATAGAGTTTACTGTGGGGCTGGAACCAGATCTCTCCCATGTACATAGCTGATTTGGTATCTGGATAGACTTTTAGGGAATTCTCTTTTCATCATTCTTTCAGATTGTTTCCTGTTGCCAAAGTTTGTCACTTCTGTGATGATAACCTTATGGTGTCTGCCAGTAGACCAAGTTGATTATCAGGAAGAGTATTATCAGGAAGAACCAGATGGTAGAGGAACAAGGTGCTATTTGGAAAACGCCACTACTGGGGAAAAAGAAATGCTCCCCAGATTCCAGAGCATGGTTTAAATAAAAATCCTACTAGCAGACAACTCTTCTGAGAGCAATCTGGATATTGTTTAGGCCTGAAGCAGAGGGAGTTTCTGCGTCTTCTGGGATGGAGAACCATCGTGTGTGTTGCTTGATAGAGTACGGTAATGGGAGAGAGATGTCTGGGCAGCAAGGATATGAAGCAGTGTCCTGTAGGACAGTGGTTTTCAAGTGAAAGATAACAACCCATGCATACACGCCAGAAGTTTAATTTCTGGGTCACCAAGGCAGATTGGACGGAGACCTTGCGCCTTGAAGATGTCTCCTTTTGTCTGGACTCTAACCCACCCCAACACTAAGGGGACTACTCAAGCACTGGTATTACTTTATCTCATGTATGCTCTCCCTTTTTTGATAGCACTGAATAGGTCTTTGGTCTCTTAGGATGGAATTTCATGGTTTGGTTCAATTCAAAGTTTTCACAGGTTCCTTTCTTTTTATTGACGTGCAGGGAGAATTGCCTAAGACTAGGGAAGGCCTCTCCATGAGTGCCTTCCTTTACATCTTTTCTCGTCTGCTCCTTTCTTTTCTTTTCTTTCTCTCACAGTCGCTCCTTGCCTCCCCACCCCCCAACACCTTAATATAAAAGGTTGTGTAGTCTGTGAGGCAGGCCCACACAGGGGTTGAAGGGCTCTGTGACCCATAGTCACCTCTCACCTGACCTCGCCACCCATGGTCAGCCATCATCGGGCAACCAGATCTACACATCTTTTTTCTTCCTTTCTATTTCAGCAAAAATAATTAAAAATAGGAACTATATTGACCCTCGGCCACCTCTTCCAAGGTGCTGTTATGTCTGAGATCTTATTGCATATTCATGCAGCTGTCTTTTATTCCTAAAAGCTAGATGGGGGGGTGGGGAGGGACTAAACAGATAGTTCATAGTTAATCAATAAAGATAATGGGAATCATCTGCTTCAACTGTTGTCCCATTAAGCCTCTTACCAGAGCTGCTAAGAAAGTATCCTATTTTAAAGATATAACCCCTTTAATTGTGTATGTTGCAAATAGGGGTTTTTTTTTCAGTTTATTTTTATTTTACTTCTGTTACTTTCATTTTTATTTCCATAATTATTTGTCTTTGGCCTTTACATTTACATAGGCCCCAAATCAGATAAATATATAACAGTTCTTCTGTGGTCTCATTTTTTATTTTAAATACTGTAAAATAGGGACGCCTGGGTGGCTCAATCAGTTAAGCGTCTGCCTTCAGCTCAGGTCATGACCCCAGGGTCCTGGGATTAAGTCCTGCATCGGGCTCCTTGCTCAGCGGGGAACCTGCTTCTCCCTCTGCCTGCCACTCTCCCTGCTTGTGCTCTTTCTCTCCCTCTCTGACAAATAAATAAAATCTTAAAAAAAAAAGTTTAAAAAAAATAAATACTGTAAAATATCTGGAATTTATTTTGGAATAGGACATTAGGTAGGAATCTGAATTGATTTTTTTTCCCTACATAATCTATTCTAGTACCATTTATTCCATAAAAAGGTTGAAATCCATCCTTTCTAAACTAATTTAGAAAAATGTCATTTTTATCATATGCAGAATTCTTTTTCATTTTTTAGTTTATTTTAATTCCAGTATAGTTAACATACAGTGTTCTGTTAGTCTCAGGTGTACAATACAGTGATCCAACAGTTCTGTGCATTACTCAGTGCCCATCATGATGATCCCCTTCACCTGTTTCACCACCCCCCCCACCCCACCTCTGGTAACCATCAGTTTGCTCTCCATAGTTAAGAGTCTGTTTCTTGATTTGTCTCTCCTTTCCCCCAACTCCCGCTATATTTTTTTATTTTATTAGTTTTTTCTTTATGCTCCACACCTAACGTGGGGCTCAAACTCACAACCCTGAAATCAGGAGTCACAAACTCTACCAACTGAGCCAGCCAGGCATCTTGCTTGTATGTTCCTTTATTCATTTCTTTTGTTTCTTAAATTTACATATGAGTGAAATCACACGGTATTATTTATCTTTCTGACTTATTTCACTTAGCATTATACTCTCTAGCTCTATCCATGTTGTTGCAAATGACAAGATTTCATTCTTTTTTATGGCTGAATAATACTCCATTGTGTATTATCCATTCATCTACGGATGGATACTTGGGCAGCTTCCATAATTTGGCTATTGTAAATAATGCTGCTATAAACATCGGGGTGCATGTATCCCTTTGAATTAGTATTTTTGTATTTTTTGGGTAGATAACCAGTAGTGCAATTACTGGATCATGGGGTAGTCCTATTTTTAACTTTTTGAGGAATCTCCATACTGTTTTCCACAGTGGCTGCACCAGTTTGCATTCCCACAGTGTAAGAGGGTTCCTTTTTCTCCATGTCCTCGCCAACACTTGTTGTTTATTGTGTTTTTGATTTTAGCCATTCTGACCAGTGTAAGGTGATATCTCATTGTAGTTTTGATTTGCATTTCCCTGGTGATGAGTGATGTTGAGCATCTTTTCCTATGTCTGTTAGCCATCTGGATATCTTCGGAGAAATGTTGGTTCATGTCTTCCGCCCATTTTTTAACTAGATTATTTGTTTTTAGGGTGTTCAGTTTTATAAGTTTTTTATATATTTTGGATACTAACCCTTTATCAGATATGTCATTTGCAAATATTTTCTCCCATTCAGTAGGTTGTCTTTTAGTTTGTTGATTGCTTCCTTCCCTGTGCAGAAACTTTTTTATTTTGATGTAGCCCCAAGAGTTTATTTTTGCTTTTATTTCCCTTGTCTCAGGAGACATATCTGAAAAAATCTTGCTACGGCTGATGCCAGGGAAATTACTGCCTGTACTCTCTTCTAGGATTTTTATGGGTTTCGGGTCTCACATGTAGGTCTTTAACTCATTTTGAGTTTATTTTTGTGTTTGGTGTAAGAAAGTGGTCCTGTTTCTTTTTCTTTCTTTCTTTTTTTTTTTTGGCGTGTAGCTGTAGAGTTTTCCCAACACCATTTGTTGAAGAGACTGTTTTGCCCATTGTATAGTCTTGCTCTTGTTGAAAATTAATTGACTATATAATCATGGGTTTGT
The DNA here is from genome assembly GCF_009762305.2 of Zalophus californianus. Classification (NCBI taxonomy): domain Eukaryota; kingdom Metazoa; phylum Chordata; class Mammalia; order Carnivora; family Otariidae; genus Zalophus; species Zalophus californianus. The sequence goes on from NC_045606.1 coordinate 83,823,913, forward strand.
TTCTGGGCTTTCTGTCCTGTTCCACTGATCTTTGTGTCTATTTTTGTGCCAGTACCATATTGTTTTGATTACTGTAGCTTTGTAGTATAACTTGAAATCTGGAATTGGGTTACCTCCAGCTTTGTTTTTCTCTTTCAAGATTGTTATGGCTATTTGGGGTCTTTTGTGGTTCCGTACAAATTTTAGGATTATTTGTTCTAGTTCTGTGAAAAATGTTTTCAGTATTTTTATGCAGAATTCTTAAATAGGCTGTGTAGGGTCTTTTGTGTGGATCATCTATTTGTTTTTTCTTTATACTGTAATATTTTATTATTATGGTGTTACTATTAGCAGTTAGTGAAAGGCCTGTCTCCAAATTTGGAAAAAATTCAATCAAAATTCCAAAAAGATTTGTGGGGGGAGTGACCTTTACAGAAATTTTAAAGTTTATCCAGAAGAATTAAGCCTTTTTTTATCCTTAATTTTACTTCCAGTGTAATTAACATAGTGTTAAAGTCTTATTTTAATTTAACTAATTTAAGTGTTCTCCTCTCCTTCTGCCTCATCTTTCCCTAGGGCAGGGGAAGTGGGGAGTATTCATTATCACAGAGATGGACCAGGAGTGGGAAGCAAGTGCTCTTAATACTGCCCCAGTGAATTGAATGAGACACTAATTGTTGCTGGAGGAGACACTGTCCCTGTAGTTAGACCAAACCAGGTGCGTTTTTCTAGATTAAGAAATCGTGGCTGTCCATTCTGTTTATGCAGAATTCTGTGGAGGCTCAGTTCTTACACTTTGAAATTTTAATTTCCCTTTTTTCCCCAACTTCTTCAATTTCATTTTTTGTACTAAAATGAGGGTGGGGCACACTCCCCTGATGGAGTACTCCAAGCTAGGAATCTGCATTCTTTCCCACTATTGACCTTGCATTCTGTCTCTCAATTCCATTGTCTTATCAATTTTATTTATTTAATAAACATTTATATAATGCTTGCTATGTGCAAGCCCTCTGCTAAGTGTTGTACGTGCATGAACTTATTTAAATAACTCAGAATAATCCTATGAGGTAAACACCATTATGCCCATTTAACGTATGGGGAAAGTGAGACCCAGAAAGTTTCAGTAACTTGGCCAGGTTCACACAGAGTGTGGCGGAAGTGGAATTTGGATTCAGGCAGTTTGCCTCCACCTCACTCAGCTGTGCTGCCTCCCTTCAACGTGACCCCACAAATACAGAGTGATGACTGTCTCCCAGTGTTGAACAAATAAGTTCAGGAATGTCAGGCGTTTCTCCCCATCCCTGCTAGAAGCCGCTTGCCTTTGTCTAGCTTAGCCGCAGTGCCCATCTGCCCAGGTGTCCCCGATGGCCATAGGGAGCCTGTGGTGATTTCTGATGCCAAGGGCTCCCCTTCCAGCAGCCCTGCCCTCTGCCTGCGTGATTGCACACGCACTTCCCTTTGCTAGCCGAGGGGAGCCCGTAGGTCTGTGGTTCTCCAGTGGCAAAAATTGTAGAAGCATTCAATGGTCAGCTATCATCACATTTTAGTATTTTTAGTGAGCAGATCACTTTGCAATTAGTGAACATATCTTCTTATTTTCATTTGATTGGGGGTGGGTGGGTGTTTAGAACGAGGGATATTGTTTGGGGGCGGGGAGTAGGTGATGTTCCCAAGGAAGTGAACCCAGCTTATGAGTTGTTTCTTCACCCCCTAGAAGCTCCTGTCCAAGCCCTCCTGCCACCATTCAATTGATGCCAGAGTTCTTTCAGCATTCCCATCTGGCTCTAGGAAGGTAGGGACCGAGGTAGTAGAAAGGGCCCTGCGGAATGTAACATTTCTGCCTGAAGCTAGTTGATGGCTAATTTGTTTCCCCTGCCCCTCACTGTGCCTTCCCTTTGGCTCTGCCTCCAGCTCTTGATAGGGTCATGCCAGAGAGTTTGGAAAATGCATCTTTCTCCACCGTTCCGACACCCAGAGACCATCCACTACCTGTGCTGTCCTGGCTGAGACATGGGGCCAGCCCTGAATGGAGAGATGTGTACTCTAGAGGGCTGGGTTTGTTTAAAAATTAAAGCTGATTACAAGGTATTAACATTATACTTACAGAAAGAGCAGGCCTTCTCACTTCTCTGCTGTGCACTGTGTCCCTCTTTGTTCTGACATGGCGCTGGCAACAGCCCTGCTGCCTGAGGGTCCCCCTTAAGACTCATCAACATAAATTTCCTCCAACTAAAAGATAAAAGACCCCACTCGGTCTTCCTGCACTGTAAAACCAGTGTGCATTTTACTACCCATTTCAACTGCCAAATCAAGTGAAATCAACTTTTAATTCCTTTAGAAAAAAAAATACTGTCTTCTCCTTTTCTTCACACTGAACCTGTCTTCACCTTTCCACCTGGCTACTTTTCTTTGACCCGACTAAAAACTTTTAAGGTGTGCCTGGGGGGCTCAGTCGGTTACCCATCTGCCTTCGGCTCAGGTCATGATCCCAGCGTCCTGGGATCGAGCCCCGCATCGGGCTCCCTGCTCCGCGGGAAGCCTGCTTCTCTCTTTCCTCCTCCCACTTGTGTTCTCTCTCGCCATCTCTGTCTCCCTCTCGCAAATAAATAAATAAATAAATAAATAAAATCTTAAAAAGAAAGAAAAACTTTTAAAAATATGTATGTTTCTCCAGTTTACTCTCAGTTATGCTCACTTTTTTTTTAATTTTTTTAAAAAATTGGTCTTTTTAGCAGGAGGGGTAAAAGAGTGGATAGATGAGGACAGAAACATGAAGTTCAGATGAGAGAGCAGGATTCCTGGGTGAGGTTTTTGCCTGAGAGATTGGAACACACATTCCTATTCTGCAAGGCCTCCCAAGTGAGACAGGACGGCAGAAAGGCCTGTTCCGTACTGATTATAAAGAGGTAAGCGCCGCTGGATCTGAAGGAGGCAGATATGTGTGTGCTTTAATTCTCTGTGGAAACCTACTTTATATGTATTACAAGGACATTAGCGCACCCCTAACCTGGGGGCTTGGACCCTGAAAAATTCTGCATAAATTTTTTGCACTTATCTGGGATCCATAGCTCTGATCAGATGTGCAAACAGATTAGAGAACGCCTTCCCCCACCTCTCACTCCTTGCCCCTCCACCGGCCAAAGGATTAAGAGCCTCTGCTATAGAAGTGGTGGCTGGGGTCATTTAACTTTGTGGATATCTGGTCTAGTGCTGAGAGTAAGAGGGGCAAGGGAGATGAGAGGGTCTGCTGGCCTAGCTGCTTACTCTAAAAGCTGCATTACCAAGCTCTGTGATCTTGAGCAAGCAAATTAACCTAAGCCTTAACTATAAAATTAGGCTAATGGTTGTTCCATGCTCATGAGGTTGATGGGAGCATTAAACAGAGTGATTCCTGTAGAGTGCTTAGCATAGTGCTTGGCACATAGATGCACTGTAAACATAAAACAGTTATTAGCTGTCCACATCAATTTCATCTCCCCGAATTTCATCATTCCCCAGAATATGTTCAGTTGCACTTCCGAATGCAGAGTACTCTTGTGCTTCCCTGACTTCAGGACTGATCCATATGCTTACCTTATGCAGTTGAAGGATTTATGCTCCAGAGGTAAACGCTGCAAAAATGGGACATCAGAAGCCCTTTCTGTATAGCCTTGAGGGAAGGAAATTGAAGGGGACTGGTTAACGGCTCCTGGATTCGGTTATATCACTGTTCTGGGGCGAGGGCTGCTGGCTCCCAGCGCCTAGTTTGCATTAGCTGATAGGGCTCTTGGTTACTCCTAAGGGCATAATTGCTCTTCAGATCTCACAGCTGCATGGGATTTCAATCTCCATCACGAAGGGGCACTTTTTTCACTTTTGTCCTTATTCTCACCACCACCATCATTCCATTATTACTCACTAGAGGTCCTTCTGATCCAGCTCTTCTTTAAAAATAAGAGAGAAAATGCCAGTGCTCATCATGATAAACTATAGAATACATCTCTCGTTCTCCGTTTTTCTGTACTCCTCATTCTCTGGTCACATTAGTATATGGACATGTTCCCAAAAGAGTCAGTGGAGATGTCAGTATTAATTTAATTTAGGAAACATGTCAGTGTTGCTCCTCCAAAAAGTGCTGGTAGGGGCGCCTGGGGGGCTCAGTCGGTTAAGCGGCTGCCTTCGGCTCAGGTCGTGATCTCGAGGTCCTGAGATCGAGTCCGGCGTCGGGTTCCCTGCTTAGCGGGGAGTCTGTGTCTCCCTCTGGCCCTCTCCCCCCCCCCCCCACTCCTGCTCGCTCTCAGATAAAATCTTTAAAAAATAAAGTGCTGGTATGCTCTTCTAGTATGCACTAAATCACTTTTTGCCTCACTATTTTAATTAAAGTTTAAACAAATGTATTAAATTAAGTTTTATTGTAAAGGAACATTTTCAGTCACCATAAAGCGCGATAATAGCTTTGCCACGAGCTGTTCTTTGCTATTAAATCATTTGTCCCTTTAATCCAAAGATGGCGAGTTCAGTACTCCCTGGACTTGAAGCAGGCAGCCCCTGAACGGTGTTATGTGAGCTAGGAGTCCAAGGCCAGAAGCCTCCCAGCCTGAAAGTCCCCAAAGAGCAGCGCTCTGTGGACCCTTAGGCCACCTTCCCTTCAAGTAAATGACCCTCTTTTCCACTGACAGGGAGACGTAAAGGGAAGCTCAGCTCCTAGGATCGTCTCAGTCAGACCAAGCCGAGGCGTTGCCTGTTCTGTCAAAAAGCAAAGGAAGATTCATCTGTCGTACAGCTCTTTTCCCTTTAGAATCGTAGGTCTTTTTTATTTTCATTTTTTTAAGATTTTATTTTTAAGCAATCTCTACACCCAGCGTGGGTCCAGAACACACGACCTCAAGATCAAGAGTCATATCCCCAGCTGACTGAGCCAGCCGGGTGCCCCCGGAATCATGGGTCTTTTTTAAATGGAGGGGGAGGTAGAGCATACTCGCAGACCTGAAAAGATCACTTCTTAGAAGGAATCAGATGAGGATGGTTGAGAAAAGAAGAGGGTGGAGGGGTGAGTACGTGAGGGCCTGCAGCTGGGGCCCCCTGGGAAGCAGGCGCTGCACTGGGGAGCGGCAGCCCTGCAGCCAGCACCCGGGCCCTGGATGCTTCAAATGTCCTCTGGACAACACGCTTTCTTTGCAGACAGCATTTCCCTATTTAAGTCAACTATTTTCTTTTTTTTTTAAGATTTTATTTAATCTTATTTATTATTTATTTAATTTATTTAATTATTTAAATAAATAAATAAATAAATAATTTAATTTATTTATTTATTTATTATATAAATAAATAAATTATTTATTATTTAATCTTTATTTATTTAAGAGAGATACAGAGAGAGAACAAGTAGGCAGAGAGGCAGGCAGAGGGGGAGGGAGAAGCAGGCTCCCCGCCGAGCAGGGAGCCCGATGCGGGGCTCGATCCCAGGACCCTGGGATCATGACCTGAGCCCAAGGCAGACACTTAACGACTGAGCCACCCAGGCGCCCCTAAGTCAACTATTTTCTTAAAATGATAGTTTTCATTCTGGAAAACATGTTGGTAGATGTCATACCAGGAAAATAACTTTCACTTTTGCTCTCTTTTTGCTTTTTAACTGTAAGCACTGACCATCATTATTTAGGACCTTCATCATTTTCTTGTCTTCCTCCTTTCTTTCCTTTTCTGTTTTTACTACTACGGCTGCCACCGTCACCCTCTGCATTGTAGAACAGTAAGGTGGGTAGAACAGAGCTATGAGCCCTATTTTGTGGAGGCAGCTAAAGCTGGGACTTGCCCAGTGTCACTCAGCAACTAAATGGTGAAACTGGAAACTAAACCCGGTTCTCCAGTACTCTCTACTGCCTGACGTGGGCCCCTTCCTTCCTCTTCACTCCTCCTTGCAACCCACCCAACCAAGGAAGTCAAGGAGATCTAAAACAAGTGAAAACCATTGTCTTTATTATTCATCTGATTCAGCTGTTCCTTTGTGTGGGTCACTGTTTTGCAGGATTGTTTTAAGGAGTGGTAATAGCCATATTTTACTCACCTTAGAAGTCAGTGTCATGATAAATCTTAGCAGAGGCAAATAAATGGCATCAAAACGCAGGATCTAAATGTGTGCTGTCTAATACAGTAGCTATGATTTGTGGCTGTTGGATTTAAATGTGAGTTAATTAAAATTAAGTAAAATAAAAAATTTAGTTCTTCAGTCAGCCTCATTTCAAGCACTCAACAGCCATGTGTGGCCTGAGATATTGTATTTTTTATTCTAATTTATTCAGATTTAAATGTAAATAGGTATGGGGCGCCTGGGTGGCTCAGTCAGTTAAGCGTCTGCCTTCTCAGGTCATGATCCCAGGGTCCTGGGATCGAGCCCCGCGTCAGGCTCCCTGCTCTGCGGGGAGTCTGCTTCTCCCTCTGCCTCTCCCTCTGCCCCTCCCACTGCTTGTGCTCGCTCTCTCTCAAATAAATAAATAAAGTCTTAAAAAAATTTTTTTAAATGTAAATAGCTACTGTAATACACTGCACAGATACAGAACATTTTCATCATTTCAGAAAGTTATATTGGATAGCATTGATCTAAAGGCTATAGCAAAAATACTGTGCTCTTCTGGCAAGTTGTGCCCCCTCTGCACAGAGAAGGACAACACTAATACTTCATGAGCCTTGCCTCCCAGTGACCTTCTCAGCTCATAGACAGCATGGCTTTGCTTAAAACAAAACAAAACAAAATAAAAACCCACTACCATATGACTGCAGTAATCCTCAACCAGTAAACAGCTGGGCAGGAGGGTTGCAAGAACTGGCCTATTTTTGTGCACCGCAGAGTCCCGAGCAGGAAAACCTAAGACAAGAGGCAGTGGAGACACCTAGACCCACTTCCTAGTCTCTGTATGCACGACCCAGGCCGCTTACACGTTTCCACCCAGATGCCTCACAAATGCAGATTTCTCTTCTTGGCTACAGGCATCTTGAGGCGAGGCGCTTTAATGATTTATAGTGACCCCAAAAAGGATCAAATATCCAGAGCCCAGTGGGTCACGAGGCTGAAAGAAGCCATTACTATTGGATGAATTCCAGATTTCACCACGAAAACATGGCTGCTTCTGAAATAGGAACATAGAGGTGTATACCGGGGCTCTCAATTCTAGAATACCCAGAGGGCTTTACAGTTACAGTTTTCTGCCCCAGATGTGTTACTGCCCAGCCCTTTTATAGCACTGAAGCTTGTCCTCCTTCCCGACTCCATTCACAGTTACCTCCTAAAATCCAAAATGCCTTCTAGAATAGCCGTCAGAGGGAAATGGCAGTTTTGCTGACACCCCACTCTTGCCCATCCAGGGAGGTATGTCGATCACACTAAACTTAGGGGCCAGCAGAGACTATTTCGTCCCATTCCCTTTAGTGCCTGGAGCATTGTAAGCATGCAGTAACTCTTAACTACTATTGCTGCTGCTGCTGCTGCTGTTGTTATTATTGTTGTTATTTTTTTTAAACACTCAGACTGAACGGGAAGGATATTAATCTTCAGAGTGTTCGCTTTTAGCTCCTCTGGGACACATTCTTGGGATCTGGTCCAGTGAGCCTCCATTTGGAGGGAGCAGTGTGAGATCCACTCCCTGGGAATCCCTGCCTTAGAAAGTCTCTGTTACTGATAAAGCATACTGTGCCCTCCAGGCATGCTAGAGAAACCAAACTGAGATTCAGTTCTCCAGATGACCAGGTCTTTCCTGTCACTCATCAGACATAGCCCCCACAGCTGGAGGGTTTTCTAATTGTCAGCGTTCTTTGGTGCCTTTGTTTGTCTCCCGTAAAAATGCTGACCTGTGGATACCTCCAGAAGGACCAAGGCTGTCTCTTGAAAGTGTCAGTGTGATGTTTAGATTCATCTTTCTCCTTGCAGAGTCTGCTCCTCCAGAGGGGGTGGTGTATTGTCTCCCCTATACCATTTATAAACAAGGGTGGCCTCAGCATTCATCATTCGTACACCAGAAATTGCTAATCTAGGCCCTGCTACTTGAAGACTTAAGGACTACAGAAAGGAAGAACCTTTACAATGAAATGACAGGCCGCTACACACTGGTCTCTATTCTTAGTATTCATCTGAGCCATGGCCATGTCCTTCCGAGGTAGCTTTTAGGTGCTTTCCGTATTAAAAGCTGAATGCCTCCAGACTTGGCTCTCCAGGGCCCCGGAGGGAATTAGCATACATTGTCAAGCTAGGTTGGCATACCTTCACAACAGCTTGGTCTGACTGTGTCAGGTATTCTCAGCTGGGGGACCTCGGTGAGCCAGGGACATTCTGGGCAAAAGACTCAGACCAGAGCTTCAGGGCAGAGACTCCCAAGAAGGTGCCTGCCACCTGGCAGATGGACTGACCAGTCTCCTCTCCATCCCCAGTGTCACGAGGGCCAAGTTACATGTGTCCTTATCTCATTCTCCTTCCCTTTAGGTCCCCACATCTTTCTGAGTCTTTGTATTCGAAAGACAGATTCTGGTCTTAGATGATTCCAGCAGAATCTTGGTGCCTGTCATTGCAGGTAATATTCTGTAAAGGGAATTGGTTTTTTGTTTTGTTTTGTTTTGGCATACCAAATCCAGAGCCATAATTGGACAACTTTAATTGGACTCATTTCTGTTTAATACGTGGATGAAAAAGTAGGTTTTAATTGAGCATGTAAAAAGGTTCACACAAGAACCAGAATCTCATGACAGGAAAAACTCCTACAGAATGAAGTCTTTAAGGTTCTTGGGGAAAGTGGACTTTGCTCATTTTATTTATGCTTCCATTAGGATTTTGAAGGAATGTCAGCGCACTGTTATTAACTCTGATAGCTTGTACATCGCAGCCAGTATGGTTTGGGGGCCCTCTGGCTCTCAGGTTACCTGTGTAAATAGAGGGATTCACTTCCCAGCACCACCATTTGCTTAATAAAGAGCAAATGTGCAGAGCCCAGCATCGGTGGCCTGGCAGAGCCGTAATCTGAACAGGATAAACACGCTTCCTTTTTGTATGATGCTCTCTCCCCATCCTCCTGCCAAGAGCAGGATATCAAATGAAGGGGAGGTTGTGGTTGGAGTCAGTAAAGTGAATGTCTAAGTGGCACCTGCCCCATTCAGCAGATCTGCTTCCCCGGGGCCTCCCACTGCACATCTGCTCCTGACAAAGCTTCTTTTCTCCTCCTGTTGGTCAGACTGAGAGCAAAGACCCAGCAAGGAGACATATTGGTTTTGCCTTGTCAGGACAATTGCCTGTGACATTATAATTACACCAAATCTTCATTATTAGAAAGGCCTATTTAGAGATTTTCAGAGGCCAAATGGGGTTTTCGAAGTGAAATTGATAAACACATCTTTTCCGTTGTAAAGCTAGCAACTGGATCTGAAAATCACCGAAGGGGTCTAAATCTGGAAACTGAGACACTGCTCTGAGTGAGACAAACCCTGCTATCAGATTGGCTCACGAAGCCGGCGTCCAGCAATTCTTCGGGTTTTGCCCAGCCCAGCCGTTCCGTACTGCTCGTAGTCCTATACTGCAGAGCTATGCTGTATTGTTCTCCAGTGCTGGCAAAGTTTCTCACCTGGGGGCCCTGGGGGAGGGGGAGGGGGTGTTAAAAATAAGTTGATGGGGTCGAGCAGCAAAGGGGGAAGGAAAAAACAACAACCCTGATATAAATAGGGGAAATGCGAGGAAAACATATTTTAGGTGAAGGCAGAGCATCCAGTTTCAGATTGAGTTTCCAGTTAACAAAGGCAACTCTTACCGTGTTCTACAGTGTGTTCACGATTGAGGCATGTTTATGCTGTGGAGGTGGCTCACTGGAAGCTCGGGAAAGGTTTTAGAGCTGCACTATTTAAACTTTAATTAAAGTCAAAGTAAAGATTGAGCTCCTCTGTCCTCCTAGCCACATTTCATGTGCTCTGCAGCCACCATATTGACCAGCACACAAATACAACATGGCCGTCTTTACAGTGAGTTCTGGTGGACAGCACTGTGTTAGAGATTAGTCCGAACGTTTTGAAATGGTTTCTTGACTGCTTTTGCCAGCCTTGGAGTTTCTGTTTCAGCTTTGTTGGAGGGAAAAAGGGAATTTGGAATTTGCCTGGATGTTTTTGGAACAACCCCTTCCAGCCATATTGCTTAGGTTGTGGTCTTTATCTTCCCACCTTAAAAACATTGTTTTCCTCCAAGAATCTCATGTCCTTTCCCCACCCCTCACATACACCCAAAATAATAGTAATGAATTTTAACCATGAGAAAGGACTTTAATTTTAGGAAGGTCCACTTTCAGCTGGCTACTCCCTGGTCTTCCACTCCTTAATAAGCTTTCACGGCCCTGCTGTTTGACTGGAGAGTTTTCTGACTAACGAGAACGAGCGAATGCTCAAGGGCCAAGGGTGTGTATATGAATTCTTCATTTTGTGTACAACGCGGAGTGCCGACGACACTCTGGGGTGGACCACTGAGCTGGCGGCACCTTCCATTTCTAACAGCTCTGGGGCCCAAGGGCAGGATCTTGAATCTTGCTTCCTCCATTTGTCTGCCTCTGGTAGCCACTGCATGGTAGCTTTGACTCCCGAGAGGAAACCTATGTGAAATAACAAAACCACCTCAAATTTAGATCTTGTCCTTTTTCTCCAGAACTTAAACTTTGTAACTATAATGTTCCTTATCCTCACAGCAGGCCTATAAGACAGAGTAGCTGTCCATTTTATAAATGTAAATATAGACAACTCTCAGGTGCCACATACAGATTCTGTCATGCAAATGAGTCATGACACATTTTAAATCCTTAGACAGTTTCTCCCAACAATCCAGCGTAAGCCCGGACCATCTCCTCCCTCCCCCCCAACCCAGCTGCTGGGTACTTAAGGAATACAAATTAATTTTCATATTAGCCCAAGGAAGACATTATTAGGAAAGTAAGTCTGCTACAAGAAAAGTACATCATGAATTCCAGTTTAGAGGGGAGGTATCGGAGAAATGGCTGACCCTCCCTTCGGCTTAACTAAGAGCTGACTGAGATCACCTTTTATAAACATGCACACCATTGGCACTTGGTGTGCTGGCACGGTTACCGAAGGATTTGTAAAACCCTCCGTGGGAGGGTGTTGGGATGGCTTTGTACGCCGGGCACCAGGGCGTACAGGGGAGGCGGTGTTCTGATGCTGCTCCTCCGCACCACATTCCGGGGGCCCGTCTTGCTCATGCTTTTTTGAAAGTTCTGTGTTGGGCCACCTGGGGAGCTCAGTCAGTTAAGCGTCTGCCTTCGGCTCAGGTCGTGATCCCAGAGTCCCGGGATCGAGCCCCATGTCGGGCTCCTTGCTCCGCGAGGAGCCTGCTTCTCCCTCTGTCTGCCGCTCCTCCCGCTTGTGCTCTCTCTCTCTGACAAGTAAATAAAATCTTAAAAAAGAAAGAGAAAGTTCTGTGTTGTCAGACTCTGTCTGGCTGACCGAGCATCATGGGGGCTTGTCTCTGGCGAAAGAAGGTAGCGGCCACAGGGTAGGGTACCAGAGGCGCTGCATCCCGCATGGATGTTAGAGCCCTCTGCTCCCCGGCCCGTCCTCCAGCCACCCGAACGGTCTTAGCCATTGATGATTTTGTGCAGAGATAACAACATGGAGATTCCTCTAGTGTTATCATTCCTTCTGACTTTCTGGCAGAAGCTGGAGTTCTTTTGTAAAGAACGTGTCCCCATTATCAATTTGGTTATGCTAGATACAGTCCAGATAGGAAAGGCAGCATAAACGGCTGAACAAAATGAAGTTTATTGAGATAGATTTCTTTCTATGACTATCAAACCCCCTAACTATTTATTTCTACTTTCCAACCTGCTGTCTTCAGGTGTCTTACTGCCAAAAGCCAATTTAATTCTGCTCTTTATGTGCTCATAGAATTTTTTAGTGTTTGTTTGCTTTCTAAATGGTACTCTACAGATTGTGCTAAATGTGAGGGGTTGAAAAATAGTAGAACATCTTTGGAAGCTTTTGTGCCTCAGTCTACGCCTGTTAGGTTAGAAGAAGCGAGGGCGGGATGGTGGGTACATTTGCGGCGTGGGGCGGTGGGGGCAGGGTTCCTTGTGCTAGTCTCTCTCCTTTTGTGCCTATTTGAAATTTTCCCTAATAAAAAAAAAAACTGAAAATAATGACAGAAAAATAAATAAATCTCCATTCCTAACTCTGGGTAACTCCTGATTGGCTCTTGCATTCATTTCTACATCTGACTTCTGCAAATTCTTAGCATGGTGACTTTCCGCTAAGGTTTCTATCATCTTGGCTCGGCTTTCTATTTATTTTTTTCTAATTTTTTAAATTAAATTTAATTTAAATTCAGTTAATTTAATTTAAATTCAGTTAATTAACACATAGTGTGTTATTAGTTTCAGAGGTAGAATTCAGGGATTCGTCAGTTGTATATAACACCCAGTGCTCATTATATCACGTTCCCTCCTTAGTGCCCATCCCCCAGTTTCCCCATCCCCCAACCCCTTCTTCTTTCTATTTAAAAATATCAACACTTTTGGGACACCTGGCTGGCTCAGTCAGTGGAGCATGTGACTCTTGATCTTGGGGTTATAAGTTCGATCCCCATGTTGGGTGTAGAGATTACTTAAAAATGAAATCCTAAAAAAAAAAATCAACACTTTACATATTGCTCATGCCCTATCTACTGGTGTACACACTTGGGGGACCTTGAGTGTCCCCCTTCTTCCCAGGGATTTCTTCTGGATTTTACTAGGCATCTCCTGCCCTTCTCTGTAAGGGTCAGATCAGATGTCCTCCTGAGCAAACACATGTCCCACAGACTTTAGTTGAACACTTTTCCCTCCTGCCATTTTCAGTTTAAAGCCCTATTGGGCAGATCAGCAGGCCTTGGAGTCAGCTTGTTCAACCCTACATTGGGGGCTCAGCCTGCAAGATAGTACACCACAGTGGTTCTGAAGCACAAAACCATGACTTCATTAATGTTCCTGGACATTCCAATAGTTTCAAAAGGAAACTGAAATTTTACCTCCAAAATATGTTTTGAAGTACACTTACTAATAAAGTAAAAATGAATTTAATTTTAACATTTGGCTTGTGGATTGAGGGCAAGAGGAATTTCCTGGTGGTCTGAAAAATCAGGCAAAGGACAGAATCTCTGCTATGGAAGTTATCACAGAAAGTGGTTTTTCCGAGAGGGGTGACATTGTCTAGCAAGAGGGGAGAAACCTTGTATGCCAAGGAGTGCCTGTTACGCCAAGCCACCTGTGAGGCTGCTATGGGCTTTATGAGAATACTCAGTACGCCAGGTGTAATACATATTTTAATCCATAAATCCCTCAAATGTACCCAAAAGCCATGGAGTTAGAAAACACGGAAAAGAAGGATTAAATGTCCCAGAAGCAGCTAATATAACAGGAACAGAACGACTGGAAGAGAAATACTTTTGCTCTGTTTCCTCCTTGTGTTAGTATCAGGAAGGTTCCCTGGATCTCCTTTCATTTGATATTGACGTTCTTTTCATGATCTTCCCCTTTTGACCCTGCGACTGTCCTCTCTTTTTCCATCTGGTCCTTGTTTGTCATTCTCGGCCTCTTTATCTGCCAGCCGCCTATTCGACTAGCTTCTTTCCCTGATTTCCTTTCATGTTCTCCCATCTCTATACCAGTACATACCTAATGCCTCTTTTTCTTCATATAATAGTGGCTTGCCTTAGACATCAGTCACTGATGTAAATTCTTTTTCAAGCCTGCAAATAAGACTTTAAAGGACTTACCTCCTGCCTGTCACCCCTTGAAACACCTGAAGATAGTGCTTGATGGCTCTTTAAAAACTGCAGAACTAACTTAAGTAATATAATTCATAGCTTTGTTTTTTACTTATTTATTCCTATCCTTTCTAGGTACAGTTTTCTGGTCCCCCCATTTAAGCCAGCACTTTCCTGATACCTGTAGCTAGCTTTCACATCCATAAACTGCAGAAGGCTTTAATACTGTAAATTTTTCCTTTGGGTTTTAAGAATTCTTTCTCTTCGGGTGCCTGGGTAGTGCAGTCGGTTGGGCATCAGACTCTTGGTCGTGGTCTCAGGGTCATGGGATCGAGCCCCATGTCAGGCTCCACGCTCAGTGCAGAGTCTGCTTGGGACTCCCTCTCCTGCTGCCCTCCCCGCAACACACACTCTCCGTCTCTAAAATAAATAAATGTATCTTAAAAAAAAACTCTTTCTCTCCCACCAGATGTTGTGTTCATTTGATAAGTTTCTTTGTTTAGCTGGTTTTCTCTCACAACCATCAATATTTTTCTCCCAACTAAAGATATTTCCATGACCAACTTGGAAAGCCTTTGGGCTGAAAGATTCAGTTACAGCAAACAACAATTCCCAAAGGTTTCCCGGATTGTGAGGGCAAATGAAAGGCCCATTCTTCCTGAGGCTGTCTGTCCTGCTCTATCTTGTCGCGGGGTGGGGTGGGGGCAGGGCAGTCTGGTTCCGGGTGACCGTGGCCAGGCGCATAACTCTGTGCTCTGCTGCACTTGAGCCTATGATATCGTTATTATCTGGAGGGGTTGAGAAATTTATCAGAGTGATGACATCATATCCTCCTGCCCCTGACCGTATATTTAACATTCTTACCATTGATTAGTGGTTCTGCCTGGATTATTCATTTACCAGTGCACTGAGTCGGCAGCTATTCCATAGACGTCCGGGTGCCGCCGCAGTGCCAGTTCTGCCCATCGCTGCGTTTCAGAAAGGAAGCTGCCCCCCAGTCCCTCTGCCCTGATTTCATGGCTTTTATCTCTAATCTTTACATCTTTGAAGGCTTTTGGCGAATGATGTGCTTCCTGGCAGGAACAAATCACTGCTGAAAGGAGATCTGTGCTGTCTCTGCTTTCATTTCTGTTTGCTGAGAGCTTTAGTCGAATGCCTGTGACCCCACCAGACTTCATCAAGCCTCTTATTCAGAGTCATCTTTGAAACGTAGCTGACATTTATTGGTACACCTACTGTGCGCCAGGCACAGTGCCAGACTTCACCTCCATCAGCACACCTAGCCCTCGACAGCCCTGTGAGATGAGTAGCTGCCCTTTTCCATTTAAGGAAAGCGAGGTTCACAAGCCATTTGGCAGCAGAGCCAGGAGTCATGTGTAGTCTTTCTGACCGGCAAGCCTTTCATGGAAATAAAACAGCCTGTTTTACCCTCACACACAGTGCACCTGAACTACCTTACGGCATTTGGCTACAGTGCCTTGAGAGTCTTGTGAAAATCCCCACTGCACCCGGGAACAGAGTGAAAAGTCCCAAGGCCTTCAGTCTGTGGAGGCCAAGGCTAATACGAATGTGACCGAGTTTCTGAAAATCATGAGGAACACGATCTATAGTCATATTTAATTATTAAGCATCTACTATGTTCGGGCTACTCAGTATTTAAAGACACCGTCCTGCCAAAATCTAAGCAAGCAGATTATACAGAGAACAACAATAACTACTTGGAAACAGGTTAGCACACAGCTGGTGCCAAATGGTGGAGGGAGGAAAATCACAGGAGGGAAAGAACCTCCTGGTGGGCTGTTCTGTCCGGGGTGACTCCAGGAAAGATGTGGAAATTGTTGGAAGAATGGGACTTGCGTTGACAGGGGATAGTGCTAGGACATCTGCCTGAGCAATATGTGTGGTGGGGAGGGGACACTAAGGGGACAGGTGTGGTTGTAATGAAGAGAAAATGTAGAGCATTTGTGGGAGAGGCTGATGTAATCCTTCAAGCCAGTAGCTATTTGGACTTATTTTTCCCATTAGGAGACAGCCATCAAAAGTTGGGGTTTTTTTGTTTTGTTTTGTGGGTTTTTTGGTGGGTTGGGATGGCCATTGCCAAACGGTATTTCAAGAAGATTTAGCGAACTGTGATATGTAGACATATTCATCAAATCACAGAATACTAAAAGAGTTAGTCTTGAGGAAAGTAAATGAATTCCCCTAAGTAAATAAAGTGCATATGTGCATATACACACATACACATGTGTGTGTGTTCCATTATACAGTAGGTAAGTGATGAAACTCATTACCTCAGGAGAGGTCAGGAGTAGAGTAGATCAGCTCATGAATGATAAATTCACAGAGTGTGCAAAGCTGTGACCCTAACCTTTTGAGTCACTCTCATTGGCGCCCATGGTCTACCACAAAGCCTCCCCTGGTGCCACCGTCAGAGACAGACCACACTGTAAGCCTCATGGCCTCCTGTTCCGCAGACAACAAGGCCAAGCCCCTTAACACGAGCAAATGGTCACTTGTATTAGAAGACGAGACCAGGCTTGTGATGGCATTATCTGCCACCCATGTAATATGAGAGGCTCGAAGACAAATGTCTGTCCAAAAGTATATTCCCCTGTCACTTATCATGCCTTAATCTTAAGTCCCACTACTAGAGGTAGATTATTTTGAGTCTTGAAAGGAACTGGGCTGAGCAGAACAGTTAAGAATTCCCCCATTCCTGCACCTAGGAAATTTTAAAGTATAAATCGCCTCTTAAGAAGTTGTCTCTTTGGTAGTTATCCTCGCATTTGTGAGAAATTGCAGTACATTTGGCACAACAGCAAAAGATTGGAAAGCCAAGGTGTGAGTCATCCGAGTACTGATTAATCAAAATCAAGCACCTCTAGATCCTTCTGTAGTTCATAAGCATGATGATGGGGGCGCTCACGCTGTTGTGTGCCATGTGCCTCCCTCAGACCTTGTTACAACGGCAACACATGACCCGTCTGACGTGAAAAAACATTAAGCACCTTCATGCAAATGGAATACTCTGCAGCCACTAAAAAAAAAAATAAAGCCACTCTGTTCATACTTGTAAGTAAAGATCCCGAAAAAGCGAGGTGCATTGTTCAAATGGGGAGGATACACAGACACACATACACACATTTCCAAATGCACAATCTAGTAGACTACAGGCCAGCCGAGAAACTAGCCACAGTAGTTACCTCTGGGAGGGAGACTGACTTTTTTCAGCCCCATACTATGCCTTCTCTGTGTTACCTATTTTTCAAAATGAAGTATCTGTTAAAATCGAGATTCTCCTGAAAGGGGGGAAACGTAAGAGGCAGACGATCACCTTGTGTGAAATGATGGCCCTGGTGAGATGAACAGGTCCCTCGAAGAATGGACCCTGTGCAGGGGTCTCCTTGGAGCACTCTGAGTAGAAGCCTGGCCACCTCGGAGGTCAGTCTCCCTGTGTGTCCGGAGGTCAGTCTCCCTGTGTGTCCTCCCTGAGAAGGTCATCTGACTTGAAAGGAAGCCTCTGAAGCGTGTGAGCTGCATCAGAACCAACCTAGCCAGGCATCTGAATTTTCAGAGGCTGTCCTGATACCCATCGTGTCATGTGGAGGTTTTCGAAGATCCCTCTGGCTATAGTGGAGCAAGGGCTGAAACCGGGCGATTACAAAGAAAGATAAAACGTAGTCCTGGCGGGGCGCCTGCGTGGTTCAGTCGGTTGAGCATCCGACTCTTGACTTCACCTCACGTCATGATCTCGGGGTCGTGGGGTCAAGCCCCACATCAGGCTCTGTGCTGGGGCTCCCTGTGGGCGTGGAGCCTGCTTCAGGTTCTCTCTCCCTCTCCCTCTGCCCCTCCCTCCCGCACACACGCTCTCTCTCTAATAAAAAAATTTAAAAAAAATTTTTTTTTTAAATGTAGTCCTGGCAAGAGATGATAGGATTTTGTCCAGGGAGGCAGCAAAGAGAAGTGGCGGAACTCCAGGTTTATATGTGAAGGGCAGGTTGACAGGATTTGCTGATGTGCCGCATATGAAGTCAAAGATGACTGTGGAGTTTTCAGCCGAGGCAACTGGAGGGATGTGATGGCTGCTTGCTGCCCTGGGGGAAGACTGGGAGGAGTGTGTTTGACCATGTGAGCTCGAGTATGTGATACCCGGCAGGGGAGAAATGAGCAGGGTCGGGTCTTGCCTTTTACAGGGAAATGGGGTCCCGGAGCCAGCAGTTCTTCCAGGGATTTTAGTCTCACTGCTGTCGGACAGGGAAATCCTTGTGCCTGGGACCTGTGGCTCCCGAGGCACCTCTGGCCTCTTCCCAGTTTGGCCACTTCGTAAACCTTGGCTGGAAGCCTGAGGGGAGAGGCAGCGATGAGCCCAAAGAGAGTAGTCCTCCACTTTCCAGGTCCCTGCCGGCGGGTCTTCCACGGTCAGGTGGGTGGGCGCATGGAAAGACTCCCACATTGAGAGCCTGGACCCTTGGCTTTGCCACAACTCAGTCATCTTGGGGCGAAGACCACTCAGTCTCTCTTGCTCCATGTTTACTTTTTTTTTTAATAACCTTTTTATCTGTTTACTTTTGAGTTTAAAAAGAAAAAGAAAGGGATTTACTAAACTGAATGAATTTTAAGGTTTCTTTTTTTTTTTTTTTTAAAGATTTTATTTATTTGACAGAGAGAGACACAGCGAGAGAGGGAACACAAGCAGGGGGAGTGGGAGAGGGAGAAGCAGGCTCCCCGCGGAGCAGGGAGCCCGATGTGGGGCTCGATCCCAGGACCCCGGGATCATGACCTGAGCCAAAGGCAGACGCTCAACCAGCTGAGCCACCCAGGCACCCCGAATTTTAAGGTTTCTTATGGCTTTGAAATACTGGGGTCCTACAGACTGGGGTACTAAATCTTCAGGACTTTATAACATGTGCCTTTAGGATAAGTCCATGGTTCTGCCAAAGGAACTTGCCTGTTTGTGACAGGGAGGACCACCTGCCCTGCCGGCTCTCTAGGGTCTTAGCAAAAACCAGATGAGACACAGTGGATGTAAGAGGGCTTTGCAAAGTGCTATACAAATGCTAAGAGACAAACTGCTAGGATTGTACAGGGTCTCTCGGAAAAGAAAAAAAGAGAACTTCCAGCCTTTAAAGTAGAATGTAAAGGGCTTCCTGTTGCTTAATCAATCGAAATGACCCAGAATACAAACTGGGATTAACATACGCCTTCTAGATTAGGGCTAATCAGGGCCGGGCTGAGCAGATGCAGGGACAGTCCCAGCCTGATTACTGTACCTCAGCGTTTAATCATCTCTCCTCCAAGGGCAGCCACCGACTTAGTGCACTGGCTTGCAGGCCTCCGGCCCCTCCCCCTGCCCCTCCGTAGACAGGAAGGCCTCTGGGTCAGAGCCGCTGAGACGATTTAATCTAATCCCATGCCAAAATGGCTGTTTGTGAGAGAGAGAGAGAGAGAGAGATTCCGAAATTCTAAAATCCCCACAGTAGGATGGTAATGCGCAGATTTAAGGTGGAGGTAGACTAAAACCGCGTGTAGAAAGTAATGGCCTTGGAATTTCAAGGCATTTGGGGTTATGAAATGACCCTGTGCATGGAATTTTGCCCTCCGTAAAGCTTTTCAGAGATGCAGTTGCTGTCACCATTCACTCTTAAGACAGCTTCATCATGCAGTTGTAGAGGACAAATTTATTCCTTCCCTGATCGTGAAGTGAAATACAGAAGATGAATCTTTTTTTTTTTTTTGAAGATTTTATTTATTTATTTGACAGAGAGAGACAGAGTACAAGCAGGGGGAGCGGCAGGCAGAGGGAGAGGCAGGCTCCCTGCTGAGCAAGGAGTCCGATGTGGGACTGGATTCCAGGACCCTGGGATCATGACCTGAGCCAAAGGCAGACACAACCAACTGAGCTACCCAGGCATCCCTGAAATCTTTTATTTATTTATTTTTTAAAGATTTTTATTTGAGGGAGCAAGAAAGAGCACGAGCAGGGGGTGGGGCGCAGAGGGAGAAGCAGGCTCCCCGCTGAGCAGGGAGCCTGATGCAGAACTCCATCCCAGGACCCTAGGATCATGACCTGAGTTGAAGGCAGATGCTTAACTGACTGAGCCACCCAGGCGCACCCAGAAGATGAAACCTTTAAAAGTGGTTTCTTTGGATGAGTCCTGAATGTAGTCCTTTTTACTCGAACATTCTCTGGACTGGGAGTTCCTGCTCTGAAACTGCCTCATAACCCTCAGACTGGGCCACTTCAATCACCCCGTCTCTGGAAGGGACACCTGTGCAACCTCAGAAGGCAGGTTCCCTTCATGAGTGCAGAAATCGTTACTGAGCTGTCGCCGATTGCTGAGGACTCAAAGATGGAGACTCCATCCCTCAAGGAATTGACAGTCCTCCCGAAGACAAGACATGCAAACAGTGATGGTGAATACGGTCACTGCCTCCATGGAGGCCAGTACAGAGGGCTCAGGACCTCTGGAGAAGAGGGGCTAAGGCCAAGGAGGAGGGACTGACGATAACTATTACTGTGGAGGGAAGAACAGGAGCCCATTCAAGGAGCAAGTCCCGGCACATCATCCCAGGCAGAACTGACAGTTGTGTGCATGTCATGGGGACTCAATCAGGTCATTCACCTGATTGGAGTGTAAAGCAGGTGGCGATTCGTGGTCACTAGGCTGAACTGAACGATAGGGGCTGACATAAGGGTTTAAATCCTGCAAGGGGATTTGGATCTATACCCCGAGGGCCACTGAAGAATTGTAAAAGAAGGCAACAGGATCAGTTTGTGTTCAGAAGAATGTTCTGGTTATAGCAATGGCAGCCAATAGATATCTCTGCATTTGCCCTTTTCTCCATTTTATTCTGGAACAAATCTTCCATGATACTAAAACTTGTAACAACAGTGTTGGATGTGGACCTGCATCATAGGAAATGAAAACATATCATAAACCAGAGATATAACTATGACAATTCTTTAAGTCTCTACCCACCCCTACCCCTGTGACCCCCCCCATCCCAGGCTGGTGGTTCACCGTGAGGAAGTCTCCCTGCTCACAGTGGTCCCTGTATTTATCAAGGGTGCAACTTGTTCCCCCAGTTTGGAGCTTTTGGAACTGCATCAGGCTCAGAATCGAGAGTAAAGAAATGAGACTGGTCTTTGCTTCTAGGTTAGCTGCTATTTGCCAACATTTGGCTTCTTTGCAGGAGGACACAGGTATCCTGGCTTTGCCGGGGACATTCTTCGTTGCCTCATGAGTTTTGCCTCACCTCTTGTGACCAGAAGAGAGGACAGAAGCGATGATGATCATGAATAGAGTGGGGAGGTGGAAGGGGTTGTAGACTCCATGCCTGGAATCTAGAGGCCAGGGGCTAGGGCCCAGCTGCACATTGCTGAGGCCACTAATAGACTCCCTTGGCCTGTTGCCCTTCTGGCACATCTTGTACCTCACACTGTGGGAAACCACATGAACCAGAGCCACACCTGGCCCTGAAGTCGCCCTCTGTCAAACAGGAAGTCCTGTCCACACACATTTACTGGCCACGCCAGATGATGCACTCCTGTGCCCGTGCTCACTGGGCCACTGTCAATATTGACTGGGGCTCGGATGGGGCCAGCTTCCAAGAGGAGGGACAACGGAACCCGTTTTTTTGCATTTGTTTTTGTTTTAATTTCATTTCCATTATATTTGGGGTTTTTAAATTTCATTTCCATTATATATTTTTTTGAATTTCATTTTCATTATACATATGTTTTTTTTGAACCAGCCTTTAAAGGGGAAGGAGTAGGGAGTTTGGGGACTCCCAGTAGTGAACAATGTGAGCAAAGGCCCAGAGGAAGGAGTGTGACCGCTGTGTTGGGAGGTGAGAGGAGCCAGGCTGGTGCCCCGAGCGCACAGTGCCTGTGGTGAAGGATGGAGGCGAGACTGCAGAGCTAGACCAGGGCAGAGCACGAGATGTCTTGAATACCATGTCAAACATGAACATTTTTTTATAGGCTTTGGGAACCTTTTTTTTTAAGATTTTATTTATTTGGGAGAGAGAGAGAGAGAGAGATAGCAAGAGAGAACACGAGCAGTGGGGAGAGGGAGAGGGAGAAGCAGGCTCCCTGCTGAGCTTGATCCCAGGACCCCGGGATCATGACCTGAGCTGAAGGCAGATGCTTAACCGACTGAGCCACCCAGGTGCCCCTTTGGGAACCTTTTTAACATGGAATTTGAACAGTTTGAGATGGAGGCGTGACGTGGTCTAGAAAGATCTCTCAGGTGGCAGGGAGAGGTGAACTGAAAGAGGATTGGTTAGAGACATTTAAGAGCCGTATGCAAAGTCTAGATGAGGGAAACTGAACCCCACAGCATTCTGGGGTCAGTGCTGGGCCCTCCGCCTGCTCTCCTCTCAGCTTTGTGTGGGAGCGTGGGCTGGTCTCGCCTCCTTCCAGGCCCAGCGCGGCAAGTGTGAGCAGGGGGTGGGTCGGGCCCTCCATTCCTATCAACACACAGCAGGGTGAGCCTGGATTTCCAAAAATGACTGTCACGAAACAAAACATCGAGCCTGTTTCATGTTGTATCATCAGATAGGGTCCCCAAAGTGGCAAGACTTTCCTCTAGAAAACAGATAATAATTTAACATTGTAAAATAACATGGATTTTGTTTGGGGGGGTTTCTTTTTGCGTTAGAAAATATTCTGATAAAACACTCTCTTTTTAAAATTAGTTTTTATTTTCAGCAAAGTGATAATATGGCCTTAAATGTCAAAGAGGACTAAAAGGCCTTTTTTTATACCCTAGAGGCAACATTTCATGCTCGTTCTTTCTGGTGTGTATCTTCCCTGCTCTAAAAGTCTTAAATCGTTATTTCTTGAGTTGAGACATTATTGCAATTTCTTGATAACCCACTTTGTATGTTTATATTATTATAACTACATAAAAGCTGGTCACTGCTAAGACAAGTATATTATCACAGTTACTACTTGCTCTTTCTCTTCTGTGTTTTAGGTAGTAATCACCGGTTCTACCCCACTTCCGGAAAACCCCCCTCAGTACTCGTGCCCAGGTCGTCATGCCGGTCTCTGCTCTCTGTGCTCTCAGACCTGCTGCAGAACTCTGGTCCGGGGCCCCTCAGCCTGCCCACAGCTCTCCACAGTGGGTTCTCTGGTCTCCTAGATCCCACAGCCACCTCTTGCGTAGTTTTCTGTCTCGTTGCTTTGGAGCACATCCTTCAGAGCTTCCTGAGAAAGCATGCATGGGTGGCCAGCTTTTCCACCCCTTACGGGTCTGAAGATGCCTTTCTTCTGCCTTCACAGTCAATTGATAGCGGTATCATTTCTTGGGCCGGAAACAGTTCTAGCTGGAAAGCACTTTCTCTCAGACACTCAAAGGCATCTGCTCCTTCATCTCCTAGCTTCCAGGCTTGCTTTTGAGAAGTCCCACAATATTCCAACTCCCAGTTCTTTGTGGTAGGACTTTTTTTTTTTTCTTTCCGGAATCTTTCAGGATCTTTGCTTTATCCCTGGTGTTCTGAAATTTTGCAAAGATGTGCGTTATTGTCTTGATCTTTTGTAATCTTGTCTGCTGGGCATCTAATGGGCCTTTTCAATGTGAATTTGTTTTTCAGCTCTAGAAATTTATTTACAATGTGTCTGATAACTTCCTACCCTTTTTTTTTTTTTTTACTGTTTCTGGAATTCTCTTTTATCAGAGGTTGGACCCCTGTGGTCTCATATTTTCTCTCCTTTCCATCTTTTAATCTTTCCTACTGAGAAATTTCCTTGACTATCTTCTGCTTTCTTTGGAATGTATTTCATCTATTAGATTCTTTATTTTAAAGTTTTTCTCATATTCCTTTTTAAGAAAAGCATCCCATTTTGATGATACAAATCTCTTCTCTGAGGATATTAGGGTTCTGGGGCCTTTGTTTTCTTCTCCCCGCTCCTCCCCCGCCCCGACCATTGTCTGCAACCTTGTGTTCCTGAAGAGTGAGAGCCGGTTGTCAGGTGGTGCAGGGCACAGCTAGGTGATCTGTAGGCTAGCACAGCAGGCCAGGACTTCAGGGTCTCCCCCCCGCCCCACTTCCCCACCCAACAGGTACCACTGTGGTCTTTCCCAGCCTTTCCAGGTCAGCTTCTCAGTACAGTGGAGGAACTACAGATGTCTTGTCAACAAAGGTCAGGGTGTCTGGGTGTTGGGATTGGTGAGAGCTACTGGTGCATAAAGTTGAATACACGCTTTTAACCAATTCCCGTTTTTAGCCTCGTCTTTTTCTGCGGTAGTGAGGCCTACATGTCCTGCTCCCGCCATGGACACAGGGCTTGCTACTTCCACTGCTCTGATAAGTCAGAACCACTTGACATTTGCTTCTCATCTTCCAAAAACATGTTGACATCCCTCATTGATATCCTTCCTCCCACTTCATTCTAATTTTAGTTTCAAGAGGAAGAGGAGCTTGATAATGTGCATTTATTCTGCCTCATTTAACTGGAAATCCTTTTTTTTCTTCAATATGTCATATAAAACTATCAACTTTTCTTTCTTAGGAAGGACTGCCCTTTTCTGCAATTATGTGTTTCTTCCTTTGTGTTAAACCATCCTTTCTACTGTGCAATAATAGTGATATTAGGAGACAGTTGGGTCTTTATATTTTAAGTTGATCCCAAAATGTATTTTTAAATTTTACTGGTCTGTGGATTTAAAATCAAGAAAACAATGCCCTAGGTTTTTTGTTTTGGGGTTTGTGTTTTGTTTTTGTTTTTGTTTTGAGAGTGCTGGGGAGGACAGAGGGAGAGGAAGAGAGAATCCTAAGCAGGCTCCACGCCCAGTGTGAACACCTCATGCCGGACTCAGGGCGCAATCTCACAACCCTTATTGAGATCATGACCTGAGCCAAAATCAAGAGTCGGATGCTTAACTGACCAAGCCACCCTTGGTGTCCCCCCTCTTTTTTTAATAAGCAAACACTGAAGGAAGGGGCAGTGGCCAAGGAAACAGGACAGGATTGAGGGGGATATTTTTTCAAGCCGAGGGAAACAGCATGGGCAGGCAGACAATTGAAGAAGTCGGTAGCAGAACATCAAAGAAAATTAATGGCCGCCTTTCCCAGTGGAAGGAGGCCGTCAGGAGCGCTGGGCTGGGGAGGAGGGTTCACACCTCACCAGCCCTGCTTCTAAAATTAGAAGCAGGCAGGCTCATCTCCTGGCAAGTTGGGGAGGCCCTGCCCTGGGGCCCATTTCCACAGTTTCTTCGAACTTTCTTTCCTGATAGTCTGTTTTATAGAATGACAGTGGGTAAGCAGAGGGATGTATTTGTGCCTGGACAGTCGGTGGGCAATTACATGAGGCTGACAGTGGTGCCCTGAAGGGCTGGGGGCTGGTTGCTCTGTCCAGCCAGCATCTGGGAGGCTGAGCCCAACCCCCACCAACAGTCTCCCCTTTGTCTCCCCAGGATTGGTCCAGATCCCCGTGAGCATGTACCAGACTGTGGTAACCAGCCTCGCCCAGGGCAACGGGCCAGTGCAGGTGGCCATGGCCCCTGTGACCACCCGGATATCGGACAGCACAGTCACCATGGACGGCCAGGCTGTGGAGGTGGTGACGTTGGAACAGTGACATGCAGCCGTACGATGGCATCGTTTTCTAGTCTACTTCAGAATTTTTTACACGTTTGCAGAGGTGCAATCAAATGGAATTAAGTCTCTCGACTTTGGAAGAAAAGTTTTGTTAACCTTTTTTTTAAAAAGGAAGAAAGGCAGTGGGTTTTGGAATTGCATTTTTTAAAGCACCACTCTTGATTTTCTGGGACTGGTGGAATAAGATACTGTTGTCAATTTCACTGTCCCGAAAAAGCCAAATTGTGGCAGGACTTCTTTCTGCAGAAACATGTGTGTATACTTATGTGTGTGTATGTGTGAGTGTGAATATATGTATATGTGTACATATGGATATACACATTTACATATATATAAAGTATATATATGTATGTATGTATGTGTATATGTATATATATATATATATATATATATATATATATATATATATGAAACCCGCATGGAATTATCTGTATGAAATCAAGGTGAGCTGTGGAAAAAAATAATTCACCCAGTTTAGTGGGTGTAGGGTACGTGGCCAGACACAGTCACCCGGTTTTTGTTCATACCAGGGTCATGCGTTGAGCTACTGACAAACTCAGGCGGAGGTGACCATGCCCTTCACCAAAGCTGCCTCCCAGTGGCCACCCAGAACTCTCCCTGCTGGACTCACCTGAGGAAGGAGGTTCCAGAACGAGGTGGGGTCCAGAAATTGTGTTTGCAAGGTCCAAGGGCCTCATGGTCTGGCAGCTGAGATGCTCCTCGGGCTGGCCCAGGTGCTGACCTTGCCCCAGGCAGGTGAATGTCCTTAAAGCTCCAGGCAGGGACAAGAGGGATTTCTTCAGCCTCCCATCTCCTCCCCTTCCCAGGAAGCCTTCTTGATCTCATGACTATTAAAACGTTGCTTTGGTTTTAAGGTCAGTTCTGAATCGGTCATGTATATGAACTGAAGGTAACAAGTATTAAGGGTTTGAGGAGCGCGTGCGCATTAAGTGTGCTTGTGGGCGTGTGCTTGGAGGGGAGAGAGTGGGACGGGGAGGGGAGGGATTGGAAGGGGAAAGGAAGGAGGGAGAGAAAAATCTTCAAAGACCAGGGCACACCAACGGGAGCAATATTTTCCTTTCCAGTAACTTTCTGTAGCTTAAAAGAGGAGACTGTAAGTGACAGGAGCACCCGGCTCGAGGAAGGTTGCTCTTCATGCTGAGGGGCCTTGGAAGAGAAAGGGACCTGGGTGTTTCCAGCAGCCCTGGGGCAGGCCCTGTCTCAGAAGGGACAGTGCAGTTTTCCCAGGTGCGGCCCGGTGGCACAGGCCCCACAGCCGCCTCCTCACAGGTGTTGACCGGTCTGGGTGTTCTCGGTAACTTTCAAATTCTGTGATTTCTCAGCTGCAAGCCCTGAGTCTCCAGTGGCTAAATTCACCTGACTTCTCGACAGGCCAAATCTCTGCTCCTTGAGTACAGGGACAACTCTTCCTCCCTCCTCCTGGGCCCCCATGTGTGATAGTGTATTTAATGTGTTTTTTTTAATGCGACATTAAAAGATCCTTCACATCTTGCTCAGCCTTTGAGAAAAGTTTCAGATTCTTGTATTTGCTTGTTTTATATAAAACTATCTAATGTTCTTTGTATGTTTTTTTCTGTACGTAATAGGGGGAGGGAAGGGAAATTTACATATAAACAGTCCTAGTTCTACAACTTGTTATTTTTTTAATTATTATTTTTTATCGTCATTGTGAAGCTGTTCAGGGGCTTTCAAGTCCGTGTTCCTTTGTGGTGAAATAACCTCCTAATAGTTTGAGAAAAGAAGAAGAAGAAGAAGAAGAAGAAGAAGAAGAAGAAGAAGAAAAGCAAAACCCAAGTAGCAAAGCATGGATTCTGTGTTGTTTTCCATTCTGTCTATTACTGCCTCATTCAATAAATAGTTTAAAATGTGGCAACAGGAAGTGGGACTGTTCATCTCTGTAGGAGCACTTGGCCCCTTGGAACTCCTTTGGGGGTGGCTTGTTCTGCTTTGTGAAAGGTGCTCGTACTCAAGCTCGGTGGTCTTTGAATGGTGCTCCGTGATGTTGCGGAGCCCTGGAAGGAGCGAGGGCAGGGGCAGGGCCTCCTGGCCAGCGCCCACCTCGGGAGCAGCGCCACTGAATTCATTTTATAAACGGCTGTCCTGAGGGTGCAGGGCCAGGTGGGGGGCTGGGATCTAACTTGAAAAGTTCTAAAGATGGTTTGAAAACTGTACTCTGGAGTTCTTTCTTTAGGGGTTAATTGCATTCCACATTAAAACTCAGGCTGGGCGATGGCGCCTGTCCATCGGGGTTCCCTGCACGGGAGTGTTGTTCACTGTCGCAGTGGATTATCCTCCCTGAAGCAGAGGCCTCAAGCCATTAATTTTTCCTCCAGTCCTCACTCTGGCTCATTGCTTTCATGCGACAACTGCCATCTTTCCAGCTGTACCTCCTGCCACACCCCCAGCTGTAGGCCCTTCGTCACCACCGCCCCTGCCAGTGGTTTGGCACCTCTGTGTTTGTGTCCGCTCTGTGCCTCAGCCTCGAACGAAGCCCTCCACCCCTTTGTTATTGGATGCCTGGGTCGGTTTCCTGGTGATAGTGATTAAAATCGTTGAGTAAAGGAGACCAGAGGTGTTCTCCTCGATGACTGACAGCGGCTCGTAAAGCTAGCGCCCCCTCCCCCTTTTTGAACAGATGGCACACTATTGCCTATTTTCACTAGAGGGTGCACCGAAAAAGAGGATCGATCGCAGCCAAACCAACCGAACATCACTGCCACTGGCCACCCAGGAACAGCTGGGTTCTCTAAAGTACCTCCTTATGGGGCCAGCCTCTCTCTGGAGGTACCTCACTCTACAGTACATTCTGTTTGCCTGGCAAGACCCAGCTGCTGCCTTTTCAACAAGCATGTGTTGAAAACTTTCTTTGGTGGGGCTCACGGAGACCTTTGCTTCCATTACTGCCTGAGTCACCACCGGCAGCTGCTGCAGGGCCCAGTAGGTAAAATCGCTCAGTGAAGGGGAAGCGGCTCAGGTGGGCGAGTGGGGGGGGCGGGGCGTGGGGGCAGGTAGAGTGGAGAGAATTGTCTGCAGATTGCCACCAAGTGGGAGCGATGTGGGCCCTAGAGCCCCATCTTCATAATTTTCCAGAGAAGATGGGGAGTCCAGATTTGTGTACAGATGTCCTGATTTCAACAACAAATCAAAAAATCCTTCACATACTCTGCAGGGAAAAAAAAAAACCACAAAACACTACACCTGTCGACCAGATCTGGCCCATGGGTCAGTTTTGTTTAACTTGGTGATAGCCTGCCATGTGTCAGATGATACAACCTGGCAGGTGCCCATGGGCACAAGATGGGAGGAGACATTCGTATGAGCCGATCGTTGCAGCCCAAGGTGATAAGGTGCCATCTGGATGGAGTGCTGTAGCAGAACGAGTTCTGTTCTCTCCTTTTATCTCCTTAAGGGTCCTCTGCGTTAAGTAGTTTATCATCCAGGCTGCAGACAAAGATCCGGTGCTCACAGAAATTGAGACTGGGCTAAGAATTCTTGGCTCTTAGTCCTACATCTGAGAAGTTACTGGCGATGCTGGTGACCGCTGGAGTTGTCTGAACTCAGATGAGTGAGCTGAAGAGAAGCAGAAGGGCAGGGAAAACAAGGGGCTGCTCACCCTCTAAGCTCAGGCTGCCTGTGCACCCTGGACCTCACTCAGACCCAAGCCAGGCTCATCTGCAGCCACTTTGCACATGGAAAAGGGCCTACTCCTGCACCCACCTTCCTCCCTACCTGCAGCCAGTCCTCTCTCCTCCTCCATAATGCCCCCAAAGCCTCTGCTCCGAGGGTGGCTAGGTTGGTACCCAGCCCGTGGTGGGTCCCTTTAGTGTCCAAACTGGACAAACCAAAACTGAAGCTTAATTAGTTGGAACAGAGGCTAGGTGGGGTGAGGGAGGAGAGCCCACATCCCTCTCATCCCCACCTCACTGGGCTCTGGGTCAGGTGATGAGCCCAAGCCAGCCTGTGGCGTCAGCACGGCTCATGCTCAGATGCCAGAGGCAAAGACCACCACCCGCGCACTCCCTCCTAGCCTCTGCTGTTTGCTCCAGGTTGGCAGCTCTCGGAGAAGACCCACCAGGATGCTGGAGGCAGCATGGAGGGAGAGATAGGACTTAAGGTCTCTGAAATAGCTGGACAGGGTAGGTCTTCCCACCTGCCATGCCACTCCCAGTGCTTCTGGGCCCCTGAATGAGTCCCCAGCTCACTCTGAATTTGAGTTCTCTTTCCCCAAAACAGTTAGGCTGTGAGCAAACATTTGTTGACTACTGGTGTCTTGGGAGTGTATTTCTACAAAGGTGGGGGGGGGAGGGGAAAAGAACAGGGATAATACCCATCTGCAGAGGGGGAACCAGTCTCCCCTGAGAACCTAGGACTTTCCCAGGGCGACCTTGGGAGGCAAGGACAGCCCTGTGTCTCAAGCCCATGTCTCCAGCCCTGTCCGGAGGCTTTCCTGGCTCTGGATGAGAACTATGACTTGTCTGCAATTAAGAGTATTTATGTGGTACCCATCACAATAGTTAAAACTTATATACCCTTACAATGCGCCATGTTCTGTTTCTGTTCTCAAGATTTACCTATAGATCCACTTAATCTTTACAAAGTACTGTTATCATCCCCACTGCACAGATGAGCAAGCAGGCACAAAGAGGTTAAGTTTAGAGTAGCTTATTTAATATTTGGGAGAAAAGGCTAGAAGCTATCCCCCCAAATTTAAAGCACTTGTAATTAAAATTGTTGGTACAACTTAAATTGGGTCTCAACTCAGATTTCTTCTGAATGTATCTACCTTTAAGTAACTAGTGCCGGAACTAGCAGGAACTCAAGAGCTGCTCTGCACAGGACACTGCAAAATGCTCTAACACCTTGATTTCTCATCCTCTCCACAACCCTGTACGGAGGTTAGATTCCATTTTATAGCTGTGGGAACTGACACTTGGCAACTTCACAAGGTAAATGCGGAACTAGCTAACGGGGGGCCTGGATCAAACTCTGCTACATCTGTCTCTAGAAGTTCTGTTCTTCGTGCCAACCATTCAGAGGGCAGGTGTCAGAAAACGAGCTGCACATCTGGATTCTCATCTTTAAAGAAAACTCCAGGTGAGTCCTGAGCTTAGCCCACAGGCAGCCTCAGCCATCAGGGTTTCCTGACAGTGCAATGGTCGTCGTGTGGGGCCCACCCCACCAGAGGGGCCTCCCAGCAGCTGGGCCTTTTCGTCACGCATGCACACAGAGGCCAAGGCACACAGGGACTTGACTACAGCAGACACTCAAAACATCTCATCCGATGAGTGACCTTAATTTCCAGTGGTTTCTTAGGAAATTCAAGGAACCCAAAATATCCATTCCCACACATTCTCATTACTCAAAAATTTTCTGCAAAAAGCCAGTGTTAACATTGTTAAATAATTTGATGTGAAAAAAATGTTGATGTTATTTCCAAGAAAAATCCGGCCCTGTGAGATCCTACCAAGACTAAAGGGTAGTGAAGATGCTGGGGCCTGAACACATTCTTGGGCATGAGTAGTTACATTATGTTGTTGTCCTTAAGGTCGTTAAAAGCCCCAGGCCCCAAAAGCTATGGAGAGATCGGTCAATGTTAAAACCCAAGAAGCTCCGGGCAAGGAGGCCAAGCCAAACCTTGGCAAAGTAGTTGGATTGTGACGTCGTCAGTTGGGCCTAAGTCCCATACAGTCTTTGGGCTCCCCAGTGGCTTTGCATGGAACAGAATTTTAAAGCTGGAAGGGACATTAGCCACCACTCCTCATTTAGGCTATGAAGAGTAAAGCCTAGAGGCAGAGAGACTCAGAACCACACGAGGGTAGCATTGCACCCAGACTTCTGACTCTTGACCAGGGTCATACCCCCACTGCACTCAGCATCTCCTGCCCTGGCCTTACCATCTAAATTCTTAAAACCTTAAACTTTGCGGTGGGGGGGGCGGGGGCACCTGGCTGGCTCAGTCAGTAGAGCATGCAACTTTTGATTTTGGGGTTGTTAGTTCAGGCCCCAGGTTGGGTGCAGAGATTACTTAAAAATAAAATATTTTTTAAAATTGTTAATTTATGCCTCTGTATTTCCCTTACCAGAACTATTTCCTATAGAGAACACTATTTAAGCCAAATAATCTTGAGTCTGAAATTTGCCAGAATTTACCAGAATTGTTGCAGAAAACAGTCACAAAGGGATACTTTTTTTTTTTTTTGCCAAAAAAAAACATATTTTTTTTAATTCACAAGAGAAAAGTTAAGGGAGACTAATCACATAATAGGATTCTTTACCCTGGCCCTCAGGGTTCTCACCTGTACAGAACAGCGGTTAATCAACAATTCAGGGGACCCTATCACCAACGCCCAGGTGATGTCCTTTGCTTCTCCCAATGAATTAGCTGGGTCGAGTGTCATTACCGTTCCACAGATGAGCTGCGCCGAGGTGAGCTGGTCCAGGCTGTGAGTCCTGGCCCCCCAGTCCTCCTGTCCTCACCGGTCCCAACACCTCTGGCAAGGCCCAGCCCACCTGGCCAGACGGAATGAGGTGACACCAGAAAGCGCCCAGCATCAAAGCTTTTCCCGTGTGAACAGCAGACATCCAGGGACGCCTGAGAAAAGACGGGAGGCTGATGGAGCCGAGATCTGCGTCTTCGAAGCCCAAGGTGACGCAAATTCCCGCCCCCGACGTGGAGCCGCAGTCTTGGGGAGCACAGCTGATTGGCCAGCCGGTGTCACGTGTCTGCCTCCAGGCCAATCAGCAATGGCCAGCGGATCGGGGGGCGGTCTTCCTCCCAGGGAGAGAAGGGGGCTGGGAGCGCCATCATCTCCACCCAAGCTGTGACAACCAGGGGACAGAGGAGCTGGGATCCTAATAGCCTCCCTGCTGCCTCACATGGCCACAACCAAAGAACTCTCCCAGTTCTGTGAAAGTCAGGAAATCAGGGGGTCACTGGGGTAACCACCGCATCTGTGCACTCCCGCCATCCCAATAACCTCAAGGTGTTTAAAAGCGGCTTTACTGAGGTAATTTACGTGCCAGTCAGGTAATCCGTTTCCAGGTGAGCGGCTCGATGGTCTTCGGCAGACTTACAAAGTGATGCGACCATCACATAATTTAATTTTAGAACATTTTCATCATCACCCCCCAAAAGGTCCTAACACTTTTCCCCAAAAAGAACGTGAAGGTTATATAAAAGATGTATGCGATGAAGTGAGAGAATGGGAATGAGA
Organism: Zalophus californianus; assembly: GCF_009762305.2. Lineage (NCBI taxonomy): Eukaryota > Metazoa > Chordata > Mammalia > Carnivora > Otariidae > Zalophus > Zalophus californianus. The sequence goes on from NC_045606.1 coordinate 83,856,484, forward strand.
AGTCAAGACTAAATAAAAGGAGGCCCACGTTTGCCCACGGTGGAGTCAACATGGGTGACTTGATGAAGGCTCCCATTTAGCTCCACTCTTGACAAAGAGGTCATGTTACTAGAAGAAAGGAATAAATCATCAGTTACTCAAAAGAAACAAAGTGCTAAATACTTTCTTTTTTTTAGATTTTATTTATTTGACAGAGAGATAGAGAGCACAAGTAAGCAGAGAGACAGGCAGAGGCAGAGGGAGAAACAGACTCTCCACTGAGCAGGGAGCCCGACGTGGGGCTCGATCCCAGGACCCCGGGATCATGACCTGAGCCGAAGCCAGCCGCTTAACCCAAGCGCCCACAAAGTGCTAAATACTTTCTTAAAGTTGAAGGGAACTCCCAAGTTATTTTACACTCAGCATCTTCTACATTTTTATATCCAAAGCAATAGCTTTGATTACTTCCTTCGGCTTTTAAAGCCTTGAGCATTACTTTAAAACACCTCAATTTTGAAGGTATTCTGGGGGAAGCTAAACTAATGTGGCATGTGTCTATTCACAGATCATCAACTATCCAAGGAAAGGGGAGGGGAGGGGAGTATGGTGAGCAGTTGTCAGTGAGTGAAGCATCTGAGGAGGCCCCTTCCCGGTCCGTGTAAGACCTGCAGGGAACAGGAGAGGAACATCAAGGTCACTGGTCTTGAGGGAAGTGCTTGGCTCTTACGATTTCTGCCTTCCCTTTCCCATCTTCCCTGGCTGCCCATCACCATCCACCTCCCAATCCTGGAGGATCTGGATCAAGACGACAGAGGTTTGGTAGCCATCCACAAGGCAGACCACACCTCCACCCGAAACACTGTGGGTCCTGGAGCTTGGAAGAGGGTGGAGTTGAACTTGAGTTTTAGACTGAAGCTTCAGGGTACTCTTTATAAAGGTATGGAATTCACTCAAAATGTAATTAAGGAGCTAGAAGAGAGAGTCAACAGAACCTGGTCAAAGTCATGACCGCAGAAAATAAAACCACATGGTGTTCAAACCCGTCAAGGTGAGATGGCTTTGTCTTCATAGAGAGAGAAGACACTTGAAACCCGTGGGTTCATCAGCGGCAGTGAAGGGATGGATCTATTTCCCCACGAGGGCCACCTCTGTCTGCACCTCCCCTCCCCCATAACCTCCACAAGATGTTGTCCTTGCTCTCCTGGTCCTAAGGCTTCTGGCCCCCAGCTGCCCCCATGCTACCTTCTCAGGAGAGCTGCGGAGGCAGGAGAAGGCTGGCTCCCAGAAGCTGGGGGCCTCCAGGACAGAACAGGGAGGATCCTGGTGGGGGATGGAGGACACACACATGAGACCCTCCAGAGATGTCTGTTGGTGGAGCTCAGCAGAGGCCTTCATTGCTGCCTCCTATTCCAGCTGTCATCTCGCCCTGAGAAACCCCAATGGAGCCAGTCAGGGCACGGAGAGGCCTGGAAGGTTCAGGTCAGGCTTCAGCCAACACTGAATGGCAGTTTCGAGAACCCTGTATGGGACAGATCTGCCAACAAAACCCCACAGCCCACCAGCCCTACCACTACAGAGTTTGGCTTTCCAGTATCTGCTGTTTGAGAAAAGACACATCCATTATGAATCCAAAGTTCAATTAATTTGCAACTTGCTCATCACAATAGCCTTTATGTGCATTTAAAAAGCTGTGCGAACATGAGCTGAACCTTGCCTAGATCACAGCTCAGGAGTTTAGGACATGCGAGCGACCCACGCTTGGGCAAGGAACCAGCTTCAACATCAAGTGACACTCGATACAGTGACAAGGCAACTGGTTCAGCCCCCATCTAAGGCTGCCACCCACCCCAGCACCCCAGCACCTTTGCAGGAACATCCCCAGAGATGGACAGCTTACTTGTCTTAAGTCACGGCCTGACGGACCACAAAGAAGCTCTTCTGGGAGACAAACAGTCCACCTCTCTGTAAAGCCCACTGCCTCTGCAGTCACAGAGGACCGTAATGTCTCCAGTCCTCCAAATGACTGAAACAGCGTTCACATTCCCACCCAAACCTTTCCACAACCAAAATCTCCAGTTCCAGCTTTCCCTGGAGATTGGTGAGCGGTTTCCAAATATAAGGTGGACTAGATTTCCTGAATGACCCTCCCAGTGAAAACCAAAAATGTTGTATCTTAAAATATCTTTATTTTTTTTTTAAGTAATCTCTACCCCCAACTTGGGGCTTGAACTCACAACCCTGAGATCAAGAGTCACATGGTCTTCCAACTGAGCCAGCCAGGCCCTCCCAAAATACCCTTTCTCCCCCTAAGATATGTCTTTTAAACGTGCAAGTGAGCGAGCAATTATGTAATCCGCAAAAGGGCATGTGGGCACCCGAAATGTCACTGGTCTGGCCCCGCTCTCTGCTGCGGACCCTCTGAAGATGGTACCAGACCCAGACCAGGGCACAGACCCAGCGTGCCCACCTCCCGTGACCTGCTGCTGTCCCTCCTTCAGTGCCATCCCGGGTGATGTGTGGTCAAAGTCCCCAGGTCTCTCTTCTGCCTTCCTTTCAGTAGTCTGGTCTCCTCCCTTCTTGCCCTTGTACAACTGAGGGGTCTCCCCTAACCTAAACATAGGGCTTTAACCTTCTCTTCAGATGTCAACTTGCTGCTTTAACCTGTCCTTCTCTTTTATTTATTTATTTATTTATTTATTTATTTATTTGACAGAGAGAGAGAGACAGCGAGAGCAGGAACACAAGCAGGGGGAATGGGAGAGGGAGAAGCAGGCCTCCCGCAGCGCAAGGAGCCCGATGCGGGACTCGATCCCAGGACCCTGAGATCATGACCCGAGCCGAAGGCAGACACTCAACGACTGAGCCACCCAGGCGCCCTTAACCTGTCCTTCTCTGCTGGGCGTTCTCAGCCTCAGCTCTGACGACACCGGGGCTTCTCGTTCTGCTGCGCCCCGCCCACCTCCGGTTAGGACAATCCAGTGTCCCCAGATATTGCCACATGGCCCCTAGAGGGTCAACGGAGACCCCTGTTCTGTACAGACCCGGTTGTGCCGGCCCCATGGCCTCCGTGTCCTGGCGGCAGAGGGCTGTGGGGAGAAGAGGCTCACACCTTGGCACTGACATCCTTCAGGCTGAACAGACTGAGGGGCACGTCCCGGGCCTCCAGCAACCCTCCTCCTGCCGTCAGGTGGCTCCGGCTTGTTCCTCCCCCAGACCTCCTTCTCCAAGCTCAGACCAGGTGCTGCCTTCACTCAAAGCCCACAGGCTCCCTCCTTTCCCGGGGGCCATTCCTTCCTCGGGGCCCAGCGCCTCGCACCACCTGTTCGCACCTGCTTGCTGTCCACACCGCCCCGCGGGAGGCCTGTGGCCGGGACAGGCCCTGTCTGCACTGGCTGCGGGCCTCCAGCAGGCCCAGGCCTTCGCCATTAGCATCCAACAGCATTATCTGTCCACTCGTAGTCGCTGACGTCGTCCTGCATTAGGGCTGGTCTTCACAGGGAGCCTGTCACATGGGGTTTTAATGGCACTTTGCTTCAAAAGCCACCAGACCTAAAAGAGGTGGGATCCCTGCTGCCTCAGTTCTCAGGCCAGAGCCATCTGCCAGGCCCTGACCCTGGGGCAGCACCACCCTTTGACCTTGGGGTGAGGCGGGAGCGGGGGGGAACTGGGACTCTAGGGGTGACCAGGATGACAGAGGTGCCCAAGGTAAGATCACCCAGAACTCAATACCCTGTGGGCTTCCAGGACCTCTCTGACCCATGCCAGGCCCCTGCCACGTGGTCCCAGGCACACAAGGATGAGCGAGACAGTCTGGCCCTCAGCTTCCAGCGGATGCAGAAACAGACCCACTCGCAGATACTTCCAAGCGAGGCAGCCAGGGCCAGGCCCAGGGAAGGGTGTGCTCCGGGCGCTTAGCAGAGCTCAGGCAAAGGTAAGGGGGCCAGACAAGGACATGCCCAGAATCTCCCAGGGGAGCAGGGCGGGGGGGGAAGCCGGGGGCGGTGGGAAGGGACTGCCTAGTAGGCCCAGTCACACAGGGCCTCGCAAACCAGGCAAGGCGCTTGGCTTGATCCCGGTGGTGGTGCAGGAACAGGGCTGTCACGGTCAGATTAGTGCAGGCGACAGGAGAGCAGAACAGGGAGCCGGGCTAGTAGCCAGCAGTGGCGATGGTGTCCGAGCCTTCTCCCCACCCCGCCCGCCCACCCCAGCCCTGGTTCTGGCTCCACCACCCTCAGCAACCATGGCCCCCCGGGGGGCTGGGGCACAAACCCCTGCAGTGGTTAAAGGGGCCCCCACGGAGAAGGCCAGTGTCCCCAGCCAGCTCCCTGGCCCTGGTGTGGAGCAGCGATTCACAGCTCTGGAGGCAGATGGCCAGGGCTCAAATTCCCTGCTTCTCACCAAGGTCAAGGTGCTTCATGTCCTAACCCCGGTTGGCCCGCAGTCATGAGGATTAATGGAAAGCAGGAAAACACTGCACCCAGTAAGTGCAAAAGAGATCAGTAGCTTTCACCACGACTGAATCTGTCCCAAGCTCCCCAATTTCTTCTGTTAATTTCCGTCCCCACCAAGGCGCAGGAATAGTCTCACTCCTGCCTGCTTGTCCCAGACCCAAAGTAGCCAGCCCAAAGCAGGGGAGAGGCGCTGAAGGCGGCGGCACCAGCCTGGCCTGGCTCGGCTCACCTCCATGGGCTTTGACTATAAATTCCTTCAATCATGTCGTTTACCTGAGTGTTTACCAGTTCGCTGGCACGCAGGGCACTGCGATTGAACAGATGGTTAACTGCGCATCGATCGTGCTCGGGTGGCTTACTAGAGTGCCCCCCTCTTCCGGTTGCTCAGAAGCTTCAGAATAGAGCCCATTCAGATAGGGGTGGATCCCCTCTCAGCTTCCCGGAGAGTCTGTTTCCTGGTACTTTCTCTCTCCAGTCCCAGGGCCTTGACCTGCCCCGGCCACCATCTCACCCTTGGGTCCACACCTGCCCCCCACATCCCTGGTCTCATCCCTCCATCCATTTTACCAGATCATCACCACCACCATCACCACCACCACCACCACCACCACCACCACCACCACCACCACCACCACCACTCCCCCCCGCCTTCCAAGACTCCCACCATACTCAGGGCCCAAACCAAACATGGTTGGCTTCCCTATACAAAACCTGCGCTTTCTCAGACAGGCTCCTTTCTTTCTTCTCCCTCCCCGAAGTCCTGTGTTTCTTCCATCTCCTCCAGTGACCCCCCCATCCCATCTCCTCCGGCATTCCCCGCATCTCTGCAGGTGTGCCTCTTGCCCTTCCTCCCACTGCCTCTTCTGGCTACAGCCCCTGGTGTTTATGCACTGCCTGGTATGTACTTGGTGCTTAATAAATGCTTGACAAGGAACAAACCCTTGTCCTCCTCACGTCTGGCATATAATTTATCAGGTTTTTAAAATCAGTTGCAGCCTGTGGGAGGACGGTCTTCTCTTATTTCCAAGAGCCATAGGCTCAGATGCCCTCTTCTGGGGACGCACCCCCCCCCAACCTTCCTTATTCAGCCCATCTCTTCCCAAACACATTGCAGTGGCATGGAGTCCAGAGCCTGGAGTGAGCCGAGGGAGGTCTGCCCGCCCTGCCCACCCATCAGCCCCAGTGGCTGCAACCACTCTCATCCCTCTGAGAGCTAGTGAAGGAAGACAGCCAGAGTTGCAGGGGCTGGGGGTCTCCCAGGAAATGCAGGACTGGGGCAAAGGGAAAAGGCCTTTGCACTCTTATTTGTACTGTTCACTGTGGGTCAGAACAGACTCTCTTCCCCTTACCCACACACGTGCAGCTCTAGTCCTAGGGCTGCCCGAGCCTTCTATGGGCACGGAAAATTCCAGGTCTGCCCACCACACTGCCACCCATCCTGACCCAAGCTGGGTCCCTGACCCTCTGGTCTGTCTCGGAGTTCCCGCTGCATCCCAGGCTCTGAGACATGAGCAGCCCACAGCCGAGCTGCAGCTGGGGGCAGGGGTCCAGCCCACAGGCCGCCCACTCCCCCTGGAGCCCGTCCTGCATTTATATAAGTGGCTTAAACACACCCCCTATCATATCTCTGGGGCCTTTGACCCATTCATCCCTCCACTGCTTCAGCCCAGATTACGGAGATGCCCATGGATGGATGGCCTGCCCACATCCTCCCTGCCGATAGCCCAAAAGGGAGACCCACTCTCAGTGATGTGTGGACAGTGATGTGTGGAAGGGAGGGAGACCCTCCCTTGAGGCCTCAGAGCCCACCCTGAACAGAAGAGCTGGGTGGGGGTACCAAACACCAAACGTTCCCTCCTTCCCGAGCCCAGCCACCCACCTTCACTCCCTCACTTTGGGCCACACCTCAAGCCCTCTTGGTAGCACCCCCAAAGGCAGGACGATAGATTCCCAGCTGATTCGGAGACCTGTGACCTCAGGGGGATGCAGGGAAACAGTGAGTGTCACTTCCAACTGCATCCACCCTCTGCCACTGACCAGCACCCAGGGACCAGAGTCCCTCCCTCCTTCCCTGGGGGGCAGCAGGTCCAGTGCGGTGGCAGGGTCCCTTGAGCGGCGGCTGGCTGCAGAGCTGCCCGCTGAGGCCTTGCACCATAGTTGGCAAGTCTAGAACCACCGGATCCCATGACCTCACCAGTGTGAGTTCTACCATTGCCAAAAATGGGGGGAGGCAAGCGGCAGCGGCGGGCCCGGGGGCTGAGGGGGGCTCAGAGGCTGCCGCCTCTGCTGAGTAAGAGACAGGGACAGTTAGCATGGTCCCGGGCGCGGGACTGTCCAGCAGGAGGCACCCTCCCCACCACCCAAGGAGAACAAGGTCACATCCTTCCAGTTGGCGCCTGTGGGAGCCCAGCCCTCCTCAGCTGCTCCCTGTGGAGTCCCATGGTGCTGGGACCGTGCTGGGACCATGCTGGGACCGCGCTGGGAGGGAGGGAGGGGGTGAACGCACAGGCGGCAGCTATCAGGACCCAGCTCAGACCTGGACCCTGTCCCTACCCACTCTAGGGGGAACCCTAGAGAATACCTCCACTCCAGGCAGTCCTCTGCCTGGACCCTGGGGTTGAGAGAGCTAAAGGGGGCCAGGCTCTGCTGTGTACCGAGCACTCCATGTCACCGTCTCATTTGATCCAGAGAGACCCCCCACCAACCCCTGCTATTCCCCAGGACCTAAAGCTCACCAGCTGGCTCACCCCTCAGGGAAGAAGCTGACTTTCTGTACCTGATACTCCTCCGTATCAAGCCCCAAAGCAGCAAATAGCTTGCTGGAGTCTCCTCCCAGAGGATGGTGGGCCAACCCCTGGGCTGGTGCCATTCCTCCAGGACCTGCACAGGTAGCCTCTGGGCTCACTGACATCACTCATCTTGGCCAGTCAGTGGCAGAAATGAGCCAAGTCAAAACCCGCTGAACATCCCATCCATACAGCATAAACCCCAGTGTATCCACCCACACCAGCCCTACCCATCTGTACACCCCCAGGGGGTTGGCTTCCATCTTAATCCCCAAAGTGCCACCTCCCCAGGCCTCCAGGAAACTTACCCCAAGGACAGCACACTTCTGTTGTCCCACATCCCCCAGATGCGGGCAGGCCCTTTCCTAAGGGGTGTTTGAAGCCACCTAAGGTCACCTCAAGTCTTCAGCCAGCACGCAGGCCCAGCCCTTGGAGCCTTGGAAGGATCTATTCACCTGAAGCTCCGTGGGCAGTAAAACCAGTCACAAGAGGACCCCCTTTCCAAACCAGAAGCCCAGGCTGGAGCATCGGCTGCCAGGGAGGCTGATCCCACCCCCTGGGGCTGTGGCCCTCAGCAGGTGCAGGGGACAGTGGCCACTGCCCCTTCTGGGGTGGAACCAGACCAGCAGGAAGACGGAGTGGAGGAGCAGAGATGCCCACCCCCATTATCCTCAGGTTCTGGCTCCTGCAGGGCAGGCCCCCCAGTAGGATGGGGCAGCTGCAGCCCGGGGCAGGGCCGGCAGGCCCCGGGGTTGGAGAGCAATCTGCTTGGTGCTGAAGGTCCCCAGAACTGAGCAAGGGCGAGCCTGTGGGGTGGGCTGGCCTGTTTGGGGACACACCCAGGAACTGGGCTCCTGGTCCCGGGTTTTCCTGGGGGCCAGTGACTACAAGGCCAGGAAGCTCCTGCTGCTCCCAGTGCAGTGTGCGCGGTGGGCAGGGCGGCCCCTCGTCCCCACCCGCTGGGGCAGCGCCCACAGGCCCGCCCTGAGCGCCGGGCCGGCCGAGTAGGGCACCTGGGGGAGGGAGCCTTCTCGGCACAGCAGCCCGGCTTCCTCGGCAGAACGGAGCAGCCCCCGCCCGCGATCAATGGAGCGGGATCGCATTTCGCAGAGCCGAGGCAGGGCCCAGGATAATGGCTGGGATTGAATAAGCAAATGGAGCAGTGGGGGGAGGGGTGCGGAGGCTGGAAAATCCACTTCACACAGTCCCTGCGGGGAGCTGCCACCTCCAGAAGCTCCAAGCCCCACAGACAAACAGGGGCCCTGCATGGAGGGGGTGGGTAGGCGGACACCCTGGCCTGGCTGCTCTTGAAAAACACCCAAAAGTCAGAGCAAAGTGCTTCCCAGAGACCTCCTCACTCAGACGAGAAAATGCTTTCAGCGGCAGCGGGAGGGACTTGAGTCAGACTACAGGAATCCCTGTGGGGCACAGGGCCTTGGCTAGATCAAACAGCTCCATAACTGAGCTGCCTGGGGAGTGGGGAAAACCTCCCGCTCATTCGCACCCCCCCCAACACAAAGGAGGATTCAGGCCCAGTTTACAGGGTGGGGAGGCACAAAGGCTGGAGGAGGGGGGAGGTGAAGGCAGGCCTCTGGGGAGGACAGCTGGCTCCAGGGGCCCCAGCATGGGTAGTCACTATTGTGGGTGAACTCGTCACCCAGAGCAGAAGCTGCGGCCTGACCTGGGACCGCCGAAATTATGAGGTGAAACTAAGTTAGGGCCTGCAGTCTCTTCCAGAGGGCCAGGCATGGAGGCTGGCTCCAGGCTCTGAACTGCCTCCTCTGCACCCCCAACTAGCACCTGTTCCTCAGGGCTCAGCGAAGGCACCCACCTGGGCAGGTGCTGAGCAGCAGAAGCAAAGCCACAGGAGAGTGGAGCCCAGCTGCAGACCACCCAGGGGCTGAGGGGCTGCTCGAGTCTCAGGCTGGAAGGCCCACCCTTCCCTGCTAGGCAGGAAGGTACGGAAATGGAGCCAGACATTTCAGAAGTTCCAGGGGCGCCTGGGTGTCTTAGTCGTTAAGCGTCTGCCTTCGGCAGGGTCCTGGGATCAAGCCCCACATCGATGGCTCCCTGCTCAGCGGGAAGCCTGCGTCTCCCTCTCCCACTCCCCCTGCTTGTGTTCCCTCTCTCGCTGTGTCTCTCTCGGTCAAATAAATAAATAAAATCTTAAAAAAAAACACAAAACTGTCATGTCCAGGGGCCTTCCAACCCCCTTGTGTCCACACCCACCCCCAGGGGTCACTCCAATCCAGGCCATGGATACCCTTCTTCCCTGCCCCTCAGACCGATGGCATCGTGCCCTGGAGGGAAGCTCTCAGGCAAGGCAGCCATTTTGGTCCTGGAGTAGAGGGCCAGGGCAGAGAGACAGGCCCTGTGGGGAGACTGGGCCGTCAGAGATCCAGCTGCAGGGACAGAAGTCTCCTTCTTGGGATAAATAAGCAAATAAGAAGTATCCCTTCTCTGCAGTGCTTAGAAGAGCTTCTGCACAGGGACACCATCACCACATTCGGGAGGGACCATGAGGGAGCTCTTCCCCATTGGATACACGGGGAACCGGCAGAGAGAAATGGCCTGATCCCTCCAAGCCTCCAAGGCCGTCCCTAGTGCCCTAGGCAGGAGGGGTTGATAGCCCTGTGTTCCTGCTGAGCAGTCCCTTGGATCCTGCCATCCTCCAGCCAACAGCCTCAACAACACGCCACCCCCTCCGTCCCTACCCCATGCCTGAGGCTCACTCCCCAGGGAGAAACAGCTCCACCAGGAACTGGGGCCTCCAGCTGGCAGCATCCGAGGCCAGTCAGCGGGCCTCCTGCTGAGTGCGGTCACCAGGGCCTCACACCAGGACAGCCTGGCTGGGCCAGGCCTCTCATCCTCACTGTCAGCTGGGCATCTGAGCCTAGGCCTGTATGTAGGCTCAGAGCCGGGATGCCCCCCAGCCCTGGGAGCCAGGAGAGCCCAAAGCACAAAACCACTGAGGCTGACCCCCCCAAGTTGTGGCCGGTGACTGAAGAGCGACATTGGCCTTGCCCACCTCCTCACTGACTAACCTCTTCAGCCAGGCCTTCCCTCTCAGTTTCCCTGTCTGGAAGCTGATGGACCCGCCAGGGCCTGAACCACACACCCTGTTCTCAGTGCCCCCCCCCCCCCGGGGCAGACTCTGCCCCAGGGACAAGAGCCCCCGGGGACACACCTGGCCTGACCTCAAAGACAACCCCACTGCCAGGAGCTACCTCAGTTCCTTCGGCAGAAGGCCAGCCAAGGTCTCACCCCAAGGGTGTGTGGGGAGCAGAGCTGGGCCTTCCTGACCCGTGGCACCCCCCCACACCCGGGCTGGCCCTACAGATGGTGACACACACCCCAAGCCCCCCCCCTCCACCGCCCTCCACAGCTGCAGGCGGCCCCATCTGCTGGCCCGGCTCAGATTGCCGGGCTTCCAGCTCTGCCGTGGCCCAAGGCAGTGTAAGGCGATCTGGCTGCCCACGGGGCTGGGGCCCTCCCAGCAGCTGAGCCAGATGGGCCCGGGAGTGGCGAGAAGCCCCTGGGGCCGGCTGGACACGAGTCGCAGGGGGGGGCACGCGGCTGCAGTCCTGCTTTTCCCATATTGGCACTGCACATGATTGCTCAGAGCGGAGAGACACAAGCAAAAATGTGCTAGTGCCAAAATCGGCCAAGCAGATCGGGTGTTGCAGGCCCTCTGGGGACCTACTGGAGGGGGTATCCCTGCGCCCCCCGCCCTCCCCCCCCGCGCCCCCCCTACTGGCCAAAGCAGCCCCATTTCCGAGGTCCAGGCCCACCACGGGCCAGAGGGGGTGAAGAGTGCTCCCGACACACTCGCGGATCTGTCTCTGCTCTGTTTATGGCCCTTCGGTAATTCACTGACCGAGACTGTTCACAGTGAATTCTACCAGTGCCATACACAGAACAGGAGTCGCGCTCTCGGCCTGCCGACCCTGCAGAGAGACTCCCACTCCTGCTCCCTCTCCCAGCTCCCCGCCACCCTGGGCAGAAGGTCCAGCCTCCCATCAACCCCTCAGCAGCCCTCCTCACCCCACACCGTCACAAGCTTGACATGCCTTGTTTCGGCCCCAAATGACCTTCCAGAAGGTGGTGGCAGCTTGGGGAGAAGGGCCGAACACTCACAGCTTGGGGGAGGGTGGGACAAGATGCCCACACCAGGGTGCTTCCTGTCTCCACCTGAGTGCCCACCCACCGCCCCTCCACCCTCGCCCAGCCCACCCTTTACTCAAGCTGGGGAGGGAGTGAATCCAGTTCCGAGGAGCAAGCAGCTGGCCAGATCCTCCTCTCTGCCCATCACGCCAGGCCCCAAAGGGGGCAGTGACCAGTGGGACATCCAGGGTGTGCCTCTCCCAACCTCTGAGCACAGAACCCTCCTGTTCCAGGATGTCTTGGTCTCCAGCATCCTTCAGCCCCCAGCCTGCCCTGTGGCAGAAGCAGAGCCCCAAGGGCAAACCAAACCCGCTGCTCCCTGGACTCCCATCCCAAACCAGACCTGATCCTGAACTGCCCTGGCTGGACATCGCTGCTGCCGGCCTGTGGCCAGGACAGCAGGGCAGGTGGGCGGGAAGTTCCCTGGCCAAGCAGGCAGCACGGAGGGCGCTGGAGGCGCGGCTGCCTTCCAGTGAGGGGAGCAGCATCTGGCTGGCTCGGAGGGGACTGCAGAGGAAAGCAGAAGCGAGGGAGGGGAGGGAGGGGCTGGCGAGGTTGCATCAGTGGTTGCCAGAGTGGCTGCCTCCAGAGAAGTCAGTGTAGCAGCTCCTGCCTCTGGTGCCCGGCGCCCTGGGGAAGGAATGAGGGAAGAGGAGAGAGGGTCGGACTCAGGGGAGCTGGTGCCTAGGCAGGGGGGCTGGGGACTCTGCAGAGCGGCAGTCTCTGCCGGCTCCAGGCTTGAGTGGGGACCAGGGGGCAAGGTGGCTAGAAAAGCAGCCTGGAAAGGTCAGAGTTGAGTCTCCTGGCCCAGAAACTATCAAAACCCCTTGGTGATGCTTCTCCCACTGAGCTCAGGGTTGCTGCAAGCCACTCTGCCTCCCAGCACCTATGCAAAACCCTCACCCACTCTGCCCTCATCCCTGGTGTCCAAAGGGAGCTCAAATCGCTGCTCCAGGCTCTCCTTTCCCCATGGCCCCAGGGGACTCCTCATCCTGCTTGAACACGCCCCAGTGCTGGGCTCCGGCCTCCCAGAGGCCAACCCAACTTGCAGGGATGGAGATCTTCGGAGGTCACTACCTGGCACTCGGCCTCAGGTTTCCCCACGACCACTGTGCACTGGGCTAGAGAAAAGAAGAGACAGCATCTCTCCCACCCCGGGGGGTGGGAATGTTAGTACAGACTGTAGGTCAACTGGAGGTAGGTATCAGAAGAGCTAAAGGTGTTACCAGCAGGCACACCCAAGGGACCCCTGAAATGCAAATTAGGGGGCACACTCGGAAATCTGCATCTTAATAGGCACCTAGGCAATCCTGCAGCAGGGGGTGCAGCCCTCCTTTGCGGAAATGTCTGGGAGCCCTTTCCTGAGGCCACCACTGTGCACTATCAGAAGCCTTAGCCCAGGGGTACTTCAACCACCCTAAATTCCTTTTTCTTTCTTTCTTTGGGGAGCTGGGGGTAGGAAGAGGTGGATGTTGGGTGAGGGGGACACTGGGAGCTAGCCCGGCACCAGGCGACTCAGGAGCAGGCCGAGGACAGCAGTTATGGGTCCTGCTCTCTCCCGGGTCCAGAAATGGAAGGTAAAGAGGGCTGCAGCAGGCCGCGGGGGTCCTGTGGGCTCCCTCTAATTGCGGCATCTGTGGAGACACGTGGTCTGTTTTCCTCATCTTTGCAGCTGACTTGGGTCTCTGTAAGCAGAGAATAACTTAAAAGCCAAATCCCCTTCCAGCTTCCAGTTGGAGCGTCAGGGCTGCGCCAGGCTCCTCCCCTGCGCCTGCCTCGCCCCTGCGAAGCCCAATGCGGCAGGACCCGGTGCCGCAGTGCTGGGGCGGTGCCAGACCTGCCGCCCCGGCCACTGGGGTCAACCCCCAGAGCCCCGCGGGAGAGGCACAGGCCTGGGTCCTAGGGAAGCATGGTCTCCCAGCTCTCCTGAAATGAGGGCCAAGGGGAGCTGGGAGGGTATAAGCAGCAATTTGAAGGGTCAAAAGGGAAAACTGAGGCCTGTGGTTCAAGCAACCTCCTCTAGCCTGGTGGGGAGGGAGGGCCATCTGACACAGCACCTCCCCCCCGCCCCCGCCCCCCGCCTTCAGATCCAAAGGCACAGAAATCCACTTCTGGGAGTGGGAAGATGAAGGTAAGGTCTGGGAGCAGGCTGGTTCCCTGTCTCCCACCCTGGCCAGAGGGAGATCCTGACAAAGGAAAGAGCTTCTGAGCTGGTGTGGCCTCAAGGGGACCTGACCTACAGGCCAGGTGGGAAGACCGCTTGACACGAAAGCCACCAAAGCGCCCAGAGGACTTGAGGGTCTCACACTGTGTATCTTACACGCCCTCCAAGGTCTCTGCTGACACCGCCCCACCCTCTTCAGCCCCACCCTCCAGAAACCCACTAGGACCACCTGTAGACACCTCCCTGAGTCCCGCTTCCTCTAGAGGTTTCCTCTAGAGGTTTCCGTCCCTCAGGGCACAGAGCAGGTCCCACCCTCCCAAGTTCTAACAGCTCACAGGAGGAGAGGGTTGCTGGGACACAAAAGTCCATGAGTACTCCGAGATCGCCGGTCTTTGGCCATAACAAAGCCTACCACCAACCCCCGCCGCAGTGGCTCTCCGCTGCACAAGTACACAAGTACACAACGATTCTGGAGTCCCGGATCTGAGCTGCACCACCCACGACCGCCGGGGGCCTGGCCCCTCTGGTCTCCAACGAATGCCCCCAGGCCCAAGGGGCTAGAGGATGGGGGCAGCTGGGGCCCTCCGACATGCCTAGGGCCTGGTGCCTGTCCCCCTGTCTCCCCAGAGGCCCCAGGGGAGGAACCCAAAGCTGCTTTCGTGGCAGCCCTGGTCACCAGAGCTCCCACCACTGATGCAGGCTGCTGGAGCTGTGAGAGCTCATGCTGGAGCCACTGCACCCCTAGACCCACCTGGTAGGGGTAAAGGAATAAACGAAATTCTCACATTCAGTACCCCGCAATTTTTTTTCCTTTGCGTAAGGCCTACTCCAGAGGTCCCCCTAAGCCCCCCAGGAGCAGGCCAAGGCCTCAAGTACACGATGAGGCAGCCATGAGTGGTAAAAAATCCCGCAGCTGAGGCTGCCGCTCAAGGGCTGGGATCCGAACCCGCAGTCTCTCGGGGAATGCGCTGGCCTGTCTCGGCTGAGGGCTGGGTGTGGGGCCACCTTCCTTTGGGTGCGCTAGGTCCACGGTCAGGACAGACTTCTGGGAAAGCCCAGTCTCGGCTCGGAGACCCGACGACTCGGTACCCGTTGGGCTCACTGCGGGAGGTGGTGCACACCGGGTGGAGCCCAGTGACCCCGCCAGAGGACCAGGGGCGTAGCGCAGACATCCGCCACCTGGCCCCCGGAGGAAAATCGGGCTTTTAATCCTCTAGAGCTTTACGAACCCCGACAGAACACAGGGAGGCTCGGTCCTCACCTAACCGATGGGGGGTGGGGAGGTCGATTAGGGCACGGCCGGCTCCCGGCTCCTAATCGCTCTGAGCCTGTATTAGCGACCCCAGCTTCCAGCGGGTACGTCTATAGACAAGAGTAGGGATGCCAGAGCTGGGGGGAAGGGACAGCAAATGGCTGAGCCTAGAGGGCCCCGCGGAATCGGGCGATCCCTGACTCCGGGACGGCTCCCTCACAGCCCAGCTCCTAGGATGCGCGCACCGGTGAAGGACCCGAGGCGCGCCATCCAGCCTCCGACCCCAAAGCAGAGCTCAGGGGCCCCGGGCGCTTGCTAGCGCCAACAAGGATATGGGGGGATAGGCGCAGGGCGACAAGGTGTCTCCGCCGCGTGCTCCAAGGCCCCCAGAATGGGTGGCCCCGAAGCAGAGGCGAGCTGGGGGTCTGAGAACTGCTTTCCCCTAGAGACTGGGCGGGGCCGTTCCGGAGCCACAGAAGTGGTAACGACGTGTCAAGAAGCCCGGACAGGGGGGCTGAAGAAACTAGCTCTCGGAGCAGGAACTCTCCTCCAGCCTAGGTCGGCGCGGGCCTCCCAGCCCTGCGCTTCCATCTGAGCCCACCAGGGCGGCGAAACGCCGACGCGACCCCCGATTGTGTCCCCTGGAAGTGCTTGGGCCCGCGCCGATACGCACCTGGCCAAACACGATCCACACCCAAGCAGCGCGGCCGCCCGGCCCGGGTAGCAGCCCTGGGCGCAGACCAACTCCACTGGGGGACCCAGGACCACGGGGCCGCGTGCGCACCTCCGCCGGAAGGCGCGGGAGAGCGGGGAGGCCGCACTGCCGCGTCATCCCCGAAGGCCGGCTGCCCGCCCAACCCGGGTTCTAGCCCTGCTCGCCCCGGGGCGCCCGCCTCCACCTTCTCCTCCTCGCCGGCGCTGGCTCTGCCCGGCCCCGCCCCGGACACTCACCTGCGCCGGCTCCGGGCTGGGCGCACTGCCGCCTCCCAGCTCCGCGCCGAGTCCACATGGGAAAAACCAGACAAAAAGGGCCCTGGTTCGGAGCGGGCCAGATGAACCGAACCCGAGCCGCGTCCGGGCCAAGGGCCGCGCCCCGAACCTCCACAGTGCTACGCGGGAGGAGGCGGCGCCCGAGCGCGGAGTCCGGCGGGGGAACAAAGAGGAGCCGGGATGGGGCCGCGCGCTTCCTGGGTGTCGGGTGACAGGTCTGCTGGGGGAGGCCCCGGCTCTGCCACCTGAGGAGGAGCCGCCTCCGCGCGGCAGGCGGGGCAGGGCAGGAGAGGCACCGGGGCCCCGGAGGCCGAAGAAAAGGGTGCGCGGGGTGCCCAGGACTGCGCGGCCGGCGACAAGCCCGCCGGCTCGGGCGCGGAGGTGCGGGGACTCGACAGAGTGCAGAGATAATGACTCTGGGAGGGTTTACCGCCCCCGGAGCCCCGCCCGCCCCCCGCGCCGCGCCATTGGTTCAGGTGCCGTGAGGCGGGGAGGGGCAGGGGGCGGGCCGGGGATGATTCACCTTGAATGTGGCTCGGGTTGGTGCACCGCGCAGGGCACGCCCGACCCGGACTGTGGAGACGCTGAGGGCCCCGCCTGGTCGCCCGACCCGGCCCGGTCTGGCCCCAAGGGGTCTCGCCGCCCGCCTTCTATCCCTGCCTCCTGCCCTCAGGCTAGGGTGCCGCAGGCCGAGGTGCGCCCCGACGCCCTGCCACCCCGCCACCCTCTGAGCCCAGAGCTGGCCGAGGTGTGTGTAGAATAGCATGCTTGGAAATCCGACCCTGTGCTGGGGGAGGGGAGGTGCGTTTGGAGCTCGGACGCACTGTGGGGCCACTGGACGGATCTCCGCAGTCTCCCCCGCAGAAAGGTGCGGAAGGCTGAGTTGTGTCAGTGGGCCCACCCGGAGCCAGGGGTGCAGGGCAGGAGCGAGGACGAGAGGGTTCCCCGCTACGTCCTCACCACCTATGCTTTTCCAGCTCTGCGGCCTCACAGGTGTCTGGCCACTGCGCCGCCGGGAACAAAGGCTGCCTGTCCCGGAAGGGGGAGGGGGAGAGGAGCCGCCCCCAGACCCGTTTCCATCTCCCTTCCTCCTCCCCCCCCACCCTCTGCGGCAGTGGCTCCCCCGGGAGGGGGCGGGGCGGGCCTAGGTTGGGGAGCGAACGCTGATTAGATACTTCTCTGCGGTCCTTTGCTCCGATACCATCCGGAGCATTCCGAGGGGCGGGGCAGGGGCTAGAAGACAACCAGGCTGTCAGCGTTGGGGTGGCCTCTTCCTCCTTCCCCAGCATCCTGAGCACCAGCGCCTCCCCGCACCGCCCCCCCCCCCCCGCCGCTGCTTTGGGCACCCTTCCCAGTACCAGCCCCTCCTGGCCTTCCCAGACGGCAACCACAGTTCTAAACCAGATTAAAATAAAACGTTAATCCGTCCTCCTCCCTTTTAGCTCCTATTCTCCCTATCGAACCTCGCAGGTCTGGCGGCTAAGAAGGCCCTAAAAAGGAGGGTGCTGAGCGGATGCCCCCCCACCAAATCTAAACCTCTCTTGTATTAAAATTGAAGACCGTTAGCACGCTGTTCTGGGCTCCAGCGAAGAAAGTGTAGGCAGTGGTGATGGGCGGCCAGGGTCCATGGTCCCCACTACCCCAGCCCCTGCCCAGCCCCGAGGGGCCGCAAGCGATGGTGCTGATACGAACCCTTAAATAGGTCCGATTCCTGGGCGGGGCCTGCTCCGACCTTGGATGTCGCAGCCAGAGGAGGAGGCAAGACCCCCCCAACCCAGGCAGAACCGCCAGAGCGAGTCGCGGGGGCCTCGGTGTCCCTCTTCAAGAGTACCCCGAGATGAGGCGTGTGGTGCGCAAGGACCCGGACAGAGGAGATCTCGAGCAAAGCTCTAGGCCCAACGGGCCAGAGGGGGGGTGGGGTGGTTCCACATTAACCCTTCCAGGGCCGGCTCGCATTCCCCTTCCTATCCTGGTCGCCCTGAACTGACTGTCTCCAACCGCGCCCTACCTGCTCCCTGAGGGCCGTGGGATGCTGGGTGGTAGGGGCGCGGTGTGCCAGGAACCGCAAAGCCAAAGCGCAGGCTTTGCCGGCTGCGAGTGGCCCCCGCGGCCTGTCGCACCCCCTTTATAGCGCGCGCCCCGCCCCCCGGGGCCCGGCGCGCCCCGCCCGGGCCCATTCACCTGCTGTTGACAACCAGACACCGCTCAGAGCAAAGCGAGCCACCGGCTGCGTGGTCCGGCCGTCGGGGCTGGCGGGGCGGGGGCGCCGCCGAGACGGATCCAGTTTCCACCTTTTCTTAAATGCGCTGCTGAAAGTTGAGACGGCCCCGGCCTCAGGAGCCAACGCTGCTTTCTCCCTCTGTGGCTCCCCGTGCACCCCAAGGCCCCCAACCCTACTCCGGGAGGGGGCGCGAAACTGCACCCTCAAGGGCCTCATACATATTTTAGGGAGCAGGACAGGCCGGTAACCGGAGCTAGACCCGGGCGGTGAGGGGGCGGCCCCCGGGGACCCGATACCTTGTATCCCTTTCATCTAGGGTCGCAGGCGGGGGAGGAGGTGGCTCCGGACGACCTCAGGTCCTCACTTTGCTGCCCTGTCCTGTGCACCCAGTGCCCTCCCTCCGCAGGTCAGACGCCAGGCTGCCCGGCGGCGGCATCTTCCTCTCTCTAGAGACATTTTCCGCCTCTCCACCAACATCCCACACGGCCCGCGACACGTAGGTTTGGGTTCCGCGACCCCTCATGTCAGGTTTAGGAAGGACGCCTAAACCTGAGCTACTCCAGCCTGGAAGACGGCGCCGCTCGCTCGGTGCCTGGACACGGCCCTTCTTTCTCGCTCCCGGTGTTTCGGCTTGTCTCTCTGGCCAGTTCAAGTTCTTTCCCACCCCCTGCTCATCCTGCTTCCCTAAGCTCGCCCTCTCCTTGGTAGTAACCGTTGTGCTGAAGATGTTGAGCGAAGAGGTCATCAACCTCCCGTCTCCCCTCCCTTCTCCCTCCACGGGGCAGGATGTCTGGGCTGCAGCCTCCCTCCCCCACCTAGACCTGCCCGCGCGGCGGCGGTATCGCCTTCAGCCTCGCTCAGATTGGTCGGGACCCCGTGCTGACCCGGGCTCTAGGTCCACGACACGCGTAACTAGCATTCGGCAGTGAGACGGCCCCGGGTTCGGGTCCTCCTGCGCTCCAGTTACCAGGAGCGCGATCTCCAGCGATTTATTTCACCTCTCAGAGCCTGTTTCCCCATTTGCAAAATGGGTATAATGACTCCCACCTCTCAGGAGGATAAAGAAAATGCACGTGTGAGCACGGGCGTACTTCGTGACCCGTAGATTCCTGGCAAACTGCAGAACCTGCATCATCACCGCTGTAGTCCCGCAAGCGCAATGCCTTCCGGGTGCTCTTCCCCCGCCGACGGATCCCAGGCTCCTAGTGCTAGCCCCTCGAGATGTCGCCACTACCACGACCCCACGCCCGCGAGGGCCTTGTGCTGGGGGCTAGGGTTCACAGTCTTTCAATCTCCGCCCAGGCCCCAGCCCTCCCCGCTTTGTTCTAGAATCTAAATGTGCATCTGTGGACACTTGCAGCCCAACGAATCCCCCATTTTCCGAAAAACGCCGTTTGTGCGTCTGTGTTTTTCTTCGAGCGGCGCGAGGTCTCTCTACCATTTTCGAAGGGCACAGAAACCCAGAGATTCAGCTCCGGGCTCTTGGGGGGGGGGGGCAGCGAGCGCAAGGGTTGATAGGGAAAGGTCGAGAAAAACGAGAGACAGACAAATGAAAGGCGATCCCGTCATAGGAATCTACTCCAGCTCTTAAAACGAGTGAGGAAAAATATATATGGTCCTAATACATCCTGGGAAATATCCTGGATGTTAGGTGAAAAGGGCAAAGGACCCATGGGCTGTAAAAATATAAGCGGGGAGTGGGGGGTGTCTAGGTGTCAGGTTTGCTCCACTGGACACCCAAGACACAAATAGGGGTGGCTTCATGTGGGAGAATTGGGGGTCAAGGGGCAGGAGACTTTCTTTTTGCTGTATGTCTTTGTGGACTGTTGGAAGTGTATGTGTTTGTTTACGAAATGATTATATTAAATTTTCAATTAAAAAAAGAAACAGTAGAAATTGCTTTTTAAAAAAATCTGACTGGGGATGCTGAAGCCTGGAGGAATTGAATCAGAGAGGGTGAGCCAGAGGCTAAGCCGCAGACTGTGAGCAGTGGTGGGAAGGGCTAGGCGGGGGTTTGGGGTTGGGGAGTCTCCGGGTTCTCAGCTCCTGGGGTTGATGCAGGTCCTGTGCCAGGGCCAGGGGGGAGGGGGGTGGGAAGCAAGAGTGCGTGGCCCCTGCATCCTTGCAACATTTTGTCTCCTACCTTCCCCCACCAGGTGACACTCCGGCTGAGTTTGGCCGTAGCTGAGACTTGAGCGCCACCCCAGAGGTGTCCTTGACCGGAGTCAGCGGAGAAGGTGGCTGGCAGGGATAGGGGACTGAGCACTGGGTGGGTGCTCAGGGCCTGGGATTTAAGTCCAGCCTCTATTTCCTCCTCTGTAGGAGAAACGGAGAAGACCCGCCAAACTTCCTTCTGGAGGATAGGGGCAGAAAATGGGCGCCTGGCCCCTGGAAAGAAGCTCAGCCAGAGGACCTCCAGGGCTAGAAACCTAGCATTCCCACCCCACCCAAGGGCCCGGCACACAGCCCCCACCTTCCGACATCTGTTGCACCCAGATGAGCCGGCCTGGGACGCACCCATGGGCGTGGAGCCCGGTTCCCAGTCCCCAGGCCTGGGGATGGCTTCAGGGCTCCAGGACTCCAGAGCTCGAAGCCCAGAGGTTCTAATTAGGGAGAGATTGTGTCTGCAGTTGGTTGGGGAGGCATCTTGCAACCTTCAGCAGATTATCCAGAGGTCGGCGACCAAATATGGTTTTGGCCACGGTCCACGTTTCACTTCCCTTGTCCAAAGCAGCATTTAGCTGAATAATTCAGCCCCCAAACCAGGCAAGTGCTTTGTTTTGGGATGCGTCAGAGAGTTAAGATTTAATTGTCTCAAATTAAAATAATCTGCATTTTTAATCAACCAACGCGCTTTTGCTGGGCACCTCCCTGACCTTTCTGAGCCTCAGTTTCTTCATCTGAAAATTGGGAGCTTACCCAAGTCAGAGGACTGTTTGGGGCATCGAATAACGAAATGTTTTTGCAAGCACTTTGGAAACAACAAAGCGTTTCTTCAGGGGACAGTTCTCTTTAGTCCTGCAGTCACCACCCACATTCGAGGGGGTCAAGTTGTCCGCCTTTCTCGAAGGAGGCGGTGCGGCTCCTGCAGGGGCATGGCACTGTCTTTTGCCTGTGTGCAGGCAACTGTAGAGCGGGCGATGCGTTCTGTTCGGGGGCGTCTCGTCCCTTCCTCCCTCGCTCCTAGCTGGCCGCCTCTCCCCACACGCACCCCACTGGGCCCTGCCAACGCGCCTCCTGCATGCCGTGCACCCCGCCCACCCAGGCTCGGGTTGCTCTCAGCCTCCGCATCTCCGGGAGCATCAACTCGCGCTCGTCGGCGTTGGGGTCTGGTTTGCCTCCCGTCTGCCCAGACCCTCCCAGGGCTCCGGGGCTTGTCTGATCCAACCCGGTGGCTTCCGCAGGAGGAATCCAAGGTCCCCTTAGGCCGTGAATTCCAGCCGGAGGGAGGACCAGAGCCCAGTTCTCTGGATCCCAGCCCAAGTTTTTTCCACCCCACTAGATGGGGAGAACTGGGGCGGGCGATTAAGAAAAAAATGCTGAGGGACCCCCTGGGTGAGGGCCCTTAGGAGCTCCGGGTCTCAGAATTGACCCAGGCACCTGAGGGCCTGACCTCTAGCTTAGTGGGGCGGGAGGGGGCGCTCAGGAACTTGGAGATTTTCCCAGGACAAACCTGAAGAGGGGGTGCCAAGGAGATGCTGGGATGCCTAGAAGGAAGGTTCCCTGGGTTCCCAGGCTGCAAGCTGACAGACCCTCGTGGCAGGAGCTGATGCAGGGGGAGGGCTGGAGAACTGGCAAATGTGGAAGAGAGAGGCAAAGGGAAGTGGAAAACGAGCCAGTTTGGGTGGAAGTTGGGGGGACTGGGCCCATCAGGAATTCCTGAAGTTCTTTGACAGTTCCTGGGGTTGGCTCTTTGTAAAGTACAGCCACTGGTAGCCCCACCCTGAAGGTGGTGGGGTCCCTCTTAAGAAGCAGCCTTTGGCCTGTGTCCAGGGGTTGGAGGTGCTAGGAGCACCCTGTAGAGCTGGACAGGGAGGGGCTGGGTGGGGGCGGGGTAGCAGGGATTACCTGCCCAGGCTTTTAGCACTTGTCCTGGTAACAAGAAATGCTCTGGGACAGCAAGGGCTACGTCTGTCTTGTTCACTGCTGGATCCCCATGCCTGCCTCTCCCCAAAGATGCTCCACAAATATGTGTTTGTGAGTGAGTAAATGAGCATGGGTACAGAGTGCAGTCCTACCAGGGCCCCGCAGGATTCCGTCCCCCCACCCTGCCCCCTGCAGCACGGAGAGGGAGAGTGGTTTTGCAGAGGAGTAGGGTAGCAGAACAGGGGCCGGAACCATCCCGGACCTTTCTCTCCGTCACAGTCCCTTTACTCCTCCATGATGACTGACGCCATCTCCAGGGAGGCAGAAACTGCTCAGCATGACTTCTGGGGACCTTTCCTCCCCTCCTTTCCCCATCTCATGGACATGGGCTTTGGACACGTCAGTCCCACCTCTAGATTGCAGTTTCCTTATCTGTCAAGTGAGAGAACTGGAAGGAACCCTAAGTGCTGTGTCTGCTTTTCCAAAGCTGATCTGGAAATACCTTCCCTTTCTTCCTTCATCCCTTCATTTTTCTTGATCAAGACACACGGAAGAAATGTGCTGTAGCCCTTCAAATGGAGGCGGACGAGCTGGGCTGGACTTGGACGAGAAGAGCCCCACTGTGTGCTGTGTGGTGCAGGGCAGCGCAAGTCCCAGGATGCTTCTGATGGCACATACTCCCGCTGTTTAAACTAGCAAATAGTACCCCAGGACCCCAGCCAAATCACCAAGTTCTGGAGTTCTGGATCATAAAACAGACTGGTCCTTTGAGGAGCTCACATTCTCTTTGAGACAAGAGCGTGAATGCTGGGTAATGATCCAACTTCCACTTCCAAGAAACCAAAGCTGGCCTGAAACTCCCCTTCCAGCAGAGACTTGCTGGGATGGGGTGGTCCAAGATCGCAGAGCCCATAGACTCAGCGGACACATACCAACACGGTTCCTCATTCTCTCATTGCAGAATCCCTGTGGGTACAAGCTCGGAAACCCTCAAGGGTGACAGGAGGAATGGATGAGTCAGAGCTGGTTATCAGGGAGCGCCCCCCCCCCTCCAGCCCAGGGTGCTGGAAATCTGCCTTCAGTTTGGACCTACCCTCGGATGCAGGTCTTGGGCTCCCTCCTGTCCTCCACTCTGGAGTCGGGAAGCCGCCCCCACCAGGTCCCACTTTACTGGGTCCCCATCATATGCCCAAGCCTCAGCCTGAGGCCACTGATGGGGTCTCTTTAAAGAATTTATTTCCACACTCCCTAAAGTGATTCCTCGGCAGTAAATCTCCTGCCACCAGGGCTCTCTGCTCCATGAATGATTTAGCGCCTCAGAGGGGTTGGAACGGTCTTCCTGTGCACTCGGAGGCCCGAAGCTGTGACATCACCATCCCCTCTGGTGATGGATGGTGTCTTCTGTCCTAATGCGAGGAGAGTGCACAGGGCCGTCTGGGAGGGGGTCGGGCCATGAAAGTAAGTACCCATCTGTCTCCACACACTTCTGCTTTGGGGGTCTTACTGATGGACCAGCCAGCTAATTGCCCTCCAAGGTACGTAGAGAAAGGGTCTGACTGAGTCCATCTCTCTGTCCTCAGCCCATAGGGACCGGGCTCATTTCAGAGTGGGTTTGTCTTCCCAATTCCTAAAGTGCTCCGGAGAGAGGAACTATACATACCAAGTGGCCTCTTGCCCTGCTCTGACTTTACAACACACGCACACTCACACACACATGCACCTACACAGGTGTGCACACATGTCCACTCTCAGGAAGTTCATCATTATGTCCCACCTAAATCTTTCCTGCTACCAGTGAAGGCTGTTTTTCTCTGAATCCATCTGGAATCGAGGGAGAACAGCTGCTTGTTATCTGCCATATGCTAATCCTCCAAGCACCCGTGCTGAATGATGACCGGGTCTTGATCCCTCCCTGCCCCCATCCCCCTCCCATCCTCTTTCCTCTAAGCTCCGGTGACCCCAGTCCTCCAGTTCCACCAGCTTTCAGGGAAAAAGACAACATTTTGGTCATTCAGCATCCATAGGTGACCGACTTCTTCAAGTGGAGGGCAGGTGGAAAAGACAGCACCTGAATGGGAGAGAAGCTTCTGCCCACTCTAGCAACCCCGACCCCAGCGGGCCCCACCTCCTTGGAAGGGGCATAACTTGAAGTACCGGCGCCTGCTTCCAAATCGCTTCCCCATTGGCCTATTCTGCCGTCAATCATTAGGTTGAGGTATTTTCTCTAAGCCTGGTCCTGGGCTCTCAAGGGGCCTGCCCGCAGGATCCCATATGTATTAGCAAAGACCCAAAGGAGTACAATGCAGAATGGATAAGTCTTTGGTTTTGTTTTGCTTGGACAATTGTGTTGAGATATAATTTACATACAATAAAATTAATCAATTTTTAGCCTACAATTAGATGAGCGTTGACAAATATATACACCTATGTAACCATCACCACAATCAGGATATAGAATATTTCCACCACCCCTAAACTTTTCCTCATGCCCCTTCCAGGTCAGCTTCTTTTCCCCACCACCCTACCCTCTACCTTGTCTCTCGCCCCTGGAACTACTGATCTGCTTTCTACCACCAAAGTTTTGTCTTCTGTAGAATTTCATGTAAATGCAACTCTATAGTATGTAACCTTTGGAACCTGGCTGCTTTCACTCAGCATAACGCCTTTGAGATTCATCCAAGTTCTGTGTATTAATAGTTCACTCCTTTTTATTGCTGAGTCGTATTTCACTGTGCGGAGGAACCACAGTGTGTTTATCCATCCCACCCCCTCCCCCAGTTGATAGACATTTGAGTTGTTTCCAGTTTCCGGCCACTGTGGCTACGGTGAATAAAGTTTCATTCACGTACACAGTCTCTTTGTGAACATATTTCCATCAGAGTTTGTGCTAGTAAATGTTGAACAACCAGCTCTCTGGTATGGGAGAAAGCCCTGATTTGCAGCATTTGCTGGTTTCTGAGGTATAAATCCTCCCACCAGGGCAATTTGAAGCTTTTGATGTGCTACTGCTGATTTTCATTTCCCTTGTCCAGTGAGAGAAATGAGAGATCCGGTTGCCCCACATCCCTGCCAACACTTGATATGCCAGTCTTTTTAATGTTAGCATTCTACACAGGGCGAGCAGCTCCAGGTGCCTGTGGGGTTAACTGGCGTTGCCTTGGTGACTTACGATGCTGCGCATCTTTTCATGGGCCTGTGAGCCTGGCTGGGTAAGTTTTTGGTTTTTTGGTTTTTAAAGTGGGCTCCACATCCAACATGGGGTTTGAACACATGACCTTCACATCAAGAGTCACGTGCTCTACTGGCTGAGCCAGCCAGGCGCCCCTGGATGGGTAAGTTTTGAGGGGACTGGGAGAAGGGTCTGGCTTTGGAGTGTTATGGGGAACTGCTGTGGCATGAAGGGCCACAGTGAAGGGCTCTGGGCAGCCGGCAGCCACCACGGAAACCTGAGGCAGATGGGCCCAGAAAGCAAGCAGCCATGACTGCGGCCCGCAGATAGATCACACTCTACAGAGTTCTTCCTCCAACACTTTCACTTCCCCCTCACATCTCAGTGGTGTCAGAAGATCTGAGGCTTGATGCGAGTGTGCATTTTCCAGGTTTACTCAGCGGGCGCTTGGTGGCCAAAGGCTCAGAACCGGTCCGCTCACTCCCGGCTGTGATAATGCCACTGGGCAGTTTACAAAAAGCTTTCCCATACTTCACCTCATGGGGTTCTCAGGACAACCCCATTCCACTAGTGAGGGAAACTGAGGCTCTGGGGACTCAGTGACTTGTTCAAGCCCTACCGTCCGTGAGTGGCCGAGCCCAGATTTGAACCCTGGTTTCTTGGCTCTCTGGCTTCACTATTTGTCCCTGTGAGGCTCATCTGCCCTCAGCCTGTGTTGAGATAGAGGATAGAGGAGTCCCCTCTATCCTGCTTAATTCTATGGGGGGGGGGCACAGTAGGAGCTTACCCAGGTGACCTGCCCTTGGCCTTAGCCAGTCCCAGCTAGTTCAAGCTCAGCGACCTTCAAAAGAACTGTTTTCTCAGTCCGTGGAGCATGCGATTCTTGATTTCAGGATTGTGAGTTCAAGCCCCACGTGGGGCGCAGAGATGACTTTAAAAAATTTTTTTTAATTTAAAAAAATAAAGAACTATTTTCTTGGGGTGACTGGCTGGCTCAGTCGGTAGAGCCCACTACTCTTGATCTTGGGGTGGTGAGTTCAAGGCCCACATTGGGCTTAAAAGAAAAAAAAAGTGTTGAAAAAGAAAAAAAGAACTATTTTCTTACCATGGTGGCTTTGACTTTGCCCAAAGACCCCTGGACACCTTGTTCCCGGTTGCCTTCAGTCATGAGATTAGAAAACCAGGATATTCATCCTGAAGACTCTGCTCATGTTTGCTGCACCTTCTGTTCTCATCATGAAAATCCAGGCGCAAATGCCTTGTGTCCGTGTGTGTTCTCCACCTGCAGGCTCAGACCCCCGCCTCTGATTGTCTAAGAGCTCTGACATGAATAGTAGCCCTCTGGCACATAGTAGGCACTTGTTAAAGTTTGTTCAATAAATGAATGGCACCTGTTAATGAACACGGGTTCTTTTCCTGGACTGTAATTAATTTAAAAGCCCAGGAGGAGGGGGATTGCATTTATTGAGTGGGTGTTACACTCCTCACCACAACGGTGTGAGACTGTGGTTACCACGTCCTCTCGTATGGATGAGAAAACTGAGGCTTCCTAGGTTTAATAATCTGGCTAGGATGGGGTGCAGCCAGGACTCGAACTGAGTCTGAGTGTCGTGCTGACTGACCTCCGTCCGTTGTCTGTGAGGAGGGTGAGTGCTGACATCCCTGGATGGGCCCTTTGGCCTCCAGTGGGCAGTGGGCAGCCCGAGATCCTGAGCTCCAGACAGGCCCTGGCCCCATCTGGCCAAATACGCCAGTGAAGGTAGGTAAGATGCCAGTCACAAAACTGAATTTCAAACTGTCCTCTAGAGCTCTCTCTAAATCCAGCGTCAGCCACAACCTCAGAGATCATCACTCTGCTCCAGAGAATAAAGTCCCAGAGACTTTCAGTCCAATTTGAATCAAACAGGTCAGCCCCAGACATTTCAGGCTGTGCAGGCCTCGGGCCATGCTCAGCAGCCATTTGCACCCTGTGGCTTCGGCGGGCTGAGGCCACCAGAGGCCTGAGCGTCAGTATCCGAGTTCCCTGCCACACCTCTTGGGAGGGGAAGGTGGTAACATTGTGGGGATGGTAATGCTACTCCATTAATGTCCAACTTCCTGAAAACCACTGAGACACATTTCATTTATGGACTTATTCGAGGCCTGCTTCCAGAAGGAGCAGACAATGAGAGACCGTCTATGTAAGAGCGGTTCACAGAAAAAAAACCCAGCAAAACCCGCATGGAGGAGGGGTCTAGCCATCCACAGAACCACCAGCTACTGCAGCAGGTGGACTAAGCGCTATCAGGTGCTGACCTCAGCGGCCCAGGGAGCCCTTACTACTTGCATCATAAGAAACGGGCTAAGGTGGCCTTTTGGGGTGTGGTGGCTTCCCCTGCAGCGGCTCACACCTTCCCTCCCCCTGAACGTCCAGCGGACCTGAGGGGGCCAGAGGACAGATCTGAGCTTGTGTCACATGGGATTCTCTTGCGAGAGAAACAGGTTCCAGCAAAGATGCCCCCCCGGTGTGAGTCTGGTTTGGGGTGGGGTGCTGAAGCCAGGTGGTTGGGCCCCTGAGCAGCTCCACATGCTCGGCAGGAACCCCGGCTCTCTGGTCTGGAGCCCACTGTCGGGGCTGCTATGGCCTTTTTCAGCAAAGACCAGTTCCCAGCCTGGAAGGAACGGGGCATGAACTGGGGCCCAGCCCAGGAGGCCAGCCCCCACTGGGCCTTCCTGGGAGCCCTCAGCAAAAGTGAACAGCAACAGCGAAACTTGAGGGTGCCAGGAGGAACCTATCATCTTTCTCTCTTTCCTCCATAGCCCATTCCGTGGGGGCTGGAGGAGAGGGCCAGGGAGGCTGGCGAAAAGCCACCTGAGGCCGCTTTTCATTGAAACCATCCATGTACGGGATAGAGTTACTTGTATCAAGTACACAAGACTTTTAATCCACTTTGTAATCAAACAAGGCATCACTCTGGGCTGCTAGGAGCCTGACATGACAGCATATTTCCACCCACTTCACAGGTGGGGAAACTGAGGTACAGCAGAGCATGAGAAGTAATCCACTCAAGTCATCCTACACCTTTGCAAAGGCCAGGGCCGGCACGACAGAGTGAGCGTGTGGGGCTGCTTCGGGCACCTGTACTACCTCTCCAGTTTCCAGAGGCCCATTTAACCTGAACTGGGATCAACCGAGACTGGGGTGGGGGGCGGGGCGGGCTGTAGGCAAACACAAATGGTTCATCATCCAAACATGCCCATGGACGTGAGTTTATGTCTGCCGAAGCTAGGTACCTTCTCTGGATCCCAGCCCAGACTGGCTGAAGAATTAGCTACACATTGCCCTCATTCGGCCTCCAGCCAAGACAGTTTCCATTCCGGTTGGAGCCCTACCCTCTCTCTGTAGGACTTTGGGCTAGTCTCCTACACAGGTCTCAGATTCTGCATCTGTAAAAACAGGGGCCATGCTGGTGGCTCCATCTGGTCTGGAGTGGCTGTGGATTCTGTGGATGCGGGGTAGAGTAGCCTGTCTTGGCCAGAGGCTAGGACAGTGAGATGTGAACTTGTCGCCTGACTGGAAGGAGCCCCTTCCTGGCAGTGTGAAGAGGGGTGCCTTCGGGGTGGCCTCAGCCACCGAGGAAAACGTAGGTCCTGGGTGGAGGGTCACCAGAGGAAACAAAGGATGCCACTCAGACTGGAATTTTAGGTACCAACGGATCATCTTATAGTATAGGTGTGTCCCAAATATCGCACGGGACATACTCATACTAAAAAAGTATTTTTACAGCACCCCACCCCCAACCGCCTGCTGACCACAGTGTCTGACAAGCTGCTGGGCCCGGGGGCTGTCCTCCTGTGCTCCCCGAGGGTCTCCGACCCGCTGTTGTCCGCTCTTGCTGCCTGTGTTCCCAGCTCTCATTCTTGTCTCCATCTGCCCGACTCCTGCGCTCCTGCCCCTGGCTGTCTTACACAGTCCCTCCTCGGCCTCCATCCCATATACCCTACTGCCCCACAGGTGACACTGGTCAGCAGGACTAAGGATGCCTGGTGCTGAGGGCTCAGACCCACCCCCACGGGACCAGCCTGCAGAGCCATGAAGGCGAGACCCCTGAGGGTGAGGGGCGCGTGGGGGATTAGGCCCTCCCTGTTCCCCGTGATGTGAGAAACACAAGCCTGGGGCTCCAGGCCACAGCCCTTCCCACCCCGTCCCACCAAAAGGGCAGTTGGGACATGACCTTTATTCGGGGTAGACACTGTCCCTCTGTACCAGGGAAGGGCACGGCAGCAGGAACAGCCTGTCCATGGCTGGGCTCCCAGGCTCTGCCCACGTGTGGCAGGGCTGGCTGGGCCTCAGAGCAGAGGGCCTCACCAGATCTGTGCCACCCAGGGGCCCAGCTGAGCCGCGGCACGGGGGACCTCTCTCCACGGCCTCCGCGCCCCAGGAAAGGAGCTAAGACCTGGCCGGGTGGGAACAAGCCTGGGGAATAAGGAGCCAGCCCCCACCTGCGGCTAGGAGCATCTGCTGGCTTTCCTGGCTAGTGGGAACTTACACAAGCTACCTGACCTCTGTGAGCCTCAGTTTCCTCATCCACCTCGTGGGAACATCAGGCTTAACGTCAATCATCTCTGTAGAGCTTTGAGCACAGTGCAGCGAAATGGGAGACCCCTAATACATGTTTCTTCTCTGTCTTTGCAGGTCAGGAGCCACCTCCAGTATCTTGTTACCTAATAATTAGCCACAGTGGGGGGCGACTCTTGGCAGATGGGACAGCCATACAGCCTCAGAGAGTCCCGCAGACCCCCTCCAACTACTGGAAGCACTGAGTGTGGGAACAGAGGATTTTCCTCTCAGCCATGGCCAGCCTTGCTGTATGGGCCCGAGGAGGCATCTCTCTTCTGGGCTTGAGCCGGGCGCTCAGGAAACAGCTGCTTTAGGGGCAGGAGCCCAGGAGATGAAGACCCTCCTCCCTGGGAGGGTCACATTACCTGAGTGACAGAGAAGGCCTGGAAAGAGGGGAAGGGACGGCAGCCATGGGGGTGCCAGGCCTAGTCATGTCTGTGCGTCCTAGGCGTGCTATCGGCAAAATTTGTTTGGGTCCTTTGGATTTTTATTTTTCCTTTTTCTCGAATTTTCTTTTCAAACTAATGTTTGGTGCTTCCCTCATCACAGAAATAATCCCGAGACTGCAGAGAGAGAGAAGACCAAGCAGACGACACAAACCCCCCAAAAGCCACTGACCACCACCCACTGTAGGTTTTTCCAGTCTTCTTTCCCATGTGCATTTCGTTTTAATAAAAAATAAGAGCAGGGGTGCCTGGTGGCTCAGTCGTTAAGCATCTGCCTTCTGCTCAGGTCATGGTCCTGGGGTCCAGGGATCGAGTCCCACGTCGGGCTCCCTGCTCGGCGGGAAGCCTGCTTCTCCCTCTCCCGCTCCCCCTGCTTGTGTTCCCTCTCTCGCTGTGTCTCTCTCTGTCAAATAAATAAATAAATTCTTTTTTAAAAAATAAAAACAAATAAAAAATAAGAGCATTTTGTATATATTGTTTTGTAACTTTTCTCACTGAATTATCTTTTCTCATTTGGGAATCTTATATCCTATGATAATTAATAACTGCAGTATTTCATGCTAGGGTTATTCCTTAATTTGTCAAGCCCATCTTAAGGACATTTGGGTAATTTCCAATTTCCGGCTATAATACAAATTTAGATTTTTTTTTTTAGGATATATTTTGAGAAGTGGTATCTCTAGGTCAAAGAGTATACAAATGTAAAACATTAATTTTTATTTTTATTTATTATGCTGATGATGATTGTTTAAAGATTTTATTTATTTATTTGAGAGAGACAGAGAGAGCATGAGCAGAGAGAGGGAGAAGCAAACTCCCTGCTGAGCAGGGAGCCCAACGTGGGACTCGATCCCAAAACCCTAAGATCACTACCTGAGCTAAAGGCAGATGCTTAACCCACTGAACCACCCAGGGGCCCCTATTGTGATTATTTTTTAAGTAAACTCTACTCCCAGTGTGGGATCACAACCCCGAGATCGAGAGTCGAGTGCTCCACCGATTGAGCCAGCCAGGTGCCGCAAATTTAAAACATTATTGGGTCATATTACAGAAGCCACACACAGGCACACATGCCCTGTCATAAATTCCAACAAGCAGGTGGTGTGTGCAGTAGGTGCTGGCCCCGGGGCCCTCAGGGATCTGGACTGCTTCCCTGGACCCCCATCATCCCTCCATACCCACAACAGCGCCCCAGACGCTACGAAAAGGGGCAGGGCTGAGGGACAGGTCTTGTTCCCCTGTCCTCGGTCCCCAGGACCATCCTCCTCCTTGCTCGGGGCCCAGGGACCCTGGGAGCAAAGAAATTCAGACAATTTAGTAGATGTCTGGAGATTCAGGATTGTGTGGCCACCATCTGGGCTAGCTCCTCCTTCTTTTCCAGGACTGAGGCTCAGGGTATTTGTCCCTCTCCCGAGGCCAGCGAAGCCGAGGAGGGGCCGGCAAGAAGGCAGGGGATGGGTGGTAAGGGTCGGGGGATTATCATGGGGTGGGGTCAG
Source organism: Zalophus californianus (assembly GCF_009762305.2). Taxonomy (NCBI): domain Eukaryota; kingdom Metazoa; phylum Chordata; class Mammalia; order Carnivora; family Otariidae; genus Zalophus; species Zalophus californianus. The sequence goes on from NC_045606.1 coordinate 83,888,288, forward strand.
AACCTAGGGGTCACTGTCAAGACAGATTCCAAACCCAGTGATTGTCAACCGGTCTTACCGCAGACACAAGGCGGGGAGGCTGATATGCCTCTGGGCTCCTTCTCTCCCTCTATCTATGTGCATGGCTCCATTTTCACCCATAGTCCTTAGGACTTCCAAGAAAGATCTCCTTGAAGGAAAAGTTTCCAGGCTCTAATGCTAAGAAAAACGTGGGAAAAATGACTGCGGGTTTGATTTGCACCCTCCCCTTGCCCCCATTTACAGATCAGGACACTGGGACTAGGTGTCAGGAGTGACTTGGCCAAGGTAACACCAGGTTAGTAACATGCAGTGATGGAACGAGACTCCAGGTGCCGTCACTCTCCAGGTGTTTTGACACCCCCACCTTTAGGAAGGTGTTAGCTCTGCAGTCCTTCAATCAGCCCCCTACTTCTCATGCCAGGCCTTCCGGGCCTCTCCCGAAAGTTTTAGGGATTGGCAGTGCCCATTCCTGTGCTCTGAGGGGCTGTTCTGAATGACTGCCTCCCCTCCTGGGCAGCAGCCCTGAGACCCAGGCTTCCTGCCTCGGTTTTGCCCATGCTAACTCCTCTGCCCCCATGCCTCCTGACCCACCCCCAGCTCTGCCATCCTTTAGGACCCACCTTAAAAAGCTGCCTCCTCCTGGAAGCCTTCCCTGACTCCCCCAGCTGGAAGTGCTTTCTCCCTCCTGCAGCAGCAGGGGGGGGGGGGGCGGCGGCGGGGAGGCGCAGAGCACTCTCCTGAGGCTGGAAGAGGCCCCTCTTTCCAGGAGTCTGGGTCTGGGGCCTGAAGCCTGTCTGGTGGGAGCCTCACTTGTCCGGGTGGGAGTGAAATAAAGCCATGGTGGGTCTTGGAGGTTGGGAACTTTCCATTTGATTCTGTCAGCAGTGAAGGGCCTTGGCATAGAGAGAGCAGCTGCCCTGGCAGGAGGTGGAGGATGGACTGGAGCAGAGAGAGCAGGCAGGGAGGAGTCGGCTAGAAATCCCCAGGAACTGCTCACGAAGGCCCCAGAGGTTGCTGGCTGCGGGCGCGGGAGGAGGGAGCACCCAGGGCTTTGTGGAAGGAGGCCTTCCAGACACAGGGTCCGTGTTCACGTGTCCCAGACTGAACACAGTGTGGCTCTTCCATGACTGGCCGCAGGTCCGGGGGCCAGGCAGCGTGACACTATGGTGAGGACAAGCGCCAGCTCAGGGCTCAGACTGCTCCACTTCAAACTAGCCCACGTCCTGCCGGCTGGCCTCCTGCAAGGTGCCCTATTTCCTGACCTACACCTGGCGGGACATGAGTTTAAGAGGCTAGATGGAGCAAAGGGGAGGAAATGCAGGGAACCCCTCAGTGCCTGTGAGCTCACCCCAGTTCTCCCTACATCCCTGTTTCCTTACCCGAGGTACCTGGGGACAGCAGTGTGCACCTGGCCAGGCTGTTGCTGGGACAGTGACACCAGCCCGGGTATGTGGGGCATCAGCACACACGTAGTAGGGGTTCAAAAGCATAGTAAGTGGTCCTCGGACTTCCAGGCACCAGTAGGGCCTGTCCTGGGGCCTCCATGTGGTTAGCCTCGGATGACGCGGGGCACCCTGGGAGGTGGGAGCAGGGGCCCTGGAAGGGCCTGCTGAGGGATGACAGTGTCCTGCCCTCAGGGCCATGGGCACGGGCTGGGTCCGGGAGAGGGCTGGGGCTGGTGCAGGGGGAAGGTGGGCTAAGCCGCCTCAGGAGCCTGCACAAAGGCCTCACACAGCCCCACGCAGCCAGTCAGGGCCCAGCAGGAGGGAGGAGCAGCCAGGTGGATGGGGGGGGGGTGGAGGGGGCCAGAGCTGGGGCACCCAAGGGTCTCCGTCCTGCAGCCTGGCCTGGAGGCCTCGCGTCACAAGCTCCTCACGACAATTGCAGCACTACAGACATCCTGTGCAGGGGGCGGTGAGAGCTGGGAGCAGGGGAGGGGCTGGGAGAACAGCAGGGAGGAGCCCCGCCCCCACAGCGGAGCTGTCCTGGGAGCGTCCTGATCGGCTCCGTGTGGGATGCCCTGCATCTCAGCAGAGTCAAGGAAAGTCTGGGGTGTTTGGAAGCAGCAGGCCCATCACCATGTCACCTGCTGAATGAGAGGAGCTGGCGGGGGGGGGGGCATGTGGGCAGCAACCTGGAGCTGACTGTTTAGAGTTCAGGTTATCTCTGTTTACCGCTGAGAGAACACAAAGCCATCCGCGGGTATTAACTGCCCACCTGCTTCCAACATTAATTTGCTCATCCAGGGTTCCAGCCGATGGCGCCAGCAATAAAGGAAATTGCTTTTGAAGTTGACAGAGGCTGAGAATGGAGCTCTAAGACCAGCCCTATCTTCTTCCAGGTGGCAGCTGGGTCCCTCCCCTGCCGCCTGACCCCCCAAAATCAAGGGCTTGTAGTTGTCACCATGGAGCTGGACAGGGACCTTCAATCCCGATATGTTTTTTTGTTTTTTTACCAAAAGACCCTCTGCCTGTGTCTCCCAGCCCAACACCAGGCCATCTGCCAGGCCTCCAGCATGAGAGCATTAGGAGAGGTACCAAGCAGAACTTCCTGAAGTTCTGCCCGCTGGCCTCCTGCAAGGAGCAGGCAGGGAGGAGTCGGGCATCTTGAGCATGAGGAAGGGTGTGGCATCTCCTGCCTGAGTTCTTTGGGAAAGCACCCTCAGGCCTGGGGAATCAGAATTGAACAAGGGGGCCTTCCTGGCTAGGGCACCCACAGGTCTGCCTGATGCCGCCCTTGACCTGAGTAGTGAGATTCACTAAGATAGTCCTTCAAGGGGCTGCCCTGCTGAGCTCCCACTTTCCTAGGTGGGGAGACCCCAGGAGATGGATCATCGGCCCAATACCTCCTGGTGCCACTCCCCAAACCCTTGCTCCTATCACCCCAGGCCATAGGGTGGGCAATTGTCTGCAGGGGTGCTAGACTTTCCTTGCTGACCACATCAATCTACTTCCAACTTCTAGTGCTTATAATGGTTACTATCACTAGTGACCACTTAATATGTGGGTGCTAAAACCCTCACAGTAATAGCCCACTTTCCTCCCCACACGCTTGTCCTGAAGGTGGGCACTCTTATCATCTTCTTTTATTAGGGAGCTGCGGTTCTGGAGGCCATTCTGGAAGGTGGTCTGCCCGCTCTGTCCAGGTTCTCGGGGTATCAGCTCCTGTCCTGCCTGCAGCCCCCAGCTGAGAGAGAGAGTTAGCTCAGCTCGGTCTGGCCCTGGCATCTCCTCCTCCCTCAGCACCACCTGGACCAGTTCTTTCCCTTTTTTTTTTTTTTTTTTTAATTTAAGTAGGCTCCATGCCCAACATGGGGCTTGAACTCACGACCCTGAGATTAAGAGTTGCGGGCTCCACCGACTGAGGCAACTGGACGCCCCTGGACCTGTTCTTTCACTGCACCAGCCCACATCTGCCCGGCGCCCCAGGAGCCCCCGGGGCTGCAGAGGTGGGGGGAGGGGCTGCTCCCAGCCTTCAGGAGGCACCCAGAACTAGCAGGGTCTGGACTCCGTCTCTCCGCCCTGTCCACCCCACCCCAGCCCAGCCCCACTGCCGTCTCTCCTCTGCCTTCTTTACGTCTGTGTCAGCACCACCAGCTTCCAGAGGCGGCCCAGGCTGGGAGCCTGGTGTAAAGGACAGCACCCTCCTTGCTGGAACAGAACCCTGGCCTGGGAGAAGGCATCCGGGAGGTGGGACCCCCTGCCCCACCGCACTGTGTTCCCGACTCCCCTTCCCCCGGTCTCTCGCTTAGAAGGCTGCTGCCTCTGCCTGGGCCCCAGGTGAGCTGAACCCCCTCTGTTACTCTGGCCCAAGAACCAGGTTCTCGGCAGCACAGCCAAGACCGACTAGAACTTTCAGAACAGACTTTGTGGAATCACAGAGAAGGAAACCCGAGGAGTAGAAGTAGCGCTCAAACAAAGTAGAAATCCGCGCTCCCATCTTCTCTCCTCCCCGAGCGGGGCTGTCTGCAGCCCCCTGGCATCAGCGGCCCAGCCCCACGGGGGCCTGACTCCTATTCTCAGGGTCCTTGACTGTTTCTTCTTAAAGCCTGGGGGAGTGGGTTGAATGGTGCCCGCCCCCAAAAGATATGTGCACATCCTGATCCCCAGAACCTGTGAATGTTACCTTATTTGGAAAAAGGGTCTTTGCAGATGCAATCAAGTTAAGGATTTTGAGACAAGAAGATCATCCTGGATTATCCGGGTGGGTCCTAAATCCAGTGACAAGTGTCCTTACAAGAGACACACAGAGGAGACAGACCCAGTGGAGGAGGAGGCAATGTGACAGAGGAGGCAGGGATTGGAGCGACTTTGTACAAGCCAAGGAGCACCAAGGGTGGCCGACAGCCCCCGCGAGCCAGGAGAGAAGCATGGAACAGTGTCTCTCCCTGAATCTCAGGAGCAAGCACCCGGCCCACAGCCTGATTTTGGACTTCTCGCTCCACAACTGAGAGAACAGTTTTACATATCTTTTTTTTTTATAAACTGCTTTTTTTTTTTAAGATTTTATTTATTTATTTTGAGAGAGAGAGAGAGCACATGGTGGGGGGGCGGTCAGAGGGAGAAGCAGACTCCCCGCCGAGCAGGGAGCCCGATGCGGGACTCGATCCCGGGACTCCAGGATCATGACCTGAGCCGAAGGCAGTCGCTTAACCAACTGAGCCACCCAGGCGACCTGTTTTACATATCTTTTTAAGATTTATTTATTTATTTGAGAGAAAGAGAGAGAGAGACGTGCAGGGGGGAGTGGGTAGGGCCAGAGGGAGAGGGAGAGAATCCTCGAGCAGACTCCACCCTGAGTGCGGAGCCTGACGTGGGCCCTGAGCCCACAGCCCTGAGATCAGGACCTGAGTTGAAACGAAGAGTCGGACGCTCACCAGACTGAGCCCCCCAGGTGTCGCTGAGAGAATTGTTTTAAACTGTCTGCTTCTGGTCATTTGTTATGGCAACCTCAGGAAACAAATACAGCTGGTGTTCTGAGGTGTAACCTACAGCCCCAACTTCCACTAGCACCATAAACTGTGGACGGTTAACTGTGGCTCCAGGCAGACCTCCACCCTGAGGTTCAGATCCCCGCTTCCCACGGGTTCACGGACATCTTCACTTGCCTGTCCCAATGGGCACCCTAAAGCCACCATGTCAAAAAAGCCATAAGCTGCTCCTTGTCCCGTCGTACCCCTCGCTCTGAATGGGACACCTCACCCTCACTGGGAGGTCACCTGGGAGGCACTCAGTCAGCAGAGATCTCCCCCAGCCCCACCTGCCCGGACCGCACCTTGGAGCAGGTCGCCCTCGGTTCTCTCGGGAAAAACCACCCAGCTCCCTCTCCCTTTACACTCCACCCTTTCCAGTGAGCCCTGTGATACTGAGGATTTGTGAACCCGTCACCACCCAGACACTGCTTTCTCATGCGAGTTACGGTGTCCAGCGGGAAGGATGCATCTTCTGCCAAAGATTCCAGAGGATTTCTGCTGGAGGGATGTGGCTCCTCTGGGCCCCCTCCCTGGCTCTGGGGGAACATGTTCCAGTTGGGGTAGTCAGCCCGTCCCAGATGCGGTTCTACACGAAACCCTGAAGGGGCTTGTTCAAGTCTCTAGTCCCCTAATATGTCACTCCAGCAGCATTATTTTACATCATTCTAAAAACCCCACGTCACTTGTCCTGAAGGTTGGGATCCTCAGCGCCGTTGTCAGCATGCCACCAGAAACTCTTGCCATGCTGTCTGAAGGTTCTGTACGAACAGCCAGATGTCACATGGACGTGTGACAGTGACCCGCTATGGACCTGGCTGTCATCATCCCCCGCACAGACCGGACTCAGTGGGATGGAGCATAGCAGGCACGAATCTGTAGATGAAACATGTATATATGTAGCGCTACATTTATCTTTTTATGTTATTTTTTTTTTAAGTAGGCTCCACCCCCAGCCTGGAGCCCAACGCGGGGCTTGAACTCGTGACCCGGAGATCATGACCTGAGCTGAAATCAAGTCAGGTGCTTGGGATGCCTGGGTGGCTCAGTCGGTTAAGCATCTGCCTTCGGCTCAGGTCATGATCCTGGGGTCTTGGGATCGAGCCCCGCATCGGGCTCCCCGCTCAGCGGGGAACCTGCTTCTCCCTCTCCCTCTGCCTGCCGCTCCCCCTGTTTGTGCCCATGCTCTCTCTCTCTCTCTCTCTCTCTCCTCTCTCTTTCTGACAAATAAATAAATAAAATCTTGGGGAAAAAAAAAGAGTTGGATGCTTAACCGACTGAGCCACCCAGGCACCCTGAACCACATTTATTTCTATAGTTATGTATACATGCCAAAAAACCACAAGCTTTCCGACTTCACAGTTTTTTCTAGTTTTCCCTCTTGACGTATTTGTACCTCCCTCGCCCAACAGTGAGAAGTCCAGTTCCTGTTACTCTTGAAATATTGACTTACTTGGTGAATCCCTGTACATAACTAATCTCACATGGCAGCCTCCCCTCCCCCAAGGGCTGCCTCAATGGAACAGAAGCTCTCTCCCCTCTACTGGGCTCCAACATTGCATTCTAGTCCGCCCTCCCATGTGAGTGCCCTCCTACTGTGTCTGGCCTCTGACACTCCGTAATAGGTGGGCCTCCCTTGGCAATGCCCATCTCATCCGGTTCAGGCTCTGACACCTAAGCGGGTGAAAGGACCCGTTCTGCGGAGGCCCTCCTTCCCCGTTCCTGCTCTGACACCCCAAGCCACCGCCCTCCTGCACCAGTGCCCTCCTTACCTGCACACTTACCTTGCTCAGCCCACTTCACGGGCTGTTCCGGGAGGGGAAGGGAAAAGAAAGAAGAGGAAGAGAGAGAGCTCCGCCTTAAAATTTTTAAGTTTTATTTAATATATCTGGAAGGTCATTCCATAGAAGGAGGTAGAGAAATTCTTCATTTCTTTTCTTTTTTTAACAGCTGCAGAGGATTGCATGATGTAAATATATCACAGTGTATTCAGGGGCCATTTGTTTGCTTCTAATGTTTTGCTATTTCAAATAGTTGTCAGGTATATTTCTGAAGCACCTGGAAACGATCGAGTCTGGTATTTTAGAGACTGTGTACCCACAGCCCTGTTCTATATAAGCCGCCAGATGCTCCTTTCAGAACATGCCCTGGATTTCAGAAAATCCTGGCCACCAGTCTGTCAGTGGCCAACTGCACCAAGGATTGATGCTTGAGCCAGACATTGAACCACAGACTGAACCTCAGGGAGGCCAACAGCGTGTGAGGAGGTTTGACGACAAACTGCCCATTGGGGCTCTCCATATTGGAAGGAGACAAAGGATCAGATCAGAGCCTCTGTTTTAGGAGATATGATTTCCTTTAGCGTAAATGGAGGAAGGTCACAAGAGCTCCAACTGTACCCAAATGGCTCTGAGATCAGTTCCCTCAGAGGAGACTCAGGACCCAGAGTTCAGCTGAGGGGGAGGCAAATTTCTCTTGTCAGGTCTCCCTGCCATAGCTCTGAAGGCAACCTTGAATATGACTTTTGTAGGATATCAATTAAGGTTTATTTTCTCAAACATGCTGTTTATTTACTTACACTTTTCTTTTTGCATATAGGGTGCAAAGGTGCGTTTCCTCCTACCATTGCTATCACAAATGTCAAATTATGAATTAAAGATGTTTTATCATTGGTGAATGAGTGTGTGTTTGTGTGTGTGTGTGTGTGTGTGTGTGTGTGTGTGTGTGTGTGAATGCCTCATGTTTACCTGTGGGCCAGACCCGAAAGAATGACTATTTGAATGTGACTCTGATCAGGATGACACAAGGCAGCGTGGGGAGCATGAGATGCCCACCTGACAAGGACAGAGACATTATCTGGCCGTCTTCCTTCCAGGAGGGGAAAGAACTGACCGAGAACTTAGAACACACGGGTCCTCCAGCTTGCCAGAGCGGGTGGGTGGCAGAGCTGGCCGAGGGAGAGCAGAGAGGCTGGCACTGATGTTCCAGAAAAGCGAGAAGAGCGATGTGGTCAGTGACCGCCCTGCCAGGCCGGTGCAAATTATTCATAGCGAGGATAGGAGTCCGGGGGAAAGAACCCTGCGCTGGCGATAAGGAGGCTGGTGTGTGACCTTGGATGAGTTCTGTTTGGCTTGAACAAGTCGCTTAAACTCTGTGCCAAAGCCCCTGGGACAGCACAGTAACCCACTGTCTGCATCTCGCAGGACCAGGTGGGTTACTAGATGCAAAACTGGAATGCCCCAAATCCTTTCTGCAATAGGGCGGGGTATAAACAGAGAGACAGATGTACCAATCGCACCGAAGGCCTCAGGATCCAGGTGAGGACACCGAGGCCCAGCCCAGGAAAGCCACGTGCTCAGGATCCAGGGAGCATCCTGCCCCTGGCCCTAGAGGGACTCCTCTGGAAGAGCAAGGAGACGGGCCAGGGCAGAGGCCCTGACAGGAGAACAGGTCATTTCCCTTGCAAACATGAAATTCAAATCTGAGAAGGTATCAGGGCTAGGGCAGGCAGCTGGGCACAGAGGCTCTGAGGGTCAGGGGATGGCATCACCGAGAGCCCTGGACCATGATTCCGCCTGACCCCTCTTCGGCTGGTCTGAGCTCTCAGACCGTGGGGGCTGGTGGTCCTCTCAGGCGGGTCTTGGCATTTCCCCAGGGCTGTCGCTGGGGCCAGGGCCGGGGTGAATGCAGGCCCCAGCACCCTCCCCACCCCCAGCCACCCCGGCCCCCGCTGGGACCCAGCTGGGGAGGCTGACATGGCCACAGCCGGCACATGCATTAGTAATGGCCACCGATCCGGCTGGCCCTGCGCCCTGTTTCCAGAGTGGGACAGTAACCCGAGCCTGGGGGCCCCTGCCCTCTAGACTCCACCCTGTGGTGGAGCCATTGGACCCCTCCTCTTTTCCTGGTCCTTAGTCGCTCCCTCAAATCGAAGAGAAATTCAAACAAGTTATTTCTCTTCTGACATCCCGAGTGTTCAGTTGTTCATGTTGTCTCTTCTTTCTGAGGATTCCCCAACATGGCAGTGCTAGGAAATGACCCGGGGAGCCTCTAAGGACCAGTTCGCTCGGGGACAAGGCCTCTCTGGGCTGGGCCTGTTTCCTCATCTGCAGTGAGCGGGTCCGTTCTGAGGCTACCTCTGGCCCTGGCGTTCTGGGGCCCCGGGACTTGGCCTCTGCCCCAGTGGGGGCTGCACCTGGTGGTGGGGGACACAGCAGGGCCACTGTCAGACCCTGGCGGGCTAGACTCAGTGAAGAACTCAGTGGCCCAGCTGTGGAGGCTCCTGAGCACATGACCTGGAACCACGTAGGCCTGAATGATTGTAAGATTTGAGGAGAACAGGGCAGGGGGCAGGCGGGGGAGGGGGGCAGGGGGCATTGCTCACACCCCAGCTATTCTCCTCAGGCCCAGGTGGAGGGAGGGAGTAGGCCACGGGCAGCTCATCTCACCCTGGGACTATAGGCAGCCAGCGGCTCTTCCATTTCCAAGGGCAGAGGTGCAGGCCCTGCCTCCCCTCTGTGCCACCCGAGTCCCTTCACTCCCCCTGCAGCTCTGGGATGTCCCCGAGAAACTCAGGCTCTGTCCTGGGGCCTATGACCTGTCTCCAGCGGCTGCCCTTGAATGGGAAGCTCCTGGCTGCCCCAAAATGCCTCTCCTAGGAACCTTGTAATTCTCGCCATGAGAGAGAAGGCATTGTCACCTAAACACACATCACACCAGAGATAAGAGCCCTCCAGGAATCAGGCCACCAGCAGGAGGACGGATAGGCCTGTGTGGGAAGGGAGACTTCAGTGGGGGAGCACATCTCAGGTGGGGCAAGTTGGAGTTTGAGTAGCTCGAGGACACTGAGGAAGTGTGATACTAAAGGGAAGGGGGCCAGGCCAGGCTCTGTAGGTGACCAGCCATGTGACCTCAAAGAAGCCACGACCCTCAGGAAAGACAATAGCTCAGCCCACTTCCTGCTCCCCCGACTATGGCCCTGAGTGTGCCCCAAGATTGCTCTGAACGGAGCTCCTGACACCTGTCGTGACTGATTTCTGGGCTCACGATGGATATAGGCCAGGGTGGGAGCAGAGATGGGGTCTCAGGGGCTGTATGACCAGAGTGGTCTTCCCTGGCTGAGGCTTTCACTAAGGTCTAGAGCTTCCATCGATTGCTCAACTCTGGGCCCCAGGGCTCAGGACCAGAGGCTCCTGCACCTGGCTGGCCTGCCTCCACTGCTCACCTTGCCCTGGGCCTGCCCAGTGCCACCACCGTGGGCCTGGTGGGGGAACTGTTTTCCAGGGTGACAAGCAGACGATGGTGGGAGTCGAGACCCTGCACTGGAGTGAGGACACAAACGGCCTTTGGAGCTTCATTCTCATCAGCCCCCCCAGGGTGCCAGGCCCCACCAAACCGAGCCGGGCTTCAGGCCTCCTGGAAGTAGGCAGGAGGGAGGGTGTCAGGGAGAGTGTCATCCAGCCCAGCTCAGGGGCAAGTGAGGGAGGGCTCTCTCCCCAGAGGTTCAGGGCTCCCCTGCCCCTCGTCCCCAGGCAGCCAGGGTTTCTAGCACCCTTCTAAGGCCCTGCTAATGCAGTCACAGCTGACAGGCAGTGGCTAAATAATTCAGCAGAGCTGGGTATCTTGACTCCTGCTGGGAGGCCAACCGCAGGCCCCAGTCTTCCACCTGGGCAGTCAGGCAGATTCCCCAGGACCCCCAAGGCTTCCCCACACCCCAGAGGGTCTCACAGGCCCCCTCACCAGGCTCAAACCTGCGCCCCCAACGCTTGCTTGCCCTCCAGTTGTGCCCCTGCCAGAGCCAGCCCCCCACCCCGCACGTCCCCCATCACGAAGCCTCTCCAATTCCACCCGGTACGTAGACCCCTTGCATCTGTCTGCCTGGCCTCTGGCCTGGTCCAAGCCAACACCCCCCTCTCCCAGACGATAGGGCAGCCCCTGGCTGGGCTCCCTGCTTGCACAGTAGCCCCCGTTTGTCCTGCACATGACATATCGAACCCAGTTTCAGTCTCACTCGTGGTCACCGTGTCTCAGGGTCGAGTCCCCGGCCCTGTGTGCCCCCCCCCCCACTGCAGGATTGGGAAAGTCACGCTGTGTGGTTCCCCCCACACTGTCCTAACCTCTCTGCTTTCGCTCAGGCCTCTTCCTCAGCCTGAGATGTCACCCCTCCCCACATGCCCTCCCCCTCCCCAGCTGTGGCTCCCTTGTAAGACTCAGCCCAGGCCTCCCTCCTCCCAGGAGCCTTCTCTGAGCACCAGGGGCCCACTCTGCCCTGCCTGTGTCTCCACTTTGCCCTGTCTGCAAAGTCAATTATCCAGTCCTGGGTCTGTCTTTCCCACCAAGATATGTATCTCTTTTTTTTTTTTTTTACTTTTTATTATGCATTTATCAGGTGTTCTATATACATATATAGACATGGTAGATATGAAAAAGAACCAACTAGAACTTCTAGAACTTTGACACAATAAAGAATTGGTTAAATATAGCTCAAGGCAGGGGCGCCTGGGTGGCTCAGTCAGTTAAGCGTCTGCCTTCGGCTCGGGTCATGATCCCAGGGTCCTGGGATCGAGCCCCGCATCGGGCTCCCTGCTCAGCTCCCTTCTCCCTCTCCCACTCCCCCTGCTTGTGTTCCTGCTCTCGCTGTGTCTCTCTGTGTCAAATAAATAAAATCTTAAAAAAATATATATATAGCTCAATGCAATAGAATATGATATAGCTCTTAAAAAGAACAAAGCCACTCTCTCTATACTGATGCGGAATTATTACTACAGAAAACAAAGCAAGATGTAGAGCAGTGCGTAGAATTTGTTTCCATTTGTATATAAAGAATCTGCTACTTTATGCTTACATACCCAGGACCCCTCTCTGGGACAGCACTCATGAGGCTCCAAATAATGGCTGTACTCTGGGAAAGGAAACAGAGTAGGGAAAAGTAGGAAGGACCAAAGGATTTACCTTAAATTTTTAAATTATTAATTTTTAAAAACTATGACAATTCTTAAAAAAATTATGACTATTTTTTAGAGCAGTTTTAGGTTCACAGCAAAACTGAGGGGTTGGTGCAGAGATTTCCCATATGGCTCCTCCCCCTCCACATCCTCCCTTATTACCAACAACCCCAATCAACAGACGCTTAACCGCTTAACCGACTGAGCCACACAGGCGTGCCCTCCCCAAACGCATATGAAAGCCTTTATTTGAATTGAAATGTGACATCAGGCTTTTTCAGACAAAAAGTAAGTCTGATTTGGTTGATTGATTCGAGGACAGAATTGGGCTATATAGTAAATATTTTCCATAAATTGAATAGTCAAATCTGTTGTTTCAAGGTTTTGACAAAGAAATTATGCATGTGTGCATGTGCGTGTGTTACACATATGGTGTGTGTGTGTATAAATATATAATGTGTGACATATAAGGCATTTTCTAAAAAGTTGTGTTAATAAAATCATTAAAATGTTTTCACTTTCCCAAGCCTTCTGAACATGATCAGTTAAGCAAGTTCTTAAAAGTGAAAAAAAAGTTATAATTAACATATTTGATAAGTCTTTGATATATTTGATAAGTTATTCTCTACGTCTTGGCAAAGTTTTCTTAGTATACTTGCCACAATTGATAAACAGAATAACTTTAGCAATTGAGTTAAAAAACGTTTTTTTGTAACTCAGGTAACTTCCAGTTCATTGCTTTCAGCAAACTAGAGAACTGATTTGTCAGCAGATAGACCATTAAAACCAATTTGTGATGATAGATTACAATTTTGCCTAGAATTCAGAAAGAATTCAAAGAATCGATTGAAATTGCTATATCTAAATCCTTTCCATTCCCACCATCTTCTTATTTATGTTTGTTGGTGCTTACATCGCTAAAGATGAAAAACAGGATTAAAATTATTCCTGAATTCTGTCCTAACACCATAGCTATAAAAAATAATTGCAAAAAAACAGCCCATTCATCTCATCAAGAGAGCTATTTCTACTTACATTTTATAACGTTTTTTGAGATATAATTCCCATCCTATAAAATTCACTCTTTTATAGCCAACAATTCAGTGATTTTTAGTATATTCACAAAGTCATGCAATTATGACAGTATCTAGTTTTGGAACATTTTCATAACCCCCCCCAAACACCTGTTACCCATTGGTAGTCATTTCCCACTGCTCCCTCCACCCGGCTCCAGCAGCCACCAATCTACCAAAGTCTCTATGGGTTTGCCTATTCTGCACATTTCACTACAATATGTGGCCTTCTTTGTCTGTCTTCTTTTACTCAGCACAGTGTTTGCAAGCTTCATCCATGTTACAGCATGTTAGTAGTTCATTTTTTTCAGTGAATATGAATATGAAATGAATAACATTCCATTGCATGGAGATATATATATGTATATCATACAATACCATACCAATATCATATATATGATATATATCACATTTTGTTCTTCCTTTCCTCAGCTGATGGACATTTGAGTTATTTCCACTTACGTGCTATTATAAATAATGCTGCTGTGAACACTTCTTACAAGTTTTTATGTGAACACATGTTTACATGTTTTCAATTCTCCTGGGTATACACCTAGGCATGGACTTGCTGGAATGTATGGTAATTCTATGCTTACCCTTTTGAGGAACTGCCAGCCTGTTTTCCAAAGCGGTTATGCCATTTTACATTCCCACCAGCCAGTGTATGAGGGCTCTCTCTTCTCCACATGCTGGCAGCACTGGTTCTTGCCCACCTTTTCTATTAGAGGCCCTTCGGCCTTTCTCCTTCTAGTAACGAGAAGTGGTATCTCCTGATGGTTTTGATTTGCATTTCTCTAATGACTCATGATTTTGAGCCTGTTTTCATATGCTTATTGGTCATTTGCATGTCTTCTTTGGAGAAATGTCTATTCAAGTCTTTGCCCATTTTGAAAATTGCTTTGTCTTTTTGTTTTTGCTTTAAGATTTTTTTTTTAAAGTAATCTCCACACCCACCATGGGGCTCAAACTCAGTCCCCTGAGATCAAGAGTTGCATGCTCTACCGACTGAGCCAGCCAGGCACTTCTGGGTTATTTGTCTTTTTATTGTTGAGCTATAATAGTTCTTTATATATTCTGAGCACTAAACCCCTATCAGATAAATGATTTGCAAATAATCCTCTCATTCGGTGAGTATTCCTTTCACTTTTTTAAAGGAAGTTTCTTTTTTTTTTTTTTTTTGACAGAGAGAGCACAAGCAGGGGGAGCGGCAGAGGGAGAGGGAGAAGCAGGCTCCCCCCTGAGCAGGGAGCCCGATGCGGGGCTCGATCCCAGGACCCTGGGATCATGACCTGAGCCGAAGGCAGCTGCTTAACCAACTGAGCCACCCAGGCACCCCATTTCTTTCACTTTTGTAAAAAAAAAAAAAAGTTTTATTGGGTTATAATTGACATGTAAAATTGTATAAAGTGTCATTTTCTTTTCTTGTGATATCTTTGTCCAGTTTTGGTATCATGATAATATTGGCTTCCTCGAATGAGTTGAAAAGTGTTCCCTTCTTTACTATTTTTTGGTAAGAATTTAAAAAATTGGTATTAATTTCTCTTTAAATGCTTCACAGGATTCACCGGTGAAGCTGGTTGGACCTGAGCTTTACTTTGTGCGTGTTTTTTTTTTTTTTTAAGATTTTATTTACTTATTTGGAAGAGAAAGAATGAGAAAGAGAAAGAGAGCCCATGAGGGGGGAGAGTCAGAGGGAGAAGCAGACTCCCTGCCCAGCAGGGAGCCCGATGCGGGACTCGATGCGGGACTCGATCCCGGGACTCCAGGATCATCACCTGAGCCGAAAGCAGTTGCTTAACAAACTGAGCCACCCAGGCGCCCTGGTGGGTGGTTTTAAAATTACCAATTGAGGCACTTTGTTACAGGTCTATTCAGATTCTGTATTTCTTCCTGGGTCAGTGGTCTGTGTCTTTTCAGGAATTTCTCCATTTCATCCACTTATCTAAGTTGTGTTCACAGTATCCCCTGTGCATCATTTTTATGTCTCTCAAGTCAATTGTAATGCCCCTCTTTCATTCCTGATTTTAAAAAGTTATTTGACTCCTCTCTCAACTTTGCTTAGTTAATCTAGCTAAAAGTGTGTCAAGTTTGTTGATCTTTTCAAAGAACCAACTTTTGGTGTGGGTGATTTTCTCTATTTTTCTATTCTCTATTTCATTAATTTCTGCCTGAATGCTTAGAGTTTAGCTTGCTCTTCCTTTTTTCAGCATCTTATGGCGGAAGCTTAGATTATTGGGTTGAGATCTTTCTTCCTTTTTAATGTAGATATTTACAGCTATAATTTTTCCTCTGAGTACAGCTTTACTGCATCCCATGAGTTCCAGCATGTCCTATCTTCATGCTCATTCATCTTAAAGAATTGCCTAATTTCCTTTGTGATTTATTCTTTGACCCATTGGTTATTTAGGACAGTATTTTTTAATTTTCACAGATTCGTTAATTTCCCAAATTTCTTTCCATTATTAATTTTTAAATTCACTATATTGTGATCAGAGGGCATACTTTGTACAATTTCAATCCTTTTAAATTTATTTTTTTATTTTATGTTTTTTTTAAATCCTTTTAATTTGTTAAGGCTGCTTTATGGCCTCTTCTGTGGGCTACCCTTGAAAATGTTCCATGTACATTTGAGAAGAGTATGTATTTTGCTGTTGTTGGCTGGGGGGCTCTATTGATGCCTGATAGCTGTAGTTGGTTTATAGGGTTGTTCTAGTCTTCTACTTCCTTGTGGATCTTTTGCCTAGTTGTTCTATCCACTATTGAAAGCGGCGTATTAAAGTCACCAACTGTCACTGTTGAATCGTCTATTTTCTGCCTTCGATTCTGTCTGTTCTTTCCCTTCATGCCTTCTCATGGCTTGACCCTTTTATCGTTACAAAATGTCCCTCATTATCTTTAGTAACATATTTTGTTTTAAAGTCTATTTTTGGGGGGCCCCTGGGTGGCTCAGTCTGCCTTAAGCATCTGCCTTCACCTCAGGTCATGATCCCAGGGTCCGGGGATTGAGCCCTGCATCAGGCTCCCTGCTCAGTGGGGGGCCTGCTTCTCCCTCTCCCCCTCCCTCTGCTTGTGTTCCCTGTCTCGCTGTGTCTCTCTCTGTCAAATAAATAAATAAAATCTTAAAAAAAAATAATAAAGTCTATTCCTAAGCCAGAAGGGAGGGAAATGAAAAAGCGAATTCAACCCCTCCTCCTTTTATATCCTTCAGTCACCCCCCAGGATCAAAGGAACCTGGGGCCACCAGCCATGGGGAGGGGGTAGGGTAGGAAATTGGGTCGCTTTTTTCATTTTCATTTCCTTCCCTTCTGGCTTAGGAATAGGGTTTTGATGAGAAGAGTTTTGTTGTTTTGTTTTGCTTTTAATTATCATATTGGTTACTGCACCTCTTCCCCAGGCTCCAGCAATGCTTTTGTGTTCTTGTTTGTTGTTGTCTACTTTTCCTTCCCTTTGTTCCGGGGCTTATAGCTCCTGCCCCTTCTGTGAACCTTTATTGTCACTTTGGGGGTTTTGGTAGGGAGTGGAGTTAATTTGTAGAGTCACTTGGTTATCTTCATTGGAGGCCATCATCTTCTATATAAGGCTTTGGCTTAAACCTAACCTTTTTTTCTGCATTTTTGGAATTCTGTCTTCTAAGGCTCCAGGGAATGGCTGTTATAGATTCTAAGCAGATCCAATAACTTCAGGCTTGTAACTGCACCTTCCAGTTTCCTCACTTGAATGATGGAGGTGCATATTAGTTAGGATTCCCTTTTTTTAAATTTATTTATTTTATTTTTTTAAGACTTTATTTACTTATTATTTGAGAGAGAGAGAGAGAATGAGTGGGAGGAGGGGCAGAGGGGGAAGCAGGCTTCCCACGGAGCAGGGAGCCCCAATGATGCAGGACTCAATTCCAGGACCCTGGGATCATGACCTGAGCCGAAGGCAGATGCTCAACCGACTGAGCCACCCAGGCACACAGGGATTCTTTTTTTGGTTTTGTTTTGTTTCTGAAAACAAGTTTTATTTAAATAAGGGTTTAAATACATTACATAACATTAAAACTGAAGGAAAAAATAAACCAAAACCAGTCTGTTACTTCACACGGCACTGGGCAGCTGCTGCCAGGAAGTTGCAAACTCTACAGCTAAAACTACATGACTGATACATCAGTGTGAAGTTTGTTCCCTTGTCAAAAGTTTAACTCCTATGAAGGCTGGCCTCACATTCTGGTGTTTGGACATCGATTAGCTAGGACAGGTCTGGTCAAAAAGACCTTGGTGGCAAGTCAGATGTCCTATCACGCCTTACTAGAGGGAAGGTGGCCGCTCGAAAGTCTGGCCACCTGGTCAGGTTGGAGACACCAGGGATCTTTTCTGGGCTACCAATGACTCCCTGTAGCAGCAGAGCTGCGGTTGCCTTACCCCATCCTGACCTCTCAGCTTCACCGTGGGCTGTTCAGGTGGTGACATTCTCTTAGGGCAGGGAACTCTGAAGAGGGAGAGCCGAGGAGCTTCTGGCCAGATGTAGCCATCTGTGATCTTGGGGCTCTGTGCTGGACCAAAACATCACATTACTGCTTGGTTTCAGGCCGGACACTGTCAGGCGCCTACGGCTTGACTTCTGTTTAAATGAGGGACTTCAAAACTAGACAGCATGGCTCTTTTCAGTTTATTGCATGAAGGAGTTACACTAGTCCAAGTTAAAAGCAGACCCCAAATGGTTACATTATACAAGCTGTGAGGTTTTTAAACTTGTGACAAGGGACAGAAGGGAACTTCTACTCATTGCAAGGAAATCCTCACTTAAGCTTCAGAGAGCCAAAAGCACTTAAAACCCATGAACCTTCAGCTGGTCGTCCTTAGCCAGTCCAATCTCTACCAGGAACTGGCATATGTTCTTGCGCTTGTCACCCTGTAGCTGAATTACTTCTCCATATTCTGGATGCTCAATTACAGTACCATTGCAGGCAAATTTCTTCTTAAACGCCTTCACTAGCTTCTTTTTATCATAATCATCAGCAATCCCTTGGACAGTAGTAAGGGTCTTCCTGATTTTTCTCTGTTGAATTCTTTCTTCTATGGATATAATCTTCAGTGCCAGCAGGAAGCAGATCATCACCCTTACTTGCATCAGCAAAGGGGTCGAAAGAGTGGAGGTTCTGGATAGCAGACATACGATACGATTCCTTTTCCTCAGTGGAAACGGCCTGCAGAAGGCGGCAGCGGGAGAAGGCAGGCGGGGGGCGGCCAGAGCGTCGGGAAGCGAGGGGGGCTCAAGGGGAGGCTGCTGAGTCCCCAGCGGCAACTCAGTGACTGGGGCCAGGTGCCCAGGGATTCTTGATGGCAAATGACAGAAAGCCAGTGTGACTTGGCTTCAACAATAAAGGGGCTTCATGTTCTCATTTGAAGAAAAAGTCCAGGGAGGAGGTTCTCAGGCAGGCTGTCCAGCCTGGCTCCAGGCTCCCCTCCAGCAGCTCAGCAACCCCAGAGAGAAAAGGATCTCTTTATCAGTGGTCTCAGCAGAAATCCCAGCTATGGGTCCTCTCTGAACTCAGAGCAGGATGCCTGATGGGCCAGCAGGGTCAAGGGGGCCCACACTGCAAGGAGGGGGAAGAGGGAGTTAGCCTCCAAAACCCACATGGAGGAGAGTGAGGAGGGATAGGTCCCCCAAACAGCATGGCAGGACTGATCCCAGAAGGAGAAGGAACAGATGCTGGGCAGGCACCTGCAACAGGTGTGCACTGCAGGGAGATCACAGCGGCCTCTCAGCCTTGCTGTAAATGAAGCCCACAGCTCGAGGCCCAGAACCCTAAAACATTAGCTGTTGTTGCTGCTGTTATCATTGTCGTTATCCACGGGGAGACCCTGTGGCTTGCCTTTTTACCCTGAAGACTGAATTCCTTGGCCAGGGCCAGGAACAGGCACAGAGCTGTAGATTTCCCCCAGCCCCTGAGACATGCCCCTCAGTACAGCTGCCCAATCCTGCCCCCCTCGCCAGACAGAGGCGCCTCGTCTCCAGATCAGGTCAAGTCCAGGCCCTGTTCATCCTTGCCTCCTGCATGCCCCCTTCCTGATCACCATGGCCTCAACCTTCTTGCTGAAGGAACACACCCGAAACAACCTGCCACCTGTTCTCTTGGCATGACTGCGTGGAGTGTGGGTGTCCTTGAATTCACACTGTCTGCTCAAATAAACCATAAACTGCTTGGGACCTGGGCCTGGGTCTCAATGCCTTCAGTTAAACCCCCTTCCTCTCAGGCCTATGATGCCAATCTGGACATACAGCAGGATCCAGTAAGTGGCAGGCAACTGAGGAATCTAGCTGGTACCATGGCCAGGAGGACAGCGTCCAGGCCTGTTGGAGGATACAGATCATGGAACGTTCAGACAATCTCTGTCCATTAGGAATTGAGCTCAGCTGCCAGCGACTGGCAGAGACTGCTCTGAGCATCCCCAAAGCCAACCTCCACGATTCCTTCATAATAGACCTCCAGTGTTTTAGAACCCCAATTTTTAAAATACGAATCTCAATACTTTTACTTAATAGTAGGACTTTGAGGAAAATGTTATGACCTATTCAAAAGTAGAGAAAATGGTATAATGAACTCCCATGTACCCATCATTCAGCTTCAACAAAGAACACATGGCTAATCTAGTTTCATCGATCACCACTCCTCCCACCCTTGGATTATTTTGAAACAAGTCCAGACCTCATGCAATTTCATCCATGAATTCAGTATGTAAAGGTAGTCTTTGAACACACACACACGAGGATATAAAACACAATCCCTATGTCACCCATAAAAAGCATCAACTTCATGATGATTTCTTAATATCGTCATATTGCCATTTTTCAAATTTCTCCAATTGTTTCCTAATTTTTTTAAAAAAGATTTTATTTATTTGACAGAGACATAGCGAGAGAGGGAACACAAGCGGGGGGAGTGGGAGAGGGAGAAGCAGGCTTCCCGCTGAGCAGGGAGCTGGATGCGGGGCTCGATCCCAGCACCCTGGGATCATGATCTCAGCCGAAAGCAGACGCTTAACCGACTGAGCCACCCAGGCGCCCCGTTTCCTAATGTTTTAAGAGCTGACTCATTCCAACACTTTCTAAAAATATAAGATCCACATATTGCATTAGTAGAACCCCAATTTTATTCAACGGGACAATGCATTCAGTACATTTCATTTCCCCACTTCTCGAACCAACGTGTGCCCATGTGTCTCAGTTTGGCCAAGGAGGTGGAAGTGTAGAGGAGGCATCCAAAAAGCCTCCTGAAAAGGAGCTGTCATGTGGGAGACGAGGACCTTTTATTTTTCCTTCCTTCCTTCTTTCTGCTGCCTTAGAACTTGGGATATGATTTCCGGAGCTCTAGCAGCTATGTTGGACCATGAAGTGACCTTGCAAATGTAAGCTCAAGCTAGGATGGCAGAGAGTAGGAACTGAATTTCCCACCCTACTTCTCTCTCTCTCCTCCGAACCCGTGCTTCATGCCTCCGATGCTTGACATGGCCCCAAGCCACCATTCAACCTCTCCCGCCATCAGGACCTCCAGGCCAGCCTGAACCCTTCACCTTCCCCTCAGAGCCGCTCCTCCGTCCCCTTCTCCCCCGCCACTCCCCTACCTGGGCTGCCCTGCTCCCCTCAGCCTTGATCCAATTCCTTCCCATCCAGCCAGGGGCCCTGATCAAGCCCCATCTTATAGGAAGGCCCTCTTTGTGGTTTGTGGCGCTTTCGTGACACGTAGTGCTCCTTGCCTGAAAGGTGGGTTGGGAAGGCGGGGGAGGCGGAGTGAGCCGCCTCCCCCCTGCCCGGGACTTTGCGGTGGCCTGGCACAGAGGTAGTGAGCGCGTAGGCTCTGGCACCTCTGCGCTGAAGGGGGCTCTTCCCCCCGCGTGACCACACGGAAGAGGTCTACCGCCCTCCTCTCTGGTTTCCCACCCCCTGTAGGGGGCCCTGGCCCCTGCTGGGGCTTTTCCATCGTGCGCACGTGAGGCAGGGAGGAAGGGATGGTGAGACGCCTCGAGTGGCCTTGCTCATGCCGGGTCTCCGGAGTCCCTCAGCTCCTCTCGTTTCCCAAATCTTGTCGTACAGCCTCCCCGGAATTCTGGGGCCCCGCCTTGACCTTCCAACCCGCCCTTGCTTGCTTAAGCAGCCACATTTGTCGCCCGCCACCAGGAGCCCGGCCGAGGGAGCAAGCGGCGCGGAGGGTCAAGGCCGGGTGACTGCGGGTGGGGCCGCTTCCCCGGCCTCAGTGTTCGGTGGCGTCGCTGTTTTCTTTTTCCCACAGCTGCCGGGCCCCGCCGGCGGGGCAGAGGGTCTCCGGCGGGAAGGACCCCCTGGGGCCCTCGGGTCCAGCCCCGCCCGGCTCTGCGGGCTCGGGGGCCGAGCGGCGGAGCGGGCCCGGGCGCCCCCTGGTGTCCGAGGCAGGGCCGGACCGGGCCCGCTCCGCCGCGCAAGATGGCCGGGGGTGGGCCGCGCCTCTCGGCGCCCGCCTCTCGGCGCCCCCTTCGCCCAACCCACTCGAGGACGAGCCCCTCCGGCTCGTGGGTGGGCCACTTCCGCTTCCGCAGACGACGGCCAGGAACCCCGGAGTGCCCGCGGCTGGGGCGGGGGGACGGTGGCTCGCGGGCTCCGGGCTGCACGCGCGGCGGGGCCCCGGGGGGCCGCCCCCACCCCAACAGCCCCGCTGCACCCGACACACCGGGTCCGCTTTCCCGCCCCTCCAAGCCCGCGTGGGCCCGGAACAGCCTCTGCGGAGTGGGAGCTTCTGGGTTCTGTCCACATTCCCAGGAACTGTCGCTCTGGGGATTTATTTGCTTCTCCAAGAAATTCCTGCTGTACCTGGAGGCCTCCAGGGCGGCACTGTCCAGTAGGGAGCCACAAGCCACCTGTGGCCATTGAGCACTTGAAGGGTGGCAACCGAGGAACCGAATTTTTCGTCTTATTTGTAATTAAATTTAAGAACAAGCAGTGCAAAATTTTCCCTAACACAACTCTGCCTTGCTAGGACGAGGTGCCACTTTAAACATTGAAAATGTAGTGTCCAAATTGAGATGTGCTCGGTAAAACACATACTGGACTTCAGAGTTAGTACAAAAATAGAATGCTCATTTTTAAATAGTAATTATACACTGAAACATTTTGGATATGTTGAGGTAAAAAAAAAGTTTGCTTTGTTCTAAAAGAACATGGCTACTAGAAAGTTGTGTAAAATGTGTGGATAGCATTCTGTTTGCTCTAGGGGGTGGGTTGTGCTAAATCTGAGTTTTATATTCCGACTCCACTGCAGGCCCCAGAGGTTGATGACATGGTTATCAGTGAACATGGGGATGTGCGTGGGCAAAGACCTGACCCTCAGGGACCAAGCCCATGGAGTGATCCCTTGACAGAAGTCACAGGGTCAGGCTCACAGGGTGAACCCAGAGGCATCTCCTAGGGGCCCCAGACAGCAGGATGAGGCTCACACAGACACTGGTGCCCACAGTCCCAAGTGTTGGGGATGGGCACAAGGCTTGGCACAGCATGAACTCATGGAAAGAACACTCACCTATGACCTGAAGGCTTGGCCAGCATTGGTTGTGCCACTTGCTCTGTGCTCGTCTCTTGGTGCCTCACAAAGCAGTTAATGTGAAATGGGGCCAAGTCCAGGTTTCCTTCCCCAGGGGCTCTCAGGGCCAGTGTGCGGATAAGGGAAAGCCCTCTTCAGCCACTGCTTATGTCACCATTATCTCTGAATCCTCTCTGGAAGGCTTTATAGAAGACTTTCACATATGTTTGGAATGATTTGTTACCAGTATGTATTTCTTTTGAAATATTTAGAGGTGCATCTTTAAAAGCTTTGTTCCACACATTTTAAGTGCATATTAGTGGACTGGAGCAGGCACCCGAGTCACTGTTTATATAACCAAAGAGAACAGAATCTAGGCTGAAGCTTTTTCAGGGGAGCTGCTTGTTCTGCTCTTAGCAGGTAGGGGTCACAGGAAGTGAAGCTGAGAGAGACCTGAAGGTTAAACCCCACTGCTCCTGCAGCAGCCCCTCTCCTAGTTAATCATCAATGAAGGAACAGCCAGGAGGGCCGTTTTTCTCTTAGGGAGCCCAAGTCTGTCCCTGCCACCCCTGACTGCTTGACACCAGGTCCTAGGAGCCAAGTCTGAGGCCCAAAGGGTTCTGAGGAACCCAGCTCCACAGAAGTGTCCAGCCTTTAAAGAAAAAACCATTATAGACATACACACGTACACTCACACCCCACACACAGAGCCAGAAGGGAAATATCCCTGTATTTTTAACCTAATATTAAATCCCTTGTCTGGGTAACTCTTCAGTTCCAAGAAATTCTGGGTGCACAAACCCTACAGCATGAGGCACGGGGGGAGCAGGGTTGACCCAAGGTGGATCATCCTGGGTTCATCTGAGGATCCGGGTCTCTGAGAAGCCTGTGCGCTCCTCATAAACGAGGCTGCTCCGTCTGTCAGGCGGCTCCAGGACCTCTGCAGAGCCAGGGATTGTGGGAACCCTGAAACCCTCTTTGCCCTGGTTTCCGGGTGGGGAGCAGGAAACACCAGGGTCTAGTGTCACAGGAACCCATCCCGAGATAGCAGGCTTCAGAGATGGCAAGAGAATTTAAGGTGACAAAAGCTCCAGGGTCCCCAAGTCTTTTCCAGGACAACATAGCTCAGAAACCCTGGGTCCCTTCCCAGGAAAGGGGTGCTTCCTGCCTTAGGCAGGCACTGGAAAGTCACCTGCTGCCGGGGAAGCAGCTGGACTGAGGCTGAGGCAAGAGTGACACTGGGTGAGATTACTGGGGACCGGGGGGGATCCCAAGCCCCAGTGAGTGCCCCGAGACTCATGGAGTTTTAAAAGCAGCTCCCTCCTGTGAGATCAGTAGGGTAGACTCCTATGACCCATACATCTCTCAGTTCTTTCAGCTGGAAAGTGGATGCTCTGAAGTCCCGAAGCTGTTTGGGTCCCAAAACTCTAAACGTCTGATCTAGAAACTGCAGTTTCACAGCTTGCTGGAATATCCTCTCAGGACACTATATCCTGTGATATGGTATTGTTTCAGAGACCGGATGGAGTTCGGAGTCACAGAGTGTCAGAGTCAGAAACTACCAGTTGAGGGACCTCATTTAAAAAATGAACCCGAGGCCACACAGCTAACAAAGAGATGGGACTGGAACTGACAGTGCTGGCTGAGCCACTATTCCAAGTTGAGCGGTCAGTGAGCACCATTTGCAAAGAACCTACTGAATGTTTTGCTTCTGAGCACTGGAGAGAGCCTGGGTGGCCGAGGGCTCTCTTGCCCCAGGAACACCTTAAGGTGCTCATTCCCAGCAGAGCACCACTCCTAGGTGGCCTTACTCTCCCTCTCCCTGGTAGATACAAAGCTGGGCCTTACCGGAGAATACGTTAGGATGCAGTGAGGAATAAAAGAAATCTGGGAAAAGTGAGTAAGGAGAAGAAAACAGTGGAAGAGTGTTTGGGGGAATGAAAGCATGTGACCAAGTTTTCCCTTTGTCTTAAGGGCCTTCTCACAAAAATCGAACCCAAGTGGGATTTTCCAGTAGGTGAGGCAACACCGCCATCTGGTGGCCATCGAGGGCACATGCTTTAGAAAGGAATTGAAACGCTGAGCTAATCAACCCAGTGATACCCTCCTGCTGTTTCAAACCCCAACCCTCCAGGTTGAGGCTGGCATTTGGCGCAGCGAGGCCCGGCAGGAAGCTGCACCGCCTGTGAACTCCAGGCCAAGCAGGTATCCTTCGCTCGGCATTAGCTGACAGGGTCTAGATTTGGGCTGACCTGCAACATGGAAGCCATTCCTTCTGATCCACATGAAGGCAGGTGGGGTCCTTCGAGCTATAGGACTTCACAGAAGAGAAGGCCTTTTAAGGCCTTCAAGGTTGTGGAGAAGCCTCACAGCCAGCCTTGTTTATAGTCAGCAGTCACCTGCCATTCCAGGTGCAGAGACGGGACTCTGGAGGTGGGGCCTCTTAGTTACTACCTCTAAAGGGAGTGTCACCCTTCCCAAACTAACCCAGTCATCTGCCTCTGTAAGAGCTTCTCACTCAAAAACAAAAATAAGCCAACGTCTGCTGCTGAGAGGAGTCAGATGAATAAAGAGGGAGTTGTTTTTAAGAAAGGGCTAAGTAATCAATGAGGCTATCATCTTATTGATCAAGGTCCAGCCATTTGCCAAGGTATATACACATTTTATTTAAAAAAGTTTACAGTTTTCATTATACACAACTATTAAGAGGTTATAGTCAGAGGAGGCATTTGTCCTGTTGACAGAAGTGCCCACTAGATCATCACAATGCAAGGAAAATGGTGGAAGGGAGGAGATAGGGCAAGGAAAAAATAAGCGATAAAAAGCTTAGATTTCAATTAAGGGCTGGTAAGTCCCTTTTCTCTTCAAGTATCACACAATATGTACCAAATACAATCAGTAAATAATGGCCATTTCTTCCCAAGCCCACAGCCAAGACGAGTATTTGCTGAAGTGAAAGTCCTGGCCCTTCCTCAGGTGGGTGGAGACCCTGCCTGCCCAACAACGGTGAGCTCCCCCTTCCCCCAGGGGCCTCCACCCCAATCGTGGATGGAACTGCCAAGGTGGTCAGTGGCCAGAGAAAATATGAACATGGATTCAGAAGTCCAAAGAAAACGCAGGTCTTTGCGCTCCATCAGAAATGATTTGATTTTAGTCAAGAAGGCCGTGAACCCGGTTACGAAGTTGGTAAAAGGAAATGGAACTCTAACTCTTGTTAATGGCTTTCACTTTTTCTGATTGAGTCCCTAGAACGTAGAAGGGCCATTTAAAATCAAACACCAGTTCCCAGAAACGGTGTCTAGAAACTTCACCCATGAAGGCTAGCAGAGGATCTTTCAGGATTCTCAGCCATAACAGGAGGCCTAATGAAAAGCAAGTGTCAGGCCAAGGCCAACGAGGGCTTCAGGGAGCATTTTGAGGAGAAAAAAATTCCTTCGAGGGGAGACCCTCCTCAGGAGCTTAGATCAGCCAGTTGGCAACAAGAACAGCTTCTGAAGTGGAAGAACAGCGTTAGGTACTGGAGAGACATATGGCAACTTCTGAGAACTACCTTACTAGTATAAAATGCTGGTTGAAACTGCACAGTCACCTCAAGGAGGGCGACAAGATCGAAGACAAAAGAGCAAAATGCCAGCGTCTCGCTTGGCTACCACAAAATACAACCCCCAGGCCCCGGTGCTGGGGCTGCCGGAGGGCAGCGGGCTCCAGGCTCCGGGCTGCGGCTGCCTTGCTTCTCAAGTTTTGGCGAGAGCTTGAGCTCAGGGTCATTTCAACAGGGGGCAAAGGATGGCTTGCGCTGGTCAACCACAAAAACTTCAAAAACGATGGTACACTAAGAAAGGGAGGGAAACTGCCAGAAGCAACTCTGGGACCTGCTACCACCACCTTTAAAAGCAATAATGTTCAGCCCTTCTGAGGGGCTCTGGATGCTTTTCTGAGTGTTATGACAGGAAATCTGGAAAAGCTTTTGGTGCTGTCACACCCCCGCTTCTAGCCTTACTGTATCATCGATCACTGGGGGACCAGAGTCCTCTGATTCATTGCCAGGCTTTCTTCCAGCTCCCTCTGTACCTAGAAGCATGGTCTCCTTCTCCTACCTACCTCTCCCAGGTACAGGAAGGGACAAAAAGCATAAAAAGGGATTCTGTTCAACTCATCAAAAACCAATTTCTCAGAGGAGAGGAAAAGCCCCACACACAGCCAAAAGCATGCATGGGACCAAGGTTAGTGCCCAGAAAGGACAGATTTGCACAGAATGAGAGGGTACAGAGTGATCTGGGTAGCAATTCCAGGAGCTTCCTGTGCTAATACGGAAGCCTCATTACACCTTCATCAGGCAGACTTGGACAGACACACACGCACACATGCTGCAGCCATACTCAGATCTGCTTCTTAACCCCTGTGACCTCCCCCGACACATCTTCATTTGGAAATTCCGCACCACCAGACTCCCAGTGCCAGGACGTTCACTCCGCGGTGAGCAGATGTCTTTTTTGAGAAAAAGGTATTCAGTTGGGGAGCAGAGCCATGGCTCACGTACATTCCCCAAAACTTGGCTCTACTTGTTTTGTTGGTTTTGTCAAGATAAGCAATTATTATTTGGACATTATTTTTTTTTGAAAGGTAATTAGAACACTATTGTTTATATAATATTGAAAAAATACAATTTTTTATTGTTTGAACTCAAACCACCACCCAGCACTTTAAAGCCTACCCTAAGTCGCACCTACAATTTAAACGGTTATAGCACAAGCAACTGCTACTTCGGCAGGTAAGCAGGTTAGACAAGGCCAGCAGAGACCCTCCCTCCCCCAAAGTAATGAGAAGACAACGCACTAGAAAAGTTAAAGCACACCATTCCATGTTAAATAGTTAACACTACCCCTCCAACAAGCCACAAATGCTAGATAGATAACTCAGTACAGTTAACTAACCACAGCCCTACTAACTGCACTTTATTTTTTTTTTTTAAAGAAAACCTTTTGCTTCATGCCCGTAATTAACATAAAATAAGTAAATTCTTTGTCTCTTATTTAGGAAAATAATCATGCTAAAAGCAAGTTGTACTATATATAGATTTTCAAAGAAAAGATTGATTGTGCTTTTTGAATAAAAAAAGATAGGATATCTTCCAACCTCATTGACTCCAATCTTGTGGAATAGATAGCACTTCTAAACTAAAAACACACATCAGAAAGAAAAATTCAATTATCCTAGTGGGACGCTCAAAAATTGTCTTTTAGAAGGTTTCAGAATTGGCTAATTCTGCTATTGTCCTATTGGTTGTGGCAAAAAAGGGATACAGACTTGCTGTCTAAGGTTCTCCAGATTCAGTAGGTAACACACTCATACCTGAAAAGAAACTCTGCCGGCAACCTGGACATATGGTGAGCTGAATAAACGTTTGATTAGCAGGCATTTTAAACTGTCTGATTTCCTCTTAACACATACAGGAGAGAATATGTTCTTCC
Organism: Zalophus californianus; assembly: GCF_009762305.2. Taxonomy (NCBI): domain Eukaryota; kingdom Metazoa; phylum Chordata; class Mammalia; order Carnivora; family Otariidae; genus Zalophus; species Zalophus californianus. Next base: position 83,916,298 of record NC_045606.1, read on the forward strand.
TTCAAAACCTGTTCTACTGCATCGTATTTCTGAACTCTTTCCTCCTATTCAGTCACGCTCTGAAGAAAGTGGTTTGTTTTTCCCATGTAGTCACTTTGGGCACAAGGACCTTTATTTGTTCCAATTATTACTCATTTTAAATTTAGAATGTGTGTTGGGTCTGAAATACCCATTTCCCACTCCCACAAGCAGATGATGACCGGGCTGCTGCCTGCCAAGAGCAGCAGAAGGGAAAACAAAACCAAAAACATGAATGAGAGTACCCGGGCCACCAGACGGGTCTTCTTGCCGGGTCTAATGGTCCACCGAGCGGCTGTCCAAGGAGGCCATCTCTTGGGAGGTGAAGATTAAATTTGCAACCTGTCTAAGCACAATTCACACACACACACACACCATTAAAAACAAAACAAAACAAAAAACTGGAAAGGAAAGGAAGTGGGGGGAGCTCTAACCCGAACAAAAACACCCACAACCACCCTCAAATTTAAAGCTCTTAGTCCAGGGCAGCAGTCTCAAAGTGGCCAACAGGGCGAGGGTGTGACTCTGCACGTGCTGGATGAGACGAGCACCTCCCCAGTCACTTCACTCCTCCTGTCCTGTCCCCTCAAAAAGGTATGGATTACAAGCTCTAGCCCAAGAAAAAGAATCAGGTTCAGAAAACACTTCCAAAAGGTTCTTCAAAGCAAAACACTTGTGGCTGCAGGGCCTGGTTGTGAGACAGGCAGGAATCTACATATAAAAATGTACTTAAAATCCAGAGTCAAAAATTGTTTTACGTTTCAATACTCCAATTAGCTCCCTGCTTGATGCTGTTACTCCAGACACGGGGCCACCTGGGATTCACAGGGAGGAGCAGCTCGGGCTCTGAGGTGGCTGGCTCTCCACGCTCCCACAGCAGGCCTGGTCCTCCCCCAGCTCCTCCCATCCATTCTGAAAAAGCACTATTCTAGCTTCACATCCAAGAGCTGGTTGGTTTGGTTTGTTTCTTTGGAACCATCAATAAAAGAAGCAACTTTTTTCCTGTTATTTTTACTCATGTCTATCTATCAGAGCGGCTATTTCTTTTGACAGTTCAGTAGCACACAGGCTGACTTGGCCAAATGGACTTATGAATGCATGCATTCCGACCGCATATTGCTACCAAAATGGAATGTGGGAATATGCTATGCACCTCAGGTTGAGAAATGACCAAGAAATCAAGATCTAAAGGGTGATATATAATATATATATATCAATGCTATTATTCATAAAAACCTTGTTTAGTAATAAAAAAAATTGCTTTGTTTAAATATGAATATTATAGTCTGCTTCTCATGGTTAGGAAATAATAGTCTTTCTGAAAAGCAGGTGCTTTTTCTACTACAACTCCATATCCTGGGCCTCATCTTCCGAAAAGTCAGACATAGAACTCTCCGACGAGCTGTCACCGGTGCCCTCTTCCTGCTCTTTCAGTGCCTCCTCCGTTGCGTATTTCTGGATGTACTCTGCACAGGGGGCAGGGATAAAAAAAAAAACCACAGAGGCTGTGAGCAGGCAAGCATGGGCTTCAGTGACCCCCAAAGCCGGCAAAGGCCCAGGGAAGCTCGAGCCTTCCTTACCCGCCGGGGTGTGGTCACAGAAGCTAAGGGGAAAACCCCACGGAAGACGTCTCTGGAGTTCATGCATTTTGCCCCCTTAGTAAGAGGCAAAGCAGAACATCTGATCTGCAGGGGTGCAGATACATATTGCACCTCTAGCCCAGAACTCCCTTGGGCCATCACCTCCCAGGTGGATGTGTACGAGGCAGCCGGCCACCCTGGGCCTTGGCTTTGAGACATGGGGAAGCCGGCAGGCGTCCAGGACAGTGACTGGTGTGAACCGGCCTCCAGTTCAGCCGCCAAGCCACCCTCACTCTTGCCTTGGTGGCTCATCCATATGGCCACACTCCTCCAAACTCACAGGACTGGGTAGTGTGAACCCTGTACTTTCTTCTTATCTCTATGTTAATAAAACTATTCACCCTCCCAGGTAGAACAGGACTAGTTATGATTCCATAGTAATTTATAAGGAAATCCCCCATCATTTTCAGACTTGCAGTTATGTAATTACAGTCAACCCAGATCTATTATTTTAGGAATAGATTTTAGTCTAAACAGATCCTGCCTGTCAGGTTTTTGAAGCAGCTGGTGAAAACAGTCTCTCAATCTGCTCAGGAATGAACTGCTATCTGGAGACACAGTGAGCCTGAGTCACTTTACCATCTATTATTTACCTGAAGATTTATGCAGCTACAGCCTAGGCTGAATCTGCTGGCTGGAAGAAAATTTTAAGAACTGCTCAACAAACAAACTTATTCTTAAAACTCTAAGCGCATACTGTTTTTCAGTAAATAGCCAAGAGACAAGACAGAAACCTATTCAGAGTGCCAGCAGGAGAGAAACACATCCTCACGTCCTTATGCTTTGTTTCTCCTCCTATGGAGTCACAGGGACTGAGTCTGAGAGTAAGAGGAGGAAAATGACCAAATGAGCCTGCCAAATTGGAATAATATAACACAGGGGCCTAGCGAAGAATATTTTTGATATACTTAAAGGGTTGTTTATTTATTTAAAAAGATTTTATTTGAGAGGAGCACAAATGGAGGAGAGGGGCAGAGGGAGAAGCAGACTCTCCACTGAGCAGGGAGCTCGATGCAGAGCTCGATGCAGGGCTTGATCCCAGGACCCTGGGATCATGACCCGAGCTGAAGGCAGATGCTCAACTGACTCAGCTACCCAGGCATCCCTAAAGGGTTTGTTTTTTTTTTTTTTAAGTCTTTTGGGCATTCTTAGGCCCAGCTTTTCTTTCTTTCTTTCTTTTTTTAAGATTTTATTTATTTGACAGAGAGATAGAGACAGCGAGAGAGGGAACACAAGCAGGGGGAGTAGGAGAGGGAGAAGCAGGCTTCCCACTGAGCAGGGAGCCCGATGCGGGGCTCAATCCCAGGATCCTGGGATCATGACCTGAGCTGAAGGCAGACGCTTAATGACTGAGCCACCCAGGCGCCCCCCCCCCCCAAACGGTTGTTTTAAAAGGGGGGAAAAAAAAAAGGGAACAAAGAGAAAGAATATGTGACAGAGACTACATGTGGCCGAATCTGGCCCTTTACAGAAAAAGTTTACAGACTTCTGACTTAGAACCCTACAAATTCATTATAATGAAGTTTTAGGCGGAGATGAGACTCCAAAAGCTCCTGATTAGTTAAGAACTTAACCTGAATTTACCTTTTGGAGAGAAATGTTTATTACAGTCCCAGAAATGCTATTTTTACCCTCTAATGGGTCAGCTACTTCGCTGCATTTGTAGAAAGAAGTTGCTGCACTTTGACATTTCTCTCTGACACTGTAAGGTGATACTATTAGTCCTCTTTAGTATATTCGAGGAAATAGTTTTAACTGCTTAGCTTACTAGGACAAGACCTTTCAGGAGACAGAAAAATGAAGAACAAGGTCATTTATGAGCAGGAGACAGATGCAGATAAAGGCAGTTAGCTGCCAAGTGCCATCGGAGGGAAGCATGGAGGAAGGGCCTCTGGCTTCTGAGAGCCAGGAAGGCAGGCACATCTGCGCTGACCCTTGAAGGATTCTCAGCTGCAGCATAGGACATGCCATTCCAGGCGAAAGGCACAGCCTCACCAAAAGCACACAGGAGGGGGTGCCTGGGTGGCTCAGTCAGTCAAGCAGCTGCCTTTGGCTCAGGTCATGATCCCAGGGTCCTGGGATCAAGCCCCACATCGGGCTCCCTGCTCAGGGGGAGTCTGCTTCTCCCTCTCCCTCTGCCAGCCACTCTCCCTGCTTTGTTCTCTCAAATAAATAAAAAAATCTTAAAAAAAAAATGCACAGGTGAGAAGGACGTGGCCAGTATGTCAAAACACAAGGCCGAGAACTACATTTGTATCTGAAGCAAATAAAGCAAAAAACGTACAGGTCTTGCCGTAGTTGGACAATGAGTATACGGTTAAGTTATTCTCTAGGTTGAAACTTTCCCTAAGGAAGGGAATACGGTTGGGTATCTGAAACTCGTCCAATGTGATGGTCACATATTGCTACATCTAGGAGTAAAGGCAAGGATGGAGCTCACACAGAGCGAGAGAAAGCCACGAACGGCAGGTACGATGCCGCCCCATCGAAGGTTTTTTAAGCAAGGAAGTGTTGTATCTTTAGACAGCTCACTGGTGCCCATCCCACAGGCAGCTCCTATCTACATGATAAAAAAACATCAAAGAAATGGGAATGCTGACGAAAATCCATGGTAAGAAAGGTTACATACGCTGTCCTGTGAGGCTAGCCACAGAAATGTCTGGTAGCAGCTTGGGAGAGAGGTTTTTGGAAATCGCCTGCCTGGAGGGAATTACCTAAAGCAGTGAGGGGTGTATCAGCTCCCCAAGTGGTGAGGGCGGGTGAGGGAGGGCTGAATGACTGAGACTCTTGAGAGAATGACCACGTTTGGGAATGGAATGAGAAAGGTTTTCAGGAAGGGAAGGGGCAAAATACGAGAGCCGCAGAGAAGTCAGGAAAATGGGTCTTGAGCAGGGTGCACACGATTAGGAAGAAATGGGGTAACAGATTATCAGTAGAAGAGGGAAAACAAACTAGCAGGGGTTTAGGGCAAGGAAGTGAGAAGTCTGAAAATGACAGGAAATCAAGAGCAGGACAAAGAGGTCCTCAGGAGCAGACAGAGGCTTCTGAAAGGAGGAAGCCTCCGACAGGCTGGGTGCAGGGGAGAACCCAGTGCTGGGAGGCGGGGGGAGCTGGGGGCCAGGGGAGCGCATCTAAACCATCAGGATAGTTCTTACAGCCCTGATTTTCACACTGCTCAGGAAGACAAAATGATAGCCAACATTGACATTTCAGAAAGCTCAATTCCCTAAGCTAGAGCTTGCCATTCTAAAATAAAAATGTAGATTGGATTCCTTTTGTAACTGGTACTATAGCAGATATGTTCTAAAACAGGAATAGTGTTAAATTGCTGAGGCATAATGAATCTAAGAACTACAGAAATATGCTCCACACTGAGAGATCTGTGGGCTGCAGACACTGTTAAGTGATTCCTGTGTCACAATTTTAATACAGTCTCATAACAGAATTTTATCTGGTTGAAATGGACTGTATTTTTCCCCCTTGAAATACATGTTTGGCTATACAGATATTCTGCTACATAAGTTAGATTAATTTGCAAAAACACCTGAGACCTAAGTAAATTAATTGGAGTAGATTTATTTCTATTTTATCTCAACAAAAGTACCAAACAGTACCCTACAGAGATCAGAGAAGAATGAGAAAACCAAAGGAAAGCCTCAGATGCGCCTGTCTCATACTTGGACAGTTAAAAGAGTGAAGACCTATATATTCCAGGCTCCCGTAAACTATTTCTACTGCCACCTCTTGCAGATGGACCTCAGAAGATGAGGCATAAGTTGACAATCTGAACTGCTACACAGACGGGCAAGTCATGCTAACAATTAGGTAAATATGGATGCCTGCCATTTGGTAAGGAGAGTAGGCCTACTTTCATGACTTTGAATTCCTTTACTTTCTGGTGGAATTTTATCTAGACTTTTCACTACAAAGGTTCTCAAGCACACAGAGAGGTAAAAATGAACACCAGTAAACCGGTGTGAAGTTATAGATGTTCTTTTGAAACCACAAGTTCATGTTAATGAACTTCGTGTCCCATTAGCAGGTCAACGGTTTCAGAGTGAGAAAGGAGGATTCTAAATCGTAAAGGATGAGAAAACTAGCTCTCCTACCACAAGCACACTTCTACCTAGTACAGCACATTTCAAGTTTTACTAGAAAACTGGGCCCTGGGGCCAGATATCTGCAGCAGACAAGAAATGCGCCCAGATGTTAACTTTCCAAAGTAAATCAGTATGGGGCCAAGAAGTGAAGCCAGTTGGGTATTCTTAATTCAACAGGTAAAATGATACACTAGAAAAAGTATAAGAATTTGGCATTTCCCAACTTCCAAAGTTAACAGCTTTCCTGACGGGCCAGGATGATACCGTCTGTAAACAAATGGGAGATTAGGTCTTTCATTTAATACCTCACTCCCCAGCCCCAGTTTTCTAGTTTTACAAGACAAGAGGAAGCAAATGAAGGCTAAGGTTCTTTTGGAGAGGGATCCACGGGGATTTCTGGGAGGGTCACATCCACCACCACCTAACAGGTGCCCCCCACTTTCTCATCTTTCCTTTTGCTCTTTCTCACTCCTTCTCATCTTCCTTGCTGGGACCTTCAGCCTTCCCAAGGTGTCAATGACCCCGTGGAACTACAGGGGCTAGTGAGTTCTACTCCAGCCCACAGACAGCGGTCTGTTTTAAGGCCTGAGAAAAATTATTATTAACTAAGAAGGGCTTTTAATGATCAAAGCCCAATACACGTATTCTGTCTCTAGGTTAAACTATTTGCCTTCTTACCTTTAATTTTCTGCTTGTATTCTTCTGGTCGGTGGAGGTACATGGCCGCAGCATCACCATTGAGAGGATCTATGGGGTTGGGATAGGCCAACAACTGGGGCAGGAAGGACTCAAATATATTGGTAAGATCTGAAAAAACAAACAGAAATACGTCATGCATGGAAAAAAACAAGTTCACCTAAAATTCACTTGAATTCAGTAGTCAAAACTGCTTATCTTCCAAAATAATCAACCACATGAAGTTTTCCATAAAAGTGCTCCGTTACATATGATCTCGATTACATATTATTTTCAATACCAGTTTTAAAATTTAAAACTTAAAAAATAATATTTAAAACTTCATTTTACTTTGAAGAATCAGATAAAGGTATACCTGATATTGGCTTTCAAAGGCAATTGTCCCAATTCTAATTCATTCCATGTTCTAAACCAAGAATTCAGACATAGTACATACATTGTTGAATTAAAATGTGTGCCCCCAAACTCTACAGCACTCTACATTCTTATTAGTTATCTCTTAGTATTGCCTTTTTCTACAGCTTTGAAAATCCCCACTCTGAAAAGTATTCAAGCGCCAGATCTCAAGAAGAACACAGTTTTATACGCCTTGATGCTTAATTCAATTCTCATCACCTTGACTGCAGGTAAATATAACCAGTCTTTTAACTCTGGCTAATGAAGGTAGGAACCTACGTGGGCCACTTAAGATCACAGATAATCGTAAGATTTACTGAATTTATTAACAATCATTTTCATACACATTTATCAACTCCCTTCTTGCCAGAAGCAGCACAAGGTGCTGGGTATACAGAGATAACATTTACACACATAGCAAAGTCAATAAGAACTTTGCAGTCACGTAGTGTTTTATAGGAAACAGGCCTTGCAAACCTGTAAAATAAACTCCATGTTCCCATCACTTCAGAGATGGGATAACTTCCATTCTATTTGCTTCTCAGCAGTGAACTGTGCAATCTTAGTGCCTCCAGGCTCCTTACTTCAGTTACTCTATCATGTTTTATAGAAAAATTTGTTTCTGTAGGGAATGCTAAAGTATAGCAGCATTAAGAACTACTCTTTCATTTATTTTGCTCTTTTAATGTATTTTTTCCCTGTTACAGTGAGCACTCTTAGGCAGTATTATAAATGAATGTTTGGTCAAGCCACAGCATTTTAGATTAGTGGTTCTCAGCCAGGGGTGATTTGTTCCCCAGCAGACATCTTGTGATGTCTGGAGAAATTTTTGGTTGTCACACCTGGATGGGGGAGGGGGACAGGTGGATAGAGGCAGGGATGCTGCTGCTGAACATCCTACAATGCACAGGACAGCCCTTTGCAACAAGTAATTATCTGGGCCAAAATTCAACAGTGCTGAGGTTGAGAAATCCTGGTCTAGGTAAAAGGGGTTGACAAACTTTTTCATAAAGGGACAGAATAAATACTTTAGACCTTGTGGGCCCCGTGTGGACCCTGGCCTAACAACGCAACCCTTAGCTCCGCCACCTAGCACAGAAGCACTCCCAGATAATGGGTAAACAAATGGGTGTGGCTGTGTTCCAATCAAACTTTATATACAAAACCAGGCAAACAATGTTTGTCACCCTCTGCTTTGGAAAACCCAACGAGTAACCGTCAGCTCTTCCCTGTCAGAGTACGGCTTCCTTAATGGTTGGGGTGAGCAGCGGGAGAGTAAGCCAGAACTTTCTGCATGATGAAAGTGTTCTGTATCTGCACTGTCCAGGATGGTAGCTGCTGGCCACATGTGGCTATGGATGGATGCATGAGGGCTGGTGTGACTGAAGAACTGAAATATGTTTAATTCTAATTTACATTTAAATAAGGACACATGGCTAGATCTCGTATTGGACAGCTCAGGTCTAGCCAGTAATGTCACGGAGAATCACAGGACAGCTGGCTCAGTCCTGTTCCCACGCACCAGGTCCTGACGCAGAGGAGGTCTACCTTGAGCCCCAGGTAATGGAGACTTGGTGGTATTACATGGATAGGAGCCATTTCACCTTCATAAGGCTAACTTCCCAAAGAATCATGCTATATTAAGATTCCCATGTACCAGGAAATAAATGCAGAGATTCCTAATCAAAAAAGCGAAACAAAAATAATCTTCCAAGATAACCCCAATCACCTGCTGTAAGATTTTCACTGCTGTTTTACTTACAGTTTTTTTTTTTTTAAGATTTTATTCATTTATTTGACAGACAGCGAGAGAGGGAACACAAGCAGGGCGAGTGGGAGAGGGAGAAGCAGGCTTCCCGCCGAGCAGAGAGCCCGATGCGGGGCTCGATCCCAGGAAGGAAGCAACATATTCAACAAACCAGTAATTATTCATGGTAAAAACAACTTAAAACTACTCAAAGGCTAAAGAATAGTTAAAATACTTATACTCTAATGTTGGGGGATAAAGTCTACAAAATGGTATGTTCTCTAGAATTACAACTATGTACAGTACATGCACATAAGATGATCCATATTATCTCAAGGTAATATGCTTGTGATTTCTACTTTTCACACACCAAAGGACACTTCGCTTTTTTTTACCTTTAAAAATAGCATTTTCCTATGAATATGTCCTTTCTAGTTTCCCATGTTTGAAATATTTACATAAAACCTAAGTCTAAAAAATCAAGGTAAATAAATTCAGAAGAAAAAAAACAAGGATGTGGAAGTTTTACAAACTCAACCTGATCCGGGAGCAGAGAAGAGTTAACAAGAGTTAATTAACACTAATAATTACAGCAACAGGAATAGAGCAGTGACAGTGTACGCTTACAAAGCCCTCACTACAAGCCAGGCCCCTGTAAGCACTTTACATGTACACTCAGTTTCACTACAGCCAACGAGCTAGGTACCATTACCATCTCCATTTGGCATATGGGGGAAACTGAGGCACAGAGAGGTTAGGTAACTCGTCCAAGGAGCTGGGTTTCAATCCTGGGCTTATCCACCATGCTGCCTCTGTCAACAGATGAAATGAGCACTGTCTAAATTTTCATGAAGGCACAAGCTACCTACATCTTGGCATTGAAATTGCATTATCTTCAGAGATGGCCACCTCCCCCGCCCCCCAAAAGTCTTCCTTTCTCACAAGTTTAAGGCCAATAGAATGATCTCTAAGCAGAGAATGTTAAGGGATTTCTGTGGCTGAACTGTCTGATACTTCGCAGAGACTATGTGTTGCTTTCAAGTAGCTAAACCACAGAAAAGTAGCCCATGGCTGTTCACAGATACCCACACGTAGTGACCTGGAGTTCTCCTGTCATTTCAGCATTCCAGGTGCTACTCAAAAACATTAGCAGAGGAATATTCCTATCAAGCAACAAAAACCTTTAAAACACACACACACACACACACACACACACACACACACACACACACACACACCCCAAAGTATAGATTTTAGTCTCTTTAAGTAATGTGAATAAGTGCTTCAGGACCTGAGAAATATGGCAGATGAGATGTTTTATAAGCAGGTGTTTTCTGTATTCCAAAGAGGGATTTTTATACCCTTTCCCCACTACTTTTAAGTTTTTAAGCTGCCAATAAGTGGCTCTGTCTAGGTATTCGTTCCCAACAAGTAAAAGAACCCTCAATAATTTGTTCTACCTTCCTATGTCTCTCTTCTTGCATTAACACACTTCTGATCCATGTTATGCATGTGCTGAGTCACACCTGTAAAACAGAAGAGCAGAAAAGGAAAAGTACACAGCCCAGTTCTGGGCAAAGAAGGTAGCATTTGAAGACCAGGATGTCGTGGCTATGGCCATTTTATTTTATTTTTTATTTTTAGATTTTATTTATTTGAAAGAGAGACAGAGAATGAGCGGGGGGGTGGGGGAGGGAGAGGCAGACTCCCCGCCGAGCAGGGAGCCCAACGTAGGGCTTGATCCCAGGACCCTGAGATCATGACCTGAGCAGAAGGCAGATGCTTAACTAACTGAGCCAGCCAGGTGCCCCTGCTATGGCCATCTGTAAAGCGGTTAACTTACAGCCCTGAGAGTGGCTAACAGAGTGATTACTACTGAGAGGGTCCTCTCCAAGGAAACATCTCTCAAAAGTTGCAGATAAGGGGCGCCTGGGTGGCTCAGTCGTTAAACATCCACCTTCAGCTCGGGTCATGATCCCAGGATCCTGGGATCGAGCCCCGCATTGGGCTCCCTGCTCAGCGGAAAGCCTGCTTCTCCCTCTCCCACTCCCCCTGCTTGTGTTCCTGCTCTATCTGCTATCTGTCAAATAAATAAAATCTTAAAAAAAAATGCTTAAAAAAAAAAGTTGCAGATAAAAATCTTCTTTCAAGATAAATGTTGACAGAAGAAACTTAAACTGGGCACCTGGGTGGCTCACTCAGTTAAGCATCTGCCTTCGGCTCACGTCATGATCTCAGGGTCCTGGGATCAGAGCCCCATGTTGGGCTCCCCCCTCAGCGGGGAGTCTGATTCTCCCTCTTCCTGTGCCCCTTCCCCTACTCATGCTCCCACACTCTCTCTCTCTCTCAAATAAATAAATAAATAAAACAAAAAAGAAGAAGAAACCTAAACTGTAAACCGGAAGTGAAATAGATATTCGCCTTTGGAAAAATCCATTATGAAATGGCATAATTTCTCCTAGAATTATTAATAATAGTAATAAAATATCAACATCTCAGTTCAAAAGTCTTAAAAAATATTAATCTTCCACTTTTTGAAAGGGAGAACCAGACACACAGAATAACCCAATCTCGAGATTATAGTCAGCTGGTTCCATTACTGACTGCCTTAATTTTTAAAGGAAGTCCAAAGATCCCTGAGAAGTATGGTTTATGATGAGCAAACAGCTCTTACTTTTGCTTTGGACTAAATCAGCACTTACAAAAATGCAGTCCATTAAGCCTGATTCTTCAGCCTGATCTTACAATATTAATATTAACAACATTACAACACTCATTCCTCAGTTTAGGCACTTAAACTAATAATTTATATTCATATTTAATTTTTAGAACACTCAAAATCATAGTGATCTCTCATCAAAAGCAGCACCATTTACCCCCTTCAGTCCAGAGCAATGGTTCTTAGCAAGTCTAGATCCTCACTGTTTGTCCATCAGAATTACCTGTGGAGTTTTTTCAAACCCTGCATGCTGAGGCCTCATTACCTACCCCATGGACTCTGGCTTAGGACAGACTGGCACCCAGGCACCCATGTGTGTGTAGAACTGCACAGCCAGGAAATGCTACCTACCCTATACACCCCTACCCCCAGAACAAACGGGAAGAGGGCTACTTGCCTGCGGGTTCTCTGAAAATGCTCAGGGCTCTCAACTAAGCTGCCAGGAGTGTGTAGTGGAGCCACTCCCCGAGCCCTTCAGCATGCCTTCCTGCACTCTGCTGTCACCCTCACTTCCTCCAGGTTGGAGGTATTGCAAACTAAAGGTAGGAGAAAGTGGATCCATTTTCAAGGGGCATTATCAGGCTGCTTTAGAGTGTAGGAGGCAGTGGGAGATATCACCTAACACACTGTTGTAGACATTGGGCAGAGCAAATTCCATTAGACTGAACGGTTTCCAGCAAAAGTGGTAAACAACAGATGGGAAACCTAGAAGACCACAAGTCTAATCTCAGGCCTTCCACTGACTTGCTCTTTGACCTTGGGCAGGTCTCTTCCTCTCTACGTCTCAATTTCTTCATCTGCAAAAAAGAGAAGTATAATACTGCAGTTCCTTACAAGGAAGAATTTACACATTACTAAAAAGGACTATAAAATAGGCTTCATATGGCAAAGGACTAGACTCAAATATTCAAAAAAAAATGCCACCTTCTTCGAGTAGAAATTTCAGCTACCTGTATACCTCAAAGAACACATGTTAATTAAAATGAGTCACACTGGGGAAAAAAAAAAAGCACCAACTACTCCAGGTGACTCACAAAAAGATGGTACATGGCTTAAAGGAAAAAACACAGGAGGGGATGAATCACAGATCGTGGTTTATTCTTGGCTGTTTACAAACCACTGACCATAAGTTATTTCTTCTTCCTCTGTTTCCTGTGAACGTTTAAGTGGGAATTTTGGTAAAGCATGCTGTTACCTTCAGGTTAAAGCCCTATGGATGCCCAGAGCCTGACGTGGCCTGCCCCACCAAGAACTGTAATTACCAGGCAGGCAGTCACCCCAGAGACTTTAACTTGCATAATATTTATCTGTTTTTCAGATTTAACACCCAAAATGCTGTAACTTAGAAACTACCACCATCACACAGTACAGTCATGGCTAGGGGCTGAGTCATCAAAGCCACTGCTCCTCTCCTCAAAGGCCACCTATCCCACTCCCCCAAATGCCCCAATGCCCTGGGTTCCTTCCTTTTAAAGCCAAATAACATACAGAAAAACTTGCTTGGCAAGACATTCACCTGCACAGCAGTGTGAATTCTGTGGTGTTCATAATGTAAGCAGGAGCTTCATTTACTCTTACTCTGGGAAGCTCATTTGCAATTTTAAAAGAACCAAGTCTATGTTGATAACTACCAAATCTTTCTAATTGGTCCTCTGTATTTCTGGTCTTACCGAATTTGACATATTATTTCCCTGAAAACCTGATCTTTTCTCCTAATATCTAGGTAGACTCCAACATCCTTGTCCCTAGGCTTCAAAGCTCTGGAAGGACTTTGATTAGGCTTTCTCCTTTATTCCATGTACTCCGTTGGTTTTCCAGACTCACTACTTGGTTTTCTTTTGTTTTTTTAAGATTTTATTTCCTTATTTGACAGAGAGACACAGCGAGAGAGCGAACACAAGCTGGGGGAGTGGGAGAGGGAGAAGCAGACTCCCCGCCGAGCAGGAGGCCGACGCGGGACTCGATCCCAGGACCCTGGGACCACGACCTGAGCCGAAGGCAGCCGCCTAACTAACTGAGCCACTCAGGCGCCCCCAGACTCACTACTTGTCCTAACAAAACGTCTCTAGTTCCTTTTCTGTCTTCCCTGGCATGTAACTACACCAAGCCCAATGTACCATTCCACCTCAGATCAGGGCCTGGACTTCCAGGCTCCACACTCTTGCCTCTGCAATCAGATAAAGCTTCCTTAAACAATTGCTCAGGTCATTTCCCATCAAGAGCAAGTTCCTCTTGTTTTCCTTCAAAACTCTTCATATTCCAGAAGCATGCTACCCAAACAAACTTAGAGTTCACTGGCCCGCTCCCCTATGATGGAGGACCCCTGGCTTCTCAAGTTGAGATTCACTGTGCCAGCCACAACTCAAGGTATTTACCTGTTCCATAATCCAACAGGGAGCAGGGCTGAGAGGAAGAAAATAAAAGTCCTACTACTCATAATTAGGTAAAAAGATAGAGAAAAAAAAAATCACAAATTTTTTATTCTAGTGGACTAGAACTAATGATTCTCTAGGACTTACACAGATCTTCTCTGTGGACTTCCGGCCATTATGGTTGAAGCTAATGGCTAAATAGTTGGGATCACTTGAGAATTTCAACCATGTTATTCATATCCTTGATTTAGGAGAGAAAAATCAGCTGTTGACCTTTCAAAACCCGCAACTGTAATTAATCCATCATGAAATGCGAAGTCATACATTTACAATATGTATTCAAAATAAAACCAACCATAAAATTCCTTTTCATTCAACTTTTTCTTTTTGGGAGGGGGAGGAGGTATCTATTAGATATATTAAAAAATACATGTGAATATACATGTAGTCAAATTTTTGTAAGATTGAAATGGCAAATAAATTTTCCAGATTTCCTTCAGTTAATAATTTCGGTTAACTAACAGATGTTTACTTTTCCACTCTTTTACTAGCTCCTCAGAAGTTGGAATAATAATGGATTTTTCAATTTCTCCTGTTTACAGTCTGTGAACACTAAAAAAAAGTGAAATTCTACCCTCACAAACGAGGAGGAGTCAGAAACCTTTATTTCTTCAACCTGAGGAATGGCATTTCATGTGACCAAGCAGTCGTTCTGTGTGAAGGACTTGGTAAGCAGGGGCCCTAAAAGGTGACAGACTTCTTGCAGAAAACTTCAAAAGAGCTGGTCAGGAGGAATGCCCTCATATAGGTAGGTGGACTTGCAAGAAGAAATGGCTTTGAAATTTAAAAATAACATTCTCTAAACTAACTGGAATCCAACTTCAATGAGGAAAGCTTAATCCCATAGCAGACCCCCACAAAGACTTCCTGTGGTCCTGTGGCACAGAAGCAGCTGGCCACAGGGCTTGCCACACCATATTTAGTTTACTGAAGGCTGACACACTGCTAATGGAATAATATATCAAGCCACCAATCTGCTGGAGGATAAATTCAAGAATGTATCCAACTGCTTGAGAGGGTCTTCTGTTGTTTCTGTGTGGAAAAAATATGTAAGAGGTCTGAATTCATCAGATTCATAAATGTTCTCAGGTTAGTCGATGAGAGGCTCCATGCCCAGTGTGGAGACCAACGTGGGGCTTGAACTCGCAACCCTGAATCAAGACCTAAGCCGCGATCAAGAGTCAAATGCTTAATTGACTGAGACACCCAAGCATCCCCCATGGGTATCTTTTAAAAGACAGAGTAAGATCTTATGAAGGGGGTCGTGCAAGCAAAAAACAAACACAACTCCCTCCTCACACCTTTAAAAAAAAATGGAGTGCAATTAGGAGGAATTAATAAGAATTAGTAAACACTCAAAGAATTTTTGCAGTATGACTGATAGACTTAACCTCACTAGGGGTAGCATTACAAGGTAAACACAGGCATTTTTGTTCTATGTCGGAAAGGGCAAGGTCAAAGACACAGGGCACTAAAACCTGGAGGAATACCAGATCCATTCCGCTAAGTGCCAGATCACCACGCCACCAATCAGAGGTGTGTAGTTACAGAACATGGAACATGTTAAAGCACTCCGCCAGACTTAGAAAACTTCTCCCATGCACTGCAGGTCCCTCCCCTGAAATACTTCACCTGTAGAGGTCTGCAGAGCAGAATGAATGCTGCACAGAGATGAGAAGGAAGAAAACAGGCTCCTGTTCCCCCGAAAGCCATTCCCTTGTTGCCTTGCTGGTCTCACACACCCCTGCCTCACTCAGATGCTCTTTAGAGGCCGTTCATTGTAATTCAGACCTGGTATGACCCTGCTTACCTCCAAAGACTGCCAGCTAAAACACAGGAATAGGATTTGTTATTAACTTTCCAGAAATAAGGGCAGTTAATGTACAATGAGCTAGCTGGTACTCTAAAGTCTTTAATTACTAGACAATAATTTAGTTTGTCTTTAACATTAGAAAAAAGATACTTCATGCAATTACAAGTAAGTGGCCACACCTGGCAAAGACTTCGCCTATACACAGTGATCACAAGCAAGTGAAGAGAAAAACACATCCATACCCTCACAACTGAGCCCTGAAACTACAGTGCAAAGAAGGTAGAACACAGCTGTGGCTGTCTTTCCAGGCCACAGCCTGGCTCACATCCCACCATCAACAAAGCCCGTACTGCTCTGGGATCATCATGCTGACCACCAGTGAACGTGAATGTGGTGTCTTTAATGAGTTTCCATTAAGTTGTTTAACCTAAGACGACCCTGTTTTTCTGTGTACAGTTAATTAAACTCTTGGGCCACATACCAACACCACATCTGCAGATCTCCAAGCCGACGGACAGAGGAGGTGGACCATGGAGCTAGCTAAATACTGTGGAAGCCACCAAATCCCAAACTCAGCATGTTATCTTTATTTCCTACAGCTGACATTTCCCCCAGTGCTGAAGAGAAACTGCTCCACCTGGCCTCTGTCTAGGAGACTCATAATGACATCCAGCTTTTCCAAAGGCAAGATGACGTTTATGATTCCAACATGCATGGATCGATACTGAATTCTTAAGCCTGTTCTCAGATGGTAGTTGTTGGTGGATCAATCATCCATGCAGATAGATACATGTATCTCTTGTCTGTGTAACTACACTAGAATGGTTAGGAATATAGTTAGCAAACTCTAGGGGAACATAGAGCATTATTTTAAGACAGGGTTACCTTCAGCCAGAATTTTAATTGTTTGGAAAGATTCACAGGCTACCTGACTGAAAAGAGGGATGGAGTAAATGATTTCCAACATGAGAAAGCTTAAATTCATTAGGCCCACAATATAGTACTATTAAATAAATTTATGGTTTAAAATTTTTCTAAATGCCTAGTCCCTGAAGCATTCTCCTTTTGTTGTAGTCAACTTCATTCGAGGGGCAGCAATTTCCCAAATGTTGATTTTTCTCACCAGCAAAATAAAAGGAGTATCCAGTCCATTGGCTAGCAACCCTAATGGTAAGAAAGAATAAAAGTGTAAACTGCCCAATTTTATAAGAAAATTGTTTTCAACCTTACTTGTCCACAACTTAATTCACAAAGTAAGTGATCTACCAAGTCAGTTGAAAAATGAGTAAAATTAAATTGGAAAAAAACACAATTTATAGGGTCAAGGTCAAGGATGCATGGCCCAGAAGGGTGGGAGAGAAACGAAAGCTGTATTGCAGTGGAAGTACCAGAGCTTCCGAGAGGGGTAGGGAGAGAGGCCAAGTGTGGGTAAAATATATGTGGAAGTAAAAAGGGAAACTGGAAAACAGTAAGGGCGCTTAAAAAGCTACCTGTGGATTAATGAACTTTCCTTCCATCAATCTTTAAAATTACAGTTGTTTCTGAAACTAATCCCCTTGGCTGCATTTTAAGTTTTCCAGAGCTTTTATCATTGCTGTCTGGGAAGAGCAGGAAGGGATGCTAAAAAAGAGAAAGAAAAGAAGAGGAGAGAAAAGAAAGAAAAAGATGCTATCATACAGGAAATGAAAATAAATCAATTTTGAGATGGCATCTGCTACTTTCCTTTTAATGTCACAAGAGTAACAACTTCAAACTCAGTAATTTCATATGACGACAAGCATCTTTATAAAACTAACCATATTACCGACTATAATTAGCTCTCTTGCAAGGTTAAATAATAAAAAACTGAAAATTACTGGGTGACTACACTACAATCATACCAATTCTAAGTTTCTAAATGAACAAACTACATGGACACTTGGCAAAGGAAAACAAAATGAGAATAGAAGCAATGAGTCAGGGGACTAGAGGACTAAAGCTGCTCAGCACAGGAACACTGATCAATAGCAGGTTATGTAAGTATAAATCTGAAGTTTCAACTGGGAATTGCTGCTATACTAAAACTATGTATATCCATTGCACAGTACATGCCTTGGGGCAAAGTTAATTGCAGGAAATTTCACAAGTAACTCCCTGCTCCTTACTATATTATATAGTAGAGGTGTTGAAACAAGTTTTGGTTGTCAGGCTAAGCCTTTTGGTTTTCAGTTGAGTATTTGCGTTAACACGTCAACTTTCTCCTAATAGTTGTTTTATATTAAATTAGGTTTTTTGTCCTCTGAACTAAGATTCTCAAGAATCACAGCAGGTAACTGAATGACTCCAATAAATTCACCAATTATAGATTAACCTTCAATGCCAGAGGCTTTAGCAGTTTGCAATAAAAATTCAGTTTTGATCTCAGGATCAGGGAAGTCCAAAAGAAACTCCAATGTCAGGGGCACCTGGGTGGCTCAGTCTGTTCAGAGACTGCCTCTGGGCTCAGGTCATGATGGCTGGGTCCTAGGATCGAGTCCCACATTGGGCTCCCTGCTCCACGGGAGTCTGCTTCTCCCCGCTACTCTCCCTCTGTTCTCTCTCTCTCAAATAAATAAAAATATTTAAAAAAAGAAAAAAAGAAACTTCAAGGTCATCTGTACCAACCATTTGTGTACTTTTATATCAATTACCTGTTCTAAAACTTTCCATGAAAAAAATGAATATTCTTTAGTAGTAGAGTTTGGGTTTCAGCAAAATGTCAAAAACAGTTCTCCCATGCTGAGTGTATTTTAAGTAGGCTCCACACTTAGCGTGGATATAGGGCTTGAACTCATGACCCTGAGATCAACAGTCAGCCGCTTAACTGACTGAGCCGCCCAGGTGGCCCATGAGTATATTTCTGACTACACTCTCAAAATACTTCTTGGGTTCCTGCACTTACCTACAATGTTAGTGCTGTCCATGTTTACATATTATGGAACACTGAATGATAACTCCTACACATGTAATAGGGAAATAAAAGTTCACTTTAACCAATGTGATTTAATCCTTGTTATACTAAGTGCTTTACAAAGCAATGCTTTCCTAACATTTTATTGATTTGATGAAATCTTTTAAGATTTTTTATTTGACAGAGAGAGAGAGAGACAAACGAGAGAGGGAACAGAAGCAGGGGGAGTGGGAGAGGGAGAAGCAGGCTTCCAGCTAGGCAGGGAGCCCCTGATGCAGGGCTCGATCCCAGGACCCCAGGATCATGACCTGAGCCAAGGCTTAATGACTGAGCCACTCAGCTGCCCCTAGATGTGATGAAATCTTAAGAAATCTAGTCGGGGCGCCTGGATGGCTCAGCTGTTAAGCATCTGCCTTCAGCTCAGGTCATGATCCCAGGATCCTGGGATCAAGCCCTGTGTCTGGCTCCCTGCTCCTCGGAAAGCCTGCTTCTCCCTCTCCCACTCCCCCTGCTTCTGTTCCCTCTCTCACTATGTGATTCTCTAGTCAAATAAATAAATGCAATCTATTTTAAAAAAATAAAAAATTAAAAATTAAGAAATCTTAAGTCATGTGGGCTTCTGCTTTCAAGTCTGTTCTGAACCTCATATACCCACTGGTAGGAAAGTAAAATGGTACAACCACTTTGGAAAACAAGTCTGTCAGTTCCTCAAATGGTGGGCCAGAAAGTTACCATGTCACCCAGCAATTCTACCCCTATGTAGACACCCAAGAGAAATGAAATATGTCCACATAGAAACTATTCAAAACAGCCAAAAGGTAGAAACAACCCAACTGTCCATCAACTGACGAATGGATAAAAATGTGATAGCTGTAAAATGCGCTATTATCTGGCCATACAAGTTATGAAGTACTGATTCATGCTACAACGTGATGAATCTTGAAAACATGACAGGAACTGAAAAAAACCAAGTCACAACAGACCACATATTATATAGTCCATCATTGAAAATTCCAGAATAGGCAAATCTGTAGAGACAAAAAGTAGATCAGTCATTGCCTAGGGTTGGGGATGAGGGGGTGATAACTAAGGGATTTTTTTTTTAGGTGAAGAAAATCTTCTATGATGAAAATGTGGTAATGGTTGTACACAACTCAGTTTGCTTTTAAAAACCATCAAATTACATGCCTTAAATGGGTGAATTTCATGTATATGAATTATAATTCAATAAGCTGTTATTTTTAAAAATCTGTTTCTGAGATGTGAAGTACTTGAGAATCAGCAAAAATCTCTTCCACAAAGCTTTTCTGGTCAACAGTAAAAGAATTAGTTGAAGTCCAATTTACTGTAACTGCAACGAGCTCACAGTATTTTGTTATGTACATTTCTAAAATGTGAATGCAGTTTAAGAAAATACATCATTAATCATTACATCAGCTATTCCAGGCAGCCTGCCATGAGACATTTTTACCAAAAAAAAATCTTAAAAGGAATCCATTTAACCAACCTCAGAGTATATGTTCTTTCTTGTTGCCCCATCTCCTTATAAGCTGTCATATCCCTAAAATTCTCATGTTTAACAATACTAGGCATCATTAATTCAGTCATTAATTCAACAAATATCTGAACCCTTATTGTACACCATGCACTGTTGTAGGCACTTGTATACCTGTGTATGTACGTACACACACACACACACACACACACACACACACACACACACACACACGAGTCCCTGCTCTGGTGGAGCTTACAATCTAGTAAGACAAGATAAACAATAAATGCTGGTTTTAAAGACAGGTTTTTAAACAGGGTGCTATGGTGTGGAGGAATGTTGTTTTACATGGAGTATCTAGGAAAGGAGGCTTCTCTGAGAGAAGTCTGAGGTGAGAAAAGAAGGTGCCCAGCCATACAAAGACCAAGGAAGGTAACTCCAGGCAGAGGAAATAATTTTTGAATGGGATAATCAGGAGGAAAAAAACAAAACAAAAACAGGATTAACCGTGCACTGCCGGTGACCAGCATTCCACCGTGAGTCTCCTGCACCTAGTACAGGCATGTCTGGCAAGGTGGCTTGCAGATTATGGCTGGAATAAGATTTCTCACAATTGTTCAGTAAGAAAGGTCACCTCTGGTTAAGCCCTGCCTCAAGTAATCTTCTTGGACCTCTTGGCAGCCGTTTATTATGTGCACCTCCCATTCTTCCACCACACATGGGTACAAGGTGCTGTATAAGGAAGTGCTGGGACATAGAGACATGCACCCCAGTGACCCCTAAGGCAGGAAATCATCTAGTGGCACAAAAAGGTTGGCATGAACAACACACACAGGTACAAAGTATAAGTGGGCCACAGAAAAGGGAAATAAAATGTAGGCGTGTGCGGAGATCGCTTGCAGCTGGAGCATCAGGGGAAGCCTCATGGGGTGGGGGCATGAGAGCAAAGAGTCTGTGATGCCTGAGAACTTGGACATGTGGGGGAATACAGATTAGTTTGTTGTATCCCGAATTCAGTATATTTCAAAATATTTTAGCTCCCCAACCAAGTTACAAGCTCAGGGAGAGAAGGCCTGATATATTCCTTATATTTCTCTGTGATACTTAGCATTGTATCGTGATGTATTGTGATTCATCATAAGAGAGGAGATGTTGATTTCAGCACTGAGGCAAGGCTAAATTATTCTTTGGGCTTCAAAAGCAGAAGACTCCCCAAACCTCTTAATACACCATCTCATTTAACAGGGACATTCCTAGGAGTTTTTCCAAAATTCAAAGTTATTACAAGTAAACAGGTATATAGTGTGCTTCTGAATACATACACATATACAATGTTTACATGTGTATTGTACATCACTATACCTTAAGTTCAGAATGTCACAAGATTATCTTAAACTTCCACTGCTAAATCAAAGTTTGTACTTCAGAGAAAATACTTTTTTCACTGATCAAACTTTCCCATCCAGGCCCTCATCATCCCTTCCCATTCCCAACAAAAAATCTTAAACCAGAGAAGAAAAGCCAAACAACATTTTTTAGGCAGTGTCTCAACATCTCTAAAAAATATTCCATGGCCAAACTCACCATAAAGAGCTGTCCAAGTTTGATTAATTACATCTAGACACACAGTTCCTGACCTGAAACAGATGGAAAGAATGGCATTTTTTAAAAAATTAAGAAAGCTAGTCGCATGTATCTGGCAACTAATTTTATTTATCAAGAAAAGCACCTTTAACAGATCATTAAAAAGAAAGAAAGAAAGAAAGAAAGAAAGAGAGAGAGAGAGAGAAAGAAAAAAAGAGAAAGGAAGAGAAGAAAAGAAAGAATAGAAAGAAGCCCAATTAGGAAAGGAAAAGTATGAGGAGCAGAATATTTACAGTATTAGTGTTTCCTTAGAGACTGAAAGGAAAAACCCACAACTATACAATGAAGAGACCAGACAACACCTTCATGAAAATTCACATGGGGGGGGGGGGGGGGGCCGTGCACGCGCAGACACACCTGTGTGTCTCCCCAGGACCCTGAGGGCACAATCACACTTTGTGGTTTTCTGGCCTGAAGTGCATCCTCTGGATCTAATGAGGAAACACCAGACAACCCGAAACTGAGGGACGGTCTTTAAAATAACTGATCCATATTCTTTTAAAAATGTCAACGTTAAAAAAGCTGAGGAACTATTCCAGATTAAAGTAGTTTAAAGAAACATGACAAGTAAATGCAATACATGGTCCTGGGCTGATCCTTCACTGAGGGGGGAAAAAAAGTGCCAAAAAGGTACACTGCTGTAATGTGGCAGATTAAAAAGTACTGTATTGATATTCAGTTCGTGAACCTGACGACTATACTGTGGTTACGTAACAGAACATCCTTGTTGTTAGGATGACCGATACAAAGAAGTATAAAAGGACAACAGGGCATGGTATGTGTGTACAACCCACTCACAGAGTTCAGAATACCTCATGTGTATGTGTGTAACAGCAGAACTTAGTGCCGTGACGAGGAAAAACCGCAGGAAAAAATCATGTATTGCAAACAGCATCGAAAGTATGTAATAGGAGGCACATCTTCAAGTATCACTAATAAAATATTAGAAGGAAAGAAAGGGTAGATTAACTGAAATAAAACTACAGCCATTCATGTTTGCTTTACTCTTAAGAACTAAGAAACACTTTAAGGGCTGAAAATAGTAATTCTGTATACAGAAAACTGATCTCTGAATTGCGTCCACATGAAGAGAACGGAGATGTGGAGTAATACAAATGCTAGTTAGGTATCGCAGGAAATGAAGGACCCACTCACGACAGTGGAAAAACTAAGCAACCCAACAGCAGGGTTTGCGCTAAGTGGTTTAGAGTATCAATAACCCTGGAACTCCATAGTTTAAGTGACCACACAGTCCTCTCTGTTGATAAAATCCAAAAAGATAATTGAGGCTTTTTTTAATAATGGAGAGAGAGAGATGAACGCTAATAAGAGCAGTTGCTGCTAAGATTTAACATTTTTAAATAGTTACTTACGCTTCATCAATGTTGGGATGGAAAATTTTATTCATGAATCCTGTAAAAAGAAATGTTAATTAGCAGCAAAAAAGTGTCCAGAGAACAATTCGTTTAAGTATTTCAGTACTGGAAACAATTTCAGTATTGGAAAAAGTTGATGATACCCATAACTCATTATTTTTAATCTTAGATGTTTGGTTACTGGTTAAGACTATATATTCTCCTGACAGTGTCAATCACTTAAAACACATCAAGAGTTCTATTTAAAAAATAAGCAAACTTTGAGAGCAATGTAGCTTCTTATATACAAAATAATCAAGAGAATCTTTTCGGAGCTATGAAGGTACTTGCCAAGAAAATTTGTAGTACTAAATGGGTTATAACTAGTGCCGATTACTTTCATCCGAAAGTTAAGAAAGCTACTCTGACTTCCCTCCCAAAGGTTTTATTGTTCAATCTCTAAATTTAGAGGTTCTGCATTTGAACTTCTCCTTCTGAAGCTCAGTTACTGGTATCATACTGCTACACTGTGTGCGGAACATGAATGAAGCTGTTGAAACACTAAAGGAGCACCGCTTCCAAACCACAAAGGATTTCATAAGAATAGTGACCAAAATATTTCCTTTAACTTTAGTCTACTCATTCCAGGAAACCTAGTTTTGATTAAAATTGGGGCAACCAAGAAATGAGGCAAGGAGTTAAAAAAAAAAAATCTGTCAGATGGCTGTATCTGTCAGGGATTCAAGTTTTTTGATTTATTCCTAGAAAAATAAAGAGAGACTATATAGAGAGAATATATATATATATATATATATATATATATATATATATATATATATATATATAAAGATTTTATTTATTTTTAAAGATTTTATTTATTTATTTGACAGAGACAGCGAGAGAGGGAACACAAGCAGGGGGAGTGAGAGAGGGAGAAGCAGGCTTCCCACAGAGCAGGGAGCCCGATCGATCTCAGGACCCTGGGATCATGACCTGAGCCGAAGGCAGACGCTTAACGACTGAGCCACCCAGGCGCCCCTAAAGATTTTGTTTTTAAGTATAATCTCTCCACACCCAACGTGGTGCTTGAACTCACAACCCTGAGATCAAGGGTCGCATGCTCTACTGACTGAGCCAGCCAGGCATCCCTAGACTTTAACAAACATAACTGACATTTAAATTCCAAAGAGAAACTAATTTTTTCTTCAATTAGAATCAGGGATTTAATCAGTTTGTATATATGCAAATGACAATATGCTAAAGCAGAGGTCCACTGTCAGAGATGTCATTTTATCATCCTTATCTCATTTCAAGACTTCCTTATTCTGTTTCATACTTTTAGTAAATTTAAGTTCCCTACTGAAGTGACCCTATGTCCCCCCCAATCCCACCCTCTCTTACGTCTCTGCCCCCACCTCACGTTTCTCTTTCCTTCACTCAAAATATACTTGGTCAACACCTGTTTGCCAGGCACTGTGCTTGCTCAGGGCACAAGGTAAGTCAGGCAGTACGTTATTCTCCAGGAGGTCACGGCAGCAGCAGGACAAGACACAAGGCAGTAAGTGCAGTGAGCACAAAGAACTGACATAATGGAGGGCATGAGAAGGGGAAGAGGAAGGTATCGGAAAAATGCAGAGAAGGGGCATTGGAGGAGGGTCCTCAAGGATGAGTTTCGACAAAGGTCATCTCGGACAATCTAAGAAACTTCTCTAGACTTAGGAAACAGATTTAAGAATACAAAATCCCGGGTATTCTAATCTTTGTTTGCTCCAGTCACTCCAACACTAACTATGCTTCTAATTTTTGTTCTTTAATCTTTTGTGTTGAAATAGCCTCATGTTTTCTCTATTCCTATCAAGAGAGCCCATGCAATGTTTAAATTACTCTGATGCAAAAAGAAATGCCTTGTGTCCAATTACTATTTCATATTAATTTTTCATTAAGGAAATAAGATGCTTCCAAGTCTGGATTTATGAAGTATAGTGTTTATTGAAGAGATTTAACTAAGCCAATATAAATGTTAAGAGGATAACAATTCTACATGACCTTAGAAAAACACTAATAAATGTATCAGGAAGAACCATGAGGATATTTGTTCCAGCATTATTTATAAAAGTCAAGAACCAAATGCAATCCTATCAAAAGGCACTGGAGAAACTATAGTACATCCATATACTGGGAGTCCTATACAGCCAAAGTAATGAACTAGGTAGGTAAGTATCAATTTGGATAGACCCATAGCTGAAAGGGAGAAAAAAAAAAGTTGCAGAATGATATTTACAGTATGATACCATTTAGATAAACTAAAAGCAACACTACCTATCTCTGTGGCAACAAAAGTACAGAAAAGTGTACTGGACCAACATATACCAAACTTACCGAAGTAATTATTTCAGTGAGGGTGCAGGGTCAAGGTCATGGTGGGAATGAGGAACAGAATGGGAATGGTGATTAAAGAAGAATCTATAACACTATATTCCTTTTAAAAAGAGGTAATGTGCTTGTATATTATTTGCTCTTTTTAAGTGTGCACATAGATAGCAAACATATACAACTGTTAACAGTGGTTAATTCTACATGGTGGGAATATTTTCTCCATTACTCTTTTCAAATCACATCACCACCCCATCCCCCAAATCCCGTACCAGAAGTGGGATCACAGCAATGTAAAAAAGCTAGAAGGAAACAACCAAGTGTCAACAGTAGTCAACTTTGAGAGACTCCCGCATTAATATTACTCTGACTTCTCAAAATTTCTACATTGTGTAAGTTAAAAAATTATAAACAGTAGCAAACATTCTACAACAGACCTAATTATACATAGGCTATCTAATGCTGAACTATTTTAAGGAAAATCAACTATTTTATCTGATCTCAAATCTCACTCCTGTATAAGTAAATTCATTACAAAAAAAAAAAAAATCAAAAGATCTTCAGGTTGTAAGGCATGTGATCTTCAAGATCAGTTACATATAGGAATATACTGCTAATCACAACTGCCAAGAAACTTCCTGATGAGTGGGAAACACCAATGTTTAGCCACTAGATGGTTTAATTCAAGAGACTCATTCTATTATATGGAGAGTACTTTGGCTTGAGGACACAAGAACTTAAAATTCATTCTTGATGCTTAAAATCCTGCTTCTGCTAGATGTCTCAAGCGTTAACACCTAGTCAAGCAACATCTATGGCAGAGGTCCCCAATGCCAAAACTTAAGAAGCGCCTGGAGAGCTCTTTGAAGACAGAAGTGCTATGCTAGAAGGTGCCAAGTGTTACGGAGAAAAACACAGCAAAGGGGACTGGGATAGGAATGCTGGGGTGGGGGCTGCAGTTTTAAATGGGATGGTCAGGGAGGGCCTTATGGAGAAGGTGTCGATTCGAAGGAGGCAAGGGAGGAATCATTCAGTATCCAGGGGAAGAGTGTCTATACAACATGAACAGCCAAGTTCAAAATGTATCAGGAGTTTGCTTGAAATGTTTGAAGACCAGCAGAGAGCCTGGTGAGGCTGAAGCACAGTGAATAAGGAGAAGCCTAGAAGTGAGGTCAGAGAGGTGATGAGCATTTGTGGGCCCTTCTAAGGATATGGATTTTAAATCATTCTGAGGTGGGAAGCCAGAGACTTAGCTAGAGCAATGATACATACAGTCCCTCTTTAAGATTTTTGTTTTAACAAAAGCCTTATCTCCTTTAAAAAAAAAAAAAGGTGAAGATGAAACAGCTCAATCAGGTCACAGCACTTCAGTGCTGGGGACAAAACAAAGATCTGGAGCAAAATGGAGTGGGCTGTCTCTCCTATGGTAAGAATGGATCTTCAACAATCTGATGTCACAGGGAACCTCAAAGGTGTTAAGTCAAGAAAACAGCTAGGGTCATAAGAGCTTTAAATGCTTACCAAAACGGTCTCTGAAAGATTAAGGTGCCTCCCTCCTGGTACAAGGCCTGGAGATTACATTTGGAATCAATACAGTTTCCACACTGTTTTCAATTAAGTCAAGATTTTGGCTTGGTTGAATCCAAGAGTACATAATAGAGAGCGCCAAAAAGAACTCTAGGTAAACACAGTCTTAGCAACAAATGGGTTGGCGCCCAGTCCCCAGTGCCCCTGCTAAGTATAAAACATCATCTGAGCTCTGGGACAGAGGGCAAAATCAAACAGGAAAGAGAAAAGTCTTAAAAGGGACTTGAGTTTTGGTCCCAACCCTGCTATTAAGTGCAGGCCTTGGCTAGATCACTTCACTTCTGTGGGCCTTTGTCTTTACATGAAAATAGCTGGACTGTATGATCTCCAAAATCTCCACTCTTATTCCTTTAATAAAGGGACTATTAGCTGTAACAATCCAGGATTTGATAACAATGGCCAGAGCTCTGACAACAGAGGACTTTAGGGGAAATGTCCAATAGTTAAGTCCATAAAGGAAATTAATTCTGCAAGGCATTATTTTTAGGCACAGAAATATTCGGGAGCATATAATACAAAGCTAACAACATGCTAAAATACCACGACGAGACACAAAATCCACAGACTATTCCAGAGTTGGCAGAGAGTTTATAACCTTGCCTTTGAGGAACAAATTCAGCCACACCAATTCTACCCAAAAAACCATCTCCAAACTACAATGATCTCTTCTTATACCAGGCTTTTTCAACTGTTAGAAAAATACCCAAAGCACATAAACAGAAAGGAGTGTATCTCCTTTACATTTGCTCTTGAATAAGCTGTGGGGAGCGTTTCTGGCAAAGCCACTTACATTCTGGATAACGATGGCAACAATGGCACTTCTGGACAAGGACGGGAGGAGACGGAGAAAGAACAGGCCAGGAATTCAGAGAGGGAACATTCTCAGGACTGAGCGTGTTTGCCCTGGCATGTTTTCCTTCCTTTTGGCAATGCTATCACCACACTAATGAATACGTCTGCAACAAGAGAATTTTCCCAACACTCATTTCCATTCAACCACGAACTATTTTGAAGTTATTTTAAGAAAACATATTTTGAAAACTGCTTTTATGAAAACACGATAAGTGGAAGCAGCAAGTCATTTTTAATATACATGATTTAAGATTTTATTCACTACCAGACATTTTCTAATCATATATATATTTCAGTGATTTGACCAGATAAAATTCAGAACTCCTTCGACTCTTTTAGACAATTATTCTCTGGCATGACTCAGGCACTTATAAAAGGGAGGACATTAGGAACAAAGGTTTAGCTAACAAGTTCACCACCTCTGTTCTCTATCTTTCAGCAGAAGGGAATCAGGTGATACATAACCCTGGAGGAGGAATCCAAATCATGCTTAGTTGAGGTTTAAAAAAAAACTACTTATCTTAAAAAAAAAAGAACAGATTATTAAAATAGAAAAATGTGCCATGCTTTTGCTTGTTACACTCCAATACTCAACTGTTCTAGAATAACAAATCTTTTGACCCATAGGCTAATAGAGAAAAGTAACATCATGCCGAGTCATGCAGAAAACTGGTTTTTATTTCAGCCTGTTTCTGCGTCTAATCGCAGGAAGAGATCTGTACAAAGTTGTACGCACTTTCGAGTAACTTCTGATATTGGGGTCAATATGTAAATAAAAGTGGCAAAAAATCTTTACTTCTGAGGATATTTTTAATGATCAAATTTGTGGACAGAATGAAATACCTAGGGCCAGTTATCAATACAGAAATTTCCTTCAGAATAATCTTGTGAAATGAAAGGTTAAACAAGTGACTCATGAAACAAGGTAAATCTACCCTAAGGTAAGTAGGTGAAAAACACCAAAAGCAAAAATGGTTAGCTCTATCCCAGGGGTAAAATGAGCTTGGACTGCAGATGGTTGAGGCAGTTGTGGCTGATGCAATTTAATTATAAGTTTATGAATTCCTGTGAGAAAATGGTAAGTGAATACATTCAATTATTCTGATATTCCATCTTCACGATAGATGCCCACATAAAGTAGACTATTCAGAAGCAAACTGATTAATTCTATTTTTTTAAAGTCGATATAATTGTTAAAAATATACTTATTAAAGATTGAATCTTATCGCCCCTAGCAGTAGTATCTCGGACTATATGTTTTTTAAGGGTAATAACTTGAATCTCCATTCCTAGCATGCAGGAGGTGACCAGGGTTGGGATGTTTCGGCTAAAAAGGGGGTGGGGATGCCGCCAGCTTCACCAGCGACAGCCATCCTGTCAGCTTTGTGCATGAACACACGCTCAGAGAGATTTTCATCTTACCTCAGACAGCTAGGCCCAGCCCGTGGCAGCCTGCACCTGGGCAGAAGTCTCTTCCGAGAGCTGAGCCTTTCCTACTCAGGAGAGATGGACCTGGGCCGGTCTCTTCTTGGGTGAGGAACCAAGCAAGGAGCTCACTCTCAATGCCCTGTGTCATGGGAACTTCTGAACTGATCCTGTGTGTGTTCAGGAGATCTAAACTCAACAAGGGGTCCTTCTTTTCTGTTTCTTCCTTTCTCTCTGATAATATGGAATCTGAGGAATGGGCTGGATGGATAAGAAAAGTTCATTTATAACTAAGAAAAGGTGAAGTGTTATCCTTCAACAGCCTAACCCTGCTACCAACCTCGCAGATTACCAAAACCTGCAGCCTTAACTCTACTCTCCCGTAGTTTCATTTTTGACAGATGGTAATCTCTGTCCTTTCTCCACAATTTATCTTTCACTCTTCTGATCATTCTTAAAACCACTGTCTGAATCAGGCAGTATTTATTCTCATGGTCAGAGGCAGTATAGAACACACGTGGCCACTCTTAGTAAACAAAGTCGTGGTTAAAAGATAAGGCTCCAGTCAGACTGCCTAAGATCTACTCTGTGAGCCTTGGGAAAGTTAAGAGTTACTGAATCTCTTTGCCTTTGCTTCTTCCTTCATAAAGCTAGGTTCATCTAGGTTAATATTGGTATCTATACATCACAGGGCTGTTATGAAGAGTAAATGAATCTATGTACTGCATCTGACCAGCAACCGGCCCACAGTAAGCACTCAAGGTTACTATTAGCTTCATGAGCTCAGGCAAGCAACTTCATCTCACCTTCCTCTTCCTAAGAATGAAAATATCTGCCCCTACCTATACTCCTCTCTGAGACCTTTAGCCAACTGTCCAGAGCATTAGAGGCTGTGTTGATTACTGGATATTAGGCTTCCTATAACCCCATCACACTGGAAATAGCAAATACAGTTACTGTAACATTTAGTACTAAAAAGACCGTTCTAATTGCATTTGGGATGGGGGCAAAACACTAGACTGGAAACCAGAAGGCAGATTCTGCAACTAGTTAGTAGTGATTTATCTCCACCTTAGGGAGCCTCATTTTTACTATCCTTAAAATAAGGCAACTGGGTGATATAATCTGTGACGTTCCTTCTAGCAATATGGTTTTCACAACACCAGAAATATGAAACAAATCTTAAATTGTGGTGAACAAGCTTTTCAAAGGAACTAAGACATCACTCTTAATTGTTTTTAGAAGAATCACAGTTTAACTAAAGAAAGAGGAAGCCAAGAATACATGTTTTCATTATGATAACAATCCAAAAAAAGAAGGAATGGAGTTAATGCCAAAAAGATGTCAAAATTAATAACCAGCTCAAAAGCTAGAGGTCACCTACTATAATTAAAGTAGGAACTAATCTAAAGAGCAAGTTAGGTGGAATTTTTATATAGCAAATGGAAAGATTATATAATAATGAATCGCCAAAGGCAGAATTAAAACTGACATAAGCCAGCTTCAAGAGGGAAGTGGACAAATCTGACAGAAGCAAGCTTGTACAGAGGCAAGGCCCTCCTTAGAGGTGGCCTGGGGGAGGGAAAGTGCACTACCGTTTTTATTCTGGCTTAAGAGCAAGATGAAGGTGAATGAATTTATATGTTACAGACGCTCGCGGGTTTTTCTGTTAATAGGGCCAATTTAACCACTAGCTTCTTCCATCACTGAGTACTTCAGCACCTGGCACCCAAGTCTCTCTGTCATTTTCAGAGATATCAGCCATGCAGACCACACTCCTCACACCCCGTCCTCTCCGCTCCTGAAGCTTCTCCTCCGTGTACCTTTCCTCTATCCCATCTCACTCACACTGCCAGGACATACCTTGAACGTTGTCGTCTTACAAACAGCTTCACCTCCAAAATCACAGCACCTCCTGCCCACCACACTCCTGACCCTCCCTTTTCTTCCCGCCTACCAGTCCTCCTATCTTCACCCCTCTCCTTGCTTAGTTTAAGATTTAAGAGCTATCGCCATCATCGCTTTTGAACAAGCCTCTGCAAATCCCGTGCCCTCTCCCCTCCCCAAATGCCCATCTACAACAGGAGGAAACCCATCATTCACATCCGCTGTACTTGGACTTGAAGGCGCCACTGAACACTCCTTCGTTCACTTGCTCACGCCCTCACCTCAGTACAGAGCAGGCAATGTTATCAGACCCTGAGGTGAGGAGAACGAGTATTAGAACAAACCCAGGGACTGCCTTCACAGAGCTTCTATCTACTGGGCTAGCAGGGAGGAGAGACACAGCGTACACACCAACTTTAAAAAGTATGCTCAATTACCTTTTGTGGATTCAACATCACCAGTAATTTTCCTTTCTCCCTTCACTAGTTGCCTGGTCCCCATTCTCCAATGACTTGTGCATTTTATCATTATTCTGCAAATCTCCCGTTCCCTTTGCTCCTCCATTTCTCACTTGGACTTAAACACCCTGCCCATCTTCTTTGAGAAAACGGGAGCCAATGGAGAGGATTCCTCATTGCTCCCATCAAAATCCCCCCGGCACAGTGCTCATTCTTCCTGCCTCAAGAGTTTACTCACATGCTTCAGGTCTTCCCAAACACAGGTCCTCCACTTCTGTCCTGATCTGGTCCCCTCTAACATCTCGAAGGCACTGGACCTGCAGTCCTCCTCCTGATCCCCAGCAATCACCAAGATTTCCCTCTTTCCTAGACAACTCCCTACAACAAGCACATCAACATCCTTCAGAATTTCCCATTTCAGAGGTAAAAAATAAAACCTTCCTTTTATCTGCCCCCATTTTGTGTGCTTTCCTTCATACAGCCAAACTTCTTCAAGGCAATGTATTCCAGACACCAGTTTCTCACTGTTGACACCCTGATCCAAGCCACCAGTATTTCTACTCTTTTCACACAATAACAGAGTGATCATTAAAACCTGCTTAAAACCTTTCAATGATTTTTCCATTGCATTAAAAATAAAATGCAAGCCTTTCACCTGGCCTACAAAGCCCTACAGGAGCTCACCCTGCCTGCCTCTTGGACCCTCTCTCCTATTTCACTGTTTCCCCATCCTTCTTTCTTCCTTGTGCATTCTAAGCTCCTATGTGCCTCAGGGCCTTTGTCCTCACAATTTCTTCTGCTTGGAATGCTCTCTTCCCTGATCTTAAAGATCAGGGCTGGCTTATTTTTTTTTCCCTTTTCACTTAAACCTCAAGCTTAAATTTACTTTGTCAGAGAAGCCCTCCCTGAACACCTAATCTAAGGTAGCTATTATGTCAATTTCATCACATCAATTCTCTATAAAGCTATCGGACATTTTAAATTTTTGCTTTATCTTTTTTCCTCAAAGAATATAAGGGTCAAGAGAGCAATGTGTTCACCTCTGTATCTCTAGCACCTAGAATAATGTCCTGCACACAGCTGGTATCTAATAAATTTGTGAGGCTGACTAGTAGAAATGGTGTAAAATGTATCCATATTCTGAGAAAGTAGGTTCTGCTTCAGCTGCCAGATACACTCTAAAAAAAAAAACAAAACTATCTTGAAAAATTTCATTTTCAGAACAGCAGTAAAAAGGGAGCTTTTAACAATGGCTTACATTCTCATAGCATTATCTAAACAACAACAACAACAAAAACTTTTACAAAACTTTCCTACTAGAACCTTGTTTCTCTCTACTGGAATTCAAAAGCTATAGATCACTACAAAGTAGCAATTATATAACTGAGACAGAAACTAAATTCAAAACCAAGGTCACGAAACTAGAGAAGTATAGAGGTGATCTGAATGGAATTTTGCTTCCTCAGTCTAAGAATTCATTCTATTTGTGGAACTATAATGGTCCAAACAGGCCTCTCTTAAATGACTAACCCCAAACCTTTCAGAAATGACATACCCTACTCCAAATCCTGGTCCACCCCTGACAACACACCTGAGGAGATAATTGTACAATGTTTCCATCTAGGAAGACACAAAGTCAAATGGTAAACATTCTATACTCTATAGTTTAGTCATACCATAAAATTCCATTCCAAAAATATTGTGAGGTAATTTCTGGCAATAGTGAATTAAAAATTTATAATGCTAGACGTGTCTGCTATTCTGACAATGAAAAAGGTTAAATCACCTTCCTTAATTGCTGGCACAAATAAAAAGAGTAAGGTGCACTGATTATCAGAGTATCTTCTAATTAAGAACCTCTGACAGATTGGGAGATTCAGAAGGTACTCTGACAAATGATCTAATCCAGTTTCCTTGAAACAGGAAGATCTAAACTATTCTATTAAGAGGACAGCTGACCTAACCATAGAGGCCACTGGCAGAGCTCAGCATAGTATTCCAGCTATTGTTATTGTCCATGACCTTTCCATTTTGTCTTCATTTACTCATATGGTTTGGTAACTCTTGCTATATGCCATTGGCATCAAATTCCATTGCAGAATGAGTGTGGTTTTTCCCCCTGGCCATTTTATCAACATTAAGCAAACTATTAAACAGTCCCTCCAGAATCTTGTTCTCAACCAACCATTCCTCTTACTCTGCTCTATCATCACATTTCCATCCAGACGCACAATGCATGCAGCCTGCTCCTGGGAGAGAGTCTTCCTCACTGTTAACGTGGAGATGTACATAGGCAGTATTTCAGAAGTTAGTTTCTAGACTTGTTAGCTGGATCTTTCCATTTTTAAGAAGTATAAATGAAAATAAGTGTAAGTGGTGACACAGTTCCCACACTAAGGGAAGGTTAAGGTTATTTACAAAAGATTCTAAAATACTCTATAGTTCTATCTGAAATTAGTCAAATGCAGTTCTATTAATATACTAACCACCCAGTAATCATTTAAAATAAGATAAAATGACAAATTCTTAATTTTCTCTTGAATGCTAGTGTTTAAGTAAAGTAGCTATGGTGTGATGGAGACCACTGTAGATCCCGAAGGGCGACTTCAAGGAATTTTCAAGACCTTTAGAGGCTGGAAGCCTTAAATCTAGTATTTTATGTCTGTATTTTATTAGAAGACATAATTTGCCCCCTGGGCTTAGGTTTGTTGAAAGTATTATTATTACTTATTAGCTATGAACAAGGACCTTTTTTGGTTCATATGAAGAGAAAAATGGAGCAAGGGGGAACGCGAATGGAAGAGTCAGACTGAAAAGAGGAGTGGGTAAGAACTGCCGGGGGCAGCAACCCAAGAGAAGGGACAAGAGGTCTGAAGAAAAGGAGTGAAGAACAGTTACATGTGAAGGTGTAGAGACAGTGCCCAAGATGGGGCAAACTAAATCGCAAGCAGAAAAACAAAGGAAAGAGAGCAGTCTGTACCCTTACACACACACGTCATTAAATCTGAAAGGAAAAAGAAAGGAAACTGGTGGGAAACACGAGGGCCAGCAGGCCCTTAGCAAGCTACCAGGTGAGAATCCTGGCCAAGGAGAAGCTTAATGGCTTTCTAGAACAAAGGACAGGAAAAGCGTAGACCCAGACAAAGATGTAGACGGGACGTTCAAAAGTTATGCCTTTGCCATATGTTTAAAAATATATCCTTCTATAAAGAAACTTATTGTAGAGTATTTAGAAATTATAGAAAACTGTTTTTAATCCCCTTAACAGCCATGGATAACTGTATCAATGTTTTGGCATTCAGATCTGGAATTTCATGGAAATAATTACAAGTTACACTATAGAAGGTTACCATGTTCCTGTGTGTTCCTTTATTTTTATTTTTTTTTTTAAAGATTTTGTCAGAGAGAAAGAGAGCACAAGCAGAGGGAGCAGCAGGCAGAGGGAGAAGCAGGCTCCCCGCTAAGCAAGGAGCCCAAGGTGGGACTCGATCCCATGACCCTGGGATCATGACCTGAGCCAAAGGCAGACCCTCAACTGACTGAGCCACCCAGGCATCCCTGTGTGTTCCTTTAATGATTGTAAGGCATTTTGTCCATTAAGATACACCATAATTTAACTACTTTACTATCTATTGGGTCACTTAGTTTGTTTCAAGTTTTAAAAATAAAAGTCTTAAGAATAACACTGCAATTTGCATACTCCTGTACATTAATCTTAGCGCACATCTCTGAATCTTAAGAGAATTTAAGTAAAACGACTAAAAGGATATAAAATCTTCATCGATCAACATATACTGCTAAGTTGGCTACATCTTCCCTGCCAATGTGACAAATCCTGTATCTCCCACACTTTTTAAAACATGCATTCTTTGGAATAGACATAAAACCATTCTGTATCCTATGCTTATCAGTTACTTTTAAGTTTTTATTCAAAACTGATCTAATTTACCCTCTTTGTATATGGGATCACTCATCTGTATTTCACCCCGACAGCAACGGCAAGTCTGTGTTTTCTCTTACTGGTAAAAGCATTCTCTTAATAGATGAGCGCATGCTAGAGACAATCTGGGGAAGTATGGCATATGGTGGTCTCTGGAGCAACTTCCCTGCATAAAACAGAATCTTCACGGACTGGGGATTACTTGGGATTTTCAAAAAGTGTTATTTCTAAAGTCCTTATGCGCATCTTCACATCTCTGAAAGCTTTCTAAAAACTATGTTCTCAAAACATGAAACAAAATCTTTCTTGTAAAAGCCTATCTCCTTCCATACACTCTCTTCACCAACTGAGGCACTAACTCACACCTCTCCTCCAAAGCAATGAAATCTTGTCACTACAGCCCATGCAATATTTTATTTATGTTGGTCTTCTCTCCTAACTAGTGAGAGCTTCCTGTGACCTTCCTAATTACTAGGAAGAACGCCATCTATCCTGAGTATCTAATACACTGGTCAATATCAAACATGCAGTGTTACTTAATTCTAATATCTCATTTTCTAGAAAAGGAAACAATGGTTCAGGTGAGTATCATTTTCTTGGTCAAGGAAAACCAGGGCCAGAAGCATTCTTTCCTGATACAAGCACACTCTCCGAACTACACAGCTGGTCACACCAGCAGCACAGCACTAGCATTCCAGGAATCCTTCTAAATGAAAAAGATAAAAGTCTGAACTTTTGAATAAATCAGAACTTAAAGATTCAAATATGATTTATTTCAAAGCAGTCTCTCTGAAAAGCTATGCAAATATCTCACTGATGGTACAACTGATTAGAGAAGTTTTATAATTTCTCTTTGAAAGAGCCGTTAGGGTCAGTTCCCCAGAAAATCATTAATCCTTAAACTTAAGCCAATTTAATAATCATATATCATTTTACACTCCAACTGATGTCACTCAGTTTTTCCATTCATCTTATTCTGTGAAATTAAATGACCTCTAGCCATTTCAAAAACTTATATCCAGCTTCAAAGCATCAAGATGATTTCATAAACATTATCACTAATGATACTCAAAGAGAATATAACATTCCAAAAGATCAGCTTAAGATGTTTGAAATAATGATGGCATTTAGAAAGTTCATAATCTCTTTGTATTCCTTCTGCAAATAGTCTGTTTATATTCCTTCTCTTCCCAAAGATAACTCAAATTATCTATTTTGAAAGAAAAAAAAACTTGTATATCAATTGTTTTTAAAGGATTATTTTTAGTTATAACTCAGGCAATCATGTAACTACTGAAAACTCTAAAACTTATTTAGAGGATACCCCAAAAGATGAGCATGTCAAATAGCATTGAATATACACTGAAATATGCATAGAAAATTGCTTTAAAGTACATATACCAGAATGTAAATGATGATATCCATTGAGGGACAGGATTATGAGACAACTTTAATTTTTCTTTATTTTTGGTCACCTGGACCTTCTTACATTCCTACTAAGAATATGGAGCATTTATACAATAAATAAAGATCAAACATATACACACACACACATTAACATTCCAAGGTCTAAGCAGTAAGGAAGCTTAATCTAAATTTGCACATCTTAATATTTAAGAGCTCAAAATTTGGCTCAGGAAGAAGGGTATGCCTAGATACTAGAGAGGCAGAATTTAAAAAGAATCTTAAGGCTGGGTTTATCTCATCTCCTTGCCCTTCTATATAATTCTACCACTACCCATACAACTCAGAAAGGAAACCTTGCCTATTCTAAATGAGCCACTACCTCTCTCAAAATGTTTAAAGCAAATTCAACAGTATTACATTGTTGATGACCTGAAAATGGGTCACCCCCCACAACTGATTATAACCGTCTTATGCAATGTTCCTTTGGAGGAAACAAGCAGAGCTTGTACAAACCAGACCTACTTCCCTATGAGAAGATGGCACACATCTGTACGTATAACCAAGTTCTGAAAGCACACAGAAAGGCAAGAGCAAAATCAGGAAGAAGTTAAATCAGCCTAGTCATTTGTCCGAAGCAATTTCATATTACATCATTAATTTAAGAAAGTACAAAGGCATCTGTT
Organism: Zalophus californianus; assembly: GCF_009762305.2. NCBI lineage: Eukaryota > Metazoa > Chordata > Mammalia > Carnivora > Otariidae > Zalophus > Zalophus californianus. The sequence goes on from NC_045606.1 coordinate 83,953,894, forward strand.
GTGTCATTAGTGAATAAATAAACAATGCCTAAAGTTTAGACATGTTTACTTTGAAAGTTATGATGAAATAATTACATTGTCTGGAAAAAAAAATCTGTTAATAAGGCTTGAGAAATAAATCCGTTTCTATAGGATATGTAATTGCTTTTCTACATAGATCACTGTTAAACAGCTATATTGTTTTCTTTCTGACTAGGAATTTAGGGCTCAAAACTAGATTCAGCATGCCAATTTTTAGTCTCTAATCAAACAGACATAATAAGAAATATATCTGAATGAATTTATATGGTTTATACATCCCATCTGTAAAGATTTAAAGATCAGACCACTCAACTACACAAAAGTTCAAATGCCTGTATAGAAAGAATGGAACAATGGGGGACAGGCGACCACAATGTAACAGAAAAGTACCCCCCCCCCCCCGCCCCCAGCTGAGTAACACCACATTCCATCACTCTGGAATGAACTGGGAAGGACTGCTGCTCCAACCCTACAGGTATTAAGTCAGATATACTTGGGGATTATCTCACAGCTCCCTTCCTATTTCACCAGCTGATAACCCTACACCTCAGAGACCCTTGCAGCAAGGGGGAAATTTCCAATTCAATCATTCAGAAAGAAATCTTCTCCATTCCTGAGCTTAGAAAAATCATCCAAGGGACCTTAAAAGGAAATCAAGTTATTCTTAAAATGTACACCAAGAGTTCTTGGCGTTAAGAAGGAATCTCTGTATAGCGCAAAGCTTGAGAGCAGCAGGGTAGCCAGATAGTGGAAGAGAACCTGCTTCATTTGAGGATGATCCTACCTTTTCCACATTACTTATCTTAGAAATGTGGAGGCCTAGAATCAAAATATAAAGCGGAGGACCATCTCCTTAAAAAACAAAACAATAAAACAAAAAACCTTTTTGTTGGAGGGTGGGTGGGGTGGGTGGTGTCTAAACACCAAGAGAACCTGGCATTAGTTCCAAAGACAAGCCCGTAGCAGCAGCAAGACGTATGGACCCTGGCAATTCTGACCACAAGGTCCAGTGTGACTGTCTGAGAAGGCATAATATATTCCAATTTCATTTTTTTCTTCTTTCTTAAAACTAGTCAATATTTTATTATAGTTCAGACTCATCTTTAGAATGAAAATTTTAAAACCTGGCTTAAGTTAGCTGAGTTACTACCATTCCACCACCTCAAAACCTTTAAAAACGTGTCAACCTTCGATCGGATGTACCTAGATAGCATCTGCTGCTGAAACGCCTGAACTGTCACTAAGTGCCCTAATGGGGGTGGTGGGTTAATAATATCGCCAATTAGCGCAGAGAGAAGATGAAGGAGAAAAAAAAAGTACCTCTTTATACAATCCCACTGAGGCTCCTACTCTACTTTCTTCAGCTGTTCAGGGGGTTAAAAGGATGAAGAGTAGAGAGAGCGGGAAAGGGTGATTTCACTGCTAGGTACCCACCGTTGAAGCGAACAAAAGCAAAGGAGGATCTAGAGAGGATTTTTAAATGACAGAATTGGAATTAATGTTACATAGTGTTCATTCTAACAATCTAGAAATTAAAATGAGATTTATGATATGTTTATTATTTTACTGCTTAGCCTGAATAGACAGTGGGCCTTAAAATCGTTTAATCTGACCCTGACAGGAAAATCTAGTTATAATCATTACAATCATGCAAAGGGTATATTTCATCATCTGTCACACCGTGAAGTCCCACAAAAAGTCACTGATTAACTGAGTTTTTCCTTTTTAGGCTTTGGTTAGGAAACCATTTCTGAAGTTATCTCCCACAAAATGCAGGATTTTTTTTTCCTTTTCTCTTTGCTTTCAAGACTCTCTAATGGGAGAACCTGGGTATTACATACCTATAGATGGAGATTTGAAAGGGTATTTATCAGGAAGATCCACTCTAACTTTCCATACTCCGCCTTCGTATGGTGCTGAAATAAAAGTAAAAATGTTAAACATTAGAACTGTGCCTCCACATTAAAACATAAACCCGAGCATAAGTGAAACATTAAATCCTAGTATCTTTTGAAAACCTTGCAAATTAATTCCTTCAGAGTCAGGGACCTCATAATCAGTAGGTATTCTATGTTCAGATTAAAGTACTTTACTTTAAAAGATGTAGAGTTCGAAAATAAGCAAAGATTCATTTCTCCCCTATGTTTACCTGATTTTTTTAAGTATTAAACACTACTCAATTAGTTGGTAATTAACAGCCTCCTATTTCAATCTGCCCCGTTGACCCACCCCCCCCACCAAAAACAATTTCCCCAAAACCAACCATGTTGCCACTCATTAATAAAACAAAAAAGAAAACAGTACTCACAATTTGTGTTTAATACTGTCACACAGAGATAAAAGAGAAAAGCATATGAAGTAATTATGGTAAGAGCAAGATTTCCTTACTGGTTCTAGAGTTCCATTAAATTTATTGTTCAACTACTACACATACCTCCACTGATATTCTCATTACCTATTAATGAGTAGAGAAAAAAAGAAACTGAAAAAGAAGAACGCATATGAACACGTGTACTTACTTCCTTGTGGTCCATAAAACTTCACTACAAATTCATTGAGTCCTCCCAGGATCGTAACCTCATGCTTACTCTCAATGCTAAGGTGGAAGGTAAAGGAAAGTACACAGGCTCTATATTACCTGGAAGAACTAAAGATGATATCCCCAAGATATGCTATGTAAAGTGTTACCAACATTTGATATGAAACTGATAAAATATGAAATATACATAGTCATTCTGGTCATTTAGAAGGGAATATACACTCTTATGAAAAGAATGTGAATGAACTTTAGAATCAGAGACTGGTGTTCAAATCCCAGGACTTAGCAAGCAGCAAGATGTACTGGGTTTGTGAGCCTACACAACATAATAATGTAAGCTCACTCCCCAAGCCTTTGTTATCTTTGTCCATCAGGAAACACCACTTCATACGATTTCTGTGAGGATTAAATGGGTTAAGTATGTAAAACATGTAAACTGCATTTTATAGATAATGTAAGTCAAAAATAGGCACTTAGTTTTTTCTCCCCTCTGTAGTCTCTCCTCCCCATCTACCGCTAGTGAACCTTTTAACATAAACTCCATTATTCCCTTTAGTCAAATTCAAAAACTTAGCAAAATACTGATTCTCCTAAATTAGAAATATTATGCTCCTAAGATTATGGATTTACTTAAGCGAAGTCCCCACATGTTTTCCCCCTGGCTTAGAGAATAATCAAATAATTAATGATACCACCTTGCTACAGGTACTGTTAATTGCAGAAGAGCAACAAAACCAATCAATCAACCTTGTCTGTAGTCTTTATTTTCACCTCTCTTTCCCTCCTTTCCAAACCTCTCTCCTACTTAGACTGGCCTCTAGTTTCTGGCATGTTCTGGGGCTCTAATCACAGGAGTAACACTCGTGTATTCTCTTCCTCAGAAACTTATCCGTCCCTGAGACTCTTACATGTTTAACTACTAAGATTCAACTCTAAAAGCCAAACCAACGCTTATCAGTAGAGAAGAGGGCTACTGGTCTAATATGTACCTGTTTTAGATTTCTTCTTTGTGGTCTAAACAAATAACAACTTGGGAATTTTAGGTGCGGGGCTTTGGGGGGCCCTCAAATCTCACAATGAAATTAAACAAGAAAACCCCAAACAACCAGGTATGATAAACTGGTCTCACCTTTCTCCATCAGCAGTACAAATCACATTTTAACTACAAGTACTATTATACCAAAGACAAAGAAGCCAAAGAAATTTTTAAATGTTCTCTTACATAGAGAAATATTTTTAAAGATATGAAATTACATATTTGGCTCTCCCTATCTTCTGTCCTACAGGCCACAGAACAGAGGGGCTGGGTGTACTTTTGGCAAAGTCCTTACTCAAAAGCCTTGAACAGGGACACCTAGGTGGCTCAGTCGTTAAGCGTCTGCCTTCGGCTCAGGTCATGATCCCAGGGTCCTGGGATTGAGCCCCACATCAGGCTCCTGGCTCAGCAGGGAGCCTGCTTCTCCCTCTGCCTCTCCCCCTGCTCATGCTGTCTCTATCTCTGTGTCTCAATGAATAAATAAAATCTTAAAAAAAAAAAAAGCCTTGAACAATCTCCACTAGAGATATTTAATTAAGACAATTTAGTCTTATGCTAATCTGATCTCATTCTTTTCTAAATGAAAGCTGTTTTAATAGTACACACACTGAAAGGACTCAAATAGTATCCATGCTGGAAAACAGGCTTCATTTCTCACTTGGTCAAATGACACATACATGCATGTTGTACAATTTAAATTCTTCTTGACCGGTCACCCTCTGACACCCAGCAAAATATTCCAAAGCTAATGCTAATGTAATAAATAAAAGTATAACAGGTTAAAATTTGTTTTAAAACAAGAAACAAAAAAAGCACCTTGAGTTAGAAGTTAAATCTAGTTACAATGAACAAAATTAAATACAAATAATAAAGCCCTTGAAGAAAACAGACTTTAAAAAATAATCTTGGGGTGAAAAGCCTTTCCTAAGAGTGATAGGCTTGTATAAAATGGTTTATAGAAGCCAGAAGCCAGAAAGGAAAAGATGAGCAGATACAAGCACACACACACTTAAAACTTTTATATTGTAAAAGACAAAATTAAAACAAACTAAGAAGAATAAAATTATAGCATATGACATTCCAAAGAATGTGAATTAAAACATAAAAGGTTATTACAAAGCAGTAAGAAAAATTAAAGGGGCCCCTGGGTGGCTCAGTCAGTTAAGTGTCTGACTCTTGATTTCAGCTGAGGTCATGATCTCAGGGTTGTGAGATGGAGCCCCGAGTTGGGCTCTGCACTGGGCAGGGAGCCTGCTTAAGAATCTCTCTCTCCCCGCCCATCTCTTTTCTCTCCCTGCTCTGCTCCTCCCTTCCTTTGAAAAAAAGAAAGAAAAAAGAAAAATTAGAAACACCTTGACAAAGAAAAGACCAGAACGGCCAAGAAAACAAAATGAACACAATTAAGCTGAAGTTTAACTCATTAGTTTAAAAAGACATTGTTCACCATAAATTGATAAAGATGAAAGAGCTGATGAAAACCTAGTGTTCAGTGGAGTATAAATTCCTATTCCTGAGGATAAATTTAGCACTGTGTTCCAAAACTCAAAATAAATTTATTTTTATTCAAATTTCACTTTTATGAAGTTATTTTTTTTTAAGATTTTTATTTATTTATTGAGAGAGAGAATGGTAGAGAGAGAGCATGAGAAGGAGGAAGGTCAGAGGGAGAGGCAGACTCCCTGCTTAGCAGGGAGCCTGATGTGGGACTCGATCCCGGGACTCCAGGATCATGACCTGAGCCGAAGGCAGTCGCTTAACCAACTGAGCCACCCAAGCACCCGTATGAAGTAGTTATTTTTTAAGAAAATAACCAGACGCTGCTGGTGGGAGTGTGATACAGTTTCCACCACTCTGGAAAACTGCTGGTGTAGAACGCTACACACATGCACACCCTCTGCCCAAGAGCACTACTCCCACTAGGTAGGCATAACTATGACCACCAAGCACAGGTTTAAGAGTGCTCACAGCACTACTTACAGTATCCAGAACTGAGGTTACTACCCAAGGCTCATCACCAATAAAAAGGATAAACTATGGTTGTCACCCAACAGAATACTGCACAGCAATAAAAAATGAATTGCAACACTTAAGTGTATGAGTCCCCCAGCTATTACAGTGAAAGAAACCAGGTACCAAAGAGCACACATGATATGATTCCATCTATACACATTTCACACAGGCTAAATGAATCAATGGTGTTAGAAATTAGGATGAGTTACCCTAGTGGGGACTGTGATCACTGTGAAGTGGTTGGAGGGGGACTTCTAGGGTGTCGATTAAACATTTATTTGTTCCATTTATCACTGAGCTACACAGATTTGTGGACTTTTCACATACATGCTCTTGTTCAGCAAAAAGTGTATCTGAAACGTGCAAATATGTTTACTGGAATATGTGAAATTTAAAAATGAAAATTAAGTATCAAAAGGAACTGATTAAATGGGTTATAAACCATTTTATACAACAGGCTGCCACTAAGTCCACTAGTGTTTACTGGTGCCCTCTCCACACCCAGAGCTCCTCCAATGTACGTTTCTGCTCAACTTGAGGTATCCAGAAGTAGGCAACCGAATAAAGTAATACAGGTAAAGACACCCCATTCATTAGACAAAACCAAATAAATTCACAAGGATAATGAAAGAAGAGAGTAAGGTAGAAGATTCAAAGAGTTTAACAAAAAGAAGTCATAAACTAATTTTATAATCTAAAAATCTGGAGAAGCGGCATTCCCCATTAGTCAGAACTAATTCGCTATGAACAGCATTGATGGATAGCAATTACGCATTTAAAATTACGAGTTATCCACATGGCTATCTTTTCCAGAAAACTGAAGATATTTCTATCCTTTACATGGATGCAATAAATCTGGGTTTCCTCCATTTTGTGATCTGAGAGTTAGTCCATGCTTTTATCTACTTTCCAAAGAAAATTCTCCTTTCCCAACAGTCATGTTCAAATGAGATTAGAAGTCAATGCTCCAAACCTCCCCTTTCCCACGATCCCTGGTACAATCTTCCTGTCAGATATACTGGGTCTGTCTTTAATTACACATTATACTATAAATTAAAGAGTTCTTATAGCCCATTTCATATGAAAAACTAAAAGTAAACTGAATGAAACCTTTAAAACTCCTACCAAGTTGGTAAAATGAAGAAGCTGTGCTAAATTTGTTGCCTTAGAATGGTACAGACAACTAAATCAGATGGAAAAAAAGAATTTAAGTTTAGTTGAAAGAAAAACACTGCATTAAAAATAAGCCATTTCATCACCACGAATGAATGACTTGCCCACAAAAAATATAAAATTACTTGACTACTGTCACCACGTGTATTTATGGTAGAGGCCACGAGTTTCTTTCTCCTCTCTGCTGCAAAGTCAAGGGCAAATGAGGAAGGAAGGCAAATGAGAAGGCAGGTTACAATGACAAAAATAATGATCTATTTCTGAGACGTGCTGGTCAGGCTAGTAGACTGGCGGGAAGTCACTAGAAGGTGTCTTGATTACTTTCTCAGTTTCAAAGCTTGAACACAGAAAATATATTCAGATACTGTCCTGATAAATATATGTTAAATAAACCCATAAAACCACATTTTACTCACCTGTGATCTAAGTTACTCCCACAATACTGCTTTTTACCTTTTTAGCATTTCACTATTAAGGACTATCAGCATTTTCAGTAGAATAATGATTAACATTCCCAGGAGCCCAAGTTCATTTCATTTTTTAAAATGCCAGCCACCCACCACCTTATTTTTCCTGAATGGCATTATGATTACACAATCTAATATTTAAAGGTTAATGCCAAACTGTCAAGAGATAACTGACATTCTTGGCAAAACGTGTCTATCGGGATTTTTAGAAATGATTTTTACATACTTCTGGAATTTTCCAGAAAGGGAGCCAAGGCCTAAAAGTCTGTGACGTTAACAGGTCAAAGACCTAGGAATCAGACAACATTGTTTCCTAAGTTTACTGATAATGAGCTTATAAAATAAATGAAGGGTGGCCTCCCTGAGCTGTGTCCATGGAAGTAAGGGACTGGTCGTGAAGAATGCACTTCTGTGCAGAAGGTAAAAGCAATTTGCGTGGCTTTCTCTATATACGTTCAGACCAGTCTGTTTCCAACTCTCCTTGAGATGAATCATACCACAAACGTTGAAGAAACTTGCCAACCTTTATTTACAACCTAGTATTCTTGATAAAAACATGGCATGTCTATAAACCATTAATGTGCAAAATATCACAAAAATAATACTTTTGGGGTTACATATGTAAGGAATCCTTCTCCTTTAGAGACATACACTGAAATATTTACTAATTAAACTATATGATGTCTAGAATTTGCCTCAAAATAAACCAGTGTGGGAGGGGTTAAAAGAGAGGTATAGAAGAAATGGTATAAGCTTTGAGATGGGAATTACTGAATCTGAATGATGGGTGCCTGGGGGGGGGGGGGAGGTCATCACATCACATTGTTCTTTTACGTTTGAAATTTTCCATAGGAAAAGTTCTAAAAAAAAAAAAAAATTAAGAATGTAGTCAGTTATTGGAACTTTAGCATTCAACAAGCATTAACAGTGCAGAACTAAACTACCATAACTCTTTTTTATAGGTTTATTTAGAGAGAGAGAGTGCACATGCATGTGGAGAGGGGCAAAGGGAGAGAAACTCAAGCAGACCCCCCACTGAGTGTGGAGGCCCACACAAGGCTCCACTGCACAACCCATCAGATCATGACCTGAGATGAAACCAAGAGTCAGACACCCAATTGACCAAGTGACCCAGGCACCCCACAGCTGTTTTTTTGTTTTGTTTTTTTTTTAAGATTTATTTATTTGAGAGAGAGCACGAGCAGGGAGAGGGGAAGAGGAGCAGAGAGCAGACTCCCCACTGAGCAGGGAGCCCAATGCTGGGCTCGATCCCAGGTCCCTGGGATCATGACCTGAGCCAAAGACAGACACTTAACTGAGCCACCCAGGTGCCCCTCTGCTTCTCCCTCTGCCTCTGTACTTTCCCCCGACTTGTGCACTCTCTCTAATAAATGAATAAAATATTTAAAATAAATAAAAACTTATAAAATGATCCACTTTTTTCCTGAGGTCCAATACTTAAAAGACTGAGGAAGAAAAAAAATAGCAAGTGATTCAGTATGTAAGAGAACAAAGACTTCTTATTAAAAGAGAAGAATACTCTGCCAAGACAGCAAATCAACAAGTGACATTCTAAATGAGTCAAATTGGATTCAAAAGGATATCTAAGAAAAATCCAACCACCCTGAAGGAAGATGAGCATGGCTTTTGGATATCTATAACAAATAACCTCTGGGCAAAATAATACACCCAACGTGGGACTCTAACTCACCACCCCAAGATCAAGAGTTGCACACTCTACCGACTGAGCCAGCCAGGCGCCCCAATAATTGTAATTTAAACGTAAGTACATCTGTAAAGAAAAATGGTCATGTACAATAACAGAGGCTCCTGAGTGAGATGAAAGTTTAAATTGAAAAAAAAAAAAAGGTTTTGGGGCACCTAGGTGGCTCAGTCGTTAAGCGTCTGCCTTTGGCTCAGGTCATGATCCCAGGGTTCCGGGATCGAGCCCCATAAAGGGCTCCCTGCTCGGTGGGAAGCCTGCTTCTCCCTCTCCCACTCCCCCTGCTTGTGTTCCCTCTCTCGCTGTGTCTCTGTCAAATAAATAAAATCTTTTAAAAATAAATAAATAAATAAGGTTTTGAAAGGTTTGTATTCTTTGTATTAGGAGAGGGGAAGACTGTTACACAAAAGACAAAAAATAATGAAAACAGCAGAAATAAAAGCTACCGAGAAAATAAGCATAGGGAAAAGGATGCAAAGCAGTAAGAGGGAAGGAAAAAGCCTTCTACTAGTGATGAAATAAGTAAGAGCATATTTTTATCATTTATCTCAATCTGGGTGGCAATAATACAATGTCAAGAGCAATCAACAAAACAATATACAGGTGTCATAACTCCTAAACTCAAGCAATTTTATTACCTATATCCCCCCACAAAATATTTTAAGCTTTCCACATGAAGTGACAGAAATCTATTAATATTAAGCTGAGCTACAGAGAATATAGTGTTAGCATCTATTAAATCCACGAAAGATCAGTCTTTATTAATAGTTGGTTTACTAAATATTCTACAAACCTCCCCCACACAAGAGCCAATAAGGCAAACAAAAACTACTCTTAAATGCCTGCCTCTAAGAAGCTTAAAGTTGAGCAAGGGAACATGACATCTGTACATTAAAGAGTAAATGCAAAAACAGTTTGCTACTAGGGTTTAGAGTAGGAATAGATTTCTTTCAGTTTGTGGGTAAAGAGATGGATTTACACAGGCCTTAAGAACAGCAGGGGAGGGGCGCCTGGGTGGCTCAGTCAGTTAAGTGTCTGCCTTTGGCTCAGGTCATGATCTCAGATTCCTGGGACAGAGCCCCGCATTCGGCTACCTGCTCAGTTGGGAGCCTGCTTCTCCCTCTACCTGCCACTCCCCCTGCTTTTGCTCGCGCTCTCTCTCTCTCTCTCTCTCTCGCACTCACGCTGAAATCTTAAAAAAAAAAAAAAAAAAAAAAACGAAACTTCATAGGCTTTGCAACTGACCAGACACAGCACAGCTATAGAAAACTCCAGCTCCAGTGTTGCTAGAATACCTCATTTTCATGAGAGATCAAAAAACTAGATTTCTAAGCCAATATCCTAATTTCTAAACGCAAACAGAGCACACGTGCTCCAATGTCTCTCAGTGAAGCCTTCTGGGACCATCCTACTTACACTTACAACCACATACTGCTACACTGTCACCAACTAATATACTATGTATTTTATCACTTGTCTCCTACTACTACAATGCAAGCTTCCTAAGGGCAAGGATTGTCGGGTTTGTTCACTGCTGCGTTCCTGGAGTCTAGAAGAGTACGTGACACATAGTAGGCACTCAATTACTACTAAATTAAATGAACACATGAATGAAAGATGCAAGACAGGCACGGCCTGAAACCCAGTCTGAGATCTAAGTATAGTTTTAGCCCTGTCAGACAGGGAAGGTGATACTATTAACAGCAAAGAGGAACACAGGACAGAAGGAACAAGTTTTTTATGGAAGATGCTAAGTTTGGCTTTGAACACAAAAACATGTAAAGTATAAATGGATAAACCAAGTGGCGATATACTACAAGCAGCTGGAAAACTGGTGATTTAAAAGGAGTCATCTTGTAAATCACTTAACTCTCAGCTTGTTTCCCAATCTCTAAAAAGGAGGGGGGAGGGGATTGAGGAAGGATTACCACCTCATTCCCACAGATGCTGAAGATGAAAACACCAACAAAGAAAGGCACCTGGCCCAGCACTGGACACAACAGGAATTCAATATTTTTAATGTAAAAAATATACAAAACTGACTAGTTTTCACAGGACTAAAATTGACTTAAGCAACATTTTTTTTAATATCTAAAAAATTGTTTTCTTCTACATTCTAGAGACTCCCCCCCCCAAAATAACAAGCTTTCTTAGTGTTATTATTATGAATAATGGTAGCTGTACAGAACCACAAAATACAATGATGCCATGAGGAACTAACAAGACCTACACTTGTTTTCTGAAATAAAACTTCCCATACTGTATGGTGAAGGCACTGGTAGGTTCTTTCCTAGTTGTTGTTTTTATTATTAGTTTTAAAATAATCTCTACACCTAACATGTGGCTTGAATTCATGACCCCAAGATCAAGAGCCCCATGCTCCGTTGACTGAGCCAGCCAGGCACCCCCCTAGTTGTTTGGGGTTTTTTGTTTTTAAAGATTTTATTTATTTATTTATTTGACAGAGACAGCGAGAGAGGGAACACAAGCAGGGGGGAGTGGGCAAGGGAGAAGCAGGCTTCCCGCCAAGCAGGGAGCCCGATGCAGGGCTCGATCCCAGGACCCTGGAGATCATGACCTTAGCCGGAGGCAGTCGCCCAACCAACTGAGCCACCCAGGCGCCCCTAGTTGTTTTTTTAAGCTAGATTTGAGAGCTGTCACTGGACTACCATCCTTTAAAATGTTATCGGGGGGGCGGGGAGGGCTCAGTTGGTTAAGTGTCCAACTCTTGGTTTCGGTTCAGGTCATGATCTCATGGGTTGTGGGGTCGAGCCCTATGTGGGACTCCACTCAGTGGGGAGTCTGCTTGGGGATTCTCTCCCTCTGCCCCTCCCCCTGCTCTCTAATAAATAAATAAAATCTTTAAAAAAATGTTAGGGCGCCTGGGTAGCTCAGTTGGTTAAGCGACTGCCTTTGGCTCAGGTCATGATCCTGGAGTCCCTGGATCGAGTCCCACATCGGGCTCCCTGCTCAGCAGGGAGTCTGCTTCTCCCTCTGATCCTCCCCCTTCTCATGTGCTCTCTCTCTTATTCTCTCTCAAATAAATAAAATCTTTAAAAAATAAATAAAAATAAAATAAAATGTTATCCACAGTGGGTTATAAAAATCAGGTAACCAAAGTTCATTAATTAAAAAAAATACATTCTCCAATAAATAAAACTTTTTTTTTTTTTTTTTTTTAGCTGTTTGCAGGTTTACAACCAAATTAGTTGGCTGTAGCTGCCCATAACCTGAGTGATGGAGGTATCACTTATTTAAAAATGGTCTTTTCAGGGGCGCCTGGGTGGCTCAGTCATTAGGCATCTGCCTTCGGCTCAGGTCATGATCCCAGGGTCCTGGGATCGAGCCCCACTTCGGGCTCCCTGCACCGCGGGAAGCCTGCTTCTCCCTCTCCCACTCCCCCTGCTTGCGTTCTCTCTCTCTCTCACTGAATAAATAAAATCTTTAAAAAAATAAATAAAAATAAAAAAATAAGAATGGTCTTTTCAAAATAATTGTGTATTGTCCAATATACTGAACACTTAAAGACTCATTACCTAAGGGATAAAAGGTAGCATGTGTTATTATTTTCTTAGATAGCATGTAAAGTTTTACAAAGTCAAAAAATTTAAACAGGGAAGAATAAGGTTAAACAGCAAGCATGTTCATTACCACCTAACAGGCTATAAATCACACTAGCCCAGAAGAGATCTTTTTCCCCTGAAGTGTTATGTTTTCATTTAAAGCTTCCATGTTAGAAATAAAAGTAAACACTGGCAAGATCTAAGTAAATTTTTTTTAAATGGGAAAATCATCATAAACTTTGCTCTTCTCAGATGCATTATTCTGCTACCAGATTCCCAAATAATAAAGTAAAAAATTCAAAAGAAAAATTAAGAGTCATAAAAGTCACGGAAAATAATTTTTTCAAATAGATTTTAGAAAAAGTGTATCAGAAAGATACAGAAAATCTAAGCCCCACTCCACCCCCAACAAAATGTTTTATAAAGCAGACTTAGAAAGTCCAATAGTCAGAGATGACCCAGTTGCAGAAAAAAATAAAGCAAAGGGAAATATGGGAAAATGATGCCATTTTGAGACCAAAAAAAAGTCAAACAGAAAATTTAAGTTCATATTACAGTTAAATACTTCAAAATATTTAGACTATCAATTAAACATAAATAGCTCTTTAATAAGCTTCACTGCTTTGCTATTTTATGGCAACTGTGCATTTACTTTTAACTAAAAATGTACAAATCCATGTATATAAATTAACAGTATGTTACATTTAATTAGTCTTCAATAACTCATGAAAGGTTAATCAAAAGCTTAATTTTAGGGGTGGCTGCTGGCTCAGTCAGAGCATGTGACTCGATCTTAGGGTTAAGTTCGAGCCCCAAATTAGGTGTAGAAATTACTTAAAAATAATCTTAAGGGGTGCCTGGGTGGCTCAGTCAGTTAAGCATTGGCCTTCAGCTCAGGTCACGGTCCCAGGGTCCTGGGATAGAGCTCCACATCGGGCTCCCTACTCAGTGGGGAGCCCGCTTCTCCCTCTATCTGCCACTTCCCCTGCGTGTGCTCTCTCTTGTCAAGTAAATAAATAAAATCTTTAAAAATCTTAAAAAAAAAGGGGGGGGGGAGCCTGGGTGGCTCAGTTGGATTAAGCGACTGCCTTTGGCTCAGGTCATGATCCTGGAATCCTGGGATCGAGTCCCACATCGGGCTCCCTGCAGGGAGTATGCTTCTCCCTCTGACCCTCCTCCTCCTCATGCTCTCTCTCATTCTCTCTCTCAAATAAAATCTTTAAAAAAATAAAATAAAAATAAAAATAAATAAAAACCAAACAAAAAAGCCTTTCACGATGTTATAGCTTGATTCAGAGGTAAAAAAACACTACGTTAAAAAAACAATCATCTGGGCACCTGGGTGGCTCAGTTGGTTAAGTGACTGCCTTCGAGTCCTGGGATCGAGTCCCACATTGGGCTCCCTGCTCAGCAGGGAGTCTGCTTCTCCCTCTGACCTCCCCTCTCTCATGCTCTCTCTCTCTCTCTCTCAAATAATTAAATAGAATGTAAGAAAACAAATCATCTAGGGGTGCCCGGGTGGCTCAGTCGTTGAGCATCTGCCTTCGGCTCAGGTCATAATCCCAGGGTTCTGGGATCGAGCCCCGCATTGGGCTCCCTCCTCCGCGGGAAGCCTGCTTCTCCCTCTCCCACTCCCCCTGCTTGTGTTCCCTCTCTTGCCGTGTCTCTGTGTGTCAAATGAATAAATGAAATCTTTAAAAAAACAAAAACAAACAAAAAAAATCATCTATCCGAAGAACTGCTTTTTTTTTTAAGATTTTATTTACTTTTTGACAGAGAGAGCCTGTGAGACAGTGAGAGAGGGAACACAAGCAGGGGGAGTGGGAGAGGGAGAAGCAGGCTTCCCGCCGAGCAGGGAGCCCAACGTAGGGCTTGATCCCAGGACCCTGGGATCATGACCTGAGTCAAAGGCATACACTTAATGACTGAGCCACCCAGGCACCCCCAAAGAATTGCTTATAATCTTAAGCATGATAATGACATTATAGCTATTTATGTAAATGTCCTTATTTTTAAGAGGGGCCAACTGATTTATGTAGTTGTTAAATGACGTCTGGGATTCGCCCTAAAATATTCCAGAGAAGAAACAAAGAGATGTGTGGGAAAGTCCTGATAATTGCAAAGTTTTAAGTGACAGAGATTAACTGTACAGTTGGAAAATTTCATAATAAAAATAAATTATTTAATTTCCAATACCTATCATGTCTTTTTTTTTTTTTTTTTAAATCAGAAGGTTGTATATATACAACTACACTCTGCTTCTATGGAAGGTGACACTCATTGTCAAGGAACTAGTCAAGCATCCAGTTTAAAATCTACAGATGAGAATACAGCTTTGAACTGCAAAGAAAAAATAAAGACTTAAAAGATTCTCAAGACACAAGACACCCCAGAGACATCAAGTTCACAACGAAATTCTAAACAAATGATCTAGAAAAAAAATTTTTTTTTTAAATTTTGGGGGTGGGGCCCATGTGGGTGGCTCAGTAGGTTAAGTGTCTGACTCGATTTCAGCTCAGGTCACGATCTCAGGGTCATGAGATTGAGCCCCGCATCGGGCTCTGTGCTGGGAGTGGAGCCCGCTTAAGATTCTATTCCTCTCCCTCTGCCCCTCCCCACTCTCTAAAAAAAAAAAAATTGGGGGGAGGGTAATTTTAAGAAGTAGGACACATTAAAAGATACTGGTACCTAATTACAACTTCCAGTTTTCCTGTTCTCAGTATGGAGGTAGATGAAACCACCGTCCACATGTCAGAGAAATAAAAAGAACCCTGTCATTCCAGAGGCAGACTACCTAATCACAGTAGGTTGGAGAAGAAAAACAAATGAATCACAACCTTAAGGATGACAACTGCACCTGAACTTGAGAACTTTGAAGTCAAAGGCAACATATAATTTCCCCATAAATGATACAGAAACACGCAAGTAAGTCCACTGGCCCTCTGCAAAATCCTAATGGAAACATCTATTTAAAATAGACCCTATCGGGCGCCTGGGTGGCTCAGTTGGTTAAGCGACTGCCTTCGGCTCAGGTCATGATCCTGGAGTCCCGGGATCGAGTCCCACATCGGGCTCCCTGCTCAGCAGGGAGTCTGCTTCTCCCTCTGACCCTCTTCCCTCTCGTGCTATCTCTCATTCTCTCTCAAATAAATAAAATCTTAAAAATATATATATATAAATATAAAATAAAATAGACCCTATCTCCCCTTCTGGGCTGTATGCTTCTTCTCTGTGCTATTCACAGTTCCAGGACAAAGTGCATCATGAAGCAGCTCCTCAGTAAACTAAATTTAATACAGCTTTATGGAATACCTATGCAGGATATTTGGTATCCATGCTTCCAATGTTCTTCTCTTCTCTAATAATCTTTGAAAACTTTACTTCCTTTGTTTTAAAATACAGTAGACCAATTTTCATCCTAACACTTTGACATGTAGATTGCAATGTCACTCAATGAAAACAGTTAAGTGAAGCGTTTAATAATCCCTACCCACATTCAAATCAAGGCATATGTGAATCATTTACAGTAAGCAGTGACTTTTTTTCTTATTTTTTCTTTCTAAGTAAGCTCTATGGCCAACATGACCCTGAGATCAGGAGTCCCATGCTCTGCTGACTGAGCCAGCCAGGAACCCCAGCAGTAACATTTTTAAAGGAAATATTTTCTTTGCCACTCTCCAAGTAACATATATTATTACAACTGTGAAGTGTTGTGTAAAAATTAATAAATACAAGCAGTAGTACCCACTCTACAGATGAAGATTACAGTAAAGTGAAAAACAACGGATCACAGAAAATGAGCAAGAGGAGATCTTAGGTATGTGGTTATCTGTTTCTTTTTATTTATAAAATAGTCGACAAATCTCAAAGTCATGGAGCTACTATGGAGAGATTCAGGTCCATAACCCAGGGCATGACTCTTTCTCCTTTCCTTCTCCATACTAATTATGAGTTTGTGTCTCTAGACACTAAGAATTCCCCACAGTAATTTTATTAACTCCAATAATCTCAATAATTTCGTAAAGCAAGCAAGTTCGTTAAAATTCAAATATAAATGCCTGTAAACCCAGAGGAAAGGGAAAAGAGAACACACATGCATTACAAACCATTAGTTTGCCCTTACAAATCACTGCACTAAAGCTCTGGTCACAAGTACCTCCTCATGCCCTAGTTTTTTCCAGAACATGAAGGACCAAAACCTGCTGTTCCCTTTACCACTCCATGTTCATTAGGCATAGCAGATGCCAAATATTAGTAACACCTTAACCTCGATTTCATAAAAATTAAGGGAAGAGCGCAGCACAGACTCGGGCTTCTTAAAACAAAACATGCAAAAGACTAAGTAACAGGTTCAAGATCATTGTCATGATTTTATACTGAATAAAGCAGAACTACAGATGCATATATGGTATAGAATGCTAAGTTAAAGCAAGGTCCACCAATGCAGAAAATGCTGCATTCCAAAACAAATGAATATGTATTCAACTGAGCCTAGTTTCTATTACCCATTTGTAAGACTTATCAGAGGTAGCAGCAGTTATGTGTTGGAAGTTTATTTTTTAAAGATCTTACTTATTTGACAGAGAGAACGAGCACAAGCAGGGGGAGCAGCAGAGTGAGAGGGAGAAGCAGGCTCTCTGCTGAGCAGGGAGCCCGATGCGGGGATCGACCCCAGGATGGAGCCCAGGATCCTGGGATCATGACCTGAGCTGAAGACACATGCTTAACCGACTAAGCCACCCAGGCTCCCCATGTTGGAAGTTTAATAAAGGCCTTAACAATGTTAAAAAAAAAAAAAAAAAAAGAGGGGGGATTAAAATGTAAATATAATGTAATACGGAAAACAGCATGTTTTTGATTGAAATTCTGCTAAAAACTTTATAAAAGGGTAGTTAGTAGGCAAATACCCTTGATACGTTCAAGTAGCTATTATAAGCTATCTTTATCATCTTCATGAGTAATTAGGATGAAAGAACTTGGATGACAACTTTCAAGAGAAACTGGAATGTTGCCTTTTTCAAGAGTCCATAGTGAAAATAAGCAAAAGAAATGAAATATTAAAATGGAAAAAGTGCTTTTAAAGAAAACACCCTACCATAATAAGAAAATAACCCCAGAATGATTAGATAAGCAGAAAACCCTTGAAAGCCAAGAGCTGGGAGGTGAAAAAGGGACGGCACACTAGGCGTGCAATGTGATATAGCAAGCGTGGCCAGAGCTGTTTTAAGCATCAAACTAACAGGTGACAGCACTGAGAGAGGACGCTTTCTTGCCATGCTAGCAAGACTGATCGGTCAAGACCCACAGAAATGATTAACATGCAGTAAGAAACGGGTTGTCAGGTACAATTAAGAAGTATGCAAATGAGGGGCGCCTGGGTGGCTCAGTCGTTAAGCGACTGCCTTCAGCTCAGGTCATGCCTGGGATGGAGCCCCGCATTGGGCTCCCTGCTCAGCGGGAAGCCTGCTTCTCCCTCTCCCACTCCCCCTGCTTGTGTTCCCTCTCTTGCTGTCTCTCTCCATCAATTAAATAAATACAATCTTAAAAAACAAAAGAAGTATGGCAAGTGATAAATAGTGATAGGGAAGCTAGCTAGGCTAATAGTTTAAAGTAAAAAGTCTGAGGTTTAAGTACACAAACAGTAAGAAATAAAGGCAATATTGTTATGAGGTACAGGAAGGAAATTAAAAATCAAGTTTCTCACAAGGAGTGCTTCCTGAATAATTAAACAATGTGGAGGGGAAAAAAAAGTTTTTTTGTTTTTTTTTTTTTTAGCAAAACAAGAGAAAACAAACCTAGACACACACAACAGTGGGTGTATATATATAGTAAGAAAATTTGGCATTGAAAAGGTGACAAAACTATTAGGTTTCCTTCTCTCATGTTTGTACCACGGGGTCAAGTAGGACTGATAGGTTCAGATGCCACTAAGTGAGACAAACAGTTGGCTGGTGCCACCACCAAAGGGCAGAGTGCTGTTCTGAGAACACCTTTCGATACAACTAAATAACCTCCACTGGTGAAGTACGGAGTTTTAGGCTTTTTTCCTAAATTGTCTTTTAAAATGTGAGTGGGGCCTAAAGCGGCCTTCCCATCCCCTAACCCTCTAGTCTCACTGCCCAGATACCACCAGTTTATTTTATATAGAAATGTTTATACATACACACATTCACATCGTCACATACACACAAGTGTAAAGTGTTCTGTAAACACCTTTCTTCAAGTAACACATGGAGAACATCTTTATCAGTACATACAGAGCTAAGCGCGCCCCTCCCCCCCGCCACTTAATGCTTGCACAATATCAAAGAACCATAACTTAAGCAGCCATTAGTGAACTGGTAGTTCATTGTCAGTTTTTTTTGGCTAATTGCAATGTCACAATGAACACTCCAGCACATCCCTATCGCTATACCTTTTCAAGTTTATGTTTTCAATTTCTAGAAGTGGAACTTCTGGGTCAAAGGGATATATTCTGATAAATGTCCTTCAAAAAGATTGCATCCAGTTACTTTCTAACCACCATTACATGAGCCAACGTGTTTTCCTCACACCCTCACCAATACTGGTATTAAAGCTTTTACAGTGAAACAAAGTTCATCTTTAAACACCACTGCAATTGCCATCTGCATCTCAAATTGCTGTTCACCAATTCAACTGCAGCCCTGGCTGGGTCCCCCAAGGGAAAAGAATCCACTCTACTGACCTTCCTCTTGCCTCTCTAACACAGCACCTGCATGTGAAGGTGACCCTTCGGGATTCATTAACAAAAAAATCCCGAAGATATGAAGCACCTTTCGTTAGCTATTTAAAGACAAGACTAGCCAATTAAATCTCACGTAACCTATAAGACAGGTTAACTCCAGGACCTGGGCAGAAAACGGTGAAAAAAAGCAAGAGTTTAGTCTGACATGGCATCATTTAATTAAATGACAGGACTTGTATTTTACCTACCTCTCTAAATACGTAAACTTCTGTATCTCTGCCCCGAAGAGGATGTGAGGTTAATTTCTTATTTCTTGGGTAGACCTGATATTTTAAATAGCTCCTTATACCAAACTACTTTTGCTATTAAAGCATACAAAATAATGAATACTCACAAAAGATTTACACAGATTTACACAAAATATCTCAATAACAGATATTTAACATTTTAAGAAATGTTAGTCTCCAATTTACTAAAAGCCATAGTTTACTCTTGAGTACTTAAAACAAGAGATCTTGTAGGAAATAATTCAAACACAGAAAAAGGTACTTACTTTCCATTATCTATTTATATACTATTTGGTTTTCTAGATACAAATATTATCAACTGACTTTCTCATTATGGAATATCAGGATTTTCACTTTACCCCCACATTCCCTCTCCCTATCCATGGAACATAGGTTTTGCACCAGTGTTGATCAAATTGATATTCAGAGATTATATTCCTAATGACCATGTAAATATTACTCACTGCTGAGACATACAGACATATACTATATGACCTAGTTTTTTCTTTTCAGTATTTTTCCCCCAAAGAAATAATCACTGCCTTAAACTAAGCAAACAAGAAACCAATGTATCTATCATTAATCTGTCCCTCAACTCGGATAGAACTGTCTCAACATGCTTAAACACATCAAGACGAGTATTTGTATTTGAATGTTTTCCCTCAAAAATTTACCTTTCTCATTCTTTGGCTTGATCAGGTAGCATGCAATCCACTCCTTAAGTATATGCTGGCTGGATGGCAAAGAAGGGGACTCACGAATATGCTAGCAGAAGGAAGCCAGAAAGAGATTGATCCCTGGCTGCAATGTGCCCGAGAGTAATTAAGAATTTTTTTTGTTAAAAAGGATCCACTAACGTCACTTTAAAACAAATAGAAAATATTCAACATCTCCACTCTCGAGATGATGAAATCTCAGACCGCAGTCACATGTTGGAGACTGACAGGACACCAACGGTAGTGCCCAGCCACCTCTCTGCCACTCGGTTTCACAAAATCACCTGGTTTCAAAGTTTCCCTACCTCAAAAGAAGGGAGTTTTCCAAGAACACAGAGTTTACAAGAAAATGAGTTCAGAATTCTAGTGGTTAGAGGAGTGGACGGACTCATTAATGTGAATCTCAGCTTGATCATTTACTTGCCATATGGTCTTGGGCAGGTCACTGGAACCTCTGTGTGCCTTTGTTTTTCTCAATATAAAGGAGCAGTACAGTAAATACAAGATTAAGGAAAGGCTGAGTATTCGCTATTATTAATACTCCAAAAACCGCATCTGCAGCTTTAACAGGTTACATCTATCATTCTAATCTGCCTTGGTTACTAACATACAAAACTGAAATTACATCTCTTAAATTGTTAAGAGTTATGTATACGAGTGACTTTTTACCTTTAATATGCTTAGATTTTTTTTTTTTAAAGGGGGGTGCAGAGGAAGAGGGACAGAGAGAATCCCAAGCAAGCTCCACCCCCAGCGTGGAGCCCGACGCGCAGCTCAATTCCACAACCCTGAGATCATGAACCAAACCAAAATCAAGAGTTGGATGCTTAACCGACTGAGCCACCCAGGCACCCCTGCTTAGATCCTTATTATATTGATGTTAGCAATTACTAACGAGGGGATTATTAACCTATGACTTGTTCCCAAAATGGCATTCTGCCCAACTTCTATGCTGGTGAAGTCCCTTTCCAATTTTTTAAATTGCTACTTACCCTTTTTAGTCACAAATATTAACAGCTACCCCCCCTGTTAGCACTCAATGGGATGAGTACTGTTCTAAGCCTTTTGACTAACTCTTAACCCTCACATCAGCCAGGGAGACAAGTTACTATTACAAAGACAGATTCATACCATGTTCTTCCTCTCTGCCTTTCCAGCCACGCTGGTCTTTCATTTCCTGAAACACAAGCAGCTCTCAGCCTCCTCAGGGACTTTGCAATGGGCTACTTCTTCTGGCTAGCTCTGACTTCCCTGTTCTACAGAGAGCTTGATTCCTCTTATCCTTTACGGTGTGTCTCAAATGTCACTTCCTCAGATACCTTTCTGATCACCTGAAGCACACACCCCAACTGACCTCCAGTTATTCTCTACCTACATCCGTTTCTTTCTACGTAGGTCTTACCAGAAGTACTATTTTGTCTTTACATCCTCCCTCACCTCCAACAAAATTCAAGTTCCAAGAGCACAGGA
The DNA here is from genome assembly GCF_009762305.2 of Zalophus californianus. Classification (NCBI taxonomy): domain Eukaryota; kingdom Metazoa; phylum Chordata; class Mammalia; order Carnivora; family Otariidae; genus Zalophus; species Zalophus californianus. The sequence goes on from NC_045606.1 coordinate 83,975,605, forward strand.
ACCTTATCTGACTTGTTCTTTGCCTGGATTACAATGAGTGCTCAACAAATACTGCTACATGAATAATGTGAAAAAATAAAATTAATAATGTGAATGGGTGCCAGGCACTCCATTAGACAGTGGGATCTGGAAATAAGAGAGTACCCACCCTCAGCTCAAGTTCTAGTGGGAAAATGACAAGCAATTATCAGTGAGTGTTATAAGAGTTACCCAGAGGGGGGCACCTGGCGGGGCTCAGTTGGGTTGTGTGGCTGCCTTTGGCTCAGGTCATGATGGGGGATCCTGGGATTGAGCCCTGCATCCTGTGGCGCTTCTCCCTCCCCCCTCCCCCCTGCTCGTGCTCTACCTATCTCTAATAAAATACATGAAGATGACCCCCCCAAAGCTCAACTCAGTATCAGCACATAATAACCAAGAAGAAAAGTGTGCAAGCCATCTGAAGAAGCCAAACTGAATGTATTTATATATGTAAAGAAAAAGGTAGCAACAGAAAGGGTCAGCCCTGCAAGCACTGAAGGAAAAGTTAGAGAAAAAGGTTGGCAGGGGCCACTGAAGAAACTGAACGGGGGACAAGGAGCCTTTGCTCATAAAACAGCTTTCTGGTCACGAGGGATCTCTCCATTACGAGATGATGGCATCATCAGATTATGACAAGCCATTAAACATTTAATTCATCTCTTTTTGTTCTGATTCCTTCTCAGATAACCTTCTAGTTATGGTATGGGCTGCCTGAGATGTCCGCCTATAAGGAGACAGCACAATGGTACATGCTGTACATAAAATACAGGCTTTCCAATTTTACCTTTCAGACTCAGGAGCTTGGTTAATATGAGGCCAGGGAGGGGGGTCTGACCTTATTTCACCAATTATATACTTGGAGGTGGGGAGTCTCTCTCCCAACAAAGGAAGAGGTTAGCCTGATTTCAAAGAAAAATATTTAGGATTTAAGAAAAACACTTGAGGTGGATCTGACAGATACAGAAGGTAAAGGAAGAGGGCTGAGCCAAGGATAATTCTAATATTTTAGAAATGAGTTATCTGGGGATGGCAATACCATTCAGAAAGAGAGCAAGAACAATCAGAGGGACACAAAGACTTAAAAGAGATGTGCTATTTAGGACATGTTAAATCTGCAGTCTAATACAGCTTAGTGGATATGTCCAGTAACCATTTGGCCATCCAAGACTGGAACTCAAAAGATAAGGAATTTTTAAATTTTGGAGACACTTCTATTAGGGCAATAGATGAAATCACCCAAGAAAAGTGTATCACCTAACAAGAGATGAAGACCAACTGTGGAACCTGAGCAAACCCAGTATTTAAAGGACAGAGAAGAGGAACCTGCAGGGTAGTCTGTGAAACAGAGACAGGCATCTAGAATTGTTCTAAACACTTGTTACGTGGTGATTCAATGTCAGATTTCAACAATACATCTACATCTGCATTTTTTTTTAACAGAGAAAGTACAAGTTTTAAAACAAAAACAATTTCCTTAAAGTTACTGAAAAAGACACAGAAGTTCTTTCAGAAAACTGTAATATGGCTTCCTGGGACAGGAAGGAAATCAATGAGATACACCCTCCTGACTTCTTACCAGTAGTTCAAAAAGTTAAATAAAGTTTGTTGAAAGGAACAAAGAATGTTTTTTTGGGACCTACTTTTAAAATGTTTAAATCTTGCCAAGAGTTCAAAGTCCATGATGCTAACCAACCACCTCTGGATGAATTTCCAAGGCAGAGATAAAAGTTCCAATGTGTATTTTAAGGACTAACATGGGTTTTGAGAGACATAACTACACGCTTATATTCTAGAACAAGCCAAACCTTCATCCTCTAAGAGGTCTAGGATATGGCACAGTAGTATCTCCCCAACAGTGTCACTGGGTTTGGACTTACTGAGTTGAAAACTTTGTCATCAAGAACTATTTATTTATCGGGCGCCTGGGTGGCTCAGATGGTTAAGCATCTGCCTTCGGCTCAGGTCATGATCCCAGGGTCCTGGGATCGAGTCCCGCATCGGGCTCCCTGCTCCTTGGGAGCCTGCTTCTCCCTCTGCCTCTCTCTCTTTCTCTCTGTCTCTCATGAATAAATAAATAAAAAGTTTAAAAAAAAATAACTATTTATTTATTTATAGCAATGCCAAGGGCTGAAAACTGAACTGTGACACATTTCCTAACCTACCATACAGCTGACAGTTTTGCTGGAAAAGACCAAACTACTCCACAAAACACCTGAGATTTCAATACAAGTTGCAAAGTGAGGTGCCAAACAGTGGTAGGATATGGAGGTGCCTAGGTGGCTCAGTGGGTTAAGAAGCTGCCTTTGGCTCAGGTCATGATCTCAGGGTCCTGGGATCCAGACATGCTCCCTGCTCAGCGGGGAGCCTGCTTCTGCCCCTTCCCCCTGCTCATGTGCATGCTTGCTCTGTCTTAAATAAATAAGCAAATAAAAATAGCAGTAAGATAAGTCAAATGAGTGAGTCATTACTAAAGACTGGATTGCATAAGAAAATGGGGTGGGAACCAGACTTTTAAAGAAAGGCAAGACAGTCAAGATAAGCAGCAATGTGAGGGAACAGGACTACTGCAAGCAGGACAGAGATATGAGCAGAGGCACAGATGCAGGACCCAGCTGATCAATGTTTTTGGAATAAGAGATTCATGTAGCCAGGCAATAGTCAATTAAGGCCAGAGAAGCAGGCTGTATTAGACCACAGAGAGCCAGGCCACAAAGTTTTGTACTTTATCTTATGGACAGTAGACAGCCAATGATGGTTTTATACACAGATGGGTGGTGGAAGATTCTGGAAAAGCAAGATTTTGGAAAGATTAATCTTGCAACAGTGTGCAGAAGAGGTAATGATTGTGGGGGTACACATGTCAAAACTCATCAAACTGTACACTTGAAATTGCTGAATTTTACTGCACATAAATCATACATCAGTAAGGCCGATTTATTTTATTTATTTTTTTATAAAAGATTTTATTTATTTATTCGACAGAGAGAGACACAGCGAGAGAGGGAACACAAGCAGGTAGAGAGGGAGAAGCAGAGGGGGAAGCAGGCTTCCCGCTAAGCAGGGAGCCCGATGCGGGGCTCGATCCCAGGACCCTGGGATCATGACCTGAGCCGAAGGCAGACGCCAAACAACTGAGCCACCCAGGTGCCCCTCAGTAAGGCCAATTTAAAAAAACAAAGAACAGGGCGCCTGGGTGGCTCAGTTGGTTGGGCGACTGCCTTCGGCTCAGGTCATGATCCTGGAGTCCCAGGATTGAGGCCCGGGATCAAGGCCCGCGTCAGGCTCCCTGCCCAGCAGGGAGTCTGCTTCTCCCTCTGACCCTCTTCCCTCTCGTGCTATCTCTCATTCTCTCTCTCTCAAATAAATAAATAAAATCTTAAAGAAAGAAAGAACGAACGAACGAAGGTAAAGACAGGGATAAGATTAAGTATTAAAAAATACAGGCTGTAAAAAATATATAGGCTATAAAATTCTGAGTATTTGATAGTTGAGGTTAATTCGGCAGTGTGCTGAAGCCAGCTGACTCTGTACATTCTTCCCAACTTCAAGTTCAGTGACATCACATCCGTACTCTGAAACCAGCCGTGGTGGAGTATTTACACTTCAGAAATCAGCAAATGCTACAAATCAAGGCTTAATTCCCCCAGGGCAGTTCAACATTCACCAGCACACCGTGTCATATCTATACAAGGTCTAGAATGAATACGGCACTAAATGCAGAGTACCTCAACATTTTCTTCTAATTCGAAATAATGACATAGTTCTAAAGCACCATTTCTTAATTTTATCCTCAGCAGATGTTTACCAAAAAAGTATTAGCTTAAGAGCCTAACATTTTATTAGTTTGAAGAACCAAAGCATGCCTATGAATTAAGACAGAAACCTTTGTTTGCGTCTCTCAATCAAGGTTTCCTAGCTATTATGTGGTTCCCCTGCGACTAACACCAATTGATGATGATAATGCACAAAAAATTCCAGCATTCACTCCATTATACGAAAGACTAATTGCATGGGCCTATTATTGGAATATGCTTTCCTCATTTAAACTAGTTGCATTTCAATAGAGTGAAGAGCATGTTCTAGAGAAACCCTACTGTGAAAAGATGAACTTTTGTCTTAACAACTTCAAAAACTATTCACTTATAGATGCCTATTTCACATCTCTGAAGCAAAATAGCTCATTTGTTATGTAGATTACTAAGCAATCAGTTAAGAATAAAGAGGTTTCTTCTTTAGAGAGAGGCTCCAGCTATCTGCCGGCACAGGCTCAATCTCAAAACCAGCCAAGTATACTTCTAAATAGGACAGCAAATAACTGTTGGAACCTTTGTGACTTAACTACAGAGAAATACAAACATGCACCTCCTTCCTATTTTCCACCCTGCCTTCCAGGAGCCAACCTGGGGTTCCTCCCAAGAAAGGCTGCCTTTTAGAGCTCTTTGGCATCTATCTGCAGAGGTATGAAATCAGGGAATAGGAGGCGGGTACAGCAAGAGGTACAGTGTGCTGATCACTGCAGCATGTCTGATTCCGTGAGTCCTTACTCAGTTATCAGACTTAAGTTTTGTTTCAAAAGTAGTTTAATTCCTCATGCATAAAAGCCAATTTAACTCACCTGTATCTGAAGTATACTATTTTACTTTGGACGCTAATCCCCACCTATACCAAGTTTCTACTAGAAAATGCAAATGCATTCAGGGTTCTTTTTTTTAAGATTTTACTTATTTGAGAGCGAGCGAGGGAGCACAAGCAAGGGGAGCAGCAGAGGAAGAGGGAGAAGCAGGCTCCCTACTCAGCAGGGAGCCTGATGTAGGGCTCAATCCAAGGACCCTGAGATCATGACCTGAGCAGAAGGCAGAGGCCCAACTGGCTGAGCCACCCAGGCGTCCCTGCATTCAGAGTTCTAAACTGAGATGCCAACATCTTCATCATGTGAACTTCACGGCACCTAAAGCCCCTATCTCTGAAGAAGGGAAATAAGGTGACGTAAGAATTATCATGAAGAATTCTGAAATATAAGGAGCAGGAAGAAAATGTTGGGGATGGGGCAGGAAAGAAGTGACTGTTAATGTGAGAAAAAATATGTAAGAATCACCAGGGTATTAACATCCCCTGCCCCACAGAGAACTGGGGGTGTGGGGAGAGCGGTAGGTATTCATCAGACATGTACACTTTGACGAAGCACCCCATGAGTTCCGACCAACATTCCAAATGAAGAGCTGCAGCTTTAGGGAGTCAGCTGCCAGGCCATGAAGAGCATACATGGATCAGTTCCAAGCCCCAGGCCTGTCCACTGAGCACGTTTTGCACCACAGACCCTGGCCCAAGGATCTTTTCCTTTTGCCACTTTCCTTAGGCTTTTAATTCCCCTGGAAGAGTAGAAAGTAGAACCCCCCAAAAAGGAAAAGAAAAATATACCTGTGGCCCTATCTCTTTACTAATTTACCATCTTCAAAATGTCCAAGCTCAGGGGCACCTGGGTGGCTCAGTTGTTAAGCGTCTGTCTTCAGCTCAGGTTTTGACCTCAGGGTCCTGGGATCGAGCCCCACATTGGGCTCCCTGCTCATCAGGAAGTCTGCTTCTCCCTCTCCCACTCCCCCTGCTTTGTGTTCCCTCTCTGTGTCTCTGTCAAATAAATTAATAAAATCTTCAAAATGTCCAAGCTCATGTACAACGTACAGTTCTAAGAGCTGAGGACAAAGGTATAAAAGACACAGGATCTACCCTCCAAGGAGCAGCCTGACAAGGGGGGGTGGGAAGGAGCTGAAGCCACAATGACACAGCTGATTATAAAGTGTAACTGCTCATGGGGGAAACTAAGAATGCTACTGGAGCACACACAAGAGAGGAAAAGCACCTGTGGCAGATATGGAGATAAGCGTGGGAGTTCCAGGAAGACTCTTAAGGAAAATGCAAAGCTTGAGGTGACTACTAAAGAATAAAGGCAAGTTAGCCAGAAGAAGAAAGGGGGCCATGCAAAACAGTCAGCCACTGTCCTCTGAGAAGGCTGGTCACCTGCAGGGTGGGTGCAGCTCCTTATCTTGGACCTTCACCATCGGAGGCACTACCCCTCCCCTCTCTATGAAAAGGACCACCGTCTATACCCAGGTTGGGCTTTAAACTACAGGCACTGAAGAGCAACTAAGGGGTTTTAAGCAGGAGGTGGCATGATCAGATGTATTCTAAAAACAGGATCAGTCTAGCAGCAAAATGAAAGGTAGGCTGGAAGGAGACAGAGACTAGCCACAGGGAGCCCTGAAGCTGTGAGATGATTTGCAACAGTCCAGTAGATCACAAGGGCCTGAATAAAGCAGTAGTGCTAGGGGTGGAGAAGGGGGGAGAGTAAAGATCTCAAGGAGGGAGAATAAAAAGGATGAAGGAGGAGTTAAGGGATCATTCAGGTTTCCCACCTGGGTAACGGGTGAGTGCACGTGCGCCACACACACCCACCCACCACAGTCGGACTTTGGAGGATATAATATAGAAATCAACATCAGACATGTTAAAGTTTTAGGGATCAGTTGGGATATTTCTGGAGTGAAGTTTGAAAGACAGGAAGCTACACCAATCTAGAGTTTGGGAAACAACTCAACTGAAGATGTAAACATCTGAATCATTTTACGGTAAATCATGTTACCTGAAAAGAAGACTGAGGATGAAGCCTGTGGGAAAACCAACCTTTAATAAATCTACATCAACATACAGATGGGACATTGCATTCAGACGTTTTGCTCACTGATTCAAGACTGTGACAGGGATGCACAGGAGGGATTGAGTGTCTCAGGAAAGGATCCCAGAGGTCAGTCTTGAGTGATCCTCATGAGGAACAGAGAGAGATGTGGGACCAAGGTAAAGCTTTCCAGCGAAATGTTTCTTTAGTCCATGGGTCCACCAATTATGGCATTGTGGGTTTTTGTAAATCAAGTTTTACTGTACCATGCCAAGCCCATCCATTTACAGATTATTGATAGCTGCCTCTATGCTGCAACAGCCGAGTTGAGTAGTCGCAAAAAAGACCGTAATGGCCACAAAGCCTAAAATATTTACTATTTGGCCCTTTATACAGTATTTTTGGCCCACCCCTCCTTTAATCAATAACCCTTGGGCAAAGCCCATCCCCACTTCCTACCTCAGTTTCTTCATTTGAGAAACAAAAAGTACATGATATTTAAATGCAGCAAGGGGCACCTGGGTGGCTCAGTCGTTAAGCGTCTGCCTTCAGCTCAGGTCATGATCCCAGGGTCCTGGGATGGAGCCCTGCATTGGGCTCCCTGCTCAGCAGGGGAGCCTGCTTCTCCCTCTCTCTCTCTCTCTCTTTCCGCCTCTTCCCTCCACTCATGTGCGCACGCTCTCTCAAATAAATATTTTAAAAACAAACAATAAATAAATGCAGCGAGAACTTAGAAGGCTCATGAAGACTATTCATATCAAAGTCATTCATCGAAATTTAGGTTCAACTCTTTAAAAGTGTTGTGCAATACAACCAACTGTATTTCCAATTTAAGTCAAGGTTTTCAGGTATATAAAATTTTACAACATATACTTTGAAGACACACTATTGAAATTACAAGGCAATTTACTGATTCACATGTGACTACAAAATAAAGGGAATCCCAATCTTAACCTTAAATCCAATTCAGAATGTTACACCACAGTCTACTCCAATAAGCATTCACCTCTACAAAGACTTGGAGAAGAGATGGACCATAAAGCACTTTAAATCACTGCCATCATTTCTTGAACACCTACCACATCCAGATAACTATGCTGAGCACCTAATACCCATTTGTCTTATTTAAGCCCTACAAAAAGGGCACCCACACATTGTACAGATGAGGAAACAGCCTTCGAGAAGTTAAGAGCTTTATCTCACATCATCTGGTAGAGAGTAAATGGGAGAACCGATAGCTCGTCCAGCCACAGTCAGAACCAAATCTGACCTCAGAGGCTCTGTGCTCACCCTCAACCCCATACTTTATTGGTTGTTACTTGCACCAAGGGAAAGAACATCCGCAAAGACACATGGAATCTGGAAACAACTAGGAACACATACCTGCTTCTCTTGCTCCTCAGAACTCAAGAGTAGGTCCTTAGAACTGGCTTTGCTATCACAGGCACAAGAAGGGGAAGCATCATGTACCAGTGGGCTCTGGCCCCAGAAGCACCACCAGGTACAAGCACCCGTTGCCAGCGGACAGTGTATTCTGGTTTCCAAGCCACTACCTCACAAATGAACTTTTTAAACAACCCTATCTATAAACTGAGAGCAGCCAGCACCAGAAATAAAAAGATCTTAGTAAATCAGATATTAGAGTAATGTACTCTAAGAGGTAATACAATACACTCACTCAGTAGAAAGAACACAGGCTTTCACTTCAAACCTGACCCAGGTTTGAATTCTGCTTTTAACACCAGCCTAAGGCAGTAACTTATCTTCTGGGAGACCTCTCCCTTGGGGAAATGAGACCACCCTCCTTTCCACATGGTCTGGCAAAGTATCAGTACTATTGTGTACTTTAGTGGGTTCAGAGTCAAAAAGCCCAAGTTTATCACCCAGCCCTGCAACTTACTTGGCATGAGACCGGGGCCTAAGCCTCAGGTTTCTCATCTATAAAACAGGAAAAATGACAACGGGGTCTACCTCTGGGGGTTATTTTGAGGATTGAGAAGGTATCTTAAGTGCTAAAAGCACAGTGCTTGGCACACACAGTAAGCACTGGAAGAGGCTTATTATCAGTTTAAGTTATAGACCACTGACAACTCAACTTCCAACCCTCCTAGAACTAATTTTTAGGGGAAGCAGCATCTTTCCCTGAGGCTATGAAAGAGTTTAACTTTTATAGCTTTAAAGGAGCGGTAGAAACACATTTCCAAAAACAAAACAAGACAAAACAAAGGTGGCTTGGCTCTATTTTGTTAAATGGTGGGAAATTTTCTTCATCTAACTTTAAAATAAATATTAAATACTACTACTGGTGTTTTCAGGCAGGCAATGCCCTTAACCTCCAAACAGAACAAGACTATTCGGCCCCACATATGGTTTTCAGAGCACCGGGAGAAACACAGAAAAGGCATCTGCTGAGAAGCAGAACTTTAACTCTTTGTAAAGCAGCCTGCCTGCACCTGTGGCCAAAGCCCAAGCCAACAGGCTAAGTGACCCAAACCCCAGTCTGCTTGTCTTTCAAAAGAACTCCCCAACCCCCAACATACAGTCACCTTTGAGCCTCATTTGCTCAGTCCCACATGATGCCCACAAATTCACCTACCACCTCCAAAGCCATAAAAATATTGAGTTCCAGGGGCACCTGGGTGGCTCAGTTGGTTAAGCGACTGCCTTCAGCTCAGGTCATGATCCTGGAGTCCTGGGATCGAGTCCCACATCGGGCTCCCTGCTCAGCAGGGAGTCTGCTTCTCCCTCTGACCCTTTCCCCTCTCATGCTCTCTATCTCATTCTCTCTCTCAAATAAATAAATAAAATCTTTAAAAAAAAAAAAATATTGAGTTCCAGAGTTTTCTTTCAATCATTAGTTCTGGATTTAGAAATAGATCAAAGGCAATGCAAAGACAATCTATAATAAAAAAAATTCTTGTCTTTTGCCAGCCTCCTAAGTTCATCCAGGTAAAATATGCCTTTCACACCAAGTTCAACTATTAATGTCATGACAGAAGAAATTCCTAAAACCCTCTGACTCCCAGAAGGTTTCCTGATGCATGTTTTCAGTTTGTATTCCTGCACCTGTTAATTTTTCTTCAAATGACTTCATCTTTTTTTCTTTGTTACAGGCAGATAATCACATTTATTTAGTCCAGGACTCTAAACAAACTTTAACGGGCACTATAACTGGCTTAACATGGAAGTTCTCTGCCATTAAACATACCCAGTTCAAGGGGGATATAAGAAAAACTAGCTTTACCTACCACAGAAACCAACATGCTTAGCTTATATAGACCTGTGTAACAGATTTGCTTTGAATTTCTCAGTCATTTGCTACAGAATCACAAGTGATTAATGTTCTGTGCTTCTTGCTTTTTATTTTTTTTATTTTTTTTTTTTAAAGATTTTATTTATTTATTTGAGAGAGAGAGAATGAGATAAAGAGCACGAGAGGGAAGAGGGTCAGAGGGAGAAGCAGACTCCCTGCTGAGCAGGGAGCCCGATGTGGGACTCGATCCCGGGACTCCAGGATCATGACCTGAGCCGAAGGCAGTCGCTTAACCAACTGAGCCACCCAGGCGCCCTGTGCTTCTCGCTTTTTAAAAACCATCTATGCTCTGAAGTTCTAACAATTTTTTTAAGATTTATTTATTTGACAGAGAGACACATCAAGAAAGGAACATAAGCAGGGGAGTGGGAGAGGGAGAAGCAGGCTTCCCGCCGAGCAGGAAGCCCGATGTGGGGCTCGATCCCAGGACCCTGAGATCACCACCTGAGCCGAAGGCAGACAGACGCTCAACAACTGAGCCACCCAGGCACCCCCAGAATTTTTTTTTTTTCTAAAAAAAGAAAGCAAGCCCCACCGAAAATCAAATTCAGGACAAGAACCATCCTCTCCTCTCCAGCACCATGCAACAGTCCAGGTTCAGATTTGCAAGCCTTACTTTGGTTTTGCAAGCTAAGGGGAAGGAATGGAGCTTTTCTGTTTCAGCTTTCATTCCTGGGGAAATGAAGTACACGCAAGGCTTCAAGGTTATACAGTGCACAGAGAGAACATCCTGTCCACTTGTCTAGTACACTGCTAGCACGCTCACAGCTAATGGCCAAACCACCAGCACAAGTCTCATTTGCTCAGTCCCACACATTGCCCACAAATTCAAGATTATGCTGTTTCACTTTGTTTATTTTAGAATGGTCACCTTGTATCTACCTGATCCAGCCCACTTCTGCTGCCAAGTTGTTAACATGTATTACATTTGTTAAAAGCAGGAAGTAAATACAACAGTTCCAGCCCCTACCCTGAGGACAGACCCTTCATAGCCCTAATTCCTTCCCCTACTGCTGAACTGTATGTGTGTTGGAGGCTGGGTGGCTGACAGAAGACAAGGCTGAGAGAACCAACACTGGGGAGGAGGAAGAATTCTGAGAGGAAAGGCCACAGGCAGAAATATTGGGAAATACAAATTTGTCCAATTCTCTTAATCCCAGGCATGGTGTTCTCAGAAAGTGTTCTCCCTGGATTAAGTCCTAAACTAATGAAAAGCCTTTTAGAGATTATCATGGAGGGACGTGGGTATTTTTTTTTTTTAAGATTTCTTTATTTAGGGGACACCTGGGTGGCTCAGTTGGTTAAGCATCTGCCTTTGGCTCAGGTCATGATCCCAGAGTCCTGGGATCGAGCCCCCAGTTGACAGGGGGTGGGGGTGGGGGGGTGGTCCCTGCTCAGCAGGAGGTCTACTTCTCCCTCTGCCTGCTGCTCCCCCTGCTCGTGCGCACGCTCTGTCACTGAGCCACCCAGCCGCCCCGGGATGTGGGTATTTTTAAAAGCATCAAGTAACTAGGAAAGACAACTACAACTTTGAATGGTAAGGTTTAGAATCTAGAGTTCTTAAAATCTACCTGCATGTGATTCTCCTAAATTAAAAATAACATTGGGCGCCTGGGTGGCTCAGTCAGTTAAGCATCTGGTTTTGGCTCAGGTCATGATCCCGGGGTCCTGGGATCAAGCCCCGCCACCGGGCTCCCTGTTCCACAGGAAGCCTGCTTCTCCCTCTCCCGCTCCCCCTGCTTGTGTTCCCTCGCTGGCTGTCTCTCTCTAATAAATAAAATCTTAAAAAAAAAAAAAAAAGCTTCTCTTACGTTAGGTGCTGGCAGGCCTCAACTTTCATGCCTTAAAGCAAGACAAATGCTCCTATTAAAAAGGACTGGCACTCTATAATATTTTGTTCAGATGACTGCAGAACCTGGAAAAGCTGTTGCTGCTACTGATGCATAACATACTGCTATTGGTCTTTTCATATAAATAAATAAATTTATATATATATACACACACATATATATATGAGAATAATTTGAATTTTTGGAAACTTTAGCTGTGCTGTCAACTTTGGACAAAGTATCCCAGTTGTACTGTGTTGGGTTGGCATTGTACAGAAATTAACAGCCTTATTGGTCTAAAAATGTTAAACATAATTTTTTCCGTGTGTACAGGGGTAATGCACTGTATTAAATATGTAAGGTCTTATCTACATGGGTCTGGTAACAGAAACAAAGTATTCTCTTAAAAGAAAAAAAAAAAGGACTGGCAGAAGGACGCCTGGCTGGCTCAGTTGGTAGACCATGCAACCCTTGATCTCAGGGTGGTGAGTTCAAGCCCCACATTGGGCACAGAGATTACTTTAAGAAAGAAAGAAAGGACTGGCAGCTCAGGCATGCCAAAAGCGGCAAGGACTCCAAAGAGACGACTCATATCACCTATACACACACACACAGTTGATAAACAACAGGCACTCGAGCTTTCTACAGGAATTTCTTACAACTATATTTATTTGCTATGATGTACCAAGAGATGCAAAGATCAAAAATACCCTCATGAAAGATGTCCAAAAAACGAAATTCTTAAAATTACCAAACCTAGAGCACCTGGGTGGCTCAGATGGTTAAGCGTCTGCCTTCAGCTCAGGTCGTGATCCCAGGGTCCTGGGATGGAGCCCCACATCGGGCTCCTGGCTCAGCGGGAAGCCTGCTTCTCCCTCTCCCTCTGCCTCGATGCCTACTCACGCTCTCTATCTGTGTCTCATATGAATAAATTTCTTTTAAAAATTACCAAACCGGGGCGCCTGGGTGGCTCAGTTGGTTAGACCACTGCCTTCAGCTCAGGTCATGATCCCAGGGTCCTGGGATCAAGCCCCACATCGGGCTCCCTGCTCATGCAGGAAGGCTGCTTCTCCCTCTGCCTGCCGCTCCCCCTGCTTGTGCTCTCTCCCTCTCTCTCTCTCGCTCTCTCTGTGTGTCAAATAAATTAAATAAAATCTTTAAAAAAAAAAAATTACCAAACCTACACACACCTATCTCAATTTGATGATAGAAAATACCAAGAAGACCATCTGCTGTCCCACCTCAAATCAAGGATTACAGATGAGAGCAAATGCATCACATGCTAGGCTACAATTATTTCTGCTTTGGAAAACAAATGACCAACTCCAGTTCAAAAGAAAAACAGCAATTTCTATTATCTACTTGTTTCAAAAGGGCAATAATAAATAAGAGACAAACTAATGAATTTGAAACTGAAATTAAAACAAAAACTTGACTGAACATAATCTTTAAAATACCAAAATCCATTTCTAGACTAAAAAAAAAAAAAAAATTCCTGTTAATACCCTGCTTAAAACCTTCACCAATGACTCTCAGTGCATGCAGAACAAACTTCCCTCAGCCTGCCCACACATCTGCAGACTCTCGTCTGCTTCTCCCCCAGCCTTCCCAATCCAGGGACTCCGATACATTCAGTAATACTCAGTAAGTTCTTTGAATGATGTGGTTTTACAGCTCTATGCCTTTGCCTAGTTCCCTCCTCTCCACCTGGAATGTCCTTCAACTTTGTGTGCTGTCTGAAAATGCCGACTCATCTTTCAGGACCAAGGTCAACTTTGATCTCTCACAAGAGCCACGTTTCCAAGTGGGCTGCACATTACTCCCTCTTCTGTGTCCCTCTGCCACTCATAGGCTGACGAAGTTCACCTCTCTGTCCTAGAATACATGAGCCATGTCTTACTTTTCTTGGTAGCAACTTCCCTCATTTGCCAGGGTCTGACAGAGAAAAGGCACTCAAAATAGAATGAAAAAACGTTGGGGTACCATTTCACATCCATCAGATTAGCAAATTATTAGAAAGCTAGACAAGTAAGTGTTGGTGTAGATATGAACAAACAGGAGGTCTCAACAAAACCCAAGTTGTTTGGTATAACCACTTTAAAGAGTAATTTTTTTATCTCTAGCAAAGCTGAAGATGTGCACCATTAAGACTAGCAATTCTGCTCTAGGGTATCCACATGAGGTCATTATTTGTCAAATGTGGGCCCCAATTAGCACTTTTTTTAAAATGAGAGGATACATGGGCGCCTGGGTGGCTCAGTTGGTTAAGCGACTGCCTTCGGCTCAGGTCATGATCCTGGAGTCCCGGGATCGAGTCCCGCATCGGGCTCCCTGCTTAGCGGGGAGTCTGCTTCTCCCTCTGACCCTCTTCCCTCTCGTGCTCTCATCTCTCATTCTCTCTCAAATAAATAAATAAAATCTTTAAAAAAAAAAAAAAAAAAAAAAAAAAAAAATGAGAGGATACATATATACCTCAAGGATGAGGTATTTTATGCTCACATTTTATGGCTAATTTTTTCAGCTAATTATTTTATTTTTATGAAACTATAGTTTCCATTATGCACGCACACACACACACACACGTGTGTGTGCGCTGGGTCTCAATGTAAAATACATTTCTTATGGTGTCTAATGAACAAAGAAGCCTGAAAAACACTGCCCTACAGAAACACACATGTGCTCAAAATGACATAAATGTTCTTTATGGTACTATATATAATGGTGAAAAACTGGAAGTAACCTAAATGTACATTAACAAGATGAGTAAGTAAAATATGGTACAGCATGTAACTTGTATAAATGAAGTAGAGCTACTTCTGTCAGTATCGATAAATCTCAGAAGTAATACTGACCTAAAGTGTAGGATACCATGTATTTAAACATGCAAAACAATGATACATGTTACTTATGGATACACACATATAAAGTTAAAAAAAAAAAAAAAGACCAGAAAGAGAATCCCAGAAAGTGGCTACTATTATTTCATGAAGAGAGGGAGGGAGTGGAATCAGAGAGGACTACACAGGGGGCATCAATGTAACTACAGGTCTTATCTCTTCAGATATGGCAAAATGTTATGATCTGACAAAAGTGAATGATGCATCCTCTTCTATCATCCTCATCTTATTTCCACATCATATTGGTTGTGTGTGCTCAATATTATTTCATCATTTAAAAAATATTTTTAAATGAGCAAATAACTAGAACACATCCAAAATAAATAAATAAAACTCAACCATGAAAATGTCCTGGTGTCTATAGTTCTAAATCCATATGTATTCCACATTATTTTCTTTTTTCTTGAGTTAGCATTTGAGTGCTTATGTGTAGACCTTGTGCTAAGCCCTCAGTACACAATCTCACTTCACGGGCACCATGCCCTCTGTGTACTACTATTTTTCGGTTAGGCTTACTGCATCACTGTCTCTGGTCTTTAATCCTAAGGGTCCAATTATACTCACCATTCCACATTTTCTGAGGGCAGAAAAATGGGTTAATCTATTTCCAAAAGATTTTAATGTGGATTCAAATCAAGAGAGTTTCTTCTGCTCACCTCTGTGAATCTGAAGAATCTATTCCAAAGTTTCACACAAATGAAATTTTACTAAATGCACCCTACCCTTCAGTTTGTGCAAAATTTATACATATACAACAAAAGCTACTCTAGCCTCCACTTTGCTTTAAAAAAAAAAAAAAAAAACCAACTCAATGAATATGGGTCCACTTCAAATACAATCTACATAAATTGCCCTTTTTATTTTTAAGGGGAAGCTATTGGGGCACTGGGGTGGCTCAGTCGGTTAAGCATCCAACTCTTTGATTTCAGCTCAGGTCATGATCTCAGGGTTGTGAGATCAAGCCCCAGAGGGCTCTCAGGCTCAACGCTCAGCAGGGAGTCTGCTTGAAATTCTCTCCCCCTCTCCCCACCCCACCCCCAGGCATGCCTGCCCGAGCAGGTGCACATGATCTAATAAATAAAATCTTTAAATAAAATGGGCAGCTATTAACAGTTAAACTCTAAAAGCTTAGTTTATAAATGACCAGAATGCACATGTACTATATAAATTACCAGAATGTATGAAAAATATTTTCCCTACTAGGATAACATGAGTTTTAAAGCAATCTTTTCAGCATAACCTTGCCTTTCTAATACTGTTTAGATAAGAGTTTAGAGTAAGGGCGCCTGGGTGGCTCAGTTGGTTGAGCGACTGCCTTCGGCTCGGGTCATGATCCTGGAGTCCCGGGATCGAGTCCCACATCGGGCTCCCTGCTCGGTGGGGAGTCTGCTTCTCCCTCTGACCCTCTTCCCTCTCATGCTATCTCTCATTCTCTCTCAAATAAATAAATAAAATCTTTAAAAAAAAAAAGTTTAGAGTAAAAGTATATGCTTTACTTATACTGAAAATGGATAAATTAATCTCATCAGTTGAATATTTCCTCTATGGAAAAATTACATGATACCAGTGGAATTACTATTAATATCCTCTAGTGTGATAGTGTACTGGGCTTACATAGGAAAAGTCCTGACTCTTTGAAGATGTATGTTGAAGTATTTACGCAGAAATATGATATTTGCAACTTACTTGGAAAAGGCTCAACTAAAAATATGTATGATAAAGCAAATATAGCAAAATATTTATTGAGTCTACACGGTGGGAAGATAGGTAAGTATTCATTTATTTTATTCTTTCCACTTTTATGTATCTGAAATTTTTCATAAACTATGAAGAAAATTTTCCAGTCAGTATCTGTTGAACAAAAAACTTAATGCCAACATTATGCAATTCTATCTAAATTACCCTCATCAACCAATTTCCAGAAAATGAACTTTTCTCTGCTTTTGTAGTTTTACTCATAAAAATGTGGCAGCTAAAAAGAAAAAGATCTATAATATGGCCAAGTTAAAGGCCTACCACTACTTTTTAACCAGTAAATATTACTGCCAACCTAAAATCGGTTCTGCATTATTATCATAATTTAAAGTAGCTTGGACAAGCTTAGACTAGACTCTTTTTATGTGATTAGAAGTTATGTAGTAATTCAGAAAAATCATAAAACTGATACCAATTTCCTGAATCATAGCATTTCTAACTAATAAACCAAACTGCAGTAAAAGGATCTGTAACTGGGGCACCTGGGTGGCTCAGTTGGTTAACCATGTGCCTTTGGTGCAGGTCATGATCCTGGGATCCTGGGGTCCTGGGATCCAGCCCTCCGTTGGACTCCCTGCTCAGCGGGGAGTCTGCTTCTCCGTCTGCCCCTCCCCCACCGTGTTCTCTCTTTCTGACTCGTGCTCTCAAAATCTTTAAAATTAAATAAATATAAATATAAATACATACATACATACAGAGGTCCTGGGATCGCATCCCACATCAGGCTCCCTGCTCAGTGGGGAGTGTGCTTCTCCCTCTCCCTCTGGCCCTCCCTGCCGTCCTGTTCTCCCTTGCTCACTCTACTCTCAAATAAATTTTTAAAAATCTTAAAAATTAATTAAATAAAACATGAAAGCAATCTGAAATCTATTCATAATACCAGAGGTCAGGGAACAAAGATGAAAGAGAAATATACTAGCTTGAAATTACATTGTTTCAGAGAATTCCTTTTTCTTTTTTTAAGGATTTATTTATATTTTGAGAGAGAGGGAGAGCAGGCGGAGGGGGAGAGGGAGAAGGAAAGAAGCAGACTCCCCACTTAGTGGGGAGCCCCATGGAGGGCTCCATCTCAGGACCCTGAGACCGTGACCTGAGTTGAAATTAAATGTAGGATGCTCAACCAACTGAGCCACCCGGGGGGCCGTTTCAGAGAATTCTAACACGGGCCTTGTCCAACTTACTAAACCATACTGCCTCTCATTACATACTCTACATGAAAAACAAAACTGAAACATGACATGGGTGAACCACAAGTCCCCCTCTCCTAAAACATACTAAAACATACAAGGAACAGATACACTCGCCCCACCGGACAAAATCAGAAGGCATTCTTAACTTGGCAGCTCCCCATTACCAGACAAGGAATGTTAACATCTTGCTTTAATTCCACCATCTGTAATAATGGTTAACAACCGATTTATTCATAGTTAGCCAAAGTTTGACTTAAACATGATAAACAAAGCATCTGAATTCTCAGATGAGCAGGTGATCAGTTAACACTGAATAGTGTTTTGGGGCCCCTGAGTGGCTCAGTCATTAGGCATCTGCCTTCGGCTCAGGTTGTGATCCCAGGGTCCTGGGATCAAGCCCCGCCATCGGGATCCCTGCTCTGCGGGAGGCCTGCTTCTCCCTCTCCCACTCCCCCTGCTTGTGTTCCCTCTCTCACTGTCTCTGTCAAATAAATAAAATCTTTTAAAACAAAACAAAACACTGAATAGTGTTTTAATAACTGTACTTTCATAATACTTCAAATAATTCCAGGGATCCATTTTTTTTTTAAATTATACTTCTTATTTATTTATTTATTTATTTATTCATTTATAGATTTTATTTATGGGTGCCTGGGTGGCTCAGTTGGTTGGGCGACTGCCTTTGGCTCAGGTCATGATCCTGGAGTCCCAGGATCGAGTCCCACATTGAGCTCCCTGATCAGCAGGGAGTCTGCTTCTCCCTCTGACCCTCCCCCCGTCATGCTCTGTCTCTCTCTCATTCTCTCTCTCAAATAAAATCTTAAAAAAATTTTTTTTATTTGTCAGAGAGAGAGAGCACAAGCAGGAGGAGTGGCAGGCAGAGGGAGAAGCAGGCTTCCCGCTGAGCAGGGAGCCCAATGCAGGACTTGATCCCAGGACCCTGGGATCATGACCTGAGCCGAAGGCAGCTGCCAACCAACTGAGCCACCCAGCCATCCCTTCATTTTTTAAAAAAGATTTATTTGAGAGAGAGACAGAGACAGACAGAGCAGAGGGAGGGGCAGAGGAAAGGGCTGAGCGTGGAGCCTGACATCATGACCTGAACCAAAACCAAGAGTCTGACACCTAGCCTACTGAAGCACCCAGATGACCTCCAGGGATCCATTTCTAGAAATGAAAGTGCAACAACTGTTACTGGCCTAAGACAGAGGCTTTTCCTTCTCAAACTTAACATTAACACAGGTTTCTAAACATGAAGCAAAATTTTATCTCAGGAAGTCAGAAATAAAGATGTCAGGGGCTTCTAAAAGCCTCAGGAAAAATTCAAACCAAGAAAATCTTAAGTTGCAGAACTTATTTTTACAAAACATATCTGCAAAGATAGTAAGATTCAAAGTAAGATTTAAAATTTGTCATAAAGCCTCAAAATGGATGAAAGACCTAAATTTGAGACAGGAATCCATCAAAATCCTAGAGGAGAACACAGGCAACAACTTCTTCCTAGAAACATCACCAAAGGCAAGGGAAACAAAGGCAAAAATGAACTATTGGGACTTCATCAAGATAAAAAGCTTTTGCACAGCAAAGGAAACAGTCAACAAAACCAAAAGACAGCCCACAGAATGGGAGATGGTATCTGCAAATGACATATCAGATAAAGGGCTAGTATCCAAAATCTATAAAGAACTTTTCAAACTCACCCCCCAAAGAACAAATAATCCAATCAAGAAATGGGCAGAAGACATGAACAGACATCTTTTCAAAGAAGACATCCAAATGGCCAACAGACACATGAAAAAGTACTCAACATCACTTGGCATCAGGGAAATCCAAATCAAAACCTCAATGAGATACCACCTCACACCAGACAGAATGGCTAAAATTAACAAGTCAGGAAACAACAGATGTTGGCAAGGATGCAGAGAAAGGGGAACCCTCCTACACTGTTGGTGGGAATGCAAGCTGGTGCAGCCACTCTGGAGAACAGTACGGAAGAAAATAGAGCTACCCTACAACCCAGCAATTGAACTACTGGGTATTTACCCCAAAGATACAAATGTAGTGATCTGAAGGGGTACATGCACCCAAATGTTTATAGCAGCAATGTCCACAATAGCCGAACTATGAAAAGAGCCAAGAAGTCCATCAACAGATGAATTGATAAAGATATACAATGTATATATACAATGGAATATTATGCAGCCATCAAAAAAAAAAAAAAAATCTTGCCAGGTTGCCTGGGTGGCTCAGTCGTTAAGCATCTGCCTTCGGCTCAGGTCATGATCCCAGAGTCCTGGGACTGAGCCCCACATCGGGCTCCCTGCTCAGCAGGAAGCCTGCTTCTCCCTCTCCCGCTCCCACTGCTTGTGTTCCTGCTCTCACTACCTCTCTCTCTGTCAAATAAATAAATAAATCTTGACATTTGCAACAACACGGATGGAACTAGAGGGTATTAAGCTAAACGAAATAAGTCAATCAGAGAAAGACAAGTATCATATGATCTCACTGATATGAGGAATACTTAATCTCAGGAAACAAACTGAGGGTTGCTGGAGTGGTGGGGGCGGTGGGAAGGACGGGGTGGCTGGGTGATTGGGGAGGGTATGTGCTATGGTGAGCGCTGTGAATTGTGTTAAGACTGATGAATCACAGGGGCACCTGGGTGGCTCAGTCGTTAAGCGTCTGCCTTTGGCTCAGGTCATGATCCCAGGGTCCTGGGATCAAGCCCCGCATCGGGCTCCCCGCTCCGCGGGAAGCCTGCTTCTCCCTCTCCCGCTCCCCCTGCTTGTGTTCCCTCTCTCGCTGTGTCTCTCTCTGTCAAATAAATAAAATCTTTAAAAAAAAAAAAAGACCTGTACCTCTGAAACAAAAATAATACATTATATATGTTAAAAAAAAAAAAGATAGTAGGAAGGGAAAAATGAAGGGGGGAATCGGAGGGGGAGACGAACCATGAAGAGACTGTAGACTTTGAGAAACAAACTGAGGGTTTAAGAGGGGAGGGGGAGGGGGGGATGGGCTAGCCTGGTGATGGGTATTAAGGAGGGCACATATTGAATGGAGCACTGGGTGTTAGACGCAAACAATGAATCATGGAACACTACATCAAAAACTAATGATGTAATATACGGTGACTAACATAATAAAATTAAAAAAAAAATTTGTCATAAAGCTATTTTCAATTCTCTATTCCCTAGAAGACAATGCCAGGTACACACATGGCTTTGAAGATCTTTCACATTTTACATACATATACATACACAGTTAAGAGTTATATGCAAATTGTCCGCAGATAAAAATCATAGTATTCAAGTTGCAAAGACTTAGGATCATTTAAGCCACCTCCTTATTCGATATGTAAGGAAAGGGATAACCAAGAAGGAAGTGAAAGGCACAAGGTCTCACAGCACTGAGCGGCAGAGTTAAGGGCAAGAACACTGGATGGTCTGCCAGGCAGTCTTCTTTCATACTGACATGCTGCCCCTCCTCTCCCAACCTTCCAAATTAGGTCCTGAGTTAAAAGTTTGAAGATAAACTAAAGTGAAAAGAGACAAGGTAATGGTTTGTCTTCTCCCTTAATGCCCCCGAATAAATAATTTTATCAGGTAAAACCCAGTCCTCCAGCAAAGCAGAATCTAGAAGACATGGGATAAAGGCAAGAAATAAAATTTATAGGGTTGCCTGGGTGGCTCAGTCTAAGTGTCTGCCTTCAACTCAGGTCATGATCCCAGGGTCCTGGGATCGAGCCCCACATTGGGCTCCCTGCTCAGCGGGAAGCCTGCTTCTCCCTCTCCCAGTCCCCCTGCTTGTGTTCCCTCTCTCACTGTGTCTCTCTCTGTCAAATAAATAAAATTGTTAAAAATAAAAAATAAATAAGATTTATAAACCAAAATTCAAGGCATGGGAAGCCAAGCCTGAATGATAATACCCCCAAATATGTAAATGAAAGAAAAAAAAACATTCATTGTGGCAAATACTGCTGGTTACCCAACCCAGTATCTATTCTTCCCTTTTCATTTTTTTTTAGTAATTTCTACACCCAACATGGGGCTCAAATTCATGACCCTGAGATGAAGAGTCGCATGCTCTTCCAACTGAGTCAGTCAGGCACACCTCCCCTTACTAATAAAACTAATTTTATTAAGGGCAGTCAAAAAAGTGACATTTCCCAGCCTCTCTTGCAGTTAGGGTTGGTCAGCTGACATTTCTGGCCCAGAATATAAGTGCCATCTGTAGGGAGGGACACTCAAAAAGCTCCTTAAAAGCTGGGGGTGGGGGGAGGCAGTCTTAGCTACTTATTTTAAGTTTGTCTTAATCACCCCTTTCTTCCTCCTCCTGCATATAACATTAATGTGATGGTAGGAGCAACCCTTTTAGGACAGTAAAGATGGCGGGGTAGAAGAAAGCAGAAGGAATCTGGGTCCTTGACAACCTCAATCTTGCCCTTATCTGCTTACCTGCTAACTCCACATATCAGCTACATTATTTCAGATCTTAGTACTAACAGCCAACTACAATTCCTCAGTTATTCACTAGGCAACTATGTACTAAATGCAGTCACATTATTTCATATCCTTCCAACAATCCTATAATGTAGTATTTTCTTCATTTTTTGGTTGAAGAAACCAAATGCAGCTGCAAATCCAAAACCTATGTCATTCCACTATATCTTATTATTCTAATGCAGTATACACCTGAAAAGGTATATACCTTTCCAAATATTACCTTAATCGTTCTCATATAATGTGCCACAAACCCATGCATTCTATTAACACCAGTAGAACCCTGCCAACCCATATCAGATTTCAATTTCTATGGATAAATTCTTTACAAAGAATCCTCTTTTAGCTGAAAGATGAGAAATCATACCTCCAGCAAAGTATCAGGTGTGGTTCTACTGGTTCCAGTGTCTATTAGATCATAAAAGGCAAAAAGCTCAGCTTATTCCTTGTACAGCAACGCACATCTTGGTCACACGTAATGAGCTCTCGCACATACATACTTACAGTGACTAGTTTACAACCTCTGATCTTCTAATCGAGTTAAGCCACCAACCACCTCACATCCCCACATGTGCCCTCTTGTTTATTTACCTCTTATCTCTAGGACAGTCAATCTTCCTCCAGGAAGCATTCTCTCATAGACTTGACTCAGTACTTTTTCCAAGGTCCTACCCTCTTTCTAAATTTATTATTAAGGATGCTTATGGTATTTACTTGTATAGTATCTTTATATCTCCATGTTCTGGTCCTTTTTGTTTTTATACAGAATTAAGCAGAGGCACAAGGTTAATAATAGAATCCAATAACTCATCTTTTAATAGACCTTTTCAAGAGAACAGAAATTGCTCTAAAGATACACAAATGAGCATCTGTATCTCCCAGGTCCTCTTAAGACCACACAGAGTAAGTATTAACAGTACTCAGGTTCAGAATAACAGAAGCCAAAAGTACACGTACAACTTCTTCAAGCTCCAATGCAGTATTAGTAAATATTGAATTTTTTTAATTAAAAGAAATTTTTAGGGGTACCTGAGTGGCTCAGGTCATTATCTCAGAGACATGGGATGGAGCCCTGCATTGGGTTCCATGCTCAAGCGGGGAATCTGAGAATTCTCTTCCTCTCCCTCTGCCCCTCCCCCAGCTCGTGCGCACACTGTTGAAAATACATCTTTTTTTCCAAAAAGGTTTTATTTATTTATTTGACAGAAATAGACACAGCTAGAGAAGGAACACAAGCAGGGGGAGTGGGAGAGGGAGAAGCAGGCTTCCCACCCAGCAGGGAGCCCGATGTGGGGCTCGATCCCAGGACCCCGGGATCATGACCTGAGCCAAAGGCAGATAACGACTGAGCCACCCAGGCACCCCTGAAAATAAATCTTTAAAAGAGAATTTTTAAAGTCTTCCAATTCTGCTACTTATTTTTTTTTAAAGATTGTGTTTCTTTGAGAGAGAAAGAGAAAGCACGTGCACGAGCAGGGGGAGGGGGAGAGGGAGAGGGAGAGGGAGAAGCAGACTCCCCACTGAGCAGGAAGCTGGACAAGGGACTCGATCCCAGAATCCTGAGATCATGACCTGAGCCAAAGGCAGATGTTTAACCAACTGAGCCACCCAGGCACCCCACTGTTCTTCATTTTGTAAGAGCTACACAGTAAAATCTCCCATGGCCTGCTTTACAACAGAAATGGAAATAACTCAATACTCACCATTATGTTCCCAGCAACAATAATGATTAAATAGAAAAACAAAAAAGTTTTGCATATAAAAAGTTTACATCACATTTTACATTTTATTTTAAAAGCCTGAATTCTGGCAGCAGAATCTAGTCTTCTCCCTTGGAATGAAGATACAAGCTTTATGAATGGAATATTCTAACAATGGACCTGTTGTCAACTGCCCAGTCAACTCAGGGTCTGACAGAATAAAATTTAAGGTAACATATCCTATAGCCCAAGAAGTAAACTGCTATTCAATGTTTCCTCCTCAGCTTCAAACAAAAACATGGGGAAAAAAAAGCCACCTTATTTCAGCGTATCTACATTATTTTATGACATCAAGAAACAAAGAAGCTGACAAACTGATTCACCACCAACTGTAAGACATCTCAATTTCAAAGATGTTGAGATATGGAAAAAAAGGTGTTAGAATCTATAAAACACAGTATAAACTCTAACACTCTTTACTGACATGAAAACACTTCCCATCTTCACATTACACCAATTTCCCTTCACGGCTAAATGTGAATTATACAATTCAACCTGGTTTGAATATTTTATTAAAGAATCTACTCTTGGGTGCCTGGGTGGCTCAGTCAGTTAAGCATCTGCCTTCAGCTCAGGTCATGATACCAGGGTCTTAGGATTGAGTCCCACATTGGGCTCCCTGCTCAGTGGGGAGTCCACTTCTCTCTCTACCCTTCCCCCTGCTCATGCTCTCTATCTCACTCTCTTAATAAAAAATCCTAAAAAAAAAAATCTGGGGGGGAAATCGGAGGGGGAGACGAACCATGAGAGATGATGGACTCTGGAAAACAAACTGAGGGTTCTAGAGGGGAGGGGGGTGGGGGGATGGATTAGCCTGGTGATGGGTATTAAAGAGGGCACGTTCTGCGTGGAGCACTGGGTGTTATGCACAAACAATGAATCATGGAACACTACATCAAAAACTAATGATGTAATGTATGGTGATTAACATAATAAAAAATTTAAAAAAAGGGCGCCTGGGTGGCTCAGTTGGTTAAGCGACTGCCTTTGGCTCAGGTCATGATCCTGGAGTCCCGGGATCGAGTCCCGCATCGGGCTCCCTGCTCGGCGGGGAGTCTGCTTCTCCCTCTGACCCTCCCCCCTCTCATGTGCTCTCTCTCTCTCATTCTGTCTCAAATAAATAAATAAAATCTTTAAAAAAAAAAAATTAAAAAAAAAAAAACTACTCTTGGGGCATCTGGGTGGCTTAGTCACTTAAGCATCCAAATCTTGATTTCAGCTCAGGTCATGATCCAGGCTCAGCAAGGAGTCTGCTTGAGATTCTCTCTCCCCCTCTCCCTCTGCCCCTTCCCCCACTCATGCACACTTTCTAAAATAAATAAATCTTTTTAAAAGAACTTTAAATCTTTAAAAAAAAAAAAAAAAACTACTCCTAACCATAGAGCACTGAGGGTTGATGGAGGGAGGGGGTGGGGGACGGGCTAGATGGGGGATGAGTATTAAGGAGGGCACTTATTATGATGAGCACTGGGTGTTATATGTAAGTGATGAATCACTGAATTCTACTCCTGAAACCAGTATTACACTATATGTCAACTAACTAGAATTCAAATAAAAATTTGGAAAAAAAGAAAAAAAAGCATCTACTATTTTGCCAACACTATGCATTAGGTACAAATAAAGCATGTCCTAGCCTTTGTACAACATGACAACTTCTCTTCCAACATACAATTGTTTCAAGTACATACTTTCAAGTTCAAATGGCATTCCCTAGAAAAACAGTTCAGTTGGCAATTCAAAATCGGCTAAGTTGTTTCTTCTAGAAAACATTACCATACTTTCGACGTGCAGGAGAGGTTTTCCCATTTCATCACACAGAATATTAAAAGACACATAAGGGCGCCTGGGTGGCTCAGTTGGTTGGGTGACTGCCTTCAGCTCGGGTCATGATCCCAGGGTCCTGGGATCAAGTCCCACATCGGGCTCCCAGCTCAGCGGGGAGCCTATTTCTCCCTCTGACCCTCTCCCTTCTCATTCTGTTCTCTCCCTCTCAAATAAATAAATAAATAAAATCTTTAAAAAATAAATAAAGGGCGCCTGGGTGGCTCAGTTGGTTAAGCGACTGCCTTCGGCTCAGGTCATGATCCCGGAGTCCCGGGATCGAGTCCTGTATCGGGCTCCCTGCTCGGCAGAGAGTCTGCTTCTCCCTTTGACCCTCCCCCCACTCATGCTCTCTCTCTCTCTCTCATTCTCGCTCTCAAATAAATAAAATCTTAAAAATTAATAAAAATTAAAAAATAAAAAATAAATAAAGACACATAATTGAAGGCCAAAGTTTACTAATTATCTTTACTCCTCATCAAGGACATGTTCAAATGAAACTGCCCTTTTTTAACTGTAGGTATATGCTGGTGAAGAGTATGTTGAATATGACCACAGTTCTGGCGTGGTAAGGCATCAACAGTTTTATCCACCATTGGGTCTGCACCATCAGAGTAAATGTCAATATAGCAAAAAAGGCAAAAAAAAAAAAAAAAAAAAAAAGGGAGGAGGAGCAGGAAAAGAAATAACGTAGCTATGAAACAAGTTTTTTTTTTTTTTAAAGATTTTATTTATTTGAGAGAGAGAGAGAATGAGAGATAGAGAGCATGAGAGGGAAGAGGGCCAGAGGGAGAAGCAGACTCCCTGCTGAGCAGGGAGCCCGATGTGGGACTCGATCCCAGGACTCCAGGATCATGACCTGAGCCGAAGGCAGTTGCTTAACCAACTGAGCCACCCAGGTGCCCCGCTATGAAACAAGTTTTGACCTTACAGTGCCCCTGAAAGTGTCTCCAGGATCCCAAGGAGTCTGCAGGCAACACTTTGGAATCTGTTTTGAGAACTCAAGTGATTAAAGAACTTACCAATAATTTGAGTAAAAATCTTTTCCTAACAGCCCATGCACAAAGAAGAAAGTTGTATTTATATGTACATTAAATGTATCACTGAATCTCAAGTTTTGCACCTGAGATTTTAAACATCTTGCTATTTTCCCCATTATTTTGAATAACTAAAAACAGGCCACATATAATTTTTATAAAAGGGCAACTTGAGACACTTCACAAAGTACAGATATTAATAAGCTATATGATTTGATGAGTTTAAGGTGTTCTATTTTACAAAGTAACAGAAGTTCCAACTGTTTCTTTCCCCAATCCACAATCCTAGTAGTTTTTTTTTTTTTTTTTTTTTTTTTTTAAGATTTATTTATTTATTTGAGAGAGAGAGAATGAGAGCGATAGAGAGCACGAGAGGGAGGAGGGTCAGAGGGAGAGGCAGACTCCCTGCCGAGCAGGGAGCCCGATGTGGGACTCGATCCCGGTACTCCAGGATCATGACCTGAGCCGAAGGCAGTCGCTTAACCAACTGAGCCACCCAGGCGCCCCCACAATCCTAGTAGTTTTGATCTTAAATAAAACCAGCAAAGAATCTTAAAAGGGAACTCATCTGAAAATGACTATTAATAAACTAAAGTGGGGCACCTGGGTGGCTCAATCGGTTAAGCATCTGCCTTTGGCTCAGGTCATGATCTCGGAGTCCTGGGATTAAGCCCCACATCAGGCTCCTTGCTCAGTGGGGGGGTCTGCTTCTCCCTCTCCCTCTGCCTGCCGCTCCCCCTGCTTGTGTTCTGTCAAATAAATAAAATATTAAAAGATAAAATAAAGTTTTAGCATTTAGGACAATTTCAGAACACAAATAGCTCACATCACACGTGGAAAAATGAGCAGTGTATGTGAAATGGCAAATGGCATCTGTACAGAAGGAACTGAAGTCATCATTTGAGGAAGATTTGCCTCTCCCAGCATGATTTCTGTATATAGGTTTCTAATTTTCCATACAGGCGCCAAAGTTCAATCTAAAACTGACCCAAATGGGGTGCCTGGGTGGCTCAGATGGTTAAGCGACTGCCTTCAGCTCAGGTCATGATCCCAGGGTCCTGGGATCGAGCCCCACGTCAGGCTCCTGGCTCAGTGGGGAGCCTGCTTCTCCCTCTCCCTCTGCCTGCTGCTCTGCCTACTTGTGCTCTCTCTGTCAAATCAATAAATAAAATCTCAATAAATAAATAAATAAATAAAAATAAAACTGACCCAAGGACTTCGCAAAAACCTATAGGATATTAGGATCAAAATTCACTTAACAGATATTTTCTGAGCACCTACTTCATATGCAAAGTTAAATGTGTGCCAAAGGGACAAAAGCATGACAAACTCTCATTGGCTTCAGACTCCTCTCCAGAAAGACTTCCTCTACAATCTCAGAACATTCAGCCAACCTGTGCAACCCAGGTTTTTAAGCCATGAAAAGTGGGCCATAACACCTCAAAGATGCCATAAGAATAAACTGAAATATACCAGAATAAGAAGCAGCACATTATAGGCCAAGTATTAAGGGTCAAGAAAGGTAGAACTGAGGGCAGAATGAGCCAGCAGTATAAAATGTAATTACTTGCTACTAAGAGATATTTTTTTTTAAGTATAAAAGTGAATCTGGAAAAATGAGGAACCATTAGAAAAATATTAGCTCTATTCACTAAAAACAGCTCACCAAGCTGAATGGACAAAGTAACTGTGGTACATCCAGGCAATGCAGTATTATTTGGCACTAAAAAGAAATGAGCTATCGAGCCATGAAATGTCATAATGGAAACTTAAGTCCATTATTACTAAATGAAAGAAGCCAATCTGAAATGGCTACATCCTATAAAATTCCAACTATAGGACATCCTGGAAAAGGCAAAATTATAAAGGCATAAAAAGATAACTATTTGCCAGGGGTTGGGGGAGAGGGGAATGAATAGGCGGAGTACAGAGAATTTTTAGGGCAGTGAAAATACTATGTAGGATACCATAATGATGGACATATGTCATTATATATTTGTCTGGACACACTGATCTACAACACTAAGAATGAACTCTAATGCAAACTACAGCCTTTGGGTGATAATGATGTGTCAATGCAGATTCATCAGTTGTAACAAATGCACCACTCTGGTAAGGGATGCTGATAATGGGGGAGGCTGTGCATGAGTGGGGCCAGTAGGATATGGGAAATTCTCTGTACCTTCTCAATTTTGCTATAAGCCTAAATCTGCTCTTTTAAAATTTAAGTCTTGCGGCACCTGGGTGGCTCAGTCGGTTAAGCATCTCCCTTCAGCTCAGGTCATGATCCCAGGGTCCAGGGATAAAGCCCCGCATCGGGCTCCCTGCTCGGCGGGAAGCCTGCTTCTTCCTCTCCCACTCCCCCTGCTTGTGTTCCCTCTCTCGCTGTCTCTCTGTCAAATAAATAAATAAAATCTTTTAAAAAAAAAAAAAAGCCTTGTTTCTTTTCTTTTGAAGGACTTAAAATGAGCAAAAGAAACAAACACAAAAGAACCAGTTCAACATCTGACACGGAGTCATCAAGCCAGTAAGATGGCTCTAAGTGCCACACTCCTGACTCTCAGCATCTACATGACATCCAGGTGTTAGTATTATTTAAGGCCAAAGGTCTAAAAGTGCACCACTCCGGTTACTAAACCAATAAACAGCTGGTTATAAACACTTCTGACCTATATCACGCAAAAGCCCAGGTGTCCCCATGAGTTGATACACAATTTCTGAACTATCCTCTACAACCTCAAAGAATGTATTACTATTTATTACTATGTTTATAACCAGCAAGATAAATTACCATTAATATTCAATTTCTACCTTTCTTCCTATTTTCAAGGAAGCTCCTAGGAGAGATACTTTAGCTTAACATTTTAGCCTAGAAACCAAATGGGTTTGGCCAAATTTCAATATTATTTTTCCAAAGGTCACTTATCTAATAGCCTCAACTATAAATATACTCTGTTCAAGCAAACAATGTACTGGGGCACCTGGGTGGCTCAGTCAGTTAAGCCTCCGACTTGGTTTCAGCTCAGAGCTTGATCTCATGGCCCTGTGTCCAGCTCTGCACTCAGTGCAGAGTCTGCTTCAGATTTTCTCTCCCTCTCCCTCCACCCCTTTCACTGCCACCCCGTCACTTACACTCCCTTTCTTCTCTAAAAGAAATAAAATCGGGCGCCTGGGTGGCTCAGTCGTTAAGCGCCTGCCTTCAGCTCGGGTCATGATCCCAGGGTCCTGGAATCGAGCCCAGCATCAGGCTCTCTGCTCCGCGGGAAGCCTGCTTCTCCCTCTCCCACTCTCCCTGCTTGTGTTCCCTCTCTCGCTGTGTCTCTCTCTGTCAAATAAATAAATAAAATCTTTGAAAAAAATAAAATAAAATAAAATAAAATAAAATAAAATAAAATCTGGGACACCTGGGTGGCTCAGTCAGTTAAGCATCTGTCTTTGGCTCAGGTCATGATCACAGCGTCCTGGGATGGAGTCCTGCACAGGGCTCCTTGCCCAGCAGGGAGCCTGCCTCTCCCTCTGCCTGCCGCTCCCCCTGCTTGTGCTCTCTCTCTCCCTCTCTCCAACAAATAAATCTTAAAAAAAAATTAAAAACAAATAAAATCTTAAAAAGAAAACAATGTATTGTATATACTTTTATGACTTTCATCATCAGTTATTGTTATTCCAAGGAAGAAAGGAGAAAATGGCAAAAACATCAGCCAAAATAAAAATACACCAAAAACTGTCAAAGTAAAATGAATTTTCTCATTTAAAGAAGTAAGCTTCCGGGCGCCTGAGTGGCTCAGTCATTAAGCGTCTGCCTTCAGCTCAGGTCATGATCCCAGGGTCCTGGGATTGAGCCCGGCATCGGGCTCCCTGCTGGGCAGGAAGCCTGCTTCTCCCTCTCCCACTCCCCCTGCTTGTGTTCCTGCTCTTGCTATCTCTCTGTCGAATAAATAAATAAAAATCTTTAAAAAAAAAAAAAGGCTTCAGTTGCTTAGGAGATTCTGAAGTAAAGAAAAAGTGAAGTTGTACACAACTATTGTTCCCGTAATAATTGAATTTCTGGGGGCGTCTGGGTGGCTCAGTGGGTTAAGCATCTGACTGGCTCAGGTCATGATCCCAGGGTCCTGGGTGCTTCTCCCCCTCCCTCTGCCTGCCACTCCCCCTGCTTGGGCTTGCTTGCACTCTGTCAACTAAATTAAAATCTTTAAAAAAAAATTTCTGGTTAAAACTGACAACTACAATTATGTCAAGATTTTCAGTGAAACTATAAACAGAACTGCTAAAAAGGAAAAAGATATCCAAATGGTGGGGCACCTGGGTGGCTCAGTCGTTAAGCGTCTGACTTCGGCTCAGGTCATGATCTCAGTGTCCTGGGATCAAGCCCCGCACCGGGCTCCCTGCTCAGTAGGGAGTCTGCTTTTCCCTCTCCCTCTCCCCCTGCTTGTATTCCCTCTCTCGTGTTGTCTCTGTCAAATAAAAAAAATAAAATCTTAAAAAAAACATAGCAAAATGGTGAAAAATGCATTCCTTTTGGAATAAAATGTTTCTATGGGCCAAAATAATGATCCTCTGCTCAAATTAGCAGTGGATAAGAATATATTCTTCTCTCTTATGAGCTAATTATGTAACTGGTTAATAACAAGAAGCCATGCAGAATAGTATTTTATCGGTACCCCACCCTAAAACTCTAAGATTATAGAATTCCTTGACTTATGAAGCTTTAACTAATACCTTTGCAGCTCATCCTAAGTTTATCTTCATTTTCACGTTATTACACTAAAAACAGCCAAATGTAGAAAGTTAAATTTGCCATTTGCAGATTGCTAAATAAACATGTCCAACAAATCTGTGTGCTCCCAGACCACATCCTCATATATTTACATCCCATTTTGTTTCCATAAGGCCGTACCAATCTATACTTCATTCAAGTGCAACTTCTGAACAAAAGCTAACAACTTAGATTAATGCACTAATACATTACAAGTTAAGAGTCAAAAGCAAGGAGCAGGAAGATGGCAGCATAGTAAGACCACAAGTTCACCTCAGCCCACGAACACAATTAGATTACTTATCAAATCATCCTAAATATCCCCAGAAATCAACCTGAAGACTGACGAACAAACTCTACAACTAAAGGGAGAGAAGAGGCCACATCAAAGAAGGAATTTAAATTTAAAAAAATTTTTAAAGTCAAAAACAGAAACAACAAAACAAACGGACACACACACAAAAGTCAAAAACAGTAACTCCTTCCAGGACTAGAACCTAATTCCCCTGGGCTTCCTGAGTGTCAGCTACACTTAGTGACTATCTTCCAAAGAATTGAATACTGAAGGAAAAATAGTAATGTTACAGGAAAAACCTGGCAAGCACCACTAAGGCCCAGTGGACCAAGGTTAACATCACCTGTGATGTCCTAAGGACGCAGGTATGCCCCTCATACCGCCCATTTGTGATGAGAAGGGCACTTCACCTCTGTGGTATTCTTTCCAAAATCCCACAATGAGTTTGGCCAATTTTAATACCTTTACTATTATAAGGTCTAATCATGAGTAGTAAAAAAAAAAAATAATAAAAATCAAATAAACCAAAATTGAGGAATACTCCAAAAAACACCCGACCAGTACTTCAAAACTGTCAATGTTCTGTCAAACAAGAAAGAGAGCAACTGTCACAGACTAGAGAATACTGAGACATGACCACTACCTGTAATGTGGTATCCTGGATTTAACCCTGGAACCGAAAAGAACATTCATGGAAAAACTGGTAAAATATGAATAAAGCCTGAAGTTTAGTTTACGGTAACATACCAAACAACCATTGTTGGTTGTTCTTAGTTTTGACCAATGTGTCTCTGTAACCTAACATAGGGGTAACCAGAACTGAGTGAGGTACAGAAACTCTCTGTACGATCTTTGCAGCTTTTCTATAAAACCAAAATTAAAAGCTTATCTAAAAAAAGTAAAAAGCTATCAAACATTAAGGCAAAAACAGTAGAAAATGAGAAAGGCTGCTTACTTCCCAAGCCTTCATCTCAACTTTTATAAAAAATTAAGCATCCCGGGGCGCCTGGCTGGCTCAGATAGTAGAGCATGCGACTCGATCTCAGGGTCATGACTTCAGGCCCCACACTGGGTGTGAAGCCTACTTAAAAAATAAAAAATTAAAAAATAAAATAAAATAAAAATGCATCCCAAGTCTTTATACACGCTTAGCTGTGTTAAGACTAATAACTGAAATTACTGTAACATGGAGCAAAACTGATCTATTAAAGACACCCAGAGTTTAAATATCAATGAAAATGTTGGCAACTGGGGCGCCTGGCTGGCTCCGTCCATACAGCATGAACCTCAGGGTCATGAGTTTGAGCCCCATGTTGGATGTAGAGATTACTTAAAAAAAAAAAAAAGTTAGCAATTAAATTTTCTACAGAAGATATCTTCAAAATACCTAGAGAGTATTAAAAGATATGTAAAATATTAACTACTGAACTGTTTTAAACTTTGACGGGATCCTATTTGGGCTCTGGACATACCTTTTACTCACCTGTATTCCCATTCCCTAAATTTACCTTTTAAAAACCAAAATATGATTTAGATAAATACAAAGTTTTGAAAGGAATAGCATGATGTCATTCTATGCGGATAAAAACTTCCGTAAGTCAGGCACTATTACAGGGCTTATATATATTTTTTTTAATTATTGACAGGTCACATAAAACTCAGACACCTCAAAAATACAAACACAATGCCAGCTAATCTACAAAGAGACACCAGAACATTTATATTAAGACCTACTTAGTGTCATTTTTCATTCTCTGACTCTTACATTCATAAATAAGATTAACAAAGGCATTAGGCTATACTATTTTTAATTCTATTTTTAATATAACAAATGTGACTACTAAATAGCAAAACTGATTTTATAAGTCAGAAATGAAAAATAGACTCCTTATTTCAACTTTGGCTTCTATTTTTGGTATCAATAATTAAAGTTACCAGAGTTTACTCTCCTAATCTGAAGCAGTCAGTACAACCAAGAATTAGTATTTCTCAAACTATTACTTAAAGCCACGAAGAGGGGGCAGCATGCCTGGGTGGCTCAGTCGGGTAAACATCTGCCTTCATCTGCCTTCGGCTCAGGTCCTGATCCCAGGGTCCTGGGATTGAGTCCCCCATTGGGCTCCCTGCTCAGCAGGGAGTCTGCTTCTCCCTCCCCCTCCCCCCTCCCCCCGCTCATGCACTCTTTCTCTCTCTGAAATAAATACAATCTGTTTTTTTTAAAGCCACAAAGGATATTGCCCAGAAATAATACAATTATTAATCTCAACTCAAAGAGCCGTTATATTCAGAAAGCAACCACTGCTTTGTAATACTATTATTTGCATTCCAGGTTTTCGCCAAGTAGAAAACCATGCTAAAATCTATTAAGTGTAATATCTACGAAATTGTCATCAGAACTTCATCAGAGCTGACAAAACACTGTAGGAATGACATTTAAGAAATAAAACAACCAGAACTGACAGACTAAAATCCTTATGTTT
This sequence comes from Zalophus californianus, assembly GCF_009762305.2. Classification (NCBI taxonomy): domain Eukaryota; kingdom Metazoa; phylum Chordata; class Mammalia; order Carnivora; family Otariidae; genus Zalophus; species Zalophus californianus. The sequence continues at coordinate 84,009,925 of NC_045606.1, forward strand.
TATCCAATTCAGTAAGCCCCAATTTAAAAGCATACAAATCATACACTAATTTCTGATTCTATAAAAAACAGAATTTCTAATTCTATTACCCATTAAGCAATGGAAAGATAAGACCTGTATCTGTGTCAATTAAGATAATCCAGTTCCAAGGCTTGTGCATACATACCAGATCACCCCCCAAAACGGAAAATAAGCACAAGTAAACATGGAATTTCATTTGTCATTCTTTGAATTACAAGATGCAAAGGGCCTAGAACTTAATCCTGGGAATAAGCTCCCACACGAGTAGGGGACTGTTCCCATTTACCCTGCCTTAAGAACACAGGCAGATGGATGCTGGATGATAAAGACCTCTAGACTTCCTACCTTGAGACTTATTCAAAGAAAGCAGAGTCAGCAGTTTCTGAATCTCAGAAACACTGACCAGATAATATAAAACTAGCTTAGAAACACCAAATTGTTCAGAGACAAGGAGAGACCAGGACCTTTAAAGTATAGGAACACAAAATTCAGGTGTCACATTCCATTGTGTCTGACTTCACTGAACAGAGTTAAGGCAAATCTAAGGCATAGCCTATTTTTACATTCAGAGGACACACAGCAAAGTTGTATACTACTGTGTATTTTTAGCATAAGTTCTAGTTTGATAAATAATTGCCAGACCGCACAAAGTGAACTAGGCCAAGTATACTGATTTCCAAACTCCTAGAAAAAAGGATCTGGCTTTACTACTACTTCTGGTTAAGCTTGAATGTAAGATAACGTGAAGGATCTGGAAATACCTTATCTTCAAAGGTTTATTTGTGTACTTTCCTGCCAGTGTATTTAACTTTTGCTCGATTTTGAGAAATTAGTCAAAGTTTAAGTTAGGAACACCAACAGAAAAAGAAAAGAGACATACAAATGGAAATATATGAAATGAAATGATAGTCTTGATGAGCCACCAATAGTCTTCTTGATATATCATGGTTTATAGGTTATAAAACTCAGCTAAATCTCAAAGGAAATGCCACACTAATTACTCAAAGATAGAATCTGGTACCTAACTATTCTGACCCAAGAGCCTACAGAATGACAAGACAGAAGCAAAGTAAGGTGTTCTCAAGTATATAAATGATTCAATACAGGTATACTCAAAATATATGTCATTTGATCATCAATGACAGCATTCAAGACCTGCCTTTCTTAACTGCCAGGAGAAATGGGCAGCAATCCAGACAATCAGACTAAAGAACACACTCAAAGGTCTACTTCCTCTCTTTCCTCCACCCATAAAACAAATCTGACTTAAAAGTATTTTGTTTTTGTTTTTGTTTCTAATCTCTAAGGATACAAATGAATAAAGGAGCAAGAAACAGTTTTTTCCCCCCTTTATTCATTATGAAGATGGTGGCTGTAGCTAATTGAATGAATTAGTTGGTAAAATTAACAGATGTTAGTATGTCAAATGCTGTTGCCAAGATCAGTGATTTCTGTTATCAAACATGTATCATGTTCTACATTTTAATGTACTTTGAATATGTGAACATGAATGTAATGTGCAATAAAAACCCCAAATCTCCAAGATCTACATCATGGGATGATTTCATTATAAAAGCCTTAGTTTAAATTAGCGGTCTGACCAAGTACTAATTCACAGCTATGGTACCACATATAAAGGCCATACAAAAGTGACTGTTAATGAAAAAAAAGTAAATTGTTTCTTTCCTTTGGAGTGAAACAAAAAGGGTTATATAGTTTCAGGCTGTGTTCCCAAGGAGACTTAACTAATTTATACACAGATTTACATAGATTAGCAAAAGGGTACTAAACATTCAGTAGTCTGTAAGATCATAAAACAATATAATCAACTATATTACACCCAATGATCTCTTACGAACACAATTCTAACTGAATCAACTTCCTATAGGTAACCACAATGGAAAGGTTTACCCCATTTTTTTAATTTTTAAATTAATCAACATTTCTGAAACTAAGCATCATAAAGTCAACTGATTGAAAAGCAATATCCAGGTAACAGAGTTATAATGGCACCATTTGGACAAAACAACTACATTTATTTTCACTAAGCTGAGTAGTAACCCAACTGCTTCTGAGGTAACACGAACCAGGCACACTCTGTATCTACTTTTCTATTTATGTTACCTCAACTAAGATTTTAGACTCCAAGAAACCTTGAAAAGTGTACATGATAAAAACATGATACATGGAAAAAGAAACATTTTGCTTAATGTTAAACAGAAAACTCATAACTTACAATATTAATAACAATTTCACACATAGGGAATATCTTTATACATAATACCTCCCTAAAAATGTCTAAAAGTTAGAGACCAAGAAGTTGAAGAGATAAGATTCCATTCCCAATTAAGCAACATTCTATATCCCTAAATATGGTCCCTCCAAGTGGTACCTGTTGTGGGCCCAGAAGCAGACCCACCAGCCATGACTGTCTTCCAGAGGATGACTAAGTTCAGCCAAGCCTCTCCCCTTCACATGGGTTTCCTACTCCTCTCTGACTTCTCTGCAGGGCCAGGTCAAAAGATCAGCAGCACCTATATACACCTCCAATCTTATGCCCTGGATGCCTAAAAAGTGGGGGAAGGCAGAAGGATCCTTCACCCGCATACAGCTTCCCTGTGGGGCTTTCCACCACCTGGCTCTTGAGGTTGGCTTCTGCCAGGCATAGCAGCCAGCACAAGCACCAGCCTGCAAACAACCAGACACCCTCTGCAAGCATCTGGTGAGGTACAGAGAAGAAACTACAATAGTACCTACACATAAAAATAGTTCTTCTAAATCACGATACCCCCGGGGCACCTGGGTGGCTCAGTCGTTAAGCATCTGCCTTCGGCTCAGGTCATGATCCCAGGGTCCTGGGATCGAGCCCCACATCGGGGTCCCTGCTCGGCGGGGAGCCTGCTTCTCCCTCTCCCTCTCCCCCTGCTTGTGTTCCCTCTCTCGCTGTGTCTCTCTCTGTCAAATAAATAAATAAAATCTTTAAAAAAATTAAAAAAAAAAATCACGATACCCCCACCCGAGAATTACTAATGTAACAACAGTCTCTCAAAAGTACACACTGACTTTTCTGTGTTTTCAAAAGGTTCCTATATTGCACTTTAATTACATTTTGGCAATCTGAAAATAACACACTCTTAATAAACATGCTCAGAGCGCCATCCTTGTGTCTGATGACTGAACCCAAAGTCTCCCCACCAAATAGTCGGTGACTGCAATCTGAAACAGGCATAAACGAGGAAGTTGTCTTTTTTCTTGTTAGCCAAGTTAAAAGTTCCAGCTGCCAGTAGTATGTTAATTGTTAAAGCAACAGGCAGGCAAACACCTACATATAAATTCAAATGCTTGTCATTTATAAGAATGTGACAATAGCAACTACTACAAAGCAATGTCTTTTTTTTCTTATGGCAATGTCTATCAATCTATCAAATAAATTACATCATGTAACGCCAAAAAGTAGAAAAGAAAAAAAAATCCTATTTTGTTAAAAATTAACTTTAAAAAAATTCCAGGGAAACATATTAAGGAAACTATTAAAGAAACATATTAAGGAAACATATGATCTGTTTCCGGTTCTGCCTGAGTTGCCATTGGTTCCTGAATTTAGTCCATATGAAAATTAAGATACTATTCAGACCTCGAGTTCTACATCAATATTTATAAACTGCTATAAATGTAATTGGAGGTGCTAAGTAAAACTAACAAAAAAAATTCTTATCAATATCAAAAAGAAAGGGAACCATCAACAAATGGTGTGTTTATCTTCTCAGAAAACGGTAATAGTCTTACTAACAAATGCAAAAATAAGTTTTTTGTGACCATAACTCCTGAAAGTATCATGTCAAAGGGCCATAAAACAAAAAATATTTTACAATGAAAATCTCGTTCACTAATTTTGAATGGAGGAGAGAGAAAAACAGTTACAAAACTAGCTTTGACTGAGACTAGAAATCAGTGCTTTAGGGTGCCTGGGTGGCTCAGCTGGTTAAGCAACTCCAGGTCATGATCCTGGAGTCCTGGGATCGAGTCCCACATCGGGCTCCCTGCTCAGCAGGGAGTCTGCTTCTCCCTCTGACCCTCCTCCCTCTCCAGCTCTCCGTCTCTCATTCTCTCTCTCGCAAATAATCTTAAAAAAAAAAATTAGTGCTTTAGAATGTTATTTAATGGGATTCCCTTAAAATACAAAACAAACAAAAGGTCAATGTCACAATTTAATTGTGTGTGAAATACAATCATCAGTCAAAATTAAATTCAGGCCACCTGTTAAAAGGTTAAGCTTATACCTACCCCATGATTCAGCTATTCCATCCCTATATATTTACCTAAGAGAAAAGAAAATATCCATCCAAGCAGCTTCATTTGTAATAGCTCCAAATGAGAAATAACCCAAACGCCCATAAAGAAGTAAATGCATAAACAAACTGTGGTATAGCTACACAATGACATATTACTCAGCAGTAAAAAGAACAGGGTGAATCTCAAAATATGATGAAAGAATTCACATAAAAAGTACATACTGTATAATAACATTTATATAAAATTCTAGAAAATGCAAAATAATCTAGGGCGCCTGGGTGGCTCAGTTGGTTAAGCGACTGCCTTCAGCTCAGGTCATGATCCTGGAGTCCCGGAATCGAGTCCCACATCGGGCTCCCTGCTCAGCAGGGAGTCTGCTTCTCCCTCTGACCCTCTTCCCTCTGGTGCTCTCATTCTCTCTCTCTCAAATAAATAAAATCTTTAAAAAAAAGAACAAAGAAAATGCAAAATAATCTATAGTGACAGAAATCAGATCAATGGTTGATTATGTTGACAGACTTCATGGGTGATATTTATGCAAAACTTACCTAATTTATCACTTTAAATATAGTTATGTCAATTATACCTCAGTAAAAAACAAAAGGAAAAAAAAATTCCAGATACCAAAACTAATTCTATAGCTCTTGCCAGTCAGATCTAATCACGAATGTAATATATTTAACCTACCAACTCACAGTAGGCACTTTGAGAAGTACAAAAGTGTCCTTAATTTAAGGATCACCATTATCTCACACACACACACACACACACACACACACACACACACACACACGCAGTTTAAAACAGAGAGCTCAGAACTCATTTGTCATCACTATGACAGGTTGATTGCTTCACTGCTGAAATCACACCAACTAAAACACAACAGAACAAAATGAGAGCACAGAGTATGGGGACCCACGATTTTTAAATATTTTAATTCAAATGGTTACTTTCTTTGATCTAGAACAGAAAAAAGAAATATTTTAATTCAAATCATTACCTTCTTTGATCTAGTAAAAAACAGAAATAATCCAAAAAGACAAGAAAAGCCTTATGTGCAAGATGTTAATTTCAATCTTATCACAGAAAAATGGCCAAGAATTAAATCAATGGCATGGGCATAGAATGACATATTACATGACCTCTTCATTATGTTTCATACTTTTCATCAGGAAAATAAGCTGTAAGTAGTCAGCAAAAACAGGGCACATACAGTATGATCAACATATAGTATGAAAATAATATATGGGGTGTAGGAGACTGATAAGAAAAAACACTATAATGTTAATATTTGAGGACAGTGGTTCTTAAACTGTAGTCCCTGGACAAACCTTTCAGTATCATCCAGGAACCTGTTAAAAAAAAAAAAAATTTTTTTTTTTTTTAAAGCTCTCTAGACCCACTGAATCAGACAATTCCGGAGCTGGTACCCCAGCAACCTGTTTTAACAAACCCTCCAGGTAATTAAGATCACACTAAAGTTTGAGAACCACTGTTTAAAGGATAGGATTATGGGTGACTCTTTTCTTTCCTTTTTGTAACCTATACTTTCCTCAATTATCTTACTATTTGCATAATCCAATTAAGTTTTTTCATTAAAGTATTTTACTAAAACATAAACTATGGGTCTATAGTCAAGAAGCTATTATACCATAAGCACTTTTACCAGTCTGAACTGCATGCCTAAAAATGCAACGATTCTCGGAATCATCAAATCTATTAATAGTGAACAAGATAGGGGCACCTGGGTGGCTCAATCGGTTAAGCATCTGCCTTCTGCTCAGGTCATGATCCTAGGGCCCTGGGAATGGCCTCCTATCCGGCCTCCTATCCGGCCTCCTGTCCGGCCTCCTGTCCGGCCTCCTGTCCGGCCTCCTGTCCGGCCTCCTGTCCGGCTCCCTGCTCAGCGGGGAGCCTGCTTCTCCCACTCCCCCTGCTTGTGCTCTGGTTCTCTCTCAAATAAATAAAATCTTAAAAAAAAAAAGTAAACAAGATACTATTACATAGTTGTGTGTGTATACACGCACATAAATCCATGTGTACACACACATATAAAACAGGTCAAGGTGCTAGGGAAATTGCACAACACTAGGAAACCAACAAATCCAGGTTTTTTCTAATACATGCACACAGTGTTAAGTGACTTTTAAGGGTCACATTTGCAAAATATTTTTTCCCCTAAAAGATGAATTTTTAGGCTTGTGTGTAATTTACTAGAACTGCACTGCAGGACTGATATTCTGAAGCTGTGAATGCTTACTCATGTAGGTTCCTGCTTAACAAAAATAAGTACCAGTGCGTTATATTTGTCACCAAAATCTATGCAGAGAAGACAAATTCAGAACACTGGGAGCTGCCAGCTTTAACTTTTAGCTTGAAGATCCACCTTCCACCTCATCATCTCACAAAAACAGAGGTCACAGGCATTTTTAAAAGCAAAACACCGGTTCTCTGACACTGGAGCTAGTTAAAAGATTACAGAATTATCTACACTTTGCACAAATTAAAGAGTAACAAAGACTACTGATTTAGGGATAGAATAACTACTGATTAACAACAAAATACCAAAGTTGATATGAAAGAAACAGCTAAGCGTTTTAAAGTTTTTGTTTCCACTTTTTAACATCTATCTTTAAAATACTAGGAATACATATCCCCATATATCCCATGGCATAAAATTCACTTTTTAACCTTTCTACTCCTTGAAAAGTCAACTCTGAAAGTAAATACAAGTTATTCAAAAAGCTGCTACATAGAGTGTTGACCTACTATAAACAGCTTCTACTTTGATTTCTTGTTTTGTTTTAACTGGTTACATAAGCATCATGACCACCCACACTGAAATTTTTCACTACTAAACCCCCAGCACCTAGCACCAAGCCTGGCATAAAGACGGTGCTCAAATGTTTTAGGGGGATGAACTTATTATTGAAACCATCTGAAACCCTAAAGCAGACACCCAGGATTCTCTAAGACTTCACTAATGCCGTTAATGAATTTAGTAAAAGTCACTGCCCCTTTCTAGCACTCTTCAAGCTTTTGCAGGGAAAATTTACATTTCTACCACCCTTTTGAATCCCTGCGTGAGTCATATAAGTACATTTAAAGTGGTGGCATATCCTATTTTAAGTTACTGCAACTCCCTCTGAAAACTTATTATGAAGTTCCAAAATCTCACCAATAACAAATACAGCGTATGCCAAGTTCCCATTATTACCAGGTTCACGTTTCTGATTTAACCTTGAACATTTATTTCTTGTACTCTAAAAGGTCAGGTTTTCCTCTTTTTATCCCTTGAAAATACACTTGATCCTGTAACACTACTCACAAGGCCTCCCCAGCCCCTACTTCTTTTGTATATAAACACACTCTGGTCACACACTCCATCAGCTGTTTGTTAGCTCCGCCCCTCCTCCTTTTCCGGGTAGTAACAGAGCAGCCAATGAGCTGGGAGGAGCTGTGCCTGAGGCCTTTTGCCTGCATACGCTTTTCCAAAACAAGCAGCTCCAGCCTTCAGCAGGGGCCACTGGTTCACAGATAAAAGGATCACCAGGCTGTGCAACAGGGTGAGACGAGTAACCCCCACCAACAAGGAAACCCGTGTAATCTGAGCTGTTTGTTCCTCCACCAGGGAGAATTTAAACCGATATTCCTTTAGGGCAAATCACGCTTTAAGGTCACCAGAGTCCCAGTTCTCAGACAATCTAAATAATCAAGAGATGGAAACCTCAATGCTTGCCAGGCTGGGAACAGCACAGTATAACCAATCTACCTGACTTTGCAAACAAATGGCCACACTATTCACGACCATTGCACAGGATTTGGGCTGACTGTAAGTTTTTTGACTGGGACACATTCCTACAGGGCCCAAAAGTCAGTACATCAGTCTCTAGGCTCCTGGAGAGGTTTGCACAACCCTCAGGAAAGGATCAGAACAGAAACAATGAATGAGTCAGAGTTTCAGAACATAATCGCCCAGCAGATTATTAAGTGCATCGGTGCAAAACACTCACTCCCTGCATAACTTGAGAGTCAGCTCTCCTCCTACCAACCCGTCACAAAAGAAATATCACCGACTCCAAACAACAACCAGAGACAGTGTCTCCGAAAGAATCTCGCGAGCTGGTGGAAAGCAGTGGCCAATTAGTTACACATCCCCTTCTCTCCCTACCCCCACACCGCTACTTTCCTACTATATAGGTTCCCTGCCAAGCTGTAAATCGTGGTGGCATAATTACACTCAGGAGACAACCAAAAATGGGCTGAAACAGGAGATTGCAATGAAACCAGCTATCGGCCTCCAAACCAAAGAAATCATCAAGGGGCACTGAGGGGCAAAAAGCAAGTACATTCCTTCAGACCTTCTCTACTTCCTCTCCACCATCTTTCATTTTCAACCCCCGGCCCTTTCACACAATTGTACTAATTTTAATAGTGGGTTGGAAAATTCTTCCTTCAATTTTTTGCTAAATATACCTTGCTCAAAAATTAGTGGCTCCATTTGGGCCTACTAATACGAATTCAACAGAGAAAAGAGGCCACAAAATCTCTCATCCCCACAACACACATGCAAACACAAAAGGAAATACAAAAATTTTAACTTCCAAGTACATGAGACCAGAAAATAACAAATATGAAACAAAGATAACCTCTGGCTTTTAAGTCCTGAGACTGTTGTCCTCCTATCTCAGAGATCTATGATTTTAAAGCGCCTCTGCTTTCTTTTGTCAGAAAGGAGGAAGGTGGGGAAAGAACAGAAGGCCAATGCATCTTTGCCTTTCTTCATCTTCTACTAAAAATAAGCTATGAAATAAGCCACTTAGGGGAAGAAAAAAGAGAAAGACACCCTGCTGTTCTTTGTCTGTTTTCCTCTCCCTCTCCACCCCCCACACCCCGACTCCTAAATGCGGTAATCATTCTAGATGCCACAACTACTAAATGAACAAAAGGCACTGTATAGAAAAGGCATCAGGTCAAGTTAGGCCTCACCCTTTATCCTCAATCTTCTAAAAAATATGTATGCATATAATTCGAGACTCTGACATTGATCAAAAACAGCTGGAATTCTCTCTCCACCTCCATCCCAATTAAACATTAGGCAGAAAATTGCATTAGGTTGACAGTAACTCTCAATTCAGGGTAAAAATAACTCAGATTCTGCCACCATGTCATTTCCTAGTTTCTAAACAAAAATAAAACCCGAAACTGCTTTGTGTAAAATGTACACAGCCATAGCTACAAGTTTTCCTGCAACCTTATGAAAATCCAACATTACTGGTATCACTCACACATTTACAAAACTCAATCACAGTCACAAACAGCTCATAGTCAATTTCGCTTGTGCCTAGACATATATTTGGAACATGTATTTCATTATTTGCTCCTCTCTGTAATCCCCCCTTCCACCTCCCAAAAATTGTAAACTTCAAACCCTAAAACTTAGAAGTCTATCTACTGTTCCTAATTTCTAGCTAAGTTTTCCTGAGGAGAAAAGGACCTTATTCCTGAAAAGATTATGAAAAAAAAAAAAAAAATCTCTTACCCGGGCAACTTCCGACCCATCCCCCACTTCCAAACCAAATACAAACACTACTTTTTTTAAAACTTCGGAGAATTCCATAACTGAGTATTTAATAATAATCATCAATCTCTAAAAAGGAGAAAAACCGCCCAATCAAAAAGAGTAACAAATAAATGGAAGAAAGAAGGAATTCACCTGAAGAATCTAGCCAAACAACTTGAGTTATATAAACAAAACCCTGCAACAGGGGGAAATGGTGGGGGGATGGGGGTGAGGGAGAAAGAGAAGCAGGAGACAGGACTTTTTAACTGCGTTTCACACACCACCACTCCCCATCCCCATTTCCCCTTCTCCCCAGGGATTAGTTGTTCAGAACACTGGGCTCATTTCCTCTCCCCCTCAACCCTCTAAATTACCCCTCAAAAATTTTCTAGATTTGTCACAGGAACCTTCGCGAATTTCTCTAGCTGGTCATGAAATAATCAGTCTGGACTCCAACCAAAACCACTGCCTGAAGGCCCCTTATCAGTTACAGCTTTCCCAAGGCTACCTCCAGAGTACATAAAGTTGGGGGGGTGGAAATAAAGGGTGTCACTTGGTAAAATCAGGGCAGTTATTCCCCCAAGAACCTTACCCTCATAGAGGGAGTTTGCTTAAGTGGCTAGTATAGGGGCTATTTTGTCAAGGAGAGATCCTCTGTCTCTCCCTCCCCCAGCTGTCATATCCACAATATGGAGGGTGGCTTGCTGGAGGGCCTGGGGGTCCTCACCACATCCAACTATGGGTGGGACAGGCTTTGTCACTGAAAAGAAAAACGGTGGGGTTCTTCTAGGGACCAGAAAGCTTAACGAGGGTCTCCGATTTAAAACACTCAGAGCTCTTTATTACAACAGGGGGCACTGAGCAGACTACTCTTCCTAATATAGAAAGGAATTAGGGATAAAGGAGGTCACTTGAGTTACCCCAGTTCAAGAAGCATAGTGAATGTAGGGAATGGAGGCATCTCAAGAAAGGAAGAAAGGCTTCACTCTCGGGAATTTCTATCACGAGTCCCTAAATCCAGGGCGAGCAAACAGGAGAGACCCTGAGGTGGGCACGGCGGTCAAGAGAGGTGGATGGTCCTGCAAAAAAAAAAAAAAAAAAAAGGCCGTCTTGGGAATCCAAAACGTCGTGGAGGAAAGTCACGGGCAATGGGGGTGCAGAAGAGCGAGGAACAACGCACATTTCGAGGTGCTGCAGATAAAGGGGGGAGCTGAAAAGGCTCTTGGCTCCTGGGAGGTGCCAAGGAGCCGCCGTAGGCACTGGGGGGAGGGAGTAGAGGAAGGGAGCCTCGGACAGTGGCCTGGAGTACCCCAGGGCCCCTGCTTGGGTTTCAGGGGCGCCCTGGGCATCCCCACACCGCCCCCACTCGACAGCCCGAATCCCCCCTCCACGAAGGATACAGCTTGACCACGTCCGTGTCCATCCGCCTCTTGCCCGGACTGGGGGATGACATGGTGTCGCCGCTGCCTCCCCGTCGCCTGCGCCGCCGCCTCTCTCCTTTCCTCGGCCCGTCTATCACGGGCCCCGGGCCCCGGCTCTGAGGAGCCCGCGGCCGCGCCGGCTTCTCGGTGGAGGTGGCAACACCCCCGCGGTCCTGTCCGGTCCCGTCAGCCGCCGCCGCCGCCGCCGCCCCCCGCACGGGGGAACACCGGGCACTGTCCGGCCGAGTGGGGGTGGGGACCCCGCGGCGCCCGGCTCGGGCTGCCCCTCTCCGGCTGTGGGTTCCTCCGCGGCCTGGCCCCGGCGCTACTCTGCGCCGCGCGTCGCTCCCTCCTGCCTGCTCTAGCTCGCTCGACTGCTCGCCCGCTCACCCTCTCGCCGGGTCCCTAGCAGCCTCCACGACAAGCGGACGACTCCTGCTCAGTCGGCCTCTCTACCCCAGCCTCGCTCTGGGCGCCGTGACGTCACCTCTGTGACGTCATCGGAGGGGCGGGCCCAGCTGGCGAAAGGGGTGGGGCGCCGCCGCCGCGGCGTGGACTTTCCCGGGTGGTTCTGGGAGATGTAGTTCCTTTTTCTCTTGCCCTCCCAGCCCTGTGCCCCCTCCCCCAACTCCCCCACACACTTAATCGCTTAACTGCCAGTGTCGTTATCATCATCATAAACGATAATAGTAAATAATGGCAATATTATGACATTTGTATCTTTTAGGGTGATGAACCTCCTTCTCATATACACTGTTAAAAATGCTGTTCATTTGATTTGAGGTGGCAATTACTAGGATAGGCACCAAATCTAATTCCCACACCAGCAGGTTCCCTGCATCCTGCCCCGTCCTTGGATGGAGAGAATCTGTTTCCAGCGATTGTAGACTACAGCAAGGCTTCCCCAGAGCTTGCAAACCAGGGTTCATTACCCTTGATGTAGAGCGGGCCACTCTTTCAAGGATTAGACTTGAGGCAGCAAGTTGGAAAGACCAGAAATAATTTGGTACTAGCATCCTTATCCCACAGAGTATGAGGTAATTTAAAAAAGTGAATGACTGATAGAAGCAGAAACACCCAAAATATGCTGTCGTTCAAAGGACAAAGATTGTTCTGCCCTCCACACTCCTGTACCAATGCTATATACTCCATCATTAATTCCATAAATAATTATTGAGCGCCTACTGTGTGCAAATCACTCTGCTGGACATGAGGCTATGGTGAACTAAGAAAGACTTTAAATTTACACAGCCCTCCCAATGTGGTCTGTGGGTATAGAGTGTCAGCATCACCTGAGAACTTGTTAGAAATGCAGGTTAGAGCTTCACCACAGCCCTATTGCATCAGAATTTGCAGTTTAACAAGGTCCCCAGGTGGTTCTTATGTGAAGTTTGAGGGTCACTGCTCTACAAAGCACCCCATAAGAAGTGGTATAGGACCCAGGAGTCAACCAGGCAAAGGGGGCAGGAAAGAGTGATCTAGGCATCTCCTGATGTTTATATCACATTTTTGCTGCCAAAATTTTTATCTATTCCCTCTTTCCCATGAATACACTTGTACTTTGTCAGACCGTGTGCTGTGAGATGGGCCCCCTTATATAACCTCCCGTAGACACACACACACACACACACACACACACACACACACACACACACACACATCTGGGGCAGCAGCAATCAACTAAAATTGAGCATTCTTTACTCCTATCGTTCCATCCCTCCAAAGGACTAGTTAATTGTGTGTGATTAATATACATAAAATAAAATTTGCCATTTCAACCACTTTAAGTGCACAATTCACTGTATTAAATACATTCACAATGTTGTACAACCATCACTACCCTCCATTTCCAGAACTTTTTCATCATCCCAAGCAGAAACTCCATACCCGTTAGACAATAATTCCTCATTCATCCTCCACTCCCGCCCCCCAAGTCCCTGATAACCTTTACTCCACTTTCTGAGAAGGACAGACTATTTTAACTGCTTCTAAAAGGGGTACATTGGTCTTTCCTATTGCACATAGCAATTCTGTCAGAAGGAGGACTTGAGGAGATTTCTAACCCCTTTTATGTGACTACTTTGTTAAAGAGAGATAAGGATGGAGCAGAAAATCCTTCCTGACTGTCTCCTCTAGGCTCTCCAGGCTCCTATTGTTACTACTTCCTCTCCCAGCACGGCTCCTCACTCTCCTTCACCTGAGTAACCCACATTCACGCGCTAAGACAGTGATTCTCAACCTTTGGTGTACTTCAGAATCATCTGGGGAGCTTGTTAAGCTCACAAATGTCCAGGCCCTGCCGCTGGGGATTTTGATTCAGAAGGTCTGGGGTGAGGCTTGGACATCCATGTTTTTTAACAAGTTCCCCAGATGATTCTGATGCAGGCCATAGTTTGAGAACCATTGTTTGAAGATTCCAATAGACATCAGCACTTTCCAAACATCTGCCTGACCCCTCCAGGTGAGTCCTGTGCTTCCATAATATCCTATGCAAATAAGGATGTTTCTTCCCAACCTGAGAGCAAGGAGGCCGGCTCAGAGGACCCAAAGATGTTTTTTCCAGAACAGAAAGAACAAGTCAAGGATGGGACTCTTGAGAAAAAAAGGGCATGGGGTGGATCTAGAAATTATCCCTGGTGGGCTTTAATTTTTACAGATGCCATGCTGCTGTGATCTAAGCACTAAGGAAAAATTTCAGAGAGGTGTCTAGAGAAACTTGTTCCAAACAACAAGAAGGTGGGGCTGCTCTACCTAGAAATGCAATGGAGATTTAGCCCTCTGAGAAGTCACTGAAAAGCAATCACCTAGAGAAGAGTTATTGTCTAGTAAGTATCTTAGCTCTGGGTTACTCAGGACAAACCTGCCTTTCCCTAGCCCTTAATTATGCCTCAGCTAATTGCAGATATCCTCCCAGAGCCTCAGTGTTCTCATCTGTAAAATGGGGCCCATAATGCCCTACCCACTTGAGTGGGTTGATGGAATAAATGGAAAGGATGAATGTGAAAGCCCCTTGTAAATTATAAATTGCTTTTCATAAAGGTAACATGAAGTGTTGATTACAAGATGAAATAAATATATTATTGGTTGTGGTATTATTATATTATTAATCTCAAACCCCGTTTGCCCCACTCCTTATGCACTATCATTGAAGGAGAACGGCCTTCCGGTAGGGTTTTTATGTTTGTTTGTTTTTTTAAGATGTCATAGTGTCAATTCTTTCTCTTTGTGTGTTCACACTTTTATGACACGCCTTTTCTCTCTGGGCGCTTTGCCATTTGCTCCTTCGTAAATCCATTTCCTCTATTCTGACTTTGTCCCCTTTCCTCCATTGCAACCCCTCCCCTCAACTCTCTAGAGCCTCAGGAGACTCCTGAATCTGTCCTTGACCAGGTAGGTTCAAAAGGTGGCCCCAAAGTGGTGCCAAATGACAGCGTTTGTTTGACTCAGTTTTTTGGCTTACAAAACCTGGAGTTCCTCTTGAACAATGTAAGCATGTGCTCACCTTTTCCTTTACTTTTTTCTTTTTTTTCTTTTTCTTTTTCTTTTTTTTTTTTTTTGCATTCACCTTTTTTATGCAATGTTTTAGCCATTCAGAATGTCAATAATTTACTCTAAGACAACACTGGGACCTGGGAGTGTCTGTTTATATGTATGCACACACATGGCAATGTGCTGGAATGAACCATGTTTTTCCTTATCAGGTACAAGCAGGGTACCGTGAAGGAACAGCTGTCCACCCTGCCTGAGTCACCAGTGTTGCAATCTGGGAAATGTATTTGGGCCTGTTTATCTCTCCCCAGGGCAGGGCCAAGCTTGACCAATGGAGCCTCCGATCTCAGGAGCTGCTTCCCAAAGGCAAGCAAACAAGTTTGGAGAGAATATAATGCTTTGAGCAATACACTAAGAGGGAACAAGAGGAAAGCCATCATTTGATGGAGTGAGTGGAGGACCCCAGCCCATACAGCCTAAAAACGGCTCTCTTTCTCTCACTGAAGGCACCTGTTAACACAAGAGCTCTAAAGCCAAAGTGAATTTATCACTGTGCCCAGCAAATGTGAAGATCCCTCAAATAAAGCCTCCTGATTCCACTCGACCATTTCTATTGGGAAATGGGTTCATTTTGAGCGGGTACTCTCAGCATCTGAGATCACAGGTCCAGACCCCTCTAGACAGCAAAATAACAGCCGTTTCCTTGCTGCTTTGGAAATAAAACCTTAAAAATCACTTCAAGGGGCACCTGGCTGGCTCAGTCTCTTGATCTCAGGATTGTGAGTTCGAGCCCCACACTGGGTGTAGAGATAACTTAAAAAGAAAGAAAGAAAGAAATGTAATCATTTCAAGCCATCTCCGTGTAACCCTGTTACAATTTGTCCCCGCAGAAGCAGTCAGGGGGAGCTCAGGCACACGCAGGTCAGACAGCAGCAAGGACAGAAAGATTTCATCTCCTGCACAGGTTGTTTTTCTTGCTACCTGTGGCAACGGGCTCCTTGGACAAACAGCAATCCCCCAAAAGTGGCATGATTCAGAGAGAGCATAGAACTTAGGGACAGACAACCCCTTCCAGTCCCAGGCCTGCTGCCTATTATTGATATCATTTGGGCAAGTAACCTAACCTCTGCGCTTCAGTGTACTCATCTGTAAAATGGGACGAGATTCTGGCACTCCCCTTGCCTAGAGCAAATGGAAGAGATGTTCCATCCTCTAAAGTGCGAGTCATATATAAAATATTATCACGCCCCCCCATACACATGCACGCACGCACGCATGCACACCCCAATGCCAAGGCTCGAGGGAGCAAGAATCAAACTATTGACAGCTCCATCCACGGAACTGCTCACCTGGGCCAGCCGCCCTGTGGGGAGCCTTTGTTCTGCCACCTGTAGCCTCCTGTGCTTCCTTTGCTGCTTCCGTATCTCCCTGATCTGGAAATGCTGGAGGCCCCAGACTCAGCCCTCTCAGTCTCTGTTCTTCTTTATCTGCTTTTAATCCCTGGGTGACCTCATCCAGTCTCAGACTAAATTGCCATGCACACTCTGACTCCCCAATGTACATTTCTGATTGGAGCCTTGCCCCTGAACTCCAGACACATACATACAGTTACCTCTCCGACATCTCCCGAAGTCCCAAAATAAACTTCTGACACCATCCCCACCTCTTCCTCATATAGTTTTCCCCAGTCAGTAAATGGCAGCTATTAAATTGAAATATAAGAAACTGCCATTTCTAAAGTTAAGAACAGTCAAATATTGGCCACTTCGGTTCGACCTAATACATCCTGCCAGTGGCTCAGGTCAGAGTTGGGGTTATCATTCTCGACCCCTCTCTTTCTCTAACACCCTACATCCAAACTATCAGGAAATTCTGTTGGCTCCACTATGAAGTATATCCAGAATCTCTTTCCCACCATCTCTACCAAGTCATCATCATTACTGTAATCGTTTCCCAGCTGACCTCCTCTCTTCAACCCCCAAATTCATTTATACAGAAGCAAGTGATCCTTTTAAACCATGAATCAAATCTTGTCTCCTCACTGTTCAGAGACTCCCATTTCACTCTGTGTCAAAGACAAAGCCATCACAGGCTTCCCAGGCCTGACAGGAGCTGCCCCTACCCTTTTCCTTCACTTCTGTCTAGCCACGATGGCTTTCTTGCTGTTCCTCAAATACATCAAGCATGCTCCTGCCCCAGGGCCTTTGCCCTTGCCACTCTTCTAATCTAAAACAGTCTCCACTTAGATACTAACACAGGGCTTACTCCCTCATCCCCTTTAGGTCTCTGCAGAAATGTCACCTTCTCTGTAGAGCCTTCCCCGAGCACCGTATTTCAAACTGCAGTCCCAACTCCATGCCAGCACCTCTTCTTCTCTGTTTAGCTTTTCTCCCTAGGACTTACCAATATCTCACATACGACCTACCGTATTTTACTTAGCTCGTGGTGTATCTTCTCTCCCCACCGGAACGTAAGCTCTGTGAAGACAAGGATTTTGTCTGTTGCACTTACTGCTCTATGGCCGATGCCTACAAGAGCATGTGGTACACAGTATGGAATGAATAAAAGGAAAAAAGGAAGGCTCTAGCTGAGAAGGCAACAAAACATAAACAGCTTAAAGCAGTCCCTTGGAAGCTCACAAAGTTAGTTCTCCTTTAAAAAAATTTTTTTTTTATTTATGTGAGAGAGAGAGAAGAACAGGTGGGGGGTGCAGAGGGAAAGGGAGAAGCAGACTCCCCTCTCAGCAGGGAGCCCAACGCAGGGCTCCATCCCACGACCCGGAGATCATGACCTAAGCCGAAGGCAGGCACTTGACGGACTGAGCCACCCAGGTGCCCCACAAAATTAGTTCTTCCTTATGGTCTCTGAAGAGGTGCAGGAAACCTTATAAATTGAGCACCTACTCTGTGCCAGGCACTGCACCAAGGTATGTTACTTAGAACCTAACAACCTGGCAGGACTGACGTTATCTGCCTATTTTACGGAAGAAGAACCTCAGGCTCAAGGAAGTTAAGTACTTTGCCTACAGTCACCTAGCCAGTAAATGACAGTATTGGGATTCAAATCCAGGTCCTCAACTTCAAAGCCCATGACATTTGCAATCGGCCCTGCCACCCTGTTAGTTAATTCAAATGAAAAATGTAATTTGTTGACACTGATGAACTCATTCCTTTGAAGGTCCAACCCAAATTCCACCTCCTTTGTGACCGTGAAGACTTCCAGGCCATTCTAAACCAAATTAATGTTACTCTGAAAAGAAAAAGTCTCCAGTATTCCCCATTTCTGCAGATGGTACTACCATTCGGCCAGTTGCTGACTGTCCTTGAAGTGTCCCTTGACTGTTCTATTCCTCATGCTTACACCCAGTCCATGAGGAAACTCCATGAGCGCTCACTTCCACATGTCTGCCAAACCCAACCCCTTCTCTCTGTGTACATCCCCTCACTGAAGGTACCACCTTCTCTGCAATAAATCCATTTATTGGCCACTCTTACCCCCCAGGACCCCCACCCTCACATCACAGTCTATCCTCTACCCAGGAGCCAGACAGGGGTTTTATTTTTTTATTTTTTTTTTAAGATTTTATTTATTTATTTGAGAGAGAGAGAATGAGAGACAGAGAGCACGAGAGGAAAGAGGGTCAGAGGGAGAAGCAGACTCCCCGCTGAGCAGGGAGCCCGATGTGGGACTCGATCCTGGGACTCCAGGATCATGACCTGAGCCGAAGGCAGTCGCCCAACCAACTGAGCCACCCAGGCACCCCAGGCAGGGGTTTTAAAATATAATTCAGGGGGCGCTTGGGTGGCTCAGTGGTTAAGCGTCTGCCTTCGGCTCAGGTCATGATCCCGGGGTCCTGAGATCGAGTCCCGCATCCGGCTCCCTGCTCCGCGGGAGGCCCGCCTCTCCCTCTGACCCTCCTTGTGTTCCCTCTCTCGCTGTGTCTCTCTATTAAATAAATAAATAAAATCTTTATTTATTTTTTTTAAGATTTTATTTATTTATTTGAGAGAGAGAGAATGAGAGATAGAGAGTGTGAGAGGGAAGAGGGTCAGAGGGGGAAGCAGGCTCCCTGCCGAGCAGGGAGCCCGATGCGGGACTCGATTCCGGGACTCCAGGATCATGACCTGAGCCGAAGGCAGTCGCTTAACCAACTGAGCCACCCAGGCGCCCCAATAAAATCTTTATTTAAAAAATATATATGTATAATTCAGCCCAGATCGCTCCCCACTCACTGAAGTTCTTCAGTAGGTCATCCTTAAACACAGAATAGAATCTTAATTCTGTAGCCTCTGTGATGCTGTATAGTCTAGGTTTAGGCTACATTCTCAACCTCATTTCCTACCTCCCCCATATCCCCTCAGCCATTCTAGTTGCTTGAAATCATGGACACACCAAGCTCATTTCCACTTCAGGGCCTCTGACCTGCTATTCCCATTTCCTGGAATGCTCTTCCCCTACATCCTCAGGACCAACTCCCTCCTTTCTGCATGAGGTCTTTATTCAGATGTCCTGTCTTCAAAAGAAGCCCTTCCCTGACCACCCTGTGTTAAAAGGTACACCCCTTACTTTTATCTCCCTACCTTGCTTTAGCTTTTTGGTAATCTTTTTTTTTTTGCAGTTTGCAAAATGTTCAAAGATGCTGAAAATTTGAGGGAATAATACAATGATCACCCAAATACCCACCATCCAGATTTAACAACTGTTCACATTTTGCTATATTTGCTTCATCTGCCTACAGGCATGTGTGTGTGAAATGTGTCTACTTTTTTTTTTCTTGCTAAACCTTCTGAAAATAACCTTCAGACACTATGACACTTCAGCCCTATATACTTCAACATGCATACCCTACAAATAATGACATTTTCCCTGATAACCATATCATTATCACACATTAAGAAAATGAGCAGTGAGGGGTGCCTGGGTGGCTCAGTCAGTTAAGCGGCTGCCTTCGGCTCGGGTCATGATCTCGGGGTCCTGGGATCGAGCCCCACATTGGGCTCCTTGCTCGGCGGGGAGCCTGCTTCTCTCTCTGCCTGCCGCTCCCCCTGCTGTGCTCTCTCTCTCTCAAATAAATAAATAAAAATTAAAAAAAGAAAAGAAAATGAGCAGTGATTCCCTAATATCATCTAGTTTCCAGTCCATAATCAGATCTTTAAAAAATAAATCTCTTTTTTAATTGAAGTATAGTTGACATACAGTATTATATTAGTGTCAAGTATGCAACATGGGGGCACTGGGGCGGCTCAGTCGTTAAGCGTCTGCCTCCGGCTCAGGTCATGATCCCAGGATCCTGGGATCGAGCCCCACATCGGGCTCCCTGCTCAGTGGGGAGCCTGCTTCTCCCTCTCCCACTCCCCCTGCTTGTGTTCCCTGTCTTGCTGTCTCTCTCTCTCTGTCAAATAAATAAATAAAATCTTTTTTTAAAAAAGTATGCAACATAGTGATTCAACAATTACATACATTATGAAATGCTTACCATGACAAAGGTAATGACCATCTGATAATCAGATGTTCTTCACTGCCCCCTCTATGCCAGGTCTTCTTTTTGAGCTGGAATCCTTGAAGATTCATATAATATATTTTGATTTTATATCTCTTTAGCCAGAGGACAGTTGGGGAATTATGTTTTACATTTATAGCTCTTTCGGGCCTCAGCCCTTCCTCTATCCCCGCTCTCATTCCTACTCCCATCTCCATGCTATAGACACAACAGGCAGTTAATAAATGACTGATAATGATTAGCTGAAAAGTCCTACTCCTCCATACAAAAACTTGTATGTGCATGTTTATAAGCAGCATTATTCATAATACCAAGAAGTGGAAATAACCCAAACGTCCATCAGCTGATAAACGGATAAACAAAATGGGATCTGTCTACACAATGGAATATGGAATATTATTCGGCCATAAAGCGAAATTAAACCTGCTACATGCTCTGCCGTGGATGAGCCTGGAAGGTATTTTGCAAAGAGCAGCCAGTCACAAAGGACCCCATGTTGTATGATTCCTTTTACACCAAATGTCTACAATAGGCCTGTCTGTAGAGAAAGAAAATACACTGATGGTTGCCTAGGGCTGGGGGAGAATAGAAGAATGAGGGTGACCGCTAAGGGGTGCAAGCGTTTCTTTTGGGGGTGATGAAAATGTTCTAAAATTGATTGTGGTGATGATTGCACCACCCCGTGACTATACTAAAAACCATTAAATTATACACTTCAAGTGAATTGTATGGTAAGTGACTTAGCTCAGTCAAGGTATTATTTAGGGGTGCCTGGGGGGCTCGGTCAGTTAAGCGTCCGACTCTTGATTTCAGCTCAGGTCATGATCTCAGGGTCGTGGGATCGAGCCCCGCGTCAGGCTCTGCCCTTGGTGCGGAGTCCGCTTGGGATTCTCTCCCTCTTCCTCTGCCCCACCCCCTGCTCATGCTCCCCACCTCTCTCTCAAAATAAATAAATAAATAAAATCTAAAAATAAAGGTATTATTTAAAAAACAAAAACGAAACAAATCAGTCCTATTCTTCCATGTTGCTCCGGATCACCGCGGGAACAGATGGTGACCAAACATCCTCTTTCCTCCTCTCCCGTTTGCCCTCCTCCGGACTCTCCTTCCCTTTGAACATGGCAGAGGTGTGGAGGAATGGAGAAATGGAAGCTTCACCTGCTTTGGTGGAAGGGTCCTTTATCTTCTAGTCTGTTGACTGAGAAGAACTTCAACTTTTCTTTACACTAAAGGTGCTATGAGAGAGAGAGAGAGAGTCCCGTTTTGTCCCACCAGATGTGGGACTAGCCCCTTCCTCCAGCCTGTTTGGCTATTGCAGGTCCAGGGCAAACATGGCTGCCCATCTGAGACCATGTACTGGAGTCCGGGTCACCCTTGCCAGGTTCCACGTTACATAGCACTTCTGTTTTGTGGGTGTCATGTGGTTGGAGTGGCTATTCACTTCCAGTCCAGGTTCCCTACTGCCCTGTGCACAGGAACGGTCTTGTTCATCTTTGTATTTTCTGTGCCTAAAACGGACGTTTGCATTTAAAAGGCAGAAGTGTGGAGTCAGGGTTTCCACACCCACTGCTCCAATCTGGCTCTCTGGGAAGGAATGGGAAGGCACTGGCCCTGAAGGAAATGGCCTCAAAATCTGGGGGTCTGAATTCCAATCCCAGCTGTCACAGGCACCTGGGGAATTCATCTGCTTACCCCTGAGAGACTGGGGGAAGGGGGCGGGCAGAGGGAACTGGCTAATACCAGGAAGGTTACACTCACGATAGTTTACATTGAACCAGGGACTTAAAAGAAAATTTTTGGTTGGGGCGCCTGGGTGGCTCAGTTGGTTAAGCGACTGCCTTCGGCTCAGGTCATGATCCTGGAGTCCCGGGATCGAGTCCCACATCGGGCTCCCTGCTCAGCAGGGAGTCTGCTTCTCCCTCTGACCCTCTTCCCTCTCGTGCTCTCTATCTCTCATTCTCTCTCTCTCAAATAAATAAATAAAATCTTAAAAAAAAAAGAAATTTTTGGTTAATTCTTAGTCCTCTCAATGCTGGCCAGGTATCTTCTGCTAATTTTGCTGCAGGAGAAGTGGAGCATTGGGGGAAAATGAGATGTATGAATTGGCTCAGTTGACCAAAGAAAAAGAAAGCTAACATGAGAAACTGGGACTCCTGGTCCCTTTTCCTCTATGAATTTGTCTTCTCTGACTTCCAATGTCTTATGAGGCAGTTAGGTTTCTCTCAGGGCATATTGGCTACCCTGGCCTTCCTCCAGTGGTCACAGGGCAAAGGGTCCCGGAAATGTGCCCTCAGCTGACCGGCCTGTGATGGCAGGCAGGGGAAGGAGAGAGGATTGTTACCAAACTATACCATGATTCAGGTGCCTGGGTGGCTCAGTCAAGCATCCAACTTTTGATTTTGGGTCATGATCTCAGGGTTGTCGGCTCTAGTCCCTTGTTGGCCCCCTGTCGGCCCTGTGGTGGGCCTACGCTCAGCAGGGAGTCTGCTCAAGATTCTCTGCTGTTCCTTCTCCCCCTCCATGCATGCTCTCCCTCTCTCTCTAAAATAAATAAATAAATCTGTAAGAAAAGCTATACCATGATAGGTGTGATTCAGTCACCTTCTACTTGGTTAAAAATGACCATTTTGCAGTTTGTACATATATCAAATCACTATGTTGTACATCTGAAATTGATATAATGTTATATACATCAATTATATCTCAAAAAAGTACACATCAATACATGCATGCATAAAATGATAAAAAGATTTGCATCAGATACATATTTTTAAAAAATTGAAAAGTTTAGGGGCACCTGGGTGGCGCAGTTGGTTGAGCATCCAACTCTTGGTTTTGGCTCAGGTCGTGATCTCATGGTGGTGAGAGCGAGCCCTGAGGTGGGCTCTGCACTCAGCGCAGAGTCTTCTTGAGATTCTCTCTCTCCCTCTCCTTCCTGCCCCTCCCACTTGTGCGCTCTCTCTCTCTCTCTCTCTGAAATAAATAAATCTTTTTAAAAAGTTGAAAAGTTAAAAAAATTTTTTAAAAATATTTTATTTATTTATTTATTTGAGAGAGAGAATGAAATAGAGCATGAGAGGGGGGAGGGTCAGAGGGAGAAGCAGACTCCCTGCTGAGCAGGGAGCCCGATGCCGGACTCGATCCCGGGACTCCAGGATCATGACCTGAGCCAAAGGCAGTCGCTCAACCAATTGAGCCATCCAGGCACCCTAAAAAAAATTTTTTTTGACTGAAAAGCTTTGTACTTGAAACGACACAGCAAGAAATTGAAAAGACAAGGTGCAGAATGCAGAAAGTATTTGCAAACACATATCTGATATGGTTCTACTACCCAGAATATGTAAAGAATTCTTACAATTCAATAATAAAGACAGAAATAACCCAATTTTAAAAACGGGCAGAGGATTTGAAGAGAAATTTCACCATGGCCAATAAGCCCATGAAAAGATGCTCAACATCATTTGTCATAAGGGAAATGCGCATCAAAGTCATGCTGAGGCACCTATCACTTCTTACCCACTAAGTTGGCTATAATCAAAAAGACAGACAATAAGGGTTGGTGAGGATATGTAGAAATTAGAATCCTCCTTCATAGCTAGTGGGGAAGTAAATGGTGCAGCCACTTTGGAAAACAGTCTGGCAGTTCCTCAAAATGTTAAACATAGAGTTAATATATGACACAGCAGTTCTATTCCTACATATGTATCCAGGAGGAATGAAAACATAAAACCTGTACATGCATGTTCATAGGAGCATTATTCTTAATAGCCAAAAAGTTGAAACAACCCAAATGTCCATTAACTGATGAATGGAAAAATTAATGTGCTATATCCATACAATGGAATATTAATCAGCCATAAAAAAGGAATGAAATTCTAACACATGCAACAACATGGATGAGCCCTGAACACAGGCTAAGTGAAAGAAGCCAGCCACACTGTGCCGCATATTGTCTGATCCTACTTATCTGAAAGGTCCAGAATATTACAGAGGCAGAAAGTAGATTCATTGTTTCCTGGGCTGGGGGAGGGGGAAATGGGAAGTGATTGCTAATGGGTAATGGGATTTCTTTTGGGGGTAATGATGTTCTAAAATTTATTGTGCTGGGGCACCTGGGTGGCTCAGTCGGTTAAGTGTCTGCCTTCGGCTCAGGTCATGATCCCAGGGTCCTGGGATCGAGTCCCGCGTCTGGCTCCCTACTTCTCCCTCTCTCTCTGCCACTCCCCCTGCTTGTGCACTCTCTCCCTCTCTGTGTGTCAAATGGATAGATAAAATCTTAAAAGTAAATAAATAAGTAAATAAATAAAATTTATTGTGCTGCTCGTTGCACAACCTTGTGAGTATTCTAAAACCACTGAACTGTACATTTTAGAAGAGTGAATCTCGGGATATGTGAAATTGATCTCAACAAATAAAAATATCATATGCAGCTTGAAAAAAGCATGAAAATGATGCCCTTCCACTGCCATGTTTTTGGGTTACCTGGCTAGTGGTAGGTCCAGTGACCCAGGCCTTCTGTACCTTTGCCGGCCCTGCTCAGACTGCAAGGCCTCCGGGCCCTTGCAGACAGTTGGATTATTTCATCATGAGGAGAGAGCACAAGAAATCTCTCAATGCACATCCTTTTTTTTTTTTGCCTTAACCAGTGCTTATCAAAGTTGCAGTCACGAGACATCTGACCGCTCTGTGCATCACGGTCCTAAGCAAATTCGGAACCAAGACGGGTTTTTTTTGTAAGTTCGTGTTCTGGGCCCAGTTTATACATCTTCCTAGATCGGCCAAGCCCCACCCCTTCCCAAGCCGTCTTGCCACATCTTGCCCTGCTTCCCAGCTGGAGAGGCTGTAGCACTGACTTCTCTCTGTGGCTCTAGGGTCCCAGCCACTGCCATTGCTCTATTTGGCTCAGGCATCGTATCAGTACCCCCCCCCCCCCGCGAGAGCGAGGGCACAGCAGCTCCAGCACCCAAGGCTAACCCAGCTGGACTCAAGGAGCTTCTGGTTTCCCAGCAGCTGCTCAGAAGGGCCCACACAACCCAGACACAGGAAGTTAACCCCTATGGAGAAAACTTTGACCAAAAAGGGAGGGGAGACCAGGAGACACCCCCCCCCGCCCCGGTTGCTTGCTTCTTTCTCCCCAACAGACTCTTCCAGTCTTTGGAGATATCCCAAGTAAGCGACAACCACGTGTATTTTCTTGGGAGGCCCTAGCCACTTGATAATGCGTGACCTCATTATTTGCTTCCCTTCTTTCCTTACTTCATCTCTCTTCCTCCCTCTTGCTGCCCTGGGCTTGCAATCTCCCTAGTGAAACATTAACCCTTAAGCTTTGCCTCAAGCTTTGTTTTCCGGAAAGCCAAGACAGATAAACTATGCATTTACTTGAGAGTGAAGGGTTTATAAAAGCCATTTTCATCACTTTGCATCCTACCTTGCACCCATGGAGACTTCTGGTTGCTTCTCTGGGAGGGAATGGTACTGGGAAAATAACATTAATCCCTCTCTTGATCTCTGGCACTCCATGGGGTGAGCCACCAGTCCTTGGCAGGAAGGATGGGGGTGCCCCATAGTTATCCAGCTGCTTTGCTAAAGACTATGTCAGCTTAGTTCAGGGAATTAAAAATAGGAAGCCTGGGCCGCCTGGGTGGCTCAGATGGTTAAGCGTCTGCCTTCGGCTCAGGTCATGATCCCAGCGTCCTGGGATGGAGTCCCACATCAGGCTCCCTGCTCCTTGGGAGCCTGCTTCTCCCTCTGCCTCTCTCTCTCTCTCTCTCTCTCTCATGAATAAATAAAAATCTTTAAAAAAAATAAGATAAAAATAGGAAGCCTGTTTGGATGTAGATACCAGCTTTCTTTATTTCCTTCCTTCTTTCTCTCTCTCTCTCTCTCTTTTAGGTAGGCTCCATGGTCATCATGGAGCCCAACACGGGGCTTGAACTCACGACCCTGAGATCAAGACCTGAGCTGAGATCAAGGGTCGGTCACTCAACAGACGGAGCCACCCAGCTGCCCCTAAAGCTATATTTTCATCTCAATTTATCTGATTCCCACACCCTGTTCTCATTTGGTTCAGAACCTGTGGTAGCTGGGGAGGCTGTTGTTAGGAGTATCACTATAATGACAAAGAGCCCTCATACCCCTCACTGGCAAGAATCAGTATCTAAAGAACACCAAGTCTTCTATGGGCCCCAAGCAGGCTCTCTCTCGCCAATGGCTCTCCCAGTGTAGTCCTATTTTAGCAGGCAGGTGGGGACTTCCGTAGGAATGACACTGGTAATAGGGACGAAAGTGTCATATTAAAATGTCCGTATTTGGGGCACCTGGGTGGCTCAGTTGGTTAAGTGCCTGCCTGCGGCTCAGGTCACGATCCCAGGGTCCTGGAATGGAGCCCCACATCGGGCTCCCTGCTCAGCGGGGAGTCGGCTTCGCCCTCTGCCCCTCCCCCTGCTTGTACCCACCCATGTGCACACTCTCTCTCTCAAATAAATAAAATCCTTAAAATTAAATAAAATGTCCATATTTTGTTTGGGGAATAAACTTATTTTTTTTAAAGATTTTATTTATTTATTCATGAGATAGAGAGAGAGAGAGAGGCAGAGGGAGAAGCAGGGTCCCAAGGAGCAGGGAGCCCGATGCGGGGCTCGATCCCAAGACCCCGGTATCATGACCTGAGCCGAAGGTAGACGCTCAACCATCTGAGCCACCCAGGCGCCCTGGGGCATAAATTTAAAATGTGTTCCCAGTATTTAAGATACATAGTTTAAGTCATCATTGTGTCACTGACAGGCATGCCTTCCATTGATTAGTTCTAGGGATTTTTTTATTATTATTATTGTAATTTTTTATTTATTTATTTTTTAGATTTATTTATTTATTTATTTATTTATTTATTTGACAGAGAGAGAGACACACACACACAACGAGAGAGGGAATACAAGCAGGGGGAGCGGGAGAGGGAGAAGCAGGCTTCCCGCGGAGCAGGGAGCCCGATGCGGGGCTTGATCCCAGGACCCTGGGATTATGACCTGAGCCGAAGGCAGATGCTTAACGACTGAGCCACACAGGCGCCCCTATTATTGTAATTTTTTTTTAAAGATTTTTTATTTATTTATTTGAGAGAGAGAGAATGAGAAATAGAGAGCACGAGAGGGGGGAGGGTCAGAGGGAGAGGCAGACTCCCTGCTGAGCAGGGAGCCTGATGTGGGACTCGATCCCGGGACTCCAGGATCATGACCTGAGCCGAAGGCAGTCGCTCAACCAACTGAGCTACCCAGGCGCCCTATTATTGTAATTTTTTAGTGGCTAGGCTCTGAGTGTCAGATTGGAGATCCCCAATGGTGTGCCAAGATGTGGGTTATAGGTGTGTGGAGGAAAGCCGGCCCCCCACAGCCCTGGAGAAGCAGGCTCCTGGTGACTGCATCCCTCTCTCACTGTGTCTCTCTCTGTCAAATAAATAAGTAAAATCTTAAAAAATTATATGTATATTTAATTTATTTGTCAGAGAGGGAGAGAGAGAGAGGGAGAGAGAGCACAAGCAGGGGGAGTGAGAGAGGGAGAAGCAGGCTTCCTGCTGAGCAAGGAACCCGATGCAGGACTCGATCCCAGGACGCTGGGATCATGACCTGAGCTGAAGGCAGTCACGTAACAAACTGAGCCACCCAGGTGTCCGAAATCATGCTTTTAATAAGGAATAGTTTGCTCCCCCTGAAGTGGCCCACTAATCAAAAATGTTTGGGACTTACTGATGTAAGAAGCAGGTCAGAGGAATATTTGTTGAATGAATTAGTGAATCAGTGAAATGAACTGAAGACAACCTGTGTCTTCTTTTTTTTTTTTAAAGATTTTATTTATTTATTTGACAGAGAGAGAGAGAGAGAGAGAACACAAGCAGGCGGAATGGGAGAGGGAGAAGCAGGCTTCCTGCCAAGCAGGCAGCCCTACGCGGGGCTCGATCCCAGGACCCTGGGATCATGACCTGAGCTGAAGGCAGTCACTCAACCGACTAAGCCACCCAGGCATCCCACAACCTGGGTCTTCCTGTGCTCTCTTAGTGGAGAAATAGGTGGGAAATAAATCTGATTTATCTGAGTAGAGAGATCATTTGGAACAGGGCGACAAGGGAGAATGAGAGGCCACGCCAGAGGAAGGACAAGCGAATATCCCGCGTTTTTCCCTCAGACCTTGCCACTCCAGTCCCTGAAAGATCTTTCCTCCTTTCCTTCATCATTTGTATCTCCTGCCCCAGAAGTGACACGTAAGCTCTGGCTTTGCCTCCTCTGAAGTTCGTGGTAGAGTTTCTGGTCCCGTGAGGCCATTTTCCTTCTCCTCCCACCTCTAAATAGATTACCCTGGCTTCCGCATGAGGCCCCCAGAGCCCCTCTCCTCCTCCCCTCAAATAGTGGCTGCGCAGGGCACACAGGGGCCTATGCCTTTGTTTGCGGCTGTGTTCACCTCTGGGCTGTCTGAATTTTGAACTCCTGAAAAGGAAACTCTTTTCGGTATTCATTGTCACTGAATAAAGACAGGAAACACTCTTGCAGAGGAGCAAGCATCCCAGTATGTGATGCATTGTCACATTGTCCAAACTACCTCCTTGCCCAGGATTTTTGACCAGTGCACAAAGAGGGGATAAACCTCTAACATCCTCTACACCACCCCCACCCCCACCACCGAGCTTCTGAAACCCACTAAGGGGCTCAGACCCACTGGCCTGGCCTCTTCCTACAAACAAGACGGGTTACCAGTTGGGTACAACATGTCACCCAGTCCAGACCCAGCCAGGACCAGTCTATCATCCGCATTCCTTTTTTATACTCCTGACATCTAGATTATCCCATATATCTCAAATTTTCCTCCCTCACCTTGACAAGGAGGAAAGGTGTGCAGCAGCTGCTGGGAATGCCCATCTTAGCGCAGGGAAGTTGCCAAAGTCCCCAGAGGCCTTCCTGCTTGCTCTGGCCCGACACTTCATTCCCCCAGCGCAGCCTCCCTCCCCCACTTCCCAGCTCATCTCAGAGTTATTTGCTTCCTCCTGAGGCCCCGAAACAAGGTCTCCTGCTAGGTCTGCGTGGTTGTGTTCACCTGGCGCCTACCCTAACCCTCAGAGGGAGGGCGAGGGAGACCAAGGGCGAGGGGAGCAGTTATTTTCACCAGGTGCCAGGAGGCCCCGCAAAGCTTAGTTAACCAAATACCCACCCCTACCTTGCAGGCCCACAGTTCCTCAAATGGGAACAAAGAGAAAAGGAGCCAGGCAGGAAAATGGAAGAAAAATTTAGAATTCAAAACTCAGCCATAGCTACTCAGACACCTGAAATTATTATTTTTTATTTGTAATTATCCTTTTCTGATTTTAAAAGTAGTATCTTCTGGGGTGCCTGGCTGGCTCAGTTGGGAGAGCATGTGACTCTTGATCTCGGGGTCATGAGTTCTAGCCCCATGTTGGACGTACATTGGGCTCCCTGCTCCGCGGGAAGCCTGCTTCTCCCTCTCCCACTCCCCCAGCTTGTGTTCCCTCTCTCGCTGTGTCTGTCAAATAAATAAATAAAATCTTTTTAAAAATTAAAATAAGATAAAAATAAAAACAGATAGAGGGACACCTGGGCAGCTCAGTTGGTTAAGGGTCTGCCTTCGGCTCAGGTCATGATCCCAGAGTCCCGGGATCGAGTCTCACGTGGGGCTCCTTGCTCAGCGGGGAGCCTGCTTCTCCCTCTGCCTGCCGCTCCCCCTGCTTGTGCTCTCTCTCTCTCTTTCTCTGACAAATAAATAAAATCTTTAAAAAACTTAAAAAAAAATAAAAGTAGATAGATAGATAGATAGATGATAGATAGATAAATGTAATATCTTCCCAGCAGGGAAAACTTAACAACATTTAAAGAAAGTAACAGTCATCCATGATTCCACATCCCAGAGAAAAATGCCTCCATGTTTGGCATATTTTCATTTTTATGTTTACATGATTTTACATAATTGACGTATACTGTATATTTGAATTTGTATCAATTTTTCTCACTTACTAAATCATGTGCACCTGCTCCTATCATTGTGTTTAGCTGTTGCAAATTATTCCGTCACGTGGATGTACCATCATGTATTTAACTGTTGATCGATCTATGGATACTTGCTGCCTCCCCTTTTTTCTTGTTATAATTAATACCATGTGCTTGTGTATCACATTCTAATTTTTAAAAATTTCATAGGATAGGGCGCCTGGGTGGCTCAGTCGGTTAAGCATCTGCCTTTAGCTCAGGTCACGATCCAGGCTCCCAGCTCACCGGGGAGTCTCCTTCTCCCTCTGCCTCTGCCCCTCCCCCCTGCTCGGCTCTCCCTCTCAAATAAATAAATAAAATCTTTAAAAAAAAATTTGTAGGATAGATTGCAAATAAAGTGGAACTCCTGGGCAAAAGGCGTGAACTGGATTTTTCAGAAGGTTGTACAGTCTCTATCAGTAATAAATCACGACACACCTTTCCCCCTCAAAATGAACTTTACTTGGTTCATTAACAAGTTAGCCTTTCTGGGATGCTGAGGAAGGAAAAGGAGCTGTCCTCTGAGATCTTCAGAATGTTGTGTCAGAGCTGAATTCGTCTTTGGCCACAACTGGAGGCCACACTCCGTGTGGCCTGAGGCATGGCCGTGGCCAGTACAGGAGACTAGAATATTTGTGGAATATCAATGGTCATGATTGTTTTTGTGGACCTGATTGATCATCTCCATTTCTCTCGCAATGCTAGAAGCTCCACGAGGGTGAAAACCGGTCTCTCCTCTGATAGATTCCCAGTGCCCAGCAGAGTCAACTGGTGTACATAGTCAAGTGCTCAATAAGGACTTATTACATAAACACTTAGATGGAGTTCCTCACCTCCCTTTTCATTCCACTAAAGCCCCTTTCTAGATTTCTATCTCAGGTGGCCATGGCCCATTTCTATGGAGAATTTCTCTGCCAGACTTCCTTGCCATCTAAGGAAGAAGGCCCTGAGAACTCCCGTGGCACAGAGGCATCCGATCCAACAATATTGTTGCCAGCCTCTCGCCTCTCCCTCTTCTGCTCCCTTCCCTCACCGCTGCCTTCTCTCTGTGCCAGACACACAGCGTCCCCACCAGGCACCAGTTTCTCACATCACATCCTTCCATGAGGAGGCCTCCGCTGCCAGGAGCTCACCCTCCCCCGTCACCCAAGTAGGATGACCTCACGTCTAACCTGAGCGTGAGCGTGCTGTCATGGGGAGGAGAATACCAGTGCTCTGCTCGAGTTTGCTTCCCACTGCATTCCAGCTATCTACCAGATCAGCAATTCAGTCAGGGAGAGAAAAGAAAAGAATCTGTAAATGTGCTTGGTACGACTTGTTTTGGAGAAATAAGTGTTTGTTTGTTATTAGATACTTTTCTTTCAAACCCTGCGGGGTTTTGATCGGTGTCCCTTGAGCTCCCACACACAGATCGCTGGAATTAAATTTCTCTCACTGAGGGATAACAATGTGTCTGCTCTTGAGATAACTGAGTGCATTTCCAAGCCCTCCTCTGTTTCTAGGGGAAAGGAAGGAGATATTGAGTCAGAAGATTATGCCAAGGAGCTTTCCTTTGGCTGGCTGCCTTCTGGAATGAAATAACCCTACTTGCAGTGGTCAGTTGTGCCAATAATGTTCATTTTCAGCACGGGTGGAAACACTTCATCCCCTGGTACCTTGGTTTCTGGGGCAGTGCCGATTCAGCTGTTTATTATTTGGTCAGTTTTATTAATACCTCGAAGCCAAGGTTTTGATGGAATAAGCCCCAAACAAAACAAAAACAAGACAATTACTCTCCATATACACAAGGAAACAAACAAACAAAAACCTGTCCAATCACGTAAATGGTCTTCCAGTGTTTTCCTTGGGTGAAAATTTCCTCAAACGAGACTGTATTTGCTAAATTATTAACACATTGACCGTTAACTGCCTGGAATCAGGAACATCAAGTCTACTGACTAGACATGGAACTGATCTTCATAAGCTGGCAAAGATTTGGCCACATATGATAGAAAATTCCAGGACAAACTTGCAGCCTTATACAAACCTGTCCCCAGTCTAGGAAGATAAGCTGCTCTCACGCTGTGCAAATCAGGAGCTCTCTGTTGGTAAAAGAGAATGCCAAACAGAAACCTTGCTATTTATGCCTTGCAACACGGCCAGTAAGTACAATATTTTCCTGAGAGTCCTGAATTCCACGGGCAATGTATTCTTCATTCATCCAACATTTATTAAGCACTCATTTGGGGAGTTCTAAGATTTGTAATATGAGATATCTGTCCTCAAGATATTTCTAAGGCTATTAGGGAGACTGAAACATACATAATTAGAGTACGGGTAAATTTTTTTCTTTTTTTTTCTCTTTTTTGGTTAGGATGAGATGTAAATGCATGATATATGTAGCAGTCATCTACTACAAGTCAACTTGTGTTTCCTTTTGCTGCTCTGGATGCCTTAGAGGGAATGAAAGGCATTTACCCCTCCCAGTATGGCAAAGCAGGCCTCTTTTGAGATTCCTGGGAAATCTTTACCTTCAGGAAGTGATAATGGGAGGTGGTCTAATCTCCTATCAGTGAGATTAGAATTTATTGTCTAAGAAAGGGGTGGGATATTCAGGGAGTTGGAAAGGGGCTGAAGCTAGATTCCAGGAGAGTCTCAAGGACTGGGACGAAGAATTAGGTTGATTAAGGCTGTGGGGCCTGGAGGAGGGGTGGAGATGCTCAAACTCTGAGCAGGGAGCTGAACCAGGATGCAGCAGGATCCCATGGAAGGTCAATGACAAACATAACAGAAACAGCAGAGCACTTCAGCAGAAACACCAGGGCCTCTTTCTGCTGGAGGACCAGGAGTCTGGGGGACTCCTAAGCACTCCAGGGTTGAATGATGATCCAAAAGAGTGGAACCCATCTCTGGAACAATTGATATCAGACTTCTCTCCAATCCAAGTGGATGGGCTGGGGGTGGTTCTAACTAATGCCAAAACCATTTAAAAGAAAAACAACATAACTGACACCCTCACTGTTACTGAACAGTTCATACCTGCTACATGTGTGGGATGTTCAGTCTGGACATGTAGCCCAAAGTGAGGAATTCAGGGAGGGCTTCCTGGAGGAGGTGATCCTTTAGCTGAGAGCCAGCCAGAACATCTAAATGAGCTAGGCTAAGGAGGGATTTGGGGTAGGGGGAAAAAGAGGTATTTAGGGAAGAAGAAGAAGCATGATGAAAGGACACGAGGGGACACAATAGTGTACTTAGAGACGTGTGACCTGGGCTCCTGTGATTCAGGGTGGCTGGAGAGCAGGAAGGGAGGAGACAGAGAAAGAGGTTCCATATTCTCTCTACCACAGGGTCTAGAAGTAGGCCAGGTAACCTCAGGATTGCTCCCAAACCACTCCTCTCTTCTTGCTCAGAACCCCCATGTCCTCAAAGCATAAGCCAACCGCCAATGACAGCAGCAGAAAGTACCGAGCATGCAGTCTCTCTTTCCTTCTAGCTAGGGTAACTCCAATTTTGTTTGGGAACTCCATCTTCCTTCACACAGATATATGCTTCACCAAACCAACAATAATCATATTCTTCCCATGCGAGAGATTTCAGAATGGAATGTGATACAATTTCTGGCCTCTGAGACATAAAGGGGAGACAAGTACAGGCCTTCTAGGAAAGATTTCTTGGTTCCTAAAACACAGTGGAAGAAATAGTGCCTCCTCTTTTGTGAAATGTTGGCTGGTCTGCATATGACTCTGGAGCTGGGTCAGCCATCTTCGGGGCCCTTTGAGAAGCCAGCGAAGAGGTGGCTTGACACATTGAGGATCCAAGTTTCCGTCACTCTGACCATCACTTCCTACTCTGCTACCTCACTCGCCCAGGGACCTTCCACTCCACTGATTGTTCACCCTCATCAGAACAACACTACAGTGTCACCGTTCACACCCTCTTCGGGTCTTTCTGTCTTCTTAGCCGCTTAGATCCCATGGTCCATCGCTGTATTTGCTTGCTAGGGCCACCATAACAAGATATCACAGACTGGGTAGCTTAAACAACAGACATTTATTTTCTCATGGTTCTGGAGGCTAGAAGCCCACGATCAAGGTGTCAGCATGGTTGGCTTCTTCTGAGGCCTCTCTCCTTGGCTTGTAGAGGGTCACCCTCTTGCTACTTCCTCACAGTCATCTCTCTGTGGCCTTTGTGTGTCCTCCTCTTATACAAACACCAGTGGGATTGGATTAGGGCTCCATCCTAATGGTCTCATGTTAACTTAATCACCTCTTTAAAGATGTTAGCCCCGAATACAGTTACATTTTGAGGGACTGGGGATTAGTACTTCAAAGTATGGATTTTGGGGGGATGGTGCCTGGCTAGCTCAGTCAGAAAAGCATGTGACTTGATCCCGGGGTTCTGAGTCCCAGCCCCATATTGGGTGTAGAAATTACTTAAATAAATAGTTTTTTTTTTTTAAATGGATTTGGGGAACATAATTCAGCCCATAGCAATCACTATGGGGACGCTTTTTTTAGATTTTACTTATTTATTTGACAGAGACACAGCGAGAGAGGGAACACAAGCAGGGGGAGTGGGAGAGGGAGAAGCAGGCTTCCCGTGGAGCAGGGAGCCCGATGTGGGGCTCGATCCCAGGACCCTGGGATCATGACCTGAGCCAATGCCTAATGACTGAGCCACTCCAGTGCCCCTATGGGGACTCTAATGTGCACCACACAGCAGATGCTGTTGTTGTCTTTTCCACCATGGTGTTCACTTGGCAAAACCCAACTCTGGTTCGAATCCAATTGTCATGGGCTGAACTCTGTCCCACTAAAAGATACATTGAAGTGAATTCTCGGATGTGACCTTATTTGAAAATAGGGTCTTTGTACGTATATTCAAATTAAGAAGTGATACTAGATTAGTATGGGTCCTAATCCAATGACCAATATCCTGATGAAAACAGAGAAATTTGGACGCAGACACAGGAGGGGAGAATGCCATGTGACCACAGAGACAGAGACTGGAGTGAGTACTTCCCAGCCAAGCAATGCCGAGGATGGCCAGCAACCGCCAGAAGCTAGGGAGAAGCAAGGAAGTATCTTTCCCTGGAGCTTTCGAGACCGCAGAGCCCTGCCGATACCTATTCAGACCTCTAGCTTCTAGCACTATGAGGGAATACATTTCTGTTATTTTAAGCCACTTGGTTTGCAATAACTTGTTATAGCAGTTCTAGGAAATGAGCACACCGACTGTCCAGTGACTCTGCATATGCTCAGTCTGGTGTCATTGAAGCAAAACACAAAATCATGCTGATAAGATTCGTTTTAAATTTTTGACAATTTCAGTGTGCCATCAGTATTACCCAGGCAGTATGTTTACCCTCCCACTCCGTCTGAGAACGTTGATCATGTTCTGTCATGGTCCCTAGTGCTACATAACTAATTAATCTAAAATTTACTGGTTTAAAACCATCCAGTGTAGGGGCGCCTGGGTGGCTCAGTTGGTTAAGCAACTGCCTTCGGCTCAGGTCATGATCCTGGAGTCCCAGGATCGAGTCCCACATTGGGCTCCCTGCTCGGCAGGGAGTCTGCTTCTCCCTCTGACCCTCTTCCCTCTCGTGCTCTCTATCTCTCATTCTCTCTCTCTCAAACAAATAAATAAAATCTTAAAAAAAAAAATAAAACCATCCAGTGTACTCAGACAAACTTCAGGTTGATATCTCTGACCCAACCTCTTCCTTCCTGGAGGCACAGACTCATATACTGAACTAATTTCCTTCCTTCCTTCCAACATTTTCTTGTTTGGATGGATTCGATGGGTCAGGAGTTCAGGCCAGGTGAGGATGGTTGTCTCTGCTCCATGAAGTCTGTAGACAGAGCTAGAAAGACCCAGAGGTTAGGAGTGAATTGAGAGCTTAGTAGGAGCTGGAATCCTTCCTTTGCCTTGCATGTCTGAGCAAGGGCTAGGAGGACAATGACTCAGAAATGAGGACTGCCACCAGAGTGCCTACACATGGCTTCTTGATGGGATTATTCATTTTTTTCTTCTGTGGATTGTGCTTTTGATCTAATATGTAAGACATCTTTGCCTAACTACATGGCATATTGTTGAACTCACATGTCTCCTACTTCTCCTGATCATAGCAGAGACCGAAGCCACCCTGGCAGATCATCTCTTTGATGTCTACCTGGAAGCCGTTCAGAAACATGTCAATGAGTTCATAAGCCTTCAGGTCTCCATGCTAAATCATATTCTGCTGAAAACTGCTTTAGTGACTTCTGTTTCCTGAAACTAAACCCTGACTGATACATGTATTTTGTCTTCCCTCCTGAACGACGGAGGAATCACCTTTGTTCCTAGGACCATCGCCAACATCTTTGCCCTTGATATCATTCCCCCTCTTTCTACTCAAACACGTTGTCCCTGCAGTTACCCCTCTTTCTCCTGTCGGTGCTCTTCATCTGTTTGCCCCCCCCCCGCCCCCCCATCATTCCCATCAGCATAAAGACACTCAGTAATATCTTTTCTCTTGGAACACAAACAGGCAAAGTGCTCTCCTACCTACCACTCCCATTCTCTTCAGAACAAAAGCCCATCAATGGTGTTACTGTATCTGTCTTCATTTCACACACACACACACACACACACACACACACACACACACACACACACACACCCTATTGGTCTCTTTACCCACATCCGACCCAGACTTTGCCCCCACCACTGCACTGAAACCACAGCCTCCAGCTTACCAAGGTCACCGTCAATCCCCAGCCTTCATCTTCGTCAAAGGACGCCGTTGATCATCCCCACCTTAAAAATGCTTCATCACCTGTCCTTCAGGACACATCCTTTCATGTCCTCTGTCCCTCTACCTCTCATCTTCTTGGCTTTTAAATATCAGGGTTCCCGGAGCGTGGTTCCTTGATTCTCCCCGGGGACTTCGTCCAGGCCCATGACTTTAACCCCAAGTGTACTCAGACCGCCTCCAAGTTTACACCTCTAACCCAGCCTCTTCCTGGGGTTCCAGGCTCATAACCATAATTCTTTCTTCCTTTCTTTCTTTCAAATCTATAGAAAATCAAGAGAATAGAATGATGAACCCCATGGTCCTAAGTACTTTTGTGATACCTTGCCATGGACTTCTAATGAGTATCTTAGAGTTAACTATGCGCTCTCTCTATGAGCTCAGACCCAAACCATGACGGTTGTTCTTTGTTGAACAAAGAATAAGCAAGTCCCAGAGCATGCTGATATCCACCCTGCAAAATCTCAGCCCTGAAATTAGGTGGAATCTGTCCTTTTATTTTTATTTCTGTCTCTTATTCTCCCTGTCTCTCTTGTCTGTCTCTCTCCGACTCTCTCAGGCTCCAGCTGGTACTGCTTTGGACTCATTAGCAAGCTGAGAAAATGGACACTCTGGACATATTCAGGAGCTAAGTCACACAGAGTAGGCATACAGTCTTAAATAGATAAGAGACTGTAGAACCCTTACTTTCCAAGGCTGGTGCCCCAGATAATGATCACAGTGTCTCACATTGTTATAATTTTACACACTTTACAAAGGGTTTTTACAAATGTTTCCATATTTAATTTTCACAGGAATCCTGTGAAAAAGGCAGTACAGGTGTTATTTATCCAAATTTTTTAGATGAGGAGAGACATTGGATTGCCCACCACATCCTGTGGGTAGCAATGCTGCTCAGGGCTGAGGCTTGACCTTCTCTGGGCCACACTTGGTGCTGCAAGGGCAAGCGAGGTCACGGCCCAGATCTCCATCCACTTAGATGTTGAGATTCCCATAGAGAGATGACTATGTGCCAGGCTCTTCAAATGTATTTAATTTAGATATATTACCTGTGCTTAAAGACTTTTCAATCTAGTAATGAAAAAACAAAAGCAAGTCAATATATGGATCCCAGGACCCAGAGATCATGACCTGAGCGGAAGGCAGATGCTTTACCATCTGAGCCACCCATGCACCCCAAATTTAAAAATCTTTAAAAAAAAATACAGAACTGCCACCAGCCTGGGCAGAGACCACAGTTCCAGGACCAGACATCAGCTTGAGTGAACGATCTAAAGCAATGTCAAAGCCTGGAAGGCCTTGCGGTGGCTAGCCAGGGTTATCCACACAGAGCACATGAATGATAACATCTTTGCTGACCATGTAGAGTAGATTGAAATGGAGGTGAAAGAGGAGGCTTCTCTCACGAGCCCCAGCTGCACATTTCCAACTGCCTGTTGGAAATCTCCAAATAACACGCTCAAAACCCTATCCAATGTCTTTCCTCTCAACCCGGCTCCTTCTTATTTATTTATTTATTTATTTGAAGATTTTATTTATTTGACAGAGAGACACAGCGAGAGAGGGAACACAAGCAGGGGGAGGGGGAGAGGGAGAAGCAGGCTCCCCGCTGAGCAGGGAGCCCGATGCGGGGCTCGATCCCAGGACCCCGGGAGCGTGACCTGAGCCGAAGGCAGACGCTTAATGACCCCAGGTGCACCCATCCTGCTCCTTCTCTAGTGCCCCCGATGTGTATTCACAGCACAGCACTCTTATCTTCCTACTCACTGGCTTAGAGGCCTCCTCCCCCTGCTTCACCCTCACCCCATCTGTTATCAAGTGCCATGGATTCCACCTGGAGAAGGTCTTCTTAGCTCTCTCTCCGGCTGGCCTGAGCCAAGTCTTTACCTCCTGCCCCGAGCTCACCCATTATAGCAGCTGCCTGACCCCTCTTCTGCCACACCCCCTTCTGATTCACCCTTTGCATGCTGCCAAGCTCACTGGCTTCCTGAAGATGGGTGCCTAGCCCTCGGGTCTAAAGTCCTGTGAAACTCTCCTTCTGGGTATCTACCAGAAACTTGTCCACAATTGAAGACATAGATGGGTATTTCTGATGGGCTTGGGGGGAGGAGGAGGGAGGCCCCCATCCCAAAAGAAAGACCATTCCCTTATAGGATAAAAAGCCCAGTGTGGGGCGCCTGGGTGGCTCAGTTGGTTAAGCGACTGCCTTCGGCTCAGGTCATGATCCTGGAGTCCCAGGATCGAGTCCCACATCGGGCCTCCTGCTCAGCAGGGAGTCTGCTTCTCCCTCTGACCCTCTTCCCTCTCGTGCTCTCTATCTCTCATTCTCTCTCTCTCTCAAATAAATAAATAAAATCTTTAAAAAAAAAAAAAAAAAAGCCCAGTGTGGTAGCTGTGATATGGTAGCAGAGCCCAGCCGTGGCAGGAAGTGCAATGTGGAGGCTGATTCTAGAAAACATCACCTCCTTGCTTAATAAACATAGGCTGGCCTCCACTGCCTATGGGGTAAGACCCCAACTCCCTTGCTCAGTATACAAAGTCATTTGCAGGGGCACCTGTGTGGCTCAGTCAGTTAAGCGACTGCCTTTAGCTCAGGTCATGATCACGGAGTCCCAGGATCGAGTCCAGCATCAGGCTCCCTGCTCGGCGGGGAGTCTGCTTCTCCCTCTGCCTCTCACCCTGCTTGTGCTCTCTAGCTCTCTCCCAAATAAAGAAAATTTTTTAAAATCTTAAAAAAAAAAAGTCATTTGCAATCTCTCTCTCTCAAATAAGTAAATTTAAAAAAAAATCTTAAAACAAAGAAACAGAAAAAAACCAAAGTTATTTGCAATCTGATCTCACTTTCTCTTCCCTGCTTCCCCTCCTCTCTGCCACCCAAACAGTCTCATCCCAGCCTCCCTGAACTTCTCTCTGTGCTCGGAACAGCCCATGACTTTTTTTTTTTTAAGATTTTATTTATTTATCTGAGAGAGCGAGAATGAGAGAGAGAGAGAGAGAGAGAGCACATGAGAGGGGGGAGGGTCAGAGGGAGAAGCAGACTCCCTGCTGAGCAGGGAGCCCGATGTGGGACTCGATCCCGAGACTCCAGGATCATGACCCGAGCCGAAGGCAGTCTCTTAACCAACTGAACCACCCAGGCACCCAAGCCCATGACTTTCTATGACAACTTCCATTTGCCCATATGTTCCTCCCCCTGGAATGCCTTCCTTTCTGTATTTCCTGGGCAAACACCTGCTCCTCCTTCAAATGACCTTTTCCTCTGTGAAGCTTTCCCCAGCCCCCAGAGCTGGACACACTTAGACCTTGACTCCTTGGCACCAACCATATCTACCAAAATTTATGTGTTTGCTTGTTTCCCTCTAAAGTTGGTGTGTTTTAAGGACACACCCTTCTGTGCCCCCTTTTAGAACAACACGTGCTCTTAGTGGCACTGAAGGAGCCATATTTCAGACAAGACTCTGCTGCCCATGTCCACAGTTTTAATGGGGCCAGAGCTGGATCCTGAGCCAAGTATGGCAATCTCTAGGCTGCCCATCAACCTGTGACTTGCAGCCACCTCAAGAAGATAAACCAAGGCCATCAGATATCTTTGTTGGGAATTTGAAATGAGAAATGATGGGAATGAGATGGCAAAATGGGAAAGCCAGTTTCTGGCTTTCTTTTGTCCTCTGTTGGGTTTCTCCTAGGTTCCTCTTCCCGCAACACTCCTTCCTTTCTCTTGAAAGAATCTATCGCTTTAACCAAAAGAGCCTGAACTACTCTCCCCTGGAGTGTGAGGCCTTCAGCTTTCCCCCTCAGTGTTGTGCGGGAGTTAGTGTTTACGGTCTGAAAGTTTTCTGTCTTACGAGGTGGTCCCTTTTCTGGTCTTTTGGTCAGAGAGAGCAGGCTTTTGGGAGGACCTTTATTTTTCATCTGTGCCCAGTCACCTTTCTGGTTTTTGGCTCCTTCAGCCCTGCCTCTGGGATACAGGAGGAAAAAGAAGATCCAGGGAACTCACCAGAGTGTCGTTCTTTGGGGCCTGAAATCCTTTCCTGGCTTGACTTCTGCCCACCTTTCAAAGTCTTCTTATATTTATTTCATGTTTAATGGCGGGGGCTTTTAGTTATAGCAGTGGGAAGAACAGGGAAAAATTTGTCTACATCTGAGAAGCAGGGGTCCTTCAAAGAGCAATTTTACAAAATGACCGCCAATTACCTTCTGCTTAGCCTAAGAAAGCACATCAGTGTCTCTGGCTGCCCCTTCTCAGGTGGGTCCCAGTGGGAACATCTTCCCTCCGCGGTCTTTATAGTTGCCCACCTGTGCATGTATGCACGTAAACTGATAATGTGATTATTTTTTAAACCTTATATCATTGGGATCGTGCTGTATTCTCTGGCCAGGCTTCCTCACGCAGTAGTGTATTGTAAAGTTCACCAGTGCTGGTGAGTGCGGCTATCATTCATTTCTTCATTGCTGTAGAGGAATCCGTTGTGCAAATATACGACAATTCACATAGGTACTCTATCTTTGATGGTGTTCTCATGGTCGCCAGTTTTATGCTCCTGGAACAATGCTGCCATGAGTATTCTTGCGTGCCTCTTCTGGTGCAAGTGTGTAAGCTTTCTCTGGGTACACACCTCAGAGTGGGATTGCCCGGCCATGGGCTATGGACGTGTTCACCTTGATGAGGTAAGGTTACCTTCCAGAGTGGCTGTACCAATGTGACCAATGGGACTTCACCTTTTCAGGTCTATTCATGACGGCTGTCTGCTCATGTTTTAATAAGGAGACTATCAAGAAATATATATTTTTAAAGATCTTATTTATTTATTTGACAGAGAGAGGGAACACAAGCAGGGGGAGTGGGAGAGGGAGAAGCAGGCTTCCCGCTGAGCAGGGAGCCCGATGTGGGGCTCGATCCCAGGACCCTGGGATCATGACCCGAGCCAAAGGCAGACGCTTAACGACTGAGCCACCCAGGTACCCCCTCAAGAAATATTTTTAAGTGAAAAAAGAAAAATGATAGATGAAGCAGGGGGACAGACGACTTTCCAGCCTGACATTCGGTGAGGCCATGCCTCTTCCTTGATGCTGGACACATACTCCTGAGTTCTCCTGAGAGACCGGGGTCTGCTCCCTACACTTCCCCTGCCACCCTGCCCAGACAGAAATGATGGGAATGAGACAGCAAGAGGTGTGGACAGCTGACAGGTGAAACTTACCTTCCCCGAAGGCCCAGGCACCCATTTCTCAAAGTACCCAGAGGGATGGGAAAACTCCAGATGGAAGCCCATCCAGGTGTCCTGGTGAGCAAGTACCATGGAGCTTTGCACTTTCCTACTGGGGAAGAATTTACAGTCTGAAGAAGAGGAGGCTACAAAGAAG
Organism: Zalophus californianus; assembly: GCF_009762305.2. NCBI lineage: Eukaryota > Metazoa > Chordata > Mammalia > Carnivora > Otariidae > Zalophus > Zalophus californianus. The sequence continues at coordinate 84,052,370 of NC_045606.1, forward strand.
GCATATGCCTCAGGTATATGATTGTTCTAGGGATTTCTGCTCTGCGAGCAGCCAGCCTGGTGTCCACCCATGGAGGTGACTGAGTTGTCATTAAGCCTTATTTTCCAGGTAGGTAGACTGAGGGCAGAGAGGGCGGAGAGGAAGAAAGGAGAAAAGAGAGGAGCTAAGGGCAGGTTTGGCTAGAGGTAGTGCAGTTCGAGACCTTCCCGATGCTGGAATATGGCCAACTTATTCCTGCCCTCGGGGGCCTTTGAAGTACCACTGCAGGGAATGCTTTTTGCCTGGTCTCCTTGCCATCGATCAGGGGTCCGCTGACACGTCACCTTCTCAGAGAGGCCTTCCCAACCTCCTGGTCTAACACGGTTGCCTTCACCCCCACCTCCATCACTCTTTACTACGTGCTTTTATTTTCTGCAGAGCCTTCATAGCAGACACTGTTGCCTGCCTCCCTGAAGGCCATTCCCCTTCTGCCTTGCTGACAGAACTCCAATTTTGTTCAGGTGACTGTGCCCACCCCGCCTCATCTCAGGAGTGAATCCTAATCAGTCTAAGCCAATTATGATGCTCCCAGTCCGTTTGCCAGTGCCCAGTTTGGGATTGGGTATGGTATGACGTCCTGACCAATGAAATATGAGGGAAATCTTTGGGGGGGCTCCTGGGAAATCCTCTTTTATTTTCCGAAAAGGAGAAACATGGCATGAAGCAGTCCCTCTTTCCTTCTAGAGAATTTTGTCCTGAGTGGGATGACTGGAACTTCAAGAGCCGACTTACAGGGGCTCCTGGCTGGCTCAGTTGGCTATGCGTCTGATGTTGGATCGGGTCATGATTTCCTAGGCAAATAGGAAATTCTTTATTTTGGAGATCTGATGTCTGCATAATTTCAACAGAAACTTTACTTTTTAGAGGGGGCAGAAATGGTGTCTGGCTCCAATCTGCGCTTTGGGGATTTCCAGTTTCAATCCAACAAGGAAGTGAGCTTCAAAGAGAATGTGACTGGTAAGGGCATTGACTCTGAGGTTGGCGTGAATCAGAATCATCTGGACACTTGTTTAAATAATTCAGACGCCTGGCTCCGCCACAGGGACTCTGATTTAATGAGTTTAAAGTGGGGCCCAGGCATCTGTATTTTTAACAAGCCATCCAGGTGATTTTAACAAGCCACCTGTTTTGAGACCCGCCTGACCAGGAAGGAGTCTGAACTGAGGAGGGCTGGAAAGGGAGGGGATTCAGCTGCTCTAAGGCCTCAGGCTACGAGGGAAGCTCGAGTCAGGGCTGTGAGGGGCAGACGGCTTCGAGACTGTGGCCACCTATCTGTTTAGGTACAGTCGGGCCTGGAGGTGTTCAGACCACATGGAACCTGGAGAGCAGGTGATCACCTCAGGCCCAGACCTAGCCCCTCCAACAGGCAGCTGGGCCTTTGACCTTCTGCCCTTTACGTTGACCTTCACATTTTCTGCTTTCTGGTCCGTTCTAAGGAGGGAACAGAGCTGGCCTGAGGTGCTGAAAATGCTGCTGGTAAGCCTGGGAGTTTTCGAGGACTGGAGATAATGCAACCTGCCACAGGTGTCTAAAAATAGAACCAAGCCCCCAAGAAGCCAGCTGGTTAGGGATCCTGAGACCTTCTTGGGTGATGGAGAGGCCTCTGAGGCATTGCAGCCCTCTGGAAGGCATGACCTTTTCGGCACAGCCCCTGGCAGCTTCCACTATGTCAGGCAGCTACCACTTGACCCCGAAACAAATCCACTCTTCTCTGGAGCAGTCAGCCTTGCAGGCAGGCTGCAGACTCAGCTCCACTGCCGTGTTGGGTCAGATGGGTCCCAGTAGGCCTTTTGAGCCTGCCCTGGCCACCAGGAGGACTCTGTTTTGTTTTATTTAATATTTAATCTTTATTTATTTACTTATTTATAAGCAGGCTCCACACCCAGCATGGAGCCCAATGTGGGGCTTGAACTCATGACCCTGAGATCAAGACCTGAGCTGAAGAGGCGGACCCTCAACCAACTGAGCTACCCAGGTGCCCCAAGGAGGGGCTCTGTTTTAAATTGTGGCAGGATGGTCCCCATGGAAGGGCCGAAGCAAGTACTTAAAATCGAGGGCCCTCTGTTCCCTGCTCCCACTCCAGCCTTGGCTCACCCTGCTTCCCAGAGAGCAGAGAATGCCCTCTGAGTCTCCATTCATTCATGCCAGAGGGCACCAAGGGGAGACATTTTACCACAATGAAAGTACTCGGAGGAATGGAGTGGGCAAGGGGCTGGTATCTGTAGAAGCAGATCTGTGTGTTGGGACATGGAGCTCCTAGACATATATGTGGGTGTGCTTTATCCTAGAATTTAAAAAAGGTTTTTAAATCCAGAGAGATTTTTATTACACACAATTTGATTTTTACATCAATAAAATCTTAGATATATAGCAATACAGATGAAAAAATTTTTAACACGCTTTTTAAATAAAACAAAAAATTTTTAAAAGATTTTATTTATTTATTTGACAGAGAGAGCAAGAGAGGGAACACAAGCAGGCGGAGTGGGAGAGGGAGAAGCAGGCTTCCTGCGGAGCAGGGAGCCCGATGCGGGGCTCAATCCCAGGACCCTGGGATCATGAGTCAAGCCAAAGGCAGACGCTTAACGACGGAGCCACCCAGGCACCGCTAAAACAAATATTCTAATTGAGGATGTTGATAGATCCATGCTAGGAACCGTGAGGCACAAAAGAGCAGCTCTGGTCTCTGCTCCAGAAGAACTGGCAATGTCATGGGAAAGTTACTCACTGAGCTTGACCGTGTACCGGGCCCTGTTCTCAAGGCCTTCCAATGCCCTAACTCATTTGATTTTCACAGCTATCCTTTGCAGCAGTTACAAGGTAGTCACAATTATTATTCCCATTCTAAAGATGAAGACGCTGAGGCAGAGAGAGACCTAGGTCACAGCTAGTGAGGGACAGAGCTGGGGTTCGAATCTGGCTGGACCATTATCCTGGGGCTAAACTGTCCTTGGTGGTTGGCACAGACTGGGGGTTGGTGGGGGGGGGAGGGGCAGAGGGAGAAGGAGAGAGAGAATCTCAAGCAGACTCCATGCTGAGCTAGGAGCCCAACATGGGGCTCGATCTCATGACCCTGAGATCATGACCTGCAGACTGGGGGTTGGCAAGATGTTGCCTCAGGCCCCCTCCTCCTCTTGGGAGTTCATAACTACAAATAAGACTGTATTTTATACAAAAATAAAAACCAGAGGCTCTCCAGTTCACAAGGAATAAAAAGGTTGTAGAGTCCAACAACCCAGCCGTTCTCTGCAACTTCACATCCAAGTGAGTGTTGCCCCTTTTCAACTTTTTTTTTAAAGATTTTTATTTATTTATTGAGAGAGAGATAATGGTAGAGTGAGAGCATGAGAGGGAAGGAGGTCAGAGGGAGAAGCACACTCACTGGTGAGCAGGGCGGGACTCTATCCCAGGACTCCAGGATCATGACCTGCGCCGAAGGCAGTCGCTTAACCAACTGAGCCACCCAGGCACCCGCCCTTTTCACCTTATAGTGATGCTGCTGTGGTTCCAAACGTTCTCGGCTTTCCAGTTTTGGAGTGGCTTCCAGAGACCGTTTTTGAGCATGACAAGAAGCAGTCTCCAGAAAATCACATTTATTTTTTTATTTTTCTACCCACAGTGTTATTACCCAGCTTCATCACACCAATTATCTGCCAGACTTCACACTGAATGTCTTCTAACTATTTCTGAAAGTCAGATCCACTGCACATCACTCAAGGCTTTGCCACCACTCAGGTTATTCAAAGAATGTTCCAAAGGCTCTAAAAGCTATTCCTTATGAAAAGCTGAAAAACCAAGCCGAACCACACAAAACCTCTTTAGAAAAAAAAAACAACACTTATTTATTTATTTGAGAGAGAGAGAGAGAGCGCTTGAACAGGGGTAGGGCAGAGGGAGAGAGAGAGAGAGAATCTCAGGCAGACTCCCCGCTGAGCGCAGAGTCCTACATGGGGCTCAATCCCAGGACCCTGTAATCATGACCTGAGCCAAAACCAAGAGTCAGCCACTTAACCGACTGAGCCACCCAGGAGCCTCCAAACAAAACGTTCCAATCAGTGGCAGCCTTGTTAGAAGGGTGGGAGGGGGTGTCATCTCCTGTGGTGATGACCCTTTTAAAGGACTCCTTTAGAAATCTCAGTTCTGCATGATTGTCAGAAATACCAGTCTCAAAACAAAAATAATCTCACTGCCTTATGGTCTTCTGTCCACTAGGTTGTACGCTCTGGAGGGCAGCTCTTCATTTTGTCCACTGTTGTATCCCCAACGCCTAGCATAATGCCTGACCCACAGTAGCTGCTCAATAAAGCTTGTTGAATGAATGAACGAATGAAATGACACACCAGGTAATAATAGGAGCTATGACCAGTAAAGGAAGGTGGTAGGCAGCCCGAGGTGTACCCTCAGAACTTAGAGATGGTTAACTTCCCAGAGAAATGAAAATCAACCCATTCAGCTAGAGGTCAAAGTATTCCCCCTTGAAGTAGGTTTGTGGATATGCCACCATTGGAGATTGGGGAAACCCTCCAAACCATTCAAAGGTGTACAGTCAGATCTAGAACTAAAAGGGCGTATCAGTGAGTTAATGGGTTTGTAACTTGGCTAAGGACAGGATGTCCTATTCGAGTGTGGGCATGGAGGAATCCACCTGCAATTTGGAAACCTTTTGAAGAGCAAGTTGAAGAGCAAGCGCTAGTTGGTGTGACCTCTGGTGACAAATCCCAGGGAGAGGGTGCCTTGAGCAGTATGCCAGGCAGCAAAAGCCATCCCCACAGAGGCGAGGGAAACCTGAGTGGCCAGTCCCCAGCGCCAACAGTGGCTGAAATCCCCTGGCCCCTGGCCTCTGATTCCACACTCTAAGGAATCTTGACAACAGTCTGTTTTCCAGGAGGCTTTCTGAGAATGGGCGTTTGGAGACCTGGTTGATCAAATTCCAGGGAATTTAACTCGCACAGGTCAATGTGAGTGGATTCTCTTGAGCCTGGTGAACTCCAGATGCACTGACAAATCATGCTTCTGGATCTGTGTGGTCCAGCCTAGAGCCACAATGATCCCCAAATTACTGCCACATTCTGCCTTCAACATCTGTAAGGCTTTAGCGAAGACGGTAATTTGAGGGAGGATAACAGTAGTAGCAACTATTGAGCGCTTACTGTATGCCGAGTATTGTTCTAAGCACTTTTCTGGAAGGAGGGTCTAAATTGTGGTAAAATACACATAACATAAAATGTACCATTTTAACCATTTTTAAGTGTGCAATTAATGGCATGAAGTACAATCACAATGTTGTGCAGCTATCACCACCATTCATTTCCCGAAGTCTATTTTATCATCCCAAACAGAGACTTGAACCCAGTAACTGCCCATTTCTCCTCCCCCCAGCCCCTTGTAATCTCTATTCTATTCTCTGTCTCTATGATCTGGCCTATTCTAGGTACCTCATATAAGAGGAATCATATGATCCTTGTGCTTTTATGCCTGGCTTAGTTCATTCAGCATAATATTCTCAAGGTTCATCCATGTTATAGCAGGTGTCAGAATTCCAGGCCTCTTAAAGGTATTCCAGTGTATGTAACACCACATTTGGTTTATCCGTTCATCTGTTGATGGACATTTGGGGTTGTTCCCAACTTTTGATCATTGTGGCTAGTGCTGCTATGGACATCAATGTGCAAGTATCTGTTTGAATCCCTGCTTTTAATTCTTTGGGGGCATATTCTTAGCAGTAGAATTTCTGGATCATATGGTAATTCTATGTTTATAAGCATTTTTGTGTAATAAGTCATTTAGTCATCACATCAAACCTTTTTTTTTTTTAAGATTTTATTTATTTGACACAGAGAGAGAGAAAGAGCACAAGCAGGGGGGCAGCAGCAGAGGGAGAGGGAGAAGCAGGCTCCCTGCTGACCAGGGAGCTCGATGAGGGACTCAATCCCAGGACCCTGAGATCACAACCTGAGCTGAAGGCAGACACTTAACTGACTGAGCCACCCAAGCGCCCCCAGAGCTCACATTCTTAATCACCATGGTAGAGCAAAGATGTTGCAAGTTAACAAGTAAGCAATAAATAAATGTGGGTGTTATAAGCAGCGGACACTATAGGAGTTCTTTTATTTTTTTAAAGGTTTTATTTATTTATTTGACAGAGAGAGACACGGCGAGAGAGGGAACACAAGCAGGGGGAGTGGGAGAGGGAGAAGCAGGCTTCCCGCTGAGCAGGGAGCCCGATGCGGGGCTCGATCCCAGGACCCTGGGATCATGACCCGAGCCGAAGGCAGACGCTAAACGACTGAGCCACCCAGGCACCCCGGTATAGGAGTTCTGAGCAAAGAATCATGTGAGCTGATGTGAAGTTGGGATTAATGCTGCATCCTTTTTTTCCTCTCCAATTTTAAGTAGGCTCTACAGCCAACATGGGGCTTGAACTCACCATCAAAGGTTACATACTCTCCCAACTGAGCCAGCCAGGCACGCCTAAGGAGTAAAGCTGAATCTTAAAGGGCGGATACAGTCTGGATAGGGAGAGAGGAAGGGCATGGAGGTGGCCTGAATGCGGTTTGTTCAGGAAATTTATACGTAGACTAGTCTGGCTAGGCAGACTCTTCTTGTGGAATTTAAATTTACAAAGGTTGAAATAAGACTGGGAAAGCTCCAGTTCCATAGGTAATGGGGAATCGTTGAAAGATTCTTAGAATGGCGGGGGCTGTGTGAACGCGCATTTTGGAGTGATTCATCTGGCACAAGTGTGTGCAGGATGGGTTACAAGATCTGGGGGCAGAGCCAATCTGGACAGCAATTTAGACGGGGTACCAAGAGGGTCTGGGCCAAGGGAGGGCGGTATAGGTGGGAAGGGGGTGCACGAGGCTGCGAGAGATGCAGGAGGGACCAGGCAACAGGGAGGAGACAACGGACGGACAGTGCCTAGGGAGAAGGACACATCAAACACCAAAGATCACCCTGAGGCTCCAGCTCAGGCGACTGGGATAATTATGATGACAGTGATGGAAGGCAAGAAGTGACTTTTGGTCACATTGAATTTGAGGTGACGACAGGGCATCCAAATGGAAACATCCAGGAGGGTGTTAGAAACATAGACAAAGAGCTGGGCAAAAAGTCTGGGCTAGAGAAAGAAAAGTTGCAAGAAATCTTATAAAGAAAACAAAGACCTTGGCAAGGGTCCTATCCGCCAGAGGGTCCCAGGCCTGCCGAGGAACTGACACCTTCCTGCGGCTGCCTATGTGGAGGGCTGGCCCCCCCACCCCCAGCCCAACTTATGGTGCAAACATGTCCTTTCTCTTTACTTCAAAAGGACAAGGTTGTATTTTTCATACCAAACGTTTTCTTTTCTTTTCTTTTTTTTTTTTAGATTTTATTTATTTATTGGACAGGGAGAGACAAAGCAAGAGAAGGAACACAAGCAGGGGGAGTGGGAGAGGGAGAAGCAGGCTTCCCGCGGAGCAGGGAGCCCGATGCGGGGCTCGATCCCAGGACCCCGGGATCATGACCTGAGCTGAAGGCAGACGCTTAACGACTGAGCCACCCAGGCGCCCCCATACCAAACATTTTCTAAGCTCTAGAAGGTTTTGGGCCACAAGAAACCAGAACACCCCCCATCACAATAAAATTGGTTCAGACAAGAGTGATCAGTGGATGCTAAACTGGGAGGGGCTTCATAAGGGGAACAGGATATTTATGCAGTCTCAAACTATGTCCTCACAAATTACTTATTAATTACAGAAGGGTTAATAACCATATGGTAGAGAAACCAGACAACGCCCTCACCAAGGGATCAAAACTAACATTTCACTGTGAGGTGAAAAGATACCATGTATCTTCCATTGTGGTATCTTGAGAAGGACAACATGTCATTTATGTAATATTGAGGTCAAAAATGTGTGAACTGGCTGCTTGGTCAGAAGACCATGTGACTCTTGATCTCGGGGTTGTGAGTTCAAGCCCATGCTGGGTATAGAGATGACTTATAAATCAATCAATCAATCAATCAATCAATCTAAAAAAATCTAGTTTGAGAAAAAAAATGTGTAACCTGAAACTAATAATGAGGAAACATCAAACAAACCAAGTTGAGGAACATTTTCTAAAGTAAAATAACTGAATAAATGTCCTGTTAAAAAGGGTCATGAGATCATGAAAGACCAAAACAAAACAAAAAAACCCACCAAAAGGGGCGCCTGGGTGGCTCAGTCATTAAGCGTCTGCCTTCGGCTCAGGTCATGATCCCAGGGTCCTGGGATCGAGTCCCACATCGGGCTCTCTGCTCCGCGGGAAGCCTGCTTCTCCCTCTCCCACTCCCCCTGCTTGTGTTCCCTCTCTCGCTGTGTCTCTCTCTGTCAAATAAATAAATAAAAATCTTAAAAAAAAAAAAGCAAAAATATGAGACGTGGTTACAGATTAAAGGAGACTGAATAGTGATGACAGTGAAATGTAATATGTCATTCTGGATTAGATCCTGTGCTGGGAAAAACAAGTAACATTGAGATTGTGGACAAAATTAGAATATGGACTCTGGATTAAATAAAATTATTGTATCAGTATACTCTCCTGGATTTGATAACTGGACTGTGATTGTGTAAGAGGCTATCCTTGTTCTTAGGAAATGCACTGAAGGAGTATAGATAAAAAAGGGACATGAGATGTGTAGTCTACTCTCAATGGATCAGGACAAAAAAAAGATTTTGTGTGTATAAAGGGAAGATTAGAAAACAAGCGCAGCAGGGGCGCCTGAGTGGCTCAGTAGGTTAAGCGTCCCACTCTCGGTTTCAGCTCAGGTCATGATCTCAGGGTCATGAGACTGAGCCCCGTGTTGGGCTCCACACTCAGCAGGGAGTCTGCTTGAGATTCTCTCTCCTTCTCTCTCTACTCACCCCACTTTTGCTCTCTCTTCCTCTGTCGCTCTCAAATAAATAAATAAATAAATCTGTTTTAAAAAGATTAAAAGAAAACAAACATGGCAAAGTGTTAGAAGCTGGGGACTCTAGATAAAGCTTACGTGTGTCTTCTTCACTATTCTTGAAAATTTCTGAAAGTAAAATTATTTAACAATGAAGTTAAAAGCAACCACCACTGCCTGACTTGAACAGGCTTACACAATGCGAGAGTTTATTATCTACCATAAGAACAAGTCCAGGGGCAGGACAGGCTACAGCAGGTTAGTGGTCCAGCGACCCCACAGTGTCAGAGAATTTAGGTTCTTTCTGTCTCTTCATTTCACCATGTTTAGCACAGACTTCATGCTCAGTCTGGCTGCAAAGGGCCCTGGTGGTCCCGGGCTCATACAGAGACATGAGCTGTGCAAAGGGAGAGAGACTGTCTCCCCCTCTGGCTCTTTTCTGCCTGGATACTCTTCTCTACTTACGTTGCCCCTGCAGTTACCCCTCTTTCTCCTATCAGCACTGTTTATCATGTTTGCCCCCCCGCCCCCCCCATCATTCCCATCAGCATAAAGACACTCAGTAATATCTTTTCTCTTGGAACACAAACAAGCAAAGTGCTCTCCTACCTACCACTCCCATTCTCTTCAGAGCAAAAGCCCATCAATGGTGTTACTGTATCTGTCTTCTTCATTTCACACACACACACACACACACACACACACACACACACACACACACACACACACACACCCTATTGGTCTCTTTACCCGCATCCGACCCAGACTTTGCCCCCACCACTGCACTGAAACCACAGCCTCCAGCTTACCAAGGTCACCGTCAATCCCCAGCCCTCATCTTCGTCAAAGGACGCCGTTGATCATCCCCACCTTAAAAATGCTTCATCACCTGTCCTTCAGGACACATCCTTTCATGTCCTCTGTCCCTCTACCTCTCATCTTCTTGGCTTTTAAATATCAAGTTTCCCAGAGCGTGGTTCCTTGATTCTCCCCGGGGACTTCGTCCAGGCCCATGACTTTAACCCCAAGTGTACTCAGACCGCCTCCAAGTTTACACCTCTAACCCAGCCTCTTCCTGGGGTTCCAGGCTCATAACCATAATTCTTTCTTCCTTTCCTTTTCTTTTCTTTCTTTTTTCCTTTTATTATGAAAAAATTCGAATCTATAGAAAATAAAGAGAAGAGAAGGATGAACTCCATGGTCTTAACTGCTTTCGAGATGTCTTTCCATGGATTTCAAATGAGTATCTCAAAGTTAACTGTGGTCAGATTAAAATTCTTGACACCCCCTCAAATACGCTCCTTTCTTGGTCTTTTCCTTTTTTTTTTTTTAAGATTTTATTTATTTATTTGACAGAGAGAGACACAGCGAGAGAGGGAACACAAGCAGGGGGAGTGGGAGAGGGAGAAGCAGGCCTCCCGCGGAACAGGGAGCCCGATGCGGGGCTCGATCCCGTGACCCTGGGATCATGACCTGAGCCGAAGGAAGATGCTTAACGACTGAGCCACCCAGGCGCCCCTCTTTTCCTTTCTATGAGCTCACACCCAGACCCTGATTGTCATTCTTTGTTGAATGAAGGGCAAGCAAGGCCCAGACTATGCAGATCCTCTGTTATCTACCCTGCAAAATCACAGTCCCGAAACTGGTAAGGGCTGCATATTCATGTCTGCGCACAGGTTATATACAACCTCAGTAGATACGAGGCTGTAGCACCCTTACCTTCTGGTGCTGGGAGGTAGGTACACAAGCCTACCCCTGGGCCCAAGAAAAGCAGGGCCCTCTGGGAAGGAAAAGGAAGAAGGGAAATGGGTGCTAGGTGGGTGATGACTGGTCCCCTATAATAGAAAACTAAGGGAAATGTGCCCATTGCTAACATCCCCCCCCAAAAGAAAATAAGAACAAAAGGCAAAAACCAGTCACAGTTTATAGTTCACACACACACACACACACACACACACACGTCTATCTTCGTCTGTAAAATAACATATAGCATCTTACTTCACTTAAATTTCATAATGCTGTGATAAAGGTAATAGCATAATTAACATTTAAGTTTCACAGATGCAGAAATCAAAGTTCAGAGAGGTGAAATGACGTGCTTAATGCTGCAAAGCTAATAGGGGCAGAACTGGAGCTAAACCCCAGGTTTCGTGACCTCAAACCTGTTGTTACCTTGCCCCATACCTCAAAGATTCACCATGTACAGTTGGGCAGGCTGTTCACCATGCTAGCAGCCCATGCTCTGCTAGAAAGACTTCATGGGGTGGGCCCACGGTAACCCTGACCATATGCTGTATCACAATGTAAAAAAGTATTTTGTGTATACATAAAGCTTTACATTTTATAAGGTGCTTTTGAAACTACTTTTTTCTTTAATTTCTTGTTGTAGTGTTTTAACAGTAGTGATGCAATCAATAAAAAGTAAACTGTAGTAGAAAGAATCCAGGGTCCTGAGTTGGATACACCCAGGTATCCAAGTGGGCGTTGGATATGGAGTCAGTAAACTCAATTTACTGACTCTGCAATTCTCACTTTTCTCTTCTCTGAAAGGATACTAGTGTCCATTTACCTAATTCTATGGAGTTATTGTAGGGTCAGTGAGATGATGTACTTCGGAGAGTTTTGCGAAGGATAAAGCTCTTTGATAGGCTAGTTACCTTTATTTTAATAAAAACTAAATGGGGCACTTGGCTGGCTCAGTGGGTGGAGCACGTGACTCTTGATCTCAGGGTTGTGAGTTCGAGCCCCACATTGGGTGTAGAGAATTACTTAAAAAAAATCTTAAAACAACAATAACAACAACAACAAAAGCTAAACCCAAGTACTTGCCCAGAAGCTCTCTCCTGTACCTACCCCATGCTGAGAACGTCAATCGAGCTAGAGAGGAACTAGAGAGGTGTGTGTCGTGTTACAAGCTTCCTAACGCTCTGCAAGTCAGGCCACGCACCTGCAGGGGCACTCGGCCGCTCTTCATTTCTCAGCCTAAACATAGCCCCACATTTCCCCTTTCTCGCCCTGCGCTAATTTCCCCCTCCAACTCCCACCTCGTCTGCCCTCTTCTCATCAAGGTGGGGAGGGCAAAGCATGCCTTCCAGACCCCTGTCAAAGTAGGTTCTTCAAGGGACCACAACAAAACCCCTCATCTGCCCGCTGTCCATTCTGCAAGACAAAGTGAGCTCAGCCTCCAAACTCCTGTAGCAGCCACCAACGTCTGGTGGCTCATGTATGAAGCACATACTTCCCAAGCACTTTCTCTGGGTCAGGCACCGAGCTGAGCCCTGGGAATACAGGAACGCAGAGCAGATGAAGTAGCTGAGAAGTTCTAAGAGCTGAAAGTCAGCTGACCGGTGATTTCACATTTTTCAGGGCTCAGTTGCATGCTTCCTCTTCTTCATTTCTCACAGCCTTATGTAATGTTGTGGGTGCCGCAGAATCTCGAGCCTAAGATTCTCAAAGCCCTGGGGAACAATCAAAATCAGCATCTCATTGGAAAGCTGTTCCTGTACAAAACTTCAGCATGCCTCCAGGGCACCCAGTTCCTTTGTTTCGGCGGGGGGGGGGGGAGCCCTAAAATCGGGTCTTGTAGACATGGAAATAGAAAGGAAGGGCTTTTTTCTGAAATGGAGATGTTGGATGTGTCCTGACTCCCAGAAGCTAAGTTGGCCCTAGGGGCCTGAGGGACAAGCGCGGACGACTGGGCCCTCTGAGGGGCAGAGGTCATGTCTCTTGCCCCGCAGATCCTTGGTCTTGGTTTCTGCCCCTGTGGCTTGAGGACAAGGGCCAGAAGCTTAAACAAATTGTTCACAAATGGCTTTGGGAGACTTGGACCATGCCCTGCAGCTTTGGGGCACACTGACAATGCGTGGCACTGAATCAGGCTGAGGGGCATTATCCCCACACAGACAGAGAGCCCGACTACTCGGGGCACCCAGAAGCATGGCGGTTTGGGCTCTTTCAAGTGGCTTAGGGGTATGTGTGGTCAGCCAGTGGGAGCTGAAGCCAGAGACACAGAACCTGATGTAGGCTGGCTGCCCCTGACGGACTGGCTTGAGGATGCACAGGAAGCACCCTCTTGGGATTCCCTGAGAGATCTGGGGACCCTGGATGGCACTAGTTTCCCACCTGGGCAGTCAAAGGGGCAGAAATCAAAATTCTCTGGGCACCTGGTGGGCTCAGTCGGTGGAGCATGGACTCTTGATCTCAGGGCTGTGGGCTCGGGCCCCACACTGGGTGTAGAGATTACTTAAAAACAAAATCTTAAGAGGCGCCTGGGTGGCTCAGTCAGTTAAGCGTCTGCCTTCGGCTCAGGTCATGATCCCAGGGTCCTGGGATCCAGCCCCGCATTGGGCTCTCTGCTCCACGGTGAGTCTGCTTCTCCCTCTGCCCCTGCCCTGACTTGTGCTCTCTCTCTGTCTCAAATAAATAAAATCTTTAAAAATAAAAATATATAAAATCTTAAAAAAGAAAAGTCAGAATTCTCAAAGGATTGTCTTACTTGCCCACTTACCTACCCTGCAGAGCTAGCAGCGGCTTTGACATTGCGCCCAGCAGTCTGTAGGCTTCTGCTGTTTGTTTCTGGCTTAGCAGGCAGTGCCCGGAGACGGGGCACAGCCCAGCACCCGAACATCCTGTTCCTCAGTGGGCAGGCTGGGCACCAATGTCAGGTCTGCACACATCTCAGAAGGGGAATCCTCAGCTGCTGAGGGAAAGAACGTTCCTCTGCCCAGGGCACCATCTGATACCCCTCCTTCTTCCAAACCACAGCCCCAGAGCTTCTCGGCCTGACTTCTCAGGGTTTTTTCCTTGGTCCTTGATTTTCCACTGTCATCTCTCACTTCTGCTCTTTCCCTGTTCTCGACTTAGACACCAGCTGCTGCCTGCACCCCACCCCCATCCTTGTGGTAGCACCTCTCACCCCCAAATCAAGTCCTTCTGTAACTCCTTGCAGCTCCTGTTGGCGGTGGGGGGGGGGAGGGTTGTGAGAGAGACAGAGACAGAGACAGAGAGACACTTCCAAATTTTCCCAGAGGCTTCTTGGCATCATCAGGAAATTCTGAACAAGTCAGATACTTATTACTACCCCGCTGGACAGACAGACTGAAATGGAGACTGACTAGGTCCAGGTCTCCAGGGTGACGCAGTGCTGGGGCCACTGGGAGGGCCAAGCTCCCCACTGCGGCCCCGTCACCTCCTGCACCACAGTACTTTGGGCCTGCACAGCACCGGGCACACACAGATTATGTGTCTCATGTCTCCTAGGGCAGTTCTAAACTGCCGTATTTTTTTTTTTTATTTTTATTTTTTAAAGATTTTATTTATTTATTTGTGAGAGAGAGAATGAGAGACAGAGAGCATGAGAGGGAAGAGGGTCAGAGGGAGAGGCAGACCCCCTGCTGAGCAGTGAGCCCGATGTGGGACTCGATCCCAGGACTCCAGGATCATGACCTGAGCCGAAGGCAGTCGCTTAACCAACTGAGCTACCCAGGCGCCCTAAACTGCCGTATTTTTAAGAACTCGGTCCTCCTTGTTGGATCACACGTCCCAAATTTTCCCTCAGAATATGCGGTGAGGAGGAAGAGTTTTCTGGAGTCACAGCGTCCAGAGCGCTGGGAGCTGGGACGGTGCCTGGCTGAGCTCCGTGAGGTGAGGCCCACAACCAGGAGCCGCAATACCCTTTATGAGGCCGTCGGAGAGGTCAGGGCTGGGAGTCAGCCTCGGCGGGCAGGTTCACCAGAAAGCCCGCGGTGACGACACTGAGGTCATGTTCTAGTGAGCAGGGACAGAACTAGGTCTTCCTCCACCCTCCTGACTTGCCTCTCCCTTCCCTCCAGGGATAATCTGTCATCAGCCTCCCGTCCTGCCAAATTAGAAAGCATGAGCGGCGATGGGTGGCACCAGGAATGCTGACGTTTTAATGGGGAACAGACTGCACCGCAGGAGGTACTCCTGCCAAGCCCCCAATTACTTGGGGAGCTGTAGGGAGAGAGGGAGCCGGGCAGTAGCCACAGCTGTGGAGAGGCAGGGCCTGAGGTAACCCCACCACTCAGGTCCCCGCTCCCCGGGGTGGGGGAAGCTGGCCTCTGGGCCTGTGCTTTGTTTTATGGGGCTCTTTTGCTCTTTTTCTTGGAGGAGAGAGCCACGTGCCAAGGCCTCTGGGATTGTTGCCTTAAAAGCCTGCTTCCTGTGTGTCCTGCCCCACCCACGGGTGTCCCTCTCTGGCCTTCTCGGGTTCCCCTTACCAGTGGTGCCACAGCTGGTCCCTACCGTGGAAATCACCTCACGGCTGTAAACTTCTTCCTGCCGCCCCAGGGAAGGGCCCACATCCCTTCTCTGCCCCATCCTTGTTTCCCTGGCTCTGTGAGTCAGACAGGGAGTAGGGGACTTACGTTCTTAACTTTTGATACTTTTTGAAAAAGTATTTCCCAGTTCTAACTTTAAAGTGTTTTTGTGAAAGAGAGCACCTATCTTCTTCCTCGTTTTACTTTGGAACAAAGCCCCGGTTGAGCTAGTGGGAGTTGAGCCTCCATGGCTTGCTGGCCTGCAGGGCTGGCCTGGGGAGAGCTGGGGGGACCCCCTGAGTGGGGCACAGAGGGCCCCTCAGCGGTGAGGCTGACGGGGCGGGGGGGGGCACGGAGGCGGCGAGGAAGCTGGTGCCGGGGCAGTTCTCTAACTCCTGGCTTCATCTCTGACGCGTGGAGGTGCTTTTCCGAAGGCTGTGAGGCCTCCACTCTGGTTCCACTCACCCCAGAAGGAGCCCTGGGCCAGGCCCCTCACACAGTTTGGAGCTGTGTCTCCAGAGCCCAACTACCTCGACTTGCTCTCCGAGGGGAGAACAAGGAGGAAGTGAGGGCACTCGCCAGGTTCGGCAGGGAGAAGCTGTTCCAGACTCCTGGCAGCCTGCTGGTCCAGGTCCAGGCCCAGGTGGCTCTAGGCTACAGGATGGATGACTCAGGTGAGCCGTGCTGGACAAACAAGCCAGTATTCTCAACCCAGCAGGGTGATGACAGTAATTAGCTTTCCTGTCGTCATTATACCCCCACCTTCTGAGGGTGGGCTTGCCAGGCCTGGAGCCAGGGCCCGAGGAGATTGGCAGGAATGTGGTTATCTTGGTCTGTATCTTGTTGCCCAAGATTCTTCTTTTTGCTTCTAGAACTGGGCTTGGAGCTGAGCCAGCAGCACCTGCATTATCAGATGATGTCACGGAGGCTGCTGGGTGAAAAGAGCCTCCCCAGAGCAAGAATAATGTGGAGAAATTCTGGTGTGTCTCTTTCTCCTGAGCCCAACACCTGTTCTTTCAGTGCTCCCTTCCCTCAGGAGACCCAGAAGACCAGGCAGACTGGAGAAACGGCCAGAGGGACAATTGGGTTGAAGCCAGTAGGGTAGCTGAGTGGTTGGGTGTACAGCTAAGGATTGTGGTACCTGCCTTATTTAAATAATATTTTTTAAAAAATCCCTACTACTAATGGGCGCCTGGGTGGCTCAGTTGGTTAAGCGACTGCCTTCGGCTCAGGTCATGGTCCTGGAGTCCCGGGATCGAGTCCCGCATCGGGTTCCCTGCTTGGCAGGGAGTCTGCTTCTCCCTCTGACCCTCCCCTCTCTCATGTGCTCTCTCTCTCTCTTTCTCTCTCTCAAATAAATAAGTAAAATCTTTAAAAAAAATCCCTACTATTTAGTGAGCACTTTACGTATCTACTTTGCTTCTCAAAACATCCCTGTGACGTAGCAACCAACACTAGCCTCATTTTATAGATGGAGAAACTGGGGCATGGAGTAGCTGGCTTGGAAGCACACAACTGGTAACCAGTGAATTCAGAATTTGAACCCAGGCCACCGAGCTGAAGCCCATGCTTATAACTCGCACAATCCTGCCTCTCTTCTGCTGTCTTTGGGGCTGTACAGGGAGGCCTGCACGCAGAACCTCAGGGTTCTAGGCCTGGCCTGCTCACAACACCCACGGTGTGATCTTGGCTGTCACTCTGGCCTTCAGATTCCTCACTACAGAAGCAGAGGGGGTGGAGGGGTGTTGGGCCAAGGAGTCTTTGCAACTGGGAGTTTCTAGTTCTGTGGCTCTAGTGCACATGGAAACAGCACTGAGGAAAGGTTCCCACTCTCCTCGTCTGGACAGCCCATTGGAAGTGTTTGCTCCTGATTATCAAGGGCAGCTTCAAGGGCATTTGAGCAGGGCCGTGATAAACTCGTGGCCTGGTGCCACTGACTAAGGGAGCAAAGCTGCTTCCCCACTCCACAAGTCAGTTTCCACGCTGGATTCAGTGGAGACAATGACCTCTTTGTGCTCAGTGTTACAATGAGTCAGGGTTAATTAGTATTAGTCACGGGCTTTGGAATCCTCACAAGAAAAGGGTCATCTGCTGGGTCCAGGCTGGACTGTGGCCGTGATGACACACCATTCAGGCCCGTGCCCCTATGAGCATGTCCGCAGAGCTTCATTAGTGGCTCTGTGGGTTGACCCTGAGGTGACCCAGCTCCAAGTGCTGGTGCTGAGACTGGCACGAGGAAGACACCTCAGGAGGACCACCGCATGCGTGCTGCTGTAGCTGCCAAGAGCTTCTCGGGCCCTGGGTTTCCTCTTGCAGCCGAATTCCCTCTCAAATCTGCTTCTCATCCTTGCTGTTCTTGCCTCTATTCCTGCACACAGGGTCCTAAACCTACCTTAAGTTTTTTCCTTCTCTGGCGCCTCAGTGAACATCCATTGTCTCCATTTTTCTCTTCTGCCTACGGACTATCTTGTGCTCTCTGGCCATCTCTCTTCCCATCTCAGCACAAGCCTGTGGAAGAAGCAAGGCAGCTTCAGCCCTTAAGGAACATCAGTTTGGTTAAGAGACAAGACCTGTTGCAAAGAAAGAACGACATAAGAATGATGCTGAAAATGAGAATAAGCCACGTGAGAAAGGAAGAGCTGTAATGTCTGCCGCGCGGTGGATCTGCTAGTGATTAATTAATACAAAGTGGTGAGGCCAGGTTTGTCTGGTCTTCGCAATTCGTGCTAGAAGTCAGAAAGCCTGCAAGGAAGTCAGGTGTGGAGCAGGGGCGCCATCTAGTGTCCATATAAGGTACTGCTGCATTACCGCTCAGCACTAAGGCCACACACCTCATCTTGACCCTCAAAGTAGGCTACAGGGACTTCCGCTCTTCCGGCCGCGGCATGGTGGTTAAGGAAGGGAGATTTTCTAGTTCCTTAATATCTGATAAGTTGCCTTTCACTTGACAGATTATTTCCTTAGATCTACAGAAGCAAGGTTTCACATCTATTTTCTTCCCCTATTAGAGAAGGAGTCTTCATGGAAGACCAAGACCATGGCATAGCTGGAGGGTCTCAGAGCAAAGATGTACCCAGACATGTCAATGGAAGGAAAAAGGATGATGGACGATGCTGCCCACACCTCGATGGGAAGGATTAAAAGGATAGAATTCAATTGGTGGTTTGGTTCTGCGGAAGTGGCCATTTCTTTTCTTCTTAATGTGATAAAAACACATCTAAAACATACCATATTTGAGAGTACAGTAAGTACCATTAACTACATGCATATTGTTGTGCATAGAACTCTAGAACTTTTCTGTCTTGCACAACTGAAACCCTATACCCACTGAGCTCCCCATTTCCCCCTCCTCCCACCACCTGGTAACCACATTCTACTTTCTGTTTTTATGAGTCTGACTCCTTTAGAGAGAAGTGGAATCGTACAGTTATCTTTTTGTAACTGGCTTATTTTGCTCGGCAAAATGCCCTCTAGGTTCACCCATGTTTGAGTGTCTGACAGGATTTCCTTTTTTTTTTTTTTTCTAAGTGGCTGAATACTATTCCATTGTATGCAGATACCACGTTTTCTTTATTCATTCATCTGTCCATGGACATTTAGTTTGCTTCCACCTCTGGCTATTGTGAATAACTGCTGCAGTGAATATGGGTGTGTAGCCATTCCTTTTCTAACAGCTAAGAAGAAACTCAGCTCAGAAAAGGATTAACTAGATTCCACAGAGGAGTGAAGGTAGGTTGAAGGTGAATGGAAGGAAGGGAAGGAGGGCAGAGCACTCTCTATATCCCTTCCTGTATGATTGATTGATTGAGTTTTCATTTTATTTTTTTAATTAACATATAATGTATTATTTGTTTCAGGGGTACAGGTCTGTGACTCATCAGTCTTGCACAATTCACAGCGCTCACCATAGCACATACCCTCCCCAGTGTCCATCACCCAGCCACCCCATCCCTCCCACCCCCCACCACTCCAGCAACCCTGTTTGTTTCCTGAGATAAGAGTCTCTTATATTTTGTCTCCCTCTCTGGTTTCGTCTTGTTTCATTTTTTCCTCCCTTCCCCTATGATCCTCTGCCTTGTTTCTCAAATTCCACATATCAGTGAGATCATGTGATTATTGTCTTTCTCTGATTGACTTATTTCCCTCAGCATAATACCCTCCAGTTCCATCCACGTTGCTGCAAATGGCAAGATTTCATTTTTTGATGGCTGCATAATATTCCATTGTATATACACCACATTTTCTTTATCCATTCATCTACTGATGGACATCTGGGCTCTTTCCACAGTTTAGCTATTGTGGACATTGCTGCTATAAACATTGGGGTGCACGTGCCCCTTTGGATCACGATCTTTGTATCTTTGGGGTAAATACCCGGTAGTGCAATTGCTGGGTCGTAGGGTAGCTCTATTTGCAACTTTTTGAGGAACCTCCATACTGTTTTCCAGAGTGGCTGCACCATCTTGAATTCACACCTTCCCATATGATTTAGAACAGGTAACCTTCCTGTCCGGTCTATAAACTGTGAAAAAAAGGGGCGCCTGGGTGGCTCAGTCGGTTAAGTGTCTGCCTAAGGCTCAGGTTGTGATCCCAGGGTCCTGGGATCGAGTCCTGCATTAGACTCCTTGCTCAGTGGGGAGCCTGCTTCTCCCTCTGCCTGCCACTCCCCCTGCTTGCACTCTCTCGCTCTGACAAATAAATAAAATCTTAAAAACACAGCTGTGCAGAGGGGTATGTGGTATGAGCTAGTAAGCTACAAATTTTGTTTTCTGTATATTTGTTTGCATATCAAATATGTACCAGAACTAGGTAATAACTTACTTGGCAACTTTCAAGATAAAGCTTTATTATTATTTTATCCGAACACGGTCACTTATTATTCCTTCTATTGTTTCTCACCTACTTTATATCAAAGGCCTACAAAACAGGAGAAACAATAAAGTAGGAAATCTTAGGTACCTGGGGGGTGGAGAGAACATAAAGTTATCAGAAATCTTTGCTAGGCCACCGACAACTGGTTATAGAATTATAAATATGAAGGAGAAAATGTTTTCATTCATTGCACAAGCAGTAGTGTGACGATCAAAAAAAAAAATCCAAAGGACATCGCGTGTCCCATTTGAGTACATGAACTTTCCATTCTCCCACGTTCTCTTCTAGTAATGGCTAAACCACAGCAGAGACAGGTACATAGCTTTGCACCATTCCCCACGTATATCACGAACGACTTTCCACACTGCCACTGGTTTATTACAGTGATCGTTTTAATAGTTCGAATCATATTCCACTGATTTGTACTCTGTGGAGCTAATCACTCTTCAACGGTTAGATGTTTAGGTCATGTTCAGCTTCTTCTTCTTAGAAGTAATCATGTCGTGGACGTCTTCCTGTAGATCACTTTTCCTCTTTTGAACTATATTCTTGGTTAGGAGGCAGAATGTTAGGACAGCAATGAACTTATGCTTTAATTTCCTCGTTTGTAACATGGAGATAGTGTCTCCCTCCCTTGCTCTGAGGCTTGCGGGAGGTTAAAATATGTAGTGTTTACATAGGGCTGACTTGGAACAAGAGCTACTTGTAGCCGTAGTAAATTCAATTTTCAGGGCTTCTCCTATTCAAGACTGTTCCTGTCCCCTGGTTCAGGTCGCACTAGAAGGGCAGGCCCCCGCTGCAGGCTTTGCTTCACTATCACCTCAAAATGGCTTGCAACCCACCCTGCCATGGAGTCACCCACATGTGTATTTCCTTCTTCTCCCTTGGTTCTAGTTAGGCTGGATAAGACTCGCTAGGAAATGGACATGGAAGCTAAAAGTGATTTTTTTTTTGTCTCTGGGCACCTTGGTTTCCTCATGAGAACTGTGAGGGTCCTGGAGGTGAACCTGGAATTCCTTCCTGGTCGGATGTTTCATGTTCCTACTTGCATTCTCTTGAGGGCTGTTACTGACCTACTGTGGAAAACAGCCCATTCCCCCCACCCCCATATCTACCTACTGTGATAGTGAGGACAGAAAGCTGAAAAGTGTATTATTAAAATGGCCTGAATCGTTGGATAATCTGAATAAACCACCAAGTCTCCCTGGCCTACCCCTCCTCCCCAGAGACCTTCATACAGACTTGGTTCCCCCCATCCCCCTCTTCCTAGTTGGCTTCTGTCAACTCGCGCACAGCAGCACTCTAGAAAGAGAACAGTAATCTCCGGCAACACTTCAGCCAAGAAGCAATGCGAGAAAAGAGAGCATGGGACAAAGATGGAACAAGCGGTCTCTAATTAAAGCTGCGGGATTCACGTCAGAGGGCACGGGTCAGCTGACCCAGATAACAGCTACTTAAAGCCAGAGTAGGACTAAAACTATAAATAGCAAGGAAAACTGAGGAGGAAGTGTTCGTATTTTTGCTGTTGGTCAAGCTGTACATGCAGCCGTTTTTTGTTGCTAAGTCGGAACAGGGTGGAAGGGGTTTACAAGCTGGCTCTGAGGCAGCCACAACGGGCCTGAGAGTTTGAGGGGTGAAAGAGGAAAGCCCCCAAAGAGCATGTTGCACCTGCTAAGTCTGTTAAAGTTGGCTACAATTTACAAATCCCGTGAGCAGTTCAAGAGAGTCTGTTCAGCTGTGAGATGCAGATCTCAGCTTTGTGCTGGGAAAAGGAAGATCACAGAATCACTGCGCTGAAAGATATTCCCAGCTGTATCAGAATGGAAAGATCAGAAGGCTGCGAAGTAGGGGTCTGGCGGCAGCTCTGCCACGTTCTAGCTGTATGAGGGCGCTTGTTTTTAACGGCTATTGAACTTCAGTCTTTCCCTTGTGTAAAAACAAAGTCTCCTTGGATGGGAAGTGCAACCTTTGTTAAAACCATACGTAGGATCCTAGAGACCTTAGTGGAGAAAAACAGGAAAAGGAGAGTCGGAAGGCAGGGAGGACTGGCCAAACGAGGGAGTCTCCAGGATACCGCCGCTCACCCTGATGCTGGACCAAGACTGCAAAAGAAGGTTCTCACCTGCGAAGTAGAGAGGAAGGCGTTGAAAGTTCTATTTGCCAGCAGATGATTAACACAGAGATTACACCGCATCCTCGTAAGCTACCTACTGTGGCTCAGGAAAGCAGGAAAATTCCTGACCATGATGATTTATAGTGCCAACTCTGAGGATGGTAAAATAGCAAAAAATGAAATTTTAGGCAATTATCTTTTTTTTTTTTAAAGATTTTATTTGTCCCAGAGAGAGGGTACAAGCAGGGGGAGGGGCAGAAGGAGAGGGAGAAGCAGGCTCCCTGCTGAGCAGGGAGCCCGATGCGGGACTTGATCCCAGGACCCTGGGATCATGCCCCGAGCCTAAGGCAGCTGCTTAACCGACTGAGCCACCCAGGCGTCCCAATTATTTTCTTCCGAAGGATCTGCCAAAAGAAGAAAAATTGTATTTTCAAATAAAGAATCAAATCAGGAAAAGTGGGTTCCTGAAAAGGCCACACCAAGAGCTTTGATGGGAACAACTCAGAAGAAGAACGAGTAGCCTGGGGTTGAAGTGATCTCGTAGCGTGTGGACACGAACATCAGCTTTGGGAAGAAGTTCATGAGCTCGATTCCATCTGTACCAGTTGGAGTTCTCCAGGGAAACAGAACCGGTGTGATATGTACAGATACATACAAAGAGATTTTCTGGGGCGCCTGGGTGGCTTAGTTGGTTAAGCGACTGCCTTCAGCTCAGGTCATGGTCCTGGAGTCCCGGGATCGAGTCCTGCATCGGGCTCCCCGCTCAGCGGGGAGTCTGCTTCTCCCTCTGACCCTCTTCCTTCTCGTGCTCTGTATCTCTCATTTGCTCTCTCAAATAAATAAATAAAATCTTTTTAAAAAAAAAACAAAGAGATTTTCTGTGGGAATTGGCCCACACAATCATAGAGGCTGAGGAGGCCCATAATCTGTCTCATGCAAGCTGGAGGCCAAGGGAAGCTGGTGGTGCCGTTCCAATCCAGGCTTGAAGGCCCAAGAACCAGGAGCTCCGAGGTCCAAGAATAGAAGACAGATGTCAAAGCTCAAGCAAAGAACACATTCACCCTTCCCCTTTTGTTTTATTCAGGCCCTCAATGGATTGGATGATCCCCACTCGCATTGGTGAGAGTGATCTACTTTACTTCTTCACCGATTTTAAAGCTCATCTCTTCCTGAAACATCCTCATGGATACATCTAGAAATAACATTGTACCGGCTATCTGGACATCCCTCAGCCCAGTGAAGCTGACATATAAAATTGAGCATCACCCTGTCTGAGAACACCCACTGCTGTTTGAAAGTATACTTAGTCCATCACTTCTCGGCCTTTTGGCTAAGATCATGTGAAAGTATACTCAGTCCAGCCTAGTAGTGTATTCACCAGAAACTTGGGACAGGTAGCCTCAAGCCTTGGGTACATAGTTACATAGGTACATAGTTACATAGGCTGACGATAAGGTGGATGGCTTTATTTTATGCAGTTCTCTAGATTGCATTTGAAACAATGACCCTCGACTTTAGGGTCCTCCTAAAGGATTCTCCTCTCCTGACCTCTAGGACATCATTTGTAGACAGATACTGAACTCAAAATGTTAAAAATACAACTATTGTGTTCCCTCCTCTCCTGGCTCTTGATCTGGAATGGCTGGCCACAGACCTCACAGTCGCCCTTGATTCCTTCCCCTTCCTCACGCCCAGACTGTTCACGTTGAAGTTGTCAATGACTTTTCTGTCAAGTCATCCATTGTCTCTGCCATCACACCTCCTTTAGAGCCTTCCTGTCTCCCCTAATGTGCTATCCACACACACCACAATGATCTTCCTGAGTACAAATGTCATTTCCCTGCTGAAATTCAAGTTTCCCTTTTCCCACAGAATCAAGACCACACTCCTCAGCAGAACAGAGACTCCAATCTGTCCTGACTTCTGTTCTCTTACCCTTTCTATTCTATTCCACAGTGCACAGGCCACAGCAGAATACCTGCTCTTTCAGGAACATAGGAAATTCTGCTCATTTGCTCACAACATTCCTTCAGCCTCAAATATCCTTATTTCATTGTCTGATGTGTGCCAGGCAGTTTCAAGTGCTGTCTAAACAAGATAGATAATGGTGGTTGGCTCCATAGCTCAGGGGTTAGAGCACTGCTCTTGTAAACAAGATAGATAATGTGGCGCCTAGCTGGCTCAATAAGTAGAACATGTGACTCTTGACTTTGGGGTCATGAGTTTGAGCCCCATGTTGGGGGTAGAGTTTACTTAAAAAAAAAGATAAGATGGACAAGGTCCCAGTTTTCACAGAGCCTACATGTCCTACTCATCTCCAAGTCCAGCTCAAATCTATACCTTTCTGGAAGTTCTCTCCAATTCCATACATGATAATTTGCTTTTTTTTAAAATTTTTTTAAATAAGCTCTACACCCTATATGGGACTTGCACTCACAACCCTGAGATCAAGAGTTGCACGCTTGGGTGCCTGGGTGGCTCAGATGGTTAAGTGTCTGCCTTCGGCTCAGCTCATGATCCCAGGGTCCTGGGATCAAGTCCCGCATTGGGCTCCCTGCTCCTTGGGAGCCTGCTTCTCCCTCTGCTTCTCTCTCTCTCTCCGTCTCTCATGAATGAATAAATAAAATATTAAAAAAAAAAAGAGTTGCACACTTGGGGCACCTGGGTGGCTTGGTTGGTTGAGCGTCTTTGTTTCAGCTCAGGTCATGATCTCAGGGTTGTGAGATCCAGCCCCACATCAGGCTCCCCCGCTCAGCAGGGAGTGTGCTTGTGATTTTCTCTCCCCTTCTCTCTGCCCCTCCCACTCATGCTCTCTCTCTCTCAAATAAATATTAAAAAAAAAAACAAGAGTCACACATTCTACCAACTGAGCCAGCCAGGTGCCCCTCAATTCTTTTATGCTTCTCCCAGAGTATTGAGCATTCTTGTGCAACATTTGTGTATAGATGTGTCTTCCAGCCTGGATGATAAACTTCTGGAGGGCAGAAACAGGAAGTGATTATGTTTGCACTATACAAGGGCTTACACAGTGCCTCCCACATGGAAGAGATTGTTTCTTGAATTACACCCGAGTCTATTGCAATCTGCTTCCATTTATACTTTAAACACAAACACATGCACAAACACACACACATGCACAAAACAAGCTTGTGGAGCTTTGCCTATTTTATTTATTTTTTAATTTTTTTTTAAAGATTTTATTTATTTAATTGACAGAGAGAGAGAGAGAGAGAGAGAGCGAGAGAGGGAACACAAGCAGGGGGAGTGGGAGAGGGAGAAGCAGGCTTCCTGCTGAGCAGGGAGCCCAATGTGGGACTCGATCCCAGGACCCTGGGATCATGACCTGAGCCGAAGGCAGTCGCTTAACCAACTGAGCCACCCAGGCACCCCAAGCCTATTTTAAAGAAATGTGAATACTTTCCTTGGAGGGAGGTATATAATTAAAAATTGCAGTGGACTTTAAAAAATCTACCCACATTATTATAACCTGGTAGTCCTTTTGAGCACCTTGTGTTAATGGTTCTGCACCATTCCTAAAGTGGTGACCTAGAGGATACGAGCTTCTAGAGGGTAGACTCCAAACTCACTTAGTCACCAGTGAGCAAAAAGCTTCCACCCTGGGCCCAAAGTCTCATTTCTGTGAATGTCAGAGAGCTGCCCACCAATCTACCCCTAAGGGGACCATGGAGACTGACAATGAACACTCATGCCAAAGGCAAAAGAGCACCCCTAAAAAAATAACCTGGGAACAGCTCTACCAGCCTCATCTGATAGAGGATTGATTTAGGAGTGATATCAACATGATTTACCCTTTTATTTTATTTATTTTTTTTTAAGATTTTATTTATTTATTTGAGAGAGAGAATGAGAGAGAGAGAGCACATCAGAGGGGATAGGGTCAGAGGGAGAAGCAGACTCCCTGCCGAGCAGGGAGCCCGATGCGGGACTCGATCTTGGTACTCCAGGATCATGACCTGAGCCGAAGGCAGTCGCTTAACCAACTGAGCCACCCAGGCGCCCATGATTTACCCTTTTAAAAGTTAGGGCTGAGGGGCGCCTGGGTGGCTCAGTCGGTTAAGCGACTGCCTTCGGCTCAGGTCATGATCCTGGAGTCCCGGGATCGAGTCCCACATCGGGCTCCCTGCTCAGCGGGGAGTCTGCTTCTCCCTCTCACCCTCCCCCATCTCATGCTCTCTCTCTATCTCATTCTCTCTCTCAAATAAATAAATAAAATCTTTATAAAAAAAAAAAAAAAAAAAAAAAAAAAAAAAAATAAAAGTTAGGGCTGAAAAATGACAAATTTAAAAATCTGATATGCATAAAAAAAAGGGACCGTCCTTCAGACTAAAGGGATTTATGCAACCCATGATCTTGAATTGGACCTGGTTTGGACAAATCAAATGTAGAGAACATCTTGGAATACTTAGGAATTTTGTCTATGGACCGGGTACTAGATGATGTTAAGGGATCATTCATTTTTGTTGGGTGAAGAATACAGGAAAAAATGTATTTTGTTAAGAGATGGAAACTGAAGTTTAGCACGGGCAGAATATTATGATGTCTATTATCTTCTTTAAAATATTTCAGTATAAAAGTGAATCAGAAACCCAACCAAACACAGTTACTAAAAGAAAATATGACATTTCAGACAGTACTTTCTAGCCTTTCTGGCCCTATTATCTGTGGGCAGTCTTATTTAGATGGGACGGGTCAGGGTCCATCTTCTCTACCACAGACACTAATGCTCCCCACCAGCAGTCAAGGGGCTTTGGGGAGCCCCACTCAGGGGAGCCGTGTACAGAAGGCACATGGAGAGGGGTCTCTCCTCAAGGACTTTCTTCCCTTATTAGAGCCTCTCATTCTGTTATTGCCAAAGTGAAGAGAACATTATCAGCCTGCCATTCACTACAACACACATCTCCTGGTGACATAACGAACACCCTCTGGTTCACAAATACCTCTTTGGGGGACGCCTGGGTGGCTCAGTCAAACGTCTGACTTTTTTTTTTAAAGATTTATTTTTTATTTTGAGAGAGAGAGAGAGAGAGTGAGCACATGAGAGGGGGGAGGGTCAGAGGGAGAAGCAGGTTCCTCGCTGAGCGGGGAGCCCGATGCGGGACTCGATCCCAGGACTCCAGGATCATGACCTGAGCCGAAGGCAGTTGCTTAACCAACTGAGCCACCCAGGCGCCCAACGTCTGACTCTTGATTTCGGCTCAGGTCATGATCTCAGGGTCGTGAGATCGAGCCTTGCGTAGGACTCCATGGTCAGCGTGTTGTCTGCTTGAGATTCTCTCTCTCCCCTTCCCCCTGCCCTTCCCCCACCTCCAAAAAAAGAAATACCTCTTCGACTAGAATCACAAGTAAATTAATAAATGTCAGGCTTTGCAGCCAATCTGCAAACTGAAATTTAGATTTTGTTAAGTGCTCCGCTCAAGTTTTCTCAGTGTCTGCCTTGTTTGTATCAGCCCAGGAGGCAAGAAGGAAGGTAGTTCTCCAGCAGTAAGAAATTTAACAAATATTTTATTAATACATACTCTCATATTCCTGGGATGTAAGAGTCCTCAAAACACTGCCCCGTACTGAAAGAGAGTAAAAGTGCTCAAGTCCTTGGTCTTCCGTCTGTTTGAATAAACCCCACACTCCTTTAACAGAAGCAGGCTTGCTGTACCTCACCTGCCCACACCCCGCATGGAAACAGGCTCCCCCTCAGTCAGACACAGACAGTGACATTCACTGCCTTTTGCAAGGACAGGGGCTCCTTATGATTAAACCAGAACGGAGAAAAACTTAGCATCTGCTGACCAAAAAGGATTTCAGACTTTATTTCTCAAAGTCCTTCATTCTGCTTCTCTCCAGGAAGGGCTGGAAAATCTTCAGGATGAGCATAAAGATTCCCACTGCCGGAATATTCGGAATACCTTCCTTGATTTCTCAGAGAGACTCTATAGGTAGAAAAGCTCATTATTAGAGATTAAATTCTTTTATAAAGACGAAGGGTGGGGTAACAGCTTTAAGGCTTGGTCTGTGAATTTCTCCCACGGTGATCTAGATAGGTCTAGGATTGAGAAAAACAAGCTAACTTTATATTATTACTTTATATTGTATACATCACACACACCTAAAAATACCGGACTAAAAATCAACCGTTGCCCGCGTTCTACAGTTACACGACCGCTGATGCACTCTGAGCCTGTCACACACGGCTTGTGTCCTCCCCCAAGCACCTGCGTCCATCTTAGTCTTTGTGTGTGAGGCGGACACTTGGGACCCACCATTAGCGCAGCACACGTGTTGCGCTGGTTTCCACTGGTGATGCTGAATTGGTCCCAGTGCATTATTTCTTGTGAACAAGGATTCACATTCACGTGATGCCTCGCTGGGGTTAACAGTATAACCCACGACGAAGGGGTGAAACGAAGCTAAATGATGACCCTGGCCTTCTCAGCTTCATTTATAGCCAGCGGAGCTAATAATAGGAAGACTCTCACTGCCACTTGGTCGTGCCTATGAAGTGATCTGAGATTCTGAGAAATGGTGTGACAGGGAGACAAAGCAATTCACTAAAAGATAAAAGTTCTCAGGGAATCAGAACACTTGGTTCTCTCTGTGGGAGTCACAGTGAAGAGCACAGGGTCGCAGTGAGAATATAAATAATCACCAAGCAAGATAATCCATAAAGTTACCTCCACTTTCGGACATCAGAAGACATTTTCACTGTCTTCTTATCCTATTTGTGGATGAGTGTCTCAATAAAATAAAAGTCTGGGGCAGGGGTGGGGAGACTCTGAGCTCTTACTAATGATGGAGGGGAATTTAGTGAATAGAGTGACAAAGTTAAAAGAAACTCTGGTTGAAAAAATAACATAAACTTTTTTCTAACATCAAGATCCTTTACCCAGCCTCATTAAGCTCTGAACTTCCCAGTCATAGCAGCTGTGGGAAGGTTAAGACAAACTACCAAAAAGGGTCTCAAAAGTCCTGGAACCAGGGCCAATTAGGAGGTCAACTTCTCCCACTACAAAAACAAAAACTAAACAAAACAAAAAAACCACCAAAACAAAAAACCCCACAAGAACCCTGGTGGGATTTCTTGTTAGTAAGACAGTGACAGAGGGCAGTCAGTAAGGCTCTATTTCAGGAAGATCTGGGCAGAGAATATAGGTGGAGACAGTTGTCCTCAGATAGCTTTACATATTTTCAAAAGTTTTTAAACTGGAAAAATGAGGATTTTTTTTTTCCCTGTGGAAAAACTTGGGAAGCCTTCATTTGCATTGTTTACTAAGGGTACAAATGTACATTCTTGGGCTTTTCGCAATGCTATGGTTCTCGCCAGCAGAATCCCACAAACCTGGGAGTGCTTCTTGTAAACATCAACTGGCAAGTATTATTTTACTTTGTCCTTGGAGGGCATGGGGGTCAGACATTATTCTATTCATGAAATGCTGTAAGGCAGATTTGGGAAGGAGCCAGCAAAGGAAAGAGAACCCAGTTTCCATGATTCCTTATTGCCCACCCTCCTATCACTTCCCCTCTTTACACAGAGTAAACACTTGTTTTCTCAGCTGTCAAGGTGGATTTGCATCTACCCACATTTTGCAAGCAGCAGAGATCATGACTGCCAACGGCCAGCTGAGGCTCAGTGCCCAAGCCTGGGGCTGTGGAACAGAGCAAAGTAACATGCCCACCGTGCGGAATGAAACTGTCATCTGGGGGTCAGAGTACAGGGCTCCAGACAGCTAAGTTAACTGGCCAGGCTCCAAATGCAAGTGACAGCAACTGACAGAAAAAGCAGCCATTCCGCAACATGGGGCTGGAGCAGCTGCCTCCCCTCTATTTCTGTTTTGATACTCCTTCTTTACTTTGAGTCATTTTAGTTAAGAAGACAAACAATTTACCAGAATTTGAGGGAAGGCCAAATGCTAAGCAACTGCAGGAAGACTGAATTAGTTCCATGCCGATTCTCTGGGACGAAACCTGACTCTGTCTAACTTGACTTCCGAGCGCTGAGGGCAGGCAGGGTGCTAATTATAGGACCCGCCTCTGCTCCTCATCCCATGAACAGCAAGTGCCGCACACGCGCAGGCAGCGGCTTATCTCACCGTGTGGTCTGTTTCGGCCGGCTGGCTGGACTGCTTGTGGGCCAAGAGGATGTTCAGCACGGCCTTCCAGCCTGGCTCTGCGGGGCCCCTGGTGTCTACCTCCGTTCCACCATGCTCCCTGGTTTCCTTGCCAAGTGGGACATTTACCCAAGGGCACCAGTCTCTATGCTGAGAGGCAGGGTCAAAGAAGCTTCGGGAAGATGTGTCCTGAGAGGGGGAAGAGAAATAGTGCTGATGAAGGGCGGGTGCCACATCAATTCAGGGAGGCACCGCTAGGAGCTGTCCCAACCAGAATCTCTCAAGTGCCCACGTTTCCAGTCTGACGTTCTCCTTTCAACACTGTCTACGTCATGCCCACTCTCTTTATAAATACTTTCATTCCCTTCATGTTAAACCAACAGTACCTGATCAGGTCGGTCCCCCTGATCTCACTGCCATCCCCATGGGCCTGAAATATTTACTATCTCTCCAGAATCCACTGCAAAGATATGGTACCCAACTGTCCCATCTTGAAACTTATTCACATTATCTACTTAGAGTCACAGGACCCGGGAAGGGCTCATGCCTGCTTCCCTGTGCTACACGGTGAGGGCCTGGCGTGTTGCACTGCCTGTTGTGTTCAGGCACTTCTACACACAGGTGGACTCACCGAGCTGCTGGAAGAGCAGAGGCGAGCTCGCTTGGCTTTCCGGAGAGGGCTAGATGGCACCTCCAGGCCAGTGCCGTCTCCTGTCCCCATACTGCGGGTCACGGGCCGAGTTCTGGTCGTGGGGCTAGCAGCCTCTGGCTCAGAACGGTCAACGGGACTGGAAGAGTCCCAGCTCCGAGTTCGGGAGACAATGGGACCTGGGCTCCTTTCAGCCTGAAGGAAAGAAGAGGTAACAGAAGTACACCAATGACATAAAGGACAATGGTCAGAACAAAGTTTTCTAGAAGCAGGTGAAAGCTAATGCTTTACAGTTTAAACTCTAAGAATTTACTTTCTGAACCATCGACAAAACTAAACTCTTGAAAAAAATAATATATTTTTATACAAAATCATGAATATAGCTTCTGCATTGCAACTGGTGAATAAAAACAATGCGGTATTCTGGTCAATGTGGTCAGAAGTGAAGCTTACCCACCTAAGGTCATCTCCAACTTTTCCATCACAACACTTTTGGGAAGAATGTTGCTTTTTAAAAAGGCCACCCCAAGCAAGCCAATTAAGTCCATACCTGCTCTGAGCCAGGGGAACATGTAGCATCCTGGCTCCGGGTCATCATCCTCCGAGGAGACTCAGGCACAAGAGGGAAGCGCTCTGGCTTCCCCTCAGCGCCTGGGATGGGGGAGCTGGTCAGGCCAAAGGATGCATCCAGGTCTGTCAGGGATGACTCAATCTGCTGGAAGCCCCAGAGCCCCACTTTCCTCATACACTGTGAACAGGTTATCAGGGAGAGCTGCATGGGTTCCAAAGAAGAACTAGGCAGGAACAGAAAAGAAAGTTTCCTCAAAGAGTAACATTTCCAAGGGACTAAGTGTAATCATTCATGAGAACGCTTTATCTCATCAAACGAATCTTTGGAACAGCCCAGTGGACTGGGAATCATGTCATCTCAGGCCCCCAACTCCATCGTCTCTCACAAAGTTCCTAAAGAAAGATCTAAGGGTCTTGGTGTAACCTCTAAGGCAAGACTATCTTAAAGGTTATGTTTTATAAATTCTCCTATTCTTTTTGAAACTTTTTCCTTTTCAATGAAAAATATTCCTTAATCTATCAAAGAAAGTGTATTTAAAGTAAATCTAGATTGGTTCCAACAGTTTTCTTTTTTTTTTTTGAGATTTTATTTTTAGGGGCGCCTGGGTGGCTCAGTCATTGGGCGTCTGCCTTTGGCTTGGATCATGGTCCCAGGGTCCTGGGATCGAGCCCCACATCGGGCTCCCTGCTTGGTGGGAGGCCTGCTTCTCCCTCTTCCACTCCCCCTGCTTGTGTTCCCTCTCTCACTGTGTCTCTCTGTCAAATAAATAAACTCTAAAAAAAAAAAAAAAGATTTTATTTTTAAGTAATCTCTACATCCAGCGGGGGCTTGAACTCACAACCCTGAGATAAGAGTCAGTGCTCCACCGACTGAGCCAGCCATGTGCCCCCGTTCCAACAGTTTTCTATCTCAGAGGGAGTCTATGCCAAATTGAGCAGCTAGAATGGAAACACCAACATGGAGGCCTGAGGGCTCCAGCTGGCGTTTCCTTTGGTAGTTTTTATGAATTCAACTGATTTTTCTTCCTTTCTATAAACAGAAAGGAACTTCACTGTTTCCAAGAGCACAGATTCTCAGCTGGGAAGTGATAGTAAAAAAACAAAAAACAAAAAACAAAGTTTAGGTGTGTCCAAGAATTTCTGAGGTCAAATCTGGTTTTGTTAGTGATTCTTACCATCCCCTTGCCACTCCCTCAGGTTTTGTCTGTTTTTCTGACAGGAAACACCATGGATCTCCAATCCTATTAGTGACTGATGGATACCAGTGTATGATGTTGTAAGAGTTCACGTCCCCCTGCAAATTCACTGACTAACCTACACGCCCAGCCGCACAGAGAGAGAACACAGGCAGTGACATGGACTTGGATGTCTGAGCCTAATTTGCTTGCAGTTTTTCTCTCATCAGTTCGGTGATCAAGTTCATCTTCAAGCAGGTGCAGAAGAAGACTAATCTTGTCTTCTGTCAAGCACTACAAAGGAACCAAGGTCACAGACTGAAATTTCCAACCACAAAAATCACATATGAGGATGTATCTAGAGGGTACAAGGCAAAAATCATGAAAGAAATCCCAAACATGAAGACAATTCTCTTCATTACGGAAGGCTCACTTCTAGGACAGGGCTAAGGTTTCAGACAGAAGCTTTCTGAAATGCCCTGCATCTGTTGATTGAGAAAGGTAGCAGTTTTCCTAGAACTACCAGATCTTTTCTTAGTTCTACTTTGTTTTCAATTTACCAATGCAGATTTTCTCTGAAACCTGCAAACTTCAAAACCCAAGTAATGAAAACAGATTCCTATTTATATCTTAACCTGACACTGAATTTACTTCTTGACAGACCAAGAGAGCTTGCCAAGGTTTTTATTTTTGTTCTAAGAATAATAAAGAGCTGACAAGGTGAACAAAAAAGCTGCCTTGGCTAGGGACAAGGGACATTTAAAATAGGCACAGAGTTGGGGTGCCTAGGTGGCTCAGTTGGTTGAGTGTCCGACTCTTGGTTTTGGCTTGGGGCATGATCTTGGGGTCATGAGGCTTGGGAATCTCTCTCTCCTTCTCCCTCTGCCCCTCCCCCCATGCTCTTTCTAAAATAAATAATCTTAAATAAATAAATAAAAAATAATATAGGCACAGAAGTTAAACTTTGGTTAAAATCCAAAGAGCCTCTCAACTTGAAGAAACAAAATAATAGCTTCTATTTCCTACAGTAAAGCTTGTCTTTGGAGTGTCTACAGGGTGATGAAATGGGACACTAGATATTCAGTTTCCAAGTACAGATATTCAGTTTCAGAGCATTTCTAATTTCTCTTCACAGGGGAGAAGGGAGTTTCTAACTTCTGTAATATTTTCTTTGGGAAATGATATGCAATAAACCATATGAAGTCACATTTCAGTATCTTCTGTTAAATAGTTTAAGTAACAAATCAAGATAAAATTGAATGTGTGCCATTTAAAGAATCCTATCTAGAAGTTTCAGTGGGACCCATTTACTTAAACTCTCAATAGCTGGTGGAGATTAGAAAAGGTCAGTTGAGGGACAACTAGTTCTCTTCATAGCAATCTGAATCCTCTGTCACTTAAAGAGATGCTTCATGTACAAATGGTAGTGACAACTGAAGGCCACTGTAGGCTAGCCAAGAAAAACTCACCATAGTTTTCAAGTCCTCTGGCCTCAGGGAAGGAAGCTGGAGGTCCAAGTGACAAAGGCTTTGAAAACGATCTAGGAATTCACTAACAAGAACAGCAGGTTCATCCAATGGCAACATCCCAAATCGATCTGTGGACAAAGTACACTGGAAGATCATGTGGTGCAAATTGTTAAAAAATAAAAGATGTCTGTAAAACAATGGGGATTAGGTACTGATAAAATTGATAAACTATTTGAAGGTATTAAGAATTACTGACTTTTTTTGATGGGGCTGTAATGATATTTTTGTGATAATATTCAAAAAAAGAAGATTCTCAAGAAGGGTTTCTCAGAAGCAGTCGGTCTAAGCTGAATTAGAAGACCAACAACAGTGTGTAAAAGCAAAGGCCCAAAGGAATGGCACAGATGGGTAATTCTAAATAGTTTCACAGGACTGGAACAAAGTCTGCCTATGGGGAAAGGAGTAGGAGATGGGGTTAAAGTGTAGAGAGTAACTAGACCATGACTTTACTAATGTATGTGATGAGAAATTACTTAAAGATTTTTTTTTAATTTCACATATTTTTTTTTTAAGATTTTATTTATTTGTCAGAGAGAGAGAGCGTGCACAAGCAGGGGGGAGCGGCAGGCTGAGGGAGAAGTAGGCTCCCCACTGAGCAAGAAGCCCGATGTGGGACTTGATCCCAGGATGCTGGGATCATGAACACTGAAAGAGTGATATTATAGATAACATGCACAGTTTAGAGTAGAGATTGTAAGGGGTCAGTTGGGATGCAAAAAAATAAGCTTAGCAGACATTAAAGTGATCTAAGGTAATAATCCCTGTAAAATACCAGTGGCAGAAGAATGGAGAGAAGGAACATCAATGTTATAAAATTCATTTAATGACTGGGGGTGGGGGGATGGGGTAACTGGGTGACGGGCATTAAGGAGGGCACATGATGTAATGAGCACTGGGTGTTACATGCAACCAATGAATCACTGAACTCTACCTCTGAAACTAATAATACACTATATGTTAATTAACTGAATTTAAATGTAAAAAAAAAGTACTCAGTGCGATAGATATTATCGTATAAATTTTACAGATGAGGAATCTGAGGAATATAAAAGTAACATATCCAGGTCTTATGATCAGTGAGTGACAAAAGCTCCTGCTTTTATAGAGTTTCTATTACAGCACTTGGAATTTCTTCCTATTCTTCAACAGTACTAGGGAATTCCTAGTTTCTTATAGCTCCTTTACTTTTGTTTTGTTGTTAACCTTTGTTTTGTTGTTACCCTTTTGTTACTAAATACCTCATGTATGTAGACTTTTCTTTCCCAACAATACCTAAGCTCCTAAGACAGGGATCAAGCTGTCTGGCCCTTTGTGTCCAGCAAAAACCTAACATCGTATTTTAGGCAATAGTTTTTAAAACTACAGCTATTACCCCTTCTTAGGTTCTGAAATCAGTTTATCATTTACCTAATTTACAACCCAGTTATTTTTTTTTAAAGATTTTATTTATTCATTTGAGAGAGAGAATGAGAGAGAGAGAGAGAGCGAGCGCACATGGTGGGGGAGGGTCAGAGGGAGAAGCAGACTCCCTGCTGAGCAGGGAGCCTGATGCAGGACTCGATCCCGGGACTCCAGGATCATGACCTGAGCCGAAGGCAGTCGCTTAACCAACTGAGCCACCCAGGCGCCCTACAACCCAGTTATTTTAATGAAATAGAATGCAATAATATATCAAACTGTGGCAATGAAAAAAATGAACTCTAGAAGACACTGAGGAACCTTAAATGTATAGTGCTATGTGAGAGAAGCCAGTCTGAAAAGCTGCATGCTGTGGGATTCTAACTATATGACATTCCGGAAACAGTAAAACTATGGAGACAGTAAAAATGATCAGTGGTTGCCAGTGATTCTGGGGGAGGGAAGGAGTGAATGATGAAAAGGTAGAGCACAGGGAATTTTCAGGGCTGTGAGGCACTTCTATATAATGTCATGGTGGATACGGGTCATTATATATTTGTCAAAATCCATAGAATGTACAACACAGTGAACCCTAATATATACTATGGACTTTAGTTAATAAAGATGTTTTTTTTTAAAAAATATTTACTTATTTATTTGACAGAGAGAGAGACAGCGAGAGAGGGAACACAAGCAGGAGGAGTGGGAGAGGGAGAAGCAGGCTTCCCGTGGAGCAGGGAGCCCGATGTGGGGCTCGATCCCAGGACCCTGGGATCGTGACCTGAGCCGAAGGCAGACGCTTAACGACTGAGCCACCCAGGTGCCCCTAGTCACACTTTTCTTAATGGTAGTCTTGGAGAGCGGAGGAGCAAGAGTTCACTTAGCATATCTAGGCAGGCCGAGGTGGGGCTTGATCCTGGGACTCCAGCATCATGACCTGAGCCGAAGGCAGATGCTTAACTGAATGAGCCACCCAGGCACCCCTAAATAAAATCTTTTTTTTTAAAGATTTTTTTATTTATTCATTTGAGACACAGAGATACAGAGAGAGAGAGAGCATGAGCAGTGGGAGAGGCAGAGGGAGAGGGAGAAGCAGACTCCCCGCTGAGCCAGGAGCCTGATGTGGGGCTCAATCCCAGGACCCCGGGATCATGACCTGAGCCGAAGGCAGACACTTAACCATCTGAGCCATCCAGGCGCCCCAATAAAATCTTTTAAAATGTGCTTTTGGGGGTGCCTGGGTGGCTCAGTCGTTAAGTGTCTGCCTACCAGACTGTACACCTAAACATGTGCAGTTTATTATGTCAATTATCCCTCAATCATAAGGATGCTTAAAAAAAAAAAAAGAAAAAGAAAAAATCTCTTTTCTAGTTTTGTTATTAAGAGGTACAAAAGTAAAAATAGCACTTTGTTCACCACTTATTGTATCATCAGCAACCAGATTTTGGTCCCTAATGTTATTAAATATTCTCAAACTATTAAAAGTTGTTGCAAGTAACCAAATATGTCAAGACATATGCCATCAATTTAAAAAGATGTATCATTTTACTAGAAAAGTCCAATTATAAAAAAACTACAATCAACAAAAAAGGTATGGATTTTAAAAAATCAAGTGAAGGGGCGCCAGGGTGGCTTAGTGGGTTGAGTGTCCAAATCTTGGTTTCGGCTCAGGTCATGATCTCAGGGTCGTGAGATCAAGTCCCAGTTGGGCTCGGCGGGGAGTGCACTTGAGATTCTTTCCCCCTTTTTCTCCCTCTCCCTTTGCTCCTCCCCCTGCTCTCTGCCCTCTCTCTAAAAATAAGTAAGTAAAATCCTTTAAGAAATAAAAAATTAAAAATAAAACAAAAAATCAAGTGAGGTTTAACACTAAGAAGGAAACATGTTCTGATGACCAGTGGCTCAGGTTTGACAAAACTTAGGAGACTGGTCACTTTGGTCTGATTTAGGGTTTGGTCTGATTCCTACAATCCTAAGAAAATACTAGTAAAAACTGATGAAGGCAAAAGAGCAAACAGAAGAAATTAAACCCACCATGAAAATGTTTTAACATAAGTTAAACTTTATGTTTTATATTAACATATGTGAGTATTTTGTCTACTTCAGTGTTTGATATGTTCAAAATAATCAGTCTAGTCAATTAGTAATTATAAATTATAATTATAAATTAAAATATTTAAGGGGATTTAATTTAGTTGGTAAACGTTAGAAAAAAATTACCTTCAAAATTATATTTCTCAGATATGCTTAATAAATGTAAGCATTAAAGCATAAATAGTTGTAGGTCTTCCTCTCTTCACACTAAAGTCTCTGGAATGTGAAAGAACCAAACCAAGGGTGGTATAATTGAAAGGTCACATTTGAGATCTGTTTAGAAGGTAGAATGGACAGGACCAGGTGGTGATGATAGATAGGGAAGGGCATCTAAAGTGACATCCAGGTTTCTGGCTAGGACAACTAGGGGGGAGGTCAGTACCATTTAAGATGGAGAAAATATAAGAGAAGTAAAGTTTAGGTACAAAATGAAGACTTCAGTTTTGCACATATTGAATTCCAGGTACCTATAAGACATTACATAAAAATGTTTAGAAGGTAGTTGAAAATGAGTCAAGCTCAAAAGAAAAGTTGGGATAGGAGTTAGAGGTCTGCAAGTAGGTGGAACAAGAAAGCAGAGTGTATAATAATAAGAGTTGGGAACCACCAACAGGGTCCTGGGCAGATCCTAAAAACCTGGACTGGGTACACTGGGAGAAGGAGTCACATCCTCGTGGGACTGAGTTCAGTTGTACTACACAGTGAAATAGCTAGGCCAACAGCAGCAACTCCTTGTTACACATCATCTTCACTTTAAAAATGTTATTCCTTAATAGTCCCTTCTATCTCCCCTTATCAGTAAATGGCACTCTATAGACACTTTCAATCTTTCTCTCTCTTTTTTAAAGATTTTATTTATTTATTTGAGAGTGAGCAAGAGAGGGAGCACGAGCAGGGGCAGAGGGAGAGGGAGAAGCAGACTCCCTGCTCAGGTGGTGTTCGATCCCAGGACCCTGAGATCATGACCTGAGCCAAAGGCAGATGCCCAAGTGACTGAGTATTTCCAGGCATCAGTGACCCTGGAATTGGCTTGAGCTGTCCTACTGAAATAAAAGTTAGACCTGCATGGCACGAATGTCTGGTCAGGCATGAAGTTTTGCAACTGGTCTTGGTGAGCCTTCTGGAAGGCTCTGCTGTGGAGGCTGGTTACCCAGCAAGAATATGCCTATGTGACCAGTAAAATATCTATCTATCTATTTATAAAAAGATTTATTTATTTGAGAGAGGGAGAGAGAGAGCGGGGTGGGGATGGGCAGAGGGAGAGAGAATCTCAAGCATACTCTGTGCTGAGTGCTAAGCCTGATGCAGGGCTCAATCTCACAACCCTGAGATCACAATCTGAGCCAAAACCAAGAGTCCAACACCCAACTGACTATGCCACTCAGGTGCCCCAACCAGTAAAATATTTAAAAATCCCACTTGCTGGGGTGCTGGGTGACTCAGTTAAGTGTCTGACTCTTGATTTCAGCTCAGGTCATGATCTTAGGGTCATGGGATTGAGGCCTGCATCACGCTCCATACTCAGCGGGAGTCTGATTGAAGATTCTCTCCCTCTGTCCCCCTCCCCACTCATGGACGCATGCTCTCTCTCTCTCTCTAAAATGGGTAAATAAATCTTTAAAAAAAAATCCCACTTGTTACTACATTTTGGGCTTTTTGTGCATAGAAACACTTAAAGGCCAAGAGCCTTCAAGGGTACAGATACGATTAAAAATAACTAAAACAACTTTAAAAGATAGGAGAATATTAGCAACTGCATCATCTTAATATTTTTCACAGAACAAGCTCTAAATCAAGATTCTAAGATCAATAACAAAGGAGCTATCATGTATCTTATAAGGCAGGGCATTCTGCAGTGTGAGGCTTCATAAAACTCCTGTGTCTCTTAGCCTAAGTATAAATTTCGGAACCATAAAGAAAACATACCCTGATGTTAGTTTCCTAGAATACATAGTCAGGTTCACTCTAAAGTAGCTTAGTTCTAAAAAAAAACTAAAGACTGAAGTTAATAATTAGAGTGAAGACAATCACAAAGTCACCTGATGCAAGAGAGTGCGCCCTGCCAAGGCCCTTATACAGGCAGTCTTTGGCTTCAATGCTCTGTTATATTGTGTCATTTCACTGTGATAAACTCTATATTTGTAATCACTCTCATCTGGCTTCCTGTGAGTCTGCTTTAGCAACCGAACCCCATTTAACTGCCACCGTTAGTGCACCAAAGGAAGCCAGGGGAGAACATGGGACTGTTTGCTATGGTGGGAAAAGCAGAGTTTGAAATCAGATAAAACCATAGTTTTGCCTCCTCACCACTTGGTTTTAAGATCTCTGACTCTGTTTCCTCACCCCAAAAATGGGTTGAGAATCTAGCTCCCAGGGCCCCTGTGAGAATTAAGTGGGATAATGTATACATGGCTAAGCTGTTGGCATGCTGAATGCCATAATAAAGTTAAGTAAGAACCTAACAAGTGGATGAATGTAAGTTCTTCTTGAAAAGCACAAGTAGAAAGGAAGAAAAGAAACCTCCAAGACTAGATTTTCGCAAAGAAATAGACAATACTAGAAGAGATGGTAAATGGGAGATCTTGGAAATGAGTACCTGGGGAGGGGCTGTCTGGCCAGAAACAGAACTTCTCGTGGGCAGTGCACAAGGCTTTCTTCAGCTCAGCACATCGGTCCTTATCTGAAACCCACATAGGGAGTAATGCCTTAGAAAACACTAGATAGATTCAAAATCGAATGGCCAAGAACCTTTAAGAGTATAGACAGAATTAAAAATAAAAATGACTAAGATAATTTTAAAAGCCATGAAAATATTAGCAACTATATCATCTTAATATTTTTCACAAAACAAGTTCTAAATCAAGATCCTAAGCTCAATAACAAAGGAGATAATATGTGTCTTACAAGGCAGGCATTCTGAAGCACCAGGCTTCATCAAAGTGCCTTGTCTCTTTGTCTAAGTATACATTTTGGAACCATAAAGTAAACATACCCTGCTGTTAGTTTTCCAGAATGCATAAAGTCAGGTTCACTTTAAAATAGCTCAGTTTTTTAAAAAAGTAGTAACTGAAGCTAATCATTAAGATGAAGACGATCACAAATTCACTTTGCTCCATGTAATAGTACACATTCTTTGATCAAACACAGGTGACTGGTCTTTTTAGAAAAACTGGTCTAATATATCTGTGAACATGGAGGAAAATGTAATTTGTACTTTATACTTACATCGGTCAAAATCAAAAGCTGGTTGTAAACTGGCACAGAGAAAAGCCTGGCAGCTGGAGCACTTGAGCATATCACATTCAACTGTGACCCAGCCGTATTTTGCACAGACAAGTGGAGACAGCTCGGAGGGCTTACCTGCCCATTTCAGAGAGTATTCACATTAAGAAAAACAACACTGCAAGTATATTAAAATGAGTAAGTCAAAAATTAAAACTTGAACTCATTCTTTTATATATACAGGAATAAACAGATTGAGAGGAAAAGCCATAAGAAAAGTTTGAAAAAACTATTTTTAAAGCACACATACTTCACAGAATAATGAAAGTCATTTGAATAATAACCAGAGGGGCAAAAATTATTAACTTTTTCTCTACAGAGCCCTGTGTATTTTATGCTTAAAATATGGGAATTTGAAAATATTCTAAATCAGCAAAAGAGGGCCTAAAGGCTAGAAAACAGAAATTTATTTATTTTTTTTAAAGCAGTTCTTTTTTTATTTATTTGAGAGAGAGAGAGAGCACAAGAGGGGGTAGGGTCAGAGGGAGAAGCAGACTCCCCGCTGAGCAGGGAGCCCGATGCGGGACTCGATCCTGGGACTCCAGGATCATGACCTGAGCCGAAGGCAGTCGCTTCACCAACTGAGCCACTCAGGCGCCCTAGAAAACAGAATTTAGATATAAATGTTAAAGGGCTCCAAGCTGGGCATGGAGTCTATTTAAAAAAATAGTAAGTAAATAAGTAAATAAAAGTACTAGAATTACTTAACTAGCTGTGTTAAATAAACAATTGTCATATCCTAAGTGGTGATCAATTCATATCCATGAAAACAAAAAAGACCCAAAGAAAACGGTTCTAAATACTGCAGCAAAATCAGGAATTAGTCCAAGGAGCAGCAGAAGGATTAAAATACCTTCCTCTTCCTGAGCAATTTATTCCTAAAGCTATCAGATGGTGAGCAAGGAGGACAGCCAGGAAGGTGAGGGGAGGCAGCTCAGTGCCAGGTGTCAGAAGCCAAAGTGGGTAAAAAGGGGCTGCTCACCTTGAGGTGCTGAAGCCAAGTAGGGTGTAAAGAAATCTCCATGGGGTCCCCGATCACCAAATCAGGGATAACCGGAGTATCAAAATATATCATGATAGTAATGGATTATAACCCACTGAATAAAAAAGGCAGCCCAGGCTGCTCTGAGTAAATTACTACTTAATGAAGTTTGATGAGGAATGGGATATTTGCATAGTTTTTTTTTTTTTAAAGATTTTATTTATTTATTTGAGAGAGAGAGAATGAGAGATAGAGAGCACGAGAGGGAAGAGGGTCAGAGGGAGAAGCAGACTCCCTGCTGAGCAGGGAGCCCGATGCGGGACTCGATCCCGGGACTCCAGGACCATGACCTGAGCCGAAGGCAGTCGCTTAACCAACTGAGCCACCCAGGCGCCCTATATTTGCATAGTTTCAAAGCACCTCTGCCCAAAACACTTTAACTACAAAGAAAGAAGAGAGTTACTTTACAATGGAAAAGATGGGCAGACACTCCCTGACTCAAGGGAGGAAAGGAATCACCAGGAAAGGGATACACCTAAATCTGCCACCTGGCAGGACGCAGTGAGCACACAGCACCGTCCTGGGAGGCTCCTCC
This sequence comes from Zalophus californianus, assembly GCF_009762305.2. Lineage (NCBI taxonomy): Eukaryota > Metazoa > Chordata > Mammalia > Carnivora > Otariidae > Zalophus > Zalophus californianus. The sequence continues at coordinate 84,094,971 of NC_045606.1, forward strand.
ACCAGCTGCATCGAACTGAAAGGAAACAGCAGACAGATGCGAATTGAGGTACACTCCGAAAAACAACTGGCCTGTCACCTTCGAACGTATCACGATCACGAAATTCCAGGAAAAACAGGAATCTCAACTGGCTCCTTTTGTTATAAAGAGTATTATTAGGGGGCGCCTGGGTGGCTCAGTCGTTGGGCGTCTGCCTTTGGCTCAGGTCATGATCCCAGGGTCCTGGGATCGAGCCCCGCATCGGGCTCCCTGCTTCGCGGGGAGCCTGCTTCTCCCTCTCCTGCTCCCCCTGCTTGTGTTCCCGCTCTCGCTGTGTCTCTCTGTGTCAAATAAATAAATAAAATCTTAAAAAAAAAAAAAAGAATATTATTAGGACAACTGTTGAAATGATTAGGGTCTGAGGGTTAGATGGTAGTAATTTATTAGGTGAAATTTCCTGATTTTGATGGCTGTATTGCAGTTATGTAGGAAAAAGTCCTTCTATGTAGGAAATATTTGGGGGTAGCGAGTATCATCACTTTGGCAACTTACTTATATGTAGCTCAGAAAGGAAGTTCTTTATAACCTGCGCAACAAAGTCTGCAAGTCTATAATTGTTTTATGTTTTATATTTTTTAAAAAATCACTCTAGGGGCGCCTGGGTGGCTCAGTTGGTTAATTGACTGCCTTCGGCTCAGGTCATGATCCTGGAGTCCCGGGATGGAGTCCCACATCGGGCTCCCTGCTGAGCAGGGAGTCTGCTTCTCCCTCTGAACCTCTTGCCTCTCATGCTCTCTATCTCTCAAATAAATAAATGAAATCTTTAAAAAAAAAAAATAAAAAATAAAAAATCACTCTAGTGAATAGAAAAGGGCAGAAGTGATGGGATGTCACCTCTGAGATTAGGTCACAAAAAGAGTCTAGCTTCTTTCTTGCTCTCTTTCACTTGCTCACTCTGATGGAAGCCAGCTGCCATGCTATGAACTGTCCGTGTGGAGAGGCCCATGTTGCAAGGAATGTAGGGAGGGCTCTAGCCAACAGCCACTACAGACTTGAAGCCCTCAATCCAATAGCCATGTGGGTGAGCTTGGAAGTGCATCTTCTCCTAGGAGAGCCTGGAGATGACTTGCAGGTCAGCTGCCACCTCGATTGTAGCCTGCGAGAGACCCTAAGCTAGAGGACCCAACCAAGCTGGGCCCACATTCCTGACCCACAGAAATTGTGACCTAAGTGGTTGGTTGTTTTAAGCCATTAAGTCATAGTGTAGTTCATTATGTAATAATAGATAATATACAGGGGAAAATCTAGAAAGAGACAGGAAGGGTAGTAGGCAGTCTCAAAAAACGTTAGGTTGGGGTACCAATAGCCTTATGCTGTATTCCTGACTCTGCCATTTGCTAGCAGGTTGACCAGAGGCAAGTCACATAATCTACCTGAAACTGTTTCCTCTTCTGTAAATGAGTATAATAATAATAATAATACCTGTTTTCATAGGTTTAAGGTGAAGATCAAATGTGATAATATATGTGAAAATACGCTACATACAAGTGTTAATTATTATTTCTTCTCCTCTCGAGCTCTTACTGTTTTCTTCTGTGAAAAGAAAAGGTCAGGGGAAAAAAAAAGGTCAGGTCATCTCAACACTTGATCTTAGCCAAAAGGCCAAGAAGCGATGTCGGGTCATCTCAAACATCCCTTTGAGGAACAACATTCTCTGATGCTAATTTTCCTATAAAATTTCTTACCAAATCTACTTTTTAAAAAAATTTTAACTAGGCTCCATGCCCAACATGGGACTTGAACTCACGACCCTGAGATTAAGAGTCACATGCTCTACCAACTGGGCCAGCCAGTCGCCCCTTACCAAGTTTAATTCTTAAATTTAAAACATCAGAGTAAGTGGAGGAGTAACAGTTCCAGGAGCAGGGAGAAAGTGCAGCTCACATGAGCTAATAAAAAAGGATATAGAAAATGTTTCCACTCTGCTAAAGAAGGCTTCTTTGCTTGTAGATTCCAATGGCGGCTGTTCTGCTTGGGGCGACCCATTAACTGACTGGAATGTGGCAGATGTGTCCTTCCTAAAATAAAGTGGCAGAACTCTTGATAATCCTTCCACAGCATCACTTTGCCCAAACATTTTTCATCTCACTTCTCAGCACATCATAGCATCAATCATGCCACGCTGGATTTTAACCTTTCTAAAAATCATTTGTTATGTCATTCCTCTGCTTAAAATTATCAATGGTTTCACAATACTTACTAAATAGAATCCAAATTCTTCAGTCTGGCGTTCAAACCTCTTTACAGTTTGGCCATACCTACTAATCCTATACCGGCAAACTGTTCTAGCTCACGCACTATTCTCCAATAGTATTTCACACAACTTATGTAAACATAAAATTAGACTCAAGGCTTCTATGCATTAGACAATTTGAACCACCTTAGAAATTTAACTCTTTTTAACACAGGGAAAAAAATTTTGATATTTCTACCTGGGTTGACTCTTGATATCCACCCCCCAAAAAAAGAACTAATTTGAAAATTCAAATCAAAGTAAAGATCTCCAGGGGTGCCTGGGTGGCTCAGTTGGTTAAGCATCATGGGATCCCCCCGGATCAGGCTCTCTGCTCTGAGGGGAGCCTGCTTCTCCCTCTCCCTGCCACACCCCCTGCTTGTGCTCTCTCTGTCACATAACTAAATAAAATCTTAAAAAAAAAAAAAAGTAAAGATCTTCAGGCAATTTTATGAAAAAAATTCAGGGAGAAAAAAACCAACAAAACAATTATCTTATTTTCAGCAAAAGGTATTTCAGCAGCATGTGGGAGGGGTAGAGGGAGGAACTGCTGAGGAAAAAAGTCATTTTAACAAAAACAGGGTTACACCAACTATTATAACTCAAAAGAAATAAACTCAAAGACTTTCTCAGAGAGTCAGAGAGCCTCAGGGAAGTGTGGTTCTTGAAAGAAATTGAGAGGATCCACAAACCTGTCTGAGAAAAAAGTGACATTTTACTAACCTCTAACTGAAATTTAGCATTTCCTTCAATTATGAATGAAGGTAATAAAAAAAAAAACCCACAAAATATAGTAGCATCAGCAGTACCTGTGAATTTGTCACCAATGGAAATCAGATATTTTGTCACCACATTATGGTTGTTGCACGTTTTGAAATATCACTTATGTTTATGATTGCTTCAGAATTATGGTAGATAGCAGACATTACTAGATGTTAATTAACTCTTTAATAATGAACCACATGTTACTGCATCACTTTTAAAAAAAGACTTTATTTATTTATTTGAGAGGGAGAGAGCGCACAACCAGGGAGAGGGGCAGAGGAAGAGGGAGAAGCAGGTTCCCCTCCGAACAAGGAGCCCCATACGGGGCTTGATCCCAAGACCCTGGGACCACCACCCCAGCGGAAGGCAGACGCTTAACCGACTAAGCCACCCAGGCACCCCATTGCATCACTTTTTAAATTTTACTCTCTTGATAACTGCATTCCAACGTAATTTTTTAAAATAATCCTATGTAATTTACTTCATGCACTTAAAAATATTCTGAGAAGGGGTTCATAAGCTTTACCCGGCTGCCAAAGGTGTCTAAGGCTCAAAAAAAGGTTAAGAAATCAAACTAAGATGTCAGGTGCATATTCAGTTAGCGGTCTTTTTTTTCCTTCCCTCCAAAACCTGTCTCGTGGCAAAAATCCGCCCGTGGTACGGAATGCAGTACATCCCGATAAGATTAAAGCCGAGTAAACGTAGTAAACCCATTCTCTTTCACAACCCCTGACGTAGCCAACCCCACCAACCGAGTTGCAGACCCAGGGGATCCCCCTCCCCCCCAGGCCTGCGTTCCCCAAACCCTCCCCAATCCGCCCGCGCCGGACCCAGGGTGGACTCGCGAACTCACGCTTCCGCGCCTCCCTCCTCCGGGGCAATCCCCTCATCTATCAGCTGCCGGACTTTTTGGGGAGTCCCTTCTGGGGAGCGAACAACCGCACCCCAATTCTTTTCAACCCCCGCAGCGAACGCTTGCCCCTCACTGGGCGCCGCCATCTTGGTCCGTTGCGGAGTTGCTTCCCCGCGGGTTTGAAGGCTCAGGAACTTCCGTTCTGCGCCGTTAAGATCCTCCTCTGAGTCGCGGTCCCGCGAGTTTGCCCACGCGACTCAGAGAATCTGACCGCGGGGCCCACCCTTCGTGGCCATCTTAGAACGAGGTAAACCCTCATTTTAGAACGAGGCGAACCACCACGGGAGGCCCTGGTGTTTAAACCTAGGTTAATCGTTTTCTTTACATACTATCGTATTTGGGCTGATAAGGGATTTTTAGAGCGCAGTTTCTCCAAACTCGACAGGGATGAGGGCCAAATTTAGTCTTAAAGTAATTAACTGATATGGCCCTCCTAAGTTATATCCTTTTAGAAGTGAAGAAATGGCGACCGTCACTTAAGAGTAAATAATTGAGAAGCTTTTTTAGAAACCGTGTTACAGGTGGGTTTAGAAGTCTGGCATTTGGCATTATTGAACACCCTCCCTCCTTTGTCCAACAATAATTTGTGGAGTGTGCCCTACTGACGCTGTCCTAGGCGTTGGCAGTGACAGCAGTGAACAAAGGAGACAGGTCTTAATGGAGTTAGACCTCAAATACGTGTTCCTGTAGTTTTGAGATTATGATTAGAAGTGCTCCGAAGAAGTACCAAGTGTATACAAGGAGGACCTAATTTAGTCTGCACAGGTGCTGGCGATAAAATAGATGAGATTGTGGGAAAGAGATCAGATTGGAAGGCGTTTGTCTCATCTAATCAACTGGAAAAGAAGACTGTTGTGATTGAGCCATAGACCCAATGAAAGTGGGACCACCCCCAATTCCTCCAGTTCACTCGCTGTGGCCTTCTAACTCCAATAATGTGCCCACCCGCCAGGACCTTCAATCTATTGATCTAGCCACATTTCCATGGTCCCTAACTCCAGAGCCTCCCTTATCCTTCTTTCCCTAGCCAGCTTAAGTTCATTGCCGATCATTATCATCATTTCTTTGCAAAATTTGAATATGGACTGAGAATTAGTTAAGATTGAAGCATTATTGTTAGTCATATGTGAGAAAGGCATTGTGATTATGGTTTTTAAAAGTCCTTACTTTAAAAAAAAGGACTTATGAGAGATACATCGCAAAGTATTTATGGGTGAACTGGTATGATGTCTGGGATTTGCTTTAAAATTCTTAAAGAGAAGGGTGCCTGGCTGGCTCAGTCCGTGGAGCATATGACTCTGGATCTCAGGGTTGTGAGTTTGAGCCCCATGTTGGGTGTAGAAATTACTTAAAAATAAAATCTTTTAAAAAAATTCTTGAAGAGAGAGTGTGTGGAGGAATAGATGAAAGAAGGTTGCAAAACGTTTTTTATTGTTGGATTTGGGTGGTGGCCTCGTGGGGGTTCATTATATTATTCTTTCTACTATTTTTTTAAAAGATTTTTATTTATTTTTCAACAGAGAGAGAAAGAGACAGCGAGAGAGGGAACACAAGCAGGGGGAGTGGGAGAGGGAGAAGCAGGCTTCCCGCTGAGCAGGAAGCCCAATGCGGGACTCGATCCCAGGACCCTGGGATCATGACCTGAGCTGAAGGTGGACGCTTAACAACTGAGCCACCCAGGCGCCCTCTTTCTGCTATTGAATATAGTTGACAGCAAAGTAAATAAGCTAAAAATAATACATTTTCATGAATATTCTCTCAATTTCCTTGAACCTGTCTTGCCTTATAGTACTCATCTGGCAAAACTTCAATCCCAGTTGAGTTCAACTCTCCACCACTCTGCTCCTGCACCCAGTCAGCTGAATATAGTTAAAGAAAAATGCAGGACATGCTGATTTGTCTCTATATTCTTGACCTCATGTGGCCTGTTAATTCTGTGGCAGACATTTTGTCTTATTTTCTATAATTTCCCAGCGCCTGGTACATAATAGATGTTGAGAAGATGTCAGTTTTTTTTAAGATTCTATTTTTAGGTAAACTCTATACCCAACGTGGGGCTCGAATTCACAACCCTGAGAGCAAGAGTCACCTACTCCACCCACTGAGCCAGCCAGTTACCCCAAGAAGATGTCAATTTTTAAAAAAGATTTTATTTATTTGACACAGAGAGAGAGAGAGCACGAGCAGGGGGAGCAGCAGGCAGAGAGAGGGAGAAGCAGGCTTCCCGCTGAGCAGGGAGCCCGATGCGGGGCTCCATCCCAGGACTCTGGGATCATGACCTGAGCCTAAGGCAGATGCTTAACCCACTGAGCCACCCAGGTGCCCTGAAGATGTCAATTTTAAGACATGGATCAATAAATATTTCTGAAATATCCAATTTTCAGAGTCCCTTGGCAAATGTGATATGGAGGAAAGAGCTTTGGAGTCAGATATGGCTCCTCCTCTCACTAACATCATTAAGTATGTGGCCTTGAGATTGAGTAACCACTGGTTATGAGATTGAATGGGATAATGTCTATGAAAGTGGTTGGTACATAGTTCTTGGTAAGTGCTAGTTTTCTTCCTAAGCATTTTAGCATAGGTTGTGGAGGCAGTGATACACCATCCAGGGCCCCCTTTAGGAATGAACTAAATCCTATAGTCATTGGGAGTACCACCAGCAAGAAGCCCTCAGCTGTCAGTTCCTTTAGGAGTTACTTGAATGAAAAGAGCTATTTGCCTTCCCCAGCGCATCCTGCATCCAGGGACTAATCAAGATGGAGATATAAAGGGCCCAACCCAGGACAATGCTGAAGGGCCATCCAGCTTTAGAGTTTCCTATGGGGTCCCCCGGGACCAACCTTGAGACTTCATCACAGTCCACCTTCTCCCCCTGCTCTATCCTGCTTCCTTCCCCTCCTCTCCATGTTGTTGATCCCAAGTGCCCTTTTCCAAATCCTCTGGCATGCTAATCTCACTCTCAGGGTCAGTTTTTCCATTTTGTTTATCCCAGGGAAGCTGACAGCTCTGCTGAAAGCTCCAGCTATCAGACTGTCTTTATTGTCTATGTGGGGTTTTTTAAATTTGTTTTTTCTAGTAACCTCTACACCCAGGGTAGCGCTCCAACTCACGACCCCTGAGATCAAGAGTTCCATGCTCTTCTGACTGAGCCAGCCAGGTGCCCCTGTGTGTGTTTTTTTAATGTGAGAATATACGAAAATTTATGTAGGTAAGCTTTTTATGCTATGTAGGACCTCTTAAGAATGAGTCAAACATACTATGTTTGCTAGTATAATTCTTTCATGAAGTACAAAAATGTATCAAACAGCTAAATTTACATTTTTAGTGAAAATTTAATTACCATAAAACGTGACATTTTTAAGTGCGTACACATTTATCAAACATTTTGATTTCTTATGGGCTCTTTATTGATATGTAACTTACACAACATAAAAATCACCCTTTAATAAAGTGGATTTTAGTATACTCATAGGGTTATGCAGTCATCACCACTATCTAATTCCAGAACATTTCATCACTCCATTGAGAAAACCCATACTTATTAACAGTTATTCCCCATTCCTTTCTTCCCCCAGTCTCTGGTAACCACTAATCTATTTTTGGTCACTATGGATTTGCCTGTTTTGGACATTTCATATAAATGGAGTCATACAGTATGTGGCTTTTTTTTTTTAAGATTTTATTTTTAAGTAATCTCTATACCCAACGTGGGACTTGAACCTACAACCACAAGATCAAGAGTCACATGCTGCACAGACTGAGCCAGCCAGGTGCCTCTAATATGTGGCTTTTTGTGTCTGGCTTCTTTCAACTTCACATAATGCTTTCAAGGTTCGTTCATGATGTAGTATGTATTAGTACTTCATTTATTAATGGCTGAATAATATTCCATTGTACTGATGGATATACCTTATTTTGGTTTTCCATTCATCCCCTGATGGACATTTGTGTTGTTCCTTTTTTTGGCTATTATGAATAATGCTGTTATGGATATTTGTGTACCAGTTTTTTTGTGTGGACATGTTTTCAGTTCTCTTAGGTTTATATCAAGGAGTAAGATTTGAGTCATCTGGTAACTCTATGTTTAACACTTGGAGAAACTCTCAAACCTTTCCAAGGTGGCTGTACCATTTTACAATCCTACTAGCAGTGTACCAGGGTTCTAATCTCTCCACGTTCTTGTCAACACTTATTATTGTCTACCTTTTTTTTTATTGTCTACCTTTAAAAAAAGATTTTATTTATTTATTTGAGAGAGAGAGATCATGATCTGGGGGCAGGGAGGAGCAGAGGGAGAGGGAGAAGCAGACTTTTAATAGGTTTTTAAGTGGGTACATATTTATCAAGACTTGGGGCTTGATCCTAGGACCCTGAGATCATGACCTGAGCTGAAGGCAGATGCTTAACTGACTGAGCCATCCAGGCGCCCCTGTCTACGTGTAAAGAAAAAAAAAAAAAGATTATTTATTTGAGAGAGAGACTGCGCAGGGCAGAGTGGAGGGGCGGAGGGAGAGGGAGAGAGAATCTCAAGCAGGCTCTCCACTGAGCATGGAGCTGATGTGGGGCTGGATCTCATGACCCTGAGATCATGACCTGGGCCGAAACCAAGAGTTGGTTGCTTAACTGAGCCATCCAGGTGCCCCTATTGTCTATCTTTTTTATTTTAGCTATCCTAGGGAATGTGAAGTGGTATCTTACGTGGTTTTGATTTGCATTTCCCTAATCATAGTGTTGTCAAGCATCTTTTCATGTGCTTATTGGCTATTCTTCTTTGGAGAAGTGTCTATTTAGATCCTTTGCCCATTTTTCAATTGGGTTGTCTTTTCTTTGAGTTTAGGAGTTCTTTATATATTCATCATAATAAACCCTCCTCAGATACATGCTTTGCAAATATTTTCTCCTATTCTGTAGGTTGTCTTTTTACTCTTTTTTTTTTTTTTTTTTTTTTTTTAAAGATTTTATTTATTTATTTGAGAGAGAGAGAATGAGAGATAGAGAGCACGAGAGGGAAGAGGGTCAGAGGGAGAAGCAGACTCCCTGCTGAGCAGGGAGCCCGATGCGGGACTCGATCCCGGGACTCCAGGATCATGACCTGAGCTGAAGGCAGTCGCTTAACCAACTGAGCCACCCAGGCGCCCTACTCTTTTTTTTTTTTTAAGAGTTTATTTATTTGAGAGATTGAGCAAGAGAGAGAGAGAGAGCACAAGTCGGGAGAGGAGCAGAGGGAGAGGGAGAAGCAGACTCCCTGCTGAGCAGGGAGCCTGATGCAGGGCTAGATCCCAGGACTCTGGGATCATGACCTGAGCCGAAGGCAGCTGCCTAACCGACTGAGCCACCCAGGCGCCCCTTCTTTTTACTTTCTTGATAACATTCCTGGATGCATATGTTTTAAATTTTGATGACCTCCAGTTTATCTGTTTTATCTTTTGTTACTTATGCTTGTGGAAATCCAGTTGTCCAAGCACCATTTGTTAAGACTGTTTCTGCATTGAATGTACTTGACACCCTTGTCAAAAATTCAATGGCCACAAATAAAGGGGTCCATACCTCTTTTTAATGAGGTATCTTTACTAGTGTTTTTTTTTTTAAAGATTTTATTTATTTATTTGAGAGAGAGAATGAGAGATAGGGAGCACGAGAGGGAAGAGGGTCAGAGGGAGAAGCAGACTCCCTGCTGAGCAGGGAGCCCGATGTGGGACTTGATCCTGGGACTCCAGGATCATGACCTGAGCCGAAGGCAGTTGCTTAACCAACTGAGCCACCCAGGCGCCCTCTTTACTAGTGTTTTAAAATTTCATTGTTATATGGCATTTGTAGTTTGTATTTATCCAAGAATCCCTTAAGTCTATGAGACTTTGTATGTATTCTTTTTACACTAAAAGAATTAAATGTGACTGTACGTTTTTCCTTGAGAGAGACTTTTCAGGTTAATCTGTAATTTCACAGATATATAAACCAGGAGGCTGACCCCTTTTACCTGCCCAGGTCCCTGTGCCTTTACGCCGATAAAATTATCCAAGGCCAAATTCAAAGGCAATTTTGTTACCTAAAAAGTTGCCAATGGTTAAAATCAATAATATATCATCATTTCTTTATTTTTATTCTAAAAGTAATAAAATCATATTCTAGAACATTCTGAAAATAGAGATAAGAAAAAATCCATAATTTCACACAGAAACCATTAGCATTTTTCATCATTTCTCTCTTTTAGACTTAGTACAGACTCCATTAAACCAGGAGTTTGTGAACTTAGATAGTATATTGGGTTGAATAGTGTCTCCCCCCACCAAAATTCATGTCTACCTAGAACCTATGAATTTGGAAATGAGGTCTTTGCAGATGTTATTCAGTTGAGGTCATACTGGATTTGAGTGTGCCCTAAATCCAATATGACTGGTGTCCTTATACATAGAGGGAAATTTGGGCACAGAGATGCACAGGGAAAGCATCACGTGATAAGATTGGAGTGATGCAGCTGGAAGCCAAGGATTGGGAGCAACCACCAGAAACTAGGAAAGGGACATGGAACAGATTCTCACCCAGAACCTCCAGAAGGAACCAGTCCTGCTGACATCTTGATCTCAGACTTCTAGCCTCCAGAACTGTAAGAAAATTAATTTCTTTTTTTTTAAAGATTTTATTTATTTGACAGAGAGAGAGCACAAGCAGAGGGAGCAACAGAGGGAGAGGGAGAAACAGGTTCCCCGCTGAGCAGGGAGCCTGACGCAGGACTAGATCCCAGGACCCTGGGATCATGACCCGAGCCGAAGATAGACGCTTCACCGACTGAGCCACCCAGGTGCCCCAGAAAATACATTTCTTTTGTTTAAGCTACCCAGTATGTGGTATTTTGGCAACCCTAGAAAACTAATACACCAAGGAAACTAATATAGATAGGGAAAAAAGTACCATTATTTTCACAATCCCCTAACTGAAATTTAGCATTTCCATCAATATTTTTGTTTGTTTTTTTGCTGTTTGTAAACTTACATCCTAAAAGACAATGTACTGCTTTGGGACTAAGAGATCTTCACTCTTACTGTTTCCACCAAAGGACAGAAGAATGGCTGCAGGTTGAAAAAAAAAAAAAAGAATAACAAAATCCTGTTAAAAAATAGTAACAGTAGGGTGCTTGGGTGGCTCAGTTGGTTAAGCGTCTGTCATCGGCTCAGGTCATCTGCCATTGGCTCAGGTCATGATCCCAGGGCCCTGGGATAGGGCCCTGCATCTAAATACATAGAAAAAGATCTGGAAGAATAGACGTCAAACCATTAACAGTCTTTTGGGCTGGAGAGTAGGATTGGGAGGCGAGGGAAGGGGAGAGTTTCACTTTTTCTATATATTCTTCTATTTTTTTAAAGATTTTATTTATTTATTTGAGAGAGAGAGAATGAGAGACAGAGAGCACAAGAGGGAAGAGGGTCAGAGGGAGAAGCAGACTCCCCTCTGAGCAAGGAGCCCGATACGGGACTCGATCCCGGGACTCCAGGATCATGACCTGAGCTGAAGGCAGTTGCTTAACCAACTGAGCCACCCAGGCGCCCCTATATATTCTTCTATTTACAGAAGATTATACAATAAGGATGTATTCATCATTTTAAAAATTAGAATTTGATTTAAAGATTCAATCATTACTCATCTGGCTATTGGGCCAATCTTGGGACTATTACAATGTTATGTATTATTTTATTTCACGTCTCACAGCTATTTAGAAAGCTCTTCTTAAGCTTCTATTTTGTGTAGGCAATATCTCACATTTGTATTGAGACCATAACTGTATGGTTTGCATCTGTTTCTTACAACTCTAGAGGTAGTATATTGATTAAGATTTTACTGGATTTGGGTGACAACCCCAATTTAATCTATTTTAAGCAAGAAGGAGCATTTGGTAGAACAGTATTTCTTAAAATGATTAATGTTCGTTCCACCTTTTGATTTTGTTCATTCTGTTTTACACAGAAAAGAGCCTCCTCCTCAATGTTGACATGTTATTTTTATCAGATTACTTCAATGCATAGATTATTTATAACCTTCTTATGCTTGTAGTGCTTATAAGACAAAATCAGAATAAACTTATAAATTAAATAACTGTAAACTCAAAACAGTTCACATTAATGAATGATGTTTGCTGAGCTACAGTCACCAATGTTGGAGAAAAGTAGAAAAATATGGCCCAGTTTAGGTTCTTTAATTAATCTCCTAGTGTAATTTATTTTCAATAGTATTAACACATGCAGACAGTGCCTGTTCATATAAGCTTACCACACCAAAAATACAAAATGATATTAATAGTTTCAATATTTGTTTACTTGTTTGTGATAATCAGACTTAATACTTTACAAATCTTTGCCAGAGAGTGTTCTCCTAAAGTCAATTTAATGAGATGTTACTTAATATTTTCATAAAACTGTCTTGTTCCCTTATAGTTAACTTAGTGTCACTTTAACCTGAATCAAATGTATATATATGACAATTATTGCTAGAATTGGTAGCAGGAAATCATATCTGGACTTCAAGTTCAATGTCGCAGATGTTGGGAAAAAATGTCTAATTTTAGCCCAGAACTTTCTATTAGATTATTAAAGGAAATAAGTAAACGTTCAAATGACTCATTCACATAACTTTAAAAATGAATGACCATAAAAAAGGTGGGGGGCAATGTCAGGGTGGCTCAGTTGGTTAAGCATCTGACTCTTGATTTCAGTTCAGCTCATGATCTCAGAGTCCTGAGATCGAGCCCCTTTGAAGCCTGCTTAAGATTCTCTCTCTCTCAAAAAAAAAAAAAAAAGATTCTCTCTCTCCCTCTCCCTCTGCCCCTTCCCCTGCCAAAATAAATAAAAATAAAAATGATTGACCATTATTCAGTTTTCTTTAGAAACTTCCATTTTTTTATTGGACTTGGAACATGAGGACCACTGTGAAACTTGCTTTTGCATTGTCTGCTGTGACATCACGCAGCCTTCATTTGACACAAATGCATATTCACATGTCAGCCCTTGTCCTCTTCTCATTAGCCTACAAAAACTAACATATCACTGCATCTCATTATGACATTTTCCTGATGTCAAGTGTAAAATTAAACTTATTAAATAACAATAAATTTTAATTGTTTCAGTCTTTCAGTTATAAAACACTGCTACAAGATCATTGTCTTTTTTTTTTAAGGTTTATTTATTTATTTGTACTTTTTAACGTAAGTGCTACACCCAACATGGGGCTTGAACTCACGACCCCAAGATCAAGAGTTGACTGAGCTAGCCAGATGCCCCAAGAGCATTGTCTTTATAATTGATGATTCTAAGACTACATGGTTTCGTGCTAGAACAATATTACATTTAAATCATAGCCTAAATGAGAATTCCAATCTTTTGTGATATTGCTCTCAAATATGCATAATGTGACATGATAGCTCTTTAGTGTGGCAGGTAGAAGATAACCTGGGAGCAGAGGTCTTTTTCCTGAGGCTGCTGCCTATAGGCAGGTTCACCCATGGCAATGGATAGCCTCCCATAGAAATCCTCAACCTGGGGTGCCTCGGTGGCTCAGTCAGTTAAGCATCTGCCTTTGGCTCAGGTCATGATCCATCAGGCTTCCTGCTCATTGGGGAGTCTGGTTCTCCCTCTGCCCCTCCCTACCGCTCGTGTGTGTGTGTGTGTGTGTGTGTGTGTGTGTGTGTGTGTGTATGCGTGCTCGTGTGCGCACACACGTGTGCACACACACTCTCTCTCTCTCTAAGTAAATAAATCTTACAAAAAAGAAATCCTCAACTCAATTCACTGGAGTGATCTTTGAAAACATTAATCTGATCATGTCACCTCTTAAAGACTTCAATGGCTCCTCACTCCATTAGGATTCAGTCTAAGCTCCTTAATGAGGTTTGCCTTTCCAGTGTCATCTCAAGCAGAATTGTTTCACTCCTTCCCTATTCCAGAATGAAATCTTGGTTTTACATTTGTAAAGCCCAAGGTCTTTTTTCCAAATATCAAAGGCAAATTCAACCTTTTATATTTTATTTATTTATTTATTTATTTGGGTTTTTTTTTTTAAGATTTCATCCACTCATTTGAGAGAGAGAGAGAGAGAAGAGTGGTGGGGAGGGGTAGAGGGAGAGAGAGAGAGACTCAACCTTTTATATTTAGAGCTACACAAAGAAACATGGAAGCTTTGAAATTAGTGGGGGGTGTGTGTGTGTTTAAATGGGGGTGGGGTAGGGCAAAGAGTTGCCTTCAGAATTTCCATATCAATTTCTTAGACAAGGCTGAAGTTACTGGGCTTCTGAGAACCTAAAACTTTGGTAAACACTTGGTCACCTACCCTTACGTGGATCAAATGCCTGCCTAAACACTGTGAGAAAAGGACTTAAGGTTTGTATAACCCTTCAGAGCAGGCCCTTCCAACTTTGTCCCCCCACCCCTTTTTCTCTTGCACTCTTATACTTTTATTCTTCTTCCAGGAAATACTGGTCATGTCCCATTGAACTGATTTCATGACTTAATGTTTCAAAATACTATGGTAGGTTAATCTTTCTATTAATAAAGATGATATACATAAAAGTGCCTAGTTCACAAAAGGTGATCAGTAAATGTGAGCCTTCTTCCTTCTTTTCCTTGGGCAGCCAAACTTAACCTTAGCTACAGTTTGTGCTTTGTGGTTCTATGATAGCTATATGTGTAATGCTTACGTGTGTAATGCTTATATGTACAGAGGCTTGTAATTTTTGTAATTAAGTAAACTAAAGACTCATTAGTTTGGGCTTCTCAATACCAATGCTGATTTGATCTGGGCTAATGACAAGCAGTTAGTCACATTTGACTATTCACCAAGGAATTTATATGATTCTGGGTTATATTTAGTCTGCAACAAATTAATGAACAGTCCAAGAAGTAAACATTTTTAAAGGATTGCTATACATTGATAACATCGATTGATTGCTAATGTGAAAATATGACCTTACATTTACATAAAACATTATACTTTTCCATGTACTTTCTTTTTATTTTTTTTAAAGATTTTATTTATTCAACAGAAAGAGACACAGTGAGAGAAGGAACACAAGCAGGGGGAGAGGGAGAGGGAGAAGCAGGCTTCCCGCAGAGCAGGGAGCCCAATGCGGGGCTTGATCCGAGGACCCTGGGATCGTGACCTGAGCCGAAGGCAGACGCTTAACGACTGAGCCACCCAGGCACCCCCTCCATGTACTTTCTTTTTATTTTTTTTTAAGTAGGCTCCACACCCAACATGCGGCTTGAACTCAGGACCCCAAGATCAATAGTTACATGCTCCACTGACTGAGCCAGCCAGGCGCCCCTCCATGTACTTTCACATATACTATTTTATTGGTCTCTCACAGTAACTTACATGCTGTTAAAAAGGAAGATATTACTGTCATTTTGCATGTGATAAAACTGGGTGGGGTACAGAGGACTATACTTGTGTTCTCCACCCTGGCTGCAAATTAGAATAACTCAGGGAACATTAAAAATATGGCCAGTGCCTGTGCTCCGGAGATTCTGATCCAAATGGTCTGTATGGAAACTGAACATCAGTGTTTTCCATAACAGCCTCAGGCGAGTCCAGTGTGGCGTCAGGGTTCAGAGGCACTGGCTTACACAGTGCTGAGTTTAAGATGTCAATATGATAAATACAACTAGATTTCCTAATGTAGTATGTACTTTTTACCCCTCCCCAATCCTCTCGTCTCTAACTACATCAAATGTTGTAATTCTAGAAGCTCTGCTGGAAAACAATCCTGGAAATTTGTTTGAATCATTGTTTGTGTTCAACATTTATAAAACAGTTTCCTGGAAAATATTGTCAATGCAGACTTCTTGCTAATTCCAACTAACTTGTTTTCCAAGTTAGTGTGAACTGCAAGCTCTAACTGTTTAAGGCTATTTTCATGAGTAAGCCTCAAGGCGGGTAGAGATGGTCCTGCCATCTCGAGGTATTATTATAGTCCATCCTTAAATATTTAATTATGGGGCGCCTGGGTGGCTCAGTCGTTAAGCGTCTGCCTTCGGCTCAGGCCATGATCCCAGGGTCCTGGGATCGAGCCCCACATCGGGCTCCCTGCTCCACGGGGAGCCTGCTTCTCTCTCTCCCACTCCCCCTGCTTGTGTTCCCTCTCTCACTGTGTCGCTCTCTGTCAAATAAATAAATAAAATCTTTTAAAAAAATATTTAATTATGTGTAATTTAAAAAAGAGATTTTATTTTTTTTTAAATTTTTATTTATTTATTTGAGAGGGAGAGAATGAGAGATAGAGAGCACGAGAGGGAAGAGGGTCAGAGGGAGAAGCAGACTCCCTGCTGAGCAGGGGGCCTGATGTGGGACTCGATCCTGGGACTCCAGGATCATGACCTGAGCCGAAGGCAGTCGCTTAACCAACTGAGCCACCCAGGCGCCCTAAAAAATAAAGAGATTTTAAAAAAGTAACCTTGATATCATTGTCATACGTAACAAATATAATGTTATTTCCCCAATATCCTCTAGTAACCTTTCCAAATTTCGAAATTTTCCCATTTGCCCCCAAATTGTCTTTTAAAGTTGATTTGTTCAGGAGGATCCCATATATTTTGCTATAAGTTCCCTTTAATTTAGCACTGTTCTTTTGAGAACCATTTTGAAAACCTTGTTATGAGGGAAAAATTAAAATATACACAAAAGAAGAGAGAATAGTGCCGTGAACTCCAATTACCCATCACCCAGCTACATGAAGCATTAACTCCAGGCCATCCTTGCTCCATCTACATTCTCATCCTGTCTCCCATGCCCCTCTGCCTGGATGATTTTGAAGCAAATCCTAGACATCATAGCCTTTTACCTATCAATATTTCAGTATCTTTTCTCTAAAAGATGGCTTTAAAAAAAAAAAATATATATATATCCATAATACCTTAAAAATTTAATGATTCCCAAATATAATCCAATATCCAAAATTTCCCATTAAAAAAATAGTTGGCTTATTCTAACCAAAATGCAAACAAGGTCCACACCCTACTTTTGGTTGATATATTTCTTAAAATTCTATTAATTTGTGGGTTCCTTTTCCTTCTTCTTGAAATATCAGGTTGAAGAAAATAGGCTGTTTGTTCTATAGAGTTATCCACATTCTATACTTTGCAGATTACATCCCCAAGATATTATTTAACATATTCTCTGTCCCTTTTATTTCCTGTAAACTGATAGAGCTACAGGTTTGGCTTTATTCGGATTCATTTTTTTGGCAAGAGTATTTCACTGATGATTGTACTTGTCAGCACACACATACTGCCTGCTTGTTCCTTTTTGTTATGTGAGCAGCTGTTGATTATCATTGCCTACCTCTATTATTTTGTTAGGGGTCACCACCTGCCCGCTGTGTTTTTGTGTTATTTCATTTTGTTTTTCATGACATTGACTTATTGATGAAACCAGGCTAGGCATGGCAAAGATTATCTCCCTGGATTTGTTTGATTGTTTTATATGTCATTTAACTGTTCCTTTGTGCCCTGAAAGTTCCTGTAAACTGGAAGTTAGAGCTTAAATCTTGATTAGATTCCAGTGAATGTTTTTGGTATGATGACTTGATAGGTGGTATTGGGTACTTCATATTATGTTATAGCAAGTACATATTGTCTGCATACACTCATATTGTTAATTTTTTTTTTTTAAGTAATCACTACATCCAATGTGGGGCTCCAACTCATGGCCCACGATCAAGAGTCACATGCTCTATGACTGATCCAGCCAGGTGTGCCTGCACACACTTATTTGTTTGCTTACTTTTAAAGATTTATTTATTTATTTGAGAGAAAGAGCAGGGGTGGGAGGGGAGGGAGGGGCAGAGAGACATGGAGAGAGAGACTTTCAAGGGGACTCCTGGCTGAGTGTGGAGCCCAATGCGGGGCTGGATCTCATGACCCTGAGATCATGACCTGAGCTGAAATTAAGAGCCAGAGGCTCAATGGACTGAATCATCTAGGTGCCCCTGCATGCACTTACTTTGAAGACCCCTCTGCAAATCCTGTCAATACCCATCAAAGTGTACTTATATTCCACATTAAGAAGTTTTGGCGGCAACCTGTTTAGAAGGTTTTTAAAATAATTTCATAATTTTAAATTTAGTTAGGAACAAAAGTTTCATTTTGTGTCTGGAGTTAAAAGTGATTATTACATACATATGATATGTGTATTATATATTCTATATAACTACATGAGATGGTTTTCAGTTGATTGTTTAATCTTATTTTTGTAGACTTTTAAAAAAGATTTTATTTGCTTATTTATTTATTTGAGAGACAGAGAGTATGAGCAGAGGGAGGAGCAGAGGGAGAGGGACAAGCAGATTCCATGCTGAGTACAGAGCCTGAATCGGCTCGACCCTGAGATCATGACCTGAGACCAAATCAAGAGTCTGACCCTCAACGGACTATGCCACCCAGGTGCCCCTTTTCCTTTTTATTATGAAGAATTTCTAACATATATGAAGGTAGCAGAACAGTATAATGAATAGTTCTTATGTCCTCATCACCCAGCTTCAGCTTATGGTTAAATGTGTTTCATCTAGCTCCCCATCCATTCCTCCTTTCCCATATTATTTTAAATTTTTTAATTGAGATATAATCCACATAAAATCCACCATAAAATTCACCCTTTTCAAGTGTGCAATGCAGTGGTTTTTAATATGACAAAGTTATGCAACCATTACTATTCAGTGATTTTTAGTATATTCAAGGAGTTATACCACCATCACAAGTCTCCTTTTATCCCATAGATTTTTTCTTCCAAATATCTCTCTTTCCTTTGTAATTTATTTGTTGAAGAAATTTGTTTATCCTGTAGAATTTCCACAGTCTGGATTTTCCTGTTTGCATCGCTGTAGTATTTTTTTATATTCCTCTATCCTCTGTATTTCCTATAAATTGTTAGTTAAATATAGATACCTGGCGAGATACAGGTTCAATTTTTTTCGACAACACTGCTTCATAGGGCGCCTGGGTGGCTCAGTTGGTTAAGCGACTGCCTTCGGCTCAGGTCATGATCTGGAGTCCCAGGATTAAGTCCCATATCGGGCTCCCTGCTCAGCGGGGCGTCTGCTTCTCCCTCTGACCCTCTTTCCTCTAGTGCTCTCTGTCTCTCATTCTCTCTCTCTCAAATAAATAAATAAAATCTTTTTTTAAAAAAAGAAAGACTACTTCATAGTTACGTTTATGTTCTAGAGGCACATATATGTCATCTTTCATTTTGTAATGCTAGCGGTGGCTGTTCAATGGGTTGATAAATTTATCAGGGGTTGCAAAATGGTGATACTGTGTCATTCTTTATTACTTGGAATACTCTTGTAAAAAGAAAATTTCCTTCATCTACTATTTGGTTTACTCAATGGTACAGTTTCTTTAGAAAAATTAGCACTTACTGACTTTGACTTTCATAGTTTCCAGCCATCACCTTTTTTTCCCCCAGGTCTCAAACATTTTCATAAGCAGTGTGTGATAGTGTTTACTGGGTAAAACACCTGCCCCGAGGGACTAAAAGTAGGAAAATAAGGAGGCGGGGCCAGTGGTGACATGAAATTTGACCAAAAGCATATGCATCCTCAGCTACAGCAGATTTTCTCTTTTTTCCTTGCATCACATAAGGTTCTCCTATATAAAGGTTTACATTTAAAAAAAAAGCCACCATATCTAAGAACCTTGAAAAGTTGTTTTTCTTGAAGAATACATACGCTTTTCTCTTATCATTGATAAACATCAGTAAACTATCTGTATTTTCCTGCTTAGCACTGCGCCCAGTAAGTTCAAAGCCAAGTTTTCTGTTTAATTTTGGAACAATAGGAATTTCTGATCTGTACCTCTGCATTTTTCTTCGATCTTGATCTTCCATATCTGTTTGTCTTTAAGGTGATTCAAATTTTCTACAAGCAAAGAAGGGTTTGAACAAAAACATTTTCATATAGCCATCAGTCATTTTTTGAAAGTACCTTTTTCTTGGCACTCTTCTCACTGCTAGGTTATTTTAAAAATCTTTACTAACGTAATAAGCCAGAAATGGTTTCTTATTGGGGTCTTCATTTGTATTTCTCTGATTACTGGTGAGCTTGAACATTTTTCATGTTTATTAACCAGGTTTAAAATTGTTTGCTTAGGAGGTGGCTTGTATTTAATTAAGGGAGGAGCTCAGCCAGTCAACTCAAAGACAGATAAATGAAACCCAGGAATACCTCACTCTTAGATTTAAGCTTCGACTCCGCCTCTGTGTTTTTTCCTCCTCCAACAGAGCCCTTTGTGTATGTCAACCGTCAGGGAAAGGGATCTCAGTCTGCAAAGCCGGCAGAACACTGTATTGCCCCCAAATATGTGTATTATGTGCTTATCCTATTTCCTATTTCTGATTTCGGTGTTTATGGAAAGAGTTCCTGAATCCTAACCGTGCCTGGAGGACCGGCTGTCGCGGGTACTCTTTCTGCAGGAGTGGTTTCTTTCACTCGACCTTCGATTGGCCCTCCTGATCCCGCAGGAGTCGCCGCGACGCGGGCTTGCTTAGCGCGGTTGATGCGTGTGTTGAGTGGCTGCTTCTGCCTTTCTCTCCCCCCACTTTTTTTTTTAGCCATAGCTATGGTTACCACGTCTCTCCCCGCCTCTCTCCACCTACCAAGAAGGCGACTGGCCATTGGCTGCCTGTCACCATGTAAGCCAGTCATTGGTCACTGGTGAGAACAGGGCGCTCCCCCTACCCCTGTCTCCCGGGTCTCTGGAGGAGCCCAGGAAGGAGGCTCGGCTAGTACCGCCGGGCCAGGGGCTGCCGGGACCCCACTGCGGCAATCGTTAGCGGGTCATGTCGGCCGCCCAGGGCTGGGACAGGAACCGCCGGCGGGGAGGAGGCGCCGCAGGCAGTGGCGGCGGCGGCGGAGGTAGCGGGGCCGGCGGGGGCAGTGGGGGCAGCGGGGGTCGGGGGACTGGCCAGCTCAACCGCTTCGTGCAACTCTCCGGGCGGCCGCACCTGCCAGGTGAGTCGTGGGACAGGGTCCTGACAGGTTGCGGGCGCGGTAGGAAGGCGACTGCTACCTTTTCTTTTCTCCCTGGCTTGCTTTTCCGTGGGAGGAGGAAAGGCAGGCCCCACGCATAGCAGAGGGACTGGGGCATAGAGAAAAGGAAAGGTGTCTTTGAGGTCAGGGAAGGAGCAGGAACACAGCGAAAGGAAGTATTTTTGCTTTGTTGAAAGCTCTGTGCTGAGAGTTGTGTTTTCTTTTAAAAGGAGAGGCCGCTGTTTCATTGACATTCCCAAATGTTTCGCCTATTCTGTTCCCAGTCTCGTCCTCTTCCGCAGTTTTATCTTGTCAAAGAAAGACATTGGCGCCTAGCTGTGAGAAATTATTTTTAAAAGGGTGCTAGATTGAGGAGAGAAGAGGGAAGAGCATTCCAAAGAGTGATTTTGTAAAAACCACCTCGAGTGTGTAAGAGTTGGGCATTCTGAGACAAGAAAGCAGGAGGAAAGGCGCGGGGTGGGGTAAGGGGGACGGGAGGGGGTGTTGGGGTGTGGGTGGGAAACAGAACCAAGAGAATTAGCAAGAACTGGTTAAATTATTAATATTTTGGAATGTCCAGAGCAGAATAGCGGGCGTGAACTGGATTTTAAGGGAAGAAAATGAAGATCAAGAACCTACTTAGTGACAAAATTATGCTGCCTCTACTATATAAAAACAGCTGATTGAGAATTGGAAAAATGCACCCAATGTGATTATTTTACGTTTTGACCTACAATTTCCTATCCTTGAGTTGAGATGCCTTAAAAAACAAAGACAAATCAAATCGATGTGTGTGTGCAGACAATTTAAAAAAAAAACATTTGTAAGTGAAGTATCGTAGGGGGAAGATAGGGAAGCAAATACTACACAGAATGTCAAATATTATATTGGGCAAGCTTATTTCTACTTTGAAGAGAACTATCAGGAATGATGTGTTAACCATTCACCATATTGTTTGTGAATAATGTTGAAGTTGATTTTATCAGTGATGTATTTGTTTAACCGATGAGTTTTGAGAACATGATGGTTTTTTAATTCCTTTTACTAGCATGCCTGTACTTCCAAGTAGTCAAAAATTATTTGATTAATTTGAAGATAACAAAGGGAATTTTGCACATTGAATGAAGACAGTCACTTGTTTGTGATGAGGTTATTAATGTGTGTTAGAAATGCACATTAACATTTCTGTGTGCTATTAAAATTAACATTGAAGCAGTTTTAAATAGTCAAATATGTAATATACCAGGAGTTGGGTTTGAGGTGATAGTATCAAACTGGGTATTCTGGATTGCCAAGTATGTGATCTTTAAAAAAAAGAAAAAAAGAAATCCTTTTTCTTACCCCAAATTAATAGTGAAAACTTATATTTTTGTGTATTGGCTGATTTGAAGCTAAATCTTACCAAAGATTATTACCAGTTTGCCCTCTACTACTACTTATATTTAGGTCTTTGATCTCAGATTAATTATACCATGGGCTTGATATAGGCATTCCCAGGCTCAAAGAACCTGGTTGGTGCACTTCCTCACTGCCGCCACCTGATGGCAGTGGAAGCCATGATTTCTGATATGGGGCTTAGGTGTGGGGCTATTTCTGCATTTCCTTAGCAGACAAGGCCAAGAACAGCCATTTGTCCAGAGGTAAAGATAAACGTGTTTAAGCTGTGAAAATTCATGCGATGGGGTGATCAGCCTTTTCTTTCTACCTTCTTTTCCCCTTGATTGGTGCTTCATTCTTCCTTCCCAAGTAGGTGGCCTCTGTCATTCATTCACTATCAGAATTAGGAATATCTGATTATCTCAATATATTTGAAATTCTTGTACACCAATTCATTATTTTCCCCAGCATGACATTTTAAGTCTCTTCCCCCTCCCCCCCCCCGGGATTGAAAGGTTGTATATTGAGGTGTTTAAAAAGATTTTAGGTGGTGGTGAGGGATAGAAATGTCTAGGGCCATTTTATGGCTGACCCTGGAGGTTAAACATTTTTTTCTTTTTTAAGTTTTTGAAGCTAACTTTCTCTCTCCATTGAACTCTAATCCCATTTTCCTTTTTTTCATCATTCTCTACCAAGACTTCCAGATACTAAGCATCCAGAACCCTTTCTTACTTTTTGCACACCCACTATGCAGTCCCTGGTGAAACAAAATAGAACAACCTGGTCTTCCTGGAGTGTTCTCTCTCTCCTTCAGTGATAGCATCTTTATCCATGCAGTCAGGCAAACCTGAAACTTGGGCATCTTCCTTAAATTTTCTTTTCGCTTGCATTTCAGGTGTAATTAATCACCCAGTTCTGTTTATTTTATTTCTACTATAACTCCAGTCCATGCTGCCATCATCCCTCACTTAGGTTTCCTGCAGTAGCTTTCTTTCTTTCCTTCTTTCGTTCTTTTTCCCCTGCAGTAGCTTTCTAAGCAGTCTTCCTGCTTCTACTCTTGCCCTCCAGTGCGTACAGTACACTCATCTTTTGCAAGCGCAAAACTGTTCTTGTCTCTGCTTACAACCCTTTACTAGCTCTTCATTGCTTTTAGGGTAAGGCAAAAATCTTAACCACCACCTAAAAGGCACTGCATTGTCTGTCTCATTCTCGAGTTAATTCTACATCACGTGGTATGCTCTTTGATCATTTTCTGTTCTGTTAGACATATCATGCTCTCTTCTGCCACAGGGCCATTTCACATGCTATCCCATCATACAAGAACTCTCTTACTCCTCATTCTGTTCCCCTCCCCCTTTTTTTTAGCTTCTCTTCCATCGGAACTTAGCTCAATCATGCTGTGTTTTCAGGAAAGCCTTCTTTGACCTTCTCTGATTTATTCTCTTCCCTATACACACTCATGTAGTTTTCCTTGGGCATATTTATCATTTATGTATGATTCCTTGATATGCTGGATTTCATACTCTTGATATACACACACACTAATTGTATATGTATATATACATGTGTACATATACACAAATACTCAAATTCTAAATGAGTGCATTGGCATATGTAAGCAATTAGTTTCTTGTGAATTTGATTGATTAGTGGGTTCAATTCTCAACAGCCCCATTGACTCTGGACAAATGGATAAAATCAAATTCTTACACATAAAAATAGATTAGACTCTGCATTCACGGTGAGAGCACAAATGGTATTTTGTGAAACCTTGTTTGAGCAGCTTGTCTTTTTGCTGTCTCCTAAAATGCAGTAGTGATTATGTGTTTGCCCCATAGGCCAAGAAATTCATGGCTTTTTGGTCCTGGATTTCTAACTCATAATCTCTATACACTCAGTAAAGAACAAGTAACATTTTAATAGAATAAGTATGCAGAGCTGGAGCTCAGGGGCAAGGAGATCATGGGGATAATAGAACCCAAGTTACTATTGTAATTTCCCTGTGTGAATTTGATTAAATACAATGTATTACTTGGGATAACAGTTAACATCGCTGCTAATGAAAACTGAAAAACTGACAAAGAGAAGGAAAAATATAACAACTGGTAAAGCTGGGCAAAGATAGCATTGAAATCTTAATATAAAAATGTGAAATGTGATATATGTTCATGACATGAAATCCAAATGGTATAAAGAGCGTATGATAAAAGGCAAGTTTTCCTTCTACCTTTGACCCCAGCTAATTGGCTTCTTTCCCTAGAGGCAACCAATGATAAATTTCCTGTGTGTGTGTGTGTGTGTGTGTGTGTGTGTGTGTGTGTGTGTGTGTGTGTAGAGAGAGAAACAGTAAGTAACATTTCTTTAGTTGGATGGGCATTTAAAATTGTTACAGTTTTGCTAATGTAAATGATGATACAATTAATATCCCTCTATACATTTTTGCACATGAGTGAGTCTGTCTAGAATAAATTCCTAGAAGTGCAATTGCTGGGTCAAAGGCTATGTACTGTTTAAATTTTGATAGATATTGTCAAATTGCCTTCCATAGAGGTTGTACCAGTTTATGTTTCACTGTTAGTGTTGGACTGCTGGCCTCCCATACCCTTGGTAATAAAGTGGGTTATCAAACTTTTTTTAAATTGTCAATTTAATAGGTATATTTTTCTTCATCTTTTCAATAGATATAAGAACTGTATTTGTTAACTTTATAACATTTGCTTATATTTTTTATTCACCTGGTTATATTTTTTTGTTCATTTTTCTGGTGGGATGTTGAATATTTTTTATAGGAGCTCTGTGTTTTAAGGAAATTAGTTGTCTTTGATATGTGTTGCAGATATTTTTCACAGTTTGTCATTTGGCTTTTGACTTTGTTTCTGGCATATTCTTTCAGCAGAAATTAAAATTTTTTGTAGTTGTAATTAATCTTTTTTTGGATTTTAGCTTTTTGCATCATAAGAAAGGCCTCCCCTATTTATTATTTCTGATTAAAATGAAAATTCTTATGTTTTTTTCCTGGTACTTTTATAATTTTAAGTTAAATGCACTTATCTATACAAAATATAAATTATGGGGCACCTGGGTGGCTCAGTTGGTTAGGTGGCTGCCTTCAGCTCAGGTCATGATCCCAGTGCCCTGGGATCGAGTCCCGCATCGGGCTCCCTGCTCAGCAGAGAGCCTGTTTCTCCCTGTCCCTCTGCCTGCCTCTCTGCCTACTTGTGCTCTATCTCTGTCAAATAAATAAATAAAATCTTTGAAATATATATATATATATAAATTAAAGTATTAAGGTAAGAATCCAACATTTTTCTAGGTGGCTACCGAGTTATCACAGTATTGAAATATTGTCTATAGTGTATTTAATTCCTACATATAATTTGGGGTTCTTACTGGGACTTTTATTCTGTTCCATTGATCATTTCACCTATTTGTACCTTAATGACCTCATTCTTTGAGTATAGTCCTCTCTTACTCTAGTTCCCAGAGTTTTCCTGGATATTCTTGCTTGTTTAGCTCCTCTCCCCCATTCTGTTGATATTCTCATTGGTAGAACATTATATTTACAGATTGATTTAGAGATATTTGATGTCTTTTTGAGGTTCAAACTTCTGTTCAAGAGCAGGGAATATATTCATTTCTTGTTGTTCAAGTCTTCTTTCTCATCTCTCAGTAACATTTTAAAGTTTTTTCGTAAAGACCTTTCACATTTCTTGTTATGTTTAGCCCTTGGCATTTTATCTTTTTTGTTGCTATTGTAAATGGAGTTTCTACTTTTATTATATCTTTTATCTTGTACCTAGCCACCTTTAGAATTCTAATGCTATCTCTAATAGTTTCCCAGTTATTTTTGGGGGGCTTTGCAGTTAAATGATCACATTATTACCAAATAAAAATAATTTTATCTCCTCCTTTCCAATTTTTATTCTTACTTCTTTCTTTTGTCAAATTAATTTGGCTAATACTTTCCCAAAATATTAAACAATAAGACAGTAGTGGATCTTTCTCTTATTCCTGACTTCAGTGGGATGTTTTTTGTGTTTTCCTGTTAAGATTAGACCTGACTTTAGATTGAAGTGTACATATTTTATTACGTTAAAGTAGTCCACTATTGCCATTTTGTTAAGATTTCTTAATATGGAAGTAAATTTTTGGATGCCTCGATGGCGTGGTCGGTTCAGCGTCTGACTTTTGGTTTCAGCTAAGGTCCTAATCTCAGGGTCATGAGATGGAGCCCTGTATCCCGCTGCACTCACAGTGGGGAGTCTGCTTGAGATCCTCTCTCTCCCTTTCCCCCTCCTGCTTACGCTGACTCTGAAATAAATCTTTAAAAAAAATATGGAAGTAAATTTTGTCAAAAGCTTTTCAGCTTCTTTGGAAATTATGTAATTTTAATCCTTTGATCTACTATTGTGATGAATTGTACTAATAGATTTACTATTACTACACCGTCCTTGCATTCTTGAATCAGTTCTCTTTGTCACCGTGTATTATTTTAAATGTGCAGCTGGGTTCTATTTGCTAAACTTCATTTAGAAATTTTGTATCATTCCTCATAAGCTAAATTGCTTTGTAGTTTTCTGTGTTTTATCTTTGTTGGGTTATGCCACTTTCATAAAAATTATTTCAAAATTTTCTTTGTTTTTGTTTGTTTTCTTTCTGTCTCTGGCTAAATGGCATTGAAGTTAAAGGTTTGGTTAAATTGCCTGTGAAATCTTTGGACCTTGAGTGTTTGGGGGAAGAGGATCTCTTTGACAGTTATGTCTACTTTTATGATAATTTGGCTGCTTACAATGTATATCTTTGGGGGGAAGCTTTGATAACTTGTATCATCTTAGAAAATAATCCATTTCATCAAGTTTTCAAAATTATTTTGTGTGCAGTTGAGCAAGATATTCTTTTATGTTTAAAAACATTTCCTGGGTTTTTTTTCTTGGTTCTTGGATTTTAGAACCAGCTCTTGTATTTTTTTTAATTAGTTCTACTGTTTCTTCTATTTTCTTATTACTTTTTTCTTTCATTGTTTTAAATCCTTTGTTTAGGTTTTCTTAGATTTATTTTGTGGTTGTTTTTCTGTCTTCTCATGTTGGATGCTTAATGTTCTTTTCATTCTTTCTAAGTGTTTATAAGATTTCTTCTGGGGCGCCTGGGTGGCTCAGGTGGTTAAGCATCTGCCTTCAGGTTGGGTCATGATCCCAGAGTCCCTGGCTTTGCTCTCTCACTCTCAAATAAATAAATAAAAATCTTTAAAAAGAAAAAAAGATTTCTTCTGAATACTGCTTTACCTGTGTTCTGTAGGTTATAGGCTTTCTGTTGCATTTGTTTTCTTAATATCTTGCAATTTCATTTTTTATTTATTTTCTTTAGTACAAGAGTAGTTAATTCTTTTAAACTTTTTCTTAACATTTCCATTTATGTTTTTAGTAGCTTGAGATATAGTCCAAATGCTATACAATTCACCATTTAAATTCACCATTCACCATTTAAAACCGGTGGTTTTTAGTATAATCAGATATGTGCAGTTATTACCGCAGTCGATTTTAGAACATTTTTGTCACCTCAGGAAGAAGCCCCATGTCTTTTAGGTATTATTCCCTTATCCTCCTGCTTCCATTCCCCACTTCACCCCCATCTCACCCCTAAGTAGCCACTAATTTACCTTTTCTCTGTAGATTTCCCTATTATGGACTTTCTTGTATGAATGGAATTATGTAGTATATGGTCTTTTGCGGCTGCCTTTTTTTACTTTGTGTAATGTTTTCAGAGTTCACCCATGTTAAAGTGGTGGCTATCAATACTTCATTCTTTTTTATGGCTAAATAATATTCCATTGTATGGATAAACTATATTTTGTTTATCCATTTATCCATTGATGAACTTTTAGACTGTTTCTACTTTTTGGCTATTAAGAATAATGCTGCTAATAAATTGCATAGAGGTTTCTGTGTGAACATAGGTTTTCATTTCTTTTGGGTATATACCTAGGAGTGAAATTGTTAGGTCATTTGGTAACTCTGTGCTCTATGTATATTCATTTGAGGAACTGTCAAACTTTTCCAAAGTGGCTGGAATTTTACATTCCTACTAGCAGTGTGTGAGGCTTCTAATTTCATCATGCTCTCTTCAACACTTGTTATTATCTACTGACTTTTTAATTCTAACCATCCTAGTGTATATGAAGTGGCATCTCATTGTGATTTTTGATTTGCATTTCCCTGGTGACTCATGATGTCAAACATTTTTTCTTTCTTGTTTGCTTGCTTGCTTTGTTTCTCTTCCAACTTTTTTGAGGTGTAATTGACATTGAGTATCTTTTTATGTGCTTGTTGACTAATTACATGTCTTCTTCAGAGAAATGTCTTTTAACTACTTTGCCCCATTTTCTTTATTTATTTGTTTATTTATTTATATTTTTAAGAGGAAACTCTCTACCCAGTGTGGGGTTGTAACTCATGACCCTGAGATCAAAAATTGCATGCTCTACTGATTGAGTTAGCCAGATGCCCCTGCTCCATTTTTAATTGAGTTGTCGTTTTACTATTGAATTTAAGAGCTCTTTACATATTCTAGATATAAGTTCCTTATAAGATACATGATTTGCAGGTATTTTTCATGTTCTGTGTTGTCTTTTCACTTTCTTAATTGTGTTGTTTGAAGCACAAAAGTTTTAAATTTTGGTGAAGTCCAGTGTATCATATCTAAAACTCTTGCTAATCCAAGGTCATAAAAACTTACCCTATGTTTTTTTCTAAGAGTTTTATAATTTCACTTTTACATTTATGTGTTTGATTCTTTTTGAGTAAGTTTTTATGTTTGGTATGGGGTAAGGGTTATCTCAACTGGCTGCCCTATTTTCCCAGCTCCATTTGTTGGAAAGACTGTTCTTTCTCTGTGGAATAGTCTTGGCATTCTTATCAAAAATCAGTTGACCATAAATATTCAGGTTTACTTCTGGACTCTCGATTCTATTCTATTCATTTGTATGTCTATCCATGTGCCAGTACCACACTGCCTCTCATACTATTACTTTATAGCAAGTTTTGAAATCGGAAAGTGTGAGTCCTCCTACTTTATTCTTTTCCAGGATTGTTTTGGCTATTCTAGGTCCCTTGCAATTCCATATAAATTTGAGAACTGGCCTGTCAGTTGGTATGAACTCAGAGGTTCTCATAGGGATTTGTGTTGAATCTGTACATCAGTTTGGGGACTATTACAATCTTAACAATGTTAAATCTTCCAATTCCTGAACACAGGATGTTTTTAATTTCTTTAAATCTTCTTTAATTCTTCATGTAATTTTTTTTAAGTTTTTGTAATTTGTTTATTTTTTATTTTTTTAAAGATTTTATTTATTTATATGACAGAGAGAGAGCACATAAGCAGGGGGAACAGCAGAGGGAGAGGGAGAAGCAGGCTCCCCATCGAGTAGGGAGCCTGATGCAGGGCTCAATCCCAGGACCCTGGGGCCATGACTCGAGCCGAAGGCAGACGCTTAACCGACTGAGCCACCCAGGGCGCCCCTGTCATTTAAAATCAATTAATTAACATATAATGTATTATTTGCTTCAGGGGTACAGGTCTGTGATTCATCAGTCTTTTTTTTTTCATCAGTCTTATAACACCGAGTGCTCATCACAACACATACCCTCCCCAATGTCCATCACCCAGTTACTCCATCCCCTCAATCCCCTACCTTCTAGCAGTCCTCAGTTTGTTTCCTAAGATTAAGAGTCTCTTATAGTTTGTCACCCTCTCTGGTTTTGTCTTGTTTTATTTTTTTCTCTCTTCCCCTATGATCCTCTGCCTTGTTTCTTAAATTTCACATATCAGTGAGATCATATGATAATTATCTTTCTCTGATTGACTTATTTCACTTAGCATAATACCCTCTAGTTCCATCCACATCATTGCAAATGGCAAGATTTCATTTTTTGATGGCTGCATAATATTCCATTGTATATACACACCACACATCTTTTTTTTTTTTAAAGATTTTATTTATTTATTTGAGAGAGGGAATGAGACAGAGAGAGCACATGAGAGGGGGGAGAGTCAGAGGGAGAAGCAGACTCCCTGCTGAGCAGGGAGCCCGATGCGGGACTCGATCCTGGGACTCCAGGATCATGACCTGAGCTGAAGGCAGTTGCTTAACCAACTGAGCCTCCCAGGCACCCACACACATCTTCTCTATCCATTCATCTGTTGATGGACATCTGGGCTTTTTCCATAGTTTGGCTATTGCGGACATTGCTGCTATAAACACTGGGGTGCAGATGCCCCTTCGGATCACTACATTTGTATCTTTGGGGTAAATACCCAGTAGTGCAACTGCTGGGTCGTAGGGTAGCTCTATTTTCAACTTTCTGAGGAACCTCCATACTGTTTTCCAGAGTGACTGCACCAGCTTGCATTCCCACCAACAGTGTAGGAGGGTTCCCCTTTCTCCGCATCCTTGCCAACATCTGTTTCCTGACTTGTTAATTTTAGCCATTCTGACTGGTGTGAGGTGGTATCTCATTGTGGTTTTGATTTGTATTTCCCTGATGCCAAGTGATGTGGAACACTTTTTCATGTGTTGGCCATTTGGATGTCTTCTTTGCAGAAATGTCTGTTCATGTCTGCCTATTTCTTGATTGGATTATTTGTTCTTTGGGGGTTGAGCTTGATAAGTTCTTTATAGATCTCGGATACCAGCCCTTTATCTGATATGTCATTTGCAAATATCTTCTCCCATTGTGTGGGTTGTCTTTTGGTTTTGTTGACTGTTTCCTTTGCTGTGCAAAAGCTTTTTATCTTGATGAAGTCCCAATAGTTCATTTTTGCCTTTGTTTCCCTTGCCTTTGGAGACAATCTTCTTTAATTCTTTTGACAATGTTTTATGGTTTTCAGAGTTCATTTATATCTTGTTTGCCTTTCTCAGTCCTGTTGCCTATGTCCTTTACTATGTTTTCAGCAGTGTTTGTACTGCTATGTGCAATGAAGATTTCATATCTGTGTTGGTTTTATTTTTTCTTACCATTGCTTTCCTGCTTCCAGCCTGCTTATATTTCATCTCTTCTATGGTTTATCTTCTTTGAGTTAGAATCTCTTAAATCTTTTCTGCCTTTGAAATACCATTAATTTTGGTACAGTTTATTGTCTTCTACTTCCTACCACAACCACTGTACAAGGAATACAAGCTCATTATTAAAATTCGGAAAATATTGAGTGAGAACTTGAAAATCATCCATATTAATTCCTCTTAAAGACCACCATATCAACACTTTGATATTTTGCTTTCCTTTTAATTCTTTATCAGTGAATTATGTTTTATGTAATACTATGTAAATAATTATGTATGACTAGCAGCAACCTGGGATTCTGTTAAAACTGTTGTATTTTTAAATGTTTTTCTCATAAACACTCATTTATATTTTATCAGGAAGAATCTGTTTCTCCTCAATGTATAATATGAATAACCTTTTGGATTTTCTTCTAGCTGATGTGTCCTATTTTATTTCTCTCATTCACAGCCAAGCTTTCAGAAAGAATAGACTTAATTTTTTTTTCTCTTCAATCTATTGCAGTCTTACTTCTGCCTCCTTCATTCCACTCAAGTGCTCTTGTTAAGGTAATAACTTCCTGATTGCTAAATCCATTAGATATCTCTTAGTCTTCAACCTACCCAACTTCTTTGGATTTTTATTTTGACTACCTCCTGTACTAGAGCCTAGGAAAACATAATAATTAGGCAAAGTCTCTATTCCTGAAGAGCTCTTAGTTATTCTTTTAGCTCTTGAACTTCTCATTAGTTTTCCTTTATCTGCCACTTAATTTTAGTATCTGAGAATATATGCTTGTTTATTTGTTTTCCCTTCCTACTCTTAGATTTTCCCTGGGTGATATTAATCTCCCAACAATGCCAAAATCTGTCTCCAACCCAGACCTATTTTCCTGGTCTGTTGCCAATGGCTACTAGACTATCACGCAAGTTACTGAAGAATATCTTAAATTCAACATGTCAAAAAATAATTTAATCATCTTTCCTCCCAAACCTTTTCTTCCTTTTTGCTCCTTATCCTAACTAGTTTCATGGCTAACTCATCAGTTTAGTGATTCAAGTGAAAAACCTGGGAATCACAGTAGATTTCTTCCATTTGCTCATTCCTTATCCAGTTGGTCACAGATTTCTCCTCTTTACCCTAATTCTTCTGTTTGTTCCTTTTTACTTCTCCAACTTCACCATTGATGTCTTTCATTTTATATTTCAGCTATATAGAAGTATTTGTAGTTAGTAACTTAAATTCTTAGAATAGGGTGGAGAGAGAGATTAAAAAGAAAAAACTTGTAATTTACTTTAGTGCTACACTGTGTCATGATTCCATACATACCATTTCTTCTTCTAGCATTGCATTCTCCTAATTGTCTTATAAGACCCACTCAAGTGTACTTTATATAGCTTTTTATTTTTATTTTATTTTATTTTAAATATTTTATTTATTTATTTATTTGACAGAGAGAGAGACAGTGAGAGAGCGAACACAAGCAGGGGGAGTGGGAGAAGGAGAAGCAGGCTTCCCGCGGAGCAGGGAGCCCGATGTGGGGCTTGAACCCAGGACCCTGGGATCATGACCTGAGCCGAAGGCAGATGCTTAACGACTGAGCCACCCGGGCGCTCCTATACAGCTTTTTTTTTTTTTTTAAGATTTTTTTATTTATTTGACAGAGAGAGCACAAGCAGAGGGAGAGAAAGGAAGAAGCAGACTCCCTGCTGAGCAAGGAGCCCGATGTGAGACTTGATCCCAGGACACTGGGATCATGACCCGGGCCGAAGGTAGCCGCTTAACTGACTGAGCCACCCAGGTGTCCCCCTATACAGCTTTTTAAAATTCTGTTTTTTAATACAAATAGGTTACGTGTACAGAGTAGTTACAGTGTATTTGGCCCTGTTCAAGGTGTTTTACAACCATTAACTTATTTCTCCTCATAACCTTGTGAGGTAAGTAACTTTTGCATCCTCTTCTCTGATGGGGAACTGAGGCTTAGTGAGAAACTACATAACTTGTGCAAAGTTATATAGCTAATAAATGTCAGAGTTCGGATTCAGACCAGTCTCTTGGACTTCAGAGCCTATGCTCTTGTGCCTTTTCTTTGTACCACCACCTTCCTTTCTTTATATATACACAAAGGATCACAGTACTTATGTATGCTGAATTGCAATTGTTTGTTTCTCAACTTATCTACTTACTAAGTTTGGGTTCCTTAAAGACAAAAATAATGTCTTATTCTTTATCATATTCTACAGAGACTTAGAACACTGTCCGGCTTTTAGTAGGCTTTTAGTAAATGTTTATTGAATGAGTGATTATCAACGTCTGTGGTTATTCATGCAAGAGAGTTATTTTACATTACATAGTCTGAAATATTTTTTTTTTACTGAGGAATTTAGCACATACAATTTTTAAAAAGATTTTATTTATTAGAGAGCACACATGTGCACAAGTTTGGGGGGGAGGGGCAGAGGAAGAGTGAGCAGCGGATTCCCCACTGAGCAGGGAGCCCAATGTGGGGCTTGATCCCGGGGCCCTGGGATCATGACCTGAGCGGAAGGTGGATGCTTAACCGATGGAGCCACCCAGGCACCCCTAGCACATAGAATTTTTGTATGGCTTTTCTAAATATTCTTTTTTTCCAAGTACAGTTTTCTGGTGAATATTATCAGAAATAGTTGTAGCATTCTTCCATCTGTGCCTTTATTCTATCCCCTCCTGCCTATTCAGAATATCTGTGTTATTATCACGTCTCTGTCCTGTGTCTTCAACCTTTTTCTCTCCTTTAAATCGTTCCTATAGCATTTGAGCTTTAAGTTTTATCTCTTCTAATCTCTCCTTTTCCTTTTAGAGCCAAGTTTGTGAAAGCATTGACTAGAGTTGCTGTCTTCATCACCATACCTCCCCATCACCTCTTTGGAGTTGGTTTTGCTAATGTCACAAATGACATATGTGTTGTCAAATCAAGTGGATATTTTTCAATCTCCATCTTACTTTCTCTTCATTTTATTTTTTTAAAGATTTATTTATTTATTTTACAGAGAGAGAACAAGTACTCAAGCCGGGGGGGCAGACAGAGGGAGAGAGAGGGAGAGAAGCACACTCCTCACTGAGCAGGGAGCCCTACATGGGGCTCAGTCCCGCGACCCTGAGATCATAACCTGAGCCAAAACCAAGAGTCGGCCGCTTAACCACCTGAGCCACCCAGGTGCTCCTTTCTTCATTTTAAAACATCCTTTTCCCTCAGCTTCTCAGGTATTAGGTCTGGTTTTCTTTTTATGAGTCTGGCCTCTCATACTTAATCTTCTTTGTCAACTCTTCTTTTTCTACCAGGCCTTAATGTGAGTTCTCAAGTCTTGACTCTATACCTCCACCCTTCTTTATTTCCACTTAAATTTCAAGTATTCTCTCCCAAATCCTTTGTTTTCAATTTCTATCCATATGCCAGTAAGTAGGGTCACTTTGTAACTTCTGCCCAAATATTTCTTGAGAGCCATATACTTGCTTTCTTCATGTCTCCACTTACACGCCTTATACCCCTCAGGTTTAGGAGGTCTAAAACTGAATTTGTGACCTTTCTTTATTCTAAAGGTGAAGGGGAGCTATTGGACAGTTTTAAGCAGGGGAGTGATATGATGTAATTTACATTTTTAAGATGTCTTTATTTAAATTTTAGTTAGTTAACATACAGTGTAATATTAGTTTCAGGTGATTCAACACTTCCATACATCACCCAGTGCTCATCACAAGTGCCTTCCTTAATCCCCAACCCCTATTTCACCCATCCCCCCACCCACTTCCCTTCTGGTAACCATCAATTTGTTCTCTATAGTTAAGAGTCTGTTCTTGGTTTGCCTTTTTCTTTCTCTTTTACCCTTTGCTCATTTGTTTCTTAAATTCCACATATGAGTGAAATCATATGGTATTTGTCTTTCTCTGACTGACTTAACAGCCCAGTGTCCATCAACTGAAGAATGGATAAAGAAAATATGTGTGTATGTGCGCACGCGTGTGCTCACGTGTACACACATACACTAGAATATTACTTAGCCATAAAAAAGAATGAAATCTTGGTATTTGCAACAACATGGATGGAGCTGGAGATTATTAGGCTAAGCAAAATAAGTCAGTGATTTACATTTTTTTAAAAGATTATTTGAGAGCAAGCGCATGCGTGCATACAAGTGGGGGGAGGGGCAGAGGGAAAGAATCTCAAGCAGACTCCCTGCTGAGTGTGGAGCCCAACATGGGGCTTATCTCATGACCCTGAGATCATGACCTGAGCTAAAATCAAGAGTGGGATGCTAAACCAACTGAGTCACCCAGGTGCCCAGTGATTTACATTTTTTAAAGCTCTCTCTAGCTGTTGGATAGAGAATGGAGTGTGGGAATTGGTAAAAAGTGAAGCATAAAAGCCATTTAGAAGACTTGCAATAGTCTTCTTGAAGGATGATGGCAGCTTGGACTAGGATACAGTGGTATAGATGGTGAGAAGTGATTGAATATGAGATGTATTTTGAAAGTAGCATTAACAGAGTTTACAGTGAGGTATGAAAGAAAGAGAGGAATCAAAATGATTCATACGTTTTTGTCTTGAGCAACTGGATGGATGGTGGTGTCATTAAATGAGATGGAACATACTGGAAGGAGCAGGATTGTGGGGGTTCTGTTTTGACTATGTTAAGCATGAGATGCCTATTTGACCTCCAGTTGGAGGATATAGAGTAGGCAATCTTCATATATAAATCAAACTCAAGGGAGAGGTAGAGGCTCAAAATATAAATTTTGGAATTATTAGCATACAGATGGTATTTAAAAGCCTCTGGGCTGGATGAGATCACCAAGGAGGATTAAAGAGAAAAAAGGCAAAAGACTATAACTTGAAGGTGAGAAGGAAAGGAGAAACAAGCAAAGAAGGTCAATAAAATAAGAAAACCAGGACTGCTTGATTTCACAGAAGCCAAGAGAAGAGAGTGTTTCAGGAAGGAGAGAGAGGTCACCTTTGTCCAAGGTTCTAAAATCGTGGACTCTGTAATACTATTATTACAGTACTGTAGTGATCATTGTTGGTACAGTAGGCTTTTGTGGGCTGGCCTAGGGTCCTATTAACTCTTTATAACATGGGAAAAAATACTCAGTTTTATCACAAATTGACCTATAAATTTAGAATTTTTAAATGCAGCCTAATTTTTAATAGTGTCTATACTTTTTAAGGTTCACTTCGTTTTTTTTCTCCCTGAACTATTTAAGGCCTTTTAGAAAAGAAGTCTTTAGTGGTTTTGAACCCTCATATCATTAGATTGTTACCAGTTATCTATACTGGGCAAGCTTGTAGAACACATAAAAGTTATGCTCAGCTAAATATGTAAATATGGTTTCCTGTTATTGAAGTCATCCCACCCTATCCCCTCATATTTTTCCATGATTTTTTAAAACTAAATAAACACTACATAAATATAGTAAAATCAAATAGTATACAAAGGAGACAAAGTCTCCCTTCTGCCCTATATCCCTAGTTCTCTAGACTCTCCCCTGATGTATCATCTGTTGGTGTTTCTAGTGTATCTTTCCAGAAATAGAGTTTGCATATATATACATATAGATACATGTTATCTTTATTTTTAAGCAATTAGAGTACAACATAAAGTATTCTTTCTACACCTATCCTTTTTTTTTTTTTAACTAAAAATATATTTTGGGTATAGTTCTGTATTACCATATTTAGATTGATCTGATTTTTCTTCATGGCTGAAAGTATTGTGTTATATGGATGTACAATAACTTACCATCTATGCAAGAGATATATAGATTGTTCCTGGTCTTCTACTATTTGAAAACACTGCTGCAATGCCTAGTGATAAATATTGCCAGCTTGCCCATTTAATGTCTGTTTTTAAAGTTTTCTTCAAGTTACAGAACTAAAAACTCACACGTATATTTTCCATTTATTTTACTCAACTTTCCCATCCAGCTTATCTGTGAGACTTTATGTTTTATCCCCATAATAACATTATTAGCTAGGAACTTTTATAAACATAACACAGTGAGGAGTAAGTACTGTTATTATTCCCTTTTCACAGAGAAGGAAGCTAAGGCCCAGAGTTGAAAGTCTTGTCTAAGGCCATTAGCTAGCAAGGGACAGAGCCAGGATTTGGAACAAGCAGTGTGGTTCTAAAGTCCATGCTCATAACCCTGTGCTGTGTTCTCGCTGCCTGTCCTCCCCCAGTTCTTTGTGTTACTAATGTAATTCAGGCTTTCTGCCTTAAACTGGACTATACTAATAATGTTTTGTCATTTCAAGTCTTCTTCTCCTATTCTATCCTATATACTGAAACAAGATTAATCTTCCTAAAGCACAACTGTGGTTATTTAGGATGTGCTTCCCAGATCAAAATCTTTCAGTGGCTTCCTGCTGCATTTAGAATTCAACCTGATCTCATGCTCTTCCTTTTCATGTTTGCTACACTGTCGGTGAATTTACTCCAAGCTTTATCTCAGATACTATCACTGAGTTGTCTATAAGACTAAATAGTGAAATAAATTAGAAGTATGATGACTAGCAAAAAAAAAAAAAAATGAGACAAATAGTCTTTGGAGTTGATTGGAGCTTGGAGCTTTTTCTTTATTTCCCTTTTTACCCACAGTAGTTCCTGCCATATGGTTTTATCAACAAACAGTCAACTCACTTAATTTGAATCAGATGTGTAATTGATCAAAAAATGTCAATCACAAACATCTTGGTGTCACGTAAGACCAGTTTCTTAAAACTCACACAAACCTCATGCAGGAATATGGACTTTTTTTTTTTTAAGATTTATTTTCGAGAGAGCGAGCAGGGGGAGAGGCAGAGGGAGAAGGAGAGAGAATCTCAAACAGATTCCCCAATGACTGCGGAGCCCGATGTGGGGCTTGATCCCAGGACCCTGAAATCATGACCTGAGCCAAAACTATGAGTCAGCCACGTAACCAACTAAGCAACCCAGGTGCCCCAGAAATATGGAATTTCTAATGTGCATTCCAAACTGGGTACTTTAGAAAGAGGTAACATATTTAGCTTTAAATACACATGCATATACAAAACTAAACATTGAGAAAACCATTTGGGAAGAAAAATAACTTTTTAAAGCTACATTGAAATTTTTTATGCTCAATTTTGATTTTAAGTATGAAACTTCACTGTGCATTTATGGAAAAAATGCTACAGTGCAAATAAATGTTCTTGTGAAATGGTATCTTTGGAAATTATTATTTCTGAGTAAAGAATAGCATTTTATTTTATTTTTTTAGAATAGCTGTTTATTTTTTAAAAAAAAGATTTTATTTATTTATTTGACAGAGACACACAGCGAGAGAGGGAGCACAAGCAGGGGGAGTGGGAGAGGGAGAAGCAGGCTTCCCACTGAGCAGCGAGCCCGGTGCGGGGCTCAATCCCAGGACCCTGGGATCATGACCTGAGCCGAAGGCAGATGCTTAATGACTGAGCCACCCGGGCATCCAATAGAATAGCTGTTATTTTTTAATATAATGCTTCATGCAGGTATCTTACTGGCAGTCATGTCTACTTTGGCAGTATTCATATCTGATATTTTTTGCTTTTGCATTTAAATTTGTCTTACTGGCTCTCTGCTTGTTACATAATAGGATTGTTATCAGTGTTTCAAAACAGCTTGATTTTAAATGTTAAACTTCTAAAAACAGGTTTTAAAAAAAATTTATTTGAGAGAGAGCAGGGAGGGGCAGAGGGAGAAGGAGGGAGAATCCTAAGCATGCTCCACACTTAGCACGGAGCCCAACACGGGGCTTGATGTCAGAACCCTGAGATAATGACTGGAGCCGAAATCAAGAGTCAGACATCCAACTGACTGAGCCTCCCAGGCGCCCCTAAAAACAGTTTTAAATTAGATAGCAGACATTAAAAATTTGTTATTTGGTGAATATTTTGTTGTTTTTTGTCAGATTTGGTCCAACACAAGCTTTTATTGCCTTTGGTCAAGTCTAGGTATTTTCTTTGAACACACTGCATTTGCCAACAGAAAATGGTGACCCAAGAGAAGCGAAAGTGAGTTCATAAAGAACAATTGTGACTTCACTTCAAAATTGATTACTTTTCTAATTTTAATCGGATAACAGAATCAGTAGCAAAGTAATAAATGACATTTCTGGATAGAGTCATTTAACTATAGAATTTGCGAATTTCCTTCTGCTTGGTTCCTCAGTTTCACTTGCAGAAATAGGGAGGGTTCTGTGTTTCTAAAGAGCTACCTATCTTTGGTGGTCCTTAAAGGAGGTAGGTTGCAAAATTTTAGTTCATCAGGCATTGTCACAATGTATTGATTAAAAACAAATCTGTTTTTCATATTTAGTCGCTTATATCTACACTCACCCAACACATAGTCTTTCTCTCCCTCAAGGATGTTTTTGGGGGAGAGCGATCATTCTCTGGGTACTCGTTAGAGTGTAGGAAATCCAGAAACAGGAAAAGACCAAGTCATGTAGTCTGACTCCTAAGTGGGTTATTACTATACATTTTTATTTTAGTATATTAGGATTCAAATATTTCATTGTTAGTAAAGTGATTATTTTCTAGGGTTGTAGGATGTCTGTCATACTCATTATTTTTATTTTTTAATTGTTTAATTTACATTCTAGTTAGTTGACATACAGTTCAGTATTGGTTTCAGCTCATTTTTTTTTTAAACAAAGTTTTGCTGGAGATAAAAAAAAAAAGTGATATTCAATTAAGAAAAACACACCCTCTGGCTATGGTTTACACATTTCAAGACAGGCACATTGACACAGATACACAGAGTATAAATGCAGGCAGGTTTTTTTTTTTTTTAATCTTAAACACAGAAAACATAAGCAGTAAAAAAAAAAGTTTTAAAATTAACTTTTTTTCCCCTTTTCCCCATCTTCTGAAACTTTTTAGAACCATAAAATGTTAAAATTGAAAAAGACCTTAGAAATTATTTTACCCTGTCTTCTATCCAGCGTGGGAATCCTTCCCACAATAGCACTAATCTTTTTAAAAAATCTCTATTTTAATGTTTTGGGTTTTTTTAAAAAAGTAAACTCTATGTACAACATGGAGCTTGAACTCACGACCCCAAGATCAAGAGTTGCATGCTCTATCAACTGAGCCAGCCAGGTGCCACTAAATCTCTATGGGCGCCTGGGTGGCCCAGATGGTTAAGCGTCTGCCTTCACTTAAGGTCGTGATCCCAGAGTCCTGGGATCGAATCCTGCATCGGGCTCCCTGCTCCTTGGGAGCCTGCTTCTCCCTCTGCCTCTCTCTCTCTGTCTCTCATGAATAAATAAATAAAAATCTTTAAAGAGGTCTACTTATTTTGACCTCTTAGATTAATGGGCTGCCCATTATGTTGTAGAGAAAGCTGTCAGATTATTTGTTGACTCTATTACAAAGACTTGCTTTAAATTCAGCTGCAAATTCTATGACTTTCTCCCAGTTGTGTCTTCTTCTAGAATGTGAAATAAATCTATTCCTTCTTCCATTTAACCACCCTTTGGAAAACATTTATAACATTCTGGGTCTGAATTCTTTTTTACTTTTTAGCCTGGGGTTTGCAATTTAACCTGGAGTCTGTGGCTGGTTTTCAGGGAATTGTATCATTATGTAAAATTGTGAGTATATATGTTCATTTTTCTGGGAATAGAGCCAATAATTTTTATTAGTCTCAATAGATTGTGATTCCCCACCAAAATTAATATGCTAGACCTACCTGGATGGACCTGGTAATCTGCTTTTTGGTTTTGTTTTTATTTTTATTGTTTTTAATAAGTTTGCAATATGCCAGGAAATCCAGCACCTCAAGAACTATTGCTCTAGGTAGTTTCTGAGATTCTTGGAGCATTTCTGATTCCATTGAGAATTGTAGAATTTTTAGAGCCTTAGAGACCATCTAGTATACATACAGTTTATGGAATATTTATAGTGAATTCTTTCTGTCAAAAGATTAAGCTGATCCAGAAGGGTGAGGTTTTTATTTAAAAATGTATTTCAAAGTCTTGGCAGCCATTCATAAACATTAAGAATGTGGTGGTGCTATTTTAAATCAGAAGTGTTCCCAAGATTTTTTTTGTTAGATTTAATATTTTAATCTAACACAAGTTTATGAATTATGCTTTTTTATTAACTTTTAATCTGTAAAATTTTTAGCCTATTTGGTTTTTACAAATCCTAAGGAAGGACAGTATGGCTTAGCATTCAGTCATTTATGAACACTGATTTCAATATCCCATCTAGCTTTTGGAACAGGTTGAGCCAAGAACAATTCCTCCTGTGCCTACCCCCCTTCCCCAAAGACAAAACTCCTCAACCAACAAGGCTTTTTTTCTTCTTCAGTAAAGTAATAGTTGAATAACTAATAACATAAACCAAATGACAAAGAGCCTCTTAAGATTTGAAGATGTCCCTCAATGTGCTATGATTACTTCACTTTTATAGAAGTCTATGTATGATAGGCATACATTTTGCTACAAATGTCAGAGGAGTGAAGTCAGAAGAGACAAAAGACTAATGTGAAAGAGAACAGAAAAATGAAGTGCGGCAGGGGAAATGAACATTTTTAATAAACAACAGAAATGGTGAGCAACAGAGATGGCAAGAACCAGCATTTTCATTCACTTACCATTTATTCCTCTCTTAGTGTTGGCTTATAAACAGATATATATGAAAACAATATTTTAAATAAAAAGGGGCACCTGGCTGGCTCAGTTGGTAGAACATGTGACTCTTGATCTTGGAGTACAGAGTTCAAGCCCCAAGTTGGGTGTAGAGATTACTTAAATAAAACTTTAAAAAAAATCTTAGAAAAAAAGAATGTTTTAAATAGATAAATAGTAAATGGTGTAGTTAAAGAGAGGCAATATAACATATCTGATATCTGGGGGATGTATAACTGCTTTTGCCTCAATATTGCAACTCCCCTTGGGTGCCGGGGTGGCACAGTCTGTTAAGGGTCTGACTCTTGGTTTTAAAGCTCAGGTCATGATCTCAGGGTCCTGGGATCGAGCCCCACATCAGTTCCATGCTTAGCGGGGAGTCTGCTTGAGATTCTCTCTCTCCCTCTGCCCCTCCCACTCATGCTTGCTCTCTCTCCCTCTCAAATAAATAAATAAATCTTTAAAAAAATATATTGTAACTCCCTAAAGATAACATTTCTTGTGTAAGCCATTAAGTAATCAATAGCTTCTCACACCCTTAAAACAATCAGACTGCATGTTTCATACAGTTTCATACATAACCATTTTGACTCCTAAAAACCTAAGGTATGGGAAATACTAGTTATTTCATTCATTAAAGTGACTTATGTGGTTTTTATTTTAATAAGGTAGCAATATGATGGTATAATGGGAGAGAATACCAGAGTCTTGGGAGAGAAGAGCAATTTCTTTGGGGGGTTGAGAGAATGTAACTTTAGTTGAGAATCATTGCCTTAATATTCATTCATTCGTTCAACAAGTATCAAGTACCTCTATTAGACACATTTCTCAGGTGCTGAATTGAATTATGACTAAGTAATAATATAGAGTGGTTAAGAATGATTTTGATCTAGGGGCACTTGGCTGGCTCAGTTGGAAGCCACGTGATGCTTGATCTTAGGGTCGTGAGTTTGGGCCCCACATTGGGTGTAGAGATTACTTAAATAAATAAAACTTTAAAAAAAGAGTGATTTGGATCTAAACCGTATGGGTTTGAATCCCAGATTTTTCATTTGCTTAGCTAAGTGACCTTGAGAAAATTACTTAATCTCTCGAGGTCTTGGTTTCTTCATCTGTAGGTTGGGAATCATAATATTATCTATATCAGAGATATAGATAATATATCATAGAGTTGTGGTGAGGATTAAATAAATTCTTGGAATAGTATTGTTATTAAGGGAATGCAGTTCTTTTTATACACGCACAAATATAAATATAATTTTATATATATATATATACATATATAATGCTATGATTAATTAAGCCATAACAGTACAGTATAGCACTCTAATTTATATTTTGGTTTGTATTGATTTATATACCACTCTGTTTCAAAAAGGATTTGAGACAGAATGGAAGCCTCCTAAAGAATACTCTATATTCAACCAACACAACAGAACTAAGATATGGGTTCAGATCTTCTTGCTTTGAAAGGCAAAAGGCAAAAACTTAAAGATGAGTGTATTT
The DNA here is from genome assembly GCF_009762305.2 of Zalophus californianus. NCBI lineage: Eukaryota > Metazoa > Chordata > Mammalia > Carnivora > Otariidae > Zalophus > Zalophus californianus. The sequence goes on from NC_045606.1 coordinate 84,138,518, forward strand.
AAGTGCTAGGAATAGATACTCAGTAATTCTCCTAAAGTGTATAAGAAAGTGATTTACTTAACAAGTGGATCACCGCTAGCCCAAAGTGTGCCATTGTGCAAATTATTTAAAAATGCCTTTTCCAGGCATGCTGGCTGGCTTAGTCAGTGGAACAGGTGACTCTTGAACTTGGGGTTGTGAGTTCGAGCCTCACACTGGGTGCAGAGATTACTTAAAAATAAAAATTAAAAAAAACTTAAATAAAAATGCCTCTTCTGGGTAAACGTAGTCCTTTGGGTGCATTGGGGAATAGAGTGCAGGCTGGATTTTAACCCCACTTAGCCACTTGGCCTGCGGCTTTTGTGAGGTAAGCAATCTACACAGCTGTGATTCTAAATACAGTATTAATTTGCTTCTCTTTTGAAATGACACTGAATTGTATAAAGCATTAAGACCATACTGTGTGGGATAGCCGCCTAAATCAGAATTTTAGATCGGGTGCCTGGGTGGCTCAGTTGTTGGGCGTCTGCCTTCGGCTCGAGTCATGATCCCTGGTTCCTGGGATCGGGTCCTGCATTGGGCTCCCTGCTCCGCGGGAAGTCTGCTTCTCCCTCTCCCACTCCCCCTGCTTGTGTTCTCTCTCACTGTGTCTCTCTCTGTCAAATAAATAAATAAAACCTTAAAAAAAAATTTTAGATCATGTTAAATAGTTCTATTTGTGAGAATATTTATAATTGTTTCAAACATATTTTGAATGCAATCTGTCCCATATCAACACAGTTTTTTCATATTTTAAAATTTTTTTATACTTTTTACTTCGAGATATTGTAGACTCACATGCAGGCGTAAGAAATGATACAGAATGCTATACCTACAATACAGAATTCATATACCTTTCATCTAGTTTCCCCAAATGATAACATCTCGTTATTGTTGTATAATAACACAACCAGGAAGTTGACATTGATACCACCCACTGACCTTACTTTGATTTCATTAGTTTTATATGCATTCATTTGTGTGTATGTTTGTATTGAGTTCTAGGCAGTTTTATCACGTGTGCAGATTTGTGTGACCACCTAGTTAAGATATAGAACAGATCGTTGCAATGACTCCTCATGTTATCCTTTTATAGCCACAGCCACTTCCCCCAAACCCCTGGCAACCACTAATCTGTTTTCCATCTCTATAATTTTGTCACTTCAAGAATGTTATGTAAATGGAATCCTACAATATGTAACCTTTTGGCATTGACTTTTTTCATTCAGCACAGTTCCCTTGGGAGCCATCCAAGTTGTTACACAGATCAGTAGTTCATTAATATTGAGCATTATGCCATGGTATGGATATACCACAGTTAAATCACTCATTCATTGGAAGGTTGTTTCCAGATTTTGACTATTATTGATGAAGCTACTGTGAACATTTGTGTACAGGTTTTTGTGTGAGCGTAAGTTTCTTTTTTTTCCAGATTGCTGGGTGCTGAATTTTATCAAATGCTTTTTCTACATTGATTGAGATGATCATATGGTTTTTCTCCTTATTCTGTTAATGTGCTGAATTATACTGGTTTTTTAATGTTAAATCACTCTTATATTCTTGGAATAAATTTCAGTTGATCATGATGTATTATCCTTTTTGTATAACTTTGATTTTATTTCATAACATTTTGTTTGGAATTTTTGTGCCTGTTTATAAGTGATGTTGACCTGCAGTTATTTTTAATGTCTTTATCAGATTTTGATATCAAGGTTCTATTAGTCTCATAAATGAGTTTCTCTATTCGCTGCAAGCATTTGTGTAAGATAAGTATCATATCTTCCTTCAGTGTTTGGAGTGAAGCCATCTAGTACTCTTAAATTTTTTGCACAATGACTAAATTTGTATTTTTCTATCAATATCTGTATTAATCACTTTCTATATCTTTCTTCTGAACAAGCAAAGACTTTATCATTCTTCTGCTTTCCCTTCTCTCAACCCCCTTCTTATCCTCACAGTTATTCTTGTCAATATCATCTGTAATTGTAGTTTTGAATATTAGTAAACTTGTGTTTTGTTCTTTTCCCAATCAGCACTTAACTTCAAGGCCTTACTGGTTTCTCTCCTTACCCTTTTCTTGTACCTTGTTTATTTGTTTCTGGGTTTTGTTTTTTTTTTTTAGCTCCAGATATATATCTTTGAGTAATTCTTTCCCCAGAAGTCTGAGGGAAACAAAATTTTTGTGTCCTTATACATTAAAAAATGTCGGAATTTCAATCTCACGATTGAGAGTTTGAGTAGATAAAGAATCTGGACCATCTGTTGAAAAGACTGTTCTTCCCCATTGAGAAGTCTTGTCACCTTTGTCAAAAGTCAATTGACCATAGATATTTGGGTTTACTTGTGGACTCTCAATTCTATTCCATTGATCTATATGTCCATCCTTATGCCAGTACTGAACTGTTTTGAATATTGTATCTTTGTAGTAAGTTTTGAAGTCAGAAAGTGTGAGTCTTCCAATTTAGTTCTTTTTCAAGATTGCTTTGGTTTTCTGGGTTCCTTGAATTTCCATATGAAGTATACCATTAGCTTGTCCACTTCTGGAAAAAAGGCAGTTGGAATTTTGGTTGAGATTGCTTAATTCTTTTATATCTTAACTTTGTGAAGTACTTTCTACTTCTTTTTCCTTCTGTACTGTATTCTGGTGAATTTCTTGGCTCTATCTTTTATTGTACTAATTAAGTTTGTTCATTAGTTCTTAGGTTTTTTACTTCAGTGATCAAAATTTAATTTCTGAGGGCTCCAATTGATTTCTTTTTTAAATAAATGTATTATTATCTTGCATATCTCTGAGGATATTAATTGTATTTGATCTAAGGTCTTACCCTATTTAACCTGTCAACTTTCTTTGGGTGTGAGTTCTGTTAGTCACACTCATGCCTCTTTTTCATGTTTGAGTCTTGGTTTTACGCTCATTTCCTGTAAATGTTACATCTATTACTGCAGCATGTCTCCACTGATTGTAGGTAGAGATGGAATGGGACGGAGTGTACCATTGCCAGTCTTCTTTGTACAAGTGTCCCCTCTTCTACCTGGGAGTTAATATCCATCTAGGGTTCTGTCTTACTCTCTGATCCAGTGTTAATACTCATTGTTCCTACCTGGGGAGTGATACCTGTCTTGTTTAATGCCACTATTCCCATCTGGGAATACTTCTATTCCATAATGCTTGACCCAAAGAGGTAAATGGGGGAGAGGCTGATCTGCTTTGTAACTTCTGTGCTACCCGCCAATCTGTAAATTCTGTTAAGTTGTTTCAGTTCTTTCTGCTGTTATCTGCTTCTGGGCTTATTTTACTGTAAGGTCTGCTCTGACCACTTGCAGTAGCCCTTTACTCTGGGTGTATAGGACCATGTTTTTCATATTTCAGTGATTCCTCATAGTGTTAGTCCACTAAAAACATTTCTTGCTTTCTTTTGATTATGGATTTTTAAAAAAAAATGGCTTCTGTGTTATTTGCCGGGATTTGGGGAAAGGGGAGTGTGCTCAGCCTACCACCCTGTTTCAGTCAATGCCTATGTCATATTTATAATGAAATAAATTTAATAGAAAGGAAAAAAAATAAAAGTTAGCAAAAAATAGGGGTGCCTGGCTGGCTCAGTTGGCAGAGCATGTGACTCTTGATCTCTGGGTCCTGAGTTTGAGCTCCACGTCAGGTGTAGAGATTTCTTTAAAAAAATTATAAACATTAGCAAAAAACAAAATATTGAAGAAATTATGCTCTTTGTTTTTGTTTTGAAGAGTAGAAGCAATCACAAATGAAGATTGGCAGTTTGAATATATAAAAATCAAAGCTTCAGTGACCAAAAGTTCAGACCAGGAATATATCTATATGAAATTGGAAAGGCATATATTTGCTATGTTGCTGGTTTCTCTCTGTTTCTGATCTTTGGGTAAAGGAAGAAAATGTGGGTTCTGAAGTCAGCACCTACTTTGCATGAATAACCTCTGTAGAGTCAACATTAGCTTGTGCCTATGACAGACTTATGTTGGTGGCTGAGAGAGAAACAGGTCAGAGATGTTTGACAGAGCTCTGAGAAAACATCAAAAGGATTTTTTATTATAAGTGTCGTTCAGTAATTTTCAATATTATTCCCTTAGTGTTATTCTAAATTTGTTTGTATTTTTCCATTATAAAATATATCATGGAATTTTTGGATACTATAAAAGAGGCGATAATCCTCAATCCTAATCATAACCACTGTTAACACTTTGGTATGTTTCTTTACAGTATTTTTTTAACATAGTTAAAAAAATAAAGTAATATGATATTATTTTTCTTCCAGTCCAAAAGTAATGCCTACTCAATGGGAAAGCTTGGAAAATAAAGACCAGCATTAAGGAGAAAAATCCCAAAATCACTCATAATAACCACCCAAAGATAACCACAATTAAAATTTGTTGTATATCCTTCCTGTATTTTTCATGAATCTATACAAGCACTTTTTTCTTTACTAATATGGTATCATACTCTGGTACTATTTTGTACTTGCATTTTTTTGTTTACAATATATTGTGAATATTTTCTCATGTTAATAAATATTCTTGTATATACTTTTTAGTGTGTGGAATATGAACATATTTAAGTATGTTTATTTAGCATACTTACTTAACCATCTCCCTATCATTGGACATTGAAAGTGTTTCTAATTTTTTACCATTATAAATAATATCATAGTGAGTATCTTTGTCCATACATCTTTCCATGCATCTGTGATTGTTTCTTTAGGAATAAATTCCTAGAAGTGGAATAGCTGGGTCAAAGGGTATGTACATTTTAACACTTTTGATACATAAAAATGTCAAATTTTAAGCTAATCACTTGTTATATTCTGTCTTGTATTGCTATCTAATTGTTTTATGTGTCTGTCTTGTCTCCCTAATTAGAATATAAGCTTCTTGAGGTCAGGGGAAGTTTCTTATAAATCTTTTGTATCCTTTGACAGTATGGTTTACAATGTTGGACTTAGGAGTTATCAACAAAAATTGTATTGATTTAAAGCTGTGGTTCTCCAGACTTTTGGATATCATTAACTTGTAATTTAAAAAATATGTGTATTTTGGGGCTACACATAGGCTTGTAAATTTTCTATTTTTCCAAGAAAGAATAATAAAATCAAAACCAACTACCCATTTCCTATCACCTTCATTTCATAAAATAAAGCATATTTAATAACAAAAACTTCCTAATCCCTGAAAAAAAGACAGGCCTTTAAATGGAACACTACCTTTAAAAAAAAAAAAAAATCACTGCCTTGTCCATTTTTTTTTGCTTTTGTTTTTGTTTTGGGCTGGTCAGTCTTTACCTTAGCCTACTAGCAGCGGTCTGTAGACCAACATTTGGGCATTGCTGATTTAAAAGACTTAGACAGTTAAAAGATAACCCTTTTACAAAAATGAATATTTCTTCCCCTTGCCCAGGAGTCTGCCTTCTCCACGTTATAAGTACGTATGCACCAGTAATGCCATTTCATTACACACTATTTGTGTATCTCTATGTACAAGTACTACGGTAAACAAACCAGACCTTGCTGATTAACATCTAAATTTATTTTCAGTTGCCAAACCCCAAAACTGTACACTTTCTAAGGAATTTGAGACAGGATAAGTGTGGTATAGTATAATGGAAAGAAGGCAGGTTTTACAGTCAGACACGCTGAGCTTGGATGCTGGGTCAGGCATTAAGTCACTTAATTTTCCTTTGGCTTCCTGACTTGTAAAATTAAGATGATAGTGTCTTCCTCAAAGTGTTTTTATGGCTACCGTTATGGCAATTACTTCACTGTAATATAATTACTTGTTTAGACATCTGCCTTTCTCACAAGACCAAGAGCTGTTGAGGGTAGGAGTCATCTCCTTGCACTATCCTAGGGCCTAGCCTAGGGTTCAAGGCATAGCAAATGCTTAATGAAATGACTGTTGAATCCATACAGGATTGTTGTGAGGATCAAATAAGATATGTGTGGAAGCTCTTTGTAAACTTTAAACTCTATATAAATTTAATTGTATTGCCAGTAAAAGCTTTCTTTGGGAACTATCAAACTTTGGGAAGAGAAAAAATTATCCCATTTACCAGTTTAGTAATGCTTTGTATTTTTCTACGATATTATAAGAAAACAAGTTTTAATTGGGATTAATATGGAGCTAATTTGCTTCCTGGGAAGGCAGATGAATTTTCTTTTTTCTCTCCCACAGTGGAAGTGCCAAGATAGTAAATGTTTGCTTTATTTGGTTGTCACCATAACATTTTAATTATAGCATTTTAATCAGCTTATTTCATATTCAAAGAATGGTGCCCATTGCTTTATCCTCTTAACCATTTAACTGATAAAAGATTACCAAACCTGGGAGAAAACAGAAGCCTGCATTATGCCAAATTAATTTTAGCCAGAGCTCCTTTTTTGACATTCACTGATTTTTTAAAAATGTCATAATTTCTAATCTGTTTGTAAAGCTTCTGGTGAATTTTTGCCACAAGATGGCATTGGTGATTATTGAATGCATGTTCTGTTGAACCAGAATTCTGAAAAATGGTGTACATGTTGTTTGTATTCTTTGGGGATGAGTTGAATACCTTCATCACTGCTTATATATTAATTTAATTTTGTTTTGACTTCCAAAACAGGGTTAAATGCTACTTTACATCACTTCTTTCTGTATTCAAGTATTGTTTTGTTTCCTGTTTTTCTGTCTTTATAACTACAGTAACTATGTATTATTTGCCATGTGTTGTATGTGTCTGACTTATTGCTGATAATTGTGGTAACAGGTAAGAAGAAAATACGATGGGACCCAGTTAGGAGGCGCTTCATTCAGTCCTGTCCCATCATAAGGATCCCTAACAGGTTTTTGAGAGGTGGGTGATAACTAGCAAGAGATCTGTGCTTCATATGGATGGGTTAAAGGGAAATTTGAATTTTCTAAACTCAAATCTCTCTGGTTTTTAAAAATTGTCTAAACAGTTAAAATTGGAGTAAGAAAAGTCTAGAACTTAATTTTAAACCTGTGTTTCATATTGACCACTGTTGGAATTGTAATTATAAGTTTTAGGGAGTTAGAATCACTTAATGTATATCAGATGGTAGATGGTAGAAATAAATCATCTAACTGATATCAGTATTATTCTACTACAACCATCTGAGAAAGAACTTGGAGTGAATAATCTATAAAATATGGGTGTGGGAAAGAATTTTCTAAATATCATTCTGAGGAAGAAATAAAGCTTAATTTATTTGATTGTATAAAATTAAAAACCTCGTATGTCAAAAACTATAAATAATGGCAGTCACTCCTTTGCTGTCCTGCCCACCGTTCCCATGCAGTGTATTCAATAAATTTAAGAAAAAGAAAACATAAATAACAAGATAAAGCGGGTAATATTTGTAACAAATGGTTACTATCATGAATATATAAGGAGCTCTTATAAACCAGTAGTTTAAAAAGCAAATACCCACTAGAAAAATAGTTAAAAGGACATGAATAATCAATTCAATTCAAAGGTCAGTAAATATGAACAAATATTTATTTTTACTATTATGTAAATATAATTAAAATTATAAGATATCATTTTCACCTATGAGGTTGCTAAAGACTAAAAATAAGAATACCCAGTGTTGGCAAGGGTATGGGGACATGAAGCTCATACACTGAGGGAAGTGAAAATTTCACACAGCCTATCTGGATTCAATTTGGCAATATAATGTAAAAAAAAACCTAAAAATGGTGACATCCTTTGACCTAGTAATTCTTTCTTTTAGAAATGTTGCATTCCTTCTATTTCTTATTTTTTCCACCAAAAGATACTCTATACTGAAAAAAAAATCTCAAAAGACGGTTGAAAACTGGTTCATGCTATTTTTCGAGATACAACAAATTGTCAGACAAGCATGGCTAATGTGATTTAGACTTCAATAAATTACTTATAAGCCACTATATCTAATTTTGAGTGAAGATTATTAAAAAAAAAAAAGTCTTGCAGCTGCTATAGATGTTCTATATCTAGTACCTAATCTATTTTTAGCAGCCATGTTCCACAGCATGGAAAGAATAAAATCTAGACTAAATGGGTCAAGATAAGATACTTAGGGTGGTATGCTATCTTTTAGAATAAATAATAATTTTATTGGTACAAATTAAGAAGATATAATTTTAGTGTTATGTGACATGAACCATTGTGCATACATGGCCAAGCAGGCACATCAAATTCTGTAACATTTTTTTCTATTTATAAACTAGAATGCTAATTTATTGTTTTACAATGAGAAAGCTAACTTGGGCTGACTAAATTTAAGTACAATTAAGAAATTGTTTAATTAGCACATAGAATTTAATATAATACCAATTTTGTCCAATTATAAATATAAAAAAGCAAAGGAAGCAATGAAATAACATCATGTCTGGATGGTGAAATTTTATTTTCTTTTGAATATTCTGTTTTTCAATTTTTTAATCATGGAAAAAAGAGATTAGCACAGGTAAGTTGCACACCTTTGATTATTCTGTAAGCCCTAACTTGCCTCCAACCGTGGCTGAGAAAGATGTCTCTGTCAGTGCTGAGGGAGGCGGGAGGAAACCCAGCATCACCATCATCAGTCACCAGTGACTGCCTCTAAGTCAGTGGTCTTGTCTTAGTTCTCTCCTTCTTTGACCTGTTTGTAGTGTTTGATGCTGTTGACCACCTGCACCCTCTTAAATTTTCCTCTTCTTTTGGGTTACTTTACTGTACAATCCTAGATGTTTTCTTCTTCTCTTTGTTCATTCTGTTTCCCCTCACTAGCTTCTTTCTTCGTACCCACTAGAGGTGGGTATTGCTCCAACGTTCTGTCCTTTCCATTATCTCCTTTGGTTCTCTCATCAGCTTTCACAGACTTAATTCTCTTCGTTCGTTCGTTCATTCTTTCATTCTTTTAGTATTTCTTGATTGCTTCCTGTGTAACAGGCAGTGTACTAGCTCAATATCTAGATAATAGAGAATCAGATAAAGAAACAATTACAGCAAATAATTTGAGTATAATTCTTTGTGATAAGTGCTGATGAGGTAGGATGGTATGGGATTACACAGAAGAGGTACCTGACTCAGCTTGTGGGGAGCAAGGAGAAGAGTGGCCATCAGGATAACTTCAGAAGAGATGTACTTGAAGGCTGAGTAGGTGTTAATGAGCAATGGAGGGTTAGAACATCTCAAATCATGAGGACCGCACAGCTTAAGTAAAGGCAGTTAGGCAGAACAGAGCATAGACTCTCAGAGAACTGTAGGGAGTTTAGCATAGTGGGAAAGAGTATGGAGAGAAGAAGCTGGAGAAGGCCCAGATCAAGTGGGGGTACCACCCAAGGGGAGTTTTCAAAATCACTTTGTTTTTTTAACCAGTGAAGAGATTTAACTGAAAGACCAGTTATGAGGTTATTATAGTTATCAAGGTGAGAAGTGATCGAGCCTGCTGTGAAGGTGGTTGTAATAAGAGCAGAGAGTAGGGAATTGATTTGAAATATAAGGAAGAAGAATTTGATGGGACTTGATTGATTTGACGAATACTGAAGAGGAGGAGCTTTCTGTGTGGACCATTGTACTCTTTATATGTGTTATATAGGTCGATAGTGGGGCAGATTTGAGAGAAAAGATGATACATTCAGTTTATAAGCTCCCCAAACCAATAATAGTAACCTTGAACCCTCAGCATAAGAGTTATTTCCAGGGAAAGCTCCTTGGAAGGCCTATCTCTGTTCTGATGCCACCCTCTGTGTACCTGCCTGTATCATAGCACTTATCACACTGAATTATAGTCATTGCTTTCCTTGTCTGTGCCTGCCGTTAGACTGTAAGCTCTGTAAGGGCAGGAGTAGTGGGACAGTGCCTTTCATTTCTTTATCTCCAGTCTGTAGCACAGTGCATGTGGTAGGTATATCATGTGTATTTCAGTCCAACTGAATTATTAAAAAGGCCACTGTCAGGGAATAAGATGGGACTAAAATTTTCATACGTTCTCAACTTCCCTCTGGTGGTGTGACTGTAAACTAATGAGTTGTTGAGAACACAAACATGCTGTTGTTTATTGTTTTCTTAGATTAAAAAAAAAATCTGTGCTTTTGAAATTGCCACTTTCAAGCCTCTCATTTTGGGAATCCTATACATTACCTCTGTTGATTCTGGTTTAAACAGTTTCAAAGGGCTCATTTTCTGTCACTAGATTCCTTTACTAGATCCTGCATTTTTTCATAAAGATATCTCTACCAATTAAAAGTGTGGTGTGAAACAATACTGGTGTGATAAAAACAATAGGTTTCCATTACAAAATGATGGCCTAAATGTATCCATTTACATTTCCATGCTTCTTAATATCATTGCAAAAGACAAAACAGACATAAGAGAAAGAACAAATCCTAATTGTAGAAAAGGAAGGCTTTGAAGCCAGATTATCTATGTCTGAATCCAGGCTCTACCATTTACCAACTGTGTGACTTTGGGCAAGTTCCTTACTCTTTTTTTGTTTTTTTTTTTTGGTCTTCAATTTCCTCCTCTGTAAAATGAAGACGATGATAGGAGTACCTACCTCCTAGGATTATTGTGAGATCAAGAGAGAGATTATGTGCAGAGCACTTTGAGTTTTTACATTTAGCCAATGTTGAATTAATCTTAGCTGCTTTCATTATTATTCTATAATACCAGAAATTCTAAGGAATTTCAGGGTAATAGAAAGCAGTTGGAATTATATTGATTGAGAAACCAGAACAGAATAAAATGGAATCCAAAATAGGTGCTCATGCTGCACGCTGCAAGTCCGAGAATTCTTAGTAAGACATCTTTCCTGAAACTCCAAGCCCAGCATCAGCAAGTATGGGAGTAGGGAGCAGGTGTAGGAAAAATGTCACATCAAAGCAAATAATTAAGGGACTTCCTCCAAAACAGTTATTTCCCTTACTTCTCTCTCTTCATATTAAGAGCTCTGGCAACAGCATTAGTTCTAGGATAAAGCTATGAGGACAGCTCCTCAAGTGGAGTTAGGGGATTTGCTTTGGGGAAGGTTGAGCAGGGTATGTTCGTATGGACTGGGATTGGAGAGAGAGTGGGGGCACAAAGCGGAGCTTTGGATGAGGGAGGTGGAACAGGGACAGGAAAAGAAAGGGAGCTCCATCAAGGTGTGATGTTACATTAAAGGACCATACCATCAAAATATGGCCTTTCTCATTCTGGCAATACCAAGGCAAAGCTACTTACCTTTTCTCTACTTCTAAAGGGCAACCTGTCTGTCAGTGTACCACTTACCTGCAGAAGCCCACAGTGAGAGAGCCCTCCCATTTGGAGGTTTGGAGGCAAAGTACTACAACTATCGAGGAAACCCATGTCTCTCACAATCACTAACCAATGTAGTCCTTCATTTATTAATATAAATAGGTGATCAAGGCCCATCAGACGTTTGAGGGAGATTAGACTTGAAAGAGGATGACTAAGATGAACAGATGAAACACCTGACCGTAGTGGAAACAGAGATAATGAGGAGGCAGAATGGAACTTTGGGAAGATCTGATCATAGATTTCCTCAGAGTCAAGAGTGAATTGGGTCCATAAATAAAAACTAGCTGTTGCAGAGAAAAATGAATGATTAAAGAATTAGTTCTTATGTCAAAACTATAAGTCTTGATTGCTGACATAAAAATGGAGTTGGAGTGTTAAAAGACAAGCTTAAGACCAATTTTTATGAAAATAAAAAAGCAATATAGAGACCATAATACAAGAAGACCAAAAGAGAAAATACATGAGAGAAATTCATACTTTGAGGATAAAAATACATGAGAGAAATTCATACTTTGAGGATATCCATTTCATAGAGTTACAGAAGGAAAGATCAGACAGTGGAAGAGAGAAAATAAAGAAATACAGAATATTTCCCTATACTTAAGAAAGACTCTGACTTTTCAAGTGTAAAGGGCCCACCAAGGAACAGGCAGGAAGAACACAAAAACAAGAGCGTGTATCTGTACATTGCTGAACTCCTTATGATTCCAGAGACAGGAAATAGTGTACATTTTCTTAGTCTTAGACCAAGACTAAGAATCAGACTGGTGTTGGATTTCTCACCTGCAAAATGATTTGCTAAGAAGTACCTTCAGTGTTCTGAGAGAAAATTATTTTGAACAGAACTCTGTACCCAGCCTCACTAATGTTTAAGTGGGGATAAAAATAAATGAGAAGTCTGAAAATTTACAACACATACCCTTTTTGACAAAATTACTTTGAAGAGGTACTCCCAGTAAAATGAAAACAAATCCAAGAAAGAGGGAGATTGGGATATAGGAAGCAACAGTGTGCAAAGAAACCAGTAAAACTTAAGAACTACGTCCAAATAAAGGGACTGTGAAGCCAAGTTTAATTGTTAAGAAAAGATTTATAAAAATACAGAATAAGATAAATGTGTGTATGTATGTGTGTATATATGTTTTATATATATAACATTCTGTAGCTAAAAATACAGAATAATATAAATACGTGTGTGTGTGTATATTTGTATGTGTATATATATAGATATAAGTAACATTCTATAACATTTCAGACGTTTTAAACATCTTAAAACTGCTTAAGGTCATCTAATTTTTTGTTCCAGAATTTACAGGTGTAATATGGGCTTATTAAAATTCAAATAATACGGAAATATATAGGGTGAAAAATGAATATCCTTATCTCAAGTATATATAACAAATTTGAACAGATTAGTAAGAAAAAAACCAGACATCTCAATAGAATGTATTAAAGGCTTGAGCAGACATTTCTCAAAAGAAAAAACTCTAGTTGGCCAATAAACAGGAAAAGGTACCCAATCTCATTAGTAATGAGACAAATGCCTTTTAAAATGCCTTTTAAAACCACAATGAAATGGGTCTACAAACTGATAAGAATTGCTAAATTAAAAAGACTGACAATACCAATAAGTATTTTGTAAACAGTTTGACCTTACCTAGCAAAGGTAAAGATTTCCATATATTGGGGCTCAGAAATTACATTTCTAGATTTATAACCAACAAATGGGGGTCCCTGTGCACCTGAAAACATGTTTATAGCAGCATTAAGAACCACTAATTTGAAACAACCCAAATGTCTATTCATGCAGTGTAGAGTGGATAAATCGTGGTATATATTCGTACAAAGAAATACTATGTTTTTTTTTTTAAAGGTTTTATTTATTTATTTGTCAGAGAGAGAGCGCGTAAGTACAAGCAGGGGGTTGGCAGACAGAGGGAGAAGCAGGCTCCCTGCTGAGCAAGGAGCCTAATGCGGGACTCGATCCCAGGACTCTGGGATCATGACCTGAGCCAAAGGCAGATGCTTAACTGACTGAGCCACCCAGGCGTCCCAAGAAATACTATTTGACAATGGAAATGAACAGACTACTTCACCCCAAACAACGTGAATGAATCTCAGAAACATAATTATGAATGAAGGAGCCCAGAAAGAATACATACTATATCATTCTACTAAAATATACTTCAAAACTAGGCCAAAATAGGGGCACCTGAGTGGCTCAGTCGTTAAGTGTCTGCCTTCGGCTCAGGTCATAATCGCAGTGTCCTGGGATCGAGCCCCGCATCATCGAGCTCCCTGCTCAGTGGGAAGCCTGCTTCTCCCTCTCCCACTCCCCCTGCTTGTGTTCCTTCTCTCATTGTCTCTGTCAAATAAATTAAAAAATAAAAAATAAAAAAAAACCCTAGGCCAAAATAAACAATACTGTTTAGGGATGCATATTAGGTATAATAAAGCTATTAAAAGAAAGCAAGTTTTATGATTGCCATCAAAATAGGAAATACATTTCCTCTAGAAGTGAAGGAGGTGAATGGAGGGAGTTGTGACCAAAAGGAGCAGGTAAGGGGGCATCTGGGTGCTGACAATATTCAGTATTTTGACCTGAGTGATGATTACCTTTTTGATAATTTGTTAAGCTATACATTTATAGTTATATGTGTTCCTATACATGTGTTATATTTCACAATAATGTTAAATTAAAAAAGCAAAGGTCCTGCTTCACATTTTTACTCTTCACCTTATTCCCCTCTCCAGAATTAATCACTGTTAATAGCCAAGTTTTTTTTTTCTGTATGTGGTTTGTTTGTTTATTTGAGAGAGAGAAGAGAGAAAGAGAGAAAGAGCGTGCACGGGAGCATGCTCCGGAGCCTGGGGGGAAGGTGGGGAGGGGTAGAGGGAGAGAGAGAATCTTAACCAGCCTCCACAGCCGAGCACGGAGCCCCACGCGGGGATCGATTTCACCACCGTGAGATCATGACCTAAGCGGAAATCACAAGTCAGTCGCTTAACCGACTGAGTCACCCAGTTACCCCTGTATGTGGTTTATTCTTAATATTGTTAGGAAAACAAAAATTTATGGTTTTTACAAAAGATTTATTAGAGAGAGAGAGGGAAGGCACATGTGCATGCCAGCAGCAGGGGCCAGAGGGAGAGAGAGAATCCTCAGGTGGACTCCATGCTGAGTGAGGAGCTGGGAAGCCAGGCTCAATCCCAGGGCCCTTGAGATCATGACCTGAGTTGAAATGAAGAGTCGGCCGTTTAACTGACTGAGCCACCCAGGCGCCCCAAGTTTAGGTGTTTTAAAAAAATATTAGAGGTAATAGGATGTAGATCTTCTAAAAGAAAAGGAAAGAAAAATAAGAAAGCTTAATTATTTTAATAAAATCAGCAAAGTGGAAAAATCAAGATTTTCTTGCTATCAAAAAAAGTGTCTAATAAAATTTGATACTCAGTGTGTTCGTTTTGTTAAAATGCATCAAGCTGTACTCTTACATGCAATTTTCTGTATGTTACATTTCAATAAAAATCTTATTTCAAAAAAACCATACCCATTCCTGGTAAGGAAAAAATTTGCAGGCATCCAAGAATAAAGGAAAATTTATTTTATTGATAGGCTATCTATAAGAAACCAATTGCAAATATTATATATAATGGTGAAACATTACCAATATCCTCATTAAAGTAAAAATAAGACAGAAATGCTCAGTATCATCTCCACTCTTTAACCTTGTTCTGGAGGTTTCAGCCAGTACTGTGAAGACAAAGAAAAAATAAAAGGTACATATATTGGAAAGAAAGAGCTGACAGTTGTCATTAATAACATGTACATGATTGTCTAGTATAAAATTCTAGATAGTTAATGATAACTAATACCAGAATTCAGACAGTTGGCCGGATAAAATTTGAACTTGCAAAGATAAATTACTTCTCTATGTATTAACAACAACCAACTAGAAAATAAAATAAAGAGATATCAATTCACCATTATGTGGAAAATTATAAAGTACCTAGAAATAAAAAGCAAGAAGAAAACAATGAAACTATGCTAATGGCTATCGAAAAAGATGAGGATAAATGGCTAGAGATTGTTCCTTCATGACATAATTTCAGACTCAACAGAGAAGCTACAAGAATGGTAAAAACATTCTATACCATTAGCCCAGATTCCCCAAATGTTAACATTTGATCACATTTGCTTGATCCTGGTCCCTCTCTTCTCTTGCCTCCCGTCTTCCCTTTCACCCCCCCCTTTCTCTCTGTATATAACACATGTATACATATGCACATGCATATTGGTTTTGTTTGAACTATTTGAGGTTAAACTTCATACATGATGCCCCATTACTCCTAAATACTTTAGTGTCTGTTCTTGAAAAACAAATATTCTTTTTGACTGCAGAACTAGTACCCAAAATAAGAAATTAACACTATTAACGCCATAAGTAATGGATAAAATTAACACTAGTATCTAATTTACAGACCTTTCAGATTTTGCCAATTATTCTAACGATGTCCTTTGTAGTAAAAGAAAATCCCAAATCGTGTGTTGCATTCAGTTTTCATATATCTTTAGCTTTGACACTGGTTATTTTTGAACATTGTAGACTAGTTATATTGTGGAATGTCCCTTAGTTTGTGTTTGTCTCATGTTTTTTCATGATTACATTCAGCTTATGCATTTTTTGCTCTATCAGCTTATGCAATATGGTTCTATCACATTGCATCTATAAGAGTTTAAAGCATATATTCCTCTGACCCAGAAGTACTCAGACATTTGCATATGAACATATGTAAAGGAAGCTTTGTTAAAGTATTGTAATGGTGAAAACATTGGCTAATCACCTGATCAGATGTTACCTTATGTTGGACACCCAGCTTCTTTCTTCCTTTGGGCTAGAAACTAAAGCCCATTTCCCTGGTTACCATGAGCTCTGGCTTCTGCCCTGGGGTAAAGAGCAAGTGTTTGTGACAAGGTGAGCACATAGGAGAAGATGGCTCAGACATCATAGGTACACATTCCCTTAGCTGGATGTTGTCTTCTGGATATTGGGAATTCACTTCTGCATACAGGTTCAGTTTTAATTTTTCGCTTTTTTATGTTTGAATTGTTTACATTTTCTGGTGGAAGTTCCTGAATCAGGTAACCTAATTCAATGAGTGATTTTATTAGTAGCAAGCCATTTTTAGGAAAGTGAGATCTGCACATGGAGAATTTGGGGGAGGATTCAGAGAACTATTTAATAATCTAAAATCCAATTTTATTTTGGTCAAGGCTGATGAGACTGTGCTATATCCCACATAATGAAAATCAGTGCTTAGTCTCCATGGCATTAGCCCTGACAAATTCCCATGATTTATTCAAAGTAAAATTTGACTTTCTGATATGTTAGTTACTCTTGGGCTATAAGTATGTACAAAGAAATCTCTAGTTACTGACTAAAGAGAAAGAAGAGTTACCCCTTTACTCCCAGCTATCAGACTTCTTGACAGCATGTTTAATATTTATCAAACATTGATCAGATGCTCTTTATCCAGCAGTTTAATTTGCACAGATAATGAAATTACTTACAAAAGCCAGCAATTGAGTTAGACCAGCTCTGTTCAATAAAAATGTAAGCCACAAATTTAAAAATTTCTAGTAGTCACAATAAAGTAAAAGGTGGCATTAATTTTAATACTTTTATTTAACTCAGGGCACCAGAAATATTTCAACATACATTCAGTACAAAAATTAGTAATTTTACATTCATTTTTGGATACTAAGTCTTTGAAATCCAGTGGGTATTTTACATTGAAATCATATCTCAGTTTGGACCATCCTCATTTCAAGTGCTCAGTGTTAATATGTGGCTAGTGGCTACTGCATTGGGCAGTGCAGGACTAGACCAAAAGCTCTAGAGGACAAAAATGGTAGTGGTCCTATCACTGTATCCCCAGCACCTTACGCAGTACCTGGTACATAGCAAGTATCCAGTAATATTTTTGGCTTAATGAGTGAATGAGTGGATAAATAGAAAACATCTTGTCACTAACTCCTCAACCTTTAATCTGTTTGAGTTATATTTGTCACAAAAATAGTTGTCAGTTAACTCATAATGGAATATCTGCTCTACAGCCATTGAGAGAAAATCCTGGAATATACTGTATATGTCTTTTCATATTTGTCCAAAAGCAGTTTTAAAAAATTATCTGTTGACTCCAGGGAGTAAAGCAAATGACATTATAGAGATTCTTAGAGTTCCCATCTATTGACCACAGCAACTCTCTTAATGTTTTTTCTTCAAATTTGTCTCACTAATTTTTAGAAGCATTTCTGTTTTGAGAAGACCATTGCATTTCCAACCCCTGCCCCTGAAATCGTATATCTCTTAAGTATAATGATATCAAAGTCCACTGAGAGCTGTACACTGTTTTGATCATGCCTGTCACTGTTTACTTTGACCTGAAGTTAAAATCAATGAAACTCCTAGTGTCTTTTATATAGCTCCAACTGTTTTAGGTGTTACAGGTAATACAGGATAATTGTCATACATGATTTTTGCCCTTGAGGAGCTTATAATGTATTTGGAGAAGAAAAACAAATGTTAACAAAATGAGTAGAGAAAAATTAAGTTTATAAACTTTTGCTTAGTGTTTTTTGTGTGCCTTAGGCTTGGTGCTAGAAAGGTGAATGCAGGTACATTCCTCTTTCTTCAAATAGCTTACAGATACTTGGAAAGATTCATATATAAACCAATAAACATTTTAATAAAGTATGAAAAATCTGTGAGGTACAGGAATAATATCCCCTTATACAGACGAGGAAGCTGAGATACATTGAGGGTCAGTGACTTGCTCAAGGTAGCAGTTAGAAAAAACCTGGATTCAAATCTAGATATTTGTAGGAGCCTTTGCTTTTTCTTCCACACCACACTTTCTGTGTTTCAAGATTCCTAGAAAGAGAAATTGAGTTCTTCAGTTGAGGTAAATCACAGCTCATGAGTAAATTTTCTAACTAATTATAGTTTGCCTAATATTATATTCATGTATTTACACAGTTACGGTGTAATCTTATTGTGTGTGTATATCCTATTATTTGAATTACAGGCTACTGAACTTTAAGGGCCCTACGGTTTTATTGAGGAGAAAACTGTAAGGGCTGGACTCGGAGGCATTTCCACAAGTAGGCATTGAAGGGTAGGAGACCAGGCCAAAGGCTAAGGAAAGGAGTTGGCTTTATAAGCAGAGAGAGAAACTTAGGCAGGAGTGTGAGAGATCAGGCCAAAGTTATGTCGCGAAGGGCTCTAAATTGCGGGTTGAGGACTCTGTACTTGAACAGGAAGGAGCCATCAAAGATTCTCAGGACTGACAGGTCAGAGTTGAGGGATTCAGTGATTGATTCATGGTTTATTTGTTTTTTTAGTTCCTCTAGGTAGATGCAACTTCTTTTCTGTTCTTATTTGAAATTATACTGTAGGAAGTGGGATTTTGATTAAGAAAATATATAAGGCCTATGTTAGGTTGGTAATAAGCATTTATATTTAGGTGTCCAGCATCATCCTAAATATGTTAATTAACATTATACTAGTATCTATTCCTAATAGAAGAAAGTAGATAACTCTTTAGGGTAACAGAGAACTATAGTAGCTTCTTATTCCACCCAGTATGGATTTAAGCGTCTTTGGTTCTGTACCTATGTAAGGGTTTCTGTAGACTGGTATAAAAAATTATAAGGATAATAGAAATAATCCAAAATTTTAGGGTTTTTTACTCTAAAATAATCTTGAAGTAATTTTTAGGGAACTGGTTGTTGGAATTTAAACTTCAGAAAGCTTTCAAATATAAATTGTAGAAATAGCTTTTCTTAGTAAAGCTCTTAGTAGGATGAAAGATGCTCTTAGAGATAACTGTAAGGATATTTTTTAACTGCCATAATGTCTGGAGTGGTATTTAATTCTAAATTTTGCTATAATTCTTTGAAAGCCAGTTTTCTTTTTAAGTGTATAATTATATATTGTGGACAAATCATAGGTTTTATGTGTATGTATTTTTATTTATACATGACTCATTCACATTTGTGATTATATTTATGTAGTTTTCTAATATTTTCAGTTTAATTTAGTCGGCCTGTGTTTTTGTTCTCCTCTAAGGGAATAAGAAAATTTGTCCTGTTAGCTTTTGGCTTATTAAACCCCTCCTCCTTCTTTTCTTGAAAATTTCAAGTTGTCAGCCATTTTTTTGAGTTTATACTGCTATTTTACCTCCCTCGGAAAAAATTTTTTTACAGTTACCAAAATCTGAAAGTAGTCATATGAAATAGAAATGGAGACTAGCTCCTTAAAATCTTAAGTAGTGTGTGTGAATGTAAAAAAATAACCTAAGCAAATAAAAAGTAAATCCATGTTATAAATTTTCCCTGATTCCCTTTTAAAGCTAAAATGATTGTGACCGAATTTTGTTTGTGCTTTTAATCTGCTTGGCCATCTGTGGAAAACTGTCTTCTTCTCTCCTAGGCCACAGACCTCCACCAGCACGAAGTGGACATCGTTGTGTGGCAGATAATACCAACCTTTATGTGTTTGGAGGTTATAACCCAGATTATGATGAATCTGGAGGGCCAGATAACGAAGACTATCCTCTCTTCAGGGAGCTTTGGAGGTATCATTTTGCTACAGGAGTATGGCACCAGATGGGCACAGATGGCTACATGCCCCGGGAATTGGCATCTATGTCACGTGAGTGCAGGCAGTTCTGAACTTTTCACTTTATGAAATGTTTGTGAGGACAGGTCAGTGTCACGTGCTTCTTGTCAGTGATTTGTAATAATACTGTAATATGATTAAACCCTGTTAAGGGATAGACTTTTTACTGTGGTAATAATGTAGCACGGTGATTCAGAATCACTTGGGAGTTGGCTAGTCCTGAGTTTGAATCTAACTATGTACCATTTACTTGATGATTTTTAGGTTCAAGTTCCTTACCTGTGAAATGGGATTAGTAATATCTCAGCAGGTTCAGTATAAAGTATCATATATATACTAGGCTTAATGTAGTAGAGGATCAAGAGAGGGGGTTTATAATGACAGTAATCACTTTTGAACAAAGTACTTCACGCATAGTATCTGTTTACCCCACAGCATCTCTATGATGCACATACTAGAATTATTGCCATTGTACAAATGGGAAACTGAGACTATTAGAGAGGCCTTAAGGGAATAGCTAAGAGTGCAGGCTCTGGAGCCAGACTGCCTGGGATTAAATCCTAGCTTGGCAAGGTTCTTTTTGGGAAACCAGCAAGTATTTAAACCACTCTCCACTTCTGTTTCATCTTCTGTAAAAATAGAGAAGATAGTATTAGTTTTTACCTCATAGCGTTGTTGTGAAGATTAATTTGGAGAGATTGGATAACTTTACTGAGGTCACATGAGAATTGAAACCTAGCTCTTGCTGGCTCCAGAACCCATGTTGACTCTCAGACTATATCAACTGAAGAATCGATTTTTATTTTTTTTAAAGATTTTATTTTTTATCTGAGAGAAAGAGAGAGAGAACCAGAGGGGGAGAAGGGCAGAGGGAGAAGCAAACTTTCCCCTGAGCAGGGATCCTGATGTGGGGCTTGATCCCAGGGCCCTGAGATCATGATCTGAGCCGAAGGCAGACGCTTAACCGACTGAGCCACCCAGGCGCCCCCCCCCGAATCAGTTTTTAAAAATGCCATTGAGGAGCACCTCGGTGGCTCAGTCATTAAGCATCTGCCTTCGGCTCAGGTCATGATCCCAGGGTCCTGGGATCGAGCCCCACATCGGGCTCCCTGCCCAGCGGGAAGCCTGCTTCTCCCTCTCCCTCTGCCCCTGCTTGTGTTCCCTGTCTCGCTGTGTCTCTCTCTGTCAAATAAATAAATAAAATCTTTTTAAAAATGCCACTGAAATAATATAGTAGCACGATTTGAGGAGTATTTGTCATTAGAGAAAGAATGTATGTGCGTGTGTGCATGCCTGTGCGTGCATGCGTGTGTGCGTGCACGTGCGTGCGCGGTAGGAACAGAAGAAATATAGAGAACACCAAAGTTACCAGTAGGATATTGGTGTTTCTTTTTATCTGGTAGAAGATCAAGGTGACAGAAACATCATTTAAAATGTAGAGATCATTCATTCCCCTGGCAAAAACAATGATCCTTTTATCCCTTCATCCAGAGTCCTGCTGGGTCTTTGCTGAGGCAAAGATGATACTTCATTTTCCTCTTCTTTACTACATACTTGAACTGTCTTCAGTGGCAGTGGTATACCATAGTTCCTGTCATTTAGTATTGTTAGACCACAGTATTTCATGAACTCCACAAATATGTGCTGAATACGTGTCACATACCTAACAATGAGCTGGCTATATGGTATAGTCCACATAGTGTGAATTAAACCTTTCTGCAGAACTTTGTAGTAGTTGGATGTCAGTGCTTTGAGTTATCTTCTGAGAGCATTAAAGCAGACACTCTTTTAGTTTCTCAGTTATTTTGGGTTTATGTGGGAACATACTGCAGGTAGCCAGTACATAATGGAAATGTGCGTCTCCTTCCCCAGTTGTGCTACATGGAAACAACCTCTTGGTATTTGGAGGTACAGGCATCCCGTTTGGTGAGAGCAACGGCAATGACGTCCACGTGTGTAACGTGAAGTATAAGAGATGGGCTTTACTCAGCTGTCGGGGGAAGAAACCCAGTCGTATATATGGACAGGTACCAATCTGTGGGCAATCATGGTGGATGTATTAGTGCTGATTTTTCTAGTTCTGGGGACAGTGTCAGAATATTTGTTACCACTTTTTTTTTTTATCTTTTTTTTTTTAAAGATTATTTATTTATTTGAGAGAGAGAATGAGAGATAGCATGAGAGGGAAGAGAGTCAGAGGGAGAAGCAGACTCCCCGCCGAGCAGGGAGCCAGATGTGGGACTCGATCCTGGGACTCCAGGATCATGACCTGAGCTGAAGGCAGTTGCTTAACCAACTGAGCCACCCAGGCGCCCTGTTACCACTTTTTTAAACAGAGAATGAATTCACTGTTTAATATTTGATTTTTCAGTTCATATTTCAAAAAAGATTTTACTTATTGAGAGAAGAGAGAGAGCATGAGTCAGGGGGCAGGGCAGAGGCAGAAGGAGGAGCAGGCTCCCTGCTGAGTGGGGAGCCCGAAAAGGGGCTCGATCTCAGGATCCCATGACCTGAGCCAAAGGCAGATGCTTAACCAACTGAGCCACCCGAGTGCCCAGGGTTCTTTTTTTTTTTTTTTTAAGATTTATTTATTTAAAAGAGAGCACACACATGAGTGGGGGGAGGGCAGAGGGCGAGAGAGACTCCTCCAGCAGACTCCCCACTGAGTGTGGAGCCCCACACAGGGCTTGATCTCAAGACCCTGAGATCATGACCTGAGTCAAAACCAAGAGTCAGGCACTCAACTGACTGAGCCACCCAGGCGTCCTCTGATTTTTCAGTTTTTTTTTTTTTTTTTAAAGATTTTATTTATTTGTTTGACACAGAGAGAGAGCTAGCGAGAGCAGGAACACAAGCAGGGGGAGTGGGAGAGGGAGAAGCAGGCTTCCCGCGGAGCAGGGAGCCCGACGCGGGGCTCGATTCCAGAGCCCTGGGATCATGACCTGAGCCGAAGGCAGACACTTAACGACTGAGCCACCCAGGCACCCCTGATTTTTCAGTTCTGATGTGAAATCATAATTTGCAAATCTGGTTACTTATCTCCTTTCCTTTTTTTCTCCTTCTTTATTTCTAATCCAATTTGGGATCATGACCTAGATCTATACAGAAGTTTTTTTTTTTTTTAAGATTTTATTTATTTATGAGAGAGAGAGAGGGCAAGCATGAGCAGGGGGAGGGGCAGAGGGAGAAGCAGACTCTCCACTGAGCAGGGAGCCTGATGCAGGGCTCGATCCCAGGACCCCGAGATCATGACCTGAGCTGAAGGCAGACGCTTAACCGACTGAGCCACCCGGGCGCCCCTATACAGAAGTATTTTTAAATGTCAGGACCCACCCCATCTCTACTCCCATTCCCAGTAGAGTTTGGGCTCAACATGTGGTCAGGGTGCTGTCATCTCTAAAATGATATGATTCTTTGGAGAGCTTACTGACCTAAGTAGTAGAGTAGATGATCTCTGCACTTGGAAGGGACTTTTATACAGACTAATCTGAGCTAAAACAGTTTAGTTTCTAGTTAGGTTCCAGTGCTTCAAACCTTAGGTTTGAAAAGTTATATCCAAAAAGATAGGGAGCAACCCACCAATGTCAGAGTAATGGGCTAAGGTTAAAACAACTTTAGCTTCTTTTTCAACTGGCCAGCATTATTACTGATAAATACCTCCTGAGGTGTGTGTAGAGGTACATACTGGATAACTCTGTGTTCCACCAGAGGAGGCATTAAAAAAAAAAAACTCTGAGAAATGACCATAACAAAAGTGGAACTTATGCTGAAGGGAGTCTGGTGGAAAATGTGAAGTTTTTAGGACTGCCAACTTTAGACATGTTACTTAAGGGGTTCTGGTGGCTTATTTTCACATCTGCTTCTTCTTCCTGAGAGCATTTTTCTTCACACTGCTTAGAAAGAGAAGCAGCTTTGTATGGAAATGCTCATGTCCATGATGTATACATTCTTTGATTGGCTGGGACCCCTAAGCAATATCCAGGCTTCTTCCCTATTTAGGGAGAACTGCTTTCCAGTTGAGCAAAGCTTTACCTTTCTTTCTTTCTTTCAGATTTATTTATTTATTTTTTAGATTGAGAGAGAGAGTGCACGTGGTGGGGAAGGGGCAGAGGGAGAGGGAGAGAGAGTCTTAAGCAGACTCCATGCTGAGCGGCCCAATGCAGGGCTCAATCTAACAACCCTGAGATCACGACCTCAGCCAAAACCAAGAGTGGGACACTTAACTGACTGCACCACCCAGGCACCTCAAAGCTTTACCTTTCATTTTT
This sequence comes from Zalophus californianus, assembly GCF_009762305.2. Taxonomy (NCBI): domain Eukaryota; kingdom Metazoa; phylum Chordata; class Mammalia; order Carnivora; family Otariidae; genus Zalophus; species Zalophus californianus. The sequence goes on from NC_045606.1 coordinate 84,162,775, forward strand.
TTTTCTTATTATTACTATGTTATGTTAGTCACCATACATTACATCATTAATTTTTGATGTAGTGTTCCATGATTCATTGTTTGCATGTAACATTCTAAAGACAATCTCTGGGTTCTCTAAAATCTTTAATCTTTTATTTATTTATTTTTAAGTATATTTTTTAAAGATTTTATTTATTCATTTATTTGAGAGAGAGAGAAAGAGTGCACGTGGGGGGAGGAGCAGAGAGAGAGGGACAAGCAGACTCCCCACTGAGCGGGGAGCACAATGACGTGGAGCTTGATCCCACACCTATGACAGGAATGAGCCGAAATCAAGAGTCAGAAGCTCAACCAACTGAGCCACCCAGGTGCCCCTAAAATCTTTAATCTTTTAAAGGTCTGATATTTTAGAAGATTAAAACGTACAAGAGAATTTCATGAAGTCTGATTTTGGGGTATTTAATAAGTTTATATTCTTAATCAGGCATTAATGAGTCAGTGGTGTTCACCTTTCCTTGCTATCCAGGCCATGGCGATCATCAATGGCTCCCTTTATGTTTTTGGAGGGACAACTGGCTATATTTACAGCACAGACCTGCACAAATTAGATCTCAATACCAGAGAGTGGACACAACTGAAACCAAACAACCTATCCTGTGATCTGCCAGAAGAGAGGTGAGGTTCTAGGATCAAAGCATATTTATTCTTTCTTGCTAAGATTTGACTTTTTTCAGAATATTGGTAATACAGTTTGAAGAAAACTCTTACAGCCCGTTTAGAATAGCCAACTGGCTGGTAGATCCCAGTTCAGCATTGAAGAAAGGTCTTCTGGTTAAGGAATGATATTTCCCCCCTTAATTACAGATTTTTTCTCATGTTATTTCCTTTTATATCTCTTTTTTTCTGCATTAGGAAGATAGTAACACTTTGAAGAAGAAACCAATGGTAGCAAATGTAATGAAATATTATACTACAGACAAAACAATTACACTAGTTACTTTTTGATTTCCCTTCTTAACTTGCATATTGGGATTCTTTGGCTTGTTTGCGTGCACCTGTATGCCCAGAGTGCCTGTGGCACTCAATTCCCATAGTGGTACTCAGTGAATATTGATCGGATGGGTGGGTGGATGGATGGGTGGATGGGAGGGAGGGAGGACATTCATTTGAAGTGCCCTGTTAAGCACGCAAACATCACGTGGAGCTCCCAGCGGCCTTCTGGGAGTAGTCCTAGGCCTTTCACTTTTCTTTCCTGCTAGGAGTTGCCTCTTAGAATTAAACTCTGTGAAATACTTACTTTTTCCCCCCTCCAGTTTAAAAGCAAAGATACTAAATACTTTTTTATTCACTTTGTTTAGATGAATCCAGTTATCTCTTTGTTTCCTTTAAACAAAATGGCATAGAGGTTAGCTAAGGAAGACTTAATCTTTATTGTAGTATGTCAGTAGGCTGATGATTGCAGAGCTACCATGTGAGGACTTGGGAGGTGGGCTGCTACTGGAATAATTTTGATGTAATGTATTTTATCAGCACCAGGGCCTTAAGGAAAGGAGGAACTAGATTAAGTTTTCAAAGCGTTTTCACATGGTTGCCTTCTTGAATCATTTTATGGACATATTATAAATTGTTTCAGCTTCTAGCTAGACTGCTTGGATAAAAGTTCTGGTAGGTGTTTCACACTATATTCACAGTTCTGTGTAGCAGAATTTTTCTGATATATTTGTGTCTATTAAGTAAGTATCTTTTTTTAAAAGATTTTATTTATTTATTTGCGAGAGAGCATGAGACGGGGAAGGGTCAGAGAGAGAAGCAGGCTCCCTGCCGAGCAGGGAGCCCAATGCGGGACTCGATCCCACGACTCCAGGATCATGACCTGAGCCGAAGGCAGTCGCTTAACCAACTGAGTCACCCAGGCACTCCTAAATAAGTATCTTAATTTGAAAGCCCATAGTCTAGGGTTTCTGATAAAATGTAGACAGATTACTTTTTAAAAAACTCTGTAATATTGTCCCCCCTTATACAGAGTTATCACAAAAAGATTATAGAAAATCTAGAAAAGACAAATAAGCAAAATGAAGAAAATAAAAAAATAAAACCTAAATCTAGAGATAACCAGGGTTAACATTTTAGATGTATCTCTGTAGTCATTTTCTGTGCATATTTGTGTATCTATAAATTTTTCATGGGATTAGAGCCTATCTGCTCTTACATAACTTTTTTTTTTTCAGTTAATGACATGAAAAGAAGTTCTCAGTATATTAACTGTCCTCTCTGCCTACATTCTTATTGGTTGCACACTAATCCATTTTATGTATATTCTATAGTTCGTTTAACCAGTTCACTATTGTTAAACACTTAGGTTATCTCTAATAATTTATTACTATGAATACTTATCCAATAAAAAGCCTTGCGGCTACATCTTAGGTAGATCATTTTTCACTTCATTATAAGGAGATTTTATGTATGTTTTCAGGTACAGACATGAAATTGCACATGATGGGCAGAGGATTTACATCTTGGGAGGTGGTACTTCCTGGACAGCTTATTCCTTAAACAAGGTATATTTAAAAATAATAATAAGGAGAGAGAAAAGGATAGAGAGAGGCACGTTTCATACTAAGTAAGATAATTCTGTTACTATAGATACTTGAAGTTTTGAACAGGTTCTTCATTAACACCTGTTTTGTGTTACATGCTTTTTATATGGCCAAACTCTGTGCCCCTGATACACTTTCCAGTTGACCATTATATTGATCACACATTGAAAATACATGAAAATTATCCCCGGCATAAGCTGGATGAGGAAAGTGACTAGAAGGAAGCTATAGTAGCTCGAATGGAGAAACTGATGAGAACTGGAACCGTGATGCTAGGGATGTCACATCTCTGTCATCGTCAGTGCTGTATATCTAAAAAGAACAATCATGTTTAGGGCTATGCATCTTTAGGAAGCTGTGCTCCGAAGGGTTTTTATTCATCCATTCCTGTGTCATTGCTAAATCCACATCTCCTGGGAGAAATCTCGATTAGGCTACAGAACTCCTGGGCTGCTTTGGAACCTTAATGGTCTTTTTCAAGTTTTGTCCAACCTGTGTTCTCATATTTTCTTATCAACACTTACTTTTTTCTGGTATAAAAATGATAAATGTTCATTGTTAAAAATGTGGCAGTTGCAGAATTCCAAGTTTTTTCTTTTTTTTCCTGTGATTTAAAAAAAATTGGAATCCTCTATCTGTTTAACTTTCAACTGCTTCATTTAATGTTTTGCCTTCTAATTTTAGAATTAGGGAAGATTGGAGAAAGGCAAAAGAAACGAAGAAAAAAAAAGATTCTTTAACTAAGAATACATGTTTGTATAGGCCGTTGTTAAAAAAAATCCAGTTTTCAGGCTAGCTAAAATTATTTACATGTGTGTATCTTCTTTTTTTTTCTCTCCCCAAGATCCATGCATACAACCTTGAAACAAACGCATGGGAGGAAATTGCCACAAAACCCCATGAAAAAATAGGTAAATTTAAAGTACCGATTCATTTATCTTTAATAAATATATTTTAATTTTTACTTGTTTTGGAGGGGAAAAAGTACTTTTATTGAGTTATATGACAAGTGAAATATCTGTTGTGCTGGTGTTATAAATTATTTTTATTCCTTAGTCCAATTATTATTCTTCCTCTGTAATTGTGCGGAGACTTTTAATGGGGTTTGTTGAGTTCTGTGGAAGCAGGGAAATGTGGCATCAAACAGAGCCACATAGCCAGGTGGGTTAGGAAGCAGACACTTGAATCAAGATCCACCTGTCTTTTTGTGGGTAAAAGGGCTTGGGAAAGCTGCTAGTAACCCCTGACCCTACCACCCCGTTTTGTTCCCCTGGCACCTGAACATTGTACAGTTACAGTGAGACTCAGATGGCTTTATTTTAGTGTGAAATAAGGAAGGATTGGAAGGACTAGTCAATGTTTGCTTAATGCAATAATGGGATTGTTTTAAGTGAGTTATTCATAGTATGTCTCTCTCCGTGGCACATCAGTGTTAGTCTTAATCTTTCTGTAAATAATGGAATTTCTGTGTTTATTATGTATTGGGCAGGTTTCCCTGCAGCCCGAAGATGTCACAGTTGTGTCCAAATAAAAAATGGTAAGGTTTTTAAAGAACATTCTAGTTCCATTTTTGTAATTGTATATGCTGAGAATGTCTTTATATATATATAAAGGGCATAATTTTGAGAAGAGTCTGTTTCTTGTAGTTTAAACTTAAAGGGAAATCCATAAAGTTATGCTTCTTTTAGTGGTTTTCATCAAGTATACGGGTGTGGTGTTTGGGTTCCCTCAGTTACCAGAGAGCTCAGAGTTTGGTGATAAATAAGCTTTTATTATACTCTGGTTTCTCTTCAGATCGTATTATATAGCCTGATCTTTCAACACCCCACCCCAACAGATATCTGTGGTTATGGTGGGTAATACTGATAATCTTGACATATAATCAAGACCTCGGTGGACATAGTTTTAAAATTACAATAACTCCTTCGGAGTGATATTTCATAAAGTTTATTCTGTGCTCTGTCTGATGCCAAATAGGACTCTTTGGTCATTCTTTGGCTATATTACAACAGAGGCATTGTATGGCTTCCAAAAGCAGCTGTGGCTACTTCATCCGAGTGTGATAAATGACTCTTCTTTGGACAGCCCTCCTGTTTTTTAATTTACAGCTTATTTATAGTTTGGTATACCACCTTCCATTTTTCCTGGGAGGATAGGTGTGTATAAATGAGTTTCATAGCCCATATCCTTTCAGCAGTTTAGTTGGGATTTAACTAGGATTATGCTGCCATCTCCAGTACAGAAGTGCTTTTTATTATGCTTCTGCTTTCTGGATAAGATGTATAGATAGTGGGATTATTCAGCTTTGCCTCTCAAAGAAGCAAAGCTGTACTTTGCTTTGGAGCTGAACTTTTCTTGAATCTTAGCCAAAAACGTTTCCAGTGTATTTTATAGTTTAATTAAGTATTGGCTTAAGCTTGATCTAGACCTGAATGAAGACATCTACTCATTTGATTCATTGAGGCCAGGCACCGTACCAGTGGAATTCAGCCTTAGTCTGGGGCATTTCATTTGAATGTTACAAGTTGACCAGTTACCACTATCTAACTTTACAAAAACAAAACAACAACCATGATGAAAACTGATTTTGGGGAAGGTTGAAAGAACTTAAAGAACTGTATAGATCAAATGGGGCTTCACACTGTCCTCTTTTGGCTGAAGAAAGCTTGAAAGAACCACTTTTGTGCCCCCCAAGCTGAACATTGCAGTGAATGTTTCTCCTCAGGTTACATGTCTACATAGAGGACATTTGTCTGTATGGGCAGACAAATATCCATCCTTTCTAGAACATTATTTGAAAGAAGAATTTGCAAACTGGTGGCCTGCAGTTATGTTTTGTTTGGCTCGTATATGTATTAAAAATTTTTGGATTAGCGGATAACACTTAAAAATCAAAATGTCTCCCTTAGGAAAAAAAAAATCCAGATTTCCAGCTCCTCTGGAAAAATCAGAAGATCTGGCAATTGTGGACCTTAAGTTCTACATATTATCGATCAGCGGGAGCTGCATCACCATCTCCTCCTTTAGAGCATGTGCACTCCTGTTTGTTTATTTTCCCTGGACCTTCTTGTTCATTCACTTCCTGTGCCTGGCACCTGTAGGTATTTGAATTTGAGGACCCAGACATGAAGCCTCCTTAGAGACTTGCATCCCAAGTCCTAGCAAAGATCCCAAAATAGTGTCTGTACTTTATTGAGGGACAAGACAGCAGCAGGAGAGGACTACCCAGCTACAGTTGTCTGTGGTAGGGGGAGATCCGCAGAACCAGTCCCATGTCAGCTAGCCAGGTGACCTACTACAAAACATGCTATAGCCATGGCTCTTTTCTTTTGTGTGATCTCAGGTCTCTCTTTTCTCAATAGATGTGTTTATTTGTGGGGGCTATAACGGAGAAGTGATCCTGGGAGATATCTGGAAGTTGAACCTGCAGACTTTTCAGTGGGTGAAGCTCCCAGCTACCATGCCCGAGCCAGTTTATTTTCACTGTGCAGCTGTTACACCGGTAAGTTTTTGTTTTCATATCTTCCTTACATAGTTGCAGGTGATAAGGAAATACTTTTAGCAATATTAGCAAGAGAAAAAGATTCTGAAATTACCAACCTTGGATTAAGAATGTGTTTCTAAAACTTTCTTCAAAACAAAGCTAGCCCTTCCTCTGAGAAAAGGGGAGAGAAACCATCATACACAGTTTAAAAGAGCAGCATAATTGTAAAAGGAAGCCTGCGCGTGGCCATTCAGGCCCTGGCAGGGATAGAGAAGGTGTGTTCTGGGAGGGCAGAATAGCTCTAGCCCCACGATGCCTTGTGGTTAAAGATCCCACTAGTTTCTCGAAGGCAAGGGCCTTTATTTTCATCTTTGTATTCCCAGTATTTGGCACTGTGAATACTTAATATAATGTTAGTTTAATGTTTGTTGAAGTTAAAAAAAAAAAAAAACAAAGCTACAGTTTTCTCCTAGTAACTCATTCATTATTTAAACCCTTCTTGATCTCTGCACTGTGTTGGGATCGGTGAGAAATTCTTTTTTGCTTCACCTCATCTCAATTTGGCCTATTGTACATTTTTTTGCTGACTCTTCAGCCTAAGTATCTGTTTCTTTCCCATTTGAATTTATCCTCTTTTGACTGCCATTTGTTCATAGGCTGGTTGCATGTACATTCATGGAGGAGTGGTGAACATCCATGAAAACAAACGGACTGGGTCATTGTTTAAGATCTGGCTGGTGGTACCTAGCCTGCTGGAACTGGCATGGGAGAAGCTGCTTGCGGCCTTCCCTAACCTAGCAAACCTCTCCCGAACACAGCTTCTGCACCTTGGACTCACACAGGGACTCATCGAGCGCTTGAAATGAGGATTTCTGGACTGTTCATTGATACTGGAAATGTTAATTTAAAGAGACTCCTTTATTTATGGGCAGTGTAGAATATACTACAAAGAGGATTGGTTACCCTGATCAAGGCCTTATTCAGAAAATACATCAGATGCCTTTCTGTAAATTGGTTTTAAGTTTATGGAAATCTCACTTTCCCTTGTGCTTCTTTCTTTGCTTCTCTCCCTCCTGCCCCAACACACACACACACATACACACACACACACACACACACACACACACTCTCTCTCTCTCTCACATACTCCCTCCTCCTTGATGGAGTTGAGGGAAAGTCTGAAGGTACCTTAATAATGTTGTGAATCAAGATAAGATAATTTTTTAAAGGAACTCTGAAACTATGACCATGTCAGCCAATGCTCTACAAATTAAAGCAGCATCATTGACAAAAAAATAAATAAAAATAAAATAAAAATTTTAAACATTTAAATCCAGCAACAACAATAAGAAGTTTCAGGATAGAACAAGAAGGCTAACCTTGAGAATCGTGCAGGTTATATGCAAATCTAGATGTTTAACTAGCTGTTTTCCAAGATGCTTCTAATTGAGTAGCTGAATCTGGTGGCAGCACTGGTTGACATCTTGCTGCATAGATACCCAAACCCATCCTTTGACTTTGGAGGCAAGTCAAGCAGCTCAGCAACTCTTGATCAGTGATTTCTTTTCTCATCCTTATGGTGCCAGCAATGGTTAGATTTGGCTTGTCACAAGGCTTATGTGTGTGTTGTAGTCGTGCTATTTATTGTTGCTCTTAGAAATGATGGCACCAAGAACGTTTCAAACCAAGGAATTTATGGTGGTCAGAGTTCTTCGTTCTGGGCAGTTTCGAAATTCTCCTGTGCTTATTCCTGTTTTCAAGTATCTCTTTGACTTCTTCATGGGGGGACTTGTAGACCCTAAATATGTGGCATAAATGCCATGGGACATAAAGTAAGCTTGTGAGAGGCCAGAGAAGAGCAGGGCAGGGAGGGCCTCGGCACCAGGCTGTGAGCCCCAATGGTCATATTGGCCACTTCCTCTTCACAACTTGTTTCTTTTCTGACACTGGGCCACACACCTGCCATTCTTTCAGGCAACGGGTTTTATCTCTGGAAAGCCAACTGGCCCTTGATTTTTCCCTTAGCTTATTGTCTCCCTTTGTTGTCTGCTTTCAATGTGCATGGTGCTGTGAGTAATTGTCTAGTTGTTGGATAGAAGGTCTTGGGGGGGAAGGCCACAGGTCATCCTTCCTGATGAACGAAGTATCATTTTAAAAACTAGCATGAGGAAGGAATGAAACTGAGGATGGTTAGTTTTTTGGTGTGAAGTTTTAGTTCTGTTTTGTTTGTTTGTTTTGTATTTTAACTCTAAGAAAGGAGTGACCTGAATTTTCACTTCTTTGCCATCAGGCTGCTAGATAGTTGAGCAAGTCACTGAGATGTGAGCATTTGGAAGTCCTCAGGTGTACGCAAGGTGCTGCAGGCATACAAGAAGGCACAGTGCTGATCATCCCGTTGGTCACCTCACAACAGGAGACTCAGATGGGAGATTTGGGACACATTTTTTCCTTTAAGTGCCTCTTTTCCGCTTAGCTTTTAAAGGTACTCTTCTTTTTTCCTTCATCCCAGAAGGAATCGCTTTAGCTCATGTGTGGATTTAAAATCACCTTTGAGTTGTGGCTAAAAAGTTACCATCCATTGTTGAGTTCTGGGCAAGAGAAAACTGTGGTCTCTAGACTTGGAGTCTTAACTTCCATGCCTTATTAGAACATCCCATCCATGTTGGGTTGAGTTCATGGTGCCCATAGTCTGCAAGGTCTTAGAATAGCACTCACCTGTGAGTTTGGGTCCTTTTGGGGGACTGAGGGGTATGGGGCAGAGGCAGGAAAAGGAGCAACTCCTCTAGAAGTCCTACCCCTATCTTGCCATGACCCAGTCTATTTGACATTCAGCCTCTTACCACCCACTGCTAAGCTTACTCCAGTGAGGAGCTCTCTCCAGAGCAAGTCAGTTGAGCAACCCCATGAGTTCAAGACAAAGCTTTGCTGCATGACTCCAGCCTGGTCTCTGGATATTTGGTGGAATATATCCAGTTAAATAAGCTGTGCTGTCTAGGGTGATTAAAGGATTTTTGTCATGGATTTATATAGGGACCAAATCCTGAATGCTCAGCCTCTGTGCTTATCTCTCCATGCTCCTTGGGAAATAAGCAGGTCTCTAGCTTTGCTACACTGGAGAGCTAGAAAGAGAGTCCAGTTCAATCCACACTTGGTAGCAAAAAAGGATTTAAGCCTTCTGAGGGCAGTCTTTGAGGTAGACGTTGGAGGCCTGACATCCAAGACCTTGTGTGTGACGTTTTTATAAAAAATACATATCCTTGGTCTAAAGTGTCTTCTTTTAATATAACACTAGTGAAAAGGATGTAGTGTGACCAGCTCTGAGTGCTATAGAACCACACATATGCACACATTCTGGGTGCCAAATGAGACTGTGTGTATGATGACTTAAATGTAGATAACTAGAATTTTATATAGGGGGTCCCCAGACATTTAGTGTACCTATAACCAGCGCCCTAAATTCCTGACACTGTTACTTGGTTTAGGAAAGTTTATGCCTGTTGCGTCTCTGCCGCTTTGAGGCACTCCCTGCCATCTGCCTGCAGTCCTGTAAATTGAAGTGCAATATATAGAAACACATATGAATATATACAGATTATATATAGGGTGTAACTATAAAGCAGGTAGACTACTTTTTTTTTTTTTATCTGCCTTGGGGAAGCCAGCTCATTCTTTAGAGTCAACTTATACCAAGAATTTGAGATGTGATCAGCTAGCATAAACCAACTCTTGGTCAGTCTGGATCTTCAAGTCTGTGTTTTCTTACTCCAGTTCTTAAAGACTTTTTATTCCTTGGGTCTGTTAGAGTTGAGACTCCTCCCCAGTCATCTCTGTACTATCTCACGTGCGCATATCTTCCTACATTTCTTTGCCCACAAAAAAAGGAAGTCTACCTGTAAGGAATTTCCTAAATGGAGAATTAAAATCTAATATTTAATACTATCAGTTCTCCCATGTACATACTAATTTATCTGTGAACATAATACTTTATTAAATGAAGACAATGATGCTTTCTTCATTTAATAAAATATTTTCCACATTCTGGAAAATCTATAAACCAATATAGAATAGTTGGAAATTTTAACTGTTCTTCAGGGGCCAAACTGAAATCCTTTCCACTGGCAGAATTTTTTTTCAGGGCCCTAGTGACTTGGTGTAAAAATTTGCTCTAAATTATTCATTTCCATTACATAGCTAGATTTAAACATATAATAATAAACATTAATGTTTCTAAGCAAAAGGTTTATTAACAGTGACCTTTGGTTACCCAGAGTAGCAAGGGTAAAGCACAGATAATTAAAATTCATAATTAATCAGTGTTTCAACTTTTCTATGAAACAATTGATTCATTTATATTCTTCCTCCCTAGCCCTTTCCCACAGGCACCTCCTTTTCAGTGGAGTGGGGCTAATAAGTAGTTAGAAATGAAAAGAAGAATCACGGAGGGCTAGAAACCAGCAAGCATATAAGCAGCCCTATTAGTTGTAATTGTCAATTTGATGACAGCTGTTGAATGCTGAAATTAGGACCCACGGGTGGTAATCCTGAGTTGAGATGTTAACTCTTCACGCCTCTGCTTTGGCGTAGTGTTCCTGCCCTGAGTTCTAGGCTGTCTCTCTTCTAACCACCAAAGAGCTCTCAGCACCTATGGGAAGAAGCAGCTACTGTGTGTGAAGCAGAGGAAATCCCACCATTTGAACACATTTCTTTGGCTCTTGACAAATACTTGCTTTTCCTCTGTTCTTGCAGGAGCCTTATTTTTCCTTTGGAAATACCTTTTCCAGCCATATAGCTTGGCACGTAGGAAAGGCTGAATTCTCCTCTAAGTCTGTGTTGGTCTTCATTCTGTAAAAGTGGTTTGTTTTTATGTGGTCTTACAGATGTTTAGAAAGTGGCACTGTTACTAAGTTGTCTAGCTGCCAGCACTCTGATATAGCACAAAAAGCCATTTTCCTTCTCTTCATTGTTCTGCCATTGAGCTCCAGGATGGATGAGGGTTTATGGTCCCGTGATCATGAGCTCCCCAGACTGGTCCCTGTTAGCTTCAAGTGCTTTGATTCCCCAGATTCCTCCGGACCCTCGGAGCGTTGGCAGAGCCTGAGGCAGGCTCTGCAGGGCTCTGTTCCCTCCGTGTGTGTTGCGCAGATCGTGCCGGTGTCGGCGTTTCCCTTCTGAGGTCACTGGATTTGCTGGAAAGTGACCTCTTCTCTTACTTGGTGTTACAAAAAGAAGTTCTGAGGTGTGTTTCAAAAGTGGTACCATCTTTTTAGTCTAATTTTCATGATTTTGTTTTATTTTTTTTACTTGATAGTTTTTTTAAAGGCCCTGCTTAGTCAGTGTCCAGGGTGAGTCAAAGGCAGTTTCACCAAGGTGCAGTAATTCCTGTTTTACTAGTTGCACATTTAGAATACAAAGGAGGCATCAGAAACACACTAATTTTCTCCAAAGCCACCTCCTTGTACACAGAGTCTGAGCAGGGACAGAGCCAGGCATCTCCCTGTAACGGCACCTGCTGATGAGGATTTGACTGGAAGAAGCAGGCAAGAAAGGGAAATCCCTCATGTAGTCTCTGAGGGCAGGCCTGGGCTTGGCTCTTCGTACAGGGTATGCTTAGGCCACACACGATGCTTGCCTTACTTTCAAGCTATTTGCCACAGTCCTGTTCAATAGTGTGGAAGTCCTTTTGCAGTCTGGTGTGCATGCCATATGATCAGGACAGCTTCTCCACCTTACCTGGTTTCCTACAGGCAAGTAGGAAAAATAGTGAATTTACCCTAAAATGTCCAATCTGTATTTATGTACCTTGTCAGTGTTTTGCTGTTGGTTTTCTAAAAACAATCTGATCAATAAATCTTCTCCAAATCTATTTGGTGCAAGGCTGCCTTGATTGTCTGATGATAATTTGTGTGTGTGTATGAGCTCACCTCTGTGACGGAAGCATCGGCCCGCCCACCTCCACCGCCCCTCTCCCAACCCACCAGGGTCCACTTTTCTCTATAATGTCTGTGAGTCACCTGCCTTCCACCATGGCGTGCTGTGGCTCCTTCCCTCTGCTTACCATCTGGAACTCTTGGACATGTAACAGTGCCCGCCACAGAACGCTGCTCCCCTCAGGACATCAGCAAAAGAGTGAGTGACCGCGGGGGCAGCCCACACTCCCTTCTCCTGTTCCATTCCGTTTATTCCCAGACTACCACTAGCCAAGTCTGCATGGATGTCCCGAGACTTTTCTGAAGAGCTGGAGGAGTGACAAGGGAATTCAAAGGGAAAATGTGAATCTTTACCTATGGAGTCACAACTGTGTTTACGATTCAGGGGAAAAGCCCCAGGAGGAGCTGAGCCCTTCGCAGGGGTCCCTTGGGGATGAAACCACGGTTCCTAGCTCTGACCTTGGTCTTCCAGATGCTCTTTCTCCAAAACCTCTGCTTTGTGTCACTTCACCGTCTACTAGGATCCCTCTCCCAGCAGTGCTTTTCTGCGAGCTGAAGTCCGGCATTGGTGTGGACACTCCAAGTCTGGTCACTTTTAAGGTCTTCCCATCCAGAACTGCACATATGCCTCTTAGTTTTCAGTGCTTCCATCGACACACTATTGGATCAAATATACCCTCCTGGGACTAATAATCTTATTACAACATAAACCAACAGGAGGAAAACATACAATTTCTACCCCTTCATGAATAAGGCTCCCCAGCCCAGCTTACAGTTAATACACTTATTATGCAGAGCAGTCTTGTTTCCCTTGCTTTCTTTCTCCTACCTCTTCTGAGGTATACTCCCCTGAGACCCACCAGGACTAAGAAATGGACCTTGTACCTTTTAGACTTTAGACCAGCCAGAGCTTTGAAATGAACTCTTGTTTGTATCTGATTCAGTTCTTAGTTAAGCCCCAGCTTGGCTTGGGTGGGAAGAGGTTTCAGTGGCTTAGTTGGTTTGGGTGGTTTTGTTCTTCCAGTTACATTTATAAAATTCTAGTCTGTCAAGATGCTCTCACTAAGCTATTATAACTGAACAGTTCTCTTGCAGCTAATCTTCTGCAGTAATTGCTTGAGGTCAGAGGACATTGATAAAACCATCCAGTTTCCACACTACCTTCAAACGAAAGGCCCAGCTTCCAGACCAGCGCAAAAACAGGAGTTTTCTGTGATGAGGGAAACGTTCAGTATTTGCACCGTCCAGTATATGGTAGCCACTGGCTATTCAGCGCTTCAAGTGTGGTTAGTGGGACTGAAGACCTACATTTTTAATTCTATTTAATTTTGACTTATTTAAATGTCAACAGTCACACACTGCTAGAGGCTACCACAGTGCTGCTCTAGAAGGAGATGATCTGGAGAGTTGGGAGACCAAAGCTTAGCTCTTGGCTCTTGGCTCAGTCAGTATTATTGTGTGGCTTAAATAATGTGTAAAGTGCTTTGAAGGATGCCTGGCACGTAGTAAGCGCGATTAGGTATTTACTGCTCCTGCTCTCTCTAGTTGCTGTTACAAGAAATGAAGATGAAGTATTTACTAAAAGTTACAAAGTTAACCAGTAAAGAAACTAAGAGGATGAGACAGGGGAGTTTGGGTGGTGATATAAGTGAGCTAAATCCTCATCTTCCAATAGCAGGAAGGTAATATATAGAATGTCGCAGATTAAGCAATAACCAGAAAAGCATATTCATTAGAGGCATAAAGGAAGGTATCAAAAACAAGACAAAAAACAGCCCAAAGAGCTAACAGTAGCAAGATGGACTGGGAGGTGTGAAGGGCCAGAGCAGGGACTACTGGATTTTTTAGATATGTTCATGTTTTTTTGTTCATTTTTTTCCCCCCTTTTTTCTCCTTTATAAAGCCCAACACTTCACAGCTCTTTTGATTGAGCCCTTCTTCAGGGTACTGTGATTCTGGGTCCCTTCCAACCAAATCAGGCTGTAAAAAACTGGGTGATTCAAAGGGTAGGGCTGGAGTATTAGTATTTTTTTATTATTATTTTTTAGAGAGGGAGTGCGCCTGTGCATGAGGGGGAGGGTGGGGCAAAGGGAGAGAGAGAATCTCAAGCAGGCTCTACAGGGCTTGATCTCACAACCCTGAGATCATGACCTGAGCCAAAATCAAGAGTCAGGTGCTTAATGGACTGAGCCACCCAGGTGCCCCAAGAGTATTAGTATTTTTAAGTTCTTCATTGAGTAAGATGTAGCTTGACTGGTATTTGGAAATCTTTGATTTAAACGTCAATCTTGGGAGCTAGTAGGAGGAAAAAATGCAGGGGAGGGAGAGAATTAAAACACAATCTCTCAAGGTTTAGATACAGTTTTTTTTTTTTTTTTTTTTAATTTTTTTATTTATTTATTCATGAGAGACAGAGAGAGAGAGAGAGAGAGAGGCAGAGGGAGAAGCAGGCTCCCAAGGAGCAGGGAGCCTGATGCGGGACTCGATCCCAGGACCCTGGGATCATGACCTGAGCCGAAGGCAGACGCTTAACCATCTGAGCCACCCAGGCGCCCGATACAGTTTTATCCTGTTGCCCAAAGTCCATTCCTCACCATGCTGTCCATTCATAAAATTAAGCAAGAACATTACTTTAGAGGCTTTTTCTTTCCTATATTCCACAGCAAGGTGAGAGGAGATGGAGGGCTTCTGAGTGATATACAAAGCCGACCTCGCAAATCTGCCCATCCTGCACAGGCCTCGGGGTCTGGCCCCAAAGTCTCAAATGGAACAGTGAGACACTTTTCTCAGATTCTCAAATAAAGTCAGCCTAGCAGGAGGGCCTCGGCAGCTCTGGTAGGAAGGAAGGTGCCAGCACGGCTCAAGGAGGCAGGGCAGGAACCAGGGCTATGGAGGAGAGAAGGACAGAGACAGGTGGGAGCTCTGGCCACTTAACTATTTCAGGAGCCCAACCCAGGCCGGGAGCTGCAGAGCAGTGGTGCAACTGTGAAAGGAAGAGAAAGCAGCTGATGTTCCATCTGTGTCACCTCAGAGAGGACAGACTGGTCAGTTCATCCCTCTTGAACCTTCCACCAAAAGCTGCCTGGCCGTGGGAGCTGAGGTGGCTCTCCCTGTCACTGCCAGCAATGTCTACAACATCCCTGCTTGACGTGAGCGCCCACAAAGGAGTACGTGCAGGGTCCGGGGTCTTACTTCCTCCGTAAGCCCCACGCTGGAGGACAAGGCAGAGTGTGCACTGGAACAGCCAAGATCCATCGTGGTTCAGGATGCCGGCCTCTGCCCCGAGCTCCTCCTGCATTGCAGACTCCCCGGGACGTGGGAGGCCCACTTCCCGCCCACAAAGATGGGATCCCTGACAACGGTAACTTGGAGGTCGCTCAGAGTGGCGTGTACCTGAGGGGCGCCCTGCTTTCCCCCCACAACCTCAGAGCCCAGCGTCGGCCCCCCTGCAGTGTCAACCGAGCGTTTTCACGGCCCTCCCTCCCAGCACACCGGGGTTGCAATGTAAGCCTGGCGGGCTGACCCCCGGTTCACAGCTTGGCGGGCCAAGCCAAGTGAAGTGATGCAACAAGGAAGTCAGCCGCAGCCGCGAAGCCCACGCGACGGTGGCCCTGCCTGCAGTCCCCTCCCTCAGCACCGCCACCCTGCGGCCGGCGGGGACAGCGGTGCCGGAGAGCCTTCCGGCGGCCCGGCGCCCCCCCTCCCCCGGCGCCTCCGCTCCGCGAGCCAGGCCCGCGCTGGGCCGGGGCGAGACGGCCTCGTGGCTGCGACCCCGCGTCGCGGACAGCCGGACCGACCGCCGGCTCCGCGGCCCTCGACCTCCCTCTGGCGGGCCGGCGGCAGCCGGCGGGGCTCGGCCGGGAGGGGGCGCCCGGCCCGAGGCCCGAAGGCGGGAGCGCGCGGGGCGAAGGCCGGGCTCGGGGCCGGGGCGCGCCCGTTCGCACCCCTGACTAACTGAGCACGTAGTAGGCGCCGAGCAGCGGCCGGCGGGGAGCACGCCTGCCTTCAGGGAGCTTCCGAGGGAGGCGGGGGGCGGGGAGACAGCTCTAGGGAAGGCCGCCAGAGAGGGTGCTGGGAATGACCACGAGCTGCTGGACACGGAAGTTAGGGAGAGCCTCTCGGGGGCCGCCGTGAATATGCACCAGGAGCCAGAAAGCGCGGGAGGGAGAATGTCACTACACCGGGGCAGGGCGTTCCGGACGAAGCCAAAACCCAGCTCTTGGGTGACTTCTGGAAGGGGAAGAAGCCGGGTAGCGGGAGAACGGGGACCCAGGAGAAGAGGCATGGGAGGCAAGAAAAGAGAGGCAGGCCGGGCAGATCGTTTGGGTTTTATTCTAAGAACAACTGGAAGCTGGAAGCCAGAGAGAGGACGAAGCGATCCCTCGGGCTGCCGCAGGGAGGGCGCAAGAGGAAGCAGGGCCCTCTGTTAGGAGGACCTGGCAGGGGTCCGGGCAGGTGAGGGAGCTTTGGGCCAGGGCACAGCAGGGCTGGATCTCCGCTCGCGCCCCTCCCGACCCCCGGCCGGCGCCCTTGTGTAGTGAGCAGAGGCCCAGCGAGGCCGGGCGGGCGGTAGGACAAAGGCTTTGCTAATAGTCCGCACCGGCCGGGAGGCTGCGGCAGGAGAGGAGAGAGGCTGAAGTGGAACCTGGGGGTGGGGGGCAGTTGCACAGGAGCCCCCAGACCCTCTCCACTCTGCTGAGGGCCCAGAGCCTCCGTCGGCAGCCCACGCCTAGTTCGAGAGCCTCTCGGGAGCGGAGCGGGGAACCGCTCCGAACCGGAATGATCTGGTTTAGAGCGGCTGCCTTTCCCTCCTCCCTCTGCCCCACCCGCGCCCTCGCCTCCGTCAGCTACTGGCTGGTTTTTGCCGCAGTCCCTGACCAAGGTAAACAGAAGAGGAACGAGGGAAGAATGCTCTGTTTCCATGGCAACCCAGAGGGCAGTCTCTATGGCTCTCTTGGATGCGCTTCAGGGGAAGAAAAGGCTCACTACCAAAGTGAGGAGACAGGCCCCTTCACCATGCACACGGTGGGGGATTGTTCTGGAACATGGTGAAGGCCTGGATGGAAGGAGGAGGGAAGGAGAGGAGTAAGGCGCCATCGATGCAGTGGCAGAGGAGCCCGGGGGCTAGGGGACACACTACAAAAGCAGCCACGCTGGCTCTTGGGACAACTGTCCATCAGTGGCTCAATCCTCACACCCAGGGAGCACAAAACAGAGATGGCAGAGATCTCAGAACCTCCCCAAATGCACACCTGGCTGCCCCTTTCCAGAAAACCCTTCCGTGGGTCAGCTCAGCCAAAGGGCAGCCACAGAGGTTGGGTCCAGAGCCTCAAGGCCAAAGACAGGTGTTGTCTGAAACAGAGAAGCCCACTGTTCTCCAACTGCAGAGTGAGCTGGGGGGCGGGGCGGCCACTGCTGCCCCTTCTGTGCTCCCCGCAGGGACCTCCCAGGCTCTCCCTGAACCTCCTTCAGACTCCTGGAAGGCTGGCACCTCAATATGGCATCATGACTGTGGAAAAGTCATCCTTTTGGTAAAGGGGTGAGTGTGAGGGAATAACAGAACAGCTTCTGCACGGGATTATAGGCATGGGGGTTCCACAGGGGTGCCCCCTTGCCCCTCCAGAGGACAGGGGCTGTCCATTTTCACCACATCACAGTCCTGCTGCTGACCACAACTCTCCCACACACTGAGGACTTCTCTCAGGAGCAACCTGTGGGCATCAGAAACCTCTTCTGGTTTCCAGGCTTCATATTTGATTCATCAGAAACTTGCTCCACCTCAGGAATCAGCCTGGAGGCTTGTGGGGGGCCTCCCACCTGTCTAGGCAGGGATGGGAGAAAATCCGGGACAGAGGGAGGTGGGAAGTGGTAAGCTTCCTGCTCCCGCAAAGCGCACGGAACCTGGATGGCTTCAGCCCAGAGAAGCGGCAGCAGCGGCAATGATTTGTGGGAAACTGGAGGGACATGCCTCAGTTTCCCCGGCCGACATATAGAGAACCCTGGCAGTGGGCCTACAGGCCCGGTAAGTGCTCACCCACACATTGTGCAGCCCACACCCTTCTCTTAGCACAAGCCCTCAGATGCTGTGGTCTACCTGGGAGACGCCTTCAGGACAGGACCCAGGGGTGGGAGGGAACACCAGCGGAAGACAGGATTGACAGACCTGCTTTTCCCTTGCAAAACACCCAGAAGTGCCAGGTTTACTCAGCTCCTTCCATGGCCTATGGATTCCAAACTTCTGTGACCTTAACTCCTGCCCCTGCCCCTTTGCTCATTCTATTCCAGCTCCCCTTTGCTGTTCCTTGACCAGGCAGGCTCCCACGTCAGGTCTGTGCCACTGGCTGTGTCCTGGAAAGCTCTTTCTCCAGTATCCACACGGCCAATCTCTCACCTGCAGTTCTTTACTCAAAAGTCATCCTCTCAACAAGGCAGAGCCAGGGCTGGGGTGAGTGAGATGAGAGAGGCAACGTGGCCTTCCCTGACCCCTTGGTTTAAAATTATATATTGCCACCCCCACTCGTTCTCCTTTATCCTCTTCCCACAGAATGCGACACCCTCTCACTTGTCATTTCTCTTGTTTATTGTCTGACTTCCTCTCTCAGAATGGAAGTGCCAGGAGGGCAGGCATTGTCTCCGTCCTGTGCTGGGAGGTCTCCACCACTGCTGAGATAAGCAGGAAGTGCACTGGGAGGAGAGATGTAGGGATGGTGGTGGGGACAAGGTAGGAAGGGACCCACCTCTTAGAACTACACAGGCTCTTCTGTCAAGGAGTCTTGACACCTGCAACCAAGAACTTCTGTCCTTCTGCCTCATGAGACTCCCACTGTTCAAAGTCTCCTATAGCAAACTGGCAATAGCAGGTCCTAACAATCCGTCAGACAAACCCCCCACTTGTGGTGTGTCACCTTCAATTTCCTGCCTGCCTGCCTCTTTCCTGATTGACCTGATAAATTCAGGACAGCTTTTATTGCTTTTGGCCAAAAACTGCCATTAAGATTTACAGAGCCAAAAGCTGGTACGATG
This sequence comes from Zalophus californianus, assembly GCF_009762305.2. Classification (NCBI taxonomy): domain Eukaryota; kingdom Metazoa; phylum Chordata; class Mammalia; order Carnivora; family Otariidae; genus Zalophus; species Zalophus californianus. Next base: position 84,181,787 of record NC_045606.1, read on the forward strand.
TAATCTTCAGAGTAATTTACACAGTGAGTTTCAAAAGATGAAAAGTTAGCATTTCAGAAGTAATTTCATAAAAAGGATTATCAGATTAATCACTGTGTCAATTTAATAGTGGTGTCTCAAATAATTAATTAGCATTCTTGGAGTCAGCAATGCAAAAAGGGAGTCTAAGAGGAATAAAAATGGCTGTGTCAGACAGTAAGTGTGTTTTGGGCCATAGATCTCGAGAGAATTCTCATCGGAATTACCCCGTGCAATGTCTGGTGTGGGTTCTGTGGCTCAGAGACATAACAAGAGGAGAAAAGCTCTGGGAGTGCCCAAGTCTCCCTGAGACCCATTGGTGGAACAGCTTGTCTACACCTGCTGGGTGAAGCTGCCCCACCACGTGTCGAATTGTCCTGTGACACCTGGAAAATGTGTCTAACCACGCTGTGCCTGACAGGCTGTTCTGAAGGGAGAGGCACGTGTGAGTTGCAGCCTGCCTGTGAAATTACCTGTGAGAACTGGGAACACAATCAACTCGGCCGGGTGGGTTGTAAACGCAATCTGAACAGTTCCATCGCGACGTAGCACTCAATCAGCCTCCACATGTCGGGTCAAGGCTGTGTCTTCAGTGGGTGTTACGGGTTGCATTATGTCCCCACCCCCCAAAAAATATATTGCGGTCCCCTTGTACCTCAGAATGTGATCTTATTCAGAGATGGGGTCTTTACAGAGGTTATCAAGTGAAAATGAGGTCGTTGGGACGGGTCCCAATCCAGTATGAGTGATAGCCTTATAAAAAGAGCATATCTGGGGCGCCTGGGTGGCAGAGTCGGTTGAGCGTCTGCCTTCGGCTCAGGTCATGATCCTGGGGTCCTGGGATCGAGTCCCATGTCGGGCTCCCTGCTCAGCAGAGAGTCTGCTTCTCCCTCTCCACCCTGCTCATGCTCTCTCTCTCAAATAAATAAAATCTTAAAAAAAAAACGCATCTGAAAACACAAACATGCAGGGAGAATGGCACGTGAACATGAAGGCAGAGAATGGGGCAATGCATCTAGAACACCAAAGATTGCCAGCCAACCACCGGAGCTGGGGGAGAAACAAGGAACAGATTCCCCCTCACAGCCTCAGAAGGAATTGCTGACACCTTGACCTCAGACTTCTAGCCTCCGGAACTGCGTGATAATAAATTTCTGTTGTTTAAGCCACCCTGTTTGTGGTACTTTGTTATGGCTGAATTAGGAAATAATTCAGCGGGGCATCATGGAGACTTGGGTGTCATTGTTCTTAATAAGGTTCCTGTATCTCTGTGTGTTTTTAAAAGACTTTGCTTTTTTAGAGCAGTTTTAGGTTCACAGCAAAATTGAGAAGGTACAGAGATTTTCCATACGCCCCCTTCCCCCAGCCTTTTCCACCATCAACATCCAGCACCAGACTTGTACCTTTGTTACGACTGATGAACCTACATGGACACATGGTTAGCACCCAGAGTCCATGGTTTACCTTTGGGTGCACGCTCAGTGGTGTACATTCTGTGGGTTTGGACAGATGTACAGAGACAACATACCCACCACTGTGGTATGATCTCCTACACAGTCTCTTCACTCAGAACAGTGTGCTCCACCTATTCATTCTCCCCTCCTTTCAACCCCTGCAACCACAGGTGTTTTTACTGTCTCGTTATTATGTTTTTTCCAAAATACCATATAGTTGGAATTACTACAGTCTGTAGCCTTTTCAGACTGGCTTCTTTCACTTAAATATGTGTTCAGGTTTCTTCCATGTCCTTTCATGGTTTGATAGCTCATTTCTTTTTAGTGCTGAATAATAGTCCATTGTCTGGATGTACCACCATTTATCTATTTCCTCTATGTTTTTCTTTAAAAAACCATTTTTTTCAACACCAGCTCAGGACAGAATATAAAGATAAGACAAATCTGGGTAGTAGGTACAAGAATATTCTCAATACTTTCTTTTAAAGAATTAAAACGACTCAGGTCCTTTCTCCTGGGGTTGGTGACCTGATGGGCTCCGAGCCTGGAGCTGCGGGGGCCAGTGGCCTCTGCTTGAGGAGAAGAGAACAGCTGAAGAGAACAGCTGGCAGCCCCCACGGAGCTGACCAGGGCACCTAGTCACATGAGCTTTGAACAATACGTGGCTTTGGAACTCAGCGGCTTTACTTAGAAGGTGATCTGCTGGGCCTTGCCTTCCTCCTCTCTAAAATGAGAAAATCCAAGTTAATTAATTAATTAAATAAAATGAGAAAAATCCGCCCCCAAAAGTTGTGAAGATGAGACCCAAGAAGAAACTTGGGGTTACCTGGAAAGTGCCAGAACATTGATGCTATACGGTTAGAAACTTCCTGGGCAATCGACACCACATTTAACAGCCTGGAAGAGGTTCTGGTCCCAGACTCAGAAGCAGCACTGCCCGCCCAGCTGCCACTCGCTCTATTCACCCTGAAAACCTCTTACTGACCTTCTGAGGGTGCCTCTCTGGGGTCTGCTTCTCGCACTTTAGGGAGGATGCTCTTCCTTACTACCACTTCTTCCCACCACAGTCTGGCCACCCTAACCCCTGTAGCCTGGGATGCTCCTGGGAGGATAATGGCCAGTTCTTTCAGAAAGGGCACTATGGCCAAGATCTAATGATACCCTCCCCACCCCCCAGTCTGCTTAAGGTGCCCAGCCATTAGAAGGGGACAGAGCTTCCATGACTATGAAAGAAGATTCTACAGGCTTCCACAGGCTGTGGAAAAGGAGTCTGAGGAGGGGAGGGAGGTGAGAGGGGCAGCCAGCCAAGTGGCTCGAGGCTGCAAATGTAACCTTCAATGGGGAGATTTACCTCAGACTGCCTCTTCCTCCATGTCCCTCTTGGGGAGGAAGAGCCTGAACCCCTTCCTCACAGCACTTCAGAGGGCAGAGCCCAAGCCCCAGGCTCCAGCTTCTATACTGCCTCCTGCAGTGTCTTTCCCGCTCCCCTTTGCCTCTGTTTCCCAGGGACACACCTGGTGGGGCAGGGCTAGTCGGCCACTGCCAGAGGAGGGTGTGTGGGAATTTAGGGGCTGCCTCCCAGGTCTACACACTTAAGTTCTCTCTCAGGGGCTCCTTGAAAAAAGGACGTCCGTGCCGTGCCACCAGTGCTCTTCTCTCCCCTCTCCTCACCAACCACCTGCTGGGCACCTTGCCTGCTCTCTGTCTTTCCTTTGAAAATTTAGGTTTAGAGTCTCCTCATGGGAGCAAGATGGCTCCAGGAAGACTGATAAGTCCTAGACTTGGACCTGGAGGAGGAACTCAACCATTTTTCTTGTCTTTTCAACCAGCGTAATTTATTTCCTGCTCTTAGATTTTTCCACATTTCTTCACTGGGACCCTCTGTGGTGCCTTGAACTGTCAGCCCTTCCCAAAAATGCCATGTTGGAATTCTGGGCCTGGAATAGGGAAGAAAGGAGGGCTGGTTTGGGGTGGGGGCAGTGGGATGTAGGAAGCAGATGATATATTAGATACAAGCTGTTTTGGGGTCACAAATTTTCTTATTTGGGGAAGTGAATTTTTTGTAAACTTGGATCCTAAAATGGCGTAATTGCTCACTCTTCCCCAGGAGGGAAGTCAAGCCCAGATGGTGTGATCTGTTTCCCAGGCACTCTGGCAAGGTCACTGGAAGGGCCAGCTGGCGGCTTTCTTGTTATTGTAGAGTTATTTTATTCTTTAACATTTTACTGATTAAAGTCTTCAAATCTCAAGAGGCCAGATGGAAGCCAAATAATATAGCTCTTTTGGTTTCCTTTTAATGAGATCAGGGTTGGGTGAGGACTCGGGTAGAACAGAGATGGAGAAGCCGTCTGCTGGGTGGCCTGGGACTGGGTGCCCAGAGGGCCTGCTGAGCTGTGATTTCTTTCATTCTCTTCCCTGTTGTCAGTCCCTGTTTTCCAGAAGATTCTCGTAATGTTTTCTGTAGGACTTTGTGCTTCACAGGCTTCAGTTAAAATTTGACTGCTTGCGGCGGCGGGGGGAGGGGGGGTACTAAGAAGCTCGCCAAGACATTTGACCCTTCAAGCCCCCAAATCCTTCTGCTCCACCTGGAGGCTGCTTGGCATAGGAATGTGTGTGGGGGGGCACCGAAGATGTGCTGCACCCTCCCCTAGATCCTGCTGCCTGGGGACCAACGATGAGGTGCAGCGTCAGGTCCTACTCCCTTCAGAAGAGCTTTGAGCGGCCCAACAGCAGCAGGGCGCTCCCCGTTCTGCTGGGATGGAAGAGCCTGAGCCCATCCGACCTAGCTCTCAACCCTGAGGAGGCAAGATGGCCACCGGCTGTGCTGCCTCAGGGCACCCGCCTCTGTGCCGGGCCTGCTGGGAGCTGCCTCATCCTCACATTCATCTAATGAAGCGGGTGAGGGAGGGTGGGCAGGCCGGGTGAGGGTGCTGAGGAGGCAGGGCCTTGCAGAGCACATCTCCAGGAACCCCCACGAGCCTCTGAGAGCCTCTCTGGACCCTCCTAAGCTGTCGCCATTTTATTTAGCAAGCGGTTTAGCGCCAGCTGTGTCCAGTGCCCCACGTTAGCCCCTGGGGCGCCAAAAGGACACAAAAGGAACAGGAAATGTGTCTGTTCTCAAGGATATTCTAAAAAAGGTCAGGAAACACAAATCTCCCCACAAAATGGCCTGAGGACCAAATCGCCCCAGCCGGCAGTGCATATTCACGGTACATAAACCAAGGAGGCTTCAAAAGCCGGGGCAGAGGGGGTAATCAGAGGTGACATGAAAAGTTCAAAACCACTAGCATGCGGGGGACGACCGTGACCCCGGGGAGATGTTCGCTACCGAGCGTAACATCTGACAGCCTTGTTTAAAAGTGCAGAGTATGAGGCCCCAACCACCCTAGAAGTTCTGCTTCGATAAACTGGTGTGGGACCAAATCTGCATTTTAAAAAAGGTCCACAGATGGTTCTGTTGTTAGAGCCGCTGGGAACCACCCTTTGGAAATCAGGCCTCAAACCAAGACCTCAAACCAAGACCCTTCCTTGGAACGGCCTCAGGAAGGGAATATTAAGGAAGAGATTTTCCATTGTTTTAGGACTTCTACAGGGCAGCACCCTCCACTCCCAAAGCCTCCCCACACACAGGCCACATAGCACACACATGACACCCGCTCACGCGTGCCATACCCAGCACACTCCACGCTCACTGTTCCACACGCACACACGCCACGCACACACCGCACACCACAGATGTACAGGGGCCTGTTCCCTCCCATCCTGAGCCGGAGTCCATGGCAGGGGCTGATCGTCTGTGACTCAAGGCAGGGCGAGCTGGCCACCCACGCAAGTGAGGCAGCAAGCAGGCGAGGCTTTGAATGATGGCTCCCACTGCACGTTTTGTCATCAGAGACAAACTGCGTCATTGCCTCACGCTGGATATGGCTGCGCAGAAAGGTGAAGGCCTCCGGCTACTATTCCTTTACCAGCTCTGCTGTGAAAGAACCTCTTTCCTCTCAGGGGAGATTTATTGATCTCATTTTGCAGACAGAGAACATGGATACAGGGAATTGATCAGCCGAAGGTGAAAGCAGCTAGGCACTGAGCGTATTAAGCATTCGATAAGTTTGCTGACAGATGCTGAAGGCAGGGAAATGACACTGAGCTGTTGTCCCCGGATCCCTTCTTCTGAGGCCTTGTGTGCTGGTCAGGCACGGGGCCAGGGCCCTCTCCTAGGTCTGGCCAAGCTGGAGAGTGGCCTTCAGCTTTCAGGACACATGCTGGTGTCCCCCTCCTTCCCCAACTAGGGCAGAGAAGCTTCTCAGGAAAGGGGCAAACACAAGTGACCACAGGGTGTGAGGAACTCCCTCCTCCTCGGAGGCGTGGGTACAGCTGGGGAGAGGCTAACATGCAGCATGTGACACGGCGAGTAACCTCCTGGATGCAGAGAGACGCTCGAAAAGTCCGTGGAGCTGGTGCTTGAGTAGCCACAGGGACCATACTGAGCAGAGGCCATTGTCTTCCTTGGTCCCTCGCGCGGTCAGCAGCGGCTGGGGGGGGGGGGAGTTAGGAGCAGACTCTCCTGGGCCGCACCTGGGGCTCCTGGCGCTCCCGAGCAGGGCCGCTGCCCTGTGCCTCTTCCAACGGCCGGGCGGCTCCCTCGCACCCCGGGCCAGCCGCCTCAGGGCCCACGTCGGGGAGGGAGACGCAGTCGACTCTGAGAAGAGTTTTCTAGAAACTCGGGCCACGGAGCGTGCCTGTCCCGGCGGCCGTAGCAACCCAGGTGCCCGCGGGATGAGGGGCCTGGCGGCTGGGTGGGGGCGAAAACCACTTGCATTTCTTTTGCCCACGACTCCCCAGGGCCGCGGAGAGCCAGTGGTCCCCGGCCTAGGCGACGCAGCGAGGCCGAGACAGCAGCTGTCTGGGCCGGGAGGGCCTCCGGGGGCGCGGGCAGGGCGCTCTTCCCTCCTGCGGTGTGGGGCCCGCCCGGTGCGACGGCCGGGCCGGCGACCCCAGCTTTGTCCCCCCCCCCCCACCCCGCTCGCTGCGGGAGGGCGCGGCCCGTAGTCTGCGGTGTGCCGCCCGCGGAGTCGGGGGCCGGCTGGGGGATCGTCGAGGCACAGACACCGGCCGGCCCCAGATTCACGCCAGGAGCAGGTGGCCGTGAGATTCCCCCCCCCACCCCCCCGGCGAGGCCCCCACAGGAAAGCCGGCACCTTTGCCCGCGCCAGCTGCGCCGCCTGCCACCAAGTCGGCGCCCAGGGGAGCCCGCGGCGCACGCCGCCGCCCGGGGACTGCACGCGGGCCTCACGCCCGCTTGCCAAGCGCTCCCCTCTCCTGCGCCTCGCGTCTCGCACAGCCCGCCTTCCCCGGGAGAAAAGCGTGCCCATCTGACACGTCGCCCGCCCGCTCCCCGTGGCACATTCGTCTGCCCCTGCGGCTGCCCCTGCTCCACGCAACTCCCACGCCGCCCTCCGCAGCCTGCCGCCTCCTGCTCCTACTTCCGCCGCGACGGCACGGCTGCCCCCTGCCCGCTCCAGCGCCGTCGCGGTGAGCTGTGCGCACCCGGCCGGTAGGCTGCGTGTCCGGCTGTCCCTTCTTCAGAGCCTCTCTGTCCACCTGCACACGGAAGGGCCCAGCCCCCCAGCCTGGAAGCATCTGCGGAGAGGAAGTATCAGAGCGCAGTGGCCAAGCTTTTCAAGCCACCATTCCGCTTTCTGTGACCTGTGGCACGTCCCCTCAAAGGAGCCAAGAACAGAGGAGTCCCGGGTTGGTCTCTGCCTTGACTTCGCAGGCTGGAAGAAGAACGTAGCCCAAATTGGTGGTGGCAGGTCCCGGGAGTGTCAGCGGTGCCCAGAGCCAGCCCGCTGGGGACAAATGACGCCGTCCTTCCGCATGGCAGTCTGAGGGCCGGGCCTCTAGCGTGGGCTCTGACACCAGCACCAAGCAGGATCCTGGGCAGTGGCAGGCCCTCTTTGGGCTTCTGGGTCTTCTGTAAAATTAGACAGTCCAGTTGCTTGATCCCCAAGACCACTTCTAAGTTTTCTAAGTCATGACAAGGAAAAAAAAAACTTACCTAAAAACGGAAGCAGCCCCAAAGCCAACACAGCCTGTGGTGTTTCACAGTATAAAGAGCTCCCTCCTTTTGTTCCGCTGAATACAGAGCTGGCTTCACAGGCCTGTCACCTGAACAGTCACACAGGACCCTACACTTAGAAGGGCTTGTGAGTGGCTTAATGCTGTTGTAGCTGTCTTGAAATTGTTGGTAATTTTTAACAAGGGACCCCACCACATTTTCATGTGCCCTGGGTCCCACAAATTATGTAGCTGGTGCTCGCCAAAAACACTTAGAATGTTGGTCAAGGAGAAGCCTTTGTGGATGTCCTGCCATGTTTTGCTCTACAGATCTTGGCATCTGGAATACAGAAATGTGGAACATGTCCTTGTTTCAGTGCCCGGGGACCAGGGAGAGGGTGAGCCAGTTAGGGAGCAGTTGGTGAGAGTTAAATTGTTCGAGGGGACGATGAGTTCTATATCCAGTCACTGTCCTTGGAATCAGACACAAGCAAGGCTCTGGGGGTTTGTGTGGACATCTCCTGCAGTGACAGACTGCTGTTGTTGTCCAGTATCCAACCCCTCCTTATTCTGTAGGGCTGGGATTATTAGCCGGCCAAGGCCAGGGTCGTGGTGAACAAAAACTACTCTTCCCAGATTTCTCTGCAGCTTGATGTATCCATGTGATTAAGTAGCTGGGCAATGGGATGGATGTACCTGGGAGTGTCTGCCACCTTCCAGGAGGCCTTCTTAAGAAATAGTTGGTGTGTGTCCTTTCTTCTAAGTTGTATTTTTTTTTTTTAAGATTTTATTTATTTGACAGAGAAAGCGCACAAGCAAGGGGAGCGGCAGGCAGAGGGAGAGGGATATGCAGGCTCCCCACTGAGTAGGGAGCCGGATGTGGAACTCGATCCCAGGACCCTGAGATAACGACCTGAGCCAAAGGCAGATGCTTAACTGACTGAGCTGCCCAGGTGACCCCCTAAGTTGTATTTTTGATCTATAACACAGCAGAGGAGTTTTAAATCTTTAGACTAAGATCTGGAGTCAGAAAAAAATATATGCTATTTGTTGTTACCATTTCACAATAGAAATTGACGTAAGTGAATTGGCACATACTTGCTCATCATGTTCAGTTCTTCAGATAGGAAGATGACACTAGTGTCCCATCTCTACTGAGGATGCTGGTGGGGTAAGTAAAATCTCATGTATGTGCAATGAAGAGCTGAGTGGGGGAAGGGAGATGGTGAGTGACAAGGTTGCCATTCTCGGGTGGCAAGAAAGGGCCCCAGGAGGTGGTATTTGAGCAAAGACCTTCCAGAAGCCAGGAAGCAGCTGTTACAAATAGCTGGGGAAGAGCATTCTAGGAAGAGGTGTAGGTTCAAACTGTTTTGCCAAAAATGGGGATCTCTTCCTTCAGATTCAGACTTCTGTTTCCAGCTATCTGTTGTCATCTCCATCTGGAGGTCCAACAGCAGCTCCCAACTCATCGTGTCTAGAATTTCTCTTCTGCTGCAAAAAGGTTCTTCTTCCTCCTGTTTGTTATTAGTGCCACCATCCTCTTAATCACCCCCATTGAAATCTTGGAGTTGTGTGTGCCCGGTGACCAAGTCGTGACCACTCTTCTTCCACAAATGCTCTCCGATCTTTCCCGCCACATCTGGAGCCCAGGCCTCCCCACAGGCCTCCCGGCCTGCGGCATCTCCAGCTCTGTCATCCTCAGCACTGCGCTCAGAGTCACTTTCCTTAAGCACACCTTTGACTTCATTCTCTGCTGAAAAAGTTTCAGTCTCTGCTATAAAGTCTGCAGTCCTCAGCCCTGTAGCTCAGGTGCACTTTCCTCCAAGCCCCATCCGCCCACGCTCCTCTAAACATCTTGGTTTGGACTCTGCACTTTTCCAAAGGGAGCTCTTCCCCTCTTGTCCTCATGGTTCGATTCTTGCTGCTTTCCTCCTCCTACGGAAATTGAGTAGCCACCTCGCCCCCCTCAGCTTCTCACTCAGCAGAGCCTTCTCTTCCTTTGACCTGTAAAATTCTATTTGCACCGCTCCCCCCACCCCGCCCCGCAGACTTTTTCAATTGTAAAAGCACCATAACATTGAGAGGGAACTGAAAATGGAAAAACAATCATCCACATTCCCATTTCAACAAGTGAGTTCACATTTGGATAATCTGTTCTAGTTGGCGATCTGCATGCATATTTTTACATAATTGTAATCACAGTAGACATACAACTTTGATTTGTTTTCACTTCTACCCAACATTTCCCCCATCTTTTTACATAGTCTTTTTAAAGTTGTAGGAATTTTTATTTTATTTTTTTTATTAAAGATTTTTATTTATTCATTTGAGACACAGAGATACAGAGAGAGAGCATGAGCAGGGAGAAAGGCAGAGGCAGAAGGAGAAGCAGGCTCCCCGCTGAGCCAGGAGCCCCATGTGGGGCTCGATCCCAGCACCCTGGGATCATGACCTGAGCCGAAGGCAGATGCTTAACCATCCGAGCCACCCAGGTGCCCCAAATTGTAGGAATTTTTAAAGGGGGTCAAAAATAAGTCTATAGGTATCTCATTCAAGAATATATCTCAGAGAGTTGAGGTACTATAATGTATTAAACCGTTCTATCATTAAACATTTGGATGGGTTTTTTTTTTTAGCTATTACAGACTAGAAACTATGTGAGGGGGAAAAAGGTTAATGCTGAGTCTTCCCTGCATTCCTAGCACCTAACAAATTACCTCAAACAGTATTTACTGGGTGGATGGATAAATCAATAAACAAATGCACACAATGAACATCTTAGGCATAACTTATTTTTTCCTGTTGAATATTTTCCTAGGACATATTTTCCTGGGATTGATGAGCCAGAGTATTAATATCATGGTGTGGGCATTGCACATTGTGGCGGATTATATTTTTCAAAAATGGCCACATCAATACATGACCCATCCTACATGATGTGATGTAGGACATCTTTCCATTGAGAGGTGGGGTCTAGGCTCCCTCCCTTCGAAAATAGTCAGTTCTCCGTAGCTGCCTTGATCAAGAGGATGCAGTGGAAAAATGCGGAATTTTCAAGTCTAGGTTATAAAAGGTAATATGCTTCTGTCCCTATCTCCCCTTCCTTCTCAAGATACTTGCTCTTGGAATTCAGCCACCATGTTATGAGGCGGCCCAGGCCACACGTGGAAGCCCTGTGTGGGCATTCTGCTCATATTCCCAGTTAGGCCCCAGTCAATAGCCAGCATCAACCACTAGACATGTGAATGAACATGCCTTAAGATGATTCAGTCTTCCAGTTCCCCATGGAGAGAGATACTAAGTGATTATTTTCGTTTGGGGATACTTTGTTACGCAGCAGGAGTGACTGAGACACACACACAGCCCCATACTGTGTTCTCAAAGGGTTGTACCAATTTGTAGTGCCACCTGCAGTGGAAGAGTGTGGCAGATTCTGGTGTGGCCAGGAGGCACAGACTCTCACTGTGGAATAGACTGAGGCTAGCTTGGTTTCCTCATCAGAGAAGCATATCCTCTAGTCTAATTAGACGCATACTTGGAGAAAACTCCGAAATGTGTCAGGAAACAGGATGATGGCATCCTGTGACCGATCATAGTGTTCCCAGCCCTCATACCTTGCATCTACCACAGTACAGCTCCAGCCATGTGAGTTTGTAAGATGCCACCCATTTTGCATCCAACTAAGACACTACTGGCAGATGTACATCTAGACACCCCCCATCCCCGGCCATATACGTACTCTTTACTATTGAATCAATTTCCATAGAGCCCAACAAAGAGGAATGCATGAAAATGTAGAGGGGGCCCTCTGCCCTTCCTTTCTACAAGTTTAGATCCAACTGCCAACTGCCAACTCCTTACTGCTTTTCTTCTCTGCCACCTTCTACTTACTAGCCAGAGAGGTCTCTATGGTCTTCAGCATGGAAAGCACGTTGAAAATTCCAGTCCAAAACAAGAAAAGGAGTGCTTTTCAAGTAAATTCTGTCTACTTAATCCAATTGTTAATCCAAAAATATTTCCTGAGCATGTCACATGCACCTGCCCTCAAGCACCTCAAGGAAGCCACAGTCTAACCGAAGCTCCATCATTTACAGGAGCTCCATCTATCTGAGAGATCTGGTTTTCCTTGGGTATTTGTTCCAGCACTGCCCCACTATCATACCTACCAGGACAGGGTCAGGAGGGCAAGCCAGTGAGAGCTGCAGATCCCTTACCAACAGAAACTACTGGGGGTGAGTGAGTGAGTGGGGAGGGGATGTATGTGGGGAAATAGAGTTTTGAGGTAGGAAATAGTAGTATACATTAGAAAGTAGTTTCAATGAAAAATACTTTTTCTGGCTACGTAGAAAATATGTAGGGTCTCACTTAAGAGAATCCATAGTTCCAGGATATAGACTTTGCCTTCAAGTTTTATCCAAGGCACTTGATCTAAGTGCAGTCTATCCACAACTTTAAAGTAGTTAGCTCCAGGAATTTTCAAGACGGCTTACAAAAAGACTTTAAAGAACTCATGTAGAACATTTAACTGGAAGCAGAGCACTGTACTGAATTTACTTTTAGGAGTAGTCAACTAACTTGAGATGGAAGCCACATTAACACCTTTTCCAACTCCCAGGTTTGGGGGCTGGGCTGATGGCTTTAGTTCAGACTTCCTTCTGCCAAGTCTCGCATTCACAAGTTAGCTGGATGATGGCTCTGCCCCTCAGGCTGGCCAGGGGATGATACCCCTCCTCATTAGGAACACAAGGGGCCTTTCTGTGGCGCTGGAGCTCAGTAAGCTCCTGCCTGTAGTCTGGGCCAAAACTATCACAGAGCTGCCTGATTCCAGTCTACACACCATGTGTTTGAGGAAGAATCACGCCTGGCTGTTCCTCCTGAAAAAACAAGATTTGCCCCCAACAGAGCAGATCACCACCTTCTGACTTTCCTCCTGTGGGATGCAGGTCATGAAAGCAGAGTCTGATTCAGGGTTGTTATTTTTTCCATCTAGTTTAGAAACGGGAAAGGAAGGAGAGGGTTTTGTGGGTAGACCAGAAAGCCCAGCTTTCAAGGGTACAAGGGCAGCACTGTCTATGCTGGGGAGTGGCCAAATCTGGGGTGGGGGCAGGAAAGTGGGAGCAGGGGGCAGGTCCAGCTGGGCAGGGGCAGTTGGGGTGGGGCGAGGGTGTGTCAAGGCCAGGAAGCTCTCATGGTCCGTGAATGAGATCGTTGCTTGACAATGCCAAAGGGGCCATTTCCTACTTTTACACCAGTGTGCTATTTTGAAAACTTTTTTAAAGATTTATTTATTTTAAAGAGAGAGAAAGAGCACGCATGCGTGCGAGTGAACACAAGCAGGAGGGGCAGAGGGAGAGGGAGAGAATCTCAAGTGGACTCCACATTGAGCGTGGGGCTCAATCTGACCACCCAGAGATCACGACCTGAGCTGAAACCAGGAGTGCGACACCCAACAGACCGTACCACCCAGGTGCCTACTTTGAGACTTTTTAAAGCCATTTTTTTTTTTTTAACCTTACCCCAACCACTGTCATCCATTATTCTCAATTTAGCTTCTCCATGATCTCTGAATCAGAATCCATGGAAAAGGAATTGCCCTGTCCCAGTCAGGGACAGAGCTGTCCTCCCAAGCCTCAGCCCATTCAGGTTAGTGGCTCCTCCCGCCAGACTGATTTTTGGAATATTCATTTTGCTTTGGGGGCATGAAAGGATTTAACTATAGCTTTCAATGGAAATGCTAGCAGCCACAGCAGCGCCTGGGACTGTCTGCACGTGGCTCTGCTGTGAACTATCCCGCGGTGGACAGGTTCCCAGGTGCACACCAGCCTGCTCTCCATACCAGGCCTGCTGTACTGGATTCTTCTTCCCGACCCTGACTGAGAACCCACAACCTGTTCCCCAGGTCAGGACAGCTGGGTCAGTGTGGAAGTGGAATGCCCGATGATCTTCCAGGGATCAAATTAGAGAGGTGGCTCCGAACTAATGCCTAACAATCCTCTCGACTCAGCAGAAAACCACTGGCGTACCCAGGGACATGTGGCAATGTCACCAGGGCCCCGGAAGCACAGGGGCTGGTTATGCAAACCCCTCTCATTGTAAGGGGGCAGACAAGGCCTCCACAGGCCCTTGTCGAAAGCTTTCTGGCCAGAGAGCCCAGCCCTCTGCCGCTGATCCTGACGCACCTCTGCCGCTGCCCACAGTCCGGGGCAGCTGACGTGGAAGCCGCCCCAGCCCGAGGCATGGTGGACCCTGTGGCGTTTGGAACAATGTGCTGCCCAATGAAGCAGCCTCAGCCCAGCTCAGAAGGAAGACACTCCCAGGGTACAGGGAATCGGCCACGTCATTTCCCTCACACCCTCCTCAGGCCGTCCCCCTGCTGCGGTCCAGTCCCGGGGCTGCTTCCTCCTCCTCAGGTCTCAGCACAGGATGAAAGCCAGTGCGCTTAGCTGCTCGAAAGGTGGCCTTCGAAGAGGAGAATGCAAGCCTTTCCCAGAAGGTAGCCGTAGCCATTGTCAAGTCCTCCCGAACGGCAGGACAGTTTGGACTGGTAAAAAACCCCATTTTTTAGGAGGATGAGAGAAGATACGAGGACGCACTGTTAAGACTAAGTCACTTCTGAATCTATTCACATGGCTGCTGAGTGCCAGCGAAGGGGCACAGATCCAATCACCCAGGGGGAGAAATGACTGCCAGCTGGAGTGGCCAGGACCAGCTCCAAAAAACAGCAGGTTTAATCAGAGTGTAGTCTCCAGGCAGGGGCAGGCTGTGGAGGGGAGGAGAGCCCGGCAGGAGCAGTCGCTCCAGCTGGTGCCAACGGTCTGCGTGGGTAAGGCCAGCCTGGGGCCAGACTGTGGAGGGCTTTACATGTCAGGCGAAGGAATTGATCAGGGGACTGAAATGATCAAACAGGTGTTTTAGGAAGATGAATTTGAAGAGAATGTGCGGGATGAACTGGAAAGTCTGGAAGCACAGCAACAATTAGGAAGCTGTGAGATTAATTAGGCTGTTGTAGTAGTCCTGTGTGAGTTGATAAGGGTGTAAATGAGCACAGTGGCAGCAGACACGGAAGGGGGACAGCTGCAAGAGACATTGTTAAGAAAGAATGGATGAGGTGTGCTGCCTGATTGGATTGGGGACCCGGGGAGCTCCAGGAATCAAAGATGACACCAGAGGTTTGAGCGTGGGCAACCGGTAGTACAATGAACAGAAAAAGGCAGGTTACAAGAGCGAGCTGGATGCAGCAGATGTGAATTCAGTTCCAGCCACAGAGAGTCTGCAGGACATCCAAGTGGAAATGTCTGAGAGGTCAAAGGAGACACACCACCGGAGCTCAGGAGAGACGTTACGGCTGCTGCTGAATTTGGGAATCAAATGGAATGAATGAGATCTCTGAGGAAAAGCAGAGATGGTGAAACAGAGGACCAAGACTGACCTTTGAGGAATGTCCACATTTAAAGGATTTCTATTCCAAAGCTGAGTTTAGAAGTGCCCCCCATATGCCACTTGTCTTCACCCTTGAAATATCAGTGTAAAGTGTTCCATATATCAGCCGAGCAACCCAGCATTGTTGTCTCAGTGGGAACTAAATTATAAACACCTAGGTATGCTCCTACAACAGATTTGGCTGAAGAAAAGGCCGATATTCATAGGGGAAAAAAAAAAAGGATAAATGATACAGTGAACATAATCTAAAAGACTGGCGGATTTGATCCCACAAGGATGAGTCAAGCGATGAAAAAAAAACCTTGTGAAAAATATCCTATAAACATTTAATTAGAGAAAAGTAGATATTTATTCATTTTA
Source organism: Zalophus californianus (assembly GCF_009762305.2). Taxonomy (NCBI): domain Eukaryota; kingdom Metazoa; phylum Chordata; class Mammalia; order Carnivora; family Otariidae; genus Zalophus; species Zalophus californianus. Next base: position 84,197,116 of record NC_045606.1, read on the forward strand.
ACAGAGACCAAAATAAAATTTACCATATTTGCAGTGCACTGTCTTCCTGAAGTGTGAATTCCAACTAATCATCAAGTATTTTTAAGAAAGGCTACATTAAAATATAAGCTTGCTCAAACACATGTGAACACTGGTCAATATAGGAAAGCCACCTAGACTATAATAACCCACACTAGACTCACAGTAGGCAAACAAAACAGCTTTTCTTTTTTAGTGTGGATCTCTAGTCTTTTCACATGTATATTTCCCATATATGGTATTTTCTTGACAGTCCCTTATAAAATAAAATATTACAGCTTTGAATTTTTGGACTAAAAGCTGTCTTAAGTCCTATAAAGAAAAAAATTTTGTCTTATGTGTTATTAAAATTTTTCTCATTTCCTTTAATAAAGAATACGCAACTGAACAGTTTAACAGCATAACAAGTGTTCTTCCATGACACCTTCAATAACTTTTGAAATAGTACTTAGATTTTGAAATGTTCTTACATTTAATATGTTTAATTGATATTTTCTTCTAAAATATAGCAAACATATTTAACATACATCAAAAACAGTTAAAAGAAACTTCCTTTCCTTTGGATATAAGACCTTTATAAAAAAGGAACAACTTTTTGAAAAACAGAGTTTACAAATTATTAAAAATGGGCTGCATATACAGGTCCTACAGGCAGTTACTTAGAAGATACTGGTTTTCGTTGTTTTTGGATTTACATAATGTGACAGAACAGTCTCTAATAATATGTCAAACCAGAAAACAAATGCAACTGCTAGCTAGCTTTAGAGATACTATAGACAGATATATAAGAAAATAGAGTCCAACAAAACTTACAAACTTAGTCACTTCTTACTCCCCAGATATTCGGAACATATCTAAAAATTTTCAACAGATATTGTACGATCTTAGAGAACTCTTAAGATCGTACAATATTATGGAATAGTCAAACTGAGTTATTAAAACCAAAGCAGCTGTTTCTTGATGGCTTCAGCCTTTTAACCTAAGACCCAAATAGTTTAACTCTATCAGTTAACATTTGATCCAAGAGCTGACTTTTTAAAATGCCAATACTCTTAAACCTCTTTCAATAATACTTAAAAATACACGTAGACTAATATATTACTGAGAAGTTTATCTCATTTCTTTAAATATGGGCGATGGGCTGACTTGTAGAACAGTGGGTAAGCATAGAGATGAATTAGCAATTTCCTTGTTTCTTTTCAAGTATTTACACCAAATAATGCAACTGAAAAAACAATTTTTGCAGGGAAAAACTGGGTGGATGATTCTCATTTGTAGGTTACAATGAAAAAGGACTCAAATTTCTTAATGAAGGGGAAACTGCACTGTTTTGGGTCAACAAATATCTGCAGGGTTGCAGTTTTATAGGCAACTGAAAAATCTGAAAGGTAATAAAAAAGTAAAAGTAATGTCTCTTGGTGTAGAAGATTTAGGACATACTTTTTTTTTTCTCATTATTTTGTTTTAATGGGTCTCAAAATTCTGTGACAGATTTTTGGTCAAGTTGTTTCCATTAAAAAGTACTGATGTTAAAAACTAATTAACTTAAAACTGCCACACACACACACACAAAAACATGGTCCACAAAACATTCTCCTTTCCTTCTGAAGGTTTTATGATGCATTGTTATCATTAACCAGTCTTTTACTATTAACCTTAAATGGCCAATTGACACAAACAGTTCTGAGACCGTTCTTCCACCACTGATTAAGACTGGGGTGGCAGGTATTGGGGATAATACTCATTTAGCCTTCTGAGCTTTCTGGGCAGACTTGGTGACCTTGCCAGCTCCAGCTGCCTTCTTGTTAGGACATACTTTTTTTTTTTTTAAAGATTTTATTTATTTATTTGAGAGAGAGAGAATGAGAGAGAGCACGAGAGGGAAGAGGGTCAGAGGGAGAAGCAGACTCCCTGCCGAGCAGGGAGCCCGACGCAGGACTTGATCCCGGGACTCCAGGATCATGACCTGAGCCAAAGGCAGTCGCTTAACCAACTGAGCCACTCAGGCGCCCAGGATATACTTTTACAAGTAAGTTTCATAATAGCTAATTTTTCATTAAATCTAAAGAGTCTGTAACACACATATGTATCTTATTTCAAAAGAGGCAGTGACTCAGAGATGCTTAGATTCAACTTCCGGTTCAATCAAAGAAAGTCCAAATGTTTGGAATTAAATGACCCACTACTCGCCAAAAATCCACAAAATATTCACACCGGACAGACCAAGATTAACTCTCCTATAAAAAGAAAAAAAAAAGGTTTTAGTGGAATTGACTGCCAAGCACTTAAGGTCTTTTTTCAAATAATGAAAACAAGAGTCTTGACAAGGAATACATTATTTCATCAATGACATTTAATGCTATTCTGTAATGAGTTATGTTACATATGATTTATCAGGTGAACCCTAGTAATAGTAACTGCTTTCTTAACTGTGCTTAAAACCCAAATTTAGAAAATGGATTTATGGGGTGTGGAAAATTAATTTTTCGGTAGATCTCAATAACTATTACACCAGATAGAGTTAACCAAATAATTTTAGCAAGTAAAAGTATCAATTAAAATTTTAAAATAGAGGATATAGGGATGCCAGGCCTCTTAGAGAATGTTACCTATTTACCTATTCAACTTGAATTAAGGATTTACCAATTATTACTGATGCTTTAGTGAATTTGTATATGGGGATTATTGATATAGCCTAAACTAAACGCTACTGTATATATAACAAAAAGAAAAATCTACTTCTACACCACAGAGTACTACACCATATTCAAAGTACAAAGGGAAGAGAGGGCTATAAATAAGCTAAATCACTCATCTAACAAAGTAAGAAATCAACCTCCAATGTCTCAAACTGAAGAATCAAGAGAGATCTAAATGCCTCTATTATGTGGAACCATGAGAGTAGTATTAGAAGAAAAGACTAAATCAGTTTCAAGTGGTTGCCTTTAGCAAGCCTGGGAACACAGGGAACTGCTCATTTCTGTCATGAACTTACAGCACTACAGAACTTTTAAAATTATGAGTAGTTGTTAATTTTGGTAAAAAAATTAAAAAAATATATATATTACAAAAATGCCCTTCAAAAAAGGTAATTTCTATATTAACTGGTTTTTCCCATTTCTTCAAGGAACTTCTTCACCAAAACTACAAATGATAGGGGCACCTGGCTGGCTCAGCTGGTGGAGCGTGTGACTCTTGGACCTTGGGGTTTTGAGTTTGAGCCCCATGTTGGGTGCAGAGATTGCTTAAAAAGATAAAATCTTAAAAAAAAAACCCTATAAATGATAAATCTCAATTTGACAAATGTTTTAATTTTGGCTTGTTCGTATATAAGGCTAAGCATCTTTTCATGTTTATTAGCCATTTACACAACATTTTTCTGTGTAAGTCTTTCAGTCTAATGACCATTTTGTTTTTCTTGTCTAATGAATTTATTTTTTAATTTATTATTTTAAAAAATATTTTATGTATTCATTTGAGACAGAGAGATAGGGAGAGAGAGCACAAGCAGGGGGAGCAGCAGAGGGATGGGGGAAGCAGGCTCCCCATTGAGCAGGGAGCCTGATGTGGGGCTCAATCCCAGGACCCAGAGATCACGACCTGAGCTGAAGGCAGACACTCAACCATCTGAGCCACCCAGGCACCCCTCTAATGAATTTATATATGCTCTTTATATATGATGGATATTAGCTTGGATTTGCTATATGTGTTCCAACCATAATATTTTGTCTCAGTTTGTCATTTAGCTTTAAGCTTTATTTATGGTTTATTTGCTGAACAGAACCCTTAAATTACTGTGCAGTCAATTCTGTCTAGTTTTTTTTCCCTTTTGGAAGTAAAACATTCATCTCATTCCAGTAACTACACAAATATCTGGCATCGAATTGGTAATGTATTTGGATCAATCTGCTGCTTTATGGGTGTGATTCCAAATGGACTATACTTGAGCTACTTGCTTATTTCCTTTAAGTTAGAGGATAGTTTTTAACCATTTGATTGTTTTAGAATGTATTAAAAAGATTAATCAATCATCTTTAAAAAGTTAATTTCAAAGCTTCTTTTCCCTTGGTTAAGGAAAAAATCTCAAATAAATAAAACATGTATTAGTTTTAGTCTAAAATGTTTCTTTCCCACATGTAAGTTGCTTATTAAGAGAAGATAAGCACTTCAAAAATTTTATCAGTTTTTGGCTTCTGAGTAAGTTATTAATCCCACTTAGTACTTTTTTTTTTTAAGATTTATTGATTTATTTGAGAGAGGGAGAAAGAGAGCGAGCAGGGGGAGGGGCAGAGGGAATCTTCAAGCAGACTCCCTGCGGAGCATGGAGCCTGATGCAACATGGGGCTTGATACCACATCCATGAGATCATGAACTGAGCAGAAATCAAGAGTCCGATGCTTAACCGACTGAGCCACCCAGGCGCCCTCCCTAATAAGTACTTTTATTTTACGTTAAGTAAGCTCTACGCCCAACGTGGGGCGTGAACTAACGACCCTGAGATCAAGAGTCAGATACTTGGGATGCCTGGGTGGCTCAGTTGGTTAAGTGCCTGCCTTCGGCTCAGGTCATGATCCCAGGGTCCTGGGACTGAGTCCTGAATCGGGCTCCCTGCTCAGCGGGGAGCCTGCTTCTCCCTCTGCCTGCCGCTTCCCCCTGCTTGTGCTCTCTGACAAGTAAATAAATGAAATCTATAAAAAAAAGAGAGAGAGAGTCGCATGCTAATGACTGAGCCAGCCTGGCGCCCCCATAATTTTAAATTTTCTAACAGACACCTTAAAAATTTTATAAAAAGTAAAAAGAAGCAGGTGAAATTAATTTTAGTAATATATTTCATTTAACCCAATATATCCAATGTATTAATTCAACATGTAGTCAATGTACAAAGTTATTAAAGAGATCTTTTACTTTTTTCTTGGTCTTCAAATTCTAGTCTATATATTTTACGCTTACAACACATCTCAATTCAGATGTCATGTTTCAAATGCTCAATGCCACATGTGGCTGGTGGCTGCTCTATTAGACAATGCAGTTCTAGAACATGTATAAAACAGGACGCCTAAACAAAAGTGAAAAGAGGCATGCATATCAAAACTGGAGTGGACCCTAGATGTTTTCCACTCCACGTCTTTCCCTTCACATTTTCTTTCTTTCTTTCTTTTTTTTTTTAAAGATTTTATTTATTTATTTGACAGAGAGAGATACAACGAGAGAGGGAACACAAGCAGGGGGAGTGGGAGAGGGAGAAGCAGGCTTCCTGCCAAGCAGGGGGCCCAATGCAGGGCTCAATCCCAGGACACTGGGATCATGACCGGAGCCGAAGGCAGACGCTTAACGACTGAGCCACCCAGGCGCCCCTCCCTTCACATTTTCTTAACCTCAGGTTTTTACGACTCTCAGACCTTGTATTATCAGATTTCCCCAGCTTTACCTGCAGTCCCGTTCCTTCAAAACATTATTTGATAACACTAAAATTTTGAATCACCAAAAGGACCATACAATTCTGAATTTATTGTTAATAGCATGTGAGCGTCATTACTACATATTTAGAATAACAAAGTAAACAATTTCAACTGACCATTTTCCCATCCCAGTTAACAATAATATGGAATGGGTGCTGACTCAGTCTTTCTGGAAATATAAAACATTTTGCAGAAGGCTTTGTGTCTGATACGGGATGGCTTTTGTTTTGTTTTTAAATTTTAAAGTGGCAAGAGCCTGATAATAGATCTCAGAGTTGCTCCTCTGAGGGACACGACTGTAAAGCCAATGATGTGGTCCAATGAAATGGAGGTTGGTGAGGAATGAAGGGACTTGCCCAAAGGAGCAGAACTGGTTAGTGACAGGGCTGGGCTTACACCAGAAGCCCAATCTCTTGTTCAGTCCACAATCCTTTCAGTATATGATGCTGTCTTCTGCAGAATCTTAACAAAGGAAGAGAAACAGTAAATAAAGTACTTGTGTTTTTAAAGCATCAATACTTACCCAAGCATTCCTGACTCTTTAGTCTTTATGATGTAGAGGAACATTAACAATGTATGAAACATATTATTTCGGCCCTGGAACAAAAAGACAGCAAGATTTAAACCAAGCCAAACAAAAAATTATGTGAACCAAACAAAAAGATAAACGCAGATCCTACCAGTTTACATTCTACTAACTCAGAATTCCGTGTAATTCAGACTTTCATTTGCATGGATTTGGACAGAAACTTCAATGGTCCAAAATATTAACACTTACAAAGTTGAAATGTTAAACTTGAAAAAAGGAAATTAATATTAATTAGTAATAGGAATAATAGGAATTTGATGGAGAACACAATTTATGATTATAGTCAATGTAAAATTTCTTAGTAAAGAAGCTGGTAACAATAGCAAGTGTAAAGATCATCAGCAGAAGTGATGTTTGCAGTCAAGAGTAAAATACCTGAATAGAAATGTAAACTGGTACAATAATCTTTTGTAGAAAGTAGTTTTATAATGTATTTTAAAAGCCTTGAAAATATTCTGTAACCTAGAATTCCACTTTTGGACTTTAAGCTAACAAAATTATCCAAAATGCAGATAGCTATATCCATAAAGATGAATACTTAGCAGTGTTTACGATAATGAATTAGAACATCCAAAGTGTCCAACGATAGGGGAATGATTGAATAAACTATGTTATAATCTTATGATAAACTTTTTTACAGCCATTAAAAAGTGTTTCTATGGGGCGCCTGGGTGGCTCAGTCGTTAAGCGTCTGCCTTCGCCTCAGGGATCGAGTCCCACATCGGGCTCCCTGCTCCGCGGGAAGCCTGCTTCTCCCTCTCCCACTCCCCCTGCTTGCGTTCCGTCTCTCGCTATCTCTCTCTCTGTGTCAAATAAATAAAATCTTAAAAAAAAAAAAAAAGTGTTTCTATGAAAGCTTCTTAAAAAATTTTTTTTTTTTTTTTAGATTTTATTTATTTGAGAGAGAGACAGAGACAGTGAGACAGAGCACAAGTGGGGAGGAGAGGGAGAAGCAGGCTCCCCGCAGAGCAAGGAACCCAATGTGGGACTCAATCCCAGGACCCCGGGACCTGAGCCAAAGGCAGATGCCTAATGGACTGAGCCACCCAGGCACCCTCTATGGAAGCTTCTTAACGGATGGAAAATTATGGTTTTTTAAGGTAATTAAATTAAGAAGTTAATTTTTTAAAAGGAAATAATATTACATAAATATGATTTCAACCCATAAAATAGCACAGAGAAAGACCAAAACGAAATTTACCAAAGGCAATACACCAAAAATGTTAACAATAGCTGCCTTTAAGTAATGGAATAATGAATGATCTTTCTTCTTTTTCTTTATACTTTCCCTAATTAAGCATATATTACTTTTATAGTTAAAAAAAGGGGATATTCAAGAAATGTATTTTCCCTAATTTAAAAAGTTTACCTATTCCCTAAACAAGAGACTCTAAAAAATATTATCAAAGCAAGTCATCCGTGACACTCTGTAATAGCAATTTCTACATTTAGAAGTACCTTTGGAAGATTGTAGACATGACGCTGGTAGATTAGCTCATAATGGGGAGGGTTGATAGCACTCTGATAAATGCAAAAAACATTCTCATTTGTCACATCTGTAAAGAAAATATGCTACATTAACAAAACAAGCCAACCTCTCTATGTGTCTCATGTGAAAATCTCAACGCATTCTTTTAGGAAGTTTATACCTGGTTTATTTGGTGTCTGAACAAAGTGCTGAGAAGTAAATGTTTTTCCGTCAGGGTACTTAGGATGTGGAGGTAATCTGGAATCGAGGTAGGTGCAAAATACATGCATGATGATCTGAAGATGAGGAAACAATTTTTCAAAATCAGCATGAAAATCCATCATGGCTTTAAGCCTTTGTTTATAATGACTCCAATTTTTAAATCCTTCCCTAAAGAGAGAACTAGCAAAAAAGCTTTCAAGTGGTTATATTTATAAGATGAAATCTATAAAACGAAAAGAGAAAAGCAAGACATTCCCAGTTTTCTGTTAAGTGGATCATTCATACCCATATAGTTAACAACAAAAAAACAAGATAAAAATACACATACATTCTCAATTTGAGTATCAGCATTTGAAACTTCATTTTTACATATAACGGTCATTATTAAAATAAAGAACATGATCTTGAAAAACTCTTAAATGCTCAAAAACATTATACTCTTCGCTTTCATCAATCTTAATTCTAGGAATTTTTTTTTTTAAGAGAGCATTAGTGTGTGTGGGTGGGGAACAGAGGGAAAGGGAGAGAGAATTTTAAGCAGGCCCCACTCCCAGAATCTTACGGCTGATCTCACAACCCTGAGGAGATCACACCTGAGCCAAAATCAGGAGTCAGAGACTTAACCAACTGAGCCACCGAGGCTCCTCTAGGAATCATTCTTAAAGCCATAATCCCAAATAAGAAAAAAATATGGATCACGATATTACTTGCAATCTTATTTAAAACAGAAACTAAATAATTCTCAAACTTTTAGCTCCAATATAAGAAAACAGTTGAGTATGTAGTAATGAAAAAATACTTAAACACGGCAAAAGTGAAAAAAGAATACAAAATTTTACACGTGGGATGATTACAACTATGATAAAAACATTAAAAAATAGTGCAATCTAAGTAAAGGGAAAAAAAGAAAATACACCAAAATATTAACAGTGGTTAAGATAGATGCTGGTAAAATTTTAAATTTTTATTTCTACCTTAGCTTCTAAATTCTTTTTAATACTTATTTTTATAATGGAAAAATAAAAGTACATAAATATAATAACATGGAAAAATGTTAAACCAAAAAAAAAAAAAAGTAGGCACTTACAGCAGAATCAGTGGGCAGGTCTGTATCCCACTTGCGTCCTTTGAAGTCTCCACCTCTATTCCATCGAAATGAACTCATACAGCCTCCCTGAGAAAGTTCTGGGGAAACACAGATGAAATTTAAAAAGCCAAAAAAAAAAAGAAAAAGAAAAAAAGCCAAAGGGCTACAATAAGGGAAGCATATCATCTTAAAAACCTGATGAAAACACCCAAACATAAAGAAATACAAGATATAAAAGATTAATTTACATATTACCATTGGGGATTCTTAAAAAAGTCAGTGTCATGTGGGGAAAAAAGGTAGAGCAGAACTGTTCCAGAGAAAGTGACCAAAGAAAGAGCAAACAACATACGGTAATGTGTGAACCTACACTCTATTCTGGTTAGAAAAAAAGGGTATGTAACATTCTTTGGACAATTGGAAAATTTGAATATGAACTGTGTATTAGATGATATTATAGAAATATCGCTAATTTTAAAGGTCTGTTAAGTTGTACTGGGGTTATATAGGAGAATGTTATTTTTAGGAAATCACATGCTGAAAAGTAATGATGTCCGTAATGAATTTCAAATGGTAGAGCAAAAAAATAAAAGTGCATGTGCATATATGTAGAGAGAATCAATGACAGCGAAATGTTGGGTTTCCATTAATCTAGAAGGCCTATATAGTGTTCGCTGTACTTTTTAAGCTTTTTTGTATATTTGATATAATAATACTTTATATGTATTTTGCATACACGTGTACACATATTTTTTGGATACAGAAATATCCTGCTATCAGGCAATCGTGCCAAAAATTGCAACCTGAATTTACAGGAAATACGGAGGACAGAGAATCATGTAAAATTACACCCCATGGGGATGTATTCAGTAAAATCCATACCATGGGCAACTCTATAGGACAAACAATCATTTTGTTTCAACAATGTTGAAATTTTTTTCAACAAATAAGTTGCAGAAGAAAAAAAAAGGATGGACAGGAAACCTATAGCTTAAAAGGAACTTATAAGATTTTATTTATGGGCGCCTGGGTGGCTCAGTTGGTTGGACGACTGCCTTCGGCTCAGGTCATGATCCTGGAGTCCTGGGATCGAGTCCCGCATCGGGCTCCCTGCTCAGCAGGGAGTCTGCTTCTCCCTCTGACCCTCCCCCATCTCATGTGCTCTCTCTCTCTCTCAAATAAATGAATAAAATCTTTATTTTTCTTTATTTATTTGAGAGAGAGAGAGAGAGTACAAGCAGGGGGAGTGGCAGGCAGAGGGAGAGGGACAAGCAGGCTCCCCGCTGAGCAGGGAGCCCGATGTGGGACTTGATCCCAGGACTGTGGGAATCATGACCTGAGCAGAAGGCAGACGCTTAACCAATTGAGCCACCCAGGTGCCCAGGAACTTAAAAGCTTTATCAACCAGTCATACCATGTGATTATAGTTGAATCCCAATTCAAATAATACCAAAGGGGTAATTACACATTTTATGAGGTGGTTGGAAATTCATACATAAGGTATGTATCTCATGATATAAAGAAACTGTTAAAAAATATTAGGTGTGATAATTGTACTGAAGTTATGGTTTTAAAAGGCCTTATCTTTGAGACACATACAGAGCTATCTATAACACAGAAAGGGAGGAGATAGATGGGGATATGGATAGGGTTTGGGATGCCCAGGGACTGAAGGCTGCAGGGACCAGGGGCTATGTACAAGAGGCTTCAGCATTCTGTTGTGTCTAGTTTTATGAATATATAAATTCTCCTTATAATAAAAAGTTTCTTAAAAGTCACAATAAATGATTATTCCTGAACCCCAATCCAAACCTAGGGGAGAGAGGGGGCACCATAACGCTTTCAAATTAAAATTTATGAGAAATCTGAAGAGTGAAATACTATTTCTAAAACTTGTTTTAGTGATGAGAACATTTTACAGTTTATCCAAATAAAAGCAGGGAAGCATAAAGAGAGAGTGTGGAATATCAGGGAGGTTAAATCTCCTGATTCTCATGCCAGTCTCCTCAGAAGATCACATTTCCCTCCAATAATCTGGACATAACAGAAATACAAAGAAGCAACATATTAAATATGAATTACAAGAATTGAGAGAAAGAAGGATCAGCATGTTGAAACTATGAAGAATGTCACAGTGGTATCCATTCTTCGTAGTTATGAAGAGTAGAAAATGAGTGAAATATTTACTTGAGCCCATGCAGCTCATATTTAAGTTTCCCTATACAGAATAAAATTAATATTTTCAAGGCTAACTACATCATTTTGACAATTCCTTTATTTATTTGAGAGAGAGAGACAGCACAAACACGGAAGGCAGGGGCAGAGGGAGAAGCAGCCTCCCCACAGAGCAGGGAGCCTCACATTGGGACTCGATCCCAGCATACTGAGGATTATGACCTGAGCCAAAGGCAGATGCTTAACCAACTGAGCCACCCAGGTGTCCATCTTGACAATTCTTAAGCATATGAAATATAAAAACCAAAAGTTGTTCAAAACTTAACTAAGCCATAATTAAATATATATTTATAAAATATAAGATAGTAATACTTAAATTTTTTTCCCTTGTTACTTTTTTTTTGAGAGAGAGAGAGAGAGAGAGAGTGTGTGTGTGAGTTGGAGGGAAGGGGCAATGGAAGAGGGAGAGAGAGAATCTAAGCAGGCTCCAAACTCAGTGCAGAGCCCAATGAGGAACTTGATCTCATTGACCACGAGATCTTGACCTGAACCGAAACCAAGCGTCACCACTGAGCCACCCAGGCACCCCTCCTTGTTACTTTTATTTATAAAATCTCAAGGTAGTGAAATTTTTTCCTCTTCAAATGACTAGTTACCTTTGATCCTTTCAAACAAGTATTCCTGATTTGGTGTAAGGTCTAGATACTGCACAATTGTATTCAGAGTTGGAATGAGAGGAGCTTTGACCAGAGCAGCTTGTTTCAAGCTAGTAATACTAGCCTCTGTTAAAAATAAAACACACAGGACAGATTATTCTTCGTGTGGGTTCTAAAAGAACTTAAAATGCTCTTTCCTCAACAGATGTTGAAGGAATAAATGAAAGCAATAATAGTTTAACAATTTGCATTATCTACTTTACTTATAATTTCTTTTTATCATTTCTGGCACAGTGGCCAGATTTATAAACACAGATACCACATGAACACACACTCCAAAAGCAGCAGCCAAATCCAGGCTGACAAATCTATAAACAGCTAATACACAAAATACTTTTGTGGGGTATGCATAAAAAGATACATGAGACCTTTCAAAATCAGGTTGAGAAAAAGTTGCCTGTTATGCTACTGATAAGCAGAAACTTTTTATGACAGTAATTTCTCTTATCATGAAAGACAACTGTACAAAGAAATTAATAAACCAACAGAAATTTTCAGAATGTCTAACCTTACCAGTAATACTCAATGTTGGGAAAAAGGCATTCTTCTATGTGACATGGTTGCTAGAGGATAAACTGGTATAAGCTTTTCAAAGGGTTATGTACGTCAAAAGTCTTAATGTATTTATTTCTACTGAACTAACTCCACTTCTAAGAAATTATCCCTAAGAAATAATTACAAATGTACACAAAGATTTAGATAAAAGGATATTTACTCACAGCATTACTAATAACAGTAAAGGGCAAAACCCCTACATTTTAGATAATAAGGATCAGTTAAATACAATGTATTACACATACAAAAAAGAAACACAATCTAGCCACAAAAACAGTACTGGAGAATATTTAACAAAAGAGAAAAACTGGGGGGTATAAGTAGGCAACAAAACAGTATGACCCCAATTTAATTAGATGTACACATATGTACCATATTTCCTCAACTCCTAAATACATACTTTTAAATTTTAATGTTCTTAAATTATGGTATAACATACAATTGAGAGAGAGAGATATATATACTAACATATATATTATGTACGTATTAAAATATATACTGTATATACCAATATTATATATAGGTATATAACTATATATATATTAGTATATACACTATATATATACACACACACACACATATACACACATATTTACATATACATAGTTAGTATCATAACCAAAAATAATAACTGGTTGTGACTTAAAATTGATAGTGATTTATCTCTGGAAGCAGAATTTTGGGTAATATTTTCCTTTGTGTACTTCTGTCTCTACTTTCCAGCCTCTCTACAATGAACACAGTATATACTGCATTTGTAGTCACAAAGCAATGTCATTCTTTTTAAAAAAGCACATCACACTGATATTCCTTACTTATTTTGGAAATCTAATTACTTAACACTAAATAAGTTATGGTATTTTAAGCAAATTGTATGGAACCTTAACAGTTTTATTTTTTTGCAGGTAAGAGAGTTGAAAATAGGTGATTTTAAATTAGCATTATTACACATTCTTTATGCTTTGTACAACTTGGAATTAATATTTGATAAGGAACTTGTATCTAGAATATATAAAGAACACCTCAATGATAAAAAAGACAAATGATCCAATTTAAAAATGGTAAAGGATCTGAAAAGATATTTCTCCTAAGAAGATATATGAACGGCCAATAAGCACATGAAAAGATGCTCAACATCAGTAGCCATCAGGAAAATGCAAATCAAAACCACAAAGAGAAACTATTTCACACCCATTAGGACAACTATAATAAAAAGGACAGATAAGTTTTGGTGAAGATGTGAGAAACTGAAACCCTCATACATTGTTTGTGGGAATGTAAAATGGTACAGCTGCTTTAGAAGAGTCTGCTGTTCCTCAAAGAGTTAAACATGGAGTTACCATATGGCTCAGCCACTGTACTCCTAGAGAAAATTAAAACATATGTCCACACAAACACTTGTGTACAACTGTTCATAGCAGCATTATTCATAATAGCCAAAAAGTGAAAACAACCCAAATGTCAATCAACTGATAAATGGGTAAACAAAATGCAATAGATCAATATAATAGGATATTATCTGGCAATAAAAAGAAACCAAGTACTGATAAATGTTGTAACACAGATGAACCTTGAAAACATGTGAAGTGAAAGAAATCAGTCACAAATGACAACAGATTGTATGATTCCATTTATGTGAAATATCCAGAATGGGTCTGTCTAAATTGGTAGTTGCCTTGGGCTGGGGAATGGGTGATGGGGGAAACGGGGTATGTGGGGTTTCTTTTCTGGGCGATGAGATACTCTAAAATTGACTGTGGTTGCACAACCCAAACCTCTGAACTGTAAACTTTAAATGGGTGAACTGTACGGTAAGTAAATTCTATTTCAATAAAACTTGTATTAGAAAATATATATATTAGAGACATTTAGTTTTGTCTTCACCTCAAGGTAACAAAGTTGTTGTTAAATAGCCCAGTACAAAAAGAAAATTTCTGCTTGGAAGGTTCACTGATGGTAAATCAAATGTTGGGCTCTATTTTCACATACCTCCTATCTGGAGCTCAGGACAGCCCATTCGTCTCATCTGTGTGCTGACAGACTCGATCTCTTGTACCAATGGCACTAATATTGTCTCATTGATCCACTAGGAAGAAACAAGGCAAAGATTTTACATACATAATTCTAAAGCATTTCTCAAATGATTCTTTTTTTCTTTTTTAAAGATTTTATTTATTTGACAAAGAGAGACACAGCGAGAGAGGGAACACAAGCAGGGGGGAGTGGGAGAGGGAGAAGCAGGCTCCCCGCTGAGCAGGGAGCCCAATGCGGGACTCGATGCCAGGATGCTGGGATCATGACCTGAGCTGAAGGCAGACACTTAATGACTGAGCCACCCAGGTGCCCCTCAAATAATTATTTTCATGAAATGCTAAGAATATTTACTGTCTTCTACTTGTATAGTGTGGATATATACAGTATAGTGAAAGAGAATGAAGTAGCAGCTGCTGAAGTCCAGAGAGTTAAGTAATAAGCAAGCTAGTAGAGTGTAAGTCAACTAAGTCATAGTCTTAAAGCACGTATGCCTGCTTATTGCTGAAGAAAATATAAAAATTTCAGTTATATGTTGTTTATCTTTTTCTTTCTTTCTAAGATTTATTTATTCATTTGACAGAGAGACAGCACAAGCGGAGGGGCAGTAGGAGAGAGGAGAGAGAGAATCCCAAGCAGACTCTGTGCTGAGCATGGAGTCCCATGGGGGGCTTGATCTCATGACCCTGAGATCACGACCTGAGCTGAAACCAAGAGTCGGATGCTCAACAGACTACACCACCAGGTGCCCCATGCTAAGTTTTTCTCAAATTTTTATGATTATTATACTTAACTAAAAGGATAATTTACGATTTACATTTCTACAGTAATTATCACACATTTTTTGTCATATTTATATTTTGTAATTAATAAGAAGTTTTTCAAACTAACATAATTGATTAACTCAGAAGGCTTACCCAATTCCCGAGCTACGTGGAAACAGATCTATTATACATACTAGATCTACTGGCTTATGAATATTACATATTACTTTAGGACTAGAAACCTCAAATGCCACTTTGGATGGCTAATATCAAACTAATTCTGAGATGTGAAAAGATTGTCCAAGGAAATACCCCATTTGAATTGTCTGTGTGTTGTGTGTTTTGTGTTTTGTGTATGTGTTCATGGCAACTTCAACCACTACTTGTTTAACCATAACATGGAACGATGAAAAAGTTTCAGATGAAATACAAGTCAACAATTCCTTATACAAATTCGTGAATTAAGAAACCTTTTATAAAAACACAAAGTTTTTTGGTAATCCATTTAGCAAGCAAACCGAATACACTGGCAAGATGTGAACTGAATTCCCATGAGGCTACAGCGTGACTATTCATATGCTTTGTTGCAAATATTAATGTGGTTGATTATTGAGTGCTAACGAGACTCTGCTAGTAGTATTACAAAATATATGGTATATGCATACTGCTTTTTAAAAAAAAAAATCCAAAAAACTTGAAATTTCAAGCCCTTATGTAAGCAGAAATAAGAGTATAGTACTAGGACATCATTTCACTTATTCATTCTTCCAACATGTATTCAATGCATTCCATTTGCCAGCCACTCTTGGGCTGCAACAAAATTGCCTAAGGGGTTCAGGACTATATTCCCTATGCTGTACCTTTTATCCCCATGAGGGAATTTTTATGTTTAAAGAGCCATCCAGGCTTCTGGTTCAAGAAAATAGGCTGCTATTTTCATCACTCCCTCTCAATACCCTATTAAAATTATAGTAAAAAAATAAAAAGAGGAGCACAAGTGACTTCAACAGATTTCTAGAAGATGTAGAGTGGATGCATGGGTGCTGAAGGATGGGAGTGGAAGCAGTGGCAGACTCCAAAGAATCTACACGGAGCCCTGAGTGGAGGAAGGCCCGTGTGCCCCTCAGAACTTGGGACCTTCGAGTACTTCCCAGAGCGGGAAAGAGGCAGGGTTGAAACAAGGGAACTCACTCGCTCTGGATGAGTCGGTCTTCCCAACCTCCAGGTCAAAGATGAGAGGGTTCTTCTCTAAAACAATCGAAGAAACTGATATTCTGAAATAGCTTCTAGTATATATTATCTTCTCTAACTTAAAAGTTCTCTGAGGGTGAGGACCTCATTCATTTCCCTCGAATTTCTGGACATATAATAGGTTCTGATAGAAAAGCTCTTTGGGGGGGAAAAATGAAAAAAAAAAAAAAACCTGAAATAAAATAAAATAAAATAAAATAGGGGTGCCTGAATGGCTCAGCTGGTTAAGCGTCTGCCTTTGGCTCAGGTCATGATCCCAGGGTCCTGGGATGGAGCCCCGCATTGGCCTCCCTGCTCAGCGGGGGGGCTGCTTCTCCCTCTCCCACTCCCCCTGCTCGTGGCTCTCTCTCAAATAAATAAATAAATAAATAAATAAATAAATAAATAAATAAATAAAATCTTAAATAAATAAATAAAATAAAATTGAGCTGCTGGGAAAGGAAAGAATATCTTAATAACTAAATATACTATCCCTTAATCCACTCAAAATAAACTGATTTACTAAATACGGAGAGAAAAAAATCTGATGAAAACAGACATCATAAGGTAAGTGTATTTATCCTTACATATGTGCCATCCATATTGTACTTTTAAATATTAATTCTGGTATTCTGATGAGTAATTAATACCTCTAAATTATATTCTAAAAACATATTTTGCATATTAAGAGGCACTAGTATTGTCCAAAGAGTAATGTCAGAACTTACATTTCTGAACTTAGCTGTCCATGAATCCATATGATCAAGAAGTTGTCTATTCATAGTCACTCTTGCCCAAACCTATTAAAAAATGTTTCAAATGAACAATCAGTGAGGAAAAATCCTGCCAGAAATTAGTCATTTTCCTCCACTCTCAAAAATATGTGGAAAAAGATATCTGAAAAACATCACAAACACTGACATTGATCTAATTAATATACGATGATTTTCTTACTTCCCACTTGGTTGCTATTCATGCACAGATACGTCTTTAAAATTCCTTACGTTGGTATGTTTAAAGAACATTCTTGCTTTTACGAACAAAATAAAAATCTTTTTTTTTTTGAACAAAATAAAAATCTTGTATTTGGTATTAAACTGATGAAGTTACAGTTGAATGTTCTAATCCAAGTGTATTTTACATTTTTTTAAAGATTTCTTTATTTGAGAGAGAGAGACAGACAGCAGGGGGAGGGGCATAGAGAGAGGGGACAGAGAGAGAGAAGCAGACTCCCCACTGAGTGCGGAGCCTGATGCGGGGCTCGATCACAGGACCCTGAGATCATGACCTGAGCCAAAATCATGCGTTGGAGACTTAACTGAGGCACCCAGGCACCCCAAATCCAAGTGTATTTTAAAAGCAAGAGTCTTATATATCAAGTACAAATAGATACTTGAGATACCGTTTTATAAATGAGAAAAACGTTTTAGGCAGGATGGTAATGTCAACTATTTGTTATAAAGAATAAAACATACAATATAATTCAGCTTTAGGTACACTAAGTTAGATAGCTTCTCCACTATTTAATGTGTGCCAGATTTATGTTTCTAGCCAGTAAAAGTGAAGATTACAGGGGCGCCTGGGTGGCTCAGTGGGTTAAGCATCTGCCTTTGGCTCAGGTCATGATTCCAGGGTCCTGCGATTGAGCCCCACGTTGGGCTCCCTGCTCAGTGGGGAGTCTGCCTCTCTCCTGCTGCCCTTCCCCCCTGCTTGTGCTTTCTCTCTTTCTCAAATAAATAAAATCTTAAAAAAAAAAAAGTGAAGATTACAGAAAAAAAAAAAGTTCCAGAAGTATTAGAGACTTCCTAACAATCTGCAATCAAAAATATTAAGTCATTTTTATTTTCCACTTACCTCCTCTGCAGCTTGTTTAGAACTGAGATCAGCTTCATCTTTGTTAGCACAGGGGGCCTGAGACCTACAGGCGAGTTGATACTGAAACTTCTTTAAAGTTTGTGCATAATCTCCCATAGAACGATTGTAGTTCCAGAAAGTAGGACTGGTGGAAGGCGAGGTCGAGTCTGGACTCCCTACAATGATGAATTTAGAGAGCATCAGTGTGCGCGGTAAGAATTCTGACATACAGATTTAGCTGATGAATGCTGCGTACCGAGGCACCTGGGTAAGGGCAATCAAGGACGACAAAGCCCCAAGGGACTCTTCTCTCTCCTCCCTGACATGGTCTTTTCTTTAGAGAATATATTTTAAAAAATTAAAAAGAACATTTTCTGAGCAGTATCATGTTAAGAATTCTAAATGGCTGAGAGTGTTTATTTTTGTTGTAAAATTAAGCTTGTTTCGTTCTCTAAGATTTTCGAATGATTCAGCAAGAAACAAAGAAAAGACACATTTCTTCAGGAAAGAAATAGCCTAAGGAAGTTCCCTGCTTGAATTTTTAGTAGCGCTTTCTGAATGGGACAACTACAGTCTCCTATTAATAAACTACTCTTTGGGTCAGCAGCTACGCTCGCTTTTCCCAGTACTACGCTGCGTTCTCTTTATAGCCTGTAATAACTCCTGTGTTGTATTAAAAGAGACTGCCGATTACACTTCTAAATTTATACATTTACTCCCAGGAAATGTTAATAATTACATATGGGGACTTAATCCTCCAGAGGCTTCTACCAGAGTACTTACCACACTCTAAGGTTATAGTTTGTCTTTTTACCCAAACAGAATTTGAGCTCCTTGAGGGCAGGAAGTATTATTTTTCCCTAGCATCCCTGTGAAGGGCTGCTGTGGCTGCTCTGGAGAATTCTGTAGGCTTTGGGAAACCTATCATCTTGGACTTCACTGCCCGAGTGGGAACTGGTAATGACGATATAGGCCCAGGAGAGGTAGAGCTGGATTGAGACCCTTCTCCTACCTCCATCTCCTGTACCCAGCAGAAGGCCAGGAACCGCAAGGGCCACATTTTTGGTAGGTAAGAAAAAAATCTGTCCACTGGCACCAGGATATAACAAGGAAATCTGTCTTAGGTGGTACAGGGATTTAAAAATTATCCATTTTTGTATGGGTTTAGAATACCCATTTATACTATCTGTGAAGTCCAGGAACCTCCTAGCTCAGAAATTACCTTAGTTAAGGTCAGTGATACTCCTCAGGCACTTGGCAGAGGCAAATATAAAACTGCTAGGAGGAGACAAGGCTTCTGTCCAGCTTGCCCAGGATAGAAAAGCACAGATAAATAAAACCCTACTGCAGATGAGCTTACCAAAAACAAACAAAAAAACATAAATCACAAGAGGAAACAGGGTTCCAGGCAAAGGAATCAACAAGACGAAAATGTTAGTATTTAATCTACAAGAACTTTAGATAACTGAACTACTGGACAGAAGCTTTTAAAAAGTTATATTTAAAGTGATTGAGAGGGGCGCCTGGGTGGCTCAGTCATTAAGCGTCTGCCTTCGGCTCAGGTCATGATCCTGGGATCGGAGCCCCGCATCGGGCTTCCTGCATCGGGCTCCCTGCTCGGCGGGAAGCCTGCTTCTCCCTTTCCCACTCCCCCTACTTGTGTCCCCTCTCTTGCTGTGTCTCTGTCAAATAAATAAATAAAATCTTTAAAAAGAAGTGATTGAGACAGGAAAAAGAACCGAAAACATAAGAACAAAACAAGATACTCCAAAACAAATCATGCATATTTGAAAGAGAACCAAGTAAAACCTTAAAAATTGGAAGAAAAAAAAAATCGCCCACAACAAATTAAAAAACTCAATGAGTTAAACAGCAAGTTAGACAGTGCTTACGGAAGGAAGAACCAACCATCAGTGCAAACTGCTAAAACAAACAAACTGTGGGGTGAGGGGTAAAACAGAAGAATGCCAAACTACTAAATGTGGAAGAAATGAAAGTATTAGAAAGTTCTCCACTTTGTTGGGGTGCCTGCTTTCGGCTCAGGTCGTGGCTCAGTCATTAAGCATCTGCCTTCGGCTCAGGTCATGATCCCAGGGTCCTGGGATGGAGCCCCGCATCGGGCTCCCTGCTCAGTTGGAAGCCTGCTTCTCCCTCTCCCACTCCCCCTGCTTGTGTTCCGTCTCTTGCTCTTGCTTTCAAATTAAAAAAAAAAAAAAAAAGAAAGAAAGTCTCCACTTTGCAACAACCACTGCCTTAACTCATTTGGGAGAGGACCATCAATGGATGCTAAAACCACTCACTGAAAGGAGCCTGGGGAAACAGGATTCACAGGTTGCAAAGTATCACACTACAGATTATTTATTAATTACAAAAGGGAAAGCCAAGGTTGCCATCATTTTGGCCAAGTGATCCAATTTAATGTTACCAATAAAGGGACAAACTGGTACAGGGATGTGTTTCCTGATATATGTTGAAAGGAACACACCACCACCAAAGTTGTATTCTTGCCAAAAATTGTATTTAAACTAATTCTAATCTAATAATGAAAAATGATCACACAAATCCAAATTTGCAAAACAACGAGGCTGACCTCTTCAAATATAAATGTCACGATCCTGCATCAGTAAAAAAAAAAAAAAAAAAAAAGGCTACAAAGGCCATTATTGGGTCAACAGGAAGAAATGTGAATATGAATAATATTAGTACCTTAAATATGATAATTATGTTGTAGTTAGAAAGGAAAATGTTCATATTCTTAGGAGATGTGTGCAAACTAATGAAGGATGAAGTGGCCAGTCAGCAAAAAAATGTGTGAGAAAAAGTAAATGTGAGTGCCTGGTTTCTTACTGGAGAAAGAAGTTACAAATATGAAAAGGGAGGAGGCTGGAATAAACACTGTATAGTTGGATTGGAATTGGAGGTATTAGTATGAACTCATGGTTTTTAATATATATAGATGGACAGATACAGAAATATATATAGGTGTGTGTGTGTGTGTGCGCGCATATATTCCTAGCTGTCCTTTTGGAGGACCTAGGGTAATGATGTCCCATCATCACTGACATAACCAGTGCCCAGACATTAATTTCTAAATATCATTCTCCACTAAGAGCAATCATGGCCGCTTGGAGAAACAGACTGACTCCAGAGTTAGTTAACCAGGGAAAGTACAAGAGGAGCCTGAAATATCTTTTGGTGCTAGAAAGTAAAAAACAACAACAAACAAACAAAACAGAAGCCAGAGGATCCCACTAGCCAAATCTGAGACCATCTAACCAACAAAATAAATGACATTACCGGGGAGAAGAAAAAGTTCTATCTCACGAAAGAATGCCAACAAATAAATGTAAAAGGTGGTTGCACGACAATGTGAATGTACTTAATACCACTGAATTATATACACCTAAGAATGGTTAAAAGGGTAAATATTATGCATATTTTATCACAAAAGATGTTTGAAAAATATTAAAGGGAATAATCAAGAAGGAATGCTGGAATTAGAAAGCCACTATGAGAACCAACATAGTGACAATCAATTTTGAAAAGAAACTTAAAAGGATGTTAAAGCTACTAAGTCAAATATGATGAGGAAGAGGACATTTATACAGCCTCAAAGTAGCTCCTTACAAAAATATTTATTATTTACAGATTAATTTATACAAAATACTAAATTACCTAAAACCTATGGGTAATGAGTTAGAAGTATAGGGATGGACATAAATATACCAGGCAAACACTAACCAAAGAAAATTAGTTCAGCTGTGTTAATATCAGAGAAAATAGACTTGAAGGCAAAAAGCCTAAGAGATAAAGATAAAACAATGATATTAACAATCCTGAATTTATACGCACTTAGCATAATTTCCTATATATTTAGCAAATTTGACAGAATTACAAGAAGACATCTAATGGAAGACAATCAGTGGGAGCTTTTAATGGACTTTCTTACTAACCATTAGATCAAGTGGATGAAGATTAGTAAGATAAAGTCTTTAAGAACACCTTCCAGAAGTTTGGTTCAATGAACAAACATGGAGCCCAGTATTTAGAGACTATGCATTATTTTCAACATACCAAGACCCATTTATAAAAAGTGATCACACAGCAGGCCTAAATTCAAGTATTAAGAAATACCAAAGAATTGACAGGGTACAGTTCACAATCTCTAGCTGTAGCACAATTCACTCAGGGGAAAAATAAAAGATAACCAAGCCTTCATTTCATATGTTGGCAATGAAAAGCAACACCAATCACTAATACTTCTAAGCAATAAAAACAACACTTCTAAATAACTCCAAAGGATCAAAGAAGAAAAAAAATGGAACCCAGAAAATATCTCAATAAGACGAAGATTTGTAGAGGGAACAACCTAAAGTTGTTTTTTGCATTATACTCTATAATTTTCAGTAAACTTGAAATACTTCAAAATTTAACAGGAAGAAAAAGCATGCATCAACAAATAACAAGATAATACTGATTTGTTTCTTTGACGTTTCTGGCACTTTCAGGCAAAATTAAATTAAAAATCAATGGAGAGCTTTCAAGTGACACAAAGAGGCATAGTCCAATAACGGACTTCCTCACTGTGGCCATGCTTTAGCACCTAATGTGCTTTCTGTGAAAGTTCCCGAGGGGAAAAAAATCATTACTTGGCTCAATAACCTAATTTGGTTTCAAATAATTGACTTTGTTATAATCAGATCCACCCCAAATAGATTAAGATTTGCTAACACTGTTTCCCAAAGTAAACCAAAGACCAGTTCAAAAATGTTCTGAAAAACAGCAGCACTTCTAGAGCAAATCCGTTCTCTCTCCGCCACACCAATCTTCCCAAGGACCAAAAGGAGACAACTATCACTTCAATAAGCTTTGCTATGCACTGCTTTAAAAACATTTGGATAGCCTCAAGTTTTAAACAGAAAGTATAACTTACATTATATGAAAAAGCTTTCAATCTTAACGTGGATGAGAAGTTCAAGATTTCTCGGTTCAGCTATTTTTTTTTTAAATGTTCTTCTTTTTTTTTTTAAGATTTTATTTATTTATTTGACAGAGAGAGAGGCACAGTGAGAGAGGGAACACAAGCAGGGGGAGTGGGAGAGGGAGAAGCAGGCTTCCTGCTGAGCAGGGAGCCTGATGCGGGGCTCGATTCCAGGACCCTGGGACCATGACCTGAGCCGAAGGCAGACGCCCAACGACTGAGCCACCCAGGCGCCCCAGCTATATTTTACTTCTTAAATTTGGTGAGCTTAATTCTAACTATACAAAATATAAAAACAAAATGTATTTCTTTCCTAGGCTATACAAGGTATATTAGTAAAAAAGAAACATTTATGGACAGGTATCAAAATACTGAACATAGTTGAGTTAAGGATAATGTAAAGTTAACACCAAAAATATGTACATTAGATCTAACTAAAAATATATATACGTACCCAGCTTAACTCTGTGCTGTTTCTCTTCTTCACTTCTAAGAAAAGTATCCAAAGTTCGTAGGTCTGTCATATAGTCTTCTTTGTCAGTAGGGGAATTATAGACGGTGGGTGAAGACCGGTAGCGAGATCTCAATCCACTGCTCTCCACTGGTCCAACAGTAGTAGGGTATGGAGAAGAAGGAGAGGGACTATAGCTTGCCAACTATACAAAATAAAAGAACTTCTTCTTTATTGAAATTTATTTCTGTTTTGGTTTTTGACTTTCAAAAAGTAACACACCAATGAGAACGGCCAAAATCCAGAACCATGACAATCCCGAATGTTGGTGAGGATGTGGACCAACAGGAACCCTCATTCACTGCTGGCGGGAATGCAAAATGTATACATAGCCACTTTGGAAGACAGTTGGCAGTTTCTTACAAGACTAAACTACACTTAGCATATGATCTAGCAATTGTGCTCCTTGGTATTTACCCAAAGGAGTTGAAAACTTATGTCTACACAAAAACCCGCATACAGATGTTTACAGCAGCTTTATTTATAACTGCGAAAACCTGGAACCAATGAAGACATCCTTCAGTAGGTGAATGGGTAAACTGTGGTACAGCTGGACAACGGAGTATTATTCAGCATAAAACGAAATGAAATATGGGGCACGTTGGTGGTTCAGTTGGTTAAGCATCCAACTCTTTTTTTTTTTAAGATTTTACTTATTTATTTATTTGAGAGAGAGAATGAGAGAGAGAGAGCATGAGAGGGGGGAGGGTCAGAGGGAGAAGCAGACTCCCTGCTCAGCAGGGAGCCCGATGCGGGACTCGATCCCGGGACTCCAGGATCATGACCTGAGCCGAAGGCAGTCGCTTAGCCAACTGAGCCACCCAGGCGCCCCAGCATCCAACTCTTGATTTCGGCTCAGATCATGATCTCCGGGTCGTGAGATCAAGTCCCACAGAGCCAAGTCAGCTCCAGGCTGGGCATGGAGTCGGCTTAAGAGTCTCTCTGTCCCTTACCCTCCTCCCTTCACTGCCCACTCCACCTCCCCACTTGCGCACAAGCATTCTCTTTCAAAAAAGAAAAAAAAAAAGAAGTGACCTATCAAAGCCATGAAAAGACATGGAGGAAACTTAAATGCACATGACTAACTGAAAGAAGCCAATCTGAAAATGCTACACACTGTACGATTCCAATTATATGATATTCTGGAAAAGGCAAAACTATGGAGAAAGTAAAAAGATCAGTAGTTGCCAGAGACTTGGGGAGGATGAATAGGTAGGGCACAAAAGATTTTTAGGGCAATGAAATTACCCTGTTATGATACCATACAATAATGGTGGATACGTGTTACTATATATTTGTCCAAACCCACAGAATGCACACCACTGAGAGTGAGCCCTA
Organism: Zalophus californianus; assembly: GCF_009762305.2. Lineage (NCBI taxonomy): Eukaryota > Metazoa > Chordata > Mammalia > Carnivora > Otariidae > Zalophus > Zalophus californianus. The sequence goes on from NC_045606.1 coordinate 84,222,114, forward strand.
AAGTAAACTACGGCCTCTGGGTGATAATGATGTTCCAATGTAGGTTCATCAATTGTAACAAATGTACCACTCTGGTGGGGGATTTTGATTAGCTGGGGGGAAGCTATGCCTGTGTGGGGGCAAAAGGTATACAACATGTCTCTGTACCTTCCTCTCAGTTTTGCTACAAACCTAAAACTATTCTAAAAAAAAAAAGGTCTGTTTTTTAAAAAAGCAATATATGCATGTTTTAAAAAATGAAGAGTTTGAAGAAAGTAAGTCATACTCTTAACTCCACAACCTAGAGATAATATAATCCTTTCATATTTTATGTTCAAATCTTTAAGTGTACACAGCTATATCAGTATATTTTTCCTTCTACATAATTGAGATAATACTATTTAGCTTTATAACCTCATTTTAAAAAAATTTTTAAAGATTTATTTATTTTAGAGATGGAGACAGAGAGAGTGTGTGAGCATGTGCATGCGGGAGCAGGGGTGGGTGGCGCAGGGCAGAGGAAGAGGGACAGGGAGAGAATCTCAAGCAGACTCCCAAGCAGAAACCAACTGAGCCCCCCAAGTGTCCCCTCATTGTTTTTTTTAAAAACTAAGGATTTTCCTATAAAAATCCTTTATAAATATTCTTAGTGGCTGTGTAATATTTCATTGTACAAATATACCATAATTTATTTTTATATTCTCTTATTCTAGACATTTGAACTGTCCACATAATTTTTGGCCACTGTAAATAATATTGATTAACATCTTTGTACATAAATCTTAATTTCTGAGGATGCCCTTCAGGAGATTCCTAGAACAGAAAGATTGGGCCAAAGCATATAAACATTTAAATACATATTCCCATTCTATTAAATGAAAATGTTATACTAAGTACAATTCAGAAGAAAGTTGATAGGAGGACCTATTCTGGTATACATCCATCAGCATTACTACTTTAAAATGTTTATTTGATATAGAAGAATTTTTAAAAATTTACATTTAGCTTGTGTTTCCTTATACTTACGAAGTTAAACACTTTAAAAATACAATTACCGGTCACTGTATTACCTATTTTATTAAATACCTACCCCAGTACATCGATAATTATTTTTACTGGGGTTTCATTATCAATTTATATTAGCTTGCCTTAAATCAAGGATTAAAAAATCTTTTAGTTTAATGTTGATTTAAAATAAAAATGTTAATCTTCTTCGACATTGATTTCTCTTATGGGGTGGAGCCTATTTAAAAAAAAAATCCTTACATATGCTATGATATTTGGGCTAAATAAACCATACTGGGCTAATAAACCATTGACTGGTTTATTTTTACTCAAGGGGCACATTTTGTGCACAATATATATTACCTTATTTTATCCTCTCAATAATAGATAAATATTACTACTGTACTAATTGTGGACACGAGAGGTTAGGTTAACTCACTCAAGATCCTACCAGGATTTCAGTCCAGTTTTTCTGACTATAGAATTTAGGCTTTTAATATATTTTATTGGATCAGAATTAGCTGTCCATACACTAGAAGAATGTGGGTAAATACTGAAGATGGGTAACAGGTATGTTTGAAAACTTCAATAATCAAAAGTTTAAAAGTAACTGGTTTCTTGAAAATTTAAAAGAACTCAATAGCAAAATTCCAGGGCTCTAATATATTCTGCAGATACATTTGATTAAAATTTTTCTTCCGTATTTATTTAGGTTTTCTACTTCGTCAATCTTGGCATTTTTCTCCCTAGAAAAAGAATTATTCTATTTCATTAACTTTTCCGAAGTAGTAATTTGGTTCAACAAATACTTATATAGCATCTATATTCCATACACTGGGCTAAGAAAACAAAGATGAATAAAAAACACAATCCTGGGGGCGCCTGGGTGGCTCAGTCGGTTAAGCGACTGCCTTCGGCTCGGGTCATGATCCTGGAGTCCCGGGATCGAGTCCCGCATCGGGCTCCCTGCTCGGCGGGGAGTCTGCTTCTCCCTCTGACCCTCTTCCCTCTCGTGCTATCTCTCATTCTCTCTCTCTCAAGTAAATAAATAAAATCTTTAAAAAAAAAACAAAACACAATCCTGTACTTGAGGTTACAATCTAGTAGAAAAAGATAATTAAAACAATGTTACCAACTTTATGTAAAGAGTTATTTAGTACAGATTAGTAACAGTTTCTAAGAAATAAAAAAACCTTACTTATTCAAGAGTAAACTATGGTATTTCCACTAGACGAGTATTAAGGAGCCATTAAACAAATTATGTTTGGGTGGTAAGACTATGAGTGATTTTTCTTTTCTCATGAAAATAAAAGCTATTTTTACAAGTCATATTTACCTATGGGTTATGAATTATCACTATATACACATTTCCTCATAATATTTAACTTGTACAAAATGTTCTAAATTCTATTACTTGCCAAAATTATTATCAGGTAACCAGTAATATGGAATTTCATTACAAAGAAATATTATATAAAGAGTAAGGGGCAGTGTGTTGATTTCATTTGCAGACATCCCTCGTTTAACTAGCAGCTATAGAGATGTTAGTCTAACTAGAGAGAGCATCTGAAAAAGTTACCATCGCCCCCTACCTTTTAAATGATTTTTTAAAAAGATTTTATTTATTTGACAGAGAGAGAGAGAGAACACAAGCAGGCGGAGCGGCAGGCAGAGGGAGAGGGAGAAGCAGACTCCCCGCTGAAGAGGGAGCCCAATGTGGGGCTTGATCGCAGGACCCCGGGATCATGACCTGAGCCAAAGGCAGACACTTAACCGACTGAGCCACTCAGGCACCCTTGATTTTTTTTTAAGTAATCTCTACACACAACATGGGGCTTGCGCACACAACTGCGAGGTTAAGAGGGGCATGTTCTACTGACTGAGTCATCCAGGCACCCCTGACCATCTCTTTAATGCTCCTTTTATGTTCTTATGCTTCAGGCAGAAGTCCTAATTTCAAATTTGTCAATGTTGCTTCTATCAAGTCCAAAAATGAGAACTATATCCCACTTTACTGTGGGAGTTGGAATGAAGGTTTCTAATCATCCCTTTTGAAAGGGGTGTCCATCCTCAAGAGTCCAACTACACAACTCTTTCTAGCTTAGGAGGTAATCCAACATGATGAAAGCATTAAAATTTTATTTATTTAGGGTGCCTGGGTGGCTCAGTCGTTAAGCATCTGCCTTCGGCTCAGGTCATGATCCCAGGGTCCTGGGATCGAGCCCCGCATCGGGCTCCCTGCTCAGCAGGAAGCCTGCTTCTCCCTCTCCCACTCCTCCTGCTTGTGTTCCTGTTCTCGCTCTCTCTCTGTCAAATAAATAAATAAAGATTTTATTTACTTTTTTTTTTTTTTAAGATTTTATTTATTTGTGAGAGTGAGCAAGCACACGCACAAGCAGGGGGACTGGCAGGCAGAGGGAGAAGCAGGATCCCCACCAAGCAAGGGGCCCGATGCTGGACTTGATCCCAGAACCCTGAGATCATGACCTGAATGAAGGCAGACACTTAACCGATTGAGCCACCCAGGTGTCCCAGAAAGCATTAAAATTGTATAAGGTTATACAAAAGTTTCACATAAACAAGCAAAGAAAGAGGGCAAACATGAATTTAAAAACTAAAAGAAAAAATTATCATAGTCTCAGCTGGTTTGAAAAACCCTGCAGAAAGATCCTAGATGGTGACCCTCAGAGTCCATTATCTTTGCGAAAGCTAATTTTTTTCCTTTCACTTTAGGATGTAGTATAAAGAACTTCTGACTAGTTATAAGGATCTGGGTTCTGTTCTTGGCTCTTAAATGGGCAATTTGGGCAAGTCAATTATCCACTGTTCCTCAGTTCCCTCAGTGAGAAAATGAGGAGTTTCGACTCATTTGCTGATTTTCAAGGTAGCTCTCCATACTAAAATAATGTGACTGGCCAAGAGAAAGGATTCATTACCTTATTATAACCACTGATGGGAGAGTAAGTCACTCCAGGGCTATAGGAACCGCTGCCCCCTGATGACAGACCTTGCAGCTGAGGGCTATATCCAGTTATACAGCTGGTGGTGAACTTGGGGCTGGTACTGGGTGAACGAGATGGGCTATAACTCAACACACTCTGACCCTGAATTGAAGGAGAAGGTGGAGAGGGAGGGATCTGGGTTGCTGCCAGATCATGTGGAGGAGTAGTCTGTACAACTAGAAGGAAGGAAGGAAAGAATAAATAAATAAATAAATGAGTGAGTGAATAAAAGATGTGTGTGCATGTATAAATAAAATTTCTACAAAAACAGACTTAATGAACTGAACCTTTTTCAAGAAAAGAGAAAGTAATAGGGTGACTTGGTTGTTAAATTACATAACGTATTATAACCTAAGGACACAAAGTAGTTGTTTACCATTTCCACAGATTTTAAAGTAAGAGATTAGCTTCAATGCCGTAAGAGTTAGTCATTTAATTTTAATTGTAATTAAACAAAGGAATAAACTTTCATGAGGCTGTTGAATATTATTTCCATTCAGTTTATACAAATAGGAATGATAATCATTGGTCTTAAGACAATTTATTATAGACTTGCTTAATATAGTTGAACCAGATGGCCTTAGAAGTCCCTTCCAGCTCAGTCTATAAAAAGGGCAAATTAAATTGAGAAAGATTTATTGCCAACCTTTCCCCCACCTTTGCAAAAGATATAAAACACTTACCAGCTGTTTTCAACCCTAAAAGTGTTTGCTGTCCAGGGCTAACAACCAGACTTGTTGGTGCCACAGTGTATTTGAAATATCTCCAAAAATCAAATAAGGCATTTAGGCTGAAGAGGGATGCAAGGGCAAGCTCTGGAAGAGAACAATATTTTTATTTTTTTTAAAGGGGGGTAGACCATCTAAAGGGGGGAACAAAAACTCTTCATATTTTAGCAAGTTAACAACAAAATTGAAAACTATCTTCTTATTCCTCATAACAGTTACCATTTAATGAATGTCAACTGTATACAATGTTTATTACATAAATGTTTATTATAGGGCATTTACCAGTGAATTTCAAAGTATTATCGGGGCACCTGCTGGCCCAGTTGGTAGGTAGAGAATGTGACTCAATCTCAGGGTTGTGAGTTTGAGTCCCACATTGGGTATAGAGATTACTTAAAAACAAAAAAATCTTAAAAAAAAAATATCATCACTAATCCTTACAACCTTGTACAATAAACATTTTCACCTTCACTTGACTAGAGAAGTCAAGTGACTTTTGCAAGAACACACAGCTTGATATTGAACCCATGATTACACCTCAGGTATGCAGATTCCAAAACTCCTTGCCACACCACCTCCCTATCACAGACTCCAGGTTAATGTGTGTATTAGACTATGGAATTCACTCCAATGGCCATAAAGACTCTTCATACCCCAGGACTACTGAAGAGCAGAGTGAAGCAGAGGAAGTAACAAGGAAACTGAGGAAGGCATCAATGGAATACAAATCTGGTTGTTCTTGAAAGGAACAATGGTAGGGAAGTAGGGAAGGCATTTCAGAGAGAATAACAAATACAAATCACCACCACCAAACACTGTTTTTCATCACAGAACTCCAATGATTACCTGGAATTGTACTGTTTGTTTCCTCTACTAGAAAGTTCCTTCCATGAGGGCAGGGACTTTGTTCCCTTCCTGTTGTATTCCCAGTTTTTGGAACATAGTACACACTCGAATATTTATGGAATGCAGGAATGAATACTAAATTGAATTAAATATGAATGCAGTTTTTCATTGGTAGTAAATCTTAATCAGAGTAAAAATTAATTACTTACCAATATACCAGAGGGGCCAGTATGTCACATTATAATATGAACTAATCAATTTTCCAGTCCTGAAAAAATCAGACAGGCTTTTCAAAATCTTAAAAAAACACGAAAAACAAACAACAACGACAACAAACACCCCAAATCCAAACACCAAAACCTGTGGAACTGACCATTGGCTTAAGTTTCACTTTTTTCTGGCTAATTAACTTACATTTCAGTATATATCATTCCAGCCATAGATACATTTAGGAGTCCCCAGGCTAAAACCACTTTCTTAGCTTCTGTTTCTTTTCTCATCTTGATGGTTGTGTCAATGAGGGAAGCACTAGGATTTGTCTCCCCTTGCATCTATTCAAAAAATTCAAAAATTCCCGTTAATGAATTAATGAAAAAAACAAAACAAAACAAAAACACTTCTCCATTTAAGAAACTTGTGTCCTTTATAACAGTAACTAGAAACTGCACATTTCCCCTTAACTTTAAAATGTCCTTCCAAAACTTTTGACATTTTACTATTATTATATGAAAAGGGAACGCTAAATTATAAGTTTATTGGCACCATACTGTAATCAACAGAGAACTGGCTCAGCACTTCAGAGAACAATACTTCCAACGAATAAAAATGTCTTATTTTGTATTTAAAGGATGGTGATTATATCTACAATTATTCTGTATTGTGCTTTTGGAATATGTCACAAGGATTAGCCCAAGGGCTAATTTAAGAAACTCAAAATACCAAGCTTTGGGAGAAAATATTCTAAATTAGTTATGCCATTAAAGGCTCTCCTCTTACATCTTCACGCAGAAGCCATTAACTGCCTACCATCGTAAACAACTCTGCACTCGGGATTGTCGCACGCCAGAGACCCCTGTTTTGTGTTGCTGATAAAGTGTAAGATTTTATGTTTTATAAGGGTGAACACTCATGGTGTGAAGGGGACGAGACCGACTGGGGAGTGTGCAATTTGGGTCCACATAGGATTTATATTTCCTTTGTTTCGCTAGGCCTCATCTCAGACAAACGTAAGACTCTCTCGTATCTAGAGTCTTATCCAGACAGTACAGAGCAGCACCCTTCGCGCCTCCCAGTCCGCGAGTCCAAACTTCCCAGTCCCCAGAGCTTCCCTCCCTGGGTCTCCCAGCACAAACTTTGGCGACCCCTATTGCTTCTTTCGTCCTTCCACTAAAGGTGTTGGGACGCCTGGCCACACCCCCCTTTGGCTGAACCCTCGGCAGATCCACAGTCACGGAAATCCCACGGCCCGCGTGGACTCCACGTCCTGGAAGCACAAAGATGACCCCCAAAACGCACCATGTTCTTCGGCCGGAAGCCGCGGGCTCGCGCCACTCTCTACTGCACATGCGCGAAGCCAAGAGCGAAGGAGAAGGCAACCGGCTTGCGGGACTACAGTTACCGGAAGAACGGACCTTCTCGCGAGAAGAGGAGGGTGGGGGAGGGACGAGAGCTCGGAGCGTTACCCGGGAAACAGCTTTAATGTTTGTCGCTCCCACTCTTCTGCGGGGAGAAAGCCGAGCAGCAAAAATTAAGACCAAGTTCTGAACCCGCAGTAAAAAGTAATAATTGTAACAAGCTGAATTTCTATATATTAATATAATTTTAGCTTCCTTAGGGTATTTATGGGTTCACATTTTTAAGCACATTTTATTAAGCAGGGTAGCTAATTGTAGGGTAGAGTATGGGGTAACGTGTCCACACACCCATCAGCGACGACAAAGCATTTCTCACAAAAACAAGTGTTCTGACCCGATGTAAAGTCTTAAATGTCCTTGGAATAAGGGTGCAGCAGTAGGAAGAAAGCCCCAGATGTGTTAAAGTTGCTAGTGGTTTTGAGGTTTAAAAAAATCCAGTCGTTACTTTTCTTGCATATTCTTCGGAAGAACTTCTAACCTTGAGGAAAAGGCTTATCAGGGAGTTCAGTTTGGTTTTATTTAACAAATACAAACGCCTACACTGTGCCACTGGGCCATGCGCGGGGATGTGAAAGTGGAGTTCCCTGGTTAGCGTGTGGAGGAGTTCAGCCGGCCTGTGCTCTAGAGGGACAGGAGAGGTGGCGCACGGTGAGCCTGGAGGGGGTGCGACTGGCAGGCTCCTGGAGAGCTTCCTGGAGGACACGATGCAGGCCTAAGGCACAGGGCCAACAGCCACGAGGAGCAGGGCGTGGGGACTCGCCATTGGGGATGTGGAGAAACGGTACCCTAATGAAAACATCACGCCTTTTCACAATAAGCTAGTGGATTGTTGCATCATGTACGTGTCAGTGACCAAAATTTTTCCTAAGGTCAAACAGAAGAAAATGAAGTTTCCTTGTGGTATTGCATATTAATGGAATCGGCGGGTATGCTATGCTTTTAAAGATCTAACAGGTTTTTTAAAACTGTGATTTTAATAATTTTAGAATGCCTTAGCAGCAATGGTGTTTTGCTCTAGTTTTAGATTCAGAGATGAACTAACTCGAAAATTGTTCAAAGTGAAGGGCTTCAGTGTACAGTCAAAATTAGAATACCAGGTTCCTCCCCACCTCATAGCTCTTTTCCTAAGAAATTGACACATCTTTTTTTTTTCTTCTTCATTTTAAGTAGCATGGAGCCCAAGCTGGGCCTGAACTCACAACCCTGAGATCAAGACCTGAGCTGGGATAAAGAATCAGAGGCTTAACAGACTGGACCACCTAGGCACCCCTACAACAGACACATCTTTATTTCCTCTCTTAATGTCCTTAAGTTACTGTGCACTTATTGAAGGCTTAAGAAGGAACACTATTATATATAGTGTTTTGCTAACTGGCATTATGTATTAGTTTGCAAGGGTTACCATAAAAAATACCATGGACTGGGTGGCTTAAACAACAAAAATTTATTTTTTCACAGTTTTGCAGGTTAAAAGTCCAAGACCAAGGCAAAGTCGTATCCAGGCAAATTGGTTTCTCCTGAGGCCTCTTCCTTGGCTTGAAGATGGCGGCCTTCTGTGTCCTCACATGGCCTTTTTTTCTGTGTCCACACACCCCTGGGGTGTCTCTTTCTCTTATTATAAGGACATCAATCATATTGGATTAGGGCCCTATCTTTATGACCTCTTTAACCCTAATTGTCTCTTTAAAGGCCTTATCTCCGGTTATCGTCAAATTGGGGGTTATTCATTCAACATATGAATTTGGGGGAACGCAGTTCAGATTACCTCAGAGTCTTAGATTTTACAGACATTAAAATTTAAAGAAAATACAGTATGTACAAGTTTCAGGAAAATAAAAAAAGATTAAGGTAGAGTGCACCCTTTTGAGGTATGGGGGAAATACCATAAACTTTCATAGAAATAATTTAGATAATCTTCCAAAAACTTAGAAATCCAAGAAGTGTTTGTCAGTTCCTGTCACAGTTACTGAAGCGTATGTCACAATAGGTTGCCAAGGAAATTGTCATATATATGGAGTGAAGTACTTTCTCAGTCATCTTCATTCTTTTGAGCATGCTTTATTTTCAAAGCAAGAAGCCATCATGGGAGACCTTTTTTCCTTATTTTGGGAGGTGGATCCTCCCCCCATACCTTTAAGTTTTACCATTCCAAGTCAGGAATATGAATGCCGGAAGGATGACTCTTGCGGGGCAATAGGGAGCTTCCTGCTTTGGTATTTTGTCATTATATTGGTCCTGATGTTCTTCTCTCGGGCTTCTGTCTGGGTAGGATATCCTATTTCATTTAAAATAATATGTTTACTCTATCATAGGGGATTTTCCATAAAATAAATTCACTCTACTTCGGTCAAACTACTTTTTAAAAGTTTGTTTTCTAGTTTTAAAAATAATGCAATCTCGTTCTAGAGCATCCAAGAATACAGAAAAGGATGAAGAAGAAAATTTAAACTACTGTAATCCTATTTCCTAGAGATAGCGGTTGTTAATATTTTGGAGTAATATTCTAGTCTTTTTGTCTTTTTCTCTATCTCAGTATATTTCTCTCAATCTCTCTTTGATCTTACATGGTTGGTATTGCATTGTATATATTTTCATACCCTGCCTTTTAGAAACTTAATATTATATTGTAACACTTCCTCAAGTCATATTCACACAGCAGCACTCTTAATGACTGCATAATTTTGTCTTATGGTTGCACCATAACAAATCTGCAATTCTGAGACATTTAGGTTGTTTGCAGTTTGTCCATCGCCTGTGTAACGCTGGGATAAACTTCCCTACTGGTAACTGACCTCCAAATTCCTTTTGTAGCCATGTAATTCTAATCAAAGATACAAAAGTTGTCATATTTATAGAATACATGTTGTAGGATTTGGGAGCTTTTAGAATGAGGCAATGTACTCTCCTGAAAGATAAGGTGCAGAACTAAACTAAAGTTAAACAGAACAAAAGTCATCACTTTAGACCACCTACTAGCAGAAGAAAATGCCATCCTCTTAGGAATGAGATAGCCCAGTTTTTTCAGTACTGTGAATCTCCAACATATTATGAGTACCCGAGCTCTTATAAATTGCTGACATGGAGTCCTTGCTGGCCATTAATACCAGGCTGATGATTAATCAAACCACCATCATTTGGCATTACAGCCAGAGTGCTGGCCTGGCAACGGTCAGCTAGACTTGAGGGCTGCATCAACTCTAGATGGAGAGGAGGAGTTTTGTTATGTCTGTGCCAGCTGGGTTCCATTATAATAATCAAAGACTCTTCCCCTCACCACCTCTTCCCCCTAAGAAGAAGTTTCATCTAAAGTCTAAATGCTTCTTAAAGTAGATACTTATATACGCTAAGTATATTGAATTTGTCTGGATTGGCCAGCAAAGCTACTTTAGAAAATTAACAAAAAAATTGAAATTGATTCCTGGCAGTTTCATCATGAAGACCACTTAAGAGGTCTAAGTTATTCTTCTGCTCCTTTGCTTGCATCAGCTCTTTGGAATCATAGAGCCTGAGCTTCAAGGACCTAAGAGAGCATGCAGTCCAGCCTCCTTTTTGTAGGCAAGTAAGATACCAGTATCCCTCCTCTTTTTTTTTTTTTAATAACGCCCAAAGAAATTAAGTGACTTGTCCAATGTCACACAAGTGGTTAGTGATGGAGGAGAAATAGACCCAGGTTTCCTGCCATGTAATTCATTTGCTTCAAAGCATAGCTGAAATGTTGAATTAAATCTATTCAGTGCTGATTAAAACCTTAATTATCTTAGAGGTTTCGTCTTTCACTTTGTACCCCTATGGCAGTTACAATCGGCTGAACTGCTTCTTGTGAAGGGTCCCAGATTTGAAATCTGAGAACCATATGAGAGCTAGTCAAGGAGGATGGAATTTTTCCTTCACTTTGAACTTCATTTTCTCTGCTAAACTATGAGCCTTTATTTACAAACCTTGAAGTAATGGTAAAAGCGTGATGGAAATGTGGTGGTAATTATCCTCAAACGTGAAGCACACTGATTTCCTCTGGATTTGCCACTCTTTAAGATGCATTTACCCTTTTGCTTTCAGACACTATAAATACTATATTTAGCTTATATATTTGTTTAGTGTTTATTCAGACTGCTAGTGCTGGTATTTTTCCAAACAATACTGGTCCAAGCTTCTCATTTTGCATATGTGGAAACTGAGCTTTAGGAGGTGTTAAGTAAATTGTTAAAATTGCAGACCTGTGCCATGGCTGAAAGGCAGAGCCATACCTAGATCTCTCCACTGTTCTCGCCTACTCCTCAGGACAGGCCCTGCTGATGTTTTCACTCACTGAGTCACACACAGATAGTTAATAAAATGCTTTTGGTAACCACAGTTCATGCGATTCCACTTAGCTTGATGCAAAATCTTTTGATTTGGGGATTATATTTTGATTTGACATCAAGTCAAATATGGAAGATTTCTATAAAAATGATGTAAACCTAATAAATGTTTTTAAACATTTCTCCCTGTCAATTACAAAAGTATGCATTATAGAAAACGTGGAAATTATAGGAAAGTACAAAAAATGAGAAAGAAACGTTCCAGATTACATGGAAATAGCCAACTACTATGAACTTTTAGGTGGATAAACTTCTAATCATTTAAAAATTATCTCTGTATGTATGAAATTTAAAATAAGCCTACCCCCCAATCATTGTTAAAAGAGAGATATCTCAAAAGAGGATTCTACTCTTAAGGTTTTCAGAGAACGTTTGCAGAAACCCAAAAAGCAGAGAGGTACCTCATTAAAGATACTTACCTGCTGTTGTAGAGATCAGATATTAAGAAAAGAATGGGCCAAGGATCCTCGATTGTAGTTATGAATACCCACGTGTGGCATTTTCAACCCAAAGGGAGTTTGACTTTCTATAAAAATTCATTTTTCCCCAATTGTAGACAACCTGAAAAGTTAGAAGGAAAAATATCACCGTTTCACTCACAGTCAACCATTGCTAACACTTGTCTACATTGTTTAAAGTCTTTTCATATTTTTAGCTAGCTAGTGATTATACTGCATATACAAATTTCCATCTTGATTTTTAACTTAATAGTATAACGTGTATTTCCTCATGTTGAGACATGCTTTTCTTATAATAATTTTTACAACTATATATTATGATTGTAACATAATTTATTTAGGGGCGCCTGGGTGGCTTAGTTGGTTAAGCGACTGCCTTCGGCTCAGGTCATGATCCTGGAGTCCCGGGATCGAGTCCCACATCGGGCTCCCTGCTCAGCAGGGAGTCTGCTTCTCCCTCTGACCCTATCCCCTCTTGGGCTCTCTCTCTCACTCTCTCTCTCAAATAAGTAAATAAAATCTAAAAAAAAACATAATTTATTTAACCATTGCCTACTTTTGATTTTTGAATTTTATATTATCCTAATTACACTGTGATTATTTTTGTGCACAAAGTTTTCTCTCTTTGAGGGGTTATTTCCTGGTGATAGATTCCTAGTAAGAATTATTATGTGTCAAAAGTGTTATAAGTATTTCTAAAGTTTTGATGTATTTTGAAAGAGTTGCTTTATATTTATATTTTAGCAAAATCATGTTCAGCATCAAAAAATGGGACACTGATCTGAACAATGGGACAAATTTATTTATGGAGTATTGGGCTAGGATATTTGAAATTGGAACTGTTCAAAGAAATCCATTTCTTTTTTGTTGCCAAACTCACAGATAATATGTTATGGTTGCATTTTGGAGGAAAGTTTCTGAAAGACTTAGGAGATATTAAGTTTATGAACTCTGGTAAAGATTTCAAGGGTTACAAAAAAGGTGACCTGATAAAATGTCCTTTACGAAGTAATTAAAAATGAATCCCAGTACTATAAAATCTGTTTTTAAATGATAGTTAAATGATATTTCTTTACAATGTGAGTACAGGAAGACTTTATAACCCGTAGATCCTCATCAATATTTTTTTCTCTCAAGTCTTTGTTCCATTTGGTTTGGTTCAAAACGTTTTGGCAGACTCTGCTATCAAAGCCTCGTCTTCCAGTGGGCAACAGGTGAAAGGATCACTATAACAGGAACTCAATAAGAATTTATTGAATTGTACTGAATGTTTAATATTAGACATTGTCCAAGAATCTAGGGCAACAGTGTTTTATGTAAGTGAAAAACAACCAACCGAGATTGCTATTACTGATCTGTGTATTTCTGAAACAGATGTTGGAGAGGAAAAAGGATGAAGACAGTGGGACCAGCACCTCAATCAGTAAAGGTGAGAGCTGGTGCATATTTGGTATTGGAGTATGATGAGCGAAATATGTGCTGAATGTGGAAATCAAACAACCGAGTGTGGTTAAAGGGCCTCCCCAGAGCTGCGGCGGCCCCTTGGATGGGCTCCTTGCTTTAGCGCAAGACAGCTTAGCTGCCTTTAGTAGAGCTCAAGCTCTCTTTTCATTCCTCAAGTATTCTCCCTTCATACAGCTTGTCTTTCATATAACTTTATTGTTAGTGTTGCTACAGGACTGTGAGCTTTATATGACACTTTTTTTTTAAAGATTTTTTTTTTTTTAATTTATTTGACAGAGAGACACAGTGAGAGAGGGAACACAAGCAGGGGGAGTGGGAGAGGGAGAAGCAGGCTTCCCGCCGAGCAAGGAGCCCGATGTGGGGCTCGATCCCAGGACCCTGGGATCATGACCTGAGCCGAAGGCAGACGCTTAATGACTGAGCCACTCAGGCACCCCTATATGACACTTTTTAATAACCTATAAGCAGTGGTGTGCTGGTAAATGTTTAACAACTGGCTCTCCAAAAATGGGTATGTGTATATACATGTTTTTTTTTTTTTTAAATGTTGCTGATATGAAGGATGTATATCACACAATTTACAAGTACCAAAATGTATAATACACTTTATGGTAAATTCCATCTTGACCGCCAATTTTGGCAAAACACTTTTCCATGACTTCTGCCAGACCCTTGCAATGGTTGCAATGGATGAACAAGTGTAGTCTGATATGAATGTTATTTTCCTGTAAGTTAAGGAGTAAGATGAAGGAAGCAGGAAGATGTATGTTACAACTTACCTTGGTTGTCAACGATATGACTTCTCTGCTGAATTGGATAATTGTTTGAGAATACCCTGGAAGGATATTTCCTTGTTTTTGGGTGTGATTCATAATGTAGTGGCTACAGGATGACACTTTTAAGTGTAATCTATGTTAGTAACATGTTTTTTTTATCACATTAAGCCTAGATGATCAACAAAACCACGAACAAGACCTGATTTAAAAAAAAAAAAGACCAGATTTTTAGTGCTCATTGATTTTTATCCCGCCCACATTGATTTCAAATTACCAACATGACGTTGTTACCAGAGTGGAGTTGGGAATAGACGCACAGTAACACGCCATTACATAGTATTTCCAATATCCAGATACAACAGAAATAGATAGCTTCGAGAGCTATTTCTTAATAAAATGTCATAAATTAATTAGGACGTGATTAGTTTCAAATATTTATTACATTTATGTGTAATAAGTGGATTTAATGGTAAGTTTGTATAATTTAATTTTGACTTATGGGCTGTGTTTTAACAACCATGTCAGAATTCCTTAAAGTGTAACCCTCTGTTCTTGTGAGCTAGCTGGTAGAAGACAAGTACAGCACATCACTGTATAAAGAATCTGCTACCCAAATCATATTCACATACATACTTGAATCTTTAAGACTTCAAGGCAAGGGAAAAGAGGGTCCTTCTCTGGAAAATCTTGGCAACCTTTCCCCCTGATCTTATATCAGGGGTCCACAAAGCTTCAAAAGCAATGTGTCAAGTATCCATTTTGACCCCTCTGGTCTTTAGGAGACTTGGTATCGTACTGGAAAATGCAGGCAGCTGCCAACACTTGCAAATGAGTGAAGACAAGTGGTGGCTTGCCAAATGGCAACCGAGAGTGAGTCCACACATGCCATAGGCTTCCTTAGGTAATATGAAGTTACAGTAACCAATTGTATGCCTGACATCTTGATTTGTTTCGTTGGTTGTTAGCAAGCAAAGACACTTCCTATAAGCGGCAAAGCAAAGATGGTGACTGGGACTCTTTACAAATGATGAAAAAACCAAAGCAGAGCCAACTTACCCCTGTAACTGACTCAGAAGTGGCTTTGGTCAATGCCTATCTTGAACAAAGACGAGCCAGGCGCCATTCTCAGTTCAGCCAGGTGAATCAGATCCAACATGATAGTGATACTACTGAGTGTGACAGTGAAGAATCTAACTCGGGAGCCTCTTCGTGGAAGGAGAGTGAAAGTGAACACCATCCGTCGCCAGCTAGTATTAAGAAGAGAAAACTAGCTGAGAGGCAAAGGAATGTGGGAAGTTACCAAATCAGGGAAAGGCCCTGCCTCCACTGCAAAGCCATGAGAACAAATGAATGGTTGACCCGCCATTTCCTTCGGAATACTTCAGTAACCCACATGAAGGCAGATATTCAAGAGGAAAATTGTGTACCTGACATTAATACAAAATTCAGTAAATTTTGAATTTTATCAAGTCCTTACCTTACTTGCAGCCAGATGAAAGAGATGAATAAAACACAAAAAATCACCAGAACTCTAGGTGCAGAGGCTTTTACAATAAAGTCTCTCTACTAACAACAAAAACATACTTGAAACCCAAGAGGTAAAATTTCAGATAATCCTTTGTCCAAAAACAGGCCAGTGAATTTGTTTATGGCACCATTGGAACATCAAAGATCTGCTTCTACTATGATTTTTTAATTCAAAAGAGCACAAGACATATTTTATTCCTTGAGTGTATGTATTTTGTTTACGTCTGTAATACAAATAAGGAAGCTCTTTGAAAATATATTTATGTTCAGAAACCATTTAAATTTATTTGTATGTTTTGATTGACTGAATTAGGTGACATTGGTTGGCATGGAATGGACCATATTCTCCAGGTCCGTATTTTCCGGTGACTCTATCTGAGCTGTATTGCTGCATGTGTGTCAGCTACAGTTGGTGAGGAGGAAGAACTCAAGAGCCTGGAAGAATACCTGATTCCCAGAGTAGAGCAAGGAGGGAAGGCAGCGTGGCCCAGAGGGTGGCTGGGCTGTGGGCTGTCCACCTGGTTATTCTCCAAAGATAATGGCAAATGTTAAAGAAAAAATTATTCTGACACCTGTTTTTTGTTTTTGTTTTGTTTTTTGTTTTTTTTTTAAGATTTTATTTATTTATTTGACAGAGAACACAAGCAGGGGGAGCAGGAGAGGAAGAAGCAGGCTCCCTGCCGAGCAGGGAGCCCAATGTGGGGCTTGATCCCAGGACCTTGGGATCATGACCTGAGCCTAAGGCAGACACCCAACCGACTGAGCCACCCAGGTGCCCCTTTGTTTTTTGTTTTTAGATTTTATTTATTTGAGAGAGAGAGAGAAAGGGAGAGAGCACCAGAAGGGAGAGGGAGAAGCAGACTCCCCCCTGAGGAGGGAGCCCAGCACGGGGCTCGATCCCAGGACCCTGAGATCATGACTTGAGCTGAAGGCAGGTGCTTAACCGACTGAGCCACCCAGGCACTTCTGACACTTGTTAAATATGGTAGGGAAGACTTTATTCAAGACAACTATAGTCCCCCCTTGGCAGCATGTATACTAAAATTGGAACAAGGGAAGATTAGTGTTGTTCCTGTGCAAGGCTGACATACAAATTGGTAGAGCGTTCCGTATTTTTAAATAAGTCAGATAAAGACAAATACTGTATCATCTCACTTATATGTGTAATCTAAACGAACCAAACTCACATAAACAGAGAATACAATGGTGGTTGCCAGGGGCTGGGGCTGGGGAAAATGAGGAAATGTTGGTCAAAGTGTCCAAACTCTCAGCTTGTCAGATGAGTAAGTTTTGGGTAATCTAATGTACAGCATGGTGACTCTAGCTAACAATGCTATTACAATTAGTTAGTTGAAAATTGCTAAGAGTAAACCTAAAATGTTCTCACCACACACAACAAAACGGTAGTCATGTGAGATGGTGCATGTGGTAACTAATCTTATTGTGGTAATCTTTCACAATATATATGTGTATCAAATCATCATGCTGTACACCTTAAACTTATACAATAAAGTTGGGATTATAACTCAATGAAGTTAAGATTGAAGAGTTAAAAAAATAACGATGCCACAAAGTGCTATAAAAGAAAATAAATCTATCAACCATACCTTAAAAATAAAAGACTATTGTAATAGGGGTCATGATTGATAGCCAAGGAGCAGGGTAAGGGGGGTCTGTGAATGGAAAATTACTAGCAGAGACATCAAGGGAAGGGGGATTCCTGTTAAACTGACCTAACAGGATTCTTGCTAAAGGCAGCCAAGGACTCAGACATCAAAGACAGAGGATGAAAAACTTGATCAGATATCAAGGGTGGGGGGGGCTCCCAATAAACTCACTTAGCAGGATTCTGGCTAAAACTGGGCCAGACACCAAAGTTGAGATCTGGTCTTAAAGGGGGCTCAGAGGAGCCTGACTAAAGTTGGGTCAAAGAGAGTCTTTATCAAAAGTTAGCCTCAATCTAGACATACATGGGGTTGGGCTTTTCAGGTAAGTGGGAAGCCCAGCAATGGGGTATTCGGGCAGGATTTACTAGATGGGTGGCCATTCTGGAGACCCTTCTCCAGATGGATAGCAGAACCCCAGCTGGGATGCAAAAGAAGGCCCCCAATTCCAGAGAAGAGGGCTGGCTGGCAAGGAGAGGGGACTGTAGTCACAGGGCTAGAGTTCAAAGAAGGGCTTACATCTTGGGGAAGGACTTAGGTATTACAAATATGATAAAGACTGCAGCCTGATGATAAGGACTAAGACTTTCGTGACTCACTGGCAGAGAGACCACAAGCTATGACTTTGGTTACTCCTGCTAATAGTAGCTTTCTTAACTGATTGCAACACAGGGAACTGGGTGGGGTGGGGGGGGCAATGTGGGAGCCCTGACCACTGGAACTAGGCCACTAGAATCCAGGACATGGGGTGACATTTTTGAGCTTATTTGTGGAGCCTCTCTGACTGTTCAGATTACCTGAGTATCGGAACAGGTCTGAGGCCATGAGCAAAAAGCAGGACTTCAAGAGATACCTCAAGCATCAACATTTTCCGTGAAAAGTTCCCTTACTCCTTGACACCCTCCTTGACTTTAGTCTCTCAGGCAGAAGCCCCCCCCCCCAAAAAAAACAACCCAAGCTCAAGCTATAATAGCAAGTTGCAGGGACAGGATTTAGACCCACGATGTCTGGCTTCAGAGTTTGGGCTCTTAATTACAATGATCTTAGTCATTATTCTCTGAAGATGAAAGATCCTGATTTCAAGTCACTCACCACCTCTCACACAGCCATAAGTGATGTCCAAGCAGTTATAATCTTACCAGAAAAAGGAGGATGAGGACTATTTTCCAGATAACAGAGCAAGGACCCATGCCCCAAATGTTTCGCTTGTGGATCTAGAATATGAACCAATGGCATTATTATCTGAAGAGTCATATCACAGACTGCTACTTTTCTTGTCCATAGGTCTAGAACAGATTGAGGGGGTAGGAGATTGCTGGGGGGTAGAAGAAGGAATCAGGATTGAGTTAAACCAGGGGCTATCGATGTGAGGACATTTAGGGTAATCTGTGAGTACATTAAAGCAAAACAGAGGCCAAACACAGGTGGGAGGACATCCAAAGCCAAAGAGAGAAATCATGGAATCAATGGAATAAGGCAAGGACATCATAGGGGAGGAGCAAAAGTATAGCCAGGCACGCTGGAGCTGGATTACTGAGCGAGAAACAATACCCGTGAAGGGGCCGATGGTTCATGAAACCAGGGCTGCAAACACTAGTCGTGGCTGGGTGTTGCTTGTACGCAGAGCCTGGGGTGAGCTGTCAGGATGGGGTCCCTGGGCTATACAATCCCTTTGTCAGTCCCCCCTTGCTGCATGGGATAAAGTAGGCTGCCTCTGGTTTTCAGGGTAGAAGGTTGTAACCTGTTGGGGTAGCTTGCTTGAGGGGAGGCATGGAATTCTTGGGCTCGCCTCCTCTCTGTGGTCCCTTCACGCAGCTAAGTGATAAGAACTGACCTCTGTCCACTTACATCAAGCATCACAATTCTTGTCAAGAACTGCGATGCAGAGAACTATGGGATGGAAGCAAGGGTCTAACTGAGATGGATATGGGGAAGAATAAGAGTATCACACAGAAGGTATTTGGAGACGGGGTGGGGAATGCGGAACAGGGACTGTGCCTACAGGGTGCGCAGTCTCAAACTCAGAACCAGTATCTGCCCTCCAGGAGTGGTGCGGTTTTGGTGGGAGAAGCCAATAATAACAGCAACAATAATACTGGTAATAGGCAACATTTAGAGAATGTTTGTTATGTGCCAGGCACCAAAGTAAGCATTTTATAAGGATTATTATCCTTCACAAGCCTGCAAAATAGATATCTTCCCAATTTTATAGATGGTTAAACTGAGGTTCAGGGAATTTAAATGACCCACCCAAGGTCACACAGCTGGTGAGCGTGGAGGAGCTGGGTCTTGGGTTTTGTCTGGCCACAAAGATGTCGTTTTCACCGTGATGATAATAAGTTATCCATGTTCTTAATGGAGAGCAATTAGATAAGAACTTGGGAGATACAAATACCAAACTGAGTCCAGAGACCAGAGAAGGACTGTTAGTGGAAAATGGGGCCAAGAATCAGAGATGGGAGCAGTTAAGCTGGGGAGGGTGCCCACTGTTGAGTGGGGAGGCCTTACAGCATCCGCTCACCTCGTCTGCCATTGTAAGCTTGGCCAGCTTATCCACAGATCGGGGGAAACTCAGGGTGGGTGGTCTTTTGAAAAAAAAGGGGGTGGGGTGGGAACTGGGGGGACTGGAAACTTGGCTGGAAGCTGGTGAGGGTAGAAATGAGCTCTGCAGCGTCCAGGAACAAGAGGCAGTGGTGACTCGAGCAGTGAGGTTGGTGGCCAAGGATGTGAGTGGAGAGCTAGAGAGGACACTGCCAAGGAAACCAGGAGCAACCACAGCTCTTCCCCAGCCCCACCCCTTTCTCTCAGGATGGAGAACTATCTCCCCGCAGATCCCAGTGTTTCTGAAACAGCGATCCATTCATGGATTGTGGAATCAATTTAGACGGTTGCGACTAACATTTATTAAAAAATAAATAGAAAATAACAGTGCATTGTACATAATAAAGGTAAGTATTGTTTCGATTTTAGGGTGTGCGGACTGAGTTGCAATGCAAAATGTGTTTCTTACTAAGATACAAAATAAAAGCCACCGCCCTGAGGTTGCTTTCTTTGGAGATTTTTCTGTATCAGCCAACTCTTCCACTAAGTTAGTGAAGGCACTTGTCACTCCGTGCATTCCCGACTGTCGTATGTGAGGACTTGGTAAATCTTCACCCACACTATAGGATGGGCCACCTGTCTGGATTAGTGAGAAGCTTGAATTAAACTATACTACTTTAAAAGAACTTTAGGTTTATTATTTTCAAATAGAGTAAGTGGAAGCCAGCTAACCAACTGTTGCCTGGTACACAGGGCTAGGTTTTGCCTTGATGAATAAACAAGTGTAATTTGTAATTGACATTTCAAAGAAGGCTTAGAAACAGGCCAGCCTTTGTTTAAATCATAATTACCCTGTTTGTATGTAAAAGGATACTTCTAAAGCTTTTCAAAACAACTGGCTCTTTTAAGTAGATAATTATGCCCTTTCCAATCTTGTTTACACTATTCAGAACTTCAGTGAACTTTTTTTTTTCCCATAGATAGTACAAAGGTTAACTTCAGCCAGCCCTTCCTCAAATTATCACAAATTCCCAATTAGTAAAGTCTAAACAGCGTTTCCCTGTAACAATATACCAAAGACTTGTATGATGTGTTCTTTATTGCTTTGAATAACATCTGACAAGTTTCCAAGGACCAGGCCACCTGGATATTCTCTATCTGTCAGGAACATGTGGTCACAGAGGTGCAGGGGAGGGTAAGAGGAAACACAAATTATGCACAAACATGCAGGGATGGCGAAGGAGACAAAGGGAGAAAATGCCTTTTATTTATTTATTTTTTTAGTCTCTATTACATATCAACTGAACTGCACATTTATAGGCACTTTTTAGTGTAAAGAAGAGCCACACTCTATATCTAAATTTCACAAAGCTACAGATAAAAACAGAAGACTGAGTTTTTTTTTTTTTTTGGATGCAGACTGGAAGTTATTAGAGAGAGCTCGAGGGGTTGGCAGAGGATAGATGTATTGTAAAAAAAATTATACTTGTCCTGTTTTGAATAACTTATTTCTCATTGCAGATTTCAACTCAGTGCACAAAAGGACATGCATGAAATGCTTTAAAAAAAAAAAAAAAAAACTGTTATAATCCCAGGCTATGCTCCTTTCTAGTTCTTACCTTTTATCTTGGGAGTTTGGCTTCTTTTGTAGATGGTTCCTCAGGCTACCTTATTACTGGGGCCTGTTGTCTATTATTGTCTTCGTTTATTAGGGCTTTCTGTCACCATGAAGTTTAGTGTGTTCAAAATCTTGATTTAGCAGTGAGAATATCAGGCGGGGAGCCAACTCTGCTACTAATTAGTATAAATCAAGAGAGGGAAGCAGGGAGATAAAAACCAGGTCCCAGAGGAAGGGTCTGCAGCCAGAGTTAGGAAGACTGACTAACAGGTCAGAGAGTTGAGTGCGGGACAGAGGGACTTGAAGAAATGCCACCTTGGGCCAGGGGCTTCTTGTCTCTTCTCCAATTGCACCTCTTCAGGGGCATTCTTTCCCTCACTCCCTTGTCCATGGGTGGTTCATGAAGGGGCATGGGAGCTAATTCTGGAAAGGGAAGTTTGCTGGTTGGGGGCATTCTGGGAAAAGCTGCTTCAGTCTTATAAAGACCTGCACAGGAAAGAAATGGTCCCTTTTCGTTTGGTTATTGATGTCTAGTCTGTACATGATGGCTGCAACGGTGACCGCCTCCTGTGTCCCTAAATGTATGGGTCTAAACACATCCCAGCGAGAATACGGAAGAGATGGAAGAGAATAGGCCCTGAGCTGCTGAATTAACAAATTCTGGAAACATCCTTCTTTTGGACTTCTTTTTGGGCAAGAAAATTACCCCATTGACCATTTGAAATTGGTTTTTCTGTGACTTGCTGCTGATACAGGGTCTTAGCCACCTTCTTTTCTTTTATGATTCTTACAACAGCTCCCCCTTTTTTTGTGTGTGTGAGAGTGAGAGAGTGCATGTGGGAGGGAGGGACAGAGGGAGAGGGAGAGAGAGAATCTCAAGCAGGCTCCATGCCCCAGTGTGGAGCCTGACGCGGGACTCGATCTCACAACCCTGAGAGAATGATCTGAGCCAAAATCAGGAGTCAGACACTTAACCGAGTGAGCCACCCAGGTGCCCCTTACAGCAGTTCCTGGGAGAGAAATAACTTCAAATAGAGTGCATGCGCTCCTTTGATGGGACCTGGGCTTGGCATGTAGATGATGGTGAGAGCTATTAATCACTGAGAAATTCCAGTTTCTTTTCCCCATGATTCTCATGTGTGTGGTATGGTGTGATCCTGCCTGTTCCCATTCCACTTTCACGCCATCCAGGCATGGATTCAGTAGGATTTCCTTCCTATCAGAGTCCCTTCCTGAGAATTTGGAATTGCGACCAGGAAAAAGATCAGTCTCTGGTGACTGGACTTACAGCAGATATTCAGGGTTGACATTTCCCATCATGTAGTTTAGGAACCAGAGAAAGCAGGTTGTCACCAAAGGATAAGAGTCAAACCAACAGAGAAGGGTGGAGAGATGTGGTGGAAAATTCTGATGGTTTTCAAGTCCCTGGTTCCAGTTAATTCCTAAGGCCCATTTGTTTACACACTCAGGCATCATCCACTTCACTAGCAGATTCTTATAATAATTTCCCCTTTTTGCTTAGTCTAGCTCAAGTGGGTTTCTATTACTGGAAACCAAAAGAATCATTAAAACAGTGGTGTGCTGGTAAATGTTTAACAATCGGCTCTGATTGTTAAAAGCCCTGATTTTGTAGCACTTGCTGATTTGCATGATATAAATACTCCCACTATTGCTTATTTCAGCTACCAAAGTGGCATGAGTGAACGTGGAGTTGGGAAGTGATGAGCACGTTGGCTCTGGTGAACCGGTCTGAGACGGCTCCAGCACATCACTGCCTAAAGAATAACACACATAACACACTTTGCAGAAAATCCGTGTCATATAGAAGGTTCAGGAGTATATGCTGATGATTGCTAAGTTGGGAATACTGGAATTAGAAGCTTTTAATTAATTTCCAATGTGCAGAGTCTTGGGGCTCAGGGAGTAGAGCAAGTAGGATTAAGTTTTTAAATAACATTGAAAAAAATACTTTTTTCAGTATAATCATGATTTGGGTGTATTGGGACTCAGTGGGAGGTAGGGGGCTTGGACCAAGGAAGGGAAAAAGGCTGGGAGTTCAAGGGGAAGGATGTGGAAGAAGATGACCTGTGTGAGGGCAGGATCCAGGCCTTGACAAAAAGGAGAATGTCACCTTCTGCAGGTGAGGAGTGGCATTCTGGGGGAGAGAAGCCAAAGCCATCTGGTATCCCAGGTCCCCACACCAACAAAAGACTCAGTTAGGTCGTTTGGCTATCTCCTGTAAAATCTCCCGATCTGCTTTGTTTCTGACTGAAAGCCTTTTATTACACAATTAAAGATAAGAAGGTATAAAATGCATATGCTGGGGTGGAGCAGTACTTTTATTATGAGTGAGGTCAAAAATCAGTAAGAATAAGTATGACATTAGATCCTTCCCTCCTTTGGTGAGGGGAGGTTGTGGGGCATGGGGAAAGATGGCCTCAGGACTTGAAGAAGCCCCTTCCAGCCTATATTTCCACACTTGCCTCCTCTACCTGAAACCCCAGTCATCAAATCTTCAAATGTTGGACTCTTCAAATGTTGAACTTTTTCCTCGGTGTTGAGACTGGTCTCAAAAATCCCCGCTCCAGTAACATTTTCTGTGGCTCTTCCAGGAAGGTTGAGTTCCCACAGTTGAGACCCCTGTCATAGCCCCGATCCTATCTGACTATAATGAACCCCCAACCTTCCTCTTATGTTTCATGGTCAAATAACTGGATTTTTTGGACATTATGCATTGATATGCCTAAACTCCCAGAACTTGGATTTTTGTACTTGAGGTCATGAATGAACATTTCAAACAACTGCATTTGTTTACTTTCAAGGGCATCGATATCTTTGTGCATCAATGTTTATACATCTATTCAAATATTTAGTCCTTGACATTTATACATGGTAAAGTGAATGTGTTGATGTTAGTGATAAGAAGTGTAGATTTTATAAGGTTAATTCAGTGGAGACAAAGCTGGAAATCATTAGACATCCTGGAAGTGGTGGATTTTAGTATCAATTACATATTTGGACGTAAGCCTGTTGACTCTGTTCATTTGTGGGAAAAGAGAGATAAAAATTAAAGAACACGTATAAAATGCTGAAAAACATATTCCTGAAGAATATATCTGAAAGGTGATGTGAACTAATTCCTTACATAAAAATTAATTCCAGATGGAACAAAACTAAAAGATAAAACAAGGAAACCACAAAAGTACTAGAAAAAAACACTGTAAAGAATTTCCTAATCTCAAAGTTGGGAAGACTTTTCCAAGCATAATATAAATAAAATCCAGAAGCCTTAAAAGAAAAGACTTTACTTGGACTGCATACAAATATTTAAACTTCTGGAGAGAGAGCGAGGGGGAGAAAGAGAGAGAGAGAGAAAATGTCAGTAAATAAAGTGAAAAGGCAAAGGCAAACTGGGAAAATTTTTGGAACACAAAATTAGGGCAAGCCCTAATATCCCCAGTATATAAAGAGTTTTTAAAATAAGATAAAGCCAAATAAGTTAGTACCAAAATGGTCAGCAGAATATATGAATAGAAAGTTCACAGAAGGGGAACTCTAAATGATTCTAAATGATACACAAAAGGATGATCAACTTCACAAATAATTAAATACAAAAGAAAACAAGTATTTTTCTTATTTTAGACTGGCACAGGTCCAGTGTTTGATGATATCAGTATTGGGACGAAGGCCCTTTCAAAACACTGTTGGTGGGAAAGAAAATTGGTATAATTTCTTTAGAGGACAACCTGGGAATATAAAAAATGCTCATGCTCTGTGACGTAGCAATCTACTGTTAAGACTGGTCCAACAGAAATATCCTTTCAGATGTACACACACACAAAATAGGTACATACTTATGGATATTCATTGAAATATTGTATCTGCTTAGATTTCCAGGTTCCCAGAATCTGCTTTTTATTTATTTATTTTAATTTTTTTAAGTAGGCTCCCTGCCCAGTATAGGACTTGAACTCATGACCCTGAGATCAAGAGTTGCATGCCCTACCAACTGAGGCAGCCAGGCGCCTCTTGGAAACTTCTTTTTAAAAATGACATTTTTATTGTGTTGTTTTCTGATTAGAAGTACTTGGGTACATTGTAAGAAACTCACAGAACACAGTTATGTTAAAATAGAAAGAAAATTCCACCCCAAAGATGATTACTGCTAACAGTTCAGTGCATATTATTTCCAGACCATATTTGTGCATAAACATATGTAATAAGCTTGACTCTTGCTTTCCAAACCTAACAACTGAATAGATTCAGATAATATTCAGATAAATATTTTGAGATCTATTTCTCCTCGTCCCAATTCTTACTATTTGCTCTCTGAAACTCAGGAGCTGAATACATTCAGAAAACTTAGTATCCTTCACTATCTGAATTCACTACCCATAGTTTAACTCTTGCTCTCTGAATTTAGAAATAAATAAGTTTGGATAGCCAGGGATAATTGTACAAATATTTTTTCTCTTAAAAAAGTTGAATTGTAATATACACTATTCAACAACTTGCCTTTTCTGCTTATACATATATTTTTTACACCATTCCATGTTAGTTCATAAAGATCGATTTTTTTTAATATGCCTAGCTACTAAGATCTTTTTTCTTTTTTAGATTTTTTTTTAAATTTATCTTTTGACAGAGAGAGAGACAGGGAGAGAGGGAACACAAGCAGGGGGAGTGGGAGGGAGAGAAGCAGGCTTCCCCTGGAGCAGGGAGCCCGATGCAGGGCTCTCTCCCAGGACCCTGGGATTGTGACCAGAGCCGAAGGCAGACGCTTAATGACTGAGCCACTCAGGCGCCCCTCGATCTTATTTTTTTAATGTCCACATAGTATTCCACTGTATAGTTATGTCATAATTTATTGAGTTTCTTATTGATGAGTATTTACTAAGTATATACCTAAGTATATGCACTAACATGGAAAGGCATCCCGATAATACATATATTTTTTTCTCTGCCCTTCCCACTCTAAGAGTGTCTGACTGTGGATCCACTTTTAATTTAGAACTACATGGTTTGGCTCTTAATTATAAGCTAGATTATAATTATACTTTTAATGATGCATGTTTATCTCATCTCCCCATATATTGTAAACTGTGAGCTCTTTGGAACGAGGAATTATCTTCACTTCTGTGTCTTCCAAAATGCCTATAAAAATGTTGGGCACACACTTTGGTAGATCCTCAAAAAAGTTACACATAGTGTTACCCTCTGACCCAGCAATCCACTCTTTTTTAAAACCATTTTTGAATATGATTTAAAATTTCTGTTTTATATCAACTGCATTTTTTTTTTACCTTTTGACCTCCTTCACCCAAACAATATTTTTATGTTAAAAAGTAAGTTGGACAGTATGTATGGTCTGTCTAAAATTCTGTAAAAGAAAAAAATAAGCTGGTTAATATAGATACAGAAAAAAATTTTGGTGGAATATACACCACCTGGTAACAGTCTAAAGATTGGGACAAGGGAGGGTGGGCAACATGAGAGGTAGTTACTTTTTTGTTATAGTTTTTAATAATGTTTGAATGTTTTTACTATGCAAGTATCATTTTAGAAGCAGAAAAAGTAAATATAAAAAGTATACAAAAGTACTACAAGAATGTTCCTTGTAATATGCTTTGAAATAGTGAAAAATTGGCTGCTGTAAATAAGAATTGGTTGAATAAGTTATAGTACATCCTTATAGTGGAATACAATTCAGTTCTCCCCAGAATACAGTTACCAAGTCACAATCACAAAAATAAGGGACATCTGGGTGGTTCAGTGGGTTAAGCGTCTACCTTTGGCTCAGGTCATGATCCCAGGGTCCTGCGATGGAGCCCCATGTTGGGATCATTGCTCAGTGGGGAGCCTCTTTCTCCCTCTGCCCCCCCAACTTGTGCATCTGTGTGCTCTCTCTCAAATAAATAAATAATTTAAGGGCGCCTGGGTGGCTCAGTTGGTTAAGTGACTGCCTTCGGCTCAGGTCATGATCCCGGAGTCCCGGGATCGAGTCCCGCACCGGGCTCCCTGCTCAGCAGGGAGTCTGCTTCTCCCTCTGACCCTCTTCCCTCTTGTGCTCTCTATCTCTCATTCTCTCTCTCTCAAATAAATAAATAAAATCTTTAAAAAAATAAATAATTTAAATCTTTAAAAAATAACCAATAATAATATGTTTTTATGTAGCTAAAACTTAATTATTTCTAGGAATAATTTAGCTTTCAGGGTTATTTCTATAATGTTTCAATTTTTAATAAGAAGCATAAATTACTTTTTCAATTAGGATAAAAGGCCATTACTTAATACATGTTGAAATTAAGGATTTTATGATTTTTTTAACCTCTTTAACTATTCTATTCTATCAGGTAAGTCTAATGTTTAACTTTTATGCATTAGACTTTTATGTAAGTTTCAGGAGACTATAGCTTTAGTAGGAGACCGTTTAGGTGTCACTTTTTTTTTGGTCTAAACAGTGCTATCCAGTAGAAATTTAAAAGAAGCCACATACTTAAAATTTTCTAGTAACTGGGGGTGTCTGGCTGGCTCAGTTGGTGGAGCATGCAACTCCTGATCTTGGGGTCGTGAGTTTGAGCCCCAAGTTGGAGGTAGAGATTACTTAAATAAACAAAACTTAAAAAAACGGTAAAAGGAAACAGGTGTAATTAATTTTAATATAAATGTTCTATTAACCTAATATAGGTGTAGTATCAAATCTATACTATTGTACTATCCAATAAATACTATCATCTGACATGTAATGAATATAAAATTATTAATGAGATATTTTATATTCTAATTTTCATACTAAGTCTTTGAAATCACATGTGTATTTTATACTTACATCATATCTCAGTTTGGTTGCTGAATTTTCAATAGTTAAAATGTCCTACCAAAACATTAAAGTGTGTTTAAAGGAAAAATATTTTATAGTGCTTTAGTTCTTAAATTTAAGTTAAAATTAATTAAAATGCAAACATTCAGTTCCCCAATCATACTAGTCACATTTCAAGTGGTCATTAGCCACATGTAGCTGGTGGCTGCATTATTGGACAGTGCAGATAAAGAACATTTCCATCATTACAGAAGTTCTACTGGACAGTGCTGGTCTAGACATTGAACTCTTGGCTGATAAAATCTTATTCATCTTTGGAACCCTATTACTTAACAGTGCTGGTCATTCAGGATATAGTCCATAAATGAGGGATTCATTCATGGATCCTGAACTGGGGTGACCATAAATGGGAACCTAATGCAGAAAGAGAAGGATGAGAAGACAAATCTTCACAGTTTGGCCTTGGGTGGCTCTGAGGAAGGACAAATAGTTATTGTACCAGAGGTCTTTTGAGCTTGGTGTTGCAAACAGTTAATGATCTATGGAGTCTGTTTCTTCTCCCCAACTGACTTAATATAAAAAAGAACTTGTGTAATGGACTTTTAGACCTAAGCAAGTGCAAAGACTGTCTTTGGAAGAAGGTGGGGGGGCCCAGTGTAAACTGGATCCCACTGGATCCACACAATGGTTGTCTGCTGGTGGCAGGAGGGGGCAGCAGAGAGCTGCTAGGGTGGTGCGCTCTGGGGATCCCCAAAGTACCCATAGGTGGGAAAATGGAGTATTAGGGTGAACTCAAATCAGAATCTCAAGACCAGAAGGAAAGCTAGCCTAGTAAGCACAGTATCAAGAGGGATGCCAAACCAAGTTGAGACCAAGGTATAAGAAAATATGCTGGGGTCTGTAGTTGCCCATCCCACCTCAGAGGGAGATTTGGTCTTTTCTTTCTTTTATTTAAATTTTAAGCAAAATGAAGAAAATTAAAATTACTGTTAACTACACAGAACTTTTGGCAATTTCTGTAGCCAAATCACTAGGTTAAATTTGGGGGTATTTCCTTCCTATATCTTTTTCCCCTATATAATTTGAATGTGCGTTTTGTTTTGTAAGTGGTATGTATGTATTTATTTGTAAGTGGTTTTTATTTTTTTATTTTTTAAAAATTTTAAAAAGATTTTACTTATTAATTTTTGTGAGACAGAGTGAGATCATGAGCACAAGAGGTGGGGAGGGGCAGAGGGAGAAGCAGACTCCCGGCTGAGTGGGGAGCCTGATGCGGGACTTGATCCCAGGACCCTGGGATCATGACCTGAGCCAAAGGCAGACACTTAACTGACTGAGCCACCCAGGTGCCCTGTAAGTGGTTTTTTAAAAAAACTGAATATTCTGTGAATATCTTTCCATAATTTTACATATTCTTAGTATTCTTGTACATCATTTTAAAAATTAATTTAAATTAAAATTTATTTTTAAATTTTTATTATTCAAATATAGTTGATGTACAATGTTATATTAGTTTCAAGTGTACAACATAGTGCTTTGACAATTCTATACATTACTCTATGTTCACCATGATAAGTATAGTCACCATCTATCACCATACAATGTTATTACAATATTATTATTATTATTATTTTTAAAGATTTTATCTATTTGACAGAGAAATAGAAAGCACAAGTAGGCAGAGCGGCAGGCAGAGGGAGAGGGAGAAGCAGGCTCCCCACTGAGCAGGGTGCCCGATGCGGTGCTCTATCCCAGGACCCCAGGATCACGACCTGAGCCGAAGGCAGACGCCCAACCGACTGAGCCACCCAGGCGCCCCTGTTATTACAATATTATTGATCATATTCTCAGGGGGTCTGGCTGGCTCAGTCAGAAGAGCATGTGACTCTTGATCTCAAGGTCATAAGTTTGAGCCCCATGTTGGGTGTAGAGATTACTTAAATCAATAAAATTGAAAGAATACAGTGTTATTGACTATATTCTTTATGCTACACTTTTCATCTCAGTGACTTATTTATTTTATAATTGGAAGTTTGTAACTCTTAATCTCCTTCACCTACATCATTTTTTTTAAGATTTTATTTATTTGAGAGATAGAATGAGATAGAGAGAGAGCATGAGAGGGGGGAGGGTCAGAGGGAGAAGCAGACTCCCTGCTGAGCAGGGAGCCCGATGTGGGACTCGATCCCGGGACTCCAGGATCATGACCTGAGCCGAAGTCAGTCGCCTAACCAACTGAGCCACCCAGGCGCCCACCTACAACATCATTTTTTTTTTTTTTTTTTTTTAATAAGCCAAAGATCTTTTTTTTTTAAGATTTTATTTATTTATTTGAGAGAGAGAGAATGAGAGACAGAGAGCATGAGAGGGAAGAGGGTCAGAGGGAGAAGCAGACTCCCCGCTGAGCAGGGAGCCCAATGTGGGACTCGATCCCGGGACTCCAGGATCATGACCTGAGCCGAAGGCAGTCGCTTAACCAACTGAGCCACCCAGGCGCCCTACAACATCATTTTTAATGGTCCCCTCATCTTTGGTTGGTGTGGATTTGCTCTGCCTGATTTAACCAATTGCCAATTAGAAGACTAGGATTTTTCTAGTTTTTCAGCATTTGAAATAATATCAATACTAGGTAAATCTTTGTGCCTATCCATAATGATCTTCTTAGAATAAATGTCGAAAAGTAAAATTGTTAAGAGTTAGTTGGACAGTTAGGTAGTCAGGGCCGGGGTCCCCAACAAGAAAATATGGAGTCAGGATAGCTAAAATAAAACAGCGCAGACATCCTGTTTTGCAGCTTAGACAGGACTGCACTAACATTCTGCTCTGCAGCCTTTGCAGAAATGACTTCTGCAAAACGTTCTAAAATAAGACAATGAACCACAAAGCATTTGTCAATATCACGGGCAAGGGGCAGTTAAGACATAAGCCCCCGGATGTCAGCAAAAAAAGACCAGCGGCACGTGGACATTAACCTAAGAGGTAGACAGATATGTGACCAAAGTCCTGATTGGCACTACTCAGCACACCCTGATTACTTAAGATAATTCTGCAAAAGAGCTCATAAAAACCCCTAAACTTCGAAACTCGGGGGCAACCGTCTCGGGCCCCCCTCCCTCTCGGGGAGCTTTATAGTTTTGCTCAATAAACTTTGCTTTGCTGCCCACCCCTCTTCATCTGATCTACCTCTTCGTTCTTCTTTGAAGCAGTGTGACCAAGAACCGTGGGCACTAAAGGCAGGGAAATCCTGCGATAGAATGCTAGGTGCGGAGGTACATATCTGTATGTTTTTGGATTTCAATTGCCAAATCCTTCTCTTGGAAGGCTGTAACAGTGTACACTCTTCCACCAGTACCCATTTTCCCAAACCCTCACCAATTCTGGGTGGTATTAAAGATAAGCAAGCAAACAAACATCTACCACACCAAACAACCCAACAACTTTGCCAACTTGATAGGTGAAAAAAAAACAACAAAAAAAATGGCATGTCATAGCATTTCTTTGGTTACTAGAGATATTGAACATTTAAAAAAAATTTTGTCATATATTTGTGTCTGTGTGCCTATTTTTGTTATTGTCCGTTTTCTTTTCTTTTTTTTTTTTTTTTAAGATTTTAGTTTTAAGTAATCTCCACATCCAGTATGGGGCTCAAACTCACATCCCCGAGATCAAGAGTCGCACCCTTGCCTGAGTGAGCCAGCCAGATGCCCGGTGTTACGGTCAATTTTCTAAAAGATACTTTCCTGTAGAATTTTCTAAGTGCTGTCTACACAGTGAGGATATTAATCCTTTAAAATATATGCTGCAACAAACAAAGAAATAGTTGCAAATATTTCCTACTGTACATTGCCTCTTCATTATTTTTGCATGTGGCTTCCCAGAGGGTTTTTTTTTTTATAAACTTGTTATTTTGGAGTAATTTTTGGAACAATTTTATGTTTATGGAAAAGTGGCTGCAATAGTATGGAGAGTTCCTACCTACCTTTCATCCAGTCTGCCCTAGTGTTCCCTTCTACATAACCGTGGTGTATTTGTCCAAACAAAGCAATACCATAAGGGTTTAAAGTTGTCTGTTCATGGGTGCCAGAGAACCAAGCAACTCATATCATCTTCATCTTTCTCTGATGGAAAATCTAGTTGAAAGTTTGGTTGATGGACATTTTGAACACATTTTTTTCAGACAGTATGATTTTGTGTATTTTCTGGTCAGAGCACAGAAATCTATGTAATTTCAGAATGTTCTGAAATTCATCATTAATAGTTTACTAACAGAGCTGTGGGACTCTTTTTACTATGAATAATAATGTTTCTATATGCCAACGCATTCAGAGTTTTGATTTTGAAGGGCTCTGGAGCCTGGAAATTCTGCTGGAGGATTTAATCTACCGTGGTTCCGTTTAATCCCTCACCCTCCCCACTATCAGGCTGCTCACTTCCTGGGGTTAGAGGGCAAAAGTGGGAAGTATGCCTAACATCATCCTTAATAGGAAGTAACATGCCATTAGAGCCTTTTCTAAAGAGAGCTATCATCTTTCTCTTTCTAAATTACAGCTTCCCCACTGATAGATTGATAAAGAAGCATTTGGTCTAAAACGGTCTTTTCCTAGAGCAGAGTGGAATTACCTGGGATGACGAGACAGGACAGTGTCAGAGCAGTGACCCGTGGTCTGAGCATGGAGCTCTTCGTGCCTGCTCCACGTCTGATCAGCCCTGATCAGGGGCTTTAAGTCCAGTCACCTCCCGTCTGGCGCCTCGTTTCCTCATCTGCAAAGCAAGGGGGCTTCAATGATCTCTTTCCGGTTGGAGATTTTCTCAGTGATTTTCAAAAACAGATTTTATAGGGGTTGATGGATATGTTTATGATGTGGATTGCAGTCATGGTTTCTTGGGTGTACACATATGTCAAAACTTATCAAAGGGCATATTTCAAATATAGGCAGTTTATTGTTTGTCATGTGTATCTCAATATGGCTATCCAGAAGGAGATTTTATCCAGCTTCTAGAATGATGAGGCAGTAGAAAGGACAGTGCTCTGTTCTGATAAAAATCTGTTTCCATCATCAGTAATAGAAACAAACAGTGCTTTCTGGAGTTTTCCCCACAGCCTCCTACTAAGGTTTGTACTTTCTCCTCCGATTTCTATTTGTTTTTTAAAATGACTATTGGCATCCATTCCAGGGAATGTTCATTCTGCTCATCCCAGGCATCATCCTCGATGCAGACTGCCCAAGACTCAGGAGTGTGGGGTCCAAGCTTCTCTTGGATGCCCACTGTGGCTCTAGGTTCATTTCCAATATCCCTTTCAGGAAGAGAACTATCGTGTCTCTAACACTTACAGTGAATGTGATTCATTGGGTAGTACTCCTTAGAGAAAATTCCGCTTCGTTTGAAAGCGTGCTGTAAGGGCGATAAAACAAAGTTCACAGTGGAACTTCACAGCGTGACGTGTGGGTGAGGAGCTGCGGGAGGCTGTGTGAAGGTGGTGATCTGCCCCCTTCCTTCAACACACCCTGGGAAGCACCCTTTCCCCAACTTCTTCCATTCCCAGCCAGGCATCAGTCACTCAGCACAGACTTGAGATTCTCCCAAGGAAGTATTTTTGAGCCCCTTTCACACATTCCCTCTGCTACCACCTAGTCTAGATGCACCACTTTATTTATTTATTTTTTATTTATTTTTTAAAAGATTTTATTTATTTGACAGAGAGAGAGCACAAGCAGGGGGAGTGGCGGAGGGAGAGGGAGAAGCAGGCTCCCCTGCAGAGCAGGGAGCCCGATGTGGGTCTGGATCCCAGGCCCCTGGGATCATGACTTGAGCCGAAGGCAGTTGCTTAACCAGCTGAGCCACCCAGGCGCCCCTAGATGCTCCACTTTAAATCCAGATTTCTTCAGGAAGCTCCTCACCTGGCTCTCTGCTTCCAGTGTCCCTGCCCTGCAGCCCACCCTGCCAGATTCATCATTCTCAATACTGCCTTCCTCAATCACTTGCCAGCTCAGCAACCTCCTGAGGCTCTCCATTTCCCCCTTTCATCAGGGGTAAACTCTGCTTGGACTGTGAGGCCTTCACTATCAGCCCTTCTCATATCTTCTCCTATTTCCCCTTTCTCACCATGCCCAGGGGCATGTCTGCCCAAGTGGGGCAAGTTTCCTCCTGGACCCAATCCCATGCCATGTGTCTCTTCTGGACCTTTCTCACCTTTCCCTACCACCAGGTTGTCCTCAGCAAATCCTACCTGCCTTAAGACTCACTCGGCTCAGACCCCATCTTTTCCCAGAAGCATTTACTGATTCTCCAAGTACATTCATCCCAAGTCCTATGACTACTGTTTACTTGCTAGGAGCTGGGCATATGAGGATGAATTACAGCCTCTGTCTTTTGGTTTCTGTCTTCTCCCTGACACCCAAGAGAATGAAAAACCAAGTTAATCCAGGAGTTTCTTAAACCAGAAACCCCATACATGTATACCTTTCCCCTTCAAGTACGTACTTGAGAATTCTAACCCCTGGATTTAAAGTGTGTGCAGAGGAATAATTTGACACACAGAGGACAGAAGAAAATTTCCTTTTGTCTGTTTGTGGTTGATTCTTGCTGGGCTGAACACAATGTGTGTGAATGATTAAGTGCAATAAAGTATGATTCCTAAAAATAGGTAGTTTGATCTTTCTCTTTCGCAATGAAGAACAAAGTCAGATTAATGTAGATTTATGTTTATAGACAAGGAAAGATCGCCTTTTTTTTTTTTAAGATTTTTAAAAATTTATTTGACAGAAAGAGACACAGCAGGAGAGGGAACACAAGCAGGGGGAGTGGGAGAGGGAGAAGCAGGCTTCCCGCGGAGCAGGGAGCCCGATGCAGGGCTTGATCCCAAGACCCTGGGATCATGATCTGAGCAGAAGGCAGACGCTTAACAACTGACCACCCAGGCACCCCAAGATCACCTTTGTTTAAAAAACCCTTTGCTTAAAAATCAGAATACATGGTATCATCTAATCTTTAAGAAAAAGATCTAAAACATAGAAATTTGGAAAGATATGCACCAAATGATTTTCTTCAGGTGGAGGAACTATTGGTGGTGAAATAAAATACTTCCTTTTTATCCAAACTTTCTATAACAAGCAATTTCATTGTCATAATCAGAAAGACATTTTCATTTTGTGAAAAAAGCGCAGAAACAAGGACAACAATTTGGTACAAATGCAGATGGATCACTTTAGAAACAGTCCAAAATTGAATATTAAAAGGCCTTCTGTTTTGTTTTAATATAGAGTGAGGACAGGAATGGGCCACCTCTACAGGGAGATTCAGTAGATGTGGACTGAGTGATTGTAGTGTTTCAGGGTAAACGTTATAAAAATAAACAAATGAGCAAACTAATGGAATGTGATAGGATGCTCGCATAATTACTATAAATGCTGTACCCTTTTTGTTTTTTTGTTTTTGTTTGGTCAGAGACCCAGAAAGGACTTTAACCTCAGGTCTATTAATTTGGCTTCTATCACTGGTCAGAGTGACACTTTATGTTCTAAATCATAAATACATGATTTGCCCTTGGTATGCTCTAGCAATTCTGTTTTCTTGCCATCAAAGTTTATCTCATTGCAGGAATGGAAAATGTACAGATTGGTGATATCACACAGGTGAGTGTTTACAGCCTTGAGAATCTGACATGCAGGTGGGAATTTTACCATGTGGGCATTCACTTGAGTTCTTACACCGCCTCCAGATCAGCCTCAGCCGTGGGCCCTATAAATAAAGTTCAGGAGTGACCCTGAATTCTGGACTCTGGGAACACCCTTGACCATGAAGTTGATCCTGGTTTTTGGTGCCCTTCTGGGGCATATCTACTGTCGAGAAACATTTGTGGGGTAAGTTATGCTTTCTGGTGTCTGTTTGAACTTTTTTTTTTACCTGATTCACAGGGTCTCACTGGATTGTCACAGAATAATGGGTGCAAGTGTTCAGCATTTTCAGAGAGGTTCTCTTAGATTTAGAGAGGGAATAGTGGGAATGACAGAAATGAGTGACCCAAGAAAGAGATGAATGACATCTAAAGGAAAAAACAAAGTGAAGTCTGAACACATATACCTTATATCTCTCTCCCCTGATGATCTGAATGTAGGGATGGTGGGCATCAGTGAAAATAAAGCAGCTTGGCCGATTGTCTCAGTGCATCTCAGTAAGTGATGGGTTACTCTCCCACCACCTCCTCCTGGCCATTCTGGGCTTTGCCCTCCACGTCAGCCCTTGTCCTCCCCATCTCCAGATCTAGTGCCCGGGCCACGGAACTTCACGAGGTGGGAGGACCAGGGCTGTAGATTTCAGCCCAAATCCAACTCTCGTGGCATCATAGGATTCACCTTTGCTCTAAAGTACTTTGTTTTCAAGATTCTATGAAAGGCTTCAGGCAGCATTTTTTGAAGAATGTTCCAGGGAATTAAGGAAGTGGTCAAATAAGTTTGGCCCTAAGTAGTGGGTGGTCAAATAAACTTGGAAATCAGCGGTTTAACAAACTATAGGATTTCCAGTGACTTTTACTAAATTCTTGTGCATTGTAAATCTATAAGAAGGGATCTAGGTTGCTGCATTTACCCGTTTTTTGGATCATCAAACTCCTCCCCGCTTTTTTTTTTAAAATGTCCTGAGCAACTCAAAGGGCAACTATTCCTTAGAACACACACCAGGAAATATTAGCCCAAAGCAGTACTTTTCTCAATGCCTTCCCATTACAAAGGAGGGCTCCTGGGCTGTCTGTACTAACCAAAAGGAATGTGACTCAAGTGGAAGAATTTTCAGATCATGGGGCAAGTGGATACTTGTAGGCAGAAGAGCCTTGAAGATCTCACGCTATTACTTACGTATTTTACTAATGTTCATTGGAAGTTGCATGGCACTTGGTTTCAGAAGGTCTGGTTTCTGGTCCTTGTATATGGCTCTTTGTACCAATCCTTTCTCCACTGCACAAATGCTCAGGGCAGTGACTCAGGAAGTCAGCCTACTTGGAGAAAGGACAGAGGAGAAGGAATCTCTATTGCCAAGGAAGGGCTATACAAATCCAGATCTACTCCCCAACTTTTTTCTAAGGATATATGTTTGCTTGTTTTGCAACTTCTCTTTCCTGCCAAGGTGTCCCTGATATCTTTTATTCCTCATTATGCGTGTGTATGGTTTTGTGTGTGGAGAGCACACCATGATTTTTCAGGGTCCTAGTTGTCTTTGGCATACCCCAAGCTTGGGCCACATGAATGGGGTTTGGAGATGGAACTCTAATACATTTCAGTGAACAACAACAACAAAACATCCTAGGTCTACCCAGATGTGAATTCGATTTCCTCTTACAAGCACCAACCTAATTATTCCACTTAAAAAAAAAAAAAACCCCACCTCATTTCTGAAAAGCAGGAACAGACAAGTTTTAAAAGCTATTGCTTTATGACCAGCAGGTGTTATTTTATAAATAATCATTAGCTAAAGGAAAGGTAACTTTAATGGCAAGCTTCCTGCTAGGCGTAGGTACACCTCTTAATTATTATCTAGATACCATTTCCTTGGGGGGAAGTAAAGCCATTCTACCAAGTCCTCATTCTGGCGATGTGGGTCAGTATACAATTTATTAGTTTCTCAATTGTCAAAGAGATTATTAACTGCTCCATTAAGCTCCTACATGCAGAGAGTAACAGGAGCAGAAAGCAACAGGAAAGAGTGTCCAGGCTTTGCTTTTAAGATCATGTCTGTGGTTAATATTCTTAGGGACCAGGTTCTTGAGATCTCACCAAGGAATGAAGAACAAGTAAATCATCTGGTGGAATTGGAAGCTGAAGAACATCTTCAGGTATCCATCCTAGAGGG
Organism: Zalophus californianus; assembly: GCF_009762305.2. Lineage (NCBI taxonomy): Eukaryota > Metazoa > Chordata > Mammalia > Carnivora > Otariidae > Zalophus > Zalophus californianus. Next base: position 84,260,377 of record NC_045606.1, read on the forward strand.
AGCTTCTGTTTCCCAAAATGACTACTCCACAGTTAGACACGATGATTGGGATCTCTTTAGATTGGATCTCATCTTCTCTGACATAGCGTGGAACGCAAACTCAAGGAGCTGGGATATGGAAAGCTTGGGCTCTAGTTTCGACTCTGTGACACTGGGGAAGTCACCTACCTTCCCTGTGTCTCATTATCTCATTCAGTATAATGAGGATAAATATACCATTCTTCTATCTCACAGGTTTATCATAAGAGTGAAAAGAGAGATCAGTTGTGAAAGTTACTTTGAAAAATTGCTGAACAGGGGCACCTGGGTGGCCTAGTCGGTTAAGTGTCTGCCTTCGGCTTGGGTTGTGATCCCAGGGTCCTGGCTTTGAGCTCCACGTCGGGCTCCCTGCCCAGCGGGGAGCCTGCTTCTCCCTCTCCTTCTGCCTGCCGCTCACCCTGCTTGTGCTCTCTCGCTATCTCTGTCACTGTCTCTATCAGATAAATAAATAAAATCTTGAAAAAAAAAGAAAAATTGCTGAACAGCTTTAATGCATTATTTCCATCCTAAAATAATTTACAGTATTAATGTTCTGTTATGAAATGAATTGGATTGGAATGTCAACTGTTAAAAAAAAACTGCCATAGTTTTAAAATAATCTTTGCCTTCTGCCAGTTTTAATATCTAACCGTAGGGGGGTACAAACAATATGACACATAGGCCCCTGCTTGGATATTTAAAAACCCTCTTGCAATATCAGAGTGATTCTACAGTGATTCTAGTCTTGCGGGCTGGTAAAATGGATACAAATTGATTTCTGGAAATCTGTCCATTTCCCTGGAATGACCCACTTATTGCCTCAGCCTTTTACCCCTTCCAGCTTGATTTTTGGAAATCACCCACGATCCCAGGAGAGACAGCCCATGTCCGAGTTCCTTTTGTGAACGTCCAGGCAGTCAAAGTTTTCTTGGAGTCCCAGGGAATTGCTTATTCCACCATGATTGAAGATGTTCAGGTAATTATCCCATCGACCATCCTTCCAGAGTCTTGCTGGTCTACATGAACTGACAATCCATCCTTTTTTCTCCTTGGATACCCTCTGCCAGGGAAAGGGACCTGTGGGTGCCACTGGGGCCTTCCTGCAGTCTGGGCTACCCCTGACACTGACCCTCTCCCTTTTGCATTTGGCATAAGTGGAATATGGTAATAAAAATCTTAAGGGAAAGGGCAAAACAATCTCTGGCAGAAATATAAAGTACAAACTGAAGGGTGTTCATTTAAGTAAAAGTAAAACCTTATTCATTTAGTTTTTAATTGGGGGTTAGCTCGGGCCCTGCGTTCCCAGAAAGGTAGGAGAGCTATAACACAACCACGGGACTAACTGTCATCCCATATTTGCCGCGTCTGGCTGGCCAGAGGTCCTGTTAGCACCTCATCCCCTTTCAGGATGCTGCCAGAATAAGGGAAAGGCATGACCCTAAAGCCTGTATGACAGGAAGAGGATGCTTGGGACTGGGGACCTGAGTGTTGGCATTTCCCTCACAACTGTAGATGCAAATGGATTGCCATGAACTGATCATAGGTGTGACTGGTTTATCTTAGGTTCTGTTGGACAAAGAGAATGAAGAAATGTTACTTAATCAGAGAAGACAACGGGATGGTAACTTCAACTTTGAGGCTTATCATACTTTGCAAGAGGTAGGTGTTTCAAAATGAACATCAGAGGAATGGGCCGTTTTCTCCTCTGATGACAAGGCTTTTACTTCTACCTTGTGATTTAATGGGGAGTATTCTCATATGATCTCCTCACTTCTCCAATTTTCTCTAGGATCTCACAGCCAGTATCAGTGTCACTGCTTTAAGGCAGGACCCTGAAGCCACTTGCCCATCCCAGGGGCCATTCCATTATTTGGAATTGTCTAGGAGTGTCTTTTTTTTTTTTTTTTTTAAGATTTTATGTATTTATTGGACAGAGAGAGACACAGCGAGAGAGGGAACACAAGCAGGGGGAGTGGGAGAGGGAGAAGCAAGCTTCCTGTGGAGCAGGGAGCCCGATGCGGGGCTCGATCCCAGGACCCCGGGATCACCACCCGAGCTGAAGGCAGATGCCCAACGACTGAGCCACCCAGGAGCCCCTGTCTAGGAGTGTCTTAAGTGAGCACACAAACAGCCTCTTCTGCTCATGAGCCTCTCCCCTCAAGGCCCTTCTGCCCATTTCTGACCTGTGATGCCCCCAAAGCCACTTGAGAACTGTGCTTCCTGGCTGCCATTGATAATGGAATCGGGGGAGACCCTGACACCTCTGACTTTCTGCTGAGGGTTGGGTCTCCCAACATGACCAACACTCCCAGACCTAGTAGTAGCAAAGTCTTGTGAGGTCTCTGCTGTCTCGCTGGAGTTTTGTTGGTGTGAAGACTGCCCCCCTTCCTCCAGCTGGGTCACACACTGCCACCCGCACATCTGGGCAGGGCTGTACTTGCCTCTTTGTGACACAGAACTTTTCTCGGGGTTCACAGGGGTCCATGTGCCTAAATGATTTGGAGTGGGCGAATGGAAGGGAGAGGATGAAGAGATGGGGGCTGGAGGGTAACAGGGAGAGGTGGGGGAGTAGGGCAGAGCCAGAGAGGAGGAATCCGGTGGGTACTCATCCCCTAAACCAGCAATTCTAAATGCAAAGAAGTCTGAAACTCATTTTTTCCCCGATTTATTTGGTGGCAAAAGCTGACCTGACCTAAACTCATCTGGGGGCAAACTCTGACCTTAACTGACTTGCTACTCATTTGTCTCACTGCCAGAAATATCTTTTTTTAAAAAGATTTTTTAATTTATTTGACAGAGAGAGACACAGCGAAAGAGGGAACACAAGCAGGGGGAGCGGGAGAGGGAGAAGCAGGCTCCCCGCGGAGCAGGGAGCCCGATGCGGGGCTCCCTGGGATCATGACCCGAGCTGAAGGCAGACGCTTAACGACTGAGCCACCCAGGCGCCCCTCACTGCCAGAAATATTAATGTCTCCGAATATGGAGTAATGCCACATGTACAATATACAATATAGGCTTCCTCCAACCTTTTTTTTCTAAGATTTTTATTTATTTACCTGACAGAGAGAGAGAGAGAGAGAGAGAAAGACAGCGCACAAGCAGGGGGGGTAGCTGAGGGAGAGGCAGAAGGGGGCTCCCCACTTGAGCAGGGAGCCCAAGGCGAGGCTCCATCCCAGGGACCCCGGGATCATAACCTGAGCCCCCCCAGGCGCCCCCTTCCTCCGACCTTTCTTAAAAATTTTTTTTCTTAATTTGAACTATGTATGGCCCCTATGGGTTTCAGCTAAGGGATTGTGAACCAGTACAAAGAATGAGGGGTAAAGGGCGTGAAGAAAGTGAGAGGCTCGCTGGCTCGCTCTCTCCTTTGCCTGGCCTCACAAAGTGGTGTCCGTGTCGTCGGGGCGCAAGCGCCGGCAGCGGCCGGAGGGGCCGTTTTCACGCGGGTCCCTCGCCCAGGCACGTCTCAGTCCCAGCCACGGACCCAGCTCGGGTGGCCCGGCTGCACAGCGTTTCAGTCAGCCTCCAAGTAGGGGCCCAGGGGGCTGGTGACGGAAGTGCCTCAGAGGCCAGCCCCGTCGCCCCCGGCCTGAACCAGCCCCGCTGCCTTTTGTAGCGCCGGCCTCCAAGTCCACCTTTTTTTGGGGGGGTGCCCCTGCCATGCGTGTCCCTCTGCTAGTAAGGGCGAGCAGGTGTGTGGCCAGGAAAGCTATCCCTCCGAGCGGGGCTGAGGAAAGCCACAGGCAAGCCAGGGGAGTGCCATTTTGTCGGAAGCGCAAAGCCGGAACGAGCCGGCTCCGCTGCCACAAAATGGCTTCCCCTTTTCCCACCCCGGCGGACGCCCGGTGACTCATCGTGTCTTCGCTTTGTGTCCAACGTCCTCAGTCCCGCAGCATCTGCCGCGCTGCCCTCTCCGCTTCCCGGAAGGAATGGAAATGGAGGCGGGAGAAAAGTCATTAATGGTTGCATCACATCATTCATTTGCAAATGTCTACTTATTCTTACACATTTCAGATTTCCCAAGAAATGGATAACATCGTTGCTCAGCACCCGGGTCTAGTGAGCAAAGTGAATATTGGCCATTCTTTTGAAAAGCGGCCCATGAACGTGCTCAAGGTACACAAGTGCAGCTGTGGGTTTTCCTCCCGAGGTTTCTAGAATCTCGCCGCTCCCAGGCGGGCCGTCAGTCCCGGCTCTGCCTGCAGAGCAGTTCCTCTCCCTCCCCCCCCACCCCCTTCCCTTTTCTCCTCCTAACCGGTCCTTGCTGGTTTTGAGTATCCACCTCCCCACTACCCCCAACCCCCCCCTTTCCTTTTCTTTTTCTCTTTCTTGCGCAAGCTGACGCAGGTCTGCAGGAGTGAATTAATGCTCTCATTTTGATAGATTCGCTCGCAGGGAACCAGAGGCGAACGCGCCAATAGGAACAGAGGAAGGGGGAGGCGGTGCGGGCCCCAGGGCGAGGGGGGCGGATGGAGGAGGTGACGGGGGTCCCAGGGCGAAGGCCGGGGATGGAGGAAATGACGAGGGCCCCAGGGTGAGGGAGGTATGGGGGTGGTCGTCCGCCGTGAGGTGGGGGCTTTGGGGGAGGTGGTGTGGGCCCCGGGGGTGAAAGGGGAGAGGGACGGGGTGCGGCCCTCAGGGTGAGCAGGGGGGATGGAGGAGGTATTCTGTAATTAATCAAGGTAGGAGTTCTATACCTTGTTTCCCTTTTCTTTTCCTTTTCTTTTTTCTCTTTCTTTTTTAAACCAAGAAATTAAAAAAAAAAAAAAAAAAAAGGCGCCAAGTACTTGCCTGAGCTGCATTTGAAAACAGAAGCGTCCCTGCAGTGTGCGGGAGGATGACAGGGCAGCTGAACTGCACAGGCAAATGCCCAGAAAACCAAGGCATTTGTTTGCTAGTTTGAAAAAGATTAGGGTTTTACTCCAACCTGTAACCTCTTACCGTCTTAGTGCTGATAGTTTCAAGCTTTTTTACTTTGCCCCGAAAAAGTGAAACTTATTTACCAGGTTTCCTAGAAAGAGTTTGTGAAAGAGGGGGGAAAAAAAAAGAGATAATGTCACAACTCCCTACTAAATTTGGAAATGTTATGGCTGAGAACCAACGGACTCATTGGGACAGATGGATTTCTCCAGAGTGTTTCTCCCGAAGCAGGCTTGAGAGAAGTGGTTTGCCTACTTTATGACACCGTGGTACATTTGCTAATATTTACTACCTTCTTTAAAAAAATTTTTTTTTTCCTCTTCCCTGTTTCTCCTACCACTGGGCCAGGAAATCCCAGATTCTCCTCCCCCTCGGATTGTCCTGGCCTTCTCTTCTCTAGGGTAGTTCGTGGGTGAGAATGTTACGTGTTTTTGAAAGTTCCCCACTTTCTACAATTGAGCTCTTTGGAGGAAAAGACATGAAACACTTATAACTAAAACTCTCGAAGCCCATGAAATGTAATTTTTAGCAAGGATTTGCATTTCTCATTTACCTTATCTGCTATGTTTAGAATGCAGCGCAGAGATAGAAGTTGATGGTGCAAAAATAATCTTTTCCTCCCCATTTACTGATCCAATTGGCAAAGCCACTCTTCCAAATAAAACTGAGACACTTAGATCATAAAATTTAAACTCTGGAAAACACCTCCAGAACCTACCATCCTGTTTTTATGAAGGACTCAAAAGGTTATCACAAGCATTTTTATTACAAAAATAACACAATCATTGTAAAAATTGGAAAATAGAGAAGCAAAAAAGGAAAAACATCCCGAGTTCCACGGCTATGGGGTGATAGCCGTTAATATTTTGTTGTAATACATCTTGCTATTTCTCCCTTCCTCCCCTCTTCCTTTGTCTCATATGTTTGTGTGTGTATATATATAAACATACATACATGAATTAGCCTTTTAAGAGAATTGAAAATGCATCATACTATTCTGTAACCTGTTTTGTAAAATTTACAACAAATGATTTCCCGTCCTTACATTATCTGCAACGAGTTTTTACAGATATCAGAGGAGGAAAAGTCTATGCCCTCTTGTTAGCCTGCATTTAAACTTCTATTAAAAGCAGGGGATCAGAAAAATCACGTGAAATAAGAGTTAATCGACAGCATCTCTGTCTACACCTCCTCCTTCTCTCTCAGTCACATCAAGTACAGAAAGAGGGACGGACAGACAAGGCCTCAGGGGAAAAGATTGGGGACAGGAGCCTGCAGCGGTGGAGTTGTTCACATTTCCACACTGTTTTACAGTTCAGCACCGGAGGAGACAAGCCAGCCATCTGGCTAGATGCCGGGATCCATGCTCGTGAGTGGGTTACACAAGCTACTGCACTGTGGACAGCAAATAAGGTCATTTTTCCTATAATTCCTCGATTATTTTGACTTTCTGGGGTTAGGCCCCACCTAATCACGCAACGGTCTTTGTGGTCCTAACGGTTGATGCTCTCCGCGAGCTTTTCTTTGCACCGGCAGGAAATAGGCCCGTTCAACCTTTTTGGGGATTGTGGTATTGCAACAACTAGCACATTGGCACTGTCCCCAGGCCTGCCGGCCACTGTGTTCTCTGTTAATAGGCACAGCCAGAAGAGATTGAGAGGGTGCTAAGTAAGGACCCCAGGAGTCAGATTTCAGCATAAGAACAGACTAGAGAAAAATTGCTTTGCTGCCTTGGGCCCTGAGGGCTGAGGGACGATGTGCTAGAAATCTATAAAATCACCAGAGGGGCTCAGATGGAAAATATAAACAGGTGCTAGAAGAGTTTACTTTGCCCTATAGATCCAAAGTGAAATTAGTTAACGGTTTTTGGGTTTTTCTGAAAATGTTCCAAATCTGATTTTGAAGTCAGAGTGTCGCAATACCTTTCCTCCACATGTTCATTGGAATTAAGAGGACAGTGGGCTGGGTGTGACCTAGTCTGGTATTGCTTAAGTAATTCAAAAATGACATGCTATAAATCCGAATGTTAATTCATGAGCAAAGGAAATCAATCCACATCAGATCATTCAAGCATGTGCAACCACGTGCATACTGACTGATACATTTTTCCTTTCAATTAAAATGCAGTTACCTTTAGGGTATTATGAAATGGATATTTAACAGTTGAATAATAATGCCTTAGGATGGCTGAGCACAGGAAATGAATAAATTTTAATCCAGCAGAAACTTCAACTCCACTGCAATTGATCGCAAGTGGAAATTTAATTCCCCAAATGGAATTTAACCGGTCCTCTGTATCTTCAGAAAAGTCTCTACACATTTAAGTAATCTGTTGTTTGTCATGAGTACTTTTGGAAAGCTAGTCTCTGTGATGATGAAGGAAAACTGAAAAAATGTCTTCGGTGCACAGATCCCTATAAGCCACATATACCATTGCAAAATGCTTCCTTGGAATGAATAGAAAGAATTCCACTTTTGAGAGAGAATGGATAAGTGATATCTGAGTTTTACTTAAGTAAGTTATTCTGACTGGAAATAAAAGTATGGATGCTGGCATATTAAACACATGAGCATCACAGGAGACTGGGCTGTAGTCCTGGCAGGCTCTCATTGACCAGCAGTGGTATCTAGTTCATGTTCGAAAAAAAAACACATTGCCTTAATACTCCATCCCGTGTTCCCCCGTGAGAGGGGAGTGTGAAATTGATGTCTACATTGTCTCTGCTCAGATTGCCTCTGATTATGGAAATGATCCATCCATCACCTCCATTCTGGACACGATGGATATCTTCCTGCTGCCGGTCACAAATCCCGATGGATATGTGTTCTCTCAAACCAAAGTAAGCCTGGACCTTTTTCTTCAACAAGAATTTACGGAGATGTGTAGGAACTTAAACAAAAGTAACCTTTCTGTTCTTGGTTTACCAGAAGCGGAATGCGTAATTTCTCAGTAGTGGCCCTGAATTGAGGCATATAGTGGAGTTTATAATCACCTCTCATTCTGACACACGATGTCTTTACACATCGCCTCGGTCAGAGCCCATTTCAGCTGTTAGGCTGGACTATTAGAGCTCAGTGTTCACTGTGAGTCACCTAGGAGCTTTGTTCCAATTCTCTCTGCGTTTTTTGTGGTGGGGTTGATGGAAAAGAGGAGGCGGATGTTACCTGCTGATAATTAGATTGCAGTAGGATTTAGGTAGGCAGTATAATGCAGTTAGCATTTTACTTACAATCTGTAGAAGAAATCCTCTGTAATATCACTAAAAGGAGTTACGTAGATTTTTCCCCCTTTAAAATCTTATTACAGAACCCCACTGTGGCAACTGTGACCCCACATATATTCAAAGTGAATCAGAGCTTCAAGTTTATTTTTGGAGAGAGCTGACTACGCTAGTGTTTTTCAACGGGTGTTCAAAAAGAACTCATACAAATACTAGTACTCACCTCATGAGATATCCTATGAATAGAGGGCTGCACAGTCAAGTTTGGGAAGTACCGCCTACCATATCCCTCTCCTGGAGCCGCAGAAAAAAACAGGAAAGCATTAAGAAACTCTTAGAAGTGCTGAAGTACATTCGCGAATTTAGCTCTATAGTTTCCTGAAATATTCTATCACAGAACTCTTGCTCTCTCCCCACTTTTTGTTGTTGTTGTTGTTGTTATTTTTTGTTATTGTTAACACTGAATAGAACTGGTGTCCTATGGAAAATGGTTTGCCAGGTATTGATTTGAGGAGATGGGGGATTATTTACTTCTCATTTTGGTGAGATGACCAAGAAGCTCCTTGAAGAACCCCGTAGGAGGACTGTTTGACTACTTTGTGGGCAAGGGAAATTAGTGTAATTCCAAAGGGGCCTTCCCAGGAGGGAGCAAGGGAAATGAACAGGATTCTAAAGGGACCTTCTCATCAGGCCAAGTGACAGTCATTCTTTTTTTCCTGTCTTCTCTTTCGGTTGGATTTTAAAGAATCGTATGTGGCGGAAGACCCGGTCCAAGGTATCAGGAAGCTCCTGTGTTGGTGTTGATCCTAACCGGAATTGGGATGCAGGTTTTGGAGGTGAGCGCAGGGACTTGCCCCCAGGGATGGCCCGAAGTTGTCTGGCCAACTAGCTATTTTTGCAGGGCTCTGCAGTGCTGTCAGCCTGCTAAACCCATTCAGGATTGAAGCCATTTAAAAACCTATTTGAAAAACACTTAAGTAAATTCCCTTCACAGGCGCGTAGCGCTGTCACAGATCTCTGAGCAGCATTTAATATATTTTGTCTCACATCTTAGTTTTCCCTCAAGCTCTAGCCCAGCTCGGCTTCGCTTCTGAGTTTTCAGAGCAAGACTTGGCGCAATGGCGGGAGGCCTCACTCAGGAAGCCCTGAACCAACCACTAGAGGGGGTTAGGATCTATTCAGAGGAGAAGCATTACATCATCTCTGGATGTTTCGAGAAAGAAAACTAGAAAGAAGTACAAACAGGATTAAGAAATTGATTTTCAAAACAGATTCAAAGAGAAAATATTGGCTTGCTGCTCGGATTTTGTTGACTTGTGGCTCTAACTTTTTGGGGTTCAGTGGCAGCCTGGTTGGGGGGCTCCTTTATGGTTTTTAGGGACCAGTTAAAACTCCTATGTTTCTCTAATCACAGAACTGAAATTTGTTTGTTTTTTCCTCACTAGTTCTGGTCACAGTGAGGTTAGAAACTGTCTTTCATTGCACCTAGTACAGTGTCTGGAACATAGAAGGCCATCACTAAGTATTTGTAAGACAAATGAATTAATGAGAGTTATTGAACCAAGAAAAGACCCACTCAGGAATTATGACAGGATATGGATGAATGGCAAGTTCATTCATCGCTTTTATAATGTTTTTTTTTAGCATAGGAAAAAAAAAATCAAAGCATCAGATCCAAAATACCGAACAATGCCCAGGGATTCAATGTCAGGTATTTTCTTCCTGAAATATTATGGTTCTTATTAAATAATCTTGAAATAAAGTGACAGGTTGTATTTATACTTTGTCTATATCATTTAGAGACCCTGGGGAGTCCCAGCCTCTCCCTCGAAGTTTCTCTAGCATTCAGAGCCCTGGCCAGGCCACAGTGGACCACTTTGGTGGTCACGAGTAACTCCAGTTGCTGAGAAAATCAAGGCCGAAGGTGGCCTTGTTGTCAAGTGCAGTTGTGATTTCCTCACTGCAGAAAGGGTGTCAGAGGTTCCTTGCATTTGTGGCTTTGTGATTTAGAAGTACAGATGCATAGAATCTTCTACTCTTGGACGCTAAGAATTGGAAGAAATCCCAGAAAAAGAGCTTGCTCAACTCCCACCCAATGCAGGAATTCCATCCATAATGTTAAATCTAGCTTTCCTTCCAACAACTCCCACAGAGAGGAGATGATCTAATTTGATAGCTCTTTCTGCCATATAGAGGAACCATCTTTCTAAAGAAGAGAGGATGCATCCAGAATCACTTCACTTTGGCCTCCTGTGCCCTTAGATAGCACCTCCACCTAATGCAGGGACAGTCTTGCTGACTTCCTGAGGAGGAACTTAGTGATGCACGGTAAATGTATCCATACAGCATCTCCTTGAAGCTTACTGTTCCTACTGGGCTTCTTCTGCATCCCATCAGGACCTGGAGCCAGCAGCAACCCTTGCTCTGATTCCTACCGTGGACCCCATGCCAACTCTGAAGTTGAAGTGAAATCCATAGTGGACTTCATCAAGAGTCACGGGAAGATCAAGGCCTTCATTACCCTCCACAGCTATTCCCAGCTGCTGATGTTCCCCTATGGGTATACATGTACCCAGTCAGATAACTTTGATGAACTGGTAAGTTTCCAAAATGTATTTCAGCTCAGCCACAAAGGTCCATTGTGTGGACAAGTAAGTTTCAGTCATAAAGTTGGGTACTGAGATGGGGGTGTACTAGTGACAGGTTACAAAGATGAATGGGTCCTACCACTGAGAAGATTGTGATACAGGCAGAGGTTTGAAAGACTGGTTGTGGACTTTCCCAAATTAAGTTTCCTTGGGAAATAGAATTCATGAAATTACTGTTGCCTTAATCTAGATGAGCAGGAGCCTCAATTTGACCATGAATTCCCAGGATGCGCTTTCTGTTGCTTAGGACATAACCACTTGTTTTTGGACGTGAGGCTCTTACATCTGTAGTCAGATGCTGTCAGATGCTGGATGCTAAACAGTACTGTCTCCCAGCTCTTTGCCTTATAGCTTCCTGGTGCTTTCCACTCTGTGACCTGCCATCATGCTGCACAGGTGTGTGATGTTGGGCATCAGACACTCCCTTCCCTAACTTGCTACCTTCCATCATCTTTCCTGTTTCAGGAATGAGCAAACTGGTGGCAGCCTTAAGTCAGATGGTGACATCTCAGGGGGCTACTTTACAGTTGAGCAAGAGCTTTCCCCAGCTGAAGAGAACATGCAGATACTCCCAATTTGGCTTTTAGGCTTGGTTTTTGAGACCCATATGTTAGAGATAAACCCTGAGATGGGACCTTTTGGTCAAATTACTTTCAAATACGTTATTGTCAGCAGCCTGGCAGAAATGCAATAAATTATTCCCATTTGGGTGTATCTTTCATCTCATCCGTTGGATTTTAGCCCTGTAGGGCAGTTTTCAGGGTTTTGTTGGTGAGTATTACCACTCAAGGCCAAATCAAGGGAAAAAGAACCTTAGGATTGAAAAGAACCTAAAAGGTACTTGTAGTAGACCTAGATGACCTTAAATCATCCAAACTGGGTGCTCATATCTCTGCCACATAGTCATCCATCCTGTGTTTGGACAGGGATTCTGTTCCATGTTGGAGCAGATTTGATTGTTTGAGTTCTTCCTCATAGAGAGTCCAAACCTTCTCCTTATGGTTTTTACCTGCCAGCCCTGGTTTATCATCTTGCTGTCTTTGAAAAGAAGCAAATCCATTAATCACTTGAAGACCAGTAACCTGGTTCTGCTAGGTTTTTCCATATCCCTACTCCATACCCACAGCTCCTTCAAGCACTCATAATATGGCCCCAAGTTCCCTCACCATTCTGGTTTGCTATTTTCCGAACATGCTTTGGATCGTCTCTGTTCTTCAAGAGTAGCTCCCAGGAGTGAACATAAAACTTGTGGGTTAACCAGCACAGAGCAGAGCGTGACCATAGCTGCCCTCCTCCAGACCGTGCACTTCTGCTTAAACAGTTGAGGGTCACATTAGTTTTTTGGCAGTAGCACTGTGCTGTTGACTCATGTTGGGCTCATTGACAACTGAAACCCCCAGGCTCTCTGAGGATTCTGCCGAGCCAGGTTCCCCCATCTGGTAATTGTACAGTTGTTTTCCTGGACCCAAGTTCAAGACCTTACATTTATCCCTAGCAAGGACAGTAAAGCCCCAATCAGTCAAAATTGGAACCCTCAAATAATGGAAAATATTTTGCTGAGCTCTAGTTCTTGGAAAAAGAGACAATCATAAGGAGGTAAGCCAATGTTAGGGATCTAGCAAAAAAAAAAAAAATCAACTTCCCGGGTACATCCTGGGGTCAGTACGTATTCTCTTTAGCCCCTTACTCCCACCCTATTTCCACCTACACCCCTGAACAAGGAGGGATGGTGGCAAAATAATGACCCTAGTGTATTTATTGCAAACACCTGGATGATCAAATAAACAATGAAGGTGTCTGTGTTGTATTTTCGAAGCCAACAGAAGTGAACTAATGTTTGCTTCTCAGTGAAAATGACTGAAACGAAAGGGCGTTGTGTTTAAGCCTGAGTTAACCAGAGAGTCCAGTTAATCAGACAGCCCCATTCTACTTTCTGCCCTTGGGCATTTGATTTTCAAGAAGCAAGTGTTATCCATCTACCTTTCCTTGGTTCTCTCACTCTAGAATGAAGTGGCCAAAAAGGCTGCCCAGGCTCTGGCCAGCCTGCACGGCACCAAGTACAAAGTGGGACCTATCTGCTCAGTCATCTGTAAGTATCTAATGTCTTTTTACAAATGACCCACTAAGCGGGCGCCATGTGATTTTGGGCCAGAGCCTTTCAGTGCCCTGATGTGAAATGGTTGGGTCTTCGTGTGTGGTGCCCAGCCCTGCCCGGTTTCCCCCCACAAGGTACTATGTGATATCTGGAACAAAGAGCTTCCTAAATATTTGAGCTATGTGCGTTGCTCTCTGCTTGTCCCGATCCTTCCAGCTCACTCTCGTTATGTGGAATCTCTTTGCCTAAAAATAAGCTTTTGTCAAGACTTGGCCCTAAGTCATCACTTTTATTAATTATTCCTTTCTTGGCTCAGAGGGGTTTATACCCTGAGTAGTGCTGTGGACTGGGTTGTGGGGGCAGAATGGGGGCGACTCTTTAAAAGGACCCAGATATTTCAGTGGATAGACTCTGTTGCAGCCATTTGTGCATGTAGAATTTGGGGAGACAAAGGGGAGGTAAATCCAGGAATACTGCTAATGGCAAGAATAAAGCTGGGGAGCCTGCTGTCAGACTTTCTGAGACTCCCCTCTCCCACGGTGGATTGGGATAGAAACAAGAAACAGCTGCAGTGCTGTGGGAAATCCTAATGCACCGTGCAGAGTCTTGAGTCCCCCAGAGGAATCTCCCCACTTGCTTATGGGCAAACCCAGAAACTCAAGAGCCCACAGTTGAATGCTCAGGAGTCTCCCTGTACTCCCACACCCATGGACCCTTTGGAAACAAATACTTCTTACAGGCACACACTCTGTTCAGCATACTTTTATTAAGCCTCTACTATGTGCTAATCGTTATGCCAAGTACTACGGACATAGAGAACCCGCAGGAAACTCACTGTTTAATGTGGGAGACAAACAGGAAGACAAGTGAACCTCAGTATGCTGTGTGCAGTAGTAGTCTAGATGTGATACAAAAGTGTTAGAAAGTTGGGAGGATTAAACAGTGGCAGAATCAGGAAAAGCTACGTATGGAAGAGGGCAGGATTTTGATGGCTGCTCACCAAATAGCTAGAGGAGGGGAAAAGAATGGGCCATTCTGGCTCTTTAACAGCACGGGCAAAGGCACAGAAGTAAGAAACTGCCTGATGGACTCTGCGAACCACAAGGAGGTTTGGAACTGCTGGAAGAAGGTGGGAACGAGGGGAGCGAGGGTTCAGGTTTTTGGGTGCCAAGTGAAGGAGTTTAAGTCTTAACCCATAACCCAAAGGATTCTAGAAGCCATTGGAGAGTTTTCAGCAGGGAGTGAGTGTGTTGAGGCACCGTGTTTTAAATAAAACACAGTAGCTACTAGCATTGGGAGGATGGAGTGTGATGGGCTGGAAGTAGGAAATTCCCACAGGAAGAGTAGGACTTGTTCAGGGGGAGGTGGTGGTCCTCGCTAGAGCAGTGCCGTGGAGGATCTGGGGAGACATGAAGCGGGGAAAACCAAAAGGCTTTGGTCAGTCATTAGATGTTGAGAGTTTCTCACCAAAGGTCATTGAACAGGGCCATTAATAGAGGGAGACCTCCGGGAAAGTGAAAGACGGCGTGGGGTTGGAGAGGGAATGAGTTCAGCTCCGGGCAAGTTGAGGCTGAGATAACTGTAGTGTTTTCTAGTGGGGATGCCCCGTAGGCTTTGGGCCACACGGCTCTGGGCTTCTCTGGAGAGAGAGACTTAAGAGTAGTTGACATAGAGAGGATGGTTGGAACAGGAGAGCAAGGACATCACCTGGAGCGGGAGGAGCCCTGGATGGAGGAGGGAAGCAAGCTGTCAGACAGCAGAGGGGGTTCGTGAGGGAGGGCCACACAGCAGGGCTGGGCAGAGGGGCCAAGAAGCTTGTGTTTCAGAAGCTGGTGGGGGGGGAGCAGTCGTCGGAAAGGAGGCAGGGGTTAACAATGATGAAAGGCTATGAGAAGGTCAACTATGCTGAGGACAGAATATTTACCACTGGATTTTTACGATGAGCTTCTTGGTGACCGTACCCAGACCGTTTCAGGAGCATGGTGAGGGTCACTGGAGGAGCACGGGATGGGGGAGCGCAGAGGTCTGGTGCGTGGACTGCTCTTTGGAGGAGCCCAGATGAGAAGGGAAGGAGAAAGAAATGGAGGGTGTCTTTTCTGAGATGAGAGCCTTATTTATTGACTGTGGGAAAAGGACCAATAGAGAGGGAGAGGTGGAAGCTCCAGGAGAGAGAAGAAACGAGCAAGGCAGTGACACTTCAGAGTAGGGGAGAAGAGGGACGAGAAGGAGTCAAGCAGAGGTGGGTAGAGCAGGCTCGACTCAGAGGAGCGAGCCTGCACACAGGCTGGAGGTGCCAGCCCAGCTACGTGTACGACGTTGTGCTGGGAATCTAAGGGAAGGCACGCTTGTTAGTCAAGCTTTTCTTTTCTTTCCTTTTCTTAGATTTTATTTATTTGACAGAGACACAGCGAGAGAGGGAACACAAGCAGGGGGAAGCGTTGAGGGAGAAGCAGGCTTCCCGCCGAGCAGGGAGCCCAACGTGGGGCTCGATCCCAGGACCCTGGGATCATGACCTGAGCCAAAGGCAGACGCTTAACCGACTGAGCCACCCAGGCGCCCCTAGTCACACTTTTCTTGACGGTAGTCTTGGAGAGCGGAGGAACAAGAGTTCACTTAGCATATCTAGGACAATTGATGGAAATCCAAAAACTGATCGTGAACGTTTCCCCACCCCCCGATTATGGTTTTTCTTTTCTTTCATTTTTTTTCTATTTTTTTTTTTTTTGCTATTATGAGGCATTTAAAAGACTTTATTAAAAAAAGAGATCCAATAATCATCACATTTTATGTTTCAATTTCATTCATAATTTTGTCAATGAACACAAATATAATTCTCTAGTTGTAATCAGTGTCTGTGTTCCATTTTGGGTCCAGCCTTTCTCAGTTAATGTTATTTTGTTATTTCCTGCAGGGTTCTGTGCATTTCTACTCCAGGTGTTTGTTATTCCAGTTATTCCAGATTGCTATACCCTGGTTATTGGGCCTTTGTATTGTTTGCTAAGTGGTGCGACTACATGTTGGTACAAACATGTTGGTACAGACGTCTTTTTCTTTTTTCTTTCTTTTTTTAAAAAATATTTATTTATTTGACAGAGAGAGACACAGCGAGAGAGGGAACACAGCAGGGGGAGTGGGAGAGGGAGAAGCAGGCTTCCCGCTGAGCAGGGAGCCCGACGTGGGGCTGGATCCCAGGACCCTGGGATCGTGACCTGAGCCGAAGGCAGACGCTTAACGACTGAGCCACCCAGGCGCCCCCAGACTTCTTTTTCTTTTAGATGATCCTTTTGGTGTATATTCCCAATGCAAGATTACCAAGTCAAACAGAACGAACAGATTTGGAGCTCTTGTTACATATTTTTTGGGCTCTTCTCTGGGAAGACTGATCTGCTTACAGTTGCCCCGACCTTTTTAAACCACGTTCCATGGGGGATTGTTCTCCCCTTTGGCAGAGGAACCCCCAGGAAGGAGGGCCCTGTGATTGCTGGCGCTGGGGAGGAAGGCCAGGATGGCCACTTAAGGCTGAGGGTTGCATGCTTTCTGTGTTGGGCAGCCTCTGAGTGGAGGCTGGAGTTGAGAATGTCAGCAGAATGGCATCCTGTGCTCTCCACGTGGGGTCTCAACCATCGTATTCTCGGAAGGCTCAGGTATAGTGTGTTTCTCTTGGTAAGGTTACAGATATTTCTAATAAGCAAGTATCAGACATGTGTAGGGTTTGCTGTGTGATCTTTTGGAACCTGACCATTAATGGTCAAGTAAGTTTGGGCTGCATTTTGCCCAGAGCTGACTCTGTTATCCTTGATTCTGGCCTCATGCCAGCGTGGACAAGCACTGCCTCTAAGAACAGGTCCCAATTAAGTACTTTTTGCCTCCTGCCCTAGATTGGTATGTAGCTCTGGGCTGAACACCTGCTTCACTCCACCCAAGAGGTGGCTGGACTCCTGTGGTGGGCGAGACATTTCCTGGGTAATTTCTCACCTGGAAAGGGCTCTGAGGAGCTGCACTACAATAGGCGAAGTTGTCACTTGAATTCTTTCTCAGAGAGGTGGAGGGTGAAAAAATCCAGACCTTGGGGATAGAGGCCTGGGTTTGAGTTATAGTTCTGCCACTTTGGAACCGAGTAATCTCAGGTGGGTCACTCATCCTCCTTTGTTTTTTTTTAATCTGTGAAATGGGTTGTTGAGAGGCTCAAAAGACAGGATGTAGAATAAAAGTGTTTGCAAACTGTAAGGCACTATATAAATGTTGCTTGTTAGTTTCCTGGTGGATTACTCCCCTCCAGGTACCTCTTACCTTTCACGTGGTCTGGCTTTTTTTTGATAGGATCCTAGTCGTTTATTGATAATGGTGGTTATAATCACAACTGAACTTTATTGAATGCTTATCCTACATACTTTATCCCAGCTCCTTCCCTTAATTTCTTGGAACCTCAGTTTCCTTATCTGTAAAATGGGAATAATACTAGTATCTGTCTTGGGACCCATGTGAGGATTAAATCAACCGATTTAGCATAGTACCTAACATATTTAGTAAGTGCTCAACAAGTGTTGGAACCATACACATAATGTTCTCCCATTTAATTCTCCCTGTGAAATAAGTACTATAGTATTATGGCTATGAACAGATGAAACCTTTGGGATTCAGAGAGGTAAGTGCCTTAGGTGACCCAGCTAATGATTTGCAGAATCAGGATTCAATCTGAAGCCAGTGTTCTGTCCACCATGGACCTCTTAGTGGGATAGGCTGTAGTCAGGTAGCGTAAGTTAGTAATTTTGGTACCCAGGAAGATTCAGTTCAAGTCAGCAACCATTTGGGTGAAGGCAAAGACACAAATCACAGGCATTTATAGTGTTAATTTATAATGTTAACCACTAATCCTACTTCTTCCTGGTACAACACCCTGGTCTTCCCCTCCATCCAGCCCCATTCTTAGGGGCTAGGTAATTTCCTCCATCTCTGCCCCCAACTTTTCCATTTGACCTCTACCCAACTTCCCTGGGAGGGGCCTCAGAGCCTGTCCATTGCTCAGCTCTCCTGAGTCATGATTGTCATAAGTCTTTGTAGGTTAATGCCACCTTCCTTCATCATCTGTCATGTCAACGGCCAAAATTTACACAGGTGCACATTACTTTATTGGTATAACCCATCGTGTATAAGTCCTGGGCCTATTATTTGATATCAGAATAAAACGTACTCCACCCTTATGCTGAAAGTTCCCAGAGGGCAGAGCCCAAATCTCTTACTCTATTTGTAATCCTTCTTCTCCCACAAGAGAAAATAAGGTCTACATCTAGCACTCCTCTAAAGAAGGAAGTGGTGTGGCCTCCTTAAGGTGTAGAAGGTGCCGATTGGGAGAGCAGGCAGGATTCCAAATGGGTGGGTGAAGCCAGAGGCTCCTAAAAACGCCAAAGGAAGGCTAAGTATAGCGTCCATTTGAATAACACCTTTTGCTTTTCAAATTAATCTTATATTTTTTCATAAGCATGACTCCCTATGAAGCTATCCCTGCTCTCAAGGACCATGCAGAGGGGCCTGACTTATCTTTGGTATTGGTGAAACCTAACATAGAGGTTATATATCTGGAGAGGCCAGAGGGAATAGCATAACCAGACTTTTTTCTCATTTGCCCTTCAGACCAAGCCAGTGGAGGAAGCATTGACTGGTCATATGACCATGGCATCAAATACTCATTTGCCTTTGAACTGAGGGACACCGGTCGATATGGTTTCCTCCTGCCGGCCAGGCAGATCTTGCCCACAGCTGAAGAGACCTGGCTTGGCTTGAAGACAATCATGGAGCATGTGCGAGACCATCCCTATTAGGGCTTTGGGGAATAGACACCATTAAAAGTTCTTTGATTTGAAGCAAAGTTGGGTTGTGATTATTCCTTTTTCTAATCCTGATCTTGGAGCACTATTTCTTTGATTTATGTTGCCCTAAAACATAACAAGCTACTGAGCTGTACCCCTTCATCTTTAAAAACAAACAAAACCCACCCTGAGCGAAAAGGCTCCCAACATCGTTTAAGAATTTTTTAAAAATTGTGGTAAAATATACATATCATAAGATTGACCATTTTCACCATTTTTAAGTGTGCAGTTCAGTGGCATTAAGTACATTCACAAGGTTGTGCAATCATTACCATCATTCATCTCTGGAAATTTTTCGTTATCCCAGACTGAAACTCTGTACCCATTCAGCATTAACTCCCCATTCTCTCTCCCGCCCGCCCTGCCCCCGGAAACCTCTATTCTACTTTCAGTGTATATGAATTTGCCTATTCCAGGTACCTCATATAAATGGAATCATACAGTATTTGTCCTTTCGTGACTGACTTGTTTTACTTAGCCTAATGTCCTCAAGGTTCATCCATGTTGTGGCATGTGTCAGCCCCTTCACCTTAATAGAGTAGCATTTTGGAGCTAGCAAGGGACTTTCGAGTTTCTTTATTCAATAAATACTAATTAAACAACTACATTGTGTCACACATTGTCCTAGATACTTACATATCTTCTGGTCCCATTGTTGCTTTTGGCTTTTTCCCATTTCTAGTATGTTGCATTATAAAAACAAGTGGGAACCCAAACCAATGATACCAATCAAACCTGGGTCTCAGATTCTTCTTTTTTTTTTTTTAAGATTTTATTTATTTGAGAGAGAGAGAATGAGAGACCGAGAGCGCGAGAGGGAAGAGGGTCAGAGGGAGAAGCAGACTCCCCACTGAGCAGGGAGCCCGATGTGGGACTCGATCCCGGGACTCCAGGATCATGACCTGAGCCGAAGGCAATCGCTTAACCAACTGAGCCACCCAGGCGCCCCCCTGGGTCTCAGATTCTATTTAATTTTTTTTAGACATTCACTTCCATTAGGGATTGAGATTTTCTTCCTTTTGATGGTTTTCTCTGGGAGAAGAAGGTGGGAAGTGAATGTCAGCTTGCCTAGAATTCTGGGTCCTTGATTCTTTAGTTCACATTTCTTGTAGATTCAGCTCCCAGCTTCTCTTGTTACTAATTTCAAAGCTGAAATCCATCTCGGAGCCCAGCCATTGTTATGGACCAGGGTGTGTGTAGGAGTTCCGTTTCAGTGCTCAAAGGACGAAAGAGTCCTGATAAAGCCCCCAGTTCCATAATTCCTGACAAAGACTCTCCTTGACCCAAACTTACTTCGGCTTCTCTGGGCCCTCTTTTTGACCAGGCCTTGTCCTTGGCCCCTGTCTAAGTCAGTCTTAGCAAAGAATCCTGCTAAATCATCCCCTAGTCCTTGATATCTGATTGAATTCCTCGTCCTCCAACTTTGATGACTAAGTCCTTGATCTGCCTTTGGCAAGAACCTGTGAGTCCAGTTAAACAAGAAGACCCCTACCCTTGATGTTTCCTCTTAGCAGTATTCCATCCACTGACTCCCTTCACTCTGCTCTCTTTACTGTACTTGGAGTTGAACACAATTACTCCCTTCTGTTGTGTGAGCCCTATTGTAATAATCTTGAATAAAGTCTTCCTTATAGTTTTAACAAGTCTCAGAATAATTTTTCTTTAACACCCCCGACAATGACCATCGATTGTATCCACCCTCCTTGAGCAAGAGCAGAAAGAATGATGTAGACCATGGGGACAGTGGGATGGGGGAGGCTTTGGGTTTGGGGCTCTGAATGTGAGGATTTGGAGCTCCCAGGACAGACTTGAAGGCCTCAGAGTCCCTAAGGAGTCATGCAGATCATGAGTGCCTTTCATTTATTCTGATGTGATTTGGTGGAAAGGACACCAGACTCGGAATCTAGCAAACGTAAAAAAGTCTCATTATTAATAATACCATTAAGCCTTACCTTTACTCAGACCCCAAGGAAAACTGATATTTTATCCAGACTAACACTTCTTCCTTCCCATTGACCTCATATATTTCTACTTTTTTAGTGGAGTCATAAGAGTTAGGTGTCAGATTCATAACAAAGGTCACAAACTCTCATCATCATGACCTGCTCTGGTGAAATTCTCTGACAGGGCTTATCAAGTGTGTGGTCTTGGAGTTGGCTTGGGGTTTCTTTGATAGTCTTCACTTTTTTTTTTTTTTTAACTCTAGAGGTAACTCCATTTCAGGTTTACAATTTGGCCTCTTCAGTATAAATTCTTTCCAGCACTGTGGGACTTGCCTATTTACTGAAAAAACACTATTTAAATACCAAGCGATGAGCAATATGGCACCTTTGGCACAGACTTCCAGTCTGAGGAGCAAGTTCCTGATCTTGTAAATCAAGAGGCCTTTATCACCCAAAAGGAATGGAAGAGGCATTGGTAGGAGCCCGCTGACGTACCGTCACAGTTGCAAGGGTGCTTGGGAATCACAGTAGCATTTTTGAGGACATGAGTCTGCCTCACACTTCTTATAAATACAGCTTGACTCAGCCACTCCATGACTGACACCCTTGGGACATGAAGTGGATACTGTTCTTTGGGGCCCTGATCGGGCTCAGCATCTGTGGCCGAAAAAGGTTTTTTGGGTAAGTTCCTTTTGGACTTATTATTATTACTTGGTTGGTTCAGTGATATGGGAACCAAATGGATTTGAAAATGAGTGGCTGATTATATCTCAAGTGGAGTTGACATTGGGAAAGAAGACACGAGCTCATGTCCCAATTCTGCCCTGTGTCATCCTGGGCAAGCTCCTTCTCTCTTAGGCTCAATCCTATCTGTGAAATCAGACAAGGTGGCCTCTATAGTCCCTCCCTGGCTCCCTAATCTCCTGCCAGTTCTTTTCCTTCCCAGTTCTTATTTCTAAAGTCAGGTTCAGGCCTCTTCTGCTTTCTTACTTCTATATTATGAAGTACCAAGAACTCCCAGAAATTGTTTCTAATTTCTGCCATGCTTAGGGGAAAACCTGGGTCTTAGGCTCTTTGGTTTCACCTCTCTGTTAGCGGGGAAGGCTTTGTAGAGCTGGGGCTCTCTCATCAGCGCCTGGGACACGGAGATTCACTAGTTCTTGCCTAGCCACAGTGGTGAGACTTGACATGTAAGGGCACACCTGTACACCGTGTGTGCGTAGGTGTGTGCGTGCACACGTGTACATGTACGCACATGCTCAACACACTCCATGTAGAATGCTTTGCAGTTTGTGGAGGAGAGGACATTTGGGAGGTAGGAGAGATGAAAGGATGCCATGGTCCCCTGCTAGAAGATGGAATTCTAATAACTCGTTACTGCCTAATGCTTTGCCATTTGCAAAGAGCTTTCATGTGCATTATCTTTTGGATCACGCAACAACTCTGCTGGGCAGGGGTGTTATTTTCCTCAATTTGAACATGAAAAAACTCAGCCTTAGAAAGGTTAAGGAACCTGCCCAATGCCACTTAGCTGGTAAGCAGGGGAGCTGGAACTCCGAAGGCAAAACCCATACCCTTTTGCTATAACACAAGTTAATCTCCAGATAGAATCCTCTATCTCACAGATATATCTGTATCTGTTAGTTTACTCTCTAATATGCTAGCTGGCTAAAGGGACTTGGGGGTTGTTTATTGAGGTAATTACTTATATGAGATTGAGTAATTTTTATGGTGATGACTTCTTTTCACACCTGGTGTCTACTGTCAAATAGCTCAGAGGGGTTAGGCATAGCAGGTGGCCAGAGAAGGAGATTTTTCCACAGGCAGCTCAGCAGTAGGTGTGTAATAACTATGCTTGCTGCCGTGTGGCTGATGCACGGAGCTGTCAGGCTCTCACTGCAGCTATTCACATGGCTGGAAAAATCTTTATTTCTCAGGATGCAGACTTCGCTTACAACGTAGCGGACACCTGAGTTGAGACAGCTGGGCCTGGCGCTGGAGTGCCCACCATGGGAGCTTACACAGAAAGGGCTGCGTGTCTGAGCTAATTGCAGATGGTTTTAACTGATGGTGTCATCCTCACCCCAAAATCTGTTCTCCCCCTATAGTAGGGAACCCAGCAAAGGTGGTGGGATCCTTCCAGGGGCTCATAGACATGTCCCACACACCCAGCTCAGTGAACATTTCTAGCAAGGGGAAGCTGGGCTGTCTGAGCTTTCAAGTGGTGGGAAGCCAGAGCACAGGTTGGCTGGGAGGGGGGACAGTACCAATGGAGATGGAGGTGATGGGTTTTCTCCCCCACTCTCACCCCCCAGCTTTTGTTCCTTCCACCTAATGCCCTACTGCCCCCCCCCCCCCCAGTGTCTCGCTCTGCTGGTGTCTTCTGTCCTGCCCTTTGGTCATCTTAAGGATGGGCTGGTGGCCAGAATGCCTAGAGGTACAGGTCAGGCAGAGAATAGGAACGTAGTTGCAGAACCGGTTGGAGCATCAGCAGTAGTTGGCAGGCATTTAAGAGTTCCGTGAAACCAACTCTTGTGGTGGCTCCTAAGCCTGGTCGGGGATATGGGCGAGAGATGCACAAAGAACAGGCCCCTTGGCTTGCCTGCATGGAAACGAGGGAGGGATAGAAGCTCAGCACCAGGGGGGCTGTTAACTATCAGAACGTGGGATGAGGGGCACCTGGGTGGCTCAGTCGTTAAGCGTCTGCCTTCGGCTCAGGTCATGATCCTGGGATCCTGGGATTGAGCCCCGCATCGGGCTCCCTGCTCCGTGGGAAGCCTGGGATGAGTGTGAGGGTGAATGAGAGGGCGCCAGGAGCACCAAGAATACCTGGGTGGAGTAGCAGGGGCAACTTGCAAATCCCAATATGTGCCCTCTCCCAGACCAGCCTTCCATTTGCAGGGAGTTTGAGATCTTTGCATGGATTTCCAGACGTCAGAGATAGGTTGTGTTCAGCTATCTGCACTTTCAGGACTGGGAAAGAGCATTTTTCAAATAGAGACAAGGATGATTAGGGCAAGAAAATGGCTGCCCTTCACCGGCACCTACTTAACGTTCTCTCTGCTTCTAGGTTTTGATGGACTTAGGCTCATGAGAATGGTGTTAGATCTGCCAAACCACCCCCCCCCCTTTTTAGTGCCCTCTGAAGACTGTCCCTAATGTTGCCTCCAGGTTAGGGGGAACCTCATGGGTGATGACAGTTGGTTCTAAAGCCTGGGTGTGAGTTTGCTAGGCAGATAAGGAAAGAGGCTGGGCATCCGGGCAGAGGGAACAGCATGTGCACAGGCATGGAAGGGCAAAGGACATGGTGAATTTGGGATTTCAGTAAGGCTGGAGCTGAGAGGGTGGAGGAGGGAGAGGTGGAGGAGAAACAGATGGGGAAGGGCTCCACTCTGCACCAGCCCTTCCACTCTGTCTCTGTACTCCAGTTGTGTCTTTGTCCTCTGTAGCTTGGTTCATAGGGCATGATGAAATGTGCTGTGGATTTACTCATGCTCAGGGCCAGTTAGATCCACTGACATGGGTTGTGCCCAGGAGTATGGAAGTTCTGCTGTGAAGTCACCACTCCGGGAAAAATAAACTGCATGCTCTGGGTGCCTGTGTAACATGATCTTCATACTCTTGAGAGCCCCTTATTCTTAGGTTCCTCTTTTCTTCCTGTTCCTTCCCTCCCCTCCTTCCTTGTCATTGTTCTAGTCAGTGCTGTATTTTACAGATGCCTCATTTTGCGGATAGAGATGTCAGTGCACAGGTGCTTTCTAGAACACTCATTTTAAAGACTCCTCTTTTTCTGGGGTGTTGGGGGTGGGTTGTGACAGAGTGTAAGTTCGGCAGATGGGCCCTGGTACTTAGCCAGGAGTAAGGATTTCCCTTCTGTTTTAAACCTGTTCCTTTTTTGGGAGGCTGCTTGCCTGTGTCGGGGAAATGGTGGTTTGACTCCCCATCTTCACAGGGCTGTGGTTCAACTCCTAGCAAGCCGGTTGGGTTCAGACTGAGACCTGCCAGGCCACTGGCTTCTCCACTGTGGCCTCAGCAGCTCCCAGGGCTTGTGCTTGGCGGCCCATCTCCAAGGACCCCGTGGAGACTGGTTGAGCCGGGAGAAAGTGAGCCCTTTGGCGTTGGCATTTCCTCCAGACCTGCCACCCGCAGTGGCAGCAACTCTGCGGTGGACCTTGCCTCTTTGGGGCTGGACTAGACCCCCTGGAGATTCTCCAGAACCTCCCGGAACAAAGTGAAACCCTGAGAGTCCCATCTGGATTGAGCCGGTTTTCTGATGAGAAGATGCGGATCTGCCACGTGAGGCTGCACATTTAGCTCCCTGTGACAGAACCATTTTCCCTGTCAACAGGTCCTTCAGCCCACAGCCCTCTCCAGCAGTTCTTCCCGCATTCATTCGTGTAAAGGGATGACGCATGTGACAGCGTCGAGTGCGGATTCATTCGGGCCGTCACCTAGCAACGGCCTAATGGCTCCCCTGGCTCCCTGAGCCGGCTGAGAGCACAAAGGCAGCTTTTCAGTCTTGGCCTTCTCCCACCCACACACAGGACTTCAGGGGCCTCGGCCCCTGCCGCTGCTGCGGAAGCTAAATGGTGTAGATGAAGCAAGTTCAGGACAAACAACAAAGGGGGGCTCGGGACTGGCCGGCTCCCTTCTGGGCCCTTCTCAGGGCCCCCTTGGGGGGACTGAATCCCAAGTCAGCCCCAGCACCCTAGCCCGTATTGTACGCATTTGTATTGAGTTCTGGAGCTGGACAGGATTGAGAGACCACCCAGCAAATAGCTAACCCTCTGAGGATGGAAGGTCTTTTCTCTTTTCCAGCTCTTTCCAGCGTGGACCTTCAGCCAGAGTTTCAGTCCTCGCCCCTGACAGTGAAGAAGTGCTTCGTTATGTCTTGAGTTAGCTTTGCGTGTAACTCAGGAACATTCCTTTCTGCAAAATATATATGTTTTTCATTATAAAGTAATACGACCACATTACAGAAAACAGATACAAGGGTAAAAAAAGTCAGTCATCCATAATCCCACGACCCGGACATAAGCACTGTCAGCATTTGCTATATTTCCGTTGTCTGTTTTTCTTCCAATGCATCTGCTTTTTCCATACTTGTAATCATGGCATACATACAATTTTGTGTCCTGCTCTTTCACTTAATATTTCCCTTCAAGTTATACTATAAGCACTTTTTCATATTTGCCACGTAGTCTTATTTTTAATGGCTATACATTATAACCAAAGACTAGACCATTTCCTCTCATTCGGCCCAGTTATGTCTGGGACATAGGCTTGGGGTTTATTTGCCAGCTGAAAGCTCACCATTATCTTTTGCTTTTTTTTTTTCCCTCCAGGGACCAAGTTTTTAGGATTAACGTCAGAAATGGAGACGAGATCAGCAAACTAGGTCAGCTAGTGAATTCAGACAACCTTAAGGTACCAGTTCTTTGTCCTCTTGGGTATCTCTGACTTTGGTGAGAGGAGACTCTTGCACCACTGGCATTGTTACTCCTGGAGAGTTTTTGTTAGTATAGTCCTGTATTAGTCAACAGGCCCTCACACGATTGTGGGGGTTGATGGGGAGAAGTGCTGTAGATCACAACACTGCTGTCCTGGGAGCTGGGCAGCCTCAACGGTGGGCTCTATCTTTCTATCTGCCTTCTTACTACTTACTACTTACTACCTCTTAGATTTTGCCAGGTAGTGCCTTCTGGGTAGGCCTGACCAGACACAGCTGTGAAATGGGCAAAGTTTGCCCTTGGGCAGAACCCAGCTCCTCAGGGATCACCCTTGCTTTTGGCAGTTGTTCTAGAAGAATGAGCTCATTGTGCCTTTTACCTGAACTGTCCTTTAATCTGGTTTTATTTCCATTCTCTTCAGCTCAACGTCTGGAAATCTCCCTCCACCTTTAGTCGTCCCATGGACGTCCTGGTCCCATCTGTCAGTCTGCAGCCAGTGAAATCCTTCCTGAAGTCCCAGGGCTTAGAGTACTCCGTGACAATTGAAGACCTGCAGGTGGGTAGGCCGAGGTCCCTAACTGGTCTTGCATAGGACAAAGCACCCAGAGTGGACCCGAGACATGTGCAAGTCATGGTCTTATCCTTCTCCATTTTATAGATGAACTCACTGAGGTCCATGGAAGTAAAATGCAGTGACTTGTTAGTGGGAACATGTTGTAGTAGAAAGGGCATACATAGGTTAGGGAACTGGACAGATCTATATCCAAATCCTGATTTTGCTAACTATCAGCTGTGTGACTTTGGACAAGCTATTAACGTCTTGAGCCTCTGGTTCTTCATCAGTAAAATGGGAACAGTGATGCCCACTTCATACAATTTATCGAGAAGATTAAATGTATTAAGTGTATGTGAAATGCCCAATGGTACTTGCCCTGTCATAGATGCCCCACAAGTATGAAGCTTCTCTCCCTTGTTGTATTTGAAGTCAGAGGCAAGAAAAGTGTGTTTGTGTGTGTGTGGGGGGGGTTGCTGGGGGTGTTGGAGACCAGTCATAAAAAGCATCTTTTGAGAAAGAGGGAATGTCACCAATAGTTCTCAGCAGAGGGAACATCACCACCCAAGCCAGACACAAGCCTCAGGACCTGTATCTGAACAGCAGGACAGTGTCTGGCTCATGTTCTCTCCCTCACCGAGGTGGGTTATGGACTAATTGGTGATTTGGCCCGGGAGTTTCCTGATGGCGTGAGCAGCTGTGAGCTTATTAATCATCCTCACATGTCACGGACATCTGCCAGGAGCCTTCAAAGTATGAGCGGTTATAAGAATTTCTTTGTTTCTGAATGGTTTCCCAAGCTGTGTATTTCAGAGACACTGGATACCAGATGCGGGCTGATGTCTAGAGAATTCATAGTATAGAATAACCAAATAGCACATATGTTGCTTTTGGGGAGTAAGTGGGTTTTGAATGGGGTGATGTACGTTGGGTGCCAAGAAATAAGCTTTTATAGATATGTGGAAGAAATCTGACCGCCTTTCACACCTTGACGTTTGTGTGCCAAGGGTGCCGCCATCTTGGCCAGCTTGTGCCAAAATATGGCAGAAACAACATGAACCTCCATCTCCAGTGGGTCACATCACAGCGTTGCCGTGTCTGTTTTAGGCCCTTTTAGATAATGAAGATGAAGAAATGCAACGCAATGAAGGACAAGAGCGGAGCAGTAATAACTTCAACTATGGGGCCTACCATTCCCTGGAAGCTGTAAGTGTCTCAGAGCAGGTTAAGATCAAGGTCATTAGCATCCTGGGTTTTGTAACCCCTTTCCTAACTTCTAGGAGGCATTAGTCCTTAGCACAGTACCCCTTCACTAAGGGGCTAAAATGTGAACACTTCAATTTGTTTTGTAATTCTTGGGTTGTTTATCTCCCACCAGCACCTAAGAGCATAGTGAAACACAACTGAACATTTTCTCCCACATGCATCCTTCTTTTCTAAGGCAACCCCTGAAAGAAAACCATGAAATAATTACAATCATTTCCATCCTTGTAATTCAACCTTCTTATACCCCACCATAATCCCTGTATTTTACTCACCCAGATTAAAATGTTACTTATTCCAGGCAAGTAGACAAGTGGTTATTTCCAAGGTTAACCAAATATTTCCACGCATTTATCATGATTACTTATAATGCATATTCTATAATGTGTTTTGGTGCTGTGTTTAGTTAAAAACCACTTTATATAGATGACTGACTTTCAAGGTAAGCCAACACTTCCAATAAAAAACTTGGAGCAGAACCACTTAATATGATACTAGAACTTGAGGAATCAAGAGGGGCTATAGAATGGGACTGCATCACGTATCCTACAGTTTCCTTATGACCCCTAATGTCTTCTACATTAGTCTGGACACTCTCTACTAGCTCAGAACAACACCTCAAAATGAAATTGTTTTTCTCCTTCCCATACCTGCATACACGCTGTTCTTTATATCCAAAGATGGGGTTCCTGGCATGCTTTTTGTGAGGCATATACTTTGAGTTGTTTTTCTTCTAGATGAGGGATTATTTCCAAGGTTGACCAACTGTTTTCACTTCTTTCCCATGATTGTCAGTAGCTTTGTTTATTGTGTACACTTCCAACTGCACTGCCCCTTGATCCCTTTTGTGACCAATGACATACATCTGCAAAACAGCTGGATAAAGTTAGGAGTTCAGTCCAGGGCCATGGACAAAAGCAGAGCTCAGGGCTCACACAGGGCTCAGACCCATGACATGAGCCTCGTTAACATGGCACACTCCCTAGCTGAGCTAAGTGGTTGCAAATGTCACCCGAGACCCCAGGAACTCCATCCCCTCACCTGCCTGCTATGGGAGCCGCACTTTCTCATGCACTTGCTTTTGCTCTCTGGCTTTAGGGGCCACTGCCTTCTGATTGCAGCTTCCCCCACGCCCCCCTACCCCCCATGAGGCCTTCTGCTGTGCCTCAGTGTACTGTCTCCCTCTTGGCTTGATCACATGCAGTTCTTTCTAAAAACAGCTTTGAAGAGCCCTCATCCTGTAACCGCTTAGGCCTGGTTGGGTCTCTGGTGGGAGTCTTATGTCTGTCTCAGCCAGAGTTTCCAATTTCAGATTTTCTGTGTGTTGTTGTGGTTGCCATTGTTTCTGTTAGTTTCTCGGCTGAATGTCCCCCTCATGTTGGCAGTGTGAATTTGGACCTCTCCCTCCCTATATAGCTTGGTATTTTAACTTCTCATGGGGGGACTCTCTTGCCTCTCATGGCTCAGGGTGGGCATCCGGCTTTTGCTTCACTTTCTAGGGTCAGTAGGTAGAGTTTCCAGGCCCTTTTCATGGCTGGAATGGATGGTTCTCAGCTCTCAAGTTCCAGCTCCTTGGCCCACCCCGGTCCTGTGCCCTCAATCACTATTCCTGACTTGCTGTAAACCCTCAGTGCCTAAGGCAGATATCTGGTCCTGAGGCTCCATTTTCTGCCCTCTACTCAGCTGGTTAGGTCCCTTCTCACTTCTGGCCCCTACAATGTCTCCTTTCTTGATTTTTAAGCTTGGCTGTGAATTATTTTCATTGTAGTTTATCTGGCTTGAGTATATATTTGGGGGGTGGTTTCTCGCTTCTGCTCAGTTTGCCATATTGACTGCCACTCTGATAAACCACTGAAGCTGGAGTTTTATTCAATATTGATTGTGTATTTTTCTCCTCTGTAAAGCTCCCTCTTCCACTTTTAAGATCTAAATATGAATTTCTTTATTTCCTTCTTTTGCCCTCAGAAGTTTTGAGCAACTAAGATGGATGAACTCTATATATCAAGTTTTTTTAGAAATTGAAACCAAATGGAAGCATTTGTAGCCGTGATTTACAGCTCTTCACTCGTTCTCTTAAGGCCGTTAGAGGAATCTCCAAAGTGGTGTGCTTGCACTACAGGGTGTAAGCAAGACGCTTCACCGGGATGGAGGAAGAAACTATTACAACTTCTGTTTACGTCCCACATACGTTTATATTTATTATTCATGCCACCATTTTGCTTCTTTTTTCTTGTTTTATAATGTACATAATATATTTGGTACATTATTCCAGTGGTATACATAATGTATTGTGTATATGTAATATACATAGTATATGTATATTATAAAACATATATATATATATACATATATATATATGGTGTATTCTAATTAAAAAAAACTGGTGGAGGAAGTGATCAAAAGGTTTGGAGAGGACCGTTTTCAAGAACCTTGGCTAAATGGGGCAATTGCTGATCATCCAGTCTGGTGTGGTATGAAGGACTGCACTGCTAGAGCAGTATGTGCACAAGTCTCTCTCATTTAGTGGCCTATAATTTTATGGACAGATAAAATGTGTTATTCTCTAGAATGTTGTAGAGAAGGACTCTTTAGGCAGTTCTTCAAGAATAAGTATTCCATGGTGATAATACTGTCAACCCTGAGATCACAGAGCTGGATCTAATCATTGATCAAATCAATGAAGAAGTCATTGGGATCCGTAAGATGAAGTTCACAGATACCTACCCAGAGCTGAACAAAATTTTCAAATGCCCCTGAGTTCACCTTTTCATGCTTCAGATTTACCGTGAGATGGACAGCATTGCCAGAGATTTTCCTGAGTTGGCGAGCAGGGTGAAGATTGGGCATTCGTTTGAAAACCGGCCCATGTATGTACTAAAGGTGAGGCCCCAGGCTCTTCAAGAGGCCTGACTGGATTCAGGCTCCTGGTCCCTTGTGTCCAGGACCCAGCCCTCAGACCTCTGAAGAAGGCAGGTTTTTAGGCTCTCCTTGACTTCGGGGACGTGGGGAGACATCTACTGAGGTTCAAATTTGGTGTGACCGAGAGTCCCCTGTTTTTGCCTAACATGGAAGGAGTTAGAACTTAGAAGGAGTCCATCCCATTGCAAGTTTTGAATGAAAGGCAGGATCAACTGGGGTAGGGTGGTGGTGGTGGAGTAGGTGAGGGGTAGTGGGGATGGGGGTGGGGTGGGTCGGTTAGCCTTCCAGAAAGCGCTCAGATGGGCCACAATCTTTTGCCTTCATTCTTACCTCTAAAAAGCAAGTCAAATTGGGATAGTTCTACAAATTCTATTCTGCTTTTAGGGGTACTTATTGGAAAAGCAATCTAGGAAGCTAATTTTAGGGTTGATGTAATTTTAAGCCCAGCCTATGATCCTTGGCTGCACAAAGCCTAATTTCTAGATATTTCTAACAGATTCAGGTCTATATTGGCAAAAGAGGTAGAGAATTTATGGCAGGGACATAAATTACATAAATAATCCAGCCAAATGAATAAAAAGGAATTTGGAGATATGAACCATGGAACAACTGAAGGTGCTAAGAATTTGTCAGATCCTTAGCTTCATATCAGCCCTGAAGAACCCAGGCTCATGGCTTGAATTACCAGCCAGAGGAGATTTGCCACCAAGCCGGTCGCTCTAAAATAATCCACATAAATTGAGATTATTTGCCAACCTGATGGAGACTCTGGCTTCATTCGCACCACGTTTTGACCCAACGCGGCCTGGCCCCACCCTTAAATAAGGCAGGAGCCAGAATTCATTTAATGCCATTTCCAAAGAGGTATAGTGAACCTCTCTCTTCCTCCTTTTAAAATCAAATTCATTTATTGCATCAACTAGAACAGGCTGGTTCCTGCACTCTTGTGTCTCTCTCTGTTGGGGTGCCCTTCGAGGTCTTTCAAGAGACATAATATTATCTCTGATCACACTGGTATTCTCATTCACAATAGCAATAGTTTCCCCTTCCCATTTGCTTCCAACCCCAGAGTGGCTCGAGCAGCCCAGGGCTTCGGCTGGGCCTCACCAGCCACCCAATTAAGCTCCCTGGTCACGGATAAGCCTGATAAATAGATTGTGCCCTCAGGAACATTTGGTCTCTGAATTATCTTAAATGGATTAAATGAATAGGGGTGAGCTGGGGAGAGGAGAGGTGAGTGGAGACATGGGCAGGAGGGTCATTTTCTGGCCTCTTTGTCCTTCCACAGTTCAGCACCGCAGAAGGCAGGCGGCGGCGGCCGGCCATTTGGCTGAACGCAGGCATCCACTCCCGGGAGTGGATCTCACAGGCCACGGCGATCTGGACCGCGAGGAAGGTCATGTCGCCCGGTATTAGCTGAGAATTCTGGTGGGCCCAGGGTGCCTCCGCAGGGTCCCAGGGGGCTGGGCCTCGGGGGACGAGGTGGGAAGTCACTCTGCACAGACACAGTAGGCTGGGGGGCCTTTCCCAATTGGAGAAGCAAAAGGTCAGAGCCCTTTGGTCAAGCCACTGTGGCTAAATGACAAAGTCCCTTCATGGCAGCGAGCAAGCTAATGAGCTGCAGAGGTGGCCCCGAAACATTGACCCATAGTCAGCCCCGCAGAAAGGGAGCCGAGTCTTCTCAGCAGCAAAACTCAGATGAACTTTGCCCTCGGACCCACCCTAGCCCTCCAGACCCTCAGGGACCTCATGCTGCCTCCATGTCACCCCCGCCCCCACCCGCTCCGAGAGTCTGCTTTAAGGCAGCACTAGGGAGAGGAGGGGTACTGTGTGTGCAGGATTTATTTTCCGCGTCTGTTAGCATGGGGGCCCAGATTTCCCAAAACTATGATGATGTGTGGCTCTTCCCTCCCTGGTTCCCACCCCCTGGAAGGAGTGAATCAACCAGGCAGGCCCAGCCTCGTTGCGGTTGATGGCATCATGACGCCATGTTCCCCCAGGTTTTGAAGCGCTCCCAGAGCTTTGCAGAGAGCTGTGTTTATGAGGGTGGCAGGGGGGCTGCAGAGGGGCATCTGGGGGAGTTACACAGGCTTAGACCGGGCACCCCAGCCGGCCATGGCATAGCTGACAAGCTTCTTGTTTCTGTTTAGATTGTATCTGATTACAGGAAGGATCCAGCCATCACCTCCATTTTGGAGAAAATGGATATTTTCTTGTTGCCTGTGGCCAATCCTGACGGATATGTGTACACACAAACTCAAGTGAGTAATACCGAATGGGCCGGGCTTGAAGTTAAGAAGAGTCTGTTGAATTCCTTGCTGTAGCACCTGAACAGTTTTAGGAACACGTGTGCATGTTACAGGCTTCCCTGGGCTCCCATTTTTCACTCGTTCCCTGAGCCGGGAGTCACCAGAGAATATTTTTTCTTAGAATAGTCTAATGAACTCCCTATCATGGATCTTGAACAATTACCAACACTTTACCAATCTTCTTTTCATTTCTTCCCCTCCCACACATTTTTTTCCCTTTTGTTTAAAAGCACATCTCTGACATCAGGTTATTTTATGCCAAATTTCTTTAGTATGCATCTCTGGTTGATGATAATTAAAACAAAACAACAACAAAAAAACCCCAAACAATACACGGCTGTCACTTTAAAAAAAATTAATGGAATTTATTTAATATCATCTAATTCCCCCAATTATCTTTTAAATGTCTTTTGAGTCAGTTTGTTGAAATCAGTACCCAAATAAGGTTTGCACCTGTATTTGGTTGTTGTGCCTCTGCAGGCTTTTCAAATCTATGGCAGTTACCCGCCCCCACCCCTGCCACACACATCTCTTTTAAAATGTCATTCATGTGCTGGAGAAACCAAGTAAATTGTCCTGTAGAATGTCTCACATTCTCAATTTGGCTGATGGCTTCTTTGTTGTGTGTCATTTGTTCCTCTACCCCCCCCCCCCCCCCCCCGTTCCCTTCCTATTCACTAATAGTCAGAGCTTGAAGTTTGATTGGATTCAGGTGAGTTTTTTAGGCAAGAATAAAACAGTTGCTGTGCACTTCCTGTCCCACCAGCGATTGTCTGGGCATACGATGTCTGTCTGTCCTCCTTCTGCCAAAGCCAAAAATTATTCGGTGGGTTCAGGTGGCATCAGGCTGGTTCTTGCGTTACGAAGTTCTCATCAGGGCATTTTGGAGGAGTCCTTCTCTCCGAGCCCAAAGGGCTGAGCCTCCTATCTCCGGGAGACGAGAGGAGACTGCTCATCAGTCCGTGAGGACCGGAACCCCAATGATCCTCCAGGCAGAGCTGCAGGCAGCTTGCTCCATCATAGACCCCCCCAGAGAACACCTTCACTTCTCCTGTGCCCTGACCACCTCTGAATGCTTGTTCCTTCCTTGGTGGACTTTTCAGAACCGACTATGGAGGAAGACACGGTCCCACAATCCTGGAAGCCCT
The DNA here is from genome assembly GCF_009762305.2 of Zalophus californianus. NCBI lineage: Eukaryota > Metazoa > Chordata > Mammalia > Carnivora > Otariidae > Zalophus > Zalophus californianus. The sequence continues at coordinate 84,294,728 of NC_045606.1, forward strand.
TGTGTTGGTGCTGATCCAAATAGAAATTGGAATGCTAGTTTTGCAGGTAGGCTGGGGAGGTGGCTTTCCCTCCCTGCTGCCCCTGGGGAGCCTGGTCCATGGGGCTCTGGCTGGCTCCATTCCTGCTTCACTGAGAGACTTGGGCCGATCCCTTACACTCTGTCTCGGGTTGTTTTTTTTTTTTAAACATTTTTTGGGGTAGGTAATTTTGAAAGGAAATGACTCAGCAATTCTTGTTCTCCTGAAAGAACACTTTTTAATTTTTGAAGATTTTATTTATTTATTTGACAGAGAGACAGAGAGAGAGAGCACAAGTAGGCAGAGCAGCAGGCAAAGGGAGAAGCAGACTCCCCGCTGAGCAAGGAGCCCAACGCAGGACCCTGGCAGACGCTTAATCGACTGAGCCACTCAGACGTCCCAGAACACTATTTTAAAAACGGCTCTAGTCTTAGATGTACAGATCCACCCCCTGTGCCCTGGTCATCCCTGTTTCTCCCAAGCGAGTGACTGGGTGGGTGGAAGGGCTCCTGGTGGTAACTGGGAAGAGAGCAGTTAGCACCATTGTCCTAACAGACCAGATTGTGGGACGTCGTGAGGCTTCAACTCTAGCAGTTGACCCTTAGATGTGTCCGTGTGACGTGCAGCCCTTTGGTGTCATGGAAAGGGCACGAGGCTTAGGAGACCCGGATTCTGAGTTCCAGCTATTGAAAAATCATCCCTACAGTCTTGCCCACTGGCTGCCGGGTATTTTCCTGTGTGTTAACTTATTTTTTTCGCCTGACCCGGTGAGTGAGTTTTGTTATCTGAAAGGAGACAGTCGAAGCTCAGAGACAGTCTCAGGAGCATGCAGTCAAGAGTTAGAGTCGAGCCTCACCTTGCATCTCCAGAACCCGGTAGTGCTCTCTCTCGCTCTTCCACAGCTGGGCTGATGTCCTGTCCTCAACGTACTTCTTGCACTTGCCACACTCGTCTGCCACACACACCGTGGCAGGGAGAATCATGGGCCTGTGGGAAAGGAGCTGATAGAAATGTGGGAACTGAGGGCATCAAAGTTAAGTCAGATCTTCCCACAAGTGGGGTGGTTTTACACACATGCCAAGTACCTCGGGGAGCTATGTCATGAAGTAGTACAGAAGGCAATATTTCTAAATACCTGTCAAATGCGAGGCTTTAGCCACAACAATAGATTATTTTTGGCAGCACTTGGCCATTAAGATCTGAACCAAGAGAATGAGTTGACACCAGAATAAATGGAGTCATTTTCATTATTAATTGGTATTCATATTAATTATCTAGAATACTTATTAATTACAACTCACTGTCAAGTATGATATGAATTATTTATGACAACTGTTAGTGATGCAATACAAGGTCAACTCTGTCCATTTAAAGGAGTCCTTCCAGTTTTTCTTCCTCAGCTGTGGCAGGTCCAGTACCCTCCCACATCTGCACCCCCCGCCTGGCAACACATACTGCAGACTAGGCTCCTGGGGGGCTCCTCACATTGACCTGTTCACGGCCAGCCCCTTCTGCCCTTCCTCCGGGTTGAGTGTCCTGCATTTCTGTGTTCTTGCATATGGGTTCATGTTTCTGCTTGGGCCACTCCCCATAGGAGAGGGAGCCAGTGACAACCCTTGCTCTGAAGTATACCACGGACCCCACGCCAACTCGGAAGTGGAGGTGAAGTCGGTGGTAGATTTCATCCAAGAACACGGGAATTTCAAATGCTTCATCGACTTGCACAGCTACTCACAGCTGCTGATGTATCCGTATGGGTACACGGTCAAGAAGGCCGCGGATGCTGATGAACTGGTGAGTGACGGGACGCCTTCCACCTAGACCTGGGCCTGCTCGGCCCCGGGGTGCTGCCACAGTAGTCCTTCTACAGCTTACAGGGAAAGTCCGGGGGCCTGGACTTACTTCATTAAGGGCCTGGTCTCTCTCCCTGCCCTTTGGAATGTGCCATCGGACCTACTGGGGACAGGAAGAAGGCCGTTCTCCTTGTTTCTGTGTTTGCTGTGAGTTTCAAGAACCACACCTGACCCCTGCCTTTCCTTCTCAATTGTTCTGACCAAAATATATGACGGACCCACTGCTTGCCAAGAACTGTGGGTGGCACTGTGGTGGGTAAGGGGGAGATGCTCCTCATTCCAGTCAAGGTAGAGTTTAAGTAGGGTGCAGGCTACAGCCTAGGGGTGCTCTGCGTTGCATATAATGACTCGCCCTAGGATGTGAACAGGCACTTAGGGTAGACTGACGAGCAGGGCTGGCATCTGTAGGGTGACTGCAGGCTGCTCCCTCTGTGCTTGTCAGCTCGAGAGTGCCCCCCTGCCCAGGGGCACAGCTAGCCTCTAAACCTCCCAGCAGATGCAGGGTTCATGCTAGGTGTGGGCTAGATTCTGATCTCAAATAGGCATAGGCACATCCATATACGGTGGCCCTGTCTCTACCTCCACTCTGGGAATACCCAACTCTTGGAAGGTTTTCTTTGGAACATCCTTGGCCTTCCCACATGTTCATGAACATGACATTCCCGTCCCTCAGCATAGGTGAAGATGGTGGTGTATTTACTAGATTGGGTTGGTGAGCAGCCCTCCACATCTCATGTATCAGGCTTCGGCTCTGGTTGGATGGAAAAGAAGGAGACTGGAAGGGAAACTTGAGGGAGGGGCCGAGAATCTTCCACACCATCATAGTGCAGAACAGCTGAGGGATGTCAGGCTGTGGAATCCATTCTTTCTCACTCCGCTGGTTCCCCCTCCTAGGACAAGGTGGCGAGGTGTGCGGCCAAAGCTCTGGCTTCCCTGTCGGGCACTACATACCAAGTGGGTCCTACCTGCACCACTGTCTGTAAGTACTCACTGTCTTGGTTATTCAGAAAATGCTTGGAGAGGAAACTTGCAATGAATTGGGAGAAGAGCTGCAAGTTAGGCTTACTATGTTGTAGCCTGATTATTTTTGTTGGTGGTGATAGACTGAATTTGCGTCAAGCTTATGGAATGATGGCTGCTGTAGGGGGTCATCTTCATCAGTACCACCACCATGGTCATGCTATCTGTCCTGTGCCCGTGGTGAGCTTAGTCCTGCTAGTGTGCTAGAGTGTCCCTTCTAGTCCATGAAAGATCCTGTCATAGTTTATAAAAAATTCCTCAAGCCCATCATTCCATTTTCAAAGGAAACCCACTTTTGGAGAGGCAGACCGAGGTGGCGGGAGTAAGGCTGGAAGCGATTCCCTCACCTTCCCATCAGAAATGACCACGTGGTGGAGCACAGCATGCCAGGAGCTGGGGTCCTCTTTGCAATGATTAGCATCAAGCGAAAAACAAACAAACAAACAAACGAACAAACAAACTCTACCGAGACTCCAAACCTGAGATGGTCTTCAGGCTCGTTACCTACAGCTTCAGCCTCATTTTGAGGAGAAATACCTTTGTTTTGGTTTCTCACTGAAGTGTTTCATCTGAGCATTTCCCTCTGTTCCTACTGAGATCCTTCCAGTTCCCTCATTCCGTGAGCCCGAGCTTTAAACTTAAAGATCAAATTGAAGAATATTATCATTCTCTGAGAGTCTAGCTATCAATGGGAAATAAAAATATGGACATGAGGAGAAAGGTTCTGACACCTTTAAAGCTAGTGCCCTTCTTTTCCCATCTAGTGTCTCTAACAGTTGGTCCACCCTCAGACCCCCTGCAAACATGCTGACATTTCTGTCTTCTTCCATACTGTAACTCTCCCATCCAATTGCTCCACCCTTAGCTAGCTGTTCCCTTCAGTCTTCCTCTTCTGGGAAGTTTCTCCATCCCCCCTCCTGGGTTCCTGTACTCTGACCTCAGCGCTCTTGTCTGTGTTTCATATGCCACCTTGCTGCATAAAGCAGTTAGCCTGATGTTGGTGTTTGTGTGGCTAATTGCAGCGACCATCCGTTAATTATTCATGGTTGATTATTATTAGTGTTATTAAATGGGAACTCCTCAGAGAAGAAACACATCAGGAGAGTTTCTCCATCCTCTGCTTAATTAGTGAGAACTGAGTTTAGGACTGCAGAGAGGTGAAGAGACTTGGTAGGAGTCCTTTGACGAGGTCCCCTCAAAAGAGCTTTGTGGGTCACCACAGTCCTGGCTTTTGGGTCAAACACCAGTTTAAAGGATGGCCTTGTAATCCCACATCAAACACATTCTTCCCAGCGTATGCTATGCCAAAATCAAGAGATACTCATCGGATTCCTCCAGAACAAGAGGAGGAAGGCTCTCCTGAGTGCTATCCAAAAGACATAATTATTTCCTAAGTCTTTCAAGAGCACATCTTCTGTATTGTTTAAAGGCTTTGTTTACCCTCCTTGCTTTCCAAAAATGTAGTCAATTTTTGTATAACACTCCGATCCCATGGGTTATTGCATATGCTACATGAATAGTCGACGTTTGTCCCTTCAAGTGCCAGATCTTTTCTTAGATCAACCATTTTAGCTGAAAATAATTCTCAAATAAATTTCACACTTTCTTGCCTTTTTAAACAGAGCAAGTACAAGGGATTGAAGCTCCTTTCTTCATGACGGAGTGGCCTTCTGAACATCAGTTGTAATGTCCTGAAGGCCTTCTGTGCCATATTGTATTTTCAATCCCTGTGCTGGACAGCCCCAAGCCCATTTTGCTTCTTGAATTCTTGTGTCTGCTTTTTTAGAGTTTTCGTGTTTCCTTCCCCTGGTCAGACTGTACTGCTTTCAGGCCACCTGCCTCTAGCAACCTTCTCCCCTTCTCTTCACTCCTAAAGGCTGGGACACAAGTTCTTTGGGCTTATTTGACTTGTGGATAGATTGTGAGTAAGAAGGATGTTCATGACAGCATTGTTTATAGTCATAGAAGCCTGGTGAGCACCTAAATGTCCGTCAGTACAGTACTGAATAAAAACACATTTGGTGCAGGCACACAATGAAACAGTGTGCCCCCCTTAAATGAATGAGGTGTGTCTGTATGTGCTAATAGGGAATAATCTTTAAATGTTAGTTGAAAAATATAGTGTGGTTTTTATTTTATTTATTTAAATTTTTAAATTTTTAATTTATCTTATTATTTTTTAAAGGATTTTATTTATTTATTTGAGAGAGAGAGCGCATGAGAGAGAGTGAGCACTGGGGGGGGGAGGGGCAGAGGCAGAGGGAGAAGCATACTCTCTGCTGAGCGAGGAGCCTGAAATACAGTGTGTTTTTAATATTATGTTCCCATTAATGTTAAAAGAGTAGACAGACTGGGGCACCTGGGTGGCTCAGTTGGTTAAGTGTCTGCCTTTGGCTCAGGTCATGATCTAGCCTTGCATCTCGGGGTCCTGGGATCTAGCCCCACATCGGGCTCCGTGCTCAGCGGGGAGTCTGCTTCTCCCTCTCCCTCTGCCCCTCACTTCCACTTGTGATCTCTTTCTCTCAAATAAATAAATAAAATCTTAAAAGAAAAGAGTAGATAGACTTTGAGCAGGGACCCAAGTAAAGTGAAGTGCATGCACTTGATCACTTTGCTCGGCAGAGGACTTTTTGCCTCCTTCCTGAATTTAATATGTGTTCTGAAATAGTTGAGCTTACCATATAAACAACCTCTAGAAACTTCTGGTGCCATCATCTGTTTTTTATTCAGCATTTTCTCATGGTAGAGGAGGAAGGATTTCAGAGACTATAGGAGAGCCTGTTTCATAACCTCAGGGGGTGTGTCATCACAGTAGAAGCAGCATCTCTAGAAAAATCACAAGTGGTATCATGAGAAACAACCCTCGAAAATGATGGAAAAACAAGAGGACCCGTGTTTTCATTTAACAGACATGTACTATGCTAAATGGACTGGAAGGAGGTTGAGGAAAGCATGGGCTTTTTTTCAGCAGATGGCCTTGGGTTTCAGTTTCAGTCCTGCCATTTTCTGTCAATATTTCCTTAGATAAATTCCTCATTCTGAGCCTGGATTTCCTCCTCTGAAAAACAAGGACAGTGATACCCACCTCACTGAGTTTTTAAAGATTAATGAGGTCATAAATGTAAACTTTCCAAAATAGATGACCAGCTCATGGGAGATGTTCAATAAATGATAGCTGCTATTGACATCACTATTTTATTATTCAGTGTCATTCACACTTTGCACTTTTAGCCAGTTTCTGCTCTAGTAGAGTTTGGCTGGAAGAAGCAGGAAAACGGGCCTCTTTCCTTTCTCCAGCCTTTTGGCAAAGGGAAGTCCCAAGGGCTATGCTTCGTTCTCTCTGTGTATCAGTTATCTCTTGCTATGTAAAAATTTATCCTAAAACTTAGCAGCTTAAAATATAAACATTTATTTTCTTCCACTGTTTCCCTGGGGTAGGAATTCAAAAATGGCTTAGCTGGGTGGCTCTGGCTCAGGGCCTCTCCCAAGATTGCAGTCAAGGTGTCTTCCACGGCTAGAGTCCTTTAAAGGCTTGACTGGGCTGGAGGGGTCTGCTTCTCCGGTGGCTCACTCAGGTGCTGAGTACCGGCAGGAGGCCTCCAGTCTTCACCACCAAGACCTGTCTATAGGACACTCTCTCACCGTCCACACACTCTAACATGTGGCTTTTCCCAGATCAAATGATCCAAGAGAGAGCAAGGAGGAAGCCATAGTATTTATAGTCTAGCCTTGAAGGTCACACACCATCATTTCTGCAATCTCCTGTTAGTTACCCAGGTCAGGGCAGCCCCACTCAGTGTCGGAGGGGACTACCCAAGGATATGAAGACCAGGAGACAAGGATCATTGGGGCTGTCTTGGAGGCTACCTATCACACTCTGTGAAGATTGGTTTTGAGTGACCAGAAGGAGTCTACACAGTGAGTTAGTGACAAGGTGGGCACGAAGATTTAAAATCTCTTGGTTTGAGATGAATGAAGACATTCGTCATATAGGACAGCCTGAGACATATGGATCAGGCCAGTGTTTGTGTGTTGGTGGCCTGATGACCTTCAGAAAGAATTCTACATCCCTCAGGAACCACAGGCAGGCAGAACTCCTGAGGCCTACTCATCTAACCCTGAAAGGAACTGGGGTTCCAAGGTGCTTTCTTTTCTGACTTACAGATCCAGCTAGCGGGAGCAGCATTGACTGGGCGTATGATAATGGCATCAAGTATGCATTCACGTTTGAGTTGAGAGACACTGGGCACTATGGCTTCCTCCTGCCAGCCAACCAGATCATCCCCACTGCAGAGGAGACCTGGTTGGGCCTGAAGACCATCATGGAGCATGTGCAGGACAACCTCTACTAGATGAGGAGCCCCACTCAGTCTCCAGTTATTTCTCCCCGTGTATGCGTGCTCGCTAAAGCCACAATTAAAGGGAGCTTGTTCTTCCATGTGTGACTCAGAACCCTCTGGTTTTGTGGGGGGCACATGTCAGCCCCTCCCCAGCCCTCATCCTTGAAGTTCATGCATGCTGGTGGTGCACCTCAGAGAGGCGCTCTTGCCACCCTGCTGTGCTTTGGTCCTGCTGTTTCCCGAGCCCTTTGTGTGCCCTTCCTTTCACATAATTGGTTGGGCAGGCCACACTTAGCATCATTCTGTACTGGGTGGCATGGCTCTACCTCATTTTTAGAACAAAAAAGACATCTAAGATGGTTCCCTGGCCTTGTCCAATCTAGCCAGGCTGGTGACCTTGCTCTGCTGGGGCCCCAAAGGAGACACTGTGGGCGACAATGTCTGTCTTTGAGATCAGTCTCAGAGGTGACATAGAAATTTAATTTATCGCACTCCTTGAACATATTTGTCTTTGAAAAATAAATCTTGTAGGGTTATCAGTAGAGGCCATCTTCCTTTTTTTTTTCTGGTTTTTGTTTGGGGTCTGAATATTAAATAGTGGATCCCTTCTCATCACTGGGCCCCAAATTTCCAGATATAACAGTTCTGATCACGTTCTTCCCTTTGTTACACATTGTAACTAGTCCCAGAAAGGGATCTGTGTCACTATAGGTACTGCTCACCCAGGAACCCTTAATGAAGTGGTGATCTAATAGTAGGATTGCTAAATTATCTCCATCTGTCCTAATGGGCTCACCTCTATTTTGCCTTTTGAACTCACTTCAAAGATCTTGCCCTCACCCTACGGGTCCTAAATCACTCCTCTGGCCTGGATAATCTCACTGCCCTGGCACATTCCTGTTTGCAGTCTGGTGTACCGTGTGTTTCCTTCTCCTGGCTTTTCTTTTGGTCTTTAAAGACAACTTCCATTTTGCATCCTGGACCATGAGCGTCAAGGTGGAGCAAGGATTCATCAGTCAGGCTTCTCTTGTTCCATTCCTCTTCAGCACATACCATCTGCCCTTTTTTTTTTTCCCTTTTTTCAAACATGTCTGTAAATCTTATCCTCCTGCCTAGGATTTGTGCGGCATCTGGTGTGTGCTCATAAGCCAATAAATATTCAATATGAGTCTCATGATCATCTCCTATTCTTCGCCTTCACCTGAATGGAACCAAGCCATGGTTTTGAATATGCAGCTCTTTCTAATGTCAAAAGTCAATTTTAATCCCTGTCTGTATCACATGACATGTAGGAGGACCTTCTCCCCGTCAGGCCCAGGAGCCTCCAGGGCACAGTGTTACCTTGGTGATTGCACTCTGGTCCTGGGTCTAGTTCTTAGTTTTTCAGCTCAGGAGCTTGATAGTCTCAGTGTCCATGTTGATTAGACTCGGGGATGCTGACTCACGCCCACAGAGCTCAGATGAGGCAGATGATAAAATCAGAATACGGATTTATTAATTTACATCATCGCATGTAACTGTTTAGTGGATTGGATCCTCACGTCGGTCTGCACAGTACATTCTCTCCCTGTAGGCAAGATACATGGGAAGCCAAATTATAATCAGAAGGTTGTTTAGTGAGCAGGGCGTCAGAGCAAGGAAAGTTAATTACAGTCTGTGATTAGAATTTTTAATGGTATCCAGCTCTAATAGTATGATATATCCAATTCTATAACCAGAACACACCTGCCAGCCAGCCAGCTGGTCACTGGTGCTGGCTAGTCAGGGTTGCCTCGGACCAGGCAATGCCCCAGGAGGCCTGGTCTGTAACCTGGCTCTATGTGTAGACTCCTCACCCCCAAGACTGAGAGTGTCCTTTAGATCCCTTGAGGGAAAGAGTTCTTCAGCAATACATAAAAAGCCATAAAGAGAATACCTGTGACTATAATCAAATTAAGAGCTTCTGTTAGGTAAAAGACATGTAAAGAAAGTGAGGAGTAAAGTTATAAACTAGAAGATGTTCACTATATTCATATACACACAACAAAGGGCATATGAAGAACTCCTACAGATCAATAAGAAAAGCACAAAGAACCAAGAGAAAATGGACAAAAGCTGCGAGCCAGCATTTCACAGAAGAGGAAACAGGTGTATTTGATCGAGGACCTTTGAGTGAAGACTGCAATGAGATGCCCATTTTATACTCTTTCAATTTACAAAAATCAAAATGTTGGAGAGGAGGTGGATGATAGGATCTCTATTATCGGTGGGCATATGAATGTGTAAAACCACTTTGGAAAATAGTTTGGCATTACCTTCTAAAGTTCATACATTATGGTCCAGCTATTCTACCCCAGGCATAGACCCAAGAAATTCTTGGACATATACAACAGGAGACATAATGAGAATGTTCATAGCAACACTGTTCATAATAGCAAAAACCTAAAAACAACTAGCAAGTGCACCAGTGGGAGAATGGGTGAATAATGTATGGTATTTTCACATACTGAAATATACAACAGAAGAAAATTTAGTATGATTTTTTTTCTAGAAAGTTCCAAATAACTGAACAAAATGCAAGTAATAATTCATTTTCAGGAAGACATACAAAATTTGATAAAATTGTAGAGAAAGGGAAGAAAGATAGGATCTATGCTCAGACCCCTTATCCTTTTCAAGTGTACTGATTCCCAGCTGCTATGAGTGTTGGCTGCCAACAGCTCAAGGCTCCCTCCCTCTCTGGAGAATTGCTGTTAGCCGAATAGGGGCTGACTCACACAGGAAGTAATGCACTTGTTTTCCCTATATCACCTCCCCAAATGTCAGCCAATGACTGACTAACTTGGGGGCACAAACAGCTAATCTTTTGCCTCAACGTAGGGTCACACTGTGGTGCAATGTGGGCTCCAGAACTCTGAATACGTTTTCCAGCTGATTCCACATCCTTCCTTAGCTTCGCCCCCCCCATTCTGTCCTGCTTCCCAAACTCTCCTTCTCCTGAGAACTCCCTCAAAAAAAATCACCTAAACAAGAATCTCATCTCAAGCTCTGCTTCTAGGGAAATGGACTTAAGACAACAGGAAGTGAAGAGCCTGGCATTCTGAGTGATGATTACCTTGGATGGGGAGAGGCGGGGGATGAGATAGGGGCCAGGGACCTACGGTTAGATTCAGGTTCTGTTTTTTTTCAGGTATTTTTACCTAATTTAGAAAAAAACAAACCCTAATTCAATAGCTAAATAAATCATAAAAGAGGGCCATGCATGGATCAATGATGAGCATGCCATTAGCCAAGGATTATGATTAATCTATTTCTATGGACCTGAAATCCAGTTTTAAAAATGTTTATAAAGGTGCAGATTTTAACACAAAAATGTTTTCCTATTCAATATGCATTTACTGAGCGTCTAGTGTGCCAGTGACAGTTTTAGATGCTGGCAAGGCACTAGCAAACAAGAAGACAAAATTCCTTCTTGCATGGAATTTCATTGTTGTTGGAGAGACAGAAAGTACTCAAGAAAACAAATTAAAAATTTTAATTTGGTTAATGAGAGCTGCCATAAATAACAGAAAACTGGCTGCTGGAAGGAGAGAGATGTATGGTGGTGGGGCCTCTTGACTGGGAAAGTTAGAGAAGACGGTGTTTGGGCTTGTGGTATAAAATTTTTCTGAACTCTCTTCTTTGTATTCTTTTTGTACTCCCCAAACCACATGAAAAATGTAGGCTAGATGTTATTATCCACATTTTTCAGGTGAAAAATCTCAAGAGCAGTGTGTCTCTTGCCTGAGACAAGTAATTAATATTTTCTGTTCTCTAAGTGAAGACCCCACCAAAAAAGAGAAAACTTGAGCCATAAACATTTGTGGACACAACTTAAATTTCTGAAACACACTTAAGTTTGGAAGGCTTCCGTACCTCATCAAATGAGTCTCTATGGAATTTTCCACTATTAAGGATCGAAAAGGGACAGTCCATTGATAATGGAACAAAGTATTTTGAGTTCTTTTTTTGCAGTACTGGGGGTGGAGTGGGGTTTGTTGAGCCATCCCCAAGTCTTACACCCAGTCTTGTGGGGGGTCCAAAAGAAGACCTCGGTGACGTGGCTGAGGATGAGGGATATAGTCCATGGCTGTTGATGGGACTAGCAGTCACCTCTGTGCTACCCACTTGAAACCAGAGCCACCCATGGAACTGCAGCCACCTGGGGACTGACACAGACCACATCCACTTCTGTCTTCTGGGTTACAGATGGTGAGGAGCGGTAGGATAGCCCAGCTCCTTCGCTTGGCCATGTGTCCTCGGGCCTTGATGGACTCTCTGGGAGCTCCAGTTTCCTCATATTTAAAATGAGAATAATGGTAGTATTTAGAATAGTGTCTCAAGAGTATTCAGGAAGCTGACGTATTAAAGTATGAAGCACCTTTATCCCGCAGCAGCAGTTCTCAGTGTGTGTTAGCTTGAATCATTATTCTCACCAAGAGGTGGACATTCATTTATGAATCAGATGATTGGCATTTCCCCTAAATTCCTTTAGATTTTTCATGAGGCTTAATGACAAAGATCTCAACAGTTCACAGAAAAGCGCTCGTTGGATGCTAGGTCATTTTTAGTATTATTTGGGTTTTGAAATATTGGGGTTCTTTCTGTGGGAGCGTTCCCATGTTAAATAGTTATTGATGCCCCTTTACTGGGTTAATACAAAGGATTATTGCCCGAAGCCTTCACAGGTCCAGCTTTCACGAACAACCATGTCAAGTCTATGGGTTCACCTTTGATTTTCACAGGTGCTGGGAAGACCCCACTGTAAATTTCTTGCGAGTGAAGTTGAGGGTATGTTCCAGCCCTGGAATGTCCTATGGAGTTTGCCCTTCTTTTATGTCACTACTAGGACTACCTATATATAATATATATATTCTTCATATATATATAATATATATATGAAGACTCATTTATATTGTCATCATCATCATCCTTATCTTTTTGTTTGACGAATTCTGGACTTCTGCCAAACCAGACAGCTTGTAAAATAAATCCACTGTACTCTTTGTATTGAGCCTTAAATCATGAGCACCAGCTGTTTCTTGTATTTGAAGTAAAGCTCCAGGTGTACTGGGGGCATCCAGAGAGCACAGTTTTTTCCTCCTCTAGGATGCATAGGTACTGTGGTGTGGCTGGGTCACTTGCTCCTTTAATGCAAAAGGTGAATCTCATGGTTTTGTGTGATTGATTGATTAATTAATTATTTTTTTTGTATCTCCTACAAGATCGAGCTCAGCAGCTAGTAAATATTTGTTGATTTGATTTGCTGCAGGGACAGCGAGTTAACAATTGCATAAGCCATACTCTCAACAAGTCAGGGCAGCAGGAAAAGGGTACTTTTCCCAACCAATTGGTGGCATTCTGGAAAACAGCTTGGAATGCATGTGCCTGATTTCTAAGAGACAGCATAAATTAAACCTTCAGAGATAAGAAAGACTTGATACTGGTCACATTGCTTGCATTTTTGTCATGATTTATAGTTTTAAAATGCTTTTATAGATATTGGATAATTAAATTATGACAACCACCCGGTGATATATGCAGGATGGCTATTACCTACTATCCCTGCTTGGCTGATGAGGAATCTGAGTTTTAAAGAGGTGAAGTAGCACGCCCAAACATACACCGATGGAAATGATGAAGCAGATTTTCACGACCAGTCTCATACGTTGTTGCTCGGGAAGCAACTTGAATACCTTTAAAATGCACAGAGTTCCTCCAGCCCCTCCGGTCTCAGAGCCCTATGTCATCTGCCTGGCTCCTGGAGCCTTTGTTTCCAGTTTTGCAGTGACGAGAGGGGATGTAGGGAGGAAACAGGAGCCCAGGTCCCCCTCTCTGCCTGCCACTGCTGGCCGATGATGACCACAGTTGAGGGGTGCTTTGTGTGCTTCCTGTGGGTCTGCCCTTCCTGTGCCCGAGCCCAAGATTGCCATCCAGGGAGAACTTGGAATTAATGAATTCATGTTTTACTTATTATGAAACATCTGGAACGGACCCCAAACACTATTTCCATCCTTTAGGCCTTTACGCCCTTTCATAGGGATTAGACAACCCAGAGAACCACCAAACCCCATCTTTAACTGTTAGCTTCTCAAAATTTGGATGACAAAATGTCCCCTTCTCTCAACAAGCAGATAGATATATTTATTCTTCTTGAGTATTTAAACAACTTGGACTAACCTTCAGAAACCATTCACCTGGATTTGGGGCTTATAATTTTCTCAAGGGCAGAGCCAAGGTTTTATTTATTTCGGACCCCCAGCACCTAAGCATACACTGGTGCACCGTAAAGATACATTGACTGAATACCTGCAGTGGTGTCAGTTTCACGTCTGATCTAGAAGCAGCCCGGTGTCTTCTTTCCACTTCGTTAACTGTCTGAGGCCGTCTGCCTTCCTCAGCTCTTGAGTACATTGCCATGGCATTGTTCTTTTCTGATGGATGTGGGAAACACAGAGGTCAGAGAAAGCAAAGCCCTTCTGCTCCAATTTCAGCACATCTCTGTTAGAAAACTCAGAGACGCCAGGCCCAGTGGAAAAGGAAGGATGATGACCTATCTCACATTGTGAAGTGGTATTTCTAAAGCTCTTTCAGAGGCAGCTGTTGGTGGACAGGTATTAACTTGTTAAGGAGGCATGTCAAAGAAGAATGCACCAGATCTTCCCTCCCTCCCTCTAGCCCCAGGGCCATCGGTAGGATCAATATTTAAGCGGCATGTTTCTCTGTGTCCTCAGGTTCCCTGGTGCCTGGCAGGTCTAGGGACCTTCCATTTGCTCTGGAAAATAAGTGAAGGACTTGTGGAGCCTGAAAGATATTTGATCAAGTTGGATAGTGGACACGTTGCTAGGTTGGGGAAGGCCTGGTAAAGAATAGCACTGGCCCTGGGAGAGGGTGTTTCCCCTCCTTGGCAGGACTACAGGATGGCGGAAGGGTATAGGTGCCCGCTCCGAGGTCTCAGAGGCCAATGGCATCATGACCTTCAGAAATGAAACCAGGAGGGGCGCCTGGGTAGTACAGTCGGTCAAATGTCTGACTCTTGGTTTCTGCTTGGGTCATTATCTTGGGGTTTTGAGATCAAGCCCCGTGTGGGGTTCCATGCTCAGCATGGAGTCTGCTTGAGACTCTCCCTACCTCTCTTTGCACCTCCCCCCATGCTCTCTCTCTCTTCAATAAATAATCTTTAAAAAAAAAAAAAAAAGACGGAATGAAACCAGGAGATTAGGAAAAGGCAGTCCAGAGATATTTCCCTTACTCCCAGTAGGAAGAGAAATCATAACAAGTTGATCAATGTTTTCCTGAGTTGCTCAAACATGATGGGGCTTTTGCTCCAGCAATATCAGGTTTTTACTTTTTATTTCTCTGACACTTGGATCCAAATTTGTGACCCTTCCCTAACTGTTACCTTCATCAATATATGAGCAACAGAAGGTTCACAGTGAAGTTGTTGCTTAGGATTTAATGGCCTGCCCTGTGTTCTTTTTTTAAAGATTTTATTTATTTATTTGTCAGAGAGAGAGAGAGCACAAGCTGGGGAAGTGGCAGGCAGAGGGAGAAGCAGGCTTCCCGCTGAGCAGGGAGCCCGATGTGGGGCTAGATCCCAGGACCCCAGTTTCTCATGATCTCAATACCCAGAATATTTCTGTGGTCCCAAGGAAGGATTTAGGCTTTATTCTTTAGGCTTTATTCTTATTGCAAGACCCACTTCTAGAGGCAGGCTGCCTTCTCCTTTCATATGTGATAAATTCCTGAACACGTATGGACATAAAGCCTAAAGTGTGAAAGTCTAGCAGTAGACAGATTGTGATGAGAAGTATATTCCCAGGGAGCCAGAACCTTTCTACTCAGTTGAATGCCAACATCACGCTATACCGGGGAGCTTGTCAGCATCTCTGGCCTTGCTCTGACCTACTGAATCAGAATCAGCATTGCACATGATTCCCAGGTCATTCATATACCCAGCAAAGTTTGGGAAGTGCTGAGCTAAACATAAATACGACTAATTACTCCTCACCTCATAATCTTTTGGACAGGTGGACTCCACCCTGCCCATATAGGAGAATCACCTGGGGGCTTTTGTGAACTCAGATCAGGTAAAACAATCTCTGGACCTTGGTTCTGTAAAAATCTGCCCCGGTGCTGCTAATGGACAGCCGAGGCTGAGGACTACTGTTTTAAACCCAATTTCCAGTGCCGTCTCCCCAGAGTTTTATACATCAGTAGGGAGATGATTCTCCATGGATCTCTTACGTTTCTGCATGTCCAGATCATACCAGATTAGAAGAACAGAAATCATAAGAGGTTTCAGGTTCCCTTCACTCACGGTTCCTCTTCTGTAATTCTGCCTATTGCCCATACAGGTGTCATCTGACCCCCTTTGTGGAAAATGGCGCCCAAGGTACTGGCACAAATACGGATTTTGCCATGAATAACAAAATCCTTTGTCTCTGGCCTGGGATTTTTGTTTCTTCCACCAGCATCCACGAAATAGTGGCAAGCTAACATAGTAACTTGAAGGGACGGCAGAATGTTCGAGCGTTCACAGTTCTTGACAACATCTTTTATAGTTTTGTTCTTCTCCTGCCCTCATCAATACCTCGCTATGTGGGTTGATCCAACGAATGTCCGAGTGAGGCTATTTCCTTCCAGAATGTCTACCTCCATCTTTAGCTCAGCTGCATCAAGTTTATCTCAGTTGTTTAATCACGGGCACTAATAATTTTAGATTACATTTTCCACTAATTTTTACAAAATATGGGCAAAATGCAAAAAACACTGCTGTTTAGATGAAACCAAATGAGGTGAGAAGCTACATTGGCAAGCAGTCCTCCCACCCCTCACCTGCAGTCCTATTGTTGTGCAAAAGTCTGTTATGGTAGAAGAGACTATATGCAGTATGCACGGGGCATGTCCCTGTATAATTGATGGCAGTCAAAGAGAGCCCGAAGTTCACATGGACCCAAGCATTCATTGTAAAATTCTTGATCCCAACGGCCTGTCAGAGGAAGAAGATTTTGACTCTTTGTGATAAAAAGGAACAGCAAAGATTAAAATCCCCACCAGACATCAGATTCCCAAAAGAGAACCTTGATCATAGCAGTGCTCAAAAAAATAGCTTTTCCTCCCCCATAATACATTGATTTCAAAGATAGTGAAATTCTTCAATATCTGTCAACATTGATTTAAATAAATTTCAATTAAAAACTCAGATTTTGCCATCTGACACAATGTGAGAGGAGAAGCACTTTTCGCAACAAAAGCATGAGAGTTTTAGGCTTTTTTCAAAATAAATCAGTCCCTGAGCATTAGGCCAGCATTCTTCAGATGGTTTTTCATCCTGCACTCCTATAATGAAAAACCTGTTAACATGTCACACCCAACATATATCATTACCTATTTATAAATTCTTTGCAAATACCATTGTACTCATTATGTAATTTTAAAACACAAACAAAAATTGAAATAAAAAAAGGATAAGATAAAAGTACACAGACATCCTAATAATTTCTTCCTTCACCCCCAATAGGTGTGAATGTCTCACTTTGGAGATCATTGGATTGATTGGAATGCTTCTAACACCTGTCTCGATTTGCTTGAGCTATATTTTTATTTTTTAAAAGTTTTATTTATTTATTTTAGAGAGAGAGAGAGTGAGAGCGTGGGGAGGGGCAGAGGGAGAGAGAGAATCCTCAAGCAGATTCCCTGCTGATCACAGAGCCCTACATGGGGCTTGATGCTATGACCCCAAGATCACCACCTGAGCGGAAATCGAGTTGGACACACAACTGACTGAGCCACCCAGGTGCCCCAATGAGCTATATTTTTAAATGTAAAAAAGACAATTCAGTGAGAACTCTTGCTTTATCATACCTTGTGGTCCCCCAAACCTATTATTATTTATTATTGGCCCTTTCCAGAAAGAATTTGCTGTCCCTTGACAGGGAAAGTGTCTGGGTCACATTTCCTTTCTTCCATGTGGTCAGGACTTCATAAGCTCCATATATAGGTGTATATATGTATAGGTGGCTCTTCAGTCCCAGGGGCTGGTCCTGGTTATAGCTGCACCCGTTGGCCTGCAGACACCCTTCCTCCAAAGAGTAAGAAGTGGCTTCTTGGGTGGTGGCGGCCAACCCTCCGTGTTGCTGGGGACAGGCTCTTGGGCTATGGTCTTGGGCACCACAGTGGTCATTAGCTGGGTACTGGCGGCCAGGCCCTCAGCCACAGGGTGGTGAGAACTATGGGCTGGGAGCCAGAGCATGTCACCGTGCCAACCCTTGGCCCTGTAGAGACTAGGTGGAAGCAGGCAGGAGCTCGGAGTCCCCGTGGTGGGTGGTTGGACCAGTGGGGAAGAGAGTGGGTATAGTGCAGTTGGGAGGAGGCCAGCTGGGTGCCCAGCTGAAGGCAGCCATGTAGCAGAGGGAGGCTGAAGAAGCTGTCACTAATGGCTTGGCCTAGGTTTGGGGATGGACACCAGTCCAGGGGGCGGGTAGGGAAGGCAAGACCCTGGTATTGGAAAGCTGCCCTTAAGGATGACACCAAGTGAGGTCTTTGGCTGTGGGTGGTAGGAATGGAGTCCAGTAACTAAAAATGGGGAGCAGAACAGAGCAAAGATTTGGGAGCTCTGAGCGGATGGATACAGAGCTGGTGGTATAGGCAGGGGTGAAGGCCTAGGAGGCAGGCACCCCAAGCTCCCCAATCTCCCCAAACTTTGGGCAGTCATTGGAATGAGGAAATCAGCAAATCGATCTATGGGTAGGTAGGTCATGGGCAGTGATCTGGGCTGTATGCGGGGATCCTGGGTCACATGGGTGAAGATGACACAGCCCCAGCCCACAGGGGGATTGTTTGATGGTTAGACTGATGCTTGCGGACAAGCAGAATCTACAGTGTGTGATGCTGGAGGGAGGCACAAGACATGATCAGCTAAACTGAAGATATGGTCGTTTGCTATGGCTTCCCCTGGGGGGTGGCCCCAGTGTGGGATTTTGAACGATGAAGTGGATTTGGAAACTCCAGAGCAGCATTAACCACCTTTTGGTGGGTTATTGTTTTCTTGGATTTTCATTACTTGGTTTCCTCGGAAAGCCCCTGTCTGGCATATTTCTGGAAGGTGGGATAAGTCTGTTTTTTTGTTAATTAAATCACATTTTGAGTGTAGTGGGGGAAGCTGGCTATGTTAAGAAACTGTGGTAAATCCTCTTGTTAATCAAAGAATCCTTTTGTAATGTGAATGATGACACTCTTGTTTCTCTGTGTTTTAAAATTACATTTGATATATTTATTTCCATTAAACACCCAAAG
This sequence comes from Zalophus californianus, assembly GCF_009762305.2. Taxonomy (NCBI): domain Eukaryota; kingdom Metazoa; phylum Chordata; class Mammalia; order Carnivora; family Otariidae; genus Zalophus; species Zalophus californianus. Next base: position 84,313,275 of record NC_045606.1, read on the forward strand.
GGGACTTTTGGAAATCAAACATAATTTCGTTTGGGGGTTTTATTTGTAAACATTGGAGCACCTCATGCCATCTCTGGAGACCCTCAGGGAGGTCCCCAACCAAAGTGGGAATTAATACCTTTAATGAAGAGGGATTCAGGGCAAGAATCAGATTTCCTGCAACCTCCGCGCCCTGCCTTGGCTAGTTAACTCCTTCCTATCTTTACCTAACTCAGCTCAAATCGCACCTCTTTTTGAGCCTCAGTATTTTTGTGTGGTAACATAGGCATCACGTTAAATTGACCACTTTGTCATTTTTAAGCGTACAGTTTAGCAGCATCAAGTACATTCACATTGTTGTGCGACCCTCAGTTCCGTCCACCTCCAGAATTTCTTCATCTTCCTCAACAAAACTATCCCAGTAAAACATTAATTCCTTGGTTGCCCCACCAGCCCCTGGAAACCACCCTTCTGTTTTCTGTCTCTGTGCGTTTGACTGCTCTAGGTGTCAAATGCTGCCATTTATCTATCTATCTATCTATCTATCTATCTATCTATCTATCTATCTATCTATCTATCTGTCTGTCTATCTATTTATTCATTCATTCATTCATTCATTTAGAAAGGATGATGGGGGAGGGGCCAAGGGAAAGGGAGAGAGAGAATCTCAAGCAGGCTCCCCTCCTAGCGCGGGACTTGATTTCATGACCCTGAGATCAGGACTTGAGCCGAAATCAAAAGTAGGACGCTTAACTGACTGAGCCACCCAGGATCTCTCAACTTCACTTTTATTTTAATCGGTTATACAGTACAGTGTTTAAAGAGTCAAATAGTTTTATAAGACTTGTTATAAAAAGCAGCCAAGTCTTCGTTCCTCCCTCCCACGTCTTGCTCTCCAGCGACAACCATATTGAATTCTTTTAGTCTTGACGTTCACATCCATAAACCTAGGGAAGGTGCTTATATTGCTCCTTTTTGATTTTTCTGTTTTAGGCATTGTCTATTGATTTCTCACTATGAAAAATAAGAATTTAGCTTTCCCATAACTCCTTTGAAATGTGTTTTATTGTGAAGTATATCACACATATGAGAGTCTTCCATAGCCTGCTAAAAATAAAATACTATTACTTGTTCAGCTGAAGGACACTGTTAGAAGCCTGCATGTGCCCCTCATTGTGCTCCCTTCTCTTTTCCAGATGAAAGCACTAATCTGTGCTAATAATTTCCTTCCTTTTCCTTATAATTATCCTGTGTGTGCATATTTCTAAACAATCTATTGTTGAGTGTTACCTGTTTGTGAATATAATATAAATGGAAACATATGGTATGTTCTGATTTTGCTCCTTTCACTCAGCTTTATGATTCTGAGGTTTGTCCACTGAATGTATGCAGCTACAGCTGGTTCATTTTTCTCTACTCTGTTGTGTTCGGTATGAATACAACTACACCTCCATTTGTTTGGTCTTGTCCATATAGCTGGTGCCCATGAGCAAGAGTTTCTCCAGGCTGCATAGGCGGGAGTGGAATTGTCAGGGCATAGGGTATGCGGTACCTTTTCAAGTTCACTAGGTAACAACTGTTGGTGGTAATCTCACCAATTTAAACTTCCACCAGGAGTGGTTGAGAGAGATCACTTGTGAGTGCTCTTCTATGAAATGGCCTTGCATATGTTTTACTCGTTAAAAAAATTAATGCACAGATGTTCTTTATATATCACGGTTATCAATAGTTTAGTGGTTTTATGTATTGTAAATATGTCTTCCCAGTTTGAAGTCAGCTTTCTTTTTTTTTTTTTTAAGATTTTCTTTATTTATTTGACAGAAAGAGAGAGAGAACACAAGCAGGGGGAGCGGCAGTGGCAGAGGGAGAAGCAGGCTCCCCGCCGAGCAGGGAGCCCGATGCGGGGCTCAATCCCAGGACCCTGGGATCATGACCTGAGCTGAAGGCAGACGCTTAACCTACTGAGCCACCCAGGCGTCCCTGAAGTCGGCTTTCTATTCTCTGTCAAGGATCTTAAGAACAGAAGTTCTTAAAATTTAATTTAATTTTGTTGATTTTATCCATCTTGCCCTTTATGGGAAACTTTATGTTCTTTTTTTCCTTATGTCTTATTTACCAAAATTATTCCCCATCCCAACTTCAGAAAATATTCTCTATATTGTCTTCCAAATGTGTTACAGTTTTGCCTTATACATGTGAGCATTTTAATCTACCTGGAATTGATTTTTATGTGTGGTGCAATAGGGATTTAATTCCATTTTTTCCATCTACATCTACAATCATCCCAGAAACATATATTGAATAGTCTGTCTATTTCACAGTGATCTGCTATGCCAAGTCTGCAAAAAAGGAAGTTTCCAAATATGCTTGGGTTTGTTTCTGCACTCTATTTATCTGTGCCAATACTATAGTGTCTTAATTACTATAGCTTTATAATATGTTTTAATGTGTCATGTAGAAAGTCCTCCCACTTTGTTTTCAGAATTGTCTTGACTCTTAGGATGTGTGTTTGTGTTTTTTCGTGTATATTTTTATCAGCTTGTGAAGTTTTGTGGAACTGTTGGGCTTTTGACTGCAATTACTTTGCATCTCTAGATCTATTTGGGATAGCTGAAGAATAAGTACACGAAAATAAACTGCAGAACATCCGAGACAAAGAAGATCTTCAAAGCAACCAGGGATCAGAAAAGATCACCTGCTAAAGAACAGTGACTAGACTAATCAATTATATTTTAACAGTAAACATGGAAGCCAGGAGACTGTGGGAGATGTTTCCAATGTGCTGAGAGTAAAACAATAATCAACCTGGAATGGATACCCAGGTAAACTATTTTAAGAATGAAAGCAAAATAGAGGTGCCTGGGTGGTGGGGTCGGTTCACTGTCCCGCTCTTGGTTTTGGCTCAGGTCATGATCTCAGAGTCATGAGATCGAGTGAGCCCCACTTCGGGCTCTGCACTCGGCACGGAGTCTGCTTGAGATTCTCTCTCCCTCTCCCTATCCCTCCCACTTGTGCTCTCTCCCTGCCTCCCACCAAATAAATAAATAAATCCTAAGGGGGGGAAAAAAAAAGAATGAGGGGCACCTGGGTGGCTCAGTCGGTTAAGCATCTCTCTTTGGCTTAGGTCATGATCCCAGGGTCCTGGGATTGAGCCCCACATCAGGCTCCTTGTTCATCGGGGAGTCTGCTTCTCCCCATGTCTGCCACTCCCCCTGCTTGTGCTCTCTCTGACAAATAAAATAAATAAATAAATAAATAAAATGAAAGCAAAACAAAAACTTTCAAACAAATAAAAACAGAGAACATCACTAAAGGAAAATTTCAAAAGATCTACTTTGAGCAGAAGGAAAATGACCCTAGATCCTAGGTATATTCTCCTAGGAGGAAGATCAGGAACTGGGCTTGAGAGAACTCTTCCAGGGGAAAATCTGTTTACCATTCAGGTGTCTGGCTTTTATTCCTTTTTGAGATCTGTAGATTCTTACTCTCATGCCAACTCAGTGATGCCTTTTAAGTGTTACTAAAAATATGTTATCCAGCATTTTAGTTGTTTCACGTGGGCAGGATTGTTGGGGCCTCTAAACCCCCCACCTGCAGGAGATAAAAGTCCTCCAACAGAACTTCTTTCAGAAAACTCCGTGTCCTCAGTCTGTATGGAGTCCATGGTACCTCTCCTCATGGCATACTGTAGCACACACACCAGCTATATTTTTACAGTTATTGCATGCTCTTTAAATTAATTGTCTACTTACCCCATTAGAAATCTAAGGGCCAGGTCTGTTATTGCTCTCTGTTTTATTCCCACACCTTGGCAAGTGCCTGGCACATAGCAAATATTCAGTAGACATTTATTGAGTAAATGATTAGATGAATAATGAATTTTGAGTGAGAAGCCAATATTAGGTATTAAGTCAAGCAGAGCTGTGTGTCTCTGCTCCTAGTCCAGCCATTGGAGGTACTGCTGTAGGGCTGGTGAATTCCCACAGAACTCTGCTCTGTAATGTGATAGCCATTAGCTGCATGTGGCTATGTAAATTACTGCAATTAATTAAAATTAAATAAAGTAAGGAATTCAATTCCTTAGCACACTGGCCACATTTCAAGTGGCTAGTGGCTATCCCATTGGACAGTGCAGACATAGAACATTTCCATTATCACAGAAAGTTCTATCGGAAGGGCTGCCATAGAGTTCTCAAGAATTCTGAAGTGCCCTTCTCTCTTTCTCTCTCTTTCTTTTTTGCTCTTGCTCTCGATCTTTCTCTCTCTCTCCCTCTCTCCCCACCCCTAAACCAAAAAGGCAGGGATAGTTGTCTTATTATTAGTGACTTAAATGATGCTTTTGAACAAGAAGATGCTGGGTACTTTTGGTGACTAGCACCATCCCACTTTTTTTTCTTTTAAATCCCTGAGCTATTGTTTACTAGTACACTCTTTTATTCCTATGTCTACTAAAGCTGAATGTTACTTGGGTGGAAAGCCTAATTGCTTTCTTTTCTAGGTCCTTAAACCCTTTGCTAATGTTTCTGTCTGAGAGTTCCCAAAGCCAGGGTTCTAGGAGAGTTTGGCATGTCTGAACAGCTGAACCACAAAATAATGGAGTAGGTCCGGCGGGGTGTGGGAGCAGGGCATTCTGTCAATAAAAGAGCTCCCCTCTCTGCACACATGGCCAGTTAATTGGCCATTCTGGGAAAGGATGGATGGGGAGGGGGGCTTCTGAGAATCGCCGGTGACAGTTAAGTGGCCTTTTGTTGACGTCCTCTGCTGAACAACTTTGTTGGATTTAGTCTCTGCTTTTCCTCGGCCTCCTGTGGATTTTCTGTTAGATTCATTTACCATTCAGGCATCATCTTTCACTCTCTCCTTCCAATATGACTGCTTTGTGTGCTGGCCTCGGCTTTATTCCCGCTCTTCCCAGATCATAAAGGGGGCTGTGTGGGGCTTCGGCAGGACCGAGAAATTGACTCTGCTGTCTGTCGAGAACCATAATGATTGCACGGAGCTTGGTGTCTAGCAGAAAATGCACTACCTGCACCAGCCTACTGGCGACCGGCTGAAGATCGAGGAAAGGGAGTCTTCCCCGAATTCCTTCCCATGCTATGTATCTCTTTCCTTGGTTCCCCCTCTCCATTCCCTTCTGTCCGCCTTCTCCCTGCTGCAACTCAAGTCGACCTAAGATGCAGCCGTGACTAAGCGTTAATGCTCTTGAAATAATACATTCTATTTTGCAGGCTTGGCCAAGCCAGTTCACCCAAGTTGTCTCATCTAATACCCCCCCAAACCCCTGTGAGGTAGGGAGGGGAGGTATTATTAACCCTGTTTTCCTGATGAGTAAACTGAGATTTAGAGAGATTAGGGCAGTTGCCCACAGTCTTTTAGACAGGAAGTGAGCACGAGGCCTCTGTGTCTAAACCCAGCATTCTTTCCGTGGCGTCCACACCCTTATGTGTGAGGAGGACGTGGCCCAGGGGAAGTGTGAGTGGATGGGGAGGGAGAAGGAGAGCAAAAGAGAAACGTTCCATGAAGAGGGAGGAAAGGAGTGATTTCCTTGGGCCTCTAGCTCTTCTCAACTTTCTACGAAGATGGAGGATTTGATGTCCACCAGAGGCTGGCCCAGCAAACCTCCAGGGAGGAAAGAAAGCCAAGAGCCTCGTCTTCCTTTTTCCCTCTTTCCTCTTCCCAGGAGGGCATTGGCCTGGCAGTGGGGAGGGGTGGCCCTAGCTCTCCCCAGGCCCTGCGTGTGGGAGTCACACGCTGGGTCTCCCCCGAGGGAACCTAACGCCCATTCTCAGGCCGGGCCTGCCGGCCTTTAGGTGCCACGTTGTCTTGAGGCCTCGGCCATGCCTGCCCACGAGGAAGGCCCCTGAAGCTCGCCTGAAGGAAGAAGCATGCCGGGCGCCCCTGGAGGAGGCGTGGGCCCTGGCCCGTCCCCTGTGGACAGGTGGATGCTCCTGGTCTTCAGCTTTATTCTGGCGGCAGCTTTGGGCCAAATGAATTTCACAGGGTGAGTGGCTGTTCTTTAGTGCGGGGGGTAGTGGCTGTGGAGAGCTTGGGGACCAGGTGTGTGTGGGGGGGGGCAGGGGGAGGTGGCTGTCCTACTGGGACCTGGCCAAAGTGGAGGGAGTCGGTCCCTTAGTTCCCATTCAGGTCCATAATCTCCCATGCCCATGCTCAAGGGCAGGACAAGCAGCTGTGTTATTGTCCCTCCCCACGTGAGTTCTTAATCGGCAGCCCATGGGGAAGCTTTCAGGGCTCCATGAATCCCCTGATTCTTGATTATATGTAAAATTATTGGCCTATCTACTTTTTTTCCTGGGGGGAAGGTTTATAACTTTCCTCTGATTCTTAAAGAAGTTAGTAACCGCCAGAAGACTATGTCTCCCTGCCCTAGGGATGCAGTATTGTCCCCCCGTGAATAACAAGAAGCCCTAGTGTCTCACACCAGGCCCTCTAGGGACCTGTTTCTCAGCCTCCCAAAGATCATGCAAGGTGACTACTCCATGGTATGTCCACAGTGGTGATCAGAGAGGGGGTTAGTGAGGGGCTTCATCCTCCCTGATGTCTGAGCCAGCCAGGGAGGGAGCCTGCGCCATCCCAGGCAGCAGACCCTGGAGGTCACCGCTCCTCCAACAGGATGGGAAGGGGCTCAGCTTCTTCCCAAAAGGTAGCGTGAGGCTGATCTCCTCTTCCGTGTCCTCAACCTCTTGAGAGAAGACCGGAGAGGGCCCAGGGTTTGGACAGATCACGGCCCCGGGCCCTTGTATGAAGAGCACTTGGGGCCACAGTTGGTCTCCCCTGTCCCCTGGATCTATGCCTTTCTCCCCTTCATTCCTTTTGTTCTCCAGCCCTCCTCCATTCCCCGCAGTTCCTTTCCCGTACTTCCTCCCCCGTCTTGGCTCTGGGTTCATCAGGAGCTCTGCCAGGCTTTCTTTAGTCCTTTAGGTGGTCTGTCCTCAGGCTGGAGCGGCCCCTATCCCAGGCTGAAGGACTTGTGTGCTTCCCAGAGCTACGCATCCTTCTGCTCAGGGTCCTCTGGCCTCCCAGCCTTCCCGCCAGGTGCCCTCGGCCTGGTGTCTTCTCACTCCACCTCCTCCAAGCAGCCCAGCCTTCCAGGAAGCCCTCTCCGCAGCTCCCTCTGCCCTCCCTGTGTCTTTCCAGAGACCAGGTTCTTCGAGTCCTGGCTAAAAATGAGAAGCAGCTTTCAGTTCTCAGGGACCTGGAGGGCCTGAAGCCCCAGAAGGTGAGGACTCCTCAGGACTGAGGAGCACGTTGTGAACTCTCTTATAGTGGCTTGCACTATGTGTAAAATTATTGGCATATCTACTTTTTTTCCTGGGGGGGAAGGTTTATAACTTCAGCCCCTCGCCTGCTCCCCCCACCCCAAGCCTGCCCGCCAGACAGCTCTGCCAAAAAGCACAACACTGTGGAAAATCACATGTGGCTCCTCTTCAGGAAAGGTTGGGAACACTCGCCCAGAAGGTTGGGTGACCCTTCTTGGCTTTCTCCTCTGTCCTAGATGGGGGCCTGTTGAGCAGACCCCGTCAGGGGCCACTTCGCAAGTGACTGGAATGTCCCAAAGCCACACGGGAAGCACATAGGTCTCTGGGTGGGACGCCATGCTGAGTGCAGCCTGGACACATCTGTTTCCCAACTGAAATGGCTTAGCTTGGCAAACCTGTGTTTTATTTGGGTTCGTCCCTGTCAGGCTGAGCATTTGTTTCCAAGAACATTGTCCTCTGCAAGTATTCCATGATGGAAAACATTCTCTTCAACTGTTAGAATAGAAGAGTTTTGTTGGAGGGCTGTTGAAACAACCAGATATTTCTGGAGGTGGCCCGCAGCCCTTGTCCCTGTTTGTTTGAGTACCCCTCTCTCCCAGGATGCATAACACTTTATAACAGTTCTCTCCGTTTTACAAACTGGGAAATTTGGATGGCATGGGAATCCAGATTGGGTGCCTCCCACCTCTCCGGGGCTTGGGGACAGTGATGCCTCCCTCTTCTGACCAGAGTTCTTGTCCATGTTCATGCCCCATATGATGAGCTGTCTCACTTTTAGCAACTGTGTAGGGCTCTTGGGGTCCAGGTGAGGTTGCAGTGTGTCGGGGAGACTGAGAGATGAAGGTGCTTGGAATTACGGAGGGGAGCTCAGTTCGGGGATTTGGTTTGTTTGCCCCTGTCTTTCTGCTTGGCTTTAGGGTTCTCGTTTTGGAACTGGGGCCCTTTTAACCATGTAAGAGAAGACGATCACCTGGCTCCCTGAGGTGCCTAGAGGATGGTGAGTAAGGACGCATGATAAATGTGTCTATTTTCCTTTCCTTTGTGACCAAGGTGGACTTCTGGCGTAACCCAGCCAGGCCCAGCCTCCCTGTGGATATGAGAGTTCCTTTCTCGGAACTGAAAGACATCAAAGCTTACCTGGAGTCTCACGGCCTTGCTTACAGCATCATGATAAAGGACATCCAGGTGAGGTCCTGCCCCAGGGCTGCGGCTAGGGGCCCCCGTTCCACATGCCTTTCTGGTTTGGGCCCGACACAGAGGAAAACAAGCCAGGGCTAACAGTGGACATCTTGTTTCTAGAGTTCCATCTGCATTCTTGTGAACCGGCTATGGAAGGAATGAAAGCTCACACTTATCAGAGAATATTTAAATCTAGGACAGAGTCCACAGGGGGAGGGTCTCCTAGTGTGATAATGGCGGCCACTTGTGGGCGAGTCCTCTTGGGGAGGGATTCGCAGCTCACGGCCATGGAGGGAAGCCGGGAGGAGGGGGGCAGGAGGAGGTAGCTCAGGTCTTCCTAGGCACGAGGAAAAAGCAGCTCTGGATGCCTCCCTTGGCTTTTCTGACTGTCCCTCCTGTCCTTGCGGTGTCTCAGCCATCCAGTATCAGAGAGTTCCTTCACTCCAGAGAAGTGGGAAGAGGTGAAAGAAACTTAACTGTGGACCCGCTGTAGTTTCCCTCCCAACACCGGTACCGCAATGCTCTCAGTCCTGGGCACCTCTCCCCGGCAGGACACTCCCAGGGCAATGGCTTTGGGAAGAGGTGGCTGCAGACCCGCCCTCGGGTAGGGCAGAGGGAGCCTCCCTCCTGGCCATGCCAAGCTCCCCACCCCCGCTGGTCAGCACACCTTACAGAGTCTTTTCTGAACGTCATGGCATTTTATTTCCACTGTTCTGTCTTCACAAATATCCCAGGGAGCCTCCTTCCTACAGCTGTTCTTGGGGGCACCACGTGCCGGTTAGGCCTCTCTGGCCGCACCCCTCTGCAGATGCTTTTGGGGGCCTGTAGAGTCGTAGCCACCTAGATTCCCCCCCAGCCACACTGTGACACAGCTCATCTCTGAGGGCTGGGAGTGTGGGAACCCAGTCTCCCGGCCGCACAGACTTGACACCACATGCCAGGGGATAAACGCATTAGGAACATTCCTTTCCCAGGCAACCACAGGGCTGGGCCACTTAGGTCCATTCAGAGACCTTTATCCCTCATCAGGCACATGTGTTTGCTGCTCAACGTGGAGGGGTGGGCTCTTTCTCTAATTAATCCCCCACAAACCAAAATGGGGAAACTCCCGCAGACGAGACAGGATGCCGCATCAAAAGAAATAGCACTCACTTCTCATCTTTAGCCCAGGCCTGAATTTTGAAGTTTGCGTTTCCCTGCTTGCCCTGGAAACCCCGCAGGATTTGGCAAACAGATATGAAGAGGTCTCTCAAAATTTTCTGTTGATTTCTGCACATCAGGACTGGCCCCAGAGGCACCTCTGAGCCTGCCCACCAGTTCCTTTGGAGCTGTCATCCCCATTCTCCTCAGCCTGTCCCCTCCTGTCATCCTGGGCCTGGAATCCTTGGGGGAGGGGGGGGGATAATGCTTTTTACTCCCTCTTAGTAAGATGCCCTGGACTCTCAGCCCTCACCCAGCCAGGCAGGATTTTCACCAACAACTCCCTCTGTCTGCACTGCATCAAGCTCTGATGGTCATACTTAAGATCCCATTTTGGATTAGAGGAGCTGGGGGCCCCTGGGGGAGGCTGCTGTGTTGAATTGATTTGTGGTGATGAGGGGGAGGGTGTCCAGGAGGAGAAAAGCTCAGAGGTGCTAACAGGAGGGGAAGGCTTTGCACCACTCAGGTTGTTGGCCTCCAGCCTTATGTTTCAGTTATTGATGCACAGGCCAAATTTCTTCCGATTCTTCCGAACCTTCTCAGCTGCGGTGTTTGGCATAGTTTCTCTTGCACGGTGGGCCCTCAACTGTCGCAGAAATTACTCTATTGGCAGGTTCAGAAAGAGCATGCCCAGACAGAGACCTTGCTATTATGTTGGTCTTTGTCTCCAGAGCCCCCTCTCCTGAGCCTCTCAAGGTCCAGGATCAGGCCCGTTGTCTTTCTTTATACCCTAGCACCTCTGAGAGCACCTGCCACTCGGTTGGGGCTTAATAAATTTTAGCTGAATTAATGGATGCGGGGGAAGGAAAGAAGTGGAGGTGTGTTTGCTGGACAGTACCAGGCTGAGAGGGAGAGGGGAAAACCTTGGTGCGGGCTTTTGCTTTGGCCAGAGGCGGAGATTTTTGAGGAAGGGAGGTGCCCCCACCCCCCACCCGCCAGCTGTGATCATGGGGCTGCGTGAGGTAGAAGAGGTGGGTGCATTCATTCCACCCACTGGTGCAGAGATACCTACTGTGTGCAAGGTGCAGGAAATACAAAGATAAGAACTCTGGTCCTGTATCCAGGGGCACCGGTGTCATGGGGGTGGGGAGCGGAGGGGAGTAAATCAGTGATTACAATGGAGTGGATGAGTGTGCTGATGGAGTGCAGCAGGTTGCTATGGGAGCGAGGACACGCGGCTCTCAGAAGGCAGTAATTACGGTGCGGCTGAAGAGCAGGCGAGGGCGGGGGGGGGGGGGGGGGGGGGTTACCGGCAGGGGAAGGGGGCCCCCCCGATTGGCGATGAGACCCGACCAGATCACAAAGGGCATCCTCTGCTGGGTGATGAGGTCGAGATTTTATCCCGAAAATCGTGGGGGAGCCATTGGAGGGCTCTGACAAGATCAGATTTGCATTTAAGAAAAATCCCTCTGACAGTGACAATGTTGAGTTGGGGACAGGAGCAGGGAGAGACTGACAGGAAGGAGGGTGCTGAGAAAATTGCAGTGGGCCAGGCAAGAAATTATCTGATTCTGAGTGAGCTCGATTTGCATTTAATTTTTCTTCACCTCCCCGTTTTTTTCAGCCTTTTGGTTTTGGTGTAGTTTTTTTTTTTTTTTTTTTTCTCTAGGATGAGTCACCATGGAAAAGCTTCACTTGAGCAATCAGCTCTGTGGATTTTAATGGCTTTTTTCTGATTACAAAATTAATAAATATTCATGTTAGATAATTTGGAAAATAGGGGAAAGCACAAAGGAGAAAACAAAAACCACCCGTGCTCTGAGCATCTAGAGCAAAACACAATTTAGCGTAAATATTGCTTTGCCAATCCACCCCCCCCAAACAGCGGATCATTCTCATTAGCATACAAATATAGAGGTATTTCTTTTGCCCTAAAAAAAATCTGCTCTTGATCCCTTCCCTCCACCTCCAGCTATCTATCACCCCATTTCTCTGCTTCCGCACACAGCAAAACTCCTGGAAATATGGGCTGTACTTGCCATCTCCATCCCTCTCTTGGGGCAAACCATCCACCCCTCATGTCACCCAAACTGTGTCATGACCCACAGCTCCTAAGTCCAACTCAGCGGTCAGCTGTGAGTGCCCGTTGTTCTTTCACCTTTCAGCACAACTGGTCACTCTCTCCTCTTTTGAAACATGTCCTGTCTTGGCTTCTGCCCTCTCTTGTCTTATCCCACCTTACTGGCTGCTCCTTTTCATGTTGTTTTCCTGTTTCCCAGCTCTGTCCTTTGACCTCTCCTCTACCCCTTCATCCGGGATCCCGGTGTTGACTACCTTCAGCCCCCTGAAGGTCCCCATACTTAGAGCTCCAGCCTGACTCCTACATTCAACCTGAACTCTAGACTCCTATGTCCCACCACCTCCGCCCCGTTACCCCCTGCCTGCTTAGCTAGTGGGCGTCTCAGACTTCACTGTTCCAACCTGAGTACCACCCCCTGCCCGACCGGCTCCTGCACAGCCTTCTCCGTCTCAGGAAACGGCAACGCCAATCCTTCCGGTCACTCAGACAAGGAGCCTGGAGTCATCCGCGACTCCTTTCTCACATCCCACATTCAGTTTGTCAGCAAATCCCATCAGTTCTCCCTTTAAAATGTGTCTGACCGTTCCATGCTGCCACCTCGGGCCAGGGCGCCGTCAGCCCCGCCCCTGGATTATTCCAGGAGTCTTCTACTGCTCTTCCCAACTCCACCCTAGCCTCCTTGTTGCCCAGTCTCAGACCAGCATTCAGAGGGGTCCCTTAAAATTATTAGTATTACGTATTGTATTCAATGATGTCACTTCTCTGCCTAAAACCCTTAATGACTTCCCAACTCAGAGTAAAAGCCAAAGTCCTTAAAATGGCTACAAGGCGCCACATGATCTATGCCCCACTCCCACATCACCAACTGCTCTCCCCTTGCTCACTCTGCTCCAGGCACCTGGACCTCCTTAAGGTTCCTTGAACTTGTCTGACCCATTCCTGCCTCAGAGCCCTTGACTAGATTCATACCTCAGGGCCCTTTGCCCTTCCTGGTCCTTAGGCCTGGAATGCTGTTTCTGCAGATATCTGCATGACCTCTTCCCTCACTGCTTTCAAAACCTTATTCACAGGTCACCTTTTCACCTTGTTTTAAGTTGTCCCCTTCTCCTACATTCCCCCATTCCCTCCCACCTTCCACTGCCTCACTTTTCTCCTTGGCGCTTACCACCTTCTAATATCCTATCTAATTTATGTAATTATGCTGTTTATTGTCTGTCTCCCCTGACAGACTGTAAGCTCCAGGAAGGCAGGCAGTTTTCTTTCCTTGGCTGCCATATCTTTAGTACCCAGTGTGTGCTCAACAAACACCTGTTCACTGAAATAAGAGATTAAAAAAAGTGGCCATGACGGTGGCTGGGGTGGGGTTGGGCAGCAGCTCTTAAAAGGGGAGGAGGCCAGGCAGGGATGAGCAGGAGAAGGCAAGGGAGGACAGCAGCAGTCATGGGCAAGGGCCTGAGGGAGAGGCAGAGTCTGGCTGCTCCAAGGGTGCAGGGAGAGAAGGCCTGGCCCTTCTCTTGGTCCTGGGAGGGGGGCCTTTGCTGACTGACCGTTAATGGGGGCCGTCTGCCATCCAAGTCCTCCAGATACCACTTCTCTCTGGAGGACTCCAGATTTCCCGGTCACGCCTGGTAATGACTGTTCCACCACAGAGTCCGGGAGTTGCCCCCAGGATGACTATTGCCCTGCCTTCTTCCTCCGGCTCCTCATAGCTGAATGTTAGGCAACGGTTCAAGCACTTACCGATTAACCCTTCTAATCCTCACGAGAACACTTTAAAGAATGTGCTCAAGTGTGTGATAACATGACCCCCGCTTTATGAAGGCACACAGAGATTAATACTTTGGTAAACTGAGGCACGGAGAGATGAGTGACTTGCCCGTCCATGATGGTGTCAGGATTCAACCTGAGACAACCTGGCTTCAGGCCCTGTACCCTCTCTGCTCTTGTGCCATCTGCGGCCTCAGCAGTTGCCGTTGTTTGTGGTGTGGGTGGATTTAACTTTGCCTTTTGGGCAGTGGGGCCACCACTCAGCCTTGACCTCTGAGGGGGTCCATTTGGAGAACCCCAGATCTGTAGCCACCGCCATGTAGGTGCGGACTGCGGTTGCGGCCCACCTGGAAGAGAAGGCCGGGGGCATATAAGGAGAGGTGCCTGCTACTGTCACAGAGCGGGAGTGGCTGGGGGGTGGGGGTGGGGGGTGAGACGCTCCCCATCCGCTGTTACCTGGAGCCGTGTCCATTTTGGGTCTATGGTTGGAGTTCAGCTGCCGAGTGCCGGTTCCCTTCAGGCGTCAACTTCACCTTTCCGGGGCCTCCCTCAGCCTCCTGCCCTCCTCCATCCTGGAGGTGCTGTTCTCTGCTCAGTGTTCCCATCCTTCCTTACCCCTGTCATAAATTAATTCACACCAAGGTATTACTTTCCTTGTCAGGTTATGGCTTCCAGGGAGGCAAATGGCTTACTTCTGAGCTGTTTCTTTTTCTCTCTGAGAAGCCTGACAGGGCTGTAATTAGGCTTCCCTGAGCCTGTGGCAAGACTGCATTCTTAGTTCTCTCATCTCCTTCCCTCGGCCCTGTGAAGGGAGCAAACATCTGTGTAGTTTTCAGGCCAGGGTAGATTAGTGTTCTTGGAACTGGGGCCCAGCTGTGAGGGCTGAGCATTCCCAATCTGTAAGCGGGTCTTGTCTCCATTCACAAGCCTGTGAGGGTGTTTGGAAAGTTATTTGCAGTTCGGTGCTGATTTCCCATTTGCCCCCAAGCTGTTCTGTGGAACAAAGAACAGCCTCGTGGGAGCTGTGTTCCTGTGGGCATCCCTGGGGGTCTGTGGGAAGAGCTGGGTCCTCTGGTCCTGTCTTCCCAATTTCTCCTCCCTGTCCTCCACCCTCACCCACCGCCTCAGGCCCTCCACCAATTCCCTAGGCATTCGGATGTACGGACCCTTCACTCCTGTGGGGCCAGAGGGGGACTTCCGGGTGCACCAACCCAGGCTGCTTGCTCCCCTGCAGCTGCTCTCCACAGCTGCTCATGCCCGGCCCAGAGTGACGTTAGGGCACGCATTGGTCATGGTGGGCTGCTGAGATTTCCGTTGGGTTCCTGGGAGAAGACAAGTCCCTTTTGTTAGAGCTTCCCAGGGTGGTGCCTGTGCCAGCGAGGATCAAGGCTCGTCCAGCCTTCCCTCACCCCACCAGCAATCCCAGCTTTGCCCAAGTGGGAATGTGCCCAGCCCAGCCAGTTCGGCCAGAAAACATTGCAGTCACCATTGCCTAACATGCAGTCGGTGCTCAAAAAGAAAAGAAAATGAGGTCCAGGCATTGCTCTCCAGTCCTACTTTTAAATCTGCGAACTTGAGGGTTGTGAGCAAGCTGACTGGGGCAGCGGGGGAGCGGGTGGTCACTGGGCGGCGGCCTTATCTGCAGCAGGGATGGTGGAGGCCAGAGTCTATGGCTGCTCCTTTATTGTAGCCACTAGGGGTTTTTATTTTTGTTTTAGTATTATTTATTCATTTAGAAGATCATATGTATTTTAGTATAAGCATGTTGCCAGAATGTAAAAATAGAGAAAATTTTAAAATGGCTTAAAATCATAATCTTTCTATTCTAACAGGCATTGTTTACATTTTGGTATTTTTTGACATTTTAGTGTCATGTTTTCCTGTGCTCGGGGTATTGCTTTTTTCATTATTTTAAAACACTTTTTTTTATTTTTTTAATAATTTTTTATTGTTATGTTAATCACCATACATTACATCATTAGTTTTTGATGTAGTGTTCCATGATTCATTGTTTGTGCATAACACCCAGTGCTCTACGCAGAATGTGCCCTCTTTAATACCCATCACCAGGCTAACCCACCCCCCCACCCCACTCCCCTCTAGAACCCTCAGTTTGTTTTTCAGAGTCCATCGTCTCTAATGGTTCGTCTCCCCCTCCGACTTACTCCCCTTCATTCTTCCCCTCCTGCTATCTTCTTTTTTTTTTCTTAACGTACATTGCATTATTTGTTTCAGAAGTACAGATCTGTGACTCATCAGTCTTGTACAATTCACAGCGCTCACCATAGCACATACCCTCCCCAATGTCTATCACCCAGCCACCCCATCCCTCCCACCCCCCACCACTCCAGCAACCCTCAGTTTGTTTCCTGAGATTAAGAATTCCTCATATCAGTGAGGTCATATGATACATGTCTTTCTCTGATTGACTTATTTCACTCAGCATAACACCCTCCAGTTCCATCCACGTCGTTGCAAATGGCAAGATCTCATTCCTTTTGATGGCTGCATAATATTCCATTGTGTATCTATACCACATCTTCTTTATCCATTCATCTGTCGATGGACATCTTGGCTCTTTCCACAGTTTGGCTATTGTGGACATTGCTGCTATAAACATTGGGGTGCACATACCCCTTCGGGTCCCTACATTTGTATCTTTGGGGTAAATACCCAGTAGTGCAATTGCTGGATCGTAGGGTAGCTCTATTTTCAACTGTTTGAGGAAACTCCATATTGTTTTCCAGAGTGGTTGCACCAGCTTGCATTCCCACCAACAGTGTAGGAGGGTTCCCCTTTCTCCGCATTTTAAAACACGTTCTAACTGCAAGAGTAGTATGATGGACTTTTATCTGTTGTTAACATTTTACACATTTGCTTTTGCTTGGTCTCTCTGTATACACACACACACACACACACACGCACACGCACACACACGGATAAGCATACCGTTGACCCTTGAACAACATGGGTTTAAACTGTGTGGGTATACATGGATTTTTTTTTTTAATATAAATATAGCACAATACTGTAAATGTATTTTCTCTTCCTTATGATTTCTATTTTTAAAAAGGTTTTATTTATTTTGAGAGAGAGAGGGCACAAGTGGAGGCAGAGGGGGAGGGAGAGAGAGAATCTCAAGCAGACTCCGCACTGAATGTGGAGCCCAACGCGGGGCTTGGTCTCATGACCCTGAGGTCATGACCTGAGCCAAAATCAAGAGTCGGACGCTTTTTTTTTTTTAACTTATTTATTTGATAGAGAGAGACACAGCGAGAGAGGGAACACAGCAGGGGTAGTGGGAGAAGGAAAAGCAGGCTTCCCACCGAGCAGGGAGCCCGATGCGGGGCTCGATCCCAGGACCCTGGGATCATGACCTGAGCCGAAGGCAGATGCTTAACAGATGAGCCACCCAGGCGCCCCCCAAGAGTCGGACGCTTAATGGACTTGGCTACCCAGGAACCCCTCCTTATGATTTTCTTTTCTTTCTTTCTTTCTTTTTTTTTTTTTTAAGATTTTATTTATTTATTTGACACAGAGAGAGAGGGAGAAAGCAAGCACAAGCAGGGGGAGAGGCAGAGGGAGGGGAGAAGCAGGCTCCCCGCAGAGCAAGAAGCCTGATGTGGGACTTGATACCAGGATGCTGGGATCATGACCTGAGCCGAAGGCAGGGGCTAAACTGAGCCACCCGGGCACCCTCCTTATGATTTTCTTAATAACATTTTCTTTTCTCTAGCTTGTTTTATTGTAAGAATACAGTGTATAATACATATAACAGACAAAATAATGTGTTAATCATCTGTTTATGTAAGGTTTCTGGTTAACAGTAGGCTATTAGTAGTTACGTTTTTGGGGAGTCAAAAGTTATGTGTGGATTTTCAACTGTGTGGGGGTCAGTGCCCCTAATCCTCTCATTGCTCAAGGATCAACTGTATATTCCTGTAGATATGTATATCTATGTGTGTGCATATATATATATGTCTATCATGCATATTATAAATAATATATGTGTTTATTATTCTTATTAGCCTTAGGGTTTTGATAGCTAGCCAGCCTTAAGGAACCCAAGGCTAGGAATAGGGTATCTGGGTTCTTACCTCACCTCTGCCCCTTATTGACTTTGCCACTGAGTCCCTTCACCTCTCCAATCTGCTTTATCTCTAAAACATGAATAGTTAATTCCTACCCTGTCATTTGGTCATCTGACTGGATCAACTGAGATAATGAGTATAGGGATGCCTCGTAAACTAAAAGGATGCTCTGGCCTGAAGCAAGGCATCACTAAGACTGACTGGGTTGCAGAGCTCAAACCGGGGTGACTTTGGGGGGAGGTCTTCAGCCTTCACAGCTCAGTGGCCCAGGCACTTCCCATGCTGCAAGTCAGCACAGAATCCTGGGGTGTCTCTGTCCAGTGTAAGGGTATGAGCTTGGGGTGAAGGGCACCTGCCCACCTCACTGAGTCCCAAGCTGGGAAAAGCGTCCCAGAACGATGCAGGAGGGCAATCCAATCCAACTACATGCCCTCCCTGTGGTCAGTGGGAAGGAGCACGTAGGGACTGAGTACCAACTCCAAATGACACCCGCGGACATTGCTTTTGGCTCACCTATACTTGTGTTTCAGAGGCAGTTAAGAAGGTGAGTAAAAGACCATTGGCACATTAATCCCATAATTATTTGGCCCTGCTTAGTCCACAGCTGGTTTTCCAGATGGCCTGGACGTCACTTGTTAGGCTATTTCCTGTGGGTAGAGTGGCTGTTGTGGGTCGGGGGAGCCCTCTGCTCCTCCAGGAGTACATGGTTCAGCTTGGGCCTTGACTCAGCAGTGTCCCTAGAGGACCAGTAGATCATGAGCACTTTTCTAAAACACTTTCATATCCATGATTACATTTATCCTATGATATGGGCAAGGCAGGTTCTCACTGTCCCAGTGTTCATGCTGATGAAACTGAGGCCAAGGCCTCACAGCAAGTTGGCGGCAGACTTGGAACACAGCTCTCCGGACTCCTCGCCCTGTGCTCGCTTGGGAAATGGCGGCACGAATGCTGGCTTGCCAAGCAGAGTCACCTAGCAACCGGCGTCTCCTCCCGTTGTGCAGCTCACACTCATGGTGGCTTGTTTTCCTGTGTCAGTGCTGTCTTTGTGCCTAGCCAGCGGAGGCAGGGCTCAGGGGAGGCGGGCCTGGCCCAGTCCTCCCCTTCCCTTCCAGTGTGTGCTCTTGTCTCCTAGGTGCTGCTGGATGAGGAGAGAGAAGCCATGGCAAAGTCCCGCCGGCTGGAGCGCAGCACCAGTAGCTTCAGCTACTCCTCTTACCACACCCTGGAGGAGGTAGGTCTGTCTGCCCAGTCAAGCTCTGGGCTCTGTTGTCCCTTTGGGCTCCCGGGGTCTCCAGACTCGGGCAGAAACTGATGAAAGACTGAGGTCTGAGAGAGAGTGTGAGCCGACACTGGGGAATGCAGAGCAGACACTGGGAGAAAGACTCTCAGCTTCCAAGAAGTCCAGAAGCAAGGATTCAGAGAGAACTGTGGCTCAACAGTGCCGCCCGGGGTAGGTATGGGACAGAGTAATGGGCCTGCTAGGCAGGATGCTGAGGTAGGGACGCGTCACTTGCAGGGGGTGTCGTCTCCATAGCCAACACTGGGGCTGGGGATTCAGGGGTCTCGACCTCTTCACAAGCATTTCTGGTGTCAAGGGGCCCCAGCTGTGGGTGCTAGGGTGTAGCAGGGGCAGGAAGCCAGGCACCTTGGAGAGCCACTTGGTAGAGTAGAACAGAGTTGCCTCGGTTGGAGAAAATGCTTGATCACAGTGACAGCCAGCTAGGGCAGGTGTGACCAACTGTGACCGGTTTATAAAGGAGAACATAGAGACGCCCAGTCCAGAAAGAAACTCAAGGCTCAGGTCCCATTTTCATGTAAAGGACATAGTGATACTGGTATTGCCCACTCTCTGACCATCACCGTTACTCCCTGTTTCACATGGCCTGTAATAGAAAAAATACATTTTTTCCCATGTATTTGGTAATTCAGTTATATACATTGATAGAGGAAAGGAAGGGGTTAATATGGCCTGTCAATGTGTATTAGTATCAGACATAAATAATCCTGCCTTCAGAGGGCTTAGAATCTAAAAGGGCCAAGAAGACCCTAACAGCACTGCAGGGTCTGTGGGGTCTGTCAGATAGACTCAGTGGGCCCAGCAAATGGAAGCAAGAGAAACTTCCACCCTGAGAGAGCCTTGCAGGCTGACCCTGGGGACTGAGTGACTGATCACGCGCGAAGGCTTAGCTCTGGGTGTGGTGAGTGGCCTTCGAATCCAGGCCGACTGCAGCTTATTGCCTTAGGCCTGGTGGGTGTCTTTGATTTGGGCAGTTCTCCATCTGGGTTCTTTTAGATCCTCAAGGGAGGTGGGAAAGCATTCAGGAGGGTGGGATGAGGGAGGGAGAATATCCGGGGAGACCCTCGGGTTTGCCCCTCCCTGCCTAAGTGCCTGTCTGATATACATCATTTCTTGCAGATATATAGCTGGATTGACAACTTTGTAACTGAGTATTCAGATATTGTCTCAAAAATTCGGATTGGCCACAGCTTTGAAAATCGGTCCATTCTTGTCCTGAAGGTAAGAGCTGGTGGTGTTGACCACTAGACTCTACAGTGAGAGCCTCCGGCATAAGGTTGAACTCACGTGGGGTCATGGCTGGGTGGGAGTTGTAGGGACAGAGAAGATGTGTATCCTCCTGCCCCGAGGTGACCCACAGCTCTGGGGTTGTGGTGTTCAGGGCCCCACCCTTGTAGGTATGGGCGGGCGACAGTGCCATGACCCGGCATACCCTCCTCGGTCAGGAAGTAGGTGGGAGGGTTGCGAAGGAGATGGAACTGCAGGGTGGCGGTTGTGTCACCCTGGTCTTGGGATGTGAATGTGGGGGAGCCGGCTTTCTCCCTATTCCCTTGGTTGCGTCATCTGTTAAATGGGAAGAGAGGTAAATAGAGACCTCGTTTCCAAATGACTGAGGTCGTCTGGCTCAGGCAGCCCCTCAGATAGGCCTGAGTCTGTGGGGACCTCCCAGCCCTTCCCAGGGGCCACTGGAAACAGAGTTTGAGCAAAGTTGGCAGCCACAATGCCCTTGGTCATGAGTGGAGGCAGGATAGGTAGGAGTGTGAAGCACCCCCCCACCCCGAAAACAATTCCTAGCATGTGCCCTAAAGGGCGCTTGGGAGTTTGGACCCCACAGGGCCCCTGACACCCAGCTCTCAGAGCAGACAGGCACTGTTGCCCTCAACCCTGCCCCGGGAGACTCTTCCAAAGGGCCAAGTGTCCTCCTCTCCCTTGGGATGTGACCTCCTCTATCTCTGCCTTGATTTCCCCTGGTGGCTGGGCGTGTTCTCCCTTTAATGTTGTCTAAGACCTTGCTACACAAAGTGTGGTCCTGGCACCTGCAGCAGCATCCCCAGGAGCTTGTCAGAAATGCCCAACCCCAGACCCCTCCCCACACCTACTGAGAGTCTGCATGGTAGTGAGATCCTGGGGGATTCATGTGCCCTTTAAAGTTTGAGAAGCACTAGTTGAAGGAAGCTCTGTGCTTCTGGCTGGATCACTCCACTCCCCACGTGCACAAGCCCCACTGCACCCCAGGGCCCCCACACTTCGTGGACTCAGGCACAAGTACCTGCACATTCAGTCCCCCGCCTGGGCCCAGAGCGCCACCCCAGGTGGTGCGCAGACCTCTGGGGCCTGCTCCTGGGAAGCCTAGGGACAGCCCTGCAGCTGTCTCAGTTCAAACTTGTTTGGGACCTTGTGCTTTTACCCAGTTCAGCACTGGAGGTTCTCAGCGCCGGGCCATCTGGATCGACACTGGAATCCACTCCCGGGAGTGGATCACCCACGCCACTGGCATCTGGACTGCCAAGAAGGTCAGCGCAGACGTTGGGGGTGGGGCAGGGGTGGGGACTGTTTGACTATTTCGGGGTGTCTCCAGTTGAAAATTTATACTGGGTTTGTTTAAACGCAGAGGCTCTCTCCCCTCCTGTCCTTTGGAACGGTTGCCGTGTGCTCTGCCCTTAGCACAGTGCCCACACCCAGCCTCTGCCTCCTGGTTGTTTAAAATCCAAGCCTTTCATTCTGCACAAAGAATGTATCTGATGGCTTGATGCCACCCCTGCCTGCAGCCACTGGCTGTGCAAATGCCCTGACCCACCTTAGAGCAGAGCCTGGCAGCGCCTCCCATCCCTTCCAACCCTCCCCCATCCCCACTCTGCCCTCGCTTGCAGATTGTCAGTGAATATGGCAAAGACAGCACCCTGACAAACATACTGAATGCCATGGACATCTTCATGGAGATTGTCACCAACCCTGATGGGTTTGCATTTACCCACAGCATGGTGAGGGCATTTGGGAGGGAGGGAGAGGGGCAAGGGTCAGGGTCAGCTCTGGGGGGGGGGATGCAGAAAAGGGTGCCATGGCTTTGGGAAGCTGAGCTGAGGTTCCCTGGGGGCTGGCTGGTGACTCGGGTCAGCTATGGCTCTTGCCCTTCCACCCCTGTCCTGCTGCCCGGGAAGGCCACTGCTGGCAGCCTGCACCTGTCCTCGGGCCTCTCCCCACATCCTGGCTTTAGTCTGATCTGCTGTCCTGGCCCATCCTCATGCCAGCCGCAGCCTGCCCTAGAGATTCCTTCCTTTTGCCGCTCTCTGTCCTGCCAGACCCGCCTTCTTAGGTCAGGATGTCAGAGGCTCCCACCCCTGGGGAAGGGGTGAATGTCACCTGCATGGGCTTTTTCAGAACCGCCTGTGGAGGAAGAACAAGTCCACCAGACCTGGAGTCTTCTGCATTGGTGTGGATCTTAACAGGAACTGGAAGTCAGGCTTTGGAGGTATGGCAGTCTGCTGGACCTGGGGGCAGGGCTGGAGGAGGACTTGGTCCTTGGCACGTCTCCCACACGGTCAGGTTATGTGGACGCATACCTTGGGAGACGGGGTAGTTAGCTAATGCAAGTGAGTCATGGACGGGGACAGACAAACACATGCCTAGGATTGGCCGTGCGATATGGGGAGAGGTTGCACATGCGTGGTCAACATATGCATATGTGCAGGCTCCATGGGAAACACGGGAAACAGCTCCTGGCATGGGGAACCAACTGCAAGGGTCAAATCCTAAATATGGTAGGGGAAGGTACAAGATAGTCTTCAGGTTGTACCTTTAAGAGATACAAGATGGTCTTGCTGGTTGCTCAAAACTCAGTTTTTATGCCCTCCCCTGCAAATCCCTCTAGCCCCTCCTTGTAGGGAGCCCACCAAAAGAAAATGCCTCCAAACTCATTTCCTGAGAGCCAGGACCTGAAATTTGCCCTTTCAGGAGGCCAGAACAATAGTTTTAATATAGAATAAGCCAATTTCTTATCAACTCTGACTTGAGCCTGGTTTTTATTTTTTGACAACTAAGCTTTGTAATCCTGGGCTGATGGCCTGGTGCATGTCTGCAGGGTCATATTGTTCTAGGCAGAGGTGGGCAGCTTCCTCCCAAGTTCCTTGGTGTTATTCCTGATTATCTCCCTTACCATACCAGGAGAATAGGGACTAGATGGGGAAACTGAGGCCTCCAGAAAACCTAGAGACCATTATGTGGATCCTGGGAATGCAGCAATTGGATGGGTGGCATGCTAGGTCTAGCCAGGACAGGTTGCATGGGCCCAGCCTTCAGGCTCCAGATGTGGCACCCACTACACTGGGGTGGGGTGGGGGGTCGGAGTTTGGCTCCAAGGAGACAGTGCCATTGCTGTTGAAAAGCAGATCCACAGATGGGAGGCCAAACCAATGAGATAGAACATTCTAGATCTTCCCATCACTTTGAAAATCTGGCTTCTTTCAGTTGGTTCTCATTGAAAAATCAGCATCTGAAGCATCCAGACCAGTCTCAGGCAGCTATGGGGCTCTATTCTCTCTTTTCCTGGCCTCTCAGCCCGTGGTGTTGTGGGTGGGGGTTGTCTGAGAATCCGGTGCTGTGTGTAGCTGCTTGTGTAAGGGAACACAACCGTGTAAAAATGGGTGTTTTCACCTCCAAATGACCAGACACTTGCCCCGAGTGGGCATCCATGTGGGCCCCTCGGAACTGGCTGAAGCGGTGCCCACGGACCCCAAGATAAACTGGCTAGCAGAAAGACAAATCATCTCTTAAGGAAAATAACTTTTTTGTGTGTTTCTCCACAGGGGGCAGGAGAGGGGGGGAAAATCAGTAATATACACAATATAAAAAAAATATATGGGAAAAAAAAAGCCCAGGGGGGACAAAAAACTCCCATAATCCCACTACCCAAAGATTACTGCTTTTAATAATTTACCATGTCCTTCCAGAGATTTCCCCTTGCTACAAATTACATTTTCAGAGAAGGAAAAATAAATAGCTAATGAATCCATTAGCAGGTACTTGTGACACAGGCAGGCTCAGAGGACTTGGACTGTGAACGTCAGAGAGAGGCAGGCAGCTAATTCCCATTTGGTCCGGGGAAGATTAGTTTATGCTGCTTAGCTCAAACCAGAACTAATGGCCTGAAGTGTTTCTCCATATTTGGGCAAAGCCACCTGGTCGTTGGCAGGGGAACCGCTTTCCCCGCGTGGGCTGCAAACGCAGACAAAGCTCTCAGCCTCCCCCGCTCTGCTCATCTGTTGCTGTTTGTCATTCATCAAGTGGAGCAGGTGCAGAAGCTCCCGGCAGACACAACAAACAGGGCCGCTGTCCAGCCTGTGGGGCTGCTCCTCACCCTCGCTTCCTGCAGACACATCCCCTTCTAGCCTGGGTCCCCACCCCAGGTGGGACCCCGCAGACCAAGGGGGGACGCACTCCCCGGTGACAGAACCGCCTCTGGGCCTGCCTGCGGACAGAAATAGTGTGTGCCTGGGTTGGTGACTCAGGCGGGAAGATTTTGTTTATGGTTTTATCATTGCCTTAATTTGATTGCTGCATAATGAGTCATCTGTAGACCATCCCTCCCACTCATGCCGCCCTCACCTGCACTCCCCGGGGAGCAGTGGTTTGCTCCAAGCCTAGCGCAGCATCTCAGCTGGTCCCTGGGCCAGCCCCCCAGCCCTCCAGCCAGCGTACTGCCCTGAGGGTCTAGGGGAGCACTCTGGCATCCTCAGGAGGCTTCAGAAGTTGGGGTGACCCCTGACCATGGCCTCAGGCTTGTGTGCAGGCATTTCAGGGAGGAATGAGAGGAGGAACTGGGATGGCTCTTTCCAGATGTGCTCCTAACCCGCAAATCTTGACCAGCCCACAGCCCAGCCCTCCATGACAGGGCCCTTGGGGAAGGGAAGAAGACCCAAGAAGAGGCTAAGAGGAAGGAAAGAGATGGAGAGCAAAGAATCTAGGAGATGGGAACCAATTAAATTTGTGAACAAAACAGAAGTTCAGCTCCTCTCCCCTAACTGAGGTCCCCAAGAAGAATTGCCAAAGGCTCTTTACATCTGTGGCTCCCAGACCAGTCTCAGGCAGCTATGGGGCTCTATTCTCTCTTTTCCTGGCCCCAAGTCCATGTTGCTCCTGGGGCCACGGTTGTGGCAAAGCTTGAGCAGATACTCAGTCTGAGCGCTCAACCGACCCAAGCCTTCGGCCTGGCAGTGGACAGTCGGCAGAGAAGGGTCAGCTCGAAGGGGTCGCCGCTCGTCGGGGAAGCCAGGGTTGGAGACCTAGAGTTTCCTCTGAAGGCAGTCCCGCTTTTCTAAGTCCTTGGTCAGGACTTAAGCAAAGGGCAAGCCAAAGGAGCTCTCTAGAAGGCCCACAGAGTTGCTGAGTCATGGTGTGAATGCACTCCTCTGATGTATTAGACTAGGGTGTGCAGCAGTGATAAATGCCATCCAAATCTCAGTGGCTGAACACGGTAAAAGTTTATTTTTCAGGCACACGAAGTCCAACGTGGGTAGGTGACTCTCCTTGGCAGCTTTCTTCCGACCGTGACAGAGGGATCCAGGATGCTTCCTCCATCTAGAGTTTTTTGCTCCCAACCACATAGACAGAGGAGACTGTGGAGAAGTCATGCCTGCTCTTAACAGCCTCAAACTAGAAGTGACCCATCATGACTGCTCATATTCTCATTGGTCAGAAGTAGTCACATGACCTCAAACAAACTGCAGAGGAGGCTGGGAGATGTAGAGGAATACCTGGATGTTTTGTGAACATTGTCTTTCCCAAACCTGGGAATTCGAACCCTCTGGATGGTTTTATTTTTCTTCCAGGAAATGGTTCTAATGACAACCCCTGCTCAGAGACTTATCGTGGGCCCTCCCCTCAGTCGGAGCCTGAGGTGGCGGCCATTGTGGACTTCATCACTGCCCATGGGAACATCAAGGCTCTGATCTCCATTCACAGCTACTCTCAGATGATCATGTACCCTTATGGCCACTCACTGGAGCCGGTTCCAAACCAGAAGGAGTTGGTGAGATTGGCTGCCTGGGGCTTGGGGGAGGCATCAGGCAGACCGCCAGAGGTTCAGGCCCTCACTCTGAAACAAGGGTCTGGACCAGTTGACCCCATGTTAGGGAGGAGGGGGAGAGCTTGTTGTTCTCACATGTGGTCAAGTTCAAAGCCAGAGGGGCTGTGCTCCCTTCTCATGAGAGCCATCTGCACATTCAACTTCCGGGTTTCTCAGCGGCTGGTGAGGGTGTGGGAGCGTGGGGAGCCCCAGCCTCTCACCCTCTGGATGCAATCTCGCAGTACAATCTTGCGAAGGACGCAGTGCAGGCCCTGTATGAGGTCCACGGGATCGAGTACATTTATGGCAGCATCAGCACCACCCTCTGTGAGTGAGCCTTCCCCTGGGTGCTGCTCTAGGCCCCACATCCACCTGGGGTTGGGCAGGTGCAGGCTGTTTGCTGACTGGCAGGGCTGGTTGGCCACAGGGCAGTGCCGTAGATCTAACTGAGCGGGGTCAGAGCTGCTGTCCACATCTGAATAGAGGGGTGAGTGGTGGTCCCCAGAAACAGGCAACTCCTTCTTTGCAGCATTAATTAATGCCTGGTTCCCAATGTCTGGCTTACTGTGATGTTCCTTGAAGGAGAAGATCCTTCTTGAAGGAAAGCTCCTTGGTGGCCTCAGGGAGCTTTCTTTTTGCTGGGGCAGAGAATGGGGAGGGGG
The DNA here is from genome assembly GCF_009762305.2 of Zalophus californianus. Taxonomy (NCBI): domain Eukaryota; kingdom Metazoa; phylum Chordata; class Mammalia; order Carnivora; family Otariidae; genus Zalophus; species Zalophus californianus. Next base: position 84,339,810 of record NC_045606.1, read on the forward strand.
GACAGAGTGTGGCCCAGGTTGACGCTGGGGTCAGAAGGTGTGGTGTTGTCTGGGGTGAGTTGGGGTTTGGCCCCCAGGGCCCACTTTCCACTCAGGATACTTCTGCACCTTAGGACCACACCCTGTTCTTTCTTCTGGGGGCATTTCTTTGCCCTTTTATACCCAGATGTGGCCAGCGGGATCACTGTCGACTGGGCCTATGACAGTGGCATCAAGTACTCCTTCACCTTCGAGCTCCGGGACACGGGGAGCTATGGCTTCCTGCTGCCGGCCTCCCAGATCGTCCCCACGGCCCAGGAGACATGGCTGGCGCTTCGCGCCATCATGGAGCACACCCTGAATCACCCCTACTAGCAACACCACTCAGGGCAGAGCAGGAGCATTCATTCCCTTCCCCAAGGCCTGGGGCTCCTCCTGAAACCCAAGTGATACATGGTCCTCCCCACACACTTACCCTGACCCCTTAGGAAATAAATAACAAGTTTGAACAGGCTTGGTGGCCTCTGGTGCTTTGGGCTCAGCACTGAGGGGACAGGGGCGGCTTGAAATGCCTCTTCACTCCTCAGGAATTCAGGAGGATCAGGGGGCTAGCAGCCCTTAGATTTAGTCCTCTTGCAGCGTTCTCCAGGCCCAGAGCCGATAACTCACTCTCTGGGAGCTACGGGATACACACTATCCCCTTGGTGTTTACATTCTGAGATGATCCAGAAGGCCCAATGTTTGATCAAAGGGAGTGGGGCTCCAGTGGTGGCATCTCCGGCAGCCCGAGGGAGAGGTGGGTACGGACAGGCACATTCCTTCTCTGCCTGCTTCATTTCCATGCTGTGTAGCAGGGGAGGGCCACATCTCGGAGGCCCCGGCTTGGAGGACCCCGTTCGCCCCCTAAAGGAAGGTGAACACCCTCACAGTCTCCCCTGGTCCGGGGAGCAGGGTCGCAAGCCAGTCAGAGCCAGCACAGCAAAGCACCACCCACCCAGGGAGAGGGAATCCTCTTTCCCCCTTCTCTTCACCCATGGTCACCACGCTGGTCGGGCACTGAGCAGTGAGTCGAGGCCAGGCATTTGCTAAGCAAGCACTTTCTTTAAGGGAGAGAAAGGGACGATATTTTGAGATACAAATGAGGTGCCCCCACCCCATCCCGAGGCTTCCTTACAGCTTTTGCCTTCCTCCACCGCTGGGGAGCAGGGGGAGTGGGTCTCTCTGTCCTGCCCCCAGGGGAAGGCAGGTCCTCTGAAGAAGCAAGCGGGCCACTGAAGAGCTGAAAGGGTCTGTGTAATTCTGAGGCAGAAAATAAGACTTTCATTGGCAAGGGCCAGACTTTTGTTGTTTTGGTCACAAAAGAAAAGGATTGTGGGACCCGTGATTTGGCCCCTGCAGGACACAGAGCACAGGGTTTTACTCTAAATCACAGAGATGGAAGAAAGCAGGGGGAAAGGAGAACAAGTCCCCCTTTCTACGTGCCCTGTAAAAGAAGACAGGGGTTGAATCAGTGGGAGGCGGGGATCAGCGGGGATCAAGTCTCTAGGTAAGGCCCATGTCCAACATGGCAACTGAGCAGCAGATGAACAAGGGCTGAGCAAGGGGTCTAGAAAGGTCATTAAAATGTATCCATGGGTATACCCGTATGGCTGGGTACACCTGACGAGTGCAGCTACTGGGAGCTCTGAAAAAAGAAATGGTGAGGAGGCTTGGGGTAGAGGCAAGAAGGCTAAGCCCAGGGGCCACGGAGGCACGGGGGCCAGGGGATGCCTGTGCCCAGGAGCAGCTGTGCCAGGAGGAGGCCTGAGGAAGTCAGGGTAAAGAACACCTGAAGAACCCAGCTCATCTCCAGGGGAAGAGCCAACAACGGGGGAGGAGAGCATCCCGATTCGGGCCGCAGTTCCTCAAGAGAGGCGGAATTTTTTTTTTTTTTTTTACGCTGGAAGCGATTTGAGCGAGCTAGAATTTCCAAGCTAACGTCTTCTGCTATTAGTGGAAATATGAGACCATGGGCTGAATTAGTATAAGCTATAGACAAATAAAGCAAGTTATACCTTTGCACACTGGAGTCTGTGATTATAACTTTTGTACCCTCTGCGCAAATATTTTCATTTCATCCTCTTGGGGCGGATACTACCATTATTAATAAGCTTGTATTTCAGATGAGGAAAGCACGATCATGATTCGGAGAGGTTTTAAAGGCCACATGAGGCCACAGGGATGGGAAGTGGTTGAGGGAGATTTGGACTTGGGTGTGTCTAACTCCCAAAACCACTATGTCGCCATTTGTCCAAGCGTGATGTGTGACCACACCTGTAGCGGAGTCCACGGGGAGTCGTTTAATGTGAAGGTAGTTCCATTCCCAGACTGAAACAGAATCTCTGGGGTGTACCCCCCGAATCTGTATTTTTACCCTCTGCCCCAGGAGTTGTGAGGTCCCTTAAAGGCTGAGAACCACCTGCTCTCCTGCCTCCCAGAAGAACACACTTGAGTCTTCCTGGGGAAGTTGGGGCTCAGCATCTCCACCCTCTGCCATTATCCATTAGGGCTGAAGGTGGTTACAACAGCGGGAGGCTGGTCATCCTTCTCCAAGATGTTCCTAAGGGGCTGCCTTGGCCCTCACCTAAAGCAGTGTGGTCTGGAGACCACCGGCATCAATACAAAGTCTGGAAATACAAATTCCCAGGCCACCCCAGACCTACTGAACCCAAATTTCTGGGGATGGGACCCAGGTGATGCTAATGCCACGCTGGAGAGGCGTTGCCCTAGAAGCAGGAGTATCTGGACCCTGATGGGTTTCTCAGTAACAACAGTGAAAATAATAAGCTTTTCTAGCACCTAGCCAGGCATGGTTCCAGGTGCATTACAGGATTCAACACATTGCCTCCTCACAGGTCTAAGAAGTAGGACTCTTACTGTCTTGATTTTCAGATGAAGAAGCTCAGACTCAGCGTAGTAGCTAAGGGGCATCCAGCTAACTGAGTGGCAGTCATGCCCTGAGTCGTGCCCAGAGCCCCTTAGGACCAAGGGCCAGGAACTTGTTCTCATAGTCATGTTGGTAAGACCTGTGTACAGCCAATAGACTCATGAAAGTTGGAGCTGAAACTGCTTTACAGAAGGGGGTCTTCTTGAAAGGCAACTTTCTCTTTAAAATCCTTCAATGAATTAACCGCCCCCTGCCCCACCCAAGATGCTACATGGCTGGCCCTGGGGACCTCTCCCACTTTGCCTGAACACCTTGCTCATTGGCCGCAACCTCACCAGCCTCCTCTCAGTTCCTTCCCAACTGGAAGCATTTGCACATGATGCTCCTTCTTTCTGGAACGTTCTCTCCTCTCACTCTTCCTCCAAATGGCCCACTCCTTAAATTTTTCCCTTCAATATAAATTCCTCACCCCAGTCCTTCTAGAACAACCCATTAGAAGTGGATCTATTATCCTCTTTTCCAAGGCCTTATGTATTTCCGTGATTACAATGATAATTGATTGACTTCTTTGTTGATTTGTTTCTGCCACTAGTTTGGCTGCTCTGTGAGGGTAGGGACCATGTTTGGGCTCTTCAGCCTCACTCAGCTCCTGTCAGGTGCACAGCAGGTACTCAGTATTTGTGGAAAGAGTGTTTCTCCTCCTGGGCCTCATACAGATTAGTACTTAGGTTTAGTATCAGGTGACAGAAACCCACCTTACTGTGGCTTAATCAGATCGGGGTTTTATTTTTTTCATGTACTAAGTTGCCTGAGGTGGGCAGAGCAGCCCACCTGACTGAACGTGACTCCTTGAGGCACTGGGGGCCCAGGCCCCTCTGGCCTGGCCTGTTTTGCTACACCCCGTCATGTGACTGAATTCCAGGCAGGAAGGGCAGGGGTGAGCCCGCAGCTGGCTGGCCCATCCAGGGACTTCAGCTTACACTCTGTCGGCTGAGGTTGTGTCAGGTAGTCAAGCTCAGCTGCAAGGGAAGCTGGAAAATCACCTTATAGTTGAGCACGTTGCTGCCCCAAATAAAATCAGAGTTTGGTCGGTAAGGAGAACGGGGAGAATGGGTATTGGAAAGACAGCCGGCTGTCTCCAGAAGCTTCTCTGAAGGGAGAGAAGATCTGAAGGGGTCTCTGAATCCGTTTCTTTGCTCTAGTTAAATTGGCTGACTTAACCATCAAGCCAGAGAACTTTCCAGGGTCCTTTAAAAGCTTCTAGTCCAACCCCCCTCCTCTTAAAGTTATAAAGACTGGGGGTCTCTGGATCATTGAACTTCTGTGTGGCCCCACATGAACCTAACGGCTGAGAGAAGACTAAAGCCAGGGGTCTTCCTCCTCTGACTGAAGGGTCTCCTCAGCAAGCCCAGGAAGGTGCTGGCTGGAGGGGTTTAAGTGTATCAAGTAAAAGCTCAAGACTTAAACATGCAAGTTTTAGAGATACTACAGAAAACCTCTTTTTTGTAAAATCTGAACTTTTTTTTTTGTTTTTCATTTCTTAGGTATATAATGCTAAATAGGAGTTCAGTTTTTCTACATTCTGCTTGGGTTTTTTTTTTTTTTTTCCTTTCCCCTTCCAACAAACTGCTCTTTTTAGGTATGTTTTTTCATCCTTTCACCAGTAAAATTTATGAGCATTTATTTAAAAGAAAAAAACATTGGAAAAACTGAAGAGAGAAAGAGTGATTATACATATGGAAAGCTATAAAGAGCCACAGTGAATGTGTTGCGGTTATTGCTTTCTTAAAAAAACAAACCAGGCCGGCAGTTTGGAACCTGAAAGAGTCCTGTGTGAGGGCAGGCGGGCGGCAGAGGCTGCGAGTGACGGGCGAGTGGCCGGGGGCCAGGGAGTCCAGTGAGTCCAGTGAGGAGACGTTAGCTGCCTGCATCCCCACTCCCCGCCCTCCTCCATCTCCCCTCTGACTGCCCCAGACAGGCCCAGAGACAAAATGACTTTACCGAAAACACAAAATTAAATTTAAAAAAGCTTCTTCAGAAAAACAAGATGGCCCAGACAGCCCGTTACTACAGGCTGAGGGAATCCAGGGATCGCCGGCCTGCCAGGGCCTCCCACCCTGGTGAGGTCACACCACATCTCGAGTCTTGGGGGGCAGGGGGGCCAAGCCATGTTCTTCTGGGGACGGGAGTGTCCTGAAGGACACCTTTAACCTGTTCGGCCTTCCAGGGTTCTCCTTCCCCAAGTATTTGGGACCATCCTCGGGAATGATAGCAAATCCGTTCTTTGGGCTTGCCCCTCGTTCGCCTCTGGCCCCGGGGTCTGCAGTTGGCCTCCTGCCATCTCCTCACCGGCTTCGCCAAGCTCCGTGGCTCCCCACCCACGCTCCTGCCCCTCCATCCACCTCCCTCAATTTCCCCAAAGCCTAGCTAAGACCGCACGGGAACATTTCACAAAATTGTCCTTGGGGATACAGGAGGGAAATACAATGTAGAAAGTAAAACACTTGGACCGGACGCGGGCTTTGGAGTCGGTTCGTGGCCCTTTGTGAGGCAACCCCTCCCTACAGCCTTCACTCTCCTTGGCCCTCTGCCCGTTCCCACGTTGCTTCTCCCCTCCCCCATTTCCTCTTTTACATTAGGGGACATTCCTGCTCGGATCTTCTCTCTTCCGTCTCTGTTCTGGGATTTGGGCTCTGACTTGACATTTCCTAAAGACCCACTGCAGTGTTTCTCTCTTCAGGTTACAAATTCTGCCTCCTTTCCGGACACAAGCACCACCAGCCACTTTAAAGTGATAATCCTGCAGCTTCCAAGCAAACAAACACATAGCTTCTACTGGGCCCTCAGTTACGAAAGCGAAGCTCAAGGAGGCTGCTGTCAGAGCCTCCTCTCCCAGCCCTTACACGAGGCCCCCACGGCCCGCAGCCTCCCCCCACAGCCTCAGCAGGCGCGGCCCCTCTCGACCCACACCGTCCTGGGAACCCTCGCCCATCGCAAGTCCCAGGGCCCCTGTGGCTCTACTGTGATCTGCCCCCAAACCTGGGAAGGCCCTCTGTACTCTGCCCAGACCTGTCACCAGGCTGTGATTTGTTTGGGGGTGAAAAATACAAATGTCTTAGAATCATAAAGTGTCGCAGCTGGAAGGGACCTCCAAAATCCTTCTGTCCTACTCTCTCATGTCATAGATAAGGAAACTGAGGCTCAGGGATGTGCGGTGACCTCCCCGAGTCATATAACGGGTTTGTGGCAATCTACTTTCGGACGGTGTTCCCTCTCCCGTTTTGCCGTCTTCTGAAGTTAGAGAATGCCTTTGTGTTAGCTGTGCACTTCCTTCAGGCGCGTGTGACAGAGAGCCAGCTTGCTAAAGCTGGAGGGGGAGAAAATGGAATTAGTTGGCTCATCTCTAGAGCTGCGGTGGGGGTGGGGTGGCTAGACCCACCTGAATCACCCGGCCTCAGAGTTGGGAAGGGCGGTCCCTAGGGGAAGACAGAGGTGCTTTTACCAGAAGGAGGATGCTGGGCAGGGAAAAGGAGAGATGTCCATTACAGGCCACCACTTAGCTGCCTCAGATTCTCACAGCCTTCTCTTCCCATACACACAACCGTATCCCATACAGCCTTGAACACACTTGCCAAAGCGAGACAGCTGAAATCTCCTCCAGCTACCGCATTCGGCCATTTTCACTGTGCCTGTTTGTGCTATTTGCAAGGATATCCCTTGTCCACAGTCTTCCTTTGATCCCCGACATGGACCCGGACTGATTCTCCTGCCTTTTTAACAAACCATTTTCTATGTTTTAGTTTGGGGATCTTTAAGCATTGTCTTAGAGCTTCCGTTTACCACGCTTGGGCACTCTCTGGCAACAGTGTTGCCATGAATAGTTGTCCAGTGTGTGCACTGCACAAAAGCATTCTGCTGAGAGGATGAGGGACTGTGTCTGCCCAGAGGGGGAAGGATGCACTTTTCCATTTCACATAAGGTCTCTCCTAGGCTAAAATTGTATTGTCCTCTGACAAAACGACCACTTTAAAAGCTCAGTAAAGGGGCGCCTGGATGGCTCAGTCGGTTGGGAGTCTGACTCTTGATTTCGGCTCAGATCATGATCTCGGGGTTGTGGGATGGAGCCTCAAATCGGGCTCTATGCCCGGTGCGGAGTCTGCTTGTCCCTCTCCCTTTGCTCTTCCCCTGCCACTTGTGCAAGCTTTCTCTCTCTCTCTCTCAAATAAATAAATAAAATCTTTAAAAACATAATAAAATCTTAGTAGGTGCATCACTTAGAATGCTTTTTACAGCCTCAGTGCTTTGTATAGTTAATAAAAAGGAAATGTATATTCCTTGATACTGTATAGTCCAAAGGTGGAGCGACAGACTTGACAATATCCAGGGAAGTGTGTCTCCTCAAGAGTGGGAAAACATTTTCTAGAAGCTTCCTTGCTGGCTTCCCTTCACTTCTTATTGGTCAAACTGGGTCAAATGCCTACCCCTAAATCAATCACCTGTAAAAGACAGTGGGATTCCTCAATTGTCTTAAGCCAATCTTGGAATTTATCCCTGAGCTGGGGATGGGGTGACTTTCCTGAGGGGTGATACCTGCATCGAATCTTGGTTTGTTCAGCGAGGGAGAAGGGAGGGACACTGGACTCTCTACTCCATGTGGCTACAGCAGGCCTTCCTCGGTTTACGGTTTAGGTTCAGGCCTCTGGCCTGTGACCTTTCCTTGAATCTGGATGCCAGGCTGGTAGCTTCTTTCTCATGCTAATAGGGGTCTTGATGCTCTGCATACACTCCCAGTTTTCTGCTTAAAGGCCTTCATCTTTGCCCTTGCTTTGGACCAATGTGAAAGAAGCCCCTGTGGGAAGGCAACGCTGTGGCCTTCTGCTCCAGGTTCCATTCTAGCAAACTGGTCTTTACCAAGAGGCAATTTTCAGCTTCCTGAGGTGCTTTGGAGGGACCCAGGGAATTAGGCCTAGCCTCCGCCTGAGACCCGAAGTCCTCTCCCATTGTGTTTTCAGCTTCCTGACATTGCTGGCCCTAATTTTAGCTTGCAGCATTAAATTAATCTTTCCCAACCTTGCAAGAAAATAGATTACATGACTCTTGATCACCTTAGGTTGCTGGCTGGAGGCTTCAGGAGGCCCGCTTGGCGGGGCTGTCCCTCCCCCCAATCCCCCTTCCTCCAGTGGGCTTGTCTTTTCTAGAAGGAATTCACAGAAGGCCCAAGAATTAGCCAACACCCCCAACATGTGTAGTGTGTGTGAAACAGAGTCAAACCTATAGGACAGCTTTGGATTTAAGAAATACAAAAAGAAATATTGTTTTCATAATGCAAACTGAAGAAAGGCTCTACAAAACCTTTTTTCTTGCTGGGGGACAGATTTGAGAGCTCGAGAACACTGCAGGGCCCTGAGAGTTGAGGGAGACTATGAGGGATGGCTAAGAAACAGTTCCTGGTCTGAGGAAACTTATAGTCTCACAGGGGAGACACACATTAAGGAGGAGTAAATGTGAGTTTGTGTTCAAGCACTGCCTAGTGTAATGAACACCCATTCCTTTCTGTGCCTAGTAAAATCCTGTCATTAAGACTCAGGTCAAATGTCGCCTTCTTGGTAAAGTCTTCCCTGGAATCCACTTCTCATGCACGGCAGAGAAAACGCCCCACTCAGGTCTCCCGCAGCGAGGAATGCATCCCCAGTAAGTCTTTTGCTCATGTCATCCTGTCTTGGTAACGGCTTCTTGTAAGACCTGTTGGAGAACCGGAACGTTGGTTGGTTACTTCCATCTTCTGCATGAGACCGTGGGCTCTCTGAGATCAGGGACAAGTCAGTGGGGAGCTGAATTGTTGTGGTGAAGCCACACTTCCCACAGGCTGCCCCCAGCCAATGACTGGTGTTTCTGGGGGATGCAGGACTCCCCTGGCTTGCAGCACTGGCTCCAAGATTTTGTGTCAGCCTGGCCAAAATATTCTCAGAATGGCTCCTGTCTGCGCTTCTCCTGCCCAAACTCCTCTCCTCCCTGCTCTCCTCCTTTGAGGAGAGACCGGGCAGATACTTGAGAAAGAGGCCAGAGGAAGCTGCAGGTAGGAAGTGGGTCTTATCTGGGGCCTGGAGATCAGGCAAGGCTGCTGGAGAGGAAAGAAACAGTCTTCATGGAGACCCCGCATCTGTTGAGGATGGTTTCAGTGTTCTATCATCTTCTCAGAGCTAAGCTTAGAGGAAAGAGTGGGGGGTCAATAGAATGGAGTCTCTCTGTCCTGGCATAGGAGGGTCGGCCAGGTAGAGGGTGGGTTAGGGAGGCAGAGGGAACAGTTGGAAACCAGAAAGGGCCACTTTGGCTGTTGTCAGTGTCCAAGCCCGAGGCCCTGACACAGAGCAGGGCCCCCAGATGGTGCTGGGTAGCCCCTGGGGGCCCCTGTGGATTAGAGCGGATTTGTGTGAGATGTTTCTGCAGTGAGATCAGCATCCAGAGCCAGAGTGAATTCCCCCTTGCGAGTTCCACTTTCTCCTGGACACTGTGCAGTCCCAACAGGGGTCTGGCCCTGGTTCCCAGCACCAGGCTTTCTACTCTGATGACATCTGGTTATAGTTCCCATCAAGGGCAGCCCTGATCCTGAGCCCCATAGCGGCGGGGGTGGGGGGAAACACTGGTGGGAGTCGGGCTCCCGCCCCAGCTGCTGCTGCTGTGGTCTGACTCCCACGAGGCCACTGAGGCCGGGAGGACTGGGGCTGTCCCCCGGAGGGGGACGTGCCTGGCACCGGGGAGGGGCAGCCCTGGACCCAGCCAGCAGGTGCAGGAGCGGGACGGGGGCGGAGAGTCCCAGCTGGCTCTGCCGTAGTAACAGAAGCGCTGGCACTTAGGAACGTGGGGGAAGGGGAAGCCCTCACCTGAGGCTCCAGCTGGCGTGGCCGCTCTGGAGTCCACTGCCCGGTCAGCAAACGGGACTGAAGCCCAGGCTCCGGAGTCCACTGCCCAGTCAGCAAACGGGACTGAAGTACCAGGCCAGGTACCCGGGGCTGTGGGCGAGCCGGGGCCCAGCTGGAAGGCCTCAGGCCCCAGCCGACCCTCAGGCTCAGGTGGGCACTTCACGGCCAAGGGCTTGAGGCCTGGCTTATCTCCCCAGCTGCCCTGTTCCCTGCCACTTTATCAGGGAGGGTGAGAAGGTGTCAGAGCTCAGGACTCCGTCCTCCCTCCCCGTGGGACAGGGCCCAGGTGCAAGGGGGAGGACAACCCTTGGCCATGGCCAGAAGACCTCTGACCTGGGGGAGTTTAAAAGGCCCCAGGACCTTCTCTCAGCCTCAGCTGATGTTCCCAATTAGCCGCGGGATGAGGCGGGTGCTGATTTTCAGTGTGTTGCTGGGGGCTGTGCTTGGCAAAGAGGACTTTACAGGGTACGAGGATGACGGGAAGGGGGTGCTCACGCAGCAGAGGGGAGGACCCGGCCCCTGGCCAGCTTCTGGAGGCGACAGACAGGCTGACTTGTGGGAAGACTCCAGAGAGGCGCAGACTAGTACACCCTGGGAGGCAGGCTGACCAGGGGCCATTCCAAGCCCCGGAGAAATCCAAGCTCGAAGGAATTTTTAGGAGAGGAGGTGGGAGGAAGCCTGGCTGGCTTTGGAGAGAGAAATAGAGTCTAAACTGGGATGGGGATCTCAGTTGTGTCCAGAAGGTTCCAAGGAGCGTAGACCTCCCCTTGCTAAGGCCTCTCATGATTCCTCCCGCTCAGCCAGAGAGGATAGAGGCCCAGCCTTTGGATTCCAGGCTTCTCTATGCCACTCTCCTCCCACCGGGGGAGCGTGAGAGGCCAATCCAGAGCTGCTCGGGCCCTTCATCTCCCCTCCCTCTCTGCCCAGGCATCAGGTGCTCCGAATCTCTGCTACCGATGAAGCCCAGGTACAGAAGGTGAAGGAGCTGGAGGACCTGGAGCACCTGAAGGTCCGAAGAAGTGGGGAGCCTTCCCCGAGGCCCCAGGGTTCCTCTCAGGCTAGCCGGACCCACCCCAGGATGCCACCCTCCCCCGGGGCCACCTGGGGCCTGGGCCCTCTCTCCTCAGCCACCCAGAAAGGACCCAGGGGACTGATCCCTGTTAAGAAATGATTTAACTCCCACCGCCCCCCCCCCAAGTCCCAGAATCTTGCTGCCTTCGAGCTTCTGAGCAAAGGGGGGGGGGGGCCTCCTTTCCGGCACTGCTCTCTCTCCCCTGTGCTTTCTTGAGCTCCTCCATACTGCCATTTCCCCGACCACAGTGAACTCTGTCCAATGGCCATGGTTTCCCCTTCGTCCCTGGCCCCTAACAGCCATGCTGCGGCCGCAGTTGTAGGGGACACTCTGGCCTAACACCCCCTCCCGGGCTGGCCCCTTCCCAGCTCACGGGGACAGTGCCTGCTCTCGTCCTCCCCAGCTGGACTTCTGGAGGGGCCCTGCCCAGCCTGGTTCCCCCATCGACGTCCGAGTGCCCTTCCCCAGCACCCAGGCTGTCAAAATCTTCCTGGAGGCCCATGGCATCGGGTACACGACCATGATTGAGGATGTGCAGGCCCTGCTGGACGAGGAGCAGGAGCAGATGTTCGCCTTCCGGACCGGGGCCCTTTCCACGGACACCTTTAACTATGCCACCTACCACACCCTGGAGGAGGTGAGGGACCCCTGGGGTCACTCCGCGCAAGCACTAAGCTCCGCCTCAGGCTGGCAGAATGTGGCCGACCTGGGTGTGCGGGGCGCCTGCTCTGTCCCCTAGTGGCCTGGGGGGCCGGGGTCGCGGCTCCCCTGAATCTCAGTGCTTGCAGCCAGCGGGCGAATGGAGCTGCTCCAGAGGCATCCGGGTGCCTGGCAGCCACTCCAGCCGGCCTCGCCTTCTCTCCCTTCCTCAGATCTATGGCTTCATGGATATCCTTGTGGCTGAGTACCCGCAGCTTGTCAGCAAGCTCCAGATTGGCAGCAGCTACGAAGGGCGTCCCATCTACGTGCTGAAGGTAACAGGCACCTGCGTGAGAACATACCTGGCGCATATGGGAGAACGGGCAGCCCCCTGTGTGTGTTGGGCCTCGGGGGCAAGCCCACGGTCGCAGAGAACACACCGTGACGTGAACGCCCCATGCTGACATTGGGGAAGGACAGAATCTCTATGCTGGTCCAGCTGTATGCATACCTGTACACACACAATTCTTAAATTTTTAAGTGACCCGGGTATTTTTTTAAAAGATTTTTTACTTATTTATTTGAGAGAGGGAGAGAGAGCGCGCATGAGAAGGGGGAGGGTCAGAGGGAGAAGCAGACTCCCTGCTGAGCAGGGAGCCCGATGCGGGACTCGATCCCGGGACTCCAGGGTCATGACCTGAGCCGAGGGCAGTCGCTTAACCAACTGAGCCACCCAGGTGCCCGACCCGGGTATTTTCAATCAAGTGTCACATTGTGGGAAGTATCCCAGAGTCGGTGGAGTCCAGAGAAAATGTTTTATTTGTGATGCCCCACAGAGAACTGTGTATGGGCAGCAGAAGAGGGCAGGGCCCAGAGTTCTGGCTGAGGCCCATTTGCCCCAAGGCCGTATGAAGGCCGGAGGCCACGTTCTGCTGGATTCCTGTCCGGACACCCCACTCCCCACCTCACCTGAGTGATGGCCCCACAAACGGAGCCTCAACCTGACATACCCGGGGAGCAGAAGGCCTCTGGGCCGGGGTAGGCTCCCCTTCAAGGAGCCAAGACAGGATGCTAGCTGGATCTCCCTGTTCTTCTTGTCCAGTTCAGCACTGGGGGAAACAGCCGTCCTGCCATCTGGATCGACACCGGCATCCATTCCCGGGAGTGGGTCACCCAGGCCAGCGGGGTCTGGTTTGCAAAGAAGGTAAGCCTGGGGCGGTGAGCAGGGCTCTTGCCTGGTGGGGCTGGCGGTCAAGGCCCACGGGAGCCCTGGCCTCCTCTGTCCACCCAGAAGCAGTGATGCAGAGGGAGCAGGTGCTCACTGCCTCAGTGTGGCGGACGGCTGGCCTGACCCCCTCTGCCTGTCCGTCCCCTAATTCCGCACCAGATCACACAGGACTATGGCCAGGAGCCCACACTCACCGCCATTCTTGACTCCATGGACATCTTCCTGGAGATTGTCACTAACCCTGACGGCTTTGCCTTCACCCACAACAAGGTATAGGCCTTCTCCCATTCTTTGGAGGTTTAAACAGGGTGGGTCTCTGAGCCCCACAAGCTAACTCACCCCTAATCTCAACCCCCAGAAGTTGAGGGAGGGGCAAATAGACCTGTCTTCCTAGACCAGGGTTCTCATCCTCGACATTCTTGACATTTGGGGCAGAGAATTCTTTTTCTGGGGGGGGGGGGCTGTCCTGTGCCTGCAGAGTGTTTAGCATCATCCTGACCTAATACTCAGGAAATGCCAGGAGCAACCCTCTCCCTTGAGAGAGCCAAAAATGTCTTCAGACTTTGCCAAATGTCCAGGTATCGTCCCCAGGGGAGACCCACTGCCCTGGACCTTATTTCCTAGCTTTATGTTACTTTTATGGCAGGTACAGCATGCTACCAAGCTAGTGTGTGTCGTGGGGGGGGGGGGCGGGGCACGTTGTGGAGGCACCTGGTGAAATGCCATCTACTGTTGCCTCTGTTCTCCTTCAACCAAGAGCCTCCTTTGCAGACCTTCCTGACAACCAGTTGAAAGTGGTTTCTGACCCTTGCTATGTCCAGCCCAGTGTTACAGATTGGGTGCTTCGTGTTGTTTATGGCCGCTCACAGCCCACCCTGCTGTCTGCAGGCTCTGGACGCCAGCCCGGCATGGTGACAGACAAGTGTCTTGATTCCTTCCCCAGAATCGCATGTGGCGCAAGACTCGGTCCCTCACGGAGGGCTCCTCCTGTGTTGGAGCGGACCCCAACCGGAACTGGGATGCTGGCTTTGGGAGTAAGGCCCAGTGTGATATGGAAGCAGGGATGGGAAACCCAGCATGGCTTCTTCCCTTCCTGGGTCCTGTTGCCCCCTCCCCTTTCCTGCCCCAGCGGTGAGGGCGGAGTGGGGGGGTGGGTGTCAGTGTCTCCTCTGGGGCTCTTAGTGAGGTTTTCTTGCGCCGTGTCTGTAGAACAAATCTCCCCACAGTGGAATTAAGGTCTGAAATCTATGTAGGGGTTTTCGAGGGTAGCTTCAGCTCCTTCCCTCTGTGGTCCCTTCACTACAAGAATGGGTCTTGGGGACGCCTGGGTGGCTCAAAAGCATCTGCCTTTGGCTCGGCTCATGATCCCGGGGTCCTGGGAGCGAGCCCCATGTAGGTCGTGTCGGGCTCCCTGTTCAACAGGGAGCCTGCTTCTCGCTCTCCCCCTGCTGCTCCCCCTGTTTGTGCTTGTGCATGCTCTCGCTCTCTCTCTCTGTCAAATAAATAAGATCTTAAAAAAAAAAAAAAGAATGGGTCTTTCTTGAGACCCTCCTGGGGCATGTCCATCCATGTTGCCTACGCCTGGCTGGGGAGGGAGGCAGGACCCCCAGGTTATAAAAGGCCTTTGGCCTTTCCTTAATCCCAGGGTAGGGGTGAGCCCTCCTGCATTCCACCTCACCCCTGCTTCCATGCGAAGAACTTGAGGCTGTAGAAGCCACGCTGCTTGGGTGTAAGGAATGCCAACGATCCTTCTTCCTCTCCCACAGGGCCTGGAGCCAGCAGCAACCCATGCACAGAGACTTACCATGGCAAGTTTGCCAATTCTGAAGTGGAGGTCAAGTCCATTGTGGACTTTGTGAAGAACCACGGGAACATCAAGGCCTTCATCTCTATCCACAGCTACTCCCAGCTCCTCCTGTATCCCTATGGCTACAAAGCAGAGGTGGCCCCTGACCAGGCTGAGCTGGTATGTGCCCATCCCCCACTTGCCCTGTGGTGCCTAGCACCCCTTTCTCCCATGGAGCCCCGATGGCTTAGGAAGACCTGCAAGGCAGACTAGCCTCGATTTCTGCCTGGAAAACTGAGGCCCAGTTGGGTTGAGTCACTCCTGTCACATGACAGAGCAAGGGGCAGGGCTAGACTTGGAGCTGGTACCACAAGCTCAGTTTGGAACTGCAGTGTGACCAAAGGGCAGTGACCGAAGTGCCAGCCAGACATCCCATGGGGTTAGAGGACCACAGGGTCACTGAACTCCTGCTCTTTGCTGGGCTACTTCCCAGCTGGAAGTTGGGCTACCCTGGCCCTCCTGTTCTGGGGGGGTCTGCTGTTGCTGCCCATAACAGGTGGTACCGCTCGGCATTTTCTCCAGGACCAGGTGGCCAAGTCTGCTGTGACAGCCCTCTCCTCTCTGTATGGCACCAAGTTCAAGTATGGCAGCATCATCAAAGCAATTTGTAAGTGGGTGCATGGTCTCTGCAGGGGCACCGGGAGTAAGCTTAGCTGGCGTTTCCTGCCTGGGGTAGTGTCCCTCCTTGGGGCAAGTGCCCAGCGGTGCTTAGATCGGGGAACACAGGCGAGGAGAACAGTTCTCGGCCGTGCCTCGGTGGGCAGCGGGGCCCTTTTCTGACCTGAACTCTGCCTTCTTTGATACCTTCCGATAAAATGTATCAGCTCCTCTGAGAACTTTGGTCCCCTTGTCTTAGGTTAAGTCCAGCTTTATGGAGGGGCTGGAGGGTTCTGCTGGCATTTCTGTATCACCAAGAAATTCAACTTAAAAAAACACTCCTCCTCTGATGTCTTTCAGTTAGAGACTAGATCCTATCTATCATCCCCAGCTTAGTTGTCCCTGCCATGCCGCTGGGAGGAGCACTGCTACATCAAAACGGAATTCAGTCAGCAAATGTTTACTGAGCACCTACTATGCATCAGGCCTTGTTTTCCGTGCTTGGGAAACAGCTGGGAATAAGCAAAGATCAGGAACCATACATTCTAGTCGGGGAGAGTGACGATAACCATGAATTAGTAAATGATACCGTATGTTAGGTGATGAAAATTCGGGAGAAAAAGAAAAGCTAGAACAGAGTAAATGGAATCAAGGGTACTGGGCATGGAAGCTGGGGAGGTGGGTGGAAGGGTAGGCCTCAGTGAGTTGGTACTATCTGGGCAAGTGTTGAAGGAAAATGAGGAAGGGAGCCAAGAGGCTATCTGTCTGGGGAAGAGCCTTCTGGGCAGAGGAACCTTCTAGAACAAAGGCCCTACCATGTGATCTGGACTGGCGTGTTGGGGGAATGGCAAAACAGCGTGGAGCCCCACGTGACGGCAGCCGGCGGGTGGGGGGGGAGAGTGCACAGGGTCATAGGGAACTAGTGGGGTGGGGGCAGATGCCATAGGGCCCTGAGGAATGCAACAGGTTTGCCGGCTGACAAGAGGCAGGGGACAGGGACAGAGGTGGGGGGGTCTGCACATACCCCTCACGTACCTCGTGCCCAGAGTGCCAGGTGTTAGTAGGCGAGTGGGCCACAGTCTTAGCTACAGCTGGCCTTGCTTTTGGATTCCAGGCCTGGTTTGGAAGTGGTTTCAAACTGCATCAAAGTTTTCTACTTCATTCAATGTTGTCAAATTACATTCTGATATGCAGCCGCCTCCCGCACCCCGGCCCGATTCAAAAGCAACTTCGTTACCCACTGTTAACTGCAAATCTGGGCCAAGTTTCCTCCAAAAAGACAGCCAAGGGGCTTTTACTTTGCCTCTGGCTCTTTGCACTTTCTCCTGCAGACCAGAGCCCCAGGGGACAAATCCTGGTTACTCAAGTGGGTAACTCTGGTATATTTGGACCAAAGCAGCTGTTGGAGGGAGGCGGTTTTCAGTGGGGCTTTCGCAATTGCGAGAATGTTCTTGCATCCCCCTGTGATAGGAGAACCACAGCTGGTCCCTCTCTCTGGGCCTCTTGAGCTGAGACCTTTTGGGGGAGCTTCCTGGGAGGAAGCCAGGCTGCTTGGTCAACAGCGGGCCCTTAGCAGACGCGGCCTCCCGTGAACCCTGCACGAGGCTCCGGGCTTCGGACCATTGGCCCAGCCCACATTAATGTGTCAAGAGTGATTGACCTTTGCTCTCTGGCATCTGCTCCCGCCCCAGACCAAGCCAGTGGAAACACCATTGACTGGAGCTACAGCCAAGGCATCAAGTACTCCTTCACCTTCGAGCTCCGGGACACGGGGCGCTATGGCTTCCTGCTGCCGGCCTCCCAGATCATCCCCACGGCCCAGGAGACGTGGCTGGCGCTTTGCACCATCATGGAACACACCCTGAATCACCCCTACTGAACTGGCCCTTCGGGACCCTCCTCTTCCCCCGCCCCCTCTGGCCCCAGCCAGGCAACCAAATAAAGTCTGAGTGTCCATGGAACAGAATCTGGGGGC
Organism: Zalophus californianus; assembly: GCF_009762305.2. Lineage (NCBI taxonomy): Eukaryota > Metazoa > Chordata > Mammalia > Carnivora > Otariidae > Zalophus > Zalophus californianus. The sequence goes on from NC_045606.1 coordinate 84,356,992, forward strand.
TGGCATGGAGGAGTGCGTCTGCCTTTGCAAGCCGGGGCAGAAGTGGTTTAGTTCCTGCAGGCCTCCCTGGGAATGTGTGGGTGGCTGGACTAGATGACCCCTAAATTCCCCTGCATTCCAAGGTCCTCTGAAGTTGGATCCAAGTGGCGTCGGTTTTAATTAGAGCACCCCGCGCTCAGCTCATCAGTGCGGTGGTTCGTTCATACCTGAGTAGCCAGCGGCCGCCCGCTGCAGCTGCTAACCAAATGCCAGGCACCCTGCAGGGGTGAGGAATTCAGCCTGCACAATAGTAGAGCTAGTTGGGTCCGTTTATCTACAGGAGCAATCACTGAGTATGGACTAGAATAATCTTGGTGGCCGCTGCTGTCCCAAATAGACATTGCAGCCAGGCAGAGCAAATTTAATTAAGTCGGAAGAAAACAACTGGGTTCAATGAAAAATTTACTGGAGATAAAGAACAAACACCAATCCCAGGACATTTTATTAACTGTAGTACACCACGAAGACTTTGCTTTTAGGGACAGAAGTAGCCTTATTTTCATGTGCCACATCCTTTCTAGCATCCTTTGACACATGGTCTCCACTTCCTCTCCTGTTTTACCCACCACCACTCCCTTACCATTTGCAAAATTTCTCAAATATAAGGCCCTCCCTCTGATACTGTCCAGAGCTCCTAAAACTCACTGGCTTTCCTCCTTTGGCTCGGTGGTTCTGATGGCTGTGACATCCAACGGAGCTCTAGCACCACAATACATTGGGCATCTCAGCTTTTTTCAAAGCAAGAATCTACCCGGTGTTTCTTCCAAATCTCTTCAGATGCAAATGTGGAGCAGGGGGTTATTCTCACAGCAGTCACTGGGAAGGGAGTGAGGGTGGATTGGTAGCTCCCCAAAGAGGGAAGCTGCGGGGTAAAGATGGCAGCTTTCCCCGTGTGAGCCAGGCGAGGTGTTACAGCACCTCCAGCTCCAAGGATGTAAAAGTCTTATCTTTTCCACGGGTCAAATGCTCTATTTTTGTTGTTTGTTTTGCTACCAAACATTCCAGAAAACAAAAAGTATGAGGCAGACTATACATACAGTATATATAAACTTACATATATGTAGGTTTATGAGGCCAGGTAAAATGGCATTTCAGTCTTTTTTTAAGATTTCATTTATTTGAGACAGAGAGCGAGAGCGTGTGCACACACACGTGCGTGACTGGAGGAGGAGGGAGAAGCAGACTGAGCGCAGAGCCTGATGCGGGGCTCGATCCCAGGACTCAGAGATCATGACCTGAGCCGGAGGCAGCCGTTTAACTGACTGAGCCACCCAGGCACCCCAATATTTCAGTCTTTCCAGAAAAATGACCTAAAGATTTTATAACACTTCCTTCAAGTTATCTTTTGGGAAACACTTCCATTCAATCTGTGTAGATAAGCTGAAACCCATTTTGATGGCTCAGTTTGGACAAGTGAAAAGCTGATCTTATTTTTTTGCTTAAGATGGATAAGCAAAAAAATATTAAGTTTGCAAGGACACTATATCTTACAAAATCGGATTACTTAGACTTCAAGGATAGAATTGCTTAATTTAAAATAATCGTGCTTCTGGATAGCAGGCACCGCTTTGTTTGGCATTCAGTCTCCAAAACCACAAATAGTAGTTGACGTATAGATGCCCAACAAATATTTGTTGAGCGAATGTTCTCTAGGTTTGCTAATGAATGAACTCATGAATTTTGTAATCTGTACAGTGTAGGCTTGTGAGTTATTTTGAGTTCCCTGAGTTGTAGTTTAGAAAGTGAGGCTCTGAGCAAGTAAGAGTCTTAAGACACCTGACAAGATAAGGAACGAACCCCAGAATGAAAATTCCATGAGGGCAGAGTTTGCATTGTTTTTTCAACACGTAATCCCTACTGGTTGGCCAAATACATGGCACATAGTAGGCACTTAATAAATACTTGTTAAATGGAGACATGGAACTTGTTAATACTATTTTTTTTTTTTTTTTGTATTTCCAAGTGTAGGAAGGGGTTTCCATCTTATTGGCAGATACATATTTTTACAAATCTGTATAAATTTTACTTTATAAATAAAAATATAAAGCAAAAAGGGAAATGATAATTTTAGAAAATAGTGCAGCATATATGAGAAAGTATTAAAAACCTTGAGGGGAAAAGAGTTCTTAGAAGTAAAAGGGGTTAAATAAAAAGGACTACCATTTCCAAAGAAAGATAAGCAATTCCCAAAAGAAGAAACAGAAAAAGCCAATAAATGTATGAGAGATACTGATCCTCTGAGTGATTTTTTTGTACATTAAAGAAAAGCAAAGGAATCATTTTTCTCCCATCAGATTGACAAAGAAAAAAAAAAAGACTGACAACTCAGTGTTATCAAGGGTATGAAGAAATAAGACCTGTCATATACTACTGGTGTGAAGATAGATTTATGCCACCTTCCTGGGGGTGGCAGCGGGGAGGGGGGGTGCAATATAAATCAAAATTTCAAATGTATTGTTGCTTTAACCCAGAAAGTGCACTTGGAGAAATTTATTTTATAAAAATATTCAGACAAGTTCAAAGATATGTATGTACAAGGCTGTAATAATACAAAATTAAATAAAAAGCTAAAGAACTACCTAGGTACCAGTATTGATACCCATATGACATGTTTAAACAATGGAGTATCGCGAGGCCAGTGCAGACCGTGTTGACATGGGGAAATGGGTCACAAAATACTAAGTGAAAGAAGCCAGCCACATAATGAAAATGTTCTAAAACAGGATTGTGGTAATGGTTGCACAACTCTGTAAATTTGCTGAACATCACTGAATTGTACACTTAAAAATGCGGATTTTAGAGGATGGAATTTATACTTCCATACAGCTGTTTAAAAGTATAAGAAGTTGGTTACAAATTAGTATGTCGAGTATGAATCTCAGTTTTGTTTGAAACACACATACACATACTATGCCAGGAAGGGTATATTCCCCAGTAATAATGGAGGTCACCCTGGGTAGTGGTGGTGGTGGTTTTCCCTCTTTTCTGAATTTCTTGCAATAAGCTTGTAGAATCAGGAAAAAACACAACTATTTCAAACACACCAAATAACCTGTGGGTAAAGTATAATCTGGAATCAACTTAATATCAACATCAAACATTTCATGGCCATCTTAATTTGTGCCAGATTCTTTTTTATAATTTGCCTCAAATCTCTTCTGCTCTGGCATCCTATTTCACCATCTTGCCCAGAACAACGTATCTTATCTTTGGAAAAATTTATACTCCAGATAGAGCTGGAAGCAGTAGTGTTTCTACCCAGGGAAGGGGTTTCTCCCGCTCCCAGTTGGGAGCTTTTCCCTACGCAGTCTGCCATAGCTCACATGAAAATCCCCAAGAGCCCTTTCTGCTCACATTCGGTTTCTGTAGCAATCTGGGGAATTGATTATGCTCATGCCTATTCTCCAGGGCTTTTTAAAAATCTTTATTTTTAAATGAACTCATTTGGCTTTTTTCTTACACCATTATATATGGTTCTCAATGTGGCCTGTGGGTCATTGGTGGTCCGTGAGAATCCTTAGGGTGGCCTCTTGAATTAACACTCAGATATGCACGTGTAGCTTTTCTGGTTTTGGCTTGAAGTTAAATTTGAAATGTCACTGAATACAATCCAGATATGACCTCACTGGTCCCTCATCCAGTACAGTGGTATTCATCATCTCAGTGAGTGTTTTGCAAGGGCAAGTGGGGCCAGGTGGGTTTGAGGCTGCAGAAGGACTCTTGCTGTAAGGACTTTAAGGACAGAAACATCATTCTGCGAACATACTCAGACCCACGTGCCACTTACAGGAAACCGGTATGACCAGCCATCACATTCAAAGTGGCCACATGAAGGAAGAACTCTGAGAAAGAGGCACAGAGGACCCGTCAAATCTGAAAAACTGTCACAGGGTAATGAATTTTCCCCAAAGCTTTCAGGATCTGCACTAATGTGGCAACTCACATCGCGAGCATCACCTAACAACCGCAGAGACAGAGACTGCCGAATGTTTATGGCCAGACGCAAAGAAGAAAATGCAAAGTGTCCTGCTCCACCGCAGGAGTGGCGTTCTGCTACATCTTGGGGAGACTGCAGGGGAGCAAATACTCCATGGACACGGATGGAGGCAGAGGTTTGCCCCTGCTTCCTCCCATGAGACCCAGGTCTGTGGCCAGGAGCCGATTCACGCAATTTATGTCTCAGCCTAAATCAAAGACATCACCCCAAAGGAAAGGAGAGACCGGACACAAATCCTATCAATATGGTTTATTAAATGAACAGTTCAATGTACGAAGACAGCTTACTTCTTTTCCAACAGTCAGGTTAGAAGTTGGTAACTCCTGTTCCTTCAGGGAGACCTCATTCGTGTTCTTTCGGACACAAAACAAATCTTAGAAAGCCTGGCGCACCTGCCCTCAGGACAGGTCGAGAGACCCAGACAGTGGATCTGTGGAAATATATGCTTCCGGGAGCAGATGTGCAGTCTCTGAATTCCTGTCGCCTTTCGTGCAGGCTGAGGAGGAGGGAAGGGAGGCCAGCACCCGAGGGAAAGTTACATTCAAGTTGGTAAATCGGGGGCGTCACCAAGGGAGAGCGTGGCTGCGCCCAGCCGGCGTGGGAAGCACAGAGCAGAGTGGAGGATGAACTTGATGGGAAGCCACGGTTCTCAGGCTGCCTCCCGGCTTCTCAACCTTTAGCTCAGTGGCTCAGGGGCTCCAGGCGAGTTGCTTGCTTAATTTCCACCTGCTCCTCCGTCTCCTCACCTGAGAATGGGGCACCCATCCCATGGGACCGTTGTGAGAACTGATGGGAGTCAAAACACATCTGGAAGAGTCTAGAACACTGTCGAACACAGAGTAAGCTCTTCACACATTTGCTAGGATCGCTATCTGGAGAGCTTCAAGATTTGGAACAAAAGAGAAAAAGAACCCACTTTCAGCTGGGGATGGTGTGCAACCTGTGTTTGATGAATTCTGAAGGCTACTTTGAGCCTGAGGGGGCCATGAAAACAGGCGTGGCAGACTGCAGACAGCCGGGGTAATAATGCCCCTAACAGCTCCCAGGGTGCCCCCTGCAGCGGGTAATCTAAAAATCGCAGGCTTGTGAATGCCACTCCTACAAAAGCAGGATGTACACAGTGACAAAAGATTAATGAGCTTGCCGGGGTCTCCAGGACGGCAGGCCAGCATTGAGCGGCGAGCGTCACGGGCACTGCATCTCAGATTGCAGTCATGACAGCTTCAATTCACTTACTCACGCATGCTTACTAAAGGTCACTGTCCTATCGCTGGTGATTTTCACCCTCTGGGAGCTTATAGTCAAAATAATGTCGAATAGAAGACGTATTTGCATCCTTTAAAAAAGGTAGTCCATCAGTCAGGAGCATTTAATATGTGGCCTCTGTTTGCCACGGGTTTTACCAGATGCCTCAAAATGTTACACAGGCGGAGAGAATTTGCTTCTACGTTCGGAACAAAGGAGGATCAGCATCAGAGAGTGAGACCGTCAGGGGATCGTGGCGTGACAAATACAGTTTTGTAAACACACATAAAATCATGCACTGAATCCTGTTTTGTCAGAATTCAATTCTGACAAATTTCCATCTTTACATTTTCCGTGCTATCACTGACCTATGTATGAATTTAAGGACACCACAATAACAACGTCAATAGTTACCATAATTTCAGGAAGGTATTACTACCCAAATGTATTCTGAGCACTCTGGAAGCACAGGGTGTCTTATTTCCTGTTTTTTTTTTTATAGGAAAAAATACATTTGTTAATAAAATTAGTTGACCTGCATATAAGCATATCATCATGCACACATTATTAAAAGGATGAATTATTACCTATGTTTCTGATGCTTCTTGTAAAAAAAAGGAAAAGTATTATGGGAATTGTGTCTTTGAAAGAATTGTGATGAATCTAAACTCACATGAAAGACACTGACAACGTTCTGTGACCGGGGAAAGGAAGGTTCTCAGTGATAATCATCGGGGTATGGCAAGAAAAGAGTCGTGGATGTAAATCCAGGGGAACAGAAATTAATTATACCCCCCCACCAAAATGTCGGATAACATAAAGACAGAATCTATAACCAATATGTAACATGACAGAAACCAAAAGCACACAAGAAAAATTACCTACATCTTTCTTCCTAGCCGAGCACTCTGATTTCACTGATATTCCACCAGGGAATTAGGGAAAAGAAGGTTTTTGTTTTGTTCGGTTTTCTTGGTGAGTGGCCTAGAGTCTTAAGAATTTTTGTATAATCTCGATAGCTCCACAGGAAAAAAAAAATCCCTCAGCAACTAATGAACACTGCTATTCTCGTATAATTCAGATTTACACCAAGTCCAATATGACTGTGCTGATTCTGGTGTTCCACTAAAGGTAAAAAATAAAATTACTTTTAGACCATTTGCATCATTCTATACTTTTCAATAGATTAAACCTGGCATTATTACAGCCCAAGATGTGCTTTTCATTTTCGAGTGAGTAATGTAGCTCCCCTCCCTCCCCACTGCCCCTCACTTCTTTTCTTCCTTCTTTGCTTTTCTCCTTTCTTCCTTAAAGAAGACACACCTCTTTAAAGCACGAAACATATTATTGAGACTTTGGCCATCACCGCTCTCAGGTGGGGCTGCAATTGTACATCATTAAAGCACCTGCCATTGCGGGGGGCGGGGGGGGGGTCACATGTTCCCAGACAAGGGCAGCCATCAACCCCCCCCCCAACACTGACAAGGAAGTCCTGCTGTGAGGTGCTTCAGGAACAATCAGTCCCTGCCTGAGCATGAGGAGAAACCCAGGCCTTCTGTCTAGAGAGCTAAGGTCCCTTATCCTGGTTGGAATGATGTCCTGATTTTCTTTACACAAAGAATATGTGCCAGGGCGCCTGGGTGGCTCAGTCGTTGGGCGTCTGCTTTCGGCTTGGGTCATGGTCCCAGGGTCCTGGGATCAGGCCCTGCATCGGGCTCCCTGCTCCGCGGGAAGCCTGCTTCTCCCTCTCCCACTCCCCCTGCTTGTGTTCCCTCTTTCACTGTGTCTCTCCCTGTCAAATAAATAAATAACATCTTTAAAAAAAAAACAAAAAACAAACAAAGAATATGTGCCTTCTTGGGAGATGCCACGAAAAGAGGTATGCTTTCAAATCACCTCAGTCTTGTGGTTCCCCCAGATCATCTCAACAGAGAGGAAGAGAGAAGTTGGCAGATCTCAGCATATGAATAGCAAACAACAAATTAATAACCATGTACTTTAATCTTCAGCATTCATAATTGCACAAAGTACCACTGATCACTTAAATAATACATGTCAGTTAATCCAATGAAGAAACTAGCAAAGTAGAATGTTTGAAGCAATAACTTGAGCATGTTAAAACCTGTCTGCGAGTGGACATTTAACACATAAAGAGCAGAATCAGAACAGGTCTTTGAGGAGCAGTGATTTAAAATCCTTACCAACAGGCAAAGCACTATGGAGAAACACACATAAATATATTCAACCTGCCAGATGTCTCAGCTAAATGCACAGCGATTCCAAGAGGTTTGGCTACAGTGACTTTCCATATATATATATATATATATATATATATATACACAGTAGGTTCTAACACTCTAGGGGTGTTTGGTGATCGGAATGCAGAGTAGGAACAAAGGGGGACTACGATTACTTTCAAAGTAGAATCGAGTGGGGAAATCGAAACTCCTGACTAGTCAACTTTAAAATGGCATAAACAGAACTTTGTTACAGAGAGAGATTTTTTTTTCCCTTGAAAATGTATATGTGTCATAAATGGCTGAAAATCTTGTCCATGCTAGGGGAAAGTTGAGTGTGGAAAAATTTGCATTTTTTAAAATCTACACTGTAAAGAAAATAAAAAGCCAGAGCATTCTGGCATTAGCAAAAGGCTGAACTAAGTTCTCAGGCAATAAATTTATGGGGAAACATGACAGGCTCCTCATTAAAGCTATGTGTACATTGGCTGCATTTTATACAAGATTCTTGAATCTTGTGGAAAATTGGGCACGGCTTGACATCTGAACAATGTCCCTGGTTTGTTTGATTTCTAAAGCATCGGAATATGTTGCACTTTGGAAATCAAGTAGAGAAGAATAAACACACTAAAACAGAACTGGGCTGAATCTGAAAGTTATTTTTCCATATGTCTCTATGAGATATTTATTACCTTTCTCTTACAAACACAGCCGCCCCCTCCCCCCCCCCACTAGAAATACTGCGGTACTTTTTCTTTTCTCTTTTTTTTTTTGGTGGCGAGAAAATAGTCCCGGTAAGGCAAATCTTACCCGGCAGCAGGAACCACCTAAGGATAGGCAATTTTCAGTTGGCTTTTCAGAAGCTGGTTGCCATGACAAAGAGCACAATTTATTCCTTGGTCCCTTATCACAGCTACAGATCACAGACCATAAAAATTAACAAGGCTCTCTCCCTTTGCCTGATGATTTCGGAGTCCCTCATCCTTACCTGAGGTCTTTTGTTCCCCCAATTAAATGGAATGAATGTCAGTCACCTAGCAATTCAGTTAATGCTGATTCAAAATTCTGGCCCAAACCAGAATCTATAATCACAACCTCCTAATCACAGCTCAGTCATGAGAATGAAAAGTAAGCAGGAAATTGCACTAATTACTCAATTAGACTAATACTGTATTTTTAAGCTAGGGCTTAAAGGGGCTGTCAGCCCTGACAAAGGACAGCGGAGCTGTCCTCACCTTGTGTGCCTGAGGTTGCCCAATTGAAGCTGCTTTTTCAAGTGGCCATAATTTCTATCCATCTAAGATGGACTGGCCCGAGCTGGGGAGTGGAAACTTATGAAGGAGAAACCGACCACCAATGGGGAGGCCGGTCGGGGTGGGCAGCGGGGGTGCGTCAGTGGCCCTTAACACAGGCCCCTACGGTGGCCAGGGCTTCTCTGCGAGGAGCCCTCAGGCCCCGGGGTGAAGGCAGCTGAGCGCACATCGTCACGGGGCTGGTTCCAGGAAAACATCCGGTGAGGAGGAACACTCAGGGAGCGCGAGGGTGGCTCTACCAAACCTTAAAACTGAGCACAGCTTCAGGTGCCAGCCTCCCAACTCCTGACGGAGCCTGCGGCGGGCGCTGGGCAGACAGCTCCTCGGCCAGTGGGCCCACGCCTGGGGGTGGCTGAGGGGTAAGAAGCATCCACCCCCCACTCCCGAGACGGCTGCTGCAGAGCCCACCTGGAGAACCTTAATGAAATCAAGACCAGTGAGTGAAAAGGAAGTGGCTGGGAAGAACATACCAGATGGGGCTGAAGAATTTACAAAACGATGCAGGATATGACCCAATACAAGCTGGACCTTATTTGAAAGAAAAAGGGGCCTCAAAAATTAGACTCTTTTTTCCTACTCAGTTTCAGAAACTGAAATATTCTGTAAACAATAGGGAGGACACTAGAGCCTGTCACGCCTCTGGTTTTTGTAACCCCCCCCCCCCACCCGCCTGCCCCGCCAGCTGGATGCAGGCGAGGAGCGGACCCCAGGCGGAGGGAAGAGGGCCTGTCACACATGGCAGGGTCTTTCCTCTGCAGCAGTTTCTGAAAATGACCAACTTGGGAACTGCTCAGGGGTTCCGAAAGGAGAAAAAGTATTTATTCGACTAAGACGGACAAAGTTTTTACTTCCAGGGTTTGCCTTGCAGGTGGCTGCTGCTGAGTGAGCGGGGGTTTGGGGGGCCAGCAGGGCCCCCGGCGGGCAGGTTCTGACTGCCGCGGGCGCCTGGAACCTTGGAGTCTCTTCCAGCGGCGTTCGCTTGGCTCAGCCGGCCTGAAGGGAGCGAGAAAGCAGGGAGCAGAGCTGTAAGAATAACTCCGGGCGCCATCTGCCAAGTATACTTTTAAGTTAATGAAGTCTTAGGGTACAACCACTTTTAAGCTAATGAAGTCCTATTCATTGTCTACTTTAGGCTAAAACCTACTCTTCATCCTTGAGATCAACTTGAAGATGGGGAAGGGGCAGGGACGAAAGGAAGCCCAGTGACCTTTTGTTTTCTTCCTTTCCGTTATCCCCAACCAACCTAGCCTGGCCTTCAGTCCTTCTTGGGAGAAATGGGTACAGGAGGGATTAGGGGAAAGAGAAGAGAAAGTAGTGTGCTCAAGGGAAGGTTGAGCAAGGTTTCAAGGTGCCCAGAAGCCACAGAGGGAAACAAAACACATCGGAGAGGGAATCCTAGCGCCTCAGCTGAGCCCCTCCACTCCGCCTGAAATACACGTTATCTGACTGATAAATCCTTTCTCCTTCTCTGTCTATATGCAATGTCTAATTCTTCCCACAACCTGGGATCAGCACCCCTTGCCCCCCGCTTCCCCACACAGCACCCTTACACTCCCCATCCCCTACAGATATTTTAAGACTCTGAATATAAGAGATCACACTTTTCACACAATGAGGTCATTTTCAAAGCTCTACAGAAAACATGATCTCTAAAGGTCAAAGTAGCTTACTGGGATTGTCCGCAGGACCCTGATCCTCTTCCAGGTAATATTCTATCTTTTTTAAGTCTTCTGGGGTAAACCTCCATTTATTCTCAGCTGGTGGGGGCGGCACTTTGGGGCTGGATCGCTTCCGGGCAGAGCCAGGAGGAAGGGCCTGCTGGCAAGATGCTGGCAGGGAACCCGTAATCAGTCCTTCTGGGAATTTCTGAGCTAAGACTTTTAGACCTAGGTGTGGAAGAGCATCAGAAAAAGCAGCGTTAACATGGTGAGGCGACGGCAAGACCTGGAAAGGTGGCTGCATGTCTCCTAATCTGGCCTTCCAGTCTGAGCCAACACAAGGACATGACATCTTAATTGCTTCACCATGAAGCAAATTATACCAGAAAATGTCGGTGGTTAGGCGGGGGATTCTGAGAATTCCACCAGAAATCCTTTTGCTCCAGTCTTCAGCAGTAAGGCTTTCTCACAGAGCCTGAAAGCAACAGCGTTATTTCAGGAATTAAAAACAAGTGCTGACGGAGCTAACGGAAGTTTCACAGAACTCCTGACCCCTTGCAGCCAGCATGGTTCTCTCTCCTTCTTCCAGGATTCTAAATTCTGAACGTGGACAGGAAAAGGGTGATAGGGGAGGGGCTGAAGGGTTGTGAGTCCCAGAGAGCTGTGTTTTCAGTCCCAAGCAGAGGCAGCCCACTCACCTCCGGAAAGCATGAAGAGGTTCTCAAAGCCCCGCTCGCACATGGTGGTGGCCGCCTGGCTGGCCAGCCTCTCGTCATCGTCGTACAGAATGATGACCTTGCCGTGGGCATTTTTCTAAGAGTCACAGGAGTTAAGGTTCGCCCGCACTGGAACTACTGAGAAACTCCCAGGGAACAAGGAACGGTCTAGGTTCACCTTCCTGAGCTGGTATTCTTTTTTTTTTTTAATAAATGAATATCACTGTGGTCCAAGACAGCACTAGCTCCACACCTTATACCCTTTAGCTCTTTTATCCTCATGGCCCTGAAAGGTCTGACAATCTCCATTTCACAGGTGAGGACATAGGAAACCTCTCTGTCCCATGTGTCCACTGCAGTCTTATTTATGATAGTAAAAAAATGGAGACCCACCTAAAGGCCCATTAGAGAGGAAGAGTTTTTAGTAAATCACAGTATAGTATATAGTAAGATGAGATAATGCACTGCATCAAAAATGGAATTTACAAAGAGCTTGTGTTAGCATGGAGAAATACACTGTACTATGAACTGAGGGCAAGTTAAAATACTAAATTATATCTACAGTATGATTTCTACTTTGTTAAAAAAGAATACAGAGAAGACAATTGGAAATAAAATATGCAAAAAACATAATCAGAGTCATTCAATTGTATGATTATCAATCTTTTTTACATTTTTCAGTGCTTAAATTATTTCCTATTTGTGTAATTTTTATGAGCCAAAAAAGAAAGATTTTAAGATGGAAAAAATTTAAAACAGAAAGAAAAAATTTACTCTTAGATTTCACTTGGGCAAGCTTTCTGGCGGGGAGAAAGGTCTTAGGACTAACTCTCAACAGATCACAGCCTTTAACCTAATGTTTTTTGGCCCACTGCAGGATGGCTTGGAAGCATCTGCCAAGATGGTCAGGATACTCAGCAACAGCGAAGAATCCAAATTCTAAAATATGCTAAGTAAGCTAATTAATATCAAAGGTCCTTACAGAGGTTTTTTCCCTAGGAGCATGATTCATGATAAGTTTGACTCTTACAGTCCTCAAACCACCCAACTCCTTAAAATGCAACAAAGGATACATATTCAAGAATGTCATTTGAATAAGGGTTCATCGTTCTAGACAGAGTTGCAATTGGGTAACTATAAGCTGCAAAGAGAAGAAAAAGCTTAAGAAGTTTGTGGCTCTCAGTACAACTTGGCCCCAAATTCCCGGCTGGCTTAAAGTCTAAAAGCTCAAAGAACCATATTTGCAAAATCAACGAGCCATAAACCTAAATACTTTTTTGAGAGAAGAGAAACAGGTCACTATGAACACAACAGGAAGTTTCATGTCACCATTTCGGACATTTAGCCCCGGGTCCCAGAGCCATCCGAGATTGTCACCAGCCTCTCTCAGAGCATTATGGCAGAGCCAACTTCCAGATTCCCATGATGGATCCAGTTAACAAAAAATTTCCTTAACTGCTGACCCTCGGGTGCGGCTCAAGCCTGCCTAGACTCCGGAACGGGCTCTGTTCTTGGGAGTGAGACACGAAAACGCCTTCACTCTCTTACCTCCAATAATGTGGCACTGCTGGTAAGAATCTCTGTCTCGCACATCTAGTAGCAGGAAGGGGCAGTCGGGATAAGGTTTGTCTTTGGTGTTGGACTCTGCTTTCTTCACTAGCCCTTTGTCTAGATCCAGTTCCCCAACACCACTGATGACGCTGCAAGTGAAAAGTAGGTCGGCAGAAACTAGTCAGGGGTGAATGGCTTCAAGGTCAAATGCGTTTCTTCAGAATAGCCAGAGAGGGCTCAGTGTCTTTTCAAAGGGCACTTCAAAGAAAAAGGAAAATGGACATGATGTCTCAGTTCTGCCTCTGAATGCACGACCGTATGGATTCCCATTCTATCACACTGGACCCTGAGGAAGGGACCCAACGTGTCCACCCATACTCAGCTTCAGAGAATGCATGTTAGGTCATTAGCATGGCTGAGGGGGCAGAAATCGTAGGGCACGTTGCTGCCTCCAGCAACAAGGGCAGCGTTCAGAGAAAGAAAGGGGCCAACAGTTAATCTAAGGGAACTGTAAGAAGCGTAAGAAAGCAGACCAAAATGGGAAAGAATACGGTTGGTAGGACAGGAAAAATGAAGGCTTTCTATGTACATTAGATGTAACATAAACCAACATCGATTGAATGTATCTCATCTCCTTACACAGCGACCTATCCAATAGGTATTTTGAATCTTAATGTTTTCAAGAGCTATCTGTGCTTACTCCCAGTTTATAGGTGACAGTGTTGAGGTTGAAGAGGCTTTTAGATTTGGTGGCATTCAAATAATGAGACAGAGGAAACACTAGGATTAAATGAATGAGCTTGCTATTGACAGTTCTGTTTCTAAGGTCATAAAACTGGTCTCCATATTAAGATTACAGACAAAATGTGGTAAAAAATATGAATCAAAGTCTTAAGAGGAATGGCTGTTAGGAACAAAATGGCGAGGGGTGAAATATCTGTAGTGGAATGTAAGAGGACACCTTTCGCAGGCGACTATGAAGACGTGTGTGCCGGACCACACACTAGTATGGCCTAATGGCTCCTCTCCCAGCGTGGCAAATCAAATCCTGCACTTAGACCCGATAAATGCTGTAACTAGATGCCACAGAGGGCATAGGAGAAGAAGAAAATCTATTTCCTATGAAACTGCATCCTCAATGGAAGTCTTATTGGTCTGTGTCGCTAATTCCAATTTTAGAGCTCTTGCTGAAAGTAGTTATAAAAAAAACAAGAGTAGTACTGGGGGCGCCTGGGTGGCTCAGTCGGTTAAGCGTCTGCCTTCCGCTCAGGTCATGGTCTCAGGGTCCTGGGATCCAGCCCCGGAGCCTGCTTCTCCCTCTGCCCCGCCCCTCCCCCCACTCGTGTGCGGGCGCGCGCGTTCTCCCTCCCTGGTAAATAAATAAAATCTTAAAAAAAGTAACAGTGGTACTGCTGATAGCAATTCTTTTTCTAGCAGACCTAGTTTCTCTGGAACAACTGTTTTGCTAGTCGTGCGCCAAAAATCAGCACCATCTTATAATCAACACCTAATATCTGCGAGAAAGTGTTGCATCATAGTCTTCGCAGAAAGAAGGACCAGTCCCGTGCAGTTTGAGAACTGACTCCAAAGGCTGCTTTCATGCTCCTTTGCACCTGTGTTAATATCAGAGCACCGCGAGTGGCACTCTATTTTTCTTCTGATTGCAGACAGGGTAATTATAAGCTGCAGCAGACAGAAAAGGGGGCAGGAGTGGGAATCAAAAGATAGTAGTTGTAAAGCTAAGTCCTAATAGCAAACCTGCATCCAGGAAGGCTGAGAGAAGGATGGAATTCAGGAGTGAAAATTAATGCTCTCCTATCAATATACTCTTACCTTCACTAAGATGCTGTGAAAAGAGTCAGGCGGTGGCATTCATATCAAGAGAAAATTAGAAGAGCTGGGGTGAAAATGTGGGACTTGACTACTGCCAGTGTGTTTCTCCAGTGATTAAATCACCGAAACTGGTATCCAAAGGAGTATGAAGTAAAATTCAGGGAAAACATGGATCCGACGAGCGTACCTCTGCAGAGTGGAGCGATTGGAGTCCCCGGGTCCCGCGCTCGTTATGAACTGCATGGGGCTTGGCGACTGTTCCCCCGGGCTCCCCTTTCCGTTGGTCCTGGCACCGATCTCCCCATCGGGCTCTGAAGTCGTCGAAGAGCCACTGTCTAAGATTTGCAGAGGGATAAATAAGTAAAGTTGACCTCCGAGTTTATTCTCGGCAGTCCCATTGAAATTAGGTCAAGACGAGGAAATCCTATCACAATTATTAAACTGTCCTGGAAGTTCTACCACGTAGGACCCCAGGAGTCCCCGAGACCCTGTCAGGGGGACCCGCAAGGTCTCTTCTACTGTGTTGATATTTGCACGAATGGTGCCAAAGCAATGGGGGCTAAAACTGTGAGCGCCTGAGCAACAATTGGGGCAGAGGCCCCGAGTTTTATTAGTGAGCGTCGTATTTTTCACCAACATGAACGTGCTCGGTTAATAAATACGGCAGTCACGTTTTAAAAAGTCCCCAGTGGAGCCATAATCATAATTCTATTAAATCTCATCTTTAAGTACACATCTTTGGAATATTCTGTGTGATGATATAGGGAGTCCGCATATAGCAAGTCGGCTCCACACCAACATACCATGGTTGTCTCAAGGGAAAGTATTAGTGTGATTAGGGCTGCTTTTGCCCTGAACACCATTTTTACTTGGAAGGAAAACTGACAGAGAAATTATAGTTACTTAGACTTGTGAATGTGGCAGACATTTTCTCAAAAATGATCTAAGCGAACTGTCATTTCAAGGAAAACAACTGATGGTATCTGTTGTAAAGATTCAATTTTGACCAAAAATCAGAATTTTAGAAACCGTGTTCTCCATCAGGAGCCTGACTGCCTCCTTGTACTTAATGACTTTTCCGATAAGATAGATGGTGAGATTAATAACTATGATTTTTTTTTGATATTGTGTAATGAATGAAATTTGTCAATGTTTGGAAGATCTTCATAACTCTGTGAATCGATCTTTTCCAAATGACCGATGAATGATGTTATAAAATCATGCATGGGTAAGAAGATTAATTCAAAGTGCAAGACAGACCAGTGGGTTTAATGGAACAGAGTACTAAACATGCATTGATATGGTTTCAGATTCCACATTACAACTAACCTTTAACTAACCTTTAAGAAGCTACCAGTCGTCAAGTTTTGGTATGGTGTCAAAGATATGTATCCGCAATTATCTGAAGGGGTTATTAAAAGAGTCTCCCTTTTTCAACTACAGGTCCGTGTGAGGCTAGATTTCCTTCATGTACTTCAACCCAAAGAGCATATTGCAACAGATTGAATGCAGAAGCCATGACAATCAGCTGTCTACTATTGAATCAGACACCAAGACTTAAAAAAAAAAAAAAAAAAGTAAAACAATGCCATGCTCAGTAAACTTTTTGTTTTGGAAATACAGCTATTTTGCATAAAAATGTTATTTATGTTTGCAATGGGTTCAGTATCACTGTTTGTAAAATGAAATGCTAAATAAATATTTTTAAGTTCTCAGTTAAAATTTTTAATATCCTAAATATTAATAGGTATAATGCACATAAACCAAAATTCTTTGAGGTCCTCAGTTTTAAGAGTGCGGAGGAGGACTGTACCAAAAAGTCTGGGAATTTGCTATTCTGACTAGTACAATGAGAGAAGAAATAGAAATAAGAAGCCTAGTTATTAAAGAGGACACTAATATTTATTTTGCATATGACATATATATACCTAGAAACTTCAGAAGAATCCTATGAGAATAAGGGAAATAAGTATGTGGTTAGCTTAAAAAAAGAAATACTAACAAACTACTTTTCTTATATGCCAATTAGAAAGGAATATGACGGGCATCTCATTTACAGTAACAACTGCAAATGTAAGATACGCTCTCCTCGAAAATAAGCCTATTAAGACATGTAAAGGGCCCACAAAAACTTACATCCTTTCTAGGTCTCCTAAAAATTTTACTTAAGAGACATTAAAAACAACCCGAATGAAGACAGTGATGTACTTTCACATTCCTGACTGGGTGACTAAAAGTGAAATGATGTTAATCCTTTCCAAACTTGATTTTTAGCCCTAAACCAATCCCAATGGGATTTTTGGAAAGCTTAAAAGGATTTTAAAGATGAGAATGAAAAAAATTTATATATATATAATATTGTATATGTATATAAATATTGTATATTTATATACACACACACAGACACACATACATACATATGGGTAATTTAGAGAATATGCCTTAGCGAATAGTAACATATATTGCAAAGATAAATGATCAAAACAGTGCTGAACCACAAACCAGAACAATGGAATATAAGAACACAGAAACAAATCCCAGAATATATATAAAAAGCTAATATAAATGTTAAAGGTAACCTCACAAACCAGTGGGTAAAGGGAAAACGAGTGAATAAATGGTGGTGGGATATTGTGCCAACTATCTAGAAAAATCGAATTTAGAAAACCCCCTCACATCATATACCAAAATATTAACAAATAGATTGATGTAGGAAAACAAACAAACAAAAAACAAAACCACCAAGCAAGCTAATAGAAGAAAATATAGGTGAATAGTTTATCTTATTTTGGATTTTATGAGCCTAAGGCAATAAAAGAAAATACAACATGAAAGGCTAATAGATAAAATCTCGTAAAAATGCAAACCTTGTGTATGTCAAAAACCAACATGAAGAAAATTAAAAGGTGAGTAACAAATTAGGAAAAATATCTATGACCTAGATGCATGAGGAAAGGTTAATACACTTAATTCACAAAGCATTTTTTAATTAACTAGTGCTTTAATTGAAAAAAGATCCTGTGCACAAGGTAAAAATGCAAACAAGATAAAACTGTTAATACAGAAAGGAAGTCCCTTCCCACTGCAGACCCGTAGGCCCTCAGGCCACCTCTCCCAAGGGAACTACCTTCACAGATTTATATCTTCTTCCAGAAATAAAGCAACTACAGACTTTCGCATCTATTTTATTTCTTCCCCTTTTTACATATCAGGAGAATGCCATTCATACTGCTCTGCACTTTGGTTTTTTGTTTTGTTGTTTTATTTTTACTTAATGATACAGCTTGAAAACTGTTCCAAATCATTAAGTAAAGCTTTTTCTCATTCATTTTCAAGGCTGTACTGGTTTCCAATGTTTAAAGATATCCTAATACACAGAGCTTTTACAAATCAGTAAAAGATGAACATTCCATGAGGGAAAAAAAATGGGGAAGGACATGTAATGTTCTCAGAAGAAATAGGTATGACCAATAAACAGACACATACACAAAGCTCAATTTCATGATCAGAGAGATTCAAAGGAAAATTATTAGATACTACTTTTCATCTATCAAACTGGCAAATGTTTGCAAAAATGATAATTATTCAGCATTGCCTAGGATGAAGAGAAACAGGTCTTCTCATTTATTTGTTGGGAATGCAAACAGGAAGAACCATTCTGGAGATAATGTGGAATCAGCATCGAGCATCTTAAAATGGTTCCACCCTTCAACCATCTGCAGCAATTTATCTCCAGGGAATAATCAGACGCACACAAACGTTTATGTATTTACATTACAGCATTGTTTTATAAAAGTGAAAAATTAGAAAAACCGTAATGTCCAATAGGAGAATAATTAAGTAAATTATGGTAGAGCCACAGGACAGGCATTATATGACAAAACAACCTTCACAATTCAGCTTTTGAAGTCCATTTAATGACTTACGATAGTATGCATGATAAAATGTTAATTTGAAACAGCACAATTCAAAAGTATACACAAAGAGTACGGATTTGGGTGGGCAGTTAGGTAGGGGGAAGATAGAGCAAAATGTTAGCAGGGATTATTATTTTAATTTTCTTTATATTTTTTTTTGCAGTTTTCTAATTTTCTAGAAATACACTTTTAAGTCAGGAAAAAACAGTAAACGTTACAAAAGGAGATTTTTTATTCCTTCAAAAATAGCCAATATGCATACAATCTGTTCTACAGGCATTCCTGAGTGAGTTATTATTCTGTGTAGAGCACTAGAAAAACACTAATATTACTCACACATTATGGTGTCCTACTTTATAAGAGCCTATTTTGCTGTGCAAATTCATCGCAGAAGAGAAAATTGCATGTGCCCATATGTTCCGGTGCTGCAATTGCAATGAATTAAAGGACCAAATCCAGGTACTTATATAACCCGGTTAAAACTGGGAGTACTTCTATGAGGAGACTCAATTATCTCTGTTACAAAGAGCCCTTATTTCTCTGCCGTGAGAGGCATCTGTCAAAGATAAATTCCTGTCTTTGTCAGATGCTCTTTATCCTCCCTAACAAAAACAAGTCCGGGGAGATGACAGTTAAGTTGCACAAAACCAGGGCTTGGACTTCCTGAGAAACTTGTCTTGAAATCAGAAGTCAAAGTCCTGGCCTACATCAACCTTCACAGAACACATTTCCCTTCAGTAAACAGCCACACATTGATGGTTGAGTACCTCGGGATAAAATAAAGACTGTAACTCTGTGTATTCTTTTCATGACAGTACAACTAAGAGGTTTTATTTTCGACTCGGCATTTCAGAAAGGAAACCTGGAGCTAGAAGCCTATCTTCCTAGCCCTATCTCCAACCCAGCACCCATGCCTCCCCCAGACGGCTTGCCAGGCGGGATGACACATTCCTCAAACTCGCTCGGAGCTTCTCATTCTCCGCATGCCTTTGCTCAGGTTGCAAGAACCTCATCCTTAACTTGCACCTGTGAGATTCTACCCTCCTTTATGGCCCAGTTCAAAAGCTTTCAGAAAGCCTACCTCAGTTTTCTAACTGCAAAGTACGTTTCCTTCTTCAGAACTCCCACAGCAAAGACACTGGTTGTTACCAGACACTCGTAGATCGGTAACCCGCGCCCATTCCCTACTGGCTGTCTCACCTTAAGCAAGTAATTTAACCTCTGAGGCTTGGGCTTCTCATCTCTAAAGTGTACCCACCCCCTAGAGTTTTTGATAAGATTAAATAAGAAAACTTAAGTGAAGTACTTAGCAATATATATTCAACAAATGATGGCTTCTCCCCAGTCCTCCATCATGAATTTCTGCCACGTTTGTGATTTTGTGCTTCTGTTATCACTCTCCTCATCCAACACGCATACGAGTGTGCGCGTGCGCACATGTGGCTACCAACTCTTCGCAAGCAGAGCTGGGCGTTACCCATCTTTGTAGTCTCCTAGCACCTAATACTGAGACCTGTGCATATACAGACGGCACTAAAAATACTTGTGGGAAAAAAAGTAATTAGTATATTAAACACATCAAAAACTACAAATGTTAGAGCCAGAAAACCAGATGGCTTTTCAAAAGAAATAAGAATTAATAATTAAAGCACCAGGTACCATTTCTCAGAGAGTAACAGTCTGATTGCAAATAGATCTATCAAAGTCCCAGTTCCCTGTGAACACAACAGCAAAGGCAGACAGGGTGAGTACCTTAAGTCAAATGGTCAATCGTTTATTTGCCCCACATCCTCAATTCTCATTACCTTCTAGCCTTTGAATCTCTTCAGCTGTCACTTCCAGTGTTTGATCAGATAGGGAAGCAACTTGGATGACCTGAGAGAAGAAAGAATGAAATGTATAGATGCCTGTATGTTTGTCTTTAAACAGAGGCAATTCTGTCTTTTATAAAAGATGAGGAAACATCAAACATCAAAGATCTCTTGGTTTAAGGAACTGTCAAGTGTCCTCCACTGGAAACTAAATCTCAGGCCTCCTCATTTTGGGAATGGTAATCATACCGCAGATGAGAGTTCCAGAAAAAAAAAAAAGATTCATTTAAAACATCACATAATAAACTTAAAAGACCAAAAGGACAATTTAGAACACGAAACGTGAATAAATAATCATATATATTTCAGTCTCAACACGCAGTACTTACAGTGACAGAATTGAATCAACAATTCTACATGCAACCAAGAAATAAATGTAACTATGAATATATGTATTACAACGCTGTATACCTACACACAGTTTTTAAAGCGCTTTTCACAGCTCAGCTCCTAAGACCCAAGATCCACCTTGAGGTACATCAATGAAACTCATGTTTGGGGGCCAGAGAGACACTTTGCCCCTAATTTTCAAATGAAAGAAGAAAGTGACTTTCCCAAAGTAACAAAATAGCCCATGGCAATCACCTGGTGTCAGGGAGAAAAATGTCCAAACAATCCAGAGACCAGAATTCTAGATTCTAAATATTAAGTTAAAGCGTGCAAGGAAAAAAATAAAACCTAAACCATAAGTGTGATGATTTAAAGGTGGAATGTACACTTTCCTTTATAAAATCCTTATCAAAGAAGACTTGAATGAACAAACACACCACGCATCAATCCTCCCATAGGTGAAATGTAAAGAATCAGAAGAAACCCTTCTGCAAACATTACTTAGCCGTGGAATTTAGAAATACTCACATAAACCAGCACAAATTAGAGTCTTGGCTCCAATGGAGGATCGTTCAACTTACCAGCTGGGCAAAAGTTGTAACTTTTAGTCTCTTGAAAAGCTCATCCTTTTTGTATCTATAATCTGAAAAGCAGGAGAGGACAAATAATTTTCTAGGTATGTTTTTCTTTCTTAGAGGTACTCATTCTTTCTATTCATCAAGTTATGTGGTATGATTTTCAAGTGATTTATATGCTTTTCCATATATTATCTCATATACGATCCTCATGGTATGGTCAAAATTGAGTGTGCCACACATTCTTATCACTCCTTTATTCCCCTTCCCCCCCACCCCGTGCTTTGGCTGGTAGGCAGCCTACAGTTGAATTTACAAGCCATCCTTTTGTGTCTTGTGACTTTACCCCTTGCATTTATTCTATCCACTTACCCTTTTTCCCTTTTACTCTGCTTTCTTTTGACCACCATTTTTGTAAGCCACTTTAAATCCTTTTCAGAACAAAGCAGGGAATAAACGTCTGCATTTTGCAAATGAGGACAGAGACCCAGAGAAGCTCAGTTGCCCCAGGTCAAACAGCTGGTAGGGCATTCACACACTCTGCCCTGAAGGGAGACCGGTTCTGTTCCTGAGGTTACAAATTATGCTGGAGACATAGGACACTCCCCCCCCCCCCCCCCCGGGGTACCATGCTGGGCATAAAGTTAGGCCTGGTCCTGATAATCTATTCTATCAGTTTCTCCGCAACTTCACTTCAGTAAAAATCCACCTACTCAGTGTTCCAAGATGAAAAAGTTCCCGAGATCTGTTGTGCAGCAGTGTCACATTTAAAAATGGTGAAGATGGTAAATTTGATGTTACGGTTTTTTTTTTTTTACCACAATTAAAAAAATCATTCTGAAACATCAATATTTATTCAGCACTATCTTGACAGTCCTGAGACATGACTCAAATGGGGGCACTTCTACGCCTGTTTGTTATTAACAGTTCTTGATATCACATTGACCAGTCTTTTAAAATTTAGCCAATCTCACATGACCCAGTACCTGTCCCCCAGAGGCATGCTAAAAGTCAGCTTCCTTAAAATTTCCTGAAGATGACTGCCAATTCTGAGTTTTCAGCATCCAACCCCCACCCACCCTTAGCGCTTCCCTTCACTTCTACATTTTTATATTGGCGCCCATGATTCCTTAAGTACTTCCTCATTATTTCCGAATTACTAAAGGTTAGGTGGATAATTACTACGGCCTTCACAGCATAGAAGTCGCATAAACCGAGAATCCTAGCAACAAAGGAAAGGATTAAAGGTATTTAAAAGTATTTACCTGGTGTTCCTAATCACTTCCATGAATTTTCCAAAAACCAACACAGAACGAATCCTTTGGAGGATAACGTTAGCTTGGTTGACCAAACACCTTACGACTCAGAGTCAGGAAATAATAGTACTTTAAAAACTAGACTTGTCACTATATCGAGACTCCCGTTAACAATGAATTCAAGCTTCTCTGTTCTCCATGTCTCAAAGAGAGCCATCTGGCTAATAACTAACCATTACTTCTAGAAAATTCTCAGAATAGCTTCTTCTGGATACAACAAGGTAACAAACCTAAATGCAAAGGAGCTTCTAAGACCTGCCAGGATGCAGACCCAAGAGGCTGGGCAGAAGCTTTCAAAAGTACAGCTCAGCTGAATAACCACAGTCTCCTCTCAATTGCCACCAATCTGCCCACCAAAAGTCATTTATATAAATCACAATGGCAATAAATCAGCCAACAAAAAGAGTCAACAGCTTTCAAGTAGCTTGCACTGTGACATTTCTCCATTGATATTCTTTTGGTATAGTTACACAGTTTGAAATACTTCTCCACTTCTTCACATTCCCAGTACAAAATGTACACATTCAAATCCCCTTTGACTAAGTAGAAATGATCTCAAACGAAAAACAGGCTCTACTATATTCTACGGATTGGCATTTCTAGTATCCTCATAGGTGCTCGGCATCCCACTGCACATTGGAGCCTGAACTCTACATACCTGGTTCTTGTTTAGAAGGACAGCCATCCGTAGGACTTTCTGACATGATTACTCAGAGATAAAAGATCAAACTAGATGTTTTACTAGTAAGTTTTAAAGTTTATAAAAAAGGCTGACTTGGAAAGCTCTGTCGTTCTGTCCTTGCAAGGGCGAACAGAACTTTAAGGATGGAGCTTCTGCTACGGTTGCTTCTCCCAAACTCCGGGATGGAGACAAAAAAATCCTAGTTTCAGATACGTTATCAAGTGCTGCTTCTCCGGTAAGTCTGGAGTCTCAGAATGCCTCTCTCGAGTTACTGGAAGGACAGAGACCTGACTATCTAGGATGCTTCACACTGGGTCCAGCTAGTGTCATCTAACCACCAGAAGCCAAGAATAGGCTTTGTGAGCAGTCAATAGACACAGAGTGTCTATTTTCCCGAGACAGAGTAGAAAGAATATTCAGATTACAAAGGAATTCTGCGTTTTCAGGGTTCTGTTAAAACGCGTTACTAGCAAAGGGAAGTTGGGCTCACAGTGGAAGACAAATCAAAGGAAGTGACAGAACAAGGTTTGTGATTTCACAGAAAGACATGGCATCTAAGGTAATCCACGAAAAGTGATGGGTCTAGGGTGTCACGAAACAAGGCAATATTCTCCTCCCTTTTGACCCAAAAGAACATCTACAACAGAAAATAGGAAAAGAGAAGGAAATAGCTTCCAAAATGTAGATCTCAAATCAGAATCTGAAGTAATTCTAGTCAGGGAATCAGGACAAAGTGTGTGAAACAAGGTGAGAGGAGCCTCCTGTCTTACTAAAAGGAAGTCCAAAACTTCTAAAGAGGGAAGCAAACATTTTCAAGGACTCTATTCTAGAGGTATTGGGGGGGGGGGCAGTGGAGGAGGGGAGACCAGTTCCATCTAGAATTCAGATATTAGAGAAATCACATTGTGCTTTTAAGAAATGTTTTAAAAGGGTTCAGCAATCTGGGTGGAACGGGACATTTTCAGGGGACAAATCTTGGTGTGGACATGTGAGCTTACACTAAGCTACGAATGGATAGGAGGCAAAAGGAGATTGCAAGCCCAACCAGAAGCAAGCCAGCTGAATTTTACCTGCTGTGGATGAACTAAGGATGACACAGTGAAGCACAGGTGAGTAAACGAGATTTTTTTCCAACAGTTTAAAATGGTAATATATACTTAAAGAATATATACTTAGGTAATGTAAAATATAATAAAGGCACAAAATCTGATATAAAGGATCGAAGAAGAAAAGGATGGTGTGACATTACCCATGAAAAAAACAAACGTCTGTAACATTAGCCCTTATAGCTGAACACGGTTAACTATCAAGAGTCAGCATAAAGCTATTCCTGAGTCCACACTATTGGCTGGGGTTTCTTAATACCGTGGCAATTCAAAAGAAGCAGAAACATTATCATTTAAATTAAAAGGCCTGTGTTATAAAAACAGAAGTTCTGGCGAATTCTGGGTTTGTAATATTCTCTTCCCGAAGGATGTGTATTACCAGAGTGAAGTTCTGAACTATGAACCATCAGAGTGCCTCTTTACTACCATTAGCTAACTACTCCCCTGGCACTGGGTTCCTCTACTGAGGAGATGAACAAATCCATCTTAGGAAACAGATGTTCCCACTTCTTTAATTGTGGCCTTGGTGTGTACTCTTTCCATCCATTTTGGACACAGGTTGAGAAATTATGATTTTGTGCAAGGGCGACGCACTCGGTGACTAGTAGCTTATCTTTGAAGCAGATTAGTTTGTAAAAAGGACGTGCATGAAATATGATTTTTAATTAAAGGAAAGCAGACTGCAATGAATTCATAAGGCATAGCACCACTTTAAGCTTGTTCTCTCTTACGTCTTGATGTCTTTCATGAATAACTGACTAATTTATACGCAAAAGGAGGTTATGAAAGAAGAGATATTATTCCTATCTCGGGCATAGAGAAAACGAAGAAGGTAGGAAAGATCATGACCTTGAAAAAGGTTGTGGAGACTACAGTACAATGAAACCAGAAGCTCGGACTCTCGCTGCCTAACTAGAGAGCTCATTCTGCATTTTCAACACTGACATCTCTGGTGGGATGTCAGTTGGGCAGAACTCGGCCCTCAGGCGACAACCTCAGCAGCTGGCTGGGATGGTACACGGTGTTTCCCACATCCTCCTTGGCACCTGCCAGGCTCGCCCGCCTCCCATAGATCTCTGAGCCTGTCAGCTGTAGGATGGGGCTAAGGTTGTTAATAACCAACTTCTAGAACTTCAGGGCTCTATTTTCCCAAACCGTCAATAGCGTTACTCACTTTTTTTGATCTCTTCTAGCTTCTCAATGTATTTAGTCATACTGTTACCTAAAAAGAGAATACGATAGGCTTTTAATGGAAGAAAATGAGTTAACACTGTAAAAACAGAATGGAGTACAAGTACTCCCCAAGCCTTCCTATCTAGTTCTTATGGAATCATAGTAGGTAAATGGGCCTCATTAACACTCTTTTGGATTATACAGCCTCAATAAACGATGAGGAATCAAGGGGAAAGTATTGGCCAAATGTATTGAACGTGTACATACCCAATAAACACTAGGAAGCCCCAGGCCATACAGATGATCACTTTATATAATCTTTTTTTTTTTCCTTTTTGAGTCAAGGCTTTTCTCCTCCTTTTATTTCCCTATAATCTTTCTGTGGGGAAGATGTGCCAAGGAGAAAGAAAGAAGCAATGATCTCTGAATGTCTAAAATGTGCCGCTGTGGCTACCCAAGCAAGCCCTTGCTCTCTGCTTAGTCTTTGCGGTTTCCCTCACTTTCCTGAACATGGTCTTCAACTATTCGTGCTGATGCTGCAGCCCAAACTAGACCACACAGTCTGTGCGCTAGTATTCACCATGGATTCCCACCAGTGTGGAGAGCACCAAGCCCTCGTGTTCTGCAGCCTGGTTCTACAATACCAGGGGCTAGCCAAGGTGGTTTGGAGGGTTTCCATACACTAAAACGGGGCCAGGATCCTTTGGTTTCTGAACGAACTAAGGTCTAGTTCCCAAGCCACAGGCTATTATTTTTTACTGGGCATGCTTCAATTTGATTCAACACGGCAAGCTCTGCCTGGCATTCAAAAGATACAGCAAAAAAGGGGAAAACTGTTTCAAAGTTTCTCATTTCTAAAATTGTGCTCCTAACCTTTAAGCCTTGGGAGGAGCTAGTCAGATTCAGTCCCAACTTCAGATAAAAGAAATGCTTCCAATTAATGGCATGAACTGATGTTTTTTTAGGACTAGCCTGAGCTTTTCTTCATGTTTTAGGTCAGAAGTAGAGAGAGAAAATTCTTGCTCTGAAACCCAAAATACATTTTCCAAAACACAACTTACATCATGTTATTATTAAATCTTTACTTACGAATTCATCAGGGAATAAAATTCCACTGAGTCAAAAACATTTATTTTCTTCCACCTGAAGACACACACTCTCCGGATCAGGATGAGACAGTGGGACACAGTATAGGCCTAGAGCCAGACTGTGGCCTTCCAAAAGCTCAGAGAGACATGACAGCAGTCAGGGAGGCTGAAAGGCCTGAGCCTTCTCAGGAGAGACACTGAAAATGGCTAAGAGGTCCAAATAGCACCACAGACCAAGAGTAGAATCAAATATGATCTTTTCTAGGTTCTTCAGGCTGGAAGTCACCTGAGCTTCCTGACCTGACCTCCGATCTCCGGAGTGGGAACCACGAATTCTTCCTCAGGGCACACCTTTCTCCCCTGCAACTCTGACCTCAGGCGGGAACCCACTGGCCAGTACAACGGGGGAAGAAGACAGGGCAAACACTGGGCTTGCTCTTCAGGGTCCTGCTGTCTTATTCTGAAGCTATTTTATATAATAGCTTTTGGTTACAAGTGTTCCTGAGTCCCCTATATTTGCATGTTGCTGACCCGGCAGTTTGCTTCTTTTGGCGGGGCAGCTTCGGGCAGTCTCGTCAGAAAGCTGAGGTACAAAAAGGATCACCGATTTGTTCACTGACACGGCAAATTAGTAACTAAGCCGGGCTGAATGTTCCCAACCTCCTGGTTTGTAACATGGCTCACAAAAACATACTTGTGCTGTTTTAAAAAACACAATTTCACTGTGAGGTAAATACGTAGGAAGTGTGACTTCCCTAATAGTAGCAGGTGGAACCCAGTTTACGCTTCAAATTCCCCGAGGCACACCACACATGGAAGACAATAGCCAGCCTTATTATATGGTCTTTATTATTAAAAACATTGCATTTCCATTCTACAGCGGTTTCCACTAGCAAAGTGTCTGAAGCCCATTTCTTAATCAATCTTAATCAGCATTTTCCGAGTATTTACACAGCACTTCATCTTTGTACCAGCAGGGCCTCACACCAACCCTGTGAGGTAGGCCGGCGCTCCTACTGTCTGTTCCTCCCACTAAAGGAGAAAGGCAGGCAAGCGCAGTCTTTTGCAGAGGTATGCAAATACTTGGCAAAATTAAGCACAAATCTGAGAGGGCGACCGATAAGAAGGTCTTTTCATTATAGACATTCATTCTATCCAAGCAGGGGGGGAAAAGAGAAAATGGAGGATTTCTGCATTGTTTCAGCTGGAGAAAGACACTAGGAATAGCTGACACAAAAGATCCTTAAAAATGATTTTAGAAAGTATGAAATGTAGTATTGTACCCCACTTCATAGAACGCTTATATCTTAACTATGCAGCTTATCTTACTGGATCTAATTGCATCTGAAAATAGGCTTTTGACTACCTTTTTTAAAAAGACTAGAAATGAATCAATTCTATAATTGGCTTATTTATAAATGCAGCTTTGTTTCATACAAAAGGAGCTTAAAAGATTACCAGCAAACCAGTTTTTTTTTTTAACTGA
Organism: Zalophus californianus; assembly: GCF_009762305.2. NCBI lineage: Eukaryota > Metazoa > Chordata > Mammalia > Carnivora > Otariidae > Zalophus > Zalophus californianus. The sequence continues at coordinate 84,385,125 of NC_045606.1, forward strand.
AATTACACATTACTGCTAGATAAATTTTCAGAGACTAGACTTTGATTAAAAAAAAAATGTCAGTGGCTCCCCATTGCTTCCTGACTAAAGTTTAAACTCCTTGTTCTAGAGCTGAAAGCGCCCAACGTCTTACCTGCCTCTTCAATCTTGCCTTAATTACTAAACTTGACAAACTCTCCGTTGGTCTTCTGTTCTCTAACATGTCATCTTGTCCATGTAATCATAATAGCTCACCCAGCTGGAAGTGACCTTTCCCTCCTCTGAACTTCGACAGCACTCAGCTCACCACTCACAAGGCATTTATCATTATACCGCCTTATTTGTGTGCCGGTCTTACCTACCTTCTGATACTGAAAGCCAAAGACTATTTACACACACACACACACACACACACACACACACACACACACACAGAATCTTTATCTCTTCCATTGTCTAGCATAAAAGGTACTTGGAATTATTTGCTAAGTGAAATATACTCTGAAGATCTACTATCTGAAGAATCCTTATAACAAATTATTTTATAACACAAATTATCATGCCCCAATTTGGCTTGAGTTTTTGGACACCTGATTTTCTTTAAACTATGCACGACTTGATTATTATTTCAGTATATGTCATATACTACCTATGTAACACCCATATTATTTCAAGACTCGGGTAACCTCGAAATGTATAAGGTGGTATTTAGCTTCTACTTAGTTTATAATTTAAATTGCAAAAAAGATATATCTGTATATTTATTTATATATATACTTATATATATATATATATAAAAGTTTTGCAATTAGAATCAAGAGAAAGAGACAACCCAACTCTATCAATAGTGCTATGCAAGAGAGAGCACAATCGATAAACGGAGTGACTCGTTCGTTAGATTTTTTTCCCTTTGTTTTCCTATAATTTAATAACATTATTTGCACTGAGCCAGTAAGGAAAGCAAGTGATTTTGAGCAGCAGTAATCTAAAGTGGGCAAGATTTATAAGGCACGAACAGAGTTGCTAAGAGACAACTCCATTGCTTTATTTTTGTTCAATATTTCCCTCCTCTACGGAGAAGTTCTTTTGGCTCAGAAGGAGCAGAAAGCGTGAAAAGAGGCACAGTGGTCCTTTGTTAATCTCAATAAGTTATATGAGTGTATAGTGCTTTCTGGTTTATAAAAGGCTTTCACATACATTTCTTCCTCTGACATAAAAAACAGAATTAAATATCAAATAAAAGTGAAGAGTACCTAGTCTGTAATGAGTTTGAGTGCTTAAGATCAAGGCTATTAGCAAATATTCAGACACAGTAGAGACTAAAGAAGAAAAAAGGACATGACTAGTTTGTGTGGCAATAACAAGAGTAATCTGAGTTTTTTAAAAATTAAAAGTAAGGCTAGAAGAGACGCAGTGGAGAAAAATCTACAGAATTTTAGAAAACTGGACATTTGAAATTAGATTGGATAGAGATTGAAATGAGAGGCTAATGCAGGCGATGAAAGAGTGCAGGACACTGACAAAGGGAGAGCCCTGTGGTTTGGAAAGTGTCCCTTCATCAGCCTGTGGTGCTACGGAGCGGAAACCCAGAGAGGGTGCTTGAGAATACGTAAGAACCCTGCGGTGGAGACCCAACAAAACGCCGTCAGGGATTTCGTCAGAAGCATAATCCATTCATGGCACAGTCTGGCAAGGCTGGGGAGCTGGTAAGGGACACCCAGGCACCTATGGAACAAAAGAAATATTTGAAGTTCAAATTGATTCTGGTATTTCTAGCTGTGGCTATACAGCAGTGTGTGAGTTTATGGGAGAAGTAGAGTCAGAAGCATAGAAATCAAAAATAATCTTTACCCAGGAAGAAGACAGCAGTCTTTGAAGAACTCAGGAGGTGATGTGGGTGAAGACTGGAGATACCACGCAATTCTTGATTTCTTGTGATTAACTCTGAATTGCTCACTGTTTGGTAAGAAAAGATTAAAGACCCATCTATTTAGCCTAGAAATGAGGAATGCTCACTCATACCTGTGCTTATTTTCACTGCTCTGACTGCAGAGCTTAAAAACAGACCATAGACAAGGGCTCCTTACTCTCACGGGGCTATAAGGTTACTCTTGTGCTCTCTTAACCAGGACTCCTCACCCTTTGCACCTGTTGGCACACATATAAATGATAATATTTGAACAAAATGCTGGTGTAAATGCTGGCTGCCCCAGGCCCCAATGGCTACCCAGAGACATAACGGGACATGTATCCTGGCACATAACCAACAGGCCACAGCACACCAAGTGGAAACGTTCTCTGAATACACAGGGAGAGAAGTCACAAAAATGCATAGAAAAAAAAACATTAACATCCTCCCCCGAAATTGGGGCTCCTGGGTGGCTCAGTCGTTAGGCGTCTGCCTTTGGCTCAGGTCATGATCCCAGGGTCCTGGGATCGAGCCCCGCATCGGGCTCCCTGCTCAGCGGGAAGCCTGCTCCTCCCTCTCCCACTCCCCCTGCTTGTGTTCCCTCTCTCGCTGTGTCTCTCTCTCTCTGTCAAATAAATAAATAAATCTTTAAAAAAAAAAAAATCCTCCCCTGAAATTGACTTTAAAATAATTTCTAAGTTTGAAACAACAAAAAAAATCAAACACTAGGATAGCCCCACACTGACTTTAAAATAGTTTTAAGCAATGAAGTACACTTTGGCCCTTCCAAAAGCTATTATAAAACTAGTTTGGGAGACTTCTTACTCCAGGAAGATGAGGTAGATGTATTTTACTCCTCCAGCTAAGTACAACAAAAACACTGGACAACGCACAAAATGGGAGAAAGTATTTGCAAATCATATTTCTGATAAGGGTCTAGTATCCAGTATATGTAAAAGAACTCTTATAACACAGCAATAGAAAAAAAAACAACAACAAGTACAAACTAGGCCAATGATTTGAATAGGTATTTCTCTATAGGAGATACACAAATGCCAATAAGCACATAAAAAGGTGCTCAACATCATTAGTCATTAGGAAAATGCAAATCAAAACCACAATGCGATACCACTTCATATCCGCAAAGATGACTATAATCAAAATGATGGACAGTAACAAGCATCATCAAGGATGTGGAGAAAAAGAGCCCTCCTACATTACTGGTGAGAATGCAAAGTAGTGCAGCTGCTTTGGAAAACAGTTTGGCAATTCCTCAAAAAATTAAACACAGAGTTACCACATACGGTCCTATATGACTCTTATGTATATAACCAAGAGAATTAAAAGCATATATTCACACAAAAATTTGTACATTAACGTTTATAGCAGCATTATGACCAAAAAGTATAAACAACCCAAATGTCCATTAATTGATGAGTGGATAAACAAAATGTAGAATATATTTATACAATAGAATATTATTTGGCAGTAAAAAATAATGAAGTATTGATACATGTTGCAACATAGACAGACCTGGGACCCATTATGGGAAGTGAAAGAAGCCAGACACAAAAGGCCACATATTACATGATTCCATTTATGTGAAATGTTCAGAATAGGCAAACTCACAGAGACAGAAAGTAGGTTAGTGGTTATCAGGGGCTGAAAAAAGTAAGGGATGGGAAGTGATCACTCTTGGATACTGGCTTTCTTTTTGGGATGACAAAAATGCTCTGCAATTAGAATGATGATGGTGTCACAAGTTTGTGAATGTACTAAAAACTTCTCAACTGCTTAAAAGGTTAACAGTGTGAATTTTATGGTATGTAAATTATATTTCAATTTAAGAAAATAACATATCAATTATAAAAAAAGATTGATTAAAAAGAAAAACCCTGGACATTATGTATAAAATAGAAAAGAAGACTTGATAGGTTGGAGAGAGGAAGGCAGACTGGGTAGGGACCTCAGGGCCCAAGAAATGGCATGATAGTTGGGTTACTTGGCTTTTTGTGTTATCTGTCTGTCTGTTTGCCTCATGTATCTTAGAGTTGGAGCTAAAGAAGCCAGGATCCAGAAACACCAATGCAGAGAGAGGGAAAAAAATTCCCTAACAAAAGCCTGCTCTCCCCACCCAAAGGCCTAGGGAAGGGGCAGCCTAGCAAGTCAGAAAACTGTCAGACAATAACTGCTTTACTCCAACCAAACACCACCCTCACCTGTCAGCAAAGGTTAGGGCGGGGGAGGGGGGTGCGGGCTTGATTTCTCTCCTTGCTGGGCTTTGATGAGGTGACATCAAAGCACCAGAAAGAGGATCAAGGAGGTGGGGATGGGAAAGTACTCAAAGATATAATGGCTGAAGACTTCCCACATTTGACAAGAAACATAAATCTATAGATGTACGTAGAAGCCCAGTGAATGCCAAACAGGATAAACCCAAAGAAACCCACATCAAGATACATCATAATCAAACTTCTGAAAACTAAAGAAAAAAAGAACCTTGAAAGCAGCAAGAGGAAAAAACGACACCTTACCTCTATGGGAAAAACAGTTCAACTGATAGTGGATTCTTCATGAGAAATCATGGCAGCCAGAAGAAAGTGGAACAATATTGCTCAAGTGCTTAAAGAAAGTAATTGTCAACCTAGGCTCCCACACTCAGAGAAAATACCCTTCAGGAATGAAAGGAAATCAATACATTTTGCAGATGAAGGGAAACTCAGAGGTTTTACCTTTAGGGTAGGGTTCTTTAGGGTAGGTCTTACCAGCAGACCTACCCTAAAAGAATGGCTAAAGAAAGTTCTCTAATCAAAAAGGAAAAGTAGGGGTACTGGGCTGGTTCAGTCAGTGGAGTGTGTGACTCTTGATTTTGGGGTTGTGAGTTTGAGCCCCACACTGGGTGTAGAGATTATATAAAATAAAATCTTAAAAAAAAAAGTATTAAAAAAAAAGAAAGGAAAAGGAAAAGAAGGAACCTTGAAACCTCAGGAAAGAAGAATACAGAAAGCAAAAATACACATATGTACATTTTTTCAAGTGCCTATGGAATATATGCCAAGATAGACCATATCCTGAGCAATAAAATGAACATCAATGCATTTTTAAAGGTATTTTTAAAAGATTTTATTTATTTAATTGAGAGAGAGAGAGCACGAGCAGGGGGAGGGGCAGACTCCCCGCTGAGCAGAGAGCCTGACATGGGGCTCAATCCCAGGACCCGGGATCATGACCTGAGCCGAAGGCAGACGCTTAACTGACTGAGCCATCAGGCGCCCCTAAAAGTCACCATTTTAAAGTGTATAATTCATAATACACAATCTCTTCCCGAAAACAGAACAAGAGGAAATACTTTCCAGCCCATTTTATGATGCTGCTGTTACCCTGCTACTAAAACTAGACAAAGACAGTCCCCCCGCCACAAAAAAAATTACAAACCAATGTACCTCATTAATATAGACACAAAAATCTTTAGCCAAATAATAAATAGAATTGAGCAATATATAACAAGAGTTACACACCATGACTAATTGAGGTTTAGTCCATAGATGCAGCAATAGTACAATATTTGCAAATCAAGGTAATCCACCATATAAACCAGCTAAAGACAAAATCATATAATTATATCAATCGATGCAGTAAAACCATTTGTTAAAATTCAACAGTCATTCATGATGGAAAATTCTCAGAAAAACAGGAATAGGAGGAAACTTCCTCAATCAGGTACAGCTAACATTGTACTTGATCATGAAAGACTGAATGTGTGTTCCCCCTAAGATCAGGAAAAAGGCAAGGATATTCACTCTTATCTCTCTTATTTGACATAGTTCTGGAAGTCCTAGCCAGTGCAATATAAGGCAATAAAAGGAAATAAAAGACATACACGGACTGGAAAGGAATAAATAAAACTTCTTTTCTGTAAATGACATTGCTGTCTACAGAGAAAAGCCAAAGGAATCTATGAGAAAAACCCAAGGAATCTACAAAAAACAAAAAACAAAAAACAACCCAAAACCCCAACAAACAAACAAACTCCTCTTGTACCTAATAAGTGAATCTAGCAAAGTCCCAGGATTCAGGGGAAACATACAAAAATCAGCTGTATTTCTATACATTAGCAATGAACACAATGACACCAAAATTAAAAAGACAATACCATTTACCATTGCTAAACAAAAAATGAAATACTTAGGTGTAAATCTAACAAAACATGTACAGGATACTTATGCTGCAAACTATACAGTGTTAATGAAAGAAACCAAAGAAGATCTAAACACATGGAGAGACATACAACAGTCCCCCCCTTTATCCTCAAGGGATATATATTCCAAGATCCCCCCCATGGACACCTGCAACCACAGATAGTACCAAACCCTGTATGTACCGTGTTTTTCCTAAACATACATACCTATGATAAAGTTTAATTTATAAATTAGGCACAGTAAGAGATTAACAACAATAACTAATAATAAAAAAGAACAATTATAATATATACTACAACAAAAGTTATGTGAAAGCGGTCTCTCTGTTTCCCAAAACATCTTCTACCCTTCTTCTTGTGATGGTGTGAGATAATAAAATGCCTGCGTGATGAGAAGTGAGGTGAATGACACAGGCATTGTGATGTAGCGTGAAACGACTTTTGACCTTCTGAGATACATCAGGAGGAGGAGTGTCTGTTTCTGGACTGTGGATGACCGTGGGTAATTGAAACTGGAAAGTGAAATCCCAGATGCGGGGTAGAGGTGACTACTGTACTATAGTAATGGGTTGGAAAACTCGACGTAGTAAAGATGTCAATTTTTCCTAAATTGATATATGGGTTCAGTGCAACGCCTATCAAAATCAGAGCAATGCTTTTTCATAAATGTAAATGAGATTATTCTAAAACTTACATGGATTCCAAAGGAATTGGAATAGCTAAAATAATTTGTAAAGAAAAATAAAGTGGGAGTAATCAGTCTAACCAATTTTAATCAAGCCTGTGAGATGTTGGCAGAGGGATAGACACATGGATCAATGGAACAGAAGAGAGAACCCAGAAATGGATCCACATAAATACGCCAATCTGTTTTTTGACAAAGGTGAATGTGCAAAATTCAGTGGAGGAAAGGCAGGCTTTTAACAAATGGTGCTAGAGCAACTGGACATCCATAAGCAAAAAGTTAACTCTGATCTAAGTTGCATAAGCAAAAAGTTAACTCTGATCTAAGCCACATATCTTGTACAGAAATTACCTCAAAATGTATTGTTTTCTCTCTTTTTTAAAAATATTTTTATTATTTATTTATTTGAGAGAGAGAGAAAGCAGGAGCAGAGGGGAGGAGCAGAGGGAGAGGGAGAAGCAGACTCCCCGCTGAGCAGGGAGCCCGACATGGGGCTTGATCCCGGGACTCTGGGATCATGACCTGAGCCAAAGGCAGATGCTTAACTGACTGAGCCACCCAGGTGCCCCCCAGCCTTTTTTCCCCTTAATTTTTAAATTTATTTATCGAAGTGTATTGTTGACTTAAATGTAAAACCTAAAACTATGAAACTTTTAGGAAAAAACCTTGATAGAAAATTTCTGGGTCTAGTCTCGGCAAAGAGTTCTTAGACTTAACAGCAAAAGCATGATCCAGAAAAGGAAACACGGATACACTGGACTTCACCACAGTTAAAAACTTAGGCTCTTCAAAAGACCCTGTCAGGAGAATGAAAAGATAAGCTACAGACTGGAGAAAATATTAGCAAACCATGCATCCAACAAAGGACTGGTAGCTAGAATATATAAGGAACACCACACTCAAGTTAAAAAGCAAACAATCCAATTAGAACACAGGCAAAAGACATGAAGGGATACTTCACTGAGTCAGATATACAGATGGCAAATAAGCACACAAAGACCTGTTCAACATCATTAGCCATCAGGGAAACACACATCAAAACTGCAATGAGATGCCACTACTCATCTATCCGAATGGCTAAAATTAAAAATGGCAACACCGCCAAATGCCTGTGAGGATGTGGGGAAACTGGAGCATTCATTCATTTCTGGTAGGAATGTAAAATGGTCTAGCTACTCTGGAAAACAGTTTGGCAGTTCTCAAAAAACTGCAAATGCAACTATCATATGACCCAGTAATTGCACTTCTGGGCATTTATCTGGGAGAAATGAAGGCTTCAATTCAAACAAAAATCAAAACATGAATGTTTATAGCACCTATATTTGTAATAGTTAACAAGTGGAAACAATCCAGATGTCCTTCAACAGATAAATGGTTAAACTGTAGCACTTCCATGCCATGGAATACTACTCGGTAAATAAAAAAGTATCAACTAACAAATGTAACAACCTGAATGAATCTCCAGAGAATTATGCTGAGTGCAAGGCCAATTCAAAAAAAGTTGCATATTGTATGATTCCACTGATACAGCATCAGTGAAATGACAAAATTATAGAATTGAAGAACAGATCAGTGGTTGTCAGGGGTTAAGGAGAGGGTAAGGGTAGAAAGTGGATGTGCCTTTAAAAGGACAACATGAGGGATCCTTGCAAGCTGGAAATGTTCTCTATCTAGACTTGTATGTATCAATGTCAGTACCATGGTTATGATACTGTATAGTTTCCATAATATGTTACTGTGGGAAACTGGGTAACAGGGTACATGGACTCTCTCTGTATGATTTCTTAAAATTGTGACTCTACAATTACTTCAAAATAAAAAGTTTAATTAGGAAAACACTAGTTTAAAAATCTGAGGATATAAAAGGCTATAGGCAATTACTATGAATTATAAAAAGCAGACTTAAGTATCTCAATATAAAAAAAGTTGAAATTAATTTCAGGTACTATTTATTATTAAGGCAAATTTTGGTCATGAATTGAGGAATGGAAGGGAAAGAAATGGGTTTTTGTTCACAAATCCCAATTCAATTTCCAGGAGAAAAATCTATGAAGATACAGACAAAACTATGTATCCGAAATAAACCTCAGCTCTTTTATTTATTTATTTATTTTAAGATTTTATTTATTTGACAGAAAGAGCACAAGCAGAAGGAGAGAGAGGGAGAAGCAGGCTCCCTGCTGAGCAAGGAGCCCGATGTGGGACTCGATCCCAGGTCCCTGGGATCATGACCTGAGCCAAAGGCAGATGCTTAACCGACTGAGCCACCCAAGCGTCCCATAAACCTCAGCTCTTAAAAATTTTCATTTTAAGAAGGTTCTAAGAGAAATGCATTCCTTTATAGTTGTCTTTTAAATGTTATCTGGACCCCTCAGAAAAAATATATGGTATTTTAATCAAAGTGCTTCCTTCACAGAATAGCTTATTCCAGAAGAGTGGGTCACAGGTGCAGTTAGGGGGGGGGGGGCGCATTTGTGGTAGAAGGAATGAGGCTGGCAGAAAAGCTGGGACAGGTGGCCAAAGAGACAGTGGCCAGGCTTCACACCAGGTCTCTTGGTGCATCATCGACTTCTTCACCCTGCGTTCAAATCTCGTTCTGTCTCCTTCTATTGAACTTCAGGTAAATCACCACAATCTCTGTGCCACAATTTCCTCCTCCTCAAAAACGGAGATAAAATTTTCTACCTCCTGTCAAACAGGATATTTGCAAGGATAAATATCTGTACAGCTTGGAAATGTTTGAAAGAAAGGTCCCAAGAAATTATATCTGCAAAGGTGGTTCATTTAAAACATTCAATTGAAGTTCATTTTATATGAGCAAACTTGCATAATGGAACACAGTAATTTCAAAGGAGACTGGAGGAAAGAAAGACAAAATGAATGAGATTTAATCCAAGTCAGTATCTCGTCTGTATCTTCTCAGTTGTCCTCAGGTTACTGGTGGCAAATTCAGCATTGCCAAAGGCATGTGGTGACCCAATCCACTAGCAAAACCATCTCAGTAGAATAGATTCGCCACAGCAGACTTTAAATGGTTGAAAAACGAAACGAATAAGAAATCAAAATCTCATAAGCCTGGAAATCCATAGGGACCTGGGGAGTGGTCTGCATCATGACAGTGAAGAATGTTAAGCGCTTGGAAATAAGCAATGCGACTCTTAAATTTCATTTTACCTCAACTGAAGCACGGATTGAGTTTTCTCTGATATTTTAGTTACTCATTCAGGTCTGTCTGCCTGCACTTGAATCTAAGCTCTTTGACTGCAAAAGTCACAATTCACACTCATCTTTCTATGTCCCCTAGTCCATAACTTTGCATGTAGTTGGCACTCTGCAAATATTGAACTGAACAAATGTGTACAAATATTATCTATTACTCAGAGTTTAAAGGAATATATTTAAGGTGCTCCAAAAGAGAGGTCCACTCCCCCACCCCCGGATATTTATTTAGCCTCAGCCTTGTAACCTATTGAACAAGGCTTTCATCAGTTTCTCAATTTATAAGAAGCTAAGTTATGTAAATGGAAACTTTTCTGATAATCTGAAAAGAAAAAGCTTTCAAAGATAAAGCCTGAGGGGCGCCTGGGTGGCTCAGTCGTTAAGCGCCTTCGGCTCAGGTTACGATCCCAGGGTCCTGGGATCGAGCCCCACAACAGGCTCCCTGCTCCGCGGGAAGCCTGCTTCTCCCTCTCCCGCTTCCCCTGCTTGTGTTCCCTCTCTCGCTGTCTCTCTTTCTGTCAAATACATAAATAAATAAAAATCTTTAAAAAAAAAAAAGATAAATCCTGAGCCTGGAAGGCAAGGGGGCTAGAACGTGAGAAACTTTGAGCTTTGATTGACAGCAGGCTTAACAGGCTGCTTCTTGCCAGTAATTCGTTATTGGATTTTTTTTTTAAGTTTTAATTTTCTAATATTTACTCACCAGTATCCAGTCTTGACTTGATATGCTGATACCTTGGGTTTTGTGGTATTCTTTTGGTCAGATACTAAAAAATAAGAAAATTCACAATTAATTGAGTTAATGTAAAAATAAGGGTGACAAAGGTGGGAAAGAATCAGATATTTAAAAAATAGAACAGATGCTAAAATTTCATCCAATTTAAAGAAGGAAGGCGCTCTAGAGGCCCAACTGTCCCTTCAAGTGAAGACTCTTCAGCATTTCCACAGGTGAAGATGGTTATCTTGTTTCTGTCAAAATATTTTCATTTTTTGTCAAAATAATCTCATAGCTCTATGTAATTCGGGGGAAAAAAACTCTTAAAAAAATTATTTCTGACATTGAGCCAAATTAGTCTCCCTCTAAGTTCCATCCAATCCACTGTGACAACCCAGAATAAGCCCCCCCCCACACACACACCCCTGCCTCAAGAAATCTGTGAAAATACCTAAAGACAGCTCTCTCACCCTTCTTTTTAGTTTTACTCTTTGTACAACGATTTCTAGGCCATCTCCTCTGGACACGCTCTAGATTTTATCCACATCTGCCCTGAAAAGTAGCACTTGGACCCAGACCTGAGCACCGTGCCCAGATGCCGCCGGGCCAGGACCTGGTTTGGCAGTCCTCCCCTGCTGCTTGCCTGGAATCTGAGGCTCCACAGATGTCACTATGATGGCATCTGCTCTTGGGGCAGCCGAGGCTCATCACAGGCCCAGGGTGAGTTTGTGGTCATCAAAAGATGGCTACGTCAGGTCTTCCTTGTCCTGTACTCGGGGAGTGAACTCTTAAGTCCAAGCACAAGACATTTATGCATGTTAAGTTTCAGGGGCATTGGCGAAAGCCATTCAAGTGAGGGAAGGCTGGTGAATTGACATTTCAAGATACAGCTTTCTTGCTCAGGCCTTTTCTGGCCTACAAGTATCAACATCATACGCTCAGTCACAGGCAGCTGCAGAATATGAAATTAAACCTGGCCAATACATTTCTGGCTTCATCTTCCGCCCCTCACACACATGTTCCCATGTTGACGTTGCCCGCGTGCTTCCCTAACTTGCTGCGCTCGCTCAAGTCTCCAAGGCTTAGCAAATGTCTGCCTAGAATGCCTTTCCTTGACTTGTCCTTGGGCAGAACCTTACTTTCTCTGTAAGCTGTCCAAGGTGGAATCAGGCATTTCTTCTCCCTGGCTCCCAGAGTACCCCGTACCATTGTTTCCACCCCGAGCTTCTTCTCTGTATTTCCTCGAAGGCAGGGACAATGACTTATGCAAATCTGTATTCACCCAGGACCTAGTACGTGGTAGGCACATTTACTGATATGGAGTCAACAAATGAGTATCTAGAATGCAGAGTATAGGGGTACCTGGGTGGTTTCAGTCGGTTAAAGGGTCTGCCTTCAGCTCAGGTCATGATCCCAGAGTCCTGGGATCAAGCCCCGAATTAGGCTCCCTGCTCAGCAGGGAACCTGCTTCTCCCTCTGCCTGCTGAGCTCTCTCTCTGACAAATAAATAAATAAAATCTTTAAAAAAAAAATAGAGTGCAGAGTATCTTATAGTAATTACCTGGTTCCTTGGAAGAGAACACCAAACTTTATTATTATTTTTAAAAATTATTTTTATTTATTTATTAACTAATCTCTATACCCAATGTGGGGCTTGAACTCAGAGATTAAGAGTAGTTTGCTCTACCGGCTGAAAGAAAGAAGAAAAAAAAATCAGGTGGAGAACACCAAACTTCTAAAACCCGTGTCATTTGCCCTTGAAAACACAGTTAACTACAGCATGTCCTGCTGGCCAGAGTTTTAGATTTCAGAGACCAGGAGGAATTTTTTAAAACTGGGGGCACCTATAGAGAAAAACCAACTTTTAATTTTGCCAAGAAAGGACATTAAAAAAAAAAAAAGCACAAAACCTCATAACTACCACCTGCCATTTTAATACCTAAAAAGTAAGGAAGAAAAAAAAAATCCCAGAATAAAAAGATTGGTCCTTTAGTGTTATTAAAAAACTCACGACATTGTCTGTGTTTTCCATTTCACTCCAGGCAAGTGAACACTTAGCATTGGGCCGCAGATGTGTGTGTGTATGTGTGTGGAAACCCTGAGCTATTTTATTCCTAGAGAAAGACTGGAAAACTCCAGTCTCCATCTGATCAGTAACCGGCTGTCTTTAAGAGAAATCGACTCTAACATCAATTCCAACTCCTTCCTAGATGGAGACAGAAGATTCTTAAGTGAGAGAGGGAAATATTTAAAGACTGAAAAGGGGAACTTTAGAATAAGATCCCACAGAGGAAGACAGTATCATAGCAAAACAAATCTAAAAAACCCAAAAATGCAAACAAAAAAAACAGGGAAAACATGCATCTGGTAAACTGAGTCAAGAAAAGCTAATAGTAGAATTCTGTTATCTTAGGCTAAGGGATTTAAAATTTTTTTTGTACTCTGTATTTTCATAATTTCTATATGCTACTTCCTGTTTTTACTTTTGTTTTGTTTTGTTTTCCACTAGTTTCCTAGCAAAGTGTCTTTTGAAAAACTCCAGGCTAGTCTCTGCTGAACCAAGGGGATTTGTCCATACCTAAGCCAACATAGCTAAGAAGTGAGGATGTCTCTGGGGACCAGGTGTGGTGGCAGCAGAATGATGGGGGGAGAGTGTGTGGACAGCTGCAGTCGCTGGGCCCTTCCTGCCCCCGGTTTTCCCTTACAGAGACTAATGAGAAATCCATATGCTGCAAGTAGAAAAATGCAGTGTCTCTTTTCCATTTTTCCCATTTTGGACCCATTTCTTGTTCCTGACTTTCTAGTGCCAACCACAACGTAAAACTTGGTGCTTCACTCTAAGCAGACTACCACAGATTTTATGGAACTGCCATACATTTTTCCTTAAAATTCTTGCTTTGGGGGTGACTGTTTCTTGACCTACTGACAACTGGCTTTTTTCAATTACATAAACAGGATGGAATGGTGGAAAGTGAAAGAGCTGAGAAAAGAAGCTGTTTCAAGGACTATTCATTCATTCAACAAAGCCTTATTGAGCACTAACCATTCAGGCAACATTTACTGGAGGAGTGAGCCACTGTGCTGAGGACACACAGCCATCCAGCTCTCGGTGGTGCTGGGAAGGAAGACAAGCCAACAAAGAGATACCTCACTGCATGATGAAAAGGAGAGGGAAGCAGGGAGTGCAACAGGAGCTTGTGGGATCGGCACCTGATCCTGAGTAAAAGAGTCAAGAACTATGTCCTGAGCACTGACTTCTGGGCCGAAGCCTGATGGCCAAGAGAATTAGTCAGGCTAAAGGAGTAATGGGTAGAAGCGGCAGGGTTTTCTGGGTAGACCTGGAGCATAGGGGGCATCATGGGGTCAGATGAGGCTGAAGAGGCAGGGAGGGCAGTTCCTAAGGGGCCTTGTATCCACACTAAGAAACCAGGATTTTTTTCCCTGTAGATGGTAATTTTGCTTCCCCTGCTCCCAGAGATAACTGTCAATGTCTGCAGACATTCTAGGTTGTCAGAACTGGGTGGTGGTAGTGGGGATGCTACTGGTATCCAGTGAGTAGAGGCCAGGGATTCTGTGAAACATCCTACAATGACAGGGAAGTCCCCCACAGCAAAGAATGAGCTGGCCCCAAATGTCAATAGTGCCGAAGTTGAGAAACCCTAGTGCAGATGATTGGGAGTCACTGAAGAAAGTTTAAGGAGAAGTGATGGGATTATCTTCCATTTTAGAGAGCTCACTCTGGCAGCATTCTGGAGAACTAATACGATCATCGTCAAGGATGGAGGCACGAAGATCAGTTAAGAGGTAGTTGTGCTAAGAAACATCTGTGGTGCTAAGGAAGTGACAGTAGACATGAGGAAGAAGAGACAGTCTCAAGAAATCTTTAAAGATGTAAAATCAATATGATTGAAAACTGACTGATAGAACAGGGGGAGGACAGTGATATCATTCCCCAAAAAAGGGACTTAAGGAGGAAGCATCAGTTGAAAAACATTATGTTTTTCATGTTGAGGCATGTTGAGTATGCGCTATCTGCGGGTTGTCCAAAATGGAAGTGGTGAGCTGGCTGTATGGGTCTGAGATCAGGAGAGAAATCTGGGGTTGCAGAAATAAGATTTGGGGGTTGTTGGACAAAATCACCATCAGAGATTGTGTAAGACAGAGAAGAAAAAACCCCAGCACTTAAGGTCAGGTAGAGAAAAGCACTGTGCATGAGACTCACGAGAGGCCAAAAGAAAGTGGGTTATGAAAATTAAAGAAGAGTTTCAGGAAGAAGGGAGTGGTCAACAGTGATCAATGCTGTCAAGTCTGAGAACAAGAGGTCAAACATGAACAAGCGAGCAAGAATGCAGGTCAACTAAGAGCATAACAAAGTAAGTTTGGATTGAACAAAGCAGGACATTGTTGACGACCCTGGTGGATGAGGTTACAGCAAATTGACAGAAGCAGAAGCAAAAACAGCAGGTTGTATGAGATGGAGAGGGAGGAAAGAAGATAGTAGCCAGATGGCCTTTTTTTTCCTTGAGAGTTGCTAAGGAATTAGTTTTTGTTGTTGCTTTGTTTTGTTTTGGAAGAAAGGAGAGATTTGAGGATGTTTAGAGGCTCGATAGGAGGGGTCGGAGATGAAGCAGGAAGGTACGGAAAGGAGGGGGTGGGAGAGGATGCGGCCCAGAGCCCAGGTGGAAGGTTCAGCTTTGGATATGTATTTAAGGTGAAGATTTCAGATAGGTGGTCAAGATGAAGTTTATCAGGAGGAGGGAGGAGGCTGAGAAGGTTCATGTCTGCGGTATTATCAGTGAGCGATGAAAAATGTCAAAGACCCTTTGAGGGTTTACATCCCTAGAAAGGGTCCAAAGATAATCTCTTCCCTGTCTACCCATGACATCCCAGCAACTTCACTTCTACTCGGCTTTCAAGACCCAGCACAGACACACCTTCCGAGAAGACTCCTGTGAAGGCCCCAGGCAGATGGAAATCTCTTTCCTGCCCGGACTATCACAGCACTCTGTACAAATCACACTCTTCACTTCCTGCGCTTGGGACATGGCTCGACCTCCTGGATCGCTCTACCTGCTGCAGGGCCTCCCACCAGCGTGAGCAGTAAGGACAGCCTAAAGGGTGAAGATGGCTCTGAGTCCTGAGCAGCACACATTGTGCACGCCGGCACCATGGGATGCTCTAGGAATCTGAAGCATAGGGAGCATTCATACACCGGGGGTGATATGGGAGACTTTATGGATGAAATGGCATTGGAGTTGGGTTTTAAGGGTTGAGCTTCTATGGATAAAGATAGGGGAAAAGGATGGAAAAAGTATTTCAAGTGGAGAAAATTATAATGGTGAAGCCACTTTAAAAGCATGTTGAAAGAACCCCACGTTTTTCGATTGGCTAGAGAAGGTACAACAACAATAATGAAGATAATCCCTGCTAATATTTACTGAGCACTTAACCATGTTGTCAGGCACTCAACTAAGCATTTTACCTACATTATCTCATTTAACCCTCACAACCACCCCTGATGCAGATATTAGTAATATCTTCATTCAGCATATTAGGAAACAGGGGCACAGAGATGGGGTGACTTCCCGATGCTAGTCAGCTGGTGAGAAGGGTAGAACCTGGAATGAAACTGGGTAGTCTGCCTCTAGAGCTTGCCCCCTTCCACACATCTGAATACCAGATCCACCAATGGGTTTTAGATGGCCCATGAGTCCTGTGAAACTATGAAAAATTTTTGTGTATGTGCATTTTTCTGAGGAAAGGGGTCTGTGATTTTCACCAATTTTCAAAGGGGTTTATAACCCAAAAAAGGTTAAGAACCATGGGTATATGAAATCCTGTACTGCATGGTAGGACATGGACACGTAGGCTCCAAGTAGAGAAGTCTGAATGTACACTGAGGGTCTGGAGGAGGCCATGAGGACAACAGAAGGTAACAAAAAACACTGAGCTGTGGGCCATATCATTGCAAGAGTATTTTGGCAGATTACTAACATACGCAAAGTAAGACTGGGCTTTATTGAATACATGCATGTCGGAGAGGGGAGAAGAAGGAGAAGTCAACAATGGATTTTTCTGAAAGCAAATCACTAAAAAATGAATGAGATAGTCTGAATCTCAAATTGTTCAAATATGAATGTGCTTTTCTGACTTCCCACCTCTCTCAAAATGAAACTCCCAAGGTTGGTTGTATTTCAACTGCAACATCTATGATAAGATTTACATTTAAAGGATTTTTAAAAATACCATTATACATTTTGTTCAGAATTTCCCTACTTATCTCCTTTGTATAGACAGGAGGTCCATAAAATGAAGGAAATGAATTCAATCTTGAAAAGAGTCTCATTTAAGGCAATCTTACATTTAACATAGGTCTTTGAAAGGAGAACATTTTTTTTTAAATGGCAGTTTTAATCTGGTCCAATTCTACTGATCTCAAACACCAACCTTGACCCTGTATGCACATGTAGCAGCCCCTACTTCGCTAGCAGCTACTACCTATGGCTGACTGTATTTTTCAAGATGTTTGCAAGAGAATTTCCCATCTCACTTATGCTGTGATGTTGAAACTCCTCCCACAGGGGCCAATGCCCCCCCCCAACACACACACCCCTTGCTTGAATCTGGATGAAAGTGCTGCCTTATGACTTCTGAGGCTAGATCATAAAGGGCAATACAGCTTCCACCTGGTTCTCCTGGGACACTGTTCTTGGAACTCAGCTACCATGTTGTGAGGAAGGCCAAGCCACATGGAAAAGGCCATTTGTAGGTGGTATGGCTGACAGCCCCAGCTGAGGTCCTTGCCAACAGGATGTATCAATGGCCTTGAAGACGTGTTCAAGATAACTCTAGCCCCAGCTTCTGTCTGCCTGCAAAACCACATGAGATCCCAAATAAGCAGCACCTAACTGAGCCTGGTCAACCTTCAGAACCATAGAGATCATAATAAAATGACTATTATTTTAAGTCACTAAACATGAGGTGATTCGTGATGAATCAATATATAACTGGAATATATTTTCTAATATATAATTGGAATGCCTTCCGGGTATCTGCACTTTACTCCTCAATCCACTGCAACATGGCTACTGTCCCCACCATTCTACTATGGTTCCTGTGGCAGCTCGCCAACATCAGAGATCCCCTAATTGCTGAATATAATGGTGACGTTCCATTCTTTAACTCACTTCACCCTTTCTGTACCTTTTGACACTGTTATACAGTCCCCCCTTCTTCAGTTTCCACTCCCTTGGCTTTAGTGATATCTCTCTCCCCTGATTCTCCAATGACACATGGATCATTTCTGTCAGCTGCTTAAACACTGCGTTCCCAGGATTCCATCTTCTCAGTCTCTAGGTTCTCTGAGAGCCACACACTTAGGTTTAATTCCATTTATATGCTTGATATCCAAGTAAGGAACTATGGCCTGACTCCCAGCTCAGGCATATATTCATTTACTCATTCAACAGATGTTTACTGCATGCCAGGCCAGTGGGACAATACATACAAGGACCCTAGTTTATGTTCTTGTAAGTATGCCAGAATAAACAAATAATTATAGATTACAAATAAAATAATTACAGATCATGATCTACTGGGTGAAGACAGCATATTGAACACATGCATTTAATTTCACTTCCTTCCCAAACCTCAGTTTTGTCTTCTATTTTAAGGACATAGAGTTCAAAAAACCAGAGAGAGCGGGAGAAGTGACAGCAATAGATTTTTTAATTCTAGAAAGCAGATCAACAGTGAAAATGACTTGACTGACTCAAGAAAGTCAAAGGGAAAGCCAAGAACAATTCTTAAAAGGCTTAGGAATCGACAGCCTCCAGCACCTCCAGGAGCAGGGAGCAAAAGGAGTGGCTGAAATAAGGAAGATTGTTTGAAGGCGATGAGAAGCAACTCGATCTCCACATCCCTGTCCCGTGGGCTACTGGGTGACTGCCCCTCCCCCACCACGGTAGCTCTCTACAGATTTATTCCCTGAGAAGAATTTCTGGACTGGGAGGTCTCTAGACAGAGAAAGGTAGAGATATCATTACTGAAAACAGGGGCATTAAGTGAATGATGCAAACTAATGTTGAGATTTAGCTCCTAGCCCTAATTCCTCCAGGAATTCAGCTAGGCTTTTACTCTCAGGAGAATGAGGGAATTCTCTGAGGAAAATCACCAGCCTAAGAGAAAAGAGCTGAAGGTATAGATTTGGGAGGATAGCCGCCCAAATCGTGGCCCAGTGAGATCTTCCTGTAATTAGGCTCAGCATCAGCAAGCCCCTCTCAGATATACAGATCCCAATCACCTGTTTAAGTTTCTAACTCAAAAACATAAATTAATAATTTAGGATTAAATGAAGCCTCAGAACACTGCTGTGAATTTTGGGGGCACACAAAGCCCTAATCTCCAGTGTAACTGTATTTGGAGACAGGGCCTTTAGGAGGTAATTAAGGTTAAAGAAGATCATAAGGGTGGGGCACAAGTGTAATAGGATTAGTGTCCTTACAAAAAGAGACACCAAAGAGCTTCCGCCTCTTTACAAGTACACACAGAAAGAAATCTAGGAATACACAATGAGAAGGCAGCCATCTGCAAGGCAAGAGAGACCTCTCACCGGAAACTAAACTGGCCAGCACCTTGATCTTGAACTTTCCAGTACTCCAAAACTGCAGAAATAAATTTGTTGTTTAAAGCAACCCAGTCTGTGACATTTTGTTATGGCAGCCTGAGTTAACTAATACTAATCTCCAACAAAACAAAAGAAAAAATAGCAATAGGAAAGAAACAGACTATGCAGGAGAAAAAAATATTTCAAAAAACTATCGTTAGAGAAACGAAAATACACATACACAAAAAACTTGTCCATGAATATTCATAGTAGCATCATTCATTACAGCTCCAAAGTAGAAACAATGCAAATGTCCATCAGAAAGAACAAATAAAATATGTATGTCTATGTCAAGGAATATCATTCAGTAGTAGAAAGGAATGAAGTACGAATACATGATATAACATGGATGAACCTTTAAAACATTATTCTAAGTTAATTAAAGAAGCCAGTCACAAAAGACCACATTTTGCATGACTCCATTTATATGAAATGTAGACAACAAGCAAATATAGAGACAAAGTAGATTAGTGATTGTCAAGACTGGATGGGGGAGACAATGGGAAAATTGGGGGAATGATAGCTAAGGTTACAGAATTTCTTTTGGTGTAATGAAAATTAGTGATGATTGCACAACTCTGTGATATATTAAAACCATTGAACTGTATACTTTAGATGGGTGAATTATATCTCATAATGCTGTTAGTAAAAACATTAAAATTTAACAAGTAACAAAAATAAAAAAAAAAAAACTTTTGCTCTACAACCAGACCAAGTACTTATGTAAGAGTTAAAAGAATTAAGTTGACCTATATTTGTCTGACATGGAAAGATCTCCAAGACTTATTGTTAAGTACAAAGAGCAAGCCAAAAAGTCATATATATAATGTTATAACATTTGGGTAAAAGAAAACCGCAAGATAAAACTCTCTCTACACACACAAGTGCGCACATACACACACACAAGTACACAGAGAACATTTTTGGAAAAGCTAACTGGAAACAAATGATAAATAGTGATGTAGGAAAATTTTCCTACATTGTTTATAAAAATTTAGAAATAGTATAGAATAAAAATAAAGGTAGATAGGAATTCCAGGAAAAACAAAAAGTAATAAGAAAGAAAATGTAACTGTAATGATCACTGCTTTGGCAATAATCAATATTTACACAGTCACAAACACACAAAAACAACAGTAAAAAAATCCAGTTAGAAATTAGGCAAAAGATACAAAGAGATATTTTTTTTTGAAGAGGATATATGAATGGCAAATAAGCACATGAAAAAATTTAAGATGTTCAACCTCGGTATCCATTGGGGAAATACAAGTTCAGACCATATGAGACATCACAGTGTACCTATTTAAACAACTAAAATCGGGGCGTCTGGGTGGCTCAGTCAGTTAAGCGTCCAACTCTTGATTCTGGCTCGGGTCATGATCTCAGGGTCATCAGATCAAGCCCCACACCACACTGGGCTCTGTGCTGGGCGTGGAGCCTGCTTGACATTCTCTCTTCCTCTACCTCTGCCCCTCCCTCCCTCCTCCTCGCTCCCTCTCTAAAAACAAACACACACACACACAAAAAAACCCCACAAAAAACAAAAAAACTCAACTAAAATAAAAATACTGACAATACCAGATGTTGCCAAGAATGTGCAAAAACTCATCTCTCATTCACTGGTGAGGAGAATGTAAAATGGTACAGTCACTCTGGAAAATAGTTTGGCAGTTTCTAAAAAACTAAATGTAAGCTCACATACAACCCAGCAACTACACTCCCAGGCATCTATCCCAGAGAAATGAAAATTGACATCCATAAAAACAGCTGTACCCAAAAGTTCATATCTTTATTCATAATAGCCCCAAACTGAAAACAACCAAAATATCCTATAATAGTTCAATGGTTAAACAAACTGTTATATATATATACTGCAGAATACTAATCAGCAATAAAAGGGAATGAACTATTGCTATAGGCAACAACTTGAATGTGTCTCAAGGACATTATTCTGAGTGAAAAAAGCCAGTCTCAAAAGGTCACATATCATGTGATTCCATTTATGTAACATTTCCAAATGACAAAATTACAGAAATGGAGAACACATTAGTGGTTGCCAGGGGTTAGGATGGTGAGGCAGAGGAAAGTGGAAATGACTAGGAAGGGGTAGTATGAGGGAGATATTTGTGGTGATGGAATAGTTCTGTATTTTGATTATAAATCTAAACACATGCAATCTTGATTATATTAAATCTACACATGTGAAAAAATGGCCTAGAATTATACACACATTTTACAAATGTCAATTTGTACAAATTTATGGCTTTGATATTATATTATACTTACATAAAATATAATCAATGGGGGAAACTGGGTGAAGGTACATGGGCCTGTACTATTTTTGCAACTTCTTGTGAATCTATAGTTATTTCAAAATAAAATGTTTTTTCTTTTTTTTTAAAAAGATTTTATTTATTTATTTGACAAAGAAAGACACAACGAAAGAGGGAACACAAGCAGGGGGAGTGGGAGAGGGAGAAGCAGGCTTTCCGCAGAGCAGGGAGCCTAATTCGCGGCTCAATTCCAGGACCCTGGGATCATGACCTGAACCGAAGGTAGACGCTTAACGACTGAGCCACCCAGGTGCCCCATCAAAATAAAATGTTTTTTTAAAAGGACATCAGAGTCCAAAACAGAGGTCTTTCTTTTTTTTTTAAAGGTTTTATTTATTTATTTGAGAGAGAGAGAATGAGAGATAGAGAGCACGAGAGGGAAGAGGGTCAGAGGGAGAAGCAGACTCCCCGCTGAGCAGGGAGCCTGATGTGGGACTCGATTCCAGGACTCCAGGATCATGACCTGAGCCGAAGGCAGTCGCCCAACCAACTGAGCCACCCAGGCGCCCCCCCAAAACAGAGGTCTTAAGAATTAAAAACACAGGGGCACCTGGCTGGCTCAGTTGGTTAAGCGACTGCCTTCGGCTCAGGTCAGATCCTGGAGTCCCGGGATGAAGTCCCGGGATGGAGTCCCGGATCAGGCTCCCTGCTCAGTGGGGAGCCTGCTTCTCCCTCTGACCCTACCCCCTCTCGTGCACTCTCTCTCTCTCAGTCTCTCTCTCTCGCAAATAAATAAAATCTTAAAAAAAAAAGAATTAAAAACACAACAGCAGAAATTAAATAGGATTAGAAGATAAAGTTAAATAAACCTCCGAAAGAGAGCAAAAAGACAAAGGTGTGGAAAACAGGAAATAAAGTTTAAGAAAATTAGAGAACCAGTCTTATAGAAGCAACATGAAAATGAATTCAAGAAAAAGAGGACGGAGAAGAATAGGAAGGAGAAGTCAACAACAAAATAATTCAACAAAATTTCACAGAATAGAAAGACATGAATTTCTGGTGCCCACCAAAATGAGTGAAAAGAGATCCATAGCAAGGAATATCTTCGTGAAACACAACACTAGTAACATAGAGAAGATTTTACAAGCTGGCTTTGGACTTCACAGCAACACTGGATGCTAGAAAACTTTAATGCAATGTTTTCAAAATGCTGATGGTTTCCAACCAAGAATTCTATACTCCACCAAACTTGCAGGCAAATAAATGTGAAGGCAGAATAACAGCATTTTCAGACATGCCTAACATTTTAGATATAAATAAAAAAGTTATTTCTCATGCACTCTTTTTCAAGAAATTACTGGAAAATGTGCTCCACTAAAGCAAGAAAGTTGGACATCTTCCTCTAGGACACAAATGTATGACCACACAGAGCATCCCAGCTCCTATTGCCCTATACTCCTCTTTCTCCCACATTCCCGATCTCATTAATGACATGGGCACCGATGAGTAGCCCAAGCTGGGAAACTAAGTCATCCATTCCAATCTCATTTCTCAAAGCTAATCATGAAGTCTTAATGATTTAAATACCTAAATATTTCTCTTTTCTGTCCCATGTTCCATGACCTTCCTTTAGGTCTATATCGTAAATACCACCTACCCAATCTGCCTACCTCCAGTCCTGGCCTCCTTCTTTCTCCACAACGTGGCTACAGCCCTCTGCCTAAAATGCAAATCTGACCACATCACTCAGTTACTTAAAACTCCTCAAAAGCTTCTTAAATTCAGATCAGCAGGCAAGATAAATACGTGGCAAACTGCCACTCTCCACACCTACCTCCCCCACCTTCATGGTAGAGATTATATTTGATCATGGTACTCTCCTGCAGAGCCTCACAATTTTCCTCAACATAGCACATAGACATCCACCATGAAATGAAATAATTTGCAACTCCTGTTCGATATAAAGGCCAAGTACTTTGGCAAGGCGCAGAAGGCCCTTCCAGGCTTTACTCCAGCTTCTCTAGGGGGAACTGTCCACTCCGACGTTTCACACCTCCTCATCTTTGCTCATGCTGTTCTCTACTTGAGACGCTTCCTCACCTGGCTAGTCACCTTGCCATTTCAGGCCATCTCCAGGACCCTTCCCTCGCTTCCTTGAGTCCAATCTTTCCTCTGTGCTCTCTCAACTTGTCCCCCAACCACACTGCATTCAAATTCTGTTCCCAAGTCTCCCTCACTAGACTGAACTTATTAAAGGACAAATGCCTTGTCTTACTCTGTGTTTCTAGCACCTACCGCAGTGTAAGAGGCCAATAAACATTTGTTGAAATTAAATGGCCACAAATGCAGCCGGGCCCTAGGGGTGAAACGGACAAGGAAATGGTCCTATCGGGAAGAGGGTAAACTAAGGTCATATTTTGCGTCCTTTCCCAATGGCTTGATCTGCTTATTCCTACTCTTGCCGTATCCCCATAATCAGAAATGATGGCTCCTTTTGATTTTGCTCCTTTAGTGTTCGGGGCGTTCATGCATATGTTCGTTATGTTGTGTAACTGCCACGCCCAGACTGTAAGCCCTTTGAGGGAAGGGACTGTGTCTTCGTGCACTTGGCTCCTCTGGGCGACAAATGCCAGGCCACAGCGAGCATGTGCGTGAGAGTGGCCGGCCTCTCACCACTGGATAACGGCCTCGACTCCGAGTCCCCCAGGCCCGCCCCGCCTCCCTCCGCTCTCCAGACCCCTCCTCACGCCGGCCGCTTCCCGCCTTCCGGCCGGCGGAAGTCACTAGCTGCTCTTCCCTGCCTACGTGGAGCCTTTTCCGGTGCGCCCGCCCCCTCCGGCTCCCGGATCCGGACCTGGCCCTCACCTCAGGATTCCCAATGTGCCTCCGGACAGACATATTTGCTCCAACCGGCCACGCGGGGTTTCTAGCCTCACCGGTAGCCTCTAACCCTAGCTTCCTACCCCCACAACCTCTCTCGGCCGCCTCCTTACAACCTCTACTCTGATTGGCCTCCCTTCTCCGGCTAGCCAATGGAGGCCCTTTTTACTCTCTCATTGTAGGGTCAAGGGAGAGCGAGACGCCGCTCAATGGTTGCCACAGGCAACGGGGGGACGCCAGCTTCCGAGGCCTTTTGTGCTCCCGGCAGGGCCCCGCCGGCTGCTGCCCGAGCGCGGGAAGAGGGGCGCGGGGGAGGGGCAGGCTAGCGCCTGCGCGTGAGCCGATGCGCAGAGCCCAGGGAGGGGGAAGGGCCGGAGAGCCGACGGCGGTGGAGGGGGACTTCAAGGGGGAAACAGGTCTTTCTAGCTAATGTGCAGGCACGTATATGACACAGGGGGCACCCTCCCCTCCTAAGGCCATCTTAAGCAAACATCTGGGCTACTTCTACAATAGGGTAAAGATGCGAGACAGGGTGGTTCAGCAAGAATGGGAATCTGTAGTTTATTATTTTCGGGTTAAGTTAATATGCAAATTATGCAAAATATCATGGGTAAGTACAGTAATTATTGTAGCTTTAAAAGCTTTTTAGCTAGCTAGAGAACGGCCGCCTTAATTGCAAAGCGCACACACTATTCTGTGATTCATCATTCATTTAACAAATATTTAATAAGCACCTTATGAGAAAAGCTGCAGTAGGTTTTGTGGAGGATGGGAGGATGACTAAGATCCAGTCCCGTTGTCATGGAAACCATTGTGACTCCTGCCATCAGCTGCCACCTGTTCTTATTCCAGATCTGAAAATTAAGTCCTAGCACCTTTACAAGACAATCACACACACAGTTTGACTTTGGCTCCAAAATGTCCCACCAAATTCATCAAAATTATTTACTCTTACATGGGAGAACAACACAATAACCCTTTGTCCTTTGGTCTAAGTTGTTTTTCCAGGAATGGAGAAAGGTTGCTCTGAACTGATCATGTTCACTGGCTCTCTACTTGTGAATAATACCATGCAGCTGAGCTACTTCAGGGTCTGTGCGGATGACCCATTCAACAACATGGCCTCACATGCCCTTGTCCTCTCAGACACTTCAGCATCCCACCAGAGGGCCACACCTTAAATGTGGTCTCTTAAGTAGTGTTGCTTGACCTCCAGGAGCTGAAACTGACCACAGCTGTCTCTTGCACATTCATGCCCACTGAGTTTGTCTGAATTTCTCTAGTGTTCTCCAGTCCTTTAATCCTTCTCAAATTCCCAGCTTTCACCCCTCCACTAGAATGAGGAGGAGTTTCGGGGCAGCAAAAAATGGGAAGGGGGCTGGTGGGGAGGATATCTTACTATGCAGAGGCTTGTGGACACATTGCTACTTAGAACGAATGCTTACGTTGTGGTGGTGGAGGTTGGGTGGTGATGGAGATTATGGGTAGAATAAATAGAAGAAAGAGGAGAGAGTGAGAATAAGAGACTAAACCAAAAGGTGATAAAAAGAGAAAGAGTCTTCAAGACATTTGTAGGTTAAAGGAACAGTTATGTACATGCAAAGAAGTAAGGAGTGCAAGGAATTGGAAGGCATCACGGATGGCTATAATTTTTCCAACTTGGGCGATCAGTAGATGAGTGATAATGCATGAATCAAGTTAAAGAACAATGGAGGTCAATAAATCAAAAGAACAGAAAGTACAAGACCCAAAAGCCTATTGGAGTAGGAAGCTCAGCTTCTGTTCTTCAATGTTTGGGCTCACTTCTCTGTATGGTCATCTCCCTTTTCTCCCCAGAGAGTATGGGAATATCAGGTTTTATTTGTCTCAGTACTCATTTTGATTATCAAATTTGGGCTGCATGTAAAGCATGCAGAGATTATAGAAATGTGGCTTCTTGGGTCCAGTCATCAGAGATGCTGATTATGTGTCTAGGGTGAGGGTTTAGGATTTTAAATACATGTTCTCCCACTCCTACTCCTTGATTCTGATGCACGGAGTCCAAGGGCCACACCTTGAGAGGCTCTGCAGTAGAAGAACCTCTCATTTGGCCTCAATGGAATCCTTAGAAAGCTTAAAGCTATAAATCAAAAGGCTTTTAACATGATGAATTTCCCTTAAAGATTCCTTTTGGATATATAGCAAAACTGCATCATAATCAAAGCAAGGTGCTTACTGCTTATATGAAAAATAGATAAGTGTCATAAAAAAGATAATTCATAGAAGAAAAGCATTTAATAAACATGAAGAAACGTCCAATTAATAATGAGAGAAATATAAATGACATGGGCACCGATGAGTAGCCCAAGCTGGGTGCAGCTAGATCTCATTTTTCAACTAACAAATGGACAAAAATTTTTGTTTTTCTCTTTTTTAAATGACAGTGCTCAGTATTGGCTAATGCATGAAACAAGCATGCTTATACATTGTTAGTGTGACTATAAAGAAGTGTAACCATTTTGAAAAGTAATTTGAGAGTGGGTATCGAGAAGCTCTCAAATCTTAATATTCTAAAAATTT
This sequence comes from Zalophus californianus, assembly GCF_009762305.2. NCBI lineage: Eukaryota > Metazoa > Chordata > Mammalia > Carnivora > Otariidae > Zalophus > Zalophus californianus. The sequence continues at coordinate 84,412,207 of NC_045606.1, forward strand.
CTTCTAAGGAAATAATCAGAGAGATACACAAAGATTATACCCACAAATATTTACTAGAATCTTTTTAAAATGATGAAAAGTTGAAACAACTTAATTGATCATCAGTTAAAAAATGATTAAAATAAGTGAGGGCATATCCATAAAAAAGTAATATTATGGAACCATTAAAAAGTAAGTTTCAAGAAATAATTAAGGCAATGGAGAACTGTTCCTGATACAGTAAAAGAGAAGAGCTGGAAACACATTTTTACTTAATATAATCCTGATTTGTGTGGAGAAACATACAGGTATCCACAGAAGAAAACTGAAAAAAAAATTTTAAATGTAAGCCATCTCTGGATGATGGAATGTGGATTTTTAAAAATTCTTTATACTTTTGTGTATTTTGCAGATTTCCTTCAGTGACTATGAATTAATTTTATACTTTAATAAAAACCTTCTTCTAAGACACACAAAAAAGCCTGATTCTGATTTCAGCTTGAAAATGGTCTGTGGCCTTTGTCTGGGCCATTTTAGACCTGAGCTGAATTCTGTGTAATTCTGCCCTGTAAAGTGCTCTAGCTCTCCCGTTCTTGGCAGTAAAAGACCCTCCAAGCACTTGAGTGAGATCCTTGCAATCAGAGTCGTGATTGCTAAGAGGTTCAAGCTTTGTTTGTAAGAGAAGAAGTTCTGATTCTTTTCTTTAAAAGTTCCTACTTCCACTGATTAATCTTATTTTTCATGAAGTTAGAAGTGCTCTTGTGAACTTCCATTTGTTTGATGTCTTCTTTTTTAACCCTGTAGGTGTTCCAAAAAGTTTTTAGTCTTGGCAGAGTTGGTGGGAGCTCCAGATAGGCCAAGTGTGGCTGGCTTACTGAGGAGTTCATGTTTTAGGTGCTGCTGTGCTTGGTCCGTCCCTCCCCCCTGGGCTCCCTTCCTGGGAAATGATGTGGGCATGTAGGTGTTGCAGTCTGATTTTCTCCTGGGCCTAAAACCCTCTGGACCCATCTTCAGCCTGAATCTGGCCTCATGCCATCCAACTGCCTCTCCCTTCCCCTCCCCTCAGCTCTCAGCCTTCTTTGCTGATAGAGCCCAACACCTTCCCCTCAGATCTGTCTCATGACATTGCTTCTCAGATAAAGGCCTTAGCTCCCTTCCTTGGCTTCATTTACTTTTGTTCCCTAAATAAAGGACTTCTAGGAGCTTAAGGAAACAATTCTGCCCAATCCAGTCCAGTCCTGGGGTTCTTTCCCTTTCCCAAGAAATGGAACTGCACTTGCTGCAGCGAACCCACAGATCCACAGGCCCCACCCTGTGAGAAAGTCCCTGAAGTCCTGGTAACGGTTTAGTGTTGCTCTGCCTGGTGGTAGAATGTGCCCAACGGAGTAGCACACCAGCCTCTGAGTGGAGGGCTGACCCTTGCCTGTGTCTAGCTTCGGCGAGAGTTGAAGTGCTTGGCCTGGGCCCAGAGGTGTCAGCCATCCCTATGGCCCCTCCCAGGAAAGTAATACCCACCTCCCAGGATTTCTTTGGGATCCCCACTGGTGACAGTGCTTTCTGGTGAAACAAAAAATTGGCATCCTGGTTTTGCTTACATGATGGGGTTGGCATTCCCACATGTGGAGTTCTGCAGTCACTTCCAAGAGCCACCTAGGATGCCAAGCTGTTGTAGGAAGGATGTATAATGTCCCCTCCCAGGCAGATCTAAGATTCCCTTTACCCACTGTGATCCTATCCCAGGGCATTCAGTTGTCACATGCCATGTTCTGCTTCTGTCTTAGGATTTATATGGAACAATACTCTGCCACAGCTCTAGTTCCAAGAGGACTCTGAGGAGCCAACCTGGATCTCAGAATGGTCTGCGCCAGGATGGAGGAGTCAGTGGTGAAGTACTTGTGTTACTCTGGGCACAGCGGAAAGCTAGAGACCTCATGCCCCATGAAAAGGTCAGTAAATGTGGATCAAGTGTGTCAGATATTCACATTTTTCAGAATAATATAGAAACCTAGGTTTTCATGTGAAATCCATAGGCCACCAATGTACAACCCTGTGCAAGACTCTACAAATATAATTCCTACCCTTCATGGTTTTTAAATAATCAAGATCATACCCATGGTAAAAGACAAACAAACAGTGGGAGTTCTGCTTTTATTTAGGATGTAGAAACCTGCAAGAGACATCATTCCCTTCCTATCCATAAGAATGAATAATCTAGGGCGCCTGGGTGGCTCAGATGGTTAAGCGGCTGCCTTCGGCTCAGGTCATGATCCCAGGGTCCTGGGATCGAGCTCCGCATCGGGCTTCTTGCTCAGCGGGGAGACTTCTTCTCCTTCTCCCTCGGCCTCTCCCCCTGCTTGTTCTCTGTCTGTCTCTCTCGCAAATGAATGAATAAAATCTTAAAAAAAAAAAAGAATGAATAATCTAGGGGCGCCTGGGTGGCTCAGTCATTAAGCATCTGCCTTCGGCTCAGGTCAAGATCCCGGGGTCCTGGGATCGAGCTCCGCATTGGGCTCCCTGCTCAGTGGGAAGCCTGCTTCTCCCTCTCCCCCCCCCCCCCGCTTGTGTTCCCTCTCACACTGTGTCTGTCAAATAAATAAATAAAATCTTAAAAAAAAAAAGAGTGAATAATCTACAAAATCCGTACATTTTCTTGAATATATGAGCTGAGATCACAAGGCAGCCACATAACCAAATGCCAAAAAGTGGCAAACCCTACTGAGGAGAAAAGGGACACACAAACCGCTTCTCATTTGGCAGAGCACCGGAAAAAAGGTGAGTGCCATAGATGTGATATGAAGATATCAAGCTAAAATTTTCACTAATTCCTAAAGGCTGAATTTGGGCTAGTCGATCAGTTTAGAACAACTGGGAGCCTGTGATGGTTAATTTTATGTGTCAACTTGGCTAGGCACAGTACCCAGATATTTGGTCAAGCACTCTTCTAGATGTTTCTGTGCGTACTTTTTAGATGAGATTCGCATTTTAAAAACAATTATTTATTTATTTATTTATTTATTTATAGTACGTGTGTGCTCATGAGCTGGAGGGAGGGGGCAGAAGGGGAGGGAGAGAGAGAATCTCAAGCAGACTCTGCACTGAGCACAGAGCTCAACATGGGGCTTGATCCCACAACCCTGAGATCAAGACCTGAGCCAAGATCAAGAGTCAGCTGCTTAACCAACTGAGCCAACCCAGGAGCCCAAGAGATGAGATTAACATTTAAATCAGTAGACTGTGAATAAAGCAGATTACCCTTTATCATATGGTGGGCCTTATCAATTAGTTGAAGACTTTAAGAGAAAAAGACTGAAATTCTCTGAGGAAGAGGGAATTCTGCCAGCAGATTTGCCTTTAGACTTGCAGCTGCAATCTTCCCTGGGTCTCCAGCCTGCTGACCTGCGCTGCAGATTTTGGACTTTCCAGTTTCCATTATTGCATGAACCAATTCCTTAAAATAAACTTCTCTTTTCCTCTCTCTCAGATAGATAGATACATTTATATCTGTAGCTCTCTATATATTTATGTTGGTTCAGAGTGACAGACACAAGGGAAGTTTATGTTCACTTGCAAGGTCTTCTCCATGAGTGTCCCTGGGTGCTCAAAAGAAAGAAGTGAGAGGAAGACAGGAGACCAGAGAGAGCCCCCTCCTTGGTGGTGTAGGTTTATAGGAGGTGACTGCCTGCTCCATGAGACAAGCACAAATCACCCATATCTTGTGACCTTTCTCTTACTAAAGCCAAAAAGTCTTAAGCCACTAGGGGAGGGAAAACAGACCCTCTTGTCCCCGGGGTCACCAGGGGAGGGGTAGGAGCAAACCTGTCTGCATCTGGGGGAGGGCAGGAAACCATCCTTCTCCCTCTCAGGAACCTGGAAGGTATCTGTTACTTCAGGGGGAAGGATAGAAACAAAAGCTGTTTGCTCTGGTTTGGGTGGGCAGAGTGGGGAGGGAGAGGGTGATCATGAGAACCTCTTGGATCCAAGAACCTGCACCAATACGAAGCAGAGGTAGACTACCGCTGGGAGAGAAACAGGTACCTCTCTCCTGCTCAAGGCCCACCAAAGACACAAGACAGAGTTTGGTTACCATGGAGGAGGTCAAGGGAGGAGGGGAGTAACATTGAAAAGGTCCTACTCCCCAGGCCCAGAGGCACAGGACTCTCCTGAGACTGAGGCTGGACCAGGAGAATCAAGGACCACGACCTGCCTTCCAACACAGCCTAGCAACAAGCAGCAAGCAGTCTGTTGCTGAGGAGGCAAGACTGTGGAGAGAAGCCCCACTGAGTGGTTCAAATATGCAGGTACTGCTGAAAGCCAGTGGTAAAGCAGAGTATTGAGAAAAACCCTCCAGCAACCCATTCCCCACAATAAGCACAAGGTGCACCAAGGGTAAGGATAGCAACAACTAAACTCAAACCATATCAACTACTGACTAGATTAACTCACCCCCTTATCCCCCACCCCCACCCCATAATAGCCTAACGGAAGAGGCAAGCCCACTTTCAGGCATAAACACCATTTACTTCGGTCTCTACTGGCTTCACATATAATGTTCCACATTCAATAACAAATTATGACAATATAAAAAGAAAAGAAAAATAGGGGGGTGGAGAACTTATCACTGAGAGAAAACAGTCAACAGAACCAGATCTCAACAACAAGGATCTATCAGACAGGAACTTCTAAATAACTATGACTAATATATGAAAGGACTAGTAGAAAGAGTGGCAAACATGTATCAACATATGGGGAATTGGGGCAGAAAAATGGAAACTATAAAAAGGAAATGTGAGAGATAAAAAAATATATTAAAGATGAAGAATTCTTGTAGTGTGTTCACCAGCAGAGTAGGTACTGCTGACAAAAGTATGAACTTAAAGATAGTACATTAGAAATCATCCAAAATAAAACACAGAGAGAAAGGTGGGGAAGAAGGGTACAGAAGATAGAATTTTAAAACTGTGGGACAATATCAAGATGATAGACAATAGGGCAAAATAAATATTTTAAAATAAGATGGCCAATAATTTTTTTAAATTAATGAAGGACAACACTACAACTCGAAGAAGCTCAGAGAATCTCAAGCAACATAAATACACCAAACCAAATCAAAATCAATATAAAATCCACTTATGGACACATCATAGTCAATCTGGTGAAAATCAAAGATTTTTCTTCTTTCAAGAGAAAATCTCAAAGACAGCCAGAGAAAAACATTACATACAGAAGAAGAAAGGTAAGTTTACACCAAACTTCTTGTCTTGTAACTATACAAAGTAGAAGACAATAGAGAGACATCAGGTGCAGAAAGGGAGAAAGAAATCTTTTTCTGGAATTCTATACTCAGTGTAAATATCTTTTAAAATGAAGATAATATAGACTTTTTTGCACAAACAAAAATTGAAGGAATTCATTGCCAATAAACTTGTATTACACAAAATGTTAAAGGAAGTTCTCTGGCAGAAAGAGTACAGTATTAGTGAAGATTTGGACATACACAAATGAACAGCAATGGAAATGATAAAATGAGGATAAATATAAAAGATATTTTCCTTTTTGGGGCGCCTGGGTGGCTCAGTCATTAAGCATTTGCCTTCGGCTCAGGTCATGATCCCAGGATCCTGGGATCAAGCCCCGCATCGGGCTCCCTGCTCACCGGGAAGCCTGCTTCTCCCTCTCCCACTCCCCTGCTTATGTTCCTTCTCTCGCTGTGTCTCTCTCTGTCAAATAAAAAAATAAAAAAATCTTTAAAGAAGATATTTTCCTTTTTGTTTTCTTTGAAAGAAAGTTTATTAGGTACACATAGTAACGATGTATTATGAGATTTGTAACATGTAGAATTAAAATGTATGACAATAATAGTACAAAGGTTGGGAAAGGAAATTGAGGTGTACTGTTGTAAGTTTCTTAAACTATTCATGAAATTGTTCATTCTTTCAAGGTACACTGTATGAAGTTTAAGGTATATATCTTAAACTCTAGAGCAACCACTTAAGAAAAAAGAATCATCGTTAAACAATAGTGGAGATAAAATAGATAATAAAAGTACTCAGTTATTTCAAAGAAGGCAGAAAAAAAAAAGAATAAAGACGAAATGGGACAAATAGGAAATGCATAGCAAGATGTTAGGTTTAAATCCAACCATACCAATAGTTAAATATAAATAGAAATGGTCTAAACCAAGGGGGGGGGGTCAATAAACTATGACCCTCAGCTCAAATCTAGCCTGCTGCCTGTTTTTGTAAAATAAGTTTTATGGAATCACAGTCTCGTTCGCTAATTTAGGTATTGTTCTGACTTCTTTCTTACTACAATGGCAAAGTCAAGCAGCTGCAACAGAGACTGGATGACTTACAAAGCCTAAAATCTTTACTAAGTGGCCCTTCACAGAAAATGTTTGCCAACCCCTAGTATGAACACCCCGGTTAAGAGGCAGAGATTATCAGATTAGATAAAGAAAACCAACTATTTGTTATCTACAAGAAAAATACTTTAAATATAAAAGTAACCATTGGTTAAAAGTAAATGGATAGAAAAAAACTATACCATGCAAACACTAATCAAAACAAAGCTGGACTAGGGAAAGGAAAGTTTGTTCAACAAATGGTGCTGTGAAAACTCGATATCTGTATAAGAAAGAGTGAAGTTGAACCTTACACCATATACAAAAATGAACGCAAAATGAATCAAAGACCTAAATGGAAGAGCCAAAACTATAAAACTCTTAGAAGAAAACATGGGGGGATATCTTCATGACATTGGAGTTGGCAGTGATTTCTTAAATATGCCACCAGAAGTTCAGGCAACAAAATAAAAAATAGTAAGTTGGACTTCAAAATTTAAAATGTGCTTTGAAGATCATTGTCAAGAGAGTGAAAAGATAACCTACAGAATGGGAGGAAATATTTGCAAATCATGTATCTGATAAGGAAGCAATATCCAGAATATATAAAGAACTCCTACAACTCAACAACAAAACAAACAATTAAAAAGGGGGCAAAGACTTGAATAGACATTTCTCCAAAGAAGATCTACAAGTGGCCAATAAACATCTGAAAAGATGCTCAACGTCATTAGTCATTAGAGAAATGCAAATCAAAACTACAATGAGTTACCACTTCATACCCTAGAATGGCTATTAATTAAAAAAATAATAATAGGAAAGAAAGAAAGGAAAGAAAACATCTTGGTGAGGACATGGAGAAATTGGAAGTCTTGTGCTGGTGGGAGTGTAAACTGGTGCAGTTGCTGTGGGAAAACAAGTGTGGTGGTTCCTCAAAAATGTAAACGTGGAGTTACGTATGACTCATCAATTCCATTCCTAGATATATATCCAAAGGATTGGAAACAGGGACTCAGAGATATTTGTGTACCCAGTGTTCATTCCAGCATTATTCACACTAGCCAAAAGGTGGAAACAACCCAAGTGTCCGTCAGCTTAATGAATAGATAAACAAAAGATGGTATATACATCCTTAACAATATTTAAAATGGTATGCTTCCTGCTATGTATATTTTATCACAGTAAACACAAAACAAAGCAAAAGCTGGACTGGCTACATTGATTTTAGACGAAGTAGACTTTAAAGCCCTTCAGTGAGTCTCCATAGTTTTATGGTCAAAGTCCATTTTCTTTAGATGACATGCAAGACCTTTGAAATTCTGTCCTCTGCCTACCATTTCATCCCAATCTCTTACCATAGTAAGTGCTTTAGCCATTCTGAAGTACAGAATAGTTTCAAATATGCCATGTTGTCTCTTGCCTCTGAGTCTTTGTGCCTGCTCTTCTTTCTGTTTGGAAAGTCCTTTTGTCACTCTTCACTCTTCCTTTGGGATAAAGATGGAAACCATCCCTTTCTGAGAGCCTTCTCTTAACCCCCCTACCCCCATCCCAGGCTTTGGGAGGCGCTCTTTCAAAATGCCTCCACGGCACCCCGTATCTATCACATTGTGCCATGATGGGTGATTTCCTTGCCTGCTTCCTTTACTACCTTGTCAGCTCCTTGAAGGCAGGGATACTATATCCTATTTTTTTAAATTCTTAGCGCCTACTATGGTGCCTTGCATATGGTAGACACACAGTAAGTATTTGTCAAATGAATCAAATACTCTGACGGTGCTCGTGGAGATACCTGGGAGACCAAAACATGGGAAGTCTCCTCCTTTATCACACTAGTCATTTTTACCTTTTTTTCTGCTGTCTAGTGTATCAACATATAGGGAATAATTGTGAAGTATCCCCAAAACTGATAATAAATATTATTCTGTGATTGTTAAACGAGTGAAATCCACACACAATGGATGTGAATAAATGTCTGCAAATGTCATCCTAAGAAACAGGATGTAGCAGCGCCTGGAAATTTAATCAAGGCATGACGGAATGTGGAGGAAAGCTGTAACATAATCAATGGCCTTAACAGCTGAAGAAAGAATATGTGAGCAGAAGGGGGGTGGTCTGTAGGGAGTGCTGAAAAGCAGAGCCAAGGAACAAACATTTGTCATTATGTCTCCAGCCCTGTCAAGAGAAAGAGTTGTTTTTTGACTGTTAGACACAAATATGCAATCCACCCTCTATCCCTATGGATGCCACAGAGCTCATCCAATTCCCCCTGCTTTGTTCTGATTTCATGCTCACAAACAACCTCTGGATTATAATTTGGCTTTCCATGTAGAGTTTCCAATAGGAGAGAATGCGCTGACCAGTCAACATGAACATCTGGTCCATTTGGCAAGGACTGTCCTCTTTGTATATGAACGCACTGGTGTTCTGGTTTATACATCAGTCAGCTCATATACCCCAGGGGCTACAGAGGTGCTCGTTCTCCCAGCTCTCGCCGAGGCTGCCAGTGAGGTCCTGTTCCCCTTCGTTTGCACCTTCGCTCAGCACAGGCTGAGGACAAAGTATCTCAAATCAGCCGCAGCTCCTCCAGATTTGAGCCCGTCTTGCTTCAGACTTAATGTCTTCCTCATAGGAAAAAAAGGGCTTTGGACCCACAATCTATGCTGATGTGCAGGATCTTTCCTCGGGATTATCTCTCTTCTTCAGAAATCTGGCCTCTGCTGATGATACAGTTCTTATCTCCCCATACCACAATCCTAGCCCGTGTGTTTGTTTACCTTAGTAATCATTTCCAAAGGCCGAGGATTAGGAGGAATACTTTCAGAGAATATGGTTAGAGTTGAGCTGAGTCTGGCAAAGGCTTGCCCTGTGAAGGGCTCAGGTACAGTGAGAATGGAAGAAGAAAAAGGAGACCAGCCTCTACCTGGTTTAGTTAGTCTTGTTAAAATGCATGCCTGGACAATTTCTGGAAACCCTAAGGCCTCAAGTAATGATTTTGGTAGTCCTGTGGGTGTTCTGTGAGGTGCTTTGTCTCAATGGGCTGGTTTGAGTTTTAGGAAGAGTAAGGGTCTAAGTGAATGGAATTGCTGTAGGAAGTGCCATGAGGATCAATGCTGGCCTGGAGAGAGGCCTTGAATACATTTGCAGGCTGAACGGAAGATCCACAGAAAGTAGAAGGAAGGAAGATGGGATTGGTGAACCCTACTTTAAGAAAAAAAGAAACCCTGAAAACTTATAATTAGATGGAAGGAATTAAGCATTTATCCTTCCTTTCTAGTAGGAACTGTATTTCAGGGTACCAGTTAACCCTAGCCGATGAGGAAAAGCCCCACCAGAAGGATGCCAGCAGAGAAAGGAATTATAGGTAGAAGGAATTATACAATAAAGAAAGCAATAATGTGGAAACTGTAATGAAAATACGAATTCAGGCAAGGAGCTTCAATTGGTGTTAAAAAAAAGTCTTTGGTGAATGGTATTTGGGGAGCTGAGATGTGTAGTGCAGAAGCAGTCTATCACGGAAAGCTTTCCAAGTGGCAAGGTGAAAAAAAACACGTGCAATGAAGGAGTCAGGCTGTCATCACTCTCATATCCTGGGCTCAATCTTAGTGTTACTAATAGACACTCAACTAGATATTATGTGTCCTCTGATGTGACTCAATATGGAGCATACATTGTAACCTATGATCTGTTCTAGACAAATATAATTAACTTGAATATATAGTTTAGATATAACTTTTATTTTATATGAAAAATAGGAGATGGAAGAACAAGCTGAACGATATTACAAGGAAGCAGTCAGACAAGTCCAGAGGGTAGGATATTCTGCAGGACAACTGATGTGGCCTCTTCAACAACCAGTGTCATGGAAAAGGGACTGTGCCACATTCAAAGAGACTTAAGGGACATCACAACAAGATGTGATGTATGGTCTTGGGCTTGATACTGATTTGGGCGAACTGGCTATAAAGAAGATTTTTTAAACAAATGGGGACATTTTAATATGGATTGAGTATTAGATGAAATGAAACTTTCAGAAATGGCAAGGTGACTGAAAAGAAGGTTTCAAAGAGTATAGTTAGTGATCTGTCCTTTTGGCTAAAATATTACATACTACATATAAGCATAGAGAAAGATCCACAAAGATGTTAATGTGGGTATTGAGATAAACTTTTTCTGAGATATTTTTTAATGAGGTATAATTCACATACCATAAAATTCATCCTTTTAGAGTATACAATTCAGAGGATTTTGCTATATTTACAGGGTTGTGCCACTATCATCACTGTATAATTCCACAACAGCTTTATCACCCCCAAAAGAAGCCCCATACTTATTAGTAATCAGCTCCTTAGCCCCCTTTCCCCACCTCTGGCAAGCAACAATCTACTTTCTGTCTCTATGGATTTGCCTGTTATGAATAGTGCATATACATGGAATCATACAGTATGTGGGCTTTTTGTGTCTGGCTTCATTCACTTATCATAATGTTTTCAAAGTTCATTCACATGTTAGCATGTATTAGTACTTCATTCCTTTTTATGGCTGAATAATATTATATTATATGGATATACCCCATTTTATTTATCTGTTCATCAGTGGATAGACATTTGGGTTGTGTTAACATTTGACTATTATGAATAATGCTGCTATGAATATTTGTATACAAGTTTTTGTGTAAACATATGTTTTCAATTCTTTTGAATATATACCTAGGAGTAGAATTGTTGGCTCACATTTGGAGGAAATGCCAAACTTTCTCAAAGTGCTGCACCATTTTACATTCCCACTAACACTGTATGAGAGTTCCAATTTCTCCACATCCTGACCAACACGAGTTATTGTCCATCTTTTCTATTTGAGCCACCATACTGTGTGTGAAGCAGTATCTCATTGTGGTTTTGCTGTTCATTTCCCTGATAGCTAATGATGTTGAGCATCTTTTCATGTGCTTATTTGCAATTTGTATATCTTTGTAGAAGTGTCTATTTAAGTTTGTTGCCAATTAAAAATTAGGTTGTCTCTTTATTGTTGAGCTGATTCTGGATACTAGGCTCATCATAAGTGTGATTTGCAAGTATTTTCTCACATTCTGCGGGTTGTTTTTTCACTTTCTTAAGGGGTGTGCTTTGAAGCACAGAAGTTTGATAAAGTCCAACTTACCTATTTTTTTTCTTTTGTTGCTTATGCCTTTGGTGTCATCTCTTAAAAACCATGTCTAATATAAATTCATGAAGATTTACCCCTATGTTTTCTCCTAAGAGTCTTCTAGTATTAGCTGTTACACTTAGGTCTTTGATTCATGTTGATAATTTTTGTATACAGTATGAGGTAGGTGTCCAACTTCACTCTTACACATGGGTATCCAGTTTCCCCAGAAACATTTGTTGAAAGGACGATTTTTCCGCAGTGAATCATCTTGGCACCCTTGTCAAAAATCAATTGACCATAAATAAGTGAGTTTTTTTCTGAACTCTCAATTCCATTTTATTCATCTGTCTGTCTATCTTTATGGCAGAACCACACAGAGTCTTGAATATTGTAGCTTTTGGGGTAAGTTTTGAAATTGAGAAGTGTGAGTCTTCCAATTTCGTTCTTCTTTTTCAAGATTGTTTGGATCTTCTGGGCCCCTTGCATTTCCATTTGAATTTTAGGATCACCTTGGCAATTTGTGCAAAAAAGGCATTTGGGATTTTGATAGGGATTGCACTGAATCTGCAGATCAATTTGGGAAGTATTGCCTTCTTAACCCTAATAAATCTTCTAACCCATGAACACAGGATGTCTTTTCTTTTATTTGGGTCTTTAATTTGTTTCAACAATATTTTTGTGGTTTTCACTGTACAAGTCTTTCACTATTTTGTTAGATTCCTTCCTGAATATTTTTTGATACTATTAAAAATGGAATTGTTTCCTTAGTTTTATTTTTTGCTAGTGTATAAAAATACACTTGATTTTTAAATCTTGTATCCTGTAATCTTTTTTTTTAAAGATTTTATTTATTTATTTATTTTTATTTATTTGGCAGAGAGAGAGCAAGAGAGTGGCAGAGGGAGAGGGAGAAACAGGCCCCCTGTCGAGCAGAGAGCCCGATGCAGGGCTTGATCCCAGGACCCTGGGATCATGACCTGAGCTGAAGGCAGTCGCTTAACGAACTGAGCCACCCAGGCACCCCAAATCTTGCTGAAGTCATTTATTAGTGCTAATTTTGTATATGCGCGCGCGCGTGTGTGTGTGTGTGTATTCTTTAAGATTTGCTATTATGAGATCATGTCATCCACAAATAGAGATAGTTTAAATTAGAGATGTCTTTTCTTTTTCCTGCTTAATTGCCCTGGCTAGAACGTTCAGTACAATGTTGAATAGAAGCGTCAAGAGCAGACACCTTTGTCTTGTTCCTGATGTTAGGGAGAAATGCTTTCAGTCTTTCACTGTTAAGTATGATGTCACTTGTGGGTTTCTTCTAGATGGCCTTTATCAGGTTGAGGAAGTTCCCTTCTATTTTATAATTTGTTGAGTGTTTTTTTAAAAGATTTTATTTATTTATTTGATAGAGAGAAATAGCATAAGCAGAGGGAGCTGCAGGCAGAGGGAGAAGCAGGCTCCCTGCTGAGCAGGGAGCCCCATGTGGGGCTCCATCCCAGGACCTTGGGATCATGACCTGAGCCGAAGGCAGATGCTTAACTGACTAAGCCACCCTGGCACCCCTCGTTGGGTGTTTTTTATCATGAAATGTCAAATATTTGTTCTGTGTCTATTGAGATGATCATGTGGTATTGTGCTTTATTCTATTAATATGGTGTGTTACATTGATTTTCATACATTGAACCAACCTTACATTCTGTCGTAGGGTATATTCCTTCTTATATGTTGCTAGATTCAGTTGTCTGGTATTTTATTGAAGATTTTTGCATATAAATTCATAAGGGATATTGGTTTTTAATTTTTTCTTGTAATATCTTTATCTTGTTTTGATATCAGAGTAGCGATGGCTTCCTAGAATGAATTGGGAAATGGGCCTTCCTCTTCTATGTTTTGCAACAGTTTATGAAAGATTAGTGTTAATTTTTCTTTAAACATTTATAGAATTCACTGGTGAACGCCATCTGGTTCTGGGCTTTTCTTTGTGGGATGTTTTTGGCTACTATTTTCAGTTTCTTTACTTGTTACAGGTCTTCAAAATTTCTGATTCTTCTTGAGTCAGTATTGAGAGTTTGTGTCTTCCTAGAAATTTGTGTGTATCATCTAGGTTATCTAATTTATTCGCATATAATTGTTCATAGAATTTCCTTGTAATCATTTTTATTTCAGCAAGGTCACTAGTATTGTCCCCTTTTTCATTTTTGATTTTAGTAATTTGAATCTTCTATCTCTATTTTCTTGGTCAGTCTAGTCAACATTTTATCATTGTTGTTGATTTTTTTTAAAAGAACCAACTTTTTGGTTTCATTAATTTTCTCTGTTGTTTTCTATTCTCTATTTCATTTATTTCAGCTGTAATCTTTATTATTTCTGTCTTTCTGTTTGCTTTATGTTTAGATTGCTCTTCTTTGCTACTTTCTTTACATGGGAGGTTAGGTCATTGACATGAAAACTTCTTTTCAAATGTAGCTATTTACAGCTATATATTTCCATATGTACACTGCTTTCGCTGCATCCCATAAAGTTTGGTATGTTGTGTTTTATTTCCATTCATTTCAAAGTATTTTCTAGTTTCCCTTGTGACATTTTCTTTTACCTTTTATGAGGTGTTGTTTAATTTCCAAGTATTTGTTACTTCCTCAGATTTCCTTCTGTTAGTGATTTCTAATTTCAGTCCATTTTGGTCAGAGAATATTCTTGGTATTGTTTCAGTCCTTTTAAATTTATTAGGACTTGTTTTATGATCTAACATATGGTCTGTCCTGGAGGATGTTCCAGGTGCATTTGAGAAAGCTGTGTATTCTCATGTTGTTGGGTAGAGTGTTGTGTAGATGTCTGTTAGATCTAGTTGGTTCGTAGTGTTTCTGTCTTCTATTTCCTTGCTAATCTGTCTAGTTGTTTTACCTATTATCAAAAGTGGGTTTTTGAAGTTGCCAACTTTTGTTGAATTGCTGATGGTATCCCACAGGTCTCCGAGATTCTTTTTATTTTTCCTTGTTCTTTTTTTCTTTCTGTTCTTCAGACTGGATAAGCTAATTGAACTATTTCCAAGTTTGCAAATTCTTTGTTCTGCCTGCTCAACTCTGTTTTAGAGCCCCTTGAGTGTTTTCGTTTCCATTATAGTATTTTTCAACTACAGAACTTTTATTTGATTCCTTTTTTAAAAATATAATGTCTACCTCTTTATCGATATTTTCTATTTGATGAGACATTGTTCTCAAACTTTCCTTTAGTTTTTTAGACATGGCTTCTTCTCATTCTTCAAAAATATTTATTAAAGCTGGTTTAAATCTTTGTCCTTTCAGCCCAGTATCTGGGCTTCCTCAGGGAGTTTCTACTGATTGCTTTTCCTCCCTGTGTATTCATCTGTATTCTTATTTATTTTCATGTCTCGTAAGTTTTTACTAAAAACTGGACATTTTAGTTTTTATCTTTTTTTTTAAAAAACTGGGCATTTAAAATAATATCATTTTATCTGGTAGTCTGGAATGCAGTTTGGCAATCTGGAATATAATCTGTAGATCTCCCCTACCCAGAGTTTCTTATTGCTATTTGTTATTGTTTGTTTGTTTAGTGACTTTTCTGAACAAGTTCTGTAGTCTGTATTCTTTGTTCTATATGACCATTGAAGTCTCTGACCTATTAGCTTAGTGGTCAGCTAATAATAAAACAGAGATTTCCTTGGAGCTAATAAGTCTCCCAGTCTTTACAGAGCAGCTCAGTGTGTATGTTGGGGCATGCCTTCAACATTCAGCCAGGCAGTTGAAAATTCTTCCTTTGCCTTCAGTTCCTGCTTGCACAGAGCTTCAGATCAGTAAAAGTGAGCTCCTAAGGTCATTGCTGATCATGTGCACAGCCCTGGCCATGAGCACAAGCTCACATAAGTATGTGGCCTTCTAGATTCCCAGGAATATACAGATCTTTTTATAGCCCCTATGGACATTTTGTTCCCATCGTTTCCTTTTTAAGCTTTTTACTTTTTAAAGATTTTCTTATTTATTTTAGAGAGAGAGCATGGGGGTAGGGTGGAGGGAGAGAGAGAATCTCGAGCAGACTCCCTGCTGAGTATAGAGTCCAATGTGGGGCTCCATCTCACTACTCTGAGATCATGACCTGAGCCCAAATCAAGAGTTGGATGCCCAACCAAGTGAGTCACCCAGGTGCCCCTGTTTTTGGCTTTTTAGTTAGTCTATTATTTGCCCCAACCATTATCCTATAATTCAGACAGCTGTCAAGTCAAACAATTACTTCTTATTGTTTTAAACAAATGTCCTGGGGAGAAGGGTTTCTGTACTGGATGAACCCTGAGTTAGTTAAATAAAGCCAGCTTGTAAGTGGGGTCTCCCAGGGAGCCACCAAGATAGGTCAAATAATGGCAATTCTTTATAAATGAGGCTTTAAAGAAGCTCCAACTTCATTCCGCCTCTCTGGTGGCTGCCAGACTGCTGGTTTTCACTGTAATTGTGGACTATTGGTTTTCAAGGCTATTATGAAGCTGGAGAGGTGCATGGGACTAGAACAAGTTAAATGATCACAAACTCATGGTTCTGAGTTTCAGCTGTTTTTCTTGAATAAATGCTCTTTGGATTGCTGTAAGCCTTTGTTTAATTTCCAGAGTTCTGAGAAATTGATTCTAGTGATTTTTGCTACTTTTTTCATTGCTTTTGTGAAGGAGAGCATTTTGAGGTTCTTAGTCCACCATTTTTGCTAACATCATTCGGCAGCAGTAATCTCTTGATGATGGGCATGTAATGTTTTGTTTTGTAGTTTTGGTTTGTCTACATTTTCTATTTTTCCACAATACACATGTGATATGTTTGTAATAATAAGTGGTCATTTATGTAAAGAAAAAAATAAAATCTAAAACTAAAGTCCATGAAATTTTACTTGCCATTTCAGTAAACTTGGCTATTCAGACCAGGGAGCATAAGTTAAAACCTTTATATTCTTTTAATTTTCCCATTAGTTTTTTTCAGTTACCATTGTCAATTCACCTCTAGTGACTAGAGATAAAGCCTTTAAAATTAAAAGTGTGTCTGCTTTTTTTGTGGGGGCAGCAAAGAAAATGATGTGGTTGGTGACTGTAACTTTCCTGGTTAGTTTTGAGAGCGAGAACTCCTTGGGGTGGGGGGATCATTGTTAGAGTGACCATATGTCCTGTTGTTACAGTATAATTATTAATAGCACCCACTTTACATTCTCTTTTTTTAAGATTTTATTTATTTATTTGAGAGAGAGAGAATGAGAGAGAGAGAGCACGAGAGGGAAGAGGGTCAGAGGGAGAAGCAGACTCCCTGCTGAGCAGGGAGCCCGATGCGGGACTCGATCCCTGGAATCCAGGATCATGACCTGAGCGGAAGGCAGTCGCTTAACCAACTGAGCCACCCAGGCGCCCCCACTTTCCATTCTTAAAAGTGTCCTAGCTTAGATCATAAATTTTATGGCCAGCACAGGTTGTGACAGCAACAGGAGGTGAGGAAGCCAGCAGATGACTCAGGGACTGTTGCAAGAGCAGAAAACATGGGGAGCCAGGCTGGACCAAGAATGGATCTGGAGATAAACAGTTGAAAGGCTTGAGCATGGCTCCCCAACAAAGGCATGGAGGTTACCACTTCAGCTTCTTAAGTATCTCTTGAACTTCCATCTTGGGTGAGTTTGTGGTTCAAGCTGATTCCTCCTAAATTACTACAAAACAATCACTAGATCCTTCTCCCACCTGCTTTGGCTCACGGGAGAGTTCAGGCCCACCTCCAGGCTCTTGCAGACATTTCCCATTTATTGCTGGTAAGAGCAGCTATGTGGTAGTCCCTCTCTGAGCTCCCTGAGCAAGAGTATGGCTTGAGATTTATGGTGGTGAGTTACCTGGTGGAGGAAATCCTGCTATAATGGTCTTTGTGCTGTCAGTGGCTTGGTCGAAGCTTCTTTGGAAGTGCAGGGAAAGAGGCTCACAGTGGCTGCAAGGACCAAGGTAAATGATCAGGTTTGGAAGCACAGAAGCTGAGTCCTGTCACAGATTAGTGAGACCAGGTTCCCAGGATTCAGGGTGGCTATTAAATGCAAAATCTTGCTGCAGTGGTTTCCTTTGGATGCCTCCAGTTTGTGGCCAGGCTGTGTCGTTTACTAGCTTTTTAAGGTTTTGGAGGAGAGGAGCACCAGACAGAATTCTCCTAGTCTGGGTATCTGCATGGTGCTCACTGGCAAAATGAAATACAACAAATCCCAGAATCCCTATATAGCAATATAAACCCTTTCTACAAAAGAAATGTTTCAATAAAGTTGTAGGAAGAAGGGGGGATGTCATCTTCTGAATGCCTGTTCTGACCGTCTCCTGCAGTCAATACAGGCATGGGCCTAGGACATTGATAATGCAAAGCTTGTTCAAGAAAGAATTGGTGATTAGGTGTGAGGCAAATTGTCAGGTGGGGTCAAACCACTCACATAGTATTAACTCATGTTGGACAAGAATCAGCTGGAGAGAGGTTTGAAAGGTATTCTTAGAGTACCTACAACATTGTCTGCCTCATTTATGGTTTTTTCCTCTTTTATTCAGTTAATATATTGAATTACGTTGATTGATTTTCAAGTGTTAAGCCAATCTTTCATTCTTGGGATAAACTCCCCTTGGTTATGATATATTATCATTTTTATGTACTGCTACATTCAATTTATTAATATTTTGTCTGTTTATGTATCTATGCTCATGAGGGATATTGGCCTGGAGTTTTATTTTCTTGTACCTTCTTTGGTTTCAGTATTGGGGTATTGCTGGTCTCATAAAAATGAGTTGAAAGGTGTTCCCTCATTTTCTTAAAGCATTTGTGTAAAATTGGTAGGATTTCTTCCTTAAATATTTAATGAAAACCAGTGAATTCATCTGGGCCTGGAGTTTTCCTTGTGGGAAGACTTTTTACACTCAAATTATTGAGTTATAATTTACATGCAATAAAATGCACTAACTTTAAGTATAAAGCAGGTGAATTTTGACAAATGTATATATCCATGTAACCACAGATGCAGTCAATTCTGTCATCATTAAAAGTTCCTCTGTGCCCAGGTCCAGGCAATATACCTTCCCTTCATCCTAGGCTACCACTGACCTGCTCTATAGATTAGATTTGCATTTTCTAGAATTTCATTTAAATGGAATCATATGGCATGGTTGTTCTAATTGTTCATCTTTTTTTTTTTTTTTTGAGATTTATCCATGTTGCTGCAGGTATTGGTAGTTTTTTTTTATTGCTGACTATGGTTATACCACAATTTGCGTATCCATTTACCTGTTAATTGACATTGGGTTGTTATTAGGTTTTGGAGGAGAGCTATTATGAATGAAGCTGCTATGAATATTTATGTACAAGCTTTTGTGTGAACATATGTTTTAATTACTCTTTGGCAATTTGGGGTAGTATTGTTGAATTGTATGGTTAGCGTATGTTTAAAAGGAATTGCCAAGGTGTTTATTAAAGTATTTGTACCATTTTATATTCCTACCAATAATACGAGTTTTAATTTCTCCACATCTTTTCCAACACTTAGAATTGCCACTTTTTAAAATTGTAATCATTCTAGTGCATATTAGTGGTAAATTATTATAGTTTTAATTTGCATCTCCCTGGTGACTAATCATATTGTGGATCTTTTCATATGCAGATTGACTATAGATCTTATTTTGTGAAGATCTCTTCAAATGCTTTGCCCATTTTTAAATTAGATTGTTTTCTTATTTAATGAGTTGTAAGATATACATATTTTTATATTATGTATTATTATTTATTACTTTATTATTATACTATAATTATATTACTGTTATATATCATATATATATTCTGGATACAAGTCCTTTGTCTGAAAAATGTGTTGTGAGTACTTGCTTTTTTAAAGTGTCAATTATTATTACAAATTGTGTTTTTCAAGGATTTTTTTCCATCCAGCTTGTTAAATTTATTAGCCTAAAATTATTTAAAACATTTATTTTATTGTCCCTCTGACTCTCTGATGTCTATAGGATCTGTGGTGATAACACTTTCATTCTTGATATTGATGATTTATGTTCTTTTTTTTTTTTTTTTTTTTTTTTTAAAATAAAGCTATTCTTTGGCAAGTTCTATTTTAAAGATTTTATTTATTTATTTGAGAGAGAGAGAATGAGAGATAGAGAGCATGAGAGGGAAGAGGGTCAGAGGGAGAAGCAGACTCTCTGCTGAGCAGGGAGCCCGATGTGGGACTCGATCCCGGGACTCCAGGATCATGACCTGAGCCGAAGGCAGTTGCTTAACCAACTGAGCCACCCAGGCGCCCATGATGATTTATGTTCTTTATCCTGGACCAGTCTAGCTGAAGATTTGTCCTTTCTGCCGGTCCTTTCAGAGAAGCATTTTTTTTTGCTTTGTTGATTTTTCCATTACCTCTTTTCTCTATTGTAAATTTCTGCTCTTTGTTATTTCTTTCCTTTTATGGATTATGGGCTTACTTTGCTTTTCTTGTTCCAGTTTTTTAAGGTAGAAGTTTAGGTCATTGAGTCTAATTTTCCTCTTTTCAATAAGATTTAAGTTTCCCATAAGCACTGAATTAGCTGCATCCCAGAAATTTTAATATACCCTATTTTCATTGTCCTTCAGTTAAAAATATTTACTCATATCCCTTATAATTTCATCTTTAATCCACAGATTATTTATTTTTGTTAATTTTCTCCTATTTGGGGTTCTGAAGAAGATATGAAAGAAAGAAACTCCCCTGTTGACATCTGATTTGGTGCTAGACACCTGTAAGCCTAATTGCCTGCCTGTGTTTGTTGCCTTCTGCAGCATCCCAATACAGCCAGCTCACCCCCAGGCCCCACAAGCACATGTGCCCTTTTGTTGCCTCTCTGAAATTTCATGCTGGGTGGAACCTCTTTCAAATCTTACACTGGTAGAACTTTCCCTTTATAAAATGTTGCACATGCACTATTCACTCTCTCTATTCTGGACTTTCTCCCAGAGAAAGCAATCCTCCCCACCAGTTACCTTGAGACTTCCATTCTCTGTGATTAAATAATATTTCTTTGATCATACCAATGGATTACTGTCATGTTGACATCTAAACATAAAGTTGGAGTCATGATGGAGTTGCTATGGGGATTTTATGAGTTCTAATTGAATGGCTTTGTGGTTAGAGAATACACTCTATATGATTTCTGTCCTTTTACATTTGTTGAAACTTGTTCTATACTAGTTTATATATGTTTGTTTGTTTTTGTTTTATAGTAGTGACTATACCACATGAACTTGAAAAGAGTGGCCATTCTAAAATCACTGGGAATAGAGCTCTACCAATGTCAATTAGGTCAATTTGGTTAATAGTGTTGTTCAAGTCTTCTAAATCTTAGCTAATTTTCTAATTTGTCCTGTCAGTTACTAAGAAAGGAAAACTGAAATCTCCAACTACCATGGTGAATTTGTATAATTTTTCCTTTACTTCCCTTAGTTTTTACCTTCTATAATTTGGAACTCTGTTATTGGACACAAAAGCATTTAGTTTTCCTATGTCTAGATGAACTGATTATTTTACCATTAGGAAATGACCTTGTGGCAGGAAGAATTTTAAGATGACCCACAATATTTCCTTTGTCTCTGAACAATCTCCAAGATTGTTAATGTGATGAATTTTAGTCCTAGCATTAGTTTATGTTCTATTGTCCTATTGACCTTTAAAATGGGGAGATTATCTGCATAGGCTTGACCTAATCACATGAAAGCAGAATTTTCTCCAGTTAGTCCTAGAAGAGGAGTCAGGAATTTGAAACATGAGGGATATTCAATCCCCTCTTTGCTGGCTTTAAGATGGAGAGTACCACATGTCAAGGAATGAGGTAACTTCTAGGAACCAAGAGTGACCCCTGGCTCATCGCCAGCAAACAAATGGGGAGCTCACTTATACAACCATAAGGAATTGAATTCTTCTACCAAAAGTCATCTTGAAAGCAGATTTTTTTCCCAGATCTTCCAGATGAAAACTTAACCTGGCTGATATCTAATTTCAGCCTTGTGATACCCTGACCTGAGAACCCAGTCATGCTGTACCAGACTTCTAATATACGGAATGTGAACAAATACATGGGTGTTATTTTAAGCTCCCGGGCTTGTGGTGATTAGTCATGCAGCAATAGAAAACTGATACAGACCTGTATCTCTGGTCATATTGCTTATTCCAAAGTCTCCTTTTGGGGCACCTGGGTTGCTCAGTTGGTTAAGCATCTGACTCTTGATTTCAGCTCAGGTCATGATCTCAGGGTCGTGGGATCAAGCCCCATGTTAAGCTCTGTGCTCAGCACAGACTCTGCTCCCTCTTCCTCTGCCCCTCCCCCTGCTCGTGCTCGCTTGAGTGTGCTCTCTCTCTCAAATAGTCTGCTTTCTCTGATATTTATATAGTTGCTCCAGATTTTGTAGGATTATATTTGCGTGTTGTATCTCTTTCCATCTTTTTATTTTAGTCGGTATCAAGTGTGTTTCTTGTAGTCCTCATACTGTTGGGTTTTGTCTTATTATTCACTCTGACAATCTCTGCCTTATAATTGAGTATTTTCATTCATTTACATTTAATTTAATTACATACATGGTCTGGCTTATGTCTACCATCTTGCTATTACGTTTCTATTGGTTTCATCTGAGTTTTCTCTTTTTCTCCTTTTCTACCTTCTTTTGCTTTAATTTTTCCTGTTCTTTTTTTTTTAATGTTTCATTTTGTTTCTTCTATTGCATTACTAGTTATGGCTCTTTGTTTTGTCTATGGTTCTATGTCTTATAATATCCATCTTTAACTTATGACATTATACCTCTAATGAATATTATATTTAATATTGCAACTATAAACTTCTATATACCCCTCCTGTCATTTGTGCTTTTGTCATACATTTTACTCCTACAAATATAAATCCTACAATACATTGTTAATATTTTAAATAGTCAAGTATACTTTTTAAAAGAAATTACAAAAAATGAGAATTTATTTATTTTAACTCATATACTTGCCATTTCTGATGCCTCTCTGTGTACAAAGATAATACAGAGAATTCTCATAAGCCCCAACCATTTCCTCAATTATTAGCATCTTACTCTACCATGGTACATTTGTCAAAATTAGGAAACCAACATTGGTACATTTCTATTAACTAAACTCCAGAACTTTTCCATTAATATCCTCTTTCCTTACAGCAATGTACCACAGTGCACTTAGTAAACATGTATCCTTAGTCTCCTCTGGTCTGTGATAGGTTTCTCAGTCTTTCCTTGTTTTTAATGACCTTGGCAGTTTTGAAGAGTATTGGTCAGGTATTTTATACAGTGTTCTTCAATTTGGGTTTTTCTCTCTCTCTTTTTTTAAAGTTTATTTAAGCAATCTCTACATCTAACATGGGGCTCAAACTCAACCCCAAGATCAAGAGCCACATGTTCTACTGAGCCAGACAGGCACCCCAAATTTGTTTATTTTTATTTTTTTTTTTTTAAAAAGATTTTATTTATTTATTTGACAGAGAGAGACACAGTGAGAGAGGGAACACAAGCAGGGGGAGTGGGAGAGGGAGAAGCAGGCTTCCTGCTGAGCAGGGAGCCAATGCGGGGCTCCATCCCAGGACCCTGGGATCATGAGCTGAGCCGAAGGCAGACGCTTAACGACTGAGCCACCCAGGTGCCCTCCAAATTTGTTTTTTTCTGAGGTTTTTCTCATAGTTAGATTGGAGTTATGGGTTTTTTTAGAAGGAAGATACAAAGATGAGGTGCCCTTCTCATCACATCCTATCAGGAGGTACATTGATACCCTGGTGGTATTAGCCTTGATCACTTGGTTAGGGTGATATTTGCTAGGTTTCTTCATGGTATAGTTAATATTTCTCCTTTTCCACAGTTTATTCTTTTTTTTTTTTTTTTTTTTGAGAGAGAGAGAATGAGAGATAGAAAGCACGAGAGGGAAGAAGGTCAGAGGGAGAAGCAGACTCCCCGCTGAGCAGGAAGCCCAATGCGGGACTCGATCCCTGGACCCCAGGATCATGACCTGAGCCGAAGGCGGTCGCTTCACCAACTGAGCCACCCAGGCGCACTCCACAGTTTATTCTTTAGAAATGATTCACTAAGTCAAGAGAGGCAGAAATTAAATGCCACCTGTTGGAATGAGGGAAAAAAAATACATGTATGTGTGTGTGTATATGTATTGTTACGTAGAGATTTGTCTCTTCCCATTTACTGATTTATGTATTTTTCGATCATTGATATCAGTATGGACTCTGTATATATTTTTGTTTTTTTGGTTATAATCCAATTACTTTGTATTTTTGGTTATAATCCAATACTGTTTTTGTATTTTTATATTTTTTTTACTTTGTATTTTTTTGGTTATATATATTTACTTTGTATTTTTGGTTATAATCCAATACTGTTATTTATTTTGTTGCTCAAATTGTTCGAGATTGTGGCAGTTGGGAACTTTCAAGTTGGTTCCTGTGTCCCTTTGATATGTTCCTATCCTTTTGCTTTTTGAGCATTTCCTTTCTGGTATTTCAAGATGCTCCTTTCTTGCATTTTTTCCACCTCAGTCTAGTATCAGTCATTTCTCCAAGATGCCTGTTTTGATTTATTTCAATTTGAAAATGGCATATGAAACCAAAGCCTGGCCACTGGGTTTGTTCATTACTCCTGGGATGTCATTGGTTTTAGGCCTTCTCAGCAGACAGAACTAGGTAATTTATGTATAAATGCTAGCTCATAAATACAAGGATATCTATGCCTGCTTCTGAATCTATGTATGCATATGTGTATCTGCAGCACAGCCATGAATTAATACTGATGCCTCTGACTCCAAACCAGTACTACAGTTTTCATTCTAGCCTTCTTTGTTTTCTGTCACTTCCCTCTCCAACACTGAGAAACCTGGTTCCCACCTCCATTTACTTAATTGTTCACCTCCCATATACTTATAAGACAATTTCAGAATTATGAAGCTGTACTCCAATAAGGAACAAACTTACCAACTAGAATACAGTTTAAACGTATAGTTTCTTTTGTCCTTAGACTTAAAACTTCCAGTCAAAATGCAGTTTCCAAAGTTACTTAGGTCAGCTCCTTTTCTACCCACACCCTCAAGTGTAGTTATAGCAACATTTGTAATGCAGTTGGATTTCTTTGTCACACTCTACATTCCATCCTGAGATTCCCCCAACATTCTAGTTAATCTACATCTATAATAACTGTCATGATTACTGTAGTGTTACGGTAATAGTAAGTCTTGAAATCAGGTAACTTTTTTCCCCCCAATATTGTTTGGCTATTCTAATTCCTTAGTCTTTTCACTTGGAAATTCACTCAGTGAATTTTAGAATAAGCTTATAAAAATCTACAAAAATTAGGCCAGGATTTTGACTGGGACTGCATTGAATCTATAGACCATGTTTAGTAGAATTAACATCTTAACAATATTGAGTCTTCCAATCTATGAGCATCTAATATCTCTCTATTTATATCTTCTTTTATTTCTTTTATCAATATTTTTTAGTTTTCCACTTACAGATCTTGCACATATTTTGCTAGATTTATACCTCAGTCCATTTTGGGGGTATTGCAAATGGTAGTCACATGCATTGTGAATGGTATAATGGTATGGTTTTATTTTAATTTCAGGTTCCAATTGTTTATTGCCTGTATATAGGAATACAATTGACTTCTGTATGTTAACCTTTTGCCTTGTAAGGTTGCTAAACTCATTTTTTGGTTCTAGGAGTGTTTTTGTAGATTCTATGGAATTTTCTACAGACACAACCATGTTGCCTGTGACTAAATAATCTGTATTCCTTTTACGAAATTTTTTTGGTCTTATTGCACTAGCTAAGAATTCAAGTACAATGTTGAATAGCAGTGATAAAAAGGACTTCCTTGCCTTGTCCCAGATCTCAGAAGGAAAGCATTCAATCTCTTGTCATTAAGTATGATGTTAGATGTAGGGTTTTTTGTAGATATCATTTATTAGGTTAAAGAAGTTTCCTTCTATTTCTAATTTTCCTGAGAATTTTATCATGAATCAGTTCTGAATTTCGTCAAAAGATTTTTCTGCATCTACAATCATTTGTCATATGATTTTTCTCAGTCTATTAATATCGTGAACTATATTGATTTTTGAATATTGATGCAGTCTTGCAATCCTAATGTGAACCCTACCTAGCCATTATGTAATATATATTGATTATATATTTGTATATTGATGAATTCAAATTTGCTAATTTTTTGTTAAGGATTCATGTCTGATTCATGAGAGGTATGAGTCTATAGTTTTTGGGTTTTTTTCTTGTAATGTCTTTATCTGATTTTTGTATTGAGGGTAAGGCAGGTCTTATAAAATAAGTTGGGAAGTTCCTTTTGTATTTTGAAGAGAATGTAAAGAGTTAATAGTATTTCTTCCTTAACTACTTAGTAGAATTCACAGTAAAATCATCTTCTCATGGAATTTTTTTTGGGGGGGGCGTTTAACTACAAATTTATTTTCTTTAATAGGGTTATCAGACCTATTCTTATATATTCCTTCTGTAGTGAGTTTTGGTAATTTGTGTCTTTCAAGTAAATGGTCCATTGTATAAAACTTTTGGGGGTGCCCGCATGACTCAGTCCGTTAAGCATCCGACTCCTGATTTTTGGCTCAGGTCATGATCTCAGGGTCGTGGAGCATGGAGCCTGCTTAAGATCTTCTCTCCCCCTTTCCCTCTGTTCCTTATTCCTCTCTAAAAAAATAATAATAAATAAATAAAAGCTTTTGAATTTGGGGGCATGGAATTGTTTGTAACATCGCCTTATTATCCTTTCAATATCAATAGTGTCTCTCTTCTTTTATTCTTAATATTGGTCATTTTAATCTTCTCTCTTTTTCTTGGTTAGCCATACTAATATTTGGCTCTTAATAGAGAGGAGGGCATCTAGGGATCACCAATATGCCTAGAAAATCATGGTATGCAGTGAACTGAAGCACTAACCTAAAAATACCTGTAGGTTTTTGACTCCCAATGAAAAATTGGATTTCTTGGTATCACGAAGTCTAGCCCTTTTAATCCTGCTGGTAACCCCTCTCTCCAGATGGATGGTGAATTAATGTTCAAGCATAATTTCTTGAAGCCTGTGTTTACTATAGTTCATCTATGGGTGGGTCCCCTTAGACATGGATCTGGAATGCTCTTGTGATAAGGGATTAATTAATAGTTCAAAGTCCTAGAAACTTGCTTAAGAGCTCATTCTTTGAGATAGTTAAAAGCTGTTTTTGGGGAACATCAGTGGAGTAAATAAATCTGTAGCCAACTGATCAGGAAGAAAAAGAAGAAGACACAAATTAACAATATCAGGAATGAAGGAGGGGATATCACTATAGCTCCTATAGACATTAAAAGGATAATGACGTTTATGAAAAAAGGTATGCCAATAAATTTGTTGATGATACAAACTAACAAAGCCTGCTCAAGAAGAAATAGGTAACCTGAATGGTCCTATATCTATTAAAGAAATTGAATTTGGGGTGTCTGGGTGGCCCATTTGGTTGGGCCTCTAACTCTTGGTTTTGGCTCTGGTCATGATCTCAGGGTCATGAGAGCGAGCTCCAGGTGGGACTCTGCACTCAGTATGGAGCCTGCTTAAAAAAAGACTCTCTCTCCCTCTCCCCCTGCCCCTCCTGCTTGTGCGCGCTCTCTCTCGCTCTCTCTCGCTCTCTCTCTCTCAAATAAATAAATCAATCTAAAAAAAAAAAAGACAAATTGAATTTGTAGGGGCGCCTGGCTGGCTCAGTTGGAGGAGTAACAACTCTTGATCTGGGGGTTGTGAGTACGAGTACACATTGGGTGTAGAGATCATTTAAAAAAAATAAACTTAAAAAAATTGAACTATAGATTAAAAATCTACCTTTCCTACAAATAAACTAACCAATTAACTCTCCAGGCCAAGATAACTTTACTGATGAATTCTACCAAAAATTTAAGAAAAATACTAATTCTATGTAATTTTTTTCCAGAAAACAGAAGAGGAAGAAACATTTCCCAGCTCATCTTGTTAGGTCCGCATTACCTTGATACCAGAACTGGATAAAGACATTATAAGAAAAGAAAACTAGATGCCAATATCTTTCATGAACGTAGTCACAAACATTTTTTTTTTCTTTTAGGGTTTTAATGATCAGTCACAAACATTCTTAACGTAAGTTTAGCAAATCAAACCCAAATCAAATAATACATCATCAGCATTTACTTAAGAAAAATATATCCACACAAAGCCTTGCATATGAATCTTCATAATAGCTTTATTTAGAATACCCCACGATGGAAACAACCTGAATGTCCATCTACAGATAAGTAGATAAATTCTAGTCACCTACAGATGACTAGAATTGATACTTGTTGGCTATATAGTTGATTCCACATAATGGAATACTATTCAGCAATAAAAGGAATAAATTATTGATACACACACCAACATGGATGGATCTCAGAATCATTACGTTGAATGAAAAAAGTCTTCCAAAACAGTACATATTGCACAATTCCATTTATATAAAATTCTAGACAAGTTTATATAAAAATTGTAGGATATTTCTAGAAAATTTCTGTCAATCTCGTGTCAGAAATTGGGTCAGTGATTGCCTGGATGGGGGTTGGTAGGTAGGAGGTGGTAGAAGGGAAAGAAATGTATTATAAAGGGGCAGGAGGAAATTTTCTGGATAATGGTGATGATTTTGGGGGTATATATGTATGTTAAAATTCATGAAATTATATGCTTTAAATACTTGTGGTTTGTTGACATCAGTTGCATTTCAATAAAACTTAAAAACTCACCACCACCACCATCGCCCCCCCCCCCAAATAAAAAAGGAAATAGGAGGGAGGGCTGAGGCAAGCTTTGAAAGAGGGACGCAGTCTCTGGCAGCCCTCCGTCCCTGGCCCACCACTTGCCTAGTTCTCGTTCTTAGATTTCCTAGTGCCCTGATCTGCCCTCATTTACCTTAACTTTTATTTCCTATTGCTGTATCAGCAGTTTATGGGGTTGGAACGTGGAGAGGGTATTTCTTTTCTTTAAGCCCCTGTTATGTGCCTTGTTTGCCTTCTGTCATTTCTAAAGCTAAGACCATTTCCAGAGCAAGTTTTTGTTTTCTCTCCACATCATGCATATAGTCACTAACGCCATAGGCTGAGGCCTTTCCACGGCCTCTCTACTAAACCAAAAGTTTAGTGGTAGCAAGAATTGGCAGCCTGTTTGCTTTTTTAGTGTCCTTGAGTTTTCAGCCTTGAAATTCCATACTTGAATTTCAGAAGCATGAAGACAGTCTCACCTCTGAAGATGGCCCAGGCCCCTATATCCAGGGCTTTGGGCCCCATCTCTTGGGGGGGGGGGGTGGCAGAAGACCTCTTATGGTACATATTCAATTTTCTTTTATTTTTCCAGGCATCACTTTAACCAATTCCACAGCCTCCAGCTGCTTCATCTTGAGAGCAGAGAGTGCTACACTAATAGCAGGCAGCCCTCCCAGTGCAATTTATGGCTTCACAGCTCTGAAAATTACAGTCATTTACAGTCTTCTCCATTAGTGCCCTGACCCCATCCAGTTATGTCTGCATGTTTTTGGTTCCTGATGCCTAAAGCTTCTTGTTGCTTTACTACCTGATCTCTCCAAGCTGAAAAATTTCCTTTTCCATTTCCAGGGGACCTTCTGATCTATAGACCTGCTCAACATGAAGACCACGGGTCACCTTTGTTTGTTTTCTGTTATTGGGTTCACTAATTCTTCTGTTACAAACCTGTAGTTTTCTAGAGTTAGTTCTCTGATAGAGATTATCAGTGAATTTGGATTCTTCCCAAAGTTCTATTACTTAAACTAATTCTGTCTACCTCTCTTCTACAAGTTGGGTCATTTTGCTTCAGATCTCTCCCACCATCAGTCTAACACTAATGTCAGACCCCGATATGGCTTTGTGTGGTTCCCCTTCAGTGAGTCTTAACTATTTATCCTCCTGCTGAGGCTGGCCCTGAGGTTTAAAGGAGCCCTGCCTCCTAGCAAGCTGATCTCAGCAGCCATTAAAAGGCGAGTCAGGGATGCTTTAGTAGGGATGTTCTGAAACTTCAGTGTGCATTGCTATCACTTTGAGGGTCTGTTGAAACACAGATTGCTGGGCCCCATCCCCAGAGTTGCTGATTTAGAGATACCAAGCATTTGCATTTTACCAAATCCCAACTGATGCTGATACTGCTGGTCAGGGGACTACACTCTGAAAACTACTGCTTTAGTCCCTTCTTGCAATTGCCCAGAATCCTCCTTTTTATCTATCTATCTATCTATCTATCTATCTATCATCTATTTAAATTTTCTTAGTTAACATACAGTGCAGTATTGGTTTCTGGAGTAGAATTCAGTGATTCATCACTTACATACAGCACCCAGTGCTCATCACAACAAGTGCCCTCTTTAATGCCATCACCCATCTAGCCCATCCCCCATCCCTCTCTTCCATCAACCCTCAGTTTGTTCTCTGTTAAGAGTCTCTCCTTTTTTTATTTTCCCCCTTCCCAAATGTCCTTCTGCTTTCTGTCTTAAATTCCACATGAGTGAGAGCATGTGGTATTTGTCTTTCTCTGACTTATTTTACTTAGCACAATACATTCTGAATCCATCCATGTAGTTGCAATTGGCAAGATTTCATTTTTTTGATGGCTAAGTAATATTCCTGTGTGTGTATGTATGTGTGTATCACATCTTCTTTATCCATTCATCAGTTGATGGACACTTGGAGACCTACTTGATATGATATCCACCTGTCCCTGTTCATCTTTCCTTTGTTATTGGCTACTGTTTTTAGCTCCACACCTGTCCTTTGTGCTCATCCCCGGACTTGGTTCTCCCAGTTGTCTTACTCCAAGTCCTTTGACCTGTCTTGGTGGCTCTTCCTGCTCCAGGTCATCCAGATAGGATCCCTTCTCTAGTCTAGCCTCTCAGGGTTCCAAATTCAATACCAAAACCCTTAGCCACCTTGCAGGCAGTGTCTAGACCAACTTTTAGCAAGTCCTAACCCCAATACCTCATGGCTATATTTGCCCAAACTACTTCCCCTCAATCATTGCCTTGCCTTAAAACTAGTCAATTTCATGCTAATAACTGGACTTCCCTGTCTTAAATCTCCCATTTCAAGTCAATATCATGGGCAACAATAAGGAGGCTCCCTGAATTTATTTTTACTATTATTTTTCTATTAATGGCTCTCCAAGTGCACATTTTGATAGTACCCTCTGGGACAAAGACTAGGAGACAGGCAAGTGTATCCCAGTTTCTGTTTCTAACAAATTTCTCTCATCCCCTCTATTAAATCTCTTGTGTGTCTGATCACCTATCCTAACCTAGAAACAACTAAAATACCTTCCTTCTTCCTATTTTCCTGTATTAAAGCAGTTAAATCTATATTTGTCCTTTTAAGTACATTTCTTTCATGTAGTCTAGTCTGGTTTCTAAGATTTCAACCATCCTAAGTAGTGTCTTTTTTTTTTTTTTTCCTTTCTTCCTTAAGCCCCTGTTATTTTTCTACTTGCCATTTCTAAGCTAAGACTGTCTCCAGGGCAACGGTCCTCTGCTCACTAGCAGGTCCTCAGCTCCTGCCCCCCTTTGTGAAGGCCCCTTCACTGTTTATGTGCAAATTGGATTTCCAGAACCTA
Source organism: Zalophus californianus (assembly GCF_009762305.2). NCBI lineage: Eukaryota > Metazoa > Chordata > Mammalia > Carnivora > Otariidae > Zalophus > Zalophus californianus. The sequence goes on from NC_045606.1 coordinate 84,443,353, forward strand.
ATGCTCCAGGTGCAGGCTGATTGTGTTTCTTTTTCTTTTTCTTTTCTTTTTTTCTTTTGCCTTTGGATTTGTAATTACTTAATTTCTTCATTCACCTCAGACCAAGAATCTATATTTCCAATTTAATTCTTCCATTTGACTCCACCCCTTCTTGTTTCCTGTCCTTTAAAATCCACCATGCTAGTCAAGACTAATTGATTAAATTTCCAAAGGGCCCCCACCCAGGAGAAAGCGGAACAGTGGTGTCCTTGGTTAAGTTGTAGATGTCCAGCTGATTGCCATGAGTTGGTCTTTCCCTGTCTTTTTTTTTTAATTGAGATATAATTGACATATAAGATTGTATAAGTTTAAGGTGTACAACATGTAAGTCTGATATATATTGCAATATGATTACTGCAGTAGTGTTAACTAATCCCTCTGTCTTTTAATAAAGTCCTCCTGGGGGTAATTTTCATTTCATCCCAGAATGCATGAAAGGAAGGACCCATCTTGTTGCTTCACTGGTTCCCAGTTTCTCAGAATGATGTGATCTGTGATAAAGTTTTTGTCTGCCTTGTGATGATGGGGAAGGGGGGAAAAAAAAAGACCAGGTGCCAGCTAAGGGTCCTTTTCTAGGGAAGGAATGTCATTTCTATTTTGTTGTTTCTTACTTTTCTGGTGTAAAAATGTCTTTATTTTTATGACCCTCTGTTGCTCTCCCATATTTCATTAAACCTGTGAATTCAAAACCTCTGGGCTCCATCTCTCTCCTCCACCAATTCTGAAGCTGAAAGCTGGCTCACTAGAGCTCACTGTTTGGAGATGAACTTCCCCTGACCCCAGAAATGAATCTGCTTCTCCAAGAACACTAGATTCCTACTCCTACCAAGAGACACTAATCCAGACCCTGAGCCAGGGCAGGATCCCATACTTTCCACATGAGATGTTACCCAAGAATGCAGCTGCTCTTGGGGCTTGCATGAACAGTCCCGACCCTCAGTCCCTAATGCTATACTCCCATCAGTTCCGCCAACCCCTCCAGATGCTAGCCTCAAAATCCCAAATTTTTGAATTCTGAATCCTTGCCTGGTTTCTTCTTCTGGAAAGTGGACACTGTAAAAAACCCCCCAAGAACATCCCTTACCCAGCCCTTATTCCTTAAAGAAGTACTTCAAATGTTCCACTGAAGCATTCCTAACAGCAGAAATGATTGAATTCACGTGATGGGGAGAATGGGAGGCAGCCCGAAGGGGTTATTAGAAGCAAAAAATTTTTATTTTAAGAATTCGTGCAACTTTTTTGCATTCTACTTCATAATGCATTTGAATTTGTATTAATATGAAAGTGTTTAAAATTATTTACCATCAAGCAAATGTGGCCTGACACTTCAGAAGTGCAGTTTCTTTATCCTGGGGCTTGAATCCTGGTGGTGCATAGAAGCCAACCCACAAGGGTTTCAGCCATCCCCGTGCCCCAGCCATCCCCATGCCCCACCCTCAGGTTGACTCAGAAATCCTTTGCTCATTCCTAGTCAACTTCCTATGTCATTTGCTTCAAGTACCCCTTTCTACAAATGACTCTCTGTTTTGGGGAAAAAAAGTATTCCCCTTGGATGGCATCTTCCTTAGTTTCTCTCCGGTCCATCTCCGAGAATGCTGCTATGTCGGTATCTTAGCTTAGGCTCCTGTAACAAATACCAGAGGCTTAAACAGCAGACACTTACTTCTCCTGGTTCTGGAGGCTGGGAAGTCCAAGATCAAGGTGGGGAGACTCAGTGTCTGGTGAGGACCCACTTCTTGGCTTATAGATGGTCGCTTCTCACTGTACCTTACATGGTAGAGAGCTCCAGTCTCTTCCTCTTCTTCTTCTTCTTTTTTTTTTTTTAAAGATTTTATTTATTTATTTGAGAGAATGAAAGAGAGAGAGCACATGAGAGGGGGAGGGTCAGAGGGAGAAGCAGACTCCCTGCTGAGCAGGGAGCCCGATGCGGGACTCGATCCTGGAACTCCAGGATCATGACCTGAGCCGAAGGCAGTCGCTTAACCAACTGTGCCACCCAGGCGCCCCTTCTTTTTTTAAAGATTTATTTCTTAGAGAGAGCATGAGTGGGAGGGGCAGAGGCAGAGAGAGAGAGAATCTCAAGCAGACTCTGCACTGAGCCTGGAGCATGACGTGGGGTTCCATTTCACCACTCTGAGATCACCACCTGAGCAGAAACCAAGAGTCAGATGCTTAACTGCGCCACCCAGGCACCTCAAATCTCTTCCTCTTATGAGGAAACAAATCCCATCATGGTGGATGGCTCCACTTCATGACATCATCTAAACCTAATTACCTCCCAAAGGCCCCACCTTCTAATATCATCACATTGGGGGTTAAGGTTTCAACATACGAATTTTAGGTAGGCTCATTCAGTTCATACCAGCGGGCCAAGGAATGCCTTCTCCTCCTGTACACTGTGCTGTGTTAGGAGAGCACCGAAGAATATTGCCTTGGGCTCAGTTACTCTAAAGATTAAAAAAAAAAACAAAAACAAAATACCCCCCCAATTCTAAAAGCAGTACATTGTAGTAGTGATCCTCTGCTTTTGCCTGTGAAGCTGACTTTATTCAGATATCAGATCCTCTTTTTTTTTTTTCTTTCTTCTTTTTTCTCCTTTTGAGAACTAATCTTCAGTGTGGGGCTGAGCTGAGACCACCCTACCCTTGTTCAACTCCATGCGTGGTCCCGTGACCCAGGCTTGGCTGTCATAGTCCCAGTTCTCAGGCAAGGACGTGTGTCCCATGCTGGGTCATTAAGAGTTGGCCCAGGACTTTTCCTGGTGTGTCTTTTCCTCTGGATTTGCTAAGCTAGTAGTCTACTTTGTCCTCATCACTGGGGGAGAGGCAGTCTGAAAATGAAGCCAACACAGAGGAAAAAAGGGCCAATAGTTGGGGAAAGCCTCATTCTCAATAAATTGATTGGAGTACCTGGATTCAGCTCTGTCTGAATCTACCCCAGACTATACAGGCACATAAACCGATAAATTCCTTCTTTTCTTAAATTAGATTGAGTTGGGTTTCTATTACTGGCAATCACAAAAATCCTGACTAATATAGAAGTCTCTTCATTACAAAATAAAACATTATAGAAATATGTAACTAAGTGAAATAGAAAGTGAAAGTCTTTTGTGGTCTCATCTATTCTTAAGAATTTATTCTTAAGAATTTAATGTACATTTTTCCAGACATTTTCTAAACTTAAATATAATTTTTATATCACTTTAAAAGTCAACTTTATTGAAGTATACTTTACATACAATAATATTCAGTAAGTTTAAGTGTATATTGTATCCAGCCATTTCATCACCATCACAACAAAGACAGAACATTTCCAACATCCCAAAAAGTTTTCTGGGCCACCTCTGCAATTAATTCCCTCCCCTGACCCCCTGGTATCTGGCCACCGCTGATTTGCTTTCTATCTGTAGATGCTATTGTTTCACCGTTTTTGGAATTTTATATAAATGGAATCATATGGGTTGTAGTCTTTTGTATTTGGCTTCTTTCACTTAGCATAATTGTTTTAAGAAACATCTACACTGTTGCATATATAATATTTCATTCCTTTTTATTGCTGAGTATTATTCTGTTGAATGGGTATTCCATAATTTATCTCTTTACAAGTTGAAGGGCATTTCTGGATTTGACTGTTACAAATAAAACTGCTCTGAACATTCAACAAGACTGTGTGTGAACATTTCCATTTCTCTTGGGTAGGTACCCAGTAGCTGAGTAATTGAATCATGTATTAAGTATATGCTTAACATTACACGAAACAGCCTGTTTTCCAAAGGGGTTGCATAATTTTGCATTCTCACCAGCAATGTATGAGAGTTTCAGTAGTTCCATATCCTTGTCAATACTTGGTATTTTCAGTCTTTTAAATTTTAGTCACTTTGCTGGGCCTGACGTAGTATTTCATTGTGATTTCAGTTTGCATTTCCCTGGTGATGAATGATGTTAGGCATCATTGTGCTTATTTGCTATTCATATACCTTCTTTGGTGAAGTGTCTGTTGAAATATTTTGCTTTTTTTTAAACTGGGTTGTTTTCTTATCGAATTGTGGGAATCTTTAGGTATGTTGGATACAAATCCTTTCTAAGTTATAGGTATTGTAAATACTTTGTGGCTTTTTGTTTTCATCATAGTGTCTTTTGAGAAGTTTTAATTTTTTAAGACGATTTATTTATTTGGGGGGGGAGAGAAAGAGCATGAGTGGGAGGGGGAGAGGGGGAGGGAGAGGGAGAGAGAATCTCAAGCAGACTCACCACTGAGTGGGGTACCTGACACAGGGCTCCATCTCACAACCCTGAGATCATGACCTGAGCTGAAACCAGGAGTCAGATGCTTAACCAACTGCACCACCCAGGTACCCCAAGAAGTTTACAATTTTGGTAAAGTCTAATTTATCATTTTTTGTCATATTTTATATTTTTATGTCATATTTTATGTCCATTTTTATATTAGTTAAGAATATTTTGCTTGACCAAAGCCCACTAAGAGTTTTTTCTTATGTTTTCTTCTAGGATTATCATAGTTCTTATAATATTTAGATCTGTGGTCCATTTTGAATATGTTTTTGTTATGGTCTGTGATTCATTTTGCATTAAATTTATGATGTGAAGACCCAGATTTTTTTTCTCATGTGTGTGTGTGTGTTTGTGTTTTGCATGTGGATATTCAATAGACCTCTGTTTTATTCCAGTACTATTTTCTGAAAAGATTATCCTTTCATTACTGAATTGCCTGGGAACTTTGTTGCAAATCAAATGATCATATATATGTGGGTCTATTTCTAAACTCTGTATTCTGTTACATTACTGTACATGTCTATTTTTACACCTGTATCACCTTGTCTTGATGAATATAGCTTTAGAGTAAGTCTTGAAATAAGATAGTGTAAGTGCTCTAACTTTGTACTTTTTTAAAAATTGTTTCGGGGCTCTCTGCTCCTCCCCGTTCGACAGACAGCCGCGAATTCTGGTGCAGTGCCAGCCGCGTCCCTGAGACACGATGGTGAAGGTCGGAGTGAACGGATTTGGCCGTATTGGGCGCCTGGTCACCAGGGCTGCTTTTAACTCTGGCAAAGTGGATATTGTCGCCATCAATGATCACTTCATTGACCTCAACTACATGGTCTACATGTTCCAGTATGATTCCACCCATGGCAAATTCCACGGTACAGTCAAGGCTGAGAACGGGAAGCTTGTCATCAATGGAAAGTCCATCTCCATCTTCCAGGAGCGAGATCCCGCCAACATCAAGTGGGGTGATGCTGGTGCTGAGTATGTTGTGGAGTCCACTGGGGTCTTCACCACCATGGAGAAGGCTGGGGCCCACTTGAAGGGCGGGGCCAAGAGGGTCATCATCTCTGCTCCCTCTGCCGACGCCCCCATGTTCGTGATGGGTGTGAACCACGAGAAGTATGACAACTCCCTCAAGATTGTCAGCAATGCCTCCTGCACCACCAACTGCTTGGCTCCTCTGGCCAAGGTCATCCATGACAACTTCGGCATCGTGGAGGGACTCATGACCACCGTCCATGCCATCACTGCCACCCAGAAGACCGTGGACGGTCCCTCTGGGAAGCTGTGGTGCGACGGCCGAGGGGCTGCCCAGAACATCATCCCTGCTTCCACTGGTGCTGCCAAGGCTGTGGGCAAGGTCATCCCTGAGCTGAACGGGAAGTTCACTGGCATGGCCTTCCGTGTCCCCACCCCCAATGTGTCTGTGGTGGATCTGACCTGCCGCCTGGAGAAAGCTGCCAAATATGACGACATCAAGAAGGTGGTGAAGCAGGCGTCAGAGGGCCCCCTCAAGGGCATCCTGGGGTACACTGAGGACCAGGTCGTCTCCTGCGACTTCAACAGTGACACCCACTCCTCCACCTTCGATGCCGGGGCTGGCATTGCTCTCAACGACCACTTTGTCAAGCTCATTTCCTGGTATGACAATGAGTTCGGCTACAGCAACCGGGTGGTGGACCTTATGGTCCACATGGCCTCCAAGGAGTAAGAGCCCCCTGGACTACCAGCCCCAGCGAGAGCAAGAGGAAGAGAGAGGCCCTCAGCTGCTGGGGAGTCCCTGCCCCAACTTATCCGCAAAACACTGAGAATCTCCCGACCTCCACTGTTTCCATCCCAGACCCCCTGAAGAAGGGGAGGGGCTTGGGGAGCCCTACCTTGTCATGTACCATCAATAAAGTATACTGTACCCCCCAAAAAAAAAGAAAAGAAAAAAATTGTTTCGGGGCGCCTGGGTGGCTCAGCCATTAAGCGTCTGCCTTCAGCTCAGGTCATGATCCCAGGTCCTGGGATGGAGCTTCCCTGCTCAGCGGGAAGCCTGTTTCTCCCTCTCCCACTCCCCTGCTTGTGTTCCCTCTCTCGCTGTCTCTCTCTCTGTCAAATAAATAAATAAAAGCTTTAAAAAAATACAAAATCAAAATTGTTTCAGCTATCCTAGGTTGTTTGCATTGCCACATAAACTTTAGTATGTGTGTTGCCAAAGTGAGTGCTCCACATAAGTGTTAGAATCAGCTTATTTTTTATAAAAAAAATCTGATTAGATCTGATTAGATTTTTATTGTGATTGCGTCTGATCTATAGATCAATTGAGGGACAATTGATACTTTAACAATATTGAGTCTTCTAATCCATGAACATCATATAACTCTTTACTTATTTAGATCTTCCTTAATTTTTCTCAGTAAGGATTTCAGTATATAGATCTCATAATATTTTAGTTAATTTCTCCCCAAGTACTTCATGATTTTAGGATGTTACTGTAAATGGTATTGTTTAAAAATTCTGTTTCTGATTGTTCATTGCTAGGAAATATACTTACAACCTTGTATTCTACACTCTTAATAAACTCACTTTTTGGTTCTGGTAGCTTTTTAATAGTTTCTTTAGTATTCTCAATATATACAATCATGTTGTATATAAATCGAGGCAGTTTTACTTACTCCTTTTCAATATGTGTGATTTTATTTCCTTTTTCTTGCATTATTTCACTGGCTAGGGCCTCCAGTACAATGCTAAACAGAAATGTGAAGAGTAGACATCCTTGTTCCCTATATTAGTAGGAAAGGCATTAAAAATTATGTTAAAGATAGGTCTTTCTCTTTGGGGGTTGAGGAAGTTCCCTTCCATTCCTAGTTTGCTAAGAATTTTTATCAAGAATGGGGTTTGAGTTTTGTCAAATGCTTTCTGCATCTATTGAGATGGTTTTTCTTTTTTAGTCTGTTATGGTGAATTCTGCTGATTGTTTTTTGAATATTAAAACAAGTTTACATTCTTGGGATAAACCCCAGTTAGTCATGATGTGTTATTCATTTTATATACTGTTAGATTCAATTTGCCAAAGATTTGTTAGGGATTTCTGCATCTATGTTCGTAAGGATATTGGTATTTAGTTTTCTTGTAATGCCTTCATCTGGTTTTGGCAACAGAATAATGCTGGCCTCATAAAATGAATTGGGAATGTCCCTGGCTCTTTTATTTCTAGAATACTTCGTGTAAAATTGGGATTATTCTTCCTCAAATATTTGGTAGCATTCACCAGTGAAGTCACCTAGGCTTGGAGTTTTCTTTGTGGGAAGGTTTTTAACCGTGAGTCCAATTTATTTGGTAGATATAAGGATATTCAGTTGATCTCTTTCTCCCAGAATGATCTCTGGTAGTTTATATTTTTCATGGAATTTGTCTGTTTCATTGAAGTTGTTGGATTTATCAGCATGAAGTTGTTGGACTTATCAGCATAAAGTTGTCTATAATGTTTCCTTTTCATCCTTCTAATGTCTGAGGATCTGTATTCGGTCCTCTTATTCCTGATATTGGTAAGTTTTGTCTTCTTTTTCTTTTCCTTGATTAGTCTGGCTAGAGTTTTATTTTGTTGATCTTTTCAAAGAGTCAGCTTTTATTTTCATTGATTTTCTCTATTATTTTTCTGTTTTCTATGTCATTGTTTGCTTTTTATTATTTCCTTTTTTCTATTTACTTTGGTTTACTTTGCTCTTCTTTTTATAATTTTTTAAGACAGAAGATGAGATTTTTGATTTGAGACATTTCTCCTTGTTGAATATAATCATTCATTGCTATAAATTTCCTTCTTAGCACAGCTTTAGCTGTATCCCACACATTTTGATATGTTGTGTTTTTATTTCCATTCAGTCCAAATATTTAAAAATTTCTCTTGTGATTTATTGTTTGACCCATGGATTATTTAGAAGTCTAGGGTTTAATTTCCAAATATCTAAGGATTTCCATATATTTTTCTGTTACTGATTTATAATTTATTTCCATTGTGGTTAGAGAACTATATGTCATATGAATTCAATCCTTTTAAATTTATTGAGACCTGTTTTATGATCTAGAATATGATCTATCTTGGTGACTATTTCATGTTCAGTTGAAAAAACTATGTGTTCTACTTTGGTTGGATGGAGTTTTCTTTAAATGGCACTTAGTTCAAATTGATTGATAGTGTTGTTCAAGTGTTCTATAGTCTCATTTTCTGTCTGTTTCCTCTATAAATTAATGAGAGAGGAAAATGAAAATTCCAAGTTATAATTGTGGATTTATCTATTTCTCTAAGTTCCACTAGTTTTTGCTTCAGTTATTTTGAAGCTCTATTACCATATATACACACACACACTTAGATTTTTTTTCATGAATTGATCCCTTTTTCATTATTGTAAAATTCTTCTTAATCTATGGTAATATTCCTTATTCCAAAGTATTTTATATCTATCTATCAATCAAATTAGCTACTTCACATTTTTAAATGAATATTTTCTTGGTATACATCTTTTCTTTTTCTTTTTTAAAAACAACTCATTTGCCTATTTAAAATATACAATTCAGTGGTTTTTTGCTTATTCGCAGAATTGTGTAATTGTCACCACTATCAATTTTAGAATATATTCACCACCTCCCAAAAAGACTCTATACCTGTTGGCTATCATTCCTACTTCCCCTCTTCTGCCTAGCCATAGGCAATCATTAATCTAACTTTCTGTCTCTATAGATTTGCCTATTTTGGACGTTATGTGGAAGTGGAATCATACAACATGTGGTCTTTTGTGTTTGGCATTGTTCACTTAACACAATATTTCCAAGCTTCATCCATGTTGTATCAAGTATCTGTACTTCAATCCGTTTTATTGCCACATAATATTCCATTGTATCATATACCACATTTTATTTATCCATCAATCAGTCAATGGACATTTGAGTTACTTGTATGAACTCAGTGGATTTGCATTGAAGGCATAATGTTTTAGGACAGACATGGTGGGAATGGGGATAGAGTAGGTTACCAATGGGCAGTAACCCTTTCTACAATTATAAAACTTCTGTGTTCCATCCCTCTCCCCATCCCCCTTTCTCTCCCTCTCTCTGTTTTTGAGAAAGGATCCAGCCAAAGGGATGAGTAAGTCATGGATCTGAATTTTTTCATGCCCCAATCTCTCCAACTTAGTACCATGCTGCATTCCCCTCTGTGGAGACAACAGAAGAGAAGGTCTCTGAAATACCGGCCTAAATTCAACGAAACATTTTCAAATAAATAATTTCATTCAACTGAAGAATTTCCCGTAGATGAAAGAGCATGGTATGGCATCCAGGACTCTCACACCAGGCTGTCTTTTAGCTACTGCCAAAAACAAGGGAATGTTTCATTTGGAAGTTTTCCTTGTTCTTATTTTAAGGTAAAGCTTTACTCTGACTTTCAGGCTGTGGGGTTTCTAATATTATCTCAAAGTGAAATGTGGAAACCGTTGATCCTACAAGGTAGTCAACAAGGGCCAGCACAGTACTATCTGGTCGACTCTGTCCAGGGACATCAGAGTTTGATTTCTGCTCTACCTTTAGTGGTGAAGCCTCCTGCTTTCTATACAGCTAGTATCAACACAGTGAAGAGAAAGAAATTAACTTGCAGGCATGGAAAAATGAGACTCTCCAGGCGTGCTCTGAGTGGAGCTAGATTCCCACAGAGCACAACAGAGCCCTGCCCAGTGGCCCATGTGATAAGCCATAGGCTGCAATTTTTCATGATGGGGAAGGAAGGAGGAAGAAAGAAAAGCTTGTGCATTCTTTTAACTGCAGTGGCTGATAAGGGATTTAAAAAAGATTTTTCAGATCTGGGTTTCACAATTCATCCTTGCATTTACTGGCTTGTTCAGATGCTCCTGGCTCCTTATCAGGACTATAGCAATAGCTTGCAAATCAGTGCCTCTTCTTTCAGGATCGCGTTTTCCTCCAGTTCTTCTCTTGAGAATGAAAGACGTCAGTCCCTACCCCACCCTCCCTTAAGTCCTGTCTGCTGATTAGATGGAAGTGGAAAGTAAGAACTCAAAGTACCCTTCCAGCTACCCCACACATGCCCACTTGTCTCCTCACTTGCATTTAGGGGCCAGGCAAGGAACAACTCAGGGAATTGAAGGGGTAGAGGGCTGTATGGAGCCCTTCCTAAAGGCATTCCAGATTTAAATTTACAACAAAGAAAGCAATAAACAAATCTCCCTGTGGACCAAATTTGTCCCTGAGCTGCCAATTTGTCACGTCTGTATCTTTCCAGGCATTTCTAATACATACATAAATATATCAATATTGTAAATATATAGATATTTAGATATACGATACACAGATGTTTTTATATAAGTAGGATTGTGATAGACATATTGTTTTGAACCTTGCTTTTTCATGTTTACCAGAAGCTTTAGGTGTTAGACAGACTTACAGGTAGCATCTTATAGATGCACATTTAGCTTAATTCCAGTTAAAAATATTTTTTTCCAAATAATGCGTCATTGTTCATCCTTGAACACATGTCAAGGAGTATACACATAGGATAAATCTGGCAAAGTGGAATTGCTGGGTCAGTTTTGATAGCTGTTGCCAAAATGCCCTCCAAAAAAAGTTGCATCTATTTAATTCCACCACAGTGTTCCCCTGTTTAATGTTTAACTTTTTCTTCTGTATGTGTCTCATTAGTTATTCCCATCAGAATAGCTGCCCTCATTTCACTAGTCCAGAGTGAACTACCCACAGAAAGTTTCTTTACTCTGTTTATTGAAGAACGGGAGGAACATAAATATGTTTTGCCTACGTATAAAGTTAATGGCCTGTGGTAAAGAATGTAGACTTTTAAGCAGCCTTCCATGTCGTTTGGCTTAGGAAAACACTGGGTTAGTGTGCTAGACACCTGGCATGGGTTTGGAGGAAAGAGGTGGGCCTTACTGGGCAGTGCCTGCCAAGCTGGACGACGGCCGCTGCTGCCTAGCCCTTCCTTCTTGCTCAGGGCACACATCACCAAGTCTGTGCCCAGCTGTCTCTCCTCTGCTAAGGAGGGACTGGAGCCTGGGGGATGGGAATGTGCTTTTCCCTCATGGAGTTGCCATTATCCTAGTTGGATGTCCAGGTGGGGTTGGAACCTCCTTTGAGTACAGGGCCACACCGTCATAAGCTTCACTCACCTTTCTCCCTCCTGCATACTCTCATGTCAACTTGGTGAGAGTCTCGTGTTGTCCAGTGGTTAAGGCCCCATGCCTGTACCCATGGCAACAGAATGCTTGGAAGAGCGAGGAAACTTCCAAGTATTAGAGATTTGGAGAAACAGAACCTTCAGTAGTAAAAGATTTGCTGACAAATGTTTCTGTAGAAGTTAGGTGGTGTTGCTCCAGTTCTAGTGACCTTCCTCAGTCATGTGATCTCTGGGTCCCTATTCCCTGGCAGATACTTTCCCCTTCCACCTCGGGAACGCCCTTGGACTTTTGTTCACAGCTGTATTATTCATTCATCACTTGGCTTGTGATCAGCTTATGTGCTTATCTGTACCACTGGATTGGGAGCTATTGAAGATCCTAACAGTGACAACAACAGTAATAGCAGTAGCAATAATATAGTACTTCCTATGTACCAGGCACTCCTCGAAGTGCTTTACAAATATTAACTCATTTAGACCTCAGGCATCCCACACAATATTTTGGTATCCTCATCTCCAGCAACTTTTTTTTTTTGAGAGGGGTGGATGTGGAGAGGAGAGGGAGAGATCATTTTTTTTAAAATAATTTTATTTATTTATTTATTTTTTTTTAAAGCATGCAACTCTTTTTTTAAAAGATTATTTATTTATTTATTTGACACACACACACACACACACACACACACAGAGCACAAGCTGGGGGAGCAGCAGGCAGGCAGAGGGAGAGGGAGAAGCAGGCTCCCGCTGAGCAAGGAGCCCGATGCGGGGCTCGATCCCAAGACGCTGGATCATGACCTGAGCCGAAGGCAGCAGCCGCTTAACTGACTGAGCCACCCAGGTGCCCCTTATTTATTTATTTTTGAGAGAGAGAGAGAGAGAATTTTAAGCAGGCTTCACGCCCAGCGTGGAGCCTGATGAGGGGCTTGATCTCACAACCCTGAGATCATGACCTGAGCAGAAATCAAGATGCTTAACCGACTGAGCCATCCAGGCACCCCTCCAGCAACTTCTTGAGCATTCTGATGGTGACTCTTTTGATTTAGATCTCTCCTCCCCACTTATCCAGAAGGGGTTTTGAAAAATGTACTTATTATTGGTTTACAATACAAAAATATTCATAAATACATATAATAACAGATTATGCAGAATTGCAGCAGGATTTTTTTTTTTTATTTCACCTGACATCAAGGGTATTTATTTGGCCTTCTATACCATTAGTTTAGATTAGAACAGTCTGTTTCCATCCAGGAGTGTAGAATAGTTGTGTGTTTTCCCTTTTAAAAATAAACTCTGTAAGGATTAATACTTTTTAAAAAGTAGGAGCTTGAAATCATGACCCTGAGCTCAAGACCTGAGCTGAGATCACGAGTCAGATGCTTAACTGAATGAGCCACCCAGGCGCCCCAGTTCCACAAACTTTTGGATGAGTAAACACAAGTAGACATATCTGGGTTCAAATCCTGGCTCCACAACTTACCAGCTCAGCAACCTTGGGTAAGCTCCTTCATCTTTCAAAGCCTCAGTTTTCTCATTGGTAAAATGAGGAGGGATAATAGTTCTTTTTATATGTTAGAATTAAATAACATGACATATATAAGGAGTTTAGCACAGCCTGGTACATAGTGATCAGCAAATGTGTGCTTTATTCATTCTTATTATAAAATGCTGGGCTGGCACAAGGGAGTCAGAAATGAACAAGATGCTGTCCCTGTCCTCAAGGAGCTCAGTGATGTGGTGGCAGAAACAAGACAGATATGCTAGTGTCATCACAATACAGTGTGATACCAGTCAGAATGGCTAAATTAACAAGTCAGGAAATGACAGATGTTGGTGAGGATGCGGAGAAAGGGGAACCCTCCTACACTGTTGGTGGGAGTGCAAGCTGGTGCAGCCACTCTGGAAAACAGTACAGAGGTTCCTCAAAAAGTTGAAAATAGAGCTACCCAATGACCCAGCAATTGCACTACTGGGTATTTACCCCAAAGATACAAATGTAGTGATCTGAAGGGGCACATGCACCCCAATGTTTATAGCAGCAATGTCCACAATAGGCAAACCATGGAAAGAGCCTAGATGTCCATCAACAGATGATGAATGGATAAAGAAGATGTGTGTCAATCAGAGAAAGACATGTATCATATGACCTCACTGATATGAGGAATTCTTAATCTCAGGAAACAAACAGTGTTGCTGGAGTGGTGGGGGGTGGGAGGGATTGGGTGGCTGGGGTGATAGACATTGGGGAGGGTATGTGCTATGGTGAGCGCTGTGAATTGTGCAAGACTGATGAATCACGGATCTGGACTTCTGAAACAAATAATGCAATACATGTTAAGAAAAAAAAAAGAAGATAGCAGGAGGGGAAGAATGAAGGGGAGTAAGTCGGAGGGGGAGAGGAACCATTAGAGAGGATGGACTCTGAAAAACAAACTGAGGGTTCTAGAGGGGAGGGGGTGGGGGGATGGGTTAGCCTGGTGATGGGTATTAAAGAGGGCACATTCTGCGTGGAGCACTGGGTGTTATGCACAAACAATGAATCATGGAACACTACATCAAGAACTAATGATGTAATGTATGGTGGTTAACATAACAATAAAAAATTATTAAAAAATGCGTGTGTGTGTATACACACACACACATATACATACAATGGAATATTATGCAGCCATCAAAAAATATCTTGCCATTTGCAACAACGTGAATGGACCTAGAGGGTATTATGCTAAGCGAAATAAGTCAATCAGAAAGACAATTATCACATGATCTCACTGATATGTGGAACTTGAGAAACAAGGCAGAGGATCATAGGGGAAGAAAGGAAAAAAATGAAACAAGATGAAACCAGAGAGGGAGACAAACCATAAGAGACTCTTAATCTCAGGAAACAAACTGAGGGTTGCTGGAGCGGAGGAAGGTAGGAGGGATGGGGTGGCTGGGTGATGGGCATTGGGGAGGGTATGCGCTATGGTGAGCGCTGTGCACTGTGTAAGACTGATGAATCACAGGCCTGTACCCCTGAAACAATTCGTTATATGTTAATATAAATAAACTAAAAAAATACAGTGTGATAAGTGCAACTGTTGAAGTGTGTGCAAGGGACACAGATATCACAAAGAGAAAGTGATTGGTCTGTGGGAAGATTTCAGGAAAGGCTTGCAAGAGGATGTGACAACTAAGTTGAGTATTGAGGAATGAATTTTTTAGGTAGCAAAGTGGGGAAAATATATTTGATAGGGGGCAAGAATATATGCGTGGAAAACATGGAGAAAGGAAACCCATGGTGTTTGGGAGGAAGTACAATTAGTATTGTTTGGTTAGATTGTGACGTTTTGGGGCGTGGGACAGGTGGAAATGGTAAAAGAGAAGATTCTAGAGGAAGGACCAGTGTTTTGCATGCCAAGCTAGAGTTTGAATTTAGCATTGGCAATAGGGAGGCAGGAAAGAGTTTTAAGAAAAATCACTGGCAGGTGTGTGAATGATGGATTAGAAAGATGTGATGGTGGAGACCTGGAAACCAATTAGAAGGCAGTAGTCCAGGTGAGTGATAATGAGACCTGAATAAGGACAAATGGTAGTGGGAACAGAGGGGAGCCAGATGAATTCAAGAGACATTTGGGGGGTAAGATGAAAAGGAGGGGGAAAGAAGGAACTTGCTGGCATCTATACCCAAAGCTGCCAGTCTCTTTAGCCTCATTCCATTATGTTACAGGTATTGATGATTGTATGTGGGAGACTGGGGTAAATGGTAATATCATTAACCAAGATAGAGACTATAGAAGGAAGCACAGGTTCTCGGGAGTCCGTTTGTAGTGTGGGAAGGAGGACATGGAGAAAGGGTAGTGAATTTAACTTAGTCCTTGTTGAGTATTAGATGTGTGTGCACCATTCATGTGAAGATGAACACAAGGCAGGTAAATATATGCATCTAGAGTTTGGGGTAGAGATCAGGGCTGGAGATGTAGACTGGGGAGTCTTTAGGGTACTCTGAGTCGTTCGGTACTATGAATGAATGAGATATAGAAGACTCACCAAAGATCTCTACATAGTTAATAACTACCCAAATATCTGTTCTTTGGCCTTCAGTTTATCACATGAGAGATAAGGCCGTATAAAATTTTATTCTCATTTATCCAATCCATCAGATTCTTCTCAAAGGCACAGCCTGCCATTTCATACCCTTTGCAATAGGTGGCGCTGACGCCCGGCAGGGAGAAGGCGGCTGCACAGGTTGGGTTGGGGGCGAGGGGCCGGTGCACGGAGGTGGCGACGCTCTAGCCCAGAGCCGGGTATTCGGTGGCTTGGCCGGGTCGTCCCTGGGGACTGGGGTAAGTCCCAGAACCTCTGGCCGCAGGAAGCGCATGCGCAACCGTTTCCCCCAAACATGGAGTCTTGTAGCCCAGGTCTTACCTGAATCAGGTAAGAAACGGGCGGGGCGGAAGTGACCCTCCACCCTCACCCTCCCAGGCCACCCGAAGAGTGGGTATGGCCACACTTGGGGTATGTGGATAGTGTGCGTGGAGCACACACCCATCCTGGGGACCAGGCTTTGACTGATAATGGCCCAGGAGGGCGTGAGGATATGCTGGGCGTGCAGGACCACGCTGGGGTTCGTGGGTGGCTGCGGCGAGGTGTGCGCGTCACACGAGGGCCACGTGGGCGAGGTCCTCGGTCGTCATCTCCCAGAACTTTGGGGTCGGACGAGGACACAAACCCTCGCCCTCGGCGTGACTGCCCTTACAACGTTAGTCGGCTTGACCGCCCCTCCAGGGAACCGGGACTCGAGTTCCTGGGAGGCTGGGCCTTCCCACTCCGGGGCAGCCGTAGTGGTCGTGGTCAGGAACGTGGCAGCCACAGGGGCCCGGGCGAGTGTGGGGTGCGGGGACGCGGCCACACGGCGCAGGAGGGGTAGTTTAGCCCTGGGAGTTGGAGCCACTCGTGGGGCGGTGCCAGGCAAGAGTGGTAGTAACGGGAGTCGGAGGGCAGCGCTGCAGGAGTAGCGTGGGTGGGGGCACTGGAGGGCACGGTGGGGGAGGACAGCTGAAGAAGGTGTGAGGTGATGATAGCGATCGAGGAAAAGCGAAACACCTGCTTCTGGGTTGACTCATCCAGGCTGGGGGAATAATCTAATGTGGAAAGGAGTTTAAAAAAAAAAAGTGAGTTGTGCGTAGTCCTCTTCCCCAGGCAGCTAGGAAATTGCTCGTCTGTCTGAAAGAAGGTAGCTGTTTTCCTTAGAGGACTGTGGTGAGCATCAGATGAGATAATACATGTGAAAGGCAAAGAGCTGTAAAAATGCAAGAGACAATTTCGAATCCTTCAACCTGTTTATCTCTGTGCGTGTGTAAGATGTACCGTCAGGTATGGACCAGCGGGATGGGACCAGGTGTGGGATTATGGGATGTGCCCAGTAACGCAGAGGGTGTGTAAAGATACTTTAGGGGGGCCCGGTGACACTGTAATCTATAGTAACAGCTCTGTGTCACTTAGGTTCATTTTGTCTGGTTAATGGATTACTCCCCTTTTGCTTCTCTACCACGTATCTTTTGACCTTTTTGCAACCAAAGACTTTTAACCAGAAATGAGCCTGAAGAGGAAAACACCAGTCACCTTGGGGGCATATTGATTACATTTGGCTGAGAGGGAGGTTTATGTGATTGTATTGATGATTTCAATTTGTCTTGCCCTCGGCACGAAAAGTCATGTTGTACAAAGAGTTGTGGGCTGAGGAACACCCAGGGAAGACCTAGCTCTGGATTTGACTCTTCAGTAGAGGGGTCACCCTGGCCAAGTTCCAGTACCTCTCTGATCCTTAGTTTCTGTCAGATGGGAAAAGACCTTTAAGGTCATTGATGCATTCTTCCAGAGCTTGCATACCTGCCACAGGGTTACCCAGCCCCTAGTGACGGGGATCTTGCCACGTCCCAAAATGGCTGAGCCACTCAGTCTCTCCAGACAGACCTGACTGTTGGAAAATTCTTTATGTTGAATCGACATCTGTTTCTCTACAATTTGCACTCATTGGAGCCATACAGAATAAAATGTCTAATGCTGCTTCCACAAATATTTGAGGACTGCTAACACATTTCCTTCTTCCACTTACTCCACAAGGCTTCTTTTCTTCCAACTAAACATGCCCAGTTATTTTAAACAGGGAGGCAGTGTGGGGTATTGGAAAGAACGCCAGCTTCGGAGCCAGACACATCTGTGTTCAGTTCCCAGTCCTTTACATACTAACACTCGATGCTCTGAGCTGCTGTATCTTTCTCTGCAAAATGTGGATGAAAATAGTCCTCTCGCTGAGTTATTGTAAGGATTAGGGATAAATTGGTGAAGATCCTTGCTTAAAATATGAGAGCGGTTATACCTTCAGTGACATAATTTGCAATGCATTTTAGGTGAGCTCTGAACAAATTCCTGTTTAGGTGTCTCCTAAATTGCGTTGTAAAACAGAATAAAATACTTTCTCTGAAGTCTGGCTAGCAAAATAGAGTAGGATTAATTTATTCCCGGTGCTTCTCTGATGACATTCTGCAATCTACAATGGCATTTTTGGAGCCATATCACATTGACTCACTGTCACCTAAAGCCCTAAGTCTCTAACACGTGCTGCTGTTCAACCAAATTTCTCCCATGTTGAACTTCTTGCATTTATTTGAGTCGATAATTATAGATGGCTCTTCAAAGTGGCAGTCCCAGTTCTGTCTCATTGTCTTCAGAAATATCCTTGTGCTTGTCATAGTGTGGGTCTCAGACCGGGGTTGGAAAAATACGATTATCGAACGTAGGGTACGAGCCCCGCTGATCTCATACCTCTGTTGTACAATGAATGCTGAGCTTTCGACACTAATTTTTGCAAAATCCGAGGTCTTATTATGTGGGACCATCTTAGAATTGGAATGTGACCGGAGTGTCTGCTAAGCTGCTGGTTGAGGGAATGCGCTGCCTGGGTTGTCAGTGGAGTGTGGCGTCTGTATTCAAGAACTGAAAGAGTGTACTGAGAGCAAACCAGAGGCAGACTTTGGATTTATGTATGGTTACATGTTTTCTCAGGCGCTTGGACTGTTTTATACGTTGGGCTAGATTCTCCCTGGTGGAGGAAGCTTCTTTCTGGAAGTAAGGCAGGCACATTTAGGAAATTCATTAACCCCTTGGCTCCTGGGGCCTTGTTGCTAGCATTTTCTCCCTCGACTTTGGAAAGCAAATTCCCGGCTTTAGCGAAGCCGACCTCTCCTAGTATCCTCTGCATTGTTCAGACTCCTTTGCCTCTGCACTGGAGGGTCTTCTGCATCCTCTGCACTGGAGGGTCTTCCGAACAGGAATGTTTTCTTCACCTGAGCAAGTTCCGGGTTTGAAGTCCTCAACCCTAGATTCCTCCTTCTCCAAGGAAGTTTTTCCTAGCCACTCTGTTTCTCTTGAGCACCCGACTCAGAATTCCTGTTGTCTTCAAGAGCTTCCTTGGGCCCCTCTCTATCCCTCCCCCCAGCAGTTTCTTGTATCTGCCCACTTGTTCTGTGGCTTTCAGAATAAGATCCTTTGTAAGCGCTCAGTCCATTAAATACAAAACTGCCTTCATCTTGGGTGCTGGTGCTCCTGGTGCGGTGAGAATGAAAGTGTGGAATCCGTAGGACTCATCGGTTCCATTGACAACAAATACGAAAAAAAAAATAATGCAAAGATTGTTATTGTTGTCTTAATTAAAATGGGAAAACCTGTACTCCGTTGAGCGGACTGATTTAAATTTTACTAAGTAATTAATTCAGTCTTTAAAAGGTGGTAGTTAGGGGCGCCCGGGTGGCTCAGTCGTTAAGCGTCTGCCTTCGGCTCAGGTCATGATCCCAGGGTCCTGGGATCGAGCCCCGCATCAGGCTCCCTGCTCCACAGGAAGCCTGCTTCTCCCTCTCCCACTCCCCCTGCTTGTGCTCTCTTTCTCGCCGTGTCTCTCTCTCAAATAAATAAATAAAATCTTAAAAAAAATTAAAAGGTGGTAGTTAAAACAGGTAATCTTCTGTTAAAGGGAGTAATTTATATTTTGGTAAGTAACCAATTAAGTCCATAAAGGGTCTACATCCATCTGTGGCTTCTCACTTTCTTTAGGACAAATTCCAAACTCCTTAGGATGAAATACGCATTGTAGCCTAATTTTTTGCCCGTCCTCGTGGACCCAAAGGACTTGCAGTTTTCCCCAGAGGTTGTGCAGTCCTGCGCCTCCGTGCTTTGCAAATGCCGTCCCCTCTGGTTGGAATGTTCTTTGTCTTTCCGGTAAATGTCTATTCATCATTCAAGACAACCCTCCCCCCTCCCCTTAATTACTTCCTCCCCTGTGCGCCCTCAGATTCTTGTACTTATTCATGCAGTATTTATTAGGGGCCTGCTTTGTGGCTGGCACTGTGGCGGGCTCTGGAGATACAAAAGGTGAATAATACTTGGGCTCGGCCTTTGAGGGCCTTATGTGTTAGGGGGAGGGGGCCAACCTGTCACAGAATGTTGCCAGGAAATAAAAGGGAAAATATAAGCAGCTTCAGTTCTTGTCTGTCTTCCCCACCGGATGGTCAACATCTTGTTCTGGGGCAGGGGCCATTTCTCATTCATCTTCGTATCCCCTGCTTTTAGCTCATTGTAGATGCTAAAAAAAAAAAGCGTTCGTTCATCGGACACCAGAAGTGTACCCTGGATTGTGCCACACGTTTTGATGATAGCTCATAAGTGGTGGTTTCTCCTGTGCCTGGTTGGTGGCCCTTGCCTCCCAGTGCACTGTTAGGTGCTGGGTGGCCTTGGGTCTGCTCGGATGGTCTGGCCTTTTGCGATTCGTGCTTGCCTGCGCTCTGGGCTGCGGCGGAATGGCCCCGGGCTGGCGGGCGTGAGTGGAAGGAGAGGCTTGCAGCGCCCCCGCTGGAGGGAGCCGGCACTGCTTGGGCTGCCTGGCTCGCTCACATCGCTCGCATCCCGCGCGCGCCTTCGTCAGAGTTTTAAGTTTATAGTCAGAATATGAACATAGGCACTGTGATTCTCTACACTTTTCTTTTCAGAGGCATAATATATGCCTTTCAAAGGATTATAGGTGAAGAAGAAAATTCCTTCCCTCTTTCCTGTACCGCTGCGGCCTTGCATTGTGATTCCATCGTACATCTAAAAAAGGGGGAGTTTTAGTCTCATAATTGTGAAGATCATTATTTCTGGCGCAGTACGGGCCCTCTGCTGGGAGCGGGTGCTGCGAGAGGGCTGCGGCGGGGCTCTGGCATGCGGGCCACGTAGTGCTGCTGCAAAGGAAACGTGCCTGGCGCCGTGGCCATGGCAGTGGTTGAGAGAGAGAACCCAGACTTTTCCCCAAGTTTTGCCCTTCTTGCTTCCTAACCACTGTCCCCCGAATCAGCCGATGAGATTGGTAGTAGGCCCAGCAGAGCTTATCGTTCCCTAGCCGTTTGGTTGTGTCCTTTCTGCTTACCCATAGTTAGGGACCTAGGAGGGGTTGGGCACTTGAGGACCGCTGCTTTGGTCTGGGTACTCGCGTAGTTCAGAACCTATGCCTCGGGCGTGGTGCAGACTGAGAGCAGGTACCACAGTTGGCCGCCCCGAGCCCCACTGCACCTGAGGTCGAGTGGCCACCTCGGGGTTGGGGGGACTGTGGGTGGTGGTCTGTGGTTGGGGGTGTGTGTTGGGATTTCAGGATCTGTGGTCGTCTTTTCCAGCGGCGTAAACTCAGCAGAGGAGGATTTCTGCTGCGGAACCTGGAGCTCAGGGTTGGGGGGCCTGTGAGAGAGCAGCGGGGTGCTGGCGGGGGTCGACAACCCTAAAGGTGCCCCCTAGAGGAGCTGCTGTGAGAGGATGCTCCATCCCTGCTGCGGCGGCAGGGCTGCGGGGAGGGGCCGTGGGGAGGGGCGGTGGCCGTGGCGGGAGGGGCACTGCGGCGCGGTGGGCGGGCCAGGGGCGGGGCGCGGGTGGGCTCTAAAAGTCGGTGCCCACTCGCTCGGCACTGTCGCGGCAACCAGCAGATCTCGGTGCTTCCTCTGCGGCAGCCGCACCTCGCGCAGTGCCGCAGCGCACGCCCGGGTGGCTGCTCGCTGCTTGCCGCGGCCGGCGCCGCCCTCGCAGGCTGTAGGCTGTGCCCGGCTGCCGGCCGGCCTGCCCTGCTGCGGGCGCTGCGGCGCGCGGTGCTCCAAACCCGTGTGCCGGGCGGCATGGGATAAGACGCGGCCATGGTACGCCGAGATCGCCTCCGCAGGTGGGTGCACGCGGCAGGCGCGAGGGGGTGTGGCTGGCTCCAAGCCGGCGTCCCGGAGAGGGTGCAGCCTAGCTGGTGGGGACTCTGCGTGTCCGTGCCATAGGTGTGACTAGAACTGCCAGACTGTGACTCCCGCAGTGGAGGGAAAACCCCCACCCGGGGTTTGGGGGCGGGGGGACGCACCTGCCTGTCCTCTGATTCCTGTCTGCCTACTTGGGAGGGGATGTCACTCCTGGCACGCAGTAGGATATTGAGCTGGAGATCTCCCAGATTTGGTATTTCTGTACCCTGGTATCGCTCTGATGCGATTTAGGATTTTTAGACCCCAGCGTCGCCGTGGCGCAATTTAGGATTTTTAGACCCTGGCGTCACCCTGGCGCGACTTAGGATTTCTAGACCCTGGCGTCACCCTAGTGCGATTTAAGATTTCTAGATCTCAGCTTCGCCCTAGTGAGACTTAGGATTTCTAGACCGCGGCTTCGCCCTGGCGCGATTTAGGATTTCTAGACTGTGGCTTCGCCCTGGTGCGATTTAGGATTTCTAGCCCGCGGCTTCGCCCTGGCGCGATTTAGGATTTCTAGACTGCGGCGTTGCCCTGGTAGAATTTAGGATATTTAGACTCCGTCTTCGCCCTGGCACAATTTGGAATTTTTAGACCCCCGGCATCGCCCTGGCGCGATTTGGGATTTTTAGACCCCGGCATCGCCCTGGCGCGATTTAGGATATCTAGACCTTGATATCGCTCAGATGCGATTTAGGATTTTTAGACCCGGCATTGCTCAGGCACGATTTAGAATTTCTAGACCCCAGTGACGCCTTGGTGTGATTTAGGGTTTTTAGACCCTGGCATTGTCCTGGCGTGATTTTGAATTTCTAGACCCCTGCATCATCTTGGCATGATTTAGAATTTCGAGGCCCTGGTATTGCTGTGGCACGATTTAGGATTTCTAGACTCCGGTATCACTGTGGCGCGATTTAGGATTTGAAGACCCTGGTATTGCTGTGGCGTGAGTTAACTGCATAGGTGTGACTAGAACCGAGGTGTAAGTATTTTCCAGATTTCTGTAATGAGAAGCTAAGTGAGAATGATGATGTGATCAAACTGTCATAATGTTACACATGAATTGTTTGCATTGGTTTACAAAGTAGTTCACAGCTTCACCGCGATGCTGGAAGGTGGCAGGTTTGGTGGTATTAAATGTATTTTTTTCCTCTTTACAAGACGAAGAATTCAAGGCTCGGAAGGGTTGATTAATTTCCAGAAGGTTTGTTACCTGGGTTTGCTGAATTTATACTCTTGACTTGTGGCTCATCAAGTAATGGAAATTTTGGTCAAAAAATGATTAATCCCATTTGGCTCCTGACTGCCAGATTGCTTCCCTACTAAAAATCCTAAAATGTCGTTAAGGGCATTTTTACCGAGTAATTAAACCAGAAAAAGGCTTCCTGAAAGGTTGCCTCTTTTCTTTCTTGGAGTGAAAAAGAAGGAAGGTATAGAGGGTGGGGGTGTCCATGAGTGGAAAATGCACAGTCGTTGCCCCCCGAGGCTCCCCCCCTCCTCCCTCCACCCCCTCCACCTCAGCCTACCCCACCCCCCCTCCACCGCCACCCCCCCTTTTACCGCACCCCCACCCCCCCCTTTACCCCACCCCCCTGCACCCGAGCCCCCTTGCAGGGAGCCTCCTTCTGCTTGTTCCTCTAGTAAGCCCCTCCCTGGCTCTCTGCTGAGTCATTGCAGATATTCGTCCGCTGGAACCCCTGAATGAATGAGATGAGGAGCGGGGCGGGGGTTCGGGGGGTGGGGTGGGTGGGAAGGAGTGATGAAATGTGTACGTGCAAACGTAGGAGCTGAAGTACGGGACAGATGATAACTAATGATACACAAACATACTTTTTGTCATCTCATTTTTCAAGTAGATACTGGGATGTAGCCTGCTGCTATTGTGGGGTAAAAATGGTGATATGATGATTGGGGGCATTTTTGGGGAATCATTTATAATGTTGAAAGATACAACCTAATCATTGGGTCTGTTTTCTGGACAGCTACTAAGGAGGAAGAAAAAAAAATGCCCTAGTGATGCCAAGAAAAAAAAAAGAGAGGCGCTGCTCAGTCTTTAAGGCACGTGGTGATTTGGCCCCTGTGGGACCACAGCCTTATTTGTTTTAGAGTTAAAAAAAAAAAAAAGGGATTTTGTGAGTTGGATTAGTTTGTGATGGATAGGGATTGTGGCCAGATTACAGGCAAGATGGTGGAAGGGTGTGTGTACACACAGAGCCTTTTCTGCCAGGGCTTTAACAGTTCATTTCCCTAATTTATAGCTCTATTTTCTTGACAACTCTTATTTTCGTTTTAGAAGGTATTTCCATTCTGGTTATTTTAGAGAACTTGCATTCTACTGATAATTCTTTTCCTGGTGACTATTAGCAGTCATAAACTAGAAACAGAAGGAACTGTGTCTAATTTCTATTTAGCACTCCTCATTGTGAGTAGACTGACTTGGACCTTTGAAGGTTGGGTGTGCAAACCAGTGCTTTCCTTCCAAAGACAAAAGCGATTTTCAGATGTTGACTATGAGCTCTGCCTCATTTTTTTGAGGGGTGTGCAGGGTGGGTAGCAATCCTAAGAAATTAAATAAATGGGAGCTACCTCAAGAGTCTAAGAAAAGCAGAAATATAATCTGCTGCCCTGACCTCTCAAGAGATTAGATCTTGTGGGTCCTGACAAAGCTGCTTATGGTGGAAAACACAGTGTACCTAGCTTCTTACTTCCGCGGACTGTTTACCTGGAGCAGTTTCTCAGCACAGATCCGGGGAGTAGTACCAAGTGGGGCTTCACTGGGGTCAGAGAGTTGAGAAGTATTAAAAAATCAAAAACAGCTCTCTGCTTAAGGATATGTGATGCTTTTCTAAACATTAGTAAAAAAAAAAAACTACATATATGTATCTTTCTCTATATTTAACATTTTACTGGTGAGGGCTGGTGGGTGGGTGGTAGAGCTTTTAGAATAAATATGAAGGAAATCATTTTTTTCTGGGGAAGCTTTGATAAAAGCCAATGAAAAGGTGCACAATACTTAACTTCCTTTTACTTTACATAAAAACCTCTTCAGGTTTTAGGAAAACCACAGTGGCGGGGGGCGGGGTGCCGAGGGATTAAAGTGGGAAGGAGAGAGGGAAGATTACATATTAAAATAATATATTTTTTCCTTAAAATTAGAATGGTGCACAGATATGGTGATTGGAAAGCAGGGAGAGGTGTGCTTACGTTCTTCTTGGTAAACTTTCTGCCATGGTTCACATGGAGGGCAAGGTAGTCCCCGCATGGCACAGAAATTTCCCGCCCCATCTGACCGATTTGGGGCTTGTAAAAGCGTGCAGCGTCATCCGACTGCTTACCCCAGGTCTCTGATTTTCTTTACAGGATGAGGGAGTGGTGGGTTCAGGTGGGGCTGTTGGCTGTGCCCCTGCTGGCGGCCTATCTGCATATCCCCCCTCCCCAGCTTTCTCCTGCTCTTCACTCATGGAAATCGTCAGGCAAATTTTTCACCTACAAGGGCCTGCGCATCTTCTACCAAGGTAAGAACAGGATTGCCGGAGCGCCCTGCACGTATAATAGGCTCCGGGGGTCCCACCAAGCTACTCATTTTGGGTCTGTTACTGGTTTCTGTTGCCCCTCAGTGAGGGAGGGGGGAAAAACCCCTTTTTCTGTGTAGTGTGCTTGAAGGTATGGGTTAATTCCCCTCAATAACTCCATAGCAGGGAAACTCAAAGAAAACTGTTGGGGGTGGGGGGCGATGGAATTGAGATTCCGATTTCTGTAGAACTGACTTTTCCGTGTAATTTTTCCTCATAGCCTCATTTGTATTGATAGATACCAGTTTTCTCTTTTGGGCGCCCCTAGTGTTCAGTAGATAGCCCTACCACGGGTTCTATTTCCCTCCATCCCTGATTTCATTTTATTTTCTGGAAAGATGATTTGTTATATGCATAACTAAATGTGATTTAAGCCTTATACCTTTGTATAGATTAATTTGCTAATGATTATTATGACTGCTACTTATCAAGTAATTACCATATGCTAGTCATTGAATTATGTTCTCAACCTTTATTATTATCTTTAAGATTAACTATCTTTACAACAGTACTTGGAGATGGATGCCATTAACCCCATTTTATAGGTAAAGAAACTGAAACGAGATTGGAAAAGCTATCTTTTGGGCGGGGGTCAAGAGCAATAACGAAAAATGTTTGTCATAAACCGTTTTTCATTATTGCTCCTGACCTCCTCTCATTTGCGATATTCAAACTAAGTAAGTATATACTTTTCTTTATATTGGTCATTTGGTTGTTTCTAGTTTTTCAATGTTTTAAATAGTTAATGTTGAAGGGAAATCTTCATGTGTATGTTTATTTTTTCCATATATTTTCAAACTATACTACTTGTAAGTAGAATGATTTTATTTGCATGGGTTCTCAAGAATAAGTATATTTTTAAATTGCTTCTAATTAAATTATTTTTGTAAACCTTATCAAATCTCATGCCACTGGCAGGATGTATGAATGTGTCACTTTTAATCTAATACTTTAAAAGCAAGGCATTTTACTGTTTATTTTTTTTAAAGATTTTATTTATTTATTTGACACAGAGATAGTGAGAGAGAGAGAGAGAGAGAGAGAGAGCACATGCAGGGGGAACGGCAGGCAGAGGGGAGAAGCAGGCTTCCTGCATGAGCAGGGAGCCCGATGTGGGGCTCGATCCCAGGACTCTGGAATCATGACCTGAGCTGAAGGCAGCGGTTTAACCAACTGAGCCACCCAGGCACCCCGGCATTTTACTGTTTAAATGTTTGGCTAATTTAAAAGATGTTTCTGCATTAAAAAATGTGCATGTCAGTATTGCTTAATCCTTTTTTATACTTGATAGAATTGTTAATAGTTTGAGCATTATGCTTTTGATACTGGATTGGCTCTTCCCTAGGAGAAATAAAAGTGCTGGACAGACAAGACAAACTAAGGTTTCCATCAGGTTGAGGAAGAGTTGCTATCTTTTAGAATATTTAAGAATACCTTAATGATAAGGTAGAGGATCTGCAGTGTTGATGTTGTGATTGTGTACTTTTAACTGCGCAAGTTTACTTTTACTGTGGAAAAACAGTTTACATATTGATAATACAGAATAAAGGAAGAAATGGAGAAGTACTTTAAAAAAATATAGGTGAAATGAAGCAGACGGCCTTCCACTATTTTCATATAAAGTGTGCTGTTTACAAGTCTTTAATATATAAAAGAAAATAATCAAATGCCTGTTTTTACCTAAAGCAGTAAGCTTCCATTTTAAAAAGGAATTTGTTATTTTTATTTCATTAATTTAGGCAGGGTTTCTTGTTCTTTATACCAGGTTACTTCGATTTTAATATTTCCAAGGTTATTGTTATAAGCAGTCAGCCTAACTGATTTCTTTCCTTCTTCCCAGACTCTGTGGGTGTGGTTGGAAGTCCTGAGATCGTTGTGCTGTTACATGGCTTTCCAACATCCAGCTATGATTGGTACAAGGTAATGAAATCAAATTTCTAGATCCTACTGTGTCTTTAAAAATCCAAAATCAAGGATTTTGTTGTCAGCACTGGAAGGTTCTTATGTATTTGAATTGCCTAATAAAATAGGATTAAGTGTAGAACTGTCTCATTTACTGTAAGGGAGTAAAAACTCTGGTGATCTGGGAAGGATCATTGCCAAGTTAAAAGTGCTGGAGTTTTCCCCTCATGGAGATTAGGAGTAAACCAAGAGGATCATCTGTGGGCCTGTGGTAGTTGCATGAGATTTTCCCTTTATCGAAGTCTGTTTGTTAAGCCAAGATGGGAATGAAATTCCTGTGCTGTAGGTCGGAGGAGAGGAGGTGCAGGATCACAAAAGCCAGATCATCTCTTTCTTTCTTGTAGATTTGGGAAGGTCTGACCCTGAGGTTTCATCGAGTGATCGCCCTTGATTTTTTGGGCTTTGGCTTCAGTGACAAACCAGTAAGCGGCATCTAGATGGGACCAGTGTTGGGTGGGGGAGGGGGCAGACCAGGGCCAGAGGGTCAGGCTGCAGACAGATCTGCACTCATGACTTCCTCCTGTATATCTGGGCTTTCTTCTCCCTAGAGACCGCATCACTACTCCATATTTGAGCAGGCCAGCATCGTGGAGGCACTTTTGCGGCACCTGGGGCTCCAGAACCGCAGGATCAACCTTTTGTCTCATGATTACGGAGATATTGTTGCTCAGGAGCTGCTCTATAGGTCAGTGAGGTCATAGACTCTTCTGTACTATTCACAGGTCTTACTGGTTTAAGATGCTGGAAAAGTAAATTGTTCCTGGGTTCCTTCTAGCCCTTTTCCCTCTTGGGAGTTTGTCTTCAGCTGCTGAATTGGTGTATGTCCACTCAGTTAGATGTGTTTCCCTCACCTGTTTCTAGGTTCAAGCAGAATCGATCCGGTCGGCTTACTATAAAGAGTCTCTGTCTGTCAAATGGAGGTAATTGCCGTGGTGGTGGGTGGAAAGTGAAGTGTAGCTTCGAAGGGCCACAGGTAGATATCACCTCGACATCTAAATGGTAATCTGATGAGACTACAGGCAGACACATTTAAACCAGAGGGCCTTGACCTTTTTGTGCCATGAACTACTTTGGTGGTCTAATGAGATTTATTGACCCTTTTTCAGAATAATGTTTTTAAATACGGAAAATAAAATGAATAGGATTATAAAAGAAATGGGTTATATTAACATACAGTTCATAAAAAGCTGTGTTGTGGTAATAAGTGCTTCTTCGTAAAAGCATTGCATAGCGAGGTCTATGGGTAGGTCTAGCGAGCACCGTGCTCGGGGTGAGGAGCACAAGTGACAGTTTGCACTGTCTGCAGCATCTGCACTGGGTTATGCATATAGTTGTGATGAAGCCACGGGTGCTTCTGATACTCCTCTGGTTTGTTGCAGAAACTTAACTGGTAGCAGTGCCAAGTTTCAGGTAGAAATTAGTGAACCTCTGATTAGACCTTTTGGAGGAGTTTCTTTTTTGTGTGTGTGCCATGGAGCACAGCTTGTAAATCCGTGAATAATCCACACGTCCCCTGAATACCATAAGGGCAGGTTGGGACAGGAGTCTATCCCTTTATCAGCAATGCTCAGGGCTTTCTTCCATTGACCCTTAGAAAAATGGAAAAGGAAGAACTCTCGTTCCCCACCCCCCCAACACACTCCGCCCAGGGACCTACCGTCCCTGAAAAAAATCTGGTGGTTTCTTTTGCAGCCCAAACCATGAACAATACTAGGTGCTCTGAGGAATGGTTAGAAAGGCCAAGGGGAGTCAGGGCTTAGTCATCAGCATTATGGATGATCACGTACATTATCTTCCCCCGTTTCTCTACTCTTCCAATGGGGAGAGTAATCCCAGTGGGAGAGAATTTGACCTGTTAAACACAGAATTCCTTGGAGAGGTAATTAGATGACAGAACTAAGTTTTATTTGTAATCCTGTTCCTGGCAGTGATGGCCCCCAAAGGTGACAGTAAATAGGGACAATAGTCTCCGATAATGGGCCTAAAGTTGTTGGTAAACGACTAACATAAGTCTCTTTTTCTCCTATAGGTATATTTCCTGAGACTCACCGTCCTCTCCTTCTCCAAAAGGTTGGCTACTCCAGTCACAAAATCTTTAGTTTTTAAGATTTATACCAACATAAATAATGCTAGGACCTATATAAGGGCCATACCTGCTGTAATGGGCCATAGTGAAAATCCTCTCCTCGGGAATTTACATGAATAAAGTTAGTTTTTTCCTTCTTATGCTGATAAAGCAATGGCAGCGGCCTCTAGGTAGAGCCTCATTTCTGAGAGTAAGAGATCAGCAAATATTTGGAGAAACAGAGCTATCTAGAGATTTGTATCATTAGCATGATGGCTGAATAGATCAGATCCTAAAGTTGAATGCATCAGTTAGAAGCCTTAGGGATTTAGTGAAGTGTAGAAATGTAATCTTAAAGGGAATTACAAAGAGGTTTTGTCTTCTGTGAGAGAATAGGTAGGCAAAACAAAAAACGAAAAGCCAATAAACAAACATTTCGGTAGAAGGACATTTGACTAAAGTCCTTTTTTAGTTCCTAATAGAAAACTTTTGTCCTGGTTAGTGGTTTTCTTTCTCTCAAATCTTTACTTCTTTACCTACAGCTTCTCAAAGATGGAGGCATGTTGTCACCCATCCTCACTCGATTGATGAACTTCTTTGTATTCTCCCGAGGGTAAGTCATTGTCAAAGATTGATTTACTATAGCCTGGGAAACAGTGTAGTGAAAAGTTGCCATTAAAATTCTGGGCCAAATCCTAGGGTTTGATACTTTAAAACGAAGATGTTGGCCACCTGCCAGGGAAGTAGTAGAAGGAATTCATAAATCAGTTAAGGGTCAGACTGCGTGACCTGTGAGGTTCCAGTCATATTTGACATTCTGGATTCTTCTCACATGTGTCTTCCTGCTCTCTCGGGCTCTTTCAGTCTCACCCCAGTCTTTGGGCCGTACACCCGCCCCTCTGAGAGTGAGCTGTGGGACATGTGGGCAGGGATTCGCAACAATGACGGGAACTTAGTTATCGACAGGTAAGACATAACACTTTGCTTTGGTTTCCAGAGAAGCTCTTTTTTGTTGGGGGGGTGGTGTGGAATGGGGAAAGGTAGAAGATTGCTTGTTTTGTTCCTTGCTGGCTTGTTCCCTCTCTCTCTGACCTGTGAGGCAAACCAAGAAGTCATGCACTGGTCTTTCTAAGAAGAAAGAAATTGAGAATAGTGAGCCATCAGCGTAAGGCACGTGGCACACAGTTTAGATAAACAGCTGCAGATTCTGATGCTAATTCTGTTTCTACCTGGCCAGTGACTTTGGCAAATCCTACTTTGGGCTTTTTGTGAATATTAAATGCCTCAAAATGTCTAATCATGGTTGTGAAAGGAGCCTAGTACATGTCTCTTTCTTTTTCATGTCTTTTCTGTAGCAACAGTGACTGAGAAGGAGAGCTTTCCGTCTTATACAAAGAATGCTCACGACTTGATCCAAATGAGAATGCAGCAGCTTTCGTTTTAGGATGCCTTTGCATTCCTATAACAATAAAGATTTCTCGTTCTACTCTGGCTGACTTCTCTGTCCTATAGTCTCTTACAGTACATCAACCAGAGGAAGAAGTTTAGAAGACGCTGGGTGGGAGCTCTTGCTTCTGTAACTATTCCCAGTGAGTAGTTCTACTTTATATCTTGATAGGACTGAGGGACTATGGGTCTCAAGTAATTGCCAGATTTAGCAAATAAAAATGCGAGACATCCAGCTAAATTTGAATTTCAGATATATAACAAATACTTTTTTAGAATAAGTATGTGCTTTGCAATATTTTGACATATTTATGCTTAAAAAAATCATTACTTATATGAAATTCAAATTTAACTGGGCATCTTTTAATCCGGAAGAGCGGTGACACGCGTTGTAGAGTGCCGCATCTGAAACAGCGGGATGCTGCTGCAGGGGTAGCTGGTTCCACTGTCAGGACTGGGGGCGGGACTGGCTTTTGCGCTGTGTGGCGTGCGTGGCTGCCACGTTACATGCTGAATTGCTGGGACAGAAGGTGGTCTAGATGACTAATCGAGAGGCTGTAGGTGGTTTCTGCTCATTTGTCTCTTCAATCTTATAGATTTAAAAAGAAAAAAAATCAGTGCAGTGTTTCATACATAGTAGTGCTCCAGCAATTAGTGGTTGATTTAAAATGTCAGTGGTCAGTTGTAACTGGAGGGAGACCTAAATAATGACGGTATTCTGGATGTATAGGAAGAGAACATGGAGCGCGAGACTTAGGCCTTTTGGTTCAGGCACAGAGGAGCTAGAGGAGGGACTGAGTGTCTCTATACAGGAGAACTGTCCCAAATGAACTGTTGGCTTATTCCCAGAAGTTCCTTATAACCTACTTATTGAAAGAAGCTAGGTTTTCTAGCATAAATCAGTGGGACTACATCAAACTAAAAAAGCTCTGTACAGGAAAAGAAACCATCAACAAATGGGAAAGATATTTGCAAACCATATATCTGATAAGGAGTGAATATCCAAAATATATAAAGAAATCGTACACTCAGTAGCAAAAAAACCCAAGCCAACTAAAAACTGGGCAAAGGACATGAATAGATATTTCTGCAAAGAAGATACAGGAAAGGCCTACTAGGTACATGAAAAGAGTTCAACATCACTGGTCCTTAAGGAAATGCAAATTAAAACGACAATGAGGTATTACCTTACACATGTTAGAATGGCCATCATCAAAAAGACAAGACATAAGTGTTGGTGTGGATGTGGAGGAAAGGGAAACCTTGTGCACTGGGGGTGAGAATTTAAATGGGTACGGCCACAGTGGAAAATAGTCTGGAGGAGTCTCAAAAAATTAAAAATACAACAGCCATATGACCCAGCGACTCCACCTCTGGGAATATATCCAAAGGAAATGAAAACACTAATTTGAAAATGTGTCTGCACCCCCTTGTTCGTAGCAGCATTGTTTACGACAGCCAAGACATGGAAACAGCCATCAATCAATGAATGGATAAAGAAGCTGTGAGATACACACACACACACACACACACACACTGCAGTGGAATATTATTCAGCCATAAAATGGCAGTCTTACCATTTGTGACAATAGGGATGGACCCACAAGGCATTATGCTAAGTGAGATAAGTCAGAGAGAAAGAAAATACTGAATGATCTCACTTCTGTGTGGGCTCTGAAAAACCCCACCAAACTCAGAGGAAAAGAGATTAGATTTGTGGTTACCAGAGGTGGGGGGAGGGGAAACTGGAGGAAGGTAGTCAAAATATACAAACCTGCACTTACAGGTCCTAGGGATGTGATGTACAGCATGAGCACTACAGCTCACAAAGTTGTTGGGAGAGTAGACCCTAAGAGCTGTCATCACGAGGAGAATTTTTTTTCTTTTTATTGTGTGGTAATCATTTCAAATATACATAAGCCAAACTGTCATACTGTATGTTTTAAACTTACATATAGTGATATATGGCAATTATTTCTCAATAAGACTGGGAAAAAAACCATTTTTTTTTTTGAGGGAGGAGAATAGATGTGAGAGCTTTAGTAATTCATTCCTCTTCTCTTTCCTAGTTCATTTTATCTATGGGCCATTGGATCCCGTAAATCCCTATCCAGAGTTTTTGGACCTGTACAGGTGAGTCTCCCTCAGGGGTCTTTGTTTTGTTCCTCATGGTGACAGTGGTGAACAGGTTAGCCACTGTCTCTGCCCTCGCTGGCTGTTCATCCAGGAAACATATTAGAAAAGGATGAATTGGGGAATCTTCTTTTCAGAAATGTAAAGATGAAAAAACTCAGTTATACGTTGTCTTGATTTATTAGGCCTGTTTTCACTGTCATGGTTACTACATATTCCTAGGTGTACAGGTAAGAAAAAGCTATCATGTGAACCACGGAGTGAAATACATTTATTTTAAGAAATGTTTGCTTTAGTTTGATCATAAAGCCAACTCCTCCACCTCAGCTGAGCAGACGAGTGCACTATGGAAAAGTGCCTTCTCATCGGTTATTTTCTCTAGGTACTTACTCAGAAGGTGTTGGAATATGAAATCTTGACTATGTCACATAAGACTGTCCCATACCTTCACTTGGCCTAGCAGAAACAACCCAGTAGTAAATAGTGTGCATTTAACTAAACAAAATGCCCTCCCCTCATCCACTCCCAGGGTTAAGGACGGTCTGTTGTTATGTTTACTTGGACAGCGAGTTGCTGAGTGGCCCACTTGTTTGATGCCTCATGCTTCTCTAAGGAGCTGGAAGTCATCCTGCTTGGGCAGGTGCTGTAAAGTGTTATATGCTCAGGTTGTTGTCTGTTGGATTATGAACATTTAAGAACTAGTCTGTTTATGTCGTAAATGGAACTGGCTAGTTTATCTGCCTAAGATACAATTCCAAAGTAGAAGGTGAATAAGCTCTTTGTTGGTTCCTTCCAGTGTGGTATGTCCACAAGAGCCTTAACCGGGGCTGCCCACTGGCTTGCATCCGTCCTCTCCCTCCAGCCTTAAGTTCACCTACATGCTGTTCTCTTCCACTAGGAAAACGCTGCCGCGGTCCACAGTGTCGATTCTGGATGACCACATTAGCCACTATCCACAGCTAGAGGATCCCATGGGCTTCTTGAATGCATATATGGGCTTCATCAACTCCTTCTGAGCTGGAAAGAGTAGCTCCCCTGTATTACCTCCCCTACTCCCGTATTTGTTGTGTATTCCACTTAGGAAGAAATGCCCAAAAGAGGTCCTGGCCACCAAACACTATTCTCTCACAAAAGTCCACCTGATGCACATCGGTGATCAGCATATAGTAAAAAGCCCGCAGAAGCTCCCGTTAAGGATGGCCCTAACAGTCCACCTCCCATTCTTCTCACATCTGAGCAAGTGTATGGACTTGCCTTTGCGCTATTAGGAATTTCTTAAAAGTCTTAACACTTCTATGGACTTTTCTGAAATACCTAGAAATGCTCATTTCTGGCCTATCCTTGACCGGAGTCCTAAAGTAAAGCATGAGGAGAGGGTGTCTCCTGACCTGTCCTTGAATGGCTTTAAGGGCACATGCGTTTTTAAGTTCTCTAAGCAACACAGCTTCAAGTGAGAGTGAGTCTCCCTTGTCATAACTTGGGATTTCATTTCATCAGCTGCTTTTAATTATAAACATTTTGTTAAAATAGGTTTTGGTTTGAATAATGCAGTATTCTAAGTATACTTTAAGACTATGATTTACCTACATGTATTATATGTATTTTCTAAGGATACTAAACCAGCAGATACTCTGGCAGAGTAGTGAACCTTATTAAACAGGTTTAATTTCTGAATACACACTGAATTAAATTCAGACTATTTACAGAAGTTCCTAAAATCATAGGATACTAAAGACCAGTAGCATCCGTGCCAGAGATTTACTGTTATTAGCTAACTCTGACAGCGAGTAACAGTCTGACTCTTCATACCTCAGTGCTTCGAGGCATGTCCCTCCCGAGCTGGAGGGGAGGGGATCGTTGTATAGTCCAGGTCACCGTACCGAATGTACAGAGATTCCTTTTCTGACGACTGATTAACTTAACTTCTCATTGGTTGTCTCAGAGAGACATCCTCTTGTAGCTCATAATTCCTGTACTTTACAGACAGGAAAGTTCCAGAAACTTTATGAACAAATTCTGAAAGACCTATGAGCAAATGGTGCTGAATTTTTTTTTAAGCCACAGCTTCACTGTCTTAGTCGAAACAGGAGGATTAAGTGATTATTTTAAATTTTTTTTTTTATTAGCAACTTCAAGTATAACAACTGAAACTGGAATAAGTGTTTATTTTCTATTAATAAAAATGAATTTTGACAAAAGTGGACTCTGGCTTCCCCTCCCCCACCACCCCTCTGGGATAAAAGCTTTCCAACATTGTCAGGAGCTTTCAGACACACATTAAATTAAAGACTATAATGAGGTTAAGCAGCTGGGGTAGAGGATAGTATTTGATTTGCAAGATCACCCAAAGCTGTACTATCATACCAAGGTTGGCTGAGTGTAATAAAAAAAAAAAGGAAAAAGAAATTTACATGCACAAGGACAGATAGATACTTGCTTGATCTGCTGGCTCAGGGCCAAATATTTAATTTGCTTCTCCAAAGACATTAATCTTTAAAAGTAGGATTCTGGGAAATTCATGCCACCAGCCTAAAAGCCCACTGACAGTGAAGTGTGCATCGACTTCATCTTGCCCAGTAAAAATTTATCCAACAGAAGCTAAGATAACATCTACAGGTGTTCCCTCTTTGCTTCTGACAGTCACCTGCATGGTCACTCCATCTGCTAAGGCCAGCCTGGACCTCACCAATAAG
The DNA here is from genome assembly GCF_009762305.2 of Zalophus californianus. Classification (NCBI taxonomy): domain Eukaryota; kingdom Metazoa; phylum Chordata; class Mammalia; order Carnivora; family Otariidae; genus Zalophus; species Zalophus californianus. Next base: position 84,479,006 of record NC_045606.1, read on the forward strand.
TCATAGCCACCTCTGTATACACCTGAGAGAAAAAAAGCAAGGAAAACTAGATTAAGAACTCAAAACAAGCTCTGAATAATGAAATATGTCATGCTCTGCCTGCATTTCCTTTCTATTATTTTAGCTTTTCTAGAGATCTGTGTTTATGGTGAGAATTGAATCCTGTGTACAAACTTAAGTAATCTTTTGTATACCCATGATACCAGGCACATAGAAGGTATTCAGTAGTACTGATCTGGAGTACTCAGAGGCAGGTGGCATTGGTATCTGCAGGAGAGATTTAAGGGTTTTAAAAACAAAAACAGCCTAAGGATAGCCTGCAAATAATTAAACAGCTAAAACAAATTATTCACATTGACAGGGCTGCAAATTGTGACTCCTATGACGGGATAACGGACAGTAGCAGGGCCTGTGCACACCCCTTCCTATCTTGCGACCAAACAAAGGGGGAATCTGATGGTGGTTTCTTACCTGCCAGATAGAGGGAATGGGAATTCTTGTTCTCCGGTACTTTGTCCGACCTCTCACATGGCTGCATGCCCAGAAAGGTGGTGATGTTGTTGACAGCTTCTGTGTTGAGAAGACAGATGCAACTGTATCAGGAAAGCTCAGCCTAGGGGTCTGCCTCCGTCCCAGCAGGTGCTGAGGAGGGAAGCCACCAGACTAGAACCTGGTTGACTCAATTAGATGATGAAGACAGGATCCTGGCCTTTTCAGCAAAATAGTTTATGAAATATTTAAAGAAAAGAGATACTCTGGAATAATAAATATGCCCATTAGGTTTTATCCTGCAATACACCGATAGCAAAATTGTTCTCACCTTCGAGAGTTTTGGTAGAACTGAGGGCAAAGGTCTCCTCTTTTTCAAAGGTGTCTCCCACCTCTTCCCAGGCAGCAGCAAAATTAGGCTTCAGTACTTTCTGAATGTGGTCAGACACAGTCACTTCAAGATCTTCCAGCTAGTAGGTAACAAGCAGGGGTCAGTAAAGTCCTTCAGTACACCACAAGGACAGAAGGGACTGATTAGAATGGTTTTATCATTTGGTGTTCTGTCCTTTGCAGGAGCATAGGAAAAAGTTTACCACCAAAGTAGTTTAAGTTCTGTGGTCTAGATAAAGCTAACGATGTAGGCCTTAGCAAAGGAAAGCAAGAAAACAGGACATCTGGCAAGGGCTATATTCAGATCACCACCTATAACCCTGGGGTATAAAGTAGTCATGCTGCCATACCTAACCTTCGTGTTCGGGCCAGACAGGGCCTCTGAACGTCACATTCACTCACAGCCTGATACTGGTTCAACTTTTCCCTGCATTTTGTGAAGGCTTTTTCAGTCCATCATGGGACTACATTAGAAGCAAACTAAACGCGGCTAAATAAAAACAGAAAAAAACCCAATACTTCAAATAAAACTCATTGATCTCCATGAAAATCATGTAATTGTTTCATCTCTTAATCATCCCTATTATAAAGACATCAAAAAGTGAGTTTTGTTTTAATCGGTCATTAAGTGGTAAATCCCAATGCTCTTGGGCATGACACACTCCTCTCACAGAGGAGGATCCGTCCAGGTCCTCCTCAGTTGTGATCTGTTTGGGAAGAATAAGCCCCTAAGTTCATGTCCGATGTCGCTAGCAGCGTGGTCTCTGCAGGCAGAAGTCACTCGATGGTGCAAGGGCGTCAGAGTGCATGTCCGTGCGGGGGAGACTCACCACGTACTCATCATCATACCCCTCCTCAGCTGGAACCCCAGTGTCAGGGTCGCAGTCCCGGACCGTAAACTTCATGGTGCAGCTGAAGGTGCCTGCAACTGGGGCAGAAAGGGCAGGCGAGCCTGGGTCAGGGCCGGGGCAGGCACGGAGCCCCCGCCCGAGGCGCAGAGAGCCCCGTCTGCACACGGCACTGCGTTCTGTACCGTCAAGCAGAACACGCGCAGCCTCTGCTTCCTAGGGTGGTAGCTCCAGAGCCTGGGGCTGGCCGACAAGGCAGTCTCACAAAATCACTTTAAAAACCATCCCCCACCGTGGGTTAGAATAGCACAGAAAAGACGACATGGGCAACACCGTTTTCGTATTTGTATGAAGCAAGCAGCAGGGGAGAGAACTTTGGGGGCTTTTTGCCATGCCTGTCAAGAGTCTACATGTTGAAAAATGTAAGAACCATTACTTTTAGGAGCTGACAGAGCAGAGCAAAAAAAAAACAAAAACAAAAACCCAAAAAGCACACAGGTCATTAAATTAACGCTAAGTACATCAAGAGTCTCAATATCAATATTTTATCTTTAGACTGGACTGACAGTGGGTCCACAGGCCACCAGAATGAATGTGCTTTATGTCAACTTTCAACCTACAGTGAGGAGGTCAGTAGTGAGGTTCTGGCATTGGTAGAGTCACTGTCTTAAAATGGAAAAGCAAGTGAGCCTCATTGTTTGGGGATGACCGGTAGAATAAGGAAGAAATGGAGATCGGGGATAAATTTTTGGAAAGGGAAGTCTTCATGAAGAAGATGAGATTTTCTGAACTGTTGGAAGGAGGGGATTTATTAAGTCTGGGTGAAGAAAAGGCATTTAGGATCAGGTACAAAACATACTAGAAGTTGGGGAGTAAGAGTCATCTGGGCGATAGGAAGGACAGGGAAGAACAGACTCCGACGTAAAGACCGTATATGACAAGCTGGGTAATGGGACTTTCATCGGCTCAGTCTCAACTTTAAGCTCCCTCCCTCCCTCCTTCTGGCCAAGTATGTGGTCAGTGGCAGTACGTGTTGACAGTAGACATGCAGACATTAAATCTAATGTGTCAGATCCTTAGGTAAAAAGATGACTGGGACATGACTGCTGTCTCCAAGAGCGGATTGTCTAGGAGTTAAATAGGAGTGTGTGTGTGTGTGTGTGTGTGTGTGTGAGAGAGAGAGAGAGAGAGAGAGAGAGAGAGAGAGAGAGGGAGAGAGAGGGAGAGAGAGGGAGAGAGGGAGAGAGATCTGCCTGCATACCTGTGACACTACAACTCCATACCATAGGTTCTTTAAGTTTTAACAGAGGGCCGTGGGGGAGTGCAGGATTAACAGCTTGGGGAAATCAAAAAATTTGAAAGAATACAACAGTTTAACAGGATCTCAAAGGATGCAAAAAAGATTTGGCAAGCAGAGGAAGGTACACAAAAGGAAAGTGGCCAGAAGGGCCATGGGGTAAGTGGAAATGATGAGAGAGACCCTAGTGTACAGGTGCTGAGGAGAACTTGTTTAGGAACAAATTTGAAATACCTTGCATTTCAAATGAAGGAGACCAGATATTTTCCAACAGGCCCTGGGTGGCTGAGGCAGTCAAGAGATTGGAATATTAGAAGTAACTAAAGCCACCGGTGGGAAGCCTATGAAGAACAGGTCTGAGTTCAGAGAGCAAATGAATTGAATAGAATACCTTGAAAACGGATGATGGTAGCGGTTTGTCCCATATAGGAAAGAGTATACCTGTTAAGACTACAGAATCTATTTCAATGCAATAGGGGCTTGGTCAAAGAATGACATGGTTAATTAGGGTAGGGTTTTCTGCAGGAGAGAAAGGGAAGAAGGAAGAAAGAAGTGGAAGTTAGCACAGACCTAGAGTGGGTCAGTTGAAGTATTCAGAGAAAGGAGAGATACGGGATTATGGAGGGACAAAGGTCATGATCAAGTAAGAACGAGAGGCAGGATAGACATTGAGTAATGCAAGATTATATGAATCCCAGTTTGGTTCTGATTAAGCAGGGAGGCTACAGGCAAACGAGCAAGAGGAATAGGAGATCACTGGGAACAACGGTAGATCACAGCCTGCGGCAAACTGGTTGAATTTTATGTATAAGTGAGGACATAAGACACTTAATATATAAGTAAGTGACACAGAAACAGATTAAGGAAGCAAAGAGGAACAGTATCAGAATGTTTCTGAAAGTTCTGTGACAAAGTTTTAATTAAATGGTTTGGTTGATAGAAGGAGAGGTTACAGGGCATCTACGGTGAACTCCAGTAAAACCACTGGTAGCAATCTATTGATGTTGCTAGAAAGGATGGCTAACACTGGGTGATGAGGAGAGGGAGTGAGGGGGGCCTTTCATGGCGAGAGAATAATATTGAATCCATTGCCATAACAAAGTTGAGGACTTCATGAATGAAGCCAGGCAAATAACCAAAGGGAATAAAGGCAGAATGCCCTGGAGATCTACATTAAAATTCTTCTCAGAAATGAGGCTTGTCTTAAGAGGACTGACTGAAATGAGAGACAGCTACTGAGGAGACTTGTGTGAAAGAACACAAAATTAGAGAAAAGAGATGCTGGAAATGAAGTCAGGAGAGAGACGTGGGAGTTAGGCTGGGGTGCAGGACATGCAGTGTAGCAAATGGCAGAGTGGAAGATTCGGTGGGGAGTTGCCCGGTCTCAACCACTGGAGGGGAGACTGATTAAATAAGACATGGGGGCTTTGAGGACACTCCAGAAAGCTTTGTTGAAATAATTTAAAGGCTGTAGCCAATGGAGCTGAAATTAGGAAGGGGTAGAAGGGCTAGATGCAAAACAGACTGACTATAGCAGTCCACGCAGGTCTGGACTGAACTGAGAAGGAATGGATGCCGTACACAGCGTGTAGGAAATCCAGGCAGATGGACGCAACTTGAGGAGTGAGTGCTAAAAATGAAGAGCAAATACCCACCAGGAAAGAGTGCTGAGTCCCTGGGAATGCTCTACACATGGCTGGAGGGATGTTGAAAGCGAAGGTTTTTCTCTAGGACAAACGTAGGGGAAAAGGAGGAAAGGTACAGAAAAAGCAGCATTTAAGTTGCCCTCAGACGGAAAGGAGTCACTAAGGAATGACATAACGGCTGGAAGGACGGGACATCATTCCTGCGCCACTAGTCATGACACAATATGAAGGAAAGGAGAGGCTAGAAGCAGAGAAAAGGAAGCACAGTAGTGGAAGGCCCACAAGGCAGAGCAGGTGAGGGATGAAGGAGGTCTGGAATGGGGCATCTTGTCAGAGCTGGAAACAGGTCACTGGTTACATTTTGGGTGTTGTGAGTAGGAGAAGTATAAAGTGTGAGGAGCAAGGACTTGAGGAGGAGGCAAGAGCGGACCAGCTCCCGGAGCACCCATTTGGAGGGAAATTGGGAGTTGAAGGACTTGGGTGATAGGGAAGTTGATGAAAAGCTACTGCTGGTGACTTTAGAGATCCCGGGCTTGACTTAGTAGAGTGCGTGGACGTGGTCTGTCCGGAGAAGAGCTGACTGTGCCATGGGGAACGGCTGAAGAGGATGAGGGAGCACATCTGAAGAGAAGGGTCTGGCACCCACTCCTCCCGTCAAGAGGGGGCAAGTAAAGGAGGGCTGGGTGAGGTGTCACAGTTCACTTCATGAAGTGCCATTAAAATTGGTTGCTCTTGGAAGCTACCTGCTGTGTGAGAACTAAAAGTGACACTTCCTGGGCATGGAGGAGAAGAGAGAAGCTGGAGGCTAGAAGCCAAGAAGGGAGGGCACTTAAGGTGTGGAGCAGAGCAGAAGGTGTGAGGAGGAAAGGGCACAAAGGGCCAGGCAGGGGTGGGGGGAGGTGGGGGGGAGATGGCAGAGCCGCACAGTAAGCAGGGAGCTGCGGGCTAGGCTAGATTACAGCCGAAGGAGGGAGGCTGTGGAGACGAAGTGGCGAAATAAGAAGTGGTGTCAGGGAGTGCCACAGTGTGACCAACAGTGAGAGGTTAAGGAGTCGAAGCGGGATGGATGTCAGCCATGGCGGGTGGCAGGAGTCCCGTGAAGGTCGGGGTTGAACTGAGGGGGGCAAGTGCATGTGGAAGAGCATGGACGGAACAAGGAAGAGGAACGAGACAACAGCAGAATCCATGAGAAACGATACCAAGAGGGGAGCTGACAAAACAAGCGGCTCTGTAGGTAATGGAGGTCAAGCGGGGGCCAAGCCCGGGAAGGAGCGGGAGAGCCTGCAGAGGAGGCGGGGCATCTGCAGATCAGCAGGTTTGGGCGGGAGGGGTATGGTGCCACGCTTGCAGCGCAGCTGATGGTCATATCGGAAAGGAGAGACGGAGATTACGTCAAGGGAGTGCTGTGGAAAGGGCAGTGGGGAGCAGGGGGAGTGGCAGGGGCAGAGAGGGTGAGGAATAGACTTCCCCAGAATGGGAAATCCCGTAAGATCTCAGCATTGGTCGGTTTGGTCATATGCTGGGTCTGAAAGCCCGACTGAAAGCCGTATGGAGGACGACAGAACAGCAGGGCCTGAAGGGCAGTGGGAAGTCCCGGTGAGGAGGACCGGAAGGACAAAGGTAAAGATGCCCCTGGTACAAAGCATCTGGTACAAAGCACGTGGACACGGGGTCGCTGTGTGAGTGGTGTGTCTGCAGCGGGGAGGCCGAGTATCGGGAGACGAGCAGCTCGAGACGGGGTGGGAACCCAGCTTGAGTGACTTCTCTGTACAGGTGGTAGATGAAATTACACTGCGGGGAATAAAAATGTGGCAGGGCAAACAACCAAAGGGAGATACAAATAATTGTCATGTGAGCGCCACATTAAAGTTACTCTGGAATTTACTGTCAGGTGGAGATGTTTTGCTAGTGGGGCGAGAACCTGGTGGAGAGCGGTTGAGGAGGAGACCACGTCCCCTGAATGAAGTGGAGATGGTGGCTAAAGGGGCGGGTGGTGGTGCTCCAGAGAAGGTGGCATGTTTCTTTAGGGCAGGGTGGATAGTAAGGAGACTGGAACGGGAGAGCAACGTTGTAGTTGTCCCCCGATTAAAAGGTCACCTGAAGAATGGCAGGTATTGACTGGACGGCGAAGGCCCCACACTTGGGCCAGAGCTGCAGGGGCGGGGAAGGGGCGGTTATTAAGGTCAGGAGGAGCATTGTACAGAGAACAACTCTCAGCAGCTGCCATGGTAATGGGAACAACCAGACGCATCACGAAGGCCCCCAGAATGGGGGATCCTGTCAGCTACAAAGACGGGCCTCACTGGCCTCATATGCTGGGCATAAGGCCACACTGCAGGGACTCGTGTGCATACGGGGAGAGGAAGGCAGGCCTGCAAAATAATGAAAGTCAGAAGTAGACTCGATCTCGATGCTTTGGTGGGAAATTTTTAATGAAAGGACTTGGCTGAGGGGACTGTTTAGAGCAGTGCTTCTGAACACGTGTTCTTCAGCCCCACCTGAGCTGCTGAGTCTGTGTCTTAACAAGCTGCAGTTTGAGAATCCCTGCTTTAGATGAAGGCAGATGAAGAGCCATTCTGACGAGTCTTTGCTAGCAGCCTGTCATGTGAGCACCAGCTGACAGAGAAGCAACTGGGGCGACCTGTAAGAAAGGACAGGAGATACGGAGGGAATGGAGGCTAGAATAAGGCAAGGGGCCACGTGACTCACGCTAGGGCAGGGAGCTTGCAGGAGAGTAACCTGGCCAGGGGGAAGGTCACTTTAGAGGGCTGGAGTGAGGGACACTGGGATGTGCAGAGTAGGGACTTTGTAGAGTGGTTTTATGTTAATCCAGACCATGACGACTGAAAAAAGGAAGGAGGGGGTGTGTGGCTACAAACAGGTGAGGAAGGGGAGCTGTTCAGGAGGCCATGTGGAAGAGGAGGGTAGAGAGAGGCCACAGGGGATGGACCTGTAATCCAGTCCACAGTCTGAACAGTGAGGGCTGAATATGAGGTGTTTGTTTATCCCGAAGTGAGTCTGAATCTATGGGAATGATACGTGCATACGTAGTCTCTGAGTGGAAGAAGGATGCTGAACATAAGATTGTTTTTATGAGGCAAAAATCAAGAAAAAGGAGAAAAACAGCACAGTTAAAGCTACCATCAGATGAGAAAATATCGCTGAATGTTGACATGGAAATAGTCACTGACACTAACCAGAAGTATATGGCACCACACTCGGGCCAAAGATCATGATGGAAAAGGAGGGAGACTGGTTAGTTGCTCTCCAAGGGAAGGGCTTGTCTAAAAAGTAGTCACTTGGTTTTGAGTGAGGGAGTGGGGGCCAGAGGGGAGGGAAGCTCAAAAGGTCATCACGCATCACTCTGAAAGGTTAAGATACACAGGGGAAACTGGGAAGAATGTGCTGTAACAGGATGTTAAAGACACACTCAGGAATTAAGGAAACATATTAGGATTTGCAGAAAGTGAGAGAAGCAACTGAGGAGATTGGTATGATCCAAGAGCAAAGGAGAGAGCAAAAGATGGAGGCTGGGAATAAGGAGAGGGGATGTGTGTGTTAGGCAAGGGTGCAGAACATGCAGGTAGCAAAATAAATATGGAAGGGCATTAAAGAGGGCCAAATGGGAGCTGGACATTTGTCAGATTTGTGTGTGAACAAGGAGAGAGGTAAGAAGGTGGCCGAGTTGGACCCGTAGTTCGAGACGTTGCTGTCCAGGATGCTTTGCCGGAAAGATCGTGGAAGTAAGGTGTCCGGTCAGTAGAGCGCAAGGCCAGATAGGCTGAGAGGCATGGACATAAAGGCAAACCAGCAGCAGGAATCCTGTGGGAGTTTATGCTGAACTGAGAGGAAGCGAGGACGCAGTAAAGACTGTAGGACGCTGGGGGAGATGGCAGCGGGTTGAACGGTGAGCACCCAATGTCTGTCTGTCCTGAAGAGACAGCTGGAATCTGTAAGGAGGAGATGGAAGTAAGCAGTAGCTGGAAGGAGGGACACAGAAGCTCGGGCAGCATGTTGCTCTGGGGTAAAATACGGGACGAGGAAAGGGATGGAAGAGCCAAGTGAAGATGACTGCGGTGTGAAGGGAGGGTCTGAAGAGAGGCAGATTCTTGAAGGATGGTGGGCTGGGCACACACCGAGACCAAGGTTATGACTGAATAAGGAGGAGGAGAGGGTTGGTGAGCGGAGAAAAGGACCACTCTGTGAATTAGAGAAGACTTAGTGAATGGAGTGGCAAAAATGCAGACCAGGTTTCAGGGAGTTTTATGAAGATGAATTCTAAAAAGATGTTGCTAGCGACCTTAGAGTACATCAGAACTGACCAGTCAGGGAGTGTGGGTGAGTGGTTTGTCTGTAGATCAGATGATGTGTATTTCCTGCGTGGTTAGAAACCACGAGGGAAGGAAAGCTCAGGTACATACCCACTGTTAGGATACACGGCAGGGTGCTGATATATGTGACGTGGGGCGCTGTGGGATGCTGCAGCGTCGGTGATGTGGTAGCTCGAGTGGGTAGTTAAGGTATGGTAAAGCATAACAAAATACAAAAGAAGAAAGGAGTTTTAATTAATGGGAGCAGGCATGAATTCGAGCAGTTTCTCAGTAGTCAGAGTGACAAAACGGCAAATAAGATGTGGATTATTAAGTCAATCAGAGAAAGACATGTGTCATATGACCTCACTGATATGAGGAATTCCTAATCTCAGGAAACAAACTGAGGGTTGCTGGAGTGGTGGGGGGTGGGAGGGACGGGGCGGCTGGGTGACAGACACTGGGGAGGGTATGTGCTATGGTGAGCGCTGTGAATTGTGCAAGACTGTTGAATCACAGATCTGTACCTCTGAAACAAATAATACGTTATATGTTAAAAAAAAAAAGATAGCAGGAAGGGAAAAATGAAGGTAGGGAAATCAGAGGGGTAGACAAACCATGAGAGACTATGGACTCTGAGAAACAAACTGAGGGTTCTAGAGGGGAGGGGGGTGGGGGGGGTTAGCCCGGTGATGGGTATTAAAGAGGGCACGTTCTGCGTGGAGCACTGGGTGTTATACGCAAACAATGAATCATGAAACACTACATCAAAAACTAATGATGTAATGTGTGGTGATTAACATAAAAAAAAAAAAAAAAAAGAAACCCAGAATGGAGAAATCTGTCAGGTCTTGGAAGAGGTCTAATTGGTTAAAATGTCTAGTGTTAAAGGTTGCAGTGAATGGTGTTATAATAAGAAGTAAACGCCTGGATATGGATAGAAGTCAGAAAGCAGACTAGCTCTTGAAGTCTTGACGGAAAAAAATTTTTAAAGAATTTATTTATATACACATACATATACATATGTGTATATATGTATGTGCATACATACATATATGTATTTAAAACCCTCAAGGATAGCATTACATGTTATTTAAGGAGACATAAATATTTATTAAAATTATAAATACAGAAGTATCAAATTACGTAGTGAAGGAGAGGTAAATGATTCTGAAGGTGGTACAGAGGAAATCTCAATTATATGCAATATTTTATTTCTTTAAAAAAAATCCCAAATACAGCATAAAGTTAGGATATAAAGAAGTAGAGTAGTGGGTGTATGAATTTGGGAGGGATGGAATAATGTTCATTAAAAGACTTGACTGATACAAATAGGGGGCAAGATGAGGATGAATCTTGATGCAAAGCCATGGTGGCAACCTGTCTGACCAACAGGAGAGCAGAGCGGGAGGGTGTCTGGTGAGGGGACGATCTGTATTTGGTAAGAAGTGGGTGAGGATCTTTAAGGGAGTATATACCTCAAGAGAAAAATAACGTATCCCTCACTATGATTAGAGATGGAAGCTGAAAATGTGAGAGATGTTAATAATCTATGACAGAGCAAATAATCAAAGGAAATCAGGATGAAGTTGTTGAAGTATGATGTTAAAGTTCGCTCAGAAATTAAGGTATCATGTTAGAACTGGCTGGAAGAGAGAGAAACTATTGAGGCATGTATTTAAAAAGAGAAGAAAAACGTAGAGAAGAACTGAGGCTGAAATCTAAGTAAGAAGAGGCTTGGTGTAGAGCATGCAGTCTTGCAAAATGGCGAACAAGGAAGGGCATTAAAAGGGCATTAAAGGGCATTTAAAGGCCAGGATGGGGAACACTGAGAGAGAATCGGAATTGGAAGTTCAGCGAAAAGTTGTATGTTAAGCCAGGTATCAGTCAACCAGCTGAGGAAAGAGGTCAGGATGTGGCTTAAATAAGAATTGGAATATGATGTGTTGCTGCCCAGAAAGCTTTGTTGGAAAAGAATTGAAAGCAATTGGTATAGTCAAGAGAATGAGAAGCTAGAGAGAAATTAGACGGGATGGACTTAAAATGGTCCAGAGAGGGGATCTTCGAAAAGTCCAGATTGATGGAAGGTGGAAACAGACTCAGTATAGAATGTAGGAAAGAAGGAAGATCTGAGAGGGTTGAATCATCAGTGCTGGCTATTAAAACTGTATGCATCCAGAGGAGTGGATTAGGTTCACTGGAATGATCCAGCTGAAAAGAAGGAATGACGGAGGAAATATAGGGCGTTTGCAGCAGCAGGAGAAAGGGAACATGGAGAAAAGGAACAGAAGAGCAATGTTCAAGTTGCCTGCATGGAACACTGTTCTTTGAAAAGTCCTGCTGATGGGAGGAACGGCTGTTACTCCACGCTTGGGTCAAAGGTCATGGTAGAACACAAAGGAAAGGAGGACGGCAAGTGACTACAGAGGCACTGCAGGAATTGAGAGAGCAGCTGAGTAAAGGGCATGGCAACAAGACACCACAGGTATGAACAAAAAAAACAGAGCAGCTCTCATATCTCAGAACTGGGTCTGGAATGGGAGAGGCTCCAGGGCCTGAAGCAGAGTAGGAGCTGGGAAGGCTGGCTCTTGAAGTCTTAGCTTATTTATGACTGACTGATTGCTTCCTAGGAAAGGTTAGAAGGAGATGGACTAAGATACAAAGCCATTGGTGGAAACCTTAAACACATCACCACTGACTTTAGCAGGTGTGGACTGAATGAAGACTTTTTCGGTAGAACAAACGAATGCTTATGGGGTGAGGAGTGGTTGGGGTTCATGATGAATGCTTAAGATCTGGCGGGGCAGATCCTCAAAAGAAATAAGTGATGCCTGTAAGTGATGTTAAATTTGCCTAGAAGTTAAGGAATCGCGTGAGGACTGGCTGAAAGTGAGAGAAGCAACTGGGAAGAGTAGCATAAAAGAAGAGGAAAGAGGGAGGGAGAGAAGATACCGGTTGCAGGGGGAGGCATGAATTAGGCTGGGTTTGGGACAGGCGGGGTTCAAACTAGCAACTACTCCGGAGACCAGAGTGAGGGACACAGGTCTCACCCACCAGCTATCTACACACATTATCAAAGTACTTGTTACCCTGGAAAGTTTTTACCTCTATAGCCCCATGTGCTTGGGAAACTGCAGTGAGTCAGCACTCTTGTTTGCACACAAGGCTGTTCAGGATAGTGTATGTTTCCTGTGGCTGAAGCTCTTCGGCCAAGAGGCTTGCTTCCTATGCTCAAGGTTTTTCAATGTCTTGTGCGTTGCTGCCATCACTTTCCCTACGATGTACATTGAACGGCTCAAGCAATTCGCCAGTCGGTAAGTAAATGTTTCCGAAAAGTTTCTTATTTATATATTTCACTTAAAAAATGTACATGACTTTGTTATTTATCTTGAAAGCCTTTCATTATTCCTTGCAGCGTAAAAGGCAAATGCGTTTACGGACGGGCTTATATCTTAGCATGGGATCACTGTGTACTACACACGAACATGTACACGAATGAATGAATTATATGTTAAATAATTATGTTGCTGTCCTTTAAAATGGCTTACATTATAAGAAATACTTGAACATTCTTGTAATTTTTGTGATGGTTCAGAAAATATGTTGGATTTTTTTAAAGGGAGATATAAAGGGCTTTTTCAAATTTAAGATATAACTGCATAAGCATCTACTAACAAAAATTGCTAGTCAGCATACTTGAAAGCAAGGGTAATGAAAATTGCTTACACTTAAAAGCAGTTGAGTCAAGAAGAGAACTGTGTGGTGAGGCAGTTCTCAGAAGGAGAGAGAGGGGTGAAATGAGACATAAGAGGGACAGTATCCAGGAAAGTATGTTTGCATAAAAAAGGGTGGCTGATAAAGAGAAAGGTTAGAGATGGGTCCCGTGAAGGGGGCCTAAAAGGAGGAAAGTTGCAGGGATCCTACCAAGGAGTAAATAGAAGTGAAAGCAATTCCGTAAAATCTGTAGGAAAGAAGAAATACAGAAACAGATTGAGCAATGGATGTAGAATAAGAAGAGGAATCAAACAAGGAGTTATTAGTGAATGTAGGAGAATGATACATACTCAGTATATGGATGGTTAATAAAAGATAAAATGGGGGCGGGAGAACACCAAGAAAATGGGTGGAAAAGCAAAACGTACCTTCAGATGGGGGAGGTCATGTGCAGAAGGACATCCTGAGGCAAGGTTTGGCACTGTAACGATAACTAATAGAACGAGGAAGAATACAGATGATGGAAACTAAGTAAAAAGAGCACTGTATGGATTAGCCCACATTTCAGAGTAACTAGAGCAAATATAAGGGAAAACAGCTTCCAGTAAGGAGCCCCAGAAACATGAGGGCAGTAGAAGTAGTGCATCCATCAAGGGATGGATATAGGATTAAAGAATGGTGGAAGGTACCGCAGAGCGTGAAGGCAGGATGGAAAGAAGTCAGAAGGTAACTAAAGGCATTAGAGTGGAGTGTGTGCAAAAGGCAAAGGGAAAAGAAAGATCGAGTTGCACATTTAAACCGGTTCCAAACAAAGGAGGGGAAAGAGGTTAAGAAATGGGTCAAGAGGGACTCAGTAGACATAGGGGAAAGAGTGTCATGGAAGGGCACTGAAAAGTGCACCTCCATACCTAGAAAGGGCATGCGACTTCATGAGAACGATGCTACTGGGCAGATCATGGGCCAGGGGTGGGAGGGCGGGAAGAGGCAGGGGGCTGAAGCCTGGCAGGGAAGGGGGAGGCAGGCACGCGGGGCTATGCAGAAATAGGCTGACAGGACTAGAAGTCTCATATTCTCTTTTTCCCAGGGGTAAAGTGTCCTTAATAATAATGGAAATAAAAGAGGAACAAAACAGGAAATTGCATGACTTACTACTATATCCAGAAACTGTGAAAAAATAAGAGTACAGTAAAACCAGTGTATGATAGAGAAAACAGTAAAGAGTGACTAAATTAAGGTGGCTGGACAGAGAATCTTGCAAAACTCATCACAGTACGTAAATTAAGGAACTCTGAAGGCTAACTGAAAGAAGAGAAAATGTTGAATGGGAACGAGAGGGAAATCTGGCTAAGGAGGTTAGAGTGTATTTACCTTTTTGGAGCTGAGTTCAAGGGGGGCTACAGTTTTCAACAAGATTTAGAGGAGGAAAGAAACACAGTCTGGCAAAGAGAGTGGAGTAGAGGGAAAAGGGATGAGAGGAAAAGATTAGAGAACCTCCTGCAAAATATTAACCATGGAAAAGAATGAGGGCTGCAGTGAGTAGATTTCCAAAGGTCTATCAGAGAAAGGAAACAGTAAGCACTTTGAAAACAAATAAAATTAAACACTGGAATAAATGAGGCATGGAAGGGGATATTAAGTAAAAAGAAATAAAAGTCACACTCAAGAATGGTTCTTGATTACAAGGGAGAACAGAGCCAAGAAATAAAAAGTATAACTATAAAGTAGCCTGGGGTATGGGGCACGTCAGTGTCAAAGAGTAAACACAGAAGGCATGCGGTGGTGCCAAGAGGACAGAGCCGGGTCAATGTCCGAGTGTGGGGAAATGCTGGGATTTGAGGAACAGTGTCAGTGACGACTGGTGGAGGCCAGAGGTGCGCGAGGGCAGAGAGTGCAGCCCAGGGAGTCGGGGTGGGCTTCCACTGCAGTGACTCTTCCCGAGGATGGGGGGGTGGCTTTCACCCGAGGGGGGCTGTGGGCATGGCCCCCAAGGCAGGCCTATCAGAACATCTGAGGGGGAGCAGTGCTCTGCTCAGTGCAAAAACACACCCAAAAAAACTCACAAAAGCAAACCCAAAAACACGCCCAGACGATGATGCTGATAGGCGGTCTCGGGGGTCATGGGTCCTCGGGTGAGAGTCACTGGGTGGAAGGGGCCGAGTGGAAGGCGGGCAGAGACGTGACGCTTGAGCAGGTGAGCCCCTGAGCCGGGGTAGGTGACGGGGTCGGCCTCAGAGTCAGGGCTGTCAGACGTGGGGGAGAAGGACCCCGGCCCAGGCAGACAGCGAGCAAATGGATGTAGCCAAGAAGGCCTCTGGTACGAGGGGGGGGTGGCGGGGGGGTTGGAGGCTGGGATTTCCTGTCAGTGGAAAGGGGGGTCGGGAGGCGGTTGGGAGGGCAGACTAGCTGCGGACACCTGAAGAGGAAGGCGGAGGGACATGGGAGTGGCCGCAGCGTGCGGATTCAGTACCGTGCGTCTGAGGCAAAGACCACTGAACTGGGCTGAGCAGCAGGTGAGGGATGGAGCAGGGAGCGCTCGGCACAGAAGCCCGCGGAGTCCAGCTGGACGGCTCCCAGAGGGTGGCTGCAGGAATGTCAGGTGGCTCAGGTCACGGGACAGTCCCTTTGCCAAGTATGCAGTCGAGTCGCCAAGCAGGGGGGCGCCGAGCCAGGGCCCTGGGGGTGGGGCAGGCGGGCCGTCTGCAGCGGGTGGGAGAGTGTGGGAGAGGCCAGCTGGTCCATAGGGCGAGAAGAGTGACGAAGGACAGGTGATGGTGCCTGGCAGGGAGGGCGGGAGAGGCCTGTCAGAGGGTCGGGGGGTGCAGTGTGCCGAGAGGGTGGCAGAGGGTCCAGAGGAGTGGAGAGACCAGGAGCCGTGTGCCCCGAGCGGGGACCAGGGCGTGAGGAAGCCGGTGCAGGAGGGGGAGCACAGCCAGTGAGGACCATGGGAGAGCGGGGAGGAGGCCAGTGGAGGAGGAGATGGTCGAGGTGGTGGCCCATTTAAAATGCTGGAGACAACCCTATCAGTGCTGGGGATGGTGAGAGGACGAAAGGTCAGAGAACAGCCCAGAGCAGGAGCTCCTCCAGAATGGCAGACCTGAAAAGGTAGAGGGTTTAGCGGTGCTTTCAGCAGCAGATGGAGTCAGTACAGCACCTGGGGGATGAAGCAGCTGGTCACCCAGGGTGCAGGACGGCAGCTCAAGGGGGGGCAGATGTCAAGGTAAAGAGCTGTGCCTCCCTCACATGACAGGTGGTAGGGAGTTGGTCAGGGGAGTGGAAGCGAATCGATATGGACAGGCAGCAGGGGAGAAAGGAGAGGGCCTCAGACATGGCCCGGGCTCCCGATGGGTAGAGCGAGCACCACTGAAAAGAGCGAGCACCACTGAAAAGGGGAAGGTGTCATGAAAAGCTCCCTATCTGGGAACATTGACAGATTTCAGGGGGCAAGGAGGCAAGAAGGGTGGCATATGGGGTGCTGAGATGGGACGGCAGGAGCAGAGCAGAGTGAAGACCTCATACCCTGGGCACTGGAAGACTCAGGACCCTCAGGAACAAATGGGGTAAGGGGCACAATGAGGTGGAAGAAGGGCGACAGCATCCTGCCCCGTCAGACAGAGCCCGCCCGGGAACCTGTGGCAGGTGAGCGCAGGGAGACAGGAGGGACGCCTGTGCGTGCGGCCCGGTGTGGGCGCGGCAGGTATCCTTAGGGATGGTGGGGGAACATGCAGGAGCCAAGGCTGGTAACCTTTCCCAGGGATCACCGAGGCCATGCCTCAGCCATGCCAACGGGGCAGAAAGGATGGACATCTAGCATGTAGCAGCGAGACTCCACTGGAGGAGGAGGGAGGACTGTCGAGACCAGTGGGGTGTCAAAGGTCTGGTCTGAGACGATAATGTGGACAGCAGAGGGCACAGAGGGAGAGAACAGTGGCGGAGCAGCGGGGGCTTGGGCCTCTCGGGGGAGAGGCTTCATCAGGTGGACAACAGGAATGCCAGGGAGGATGGGAAGGAGAGGGACAGGAGGGTCCTAGGACCTGCAGTGTGCTGTCGTGAAGGGAGCAGGACCAAGAGGGGAGGAGGGAGCGGGACAGTGTCCCTGGGGAGTGGCAGGCAGGGCAGTGGTGACAGGCAGGCGTGCATCAGATGAGCCCCGGTGCAGACAGAAGGAAAGCAGGTGAGGGAAGGAGGACGAGCTGAGGGTGCAGGTCTGGGGTGAGGTCCCGTGGGCAAGGGCTTGACTGAAAGGGAGGAGGGAGGAGGAAGGTGAGGTGGGGTGAGGCTAGGGAGAAGGGAGCCTCACGCAGGGGGGCAGCTCAGAGCCAGCGGAAGGACCAAGACGAGCGACAGCAGATGGTTTCAGAGAGACCGTGGCCTGTTGAGGGGATGGAAAGGGGGTGGGCTGAGAGCAGGTCCCGGGAAGGGAGCGCATCCCGATGGTGAAGGGATGACCCAGTGGGACTACAGGACAGGCTTTGGGGAGCCCTGACATACACGGGCAATGGGGAAACGGCTGGTGCTTACCTGGGCTAAGGAGGGGAAGGGGAGACCTGGGTTGTGTGAGGAAAGCTCCTGGGAAGGAATGTCAAAATGGGGCCTTGTGGCTGCTGAACAGGTCACCACCCAGAGACAGACTGGGAGACAGTGATGGGAGGCAGCAGGGAGGACGGAGGGTGGAATGTGATGGAAGGGAGACAGATGGACACCAACAGGAGTAGCGAGAAGAAGGAGGTGGCAAGTAGGTATCCTGGCACATATCAGAGGTGCCTACCAGAAGGACTTCCAGAGCATGGGGCTAGACAACTCCAGCAGAGGCATGGGAAGGAGGAGCAGAAAAGGGTGGTAGCAGTGCGTGCGGAGTAGTGGCTGTTCCTGTGGCTTGAATGTGGTGGCGAGAATAGAACTTTTTGGCCAGGCTCTTTAATACGGATCCGGCGGAGGGAGGGGGTGGGAGGAGGGGATGGGGTGGGGAATGGGGTTTGGGTCAGGGTGGGGGTGGCTTTGACTGGGCTGGACAGGAGAGCAGGCTTGGGACTGATGGGGACAGGATGGGGGTGGGGGGATGGGGACATGAGCCATGTTCCAGGCACTGAGAAAACCATCTTCTTAAATGAGCTTGTGGACTGAGATATCAAGTCAAGTCTGGGGGTTGATGATCAGAGGCTGAGGAGAGGGCAGTGAAGACCAGTGAATCCATCCGCAGAGGACAAGGGAGAGTAGCTACAGGAAAGGCAGAAGGGAAGGTCAGCTTGGCAGGAGTCAGAGGGACGTGAGGACCACAGGGCACGGCTCTCTGCAGGGACACAGTATCATGGGTCTGAAATCAGGAGGGGTAATGTAGGGAAGGAGATAGTAGCAAGAACTAAGACGTGTATTGGACCAAAGATCCTGTCACAGTGCTGGTAAATCATAAAGGGTGGGGGGTGGGAGGGGTGTGAGGGTGGGGTGTGAAGAGAGCAATGCTCTAGTGCACACTGGGGTTTGGGGCACGTCAGTGTCAAAGAGTAAACACAGAAGGCATGCGGTGGTGCCAAGAGGACAGAGCCGGGTCAATGTCCGAGTGTGGGGAAATGCTGGGATTTGAGGAACAGTGTCAGTGACGACTGGTGGAGGCCAGAGGTGCGCGAGGGCAGAGTGCAGCCCAGGGAGTCGGGGTGGGCTTCCACTGCAGTGACTCTTCCCGAGAATGGGGGGGTGGCTTTCACCCGAGGGGGGCTGTGGGCATGGCCCCCAAGGCAGGCCTATCAGAACATCTGAGGGGGAGCAGTGCTCTGCTCAGTGCAAAAACACACCCAAAAAAACTCACAAAAGCAAACCCAAAAACACGCCCAGACGATGATGCTGATAGGCGGTCTCGGGGGTCATGGGTCCTCGGGTGAGAGTCACTGGGTGGAAGGGGCCAAGTGGAAGGCGGGCAGAGACGTGACGCTTGAGCAGGTGAGCCCCTGAGCCGGGGTAGGTGACGGGGTTGGCCCCAGAGTCAGGGCTGTCAGACGTGGGGGAGAAGGACCCCGGCCCAGGCAGACAGCGAGCAAATGGATGTAGCCAAGAAGGCCTCTGGTACGATGGGGCGGGGGGTGGGGGCTGGAGGCTGGGATTTCCTGTCAGTGGAAAGGGGGGTCGGGAGGCGGTCGGGAGGGCAGACTAGCTGCGGACACCTGAAGAGGAAGGCAGAGGGACATGGGAGTGGCCACAGCGTGCGGATTCAGTACCGTGCGTCTGAGGCAAAGACCACTGAACTGGGCTGAGCAGCAGGTGAGGGATGGAGCAGGGAGCGCTCAGCACAGAAGCCCGCGGAGTCCAGTTGGACGGCTCCCAGAGGGTGGCTGCAGGAATGTCAGGTGTCTCAGGTCACGGGACAGTCCCTTTGCCAAGTATGCAGTCGAGTTGCCAAGCAGGGGGGCGCCGAGCCAGGGCCCTGGAGGTGGGGCAGGCGGGCCGTCTGCAGCGGGTGGGAGAGTGTGGGAGAGGCCAGCTGGTCCATAGGGCGAGAAGAGTGACGAAGGACAGGTGATGGTGCCTGGCAGGGAGGGCGGGAGAGGCCTGTTAGAGGGTCGGGGGGGTGCAGTGTGCCGAGAGGGTGGCAGAGGGTCCAGAGGAGTGGAGAGACCAGGAGCTGTGTGCCCCGAGCGGGGACCAGGGCGTGAGGAAGCCGGTGCAGGAGGGAGAGCATAGCATAGGTAAGTCCAGAAATCACAGTCCAGAATGTGGCAGAGGTGGAAGAAGGCCAGAGCTTGAGGAGGAAGAGGTGGTTGCCTGTGTAATTTTTAGAGACAATCCTGTCAGTGTGGGGGCATGTGTAGTTCATAGAGAAGCCTAGAACAGTACCAACTTTCTCAGAAATGGCAGACCTGAAAAGGTAGGGTGCCTGGCGGTGAATCTGGACAGTATATGGATTCTGTATAGCACCCTGATGTTGAAGAAGGTGGCAAGAGGGCCACAGGCTGTCCTGAAGGGAGCAGTGAAGAGACAACCGAATGTGTCACAGGACTAGCACGTGATAGGGAAAGAAGGACGCAATGTTGATTGAGAACCAGAGGGTCTCTCAGAGACAGGAGTGGGAGAATAGGCAGAGGAAGGGCCCAGAAGGTTCAGTCTACACCTAGCACAGGAAGAGGGAGACAGTAAATACTGAGGCAGCCATGAGTAGTGGGTCTGTGGGATGTGAGTCACGTTAAGGAAATTGGTGGGGAAACCAAGGGAAAGGCAGTAGGGAAGAGGGGATGGAATCTCTTGAACACACCAGGGGCTCAGGGACAGCAAGGGGGCACCATGGAAAAGGGGAAGGTGGTATGAAGAACTCCCAATCTGGGGACATCAACAGATCTCAGGGGACAAGAAGACTGTTGTGTGTGGTACTATGGCCAGACAGTAGCAAGTAGAGCAGAGGGAAGATGCTACAGCCTGGGCATATGGATCCAGGGCTCCCAGGAGCAAGTGGAAACAGGGGACACAATGACAGAGATGACCAAGGAGTGGGGGGGGCAGCACTGTGCATCAGAACAGACACTGAACAGAGACCGCTGACGGGAGACCTCAGGGAGTTCACGGGGGACACACGTAAAGGGAGTCCAGTGTGTAGGTTGCACATATGCTTCGAAATGGGCGAGGAGCTCACAAGAACCAATGAGAAGTGACACTTCTCAACAGTCACCAAATCCCTGCTTCCACTACTCCAGGGGGTGGGTAAAGGGTGGCTGGGGACTCTGACAGGGACCTTCAACTGGGCAGGGGGACACCTTCAAAACCTGAAAGTGCCACGGGGTTAGTCCAGGAAGATGGTGTCGGCAGCAGAGGGGCCCCGGGGGAGAGCAAGGGGCGGGATGGTCAGGTCTGGGGACACTTGCTTCACTTGATCTTAGCCAAAAGGCCGAGAAGCGACTGGGGACACTTGCTTCGGAGGCTTCATCGGGTGGACAACAGACGTGGCAAGGTTCCCTGGGATGGAGAGCAACAGGATGGGCTCCAAATCACGTGGCCAAGCGGGATGGAGGGCAAAGGGGGAGCTGGGCAGCGTCAGTGGGTGTGCAGGGCAAGGGTGGTGGGCAGGGGTGCATCAGGGGACGGAACGGAAGCAGGGCAGGTGAGGGAAGGAGGACGAGCTGAGGGTGCAGGTCTGGGGTGAGGTCCCGTGGGCAAGGGCTTGACTGAAAGGGAGGAGGGAGGAGGAAGGTGAGGTGGGGTGAGGCTAGGGAGAAGGGAGCCTCACGCAGGGGGGCAGGTCAGAGCCAGCGGAAGGACCAAGACGAGCGACAGCAGATGGTTTCAGAGAGAACGTGGCCTGTTGAGGGGATGGAAAGAGGGTGGGCTGAGAGCAGGTCCCGGGAAGGGAGCGCATCCCGATGGTGAAGGGATGACCCAGTGGGACTACAGGACAGGCTTTGGGGAGCGTGGAGACGCATGGGTCCTCGAGGAGAGGCAGGTGCTTTCCCTGGGCTGAGGAGGGAAGGGAAGAGACGCAGCCCACGAGGAAAGGCTGCAGGAAGCAATATCCAAATGGGGCCGTGATGCAGTGGGACGGGAGGGTCACGTCTCAGAGACAGGCAGGGTGAAGGGAGGCACCCAGGGGACGGAGGAGAGGGGGAACAGGCTGGACACCAACAGGGTGAGCAGAGAAGAGGGAGGTGGCAGAGAATGCATCCTGGCCCATCTCCGGGGTGCCTCCCAGAGGGAAGCTGCGAGAGCTGGGCCAGCCCACGGCAGCCTGAGCGGTGGCCTGGGGAAGGAGGGAAGGAGGGGACGTGGTACAGCGGCTGCCCGCACAGCCTTGAGTGTGGTGGCGAGGGTAGAACTTTTCGGCCAGGCTCTTTACTACGGATCCGGAGGGGACGGGGTGGGAGGTGGGGCTGGGGTCAGGGACGGGGTCGGGGCTGGGGTCGGGGACAGGGCTGGGGTCAGGGTCGGGGCTGGGGTCGGGGCTGGGGTCGGGGACGGGGCTGGGGTCGGGGTCGGGGCTGGGTTTGGGGTCGGGGCTGGGGGACGGGGTCAAGGCTGGGGTTGGGGACGGGGTCGGGGCTGGGTTTGGGGTCGGGGCTGGGGGACGGGGTCGAGGCTGGGGTTGGGGACGGGGTCGGGGCTGGGGTTGGGGATGGGGGACGGGGTTGGGGATGGGGTTGGGGAGAGGGTCGGGCTGGGGTGTGGGACAGGCTGGGGGACGGGGCTGGGGTCGGGGCTGGGGTTGGGGTCGGGGTCGGGGCTGGGTTTCGGGTCGGGGCTGGGGGACGGGGTCGGGGACAGGGTTGGGGTCAGGGCTGGGGTCGCGGATGGGGTCGGGGACGGGGTCGGGGTTGGGGTTGGGGATGGGGGCCGGGGGTGGGGAGAGGGTCGGGCTGGGGTGTGGGACAGGGCTGGGGGACGGGGTCAGGGTCGGGGCTGGGGTTGGGGATGGGGTTGGGGAGAGGGTCGGGCTGGGGTGTGGGTCGGGCTGGGGTGTGGGTCATGTTTTACTGGGTTGGGTGGGAGGGCAGGGTTGGGATCAGTGGGCATAGGGATGGGGGGTAGGGGGATAGGAGTTGTGCTCCAGGCACGGAGAAAAACATTCTTTCACCGAGCTTGTGGACGGACACACGTACAATGTCGGGGATGACGACCGCAGGCTGGGCAGCAGGTGGGGAAGACCAGTGAATCCACCCAGAGAGGACACAGGCGAGTAGCTGCAGGAAAGGCGGAATGGAAGTGGGCTTGGCAGGAGTCACACAGGTCCATTAGGACCACAGGGGCAAGGCTCTGCAGGGGGATGAAGTCACGGGTCTGCAACGAGGGGGGTAACATAGGGAAAGGAATAATGGCAATTGCTGAAAAGGAGCAGGTTTGCACTGATATTGTCACAATGCCCGAGAGTCAAATGCTGGAGGCAGAGGAGGAGTGGGGGAAGGTATGTGAAGAGAACAATGCTCTGATGCACACTGGGGTATGGGGCAAGTCAGTGTCAAAGAGTAAACACAGAAGGCATGCGGTGGTGCCAAGAGGACAGAGCTGGGTCAATGTCCGAGTGTGGGGAAATGCTGGGATTTGAGGAACAGTGTCAGTGACGACTGGTGGAGGCCAGAGGTGCGCGAGGGCAGAGAGTGCAGCCCAGGGAGTCGGGGTGGGCTTCCACTGCAGTGACTCTTCCCGGGAATGGGGGGTGGCTTTCACCCGAGGGGGGCTGTGGGCATGGCCCCCAAGGCAGGCCTATCAGAACATCTGAGGGGGAGCAGTGCTCTGCTCAGTGCAAAAACACACCCAAAAACCCACAAAAGCAAACCCAAAAACACACCCAGACGATGATGCTGGTAGGCGGTCTCGGGGGTCATGGGTCCTCGGGTGAGAGTCACTGGGTGGAAGGGGCCGAGTGGAAGGCGGGCAGAGACGTGACACTTGAGCAGGTGAGCCCCTGAGCCGGGGTAGGTGACGGGGTCGGCCTCAGAGTCAGGGCTGTCAGACGTGGGAGAGAAGGACCCCGGCCCAGGCAGACAGCGAGCAAATGGATGTAGCCAAGAAGGCCTCTGGTACGCTGGCGGGGGGGAGGGGGGGGGAGGCTGGGATTTCCTGTCAGTGGAAAGGGGGGTCGGGAGGGGGTCAGGAGGGCAGACTAGCTGCGGACACCTGAAGAGGAAGGCGGAGGGACATGGGAGTGGCCGCAGTGTGCGGATTCAGTACCGTGCGTCTGAGGCAAAGACCACTGAACTGGGCTGAGCAGCAGGTGAGGGATGGAGAAGGGAGCGCTCGGCATAGAAGCCCGCGGAGTCCAGCTGGACGGCTCCCAGAGGGTGGCTGAATGTCTCATGACTTAAATTAGACATTTTCTTTCCTCTGTATGCAGCAGAGGCACAAAGCAGGTATGATATTCAGTCTGGGCCCAGGAGATTGAGTCAGGTGTGAGGTCTTCAGGAGGTGGTCTACCTGGCAAGATGAGTGAGAAAGGGCAGGTATGGGGCCTGTTAATTAGGGTAGGAGAGGCCTGTGGAGAGCATGAGGGACCACACTGCACCAAGAGAGGGTTGGGAGCCCAAAGGAGGCACTGGAAATACTTGTCCCCCTAGTGGGACTGGTGTGTGTAGAAGCTCGTGCAGGTGAAAGAGCATAATATGCCTCAGGAAAGCCAGGAACTTGGGCCAGGTGGGAGGAGGACAGGGGAAGATGAGGGGCCTCCTGAGAACGTTGGAGAGAGCACTGTCACTGCAGGACATGGGGAGATGTGACGTATCAGCGCACAGCCCAGAGAAACAAGGACCTTTTCCCAGTGACAGATCTGAAAAGGCAGCATGCTTAGGGATGAATTGGGAGAGCAGATGGATTCAGTACAGCGAGTTGGGGGTGAAGAAGTTGGGCATGGGGCAAATATTAGAGCAGGCTGGAAGGGAGCAGAAAGGTCAAGGAGTAGACCACAGAATCCATCCCAGGCTGGCAGGCAGGAGCAGAAGTAGGACGGGAAGTTAGAGATGTGGCAGAGGATGTCTCGAAGACGAGAGTGAGAGAACAGCAGAGGATGGGTGGAGGAAGGTTCATTCCACAGCCCACGTGGAGAGAAGACGGTGGCATCTCGAGCAGCTCTGGGAAGGCAGTCTGCGAGAGTGCTGGGTCCGGTGAGTAGATAGGAGAAGGAAGATACAGGCAGCACAGAAAGAGAACTTCAGATATGCAAGGGACTCAGGGTGGGTAAAGGGGGCACACCTTGCAAAAGGGGAAGGCATCCTGAAAAGCTCAAAGGGCAGGTGGAATGGCGTGTGCGGTATGGAAAGCCGATGGCAGGAGCATAGCAGAGCCACCGTAACCAGAGGGTCCGCAAGCTGGGGGCGTCGGGGGCAAGCAGGGAAAGGAGCCCGTGAGTGGAGCAGGGCAGAGGAAACGAGGGAGACTCTGCACAGAAACCACTAGCTGGTAACCTCAGGGACCCGGGATGAACTGTGGATGGCGGCCAGTTTGTGGGTAGCAGATAGGTAGTAGAAATGGTGAAGGAGTGAAGAGGGATCAAAGCAAAGGCGACATTTTACAACAGTGACCAGCAAGGGTGGAGGTCTGGCCTGCACAGAGCCTCCACACAGAGAGGGAGCGTAGAAGACATTCAAAATTAGGGAGAGTCATAGGTCTAGTCTAAGAAAACAAGGTGTGCAGCAACAGGCCACAGAAGGAGAGAGAGAGGGGTGGGGTGCCAGGAGCTTGGGGGGTGGTGGACTCTTGTTCACAGTGTTTGATCAAATACCTGTTGAGGGTCAGGCAGAATGGAATGCAGAGTAAGAGGTGGGTCTTAAACGCTGCACTTGGGTGCCCTGAGAAGAATGTGATCAAGAGGTAAAGAAGGCAGAGCAGGGATATGGAACTTGAGAACGGGGAGTGGGAGAGCATGGGTGATAGGAAGGGGTGGAAGGTGTGAAGGCCGGTGGGCAAGGGCTTGATTGGAAGGGAAGAGAGAGAAGGAAAGTGAGATGGGGTGAGGCTAGGGAAAAGGGAGCTTCATGGGAGGGCGGTGGTCAGAGCCAGTGGAAGGACCAGACGAGTGACAGCAGATGGTTTTGGAGAGAACACGGCCTGTTGAGGGGATGGAAAGAGTGTGAGCTGTGAGAGGGTCACAGAAGGAAGACATTCCTTATGATGAAGGGATGGCTTAGTGCAATTAAATGACAAGAATGAGAGAGCTGTGAGGTGACATGCATGGGCTCTAACGGAGAGGCAGGGTGCTTTCTGTGGGTCAAGGAGGGAAAGGGAAGCAATGTAGCCCATGAGGAAAGGTTGCAGGAAGGAATGTCCAAATGGGGTCCTGATACAGTGTGACAGGTGGGCCACCTCCTAGAGACAGACAAGGTGAAGGGACGCACCCAAGGGATGAAGGAGAGGGGAACTCGGTGGAAGGGAGACAAGGTGGATGCCAACACGGGGAGCAAGGAGAAGGGGGAGGTGACAGAGCGTGTATCCTGGCAGATCTCACAGATGCTTACCAGAGGAAGTGCAGATCTTGGTGCCACCCAGTGCGATCAGAGGCATTGGGAAAGAAGAGGGAAAAGCGGTGGCTAGCAGCAGCTGCTCCCACAGCCTTGAGTGTGGTGGCAAGGGTAGAACTTTTCGGCCAGGCTCTTTACTACGGATCCGGTGGGGATGGGGATAGGGTGGGCGGTGGGGATGGGGATAGGGTGGGCGGTGGGGATGGGGATAGGGTGGGCGGTGGGGATGAGGTAGGAATCGGGGAAGGGGATGGCATGGGAAGCAGGGAAGGGGATGGGAGGTTGGGGGGAAGGGGTTGGGTTGGGTGTGGGTCAGATTTTATTGGGTGGGTTGGATTTTACTGGGTTGGTCTGGAGGGCAGGATTGGGATTAATGGGCTAGGGGTGTGGGGGGGTTGGGGTGTGTGTGTCGGGGGGGACATGAGCCAAGTTCTAGGCACTGATAAATCCATCTTTAACTGAGCCTGTGGACTGTTGAGGGTGATGACCACAGGCTGACAAGGTGAGAAAGACCACTGACTTCCCCTAGAGAAGACAGAGGAGAGCAGCACAGTAAAGGTAGAAGGGAAAGGTCTGGTTAGCAGGCAAATCAGTAGGCCATGAGGACCCCAGGGCAAGGCTTTACAGGGCAAGAGTGTCGCAGGTCTAAAATGAGCAGGAGTAATAATATAGGTAAAGGGACAATGGCAAATGCTAAGAAAGACCAGACTGGACCAAAGATACTTTCAGAATGCTTGAGAGTCATAAATGATGAAAGAATAAGAGTATGGCAGGGGTTTGAAAAGAACAATGCTTGTGATGCACACTGGGATTTGGGGCACATCACAGGTCAACAAGTAAACTCGGAAGGGAATATAATATGGTGCTTCCAAGAGGAGAGTGCTGGACCAATGACAGAGTCGGGGCAGTGCTGGAATTGGAGGAAGAAGATTCCATGGCAGACAGTGGATGCCTATAGGTGCATAAGAAGAGGCTGCAGCTCAGGAGGTCAGGGTTTCCATAATAGTGATTCTTCCCTAAGTTGCAGGGTGGGGCAGTGGTTTTCACCTAAGGGGGGCTGCGGGCATGGCCCCTAAGGCAGGGGGACCAAAACAACTGAGGAGGAGCAGTGTTCTGTTCAAAGCAAAAACAAAAACACGCCCAGATGATGATGATGCTGATAGGTGGTGTCGGGGGTCATGGGTCCTTGGGTGAGAGTCACTGGGTGGAAGGGGCCGAGTGAAAGGTGGGCAGAGAGGTGATGCTTGAGCAGGTGAGCTCCTGAGCCGGGGTAGGTGACGGGGTCGGCCCCAGAGTCAGGGCTGTCAGACGTGGGGGAGAAGGACCCCGGCCCAGGCAGACAGCGAGCAAATGGATGTAGCCAAGAAGGCCTCTGGAATGCTGAAGGGAGTGTTGGGATTTGATCTCAGTGCGGAAGGAGTGGAGTGTCAATGAGTGGCCCTGGAGCTGAGGGAGAAGGGAATGGTGACCGAAAAGGAGTTGGGTTGAACAGTGTGAGCAGAGAGCAGCACACGGATGTGCACAGCTCTAGGAAGGGGCAGAGAGAACAGGAGACCACACTGAAGGAGAGCATCTGGGAGAGAGATGCCTTTGAGGGAGGGAGGAGGACTGAAGGAGGGCTGGGCGGCAGGACCCAGGGCTCTCTGCAGCTGGACACTGAGTGCAGGGGTGTCAGGTTTGGGGTTGGCGGGGGCCAGGGCGGGAGGGAGGGCAGAGGGCAAAATGCTGCCCTGAAAGGAAAAAGGAAGGAGAATCAGGGGAACAGGCTCCCTGAGAGCACTGTCAGAAGAGTATAAGGGGGTCTGAATGGAAACATGAAAGGTTCCCGGGAGGGACATCTATGGGGCCCAGGAGGACAGCGCGGTGTGGGTGCACAGGGGCGGGAGCACGGGCCGCAGTGTGCGGATTCAGTACCGTGCTTCTGAGGCAAAGACCACTGAACTGGGCTGAGCTGCGGGTGAGGGATGGAGCAGGGAGCGCTCGGCACAGAAGCCCGCGGAGTCCAGTTGGACGGCTCCCAGAGGGTGGCTGCAGGAATGTCAGGTGGCTCAGGTCACGGGACAGTCCCTTTGCCAAGTATGCAGTCAAGTCGCCAAGCAGGGGGGCGCCGAGCCGGGGCCCTGGGGGTGGGGCAGGCGGGCCGTCTGCAGCGGGTGGGAGAGTGTGGGAGAGGCCAGCTGGTCCATAGGGCGAGAAGAGTGACGAAGGACAGGTGATGGTGCCTGGCAGGGAGGGCGGGAGAGGCCTGTCAGAGGGTCGGAGGGTGCAGTGTGCCCAGAGGGTGGCAGAGGGTCCAGAGGAGTGGAGAGACCAGGAGCCGTGTGCCCCGAGCGGGGACCAGGGCGTGAGGAAGCCGGTGCAGGAGGGGGAGCACAGCACAGGTAAGCCGAGCCTGGGCCTGGGGGACCCGGGAGGCCAGGAGGATGGGGCGGCCCGCAGAGAACGCTGGGACACAGCCGTATCAGCAAGTGCACGGTAAGATGATGAAAGTTCAGAGAGGAGGTTAAGGAAGCGACACCCTCCAAAATGGCGGACCTGAAAAGGCTTTGGGCAAATTGGGACAAGAGATGGATTTAGTACAGCATGTTGGGGACGAAGGTGACAGCAAGGAGGAGCAAGAGGGCTCGTCAAAACAGAGGAGATGTCAAGGAAAGCCTAGGAAATCTGCCGCATGAGGGGCGTACAGTGGGGGAAACGGGATGCGTTGCTGAAGAGGAAGAGGTCTCTAGAAGACAAGAGCAGGAGCAAATGCGTGAGATGGGCCAAGCCAGGTCAGTCTGCATCCGGCATGGAAAAAGAAAGACTGTGGAGTTTCAGGCAGCCATGGAAGGTGGTCCTTTAGATGAGAGTCAGGTCAGGGAACTTAATGGGAAAACAAAGCAACAAACAGCATGGAAAAGGGGAGAAAATCATGACTGCAGGAGGGACTCTGGGTCTGTAAAGGGGGCACCTCGAAATAGGGGAAGGCTGAGGAGCTCCCAATCTGGGGACGTCAGCAGGTCTCTGAAGGCGAGAGAGGTGGTGGGCGGGGTAAGGGATCAGGGCAGGAACAGAGCTGAGCTCAACAGAGCTGTCACACCATAGTTCAGACATTTGACTCCCTGGGGTCCTCAGGAGCAGGTGGGGAAAGGAGTCCTGATAACCAACGTGAAACAGCGATGGGGCGACACTGCACATTAAGACAGGCCCTGTACAGAAACCATGACAGGTCACCTCAGGGTCACTGAGGTGGGCTCAGATGGATGGAGTCCAGTGTATGGGTAGCAAATCTGCTTAGAAATGGTGGGGGAGTGGGTGGGAACCAAGGTGGAAGGGACATTTTGCTTTAATAGCCAAATATCTGCTTCCTCTGTAACCCAGGGCTGAAGAATGGAGGTTTAACATGGAGCAGAGATACTGCACAGGGAACCAGAGAAGGACTAAGACCTTCCAAACCAGTGGCATGTCACAGGTTTAGACTAAGATGATTAGGATTGTGGAGGCGCACAGAAGGAGAGAGCAGGGGGGCGGACGGCGGGGACTGGGGCTTTGGGAACTCCTTTCCTCTGGCGGACAGTAGATGAGGTGAGGCACAGTGGGATAGAGAGTGACAGGAGGGCCTTCAGTCTGCAGGTGGGCGTCGTGAGGGGAACATGGCCAAGAGGGAAAGAGGGCAAAGGAGGTCTGCACCATGTCAACGAGGAGTGGGAGATCAAGCACAATGGACAGGGTGAGTCCTCAAACCTGGTGGAGAGAAGGAAGCACCGGAGTCAAGGGAAGAAAGAAGAGGAGGAATGGAAGAACTGGGGTAAAGTCTCGTGGGCAAAGGACTGACTGAAAGGGAAAAGAGAGGGAGGAGGAAGGTGAGGTGGGGTGAGGCTAGGGAGAAGGGTGCCTCACGCAGGGGGGCAGGTCAGAGCCAGCGGAAGGACCAAGACGAGCGACAGCAGATGGTTTGAGAGAGAACATGGCCTTTTGAGGGGATGGAAAGGGGGTGGGCTGAGAGCAGGTCCCGGGAAGGGAGCGCATCCCGATGGTGAAGGGATGACCCAGTGGGACTACAGGACAGGCTTTGGGGAGCTGGAGAGGCAGGTGCTTTCCCTGGGCTGAGGAGGGAAGGGAAGAGACGCAGCCCACGAGGAAAGGCTGCAGGAAGCAATGTCCAAATGGGGCCGTGATGCAGTGGGACGGGAGGGTCATGTCTCAGAGACAGGCAGGGTGAAGGGAGGCACCCAGGGGAGGAGGGAGAATGAAGTGTGGGGAGGAAAGGAGACAGGAGACTGACATCCAACAGGGGGAGCAAGGAG
Organism: Zalophus californianus; assembly: GCF_009762305.2. Classification (NCBI taxonomy): domain Eukaryota; kingdom Metazoa; phylum Chordata; class Mammalia; order Carnivora; family Otariidae; genus Zalophus; species Zalophus californianus. Next base: position 84,508,900 of record NC_045606.1, read on the forward strand.
AAGAGGGAGGTAACAGGCAGGAATCCAGGCAGGTCCCAGTGGTGCCAATCAGAAGGAAGTTCCCAGTGTTGGGCCCTCCAGTGGCAGTAGAGGAATGGGAAAGGAGGGGAGAAAAGGGTGGCTAGCAGCGGCTGCTCCTATAGTCTTGAATGTTGTGGCAAGGGGATAATTTTTGGCCAGGCTCTACTATGGATCCGGCGGGGTTGGGGTGGGAGGTGGGGTCAGGGGCGGGAGGTGGGGTCAGGGGCGGGAGGGGGGTCTGGTGGGAGGGGGGGTGGGGGGATGGGGTGGGGGATGGTATTTGGGTTGGGGTGTGGCTTGGGTTTGCGGGAGGGTAGGGTTGGGCATGGGGGGGTTGGGGGTTGGGACACATGAGCCATGCTCTAGGTACTGAGAAAACCATCTTTTTTAACTGAGCTTGTGGGCTGATTACATGTCCAGGGTTGAGAATGACGACTATAGGCTGAGGAGAGGGCAGTGAAGACCAGTGAATCCATCCGCAGAGGACAAGGGAAAGTAGCTACAGAAAAGCAGAAGGGAAGGTCAGCTTGGCAGGAGTCAGAGGGACGTGAGGACCACAGGGCAAGGCTCTGCAGAGACACGGTGTCACGGGTCTGAAATCTGGAGGGGTAACCTAGTGAAAGGGACGATGGCAAACACCCAAAGGACAAGATTAGGGCCAAAGATACTGTCATAAAGGGTGGGGGGTGGGAGGGGTGTGAGGGTGGGGTGTGAAGAGAGCAATGCTCTAGTGCACATTGGGGTTTGGGGCACGTCAGTGTCAAAGAGTAAACACAGAAGGCATGCGGTGGTGCCAAGAGGACAGAGCCGGGTCAATGTCCGAGTGTGGGGAAATGCTGGGATTTGAGGAACAGTGTCAGTGACGACTGGTGGAGGCCAGAGGTGCGCGAGGGCAGAGTGCAGCCCAGGGAGTCGGGGTGGGCTTCCACTGCAGTGACTCTTCCCGAGGATGGGGGGGTGGCTTTCACCCGAGGGGGGCTGTGGGCATGACCCCCAAGGCAGGCCTATCAGAACATCTGAGGGGGAGCAGTGCTCTGCTCAGTGCAAAAACACACCCAAAAAAACCCACAAAAGCAAACCCAAAAACACGCCCAGACGATGATGCTGATAGGCGGTCTCGGGGGTCATGGGTCCTCGGGTGAGAGTCACTGGGTGGAAGGGGCCGAGTGGAAGGCGGGCAGAGACGTGACGCTTGAGCAGGTGAGCCCCTGAGCCGGGGTAGGTGACGGGGTCGGCCCCAGAGTCAGGGCTGTCAGACGTGGGGGAGAAGGACCCCGGCCCAGGCAGACAGCGAGCAAATGGATGTAGCCAAGAAGGCCTCTGGTACGATGGGGCGGGGGGTGGGGGCTGGAGGCTGGGATTTCCTGTCAGTGGAAAGGGGGGTCGGGAGGCGGTCGGGAGGGCAGACTAGCTGCGGACACCTGAAGAGGAAGGCGGAGGGACATGGGAGTGGCTGCAGTGTGCGGATTCAGTACCGTGCGTCTGAGGCAAAGACCACTGAACTGGGCTGAGCAGCAGGTGAGGGATGGAGCAGGGAGCGCTCGGCACAGAAGCCCGCGGAGTCCAGCTGGACGGCTCCCAGAGGGTGGCTGCAGGAATGTCAGGTGGCTCAGGTCACGGGACAGTCCCTTTGCCAAGTATGCAGTCGAGTCGCCAAGCAGGGGGGCGCCGAGCCAGGGCCCTGGGGGTGGGGCAGGCGGGCCGTCTGCAGCGGGTGGGAGAGTGTGGGAGAGGCCAGCTGGTCCATAGGGCGAGAAGAGTGACGAAGGACAGGTGATGGTGCCTGGCAGGGAGGGCGGGAGAGGCCTGTCAGAGGGTCGGGGGGTGCAGTGTGCCGAGAGGGTGGCAGAGGGTCCAGAGGAGTGGAGACATCAGGAGCCGTGTGCCCCGAGCGGGGACCAGGGCGTGAGGAAGCCATGGAAGAGGTGGGAGGATGACGTGGGCAAGGTGGAGCTCATTTAAAGGGCAGGAGTCAACCGTGTCAGTGACGGGCAGAGGGAGACAATGAAGGTGAGAGAGAAGTCCAGAGAAGCAGCCACTGTGTCCAGGATGGTCCACACAAAAGGATAGAGTATTTAGGGTGAACTGGGGAGAAGATGGGTTCAGTAGAGCAGGTTGGGGACCAAGAGCCTGGCGGCAGAAGAGCCTGAGGGCAGGTCAGAGGAGAGCAGATGTGCAGAAGAGAGCACTGAACCCACGGCAGGACTGGAAGGGGGTGGGGGAGTGGGACGGGGTGCCGATGAGGCAGAGTGTTTCTGGAAGACGAGTGGGAGAGGAAGCAGAGGATGGACTGTGCGAAGTGCTTCTGCATCCAGGAGGGAGAGAGCGGCCACGAATGACGTAGGAGGGGTGCAGGCGGGTCAGGGGAGTCCATGGGCAGAGGAAGGGCACACAGCATGAGGGAGGACAGAGAACCTCATGAACGTGCAGGGTGCTCAGGGACGGTAAGGGGGGCAGTATTGAAAAGAGGGAGGTGGCCTGAAGAGCCCCCGTCGGGGATGTCAGCATGGCATAGGCAGGGAGGAGTGGCGTGTGTGGTAGTCAGGCCCGATGACAGGAGCAGAGCTGAGATGCCAAGGGCCAGACATTTGAAGACTAGGGCCCTCAGGGCAGGAGGGGAAGGAGACCACAACACCGGGTAAACAGAGGAGGAGCGGCAGCACGGCACAGAAAGACAAATCCGGCACAGAGACCTCTGGCAGGTCCCTTCAGGGACTCGGGATGGACTCATGTGGTTGGAGTCCATTGTGTGGGTAGAAAAGATGCACAGAGTGGAGGAGTGTGTGGAAACCAAGGCAGAAGGGGAAGTTCGCAGCAACCACGGAATGTGCGTGTGCTGCCTCAGGGGGCTGGAGGGCTGCAGGGCTGGTCTGGGGCAGGGACTGTACGGGGCTGTACATACGAACCAGTGCGGTGCCACGGGGTTAGTCCAGGAAGATGGTGTCGGCAGCAGAGGGGCCCCGGGGGAGAGCAAGGGGCGGGATGGTCAGGTCTGGGGACACTTGCTTCACTTGATCTTAGCCAAAAGGCCGAGAAGCGACTGGGGACACTTGCTTCGGAGGCTTCATCGGGTGGACAACAGACGTGGCAAGGTTCCCTGGGATGGAGAGCAACAGGATGGGCTCCAAATCACGTGGCCAAGCGGGATGGAGGGCAAAGGGGGAGCTGGGCAGCGTCAGTGGGTGTGCAGGGCAAGGGTGGTGGGCAGGGGTCCATCAGGGGACGGAACGGAAGCAGGGCAGGTGAGGGAAGGAGGACGAGCTGAGGGTGCAGGTCTGGGGTGAGGTCCCGTGGGCAAGGGCTTGACTGAAAGGGAGGAGGGAGGAGGAAGGTGAGGTGGGGTGAGGCTAGGGAGAAGGGAGCCTCACGCAGGGGGGCAGGTCAGAGCCAGCAGAAGGACCAAGACGAGCGACAGCAGATGGTTTCAGAGAGAACGTGGCCTGTTGAGGGGATGGAAAGAGGGTGGGCTGAGAGCAGGTCCCGGGAAGGGAGCGCATCCCGATGGTGAAGGGATGACCCAGTGGGACTACAGGACAGGCTTTGGGGAGCGTGGAGACGCATGGGTCCTCGAGGAGAGGCAGGTGCTTTCCCTGGGCTGAGGAGGGAAGGGAAGAGACGCAGCCCACGAGGAAAGGCTGCAGGAAGCAATGTCCAAATGGGGCCGTGATGCAGTGGGACGGGAGGGTCACGTCTCAGAGACAGGCAGGGTGAAGGGAGGCACCCAGGGGACGGAGGAGAGGGGGAACAGGCTGGACACCAACAGGGTGAGCAGAGAAGAGGGAGGTGGCAGAGAATGCATCCTGGCCCATCTCCGGGGTGCCTCCCAGAGGGAAGCTGCGAGAGCTGGGCCAGCCCATGGCAGCCTGAGTGGTGGCCTGGGGAAGGAGGGAAGGAGGGGACGTGGTACAGCGGCTGCCCCCACAGCCTTGAGTGTGGTGGCGAGGGTAGAACTTTTCGGCCAGGCTCTTTACTACGGATCCGGAGGGGACGGGGTGGGAGGTGGGGCTGGGGTCGGGGACGGGGTCGGGGCTGGGGTCGGGGACGGGGCTGGGGTCGGGGACGGGGCTGGGGTCGGGGCTGGGGTCGGGGTCGGGGCTGGGGGACAGGGTCGAGGCTGGGGTTGGGGACGGGGTCGGGGCTGGGGTTGGGGATGGGGGACGGGGTTGGGGATGGGGTTGGGGAGAGGGTCGGGCTGGGGTGTGGGACAGGCTGGGGGACGGGGCTGGGGTCGGGGCTGGGGTTGGGGTCGGGGTCGGGGCTGGGTTTCGGGTCGGGGCTAGGGGACGGGGTCGGGGCTGGGGTCGGGGACAGGGTTGGGGTCAGGGCTGGGGTCGCGGATGGGGTCGGGGTTGGGGTTGGGGATGGGGGACGGGGTTGGGGAGAGGGTCGGGCTGGGGTGTGGGACAGGGCTGGGGGACGGGGTCAGGGTCGGGGCTGGGGTTGGGGATGGGGTTGGGGAGAGGGTCGGGCTGGGGTGTGGGTCGGGCTGGGGTGTGGGTCACGTTTTACTGGGTTGGGTGGAAGGGCAGGGTTGGGATCAGTGGGCATAGGGATGGGGGGTAGGGGGATAGGAGTTGTGCTCCAGGCACGGAGAAAAACATTCTTTCACCGAGCTTGTGGACGGACACACGTACAATGTCGGGGATGACGACCGCAGGCTGGGCAGCAGGTGGGGAAGACCAGTGAATCCACCCAGAGAGGACACAGGCGAGTAGCTGCAGGAAAGGCGGAATGGAAGTGGGCTTGGCAGGAGTCACACAGGTCCATTAGGACCACAGGGGCAAGGCTCTGCAGGGGGATGAAGTCACGGGTCTGCAACGAGGGGGGTAACATAGGGAAAGGAATAATGGCAATTGCTGAAAAGGAGCAGGTTTGCACTGATATTGTCACAATGCCCGAGAGTCAAATGCTGGAGGCAGAGGAGGAGTGGGGGAAGGTATGTGAAGAGAACAATGCTCTGATGCACACTGGGGTTTGCGGCAAGTCAGTGTCAAAGAGTAAACACAGAAGGCATGCGGTGGTGCCAAGAGGACAGAGCCGGGTCAATGTCCGAGTGTGGGGAAATGCTGGGATTTGAGGAACAGTGTCAGTGACGACTGGTGGAAGCCAGAGGTGCGCGAGGGCAGAGAGTGCAGCCCAGGGAGTCGGGGTGGGCTTCCACTGCAGTGACTCCTCCCGAGGATGGGGGGGGTGGCTTTCACCCGAGGGGGGCTGTGGGCATGGCCCCCAAGGCAGGCCTATCAGAACATCTGAGGGGGAGCAGTGCTCTGCTCAGTGCAAAAACACACCCAAAAAAACCCACAAAAGCAAACCCAAAAACACGCCCAGACGATGATGCTGATAGGCGGTCTCGGGGGTCATGGGTCCTCGGGTGAGAGTCACTGGGTGGAAAGGGCCGAGTGGAAGGCGGGCAGAGACGTGACGCTTGAGCAGGTGAGCCCCTGAGCCGGGGTAGGTGACGGGGTCGGCCCCAGAGTCAGGGCTGTCAGACGTGGGGGAGAAGGACCCCGGCCCAGGCAGACAGCGAGCAAATGGATGTAGCCAAGAAGGCCTCCGGTATGCTGGCGGGGGTGGGGGGGGGGCGGAGGCTGGCAGCCTCAGATGGGAGTCAGTACAGCACCCGGAGGATGAAGAAGCTGGTCACCCAGGGTGCAGGTCAGGTAGGGAGAAGATGTGCCGGACCAGCGCGGGGACTCCCGCACGTGCCCGGCAGGCGGTGGTAAAGTCGGACAGGATGCTGAGGGTAGAGCCAAGGGTCTGTCTCTGCGCACAGTGATCCTGCACACAGTATGTAAACGAGAGACAGTGGAGTCTGGGGCCGCCATGGGAGGGTAGTCGAGGGTGTGTCACAGGAGATGGGACAACAAAGGGATAGGCCAGTGGAGGAGTAGAGAACCTGTGGCGGCTTGAGGGGCTTGGGTTTGGTAAAAGGGCATCGCGGAGAATGGAAGAGTGCCCTGAAGAACTCCCATCCGGGGATATCGGCAGCTCTGGGGGCAAGAGGAAAGGTGTGTGTGGTAATGAGGCCAGAGGGCAGCAGCATGCTAATATGAGAACAAGTGGGTGCTGTTGTATCTGCGGGCAAGCGCTCTCTGATGGGACGATAGACAATGTAGAATATTCCCAGAGGGAGAGGCTATGGGACAGCCAAGCATAAAGCACGGGTGGTCCAGGGCAGCTCACTGGACTTTGAAAGCACCACACCGAGCACTGGTAAATATGTATGCTGTTGACGTTGACACCCTACTTATATGTTTACTGTTTTTCCAATGGAAATGAGCAGAGGAAAAATGGAAAGAGAAGTGGTTAAAATGAAATTGGAATTAAGCTGACAGTGTACTTACTAAATAATTCTCAGAATTATTGAGCAACGTTCTATTGGTTATGACGCACAGCACTGCCTATTAACTTGATCACCGTTAATGGGATAAAGGAAAATACGAGGAATATATAAAAATTAACTGTTGTAGGAAAAGAGGTGTCTGCCTGCAAACTCTCTCAGATAATCACAGGGAAGTGGGTAGATCCAGGAGAGTAACGTCATATCATCTGGAGATAAATTTAGGAAGTGAAGCCTGAAGGTGCTTCAGGTGTCCAAAGATGAAGGTGCGTGTAAGTCATCAGAGGAATTCTGAGTGATGAGAGTAGGTTAAGGAGGAAGTTCCCATGTAGAAGCAAGCCTGAGTGCTACAAACAAGCAGAGGTTTTTCCCTAAGGCCAAAAGAAGGGACAAGAGGAAATGAATGGATATGCCACGTTTACGTTGCCTCCTGGAGAGATGTTATCATGTAAGAAAGGCAGCAATAAAGATTTGTACCTTGATGATGGGGTGACAAGGGAACATGTAAATAGGATGGGAAGACAGGCTGAAAATAAGCAGAGAAGGGAATGTTAAAAATTTCAGTGTATTTGAGGAGAGCCAGATCGGTGACAAGATGAATGAGCAGGTGAATAAGGAGATTGGAAACTGGTAGTCTTGGCCAATCTCATAATGGGTCAGACTGGAGGAATACTGAATCTAAGGCTAGACTGATACCCATTCTGGTGACTGAGGCAGAGGAAGTGGTGGTTGAATAATAATGTTCTACCTATCCTACTTTTTTAGTATTTGATTAAAAATGCGGAATATGTGCTTAGCTTGGAAGAATGCAAAGTTTCATGAAGGGTCATGAATAAGGATCCCAGTGAGTGGTTGGTAAAAGTGGTAAAAGTGAAAAAAATCTGAGATAGATTTCAGTTAATTGAAGCTGTTCATGTAGAGTGTCAGTAGTTACTATGATTAATATCAAACACCAAATAATGGAATGGAGACTACAGATTGGCCGGGGGGCGGGGAAGGGGGGTTTGGAGCCCATCGGAATCCTGCAGTAGCTCAAGTGCTGGCAGAGAGTCGAGCCCAGCAGTAGACATGAGCTATGAATTGTCATCAGCATCCCTCATGACAGAAGGAGAAAGAGGCTCCTACGTATATACTGTGCAGCTGGATCTTAGGATGGATATTTCCATTGGAGACTTTTTGAGTGAGTTATTTAAATGGGCTGAAGTGGTCTGAGATGAGAAGTGTGAGGCACCAAGGCCTGATGGTCCCATAATACAAGCTATAGAGGGGTCACAGTGATTCTGAATAGGGAGTGGGACAAAAAGTTCAACAGGCAGGGGCCAACCTCGAGGTCCAGTGAGGGGAAAGATTTGTAGAATGTTGCACATGTCATCTGTGAGTGCAGTAAAGCCTCAGGGGAAAGAAAGTTGCTGAATGGGAAAGGACCTAAGAAAAGAATGCTGCCTTGAAGGCTTTTCTGAACATTTTTGCATAAAGGAGGAACAGCTGGAGGACAGAAGAGGACCAGTAGGACTCACTAAATTGAGATCTGTGATACGGATAACTCCTTCCACACACTGCCCATGATTTGCAGGAAGGACTTACGGGAGCCTCTTGATGTTGGGTTCAGGTAAATTCTGTCAGATGGGGTTTAGATTTTTTGTACACATATAAAGTAAGGGGGAGAGAGAAAGTTTAAAGATGAAGCAAAGATCAGAATAATTGCTAGAACAACTCTGGAGGTTGGAGTGTGTGTGTCCTGTGAACTGTGGAAGACTTGATTTTAAAGACGATAAAGGGAGAAAGTGGGTAGTTCCAGAATTGAAGCAATAACAACTTCTATTTATTGAGTATTTACTATGTGTCTGGTACCATGCTAATCATCTTATTTAATTTCATTTCATCCTTATAACAGTCCTAAAAGGTTTACAGAGAATTAATAATCTGTCTAAGTTACCCAGTCCATATGTAGCAGTCAAAATCCAGATCCCAATCTATCTCCCAAAAATCTATCTATCTCTGTCTTTCTATTATGCTATACAGTTTTCAAGTTGATAGAAATCGCAATCTATGTAATTTCTTTTCTCTTCTGTGGTTGTATGAAGAATATACTTTTTGCAATTAGTAGAAGTGATGTATAGATCTTCAGGTGATTGGAAAAATTCATAGTATTTGCAGTGGGGAAAATGCAAAAAGGGGGGGTGTGGGGGGGTAGAAGACTCTTATTACCATCTATGCCCTGGTATTTCACTTCTGTTCTTTGCACAGCAAAGACTCTGAATTGGCCGTAGATTAAAAATGTGAGAATTTCTGACCAAGACTAAAGAATAGAAAGGAGTTTGGTTTTAAGCAGGTATATGATGGGTCAAATATAAATTGACTACTAACAATTAAGTGTTAAAGGTCCAAGTGTTGAGACAAAATTCCATTTCTTTTCTCCAAGATGCAAAGACAAGAGTTTATAACTCTAAACAAGAGTTTAACACCAATCAGCAAACCCTTTGAAACATTTAAAAGGAAACAAAGTTCTCCAAGTGCCAAATTTTTATAAACAAAATACTAACAAACCACCAAGCAAAAGAGTCCATAGCCAGCAGACCAAAGGTTGAAACCTCTGGGCTAATTTGTAAGATCTACGTTTTAAAAATAAATTAACTCCTTAGAAAGGAGGGGTGAGAAAACCTTCCCTATGCTTCTTCTCTTGGTAGAAATGTTTTCTCTTATTGTTGTGGTTGTTTTCTCCTGTACAATGTAATTTCTGTAATTTTGATATTGTTGTTTTCTGTATTTTGATATTGTAAACTTGTATTTCTTGTATTCTGTTAAGACCACTCCCTGGGGTGTGAGGCACCTGAGTTATCAATTATTCAAGTGAACCTGGGGAAATGGGAGGAGCTAGTATTCCCAGTTGGGAAGAGTTGGGATTCTTCAGTGAGTTCAGCATTTCACTTCCCTTTAAAATTAAGTTGCAAAATAATGGCATCCCTTAAAAAAACAGAAACCTTCGAAGTACAATATGGGGGGGAATTTTGAAAAAAGGAGAGGTGGCTATTGGGGGAAAAAAAATGATAAAATGCAGTTTCCCAGGATGATGGCTAAAGCCACAGGGCGATGTTAAGACTGGGCCCCAATACTGGTTTGGAACAAGGGTAAATAAAATAGCTTGACCTAAGAGTACAGCCAGCTTCATTAGTGGACATCCTTTAGACAGAGGGAAACAGATCAGGAGAGAAAGTGAAGCCAAAAGGGGATGGAGCTAGAGAAACTTCATAAAGGGATAAAGGAGGTGATTAAAAGTCAAAGTCAGATGGCCAAATGCTTGAAAGAGAAATATTGGAGGCCAGATAGGAAAGTGCCTTCCTACCCAGGGGGTTATGGATCCAGAGTGGCTGCAGAAGAGAAGTGCAGGTCCGCCGAGGGCCAGAGGGAACCACCTGGGATTCAGACCCAGCAATGGTGCCAACTTGAATCTACCTCGTGCTAGAGTGAGTAGCCTGGTCTATCGTCCAACACAGAGGAGATTGGGCAGGGGCTCCCAGAACCAACATCTAAAAGGGGAGTTGGGAGAGGGGCTAAGAGAAGGCAGGTTAAGCCCCAGACAGAACTGAATGATGACCAGGGATAACTATTTACTAGTACTTTTACGATTTCTTGTAACTCTGTAACTTCTTTCCCCAGTATTTGTGAATTTTGTTAACTTCTGTTTTTTTCCTGTACCAGTAGTAAAAATTGTTTCTTCGTGTATTAGTAGTAAAAATTGTTTTTTTTGTGTACTAGTAGTAAAAATTGTTTTTTCCTGTACTAGTAATAAAAATTGTTCAAAACATAAATGTGATACGGGTGCTTATTTCTGTAAAAACTGGGTAACAATGTCGAGATGTGGAGTGAATGTGGGAAGAGAAGAATTCAGGTGGGAAAATGGGAAAAGAAATCAAGTACAATAAATATTTGACATTCACGAAAGGTCAGTCATAAGACCTCAAACCCCAAATATGTGGACCCTACTGGCCCTAGCAGTTGGCCCTCCTTCATAGGCCACCCCGCCCCTCTCTCAAATCTGCATATGGGGTCAAGGAGAGACTCACAACGCCCTTCTCAAATGTGGCTACACAGAAGTTGGCTAAACCAATCATCAGGATGAGACATACTCTCAGACACCAGCCTTGTGCGATAGGACCCCAGAAACAATTATTTTAAAATGCCATGGACCTACTAAATACAAAGTCCTTAGGATGGCCCAGAAACAAACATTAGGGAGAAGGAGGCTATGACCCTTCACAGGAGACATCAGGTCCCTGAACCCTCATTAGTGGTTACACCGTTCCACCAGGAAGCCTGAGTTCCTTTTTGAGCTACCACCATATACATTCAGTTTTTAACATTAAACGCCCAGCAAATATTACTCAGAGACTTAGTTATAAAGTTAATATTTCTGCAGCAGTAATTAATTTTATAAATATAAACATACCGTCATTATCCTTACATTTCGTTCTGGAAAAGAACCATATTCCCGAACCCCATACATTTGCCCAGATATTTAAGAGCTCAAGTTGTAATGCCTTCTTACTCCTCTCTCTTCCCTCCTGTGGGTTAGTACCTGCTGTCGAGTCATCATCAGGCAGGCGAACCAGAGTGTAACATATTCCCGGCTGATTGTAAGCGAGGCTGGGGGCTGGGATGCAACACAGCACTTCATGGGAATCCGACGGGTCCACCTGCACTGTCACCTTCTCCAGCAGCTGGTCGTTAAGAGTATTGGTACAGTCAAACTGAAAAGTCAGCAGACAGAAGAGTTACGAGGGCTAACAACTGTTTTCAAGCAAGCTGTTCCTTCCCACCTGTGACCCACGACTCCGTTCTGGAACCCTCTAGCCTTTCCCTCTCTGAACTGTCCTGCAGGTCTCCTCATAAGACTTCTTGAGGCAACAGGGGTTGCCTTGAGTTACTTTTGTTTCTCTTATTTGTCAGTTTCTTCTCTCTCCTGAGATTGAGTTCTACCAAACAAGATGGTAGAAGTCTGACAGCTAAGAATCATACTGAAATCCAAGTTCGTGGACCGACCCACTTAATTTACCCTGATGTTAAGTGAGGACTGTTTCTGAAGAGGTCCTATGTGATGTTGTCTGACTCCTTCAGACATTTCGGGTTTATGTCCTTATAAATTTTAGCCCTCATATGGAGGCGTTTCTGTAGCTATGGAGTTAGGAAAACCCCCAGAAATGAGGCCAAGTCCCTTCTCAGTAGAAAGCAGCTTGAATCATGAGCCAGAGGGGGGAAGCAATACCCGTCTCTGAACACAGGGAGCCGCTATGGGAGCTGGTGAGGGCACGTCCCTCACCTGGAACACGATGTGATTGGTGAACACGTGCTTGATACAACGAACGAAATATTCCGTCTCTGCTTCTGTAAGTTGAACAGGCTCGGAAGACTTGAACAAGGGTCCCAGATCCATAAACTCGGGAATGGCAGCCAATTGTTCTTTTGAGAAAAAAAGAAGAGAAGGAAGAAAGTAACATGAGAGAGGAACAGACATCATTACTCTAGGTGCCTAAAATGTTTTCAGTTTCCACTGCCTTAGTCACAGTTGAAGGCTCAACTAATATATCCCCAAGCTTTAGTGAAATAATCTCTTAGGGTTTTTATATACTGAATTACTGAAAAAAAAAGAAACTAAATTCCTCATTTTAGAGAATTTGAGTTCCCTGTTAACCAAGATACAGAGTAAAGACAATATTCCCAGCTAGTAAGTTAGCAGTTGGAAATTGAAAAGTCCCATGGACTCCAGGTAGCCCCCAGCAACTGTCACCTGTAACAATAGATATTCAAGATTTCTTGTACTAAGAATTAGTCACTTTGAATAAAAGTAGTGGACTTCATTATATTTACAATGCCTGGGATGCAAGACTATTATTTCTACACATCAAATCATCATACCTTGGAAAATGTCTTGCCTGGAAGGAGCCAACTTCTCTGGCTTCGTGGCCACAAGTGTGATTTCTACAAAGACAGATATGAGCAATCAAGTGAGTTTCTGTCCCACTATCAAGCTAAAAATGCAGACAAAAAAAAATGACAGAAACTTCTAGCAGATATATAAGGAGCTATTCCTCAATCATACCAGTAGGTTCTTTGTCACCTTTTGTGGAGAGATGCTTAAATTAAAAAGTGTATTTAGTGAACGTATTTTGTGAAATAATAAAGTGGCCCTAAAGATACAGAATTTGCTTTAAATGGACCAGGAGGTACAAAAAAAAAAAATTACTCTTAAAAGGAGGAGCAATTTATAAAACAAATCTCATGATTCAAACAGGAAAAATTACTGGTATAGTATCAACAGAAAAACTGAAAAATTTGAAGGTTAGCCTAATATCTTTCATCCTTAGTTTGAGCCACTAAACACTTTTTTTCTTTTCCTTTTTTTTTTTTTTTTTTTTGTTGTTCGAGTTTTAAAGTTTGACATTCTTTGGGAATATTTTTTATGATCTTGTCCCATATATTCTTTCACAACAAACCTCCAATAGCAAAATTAACTGAAACTACCAATTTCAGAAAATAAAAACAGGAGGTAACAGCACAATCACTGTTCTGAGACACATGGTGACCACGAACTTTAAATGCTGTTAACACTTAGCATTCAAAGAAGAAAACACTCAATCTAGGTAATGTTTCATACTGTATGTGAAAACCAGGGGATAACTTTTAATTTTTTTTTAAAGATTTATTTATCTGAGAGAGTGAGCGCACACGGACGTGCAAGAGTGGGGAGGGGCAGAGGGAATCTTTCAAGTAGACTACCCCCACTGAGCGCGGAGCCAATGTGGGGCTTGATCTCGATCTTGTGATCCTGAGACCATGACCTGAGCCAAAACCAAGAGTTGGATGCTCAACCAACTGAGCCACCCAGGCGCCCCAGGAAAAAACCACTTTTTTAAAAGCCTAATTAAAAAAAATACATCCATCTTAGTGCCACAAGATTTAGGAGTGACAATTAAACAAAGAAAAGAAGTATTTGAGCAAATACACTAACAGCATATTTGACAGATGTAAAACATAAAAAACCACATAGAAAAACTAACAGTTAAGCGTTCCCATTACCTGCTTTCTGCTCAAAGACGGGAGCCATAGCAAGAGGAATAGACTTCATGTCAAAGGGCTTCTCTGAAGGCTCCAGTGTGTACTGGTGGAGGGCTTTCTCCATCCCTGGCACTGAGACGGTGAGGCCTATCAAATAGAAATCTCAGCATTATAACAATCCTAGGATCCAGGCAGGCCCAGATTTGTAATATTTACCTAAGTTTTCTGACAAAAGAGAAGAGTAAAACCATAGACTTCATAGCCAAAATCATTAAAAATGAAGCTATTTTATAAAACTGCCTTATCATTTTGCCCAAGGAAGCATGAGAACAGAGCACAAAAATTTCCAACAAATTATAAGTACCTTTCGGAAAAGAAAGCAACTTAGCCATGTGGGAACAATCATAACATAAGAAACAAAGGTAAACCCAACCAAGAGGGAGCTTGAGGAGAACAAGGAACAAGCCATGTTCCTTAGGCCTTTACCTACTTTAGGTTCCCCTAGAAATGGAAGTGCAGTCAAAGACAAAAAAAACAAGCATTTTGCCTAATGAAGTCGGCTCGTATGCAGATCATGAGATAATGCTTCCAAGACACCATTTGGGGAACAAAAGTGTATTTGTCTCCATTCTTGGCTCTCACTGACCATTGAAGATATATGTAGCATTCAGTGCCATCTGCCTCTGCTGCAGCACATTCAGATAGAAAGTAGCTCTGTCCCGAACCTCATCATCGGTATCCATCATACACCTGTCCAGGGGGACACAGAAGAGGCAGGTCACGGTACCCTAAAAACTGCCAAGAGCCTTCTTTATCACACCTAAAGGGCACAGTTCAGATCATCTGATACTACTTTTATAAAAGACCTCCATAACAGCCCGCGGTGGATCCTACAGTCTCCATAAGTTTGGGAGACTGTTCTAAATTGGTAAAGAAATAGGGTCATTCCAAACCAGAAGCACAACATGAGTAGGCATTAGAATAATTAGGAAGGACACAACACAAGATAGCAGCTGGGAGTCTATTCTTGAATATGCAACCACATGACCCTGGTAGATTTAGACTTCTTTATAATTACGAGATAGGAATATTCTGCTTTCCAAGGATACTAACAAGGATTCAGAATCCAGGCATTGTTACCACTCAAATGGCAATTTGTTTTATTTAAACTGGCCAGCCTTTGGCTTGTGATTTTTCTGCTTCAATTACAAGATGTAATCACAGAGTATTTGCGAGAGCAGGTCTTTTCCTCATCAAATGGGGAGTCAGAGAAACCATGAAAAGCTGATTTTTCAACTCTCCATGGTGAATCACTTTGAAGTTGGCCCCTATTATGCAAATTGAGGCATGGGCATTTAAGTTACTTCCTCAAACTCACACAACAGAAATTCAAAGTCAAGGGGCGCCTGGGTGGCTCAGTTGGTTAAGCGACTGCCTTCGGCTCAGGTCATGATCCTGGAGTCCCGGGATCGAGTCCCACATCGGGCTCCCTGCTGAGCAGGGAGTCTGCTTCTCCCTCTGACCCTCCCCCCTCTCATGCTCTCTCTCTCTCTCATTCTGTCTCTCAAATAAATAAATAAATAAAATCTTTAAAAAAAAAAAAAGAAATTCAAAGTCAAATTTACATGTACACAGCACACATACGAGATTATTAGAAAGGTAACAAATGCCATTTGCCCCTGACTTACTCCGTCTGTTCTACTCTCAGGCCCCACAAAGCATTTGATACGAGGAATTCTCTATTCAGCCATACGATGTTCTTTTTTTTTAAAGACATTGTTTTACTTACCTTTGTAAGAGTACAAGGATGCTTGGGAGAAGATTCTCATTTTGAGCCCCAAATTTAGCCAAAGCACTCACAGCAGCTAGAATGAAGCATAAAATAAAACAACATAAATACTATTTCTCAGAGTTAAGCAATCATCATTAAAAAAATTAAAAAAGAGCGTTTCTTGACTTTATTTCTTTGATCCATGTACGCATAACTAGAAATCTGCAGGCCCAAGAGAGCTATGGATAGGAAAATCCTCCAAGAATCATATGTATTTCTTACATGAGCTCTCCTCCACTCTGACCACAACCCCTTGTATATCACAGTGATGTAATTCAGCTCTAACTCAAACAACCAGCCCCACGCATAATAAGAAACTCTGTTGTTAAATTCACTTCATTCAGTAAAAGAATTATCGCCCACCTAACCGTTGTCAGGAATTGTGCCAGGTGCTGGGGGCGGAAAGAGGAAAGACACAGTTCCTGACCTCCAGGACTTGTACTCTAGTGGGGAAGACAGGCGAGGAAAGAGATAACGAGGAAGTCCTGGGAGAACTCCATCCAGGATGCAACTTAGAACTGCTGGAGAAGTAAGCCGAGGAGCTGACACTTGCTAGCTGTGCGAACACCTGATGGCCAAGCAGCGTTCGCCAGAAGGAGAAGGGGGGGGAGCATTACGGGCATAGAGTGCATGTACGATACTGGAACGGACACAGCCAAGCGAAGCTAAGGCGGACGCTCTGCACTGGAGAGCAGGGGGAGAACAAAGTAGGGACAGGTGCGCCTCAGAATTCTTAGGAGTGGACGTTAAATACAGGATAAATTTGGGTATTTGTGGCAGACTGCACTACAGCCAGTTTGTAAGCACATCCTGTATGCGGAGTGTGGAGAACAGACCGGATGCCCGTGGGACTCACGCCGTTGGACCAGTCGGGCATCTGAGGGGGAGGAGAGCCTAAAGCAGTCTTGTGAAAACAGAGACAAAAGAGGACAGAGAAATCGTCAGGAGGTGGGATGGACAGAATTTTGTCAGAGGGCAGACGGGAGTTCTAAAACAGCAGAAGTAGTTTCCGTCTTCACAACGGAGTGGATGGTAAAGGTGAGGATTTGCGTTTGGGTTGAACTTGAAGTGCCTGAGACGGTGGACACACAGGTTCAGGAAAGAGACACAGGACTGTGATGTCACCGCACGCCAGCGGAGCACCGAGACGACCCCCGGGGAAGAGAGTGTGTGTTGTAAGACAGACTCCCAAGAAAAACTAGTATTTTAAGGAATGAAAGAGAGGCCCGAGAAATCAGACCGGGGAGAGATGGAAGATGCGGGCTACTGTGGACACCACAGGGAGAAAGAGTTTCGAGATGTGTTTAGTCACAAGTCCATCAGGCTGAGTGAGAGGTGAACAAAGGTAAGAATGGCAGTGACTGACTTGATTTTCCAGCTAGCTTCTAAGTAATTTTTAAAAATAGAAGCTCCAGAGGGCTTTTAAGGGAGGGAGCGAGATTAAAGTGAGTTGAAGAAAAAAATGGAGAAAAAATTCATGGAGGCAGCTAGTAACAGCTGCTTCAAGTTTACCTGACAGGGGAGGTCTAGTCAGTAGCTAGTAAGAAACAACGCATCAGAGGAGGGCTTATCATTTTTAATAGGAGAGATTTTCACCTGTTTGTATGCTAAGGGGAAGGAATGATTAGAGAGGAAGGAGGAAGTAAAAAAATTTCTAAGACCTGTGTAAAAGTCACTTAAGTGAAATACACGCACACAGTTCATAGATATTCAGACTGATGGCTGACTCTGAAAAAATGCATGATGCCATCACCGTATTCCTATCGTACTGAAAGTCAAGGGTCATTTGTCTCTAACATAAGGCAGAAATGAGGATGGAAATTGGAGTACAGACCAAGAGCAGTGTGTCTGGCCTAAGTATGCTCCAAGACCCTACTGTCAAATAGACCTTGTAACTTCATTTTCCAATTTCATCACCACCCCCTTGAGTTAACAAACATTTCAAAAGATTAGCAGATACATCAGTATCAGTGTTCCAAGGACTCACCAGCTCTGACAGCCTCATTCTCCAGTACGACCCTATTAAAAATAAAGCGGATATACTTGGAGGGGACAGGCGTTCTGGGGCCCTCTTTGCCCAACAAGTGTAGAATCTTAGTAGCCAGAACAGTGTGTTCACAGTCCTCAATGAATTCACAAAGGTGGGCTAGACCTGCTTCTTTACCCTCAGGGTTCTCTTCCACAATGCTGATTATGCAGTCCACAATGGCCCGCTTATATTCAAAGCCTCCCTGGCAAAAGAGAAAACTGCCATTCATTCTGAGGACGCTTTTTGGAGAAATGCTTCTACTCCCAGGCTCAAGCTTCTAATATTCAAATTTCATTTCCTTTCCCTTCTGAAAGAAACAAAAGTGTTTTTTTTTTTCTCCAAGGGGGAAAACTAAAACAATAGCATGTTTAGTAACAATAAAACAGCAACCAGAATTAAGCATACCATTTTGGAGGCATGCTGAGATGATAGAGCTGTTACAAATACTATGTAGGATATTTCATGGGAATCATAAAAATTTAGGAGAGCAACTTCCTATGATGAAAACATGTCTACCTACATCATCTCGGAGCATGTTGGAGAGGAAAGTCATCATGACGCTGTGCTTTCGAGGGTATTTCTGACAGAGAGCACTAATTGCCTGTACAACCACCACCTGTGGAAAAACAAACACAGAAAGGACGTTCATCTTTACACCTTTAGCTACAAGGCCTACTTTCCCTCTTATTTACTGCAAGCTAGGGCGGCACGCTAGTTATCTAGAAGGGCAATAACGGTTCTTCATGAAAGATAGGCAAGGAGACTTCACAGGAAAATAAAAAACAATGTACAAATGAAGTTCATTCAAGAGACCCCATCCCTTTGCTCCAAGCCAATAAGCACAAAAAAGTTTTAAAGTGAAGAGTAAAAATAAAAAGCAAACAGAGGGGCGCCTGGGTGGCTCAGTTGGTTAAGCATCGGACTCTTGATCTGGGCTCAGGGCATGATCTCACGATCATGAGATCAAGCCCCACACCAGGCTCTATGCTCAGCTCGGAGTCTACTTGAGATTCTCTCTCTCCTCTCCCTCTGTCCCTTCCCCCTGCTCGCTCGTGCTCATGCTCTCTCTAAAATAAATAAATTTTTTTTAAAAAGCATAAACAGACCGATTTCCATAGAAGAAATAGAAAATGACGAAGGAACCACTTCACAAAGTGGTTTCTAGGAAAATTTTACAACTTTGAAGACCACTGTCAAGAAGTGAGCAGGGTATGAGATTTTCCCCTACTTGCAAGCTAACAAGTTAGTCTGCCACAGGTTCATGGGTTGTGGTAGAGAAAACACAAGACTCCTGGATCAGAGATGAAGGACAATTAAATACAGCAAAAGCAGTAGCTAGAGCATCAGCATTTGGGGGCCAGTTTCCTCAGAGGGCAATGTGAAAACGGCCACAGTAGCTCTCATTAAGAACCCTGAGGTGTGGAACTCGAATATTCTAAAGAGGGTAGTAAGCAGCTGGACCTTTGTGCTGAGGGGAAACTTCTTTATTATCCTGGACAGTGAGCAGGCTCTAGGGAAAGCACTAGCTGTATCTTCTAGGACTGTGTGGAAACCTGCCCTTTACTTTTAGAGGCAGACGCTCTATCTTCTATGGCTGGAAGAGATCTTGCAGTATACAAAGGGAACATATACATGCATAACTAGTTAGAAGATACACTGGATACAATCATTTATAACAGCAACAACAAACAAAATAAGAAAAGCATTTTAAAAGCATTCAAAACTAACAAAAATACATAAAATATTCTTGAAAGGGACAACAGTAGACTTGAACAAGTTAAAAGATATCCCTCGTTCTTGGATAGGATGTCTCAATATCATCAAGATATCTTGATGTGATCCCACAAGAATGCCAATGAGATTTTTTCATGAAGCTAGACAAGTTAATACTAAAATTCATAAGGAAAAATAAACATGTAAGAATAGCTAGGGAAAGAATGAAAACAAAGAGCCATGCAAGAGGACTGAGAGCTATTAATACATCCTACAAAGTGTGTATATTTAAAATAGTGTGTGGTATTGATATATGAATAAATGAACAACAGAATAGAATAGGAAGCCCAAAAACAGACCCACATACATATGGAACTTTAGCAGATGATAAAGGTGGTATCTCAAATTACTGGGGCAAAGACAGTCTTTTAAATAAAATGGGGGGGACAACTGGATAATCACTGAAAAAGGATAAGATTAGATCTATTTCTCATACCATATATAATAATAAAGAAAGAAGATAGTAGGAAGGGAGCAATGAAGGGGGGGAATTCAGTGGGGGAGACGAACCATGAGAGACTATGGACTCTGAGAAACTGAGGATTCTAGAGGGGAGAGGGGTGGGGGGATGGGTTAGCCTGGTGATGGGTATTAAAGAGGACACATACTGAATGGAGCACTGGGTGTTATACAGAAACAATGGATCATGGAACACTACATCAAAAACTAATGATGTAATGTATACTGATTAACATAAAATAAAAAAAATCCAATGTATCAGAGATCTAAATGAAAACATGGAACTATGCATGCACTGGAAGAAATCATAGGTGAATCCTTATTCACCCAATCAGATTCTATAATCTGAAGGAAAAGCTTCCTAGATTCCTCCCTCCTTCCCTCCTTCCTTCCTTCCTTCATTCCTTCCCTCCTTCCTTCCCTCCTTCCTTCCTTCCTTCCTTCCTTCCAGAGTGGGGGAAGTGGCTGAAGGAGAGGGGGAGAGAAAACCCTAAGCAGGGTCCACGCCCAGCATGAAGCTCAGCATGGGGCTTGATCTCAGAACCCTAAGATCATGACCTGAGCCCAAATCAAGAGTCGGACAGTTAACCAACTGAGCCACCCAGGCGCCCCTGAAGGGAAAGTTTTCTACTACCCAAAAGTCAAATGCAACAAGATTGACAAATCTTACTACATAAAAATAACAAAAGACACCATAAGAAAAGTCAAAAGACAAATGACAAACTGGGAGAATATATCATAACATATTTCATGGATAAAGAACTAATATCCCTAATATATTAAAAAAACTTGAGGGGCACGTGGGTGGCTCAGTCGTTAAGCGTCTGCCTTTGGCTCAGGTCATGATCCCGGGATCCTGGGATCGAGCCCCGCATCGGGCTCCCTGCTCAGCGGGGAGCCTGCTTCTCCCTCTCCCACTCCCCGTTTGTGTTCCCTCTCTCGCTGTGTCTCTCTCTGTCAAATAAATAAATAAATAAAATCTTAAAAAAAAAAACAAAACTTGAAATAATTGAGGAAACAAAAGACCAAAATTCCTATAGAAAAATGGAAAAGAGAGATGAACAAACGATATTCAAAAAGAAGTATTACATGATCTTTAAAAATGTAAAAAGATGTTTAACTTCCCTCATTAAGAAGAGAAATTCATTAAAACTATACTGAGATCACTTTCTCATCCACCAAGCTGACAAAACTTCAAAACACAATACACTCTACTGGTGAGGCTATGGGGAAACTGGCACTCTTATACGTGCTAGTGGAATTTAGCATTCTCTACAAATAGACTACATATTGATTTACCCTTCAACCTAGCATATGAACTTCTATGAACTGACCCTGAGATGAATCTCCAACATTTTAAGAAAACATATGCACCAGGTTATCCACTGCAGCATTATTTGTAATTGCAAAATACTGAAATCTATCTATATACCTAAGCACAGGAGACTCATTCAGTAAGCTATACTACACAGTGACCTTCATAACCTCCTAAGGTTCCCCAAGATTCAAAATGTCTACTTGAATATATAGGCTAAGTTTGTTTTTTAAAAGTCTAGATATAGGGGGTGCCTGGGTGACTCAGTTAAGCATCCGACCCTTGATTTTGGCTCAGGTCATGATCTCAGGGTCCCGAGATCGAGCCCTGTGTCAGGCTCCACACTGAGCGTGTAGCCTGATTAAGATTCTCTCTATACCTCTCCCAGTGCTCCTGTGTACTCTCTCTAAAAAAAATAAATAAAGATAAAAAGTCTAGATATATAGAAGAGAGTAAACAGAGCAAGTTATACTTGTTTGAGAAATAAGAATGAAATAATAAAATCTTTCTACTTTAATTCTTTTAACTGAAATTTATTTTATTGTTCTTTTGATCATCTCTGACACATTCTCACCAGTTCTATTCAACATTATAGTGGAAATCCTAGTCATTTTAATAAGGCAAGAAAAAGAAAGGGAAGGCATTTAGATTGGAAATGAAGAAGCAAAACTGTCTCTATTCACAGATAACATTATTTATACAGACAATCTTAAGAAATGCATAACAACTACTGGAACCAATAAGGGTACTCAGCAAGGATACCAAGTTATGAGAAAGCAAAAAATATATATATCTATTTTTATATACTAGCAAACAATAAAATAGAAATTTCAATAGGATATAAAAGTATAAAATATTTTGATATAAATTTAATAAAAGATGTGTACAAGATCGATAGAGTAAATGCTATAAAACACTGCTCAGAGAAATTAAAGAAGACCAAATAAAGGGAGAGGTATACCATATTCATGAACTGGAAGAATACCATAATGATGTCAGTTCCCCCCAGATTTATAGATTCAACATAACTCCAATCCTAATTCTAGCAGACTTTATAGAAATTATAAGCTGATCCTAAATTTTATATGGAAATGTAAGGGACCTAGAATATTTTAAAAAAGGACAAAGTTGGAAGACCACCTGCTTTACATTTAAGAAGCACCATAAAGCTACATTAATCAATACAGTATGGTACTAGCATAGGATTGACAAATAGGTCAACGGAATGTGATAAGGAACCTAGATATATACCTACAATTATATAGTTATCTGCTTTTCAAAGATGCTAAAGCACTCTGATGGGGAAAAAGAAGACTTTTTCAACAAATTATGCTGGAATGACTAGATATTAGTATGGGAAAGAAAAAAACAAAACCCTGAACTTATCACACACAATATATATATATTTAATTCAAATTGGATAATAGACCAAAATGTAAAAGCTGAACCCATAAAACGTTTAGAAAACATAAGAAAATATCTTTAAGGCCTGGAAGTAGACAAAGGCAATAGAACAGTGAAAGAAATTAACAAATTGGACTTCATAAAAATTTAACACTTTTACTCATCAAAAGATACTGTTAAGAAAAGAAATAGGCAAGCCAGAGACTGGGAGAAACATGACCATATTTAAACTTTTACCTTGAACTCATCTGAGATTTCAGACACAAAAGAAGATATCTGCTTCATGAGCCTGTCCACACTGCTCTCACTCCCTGTTTTGAGGAGTGTAGTAATGGCCAGGGTTGCAATGCTTCTGTTTGAGTCTGTGATCAAGTTTTCTAAGTCCAGATTGCAGGCAGTAACAGCAGAGGGGTGCTTCATTGCCACCTTGTGGAAGGGCAAGACAAATAATAAGCAAACTGCTACTAATGAAGACCAGAACTTTAAAAAACAAAGAAAGAGGTAAATAGAAATTTTAATTAAGGTAAGCGGCTTTTAAAAATCTAAAATGGGGCAATATAGGTCAAAAGTAATTGTTTTAAGAAGAATATTTCCAATTAATAAGGTATGATATATCATTTGATACACGATTAACTGCCAGAGTCATAGTAAAACAAAGCACTTTCTCTTCCTAGGTTTCTATAATCTTTGTAACAATATCACAGTCTGTGTTTTTTTTTTAAATTTTTTATTTATTTCAGAGAGAGAGCACACAAGTGGGGGGAGACAGGCAGAGGGAAAGGGAGAAGCAGACATCCTGCTGAGCAGGGAGCCCAACTCGGGGCTTGATCCCAGGACCCTGAGATCATGACCTGAGCCAAAGGCAGACGCTTAACTGACTGAAACACCCAGGCGCCCTCACAGTCTGTTTTATTACAGTTGGCCTATTTCCCTTTATAGTACATGTGTACATGGATATCTATTCTACTAGATGTAAGGATCTCAGAGAATAGTACCTACTGTGGTAAACACTGCTCAAAGACTGTTAATATCTTATCACTTAGAAAACATTTCTGTATTTCAGCAAACTCCAGCCACTAAAACATGTCTGTCCTTCTCCTGCTTCTTTGCTTTTGTCAAAATTGTTCACTTCTCCATCTCAATATTGGTACAGAATCCTTTACCCACAATTTAAAAAATTAAAAAAAAATTTGTAAAACAAGTTAAATATTAATTTATTCCACTTAGTGAGGAGAGTCCTATGTATAGCACAGAAATATTAATATGGCTTTAAAAAAAGAAATATTAATGTGTTTAATGGTAGGGTACTGCTCTAGGCTCAGTGGGGTTAGTATATAAGATAGCACGATATTGCCTTCCTAAAATTCATAAAATACTGAATTCTGAGGCACATCTGGCCCCAAAATTACAGATAAAGGAATGTGGACCTATATCACTTCTTAAAAAAACAATTCAAACTGTTATTTGTAAAGGGTTCTTCTGTGGCTGTCCCTATAAAGGTTTTTCCATGGCTTCTCTGCGTCCAATTGTTCATACAATTAATTTATAATAGATCACATACTGCCTTATTTTTTTTAAAGATTTTATTTATTTGAGAGAGAGAGCAGGGGGGGAGGGTCAGAGGGAGAAGCAGACTCCTTGCTGAGCAGGGAGCCTGATGCGGGACTCGATCCCGGGACTCCAGGATCATGACCTGAGCCGAAGGCAGTCGCTTAACCAACTGAGCCACCCAGGCGCCCTCACATACTGCCTTATGACAAGTCTTCTACTACATTAAACTTTCATTTCAAGGGTGCCTGGGTGGCTGAGTTGGTTAAGTGTCTGCCTTCAGCTCAGGGCAGGATCCCGGGCTCCTGGGATCGAGTCCCTTGTCAGGCTCCCTGTTCAGCAGGGAGTCTGCTTCTCCCTCTACCCCTCCCCCCTGCTCATGATTTCTCATGCTCGCTCTCTCTAATAAAATCTTAAAAAAAAAAAAACAACTTTCATTTCAAATGTTTATGGTTATTTAATTTATTCTATGTTTCTGAACTGTATCGTTTAAACCTATGGTGTCCAAAAGGGTAGCCAATAACCAAATGTGACTACTAAGCACTTGAAATGTGGCTATTCCAAATTAAGATATGCTCTAAACATAAAAATAAGCACTGGATGTCAGAGACTTAGTGTGAAAAAATATAAGGCAAAATAGATCTTTAATAATTTTATACCAATTCCATGTTGATATGATTTTACATATATTAGGGTAAATAAATTATTAAAATTATTTTCATCTTAAAAAATGTTTAATGTGGTTACTATAAAATTTAAAATTATACATGTGACTCACATTGTGTTGCACCAGCACTGTCCAAGAAAACTTTCTACAGTGATAGAAATGTTCAAGACGTAAAGCACTGTCCAATATGAGAGTCACTAACCCCATGATTACTGAGCACATGAAGTGTGACTAGAGTGACTGAGGAGCTGAATTTTTTATTTAATTTTACTTAATTTAAATGGAAATAGCCACTCATGGCTAATGGGCATCATATTGGACAATGTGGTTCTCAGCTGTAAAGTGCTCAGAAGTCGAATTATAATCTTTAGCTGAATAATAAAAATGGCCACACCTAAGGCCACAAATATAAGGAAGGTGCTATAGAAGTGAAGCCCATAAATCCTATTTACTAACTTGGGGAGAAAGCCAAATGCTTCACATGTAATGATTCTCAATCAAACATTGATATAAGTCAATAGTTGGCAAAGGGACACCTACCTTGTTCAAAGTCCTCACAGCTGCATATCTCAAAGCTGGCTTAGGAGAGCTACAGAAAAGTTGAAGAACTAGAAAGGAAAAAAGATCACTGTGAATATAGCTCATTTCATCATATTGCATATATCTGAAAATATAGTACATATTCAAAATATGCATAAGGAGATTAGATCACAACATCAAAACTTCACATCAGAAATGTATCATCAAAAATAGTAAAAACACTTTTTGTTAAACTATAAAAAGTGTAAATATAGGAAACAAAGTTTAGTTTTCTATAAGAATTAATATACCCACTAATATCTGAATTTGTGGTAGCAATACTTATAAGAGCAAATGGACTTTTTAAACATGAAAGAGAACTGAAGGCATGAAAGTTACTTGATTCTAAGCAAAAAATTTTTAATGTTTTATATAGGGAAATGGTAACTTCACAAAAAGAGGTAATTAAGTAAAGAACAACAAAAATAAATCATCTACATATCACAACACAAAGGTAAATATAATACAGCTAAGGTTCAAAAATCATTCTTACTACCTATCCTGCAGAACTATGGAACTTAAAACAAAAACATACAAATATAAACAAAATCCAGCTATCAAACACACAACTAACCTGAAACGGCAGGTGCCAACTCCCTGGCAGTACAGTTAGGAAGATGGATGATAGCTGATGCAGCTTCATAAATAACCATTTCATGTTTATTTCGCAAGCAGCTCTCAATGAAATCAAAGAGTGGACTTTCATGGCTGACAATAAATAAATACACGTAGGGCATCATTAGATATCAAAAAGAACAGGTGTAATATGCACAGCACTTAAAAACACAGGCAGACTGAGAAGCACTTTTGGAATTATGGATGAAGGACCTCTGAAAATCCATTCCTCCATAAAGGCAATGAGAACACTGGCATAAATTTTCAAAATTAACTTTTTCAGCACTCTAGAAATTAGCCAAAGGCTTACAACAATCCCAAAAACATTTATTCAAGGAAAACAGCTGAATCTTCCTAACAACAGCAAACAAGCTTTCTAGTGTTTTCACTTGCTCTATTTCTAGTCCCTCTTCCCAGTTTCATGGTGGCCTTGGAAATCAGCAGCCTCAGAATCTCAGTAGCTATGACAGCCAGCAGCCTAGCAGCCACTGGAGAAGGCCGATGGGTTTGGAGCTCCCTCAGAAGCCCTGTCCCCAGGGAACTGTACACTATTCGGCCTGACTGGTGCTCCTTAGAAAAGCCCCGTTCATGGAGCTAATCTTTGTTTCATCTGACTCAGAGCCCAATCAGTGAGGAAAGCTCTATCCTCAAGCAAGTTCATCCCAAAATATCAGTGGCAACTGTTTAACACTGCAGTTGCCGGGGCAGTGACTCCACCTGGGGCAAACAAGAGGCTGGCCAAAAAACTCAAAAGGAAAATCTGAGAAACAAGAGCTCCATGGGAGGCTTTTCCAATTTCTGACGCATTCCTGGGGATCCAGAAGGCCATGCACATGTAGAAGGCCATGCAAATAACCAGGAAAGACAAGATAAGGCCTAACCTTTTACCCGTGCTTGCCTTTGAGGTTCTGTGCATGTAGGAAGTGAAGGCTAAGGCAGAGTTGTAAACTGCCAGAGCATGGAAACCAATTTGTCCCAACACACAAAGTGCCCATTAGAAAAAGAGTGGGAGACCTACTGGCTTAAGTCATTTAAGAAACTCTGTCAAATCATCGGCTGATGACTTAGCTAATTAAGCAGAGACTTCAGTGACTGCATGTGACAAAGAGTAAGACTGCAGAATTTGTCCAGGAAAGACATTAAATAAATGACAACAACCAGCAACAATAACAACCTCTGAGGATGGGGAAGAGGGAAATATGATTACTAGAGTTACCACAATACTTAAAATATCCAGTTTTTGACAAAAAGTTATGACACATGTAAAGAAATAGTAAAGTACGCAGTCCATAGCCAATTATTCTTGGGGAAGCCCAGGTATTAGATATGGCATTGGATGTACCAGACAAAGACTCTGTCAATGAATATACACCTGTTCAAAGAAATAAAGGAAACCATGTGTAAAGAATTAAAGAGAATTAAAGACATGGCAATCATACCTCACCAAAGAGATAATATCAATAAAGAGAAATGAGTTTGGTTTATTTATTGTGTTGTTGTTTTTAAAGAAACCAAATAGAAATTCTGGATTTGGAAAGTGCAATAATCAATGAAAAATTCAAATCTGCAATTCAGCAGCTGATTTGCACTGGCAGTAGAAAGAAATGAGTAAACCTGAAGGTAGGTAAACTAAGATAATCCAGCTGAGAAAAAGAAAAAAGAATGAAAAAAAAAAAAAAAAGAACAGAGCCTTGGAGATCTACGGAATATGACCAAGGGTATGAACAATTGCATAATAGGAGTCCCAGAAGGAAAAGAGAGACACAAAGGGGCAAAAGGAATGTATGAAGAAATAATGAAAAAAAAGTGCCCAAATTTGATGAAAGCACTAATCCATGCACTTGAGTCGCTCAAAAAATCCCATGGAGGATAAACAGAAAAAGATCCACACAGAGACACACCATAAGCCAAAGAGAAGATTTTTGACAGCAGCAAGGTAAAAACTACTCATTGTGTAATGAGTAAATGAATAGTTTTTACAGGGGAACATCAATATGATCAATGGCTAGCTTTCCACCTGAACAATGGAAGAGATAGGGCAGTAGAATGCCATAGTCAAAGTGCTGAAATATAAAGACAAGAATTCTATATCCAGCAAACTGTCCTCCAAAAACGAAGGCTAAAAAAGACACTACCAGAGAAGCAATGACTGAGAGAATGCACTGCTGACAGATTTACAAAAAATACTAAAGGAAGTCTTTAGACTTAAAGATTTACACTAAACAGTGATGTGAATAATCAAGGAGAAAGAAAGAGCACTAGAAATGATAAATATGTGAGCTGATATAAACGAGTCCATAAATTTTTTTCATTCTCTCAACTACTTTAAAGGACATAAAATATTACAAAGCAATAATTATAACATTATAGTTGACCCTTGAACAACAGGTTTGAACCACATGGGTTAATTTGTATGCAGACTTTATAATAGAGTACTGCAAAGGTATTTTCTCTTCCTTATAATTTTCTTAGTAACAGTTTCTTATCTCTAGCCTACTTTATTGTAAGAATACAGCATATACTACATAAAACACAACATACGTGTTGCTTATGATATCACTAAGACTTCTGGTCAACAGTAGGCTATTAGCAGTTACGTTTTGGAGAAGTCAAAAATTATATGCAGATTTTAGACTACCTGGGAAGTTGGCTCCCTTAGCCCCCACATTCTTCAAGGATCAACTGTATATTGTTGGACTTATAACACATACACATCATATACATGACAATTATAGCAAATAGGAGTCCAGAGAGAATGAAACTATACTGGAGAAAAGATTCTATTTTTTACTAAAATTAAATTAGTATTAATCTGAGGTAGACTGTGGTAAAGTAAAATGCACATGCTAATCCCTAGAGTAACAACTAAGAAAAAACTGAAAAAAAGTGAAAATATTGACAGAAAAATTAAAATGATACACTGAAAATATTCATTTAAGACAAAACAAAGCAGTCAAAGAGGACAAGAGAAACAAACAAAAAAAAAGGCAGGAGACATATAGAACAAATAGCAAAATGGCAGAAGTAAATCCAACTATATCAATAATTATGTTAAATGTAAATAGTCTAACTGCCCCAACCAAAAAACATAGAGATTGCCAGACAGAATAAAAAAGCAAGATCCAATTATATGCTGTCTACAAGAGACACACATTAGATTCAAAGATACAAACAGGGTGAAAGTAAAAAGATGGGAAAAGATAGGCCATGCAAACAGTAACCATTAGAGATTAGGATTGACTATATTAATACCAGACAAGTAGAATTTAAGACAAAAATCTATAAGAGAAAAAAAGATATTTCATAATGAGAAAGAAGTTAATATATCAGGATGATATAACAATGATAAACACATATACACTTAACAAAAAAGCCTCAAAATATATGAAGCAAAACCTGAAAAAATGAAAGGAGAAATAGATCATGTAACCATAATAATTGGAAATGTCCATACTGACCCAATAGTCAATAGAACTAGACAGAAAATCATCGAGGATGTAGAAGACTTGAACAACGTAATCACCCAACTTAACCTAGAACATTCAACCCAAAGACTGTAAAATACATTCTTTTCAAGTACATATGGACAGTTCTTAAGGATGTAATAAGTGCCGGTCATGAAATAAATGTCAATACATTTAAAAGGACAGAAATCAAAGCATGTTTCCCAACCACAACTGAATTAAATTATAAAACAAAATAAATTTAAAAAATCCCCAAATATTTGGAAATTAAACATTTTCTAAGTAACCCATGTATCAAGAATAAATCAAATGGAAAATATTTTTAAACCAAATGAAAACAAAGACACATCAAAATTTGAGATGTATCTAAAGCAATGTAGGAAGGAAATGCATAGCTCTAAACACTGATACCAGGGAAGAAAAGTCCCAAATCAATAACCTAGGCTTCCACAATTAAGAAATTAGAAAGAGAAGAGTAAATCAAGCCTACAGCAAGCAAAAGAAAGAAAATAAGATCAGAGATCAATAGACTAGAATGCAGAAAAGTAATAAAAAAGAAAATCAGTGAAACCCAAAGTTAGTTCTTTGAAAGATCAACAAAATTGACAAATCTTCAGCTAAACTAATTTAAAAAAAGGAGGGGGGGACAGAAATTATCAAAATCAGGAATGAAGAAAGGAACAACATTACTGACCCTAAAGAAATTTAAATGATTATAAGGGAATATTATGAACATCTGTATGTCATTTCTGGGGATTTGTCCCTAGAAATACCAAATTACCAAAACTGACTAATGAAGAAATACATAATGTAAATAGGCTTATGAGTTATTTAAAATCTTCCCTCAGGGGCGCCTGGGTGGCTCAGTCGTTAAGCGTCAGCCTTCGGCTCCAGTCATGATCCCAGGGTCCTGGGATCGAGCCCCGCATCGGGTTCCCTGCTCCGCAGGAAGCCTGCTTCTCCCTCTCCCACTCCCCCTGCTTGTGTTCCCTCTCTCATTGTGTCTCTGTCAAATAAATAAATAAAATTTTAAAAAATTCATAATAAAATCTTCCCTCAAAGAAAAGCACAGGTCCCAATGGCTTCATTGGTTAATTCTATCAAATATTTAAAGAAATAATACCAATCCTTCAGAAACTCTTCCAGGAAATAAATGAGGGGAGTACACTACTTCCCAACACTGTGATGTCAGTATTACGCGTAACAAAGCCTGACAATTTTTTGCAAGAAAACTATAGCCCAATATCCCTGAAATAGACACAAAATTCCTTAACAAAATTAGCAAACTGCATCCAGCAATATATAAAAGAATAATCAATATTCACAACAATTCACAATAACCAAGTAGCATTTATCCCAGGAATGTAAAATTGGTTTAACATCAGAAAAATCGATGCATGTTACATACCAAATTAATAATATAAAGGACAGAAGCCAGTTATCTTAAAAGATGCAGAAAGCAATTGACAAAATCTAACACCCATTCATGATAAATATTCTCAAAAAACTAGAGACTAAATGAAATGTCCTCAACCTAATAAAAGGCACTTTCAAAAAATGCACATCATGCTTAATGCTTTCCCCTTATGATCAGGGACAAGCCAGGGATGTCTACTTTCACCACTTGTACTCAACATTTTAGTTGTACTCAACATTTTAGTGATAGTTCAAGACAGTAAAATTAGGCAAAAAAAGAAATTAAAGACATCGGTTTGGGAAAGGAATAAGTAAAACTGTCTTTGTCCACAGATAATATGATCCTGAACATAGAAAATCCCAGGGAATCACACACACACACACACACACTGAATTAATAAATGACCACAGCAAGGTTACAGGATACAAGGTCAACCTGCAGAAATCAACTGTATTTCTATATATTGGCAACAATAATCCAAAGTGAAATTAAGAATAAACATAAGAATAAAATACTTAGAAATACATTTAATAAGAGAATGCAAGACTTTTACCCTGAAAACTATAAAACACTGCTGAGAAATCTAAATACAGAAACAGTCTGTGTTCATGGACTGGAAGACTCAGTAGCAAGATGGCAATTCTCCCAAATTGATTTATTCAAAGTAGATCTATTATTCTATTCAGTGTAATCCCAATCGAAATGCTGGCAGGCTTTTGTTGTAGAAATTCAAAGCTGATCCTAAAATTTATATAGAAATGCAAAGGACCTAGAATATTCAAAACAATTTTCAAAAACCTAAATATATAAAGCAAACACTGACAAATCTGAAGGAAAAACAGACAGCAACACGATAATAGTAAAACACTTCAAGACCCTAGAAAATCAGTGGACTGGAATAACATAGACCAAATGGACTTAACAGACATATACAGAACATTCCAACCAACAGTAGCAGGATACACATTCTTCCCAAGTACACACAGAATATTCTCCAGGAGAGATTACATGTTAGGTCACAAAACAAGTCTTAACAAATTTAAGAAGATTAAAATCATACCAAGTATCTCTTGTAACCACAATGGAATGAAACTAGAAATCAATAACAAAAGGAAAACTGGAACATTAACAAATATGTAGAAAGTAAACAACACACTCTTGAACAACCAATGGGTCAAAGAAGTACTTAAAGCAGTTTAAAAAGGAAAATTAGAAAATATCATGAGACAAACAAAAACATGCAATAAAAGCAGTACTAAAAGGGAAGTTTATAGTGAAAAATTAAGTTTTTAAAATGCCATCTATGTAAATATACATACAAAATAAAAAAGAATTGCCAGAGAAATCCTGAGAATTAACAAGTGAGGGGTAAGGGTCATTTCGTCCAAAACTGATCTGCTGACCACCCAAAAAAGAAGCTGAGCTCCTATGAACCTCCATGACAACTGGACTCAGCCCAATGTGTATGGCAATCAATTCCAGTCAACCCAAAACTTGGGCTGGAGTTCCTTCCCATCATGCCAAGGGAAGGGCTGGCACTTCCCCAACCATGAAAGAGGAAGATTCCTGCTACCAACATGCCACATCATACAGCTGCGAGATTTGGATCCCAGACCCTGATTATGCCAGGGAAGGGCTGCTTCCCCTAAAAAACTATGTTGTCAAAATAGGTTCTATCTGGTGGCATATAATTGTTCAGGGTTGTCTCTTCTAATTTTTTCCCCTGTGGCATCAGATAATGTCTATCATATTATGTTACTTCTGCATCCCACCCCTGATCACAACAGTGAGTGGTTGTTGCTTCTGTACTTAAAGTGGTTTAAAAGCCACAAAGCCCAAGGGTCATAATCCCTCTCTTGGGATGTGAAACCTGCCCTGACAGACCTCTGTGCACTGAACTGAAATGAATGAGCACTGGGGCAGCCAGCGCATCTGATCCGGTTTCTGTCTCTATGGGTTGCTCCCACTGAATGTGACTCCAGTAGGCTGTGTGTGAGTTTTCCTTGGACATCTGTGCTTATTTGTGTAAGAACTGTTACAGTGAAGTGGGCATCAAGTCAGGTTTCTACTGTGGCTTTCTGGAAGTAAATCGAAGGGAAGGAGGTCAAAGACACATTTTGTCATTATGACCAGTCACTGGGATGGCTGGTCTCACTAACTACCTGTGAGAAATAGCCCTAAAATCCCAATGAATGAAAAACCTGGGGATTATCACTGCCCAGGTTAGAACTCCTTGGTTGTTATTAATGGTCTTGATGGGAGTATCCCAGGAAGAGGCAAATTTGACTGAGGGCAAGGCTGAATAATCCCTAATAAAATTACATACATATGCACAGAAAAATAAGGATATAAAACAAGAGCTGGCAAACACTCCAGCAGAATAAGGGAGGATTTGTTCCAGCATATATCTACACTATTATGAAGCTGTGATAATAAAGAATGTGTTGTTGGTGCAGAAAAAGAGAGCTCCTAGAGCCGAGGAGCCCAGAAAAAGAGCAGTGAGTACAAGGATACCTGATTTATGACACAGCTGACGTTTCAGAGCAGTGGGTATGAACACATATTTCAACAAATGGTAGCAGGACTACTTGGTATCCATAGGGAGGAAAAAAAGAAATTAAATTGTTACCTCATACCATATCCAAAAAACAATTCCAAGTAGATTACAGACCTAGAACACAAAAGTTAAAACTATAATGTTGATTAAAAAATAGCACAGGATATATTTGAGAACTTGAATTAGAAGATGTCTTGAGCAAGACACCAAAAGTATTGTTCCAAAAGTCAAAGACTGATAAATTTGACTACATTAAAGAAGTTCTGTTCTGTCATCAAGACACCAAGAGAATAGACTAACTTGAGTGGCAAAAGCTATCTGCAACATATACAACCAAAAAACAACTCCTAGAAATCAATAAAAATAAGGCAGATAACCCAATTAAAAACTGGGTATTTCAATAGAAAAGATATTCAAATGGTTGATAAACATAGAAAAAGGTTCCCAAACTCATTAGTAATTAGGGAATTACAAACTAAAACCACAATGACTTGACAAGGATGCCAAGGCAATATAAAGGAAAAATAATCTTTCACCAAATAGTGCTGAGACAACTGCAAACTCCTATTTCAACCAGACCTCCACAGGCAGAAGAATGAAACTGGACCCCCTACACCTCACACTATACACAAAATGTATCAAAGACCTAAATGTAAAAGATAAAATTATAAAACTCTTAGGAGAAAGCATAGGTGTAAATCTTCATGACCTTGGATTAGACCATGGTTTCCTTAGTATACTACCAAATGCACAAACCAAAAACAAGCAAAAACAAAAAAAGCCCAAAACAAAACCTACATAACCTGGACTTCATCAAAATTTAAAACTCTGTACTTCAAAGGACACAACCAGGAAACTAAAAATACAATCTGTAAAACGGGAGGAAACATTTGCAAATTATGTATCTAATAAAGGTCTAGTATCCAAACTATATTTAACAATGATTACAACTCAATAAAAGACAAATAACCCAGTTTTTTAAATGAGCAATGGATCTGAAAAGACCTTTCTCCAAAGAAGATCTACAAATGGGGGCGCCTGGATGTTTCAGTTGGTTAAGCATCTGCCTTCAGCTCAGGTCATGATTCCAGGGTCCTGGGATGGAGCCCCATGTCAGGCTCCCTGCTCAGTGGAGAGCCTGCTTCTCCCTCTCCCTGTCCCACTGCCCCTCCCCCTCTCTCGAGCTCTCTCTCTCTCAAATAAATAAAATCTTAAAAAAAAAAAAGATCTACAAATGCCCAATAAGCACATGAAAAGATACTCAACATTATTAGTCATTAGGGAAATACAGCCTTTGTTGTTCAAACCAAGAGCTTATTTGTACAATTTTTGTCCAATAAAAATTTTTTCAATGGGGGGGTGCCTGGGTGGCTCAGTCAGTTAAGCATCTGCCTCGGTTTAGGTCATGATCCCAGGGTCCTGGGATCAAGCCCCAGGACAGGCTCTCTGCTCAGCAGGGAGTCTGCTTCTCCCTCTCCCTCTGCCTGCCGCTCCCCCTGCTTGTGCTCTCTGTCAAATAAATAAATTAAATATTAAAAAAAATTTTTTTTCAATGGAAAAAACACACAATGAGATACCTCATCACACTGACTACTTGTATATAATAAAAAAGACGGATGCCTCGGTGGCGCAGTTGCCAACTCTTGGTTTTGGCTCAGGTTGTAATCTCAGGGTTGTGGGACTGGGCCCCGAGTTGGGTTCCATGCAGAGTCTGCTTGAGACTCTCCCTCTCCCTCTGCCCCTCCCCACCCCTGCAGGCTTTCTTTCTCTCTCTCTCTAAAAAATAAATAAGTAAATCTTTAAAAGAAAATAAAAAGACAATAATGAGTGTTGGTGAAGATGCAGAGAAATTGGAACCTTCATGCACTGCGGGCAAGAATGTAAAATGATGCACCCATTTTGGAAAACGGTTTGGCAGTTTCTCAAAAAGTTAAACACAGAGTTACATTATGACCCAGCAAGTCTACTCCTAGGTCTATACCCAAGAGAATGGAAAACATACTCATAAAAAATTATGCATGACTGTTCATAGTGGCATTATTCATAACAGCTAAAAAGTAGAAACACCCAAATGTCCATCAACAGAAAAATGAATATATGATAGCTACCCAATGGAATATTATTTGGCCATAAAAAGAATAAAGTACTGATACTTCTATAATATAGATGAACCCTAAAAACATTACTATAAGGGAAAGAAACCAGAAACAAAAGACCACATACTGTATGATCCCATTTATATGAAATGTCTAGAACAGGCAAATCCAGAGAAACAGGAAGCAGATTAATGTTTTCCAGGGGCTGAGAGGAGGGGGAGGAATAGGGAGTGACTGTTAATGGGTTGGGGGGGGTTCTTTTTGGAATGATAAAAATATTCTGGGATTAGTGGTGGTAGTTACACAACTTTGTGAATATACTAAAGACCACTGAATATACACTCTAAAAAGGTGAATTTCATCGTATGGGAATTATATCTCAATAAAGAAAATCTAATACACCCCCTCTGATTAGTAAAAATTTTAAAATTTGACATCAAGTCTTGGCCTCAGGGGATTGCAGCCTACTGGCTGGATATAATCACTTTGAGAAATAGTCTAACAATGATCTACCAATTCCATTCCTGGAGACCTATCTATAGAAATAAATGCTTACATATAAAGAGAGAAAGCTATGGTAATAAGGTAGTGTGGTATAAGCACAGGAATGCTGTTTGTAGCTGTTTCATTAGTAAGTGCTCAGAACAGAAAACAACCCAAATGCCCACTAATAGAAGAATGAATATAAAAGAACCTGGAAGGATTCAATCAAGGAAATATACAATTAAAATTAACTACAGCTTCAGCAAAAAAAAAAAGGGTGGATCTTACACTGAAATAGTGAAAAACAAACAAACAAGATACAAAACATAGCATGATTCTATTGACATAATATTCAAAACAAGACAAAACTAAACCTTACAGTTTATGGATGCATACACAGGGGGTAAAAATCGGAAGAAAAGCAAAGAAATTACTACCATAAAAATCAGAATAGTGGCTGCTCCTGGGGGTAGGTATGACCAAGAGGATACAGAAAGCATTTCCAGGACACCAGGAACGTACGACTACCTAGCATATGGGCATTGTATGGGTATTCCACAGCAATCAGATATAATGTACATACAACTTTAAGTCTTATGCATTTCCCTAGATGTATACTATGTTTTTTAACTTAAAAATTTTAAAGAATATTGCATATTCTCTCTTGGATCTAAGGTTCTAAATGAGGTCAATTTTGTTTTCAGTGATAAACAGACTGACTACAGTCTTCTACTTTTATAAGTGATTTGTCAGTTTCTGCGACATGAGGGGTTATAGTCTTCCAAACCCTTTATTTTCTTATATTTAAGATTTTACTGTACATATTTTGAAGCAATGTTATTAAGTACAGTTAATACTTAACCGTCCTTGAGCAGTGCAGGGATGAGGGGCACCAAACCACTAAGCAGTCAAAAATTCATGTATTTGACTCAAACTTAACTGCAGATAACCTACTATTAACTGGAAGCCTTACCCACATCATAAATAGTTGATTCACACATACTTTGTATGTCATACGCATTGTATATTGTATTCTTACAATAAAGCAAGCCAGAGAAAAGAAAATGTTAAGAAAATCAGAAGGAAAATACACTTATGATACTGTACTATATTTAACCATGTGTAAGTGGACTGCACAGTTCAAATCTGTGTTGTTCAAGGGTCAACTGCTTATACAAGTTCATTCCCATGATATCATTTAGACTATTACTTTTGTCAAAATACAAAATCCCACTTTGTCATTTTTAATGCTCTAAATCCTGATTCCTTGTGTTCTGACTTGCATTACTATTACTAAGCAGCAATTATTATATATAGTGTTAGTGTCTATCGAACATGTATTTTTGATATATTTAAGGTTTTTATTTATTTATTTGACAGAGAGAGACAGAGCAAGAGAGGGAACACAAGCAGGGGGAGTGGGAGAGGGAGAAGCAGGCCTCCCGCCGAGCAGGGAGCCCGACGTGGGGCTCGATCCCAGGACCCTGAGATCATGACCTGAGCCGAAGGCAGACATTTAACGACTGACCCACCCAGGCACCCCTACTTTTGATACATTTTAAACTTTTCCTTGTCACTTTGTTTAGAAGTGTCTTTTATAAAAGGCTATATAATAAATCTTACTTTGTTTACCTGACCTGAAACTTTTAAAGATTTGAGAGAGCACATGGGGTGGGGGAGGAGATTCCCTGCGGAGCAGGGAGCCCAACATGGGGCTCAATCCCAGGGCTGAGATCATGACCTGAGCTGAAGTCAGACACTTAACCGACTGAGCCACCCAGGTGCCCCCTGACCTGACACTTTTAATAAGTAATCCTTTAATAATGTAAGTAAATCCACTTACATTTACTATAATAGAAATATTTTTGCTTGCCACCTCTATGATAGTCCCCCAAATCTGTACTTTTGAAAATCCACATCGCCGTGTAGTCCCCTCCCACATCCTAGGCTTGGTCTCTGTAACCAAGAGAATCCATCAGCGGTGATGGCAGGTCTCTTGTCGAGATTAGTTAGGTTATAAAGCATTGCAGCTTTCCATGTGAGCCTCTCGCCTTCAGCTCGCTTACTTTGGAAAAAGCCACTGCCATGCTGTGAGGATATTCAAGCAGCCTACAGAGAGGCTGCCAAAGAAAGAAACTGAAGCACCTGGCCAACAGCCAGGGAGAAACTGAGGCTTGTCAACAGCTTCACGAGGGAAACTGGAAGTGGATCCTCCAGATCTAGATGAGTGCAGCTCTGGCTGATAGCTTGATTGCAACTTCATGAAGGACCCTGGACCAAAACCAAAAGCTAAGCCACTTCCTGATTCCTGACCACAGAAACTATGAGATGATGTTGGTGAGAAGCTGCTAAGTTTGGTGCTAATTTGTCACATGGCAAGAGATAACTAATACATTTACACTGAATTCCACCCAATTTATTTTGTTTTCTATTTATATATTCCAGTAAATGTTGATCAAGTTTTTTTTCTTTCATTTTTATTTCAACATTTTTAAAGCTTTATATTCCACTTATATTCTTAGTTACTAACCCATATGTTTTTCTGACAAAGTTTAACATTAATAATTAACATCTTGGGGCGCCTGCTCAGTCAGGAGAGCATGTGACTCTCGATCTCAGGATCATGCGTTCAAGCCCAAAGTTGGGGGTAGAGACTACTTAAATAAATATAAAAAGATAATAATTAACAACATCTTCTCCCCCCTCAAAAAAACAGACAAAAGAAAACAAAACCAAAAAACAAGACCAAAATCTTAGCATGCTTTTACTTCCATCTAATACCACCTTCTACACCATTATTTATCATGTTGCTGTCTTCTGGAATCTTTGAACTTTTTATTAAATTTTAAAAAGTTAAAATATCTGTATTACTAATGCTAACACTAACCCATTGTTGACTCTTATTTCCTAAAACCCACTGCTGCCTTCTGAGCATGTATTTGTTCATGCTGGAGTAAATCTATGAATAATTCCTACAAAGTGATGATAAACTAGTTATGGTAAACCCTTACGTTTAAAAATATCTTTCACCCTCAGTGTTGAATGACAGTTTGGGAGAGTAGAGCATTCTAGGCTGACCATTATTTTCCCACAGCACTATGAAGACACTGCTCAATTGCTGCTTTGCATACAATGCCACAGAGAAACCTAAAGTAAAACTACAGGTTAAGTATCTTTGTTTTCATATAATCTTTAGAATTTTCTCTTTATCCTTGTTAAAAAAAAGTCAGTGTTAAGAGCGTGCTTGCTTATCTTCGCACCACATTCTACTTAGCGTTTGGTTCTGCATGTGCGTGCTTGTGTTTACTCTAAGGATCCTATCTTTCTATAGGTCTGAGAACTGATCGGCCCCTTCCAAGAGTTGACTTTGTATTAAATTGTATAAAAATGCAGAAAGTACATGAAATGTCTGTGTCCCCCTCACTCCCCCGAATTCATAGTCAAGCCCAACCCACAGTGTGACTCTATTTAGAGATGGGGCCTCTAAGGAAGTAATTTAAGGTTAAATGAAGTTATACGGATAGAGTCCTGATCTGATAGAGCACTCGCTCTTGCCCCCCTACATGTGTGTGTGCATGTGCATGTACACGCACACAGATGCACCAAAGGAGGATGTGAGGGCATGGGGCTAAGATGGCACTCTGCAACCCAAAGGAAAGTTCTCACCAGACACCACTCTGATCTTGGATTTCCTGGCTCCAGAACTGTGAGCAAATACCTTTCTGTTGTTTAAGGTGCCAAGTCTGTCGTATTTTGTCATGGTGGCCGTAGCATACTAATACAGTAGCCGAACTTAGAGATGCCCCCAGTGATTCTTGGTTTCTGATATTCATTCCCTTTTCTAGTCCCCAGCCACACTGAATAGAGTTGATCCTTTTATCCAACAGAATATTGGCAGAAATGCTGAAATGTGGTTTCAAAGACTAGGTCATAAAAATGATTGTGACTTCCACAATGTTATGAGGACACTGAACAGCCCTATGGAGAGGTCGACATGGCAAGGAACTCAGGTGTCCTGCCAACAGCTTGCACCAAGGTCACACACACACCAGTGAATGACCTGGAAGCAGATTCTCCAGCCTCCCTCAAGCCTTCCAATGATTGCAACCCCGCCCAACATCTTGATTACAACCTCATGAAAGATCTCAAGCAGGAACCAGCTAAGAACACTCCCAACCCCTGACCTACAGAAACCATGTGGGGGAAAATAAGTAGTTGTCCTTTTAATCTGGTTAAGTTCTTCAGTAATTTATTATACAACAGGAGATAACTAAGTCCTAAGTGCATGATTACAAAGCTACAATGATAAGATGAATATTTCAAGCACTACAGGAGCCCCTACATGCCGCCTCCCAGGCACAACTGTGCTTCTGCCCTAAAGATAAATATGAACTTTTAATGCTATACATCAGTTGTGCCTATTAAGTCTCAAATTAACTCAAACAGAACCAGATAGCATGGATCTGTGTGCCTTAGGGAGATTTACCCATGTGATTGTATTTAACAGTACTTTGTTCATGTCTATTGTTTTGTACACTATTGAATGTATTACCACAATGTATTTTTTGATTCTAACATGTCAGACATGTGGACTCCCTCCATTTGGACTGAATAGCAGTCCTAGATGTATCCTTGGTTCGTCTTTTGACACACAAATGTATGTATTTCTGTTTGGTATTTAAAAGAAGTCAACTGAGATTCTGCTTGGGGGTGCGCTGAATCCACAGATCAAAATAAGATGTGACATCTCTATAGTACTGAATATTCCAATCTAAGAACAGGATATATCCCTGCATTTATTCAGGTTATACTTCAGTAACATTTTATAATTTTTGTAGAGAAGTACACAGTTTTAGGGAGATTTATTCCTAAGGATTTGATTTCAATACAAATGGTGCCATCTTTTCACAATTTTACTTTACTTTTTTTTTTTATGGTGAACTCTTTTTTTTTTTTAAGATTTTCTTTATTTATTTGACAGAGAAAGAGAGAGAGAGAGAGAGAGAGAGAGAAGCAGGCTCCCCACTGAGCAGAGAGCTGGATCCCAGGACCCTGGGATCATGACCTGAGCCGAAGGCAGATGCTCAACCGACTGAGCCACCCAGGTACCCCTCAAAATTTTATTTTCCTGATTGGTTGCTGGAATATAGAAATAAAATCAACTTTGGATACCGAACTATCCAGTAACCTTGATAAATTCATGTATCAATTCTGATAGATAATGCATATTTTACATCAATCATGTTGTCAGCAAAGACTGTTTTATGTCCTCTTTCCAATCCTTAGATATTTTTTTTAACTTATTGCATCAAGTATGACTTCCAGTAAAATGTTGCTTAAATGGGTGCCAGGGTGGCTCAGTCGCTGAGCATCTGCCTTCGGCTCAGGTCATGATCCCAGGATCCTGGGATCAAGCCCCGCATCGGGCTCCCTGCTTCGCGGGAAGCCTGCTTCTCCCTCTCCCACTCTCCCTGCTTGTGTTCCTTCTTTTGCTGTGTCTCTCTTTGTCAAATAAATAAAATGTTTAAAAAAAAAAAAAAACTGTTGCTTAAAATATATATATATAGTTAGCAGGCATCACTGTTTCATTTATAATCTCCAGGGGAAATCCTTAATAGTCCACCAATAAGTATAAAGTCTACTGGAGATTTTTTTGGTACTCTTATCAGAATAATGATGTTCCCTTCTATTCTTTGCTTTGAAAAGAGATTTCTAATCACAAATTGTCACTGAATTTTATCAAGTGCTTTTTATGCATCCATTACAATATTGAGATTATTCTCCTTTATTCTTTAAATGAGGAATGTTATGTTGGTTTTTGACTGTTAAATGAATCTTGCACTGCTAGAATAAATGTATATTGGGAAATCTGTTCATTATTTCTTCGTATAGCTTTTTTGCTCCAGTCTCTCACATCTCCCTCAGGAATTCCAATTACATATCAAGTGGTACACCAGTTGATATTATCCTCACAGTTCTCTGAAGCTGTTTGTTCTTCTTTAATCTGTTTTCTGTGTTCTTCAAATTATTTACTTTCTATTGCTCTGTCTTAAAATTCACTAACTCCTTTACTCTTTTGTTAGCCATCTCTAGTCTGGTGCTAAGTCTATCCAGTAAATTATCCATTTCAGTTACCATCTGTGTGGCAGGCAGAATGGCCCCCCAGATATCCAGGCTTCTTCCATGGAACCTGTCAATATGTTACCTTACATGACACAGACCAACCCCTGGCAGACAGCCATCAAGGAAATAGAGACCTACCAAGCTTTAGCCACAAAGAAATGAATTTGGCCAACAATCTAAATAAGATTAAAAGTGAATTCTTCCCCCAAAGTCTCCAGTAAGCATCAGCATCCTGCTAACATTCTGACTTTGGCCCATAAGATATGTCCAACCTACAAAACCACGAGATCATAAACAAATGTTGTAATAGCCATTACATATGTGATCATTTGTTACGGTAACAGTAAAAAACCAATACAGATTTTGCTACCTGACAGTAAGGTGCTACTGTAACAAAAACCTGAAACTGTGGAATTATCTTTGGAAGCAAGAAATGGGTAGAAGCTGGTAGAATTTGGGGGAGCATGACAAAAAACGCCTGAATTGCCTTAAACGGAGTGCTATGAGAAATCTGGTCTTTAAGAACACTGCCTGTGAGGGTTCACAGACCACTTGTAGAAATCTGGTCTTGGACTCCATCCTAAAACAGCAGAATGCACATTCTTTTCAAGTGTACATGGAACATTCTCCAGAATACATAACATATTGGGCCACAAAACAAGTCTCAACAAATTCAGAAAGATCGAAGTCATTCCATGCATCTTTTCTGACCACAACGCTATGTAACTAGAAATCAACCACAAGAAAATATCTGGAATAAGCATAAATACATGGGAGTTAAATAACATGCTACTAAACAATGAATGGGTCAATCAAAAAAAAAAAATCAAAGAGGAAATAAAATACATGGAGACAAATGAAAATGAAAACGTAACAGTCCAAAATCTCTGGAATGCAGCAAAAGAAGTTCTAAGAGGGACGTTTACAGCAATACAGGCCTACCTCAAGAAGAAAAATCTCAAATAAACAACCTAACCTTACATCTAAAGGAGGCAGAAACAGAAAAAAATCTAAAACCAGTAGAAGGAAGGAAATAAAGTTTAGAGCAGAAATAAATGATATAGAAACTAAAATATAGAACAGATCAATGAAACCAGAGCTGGTTCTTTGAAAAGATCAACAAAATTGGTAAACCCTTAGCCAGACTCATCAAAAGAGAGGACTCAAAAAAAAAAAAAAATCAGAAATGAAAGAGGAAAAATAATAACCGACATCTCAGAAATACAAAGGATTGCAAGAGAGTATTATGAAAAACTATATGCCAACAAATTGGACAACCTAGAAGAAATGGATGAATTTCTAGAAACATAACCTTCCAAAACTCAATTAAGAAGAAATAGAAAACTTAAACAGACTACCAGTAATGAAATTGAATCCATAATAAAAAAAACTCCCAACAAACAAAAGTCCAGGACCAGATGGCTTCATATCTACCAAACGTTTAAAGAATGTTTAAAACTATTAAAATATTCCAAAACTATTTCCAAAAATAGAGGAAGGAAAACTGAGGCCTATATTGCCCCCATACCAAAAACCAGATAAAGGCACTACAAAAAATGTACTACTATCTGTGATTAACACAGACACAAAAATCCTCACCAAAATATTAGCAGATCAGGGCACCTAGTGACTGCATGCACTCTCTCTCTAAAATAAATGAATAAATCTTTAAAAAAATATATTGGCAAATTGAATCCAACAATCCAAAATGGTTAAAAAAAAAAATCATTTGCCACAATCAAGTGGGATTTATTCCCAGGATATAAGGGTGGTTACATATTTGCAAATCAATCAAGGTGATAGATCTCATCAATAATAAAAAGGATAAAAACCATATGATCACTTCATAGATGCAGAAAAAACATCCAACGAAGTGCAACATTCATTCATGAAAAAAACCCTCAACAAAGTAGGCTTAGAGGGAATATACATCAACATAATGAAGGCCATATATGAAAAACCCACAGCTAACATACTCAATGGTAAAAAACTGAAAGCTTTTCCCCTAAGATCAGGAACAAGACAGGATGTCCCTCTCACCACTTTTATTCAACATACTACTGGTGAAGTCCTAGCCACAGCAATCAGATGAGAAAAAGGAATAAAAGGAATCCAAGTTAGTAAGGAAGAAGTAAAACTTTCACTATTTGCATATATATAGAAAACCCTAAAGACTCCACCAAAAATCTACTAGAACTGATAAATTCAGTAAGGTCGCAATGTGAAAAAATTCAATGTACAGAAATCCACTGCATTTCTATACACTAATAATAAACAGAAAGGAATTAAAGCAATCCCTTTAAAACTGCACCAAAAAATAATAAAATATCTAGGAATAAACTTAACCAAAGAGGTGAAAAACCTGTACTCTGAAAATTATAAAACACTGATGAAAGAAATTGAAGACAACACAAATGGAAAGATATCCCATGCTCATGGATTGGAAGAACAAATATTGTTAGAATGTCCGTACTACTCAAAGCAATCTACAGATTTAATGCAATCCCTATCAAAATACCAACAGCATTTTTTACACAACTAGAACAAACAATCCTAAAATATGTATGGAACCATAAAAGACTCCGAAACAAAACAATGCTGGAGGTATCCCAATTCCAGATTTTAAGTTATACTACAAAGCTGTAGCAATCTAAGCAGTATGGTAGTGACACAAAAACAGA
Organism: Zalophus californianus; assembly: GCF_009762305.2. Classification (NCBI taxonomy): domain Eukaryota; kingdom Metazoa; phylum Chordata; class Mammalia; order Carnivora; family Otariidae; genus Zalophus; species Zalophus californianus. The sequence continues at coordinate 84,553,355 of NC_045606.1, forward strand.
TACACAGATTCATGGAACAGGATAGAAAGCCCAAAAATAAACCCCCAAATATAAGGTCAACTAAACTTCAACAAAAAAGGCAAGAATATGCAATGGGAAAAAGACAGTCTCTTCAACAAATGGTGTTGGGAAAACTGGACAGCTACATGCAGAAGAATGAAACTGGACCAGTTTCTTTCACTATCCACAAAAATAAGCTCAAAATGGATTAAGGACCTAAATGAGAGACCTGAAAGCATAAAAAAACCTAGAAGAGAGCACAAACAGTAATTTCTCTGACACTGGCTATAACAACATCTTTCTAGATATGTCTCCTGAAGCAAGGGAAACAAAAGCAAAAAATAAACTATAGGGATTATCATCAGAATGAAAGTCTTCTGCACAACAAAGAAAACAATCAACAAAACTAAAAGACAACCTACTAAATGGGAGCGGTTATTTGCAAATGACATATCTGATTTTAAGGGTTAGTATCCAAAATATATAAAGAACTTCTAAAACTCAACACTCAGAAAACAAATAATCCAATTAAAAATGGGCATAAGACATGAAAAGACATTTCTCCAAAGACATACTGTTGGTCAATAGACACATGAAAAGATACTCAACATCACTCATCACCAAGGAAATGCAACCTAAAACCACAAAGAGATACCACCTCACACCTGTCAGAATGGCTAAAATCAGAAACATGAGAAACAACAAGTGTTGGTGAGGATGTGGAAAAAAAGGTACACTCACGCACTGTTGGTGGGAATGCAAACTGGTGCAGCCACTACGGAAGACAATATGGAGTTTATGGTTTCTCAGAAAGTTAAAAATAGAAATACCCCATGATCCATTAATCACACTACTGGGTATTTACCCAAAGAATACAAAAACACTAATTCAAAAGGATACAGGCACCCCTATGTTTATTGCAGCATTATTTACAATAACCAGATTATGGAAGCAGCCCAAGTGTTTATCGACAGATCAATGGATAAAGAAGACAGGGTGTGAATACACACACACACACACACACACACACACACACACACACACACACACACACACAATGGAATATTATTCAGCCATAAGGAAGAATGCAATCTTTCTATTTGCAACAACATGGATGGAGCTCAAGAGTATAATGCTAAGTGAAATAAGTCACAGAAAAATATATGATTTCACTTATATGTGGAATTTAAGAAATAAAACAAATGATCAAAAGAAAGAGGAAAGGAAACAGACTCAACTATAGAGAACAAACCGATGGTTACCAGAGGGGAGTGGGTGGGGGATGGGGTAACAGGTGATGGGGACTAAGGAGTGCACTTGTTCTGATAAGGACTGGGTGATGTATGGAATTCTTGAATCACTATATTGTACACCCGACACTAATAGAACACTGTATGTTAATTATGCTGGAATTAAAAAGGAAGGAAGGAAGGGAAGGAGGGAGGTGAGGGGAGGGGAGAAATCCAGTCTTGGAGGATCCTGTAAGAGCACAAAAGGAAGAAGTTATTGTAAACTGGAGTAAAGTGGATATTTGTTATAGGTTAGTGGACAGATTAGCGAAATTGTGTCCCGCAGTTTTGTGGAAACCATAACTTGTAGATGATGAACCTGACTCGAGGGAATTTCCAAGGAAAGTGTTGAAGGTGTGACCTAGTTTCATCTTGCTGCTTATAGTAAAATGTGAGATGACAAATTCCACCAGTGGGCAGCAGCTTCAGCCTGTGCCCATGAGTTCCCACCTGCCTGTGATACCCTCCCTTCCCGACAGCCTGCCCTAAGGATCTTGGACTTGCTGAGCAAGCTCCCAAATTGCAAATGCCAGTTCCTTGTAATAAATCTCTTTATATATTTATCTGCTATGGGTTCTGCTTTTCTGGTTGAATTCTGACTAACAAGGAATTTAAAGCTCTGGAATTTCTTTTTAGTTCCTTCTTATAGTTTTCATTTTCCCTGCTCATTCGTTATAACTATTTCCCATTTAAACTCTTGAAAGCATCTTTTATAAACCTGTTAGAGGTCTTGTCTGCTAATTCCAATGTCCAGGACATATCAGAGTCAGTGTCTGTTGACTGCTTTTTCTCTTAACTACTGGTCACATTTTCCGAACTCTTTGCACTTCTATCAGTTTTTTACTGTATATAAACATCGTGAATGACAGGATGCAAAGACTCTAGAAATTTGATGTTTCTCTAGCAGGCAGTTGGCTGGCTCAAACTCCAAACTTCATCTCTTTGGCTGTGAGTGAGGCACAGCTGAATCTCCACTCAGTGCTTTTGGTTCACAGCTACTGTTTTTCAGGTTTCCTAGAGTTTTCCCCTCTCCACGTATAAACCATGGTCAACCATGGAATTTTGCAGAGTTTGAAATTGATTTGGGCGCTTATCCCAATTGTGGTTCCCTCCTTTCCAGGACTTCCACCATAGGTTTTCATCACTCTTTCCATCTCAAACTATATTCTGACCCCTCTGTCCAGTAAATACTATGGCTTTCTGTGATCCCACATCTAGGAACTGTGGGATCTCTGGAGACTATCCAGAAATACACAAATCTCACCTAGTATAGCCTCTGCTTCTCAGACATCAACTTCCTTCCAGTTTTTGCCTACTTTTTACCACTCACCAGTACTTTCAAATAGTGGTGGGTTTTCCTACTTTTGGGGGGAGGCAAAGTTTTGTACCAATGACATAAGTATTTGCAGTGGGCTAATGTGACCAAGCTACTCCACCATTATCAGAAGCAGGAAGCTCAACCAAATATTTTTTTAATATTCCACTTTATCTTCTCTGTTGACATTTATGCTACAACTCCTATGTTTTTCTTTAGTGGTTACTTAAGAGATTACAATATTCATCCTTATATTATCACAGTCTACCATCAAATAACATAACACTACTTCATGAACAATATAAGAGCCTTACAAATGTGGAATTCTCTTTTCCTCCTTCACGCCCTTTAAATAAATAAATCATTAAATGCAGCACTTCAATATTCTTTAAAAAAAAACCAAAAGGAACAAGCAAGATTCTTCATGTCACTTCCAGCTTTCACATTACTGCACATCTTATGATCTCTAAGTATTTTTTGTTCAGTATCAGTTTCTTATTGTTGGCAATCGTAATCTATTAAATACATATACCAGAGCATACATTAAGGTAAAAAAAAAAAAGTTGCATTACTTAGAACCCCATGAATTTTCTTAATTTGGAAAACACCAAATCTGTAAAATCGGCGCTACCCAAAAAAACATTCATAAAGGAAATAAACTTGGAAGTAGGTCAACCAGCAAACAGAAAATTACTTAGGTTTAGGTGAAGACACTTACCCCTCTTCATTTTCTTTTAGTAAGCGACTGGCAATTCGGATCAGCATGCAGTAAGCAAACTGTGATTTGAGACCGGATTTAGTAAATTTATTCAACATCTTAGAAACAGCAAGGCGATCATTCTTCTTAAGGTGATACAGGACTCCCAATGCGTGGTACTAAAGGACGAGAAAAAGGATGTAACACACAGAAAGCTGAGGAGGAAGAGGACAAACTCCCAGGAAAATAAAATCATATGGCACTTTAGTAAAAAGATACCCATGTCAAATGTATACAAATAGAATACCTTTTTCGTACTGAACCGAACACAGGCAAGGCTGAGAAACTCTTATGAGTTTCACCCCCAGAAATCAAAGATTCAGACTGCACAAGTAGTATCAAAGAGGCGACATACAATCCGAAGATGGCTCTAGCAGGTTCAGCATGGCCCCACACATCCTGAGTACAAAGGCTCTCGGGTCCCAGGCTTTACCAGTGTCACAGGTCTCTGTTAGTGGCTTTAAGTCATCTGTGGCCATGTTAGTAGTTAAAGGAGTAATCTCCTAAAGCAGGCTTAAGGAGTGTAATTATCGTGGCACTTTGTGTAAAAACACAATGATCAGAGTTAAGAGAGCTAGAATGTTTCTTGAGGGAAAAATTACTACTCAATTTCCGCATAACTAAATATGCTAACATGAGAAGTTATAAACACTGAAAGGGGATGAGTAAGTATCCTCTCAAGTACACAAAATTGCCAATTAAGATTTTAATCTTGTTCCTTTTAATTAGGAATTAATAAATATCAAAAGATCTTTCCAACAAGATGGTTTTTAAGTTTCACAAAATAAAAATTACTCTTCACTGTTTGTGTAATGTCTACCATAACCAAGTTCCGAAAAGCTTAGAACTGGGACATCCTTCATCACAAACTGTTTTTCAAATAAAGGACAGAAATGCAGCATGAAGGACCTTTGGAATGAGCATCTCCAACTACCGCTGAATGTAAGAATCCTTCCTGAACATTCCTACAGCTTTTACAAAACACTCGCAGGGTCTCAGACAGTAATTCTAATCAGTGCGATATCTACTTGAGAATATGTACTAATAGGCTGCTCAATATTAGCCTTTAGCTAGTACACATCTGGGAAGTCAATACATTGCCCCTAAGATGGACGGTTAAAGAAAGCTGGTCTCAAGACCCAATATGATTCAATGGCAGTACCTGGACCATAATGTTGTCACTGGAAGCCGCTTCTTGGGCTTCGTTGACCCAGCGCTTAACCACGTCATGGCTTATCTTCATCATGTGCTAGACACAGAGCAAAATAAGAGTAGATCATGCATGGTCATTAGAGGTTTGCAAGCATAAACTGGTTTTCTTAGAAAATCACTAACAGGGGTTCCTGGGTGGCTTAGTCGGTGGGCGTCTGCCTTCGGCTCAGGTCATGATCCCAGGGTCCTGGGATCGAGGCCCGCATCGGGCTCCCTGCCCAGCGGGAAGCCTGCTTCTCCCTCTCCCACTCCCCCTGCTTGTGTTCCCTCTCCCGCTGTCTCTCTCTCTGTCAAATACATAAATAAAATCTTAAATAATAATAATAATAATAATAAAAGAAAGAAAATCACTAACAGACGTTTCCAAATGAAAGAGACAACTCTGTAGCTTTTAGGAATCTATTTTAAGTCTCTACTCCCAAGGCAAGTAATAAACCAGAAACTTTCTCCAGGACATGTGTGTGGGGGTGGGGGGCCCTGAGAGACGTGGGTGAAAGGATGCAATGAGAGGGGAGGGACAGCAAAGGAAGAACTAATGAATAGAATGGTGCTTAAATAATGTTCATATTCCTGGTTTTACTTCCAGGAAACTCAACTGGAAGAAAAAAAAGAAACAGTACTGATATACTGAGCTGTAAAACTTGGCCAATTATATTCCAGACCCAGAACCTCTTGTGATTCAGATGACCTAATCCATTCACACAGGAACAACCAATTTTCATCAAACACAATGTGATAAAGCTGTAATGAATGCATTTTGTTTTGATAAAAAGGGGAAAGAAAAGGTATTGCTGAAACAAAGACCACTCTCCGGTAAGAAATTTAGAAGTGGGACAGGAGGCTTTGGATTGAAGGCCACCACACATGCTAATGAAAACTGAGGTAAAAAGGCAAGAGGCCGAAGTACATCTCAGAAAGATTTAAAAAATAAAAATTTTTAAAAATTGGCCAGTGTCTTCTCTGTCCACCATCTCATCCTTACCCCCATTTTCATTATGTATACAACAGAACTCTGATTACCAAAACCTTTCAACATGGAAGTGTTATGGTTTTTTTTTAACCAAGATTTAATATACATTTATTCTTAACACGTGGGACATAAAGATTTCATACTGAATAAATAATATTCATTAAGCCAAAAAAGGAAAAAAGGAGGAATTTACATCAAGTTTTAGCTACACTGTTTGAAATACAAATATGCAGATTTTATCACTGAAAAAATCTCAATTGTGTTTCTTCACCAGGAACTTCAATTGAACCTAGAACTTTTTCACACCTCGATTAGAAAGAAAACAAAACAAAAACCCAGAAAAAAATAAACCGTAAGTTGACTGACTGCTGAGACAGCAAGGACTTTTTACAGAGACCTGTACAGCATCACACCAAGAGGGAAAATTTATGTTTTTAACTGCCCATTTTTATGCTCCTCTGATAAAACACTCCAGGATAAAGTAATAGAGATGTATCTATATTTTGTGAATGTTGCGTTTGTGAGAAATCGCAGTGATATTTTGTTTTTCCCACAGACACTGTAGCGCCTGTAAGACCCAGGCAGCTACTTGCTCACTTACTAAGGAAGACACCAGTGCAGAGCTGGATACGCTGGAGACTTTGTCCACGATGGCCTGCTTCATGTATCTCTCAATGGCCTGCAACATTGTTCCCTGATAACATGCATAAAGAAAACACTGTTGAAGCAAAACAGTTTCACCCAAAATTACTGCTTCAAAATAATTTACAAAAACCAGTCATCTATTTGTTTCTGTGCCAATATTTAGAATGCATTATAAGGATTATCATGTAACAGATAATCCTATTCCAGAGGGCAGGACCCAGACAACTGAGTGGAATCTTCAAAGAGGACTTTTTAAGAGTATATGGAAGGAAAAAAATGAACTGTTCAACAACGAAATCAACGGTCTCAAAGTGGAGAATCCCAGTCTGAGCAAAGGCATAAGTACAGGCTCAACTTACTCAGGGCTGTTATAAAAGAAATTCCTAGATGGGGATGGAGCTGTTTTGAAATTCTGAAGATGCCTCTGTATGAAGGGGATGAATTTTATATGGATCCCATAGAGTCCTATAAATCAAATGTAATCCCTGATTTTAGATAACTGAGAATTAAATGTTTAATACACTACTACCGTGAGCTCTCAATATGAACTCCTCTGAAAATAAAATTCTTTTTAAATTTAACTGGAGGAAAGCTGAGCACTGGGAAGGTGGTAGCAGATGAAGGTGTGTAAACAGACCTAAGATCAATATTCAAGTAGACAGGCTTACTGCTATAGCACTGCCATTGTCACGTCTTACACGGCCAATTTAATATGAAAAACAAAAACAACCACAGCCAAACAGCTGAGCGGCTGTTTGTACCATTGTACCATTTCTATTACTCCTCTTAGGATCCGGACTTACCATTTACTCTTACTCAACCTTTAAAACCTGAGAAGATTGTAACCATCCACACAAAATATACCCAGGCGTGAACGTAGCTGAAATATTATTCAAGATGCTTGGCAATGCCCAGCCTGCCTTTCATTTTAACCTTTCCTACTCAGAGTTCCTAGAAAGGGACAGCCTAACATACTCTATAACCTCATCCCTCCAGATGTGAGGGATCAGATCTGACTCAGATCTACATGGTTACAAGCCACTGGCTGGCTGATGGCTAACCAGGGTCTCTCAAATATTTCAATGAGGAGGCCTGAGCCTGCTAAGTGATGGATCATAACTGTAAATATCCGAGAAATCTTGCTGCTGAGTTCCTTAGAGCTGCCCTATTTCTTGTTCTGGCATCCGTTGTAAGCTTTACCTCAAATTCTGAGAGATCTATTTCCTATAATAAAGTTTAAAAAAAATAAATTCAAATGGGTTTTGGTTTCCCACAAGCAACGTTCCCTGACTACAACAAAATTCCGTGAGGGCAAATACAGAGAAAATAGACTAATCTAAATAAACAAAAGGAAAAGACGACCTGAAAGAAAAAAAAGCCTGGAGGCACAAAAGCCTTTCTGGTGGTCATGTTTCTATAATACTGAAGATTCACAGAGTCAGACTAGGGAATCCTATTAAATTTACATGGCCACCTGTAGATAAACACAGTGTCCCTTTTATGCCTCAGGAAACAAAGAGAACTTACATCAGTGATTCTGCAGAGAGCCCTGATGGCTGGGCCTCGGTACACATCTTCCTTTCCAGTCATGTCCTTAGTCAGACTAAGAAAAAAAAAAAAAAAATCAAATGAGTTACCATGAATCAATTAACATCTCTCCTGTGGAGTCCACCCCTAGCTAATTCCAATTGTCCCCATAATTATCTTAATGCAGTGATTAATTCGGCAGATATTCACTGTCTTCTGCAGATAAATATTAAAACTATCGGGTAGAAGGCTGTTCTAAATCCCAATAGAGCAGGGAGCAAAACAAAGTCTTTGCCTTCATGGAGCTAACATACTAATGAGAGGAGAGATAATATACTCTATCACATAAACAAAATATATAATTTTAGATACTGATAACTGGCATAAAAAGTAAAGACAATGGTCTAGAGAACCACAGGCCAAAATCCCCCCAAATCCTAAAAACCCATCAGACTAGACAACTCCTCAAAAGACACGAACTACAATGATTAACTCACAAGGTCGTGCTCTCTCTCAGGAAGGGCTTTCTAAACAACGGTCAATGCCTTCAGACCTTTCTACTGCATCTCAAAGAATAAGCAGAGGAGTTGGACGGAGCTACTGACTTCCGTGCCCATACTTTAAAGAGGTTTTTAGCCTCTATACTCTGTTACTCACCCTTTTATCTTCCTGTCCCCCAAACGGACTATTCATCCCCCTCCCCCTTTTGCCTCCCCTTCACAGGGTCCAAAACAGCCTACAACTCCACCTCGCTCCATCAGGATGCCAAGAGGAGAAAATTGTGAAGAACTGATAGTCCTTCAGTTTCTTTATTTTTTTAGTTAAAAAAATATTTTCATATGAGTATGCTTTGAAAACATTCAGAAGGGTATAAAATACAAAGTCCAAGTCTTGCCTCACCCACCCTCGCCTCTAGTGCCGCTCAGCTAAAGACAGTCATTGTGAACCGTTGCTTATGTTTTCTTAAGGAACTTTTTAAAAATCTATAAGACCATAGAGACATAAAAACACATGCAGGTGAACTCCACTCTTCTGGCACCTCCCTTTTTCACTTAATATAGCTTAAGAATCTTTCCTTATTGGTAGATTTATTTTTTCAATTTTAGGTATCTATATATTTTTAAATATCCAAATATATATCTAAAATATCATTTTAATAGTGACACAGATTTCCACTGTTGAGATATAAATAATTTATCAACCAGTTTTTTTCATAAATATTTGCATTTTTCCAATTAGATAAAAACTGAAGCTTGGCAGGTTCAGTTTCTTCTAAGGTCTCTCTCTCCTTGGCTTCTGCACTGCATGAAAGCAGCCATGCACAATACATAAAAAATAGGCATGGCTGTGTTCCAATAAAACTTTATTTACAAAATGAGGCGGCAGTTTTAGCCATGGGCCATAGTTTGCCAACCACTGCTCCATGCTTCTCTCTTAGTTTGGGCTGCCCTGACAAAGGCTTACAGACAGGTAGTTTATTTGGGAATATGTTCTGAGGGAAGGGAAGGGAAGACAGGGAGGGAAGGAGGGAAATTAATACAAAGAAATTTTCTCTAGTGGGTCACTGCTGCAGGCAACTAGTTACTTAATGAGCGATCTTCTGAGGACCCTTATGAGATCCATGTCAGAACCACATTTCCAAGGGATGAAAAGGAAAGAATTTACCCACTAGGTCTTAGCCACCCACTGGCAGAGGGTTAACCCCAAAGTGTTAACTTCCCATTCGGTTAAATTCACATGTTAACTCCCACAGGTGAGTTCCAGGTGAGTGCCCAAACTGGAGTGCCAGAGAAAGTGCAGGGCAAGAAGCCAAACACACGGCGTATGCTTGGAGTGAGGCACTATGGACACAAGGGAGCTGGACCCTGCCCGGAGCAGCTGACTGCAAGCAGAACTGGGATCACAGAGAAGGCCTGAGAAAATGTGAGGTGGCTCAAAAGCAACACCCAGAACAGTCCATCCTTTGCACCCCTCAAACTTGAACGTGTCCTCCATTAAATCTAACCTATCACCGAGTCTTCAAGATGGTAACCATCCACTATTTCTACAAGACACAGGAAAAGGAGTGGAATATGGTACAATCCTTGCTGCTACAACACATTCCAAAGCCGTAACTGAGATTCACCATCTCCTTCCCATAATCACCCCTTCTATATTTCCCTCACTCTTAGCCAGCACTTTAGCTTATCTTGGTCAGGTGTCTGGTAAGTGGCTCAAACCTTTATCCCAAAGAATCTGAGCTCTTTGTTGGAGATTTACCAGGGCTGGACCACTGGCTGTTCCCTATTCTCTATTCACCATTGTCTCAGGCATGAACACATCAAAATATACTCAATACCTTGAATTCCAGATACAGTCCTCTCTTCCACGTTTGTATAGCGACAAGCCTAGCTCCTGACAGTGATCAAGGTCAATTACCTCTATGAGGGCAGCAGCTCCTTTCTTTACCTGCTGGTCCCCCACATAAATAATCCAAAGCAGCCTAACAGTAGTCATCATTTCGAATGTGCCAACTGGCTCCCTGTCTGCCCCAGGACTCCTCTGACACTGGAGTATGGGGTACCTGTGGTTGCCAACTTGTCACTCAGACACATAGATCCAGAAGCGTGGGTTATTTCTGTGCTGAAGGCAATCCTCAAACAGTGGGAGCTAGAAGTCAATGGGTTAAATGCTTCCCCCTGTTCATCCCTGAAAACACTGTCCCTTGGGAAACAGGGCCTTTAACCCACATTCTGGGTGGGGATGGGAAGCATAAGTTCTACAAGTGGGTGACTGGGAGCAAAGGTGAGAAAAGCATGTGCTACTTCTACCTCTTAATTCCTGGACCCACATATTGTATTTATTGGTACCATACACTACACTGACCATCAATGTAATGCATAGACTGCATCCCACAGGAGAATTTTCTAACTGAACGGGGTCCCATCTCTAACCTACTACCTCATCTGAGCATTCAGTAGGTCATCCCATCATCCCACTAGGCTGTCAGCTCCTAGGTGAAACAGAATATGGTAAAACTACTGGATCTCTTAAGTCATGAGCCTACTGTCACACCATTTTTGCCATAAAATGAGTGGCAATGCCGTGTAGGATACCATGAACATAAGAAACTATACAACTCAGACCTACTGAAAACCCCTGGATCATCTTCTATGTGGTGTTTTTGCCATTAATTAAGAGAAACTTAGGTAGTCAAATTTAATCAATCTTTTCTTTCATTGCCTCTGGAACTGTAGTCCTAACAAAAGCTTTTCCCTACAACAAAAATAAAGAGGAATATACTCATCTTTTCTTTTAGTACTTGCATGCTTTCATTTTTAAAATTTATATTCCTTATCCATTTAGAGTTTATTTGTATATAGGATGTGAAATATAGATCTAATTTTATTTTTCCAAGTGACTACTCAGTTGTCCCAGCATCATATATTAAGAAGTACCTGTTTACCCCAGTGATTAGAGATGCCACTTTGGCAAATACTAAATTTCCACATGTATTTGGGTCTAATTCTATGCTTTCCATTTGGACCAGAAAATTCTGAAAATGTAGATCAGCATGGCCAAGGTGACTCATTACAGAGTCATCACACAATTTTATTCCAGGGTCTATTCATGTGTCAGTACCACACTGTTTTAAGTGTTCAGGCCTCAATACTGCACTGGTTGGTAGAGCTCACAGTTTTTCTTTTACAGTTACTTCCTGGTTATTCTTAAATGTTTGTTTTTCCATGTAAACTTTAGCATCAACTTTTCTAACTCCAAAATAGATAGCCCGTTGATTTTTTTCATTGAGACTGAACCGATTTTACAAATTAGAGAGCACTGAACTTTATGATGTTTAATTGATCTACTCAAAAACATGTACATTCGTTCAAATATACTTTGAGTCTTTCAGGGCTTTAAATTATTTTTTCCTCTTATAAGTTTTCTGCATAAGTTCTTCTAAGGCGATCATATCATTCTACATTCCCACCTACAGTATACTTGGTGTTGAAGCAGGCTTGTTGATTGGTGTTGTCAGGTTTTGTTATTTTAACGAAGATTCTAGTGGGTATGGAAGGATATCTCACTGAGGTTTTAATCTGCATTTCCCTAATGACTAATAATATTGAGAACATTTCCATGTATTTCTTGGCCATTTGTATATCCTTTTATGAAGTGTCTGGTTTTCTTCAGAATTTTTAATCTCCATGGTTTCTCAGCAAGGTCACACAACTGTCTACATATGCAGAGGGGTCATCTACTCTATTAGTTTTCTATTCCTGCTGTAACAGATGACCACAATTAGTGCCTTCAAAGAAAAGATTCTTACAGTTCCGCGGATTAGCAGTCCAACACAGGGCTCACTGGGCTAAGATCACTGTGTCAGCAAGGCTGCATCCATCTCAGAAGCAAAATACATTCACCCCATCCCAAGATCCCCCGAGATCTCAACGCATTACAGCACCAACTCAAAGTCCAAAAGCTCATCGAAATCCCACTGATTCAAAAATCCTGACCTTAGCATCAAAATCAGTTAGGTACGGGTGAGACTGGGTATACTCTCTCCCGAGGCAAAATTCCTCTCCACCTGTGGGCCTGTGAAACTAGGAAACAAGTTGTGTGACCCCAAATACAAGGGTGGGGCTACCACAGGATAGCACTTGCAGACTTTGCTGTTCACAAGGAGAAAATGGGATGAAAAAAAAAGAAGAAAAAAAAGTCACTGGTCCTAAGCAATTCTGAAATCCAGCCAAGCAAACTGGAGAAGGTTTCAGGTGCTGGGGAGAATTCTCCATCGTTCTCAGCTCCACACTATGGGCCTGCAACCCTGCCCTCAGAGCCATCCTTCCTTTTTGTGAGGGCGGCGCATGTTTAAAGCTGAGCAGTCTTCTCGGCCGGTTTCCTATCGGAGAATTTGGGACTCTGACAACCTTCTTTCACTTTGTCCTCTCTCTGTCCCTTTCATTCCAGACTAGCAGTGGTGCTGCTGCTGTAAGAGTCTCAGACATATAACGTCTCAGTTTCAGGTGCACAACATAATGATTTTTGTAAAGAACTCCTGGCTCTTAAACAGGTGTCTCCTCAATTTATTTCTCTAGTCTCAAAATTCTACTGTAAGTGGTAAAAAGAAACCAGGCCACACCTTGACACTCTGGAAATCTCAGTTAAACATCCAAGCTCACAAGTCCTGATTTCTATATAACTGCAGGCACAATCCTACTAAGCTCTCTGCCACTACAGGACCAGGGTCCCCTTCCCTCCAGTTGCTAACACCTTCCTCATTTCCTTCTGAGCCTCCCAGCAGTACCTTTAGTGTCCATATTTCTACCAACAGTATGTTCACAAGGATCTGAGCATTCTCTACAGTGGTGTTTTCTCTACCCTGCTCCTCACTTCTTTCTGAGTCTACCAAGGTCATTAACATCCAGCTTTCCACTAACACTCTGTTCAAGGCAATGTAGGCCTTATCTGTCATGTTCCCCCAAATTCTTCCAGCATCTACTTGTTGCCCAATTCCCAAAGCCACTTCCACATTTTCAGGTATTTGTTACAGCAGTACCCTACTTCCAGATACCAAAATCTCTAGTAGTTTTTCCCACAGCTTTGAGATATAATTGGCATATAATATTGTATAATTTTAAAGTACACAATGTGTTGATTTGATGCTTATACAAGATCTACTCGTTTTCTATGGCTACTGTAACAAATCACCTCAAACTTAAAGACGAAAGACCACGTTCACTTCTTTATCTTACAGTTCTGTAAGTTAGAAATGCAACACAGGTCTCACCAGGATAACATCAAGGTATTGGCAGGCCTCCTTTTGGGAGGCTGTAGGGGTGAATCCATTTCCTTGCCTTTTCTAACTGCTGGGGCCACCCACATTCCCTGGCTCACGGCCCCCTTCCTCCAGCAACATCGCACCTGTGACCTGCTTTCATCATCACATCTCTTTACTGACCTTTCCACTTTCTTCTTCCACTTTTAAGGACCCTTATCGGGCCCACCTGCATCATCCACCCTATTCTCCCTACCTGCTGATTAGCAACTTTACTTCCCCTTTGCGGTATAATGAAACATATTGTAGGTCCTGGGACTTAGGCCAGGGATATCTTTGGACGGCCATTATTCTGCCTACTACATCTACTAATCTCTTAAAATGAGCTAGAAGCAAACCATAATTCATGGCAGCCTAACAGGATTCAGAAGGAAGTACTAACAGCTAAACAAACAAAAAACCCTAATCTATTTTTAATTTTTCCAACATTTAGTGAGTACAGCAATCCAAGTGAAGATTTTCTGTTTGTTACTTGTGGCAAATATTGTTAGCTAACTAATCCAATACCCATTTCCAACCCCTTCTCCCTTGCCTGCCCCCAATACTTGGCCTTTAAAAGCGAAATCGTCACTTTCCTGGTCCTAACAAGAGTCGAGAGTTGTATAACACAGCTGTGTCAAATGAAATCTACAAATTGCCTTGGGAAAAGCTATTGCATACCTGATAAAAGAGGCAGATGGTGCTGGCCCTCCCTGGCCCCCTTCCCGGTACCCCTCCCACCTTGAATGGTGCACTGCCAGTAATTCAGGCATCTATTCTGCAATCATGTGAGATTCAAGAGACACCAGCCCTCACACTGTTGCACTACTGAACCAACGCTAGCTACTCTATGCCTAGTGACTACATCTGCCTTTTGGTTATTTTCAGCTGAAAGCTTCACTAATTGAAACTTATTCAATACAACTGCTGGTTAAAAACAAGCACCCTCCTCCAAAATTTATGTTGTTGTACAAAGACCAAATTCACTTAAATGAATTATAATTAATAATTAGATTATCCATCCTGACTCCAGGACACTGGGAAATTTTCAAAATTTTAAAGAAAATAAATAGCCATAATCCCAAACACCCAGAGATAATCTACTGGTAATATATCAGCATATTTCCATCCATATATTTTTATATATGTACATAAAATATGTTTTAAAGGGAGACTATATAAAGTACATGGACTTGAATTCAACTCTCATTCAGCACTTTATGAGGACTTTTCCATATCATTAAAGATGTCTCAAAAAATTAAAATAATCCCATAATCTGATTATGACATGGTTAATTTATATATAATTAAATTCAACAATAGCAGACATTTAAATTGTTTCACCCTTTCTGCTAGTGTAAACAGTGTTGCAATGAACATTATTACATATAAGTCTTCCTGTGCTATCTCTGATTATTTTCTGAGCATAGTTCCATCGACATGGGATTACTGTGTCAAAGGGATAAAACTTTTCAAACGTTCAACATCTGAATGCTGTCAAACTGCTTTCTAGAAAACCTGAATCAATTTATTATTCTGCCTCCTGTATATACAAGAATATCAGTCTCCCTTACAAGCACCTACTGCCTTTTTTCTTTTTTGCCAATTTGATGGGTAGAAATCTTATAACTCATTTGAGTTTTTAATTTACATTTTTTGGTTATGAGAGAATGACTAAAAACAACCAGATCCTTTATATTGGTATTGTAAGAACTATCACTTGGAATTTTTTTGAAGTAGAAGAGTTCTTTACATATTATATATACTAGCCTTTTGATATACTTATTGTAAATATTTTATGTCAATGTATCATTTACATTTTGGTTCTGTTTACATATTATTATGAACATTTAAAATGTATTAGCAAATCCGTTAGCATTACCCTTTGTGACTTCTTTGCTTTATCAGATAGACATGGTTTTCACATGATGACAACCACATTTTAGGAAAGAATGCTTTAAGATTTTTTTTTAATTCCTATTTGCTTTCTTACAGTCAAAAAAGTAAAACTAATAGAAAAAGAACAACAAATATTCCACTAAATATATAAGTACTCCAGGTTAGGTTCTGACCATTCACATACCTGCTCGTGACAATTATCACATCCTCAGATATTGTAGCCATTTCTTTGATGGTAAGGTAGCACATTCTTCTCAGTGTTTGCTGAAAAATTATTTATATAAGGCAACAGGTTATTCATAAGGAAATGGTCCTTGAAACTGTTGAAGTGAGGGCCCCAAGTAGATATACTTAGAAGATTATTCTTAATAAGATTCTCATCTATCCAAAAAATCCTTCTGAAAATATCTGGATGAGAAAACGTTCAGAACACTACTGTTTCCGAAACAAGTAAATGATGCACTGACATAGTGAAAAAACATCTAGGTGAAAATTTTAAAATTTAAATTAAAAATTAAAATGATATTTACACATAGATCCAAACTTTGACAGTGTAAATCCAAAAACATAGATTTCTCCAAGTGTTAAAGGATTATCCTGGAAAATGTATTTTTAAAATTCTTTAAATATATGGATGGAGAGACATGCAGGCTCCTTATCTTCCTCAGTCCAACATACACAGATGTTTTTCCTTGAAGTATTTGTGCTTGTATAACCAACTTCCATTTTCAATTATCAAGATTTCAGTTTTCAAGATATCTGTGTCCAAAGTAACAGTTCATGTAACAATAGTAAAGTTTCACCTATGCTCCTCCTCACCTGGTCTCTGGTTTATTCATACACTGTGGGCACTGGTTCCTCTAGCCTATCTAGCCACATTCTCTACCAACAACTTCATATTTCTTATAAGTAGTGAAACTCAAATACACCAGACCCAGCTCCAGACTCCAAGCTGTAGAAAGAACCTGGTGGAAACTACTGAGCCCATTAAGGAAAGAGAAGAAGGAAGTGAGGATTCTCATGGTGATAAAACACAGAAAAAATCACCCCAAGAAAAAGAAAGCCAGTCGGGGTCAGATGAATGGGGCAGATGATAACCATACGAAGCTACCATTAGAAGAAAACAAAAAATAAAAACCACAACTTCAGAGTTGAAGAAAAGTTGTCCTCTCCCCCAAAATAAAAATCTACCATGAAGCAGAATAAAACTGGAGACACCAAAAATTGAGCTAAAGCACAAAAAATAGGGGGTGGGGCCCTCAACATCAGTCATCAGGGAAATACAAAAAACCGTATTTCAGATACCACCTCACACTCACCAAAATGGCTAAAAATCAAGAGTGACAATACAAAGTGTTGACAAAGAGGTGCCAGGAACCACTAAAATATACTGCCTAAACAAACACACTGAAATGTTGGATAAAATAGGAACAAAAAATTTAACTACATAGCCAAGGGTAAAACGAAGTGAAATTCATAGATGCCAAAGTGGAAAAGCAAACACCTCCCAGCCAGAGAAGTACAGACCCGGGACCTTCCAGGCAAAGGATAAAGTATCCAAAGTCTAGGAAGGACAAGGTTCTAAAAGGTATATTCTCCAGGCTCAGGGAAAATTATTCTAGATAATAACTCAGAAATATAGCAAGAAATGGAGAGTGAAGGAAAAGTGGTAAACAGTAACAAGGCAGTATGGTATTAGCTACAGAATAGACAAATAAATGAATGGGACAGAATAGACACTGAGAAATACACCCATATAAATACAGTCAATTGATCTTTGACAAAGGAACAAAGGCAGTACAATGGAGCAAAGATAGTCTGTTCACCAAATGGTACTAGAAGAACTGGACATCCACATGCAAAAAAAAAAAAGAATCTAGACACAGACCTTACAGTCTTAACAAGAATTAACCCAAGGGGCGCCTGGGTGGCTCAGTCATTAAGCATCTGCCTTCGACTCGGGTCATGATCTCGGGGTCCTGGAATCGAGCCCCGCATCGGGCTCCCTCCTCAGTGGGAAGCCTGCTTCTCCCTCTCCCACTCCCCCTGCTTGTGTTCCCTCTCTTGCTGTGTCTCTCTCTGTCAAATAAATAAATAAAATCTTTAAAAAAAAATAATTAACCCAAAATGGATCACAGACCTAAATATAAAATGCAAAACTGTAAAACTTCTAGGAGAAAACCTAGATGACCTTGGATATGATGATAACATTTTAGATACAACTCCAAAGGTATGATCATAAAAGAAATAATGAATAAACCAGCCTTTTCTTGGGGGGTGGGCAGGGAGAAGAGCAGAGAGAGAGAGAGAGAGAATCTTAAGCAGACTCCACATGCAGCATGGAGCCTGATGCAGGGCTCAATCTCACAACCCTGAGATCATAACCTGAGACAAAATTAAGAGTTGGATGCCCAACCGACTGAGCCACCCAGGCACCCCCCCCCCTTTCTTTAGAGGAGAGAGAGAGAAGCCAGCCTTTATTAAAAGTAAAAACTTCAGGGGCTCCTGGGTGGCTCAGTCGTTAAGTGTCTGCCTTCTGCTCAGGTCTTTGGGATAGAGCCCTGCATCAGGCTCCCTGCTCCGCGGGAAGCCTGCTTTTCCCTCTCCCACTCCCCCTGCTGTGTTCCCTCTCTGGCTGTGTCTCTCCCTGTCAAATAAATAAATAAAATCTTAAAAAAAAAAAAAAAAGTAAAAACTTCAGCTCTGCAAAAGACAATGTCAAGAAGATGATAAGACAAGCCACAGACTGGGAGAAAATATTTGTAGAACACATCTGATACAGGATTATCACCCAAAATATACAAAGACCTCTTAAAAGTAAAAAATAAGAAAAACTTGATTAAAAATGAGCCAAATACCTTAAGACACTTCACTTAAACAGATAAATGACAAATAAGTATATGAAAGTATAAGTATTCAAATGTAAGAATTCTTTTTATATTATAGATGCTCCACATCATGTCATTTGGGAAAGGCAAATTTAAACAATGAGATACCACTATATTCCTATTAGAATGGCCAAAATCCAGAACACTGACAACACCAAATGCTAATAAGGATGTGGAGCATCAGGAACTCTCATTCATTGTTGGTGGGAATAAAAGTGGTATAGCCAATTTGAAAGGTTTGGGATTTCTTACAAAACTAAACATACTCTTACCGTACAATCCAGCAATCATGTTCCTTGGTTTTACCAAAAGAAGTTGAAAACTTACGTCCATCTAAAAACCTGCATACAGATGTTTATAGCATTTTTAAAAATTTTTATTTCATTTTTAATTCTTTAATCTCTACACCCAACATAAGGCTTGAACTTACAACCCCAAGATCAAGAGTCACACACTCTACTGACCGAGCCAGCCCAGCACTCTATAGCAGCTTTATTCATAATTGCCAAAACTTGGAAGCAACCAAGATGTCCTTTAGTAGGTGAATGGATAAACTGTGGCACATCCAGACTACAGAATATTACTCAGCACTAAAAAGAAAATGAGCTATCAAGCTGTGAAAAGACATGGAGGAAATTAAATGTATATTACTAAGTGAAAGAAACCCATCTGTAAAAGATACATGCTATATAATTCCAGCTACATGACATTCTAGAAAGGGCAAAGCTATGGAGACAGTAAAAGCATCTGTGGTTGCCAGGTTTTGGGGGTTAGGACGGGGAATGAATAGCTGGAGCACAGATTTTTTAGGTCAGTGAAAATACTCTGTATAATATTTAAGGACAGATGCATGTCATTATACATTTGTCCAAATCCACGTAATGTCTAACACCAAGAGTGAGTATTAACATAAACTATGGACTCTGTGTGATTATGACGTGTCAATGTAGGTTTATGTATTGTAACCAATTTACGACTCTGGTGAGAGATGTTGATAAGTTGTGGCATCAGGGAGTATCCAGAAAATCTATGTATCTTCCTTTTAATTTGCTGTGAACGTAAAACTTTTCTAAAAATATAAAGACTTTCTTTAAAAAGTGGTGAGGACGTGGATAAATCACAATGAACAACCAAAAAACACACAAGAAATGATGTTATGACATACATGAGTAAATATGTGTGTGTGTATATATACATATATATATGTTTATATATTCATATACATAATAAGAGTGTCCTAAGGTTCTCAAATCTTCCATGAACAGGTACAAGATAAAGATGAATACTAAATTCTGAAAGTCAAATAATCATGTTGTAATTTCTAGGGTAACCACTAGAACTTCCAAACTATTATCCCATTAATGCTCTGTTCGTTTTTATTCAGTCCTTTTTCTCTCTTGGCTTCATTTTGGATAATTTCTATCTGTCCTCAAGGTTACTGATTTTTTTCCCCTACAGTCTCTACTCTATTAACCCCATGAGATATATTTTTCATTTAATATATGCTAGCTCATATAAATATTTTTCCTTAACTTCTAGAGGCATATTTGGGTCTCTCTGGATGCCTTCTATTTTGCTCCTCATTCCTATTATGTCTTTCTATATATTCTTAGGCATAAAGGTTCTATATATAATAGCTGTTTTATCATTATCTGCTCCTTCCATCATCTTATCATTTCTGGTTTGGGTCTATTGATCCATTTTTCTCCTGGTTATGGATAATATTTTCCTGCTTCTTTGCTTACCTCATAATTTTTTAATGGATGCTGTATATTGTGAAGTTTATACTGTTTGGTGCTAGATTTTGTTGTATTCTTTTACATGGTATTGTACTTTACTCTTCATGAGATTAAATTACCTGGAATCAAATTTTTACTTTTGAGGTTTGCTTTTGAGCCTTTTCAAGCTTTAGTACACATCTAATATATTCCCATTACTAAGGTGATGATGCCTGAGAACTATGCCAGATGACAAGGTTTTTCTGCTCTCACTGGATGGAAATAGGAACGATTTTCAGTCCTGTGTTCTGGTGATTCTTTCTTTAGCCTTGAGTAGTTTCCTTTTATATATGCACAGATCAATTCTTACCCAAAGATTCAAGGGGAGCCCCACAGCAAATTGCTGGAAGTACTTCCTTCCTTTCTTGCTTCTCTCCCTCTCCCCTGACTTCTGTCCTCTCTAGTACTCTGCCCTACAAATTTGAGCTTTCTTGTTTGGCTTCCTCGTACTCCATCTGTTTTCTCAACTCAGAGAGGTAACTAGGCTCCTTTTCAGTGTGCCCTCCTTGACCTGATACCTGTAATCTGCCTCTGGGCAATGAGCTAATGCAATCCTAGGGCTCACTTTGTTCTTCTTTTTCTTCGGATCATAATCCTGGGATGGTTGTTAATCTAATGTCTGAAAACTACTTAATATATTTTATTTGATTTTCTAGGTATTTGCAGTAGCAGGATAAACCTAACCCCTTAACTGCATCATGGCTAGAAACAAACAGAAATATGTTTTTAATATCAAAACATTTTGTGAATTACCTAGGGACTCTTTTATTATTCAATTCCAACACCAGTCCATTTTAATTAGAGAACACAATCTGTACAATTTCATTCCTTTAAAAATTTGTTGCATCTTGAATTATGGCTCTGTATATAGTTGATTTTTATAAATGTTTTTTGTGTTCTTCATTTACATTTAATGTAGATAGTAATATATTTGGGTCTATATTTACCATCTTATTGTATGATTTATGTTTGTCCTTCTTGATTGATCTTTCTTTTTCTCCCCCTTCTTATGGCATGACTTTTCAGCATTCTATTTTTTTGCACAATTAGTTTGAAAGAAAAAAACAATTAATAGAGAAAAGTCAATGAAACAAAAAGCTGGTTGTGTGAAGAGATCAATAAAGTTTATAAAGGTCTAGATAAACTTCCCAGGAATAGAAAAAAGCAATTTACCACTATCAGAATGAAAGAAAAGACATTACTACAGATCCTACAAACACTAAAAAAAATAAGAGAATATCATGAACAGTTTTAAGGAAACAAAGTTCAACGAATTCCATGAAATGGATAAACGCCTTGAAAGACACGAACTACCAGACCTCACTGAAGAAGATAAATAATCTGAATAGTACCATATCTATTTCTTTTTAATGGAGTTAATTTTCAAAAATCTTCCCTTAAATAAGACAGTTTTGGGGCACGTGAGTGGCTCAGGAGATTAAGAGTCTGACTCTGGATTTTGGCTCAGGTCATGATCTCAGGGTTGTGACATCGAGCCCCTAGTTGGCTCCGCAGGTACTGGGCATGGAGCCTGCTTAAGATTCTCTTTCTTGGGGTGCCTGGGTGGCTCAGTCGTTAAGCGTCTGCCTTTGGCTCAGGTCATGAACCCAGGGTCCTGGGATTGAGCCCCGCATTGGGCTCCCTGCTCAGCGGAAAGCCTGCTTCTCCCTCTCCCACTCCCCCTGCTTGTGTTCCCTCTCTTGCTCACTCTCTCTCTGTCAAATAAATAAATAAAATATTAAAAAAAAAAAAGATTCTCTTTCTCCCTCTCCCTTCACCCCTCTCCTCCCTCTAAAAGAAAAAAAAAGATGGCTTTAATATTGAACTCCATCGAACACTTCAGGAAAAATTAATGATGATTCTACAAAAACACTTCCAGAAATCAGAAGAGGAAGAAAGGAAGAAAGACTTCCCAATTCATCTTACAAGGCCAGCATTATCCAAATACAAAATCCAGACAAAAATATTATAAGAAAAAAGTACAGATTTCATGACCACACTCAAAAATCCTTAACAAACTTTAACAAACAAAAATGAAAGACTTTCTATTTTCCAGAATAATGAATAAATGCATCTCATCATATTAACATACTGAAAAAGAAAAGCCATGATAATCCAATGGATGTAAAAAAATCATTTGACAAAATTCAATACTTATACACACACACACACACACACACACACACACACACACACACACACACACAATCTCTCAGCAAACTAGGAATAGAATGGAACTTCCTCAAGCTGATAAAGGCCATTTATGAAAAACTTAAGTGCTAGCACCTTACTTACTGGTGAAAGATTAAATACCTTCACCCTAAGATCAAGAACAAAACAAGGATGATCCCTATCATCACTTCTATTTATATTGTACAATAGTGCAAGAAGACAGTAAGGTAAGATAAATAAATCAAAGGCATACAGATTGAAAAGGAAAAAGTAAATTCTAAGGAATCTTCCAAAATACTCCTAGAATAAATGAATTTAACAAAATCACAGGAATATGCAAGAACCAATTTAATTTCTAAAACTACTTACAAACAAAACAAATACAATAGTATTTTTAAAATCTTAACTACTTTAGGGATAAATTCACAAAATATGTATAAGACTTGTATGCTGAAAGCTATAATACTGCTGACAGAAATTAAAGAGACCTGAATAAGAGGAGATAAATACCATGTTTGTGGAACAAAAAACACAATGTTTAAATGTCAATTCTCCTCAAATTATCTTCAGATTCAATGTAATCCCCATCAAAGTTCCAGCAGACTTCAAAAAATAGAAACGGAAGCTGATTCTAAAAATTCATACAGAAAGGCAAAGAACCTAGAAGACCCAAACCTTTTGAAAAAGGAAAAAAAAGGAACACACGCACTACCTGATTTAAAACTTACTATAAATGTATAGTCATCGAGACGGTGTGGTACTGGAATAAGAATAAAGATACAGATCAATGAAACAAAACAGAATATTCTAATGTGTTTCAATGTAACTCAATCATCACCTCTTCCTCCTCCTTCCATATTAATATGCAACTATTCCAGTACCATTTGTCGAGAAAATAAAGTAGGAGGAAAAGGAAGAGGTGGTGAAAGGAGGAAAAGGAATACAACCCTTACCTAACACCAAATACAAAAATTAATTCAAAATGGATCAAAATGCCTAGAAAAAAAGCATAGGAGAAAATCTTTGTGATGCTGGGTTAGGCAAAGATTTCTAATACAGATCAGAGGCATAATCCACAAGAGAAAAAAAATTGATAAACCGGGCTTCATCAAAATTTAAAACTTCTGTTTCTTTAAAGACTAAAAAATGAAAAAAACAAGCTACAGACTGGAATAAAATATTTAAGAAACATATCTGATAAAGGACTTGTACCAGAATACACAGACTTCTCAAAAATAAAATATAAGAAAATATCCAACCAAATTATTAAAAAGGGGCAAAAGATATGAATAGATCCTTCAGCATGGATATATATATAAAGCAAAAAAACCACACTAAAAGATGTTTGAGATTATTAGTCATTAGGGAAATGCAAATTGAAACTACAAAGAGAGGAGTGAGAAAGATGGCGGAGGAGTAGGAGACCTAAATTTCGTCTGGTCCCAGGAATTCAGCCAGATAGTTATCAAGCCATTCTGAACACCTACAAACTCAACAGATCGAAAAAAGAATAGCAGCAATTCCAGGAACAGAAAAGCGACCACTTTCTGGAAGGTAGGACGTGGGAAGAAGTGAGTCCCAGGCGATATTCCGGAGAGAGCCTCCGGCAGCCAATACTGGCAAGTGATAGAGCATCGGAGCACAAAATCGGAACTTTTAGAAGTCGGCTCCGCTGAGGGACGTCGCTCCAGGGACTAAGCGGTGGGTGGAACCGTTGCTGGGACAGTGTGGTCTCAGGACCCTTGGGGTCACAGGAAGACCAGGGGTGCCTGAGTGCAGCAGAGCTCCAAGGTATCGGAGCGGGGAAGCGAGCTGCAGAGACGGAGCCGAGGCGCGGGCTCTCAGCTCGGGGTTGCCATGAACTGTGATCGGTGACAGTCGGGCCACTGCTCCTCCAGCAGGGACGCAACAAGCGGCAGATCCGGGGAGACTCCCCTTCCTCCCCTGGGAGGAGCGGCATAGGAGCGCACCGCAGGGATCTGCTGGGTTTGGAGACTCCACACGGTGTCGTGTGCCAGAGACAGAAACGCTCGGCCACAGGCCGGGTGAGCATGGAGTGCGGCGGGATACCGGGGAGACCGGAGAGATTGACTGCTTTTCTCTGGGGGCACACTGAGGAGTGGAGCCCCAAGTTCTCGGCTTCTCCAGGCGAGATTGGGAGGCCGTCGTTTTCACTCTCATCCTCCAAAGCTGTAGGGAAAGCTTGCAGGGAACAAAAGCTCCCGAGAGCAAACCCGAGCTGCTGACTTAGCCCGGCGCCCCGGCAACGGCGGGGCA
Organism: Zalophus californianus; assembly: GCF_009762305.2. NCBI lineage: Eukaryota > Metazoa > Chordata > Mammalia > Carnivora > Otariidae > Zalophus > Zalophus californianus. Next base: position 84,577,881 of record NC_045606.1, read on the forward strand.
ATTCCGCCTCGGGCAAAGACATCTGAGAACCACTGCGACAGGCCCCTCCCCCAGAAGATCAGCAAGAACAGCCAGCCAAGACCAAGTTTACCCATCAATGAGAATGACAGAACTCCAGCGCTAGGAGAATACAGTACATAGAATTCATGGCTTTTTTCCCATGATTCTTTAGTCTTTCAAAGTTAATTTTTTAAATTTTCCTTATTTTTTTTTCTATTTCTTTTTTTTTAATTTTTCTTCTTTCCTTTTCAACCAATATCTTATCAATTTCTTTTTTTAAAATCTTTTTTAATTTTCATTTTTATAGTCATATTCTATCCCTTCATTGTATTTAACCTTATTTTTTGTATATGTATAAGCCTTTCTTTCTTTAAAATTTTGGGATACAGTTTCTTCTAACAGACCAAAATACACCCAAAATCTAGTGTGTGGCTTTGTTCTATTCACCAACCTGATCATATTCTTTTTTTTTTTTTCCCTTTTTCTTTTCCCCCGGTTTTGGGTCTCTTCTGATTTGTTTAGTGTATATTTTTCTAGGGTTGTTGTTACTCTTTTAGCATTTTGTTCTCTCATTCACCTATTCTTCTCTGGACAAAATGACAAAATGCAGAAATTCACCTCAAAAAAAAGAACAAGAGGCAGTACTGACTGCCAGGGACCCTAATCAACAGGGACATTAGTAAGATGTCAGAACTAGAGTTCAGAATGATGATTATAAAGATACTAGCTGGGCGTGAAAAAAGCATAGACAATACTAGAGGATCCCTTTCTGGAGAAATAAAATCTAACCAAGTCCAAATCAAAAAGGCTATTAATCAGGTGCAATCAAAAATGGAGGCTCTAACTGCTAGCATAAATGAGGCAGACGAGAGAATAAGTGATATAGAAGACCAAATGATGAAGAATAAAGAAGTGGGAAAAAAAGATAAACAACTACTGGATCACGAGGGGAGAATTCAAGAGATAAGTGATACCATAAGGCAAAACAATATTAGAATAACTGGGATCCCAGAAGAAGAAGAAAGAGAGAGGGGCAGAAGGTATACTGGAGCAAATTTTAGCGGAGAACTTCCCTAATCTGGGGAAGTAAAGAGGCATCAAAATCCAGGAGGCACAGAGAACCCCCCTCAAAATCAATAAAAATAAGTCAACACCCTGACATCTAATAGTAAAACTTAAAAATCTCAGAGACAAAGAGAAAATCCTGAAAACAGCTCAGGTCACGAGGTCTGTAACCTACAATGGTAGAAACATTAGATTAGCAGCAGACCTAGCCACAGAGACCTGGCAGACTGGCATGATATATTCAGGGCACTAAACAAGAAAAATATGCAGGCAAAAATACTATATCCAGACAGGCTGTCATTGAAAATAGAAGGAGAGATAAAAAGCCTCCAGGACAAACAAAAACTAAAAGAATTTGTGATCACCAAACAAGTCCTATAAGAAATATTGAAAGGGGTCCTCTAAGCAAAGAAAGAGCCTAAAAGTAACATAGACCAGAAAGGAACAGAGACAATTTATAGTAACAATCACCTTACAGGCAATACCATGGCACTAAATTCATATCTTTCAATAGTTACCCTGAATGTAAATGGGCTAAATGCCCTAATCAAAACATACAGGGTATCAGATTGGACAAAAAAAAACAAGAGCCATCTATATGCTGTCTGCAAGAGACTCCTCCAAAGAAACCTACGGATTTAAAGTGAGAGGGTGGAGAACGATTTACCATGCTAATGGACATCAAAAGAAAGCTGGGGTGGCAATCCTTATATCAGACAAATTAGATTTTAAACCAAAGACTATAAGAGATGAGGAAGGGCACTATATCGTACATAAAGAGTCTATCCAACAAGAAGATCCAACAATTGTAAATATTTATGCCCCTAACATGGGAGCAGCCAATTATATAAGCCAATTAATAACAAAATCAAAGAAACACATCAACAATAATACAGTAGTAGTAGGGGACTTTAACACCCCCCTCACTGAAATGGACAGATCATCTAAGCAAAAGATCAATAAGGAAATAAGGGATTTAAATAACACACTGGACCAGACGGACTTCACAGATACATTCAGAACATTCCATCCCAAAGCAACACAATACACATTCTTCTCTAGGGCACATGGAACAGTCTCCAGAATAGATCACATCCTGGGTTACAAATCAGGTCTCAACTGGTACCAAAAGATTTGGATCATTCCCTGCATATTTTCAGACCACAGTGCTTTGAAACTCAAACTCAATCACAAGAGCAAAGTTGGAAAGAACTCAAATACATGGAGGCTAAAGAGCATCCTACTAAAGAATGAATGGGTCAACCAGGAAATTAAAGAAGAATTTTAAAAATTCATGGAAACAAATGAAAATGAAAACACAACTGTTCAAAATCTTTGGGATGCAGCAAAGGCAGTCCGGAGAGGAAAGTATATAGCAATACAAGCCTTTCTCAAGAAACAAGAAAGGTCTCAAATACACAACCTAACTCTACACCTAAAGGAGCTGGAGAAAGAAAAGCCTAAGCCCAGCAGAAGAGAAATTATTAATAAAGATCAGAGCAGAAATCAATGAAATAGAAACCAAAAGAACAGAACAGATCAACGAAACTAGGAGCTGGTTCTTTGAAAGAATTAGTAAGACTGATAAACCCCTGGCCAGACTTATGAAAAAGAGAAGAGAAAGGACCCAAATAAATAAAATCATGAATGGAAGAGGAGAGATCACAACCAACACCAAAGAAATACAATCATAAGAACATATTATGAGCAACTATATGCCAACAAATTAGGCAATCTTGAAGAAATGGATGCATTCCTAGAGACATGTAAACTACCAAAATTGAAATGGAGAAATTGAAAACCTGAACAGACCTATAACCAGTAAGGAAATTGAAGCAGTCATCAAAAATCTCCCAACAAACAAGAGCCCAGGGCCAGATGGCTTCCCAGGGGAATTCTTCCAACTATTTAAAGAATTAATACCTATTCTTCTGAAACTGTTCCAAAAAATAGAACTGGAAGGAAAACATCCAAACTCATTTTATGAGGCCAGTATTGCCTTGATCCCAAAACCAAAGACCTCATCAAAAAGGAGAATTACAGACCAATATCCCTGATGAACATGGATGCAAAAATTCTCACCAAAATACTAGCCAACGGGATCCAACAGTACATTGAAAGGATTATTCACCACGACCAAGTGGGATTTATTCCTGGGCTGCAAGGTTGGTTTCAACATCCACAAATCAATCAACGTGATACAATACATTAATAAAAGAAAGAACAAGAACCATATGATCCTCTCAATAGATGCAGAAAAAGCATTTGACAAAGTACAGCATCCTTTCTTGATGAAAACTCTTCACAGTGTAGGGACAGAGGGTACATACCTCAATATCGTAAAAGCCATCTATAAAAAACACTGTGGGGTTTTTTTTTTTTCCCATTCTCAATGGGAAAAACTATCCCCTAAGGTCAGGAACATGGCAGGGATGTCCACTATCACCACTCCTATTCAACACAGTACTAGAAGTCCTAGCCTTAACAATCAGACAACAAAAATAAATGAAAAGCATCCAAATCAGCAAAGAAGAAGTCAAACTCTCGCTCTTTGCAGATGATACGATACTTTATGTGGAAAACCCAAAAGACTCCACCCCAAAACTGCTAGAACTCATACAGGAATTCAGTAAAGTGGCAGGATATAAAATCAATGCACAGAAATCAGTTCCATTTCTATACACCACCAAGACAGAAGAAAGAGAAATTAAGGAGTTGATCCCATTTAGAACTGCACCCAAAACCTAGGAATAAATCTAACCAAAGAGGCAAAGAATCGGTACTCAGAAAACTATAGAATACTCATGAAAGAAACTGAGGAAGACACAAAGAAATGGAAAAATGTTTCATGCTCATGGATTGGAAGAATAAATATTGTGAAAATGTCTATGCTATCTAGAGCAATCTATACATTTAATGCAATCCCTATCAAAATACCATCAACTTTTTTCACAGAAATGGAACAAATAGTCCTAAAATTTGTATGGAACCAGAAAAGACCCTGAATAGCCAGAGGAGGGTTGAAAAAGAAAAGCAAAGCTGGTGGCATCACAATTCTGGACTTCAAGCTCTATTACAAAGCTGTCATCATCAAGACAGTATGGTACTGACATAAAAACAGACACAAAGATCAATGGAACAGAACAGAGAGCCCAGAAATGGACCCTCAACTCTATAGATGACAAAGCAGGAAAGAATGTCCAACTGAAAAAAGACAGTCTCTTCAACAAATGTTGTTGGGAAAATTGGACAACCACGTGCAGAAGAATGAAACAGGACCATTTCCTTATACCACACTCAAAAATAGACTCAAAATGGATGAAAGACCTAAATGTGAGACAGGAATCCATCAAAATCCTTGAGAACACAAGCAGCAACCTCTTCGACCTCAGTCACAGCAACTTCTTCCTAGACACATCGCCAAAGTCAAGGGAAGCAAGGGCAAAAATTAACTACTGGGACGTCATCAAGATAAAAAGCTTTTTTTTTTTAAAGATTTTATTTATTTGACAGAGAGAGAAACAGCAAGAGAGGGAACACAAGCAGGGGGAGTGGGAGAGAGAAAAGCAGGCTTCCCGCTGAGCAGGGAGCCAGATGCGGGGCTCGACTGAGCCAAAGGCAGATGCTTAATGACTGAGCCACCTAGGCACCCGAAGATAAAAAGCTTTTGCACAGCAAAGGAAACAGTCAACAAAACCAAAAGACAACCCACAGAATGGGAGAAGATATTTGCAAATGACATATCAGATAAAGGGCTCGTATCCAAAATCTATAAAGAACTTATCAAACTCAACACCCAAAGAACAAATAATCCAATCAAGAAATGGGCAGAAGACGTGAACAGACATTTCTGCAAAGACATCCAAATGGCCAAAAGACACATGAAAAAGTGCTCTACATCACTCGGCATCAGGGAAATACAAATCAAAACCTCAATGAGATACCACCTCACACCAGTCAGAATGGCTAAAAGTAACAAGTCAGGAAATGACAGATGTTGGCGAGGATGTAGAGAAAGGGGAACCTTCCTACACTATTGGTGGGAAGCAAGCTGGTGCAGCCACTCTGGAAAACAGTATGGAGGTTCCTCAAAAAGTTGAAAATAGAGCTACCCTACGACCCAGCAATTGCACTACTGAGTACTTACCCCAAAGATACAAATGTAGTGATCCGAAGGGGCACGTGCACCCCAATGTTTATAGCAGCAATGTCCACAATAGGCAAACTATGGAAAGAGCCTAGATGTCCATCAAGAGATGATGAATGGATAAAGAAGATGTGGTATACACATACACACACACGCACTCACACACAATGAAATATTATGCAGCCATCAAAAAGAATGAAATCTTGCCATTTGCAACAATGTGAATGGAACTGGAGGGTAATTAGGCTAAGAGAAATAAGTCAATCAGAGAAAGACAATTATCATATGATCTCACTGATATGTGGAATTTGAGAAACAAGGCAGAGGATCATAGGGGAAAAGAGGAAAAAATCAAACAAGACGAAACCAGAGAGGGAGACAAACCATAAGAGACTCTTAATCTCAGGAAACAAACTGAGGGTTGCTGGAGTGGAGGGGGGTGGGAGGGATGGGGTAGCTGGGTGATGGACACTGGGGAGGGTATGTGCTATGGTGAGCACTGTGAATTGTGCAAGACTGTTGAATCACAGATCTGTACTTCTGAAACAAATAATGCAATATATGTTAAGAAAAAAGAAAAAGAAGAAGATAGCAGGAGGGGAAGAATGAAGGGGAGTAAGTCGGAGGGGGAGACAAACCATGAGAGACGATGGACTCTGAAAAACAAACTGAGGGTTCTAGAGGGGAGGGGGGTGGGGGGATGGGTTAGCCTGGTGATGGGTATTAAGGAGGGCACGTTCTGCATGGAGCACTGGGTGTTATGCACAAACAATGAATCATGGAACACTACATCAAGAACTAATGATGTAATGTATGGTGATTAACATAACAATAAAAAATTTAAAAAAATAAAATAAAATAAAATATAGCACACATCTGGAACAGTCAAAAAAAAAAAAAAACAAATTTAAAAATGCAAAAAAAAGACAATACCAAGTCCTAGCCAGAATGTAGTCACTAGAACTTTCAAACAGTGATGGTGGAAATGGAAGAGAGGTTGGCAGCTTCTTACAAAGTTAAACATATGATCCAGCAATCCCACTCCTAGGAACTGACCCAAGAGAAATAAAAACTTATGTTTAAAAATTTGTACATGAATATTTATAGCAACTTTATTCGTAACCACCAAAACCTAGTAACAAACTAAATATCCTTCAAAGGGCAAACAGATAAACTGAGTTACATCCATATAATAGAATACTACAATGAAATAAAAAGAACCAAACTCCTGATGCAAACAATAACATGGAGAAACATCAAATGCATTATGCTAAGTGACTCAGAAGGCTTCATGTGGTCTGATACCATTTTTATGACCTCCCAGACAGGCAAAACTATGCAGAAAGAAGAGACCAGTGGTGGCCTGGGGCTGAGGATGGTTAGAATAGATCATATGTAGAGGCAGGAGGGAACTTTTTGGAGTGATGGAAACATTCTAAATCTTGATTGCAATGGTGATAATAACTACTGTATGTATTTGTCAAAAGTCACAAAACTATACCCTAAAAAGGTGGATTTTACTCTATGAAAATTATATATATATATATATATATTTTTTTTTTTTTGGTAAATGGAGAAGACAACAATATAAGTGAATGAAAATGCAAGCAACACACTGGGAGGAAATATGTACAAAACACCTATCTGATAAAGGTCTTGTATCCAGAAAATATAAAGACAACTTACAACTCAATAAGAGGACAAATGACATGATTTTTTTAAACAAAGTAAAAGATCTGAACTGACACTTCACCAAGGAAGATATACAGATGGCAGATAAGCATATATTTGCTTAATACATTCATCATGAAGGAAATGCAAATCCAACAATGATACTTCTAGATATTAAGCAAAGGAAATGAAAGTAAGTCCACACAAAGGCTTCTATTGAATATAGTTAGCAGCTTTGTTCATAATATCCATAAGCTGGAAATAACTCAAATAACCATTAACTTGTGAATGGATAAGTAAACTAGACCACCTCCATACAATGGAATACTACTCAGCAATAAAAGTGAAAAACTGCTGTTACACACAAAGACTTGGATCAGTGTCAAAAGCCGTAAGCTCAGAGAAAGAAATAAGACATAAAAGTCATAAAAGGATACATACTATATGATTAAATATTAAGTGAAATTCTAGAAAATGCAAAACTGTGTTGTCAGAAAGTAGATCACTGACTTCTAGGTGCTAGAGGCTGAGCGAGGAGTCAGACAACTAAGGGATACAGGGGCACATTCTGAGGTCATGAGAAGTTTCTGGATCATGACTGTGGAGATGGTTCCATGACTCCATACACTCGTCAAAACTCACTGAACTGCACACTTAAAATTGGTGAATTTTATTAATATGTAAGTTATACTCAATAAAGCTGTTTTTTTAAATACTAAAATAAAAAAATTTTCCTATAAGTCAATAAGAGGAATATAAGTAAAGAATATGAACAGACAATTCACAGAGGAGGAAAGTAAAATGGCCACTAAACATGGGAAGAGTTTCAATTTCAGCAATGATCATGAAAATGCAAATTAAAACCACAAAGAAATGCCATTTCACATTCTTCTGAATGGCAAACATAATTTCTTATTATCAGAACAAGGATTTAAAGCAATGTCTGTGTAAATTAGGGCAAGATTAATTCAAAGATCAATTTGATAAGATCAAATATTATCTAGAAATTCCAGCTGTAGGTATCTGTCCCAGAAAAATTCTTACTATGTGCACAAGACATGTACATAAACATTACGTATAATATCACTTGTAATAGCAAAGAAGTGGAAGCCACACATATCTACCAATGGGAGAATGGATAAATGAGTAGAAATACTGTATATTAACACACTGGGATCACATGCAGCAGTGAAACTGAATAAAGTGGAAGTATGTGCAGCAAGAGGGTTGATCTTGAAAACATGAATTTTGAAAACTGCAAAAATAGGGGCACGTGGTTGATTCAGTCATTAAGCGTCTGCCTTCAGCTCGGGTCATGATCTCAGGGTCCTGGGATCGAGCCCCGCATCGGGCTCCTTGCTCGGCAGGGAGCCTGCTTCTCCCTCTCCCACTCCCCCTGCTTGTGTTCCCTCTCTTGCTGCTTCTCTGTCAAATAAATAAATTAAAAATCTCAAAAAAAAACCCTGCAATAATATAATATGATCACTTATATATTTTCCTAAGATTTATTCATTTATCTGAGAGAGAGAGAGAGAGAGGGAGAGACAGTGGCGGGGGTAGCAGGGGGACAGGGAGAGAAAATCCTCAAGCTGACTCTGCATTCAGCATGGAGCCTGACGCAGGGCTCGATCCCAGGACCCTGAAACGATGACCTGAGTCGAAATCAAGAGTTGGCTGTTTAACTGATTGAGCCACCCAGCCACCTCTGATCACTTATATATTTTTTAAAGATTTTATTTATTTATTTGAAAGAGGGAGAAAGAGAGCACAAGTGCGGTGTGGGGGCAGAGGGAGAGGGAGAAGCAGACTCCCCGCTAAGCTGGAAGCCTAATGCAGGCTCAATCCCAGGACCCTGGGATCACAACCCAAGCCAAAGGCAGATGCTTAACTGACAACCACCCAAGCATCCCTACTTATGTTTTTAAACACACAAAAACACTAAGTATAGATTATGGATACAAACATATGCAATACATATAAACACTGATAGGAGGTTATCAATCTCAAGATAGTGATTACCCTCTGGTAAAGGATGGCTGGAAAAAGGAAGAAGCCCCCCAATGCTGCAGCAAAATCCCTACCTCCCTCTCCTCCCCCCAAAAATCACACCCTCATCTCCATATTCTGCCTAAGGGACTATGACAATGAATCACAGCATATGCTGTACAACCTGGCTCCTTACCTCAGTCACTACAAAAACCTAAAATATCCTGGTCATTATTCATCACCTGGACACTTATTGCCATGCAGCTGAGAAAAGCACCTAATCTGACTCTGTCCTCCATCCTTCTCGAATCCCAAAACCTCTACCACCTTGTCTCTAACCTGGCTCCTCCCTGAGAATTCCCCCCCCCCGCAGCCCTCCCCAAAGGTGGCTGTTTTCTCTCCTTTAAACCCTCATCCACCAAAACTACAGGTGGGGAAGCTCACTGCCTGTTCAAAATCTCTACACTTCCTTCTTTCACTTCACTTGTTCTCCCCTAAAAATCTCTGGCTTTAAATTATGCCTTCAGACTGCATCACCTGCCACCACTCCTGTCTGCATATATAGCTTTCCAGTTACTTCCCTTATTTAAAAAAAATATATATTAGTACCTTGTTCACCATTACTATCTCCAATATTAACCCAGTAATAATTATGGTGACTTTAATATCCATACAGACAGTATTTCTGAAACTCTAACCATTTGGTAGAATTGACTTTTCTACCAGGATCCTGTCCTCCTTCCTTTTGCAATCACCCACTTCCACTGCCACCCCCATCAATAACAGTATCCCTTTCATAATTTCATTTCCAAGCATTTCACTCTCCAGGCACCACTCCTGACTCCAACAGCCCTTTCACTCTATCAATCCATTGATCCGATCAAGTTTTTACTGTCCCAATCAGCTCCTGTTCTTACTTGCCTCCTAACCAGATTCCATAGTTAATATTTCAATCACTCAACTTCCTTGCTCTTCCCTCTGTTTACTAACCTGGCAAAACCCTAACTCTGACTAAATCCATTCTCTAACCGTTCCATGCTGCAATCGGAAGCCTATAGCTGGAGAAAAATGTTCACTGAGCCACCAGGTAATACTTTCAATTCATGACCACTAATTCCAAGGGGCCATTCGTACTGCCCAACAACCTACATTTCCCCAATCCATTTCCCAGAAAACTATTTCATGCCTTCTTTCCTTAATACAACCTCTGTGCTAGAGGCTTCGAGTTTGTCCTCACTCTGTCTCTTCCCTGCTCCATGGCCCGCTCTTCTTTCCAACTGCCATCCCGCTGAGCAACAGCAACCTGGGGCTGCAAATTCACAGAGCCACAAAGAGGCAACAGCCTTCCATAACTTTTGTAATAGTCCCTCTCTGTGACCTTACTCCAGCTGCCTGAAATGCCTGGCTTTCTAAGTCTAACTCCTCTAATATATAAATCTATAATAATCACAGTGGTTCTGCTTCCCTGATTGAACCCTGAATTTCTGGTACAGGAAGTGATTAAAGGGAAACAGGACCTTAACAACAGAAATCTAAAATTGCTTCTCTGATTCGATAAAAGGCATTAATGACCCTGTTTCCAGTGGTAAAGGGGAGACTAGTCGTCCATGGCATGCAGAGGCAAAATACTTAAATCAACACCTGCAGAGAAGCATCATTAAGGACCTATAGAAGACAAGGTTTGGGTAACCCAGCAGTTGCTGCCATAGAATATTTTGTAAAAATGTGTTATATAATGGGTTAGTTGTTTCTAGGTACACTGGAGAACTTGGTAAAAGAAATGAGTCCAGAGTTTGAAATTCACCGCTCAAGGTCTGGGTAAGGGACTAGAGTCTTCTGTAACACCTTTAATAGAAAGCCTGTGTCATGTGGACACAACGCTGAGAATTCTGAAAAGCAAACCCTCCATGTGGCTGAAAGACAATGAAAATTCAATACACACCTTGTGGGGCATCTTAAAGGGAAGACTTTGGATTGGGAAGGAGTGGGACCCTGAAAACTGGGATGGGGACATACGGGCAGATTCTGATGAAGCTGAGTACCTTGAACCCCTAAATTCCCCAAGCCTTCTCTGCAAGTACAAGCAGCTCTTCATTCTCTGAGGAAATGAGTCTCCCTTTGCCTGAAGAATGTGTAATGGCCTCACCTGAGACAGTTGCCCTACAAGAGACTGCTGAGTTCCTGAGGACCTACTCCCAAATCTTATCATTATCCAGACATATAACCTATGTTCACCTCACTCAAATCCTAGAAGTTCCTGGAGGTTGTGCACCAAATGTGGCTGGTGAAGATATGCAGTACATACCAAAAATACTGCAAGATTTGGACAATTTACATCAACAGAAAGCTGGGAAGTCTATCTATCTCCCAGAACTCCCTCCCGTGTAGGTTCTGAGCTAGTGCTGGGCAAAAGAGAAATATGCACCACATTTAGAAAACAGAAGTAAAGCCGCAGAGACACTATGCTCTGAAAGTCAGAGTGGCTTAAGGCAGTGAGACACAAACAATGAGGGGCTGGCAGCTTTGGTTTGTCCTTACACTTCTTCTTCCCTACCCCATGTCCGCTTCCCCATGCTGCTCTGGCACTTCTTACCAGCCAGCCCTGCTGCTGATCAACAGCAACCGCAGGCCCACCAGAAACGTGACTGGGAACTTAGAGATGTGGCAGCTATGTCCACTGACTTCCACACCGGCCGACTTTCACAGTGGCATGCCACACGCTGGATATGAACGGCTTTTATGACTGCGTGAGAGATCTGTGGGGGGAGAGCTTTACGCTGTATACTGTCAATCTTTCACATTCATGTGGCCTTTAATGAACATTTGAAAATGTTATGAAGATAAATAATGTTTAAGTAATTTGAAATATTTCAGGCGACCTTTTCTAATTTGGAACACTCCAAGCTCCCCAGGGAAAAAGAATAAAAGAAGCTCTTCCAGCCTAAAAGAATAAAATAAAAAGACTTACATCATTAGATTGAAACAATCGAGTCATTGCAAAGAAGGCTTCTGTGGCTTCTGTAGTTCCAAAGTGTTCGCCCTAAGGAAAATTGAAAACAATTTCTTAAACTTAAAAAAAGGTGTATTAAGGATTTTCTCTTTATTTTTGCAAAAATCTTTTAAAATTCAGGGAAAAAATTTCTTTGTAAACATTCTGCCTCTGTGCTATTTTTCTGGCTTTCAATTTATAAATCTATATGGCCATTTTGTCCACTCCTTATTTAAAATAATTCAATATCACACACCATGCTATAAAAGTTCTGGAATAGTAGTCTCTAACCTTTTAGCAGGAACTATTTTAATTTCCCTAGAGAACCACAATTTACAATGAAGTAGAAAGTAGTAGCAAATTGAGTTCCTAATCAGAATGGCATGTTAGTACTACATTGCCTACAAGCAGAGCTCACACCTTTTATATTTCTACAATCCAATGCCCAGCACAAAGCCTGACATATTATAGGAGCACAATAAATATTAAATTATAAAGAACTATATATTAGGAATCCCAGAAAATGCGGTAAAAAGTGGTCAACCAAAAGGCAGGAACCAGATTAGTTATGTAACTCAGGCTTTGGATGATGCTTTGGATCAGAACTTTAATATGCTTAATAAATCATCCGAGGATCTTGCTAAAATGCAGAATCTTCTTCAGTAGCTCTGGGTGAAGGCTGAAATTCTGCATTTCTAACTAGCTCCCGGTTATGCAAATGCTGCTAGTCTGAGAATGACATTTTTTTTTTAAGTAGCAAGATGTTAGATAACCTATTTCACTCACAGTCAAAAAATTCCAGATTACAGACCACCTGAGACATTAACATGTCAATATTCAATTTCATTAAAAGCAGTCCTCATAACGTGTTAGGCTCAATCACTTCTCAGGGCTTAACATCTCACATGGAATATAACTAGTTTTCAATCTATTTGTCATGGGTAGAAGAATAAACAAATTTTGATGAAAAACTTTAAAAAGTTGAGGATGAAAGACAAAGTATAAGAATTCACAATTACTTATATCAGAGTACCCAATGTGCTCATCAGCAAGAGATTCCCCTCTCTTTCATAAATACTTAGTGAACATACAGAGTCCGGGCACTTTTCTGTCATATCAGTAAACCCTGAGTCCCTACTTTTGGACTTGAAATTCAGAATATATGAGTAGGTCAGCTGCAGTAGAAATTTAAAAGTATTTTTCCATAAAGCAATACCAAGAACTAGGCCAAAGATAAAACTAAGGTTCCCAAACCTGTTTATGTAGTTGACTGTGTTTATTTATCAGATTATACAGGTAATTTCCTTATCAAGATAATGAAGTGTTTCAACATGAGTTGCCCATCAAAGAGGTACTGGTCAATATAAAAGTATATGCTACTTTGCACCACCTTCAACTACTCGAAACTCTGCTTATATAATGGATTTAGCCAACCTGGATGCAATGTGTGCTATGAAAAATTAAATCAAACTGACTTTGCCTTAAATGTTTCTAATATGCCACCACAGAAGGATATAATGTTGGTACAAGAATATATTTTATGTACAAGCATGCACTTGTTGCTCAGTCTACATTTGCAAACAACAAATCTTCATCATGTCTTCAGTCAAGAAATACAGTAAAAATAAGATATTCTCTTGGAATTCAAATTGGAAACCATGGTCTTCATAACACCATATGTAAACCACCTGAAGTATATATACATGTGTATTTGGGTGTGCGTGTGTGTGTGAATCTAAGAAACAAAATCACATTTTCTAAGGTCCTAGACATTTCATGAGACTTTTTTTCAGTCTGACGCAAAACAAACAAACAAAAACACAAGAAAAAATAAAATTAGTAACAATAACAGCAAACAGAATCTATGTTCTATCAGAGCAAATACTTTTGTTTTGTCTGCTATATCCCCAGTGCCTAAAACAGTGCATAGGAATCAGCAGGTATATTATAAATATTTGCTGAATGACTGAATTAAAACTATTCCTGAATGTGCATGTCCAGGATTATTCTCAGTGCTTTACGTTATCTCACTGAATGATTACAACTTTAGAAAACAGACATTATCATAATCCCCATTTATAGAAAAGGACATTAGGGCACAAAATGGTTAAGCTCAGAATCATGGTACAGTAGGGATAATATATATGTAATCTAAATATTAAAATCAAAGCTTGAAAAACATCACTATTATACTCCTCCCCTTCCAAAAAAAAGTAAAATATCTATCTGGAATTTGTATAAGATTTTGTACTATATGTTTGGAGGGACATAAAGACCTCTAAACAAATCTAAACAACATGTTTTGACATTAACTAATAATTGTTAAATTTGAATCAATGTTGAGACCTACTATGTGCTTAGCTGGTCTAGTACCTCATGAATAAAATAGAAGTATATGTCATAATCCTTGTCCTCAAGAAGTTTTATGTATCTTTACCTTAATCAAACACTGTATATTTTTAAATTAAGTGAATTTTTTAAAAATAACTATACTTTCCAGAAAGTATTTCACTGCATGTTATGTATTTCTATTCCAGGAAACAAATCTGAGGAAAATCAAAATACTTTACCTGGTTCAGTAAGTAAAGAATCTTTGTAAGAATATGCAAACATCTTCTTGGATTGATGGGTGTTTCATTGAATATACGAGCCTATGGGACAAAAAATTGTTATACATAGTATATTTTCTATCATTTGTATCACAAATTACAAAAAAATCAACTTTAATCAAATAGACTATTACATATTTTGATCACAATAGCCAAATAATGTTAATTGTTTACAGTTTTCAATTTATCACAGTATATGATACGTTATTAAATATGGTCTTGATTTTCCATTCCACACTAACTCCTTCCCTTAGATCTAGTACTTCAACTTTATGGGTTTTACGCGTTAAGTAAGAATCACAACACTTATCTACAGCATTTGAATACAATTAGTTTAATGTCTACAACTTCCTTCAGTAACCTTGTACTAAACACCTCTTTGGAATTTTAAAATTATCAATTTTTTGATGGGAGAGTCTACATGTTTTTGCATTTTATAAGCTCTAGATCCTCCTAGGATAAATAATCCGTCTTCCTTTTGCCTCAAGTCTGTATTCTCCGAACACAATATTACATTTCTCAATTCTTATTTTGGGTCATCATATTCCAGGGGCTCTCTGCCCACCATTCTAAAATGGAATAGAAAAGAACACAGCATACTTCCAAGTCATACCTCCTGTAAGACAGCACTCTTCTCCAGATGCCGGAAAGGATTGGAGCCACTACCTATATTATAAACAAAAAATGTCTTTAAGAGGTGTCCTAGACAAACTTATTGTCTACAGAAGGGTATTGAATGCTTGGGATAGCTCATCTAAGTGACCACTGGGATGTCATTGTGACAATCATTACTAATACACATATAAACTGAATAAAATCATTTTGATTTTGGAACTAGCTGTCATTGCTAGTCATTGAAGATCTTGTACTCTTTTGCAGGATCCCTGCCCAAATGAGTGTCTTCTTCCCCTCTCTGCTTTTCACACGAATGTGACAAGTATATGTCATGTGCACACAGCTAAGATTAATGAGATTGTGGCTGGGCCCTTTGGATTTCCCCAAAGGCAAGCACTATCTTACATGTTTCCAACAATTACTGCGAAGCAGAAAAGAGTTAGCAAAGAATCCTATCAAGCTGGAAGGGCCATGGAGATTTACTACCCCAAACCTCGACCACACCATGGGAGCGCAGTACCAAACACTGAGGGGTTTTGGTTTGGGAGTTTGGGGGATTTTGTTGTTTTTAGGTGGCTTGGCATCTTCCCCATTTGCTCTGGACGCAACTCACTTTTGGATGCCTGAGCACTGAATGGCCGATGTACCATGGGACAGTCTTAACCTCCTGGGAAGCGGACAGAGTTAAGGTCCCCGGGAAGACTGGAAGGTACAAGGCACTTCCAAGTTCATACACACACACACGCACACACGCACATACTGTCCCGTCGAGCCCAGACCCACTCTGGGCCTACCACTACCAGCATCCCCCGTTCTCACACGCGCGAACCCACTCCCTCAGCCACGCGCCGTGGACCCGCCTCCTCTGCGGTCAGCCCACCCCCGGCGAGCGCGGCGGAGGCGGCTCCGAGGGGCTGCGCCCGGGGGAGGGGGGCGGGAGCGGGGGGCGGGGCCGCCGAGCTGCCCGACGCGGCGCGCGGGCGCGGGGCCCGAGCGCGCGACCCGAGGGGAGGCTCCGGCGCCCGGGGGAGGGGCTAGGGGCAGGCCCCAGGCTGCGGCAAAGCGGAGCCGGGCGGAGGGAGGGGCGGGCTCCAACTCCGGCCCCCTGGCACACCGGCGCCCACGCCTTCAGGTCCGCGGCCCCCGAGAGCAGGTGGCGGCGGGCGGGGAAGGGGCCCCCGCGGCTGAGGGTGGGCGTCAGAAGCCCAGCGCGTACCAGACTCCTCGTCCTTCTTGTCGAATTTTTTAATCATCTTGGACGACTTCCCAGCGCCCAGACCCACCGCAACCGTCCCAGGCGCCGCAGCCGGCGAGCGGAAGAGGCTGCAGGAAGGCCGGCCCCGTGCTCAGGCGCCGGTTGGGTCGCCGTCCCGTCACTCGGGGAGAAGGCCCGCCCTCCCCCGGCTGTCGCGGCCGCTCTGGTCCCCTAGGGACGCGGCCACGCCCTCTCCTCCTCCCCCAGCCGGGCGGAGGCGGGGCCAGGCGCTGAGGCCCCAGGGCTGCGTCCCGGCCACAGCGACAGGTCGGAGACTGGGGCTGGCCCTGGCCAATCCTGCCAGCGACCGGGCAGTTCAAGCCCGGAGCGGGCAGAATGCGATTTTATTTGGTTGGCACGCCCTGGATGGTGACTTCTGCAGGCCCCTTAGTCTCTGGAGACCGAGGCGGGGAAGCCTGGAGGGTTTGTTTTCACTTGAGGACAGTGGCGTTTTTAATAACCCACTGCTGGGCCCTTCCATTGCGGAAGGTGCTCTCCCCTGGCAGAGTTCTAGTGAGTTTCTCTTCCAGGAGCGACGAAAGTGTTAGTGGTTCCCAAATCAGCTTGGAAGTCGGCAGGTCACTCCCTGACTTGGCGACTGCAACAAAGCACAGGGCACCTTGGTAAATGTGGATTTCCAGAGGATCTAAAAGGACACTCAGTGTGAGGCAGGAAAGCGAACCACTTGGAGGGACCAGGAAGCTGGTCTTTACTCTTAGCAAGAGGGTAAATTTTGGACCACGGACTACCATGCCCAACCTTCTTTATAGTTCTGGATCCGTTCCCTTCATCAAAACCCAGTTTAAGACACTGCCAGTTTGGAGTCTTCCCTGTTTCATCCCACCCGTTTCAAATGATTCCACCTGCAACCATATTGACACTTAGATAACTCTTAATAAGATGCATTCGCTTGTACATTCATATTCCTCTGAGCCTTTTCCTAAAGTTGCATGTGGTTTTCCGTTCTCCTGTCTGAGAGTGTACCTAAGAAACTGTTTCTACCTTTGGCTTCAGTGTCCTCACTTTATCCAGATTCTCTTTCGACCTCTGTCTGTCCTTGGAAGCTTCCATCCCGGGCTCTTTTTGCTTCCATCCCTCGCACTTTTTTGATGCAGTATGTCTTGTAAATATCCCTTGGATCTGTTTCTTCCTACTACTATCACCTTCATTCTGGCCCTATCATCCATCTCTTGGACGGCCTCCTAAGCAGCCCCCATCCAATTATGGCCCCCATCCAAACCATTTTCTACGTAATCTTTCTTTATTTGGATGCCTGGCAAACATGGAACATGACTGGCTATTGGCAGAAGGAGGGTTTGTTAGCAGTCTCTTTTACTTGAAGCGGAGACATTGTTTCAACTTCACAGCCACCCCCCCCACCACTGTCTTTGTTTAGGGAAAGCATCACAAGGGGCCCTGTAGATGCATAAGTAAGTAGGTACTCACTTTTCTTGGGAGAAACTGTAAAGTCACCAAAAATCTACTAATTGCTATAGACTGAGATATTAAGTGTTCTGTTTAGAAATGTAAATTGGGTTCATGCCCTTGAAAAATTAGAGAAATTCTAATCTAGATTAGATTCTAGATTGTAGAGAAATTCTTTCCCCAATATTGACTTAAACCAAACTGCTGATATCCTACATATAGTCATTTTAAGATTTAACTCCAGCTTTACTAAATGTGCTATTAACTTATGTTCACCTTATCTTGCTTATAAAGCTCAAAACTTGCCTTGGTGGAGGGGTGGAATTTCCCTTGAAGGAAATAAATATCCCTACTTATTATTCCAGGGCTGGGGGGAAAAAAACAGTCTTGGTGCTTGATAAGTGCTCAACACTTATACGTGCCCCATAAATGTTAAGTGAATGATAATGTGTGGGGAGCATTGTCACTGCATTCTCTTCCATAAACCTTATCCCAAACCCCTTCCACACCATGTCCTGCCTCGACCCCAAAGAAACTCATGAACTTCTGAAACCCACAGACTTATCCTTTGGTCCTTCTAGAACAGTTTTCCACAAAAGTGTGATATGCATTATACAAGGCAGATTTGGGTGATACATAGATAAATATTTTAAATTTTAATTATTATAAATTTGACTAAATTTTTGTCAGGAAAAAACATGTACCTAGTATATCATATGATGTAGTATTAAGAAAGGAACAACAACAACAAAAAACTTTTAAAGAAAAACGTTATATAAATAACAGGGCAAATAATACATCAATATGGCCAAAACTATTAAAGCGGTAGGTGGGTAGTTTGGGAAACACTATCCTAGAGCTTTCTTGAAATTTGAGGGTTAAAAAGAAAAGAAATGAAATTTGAGGGTGTAACAGGGTCCAAAGCCTAGCATCACTCAGGCCTTTTAACAGTTCTTAACTTCCAGGCTACAAGGAAAAACAGTCTCCAGAACCTCCGTAAGAGATGTTGATTTGTCCTTATCTCTTGCCCCCAAAAGGTTGTCCCTCTTGCCCACATCTCAGATCTGTAAGCCTTTGCTTTAAAATCTCAGATCTGTAAGCCTTTGCTTTAAAAGAAAGAAACTTACCATCTTTCCTCATATCTCTTTTACAGACTGAAGCAAAGTTGAGCTGGGGGTACATTTTTTTCTGTTTCCTCAAAGCATAGACCTTTAAATACTTCCCTTCACTCTTGAAATCATTGTTGGTGGAAAACCTTAAGAAAGAAAGCTCATTTAGTAGATCCTAGGCCAGGGGGTTAATGGAATCACTACACTCTAATTCTGGGGGAGAAGAAAGGACAGTCACTAGAGAGTGCTCATTGGTATGGAGTGGGAGTATTGCTTAGTGGAAAGGATGCTTCTAGAACCTAGCATTGTAAATCTGTGAAGGAACTCTAAAATCTCTTCTCAGGCACATAGGTGGCTCAGTCAGTTAAGCATCTGCCTTCGACTCAGGTCATGATCCCAGGGTCCTGAGATCCAGCCCCATGTTGGGCTGTCTGTTCAGCCAGGAGCCTGCTTCTCCCCCTCCCTCTGCCATTCCCCCCCCCAACCCCAATTGTGCTCTCTGGCTCTCTCTCCTCAAAAAACTCCCTCAAATAAATAAATAAAATCTTTAAAAAATAAAAATTTTAAAAATTTTAAAAATAAAAACAAAATAAAATCTCTTCTCTCCTCCCCACATTAGATGGGGGCTGCTCCTATTACTAGTTTCAAATGAAATCTCCTAGCACATTGTTCTTAAGCTACAGCCCTTCACATGCACTGAGAGAAAATGTTGTTCTATTTCCTCTCATAGATCTTTGAGTACTTCTTTTCACTCTTGAACATCATTCTCAGTGGAAAAACCTTAGTTTTGCATTATCGTTTCTTTTCATTGGGGTATAAATGAGGTTGGGGGTCATGTACAAAAGCTGTCTTATTATTATGCAGTTGTATATATTTCCTACAATCAAAAAGCTTTTGTTAAATTGTGATGAAAAGAGATAGTGACATGAATAAGGAAATGATAGGAAGAAAATGAGTACAAGAGCTGGGACTTCACCTAAACCACTGTTCTCGCTTGGATGTAGGATCCTCCAACAGGGTCATAGGAAAGGTTGGTTTCAGCCCAGACCTTAACTTTTTTTTCTGAGACATCAGGGGTAGGCAGAAGTTCTCAGGAGGTTGGTGTCGATAACTTTCCTGCAGGAGAGGAAAGAAGAGTAAGTGAGGGAGTAAGATGAGCCCTTGCAACTGAACTAATTTCCTGGACTAAACTTCAATTCCTTTAAAATGATGCAACAAAACCTGTCAGAGAGGGAAGAAGGGACTGAAATCAAAAGAAAAGGAAGCAGTTCCCTGAGTGGGCTACTAGAGCAGACCCCTCTTATCCATGGAAGATACATTCTAACACCCCCAGTGGATGCCTGAAATCATGAATAGTACCGAGCCCTAGATACACGCTATATTTTTTCCTATACATACATACCTATGATAAAGTTTAATTTATAAATTAGGCACAGTAAGAGATTAATAACAACCAATAAAATAGAATAATGACATTGTAATAAAAGTTATGTGAATGTGGTCTCTTTCTTTCTCCCTTGAAATAATGTACTGCCCTGACCCTTTTTCTTCTTGTGCTGATGTGAGGTGATAAAATGCCCACGTGATGAGATGCAGGGAGGTGAGTGACCTAGGCATCGTGACTTAGCGTTAGGCTACTCCTGAAGGAGGATCATCTGCTTCTGGCCCCCAGGTTGACTGTGGGTAACTGAAACCACAGAACGCTAAACTGCAGATGAGAGGTAGGGGGTGGGAACTCTGTACCCATTTGTTTTGTTGCCAGATGACATGTCCAAAGCTTGGTCAGTGCCTTAAGCCATTGACTGGACTTGCCCAGTGGCCCTTTGAAGTGAATGGTAGAAGACTTTACCCAGTTTTGAGAAGGATTCAGTTAGTGAATCACTTAGGAAACCGAGCACTTGGTAATAAATTGGGAAGGAAATCCATGGGACTCTACCTTCTTTTCTCAAAGATGACTGCCTCATTCACATTCCATTCTCTGTCTGCAGTGGAAAGGTCATGAAATGGGATGTTTTGTGAGATTATCATTTCACCATTACTAAAGGTCATAGAATCAAAGACTTTAAGGAAAGATCTTAAAGGTCACCCAGTCTAACCATTCATCTGACTCTCTTATCCCCTCCACAATATTACTATCAAGTGGCCAATCTTCCTGTACCTAAAAACTCAACCTATTTCCTCTTTGCTCAGCTGTTGGCTGTCCCCCCACCCCCCGCCAACTTCTACCCTGTAGCCCAAAGAGAACAAATCTTGTGTCTCTTCCGCAGAGTCCTTAAAGAATTTGAAGAGATCCATCATGTTCCTCCTAAGCTCTTTCTCCCCTCTTAGGCTCAACATAGCCCCTATTTTGAACTTCTTGTGATCTGGCTTTGGGCTCTCTATTCTCCTGATTTTTCCTGTAACTCATTTGAGAAAGCTACTGTTTGTATTCTTCCTAATGTGTGGCAATCTGAAATGAAAACAATATGCTAGCAACAGCAGGACACATCCCATCACCCTGTTAAAGTCTATTCAAATGTCATCACCTCTTCTGAGAGTCTCGTCTAACTACACTATCTAAAATTGCCCCTCACACCCATCGTGCTCCATTCCCTTATCTTGCTTTGTCATGGCTTTATCACATTCTACAGTATCTGTGTGATTGTTTGCTTACTTAAAGTCTGTCTGCCTCACTAGAATTAAACTTCATTTGGGCAGATTTTGGTGTAGTCACTGTGATATATCCCTACCACCCATAACAGTGCCTGGCACAAAATTAGGTGCTCAATAAATACTTGTTGAATCAATGAAAGAATAAATGAATGACCAGACAGATTAAATGACACATACTGAGCTGCTTCTCACAGAATTTTAAAGCCTCTTGAAAAAAAAAAATACTTCCTGTTGAACCATGTCTTTTAAATTCTGTACTCGTTCTCTTTAAGCTCTTCCAGTTTTGAGCAACTTCTGTTCAAGTTATCTCAACAAACAGGTTTTACTCTAAGAGCACATGTGCCTAGGAACTGAGAGTCTAGCCCCAAAAAGAGCAGAAACATTACCAGAGCTAGACCTCATGGCAGAAAAACAGGAGTGGAAAAGTATTTGGAATTCAGGACAGCACTCGCTAAGGACTACCACAGCATGAGTTGGTGTATCCCATCTCTGGCACCCTATCATTAGCTTGTCTCCTACTTTCTCCCTGTCAGCTTCCTTCTCTCTACCGTGTTTACTCCCTACCTGTATTCTGTATGTTTCTTCTACCTGTAGCTTCCGCTAATTCATTTCTACTTCTCTAGAACTTTATATCTGTTTTCATGGTCCCTATACTCCCCTCTTCCATCTGGTTTAATTTTTTTTTTTTAATGGCTTCTCTCTACCTGTCCTTTCAGCTTTCATTCCCACTGCCTTCATCTTCCCCTTTCCCAACTCAGGTGCCTGGAAGCAGGAATCTGATCCGTCTGGGGATTTTTGGTTGTTGATATGTTGGTTGACTTTGGTGAGGGTTTGGTTTTGGCTTTTGGGGGGTTTTTTGTTTGTTTTCATTTCGGGATACCAATCTGTACCACGGGTCACTGATCAGCCTATGAATTTTGCTTCACTGGGTCTGGTGTCCCCCTTAGGTCCCAGTTAGTTGTACAAGGGCATCCTTTTCTTCATGGATGGTGGTAGGGCCATTTCACTTAGAAGAGGCTGTGAGGTTAGCCATCCCTGTAACAGACATGCTTGCTCCGATCTTCAATTTGCCTGCTGGAACCCACCCTTTTCTTATACATGTGCCTGCGCATAGCAAAAGAATGCTCTTTTTGTATACAGTCTTAGGCTCACTAAATACTATCATATTTGTCTAACAAGGGAAAGGGGGGTTGTAGCGTAAATATGAAAGAAGCATTCTAGATTTTGGGCACTTGTTCCAGAGAGCCTGTAGAATTACCATGGTGTCAGTCTTTGACAATCAGTGCCTTAACTCTGTCTATTACTACAATTTGGCTGGTAGCACAATTTGCTCATGAATGTGATCAGGTCCTGCATATGATTTGGAAGGCTCATATAGTACCAGCTGTTGGAAGAAAGTTCTTCTTACGTCAAGCTACACGATAGTCTTGTATTTCCTTCTCTACCTTGAGTAGGACAATCCTAGCCCAGCATTCATTCCTCTCTCAGTGTACATTACCCAGAACCATTGAGAACTGACCACTGAGTTTATGCTCAAAGGGCACAAATTCTGAGATCCAAGAGACCATAGGCAATGAATTTGTTAACGAACTCATGTTCAGCATCTATCACCGCATATCAGCATTTTACCCTCTATTTGGAGAGGAGGTTTTACTGCCATTCATCTAGGACCTAAGGAAACACGAACCTCAAATTCACCACATTGTATCACAAGGGTCTGTCTTGGGTAATTTCTGTGATATTTAGATTCTTCTGTTTGCACTTTCACTTCATTCAATTTCTTCTTGTCGTAGTAGGCCTGCTCGCAAGGCTGTCAAGATCTTTTTTAGATCCTGATTCCTAAATATCTTTTAAATTTATTTTCTTCACTTCCTCTGCTATTTAGTCTAATTCTTCAGCATCTCTCACCTTGACTGTTGTAGTAACATCAAAACTAATCTTTCTGATTTGTATCTCTTCCACAGTAAACACATCTTTCTCCCAACCTCCAAAAACATTCTTTCTAAAATACCAATTTGATTATACCTTTTATGTCCCCCCCATTTACTCTTTCACATCTCTGTAAATGCACCTCACTTTTGCAGGTCTTCATGCCTCTGCCTTTTCCTCTGATGGGGATATTCTCCCATTCTTTTGTCAGGGGATTCCTCCTCTGTAAAACCTCTCTGATGACTCCCTTTCCACCAAAAAAGATACAGAGCTCTACTCTACTTCAGTTCTGTATCTCACATATTCTATTATTATCCATAAATCCTGGTATATTATAAGAACTTGTATATTTCTCATGTATTGAGCAGTGTCTCCTACTAGACTCCAAGTTCCTTCCAGATAGAAACTATTCTGAAAGCATCTTTATATTTTAGTTCTTTGTTTAGTGTATGTTCAGCAATTGTTTATTGGATTGAACATGAACTTCTATAGTGTAGAACCAAGTCCCAAATGTCTGTCTGCCATGATAGTAAATTCTCTGCTCTGTTCCTCTCCACTTCTCCTGACTCCCAAAAACAGTGGGTGTAAAGCATTAATAACCCTTTACTCATTTCCCATTTAGTTATTTCTGTTCCTCATTCTTCATTTCTCGATTTATCCTTTACTGCTTTATACTCAACTAGAAAGCCAGTGGCTATTTTACTTTTGGCTAATTACAAACTAAATGTCTTTGGCCAAGGAGGAACAATTTCTAATTAGGACCATGCAATGAAGTTTCATGACACAAGCTTGTGCTATTCTGAGTCTTTCTTAGGCTCTCCAGATTGTGTGTGTGTGTGTGTGTGTGTGTGTGTGTGTGTGTGTGTGTGTGTGTGAAGTACATAGCAAGGAGTAAGAAGGAAGAAGCTGGCTCCTGAATACCATCTCCCCTGTTAATTTAACTCCCTTCTTCAAGCTAGCTCCCAATCCCTGGGGATCCTTCCTCAGGATGCCAGGATGCTTCCCCATGTGTCATTACCTTGAGCAGCAACTCCTTGGTTAAGTATTTTGGGGCCATGTCCTTTCCTTGCTGGTCAGTTGGGCAGGGAAGTGGGTTGTTGGTCATAATCAGTAAGGTCTTATCCTGATCATACTCTGCTACTTTTAACATGAAGCTTCTGATTTTCCTGTTTCGAGCCAGGAATTTCTGCAGGGCTGTGGGCTTCAAAGGCTCATAGTACTGGGCCTGAGCAACACAGAGGTTTCCAGAGAGACAAAGGGATTAGATCAAGACAAGATTAACAAATCAATTGGCTAGGGGAGGGACAGAGGCTGTACATAGGCTGGACAAATCTGCTCTGAAATTTGTTTTACAGAAGATATCTGAACCTCCCCATCCCTTTCTGCCCTCAGAGCAGTCCCCACAAATAGTCTAAGGGGTGAGGAAATGAGTTGGAAAAGTTTCCACATAAAAGGAGCAAGATGACTTAGTTCTTCTGAAAAAGCGTCACATCTTGCCCAACACAATGGGGCAAACAGAAGTTTCCATGTTAAACCTAAATGGCCTTCTCTACAACTCTCTCTGAGACAAAGGGAGAAATTGCCAGAGACCAAAGTTCCTTCCTTGTTCTGGGAGCCCAACACAGTGCCTGTCTACATCTTCCCACCCACCAACATTTCTCCACAGGCACAACCACATTAACATGTCTAATAAGCACAACCTTATAAAGGAAAAGAAGTCACAAAAGATAACATGTCATTTAAGATGTGGTGGGAGAAGGGGCCATCCCACTAAATTTGCTTTTCTTTCTGTAGGCAGAAGGCAGAGGATTAGAGAGGGGGAGAATAGAATACCTCCTGATTAGAAATAGGTTTTCTCAACTTAAAAATAAATCAGCTGTGGGGCACCTGGGTGGCTCAGTCGGTTGGGTGTCCAACTCTTGATTTTGGCTCAGGTCATGATCTCAGGGTCATGAGATTGAGCCCTGCAGCGGGCTCCATGCTAGGTGTGGAGCCTGCTTGGGATTCTCTCTCTCCCTCTCCCTCTGCCCCTCCACTCCCACGCCACCTCTGCGCGTGCATGCTTGCGCACTCTCTCTTAAAAAAAAAAAAAAATCAGCTGCAGGGACCACCTTCTTCCCAGTTCCTCCCTTGTCCCTCACCGTCACCATACTCAGCACTGCCCCTGGCGTAAGTGTCCCAGGACAGCTCTGCTTCCCTGTGCTATGAGCCTGTGCAGTCACAGAAGCTGGTGGCACTGCTGCTGGACCTTACTCTTAGGGACCGTGGGGGGAAGAATCCACCTACCAAATTTGGATGGACGGTATAATGCTGAAGGTTCTTCAGAACAAATTTTGATTGCCCGACTGTATCACAAATCTAGAGACAATAACTGAAATCAGTGGTTTCAAGTTGCACCAAGCCTAAACAATATTCGATTCCTCACCTCCCCTCCATCTGACTAAAAACTGGTCTCTTGTTTAAATTAAGTGAGGATAACACTGTGCTTCAAGGTTTGCACCCTGGGATTCTGGAATGTGGGCCACAGCAAAGAGAGCTAGGTTCTGAGGCATCCCAACAGGAAAACTTGTACATGGACATGTGGACCCACTTTATGGATGTCAGGTAAAGCTATGAGGGGGAAGTAGGTAATGGCAGCATCAAATTTCAGATGAGGACAAATCACTCCAAGGCATCAGAACTCTTCCCTCTGCCCTTTCCATTTCTATAGGAAATCAGGTGAAAATCAACATGGAGGACACCCTCTGAGGAGAAAAGCAAGTCGTGAAAGGGCAATCACCTAACGGTCCTAGTGGAAGGGAGCCCCAGGGACCATTGCCTGCCGAGATGGAAGCAGACATATGGAGGAAGGAAGAAACAATGGTGCATTTTGCTATATTTCTACAGTACATGATTCTTCCAGAAATGTTGCCCCAAAATAACTGAATGTCAGTAATACTCCTGTCCACCACTTTGCATTTTTCCGCTGGTGGATGTGCTGGTGATCGGCGGATGGATGGAGTGGCGTGTCTTGGTTGTACAGTTGTTGGTCCTCCTGCCTCTCCCTCCCTGACCCTGGTGTTGTTGCCTAGCCTCTAGCTCAGCTGTAGGTCACCCAGAGATGAGTCAAAGGGATGAGGACACAAGGAGGGAAAAGCTCTGAGTTACCGCCTTTGGGCTGGGCATAATCAGAAATCAGAAAAAGAGGAGCAGGCACAATCCTGTGTTTGGATCAGCATTTCCAAAGATTGCCATGCCCCTCAGGAGGTGATATGGTAAGATGGGGTGCAGAGGGACGGGAACATGCATTGAAAGGTGAGAAAATCATGAACGTGAATGGAAGAGGGAGGAAGTAAGGGTGGGACAGAACTGTGCCATGAGGGGAGGAAAATGCCAGGGGCTGGCAATGCCCAGGGGCTGGGGGGACAAGGGACAGACCGGGAGGACTATCAGAGCCATGCCATGCATTCCACGAGGAACAATGGGAAGAGATAAATCCAAAGATGCAATGATTTAATTTTATTATCCTTTTGGAAAACTGAAGTCCCTTTGTTCAAAACAAAGATATATTATGAACAATCTGCTTCACAGATAGGATGTATATATTCAGAATCATAGAAGTCTCAGAAAATTTTGAGAGAAAGATGTGAAAACTTTTCTTTTGTAGGCTTTTGTTTTTGTTTTGTTTTGTTTTTTTGAGAGGGGGCTGGTGGGGAGGAGCATAAAGTCTAGCTAAGTCAGGTTTCTAAGATAGGCTTATGGTCCCTGGCTTCTAGCCCTGATTTGTTGCTGATATGTCCCTGTCTCTTTTCTAAGTACTCTTTTCTAAGTCTCTGTTTCCCTTTCATAAAATTAGGATAAATTAACCTTGCTCTTTATATGAATCTTAACCCCTTTTTGCTTTTCAACAGGAAGTTTGTGAACCCAGCTTATAAAGTACTCTAACTTGGGGTTCCTGGGTGGCTCAGTCTTTAAGCTTCTACCTTTGGCTCAGGTCATGATCCCAGGGTCCTGGGATGGAGCCCCACACTGGGGGCTCCCTGCTGAGCAGGGAGCCTGCTTCTCCCTCTCCCACTCCCCCTGCTTGTGTTCCCTCTCTTGCTGTGTCTCTGTCAAATAGATAAAACCTTTAAAAAAAATAAAGTATTCTGGGGCACCTGGGTGGCTCAGTCATTAAAGCGTCTGCCTTCAGCTCAGGTCATGGTCCCGGGGTCCTGGGATCCAGTCCCACATCGGGCTCCCTGCTCTGCAGAGAGCCTGCTTCTCCCTCTCCCACTCCCCCTGCTTGTGTTCCCTCTCTCGCTGTGTCTCTCTCTGTCAAATAAATCAATAATTTAAAAAAATAAAAAAAATAAAGTATTCTAACTCTTTCTTCTAATGTTCTTTCTTACCTCATCATTGTCAATCACTATTCCTCTCTCAGGTTTAACTGAGCTTGTTCCTGGAATGTTTGATTTGCTTTGTTGAAACCTAAAAAAGAAGCAGAATATCCAATTGTATTTTCTTACTCTGAGGCCTGGTCTTTGGTGTGTTCTCAATCTCCCTCAACGAAGTTTGGGAGCCTGACTTAGAAGAGCCCAATTTGGGGGATCACTAATTGAATATATACGTAGAGTAAAGAATAGGATTCATTATCCAGCCTGCATGTTGGGGGAAAACAAAACTTCAGTTTGAAAAGTTAAGCAAGTGGGACCTCTTGGAGACATGATGACATCTGGTAAGTTGAATTCTTGGGGGTTTCAGACAACTTGAGAAAGTGCTCTAGTAGACTGCTTAAGGACATTCTCTTGGGCAACTGGACCTTCAATATCCTTAAAGACCACCTACTATTTTGAATGCCTACCTGCCTACTCTTCTCTGCAGGGAAATGACTCTACCTTTGCCAATAACTGATTCCATGAGACGGATATTATTAGTGGAAGTCCACAACGGAATACACTTCACAAATTTGCATGTCATCTTTATGCAGGTGCCATGCTAATCTTCTATCATTCTAATTTTAGTATATATGCTGATGACATGAGCACAAATTTCCAATTCTTAATGACCATGCTTGGACTACTGGCTCCCTCTTGTACCTAACCATATCTAGGTTTCTCTATCTAGAACTAAGATGATAAAATCATCAATGGCAAATATCCTCATACTCTGTTCTTTCTCTTACTTTGTGATCCCCTACCCAGATACCAGTTCCTTTTGGAGAAAAGAGGGAGACAGACATTACAATATTTAGTAAGAAAGTATTTTAGATTCCTTGACTAATTCTACTAAACCCATTTAGTGCCTAAACATAGTGAAAGATGCTCATCAGTAAGATTGGGTTAATGATTAAAATAAATGGCCTGCTTCCTCCTTGGAGATAGTTCCTATTTATGTATTAAACTAGCTTACATTAAAGTAGGAGCCTGGGACTACTTGAAGTAGACCTCTCTCCTCTGAAAAATGAGGGTGGCAGTGCAAGGACCAAACTAAGAAAAGTAGAAATAGCCAAGATATGTAGTTGGCAGGTCAACAGCTGTAGGGTGGTACAAATCATCCCGAATCCAGTATCAAGTCCCATCCAAGTCTGGCTCACTTCCATCTGTTGCTGCCTACCAACTTCATCATTAACTCAGGCCAGAGGTCTTAAAACATAGTCTCAAGGGGAGCAGGTGACACATTGTGGGTAGACCAAAATAAGTTCATCCCCAGTTAACATCTTAAAGTTGGTACCCTTTTGATGTGTCCTATTACCTTAAGTTATCTCATAGTAATATACTACAATCTTTATTATAGCACTTTTCAAAATGCTTCTTTATTATTTCAAAGGGAGCACAGGATCCCAGATACTCTTTTTTAAGGCCAACATAAGGCATAGAGCTGTGGGAAAAATGTTCCTTCAGTCCAGCAGTGTTGACAAGGACAGTCTGGACCTTTCCTTTTGATAATGCTACTCTAGTTGCTGCATGAAACACACACCAAGATCTGGGTTTTGACCTGAGGACAGTCAGTCAATTAGAACAATTTTAATGAGAGTCTACTCTGAGACTAGACCTGTTCAAAGTGATATGGGCTCCCATCCAAGTACTAACCAGGCCCGACCCCACTTAGCTTCCGAGATCAGATGAGATTGGGAGCTTTCAGGGTGGTATGGCCATACTACAACATACGCCTGTATAAAATGGTATTTATAACTTAGTGGGGCAAACAAAACTACACACTTGGTATGTCCCTTTTGGCCCATTGCTGTTCACTGCTAAGTGGGCCAATCCAAGGTAAGTATTCACCCAGAGGCCAAATTCAGTGCCTCCAAAGAGTCCACGTTCTGCAGGGGCTCAATTCAATCTATTCCTTCCTTAGTGCACACCATGTGCCCAGCCCCGTTCTTGATCCTGTGTGGGAAAAAGAGAAGACTGGTAGGTGTTGTGAATGCAGAAAATGCACTAGACATGATGACCTTTGTCCTCAGGAACTTAGGTGGTAAATGGTGGGGTGGAAGGGGTGGGGGGGAGAGGAAGTGACCATTAAATGTGAAACAAAAATGACAAATACATGCTAATGTATTAGGTAAATTATTTCATCTCTTGGGGCCTTGAAAAAACGAAGAGAGCTAACCAAATGATTTAAAGATAATATTCTAATTCCTTTAGACAGTGGTAAGATTTCCCTACATTAAGACCTGAAATAAAATTGACTCATGGGTCAGTCGTGGGAGAAAGTTGGAGAACAATGGTGCTTTCATTTATCTCCCCTTTCAATACAATCACGCTCCCATATGTTAGGCCTGTGAAGCTAGGGAAAGTGTGTGTATATGTGGATGTGCGGAGAGGGTGGCAAGGAATTGCTACATTTTTTTTTTTTATATAGACAATTTAAAATGGAGGCTAAAAGTTGATGATGTACAAGCCACCATTTAGAGGAGAGAGGTCAGTGAGGCTTGGAGGGACATTTCCTAAAAGATGTGGAGCTTGAGCCATGACCCTGTAAGATGGTGTGTGAAGTCACCTACCTAGAAGGTATTTGTTGTTGTTGTTCTAGGTAGTAAGACATAAAAGTGGATATAGGTAGGATGGGATTGAATTATGGGGGTCTTGGCAGTTAAGTAGAACTTTGATAGACCTATCAGCCCAAGCTGCTATAAAGCCTGCGGGTTTGGAGGAAAGATTGTGTTAGTGTTGACAGTGCCAATAAGTGATTGTTTAAGGTTTATATCTAGTTTGATTGTCTAGACATAAACCCTAAAGACAATTGTCTAGAGTTTATGACTAGACTGAGCTCAACTCTGAAAATTCCCTCAAGGGGAATAGACTAATGAGCTTTTCACCCTTTTCTCACCTTTAGTTTACTGGAATCGTGAGTCCAATTCATGTGTATATTGAAACTACAATAAATAGAAGCCATCAAACTGGGAGGTACAAATCTTGGGCTACCTGTTTGCTACCCAGGGTGGAAAAACCAAAATCACACAAACACAAAAACCACATCCGAAACAAAAAGGGAAAGATCTGGTGTACAATACCTTAAAGGACATCAGGAAACCCTATTTCATTGAGGAAAGGGAGATCCCTTGGGTACTGAAACTTTCCATTTTGAAAGTGTCTTATTATTTTCTTGATTCTGGAGGAGACACAGGAATTTGTGATGAACGGGCAATCTAGAATGCTGAGGTGTTCTATGCTGGAGTCAGCACAAAGATATACTTAAACAAGATCTGCTCCAATTTGTTTTTCTAACCTATGACTTCCCTATACACACCCTGACATTGTCACCATATTTTAATCAACCTCTACTTTAGCCAATGTTTTCACCCTATTCCTCAAATACAGTGCACTTTCTCTCTTATTCCCCATACTTAAAACCCTCTCCCCACCTCTTTAAACCATTTGAATCCTCTTTCTTTATGTTACTACTGAGGTCTGTCCTCTTCAGAGAAGACTTTCCAGATAATCCAATCCCAATTCTAGCCTGCAGGCATGTGTGTGTGTGTGTGTGTGTGTGTGTGTGCATACAATTCTATAGTATCTTGTACTTGTCTTCTGTGCTGATACTGTTTGCTTCCTAGGCAGTAAACATCTTGAAAGTGATATGTGGGGGCACCTGGGTGGCTCAGTCTGTTAAGCAGCTGCCTTTGGCTCAGGTCATGATCCCAGGGTCCTGGGATCGAGTCCCACATCGGGCTCCTTGCTCAGCGGGGAGCCTGCTTCTCCCTCTGCCTGCCGCTCCCCCTGCTTGTGCTCTCTCTCTCTGACAAATAAATAAAATCTTAAAAAAAAAAGTGATATGTGAATTTTATATACATTTGTTCCCCCCACAGTGCTTTGTATATAAGGGATTCAAAAATCAGCATTTGTTTATTTCATATGATATGTTAAGCACGGGCTTAGGCAATGGGAATCAAACATAGACCAGATAAAGACCTTGACTTCAAGGACCTCACGGGTTAGCCAGGAAGAGAGACCAAAAAAAGAGTTCAATGCAACAGATTGCAATGCCTATATCAGAGATCTGTTCAGATGCTGTTGGATCAAAGAGGAAGAGCACTAAACCCTGGGACATTTGGAACGAACATCTAAACTGAGCCTAGAAAGGTGAGTGTGAGTTAAACACATAAAGAGAAGAGAAAATGAGCATTTGAGAAACAGGCAGCAACACAAGCAAAACCATGAGAATAGAACAAAGCATGGCTTGAATAGGGGAACTGCAAATAGCTTATGCCTAGAACATAAGATTTAACAGAAAGGTAGCAGGAGATGAAACTGGGGAGGAAGCTAGGGTCCAAATCCTAGAGTGTAGTCCCTGATAGAAGCTTGTAGGTTATTCTATGAGTAATAAAGAGCTATTGAGGGATTTTAAATCAGGAGATATGTTAAACAACATATATTTTAGAAATATGAAAATGGTGGCAGTGTGAAGCATAGATTGGAAAGACGGAGAGGCCTTTGAGAAGGCTATGGTACTAAGGAAGGAGTGAAAAATTGTAAGAGTCACAAATTTGTGCTACTCCCCTCTGTCTCCTAGCCCTGGATGACCTATCCAAAGATGGCCAACCAGATTCTCTCTACTAGGAATCCGAGAGTTTGATAAAGACATAGAGAGAGCGGGGCACCTGGGTGGCTCAGTGGGCTAAGCAGCTGCCTTCAGCTCAGGTCATGATCCTGGGGTCCTGGGATCAAGTCCCGCATCGGACTCCCTGCTCAGCGGGGAGCCTGTTTCTCCCTCTGCCCCTCCCCTCCCCCCGCTCACGCTCCCTCTCCCTCTCTCTCTCAAATAATTTTTTTTAAAAGAAAAAGTAATAGCAGATAGGGCTGAGCAAGGGTGGCTTGTCCCATTCCTGTCTCTTCCTTTTATAAACAGCCTGCCAGCAACATGTAGTAAATAATCTGGGGAGGCTCTTCCTTTGTCAGGAGACACCCATTGTTTATCAGTGACCGGGTATGTCTTTCCAGTTCACGGGGATGTATTAGGAAGCCAGATTTATATTCAGACTTTAGCCATAGGTCTCCAAACTAGCCTCTAGCAAACCAACCAACCAACCAACCAACCAACAACAACAAAAAACCTCTGGTATTTTGAACTCATCTGATTCTTGCATGTTTTTATTAATTGCTTGTAGGAATTATTTATTAATTTAATAAACAATTTATTAATTGCCTGTAGGAATGTTTAGTAGCTCAAGTACTTCCACAGCCTGGCTGCAGTGAAGGCTGTGACTGCCGTGTTAGTGTTCTACATTGGTGCAGACACCAGGTGAGGGGGGGGGTCTGGGAGGGGGCTGGGGGGGCCCAGAAAGTTATCTCCTCAGAAAAGCAAAAAGGAAAGCCTGCTAGAAACTAGAGACTGGGCAGGGCGTTTCGCCTGGCAACCCGTCTTCCATCCGTGGGCAGAGGGGGACTGGGATTTATAAATTCATTCATCTCAGCTTTGACCAACACCAAATCTGAACAGAACTAGCATTATTCAGAGATGAATGAATGGAAAATGATTTTCAGAGCTAATGAATTTTATGAGGAGGAGAATGTAGCAGCAGTAATAGCCACTCTGGCTTAAATAGGGAACTATGAAAGACTGCCAGAAATGGAGATATATAAAGAAGAGCTGGGAATTGGGAATCTGGGCATTCAAGGCCATGAAATTTTGTAGATCTATTTGTAGATCGATCTATTGATCCATCTACCTATCTATCTATTTATTTATTTGACAGAGAGAGAGAGAGAGAGAGAGAGCACAAGTAGGCAGAGTGGCAGGCAGAGGGAGAGAGAGAAGCAGGCCTCCTGCTGAGCAGGGAGCCAGACACAGGGCTCCATCCCAGGACCCTGGGATCATGACTTGAGCCGAAGGCAGACGCTTAACCGACTGAGCCACCCAGGTGCCCCTGTGTGTAGATCTATTAAAAATATACTACCCAAAGCAATCTACAGATTTAATGCAATCCCTATCAAAATACCAATAGTATTTTTTACAGAACTAGAAAAAATAATCCTAAAATTTGTATGGAACTGCAAAAGGCCCCAAATGGCCAAAGCAATCATGAAAAAGAAAAACAGAGCTGGAGGTATCACAATTCCAGATTCCAAGTTATACTACAAAGCTGTAGTAATCTACACAGTGTGGTTCTGGCACAAAAATAGATCAGTGGAAAAGGATAGAAAGCCCAGAAACAAACCCACGATTATATGGTCAATTAATCTTAGACAAAAGAGGCAAGAATTGTCTCTTCAACCAATGGTGCTGGGAAAACCAGACAGTTACATGCAAGAGAATGAAATGGGACCACTTTCTTACACCATACCCAAAAATAAACTCAAAATGGATTAAAGACCTAAATGTGAGACCTGAAAGCATAAAAGTCCTAGAAGAAAGCGCAGGCAGTAACTTCTCTGACATCGGCCACAGTAACTTCTTTCTATATATGTCTCCTGAGGCAAGGGCAAGAGAAGCAAAAATAAACTATTGGGACTACATCAAAATATAAAGCCTCTGCCCAGCAAAGGAAACAATCAACAAAACTAAAAGACTATCTAATGGGAGAAGATATTTGCAAATGACATATGGGATAAAGGGTTAGTATCCAAAATATATAAAGAACAGATACAACTCAACACCCCAAAACCAAATAATCCAATTAAAAATGGGCAGAAGGCATTTCTCCAAAGAAGACATCCAGATGGCCAAAAGACCCATGAAAAGATGCTCAACATCACTCATCACCAGGAAAATGTAAATCAAAACTACAATGAGATATCACCTCACACCTGTTGGAATGGCTAATATCAAAAACACAAGAAACAATAAGCAGTGGTGAAGATGTGAAAAAAAGGAACCCTCATGCACTGTTGGTGGGAATACAAACTGGTACAGCTACTGTGGAAAACAATATGGTGGTTCCTCAAAAAATTAAAAATTAGAACTACCCTATGACTCAGTAATTGCCCTACTGGATATTTACCCAAAGAACACAAAAACACTAATTCAAAAGGATATATGCACTCCTATGTTTACTGCAGCATTATTTACAATAGCCAAATTATGGAAGCAGCCCAAATGTCCATCAACTGATGAATGTATAAAGAAGAGGTGGTATACATATACAGTGGAATATTATTCAGCCATTAAAAAAATGAAATCTCACCATTTGCAACAACATGGATGGAGCTAGAGAATGTAATGCCAAGCGAAATAAGTCAGTCAGAGAAAGACAAATACCATATGATTGCGCTTATATGTGGAATTTAAGGAACAAATGAACAAAGGGAAAAAAAGAGAAACAAACCAAGAAAGAGACTCATAATTATAGAGAACAAACTGAGAGTTACCAGAGGGGAGGTGGGGGGGGATGGGTAAAACAGGTGATGGGGATTAAAGTGTACACTTACCATGATGGGCACTGAGTAATGTACAGAATTGTTGAATCACTATATTGTATACCTGAAATTAATATAACATTGTATGTTAATAATACTGGAATTTAAAAGCTTTTTAAAAATATGGGGATATCTACTCACAAGAGAGAGCAGAAGCTATCTATTTTGAGTTGTTGTTGTTGTTTTTTAAGATTTACTCATTTATTTATTTGAGAGAGAAAGTGAGCAAGAGAGGAGCAGAGGGAGAGGGAGAAGCAGGCTCCCCACCAAGCAGGGAGCCCAACATGGTCTCCATCCCAGGACTCCAGGATCATGACCTGAGCCAAAGGCAGAGGAAGACACTTAATCTACTGAGCCACCCAGGCGCCCTCCATGCAGAACTTTCTTTTCTTTCTTTCTTTCTTTTTTTAAGATTTTATTTATTCATTTGACAGAGAGAGAGCACAAGCAGGGGGAGCAACAGGTAGAGGGAGAGGGAGAAGCAGGCTCCCCGCCAAGCAGGGAGCCCAACATGGGCTCCATCCCAGGACCCCAGGATCATGACCTGGGCTGAAGGCAGACTCTTCACTGACTGAGCCACCCAGGCATCCCAAACTTATGTGGAACTTTCATTCAATTTAGCACTAGAGTGTCAGGGATATGAGGAGCACAGAAAAAACAACAAGGGGGAAAAATTGAGAGCTTTAAATATACGAGATGGACAGTAAGAGATAGAAGGTGGTCTCAGGAAAAGTTCTGTGACTGGAGATGCATTTGAGTTCTGATAGAAGAAAGAGGTCCCTGGGACCCTGGTTTCTCTCAGTAATTTATCAATAAATGGTATCTGTTGGGGACGCCTGGGTGGCTCAGTCGGTTAAGCGGCTGCCTTCGGCCCGGGGAATGATCCCAGGGTCCTGGGATTGAGTCCCACATTGGGCTCCTTGCTCAGCAGGGAGCCTGCTTCTCCCTCTCTCTCCCTCTGCTTGTGCTCTCTCCATCAAATAAATAAAATCTTTTTAAAAAATGGTATCTGTTGCCTCAGACTTATATTTATTCATTTATTTGTCTGTTTATTGAGCAAATATTTACCGAACACCTGTTATGTGCCAGGGTCTATTCTAGTTTCTGAGGATATAGTAGTGAACAAAACAGACAAGAGTCCCTGTCCTCTTGGGGCTTACATTCTGGTTGGGAGCTATATGTAATTATGGTTTATACCTGCTCTTGGTTGTCTAACAGGCATCTTAGACTTGATAGGTTCAAAATGAGTCTTGATTCTCCCTCCCCTTCAAAAACCCATTTCTCCCTCAGTCTTTCCTATCTCAGTAAATGGCATTGCCATTCATTCTGTTGTTTAGGCAAAAAAACTTTTGAAGTTATCCTGATTTCCTCTCATTCCCTCAGTGACACACACAATCTACCCATCCTCAAATCCTATATGATTCCATCTTCCACATATATTCCAAATGCTTTTCAACCACCCTGATCCAAGCCCTGATCCCATTCACTTTGGGCTGCCTAAACATAACTGAAGCTTTCTTTGAGGTGAGTCTTCTTTGTGGAAGAGGGAATAAAAGGGAAGTAATGTTCGGGAGTGAACAACACATCAGGCAGAGATTAGACTGCACATCAGCAGCTCTGATCAGCTCCACTTCCCTTAGGAAATCCTAGGCATTTTATAAGAAAGACTTCAGAATGATCTTTCTCAGGCCCTTAGGAAGTATCCATGAGCTACTGCCTAAGTATTCCATTTCCCTGAGTTTGCAAGCTGGGCCTGCTTCACCTATGTCCTCGTGAACACTTAGTTAATCCCAGAGACAGTGAAAAAGACACACAGGAGAAGAGGAAAGAAAGAAGCAAATGTATTTCTGTTGATAGATTTTTTTTTTAAGATTTGATTTATTTATTTGAGAGAGAGAGCATGAGCAGGGGGAGGGGCAGAGGGAGAGGGACACGCAGACTCCCCACTGAGCAGGGAGCCTGATGTGATGGGCTCAATCCCAGGACCCCAAGATCATGACCCAAGCTGAGGGCAAATGCTTAACCAACTGAAGGGCCCAGGTGCCCCTATAGATAGATCTTTTAAATGTAAAAAAAGATCACAGAAATTTCCACTTAATAACTTCCTATTACACTTAAAATCCAAACTTCTTGCCATATTATCCAAGACTCTGTGATTCTCCCCATCCCTCCCAAACTTCATCTCCTGCTAGTCTCTTCATCATGTTGATGACTCTTGCCATCTTGGACTTATTGCTATTCTTTGAACATATTAAGTCATTCCCTTTCAGGGCTTCTGTTAATTCCATTCTCTGGAACGTTCTTCACCATGAATTTCCTATGACTTTCTTCCTCACTTCATTCATTTTTATAGGTTAGTGTTACCTTAGAGGAGAGACCTTGGTTAACCACACCAAATAGGTACTCACTCCCAGTCATAATCTATCTCTTCATTATTCTTCGAAACCCTTATATTTATCTGAATGTATATACTTGTTCATTTATTATCCATCTCCTTCATGAGAATGTATGCTCCAATGTGGCAAGAATTTTGCATGCTTGGTTCACTACTGTATCCCTAGTGCCTGGAAGAGCAGTACTTGGTACACAGTAGACACTCAGCAACTGTTTGTTGACTGAAAAAGTGACTGACTCAACTGAAAATTTCCACATAAACTATGTGAGATTTTGGGGTTTGATTTATAAACACT
This sequence comes from Zalophus californianus, assembly GCF_009762305.2. NCBI lineage: Eukaryota > Metazoa > Chordata > Mammalia > Carnivora > Otariidae > Zalophus > Zalophus californianus. The sequence goes on from NC_045606.1 coordinate 84,615,842, forward strand.
GTTTGTGGTACTCAACAGCCATCCCAAACTTTCTTCCTTCTAATCTTGTTTTAAAGAAGAAATACTAGGGACTCCTGGGTGACTCAGTCAGTTAAGCGTCTGCCTTTCGCTCGGGTTGTGATCCCGGGGTCCTGGGATCAAGTCCCATATCAGGCTCCCTGCTCAGGGGAGAGCCTGCTTCTCCCTCTCCTTCTGCCCTCCCCCCACGCCGCCCTGCTCATTCACACTCTTGCTCTCTCTCTCAAATAAATAAATAAAATCTTAAAAAAGTAAAGAAAGAAAGAAGAAATACTAGGTGCAAGGAAATATCAAGGTGGAACCTGAATCAAGAGATTTATAAGGCGTCTCCACAGCCTCTCTGGGGGATTTCCTTACCTACCCATGCTCCGCTCTGTGTGCTCAGTTTGGCCTTGATATATCCATTAGTTACGACCCAATTGCATTATGAAGACCATAGCAGTATTGAGATGACTAGATAAGAGGAAGAGGCTCCTGCTTACAAGAATAAAATAATACCATCTCAAAGGCTGAACATTCACTCCATTGAGCCTGCCTCTGCTATGTCTCCATTTAGGAGTCAAGCTGGACCAGAAACGATGGAAGGGTCCTGATCAGCAGGTAGGGCCAACCTACTGGGTGTTTCAGATGAAGAGAGAACTATGTCTTGAGAACGTTAGCTTTAGAAATGACAGAAGGCCACCCAGGGTCCTATCAGCAGGTGAATGAAGAAAGGAGGAGGAAGACAGATCTGAAATGTCCAAGCTGGTCTTCTATAAAAGAAAAGAAGAATGTTCCTTTGATTTTATAGCTGGACCTAACTGCTTTTACATTTAGGGACTAGGTTAGGGAAGGGCTGGAAGGTGTTTTTGATGATGGTAGGTCTGGGAAAATGACTAGGTCCCAGAGAGATTTAACGTGAGAGAAAAGGAATGATATTTGGGAACAATTTGGAATTACACCCCAAGAGGGAGCCTAGATACAGGAAATTATTGAAAGTCGCCCTCTGATGGTGACAGCTAGAAAGTCCTTAATCAGAAGAATGGGGGCGGGGGTGGGGTGGGGAGAAGGGTACTTCTCTTTGATGATTCCTGGAAATAAAAGCTTTGGGAAAGAATAGCTCAGGAATGATCAGCAGATACAGAGGAATTTTGAGTTTTTAGGACCAGTTTAAATATGAGCCAAGGTACTGACTTGGAGTTGAGGGAAACAATATAGCTAAATAGGTATTGGAAAGCTGATCAAATTAGTAGTTATTACATTATTACATGTAGTTCACATCCCAAATTCCTAATTTGGGATGTGAAAAAATAGCCTCTAAATCGTGACTAAAACAATGTCTGAGCTTTATATAATTGACTCTGCAAGGAGTCCAGTCTATTTGCCAGTGCCTGCCCTCCTTAGACTTTATATATGTCCACACATCTTTGAGTCGTTTCTAATATGCTGGAGATTGGGGTAAGGAGTAGTCCTCCCTTCTTCTCTCTTACTGCATAGGCTTAGGCAGCTACTCAACACATACAGACTTTAATGTTTGCCTGAGACTTCATCCTGGAGATGATACATTTGACGAGTTACTAGAGTTAGCCCAGAGATACCCTCAGGAAATCTAGATTCTGTGTTGGTCCATAAGCACTTTTGGAAATTCTCCTGAGAAGTTTCATAACGAGATTTATAAAAAGGAAAAAAAAAAACTATACACACGCATTATAGCAGATTAAAACCTTAACCCAATCAAAACCTCAATTAATATAGGGGGAAATATCTACACACAGAAGGGAAATACATTATCCTGTCAAAACTGTTTGGTCAGTGATACTTCAAGTCACACAATTAAAACATCTAGGGGTCCCTGACTGACTTAGTCTGTGGGGCATGAGACTCTTGATCTGAGGTTGTGAGCTCTAGCCCCACATTGGGTGTAGAGATTACTAATAAACTTAAAAAAAGAAAAACATCTAATGACACTACTTTTTTAATATTTGGAAAACCTCGTATACCTTTTTATGACCTAATTTAGTGAGTCTAACATGTACCATAGGAAAAAATACAGTATGTAATTTCCCAGAAGGGCTTAATAGATTAGATACTAACGAAGAAAATATTAGTAAATCTGATGACATAATAAAAGAAACTATCCAAACTGAAGCATATAAAAAAAAATGACTGAGAAAAATGAATAAAGCCTCAGTGACCTGTAGGACAATATCAAATAGTCTAACCATGTGTAATTGGAGGCCCTGGTAAAGAGAGGGAGGGTATCTGAAGAGATAATGGCCAGAAAGTTTCCAAATTTGGAGAAAAATAATAATCTGTGGATTCAAGAGACTACAAATGCAAAGCAGGATAAACAAAAACAAAATAAAACTGAGGCATATTATGCTCAAATTTCTGAAGACCAGGGATGCCTGGCTGGCTCAGTTTGTAGAGCAAGCAATTTTGATTTTGGGGTTATGAGTTTGAGCCCCACCATTGGGTGTAGAGATTACCTAAAATCTTAAAAAAAGGGATTCGCCACGGGCACCTAGGTGGCTCAGTTGGTTAAGTGTCTGCCTTTGGCTGAGGTCATGATATCAGGGTCCTGGGATCCAGCACCACATCAGGGGCTGGCTCTTCTTCCTCTCCCTCTGCCTGCCGCTCCCCCTGTTTGTACTCTCTCTCAAATAAAAAAAAAAAATCTTTAAAGAATAAAATTAAAAATAAAATTTGAAAAAGGGACATCTGGGTGGCTCAGTTGGTTAAGTGTCTGCCTTTAGCTCAGGTTATGCTCCCAGGGTCCTAGGATTGAGTCCCACATCGAGCTCCTTGCTCAGCGGGAGGCTGCTTCTCCCTCTGCCTGCCACTCCCCCTGCTTGTGCTCTCTCTCTCTGACAAATAAATAAATAAAATCTTTTTTAAAAAATCCTTAAAAAAGGTTAAAAATTATCTGAAAACCAGTGATAAAGGAAATAGGGCAAAATGTACACAATTGTTTAATCTAGGTTAAGGGCAGATACTATTCTTGCAAATTTTCTCTAAGTTTTAAATTCTATTAAATTGAATAGTTACCAAGAAAACAAGATGGAACCAAAATACTGGTCAATAGTAGGGAAAATAGTAGGGGAAGTTCAGATGTAAACAGTCTTCCAAATGCTGTTTGGGAGGATAACACATAGTTCTTCACTTTGTAAGAACTGCATGTTGAAATTTTAAGAATTACTAAAAGAATATACAGATATATCCCACAATATATCTTGCTTGTTAATATTGTAAATGCTTCCTTGCTTTTAAATGCCAATTTTATAAAAGTATATCTCTCAATACAAATGTCTTCCATTGTTTATCTACACATTTTTTTTTTAAGATTTTATTTACTTATTTGATAGAGAGAGACAGCGAGAGAGGGAACACAGCAGGGGGAGTGGGAGAGGGAGAAGCAGGCTCTCCGCGGAGCAGAAAGCCCAATGCGGGACTCGATTCCAGGACCCTGGGATCATGACCTGAGCCGAAGGCAGACACTTAACGACTGAGCCACCCAGGCGCCCTTCTGTTGTTTATCTAAGAAAAATTCATATTCATGTCCACAAAACTCAATATTACTTTGAAAATATGTATTTTTAAAAATATGCAAGTAATAATTTTATTTGCATTCCAAATACAGTTAGCAGAATGTTGAAATCATATGTAGTGATTTTATAAAGCACAAGTATTGACAAAGGAACATGCATTTCAGATGTCACTGGTGTTGAGAGACCAAATTATTGCATCAAATCAACTGTTTAGCAATTATCTCAGTTCTGATCAGAAAGCATTTGCAAAGCATTTTTCTTCCTAACACGATGATTTTTCTTCCTAAATGATAGGTAGGCATTTTAGTCATGTTTTAAGAACTTGATCAGGATATTTTTGTTGACATAAAACCCATTATAATATTTTCATTTAAAATTATAAAAAATACACTCCTGCTTAGCATTTTAAGGTAGAACATCTGGTGTGCAGGAAAGGATTATTGACTCAAGTAGAATGTACCAAAAAAGCTGAAAATTTTTAAGTAAATAGGAGGAAATAAAGAAAAATTGATGCAATATAAGTCAAGAAAGGGAAAAGAATAAAAACAGAGGCAAAAACATGGTAAACTGAAAACATGAAGTTAAATATTAGAAATAAGCCCAAATAAATTAATATTCAATAAGAAATATAAATGGATTAAGCTCACCTATGGGAGAGAGATTCTCAGGTTGGATTTTAAAAATCCAGCATGTACGCTATTTACTTAGACACTTCTGAAATATAAAAATACAGAATGGCTGAAAACAAAGGACTGTAGCGCATGGAGAGAGTGTCTTGCTCACACTCTTTTCCTATTTTTAAATCTCCTCTACCTCTACCTACTTCGCCTCCTGTACCATCATATCTCTATATTATAGGTAATGTCTAAGAGTTTCCCCTGCAAAATAGATCCACTAACAGAAGCTTAGTTATACCCAGGTGAAATTAGGTAGGTGTGGGTTATCTTGGCTAGGATTAAAAAAAAAAAATACTAGAAGGTTTCATCTGTCAGGCCAGCAAAATACCTTCACCATCTTGCTGCAAGTGTGTCATTTACCTATTTTGCTGGGAATGGATTCTACCAACTTCATTTTCCAGATCCCCTTGCTAGCTTGCTTCTGGTTAGGTTCTGCCAACTGGTGCCACGTTTAGGAATTGGAAAGTAGAGGAGGGAAGAAGTTTCCAGTTTCCAGTTTGAGCCTGCATACCCTTCAGCTCCAGCCTCCAGCTTTTTCAAGAATTCCCAGCAATAGCCTCACTATGCTCCATCAGGATATAAGTAACAGCCAAGCCCACCATACTCTTTTATCCATTTGGCCATATTCCCTTTAAGTGGGCCGGGCAGTCTATGCACTAGCAGTGAAGTATCATCTTCTCTAGGTTCTGGTAATATCACATCTTCCATTTTGTTCTTCTAGCTCTAGCAATGATAACTTCTTCCTAGAGATATTAATCTCTGAATTATCTCAACCTCTCTCTCTCTCTCTCTTTTTTTTTTTTTTGCTTGTTCCGTGTTCCAACAACTGTGTAACCAGTTACCTCTATTAAATACCCTTCATTTGAAATATCAAGCATGGTTTCCACTTTTCTGACTGGGCCCAGACTAATACAAGAATTTTGATCCTTTCACCATCCAAAACAATATTATGCTTGTCCAGGAAGTATCCTAAAAGCCTTGTTAAAATTCATGTATGCCAGGGGGTGCCTGGGTGGCTCAGTTGGTTAAGTGTCTGCCTTCGGCTCAGGTCATGATCCTGAGCCCCCCATCGGACTCCCTGCTCAGAGAGCCTGCTTCTCCCTCTGCCTCCCCTGCACTCTGCTCATGCTCTCTCTCACTATTGCTCTACCTCAAAACAAACAAACAAACAAACAAACCTTAAAATTCATGTATGCCAGGAAGTGGGAAATATGAAGACTTTTACATCAACGAATCTTGTAAGGGGTCCAGTTTTGGGGTATGTGAGGATGTCTCCTTCCAAGTAAAGGACCGATCTGCCTTAACTCTAAGAAAAAGGCACAGTACTTGGAGGCAACAAATGACACATTTGGATGTGTTGTGTCGACAAATTCAACAGGTGACTCTTGGGAAACTGTCAAATTTGAGTGGAGCCCAAAGCAAGAAGTTTCCTCAGCTGGTTCAGACTGCAAACAAGCAGTTCTGTCACTTGGCTTTTATGATTCAGTGATCCAATGATGCTAAAAGGTCAGGATGATGAAAGGAGCCTGTGTGGAGCCTTGGTAATAGGATCACATTAGTGACTACCAGGGAAAAAAGCCATGTATGTCCTTGTGGACATGTCCAAGTCACTATTCTTCTTATGAACCCATGTTATAATTTCTTTGGGATATATATCCAAAAATAAAAATGCTGGATCATATGATATGCATATGTTTGTCTAATGTAATTTGTCAAAGAAATACTAGAATTGCTCTCCCCAATTGCTTATTCAGTCTGTTTTCCCACCAGTAGTCCTGGAGGTTTCTGCAGTCTCGTATCTTGTTGCAGACACTATTCTTGCTATGCCCAGAAATTTATGGATCCCTTTTTCTGCCTCTGTGGGCTCATCTCCCAGTTTCTGTGTGATTTGCTTCTAGCCAGTCCTAAAACCTCCTTTAGAGGATTGCCCCTGGGCTGGAACCACTTAGACCAGAGAACAGAAGTGCCTAGGGGTTTAGGTCACCCCCGGGCATCCTGTAGGCAATGGGTGGCTGCAGTAGTAAGTATTAAAGCCCAGGGGTGCCTGGGTGGCTGAGTCAGTTAAGCACCTGCCATCGGTTCAGGTCACCATTCCAGGGTCCAGGGATTGAGTCCCGTGCCAGGCTTCCTGCTCAACAGTGAGTCTGCTTCTCCCTCCCCCTCTGCCTCTCCGCATGACTCATGCTCTCCCTCTCTCTCTTTTTCATATAAATAAATTCTTTAAAAAAATAAAGTAGGCTAGTCTAGGCTATGATGTTTGGTAGGTTATGTGTATTAAGTGCATTCTTGACTTATCAATATTTTCAACTTACAATGGGTTTAACTCCATCATAAGTCGAGGAAGATCTGTCCCTCCCTGTTTGGTTTCTTCCATTTTTCTGTCCTCTGTTCCCCTTTACCAGTTTATCCTGGGATGACTTCCTTAATAAGTCACTTGCAAATGAATCCACATCTCAAGATCTACTTCTGCAGAACATGATCTAAGACACATCCTCCCATGCACACTTAGTATCATTCAACTTTCTAATTTTTTTCTAATAGATATAAATTAATATCTTACTGTTGTTTTAATTTGCGTTTTCCTGATTATTAACGAGTGTGAGCATTTCTTCAACTTTATCAACTTTTGGTTTCTTCTGCCATGCTGATTTATATCTTTGCCCATTGTTTTATTGGGGTTGCTACCTATTTCTTGTAAATTTGCAAGGTTTTTTTTGTATATTCTAGATAGCAGTCAATTTTGAAGAGTACAAGTAATCTTTAATTCTATTATCTATTAATTTTTTCCCCTGGATGGAAGGTGATTTTTTTTTAGTACCTTTTTAAATTAACCATTTTAAAGTGAACAATTCAGTGACATGTAGATCATTCACAATGCTGTGCAAGCACCATTTCTATCTAGTTCCAAAACATTTCCATCACCCCACAGTAAAACCCCTTATACGTTAAGCAGTTTCTCTCTGTCCTTCCAACCCTCAAGCCCCTGGCAATCTCCAATCTGTTCTATCTATGGATTTTTCTATCCTGGATATTTCATATAAATGGAATGATACACTATGTAACTTTTTGTGTCTGGCTTCTTTCACTTAGCAGAATGGAGTTAGTTTAAACGTGAAGTTCATTCGTGTTATAGCATATATTGCTACTTCATTCTTTTTATGGCTCAGTAATATTCCATTTTATGGATATACCACAATTTGTTTACCCATTCTTCCACTAATGGACATTTGTGCTGTTTCCACCTTTTGGCTATTATGAAGAAAGCTGCTATGAACATGCATATACATGCACTTTTTTGAGCACTTGTTTTTACTTCTTTAGGGTATATACCTCAGAGGGGAATTGCAGGGTCTTATGGTAATACTATGCTTAACTTTTTGAAGAACCATCAAACCATTTTCCACAGTGGTTGAACCATTTTACATTCCCACCAGCAATGTATGAGCATTTCAATTTCTCCACATCCTTGCCAATATTTATTATTTTTTCATTTTTAAAAATTGTAGCTATTCTAGTGGGTATGAAGTGTTACCTCATTGTGGTTTTGGGAAGCTTTAAATTTGATGTAATCAAATTCATCAGTGTTTTGTCTTATGGTTTGTGTTTTCTAAGTTTTGTTTAAAAATATGCCCTTGTTCCTAGGATATAAAGATATTCTCTGAATTTTTTTTCTATGACTTTTCTCCCCACATTTCAGTCTTTAACCCATCTAGAATCCTCTTTTGTATTTGATGTTAGGTAACGATCCAGTTTGTATTTCTCAATATAGTGATGAAGTTAGGTGATAATTTGGTTTATATTGCTCCACAGAGTGAGCCACTTTGCTCAACATCATCTACAAATACATATATCAATACAAAGAAACATGCATACATACATACAAATACACATACATCTTCATCTCTCCGTGGATTTTTGGTGCCTTGCTTAGTATATGTTAAATTCTTATGCATAAACGGTTGTCTCTAAATTCTCCGTTCTACATGAGAGACGATGGACTCTGAAAAACAAACTGAGGGTTCTAGAGGGGAGGAGGGTGGGGGGATGGGTTAGCCTGGTGATGGGCATTAGAGAGGGCACGTTCTGCGTGGAGCACTGGGTGTTATGCACAAACAATGAATCATGGAACACTACCTCAAGAACTAATGATGTAATGTATGGTGATTAACATAACAATAAAAAAATTTTTTTTAATAAAATAAATTCTCTGTTCTATTCTAGTGGTCTATTTGTTTGTTCTTGAGCCAAAACTAGTTCATATCAGGTATTAAGAGCCAATATTTTGTTAATATCGGGTAGGGCAAAATCCACCCCCACACTCATTTTTTTTAAAGATTTAATGTTTTTAAAATTGACTTTTATTCGTATTTAAGAATCAGGTTATTATCTTCCTCAGAATATCCAACTGGAATTTTGGGTTGGATTGGTTAAAATTATAGATTAATTTAGGGAAACATTATTATAACATAAAGTTGTGCCATACCAAAGTATGAAATTTTATCTATAGATCCTCTTTAGATCCTTTATTAGTTTTTTCAAAAATAAGTTATTATACTACCAAGTTGTACCATTTGAGAAGATCAAATTCTGTTTATTTAGATTTTCTTTATACCCTTTTATTTAAAAGTTTTCTTCATAAAAGTCTTCTGTACATTGGATTAAATATAGTCCTAGTTACTTCATAGTTTTGTTGCTACTGTGAATAGTATTTTATTTTTGTTACATTTTCTAGTTGGCTCTTATTGGTTTAGAGAAATTGGTTCTAATGGTTGTTGATTCTGCTGTTTTTTTCTAGGTCAATGATCATATCACCTGCAGATAGTGGCAGTTTTATCTCTTTCCTTTTAGCCACTTGTATCTTTTCATTTCCTTATAAAGTTGGCCAGGACCTTGAGTAAACAATAGTAGAGATGGGGCATCTTAATCTCACTCCTGATCTAAAGTTTCTCCATTAATTATGTTTGCTATTGATTTTTGACATATAAACTTTATCAAGGTGAAGAATTTCCTTCTATTCCTAGTTTTCTGAAAGTTTTATTTCCATCATAAATATATGTTTATCAAAAATCAAATGTTTTTGTTGTCTATTAGTGTAAGATATTTTCCTCCATTTTTTTCCTTTAGTATATTGATGTGAATTTTATTGATAGATTTTCTTATTCAGACTCATACCTCAGTTTCTAAGGCAAATTTGAATTGATCAAGATTGGAGGATTGGTGACAATGAGATTTAGGAAAAAAGTCCATCTTTCTTCTTCTTCCCTTTATAGCAAGATTCCTCGAAAGTTTTGTATATACTTACTATCTCCAATATTTCTCCTCCCATTTTTCTTGATCCCACTTCAAACTGCTATACATCCCAACCCTTTACCAAAACTGCTCTTACAAATGTCACCTCCACTGCTTCTTCCAACAGTAATTTTAGGTCAAATCTTTAAACTCTCAGCAGCATTTGTCATAGCTGATCAAACCCTCCTTGGTTTCCAGGCACAACGCTGTCAAAAGCATATTAAAATCCAGACTCATATATCTACCTATCACCTCCACATTTCCAGTAACCCAAAACCTTTGGCATCAACCTCCTCCCTTTCTCTACCATCTACATCCAATCCTTCAGCGAATCCTCTCACCTTTACCATTTACTAACCCTGCTACCATCATGGTCTAAGCCGCCATTGTCTCTTGAAAGGATTATCGCAATATCCTCCTAGTTGGTGTCCTTCTCTTAATCTCAATCCTCCTTTCCACGTCTATCTCAACAGAGCCGCCAGGATGATGACGTAAGCACATGTCAGATCATGCCGCCTCTCGGTTCCAAACCCTCCAGTGGTTTCCTGTCTCCTTTGGAGTAAAAGCCAAATTTTTGTCAATGTCCTACGAAGCTTTACATGGAGTAGCCTCCACCTTGTCTCTTTCACTCCTTTACTTCTCTGATATTATCTCTTAATAGTGTTCTTCCTGCTCAGTCCACCTCACCCACCAGCCTTCTCTCTGTTCCTCAAATACTCCAGGTATACTCACATCACAGAGCCTTTCCATGTGCTATTCCCTGTGGATGGTTTGCTTTTCCCAGTTATCTACAGGCCCCCTTCCTGACCTCCTTCAGGTTTTCCCCGAAGTCCTCTCTGTCATCTTATTTAAGATGGTGATAATATTCCTCAGCCAATATTTTCTACATCCCTTCCCTGCTTTATTTTTTTTATTGTAACTCGTGAATACATAATATACTGTATATTTTATGTATGTACTTTATTTTATGAGCTGCATGAGGTTAAAAGATTTTGCCTCTTTTTTTTGACTGCTCGGTCCCCAACATCTAGAAAAGTTTCTGGCACATAGTAGGTGCACGTGATAAATAAGTTTTAAAGAAATGTGTGCTGGATATCTCCTGTGTGCCCCTTTAGACTTAACACTTCGCTTGTTTCCACCTCCCTGCCCATTTCCTGCTCTCTGTCCCGGGAGGCTGACCTGTTTATTGTGCACCCTTTGTCCTCTGGCTTCTGGTTGGGTTTGGTCAATAGGAACTCCAGCAGGAAATGAGAGGGTCAGTTTGAAGTCAGGTGATATACTCCCTTGGCTCTATCCCTATTGGGTTATCTCAAATGAATGTCACAGCTTTCCTCTAGGTGGCCCTCTCTACATGATGTTATCCTTCTGGATCTTTTTCTCCCCCTCTTCTTTTTGAGTCCAGGTGTTGTAACAGCACTAGGGTACTATGCTCTCCTCTGTGCTACATGCTGCCTGTATCTTTGTAAATAACTCTCTTTACCTCCTTGAAACATCTTAATTTTCATGTGCCATTTGTTTCTGCTGGGAGCCTGAATGTTAGAGAATGAATGAATGAACTGCTCAGAATGAACCCAGAGTGTAAGAATATCTGTGTTCCCTGTAGCTGCTCACTGAAAGGCTCCTACTGCAGAAAAGACTGAATTGTCAGGAAATAGAATGACCTGTCCTATAAATGTCAATCGGACTCCCCCAACACTGAGAGTTTGTTTCATGGGCTCATGAACGAGGTGAAATAGTGGCAGATTTGGAGTTTATACATAGGCTCAATAACATAGATTTTTTTTTTTTCTGTCTCAAGTCATTATTAACCTGTGAGTAGCAACAATCCCTGAGCCCTCACAGTCAGGTGAATGGTAGCAGATGAGTTACACTGAATCCCTTCAATCATGAATGGAACTGCTTTTTCCCCACCCTGGGAATAAACAGTTACTCTGGATATGAATTGGTTTTCCTTGCCCTTTCTCTCCCATGAGCATCATTTTTGGACTCAGTGTTCATTCACTAACCCAATATTTCATATAACTTTGTTTAGGACCAAAAAAAAATCACTCTTTCATAAAAGAAGTAGAGCAAAAGTTTGATTATGCCCATGAGATCCACTGGTTTTGCCATGTGGTACATCATCTAGAAGTTGCTGGGTAGAAAGGCTTTTGAAGACTCAGTTTTGGTGTCAGCTGGGAGACAACACTTGCAAGATCAGATTGCTTGATGGGGCATGTGTTTTGAACCAGGACTCTATATGGGGCTGATTCTTCCAATGTCAGAATACACAGGTCAAGGTAAGTGCTGGAGTGGGATTCTTATATCATTTGCAAAGGTTTTTTTTCCCCCTTCTTCAGGCTTTGGGCTTTGCTTGTTTAAAGCTCCTAATACCAAAGGAAGAGATGTTTCTATCAGGAAATCCACAATGGCCCCACTGAATTAGAAGCTGAGACTACCTCCTGACCATTTGGGGCTCCTCATGCCACTTGAAAATTAGATTAAAAAGGAGTTTATGATGTTGGTTGGTATGCGTTTGATCCTTGGTAAAACTGCTGCTGTACTAAGGAGGCAAAAAATGGAAAGAGGAGTATGGATAGAATCTAAGGGTCTTAGGAGGGGGAGGACATAAGTGTCTGTATGTCTAATGTAACTGTCTTAGAGAAAAATCTCAACTCTTGGGTATAAGATGGAAAATTTTCCCTAGTGATTGCTAGTAATTGTTCTTTTGAAACTTCTTTTCCTGTCAATTCCTAGCAATTCATCTATCAGAACAGTCATTTTCAGTTTTTTTTAAAGATTTTATTTATTTAAGAGAGAGAGACAGAGATAGCGAGAGAGAGCACAGGCAGGGAGACGAGGGAGAAGCAGGCTCCCCGCTGAGCAGGGAGCCCAATGTGGGGCTTAGATCCCGGGACCCCGGGATCATGATCTGAGCCAAAGGCAGATGCTTAACCAACTGAGCCACCCAGGTGCCCCTCATTTGCAGTTCTTATGACTCCTTGCTGTTCATCCCACAACTTAAATCTTAATGTGATTTTAAAGTCTTCCCTAAACCCCTTATTCGCCCTAGTTTCCAGTGGCTTAGAGCGGAGGGAAGCAGTCTACCTCTCACCCCCCTCTGTCTGGCACATGGCCCCCTGATGACAGGAAGAGCAGAGGTAGAAACCTTACTTTGGGTTGCTCAGGAAGAGATGGTCTTTGGTTCTCTTTGGCTATTGCCTATGGACACAGTGTCGACAAGGTGGTAGCTTCCACAGGCTCCATTGAGAGCAGACTCACTCTCAAGCTCTCCCCCTGGCTACCTACCAACTGGGGTCCTCGCATCACATTCTTTTTATGTGGTGCGTCTTTGCCTTGCTGTGGCAGCCCAGCAAGACTGCCCCCAGTCTCATTTACCCTCTGCAGCTAACTTTCAGGCTCACAGGCATTTGGAGGATACATGCACAGTTCCTTCCTGGAACTGAGAACTTGGTGAGGGAGCAGTCCTGGCTTCCTCTCTTCCTTGTTAGCCCTCCCATACCATCTCCCCTCCATTTTTTTCCTTCTGATCTCAGAGCACAGGGCAGGTCCCTTGGCATTCCTTGGCTGAGAGGACATTCACCTACAGACCCAACTGCCAGCTCCCTTACAGGACATGGTTGGGTGCCCCCAAGAAAATCACTCTGTGAGGAATTACTATGTTCAAATGGGTCTTTCTCTTTTTGGCCAAGAGACAGTCTCCTAAATTAATTGAAACCTGTGTCAGTTTATAAGGAAAATAATGCAATTTCTCCTTTACAACAGGGCCAAGTATGGGATCAGATAGACATATGCTGCTCCTTGGTAAGCCCCAGTTGGACCCTCTAGGCTCCTATTCCACTGACATCCAGTTCAATGCCAATCTGCAGGGCTTTGACCCTGTTGCTAAGCCTCTTGCCGTTTGGCTTTTAGAATCACAGACAATCTGATATCCTCAACTGTACACCTCAGGGGAATAGGCTCAACCCTGAAAAACAATTTAGGAAGGCATTTTAGCATCTGGCTCTCTTTTATGCCAATTCTCAAGGTGATGTGCTCTGCTGGAAGAAAAAAAAGATTTAACCCAGTCCCAATACATTATTCTACTTAAACCAGCACCTGACAGGTAACAGAAGGCCTTAATTTCTCTTCTTTCCCTAGTGATTCCACTGTGAGGGAGGTTGTTTATGTCCTAGCAGGGATGACTAATTTCTCTAACTCCTATACCAAGCATTTACAGTTGGACACCTGGAATTGACTTCCCCACAATGATGTACTATGCTCTAAATAAGATGGGATGCCAAGCAACAATATCTTTGGAATGGAACATCACTTGCCTGGCTGCCCATGATCTGGCTCAATGCCTCCAGACATCCCCTCACAGGTGACTTTCTGAGGTCTGTCTTTGAGCCCTCTAATGGCCACCTGATACCATTCAGGCTAGCCCACTCTAAAGGGTCTCCTCCCCATAAATAGGAGCATGGCCGGGCTTCTGTCACCCAGGACCCTTCACAGCCTGTCTCAGAACTGCAAAGAGAACATAGGGTATTTACAAATGTCTGAGGGTGTTTAATTTCTAGATAAGTCTGTTCTGATCTGATGAAAATTCTTTGAGAAGGGTTCTGTTATCATTATAATTCTCTTATTCTTAATTTTGAGGATTCCCCATTACACTAGTTTTTGATATTGATGGTTTCAAGGTTATTGGCATAACTTGCCTCTGCTAAAATTTTAAAACTGATTATCATCAGATGATTCAAGGAAAAAAGATATGCATATGTGTGTATAAATTATAATTGTGTATGTATGTGTGTGTATGTATATACAGAGAGAGAGTTGAAAAAGAGAAAGAGATGAATAAAGCAAATGTGGTAATGGTAAAAGGTTAACATTTGGATGATCATTGTGAAAACTAGATGGCAATTTTGTGAAGTATTATTGCCACTTGTCTGTGGCTCAGTTGGTTAAGCGACTACCTTCGGCTCAGGCCATGATCCTGGAGTTCCGGGATTGAGTCCCGCGCTGGGCTCCCTGCTCAGCAGGGAGTCTGCTTCTCCCTCTGACCTTCCTCTCTCTCATGCTCTCTACCATTCTCTCTCTCTCTCTCAATAAATAAATAAAAATGTTTAAAATATATATATATATATATACAAATACCTATGTAAGCTATGATCAAGAAACTTACAATATATATTCCATTATATTAGCAGTGATTGTCACAAGAATGTGGGATTATAAGACAGTTTTACTTTCTTTTTTCAGTCTGTCTATGTTTCTAAATGGTCTACAGTGGAAATGTATTGCTCTTGCTCTGCAATAAGGATAAAAGGGCACTAAAATTATAAATTGGTAAAAGGTAATGTTTTTCAAAGTTGATCTTATTGGCCATGCTAACCACATGATAGTACTGCTCTTCTTGGGGTATGTCAGTGAGACGTAGTGTTCCATAATGTGTTGTCAGGATCTCCTGTTTTCAGTGAATAGATATTTTGTTCTGTCACCGAAAGAAAAAAAAAACAAAACACATCACTGGTATTCCTCTGGCCCTCCAAAGTTACTGACATTTTCTGAGATAGCTTTCGATATCCCTCCATATCTACACTCTACCTTTCTCCGCTTTTCATCCTCAGAAGTCTGACCCAGTCAAAATACTCTCTTGTCCTCTGGCTTCTAGTTGGGTTTGACCAATAGGGAGCAAGTAAGAAAAGATCTGTGGGAGGGAGGAAAGTGAGATCTGGGTAATTTTTTCTTGATTCCCAGCCAGCAGCTTTTTACAAGCTGGCTTCATCCCTTAACTGAAGAACATTACACCTGTCTGGTGACCTCTCCACAGAGCTCTCTCTCTTTTCAGGTTCTGGTAAGCCCCTCTCCTTGTTCCTTTAGTCTAGAAATGGTAATGGCACCCCAAGTGACTAGCCTCGGAATACTGAACTATCCCTTACTTAACCTCTGTGCACACCTTTGAAGATAGTACCTTTATTAAACTCTCGTCTATTGACCCAATTTGAGTGTGCCATGTTTCTTGCTGGGACCTTAAATGACCTGGCAATGTCTGGTGCCTTGTGGCTTTAAAGGAAAATACATCAACTATGCCTGAGAGCCTTCAGTAGAGGTCATTTTCCTACCTGTTATCTCCTAGTTCTCCCATATGGCCTCTTAAAAAGATTGGCCACAGGTGACTCATAGAGATTGTTGTGTGCAATTATTTGGTGCCATTAATATGGTCAATGTTTTCCTTTAGATCTCTGTGTACTCCAACCAGCAGTATCCGCCTTACTTGTGATGCTCAGCAGCATACCCTCAGCATACTTAACATAGTCTCTTGACTTCTACTGACTTCTACCACTTTGTGGAATGGCAAGACCTTTCTCCTGGTGTTCCCTTCTCCCTCAGAACTTTCTTGCAGGATTGTATCAAGGATGCCCTTATCTAGAGCCCATTCAGGGGTATCTGTGGATATCCAAGCTCCAAAATCCCAGTGCCTTTCCTCACTTCTGAGCATGAAATGCCTGCTGTCACATGGATTTTCCCCTGAATGTGGCTTTTTCAAAGAAGACTCAGTGCCTTGTAAACTTGTCGAGTTACCAGTATCTTAGTATAGCTTATCTACTTAGTGACCCATCAATCTTCTATCTCGGGGCTCCTTGACTGGCCTCTGTGCCTTGAGGCCTCCCTGTTAGGTGTTGTGCCTCTTATAGCTCTGGCAGAACATGGAGTCTTAAAAAATAAAAAAGTGGTTTCTGAACCTCTGGATGTGCATGTTGCCACCGAGAGCATCTAACTACCACCCTGGAGAAAAGCTTTCAGCTTTTGTTGAACTAAAGTTGGTATTCTGGGCAATCACAGAATGGTTGACCTACCACTCCCTAGTCAATAAAGTGCCTTATGTCTCCACCAAAGGATAAAGAATGAATGCTGAGACCTTTTAATGCTAGACCTAAAACACACACAGTGAGTTTGGCATTAGCTATACATTAGCCTGAAAAGAGTGTTTGGCATTAGCTATACAAATACTCGGGAAGATGGGAAGGTAGGTCTATTTTCTAGGACTCCAAAACAAAAACTACCTCAACACAATCACAATGGTCCTCTAACTAGGATTGAATATATATTCAGGACCTCCTGGGCAACAAGGCAAGATTGCCTGTTATAAGGACATTACTGTAGCTAATGGCCAACATGTCACCAAAAAGGACTAGAAGACTCTGTCTGTCTCAGTCACTCCAGTTATAAGGAAGATCAAAATGCCTCACTCATCCTTAAAAATGGCACTGGGAAGAGGAATTATGAAATACTAACAATCTAAGGACAAAAGTATATAGGATTTGAAACTCAGAATTAATACCTCAAAGCTCTTGATGGACCTTTTCCTTTTACTGTCCAACCTGGAAATTCATCAGGGAGGCAAATGCCCCACTGTAGACTTTGTAGTAGTAATTGAGTAACTAAGGGGCCATTATAATGTCAAACAGGACTTAATGGGGAAGAGATCTGAATCTCCAACTGCTTCAAAGATGAAATATCTATGCTCCTAGCTAAAATTAATCCCTCCACCTGTGCACGAGATCCCAATGCCCTTGCCTTCTCAAGAATATCACTCCTTCAGGGCGCCTGGGTGGCTCAGTCATTTAAGCATCTGCCTTCAGCTCAGGTCATGATCCCAGGGTCCTGGGATGGAGCTCCGCATCGGGCTCCCTGCTCAGTGTGAGTCTGCTTCTCCCTCTGCCTCTGCCTCTTCCCCAGCTTGTGTGTGCTTGCTCTCTCTCTCAAGTAAAGTCTTAAAAAAAAAAAAAAAAGAATATCACTCCTTCAATGGTCCCCATCTCTGTCTTGCATTAGCAACTTTTAACTCCCTCTTGGATATCTTCATTAGCATATAAACAGGCTATTTTTCCTCATTTTAAAAAAAGATTTTATTCATTTATTTGAGAGAGAGAGAGCACAAGTTGGCAGGGGTTGGGGGGAAGAGCAGAGGGAGAGAGAGAAGCAGACTCCCTGCCAGAACCCTGGGATCCTGACCTGAGCCAAAGGCAGACCCTCAACTGACTGAGTCACCCAGCAGCCCCTTTCCTCATTTTTTTTTAAAAAAGCAATCACTTTCCTTGACCCCATTTTTTCCTAATAATTTCCATTCCATTTCTCTGCTCCCATTTGTAGAAAAATGTCTCAAAATAGTGCCCTATAATCATGGTCCTCAGGTTCTTTCCTCAGGCTTTTCCTAAATCATTGTGATCTGGCATTTACTCCTACCATTCCATCATCAGAGTGCTCTTATCAAGGTCACTAATGACCATCCAGTGGCTAAAGTGAACGGCCAGCTCCTCACGTCTCATCCTACTTGAAAATAACATGAGCACCTGACCGAGTGGACCACTCCCTTTTTGGATACTTTCTTTACTAGGCTTCTGGGACATCATGCTCTTGGCTTTCTCCTACTTCTCTGGTCACACCTCAGTCTCCTCTGTTGCTTCCTCTTCAGCTCTCTCCATTGTTCATGGTGGAGGGCCCCAGGGATCAGTCTTAGCCCTTTTCTTCTCCCGCTACACACACTCTCTTGAGGAGCTGACGTGGACTTAGAGTTTTAAATATGCTGTCAATTCCCAAATGTTTATCTCTAGCCTAGACCTTTCTCTCCAACTCCAGACTGACTTCATTGTCTATTCAAATTTTCCACTGGGACATTTAACATGCTCAAGCTCAACACGTCCAAAAGTGAACACCTGTTCTTCTCCTATGAACCTGCCTGCACTTCTCGCCTTCCTCATCTCAGGTGATGGCAACTCCATCCTCCCAGCACTCAGGTCAAAGGACTTTGAGTCACTCTGATTCTTCTCCTTCTCTCACTCCCCATAGCAAATCCTTTATAAAGTCTATTGGCTTTTCCTTTTAAAAATGTCAGAATCTGACCGCTTCTCACTGCCTTCTCTAAGCCACCATCATCTCTTACCTAGATTAATTACATTGTCTCCCAACATATCTCCTGGTTTAAATCCTTCAAACAGCAGTCAGAACGATCCCTTTAAACCCAAAGTAGATCATGTCATGCTTTGCTCAAAATCTTCAGTGACTCTCTGTTTCACCCAGAGAAAAATCCTTCATCATAGGTGGCCTAGAAGGTCCATATGATCTGGCATCCCCTCTTCCTTCTAATCATAACCTGCTCCTACAATGTTGCTCTCCTTTCTGGTTTTGGGTTTTTTGTTTCGTTTTTTAAATTATCTCATTCCCTATGGTGGTTTCTTTCACTGTTCCCTCTGCCTGGACATCTTCCCCCCTGGCTAACTTTCTCACCTTCTTCAAGTCCCTGTTCCTGTCTTATCTGCACAATGAAGCTTATCCAGATCACCCTATTTATTACCTCAAACTAATCCCTACTCCACCCAGCACTCCTGATCCCACTTAGCCTGCTCTATTTTTTATTAATTCCATATCCTTATGGAATTTTTACCTAACATACTATATAATTCACTTGTTCTTTATTTTCTATATCCCTTCTGCTAGAATATAAAATCATATGGGCAGGGATCTTTTTTTTTTCCTCGTATATATCCTAAGTGCCTATAACAGTGCCTGACACATTGTAAATGCTCAATAAATATTTGTTGAAATGTAGTCCTGGCCCATGAAAGCCTGATTCTTTTAGGTAAAATCCATGAGTACACATAGCCCCAGAAGGAAAGCTTCTAGCACCGCCTTTGGGGCTGCTAGATGCACTCCAGTCCAATCCATTGCTGACCCCTGCTGGAACCCACTGACCAAAATGCCTTCCCTCTCTTGACTGGATGAGTGGACCTAGAATTCCTTGGGGACCAGCAGGGTGACAGGATCCTGCTGATAACCTCTCTGCCATTTACTTGTGCCATACATACTCTGCTCAGTACGGTTAATAATTGTAATCCTTCCTTTCCCTTGAGCTTTTCCTGATTCTAGGGGTCTGCAGAAGACTGACTACACTTCATTTTGTTTTATTTCTAGTTCGTAAGTACATTCTCTTGTTAGGACCCAATTAGTTAGAGGTAGGGAAAACCCTGTTCTTAGCTCCACCTTCAGAACTAATAACTTAATCTTTAACAAGACTAAAGATTGGTGTGAGGGAGGTGTTTTGAAAAATATTAATGTGATTTTTTTCCCCTTATTTTCTCCCATGTGACCATTCCCTTTTTACCCAGAGGCATCCATTTGCCTAGAGAACATCATGATTGTTAGAGCAGGAATGCAAAGGTAAATAACGATTTTAGTTCAGCTTTTGAAGCCTATAGCTAAATAATAGTCTTAAAAGCTTTGTTGGGAAAGTAAAGGAAATTCTGAATTTTAAACACTCTTAAATATCAAGAGGAGAGCCTGTAGCCTGGACAAAAAGTTTTACTATAATCAATAGGCAGAGTGAAGTTGGAGTATGATGGTGGGAAGTTGCCACCTACCGAAGGAGGAAGTGAAGTGTTCTTCCAGTTGGAAGAGCCAAGGATAGGGGGAAGGTTAGAGAAGTTGACATTTGGCTTAACTTGGTGCTTAGATGCCTTAGAAGGACTCTATGAACCCCTTCTTGGGCTTTGGCCCAGAATAGGGAAGATCTACACAACATCAGGAACCCCAGATAAGTTGAGGTAAAATCTGGAATGTCTAGGCTGGTCCTTCACTTCTACTCCACGTTCAAGAGTGGTGCTAGGGCACCATGGTACCATTCCAGAAGTAATTCTGAAATGGCTGTGAGGTGTCTAGGCAGATGGACTTGTGTCTGCACTCCAGTTCCCTGTGTCCTTGGTGTGTATGGAGAGGAACCAGAATGTTTTTCATACCTTGGTAAGAGGGTCCAGAAATGCTGGGAGAACCCAAAGTCCAGACAAGGTCTGATTTGGGATGAGACGACCTCACAATGAGAGGCTCCAGCAGGAACATAGGCTCCAGCAGTATGAGACAAGCAGCCAAAAGAACCAGATAGGACCTGTTGCAACTCATTGGGCACAAGCACTATATGCCCAGGGATCCCCAGAAGAGCCACACAGCGTGGAAAATGAGTGAGGACCATAGGACAGCCACAGAATACAGTCCTGAGACTACTTCCCTTTCTGTCCTCAAAGGAGTACATAAGCTCCCAGCATTCAGAAACCAGGGTAGGAAGGAGGAAGGAAGCCCTTGGAAGGAGGCAGCCCTGAGAGAGAGTCTGACCAGAAATGGGAGCATGTTAATAAGGCGCACTTGCTATAGATGCAGTTGGCTACCATCCTGTAAATGTTTGTATATTTTTAAATTGGTTTATTTTCTTCCCCTTTACTAAACTAGAATATTTTGAAAGGGGAACTAGCATTCTAGGTCAAGCTCTGGATCATCAAGAGCTATTGTGGAAAAATGAGAGAGACAAAGAGTATTCTGAAGGAGAAGAAAGGAAAGAAATGTCTCAGGGTTGGAGGGAGATTTTCCTGAGGGAATTTAGATCGGGCTTGGTTCCTCTGTGATTTAACTTTTGTTGGCATTCTCTCCCTCTCCCTGCAATGAGCTCAGACAATGGGAATGGGTCTCTGAATTCCTAGTGAGGGATGGGGGAAGAAACCCCTGTCCAAGTCCTAGGATAGGCACTAGAGTTCCTGAGCTGACACCCATAATATATGGGCAAAAAGGCTCTTGATTGCTTTAGATTCTTAGTGTACTATACTTTCTCTCCATAGAAAATAATCTATCTTTGCCTCACCAATGTTTTGTACTTTGAATTTTGTTTTGACTGATATTTTGTCACACCTCCTTACTTTTATTAACATTTGCCCCATATATCATTTCCTACTTTACCATCTGCTTTTCTTTTTTAACCAATAGTATTTTCCCCTCTTAGAAAATATTACTAAAATTTTTAACTTTTGTAAGCGATTCATGAAGATATTCCCCTTTTAAAAGAGCAAAAGCATTATATACATAAGGCTAAAGATCCACTGACTGTCTCTCAATCCTGGTTCTTTCTTTAAATTGCTTGTTGCTATCCTTTGACCACTTTTTTTGGGTCCTTATCTCTTGCATCTTTGGTACTTTATATACTCTGGATATTAATCCAGTGCCTGTTAAAAATTTTTTTTTCAGAGTATAGCTTGATCTTTAATTTTGTGTGGGTTTTCAGATATAAAACGTCTTAGAATTTTTTTGCAGTTATATCTGTCTTTTCCCTCTTTGAATTTTTATTTAAAAAATTTTTGTGTCCTGAGACACCTGTGTGGCTCAGTCAGTTAAGCATCTGCCTTTGGCTCAGGTCATGATCCCGGGGTCCTGGGATAGAGCCTGCATGGGGCTCCCTGCTCAGCGGGAGAGTCTGCTTCTCCTTCTTCCTCTCCCCCTGCTCATGTGGTCTCTCTCTCTTGCTCTCACTCTCTCTCAAATAAATAAAATCTTTAAAAAATTTTTTTTGTGTCCTTAGTAAGAAAGTCTTCCTTATCCAATATGATAGTTCCTAGGTTTTTTTTCTTACTAATACTTTTTATGGCTTAAAAATGTTTAGATATTTACCATCTGAAATTTATTTTTCTGAAAGATTTGAGATAGAAAGTAATTTTGTGTTTTGTTATTTTGTTTTGTCATGAAAAGCCAGTTATCTCGATAGCATTAACAAATTAATCTGTCTTTTCTCCACTGATGTGAAGTGCCATCTCTCTCATATGCCAAACTCTTCTATATTCACAGATCTATTTCTGATAGATCTGTGGAATGCAATTCCACTTACCCATTTGTCTGTTCCCGCACTACATCACAGTTTTAATGTCCACAGCTTTGTAATATTTTGATATCTGTAAAGCAATTCTTCCTACCTTTCCCCCCACCCCCCACAATCTACTGTAATATTTCCTTGAAAAAGTTTCATGAAAAATCTTTTTGGGGTTTTGATTGGAATTAAGTATATAAATTTGAGAAAAAGACTGACATCTTTATAGTACTGAGTTTTACCATCCACAGATACAGTATTTACCTCCACTTTGTCATATTTTCTTTTACATCATTCAGTAAAAGTTTATAATCTTACCTATAAAGGTTCTTTATGTTATTAATTGCTACCATATACAATATCACTTAGTCTATTACATTTTCTGATTGATGACTTGGCATATAAGAAAGGCATTGATTTTCTCCTTTCTTCAATTAATGAAGTGTATTATATTGATAGATCTCTATTATTGAATTAATATTGCATTTTAGATAAATTTCATATGATCATAATGCATTATTTTTTCATTCATGGGTGAATTAAAATTTCTAATATTTTACTCAGGATTTTTGCACCCATCTTTATAGATAAAAGTGGTTAGGGTTTTTTTTTTCTGTTTTTTTGCAGGGTTTTTTTGGTCTTTTACTTGTCTTGTTTCGCTATTACAGTTAGCTTAACTATATCTTATAAAGTAAATTAGATAACTTTTTATCTTTTTTCTATGATTTGGAACAATTTATTAAAGATGGAGATTATCTGTTTCTTGAAAATTTAGAGAATTTGCCTATACAACCACCTAGACCTAATGCCATTTTGGAGAATACATCTTTGACTGCCGTTTCAATTTCCAATTTTTCTACTTTTTCTTAGACTATCTTAAAATTTTCTATTTTCCTATAAAATTATCCATATTTTTAACTCTATTGATATAAAGTTGTTTGTGTTATCCTGTTTTGATTTTTAAAACCTGTTCATGTGTTACCATGATTTTACATTTTTATTCCAGATAACTTTTTTGTGGCTTCTTTTTTCTTAATCATACTTGCCAAAGAAATCTATTTTTATTAGGCTTTTAAAAGTTTTGCTCAGGGCGCCTGGATGGCTCAGTTGGTTAAGCAACTGCCTTCGGCTCAGGTCATGATCCTGGAGTCTCAGGATCGAGTCCCGCATCGGGCTCCCTGCTCAGCAGGGAGTCTGCTTCTCCCTCTGACCCTCCCCCTTCTCATGTACTCTGTCTCTCTCATTCTCATTCTCTCAAAATAAATAATAAATAAATCTTTAAAAAAAGTTTTGCTCAACTGCATCCATTTTTTTTCTTCTGTTTCACTAAGTTTTGCTTTTATCTATGGCAGTGTCTTTCAATCTTTTTTCATTACCCTCTAGGAGACTTTCAAGACATTTTTTTCCTAATGATCACCTCCTCTCCAAATCCTAAACCACCTATATAGTGTATTTCTGTTTATGTTGTATGGCCTTTTGAAGGACCACAATCATTGTAATATCCAACATGTTTTGACCCCTCCAGAATCAATTTTTCCTACCTTGGGGGCAGTATCTTCCATATTGAGAATGCATGGTCCATGGTAATGTCTTTTTCTACTTTCTTTGGGTTTGTTTTTCTTTTTTTTTTGGAGATGAAAGCTTAGTTCATTCACTTTCAATATTTCTCTCTCTCTCTCTCTCTCTCTCTTTTTTTTTTGGTAAACAATTTAAGGCTATAAAGAACATTTCTTCCCCCAGCTGTTTTCTTGCATCACAGAAGTTTTGCTATGCAGTGCTTTTGGCTTTCATTCAGGTCTAAATTTTGTAATTGTCCCTGTTGTCTGAGTCATGTAGAGGTTTGCTTTTACATTTTCCAATGCATGAGTTTGGGTTATATTTTTGTTGTATTTTTATGTGATTACCTGCCTGGAGTTAAGACTATTGATCTTACTATATGGTCAGTAGAAGTGTCTGTAATCTTTCAAACTTAAGTTTGATGTTTCCTGTAGGCTTTTGATGGATACTCTTTATTAATTTAATTTTTTTAAGATTTTATTTATTTGAGAGATAGAATGAGATAGAGAGAGAGCATGAGAGGGGGGAAGGTCAGAGGGAGAAGCAGACTCCCTGCTGAGCAGGGAGCCCGATGTGGGACTCGATCCTGGAACTCCAGGATCATGACCTAAGCCGAAGGCAGTCACCTAATCAACTGAGCCACCCAGGCACCCAATACTCTTTATTAATTTAAGAAATTATCTTTTTTGTTACTAGTTTGCCAAGGTGTTTTCAAATTAAATCACAAATTGGTGTTGAGTTTTCACAAATATTTTGGAATCAAATGAGATGATCATGCTTATTTCTTCCTGATTTCTATTAAGAACTTTGATATAGTACATGTGTTTCTTCCACCCTATGCTTTCCCTTAGAGACTTAACTCTTTATGTTCTCTGAGCCATATTTATATTCCTATTCCATTTTTTAAATTTTATTTCAGAGAGAGAGAAAGGAGCAGAGGAATAGGGACAAGCAGACTCCATGCTGAGCACAGAGCCTGACTCAGGGGTAGATTCCAGGACACTGACATCACAAGTTGAGTTGAAATCAAGAGTTCTATGCTCAACCAACTGAGCCACTCAGGCACCCCAAGTATTCCTATTCCATTTCAATGGTAATATCCCTGAGATTAACCAAAAAAGTTGAAAGTATTGTCTACATATTCTGTATCCAACCTATCTCAGTGTTAAAAGGATGATTTTTCTAATGGTTTATCTACAGATTTAGGTAGGTACCTCTCAATATTCTCTTGGATCTGAGATCCCTGGCAGAAGTAGGCATTCTTGTTTTCTCTCTGAGAGTTCATCTTCTTCTATTATATCTCACTGGATTTCAGTCATGTCCTCTAACCTAGTAATGACTAAACTACCACCCTCTTTTACAGGCTTATCTTTAATATTGATTGGCTTCTGACCTTTTTTTATTTTCCATTTGTACTGTCAATTCTATCCTCTAAGAACATAACCTTTCTTTTTTTTAATTTTATTTATTTATTTGAGAGAGAGAGAGAAAGAGAGAACGTGCATGAGCAGGGGGGAGGGGCAGAGGGAGAGGGAGAAGCAGACTTCCTGTGAGCAGGGAGCCCGACATGGGGCTTGATCCCAGGACCCTGGGATCATGACCTGAGCCAAAGGCAGATGTTTAACGACTGAGCCACCCAGGCGCCCCTCCTCTTTTTTATATTTATGATTAAAATCCACCATCCCTCTGTGATAAAACAAAGATTGAGTCCCTGAAATTTCACTCTCAGGGCTTATATAGTCAGCATACCTGGCGCTAACTTGGGACAAAAATAGAAGGTGACTCTGGATACCACCTCTGAAATAAAGAACTTGGCCCCTCCCATAGGTCTCTTCTCCCCGGTCCTACAAAGGATGCAATTTAAATCAAGATAAAAGGGAACAGGGAGCCTGTTCCTGGGATGGAGTTCCGTGTGGGGCTCACTGCTCAGCAGGGAGTCTGCTTCTCCCTCCCCTCTCTGCCCTTCTCCAGGGAGTCTGCTTCTCTCTCCCCACTCTGCCCCTCTCCAGCTCATGCTCCCTCTCTCTCAAATAAATAAATAAAAACCTTTAAAAAAAGGATAAAAGGGAACCAAATTGGGTGAAACTGATCTCATGTCACCTGCTAATCCCCAGCACAGTTTTAGGGATAGAATCTGCTAAACTTGTGTTTTGAAGTTCAAACAGAACTTGTGCCATTGCACCTTAAAGTCTTCATCTACAATTCTGGCTGACAATAAAGGCAGCACAAATTGTTCCAGTCAATAGTGCTTCTCTGGGGTGCCTGGGTGGCTCAGTCGGTTAAGTGTCTGACTTGATTTTGGCTCAGGTCATGAACTCAAGGTCCTGGGATGAAGCCCCTCAGGCTCCATGCTCAGTGCAGAGTCGGCTTCAGGATTCTCCTTCTCCCTCTGCCCCACCCTGTGCTCTCTCTCAAATAAATAAATCTTTAAAAAAAAAATAGCGTTTCTCCCTTCTGCAAGCAAGCCTATCTCAACTATATCTATATGAATCAAGATCAGCCACAGTGGCCTGTGCAGCCTACTTTTGCAGAGTCAACATACCCGTCCAGTTACCTCTAAAAAAGTAGCTTGGGTACGGAAGCTAGTTACTATAAGCTGCTAAGACTTGAAAAGGCCAAAGAAGTGAATAGTCCAAGATCACTAATGTGCCAAAGACCTGTGCCCTGGCACACCAGACATCCCATCTCCACACATCTTATTTTGGTTCCCTAATTCCTATCAGAGTGCCTATTTCTCAAGATATACAGCCAAAGCATATTTGCATGTGTTGGGGCTTAAGGGAGAAAATTAATCTTATCCTTTCCCTTCTAAGTTCTCAACCACCTGGGTAATAGATTAGGAATCAGACTAGTGAGGATCAAAATATCAGCATTTTTTTGATGAAGCTGTACCTATGGCCAGAATTGGGCTTTCTAATACCATTTACCTCTCTCAACACTCCCAATTCCTGATATTGGGATTACCCACCCAAAGGAGAATATACAAAGGCAAGACTTACCTGGAGAGCTGCAAGGGGGCATGGCTGCTCTGAAAGTGGAAACAGAGAGGTGCTCTTCAGACCTGCCTCTGGAAGGCAGGTCTGAGCCTCAGCAGGTGTGCTTATTAGGTGAAAGCTAGATCTGAATGGACTGCACACACATTGCAGACAAAAAGTTACAACAGAAAGAAGAGAGCTTAGAACATGCATGTGTACACGCATTTCTGTGTCTGTGCATGCGCACGTGTGCGTGTGCGTGTGTGTGTACAATGACCCTCTTCCCTGTGTCTCCATCAGAGAACGCAAACTTCCTTTGGGGAAAAGTGAATAAGAGGTAGAGATAGGCCAAGAGCAGTATCCCAGTATGGTTCCCTACTTGGAGAACGGGGAAATAGGGACAAATGACAGATTCTTGTCCCTGTGGACAGGGCAAGTCCTGTACTCTTTACACCCTCCCAGCAGGGACTGGGGATCTAATTCCTTCGCATCCAAGATCTAACCTGGAATTCATTCCCAGCTTCCAACCCAGAATTCAGGAAGAGTTCTAGCAGTAGATTCTGTTAATAGATTGGGTTATTCCTACATCAGAACTCAGGATGGCCTGGGTGGGGAAGAACCCAGAGGTTCAGGCTGACCCCAACTAATCCCCAGACTCATTCACTAATTGAGCTCCATCTGTTTAACAAAAAGAAGCAAAAGAAACATCAATAAAACTAGGAAGCCCCTTCCAAGACATTTCACTCATAATCGTTTTTCAAGAGCTGTCTGGCTGCTGGAGTGAAAGGGTAACAACAATACCCAAGACTAAGAAAGACTAGCCTATGGGACGCCTGGTGGCTCAGTCTGTTAAGTGTCTGCCTTCAGCTCAGGTCATGATCCGCCCCCCCCCCCCCCCCCCCCCCGCTTGTGCTCTCCCCCCTTCCTTGCTCAGTGGGGAGCCTGCTTCTCTCTCTGCCCTCTCCCTGCTTGTGCTCTCCCCCCTTTCCTTGCTCAGTGGGGAGCCTGCTTCTCCCTCTGCCCCTTCCCCTGCTTGTGCTCTACCCCCTTCCTTGTTCAGTGGGGAGCCTGCTTCTCTCTCTCTGCCCTCCCCCTGCTTGTGCTCTCCCCGCCTTCCCTGCTCAGTGGAAAGCCTGCTTCTCCCTCTGCCCCTCCCTCTGCTTGTGCTTCCCTCCCTCCCCCCCATTCCCAATAAACAAATAAAATCTTAAAAAAAAAAAAAAAAGACTAGCCTCTAAATCTTGCCTCCATTATCTGGCTACTTTAAGTGTTTTGAGTGTCCCCCTCCCCACCATCCCAAGTCCTAGGAGTTGTCATTGGAAGACATGCCACACTTAGACTGTCAGAGACCATCCCCAGACAAAAGTCCCCCAGGTCGAAGAACCCAAATAAGGACACTGCTTAGAAGCTTGAGAATCAAAAGTTATTTATCAAAGGGTGGTTGGAAAAGCCAAGCATTCTTGAGCCCAATTCCAGAATAGTCAGTGGGAGTCTCTCTCCTGTTAGCTTCGTTGTTCATCTACTCAATGGCAGATCTTCTATTGAAGGAGACAAAGGGGAAATAACAATCCTCAAGAAGGCCCAGAGTGCCCTTCCCATCCAGTCCCAGCTGAGGAGACAAACAGAGCAAAGGGAGAACCCTTCTCACCATCAAAGCCACCTCCACAATTGGGGACCTCCTCTTCCCATATGTAACTCAAAAAGAGCCCCACCCAGTCTGCTCAGTCTGCATCAGGAAACACTGACCTCTTCAAAGTCATAGGGCATACCCTTTGGGTCCTTCTTAAGGATCTTTCCCTCACTTAGTGCAGGAGCACCTAGTAGAGTCCCAATGTCAAGTTGTATCACTCACTCTCTCAAGGAAAACAGAACGCCCAGGACCAGACAAGAATAGAATTGGCACTGAAAATTAATCTACCAGGTCAAAAGATAAAGTCTCTCCCCAAATGCCAAACAGTCATTCCTATTGTAAGTCCACATGGTGTGGAAGGGCGGAATGGACTCAACCTGCTAGGAAAAGGGTTTTGGGGTTAAACACAACAGGCCAAGTGTTCAGCAGGAACTGGACATTCGAAGGAACTTAGAAGTGATAGGGATTAGGGAGGGAGGGGATACTGGTGGCAGGAAGGGAGAGTAGTGTCCTTTGACTAAGGGCCCAGAGAGAGAGAGGAGGTGAGGTAACTAAGACTGAGGGAGTCACTTAGAAAGCCAGATACCTAAGTTCTAGTCCTGGCTTTTGCCAGCAACTCAGCATGAGACTTTAAACTTATCTAGGCTTCGGTGTCTTCATCTGCAAAACAGGGGGAAGCAGTTTGTTTACCGAGATGCCTGTTGCAGTCCTTTGAGATTATGGCACCCTCCACAAATGGGATTGATGGACTATTACAAGACATTCAGGAGGGGGCCACAGGGACCTTACCAGGAGCAGGAAATTCCTTTCAGCCCCGCCTCTTGTAAAAGGGTCACATGTATACACATTCGCACATACATGAGCAGAGTGGCCGACGACTTCATTCATAGCAGCAGAGATACACATAGAAAAATAAATACTGCTGATGCTTGATTCCTGCTTTACGGGCAGAGGGGTCCTGAGGGTGTAACTTGGAGGGACTTCAAGGTAAAGGGAGAAGGGTCCTCTTATTTGATAACAATTTTCACCTTGCTATTCCTTCCCCAAATCCAGGGCAACCAGATCTTTGGAGAAATCCACTCTCATCCTCCCCTCCCCAAGCAATCAACTCATTTGCTGCAAAAACAAAAATGCACAGTTCCCAAGGGAAATAAGCCCCTCATTGGCCACTAAGAAATGAACGGACTCTACCACACCTGAGATTACTTGGACTGTGCAGCTGGAACCACATGCCCCTATTTCCCTGAATGTTAACAATGATCCTGAAAGGTCTTGTTTTGGACCTATCTCACCCAAAGTCACCAGAGGGTGAAAGGAGAACCGGCCTGGACCACTCTTCTATTTCTGGTGCTTTTATGGTTGTTTCCAAATTTTTAAAAACCAATCTCACTGTGAGAGTGAGCCAAAAAGTTCCCCTCCCCAAGTAGGAATCCAAATGGGAAGAAAGGCTACGACGACGACGCAAGGGCAGAGTTCCAAACCATGCAACAGGACCTGCAAACAGACTCACACCGTTCCCCAGACACCAAAAAGCATCTCCCAGCCATACATTCACATGGACTCTTACATGGCCTCTCCTAGCAGAGGTAGCTGGGGCAATTGGGGAGTGGAGGACATCAACCTCCCATCAACCTGGGATCCCTGTTTAAAAGATACTAAAAATAAATTAGTAAACATTGCTATTTACAGAAATAGAAATCATTTCTGTTTCCAAAGGCCTCTCACCATCCCAGTCCTGACATTTCCAAGACTGCCACCCCTAACACCCTCTCCAAGGTCCGCCCTGGTGGGTGGGTAAGACACAGAGTTCTTTGAGACTGGAAACTCCTCAGGCACCTGAGAATTCCAGTTTCACATCTCTGGTTCCAGGGAAGGGAGAATCTTCAGGACTCTGGGAGAGTACCGGGGTTCATCCCTTCTCATCAGTTCCAGGGGGCTGTCTTGAGGCAACCCTCCTTTTTAGGTTGATATACCTGTTGTAAGAATTCCTGCTATTTTCGGGCCCCCAGTCCCTCCCCAGGGTCCAACGTGCCTGCCTGAACCGACCCTCGAAGCGGAGGAACCAGTCTTGTGCCTTGGTCTAATGACTCTGGGGAAAGAGGGATAGGCAAAGAAAAGGCAGGGACAACGGCCTGGGGGAACCGTCCTTGCTGGGACGATTAACAGCAATGACTGTCAGACAGGCAGGTGGTGAGGCTGGGCGCCTGGCCGGGGACGGAGCCGGAGCTGTCCACCACACCGGTGGGTTGCGAGTCGACGCGGGGAGTACGACGGCGCCCGCGGTACTCGATCATGTCGGGATGATAGGCTGGGTGGCGGCGAGCGTGCTTGGTCAGATGGTCGCTCCGGGAGAACTGCTTGGGGCAGAGGGGGCAGGAGAAGCGCTTCTCGCCCGTGTGCGTCCTGTAGTGGCGGGCCAGCTCGTCGGAGCGCGTGAACTTCTTGTCGCAGTCGAGCCAGTCGCAGGAGAAAGGGCGCTCACCCGTGTGGGTGCGCTGGTGGGACTTCAGATGCGACGACTTGTAATAGGCTTTGTTGCAGCCCGGAAAGGGGCAGCGATGGCGCTTGGCAGCAGGTGTCACCGGCCTCCGACGGGGCACTGGACCTGTGGCGGGGGCGGGGCAGGCCCCAGGGGCCTCGCCCGGGACCGCCCCGGGGACGGCAGGCGCTCCGGGGACGGCAGGCGCTCCGGGGACCGCGAGCGCGCCGGAGGAGTGCGCGGGTCCGGAGATCTCCGCCGCGCTGGAGGCCGGAGCCGGCTCTGAGCCCAGGGTCGGGCCGGAGCACCGGGTCGGTCCGGAGGAGCCGGACGAGGCGCGCAGAGCTTCCTCCGAGTTCTCCCCGAAGCCCTCCCCAGAGCCGCCGCGCAAGTCAGCCAAGACGCTTGCAGCCAGCAGGTGGGGCGCGGCGCCGCCCGCGCCGGGGCTGGGGGCGGGGACCTGGGGGAGCGGGGGGACCGACGCGGGTCCCGGTGGCCCCGGACCCGGCAGAGCGGACTCCGGCGGCGCCGCACCCACCTCCGAGCCGGCGGCTCCGCCCGCACCCTCGGGGTCCGGCGGGCGGCGGTGAACCACGGCGCCCGCGGACATGGACACCAAGCACTCAGCGGCGAAGTAGTCCAGGCACGCCACGGCGGCGGACATGCTGGCACCGCCGGGCCGCCGGCGAGCGCCGTCCGAGCGCGGCCGGCCGCGGGCGAGAGAGTTCTCGGGAGCGTCCGTCCCGCAGCCTCGGAGCGAGAAGCAGGAGGCCCGGTGCGCGCCGCCCGCCGCCCGGCGCCGCCGCCGCCGCCCGCGCGGAGCCCGCCCCGCCTGACGCGCCCCTGACGCACCGGAGCCCGCGGGGGCGGCGGGACCCGCCCCGGCCCGCAGGACACCCCCTCGGAACGCGGGGCCCACCGGGCTAAGTCATTTTTAACAGCCTAAGAAATTATCTTGTCTTCGCTTTCTTGCCTCTGCTGGTGAGCCAGGTAATTTTAATAAAGAGAAAACTCCCCGATCGTAACTTCTGGGCAGCCTGCCGGCTTCGCGCGCGCCCCCCCCCCCCCCCCCCCGCCGCGCCCGCTGGTCGTCCGCCAGCTGGGTGTCCGGCGGAGTCCGAGAAACTTTTTTTTTTAAGGGGAAAAAAAATGCTAATACCTGATATGTCTTTCGATTCATAATTACGATTGTTAGTTAAGCGGGCTGGAATTACATTTCATTTCTGTCCACCGCTGTCAGACCAAATTTAAAACATCCCCGAGTCTGCATCAAAAAGTTTTCTCATTTAGCAGTTCCACTGTTAATCCGGAGTCGGTACCAATTCCCTAAATAGATCCACTACGTAGCCATTAATTAATAGCATTTTGAACCAGAAACATTTCTAACCTTGAAAAAGCAAAGAATCCTCTCATGGTTGAAATTGAAACTTAAAATCCTTTGAGTAACGATTTAACTATTCAGCCAACGAAAGAAAAATGCATGTTTAAACTGCATTAACCTGTCACAGGCATACAAACAAATTTCCACGCTGAAATATAAATTATAGACTAGCAGCGAGATAAACACATTAAAATGGACTCCCACAATTTTAATAATAGAAAGTCACGTTTCCAATTAGGCAACATCTTTTATTTTTTTTGACAAAAATTAAAAATAAAATGCAGCAAATGATATAGAATTGCTCATTGTGATTTTTGCAGGGTTTTCTTTTTATGTGATTAGGTATTGGTTTGATTTTATTTTTTTGCATTTCTTCATTGCTTTTTTTCCTCCTTGGATTTTTGAAAAATTAAAAACACATAGAAAAGCAAACAGGATAATTTCTAAAAATAGTCATAGCACAGTTTTTGATGTACACAAGCTTTATATAGTGTTGAATTATGTGCATTTTCTTTGTAATTCTTCAGTACTTTTTCTTTTGGAAATTAAAAATACATATACATCAAGAATAACATACATTCGTGTGTTTACTTCCTAGAATAATCAAATGTAAAATATTTGTCATGTTTGCTTCAGGTTTTTTTTTTAATTATATTAAAAGATTGCAGATAGAGCTAAATGTCACTTTACTTCCCTCCCTAATTCAACTTTCTACTTCCTTAGTTCCCTAGGTAATCAGTATTATAGTGTATTCTTCCAGCATTTATTATTATACCTTTATTACCTAACTGCTTAATACTTACATGTAAATATGTATACCCATGCTTGTGTATTTTAAATTTTCTTTATAAATGGTACACTAGTGTACATGTCATTTTGCAACTTACTTTTTCTCAATATGATTTTGACAACTATCCATGTTGATACCTATAGAATCTGCTTTATTCCTTTCAGTAGTTTTATTAATATTACCAGCTATATTATTTTTATGGAGATTCCATTCTAAGACAGATAATTATAAAGTTCCTTGCCTCAGAATTTTAAACAATTGATTCAATTTATCTACACAGGTGAAATTTCTATCAGAGAATTCTTTACTAGCTGCTTTTCTTTTAATTTTATTATTTGGAAAAAAAGGTAAAGATATTTAAAAATGCAGAGACAATATCACAAGCATCCATGTACCTATCATATAATTGGTGAATGTTAACATTTTGCCAGATCTGCTGGTTTTTTTTTAATTGAACTATTCAAGATTTCTGATAAAATTGAAGTCCCTTTGTACTCCTCCCCAAATCCATTCTTCATCTTTTTCTCCAAAGGCAAACACTATCATGAATTTAGTATGTAACTTTCCCATCTAGGTTTTAAGCTTTTACTATACATGAACCCATAAAAATACAGAATATTGTTTCGATTTTTAAAATATATATGTGTGGTGTTAGACTATACATATTCTGACTTTTTCCCCTTCTTGGTATGTTTTTATTCTTTCTCTCCATGTTGATAAATATAGATCAGTTCATTCATTTTAATTGCTATATTGTAGATCCATGCATATAAATGTGCCTTGTTTATTCATTGCCCTATTGATGAATATTTAAGCTGCTGCCAATATTTGGGGCAATGCTAATAGGAACATGCGTGTACATGTGTCCCTTGCACATATGTGAGAATTTCTCTCTGAATCTACCTAGATGGGGAATTGCTAGGCTACACGCACATGTTCAGTTTTATTAGAGAGTGCCAAATGGTTCTTCAATTTACACGTCCACCACTAGTGGATGAGAGTTCTTGTCTCCCTCACATGAACTTCACCACTTTCTAGATTCAAAATTTTCTCATTTCTGACAATTTGACTTTTTCAAACCCCAGTATCTTCCTGTTTTATTTGAATTTCCATCACTACTAGTGAGAATGAGCACTTCTTCATATATTGATTGGCTATTAAGATTTCAAGTCTGTGATTTTTTTACAGACCTCATCCATTTTTCCAATGGGCTGGGTATGTTTTCATTTTTTTTTTCCTCTTGTTTTATAGGAGTGCATACATATACGCATCATATTGTCTCAGTCTGTGGCTTCTCTTCTGACTGCTTTTGATGTCTTTTATACTATAGAAAATGTAAAATGTGGTCATGTTCCTTGATCTCTTTATAGTTTGTGTCATTCGTGTGTTATAGAAGAACTCTCTCCATTCCTGATACCATGAAGATAGCCTCTTTTTTTCTTTCTTAACGTTTTGAAGTTTTGCTCTTGATACTTATAAAATCAATTCCCTAGGACTTATTTTTTGAATAGTATCAATTAGAAATTTTACTCTCCCCCTTCCCCAATATGGAAAACCTGTTGTCTTGACCTACTTTACTGGGCAGTCTTTAATTCCCCCATTAATGTGTAATGCCGCCATGATGAAAATTAAATTTCATGTATTCATGGATATGATCCTACTTTGTCCTTTTCCACTGATCAAACCCATTCTGAGCCAATACCACACTGTTTTAATTATTATGGCTTTATAGTAAGTCTTCGTGTCCAGGAGGGCTCCCCCCCCCTTTTGTTCATTTTTTAAACTGTACTGGCTATTTTGGGATTTCTATTCTTCCATACTAACTTTAGCATCAGTTTGTCAACTTCCATTGAAAAACCTTTTTGGGGGGCGCCTGGGTGGCTCAGTTGTTAAGCGTCTGCCTTTGGCTCAGGTCATGATCCCGGGGTCCTGGGATCGAGCCCCACATCAGGCTCCCTGCTCAGCAGGAAGCCTGCTTCTCCCTCTCCCACTCCCGCTGCCTGTGTTCCTTGTCTCGCTTTGTCTCTGTCAAAAGAATAAATCTTTAAAAAAAATAAAAAAAGAAAAACCTTTTTTGGTATTTTGCTAAGTTAAATTTATACATGCACAATTTAAATTTTGGGAGATACGATAATGTCTTTATAAAATTGAGTCATCTAATACATTAATATCACTCTGATTTCTTCATATCCTTCCATAACATTAGTTTATTTATAAAAATCCTTGCACCTCTTTGTTAGATTTATTCCTAGGTATCTTACAGCTTTTGTTGCTATTATAAGTGGGATCCTTTTTAAATTTTTTAGTTGGTTATTGATGCTGTTTGAAAATATTGATTTTGGAATAATCTTGTTTAGCTGAACTTCCTTATCCTTATTAGTTAAATGGTTTATTTGCATATTCTCTTGTATTTTTATATAGCTAATCATATTATCTGTAAATCACACTCTTGATACTGGTCCCCTTATCTCATTGGATGGGTGGGAACCTCCAATATAACATCAGATAGTAAGGGTGAGAGCAAGGTTGTTTTCCTGTTTCTATGTCATCGAGAATATTTCTTCTTTTTTTTAAAAGATTTTATTTATTTGTCAGAGCGAGAGAGCACAAGCAGGGGGAGTGGCAGGCAGAGGGAGAAGCAGGCTCCCCACTGAGCAAGGAGCCTGATGTGGGACTTGATCGCAGAACCCTGGGATCATGACCTGAGCCGAAGGCAAGACGCTTAACCGACTGAGCCACCCAGGCTTCCGTCATTGAGAATATTTCTAATGTGCCGTTATTATTCATGATATTTGTTATAAGTTTTTAACAGAAACTCTTTATCTGGTGAAGGAGTTCCCTTCTATCCCAGCTGAGTTTAAAGTAGGAATATTTTAAAACCATGCAATGAATACTAAATTTTATTAAATGCTTTTTCTAAAACTACTGAGATGATTATAGGTTTTGTCTTTGTTGTTAATGTAATGGGTCACCGATAGCTTTTTCAAGTATGGACCTATCCTTGCATTCTCTGAGATATACCTGGTTTTGCCAAATGTACTATTATTTCTTTAATACACTGCTTCACGCAGTTTATGAGTGCTTTTTTTATTTTAGCATCCATGCTTGTGATTTGGGCTTATAATTTCCTTTTCTTGCACTGCCTTTGTCCACATTTGGTATCAGGGTTGCAACTACCCTCATAAAATGCATTTGGAAATAACCCTTTTTTCTATTTTCTATAACAGTTTAAATGAGGTAGGTATTATTTGTTCCTTGATTATCTGGTAAAGCTCATGTGTGAAACCATCATATTTTAAAAATTCAGTTCAGTTTGCCTAATAGTTGTTAATTTACTTGAGTTAGCAATTTCTTGAGTCAATTTTGATAATTCACACATTTCTTTAAAAATTAGATACTACGGGGATGCCTGGGTGGCTCAGTCGGTTGAGTGTCTGACTCTTGATTTTGGCTCAAGTCATGACCTCAGGGCTGTGAGATCCAGCCTGGTGTCCGGGCTCCATGCTCAGCAGGGAGTCTGCGTCTCTCCCTCTGCCCCTCCACCCCATGCACACTCTCTTTCTCTCTCTAAAATAAATCTTTTAAAAAAAGAAATAAAAATTAGATACTATATATTTAAGTCTTCAAAATGTTGAAATATGGTTCATAGCCTTCTCTTATTATTTAAAAATTCTCAGGACACCTGGCTGGCTCAGTCACTTAAGTGCCTGCCTTTGGCTCAGGTCGTTATCCCAAGGTCCTGGGATCGAGTCCCGAATTGGGCTCCTTGCTCAGCGGGGAGCCTGCTTCTCCCTCTGTCTGCCTCTCCCCCTGCTTGTGCTCTGACAAATAAAATCTTAAATAAATAAATTCTCTACAGTCTCTGTAGTTATATCATACTTTTCATTCCTGATATATTTGGGAATTTTGTATTTTTTCCTTTGTCTGAACAGAGATTTGTCTATATTAGATAAACCTGTAGAGGTTTATCTATAGTCTCTTCAAATAGCTCAGCTTTTGTTGATCATATCTGTTTCTTTTTAAATATATATATAATTTCTATATTTATTTTTATTAACGTCTCATGTTTGTTGAGTTTGTTACTCCTCTTTTATTTTTTTAATTTTTTTTAAAGATTTTATTTATTTATTCATGAGAGACAGAGAGAGAGAGAGAGAGAGAGAGAGAGAGAGAGAGAGAGAGGCAGAGGGAGAAGAAGGCTCCCAAGGAGCAGGGAGCGCGATATGTTACTCCTTTTTTAAAAAAAGTTTTTAATTTAAATGCTTACTATTTAATACTAACTTAAGTTACTATTTAACTTAAATACCATGTTTAATTGAAATACTTACTATTTAATACTACCTTAAGTTACTATTTAACTTAAACACTATGTTAATTTCCGATCTTTCTTATTTTCTAAAATATAATTTGGGGTTATAAGACCCCTTGAAGAGAATTTCCCTTGCTTTATCTGTATCCCACAAGTTTGCAAAATAGTGGTTTCATTGTCATTCAGTTCTAAATACTTTCTAATTCCACTGTGACTTCTTAAACACTAAATTTTCAGAAGGGTGCTTTTCCTAGATGACAGGATGCTTCCTACCAACAGTGTAGAGAAGGTAATATTTACTTCTGTGTAGGTAATCACCTAAGGAAAGCTTTTTCTGGAAAAGAAAAAAAAAAAAAGGGAGGAGTGCCTCTGTGTTCAAGATAAGTAGTGCCAGAAAAACAAGTGATTTTTAATGAATGTTGTTAGGATCTAGAAATATTATTTTGCTGGGGAGGGTTCCACTGTAGTGTTGGTGTATGTTTTAGATATTTCATTCATTCAGCCAGTTCACATTGATGGCCTTCTATATACCAAGCATTCTTCCAGAAACTGGGAGTTACATTAGTGAACAAAAAAAATCAAAACATCTCACCCTCGTGGAACTTATATTGTAGTGAAGGTATTTGCTTATATTTTCCTTAATTTGTGGATGTGGTGCTGATGTTATGAATTGTCTAGATGATCCTCTTGAATTTTGGAAAAAGCAGTGCAAATGAGGGGCTTGGGTTGGAAACATAAATACTGGTTTGGAGGTTGCTGAGGAAGCACATCCAGTCCCAGGGCAAGACATCCAGCCTCTCACTGCTGAGGACCTCCTGGGGGATTTCTCCAGCTGCAAAGAGGCGGAATTGGAGGAAATTGCAGAGAGGAGATGCCCTGCACATAGGTAGTTGCTCTGTAAAGGGAAGGGACTTTTCTTGTTGTCGATTGTTGTTTCTTGGGATCAAGGGATTCACTGGATAATGAACAGGACGTTGGTTGTTCAAGTTGATGAGAGACTTTGGGGTCTCTCTACAGATGGTATTCTATCCTGCGAGCTCTTCTGTAACCAGTGCACACTGGTAACCTCTCTGGAATTGGCCCTGGAAGTATAATAGGGGATTCTTTGAAATGGAGAGTAGAAAAAGGATAATTTCTCAACATAGTGTATACTGTGGTCTTGAAATAAGTGTTGCAGAAATACGACCTTCCCAGGCCCATTCAGAAGCTTTCAGGAGCAACATCCAAGAGATTTTCCTGAAGGCCTTGAGAGGCTGCCCTGCCCCTCCCTTTGGTCACAAGTGGTTCCCGGGAGGCACATAGTAGGCATTCTATAACGCCTTTATAGGCAGTAAATGAATTTATAGGAAATAAATGAATAGGAATACATAAACCGACAGGTTAGTAGCAATATTCATTCATGATTGCCAATCTCAAGTAGATATTCAACATTCCCAGAAATGTTGCCAACCTGTTTGCATCTGTGCAGTTTCCATCCCACCTTTTGGCAAAGCCCAGTCCATCCTCATTAGTTCTAGCCCCATTACTTCTTGCTGTCTCAGGATCCACAATCCATAACGTATGCCCTCTGTCTCTAGCATTTTCTACCTCTCCTTCTCTGCAGAATAATTGGAATTAACATTCAGTAGTGGGGCGCCTGGGTGGCTCAGATGGTTCAGTGTCTGCCTTCGGCTCGGGTCATGATCCCAGGGTCCTGGGATCGAGTCCCGCATCGGGCTCCCTGCTCCTTGGGAGCCTGCTTCTCCCTCTGCTTCTCTCTCTCTCTCTCTCTCTCTCTGTCTGTCATGAATAAATAAATAAAATCTTAAAAAAAAAAAAAAAACAGGGCGCCTGGGTGGCTCAGTTGGTTAAGCGACTGCCTTCGGCTCAGTTCATGATCCCAGAGTCCTGGGATCGAGTCCCACGTTGGGCTCCCGGCTCAGCGGGGAGCCTGCTTCTCCCTCTGACCTTCTCCCCTCTCATGCTGTTTCTCCCTCTCTCTCTCTCAAATAAATAAATAAAATCTTAAAAAAAAAAAACATTCAGTAGTGGTCTAATATCTCCGATAAAAAAAAAAAAAGTGTGTCTCTCAGCTCTCCATTCTCCTCTAGCTATTACCTCATAGCCACATTCCCTTTCAAAGCCAGGTATCTCAAGAGCCAAATATATTCTGTATTTTCACCAGTTCCTTACCCCCTGTATTATTAAATTCACTCCAATATTTAGCCCTCACTTTGCTACAGAAATTCCTGCTAAGAGCAACATCGGCGCACAACCATGTGAATGTACTTTAATGCCCACTGAACTGTATACCTAAAATGTTTAAAATGGTACATTTTGTGTATATTTTACCACTATTTTAAAAACCCCTCTTTTCTCAAAAAGAAAAAAAAACATTGATCCATGTTGCTGAGTCCAATCCTCAAATTACTAGAAGTCTCAAGAGCAGTTGAGTAATCCTTGAAACATTCTCTTTTGGCTTCTGTGAAACTGCATTCTTTTGGGCTCATTTCCATCTTTCTAACTGTTCCTTCTCAGTCTTAATTGCTCATTTCTCCTCCTTTACCTAATGTTTAAAATGTAAAGTTTGGCAGAATTCTATACAATGCCCTCTTCTCTCAATTCTACCCACTCTCTCTAGGTAATTTTTTTTTTTTAAGATTTTATTTATTTGACAGAGACACAGCGAGAGAGGGAACATAAGCAGGGGGAGTGGGAGAGGGAGAAGCAGGCTTCCCGCGGAGCAGGGAGCCCGATGCGGGGCTTGATCCCAGGACCCTGGGATCATGACCTGAGCCGAAGGCAGACACTTAACGACTGAGCCACCCAGGCGCCCCTCTCTAGGTAATTTTTAACATTTCCCATGACTTAGGTACACCCATATACCAACCATTTATGAAATTATAATCTTTACACCAGGTCTGTTTTCCAGAGATGTCAGGTAGTCCTAAGTCCCTCTGACTTCTTGATAACTCACCATCCTTCCTGTGATGGCTTATAGTTATCACAAACTGAATATATTCAAAAGCTGAGTTCTTGGTTGGTACCCCAAATCTACTCCTCCTGCAGTCTTTCCTGTCTCAGGAAATAGCACTCATTCAGCCTGTCCCTCAAGCCAGGAAACTGGGGGGTCATCCTTGACACCTCCCTCTCAGCCCCTGCATTTAATTCATCTAATTCATCTTTATGTTTGGTTAATTCTACCTTCAAAATGTACCTTGACCGTTCACTTTTCTCATTTTCCCTGCCAATACTCTAATCCAAACCACCATCATATTTGGTCAAACTACTATAATAATGTATCATATTTGTGGGTTCTGGGTGTTAGGATGTGGACATCTTTGGAGAGTCATTATTTTTGCCAATGCAAGGCTGAAACAGAGTAAGTGAAGGAAAAGAGATGGTAAGAGCAGGGTAAGAGATGAATGAGTTCAGGGATCTGGGTGGTTGGGAGGCAGGTCATATAGGACCTTATCAACCCATGTAAAGAGAGATGGCAAGTCTAGGGAGAATTTTGAGCAGTGACACAATCTGAATTACTTTTTTAGAGGTTCACCCTGGTGGCTGTGTAGCAAATAGCCTAGAGGGCGGGCAAGAGTGGAAGCAGGAGAGTGGTTAACTGCTGCAGAAGGCCAAGCAAAAGATGATGATGCTTTAGACCAGAGTGGTAGCGGGGAAGGTGGGGAGATGTGGTCAGAGTCTGGATGTCTTTTGCTGTGAGCACACAAGATACCTGCTTGCCCGTGTGTTAGATGCAGGGTAGAAGAGAAGGTAAGGACTAGTGAAGGACTCCCCAAGAATTTCAGTCCAGCAACCGGAAAAATGTATTTTTTTTTTTTTTAATTTTGAGATGAAGAAGACTTTCGAAGAAGCAGGATATAGGAGGTGGAAAGCGGGAGTTTGACTTTGGAGACTTGGAGGTGCTGTGTGGACATCTAAGTGGAGACGTCAGATCTATGAATCTGAAGCTTTTGCTGTTGGAAGCTGCATCCTGGCTGAGGAACGGAATAAAAGCAGTTTTTAAAAAGCTACATATTTGGGTGCCTGGGTGGCTCAGTCGTTAAGCGTCTGCCTTCAGCTCAGGTCATGATCCCAGGGTCCTGGGATCGAGTCCCACATCGGGCTCCCTGCTCGTCAGGAAGCCTGCTTCTCCCTCTCCCACACCCCCTGCTTGTGTTCCTGCTCTCGCTATCTCTCTCTCTGTCAAATAAATAAAATCTTAAAAATAAAATAAAATAAAATAAAAAGCTACATATTTGGGGGGCACCTGGGTGGCTCAGTTGGCTAAGCTTCTGACTCTTGATCTTAGCTCAGGCCTTGATCTCAGGGTGGTGAGTTCAAGCCCCACGTTAAAAAAAGAAAAAAGCTACTTACTTTTATATGTAATTTCTGGAGGACAGGAATTCTAACTCTTGGTAGAGTTTCTCAAAATGCCACATAATCTGTATAATATTTTTTAGAATGATAAGACATTAAGTATTCCTAAAATTCAGTAAACTATAAAAATCTAGTATTTTCTATTTTACATAATCTAATAATTTAAATCTATTGTTTTAGATTCTATTTCAACTCTTGGTAAAAACACCTGTGTTCTTAGCTGTCAGGTTTCTTTTAGACACAGCTGGACTTCTTGCATGTTACATTCAGGCTGGTGTTAACTTACAAGTCTAAGTGAAGTACACACGACCTTATGAAAAACAGGTGAGCCTTTAGTGGACTAATTTCAAACGCTTTTCAGTGCCTGCAGTGTTTTGGGCTTTAAAAAATAACCATCAACAGGAAGAATTAGCACACAGTAAATAGTTGGTAAATATTTTTACATAATGAGACTGAGAGCAAAAGCCCAACTGAGGTGTCTGTATTAAAACAGAAAAAAAAAAAAGTGGGTGGTTGAAGGTCCTACAGTATAATAGCCCAGTAGTTCAGCAATATGTGTGGAGCCTAACAAGCCAGATTCAAATCCTGTCACAAGACATAGGACCCTCTCCTTCGACACAGAGAAATAGAAGTTGGTGCAGCAATTTGACAACTTGTTAGGATGACAGTGAACCTACCCTATGACTTAGAAATTGCATGCCTCGATATATGCCTTAGAGAAATTCTTGTCCTTGGCCCTAGGAAACAGCTGCAAATATGTTTGGTGTAACATTTGCCACGGATTTTTGAAGCAATCTACAGATTCATAAAAATGCAAGGTAGTAAAACTATGGTAGTAAAAATAAATGATGAACCCAAACGAGCTAGATCATGGAGAATGTTTTCTGCTCAGTAAATAGGGCAGGGGAAAAAACCTAAGATTTTAGAAGAATATGTCTAATATGATTAGCATTTACACAAAGATTAAGTACATGGGAATTATTACCAAATTAGCATGTTATAGTTGTTAATAGCGCAAACCCTACAGCCAGGCTGCCAGGTTCTGGGGCAGTCACTTAGCTGGTCAGCTATTGTGTGACCTTGATTAAGTAACTTCTCCTCATTTATAAAGGGAGGTAGTAATAGCACCTACTTCACTGAGTTGTAGTGAGAACTTCACTAGTTAATATGTGTAACGTAATTAGACTACCTGTAGGCATGTAGTAAGCACTGTGTTAGTTATTCTGTATTGTTTAGCCATGTATATCCATAGTATATCCATATATTAAAAGTATAATCCACTAATGGATATAATAAACACCATATCTCAGGCAGTTATCTCTGGTGAGGAAGGAAAAGGAATGGGATTTCAATGAATTCTTTAGTGCTTTATTTATTTTTTAAAACCCAAGTGAAGAAGGCAAAATGATAAGATTCGTCAATAAGGATGGCGGCTCCACTCCTGTTTGCTATATTACTCTCTGCACTTTTCCGTGTGCATGAAATTTTAAAAACAAATCCCAGGACAGAGCCTGGGATATTACATGCACAAAAATATTTGCTAAATGAATTAGTGATTAAGCAGTGGCATGGACTGGGGACACAGCCCTAGGGGCATCCAGTTGGAAGTCCCTTTTATTCTGCTTTCTAGCCCCTGAGGAGGAGGGCAGTGACATCCGTGGCCATTAGGAGGGAAAACTTCTCTTCAGCA
The DNA here is from genome assembly GCF_009762305.2 of Zalophus californianus. Taxonomy (NCBI): domain Eukaryota; kingdom Metazoa; phylum Chordata; class Mammalia; order Carnivora; family Otariidae; genus Zalophus; species Zalophus californianus. The sequence goes on from NC_045606.1 coordinate 84,659,178, forward strand.
ACAGTGGATTCAGGGAGACAACGGAGCAAAGCTTTCAAGGTTCTGAAGGAAAATTATTTTGAACTTAGAATTCTATACCCAGGTGAACTCATCATTCAAGTGTGAGAGCAAAATAAAAACACTTTCAGAAATGTAAGGGTTCAGAAAATATACCACTCAAGCACCCTCTCTGGAAGAATAACTAAGCAGTGTATTTCAGGAAAATGAAAAAGGAATCAAAGAGGAAGCGTGGGGGACACAAAACACAGCAAAACTTGTGGTGAAATTTAAAATCATTGTTGACTGGGGGCGGGGAGGGGAGACAATCTGGAATTAAAAACTCTGTGATCTTTACTGGGGAGGTAGCAGAGGCAAAGGAGAAAAGGAAAAGCATGAAAAGGTTCTCGCCTTATTCAGAGAGAAGGTTAGTTGTATTCATTAATTGAAGATACTGATTTTATAAAACAAGTTTAAGGATGTGCTTAAAAATTAGAGTAACCACTAGAAACACTGAAATAGGATATATAACTTCCTAGCCATAAAAGAAAAAACAATAGGAAAATGTCATCAATTCAGCAAAAGGGGAAAGGAAAAAAAGGGGAAATAAAACAAAGCAGGCTAAACAGAATATGAAGATGCAAGAATTAGCTCAAAGTGTCAGTCATCACAATGTGAGTGGATTTACTAAGCCTGTGAGAACAGAGAGCCCCTCAGATTGGAAAGGAGAGAGAAGCCCTAAACCCTAAAGAGCTATATGCAGTCTACCTAAAACTCCTAAAACAAAATGACCCAGGAATTAAAGATTAATAGAAACAGATGTAACAAAGAAAACCAAATTAATATTTTAAGTAGAAATAAAAAAAGGCTATGGAAGATCTGGTTAATATTGTTAAGAAACTTTATACTCAAGAAATAATGGAGATACATACATATATACACATATACACATAAATATATATACTCACATGAAGGATATTTACAAAGAAAATTTCAATATACTCTATAAAGTAGAAATGATACAACTTAGGTTCACTGACCACATGCATAAAATTATTTAACAAAAAAAAATAGTAAATGACAGACCAAAAAAACCCCTCTCTCCTCTTGAAAATGAGAACGCACACTTCTAATTAACTTGGATTAAAGAGGAATTAAAATTGAAATTACAAACTACTTAGGAATGAACAAACGAGCACACTACATTTCAAGATCTGTGAGTGCTGCCAAAGTGGTGCAAATGGAAAGATTTACAGCTTTAAGTGCTTGTAGAAAACAGAAATTGTGAAAATAAACAAACTAAGCATTTGACTTGAGCCAGAAAAATAGGAAAAATAAACCCAAAGAAATGAAAGAGAATAAGAATAAAAGTAGAAATTAATGAAATTTTTAAAAATGGGGCTTCATCACTAAAACCAATTACTATTTCTTTGTCAAAACCAATAAAATAGATGAATTCTTGGTGAATAGGATTAAGGAAAAAGAAGATATAAATAATGGAAGGAACAAGAAACGTGGGGGAAAGCTGAATGATTGCTATGTATAATTTTAAATAAAAACAATTTAAAATTAAGATGAAATGTTTGATCCATAAAAGTACAAATCACCAAAGTTGGCTCAATAAGCAGGAGAAAACCTACAGACCATCTACCTAAAAATAAATGGAAAAATTATTTAAAAACTACTAAAAAAAAATGCAACAGACCCAAGTAGTTTGCAATCTAGAGCTACCAAAACAAAGAAACAGATATTTTCCAAATTATATAAATAGTTCTAGCCCATAAGACAGATTGAAAGCTTTCCAATTCATCTAAGAGGTAGATATTACCCTAGTTCTAAAATCAGATGAATACAGGATAAAAAAAAAAAAAGTTAATTTCACTGATGAACATAAATACAAAATTTCTAAATAAATTATTAGCATATCAAATCTAGCAGATATTAAAAGAATACTGCATCATGCCCAAATTGAGCTCATCCCAGGAAATAAAGAGTTGTCTGAAAATAGAAAATACATTAATAGAATTAATTGTGTCTCTGAAGAGAAAAAGATGATTATCTCAATAGGTGCCCCCCAAAAAACAGAGTTAATAAAATACAGTACACATTCCTAGTTTCAAAAGGATGTCTTAGTAAATAGGCCATAGAATAAAGCATCCTACATTTGAAAAGATGTCTCTACCAAAAATCTACAAACAATGCTTAATCATAAAATACTTGAAGCATTCCCATTAAAATGGAGAACAATAGCTCCTAACACTCCCATTTAGCATTGAACTAGATGTCCATTAAATGCAACAATGGGGGGGGGGAAGGCAAAAAGATAAGATATAAATATTGGAAGAAAGATACAAAATTGTCACTTTGGGCAAGTGATATTTCCATTTACCCAGAAAAATCCAAGAAAAGTGAGAAACTTTTGAACTAGTAAGATATTGGTAAGATGACTAAAGGTCTTCATGAAGGAAAGCATACAATTGAATTGAAGTGCATACAAAGTGACCTGAATAAATGGAGAAATACTTACTGTTTCTTAACAGAAAAGCTCAGTGCCATAAAATAATTTCCCCAAATTTTTAATTTTAATGCTGTCCTGGACAATATATCAACAGGTTTCATATGGAATTTGGCAAGCAGATTCAAATTCATCTGGAAGAGCAAAATGGCAGGAATGACATTTTCCAGCAGATATTAAAACATATCATCAAGCTTTGGTAATTGACTCAGTGTAGACTGGCAGAGGAGTAGACCAATAAATTGATGGAACAAAAGAGATGGTCCAGAAATATGTATTTATGAGAGATCAATGTATGATAAAATGAAATTTCAATTGAGTGAAGTGATAGACAATGTATTTAACAGTTTCAACAATTAATCGTTTGGGTGAAAATAAAGTTCAATCACTTCCACATACAATGTAAAAATACATTCTGGGTGGAATAGGGATCTAAGCATAAAAACTTAAAGTACTGGGGTAATTAATAATTTCCATAGATGTAGAATAAGTATTTGGCAAGATTCAAAATCCCTTCGTGATTAAAAACTTAGAGGGCACATATTGAATGGCGCACTGGGTGTTATATGCAAACAATGAATCATGGAACACTACATCAAAAACTAATGATGTAATGTATGGTGATTAACATAACATAATAAAATTTAAAAAAAACTTAGAAAACTCATGTCAACTATATTTCGATTAAAAAAAAATTTTAACTTAGGAAACTGGCATTAGAAAAGAGTTTGTCTAATTGGATAAAAGGCATCTATCGAAAAAACTACATTGAACTTGATGAAAGACCAAATGATTTTCCTGAGATTGGTAACAAGCCAAGGATGTTCCCTCTCAACTCCGCTTTACACTGGCTGTTTTAGTGAGGGCAATGAGGCAAGGAAAGGTGTACAGCTTGGAAAGGAAGAAATAAAACTGTCTATTTTCAGACATGATTATCTACTTAGAAAATCCCAAAGAATCTACCAAAAAGTTACTAGAACTAATGAGTAATTTTTGTAAGATTGCAGGACACAAGGTTGATAGACAAAAATCAATAGTACTTCTGTATACTCACAGGGAACAAAAATCAAAATTAAACAGTATTATTTATCACCCAAAAATTTCATCATTTTAGTACCACCTCAAAATGAAATATTTAGTACACGTTTAACAAAATCTGCATTTTCTGTGTAATTAAGACTATAAAACACTGACGAAAGGAAGCATATGCCTAAATAAATACTGTCTTGATGGATTGGAGGACTCAATATTGTGAAGATGCCAATTTTCCCAAAACTAATGTGTGGATTCAATGCAAGACTAATCAAAATCCCAGTAGGATTATTATTTTTTTTTAGATACCATATCTAAAGTTAACATGGGGAGATGAAGAAACTAAAATAACCAAACAGTTTTGGAAAAGAAGAGCAAGGTTGGGGCACCTGGGTGGCTCAGTCAATTAAGCGGCTGCCTTTGGCCCGGTCATGATCCCAGGGTCCTAGGGTTGAGTCCCACATCGGGCTCCTTGCTCAGCGGGGAGCCTGCTTCTCCCTCTCTCTCCTTCTGCTTGTGCTCTGTCAAATAAATAAAATCTTTTTTTTTTTTTTTAAAAAAAGAGCAAGGTTGTAGGACTCATACTATCTGATTTCAGGAGCTATTGTAAAACTACAGAGATCAGGACAGGGTAGGTCTGTGATGTGGTAAGAAGATAGACACAGGATTCATGGAACAGAAGAGACAGTCCAGAAATAGATCGAATTGGCCAGCTGCTTTTTGACGAAGGTGCAAACACAATTCAGTGGAGAAAGGAGAGTATTTTCAACTGTTGGTGCTCAAATAATTGGACGTCCATATGCAAAAACTGAACCTCAGTTCAGACCTTTCCCCTTATACCAAGATAATTAAAAATGGATCACAGATCTAAATGTAAAATCCAAAACTATAAAACTTCTAGAAAAAAAAATCTTTTGAACTTGGGTTATGCAGAGATTTCTTAGACACAATGCAAAAAGCACAATCCGTAACAACAAAAATTGTAAATTGGACTTCATCAAAATTAAAAATTTCTCTGCAAATGAATTTGTTAAGAGAATGCAAAAACAAGCCACAGACTGGGAGCAATATTTGCATATTATATATCTGACCAAGGACTTGTATTGAAAAAAATATAAAGCGGGTGCCTGGGTGGCTCAGTTCGTTAAGCGACTGCCTTCGGCTCAGGTCATGATCCTGGAGTCCTGGGACGGAGTCCCACATTGGGCTCCTGGCTCAACGGGAGCCTGCTTCTCCCTCTGACCCTCTCCCCTCTCATGCTGTTTCTCCCTCTCTCTCTCTCAAATAAATAAAATCTTTAAAAAAAAATATGAAGGACTTTTAAAATTCAATACTAAACCCACTTTTAAAAACAGACAAAAGATTTGAACAGACATTTCAGCAAATAACTCATATCGATGGCAAATAAATACAACAGAAGATGCTCACCATCATTAGTTGAGGGAAATGCAAATTAAAACCACAATGTGTTGCCACTATACACTTACTAGAATTTTTTTTAAAAAAACTGACAATACTAACTGCAGAGCATCTAGAACTCCTGCGCTCTGCAGGTGGGAATGCAAAATAGTACAGTGACTTTGGAAGACAATTTGGTGGCTCATTATGTTAAGTGCACACTTACAACATGATCCAGTAATCCCTCTCTGAGGTATTCAGCCAAGGGAGATGAAGACTTATATTTGCCCAAAACCTTTATGTGATGTCCTGTGATGTCTTTATTCGTAATAGCCCCAAATGAGAAACAACCCAAATGCCCTTTGCCTGGTGAATAGATCAACAAACTTTGGTACCTCCATACAATGGAATACCATACAGCAATAAAAACTGCTAATGCATGCAAAAACATGTATGAATCCCATATGCATTAGGCTAAGTGAGAGAAGTCAGATAAAAGGCTGCATACTTTATGATTCTGTTTACATGAGAAATCCCTGAAAACAGATCAGTGGTCGCCATTGGTTGGGAGTGGGAAGAAAAGCATGGTTGAATTTGGGGATCCATAGAACTGTTCCATGTCTTGTTTGTAGTAATGGTTACCTGGCTGTATGAATTTTTAACTCATAGACTAGTATACTACAAAGAGAGAATATTACTATATGTAAATTTTAAAATGCGAATTAAAAAGTAGCTGTGAAAAAATGTAGACTATCTCTCTCATTGAGCAGCAGGAAAGGCAGACAGAAACCTAGAGGCTTTGAAAGAAAAGATGCACAGATACATAAGTACCACAACATATTAAACTTTTGTAGGACAAACATCACTATAAACAAATAAAAATCAGGCCATGGACTCAGTGACCATATGATGTCAGCATATATAACAGCCCAAGAATTAAGACCCATAATACAAGGAGTGCCTACAAATTAACTTGCAAAAAGATGAATAAGATCCAAAAAGATGAATGAAACTGTGAGATAATAAATCTATATTGTTTTAAGCTGCTTAAAAAAAGATAAAAGAACAGACAAATGGGCAAAGTACATGCAGCACAGGGTAAAAATTAAAAGCACACAAATTTCACGGAAAGAACCAAATGATCAATAAACGTGAAAAGATTCACTGTCATACAGTGTGCTATGAATTAAAGCAATACTATAATATCATTTTCAGCCTTCACATAGCAAAACATTTAGATTGTTAAAAACCAGCTAGCAAGGATGTGAGGCTACAGATACTCCCATTTTTTAAGTGTATAATGGTACAACATTTTGAAGGATAATTCAGTAGTAGCTATCAGAAACTTCAGTGTACATATTTTTTGACTCAGTAATTTCACTTCTAGGTATTAACTATAGCAATCTTTGCAGGGGTGCACATAGATATAAAAATATTTTTTATTAAAGCATTGTAGAAGTTAAAAATCAGAATCTACTTAAACATCTATGAGCAGAAGAATGGTTAAGTAAATTAGGTAAATCTATTTCATGGACAGCTGTGACAGATATGCTAGGACTGATCCAGTACTGTATCCATTTATTTACAAAAAACACATTGTTAAATGAAAAGGCAAGTAGTCATCAATGTATATTGATCCTATTTGTGTTTTTCAAGAATCTACAAGTCTGTACATACACAGAGAGAGAGAGAGGGAGAAAGGTCTGGATAAATACTAATCAGAGTTAGGGCAGTGGTTCTCTGTGGGGAAGGCAATGAGATTGGGGAAACTTACTTTTCACTTTACATACTTTGGTCTTACTTAAACTGTAAAAATGCAAATGTACTTATGTTTTACTTGTATAGTTTTAATTAATGAAGAAATAGTATTCAAATATATCTTTACATTCTAAATTAAGTAAACCCAAGTAAAAAACACAAAGGTATATAATTTCCAAATCATAAATGGGGCTGGGGTGCCTGGGTGGCCCAGCCAGTTAAGCATCTGCCTTTGGCTCAGGTCATGATCCCAGGGTCCTGGGATTGAGTCCCACATCAGGCTCCTTGCTCCGTGGGGAGTCTGCTTCTCCCTCTGCCTCTGCCTGCAGCTCCCCCTGCTTGTGCTCTGTCAAATAAATAAATAAAATCTTTAAAAAAAAAAACAAATCATAAATGGGGGGGAAGTAAACTTGATTACTATAGTAAGAAAAACAAAAAAGAGAGAAATAACCAGGAAGCAGTGAAAATAGGAACCGTAAGATAAATCGACAGAACAAACACCAGGTATAACTTATGTCATGATCAATGTTAATGGGTTTAAAATCTCTATCAAAAAACTTTCAGATTAAGTGAAAAAAAAGAAATTTAGTCATGAGCTGTTTACAAAATGAATCTCTCTCTCTATATATATCTCAATAACGAATACACACACATACACACACACCCAAAGTGTAAGGGATGGTGCAAGTTAATGCAACCAAAGGGAAGCCATCCATATGTGCTAATATTAAAATCATATAAAATAGGATTTGGGCCCAGAACATTCAATGGAACAAATTAATTATTTTTATATTGGTAAATGATAGCATGCACTACAAAGACAATACAGCCAAGAACATAAATGCCTCCAAAGAGAGAACTGATTGGCTACATTATGTTACCTATTTATTTACAATGTAACTCAACATGGACACTAACCGGCTAATGTATAACAATAAACAATGGCAGGAAAATATAAACTATGAAGAATACACACGTACTGTCAATACCGTGTGATCTCAATTTTGTTTTAAATTTTTTCAAAAAGAGAAAGAGGACTGGAAGGACCACTGTGTCAGGGTTGTCCCTTGAGGGTGTGGGGTGCAGGAAGGACAAACGTGCTGAAGCAGCCCTAAAACAGGGCACTCACCCGCACACGAGGGCGTGCAGGCTGGGATCGGGCAGCTCTACCTTTAACCCGACCCAGCCGTGGCTGGTAGTTCTCTTCCTTTTGTGTCTCAGACTTCCAGCAGCCTAGACTTCGTGATTCCCTTAACAGGGCAGCCTGGTGACAGCCTGTAATCCCTTTTCCTGAGACCAGTACCTACCCTAGTGAGCCATCACTCTTTCCCTATGATTTATGTGGTTTGGGGATTTGGCTCCATTATTGATGTTCCAGGACATCCCATGAGGGGTGCCAAATTTGTAGAAGGGCCCAGATTGACCTGGAAGCATGTAGGTGATCATAGGAAAGTGCTCTATGGCACCAGGCGCCCAGACTCCATGAGAAAAACAAGATGGCCATGGATTCCTTTGAGGACATATATCCACATTGGTCTTGGAGGTCCTACTGGAAGTCTTATTCTTTTTGTCTCTCCTCTAACAACTCCATAGCTTCTTCTGGGGATTGACCTGTTACAGTGCTGGGAAGGGACTAAGGAGGAGAAAATTGAGAAAACATTACATGGAAGTAGTGACTCAATTTATATAACCTGACCTCAACATGGGCTCCTTCGGATGAAGCTTGAGGCAGTATCCTGCCTCTCCTGGGATGCCAGGCAGCATCACAAGGGGAAAAAGTGTCCCTAGGTCCCTCTCTGAGCGATCTTGAAGCACTGGAGTTTAAGAGGCATCCTAGAACTGGTACCAGTAGGGACAGAGGAATTGAAGTTACTGGCAAGAGAGTGGATGAGGAAGAAATGGGCCTCTGACAGCCTGATTCCTTCCTTTAGGTCTTCAGAGGAAATAATTAGAAGACGACGAGCACCAAAATGACAGTCAGGGTTGACTTTGTGGGAACAAGGGAAAACAAATCTTTGTAGCAGTGACATAATTCCAGGGGCAGGGTGTAAGAATCTACCATTCTGGGGCACAGATGCAGAGTTAATTGGAGTGAAACATTACTACTTAGTGCGTGAGGGACAGAAAGGACCAAATTTCAGGAGAGAGGTTTGAAAGAGACATCAAAGACACATGGACTGGAAATCTTCTCCCTTTTTCATTAACTATCTGTGACTGTGGGCAAATCCCATAGAAGGGTTGCTCTTAAAGTTGAGCCTGCACCAGAAGCCCTCAGAGGAGGGCTTGTTAAAATGCAGATTCCCCCACCCCTAAATTTCTGATGTGGTAGGAGGGGCAGTGGGGCCTTAGAATTAGCATTTTTAACAAGTTCCCAGGTTGATGTTGCTGTGGTCTGGAGACCACACTCAGAGTACTTCTGGTTTGGCATCCCAGTGGGCAGGTAAATAAAGTGAGTGAATGAGGATCTCAGAAAGCCCTTTCTTAGGGCGCCTGGGTGGCTCAGTTGGTTAAGCATCTGCCTTGAGCTCAGTTCATGATCCCAGGGTCCTGGATCAAGCCCCACATCGGGTTCCTTGCTCAGTGGGAGCCTGCTTCTCCCTCTCCCTGCCGCTCCCCCTTCTCGGGCTCTCTGTCAAATAAATAAATAAAATGGTTTTCTTTTAAAGCCCTTTATTAATTCCCAAGTCCTAGATCCAGGTCCTAAAGGGTCTAATACGGGGTTGTTAGAGAATGACCCCTTTTATATTTAAATGGGAGGCACTGGCTGGCTGTTTAGGCAGTGACCTCAGAGGTGCTGTCCCTGTCCCATATATCAGGTCTGATCTTTTTTTTTTTTTTAAGATTTATTGGGGCGCCTGGGTGGCTCAGTCATTAAGCGTCTGCCTTCGGCTCAGGTCATGATCCCAGGGTCCTGGGATCGAGCCCCACGTCAGGCTCCCTGCTCCGCGGGAAGCCCGCTTCTCCCTCCCCCACTCCCCCCGCTTGTGTTCCCTCTCTCTGTCTCTCTCTGTCAAATAAATAAATAAAATCTTAAAAAAAAAGATTTTATTTATTTATTTGACACAGGGAAAGAGAGAGAACCCCAGCAGGGGGAGTGGCAGGCAGAGGGAGAGAGAGCAGAATCCCCACTGAGCAGGGAGCCCGATGTGGGGCTCCATATGGGGCTCGATCCCAGGACCCTGGGATCATGACCAGAGCCGAAGGCAGACACTTAACCAGCTGAGCCACCCAGGCGTCCTCACATCTGACCATTAATCTCATAGGCTTAATAGAGCCACAGATTAAGGGATAAGGGATGATAATCTAGATTTTTCATAAAAATTGATGCAAGACCCTTCCAACATGCTGGGAAGCTCCAGTGGCCTCCCTAGGCTTCAAGTGCCTTTTTTTTTTTAATATTTTTTTAAGATTTTATTTATTTATTCATGAGAGACAGAGAGAGAGAGAGAGAGAGGGAGAGAGGCAGAGGGAGAAGCAGGCCCCCAAGGAGCAGGGAGCCCGATGCGGGACTCGATCCCAGGACCCTGGTATCATGACCTGAGCCGAAGGCAGACGCTTAACCATCTGAGCCACGCAGGCGCCCTTCAAGTGCGTTTCTAGGGACTCATTTCTCAGAGTCGCTTTTGGTTCTGAGCTCCTGGTGTCCCCAGAGCTCTCACGGTCTGTTGCTGTTCCCTTCTTTCTACTGCTCACAACCAGAGTGTGGGTCTCTGTCCCCATTCCTCCTTCCCCACGTGCCACTCACAGAAGATGCTGGAGGCGGATGGAGCAGACATCTCTGGTTTTGTCGATCAGCCCCCTTTTGAAATGTTTGGGTGTCCTCCCCCACTGGCCAAGCAGAAACCGGCTTCCCAGGTTTCAGGCACGGGGAGCAGCGGGCCAGCTGGGTCCCCAGGGCAGCCTTGGGCTTCAGCCATTCCTTGAACTCTTTGATCTGTTTCATAGCTTACAAAACAATGTGCTGTTTTAAAGTTAGCCATGTTCTTGCTTGTGAAGAAAAAAAGAAAAAGCCACAAACTGGAGGTTTGGGATCTGCAAGAGGTTTATATTGGAGCAATACAAATAACTTAAAGTGGAATATTAGACAGCCTTGTGGATTGAAAAACAAACAAAAAAGTCTTTTGGCCACTCTGCCACAGGACTGTCTCTGTCCACATTTCCTTATGGGCTTTCGTGGCCTCCCATGTGGTCCAACCTCACTTCCCCTCCACTCCTCTCATCCACTCTTTCCCGAAAGTTCACCTGCTCATTTATGTCTCCTGCAGAGCAGTATGGCTGTCCCTCTGCATCCCCACCTCCCTCACAGCCATGCCCGTGGAGTGTCACCTCCACATCCAAGGTGATCGATCTCTCAAGGTCTTCTCAAAGAAGATAATTCCCTCCTAAAGAGGAACTTTGGTGCCTGCTGTTCAAATAACATATATATTTTTTTCACCCTGCAACAAAATGAATGCCTCTTATGTATCAGATCTTAAAATGATACATAATCTGATACAGCAGATAATTGTGTCCTATCAATGCTAAATGAGCCAACAAAAATATGTCAACAAGATTGATTTATAAACCATGAGGACAATTTTATTAATTTTAATATAGGTAACCCCCAAGTGGATTGGAATGGGGGTTGCCAAACTATGACCTGTGGCTTCTTGTTGTACAGCCCACGAGCAAGGAACTTTTAAACTTTAAAAAAGATTTTTAGTGGGTTGTAAAACAAAAAGAATATACAACAGAAACAGGAGCTCACAAACCTAGAATATTTTCTACCTGACTCTTTACAGAAAAAGTTGCCTGACCCCTGGGTCAGAATCCTCTTGTAGGAAGGTTCCTGTGGCTGAGATGGAATACCCCAGGCCTTGGGAATTAGATCTACATTGGATGATTGTATTTGGGGATTGTCTGTTTGGGCCAGGACGACCTTTCTGCCTGTCATGTTAGAAGGTGGCTAATTCTGTGTTACAAACAAGAGAGGGAGGGATGGTCTGTGATCATTGGGCCCAACTCAAAAGTATGGGGGGGTGGGGCAGGGAAGTGTGAGGGGGAGAGGAGCTGGTCCCACAGGGCCTCCATTGTCTTCATCAGAGGTACTAGTAGCAGGGGATGTGGGGCTCGGGACCTCCAGGACCTCCATGCCATCTGCACATGGGAGGGGGCTCAGGGGTGGGCTACCCATGGTGGCTGTGAGTGCCGGCAGGAGAGATGGCCTGGGGTGAGCAGCTGTGGCCTGGGGAACATTTGAATCCCTACTTACCTAAAAGTCACAGTGGATGAGTCACAAAGCAATAGTTGCTCTTATACCCATGGATGCCACCTTCGTCTCCTTCCTCCTGGTCCTGACGTCCCTGGCTTCTCTATCTAGTTACACCATCCCCACCCCCACCTCCCCATAGATCCCTCTTACTTGCTTTCTTTTTCTTAGTACTTATCACACTATTCAGCTGTGATGTTGGTTAACTCACTCCTTAATTATCATCTGTCTCTTCCACTAGAATGAAAGTCCTATGAAAGCGGGGTTTCGGGGGGGCTGTTTTGTTCACTGCTTTAACTGCAACATTTTCAATAGTGCCTGGCACATAGCAGGTGCTTCATAAATTTTTGTTGATCGAATTGAATGAACCCTGTTTCCTTAAGAATATTGACGGGGAGAAAGTCTTAATTCCTGTTAATTCGGTGAGGAAGAGGTTGGATGTCCCTCCACATTGCCCATTAACAAAAACGTGGCCTTGGGGCGCCTGGGTGGCTCAGTCGGTTTAGTGTCTGCCTTCAGCTCAGGTCATGATCCCAGGGTCCTGGGATCGAGCCCCGCATCGGGCTCCTTGCTCGGCAGAGAGCCTGCTTCTCCCTCTGCCTGCTGCTCCCCCTGCTTGTGTGTTTTCTCTCTCTCTCAATCTGACAAATAAATAAAATCTTAAAAAAAAAGAAAAGAAAACGTGGCCTTATTTTGTATTCTAAATTAATAACGTGGGACATAGGAGTCATAGGACAGCCAGCTTGCCAGTACGTTTTCTCCATAGCAAAATGTTTACACAGAATGCTAGCTTACTATCAGAAAGTTACTTAGTGAAATGAACCCGAAGAGAGGAACCAGCATTATCAGAGCTGGCCTTATCAAGCTATAGGGTAGTCTCATGACTGCACACATGTGCTGGGAACACATCCTCCACGGGGATCAAAAAATGTACAGACTGTCGGGGGCCCTTCTCTCATATAATAACAGCCCCTGCTTCTACAGTGCTTACTCTGTGCCAGGCACAATTTGTTGAAAATTTTCTGTGTAATTTGTTGAATGGGCTTCAATAAATAGTAATAGTGAATGAGTAACAGTCCCGAGCATGAGTAATGGTGAATGAGTAATAGTGAATATATTGCACATCGACTGCATACCAGGTCTGGCGTCTGCCTCTCGTGGACACAGCTGGAGACTTGAGAAGCTCCCACCTTTCCTCCTGCTCTGCAGCATCACAGCCCTTATAATATAGCAGCTCCGAGATTAGGTTAGTCCCCCTTCTTTTTTTTTTTTTTTTTTTTAACATCAAATGCATTCCAGTCACGCCTTCCTGGGGAGGCACCTCTGCCCACCTTGAATGGACTTGTCTGTCCTTCAGGTCTCATCAGCAACAGCCTGTCACGATTTAAATCATAATTGTCCCTTGTAAAAGTGGCTGTCACTTTAATTCTGAAAACAAGATCATATTTTAAGTGTATCAGGAGAGGCTTTCTATTGTAACTTTGTGTTGAAACCTGTGAATCTGAGGATGTTCTTATAATCATCACATAATTTTTGTGTTTTGTACATTGGGAATTTTGCATATTAGATTTTCTTACAGTGGCACAAGGGAGAATGTTAACCTTTTAATTCGATTAAATACTTTTGCACACTTTTCCTGATTAGAACTGGGTTGGCTAATGAGAGAGAAGGGAGCTTACACATGAGTTTACCCTCCTGTTGTGGAGGCAAGACAGACACAGCATAAAATTTGGTAACCAATAAAATAGCTTTTGATCAGTGCCAGACTAAATGGGACAGATATTAAGTACTGTGAGTTTGGACAAGGTAGGAGATCTTGGGACTATCTAATCACTGAATAGACATCTCACTGTTAAGAAAGGTTTAAATTCGGTCCCCTCAGGTGGGTTCGATAATGCCTTCTGGAAGGTTTCTCAAATTTGAACAGCCTCATTAACAACAACAACAACAACAACAACAAAAATCATGTGCGCCAAGAACTATCTTGGTGGGGATGTGGTTCCCTCTAGTGGTGGTATAAGGAGTTGTACATTAAGGAGTTGTACATTTTCTTATTTGTATACATATTTTTTCTTATTCATTCAACAAAGTATTGAGGAACTACTATAAATTAGGCTCTGTATTAGAGAGGCAGAGATAAAACACACAGTTTAATTTATAGGAAGGTCATAAACCTAGAAGAGAGAAAGCCAAAGACTTGTGATACATTGTATCTGCAATAATAGAAATAACAAAGTGTAGCCACACAGCCCAGATCAGAAAGGTTGAGGTTAAGTAAGGGAAGACTTTCTGAAGAAGTAGAGATGTGATCTGAGTTCTTATAAGGTAAACATTAGTTTTGCCCTTTACAATATCAATATATGTTTATTGTAGAAAATTTAGGAAATGCAGATGAAAAGAAATTACCCATTATACCATCACCCAGAGACCACTTAGAATACTTTGCTAATATTTACCTCAAACCCCTTTTTATGTTTTTTTTAAATCTTTTTTTTAATCTTTTTTAAAAGATTTATTTTGAGGGGGGAGCACAGGAAAGGAAGTAGGGAAGCAGACTGCCTGCTGAATGCTGAGCAGGTGGAGGGGGGAGGGAGTCATTCTCACAATCCTGAGATCATGACCTGAACCAAAATCAAGAGTCTGTCACTTAACCGACTGAACCACCCAGTAGCCCCCATAATTTACTTTTTAACAGAGATTTTTAACAGAAATTGCATTTGTAACATTTTGTAATCTTCCACATTGCAAATGTAATTACTATTTCCAACCTGCCATTAAACAAGATAATATATTTTGTAATTTTTCTTACTAAACATAGTAATGCAACATTATTACTCTTTTCCAAAATACCATTGGCTATTTCCCCACTTTAATTTTTTTCAGATGAACTTTAGAGTAATTTTGTTCAGGTTTTAAAAATCCCATTGGTACTTAGATTGTGGGAAATAGATTTATGTGGGGAGAGTTTATATCTTCATAATATGAAATTAAGTCTTTCCATCTAGAAATATTGTAGGTCTCTCCACTGTTTGGATCTCCTTTTATAGTCCCTCAACCAAATGTTATAATGTTCACTAGGGTCCAAGACTTCAATTTAAAGGTTTATTTCTAGGTATTTTACATTTTTATCGCACTGGCAAGTGGAGCTTTCTCAACTTATTATTTTTTGAACTAATTATTTGGGTGTAGGCATAGGAATGTAACTGATTTTTAAATATTTCACAACCTTGCTGATGTCTGAATTTTCATCTTTTTAAGTTTTATTTAAGTAATCTCTACACCCCACGTGGGGCTCAAACTCACAACCCCGAGATCAAGAATCGCATGGTCTTCCGACTGAGCCAGCCAGGTGCCCCTAATCTTTTTTTTTTTTTTAATTGACTTCTTTGGGTTTCCATATGGACAATCACAACATCTGAAATCATGACCATTTACCACCACCTTTCCAATAACTAATCCTCTTATTCTTCTTATTGCATTGGGAGGAAGTTTATAAATTTATTCAATAATACAGGGACCCTTGTCTTGCTTTTTATTCTTGTTTCATCCTTAAGTGTAGCATTGTCTTTGTTTTTTTCAAAGCATCTGATGGTGTACTTTATTCTTGGAACCACGTCAGTTAGACCTCTCTAACATGTGGGACTTTTGCTAATTGAATGATTTGGTTTTCTGGTTTTGGTTTTCAGTTCTTTTAGTGTGGTAAAATGCACACAACATAAATTAACCATCTTAATACTTTTTAAGGGCATTCTTTAGTAGTATTAAATACATTCATAGTGTGCAACCACCATGACCATCCATCTCCAAAACTCTGTTCATCTTGTAAAACTGAAACTCTATACCCATTAAACAGTAACTCCCCATTCCCCCCACCTCCTTCCAGCTCCTGGAAATCACCCTCCTCCTCCATTCTGTCTTTATGATTTTGACTAATCTAAGTCAGAAAGTATAAATACCTCCTATAAGTGGAATCATGCTTGTGATTACCTTATTTCACCTGGCATAATGTCCTCAAGGTTCATCCATGAGTTAGCATACTGTAGAATTTCCTTCCTTGTTAAGGCTAAATAATATTCTATTGTATGTGGATACCACATTCTGTTTATCTATCCATCCATCAACGGACACTTGGATTGTTTCTACATTTCAGCTATTGTGAATCATTCTGCTATGAACATGGGTGTACAAATATCTCTTTGAGAGGTTGCTTCAATTATTTCGGGTATTCACCCACAGGTGGAATTGCTGTACTATATGGTAATTCTAATTTTAGTTTGTTGAGGAACCACCGTACTGTTTTCCATGGGGCTGTGCCATTTTCCATTCCCACCAACAGTGCACCAGGGTTCCAATTTCTCCACATGCTCACCAGCACTTGTTGTCTTCTGGGTTTTTGATAGCAGCCATCCTAACGGGCAGGAGAAGACATTTCATTGTAGTTTTGATTTGCCTTTCCCTGGTGATCAGTGATGTTCAGCATCTTTTCTTGTGATTATTGGCCACTTGTATGTCTCCTCTGGAGAAATGTCTGTTCAAGTCTTTTGCCCATTTTTTAACTGGGCTGTTTTGTGTTGTTTAGTTTTAGAAGTTCTCTATATATTCTGGATATTACTCCCTTATCAGATATATGATTTGCAAATATTTTCTCCCATCCTGTGGGTTGCATTTTTACTCTGTTGATAGTGTCTATTGATGCACAAATTTTAAACGTTTCCATAGAGTCCATTTTGTCTATTTTTTTCTTTTGTTATTTCCCATGGTTTTTTTTTCCTAAGCTTTACATTTTATAGTGAAATCTGTGATCCATTTTGAGTTCATTTTTTTTTTATAAGCTGTGAGATGCAGGTTGAGGTTTGTTGTTGGGTTTTGAGGTTTATTTGTTTACCTTGGAATGTCCGATTCCTCTTACATTTCGCCTGGGTGGCTCAGACGGTTAGGCGTCTGCCTTCGGCTTGGGTCATGATCCCGGAGTCCTGGGATCGAGTCCCGCATCGGGCTCCCTGCTCCTTCGGAACCTGCTTCTCCCTCTGCCTCTCTCTTTCTGTCTCTCATGAATAAATAAATAAAAATCTTTAAAAAAAAAAAGAACATTTCCATTATTTATTGAAAGACTATCCTCCTTCTACTGAATTGCTTTTGCACCTTTGTCAAAAATCTGTCTGTACAGGGGCGCCTGGGTGGCTCAGTGGTTAAGTGTCTGCCTTTAGCTTGGGGCCGTGATCTCAGGGTCCTGGGATCAAGCCCTGCATCTGTCTCCCTGCTCAGTGGGGAGCCTGCTTCTCCCTCTCCCTCTGCAACTGCCCTGCTTGTGCTCTCTCTCTCTCACAGTCTCTCTCAAATAAATAAAATCTTCAAAAAAAATCTGCACATCTATAGTTCTCTATTCTGTTCCCTTCATCTATCCCTGTCTCTCGGTCAGTACCACACAGTCTGGAATACTGTACCCATACAACAGGTGGCAAGCAGATTACCATTCACCAGTTACCAATCCCAGAGAAGGACTCCAAGTACATGGAGGCTACAGAGATCATCACGATGCCAGCCACCAGAGATAAAAGTCCAAACACCTGTGCCCACTGCATCTCGGTATCAGAGTCACCAATAAGAACACAATGCTGCCGAGCACTGGGTGAAATAATGCTTCACTTACATAGAGAAGAGACCAAACAAGATTTGCTTCAGTAGTGGGCATTGGTCCCCTGTGGCCAGCAGGTCTCTCCTGGTGACTGGCACAGAGCAATTTGCCTTTCTTGTGCCACAGTGGAAGGACTCTGTCTCGTCCCCATGGAGGACAGATATACAGTGGAGTTGGCCAAGGTACCATGTGATGCACAAGCTTCAGGTAAAGACAGAAGAGCATTCATTGAGCTTGAAATAGGGAAATATATTCCCTTACGAGGTGATAAGCCCAGCACAGACTGTGTGGGCTCTTCACCTCTGGGTAAGGGAGTGTTCCAAGCCCATGGCCCATTCTTATGTGGCTAAGTGGGGACCACAAGTCTGCAAGTACAAGACTGCCTGTCCCAGCAGTAAATCTTAGAAAGGAACTAATTTCTCTCACTTCATTCTTCTTTTGCAAAATTGTTTTAGCTATTCTAGTCTCTTTGATTTCCCATATAAATTTTTGAATAATTTTGCCTATCTTACAAAAAATATTCCTGGGGTATTAATAGGAATTGCATGAAACCTGTATATTAACTTGAGGAATATTGAAATCTTCACTATGTTCAGATTTTCACTCCATAAATGTGGTGTTTCTCCCTTTAGTTAGATATACTTTGATTTCTTTCATTAGTCTTTGGTAACTTTCAGCATGCAAGTTAATGTTGGGTTATATACAAATGTTATATTTTGTTGGGTTTATGTGTATTTTTTTTTGAGAGGTTGTAAATGGTATTATATCTTAAATTTTGGTTCTTTGTGGTCATTGCTAGAATTTAGAAATGCAGTTGATTTTTATATGTTGATTTTATATCCTGCAACCCCATTGAACTCACTTATTAGTTGTAAGAGGGTTTTGGTTTTTGGGTTTTTTTGTAGATTCCTTGGCATTTTCTGTGTGGATCATTATGTCATCTGCAAGTAGTAACGTCTTTCTTTCTTTCCAATCCATGTCCCTTTTATTTTCTTGTTTGGCTTCACCTCACGGGCTAGGACTAGCAGTACTATGTTGAGTGTCGGTGGTAAGAGTGGGCTTCCTTGCTTTGTTCCTATCCTTAATGAGAAAGCATTCAGTCTTTCACCGTTAGGTATGATGTTCTCTGTAGGTTTTTTGCATATGACTTTTATCAAATCAAGGAAGTTTCTATTTCCAGCTTTCTGAGTTTTTACCATGGGTGGGTGTTGAATTTTGTCAAATATTTTTCTGTATCTGCAGGACTATGTAATTTTCTTTAGTCTGTTAATATGGTTGATGTAATGAGCAGTGAGTATAAGACTGATGAATCACTGACCTCTACCTCTGAAACTAATAATACATTATATGTTAATTAATTGAATTTAAATTTAAAAAGGTTTTAAATTTTTTTTAAATATGGTGGATTACATTGGTAGATTTTCTTTTTTTTTAATATCTTATTTATTAGCAAGAAAGAGCACAAGCAGGGGGAGGGAGAGAGGGAGAGAGAGAAACAGGCTCCCCACTGAGCAAGGAGCCCTATGCAGGGCTCGATCCCAGGACCCCGGGATCATGACCTGAGCCAAGGCAGACACTTAATGAACTGAGCCACCCCAGCACCCATACATTGGTTGATTTTCAATTACTGAACCAGCCTTGCATCCTTGGAATAAGCCCCACCGGGTCATGATGTAGAATTCTTTTTATATATTACTGAATTCTCCTTGCTAATATTTTGTTTAAAATGTGCATCTAGGGACACCTGGGTGGCTCAGTCATTAAGCGTCTGCCTTCGGCTCAGGTCATGATCCCAGGGTCCTGGGATCGAGCCCCGCATCGGGCTCCCTGCTTGGCGGGAAGCCTGCTTCTCCCTCTCCCTCTCCCCCTGCTTGTGTTCCTGCTCTCTCTCTGTCAAATAAATAAAATCTTTAAAAATAAATAAATAAATAAATAAATAAATAAATAAATAAATAAATAAATAAAATGAGCATCTATATTCAAGAGTTATATTTATAGTTTTCTTTGTGTTTGTGTATCTTTGTCAGGTTTTGGTATCAGAGTAATACTGGCCTCCTCATCTGAGTTAAAAAGTATTTCCTCCTCTTCTACTTTCTGGAAGAGATTGTGTAGAATTTGTATTAATTCTTTAAACATTTGGTAGAATTCTGTTTCAAGTTCACTGATTCTTCCCTCTGTCCTCTGCATTCTCCTATTACGTCCATCCACTGAGTTTTAAAATTTAGGTTATTATGGTTCCATCATAAAGTTGTCATTTAAATCTTCTGTATATATGTCTTTCCAGAATCTGTTTTTTCATTTAAGTGTGTTCATAATTGCTCATTGAAGCAGTTTTATGATGCCTCAGTTGATTTTTGTGTTATGCGTGAGATAGGGATCTAAATTTTTTATATACAAATACCCAGACTTTCCAATACCTTTTATTGAAAAGTCCATTCTTCCCCTTTATTTTACAGTGCCCGCTGAGTCATGAATCAAGTGTTTTTACATTCATGGTTCCTCACCCCCACTCCCACATGCTCTATTCTACTGACAATAGAGGAGTCAGTGGTTCATTCTTGTGCCAATACCACACCTGCTTCTCCCTCTGCCTGCCCCTCCCCTGCTTGTGCGCTCTCTCTGACAAATAAATAAATAAAGTCTTAAAAAAAAAAAAAAAAGATGCCCAGAATGCAATCTTAAAGGGGATTGTCAGGATGGATCTTACCGAGAAGATGGAATGTGAGCATCGACCTATGGAGAAGAGGGTGGATGTAGCTGTCTGGGAGAAAGTATTCCAGGCAGAAGGAACCACCAGTGCAAAGCCCTGAGGTGGCCGTGTGAGCATGCCAGCTTGTTTGGGGAACACCGAGGAGACCACAGCAGAGGGAGTGGAGTCAGTGGTGAGGACTGTGGGAGATAAGATGGCCGGCTACAGGGAAGGTGCAGACCGGGAAGGGTCCGGGGGCTTTTACCCTGGAGTGACAAGGAGATTGTGATACGTTTTGAGCAGAGGACTGGTGTGATTTGACTTCCTTTATATTTTTTTAAAATAAAATCAACTTTATTCAGACAGAATTTACATACAATAGAAGGCACCCATTGTAACTGTAGTTGTAGTTGTAGTCTGTAGTCTGATGAGTTTTGACCAAGATCTGTCATTAAGTGATTTGCCCAAAGTCAAACCCTAAGGACGGACGTGTCAGCACTAGCCTTTGAGCCTTGGCCCACCTACACCAAAGCCGGTGCGTGTTCTTCTGTGCCTTCAGAGGCTATAGCGCTCGGGCCCCAGAATGCGGTTTCCTGTCCTAAAGTAGCAGGAGGAAGTGGGGACAGGGCAACAGGAGGCCCACTGAGGGGACAGCATGGAGAGGCAGGGAGGGTACAGGGCGGCCAAACCCCTTGCCCTCCGCATGTATGCCAGCACCCATGGGCAAGGCCACCTGCACGGCCAATCATTCGAGACACCCGTTTGGCTTGTCTCTTACTCCTCAGGGCGATTCTAGGACAAAAAAAAAAAAGAAAAATCTTCTACTTCTACTTTAATCCTCTTTTTTTGACCCCTTTCTTTTTTCTGATTATAAAAGAAATGCCTTTCTGTTATACAAAATTCAGATACCGTCACAACTAGAGTATTATAGTAATAAACATCCCTGCTAATTCCACCCCAAAGATAGCCATCACTACGTTTATGCATAGACCTCTTTCTTTCCCTTATATATTCATGTGCTAACATGGCTTAGAATTATTCATTTATTTTTGCAAAAATCAGGTCATACATAGCATTGCAATCTTCCCTGCACTTGTAATATCCTTTGGAGCCTTTCCTGTGTCAGTAAATGTGCACCTGACTTTGTTCTTGTAAATGGACACGTATTATAACATTGGATGTTCCACAGATGATTTATCTGGTAGGAATCCTTATTCCTCTCCCACATGTTTCCTAGGGAATTTCCACCCCCAGGGTTTAACAGTATGACTGATTCTATCCCCTCAATAGGAGTGATTTATCTGACGGATTAAGCCAGGAGGAGAAACCGGGCCCAAGGGCCCAAGTGGCCCGTCCTTTCTGGGCTTTGGTCAGAGTGGCGGCCCTGGGGCATGCTCCAGCAGTAAGCCTACCCATGGCCTCACATTTTAGTCCCATTCTCCAGTGAAGCTCTATGTGGACTTTGAATTAGGACCTTTCCTTAGAAAGGTGGGGGGAGGGAGAGAGATAGAGGGGGATAAGGGGAGGAGAAGGGGGAGGGAGACGGGAAGAGGGAGAGGCAGCTGGGTGGTTCTGTGGGTTTAAGTGTCTGACTCTTGACGTTGGCTCAGGTGGAGGGATCAAGCCCCGCATCAGGATCCTCACTCAGCACTGAATCTGAATCTGCTTCAGATTCTCTCCCTCTGCCCCTCCCACCTGCCCCCCACCCCGCCCCGCTCTCGCTCTCGCTCATGCTCTCAAATAAATAAATCTTCCAAAAAAAGAGGGGGAGGAGAGGGAGGGAGGGAGGGAAGAAAGGAAGACAAATTCCCTCTCAAGAGAGAAAGAGAGCAGTAGCATTTTTTGCCCCCTTTTGCCCCCTCAAATCCCAACATTTCCCCCATTCTCCACTGATGGATATTTATGTTTTGTCAAAGCAAATACTGCCTTTGCCCACATTAACTTTTTACACTTATGTTCACAGGGCTGACAACAGGGATGGGAAAGAAGCTCTCTTTAGAAGTCCTTGAATCTGAGCCCAGGATCGCATCAGGGAGAAGCTTGACTGTCAACACCAACCACCACAGTTTGGACTGGGGAGTCTCCCGAGGCACAAAGAAAACTGCACAGCAGGAAGTTCTGTTTGTTGGTTGGTTGGTTCATTCATTCGTTCGTTCGTTCGTTCATTCATTCATTCAACAGTAACAGCATACCTACAATGTGCCAGGCACAGTCTTAGACAATGGGTAGAGAAATGGACAAGACACACAACATCCCAGCTTGTGTGGAACCTACCCCCCCCCCCCCCGCCAAGCAAGCAATAAACACAGGTCAGAGTAATAACAGCTGTACAGTCTTAAACGAGAGCGATCGGTTTCGCTTCAGGCAACTTCTGAGAACATCTTAGAGCAGTTATAAAAGTATGCTATCTTGGGGCGCCTGGCTGGCTCATTTGGAAGAGCACGAGACTCTTGATCTCAGGGTTGTGAATTCAAGCCCCACGTAAGATGTAGAAATTACTTAAAATCTTAAAAATAAATAAAAGTATGCTTTCTGGGATAAGCGTTTGAAAGTAGCCATAGGTTTTATTTCAGAAATTTCTAGTTCGTGGGTTTCTGTTCCAGGATTTGGTATATTGACAAGTGAATGGTTTTCCATGGCGCTCTTCATTTCATGTCTAATTCAGGAAAGATGTGTCTGAATTTCAGCCACACACACCCTCAACTTCTCTTTGCACTGTCCTCCTCAAGCACATCTTCTCGAGGCATTTTGATAGATTGGAGATATAGAGCTATTTCTTTTCATTATGAATTTGCTTAAAGTGCTGCTTTCCAAAAGAAACTGAAATAGTCTGTGTCTCAGGGGCATCCTGTGATTGGGCAGCACTAGAGTTCTGGTATAGTTTTAAAATATTTTGTTATTGCTAGATTTTCTGTGTGTGGTGGGCTGCTCTTTTGTAAACCCAGGGAGGCCATGGAGTCTGGGGAGGGGGGACACAGTCGGAGATGCCAAACTGGATTAATGACCTGAGACCGGCAGGGACTGGGGGAGACCAATTCTCAGCCTGGCTCCTTTTTGTTTAGGCAAATGGCACATGGTGAGCCCTTCCAATATGAAGCCCTAAAGCCTTCTGTTCAGGGAAATTGTTTCCTGTTTTGTCCATTCGATGGCTTTTAAGGATTTCCTTCCTTCTGTCTTCTCTGCTTTCGCTCTTTAGAATATTGTTCGTCAAATTTGGACCTCCCTAACTGACTTCAGTGCTTTTTATTGGTTTTTCTCTCACATGTTCCAACTCTTTGCCTTTTTTAACTTTCATTTAGAATTCCTTGCCTGCGTTTTTCAGGTTTTATACTGATTTTTCCCCCTTTTTAACCATCACATTTTTATTTACCCAATGCTCTTTGTTGTTCTGCGATGTCCCTTTTTTATGGGACTGTGTTTTAGTTTTACAGATTAAATATCCCTGAAATCTTCCTGAAGATGCTAACTGGTCTTTTCCAGTTCTAGAGGACTGACTCTGTTATTTCTTTCCTCTGGGGACTATTTTCCCCGTTAATTCTGGTCTTTCTCTTCCATAGTACATATTTTCCTCAAAGTTGGTGATCCTTGCCTGGCTTTCCCTTTTGTCTTGAAAATTTCCATGCCAGTAGTCTCTTTTTTATCTAAAAGTAAAAGGCTTACCATCTGTACTGATCTCCAGAAACATTTGTGTGAGGTTTTCACCCTTCAAGTTCACTGTTTTGTTACTGAAGGTGATGGACCAGATAACTCTTTGAAGTCCTCTTGCCCAAGGAAAGCGTTCTTTAGCTCTTGTAAATAGCCCCACTTGACATGTCTGTGTGTCCCAGTGCAGTCTGGATTCAGGGATAGCTGGCGGTGTGGCTTAGAAAGGGTTCTTCACACACTCTTAATCAGCAGCCAACAGCTCTGCTCACCTGCAGGCAGACAGGGGTTGCCCCTCGCCAGCATCCATCCAAACTCTGTGACCCCCATCATTTTTACTTTTTGGTTGTTCTGGTGGTTCTTGAAAAGCACACCTGGTTCATTTCCCTATTGGACGATAATAGTTCCCTCCACTTCAAATGGGCCAATTCATTAGGAGTCCGGACTGAAGATAGGGAGTGTAAGTCCAGAGCTGCAAAGAGGGACAGTCCTTCCCAGGAACAGCAGCTGTGACATGGGGAAGCTGCAGTCCTGTCTCCATGGTGATGTTGTTAGCGAGCCCTCTTGCTCAACTATAGACCCCAGCAGTTAATGGCAGAAATAGACAAGCCTGCTTAACGAGTGCTCTAACTGAAACCCACAGTGCTTCTTTCTTATCACACTTTCTTGAGGCATCCATGAAAGTGTTTTGCAATGACCAGAACATCCCAACCACCAGGGCAGGAAAACCCTGATAGCAGCGGAATGCCTAGAAGACCACACCCCACAGTCGTCCCCTTCCCTGCCCATGATCCTGAGCTGAACACATACTGCCCCCTCACCCGTGCTCCCTGCTTGCTCTCTTGCACACCCCACGCCCACCGCTCCTGAACCTCTCTCTCTCTCTCTCTAAAACTCTGAGTGTCCAACTTGGGGGCAGAGAGGTCGGTTATTAAGGCTTTGAGCCTGTCACCCGCCCAGGCTGCTGGCACCCAAAATAAATTTCTCCCTTTCTCTTTTCCAAACCCTCCTCTCTTGAATTACTGGCTTCTCAGGCAATGAGTTCATCTGAGTTTTCTCGGCAACAGTGCTGGCAAAGCCAGCCAGGAGGTATGCTTTCGATCTGTCCAGGGCCCTCGGGATTGCCAGCGATGGAGCAGGGGGCAGCAGCGTGCCAGGACGCTCTGAATCCTTTCCTGAGTGAGCGGCTGGGATAGATGCTCTAGGAACTAAGGAGGTAGTTTTTCCAGAGCACATCCCATCCCTTTATATTCCAATCTCACTCGAGGTGAAGGATCACATTCTTAGTAGAGCCTGATTGGGGGCGGGAGGGGGGAAAGACTAAGGAAAAAAAAAAGGGTGTGAATAAGAGCTGTATGAGACACCAGCACAATTTACACATGGCTAATTGGTATTTCTTCATCCAGGATAATTCTAAATTATAATTCCCCTTACCTAGATTATTATTAGATTCAGGCAAATCTGTTTATATCTGAAAGGCTTAAGAAGCACAAACCTTCGATTACTCTGTAACTGAATTACAATAGAAATATGGATGAACTAGTAATCCTCATTTCAGTTTTAAAATAGAAAAAGGTCCCAAATGATTATGCATCCTAATCTGGCAAGTGAAATTGGATGAATGCCAAAGCTTTAGATCAGAGGAGATGAGCAGTTAGGTGAGAAACACTCTAGGCTTTTATGAGAGGAATCTCACTGTTGGGGTAAAAAAAGATAAAGAAAATTCTAAATTGTGGTATTAACCCTTTTATAACCAGTGATAGCCTACATGTATGCATCTGTTCTGCAATTATTGTGTTGTTCTATATCTATTCTTAAAAGGCTTTAAAGCATTTGCAAGAATCTGATATATTAGGCATGAAAAATTTGAGTTACAATCAGCATTTAAATGTCTAGGGAACTCTTATTTTTTTATATTCATTTGTTTTTTAATTTATTAAGTGAATGAGTACTTAGAGGAATTTTTTTTAAGATTTACTTGAGAGAGAGAGAGAGAGAGAGAGTGCACACACATGTGTGTGAGTGGGGGGGTGTGCAAAGGGAGAGAGAGGGAGAGAAATAGACTCCCTGCTGAGCATGGAGCCCCATGCAGGGTTCGATCCCATGACCCTGAGATCATAACCCAAGCCAAAATCAAGAGTCAGATGCTCAACCCACTGAGCCACCCAGGTGCCTCTGGAATTTTTTTTTTTAAGTAGGCTCCACACCCAACATGAGGCTTGAACTCATGAACCTGAGATCAAGAGTTGCCTACTCTACTGACTAAGCCAGCCAGGGGCCCCCATACTTAGAGGAATTTTAAATGTTTACAACATAATACACCAGATTTTGCAGGATAATATGGATATTAGACAAATCACTACTAATAAATGTAATGTAATAAATGTAATAAAGTACATTCCTCAGTTAAAGAAACATCCCCCCACCCGGCCCCAGTCTCTGCATATTCTGCTGTTAAAGCACTTCTGATCACACCAAGCCGTTTACATTATTTTGCTGTAAGGAGAGAAGGCCACACGTGGAGGGCAAGACCAGAGTCAGAGTGATAAATTCTGTCTCATTACAAAACCCTTTATGTAGCTCTGTTGCTCTCCATCCCATCTTAAACTCTTCTTAGATAGCAATTTCTTCAGCATTTTGGAATTCTTTCTAGAAACACAAAATGGACAGTGTCCAAAAACTTTTAATACCCGCTTTTAATATCCACCCTTCACCAAACAGTAATAAGAAAATTACTTTTAAAATAAATTGTATTATCTCTTTATGTTAGCTCTCTTCACAGAAGTAAAACAAGCAACAACAAAAACCCCAAACAATTCTAAGGTAGAAAATTTTTAAACCTGATTAATAGTTGAGGTTAGTTTGGACTCAGAAAGATCGTATGTACTCCAAGTAAGTTTAGAGGAAGGGGAACATATGGGCTTCCACACTAACAATAATAATGAAAATGATGATTAATATGTTTGGATGCTTGCTCTGTGCAAGCTTTATTTGGCATCTTGTCTGAGCCTAGTCACGCGGGTACCACTGTGGTTCCCATTTTGCAGATGGGGAAACTCATCCGCAGAGAAGGTGGTGTTTGCTTATACTTACACAGACTTAGACCTTCTATTGGTCAAGGGTCAAGTAATTTATTCTTTAAACTTCTATTTGCCTATTAATCTGAGTCTGGTGAAACAGTATAATACTTCAGGTTAAATGTGAGTAAGAAGGTGATGAATAGGAAGTTCATCATCATCAGGGTGCTCTGTAGCTCCCAAGGATAGTAAATTATAATGGCATGAAGCAAATGTCACTAACGAATTAAAGAGCTGAGTTTTCTATTTCAGGAACAATTTCATTTAGGTAATGATGGCCTTCATAGCCTAGGATAGAAAGCATCTGGCATTATGCCCAGAACTTGCCAAGGTTTCAAGTATTAGAAGAAAAATTATGGTTTAGGTTAATTTGGGATCTTGGCTGGTTGCCTTGGCTTATGTAGCTTCTGAACTAAAAAAGCGGGGGAGGAGTGAGCTGGGTTCTGCTCCACCTCCTTCCTTTAGTAAAAGGAATGTGTAAGGAGAAGGTAAAGGGATGATAGTAGTCCAAAAAAAAAAAAAAAAAAAAGTACATGTTGTCAAAATCAGGACCTCGGGCAGCTGGACCCTGGAGGGGCCTAGGCAAGCTGCCAGAGCCCCTGGAAGAGGAAGCGGGGAGGCTGGTGGAGCAGAAGCCAGTGGGGTGGGAGGTACAGTAGTAGCTGGGAGCTGGCTCAGCTCGCTCCTGGGCACAAAGGTGAGGCAGAGTGTCCTCAAAGAGGACTCCCCTCCCTGAGATTGACAGTTGAAAGGCCCAGAGAAGAGCACCCTGATGCCCGCCCGGGGGTGTGATCTCTCTTCACCCAATGCAGGTACCAACGGGATTGACAAGATGAAACCTTGAAGTAAGTATTATCAGCCCCAAACACAGAGTTAATTTGAAATAGTTAAACCCTGGGAATCATATGGGCAGGAACCATCCCCAGCAAATCCTAGGCAGTCAAAAATAAATCATAGGTACAACCAGGGCCAAGTGAAAAGCTGAATACCTGGTGGGCCTCTGTGTTTTCTCAAATAAATAGAGAAAAATGAATGAATGAATAGGAGAAAAGAAAGAAAAAGAAAGCCCTTATTTGTACCTTTTGCCCATTTCTTTTTTTTTTTCCAGATTTATTTATTTATTTATTTATTTATTTTTAGAGAGCACACAAGCAGGGGGAGGGGCAAAGGGAGAGGGAGAGAGAATCCTCAAGCCGACTCCCCCTGTGGGGCTTGATCCCACAACCCTGAGATCATGACCTGAGCCGAAATCAAGAGTCGGATGCTCAACTGCCAGAGCCACCCAGGGGCCCCACCTTTTGTCCATTTCTATGTGTAAACAAACTTCTCCTGGCAGATTTCAAACTATCAATGTGAAGTCACTGCATGCGGAGTTGAGAAGGAATGCCCAGAATTGGCTCGTGGAGGCCAGTAGGAGCCGCGTGCAGCACGACCCTGGGTCTGCCCTACACATAAGGAATCTGATTGGTCCTTATCCGTAAGACAGGGACAACTATAATAAGGTGACTTTGTGTCCCTCCTCCACTGATTATGGATTCATCACAGAATCCAAAACAGGAGCTTGTTGTGTTTTAGAAATGTGGATGTTTACACAAAACTTTCTGTATAAATGTTGCTAAATTATTTGGTTGTTTTATATCAAATAAAACCCTCTGGGCAGAGTTTCAAATGTGTCTGAAAATTACTTGTAAAGCTATTAGGAGGATAACAAAATGTAATTTAAATATAATTTTGCTACTAAAATGTGTTAATTAAAATATACTAATGTCTTTTAAGTTGTTTTTGTGGAATATAAACAATGTTTTAAAGCTATTTACCTACATAAATTGTTCCAAATGACATTTCTGGATCAAAAGTTTTAAAAATCTCTGATAATTCTGGCTATTAACTCAGTCATAGCTGCTGATATCTTTAGAGTTAATACAACCTTGAGACAATAAATATTTATGTGAAGACCCTATAAAAGTTAAAGTTCAGCATTACAGCCACCTATCGGAAAAGAGAAATAACGGACCAAGTCCCATAAAAATAGTTAAAGGAGAGTGAAAGCCTCCAAGTAGCAATTTCTGTTTTTCTCACTATCTCTGTTCCCTCCCTCCACCCATTTATCCTCACCCTTCTCTGCTCTGCCCCGGGACCTCAGAGTTAGACCCCGGTGGAGTTTATCACTGAGCTCCTTGCCATTGGATTCTGGTTGAGGTTGGCAAATGGGAGGCTAGAAATTAGAGCGTGGGAGAGATAACTCAGGATATTCTTCCCCCTTCCTTCCTTGCTTTGAAGTCCCATCTTGGGCAATAACTGGATCCTTCCAGGAAAACAGTTCCCAGGGAGCCTGGCTGGCTCAGTCACAAGAGCATGCTGCGCTTGATCTCGGGATTGTGAGTTCAAGCCCCAGGTTTGGTGTAGAGATTACTTCAATAAATAAAAACTTTAAAAAAACAAACAATTCCCACTGGGAAGAACTTGTTTCCCAGTGACACGATTTTCTCTGTCTCTTCCATTCAAGGGATTTTAGTATCTCCTCACTGCTGCTAGTCTCGGGGTCCCTAGCCCTTGCTTCTTTGGTTCCCTAAACTCTGCCCATACCTCTAAAACCTTGCCCTAAGGAAGGTCTCTTCATCTAAACCATCTGGAGTGAATTCTTTCTGCTGGGATCCTGCCCTGGTACATTCATGCTGTAGTTTTCATTTGTATTTTCTACTAAGTGTGAGTAAAATTCCAAGAGCAGTTAGTCCGTGAGCTTGCATTCTCCACCCTGCCCCTTTGGGGAGATTTATTTAGAGCCTTGTACAGCAGGGACACCCACCAGTCAAACCAGATGCTGGCTTGTGTGTTGTTTTTGTGCATTCTGGGTGAATATTAGCTCTTTTTGGTACAATAAACCCTCATTCCAATTTATTGGAATTGAAAGGAAAGAAAGAAAACATAGCTGATGAGATCTAAAATTAAGATGCATTAGCCGACTCTACAGCCCAGGTGATGGCCTTCAATTCTTCACTCTGTTATTTCTTCTGTTTGATATGGTTTTCTTACTGAAATTGACTTTCGTCCTGCTCTCTTTCTGGGATGTGGCAAATGTATGAGACCGGGCCCCTGAAGTGGGAGAAAAGATATCCTAGAGCAGTGGGACCCAAACTTTAGTGTGCATCTGTGTCATCTAGAGAACTTGTTAGGGACCGGGACTGCTCTGCCCATCCCCAGCGTTTCAGAGTCAGTAGGTGCTAAAATAAGACATGTATTTGGTCTTTGTCTCTGGTTCCTGGCACAAAGCTCCTAAAACTCTCAGAATTGCCTGAGTAGTAGGAGTATCTTTTGTTATTTATAAGGAGACCCTCCAGAACACACCAGAGATTATGCTAATGATGACAGGGTGGGGCCCCTCCATGGCCTCAGGATAGGGCTGGTCACCAGGATGACCTGGCTTTAGGAGGTTGGAACTTTCATCCCCACCCACCAACCTCTGAGAAGTGGGGAGAGCTGGAGATTATTCTTTATAAAGACCCTAGAACAAGATTTGATGAGCTTCCGAATTGGTGACCTCCCCAAGCAAGGAGGCCGGCACACCCCAGCTCCGTGGGGACCTCACCCTGGATACCTCTTCGTCTGGCTTGTCGTCACCTTGTGTCCTTTATAACATCCTATGTCATAAACTGGTAAGTATGTAAATGTTTCCCTGACCTCTGTGAACCATTCTAGCAAATTAACAAACTCAAGGAGGGGCTTGTGGGAACCCTGATTTTAGAGCTCATCGGTCAGAAGCACAGGAGATATCCTGGACTGGTGATTGGTGTCCAAAGTGGGGGCAGTCCTGTGGGATGGAGCCCTTACCCTGTGGAATCTGATGCTCTCTCTAGGTAGATGTGGTGTGGGGAAACTTTGCAAAAGAAATATAGGAAAAAAAAATTAAACTTTCTTACAACTTACAAGTACGTGAGATAGGCAGAGTGACCTTCCTGCAGGAAGGAACTCAACTGCCTCAATGTTAATAACTTCTCTAGAGGCAAAACTAGCTTGACATTAGCCCGACATCCAGGATCCTGTGAGTCTTCTTTAACATACA
Source organism: Zalophus californianus (assembly GCF_009762305.2). Lineage (NCBI taxonomy): Eukaryota > Metazoa > Chordata > Mammalia > Carnivora > Otariidae > Zalophus > Zalophus californianus. The sequence continues at coordinate 84,690,208 of NC_045606.1, forward strand.
AAAATCCCTTTGGAAAGGTCCTTTATCTCCATCCCCCCAGGATATACGTTAGCAATCATCCTCCAAACATATGGCCCACTGATACACATCTAAAGGGTCTCATGACTAAGGGTTTACTAGACAGCAGTAAATGACCTTACCCTAACAGCAGCCCCTCAAGGTCCTGGAAACCTTGCTTCCAAATTCCTCAGAGACTTAGGCTACCCTGAACCCCTCCCAACCTGAGAGTATATAATCAGCCACTCCTCAGAACCCTGGTGCAGCTCTTTCTGCCCACGGGCCCTGTCCCTGTGCTTTAATAAAGCCACCTGTTTGCACCGAAGACGTCTCTCAAGAATTCTTTCTTGACGGTTCACTCCCAGACCCCAGCATTTCACATCAGATGGTGTCAGAACTGAGTTAAGCTTCTAGGACATACAGCCTGTGACTGCCAGGAACTGAATTGTTTGGCAGTGATAGAAAACACACCAGAGTGGTCTGGGGTGGGGCCTGAGAATTTGCCTTTTTTAAGTAATCTTCATATGCAATGTGGGGCTTGAGCTCGTAACCCCAAGATTAAGAGCCACGTGCTCTACTGACTGAGCCAGCAAGGCGTGCCCCTGCCCCCTGAGAATTTGCATTTCTAATATTCCCAAGCATTGCTGCTGCTGGTGGTCCAGACACACACTAGGAGAACCACTGCAGTAAATAATCTGGATTGTGTAACACACGGTTGTCTGGTGGCCCTTCAGATTATTCTTCTCCATTGACCAGTTTACACTGGTGCTATTTGCTGCTTATAAGAAAAGGAGAGATTACAAATCAACTAAATAACATTGGTTTGCCCTAAATATTACATGACTTTCTCAATACTTTTAACTCTCATGCCTTCTCTTGTGCTCAGGTTGTAAGGAATCCTGGGAAGACATTTGTGGGAAGGGTCCTGGGTCCTTTTCTAAACTTTCTAAAGCACTTGAATCCTTTCACAAAGCAGTGACTGTATATATTTTCTGGACATATAGATGCAAATTCTTAGAAAAAGAGCTAATTCATTTGCAGTTACAAAGACATATTGGAATGATTTCCTTCCTAATTGGAGACGGTCTTGTTTCCATGGTGTGTCAGAACGGGTCAGGCAATACACCAAATAAATCAATTTTTGTGTTTAACAACTCTTGTACTTCCTGCTCAGCCTCAAAGTGCAGGAGGAAGTTAGAAAAGATACCGTAAAAGTGTCTGTGCTATTATAACACCAGATGGACCTATGTCAAAGCCAGATACCCAAAAATCCAGAGGCTTCTTTTTATTGGGAAAAGAACCTACCATTCTAATATAACTGGGCTTAACCCCACGTGATAGTTAAGGATGAATATACTAGGAAACTTAAGAAAGAAAACTGAAGCAAAGAAAAAACTCATACATTTTCACTAAATCATAAACGCTTCAGGAATTTTCCCAGAGTCAATTCCCAGCTGGAGGAAACTAAGAAGGTAGCGAGTTCTCCACCTGACCCAGATCCCTACCATCTTGGAAAATGCATTTTGTTGCTACATCTGGTCCCGGACACGACCTAGCCTACAGGGATTAGGACATGCTCTTAGTGGTATTCCAGTCGGATTGCCTGTTACTTTAAAAACATTACTTTAAATTGTCATCCCCTCCTAAACAACCCGTGTGATCACTGGCAGGTGGAAAGGAGGTCCTGAAGTTGAAGTACAATAGTGGCCCACAGGGGAGCCAGGTACAGGAGCGACCTTGGCACCAATGCACCTTCAATGACTACAGGGCAGGTAACTAAGGCATTTTTGTACTGGGAGCAATATTTTTCCAAAGTCCTGCCCCCACTGCTTGGGATGATGAGATTTTTCCCCTTTTCTAGTAAGAGCTTTCAGTGCAGCCACTATGCTCCCTTCAGTCTGGACATCTCTACCCAAATTCCCCTCCTTGATGTGATTATTAGCTAGTTCCCTTTATACACATACAAAAGCATCTGCTTGCATGCTTGAAATTAACTCACTCTGATAGTGTGAGCTTCCCCTGCTGAACAGAAACTTATAAACATGTGCCTGCAGAAAAAAAAATTCTCACTGTAAATGGAACAAAAAGAGGGAAAATGATGTGGAAATTTTACTGCTGCTGCCTGCTATTCTATTTATATCCAGGCAAGGCAAGTTTATGAAATACACACAGCCAAGTTCAAGGTTGGGTTTGAATTGGCATGATCTGAATGGAGGCACTTTGCTGGTGTCTAAAAGTCAAATCTCTATCAACTAGCTCTGATATCTAGAAATATTTACATGAAGATTTTTCCCCTTAAAGTACACTAGTATTGCATTGCTGATATCACTATTCAGAAAAAAACAGGATTATGGATGAAACAAGTTTTTGGAATCTTTTCACTAAAGGAAGGCATTCTGTACCTCTTCTAAGTAAATTCTAAGTAATACATCTGTAAATCTGAAGACAGTGTGGTTTCCATTAAAATCTGTACTAGGCCAACTCTTCTAAAATCCTTCAGTTTTGTGGTCAAGAAGTTCTGTCCACGATACATTTCAGCTGGCAATATCAAGACAAAGAGATACTTTTTGGAAAGGTTCTAAACGGGTCTGTCTGATTGAATAACTTAACTGCCATGATATCCATTCAAACTCTAAGATTTTTTTTTTTAGTCATGTACTCATTTTAATTTCAAGTAGTGTTGGTAGATTCCAGTGAACATGACTGTATCATTTCAGTACTTAAAAAAAAAAAAAGAGTAGGGGTGCCTGGGTGGCTCTGCTGGTTAAGCATCTGCCCTTGGCTCAGGTCATGATCTCGGGGTCCTGAGATCAGGCCCCACATTGGACTCCCTGCTCAGAGAGAGCCAACTTCTCCCTCCCCCTGCTACTCATGCTCTGTCTCAAATAAATAAATAAAATCTTAAAAAAAAAGAATATATAGATGTAATAGCACACTTATATGCTATATCTATATGTGCTATAAACGATATAAATACACAAAATATAAGTATATAAAATATAAGCATTATAAATAGCATCAAAACAAGCACAAATGTAATGAGGGAGGAGGAAATAGTGAAATAAAGTTCCTGTGTTTTATCAGAATTACATGAGTATTAATCTGAACTAGAGTGTTATCAATTAAGATGCATATGTAATCCCTACAGAAACCATGAAGAAGACAATTCAAAATGTACAATTAAATCAACAGAGAAATTTAAAAGGTGCACTAAAATTTTTGCTTAACATGAAAGAAGGCAATAAGGAGAAATGGTAACAAAAAAGTTGTTGTTGTTTTAAGATTTTATTTTAAAGTAATTTCTACACATGGGGCTTGAACTCACAACCCCAAGATCAAGAGTCATAAGCTCCACAAACTTAGCTAGCCGGGCACCCCCCAAAAAGTTATAGACATTCAGAAAACAAATAGAAAAATACCAGGTGTCAATCTAACCATGTCAATAATTACATTAAATGTGAATGAACCAAACACTCCAATCAAAAGGCAGATATTTTCAGAATTAAAAAGTAAACTCCAACTACAATCTGACTACACATTTTGTAGTCTATATTAGCAAGAATATAGAAGACTTGAACAACATTATTAACCATCTCAACCTACCTAATATTTTGTAGATCATTCCACCCCACAGTAGCAGGAAGCACATTATTTCAAGGACACATGGAATATTCTCCAGCACAGATCACATGCTAGTCTTAAAACAAGTCTCAATAAATTAAAAAAAAAAATCTAAATCATTCAAGGTATACCTGACTACCATGGAACAAATTAGAAATCAACAGGAAGAAATTTGGAAAACCTCCAAATCTTTGGAAATTAAGCAACACACTTCTAGATAACCCATGTGTCAAAAGAACTCATAATGGGAATTTAAAAATATTTTGAACCTAATGAAAATAAAAACATATCAGAATTTATGGGATGTATGTAAAGTGGCACTTAGAGGAAGTTTATAGCTTTAAATGCCTATATTAAAAAGGAAGATCTCAGGCATGCTTGGGTGGCTCAGCCAGTTAAGCGTCCAACTCTTGATTTAGGCTCAGGTCACGATCTCAGGGTTGTGAGATCCGGTCTGGAGTCAGGCTCTGCACTCAGTGCGGACACTGCCTGAGATTGTCTCTCTCCCTTTGTACCTCCCCTCACATGTGTGTTTTCTCTCTCTCTCTCAAGTAAATAAAATCTTAAAAAAATAAAAAATAGGGGCACCTGGGTGGCTCAGATGGTTAAAGTGTCTACTTTTGGCTCAGGTCGTGATCCCAGGGTCCTGGGATCGAGCCCTGCATTGGGCTCCAGAGAGCCCACTTCTCCCTGCCCTTCCCCAAGCCCCTGTTCAACTTCTGTTTATATAATAAATAAAATCTTGTAAAAAATAATAAAAAGGAAGATCTCAAATCAATAATCTAAGCTTCCATTTTATACCCTAAAAAAGAGTAAAGTAAACCTAAAGCATAAGGAAGCTTAAGGAAGATAATAAATATCTGAATGGAAATCAGTGAAATAGAAAACAGAACAATAGATTTAAAAAATCAATAAAAGTTGGTTCTTTGAAAAGTTCAACAAAATTGATAAATTTCAGTTAGACTGATCAAGAAAAATGAAAAGACAAAAATTACCACAATCAGACCAAAAAAAAAAAAAAAGGATCATCAATGTCAACCCTACAAAACTAATAAGGATTATAAGGACAATTTTGTGCCAACATGAAATGAATAAATTCCTAGTAAGACACAAATTACCAAAATTGACTAAAAAATAAATAGAAAAGTTAAATAGACCTATAACAAAGATATTACATTTTTAATTAAAAATCTTCCTACAAAGAAAAGCTCAAGCCCAGATGGCTTTGAATTCTATCAAGTATCTGAAGAAAAAATAATATCAATCCCACATAAAGTCTTTCAGCAAATAGAGGAGGGAACATTTTCCCACTCATTTGGAGTCTAGTATAACCCTAATAACAAAGCCAGACAAAGACATGATAGGAAAAGAAACTACAGATCAAATTCCTAATTAACACATACACAGAAATCCTTAACAAAATATTAGCAAACCAAATCCAACAATGGGCAAAAAAAGATTATATACCACAACCAGGTGTGATTTATGCCAGGAATGCAAGACTGATTTAACATTCAAAAATCAATTTATATAATACATCATGCTAATAGAATAAAGGACAAAATCCACACAACCATCTTAATAGAAACAAAAAAAGCTTTGACAACAGTCAAAAAACATTCATGATAAAAACTCTCAACAAGGGGCACCTGGGTGGCTCAGTCGTTAAGCGTCTGCCTTCGGCTCAGGTCATGATCCCAGGTCCTGGGATCGAGCCCCGCATCAGGCTCCCTGCTTGGTAGGAAGCCTGCTTCTCCCTCTCCCACTCCCCCTGCTTGTGTTCCCTCTCTCGCTGTTGCTCTCTCTGTCAAATAAATAAAATCTTAAAAAAAATAAAATAAAAAAGCTCCCAACAAAATAGGAGTATAAAGAAATTTCCTCAACCTTGCAAAACAGGCATCACAAAAAAGCTGCAACTCTACAACATTTTTTTTTTAAGATTTTATTTATTTGACAGAGAGAGCACAAGCAGAGGGAGAGAGAGGGAGAAGCATCTCCCTGCTCAGCAAGGAGCCTGATGTGGGACTCGATCCCAGGACCCTGGGATCATGACCCAGGCTAAAGGCAGACGCTTAACGACCGAGCCACCCAGGCGTCCCATCTACAACTAACATTATTCTTAATAATGAAAGACTGAATGTCTTCTCTCTAACATCAAGAATAAGGCAAGAATGTCTGCTTTCATCACGCTTATTCAACACTGTAGTAAAGAAATGCAATAATGCCAGAAAAATAAATTAAAGGCATACAGGTTGAAAGGAAGAAGTTAGTTTTTATTTCCAGATATAATCCTGTATGGAGAAAATCCTAAAGAATCAACAAAAATTTACTAGAATAAATGAGTTTAGCATGTTTGCAGGATATAAGATAAAGTAAAAAATCAGTTGTATTTCTATATGCCAGCAACAAACAATCTAAAAATGAAATCAAGAAAATAATTCTTTTTTCTTTAATTCCAGTATAGTTACAGTGTTATGTTATATTCAGGTATAAATACAGTGATTCAGCAGTTCTATACATTACTCAGTGTCCATCATAAATTTACTCTTCACCCGCATCACCTATTTCACCCATCTCCCCATTCACCTCCTCTCTGGTAACCATTTGTTTGTTCTCTATAGAGAAGAGTCTGTTTTTCAGGTTGTCTCTTTTTTTCTTTGTCCGTTTGTTTCTTAAATTCCACATATGAGTGAAATCATATAGTATTTGTCTTTCTCCAACTTATTTCAGTTAGCATTATACCCTCTAGCTTCGTCCATATTGTTGCAAATAGCAAGATTTCATTCTTTTTTATGGCTGAGTAATATTCCATTGTGCATATATACCACATCGTCTTTATCCACTCATCTACCTATGGACATTTGGGTTGCTTCCATAATTTGACTACTGTCAGTAATGCTGCAATAAACAAGAGGTGTATATTTCTTTTTGAATTAGTGTTTTTGTATTCTTTGGGCAAATACCCAGTAGTGAAATTACTGGATCGTATAGTAATTCTATTTTTAATTTTTTGAGGAACCTCCATACTGTTAAGAAAATAATTCTTTTCACAATAGTATCAAAAGGAATAAAATGCTTAGGAATAAATTTAATAAAAGACAAGTACACTAAAAATTAGAAAACACTGGGCGCCTGGGTGGCTCAGTTGGTTAAGCGACTGCCTTCGGCTCAGGTCATGATCCTGGAGTCCCGGGATCGAGTTCCACATCGGGCTTCCTGCTCAGCAGGGAGTCTGCTTCTCCCTCTGACCCTCTTCCCTCTCGTGCTTTCTATCTCTCATTCTCTTGCTCTCTCAAATAAATAAATAAAATCTTTTAAAAAAATTAGAAAACACTGCTGAGATAAAAGAAAGCTAAATAGGTGGGAAACATTCCATTTTCGCGGATTGGAAGACTCAATATTAACAAGTGGCAGTTATTCCCTGAATGATCTAAGTTTCAGTGCAATCCCTATCTAAGTCCCAGCAAGCATTCTAATAGAAATTGAGAAGCTGTTTCCAAAATGTTCATAGAATGCAAAGAACCTAAAGTAGCCAAAAACAATTTTGAAAAGTAAGAATAGTGTAGAATTTCATATACCTCTTTTTAAAACGTACTATAAAGGTATACCCTGGGTGGTTTTAGTGTAAGGATACATATAGATATCAATGAAGCAGAACTGAGAGTCAGAATTAAGAAATAAATCTTTATCCTTATGGCCAATTCATTTTCAACAAAAGTACCAAGGCAGTTCAGTAGGGGAAAGAATATTCTTTTCAACAACAAATGGTCCTGAGGCAAAAGAAAAAAATACCCTTAACCCACAGGACACAAAAATCAACTTCAAATAGATCACAGACCTAAATATAATAGCTAAAATACATTGAAGAAAAATCTTTGTGATCTTGGATTAAGCAAGCATTTCTTAGATATGATACTCAAACCATTATCCATAACAGAACAAACTGATCAAATAGACTTCATCAAAACTTAAACTCTTCTTCTTTTTTGTTTTTGCTAAAGTAGGCTTCAGGTTGGGCGTGGAGCCCAACATGCAGCTTAAACTCACAACCCTGAGATCAAGACCTGAGCTGAGATTAAGAGTCAGACACTTAACCAATGAGCCACCCAGGAGCCCCAAAACTTAAAACTCTTCAAAAGATAGCATTAAAAAATTAAAAGTCACACCACAAACTGAGAAAAATATTTGCAAATCACTTGTCTGATAAAGTACTTGATCCAGAATATATAAAGAACTCTTATAACTCAATAATAAATAATTAAATAATAGACAATAGATTTGAATACCCATTTCACCAAAGAAGATATAGGAATGGCTAACAAGCACAAGAAGAGATGCCCAACACCATAGGGAAATGCAAATTAAAACTGCAAGGAGACACTACTACACACCTATTAGAATGGTTTAATTAAAAAGAAAACAACATACCAAGTGTTGGTGAGGATGTAGATAAGTTGTAGCCTCACATATCACTAATGGGAATGTAAATGGTATAGTCACTATGGAAAACATTTTGGCTTTTTTTTTTTTTTTTTTAGTATTTATTTATTTGTCAGAGAGAGAGAGTGCACAAGCAGGGGTAATGGCAGGCTCCCCACTGAGAAAGGAGCCCGATGCGGGACTTGATCCCAGGGTCCTGGGATCATGACCTGAGCTGAAGGCAGGCACTTAACCAACTGAGCCACCCACGTGTCCTCATTTTGGCCTTTTCTTTCTTTCTTTCTTTTTTTAAGATTTTATTTATTTATTTGACAGAGAGAGACACAGTGAGAGAGGAACAGAAGCAGGGGGAGTGGGAGAGGGAGAAGCAGGCTTCCTGCGGAGCAGGGAGCCTGATGCGGCACTCGATCCCAGGACCCTGGGATCATGACCTGAGCCGAAGGCAGATGCTTAATGACTGAGCCACCCAGGCGCCCCCCATTTTGGCATTTTCTTAAAAAGCTAGGTATAAACATATCATGCAATGGAGCAATTTTACTCCTAGATATCCATTCATGATAAATGGAAACATATGTCCACACAAAAATTTTTAAGTAAATCTTCATAGCTGCATAATTCACAATAGACAAAAACTGGAAATAATCCAAATGTCAATCAACTGGTGGATGGATAAACAAAATGTAGTATATTCATATATTCCTCATCAATAAAGGGAAATGAGCTACTGATAAATGCTACAACATGCATAATGGAAAGTTAATAGACACTGTTCAAAGTTAATGTGAGAAATATTTGCATATTATTTAAAGGTGTAACAATAACATTTGGGTAGCCAAACTTGGGTGTGAAGGGGAAAATGTGCAGAGAGACACAGAATAGGATTATGCTTATTTCCTTATTTTTCAAAGTAGGAATCCAAAATCTAATTGTAAAGTAAAAGAAGATTTCGTGTATTGAATCAATACCCAAAACCTGTGGGATTAATTTTGCTGTTATAAGAAAACAATACTCACATTGGATCAGAAAGCCAAACTGTTTATAAAGGACACAGCCCAAAGTAAGTGCCTCAGGAAGTTCAAAAACAAAAGGAGAGGAAGAGTGATCTGAGGCAAATTAAAGAGAAAGCAGAGATTTTAATATCAGACAATGGCAAATTAAAGGGCATTAAATGAGATAATCATGCCATTCCACATTCATGACTTAACAGTCATGCATATTTCACACCAAATAGAACATAAAAACAAAGAAAATCTGGAGGAACCAACCACAAAGACAAATAGTACTAGAAGATGTTAATTCACCTTTTTGCTACTCATGAGAGATAAAGAGATTTTCAAGGTAATTGTAGTGGGTACTGTGGATATTTCCCCAGTGGTTCTTCCACCCCTTCTACCTCAATTCTCACTGAGAAGAAACAATTGGAGAAAGGGTAGGAGTCCTGTCTGGAATTCAGGAGTAGGCCCTTATTGTTCTAACCTAATCAGAACCATCTTGTCAGGCCTACCAGTGACTGTTTCAGCAAACCAGACCCCCACAATCATTGCATGCCATGTCCCTTACCGGTGATTACTTAGGATCGGATGGGGGCAAATCATCCGATTTGGGCCAAAAAGTTAGAAAATTTGTTAGGACCTCTGGGCAAAGTTCCCTCATTCCAAAAAAAGAGAGAGAGAGAGACTTGGTCATCTATCTTTAGAATGTTGTTATGTGGGAATGTGAGTTCTGGAACTATCTAGCCATCTTGCAAAGCAGCTGGCCTCATGCTGACAAGCAAGAGTTTAGCCCAAGAGAATCACAGGAAAATTATCTGGTGCTGTGGCCTCTGGTAGGTAAATTTGAGGCTCACCCCTACCTCTGCACCTATGGTCACGTGAGCCAATGAATCTCATTATTGCTCAAATCACTCTGAGGTGGGTTTTCTGTTACTTGAAGTCACATATGGCTAAGATAATTATTAATATAAATAAAATGGTTAATAAGGGATAGCTAGTTAAGATATAAAATCCCACACCTGAAAGTCAAGCATACATCTTGTTTTCAAGTGCCTGTGAAATTTTTCCAAAACTGAGCACACACTAGGGCACAAAGAAGACATCAATCCAAAGTAAAAAGAGCAATATCCCAGCCTCCAATCATAGCACAAGAAAGTTGGAAATGAATATCAGCTCTAGAAAATCCAGTCCTGAATGCTAACATAGATGAATGACGAAGAATAAAAATAGAGTTCACAGTGGTACTATTCACAAGACCGAAAAGGCAGAAATAACCCAAATGTCTATTAACCGATGAGTGGATAAACAAAGTCACACAACAGATAAAAAGTAGATTAGTAGTACCAGTGACTGGGGGAGGAGACTGGCAAATAGGAAGACACTGCTAATGGGTATGAGGCTTTTTTTTGAGAATGTTCTAGAATTAGTGGTGATTGTTGCACAGCTTTGTGAATACACTAAAAATCACCAAATCACACGCTTCAAAAGATTGACTTTTATGCATGTGAATTATATTTCAACATAAAAGGTGACCCACTTTTGCCATATTCTGTTGGTCACAGAGACCAACCATGATACAGTGTGGGAAGGGACACAGGGCACGAATACCAGGAGGCAGGGAACACCTGGGGACTGTCTCGGTGGCTAGTCACTACATATATCTCCAGAAAGTGTCTCCTGTCACACGCGATATCCTCTTCCAGGTCAATCTGAGGCACTGCTAATTCACCACCACGAACATCTGTGAGCTCATTCCCTTTGAGTGGCCGGTCCCGGCTGCATATCTCACGGCTCCTTTTCTACCCTAAACAATGCTCACTTTGAACAAGGGTGATGTGATTCAGAAATCATTTTCTAACACCCCATTATATCTTACCGAGCTGTCTGCTTTCACATATAAGAGTTTCCACTTTTAAGAATCTCAATTGTACTAAACATAGATTCATTATCTCCAATCCTCATAGAAATCCTGCAGGGTGGCCTATTACTGACAAAGAAACTGAGGCTCGAAAAGGTGACATAATTTGCCCAGGGATGGCAGAGCATGGACTCTAAACCATATAATGACACCACTACCACAGTTAACATATATTGAATATTTACTGTGGGAGGCATTATTCCACATGCTTTTTGTGAATTATCCCAGTTGATCATCACGAGAAGCTGATAAGGTAGGTATTATTATCAATATTTTACAAACGAGAAACTGAGGCATAGAAAGGTTAACTTACGCATAGTGACAAAGGTAATGAGTGACGGAGCAGAGACTAAAACCTGGGTTCATTGGATTCTGGGTGCGCTCTTCTTTATACCACACTGCCTCTCAGACTAGAGCTGAGTAGAACAAGGTGGGGGGGTAGATTTTTATGTTTTATTTATTAATTTATGGACATGTCCACTATACCTTTGCCCCAGAAATGATTTGAGGTGGCCAGAGAGTCTAAGTTCCCTCCCCACAAGGATATAACTAGCTCATTTTTCTCCTGGGGAAATAAAGGACTCTAGTTTTTCATGCATGTCTTTCACAGAAAGTCTGAGTGAATTTTTCTAGATTCTGTCCCTACATCCTTCTCTATATACCTTTTGAAATTTCCAATTATTTCGCCTTTTAAATTCTGACCATCACAGGAGATCGTGAACAGCTTGTTTTAGACCCAACTCAGCCAAAATGGTTTCTCCTCACAAACCACCTTGTCTCAAAAAAGAGTTCCAGTTCCCAAAGGGGGCGCTGTGGTTCAAGTGAGTGCACTGGGGCAAAGTTCCCACTTGAGCTTTCAACCTTTTGCATCCTGGGAATGATGAACTGCAGTATACATTTAGGATCATCTTTTTGAGGAACTCAACACCTCCATCAACAAACACAACTCAAACACAAGAGTCTGATTTTCTTGGAGGAAAAGGAAACAGCTGAGGTTTCTGCAGTTAGGATGGGAGTGTCCCTCAAGAAGTGTCCCACTAGCTAAGAACTAGACTAAGACAGACTTACATGAACAAGGTCAGTGATAACTATGCTTCAGGATCACCCACTCGCACAGCCCTTTCCAAGATCCCAGGAAGAGGACCAGCACCCAGTGTTCAATGGTCATGTTTCTATAAAATTGGCAAAGTGCGAGATTTATTTCAACCAGAGTCTTGTTATTCCTTCTACAAATTTCCCTTGGTCACATGCCTCCTCAACATCACTCCTAGTGGGTTGCCTCAGCACGACTTGGATCTGGCTAAGGCAGACTGGAGCTGGAGATGCATTCAGTTTGGGGGTTAATAGAATATCTTCGTGGGATTTGCAGTCAATTTCTGGAGAATTAAGTTATTGCTAGGCGTTCTGGTGCTGGAATGACTTCCAAGAACAGTGCTAATCACATAGAGCCCGGTCTCCCAACATCATGATGTAAAGGTGTGGGCCAGTGGTCCTGTTGCAATAGAACTGTATGCCTGGGGGCGCCCTGGGGTGGGGGGTCAATGGGTTAATCGTCTGACTCTTGATTTTGGCTCAGGTTGTGATCTCAGGATTGTGAGATGGAGCCTCATGTCCAGCTCTGCACTGGGCGTGGAACCTGCTTAAGATTCTCTCTCTCCCTCTGCACCCCATCTCTTCCTCTCTCTAAAAAAAAAAAACAAACACAAAACACAAAAAACACAAAACACAAAAAACAAAACCACACACAAAAAAACTGTATGCCTGGCACCAAAATGGTGTCAGTTGTAGAATTAGGCTTGGAAAGCACACACACAGAAGCCAGTCCACAGAGCATTCTCGCAGTTGTTAGACATGTGCAATTGCAAGTACAGGATTTAGTTTTCATAGATGCCTACTCAAAACTAATGCAGCATATCTAATTATAAATACCATACATTTTTATGGGAATATTTTCAGGGCATGAACTTCCAACCACAAGCAATAACTTCTGTGGATGAAGTTGAACCTTTGATGTATCTTGATAAGCAATCAAAATACACAGAGGCTTATGATAAATAAATAGAATATATGTAATTTTAAAATGTATGTAATGCCATACCAGAAGAGTGAAATATTTTTCTCTTCTCTCTATAGGAAAGGATATTACAAAATCACTGCCATATAAACTGGTGAGCGAAGAGCATGCAGCCAAAATGTGTGTGGAAAAAAACAGGTTTGTCAGACAATGAATTAACAAAAAATATATATTAGATTCAATGTGTGATGTTTGTGGTATTTGTCAGTTTTACAATTTGTTAATTTGTTCTATTTTATAAATTTTAAATGAATGTTCTCATTCCTAACTATGATTTTGTATTCTCCCACTCACAATAAATCTCCAAAATTACATACACTTTAGGCCCCACAGGACCTGGAAAGGTCCCTGACTGGGGGGTGCTATCTCCAACAACTAGAGCAGAAGAATGGCAGAAATAAAGTGTATTTCAAACTTTGGCTTATTTAATAATTAGAGATATTTCTGAATTTGAGTTTTAGTTCTATGAATTTCCTTTGTTTTAAACAGATTTTGTGTATTCATTTATTTATTCAGAGAGTGTTTGTGTGAGTGGGGGGAGGGGCAGAGGGGAAGAGAGAGAGAATCCCAAGCAGACTCCCCGCTGAGCATGGAGCCCCACACAGGTCTTGATCTACGACTCTGAGACCATGACCTGAGCTAAAATCAAGAGTCAGCCGCCCAACCGATCAAGCCGCCCAGGCACCCTGCTATGAGTTTCCTTTTTGACTCTTTTGTTGAGGTATAGTTTGCATCCAGTCATATGCAGAGATCTTAATCACATGTTTCAATAATTTTTGACAAATATCTGTATGAGACAATAGAAAATACATATATTGGTCCCTGCCCCCAGTTCCTGGCACAGAGATCCTAAAATACTTGTAAATTCCCAAGTGATAGTAGCACCAGGAGCATCTTTTGTTCTAATGAGATGATTCTGGTGGGCGCCTGGATGGGGGCCAGTCACCGAAAAGACCACAAGCCAGGATTAGAAGCTCGGAATTTCATCCCTACCCTTCATCCTCCAGAGAGGGGAGAGGGCCTGGAAACGGAGTCAATAATTGATCAGGCTTGTGTTAGCAAGCCTCCATAAAATCCCAATAGCATAACACTCAGATGCTTCCAGGTTGGCACACACGTCCACACCAGGAGGGTGATGCACTTCAACTCCATGGAGACAGAAGCTCTTGTGCTTGGGACCCTCCCAACAGACCTTGTCCCATGTATCTTTTCAGCTGGCTGTTCATTTTTATCCTTTATCATATTTTTTAATAAACTGATAAATGTAAGTAAATGTTTCCCTGAATTCTGTGAGCCACTCTAACAGATTCATCAAACCTGAGGAGGTGTGGTGGGAACGTCTGATTTGTAGCCAAGTGGGACAGAAGTTGTGGATATACTTGTTGTGGCTGGCATGGCAGTGGGATGAGAGCAGGCTTGTGGGACTGAGCCCTTAACCTGTGGGATTGAGTTACACCGTAGGTTACCCACTTGGTGTTGCGGAGAATTGCTTGGTGTGGGAAAAATTCTGACACCTTTGGTGACCAGAAGGGTCAGAAGTGAAGTGTCCTATGGGAATGTCCTATAGGAGAGTAAAGCAGACCCTGGAGAAACTCAGGAGGGAAAGACTGGGTTTTAACCTACACAGGAGGAAAACCATAGATTTTTCCAACTCAGTACAAACCCGTGAAACTAACACCCAAACGAAGATATAAAACATTTTTTCACCCCCAAAATTCCTTTGTGTCACTTCCCAGTAAATCCTCTCATACCCGAGGAAACTGATACTCTGATTTTTATCTCGAGATCTGTTTGGTTTTTGAACTTCATATAAGTGGAATCATGATGTACGACTGAATGACTTCTTCACTCAGCATGTTTCTGAGATTCACCAGTGCTGTTGCCAACGTCAGTAATCTCTTCCCTTTTATTGCTGACCACTTTTCCACTGTGTCTATACCATAATTTATCCATTCTCCTGTCGTCTATTTGAGTTATTTTCAGGTTTCGGCATTATGAATAAAGGTGCTAGAAATATTTGTGTATAGTAGTTTTGTGAAGATAGATTTTCATTTCTCTTGGGAATGTACTCAGGCATGGGATCACTGGGTCCCTGATAGCTGTATATTTAACTATAAGGAACTGCCAAAATTTTTCCAAAGAGGTTGTACCATGTTATACACCCATCAGCTGTTCGGGAGAGCACCATCGTTTCATCTGCTCACCAATATTCTAATGGTGGTATCTTGTTGTGGTTTGGATTTACATTTCTTTTTTTTTTTTAAGATTTTATTTATTTATTTGAGAGAGAGAGAGAATGAGAGATAGAGAGCATGAGAGGGAAGAGGGTCAGAGGGAGAAGCAGACTCCCTGCTGAGCAGGGAGCCCGATGTGGGACTCGATCCCAGGACTCCAGGATCATGACCTGAGCCAAAGGCAGTCGCTTAACCAACTGAGCCACCCAGGTGCCCTGGATTTACATTTCTTGATTAATAACGATGTTGAATGCCTTTCCCTGTGCTCGGTAACCATTCCTGTATCTTCCGTTGCGAAGTGTCCCTCCAAATAATCCATTTTTAAAAATTTATCTATTTTTATTTGGATTATCTTTTGTTAATGAGTTGCAGGAGTTCTTTATAAACTCTGGATGTAAGTCCTTTGAGATTTTTTTTTTTTTTAAGATTTTATTTATTTATTTGACATAGAGAGAGAGAGAGAGACAGAGTGAGCACAAGCAGGGGGAGTGGCAGGCAGAGGCAGAGGGAGAAGCAGGCTCCCCACAGAGAAGGGGAAGCCCGATGTGGGACTCGATCCCAGAACGCCGGGATCATGACCTGAGCCGAAGGCAGTCGCTTAACCAACTGAGCCACCCAGGCGCCCAGTCCTTTGAGATATTTTTAAAAAAATAACATTTTCAGGGTGCCTGGGTGGCTCAGTCAGTTAGGTGTCTGACTTTTGGTTTTGGCTCAGGTCATGATCTGTGGGTTGTGAGATCCAGCCACGCATGGGGCTTCTCACTCAGCATGGAACCGGCTTGAGATTCTTTCCCTCTCCTTCTCCTCCCCCTCTGCTTCTCGTGCTCTCTAAAATAAGTAAATAAAATCTTAAAGACTAAACAAAACATTTTCTTCCAGTCTGTGGTCTTCATTGCCTTTTTTAAACTTTTTATTTTGGAATAATTGTAGAGTTACAAAAGAGTGGCAAACATGGTAGAGAGAGTTCCCATAAACCTTTCACTTGGCTTCCTCTAAAATTAATATCTTACATTTTCCACAAATTTTTCTCTTTATCTTTGGCTTTCAGCATCTGTGTTTATTTTACTGAGTTTGTTGAGCTTTTTGGATTTATAGATTGATGCTGTTCACCAAATTTGGGGAATATTCAGCCGTTATTTCTCCTTTCTCTCTCTACTCTCCTTCCCACTATGTGTATGTGGGTATGCTTAATGGTGTCCCACATAGCTCTGAGACTCTGTTCACTTTTTGTCATTTTTTTCTAATCTTCAGATTACATAATCTCTATAAATTTAGCTTCAAAACTGCTTTCTTTTGCCTGCTCTAATGTTAAACATCTCCAGTGAATGTTTTATTTTTTTGTGTGAATATTTTATTTCTGTAACACTTTTCAACTCCAGAATTTCCATTTGGTTTTTTATTATATTGATATATTTTTTTAAGATTTTATTTATTTGAGAGAAAGAGAGAGAGGGGTAGTGAGAGAGAGCATGAGCAGGGAGGAGAGGGAGCCTGTTCACAGGGAGCCTGATGCAGGGCTCAATCCCAGGACCTTGGGATCATGACCCGAGCTGAAGCCAGACGCTGAACCAACTGAACCACCCAGGCGCCCCTGTATTGATATTTTCTATAAGACATTGTCATCATTCCTTCCTTTACTTCTTTAAAAATGGTTTCCATTAGTTTTTTTTTTTTTTTAAGATTTTATTTACTTATTTGAGAGAGCGAGAGCATCAGTGGGGGATGGAGGGGCAGAAGGAAAAAGCAGGCTCCCCACTGGGCAGGGAGCCCGACACGGTACTCGATCCCAGGACCCTGAGGTCATGACCTGAGCTGAAGGCCGACGCTTAACCCACTGAGCCACCCAGGTGCCCCTCCATTAGCTCTTTACAGATTTTATAATGACTGTTTTATGGGTCTTCTCTTCTCTGCATGTTCCATAATTATTTGTTGAAAACTGTACATTTTAGATAACATATTGTAGCAACTCTGATCAGTTAGCAATACTGATTTCCTTCCACTCCAGGACATGTTGTTGTCTGCCCACTTGTTTGGTGACTGGCTGCAATATTTAATGATGTCTATGTCCCCCCCAGAGTGAAGCCTCTGATGTTGCTTCTCAGGAGGGTATACCCTTGGGCAGGTGCACAGTCATCCTGGTGGGACTGAGGAGTTTGCAGGACTCCCTTGGACTCTCTTTCTCTGCTGATGCCTGCTGTTGGACTAAGGGCCAGCTGACTGCTCTACTGTTTCCGCCCTGGGGTATACATTGCTCCATAGTCTGATCTGATTAAATTGGCCCCATTGCAGGGGTTGTTTTTGAGGCAGGTCTTTGAGGTTTGTTCTGACCTCAGGAGGGTTCTTTGTAGTTGTCTCTCCCTGGATTTTCTGGTTAGGTTAGCTGGCCTCTGGTTGACCTTGTTGCTCTCATGGAGCCACCAGCCTCCTCCTGGTGGCTTACCACCAAATATCCATTGTTTTTGAGAGCGTCCTCAGTATTGAATTTCCTCCTGCTGTTTCAAATACAGTCAGTTCTTTTCGGGGAGAGCCTGGATGCTCCCTAATGCTATGGACTGCCTCTTCCCCTGGGCAAAATCTCTGGAACTATCTTCTTTTGGAGCGACACTCTGCTTTAGGAGTAGGCTGCTGGGATGTGGCTTGCCTCTCTCAGTGTAAAACTTCTACCCTATAAGCAAGATGGAGCAAAGGCAATTAGGGCCCCCATATTCTTTACTGGTTGTGCTTGGGGTACAGCCCTCACACTATGAGTTTGGGCTGGGTGGAGGAAGGGTGCCCTGATCTCTCAGCTCACCAGGAATTTAGCCTTGGCAACTCAGAAATTCTCACTTTTACCCATCAGCTGCCATCCAGCATTGCTGATAGAAGGTGCCGGTGTATTAATACTACCCTGCATTCTCCCAGGCTAGCTCCTGTGCTAAGCAGGTGTATTCATCTGCTCGATAA
Organism: Zalophus californianus; assembly: GCF_009762305.2. Taxonomy (NCBI): domain Eukaryota; kingdom Metazoa; phylum Chordata; class Mammalia; order Carnivora; family Otariidae; genus Zalophus; species Zalophus californianus. Next base: position 84,708,427 of record NC_045606.1, read on the forward strand.
CAGAAAGATCACAGAATAGATGGCTTAGACAACAGAAATGTATGCCCTCAGGTTCGAGAGGCTGGAAGTCTGAGAACAGAGCGCCAGCACGATTGTGTTGGGGAGGACTTTCTCCCCGGCCTGTGAATGACCATCTTCTTGCTGTGTCCTCACAGGCTGAAGAGAGAGGGAGCAAGCTGCCTGGTTTCTCTTCTTATCAGGGCACTAATCCCATCAACAGGGCCCACCTTCATGATCTCATTTAAACCTAATTACCTCCAAAGACCTCACCTCTAAATACCATGACACCGTGGGGTAGGACTTCAACCTATCAATTTGGGGTGGGTTGTGCACAAATATTCAGTCCATACCAGCAGGGTTCAGGATTCTTTGAGAAGGCATGCCCTTGTGGTGAGATCCTATTAGTATGAATATATATATTCCAATGCATGGAAAACATGTATATATTCCATGTGTTGGAATACGCTGGTTAGATTTTCTATCATCTCATTTTTTTCCATTTGACTTGTGCCCTGTGTTGGACCAAAAGTGACATCTGCCAGTTTTAGCATGGTTTTATGGATTGCTCTTGTATATCCTTAAGTTTCTGATCTATAAAGATAGTTTCTATGTTATTTGGGTCATATACATTCATAACTGATGTATTATCGTTGTGAATTGTGGCTTCTGGCATTATCCTGTATCTGAGAGAGGACTTCAACTATTTCCATCCTGACCTCAAACTTTCTAATTGATTAAGTCCTTCTTTCCAGCTCATCTCCTAAGTCAGGCAAAGACCCTGCAAGCAGAGCATCCCTGGAGGGAAACAAAACTACCCCCTCACGCAACAAGGACTGCCCTGAGCCAGCGAGACCCTGCACGACTGACCCCCAAGACAGTGATCAACCTGATCTTTACTGCCCACCTGCAGGTACCCACCAACCTCTGTCCCACATTTTCCTTATATAAACCTGGAAGTATTGGGGGCACTTTGCCCATAGTGTTTGAGACACCAGTCTGCGGTCTTCCCAGCAGTGGCCTCCCTGAAATAAATCCCTTTCTCATTTCACCACCACTGTCTCTCTGCCTTTGGATTTTGTCAGCGGCAAGTGGCCCAGTCTGGTTTGTTTGGGCCCTGCCCCCATGCTCCCCCACCTCCCCCTCCCTGAGCCAGGTGCCCTTGCACCCCTGCACCCCAGCCACATATTCTGCTATCTCATTTAATCATTTTTGTCCAAAGGCAACATTTCCTGATATCATGATCATAACATCTGTTTTCTTATTGTCATATTTGTCTGCTGTAGCTCTGCAATTCTCTAGCACTAGCCGTTCTGAGTCACTTCGATTTAGGTGTATCTCTAAACACAGCACAGAGTGGGGTCATGTTTATGAATCTGAAAATCTTAATAGGTGAGTTTCCACTTACACATATTGAAACAGGGGACAAGTAGGGGTTTTTTTGGTTTTGTTTTTGTTTTTTTAAGATTTTATTTATTTATTTGTAATTGAGAGAGAGAGAGCGCGCGCACAAACGGAGAGCGGCAGGCAGAGGGAGAAGCAGTCTTCCTACTGAGCAAGGAGCCCGATGCGGACCCTGGGATCATGAGACATTGAGGGTTTTAAATCTATTTTAATGCTGTATTTATTGGGTGTTTTGCTTTATTTAATATGTTCCTTTCTCTGTGCAATATGTTCTCTTAGCTCTTTTAAAATTTTCTTTGATGTTCAGAAAATTTTGAAATTTTTTTCCTGCACTTATCTTCCCAAATCTCCATATGTCACTCTCCCTGGTGCATGGCTGTGGCCCCGTTCCCACTGGTAAAAGGACACCAGTTATACTGGATTGGGGCCCACCCTACTCTACCCTGACTTCATCTTAACTAAGTTATATCTGCAGTGACCCTATTTCCAAATAAGGTCACATTCTGAGATACTGGAGGTTAGGTCTTCAGCATATGCATTTTGAAGAGACACAACTCAACACATAATAACTCCCATCTGTTAGATCTACTGTGGTTGCCTCAGACTCTGCCCTTTGATTCTTGAAACCAGTAAGATTGTGGGTTTCCATCCCCGTTTTTGTCATCCCCTCGGGAGAAGGACTGTGGGCTGCCCGCAGGCTAAAAGTCATCAAAACAGGAAACTTACCCAGTACTGTGCTCTTCTTCCAAGTGTCCTCCAGTTTCTGCTTCTTTTTGGTTGTTCTCCAGTGCCTTCACGTGGTTGTTTTTGTATTTGCTGGGAATTTATGATCGTTATTGGCTGATCAGAGAATCTCTTCCACCATTACTGCGATACTCATTTTTATATTGTTCTGCGTTTGTTTGCTTGGTGGTGGTGGTGGTGGTGATGGTGGGGTCTATTCCTGTTCTGAGTTTTTGCATTTGTGACTCTAGGTGTTTTTTATAGCTTCAAATGTTTAAGAATGCTTAATTCAGATTGGTTATTGTGCATCCATTTCATCCTGCTTCATGTTGGGGAGGGAATTTTTATCAGCTGAAATGTTTTGATTTTTATTTATGTTCCTTTTATATATTGGCTTTGTTTAGATGTGATCTGCCATCCATTTTCCATTCATTGAAAATGTCCCTTTTTTTTCTTGGACCGGCAATAATAGGCAAAGATAAGGATTTTACGCATCGGATTGCATTTTGCAGTTCAAGCGCGCCCTCTTCTGTTGATTTACAGAATTGCAGTTTCTTTAGTAAGTACACTTTTGGGGGGTAGGTTGGATATCGTTTGCTTTTGTTCTACTAGTTATTACTTTTAATTAAAAAATATATGCCTAACTTCCTGGGGTGTTAGTAAGGTTTTATTTCTTGATGTGTGTGATGGCTGGCTGCACAGGTGTGTTCACTTACTGGAATTTAGGGAGCTGTACACTAATGAATAACGTCAAGAATAAAACGGTATTATGTTTGAGAAAATTATTTTCTACCTTCCACTTCCGTTATGACTGATCTACCATTTTTTCCATTCGTTACTCTAAAAATTATATTTTGTACATATGCCTAAAGATATTTTACAAATACACTTAATAGTATCTTATAGTAACTTGTTTTCAAATCATTTGATGCTTACTGCCAGTCTTTTCAAACTATGTCTCTATCATTCATGAATTCTTTATCTTGATTTATCCTGCAGGTGGCTGAAGTACAACATCAAGTAATTTTTAGTGGAAAATAGCCACAATCAAGGAGCATTCCTTCATACTGCCACTGTTAAAGCTGGTACAACATGGCGTATCTAAGAGTGTCTGTCACTCCAAAGAAGAAGAAAATTTGCCAGATCTCAAATATATCCCCTCAAAACTTGTTAGGCAATATTCCCTTATTTTCTGACATCACATTCTGTGGTGGAATATGAAGCCAGCCTGGTTTCCAAAAATTCCAGTGTCAAATTCTTTTGTTACTAGTATATAAAAACACAATTGACCTTTAAATATTGATCTTGTAGCCAACAACCTTGCTAATGCATTTATTAATTATAATAGTCTATCTGTTGTTTCTTTGGAATTTTCTACATACGTAACTGGGTTATCCCTGAATTATGGAAATTCTGTAAATTCTACTTGCTTCTATCTACAAGGACTCTCTTCCCCTGCTTGACTGTGAGGTCTACTTCCCTGTGGGTCCCTTTTCTCACATATCATGGCCCCTCAAACCCTGCCTGAATGACATGTTCTCCAAATATTTAAAACAGGTTTTTAGTTGTACCACTTTTACCCTTGTTTTTAGTAAGAGAATTCATCTGATATTAGCTTAGGGATGGATCCCAGCTAAACCCTTGTTTGTAAATTTTATTTTCCACTTACATGCTTATAGATTCATTCTTTGCCCTTAAATCTTTTTTTAAAAAAGATTTTATTTATTTATTTGAGAGAGAGGGCACGCGAGAGAGAGCGGGAGTGGATAGGAGCAGAGGAAGAGGGAGAAGCAGACTCTGCTGAACAGGGAGCCCAAAAAGGGGCTCGATCCCAGAGACTCCGGGATCATGACCTGAGCCGAGACAGATGCTTAACCGACTGAGCCACCCAGGCGCCCCTCGTCACCCTTAAATCTTAACTTTAACAAAGGAATATGTTGGGGTTTGATTGGTTTCCGTTTATTGATTGTTTCATGGGAACCTTTTTGCTATGCAGTTTGGGGTCTTTACTGGGTTCCATCCACCATTATTCCATTTCTTTTTTTCCTAAGTCAATGAAAATAGACAATCAAGGAGCATCTCCTCATAGCTGCATCATTAAAACCAACTCCTACCTTGCCTTTGCCATGGCCGGAGGATCTCCCTTCTAGTGAAAGAACCACCCTTCCCCTGTGCCCTGGATCAGACCCCCCCTCCCTCTGTGCGAGTTAACCTCTTCATCCTCTGCATCATTAGTTTCTTCCTCGGCTGCTCAGCATCAGCAAACAAACATGCTCTACTGATCTCCCATCCTACAAATAACAAGATCTGCCTTTACCCTGTCTCCTCCAAACTCCGGGCCATTTTTCCTTCCTCTTCAGAGTGAAACTTACCCTGAAAATTCCCTTTAATCTCTTCATTTTCTCCCATTCCTCCCTCACCCCCCAGAATGTGCCTTTTCTGTACCCTCTCCCCCCAGAACGCCACTGAAGCTTCCCTGGTCAGAGCACTTGTCAAATCCGATCATGGCTTCACATCTCTCTCAATCTCTTAACGGCATTCAAACACACTTTCTCCTTTGGCTTCTATGACCACATACTAGCCCAGTTTTTCTCCTACCTTCATATTTTTATTTTCTATCTATAGTCTCTCTAGATGATAGAGTCATGAATAAGTCCTTTGGCTTATTTATCATTTATGTTAGTGACTCTGAACGTGTATATATATACACGTCCAGCTCCGGATATTCCCCTGAGAGATGGGGCTGTCCATCCAGTGGTTTACTGAACATGTGCACAGCGATATCTAAATCTACTAAGGAAAGAAATTAGTTTCATTTCCTTCCTTCAAGCCTTTAATCCTCCGTTTGCCCCATGTCAGTTAAAGTGACTTCAACGTATATTCAGTTGTTCAGCCAAAAGCATAAGAATCATCTGCAATCCCTCTCCTTCCTTCAGCCCCCATTTTCCAGCCTTCTGCGCATCCTGTCAGATGCACCTGCAAAACACATTCCCCCAAATCCCACTCCTATTTGTTTTGCCTGCTCCTACTGACATTCAACTCACCACCATGTCTCACCATTACTAGCTCTCTAATTGGGCACTGTGGTTCCGTGCAGCAGGAGGAATTATCCCTTTAAAATGTGATCCATATCATCCCCCTAAACTCACCAGGGATTGCCTCAAAGTCAACTCCAAGTTCTGCACCAGTCTACAATTCGTACATGCTCTGGCCCCTGCGCAACCACAAAGACCCAGAAAGAATAATCCTCTTACGTCCCCACAAAGTGAGAAGCTCTAATAGCTATCACACTCCTTATCATATTATTTTCTTTACACGCTGTTTTTCTAGTTATGAAATAGATCATAAAGAATGAACATTACCGTGGGGAAGTGATGTCGGCACACGGTGGCATGTAACATATTCCTTTTCATCCCCCCCTTTTTAACACGAAAAGACATCCATTCATGAACAAAAGCACCTTTGTGGGAGTTGTTGGATCCTTTGCTATACAAACACCAAGGGACCCAGAAGAAGTCTCACCTACCTGTGCATCCCGTAAGAGGCAGACAGACCTCCGTATGGGCTGTGGAGCCAGGAAAGCCAGTTAACCTGCCCAGATTCCTCTGGCCATGGGGGGAAGGGGGCGGGGAAAGGGGGACTGGGGAGTGCTGACCAGGGCAGATACCCAAGCACAGGAGAGAATTTGCAAAAGTCCAGCCTTCCTGAGAGGAAATTCCAGCACGCCATTCTAGAAAAAAATTTTTTTGGTTGTAGCAAAGGGGGCAGTAAGAGGAACTTTCCCAGCACCCCTCCCCCTCCAGCCCCCAAGGAAGCACTGCCGGGCTAATCCATCCAGGGGTGGTGGTGACCTCTCTTATGGGGGAGAAGGATAGCAGTGAGTGAATGCCTGGCTACCCCAGTTGTGCAGGACGTGGCCGGAGAAACCCATTTATTTCCAACAGCACCCAGAGTACTGAAGCAGGACCCCATGACTGGCGGGGGAGGGAGGAGATGGGGAAAGAGGCAGACATGGGACATCTTTCCTGCTGACTGCACTGGGCAGGAAGTCTGCCCATGAGCCCCTGGGAGTACCAGCTCGTCAGACACCCTCAATGCCTCCAGTGCTAACCCCACATCTCCCCTCAATCTGCAACAATTCCCTGTGCATGCTTCCAAGTGTGGCTGCAAGAGCAAGCTCCTGGAAACAAAGAAAGGGCTCAGAAAATAGGCCGCAGTATGTGGGCAAGGGAGAAACCACAAACTTGAGCTATAGTGCCACCTTCTGGAAAAGAAAAGACAGGTTCCCATAGCCAGCCAGGTGACGTAAAAAACCAGAGAAGACAAAAGGTTAAGAATCCTGCCACTTGAGGGAAGAGGAGGAGTGGAGCAGGTAGATGAAATCCCAGATAACACCACCACCATCAAACAGAATGCCCCATCTGAAAGCAACTGGCAAAGATTTCAGGAAGTGCCTGCTACTTCAAATGAAAAAGCAGCAATGCAAAGCTACAAGGCACCTGAAAAATCAGAGAAACCTGTCGTCACAAAAAGAAAGCAATAATTCTCCAAAAACTGAGCTCAAATGTATGGAATTTTGTGATCTAGCTAATAGAGATTTCAAAGTAGCTATTTTGAAGAAATTTAGCAAGCTACAAGAAAACTCAGAAAGGTAATTCAAGGAAATCTTGAAAAAAAAAATACATGATTAAAATGAATTTTTTTTCAAAGAGGTAGACATTATAAAAAGAACCAGAGATTCCAGAGCTGAAGAACTCAATAAATGATGTAAAAAGAATGCAATAGAGAGAATCGGCAGGGAGTCAAATGAGTTAAAAAATAGGATAAATGAGTTAGAGGATACAAATTCTGAAATAACCCAGTTAGAGGCAAACAAAGGAAATAATGAAAAACAAAAAACAAAAAACAAAGATAGCCTATGTGATCTATGGGATTCCATCAAAAGGCAAAATATTAGAATAATTGGGATTCCAGGAAGAGAGGAAAGGGAGAAGGGAACAGAAAATTTACTTAAGGAAATAATAGCTTAGAACTTCCCAAACCTGGGAAGAGAACTGGACATCCAAATACATGAAGCTAATAGATCAGCCCATTTTTTTTTAAGTTTTTTAATTTATTTTTTTTAAGTAATCTCAACACCCAAGGTGAGGCTTGAACTCACGACCCCAAAATCCAGAGTTGCACATTCTTCTGACTGAGCCAGCCAGGCACTCCTAAATCAGCCTATTATCCCTATACAAAAAGACCTTCTCCAGGACAACAGTATAATGAAATTGTCAAAACTCAAGGATAAAGAACAAAATTTAAAAGCAGACAGGGGAGAAAAGATTATAACCTACAAAGGTAGTGTCATTAGGCTATCAGTGGATTTCTCAGCAGAAACCCTAGGTCAGGGGAGGGTAGACATATTCAAAGTCTTGAAAGGAAAAGTTGCCAGCCAAAAATAGTCTATCTGGCAAAGTTATCCTTCAGATATGAAGGAAAAACAAAGACTTTCAGAGAAGAACAAAAGCAGAGAGTTCATCACCACTAGACCTGCCTTGAAAGAAATGTTGAAAAGAATTCTTCAAGCTGAAATAAAAAGGAACTAATTAGTGACATGAAAACATAAAACAGCACACTGGTAAAGGTACATACACAGTCAGACCTAGAAAATTCTAAATCTGCAATAGGGTGCTGTAATCACTTAACTATAGTGTAAAGGTCAGAGGAAAAGAGTATTAAAAATAATTATAGTTATTATAATTTGTTAACAAATACACAATGTAAAAAGAGGTCAAAAATATAAAAAGCAGGGGGAGTAAAAGAGTGAAGATTTTGTAGATGATTGAAGTTAAGTTGCCATCAGCTTAAAATGGACTGTTTTATCTATGAGATGTCTTATGCAAGCCCCATGGTTACCACAAAATGAAAACCTAAAGCAGATGCATTAAAGATAAAGATAGGAGAAACAGAATGTACCACCATCGAAAAATGCCAATTTACAAAGGTAGGCAGAGATAGAGGGAAAAGAAACAATGGAAATACAAAACAGCCAGAAAACAAATACTTTAAGTCAAAAACAATAACAAGAGGGTGCCTGGGTGGTTTAGTTGGTTAAGTGGCTGCCTTCGGCTCAGGTCGTGGTCCCAGGGTCCTGGGATCGGGTCCCACGTCAGGCTCCCTGCTCAGCAGAGAGCCTGCTTCTCCCTCTCCCTCTGCCTCTGCCTGCCTGACTACTTGTGCCCTCTCTAGCTCTGTCAAATAAATAAAATCTTTAAAAAAAAAATAACAAGAGACAAAGAAGGTCATTATATAATGATAAAGTGGTCAATTCATCAAGAAGATATAACAGTGGTAAATATATATGCACCCAACATTGGAGCATCTAAATATATTAAGCAAGTACCAACAGATCTGAAGGGAGAATTAGACTACAATAATAATAGAGGACTTTGACACCCCATTTTTAGCAATGGAGAGATCATCCAGAGAATCAATAAGGAAACAATAGACCTGAATGATACAATTAGATCTAATGGACCTAACAGACATTTACCACCATTCCACTGATTAGATGCAAAATACACGTTCTTCTCAAGTGCACATGAAGCATTTTCCAGGATAGACCATATGTTAGAACAGAAAACAAGTCTTACCAAATTTAAGAATATTGAAGTCATGCCAAGTATTTTTTTTTTTTTAGAGATTTTATTTATTTGAGAGAGCAAGCAGGAGTAGGGAGAGAGGGAGAAAGAGAGAGAGGGAGAAGCAGACTCTCCACTGAGTGCAGAGCCTGACTTTGGGCTAGATCCCAGGATCTTGAGATCATGACCTGAGCCAAAGTCAGACACTTAACCGACTAAGACACCCAGGTGCCCTGCCAAGTATCTTTTTTTTTTTTTTAAGATTTTATTTATTTGAGAGAGAGAGAGCACAAGTGGGGGGGAGAGGGGGAAGCAGATTCCCTGCTGAGCGGGGAGCCCTACATGGGGCTCGATCCCAGGACGCTGGGATCATGACCTGAGCTGAAGGCAGATGCTTAACCAGCTGAGCCACCCAAGTGCCCCACCAAGTATCTTTTTTGACCATAATGGTATGAAACTAGAAATCACAAGAGGAAAGTGGGAATATCTACAAATAGGTAAAAATTAAACAACACACACCTGAACAACCGGTGAGTCAAAGAAGAAATCAAAAGCAAAATCAAAAGATATCTCAAAATAAATGAAAATGGAAACACAACATACCAAAACCTATGAACTGCTGCAAAAGAAGTTTTGAGAGGGAAGTTTATAGTAATAAATGCATATATTAAGAAAATAGAAAGATTTCAAACAAACAGAACCCTACCTTTGCACCTCAAGGAACTAGCAAAGGAAGAACAAACTAAGCCTAGAGTTAGCAGAAGAAAGGAAATGACAAAGATCAGAATGGAAATAAATGAAATAGAGACCAAAAGGCAACAGAAAAAATCAACAAGACTAAGAGCTGTTTTTTGGGAAAAGAACAAAATTGACAAACCTTTAGCAAGACTAAGGGAAAAAAAACAAGACTCAAATAAAATCGGAAATGAAAGAGGAGATATTATGAATGACACTACAGAAGTACATAGGATCATAAGAGACTACTATAAACAACTATATGCCAAAAATTGGGCAACTTATAAGAAATGGATAAATTCCTAGAAACATACAACCTACCAAGAATGAATCAGAAAGAAACAAAATTATAATATACCAGCAACAAGTGAGAGATTGAATCAGTGTTCAAAAACCTCCCAACACAGAAAAGCCCAGGAGAAGATGGCTTCACTAGTGAATTCTACCAAACATTCAAAGAATTAATATCAATCCTTCTCAAACTCTTCTGAAAAATCAAAGAGGAGGGAACACTTCAAACTCTTTTTATGAGGCCAGCATTACCCTGATACCAAAGCCAGAGAAGAACCCTACAGGAAAAGAAAGCTATAGGACAATATCCCTGAGGAATATAGATAGAAAAATTCTCAAAAAAAAATATTAGCAAACTGAATTCAACAACACATTAAACAGATTATACATCATGACCAAGAGGGATTTATCCCTGGGCTGCAAGGATGGGTCAACATACACAAATGTAATACACTGTATTAGTAGAATTAAAGATAAAAGTCATATAATCTCCGTAGGTGCAGAACAAGCATTTGACAAAATACAACATCCCTTCATGATTAAAATCCTCAACAAATTGAGGATAGAGGGAACATTCCTTAACATAATAAAGGTCATATATGACAAACCCATAGCTAACATTATACTCAACATGAAAAATGGAAAGTTTTCTAAGCTCAGGAACTAGACAGGGTGCCTACTGTCACCACTCTAGAAATCCTGGCTAGAGCATTTAGGCAAGGCAAAGAAATAAAAGGCACCCAAATCATAAATAAAGAAGTAAAATTGTCATTATTTGCAGATGATATGATCTTATATATAGAAAATCCTACAGACTCAGCAACAACAAAAATACTGTTGGAACTAATCAATGAGTTCAGTAAAGTTGCAGGATATAAAATCGACATACAGAAACCAGTTGTATTTCTATACACTAACAACAAAACATCTGAAAACAATAAAATACTCAGGAATAAATTTAACCAAGGATATGAAAGATCTGTGCAGTGAAAGATAACAAGACATTGATGAGAGAAATTGAAGAAGGTACAAAACAAATGGAAAGATACCTAATGTTTATGGTTTGGAAGAATATATTCAAGATGCCTATACTACCCAAAGCCATCTCTAGATTCATTACAATTCCTGTCAAAAGTCCAATGCCTTTTTTTTTTTTTTTACAGAAATAAAAACAAAATCCTAAAATTTGTCTGGAACACAAAAGACTCTGAATAGCCAATGCAATCAGGAGAAGGAGAACAAAGCCAGAGGCATCATACTTCCTGATTTCAAACTACTACAAAGCTACAGTAAGTAAAACGGTATGGTACTGGCATAAAAGTAGACATACAGACCAATGGAACAGAATAGAGAGCCCAGAAATAGACCTCCACACACTTGACAAGGGAGCCAAGAACACTCAGTGGAGAAAGATAGTCTCTTCAAATGACGTTGGGAAAACTGGATAACCACATGCAGAAAAAATGAAATTGGATCCCAATCTAATACCACTCACAAAAATAAACTGAAATGAACTGAAGAGTTAAACATAAGACCTGATACCATAAAACTCTTAGAAGAAAACATAGGGAAGAAACTCCTTGACATTGCACTGCGCAATGGTATTTTGGATAGGACACCAACACAACAAAAGCAAAAATCAACAAGTGGACTACACGAAACAAAAAAGCTTCTATACAGCAAAAGAAACCATCAATAAGAGGTACCTGGCTGGCTTAGTTGGAAGAATGTGTGACTCTTGATCTCGGGGTCATGAGTTCAAGCCCCATGTTGGGTACAGAGATTACTTAAATAAACTTAAAAAAAATAATAAAACAAGAAACAACACGATGAGAACGTAACCTACAAAATGGCATAAAATATTTGCAAACCATATATCATGTATAAGGGATTAATATCCAAAATATGGAAAGAACTCATATAACTCAACAACAATCTTATTTTTAAAAACAGGCAGAGGAACTAAAGAGACATTTCCCAAAGAAGACATTCACATAGCCAACAGGTACATGAAAAGATGCTCAACATCACTAATTATCAGGGAAATGTGGATCAAACCCACAATGAGATATCGATTCACATCTGCTAGAATGGCTGCCATCCAAAAGACTAGACACTGGGTGGCTTAGTTGGTTAAGTGTCGGCCTTTGGCTCAGGTCATGATCTCAGGGTCCTAGGATCGAGTCCCACATCAGGCTGCCTGCTCAGTGGGGAGCCTACTTCTCCCTCTCCCTCTACCCCTCCCCCCTGCTCATGCTCTCTATCTCTTGCTCTCTCAAGTAAATAAATAAAATCTTAAAAAAAAAGACAAGATATAACAAATGTTGGCAAGGATGTAGAGACAAGGGAAACTTATACCCTGTTGGTAGGAATGCAATTGGTTCAGCCACTGTGAAAAACAGTATGGAGTTTCCTTTAAAAATTAAAGGATCCAGCAATTCTACATCTGGGTATATATATCCAAGAGAAATGAAAACGGGAGTTTGAAGAGAAAAACGCACTCATTACAGCCATTATTCGCAAAAGCCAAAATATGGAAACAAGCTAAATGTTGATCAACAGATGAATGGATAAAAAAGTGATGGTATGTATGTATGTACACACGTATGTACACAGATATATGCATAGGTATATGTGACTATTATTTAACCATGAGAAAGAAGAAAATCCTGCCAGAACGCGACAACATGGATGGACCTTGAGGGCATTATGCTAAGTAAGTCAGACAGAGAAAGACAAATACTGTATGATATCAATTAAATGTGGAATCTGAAAAGCCAAACTCATGAAAAACAGAGAGTAGAATGGTGGCTACCAGAGGCTGGGGGGGGGGGGGGTGGAGAAATTGGGAAAATGTTGTTTAAAGGTACAAACTGGGAACCGGTAGATAAATAAGTCCCAGAGAGCTAATGCACAGCGTAGTGATTATAGTCAACAATTCTGTGTTATAGACTTTACAGAGTTCCTAAGAGACTAGATCTGAATCGTTCCCATCTCTCACACACACACTCACACACGTGTGCAATTATGAAACTTGATAAAGGTGTTAACTAACCCTACGTGGTAGCATGCAGCTATTATTTAAATGTGTTTTTAAATTTTAGGCCTATTTGTGTTGTCCCTAGTTTTAGGCCTTTATAAACAATATTTCTATGAATATTCTAGTACATGTCTTGTAGGAGTGGAATTGCTGAATTATAGGATACATGCATGGTCACCTTTACTCAGTAACATCAAACTCTTTTCACAAAAGTGGTTGTAAATTGTACTCCCAACAGTATGAGTTCCAGTCAACTTTTACCTTGGCTTTACCAGTGTTTGGTACTACACTTTTTTCTTTTGGCCAATCTGGCGGGTATATGATGGACTTTTATTTTTTTTTAAAAGATTTATTTAAGAGAGAGAGCACGAGCAGGGGGAGGAGCAGAGGGAGAGGGAGAAGCAGACTTCCCGCTGAGCAGGGAGCCTGATGTGGGACTCAATTCCAGGACTCCAGGATCACGACCTGAGCTCAAGGCAGACGCTTAACCGACTGAGCCACCCAGGTGACCCATTTTGTTTTGTTTTGATAACTAACCAGGTTGACCACCTTTACTGTTGATTTCCTTTATTAGGGAGATCAGGTTATACTTGTTTGCCCAACGTGGTTATTAAAAGGGATGGCTTTTATTCCCTAACATGTTACTTAGGACAATAAATCACATGGCACCCTATTCCTTGTATAGTTCCCCAACAAGAAAATGTCTTTCTTGCTCTTTAGGATTAAGGATAATACTCATGTGCTCAAGCAGCTCTAAGGGAAGAAGAAAAAAATGGGGTAGATGCAGAGGATGGAGTGAAAAATAAACGGAAAGGAAACCAAACTTATTAAAGATGATTACTCAGTCTGACTCAGGGGGACCATTTCCAAAACAATGCGAGATGGAGCCTTCTCGTGGGCACAGGCAGATGGACTTGATCTTAATCAAGCAGTCAGAGTGGAAGCATTGGCTCATTTATTTCTCAGAAATGACTGGAGCGCATTGTTTGAAAGCCGGTCACCAGTGTCTACTGCAACCGCTCATTTCCTTCTCAATCTGTAACAGCTCTCTTAAAAGCTGGCAGGTGAAGGCAAACAGTACTTTTCCGTTCTTGAGATCATGTTGTGAAGTCCCCTACTCTTCTATATTTTTAAAGATTTACTTATTTGAGAGAGAGAGAGAGAGTGGGGGGGCAGGGGCAGAGAGAGGAGAGAGAGTCTTAAGCAGACTCTGCCCTAAGTGCAGAGCCAGACATGGGGCTCAATACCATGACCCCAAGACCAAGACCTGAGCTGAAATCGAGAGTCAGACACTTAACTGACTGTGCCACCCACGTCCCCCTCCCCTTCTTTTAAAGACTCAGCTATAATAATGCTGTTGAACCACTTCCTGGTTATACTCATAATGCTTCATTCCCTTCCCACACCTAAAGGGGGAAATCCAGTAACATCTTCATTATAATTTATATTGGGGGATACTTTGCATTTGTTAAAATGGTTTATAATTCTTATAATGGTTCTAGTCTTTTCCCTCAAGGAAAAAAAAAGAACCCCCGAGGAAGCAGTTCCCCCGTACTCCCAGCTCTATAGAGAAAACCTAGGAGGCCCATTGAGGCTGAGTGCTTCCTAGTCATTAAGGAGAGAAAGCAGAGCTGTTGTCTCAGAACTTCTGAACCTATGGTTTAGCCCAGCACAGGTCCCAGTAAAGCACATTTTCTTCCTAAGATGATCTAATGGGGTTGTGGTACACACTTGTGCTGAACACCAAATGCTAAACTATTTTCTTGCTTGATATTCTTCCACCATTCTTTCAAATGAGATATTTCTATATTCCGTGTGTCCCCAGCTGTATGTTGAGACCCATCAATCAGTGTTATAGAAACCACGTGGCCATATCGTCCAATATGGTGGCCACTAGTCCCCTATAACTATTACATTTTAATTACACAAGATTTAAAATTCAGTTGCTCAGTCTCCCCAGCAACATTTCAAGTACGCAGTAGCCACGTGTGGCTGGAGGCCACCATATTGGATGGTACAGATGTAAAATATGTCTCCATCACCACAGAAAGACCTATTGCATAACACTGCCTCTCAGTGCTGTGGTGAGCAAGATTTCCTCAAAAAGTTCTGGTGTCCACCTTGTGAGCATTCTCATAACTTGTTTCAAAGACCAGTGCCTTGCTGGCTGTACCCCATGTATATCACTCATCAGGGACAGGGTGCCTGTGGGTTGTTTACACACTCCCTCACCTCCACAGGAAGCCTCAAGCATAGGAATTCACAGGTGTGTTAGGAAAAAAAGCTTTTGGACAGTGACTTTTAGAGCAAGGTGACAAGAAAGCCAATCTCATGAGTGCAATCTCTATAGTTGACTTTATTTAGCTCTCTGTCTGGCAGGTCCACCCAGCTATCAGCTGGTCCCACACAGACATGCTCCTGGCTACAGGTGAGCATGGGGCCATCCTCTCACCCTCTGCCCACCCCCTCTGACTTCCCAACACACCCTGCCCTCCAGGTGCTCCACACTCCTTACAGTCTCCAGACCTGCCTGCCTCTCACGTCTCACATCTTTGTTTCTCATCTTGGCTAAATCCTCTACATCTGTAGCTGACTTCTTTCTGGATTAGCAGCAGCTCAGTTTATGTACCCAACAGAAAGAAAACCTGCCATTTCTGAAGAAGTGAGGCAGTAAATGTACAGGGCAGGACAAGATTAGGCAGGATCAAAAGGCAAGAGCAGGATGCTCATAACAAAGCAGTTGTTAAATTGTAACCGTAATTGTTCATTCTGTTGGAATTTACTGGCTGTCAGCACATCGTGGGTGTAAATTGTAAGGCATCTGGATGAGTGATCTCTCTTCTCATTCCTCCTGGCTCTCTGATGCCATCCCCTACAAAGCTCATTGTCATCATTAAAACAGAAGAGCAAACAGCACACTAATGAATTAATTTGCTTGGATGCAGGTATCTGATGAGCTCTTCGATTCACAAATTTGGAAATAAGGAAATATATATTTTACATAAAACAAGTGTAATAAGAGTATGAAATTAATTAAGTACATGAAATATCAGTCTTTAGTTATTAGTTAATAGTCTACTTATTAGGGTTCTTCTGAGAATCAGAGCCAATAGTATGTGTGTGGTGGGGATGGGGGTGGGAAGAGAGAATTATTATCATGAATTGGTTGCAAGTCCATTATCTGTAGGGCGGGCAGGCTGGAAGTTCTGGCAAGAGTGGACGATGTAGTCTTGAGTCTGAAGGTAGTCCAGAGTCAGAATTCCTTTCTCTTCAGAGGACCTCTTTTTATTTAGGGCCTTCAACTGATAGGATGAAGCCCACCCACCTGGTGGAGGGTAATCTGCTTTACTCAAAGTCTACTGATTTAAATGTTAATTGTATCTGAAAATACCTTCACTGCAACATTGAGACTGGTGTTTGAACAAGCAAGCAGGCACCACAGCTTAGCCAAGTTGCTACCTAAAATTAACTGTCACAGCCACCAAACATCTAATTAACATGATGAGTGGGTATGTTTGCTACGGCAACAAAGTACTACAGACCGGTTGGCTTAAACAACTGAAATGTATTTTCTCACAGTTCTGGGAGCCAGCAGTCCAGGATCAAGGTGTTCACAGAGTTGGTTTCTTCTGAGGCCTTTCTCCTTGGCCTGTGGATGGCCATTTCCTCTCTGTGTCTTGCCATGGTCTTCTCTCTCAGCATGTCTGTGTCCTTATCTCTTCTTCTTATAGGGACACCAGTCGGATTGGATTAGGGCCACCCTAATTATCTCATTTTAAGTTAATTGGGATTTAGGACTTCAATATACGAATTTTTTTTTGGTGTTGGGGAACACAGTTTAGCTCACAATAGTGGGAAACTATGAAACAATTCGGGAATGGTGGAGGCTGTAAATTGTGCTGAGAAGTGCTAAGTTCATTTTAATCATTTGCAAGTGGTCCATTTGGGATGGGTCTGGAAGCAGATAATCACTCTAATAGATGGACAACTTTCCCTGTGGTAAGCTTTACAACTGTCCTCACCTTTAAAGAGTATTTACAGCTAACATGGTACTCAATGGTGAAAAACAGAAAGCTTTTCCCTTAAGGTCAGGAATAAGACAAGATACTCACCAATTTTATTCAACATAGTACTGGGAGTCCTAGCCACAGCAATCAGACAAGAGATTGCAAGGCATATTACAAAGCAATAGTAACCAAAACAGTATGGTATCAGGCAAAAAGAGACACATAGGTCAGTGGAACAGGATTGAAAGCCCAGAAACAAACCCACGATTTTATGGTCAATTAATCTTTGACAAAGCAAGAGAGAATATGAAATGGGAAAAATACAGTCTCTTCAATAGATGGTGTTGGGAAAACTGGACAGCTACATGCAAGAGAATGCAACTGGACCACTTTCTTACATCATACACAAAAATAAACTCAAAATGGAATAAGGACCTAAATCTGAGATCTGAAAGCATAAAAATCCTAGAAGAGAGCACAGGCAGTAATTTCTCTGACTTTGGCTGCAACATCTTTCTAGATATGTCTCGAGGCAAGTCAAACAAAAGCAAAAATAAACTATTGGGACTACATCAAAATAGTCAGCACAGCACACCACAGGAAAGGAAACAATCAACAAAACTAAAAGGCAACCTAAAGAATGAGAGAAGATATTTACAAATGACATACCTCACAAAGGATTAGTATCCAAAATATATAAAGAATAAAACTCGGGCGCCTGGGTGGCTCAGTCGTTAAGCGTCTGCCTTCGGCTCAGGTCATGATCCCAGGGTCCTGGGATCGAGGCCCACATCAGGCTTCCTGCTCAGAGGGAAGCCTGCTTCTCCCTCTCCCACTCCCCCTGCTTGTGTTCCTGCTCTTGCTGTGTCTCTCTCTGTCAAATAAATAAATAAAATCTTTAAAAAAAAAAAAAAAAAAGAATAAAACTCACCCCCAAAACAAATAATCCAACTAAAAATGGGCAGAAGACATGAACGGACATTTCTCTAAAGACATACAGATGACCAACAGACTCAGGAAAAGATGCTCAACATCACTCATTATCAGGGAAATGCAAATCAAAACCGTAATGAGATATCACCTCACACCTGTCAGAATGGCTAAAATCAAAACCTCAAGAAACAGCAAGTGTTGATGAGGACGTGGAGAAAAAGGAACCCTCTTACACTGTTGGTGGTAATGCAAACTGGTGCAGCCACTGTGGAAAACAGTAGGGAGGTTCCTCAAAAAATTAAAAATAGAACTACCCTATAATCCAGTAATCACGCTACTGGGTACTTACCCCCAAAATGCAAAAACATTAATTCAAAGGGATACATGCACCCCTATGTTTATTGCAGTATTATTTACAATAACCAAATTATAGAAGAGCCCAAGTGTCCATAGACTGATGAGTGGATAAAGAGGTAGTATATATATGCAATGGAATATTATTCAGCCATAAGGAAGAATGCAGTCTTTGTATTTGCAACAACATGGATGAGCTAGAGCATAATGCTAAGCAAAATAAGTCAGAGAAAGACAAATACCACATAATTTCAATCATATGTGGAATTTAAGAAACAAATGACCAAAGGGGGAAAAAAGACAAACCAAGAAACAGACTTTTTTCTTTTAAAGATTTTATTTGAGAGTGTGCATGTGTGCACGCCCACATGTGCGGGGGCTGGGGGGTTGGTGCAGAGGGAAAGGGAGAGAGAGAATCTCAAGCAGACTCCACACTGAGTGTGGAGCCTGATGTGGGGCTTGATCTCATGACCTGAGCCAAAATCAGGAGTCGGACACTTAACTGACTGAGCCACGCAGGTGCCCTCAGGCTCTAAACTACAGAGAACAGATGGCAACCAGAGGGGAACTGGGGTGGGGCAGGGGGTGGGGCAGGGGGTGGGGGGTGGGGATAGGGGAAACAAATGAAGGGCATGAATACCCTTATCTTGATGAGCACCGAGTAATGCACAGAACTGTTGAATCACTATATTGTACACCTGAAACTAATATAACTTTGTATGTTTAAAAAAATGAGTGTTTATATGCCCTCCTATTAGGTTAAAGAAACTGAAATATAGGATAGGGAATTAATTTGTTACCCCAAAATATAGGGATAGTCATGATTCCACATGGGTGTTATTTACAAATGTCAACATCCCCTTTCCCCCAAGTTGTAAAACAAACTGCTGGACAAGGGAAGCTCTAAAGGATTGTTGGGTTCTGCACAGCATATGTTGCTGTTGGTTACTCTCCTAGGTTAATAAGCTCATTATCTGGTTTTAATACTAAGACCGAAGTGGTCTTCTAGTTGATTTTTTAAACTTATTTTTTCTAATTAGAAAAATAATCTGGCTCATTGCAGAAATTTGGAAAGTATATAAAAGTATGAAGAAATACTTTAAAATCAGAGCAATTTCATTATATATTTAGAAAATCATTTAAGATTTTTTTCTAAGCATACATGTTTTCAAATAAATTGGAATTATACTAAACAGTTAATGTGCTTTCACACATTGTATCATAATGAACATTTCCTTATTTCTTATTTTTGAAAAAAAATATTTTTAAAGATTTTAAGTAATCTCTCCACCCAACATGGGACTCGAACTCAACGCTGAGATCAAGAGTTGCATGCTCTACTGAGCCAGCCAGACACCCTGAAAATATTTTTGAAGTGAACATAACCTCAAGATTTTATTGTCTTCAGGGTGCCTGGGTGGCTCAGGGTGGTTGAGCATCAGCCTCTTGGTTTCCACTCAGGTCATGATCTGGGGGTCATGAGATGGATCCCTGAGTCAGGCTCCAGGCTCAGCACAGAGTCTGCTTGTCCCTTTCCCTCTGCCCCTCCCCGCTCTCGTGTTCTCAAAATCTTAAAAAATGTTATTGTCTTCATAAAACAAAATATGAAGTCTTGACCTAGATCATTTGGCTCTTCATCTCTTCCCAATTCAAAATGCTTGCCTCTTAATGACTAGTGTTCTCTTAGATCTGCAGCTGGGCTCAGCACATTCAAGCCCCGGCCTTATTTTCTTTGTAGTTTTAACTCTTTCTGGAAAATCAGCTTAGGCTTCTCACCATAGCTGATCTGCTTTCTGTACTAATGCTGCTTTCCCTGGACAAAGACAGCATACTTGCCCTTTCTGTACCATGTCAACTTGTGGTGTTGGTGCTTGCCTCATTTCTTACAGTCTAATGGGTTTCAGGGACATTCAACATGTTTGCCATGGTGCTATTGGCCTGAAAATATTTAAATGGTTGTATGATGCATTTATCCATTTCCATGCATGTATTTATTCACTTCATACATTTTTTAGTGACTTCAATGTGCTGTGTCTTGTGAAAGGTCCTGGGAATGCATTGATAAACAAGACAGTGGTCTTGCCTCATGAGCTTTTCCCATTTTATGGATATCTGAGCATTTATTTTGCAATATCTTTATTCTACTCAAAGAAAGCTGATTTAGCTGGAAGGAAAATATTTTGTCCTTTCCCCTCTTTCTGCTGCACACCTGGGATGTGAAATGATAGCTGGCACTCCAGCAGCCATCTTTGACCATAAAGTAACTCTGAGGATGTAAGCCAGATACTGAACATAGGACATATAGAAATCTGTGTCCCTAAACAAACCAGAGAGATAGTTCATGGGTCCTGGCCTGTCCACATTAGGAATTCATCTGTGTGAAACAAAAATAAGCTTCTAACCTGTTTAAGATACTGTTATCATGGGTTTTTCTGTTAAATGCAGCAAACTCATTGCCTAATTGATACAACTGCTATTTGTATAGAAGCTTCACATTTTCATGTAATCCAATGCATCACATTTCATCAATTCTAAGACACATTTTTTTTCTACAATGCAGTCTCTGGAATCCATATCATAAAATTCACCATCTTAAATAGAACAATTTGGCGGCTTTTAGTACATGCACAATGCATTCATGCCACCAGCACCAATTTCAGAACAGGAAACCCTGTACCTCTTAAGAAGTCACTCAACATGCCCCCTCCTCCCAGTCCCTGGCAATCACTAATCTGCTTTCTGGCTCTGTAGATTTCCCTGTTCTGGACACTTCATATCAATGCAATCATACAACATGGGGCCTTTTGCGTCTGGCTTCTCTTGCTGAGCATCATGTTTTCCAGGTTCATCCGCATTGTAGAACGTATCAGTACTTCATTTCTTTTTATGGCCGAATAATATTCCATTGTATGGATATAACGCGTTATGTTCATTCATCAGTTGATACACGTTTGGGTTATTTCCACTTTTTGGCTATAAGAATAATGTTGCTACAAGTGCTCGGGTACAATTTTTTTTTGAGGATATGCGTTCTCATTTCTCTTGAGTAGATACTGGAGAGTGGAATTTCTGGGTCATATGGTCATTCTGTGGTTAGCTTTTTGAGGAACTGCCGAACCATTTTCCAACATGGCTACACCATTTCACATTCCCTCCAGCAATCTACCAGAGTTCCAATTTCTCCACATCCTCACCAACACTTATTTTTTTAAAAAATATTTTTATTTCTTTGAGCACATGCACACATGCACAGAGGGAGAGAGAGAGGGAGAAGCAGACTCTCTGCTGAGCAGGGAGCCTAACGCAGGGCTTGATCCCAGGACCCTGAGATCATGACCTGAGCCGAACGCAGATGCTTAACTGACTGAGCCACCCAGGCGCCCTATTGTCTTTTGATTCTAGCCATCCTACTGGGTATGAACCACATTTTATTTATCCATACCCCAGTTGATGGGCATTTGGGTTGTTTCCATCTTTTTACTATTATGAATAATGCTACTACAAACATTTGTGTACAAGTTTTTGAATGTATGTTCTCAGTTCCCCTGGGTATATACCTAGGCATGACATTGCCAGGTCATACGTAATTCTATGTGTAAATATTTTAAGAACTGTCAAGCTTTTTTTTTTTTTTTTTTTTTTTACAGTGGCCACACCATTTTACATTCTTGTCAGCAATGGATAATTCTGTACACTCTCATCAACATTTTTATTTTTTTGTCAACATAATTTAAATGACAAATTTTAATTCTTTCTTAGTGGTATATGAAATAGTACACCTTAAGTCAATGATGTCTTGGAGCCAATGAAATACCATATGCAAATTTTCTTTCGACTCCCATTTCATTTTTCTTTCATTTTGAAATTTAAATAGAGATAGGCACAGAGAATAAACATTTTTATATTTATCACCCATTATTGAGAAATTAGCATTTTTTTCACTTCAGATATTTTAAAATAAAATACAACATAACAGACAAAAAGTTCAAGCCCCCCTTCCTCTTCACCACACCTGTTATATGTCCCCCTTCTCCAGAGATGATCGATATCACAAATTGGGCATCTATCCTTTTAGATTGTAGTTTACTACTATTGCTAAATATTACAAATATATAAAATTTCTTTACATTTTTTAAACTTTAAATATATGCTACCATACTGTTGTCATGCTGCAACTTACCTTTTAAATAAATACTGTTTTTTGAAATCTAGCCAGCGATGTGCTGGTAGATACTTAACTACCAGCTCTTGCAGGGGAAAGGAGGGTGATTTGTAGCTTTTGCTAACTTCTGTGTTGTAGCTACTCCTAACATGGCTGATTAGAAGCTACTGATGTAATATCAACCAGCTTGTAAGGTTTCTGAGATTTTAACAATCAGTTCTCATGAGCTGGCTGCAGCATACCAATAAATCTAACCATATTAAAGCATAGGGATGGGAGTTGCTTTTTTGGTTTTAATATCTTTTTAAAAAGTATTTTATTTATTTGAGAAAGAGAGCACGAGCAGGGGTAGTGGCAGAGGGAGAGGGAGAAGACTCTCCACTGAGCAGGGAGCCTGATGTGGGGCTCGATCCCAGGACCCTGGGATCATGACTGAGCCACCCAGGCATCCCTGTTGGTTTTAATATCTTAAGAATGTATCACAATGTTTTTATCCATTCACTTATTGACCGCCACTTCCAATATCTCTAGGGTTTCATTGCTATAAAAAAGTGCTACAGCAAACATTCTTCTACATATCTCTTGTGCACACATGCAAGACTTTCTGCGTCATTGGGTATGTTTATCACCAACATTACTAGATGTAGAAAACTGCTTTCAAAACTAGTCACACCAGTTCACCCTTCACCAACTATTTATGAGAGATCCCATTTCCCCACAACCTTGAAGACTGGTGCTCAAGGGTATACTCAAGGGTATAATTCCATTGACGATTTTATATGTAGTTGTCCTTCTTCCTGAAATCCAGTCTTTTTTTATAAGAAATTTCTTATATATTTATCATTTTCGGGTGTTTGGGTTTTTTTTTTTTGTTTTTTTACATTTTACTCTGGTATTTACCTACCTGGAATTGATTGTAATGATATAGCAGGTTATTATAGAACATCAAAGTCTAGACCCAAAATTAGATAACATGGCTACTTCTCTCTGAATTTGAGAGAAATGTAGAACTTTGAAATTTAGAAACAGAAACTAAGATGTGTGCAAGGTTGTATTGGTTACTACTGCATTTGGCTTCAAGCAACAAAGAACCACATTAACCGTGGCTTAACTAAGTGTGGTAGATATTTATTCCAAGCAATAAGAAGTCCAAGGCTGGTAAAGGAGGCAATGGTGCCATTCTGGACCTAGGTTCCCACGTTTCTCTGCCATTCTTTGCCTGTAGGCCAATTTTCTCATGCTTATCACTTCATGGTTATAAAATGGCTGCAGTAGTGACAGACTTCATATCAACACTCAAAGCAGGAAATAGGAGCAGTGCTCAGATCAGATGCTTGTCGCAAGGCCACCCTCTGTGCTGGGCAAGTAGTTTTAATGGGAAATATTCTCTCTCATCCTCTAAACAGAATTGGTATTCTGTTAGGCTTGGAAATGAGGAGGGAGATGCCTACCACAAGGGTTATTAGAAATGTGGATTTTATGTACATTGATTCATAGTAGCATCAGAGTGGGTGAATGCTGGGAACTTATTCAGAATTTCTTCTTAAAGATTTATTTGAGAGAGAGTGTGCACGAGTTGGGGAGGGGCAGAGCGAGAGGGAGAGAAAAATCTCAAGCAGACTCCACACTCAGCACAAGCCCAACATGGGGCTGGATTTCAGGATCCCGAAATCACAACCTGAGCTGAAACCAAGAGTCCACTGACTCTTGGCTCATTCGGACTGAGCCACCCAGGTGCCTCACATTTATTCAGAAATTTTGACTACCCAAAAGAACACAGAGTACACAGTGTCTACTTTTCAGTGCTTTGTTTGTCACTATTTTGTTCATCCTGCACTACCCATTAAGTATCTAGGTTTCACTTCTCATTGCCCCTTTTTACTAATTCGAAAAGAATGTAAAATGTTAGAACCGACAAATATTTAACTAGGCACATGCTATCTTATGATGAATTTTCCAGGCATGTCTCCTGCCATAAAAGTGCTGAAAACTTTATAGGCATAGTCTTTATAGTGGGGTGTGGGAGGCAAGCACGTGGGCTTAAGAAAATCTACCTTGTCATTTATTGTTTTGTGTTTGTAAGACAAGTCTCGCTTAGCGTCTCATATTATTAGCATAAATCATAAGTGCTTCTTTCCAAAGTTGAAAACACTTAGCAATACATGCGGCGGGACCAGAAAGGGTGTGGTGACTTTACAGACCATAACCAAGAGGTGAGTCATGGGGATGCTGCACATTAAACAGGAAGGAGGATATCTGGACACGAAAGGAGAACATACATTAGATTCCACAGCAATTAGTCTTTTCCATAAAAGCAGCATCTGGTTTTGGAACTTGCAAGAAGAATAAAAAGAATTTGAAGGAGCTCTGGAGGAAAGCACTGAGGTGCTTGCTAAGTCAGTAATTAATGAGCAAATCCTGTGAAGAAAGCCTGGGCTGTGCAGTGTCGTCACTGAGCGGCCGCCCAGAAACGCCCGGCAGTTGGGACTGCACCTGCGCTGTATCACCGTTAGCACAAAGCGTAGGTGTGCATGTGTGGCTTTGCGTCACTTTTAATAAATATTTATTTTAGTTTCAGTTTTACCCATTCCCCATTCCTCAATTTTATCTATTCTAGTATAGATCAGAGAAGAGTTTCATCATCTACGAGTGCCTCCTTTAATAGTTCTATGTTTGCTGGATTCTGGACTTTCTGAAATAAGAAAAACACTTTTGGATGGTGTGCTCTCTGATCTCAGACGACACGATGTGTGAATCTTAACTCATGTGCCTCTTTAGGACTGCACATGTTACGTAACGTGAGGCACACAGATTCCAAACAAGAATGGTTTCCTTCACCATGGCTGGGCATCACATCCCTGTTTGCGTGCATGTTCTTATGAAAGGGAGCCAGAGAGCGACAGCATCAGGCTGCTGTGAGGATGGCCTAAGGCAGTTTCCATTGCATACCTGCCACACAGGGCTCAGTAGATCCCAGCTCCTTTCCCCTCTGTCCTTCCAGTGTCATCTGCATGCCAAGTGTGTCTGTACTTGCATAGGTTTAGCCTTTGCCTTAGTGGGGCCATTAGAGGGAGCAAAGAGGGGATTCTGGAGCTCTTCCTCCAGAACCCTTGAGGTCAGCCTCCTACCTTGTCTTGGAGGAGCTCTCAGACATACGGACTAAAATAGCTAAGAGATAGAGGACTCTTCATTTCACAGATTAGCAGATGTCAAAACCCCACATGGGGAAAGAACTTACCACCGAAGTAAAAAATACCCTTATGTAAGCTTCTTGATGTCAGGGTCCACATGCCTAGAAGAGTGTAGGCATTCTGTGATGAATTGGCATGAAAAGTACTATTCCCACAAAACCTTTAGAAGGTTAACCTATGATAAAGCCTTAATGTAAACACAAATTTTCTGGATGTCAGTAGTGAAACAGACTGCACTGAAGTCAGGGCCTCCCACTCTGAGAAGCAGAATCCTCTTTGTGGTCATTGTTTTAGAAACTATGGCATAGCTGCTGCTATTCCCTAGAGATTTAAGGGGGGGGAATACTGTTCTTGACCTGAATTCAGTTTACTTTGGTGCCAGATGGTTTTCTGACTATTCAAAATTCTTCTACTCCTATTCAGATGTAGTTCAGGAACTAGGAGTGTCTGAATCTGTGAACTGTAGGCAAAAATTCTCCCCCAATCCTATACGTTCAGAGTGAGACCTATGGCTGTGGAGCTGGGTCCGGTTCAGGTAACACCTGGAGTTAGAGTGGTGCCTATTACAGCATGGAGCTGGGGTTCCTAGAGTCTTTTCTGTGGCTGACCTGAACATTGGCCAGAAGACTACTTAGTTGGAGAATAATTTTTTTTCAGATTTTTTAAAAGGAGTTTTAGGTCTGAAAATTGAGAGGGAAGTTCAGAGATCTCCCATAACCCCCCTGCCCTCCCACATGCATAGCCTCTCCGGTTATCAGTATCCCCCTCCAGAATGGTGTGTTTATTACAACTGATGAACCTACATTGACACATCATTATCACACACAGTTTATATTAGGGTTAACTCTTGGTGTTGTATATTCTATAATGACATGTACCCACCATTACAGTATCCCTGCCTTAAAAATCCTCTGTGCTCTGCCTATTCATCCTTCTCTCTCCCCTAGCCCCTGGAAACCACTGATCTTTTTACTGTCACCATATTTTTATCTTTTCCAGAATCTCATATAGTTGGAATCATATAGTATACAGCCTTTTCAGACTGGCTTCTTTCACTTACTAATATGCATTTAGATTTTCTCCATGTATTTTCATGGCTCCATAAGCTCATTTTCTAGTGAATAATATTCCACTGTCTGGATGTACCACAGTTTATTCATTCACCTGCTTAAGGACATCTTGGTTGCCTCCAAGTTTTGGCAATTATGAATAAAGCTGCTATAAACAGCCACGAGCAGGTTTTTGTGCAGACATAAGTTTTCAACTCCTTTGGGTAAATGCAAAGGAGAACAATTGCTAGATGTATGGCAGTAGTATGTTTAATTTTGCAAGGAACCACCAAACTGTCTTCCAAAGTGGTTGTATATACCATTTTGCATTCCCACCTGCAATGAAAGAAAATTCCTGTTTGCTCCATATCCTTGCTAGCATTTGGTGTTGTCAGTGCTCTGGACTTTGGCCATTCTAAAAGGTGTGTAGTCGTATCTCACTGTTATTTAAAAGGAGAATTCTTCAGGTGAAGATTCCATTTATTTTCCTCCTGCACAGAGGATTTACTGGAGGCCCAAATTTATTATCTCTCTGGCTCTGACCATGGTGCTGAATCCTCGGATCTTGAAAATTCAACTCCTACAATGGCAGTTGATTCAAAGTCTCTCAGTTGTGGGATGTGTTAAAGCGATGTAGGGTTAGGGTGTGTGCCCCTTCTTTCTTCTGTAATTCCACTAACCACAAATTTAAGTTATAGGGTTTATCTATTCTCTTGAACCCCTTTTGAGGAATAGGATAGGGGGAGAATTTTTGCCTACAGTTTACAGAATCAGACACTCTTAGTTCCTGAACTACATCTGAATAGAAGAATTTTGAATAGTCAGAAAAACCATCTGGCACCAAAGTAAACTGAATTCAGGTCAAGAACAGTATTCCCCCCCCTAAAATCTCTAGGGAATAGCAGCAGCTATGCCATAGTTTTTAAAACAATGACTACAAAGAGGCTTCTGCTTCTCAGAGTGGGAGGTCCTGACTTCAGTGCAGTCTGTTTCACTACTGACATCCAGAAAATTTGTGTTTACATTAAGGCTTTATCATAGGTTAACCTTCTAAAGGTTTTGTGGGAATAGTACTTTTCATGCCAATTCATCACAGAATGCCTACACTCTTCTAGGCATGTGGACCCTGACATCAAGAAGCTTACAGCTTATTAGGTAAGAAAAACATGAATAGGAGGGACTCTAATGCAAGGCAGAATATACTAGGTGCTTTAACAGAGATACCATGTATTAGAAAAATTGTGACACTAGAGTGATCCATTCTGATCCGGGATCTAACCAGAAAGAGTTCTCCAGAGTCCTGAGCTCTGGCCTTAACTTCCACTTACATTCCATTTCAGGGCAGACACACCTGAGCTAATGAAGTCTGGTCAGCCAGAAACCTCCTTTTAGAGAGAAATTCCACTTAGTGATGAGATGCTCCTCGAGACTCTCAGGCCTCCTGCTTGCTGGGAGCTGGGGTGGACTGCACTTTTTCCTCTGAGGGGACCACTGAGGGGACAGTCACAGGCAGGTTGGGAAGATAGTGTTAATCTGTCCCCAGACACAAATGCAGCTCCATCCCTACCAGCTCTCTGCCAACAAGCAAGGCAGAGAGATCGGTGTTGGGTGTGTGGGGGAGGTAAACAAAAGGACACACAGGTATTTGTTAGGAAGGACAAACCATATGATCAGCCTTTCCTCAGCTGACTTGGGGGAGGATACTGGTCAGCAACAAGATCAGAGTGTCCTTCATCTAATTAAAACATCGGGTTTTCCTCCTAGGATCTCTTCCTCAGAACTTAAAATACTTCAGAGAGAAAGCTGTGGCATGCTGAGATAGACACCAGCTTTAGGAGAACAGCACGGATTTTTAAATAATTTCATGAAAAGACAGCACTTGCGATCAGTTTACCAATATCTTGAGGTGGAAATAGCCTGAGGAGCACAGTTCCAGGTATGTTACAGGGGGACCTCCATAGGCAGTGCCTAGAACATTGTAGGAATTCAATAAATCTTTATTCAACTAAATTATTGCTGAG
The DNA here is from genome assembly GCF_009762305.2 of Zalophus californianus. Lineage (NCBI taxonomy): Eukaryota > Metazoa > Chordata > Mammalia > Carnivora > Otariidae > Zalophus > Zalophus californianus. The sequence goes on from NC_045606.1 coordinate 84,736,960, forward strand.
ATACTAAGCAAATGGGGGACGGTTGCTTCTCAAGGCCAATGTTGTCTTCCAGAAGGCAAAGAGGAACTATTCACGTGTTTCGGTCCTTGGGGACATGCTCACAATTAGCAGATGGTAATTCTCATGTTCAGTAGCACCGCGGAACTCCTGCTGCTGGGATGAGAGGTGTGAGCTCAGGAGCAGCTCACCTAGGGACCCAGAGTCTAAGCCATCTCTGCCGGCCACATCATCTTCAGATGAAAAAGAGTATACATGTCTACAACTCATCTGTGTCTCTTTATGGACGTTGCCACTTTCACCTTCGAGACATGTCAATGGGGTACTGCTATTGGCCTTACCTTTTAGTAGGAAAAATGAGGGTACTGGCTCATTTCATGCACATCAGTATGGAAACAGGACCTTCTCAAGGTCATTTCAAAGTCATTCACAGGTGGGGTCCTCCCACGAATCTCCTGTTCACTGTTGAGTTGTTGAAGCCCTGTTCACTTACATGTGTCCCAGCCTTTTCCCCCACCCAACTCTCTAATTTTGTTTGTTTTGTTCTCCATGTGCAGGAAGTCAGTAAGCTAGGATTAGAACATGGCTCCATGTACAATCCACACCTCCTTCCTTTGTCCTTGTTCTACCGCCTGCCCTTGACCTTCCCCTCTGGGCTGTTCAGTCACAGGAAGGAAGCCTGAAGGGAGAGGCAGCTGTTTTCATAGACTAAAAATGCCTCCCACAAAAGTATACCCAAGAGCTGTGCTTATTTCCAAGACCAGTTCTGACAGCTAGGAAGGCTGGCGCCCAACTGGCACACTCCAATACCTTTGTCCTGTCACCTCCTGCCACATCAAGCCTTTGGCACAGTATTGGCTACGCAGCCTCTGCCAGGCCTGCACCAACTCTGCCCAACCCATCGCGGGAGGTGTCCAACATGTTTGGGGTTGATAGATTGGTATGGGGCCATAATATATCAGCCTTTTTTTTTTTTTTCCATGGAGGCAGGATTTGGAGAAGTACCTCCATCCTTCCTCTTGCCTCCTCTGACGTCTGATGAACAAGCTCTCTGTCCACCTGCAGACCCTCTCACTGCCCAGGAGGAAGCATTCTGTGCCCGCTCATCTCCTGCTTTTAGAAAGCGCTAATCTTGAGACAGCAAGTCTGTACAGTTTGGCCTGAAGCTCCCTGACCGCACCCACATACCAGGGCGGTGCCAGCTCAGGCACTTGCCTGTGGCTTCCACACAGTGGGCAGGGCTGGCCATTGGGCACTAAAGGCCACCTGGTGGAATAAGCCTTTTCAAAGCAGGGTGGCTCCAAACCCGTTGGCTAGAGTCTGTTCCCTGGCCCTTAGGAGAGAAAGAGTATAGCTGAGGGGTGTGGAGCCCAGAATTTCTCTATAAGCAGATCATGGGAATTAAAAAAAAAAAAAAGTCAATGCCAAAATGATTCTTCCGTCAACAGATTAACAAAACACAATTTCTATGAGGTTCTAAGCTCCAGGCTCAGAAAAAATCAAAACCCATGGCAATGGGTGGCCAGTATGCCTAGATGAGGCAGAACAGAGAAGATGCTAGAGCCTCTTCTCAACCCTCACTGATGCACTATGTCGACAACAGTTCTCCCTTCTAATACCTCTACTTAACCATCTGTAGAATGGGGTAAATACTATTTTGTTTTTTTAAAAGATTTTATTTATTTACTTGACAGAGACATGGAGAGAGAAGGAACGCAAGCAGGGGGAGTGGGAGAGGGAGAAGCAGGCTTCCCGCTGAGCAGGGAGCCCAACGCGGGGCTCGATCCCAGGACCCTGGGATCATGACCTGAGCTGAAGGCAGATGCTTAACAACTGAGCCACCCAGGCGCCCCTAGATACTATTTTTAAAAAAGATTTTGAAATAGGTTTTAAGGATTGCTTGGCTGGTGGAGCTGCTGCTTTTACTACAGGCTATAGGAAATAATCAATGTAAGTTTTACTCAGCAGACTCGACTCCCTAAAGAAAATTATAGCATGGAAAAGAAAAAAAAAACAACAAAATGACTAAGGCACAGGAAGATGGCACAAATGTCACAGGTGTGTAGCATCCATCCACCCAATAACAATCCCACTGGGGCGGTACACCTGGGCTTCCAAGGGGCCTCAACCACATGGCAAATGAAGGCAATGAGCAGCATAGGGCTGACCTAAGCTCGCTGCTGGTCCAGAGATAAAGAACTGTAACTGCAGTGTTGCTCCGATTTCTGGGAAGTCGGTTAGTAGAAACCCTTAACAATTCCTCCTGACCTACACTAAAAATTACATCGTCCTCCTTCCCCTCATCTTTCTCAGCAATACAGAAAACAGCTCCGTTTGTCAGCCACTGACCCTGCAGCCCAAAGCAAGCCCATCTTGCTCCTTAGCCAGTCATGGTAGGACACGCACAGAATCCCAGGAGCTGGGCTGCCCCTCAGGTCCCAAAGATCTGGAAATAAAGACCAAAAACAATGTCGGGTCGTCGGGTACATGGTGATGCTATTAGCTAGTCTGTAGTTCAGGTTAGCCTGTTTTCCTGACATTGTCATTCAAAATTGCATGCCACAAGAGAGCGCGGTCAGGGAGGCTGCTGCTAATGTTGCCTGTACTAGGTCAGATCCCTGCTGGCCAAGCCGCCGCCTCGATTTCTCACCATGATTCATTCCATGGCATTTGTCACGGTGAGCAAATGAGAGAGGGGGCCTTTCATCTCTGTTCAGTCCTCCACTGGCCGTGCCCATTAATCATCCACAGCCACTTAAATCTCAAAGCCCCTTGACTCTCTGAACTGAATTCAGACTAACTCTTGGACTCCGCCTTTTTTTTTTTTTTTTTTTGGTTTCCTAACAGTACACTGAAACTATTTTGTTAACTTTTAAAAAGGCCAGCTTCAAATGTCATCTTTGAAATCTATTATTTTTAAGCCAACAGCTTTGGTAATCGGAATGTCAGGTCTTAAAAGTGACCTCAGAGACGATCTAAGCCAGCAGTTCTGAACTTGGGGGTTAAAACCCTTGGAGGGTTTGTGGAAAGCCTTCGGGGACCCGTGGACCTCTAGAACACACTCAATTTTGTATGCATGTGCACTATTTTTCTTAAATGGGCGGGGACCACAGCTTTCATTAGCATCTTTAAAAAGGACCCCGATGGCGCCGACTTGCTTTAGAGATGAGAAAACCGGGCTCCTCAAAGTACAATGGTGAGACGGCTGGAATCAGACGTGGGTTGCCTGACTTTGAGGTCTTCGCACTATACAATATTGATCTTAAAAATCACACAGACTTTCACTTAAACCCAGTAACACATGGGCTTGTGGCGGTCCTTCTGAAATCCCACTAATTTGATGATCAAGAAACAAGTACGAACCAGCAAGGACTGAGGGAACAAGCGTCACGGCAGCAGGTGAGAGCTGCCAAGGGAATCTGAGGGTGACAGCCATGTGGTGAATGCAGAGCAGAGAAAGCTGAAACCCAAGCCCCCAGAGAAGCAAGCCGCGCCGAACGGCAAGGCTCGGGAGCCAGTGTGGGGCTGAAAGCAGGACTGTGGAAGGCTCCGTGAAATCCACCCTCCTCCCCTCTCCAACACCAGTTCTGCTCTGCAGAGCTTGAACCGGAGAAGCCCTGGACTTAGGAATATCAGGCAGGGCCAAGGAAAGAACAGGGGCATTGCTACAAAGAAGGGCTAAATTTGAGTCCATATCCTGAACAATGGGACTCCCAGACCCTTTCCTCACTCAGTTCAGCCTCCGGGATCCAACAGCCAGGCTTGTCCCTCTGTGTTGGACTATGGTTAGTCAACTCGCCACCACCACCAGCTCACGTAAGGCTGGGAAGCACGTTCCCCAGAACCCCTCTCCCTGCATGGTTCCAGGCTCCAGTGTGCAGTAAGAGGAAGGTGCATAAGATTTGGGAGGCAGAAGGGACAGGAACCATTATTCCAGTGTTGGATGGGGCAGGTTCATGGACGTCTCCCCACCAGCTCCCACTTTGCGGCCCCCTTTTGGTGGCTCCAGGTGGCAGCTTCTTGGACTTTTCCTGAGGCTGCCGGCCTTCCTCACCCCAGCACTGCAAGCTCAAGTCTTTGGTGACAATTTCACTGTCTAGCTGCAGCCTTCAAGACCCTCAGTCCCCCAGCACCCCCTCGCATTATGGAAGCCATCATAACCATATGAAACCATTTATTCTTGTAAACTTTGGAAAGACTCTGTTTGAGCCTGATACAACCTCCAGCAAGAGACTAAAGGATGATTCATCTCTGCAGAAACTAGACCAGACCAAGGGAGGAAAAAAACCCCAAAACTTATGATGATATTGGGAATCCTCAATGAAACAGCTCAATCTCCACTCCATCACCCTGTATTAGCTTTCTACTGCCGCCATGACAAATGACTACAAACCGAGTGGCTTAAAGCAACACAGTTTTACTGTCTTACCATTCTGAAGGCCAGAAGTCGGATACAGGTCTCCCTGGGGTAAAACCTGGGTCCGCAGGGCCGTGTTCCCTTCTGGAGGTTCTAGGGGAGACTGCTTCCTTACTTTTTGCAGCTTCTAGAGGCTGACTGCGTTCCTTCGCCAGCAACATTGCATATCTTTGACCTTTCTCCCATAGTCACGTCTCCCTCTGACCACAGCTGGGAAAGGTACACTGCTTTTATGAAGGACTCGTGTGACTAGATTGATACTACCTGGGTAAGGCACGCTTCTCTCCCAGTCTCAGGATCCTTAACCAGAAACACCTGTGCAAAACCCCTTTTGCCATCTAAAGCATGTTGCCACAGATTCTGGGGATTGAGACGAGGGCATCTCTGGGGGGTCCTTATTTTGCCTACCCCACATCCTAAAATGAGGTCCAGGAGTTGGTAAGTCCTGACAAGGTATACAGATTTTCCAACAGTTTTAAGGCCCAGTCCATAAGTATAAATGGACAGTCAAGAATCTATAGACGTTTGAGCAACCTTCTAACATGAAAGACAAAACTAAAACCGGGCACACAAAGAACCTAGAAGAAAGAGATAATATCATGACCCGAAACCTTCAAAAAGAAAAAAAAAAAAAAAAGGATTTAACATCCTTAGAAACATTTCTGAGTCCTCAAAACAAAACAAAATGCCAAGAAAAACCTTTCAGATGTTAAAAATGTATTAGCAGAAATCAGAATTCAGTGTTAGGTTTTGGAAATAGCGGGGGGGAATCTTCCCAAAAAGTAGGACAAGATCAAACAATGAAAAACTGGGAAGGAAACAAACGAGAAGACTCACAGCGTTATCCTGGGAGGGGCCGATGTGCGAGAAATCAGAGTTCTAGAAAGGGGGGAGAGTGAGAACGAGGGAGGAGGATTACCTAAGCCGTAACAGGGGGCTATTTTCTAGGATTAAAGACATAAGCCTCGGGCGCCTGGGTGGCTCAGTCGGTTAAGCGACTGCCTTCGGCTCAGGTCATGATCCTGGAGTCCCCGGATCAAGTCCCACATCGGGCTCCCTGCTCAGCAGGGAGTCTGCTTCTCCCTCTGACTCTCTTCCCTCTCGTGCTTTCTATCTCTCATTCTCTCTCTCTCAAATAAAATCTTTAAAAAAAAAAAATAAAGACATAAGCCTCCAGAATGAAAGGGACACTAAACCCTTGGCCACATAAACGAAGACACCCTCTATCCTGGCACGTGACTGTGACATTTAAACTCAAGGAGTAAGCGGACTGTTCTAAAACTTCTGGGGGAAAAAAGAGTCAGAAATCAGCACTGTCTCAGACTTCTCAACAGCACTGGGAGTCAGAAATGGACATTATAGTTCTGTAGTAAAGAACTGGCATTAAGTAAGTACATGGAAAATTAAGCAAATTTAAAAAAAGTAAATTATTAATTGTGTAATTTAAAAAGTTTTAAAAGGAAATGTCTAACTATCGCTACCCTGTCAACAGGATTGCTACAACCACCAACACTAATTCTTGACTTAACCAAAAGTCATGCTGTAGCTAAGTCCTGAAAGCGGACGGAGTAGGAGGCATAGGAGTGGTGGTGTTAAGAGCCAAATCCTCATTTCCATAGTAGAAAAGTAAAATAAGGTCAAAACCAAGAAATAGCAATACGAACATTTTGCATGGAGGAAACCAGAGAAACCGATAAATGGGCTGAGAGGCGCTGCTTTGAGGGCGGGCAGAGGGCAGCCCTTCATTGTCGTAGGACTTGGTGCTGCTGATTCGTTGGTCTATGCACAAAGGACAGTGACGGAAATAAAAACGTAAACGTAAAGAACCCAGATGCCCATCAAACAGGTGGGTGGATGAACAAACTGTGATCCACCCACATAACTGGATAGGATTCAGCCTTAAAAAGGAATTTAGTGCGGACGCATGCTACAACATGGATGAACCTTGACAACATTATGCCAAGTGAGACTCCAATCACGAAAATCCACCTATTGTGCGATTCCATTGTATGAATGTCTAGAATAGGCAAATGCACAGAAAGCAGATGAGTGGGTGTCAGGAGCGAGGAGGAGGGGTGAATGAGGAGGTGTTCACTTCATGGCTATGGGGCTTCTTTTGGGGGTGATGGAAATGTTCTGGAATTAGTTGTGACGGTGGCACAAGGTCATGAATGTCCTAAAAGCCACTGAATTGTATACTTTAAAATGGTTGAAATGGTGAATTTTGTTATGTGAATTTTACCTCAGTAATAAAAAAAATAAGGAACACAGTGTAATGGATTCTATCCTAGCATACAAATTCTATTTCATTTTTGCCTAAATGAGAATTGTTTACGAAGTCTCTACATGTTTATACATTCTTTGGTTTTAGTAAACACAGGACAATGAATCAAACTGAAGCCTTTGATGATTTATGGTTTCCACAGTACCTGCGGATCAGTCATCATTTTGATAAGCCAAGATTATATATTTCAGGCACAATAGGCAGAAATGAATTATGTACTAACCTCAAATGTAGTATTAGAAATATTTATGCGTGTTCTTCAGTAAACCTAACAGCTTGCTTTCTTGTAATCTGACACTTTCCTTTCAAAGTTGAGAAATGCCGAAAATTTAATGAATTCAGAGTTCTGGGAAGTAGTATGTTGTAATGAGGTTACATTGTTTTGTTTTTTCCCAATTATATTTCATTTCTCTCTCCTTTGGCACCCTCTTCTTCTGCAACCTTTTCTACTGTTTTTCTCAGTAGTCAATTATTGAAAATCAGTGAGTCTTTCTGGCAATGGAGAAGAGCTGGACCCAAGTCAAGCCTAGAAGCAAACTTTGGCTACTAAGATTTGGGGTCTCATGTGTGCATTAATTTCCAGAGTTCAGATCTATTTTTTTTATGACTTATTTGGGTTCTTTGGTGGGTCACCAAGGAGATTTTTAAAGTCCTGTCTTGCTTAATGGCTTTTTAGGATCTACACAAAGCTTAGCTAAAGTCACCTGATTTTCTCATTATACACCCTGTTAAAAAATTCAACCAGGAGATTATATGTAGAAGTAAGATGTCCTTTCTCTTTCAAACATCACTCATTTTTTCCTAAAAGCCTTACTTTTATATGATTTGTTAAGGATCACCTGGAAATGCTGCAAAATAATGCAGCTCAATGTTTAAGCAATTAGGGAATAGAAATTTTTATTACCCTTTTACAGTTTTATTTACAAAATATTTACAAAGATTAAGCATTTGTAGCACATGATTAATTCGTTGTAAAATTCTGGTAATACAAACTGATACTAAAGGAAAACCCAAGAAGACTAAGTGACTTGGCCAGGATCACACTGCATAGGAATCAAGAAAAAAGGAAATCATTTCTCTTAGATGGATAGTTTTCATTTACTTATAAGAAAATTAAGTAATTACATATTATATAAATAAAAATTAATTTGTACCAACATGATAATGCAAAATAACCGCTGGCAAATCTCATATATGATATTCTTATTAAATGAAAATCCAAGTTTTAGTTTATTAAAAGAGCATTGTTCCTTTTTAGTAAGGCAGACTTGACATTTAGAAGTATTTCTGACTTGTTAGGGTCTTACCATTTTTTATTTGCAGCCACTCCCACCTCCCCCTCAGTGATTTCACATAATAGATTTTTTAAAAAGATTTTATTTATTTATTTATTTAGAAAGTGTGCACATGTGAACAGGGGGAGAGGCAGAGGGAGATGGAGAGAGAGAATCTCAAGCACACTCCCCACTGAGCATGGAGCCTGACACAGTGCTCAATCTCACAACTCTGAGACCATGACCTGAGCAGAAACCAAGGGTCAGATGCTTAACCAACTGAGCCACCCAGCTGTTCCTAGACATTTTTTATTAAGTTAATATAATGGTTATTTTTCCTAATAATTATAAACAAGACTCCTAATTAAAGATCTTGCTAATGTTCCTTTATTATCTGTGAGTAGATCTCCCAGATTTTAGCAAATATATATGCATTTCTTCTCTCTACACACACGCACACACATGCAGAGTTATGAGGCATGGTATCTACTAGGCTATTAAAATATGATACCAATCCTGGAATAGAAAAAGGACATCAGTGGAAAAACTAGTCAGATGTGAATAAAGTCTGAAATTCAGTCACCAGTAAAGTGCTGATGTTGGTTTCTTAGTACTGACAAATGTACCATGGTTATGTAAGATATTAATAATAGAGGAAACTGGATGAGGGACAGAAGACAACTCTATTATCTGTGCAACCTTTCTGTAAATCTAAAGTGATTCTCCAACAAAATCTTTATCTAAAAACATATTAGGTACCATAAGCAGGAAGTCTGAGCCTAGATAAGAGTACTACCAGCTGTAAGAGTCAGCTATTGCTGCATAACAAGTAACCCCAGAATGTAGTGGTTTAAAATAATAAGCATGTATTATGTAACAATTCCTGTGGGTCCTCTAGTTCAGGGTCTTTCAGGGTTGCAGTCAAGGTGTTGGCTGGAGCTGCAGTCATCCCCACACTTGTCGAGAGAGGATTCATTTCCAAGCTCATGTGGCTCTAGGCAGGCCTCAGGTCATCATGAGCTGCTGCCTGAAGACATCTGTTCCTTTCTACCTGGGTCTCTCCACTGGGCAGCTCCTGACACGGGCAGGTGACTTTCCTTAGAGAAACAGAGCGAGCCAGCATGAGTGAACACAAAAGCACGACAGGATCAGCCCATTCATAACCTAATCTTGGAAGTGACGCCTCACCTTAGCCATATTCTAGCGAAGAGAAGTCAGTCACTTGGTCCAGCCCCTGCTCCACTGGAGGGCGTGAACACCAGCAGGTGGGGATCAGTGGGGGCCATCACCCAGATGAGCACGCCCATCATTACATCAACCACTATGAAGAGAACAGTACTCATTAAGGTCACAGGCACAGGAATCAGAGAGATCTGGGTTCATACACCTGCCTGAAAACTTGATAGTTACATGATCTGGGACAAGTTACTTTGTTCTTTGTGGTTTGTTTTCTCATCTGCAAAATGGGAATGATGATAATTATAACACCTACTTCCCATAAATAAATATACCTACCTTTACTCTATTTTGAAAGTTAAGAGTAAATTAGATAACTCATGTAAAATGCTCAGCAAGTGACTGGCACAAAATAAGAGCTCGGTGTCAGACACTATCATCATGATGATTGTTAATGATCCGATTTAGAATGCAAATAGCATGTAGACAAGCTGTGAAACCCTAGGCAAGTGACTAACTTTTCTGTGCTTCTACTTCCTCATCTATGACCTGGGGAAAAATACTACCCACCTGGCAGGACTGCTGGGCAGTTGGCACGTCGTAAGCTGTAAATTATTATTTTTAATGGATGCAGTCTGCTCAGCAAACATTCACTGCCTGTTAGAGTTAGGGCACATCTGTTTTCGTGGCTTTGCTGTTCTCTAAAACAGAGACAAACATCCTTCCATAATAACTATTCTCCCCAAGGCTAACTCATTAAATATATCAATTCCTAATACTTATGCACAGAAGAAGAAAAAAAACCACGTGGCTAATCCATAATGGAACATACATCAAAATCATATTTAAAAGTTTTAGAAAAGGATACATGCCCTTTGAAGCAGATTTATTGTCCTCCACTTAAATTTAGGTCATCCTGGAGAGTAATTTTCATTCCCCGTGCATTTGGCAAATGAAAATGGGAGAGAAACCCTGAATTGGCTGAACAGAGGAAACACAGCCCAGAAGGAACATTTGCTACCGAAGATCCTGCACGCATATGTGAGTGTGAACTGAATGTACAGAGTGTGAATTAGCTCCTGCCCCTCTCAAATGTGAGGATCTTACAGGCGGGCAGAGAAGATGGGGAAGTGAGTAAGTGATCACAGGACCACATGGAGTGCGCCATCAGGTTCTAAAGGACAGAGAAGAAAGCCTCTGCCAGTGTTCTAAGCCTCAAAGTGCAAGACCAACTGAAGGCCTCACAGACATGCACACATGAGCCACGGTTTAAAGAATTAGCTGGAGCGCCCAGGCCGGGGGGGGGGGGGGGGGGCGGTGGTGGAGGAGGAGGAGGAGGAGGGGAGGGCCAGGCAGACGAAACAGGGTACATACAAGCTTGGAAATGTGGAGGTACCTGGAGGGGCAGCAGCATCAAGGGGCTGGGTGAGCTCAGGAAACAGGCTGGGAGACGAGTGCGTATCATGAAGGATGGAGAAGGAACAAGGTCACACTCGTGCTTCAGAAAGATAATTGGTGTTAACACAAAAACAGGACTGAAGGTGGGAGGTGGGACAAGAAAGCCACCAAGGAGGCTCAAGGGTGGATTATAGAGCGGAGGAAGAACGGCCACAGGGCTTGGTGAGGTAGGTGTCCCGCGGCAGCAGGGGTAAGGGCGCGAGAACCGTCCTACAAGTCTGCGGTGTTCAACCTTAACCGTGGGATAGAGCAGGGGGAGCTGGCGTGGGGGGTGGGGGGGGGGAAGAGAATGGGCACGGCTTTGGCATATTAAATTGAGCCAGGTTTAGAATAGCTGGTAGAACTATCTAGGAGCCACTGACAATATGGCAATGAAGAGTTCTGGAAAACTATCTGTACCTAGAGCTCCAGTTCAGGGGGAATCAGTACCTTGCGGGTGTATCTGGAACCAGGGGAGTGAGCAAGACCAGTCAGGGACAACAGAGCCAGGGAGGAAAGCACCCGAGAGGGTTTGGGGGAAATAGTAACCACAGGACAGCAAAATCAGAAGTGACATGACCTCATTTGATGTGGGTGGTAGACAGAAAGTTTTGGCTGCCAATTCCAAGTGTTTTCCCAGACAAAGAAGAAGGAGGTCAACAGGAGGAAGGGGGTGTTAGAAGGGTAGGGAAGGTAGAGAGGCCTGAGCTTTGCTGAGCAGCGTAGAGATCACTTGTTAGGCCAGGTAGCTTCTCCAGGAAAGCGAGAGAATGGGGGTACAAGGCCTGGCATTGCACCAGGGGCCCCCACCTGGGTGTCTGGGATGCCGTGGGGAGACACAGGGTGGCAACAGCAGGCTGACCTTTGGGCTAGATCAGTACCTGTGGGAAGTGGCATGGATGACACCTGGGAGCTCATTCTGAAGCCTTTTCTCCCCGCCTTGTTTGGTTCTAGAAAACCAGTGCTATTTTTGACCTCACCACTTCCCTTCCACGGTAAGAAGGTATAATTTAGGAAAATAGTTCAAATATAACCTCTGGCTTTCTTTACCTTGTTCTCTGGTGGAACTGTGCCGTATCAACTTAGTTCTGTCCTAGACACAGAAACCTAGTTACCTGTACCATTTTTCTTCACGTGCCTTGTTAGACTGAACTTCTAGCCGGCTTGAGCCTGGCACTGCCTTTTACGAAAGTGACCTGGTTAACCATGGAATGAGCTCACCGCCAGACACGAGAGGGTTCGCAGATGAGGTCACGCACACACGTGTCCCACTAGGAACAGAATTTACTCCTTCGATGCTCCTTTCAAATGACCCGAGGCAGTCTTTGATTTTATCCATTTTTTTCTAGGTATCTAGCATCCAAACAAAAAATCCTCAGAAATTCTGTGGAGTCTTCTCTAAAATAAAACTACTGGCCACCTGCTAACAGTTAATCAGTTATCAGCGTTATAACACACACAATTCAGGACAGTGAGAGTCAAGTAAAAACTAAAGTGCTACTTTGGTATTTACTGCTCCGTATTTCCATTTTCTCGGTTCTTATTCGCGGCCCCAAAGGTCACCGACATATTTTCTCTCCTTTCGTCAGCTGCACGGTGCTCTTCCCCAATCATTATAACCGATTTCAGATGGTGCTAGAAAATTATATTGACTCTGAACACCAAAAGAAATCAGTCATCCTCTAAGGGGTCACAGGACGACGTGAGGGTCGGGAGGGACCCAGGAGTGATAAATCCACCGTACGTTTGGCCCTTTAACCCCCACACGATGGAGTCTGTCCTGCAGAAGGATTATCACACAAAACAAGTATGCAGTTCTAATAACAAAGACATCCCTATAACAAGCTTGTTAAATGTGACCACGGTTGGCAGGGTAAGGAGCACGTCAGCTGCGTCAGGCCGACTCTGGCCGTCTGCGCTTTGCTTTCAGATACTCTGGGGCTGTCCCATTCATTCCTTTCACCACTAGCAGTGCCGCTGGTCTCCCCCAAGAACACTGATTTCAAATGGTGCTAGACAATCACTATTTAAATCTAAACCACCATATGAAACCAGCTTCCTGGAGAAGCTTTATCATCTACTTTTCCTTCAGAATGCTCTAACAGGCTCAAGACAACCTAGAAAGGAAAAAGTTGAAATGTGGCTGTGGCCATTTCACTCTGTGGTCTGAAAAGAGCTTTCGTGAACCACGTACGCATACACTGTTACCACCAAATCTGTGGTTGGGGGTCGGGGGACACGCCTGTGACTCTTTATGCCTGGCCTGCCCAGATGCAGGCTCCGTTTTGTCACTCAGAGGCAGTGGCACACGTCAACCCCTTTACTCCTGATGGGAAGTCAAGGGTGAGCCTTTACTTGGGTGAAGAAGCAGAGCCCCTCCTGGCATCAAAGTATCCAGGGGCAGGATCTCAAGGACGTGGTGCTGATGATGAACCTGACCGTGTACATAGAAAGCGCACACAATAAACGGGTGCTCTGGGAGAAGCTGGAGAAAACACTTTCCTAAACCTTACTTTCTCTTTGGGATAGTTTTGATTCAAAAGCAGGACAACGGACTAGCTCAGAGGCAAAGTCACAGTCAATGGTCCTAAGGTTTTTTGCCAGAACGGAATTCCTTCAATCACACCTATGAGTTAAAGATTTCTGTTAGCTTTACTTAAGATTCTCCTCCCCTACAACCCAGAAGTCAGGCTTTGACCTCTCAATTTTCCTTGGCAGATTATTTTTTGCTGGTTTTCTCCTTCCCACTATGGTTCCTTGTATCCTTTTATTAGGAAGACTGTTGTCATCCCCTCAGTGTTCTAAGAACCCAAGAAGATACTTCATGCATCCAGGCCACGGGCCACCTAACAGGATAGGCATTCTTTTTTTTTTTTTAAACTGTTATGAAAAGTTTCAGACATACATTAAATTAGAATGACAATAAAATGACTTCCTGAATTCATCAACTGTTCATTTTTGCCATTTTTGCTTTAGCTATGCTACATGTATGTAAGAACTGTGCATATTTCTTTGCCGGATTGTTTGAAAGTAAGTTGACAACCATCCCAACACTCTGCTCCTAACTTGTTGAGCAGGTCTAAAAACACGAAGTCATTCTTCTACATAATTATAATACCTTTACCATACCTAAGAAAATGAACAATTTTTAGTATCCTTTAGTACCCAGGCCATATGCAACTTTTCCCATCAGCCCAGATCCCATCAGGGTTCACTCACTCAGACTCTTTTTAACCTAAAATGCTCCCCACACCTTTCTTTGGTTTTATCATGACAGCATCGCCTTGTGAAGATGGGTTCTAATCCTGGTGGCACCATTAGCTGAGTCTGTTTTCTTGGCTTAAATAAATTCACCAACCTTCAAGCTTCTCCTTTTGACTTTCCTCATGCATCATCCTCATTTGTCATCTGCGATGAGTATGGGAAAAGCAGCCAATTACAATGTGCCTATGGTTGATGGTTTCAAGTGGGTTCAGCAGGTGCCAAGTCAGGAGGGGCAGGGGGCTTGGCTTAGATCTGACCAACGTTCTTACCCCTTACAGGTAAGGCCGGTTATCTCTTCCTAAGGAGATCCCAACACAAACTCCTCCTTTAGGGAAAAGCATCCACTGAACAGGATGCTCAGGATGCTCCTGTTCCTGGGCTGGTTTTCTCATCCTCAGTAAGTAAGGGAATGACACCACGGGCTTACAAGGATGTGGAGCAATCACCGCAGCAAAGATGCAATAGCCCACTGACTGTGAAGGAATGCATCTACTCTGTGAAGTGACAGTCACCCGTTTCAACCTGTTTCAACCAGTCAATTCAAGCATTTAAACTTAAAAAAGTCCCAAGACAGAAGAATCCCTGCAACCCTTCAATAACTATTTCTTGAATTTTGTGACTCATTTAGGGATCCACCGCATCCCTCTGTGTGTGCTATTATAATTCATAAGATCAGTACCGAAGAGTGCAAGGTGCAGTCAGATTATTCTCATCAGTTTAAAAAATCCAAAATCCAAACAGAAAGGTCTGATTACTATTATTATTATTATTATTTTTTTTTTTACAAATGACTAGTCACAACTTTTGCCTACTACCAGTTAGAAGTGTTTTTCAAGTGACTGGCACTTCAGTTATGGGGACAATTTTTCCTAAAGCATGAATTTCTTCCTTTTACTTATGCCTGATAAGATCATACATATCTCTCACCTCAAATGCACGTCACACTCATACATACACATATGTACTCCACACACAACCATTGGGTTTGGCTCCCTTAGCGGAAACAGATACCGTACATTTTCTGCATTCTACCTTATGCCTGCTTTTCAAAACACTCAGCAGAAGAGCGAAGGTGGATATGCTCTCTTGCCTCCAGCTCTTTCTCTTCCTGTGAGCGGTCTGACAAGGTGTTTTCAGCAGACAGAACTTGAGCATACTTCTCTGCAGTTTTTAAGCCCTTGGGGAGAAACTGAGGTACCGAGCTGGTGACTCAAAAATGACTGAGAACACGCTGAAGTAGAGGTCTTGAGTTCAGGCCTCTGTTTTCACATCGTCTTCTAAAGCACGAGGCCAGTTTCTTGAAAATAAGTCTACGTGAGGAGACTGGTGACCCAAATAACTCGGGGGAAAAGTCACACTGTTCCCTCGTAGGAGATGAAAATGAGTAAGTTGATAAATCAATGGGCTCCTTCATTCTCCTTCCAGTACGTGCACAGTGAAAACAGGATGACAGCGACCGGCTCCTTAACTTGGGTGAAGAAGTATCTGCTTACTTTGTTGAGTCTTTCAGCGACATTCAACGACCAGGAAGGACAGCTGTCTATGAACAGGACAGGCTTCCATTCCTCCATGTCCTCCAATCTCCAACAATCAACCTGATTGCTCTGTATTTTTAGGCCAGGATGCAGGGAGGGCTGAATTTCTGTAACTCGGGGTGTTTCTATTTTAACTATCAACAATTTTAAGGTCCTGTACCTTTTGAAAGGAGTGTTATTTTTTGGCCAGTTCTTTCTCACACACAGAACACACCCCTAGAATTGTTCAACCCTCCATCTCTAGCATTAACATAATCACCTTTCAAGAACAAAAATCCTTCCTTGGCATCTCTTGGCCCACAGGCCCTGAGAATGGGTCTCCATTTCAAAATCCAGTCTGTACCAGCATACTTCATGCTGTTTTTGAGCAAGCTTGCCCCTTTGTATTTTTCCTTCCAAATCTGATAGGAAAGTTGGAGCCTGAAACATGAATCCGTAAACCGCACCGCGAGCTCCTGTGTGGCAAAAACGGAACCGAGCAAGCACATTGTTTTCACTCAAGTGGAATGCCAGTCCATTCTTGCATGAGCAAGCTGGATTAAGAGAACCTCCCCGGAGGCTCGAGGATTGCACAAGAAGACTGTATCTGCCTAGGACACTTCTTTAAGAATGCGGCTTCAAAATGTTGTGGACATCAGGACACGACAGTCCTAACTTGAGGACTTAGGCCAGACTGGAAAGGTGTATCTGGGTCATTCAGTTCTAAGTCATTCTCTTGTTGACTTGCGTGCCTTTAAAGAATGCTTTCTTGCAAGAAGCAGACAAGTGAGTGGTGCAGGCAGGATCTGGGGCTGTGGTTCTAGGCTGAAGTCCTGGCTGTGCTGTTTATGAACGATGGGGTCTTGGGCAATCCTTGAATTTTTCTGAGCCTCGGTATCCTGAGCTAGAGAATGGAGATATGCTTTCGTATGCTGGAGTGGTTATGAGGGTCATAGGGAATTCAGTACATGGAAACAGTCGATTTTTAAAGCACTACACACATATTTATCATTTTATAAGATGGGTGAGAACTCTGGAGTGCCTTTCCAGGGTAAAGGCCGAAATAACCTCAGAAGTAGATGGGAAGGCATTCTGAAAAATGATAGCTTCCCATTTTTGGAACACCTCCTCTGTGCCAAGCACCACACTTTGTGCTTTCTGTGCATTTTCTCAACATTCGCAACCACCGAACGAGGCTGATGGTATCTCCCTTTTCCAGGTGAGGGAACAGAGATTTAGAGAGGGCACGTGACTTGCTCTTGGTCACAAAGCTTATGAATGGCAAATCCAAACCCCAATTTGCCCGATTCCAAGCCCTGGCTTTTAGCCACGATTCTTTCCTGCTCAGTGCTTTACAGACGCTGCCCCGGCTCATCTTCCATGGCCGCCTGGACCTCTGAGCACACACTGGCTCCAAGTTTCAGGGTTTCATCAACGAGCACATGAGCAAATCAGTCAAACCAGCGCTGGTCCCGATTAGCAGAAGTAGCACCAAACAGCCCACCAACAGGCAGGAGAACACTTGGAAACGCAAAAGACCTGGCTAGCACTGCAGGGCCCGGGGGGTTGCGGGGGGCGCGGCGGGCCGGGACCTTAGGCCACATTTCTGACTTGCAGTGTGGCCTGGAGCAAGTCACACATTCTCGGAAGCTTTGTTTTCTCATTTATCTCAAGGAAGCTCAAGTTAGAAGAGCACGTTGGGCGAGTCCAACAGATCCTGCATGCGATTATGACAGGGCTAAAATACGGTCTCCAAAATACAGCCCAGCCGTTTCTCCTTCTGCGGTTCCCATTTCTGCCAGGCAGCGGGGTGGGAGGGGCCGTGTAGGCTTCTTGATCGGGTGTCAAGCTCTGCAACTAGCTAGCTCCCCGCACCGCCTTGGCCCTGGGCCTCCGTCCTCCTCACCTGTCGCATCTGGGTAACAACAGTACCTGCTGCACAAAGCTGTGCGAACTAAGATACGGAAGGAAAAGCAAATTGAGTTAGAAAAAGCACACGGTAAACATCCAGTAAATGATGCTATGAGGCCAGAAATAAGAAATCACTCTTCCTTTGGCACATAGTAAGCAAAGATGTGTCTAAGAGATCTGCTACAGTTTGTAATGACAGGGCTCACAGATCTGGCTTGCATCCGTTTTGCTGTACGTGGATGCATTCCAGAGTAGCTAGCTACAGAGGTGTTTGGAGAATACTCAAACCTGAAAAAAAGCCCTGGCATGTCCAGAATGGCATCTCCAGCTGAATTAACTGAAATGAGTATTTTTAATATTTTCTAACTTCTTTTCCTCTTCCCATTCTCAGACCCGAATATGGGATCAATACCCTTGCTTTTAAGCAGGAGTTCATATTATAGACTTTTTCCAACAGTAAATCGGGAGCTGAGTGCTTAAGAGAAAAAGGAATAGAGATCAAACGCTGATGACCATTTAAAACGATTTTACTGGGGAATCATCCAGGAACAAAATAAAACGGAACTCCCTTAAAGTTGATTTATGAGCACAAGCCTCTACTTACACAGGGACGTAAATGCAATCTGTTGACAGATATTTTCCAGACACAGAAATCCTCAGGAGGCATTTGTTCAGGAGATCGGCACCTGGAATTTAAATGACAGTGTGAACCCTTAGGAAATATCCCAGATTAACAGAGGAAGTAAAAGTCAGTTGTTTGGGGCGCCTGGGTGGCTCAGTTAGTTAAGGGACTGCCTTCGGCTCAGGTCATGATCCCAGGGTCCTGGGATCAAGCCCCGCATCGGGCTCCCTGCTTAGCAGAAAGCCTGCTTCTCCCTTTCCCTTGCCTGCCCCTCTGCCTACCTGTGCTCTCTGTCATCAAATAAATAAAAAATATCCTAAAAAAAAAAAAAAGTCAGTTGTTTTCTCTTATTGCTCCCACCAATATTTTTAAAGAGATGAACTTTAAAAACGAGAAGTAAACAGCACCTTCTCTTTCCTGCTTAAGACACAGAGGTTGGGGAAGTTCCTGTGCCGTGAGGGGCCTCAGGCTGGTGTTCTCTCTGTCCCGGGGTGGCCGCTGCTATGGAAACCGTCTGCCGGCACGAAGCCATGCATTTCGCAGACTGTCAGCGTTTGCTCAGCGAGACGTCATACAAAATAATATATGGTATAAGCCTCTAATTCCAATCACAGGAGAAGGCATAAAAGCACCCTGCCCAGCAGACTTTCTATTTTACAAGTGGACTCTGCAACCTCACGCAGCACAGCACAGTCTCCAGAAGGCCAGCAGAGGGCAGCACTAGCCTGGAAGTACCACCCCACGGCTTCAGAGGCCGCTGGAGGGCAATTTAGAACTGAAACCGCAAGACTTTCTCCCCTCCGTGGTCTGACTTTAAAGCTGGAATGCACCTCTCACCACATCACAGGAGAGGAAGCCCATCAGAGATCTTCGCTTCTGAAAGCCAGTCGTTCAAGGGCACTTTAGTCTTCTGACATGGGACCTGCCACAGCAAAGGGTGGGGGGTGGGGAGTGCCTTTGTAAGAGCTCCAAGGAGGGATCCTCACGAGGGGCTTATGTCCCACAAGCTCACACTGCACCCTGCGAGAGGCACGGTGACTCAGCAGTGTGAAGAAGAGAAGTCTCGTCAAGCTACCACCTATTGCAATGTCTAAGTTAATGATTACACCTCCACAGAGGAGCTTAAACATAGCTGGGGCCACAGAGCAGGCCGCGCTTATCTGCGGCCGGGGTGATACGGCCTGGGTCCAGGCATCAGAGCCAAAGGGGGGAAGGAAACCCACTGTGGTTTACAGGTGTGCTCTTTAAGCTGAGTGTTCCCGAACATGTTCTCTAAGTGACTGCCCGTGCACTTGAAGGTGCCACCCAAACAGGGACCTGTTACGTGGGAGCATTCTTGAGAGCTGGGACTGAAATTCAAGGAGGTCCTGACAAGAGGAATGGTCGAGAGAAACCGTAGTTATATTCAATACTGTCCTGCAACAGGAAAACGAATCTAAAAAAATTCAACTGGAGAAGTACAAACGAGAAGGAAGATCTGTCAGGGTAAACATAAAATTCAAACCATGTGGACTACTAGATCACACATGATTCTGAAGTATTTAAATACTGCTGTAAAATAACAGCGCGTTTCTACAATTGTCCGATGACAGAAATGAGGACAGGACCCCAAATCAGAGAGGGGCGCTTTCCCTTTTTCAACAGTAACAGAGATGCGGGCCAGACTGTGAGGAATGCCAGGCTGCTGGTTTTCTGGAACTTTTCACTATTTGGAAAAGCATTTGGAATAGTTCGTTCGAGCTTCTGAGAAGTCCTGCTTTAACTGACCTTGTCCTATAAATGCACATGATAAGGCCTGATTCTGAGCGCCCACCCCTGCCAGGCCTCCTCTGGGAGCACTGCACCTGCGGCCTCCTCAGGTTCAGATGTCTGTGCCTTATTTACAGATGGGGAGACCAGAGCACAGAAAGGTTTGGTTAAGAACACTGTAGAGGAGTTAGCGATAAGGCTTCTCAGCTACGAGGATAGGAGTTTGATAAATGCATTTTCAGCTTCCCTCTAGCACCTCTGCCTCCCCTCCCCTTATAAGCACTGGAAATCTGTGCCTTCCACAGTGGTTCTTGGTGGTTCTAATCTAAGTGCAGGGCTGAGGCCTGTACCAAACCCAGCCCCTTATCCCCACAGAGGAGAGCAGCAGCCAACGAGCACGCTTACCACTGGGATTCCTGCAGCTTTCTTGAAAGGGAGTCAAAGGTCAACCTGCCTCTTCAACAGGACAGCCTTGGTCCCAGAGGGCCCCCAAAAGAGTCATCCCCCTAAACCTGTAAGGTCTTAGAAGCAGACCTCTATCAATCCCTGCTTAGAATCAAACCTACCCCAGTAAACATCTTTCCCTTATCTTTGCCTTTCCTCACCAGCCCCTGCTTGTCTGAGTTAATGACGCTGAGTTAATACACGCTGCCTATTTATTATTTTTTAATTTTTAAAATTTAAATTCAATTAATTGACATATAATGTATTATTGATTTCAGAGGCAGAGGTCATTGATTCATCAGTCTTTATTTTTTTTTAAGAGTTTATTTATTTATTTGACAGAGAGAGACACAGTGAGAGAGGGAACACAAGCAGGGGGCATGGGAAAGGGAGAAGCAGGCCTCCCGCGGAGCAGGGAGCCTGGTATGGGGCTCCATCCCAGGACCCCGGGACCATGGCCTGAGCCGAAGGCAGACCCTTAATGACTGAGCCACCCAGGCGCCCCAATTCATCAATCTTATATAACACCCAGTGCTCGTTACAACACGTACCCAGTTACCCCATCCCCCCCACCCCCCTCCAGCTGCCTTTTTAATGTCAAATGCAATGAAGGTGACTGCCCATTTAATGGCACATTTAAACTGGAAATAGAGGCAAGCAGCATAAGGTTGGGGACCAGAAAGACCTGCATTCAAATTCTCCCTCAGTCACCTGTTACGTATCTTGGACAAGCAATTTACCCCTTTCTGAACTTTGGTTTCCTCATATTTGAAGTGCAAATCATAACGCTAATTCTCAGAGTTGTGAAAATATAACTAACTCAAATAAAACACAAGGTATGTAGGTCTTCAATAAATGTTAACCCTGCTCCCACATTCCCCTGGGAGGGGATAGCACATCTAACATTTTGGATACAACTTCCAAAGGTAGATACAATCAGTGTATTACCTGTGGTGTGGAAGACTAACCTAACGTTGGACATCAGTACACAGAGGCTGTGGGTCCAGGAACTTCTCTCAGGGGAAAGGATAACATAAGCCAAGGATGTCCCAACAGGCATTCCAGAGTCTAGTAAAAGACATTCAATCTGAAACTGGGATGAGGGTATTCCAAAATTTCCATCTGCCTATTCCTGCACCACCGATTCGTGGAGTTGACGATGTACCAGGAACTGGATGAGACTCAGAAGGTCTGAGTACAAACAAGGCAGATGAGTCTGGTGTAAGTAAACACAAAAATAGATGAGGATAGAGCGTAACAGGACTCCAAAGGAAAATGGCATGCGACAGGGCAAACACAGGAGGCTCCAGTATGGGAGTGGGGAGTCACACAGGGGCAAGCACATCCTTCACAGAGCCAACAGCAATGTGGCAGAGCTGCGAGTCCCTGCTCAACACTATTGATACAAACAGATCTGTTAAAAATCAATCGATTGGCATTCCCTGATGGCCTCCTAAGAGCCCAAGCGTTGTGCTAGATACTACTAGAAAAATACCTAGGCAAATGATGGGACTACAGCTGCCGTGGGACCTTTAGCTGTGGAATGAAGTCACGTTGACAGAGACAAAGGTCATTTAGGATTAGACGAGCTTGAGACAGGCTGACTAGTCCGGGGACTTCGCAGGGGAAAGGGGCTCCGCTGGGCTCTGCAGGGTGGTCTGAGCAGGTGGGAAAAAAAGCAGGGCTTCAAGGAGGGGACAGGAGATCGTGTTAAATGCAGCAAAGAGCTGAAGATCAATGAGACCGGGGAAGCCACTGGCATTTGGCAGGGGGAACCTGGGGGAGTGAGACTGCGGGCGCTTGAGAGAACACTGGATTGCAGAGGGGCAGAGAGAGAGGTGGGGCACTCACGGTGGGAGTCTGGGGATCAGGGATGGCACAAGATGGGAAAAAACATGAAATGTAGGATGAGCAGGAGACACAGATGTCTGTTAAGACCCAGCACGTGGGAAGCACTGGAGACACAGAGGGAGGACAAGGTAGCAGTCCTCCGGGTAGTTGGTGGGCTGGCAGGGGTATGGACAAGTCAACACGCAGCATCAAGACAACGGGATAGGTTGTAGGTACTAGGTAGTAGGGACTAGGAGACAAGAAACTCCGAGGGCTGTGGGGGCCGCAGGGGAGGCCCCCGACTCTGGGGTCAGGAGAAGCCTTCCCAAAGGCCTCCCACTCTCCGTCTCACAGAGGAATGAGCGAGAAGAGATGGAGGTGGTCATTTCCCGTGGGTTTCCTAGAGGGGCTGGGAGCCCCTTTCTCAGGATGCCTCGATGAAAGAAGTATCCAGGCACCCATCTGTCTGGAATGCAGTTTTGGCTGGGGACAGAACACAATGATACCCTGTAAAATGCCTTTCAGCGGGACAGGAGTCCCCCTCCCTGACCCCAAGCCTCTAGCAGGCCAGAGGGAGGGGACCATGTCCCAGGATGCTGACCGACACTCACACTGAGGTGAAGCACATGCAAGCTGGGCCATTTCCACACGCCTGCGAGTGCCGGGGACGTTCACTAGGACGGCCCCAGCACAACCGCAGGGGAGGGCGGCTCTCACACCCTCTCCCTGTCCCCACCGCCTCCCACAAGAGGGCCCTGAATCCAGTACCACCCCCAGCAAGAACCAGCAAGGGCGGGTGAGGGGCATGCTCGTCCAAAGCGCACACAAAAGTCTTAAGGAAACAGCACAAGCTGCTTTCTATTCCATTTTTTTCCAGCTTCCTGTGTAATTTTCTGCTAGGAACATTTTACCCATGGCTTAAATTTCAAACACTTGCTAGATGATCATTTTTTAAAGTACACACAAATATAACAAAGCCAGAAAAAAAAAATCCGAGGTGGATTTAAGCCAAAGCACAGCCTGCATGCCTGTCCAAGTCACTCGGGTGGTGCCGAGGTGCACTCACGCCTGCATGGGATCCAGCCCAGCTCCCGGCGCCAGTGGTCCCCGAGGAAGGCCACGTGGACAGAGGGCACCCCACAGCCAAACACATCTCAGGCCTAGCTCTGGGCAAAATGAACTGTCCACCTTAACAATGGAGACAATACAGGTGATGGGGGCCGGAGTGGGGGTGGAGGAGACACATTGTTACTGATATCCAGAATCATGCTAAGAAGCTAAACACGAATGGTTTTTTTCCTCCACCTTGTCTCCAAGGGCAGGAAGGAGGGAAAGAGTGGCCCTTGCTATTATCAGGATGAACAGTTCCCTCCTATGCAAAGATCTTGTTGGGAGATGCTTCACCTATGACATTACAGTTTACACTCTTAGGGCAAATGCGTTTTGTAATAATCATGCCATTAACGTAACAAAGCAATTAATGAAATTAATGACAGCTACTTGACCGCTTCCTGGAAGAAGGGGGGGAAGGGGGTGGTGCAGGATCTGCTCCCCACGAGGGCTCGAGGGCAGGAATCTGGTGCAAAGCCCAGCTCTCTGACTGGCTTTTCCCCCTTAAGAAAGATTCTTTCACCCCTCGGTTCAGGCTGTTGCCCTTCTACAAAGAGAGGCAGCACCCTCTTCCTTCGCACCTGGGGAAGCTGCTAGGAGGCAGCCGGTGCAGTGGGCGTGCTGACATGCCTGCCCTCTGCCTGGCCTGTGCTCTTCCGGCTCCTGTGGACAGTGCAGGTGGCACGGGGTCCGCGGGAGAGCTGGTCCTGACCCTGTCGGTGGGCCCGGCAGGGTCACTGGCTCACACCCTGGCTTCTGGGGAAACGAGTCTTTCCTGTGGGCTTCTGGACACCCCAGTCCTCCGCCCGGCAGGAGGAGGGGTGCACCAGCTGCCCTTCCAAAGCCCCCCTCCTCCAGTCTGTCGTCCTGCTTCTCTACCCCGTTCCTCCCACTGCACCCCCTCTACTCTACTACCAAGAGGCACTTTCAAGCTTCTGGAGCATCTTTTAAATATTACATTTACTCAGTGCCCCAAAGAGTACAACTTGTTCTTAGAACATTGCTCAATTCTTTCTCCTGTGGGAAGGACTTAAAGTTTGTTTTATTACGATCTAGTGTGGCATAAGTGAATTCCCATCCAAAAAAAGAAAAAGAGACAGAGAGGCGTATCAGGTCCTCTTACTCTGGCACGGAGATAGAAATGTTATTGTTATTTCCGCCCAGGAGCTAATAAATTCACAACTCTGACAGAGACATTTTGAAAAAACTGATGACAAATAAATAACTGATTTGTTTCGTTTTGTAAAAAAATGAAGTTCTCTGTTCCAACCTAAGTAGCTTTCTAAACATTCCTCAAAGGGCAAGTGGCCTCTCCTGGCTGGGAGGCCAAAGGCATACAGGAGCCTCCTCCCAAGGCTTGGACAAGGGACTGTGTGGCCCAAGGAAGGAGGCCGGGCACAGACTGGCCTCTCCTTCAGCTCTGTGGCCTCCAGCAGACCAAAGCCCCGGCTTCAGTCTCCTCTCTGAAACAAGAAAGCTGTATTTGATCGTCTGCCCTTTGCTCTAAAATAAGATGATTCTAAAATATGACAGGAAGCGTCAGGCTGGTTTCTCCTTTAAAGACCTCACCTAAAGGGGTTTCAGTCGTAAGTCCGTGTGTGGGGAGAGAGGAACATTCTGAATCATTCAAAACCATTAAGAATGTTGGCTCCGACTTCTGAAGGGCAGGATAAACAAACCCGTGCCCAGGCGGGAACTCACTTACTGGATGTCTCTGCCTTTTTAACTCATCAGCGCCCAAGTGCTTCCCAAGTACCTTCTAATGGCTTCGATGGTTCCTGCTGTCACACTGGTCTTATTAACACACCTTTCTGAAAGGCTGGGCATCTGTATCTATCTCAGTGCTGAATGCTCATTAACTTCTCTGTATGTTCACCTGATTGGCTTTTTTTTGCAACCTTTATCCAAGAGCAGGTTAGTTCTCCCACCTCACGTGGGTCAGAGGATCAATACAACTTCTTAAAAAATCTTCTTTCCCTAAACTGCACTCCAAACCCAGTGAGTCTAGACATTCTTTTGACTGAAATGGATTCTAGTACAATCAACGGACCTCTAACCTCTAAATGCACTTGGATGCAGCCTTTATCGATCTGAAATCACGAAGGTTGTAGGGATCAGCATATACTTGGTTTCTAGTAGAACCTGCCTCAATCCTTCTGCCTTACAAAAAACTAGGAAAGCTTTTAACGTGCCATATTTTTCTGTGGCTAATTTTTTAGATTAGATTTAGATTTTTTTTTTAATATTTAGATTTTTTTTCATGGCAAGTAAACAGAAGAATAAAGGAGGAACTTGAGTGATGTCTGGGCCCCAGGCAGGTCACAGAGCATGTGCATACTACCCAGAAACTCAAAGGACAATCGGCTCAAGAAAATGACCAGGTTAGGTTTTTGCCTTCAGAGACACTCAGCTGTGTAAGAATTAACTTGGCACATGACGGGTAAAGTTAAAAAAAAAAAAAAATCAACTTTGAAGTTAAAAAATTCCATACCCAAAAAGCGAAAAATGGGATGCTACTTTCTGTAAGTTTGAAAGCTCACAGTGATGACAGAGCTCTGTCAGGCATGCACGACATCTGCAATCAGGCAACTGGCTGATTAATTGTCACCAGACTTTTTTATGGCCTTATAGAACTGAGGAAGCTGGTAGTATTTCCTAAGAATTATTGTTCAGTTGTGAAAATGCAGAGAGAGTTTTGCTTTGTTTTTTGGAAAATCCCGATCAGCTGAAATGATGACTGGGTAGTCAGACTCACACTTCTTTTGCTACTCGATAAAGGCTTACTCTGCCAGGCAAGGAGAGATATTAGAGTTAACTTGTTTTTTGTTTTTTTGACTGAGGTCATCTCTATTCATTGGTGTCGTAAACAAGCCAGACTTTTTTTTTTTTTTTCTCAAAACCTCCTTTCAAAAGCAACAGTACATTTTTATCCTCTTTGGGAATGAAATAAAAGCATCATAATTTTAAAAAACAACATCCATCAGCGTACCTATGAATAATAAAGAATGTAAAAAAAAAAAGCAACCCTACACATCTCGTTTGATCATTTCCTAGAATATGGACAGCTTACGTGGCTCTCCGTTTTAGTCCTTAAGCTCTCTTAATTCACAAGCTCAAACAGAATTTTAAATCATTTTAAAATTATCTTCATTCCATTTTTAGAGACATCAGTAAATGGATAATTCTGATGTGTTTAAATAAAACCACCTTGGGCCGTAACTGTCATTGTGAGAAAAACTCTTCGTGCTTTGCCCAAGACACCAGCTAGGGACTCGCATTAGGATCACTTCCTTTTTGGTTCTTCAATGGGCTTTATTTCACTTTCTTATCAGCTCAGTGACACTCTAGATGCATCAAGGAATCCATTTTTCCTTTGCTCCTGCTGCCACTCTAAGAGCCCTCACAGAGCCCAAAGAGGTGGAGAGTTCCCAGTTTGCCCAAGCTGGCCTCTCTAGGGCACCGTTCCCAGGGTGGTGACTCAGCTCTGGAGGCCACCTGCTGCGTGGGTGCTGCCACCTTCCGGGTCATTACCAGTCACGAGGGGAGAGGAACGGGGCAGAGCTGAATGGACCCAAAGGATCAACAGCTCAGAGCCAGGTCAAGGACAGAACCAGAAGGAAAACCTTTGTTTTATGAAAGATCCGCCCCCTCACAGGTGAGGCGTTACATCACAGAGGGGCTTCACACCTGGATCCTCCAGTTCTCCGTCTCCCCAAGAGCTTCAAAGCCGTGATATAAAGTGAAGGCGAGGCCACAGGGCAGCTCCCACTTTCAACACCACTTTAAGTCACCACTGGATTTCAAAAGCAATAAATGGTGCCCACTGCCTGCCAGATACCTGAGTGCCTGTGTTTGAGGCCTTCCTTTCCACCAGCCGAGCACAAACCGCCTTCAGGGCATTCTCTCTACTTCCCTGAGATAAACCCTCTGCTCCGCTCCCCTGCCTTGCAGGGCTCCCTTGCTATGGTGTTTTAAGAAAACAGATGAATTGTTAGCAGTCACAGACACTGAACTACCCCACCTGGGATTCCTGGATTCCTTGCCCATTGTCATGGTCGGTTTGGTACTTCCCACTTGCCCCGAGGAGCCTCCCTGGACCACCCTGGCACTCACAACACTCCTGTCTTAACCATGTAAAGTCAACTGAGGTTTACAGAGTCCAGAACTGTGTTAAGCCCTTTCAATCAACCACAAACGTATGCCGGGTCGGATGCTCTATCAGGTGCCGGGAGCAGGAAGGAAAAAGACACAGTCCCTTAGACGGATGAGAGAAGCGGGCAGCGCTGCCCTTCGGCACATGTGGGGAGCCCTGGGGACAAGGGAGTGGGGAGGGGCGCAAGGGGAGTGGCAGGTCTACTGAGGAACTCTAGGCTGAATCTTAAAGGGAGGGCAGAGTTTTCAAGGAAGAAGAGATTAGACAAGGAAGGGGGATGAGGAGAAGGAGGGAACTGTGCAAGGGCACCTTCTCCTCAGCTTTGCTGCAGCTTGGGGTTCAACGGTGGGGGGCCCATGGTCCGTGTGAGGGAGGGGCACGCCGCAGCACTGCCTGGAACTGGGAATTTTACAGCCAAAAGGCACTTCCACATTCACTACCTTGTTTCATCACCGCCACATTCTGGAGCCATTTATTTGGCAATTAATCACACACCGCCCTGTGGTATGTTTACTTCTGCTATCTCGTTCCTTAACGTCTCCTGCATTTTTTTGTCATCGCCCTTCTCCTGGACTATCTGCTCTCTGCAGGTACACAACAATACCTTCTTTTTGGATGATTCCAGGGGGACCGGCACAGCAGCTACACCCACAGACATTCAATAACATAGGTCTTAACTGAAATTTTAGGATGTGCTTTTGCCATCCTGCCTGTGAAGTAAGTCATTCAACCCATCAGCAAGTAATTCTCGAGTCCTCACATTCAGATGGTCCTTAGGGCAGGTATAAGAAGGGGCCTGAAATACAGGTGAGGTGGGGTCATGCCGGGAGCTCCTGGACTGCCAGACTAAGGAATCTGGAACTCTCGCATAGAAGAGTTTTGAGCGGAGAAGTGATCGTGACTGATGCATGCTCAGAAGAGATTACTCTGGGGGCGCCTGGGTGGCTCAGTCATTAGGTGTCTGCCTTCGGCCCAGGTCCTGATCCCAGGGTCCTGGGATCAAGCCCCGCGTCGGGCTCCCTACTTGGTGGGAAGTCTGCTTCTCCCTCTCCCACTCCCCCTGCTTGTGTTCTCTCACTCTCTGTCAAATAAATAAAATCTTTAAGAAAAAAAAGAGATTACTCTGGCGGTAGGATGGGCTAAAGCAGACAGGGAATAGCACAGGGAAGGTTAATAAGCGTTGCTTCCCAAGGTGAGAGTTTCTCTACCATCTGCCCAGACACAAGGGTTGTCTTTGCTCTGGGCCCCCCTGGGCTTCATTCTTTCCTGAGCTCCATCACACCTAAGAGGGACACTTGCTGATTCGGCTCTTTGTCTGCTTTTCTTCCCCTTCCCTTTACTCTTTTCTAATAATTAGTGAGCAACCATTATATGCCAGACATTGTGATAAAGATTAGAGCCTAATATCTAACATAGGGCAGAGGGTTTCCTGAAGGAGGTGAAACAGGAGATGAATCTTCAGAATGAGTAGGTGTTAGCAGTTAAACAGAAGAGGAAGAGAGAAGAGCACATGCAAAGATGCAGCCTGGGGCAAAGGAGCTGGGCTTGGGGACCTCCTGAGAGATGTGCTAGAACCTGGAAAAGGAGGAGCCATTAAAGAAAGACAATCAGATTTACATTTTAGCAAGATCGGTCTGGAGCCTGAAGGTAGTGTGACTCTGGAGTCAAAGACAGGACAACGTACAGATGTGACAGACGCAGAATGGATAAGCCCAGGAGATGGAATACAGGTAGGGAAAGGGTGACTGAGAAAAATCTTTGCAAAACACCTTTAATCACAGGGGGGTCCAGCAACAGGTAACACACGCACTGCCTGATTCTGGCCACAAGGTGGCAGCAACACACAGTCATTCTTGCAGCTGGCCCTCTCAGGTCTGTTTGCAAAAACACTGGGGACATTTGGTTTTGACCACCAGAAGTGGCTGGCTTTTTTTAGGCTTTCTGGACGAACAATTTTGAGTAATAAAGAATAGTTACCATTCTCATAGTTTAGCTCACTGTGAAGTCAGTTTAAGACATGAGGTATTCAGGGTGGCTTCTCCTTGCCCCCATGAGGTCTGCCAAAATTTCAGGTTTGTGACTTGCAATACCATCAGCACAACTTTGCTGCCCTCATCTTGTGCTTCTATCCCCAGGCTGCTCACCTGGTTAGCCCCCCTCAGATTTGTAATGCGCACCAGTCCCTGAGCCTCTGGAAGGGCAGCAGAGGGACCTCCTCTTGCCCATGAGGTGGGGTTGTGGGGGTGGGGGTGGGGGCCCTTTAACGATGTTGTTCTTAGTGGAAGATTGGATGGAGCCACCCAAACTGAAAACAACAGGGCTCTCCACCACGCAGGGCAGAACAGCGAACTACATTCTGGAAAGGAGCCACAGGCTTCGTAAGCTTGCCCCACAAACACATTTCTCCTCCCTCTGTAAACCTTTCACGGCAGAAGCCGTGAAGTATCAACCGATTTGGGGGGAAGCCGCATAAAAACTAGTGTTCTTCTTCCCTCTCAGTGGGGCTATTGTAAGGGTAGCCAGCTGAGCCCTCAGAGAAGCGTGCTGAGAGTCTAAACAGTGCAGGTTGAGAAGGAAGTCTCCGTGAAAGGGTTTTAATCCAGGAGAACCAGCTAGTAAAGAGCTTGGCCGCCACGACTAAGTCGGACACGGACCCTTGAAAGCGCAGGAAAACCGGTGAATGCCACCTGGGGGACCCTGGCAAGCGTGGGGGGCACCGTGTCCATATCCACGACCACGGCCTACCCGAGTCCCCTTGTCTCCACGGCATGGAGGGTATCTGAGGGCTGAGCTGGGGCGCTGGGTGGGACTGAGTGCGACCCCTGGATCTGCTGCGGTGGGGCTGAGGTCTAGGCCTCAGGGAGGGGGGCAGGGGGGAGGCAGGGCATACAAGGAGGTGCCAGCCTGAGTGCTGCTCCACAGCCCAGAGGGCCCTGGCACCCACCTGCTCCTCAGCTGCCCTGGTCCACCACTTGCTCTGATGGGCTCTCCTGTGAACACACTGGCCACTCACTGTCTGGGAGGAAGAGCAATAGCTTCGGTCACCCGGAGCACCACGTCACTTTGCCTTCCAGGCATTTCACTTACTGCCCATTCGAAGTCCGGCCAGCGGCCCTGTGAGGTGGGGACCATTCCCATTTCATGGATGAGGAAACTGAGACACGGAGACATTAAGTAACTTCATGTGCCCAAAGCCACATGGCTAATGAGTGGTGGAGCTGGGATTCAGACCAGTGGCCTGACTTCAAAGCCTGCGTGCTTTCTGCTGCCTCATCTCATCAACGGGGAGAGAGCGAGCCCAGGCACCCTGCAGAACCACCCCGGGCAGGATGGACATGGAGAGTTGGAGGGAAGAGGCCAGACTCTGGCCTCCTAATCCCACCCCAGTCAGCACTTCCTCCACATGTCCTCTCTTCGATGCTCGACGGCCGGGAGAGGCAGATGGGGCCTCAACTGGAACTCTGACCGGCCAGGCAGAGGCTCACTGAGAGAAGCTTTCCCTTGTACAGAAATCAGCTCACACTTTTCTTGTCACCCACAAAAGCGCTTCAGTTCTTCAAAGTGATTCTGGGGAGGGCCCCTCCACCCCAGACAGGATCCCATCCGTCAATTTCTCGCATGTTGGACGTGATTTCTCACCTCACTGAAGTTTTTAGTTGATTCAACATTGCCAGTGGTTTAAATCAGCGCATGGAAAGTTAGAAGAACCTCACTGCAGAGGTCACATTGTTCTCCACATCAGAACTGCAACGCCTGCTTGAATCACTTCACAGGAAAAAAATAGAGCAAACCATGTCCTCAGGCCCCAACTTCCAGGAAAAACCACACTTCTGAGGCAGAGAAGGGGTCCCCTGGACACAGTGGGACACGGGACCCCCCTCACCCCCCCCGGGGAAGCCCTCTGCAATAACATCACACGTTCGGGCTGCACCGAGGACCCTAAAAACCAAGCCCGTAACGTGGGTTTCAAAGCTACTCTTTGTCAAGTCAGCAACCCACCAGCCCTCATGAATATTCTGAAGTATAATATGGAAGCGAAATGCGTTACACACGAAATTAGAGCAGATGCACTTACCGCCGAACACCCTGCTGGAATGACTTGGAGGGGGGCTGGCGGGAACCAGGGTTTCCAAGCAGCCCTGACATGCTAAAAATATCTCTGACTTCTCCTTTCATCTGTCTGGTCACTGTCCCAGACGCAAGCTCAGCACCGCCTGGTCCACAGAACCTGCTAAACTGCCGTCTACCTCCACTTCTATGGACAGAGAGAGAATATTCTCAGACGGGAGCACGAGGTTACAGATTACGGTATGGCAACATCGCACTCAGAAACAGCTGTGGGAGAGAACTGCTTCAGACTGGCACCTCAAGAACACTTGGAAAGTAGAGTCCTTTTTTTAAGGAGGGGGGGAGGATTGATTACTTTCACTCCCAACTGGCGGTAACAGCTCACTCCAGAGATCCAACTACATGTTGGCACCACTGTTCCTAACGATACTCAAGCAAATTAGATCTTATAAAGGGAAACTTGTGCGTAATACGCCTGTGGACAAGCTGCTCTGACCTCCTCCTGCAGCTTCAAAGATACCCTGCTCTATTGCATAACCCACAGCCTTGAAAAAATCAGCTTCTCCTGCCAGCACCTTGGCGGCATCCACCTGTCCCTACAGGTAGTAAAAGATTAGAAAGATCAGAACCACAGTGTTTACACAACACTTTCCAGTGCTCTCCTCCTTCTAGCCCCCACCTCACCCCCAAGTTCAAAGTTCATTTCTTCTAAACTAGGGGCAGAGGTGGTTCACAGGGCACACAGGGAAAGAGTGAAGGAGACGCAGGCTTGCTCCCAGGCCTGTCCCCTGGTGTCACAGGTGTGTGTGGGGGGGAGGTCGCAGGTGGAACGGAGGCCCTGGGGATGGTGACAGCACTGCAGCAGGGGAGGGGGAGGGGTGGGGGGAGGGGAGAGGGGCTCGTGAGGCAGGCAGGCCCCAAGGCCGCCGGATGCTCACTTGGGATCCCCAAACTTGCGGAAGTTTAAAAATTAGAAAGGGGGCCCGATGACGGTCCCTGAGGAAGCAGGTTCACTGAATTCAGTGGATGACCTTCCCCAGAACGGCAGGGGCAGGGGGAAACTCTGCAGGTTTCACTTTTCAGAAGAACCAAGATTGTGTTTTTTACTCCTATTGCCTTGCTATGTTCACCACCCAGTTCTTCAGCTCACAAGACCTGTGTGTGGGAGCCATGGCGGAACTAATCCCATCCATTTAAAGTCATTTTATAGTACCTTGGGCCTATTTTTTCATGTTTTTTAGCACCTGAAATGACTCCTGGTTACAAGTTCACTAAAATCTGCTTTCACTATTATGTCCTTATTCCCCCTGAGAAGTGACATTAACAGGAGAGGAAAGCGTCAGGCAGTCTCTTGGGGATGAGGGCTTTCCTAAAAGAGCCTGGGGGATGCCCTGGGCTGGCGACACTTAGAGAGGTTATTAGAGTCTCCAGGACACTTCTGAGATGGATGCCTTCCAGAGCAGGGGCAGACCAAACGGAAGGCCTCTGAAGGGCTGTACCTGCTTGCCCCCCCAACCCTCATCCTGGGCCACACCCACCTTCTTCTTGATCCCCAGAGGCCAAACACGCCCCCCCCCGCTCCTACAGAGCCTTTAAATGTGCCGTTTTCTATGCTTGGAAACCTCACCCCCAAATCTCCCACCCACACAATCCTTTCTCAACCTTTGGCTCCCACCTTAGAAATTAGCTCCTCAGAGAACCACTCAAAAGGGAGCCCCCCTTTCATCTTAAAGCACCTTTTCCCTCACAGCACGTAGCCTGAGTTTTTTAATTTAATTTTTTTATTGGACTGCTCTTCTGTGCACTTACTTAGCTTCCATGATGGGACAGAGACCATGCTTGTTTTTTTAATCCCCACCACCATCATCATCATCCTGGTGCCAACCAGAGCCTGGCCCACAGCGGATGCTCATGAAAGCTTGATCAGTGAATGAACAATGACCCGAACCTCCTGTGACCTCCCTGAGTTGCTCTGATCTCTGAATGACCTAGAGGAAGTCCCTCTAACCACATTTCCATCTGTTCCTGACCTGCCCCCCCTTCACCCAATAAAACCGGAATAAATGCTGGTATATCTTCTGACTGCAAATAACCAGGTATAAAAGGAGAAGTTCATAACTGACACTCCCAAACAATCACTGAAAGGATTTATGAACTTGGCCTAATGTTCTACGGTGGTGGCAAAATTAACTTCTCTACGAAATTTAAAAATTCCTCCCTTGGCCACAGTGCTGGGATGACCTAGACCAGAGTACGGCTGAAGATGAAATCCTGAATTTTGCAGCTTAGGAAATGCTGCCCCTGATCTCTCTTTCTTCCTCCTCTGACTGTGCCCTATTCCTTGGGCTACCTGCTTGTGGGAATGACGCAGGCCTGCATCCCAGGTAAGTCATTCCCATCTAGCTCTGTGTGTCTAGAGATGCTGCCAACTCACTCGCTTCCACTCTGCTCCCCTGCAGGCCTGTGGAGAACACCCCAGTCTGTTATTAAGATCTGTTCAATTGTTCAATTACACGGCCCCTTTCTACAGAGGGGGGCAATCTACAGCCAGCAACCTCTCTACAGCCTCTTCCTTGCCAACCCAATCAGCCCCCAACTCACATCCTCTTGCTCACTTTCTCGCTGTGTGGGCACACACCCCTCCCCTCCCACCCAACTCACTTCTCACTCCCCAGCACACCATGAGCTTACGCAGTCAACATGCTCAGGGACTTCACCTGAACTCCTTTAGCTCTCCACTTTTCCAAAAAGCCCAAGCCCCAAGGAGAGAAGGGCCGCAGCCAGCCTGGGCCGAATCCAAACAAGAGATTCACTGTCAGCACCTTGAAACTTGGAAAGAATCCATCACGTGTTAGTGTAAGGGGCTCACTGGGAACTCGTGGGAGGTAGGAAGATGCCAAGGGGGGAAAGGGAGAGAAATTAAAGTTTGTCGATTCTCCCTCTGGATCTTGTTGGTCAGGACAAGAATGACACAGCTTTTTTTTAAGATTTTTATTTATGAGAGAGAGAGAGAAAGTGCGAGCGAGAGCAGGAGGAGGTGCAGAAAGAGAAGGCGACTTCCTAGAGCTCAACTTGGGGCTCCATCCCAGGACCTGGAGATCATGACCTAAGCTGAAGGCAGACGCTTAACCGACTGAGCCACCCAGGTGCCCCAAGGATGACACTGCTTTTGTTACAGATTCTAACACCTGTTTTACCTATGGGTAATATTCACACGGACATTAGAGCACAAGATCTGGGGCCAGAAGACCTAAGTTCAAATCCAGTTGTCCCCACCTTTATCCACGGTTTCACTTTCCAGCTACCCATGGTCTCAGGTCTCAGTCACCTGTGGTCACCCACAGTCTGGAAGCTGATGATCTTCCTTCTGACTTACCATCACAAGGTCAGTGATAGTGGAAGGCTAAGTCACAGTGCTTACGTCATTCACCTCCCTGCGTCTCACCACAAACGCATTCTATCATCTCATGTCATTGCAAGATGGATGAGTACAGCATGGTAAGATATTTTCAGAGAAAGACCAACATTTATGTAACTTTTACTACAGTATATTATTATAATTATCCTACTTCATTATTAGTTATAGTTGTCAATCTCTTACTGAGCCTAATTTATAAATTAAACTTTATCATATGTATGTATGTATGTATGTATAGGAAAAAACAAAGTTATTTATAGAGTTTGGCACTATCTGCGGTTTCAGGCATCCCCTGGGGATCCTGGAGCATGTCCCCCCAGCAGGTAAGCGGGCTCTACTGTACTAACCATATATATGCACCAGGGCAAGTGATGTTTCCAGCTTAGTACAATGAGGATCAAGGAATCTACTCCCCAGAGTTGCTGTGAGGATTCAGGAACGTAATGTATACAAAAGTACCTTATAATCTGCAAATATTAGACACTGCATGGATTAGTCCCCTTTGTCACCAAGTATGTCATTTCTACCTCTCATTCAAACACTTGTTGAATTTCTGGCATTGTCAGGCACTGTCTTCTGGGTCAGGGTGTTTATCCAAAAGTAAACAGTACCAATGCTGGCCAGAAAAAGGAAGTTAGGGCCTCATATGTACGTGCACAAAGGGTAAGCAGCGGGTGCTGTGGAAGCACGCAGGGGCCTGACCAGGTCCTGAGCAGTCAGGGAAGGCTACCTGGAGGAGGGTTCATCTGAAAGGAACAAGAGTGGTTGGCTAGGAAGAGAGCAAAGTAAAGAGCTTCCATGCAAGGGGCAAGCATGACCAGCTTCATTTGGCTGGTCCAGAGACCACTGAAGAGGGGTAAAGATGGGGTGGGAGTGTCAAGAGATGAGGGTAGAGCATGAAGGGCCTTTGTGCCACATGGTGGAAAAGCAGCTTTCCCAGATGAGGCACTCAGTAGCCAGCTCAGCAACAAGAATATCACAAGACAACAGATTTTGGGGTCCTGACAGTGGGCCTGAACTTACCGGAAGGCACACATTAATAAGCTTCTATTCATTTCCAAAAATAAAAGAAAAGGGATTCCATCACGGGCCACACCAAGTTGGGGTTTGTTCAGTAGTTGGGATAGCTGCTTTGTTAATTACTTTTTTTGGACATACTCTCTAATAACCAGCAGCACATTTGCTGGAGCTGTGGGGGTAGGCTGTGGTTATATGCACCATTCATAACAAGCTGTACCAGGTGATCCAGGCAAGGTATGGTGCCAGAATGCCTAGGTTTGGGGGATGCACCACAAAAGAGAACTGACTCCATGAAACTGAGTGGCCCCAAAGGATAAAAATGCCTCCAAAATAGGAATCATTTTAAAAACTTGGGCTCAGGAGCTAGACTGCTGTGATCTGAACCCTGGCTCCCCCACATACTCACTGCATAATCTTGGGAGAAATGACTGAACTTCTCCAAGCCTTAGTTTTCCATCAGGAGAGTGGGTATGATGACAGCACCTGCCTAACAGGATTGCTTGTTAAAACAGACATACAGTGCTCAGCTCTTTGCACTCAACAGTGCTAGCCAGCTTACAGTCGTTACTGTGTCATCACGAGTCTCCTGGGTTGGGGCAGGTCTACTCTCACCTACAGGTGATGTGAGTGAAAAAGTGCAGACGTGAACACAGAAATGAATGACCCTGTTAACCCTGACCCCAGAACACGGGTGCCACAGGAAATGCAACCGCAGCGACCCGGCCTTCTGGGTCAGTCATGGTCGGTACAGATTCGGGCAGAGCTAACGGACACTCTCTCACAAGAAGAGGGATCCTTCAGCTTCACAGGAGAGGGCTCACGGTTCAATCAGCCCATGAGGAATGCTATACTGGAAAATACTCCTCATCTATCCAAACACTGTTTCTGAGCCCTGTGCTGACTTTTTAAAAAATCCTTCAGAGTAACACCATGGTGTGTTTCCTTCAAGCTTCTCTTCAAGGTAGCTACCTTAGAAGTTCAAGGATGTACCTCAAATATCTCCCGTTTTCCTTCCTAACCTGTTAAGTAATCCCATTGCCTGTGAATATATCCAAACTTTATTTTATGCTTTAATTTAAACTCATCTTAGAGCTATTTATATTTTTGGCATGTTTACACCTTTGCAGATACCAGGTTCCATACAGGCGTGACTCACTTGTGAAGCGGCCTCCTCTGGACTCCCAGGGCTAACATTCTGGGATCTGGTAAATTAACTTCATACTCATTCTGTAGCATTTATGATCTCACAATCTTATTTCCTGCAGATCTAGCCTGGAAGCGAAATTTTAAAACGAGCTGTGGACTGAGGAGATGATTCAGAAACCTGATGCACAGCATGGTAGGGACTGCTGTGAAGAGTTAGTCTTCCTCACATTTTAACTGTAAGGAAAATAACAGGTTACAGGAGTGCTTTCCAACTACCCTCCCTTGCTCCTGGCAAATTCAGGAACACCAAAGAAACTCAACCCCCTAGCACTGGCGTATCTGCAGTGTGAAAGGTAGCCCTGGACTGGGAGCGGGGAGCATAGTGGGGTTCCCTCTGGGCCGGAGAGGGGGGCACGAGGAAGGATGTGGGGGAGCTGCTTCTCAAACACAGGGTAACAGGAAACGGCTTGGCAGGTTTGGGAAGCAACAAGCTGACTCTTGCTGGAGCACAAACACTTAAGAGGGGACAATGGCAAGAGAAAAACGCAGCTTATTTCATTGTTTTTCTGAAAATCATTCACTCGGGCGCCTGGGTGGCTCAGTCGGTTAAGTGTCTGCCTTTGGCTCAGGTCATGATCCCAAGTCCTGGGATCGAGTCCCGCATCAGGCTCCCTGCTTCTCTCTCTCCCCTTACTGCTCCCTCTGCTTGTGTGCTCTCTCTCTGTAAAATAAATAAATAAAATCTTAAAAGAAAGAAAAGAAAATCATTTACTCAAAGAGAATGCCTCTTTTGAATACGGATGTTACAAGAATGCCAATTTAGGTTATGTTAAATTAAATTTTTTCTATCCTTAAATGCCTAAACATTTAAGTTGTCTAGACTTCTAAAATCCCACAGCATTGCTCACTAAGAGCAGGGAATTTAGAACAAAGGTGACACTGGGCCACCACAGAGTGAGTTTCCTGGAGGTCAAAGGGGACATGCTCAGTAAGCAGCTAGTCAGCGAATCAGCTTCCTGTGAGTAAGGCTTCCTCTGAATGATCTCAGGAATGCCCCTCATCCCTTGCACAGGAGCTAACGGCTTTAACATTCTAGCCCTAGACCCAGGGTCTGGAGAACCTCATCAGTGGTCCTACATTGGAAAGTATTATTCAGAGAAACTGAAAAAAAAAAGTCTTCCCAGATTTCTGAGAAAGGGTGGATACTGACCTATATTCAACGTTCTAAATTAAAATCACAGATTTTGAATAAAGAAAAAAATGTTCTATATGATCTAATAAAATCAGCTTATTTTACAAACAGGAAACTGAGGCTCAGATGGTGAAAAAAAACAGTATACAAAATATAAACCACCATTAATGTCTAGTGGTGGCCAAAGGCGAGTCTTTTAATCAGGCTATGCATTTTCCGTTCAGCCAGGTTTATGCTACACTATGAGGCAGATGTGGTAGGTCAGTTTATTCTTAAGACACAGCTGCAAACCCATCTCTAAGGCTGGGATGCTATCCAGCCTCGAAAACTCATGGGAATTTAGGGAGCTCATCAATTAGGCTGGGAGAGGTGATTAAGCTCCTTGACATAAGGTTTGACCTAATCACTCACCGTGAACCAGGGACACTCAATGCCAAACATCAGTAGGGAAGGTCTGTGGTGACAGGCTGCCCTGGGCAGAGCAGTCTTTATCCTAAGGGCTCCCACGGCAGAGCCTGATGGTGGCCACTTGGGAAGGTGACCCGACTCTGGCAAAAGTTTTCTTTCAAAGCCTGCTGCGTCCAGGCAGCCCCCCTTGCTGGCTCGGACAAGGCCCACTTACCAGACTTCTACAAGCATCTCAGTGCCTACTGTGTGCCCTTCTAGTCCTCTCTTAAATGTACTCTTCAGCTCCAACCCAAAGAACAGAAAGCCCCAAGTCTACTGCATATGGGAGGATGGGGCCCTTAAGAGGGGGTTATGTTTGAAAAACAAATTCATCGTATGTGAATAATAATCATAAGCCTTAAAAATCAAACCCTATTCATAAAATTAGGGGACCAAAACATATCTTGGAAAGCAGCTTCTCTTGGTATTTATTCTCATATTCACTATTTTACTATACTAATATGAATAGTTGGAAGTTTCTTGGAAATCAAACCTACAAATTAGAGAAAAAACGGAATGAAAGAAAACATCTTTGACAGTCCACCTGAAATCAAATCATGACTCAGGAGTTTTAAAAACTGTCACATGAATAGGTAAATGACAAAGGGAAAAAATGGTTAAAATATTAATTGTAGACTACTCTGGCTGGTGTACAGGTGGGGGCTCACTGTAAAATTATTTCAATCTTACTGTATACTTGAGACTTTTAATATAATGTCAGGAAAAAAGTATTATCACACCCTCCACTCAGGTACCAATATTCCCCAAAATTCATGGGCTCCTACAGTTAGATAGAACGGTGAAAGGTCTTGAAGTATGAAATAAAAGAAGCACTAAAAATTAACTGGAGAAAGGAAAGTGACTCCACACAGAATGCTGGGAGACTATGTGAAAAAAAAATCCTTTACACCTTACTTCTAATTTGGTGAGTTTAATATAAAAAATGAATTTAAAAAAAATCAGAAGAATATCTTCTAACTTCTGGGCGGGAAGGCATTCCTAAGCCCATGTTAACAGGAGAGTCACAAAGAAAAAAACAAACAAAAATCACTTATTTAACTAAACAGAATGTAAATGTTCTATGTCTCGAAAGAATCATAAACAAAATTAAAAAATCGAAGAAGCTGAGAAAAATATTTGCCCAAATATCACTAAACACACACACACACACACACACCACACACACACACTCCCCTCAAATAAATTTTAAGAATAGTTGCACTGTGATAGAAAAGTTGATAAGGGACATGAACAGAAGTTTACAAAAAGAAACAATGGATTAATAAACACATGAAAAAGTTAACCTTTCCTGGAAGCAGCTACAGAATGCCATGTACCGAGCACAGAGTGCAAAGCCATTAAACAGCTGTCAAGGGGCGCCTGGGTGGCTCAGGCAGTTAAGCATGTGACTCTTGATCTCAGCTCAGCTCTTGATCTCAGGGTTGTGAGTTCAAGCCCCACGTTGGGCTCCACACTGGGCGTGGCACTACTTAAAAAAAAAAAAAGCTGTCGAAATGAGCCAAAAATAGTTTTAACATTTTTCTCCAAAAGATAATACTCAGTATGGATGAAGATATGGTGGGAGGGGCATTTCATTCATTACTAGAATGTGGGTAACTTGGTACAAGCTTTCGGGGAAACAATTTGGCCAGGTTTATCAAGAACCTTTAAAAAGTTTAATTCTGGGATGACTGCCTGGCTCAGTCAGTAGAGCATGTGACTCTTAGTTTCAGGGTTGTGAGTTCAAGCCCCATGTTGGGCATGGAGCCTACTTAAAATGAGAAAAATAAATAAATAAATAAAAAGTTTTAATTCCTTTAACTTAATAAACTCACTGCAAGGTATCTATTTTAAGGAAGTATTTTAATATATTATTTAATATTAATATATTGTTATATTAATATATTAGCAATGTTTTATTAATACATTACAATATGTCATTTAAATGATATATTTTATAAAATATTTTAATATTTTATAAAATATATTATATTTTATATATAATATTTTAAAATATTATAAAAATATTTTAATGAAAAATATCCAGGATTCATGCATTTGAAAGGATAATTATTATAATGTAAAACTGGCATTTTAAAAAAATGGAAGGGGTGCCTGGGTGGCTCAGATGGTTAAGCATCTGCCTTCGGCTCAGATCATGATCTCCAGGGTCCTGGGATCGAACCCCATGTCAGGCTCCCAGCTCAGTGGGGAGTCTGCTTCTTCCTCTCCCTCTGTCTCTCTCCCTTTCAGATGAATAAATAAAATCTTAAAAAAAAAAAAAAAGGGAAGCTCCGGGCGCCTGGGTGGCTCAGTTGGTTAAGCATCTGACTCTTGATTTCAGCTCAGGTCATAATCTCAGCGTCGTGAGACAGAGCCACACATCAGGCTCCCTGCTCAGCAGGGAGTCTGCTTGTCTCCCTCTCCCTCTACCCTTCCCGCTGCACACGCACACGTACTCTCTCTCTCTAAAGAAAACAAAATGGAAGCTAACAAACACTCTCCAATTTTGCACCGTTAAAAATGTTTTTAAAGCATTTCTAAGCACTGGAAAAAATGCTCATTTAAGAAATGGGATGTAAAAGTTCCTACAGAGAATGATGCTAATTCTGTAAACTCTGTGTGGCAGGAAAATATTGAAGGGAAATACACACAAATGTTAAGAGAGCTTTGGGTGACAGGATCAGAGATAACTTATATTTCTTCTTTATACTACTTCATATTTTAAAGAAGTTTTACTATACGTAAGTTAGAAAAAGATAACAAATACCATACAAAAAGTTTGCAAGAGTGATTCATTGCTTTAGAAACAGGTCTCACACAAGTCGAGACCACCAGTAAGATAATGACTTTGAGCTGGATCTCCGAGTCCAAATCCATACAAACCACCTCGCCACTCTCCCAACTTCCCCAGTGTCCTACACACCCGCTTGTCTGTGAGCACTCTGCCATGTCCAAACGCTGCCTCTCCTCGTGTTTCATCTCGTGGTGAATGATACCGCTTCATCACCTCAGCCACCGTCCTCACTTGTCCTCTCCCCTCTCTCCCACTCACTGACCCCCCCGAATCCGCTGCCCTGGGCATCCTCATCGCCATTTCTCCACAGGAGGGCTCTGGCTGGAGCAGCTCTCTCACTGTCTGGTCCCCCTGCCTTGCCGGACCTGGCTCCCCCCAACTCATTCTCTTCCCTGCAGCCCGGGCCACCTTTCTAAGGTGTGTCTGGCCACCTTATCCTCCCGGACAGAGACCTTCAGGCAGCCAGGGTGTGGTGCCTTGGGCCTGTTGTCAGGGACTCCCCTCCCGCTTCACCCTCTCTCACTGTTCCTCTCCCACACCCTCCCCCACTGGACCTCACAGCCTCTGCGGCTGACGCCTCGACACAATGCTTCCTCCCCTGCCTGGCTAACTAACTCCTGGGTAACTCCTTGAAGGCTGTCCTGCCAGAGTCAAATCACACATCACCTTCGTCAGGAAGCCTCACAGACGGCGGCTAGGTGTTACCAGGTCCCACAGCGTACTGATTTTATGAAACCTCAGGACTAACTGTACACTGTGATCTGTGTTTTGGCTCCTCTCCCAGAATGTGAGCACCTAGCAAAGCAGGCCCTCAGTGTTTGTTGAATGAATTAAGAAATGTTTCCACCATCTCAGACAGTTATCTATTCCCATCTTGGGAAAGATCTCAACCCCAGAGTTCCTCACTTCCCCCAGCTCACCACTCATCTAACTTGATCATCGTGGCAACAGAGGTCGTCCTTCTGATCCATTCATTAGCCAACAAGTTTATTATAGACCTTATGTCCTGACAATCTCTCTTTGGTTTTATTGGAATCCATTTGCTCCTGCCCAGCCTATCAAAAAAGTGTTACCAACGGTCCCCACACAGGACGGTCATTTAAAGCACTGCAATTTACTGAAAGTAAGGCAGTGTGTGAGCCACCGGGGATAATAAAGATAAATCAGACGCTTACTACTCAAAGACCATTAGCAAGAAATCCCTTAGTCTTTTTCAGACGGAAACTCTCAGTCACTTTATCTTTTGCTGGAAGGGTATACAACTTCTGTTCCTTGGCTATCTGCTCTTCACAATTACCCAAAATCTTGTTTCAAATGTGACTCAAGTTGGACACAATAACGAGTGTGACTAATGTAAGTCTTGTTTTCTTAGCCTTTTATGTCATACTTCTGTTAATACACCCAAGATTCATGTCTATTTTTTTCCACAACAGCCTTACAGTACTGACTTGAATTTACTTGATGGGCAGTAAGGGCTACAGTTCTTCTAAATGGTGGACTTCTGCACTCAACTCAACTGCCTTCCATCTATCTCTACCAGATTTCTTGTGCTAATGGAGAATCATTCTCCAGTTGGTTACAATTGTTTTCAATTAAATTTCTGGAGTTCGGATGATTTGTAGTCCTATCTAATTTGGTAGCATACACAAAGGAAAAGGAAAAAGAAAGGAAAGAGATTTCATTATGTATGAGAAAAACTCGTCCCAACTGTTAACTGGGAGTCTTAAAGTTTCTACCGGAACTCACGAGGCACTCTACACATTTCATGGTTAAATGTTTAGGGATCCTGGGGTATATGTTTGGAGGTTCTGAGAACATTATCCATTCGCTTTATTTATTTAATATTAGTCACCTATTTTCTCCACCTTTCCTTTTTTTTAAGCATGCCCCTCCCTCCCCCTGGCTCTTCCCCCCCCCCCCCCCCCCCCCAGCTAGCAAAAAGAGAATGACTTCTTTCTGACTTGAATGCCTCCTCTTTGAAATCTGAGTGTTTACTGGGAAGCTCAAGAATGGCAGAATCACGGTAAGGTCTGGCTCTGGGCTGGTGTCCTTAACCCGGGGGCCACGGATGAGACTTACTGAGTTGCAGATGCTCTGGAAAATGCAGGCAAATGTTTGTGTGTGAACGTGGCAAAAGGATTCATGGCTTCCACAATAATCTCAAAGGGCCCCAACACCCCGAAAAGGTTAAGAACCTCAGCTCTAAGGCACTCAGCCATAATAAAGCAGTAAGCTAATAGTGCCGGAATGATTGATTCAACTCTCTACTCTGCCATTTCCAAAGAGAAAGAGAAGTTCTACAATAATTATACATTAAGCATCTTTTGCATTAAAGGAGAACATGACTTAAGGGTGTGATCTGAGAAATCCAGCATATACAAAATAATACAGAGGCAATAATCTAACCCTTCAAGTATCAATCACTTCAAATATCTGAGTTTCTGCTTCTCACAAAGTTCGATATACTTTCTTTGTCCTCTTTTGATACCTTTA
Organism: Zalophus californianus; assembly: GCF_009762305.2. NCBI lineage: Eukaryota > Metazoa > Chordata > Mammalia > Carnivora > Otariidae > Zalophus > Zalophus californianus. The sequence continues at coordinate 84,780,723 of NC_045606.1, forward strand.
GCTTATTTGATAACATTGATTTAAAACCAAGACATCAGGAATCAGGAGTTTCTCTGCACATAAAGGTTCCTAACCAAAACCACGTATCTCTCACCAACTCTTAGTAACTGTATTATTTTAGCTAGAATGTACTGTTATCTTCCATACCTGTGTTTTAAAGAACATCACAAAAAACACTTAATACGAGTATGTCAAAATCAAAACTGCCTTCATGGCCGTATGCTGCAAAAATCAATATATCTTGGCTCTTAACGTCTATTGTCACCTATAGGTTATGCCACCTTTTATGATTATCTCCACATCCAGAGTATTTTCTACAGGTAAATGTGAAATGTGGCATAAATGGGTCAGGAAAAGATGCTCTTTAAAAGCTTATTCCTTTGATGAAATGCCATGTAGAAATTTAGAAGCAAGAACCGGTGAAAATCAGAAACTGCCGTCATCCATACTCACCACTGGGCAGGACACAAAGGATCCCAAAGTGCAGGCGGGACTTGTCCTGGAAGGAAGGGATTGAATTCCATTAGGAGAACAGGCAAGCAGAGGCGGTGAGTGGTAAACACTACCTTTCTCCAGCTCCTCTTATTTGCAGACACACAGATTTTGGAATCTTCCAGGACTAACAATGAAAACCACACTAGGTTGTTTTCCCAATTCCTATGAAATGAGTCAGTAGGTCAAACAACTTCTCCACTTGGGAGAGAGAACAATTCCTTCAACTGCGTTCACTGTTTCCAGTGAGTGCACTCCTTCCCTGCGCCCCCTGGATAAAGGCGTGGCCACTAAGCCACGGGAGAGCCCACCACCTGAGACCCGTCACAGGTACTGCCAGGAGGTTAGTCTTGTTCAATAGGACAGTTCCTCCTTGTGAGTATTTAGGGGACAAAATTCCAGTTAAGAGGAAGATGTGGATGAAGTCTCTTCATTGAAAAAAGTGTTGGCATAACTTTTTCTCTGTTGAGACCGTGTAGGCATTTACTTCTATCTCATAAGACGACAGAGTGATACTTTAAATACAGACGAGCAGTAACTGTACCTTGAAAAGCCCCCCACAAACTGCTTCCCTCTGTAAAACGTCCTTTCCTCCTCAAAAGGACTGCTATACTCAAAAAATCCAATGATTATTCAATCAATCCACATTCTGAAAAACCCTTCACAGGCTTCTGTGAGTCCTGAGGTTCCGTCCATTAAATCGTATAAATTATAGCAGAAGTATTTAAGAACTTGCTAGCAGTCTTTTGAATCCACAACTCAAGACCATGAACACTGGTTTAGCAATTATCATCGGTATCTACCACCTACTCACCGGATAGAACATTTCTTGTAGTTAGCGACCTTCTGCATTGGAAATCACCAGCTACCAGCAATGAATCCATAATTCTGAGAACTCACACATTCAGGCAAATGCACAGACATGTGTCTCTAAATACAGGTACAGAGACATTCTGTGACAGTTCTTCATTAGGAGACTGGAAATACTTTTGCTTTCTCTATCGAGAGTACTCTTTCCTTTTAAAGAGGAGGTTTCGTTTTGATCTTGAGAAATTCTGATAAAACCACCAACTGAAAACCTGCCATTATAAGCGAGGGATTTCACAACAACGTTCATTCCAAAAAAACTGTGGCTATTCATTTCTGGAAGTGATTCACTGCGAAAGAATCGCTGTTGGTGGTGGAGGGAGCATGCATTTTTAGAAGGCAGCCTCCCCTCTGAGCAGTGAGCAGAACCCTCAGACACAGGAGCCACGTGCCTTGCTGACCCCATCCCAGCTCCCTGAATCACCGTCCCTCAGGATGATGCGCAATGACCAATTTCCTCTTATACCTCCCTCGCTATACAAAAACCCCTCTGGTCTATACGCCCCAAATTAATCCTCTGCTCCGGTGGAAACGTGCAAATAAATCTGGGAGGGCTGCAGCCGTATTCTCCACCTGTCAACGCTCAGTCGCTGGCGAGTCACCAGCATATGGATACTCACTTCCTGTGAGTATTTCTAAAAGAGCTTATGATATTTCCTTTGGAACAACAACAACAACAAAAAAGCGGGGAGGCAAGCAACACAGGGAGAAGTAACTCCCAACAAGCAAAACTAAAAGCATGCAACGTGATCACTGTTTACCAGCCACGCCTAATTTTAATTTGGTTTCTCAACCCCTGTGTAATTAAGACAGCCAGGAAAACAGCATCAGGAAAAAGAAGAAGAAGGGGGAAAAAAAAAAAAAGACATTTCACAAATGCTTAGACCTTCAGTGCGCGTGACCAGAAAAGTAATTTTAGGATTCAAGTGAACCAATCCGAAGCTGGTTAGAGCATTAACCCTTCAAGGAAAGGGAAAGAGTTCTTTTCACTTGTCCCCAAGTTTCAAACACGCAAATCGTCTCCCCCGGCCCCCCGGGGCGCTCGCTGAGACACTGAAGGCGCGGGCTCTGAGTGCCAATCACAGGGTCCATGAGAAGCAAGAAGTTTTTCAGATTTGTGTGCAGTGGGGGCAGCAAAATTGTTCTTTATAGGACTCCGGTCACATTCACGGGGGTGGCCATGTGGTTTTCCCACCAGAGCACCCTTTGAGAACGGGCCATGAAGGGCAAACATAGGACTTCTTATATTTGTCTTGGTGTCGGCCAAACCTGATCGTTTATGTCAGAGAAGAGCAGAATTTCTTAACAACTGGGCAAATTGAGAAGGACTGTTTTTATCCCACCTTAGAGAGTATCAGTTGTGACAGAGTTCATTTTCTGAGAGGACTAGTAGACATTTTGCTGGAAAAGGAGCTTTAAAAAAAAAACAACAAAAACCTGTCCTTCATGTCCGGGCTGTTAATGTGCTTCTGTTTGGGTGGCAATGGTGGGAGGGGAGCTCCTGAAGGTCGGAGGAGAAAAATAGACGCTTCCACTTGGGGTGAACGGAAGACTGAAGACCAATGAACCAAATGCGGACAGACAGCGGTGCCACGGCGCTTTTGGCCCTTCATTTCTGTCATGGTAACACTCTGCCCCTTTTACCCCGACTCCTCTATTTCTCATCTTTGAAAGCACGAGATAAACATGAACAATATACATGAAAAGTTTTAATAAAGCCATCTGTATTTTATACCATGGAAGGGAATTTTCACCAACATGATAGGTTTTTATAATCCTTGCCAAACTGATATTTTCAAAAGAACAGTATGGGAACCACTCACATGATAGGAATATAATTCTTCGAATTGAGAGTGACTAAAAACAGCATTGATAATTGGTGTTAAGAATTTAATTCACACTAACGACACGACATAACAGTCATTCCTCTGCCCTCACTCCCAAGACCTTATGAACCCCGTCAATGGCAAGAGGAACATTCTATAAAATGTCAAAAGAACAAGAACCCATCTATTATAGGGAGAGCAATTTTAAATATCTCCAATTTAAAAAAATCCTATTGCTCCTAAGCTTGGTGAGTGGAAAAGCAATGATTAGGGGCCTGACAACTACTCAAATATTAAGTATACCTAAATTCCTCACTTACGCCTGCGTGGCCAATGCAGACGTTTTAAAGAAGAGAAGGGAAAAGCAGAGCAATGCAGAAGACAGACCATGAAATACGTGCTTGTGCGGGTGGGGCGCGGGACAAAACAGAGAACACGAACCCAACAGGCGTGGCCACTGCCAAGAAGCTGCTGCCAGTTAGGACATCCTGTGCGTTGTGAGGGCTGAGAGGGTGACTTCTCAGGTTGGGTATTTTGAACATGACTGAACTACAGAGACTGTCCAGGTCTTGCTGCAGGCTGCTGTGCTGTGGACAGGACTCAGGTGTAAATTTACAGATTTGTGTTCCCTCTCCAGACCTCTGGGCCTGCCGTCCCCCACCCCCGTTCTCCCCAAACAAAATAAAACCCTGCGACAAATGTTCTCTATATTCAACTTGACTCAAAGTTTTCTTTTAAGCAATGCGAAGGAGTGCACTCTTCAGTGGCACTTTTCTAGAAAGGAGGGGGGGTGTGGTCTCACGTGGGAAGGGCACCAGACTGTGGGTAGTCAGAGAGCCCATGTTTGAGTTTCAGCTCTTCCTTTGGCTACGCTTTGCTCTGGTCCAGATCACCCAGCCTCTTTAAGCCAGTTTAATCATCAGTGGTGAGAGCAAAATGACAGGCAGGGCTGGCTCAGACAACACCAGGAGCTGGACACAGACCTACTCATTGAATTTTCACCACGACCCCAAATTCCATTACTATCCCCAGCCTACAGACAAGGAAACTGAGCCCTGGGGAGTTTAAGGACTTGACCAGGGTCAGGCAATCAGTAGGTGGTGAGACCAGGATTCAAAACCAGGGAGCCTGACCTTGGCCACTCCACTCCGGAGCCTTCCATCGGCATTTCTGCCAGTCGCACCAGGCTGGGGTGCATGGGGAGTTTAACACAGCACTTAGGAAACTACCTTGAAAGCTATACCTCGAGGCAGATTTTTCATCATGCCACATGCAAATATTTTCTCTGCAGAACTTAAAGGAAATTAATGACAACCAACTACCTCTAACTCGAACACATTTGTGTGTTCTTTGAGAACAGCTTCGTATCAAATCTGCTATACTGAGTTTTAGGGGTAGAAAGTATGTAGAAAATGTTTTCAATCAGTGTGGTTAAGGGAGGCTCATGGTCACAGGGTTAAAGCTTGAATCTCCATCCAATAACTCCGGGAGTGGGGCTGTGTCACAGGCCACGGGGGATGGGGGTGCACACAGAACTATGAGACACTTCTCGGGCATTTTCATCGGACTGACTGGCCTCCATTCATTCATGTGATGTGCATGTGTGTGTAATACTGGTTCTCAGAACAAGCACCAGTTACAAACTTTCTTACTATAAGTTCCTCAGGCTTTAAGAAGAAAAGAGAAAGATGAGAAAAAAAAAACTTTTCCATTACTGTTATTATTGTTGTTGTTGTTGTTGTTATTTTAAGTTGGGAAAAAACAAAGCTTCCATTAAAGGTCTGCCTATGAGGAACCTAACTGAAGTTCTACCCAATTCTTTCTTTTCTTTAAACTCGCTCCTACACAGACTCTTTGATGTTCATCAAATTCTTTTTCCCACATGCTCACTGAACATGGCCACCAGATTAAGAGAAGTTGGGGGACCCCTCTGCTTCGATGGTGAATGATGATTTAGTCATTTACTCTTTAAGGAAACAAATTTCCCATTCAGGGCCTTCAAAGCTTTTCATGCTGTATATTCTATAAAGTCTGGCCCTATTACATTCATGTAGAACTTTCTGAATGGTTCCATATCATGTTGGGTCATATCAAAATACTGAAAATGCCTATTCCTAAAACAAAGACATTTGTGGACAAGAGAAGCTGAGACGAGAAAATAAGACCACATTCTGGTGTGATTTCCACTTAAGAGAGCAAAGATTCTGGGAAACCTACGTACGTTAGATTTATAAGCCGGCACTTTTTTTTCCCCCCAAAGACTTACTTGGCGTGAAAAGCTACTTCCTGTACTATAATCATAAAGTCAAATGTTATTTGCTCCTATCATAACCATTCACATACTTCCTGTCATAAAAACTTGAACTTTGCTGGAATATTAAATAAAACATGCCAAAAAACTACAGGTAGGAAGTGACCATATGGATATATAAGTTCATGTTCCAATCTAAGCAAGGGATGAATCATCTTTTCTTGGAAAACCAGTTAATTACACTTTGTTGTCTTGGGTGACTAATCCCATTTATGGCCCACAGAACAAACTCTAAGTGTAAAAAGAGTTTTCTTTATTTACTGAGCTTAATCAATAGTTTTGTGGCAGCTTTAAGGGTGTCTCTTGGAGGTATTGTGTGTGCACTGGGCTGCAATGTACTGCAGAGTTCCCGGTCTGGAGCTAAAATCATGAAGATTCAAAACCTTATACAGGGTAGATGTGCACATTTTGAATGCATGTGCAACATTTTTCTCTGATGCCTTCATACTTCTAAAAGAAAACAAGTTTCTAAATTCCTAGGCTTCCGTGTGTCTAAAGAGACAAGCAGAGCCAGTTGCACACACAATGAGAGAAGAAAAGTGTGCACGAACAGATTTGTTTACAAAACAGGGCCCGGCAAAGTCTGTCTCTCAGTGCCACAGCAGGATCCATCCAACAAAACAAACACGCAAATGCAGAAGAATCTATGGGGACAGCTCTTCCGGCTGATGAAGATACAAGGGTTGGTGATTTACAATGCAACAGTGTGGCCCGGTCTTGAACTGGGAATATGTCACAAAGCCCAGGTGCATATACTTATACATAGTACAATCGTTTCAATGCTCCTTCTATGGCATTTAAAAGTCTCAAATTTATTTCTTCAGAACTGGCATTTTCTCCTACTTTGAATCTTATGTATTTCCATCTGGACAGGGTGGTCCCTTTAAGCTCATTAGGAAACAACAAAACCAACGCATTCTACTTATTTTACTTCAATTAATTGTATGGCCATCCAGCCAGGTTCGCAAGTTCAGCCTTTGACTCCCTTCTTCATGGAGCCAAGTATAAGCAGCACCCATTTTCAATGTACTCCCCCCCTCCCTTTCCCACTGCCAATAAACATGACAGACCTTTATCAACTTTGTTCCTGGACAAGCATGATGGCCTTTGTAATTGGTTCCCCTGCCAATGAGCAACTATGTGATGGAAAAACACAACAGTGAGAAGATGGGGTTCTGGGTTCAGGTCTGCCAGATACAAACCATGTGATCCCAAGAAAATTGTGCAATTTCCTTAGATCTCAGTGTTCCCATCTATAGCATGAAGAAAATGGCCATCAAATCACAGGGTATAATCCATCATGTATACAGTCACCAAATATGATTTTCTGAAATTTAGCTTCCTCAGATCACTGCACACCTTAAAAATCTTTAGTGATTTTGCTAGAATTTAAGTTCTTCGGCTTGAATTAAATGTCAAAGTCTTCTACAAACTGGAAGGCACCACACAAATGCAACCGGAACCCTAACAGGGGTCATTTCTCGAGTTGCACACCCTAGGTATCATCCAGGCCTTTTATGTATTTTTATACACATGGGCTCTAAGTCCTATGGCCATTCTGAAAGGTTGGTTTTATTACTCTATATTACATATCAAGAACGTGAGGTTTTGTGAATAACTTACCCAAGGTTGTTACATAACCTCATTAAGTGCCAGGAAAGTACATACAAACCTACATGTGGTTGATAATCAAGCCTACTAAGCCATACTAAGTGCTTTATTTGTTTTTTAAGATTTATTTATTTAGAGAGAGCATGTGCATATACAAGTGCAGGGGGGAGGGGCAGAGGGAGAAAGAGAATCTCAAGCAGATTCCCCGCTGAGCTCAGAGCCTGACTTGACTATGGGCTGGATCCCACGACCCTGAGATCATGACTTGAGCCCAAACCAAGAATCAGATGCTTAAGTGACTGCGCCACCCTGGCGCCCCATGAGTGCTTTAACTGTAACATAATATGGGGGGGGTGTTTTTCCTAATTACTTGAGTCCTCATTCTCTAAGTCTCCGGAATGACCAGGCTGTATAAGAAAGCACAGGTCATCATAATACAAAAACACTGACAAAGGGATCACCTAATGCTTCGTCCTCAGCCACAGCATCTATTCCTGCTCACTTTTTAGGTTGCTAAGTATCACAGAATACAAATGCTAATGCAGTGTAATTCACTTGTGACAGTTAACCTGCTCAACAGTTAACAACAGAGGAAGTCAAAGTCAACAGAGATGATCTCATGAGAGGTAGACTCTTCAAGAGAATGGTCTTGAAGATAGAAGAAGAATATCCAAAGACTACAAGAGGCCCTTGGGAAAATGTGAATACTCACACCAGAATCATTCTCTTTATGATTCTGCCACAGAAGTCACGATTCAATCTTTGTTCAAAGAAATAACATACTGTTGTATCATATCCCAAATTTCTGTTCTATAATGTAAACCAAACTTAGATTCAACTTTTTTTTTAAGATTTTATTTATTTATTTGACACAGAGAGACACAGCAAGAGTGGGAACACAAGCAGGGGGAGTGAGAGAGGGAGAAGTAGGTTTCCTGAAGAGCAGGGAGCCCGATGTGGGGCTCGATCCCAGAATCCTGGGATCATGACCTGAGCCCAAGGCAGATGCTTAATGACTGAGCCACCCATCTTTTTAACTCTTCAAGACTTAGTCCTAATAAAATCTTTTATTAAATCTTTTTTACTGTTTGTTTTAAATGATTCATTTCAAGTTGATTCTCAGTCTTCTGGTACCAGTTATCTTCAGACAGTAAGGACCTTCTGAAATGGCAGTAATAGAAAAAGGAAGAATGAAAGAATTATTGATAGGCACATGGTGGTCAACAAAAAAAGGGACTAGTTCTCTGGTCCATAAACAAAAAGTAATGCCCTAGTTTTCCTCTCACGTGGAGATTCTCAGGCTCACCTAGTCCAAAGCACCCACGAGGAAGCCGAGCTCATCAACTTCACCACTGTATCTATGGGGGCACAAATGTGGCAGCATATGGCACCATAAGGGAAGTCTGACTGTCAAGCAAAACCAGACTGCAGTCCAGAAACTTAGTGTAAATTCCAACTTTACAAGACTCACTCTATCCATTCCGTCTTTATCCAGTTTCCTGATGATCTCTACTTCTTTTTTTTTCCCCAGAAGACAAGTTTATAATCTGGAAGAATTTTGTCTTTACATAAGACTTCACTTTGAAAAGGCTCCACTGTATCAAGATCCTTCCCAACATAAGATGTGCATATATACTTGTACAGAAAACTAAATGGTTTTGCACAAGAGACAAGTGTTGACAAGGATGTAGAGAAAAAGTAACCCACATGCACTGTTGGTGGGAATGCAAACTGGTGCAGCCACCATGGAAAACAACATGGAGGTTCCTCAAAAAATTAAAAATAGAACCACCCTACGACCCAGTAATCCCATTACTGGGTATTTAGCCAAAAAATACAAAGACACTAATTCAAAGCACCCCTGCGTTTACTGCAGCATTATTTACAAGAGCCAAATTATGGAAGCAACCCAAGTGTCCATCCATAGATGAATGGATAAAGAAGAGGTGGCATACACACACACACACACACACACACACACACACACACACACACACACACAAATGGAGTATCATTCAGCCATAAAAAGAATGAAATCTTGCCATTTGCAACAACATGGATCGATCTAAAGAGTATTATATTAAGTGAAATAAGTCAGTCAGAGAAAGACTAAATACCGTATGATCTCACTCATATGTGGAATTTAAGAAACAAAACAAAAGAGCAAAGGAAAAAGAGATAAAGAGAAAAAGCAAGAAACAGACTTTTAACTACAGAGAACAAACTGATGGTCACCAGAGGGAAGGTAGATAGAGGGAGGGAGGAAATAGGGGATGGGAATTAAAAAGTACACTTATCATGATGAGGAAAAAATATAACTAAATGGTTTTGGTTCCTACAAATAACCTTCAATCAAAGGTTCAGAAAAGGGCTATCTTGAGATTGATTTAATGGGATTTATACTATAAAACCTCATATGCATATTGACTTAACCAAGACGACTCTGGAAACAAAGTGTGATTATTATGCTTTTTCTAGTGACTATAATGTCCACTTCCAAGAATCTAATAAAATAATGTCTCCCATGCCACAAAGAAACCCAAGAAGGCATGCCCTCAGAAGACTGAGTCTTAAGTTGGTAAATTCTGACTGTAAGCAATCAGCAACCAATGGTGATTGGTGAGCTTTTCACCTTGCAAAACTGTTGTGTGCAGTAGGGATTTCGGCCTGTTCCTAAAGAGACAGCAGTTCTCTTTATAGCTCCTTCAGAGGGAAGGAGCTTCCCTCTGAAAAGCAAAAGGTGTTACTCTTCATTAAGAAAAATCGAGAGCCTGTGATCTACACATCACAGTAGAGATTCTTTTTCCTATAGGCAAAGGCTAGAAGAAGCTCAACAATGCACAGTGCAAAATTAATATGTAAGACTATACAAGAGTCTTTTCTAGATTTCAGCAATCTGAAAGTGGGGGTGAGCAGAAGCGGGATGGGAAGAATGGAGTCTATTCCACAGTTTTGGACTTCCATGATCCTGAAAGAGGTTTTAACACAGGACTGGCTTTCCAAAAGGGATTTTCTAGCACTGACCCCAAAGGTGGCATGATGATGTTGTTGCAGTGTATATCACCAAAGGCCACTGATAATGGTATTCTCTCTTTAGGACAAAGCAGAAGCTGAAGATGCAAGCAGACAGAGTAGAGCAATGCTGCAACTGCATTTAGAGTCCTCGGAAGCAGTGAAGCCTGTGCTTTAGAAGCTCAGGGTGGAATGCTTGTTTTGGAGAACATCCAGCAGAGAGCATTTGGTTTCCTCCATTTAACCAGGTCACCCAGGCATGGAATGCACAGTTCTGCCAGACAGAGAGCGTTTTGGATGCCTGAGCAACAAGAGCTTGTCCGGGCTACTGATGCGAAGAGAGGCCACGGTTTCCTTTTTCTCTGCTTTGAATGGTGGCCTTGACGTCATAACAGCAAGGAACCACTGGGGATACAGATAACAAGGCGCAGGCCAAGAGCGCCCTGCTCTGTTGTAGGACCGCTTTAATCTCCTCCTGACATCTCTGGCCGGGGAGAGTCAGCACGAGCAGAGGTGAAGGGCTGGGGCTTAAAAATAAAGGCAGTCCCTGGGCTGAGGAAACAGACCTTTGGCCACGCTTATCATCATCTTCAAGAAAATTCCACGTGTTTCGGACAGTGTCGACTTCCCAGGGAATGTCTGCAGGGATTCTGCTGATGGTGCAGACACCTGCGCTGTCCCTGAAGAGCTAAACTTCCTGGATATCAAAACAGAGCTCTTGTGAGAGGTGCATTAAGTCCTAGGAAATGCAAGGCGCTTGTGAGAGCAGGCAGACAGTCCTTGCAAGAGCCTTGTCCTGTTTTCTGAGATAAAAATACCCTTTTAGGAATTTCATAAGTTTAAGTTCGCGCAATTAAACATGCGCATTTAGTACCCAACTGCAGGTGTCTGGACAAACGGCGAACACTGTTCAGACGCTGGCAGGTTCAACTCACCATTATTTGAAGTGAGCTGTCTGTGTTAGTCCTCGGAGCAGTTTGAAAAGCATGATCTTTTGTGTTTCAACCTCGCATCAAAATTATAAACGATATTTAGCTACCTGAGTGTCAGATCACATATTTCCATCATAAACGCAATGCTAACTACAGACGTACCAGGCAATAGGCACAGGATCTGAAAGCATCACCCCACTGCTTTCATGAATAGAGAACAGTCTTCTGTTGCCGCAGCTTTGCCCTAGTCAGTCCTCTGCCTTGGGAGCACCAACGGCTCTCACCAAGCCCAAGCCCTACCCTAAATCCATAGTGCTCGGGGTCCTTCGGGACAGATGAAGCTAGAAAACCAAGGGCTGTGGGGGTTGATTCCGAGGGGGGTGTGTGTGTGTGTGTTGTGTGATGTGCGATGTGTGATGTGTGGTAGAGCACAGTATACGGAGAGCAATGGGAACACCTGTTCCCATGACTTCTGTGCTCATATTTGGAAAAGCAGTTCAGCAGAAGGAACATTTCCAAGCTACCTGGCCCCTTTAATCAGTCCTTTCTCTTCTTAATTAAAATGAGCACTCCCAATGTGGCCATTGGGTTGATCTTGTTTCAATAGAATGATCTGGGGCACCTGGGTGGCTCAGTTGGTTAAGCAACTGCCTTTGGCTCAGGTCATGATCCTGGAGTCTCAGGATCGAGTCCTGCATGGGGCTCCCTGCTCAGCAGGGAGTCTGCTTCTCCCTCTGACCCTCCCACCTCTCGTGTGCTCTTTCTCTCTCTTTCAAATAAATAAATAAAATCTTAAAAAAAAGAGAGAAAATAATCTGCTATGAAGACTGACTTACTCTCAAAGGTAAAAGAGGGTACAATTCTGATCTCAAACTCTCATTTGAGAGCTGTACAACAATACCGCCCTTCTGACTTCAGGCTGTCCTGAACAACCCTCACCCTCTACAGGTGTCTCAAGCCTGTTCTGGAAGCTGGTCTTTGGACTCAAGTGCTCTTAACTGGGTAGATCACAAACCCTGTGTCTCATGTCCACTGTTTAAAAAAAAACTCCCAGTATGTTCAGTGATTAAATAATGGAGAAGATGCAGCAAACATTACTTTTTACCTACTTTTTTTTTTTCCAAATGCTGGTTATACCCAAGAGGTGAAACTTATTCTAACCCTACCTGTGTTTTTATTTTATAAGAGCTCTTTATGGTTTAAGAACCATAATTAAATCTCCTCTGAACTGATTTATTAAACTTAAGTTTTCAAGAAGACAATGAAGATATTTCTCAAACTTAAGGAAGACAATTTATTTTTGTCTAATGTAAAGGACGAGAGAATGAGAGGGAAAAATAATTTTTTGCCATCTGTATCTTGATTAGAATTTTCTAATGTTCAAATTCCTGGTTATAAACCACAGTAAACAATCAGTCATTCATTAAGGAGCAACTATTGAAAAGGCGATATTTAAAAGAGGAAAAAATAAAACATGATGTGATTAAAACCCTATGCACGTCTTCACTTCAAGGCAAACGCTGTGCCCATCTGGGTATTTAGGAGGTGCCAAATATCATTGGGATCTAGATTTAATTCATGTCATAAAGAAAGCACTGTATTTAATTTGTTCACAAAAGACCTAGAACCTCACGGAAATGGTGGTGGTGGTAAGGACAGTGAAGTGAACTATTATGAAAATGAGGTATTCATTTTTAAATTATTTAAATGCAGGATCAATCATAAACGTGAACAAACTCTCAATGATCTAGTGTTCCACTCCTAATGAGAAAGAGTAATTCTGAAGATAATTTTCAGCTTTACTAGGTTTCTGCTCTAATTTGCTCCTCTGTTAGGAAATCTTGAAAAATTAGTGGGTTTAAAAACCCTGGCTGCATTTAGTCAGGGAGGCCAAAGAACAAGAGACAACATTTCTCTCTTTTGTTCCCAGGGGCCTCAAAGACCGACCCTGAGAATTTATGGACACCAGACACATGCCCCGAGCTGAAGGCACTGTTTTCGCTCACTTTAGTGGATGCTGAGGACTGGGGAGAACCTGAGCCGTCTTTTCAAGTGAGAGGAAACCAGACACGCGCCGGGCCCCACAACCCCCAGTGAAGGTGCAGAGGCACCCATGTTCAGAAGTGAATGCTGCACCCCCTGACCTGCCTTCTGGGGTGGCCACCTTCAGGGCTGGCAGCTTCTTCACATCCACACTCTCTTGCCCACTGAGTCTTGCAAGGAACCGCAGACCTGATCCCTGTTTTCAGTCCAAGGACACTGATGGGATTTCTCTATGAATTTTCTTTAGACCTGACAGCTAGCAATGACCCTTTTCCAATCTCCCTTGGAAAATGGTAGAGAATATGTGTATCCTAGCTCTAACTGTATTTGTAAAAAATAAAACAAAATGAAATTTAAAAAGATTTTTCTCCTCCAGTCTATCCTAACTCAACCAACAGTCATCATCCAATCCTGTAATGCACATGTGAGAAATTCGTTTTCACAGATTGTCACTTGTGCTTGTTAGAAAAAACTTGCTACAAAAGTTTCTATGTACCAATGTACTGTATGTATCTATGTATCAATGTAACCATCTACCAGTGTGCTCTACCTATATGAAAACAAACTCAAAATACTAATCTCCAAGAGGGATTCTGTCCTAGATACTTTACAAAACCAAGGTGTTTATGCTCACAAATCTACCCTCTAAAAGGCAACAACAGAACAGCTCTGTCATTATCTTTAGTTTCTGGATATGTACATGGAGAGTTACATGCCGGGTGTTATCTGGATTCTTCACTGTATGTGTTCTTTTCCCTCACAGCACATTATAACCTACAGTTGCCTTTGTGTCCTTACATCCTCTGTTTCTTCCACTAGCCTGTAAATTCCATGAAGGCAGGATTAATGTCTGTGTTATCCTTGTATCAACACTGGATGGAGTGGAGGAGAGGGGTGTGGAGGAGAGGGGTGTGGAGGGGAGGGCGGGGAGGGGAGGGGGAACAGAGAAGCAGCAGGAAAAGCAAGGGAAGGGAAGACAACGTTGCAACAGCAGCTATGCTGGTTTCCGTAAACAGAAGGAGGACTTCCAGTTTCATCAGATTTTACATTCACAGAATTTAAAATTCTTTGTAACTATAACCTCATCAAGTCTCATTAACTCCAGTCATCTTTTAACATTAAATTAAAATTATTACTTATGACACAGAGGCACCGACATGAGGAATAATTCACTTCTAGATCTTTTTTGTTGGGTCTATACAACAGCCACTGAGGCAGGTCCTTCTGCTTACTGACCTTTTATTACCTGTTTATAAAAACAAAGCCTTTTCTGTAAGTGGATAGTTTAAGGATCGCGATAAAGATCCAGCATTTCTTTCCTTTTTATTCATTCAACATATATTGGAAACCCAAAGCCTCAATTTTAATTTTGGATACATTTGTGTACAAGGAAGAACTAGTTCTCGAAAAACCTTCTCATTTTTACCACTCAGGTAACAATGTAGTTTCTGGTAAAAGGACACCAGTCAATGAAGAAACCATGTGCCAATAAGCAGCAGGGTCATTGAGGTCAGGGCAACCTCAGACCCGACAGCTAGGAAGGCAGGTGTGTCACTAAGAGGATTCTCATGAGCCCTGATCGCCTGGCTTGGGGAGGGAGCCCCCAGGGCGTTCTTCCTCAGATAACATATCCCACAACGGACATGGTCACCCACACAGCACAGGTGAGGACTTGCCCAAGCTCACACAGCCCCAGCTCTTAAAGGCTGCGTGTGCCTCCCTGTGGGCCTCAGTGCTCAGTCTCTACAAGGAACACGGGCTGCAGGAAGTGGCGACAGAATCACGTGCACCACAAAGTGTGAACACTGACTTTTTCTGAGGGAAAGAAAAGTCCAAATAGACCAGTATGGTTTTGAAGCATCTTGTCCAGGAACGGTTATGGGCAGGAAAATTTAGCCTGCTGAGCTGAGAGCAGCCCCCATCTGCCCTCCTGTTGAGGCAGAGATAAACATAAACTTGCATCCTCAGGGGCTGCCCTGGGAATTGTGAGAATTAACAGAACCAATGCGTGCCTTTTGTGTCTCAGTATCGTGGGTCTCCTGTGATAATTTCCCTTGTGAAAAATACATCCAGACCCAGCTCCGATCCAAATGCGGTCAGACCAACCTTTCCCTCAGTTGCTCCTCAATCAGTTTATCAAAATATATTATTAGCTGAGGAGGGTCCACAGTATGTCCAGCATTCTTCTGGTGACAAAAGTAATAAATCACTCCCTGTACTTTCCGTACTCAAGTCGTTTATAATTCAGATGCTCGTCTCCCTTCTCCTGGATGCCTACATCTTTTCCTTGACTGATGTGGCTTTAAAAAACGTGGCACATTCACAAACCCAGGGAGCTACCTGCACGGCACCCATCACATGGCAAGAAAGGCAAAGAGATCTCCCTCCTGACAGCTGGGCTAATTCACCTGGGTCCTGACCTATATCACCTGTGTCCTAGGAATGTAACCTTCGCCATCACACCCTCCTGATGGCAATCAGCTATGACTTGCTCACTCTGTGGGTAGGACATTGCGCGTTCCAGCTTCGTGTGCAAGAGTATTTCCTGGTCCAGCTGTGGCCTGTAGCCACAGCAGAGGTCTTAACCCCTTCAGCAAGCCCCAGTGGGAGATGGACTCGAAGCCAATGATCTATAATTAATCCTAGTGCCAATGTGGGTTCGTCAAAGGCCCCCAGAGCAAAACATGTTTTCCCTGGCTAGGGCTTGGCTTCCTAGCCTTAAAAAGGATTCTCGGTATTTACTGCAGTAAAATTAAGCACTTTCAAATTTCTGCCAGATCCCCTGGAGAAATATGGTTTATTAATACCAAACAAATGTGATGCTTGAAAGGCAGGAGACCCAGATTCTAGTCCCTGGCCCACTCCTGACTCACTGGGTGGCTTCAGGCAAATCACTTAAATCAACAGACATCATATTCAACAGGCACAGAATGGGCACCTGGAAGGTGGGCAGTGCTCTGTGAGGTCTGAGGCCAGGTTCAATGGTGAAACTAAGTCAGTACAGACAAAGCCCTTTGCTAGGGGCCACTGCCTGGAGTGCCATTTTTGTAGCTGGGATCAAAGTGGCCATCCTGAAATATGACCCTACAATTTTTTTAAATCTTGAAGCTGAAGAAACTGGGTGAAACTTATTTAAAAGAGGGGCAGTCCCAAATAATAACCAAGAGCACAGCTTTTAGGAGCCAACTCTGTGGATCTGAATCCTGGGTCTACCATTTATGAGCTTTAGTTTTCTCATCTGTAAAATGGGAACAAACAGTATCTACTGGTCACACAGGTGATTGTGAAGATTACATGAGTTAATACTTGTACTTGAACTGAGGTGAACATTAGCTCTTAGCTACAATTTATCAAAGTAAAATTAGGTATGTATCCTTCTGGAATACAAAATAAAATTACACACACACACTGTACGCATGGTTTCATTTGCAACTCACTTGCATTTGCAAATAACCTTTGTACTACGGAGTTTGCAAAACACTTTTCCCCCTATTTTCTTTGAAGCTCATATTCTCATTTATTCTTTTACAAGTCACACATCAGCAAAGTTACCAGGCAGATTGGAAAATAAAAACAAAAACAAAAAGAAGCTTTAAGAAAAAAAAAATTCTAAGATAAAAATCTCAATTGATGGATTAAGTAGCATTCTAGGAACAGCTGGAGAGGTAATGATTTGGATGCCATCCACAGGCTGGTACCTTTACCTCAGAACTCTCTTCTAAATTACAGACTTCAATTTCCACCCACCTACCCAACATCTCCATGAGAATTCTAATAATAGCCATCTCAAAGTCACCATGTCGAAAACAGAACTCCTTGTTTTGCTCCCCCCCGGCCCATAAACCAGGTAATGGGTAAAGCAGGATATATTCACACACACTGGGGTACTGTAGAAGGAACAGCTGTATCCCCAACAACATGAATGAATTTTATAAACGTAAGCTGAAAAAAACTGCACACCTTTACATGTCTCAAAATACCTTTAGCAATGCACATTTGTGTGATAAAACATATACATTTGTTTAAAAAAATCAAGAGAATTATAAATACAAATTTCAGAATTGTGAGGAAGCCAGAGAATGGTCGAAATGACGTACAGGGAGATCCAAAAGTATCTGTAATGTTTTGATTCTTAACCTGGGTGGTGGTTCACTAGAGTGCATTTTTTTGTTGTGCTTTAGAGCTTATTTATATGTTACACATAATCTTTTGTACATATAAAATGATCAAATTAAAAAAAATACAACCCACACAAAAATGAATTGTTATTTCAAAACAATAAACTAATAAGCAGTGCAGGAAGGTAAATCTTGCTTAAAAAAAGGAAGAAATTAATGTATACTAATAACAATGGTTATGGAATATAATTACTTTTCCAAGGTGACTAAAACACACATGTAGGAGGTGGATCAAATGCCAAGGAAAAAATACTCTGACCAGGTTTACAGGTCAGAACAAATTTATTTATCAGGAATATCTTCCCTATTTTGCTAGGCTTCCTTTCTTAAAAACAAAATGGATTAGCGTTCCTTGTTTGATGAGAGGACAATCTGAGGCTGCTAAGGATGAGGAGGTCTCCCAGCCGTGCCCCCATGGAGGCTGAGGTTTGTGTAGAAGCTCACAGCCACACCTGCTGAAGGCCCATGATTTTAGATTTGCTCTTCTTTCCTGCATCAGCACTGATAACAGACAGTTTGTTGTAGCTAGACTCAAAATATGCTTTCTTCTGTTTAGAACATCTAAGTTGCAAGTCTTAAATGAACACAGTATGAGAGTCTATTTTAGAAGGAAGTGACCGAGCTCAAAGCAACACCAGGCATACCTATCTGTTCGAACAGGCATAAAACAAAAAGAGGCCTGTGCATTTCTTGTCCTTTTCAAATAAAGAGCTGGATCTATTTGAATGGCCAGGGAGGAGAAGATAGTTTGATTCAGAGTTGGCATGGGTTTAGGGGAAGAAATGTCTTTGTAGCTGGTCCTAAATATTATGCTAACTTGGACTGAGTTAGTCTCCAAGGGAGAAGTCACCGCATGTTGTAACAGAAGCCACTGGGCTTGGCAAGGGAGGGAATGAAAGAATTGCAATTAAAGCAATACCATTTCCCCACCATGGTGAAGATCTGCTGGCCGGGACGGTTCCTTGTCCTCTTTCTCCAAGGCCGGTCCAGTTCAACACTGACCTTTTAAATCAGTCTTCACCATATTCTAAAGAGTACTGAACGCTGGGATGAATCTTAATTTCTAATGAATTCTTAAGGAGAACTTTTTCTTCCCTCTTACTAAGAAAAGAATAAACAGATCAACAAAGTCAAAAAGAGGAGTGCCAGAAAAAAAAAAAAATTGTGTTTGAGAAGGTTGTGAAGGTACATTTTCCAAATTTATCTATTACTTTTGTGGCTCTAAATAAGGTAACACTGTGTTCCATTTCGATGTATGCTCCCACCACCTCACAATTTAATTTTGAAAAATTACATTCTTGCCTATATCTGCCTTGCTATTTTGACGGGTCATTCCCAAACATAAACTGCCCTACTTTGAGGCTTTCCAAAGCTACAAGGAGGTGCATTCTGGTACAAAGCAGGCTGTTAATGAGTTTTTACTGAATGAATCTGCATTCTTTCCTGGCCCTGATTTGGATATAAATTATAAAGCTTCATATACTAACAATAATAGAGTTTCTACCAAGCCAGATTTCTTTTTAAGGTGAAAAAAATTATAAAAAGTATAAACCTTGGTTCATAGATTAAGCATGCATACAGACCCATGTATTTTATGAAACACGGAAGCCCAGAGGTGACTCTGCTAGGCCATACCATTTGTTTTACAAAGAAAAAAAGAGAATTCACACTATTTACTACAGGTCTGCAGAAATCATCATATACTTGAATGATTAAAGGCAAGATTATAAGGCTAAGTATTGAATGCTGCTTATGCTTATATTTTTTGATCAAACTCATTGTAATTTACTATTTCTCCAAAAGGAAAAACAAGCTTATATAATGATGCTGATTACAACACCTAGTTTACAGTTATGAGAAGCAAAGGAAATAAGCTTTGAGAAAAAAAAAACGGGACAAAATATAAGTAACACAGTTTTGGTCTACAAAGTGGTTTTCCATGTATTTCATCTGAAAAGAAAGGAGATATGTTAATTAGATAGGTGAGGACCTAAGGGGTGTGTGTGTGATTGAGTGTGAGTGCATGTGGGTGGGTGTGAATGTGCATGCACGAGTGTGAATGTGAGTGCACATGTGAGTGTGAATGCATGTGTGAAAGAGAGAAAGACACAGCAGAGAAAGAGGGAGAGACCTGGAATAATGGAAGAAACAGAGACCTTTAGGAATGTCTCAAAAACATATAATTTGATGTTTCCTTAAAAAGCACCAATATTATTTAGATATTGTCCTAGATCAGTATAGAGTACAAGCTATAAAACAGCAGTCCTGGGTGCTAATGACAGGGATGATGTACAGAACATCATTTAGAGGTCTTTGGGGAAGGAGATTTATTGCTAGACCCACGCAGTACCTAAGTGAAGGCAGGGCTGATATGTTCATCCCGAAACCCAGAGAAAACATCCTCCAGTAGGTGCTAGAGGGCTCACCCCACAGGAGTCCAGAGTACCCCCGGCAGGTCGGGGCTCAACTCCCAGGGTTGGTGGTGATCACTGAGAACAGAGTGAGTCTGTCACTCCACATCCATGCATTAAGTACCTACCATGTGTCAGGTAGTGCACTTGGTAGATGCTGAAATCTGGCAGTGAAGCCAGTGAAGAAAGTTCCTAATCTCAGGGAGCTTACAGTCTCGCAGGGAAGAGCGGTGAGTCCCAGGGAGGGACAGCAGAGAGACTGAGGCCACTGGCTGGTGTCATTAAAATAGAGTTTAAATCCTGCTCGGCTACTGACCTTGGAGACATTCTGGAACTCCCTCATCACAGCTTTCTTTAAATGTGAAATGGGATAATAATGTTGAGAAGACTGCATGAGGTATGTTTGTAAAGCATCTGTAAGAGTTCTGGCACACATGGGGCCAGTTATGAACCAAGGGACATACACACAGAAGCTTGCTATCTCCTTCCCCAGAACACACCCCAAATTGCTGGACAAGGAACTAAACCACATCACCACTTTATCACATTTCTGTATGATTTTGGCAAATCAGATGGCCACCAGTGTTACTAGGGTAGACAGGAAAGTCCAGTTGCTAAAAATAAACCCCACCAAGAGGCCCAAATTGCTGCTATATTGGGTATGTTTTCTGTTTCTTAAGGAGGTAGCAAGCAGGTATTATCAGATGGCCTCTTATAACTTAAGTAACTTATAAACATTTCCTCTTTTAAAACAAACCCCATAAGGCGTGTCTGGGTAGCTCAGTTGGTTAAGCATCTGCCTTTGGCTCAGGTCATGATCCTGGGGTCCTGGGATCGAGCCCCACTTTGGGCTCCCTGCTCAGCGGGCAGCCTGCTTCTCCCTCTCCCTCTGCCTGCTTCCCATACTTGTACGTACGCTCTCTCTCTTAAATAAATAAAATCTTTTAAAAAATAAATAAAACAAACCCTATAAAAAGTACCACTACCACAATGAGTGTTTTCTGGATGATGACTCCACAAGGAAAGATGAAGAGCTATGCTCAGGACATCTACGCTGAGAAGTAGTAGAGAGGAATGGTTAGGAGCACCTCTGGAGCCAGGCTTCCTGGGCCCCAAGCGCCCCTATCACTCATTACTGTACAGCAATGACCATGTTGCTCACTGGGACTCAGTGCCTAAAATCTGTCACATGGGGACAGTCTTAGATCCTATCTCACTGGGTAACTGTACGGATTAAAATCACAAACATCTATAAAGCAATTAGATTAATACCCAACATACAGAAACATTATGTTCCATAATGTTAGTGACAATTACTCATGGCAAACCCAGGAACTTTATTATCTTGCTAATAAAAACATGAGAGCCCAGCACTGAGACAACAACTGAACCAGAGCAGAGGAAACCGAGTTCTTTCTTTGGTTCTCCCATCAATTTTATGCATCACAGTGCGTAAACCACATCCCTTCTGCAATTCACTTTCCTCATCTACACAAGTTATATACAAATAGAAGTATAAATATGTGTGTGTGAATGTATGTAAATACACATGGACAGCAGCTGAGCAATTTTAATGTCTGCACTTTCCCATCTATGATAATTAGGGTTCTCCAGAGAAAACAGAAACAAATAAGATGCACGTGTGCTTGCGTGCGTGTGTGCGTGCGTGTGTGTGTGTGTGTGAGAGAGAGAGAGAGAGAGAGTGTGTGAGTCTGTCTCTGTGTAAGTATGGTGGAGAGAAAGATGGAGAATGACGGAGAGATTTATTTTAAGGAACTGGCTCAGGCGATTATGGGGGTTGGCAAATCTGAAATCTGCAATCAGGCTGGTGACCCAGGGAAGCGCTGTGTGGCAGTCTGAGCTGGAAGGCTGTCAGGAGACAGAATTCCTTGTTCCAAGGGACAGGGCGGGGGGGCACCAATCTTTTTTCTCTTAAGGCTGTCAACTGGATGAGGGTTATTATGGAGGATAATTTGCTTTACTCAGAATCTACTGACTTACATGTTTAACCTCATCTAAAAATACCTCCACAGTGACATCTACATGAGTGTTTCACCCAATATCTGGGTACCGTGACCTAGCTAAGTTGACACATAAAATGAACCATCACACTATCCTTGCAAGAGAAATCATGTTCAGATGGTTCTCTGCTGTGGGAAAGGCCCCTAGAATGCACAGCGATTTCACTCTCTGCAATCAGATTAAAGGTAAGATATTCAGATGAGGCACCCACTTCTCTCGAGGTGAATTTTAAGTCTGAACAAACCCTGTAAAGCAGATGTAGAGGATGATGGCATGGGGACAGCATAATGAGTCAGGGGAATGAATGCACTCCAGTCCAAAGAAGGGACGAGCCTTTAGAACAAGGGCTGCAAACTCAGTGCCCGTCAAAGCCGGGTACGTAACACAGAGGAGTGACACAAACAGGGTGGGGGGTGTGTGGAGGGTACAGGGCACACCGCATCCACAAGAGCTGCCCCTGCGCGGCTTGCCGCGGAAGCTTCCAAGTCCAGCATTCTTTCCGCACTGGCCCAAGGATGCAGGGTGGCTCGGGGGGGGGGGGGGGGGCGTCGACTTCCAGTCAGGCAAGGGGGCCCTGGCTCCCAGCTTGATGACTTGGCAGCAGCATGACCTGGAGTGAGTTAACAACAGCACCCCAGACCTCTGCTTCACTGACATTACAGAATTATGCTGAATACTCAAAAAATTGTTCTTAAAATGGGATGGCATGCGTATGTTATATATTACACATGATATACATGATTTGTTATTTTAACGTCTTAGTTTCCTTCTTTGCTTTTATGAACCATCATTCGTGTATCACTTACCGTGCCCAAGGCATTGCTTTACGACTCATGTAGTCCTCCTAACACCCTTATGAGGCAGGTACTCATTTTACAAATGCAGCACAGAGGATAAATAGTTTGACCAGCAATGGGACACACAGCAGAGAATTCTAGAACACTGCCTAAGAGATACAAAAGAGCAAGATGCTACAACAGATTCACTCCTCAAGGTACCATAAGCCTCTTTCAACCAAAAATATGTTGCAAGAGGGGGTTATACTTGCTGCTTTACCTGGTGATTCCCAATCACTCCCTAACTTCTTGCCTGTCCTTCACCTCTGCTGCTGCAAGGAGCTGCTCTCTCACAGGCGCTGATGACTCCCGGGCTCATCAAGTGAAGGTCCTGCCCCATCCTTGCCTCCTGAGCCTTGCGTTAGTGGGGCGCTGCTCAACACCTCCTTCTTTGGCACTGACCTTCTTTGGTCTTCGAGGACTCTGAACTTCCATGTTTTCCTCTTTGAAACTGCCTCCCTGATCTCCTCCCACCCTCAACTCCTCTCAGAGGTCTGGCCCTGGGTTCTACTCACTTTGTCTTTGTGCCCTTGCTTTTCTTCACTCGCTAATGCTGTCACGCAGTCCACGGAAATCACATTTTCAGGGCACACCTCAGTGCCCAGCCTCTGTGCCTCAACAGGTGGTGATTGACCTCTGCACTGACCCTCTCTGCTCCAAGTCCAGCCAACAACCTTTGTGACCCCCACGATCACGTGAAAACCCCCTCATCTCCCACAGCCAGCCTCCACCCCCCACTTCACCCATCTGCTCTCGTGACCTTGTTCTCTTATCACCCCTTGAACTGCTTCACTTGTGCAATAATAAATCTGGATATCCCGCTCTCTGGCCGCAACCCCCTATCCTTCAGCTCTCAATTACTGTATTCACCCATTACTCAGGCTAACCAAACCTAACAATTCTAAACCCCAAGTCTGACCCCCCCATCGTGTCCTCTAGTTAAGTACCAGCAACAACTCAGCTGTCTGTCAGAAACCTGCATGTTGGGGCACCTGGGTGGCCCAGTCAGTGAAGCATCCGACTCTTGACTTCGGCTCAGGTCATGATCTCCTGGATCATGAGACTGAGCCCCATATTGGGCTCAAATTGTCCCCCTCTACACCGCCCCCCACTTGTGTGCTCTCTCTCTAATAAATAAATAAATCTTAAAAAAAAGAAACCCGTATGTTCACTTTTATTCGTCTCCCTCATCTTCCATATCCCTGAATTCCCACACATCTACCACCCTTAAATATCACCCAGCCTCTCTCTACGCAGATCACCATCATCTCTCACCCAGATTCCTCTCTCCAACAGTCTCCTAATCTGTTTCCCTGCTTCCAGTACTTGCTTCCTTACAATGTCTTCTCCAGCGGACAAAGTGGTCTTTTATTTATTTATTTACTTGTTTATTTTTAAGTAATCTCTACCCCCAACGTGGGGTCTGAACTCACAACCTCGAGATCAAGAGTCTTATGCTCTTCTGACTGAGCCAGCCAGGCACCCCAAAATGGTCTTTCTAAATATGAGTTCTAATCATGTCACCCCCGTACTTAGAATTAACCAACACTTCCCTGCATTCTTAAGACAGTAATGGGTGGGGGGAGTGGCTCAGTCAGTTAAGTGTCTTGATTTCGGCTCAGGTCGTGATCTCAGGGTCATGGGATCAAGTCCCGTGTTGGGCTCTGTGCTGAGTTGGCTTGAGATTCTCTCCCTCTCCCTCTGCCCCTCCCCCGCTAAAATAAACACATAAAATCGTGAAAAGAAAAGAAAAGAAAGAGAAAGAAAGAAAGAAAGAAAGAAAGAAAGAAAGAGAAATAAAGAAAGAAAAAGAAAGAAAGAAAGAAAGAAAAAGAGAAAGAAAGAAAGAAAGAAAGAGAAAGAAAGAAAAAGAAAGAAAGAAAGAAAAAAAAAGAAAGAAAGAAAGAAAGAAAGAAAGAAAGAAAGAAAGAAAGAAAGAAAGAAAGAAAGAAAGAAAGAAAGAAAGAAAGAAAGAAAGAAAGAAAAAGAAAGAAAGAAAGAGAAACTGGATTCCTTAGTGCAGTTTCTGGGGCATTTCCTGATCTAGCTGCTGCCCGCTGCTCCAGCCTTACCTGGTGCACTCTTATCTCATTCCAGTCACATTATGTCCATTCTTCAGATGTACTGTGTTTCTCTCTTGCCTCTGGGTCTAGTACATTCTATTTCCACTGTCTCAAATATGCCCTTTTTTGCTTTATCATGGCACTCATCATTGGGTGTCATGTTAAGTACTACAACCTCTTCAGAGACTTTCTGTGTCCCCAGACTGGGTTATGTCCCCTGGGTGGCTTTTCCTATGGCGAATCTGCACTTTTCCTTGCATTATACTCAACCCACAGGGTGGCATCTCCCTCACTAACCCGTAGCTCTGTAAATCAAGACTGTGGCTCGCTCACTCCCCACTGTATTCCTCTGCCATGTAGCACTGGTCCAAAGGACACTCAAGGACTATTTACTGAATAAACAAACATGCAGTTGATTCTTAAACTCCGATCCTCCTGACTCTGTCCTGGAGATTCAGTTCTGTGTCTCCAGTCACCTGAGGGACGTCTTACCCGCGCCCAAACTGCATACATACAAAATAACAAGAGATCACCTTCTCTTTCACATTGAGTAGAGAGAACATGGACGTGGAAATCAGGGACATCTTCAATGCTCTGTTCTATAACCTATTAGCTGAACAACTTCAGACAAATCTATCTCCAAGCCTTAGGTTTCTCATCTCTGCAATAAAGACAAAAATACCAACCTTACAGAACTAGGAAACGACTGAATGAGATAACACATGTGAAATGCTTGGCAAATGGCAGAGAAGTAATAAATAGTACCTGCGTTCTAAAATTTGAAAATTAAGTTTCGCTTCCATCCTTTCTCCCCAACAGCCAACCTCTGTTATCCCGGCAGTTCTTAAATCTAGTTTTCTCCATTCCAATTGTCCCCCCTCATCTGGGCCCTCTCCCCCTCCTCCCTGGACTGTCTCACCAGCTCGCATGGCTTCGCGCTCGGATTCTCTCACTGGCCGACCGCCCCACATACTGACACCAGACAAGGCTTCCTCCAGGAGAGCTCCCACTGTCACTCTCATGACCAGAACTCTTCCACTGCTCCCCAGTGGCTTAGGATTAAGTTTAAATCATTTAGTCTTCTGACATTTATGGCCTTCCCAGATCTGGCCTCAACAGACCTTGGCTGCCTTATCTTCTCATTAGTCACTTTTACACACAAGGTTGCCCGGCAACAACAAATCAGTTACTGCCCACTCTGTCCACTGGAATTTCCCATCCCTCTCTATGCCTTTGCTCAGCTTCCCTTGGACGCGGACACTCTCCCTCCAAGTCTTCAAGTCCAACACTACCCTTCTGTCAATGTCCAGCTCCTTTATCCGTAAAGCATTTCTTGGTCATTCTGGCCACAGCAAAGCTTTCTTTTCTACAAGCGTGTGTTGTCTTTGGTTCGCTCTCTATATTAGCACATTTATCTCTCTCTCTACATTCATTCTGTCACCTGTACATGGAATCTTAGCACAAGCTCTTTGAGGGCAGCCTCTGGCCATGCCCACATGGCCATGCGCAGAAAAGCTTTACCCAGGAAATGGTGGCTGAATGTACAGCCCCCCAGAGTCCTGCTGAGTAGCACCAGCATCTGTGGTCCACAGCCAATTGGCTCACCTGATCAGCTCCTAGAACCGTGCCGGGCATAGAGTGACACTCCACAGGTAACTGTTAAATGAACTTATCCACAGGGAGATCAACTATTGTCTATAGGACAGAAATTCTGTCCCCATGGCATAAAACATGAAAGAGGATGTGAAGAAACCTTTTCTCTCCCACAATACTTGGAAATGCCAGCAAGTTTCATGTCTCCCACAAGCTATACGGCTATTCTCAGCAATAACTATGGCACATCGTGCTTTGGTATACTGAGTATTTCAGAAGTACCTAGTTTTAACATGTAAATAAGAATCATTCTTCAAAATAGTCTCCTTTGGAGAATAACCGTTATTCTAACAACGTCAAAAAAATTTTTTTAGACTTCCCTTTTATATAGCCACAACTTTTTTGAGGGGTGAGGAGCAGAGAGAGAGAACCTCAAGTAGGTTCCACACGCAGCTTGGAGCCCCATGCAGGGCTCGGCTCTCACGACCTTGAGACCACCATCTGAGCTGAAATTAAGAGTCAGATACTTAAACGACTGAGCCACTCAGGTGCCCCACACATCTTTTTTTTTTTTAACCAAAAGAAGTTGTGGCTATAGGGGTGCTGGGGTGACTCAGTTAAGTGTCCGACTCTTGATTTTGGCTCAGGTCATGATCTCAGGTGTCATGAGATTGAGCCCTATGTTGGGCTCCATGCTGGGTGCTGAGTCTGTCTCACATCGTTACCCCCTCCCTCTGCTCCTCCCCCTGCTCACGCTCTCTCTCTCTCTCACACATAAATAAAATCTTTTTTTAAAAAAAAGATGTCTATTACAGAATGAACACCTTTTGTCGTAAGGTTTTCAACTGGCTGAGAATTTATTTCAGAAATAAATTCCAATCTCCTCATCCTTAAAATAGAAAAGGTCTTTTTCAGGGCTTTCATTTCCAAAATTCTATTATCATATAAGCCCCATTATAAGTCATGTGTACAACAATTTGCATTTTTCCATCAAATTTTATTGTAACCCCCACTATGGGCCCTAGCAACACCACATGGGCCTCTCGTGAGAGTACATGTCAGGGTACAGTGTTACCTCTGCATAGGTCATTTATCCCACTCAACTGTGTCTCCTGGAGGGCCAGGCCCATAGCATGCTCACTTGGGAATCTGCAGTCCTTACTCCTGGAACATAGTAGGTGCCCCAGTAAATGTTTACATGAATTAATGACTCAGGTCAGTTATTTGATCCTATGTCTGTTCATCAGACCTAATTACTGGCTCCTTCCTATCCTCAAAGGACAGAGAATTTCTACCACAGGGGGTAAAAAAAAAAAAAAAAAAAAAGGATGGATGGCTCTTAAGGCAACAGCAAACAAAAACTTTTAAGTGTGTCTTTGGCAAAGATAGCATTGCTATAGTAGCAGTTTAAATTCTTCCCACTTGACGTGGTACTTTCAGGAGGCAAAATTCATTGGCATGTCTGCGTGTCCTTTGCTATGTGCCTTAAAATATTAATCACATTACTTAAGAGTCACACTTTATAGATGTGCTTCATTCAATTCATTTATTTAGTTCCCATGAAATAAATACAAGACGGGTAGAACCAAATTAGTTTTAAATCACACCTTAGAAACAATAGTTACCGAAGCACCTTGTCGAGTATCTACAATTATTACATGAAGAAAACGAAAAGACCTGCCTGTTCAGCACGGCATACCCTTTAGTGATTGGGAAATGATCTATTTTTCATTATCCTCCAATCATGCAGACTGACGTCAGTGTCTCCAGAACCTACACACTGCTCTTCCCAGATACAACATAAGCACATCTATGAGAAAGCTCATTATAAGTTGATGACAAATTGGAAAAAAAAAACTTTCAATAAAATTATAGGCATGACTCTCACATCTGGGCTTTCCAAACATTGAGGGCTTAAGAGACACCACGTTTCCTTGTCACAGAAGGTACTAAAACCCAGCATATTCTGGAAAGTCCAAATCTACTGCCTGGGCAAGCTAAATAGAGTGTGTCAGGACTGAATCTTTTTAAATGACTGTTGACACTTTGCTTAAGTACATAAAAACTGAAAACGGAAACAACCAAAGATTTTAGAATTTTTCAGTTATAATAAAGCTTTTATCAAAGACAAAATATTACTCCATATTCTCTTAAATATTTTTGAAAGCACATATTCCTTCCCTTTAAAGAGGTGGAGACTGAGGCAAGAAAGCCCAATCACTTGTTAGAGCACTCTACATTTCAAAAGCAATGAAAAGCCATGACCCCAAATTAAATTCTCCAATAACCTATTCTTATGAGAAAGGGGCTAAAAGGCTTATTGCCTAACTAAAGGATAAACGATGTGAACTATTTCAATGACTGGTCCAGTAAGCCTTAGTGAGCACTGAGTGATATGGACATGGGTTAACACCCTTGCCCACAGTTTCCCTTGCAATGACATGTGTATATCATAATTAACAGGTAGCCTTGATTTTGGTAAGAACAGTATTTCTGTACATCCCCACTGGATAGTTACATGCTGCCATCTTCTGATTATGCCCAGTGGAGTGTAAAAATTTTTTCATGGAAAAGTAAAATCAATAAAACTAAATTCCCACTTTTCCTGCCAGTAGTGTCCTCAGGAACAAGAAGAGGAAAGACAGCAACACAGAGATTACAACAATCTCTGACATAATTCAAGCAGAATTCTAAATGGATAAGCACATGTTATAAACTTTTTTTTTTTTGCAAGTGCCTTGCATGCTTATGTTACTATTCATTCTGAGATAGATCATCAATGACCTTCTGGGTCACTGACTAGGGAGAAAGCTGACTATAAAAAAAAAGAGTGGGAGAAAAAATAAAGGGGGGGTGCTTCCTTCCACCCCAGGCCCCCTACTGCCTTGAATGAAAGAAGACAGATGGCAGCCCACCTTCCCCTTTAATTAGGAGGGGCAGCTCAGAAGGGGACAGCCCTGTTCACTTGGCACCATCTTTTAACAAACCGTTTCGATGGTAATGCTCTGCTCATTCAGCCTTGTTTCAAACTGTTCTCAATCTTTAATTTACAAACCAAATCTCAGTAAATTTAACTGTGATTAAACTATAGCTCTGAGCACAACACTGTATATAAAGAAGGTATTTAAAGAAGTTTGCTGAATTAATAATTCACAGACATTCATATAAGGAGCCTGGAGTATTTTAAATGAAAAACAGACACCCCAAGACCTACCACCACCACCACTTCGAGATAAAATGTGAATTCCCAGGGCACAGAAGCCCTAACTTAAATTCAGAGTATTCCACACTAGATTTAGAAATTTCTGTTTCTGGTGCCACACCGTACATAGTTACATTGCCTCCTTTACCTTCTAAGTGTTACTGTTTGAGTTGAGAAAAGTCAAGAAAACTCTATGGTAAAAACAGTCCATTTTATGAGGAAGGATAATCTAGTTACAAATCGCAAACTACTCTGCATTTCCATTTGTACTGCATTTTCAAAACCACAGAACTTGGGAATAAAAATGTACTGAGCCACGCAACCGCTCCGGAGCTAGGATCGGGTAAAACGCAAACAAACAAAAATGGAAGAGAGGGGTCAAATGTCAGAATTAGGCTGGTGTCCTGAAGTCTTCTGCAGAGGTGATGATGCCTCTGAAGTACTTTCTGAAAGCCCCACATTTTCTATAAATCTAAAGCCCCAAATTTTCTATAAATCATGACCCTTTCTAACATGAAGGAAAACTTCAGCTTCTGTTGACAAGTTTAGGTCTTTATACATTGTTATCCCATTCTTACAAGAAGTCTGGTTTGTTGTTTTTTTTTTTTCAACATCATTAAATAATTTGTATTCCTCAGACCCTTTCCATTTCCTGACAGGTTTTTAAATTACAGCCTCTTGTCCAGGCATCATTCCCACCCAGTGTCTGCAGTTCCCCCAGGGGGGCTCTCTGTTTTCACGTGTGTCTCGTACATGCACCCTTTCTGCTTCCCAATGGAAATAAGGACAGTGAACCGGGGCTGTTTTGCTAGATGTGCTCCTGGCTGCATCATGGAAAAAGCTTTGCCTGTTGTCATTGTCATTTAATTAGTGGCAAAGTTCTTGGACTGTTTAAAAAAAAAAAAGAACTTTTTGTTTTCTAATTGATAATAAATTTCAATCTCTTGCTATCTCCAACAAGCAAGCCAGCACGGCGCTAGGTACAGGAAGAGACACAGAAAAGATAAAAGAAGCAATTAGCTATTTAACAAACTTCGTATCTTACTTCCCAATGAAGGGGGAAAAACCCTGGCATTTGCCAGATACTGAGTGTCTAATATAATGTTAGCAAGAGAAAACACGTAGGAGCGATTGGCTAACAAAGAAACAAACAAAACTTACTTTGTTTTCCAGCACAGTGAGCAGGTCGGGAATGAGATGAGGGTAATTCCTTCCTCGGGGCCCCTGCTTTCGCTTTGAAAGCTGTGTTTATGCTTACATCCAGATCTGCTGTGGCACTCCAAAATGCCTGCACTTCACAGGACGCCCCGAGTTCACAGTTCATCTCAGAAGCCCCGAGGACCAGGAGTCCCCAGCACAGATGGCGGCGACCTCTGGGCACCACGTGGCATCACTGCTGTTGTTAGCAGACACACGCCCGGGACACCCACTTGTTACCTCAGGAACCAGGCCATCAGGAGATAACTGCTCAGATGAGTGTCCAGGGTCTCCAGCCTCCAGCATGCTCAGGTTCAAGGCTGGAAAATGCACTGAGACGAGAACCACGCAGTCAGCAGTATTCTGCGCCATTAACTTTCTGGTACTTAAACGTCTGTCTGGAGAAGAGTGAAAGGGACACAGTTACAAGGAATATTTTACTAGTGATTGGGATTGGCAGTTACTGTGTACTGGGTCATATCTTGGCTCTTTAAAATTGCATTTAAAAATCCCTAGAACAGGATTATTTTCACTTCCTCTGTGAAAACGACAGAAAACCAATAGAAAATAAAAACAGGGGAAAAGTATAATTCTGCTTAAAAATGTAACTCTTACTTAACCTCATCTGCTTAATTTTTTAAAACCCCAAAAGTAAAACAAACAAACAGAAAGCATATAAATTCGGTTTGTTTTGAAAAATTACTTCATCCACGTACTGTCCAGCTCATAAAAACAAACCTCCTTCCAGCAAAATGGGACACTTTGACCTTGTGTACTGCAGTGTTTTGAAACCGCCGACTCGTAACTCCTGACATCACCGGACATGCACTAGCACCTTTACTGCTGTTGGCTGCACATGGGGCTACCTGATGGTCTTCCATCGCCCCCTGGTTGAACAGATCCTCCCCAGAACAGTAAGGATACTGGCCTTAGCATTAAACCCCCGGAACTCACATGAGATCTTTTGTAAGTACCCTTCTCTGGTCACTTTTACAAGAAAACAAAAGCATCGAACATCTGATACTTTTTAAAGTCCCAGCATCCAGGACCTAGCACAGATCATTCTTCCTTCTGACCCTCTGCCTGCCCAAGAAAAGAGCTTCCTCTCTCACTAATCACCATATTGGCAAGAATTTCTGCCACAGAGCTTTATGAATAGAAGATCCCAACCTACTGTCTTCCAACAGAAAATTCCCACAAGCTTTCCTAGAGGATAATTAATTTTGCTAAACTTTAGAATTTCAAAGAGTATTGCATTTTAAATCTTGACAGTCATTCCGTTTTTTAAAAATTTTATGGAATATGCTCTTGGTGTCGTATCTGAGTGTTACATTTTGAAAGAAATCATTTTCTCCTGTAAGTCTGACACATTCCCTTCCATGGTCCTCAACTCTTATTCTAGATATATCCAAATCGAACCAAAGGATAGTTGTTAATCCCTGGATCAAGTCACCATTAAATTTGGGGGGAACATCTCCCATAATCCACCACTTCAAATAAAACTAAATTCTGGTCCTACAATGGCAGTGCAATTTTACAGAGAAGTAACTAAACACCCAAGTTTAATCTATCTGAAATCAATCATAATAATTATATTCTTGTTCTTTTCCTGAAACAACTTAACAAAACACCAAGTCCTCAAACTGGAGTCACCAAGAAATAAGGAAAACAAAAAATACATATTTGAGAAATTATGGCCCTTGTTTGTCAGAGAGAAGCAGAAAAGAAAAACATCCAGAGTTAATAAAATTAATTAACTCTAGCTAAAGGACTACTTGAAAGCCCCTCCAAATGTCATGCTGTTACTATGACAACTTCAAAACTGCTTTGAGAAAATGTGAAGGATTTTAAGATCCATGATAAAACAAGTGTCATCCAGCCTGCGAGAAATTACTTTCATTTACAACAGGCAGGAGAAAGGCTAAATGGCCGTTTACAATTCTGAAATATCAGATCGTTCGTTACCTTCTGAGAGATGCTGCACTCTTCATTCAGATCATGAAAAGAGTAATAAGTAAAGGAACAGCTCTCAGTCATCGGAACCATTTTGATTTCAGTCCTGCACCTCTACCACTCCCACGGTCCATCTAGTTGCTATATTATTTTTATAATGAAAGCAAAGTCTGATTCAATCTGAAAGGGAGGGGACAAAAAAAATCCCTGTCTCTTGTTTCCAAATACAAATAGGCAAGGCACACACTCCTTCCAATTTTTTAGGTGTCAATAATGAAACAGAAAAAGAAAACATTTTTCCCCTTAAAATTCCTGCTTTTAGGTATTTAGACTAATTTATATTTTACGTAATCTTGATGGCTCAATCAGGAAGTAAAAATTTTAAGTGCGTGTGTTACAGACGGGAGGAATCATGTGACCCACAGCAAAGAAAATTATGCAGCAGACAAGCACACTAAGAAAAATAAGCTTATAACAGGGTTTTAAAAATACTGTCTTTCGAATTCATTGAATCATGAATATATTATGGCTTTTGAGAAACAATAATCTGTTTGGTAGCCTTGGAAAGAAGCCCTCAGGACATTTTAAAAAAATATTAGGAGATCAAAGCAATTCACAGTAAGAAGTGAAAGTTTAATTAATAAAGGAACAGCTTCTGTGAAGATCATATCCATCCAAGGTTTATTTTAAGGGCAATATTTCAATGTTATTTGACGATCAGGTAATACATAATTGTAATCAAACAAAACATCAGTTGCAGCTATGTAAAAATACTTACGCTTTATTTAACGTATAGTGCTGTGTGTTCCTGGAGCACAAAGGAGAAAACTATTTAGATTTATCCACCTCCACCCAAGTTCTATAGATTTCAGTGGTCACTGTATTTTATTACAGCAAATACATTCTCAAGGGGAAAATGTCAACGCATTGATATTTTTATCTGTAGATCTCAACTAGTAAAAGATCATCATTAAATAGTATCTGAATTATCCTTTGTGTTAAATAAATTATGCCGCAGACATCAGACCACGTTCACTTGCTCTGGAAATCAAAAAGTGGGAGATGAATGTTAAAACATTCACGACTGTGATGGGTTGACTGATAGATGACTTACTATTATACAAAAACTACCTAAGACCTATCCTCTGTGCTACTTCTCTAAAGTAGAGTATGTTAATGTAAAGATATTTGAAATTGGAGAGGTTTGGCCTGTGGTTGTCTGTTTCTCAATGCAATTTCTGTTACTGATACTTTAACAAGTAAATTATTAATACCCATAATAAACAACATGGTTCAGAGCATGTATTTGTATCTCCTAGACATTACTTGTATCACTTGAATGTTTCACAATTTTCAAAATGCTTTTCACATTTCTATTTCAGCTTTTTAGAAAAATGTATACCACAGCTCTGGGCAAGTGACAGGACAAGGTCTGGGTACTTCTTGATTACTAGCTCACGTTGATTTCTTTAATTCTTAAACATAAGGGGTAGCTGGGCAAAAGAAGAAATTATTAGGAAGAACAGAAGTCTTCCAGAAGGGAAGCTTGAGGAAGATTAGGAAGAGTTAGGAAAAGTAAGAAGCACAAATTCTCCAAGGTAGAGTATTAAATGACATGGGGATCACCTTACTGAACTTGCTATCATAGTGGTTGGCTGAATTAAAGAAAGATGAATTGGTTACCAAGAAATATCCCCCAACAAATTCACAGCACAAACTAGCTCTGCCACTTGCCTAGACCATAGCTTACTGAGAATAAACTTCAGGGAATATACATCTCAACTCCCTAATTCCCAACAAATCAGGAAATTAGAGAAGTTAAGAGACTTTCTTATGTGGTACAGACTGGCCGCTGAAACTGGACCCAAGATTTCTGACTTTCCTAGGCTAGGATTCTTTTTCACTATGTGCTGCCTTCAATCTATAACCCTAGGTTCAAGTAAGTCTCCAATGAGCAGAGCCCTGGTTGCTTATCTTAGTGGTGAAGAACTGAAGTAGGGTCAAGACGGAAAGGGGCTCACTCGGGACCACTCACAGTCCCTAACTCACTGGCCCCGACCCTTGTTACTGCTGCCATCTCGGTCCTCCACCAGCCTGTGCTGAGCATCATACTTACTGAGCTGGAAGGAGACAGGGCAAATTCTGGGCTGAGGGGTAAAGCTCTGAGAGCTGGTACCAGTCCCCCCTCCTGGCTCCTCCCTTCCACACATGTATCACAGCCTCCTCATCTTTTTTCCAGTGGGAAAATCAAGACACTAAAATAAGAAAAAGCACTTGTTTGGGTTCACATCTCAGCTTCACTGGGATTTTGGACACACGTGAATAAGAGAATATTCTAGAAAAACTAGAATTAGCTCCTACTTTATAACCTTCACCAAAATTAATTCTGTGAAGATTAAAGAGTTAAATGTAAACAGGGGTGTGGGGGGGAGAGAATACAATCAGAAGGAAACATTTCTGACTTAGAGATAGGAAAGGAATTAATGAAAAAAGTAACAAAAGGCTACATAATGGGAATCAAACTGACTACACTGTCCTGTACGATACACGTCCTGTATGTCCAAAAAACGGCTGAAGTGAAAGGTAAAGAAGAAATGGAATACTTCCGAAAGGGTAGTAAACTTTCTATCATTTATCAATGTATAAGGTACAAGATATTAACAGACAAGGCACTCCAAAATATACAAGGCCAATTAACATGAAAAAGTGTTGAATTTCACTAGCAAACATGAAGAGTTTTTTTTCAGCCTTCAAATTCACAAAGATGCACAACAGAAAGAGTAACCTAGTGGAGTGAGATGAGCCCATCAGTTCAGGAAACCAACAGTATCTTTTTATAAGCCTTAAAACTGTTCTGACTCATAACAGGTCTATAAATACAACCTCAAGAAACAATCACAGATACACAGAAAGATAACTGTACAAGGACATACTTACAATGACCTAAAATTGCTATTAAATATCTAAAAGTGGAGGGGAGCATAAGACTAAGTGTTTAATGGAGAATACTTAATAACAGGATACGATGATAGGCGAAAATTCTGGACATAAAGTGTGTCTGAGTATGGGATCAGTGCTGCTAAGAAAGGAAAGGGGAGAGGGAGGGAGGCACAGACAAATGGGGAGTACAAAAGCTGATCTCAAAAAGATACTGGAAAAGAATAATTTGGAAAGCTGAAGAAGGGGCAGAGAATTTAGATTTTTCATTACTTCTTTATAATATTGAGATATTGAGTATGAAACAAACCTTGTTTTGGGGGCACTTGGGTGGCTCAGTATGTTAAGCGGCTGCCTTCAGCTCAGGTCATGATCCCAGAGTCCTGGGATTGAGCCCCATGTTGGGCTCCCTGCTCAGCGGGAAGTCGGCTTCTCCCTCTCCCTCTCTCCTCACTTCTGCTCTCTCTCTCTCTCAAATAAATAAAACGTTGAAAAAAAAGAAACTTTGTTTTTATAATTGGGAAAATGTTACTTAAACTAATGAACATCCTATAAATATCTTTCAACCATATAAGATAATTAAAATATTTGCAAAGACCTTTTTAACAAGAGAATGCTTATACTATTTTTTTAAAGATTTATTTATTTATTTGAGAGCAAGACAGCATGTGCATGAGTGGGGGGGCAGGAGGGGCAGAGGGAAAGAGAGAGAGGGAGAGAGGATCTCAAGCAGACTCCATGCTAAGTATGGAGCCCGATCCAACGACCCGGAGATCATGACCTGAGCCAAAACCAAGAGTTGGACGCTTTAACCGACTGAGCCACCCAGGTGCCCTGAGAATGCTTATACTTTTATTAAGTGCAAAAAAGAAATACAAAACAATATGATCTT
This sequence comes from Zalophus californianus, assembly GCF_009762305.2. Classification (NCBI taxonomy): domain Eukaryota; kingdom Metazoa; phylum Chordata; class Mammalia; order Carnivora; family Otariidae; genus Zalophus; species Zalophus californianus. The sequence goes on from NC_045606.1 coordinate 84,817,101, forward strand.
AAAATATGCAAAAATTCACATTAAAAAGACAAGAAGAGGGCGCCTGGGTGGCTCAGTTGGTTAAGCGACTGCCTTTGGCTCACGTCATGATCCTGGAGTCCCGGGATCGAGTCCCACATTGGGCTCCATGATCAGCAGGCAGTCTGCTTCTCCCCCCCTCTTCCCTCTCGTGCTCTCTATCTCTCATTCTCTCTCTAATAAATAAATAAAATCTTTAAAAAAAAAAAGACAAGAAGAATATGCAACAAGATGTTAAAAAGGGTTGCCTTTCAGCAGTACTACTGTGTGTGATATTTTTTCCATACCTTACATGTTTTTTACCATTGCCATATATTCTTTTCAGGACAATAAATATATTATTACAGGACTGACAGATCACGAAGATACTACTATTAACAGTTAAATTTCAAAATACGGAAGGTCTACAGTCACCAAAATCTGTCCCGTTCCTAATAGATTTTTATCTTTTTCAATTTAAGAACCAGTGGTTCTTAAACTTCAGAAAACAGGCATTGGTGAGTGTGTAGGAGGTGGAAACAAAGCCCACTCCTTAGCTGTCAAGCTGTTTTCTCCCTGTAACAGCTCTGTGAGGGTCATACTGAAGCATGAGGATCTCAACAGCAGGACGTTATTAGGAAAATAGTGAAGAAGGTTGATGGGAGAGGGGTAGTAAGTGGCCAAAAGAGGAAGACAGGAGTCCATGAAAACAACAGAAACATCAAGACCAAAGGTTCAAAAAAAATCATTAGATCCAAAATAATTCAAAGGGTCTTGAAGAGATACATGTGCATCTATGTTCATGGCAGCATTATTCACAAGAGCCAAAAGGTAGAAGCTACCCCAGTGTCCACTGTCGAATGAATGGCTAAACAAATTGTGGTATATAAACACAAAGGAGTATTATTCAGCCCCCCCAAAGTAAGGAAATTCTGACACATGCTTCAACAAGGTTGAACCGTGAGGCTGTCATGCTAAGTGAAATAAACCAGTCACAAAAGGACAAATACTGTATGAATCCACTTATATGAGGTACCTAGAGTGGTCAATCCATACAGACAGGGGTTGGAGGGGAGGGGAAAGGAGGAGTTGGTGTTTAATGCATATGGTGCTTCAGTCTTGCAAGATCAGAGGGCTCTGGAGATGGACGGTGGTGACAGCCGTTCAACAATGTGAATGTACTCAATGCCACTGACCCATAGACTTCTCAGTGGTGAAGACTGTGAATTTTACACAGTATTTTACAATGGACACACACACACACACACACACACACACACACACACACACACACGAAAGAAAGAAAGAAGTCATTAGAATAAGAAGTCCTGAAAAAGGCTTCTGATTTTGCATGTCAACAGCACAGTATCAAAAGTAAAATAGACCTTATTTCTGATAGTGGATTTTTAAGCATAATTATAGAAGTCAGCTCAGCAGCACAGAAGATCAAAACTGAAAATAAGAAGGGGCATCATGTGTAACTTGAAGAGAACATACCAGACCTCTCTGTGGTTTTTTGAGACCCTCTCATTATAGCCAGCTTGAAAAATTCCCCACAACTAGGAAAGAACCTGCAAGCCCAAGCAACATGATGATGTCTTCTCCTCAGCTAACAGGAAAGAACACAGCTGTGAGGGAAATTCTGAGTATCCTAGAAATGTACTCTATCTTTATTGCAAACTGCTATCACAGAATTGAAGAATTTGGGTGTTGAACAAAGGCCCTCAGGTAAAGCTATTCCAGGGACCCAGACACCCAGAGAGCTTGCCCAGGCTCACTCAGTAATGCTGGATAAGACAAACCCCTCGAGCAGTTATGGTTTGCTTGTTATGTCTTTTTTTTTTTTAAAGATTTCTTCATTTGAGAGAGAGAGAGAGACAGTGGGAGGGGCAGAGGGGGAGAGAGAGAGAGAGAATCCCAAGCCGACTCCATGCTGAGCGTGGAGCCCGACACAGGGCTCGATCTCATGACCCTGAGATGACAACCTGAGCTGAAACCAATTGTCAGATGGCGCCAACCAGGTGCCCCTGTTATGTCTTCTTTTCTAAAGGGCGCTTTATTAAAGCTAAGAAGAATAGCATAATTGGAATGCTCTTTCTGTAAGTAATTTTATTAAGTCTGTTCAAAAAATATTTTTTAATTTTTAAAAAATTATTAACATATACTGTATTATTTGTTTTCAGGGGTACAGGTCTGTGATTCATCCGTCTTACACAATTCACAGCGCTCCCCACAACACATACCCTCCCTGATGTCCATCACCCAGCCACTCCATCCCTTCCACCCCCCTCTGCTCCGGCAACAAAAAATATTTATTGAGTACGTAGTACATACTGTATACTATATACGAGGCACTGGGCTAGGTGCTGGGTGGTTAAGTAGGACGTCCTCACCCTTCCTTCCTGCATCAGACTAGCAATTATGATTTAAAGGAAGCATAGGGTGCTATTGATACACACAGAGGGGGCTCCGATCTGGTCTACAGGAATGGAAATTTATAAGAAGTGACACTTTCAATAACAAACGTTATTACGTCATTGTAGCAAGCTTGATTGATTACTACTCTGGGTCAGACAATTTTAGGCACTTCCCATGAACAAATTAACTTTCACTACAGTCTGACAGAGAAGGATTTTAAAGGTAAGAAAACCGAGGCATGGAGTGGTCACAGAACTCTCACATAGTTGGGTCAGACCCGACTGCGCCCTTATTCAGAATCTGCTTTGAGGAGAACCCAATCTAAGACGAGAAAATGATGCAACTTAGATCAAAACATTCAGCCAAGAGGGGAGCTGCTCTGAGTAAGAGAAGTAGGGCAAACAGAGCAGGAGAACTACAGCGGGGAGGCTGGGGCTGGGAGGCAAGGGCAGGAGAGTGGGGCAAGGGTGGGGGGTCGGAGCGGTAGGAAACCTGTCATCAGGAACTGTGGAGGGCGGAGGGACTGATACCCAGTGCAGGTTCTCATTAAGCTCTGCTGTGTGGGGTGGGACGTACTCTCTTCTCCGTCTCTGCCTGAATTCTAGTGCTTTGATGGCTTCTTTATGCATGGCGTGAGAACACAAACCCCACAGAGGCCCCAGTCGATTTGGGGACAAGAGATTACAGAAATGGGCAAGAGTTCAGGTGGAGAAGTGACACGACGTGGATGCTTCTTAGAAGCATCACTCTGGATGCCGTCAGGCAGATGCATGCATGCAGAACGGGCTGGGGAAGACTAGCGACAGCAGGGAGAGAGGTGCCAATAAGGCAGTAGCTGTGGTAGGTGATGAAAACCGGCAGGGACACACTGGAAACATGCAGAGAACTAGGCCAGATTTGGTTTCTTTGTAGATTTGGAAGGGAAGGAGGGAGAAGGGTCAGTAAGTCACAGGTTTCAAACCTGGGTAACTTGGATCAGTTTGGAATCTGCTGGATAGGAGGTGCTAGCAACAAATCAATGTAGAGAGATGCCTGGGTGGCTCAATTGGTTAAGCATCTGCCTTCGGTTCAGGTCATGATCCCAGGGTCCTGGGATCAAGCCCCACGTCGGGCTCCCTGTTCCAAGGGGAGTCTGCTTCTCCCTCTCCCTCTGCCTCTCCCCCCGATCACGCTCACTCTCTCTCTCAAGTAAATAAATAAAATCTTTATTAAAAAAAAGATATCAACATGGAAATGTCCAGTTGGCACGTGAATACAAAGCATGAAGCTTGGAGATGGAGAGGAAGAACCTGCAAAGAATGAGGAGAACAAGCCAAAGGGGCAGGGCAGGGTCCAGGAGGCCAGAGGAGAGACATCACTGCTGTGAGGTCATGCATGGAAGCTAAGAATCCAGACATACCTGATCCATGTGGCAATAACAGGATAGGAAGGCGACCACTGGCTTTGGCCAGAGAGTACCAGTTTGGTCACAGGTACAAAAGCCAGCCTGGAGTAGCCCAAGGAGGGGGCAGGAATGAGGAAGTGGAGGCAACAAATATGGGCAATTCTTCCAGGGAGTCTGGCCCTGGCAGAAGTGAATGGAGGGGAGACCAAAAGACAAGGCAACACCGAAGATCTGTGTGTGTGTGTGCGTGCGCGCACACACGTTTAATTAGTAAGCCATGCATAGGTTTAAATGCTCATCAGGAGAAGCAAATGGCAGGTATCAAGTCAGAGAGAACGTTTCTGAGAAGGTGAGGGAGGCTGGGGCTGAGATCCAGGGCCATGGGCCTGAGGAAGGACTCCTCTTCCACGTTCTGCTTGCCGAACAAGCAGAACAAGGCAGGCACAGATGAAGTGTATGGACAGGGCAAGAACCTGAGTGAGCTCGCCTCTGGCTTCTTTTTCCTCTGTGACACGTAACTGCAGCTACAGAGGAAAGGACGTGGGGTGAAGGAGTAAACAAGTAGTGTGTGCTGGAGCTGCTGGGGCATGAGAGAGGGCTGGGATGGCAGGGAGGAGAGGTGACCTTGTAGAATGCGTTTCTCCCGTATGTCAAATCAGGCTTTGTGCACAGGTACTCTGTACACCTGTGGCATTTACCAAACAACACCAAGAACATAAACAAAAACTCGATGAGTTTGAGCAGACCTCATGAGAAGTCTCATCTTCAATATTGTCAGATCCAGTAAGTCAGCTGTAATAATATCAATTTTCCTCAGGCCTTAACCACATATGTATGACAAAGACAAATACTTCACATAGACTATGATGGCCATCCTGTGACAATGTGTAGAAAGCTCATACTTCATTCTATGGGCAAACCTGGTTTGTATGAGTAACCAAAAGGTCATATTTCACCTGGAATTACATCATCAACAGTGCATTAGCAACCTTCGCGTTTGGCCTGACCTGGATTTTGCTTTTGGGTATGTGCACACAGGATTATAGTGAGGGTCAGACACTTCCCTCCTTCCAAAGTCCTGTGGAGAAGATGAGTGGGCAAAAAGGCCTGTTGCAGCCACTTCTCCCAGACTCAGCTCTAGTTCCGGCTCTGGCCACGAAATCGCTAGAGAAAGCAAAAACAGGGGCCAGGAGCTGAGTACAACTGTACAAGTCCAAACACAGGGTAGAAAAGGTGGTAGGTATTTCGAGGGAGTGGATTTTTTTACTTGAGTTAACTGAGCAAAGCAGGAGAGGAAGACATGAGCTTAAAAGAGTATCTTTCCTTGTAAAATCTTTTTACAGAGACAAAAGCAATTCTAATAATTAGCATGAAGTGCCTCTTGTATTTTTGGGCATATATCTCCCACGGAGCTCAAAAGAAAATCCTTTAGTTCTATGCTCTTTTGTAGGAGAATGGGAATTAAAAGTAAAATCTGACCAATTCAACCAACTAGGAAGTCTCCTGTGAATAGTGAGGTACCTGAATCATAGGATAGTGTAATACACTTTTGCTTTCTGATTTTTCTTTCTAAAAAATTTTCCTATTTGCGTATGTTTTTATTATGAAAATTATACAATGTTACTACTGGTCAAAAGTTACATAGTGCTTACTATGACCCAGCACAGCTCTAAACCTTCAAACACTCTTATTCTCTGGGTTTTAGGGCAAAGCACAGAGGTGTAAGTCCTTTTGCCTGTTAGGGACTAGGAGAGCTGGTGTCCCAACCCAGACAGGCCAGCATCAGAGTCCTGTGCTCAACCACTGCACTACAGTGCCATACCATGAAAACACAAAGTTAAAATTGTAAATTTCAGGGCGTCAAAAAGAGATTATCAACATTTATTTTACCTTTCTAATAGAATAACTGGTATGTTTCCTACTCTATTCATCCTTTGGTTTTCAAATTAAGGAATCTTTTAAAAGAAAATAGTTTTTTACTATATTCAAGCAAAAATACTATGTAAAACTGTTTACCAAAAACCTTTCCAAGTAGAGATTTGTTTCGAGTCAGGATATCTATTTTTGCATACAATGTCCACAAGTTATTAAAACAAACTTTTCTGCACAAGCTTCTTTACATCATGAAAAATTTCCTTTTTAAGAGTAATATTTTTTAGGGGCACCTGGGTGGCTCAGTTGGTTAAGCATCTTCCTTCAGCTCAGGTCATGACTCCAGAGTCCTGGGATCACGCCCCACATTGGGTTCCCTGCTCAGTGGGGAATCTGCTTCTCCCTCTCCTTCTGCTCCTCCCCCGGCTCATGCTCTCACTCTCTAATAAAATATTTTTTTTAAAAAGTAGTATTTTTTAGTCTGACCCACACTTAATTATAATGAGTTCCAAATCAGTCATGTTGAATCCATGCATATCCAGTTTTCAAATAAGAACGATTACTGGGGCGCCTGGGTGGCTCAGTCGTTAAGCGTCTGCCTTCGGCTGAGGTCATGATCCCAGAGTCCTGGGATCGAGCCCCACATCGGGCTCCCTGCTCTGCAGAAAGCCTGCTTCTCCCTCTCCCACTCCCCTTGCTTGTGTTCACTCTCTCGCTGTGTCTTTCTCTGTCAAATAAATAAATAAAATCTTTAAAAAAAAAAAAAAAGAACGATTACTGTTTAGTTCTCTGTGAAGTTGCCTGAAGGCTGAGGCTGGATCTCACACATTTGATGGTATTATTTCTTTGCAGATAAGAGCACTATATTTAATGTGGGAATGCTGGAACTTCTGGAAGCCTCAGCTGGGTTAGCAAGCAAAAAAATGGCCCCCATATAGCATTTGTCAGTGACTTCTGACGCAAATGTTCCACTAAATAGAAGTCCAAGACTGCCAGCCACTTGATGCTTATTAAAGTTGACCAATATGAACTCATTTCCTAGACTTAAGTGCATGCCACGTGTGGTCTAAACAAACATTCTTCAGTTTCCTCTGAAATAGACCAACACATATATGGACAACGACTTCAACAAAGGTGCTAAAACAATTCAATGAGTAAAGGAAAGTCTTTTCAACAAATCATACTAGAACAACTGGGGAATCATGCAAAAAAAAAATGAACCTTCACCTCTACCTTACCCAATACACAAAAATTAATCTGTGATGGTTCATAGACCAAAGCATAAAAGTTTAAAATATAAGGTCTCTACAAGAAAACACAGAAGGGTATCTTCACAACCTTGGGAAGGCAGATTACTTAGAAGACAGTAAGTACTGATAATACAGGGGGAAACTCTGGTTAATTATGTGACTTCAGAATTAAAATCATCTGCTCATCAGGGGCACTTGGGTAGCTCAGTTGGTTAAGTTGGTTAAGCATCTGACTCTTGATTTTGGCTCAGGTCAGGATCTCAGGGTCCTGGGATTAAGCCCTGCATTGGGCTCCCTGCTCAGCAGGGAGTCTGCTTCTCTCCCTCTCTGCCCCTCCCCGCTGCTCTTGCTCTCTCTCTTAAATAGATAAATCTTAAAAAAAAAAAATCTTCTGCTCATCAAAAGACATTTTTAAGAAAATGAAAGGTAAGCCACAGACTGGAAGAATATATTTGCATCACAATTTTCTGAGATATCTGTATCTATATAGATACAAAGATCGCCATATATATATATATGTATGTATGATTTTATATATATATATATAAAATCTCTTATGAATCAATAAGACAAACAATGAGTATAAAAATGACCCCCTCGAAAATTAAAAATGGGTAAAATATGAAACAGACACTCTGAAAAGGAAGATCTACAAATGTCCAATAAGAACATGTTAGTCATCAAGGAAATATAAATTAAAAATCACAATGAGAAATCACTTCATATCCAGAAGAAAGGCTAAAATCAGAAAGACCAACAACATACAAATCCTGAGAAGGAATTGGAGCACCTGGAATGCTCCTCTACTTCTGGCTGGGGAGTAAAATGGTACAATTACTTTGGAAAACTGTTTGGAAGTTTCTCATGAAAATAAACACACACATCTGGTACAGCCCAGCAATTAAGCCTAAATCTCAAACAGGATGTGAGTGAGAGAGAATGCGCTCACAGCAGCTTAACACCCATAATAGCCAAAAAGATGAAAGCAACTCAAATGTCTGTCAAGAGGAAAATGGAGTAACAAATTGGGTCTATTCATATAACAGAATGCCACCCAGCAGTAAAGGAAGAATGAACACTGATACACAACACAGAACTGGGGTGAGGTGCCAAACTTGAAAGAGTACATGTTCTACAATCCCATCTTGACCATATGATGGTCAAGAACAGGAAAAAAGTGGGGGCGCCTGGGTGGCTCAGTTGGTTAGGTGTCTGCCTTCAGCTCAGGTCATGGTCCTGGGGTTCTGGGATCGAGCCCCACGTCGCACTCCCTGCTTGGTGGGGAGTCTGCTTCTCCCTCTCCCTCTGCCCCTCCCCGTGCTCATGCTTGCTCTCTCTCACTTGCTCTCTTTCTCTCAAGTAAATAAAATCTTAAAAAAAAATACAGGAAAAAAGAATTCTATAGTGACAGAAATCAGAAAGCATTTCGCCAATTGGGATGGAGAGTGCCTGGATGGGGGCATGAGAGACCCTGGACAGTAGAAATGTTCTGTATGTTAACTGTGGTTTGGTTACATGAGTATATTTGACATCGTTGTCTCACCACATGTAAATTTTACATCTATTAAAAAGGAGGGCCGGGGGCACCTGTTTGGCACAGTCAGTTAAGTGTCCAACTGTTGATTTCAGCTGAGGTCATGATCTCGGGGTCGTCAAATTGAGCCCCGCGTTGGGCTCCACACTCAGCGTGGAGCCTGCTTAAGGTTCTCTCTCTCTCCCTCTCCCTCTGCTCTACCACCACTCCCCTCTCTCACTCAAAAAAAGGGGGAGGGAAGGCAGATAGGGCTCCCTAAATGTCATCTTATCCCCAAGTCCTCCTGAAGAATGTGATTTGATTTGCACCCCTTGGCCCCACCAAAGGGAAACTGTATCTGAACTACTTTCAGTAACAGACAACAGGTTTGACAACTATCACGGCTGTCTCATTTCTTTGGGATCACCTGTGTAAGGTACTATCTCCAAATGAAAAGGAACTTGCTGGGTTTCCTTTCATCCAATAGTAACAGTCAATCAATATTCCAGATTCCAGAACCAGTGCAAGAGTGTTCTAAAAGCTCACAGATTGTCCTTTTCAGGCTCATCAGTTTTCAGTATACAACTGATAACCTATATCTAACACATTCCTCACCTCCAGCAGGTTATAAGGGATAGACAGAAGAAAGTGAATTGGGGAAGAAAGGTACCTATAACAGGCTGATGATACGTGTTCTAGCCAATACCAGAAATAAAACTACAAGCACGTCCTGCTTGCCTGGGAGCTCAGGACGTATCAGTATTCTCTATTATCTGCTTCCAGGGGTATGGCCTCAGAGGGCCTGCTCTTGGATTCAGAACTGTCCAAAAGGCTCTAAGCTGGTAAACACCTTAAAAGAAACAGAAGTCAAACACCAGAGGACCTTTATAATCTTCAGTTGCCTCTATGCCACTACACACAGAATAATTAATCTCCAACTGTACTACTCTGCAAATTCTAGAGATAGATTTGGGGCTCCTGGTACTATACCAGAGATCAGACGGGCCTGAGAATATTCTGCTTTAGGTTCAGTTATGTTGGTGTCCCTAACTACAGAAGACCTCTAGGGAAGATCTCCAGGGATTTTTCACAAGAAAATGGCTGGTTTTTTTCCAAGTAAAATGAGGGAATGATAAGATTGGAAATATCAATTCAGAGTTTCTTCTAAGACACAAATGGATACCACTTGTGTCAGGGAAGTTAAAGGACTAATTAGCTAACATCTAATTTTTTCCATCTGCATCTACTATGCATTTTCAGAAACTACACAACAAATACAAGAAAGGAATGATCAATAAGAATTTGGAACTTTTTTCCACAAAGGGAATGAGAAGGAAGAATATGAGATGCTTCTTACAAGAAAGGTGAGAAGTAGTGTGAGGGTCTATCCCCTAAGGAATATAAGTTCTAGAAATGAAGTAATAGGAGGTTCTCTCCGGAACTCTTATGCCAAAGGGCAGAGAAGAAATTTAAAAGCAAGCATACCCACACAATTTATACTTGTCTTAAGATCAGGAACAACTACCACTACTTTTATAGATTTTCTTTAATGACCAAGTTGGATGTTTTACAAGATGCATCTTTTCTTCTAGCAACAAAAGCTAGAAGAGCCTGAGAGGACTCTGTGATTAATGGTGATTGCCTCCATGGCGGGAAAGCGTTATCTGTGTAATAACATCAGCTCATTGTTCCTTCCCGGCCAAGTTTTTTGGAGGATTAGCCTCTCCAAACCCCCAATACCCATGCAGTTCTTGTGCCCCCATCATATCTTTCCCCAGGCTGATTTAATTCTTCAGATATACTTCTGACAAATCAACAAATCCAAGAACTGCCCATTTATTAGGGACTGAATGTTTCTGCCCCCAAATCCGTTAAGTTGAAATACTAATCTGATGGTGTGAGGAGGTGGGGCCTGTGGGAGGTGATTAGGTCATGAGGGTGGAGCCCTGAAGAATGGGGTGAGTGTGCTTATAAAGGAGACTACAGAGCTCCCTTGCCCCTTCCACCACATGAGGACACAGCAAGAAGACAGCTGTCTATGAACTAGCCTCCAGAACGGTAAGGAGGAATACATTTCTGTTGTCTGTAAACCACCCAGTCTATGGCACTTTGTTACAGTAACCTAAGCTGACTAAGACACCATTTCAAAATAGTGGTGGTCAGGGCACATGAAAGAGCCCATTGCAGTTATTAAAAAAAAGAATATATACCCACAACAATAAAAACACTACCAGGGGTCTGAGAAATTTCAACAAATGTCTGGAAGCCAGAAGTACTGACTGATAAAGCTGAGGAGAGGCAGCTTACAGGCCCAAAAGTTCTCTAAGAAGGTTGTTGCTAAGGAGGGGGATAACTGACTTCCCCAATGAAACCCCAAAGAGGCTCTAGACTGAGAAAAAGCCAAGTACAGTGTGGGACAGAAATGACAAGAATGGCAGAAAGGAAAAGTCCAGTATCAACAATTGTTCCTTCCATGCGTTAACTCCTGTCTTTATCAGAAACAAAACCAATAGGCCCCTAGGCAAAAACTAAAAATTAAAAATTAATTCTCTAAAGAAACTAAACAAAATATCTGGTGAGGACTAACAGTGTGGTTCTGAGAACCCCAAAGTCAAGCCCTCTGCACCCGGCCACTTGGTGGTACCCCAACACGAGGGTGGGCAAGATGCCACCAGATGGGAGGCTGCCCGTGGAAAGGTGCACCCACATGCACAGAGCCCCGGTGAGCCTTCATGTCACCTCAGCTTTACACGAGTGAAGAGGCAAAAACAGAAATACAGCTAAAGAAAGCCCGCAGTGTGGAAACGGAAAACTAAGATAAACAACAGAAGGACCCTGGAAGAAACAAAAAGTTCAAGGGAGCAAAGATACTTTAGAAAGAACTCAAAAAACAACTTTTGTTAGTGTCCCTAGAAATATTTAAGAAGCAATAATTACAACCGTTTAACAAGAAAAACAACACAACAAAATACCACAAGAAACAACAATCCAAGAAAGAGATCTACCGATTTAAAATCGTGGCCCCACAAAGTCTGAGCGAACACCACAGGCATGCGCCTGGATACCGTAACCTCACAGCTGTGATTCCAATGATTTAATTCTACCACACTGACAATACCTTACCTAAGATGGGCTGTCTTCACAGCACAGTCAGAAGTTAACATTGCAAGCATAGAACATGTCCATGGTAAGGAGACAGGAAAACCGAGACCCATGGTTCAAGAACACCTGAGTCTGTTTTTAACTCCTCTGCTAGCCTGCAGGAGGACTTGTGAGCTTCTCTCAATACCTGTCTGTCCTTTCCTACAGAAAGAGGGAAACCAAAGGTCGTATTTTCACAGTGACATAATGAAGACTCCTGGAAAGTTATTACTAAGGAAGAACTAGCTTCATGTGAAGACTTCAAGATATTAAAACATTAATGGGGTACATGTGCAATCACATGTTCTCTAGGGAACTTCACAGGGAAGATAAACATCCCTCCCATCTGAGTGACTTGCATACTGTCCTTCCTGAAAGTAGAGAGACGGAATGGAATATTGGTTCAAAACCCCACTAGTCCCAAAACCCTGCTTTTAGAACCAAAAACTCTGTAATGCCCTATTTACTATTCTGAAATAAAATTCATTGGTAAATAGTAACTAGGATACATATTATTTTTAAAACATCAATATAATACTCTAAATGTAAAATAAAGAAGAAAGTAAAAGAAAGCCAATTTATAATAAAATACTGCATATTCAATACATAAATAATTTTTAGGTTCAATTAACTATGTAATGAAACAAGATGCTTGTAACTTACTTACAAGGAATAAGCTTGGATTACGAGGAGCCAAATCAGAAGCCTTCCATGTTAAAAGTACTGGAAAACAAAACAGGAGCAGTATGGGTGTACAACAGGATGAAAACGAGTAAATTTTGCGTATATTAAAAGTATGCAAAAGTTATCTTGTGTTCTTATGTAAAATGGACTTAGGTCTAGGCTCAGGTAATTATAAACTGATTTTTATATCCAAAATGGAAGTTGAAAGTCATGTGGCATACAGGACAATTCCTTCTGTCTTATCCACCATGAACATCTAAAATCTTTGACTCCCACTCATTAAAAAAAAAAAAAGCCCTTCACTATAAAACCAAACACCATCTCATTCCTACTATGTCCCCTAGGGGGCAGTACTGTTCCTGTGAGAACCCCTGGCTAGATAAGCTATGGGAGACTTCTAGCTTTCATGTTCTATCACAATGAGAATCAAATCCTGAAGGACAAATCAGCAATATACTTAAGAAATATATTAATTTACTATGGAAAATGACTATGAAAAAATTAATTTAGGTTAGGCGTATGCCATTAACTAGAGCCATAATCATTATTTCCTCTTCTTGAATTCAAGATAATTGGTTACTCCATATAGACTATAGAGTGACAAACTGTATCTCTGTGGCATTTATTTACACGGCACAAAGTGATTCGGATTTTAGAATTTTTAACATTCAAATCTGGTTAATTAATAATAAAAAGGGAGTTTTTCATAGAACTCTACAATTCTCATTTCCTCAAAACAAGAATTAATGCGTTCTTTCACATGTGGTCATTACAGGAAAGAAGGGGGGAGAGCCATTTACTGTAAACGCTTTTCTGATGCAATTCTACCACCTCTTTCAAAGAGAGAATTCATCCAAGAAGCCTTAGTCACTTTTTCAAGAAAAATGCCACTGCACTGAATGTACACAGACTAAACCACATGCCTGAGCAAAGAAGCTGAGCAGATCCCACCACCAGAAAACATGGAGAGAGGAAAGGCAAGGTGGGGGGTGGGGAATCTCATGTCAGAACAGATTAAGCAGCGGATCTCAAAATTTGGCCTTTAGTACAGGGGAAAGTCTGACACACATATAACATCATTGTTTCATAAACCAAATGCAAACCGATCTCCCCCTGCCCAACTTTTAAAGCTACTTCCTAAAAATATAAGACTTCAGCTCTAAACCAGGAAGCTTGTGTAATTAGTATCTTAGCAACTATAGTTATTTCATTTAAAAAAATTTCATGCATGGAAAGAAAAACAGAATCCTCACTTTAAGATCTGAAAATGAAACTACATTTTGAAAAGGGTGGCTTTCACATTAAAAGGATGATATACTGAGTAACACTATAAAGCAATTCAGAGGGGAAAATACTTAAGACGAATATTTCTGAGCTCTTCTCAAAGAGAGGACTAATTCTTCTAAAATCTCAAATCCACCCAAAGGAAAGAAAGGAATGATTTCTCCAATTTACCCTTACCTGAATCACCATTAATTCTTCTAACAGCCAGATATACTTACTTGTTTCTGTGGTGGAGTCAACGCTAAGCCCAAAGCCAAGCAATCACCCAAAACGCAAAGCATTTGCTGCTGGAGCCTGAAAATCCCCTTGATGAATGAAACTGCACCTCGTAATATCCACGTTCTGAGCCAGCTATTGGTTGCAAGAAGGCAGAGCGTGTGGAAGTCTGATTTGCCCCCTCCAGGGCATGCCTCTCTTATATCCTATCTCAGAAAGACTACAGACACACAGCTCCTAACTGAGTCAAAACTAGAAAGGTTCGTTTTTCAGTAGCATTCTCTCTAACACTACGGAAACCACGGTGAGACTCCTTCACTAGGCAATGCCAATGAAAGAAAGAATTATTATGTCAACATTGGCAATTTACAAATGAATCTCAAACCACTGCCAAAGTTCTTCGTGTTATATGACTGCCTACAAGTCATACATAGGTATAGGCATGGTGCACATTATTTTTTAAGTCAAGAATTCTGAGCCATGGTTTGGAGGTTCAAAATTGCCAAAAAGTAGTGAAAATTCTCTTAAGAAATTCAATCTTTGTGCTACACTAATAATGATCAACCAAGAAATTATAAGAAATTAAAACCAAGAATAATAGAGCAAAGACATAAACCCATCTTTCTAGAATTAGGGGTTTTCAGCACGTAGTCCTTGGACCATGTGCATTAGAATGACCTGAGATTGGACTTAGAATCTCTGGGGTAGGGGTGCCTGGGTGGCTCAGTCGGTTGAGCATCTGACTCTTGATTTTAACTCAGGTCATGATCTCAGGGTCCTGAGACTGAGCCCCGTGTCAGGCTCCACACTCAGCAGAAAGCCTGCTTGGAATTGTCTCTCACCCTCTGCCCCTCCCCGCCCCCCCCAATAAATAAATAAATAAATCTTAAAAAAAAAAAAAAAGAACCTCTGGGGTAGAGCTCAGGAATCTGCATGTTAATTAGATTCTAGGTTAATCTTATATACTTTGAAGTTTGAGGACTACTCCTCCCGTCAATGGAACTGAATAGTTGATTATAGTTGCTGTCACTTTCCTTTCTTATTCAGTTATTTTGTCTTTGATTACTGTTGAAGTCAGAAGCAGTAAGAAACACTAAAGCCTCCTCAGAACAATTTGTGGCTTTAACTCCCCAGGAAAGGAGAGCCAGTCTGGGTTCACCTGACCTTCCCCCTGACCCACACCACCTCTCTATCACTCCATTAAGAGAGAAAAGCTTGAGTTGCAGAACCTGAAAAATGCAGTACTTGAGGTTGAAATGAACATTACATTAAAAGATGCTGCCACTGGAAAAAAAAAATACACTGCTAAAAACAAGAAGAAAATGAAGGAGAGAGGACACTCACATTTACTGACTGCTTACTGTGTTCCAGGTACCAGATCAAGAACTTTCTATCAGTTTGTTTGCCTCAGAAGTCTCCCCCAAAAATAACTTCTTCAGAAGTGTACAAACACACAAGTTCAGGAGTCTACATCTAATAGCAGGGACACGCCAGCAATGCATTCCCTAAGCTGGACTTCACATTGGCCTCCTGTGCCCATCTCCACCCCCATTGTCCCCTGAACATAAAGGATTTTTTAAAAAGATTTATTTATTCTTTTGGTGAGAGAGAGAGAGCACATGCTCGTGCATGTGGGTTGGAGAGGCAGAGAGGGAGAGCAACTCAAGCAGACTCCTCGCTGAGCGTCAGGAGCCCGACAAGGGGCTTGATCCCACAACCTAAGATCATGACCTGAGCCAAATCAAGAGTCGGCTGCTCAACCGACTGAACCACCCAGGCACCCCCACATAAAAGATTTTTTTAAAAACAAACTGAGAAATGTATTTGAAATGATGCCATCTTTCCATAGTTCTTGTTTGTGGTACCTTCTTCATCCAACCTAACATTGTGGAACCTTCCAGAATATTTACAGTAATTTCTCATCACCTGTTCTCTACTTTGACCAAATTACTTCAGTCCAAAGTGCTGGGGGGAAACCCCATCATTATAACATGAGCAGTAAAATAAATGTTTTTTGAACATCATCAGCAAGTATGAAAATTACATTTCACTTTAATAAAAAGGATTTTACCTTCTCCTCAAATACACAAAGTTTCTACGGAAATTTTCTGGATAGAGGGACACCAACCAGCACACTTAGAAATAAGCTCTCCAGTTCGCCCCTTGGTGTTTCAGGACGACTAGGCACTCTGACATCTGCCAGTAAGGAAACCAACTTCATACCTTCAACTTTTCACCATGAGCTGATGTAGAATGTAGCTGGTGTTCCAAGTATTTTGTCTGACAGGAGAATTTGGATCTGTCAGGACAGCAGTTCTCAAACTATACGTTAGCACTGGAACCAATTTTTTCCCCCAAATGAAATCTTAGGAGAAAGTCCAGTATGGGCACCAGATGAGAGTGGAGCATCCTTAGTAGATGTGGCAGACTAGAGGGGGGAAAGTCCCTCCTTGGGGGTTTATTTGGGCCCACTTACTCATCATCCCCCAAAGTGACTGAGGCGACACTGCCAAGCCCCAAGGGCTCTACTGTTTTAAAAGACTTTTTATTTATTTATCTGGGGGGGGGGATGGGGAGAGAGAGAGAAAGCGGAGGAAGGAGCAGAGGGAGAGGGACAAGCAGACTCTGTGCCAAGTGCAGACCATGAGTCGGGGCCCAATCTTTGACCCTGAGATCATGACCTGAGCCGAAACCAAGAGTCAGACCCTCAACCAACTGAGCCCCCCCAGTAGCCCCCCAAGGGCTCTATTTTATCCTTTCTCATACCTTCTCATACCTCAACCCTTCTCATACCTGGGCTTGGTGACTTTTTAAAACTCATACATTATTCTATGTATGCCTTTGTTTCTCAAAGTTGGGCACACATAGAAATTTCTTAAATGTCAAGTCATATTTCAAATGCTGCTTACACTACATTAAACTTGGGAATCCTATTTTGTATTTGGCTAATGTGGATCCTAACACAAAAATTATGGTTTCTATTTTTATCTCTTTGGCAACGATATCCTTAGCATATTTGCAAGTTCAACGTCTTTTTGGGGTGGGGGAGGTGGAGGGATGTAGGTAGAGGGAGAGAGAGAATCTCAAGCAGGCTCCACGCCCAGCATGAAGCCCAAGAGGAGGGTCGATCCCACCACCCTGAGATCATGACCTGAGCCGAAATCAAGAGTTGGGACACCTAACCGACTGAGCCACCCAGGAGCCCCCAAGGTCATTTTACAAACACAAAATTTTGTCAGGATAATGAATTTTAAATGAGTAAGAACATCATTGGGACATATAAGATCCCCTGCTATGATTCTACTTTCATCAGTGGCCATTAGCTTGCTACAGATGGTACAATAAGTTTCAGACTATATACGAAAATGCAAACCAAAAAAAAAAATTCCCTTGAGATTTAATATGAGGAATGAATTTAAAGTGTTGCCAGGTAATTGTTATTTTATTTTTTTTAAAGATTTTATTTATTTATTCATGAGAGACAGAGGAGGAGAGAGAGAGAGAGGGAGAAGCAGAGGGAGAAGCAGGATCCCAAGGAGCAGGGAGCCCGATGCGGGACTCGATCCCAGGACCCCGGGATCATGACCTGAGCCGAAGGCAGACGCTTAACCATCTGAGCCACCCAGGCGCCCGGTAATTGTTATTTTAAAAATGTAATACCAGATCAACACACAGAAGAAAGACTGAAATGCCTTCATGAAGAGCCAATGCCTCTAATATTCTTCTAACAGGAAAATGTAACAGCCTTTTCTTTCTAAGTATTTTCTGCCTGCTGTTCCCCAGTTATATTTAAAAAGGTTAACGTGTCTCCTCAGGCAAAGACATCACATTTCCAGAGTTCTTGCAAGACAATGGCCAGAGTGAAGGAGCTGTCCTGAGTCACCTGGAACCACCAACTTGAATCAGGGAAAGGCCCCAATGTTCTGTCCCTCAGAATAAACATAGTGTTTAGAAGTAGCCAACTCTATGTCCAAGACAGTGTCATAAACATTCACATATGTAGAAGGGATAAAAGTGACTTCTTGTTTCAAAATTCATGACTAACCATATTTCTCATTTCAAAATACTGTGAATTCTCCCATGATTTTCATTTTATTATTAAAAATAATTATGGGAGCACTCTAGTAGTACTTAGATGACTTTAAAATAGTCAACCTCTTTCCAGGAACCAAAATCATGGTTAAGAGAAATAAAGACTGCAAATAGTCCTCAAACACCTGGTTATGTCCCCCATACGTATCTATGTCGATGGTTTAGAACTGAAGCTACTTTTCCCTGAGGAATGATGTTGCTCGCGATAGTAGCCAGATCAAGCCACAGAAACTTATTTCACTTATAATGTATCTGTAGTACTATATACCTGAAATGAAATGAATATTGTAACTGTGTTGCAATACTAGTAATTATATAAGGAATAAACTAATAGAACTAAGAATAATTTTTATTTTTCTGTGTGCAAATGTGTAAGAAAATTTAATCAGGAGAGGATGACCTCATGATTACTCAAAAGTTGGTAACACTGGTTATTATGCCTTATTTTACTTCCAAATATACTACATTCTTTTCCTTTGAAATGATTATATCCCTACCCTTGAGATTAAAGCTGTGACTAGCATCACCAGGGGGCTCTCCAGAATTGAACAGAGGGAAGAAAGGAAAAAAGCTTAGAAAAAGAGAGATTTACTTGAAATATAGAAAAAAAGTGGTAATATATGGGTGGAATTCACGAAGACTAAAACCTGAAAAAGGGGGTGGGCAAGAGGATTTAATAGAGTTCCACCAAGTTAAGATGGAAAAGTGTTGGATTAGACCTCTTAGCTGAGCCAGGAAAGCCTGGGATGGAGGTGGGGAGTCTGGGAGGCCGACCATAGGCAACGTGTGACTGGTCATACGGGTGACCAGAATGTGTGCGAAGCAAGTGTTTATAATGTGGGAAGGCTTTGTGTGGTAAACCTAGTAAGAATTTGTTTGCCAATCTTTCAAAAGAAGCAAGTTATTTGGCCTGGCTGGTGACTCAGTCGATGAGAACAGAGTCAAGGCTCAGCATGGGGTAGTGAGTGGTATGTGCTTAGCTTCATGGTCACAGGGCATGAATAGCTCTAAGCAGTAGGCTCTCAAACACACAGTGCGGCCAAAAGGAACAAACCGAGCCTATAGACAGCACGGTAGAACTCTCTAGTTCTAACAACAACTCTCCGTTCTAACAATCAAATCATTTTTCTGTGGGACACTTAACTCCTTATTTAATTGGGGAGAGGAGGCATGGAATAGAAGTTAGGTTATCACGATCTGAAAAACTGGTTACTATTATCATACCTAACCTTAAACTATTTCCTGAAAATCATTATTGGACCCTATCTTCGAGTGATATGAGCTCCATGCAATTTTTCTTAAGTAAGCTCTATGCCCAGTGTGGGGCTCCAACTCATGACCTGAGATCAAGAGTTGCATACTCCACAGACCAAACCAGGCAAGTGCCCTGAGCTACATGCATTTTTAACGTCACAAATGTGCTAAAAGTAAATCTGAAATACAGTAATATTTAAAGGCCTTTTAGATCACAACACAAACTTTGGCCTTACTAAATAGATGGATTGCATTTTTGAATATGAGTATAAGCATGAGTGTGACTGTGTGTGTCTAAAGCTGGTGAATTCCCGTTCCATTACTGGGCAAGTACGGAAAGAAAAGGGAATACTGGTTACAATCAAAGGTATCCCCTCCCATTTGGTTCTGGAGAGAAGTCAAACTGACCTTACTGAAGTGTTTTTCAAACTGTAGGGCGGGTTGTAAAATAAATTCGATGCATTGCAAGCAGCATTTTTATAAAAATGAAACAGAATAGAATAAAATAGAAAACAAGAGTTTCTCACACTTAGTGTAACTACTGTTTTAGGTAACAGTTGTTTCTTTTATGTGTGTGTGTTATGTGTACTTTTTCATGATGTAAAACATAATCCTTTCTGTGATTCCCAGGGAAGAAAATGGTTTATTAGGAAAGAAGATTAAAGATCATGTTTGAAACGAGGTGGGACGATGCATGTGTGGATTTAATTTAACCGGCGCTGTGTCTACATGGCCTCATCTTGGAAACTGACCCACAAAGCAAGATGCATTTACATTAGTAATCAACAACTGTAAAGATACCATGCAAATCATTATTCACTCATTCGTCAGTTTAGTGTCTATTCTCCCTAGTCAGAGGTTATGGAGAGAGGATGAAATTATTTAAAAAAATTAAGTGGGGCCATATAATATAGTAATAGCCAACACATGCTGAGTGCTTATTATGCACCTGAAACTGTTCTCATTGACTCATTTACATGTCATTAGCTCATTTGATCCTCCCAAGAATCCCACAAAGGTAAAGACTAATACTCTCCGTGTTTTACAGATGAAGAATCTGAGAAATTAAGTCAGTTGCCCCTGAGGCAGAGCTGCATCTGAACCCAGGAAGTCTGGATCCAGAGCCTTCACTCTTAGTTGTATCACATCCTTAACAGTTCATACCACAAACATCCCTAATGGAGAGGAAGTCTGTGACACTGGGGAGGAAGCAGGAAATCAATACACCCCAAAGGCAAACTTGTGCTAACACTCTTGCCTCGGCTGCACCTCCTGCTTTCTCCCGCGGTTAAAGCCCACCGTCGATGCCACAGTTAGCCTCCTTCACACTCTGATCCCCTGACACGTTCCCAACACGCTTCCCAGCAGATTAGTTCAAACTCCATCTCTTCTTTCCTTCCCTAGAAGACATGTAAAAGTGCATACCTACTTTTCGGTAATGAACTGAACTCTTATTTAAAGTTAAAAAGGATTCATTCTCGGGTGCTTCAACTTTCCTACTTAGCCAGTCATTGCCAACACATCTTCCATGTCTTAGCTCCTCAGACCAGTGAGAAGCTGGCAGCCCTTGTGGTTACTGTCGGTCTGGGTTACACAGAGCTCGGAGGGGCGCTTCTTTCTTTGCGCCCACTTGCATTACTCTCCTCATTGGTTTCAAACAAGATCCAAAGATAACGCAGGTATAAAATACACTGTGACAGGTGCACCCTTGTGTTTCAGAAAAATATGAAAGAATTATGTACCCAAGTTTTCTCTTTTTCATCTAATCTACCCCTGCCCCCCTTGCCTTCAGGATATATAGTAAGCCCTACAGATAGAGCCTAGACAGACAGTAAAAATAAGTAAAAATCAACACTATTCTTGGTAGCACAGTTACCTTTCCCAGCTACCAGGTCCACGAGTAAGAAACTAACGCAGTACTGTTTGAGCACTGAGCAAACATAACGTGCTTCTCCATCCTGAAAGGAGAAGGAAGTACTCTTCGTCTTCTTATACCATCTGAATTAAAATGGCCAGTGCAAATGAATCCTGGAACCAAAGGGAAACCACGTTTAGATCTTGGTCTGACCTCCCCACCTTGGCCACATAATTTGAAATTTTCCTTGTAAGAGCGCCTTGTGGCCAAACATAACTATCTTTCAAACTTAAATGATAAAATATTAATGCATAATGATGCACTGTATGTGGAGAATTAAACTATGAGAATTCAGGATTCTTTCAAAATGTAATGTAATACTCATATACTAAGACAAAAATCTGAGGCTTAAGTATATTGTGACAATGCCTTCCCAGCCTTTGCTTATCTATACATTCTCCAAGAAGCCTATTTAAAGTAAGGCAATGATACGGGCACGTGGCTGGCTTAGTAAGAAGAGCATGTGACTTGATCTCAGGGCCATGAGTTTGAGCCCCACACTGAGTGCACAGACTACTTAAAAACAAAAAAGTGTGTAAACTTAAAAAAAAAAGTAAGGCAATGGTTTAACAGTTTTATTTTTTTTAAAGATTTTATTTATTTGAGAGAGAGAATGAGAGAGAGCACATGAGAGGGGGGAGGGTCAGAGGGAGAAGCAGACTCCCTGCCGAGCAGGGAGCCCGATGCGGGACTCAATCCTGGGACTCCAGGATCATGACCTGAGCCAAAGGCAGTCACTTAACCAACTGAACCACCCAGGTTTAACACTTTTAAAAAATACATATTACAGGGCACCTGGGTGGCTCAGCAGGGAGTCTGCTTCTCCCTCTGACCCTCCCCCCTCTCATGTGCTCTCTCTCTCTCTTTCTTTCTCAAATAAATAAATAAAATCTTTTAAAAAATACATATTACATAGAGTTCAGTCAAAATAATATTTCCAACTGAATAATAACCGTGTACATGCCAGTGTCAATGTCATATGATTTTACCATCTATCACTACAATAATTTTTAGGTTATTTTTAGGTATCTTTAAAGTTACTTCTTTTCTAGGTCAGATTATACTGTTTGTTTCTAACACATATTTATTGTGTCTAAAACCAATACTTTGGGCGCCTTGGGTGGCTCAGTTGGTTAAGCGACTGCCTTCGGCTCAGGTCATGATCCTGGAGTCCCAGGATCGAGTCCTGCATCGGGCTCCCTGCTGAGCAGGGAGTCTGCTTCTCCCTCTGACCCTCTTCCCTCTCATGCTATCGCTCATTCTCTCTCTCTCAAATAAATAAAATCTTTAAAAAATAATAAAATAAAATAAAATAAAACCAATAACTTTTCACAGGGGCTAGGATACATTTTCTATAGTTTTTTTTTTTTTTTAAAGGATGATTCAAGTATGTACCAATTCAGTTGAACAGTTTCTAAGAAAGATAAAGGCTTTGGATAAAATATGACACTTTTTACTAGTGGTATTACATACTGGGACTTTTTTTTTGGTGATGATGTTCATTTTGCTGCCCATTTACCCTGTGTTTCACTGCTTGGGACCAAGAGCATTCATTTTGAAGACAGCCATCCAGATGAGGGTAGTTCTTGGCCATGAAAATCAGATTTTCTTAAATTGGGAAGCTGAATGATTTCTGGGGCAGGGGGAGGGGAGTCAAATGTAAAACTGTAGCCTCAGCAAGCTCAGTGCATTAGTAAGTTAATGGCCAACACTAAAACTGCTTCTATACCAGTAAAAAATAATACAGATAATAACCTTCTGCACAGGAGCATTTTGTTTACTGAGGGAATCTGCCAGATGCCCCCTGAGAATACACGAAATTAGGGGTGTTGTTCTCTAGGTTGCGAAGGGGTACGCACACCTAGAAACACATGGAACTTCCCAGAGAGCAGCTACTGTTAGGAAAGAAGTGGGTCCAGGTTGAAAAGTAATCCCACACAAGCTTCGAGTTCACGGAGGCACGGACAGCTTCTCTCTTCCTTTCCTATCTGTGCACACGTCAGGCCGCCACGCCCCCCCCACCCCCCAGTCTAGCAGAGTAGGGAAAAAACAGAGCGCCAGGTATAGGACTAGGCTCTGCTTTCCAGGACACTTTGCTAAGACACGTGCTTTTCAGGTAGTGTGTTAAAAAACAAAAGACAAAGAAGACTGAGGTTTAATACCCATTATTGAAAATTATTCAAGTGAAAGAAACTCTTTAACCCGGTATATATATATATGTCAAAGTACACTTTATTTTACCATATTATTTGTCAATTACACCTCAATAAAGGAAAAAAAAATCCCATTAAAACTTCCAGTGGAGTAAGTACTATCTCCATGTAGGATCAGTTTTGCCTTTTAATAGCTCTGTGGCCTTGGCAAGCCACAGGGAACTCACTTTCCTTATCTGTAAATGGAAAAGGTTAAGGTAAATGTCCTCTAACCTTCCTTTCAATTCCAAATTCTCAAGCTTAAATTTAAATTATTTTCCAACTTATTTTCCCCTTCCAGTATTTTGATCTTAATCCTATACTCATTTTACCTTAAAAGAAAAAAAAAAAAAGATGGGAGTAGTGGGGGAGGGGAGCCAGGAAGGTTTATCAAGACAGATTCTCTCTAACTTCCTGCTTCGCCCTAGACATTCATAGTTTTAAGAATAGGCAAGTGAATATGAAACGTAATAAACTCCCTATGTATTAATTCTAAACACGTGGCAATATTTGCAACGTATTTTATTTTATTTTTTTAAAGATTTTATTTATTTGAGAGAGAGAATGAGAAAGAGAGAGCACGAGAAGGGGGAGGGTCAGAGGGAGAAGCCGACTCCCCGCTGAGCGGGGAGCCCAGTGCGGGACTCGATCCCGGGACTCCAGGATCATGACCTGAGCCGAAGGCAGTCGCTCAACCAACCGAGCCACCCAGGCGCCGTGCAACGTATTTTAAGTTATAGAGACATTCCTCTTTTTCACAATTACATATTGAGCCACTTCTAAATCCAATGCCAACCCCCTGTGCTCCAGAAAACAAAGAACTCTAAAGCAAAAACTAAACAAGAAAGTAAGTTATGATTAACCATGGTATTGTTTCTTCCCATTAAGGGGGGTCAACTGAAAACTGGTTGTAGGTATTTGTATTTATTTGCCCCTTCAATGAAAGGTGCTGGATTTATCTTCTTCCAATTATTGATGTAGACATACCCAAAATACTGAAATCCTTTGGAATCTGTCTGCCTTATAGTTCCTACTTGCAATAGCAAGATATACCATGTACTTGTGAAAATACAGGACACTCAGGAAATATATTCAGATACTCATGCTGATTACACAGACTTTAAAAGGGAATGCTACCTCTAATTTTTAAAATTTTACAATATTTTAAAATATTACACTATTCTATCTCTGAGGACTAAACAGTAGACTGTAAACTGCAAATGTTTACTTAAAAATCTTTAACATCAGGACTATTAAAGCGATGCTCCAAATTTAGAAAAATCTGAGGTTTTTTTTTTAAAGATTTATTTATTAGAGAGAGAGAGTGGGGTGGGAGTCTCAAGCAGACTCCCCACTGAGCATGGGGAGCCCAACGCCGAGCTCGAACTCATGACCCTGAGACCATGACCCAAGCTGAAAACAAGAGTCGGATGCTCAACAGACCGAGCCACCCAGGTGCCCTGGAGTTACACTTTTTAATTCTATTAAAACCCCTTTTCTTTCAGTAAGTGGTATTTTCCTTTCTGGCTATCACAGCTAATCAACAATATAAAACAAAAAGCTTTTTCTAAAGCTTTAAGTAAGCAACATTATTCCGAGCCAACCAGCATTCAGGGACTGGCGATGGCTCATTCCCAACGGGGGTTAGATAGCTGAGTTCTCTCTCACACGAGACTCACTGAGCTTCCTTGTGCACACTCTGTAAAACTGGGATAGCAGGGGGTTGGGGAGAGGGGGTAACTGGATGACAGGCATTCAGGAATGAGCATGGTGTATTTTACAAAACTGATAAATCACTGACCTCTCTACCTCTGAAACTAGTAACATATTATGTATTAATTAACTGAATTTAAAGAAAAAAAATAAGAGTGGGATGACAGCAATATCCATCTACCCTCATGCTCCTCACCCAATGCTCAGCACATAGGAAATACTCACTCAGGGCTGGTA
Organism: Zalophus californianus; assembly: GCF_009762305.2. NCBI lineage: Eukaryota > Metazoa > Chordata > Mammalia > Carnivora > Otariidae > Zalophus > Zalophus californianus. Next base: position 84,842,263 of record NC_045606.1, read on the forward strand.
ACATCGTTTTCTTTGCATATGAATGGTCACAAAAAATACATACTAGATCAAAACAAATCCATCCCTAACTATTAGAAGCACAAGGAAAAGAACGTACTGAGAGTGCCCCTGAGTAGCCCTGTACGTGGCAACAACAGTGGCTGCTATGTATTGAGCACTTACAGTGGACCAAGCAGTTCGCTTCCCTTATTTCAGGACAACCACCATATAACCAGACTGAAGCACTGAAGTTCAAAACTCGCAAGCCATACCACACTCCGTTTCCTCTCTTATTGTTTATGGTCTTCTGTTTCTTCTCTTCATGCTTTTAAAAAGTGCTTGGCTACCTGATGTGACTTCTCCCACTCTTCATGATCAGTCTAGGTGCCTTGATAAAAGGAGTAATGGTTTCTATTTGCACTTCAGGTTCCCCTCTCAGAACAGGTGTAAAGGAAGATGGCCAGAAAAATTGGGCGAGTGTGAAATATTTTTTAAAAATACATGTTATTCTTCTGGCTTGGGGTTATTAAACTCAGAGTATTTTATGTTCCCAAACGTTGTTTCTCTTTCTGCCATCATTTGTCCCCTTGAACCATTAATAACATTCTTTTCTGCCATTTCCTGAAGCCACAGGTACAGGCTTGTTCGAGGACACTTAGTTTCTCTTTTGCAACGGAGGGAAGAGACAAGTGCTGTGAGGGAAGCCACGGCAGGGGTGAGGTTTTAGCTTCCTCTCCTGCACACTATCAAAGCTCTTGATTAAAGGGACCATCATACACATTTTGGTGTTTTTTACTGGCTGCTAGGCACGTACTGTGTACTAGGAGTAGACAAGGACAGAAAACTGGAGCATGTTGCCTCATTTATTATCTGCAAAACCCTAGAAATAGGTGGATATTAGTTTTGTTTAAAAGAACCACTCTGCGAGGCACCTGGGTGGCTCAGTCAGTTAAGCGTCTTGATTTTGGCTCAGGTCATGATCTCGGCTCAGGTCATGATCTCAGGGTCATGATCTCAGTGTCGTGAGACTGAGCCCTGCATCGAACCCCAAGGTGAGCCCCAAACTGGGCTCTGTGCTGGGTGTGGAGACTGTTTAAAATTCTTTCTTCCTTGGACCCTCCCCAGCTTGTGTGCGTGTTTTCTCTCTCTCTCTCCCTAAAAAAAAAAAATTAAAGTTAAAAAAATGAAAGAACCACTTTGCACATTAAAATCTTTAAAATCTGTTGCATGCACTGAGTGGTCTTAGGTGTATATAATTATGATTTCTTTATAAATAAAGTTGCCTCTGAAATCAACAACAAAAAACTTGCTAGAATAAGCACTGCACAGAAGTCACTATAATATTCCAATTAGGACGTCAAAATAAAGAAGCACAGATTTTAGATTCCTGTTTTCCAGAACTAGACTTATAACTAGAACCAAATGTACTACCCATATAACAAACAAAGCTGCAAACCTAAACCATTTAAAAAGTTCTTAACTATCTTGGAAGAGTGAATTATCATTTCCAAAAGTTTTAAATGGATCTCGGCTTACTGGGTGCTTTACTAAACTATCAATTTGTGGTCCCGTTAAAGAACACATGAAGGGAAGGAATCTAGTTTTACCATGAAACCCTTTTCCCCATTAGGTATTAGCTTCTGACTGGGTGATGGGATATGAATACTTTTCAGTTCCTTGGATGTGGAGCTGGAGATGCTAAGACTGCTTCAGAGGGTCAGGTGAATGACCTCAGTGCATTCCAACAGACAAACTTACCTGCACATCATGAAAGTTTAAGGTCCTAAAAATGACAACATGATAAACTTCAGGATAGCAAAACAATGCAACTCTACATCTGAGCCAGCAGGTGTCTCTCTGCAGCCCACGATGCCAACCCAAAAGATCACAGGATACAGAAGACCCCCGCACTGCTATAATTTTGTGATCCCGGAACCATGTAAAGGCATGAACTGTGAGATCAGGCCACCAGAAAAGGTATGTTTCTGAGAATTTGAATTTGGGGATCTAAGCAGATACGGGAATTAATGAAAAGTGTTACTTTTTTGAAAATTACATTTAATAGGCAAGATCTAATAGCACAGAGGAATCTGTTTCACTCAAAATGGTAAAATGATTCTTGGCTACTGGTCAGCAGAGGAAGGTCAAAGTTCAAACAAAGAGACCTGAGAAGTGAATGGTATGTGAAAAATAGAAACACAAGCTTAGTTACTAAGGGAAGGAGAGGGGCACCTGGGTGGCTCAGTTGGTTGAGTGTCCAACTCTTGATTTCAGCTCAGGTCATGATCTCAGGGTCCTGGGATCGGACCCCTGGACTCAGGCTCAGCACAGAGTCTGAGTTTCTCTCCCTCTGCCCCTCCCCCATTTGCACGCACTCTCTAAAAATAAACGAATCTTTAAAAAAAACAAAAACAAAAGGAAGGAGAGAGTTTTGCACAAAAAGAATTAAAATAAGGCAAGGCTGAGGGAGTGTTTAGGGGTAACAGAGACTTGTGCACGTTACTACAGAACATGGAAAGGAAGAAAGCATGTATCCCTACCACACCTAAAAATACTACAAGCTTGTCAAAGTACAACTGACCAGTAGGATATGAAACCTATTCTGTAGGTTATAAGGAGCATTAGAGACAAAAGAAGCAAGAAGAAAGAGGAAAAAAAAAAAGGAAATTATATCACAGCTCACAAATAGTAAAGGTATTATTTTGGGAAACCATACATCCACATGTACAAATGTGTGTGCCAGGTCCTCATGTAACACCCACTTCTTCCTGTGGGTTTCCAGTACAAAGGTCTGAAAGCCACTACATACGGAGTGCACCACCAGTGCACACCTCTCTCGAGGTGACAATGTCATCTGTAACACCTCCAAACAGAAAAGTAACTTCTAGGGGCGCCTGGGTGGCGCAGTCGGTTAAGTGTCTGACTCTTGATTTTCACCCAGGTCATGATCTCAGGGTCGTGAGGCTGAGCCCCTCGTCGGGCCCTGAGCTCAGCTCGGAGTCTAGTTAAGATTCTCTGTCCCTCTGCCCCTCCCCACCTTTTAAATAAATAAATAAATAAATCTTAAAAAAAAAACAAAACAAAAAACTAACTTCCAAAGGTAATATCCCAAAATCCCAGAAGGGAAATGTGACAAAACATAAAACGACAGAGTGTTCAAAGTAAACTATGTAAGTTGGGGGGAAGGAGGTGCAATGTGAATGCCATCTAGAGAAATGTCTAACTACCTAATCAGACTGCGGGCCCCACTCCCAGGGTCTCCTCTGGGTCCTGAACCAAGTGCCGTGTTGAGGAAGAGGAGCCGGGGGAGAGAGAAGAGCTGAAATGAGAGGGAGGGTAAGATCTAGACCAGGAGACCCAAGCCTCCCCACAGCAAGGCAAAAAGGCGGGAATTGTGCAGATCCAGAGAGGCAGACATAGGGGAGGAGAAAGGTGATAGGTCACTTTTGCAATCTCTTCCCCGAATGATAAGGAGCGGTTTCTTTTAAAAATTTTTTAAAAGCTTGTTTTGTTCAAAACGGAAACGTATCTGACACTTAAAAGGTCATCATGAATGAATGCTCAAAATCAAAAATGAATGGGTGTTCAAACACGCTGAGTGCTCAAAGATTGAGACAGAAAGTTTCTTAGGCCAGCCTAACAGGTCCCACAGAATTTACCAATGATGGAAAAAAAAGAAAAAACTAATTACCAATGATGTTCCCGATTGCTTTAGGAGCAAAGGGTTTGTTTTTGTTGGGTACTTTTTGGTTGTATGACTGGTTTGTTTGGGGCTTGGGCACATTTTAAAGAACTTCACAAGAGCAAACCCTTACATACAGTGTTTACAATGTGCCAGGTACCCTTGTAAGGACTTCACAAATACAAATTCATTGAGTTACTGTATACACAACCCCTGCTAATTTCAGGCCCTACCTGTTCAGTGGCTCACTCTGTTCCATCTGAAAGTACCTCCATTTCTTCCATTTTTCTCCTGAAAAAGGTAAGGAAAATACAGTGAGTAGTCATAAAAGCACACGTGCTGTATATCACTGCCGACTTCTGAACTCAGGAGCTCCAAGAGGGCTTCGTGACGCCTTAGTCAATTACTTCAGCTGCATAACTTTCCTGAGCCCCTAGGTCGAACCACTGAGACAGTATCACCGTACATCTAGATAATAGGAGATTTGGAAAACAGATACTTGATGGTTTCAAAGGAAATCAACGTGCCATATTAAAAAGTTAGATGCATAGGGAAACAATTTAGAACAAGGTTCTTGATTCTGAACCCTTCTACATTTATTATGCCTTTTCAAACTACATTCCCTCTCAAATTCTTTTTTTTAGGTGGGCAGCACCTTTCTGCACTGGAGGAAATAACTGCTGTTCTAAGGGCAGAAACAATTGGTGGATATAACTATCATAGATTTACTTAAAATTTTTTAAAAATGACAATGGAAAAGCAATAATCAAAAAAGAGGGTCCTGCCTAGGGAAGGTAGCTGTTCAGAGTGTTTTCACCAGGTAACATTTACCTCTGGGAATTCAGGACTGACAGGTAATTCATGACTGTCTTAGATCAAATTTCTTGCATCCAAAAGTTCTACCTCACTAAGACTCCAGAAATGATTATGTTTATCAGTACTGATTCATGCTAAGCTCATAAGAGATTGATGTATGAAGCTATAATACCTTTATATTATGTACAATGAAAACTACGATTGCCAGACGGTCTGGACACTTGCTCCATCCAGCTTGACTGAATACATTCACATTTCTTTACTGAACCAATATTTCCTGAAATCCCAGGTATCGGCACCTTACAGGCAGGTGGAAGGTCAAGCCAAATTAACTGAAGATTGCTCAGCAAACATATCAGAGCAATCACAATCTCAATGCTAATGGCCTCCAACATTCTTCTTCCATACAAGTGTCCTCCCATCTCCTGTACCACCACCAACCTAGTCCAGGCTCCACCATCCTTCTCCTGGACCAACTCAAGACACTCCTATGTATTCCCAGCTTCTGCTCTCTCCCTCCCTTCCAGTCCATTATCCACCATTATCTGGTGGATCCAGAGTATACATCCAAAGATAGAAAACAGCTCATGGCTCAGCCTGCCTCAAACCCCTTCAGTGCTGTACATTGGGCTCATGATAAAAGACCCAAAAAGTTGACTTGAAGGCCTCGCTCTAGCCCTGCTCACCTGGCCCAGCTTCCTCCAGCACCACCCACCCTGTCATCTTCACCCACTGCAGCCACGCTGGTCTACTTTCACTCTCTTGAACGTGTAAAATCCCTCAGCACCTCAGAGATTTTGCATACCTCATTTCCTCTGCCTGGAAATTAATAACAATATTCTGCCCCGTTCCCCGCCCCCCCCCAAGCACACACTTGCTGTGTAACTGGCAGATCCTACCCTTGAACGTGACCTGACCCCAACACTGGGACAAATTCCCCCATCTGAAGCTCCCATAGCATCTGGAGCTACTCCTTTGTAGCACTTATCAGTAACAGCTTAGAATTACACATGTATGTAATTATGTACGTTTATTTCTCCCATTAGAGTAATAAGAAGCTCCATGCAGGTGGACGCTGGACTCATTTTATGAGCATATTCCACAAGAGTGGACATTCAAGAGATATTCCATTGAAGGAAGAAGGATGGCTTCAGGCTGTAAGAACCTGTTGCATCCATCACCAAAACAGGAATAATTCTGCCAAGTAGACCACATGGCGTCCTTGGTTGGGCTCCTTCCTCCCCAGTGTGTCCTCCCACCTCTGCCACAGCAATAATTACGTGGGCATTGTCTACGTTCACTTCTATAACATTACTGTTACCTTGACTTCCGTGGCCACAATAAATCTTAAGATACTAAAAGACAAATAGCACAAAGTTCAAGATACATTTGGGTAGCAACTCTGCACAGAGGACCTGTGGCAGTGGGTTACTAAGAAACGCTATAAACAAAAGGGAAAACATAAATTGTGGCCAAAGGAAGCCCTCGATGAGACAACACTGGCGAACAAATATACATGCACATACGCATGCACACAAACCCCCGAGGCACAGCCCTTGGAGGAGGGGGTACGCAAGACTGAGTGTGCTGTGAGATCCTGCCCCAAGCAAAGGGCTGATAGCAAGAAAGTGTGAAGACTCCTGAAGGAGGCCCCAGATACTGCTCCTCTGCTTCCTTCCTGGGCCCTGGTACACAGGGGGCCTGCTGTGTACTGTGTTAGTCTCCCATTTGCCTTACAAATCAACAATTAGTTGGCATTTCCTAACGCACTATGTAGAATGCTTTCAATGGCTCACAGCTGTGGTTAATATTTTAAAGATGTTCTCCTAACATTTCAGTCCTCTTATGTGATGTGAATGAGAACAGTCCTGGTAGGAAGAAGTCCCACAGTGCCCTTGGATCTAAATTCATGTCTAGTCATGGAGCTGGAAAGGGCCAACTTCACTCACTCTTTCCACAAACAGAATGCACCTTGAATAAGCCAGGCACTGTTCCAGGTGCTGTGAACACAAGACGAACAAGACAAAATCCCTTCTTCTCAAGGAAGTAATATTCTAGGAGGAGCCAAACAAGGAAAACACATTAAGTAAAACATCAAATATGTCCAGTGAGGGGGGTGGGGGTAGGAAGGGGAGATTAAATTTTAAATAGGGCAGTCAAAGAAAGCCTCACTGGAGAAACTGACATAAGAACAAAGTCCTAAAGAAAGTCTGGGAAGGAGTTATGTAGATAGATTGAGATAGACAGCGACAGACAGAGGAATCAGCAAGGGCAAAGGCCCTGAGGCAGAAGTGTGGCCTGTCTGAACTGGGATATGCAAGGGAGATGGTGATAGGATATGGGGTCAGAGAGGTAAGTGATGGTCTCTTAGGGCCCTATAAGGCCTTTGGCTTTTATTCTGAGAGCCCTGGAATGCAAGTGAGGTGTCATGGGCAGAAGCCGATATGATCTGGCTGCTATGTTGAAGACAGACTGAAGAGAGAGTAAGAGGGAGGTAGCAAGACCAGTTAGTGGGCTACTGAAACAATCCAGGCAAGAGAGTGCAGTGAGCCACTAAACTAGAGTAGAGGAGTGACAGGGCTTCTAAAAAGTGGGTGGGTTCTTCAGGGCCCTTGAAGGAAGTGCCCTGGGAATTAACTCTACCTCCGGTAAGGACTGATTCTGGTCGTCTTAATCCTTTTGTCACTAAGAGGGTTTTTTTGGTTTTAATTCTTACTTTCATAGAAGAAAACTTAGTGGATTTTTATCTATATACAAGTAACATACAATCATCACAGACAGTGGGAAAAAATTAAACACAAAAAAATCTTTGCATCACTTGATGAAAGAGGACCAAACAGATGTACTTTTTAAAACCAGACTTGGATCAATATGATCTAACCCTGACATTTGTCAGCTCTATCAGTTTGAGTTCAAACCAGAAAAAATACTTGGGACATCACTGAGGAAGCCACACTTTTTTGCAGACTTTCTCCCCGAGAAACCCATGATGATAAGGTGAAAGTAAAAAATTGACGATGAATTCTTAAATAATTTTTATTAAAAAATTTTTAAGTACTCTTTTTAATTCTCTGCTCTTTGGTTAACTTGGGGGGGGTAGATGGGAGGGAGCAAGGCCTAGCTGTCATCATGGAAACCATTCTGCCTCAGGGCAGAGAAGCAGCATTTGGCTTGCAGTCATCAAGCCAGAGGGCAGTCATCTGTGCAGTAAACAAACCCCTGGCCTTCCCTAAACAGGGCGCTGCGGTTTAGTCAAACACGATCAGGGGGCCTGGTCTCTAGCTGCAAAAAAATTAAACTCTGACTGCCGGTGTTTAATACCTATAGCTGATATGCCTCACCTGTTCAGCTTTTCTCAAAGTGTGCCGAGACAGGTAAATCTCTCATGGTCAATCAACTACTGTCATCGCCCCTCTAAAGCAGAGTGTTCTTTCTTTCTTTTTTTTTTTTAAAGATTTTATTCATTCGACAGAGAAACACAGCGAGAGAGGGAACACAAGCAGGGGGAGTGGGAGAGGGAGAAGCAGGCTTCCCGCAGAGCAGGGAGCCCGATGCGGGGCTCGATCCCAGGATCCCGGGACCATGACCCGAGCCACAGGCAGATGCCCAACGACTGAGCCACCCAGGCGCCCCTAAAGCAGAGTTTTCTTAAACTGTGAGGCACACAGGAATTGCCTAGAAGCCTGTTCAAATGCAGATTCTGACTTGGTACCTCTGGGTGGGGGCTTGCGATTCTCCATTTCTAGTAGGCTCTCCAGTGATGCTCGTGCTGCTGGTCTGTGGACCACAATCTGAGTACACAGTGCTAGAATATTCATTGTCCTGTCCCCATCCGCTCTCCCTTCTATTCTCTTTGTAAGTACCAGTGACAGAGACTGAGACATCCGCATTTAAGACCGTTTTACTCTTTATATTGAAAATGAGAATCTGCCCTCCATAGTGTGGGATAACTAAATCCCAGCAACAAGCAGTTTTTCTGAGGCATCTTTCCCTGACGGATTTGATCTGAAACTCCCGTTCGACCAGCCACAGAAGGGTCTCTTTCCCTTCTCCCTCTCCTACACTCACCCCCTTCCCACGTGGAAGAAGGGTCCCCACAAAGGACCACCGCTATAGGTAAGATCCCCGCTTCAGCATGAGGTGAGGGTGTGAAAGAACCAAAATTACTCAACATTTTCCACCTCCACCTTCTTTAGTAAAGAGGCTAATCCATAGACAGTTGTGGCATTGGCTGAGGACACACAGAATTTTCATCACGGGGGAAAGCTTATAGCCACAGATTGCTTCAGGCACCAGCCCTACTGGCTTCTAGGACAATTAGCCCTAGAGAGCTCTTCCACAGGACCCGGTCCCTCCACTCTCTGGCGGGGAGTCTCATGGGGTACACACAGGGGTACACACATGGCCAAATCTCTCCTTCAGAAGACAACAGATACTTTCTAGTTACAGATAATTCATATGAAAATAGAACCTGAGCTAGAACACGCCTCTCTCAGTCCCTAGCCTCAGCCCTGAGCTAATATTTCAGTGCATCCTCAATAATTTTTATTACTGTTTCACAGGTATGTATTTCTTTATTCATTTGCTTCTAAAGTAGAAGATAATAGTGGTGAGATTGTTTAAAAAAAAAGAAGACTGCTTCCCCAGGACAAGGATCCCCAGCACGTGTGAGAAAGGCCTACTCGCTGTTTTCTCTGAAGCCCGAAGATGACCAAAAGGAGATGAGGCGGTGGGAAAGAGGAGACCGTAGGGACGCAGGGAAGAGGCTCGACTCACAGCCCCGACTGCTCCCCCACCTCAGGGATCCTGTAAAAAGCGCAGGGGTAGGAACCTGGCAGAAAGCGGTCACCGGACAAGAAGGTACAGAAGCAGTAAGCGCTCGGAGATCTACCACATCAACCCAGAGACGGCAATCACTGGTTTGCAGACTCTGAAAGAATGAGCTGAATTGTCGTTGCTTATATTAAGGAAACAAACGATTAACCAAAACCTATTAGAAGGGATAAATGAAGGTATACCCAGCTTAGGGCAAGACTTAAAGAAGCAAAACATCACCTTACCTACAAGGGCATGCTGCTCCTGCAGCTTAAACCCAAGGTGGGCTAGAAAAGGGGACGGCCCTGGCACAATGTAAGGTAAAACTTCCTAACACACTACACTTCTCAGCCACCTTTCTTTGTTGGCCAAGCACTGAGCTCCCATCGTTACTGAGATCGCCTCATCCTGCCACCCTGCCACTCCCCACCATCACACATCCCAACCGAGCCAGGCACGGCTTCATGATTCGCTGCAGCACGAGGGCCTAGAAGGGCTCCGCGTCTCCGCGGCACCCCCTGACTGGAAATCTCCGCTTCCACATAACCTCTGTGAGTCCTGGGCTGTCTCTCTTCTAAGAGCGGGTGGAGAGCCTGCCCCTTGTCCAGAGAACTTCACACACCTCTTCCCCGTGCAAACGCACTCAGCTGTGCACCCTCAGCCTGTGAGGCCTCTGAGGGCAGCACCTCAGGCACTTACCCGTGTACTTGCAGCACCGACCGCAGTGGCCTGGACCCCGTGTGCAGATGAAAAGGGGAGGAAGGCAGAGGACAGGAGGGAAGTGAAGAGAAGCTGCTGCCTAAATTATCATCTGTTACGTTTCTCATAGGAGGACTTCGGATACTGAGAGGGAAGGTAGTCTGAATGAACCTATTCTATGTAGGAAGACATGAATTATTGGGGCGCCTGGGTGGCTCAGTCGTTAAACATCTGCCTTCAGCTCAGGTCACGATCCCAGGGTCCTGGGATCGAGCCCCACATCGGGCTCCCTGCTCAGAGGGGAGCCTGCTTCTCCCTCTCCCTCTCCCTCTGCTTGTGTTCCCTCTCTCGCTGTGAGAGGAACTCCACAAATAAAGGAAATTTCATTTCACCTCTTACTCTCATTTTCTTAAGAATCTTCAACCAAGGGACGCCTGGGTGGCTCAGCTGTTGGGGTGTCTGATTCTTGGTTTCGGCTCCGGTCATGATCTCAGGGTCATGGGATCGAGTCCCACATAGGGTTCCTTGCTCAGCAGGGAGCGTGCTTCTCCCTCTGCCTGCCGCTCCCCCTGCTTGTGCTCTCTCTCTCTGACAAATAAATAAAATCTTTAAAAAAATAAAATAAAAGAATCTTCACCCAAGTTAATTGACTTCTTACCCTACCACTGCCAATACTCAAAACATGACAAGTCCATGCTCTGTGGTCACTTACATTAAGGGCCATTCTGATTGGAACTTCTCAGGGGAGTGAAAGACAGGTGAATAAATCTGGGAACTATGGAACCGTTGCTAATAACAATAATTACCATTTGGAAGGATTTCCATAAACCGTACCACACCTTTCTCAAAGAACATATGACAACGGGTGAACCCACCCCTGAGACCAGAAAACTCTCCCACAAAGCCTGGCTCTGCCTCAGCACTGGCACCCGGGATTGAGTGTCTTCTCTCTTCCTCCTCCCCCCTCACATACAACTACAGACACATCCCCACCCTTACCTCCCGGGCAGCCTGCTGCCTTTAGTCCCACTTTGTTTCCTGTGGTTCTGCCCTGGGTGGCAAAAGGATGGTTTCTGGATTCCGCAGGTGCCACGGCGGCCAACCCAGGCAGCTCTGGGACAAGGCTTGACAAAGCGGCGGCAGCCTCCTCCTAGGGGGTTGGGGGGCACCCCGTTTCCTTATTACAGAGGGAAGCACGTGGACCTTCTCCATAATGAGAACCTTAGAAGTTGGTGAAGGTCTTTAGTTCACCTCATGAGGCTTAAAAAAATAGCTTTAAGATACAGATTTCAGAGGTATTGGCAGAAGTTTTCTGGCCTAACATCAAGTCAATCGGATAAACTTCCTTCAGTGTTTCTTTTTTTACAAAATATCCTAGATTTGTAAAATGGAAAAGGGCAGGACGGCACAGCAAACTGGCCAGATGCTGATTTCATCATTATGGGTTTCTGTCCTGCAGGTTTTACAGTGGCGGTCAGAGGTGGCCGGTGCTGGGTGATGGAGAACGTGGATCTGTTTCAAGGCCAAAACGCCCAGGCGGAGCCCTGAGCTCAGCAACACCCAACCAGCAGGCATACTGAGCAACAGGATGTCTGGTGGTTACTCTTGATCTGGGGCTGTTTGTAGATAGGGTGTAATTTTCAAAACAAAATTTTTTACTTTTAATTTTGCCAGTTCTTCCTTATAACTTGAGCAAAGTAGAGGGGAAATAAAGTGGCAAAACTGCAAACAGCTTTCTGCCGCCTCAGCTGTTCCTCAGCCAGCCACGGGGGAGAAGGACGCTTCTCCTGAGGTGGGCTCACTCCCGGAGTCCGACTCCAGGGCAAAGGCCCCCAAACGCCAGGTCCTCCATGTGGAAGCCTAGTTATTAGAAAGAATTCACCCATTACCTACCTATCCCTACAACAGGCCTGCGTTCCATAACCTGAGAAGGAAACAAAAGAAGAGGAACGACTCATTGCTGAGAGCTCTCCAGGTCCCACACAGTCTCTCGCAGTCGCTGCCAGGCAAGGAGTCATTACGCAGGCTTCCAGTCAAGTCACTTTCTGGGCTTAGGTCTGCCCCAAGGAGATTTCCCCAGGCCGGAGAAGCCCTCCTTTTACCTCATCCCAGACTGCCTCCCACAGGAGAGGGCCTGATGCGCGCCTGTTCTCATACTCAGAAACTACGAGCGTACCTGCTCCAACAAAAGCACTTCACTAGGACAAGGGAACGTAGTGTTAAGTAGACTAAAAAGAAAAAACAAGCCAAGAACCAATAACTGAAGGTCACACAGAGCACATGTCACAGGAACCACCTCACCCATCCCCCCCAAGGACGCAGACGGCAGGTGCCCCACAGGCAGGAGCACCTGTGGCAGGTCCCAGGGCAAAGGCAGGCGAGGGGGTCTCTATCCCTGGGCTTGGGAGAAATGTACACAAGGGCAACACGAAGCGACAAATACAAAGCCAAACTTCAGAAAACAAACAGGGATGGGGGGAGTGTTCCCCTGAAGTTGGGAGAGAGAGAAAATGAAAGATGAAAATGTTTGTTTCTCTCTTTCTCCAATCGAGAACGGAAAGAAATGACCAGGAAGCACTGGCAAAGAAGAGGGAGGAGGATGGCCCCAGTCTCACGCAGGAACAGAGAGTTCACATAAGCCTGGGTGTGTACTTGCTCCCATTCCCGCCCACCCACGGCTCCTGGAGCAAACAAATTCTTGGCTGAGCAGGTATGTGTGGGAGGCCTGATTTATTTTCCAACCAGCAGAGCTTTGCCCAGAATTACTTAATCAGAAAATTTCAAGGTCATACACTCAAATATGATGTTGCAGCCTTGCAAAAGAAGTAACTCTGGGGTCTGTGGAGCAGGAGGGTGGGGAGTGTGAATAGGGGAAAGAAGGAATGACTCATCTCATTTGATCTAGCTTCTTACCCACTCTTTATAGCTACTGTGTATTGTCAGAAATAGAAAAACTGGAAAAATGCATAGCTGAAAGAAATAACAGCTAATCTCAACCTAATGCTTACACTATGGCAGACGCAACTCTAAACGTTATATATGTATTAAAACTCATTTGACCCTCAGCAATCCTTTGAGGTGAGTACTATTGTCATTATAATCTGTATTTACCAATAGGGAGGTTAAATGACTTGCCCAAGGACCAACAGTCACCTAGGCTGTGCACTAGGGTGCTCTGTGCTACACTCCCCTCTCCGTGTTCTGCTCTCCTGCCCCTCAAAAAGGCAAGATTGTAACAAGAGCTCTTTTCCATTATGGTATATCTAATTTATTTTCCTCCTGCTGTAGAGTTTTCTTTAGGCTACTTTCCTGAGAGGAATATTATCAGAGCCAGTCCCCACCTTAAAGTACAGATAGGACAGTACCAACCCTGCTTGCTTAGAAAGTCATATAAGCTGGCAAAGTTCCAAGACTCAAACCACAATTCCCCTCACTCACTGCCTGATTAGAGAGTAGTTCTAGGTGAAGCTTTGATCCTTGTTAAAATGTAAAAGTTCTGGGATGTGCACACTTGAGGCTGTTATCAGTGTGTGGGAAAAGCTGCATTGTTATCTTTTTAAATGTAGTTCAATGATAAGAACAGAAGGTGATTTCCAGGCGTCCAAGTCCCTGGACCAGTGCTGACTGGTTCACTGCAGGGCTCCTAGAACTTTCCAGGACCGGCACATAAAGGTGCTCAATACTCCAGCATAGGTGTATAAAGGGATGAACGGATAGCTATCACTGGTTCAGAGGCCAGGTTTAGGGTAAATGTATGGGGCATGTAGGTATTAAAGGGGCAGCCAGGGCGCCTGGGTGGCTCAGTCAGTTAAGCGTCTGCCTTCAGCTCAGGTCATGATCCCAGGGTCCTAGGATCGAGCCCCACATCGAGCTCCTTGCTCGGCGGGGAGCCTGCTTCTCCCTCTGCCTGCCGCTCCCCCTGCTTGTGCTCTCTCTCTCTCTCAAATAAATAAAAATTAAAAAAAAAAAGAAAATGAAGAGTGATTCCCTAGTATCATCTAGTTTCCAGTCCATAATCAGATTTTTAAAAATAAATCTTTTTTTATTGAAGTATAGTTGACATACAGTATTATATTAGTTTCAGGTATGCAACATGGGGGCGTCTAGGTGGCTCAGTCGTTAAGCGTCTGCCTTCGGGCTCAGGTCGTGATCCCAGGGTCCTGGGATCGAGCCCCGCATCAGGCTCCCTGCTCCTTGGGGAGCCTGTTTCTCCCTCTGCCTCTGCCTACACAGCTCCCCCTGCTTGTGTTCTCTCTCTCCCTCTGTGAAATAAATCTTTTAAAAAAGGGGGGGGGCAGCCAAGCTTAGCAAAATATCACTAGGAAGGTCTAAATGTGAATGAGTGAATGTCTGATAGTAATAACTTCGAAGGAAACCTCAGGCATGTTTAAAAATCTATGAAAATGATCCTTTTTTCAGATTATGAATGGATTACATTTTTAAATGCATATAGAGCTTATTTACTAGCGAAGAAGGTTATCTGTTTAGGAGAAGAGTGATATCTATGCTATTTTTGCCTAAAATTATCCTCTCCAAAAAGGTGAAATGCCCTAGAGTATCATTTCTTTTCCCTAATATTCTTATATCCAAGACCTAAATATCCTCAAAGGTCTCCTCAAATGTCTTCTCTTCCAGGAAGCCTTCCCTAATTTTCTGGCCAGAAGAGGTCACTTCCCCACTTGTACTCGACAGTACTTTGTTCTTTGTGTACACAAACCCACTTTCTCAATTGTAGTATTTTTCTCTTCTGCGACTACCTAGTTGTCCCCAGCTTTCTCTGTATTCTGCAGGAAACCAAACATTTTTCCTAACATAAATCAGTCAATATTAGACAAATGTTTTTAAAAAGAGCATTTCTGTGGAAGTGCTCCAAGGATACTACCATCTGTCTCTCATGTTTGAACGTATTTTAGGTATTTTAAAAGCTGTAGTTGTTTTAAATGACACTGAAATGGTTGACAATATACCAACCTCTCACCCACGGCAGATACACAGGTCATGCCTAACGACCCTGTCTGGGGGACCCATGCGGCCCCCACAGCACGCTCCGGGGCCACCTGTCCGTGCACACATGGACTTCTTGGAAGTGTGACACAAGTAAGGGAAGTTGTAGCCCCGCGGTCTCCTGTGCATGCTCTCGTGCAATTGTCCAAGTGAGCACGCAAGTACAAAACCACACCCAGTGCGGGCCTCCATTACACACCGGGCGGGGCTCCGGGGTATCCGTGTGGCCTTGCTTTGACCACAGTCAAAAAGTCCTTTGTGATAATATCCTACTTGAGAGAGGGTAAATATTTATTCTCAGAATTAGAGGTTTCCTGTATGACTTTAGATTTATGATAAGGAATGTGCGCAATTGTTTCCATAGGTTTCGGTACAGGGTCAGGGCTCTGAGACAAATATTCCCTACGTCAGGCTGGTAGAAGTGAAAAGCATCCTGGGATTCCAAGGCAAGTTATTTAAAAACAAAACACACACACACACATGCAAACACTGTTATAATTTGTGAGTAATTATCTCTAAGTGCAGATTTCTTAAATATTATGCATTTAAAGCAAAGGATACAATTTTATTCAACACCGAAGCTGATGTGAATACAGCTATTACACAGTTACTTTCAACACCAGATTTAAATGTTTCTTTTTTTTCATTAACAGCCTCATTGTTCTGACTCTTCAGGAAAAACTTATACACATAGACTTCAAAAAATTTATGTTAGTACTATGAGCCTTTATCTGTTTTACATGGTAAAGTTTCATATAAAATTTTATTTGAGCAGGGGATTCCCCGCCCCCACCAAAATCTGAAAATTTCTGTGTTTCTCAAACAGCAGTCTGGAATGGCTGTGGTGGACCTGGATAAGCTTTTTTAATATATGGATTCCTGGGCCCTTTTCTCAGTAATTCTCTTCCAATAGATATGGAATAGAGATGAGAATCTGGTCTAAGAGGGAAGGAAAAAAAAAAAAAAGGAGGGGAAGCTACTGATCTAAACAACATATCACCATCTTCATAGAATTCTCAGTCAAATGCTTTAGTAAAATCAAGACAAAACATGTCAACAGCATACCCTTAATATGTGGACTCCTTCAAAACAGGAAATAAAGTCAGGGTAATATTTGTCCTTTAGTCAAGTGCTAGACCTACTAATACCACATGCTTTTCTAAAGGTTGATAAATCATCTCTTTGACTCTGTTTCACTGGGGAGCCAACAGCCAAAGCATCTAGTTAAGCTTCTGAATTCTCTTGCTTTATTTAAAATTTGGACACAGGTAGTAGTTTTCCTTCTTTATTGGACCCCTTTCAAATTCGCCGTGGTTCTTCAAAGGTAGTCAACACTGGGGGCCTTTCGAGGTTCTCTGCCATCTCCTTCAGCAAACTAGAGGCTGAGAGCCGCTGATTTGTAACAGGAGTCACTGGTGCCCCCCACTGAGCTCATTTCCCAGGGGACCGCTGCAGCTCTGTCCTCCTTACAGGGTCTAAGTTGTTCCTCTTGCTGACAAAGATGGGAAGACAATGGTGATGCACAATCTCAGGCTGTTCAGGTGGAAGGACACCCGGGTGTGCAACCATCCTACACTGATGTTTTCAGAGAAGGGAAATACATTTAACAAACACACGCAAGCTGAAAAGAGTCACTGGCAATGGGAGAATCCAGCAAGCATGTTTCCAGGGTTCAGTAACCAAACATCTCCGTTCACCTGCAGATTCTCCCACTCACTGGCTGCAGGCACTTGGGTCAAACCCTCCACCCCCTCGTAGGCCACAATTTCCTTACATGTAAACATGGGAAGAATACCATCCAGAGTTGTTATGTAAACTAAGGTTAGTAATAAATTATTTAATAATAAATAAACATTATTTAATAATAAAGATACTTAATGGTCTTCTAGAATAGCATCTGGCTCCATATAAATGCACAATCATGTCAGCAGTAGTTGTAAACAGGTTTTTGGGTTTTTTTACGGGGGGGCTGGTGTTTTGGAACAAAAAGAGAAGAAGTTTCTAGGTGGGTGGACTAACCTGGGGGCCTCTGAGTTTTAAAGGTGGAGACCAAAGGAATTCAAGCTCCAGAATCCCCCAAAGCAACGGGTATGAACGTTGTGGGCTTGTGGGACTAAAAAAGTGAATTATTCAACCCACAGGACTGATTTTCCCCAAACTGGGAGGGGAAAGGGTTAGGGTCCCATGAAGAGCAAAGCCCTGACCCATTTATACACCTACTGGAGGCAAGACTTCAGATAAAGATGTGGGCACAGTTCTTGTAGAGACTGTAGTAAACACATGGTTTGGGGTGTTCTACAAAGCTCCCCTTTAAGTGAGCTGGCCAGTGGAGGAAGCAGAGCTACTAATGAGCCTCCCTTCTGAGTGATGTCAGGGGTCCAGGGCAGCTGCACAAACAGTGGCAACCAGGAACGGATGAGGACCAGAAGTCCTGCTCTCCTTCTGGAAAGTGAGGGATCCCATCAGCAACTGAGATTGGATTTCCACACACCCTGAGAAGTGGGAACCCTCACCAGACGTAATTCAATTTAGAAAAATGACTTAGGATCAGGCTAGTAACAGCTGAGCTAGGATGCAAATCCAAGCTTGTCTGATTCCAAAGCCCTCACTCCTATTACCCACGCTGCCTTTGTCCAAAGCATGAGTTCCACGGGTAGTGTCTTCCAAGGTGAAGGTCAGTACATAATTTTCCAATTAAAAATATTTTTTAACCTGGAAAACAAATTTTTTGCTAGGACTATTTGGATGGACTAGATCTATGAGGTTGCACTGCTTCCCGCTGTAAAGAGAAAGAACATACTGTGAAAACTGCACAGAAAAAATGTGGGTTGGATTTCGGTATCTCCAAAGAGATGTTTAAGCCCAGTGTAAGAAACAGTTCTGGAGAAATGAAGGCACCAGAGTAAGGGATGATGGCCACATCTCTAGGTTCCCTGGTTCAGAGGAAGTCTTGGGAGTGTTGGTACACTTTGACCCCATTTCTACCAGCTAGCACTTGACAAAAGTTGGCAGACTACAGTGTTTGGCCCTCTATTTACCTTGGCTTTGAAGAAGAATCTGATATAAGCAGAAGTCTTGTTGATAGCCAGATATGAGGGTTTTGGTAAGAAATCCTGAGGGGGGCATCTGGGTGGCTCAGTCGGAGCATCTGCCTTCCACTCAGGTCATGATCCCGGGGTCTTGGGATCGAGCCCTGAGCTGGGCTCCCTGCTCAGCTGGAAGCCTGCTTCTCCCTCTACCACTCCCCCTGCTTGTGTTCCCTCTCTTGCTGTCTCTCTCTCTCTGTCAGATAATAAATTAAATCTTTTAAAAAAATAATAAAATAAAATTATATAAAAAAAAGAAATCCCTGAGGGACTAATCAATTCAACTTAAACCAAAGAATTTTCTGTTTTCAAGTTATAGCCATTAACAAAGGCCAGATTTATACAAATGACTCAATGCCCTATACTACAGGAAATCAAATTGACCCTTGAACAACTTGGGGGTTAAACACCCCCCACCTCGAACAGTCGAAAAATCTGTATACAACTTCTGACTCTCCCAAAACTTAAAAGACTACTACTGACCAGAAACCTTACTGATAACATAAACACATACCAATTAACACATATTTTATAGGTTATATGTATTACATACTATATTCTTACCATAAACCTAGCTACAGAAAATAAAATGTTATTACGAAAATCATAAGGGAGAGTGGGCACCCGGCTGGCTTGGTCAGAAGAGCATGGGACTCTTGATTCTGGGACTGTGAGTTCCAGCCCCACGTTGAATGTAGAGGTTATTTAAAAATAGTGTTTTTAAAAAAAGAAAGAAAATCATAAAAACAAGAAAATACATTTACGGTACTGTACTGTATTTATCGGGAAAAAACAAATCCACACATAAGTGGACCTACAAAGTTCAAACCCGTGTTGCTCCAGGGCCAACTGTAGTTTTAAATTAACACCTATTTCCTAGTTGTGAAACACATGGCTTGAGCATGTGTGAAAAGATGCTAAAAGGACTTCTGTTTGTCCTACCAGAGGTCAGTGACAAAAATAAAAAGTCACATACCAGTGTGTGTGGGAATTAAGTGGGTTTACCTTAGAGGCTTGGCCAGGACAGGAGGGTTAGGTCTACTAAAGCCTTGTTGGCAGACCAGTACTCTCGAATCACTTGGGAAGCTCATCAGAAATGAACAGCCAGAGCTATCGAATCAGAACCTGTATTTTAATAAGCTCCCCAAGATGTGCATGCACATGGAAGCTTGAGAAGTACTACATTTAAGTACCTTACTTTCAGAAATACTATTGTTCGGTACAATCGGCTTTCTGTTCTGGAACTGTAACCAGATCTTTCTCATAATCTGCAGGTCTTTCTCATAAATTAAAATGTTCCTCAGAGGGGCGCCCAGTGGTGCAGTCGGTTGAGCGTCCAACTCTTGATTTCAGCTCAGGTCATGATCTCACGGTCATGAGATCAAACCCCACATCGGGCTCTGTGCTCAGCGCAGAGTCTGCTTGAGATTCTCTCTCCCTCTGCCCCTCCCGCTTGCGCTCTTTCTCTCCCTTGCTCTAAAATAAATAAATTTTTTTAAAAATTATTTTTAAAAAAACGTTCCTCAGATGTTTCAGAGGAAGAGCTTTTTTCCTTGGAAAAATGACCTGACATTCATCAATCTTTAAGATTGAATGCAGATGAGCTATGTCACATCAAATGTTTTCCTTGATATATTTTAATACCAGAGATGCTTTGTTTTGATTTCTGATTGTCCTGAAATGACAGCAACTCCTATAACTTAAAGAAAAAAAAACTCCTAAACTTAAAAAAATTTAAAAATTCCTCTTCCCCCTTACCAGCTTTTCTACTTCTGTTATCAAGTAATTAATGGTGTATTATAATGAATTCTTAAAATATATTAATGGGGAGTTTTAGATGAAAACAATTTGCAAAAGAGAAACATTTTTAACAAAATCTCATCCTCTACTCAACTGCCTCAAGCTCTTTCAATCCGGCAGTTGTTTAGTTTAGATTTCTAAATCTGAGCTTCCTTAGAGCAAAGGGGAAACTTCATTCTCACTGATGTCACATAGCCAGAGTGGCTGTAAGTAAAGGGGAAGGACACTTATGGTTCACCATTTAGGTAAACTTACAAACATATAGAGAGTTTGCAAAAAAAAATCATATTCCTTATCCAAACAAAAGCAAAAAAAAAAAAAAAAAAAACAGAATGACAGGAAAATTCTGTATGTCCAAATTTAAAACAAATTTTAAGTTATGTTTGGGTGTGTGTATTGATGGGGGAGACCACAAAAAAATATAGCTGAATCACCAAAATAAATAAATACATAAATAAGTAAATAAGCAAAGATTACAAAGAGGGGATCCTCTAAATGCAAATTAACCTTAAAATGAGACGAGTTGTGAACTATCCTGCATCGAAAACTTAAATCACTCATTTCATAAAAATATTAAATGAGCTACTCCTATATGCTAGTGTAGCACGTTATCTTGGCAGCCCCGAATGAACCACGACTTCTGGAATTCACATTCTGCGCCATGACCTCCCACACCAACTCTGGGCTGGACTAAAGGGATGTTAGCAACCATGAGGCAAACAGAAACCTGGTAAGTATTTGTAGAGCAGGATTTGTCCTCGCAAATATCTACTGATACACAGCTATCATATATAGAAGACCAAGCAAGCCAGGTAGAAAAAGAGATCAAAACCTCCCAAATGACCCAAAGAAGGTGGAGGACATGAGTGAAGCTGTATTGGATATTCCAGCCCCAGCCACCATCTTGCCGCAACCACTGTAGATCAACAGAGAGACTAGCAGAAGAACCACCCAGCTGAGCCCCCACCAACTCACAGAGGCATGAGCAAATAAAACAATCCTGTTAAATCCAGTAAGTTTGGGAATGGTTTGTTTTATAATAACAGGTAACTCAAAGAACTGGGAACTATATCTGGGTTTAGAATGCAAGAGTCTTATGAAAGAAATCTAGGGTGACTTTTTTTCTTTCTGCTTCCGACTGACAAAAAGATAAGCTCATATGTAAGAGAATATTTCGTAAGTTCAAATGGGGTAAGCCACTGAAGGTGTCTCTTTCAAAGGATTAGATAAGAGAAAATTAATCTTTTCTCTATAAATATAGACGTAGGGCTGAAATATCACTAACACAAAAGTAACCAGAAGAAATTATGGAAATCAAAGACCCTAAAGTCAGTTTTAAATACCAGAGCACTGGTAGAAGTTGGAAACATAGCACAATCAGGGAAATAAGCGTAGGGCTGAACTAGAGGTTGGAAAACTGCTTAAATCTGGAAAACTGTGCTCAGGTTTCTATTCTAGATCTTCTGCAACTGGAAAGAAGGAAGAGATGGGGAGGAGGGAGGAAGGGAGATACTACAAAAAATTAGACGTGTTTATCGAGGAATTCCAAAAGAGAGAAAATACAAATTAAGTGGTCTAAGCAGAGAGGGATTATAAACTGCTGGAAGCAATGATGTTTTTCATTATTACTAAAGCACTTTTTACCTATTATCTTTTACCAAATTCACAGTAACTTCCAACATAGAGATTCTTAATTTGGGGGAAGGGGTTCAAAGATTCCTCTGAGAATCCAAGGGCCCCAGAAATGTGTAACTATGTATGTAGTTTTAAGGAAGACCATCTATGGATTCCAGGTTACAAATCTATGTTCTCTAGTGAAATAGGTATCATTAGCCTAATTTCACTGATAAGTAAACACAAGTATTCAGAAACTGAGTTACCTAAGATCATACAGTGGGTGATTGATAGGACCAGCAATATAACCCCAGAGCCTATACTACCAGGCTCTTGTTTCTGACTTTGTTTTACAACCAAAACAGGATTGCTGAGCCTGAGGAAAAATAAATTCTTCCCAATTTCCGATTTAAACAGTACAAAAAATGGCAAGGCATCTGGAGGTGGGGGAAAGAAGGTGAACAGCCAGGAGAGACCAGCCCCTTCCTAGCTATGGGATCAGGAACAGGGTCAGTGGGACCTCATTCCTGTAAGATACACCAGGCACCCCCCTCCCCCCAATACCAAAGAAGTGCCTGTCCTCAGAAGCAGTTTCTGCTACATGCCTTTCTATATAGCAGTGTGTCACTGATTTTCTAGCTCTAGAGTACATGGGTTTAGATCCTCTCTCATGTCCCCACTGGCACAGCAGGACCCTCTCCGGTTCCTGCAGGCTCTCGTCAGAGCAGCAGAGCCCAGCGGGTGCTGAGGGAAGCAGAGGGCAAAAACACAACTCAACTGTGCTCAGACCACTCCTGAAATTTTTCTGAGGAGACTCTGCAGTCCCAGTACCCTTATGTAAGGACTCTAACATATTTCTGTTTGTGGCTATTAGTGGCTATCCTCATTGTGAAGAGTTTCAACCTCTGAGGGGAGCGTATAAACCTGATTCCATTACTTAACAGACTCAGCAGTCTGAGCAGTAGATCTCTGGGCCCACTGGGCGCACTAATGTCAACTTTATAGACTGCAGACTGCACAGTAAGGTCTACGCTTGAATTTGGGTGATACAACACCCAACGAGCATAACACATTTGATTTCTTTCTTGGATGGTCTAGTATTATGGGCTTCTTTTATCCCCTATCTACTTCAAAGTGTTCAGAAAAATCTGTACACAGAAAGGACTAGGGAGCTATTTTGTATTGTACGTGATTATGCTGCATCTTTATGGACAGTCACCAAGTTAATTTTCCCCTTCTCCGTACCCACGGGAAACGCACCCAATTCAGTGCTATCAACTACCAAACTTAGAGTACTGGTGAAGTTGCTACCAGACTATTTTACCATTTCCATCATGCCTGGTGGCAACTACCATACTTGGGTCCAAAAATAGTAGGCCATCCAAACACACATGTAGGCACTCTGGCAAATTTCAGAAAAAACTACTGGCAGATCAATAGGTATTCATTTCCAATCTCAGTCTTTCACCACAGAGTTCTACTGTACAACAATAGTTTTTAAAAAGACAAATCTTCTTAAGTATTTATCTGCCTCTTTAGCCGCCAGTAACATCGATTCAAGCCCAACCCACAACTGCCACCTTTTGCATTAAAACTCTCCATAAACCAGATCCATTCTTCGTCTGGGAGAAAGACAGGAACTCCTGTGGCACTCCATCTCTCCTGCCCCAACAGTACCATTGTTCTCCATCTTGTAACCTTGAATGGCTTTATTTCTTCTTTATGTAACATGAGCATCAGACCTGTGTGGTTTTGGCCCTCGAGTGCCTAGCATCTCACACATGCACACATATACCGCGCATGTGTGTGCTGGAAGGGTATGTGGGTACAAACCGAGAGCACTGAGCACCTACTGTGCCCCACGCACTGTGTTTTACCTACACTGCTGCTTTTTATTTCTACAACAGCTCGATCAGGTAGTCATTCTGCAGATTAGGAAACTGAAATGCAGAGAGGCTAAGGCTAGGCCTTATCACAGAGCT
The DNA here is from genome assembly GCF_009762305.2 of Zalophus californianus. Taxonomy (NCBI): domain Eukaryota; kingdom Metazoa; phylum Chordata; class Mammalia; order Carnivora; family Otariidae; genus Zalophus; species Zalophus californianus. The sequence goes on from NC_045606.1 coordinate 84,865,740, forward strand.
AGTCAACAGCAGAGCTGAGTTTCAAACCCAGGTCTGACTGATTCCAGGAGCCAATGCACTGAAGGAGTTAATATGCAATAAGTGTTCAATAAATGATTTAGTAGGCAGCATTTCTGTTCAGGGCATTGTGCTGAGAACTACTGGGAATTCAGATGCTTTTAAGTTCAACAACTGTAAATACCCGCACTACAAAGTAGTAAGTGACAAGGCCAAAAAGGGGTTTGCACAAATGCTAAGGATGTTCAAGGGAGCACGAGGTCATGTTTTTTGGAGGTAGGTGGGCGAGTGAAGAGGAGTGGGAATAGAATTAAGATAATCACAAAGAAGAGGGTGCTGTGTTGCAACGTGGATTTATGCAGGCATTGGATGAGAGAGTGGTCATAGGACGTTGAAGATGAAACTGGGCTCACTCTACCATTTTTCCTAAAGTGGGAGAGTGGACTAACGTGCAGTAAGACTGTATCCTTGGTAGAACAATTTCATACACCTGTTCTTTATGCAGTATCCATTCTGGAAAGATTCAGTAAATACTGATGGCAGAAAGGACAGGAAAAGAGTAAAAGGAATATGGGGTTCGTTTGTAGGCTTCCTGAGAATATTTAATCAGCTCACTCACACATTCCACATGCAGTCTGCTTTTCCAGTGCGTATTAGTAAGCCCTACCCTGGTCATTCACAGCCTCTCATTAGGTTGTACGCACTCTGCCCCCAATCATGCCTTCACGTACACTCCATCTTCTCGACTGCAGCCCCAATCACTGTTACAGTAGCAGGCTTACCCCCCAAACTAAGTGCAAAGGTATTTTAATCTATTTATCTGTCCATCAAAGGGTTTTCCTTTGTAAAAAGCTTTGTATTTAAAAACAGGTAAAATTAACGAAAGGGGACCCATCTACCTAAAAGGGAAAAGGGGAGCCATCTACAAGCAAAACAACATGATAGAAATATAAAGGCAAACATAACTGTTACAATAAAATGTCAGATCTGCTTCTAAAGGGAAACAAGTGCTCCTCGAATAAATAAACGTGTTAGCAGAGAAAATCAACCAGCTGTACTACGCCCGAAGCAAGGAAAACCTGTTTCCTCCTTTCCGTCTTGTCCTTTTGAAAAGACAATATGTCACAGTCAGACTTTCTTTTTTATAACAGCATTCATCCTTGTGACAAATGTTTGCTAAGGTGGGGGGGCTCGGGGGGAGGAGGAAGGACAGGAATAAAAAGGCGAAGAAAGCAGAAAAGAGAGAGGAAACCGTAAGACGCCATCTGCTGACAAAAGGGAGGAAAGAAAGAGGCGGAGAAATGTGAGCACTGCTTCCAGACGACCAAGTCTGAGCAAATGACAACAAAATGGCAACACATCAGCTTGTCATTCATCTTTATGAAAAGGGAAATTTTACTAGGAAAATAGGCGAAGTAAGTTTTTTCACTTTTGTATATTTCATGTCCTGAAAAGTATTATTACTACTGAATCAAATGATAAAGACCACCACCGCTCCCCAAGTGCAGCGAGAATTACACCCAAACTATTTTAAGCATCAGAGTAGCATCACACTGAATGAAATCAAACATCCCAATGATACTTCAGCTTACCCAGGCACAATGAGCTGAGGGATGATTTCTTTGGCTAGAAGAAGTCATGGAAGTTTAAAACAAACCTGGGACAGGAGAAGACTACAGAATACTAAAAGAGAATCATTGTTTATAAATAGGATGTTGGACATTACTCACCACTGATTACAAGCTAGCCAAACAATGTATCAATCACTCATTCTTTTTTTTTTAAAGATTTTATTTATTTATTTGACAGAGAGACAGCAAGAGCAGGAACACAAGCAGAGGGAGAGGGAGAAGCAGACTCCTTGCTGAGCAGGGAGCCCGATGCAGGGCTCAATCCCAGGACCCTGGGGTCATGACCTGAGCCGAAGGCAGATACTTAACTGACTGAGCCACCCAGCGTCCCTTAATCACTCATTTTATGCTACAAAAAGGCATAAAAGCTTATCAGAAGTAAAAACCCTCAGTGACTGAATGAAATCAAACTAAATGATAAATCTCGGAGCTGAGGAGAAAGGCAGGAGAAAGGGAAAAGCGGGGTTTCCCTGCATGCACATCTTTAAGAAGTTGTAACACGCTGGTTTTTTCTCTTTTTTCCATCAACCCAGCCATACCCACCCCCCCCCACACACACACTCACACATACACACATACACACAAACACATGCACAGCTGTTTCCATTTCTAACACATCCATATTTCCACTTGAGTTAAGAGATTTCTGCTTTACAGGCAGCTGCTTCTAATAACCCAGTTTTCGGTATATGGCCCTTCTCAGCATTTAAGAACCGTGTGTGTACACAGTACCTGAGGACCAGCTACGTGCCACTGGACAGAGGGCACCAGTGGACATCACCGTGGTTTTAGAGCTGAGTGTGTTGTATGGAAGTTCTCATTGCACATCACTTGGGGCTCGTTAGTTCACAACACCAGTAACAGCATTCAACCTACACTTAACCTACAACACAATGTTTTCATAAGTCTATAGACTATTTGACTGTTTTGCATTAAACAGAATTTAAGAAAGGTTGATATTTTGTTACTGAATTTTTTGTTTTTTATTGTGGTCTTAGACTCTTGGTATGCAATAGCTACAGAAGAATTCAAGAAAAGTGGACAGAGAGCCATATTATAGAGAACATATAAGGCCTTTTTAGGTCATGTTGTGGTACCTATGTTACTCCTTGGAGCAATTACGTCAGTTTCTAACTGGACTTAATGTTGTGTTACTACAAATGAATGTCAGCTGAAGATTGAAAATCACTCACGTTTTTCCTGTTGAAATTACTGAATTATTGGCAACTTTTAAGAATTTGTTCTACAAAGGTTTTTCAGAACAAATAATCCATATAAAGTTGGGGCTTTATAAGTTTTTTTTAATTGAAAAGTAGTTTGTTTTTAATTTAAAAGACTTATAAAACATCTTGAAGGGAAAAAAGAAATTTGGATAGACCCTAATATATTTTCACAGAAGAAAAATGCACCCGAGGCTTGGTGATCGATGCAATTACTATGCTTTAGAAACTTATACCTTAAAGCACCCAAATCCACTAACATGCTCTCATGGAGAACCACAAAGGGTTAGGGGCACGGAACCAGTTACATTAGTGTCAAAAGATCCTTCATTAAGAGAACACACATGGTGTAGTGCAGAGAAGCCTGGAACAGCAGTAAGAAAAGCATGGCTCTCATTCCCAGTCCTGCTGCTAGCAACCTGGAGTCTTCATCCCGCATCTACACACTTCATCATCCACAAAAGGAGAGACCCAATGTTCTCTCGGAGTCCTTCCTGCCCTGTGTTACTATCAGCCTCACTAGCTAAGAAAACAAACACACACACACACAAAACACCTATCTATTAACTGAGATTCTAGACAGTGTTATTATAACTTAGGACTATTGAATCATGCATTAACAAGAAAAAATGGGCTCTGCTCAGACCACTATCCTGAATTTAGTGCTTATCCAGCCCATGGATATCCTCAAATACTTATCTCTACACCAATAAAAGTTAAAGGGTGGGGTCTTCCTGAATTTGTCTCTTTATGCACATGTTCCAAAGTTTCTCCACGGTGTATACCTGGAAGGAAAAAGGCTATATATAGGGTCAGCTCACACAAAGCCCATCTATACATCCTCAGTCCTAAGTTACTCACCCAGAATGGCTTCTTGCATTGGAATCTACTCTTAATTCCAAGTCTTATTAGTTTCTGACCCACATGGAGTTCTGCCCCTTATAATTTACACTCAATCCAGCTATTACCATATGACTTTGCCTCCCACCCACCCACCCCCCAACCCCCACCCCCTGGCGCCCTTTTTGCTTAGGGATCCTTAGGTACTACTTCAGCCATGCTGCCTCAATCCAACCCAACCTCAGCACCTCTTTAGCTAGAAGCACGCAGGCTGTGCATGGCATGTGAATGGCATTCCCACAGATACCCATATCTCCCAATTTCAAAGGCTACCACTTGATCCTTCAAAAATCAACAAGTATTTATTGAGTCTTTGCTCTGTGCATTACACAGAGACCGAGCATGTATCTGCAGTTTGAGTAGCATTTGATTTCCCTATACAGACTCAGTGAGTACTGTACATCAAAAGTCTTCAATTAACAGATTACAATGAACCAGCGGCCATGAGAAGCCCCGATCTGAAGTCTGGTGACATTTCCAGGTAAGGGGAAAAAGGAAATAGGTGTGCATGGGACAGGTAGGCAACCTTCCTGCCCCTACTGTCCACCCTATTTGAAGGCGTATGTTGGATTTGGGGAGGTGAAGAGATTTTCTGCATTGCAAGGAGGATCCTGAACCTTGTTCGATCAAGTACCATCCTGCCTTCTCCCCAGGCTGAGGGGCCACTACTGACAGGGAACTGGCCATTACTTGTTATATCATGCCCCTGGCAAATCATTTGCTCTCTAAAATCACTTAGAATCTTCAGTCTCGCAATCTCAGTTGCCTTATCTGTAAAAGGGAGATAAATAATAGTACCTGCCAGACTTGTCATGCAGATTAAATGAGAATGTGTAGAATATACATATGCAGTGGGGTTTTCTACCTTGTTTCCCGAATGGGGCTAGAGGACAAAACCAGAAACACAGGCCAAAGGCACCATAAGGCAGATGTCCACTCAATACAAGAAAGAACCTAATAATAATTAGAGCAATTCAAAGACAGAGAAGCAGTTAAGTACCAAAGTTCAGGCAAAGGTTGTGAGGCCTACTCAGTCAAAATGATCCGGGGCGCCTGGGTGGCTCAGTTGGCTAAGCATCTGCCTGCATCTGCCTTTGGCTCAGGTCATGATCTCCAGGTCCTGGGACAGAGCTCTGCATTGGGCTTCCTGCTCAGCAGGGAGTCTGCTTCTCCCTCTCCCTCTGTTCCTCCCTCCCCACCCATGCACACACGTTCTCTCTCAAAAAACTAAAAATCTTCAAGAAAAAAAATAAAAATGATCTTTCATTAACCTTCTCCCTTCTGAGGGAAGAATTACTCTATTCAAGTAGAAGAAAACACTGTGGCTTAATTATTTTTCTCTAAATTTTAAGACTGTAGACAGTATTTCATAAAAACATAGGGTGAATACTAAAAATTGAGGCCACAAAAATCTATGACAGGTGAAATTATGACACTTAATAAAACAAAAAAAGAACCTCTCCTAAGAGAAGAATCCAATTCTATACAGCAATTAATGAACAAGGGTCTACTAATTTCACCACGGAAGAAAGAAAAATCTAAATTGAAGGGAAATGATAATTTGGACCCTAACGATGTCAATACTCTTGGCCTTGTAAAAAGCAATTTCAGAAATCCTTCTTTCCAAACTCTTAACTTTATGAAAACCAGACAAGTGCCATCTCTGGCAGGTAATGAGCACTGCCTGACAGGCTCAAGGCACCTGCCCATCTACAAAGTACAGCAACAGTCACAATTCTGTCTGTTCCGTTGTCAATTCGGTCATTGCTTAGGAGGGCCCCCCACCACCCCCTGCCAGAAGTAACTCAATTTCTGCACTCTCTTGCAAAGAGAGCTTATTTTAAGTCATTCTCAGCCACACAAATAAAATGATTTTTCACAACGGTCCTGATTTGGATTTTTGGGTTTCCCTAGTGGCACACTCTTTTTATTGAGCAGCCTCTATGCCTCCCTGGGCACTCCCTCTTCTGCTCATTTTTGTGCCAATCCCAAACACTGGCAGGAAATCAAGTATCGGTTCTTTTGCTCTTATCCATCCGAAGTGGGAGGAAGCACTTAAAAAAAAAAAAGTCTTGAAAGTAAGGAACTAACTCGAGTCATTTCCCCTAGGAACTGAGGAATGGCACGTGAAGAGACCCTGGCCCCATCCTCACTTACTAGCTGTGTGGACTCTGGCAAACTACTTCACCTTTCTAAACCTTAGTTTCCTCAACCAGCATGTGAAGAGGCACCATTAGATCACCTAAACGGCCATTCAGAGCAGGAAAGTTTTGCTGCTCTGAGCTATACACAAACAGAGACACACTACAATTTGGAGAATATGGCCTGGTAAATAAGAGCAAACAGATGCCAAGAAAAGTCCCATGTTGTTAGATGCAAATCTTACATTTCCTCAGGAATCCAACCTACTCACACAGCAACTTCCAATGTCATTATTAACGGCTTGTTGAAAGAATCATGAAGTAGTTTCCCTAAGATGTTAAATTAAAAAAAAACACATTTCTATTTTCAAGTATGTTTCAGAAACTGGGTTAAAATAAGGTGAAATAGATTCCTCACCTTAGATTTTTTTTTTTTAGGATTTTATTTATTTATTTGAGAGCGTGCACGAGCTGGGGGGGGGGGCAGAGGGAGAGGGAGAAGCAGGCTCCCCACTGAGCAGGGAGCTGGACTTGGGGCTCGACCCCAGGACCCCAGGGATCATGACCTGAGTTGAAGGCAGACGCTTAACCTAACTGAGCCCCCCAGGCACCCCTCACCTTAGACTTTTAAAATGCGAAATGTGTATTGTGAATTTCCAAGACACGTATTAGAACACAGCATTTTCCCAAAGCTGTTTGCCACAGAATTCTTTTTTTATATAGCAAATCCTGCAGATCCAGTGTTCTCAGGAATACACTCAAGAGACTGCTGTTCTAACCAATTAAGTGTCCACTGTGAGGTTACAAAAATGAATGGACTTGAAGCATCGCCCAGGGCACTACCAGGAGCCCTGGCAGCAGGTCAAGAGCCCCTGCTCGACTGCGAGTTCTGCTGCCAACTAGTTGTTTGCACTGGACCCAGTTTACCAGCCTCCCCAGACCTGCTGGGTCCCACCTGTGCTACGGGCATCAGCTGCCAGTCTGCCCACTCCACCCCAGCCCCAAGCAGCATGGCACACAGCCACCTCACGTCTCTCTTCTCCTGTCTAAATTTTGTAGAAATGCTGGCTGCCGACGCTGCCCCCATGTGACAATCCAAATAACTCATACCCTTCATCCTGCTATCATCCTAATTTCTACATTATCATATAACAGATATGGGGGGAGGGGATGTTCTGGAATTGTGGCACAGTAAGGAGAATTCTAAAAAAATCCCAAGTTTTCTGGAAATATCCTTCAATGTAGATATAACTAAAGAAAATGAACCACACGGTCTCTCTTAGAACTACCCTCTTTTCAAAGAAATGTCCTATTCAAGCAAATGACAATTAAGCAAACGCTGGAAATTAGAGAAACAACACAGGTTTCTTTGAAATTTGAAAAAAAAAAGTTTTCCTGATAAGTATTGTTGACTGAAAAACAGTTAACATGTTTGTCACTTTCAAAAAGCCACAAATGAATTTCTCTGAAAAACCCAATGTTTTTTTGAAAAAAATCCACAAAATTGGGGCTCTGCCAAAGCATGAATGTTACAAAACCATGTGCCACATGCCCTTTATGTTTTACGTTAATTACTAAAGCAAGGATTAAGCTCCTGGCGATTTGAAGTCAGAAAGATCAGACATGGATTCAAGTGCTGGCTCTGGTATTTGGGCAAGTTCCTTCATTTTTATTCAATCTCTTGTCTCCTAATCCATTAAGTAGGAACATGAATACCTAGTTCACAGGAGGGTTAGGAGTTTAAATAAAACTGAATTTACCTAGCAGATCAGGGACCTACAATCGTTAGATTTAGGTTTGGCTGGGAATGTCTGCAAGCCCAAAGTATCTGTGGTTTAAACAAGAGAAGTTTCTTTCTTTTCTCAGGTAAAAGTCCAGGAAGGCAAAAATAGCATTCTACCCATATTGTTCCTCTACCATGAGTGACGTCAACTTCGTGGTTCACGATGATGGCATCTACATTCCAGGCAGAATGGGAAAGGCAGGGGGGACACATATTGTCCCTTAAGGAAGGTTCTAGAAACGACCGCATGATAATGTACCTCCCATTAACCAGAATTTAGTCATATGGCCACAAAGCTGCCTGCTATGAAGTAGGGCTGCAGTGACTCTATAAAGATGGATGTTATGGACACTGAGAGGACAACCCACAGGTTTGGCCACAAAACCCAGCAACGGCAGCAACAGCTCTTCTTTGGTCTCAAATGGCTCCACTGTTCGGTGGGAGTGACATTCAGCCTGTACACACTGGTACAGCCACACCAGTATGCGAGGCTGGCATGGATGCTCAGTGTGTGAATTCCTATGCTGTGCTGGATGTTAAATATAGTGAAAATTATCCTCGCCTTTGGGAAGTCGTTGCCTTAAACTTCCACAACAGATAAGATCTCCTTTGTAATGCATGCGGTTTAGGGCATAATTTTTCCACAACTGGTTTCCCCTCAGTTTTCTTTCCTGAAAAAGTACTAGTCCCAGCATTTGCTTTCATAGAAAAAGATCAATTCTGAACTCCAGGGTTCTGTTTTCAAAAACTAACACTTCCCTTTGGCTCTCTGCGCACTCCACGCTTGTTGTCATGGTCTCCTGGAAGCTGGGATGCAGAGACGGGATATGGAAGAAAGCAGCTCTGTCTCCGCTCCCCATGACCCCCACTGCTGGACCCTCCCACCCCTTGGTCACTGATAGTGGTTGTAGGCAAAAAATGGGGGAGGAGATGGGGCAGTGCGGGCTTCCGAGTCCATATTCAGTGCACACGTGACTTTTATGTGGGCGGTAGGTGCTGAATAAAGCTGTGGTACGTCACTGTTCAAATTAAACTCAATTAACACCAGTATTCATCTTCTTGAAAGACTGGCGCTGAAGCAGGGTGCCCCAGACCCACAACAATTTCCTTTCAACCTCGTCTTTCTGGGATAATTATCTGCAAGAGTTTAAATCAGCATTTCCTAAGCTGTGTTCCACGAGTGTTAAGAATGGTTGCATAAAAAAAAAAAAAAAATACTCAGTACTAGGAATATTTTTTCTCCTAAAATATATTAAGTTCTAGGTACCAAAACAGTTGTGAATAGTTTAATTACTGCAAAATGACCAGCCTGTAAGAAATGGTCTGCCAAGCCCGGGACCTGGCATGCCCGGAGGCCTCATGAGATTTCATATGATGGTCACATGAAACTTCAGACCAGCCCTCTGCTCCTATCAAACTATAGAATTCTTTCTGTCCTAAGTGACCCCTATCTCCTAAGTCATCTATTCTGTATCCCACACATTTTAACCATCTATTTCATTTTGTCCTTCATTGTTTTATTTATTGATTTTTTTTTTTTTTTTCACTGATGACAATTTATTATAATCTGTTGGCAGTACACAGATATTAATAAAACCACAACTCTGCTTCCATAGCAGCGGGCAATGATATGTAGCTATGCTATGGGAAGTGTGTATGTTTAATCATCATCATCATGTTTTAGATGTTTGATCTTCTTCTTGTGCCGCTCAATTTCTTTCTGCAGACGTTCAATTTCCTTTATATGATGGGTGATTTCCTCTTCATGGTGTTTCTTCAAGGTTGCCAGTTGTTCTTTAGTGCGTGCTCGGAAGTATCGTTCCTCTTCAGCTTGCTCTCTCTTTCCGAAGGCCCCACCTGCCTCCCGGATCGAGCCCGCGCCGGAGTCTGACCGTTCGGAGCTGAAGCCTCGGGCTTGTATGGCCCTAACGCCCCACACGCCCAGCCGCACCCGGGCGGCCAACGCGGTGACAGCCATTGTTGTTGTCGATTTTTTTTTATTAAGTAACATAAGCACATAGTTACAAGGTACATAAAGAAAAAAGAGTATGGAGTGAAAAATTCATTATTATACCTCTGTCTTCCTCTTATGCTACGCTTTCTCCATTCCCAGAGGGAATACATCCTGTGAATCCATCCAGATTACATAGTTTTCTAACATAAATGTGAACATAAATGCATCTATTTTTCACAAAAGGGTACATTTCCAATATTCTTTTCTCATTTTAAAAAGTTTAAACCTAATTTGTTGTCAGCACTCACTGTAACTAATGTGTCTAAACACTTTCTATTCTAAACTGAACAGTGACATGGACACCTGGGTGGCTCAGTAGGTTAAGCGTCTGCCTTCGGCTCAGGTCATGATCTCAGAGTCCTGGAATGGAGTCCCGCATCGGGCTCCTTGCTAAGTGGGGAGGCTGCTTCTCCCTCTGCCGCCCGCTCCCCCTGGTTGTGCATTCTCTCCCCGTCTCTCTCTCTGACAAATAAAATCTTAAGAAAAATTGAACAGTGACATTTATTGTATATATAGGTGCTATTTAACAGTGTATATGCATCGTCAATTATCAAAATAATATTCTAACTTTGAAATGCTATTGGTACCAATTTTCTTTCCCACAACTAACTTACTATAGAACACTAATTCTCAACAGATAGTTGGAGGACATGCGTCTTCAAATAGGAGGATCAGAATCTTGGGGAAGGGCATGGAAGCACAAACTCTCCACTCATTCCCATAAATTCTGAGATACCCTCCTGGACAGAGTTCGCCATTCCTCAACTGTGGGAAAATCACTGCATTGAATGAGAAATGTATTTGAAGAAAGCTTCCAGTACAGGGCTGTCCAACAGAACCTTCTGCAAAATGGCAATGTTGCAGATCCACACTGTGCACCAGCCACAAACGGCTAATGGATGCTTGAAATGTGGACGAGTACAACTGAGGAACAAAATTTAATTTCATTTCAGTTTAAATAACCACACGTGCCTCGTGGCTACCATTTTGGACAGTGCTGGTCTACTGAATAGTGAGCACACTAAACAGGAGAAGATTATAATCCCTGTTATAGAACAGGAGCAACAGAAAATATGTGTGTGTGTTGTGTGGTGAGCATAGTAGATTAAGCTCAAGCTACAGCTTCTGAATCTTCTTTCTTTACATACCCAAGGCTGATTGGACTACGTCCAAAAATAATTTATTTAGTTAAAGTTGGAACAAGCATTAAGGATGTGTTGCAGTTACCTCTAAAATCTGGAATTAAAATACTTTTAATTTACTAAAACTCTCCGTTTGATTATGCACTCTGTTTTAAAATTTTCCTGGCATGATGTTGTGTGTGGATCACACCAAATTAACAGTTTCTGTGTTAGGTGGAAAAAACAAATTGCAGAAGAGTACATACAATATTATGCCAACTGCACAGATATATGTGTGTGTGTGCATATACACACATATACAAACATTTGTACATGAATAGAATTCATCTAGAACAGTGCTGTTCAACAGCACATTCTGTGATGATGGAAATGCCATCCATTCTGTCCAACACGGATGCAGCTAGTCATAGATGGCTACTGAACACCTGAAATATGGCTGGTATGACTGAGGAATCAAATGTTTAATTGTATTTAATTTTAACTTAAATTTGAATAGCCACAAGTGGCAAATGTCTACCTCATTAGATGGCACAGGTCTAGGAGAATAAATCTCAACCTGTTCAAAGGGCTACCTCAAAGGGGTTATGATTGGAGGGAGAAAAGTAAACTTTTACTTAAAACTCTACACACAGCTGTAGTGTTTCAATTTAATTATTTGGCTTTGTCCACCTGGCTCATTAAACAAACAGGAAGGGAAGGTGTTTTAGCTTGGGCTGCTGTAACAAAATACCACAGGCTGGGTGGCTTAAACAACAGAAATTGATTTCTCACAGTTCTGGAGGCATTAAGTCCAAGATCAGGGTGGCAGCAAGGTGGGGTTCTGGTGAGTGCACTCTTCCTGCTTGTACATGGTTGCCTTCTCGCTGTGTCCGCACGTGGGGGGAGGACAGCAAGCTCCAGTCGCTCTTCCTCTTCTCATAAGGACACCAATCCCATCATGAGGACCCTACTCTTATGACCTTTAGATGTAAACCTAATCACCCCAACGTCCACATCCTAATACCATAACATTGGGGGTTAGGTCACACCCCACAACTGATGTACCAGCAAACAGTACCAACTCTACCTTCAGTGTCCCCAATCCAACCACCTCTTATAACCCCCACCATTACCAACCCAGTCTCACATACCACACTTCCAGTCTGGGCCCCCACCCCCAACCCCACAGCATCGCAAGTGACCTTCTAGAATGGAAGTCCTAGCATATCTGTCCCTACTCAGAAAGGCTCCCCAAGCCACTGGGAATCAAATCCAAGTTACCCACCATTTAGGTCTTACATGGACTGGCCCCCGGTACCTCTCCAACTTCATTTCTGAATGCTTTTGCATTCATTGCCTGTGCGGCTCCAACAAAAACCCTGCAGCCCACAGAGCTATTCCTCTGGTGTGTCCCATCTTAGGTCTTCGAACTTCCAATTCCCAGGGCCTGGAAAGCTCTTCTTACTTCACTCAATGCCAGAAGACTGAATGCTTGTGTTCTCCCAGGACTTCTACGTTGAACCCCTAATTCCCAATGTGAGAGTATTTGTAGATGGGGTGATTGCATCATGAGGATGGAGGAACAGTGCCCTTCTAAGAGAAGACATGGGAGAAATGATCCCTCTCTCCTCTGCCATGGGAGGACATGGCAAGAAATGATCCCTCTCCCCTCTGCCACAGGAGGACATGGCAAGAAGGCAGTTGTCTGAAGCCAGGAAGAGCGTGCTCACCAGGAACCTGACCCTGCTGGCACCCCGCTCTCAGACATCCAGGCTCCAGAACTGTGAGAAATAAATGTCTGTTGTGAGGCCACCCAGTTTATGGTATTTTGTTACAGCAGCCCAAACTAACTAAGACACTCACCCCCGTGTTTCCCCATCCCGGTATTCAGCTTTACTTTTCTTCACAGCATTTATCAGCATCGGATATCATGTCACATGTTTCTTGGTTTCCTGGGCGCCTCCCACACCAGAACAAAAGCTCAGAGTGGGCAGAGAGTGCATGACGTCACCAAGATGGTGGCAGAGGTTGTTCCTGACTTCACACCCCTTCACAGCAACAACTAACGTCTGTTCAGGAACAAGACACTGCTGAGAGACTCCTAGAACACAGGGGTGAGGCTGAAGCACCTCCTGCACCTCGGAGACCAGGACAGACCGCATCAGAAGGTAAGAGAAGCAGCTACGTGTTGACCACACTGCCCCGCCCCCAGGCCAGTGCCCCATGTGGAGACATCTCCCGTGGGCCACCAGGTCCTCCAGTGGGAAAGGAGAACCCAGGAGGGACAAACAGCAACCAGCACTGTGGGGCACTCTGCAGGAGCCCCTGACTCTAATCTCCCACCATGGGGACTGCAGGGGAATCTAAGGGGCTCAATCACTGGGGATCTGACTGTGACTGAGGATGGGGGAGGGGCATACGACAACCAGCACAAGGATCTTGGCAGATGCGGCTCATACCCGCAGTGCCCTCATAGTCATTCATCCCAACCAGTGGCTTTGCTCATCTGCAGAAGCAGGCTGGGGGGCGCAACCCTGACCGGGGAACTTGGTGGGGTTTAGATCTGCCAGATTCGGATCCCCAAATGAGGAGTCTTTCCAGTTTTTCCAGAGCTTGGTTGGCAGTAATGCTCAGTAAACATTTACTGAATACATTAACTAAGTAGCTCTTACAAAACCATCTCTTAGAATAATCTATGAAATGGATGTCTGGGGTGAAGCAATAAAAACAAAAGGAGTCACAGTGGGGGAGAGGGTAGTAACTACTATGATCAGAACAGAGGACACTGAAGCTCCTCCCCCCAATTCCACCCCCAAAAGACCTGAAGCCTCGCCTCCGGCGGCACTCCAGGCCCAACCCAGGACAGGAGGAGGTCTGGCTCCTCCAAGGGATGCCCAGGAGCTGGTTTCGGGCTAACCAGAATGGATAAAAGTGGACAATTAACATTAACACGGTTACCTTCGTTGATCCACAAAGTGGTTCCTTTATACCCTCTGTGACAAATAACCCTATTTTTTTTCTCTTTCAGCTGTAAGGCACTTAACATTTCAAACCTATAGTGAAGTAGGAGTTTGAACCTGGCTCTTAAGAAGGTAACAGATGGGCAAATAAGATATTTTCGTATAGAATGTGTTAAACCCAAGAAGCCTAGTGATAACAAATGCACTATTAACTGCATAAAGGTGATATAATTTCCAGGCAACTCCACAGAAACAACACAAGAATAAAAACATCGCAACCAATGACTTCCAGCTGATTAGAGGTCTCCAGCTCCTCGCTAATATTCAGTATGTCAAGAGTCTATTATGAGATTCTACTGTTCATGGTGAGCCCTCAGAGAGAGGCAAGGCAGGAGATTGTATTCAGGGTGGCGAAGAGGATGAGCTTTGCGGCTCAAATATAGGGCTGTATTTCCCACTGGGTGACTTGCTGTTTAAGTGACCCTGACCAAATGACTTCACTTCTCAAGAGTCTCAGTGTTCTGCTCTGTAAAACGAGGACAAAAAAATCAGCAACCTTACAGGATTTTTTTTTCAGATTATACGAAGGGATGTAAATAAAATCCTCAGCACAGACTTTAGCAGTCTTTATTATAATATACTGGAATTCTGCATTTCAATATTTCTCTCTTATGATCACCAGAAGGGCAGCTCTGTCATTCTCCTAATGTTTGCATCCTCCCCAGGTGTCCAGCTCTGGAACTAGATAGTTAATAAACCAATGAATTCTGTCTACTAAATGCTCATTTTTTTTTAAAGATTTTATTTATCTATTGATAGAGCACACAAGCAGGGGGAACGGCAGGCAGAGGGAGAGGGAGAAGCAGGCTCTCCGCTGAGCAGGACTCAATCCCAGGACCCTGGGATCATGATCTGAGCCAAAGGCAGTCGCTTAGCCGACTGAGCCACTTAGGCACCCCAAATGTTCGTATTTTTATGTGAAAGACAACCAAAGAGATGATACAAAGAAAGAGAAGGGAGGGAGTCTGGATGAGAGGAGAAAGGAGCCACACAGAGGCAGCAGATGGGAGAAGCAGTGATTACAAGGAGCAACAGGGAAGTGGGCAGCAACCTTCCACAGCAGGTCAGAGAATCAGCACACGGAAGTGTAGAAAAGATCTGAGGTCTACTTGACAGAAGTGGAGGCCAAAACACCCACCTCACTGCACCCCAATGACCTGCAAAGGCACTGGTGAGCCACACCAAAGACAACACATACAGAGCACTGTGATAATGATAAAACTGATCTATCTAGGAGATTCCTGCCCATTTCTAATCTGAAAGATGCCAATCACCTTTTCCCCTGTGTGTATGCAGAATAAAGCCTACGGGACTATTTCTGCAGAGTGCAGAACCATTGAGCAGCCAAGAGAGATGGTTACCATCTACAGCTCGACGCAGCAGCGAGCTGGATCACAGAGTGAAGTCCTCTGGCTATGCAAGCACACACACACACAGCAGGAGAGCGCAAGGGGCCTGCCACCCACCCTACAATAAATCCCAAATAAATAAAATCTTTGCAGAAGTCAAAGGACAATAGTGAGCAAATATGTTACTGTACCTGAAAGAGAAAACAGACATCTTGTACTTGCCTTCTGACAGAAGTCAGTTAGACAAGAGATGAAACAACAAAGATGACTAAGACAGTATGAAAAGTAGAAGAAAAGCCAGGTTGTCATCGGCTCACGGATGCCAAGGGATGGGAGGAGGCTCGGTGGCAGGGAGGACAGAGAGCCCTACGGCAGGAGTGCATCCTCTGACCAGAGGAAGCGGGGAAGAGGAGCAGTCCTGAGTTTGAAGACAGCTTAGTAAGAGTCAGCATGAAGAAACGGGGTGGCAGACAGCTAGCCAGAAGAACAAGAAGGAACTGGTGCCCAGTGCTGAGCGATCGCTTCAATTTATGTGAACAGGCACCAATCTGCCCAGTTGCCGGACTTTCTCCAGCTCGGCTCAGGAGCCCAGGTGCAAGCAAGAGGACAAAATGGTCAGGGTGTGTAGAGCTTGGGCAAGGGGCTGATTTAGTACCAGGACTATAAATTCTAATGAATCAGGACGAAAATAAAGATGGAAAGGTATGGAGCAAAAAGGAGGCAGCAAACTAGAGGTCACCGTGGAATCAAAAGAGAGGTGGGGTACAAAGTGGATGGATGGGGGGGTGTGGTCAAACGGGAGATTTCTGACGAACTGATCTGAGCCATAAGCAGACAAGGCCTAGAAAGTGGGGAGATGGAGGAAGTTGGGGAGAAGACCCCTGGTGATAAGGAGCCCCCACACCCCCGGCTACGCAGCCGGGGAAGTAGGTGGGTCATCCAAGGTAGTTGAGGCTGGGTGGGAACAGTGAGGTGGTCACCAGTGAGGGTGGGAGTAATGGCAGAGTCAGCAGGTCATGGTTACGAGGAAGACAGAAGGTGGTTAACCATACAGCACGACACTCAGATGTTACAGGGAGAGAGAAAAGCAAAAATCTAGTATCGCCACGCCAAGCATGGGGGCCGCCACCCCACCTTCCAAGTAGTCTTGTCACTCTGCCAATGATAACATTAATCTACCTAATCAGGTAGTTCCTGCCAGTTTTTATTCTGAAGGAAATCAATCTTTCCCCCGCATTTATTCAAGATAAATACTAGTAGGCTATTTCTTCAGGTTAGTAGAGCTTTCCTAAGAGGAAATCTTCAGTGATTGGGACATTCATCTGAGAATACAAAAGGGGGTCACACATTTACCCACATGTTGACAGAGTATAAGTAAATTAATGCTTTTATTAGATTTTTTTAAAGGCCAAGTTTTTACCATATCTTACACTAACTGGAAACAAGGGCTTGTCTCAACATTGGAAAACTATGTCCTTGTCATTATACTGAAGACTGCAGGGATCCAGTGTATTTTTTACTATCCCCCTGCTGCCAATACTCTGTCACTGGTTCAACCGATGAACCCATTTACGATGCAGTCCTTCATGTCACTAGAGAAGGATTTCAGGGCTCTCCCACTCCTCTGAATAGATTTGCTTGGGGATTGTCTGCTTCAGGAAAATTTCATGGATACCCACGTGTCTAGTCCCTGTTCTCCCAACGAGATGCTACCCCGTTCTGCCAGGGCACTCCCTGGGCAGGTCTGTTACTGCACTTAACACACCTGACTGTTAACTGAGACAAGCCTTTTATGACCGAGGACAAGTACCTAACCTCTGAACTTATGCACCTGTGAAAGAGTAAGAACCTCAGGCTTTTGTATCAATTCATGAGCTGAAGTTCATGCCTAGAAAGCACTTAAAACAGTCCCTGGCATATGGTAAGAGCCATGGAAGTGTTTGCTATTCTTATAAGGACATGGATTCGCATGTCTCTGTAGACTTACTAGCACCTTTACAAGAGAGACTAAGTCTGAATTGCTATTCCCCAGTGCCTAGTACAGTGACTGGCTACTCAGAGACATTCAGGGCATGAATGCAGGAATCAATCAATAGGCCAATTTTTATCTCACAAGAAATGTGACAATGTAGATATTTAAAAATAATAAAACTAAGGATTACCTTATTTGTAACCCGCCTTGCTTAAAAATAATTTAAGGCAGTTCATAAACTATAGCCTTACATTTCAAATTGGTAATGAAATGAAACAAGTCAAAATTAAGGATAGAACTCCATTAGCAATACCGCTAAAAAGTCAGTGGACTTCTTAAGAATTAAGTACACTTGGGGTGCCTGGGTGGCTCAGTCGTTAAGCGTCTGCCTTCGGCTCAGGTCATGGTCCCAGGGTCCTGGGATCGAGCCCCGCATCGGGCTCCCTGCTCAGCGGGAAGCCTGCTTCTCCCTCTCCCACTCCCCCTGCTTGTGTTCCCTCTCTCGCTGTCTCTCTCTCTGTCAAATAAATAAATAAAATCTTTAAAAAAAAAAAAGAACTAAGAATTAAAAATTTTTCACTTTTGTTGTAGGAGAAAAAAAAAAAAAGCCCAAGGCCTTGGCTCCCCACCAGGATTTGCTATCCTAATTTCTTCCACAGACTTAGGAACTAGGGAGGAAAAAGACCGTAACAACAAAATTCACCTACTTCCTGTCCCGTGTCTGTAAGAGGAGAGTCTCAGAGCTGTGTGATCAACTGAGGCACCCAAAATAAAATTCAAATTATTGTGACTGAAAGCTCAAAATGTTCATAAAGCCCACAGGTGCTCAGAGTGGAGACGCGGCCCCTCTTAGTCTCCAGCAGAAAAAAGCCATTTTCTATACCACATCTTGTTTCTAACATTTCTATAGAACACATGATCGAGGATCATAATAACACAACCCTATTTAAAATGAGCATTGCTAATATATTAATATTCTGGTTCTTTTCAGAGGATTTCTAACACTATGGAAAATGAGTCTGTCACCTCACTAACAGGACTTCCCTCTTCCACGGGTGCGTGAAAAACACCACCGTATGCATGAAAATGGAATTTCATCAAAGTCCATGGGAAATAAAGTCTGGGAGTGTCGTTTCCCAGTGGAAGAGAAATGTTTACCTTATCCTTATGGCTCATCCAAGAAGAAACCTATGTAGAGAGGAGGAGAGTGAGGAGTGAGAGGGACATCTTTACAAGTCAAGGAGGCTGTGTCTACTTGCTGGAAGAATCCCCCATTCCTGTTCCACTCGTGCCCTCCACTGGTGCCCTCACGCCGCAGAGTGGGATGCGCCTGTACCATCGAAGGCCGACTGACACGATAAATACAAGTTCAAGCCTGAATACTCAAGGAGGAAGCAAATGATGAATAAACTCCTCTTCCCCACATGCTGGAAGTTCTCCCTAGTGATCACAAACTCCGATACAGGCACATCCGAAGAGCACCTGCTTTTCCAAATAACTTCACAGCTAACTGAAATCACTTTGAGTAGTAACTTCTCTCGTGCTTTCCCCAAGTAAGCCAGCATTCACACCTACAAACATTCCCATTGGAGAGTGTTTAAAAGGTAACGATAAAGCACAACACCACACACACACACACACACACACACACACACACACACACACACACACGTCTTAAAAATAGTGTGTTTTTCTGGGGCTCCTGGGTGGCTCAGTCGTTAAGCGTCTGCCTTCAGCTCAGGTCATGATCCCAGGGTCCTGGGATTGAGCCCCACATTGGGCTCCCTGCTCCTCGGGAAGCCTGCTTCTCCCTCTCCCACGCCCCCTGTTTGTGTTCCCTCTCTTGCTGTGTCTCTGTGTCAAATAAATAAATAAAATCTTTAAAAAAAATAGTGTGTTTTTCTATAATTGTTAAGCTCCTTTTACTTCTTTTTAACAAACAGAACAAAAACTGAGGTCTCAGTCTGAGAGGGAATGCATCTGAGGATTCCAATTTCCAAGTATAATACCTCCTGGTTCTGCACCCTTTCATGACTGCATAAATGGTTGCCTGGGAAGCCTCCTCAAAGAGGTTCAAATAAACTCTTTTCTAAGCTCACAGGCATGACTCACTACCTTTGAGCCCACAAAGTCAGTCCTCCTGAGTTCTTAGAGGCAGGTATTTTTGCAATCTGGATAACATTAAGAAAAACAAAAGGAGAATAATTACATATTTTGAATACAGATTTCTAACAGGAATAAAAGCTAAAAGCAGGTTCCTGTTCCCATCAAGTTTAGAAGACAATCGCAGATTCTCCACTATGCCTATTCAATCTCTACCAGTTAACTGTGGAGTATTATTTTCATGGCAGTATGTTGACATGACAATGATGAAATGTTACAACAAAAGAGAACAGAGAAGACACGGGAACAGTAAGGCCATGGACGTAACAAAAGTGAGGGCAGTCGGAGGGGTGACAGCCCAGCCCCCCTAAAACACTGCAGACCTAACTCCCAAGGTCAGGTTCCCTGATGTTTTTTGCAACCATCTATACCTCTGCCCACGACACCACGACTTCGTTAACCAGTGACAAGAAAACAGAGCCAATGCCCCCAGGCCAGCAGAGACACCGCCTGGGGCAAGGGCATCTCTGAAGCTTCTATTTTAACCCCAGCAGATGCACTGAAGGAGACTCCTGGGAGGAGCGCAGAATCTTATGTAATTAGCAGGAATACCGCTAACAGCCTCGAGGCCAAGGCCAGATGACAGCACGGTTCTTAGACTGCTTCTGGTGCCTCAGGACCGAGATGGGACCAGCCGAAGAAGGGCAGGGCGCAGGGCTCCGGGGCTTGGATGCAGAGTACTTCCAGCAGAAAGGCCTTGGACTCCTTTCTCTGAGCAACTAACCCAGCCTGGGTGCTTCGTCCAACACCTTCTCAGAATTGTCTTACCATTATAGTATTTTCTTTCATTGTGGTGAGAACGATCATCATTTTAAAATTGAGTAACTTAAAACCAACTCTGCCCGGAGGAAAAGCCAACTACTAACTCCCATCTGTACTCCCCAGCTTTGGGGCATCTCAGAGCTGCCCCAGGCTGCAGGGTGGGTGGGAGGAGGGGCAAGGGAAGAAGCACACCCAAAGTCAAGGCCCTCAGCAACGTTTCCCTGGAAAATGAAAATACTCTGCTAATTTCTATCCTGCTGTGGCAGACACTGCGGCTCATCCGTGCCCACGTGGATGGCTCGGGGTTAAACCTCACTCAGTGGCAAGGGCCCCCTTGTGCCCTCGGGATAAAAATCCAAGCTGAAAACTGGGCTGCGCCCCACAGTGACCGTGAACCTCTTCAAGAAAAATGGCCCCAAACCTGGTCTGCAACAGAACCAGGTGGCTTACTATTCATTCAAAACATCCTAGTGGGAAGACATCAACAACATTCCAGAAAAAATAGTTTTATGATGTAATTTTTTAGTGAACTTTAAGAAGATTAAGGCTTGCTCTGGGGAACCCACTACCATTCACCTAGATGACTGTCAATTATCCACTAGACTAGTTAGAGTCTGAAGATTTTTAACCAGACATTCTTTTCAATGATGATTCAATCATTTTTTTCTTCCTACGACGAAGAGTCAATCTGGGGAGTACACCTACCGGGGGCCTCTTCCCTTGCACTGCAAAACTGTGATAAAATGCTGGCATGTGTTCATAACTAAACTGTCTCGGAAGTTTCCTTTAACAAACCCTAACCTGAGGCACCCTTTCCAGCGTGCTCCTTAGTCTCCAACCTCTACCAGTCTTTGAATACACACAGCAACCTCCCCCAGGAGCACCCCCAGAGCCTGACACTTCCCCTGGCTCTCTGTCTCCCCCCGGCTTATCACAACCCCCATCTTCTCTCCATTTACTGGTATCCATCCTCCCAACGCTGGGTCTTATGTCGGTTCCTCCAGAAGGATGTCCTCCTGAGTGTCTGGACTGCAGGACCTCCCTGGTGCTTCTGCATCAGAGCTGCCACCACTCAGCCCTCCGTTTCCCTCGCTGGACTGGAAGCTTACTGAAGACGGCACTGGGCCTTTTTATTTCCTTACCCCCACCTCATCACGGAGCCTGGCTCAGAATGAGCACATAATAAATGTTTGTTGAATGAATGAACGTTAACAGCCTCAGGCAGGAGTCAACCTTCCAGGCACATGTGTCTCATCTGCCCATGCAACCCACTTGTAGATGATCTGGTTTGGATCAAGTCAAAATCAGATGGATAGCTTGACATTAAGATGGATGTTTCTGCATCATAGTGTTAAGGTGAGAGATAAAGCTGCAAAAAAAAATGTACTGCAAGAGGGACTCATGGTGCAGCTTAGAAAGCAGGCCTGAGATGCACCGTGGTTCTGAAGACAGCCCAGCCCGCCTCTGCACCCAGGCGGCCCGCGAGGCACACTCTGGCAGGCCTGGCACAGAGTGCGATGCACTGACCCACTCAAATCCACGGCAAAGTGCAGGTGGGCCAACGAGGGCCGATTTAAATGGAAAATCTCCCAAATTTTCGCAATTACAGGAAAAACACAGGGGATTTTAGGGGAGAAGGAAAATTTAAAAGGGGGAAATTAAGGACGGATAACAATTTCAAAGCAGCCTTATAGATCTGAACTTTTTGGCACAAGAACATAAAAAGTTAGTTTTCTACGGAAACATGTTAGGTAAGTGTTGGGGATGTAAAGGCCTCAGGAGGAATCAGGATAATTCAGGAGGAAATCTCTTTTACATTTTGTTGGCTTTCGAATAGGGGTGGGAGGACCTTCCCAATGCCTGAAGGGAAGGGGAGTCTTTGTTCCTCACCCACTCCCCCTGATCTTTCTGACCTCTGGAGCGCTGTCCCTGAGAACAAACCCACTGAGTCCTGGGCAGGGGCTTTGGGACAGAGCAGATCTCGTCCCGGGGCTGCTTTCTGTGTACAGATGTGAGTCTTTCTCTCCGGCAGGAAGATCTGCACTCAGTACTAAGCCTTCCAAGTGGGCTTATAGAGCCGCAGGGTGGATGCCAGGCTCCTGTCCACTGCTGGGGGTTTTCACCTGTGCCCAGGCGGTCAGGGTGACTGAACGGACAGGGGCTGTCCCTACAAGAGCCACTGTACCCCCTCACGCAAGTCAGGAAAGTACAAGCCCAGGACAGGTGGTCCACACAGACTTTTCCTGCCTGCCTTTCTCACAACAGACCAGTGACACAGGAGATGTCGTGACTCTTCATCCTGTATATTCTCCCAAAAATGGCTCAATACTTACCGTCTTTCTGAAGATCACCTCAAGGCCTTAGAAACTGACCCAAATGGTAACTGCAGGAAGCACACTTGCTAGATCTGAGCAGTGGAAATATGCCTGACTCTCAGCACAAAGGACAGGAGGGCCCGCAGCTAACCAGAGAGGCCTCGGTTATTTCGGGGGAAGGCTGGGAAGGAGCTCCTGCGTCCAAAGCTCTGAGGAGTTCTCTTTACTCGCTACGAAAGAAAAGAGCCAGTATATACCCAAAGATTTTACATGTAATAGATCTTTAACTGACCTGAGAACAAATTAATTCTTTGTATTTCACTTTATAATGCTCAGCCTTTCTCACTCTTGCACATCCGTACTTAGAAAAAAGAATGAGTAATATTAAAACACAGGGACGGTACGCTGAACAGTCCTTGCGCCACTGAGACATAAAACATATGCAATACTATTCTACCTTCTACACATACATAAAAACCTTAAAGGAGGCTTATAATAGAACACGTGGGAATCCCCCACATGAATTTAAGAATCTTTTGACAGACTGAAAGTAGTCTTGAGGGGCCAGGGAAAGGATTTCCCGTGTGGTTGATTCAAAACGTTACTCTGTTTCTGAGCTGTCATACCAAATGGTCCTCAAGTGAGCAAAAACTATTAAAATGTATTTTTTTAACTTTTCCCCCTAGCACTGAACTCCAAGACTGACTTAAAGACCAAATACTCTAACATACTCAAAACGATTTCTTAGATAAACTCACAATAAGAAGGAACACGAAGTTTTAATGTTCTGAAAACACACTCTAACCTGTCCTGCTCAATGAAACATTCACACCTCTCTATGAAATTAAGTGTCTGCAGATGTGGATATGCAGAATTGATCATTTTGGGACATCACAAATTTCTCACAAGATTCTCTGAAACAGTAAAGAAGTTCCCTAAGAGCACATAAAATGTGGACTCCATGAACAAAAACCTAATTTATAGACCATTTCAAGAACATTCCTGTTTGATGCTAAATCAGTGATACATTATTCTTTTTATATTCTTTTTTTTCTTTTTAAATTCTTATTTAGAAAATGACTTGAAGTGAAAATGTAAATAAAGTCATTTGAGTTGAGTGCAAAAGGAGTAATCAGACCAAAAAAAAAAAATCAAAGTCACTGAGAAATTCACCCCACAAGCGATCTGTAATCTGAACTCCTGAGGTTTAGCAGCTTTCCAGGTGACAGAGAAGTGTGGTAGGCTAGCCTACTATGGTATCAGGACAGGTGTCCGAGAGCATTAAAACTCATAAATCTTTAACATCATTTTATACAGAGAAAAGATTTCCATCACATTAAGTAGAATAAATACACTGTGGTGTTTACTACATAAGCTTCAATACGGATATAAACATGTTCTTATGCTGAACTCTTCCCCCCAAACAGCCAGAGAGGAATGAGGCTCCCTTGGGCTAGAAATATGAAGGACAAGCTGTACAGCCATCTGAGCAGAACAGCCTGTGTGGTTCAAGGGTGTAGTGTACAGGGCATACAGATTAAAAAAAAAAACAACAAAAAACATTTTTTTTAAGTAAAGCTCTATGCCCAGTGTGGGGCTTGAACTCACGACAAGAGATGAAGAGTCTCGTGCGCCACCAACTGAGCCAGCCAAGAGTGCCGGGGTATAGATTTTTAAATAAAACCAATAAACCAAACATAAGAGGAATGGAATAAAGATTCAGCACAGCTACTAACTACTTCAAATCCTTCTTAAGCCTAGGCAACTTTTATTTTTTCTTCGGGCTTTCAACACAAAAATCTAAGCATGTGGAATACAAAAAAGTAACAGGTGTGGTTTAAACATAACACAGTGCAGACGGATGAGACAATTAACAAAACTCTTAAATTGAGTCTACACTGTGCTTAGGGATTTGCTTCCAAAGACCAGAGTATGAAGAGGGTGGGGAATAAATTTATAGGGAGAAACCTGCCAACACTACTCTGGCCAAGGGATCAAGGTCAACGTCATGAGGGGTAAGTCATGATGATGGCATCGTCCCTTCATACAATGTGGTAGGAATAGCACTTCACTTTTGTGGTTTTCCTCTCGAAAACCCATGAACCCCCATGTAATCAGGAAAAACATGAGAAAAACCCAGACTGCGGGACATCCCACAAAATATCAGACCAGTATTCCCCAAACTGACAGTGTCATCAACAACAAGGGAAGTCTGAGAAACTGTCATGGACCAGAAGAAATTAAGGAGACCTGACAACAAAATGTAATGTGATATCCTGGGTGGATCCTAGAACAGGAAAAAGACATTAGGGAAAAACTAGTGAAATCAGAATAAAGTGTGGGTTTTAGTTAATAGTAATGTACCAATTCCTTGTTCCTGAATTGTGCCAAATGCAGCACGATAATATAAGAGTCAGCAACTGGGGTAACTGGGTGAGGCACGTATGGGAACTCCCTGTCCTAGCTTTGTAATGTTGCTTCAAATCTAAGATCATTCTAAATCAAGAGTTTATTTAAACATTTCAATAACTGAGTCCACAGCCCCGATGTAGGATACTCCAGGTGTGTGCTGCCGCACCGGCCAGGATCCTGAGCATCCTGTACACTGACCATCACTTCAGCCAATCTGGGAACCTGTCTAAGATGCCGGGAGATCACAGATGGTGTGCATGCGACAAGAACAAACATCTCTGAAGTGCCTAACACCCCCATGTGAAGTGAAAAAGAGGCAGTTTTATGCAAGAAAAAAGACAAAGGCTAAATGGGTTGGCCCAGAGCCATCAGTGCTCTGTGAAAACACATGACAAACCAGCCTTCATCCTTCATTTAGCAAATACCACTGCCAGAATCCAAGCAGGTGTGAAAAAGAGTTATGCAGACGTCCATCCTGCCCGACAAGCTTTGCATCCTATTTCCTTACCATAAAAAAAGGTAAATCAAAGAAGTAAGGGTACAGAATTCCTTTTAAGGATCTGTGGGAGAAAGTGAGCCATATTTTAAAAAAAAACACTTCTTTGACCAAATAGCACATAAATTATTATCTATTTTCAAGAATCTGTCTGGACAGGGAACATGTGGTACTATGTGAACCATGTCTTGTAAGGAGGAGGCAAAGCCTTCCAAGTGCTGCTCAATATAGAAAAACATTTTGTCTTTACAGAATAAACATGTGGCATGATTCTGTTTGCTGCAATGAATTTCTTTAATTGCCCTGAATTTTAATCAAAAAAGAAATATGGGGATTTATCTTCTCTAACCAAAAAGTTCTAGAATTTGCAAACTAGATGAATATGCAGTACTTATTAGACCAGAAAATTTAAATATAAATGCCTTTAAATTTTTCAGAAAACTAATATACTGTCAATCAAAATCTTAAGAGTTTTAAAGGAACAGGGACCAATTATTTAAAGTTCATGTGGGGGTGCCTGGGTGGTTCACTGGGTTAAGCGTCTGACACTTGATTTCAGCTCAGGTCATGATCTCAGGGTAGTGGGATCGAGCCCCGTGATGGGCACCCTGTGCTCAGCAGGAAGTCTGCTTGAGATTCTCCCTCTCCCTATGCCCTTCCCCCTGTGCATGTGCACACAACCTCTCTCTCTCTCAAATAAATAAAATCTTTTTTTTTAAGATTTTATTTATTTGACAGAGAGAGACACAGCGAGAGAGGGAACACAAGCAGGGGAAGTGGGAGAGGAAGAAGCAGGCTCCCCACTTAGGAGGGAGCCTGATGTGAGGCTCAATCCCAGGACCCTGGGATCATAACCTGAGCCGAAGGCAGACGTTTAACAACTGAGCTACCCAGGCGCCCCTAAATAAATAAAATCTTAACAAAAAATCTTAAAGTTCATGTGAAAGAAAAATACTGCAGAAATCACCCAGGAAAATCTGAAAAACAGCAATAACAATGATGAGGAGGAGGAGGATGGGGGGGGGGGGGTCCTGTTCTACCAGCTCTAATAATTCAAATTGTGTGGTACAGGCTTAGAATTGACAGATCAGTGGAAAAGAATAACACATATGAAAATAAAACAAATATTAAAAATTGGTTCGCTTATTCAAACATTTATCGAGTGCACTGCTGATGGTTGCTGGATGGTGAAACAAAACAGGTTAGGTCAGTCAAACCAAAAGGACAAAGTACGCAAAAACTGGTTAACCACATGGGGAGAAAATAAGTTAGATATCTTTCTCATGTCTTACACCTGAATACATCTCAGATAACTATGTAATTATACAGGATATCCTAGCATTATGAGAATAAAACATGGCTGCATATATATGATTTTGTGATGGGAAAGATGAGTTCCAGAATAATCACTGTGAAATATGTTCATCTAAATGTCAATGGGGCACTGTTAAATAAATGACTGTCTAGCCAAGGAATGGATTATTATGTAGTCATTAAATTGTTAGTGAAGATATTTATTTATTAACATGAAAGTGTCAGTTTTGGGCGCCTGGGTGGCTCAGATGGTTAAGCGTCTGCCTTCGGCTCAGGTCATGATCCCAGGGTCCTGGGATCGAGTCCCGCATCAGGCTCCCTGCTCCTTGGGAGCCTGCTTCTCCCTCTGCCTCTCTCTCTCTCTCTCTCTGTGTCTCTCATGAATAAATAAATAAAAAATCTTATAATAAAAAAAAAGAAAGTGTCAGTATTTAGTAGAAAGGTAAGTTATAAAAATTTTGTGTACAGTAAGAAAGACCTACATACAGATATTAAATAAGACATCGACAGGAAATATTTAGTGTTCGATAAAGATGTCAATTCTCCTCAAATTAATCTATAAATTCAGTGCATGAACTCAATCAAAGGAAGGTTTTTCATGGAACGGAACTCTAAAATGCAGATGGGAGAGCGGAAGACAAGTAGGGACAATTTAAAGAAGAGCAGGAAGGAAGGATGTGCTCTACCAGACAAGACACCACCAAGAAATAAAGAAAATTTCACAGTGTGAAACTGGAGCAGGAAAAAAAGAAGTGGACCAAGGCAAAAAAAGAGTCCCCAGAAGATCTTCATCGACGGAAACCATACGACAGGATGGCGCTGCATCACCATGCGGCAAGGATGCACCCATTAGTCAGGGCTGAGAGGAAAGCTGGCTGTCCAGAGAAAAGTAAAATGAGGTTTCTATGCTTCACAACACACACACAGCTCCATTTTAGATGGACTGTAGGTGAGACTGTGCAAAGCAAAACTTTAAAACTTTCAGTAGAAAACAGAGAATATTTTTACATGACCTAGCCTAAGAAAGAATTTTAAAAAGAAGACACAAAGACACAATGCTGCACAAGAAGGCCTGATTAAATGTGACTGCGTTAAAGGGAAACTCCTATTCAGCAAAAGATTTTATTTTAAAAGTGAACAATCAAGCCCCAAACCAGGAGAAGATATTTGTACACATATAAACAACAAAGAATGAGTAAGAAAAATATATAAATCTTGCTTACAAATTACCTTAAAAAAAAAAAACCAATAGGAAAATGGGCACATAACTGGAATACACACTTCACAGGAGAAACTCAAGGGGCCAAAAAACACATAAATTCTCAATCTCACCAGAATTCAACAAAATTCTAACTAAAACCACGACAAGATACCATTTCATACCCATGAAACTGGCAGAATCAGTCTGACAATGACAAGTGTTTTGAGGGTATAAAGCAAGGTACAACCACTGGAGAGAGCAATTTCATTATACTGTAGTTACTAAATTTGAAGTCCGTATCTTAAGACCCAGGAATTTTCTAGCTATATAACCCACTAAGTGCATGCACTAAGGAGATAATGTTCATAGCCACATTTTTTCAATAGTGAAAAATTACAACACTTCAACATCTGCCAGTAGGGAAATGTGTTTAAAAATTGTGAGGTATTTAGGGGCACACCTGGGTGGCTCAGTCAGTTGAGCATCCGACTCTTGGTTTCACGATCTCAGAGTCATGAGATCGAGCCCCACGTTGGGCTCAGTGGGGAGTTTGCCTGAGATTATCTCTCTCCCTCTCCCTCTCCCTCCCCCAACTCATGCCCATGCACTCTCTCTCTCTTTCTCAAATAAATAAATAAATCTCTAAAAAAAATTGTGAGGTATTTATAAAAGTGAATACTATAAGACAATTAAAATAAGCGACTACAGCTACAGACATTAGTATGAATAAATCTCAAAAACCTAACATTGGGCCAAAAAGGCAAGTCCAGTACATACAACATGCACTGTAGTCAACGCTGAGATCTTGGTGCCGAGAGGCCTCCTTTCAGCGCTGCCAAGTTCCCTCCCTCAGCTACTGGGAGTGCTGCAGGCTGACCGCTCTCAGCTGAACAGGGTCACCTCACCCAAGTGAGGGGCAGCCTGCATTCCAATCACTGCTCCATGCGTGGCCCCTTGCCCCAACCTGCGACAATTCTAAAGGGCGATCCCTCCTCCCGTGCTCCCCTCAGGATCCGCTGAGGCCTTCCTTGTGACTGCACTGCCACCCAGTCTCTCTCTCTCCACCCATTCCTGCTTTGGTCTCTTTCACGGGTGTTAATCCTAAAATTTCCTTAGTAAACTTCCTGCATGTTAATCTCCTTCTACAGAGTCTGCTTTCCTTGGAACTCTACTTGCTTTCAACAGATACAATTTATATCTTGTTTGAAAACATGTACCACATAAATTTAGGAAGACGGAAAACATACCAAGTATATTTTCTGACCACAGTGGAATGAAACCAGAAATCAAAAGCAGAAGGAAGACTAGAAAATTCACAAGCATGTGAAAATTAAAATAAAATGCTCTTGGACAACCAATGGATCATAGATGAAATGAAAAGGGAAATTAGAAAATATCTTGAGAAAAAACAAAAATAAAAACACAACATATTAAAATTTATGGGATGCAACAGAAGAAATCCTTCCTCAGAGGGAAGTTCATAGTGATGAACACCCACATTAAGAGGTAAGATCCCAAATAAATAAACTAACTTTATACCTCAAGGAACCAGAAAAAGCAAACTAAGCCCAAAGTTAGCAGGAAGAAGGAAACAAGATTAGAGCATAAACAAACAAAACAGAGTAGACAAAGAGGAAAAAGTACAACTAAGAGTTGGTTTTTTGAAAAGAACAACAAAAATGACAAGCCTTTAGCTAGACTAAGAAAAAAAAGAACACTCAAACAAATAAAATCAGAAAAAAGAGACATTACTGATGCCACAGAAATAAACAGGATCATAAAAGACTACTGTGAACTATACAACAAATTGGACAACCTAGAAGAAATGGGAAAAATCCTAGAAATACACAACCTACACCAAGCCTGAATTAAGAAGAAATAGAAAATGTGAACAGCTCTGTATCTCGTAAGGAGGTTGAATCAGTAATCCAAAGCTTCCCAACAAAGAAAAGCACAAGACCAACAGCTTCACTGGTGAATTCTACCAAATATTTAAAGTAGTAAAGCCAATTCTTTTCAAACTGGTGCTGGCATTAAGACACACACATACACCAAGGGAACCAAAGAGAGAGCCCAGAAGTACACCCACACATTTACGGTCAACTGATCTTCAGTAAGGGTGCCAGGAGGGAAAGGACACAAAAGGGGAAGGACAATGTCTTCAATAAATAACCTTGGGAAAACTGGATCTCCTCTTGCAAAAGAACGAAATTGGACCTTTATCTTACACCACACACAAAAGTCTACTCAAAATGGATGAGAGACAAACCTAAGGCCTAAAGCTGGACGACTCCTAGAAGAAGACCTGGAAGAGGAGGCTGAGAAACAGCACCTCTGTCTGTTGGTCCTGCCCTTAGTTCCTGCACTCCAAATCCACCCACCAAGGCCCCGGAGCCTGTCCACCCCAGGAGAAACGTGACCTTCCAGCTGGGTACCCCTGATCTGGGCCAACAGTATACCTCACAGCAACCTTATTATGATGGCTCATCTTAAACAACTGCCTCACACAGTCAATGGGCTGAGTCTGACCACTTGGGGCTGCTCCTCAGGGGCACCACCCACCTCCCCCCAAATAGTGTCGGGAGAGGACAATGTTCACCCAGGTGCAGCTAGACGTGCTTGAAGAACTGTTTGCTAAGACCTGGTCCCCAGACATCATGCAGAAGAGATGGTGCTGAAAAACCAACTCACCCCAGGGGTCCAGGGCACAGGTATGGTTTAAGAATCAAAGAGCTAAATGCCACCATCAAGCAGCAACAACAACAGAATGGAGGTCAAAACAAAGTCAGACCTGCCAAAAAGAAGACCTCTCCAGCTCAGGAAGTGAGTTCACAGAGTGGAACCAGTGGCCAATTAACTCCCTCCCCTAGCACCTCAGTCCCAGCCATTTCCGGCAGCAGGGCTCCTATGTCTATCTGGATCCCAAATTCTGTCTCCCCACTGTCAGATCCCTTGTCCGCCTCCTCTTCCTGCATACAGAGGCCCTACCATGTGACCCATTCTCAAGGCTTCAGGTATAATCAAGGATATGCTGCTTGTTGTCCTACTTTGGGGGCATGGACCGTGGATCTTATTTGACCCCTATGCATCACCAACGTCCTGGACCAGGGACACTCAGCCCCATGGGTACCAATGCAGTCACCAACCACCTCAGCCAGTCCCTAGCTTCTCTTTCTGCCCAGGGATGTGGAGTTTCAAGCTTGTATTTTAATTCAACCACTGGCTGTTTGGATTATAAGGACCAAACTGCTTCCTGGAAGCTTAACTTCAATGCTGACTGCTTGGATTCTAAAGATTAGGCATCCTCATGGTAATTCCAGGTTTTGTGAAGACCTGTAGAACCTCTTTTTTGTGGGTGATTTTTAAAAATACTGGGCTGGACATTCCAGTTTTAGCCAGACATTGGTTCACAGAGTTAGATGGGATGATACTCAGACTCATCTTCTGATCAATGTTCCAGGAGTCACAAAAGGAAGAATGAAAGGCCTTAGAGGGGCCTACCAACCAGCAGCCTGAAATGGACAAACCAGTCTACTCAAGATCCTGGCACAGTTTTAGATCATTGGCTTTCCTCATTTGCAAAATGATGAAAAGCATTCCAGCCAGGGGCTACCCAACACCCCCATACTAAACCGTGAGGGAAAGGAGTAGCAGGGCCTCAAGCTCACCCATGTTTCATGACCAACTGGTAGCTGGCAATGAAAAACTTCTCAAGGTTGTGTGAACTGGGTGACTGATTGTACTAGATGCACTATTTAAAAAATTATGTTCTGGGGCGCCTGGGTGGCTCCGTAGTTAAGTGTCTGCCTTGGGCTCAGGTCATGATCCCAGGGTCCTGGGATCGAGCCCCACATTGGGCTCCCTGCTCAGTGGGAAGCCTGCTTCGCCCTCTCCCACTCCCACTCCCCCTGCTTGTGTTCCCTCTCTCGCTGTGTCTCTGTCAAATAAATAAATAAAATCTTTGGGAAAAAAATTAAAAATTATGTTCTAATGGAGTCCGTATGCAGTTTAAGAGATAATGAGTGCGTGTCTGAGAGAAACGCTACATCTGTGGTTTTTAATCTGTGCTAGACTTGAAAACTGTGATCTCTTGCTACTGAATGCAACCTTGAACTCCACGTCTGCAGGCATTCTTCTGTGATTGAATAGGTTTAATTATAAGCAAAATTCAGAGCAACTGAGTACTTATCTAAAAAGATTACCTTTGGCCGGAGGTGAGCTGCACTGAAACTGCAACAAAATGTCTCTGGACAAGGAGAGTGAAGGAAGACCAACAAGAGGACACTAATGCATCTGTCATTCATTGCTGCTAAGCCTAGCAGTAAAGAGCCATTGGTCAATTGCTCTGACCCTGATGAATTTATAAATTGAGATCACGGTCATGTACGCTTACAGATGTTAACTGGAAAACTTATATATGCGTAAACCTTTTCTTCCTGGATATGTCAGATAGGCATAATTATATTTAAATGGTTCTAGCGCCCACTCCCAAATAGGGAAAAACCTCATGACATTGGTATTGCAACAAAAGCAAAAACAGACAAGTGGGACATCAAACTAAAAAGATTTTACACAGCAAGGGACACAATCCACAGAGTAAAAAGGAAACCCACAGAATGGGAGAAAATATGTACAAACCACATATGGGGTAAGAAGTTAATATCCATAGTATATAAGGACCTCTACAACTCAACAACAAATATAGATAGACAGATAGACAGATAGATAGACAGATAAATGCTATTAAAAATGGGCAAAGGACATGGACAGGCATTTCTCCAAAGAAGACATACAAATGGCCAACAGGTATTGTAGAAAGATGTTCAGCATCACTAATCATCAGGGAAATGCAAATTAAACCACAATGGGGTATCACCTCACACCTGTTAAAATGGCTATTATCAAAAAAAAAAGAGAGAGAGAAGAAGAAAGAAAGAGAGAAAGGAAGGAAGGAAGGCAGGCAGACAAACCCACAGGGGCAGCCGGGTGGCTCAATCAGTGGAGCATGTGACTCTTATCTCGGGGTTGTGAGTTCAAGTTCCATGCTGGGTGGAGAGATTACTTTAAAAGAATAAAAAATAAAATGAAATCTTTTTAAAAAAGAAAAAAAATAAGCGTTGGTGAAGATGTGAAAAAACAGGAACCCCTGTGCACTGCTGGGAATTAAAATGGTTCAGCTACTATGGCAAATAGTAGGGAGGTTCCTTAAAATATTAAAAACAGAACTACCGTATGATCCAGCAATTCCACCTCTGGATATTTTATCTAAAACACAGGATATATCAGGATTTCAAAGAGATACATGCACTTCCGTGTTTATTGCAGCATGATTCACAGTATCAGAGAGGTGGAAACAATCTAAATGTCCATCAAGAGATAAATGAATAAAGAAAATGTGATACATACATACAATGGAATATTAACTAGCCTTTTAAAAAAAAGGAGGAAATCCTGCCGTATGACTGGGAAGACCCTGAGGACATTATGCTGAGTAAAAGAAGCCCGTCACAGAGGGACGAATACTGCACGATTTCCATTGATATGAAGTATCCCAAATAGTCAAACTCATAAAAGCTCAAAGGAGAATGACGGTTATTAGGGGAAATGAGGAGCCGCTGTTCAGTGGGTATAAAGTTTCAGGGGTGTTAGATGAAAATTTCCAGAGACACACTGTACCACATTGTGCTTACCGTGAACAATAATGTACTGTATATCCCGAAATTGGTTAAGAGGGTAAAAAACATGGACTGCAATTCTACTTATGTTTTGGAATACATCTGTATTTAGTAAAGTGAAAAACACGCGTGAGAAGGAGAAACACCAAATTCAGGATATGACACCTGGCAGAGAGAGGGTCAGGCTTGTGGAAGAATGCACATAATGTTTTAATAACCACATAACACTTTAATTCTTTAGTATTCCTTATGCTTTCTTTATACGCCTGAAATATTCTATATTTTTTAAAAGTAACTTTAAAAGAAAAGGAACAGCTTTGCTCCTGTATATCAATTATTCTCTACCTTCTTTTTCCCAAAACAAGACGGATGACATTCATAAGAACAAGAGACTACCATGGGCGTGCCCACATTTTGAAACAAGAACACATCTTGCAGTGGAAGCAAAGAAAATACAGCTACAGGGTCCTTTTCTTCTTTTATATTCTTTCTTTCGGGGATGTTGCAATCTCAGAAGTACTTACAAGTTTTTAACTCCTTAAAGTGTCCCAGCAACCATCCTATTAAATTGGCAGCTCTACAGAAAAAATGGTGCCTACCTTCTACAATAACTCCACTTGTTTCTCCTGCTCAAGAAATTACCAGATTTCAAGCAAGTAAAAATGAAATCATAGGAATAATTCTGCTTCTGTCAAGTTTCAAACACAATGGTGCCGTAACTTGAACCAGGACAGTCTGACCCCAAACTTGGGACAAATTTATTACTAAAAACAACCCTCAGAGAATTCTAAAAGTAGGGTTCAGTGTAAAGAGATGCCTAGGATTTTTGTTTTTCTAAATTCAGAACATTTTCCAATACAAAAGCATTAACAGTATAATTACCGTTACATAAAAAATGATGTGCTCCTGATTTTTTAAAAAAGGGACTACCTTTATTATAAAGGGATAATTTAAATAAAAAAACAACATTCACATGAAATATTCACAGTTGAGATAAAATTGAATACTGCCCTAAATTTAGTGGAATAATTCCACAATTGCCAACTTCACTCTTTCTGTTTGGCTTTGATCTGGGTTTCAAATTTTTAAATTTCACTGTATGATATAATTACTTCCATGTCCCTAGGGTTCATCCACAGAACAATGTTTTTCCTTGTCCACACCCAACCTTCTGAGCTATGTATGACAGCAAAACATCACATAAAAAATTCAGAGGCATAAACACAAAGAAAAAAAAGTGTATGGAAGGAGAACAGCAGCATGAAAAACTTCAAATTTTTCCAATTTACTAGTTGAAGGCCAACAGATTTTGTACATATCCAAGACACTGAGCACAAGCAATCCAATTTATCTTTAGCCAATATTAACTGTTCAGGACCGCTACCAAGAAACTAAACTTCAGGTCTTTATTTGATTGATACAAAAGATTGATAGACACAGTTGCAAAGGAGGAAAACAAAATAAGTAAATCAAAATTCTCAGATACAGGCAAAGAAGAAGGGTTGTTGACTGGGAATGGAAATCTGTAATGATGTATGTCAGCAAAAGCTTTCATATCTTAAAATTCAATCCCTTCCTTTTCATCGCTGTGTTTTGAGTACCTCCTTCCCGTGACACTGTCAAAACAATCTCTGCGTTTCACATTTTCCCAGCAATCCACTCATTCCAAACTTTCAACCACATTTTAGAAAGGCATTCAGAGCTCGGCTCAAGCTAGAGACAACACAGGAACTCCCTCTTGTGGTACAAAAAGGAACTGCCTGTGTACACGGGCACTTAAGTCCAAGAAATTATTTTTTTATCATTGGAGACAGAATTTCATTGCCCTCATCTTACAGACAAGTGAACAGTCTGAGGTACAGCAACTTACTCCCTCAAGGTATTTCAACAAATAATACATTTAAAGCAGGATCTGACCACATATTACTTAAAGATAAGTGTAAAGTAATAGGTAGAACCTAATTTTAACTTCTATTCTGATGTGGTTTCAAACCAACTGTTTACAGAGTATCTTCGGTTTAATGTATATTCGTGATCATTTAAAAAAAACAGAAAAGTTAATAATGGGCAAAATTTTTCATAAGAAAGGAGTTATTTTCCAAATTATTCTTCAATCTTCTCAAACGGTATAAAATAAGGTATTGTTTTGTGTATCATGAATCTACTTTCAAAAGGAGGACAAGGCAGAAATAAATAGAATTTCTAAAATAATAAACTGTCATCCTTGTTTACATGCTAAAGTCAATGGATATGAATAAGAATTTATATTTTGTGTTAATGACGTGTCAAAAAAAATTTAAACCTGATTTCTAAATCCCTTTACTATGAATTTTTAACATGAATTAATATGATTACAAGTACCTCCTTTACAAGGTTGTTTTAAAAGTTAAAATGCGCTGACACACATAAAGGATTGAGCAGTCTTTTCTAAAATTTACCCGTTTGCATCTTCTTTATATGAAAGAAGTACAGAGAGTATACCTTATAAATGACAAAAATACAGAGATGAGAGGAACAACTAAATTTTTAAATGTGATGGGTTTTAATGGGCAAGGATTTGTGCATTCTGTAATTACCCTGTTTTCGAGAATGGTTCATCTAAACGTGAGAGAGACTATAGCGACTATAGCCCGTGACACACACACAGGCGGCCAAGACCACGTCAGTTTTCACTTTCCTCCCTAATCCTCCATGTGTATCCTGCCAAAGTTGGACAATGGGTCAGAGCATCATCCAATCAAGTATGTGCGAATAGCTGCATTCCTCTGACAAAACCTCCAAAGTGAATTCTTGTTTTCCCAAATCAACAAGCAAAATAAATACAACCCCTAGGGGTCTTGCATTCCCACCTGAAGGAATGATACCACCTGATGTCAAAAGCTGAACCAATTCCTGACTCCTTTTTTCTCCCGTATCCTTCAAATTCCACTAGTCACAAAGTCAAAAGTCAGGTGACCCGCAGTCACTAAATCTCTTCACTCTTCTCTCTTCTTTAAAGCCAAGGCCACGCGTTCAAGTCTCCAGCAAACTTCCCCCCTACCCAACCTGGATAATAGCCAAGTCCTATTTACCCTTCAAAACAGCTCTCCACATTTGCTTCTCCAGAGCCTTCCCAGCCCCTCTCTGTAAATGCCCCTCATCCCTACTGAGGCAGGTTAGGTATCAGCACCCCCCACCCCCATACTTCTGTTATCTCTGCAGGTATATCTGATCTTCAGAGTGCCTAATACGAGTGTTCCATAAATCTTTGTTGAATAAAAGGTTTACTTGGGAGGGAAAAGGAGGAAAAGAAGAATTTGGTTAAATAGCTGGTACTTTATTTGGTAAAATGAATTAATGACTTTCAGTCAAAGCACTGGCTGTTTCCAAAATAAATTTTTCAA
Organism: Zalophus californianus; assembly: GCF_009762305.2. NCBI lineage: Eukaryota > Metazoa > Chordata > Mammalia > Carnivora > Otariidae > Zalophus > Zalophus californianus. The sequence goes on from NC_045606.1 coordinate 84,902,609, forward strand.
TTTGCATAGCATGAGGCAGAATCATGGGCAAAACATTCCAGGGTTATTGATTTTTCATCAAAATTCGGCAACTTTCTACCAGAAAGAGACGCACCTTGACCTAAAGAAGTAAAACTCAATTTTCTGTTCTGTATGTGAAGACATGCAGGAGGTGAAGGCATGAAGGCACTAGCCCCGGAGATCCTGACCCCTAGTCTGGTGCAGAACATGGCCAGGCTCAGCCAGAAAAGTGCTCTGGAAGGACTTCTCTTGGTTGCAAATCTATATCCCCATCCCCACACCCAAGAGATCCTTTGCCCAGAGTACCTGATTATCTCCACATACATGGGGCTGGGGACAAGCGGGTGGACACCCGACACCTAGAAGGGTGTGCCTTTCCATATCTAAAACTTGCAACGGTGTTAGGCTGTCATCAATTTTCTTCCTGATAACCTACCTCCACACATTTGAACTACTTTACACAGATAGAATATTAATCTAAGAAACTACCATTTCTTCCAGTGGGGGAGGTGGGTGATAACAGTTACTAAACATAAAACCAATGTTCACATGCTAGGGAAATACAGCTGTTATTGGTCACTAAATTTTGTGAAAGACAACTAATAATGATTTGTTTTACAATTAGAATCCAAAGAGCACTTGAGATAGAACGTGAATTTAATAGGTCTCATCAAAGTATTCTAAAGCAATATATTACAATGAAATCAGTCACCTAGTCCAATTTCTTGAATGGTCATCTTGAAGAGAATTTAAAATTTTGAGTGGCTACTCACTTTTTAATGGCTTTATTGAGATATAATCTACATGCCATGGAAGTCATCCATTTTAAGTGTCCAATTAGATATGCTTTGGTAACTCCTACAGCTGCACAACTATCACAAAGAATGGTTCCATCACCCCCAACAGTTCCCTCGTACTTTTTACGGCCAGTCTCTGCTCCCACCTCTGGCCCTAGGCAACCGCTAATCTGACCTAATGCTTTGCCTTTCCTAAAATTTTCATCTAAATGGTATCATACAATATACAGTCCTTTGTTTCTGGTTTCTTTCACTTGGCATAACATTTGTGAGGTTTACCCATGTTGTAGCATGTATCAGTAGCATGAATTAGTGCTTCTCTCTTTTTCATGGCTAAATAAAACTCCACTGTATGAACACAACACATTTTGCTTATCTGTTCACCAGCTGATGAACTGGATTGTTTCCAGTTTTTGTCTATTACAAATAATGCTGCTATGAACATTTGGTTTTCGAATGGGCACAATTTTTTTTAAGATTTTATTTATTTATTTGAGAGAGAGAATGAGAGATAGAGAGCACGAGAGGGAAGAGGGTCGGAGGGAGAAGCAGACTCCCTGCTGAGCAGGGAGCCCGATGTGGGACTCGATCCTGGCACTCTAGGATCATGACCCGAGCCAAAGGCAGTCGCTTAACCAACTGAGCCACCCAGGCGCCCACGAATGGGCCCAATTTTTATAACCTTATTGGTGTAGAATTCATACAATAAACTGCACATATTTGAAATGTATAATTTGATGAATTTTGACGTATGTATACACCCATGAAAATACTGCACCTAATCAAGATAATGAATCTGTAATCACCCCCGATGTTTCATTGTGCCCCTCCCTTTAGAATTCTTTTCTCTCTCCTCCCCTAAGCCATCCAATGATCCACAACCAATGATCTGCTCTATCATGATCAATTAGTTTGCATTTTGTAGAATTTCACCTAAATGGAATCAGAAAGTATTGGTACTTGGGGGGGGGGGGATGCCAGCTTTTTTCATGCAGAATAATTACTTTGAGATTCATACATGCTGTTTGTATAGATCAAGAGTCCATTCTTTTTCATTACTGAGGAGCATTCCATCATATGGTTGCCAATTTGCTTATCCATTCATCCGCTGATGGACTTTTACACACAATTTCCAGTTTTTGACAATCACAGATAAAGCTGTTATGAACGCTGTATATAAGTTTTTGTCTAGATATACGCTGTTACTTCTGAAGGCCTAGCTGGGGATGGACCTGCTGAACTTTTTAACAAACTGTTTTCCAACAATGGCTGTACCATTTTATATTCCTAGCAGCAATGTGTGAGCTTCCTGGGGTTTTTTTAATTCCTTGCCAACACATGGATTGTCAGCCTTTTTAATTTTAGCCATTAGAGTGGGTGTATAGCAATACCTTATTATGGGTCTAATTTGCATTTCCCTAATGATTAATGGTGTTGAAAATTTTTTCATGTGTGCATTTACCATTCATGTACCTTCTCTGGTGAAATATATATCCAAATCTTTTGCACATTTCAAAATTATGATCAAATTATGATCAAATTATGATTAAATTATGATTAAGTTATTAATTAAGCTTATTATTGAGTTTTAAGAAAGTTCTTTATGTATTTTCAAGATACAAATCCTTTATCAGACAACTGTTTTGTAAATATTTTCTCTCAGTTTGTGGTTTGACTTTTCATTTTAACAGTGGTGTCTTCTGAAAAGCAAAACTTTAATTTTTATGAAGTCCAGTTTATCCTTTTTTCTTTTATATACTTCATGCTTTTTACATCTTATTTACTAAGTCTTCATCTAACCCAAGACACGAAAACTTTCTGCTATGTTTTCTTCTTTACATTTCCTATGATGCACCTTAAGTTCATTTTTGCGTATGCTGTAAGGTAAAGATCAGGGCAATTTTCGTTCACATGGGTATCCAAATGTGGCAGAACTATTTGCTGAAAAGACTATGCTGTCCCTACTGAATCACATCAGCCCCTCTGTTGAAAAGTAGTTGGGAGGGCGCACATTTCAAAATTATGATCAAATTATGATCAAATTATGATTAAATTATGATTAAGTTATTAATTAAGCTTATTGAGTTTTAAGAAAGTTCTTTATGTATTTTCAAGATACAAATCCTTTATCAGACAACTGTTTTGTAAATATTTTCTCTCAGTTTGTGGTTTTACTTTTCATTTTAACAGTGGTGTCTTCTGAAAAGCAAAACTTTAATTTTTATGAAGTCCAGTTTATCCTTTTTTCTTTTATATACTTCATGCTTTTTACATCTTATTTACTAAGTCTTTATCTAACCCAAGACACGAAAACTTTCTGCTATGTTTTCTTCTTTACATTTCCTATGATGCACCTTAAGTTCATTTTTGCGTATGCTGTAAGGTAAAGATCAGGGCAATTTTCGTTCACATGGGTATCCAAATGTGGCAGAACTATTTGCTGAAAAGACTATGCTGTCCCTACTGAATCACATCAGCCCCTCTGTTGAAAAGTAGTTGGGAGGGCGCCTGGGTGGCTCAGTCCAGAAATCTTCTGGACTCTAGATTTCAGCTCAGGGTCGGGCTCCATGCTCAGCAGGGGGTCTGCTTGGAGATTCCCTCCCTCTGCCCCTCCCCCACTCACTCAGGCACTCTCTCTCTGTCTCTCTCAAATAAATAATTAAATATTTAAAAAAAATGAAAAAGGGAAGTAGTGGACCACACAGGATATGGATCTGTTTCTGGATATTCCATTCTACTGATCTCTATGCCCATCCCCATGCAAACACCATGCTGTTTTTATTAGTGTAGCTTTACAGTAAGTTTTGAACCCAACTTCTTTTTTTAAAGTGTAAGTCCCCCAACTTCTTTTTTAAAGTTATTTTGATTATCCTAGATTCTCTGCATTTCCATATGAATTTCAGACTCTGTTTTTTCTATAAATACTTTTCAAAAAAATCCTTTCTGAAATTTTGACAACTCTGTTGAATCTACAGATTAATCTGGGGGAAACTGCCACATTAACTATATTGTCTTCCAACCTATAAACATGGGTATTAAACATAAGACCAATGTTCATATGCTAGGGAAATACAGCTATCCCTGGTCACTAAAATCTGTGAAAGACAACTAATAATGATATTGCTACTTATTTGGGTATTTTAAGATTTTATTTATTTATTTGAGAGAAAGAGAGTGAGATACAGCATGAGAGGGGAGAGGGTCAGAGGGAGAAGCAGGCTACCCGATGAGCCGGGAGCCCGATGTGGGACTCGATCCCTGGATTCCGGGATCATGACTCGAGCTGAAGGCAGTCGCTTAACCACCCAGGCTTAACCACCCAGGCGCCCCTTATTTGGGTATTCTTGCTATCCTTCTCTTAGTGAACTTCTCTCATTAAATTTATTCCTATGTATTTTGGTCTTTTTGATGCTATTACGAATGAATTTGTCTATTGACATTTCATGTAAGTGGATGGAACTCTCTTCTTTCACTTAGCATAATGTTAAAATTCATCCACATTATGGCATGTGTCAGTACACCCTTCCTTTTTACTGTCAAATATATTCCACTGTATGATACCCCACATTTTATTTTTATTTTTTTTAAGATTTTTACTTATTTGACAGAGAGAGAGAGAGAGACAGTGAGAGAGGGAACACAAGCAGGGGGAGTGGGAGAGGGAGAAGCAGGCTTCCTGCTGAGCAGGGAGCCCGATGCGGGGCTCGATCCCAGGACCCCGAGCCATGACCTGAGCTGAAGGCAGACGCTTAACGACTGAGCCACCCAGGCGCCCCAATATACCCCACATTTCAGTCATCCATTCATCAGCTGATAGACATCAGTTTTCCAAGGGGTGATGGTTCTTTTAGTAATTTGCTTGCACTTAAACTGTAGAATCGGTCTCTTCCAAGAATACAGCCTGTGATCTTAGTTTTAATTTTTTTTAAATCATCTCTACACCCAACCTGGGGCTCAAACTCACAACCCTGAGATCAACAGTCACACACTCCATCAACTGTGCCAGCCAGGTGCCCCCACTTAGTTTTTAAAATTCGTATTTCTGTCCTCTGGTCTGGTTCCCTATGGGTTACCTCTGCATCTGCAGAGGGTACTGGTCAGCCATAGTGATCTGGGCAGAGGCTGTGCTCAAATACTTTGTACCTGTAAGGCTTCCACCCTCCACTGAGGAAGTTGCATGTGGGTTGTAAAAGCATTCAGAGTGTCCCCAGCTCTCAAGGAACTTCCTGGACTTTCGCTTTTTGCTGGGTTCTCTTGAGTATCGATCCCCTAGGCATGCAAAGTTAGCAACTGGCCACAACTGTGTGGAGAGCTGATGTCAGCCGTTCCATGGCTCTCTCTCATTTCTGGGATCTCCCTGTTAAATTTCTGGATGGTGGCCCCAAACCAGGACTGCAACATTGAGGAGCAAAGCTGTAGGTTTTCCCCATCCATTATGAATCGAGTATGCCACTTTCAGCCAGCAAAGCTGTGGGTTTTTACTGCCAACCCCCACCAAATTGCATCTATCACTTCTGGTAAAAAGTACAAGCTGGTAAAACTGCAGTTCTCACGGAGTGAGATAAGAGGTGGGAGAGGGGCCCAGGCAAGAAGGCCACAAACTCCCACTCTTATTACCCAAGGTTCCAGCATATTTATTGTCTGCCTCCCCAGTCTATTTCCAGTACCCAGAAATGACTGCTTTTGTCAATCCTGTCCAATTTTATACTTTTTTATTGACCCATCCTCTTCACATCATCATTAATGGGAGTGACCTTGGCCATCCATTTTTAATTTCTCAACCTCTCATAACATAATCTCTTAAAAAAATAAAGTAGGACTATAATTTCACTTCAAGTACCAAATACAGAACTGCTCTCCAAGTCTGACATAAAATTTATCATCATAGCCTGAATATTTTTCCATTAGGAGCTCTTCCACACAGTGCCAGCAAACTAACATTATATTAAAAGTACCAAAAGAGTCAGATGTTCAGTAATTTTGATGTTCCTAGGGAATTAACTGAATGACTACTTGCATCTCAGCCGTGGCCCTTAACCACAAAACCTTTACAATGGCCCAAAGACAACGGCTTCTGTGATGTTATTAACAAAGCTTGACTTAGGCAAAAAGGAAATTCTTGGAGATTCCATCAGTATTATTATATAAATATTCTCAATCCAGATTTTGTAATCCAATTTTTTCCCTATTATTCCAAATACTGTCACAAAACCTTCAAGCCTAACTTGCCTTTAGCGCTGGGACATCGTATTTATAGAATGCTTTGTAGTTGACAAAGCTTTTTTATCTCCCATCTCACATGATCCTCATGAAAACCTCACGTAGTAGGTGGAGCAAATATCATCCCCATCTTATACCTGTCAGAACTGAAATACACAGGGATTAAGCCTTCTATATAGCTGGTAAATCAGATCTAAGATCCAGTTACTCTGGCAACATATCGTCTTGTGACCTTGTACATGTCTTTCATTTCTTCCAACATTTTAGTAACTTCCTTAAAGGTAATGAGGAGAGATTACCCCCAGCTTTCTCAACACTTTCGGTTGAGAATAGGTTTAACATTTATTTCCTTAAAAATTGTAATTATAGCAATGTGAATGCACTCCCTGAGCAAGTAGAAATGAAGGCAAATTTTTAACAACTACACAAAAGCAACCTTCAACATAATGTCAACCTCTCCACACACACACAACATATACACACACGCCCTCTACAAAACACCATTCTAGGAAACACTCCTGGGAGAGAAACACTAAACCTACCCCCCCCCACACACAAGGTGGTGGTCTTAAGTGTCACAAACCTGGTGGGTCATTTCAGAAGAATATCTTAAAATCTCTCTTAATACACACATTGGGAGAAATGTGGTAATTTTTCTCATTGAGAAAATGAAAACCAAACACTTCCTGAACCCTCTTGCCTCCGCGGTTCCTCAGGAGAGGGTCTACACTCACCCTCTTCAGGACATCTCCTCCAACTCTCCCTTGAACCTGTTCGATTCGGGCTTTTGTCTCCACCACTTCACTAAAACCTCTTGTCGAGCTCACTAATAACTTCCCTGTTGCTAAATCCAATGATCAATTTTTAGCTCACATCTAACCTAACCCATCAGCAGCATTTGACAAGGCTGGTGATCCCTGCTTCTCAAAACGGTTTCTCCTCTTGGTGATTAGAATATCCCAATGTCTACCTTCTCGTCTGTTCCTCAGGCTCTCGTGTTGAGACTCCAGTTGTTGCAGTGGTCCCTGGCTCAGGTCCTAGACCTCTCCCTCCTTCTTTCCTTTTTTTTTAAATTATTGCAACCGAAGTACAAAAATGCAGCTTCTAGACTTGGTCCTGCTGCAACACAGGCATGTGACCTTGTGCAAGTCACTTCCTCTCCCTGAACTTCATTTTATTAATCTCTAGAGTGGAGGAAGCAGGCTGAGAGGTCCTCCAAGGTAAATTCCAGCCCTCAGACTCAACGGCCATATTTAAAAAGTACTAATTTCCGAAGAACTAATTTGATTATTAGGTAACCTTTCTCAAAGTTATGTTTCCCCTACTAGCTTTGATTTATTGTTTTCTATTCTTATCAAAGTCAAACATGTATGAAGTGTGTACAGTCAAACACTCAGCAAAGCTTATGAAAAATGGCAGTCCACCCATCCTCATATTTGTCCCTCTTCAGGGGTGCTTTTAAAAAAAACTTTGAACCTGCAGAAAAGTTGAAAGTATTCGGGTATTCATGCCTGAATAGTCCTCGTCTAAAGGCCTACGGCTGACATTTTAGCATACTCCTTCCGGTTTCTTCTCTACTTCCTTTGTGCCAGACCATCCAAAAGGGGGAGAGAGATGTAGGACACTTCACTCCTGAATACTTCAGTGTGCAGCTTCCAGGGATAAAAGCATCTCCCACGTAGCTACAGCATCATTGCCACCCAGGAGAAAACAGATGCTAATTCAACGACACAGGTCCAATGGGCCTCTCTGAGCACGGATGGTGCTCCTGAATTACTCCTCACTCCCTCTCCACTTTTCCAACTGTTCTCACTCCCTTGGTGGCCTCAACTATTCTTAGGGCTTTAAAGTAATGGTAATTGCTTATGATTTCAAATTTGCCTCTTCAGCCTTGACCTCTCACTGAACTCCAGATCCTGCCTACTTGACCTTTCCACTTAGATGTCTAAGGAGGCATCTCAAACTTAATGTGTCCCAAACTGAGCAGCCCCCTCCCTGTCAATGTGTTCGTCCATTCTTCAGCTGTTCAAGCTGCAAACAGCATCATCCTTGACACGTCTCTTGCTCTCATTCCACATCCAGGTCCACAGCAACGAGTAACTAGAATTCCCTCCCTTCTCATCACTTCCCTCATTTATGGGATCGGGCATCACCATCTCCTACGTGGGTCACTGCAGTAGCCCTGGGGCTCCTGGCTTCTGCCTGTGCAAATGCTCCCACCCTCACCCCAGAGGAGCCCAGTCAAAACAGCTTCCACAGAAAGCTCCAGTCGCTTCTCTTCTCAAAACCCACCGAGTGAGTTCCATCTTACTCAAAGCCAAAAGTCCTTGCAAATGCTCACCTGCTGTGCCCATCTGTTACCTTTCATCTCTTCTCCCCCTCACTCATTCCACTCGAGACCATCACCACACCTCCTTCTACCACTCGAACAAGCCAAGCACACTCCGTGTTTCTACTCCCTGTGCCTGGAACACTATTCCCCCAGACCTCTACAGGGTTGCTCTCTCACCTTCCTCAGTGAGGCTTTCCTTGAACACCCTCCATTGTTTCCAAAGCACTTATGACTTTCTAATAGACTGTATTTTTTATCTTATTTATTTGTTTTTAGTCTGTTTTTAGTCTCCAATAGAATATTAACTCCATGAAAGCTGAACGTTTTATTTTTTTTTTAAGAAGGGCAATGGGAGTTACGATCACATGCAGCATGCAGCCCAACTCAGGGCTTGAACTCATGATGCCGAGATAGAGACCTGAGCTGAAATTGAGCCAGACACTATAACAAATGAGCTACCCAGGCGCCCCAGGATATTTTATTTTGTTCCCTACTGTATGGCCAGTGCCTAGAATACTGTCTGGCACATGGTAGGTACTAGGAAATATCTGATGAATCAAAGAATCCTATCCTTAAAATAATAGAGATTTATATTAATGGATCCATACATACACCAGAAGGTTCAGGCCTACAGAATGCTGACTAATGGATAACTAAGAATGTTGATCACATATGACTACTTCTGCCCATTGGAAATACAATGTAATCCACAAGTAATTTAGAATTTTCTAGCAGTCACTTTTACATAAAAATGTAAAAGAAAGCAAGTGAAATTTTTAAGTGATTTATTTAACCTAATATATCCAAAATATTGTCATTTCAACATGTAATTCATACAAAAATTATTAATAAAATATTTTACAGGGTTTTTTTTTCACAATAAGTCTTTCAATGTGGTGTGTACTTTATGCACAACACATCCCAGTGGCACTAGCCACATTTCAAATGTCAGTAGCTACCTGTGGTCAGTGGCTGCCATATGGAATAGCACAGATACAGACCAAATTTAAATAACCCCATCATAGAGGGAAACATCTGTATATGTATTAATCGTTTTTAACTTTATATTTCAAAACAAGACCTGGTACAGCCTCATGGTTTTTCCTACTTTTGTTAAAATAGTTTCAATTATTACAACAAGAGGAGTAATAGCTTTCATTCTGAGAAACAACTTATATCAAGATTACTGGCTCAACTCTTTAAATTTCATTCAGGGGACGTCTGGGTGGCTCAGTCGGTTAAGCATCTGCCTTCGGCTCAGGTCGTGATCCCAGGGTCCTGGGATCAAGCCCCACATCAGGCTCCGTGCTCAACAGGGAGCCTCCTTCTCCCTCTGCCTGCCATACCCCCTGTTCCTGCTGTCTCTCTCTTATAAATAAATAAATAAATAAATAAATAAATAAATAAATAAATCTTTTTAAAAATTTCATTCAGATGTTTTGATTAGAAAGCTTGTATGCCCTTCTTTCTTAGTCTCCTCAATTCAAAAAGAGAGTTGAATCCAGAGAGAGTCTGTGTTATCTATATTAGCAGGAAAAAAATCATTATTTTCAAACAGAAAAAACTATTAAAATTCTACTTTCCACAAAAAAACCACTATTTATTATCAAGTTAAACAAAATACATATGTTAAAAGACAATTTCAGTATAGATATGGTCGTATTTTTAAAATTCGTAAGCTGCCTTACCAATAATTTTGCATTTCATAACATAAAAGTAAGACAAAGCACTAGGAAGAATGCTTCTAAATTTTTAATATACACATTCAGGTCTTCACTACGTTTCTTACAAGCTCAAGTGTTATGCATGGAAAATGTTTCCACGAACTTTTTTTATCATCAGGGGATTAATTTCTTCTGGAATCCCATTACTTATAAATATTCACTTGCTGGAATTACAATAATTGCCATCATTATTCAACAACAAAATTTAAAGGATCCAATTAAAATGTGTAATACTTTAAACCTTTAAAGTTCAAAATTTTACTTTTTTCTTAAGCAGTTAAACACAACAGCAGCATCTCTACTTACTCAGATGTTACAGGGGTTTATTGATCATCTCCCCTTTAACTGGCAGCTTTGAGCTTAAATCATCAAGCAAGTCAGAGAAACTCCAGAAGGCAAAATATCTTCTAATCTTCAAAAGCATTAATAAAATGCCTGGGTGAGGAAAAAAAAAAAGGGAGTTAAAACCAAGAGAGAACTTCTCTCAAGTGTAATGTCTAGATAGGCAGTAACTTCTGTTTCTTCTTTTCTTTCTCTTCTAAGTGAGGGGTCAGAACACGTTAATTCACCGCCCTGGGGGTGTGGGTGAGCTGAGCTGGGCTGGCATTACCTGGTATTACAACCGCCCTCTGTTTTCAGACTCTCTTTGGGGAGAAGCCCAACTTAGTTTAATAATACATGCATCCTGCACTATCACCTGATCATCCTTTTACCGGTCTGATCCTTCAACCAGTAGAGATCCTCATTCCCTAACCATACAAAGGAAGACACTTTTGAGAGTGAAAAGAGGAACTTTGGAAATATTTATTCATTAGCTAGTAAAACGGTCTTTATTATATTGATTTATATTCTAAAAAATAAAAATAACGTATGTCCACTACATTAAAACAAAAATTAAAGGTTTATTTACATTACATGAATGCTTAAAATATCGTAAGCAGATTAATTACTCTTGGTACATATTCTTGTATGTCAATCTGTTTTCTTAAGAGATTCTATCTGTAATACTGTGTCACTTGTACTGTTGTCTGGGAAAAAAGGCTGACATGGTCTTATTATTTTTAATTTTTCATAAAGTTATCAAAGTCTTTTTCAAAGTCTCATTTTATGCTAAATAATCTGAAATCACTGATGTCATCTGACTCTTCTGTATTGATGTTATTTTCAACAAGAAATGCCCTTTTCACAGCTGCTGAGAAACCTGGTGAGCTCAAAGCAAAGCCTGCTAAATAGAGGATATTCTCAATTCTACCTTTTTCATACCAAAATTGTTAAGTACTTCAGTCTAAAGATTGTACAGATAGTACCTTTTTTTTGCCTACATCGGTGCTCCTTCTTCCACGCTCACCGCCTCCAATCCACTCGCCAGGACACGCACTCCCACACACAGTTTTCTTCCCCAGTGCAAGTCCCATCACGTCACTTCCCAACTTACCAACTGCCCAATGGCTTCCCATTGCTCCTTGAATGCAATCCAAAACCTTAAAAGGGCCTCCAAAGCTCAGGGGGACCTGGTCCCTCCCTGCCTCTCAAACCCTCAAACGCAGCAGGTCCTCCCCTGCCCCAGAGCCTCTGTGAGCTCCGTTCTGCTCTTCTCAGCCGTCTGAGAGACTCCTAATGCTCCAAATCCAAGTTACCCCATGGTTTCCTCTCTCCCAAAAAGGGCTCTATGCTTTTCCTACAGAGCATTCATCAAAATCTGTACTGACTTGTGTGCTTTTAGAAAGCCTATCTCCACCAAATGGTAAAAACTTCATGAGAGTGTAGACATCACTCTTGTTTGATTCACTTCTTAATCATCTTTTTACCCAGCACCTGGCATGGTCCTTGCCACCTTGTGAACCTTTAGTAAATATTTGGTGAACAAATGAATGAAAGACTGAGAAGGAGAAAGTAAGGAGACAAAGGGCAATCTAGTTATTTCAGTCAATTCACTATTTATGACCAAAACATCTCACAATCCTAAATCCAACTACATCATCAATGGTCTCCTCTACACAGGATGATTCTCACCAGCATACAGTCTGTACTTCCTCTCAACCTGAAAGAAAGGGAGAGAGAAAAAGACCTCTCTCTTGACCCCACATTCCCGTGAACTCCCCATTTCTCTAATCCAATTTTATAGGAATACTCAAAGGGCTGACTATATCTGCTGTCTCCAATTCTTTCCTCCCATCTTCACGTGAACCCATTCCATTCAGGCTTTTGTCCCCACTGCTGTGCTGAAACTGCCCTTGTTAAAGCCACCAATGACCTCCACCCTGAACTAGGCAAGGTCTTGGTATCTACCCGACCATCCAACTATCCAGCCATCTTGAACTAGCCAGGTACTGAGACAGGCACTTAAAATGAATTATTCTTTTAAACTGTTTGTCACAACCACTCCCTGAGGCAGGTGGCATTGTTATCTCCAGAGAGAGCCTAACTGAATTCATTCAAGACCACTTGGGGGAAAAAAAAAAGCCAGAAGAGACAATTTTTACTAAATCTAATAGTCAATTTTCATCTTAACTGGACCTCGGCTTACCGAACCTGTCTGGTATTTAACAGAGCCGATCACTCCCCTCTTTCTTTAAATACTTTCTTTGCTTGGTTTCTAGGACACCACACTCTTCCTGACTCTCCTCCTCCTTCATTGGCCATTCCTTCTTAGACTTCTCATTATGCCAACCTCTTAAGTTAGAGTGACCCAGGGCCTTCGGTTCTCAAACTTCTCTATCTCTACTCCCTCCTCTTGCTCATCTCAATGGGTCTCACACCGCTTTAAATACCACCGGTAAGAGCCTGAACCTCTTCCCTTAACTCCAGGCTCATATTTTCAGCTCCCTACTTGTCATCTCCTCTTAGATGTCTGATAGACATTTCACACTTAACATCACCCCACGCCAAACTCCTGATGTTCCACCCCACTAAGACGGATGCTCCTACAGGATTCCCCATCTCAGTAAATGGTAATTCAATCTTCCAAGTCATCCCTGACTTTTCGCCGTCCCTCGCACCACATATCCAATCCATCAGCAAATCCTGTTGGCTCAACCTTAAAAATATATCTAAAATTCTAACTACTTCTCCCTACTTCCGCCACCACAACTGCTACGTGAGCCTCCTTTGCCTCCATCTGGATTACTGCAATGGCCTCCCAGCTGATTTTTCCCTTGCCTTGCTGCAGTTTTCAAAACCAAAGGCCAGAGTCATCTTGATTTATTTTTTTCAGACTTGTATTGATAAAAAATCAGATCATGTCACTTCTCTGCTCAAAACCCACCAAAAGTTTCCTTTCTCAGAGTAAAAGCCACCACGGCGGCCTTCAAGATCTGTAACTAGCCCCACGTAACCTCTCTTGCTTCATTGCTGCCACTCTCTTCCTCATTCGCCCCTCCCTTGTCCTATTGCCTTCTTTGCTGCTCCCTGAGGATGTGAACATACTCATGCCAGGGTCTTTGCAGTAAGACTGCTGTTCCTCTCTCCAGAATGTGCTTCTTCAGAGACATCTGCATGGCACTCTTGCTCACCCACAGCAGACTCTTCCTCCAAGTATCAACCCGTCAGGGGGGCCTTCCCTGGCCACTCTATTTGATGTAACACCCCATCACCACTATTACAACTTTCTATCCAGCTACCTTGATTTATTTATATTTGTTTATATCCATTCATTCATTAATATCAGCCCCACTGAATACCTCCCCTCCCCTCCCCTCTTTTTTCTCTTCCCCTTGTAGACTTTAAGTTTCTTAAGGGAAGAAATTTTTGTTTTGTCCAATATTGTATCCCTCCAGTGGCAAGAAAATGCCTTGTCGCCAATATATATTTACTGAATAAATAGTTAAAATAAGATTATGGGTAGGAAATCTAACTAAATCTCCAAACCCTACTATTCTTAACAGAAAGCTCTTAGAGCATGGACCATGCAGTTACAATCAAATTTTGCAGAGTAACTTGCACACACAGTCTTCATATCATTTCATCACTGATCCTATTTTTCACTGAAATTTTAGTTTCCCCACATTATGAACACATTATGTGTTACACCTTTAAGAGTTAAGCAGAACATTATAAATATGACATTTGGGTCTCAGTTATCAATATCAAATTCCCTCAACTTACACTGCAACTATCCAACTGCGAATTCCTTTGGGAAAGTATGCATTTATTTACTAACGCCTTGCTTATGAGCCCCATCTTGATAGGAGTTCCTCTTGAGCTCCCACTGTTATGTTATTTGCCACAGTATCTGTAAGGAGACCTCATAGCTTCGCAGATGCCTAAAGTGGGTGACAGGAAGAACGGTGACTGAGAGGCTAGCTGTGGCTGCTTTCTTTCACAAGGTGGTTCTTTAAACTTCTCTGGTATAGCTACTAATTGCTTTAACACTTCCAAAGGCATTTCTCAGCCTACAGCCAAATGATTTCAAGGCTCTTTTCATGAGTAAGCCTGTCTTCCAAGAGTCCCATGACTCTCACTGGCTGCATCAGCCTGCGCACTTTTCCATCTCTAATCCCCAGACTCCAAGTCTCCACTTTGTGGAGTTCCTAGTGGACACTATATAAAGAGTATTTGGTCAGTGCAGTGTTTTTATGTGCTGAATTAAATTTCACAAATAAAACTGGAGCAGGTTGGATTCTGATACTATTACTCCACTCTTGAACACTGTTCGACCTTGTCTCATATCACCAAGAAATTCAAAACCATTTGCATTATTTCCTGAATCACCATCAACCTATAATTTAATGAGGAAACTATACATTTTCAATGTTATTACTGCTTTTCTTAAGTGTCAATGTAAAACAACACTGCTAAAGTCAGGATAGAGCTCAACATACCTAAAAATATATATCTATACCAATCTAGTCTAAAAACAATTTTAGGAGAACTGCAACATTTGGCCATCACTAATAATACGAGAGAAGGAAGAACTAATATTTATTAAGTACCTACTGTATGCCAGGCATTTTATCCACATTATCACAAGTAATCCCTATAATGGCCTCGTATAGGAGGTATACAGCACCAGACTTCAAAACCGCTCAAGGTGCCTCCCTAAATCCCAGTACCGTATCCTCCTACCTACCGAGGTATGATTCAGTCCTAAGAAGCAGACATTACTGGTCAGATTTTACCAAAATGAGCAACTAATAATTAACACCCATATTCAAACTGTTTTATCTGGCAAACACATAAAGATCAATCTTAGGGCGCTTGGGTGGCTCAGTCGTTAAGTGTCTGCCTTCGGCTCAGGTCATGGTCCCAGGGTCCTGGGATCAAGTCCCACATCGGGCTCCCTGCTCAGCGGGAAGCCTGCTTCTCCCTCTCCCACTCCCCCTGCTTGCGTTTCCTCTCTCGCTGTGTCTCTGTCAAAAAAAAAAGATCAATCTTAAACCTACAGGACAGGCTAACATGTTTTAAAATTTTTCAGTGAACTCACTCTGGTAGGCCCAAGGGATACAAGCCTTCTTAAAAGAAACTGCACTATAATGACCATACTGAGGTTTTTCATGAGAAAGATGGATAGTTAGTTGTATGTGACCCTCAAATATTTCAGGCAAAACTTGTTTCTTCCATGTCACATAAGTTGTGAAGTCTTAAATAACTCTGTGTCACAGAAACACGTTAATGAATGCAAGCTCCTTGGGGAAAAGAAGATTCCACAGCTGTCCTTCACTCTGAAGTGAACCAGACTTCGGAAGGGGCAAAAAAAACCCAGCTCTTAAAATTCCATGAAAAATGCTGTTTGCTTCCTTCAGTGCTTAAAAGCTTCACATTAATCTACAAAATAAAGTATCTCCAATGCAGGTTTTTGTTAGAGGACTTGAAGACAGAATAAAATCAGCACCTATACAAAGACCACACTGAAACACCTAATATTTTAGAGAAAAAAAGCTAACAGTCCTACTGGCAATTGTGATTTTCTTTCTTTCTTTTTTAAGATTTATTTATTTTGGAGAGAGAGTGAGAGAGGGCAGGGGGAGGGGTGGAGAGAGACTCTCAAGCAGGCTCCCCCGCTGAGCACGGAGGCCAAAGTGGGACTCGACCCCTGAGATCATGACCTGAGCCAAAATCAAGAGTCCAACACTCAGCTGACTGAGCCACCCAGGCGCCCCGCAATGTCATTTTCTAAGCTCCTTCCTTCAGTATGGTTTCAAAAGAGCAGAGGTGCTGGACTCTGTGCTCCCAGAGCCCCTCTGCACCCCCAGCCCCAGACCAGCACACGCACCTCCTGAGCAGCGGCTGTGCAGTCTCCTTAGGCTCTGCCTTCTGGAACCTGATCCACAGGAACTGCACTCCTGGACCTTTTACGTAACTGTGGTTGAAGATATTTTTCACCAGGTTCTTTAAACAAAGATTCACGTGATAAATTTCTGGTCGAGTTTAGTTCCAGGAAATGTTTGGTTTCTGCAGATGTTTATATGCTTCCGGTTGTCAGCACATGAAAATTATATAAACCTGTGTTTCTTTTTCTCACTTGAGCAAGTAGAAAACATAAATCAAATATCTTGCCCAAATTTGCTCAACACAGGCATATGGGAGTACTGAATCCTAAACTTTAGTTGAGGTTGGTTTTATTTTTTAAAAAGTTACGTTGCCTTTTGACCTAAAATGTGTAAGTGCCTTACGTGTTTTCAGAAGCAAGAAAAGCTACAAAATGTAAAAGACATAATGCGGACCTGCTTGTAAGTTCCAGATTAAAATGGAAAAAACGAGAAAAACACAGTGATGTGTTTACAGTGAGAAGGTATAAATGGCCCAGAATAAATGCCCAGAATTAAATTCTCAGCTATCCAAAAGATACAAAAGATTCCATAAGGTGACAAAACAGCACTCAACCTTCTTTGTTGAAACCCAGTTCACCAGTTTGTGAACAACCGAATATGCTCTTCGTTGAATTTCCCTAGCAATACTAAAAAGCCTGAAATTTTTACAAATTACTGTAGTAAGAAAATTCTTCAAACATTATTTTGAAAATTAAAAATGTCTTAGAAAAGTGAATTAAACTGGTTTTATGACAGGTGTACATTCTAAGGCCCTTCATTTGGAAAGCCGTCCAGATTACATGTCTGGGTATTGTAATCATAATCGGCCACGAATTGTATTTAGCTCCCTCACTCCTCAAAACATGTTCAGTAATAAGTGGCTTCTAATTTATTACTATATTTATATTCCATCTCCTTTCATAACACATTTGAGATAATCTATAAAAATGCAGACATTATAATAAAATTACATTTTATAAATATAAAAATTTGTACATGGGAAAAAGGCCATGCAATTACACAGGCCTGAAGGTTACTTAAATTAAACCATAAATTTGGCCCTATATTGCCTGGTTGATAAAGCAAAAGGAAAAAAATCAATCAAATGCAAAATTCATACTGGCCAAGATGGGATGCTGTCTAGAGAAACAGAATTTGTCCTGGTATGCAAATCTGAGAAAAATTTCTCTACCACATTATTACATAAATAACACACTGGAGTCTTCAATACTGTCCCTGATATATATCCTGATTAGTTCATCCAGCAGTTTCTTACAGTATATAACATATATTTTATATTTTTACTGATAAAAATATAAAACTCTCTGATAATCTGGATATATTGATGATAAAAAACAAAACCTAAAAAGTATGTCCAACAGAACTTTCTGTGATGCTGAAAATGCTCTACATCTACACTGTCCAAGATGGTTACCCACTAGCCGTATGTGGTTAGTGATGACTTGAAATGAGACTAGTGCAACCAAGAAACTAAATTTTTAATTATATATAATTTTAACAGCCATATATTAGAAAAGCAAATATCTACCCACTGGACTGCACAGGTCTAAAACATTAGTTATCAAACTTTTTTCAGTAGCAGAACCATTTGGGGGTTGGCAAAACCAGATGGAATCTAACACATAAGAAAATGAAGATGGTGTATTGTACGTATTTATTTTTATAAGTTCAAATTTATACTATTAACTTACAGGCATTGTGAGTATGAGTTTTCTAATAGGTAAAAATTAAAAATTGAAGATTGTGAGAGTTACAAACTTAGATCAGCCCCAGTAAACACTTTCTGTATTTTGTTTGGATGCACTGTGCAATGCCCATGTGGGACTTCTAACTCAAGTTCTGAGCTACCCAATTGGCAAAGGCCACACTCGCTGTAGCCATCTACTCAGAAAGCATAAGAAGAAAACACAGCATGCCGGCAGGGCAGTTTCAAGTATTTCTCTTCATGGGAGGAGTCTTCCCAGGAATCCACATGGCCATCCCAGAGCTTTGGATTCAGACAACAGCTCAGGTGCAAGGAAATGAGAATCAGAGAGGGGGTGCAGAGTCACGCAGGCTTAGAAGCCTTTGTCACAAACAGAAACCAGGATCTCCTCTGACGGTCCCAGCCATAGCTAGGGACCCCACGAAGGACATACCCATGTCCACAAAGAACTCCCAGGGAAGCTCAAAACTACCGCTTCTAACCAAGAAGTTAGAGTTCATGTATAGTTCCTCCCAGGCCAAATAGATTCACCAAGTAAAGGTCACTTTTATCATAAGCAATGCTGCCTAGTAACAAAGTTGACTTTCCATTTTTATGAAGATTCAGAGGAACTAAGTAGAAAGTTCATCCAAAGTCAGATCTGCCTTTAGAGAATGAGAAATGATTTTGTTCATCCTTGACCCACCCTGATGATTTAAAACTATACACATGTGCACACGTGCGCACACGCACACATATCCTAGCATATAAAAAACAGAAAAGAACTTACTTAACTTTATCAAAACCCTACAGCAAGATCATATCTAATGATTAAATAACAGAAGTATTTCCTTTAAAAAGCCTGCAAATGAGACAAAGATGACTACAATCATTACTTCTATTCAATAGTGTAGAGGTCCTAGTCAACGTAATTAAAAAATAGAGGGGCACCTGACTGGCTTAGTCAGTACAGCATGTGACTCTTGATCTCAGGGTCATGAGTTCAAGCCCCACGTTAGACATGGAGACCACGTCAAAAAAAAAAACAAAACAAATTAGGTAAAAATTTATAATTTATATGAGGTGACCAAACTCCTTATCCCTGTGTGATATTTGTATAGAGAATTATGAAGGAAAGCTATTAAAGCTAATAAAAAAATAAGCTTATCAATGCTTCTGGGTAGAAGAATCAATATACAAAAGTTAATATAATTCCTATAAGCCAAAAAACAGCACTTTGTAATTTAAATAGGAAAAACTACCATTATTAAAATGGTAACTACAGCTATAAGCTTTCTAATAATAAATCTAACAAAAAACTTCAAGAGCTCTATGGAGTAATTACAGAGCTGAGAAAATGGAGAAATATTTATGGGTGAAAACCTAATAAATATTCTTAAATTGAATTGGAATTCAATATAATTCTAATAAAACCTTCTACAGGGTTTTTCACAGACCATGGTAAGTCGATCCTAAAATCTGTAAGAAAAAAGGGCCAAGAACAGCTTTGAAAGATTTGAAGAAGAAAACAGGTAAGCAACTTGCCTTGCAAAATGTTAGGACTTAAATTCAACCACAGTAAATAAAATGGTATAGGCGAATGAAAGGCAACAGAGCACCTGAACAAAGACTCCTATATGTTTAGAAATCTGACATATAATAGCAGTAGTACTGCAAATCAGAGGGGCAAGGACGGACTACTGAACAATGGCACTGAGACACAGGTCATCCGTGAAGGAAACCAAAGTAGATCCATGTTTCATATCACTGAGAAACATTTTCAAGATAATTAAAGACTTAAATGTGAAAATAAAACTTTGGAAAACTTTTAGAAAATAATCCTTGGGGTAATGTAAGATTTTAAAAATAAGATTTAAAAAGTTGATAAATATTACTACATTAAGTTTTTTAAAAATTCTAAACAACAAAAGATTCTTTAAAAACAAAATGAAAATACAAGTCATGGACTTGGAGAAGACACTGATAACCAGCAAAGTGTTAATTGGCAGAATACATGAAGAACTCTTAAAAACCAATAAGCAAACACAAACAATTGAGTTGAAAAAAAAATGTGGACAGCTAATTAACAGAACAGAAAATCTGAGTGGAAAATAAACATAAGATGTCCAAACTCAGTACAATGCAATTTAACACCATAGTAAGATACCATTTCTCACCAGACTGGCAAAATAGGATACGATAATGGAAGAAAATTGAACCCCTCCAACCACTTCAGAGAGCAATTTGGCAAGAATAAAGGTGAAGATGCTCATGCCCACAAGCAAGCAACCCCCCACCTAAGTATATTCCGTAGAGAAACGAGCATATGTACGTCAGGAGGTACACGTAAGAATGTTTGTTAGCACTGCTTGTGACAGCAAAAAATTGCAAACAACTCAAATATGAATCAATGGGAGAATGGATAAGCGTATGGTGATATCGTTTTAAAATGAAATACTACATGTATTTAAAAGAATTAAAGACAACCACATTATCAAAGATGGATAAACGTTAAAAAAAAAAATTAGCAGAGTACCTGACTGGCTTAGTCAATTAAGCATCTGCCTTCAGCTCAGGTCATGAACCCAAGGTCCTGGGGTTGAGCCCATAGCTGGGCTCCCACTGTCAGTGGGGAGTCTGCTTCTCCCTCTCTCTCTGCCCCTACCATCTACCCCCGCCCCTCATGCTCTCTCTCAAATAAAATCTTAAAAAAAAAAGATGAGTTAGTGTGCAAAACTCTTTTAAAAAAAACTGTTAGCTTCTGCAAAGCAAAAAAAAAAATCAACAGAGTGGAAGGCAACCCACAGAACGGGAGAAAATATTTGCAAATACATATCTGATAAAGGGTTAATTAATATCCAAAATATGTAAGGAACTTCCACAACTCAATAGCAAAATATCAAGTAACACTTGATTAAAAAATGGGCAAAGGACTTGAATACTTCTCCCCAAAGAGGACCTACAAATGGCCAACAGGTATATAAACAGAGGCTCAACATCATTAGTCATGAGGGAAATGTAAATAAAACCACAATGAAGGTACTACCTCACACCTGTTAGGATAACCATTAACAAAACAACAGAAAACAGCCAGTGCTGACAAGTATGTGGAGAAATCGAACCCTCATGCACTGCTGGTGGGAATGGAAAATGGTACAGCTGCCATGGAAAACAGTACAGCAGTTCCTCAAAAAATTATAAATAGAACTACCACGCAATCCAGCAATCTCTACCTCTGGGTATTTATTCAAAAGAATTAAAATGAGACTCTGGTACAGATACCTGCACTACCATGTCCACTGAAGCATTATTCATAATAGCCAAGAGGTGGAAACAACCTAAATGTCCATCAGTGAATGAATGGATAAAGAAAATGTGGTCTATACCCACAATGGAATACTACTCAGCCACAAAAAGAAAGGAATCTTGTCATATGTGGCACGGACGAACCTTGAGGACATTCTGCTAAGTGAAACAAGCCAGTCACAGATGGACGAATACTGCACGATACCACTTATATAAAAGTAGTCAAACTCACAGGAGCAGAAAGGAGAAGGGTGGTTGCCAGGGGTTGGGGCTCGGGGAAGGGAGAAATGGGGAGTTGCTGTTCAGTGAGTAGAGAGACTGAGTTACCCAACATGAAGACGTTCTAGAGATTCACTGCACAACACTGTGCTTACAGTTAACAATAATGTACTGTGCACTTAGAAATTTGTTAAGAGGGAAGAGGCTCATGTTATGTGACTTTTACCACAATAAAAAAAAATGTTAGACAAAAAAGCTGCAGAAGACTACAGACAGTAAAATGTTTAATAAAAGCTTGAAATTATATAAAATAATGTTATATATATTATATATATGCTATGTATATATAAAAGATAACACATATATGTCACAGATCTATATGAAGGTAGTAAAAGTATAAAATATGTTTTGAAATGTTGCACACTAAATTCAGGATAGTGGTTTCTACTAAGGACAAAAAGGAGAATAAGACAAAAAAATGCTGAACAGAAAACTTCTATCTTGTCTGTGATATTTTACTACTTAAGGGAAGAAAACTAAGGCAAGTATTACAAACCTGATGGTGATAGTTGAGTCCATTTTTCTATATGCCTGAAGTATTTTATTATAGACATAGTCTTTTTTAGAACCTAATACTAAGAATATTTTCTTCTTTTCTAAGAAATGAGTATGCTTCATCTCCGGTAACACAAAGTTCCATGGACCTCAATGGGGAAAGAATGGGCCCCAAATTACAGCAAAACTGCGCGTGTGCGTGTGTTCACTCTTCTCAGAAAAAGATCCACAGATTTCATCATCAGAAGGGTCTATGACTTAAACAAAAATGTTAAGAATGATAAATGTAATTGATATTTGCCATTTTGCATAGGCAAAAATAAAAAAAAACATAGAACCAAATCTGAATTTAAGTCAACATACTTATAAACCTTTTTCTTGGTTCCTATTTTCTGTTGATATGCTATTTCATTTTATGTATTTTTGCCACAGAATTGACTCAAACCCTCTCTTTAAAAAGGCCAGGTATTAATTTTAAAAAGAAAAAAAGAAAGAAAGCTCCTTTAACAGATCCCACCAAATCCATGTCAGTGAGCACAAAACAGAAGAATCGGTAGGACCGGATATAAACAATGACACAGCAGCTTTGGGATGAGATGTCAAGACAAAATGGTTCCATTACTAACTTTAACAGAAAAGGCTACAGACAGAACTCAAACACAGGGCAGGCTCTCACCTTTTGGGCCACAAAAAACCAAACCCCTAAGGAACAGGAAAGTAACGGGAGCAGGTCAGAATCTGGGGGTAGGAACCATATAATTTATTTAAGAAATTCCCCCAGATCGTTCTGATATACTTCCCCCCCATCCTACCACCAAAGCCCCCAGTCCCTGCCCCCACTGAGATCACTGGGTTAGATGTACTCGTTCAGTTTGTTAAACATTTAACAAAAAGTTTACTGAGCACCCATTGTGTGTCACTGTCAGGAAATGAGTATTTTTATACATCGGCACACCTAGAGCTTTCTGGGCAAATTTCACGGAGACCTGGATTACGGGACAAGCCTCAAAACAAAACTTACAGGATGACTGAACAGACAGTAAGAGATGTCTCTCCCTTGAGGTGTATGTGCACATTTCAGAGGGTGATGAAAGCGGGGCTGTAGAGATATTCCAGGGGTTATAAACTCAGAGTCTCCCATCCTACGTTATTGCTGTTAGGTAACGATCTGTCCCTGTCTCCTGTGTCTACTTTCAGGATAATACAAATAAATAGAGACACTAAAAACTATCAGTCCCCAGGCCCTAGGCTAGTTCCTAAGGACACCGCTGCGAACAAGAGAAAGTTCCCACCCTCACAGAGCTTGCAGTCAAGTGTGGTACTAAAAGACAAGGAATCCACCACATGATATGGCAAGTCTGTGACAGATTCCAGGGCGTCATGAGAGGTCAGACAGACGCCAACTGAGACCTGAAGGATGAGGAGTCAGCCAGACGCCTTCATCTGGAAGGGAGAGAAAATCCCGAACCAACCTTCACATAACAAGAAACACCAAGGAAGGAAGGCTCAACCATGCCATCCATGGGCGCAGGCTCCCTCTGTCTTTGTCATTCTCCATTCTTCCTGTGACCGCTGGTGCTAACTTGGGGCCTGTAAGAGGGATGGAACGCAGCCCACGGTGGGCAAGATCTTCCCAGAGATGAGACCCTTGCCCAAAGCTCTCATGGGCCAGAACCAAGTTCCGTGCTTACACTCAAGCTAATCAACTAGAAGGAACGGAGCTTCCGGATGGCCAGAGCCTGGGGCCCAATCCCACCTTCCCCAGGGTATATGGACACGTAAAGATTTTTGAACAAAGTCGAAGTTCTATTAAAAAAGAACAGAGAAGGAAAGCAACCAGTGGGATGTGCTACAGTCATTAAGGCAGTATTTTCCCTTTTTTAGAATACTATGTTCTCACTAACAGGAAAGAGAAAGAAATAAAAGGCCACCTTATTCTTAAGCAACTGCATATACGTATTTAAATATTTTAATAGCAACTAGCATAGAATGAACTAAGTACCACGAGGGCTGGAAGATGAGAGCAACAGAGAGAGATCAGATTTTGAATATGCAGAGCAGTCCTCAAAGAAGAGAATTATGAAATGACAGGCTGATTCGTGTTTAAAGTCACAAAGGTAAAGTTTGGGCGAGAAAAGCCATCTTTGTTTGGCTGTAAGAGAGACTCTGTGGAGAACATACAGAAAACACATGGGCAAACATAAAGCCCAGGAGGGCAGAACCCCTAAGGCTCTGTCTTGTTTTAACAAAGGCACTCATACATAGCGGCTGAATGAATGAATGAACAAATAGACTTGGATCTGAAATACTGTGTGACCATGAACTACTAAAGGTTTCTTATCAGAGAACACAAGGAACCAAAACTATTTTTGATAACAAACTCTCGTTTACAATGAACAGAATGGACTGGAGGAAAATGAGACAGAAAGTGTGATCAATTACAAAGCTACTGAACTCAAATGGGCATAAGGTAATCGGGGGCGGAGATCCAGAGGTCCTTAACTAAAACCCAGAAGCACGGTTTTTAAAAGTGGTGGTTATACGTGAGTATACGTACTATATTTTATTTACAAACCATGTCACCAGCACATAAAGTAGTGTTGCATATGTTAGATTTATTAATTACTACATTTGTGAAAAAAAGGATGATGAATTTTTATTGTTTGTCTGATCCTGAATTTCAAGTTTTGACAGCATTTCAAGAGGACTTTTTACCCTCAGTTTCTTTTTCAACTCTGACAGGAAAGATGCATGACTCAAGCTCATCCATCAGAATCAAAGTCTCTGTAGCCTCCTAGTGCTAGCTGTCTAGAATGACAGCTTCTGTGGCAAACTATTAAAATAGTATAAACTCATTCTCTCCTCTAGTTTTACTTCCACATTTATATATGGTAATAAGGACATCCCTCAAAATAACATCTCAACACTATCCACAACCATACCAAGTCCATGACTGAGGTGAACAAAATACCTACCAAGCTAAGGGTCATTAGATTGTTCATGCTTATGTGTACAAAATTATTTTCTAGAACAATCCGTGAGAATCTGTACTGCCAGGGTTTCTGTTTTATTTTTGTTTGTTCCAAATAAGATTTGAATTGTTGTTTGCTCGTATCTTATATGCCATTTAATCTTATTCCACCCCTGGGAACTTTATGTACCCACTCTGCTTCTCCATGACTATTCACTATAAAAAATAACCGGTGCTTCCACCCACCAAAAGACTCAAGTAAGTCTCCCTAAACAAAGAGTCTCTGATCCTCTGACTGGAATGAGAGTACTTCTAAGCTTATAATGCATACTTGAGGAGCTCTTGCTGATAAGCAGTCTTGTCACACACAAATGGGGGCTCCACTTCCAGCCAGATCCTGAGTCCCAGGGCCCCTCTGGGAGGCAGCAGAGATGCTCCAGCTAACCTGAGAAAAGACCACCAGCTGCAGGAGGCGGGGAGAATGTGTGTTGGCTGGCAATGCTGCCCACTAATGATGGGATCTGCACAAAATACCCACGACGTCTCTTTCATGGAACCAAAGAGTTATAGAGATACAAGTAGCCTAAGCCTTCGTGTCATCTGGGCACTTCATTCTATGAATGACAAGGTATTTCATCAGAAGAGCTGGCTCAAGGTCATGTATCCTAACTACATTCAGACACCTGGAGAAGAGTTTAGAAATGAGTAAGTGAGGGCGCCTGGGTGACTCAGATGGTTAAGCATCTGCCTTCGGCTCAGGTCATGATCCCAGGGTTCTGGGATCGAGTCCTGCGTCGGGCTCCCAAGGAGCCTGCTTCTCCCTCTGCCTCTCTCTCTCTCTCTCTCTCTCTCTCTCTGTCTTTCATGAATAAATAAAATCTTAAAAAAAAGAAATGAGTAAGTGATAAATACATAAACGCCAGGCCAATAAACAACACCCTCCTCTCCAAAATACACAATTATTAACACCAGGTAAAACTTTCGTGGGTTATATGCCTCAGCTGCGAATAATGTTTCCACAGTCCTAATTAACGTAAACATTGATTATTATTCAAAATTTAACTATGTAATGAGAAGGGAGGAGGGCTCTGCACCTAGGGTGAGATGCAAAAGATAAGCTCTCTTCTTCTATCATGAGAAGTCAAAGGTAATGCCTAAGGCTGAAAAATTAAAAACTGAGAAAGCAACATGCATTTAGAGATTTAGAGGCAAATAACAGGAGATTCAGGTCTCAGAGCTGAACTCCCAGAGCAGGGACCCAGGTGGTGGTTTTGTAACAAGCCTTGTAGAGCTCCTGGACTCTCCAAATTCCAGGCACATAGAACTGAGATTAAAATTAAATGAAAAAGTGGCCAACGTGAGACACTACAGCCTAGGGTTTCCAACTGTGTAATACCTGTTCTAAAATTATATTGTTTCTCCATTTGAATAAAATATAGAGAAAACACTGGTGTTTTATTTGAACAACTTAATTTTCTATTGTTTTCATTATGGCTATTGTGTTTTCATTCATGGAAGGAAAAAAAAATCAAATATTCACCCACTGAACTGGAAATGGATAAACACATTCTTAGGGCTGGGAAAACACACAGGACTAAGTGCTTCCCTGCAAAGGGTCACTCTCTACTAGAGAAACACACAAATAACCAAAAAGCAATGTGATAAGTGCCCTAACCTTAACTATTCTCTGAGCCCAGTTTCCTCATTTGTGAAATTCCTCCTCTGGTTTTTGTGAATATTCAGTAATTCAATGCATATAAAGTTCTAAGTGCCCTGCCTGTCACATCATAAGAAAAACAAGACCAAGAAGACAAACCCTGCCGATTTTAAAACCCATATTCATTCTGCTTCATCACATTTCTAAAATAACTCTATTCTCTTCATACACTAAAAATTTATTTCCCTCCTGGATCCAAACAGTAGCCAGTAAATGAACAAACTGTGACTCACTACATATGTAGATGCAGCATAAATTCTAAGGATAAAAAAGATCTTTTCTAGCCTTTTTCTTCTTTTCTAGTTCTTTTTAATTATGAATATTTGATTTATTTAGAAATAGTCCCCTATAATAATGTCTTATGAGTTGCGCATAATTAAAAGTGAAGTTCTTGATGTGTTAAGAAGTAAAATGCAGCAGTGGACTATTTTCAATAACCAGGAAGTAAATTGTTTATCACTAGATGGCACTGTATTGGCTAATTTTTTAAAAAAATTTTAGCATGAGATCCACTTTATCAAGTTAAAAGAATACTTTCTTTTAACAAAAGAAGGTGAAATTATATTACTCCTGTCTTATTTCTTGGCTTTAAAAATAAAGACACGGTTTGATGGAAAAGAAAACAATGATAGGATCAAGTTAGATTTTATTTTTACACTATTTTGACGTCTTAAGTAACTATTCCGATGTTTTCTAGGCAGAAATAATTGTGACTCTCTTGTTTACCATCCAACAATAAGCACCAGAATGTGTGGTGGTTTGTACTGTAGCAAGCTGGTTAAGGTGGGGTCCCCTTCCATAAATGTCACTAGGTCAGAGGTGGCCGAAAAGGGGATTTATTGAGATCTGAAAGGAGGAACTATACAGCAGTCACTGTCTGAAGCCCTGACTCTCTTCTTGGTTAGATGTGGTGACAGACATGGACACTGGCAGGCTCCAGCTTGTCCTCACACCCAACTGGTTCATGGTTCAGCTCTT
This sequence comes from Zalophus californianus, assembly GCF_009762305.2. Taxonomy (NCBI): domain Eukaryota; kingdom Metazoa; phylum Chordata; class Mammalia; order Carnivora; family Otariidae; genus Zalophus; species Zalophus californianus. The sequence goes on from NC_045606.1 coordinate 84,930,381, forward strand.
TTTCCCAAATATCGGACCTGCTGACCAACAAGGGCCCCAGGCCCAGTATCAGACACCTGGCAGGAGACACAGAGGTGGTATTCAAGAACTATGTAATGACTGACCAATGGACCTTCAGTAAGCTGGGAACAGTGCTGAAAATGCTTTAAGCTCCTCTTCACACACTAGCTTCAATGTACTGATAATGTTCCATTAATTTATAGAATTATGTACCTTTTACATGTACCAAGTATTACATAACTTTTTTTTAAAGAATAAGACACATCATAGGGCAATCAGTGATATTAACTATTTAGAGATATTAACATAAGTTGAAACCACAATGTCTGAGCAAAATAGTCAGCTAAGAAATCCAACTCCACCTTTAGTAGTTTCACCCATTTTGCCTGAAAACCCTCAAACATTTATAACCACCTATCTTGAATAGTCAGCGAACCCCTAAGTATGAGAGCCAGCCGCTAAGATGGCTCCTTAGCTGTTTTATTTTCAATGCTGATAAACTAGATCTAGTGCTAAGATCCATGATAGGCAGACATAACAGGCTCAGTAACTGTATATTAAAAAAATTGATGAGTTATCTTCATATTGCTAGTAGTCTGATTCAATGCCTTTAACATCTGAGTTATCACAAAGTAATACAATCAAAGAAAATAAGAAATATAATCACAAGTCCACTTTTGCAGATTAAAAAAAAATAAGATTCTGTGTTCTGTCCCATCATTTCTTATGTTTGCCTCTGGCAATGCCTTTCAGGGTCATACAGTCTCAGTGACTTCCATCCGTGTAACTCCCCAAGTCGTATCTTTAACATCAAACCTCCAGCAAAGTCATAATGCCCTGGGCCCATGGGGCAGCATCCTATTCATCCGTGTGTGCTCCAACGTTTACAGAGGACTTCCCACGTTCTAAATCCTGTACAGCCACTATCTCTGTGGGCCTCCAGCACTCCTATGAGTTAGGGACCATTATACAGATCCTGGTGTTGATATATACTAGCTGTTTAACCTTGGAAACCTTGGAGAGACTGAGTAGCTTTTTCGAAGGTTATATATCTAAGTACATGTCAGCACCGGGATCTGAACCTATGCTGGGTCTGACTGCGGAACCCATCATTTGTCCCTTAGAACAGACAACTTGAGAAGGTCTGCCTCTGATGCATCTTAGCATCTACCTAAAGCAGGCAGTACACTTGTACTTAGTATGTGCCAACAGTAATCTGTTGACTAAATATATTCTGAGTGAGAAAGTTACCTGATGTGTTGCCTGATAGCAAAGAATAATTTTTGCTCCAATTTAAACTAGAGAGCACTCTACTTTCATAAAATTTAACAACAGTACAGACAATAAAGACAAAAACCAGAGGGTAACTAACCTCTGTACCTCAAACCTGTCCTGGTCTTTAGGATTCCAAAACACAACAGGGCAATCACATAAAATGTCATAGTAGGTCCAGAACATTTTTTTTTTAATATTTTATTTATTTGAGAGAGACAGAGACAGAGAGAGCACGAACATTAAACAGACTCTCCTAGGGGCACCTGGGTGGCTCAGTAGGTTAAGTGTCTCACTCTTGGTTTCAGCTCAGGTCATAATCTCAGGGTTGTGAGATCAAGCCCCACATCAGGCTCTGCACTCGGACTGGAGTTTGCTTGACATTCTCCCTCTGCTCCTCCCCCTGCCCTCTCTCTCTCTCAAATAAATAAATAAATAATCTTTTAAAATAAAAAAAAAAAGGACTCCCCTAGGCCTTCCGTGATTTTATTTTCCCTCTGGCCAGCAATTCCTTGGAGTCAGTCCTCTCTGTTAGGCCACTCTACCTCCATCCCAGGCGCAGGCTGAACTCTCAAGTCCCGAGGTAGAGAGAGCAAGTCTGTTAGCTTCTGGGCCCCAGATCTAGTCCTTTTGGGTCAAAGCTTTCTCCTCAGTCACTGGATCCACCAGCTAACCACCTGCGGGTCCCCCTTCCAGAGACTTCCTTCTCCTTGAGCATATCCTCGGCCCCACACCTGCTCTGTGTAGCACGGGTTCTCAGTCCTTGCTAGAAGTCAGTTTTCACCACAATTCTGCCCAGCATCACCTGACTCGGCAAGAGTCACACATAAATTGCATACTTTAAAATTTAAATTTAAAAATACCTTTGCTCTATATCTGGAGCATTGTTCTTTCCTTTACATTTGAATAAAATGATACAGTGTGAACATTTGATTACAGTTTAAGTCCCTAACTTGAGGCAGGCAAATGAGCTCTTTGTCCATGACTTTTTACAATGAGAAAATTTTCACTACAGACTTTAATTAGTTGCTTTTAAATTTTATGCAGAGCTTTGATATAACAGAATAGATTCTCCAATTCCTAACCACCTGGATACAAAACACCTAAGTGTTAACCACTGTCAGGGACTGTGAAATTTCTAATTCTGTCAATCTTCAAGGAAAAATAAAAAAAATGGAAGAAACAATGATCCATCCTGGATGATTTGGTTTTATTTGCCTGAAAAAAGAATTTAGGGTGTCTTACAGTTCTTCCAATTTACTCCTTGTTTTCATCATTACTTTAGAAGGTAATGTGATCTACTCTAATGGTCCCAGAGAACCACTTATCTTTTTCCAAGCTTCTACTGTAAGACTGAACCTGGCTTTTGATGCTCTTCCTTCTTTAAACTTGTTCCAAAAAGGGGCTTCAGAGAATGAATTTCTAAAGTCAACACAAACTTCGGACTTTGGATCTCTCTAACAATCAATCTGTCACGGAACGCAGAAGAGACTCAAAAACTCAGGGGTGTTCCCAAAGCTTTCAAAGCAAAACAGTGAACAAAGATGCAGAGGTAAGTACAGCCTTCCAACAACACCAAAGCCCACTGGCTTACTTCCACGAAGGTTCCTAGTTCTGGAAATAATTGTTCTGTAAACAACATTTTTTTTTTTTTTTTTTTTACTTTATCACGATCATCCACTCCAACAACCTTGATATGTCACTGTCACTGCTTGGATCTTTAAAGAAAAATGTCTTTCACTGGTACAGGATAGAAGATTTAAGAATTCAGAGAAACATTAATAGGTTAAAAAAAAAAAAACCTTCAGCAAGGCAAGTATCAGATTGTGGCTTTTGGCTTCAAATACTGCAGTCAGATTACTTGAATAATATTTTGCTTCGTGAGACCCTTGAAAATGAAGAGTTATGTATTTTTCATTTTTAAATTTTTCTCTTCTATTTGTGATTAAGATTGAAACATAAATTCAGTCAATAAAAGTATTTTTCCTTCAGAAACCTATGCTATAAATCTATCAACTTAGTGCTATAAACTGCCTCAGATAAATTCCAAGTTGGACAAATACACCAGACCAACATTAAATAAGTCACTACATGAACTCAATTAATTACACAAGTAATTCTCCACTTTTGGCAAATGCTTGATTCTGTTCTTAAAAGCTTAAATACAAAACAGAAACACTCAAGTGTTCCTGAGGAGCCTCGTACATTTGCTGGACACCAGGAAAACCTTAAAAAGCACATCTTCATTAAGTTCAAAGCAGAGACTGGACTCCTTCAGAACAGTACAGTTAGTTACAGTACTACACAGAGAACTGAAGGGTCGTAAAAAGAGCACGGAGTCTGGTATGGGGATGGCCAGCATTTGAATCCTGGGTCGGTTACTTGCCTGCCAGCTGTGGGACCTTCCACAAGCTACTTTAAGCTTTTTGAAATCCCACTCCTTCAGCTTGTAGCATGAGAGGAACAGAGTTGTCATGAAGACTGAATGGGTCAAATGAATCATTTGCAACCAACGCAGCACCTGACACCTGGTAAATGGGCCAGCAGTAATAAATGTGAACTCCTTTCTTCTGCCTCCCTTTCCCATGAAAAACGAACATGGCACAGCTTGAGACTTTACAATGTTTGTAGAAGAGTTGTGTTCTAGAAAACACAGTGTTTTCAAATCATATTTTAAGAATAGGGAAGGAAATTCAAATTGCACCAAGGGATTTGGTATTTAATGGGCACAGAGTTGCAGCTGGGGATGATGAAAAGGTTCTGGAGATGGATGGTGGTGATGGATGCACAATAATGTGAATGTACTTAATGTTAACAGAAATGCACGTTTATAAGTGGTAAATTTTTTAATGTTTAAAATAGTAGGCCTTAGGTGTATCTTAACACACACAAAGAATACAAAAAAAACTTACGATAGGGGCGCCCAGGTGGCTCAGTCGGTTAAGCGTCCACCTTCGGCTCAGGTCCTGATCCCAGGGTCCTGGGATCAAGTCTCACATGGGGCTCCTTGCTCAGCGGGGAGCCTGCTTCTCCCTCTGCCTGCCGCTCCCACCCTGCTTGTGCTCTCTCTCTCTCCCCCATGACAAATAAATAAATAAAATCTTCAAAAAAAAAAAAACCATGGGGCGCCTGGGTGGCTCAGTCGTTAAGCGTCTGCCTTCGGCTCAGGTCATAATCCCCGGGGTTCTGGGACTGAACCCCACATTGGGCTCCCTGCTCGGTGGGAAGCCTGCTTCTCCCTCTCCCACTCCCCCTGCTTGTGTTCCTGCTCTCACTATCTCTCTGTCAAATAATATCTTTAAATAAATAAAGAAAACCTTACAATAAATGCTTTTGAAAAAAATAATTATTTCACAAAATAATCATGTTGTAGTTCACTTGTTCCAGCTCCCAGGATAAAGAGAGTGCCATGGAAGAAAAGTCAGGTAACTCTATCATTTGGTAGAATAACTTGTTTTCCACTCCGGCCAGGCCCTCATTGCTGGGCAATATGCCATGACCCATCCCTGGTTAGTTTTTTCTCCATTCCTGCAATGGCTATTCCAAGCATGTGTGGACATGTTCAGACCATAGCAGTATACTTACACTACCTTATCCTAAAATAAAGACCTTCCCACTGCCCTTTATCTGTAATCTACCTCCTGTATTAAATTGCTTTAAAAAAAAAAAAGGTGGTCCAAATTCATTTTCCCTACCCATCAAGACCCACTGCACTTAGTCAGTGGAATGAAGTTTCTAATGCCAGTATTACAGTTTTTTTCATTGAGAGCATCTGACGTGGTCAAACCCTTGGCCTCATTTTACTTCTCATCCCAACCTAACCTCTTGGTGGCATCTGATGTTGGCAAATTCCCTTTCTGAATCTGTTTTTAGATGGCTTTCTCCTGAGTATGCCCTTTAAGTGTCCCAGGTCCTCTGCTCGGCCTTCCCTCAATGCTCAGCTAGCTCTTCCTTTGTAATCACACCCTTTCACACGTGTAACTCCACACTCCCTATCTTTCGCTCCTAAACTTGAGAGTCACATTTCTAACAGTCTGCTAGTTACCATCATCTGGATGCCCCATTCTCAAATGTCCAAACCCAAGCCCAAGGCTTCCTTTCTACTCTCTTCATCAATGGCTACACAATTAAAAAATCTACAACCACGCATGTATTCTTCCACGCATGTAGCTCCAGTCAACAGATCTCACAAATCCCACCTCGCCATATCCTAGACCACACATTCAATGTCTTCTCTCCACATCTCCACCACAATACCTTAATCCAGGCCCTTCATCCCATGCATTGGGACTGCTGCACCTGTTTCCTAACCAGTGTATTTGCTTCAGTTCTTCCCTTCCAGGGCTATTTTCACGCTGCTGTGAGGCATTTTTCTAAAATGTGAATCTGGGGGGTATCAGGGTGGGGGCTCAGTCAGTTAGGTGTCTGACTCCTGATCTCAGCTCAGGTCTTGATCTCACTCACGGTCATGAGTTCAAGCCTTGTGTTGGGCTCCACACTAGTAATGGAGCCTACTTAAAAAAATAAATGAAATAAAAATGTGCATCTGTGCCATTCTTCTGATTTTACAACCTTCACTGGCTCCCCACAGCCAACAGGGTAAAGACCGGCTACACTAGCATTACACACATGGCTCCTCCTGGTCTCACTTCCCTCCACGTTCCCATTCCCCAACTCCCAGGAACTTCAGAAAATGATCCTCATACTTCTACAGCTTGGCACATGCTCCTCCTTTTCCACATGGTGAGCAACTACATACTCAAAGACCCAAGTCAAATGCCAGTCTCCCCAGGACCTGCCCAGGCTGAATTAATGACACACTTCCAGAGCAGCCTGCACCTGAGGCCTCTCCCGGGACACCCCCCACACAACATTGCATGATTTGTTTCCTGCTCCCAGCCATTCCTGAAACCTTCTCGGCAGAGCAGCCCTATATCAGGAACTCCACCTGATTTTTCAGTCCTCCCTGATTTCTTTAAGGCCCAGGTGGTCTATCTCTATGGTCACGGATCTCCCAACCATCAAAGCTCAGCGATGTCACTGCCACACTGATGAACGGTGGTGAGTGTGTCTACTATAAGGCATGGGAAAATCGTTCCTCTGTCCGTTCAACTACCATGTACTAGATGTGAGGATACACAGGTGAGTGAGACTTGACCCCTCCCACTAAGTAGCTCACAGTCTAGTAAAGAAAACAAACACATCAACAGGATAGCACAGAACATGTTGCAGAAGCCGAGTGGTGGAGTGATTCCAAGATGTTCTGGAGACGGAGGGGCATGGAGGAGGAGACTCCGCCCAGCCAGTGTGGGGCACTGGGAATGGAAGCAGCCCCTGAAGGAAGCTTCTAGACTGACGGTGCCTGAAGGGAATCTCAGAGAAGATAAGGGAAAGAAGAGGGGATAGGATGGGTGGGAGACAGGAAAAAGAAACTCGACCAATTAACCACATTAACTTTTTGACAACTGCCCAAGCACAAGTACTAAGAATCATGACATACTGCAAATACATCCAGACCTTTAATTGTGAAGACAAACAACACAATCTTTGGTCTCTTGACACCCCCTTCTCACTCCCTTTTTTTTTTTCTGACCCTCTCTCTCACTCCCACTGTCCCACAGGAAAAGCTTAATAGGTGTAATAAAATTCACAAGGGGCGCCTGGCTGGCTCAGTCGGTGGAGCCAGCGACTCTTGATCTTGGGGTTGTGAGTTCGAGCCCCATGTTGGGTGTAGAGATTACTTAAACATAAAATCTTTTTTTAAAGATTTTATTTATTTATTTGAGAGAGAGAGAGAGAAAGAGCACGGAGGGAGAGGGAGAGGGAGAAGCAGGCTCCCCGCTGAGCAGAGAGCCCAATGCAGGACTCGATCCCAGGACCCTGAGATCATGACCTAAGCCGAAGGCAGATGCTTAACCGACTGAGCCACCCAGGCGCCCCAACAATAAAATCTTTAAAAAAAGTCACGAAAGAACCTTCACAGCAGTGCTTCTCTGTTCGTGCCTCCAACAGCCACTTGTTACCCATGCTCCACACCAGCATCTCTCAGACACCCCTCACTCCTGCGACTTGGGCTCACCGTCCCCCGCCCACCCCCGTCTCTCCCATGCTCATCTTCTATGCATTCTGCAGAGCTAGGCTGCATTACTCAATGCTGCCCTATTTATTCAAAGATGATGTGACTGAGAGCAATCTTATCTTTTTTGCTAAATAGAACTTATCAATAATAGTTCTTTTTCTCGCAGCAAAAAAGTCTACTCTTTGAAATGATACTTATTATTGCTATTCTGTTTAGTTTCTTTAAGTCTTTACTGAAACCAAAGTTTTTCTTAAAAGAAAAACAACACTATCAGAAAAAAGAAAATAATAATCATCATATCATGTAACAGAGAAAACTCAGATTTCCTTTTTCTGGCTTTGTCAGTGTTCCACTACGCAATTTCTTGGTCCATTTAATCTCAAATTCTTACAGAAATCTTGAAATATACTACGTCACGTGAAGTAACTCTAAGAATATTTTCATGTTTTTGCTCCATTTTACCGACACTTATTTTACTAATTTGAAAACTGCACACATGGACACATAATAACAAGGAACACTAAATCCTCAATTTAGTACTGACATTTGTCAATTACTAATTTTAATCATATCTCATAGGCATTAACTGCATCCCCACAAGTTCAGTTAACAAAACGTAAGTAGTAGAATCGCTCTTAAAGTTGGGGGGTAAGGGACAGGAAAAGCGGGTGATCCCCAGTCTGGGAACTGATCCTGAAAGTCATACAAACCAGGGGACGGAGAAGGAAGGGCAAGGGTGGGGGGGGGGTGGAGAGAGCACAGGTGAGAATAGTTAAAAGCAGGATGTGAAGCAAAAGGATGATAAAGTAAGCCGACTTCACTTACAGTTAAAAGAGTCTCTGAAAACAAGTGAGGTAAAATCCTTCATCCCTCAATCCAAGATCTGACGAGTACCATTCCAGGGAGACTTGGCGGTGCTAAAAGGAGGCAAGAAGGAGGTAAGATCTCAAAATCTAAAGGCAAGCCAGCCACTCATCCTCCCACCTCGAGCACTTTTTAAAAAGTTAATCATCGAATTAAATGTTATAATCCAATTTCCAAAATTGTTCTACTCCACTTAAACTGCTGTCACCTCTAATAATCTCACAGGCAAATGCATTCATTTCAAACATCATTCTCTTCAGATTCTGCAACATCTGAAGCTCCTGATCCTCCACCTTTTTCGCTGCTGCCAGGAACACAGCTGGCTCACCTCTTGCTCTAATGCTGCAGATCCGGCTCCTCTCGCTGACCGTACTCTGAACCATGGCTCCCCCGGGGGCTGGGTCCCAGTGCTCTGGCCTTTCTGCGTCCTTATCCCCTGAGAAATTCAACCATGACGTCTGCGGTGACAGATCGGAACTCTCCCCCTTTGGCTGGACGTCTCAACATGAGCCCTGGTTCTATCAACTCTCAACTGCTTAGGAATTTCCCCTTGAGTGTCTAAAACCAAACAAGTACCCTAATCCCCTTAAAACTGGCTTCTCTTTCCGGTTACTGCACCGGATCTTTACGCAGCTCTGAAAGCCCTGGGGCCACCTTGACTCCTACCATCCTCTCTCCGCCCTCAGATGTGTCCTGCTTCTCCCTCACCTGTACCTTACTGCCGGATTACTTCACTCCGATCTACCCGTGATTCCTCCCTTTCTTCATCTTTGATGCTGCCACCAAATGAACCTTCCTCGAGATACTGTGGTCTTTTTCCTTTTCAAAATCATGCCACTGCTCCTCTGTTCCCAACACAGGCTTTCGAGCGTGTTCCCAGATTCTCCAACACTCCTCTCCTTGAAGCATGGAACCTAGCCACCCTCCCCCTGAATGTGGGCTGAATTTACTGGCTCACTCCTAAGGACTGCAAGGCGGCAAGAGTCCTTCCTGCTCCCAAATTCCACATGCACAGAAACTGTTAGAGATACTAAATGTTTACTGGCGCCCTAAGCCACAAACGTTAGGGGTAATTTGTTACACGGCAATAGATTACCAATTCAGGAGGCCTCTGCTGCTGAGTGGCTCAAATCCAAACCCTGGCCACTCAAGGCCTTCCACCAACCGCCTCCACTTTACTTCTGGATACAAACACACTGCTTCAGTCTGAGGCTGGTGATCTCACTGACCTCACGTGATATGGCAAAATCTTGCTTCTACTTTCGCCTGAGCAATGACCACTTGAAATGTCCTTGATTCTCTCTACGAAACTACAGTCAACATTTCCTTTTAGGTTCAATTCAAAGTCCACATATCAAAGGAATGTTTCTCCTTTTTTTAACACATGTAAATAAACATACACCTATTTCCAAAACTGTATTTAAGTTATTTGAGGTAGAAATCATAGCTTTGCTGTCTTTATATTCTCCACACTAATGCACACATAGAACAGTTAGGGGCGCCTAAGTGGCTCAGTCAGTTAAGCATCTTGACCTCATCTCAGGTCTCGATCTCATGGTCGTGACTTCAAGCCCCATATTAGGCTCCACACTAGGTGTGGAGACTACTTAAAAACAAACAAACAAACAAACAAAAACACCTTTCGGCACCTGGGTGGCTCAGTGGGTTAAACGTCTGCCTTGGGCTCAGGTCATGATCCCAGGGTCCCGGGATGGAGCAGGGCGGCAGGCTCACAGCTCAGGAGGGAATCTACTTCCCCCACTGCCTCTCTCCCTGCTCATGCTCTCTCTCTCTCAAATAAATAAATAAAATATTTTTTTAAAAAAGACATTTCTTATTTTGGCATAGAACAAGTCAACATCAAAAATATCAAGTTGCTGTGAATTAATTTATAAATTCAATGCAATCCCCAACAATATAATTGTTGCAATACCAACAATTTTTTTTAATGAAGCTAGCAACTGAAACTGAACTTCATATTAAAAATACATGTGCAAGAACAGTCAGGAAAACACTAAAATGCTAGAGCAGAGGACTAGTCCTTCCAGACATTGAATTATACTCTGAAGACTCTATAATGAAAAGTGTGTTGCTGTCCCAAGAGTAGAAAGACAAACCAGTGTGGTAATACAGAAAGTCAAAAACAGACCCAAGTACAGATGAAACTTTAGTAGTGTATAAAAAAAACAACAGGGGGCACCTGGGTGGCTCAGTCGTTAAGCGTCTGCCTTCGGCTCCGGTCATGATCCCAGGGTCCTGGGATCGAGTCCCACATCGGGCTTCCTGCTCAGCACAAAGCCTGCTTCTCCCTCTCCCACTCCCCCTGCTTGTGTTCCCTCTCTCGCTGTGTCTCTCTCTGTCAAAAAACTAAATAAAATCTTAAAAATTTTTAAAAAAACAACAAAACGCAGCCTCTAAAAATCACTGGGGCAAAAACTGACGTTTAATAAATGGCTAAAACAATTGGTTAGCCAGCTGGAAAAAGATAAAATTAGATCCGTACTTCATACCATACACAAGAATAGACTCCAAATGAATCAGGGATCTAACAGTAAAACAATGAAGCCATACAAGTACTACAGGGGAAAAAATGGTTAATCTTCTCTAACTCCTAAATAAGGAAAAGCATGCTAACTGTGTCTCAAAATCAGGAAAAGTACAAGAAAAGACTAATAATGTGATTACATGAAAATTTTTAATAAAATCTGCATGGCAAGAAAAAAACCATCATTAACCAAGGGCAACAGATAAAATGAGAGAAAATATTTGCATCATATCACAGATAAAGAGATAATATTCATAATATATACAGAAGTGAATACTAGTAACTTAGGACAGAAACATGGACAAAAAACATGAACACACACACATACACACACATATACATAACACATATACCCCTTAAACATATGAAAAGATGTTCAATTTCACTCATAAACAGAAATTAAAATGACACTGAGTTGCTATTTCTCACCCAGCAGATTGGCAAAAATTAAACAGTTATAAAAAGTCACTCTTGGCGAGGCTTTGGAGACAGAGGTATTCTCATACAAGAAGAATGGAGACGTGAAGCAACCACTTACTTCCAGTGTGCAGGCAGAGAAAGTTCACAAGGACTCTTCTGTGCCACAAAGTAAGGATGTGTCAAACAATGATGGGGACGTGTCAATAGGGCACAGGCACCAGCCTCAGGGGGCTCCCACTGGCCCAAATCCAGGATAATTTGAGCATCAAAATCAGTAATGATAATAAAACAAAAATCAAGTACAAATCCATGAATCAACACCAATATAAATAAATAAGAGCTAAGGGAACACACTCTTCTTTGTGGGAGAAAACCAATAAGTGAATGAAGAGGGAATGATGGCATTTTAAATCATCACTGGGCAAACTTCATAAGAATAGCCGATTCAGGCAATCAGATGGTTAAGTGTCTGCCTTCGGCTCAGGTCATGATCCCAGGGTCCTGGGATCAAGCCCCACATTGGGCTCCCTGCTCGGCGGGGAGCCTGCTTCTCCCTCCCCCTCTACTGTTCCCCCTGCTTGTGCTCTCTCACTGTGTCAAATAAATAAAATCTTAAAAAAAAAAAACCCAAGAATTCTAAAGCCTATGAGTAAAAGTTTAAGGAGTCATTAGGACGTGAACTAAAAACATCACTCCACAAGATAGTTATTGTCTGTAAAGGGGGAAAGAGCAACTTTACACAGGGCAGACCTGGCAGACCGAACCTTAACCAAGTAATCAAAATTAATATCACCAGCTGTGGGACAAACAGACATCGTGTGACTCCAAATATGATGTGCTGAGAACACAATGTCCCTCGTGCGGCATATTTCTGCCAAAAGTGCAAAACCTGAATCTAACCGTGAGGAAACTTCAAACAAAACAACACTGAAGGACATTCTAGAAATAACTGGTTAATCCTCTTCAAAAACGTTCATGCCATGAAATTCAGCCTGAGAAACTGTTCCAGATAAAATTAAGGCTAGATGTAACATACGATCTGGTATTTTCTTACCCTAAAGACATTTTGGGAATAATTGACGGAATCTGACGAAGGTCTGTACTTAGATAATATTATTATATGAGTGTTAGTTTCCTGACTTTGAGAAAGAATAAACTTATTAAGGAGGGGAAAAAGTAAGTTCTGGCCTATTATGCATAACCTGATTCTAAAGATGAGGAACATCAGACAAACAAAATGAGGAAATTTCTATTAAAAAAAAAAGGACAGGTATGATTATATTCTTCAAAAAATGGCAATCTGATAAAAGACAAAGAAAAACTGTGGAAATATTCCAGATGAAAGGATATTAAACAGTTATGACAACTAAATAGGATATATAACCCTAGCCTGGATCTCATACCACAGGAAAAAATGTTATAAAGGACCTTAATAGGACAACTGATAAAATCGCAATATGCATAGCAGATTCGATGATAATATTTTAACAGTATAAATTTATGAAGTAGTAGCTGTAGGTAAGCAAAAAACCCGTCCTTAGGAAATGCCCACTGAAATATTTAGAGATAAAGGGCCACGCAATATATAACATCCCAAATGACTCAGAAAAAACGTATGTGTAACACACATATACTTATAAATATAGAGAGCAAGAAAATACGCACAAATGTAAACAGGGAAAAATGTGAATCTAAAAAGAGCTGTTCTTTGCATTATCTTTGGGGTTTTCCTGCAACCTTTTTAATTTTTAATGGTCCATTGTCTAAATGAAACTACTCAAAATTATCATAAGTAGATCAAGATCAGCATTCTTCAAAAAAAAAAAACCTACCCTAAGAGTTACTGCTTAAACATTTTCACAGAAACTGTATTTCCTAAGCGTTCATTTGACAGATAAAAGAGAGAAGGTTGTCTCAAAATGATCACCCTATATTCTAAGGAAAACACAACTGGAAAGAAGCTGAAATGTACAAAAGAAATTCTATCACGTGTGACTAAAGCTTTTCGAGTGTCAGGCTACCTGGCTTAAACGTTGGGCTCTAAGCCCTAAGCTTTCCTAAACTTTGGATTTTCTCATCTATAAAGTGGGAAGGATAATAGTACCTATTTCCTAGGGCTATTATAGGGTTAAGGGAATAAGAGAAGAAAAACACTTCAGCAAGATGCCCCACACATACTAAGCAATCATTATTATTATATTATGTCCCCACTGTATTGGAACATACCCGGCATAAGGCAATGGGGCTAACTGATTAGCAAGGGAACTGGAAAAGAATTCTTCCCATTTATTCAGCACCACACTGTAGTAAAGGAGCTCTAATTTTAGGCCCCAGTCTTTAAGCAGAATAGCCTCTGGGGTGCAAAAAGTCCTCTATCAAATTCCAATAACTTGATGAAGTATCAGTTGAAGATATCCAATTTGTCCCCATCTTATTTCTATGTTCACCAAGTAAAGTTATGATCCAAAGGTTATCCTTTCAACAAGTCTACAGCTGGCCACAGTGCACCTCCCACTGCAAATTAACACACAGGGTGTTCAGTCGGCCGTAAGCTCGCTTAGCTCGGCTGGCCGGGCATCATTCAGTCTCACAAGCCCCATGGGCTCCGAACGAACTGATAAAATCAGATTTGTTCACCTGCAAAGTCGCACCCTAGGTGCCTGATTCAACAGTGTGGAGTTCCTCTCCTCTCCGAAGGCCTATCCCGGCCATTAGCAGCTTCCCTCCCTGACGGGAATTTAACTACCACTATGGAAATGTTAACTTTCCAGAAGCATCTATCAAGGGCAGGCTATCTGTCTCTATTAACCACAGGATGCCTAATGGACACTGGGAGCAATTCATCTCTCGCTGATAATAAACACCGGCCTTCAAAAGAAAAGGCACTAAGTACTAATCAATAACTTTGCGTTAATCATACAACAGAAAATAAACTGTGGCTGCATCAACTCCGAAATTAATTTTAACCTTTCATGCAACTTAATTCAAAACACTGTGAAAAAGTTGTTTTTTAAGGATAAACCACACAAGTTCACTAATTATATAAAAATCACCATACGAAATGATCAAATTGCTATCACATGGAAAAAATTTACTAATAACATAGATTTCTGCTATTTACTCAATAAGGCTCTTTTAACCTTCTTACAATCTTCAAGAATCTCTCTTTAAAAACAAATCAAGAAGAAAGCCAGACGTTACTCTTAAATGCTCATTTTCTCTTAGCAGCTTTCTAAACACACTTATCTTTTATTATCAAAGGTAGCATATATTATATGCAATGCAAATTCTAAGTCCCCTTTGCCATCTTCTGTACTTTTCTACAGAAGCAAACTACAAAATTATCTTCCTGTTTCTCATTCTTAGAGGCAGGAAATAGTCTCCTTTACTCCAAGAGGGATATACAAACTCCTACCCTATCTTCCTCGGTGCTCTCCTCTGTGCAATGAAGACTCCCTGGATATCAGACCCCACCCAAGTCCCTCTTCTCTGCACCAGCAGCTCCTGAAAACATGCCTTCTTGTGTCATGAAACAAAACCCTTTCCCATTAAATGGCACAACACATTTCCCCTCAAAACTGGAAAGATACAAAGTTTCCTCCATCCTCTTTCTTTCAGGTCTCAGTCTCCAAATTTCTTCAGGACATAAAGAGAAGCACTACCCTACACACTACTAAGCTAACAGTAGTATCGACACGTAAGTCTAGCTTGCTTCTTAGTTATTATTTTTTAATTTCATGACCTGAGCCGAAATCAAGAGTCAGACGCTTAACTGACAGAGCCACCCAGGCGCCCCTACCTGATATTACTTTCTAACACTATAATAAACAACAAACAATTTGAATAAAGCACCTCTCAGTTCTTGCTCTGTGGAATATTCCACACGGTGGTACCCCTCCACCAGTTTGAAACTAGGGGGGACCCGCCTCTAAATGTGTGTTTATGTCAGTTAACCAAGATGAAACTAGAGACGCTTGCACACAGAAGCAGCCGTCATGTTAAGAAAAACCACCTGTGTCTAACGACAATATACTTTGGAAAAGCTGATTCACTCACAATAAAATACACAAATGATACCTACCTACTTAAAAAAAATAGCAAAGCTATCTGCTCAAAATAAGACACAAACTGAAACTGAAGAAATGCACAACAGGAAAAATCTAAATCTATTTCATTTTTCTCACCGGAATACAAGTCAAGCTCTGGAAGGGACCTTAAAGTACAACCATCCATAAACTGGGATCCAGAGAGGTTAAGCACCTCATCTCATAACTAATAAATTCAAGTCAAGTTAGGCTTAGAACGCACATACTCTTTCTCAGGCTTCTCCGCCCATTTTACCTCGAAATTTCATGAATCGAACATTCTGTCCAAAAAAAGCAGAGTGGATAGCGATGTGGGAGACCTAATTTTGGTCAACTATACCACTAACCAGGCGTGTAAAATTAAGTAAATTGCCTTATCTATAGAATAAGAAGAGTAATTAAATTAGCTCTGAAGCCCCTAGAGCTAGAATATACTCTGATCCTTAAGAATAGCATAAGTAACTGTTGTGTACTTAATACCCACTTGACTCTCACATTTTTTACACCAAACTTTGTTACAGCTTAAGCACTTTAAAATCATTATGTTACGTTAACCCAAGCATCATCACTGTTCACCAGAAATTTCATAAATAAAAAAGAATCCTGAAGTTCATGATCTATATTACTATTACCTGTATCTTGGCAGAATGTCCTTTAGGCACAAAACTTAAACAACCATATGAAATATATTTCACATCATACTTTCCATTCAACATGAAATATGCAATATAAACATTAAACTCTTTAGAGATAGTTTGCACCAGCACAGAATCTTATCAGAGGAAAACCTGTATTTAGCTCTGGGCTGCCATTAGTCAGGCTAAAAAAAAAAAAAAAATGCTTGCAATAACTTCAGGGTGTTACTAGGCTATCCACAGCAGGAATGGCAAAGGGAAAAGGGAAAAGTAGAACAGAAGAAAAAAGAACCCAAAAAAGAAACAAGAAAAAAAAGCGGGGGGGGGGGCGGGGAGCAGAAAGAGTAAAGAACACAGAAAGAAAAGAGAATGAACAAGGAAGAGAGGAATGGCCCAAAATGGCTCATCAGGATCCCAGGGCCATGGTGTGCTCGCACCACACAAAACTTGCAGAGAGGTGCCAGACATCTTTAAGCATCGCTTGTTTTCTTTGGTTTAGCCCAGAGAGGACATACTTACTTGGGTCTGCTCCTAGACTCTAGGTTCAGGATTAGGAGGATTCCAATGCATGAAAAGTAACACAGAAAGTGCTGCAATCCATAATACACTGGACTTTACCGGGAATGTCTGGGACCTGACCTGTTCCTGATGAGTAAGTAATCTTTCCGGAGCTTAGATCCCTTCACTCGAAAAGAGCACAATGAGCCAAGACGATGGTTTAGCAAGTACTACATATATTTATACAATTGCAATTCAGTGTTTTCCAACAACTAGTACTCTGCAAAAACAAGAACAAAATGGCAGTAAGAAGAAGGGCGTTTCCAGTCACTCTCAGAGTCTCACTGCCAACGTTCTCCCACAATGCTGGGCCCTTCCTGGGTTAAGGGGCTGGGACCACCAGACACAGAACGAGCCCAGGATAAGCCAGGATATCACATCACACCCTCCCCCCCAACACACACACACACATACATACACAGAGGAGCAAATGTTCTTCAGCTATGATAAGGCATGATTTCTTACACGGATAAAATCTTTTTAAACCAAATCTGTTGTTGGGATATTTCTGTTGTTTACGATCGCAAATGATCTGCTACTGAAAAACATTCTGTAGATGACAGGAAATGACTAAATAAAGTATTGATTCATTAAACCTATGAAGTCCTGTTCCAAACTGCTAGTTACACAGTGACAAAGATAAATGGCAAAGAGCAAACTCCTATGTACCTTTTCAGAACAATTAAATTAGTAGCAGAAGAAATCTTAATTTTGAACCCTTTAAGAGTGAGAGAAAAGTAGGATTTTGATATCTTTGGTCTCAAAAAAAGGAGAAGCTTACAAACACAGCAAGCAGTGACTTCACAAACTAACTAAAAGGCATGAAACAGACCACAGATTTCAAAGATAAAACCTAAAGAAAGGCTATATATGGCATTCTATTTAAAAAATACTTTTTGCTTGTTGCTATCAAATACCTGCATTTTCAGGCAATAATCCCTAAAAATGGAAGAGTCATCACAAATTCTTTTGGGATAAAGCCTTTAAGAATTAGGTATTAGGGGCGCCTGGGTGGCTCAGTTGGTTAAGCAACTGCCTTCAGTTCAGGTCATGATCCTGGAGTCCCGGGATTGAGTCCCGCATCGGGCTCCCTGCTCAGCAGGGAGTCTGCTTCTCCCTCTGACCCTCCCCCCTCTCATGTGCTCGCTCTCTCATTCTCTCTCTCAAATAAATAAATAAAAATCTTTAAAAAAAAAGAATTAGGTATTATACAATTTTGAAAAACTAAAAAAAAAAAAATCGGAAAAGTTGAAGGAATATGAACAACACTAGAGACAAAGCTGATTAAGTAAGTGTTCCTAGCATAGTGATGATTAATCTCTCTGGAAACATAAAGAAACAAAAAAGATAATCACAGATTTTTAGAAAATGGACAGTACGTGCAATGAATGCATGATGCATCAATGTAAAAGCAGAAAGCAAAACAATCGTCAGTGGTCTTGACAGTGAACAGATAAGTAGCTTGACGTCATTATGAACACGACCAAGAGACTGAGCGCTAACAAAAATTCCCCTAGAAGTAGGAAACAAGCACTCAAGGTCACACACCATGTACAACTTTGCAAGAGAAAGATCTGGGGTAGCATTTTTTTTATGAGCTGTTCAAGAATTAACAGAAGAATTAAGCAGGTTCCCAGAAACTCCTCTAGGGAACCATCAAGGAAGGGATGTCTTTAGAAGCCCAGTGCCTCCAACACGGAGATGAAGCAGCAAAATCTTCCAAATTGGGGTCAACAACCTTTCCAAAGTAGAGCGTTCGGGTTCAGTTTTCAGGTCTCCTGATGAAGACAGCACAAGTATGGAGAAGGGTGCCCTTGAGACACATCCCTAAGCTTCTGAAGGAAAAAGAAGGCCAGCCACACTGCAAGGCAGTCTAAAATAAGGAGTCCTGGGTCTCTGCATCCTGGAGCTGAGAAGCAACACCCCTACATTGGGACCCCAGTCTCGATGAACAGGTACCTTTCAAAAAGCTCAAGTCTCACGAGGATTGGCAATCATACCACAATGTGAATAAACTCAATCACAGCATTTTAGGGCCAGAAACACTTTACTTACTCCACCAAGTCCCCCACTTTCCAGACGAGCAGCCTATGGCCCAGAGCTGGACACTCTCCCAAGGTTCTGTAGCTCGTAGGAACTAGCATCCAGTGGAAAGAATATGAAGCACTTAGCACAGTCTCCAATCAGGCAAGTACCCATTAATCATTCTTACAGTTATTAACATCGCTCTACCTTAATGCCCTTTCCACCAAACTAAATCAAATCAGCCACACACAAAACGAGAACCGACGGGACATGGAAGAACAGAAAAATGTAGAGGCAGGATCATGAAGGAAATCCAAGGGGGGGGGGGGGCTTTGGCCAACCAGAAGTCAGCCTAAGAAGCTAAATGCCTGGTTGGCTGTGAAAAGAAACAGAAATGACACAAGTTGGAAGAAAAGAAACTCAACAGATGTGGGAAGGACAAAGAAAGATGTTGCCCTGTGCCAGTGTGATTAAATATAAGAAAAAGTATTGTCTTAACTCCCTAAAGCACTGCAGGCTTTTAAAAGGTCCTGGGGGCTGGGGGAGGGGTAGCACAGGATCTTACAGCAGCACCTCCCATCTCCCACTGCTGCTTGGCGAAAACTGGCCCAAGGGCCCCCCCGGAACTCCTGTCATACAGACTGCCAACCCCAGCCTCAAACCATCAAGTCTAAAGAACTCAAACCAGTTTCACAGATTTAGTTACGAAGATTATGTCACAGACATTTGAGTCAAGAAATGACTCGCAGCAAATGACATGTATTCCCTTTCAAAGAAACAGACCAAAATCTAAGGCCCTTTCTGTGAATTATAGTCTAAAATCAATTATACGGATGCTGACTCAACTTTAAAATTTAAGGTTCAGTCATTTTATAAAAGCAGTTAGAAAATAGAGAATTTCCAGATAGAAATTAAAACCAGTAGACGTGGAAAGCAGTGAGATCTCATGGCCTCAGTCCAGATTTGTGGCCTGTGCTACACAAATGATTTGTTTCCTAATCCATAAAACACATCCAGTAATAAACACTGTGTGCGCCTTCCAGGAATCTGATTTAAACAAGTTAACGATCATAAAGCCATCTAAAAAAGTAAGCACTGCATGGATCCTGGGCATAACTTTGCAAAGGCATGGGATGTGAGTCAAATAATAGCATCTGGTGATATTTTGATGTATTCACCGGAAATGAAAAGGAAAACTCCTTAATTTATTTTCTAACAAAGCCTGTGCTATTAACTAGTCAATGCACACAGAAAGTTTTAGAACAGTTTAAAAACTTAAAACCTTTCATTTTTACCCTCCCACTCCCTACTCCTCACCCATTTCTTCTTTTTTATGTCTTCTTGCTCTCAGATAAGATTTTTTTCCCCAAAAAAATCTTACTCTTCTGTCTTCTCCAATAAATTCACTCACGTTAGAATGTACTGTCAAACCTCACTTCCACTCACCTCAGACCTTGAGTCCATCTGACTCTTGGCACCTGGGAGTCTAGTTTAATCTGGAAGGCTTCCAGAGCACCACCTGTTAGATTGCCTTAGAATCTCCATGAACCCCTCCCCACAGCCCCCCTCTCTCTACTCCCTCCCACCATCAAAATAGACACACACGCTGGGTAAGAACAGTGTCCTTGTTCTGCAAGGGCTGCTTTAGGACATCTCCTACTATCTCCACAGCCTTCCTGCCAGATTCCGTCCCAAAAGGCCCTTCATTTACAAACTGCAGAGCCTCTACTCTTCCCCAAAGTCCTCAAAACCAGGAATGGCCGAGCTGTGACAACTTACTTTTCATCCCCGTGATGGGCATCTCCTTCCTGCAACCGTACCTCTTCTGCAAAGCAGTTCCCTTCAGAGGATGTCCCGGTTCACACTATCAGTCTACTATGAACCCAAACCCACAGAATCCTAACTAGAAATGGAACTACGTCTCATAAACACAATTTTATTTAATGAGCTCCCAACTATGTAATACTCTCTATCACATCCTGGAGCTGTCTATTACAAGGCACTTGGTTAGATCTGACAGAACATTCGAGTTTAAGAAACAGTGAATAGTTCTTTAATAACATGAGGAGGGGCGCCTGGGTGGCTCAGTCATTGACCGTCTGCCTTCAGCTCAGGTCATGATCCCAGGGTCCTGGGATCGAGCCCCACAACGAGAAGCCTGCTTCTCCCTCTCTCGCTGCCCCCTGCTTGTGTTCCCTCTCTCGCTGTGTCCCTCTCTGTCAAATAAATAAATAAAATCTTTTTTAAAAAATGAGGACTATTTCAATATACTGTAACTGGAGACCTTGACTATTGGGTAAGTATACCCAATCTTGGGTTTTAACAGACCCAAAGGTTTTGCAAATTTCTGGAATTCTCCAGAAACTCTCCAAATACAATTAATTCAATTCCATTTTAAACTTTTACAACTCAGTTTGCCATAGGACAATCTTCAGGTGACGCGATGTTGTAGAAATCAAAGGGTAGGTGCTGCCACTGCAAAAGGGGGAAAACGGGCACAAGCACTTCATAAAACTTTAGAAGAAATGATCTGATCCAGTGGTTCTCAAAATATGGTCCTCTGACCAGCTTCAGCAACTCCTAGAAACCTGCAAAAAAATGCAGATCATCAGGCCCACCCTAGGCCCGGTGAGTCAGAAACTCTGGCGTGGGGGTCCGGCAATCTGGGTTTTACAAGCCCTCAGTGATCCTACCACGAGCGCTCACTGATCTGACCACCCACTCCACTGAGGAGAAAGAAATGGAGCCAGTTAACTTCCTGCAACTCTTACACCAAGTTTGTGATCAACGTCACTAGAGACAGTTCTCAATACACCTAAAATGATTCTTTAACTATACATCTGAATCCAAGGGGTCCCCTATGATCTTCTAAGCCAAATACATTTGATCTTCTGCAATATGAATTCTTATATTATTGCTACATAGACAAACAGAAATTCTTTTGTCTTGAGTAATTTATATTTAATACCTAAAAAAAAACTTTCACATTACTGACATTTGCACAACTCAAATCTCCTAGACTTTTTTATTTAATTGTTAACTTTTCTTGCCGACAGCAGAGGTGGGTTTTGTCTTGTTAGGGTCATACTTTGGTTTGGTTTCGAGGGTAAACAGTGGGAATTTACGGGACATGCGGTTGACAGTTTTGGGGTTTCCTCCCACCACCACCACCATCAACAACGTTCACACCATGTGAAGAGCAATCCTAAAGGATTAAGAGGCCAGAAATTGCTAAAAGAGAAAGTAACCCTCCCCATCCCATCCCCCAAATAAGAAACTTTACATTTTATCTTGGAATGTATCATGTGATTTTCTTTTAAAACAACAGATATACGTTTTCAATTATGTTTTCCTTCTGCTAGTATAAAATTAGTTTTCATTTGTGAAACACATACTAGCAGAACGACAGGAAGCTAGTCTGCGTCCCAGGCATGAGGACAGGCCTGTAATCCAGCCACCCATCACACCACGAGGCAGGTGAGTGATGCAAAGCAGAGAGCAGCCTCGCTGCCTTCTACAAGCGCCCGACCACATATCGGGCTCCGCATCAACCCACCAAGACAGCACCCACATGAAATGAAATCTACAATTTCTGACCTTAGGGCTCTCCTTCTGAACAGATGTTTGATGTATATGGTACCTTTCTACATAAATATTTCAAAGTCTAATAGTGGTTATCTGCACCACTACACATCTGTTTCTATTTACATTTTTAAGTACCCCGTTTCAGAAATTTATAACTTGGGTGTTAGGATTACCACAGACTGAGATTTAGAGATTTAAGAAATAATGTTTCCATTCCTGTTTTTCCTGTTACATCATGCCATACTAGATATATTTTCAGAATTCTCTTCAGACTCTATTAACATACATAATCACCTTCCATTTTATAAACCAAATTTTCTAACATAGCTCAGTGCGTGATTTTAGTTCTTTGAAGAAGAATCCTGGACAAGTGCACAAGGCAATATAAGTAACTCCTTCAATTTGATTTACACTTCCAATTCCCTTTCTGTGACCTGAGCCCCAAATCTTCTCATGACTTTATTTTTCTGTTATTAATAAAGGGTAAGAAGTCCTGCTACGTATCTTACAGGGAAGAAATCAAACTCACTGAGCTAAGAATAGTGCCCCTGGAAAGACTGCATTCCTTGGAAAAACAGTAAATTCAGGGTAGTTAGTGCTACTCGGCCCCCTCTCCAGCTCTACAATATACCTCCTGAAGCTAAGTTAGAGAGATTAAATTACTTGAACATTCATTCATTCAAAAAATAATTATAAACACTTGCTATGTGTCAGGCATTGTATGAGGCACTGGGGATACACTGGCCAGCAAGACAAATGCAGAGCCTGCTCTTCACAATGTATCTTAAAGAATACTGATTAAGCTTAAGGGACTTCCATTTAGTTTACAGGCCAAGGGCTCAAATCCATTGGACTTATAACTACTCCTAATTATAATTATTCATAATCAATCCATTCTGCTGCTTAAAAAAAAGAAAACCTCATGAATTACATGAAAAGTTCACAGAACACATAGACAAATGCTCTATAATACGAAGGCCTCACATGGGTCCAAAATATCACTCAGTAAACACCTTAGAATCTCTAAATGGGAAGCACAGTGTCAGGCCCTAGAAAATGAATCAAGGTTTTTCTTTTAAAGGCAAAATAACCTTAACCTAAACATTTACCTGGCAAGTACTAGACTTAACCATAAGCAAATTCTCCATAACTGTGCTGTCCGACACAGCACCCCTTGCCCGTGGTGGCTATTTACACTGAAATCAAGTAAATAATCAGTTCCTAGGTCACACTAGCCACATTTAAACTGCCCAAGTGGCTAGTGGCTATCACTCCAAGTCGTTATAAGTCATTTCTATCATCTCAGAAAGCTCTACAGGACAGTGCTGCTCTACAAATACCCTGTAACGCTGAATCTGAAAATTACAGTGTAATGAAATGTGATTAAGCATCTGTACTCTGTGATGGCATGTAAAATATGTCCATCTGTAATGCAATGTCACTTCTTCCCTCCCAAACAAGCTGAAAAGTGATAATGTGGAGCATCTGTCCCAGTGTGTACAGGAGTAACCAAGAAAATTCACACTGTCCAACTGGACAACTGAGAATGAAACCGGGAAACAAGTGAAAAGTTGATTACATTTTGCCCTTTCCTTCCTATTCCTCTTACAAGGTTGCTGTATTCTCTGTTCAAGGATGCGTGCTTTGAGCCTAATAGCCAGTAGCAGAGAAGATGAAGACAGTAAAGAATGAAGGTGGGTGACACAGGTGAACACCACATATAACACAACACGAATTCAATTCAGACCGATGCAGTAAACTTAAGTGCCTACTGAGTTCCAGTGATATACAGGTAAACAATCACCGCTCCCACCTTTGACAAGCTGAATTTACTAGGAGTGCCCAACCAACATGTAAACAAAAACGACATGACATATTGTAATAAATGCAGTGACGCAAGTAAGTTACAAAACATAGCGGTGACACAGGGAGGATATTTAAGTGTTTGCTGAGGGGAAACCAGGGGAAATTTCCTAAAGAAGAAACTCAAGAAGCGGAGGAACCACCTATGCAGAGCTGTGCAAAGGAACCCCAAGTGGTTAGGCAATGCTGGACAAAAGTGGCAATGCCCAATTAAGAAAGATGGGGATGACAGAGGAGGAAGAAGATTTACATGCCAGACCTACAGCACTCATGTCTGTGTCAGGCTCGCTTCCGTGGATCTGTAAACTTTCCTCACCCAAACTGCAAGCAACGTGAAAACCAATCCCTAAAACTTCATAATAGCCTCTGCCTGCTACACAGCTAACACTAGACAACAATGGTTAGTAGGAACCTGAAAGACTTCTGTGGCTGCTCATGTAAATCTTCGGAAGATGCCTGCAACTTCTGGGCACTTCACTTTACCCCTATGCTTAGGTCTCAAAACAAAAACAAAAAAGAAAAAAACTTGCATAGAATCTGTTCTCTTCATGTTACCAGGATCCCCCTCTCCTCACAATAAACTTCAAGTGAATGTTAGTAGCCTATAGGCCTTAACGAATTTCCCAAGTGATTCTCCTCCCTTCAATACAAGCAAAACTTTGCAAGTAAAAGTGCATGCATAAATATATGCAGGTGAACTCACAGGCTGGTAGGCAAACAGAGAAGGTTTCCTATTCACACAAATATGTGACCCTTAGGTAAAGGCATAATTCCAGTGCAGCATATGCCACGGTCCGAAGCAGGAGGTCTGAAGGCAGCCTCCCTGGGTACTGGTCACACATCGTCACTGACCAACTTTTACTTTTCGTCCTGAATTTCAATTTACCCACTGTAAAATGGGGATGCCAATATTTCATCAAGTATCCCTAACCTGCGTAGCCACCATGCCGACACACAGTGACCCTTCTAGTGACAGATCAATGCGTGTTAACTACGTCTGCTATTTTTACTAGTTCATCCCTAACGAGGGATGGTTTCAGAACCATCGATTCCATCAAGCTGGCTACCTCTGTAAGTTCTCGCCCCTCACTGTGCGTCAGAAGTACCGAGGGAGATTTTTTTTCCTAAATACTCTATGTCCAGGCCCTATTTGGATTTGGGTTCAACTGGTCTGGGGCTGAGCCAGGCAACGGAGTTCTTTCTATGACTCTCAAGTTGTTTATAATTTGCAGCCAGGATTAAGAACCACATACATGTCACGTGGGAGCCCCTTTAAGTTTCCATAGAGAGGCCTCTCCGGTGTCACATGATAGCCAGGATTAAGATCCACGTACATATGTGCCCACAGAAATACATCGGTAAGGTCTTGCTCCACCGAATCCGCGCAGGCCGGGCCGCCTCTGCCGGGCTGGACGAAGCTCGCCTAGATGCTGTGACGACGAACTCGAAGTGCTGTGGGATTCACACCCACGTCCGAACACGGCTCACCCAGCATCAACTCCCACGAATCCCACCAGATGCGGCCCCGACACCCGGCACGACCGAGCTCTGCCTGGGGCACACGCCCCCTCGCCCCTCGCCCCCGCGGGCGCCAGGCCCTCCGGACGCGTGCGTCACCGCGCCCTCGCCTCCCGCGCCCCAGCCCCCTCCCGCCCACGGCACGTGACTCGACACGCGCCAGCTGCACGCGGGCTCCATCAAAACAAAAACAGAGAAGGCCGGCCGGCCGGGCGGCGGGGGCGCGCGGGGGCGGCGGGGAGCGGGCGCGCCCCCGCCGCCACTGCCCAGAGCCGCGGCCGCGCCTCCGCCGCTCCGGGCGCCGCCGGCCGCGCGCCCCGGCAGGCCGGGGGCGGGAGGGCAGAGGGCGCCACCCTGTTTACAGCCCTCGCTCGGGGCCAGGGACCCCGCCCGGAAACGGTTTCCCGGGAGAGCGCTGTGAAGTGCGCACCCACCCGCGCCCGGGACGCCGGCCCAGCGGAGAAGGCGCCCGGCTCCGGCCGCCGCTCGGAATAAAACCGTCGCCACGACTCCGGGGTCGGGCCCGCGCGAGTCTCCGCTCGCTCCTCCGCGGCTCACCTCCCACGGGTGTTTCGTGTCCGCCCCCGGCACGACTGTGCTACGCACCTCACCCCTATCTCTCGGCTCCAGCGCTTCCGCAGACCACCCTCACGTGGCCGCCGCCTCCCGGCCTGGCAGTCCCCGCCGCCAAGGGCTGCGGACCCTCGCGCACTAAGGGACCCGGCGCCGGCTCACACCCCGTGGGACGCCTCCCCTGTCGGACCACCCAGCCCGCATTCCTCCCGGGGCCGGGGGCGGGGGGTGGTGGTGGTGGTGGCCACAAGCTGTCAGATTCCTAGTTTTCCACATGACGAAGCTCACCCTCACCCTTAAACATCCCCACTCACCCTTCAGCCTAGCTTCGAGCTGAATCAGTATTTAAAACGGGAGGAGTGGGGTGTAACGTCTTGATTTTTCTCCCTAATTTGCAAAAAAAAAAAAAATTAAGACGCAGCTCTGCCCATCCACGTCGTCCCACAAAATGCAAGACTTACGAAATAGAAATGCCCACCACACACCTGCTACGCAACCAGCCCTCTGGAAACCTGGAGACCCACCCAGCCCGCCTGCAGGAACCTGCGCCTGGGGTGGGGTGGGAGCGCGACAGTCCGGTACCCTAAAGTAAGAGGGAGTGAGAAGGGCAGGCACCCCCTCGCCCCTCCCGGGAGCGCTGTCCTCCCGTTCCCCAGGCCCAGAGCAATCCGAGGCATCCTCCGTCCCTCCCGGCGAAAAGGAGGTAGCCAAAGGCCTTAGTGCCAGGGGTGTTTTTCCCTTTCAGAACCCAGACGCCGCGTCCTCCCCGAGTATCCCCCGCCACCCTCCCCCCGCCGCCTGCTTTCTCGTGGACAGCAAAGGTGGGGTAGGTGGGAGAAAGCGGCGAGTGCTCTCCGGATTCGGGATGTTGGTCTTCGCGGAGTGAAGAGGTGGGATCTCGAAATGGAAACAGTCTCCCCCTCCCTCCCCCCCCTCCTCCTCCTCCTCCTCTTCTGTTTACCTCAAGTTTGAATTTTATCTGCGCAACATTAGCTGGAATGCGGACATTGAAAACACACACACACACACACACTCTCTCTCTCTCTCTCAACCCGGCAGCAGCTCCGGAGGAACCATGTGGCATGAAGCCACCTCAAAGGGGAAAAAAGTGCTCTTAGCAACACAAACATGGCGAAATCGCCTCGGCATTCCCGGCCAACGCCACAACCCCTACCTTCCCTCGCCCGGCTTCCGAACATCCCGGCCGTGACCTGCGGCCCCTTCCGGGGGGAGGCCAGGGGCCCCGGGGAGTCCGAGGGTGGGACCGCCGGGCGTGCGAAAGAGGAAATAACAAGAGTCCACAATGGAAATGTTTCTGCTGGACCATCGGACCCATCCTCCTCGCCAGCAGCGGGGGGACGCCTCGTTCACCTCGACAGGGCTCAACGGAGAACAAAATTCCCACCCCAAAGTCCTGCTGGGCCGGCTCTCCCCACCCTCCAGAACTTACCTTGGGGCGGAACGCACGCTGCCGCTAGAATCCCTTTCTCTTTCCTTCTAGAGCGAGACGCAAGGAGGCAAAATGATGCGCACGTATATTTGTAGAGCATATTCTTCTAGAATTTCCCTTTGATCGTCACGAGGAGCGATGGAGGCTCCGGAGACAGGTGCGGTGGTGGCCGAGGCTTCCGGCTAAAAGTTGTTCTCTCCGCGGTGGGTGGCGGAGTCCCCGGGCCGGGGCTGAGGACCCCGTCTCCCTGCCCACCTCCTCCCCCCCCCCCCGCCCGGCGTCGCCCACTTCTCGCAGGCTGCTGCGTGCGGCTCGGCTGCAGGGGAGGTGGCGTAGTTTCTCTTCCTCCCACCTCTTCTCACTCACTTGTTTTTGTAGCCGTGGGCTCCCCTAATGCTTTCCTCTCCACAATGTTGTTTCATTATATCATGTCCATCATGTGACACCGGAGAGGCCTCTCTATGGAAACTTAAAGGGGCTCCCACGTGACTGCAGCAGCAACAACAGCGGCAGCGGCTGGAGTGGCGGCGGCGGCCGCAGCGTTCCTGCCACCACCCACCGGGAGCCCCTCGCAGCATCCCGAAGGGGCTTCTGGAGCTTGCAGAAGCCCAGATAAGGGAGCCACAGCATCCGGGAGCTGTGGCGTCTGTGCGTGCGTGTAGCCTTTGCTCGTTACATAGGAAACCGAACAGAAGGCGCGTCCTTAAATCCTTTCCCACAGTCGCAAAACCCACGCTCTGCTAAAATGACATTTCGTGGCTCCTACTTTATTTTCCCCAAGAGCAAGTTTTCTACTGGGGCTGATGAATTTTTACAAAGTCAAAAAGAAAAACCGGATTTCTCTCTGCGAGTTCAGCCGGCTCTTGGGTAGAACAGAAATGACAGAACAATAATAACAGAAATAGAACCAGGCATTTGATACATAATTACCATCACCAGCAGCTTTAAAGCTTTCTGGAATTATATTCCTCCGGTAACTGTTGATGATGCTTGCAGGAGGCTAAATGCAATGCAGTTTTTCTCTTCCGCAGCTATATTAGGGCTTTGTTGCTGACAACAGTAAAAACTTGTTTGTGTCAGGAAGTGAGGTACGAAGATATGACCTGGAAGGTACAGACAAAACCAAAGTGGCAGTTTTTGCATTACTTTTCTGACCACATTCTTTCAAAGGGTGAGAAGCAGCTGGTTTGCTGTAAAATGCGTAGCGTGTGTTTTGGTGGGAAATAAAATAATCACAAAAACATATGTTTCCCTTAATCATACTGTACATGCTAGACACTAGGAATTATATATATGTATCTATGTGTGTATGTATGAGTATAGAGAGAAAGAAGAAGAGCAGGTGCATTTTTAGAATAGTTTTAGCCAATAATTTTGTCATTTCCAGTGCATTTACCTGAAACACTTAGCAAACACTCTGAAAGACTTATTCAAGTTCCGTGTTGTGTGGAAGCCGTAACACCAGTTTTGAGTGCCCTCAGTATTACTGAATCACAACCCCTGTAAGTGCTTATGCCTTAAATCCCAAATCTCTGCCTTAAAGTTTTTGTGCACCACGGAGATTTTATGCTGTAAAGCTAAGCGAAGCAGCTATTTCTATGCTTTAGTTCATGCTTTTCCATTTATAAGGAAAACTCCCTGTATGCACTGGCGGAATTCTGAAAAACTTCTCAGGAAACTAAAGGGTGGGATGGAAGATCATCCTTTCCTTTGGCTTTGCCTCCACTGTATCTCTTTCCACCTCATCAGTTTACCTCATCAGCCATGATGAATGATCTCCACTACATCACTTCTAATGCCCCCAATTTTTACCTTCCTATTTAATGCCTCATTCTTCCATCCCTTTCCCTTTTTGTGCCCTTGCCTCCCAATTCAGCCCCCATGCCGCCTGGGTACTTAGCTCAGGCCTCCACCAGGACTCCCTCCCAGTCCTCCTCGCCTGGCAGCTTCCCCCCACCCCCCTTCCCAGCTCCGTCTCCCTTCTCAGCAACTCTCCCTCCTTACCTCTCTTTGACCTCCTTTATTCTCCTTCACAGCCTGGCCCTTGACTTCTCGGCCTCTTCTTTCCCTTCTTTACCTGCAATGTCCTACCCCTCCTGGGGTCTCCTTCGCACCCTTCTGTCGGGTCCCATCCCTTCTGACGCCAAACCCCAGCATTCCTCAACGGCTCGGCCTGGTCGGCTTTAGCCCGATTTTGTTCCCGAGCCCCTGCGCTGGGAAACAAGTGTGCGGTGCAGAGTTGGGGCAAGAACCCCCCCCCTCGGCGGTGGCCCCTGCCTCGCCCCCCTCCGCCCCTCCCGAGTCCCGGTTGCGGCGCTTCCTGGGCGGATGGTTGGGACTCGCTGCAGCAGCTGCGGTTCTGCTGTGTCATGCAAGAAGGAGGCGGCGGCGGCGGCGGCGGCCGGAGCTGGAGGGGGAGGAGGGGAGGAACCTGATCTCTCCGGTAGCGAAGGGCTGGAGGCAAACACCGAGCTCCCCCAGAGCCGCCCGGGAGCAGGGAGGGCACCGCTACCGCGAGGGGCCCTCCCCGCGGGGCAGATGGTAAGTGGGGCGGCGCAGGTGGTCGCCTTGGGAAGGGAGCGCGCAGGGGGCGGGGGGTGGTTAGGTGGGGTGGCGGGGAGAACCAGGAGTCACCCGGCCAAACTGAAGGAGCCCAGCGTCTAGTTGAAAGGGACCCAGGCCATAATAGGGATGACCAGCCAAACGCAGCAATAATTACCATTCTAATAACGCCCCGCCGTTGACCCAGGCTACAAAGAAGAGTTGTGCATCCCGAACCCAGGACAGAGCTAGAGCAATGATTCAGGGTTTGAGAAAACCATCGTCCCATCAGGCTTGGCGCTTTAGGGTACAGATGAGTAGCAAAAGTCAGCATACACCATATTCCTATAGCCCGGCTGCGCTTTACGGGTTGTCTTGTTTAAAACTAAGGAAGGGGATGGAAACCTGCCCAACCTCACTTTAGCCACCAAAATAATGCTCTTGGCCAGTGGCCTCGGACGAACATCCTCTGGTGCAATTAAACAATCAATAGGAAAAATAGCTTCATTCCCCCTCACCACCCTCCTTCCTCAAGCTCCTTCAACCAGGATAATTTATTCTGCATAAAGGGGAAAGAAACCTGTGTGTTAAAGTCCCTCCCATCTTACCCACCCCCCAATCTCTGCCCCACACAAACTGCCCACCCCACTATTCACCGCACTTTCAGACTGTGATGGATGTTGCAGGAGGGGACTGCCTTAAACTCTCAGTCATTTCCCCTCCATTGCCCTTTACCCACAGGAGATTCAGAAACAGAGAACCGAGAGCAGTGAATGTGGGGACAGGTTGGACACATACTAACATGACTTCTTTTACCCGAGAACAATTCTCAGGACAACTTTTTTTTTTTTTTAATTCCTTCCCATTTTGCTCCTGGAAATTTCAAAGCACTTTCTGAAATATCATTTCTTTCTTTCTTTCTTTCTTTCTTTTTTTTTAATGTCAGTCATACATTTAGAAGTAAGGGGTTGGCGGGATTAACTGAAAGGCTAATGACGGTCTCAAAAGCACATGCTGTTGCTAGGGAACTCAAGCTCATCCTGCTCCCTAACCACTAGCATGTTCAGTGGAAATCAAACTTCTCGGGGTGTTATTAAACTGAGTGGCATTTGGTTAAAGGTGTTCTTCCTTGCTTTGTAGCATCCTGGATTGTTATCGATTGCCTCACACCCACGTATCTTGTTTTCCTAATTTGATTTCTGTATTTGCGTCACTGCCAGGGACACACAGACTAGACCAGTCAGGTTCACTTCCTGTTTCTCGGAACTGTTTTATATTTGGTCTCCATGCACTAGCTGGTAAAACATTATCAAACTGATCCTCTTGGAAAGAAATCTGTGGTTTCCGTGAAAACAAATTATCCCAATTAAAGTCTGATTCCCATGGAAAACGTCATCATTTGAGGAATAAATTAGACTGCCAGTTGCCATTTGAGAAAGCCATTCTTGAAATGTAAAGCTTAGAAAAATCCATCATCTTTATTTCTTTTACCCAGAATCCTCATTCCTCACCGTTAGAACTAAAACAAACTCAAGTAGAGAGTAGATTTAAGTATGATATTTCTAAAATGAAGCCCAAAAAATACACATTGAAGCTGGGGAAATCATTTAGACTAAATAAGGCACGGAACTGAATGGAATCCAGGCCCCGGGAGCAGAAATAAGGTTGGGTTAACATTGGGGTGCTCAGAGAACAGAGCGTGATTACAGGGCTACTCACAAACAGGAACCCATTACTTTACATACTAATTGTCTCTTTTACCAATTCTGCCTGGACGAGACAGCCTTGTTTTCTTTTTTAAGGTCCTTTCTTTTTATGACAAGAATACCACAAAGGTAACATCATAAAAATAAGCACTATGTAAAATGTTAGGTGGGTTCTGATGTAGATAATTTGTTTAGATAGAAAATAAAAGGGTGCGTGGAGGAAAGATCAGTGGACTGAAAGACAGGAAATTTGCTCCTACTTGTCCTCTAGACTCAATGACCTTGGGCAAGCCATTATAGGTCTCCTCACCAGTTTCCTCAGAGAAGCTTAATGAAAGTGCTGGACTAGAGATCTCTAAGGTTCCTTCCATTTATAAAGTTCTGTGATCACATTGAAGTCACTACATAAAAATTCCAATTTTAGCTAGATTTTGCAATGTTAAATTTTAGCACCGAAACTTGAATGCCTATCCATAGAGACCTTGGGGGAACTGATAATGGGAAGTGATTTGCTGTTGATACACCGTTTTTTTAGTGCCAGTTGCCAGACAATCAAAATAAAATCAACCTTATTCCCAACGTACTTACTCTCTGCTTCCCTGATGGTGTTGTAGAAGCAACAGGATAAGAGTTAGAAAGAATATAAAAAGTGTATGGAACGATCTTTCAGTCACTTTACATTTAGTTAACCCAAATACTTTGATGAGCAAAACCATGGAGTGATGAGGAAGAGGTCTACAAGAAGTAAATAATCAATTGAATCCTCATGAAGCTAATAATCTTTTTTTAAAAAAGAGTTTTATTTATTTATTTGACAGAGAGAGACACAGGCAGGAGGAGTGGGAGAGGGAGAAGCAGGCTTCCCGCCGAGCAGGGAGCCCGATGCGGGGCTCGATCCCAGGACCCCGGGATCATGACCCGAGCCGAAGGCAGACGCTTAACGACTGAGCCACCCAGGCGCTCCATAATCTATTTGTCTATATTTTAATTAGTGATAGGCAAAAATACATGTAGCACAGATTTCCAAATGTTACAGGTTGAAGATGTTAAGAAGTATCATGAGGAAATGTGAGATTTGTGCCACAGAGAAAGGAGCTGACTGTGAAACCCAACTCTGCCACTTTATTCATTCATTACTGAGTGCCGCTATGTGCCAGGCTCTGTGCTGGGCACTGGGAATACAAAAATGAATAGGACAGCCTGCTCTAAAGGACCTTATAGGATAACGGGGGCACAGATGAGGACACGGTTGATCACACAACAGTGAGATTCTATCAACAGGGAGCTTATTACAGGGGTACCTAACCCTGACTGAGTTTAGTTAGGGTCCCTCACCCGAGAAGATGAGTTTGGAAATGAGTCTGGAAGGATAAGTAGAAGTAATCCAGACAAGTGGGCAAGTTAAAGAGAAATGTGTTCCAGGCAAAGAAAGTAGTATGTGTAATGTCCTGGTAAAAGTGTCCAGAGAGTTGAAGGTGATTGACAGTGCCCGGCAAGTGGTAGATTCTCAGTTAATGTGTTGTATGATTATGTGGCAAAAGTTCCAAAGGACATACCAAGAAAGATCAACAAGGTCTTATACTGGGAAAGGTCTTGCATGCCTTCCTAAGAGGTTTCAACTTATCCTAAGGCCATCGATGCATTTTAAGGAGCATAGTGAGGTGATCAAAAGTCCATTTTAGAAAGAAGTTCACTCCAGTTTGGAGAACTTATTAGGGTGATTAACACTATGAGCAGGGAGACTAGTTAGAAGGTTGTTTTAGTACTATAGGAAAAAAACTGATGGACATCTAAATATAGACAGCAAGAATGGAAATGGAGAAAAGGGAAGGATTCAGGAAATATTAAAGACAGACTCAACTGAATTTTATTATTGATTATATCTGCAAGATTAAGGAATAGGAGACTTATGACCCAGGTCAATAGGAGGATCATGGTACCATTTGCTAAGATGAGGACTTCAAGAAGAACAATAGGTTGAGGAGGGAAGGTAAGTAGTTTGATTTTAAAAGTGTTGAGTTTGAAATGTCCATGAGGACACCAAAGTGAAGCTGTCTCTATGTACTCGAACGGGACAGGCTAGAACTCGAGAGAGATCTACGCTGAGGACATCAGCGTAAGTGATAGCTCATGGAAGTAGATGGAATCCCCAAGAGAAAAGGTAGACAGTAAAAGGAGAAGAGGACCTACTCTGGAACCTATTCAAATGCCAGCATTTAAAAGGTGAGGCAAAAAAAAAAAAGTGAGGACACAACGCTACAGGGGAAGACTATCCATAGAGATTAGGAGGACCAGAAACAAGGCATTTCAGAGAAGCCAAGGGAGGAAATGTCAACAGTATTAAATGCTAGAGAAAGGTCAAGAAAAATGAGAACTTGGATGTCAGGACAAGGAGGTCATTGTGTTTGACAAGAAGGAGTTTATTGGGATAAGGGGGAAAGGAGCAGATGACATTGGATTAAGGAGTGGAAGGGAGTAGAGGAAGTAGAAGTAGTTGTTTTGGGTAAGAAGGATGACAGGGCAAGTCAGGGAAGGAAAATAAAGGTATTGGGAAAAGAGTAAAATCATGGTCTGTGAGGTGAAGGCTGCATAAGGAAATAATGCAATAATATGCAATTCTTCATTCTTGCAGCCTTCTCCTTCAAGCAAATGTCATGACTGCACACGAGTTCCTCAAGCCAAAAAGCATGTAGATACTCGTGGTTCTTCTCTTTTCCTCAGTTCTCATGTCCAATTCATGAAGAATTTGGGTCAACTTTACCTCCAGAATATTTCCAAAATCTATCTCTTTCCATCTCCACTGCCACCACCTAATACAAATATCATCTTCTGGTCTCCTATAATAACGTTCTCATTGGTTTTCCTGCTTCTACTCACAGCTAAAGTGACATAAATCACATCATATCGCTTCTCTTCTTAGAATCCTTCCATGTCTTCTGATTGTACTTGGAATAGAGTCCAGACTCCTTTGCTGGCCTGTGAAGCCTTACGGGCCATCCCAGACCACCTCTTCAATCTCATCTCCCACCGCTCTCCTCTGACTTCAATCACAATGGCCTTTTTTTCTACTCCTCAAGCACAAAGGGTTTGCTCTTATTTTAAAGTTCTCAGCTCACATACTTCCTTTTCGTGGAACGCTCTTTTGGTCATTCCCATCTGTTTAAATGTCACCTCCTCAATGAGGCCCTTCCTGACTACCCTGATAGTAGGTAAATAAAGCAAAATAAAGCAAAACTTTATTACTACTTGGGGTTTATTTTGCTTATGGCTGACAACTCCTTTGAAATGTAAAGCCCATGAGGATTCCTGGCATATCATAGACACTTAAAAATCTTCATTGGATGTTTATAGAAGGAAAAAGAGAGGATCAATAATTATTAGAAATTAAAGACATCAAGGATCAGAGCCTCATGTGGCTGAGGAATGATCCACCAGTGATGATGGATTACTATGCTTTTAAGATTCCAGAAGTGGATGACTTACTAACTGTGTGACCCTGGATACTCACATTCTCTGAGCTTCACTTTGTGGTTTATAACACATGCCTCCAAGGGCTGTTAGTAAAATTAAATGAAATAATACAGGTATACATATGAGACAGTCTTGTCAAGCTATTTTCAGGAAGTCAGGACTTCTGCAAATCAATTCATAACTTCTCCATGTGAGCTCTTCATGTGGGCTTCTCTAATGGAGTTAACATTCGGTGCTTATTTATTATTAGAAAAATTATTAGAAAAATTATTATTAGAAAAAATATTGGCTGGGGGCCATATCTGGGTGGCTCAGTTGGTTAAGCGTCTGATTCTTGATTTCTGCTCGGGTCATGATCTCGGGGTTTTGAGATCAAACCCCGTGTCGGGCTCTGTGCTGGGCGTGGAGCCTGCTTAAGATTCTCTCTCTCCTCTCTCTGTCCACCCCCCTCCCTCAAAAAAAAAAAATTGGCTGAAGTGTGGCTTTTAAAAAATACTAGGATACCTGAAAGAATGTGGAAATTAGATTATTTAAGAAGAAATCAAAGCACTCCTATAAATCAATAAGAAAAATACCAAAAACCTTGGAAAATTGAGTAAAAGGATAACAAATAGAGTCCAGTCAAGGACTCTTTAAAATCTGTAAAAATGCTCTCCCTTTCCCTTAGCAAGAGGTATACAAATTATAACTGCAATGAGGTGTATTTTTTACCAGGTTGACACAAATAAAGTTTAATAGTATACTTGGCCAATCTGGGAAGCAGGCACTTTTTTACCTTGTCAGTAGGAGTAAAAGTTGGTACAACCTCTGTGGAGAGCCACCAGGCAGTATTTCTCTAATTTTTGAATGTACAAAGCCTTTGACCTAACAATTCCTCTCTTCTGTATTTGTCCGGTAGATTTACTCACATGTATCTTGGAGGATAACTCTTGTAGGAGCTTCACTGAAGCATTAATTATAGTAGTTAAAGACTGAAAACAGCTAAAATGTTCATCGATCAAGAAGTGGTTAAAGAGGGGCACCTGGGTGGCTCAGTCGTTAAGCGTTTGCCTTCAGCTCAGGTCATGATCCCAGAGTCCTGGGATCAAGCCCCGCATCGGGTTCCCTGCTCAGGGGGAAGCCTGCTTCTCCCTCTCCCACTCCCTCTGCTTTGTTCCCTCTTTTGCTGTCTCTCTCTCTCTGTCAAATAAATAAATAAATAAAAATCTTTTTTTAAAAGTAGTTAAATAAATCATGGTACATTATACGAGTGAGTAGTAGGCAACTGTTAAAAATTGTGAGGCAGTTCTAGGTAGACGTGCGAAAAGATCTTCATGATACATTATTAAATTAAAAAAAATCAAATTGAAGAACATCTGTTTTGTTAGTATTGTGAGGTTTTTAAGACTTTACTTTTTTTTTTTTTTTTTTTTTTGCCTGAAAGACATTATCTGTGAGAAGATAAAATAGACCAAGGCCAAGAGCTGATGTAGAAAGACCAGTTGGGAATATATTATTTCAGATTCATGTGAGAGATGATGGTTTCCCGGACTATAGTGGTAGCATGCACAGGAAGAAAAATGACCAGAGTCAAGAGTTATTTTAAAGAACTTGATGATTGAATGGAAATGGTGGGTTGTGGAGAAGGAGGTAGTGTCATGATTGACTCAAGAGTCTTTGCAAGATCTGATGCACGAGAAGAGGTGTCAGTTTCCGAGATGGAGAATCTTGGGAAGGTAACAGAATTGTAGGGGAAGATAAACTTCTCTGTGAGTAGAGATGTCTATTGCAGACTTCTGACATGGGTCTAAAGCTCAGAAGAGCTGCTGGGACTGGACCGGATTTATAAATTTGGGAGGAGATTGCCTAAGGACAATAGATTAAAAAAAAAAAAAAAGGCAGACCCAGGACTATATTCTGATCATTTAGAGATTGGATAGAAAGAAAGAGCTGACAGTAGAGACTGAGAATCAGAAACCAGAAAAATAAAACCAGGAGACTATAGGACCAAAGAAACCAAGAGAAGAATATGTTAGGGAAGATCAATTCGTATTAAATGCTGCCAAAAGGTCCAGGAAGATCACTGTAACTTGCCTCTCTCATAAATACTTGTCCTGTGCCTCACCCCATAATAAATGATCAATAAGCTTTTATTAAATTGGAAAGAGAGACAAAAAGAAACAGAGAGAGAGAGAGAGAGGCAGAGATACAGAAAGATAGTAGAATGTATTTTTGGGTCTCAAAAAATAAGTACATAAGACATATTCCCTTGAGCTTTACTGCAAACCAAACTTGATCTCAGGAAAAATAAGGAAGTTCTTCTCCCTTGGTTTTGCTCTTGACCCGTCACATTGATTGAGCTCTCACAGTGCCATGCCACTGTGACGTTAAGTGCCTCCCCAAAACATTTTGATAAGTAATATTCACCTGTGTCTGGTCATTCTGAGTCATTTTTGTCTTTATTTAGGTCCTGGGTGATGACAAAAAGAGCAATTTGCTTTTCCTCGTCTATCTCACTCCATCATACCACCTTGCATCAGTTGATGGAGTCTGGAGAATCATTCCATTTCGGTGCCACTACAGTTCTGTAATACACTGTAACCTCTCACAAGGATGCCCAGCCCCAGTTTCCCATCAAAGAGAAAGATGACTTTTAGCAGGAAGAGCTGTATCACCTCTTAGAGAAACCACCAGCTTCTCAGTCTGTCATTGTTTCCGCAGAAAGGTGCTACTGCTCTCAGGAAAGAATGTAGAGAATATCGAAGGAGAAAAGGTTTTGACTTTGTCCTGAGAACTTGGAAACCTTCTACCTAGCAAAGAGATGTCATGACCTTTCTGTCCAGTGTGCTTGAATTAGAAACTAAAGTAACAGAGGTAGTTTAAACAACATTTAAAATGTTATGACATCCTGTATTATTTAGTTAGACCAGGGGTTGACAAACTTTTTCTGTAAAGAGCCAGATGGGAAATATTTTAGGCTTTGTGGGCCATACTCTGTCCTAACTACTCAACCCTGCCATTGTAGTGTGAAAGCCACCGTAGATAATACATAAATGAATGAGCATGGCTGGGTGTCAATTAAACTTTATTTATGGATCCTGAGGTTTGAATTTCATATAATTTTCACGTTACAAAATACCATTTTTTTATTAAATCTTACTCAGCTATTTAAAAATGTGAAGACCATTCTTAGCTAACAGGCCATACAAAAACAACGGGTGTGCTGGATTTGGCTTATGGACAGTAGTTTGGCAACCTCTGATTTAGACAAGTATGAAGATCATGTCATGAGAAAGATTTTCAGATTCAGACTTCTGAAGAAAATAATCTGTTTTATGTATACCCCTTTATTTTAATTCCTCAAATGTATTTGAACATATAAACACATTTGCCTACATCTGACTTATCTGGGAATAATATATGTCTTCTTAGTTCAGTATTGATTTCAGACTTTGCCCCTTTTCTTCCTTGTCATGAACGAATGTGCATGCATGTAGTATTTTTATAAGGCAAACTGAAGAATTCTTACTACTTAACTATAAATATCTAGACCAAGGAGAACGTAGTAATTCTAATCACATTTTTAAACTGCATTAATTCACTCAGTAAATACTTATTAATGATCTGCTTCTTACATAGTGCAGTACTGAGTGTTACAGAATTTGAGATAAAAGTAGAAGATAGAAGATAGATGGATAAGTAGGTAGATACTTAGGTAGATGAAAAATCTAAAGTGGCTGATAGGTGTCAATAAGGATTGTTTGGATGTATCACAGTATAAATGAAGTCAATATAGTCACTTTAGCAACACATAGACAGGTCGTTAGACAAAACTAAGCTTAAATCCAAGCTTTTTTGTGTCCCAGATGTGTGACCTTGGGCTGATTATATAAACCATATAAACCTCAGTTTCCTCTTTTTAAAATGGGGACAATAAGGGGCGCCTGGGTGGCTCAGTTGTTAAGCGTCTGCCTTTGGCTCAGGTCATGATCCCAGGGTCCTGGGATGGAGCCCCGCATCGGGCTCCCTGCTCAGCGGGAAGCCTGCTTCTCCCTCTCCCACTCCCCTGCTTGTGTTCCCTCTCTCTGTCTCTCTCCCTCTCTCTGTCAAATAAATAAATAAAATCTTTAAAAAAAAAATGGGGACAATAATACCTATCCCTCAAGGACATTGTGGGAATTAAATAAGATAGTGTAAGGTAAATCAGCTAGTGTGGTATCTGGTACATGGTAAATCATCAGTAAATGGTAGCTATAGTTGTATTATGCCAATAGGAAGCTATATAATTTGTTCAAAAGAAGCAAACAATCAAAGGCAAAGCAGAGGGGCCTTGTGAGTTAAGAACTTGTGAACACAAATAGAAACCCACAGACCTGAGGGTTAATGCCTGGTAGAGAAGATTTGGGTGAAAATAAAAGCAGAAGTGACATTGTCACTGGAGCGAACAGTAAAGCAGCTGGTCAGTTGTCTTTGCCTTCCCTAGTGACCAGCTGCTGGATTGTCCACAGAGCTCCACCTATAGGCCTAGCTCCCTGACCTCCCCGATACTTAACCACCATTCCAGCTGGGGACAAGCTGTATCATCAGTATCAGCCCCAGCATCTTGCTTCCTTCCAGTCTGGTCCACTGTGAGCCTCAGACACCTGTAGGTCCCTCCCATTCTGCCCTCCGCTCCTATGTTTGTCCAATGCTGGGCTTCCACCTTGATCTCCACACCTTCAGTTTCTGGTCATTCTGCATCACATCCCAGTCTTCCTGTGGATTTGGGACCCCCTCCTGAACCCTGGTCTTCTCTACCATGACTCTGACATTTGTTTAGCGTGTCTCTGACCAGTCCTCTTCTCTAGAGGGCTGTATTCTGCTGCCCATACCCCTGCTGGCAATCTCCTTAAACTATGGTACACATTGGCCTCACCCTTCATGCTGGACTGCCTAGTATTAATAGCTTCTTGAACTTTACCTTGGTAAGAGACACCAGCCTTGAAGAGCTGCCCTAATCCAAGCCAGCTTCTGTATTCACAGCCCATGCCCCGGGGAGTACTCCTCACCCCAGTCTTGGCTCATGCTCTCTCTCCACTGGCCGTGTGTTGTCAGGCCTTGTGATCCTGTTATGGCAACATTAATAAGGCTTTCCCAATACAAATGACACAATTATTGGCATGGGGGCATAATACAGGGGTAATGAAGAACTTCAGCGTCCACTGACAAGCTCATTCTGCTGAAAAGAGCATCAAATAAAGTTGGAATGACTTAAATCTAAACTAACTGCTTATTGAAGAGGTACTATTCTATGCATAGTTCTCACCAGCCAAGAAGAATGGGTTGGTGAAGTGAAAGTGACATGCAACTTAAAGTAAGTGACCATGGCATCCTTGAACGTGTAATAGCCAGAGAAGGCAATTCTGCACTTGCTAACCTGACACAAAGAAGACTTGAGCAAGTTAAGGGAAAAGATGGACGTGAGGCTCTTACTGGCCAGGAACTAGGAAAGAATGCAAAAGAGGAGTACAATGACTTGAAATTTAAATTTGTATAAAACCAGGGCACCTCGTGGCTCAGTCAGTTGAGTGTCTGACTCATTTATAGCTCCAGTCATGGTCTCATGGGTTGTGAGATCGAGGCCTGTGTTGGGCTCTGCGCTCAGCTCGGGGTCTGCTCAGGATTCTCTCTCTCCCTCTGCCCCTCCCCCTGCTCCCTCCCTCTCTCATTCTAAATAAATAAATAAATAAAATCTTTAAATTTTTATAAAACCCGTGATTTCAATGAAGAAAAGGGAGGATTAAAAAAGATCAATGTGGCTGCTTAAGAAATGTTCTGATAAACTCATAAGTCTAAAGGACACGTGCAGAATGCAGAAGTAGGGCCTTGTTCAAAGGAAGGGCTCAGGCCTGTGAAAATAATGCAAGAGGGCTAATGTCCAGAGACAACCGGGGTCTGCAAAAAGTACTGAAGACAATTAATGGGTTTTTGTTTGTTTTTTGCTTATGTTTATAGTAAGAACAATAATGAATACAGGGTAGCGCTGTTGAATGGGGCAGACCATCTAATACTAATAGCTAAAAAACACAATCATTCCACTACAGTATTTCCTAGATTACAAGGTACAAATTTTTTCCCCTCACATTTTTAATATTTCCAGAATCAGGATGTATCTTCAATATATATGTTTAATGTGATAGTGCTTGGGGGAGGGTTCTAAAAAAGGTAATTAAATAGTGGTGCATCATACAATAAATCGGTCTTAGAACAAAATTTTTTTTAAATATTTGTTTAGTTTGGAGAGAGAGAGAGAGAGCACATGTGTGAGCAGGGGGCAGGGTACAGGGAGAGGGAGAGAATCTCAGGCAGACTCCCGATGTGGGGCTCGATCCCACAACCTTGAGATCATGACCTGAGCTGAAATCAAGAGTCGGACACTTAATTGACTGAGCTATGCAGGTGTCCCTAGAATAGAATTTTTTTAATGGCATTTTATTCACTTAGCTCTGCTGGTGTCAATCACACTCAGCAGATGAGGGGTCCACTTTGTGTCCTGGAAGGGACAATGCTGTCCAGTGGTCACCAAAG
The DNA here is from genome assembly GCF_009762305.2 of Zalophus californianus. Taxonomy (NCBI): domain Eukaryota; kingdom Metazoa; phylum Chordata; class Mammalia; order Carnivora; family Otariidae; genus Zalophus; species Zalophus californianus. Next base: position 84,972,117 of record NC_045606.1, read on the forward strand.
GTAGGAAATATCAGAAAGCACTTTGGAGGCCACATTCAGAAGTGTGTTGCCCCATGGAGGGGAGCAGAGGAGGGCTGGTAAGCACTAATGAAGAATAGAAGAGTCAAAAATATTAGAGATAGGACTGAGACAATACAAGAAAACTGTGGTCAAAACCTCTAAGAAGGAAGAAAGAGAGACCTGCTAGCCCACAGAAGCTAAGTCCCTGGACAGGCACATCACAAAAGGGGAATGGGATGATGTCTTAGCTCAAGTTGCCATAATAAATACCCTAGAATGGGTGACTTAAAAAACATTTATTTCTCACAGTTCTGGAAGCTAAGAAGTCCAAGAACAAGGCACCAGCAGATCTGGTGTCTGGTGAGAGGCCATTCATTCCCTAGTTTAGTGATAACCACCTCCTTGTGTACCTACACATAGAGAGAGATCATCTCCTTTGTGTCTTAGCTTATTAGGACCATTCATGGGGCCTGATAGATGATGGCTTGCCCTGGGCAGAACTATGACCGGCTCATAGTATGTGGGCACTCCTGTGTCTTGCCACTTCTAAATCACTGCTGTGATCAACTTAAAGCTCCCGTGCTCCAGCGTCCAACTTAGAAGATGTTTAGGTTAAGACATAGATCTGCGCTCACAAACTAAGAAAAGACATTGCAAAGATAGAAGTAAAACCCTGAGTTAAAAGAAAAGAAAAGAAAAAAAGAGAAGGAATGGCTCAAATAAATAACCAGATAACAGCGCAGCCAAAATACAGTGATTTCACCAGAATAAATTCAGGGGACAGTTGGGGATGTGCTATTTCCACTGGGTCTATGGAAACCATATTAAAGAAGAATTTCATAGAACCTATAGATCATTCTGCCATGAAGGAAATTTTCCCAACCATGTATGATTAGACCTTTAGAAACCATGATGCATCCAGGTGGTCCCTATGCAGCTTGAATGTAAAGAGTTTAGCACCCGGGGAAGGGACAATGTCTTTTCATGATTTTTAACTCTTAGTTTCTACCATGTTAATAGTGATAAAACACATGAGTTTTTAAATGGCAGAGAATTTCTCATTTTCTATTAAAAACAATAATCTTGATACTCAAAAATATAGTCCTTACCTTATTTATCTTCTTTTTTAAATTTTTTATTGTTATGTTAATCACCATACATTACATCATTAGCTTTTGATGTGTTCCATGATTCATTGTTTGTGCATAACACCCAGTGCTCCACGCAGAACGTGCCCTCTTTAATACCCATCACCAGGCTAACCCATCCCTCCACCCACCTTACTTATCTTCTCAAATGCATCCCCCTTTCCCAGCTGCTACTTCCTTTGGGACATCCATGGGAAAGTTGACTCCACCTTTATCTCCAGGAGGTAAGGCATGTGTTCCGGACTAAGCCAATCAATGAATAATCAATGAATTTCATTTTCTTTGCCCCATTGACTGCTTCAGGTAGGGGCATGTGACCTAAGTCAGTCCAGTGAAAGAGAATGTCAGGACTTTTGCTAGAAATGCCAGAACAAAGATAATTTGCTTCAGGAGGTAAATGGAGGAGCTTTTTACCCGGGGAGGTCTTGGCCGCCATCTTGGGACCACAAGGGGAGAGTCTATTTAGAATGGAGCTATCACCAATGATTCAAGCAAATAAATGAAAAGGGAACCTCCAGGTACTCTCTACAATGTGTGAGCCACCCGGGAAACATGACCCCAAAGCCTTTGAACTTTTCACTTGTGGGAGCCAATAAATAATATTTCTTGTTTAAACCAATTTGAGTTCAATTTTCTATTTCTTGAAACCAAAGATTCCTTTTGATTCAAAAGAATGAATAACGTGGCTAAGAAGGAATGGAATACATTTCAGATGGGTTAAAGAGTTAAATGTGAAAAATGGCCCATACAAGGGAAGTTATATATGTTGAAAAGATGAAAGTGGTATAAGCCTTGTTTTAAGATTTTATTTATTTTTGAGATAGAGCAAGAGAGAGCGTGCAAGTGTGGGGTGGGGGGAGGGCAGAGGGAGAGGGAGAAGCAGTCTCTCCACTGAGCAAGGAGCCAGATGCAGGGCTCAATCCCAAGAACCTGGGATCATGACCTGAGTCAAAGGCAGATGCTTAACCAACTGAACGACCCAGGTGCCCCAAGCATTTCTTGACCTTTACATGGTAAAGGCCCTCATGAGCAAAGAAGTAAAGGCTTATGGTTTGTAAAAGAAAAACAGTTATAGATTTGACTACTTAAATCTTTTTAATTTGTGTAGATAAAAACAGTACCACAAACAAAATAAACAGATAAATGAGAGATTCTAGAACTTTTGCAATTATATATAACAAATATATATAAATATATATATGACAAAGAGTAGTGCTCTTAATATATAAGGACCTCTTGCAAACTTATAAGAAGAATACATCTCAAAAGAATGGGTAAAGAACATGAGAAGGTGGGAGAAAAAAAGGAAATCAGTTGGTCAATTAAAGTGAAAGCAGTCCAATCTTAGTAATTAGAGATACACAGATCAAGGTAAAACCAGATGTCTTTGCGCCTAGCAAATTATCAAGAACTTTAAAATGATATCTTGCATAGCTAAGGATGCAGGGAAATAAGCACCATCATACAATATTGGGCATGGAAACTGGTTCAAGCATTCTACACAGCAATTTGGCATTATGTATCAAAAACCCTAACATATACAAACCATATAACATAGTCATTTCATTTAAAAGTTTTAAATATTTAACACATTACTTGCCTGGAGGTTTCTAAGTGGTAATAATAACTCTACCACTTAATATGTGCAAGGTTCTATGCCAAAGTACTTTCCATCTATTATCTCAGTTCATCTTCTCTAACACCCAGAAACACAAACACTGCTATCATCCCCACTTTACAGATGAGTAAACCAAGGTTCAGGATGGCTCATGAGTGTGTTTCTGATTAGATGACAAGTAAGTCGTGGAGCTGGAATTCAGTTGTAGAAAGTCTGATTTCAGAGCCCTTATGCTTCACTATTATACTAAAGTATTCTTCTGGCCTTGGCTCGTATTCTGTTCAATGTTTTTTTCTTTTAAAATGAAGATTTACTAATCTTGAGTTAAAACTTAAAAGGCATACTTCTGCTAAGAATACAAAGCTGAGAAAATGGAAGAGAAAGAAGGCAAGAAAACCAACATTTATTTAGTCCTTATGATATATTGGACTGTTCTACCCTCCACGAAGCCACAGAACCACTTTGCAATGTAGTTATGATTATCCCTGTTTCACTGATAAGTTGAGACAGAGAGATCATGACATGACCAAGGTCACTGAGCTACCTAGCAAAACCAGAATTCCAATCTACATCTGCTTGACTCCTAAGCCCTTGCTCTTTTTACTATTGGCTAATAAAAACAAAATGTACAAATACAATATTTCGTGAGAAAAAATAAACTTCTGCAATTGGTTTCAAAAAGTCAACTGTATAAATAAGAATTGGGAGACCTATTTTGTTAACATTTCAGGTGCAAAAGATCTCAGGACTTGGGTTGACTGTGAAGTACCATGAGTGAATAGTGGGACTGTCAGAACATTCCTACAGTCTCAGATGGCGTTAACAGAAAAACCACGTCCTGGAAAGGGGCAAGACTGTTCCAACTGGTTTGTACACTGTTTATACCAGATAAGGAAAATTGAGATTAATTCTGAGTGCCACATTTTAAAAGGACAGACAGCAATGGATGTCCAGAGGAGAGTAGCCAGTTGGTAATAAAATATATACATACCCCTATGCAAGTATACATACGTAAAGATTGGATTATTTCACAAAAGTTCTATAAGAAGACCCAGGAGGTAGCTGAAAACCACCCTCAATTAGCTGAAGGGCAGCTATATGGAAAAATTCTTCTTATATTGTGTGTGACTCCAGAGGACAGGGAGCTGTCACTGGAAGGAGGTAGATTTGGGCCAGTTAATGAAAAATCGAAACATGACCATGTCTTGCATATCTTTTTAGGCACTAAAATGCCAAGCACACTGCTTTAGACATAACAGGCACTCTGCATATATGTGTTGAACTGAACTGAATGTTCGATTGCTGCTCAAAAACTCAACGAGTTTGCCTTGTAGGGTAGTAACATGCGAGCAGAAGCTAGCTGGCAACCTGTTGTAATAAAGACTCCCATTCCCATAAAAAGAAATTCCTACACCTTGCCCCACTCCACCTTCTTCCCAGCCATTCCCTACTTCCCTCCCAGCCAAACTTCAAAGAGGAGTCTTCACTGCATCCATTCCAGCCTGACTTCTAACTCTCTAGAACATGTGCTCATCAGATCTAATCACCAAACATAATCCTGTCACTCATCCTACCCCAGGGAGAACTGCTGGTCATTTCCTCCTGGAAGGGCTCCTCTCCCTTTACTTACAGACCTCCACTGACCCAATCTCACGCTACCTTTCCGTTCCTCCTCAGCCTCCTCCCCGGCTCCTCCTCCCATGACAACTTGCCTGCACACTTTCTCTTTCAGCTTCTCCGTGTTTTCTCTCCCCAGGATAGCCCATCCATTCTGAGGATTTAGCTACCATTGGACACTGCCTTCCGAACCTACACACTCAGTCCAAACCTCTTTCCTGATCTGCAGACCTGTCTCATTCGCCACTGGTATCACTGCAAACTTAATATGCTACTCATCATCCCCACCACGTGTGCTCTCCTTACCCCCTTTAGCTTAGTTAATGTCATTACACTTCAACCGTGGCCTCTCTCCCCTGCTCCCAAACTCCTATCTAATCAATAGCCATGTCCTCAATACTACTTCTAAATCTCCCTTGGATTTGTCACTGCTTTTCATCCCACTGCTGCTATGGTGATTCAGACCTTAATCCCTTCCTTAGACTATTACAGAGGCCTTCTAATTGGCTTTCTAGGCTCCAGTCTCCCTTTATCCTAATGCAGCCTTCATCTTGCCAACTAAAGGTTTATTTATTTTTTTAATGTGAATGATCACACCTCTCCCCTATTTAAGAGCTTCTGGTAATTACTTATTGTCTTCAGTATAAAGTCCAAATTCCTTACCTAAATCAAGCTTCTTCTTGATAAGGCTACAACCCACCTTGTCATAGTCATTTTCAGCTCACACCAGACTTTCCTCTTTTTTCTGAACACAGTTTGCCTTTTCACAACTTTGTACCCTTTTCTTCCTATTCCCATTGGGAAAATGCCACTCCTCTCCCCTTGGCCAACCCATCTCCTCCCTCAGTGCCCAATCCAAACTTCAGCATCTCTAGAAAAAAAAAAAATCGCTTTTAGTTTCCAAGTAAGACATCAGGGCTAGACATATGGTATTTAAAGCAACAGACTGGGGGTGCCTGGCTATCTTACTTGGTAGAGCATGTGACTCTTGATCTTGGGGTTGTGAGTTCTAGCCCCATGTTGGGTGTGGAGATGACTTAAAAATAAAATCTTTTAAAAATAAATAAATAAAAGAAAGAATGGACTGGAGGGGTAATTGTAGAGAAGTAAGCCCAAGGGAGCTTCCAGCATTCAGAAATCAGGAAGGACTACGCAAAAGTGAGTGAGACGGAATACACGATGAGGTAGGAGGAAAGTCAGTGTGATGTGATGGAAGTCAAGTAAAGAAAATGTTTCGACAAGAAGGAGTGATCATCTGTGCCAAGAAGCTGCTGAGAGGACAGTAAGGTGAGGATGGACAATTGACCCTTAGATTGGACAACCTAGAAGTCATTGTGACCTTCTCATGTGTGTTTTCAGTGGAGTAATGGGGAACAAAGGGCTGACTGAACTGGCTTCAAGAGATAGAAATGAGGAAGTAGATGTTTGTTGAATGGGTAAAGTATTGGATGAATGAAGAAATGATGTCTTAGAGAGAATTCCATAATTGGTCAGGAACCAAAATAGATGAGTTATTTTGAACTCTCAGAGTCTCTGAAAAATTTCCAAATAGAAACAAGGATGCAATTGCATGATGCAAAGCTTTTCTTAAGTGACAAGGGAATTCAGAGTAAGATTAACCAAGCAGTGGAGTTATTCTAGGGAAGGTTCCATGTGAGTTCTGTAGTGATCCCATTTTATCAACTGCTGACCCAGTTCACAAAGACCTTCGTGCAGGACTTCTCAGAGGCTTCAGGGAAGAGCAGTCCCTGCAGGCACTTATGTGTAGCATAGTCAGAGACTCTTTCCAAACACCTCTTGCTAGTGTGTGGAGTTGCTATAAGAAGCCTGTAAGGCCAGCTCTCATTCCTTTGGAGGCTGGGCTGTACAACGTCTGAGTGATTAGAAAGAGGTGAGCAGAAAAAACCTGACCCATCCAACATAGTGCATTGAAAATGCCTTTTTTGGAAATACTTCTGTATAAAATTTTTATACTGAAATAATGATGGAGATGGCCTAAGTGATCACCTATATTTGAGGAAGAGGTAGGCTGTTCTTACCTGCCACCCCCTGGAGTATGATAGTAATGAAATACGGAGAATATAGACTCAAGCTTTGATTTTGTGACATTCCTCAAGTGGTCAGAGTCTTAAAAGGCACTTTGGTGTAGATTCCATGTAGAATGTGTTTTTACTTATATGACTAAGGACAAATAACCTAGGGACCATATATTTCCCTTTACAGAATTGTCTATGGTGAAGTCCAGGGCTTGGACTGTGAAATAGAATCTGGCATAGAATATTTGAAGAACCGCCTGTTTCCCATAGTTCCCCAAATGCATAGGGTGCTCTTATTTGCCTATCTGTGCCTTTGCCCATGATGTGCCCTCTATGTGAAATACCCCAATCCCTTTTACCTGACATGCTAAGGTCTAGGAACACCTTCTCTAGGAGACCTTCCTCATCCTCTCAGACACACACCTATCCCCTCGCTATGCTCCCCAAACCATTTTCATGTGTCATTCCTTCTCCACACCTACCGCACTGAACTACAGTTGTTTACTCCTCTGGTTGTTTACCCTCACTGGGCTGTGAGTTTCCTGAAGTCAGTGATTTGGTCTTCTTCCTAATTTTATTCTTCCCATCTAGAATAGTGCTTGTACATTTTGAGCACACACTAACTGTTTTGAATGGATGTATGAATGCTTGAGGGCCTCAGTGAATGAATGAGTGAATGAATAAATGAGAAGATCAGAAAAAAATGTTATCCTCCAAAAGGAAGCTAATGAAAGCATAAAAGTGCCAGTGACTTTACATACATGCACAATTTGTGCAGGTAAGAGTACTTTTGAAATCCAGCTGAGACGACAAGATCATTTCAACATAGTGTGTATGAAGAAGAGACATTACAATCGACTAGTAATATGTCTAGCACAAGTTGGTGAGAACTGTGCTGATTGAAAGCAGAGTTGTGTAGTGAAATTGATTCTTCTTTATCTAGATTTGAGAGAGAGATTTCATCTGTAGGACACATGAACATTTTGTTGTTGGTTATTTCTTTTAAGCAAGATATTTTTCATCTTAAAGTGTAAGGGCAAAGTACACTTTAATAAACATGTTTATCTAAAGCAGGGCTTCACTGTAAAGAAGGAAGGAAGGAAGAAAGGAGTGAAGGAAGGAAGGAAGGAAAAAAGAAATGAGCTGTTATACCTCTAAAATGGAAGCTACGTGTTACATTGAACTGTCATTTTATCCCAACATGCCTTGGTTTCTTTCATGCATATTGTAAAATGATAATAGCCCTTACTAGTATTTATATTATAAAAGTGTTGTTACTGTAAATTAGATAGTATAAAATGGGTTATGATGTCTTCCCTGAAAGACATGCACTATACACAAATGAGCTATTATTATTTAGTTTTTCCTTTTCAATCTCATTAAATGAGAATTAGATGAAAACTTGGCTTTAAAGCAATATCCGGTGGGTAAATGATTATTGACTGAAGTGAAATGAAAAAAAAAAAATCTTTAGCTGAAAACTCAGTGTAGCCAGTCTGTGCATAAGGCAAAAACAGTATATTTGTCTGTGATGTTCATCACTGTTTTTATCCCTCTCCGTGCTATAATCACAAACTGAAGACAGTGAAGGCTTTCTGTTCAGTCATTGTGAGCGTTTTTGAGAATATGGACATCCTGGAATGATTACAATTCGGCAACATTTTTTCAACTAATCAAGCCACGGAGCTAGTTTTGTTATTGATTTCGGGCCTGCATGAATACCTTGTCAGGCCTCTGTTTCCACTCCTGGTTCTTAGGCTCAGGGATGGCTATTCACTACAACCTTTTCAGGTTGTTCCCCATTCACACCACCCAGGCCAGAGCTTATCTGGCTTCCTCTTGCAATCCAGCGTTATGATGGCAGGAGAGGGGTTGTGGAGATAAGATTGGGGGAATTGTTGTGCATGTTGGGAACTTCAGTTCGAGTCATAAAGGCCTGAGAGAACACACTGGGAAGATTCGGGATAACAGATCCAGTGGGATGGATTTACTGTCCAGCATAACTGTGCCTGGCCTCTGTGTGTGCATAAGAGCTTCAGCCCATTTCCAATTCTTGGTCCTTGTTCTTGGATGGCCCTCCTGCTCCTCCCCTCATGTCCAAACCCCCTACAGTGTTCATCCATAATGTATTGGCTCACCTTCACTCCCTAGGACCAATCTTCAGCATTGTTGACAGTGGTAGTCATCTGTTTTCCACCTGACCCATGTATTTTGGCTTCTGGATTTTGTTCTCAGAGAGGCCCCCTGCTTGGATAGTGGTCTGGCCAGCTGCGGGGCCAGCTGCCTTCTCCAGACTCCAAGGTGACCAAATTTCTCTCCTCTCCTTCTAACTGGTCCCAATACATAAGCTCTGGCAATAAGTGAATGGTAATGATCATGTGACAACTGTATCTGACCAGATTTTTACCTATGGTGGGCTGCTCAGGCCAGGTTACATCATGCACCACAGTGGGCCTGGTGTCCAGGAAAACGGTGCGGGCCTTTGAGGCCTCGCGAAGCATCGGGTGCAGAGGAAGAGCTGGGTGCAGAGTGGAGAAGGCAGGTTTGGTTTACTCTACGGTGTTAGCCATGTCCAGCACTGGTGGTGGAACCACAGGCCCATGCACAGGCCACACCTGCAAGCAAGAGTGTTGCTAGGTAATCAGCTGAGCTACAGGTGACTATAGGTGGTGAGGAAGCCTTCGTGGTGGCCCTCTTTCCTTCCCTTTGGGAAGAAAATTGAGGGATTAAATCTTCCATTTTTGAGTCAAACTTTTTGAAATAGTTGTGTAGACCTTGTTCACTGGCTGTCTTTGTTCCTCGATCCATGTGACCAGGCTTCTGCCTCCACCAGCTGCTCTTGACCTGCTGCTCAAGTGTCTCCTTGGCGCTCACCCCATGACTGCTTCTCAGCCTTTTTCTTGATCTCTTGACAGCATTTGCCTTTGTTGACCAGAACCTACTTGTTGAAATGTGCTTTTCCTTTGTCCTCTGTGATACCTCACATTCTTGTTTCCCTTGTCTCCCTCTGATTGCATCTTCTTCCTCTTTTTTTTTTTTTTTTAAGGAAACTTTGCCCATCCTTTAAGGTCGGTTTTCCTCTTGGGCTCTCTTAGGCCTTTTCTCTTCCCCAATGCTCACTCAGGGTATCTCATTCAACATTGTGGATTCTATTGTTGCCTGTCATGTGCTGATGATCCCTACACCTATATCCTCAGACTTCTAGATCAGACTACCTGCTGCTACCCTGCCCATGTTCTCCAGGTGTCACACACCAAACATGATCTGGTCTGAACTTGCCCCTTCTCCACAGCTCCTCTTGTTTGTGTTTCTATTTTGCTGTCCTGGTGACTGACATCACTGTCCACCCAGGTGGTCAAGCCAAACATCTGAGCAGCAGTCTTTACTTTTCTCTTTCAAAACCCTAACATTCAAGTGATTACACATTTTAGTAGACTCCACCTCCTTTATGACAGAGCTTGTAAGGTTCTGAATAATTTGGTCCCACTTACCTTTCTGATCTCATCTCTGACCGCTCTGTCCCAGCTATGCTGAACTAATTTTCAGTGCTCAGATGCTCAGCATGCACAGTCATTTCTGTTACCTCCAAAATGTGCATCTGCCATATCTCCTCCACCTAAACAGACTTGCCCCGTTTCTTTTTTTTTTTTTAAGATTTTATTTATTTATTTGAGAGAGAGAGTGTGCATGAGTGGGGGGGGAGGGCAGAGGGAGAAGGAGAAACGGGCTCCCCACTGAGCAGGGAGCCCAACATGGGGCTCGATCCCAGGACCCTGGGGTCATGACCCAAGCCTAAGGCAGATGCTTAACTGACTGAGCCACCCAGGCACCATGCCCCATTTCCTTTTTTAAACTAACTCCTTCATACCTTGTAAGTCCCCATGTACAAGTCTCTAACTTGCAGTTCTCCCAAAGTCTGGGTTAGGTGATCCTCCTAGAGCTCTTGATATACTTCTGTATCAGAGCTTCCTTTCTTATTTCTAGCTTGCCTTCTACTATAAGCTCTACTCTAAAGCCCCCGGAAACAGGGACCATATTTATCCTATTCACCTTGGTATTCCTAGTACCAACACAGTAATTGGTACAAAATAAATGCTCAATGAATGAGGGAATATAAATGTTAAAAGTATCACTGTGAGAATATAAATTTTGAATCAGAATATGCAATTATCTGGGACTTATCAAGTCCCTCTAATATCAAAGGGAATTGAAATTTATCTAAAACTCTTTAGAAGAATTTATCAACATCAGAATAATGAGCAGATAGCAGTTAATAGAGGTGCATTTCACATCTGTCCCTGGTGGGCTTCTTTTCCAGAATTCAGTATCCAGATTCTCTGAGCCATGTTTTGGGATCACCCAAGCATTCCATCCTCCTGAATTTTCATAAATTACTGGATTCATAACCCACTCCATACTTGAGAAGATGGGGATTGGAATAAGGTAAGTGTTAGCTTCTCTGTTTTTCAATTCTTCGATTCTCCTCTCTGGAGTTTTCGTCAAGAGGTGTGACTGGCTTCCGTTCTAGTCTTGATGGCCTCACAGTGTTTGAATATCCTATGCATATGAAGAAATGTTGTGAAGTCTCTTGAGGAATTATGTTCTTTCAAATATTTTTTTTTTGTTTCATGACTATTTACTTTCTTCCTATTGTTCTACCAATTTTTTCTTAATGTGATGATTCCACATAGAGGAAAGTGGGCTTTGCAAAATCAACTTGCTGCCCACTTCGGGACACCTTTTGGACCAGATGCTCACTAAGAATGTAGGACATGAGCACTGCAATTAAACTTTAAAAACAATTCTGCATTAGCCATGTTGTCTATGGACCACCCCCCGTTCCATCCCACTGTCAACTTTCCTTATCCCCGTACCTGCTTTAGCTTTTCGTTGAAAGACCTTAGTATTATTTATATTTTAAAATTTATTATCTATCTCCTCTACTAGAATGTAGGCTTACCGAGGGTAGGGATTTTGTTTTACTCACCATTATATGCCCAGCACATGGAATAGTAACTGATGCGTGGTAGGCACTCAATAAATATTTGTTGATTGAATGAGTGATGTCTTTTTAAAAAAATTTCTTAAGACGCTGATGCACACCTAGGTCTCTAGGGATCTAATGCAGGTCTGGTTTGTAGCCCCATCCCCCTTAACACTTTTATTGATGATTAAGATAATAATATTGATGGTGTGATAAATTGATCACACACCAACTGGAAAGAATCACAAATGAGCTGGATGAGACAGTCAGGATCTCCTCCTGCCTCCCGACTGAATCCTGACAAAATGTAAGAACGAATCACACCTAACAATATAAAGTTTAATAGGGACAAGTGTAAAGTACTCAAAGATCCAAAATTCAGTTGTACAAGTATAGATTGGGGGCGAGATGTCTTACAATTGCTCACATAGGAAGATTTAGAGTCTCCTGTAGATTGTTAGTAGATGATGAGTCAACACAGTGTGATGTACCTCAAAAAAAAAAATCAATCTTTTGCTATATTAATAGAAATATAGTGTTCAGGTTGGGAAGTTGTTCTCTAGTACTCACTTGTGATCAGGCCACATTTGTTCTGTGTTATAAACCCTTCAACCTGTAAGAAGGACATTGATAAACAAAAGATTATTCAAGGAGAGTAAAAAAGGATGAGGGATCTGGTAAATAGTGTCATATAAAAATGATTAAAAATGATTAAAAAATGTAAGATTGTGTGTGGGTGTGTGAGAATGGGGATGATAGCTAGCATATATAGCTACCTTCCAAAGTTAGAGGGGCTATCCTGCAGAGGAGAGATGACATTTCTTCTGAGTAGTCCCAAATGACAGATGGAGGACCCCTGAGTGGAAGATGTAAGCATGTATATTTCAACCCAACAATTAGCCTTGCCCACCGATCAAGTAGATAACGTTAGTAGTAAGTTCCCTGCCCCTGATGGTATTCAAGCAGAATTCAGGCATTCCTGCCCCATTTGCTGGATATATCTGTGATGGAAGTTCAAACACTGGGGTGAGGGATCAGGTTCATCACAATAGCAAACACATATAGAGTGCCTACTATAGGGCAGGTACCATCATATGTGATTAATGTGGATTGTTACGCTTAAAACTCATATCAGTCGTACTAGTTCCATCTTACAGATGAGAAAAGTGAAGCTCAGAGGGGTTAAGCAACTTGCCCAATGTCTTACACCTTGTACAAAGCAGAGCAAGGATTTGAACTTAAGCAGTCACATCTCTGACCTTAATTATTATTCTATAAAGGACTCCCACTTCTAGAAAACCATTCCTTCCCACCCTGACATTCTGTCACTCTAATGAAGTATTCAAACCAGGGAGCTTATTATCTCCAGTAGTAAATGATTCTCTAGTAAATAGTTTCTTTCAACATAGTATGTAGGGACTAAATTTGCCTGGGCATTTGCCACTTGTGGTGTACCATATGGAGCCCAGCATAGGACCTGACACACAATAGGTGCTCAGTAATAATTTTTTTAAAACAAAAAGAATACGTGAATGTAACCACACAAGATTGGCTGCATTCAAAATGACAAAATCTCAATATGTTGTGCCAGAGGAAAAACAAGAGAATTTCTGGGTGGTCTACTGAGGACACTTGGCAAAAAGTGGTAATCCATCATTTCTAGCAAAGGCCTTGAGAATTCCTGCTCAGTTTGGACAATATTCATTTCAACAAATATTTATTGAGTGCCTGTCCTGTGCTAGGTGTGACCAACATGCTGAGGGTCCAGAGGTGAATAAGAGGATGTACTGTTAGTGGGGGAGATGGACAGGTAAGCAAATTCTGACAATGCCATGTGACAAGTGCTGTCGCAGAAATGTGTGTGTATGTGTGTTTTTCAAGTATTACAGAAGCACAGAACTAATTCTACTTGGTTGCAAGAGTTGCCTGATACTTGATTACATTTTTAAAATGACTGCAACATACTTATATGAGTTTATTTGGTCTTCATAAAGACCATGTGAGGTCCGTGATCCCTTTCTGTACAGAAGATGAAATAAAGTTTCATAGAGGTTAGGTGAGTTCCCCCAAGGTCAGGCAGCTGATAAGAAAAATTGCTGACACTTAGTGCATGCTTAGGATATCTGAGACTCTGTTTTAAACCCTATTAAGACATTTTTTGTTTAAAGATTTATTTAGGGGTACCTGGGTGGCTCAGTCATTAAGTGTCTGCCTTCGGCTCAGGTCATGATCCTAGGTCCTGGGATCGAGCCCCGCATCGGGCTCTCTGCTTGGCCAGAAGCCTGCTTCTCCCTCTCCCACTCCCCCTGCTTGTATTCCTGCTCTCGCTATCTCTCTCTCTGTTAAATAAATAAATAAAATCTTTAAAAAAAAAAGAGATTTATTTATTTATTTTAGAGAGAGAGTGGGGGTAGGCAGAGAGAGAGAGAGAGAATCTGAAGCAGACTCCAGGATGAGCGCAGAGCCTGACATGGGGCTCATCTCAGGACCCTGAGATCACGACCTGAGCCAAAACCAAGAGTGGGATGCTTAACCAACTGAGCCACCCAGGCGCCACAGCCCTATTAAGACATTTAATCCTCATGACTACTCTCTGAGGCTCTTATTGATATCACTGTAATTTTACAAATGGGAAAACCCGGCACAAGATTTAAATGACTTGCCCAGAGTCTAGCTATGACTAGTCGCATAGCTAGAAAGTGGAAAACAAGAATTTGCATCTCTGCGTTCTGGCTTTAGCAGGCACACACACTTACCCACTGAGCTAAATTACCTTTAACTGGTTCCCTAAAGAGCTGGAACTCACCTGGAGTCTGAGTCCAAGTTCAGCTTTCTTTCAGGTGGCCTTGCCCTTTAGCGATATTGCATCCCAATGAAAAGAAGTGGTGTGTGCCTGGATATAAGGAGAGGTCGTGTAGGTTGGGCATCCAAGGAAGTGTTTTGGGAGCGGAGTGGTAAAATCTAGAATATGCATTAGTTGTGTACACAGAGTTTTTCAGGGTGGCCAAAATTTGGCTTGCTGTCCTTCAGGTCAGCACTCTGAGCTCTAGGGACTATGATTTGTTACTCATAGGAACTAGCCACCAACACTTAGCCTGCAGCCTTTTTAAAATCGAGTTTAAATTTTTTAAAAGAAGATGACAGGATGTAAAACATTAAGAATGAAGCAAGTTAAATTCAATACCTTATAAATAAGCAAGAATGGAGTTACAGAAAAGGAGAAATGAAGTACATAATTGCTTAAATTGTCCAAGCCTTTTCTCTATAATAAAAATTCTTGGATTGAAAAATAGTTCAATCCAATATTATTGTGCTTTAATAATTAAGTTGAGTTGGCTCTGTGGCAAATCTGAGAAAGAATTGGTTATTAAAATGAATGAAGTAGATTACCCTTCCCTCAACAATTACTACTTTAGCTAATGTGGATATGACCCATGCAATTGAATCGACTGCATTTTTTAAGACATCCATCTCCCATAATTTTTGGAGATTTGATAATTTTAAAATTAGCTGCAGGGATTTCTGTGGTAGGCGGAGGGGCAGAAAGGGTCAATGTTCTTCAGCATTCATTCCTTCAAAGCAGGTGGGATTTGGGGTTTTGTTTGGTTTTTAGTGTTTTGTTTTGTCCTTTATGGAGGCCTGGTAGATTCACCAATTATCTTGGCCTTTGTGTTTATGGATTTCTATTTTCTTGGCTTCAGGTCCTTGGAAACATTTGTTTTGATGATGGCAGGAGGGTTAGTCATGTTTTATTTTTGTTGTTCCTATTTATTTTTAAGATCCTTTTGTTCAAGGCAACTTACAAGGTATTGTATAACCTGCATTTATGTCTCCACAAATAAAATACTCTTAGTAGTAACTTCTAATACAACTTTAGAGGGATAGTTAATAATTTGATGCCCAGTTCATGTCCATCAGAATGATTCTGCAGTATTAGTAGCTAGAACAAGGGTATGCTCTGAAAAAATAATGCTTGAAATTTATAATTGAATTTAGCATTTAAACTTGAAATCTCAAGTTTTGTAGATCAATTAATTTTGAGCTACCAAGCAGACAAATTCTTATAAACATATTTTCCTTTGCATCACCGAGTCAGTAAAAGTTGGAAAATTCTTTTTTCACACATTCCATTTTTAACTAAGCCTAAAGGTAAATTGCTTTTAGAAACCACATCCCAAACAAACAGTTTTTCATAAAGTTATGAGTAAACGAATAGAGTAGGCTCTGCTAGCATTCGGGACGTATGTCTAATTAGAACTCCCAGTATTTCAAACATAATTTACCAACGTTGAGGTTTTTAATTCTTAACTTTGAGTCCACTGAGATAAAACAAGTGACCTTTGTTGGAAATATGTCAAGAATCAGTTTTCTTAGGTTGACCTTTAGTTTCCTGGTCACCAAATCCAAAGCTGTTGGTTCCCAGGCTTAAAGGTGTCTGAACTTACTAAGGTTGTTAAAAGATCAAGGCAGAAAGCTAGCTTGGCTTTGCGGCTGTGAAGAACAGATCGCCCCCTCCCTTCTCCTTGATGCTTCTTTGTCGGTTTCTCCATGAGAGATGCTCCATCTCAACTGGCTCCATCTTTGCTCTAATATGAAGAATGCTGCACCTCTTGCACATCTTCCATTGTGTGAGGGAGACGGAGAACGCTGTTTTTACAATGAGACAGATGAATATCATCCTTTGAACTGACTTGACATACTTTCTAGTACAAGGCTCCATACTAGGCACCAAGGACTGCTGCAAATGCTCTCAATCACCAGTGTTCATAACTTAAAAGTGCTAACACAGGATTTGTAATGTGCTTGATAACTGTGTGACCTTGAGCAAGAAACTTAACCTCTCTCCAAAATAACTATTTCACAAGGTTATTGTAGTAAATAATTGAGATTATATATGAATATACTTAGCACAAAATGGGGCACATAGTTGCAATTGTAGATTGAATTTATGCGAAGCATATAATCATCAAAATGATTTGAACCTCAAGTGGACAAATGGACCCAAATCGACATTATCTGCCCCTAGCCATTTGTTAAATCAGAAAATTTCACTTCCAAATGAATAACCACATCTACCAATGACTTTAAAGTCTACATTTAGAACAAAATGTTACTCTAATGATATTCTGTTAATATATTTCAGAAAGGGGGTGCCTGGGTGGCTCAGTCGTTAAGTGTCTGCCTTTGGCTCAGGTCATGATCCCAGGGTCCTGGGATCGAGCCCCGCATCGGGCTCTCTGCTCAGCAGAAAGCCTGCTTCTCCCTCTCCCACTCCCCCTGCTTGCGTTCCCTCTCTCACTGTGTCTCTCTGTCAAATAAATAAATAAAATCTTAAAAAATATATATATATATATATATTTCGGAAAGAAGCTGACTGTGGTTTCTTTAGGAGAAAATTACATGTGAACCAAAAGAAGAAGGAATACTAGATATCTTTATTTCAGAATAAATGAAGGGTTACTTATCTGATTATAGGTCATTCAGATGATATAATTATTAGATGTCCATATGTAATTACAAAACATGCTTGTTTTTATAAGTTGATTTGAAACAATTTTACTGATCTCAAAGAACTAATTTCCTCCTAATCGAATGGCAAACCTTGCAGTACACCATATTAACTTTTAATATGCTAAAATTACCCATTAACTATCTTTTTCTTTAATTGCATCTACATCATGGCCCTACATTTATTTCAGCGATATGAAAGGAGTGATTTCAACTGATTCTCTCTCTGCATCACTAGATTTCTCTCTTGCTCTCTCTCCTTCACTAGAAAGTAGGAGAGAGAAGCATTCATCCCACCCACTTACCTGTGAAAAAAGGATTCTCCGAGGCTGCCAGGAATGAACACTGTAGTAAAATTGCAAGAAAATTTTGTTAAGAAACCTTTTCTCATCTGGAAGGTATTTGACTGAAACCTGAGGTGCTAGATTTCAGACAAAGGTGACTTTGGAGGAGAAAGTTGGTGCCAAACTGGATCAGTTGTTTCTGTGTTATGTAAGGAGGAGGAAAAAAAAATGAGCTGTTTATTCCTAAGCCATAAATTTAAGATTATCCTATTATACCAAATGACAGAATTTCCAAACCTCAAAACTCAGAGTTATATTTTCATGAACTATTATCTGTAGCCACTCAAAGCTAAATACACTTAAATATTAAATAATTTGTTTTGCCCAGTTATATTTAAAATATACAAAGTTATTTTATTCACTGTGTCAGCAGTGAATTCTAGTTGAACTGTGAAAATGGCATTGTTAAACAAAAGATTTTTCTTTTTAAATAGCTTTTTCCTGATTATAAAGAATATATGTGCAGTATAAAAATTATAGTATATATGTAGAGTAAAAACAAAAAATATAAATCACCAAATCACCCATAATCCTATCATCCAGAGGTAACCACCATTAATATTTTGTTGTATTTCTTTATAATGGATGTTTATCCACACACCTCCCAAAATACCCATTATATATAAATGCATATTAATGCTTTATTATAGAAAATTTTAAAACATAAACAAAAGTAGGTAGAAAGCATAATGAGTCCCATGTACTCATCAACCCATCCATACCCTCTTTTTCTTCCCTACTCATTTTATTTCAAAGCAAATATCAGAAATTATATCATCTTTTTTGTTTGTATTTGTCTTTGTTTTTTTAAAGATTTATTTATTTATTTTGGGGGGTTAGGGAGAAAGAGAATCTCAAGCAGTCTTCTGGAGGCTGAGCAAGGAGATCATGACCCTGAGCTGAAATCAAGAGTCAGATGCCCAACCCATGAGCCACCTAGGCACCCCTGTTTTTGTTTTTTTTTGGGGGGGGACAGACAGAGGGAGGGGAAAGAGAGAATTTTAAGCAGGCTCCATGTCCAGTGCAGAGCCCGATGTGGGGCTTGATTTCACAACCCTGATATCATGACCTGAGCCGAAATCAAGAGTCCAATGCTTAACTGACTGAGCCACCCAGACACCCCAGAAATTGTATCGTCTTAACCATAAATATTCCAATTTGGATCTTTAAAAGATAAGGTCTTAAAAAAAAAAAAAACATAACCAGGGCGCCTGGGTGGCACAGTTGGTTAAGCGACTGCCTTCGGCTCAGGTCATGATCCTCGAGTCTCAGGATCGAGTCCCACATCGGGCTCCTTGCTCAGCAGGGAGTCTGCTTCTCCCTCTGACCCTCTTCCCTCTCGTGCTCTCTATCTCTCATTCTCTCTCTCTCAAATAAATAAAGAAAATCTTTAAAAAAAAAACATAACCACTATCACATCTAAACTAATTAACAATAGGGCGCCTGGGTGGCTCAGTTGGTTAAGCGACTGCCTTCGGCTCAGGTCATGATCCTGGAGTCCCGGGATCGAGTCCCACATCGGGCTCCCTGCTCAGCGGGGAGTCTGCTTCTCCCTCTGACCCTCCCCGCTCTCATGCTCTCTCTCTCTCATTCTCTCTCTCAAATAAATAAATAAATAAATCTTTAAAAAAAATAAACTAATTAACAATAATATTTTAATAATATGAAGTATTCAGTGTTCAAATTTCCAATTGTCTCATAAATATTATAATTTATTTTCATAGTTTGTTTGAAGCAGGATCCAAATGAAGTTCCCATACTGAGATTGGTTGATATGTCTGCTAAATCTCTTTAAATATATATGGGTTTCCACTCTAATATTTCCTTGCAACTTATTTGTTGAAGAAACCAAGCTGTAGAACTTGACTTTTCACATTGCACCCCATAGTATAGTTTAACATCTCTTATATCCTGTGCATTTCCTACAACCATCTGCAGGCTTTATCAGATTCCATTTTTTGTTTTATGTGGTTTTTGTTTTTGTTTCTTTTTTTCAAGACTGCTTCATAGGTAGTGGTGTGTTTTGCCATTGGGGGGGCATAATGTGTAATAATCTCTAATTTTATGTTATCTAGAATCATTGGTTTATTAAGAATTGCAAAATAGAATTGAATTGAAACAAAACAAAATTCTTTTAAAAGAATTGCAAAATAGTAATATTTTAATCCCATTATTCTTTGAATTGATTTTCTGGCAGGTGCCAATGGTGGTCAAATAGGTGTTTTGTTATTTTGCTTTTCTTGTTGTTGTTGTTTTCAATTATCATTTGAACTCATTAATTGAAACATGTTCAATGTGTTTCAATACATCTTGTTAGTTATTCTTTTTTTTTTTAAGATTTTGTTTATTTATTTGACAGAGACATAGCGAGAAAGGGAACACGAGCAGGAGGAGTGGGAGAGGCAAAAGCAGGCTCCCCACCGAGCAGGGAGCCCAATGTGGGGCTCGATCCCAGGACCCTGGGATCATGACCTGAGCCGAAGGCAGACGCTTAACGACTGAGCCACCCGGGCGCCCTCTTGTTTAATTATTCTTATTAATGCTTAAATTATCCCTATTTGGCCTCTTCACATTAGCGCCTGACTTCTTTTGACATGACCCTAGTAGTCTTGGATAATGTCCTTGATATTTGGTATAAGGTGGTCTAGGTTCATCTTGTATAGTTCCACACAGTAAAAATCTATTTTTTTAAATCTATTTATATTTAAGACTTGAGTATGTATAAATATAATACCAAACCATAAGACAGAAGCTATTTATAATTGCAAAGACTGGAAACAACTCAAATGTCCATAGAGGACTGGTTGAAAAAGTTTGATGTATTCACACAATGGAATTCTGTGCAATTAAAAAATTGAATTTGGGATCTTTACATATACATATATGGATTGATCTCTAGGATACATTGTAAGTACATAGCAAGAGGGAGAAAAGCAAACATATAATTTATGTAAGAATGGATATAAATATATATTTGCATACAGATACACATATACACACACATATACATGTGTGTATGTGTGTGTATATATTTGCTTGAATTAAAGAATAAACAGTGGAAGGATAAACATCACAAAATAATAGTTACCTATAAAAGGGGGAAAAGAATGAAGTGGAAGGGATGGTGATAGGAACTAGACTTGTTTATCTTGTTTTGTAGACTTGACTTTGGAATCACATAAACATTTTACATAATTATGAAAATACTAATTTTTTTAAAATCCAATTCCTAATTTTTTTAAAAAGCCTAATTTTGTATCCAATTTGTGGCACACACATTATTTTGAATAACTTTAAAACACAGTAATTTGACTACATATCCCTAATGGGATATTTCCTAAGGACAAAAAGGACTGCAAAAACATTTTTTAACCATTTTTGGTAATCATACGGTTGGTGGTAGTGTCGATATTGCTGTTCTGGGTAATATGGGATAAGCAAATACTAATTATGGGATCTTCTAATTCTATCATGTTCCGTGTCCTTCAGAATCAGGATTCACAGCATGGGAGGAAGGAAATCGAGGTGTAAAAGAGAAGAGGTTAGGTAAAAACCTTGTAGTTCTGAAGTTGAATTAGAAGTTAGTGGTATAAGGCGCACTGGCTGGCTCAGTCGGTAGAACATGTGGCTCTTGATCTTGGGGTCATGAGTTCAAGCCTCACATTGGGCGTAGCCATTTCTTAAAAAAAATTTTTTTAATGTTTATATTTACATATATTTCTTAGCTCCTCTGTTCACTGAAAAGACCTAGAAATAGTGATTAAGGCAGGAGCAATGAGCACCATTGGTATCTATATTAGATCTGGCTGGGGCAGGAAAAATGTCTACACACATATACATATATATCATGAATACATATAGTCATGTATACATATATTTAATGTATGTGTGACATCAGTTATTTAGCTATTCTTCTATTTCTGGACATTTAGATTGTTTCCAGTTATTTGCAGTTATATACGATACTGCAACAAAGAATTTAGGCACGCCTTATTTTTTTAGTACAAATTCCTGTAAGTGGAATTACCTGGCCAGAGGGTAGGAATATATTTAAGCTCTTGATTAGTATTGTCAAATCGCCTCTAGAAAGGTTATATCAGGTTACACACCAAGCGGCAGTGCGGGAGAGTGACTGCTTCATCCCATTAATAGTTATTGACATTTTAGACATTTATATTGATATGTTTCTGCCAATATGATCTAAGTCAGGTAGAGTCACTCCGTTCTTTTTGTTTTTTCCTCTTTGATTTTCTTAGAAAGAGACTTTAAGAATACCACATGGAAAAATTACACTGATGTAACATTTTTGTGAATTTAACAACTGTGTATCAACAAAGACTAGAAGGGCCTTATCAAACTATGTGTATTACTTATAATTAATGTGTAAGCTTGCTAACACTTTAGTTGCAAACAAACATATCATGAATGTATTGATACTAACTTTTATTGCTTTTTGGTAATTTGGTAGCTACTTTTTGAAATTCCTGGGGTTCTTAATTATAACCCTACCTTTGCAGAACTCATTATATATGTGGAACTATTTCCCAGGCATAGTTTACAAAGTTAACTAGCTTTGCAAACACTTCTTACATGTACCTTCGGTATGCAATTCCATATGAATATCTTGAAACAAAAAAAGTAGATTATAGATAAAAATCATAGATGGTTAAAGCTAGAGGGATCTTAAAGTTCATCTATATAGGCTAGCTTCTTTACTTGATACCTTGAGAAACCAAAGCAAAGGGCATTGCATAACCCCCCTGAGGTTATATAGCTAGTTTGTGACAGTGTGAGATAAAAATCCCAATCTGATTCAATATTGTGTTCTCTCCGTGTAACTTCCTAGTATTAGCAAAACTTGAAGGCAATATGTAAAAAATAAAAATAACTGTTGTGTTAGGGAAATGAGATTTGGGGTACTTTCCTTTGAAATTCTATTGTGATGCTACCTTTGCAAAAAAAAAAAAAACAACCTATGGAAAACAGATCAACAACTGCATTTTAAAAATCAGGTAAAAGATCACTTCTGTTATTTAAAAGCTAGAAATAAATTATTCTAATAGAGATATATAGCAATCAAAATATATAGCATCTGAATGATATATATACACACATACATTCTACATACACACACATTCATACACTATTGCAAGCACTTTATTGACATTATCTCATTGAATTCTAACAATAATCTCAAGCACAGAGAGGTTATGTGACTTGCCCAGGTAATGTCATGAGTGTCAGTCAGGAGTTGAACCAAGGCAGCCATAGACACAGCGGATTGTTTAAAGTTTCAAGCCTTGATGGTCAGTTTCATTGCTTTGGAAGGTTACTATGATTGTCTGACTCTCCCGAGCTCTCTCCCTACAGGGTCAAAGCTTCCACTTTAGAAATCCATTCATTTGAATAATTAATGATGGAATTCCTCAGAGCAAAAAATTTTAGGGACAGTGCTTCTAAACCCCTCATCGCCCATTTGCTAACTATGTGACTTTCCATTCCTTGTCAATAACATAGTTTTTTGGAGGATTAAATAAGATAAACTTTTTAGCAGAACCATTTTTTAGCAGAACACCTGGCACACAATAAATATTCAGTAACAATCACTGCTATCGTCAGCATCATTGTCATCATCAATATTATTAATATCATTATCAACAGCATCACCATTATTATTTCTTTCCAATTAATCCCTTTTTAAATTCAAAAAATTGTGGAAGGAGTAATACATTATCCAAGGGGCTGGGGACTCATCAGTTGTTTTTTTCCCGACAGGAGAGGTAGTAAAGAGAGATTGAAAAGAGCAATGAGGGGACCCCAAAGGCGACTCAGAGCAGAGTTTTACCCCAAATTAGTTGGGATATATTTACAGAACAGTTCATTTTAAGTCCAGTGCTCTTACAAGGGATCCTTTAATTTTTTATCGGGTTTCCAGAGGACCTCTTAGGGAATGAGGAAGGGCACTGTTCTCAGGCCATGGACACAGACCGTCTTGTCTCTGCCCAAGGAATCCCATACACCATGGCCACCTGCCTGTCCACGCAGTGGTGGAAGTGGGCAAACAACCCTCAGCAAATGCTCTGTTTACTGTGCCTGGAAACAGGCCTTTTGCCATGGAAAAATTTCTCACCGTACCCATAGGTACCGGACACACATTGCACAATCTGAACGATCCTGTTAAGACTTCTCGCTAACCCGTGTACCTGCTGTGCTTCAAGGCTAGGGCTGAGTGCCATTTCTAGGCGTCATTCCACTTTTTACTCATGGACAACGTCTAAAGGGGGCCTGTAGGAGCATCCTCTAGAATCCTTGTCTGGTCACAGAGCCTGAAGCCTAACTGCTTTCTGCTTCTGCCTTCTCCCTCTGATCTAATGTATACTCTCTAATTTCCAGTATTTTATTTCTCACTTTTCGTTGTTATGAAACGAACGTAAGTACATGGTAGAAGATGAAGTGGTGCAAAGGGGTATTCAGTGAAAGGGACAACGACTCCTACCCTGATCCCCAGGGCCCTTGTCCAGAAGGAACTACCGTCTGTTCGCTCATTCCAGAAACATGGCGGAGTCCCTTCTCTGTGGCAGCCACTGCTCTGGGCGCTTCGGGCTGGGGAGCAAACAGACGGATAAGATCTCTGCCTTCTGGTGGGCATTGAAAGGGCACAAAGAAGACACCTAAGCAAATTATCCTTTTGTATATCAGAACCCAATACGTGTTACAGACAGAAACAAGCAAGGGAAGGGGACAGTGATCAGAGCCGCTGAGGTGATGTTTGAACACAGCACTGAAGGAAGATCGAGCTGGTGCTATTTGTGGGGAAAGAGTGTTCCAGACACAGAGAAAGCACATTCAAGCACGCCTGGCATGCTGTGGGGACAGGATTTTAAGTACATTTTTACAATTTTTATTTATAAAACACTTATAAAGTATCTACCACAGCCAGGCATTCTTCTGAGTACTTTATATATGTTAACTCTCTTAATCCTTGAAACAAGCCCAGGCACTCTTCTCATTCCACTGCAAAGGCAACACGAAACACGAAAGTTAGGAAAGTTGCCCCAAATCACAAATCAGTGAGTGGCCAGACCGAGACTTTCACAGAGGCTGTGTGGCTCCTGAGCCCGTGTCTTAACCGCTGCACTCCGCCACACAATAGGACAGGTGTCTCTGGAGAGCTGTGGGGCAGAATGGGAGCCGTGAGAGAGCCTGGAACAGAGGAACCAGTCCACACTTTCAGAAAATTCTGACACACGTACGTGCATTTATGTTTATGAATCTGGGTATATGCATGTGTATCCTTTAGGTCTGTATCCTCTTAGTTAACATGCTTAATGATAAAGTGTCAAACAATTTTAATTGATGGAGAGGAAAGAAAGATTTGATATTACATATGCTTTAGTTAAAGATGATATCCCATTAAATAATATTTTGGGCATGAGTGATTTCTTCTATTTTAAAGTCTTACAAATACTTCTCTATTCTGAGGTTCTGGCATACTTGTTTGTTTGATCAATGCTTCCCAAGATACCAAATCGACTTTTTTTTTTTTTTAACAACTCGGTGGTTTCTTATGTAGTCAAAATGTACAACCATTGCCAGTATCTAATTCCAGAACTTTCCCATCACTCCAGAAAGAAACTCCATACCTTTTAGCAGTCACTCCCAATTCTCCCCTCCCCACAGCCCCTGAAAATCACTAATCTATTTTCTGTCTCTATGCATTTTCCCACTGTGGGCATTTCAGATAATGGAATCATACAAAAAATTTGGACTTCTTTTACTTAGCACAATGTTTTCAGGACCCCTTCATGCATGTAGTATGTATCAGGCCTTCATGCTTTTTTTATGGCTGAAAAATATTTCATTGCATGCATATACTACATTTTGTTTACTTATTCATGAGTTGATGGACATTTGGGTTGTTTCTACTTCTCAGCCTTTTTGAATAATGCTGCTATGTACATTTGTGTACAAGTTTTTGTGTGAATACATGTTTTATAATTCTCTTGGGTATACCTAGTGGAATTGCTGTGTTCTTTGGTAACTATGTTTAACTTATCAAATCAGCTTTGAACACAATGTATTGCATACCACCTCCCTACTTGTAAGGGAAAAAATATAAGAGCAGATGGTTGCATTAGCAAGTGTCCTGTTCTGTCCTATTTTTTTTTAAAGATTTTATTTATTTATTTGAGAGAGGGATAGAGATAGCAAGAGAGAGCATGAGCAGGGAGGAGAGGGAGAAGCAGGCTCCCCGATGACAGGGAGGCCAATGTGGGGCTCGATCCCAGGACTCTGGGATCATGATCCGAGCCAAAGGAAGACGCCTAACCGACTGAGCCACCCAGGTGCCCCTATCTTGTCCTATTTCTATGAGAAGGTAGCAGATGAGTGGTGGTACCTATTTCTTGGGGCTTAATGTGTCAGGACCTGAAAATCATGGGCATTCACTGGGTATATTCTCCATGCAGATCCCACTTATTGTGGCCCCCTCCATATAACAAGATAGAGAGTGACCCTGAGGAAGTTGCCCTTGGAGTAAATGGAGGGCTCAGGCTTGAGTAACCCAGTCTCTCCAGGTACCCCTAATAGCACCATAGACGAGTCCGTCTGGAAAAGCGAAGGCTTTGAGAAGATCACGCTGTTCTCTAAGAATAATATTAACAATAAAAATGGAAGCCCCCACTTCTTAGCATTCACCAGATGCCTTGGATAGTGCTAAATGCTTTATAGCCTTTTTCTAGACCTATCGTTTGCTGGTAGCCACTTGAAATGTGGCTAATTTGAGTTGAGATAAACGATATGTGCAAAATACACATTAGATTTCAAAGACTTAGTACAAAAAAGAGAATGTAGAATATCCCACTAATTTTTTTAAAAACGTTGAAATGATATTTTGGGTATGTTAAGTAAAATACATTACTAAAATTAATTTCACCTGTGTCTTTTTACTTTTCTTAATGGGACCACTAGAAAATTTTAAATTACATATGTGACTCATATTTGCAGAGTCAAATTATATTTCTATCGGACAGTGCTTGTTCTAGACTATTCTTCACGGTAATTTGATTGGCTGGATGGTATTGTCATCCTCACATTGTGGGTGAGGAAATCGAGGTTTAGAGAGCTGAAGTCAATGGCCTGTGATCGCACAGCTGTGGCTTCCGCACGACTCTGTCTCCAAGCCTGAATTCTCTCCCATTGCTCTGTGCTGTCTCCCCATGGCCCAGAAATATAACCCCTGTGATACAGAAATGGTTATGACCATTAGTTACAGCAAAAAGCTGTTTTCACATCTCCCTGTTGAGCCCAAGAAGAAAACTGTCCATGCCGTTCTATAGGGTAGAATTCAGGTTATAGCTGGGGGAAATTGCTTATGGGAACGTTTCTTAAATGCTAACTCTTTGTAACGGTTTGGGGCTTACTCACCAAGGATAGGAGGTAGATGAAACTACTTCACAGATCACTTTCATTTCTATGATCCCGTATTACAATTATCTTCAGATTCCCATGTCAGTCACTGCCGTAACAGAGTGACACGGAGTAGAGCGGGCTGAATTAGTGCTTTTCCGTTTCATCCTTTTTCCCCCTGTAAAACGTAAGGCTTTAATTTCATCTGAATTTGTGAAAACCTCAATGGGACATTTTTCATAGCAATGCTGACCTCTTCCGAGTTGCAATGGAGAGAAGGCGGCAACTATTTAGGAGGGAAAGAGTTATTCCATTTCCTTTTTTCCTCCCTGCTACCATGAACCATTCTCTAAAATATGTGTGTCTTAATTCAGTCAAGTCTGCTTTTCCCCAAGGTATCAGCATTCATCACTCAAAAAGAATTCTCATATGTGCATATTAATGCTATTACCCCATTTTAAATACTGTAACTTAATTTTATGCTTACTTTACATATACTTATATATAACATGTATGGAAGTATAATTTACTTATTTTAACTTCAAATACCAAAGGGGAAGCCCAACTGAGAACACGAGTTGGTTGAGCTATTTTTCCATGATCGGGAGGATTGGGATAATTGGGAATCGTACTTTGCCTCAGGGCTTCATCCCAAATGTTTAAGCCCTCTCATATTCATAGGAGCTAGAAATGTTGCTTCCAGCTGTTAAACCAAATCACTCCCACTTTATTTCTTTTCTCCCCCAGACCACAAATTTAGAGCATACCAAGAAACATGGCAACTTGGCTCCTAAAAGATTAAGGGCAGCTCAAAAATCAAATTCTAAGAAGCTAAAAAATTTCTAAACATGTATATGCGTCATGTTTTATAATTTTTATTTTTAATGTCAAAGTCAATTTTTTTAAGATTTTATGTTGAAGTAATTTCTACACCCAACATGGGGCTCAAATTTACAACCTCAAGATCAAGAGTCGCATGTTCTACCAATTAAGTCAGCCAGGCGCCCCCAAAGTCAAATTTTTAGTGCCCTTAAATTAGGTTCACTTTAACTTAAATAGCTGCATGGGAGATAAATTCCACCATTTAATTTTATTTAGTCATCCTTCCTTAAAATTCCTTAGCGTTTTCAAACGTACTTCAGATGAGATGACAATGAACCACAGAGAGAAGAACTCAGGGAGAATGGTATTGGGAATGGTGCATGTGGCTGAGAATCAGATGACCTGAATCCTAGTTCTGTTTCAACAACAAATTAGCAACAAAACCTCAGGAGAATTTAAATTCCACATTTACTGGATACTTACTATCTTCAAGGCATTGTAGTAAGTGCTCTATGAAACACAAAGATAAACAAGACCGTGGATCCTTAAGGAACTTAATCACCAAGTAGGAAAGAATGCATACTCACAAAACTGGTATAATATGGTACAGAACGTGTGGGTAATGAAAGAGAGCTTATGGGAGCAAAGAAAAAAAGAAGCATAATTCCAGCCAGGAAGATTGGGAATGACTTTGTGAAGAAGGTGACATTTGAGGTGGTCCTAGAAGCATGGGTAGGATTTCTGGGTGGGGCTGGAGGGGAAGGGGAGACAATGTAAGCAAAAGTATATGGTAAGAAAGTGCACAGCTGGTTCGGGAAACTTGTTAGACAGGAAAGCACAGTTAATTCTGAATAATAATGGGAGATAAGTTCTGACTGCTCAATTAGAATCAGATTGTGGTAGAGCTTGAATTCCATTCTGAAGAATTTAGACTTTATTAGAGGAGGGGGCAGCAAAGATAAAGGGTGGACCCATAAATGATCAGCTTTGCTAGGATGATTGTTCTGACAGCACTGAGTGGTAGAAGTGGTGAACAGAAATATAAAAAGTGGGGAGATCAGTTAGATCGTGGTAGGGTTTAGACAATGGGAATGGATAAAGAAGGCAAATGCAAGAGACAAATGCATTTCAGAGGGAGAATTGACAGGGCTTGGTGAGGATTGGTTTTGAGATGCAAAAAATGACTAAGGTTTTGAGCATTGATGAATCAGAGGATGGAGATGCTGAGAATGTAGGAGGTTTGCTGGGAAAGAGGCTGAATTTGGTTTTGAACATATTTCATCTATTCTGAACATATTGGCTAATCATATGAAACAAAAGTCAATTCCCGACTCCCCTCTTTCCCAAACCCTTCAATGCCTCCCCATCCCACTCAAAATAAAAGAAAGCCCTTACAATGGCTGATAAAGCCTTACAGGTCCTGGTTGCCCACTTTCCCTTTGATCTCCTCTCTTCCCACACCCCTGTTCTCAGCACCGAGAGCCACACTGGCCCTCTTGCTCTTCCTTTAGGACTGCCTAACATATATCTGCCTTAGGGCCTTTCTTAGTGTTTTCCCTGCCTGAAAGCACCTTTCTTCAGATGATTCTTATACCTTGCTTCCTCTCTTCCTTCAGCTCTTACTCAAATGCCATCTTTTTAGAAAGGCCCTTCCTGATCATCGCATATAAAACGGTAACCATCAATCCTCCCTTGTCCCTTTCCCTCCCCAATTTGCTGTTCTCCACAGTACTTATCACCATCCAATATATTCAGTATTTACTTGTTTATTATCACACCCTGGAAACTGAAACTGCAAAAAAAAAAAAATTATAATGTAATAGTCCAATGTTTTCAAGGGTACAATGAGGTTTGTTACTCTCGCACATCATTCTTGGGACTATACATTGATATAATCCCTTTGAAAAGCAATTTGGCAGTATATATAAAAAGTCATAAAATGTTGATGTCCTGGAACATTTTATGTTTTGGAAATTCTGAAAATCAATTCTAAGAAGGCAATCTAAAATATGGAAGAGAAAATATACAGGAAAATGTGTATTGATGTGATATTTATAATATCAAGAAATTGGAAAGATTCTAAACATCTAACAATATAAGTAAATTAATATTCATTTATTTAATAATATATTATTCACCTATTAAAAGGATAGTTATGAAAACCCGGTTAGCAACAAGGAAAATGCTTATGAGGCACTGTTATATTTAAAAGCACAGAATTCACAATTGTATACAGTATGATTTCAGTTATCTTTAAATATGCATACAGAAAATCTAAGAGGAAATAAACTCAAATGCTGGTATTAAATGCATTAGGCTGATGGGGTTCTAGGTAGCTTATTTTCTCTAAATCTTTCAGATTTGCTGTATTTGTTATATCCTTTCTGTGATGTGGTTATTTTATGTTTAAAGCAATAACTTTTTTAATCATCAAAAGAAACTGCTGGGGGCGGGGGGGCACCTGGGTGGCTCCGTTGTTAAGCGTCTGCCTTCGGCTCAGGTCATGATCCCAGGGTCCTGGGATCGAGCCCCCCGTCGGGCTTCCTGCTCCTCGGGAAGCCTGCTTCTCCCTCTCCTACTCCCCCTGCTTGTGTTCCCTCTCTCGCTGTGTCTCTCTCTGTCAAATAAATAAATAAAAAATCTTAAAAAAAAAAAAAGAAAGAAAGAAACTGCTGGCGGGGGGGGGGGGCGGGTTGCCTGGATGGCTCAGTCAGTTAAGCATCCAACTCCTGATTTCAACTCAGGTCACGATCTCAGGGTTGTGGGACTGAGCCCCGCATCAGGCTCCTTGCTGGGCATGGATCCTGCTTAAGATTCTCTCTCTCCTTCTGCCCCTCCCTGAACGCCCTCTCCTTCCCTCTCTAAAAGAAGAAAGAAAGAAGGAGAAAAAGAAAGAAAGAAAGAAAGAAAGAAAGAAAGAAAGAAAGAAAGAAAGAAAGAAAGAAAGAAAGAAAGAAAGAAAGAAAGAAAGAAGGAGAAAAAGAAAGAAAGAAAGAAAGAGAGAGAGAGAGAGAAAGAAAGAAAGAAAGAAAGAAAGAAAGAAAGAAAGAAAGAAAGAAAGAAAGAAAGAGAAAAAGAAAGAAAGAAAAAGAAAGGAAGAAAGAAAGAAACTGTTGCTACAGGTCAGCTTACTCTCTAGACTGCATCTTTGGGTACCAGTGGAAAGTATGAGTTTCCAGGCCAATGGATGCCACCTTTAGGACTGAGGCCACTGACACCAATGGCTGGTCCTACAGCTCATTAGTCCCCCAAGTCTTAGCTCCCCCACCTCGTCATTCTTAACTTCTTCCTCTTCTCCACTTGCCTGCATAATTTTAGGCTGTGTCCTCCTGTCTGTGATGGTCACAAGCACGAAACAATGAAGGCTGAAAGAGCACAACTTGCTCATGCATCATGACAATGTTTATATGCATGCAGTGAGGCCAAACTGCCTCATCCATGTCTCCTTTTACTTTTTCATTTTTTCTTATTTTAGCCACCCCTCCCCCCATTGGCTGATGTTCAGGATTTCCCACTTGCTCTTCTTCACAGTGCTTATCATCATCTGATATATTATATATTTACTATTTTATCAACACAACTTAGAAACTGAAGTGGTTAAAAAGAAAAAGGAAGGGGCGCCTGAGTGGCTCAGTCTGTGAAGCATCTGCCTTCGGCTCAGGTCATGATCCCAGGGTCCTGGGATCGAGCCCTGTATTGGGCTCCCTGCTCAGCAGAGAGCCTGCTTCTCCCTCTCCCTCTGCCTCTTCCCCTGCTTGTGCTCTCTGTCAGATAAGTGAATGAAATCTTGAAAAAAAAAAAAAAGGAAATGACCCAATATCTACCTCCTGTACATTAAGCTCTTTCTATATATTACCTCACTTTATCCTCTCAAGCCAGCAAAACAAGTGTTAGTCACACTTAGGGATGAGGAAGCGGGCTTTGGGAGGTTAGACAGTTTGTCCAGGTTCACTTACCTAGGAGGTTAGCAGGTTGAAATTTAAACCCTTCTCTTTCTGACCTCAAATCCTATGCCCTTAGCCTGTACATGGATGAACACACATTAATTATTCAGATGGCCTCCATTGATTTATGATATAGATATTGCCCAGGTGAAACAAACAATTGAATAACTGAATAATTCAACCTGAAACTCTCAATTGACTGGTGCTGAGTGTCTTTGTGTCAGAAGTAACTGGCTCATTGCTTCAGATTTTTCTGCATATGTCCCCAGTATGGACTCAATAACAGGGTGGGTCTCAATAATGATTTGAGACTAAAACCAGCAATCTGAAGTATTTTAACTATGTTGGTTATCTGCAGTAATCTTAGCATTTAGTTATTAACTAAAATAATTTTATTTGTTTTGATTAATGACCTCAGTTGAAGGATTCAGAAGCTCTCCTTTGAAACCAACAGCAAATTTTTGATAAAACAAATTAGTTATCAAATATTATGTTAGGTCCTTTCAATCGGTTATTTGGACTTAAGAATTGAAACTATTAATAGAAAACATATAAGATGTCAAAAGAAATGTAAGATCCAGTCATGACTAATACCATTTCAGAGAAAATTTCTAACAAAAAGAGATTTTTCCATTTAATAATCCATTTATTTCAAGCATCACTTTAATAAAGATTCAAGCAAATTCGTTGTAATGAGACTGAAGGGACTGAATAGAATTTTCCAAGAACTCTCGCTCATAATGCTCACCATTAAAACAGCTCAACAGTGTTCTTTCTTGTCTGCCTTCTTTGGCTGAAGTCCCTTGTAGAAAAACCTTTCAGCTCCTGATACAGACGTGAGAAGCCATAACGTAATCATCCTCATCATGGCTAACATTTTTGAGTACTTACTATGAATCAGATTTTGCTACATACTGCACTTGATTATCTCATTTTAATGCTCAGAAGCCAACAGGTAGGCTCTATTGTTATACTCATTTTATAGATAGATAAACTGAGGCATAGAAGTATTGAGTAACTTACTCAAGAGACAGCATTTAAAATGAAACACAAGATATGTTATATTGGTTGTTTTGCCTTCTCCATGATCTGAGAAAATAACATTTTCTAAAGGAAACACCAAGTTTGACTTTATGGCTTTTATGTTAAAAGGGAAAGGGAATGGCTTTTTGAATTGCTGCAACTGTTATGGCGGTGATTAATTCCACTGGAGAAGTGGTTCCATGAGAGCTGAAATTTTAGATCTAAAAGGCTGAGAGTGCGTTTTCCTTGGGTCGTCTGTGCGTTCCTCATGACCCTGTGCTCCATCAACCTGTGCTGTAAACTTCCCTTCACTGTAAGCATGTTTTTCTCTCTGAGGGTTTTTAACTGGTGGAGCTGTCCTTGGTCTGAGAGGTCCCAGAAGAAAAGTTTTGCCTGGGGTCTCTGACCTGACACAGAATTGCTGTACTTCTCAGCTGATGTGTAGAAATCTGCCAACCCACCATGTAGAACAGATTGGGAGAATTCTTAGGAGAGGCTATGGAAACTCTGAAGGACACATTACAGTACATTTCTATGTTTCTCTCCATTTAAGCAGAGCTTTCCCACCTTAGTTCAGGAAATGGAAAACCGGGAGTTCCCTCACTCCGTAAACTAGTTTTGAATACCTACTTTGGGCAATATACAGTTTTAGACACCACAGAAGATAAAGATAAGCTCCTGCCCTCAAAGACTTTACATTCCAGGGATAAGACTCTCACACAACAGGAAGTTAAAGAACCCAACGTCATAGAGATGGATCAGAAGCCAATGGAGTGCCATAGATATCAAGAGTGAGAGGTTCAAGGCAGGGTAATGGAGGCGGAGGGAGGATGCTAAAGCGGGGAGTGGGTCCTCAGGTGAGAGAGGAAATGTAATAGAGGCCTTGAAGAGGAGGAAACTAGCCACAGAACAGAGTGTATAGTTCAACTCTACTTACTTAAAAAGGAAATAAACAAAAATTGTATTTGCAATATTAAATGCAGAGAGAAAGAGTTGGAAGGGTAGCTAGTAAATTGGGAGGGGAGGGGTGCCATCGGCAGATGGTGGGGAGTAGAGGGAAGGGCTAGAATCCATAGGGGCTTTCAGTTTTTACTGTATATATACTTCTATATTGTTTGAAGAGTTTTCCAAAGAGAATGTGGCCATGCACTGCTTTGTATGACTGAAAAATACAAAATTTACAAAAAGAATGAGTCAGAGTGGGGTTTGTAGAGCAAAAAGAAGATATTCTAGGTGAGAGGAACAGCTTGAGTCAATGTCCAAATGTGGAAATGTACAGGATATGTTTGGGGAAGAGTGAGGACCTGAGTGGGACCAGTACAAAAGGGACGTAGTAGAAGTGCCAGCTGGGGCCAGTGGAGAAAGGCTATGTGAAGGCGAGGCCTAGGAGCTTGAGCCTGTCACCCTTGGCCAGAAGCCAGAAAGAGTCTTGGAAGGGTTTAGTTCGGGGTTGATCAATCTAGCTGCACAAGGATTCATTTATTAGTGCCCATACTTGAAGACCCAGCAAAGTTAGATGATATGAATTCAAATTTACCTATCTTGCACACCACGCAAGATGGTGGACTGTCTCCTGTTTTCACTGCAGGAAGAAAGGCTCTGACTTATGCAAACCTGTTTTTAGAGTTTTCAGGAACCACCAAAAGATGGAAATGCTGTCAAATGCAATTGGGGAGCAGCCACATGTACCTGATCCACAGTATTAATTTCACCATAAATCTTTGTGTAATATTTGACATCTATGATGAATAATTCAAATGTATGAGGGAAATTGCGATCCCTAGCCTATGAGAAATGACTGAATCAAATGTGTAAAATTCGAGTAAAAATTACTTGATTCTAAAAATGAAATCAGATGTATTCTGTAATATGGTATTTGTTTTAGCTCATTTGTCTTTTCCTTGGGTGAACTGGTGAAATCAATATTTTCTTAAATATCCTGTTTATGATTATACAACTATTCAAACACTATATATGTACACATTATATTTTATTCACACACACACACTCATACAACAGACACAATGTAACAAAAATCTATAGCTACCTGGGAGTGGGGAAGTAACACTCCTACAAACCAATCTTGAAGGAACATTAAATCTAATATGAGGAAAAATACTGTAGCTACTTGAGTCATGCACTGTGACTCATTGTAAATGATTGGATTCTGAGTGAGATATTGACCAGCAAGTGGAAGAGAGACACAGCAGAGTCCCAGAATGATGATGCCTGTTAGGTTTGTAAAAAAACGTGGTCGCCTGCTGCAAATTATCTTGTAACCAGAAGTCAAGTTTGAAGAAGAAACTGACAATTAAAGCACTTTCAGTTTTCACTTTTCTTCTTGTTCAAACTTTAAAGACTTTTAATCCCCATCTTTCCCCCCATAACACCGCCCCACTCGATCTGTCCTTTTTCTGAGGCAGATGGAGCTCTTAATAGGCATAACTGAGTTTCCTGCCTTGTGAAGGGAAAACAACAGGGGACAAGATGAATTCAAAAAAGCTTTACAAATTATGTGGAAAGAAAGATTGCTGGTTTCATATGATGCATTTTCCTCAGAGCCCCTTCTCTGTTCTTCTTAATCCTTCTTTATCCTTTAAAATTACTTTGTGGCATGTCTTCCCATCACGAGGATGAGGGCAGCATGAGACATCTAACCTCAGTGTGTTGGGAGAAGGCAGGAATGCAAGATGATCCTGTGCCTTAGGTGATTAGATAGACTCATACAAA
The DNA here is from genome assembly GCF_009762305.2 of Zalophus californianus. Classification (NCBI taxonomy): domain Eukaryota; kingdom Metazoa; phylum Chordata; class Mammalia; order Carnivora; family Otariidae; genus Zalophus; species Zalophus californianus. The sequence goes on from NC_045606.1 coordinate 85,007,299, forward strand.
TTTTAGGAAGACAGTTTGGAGAATGATTTAAAAAAAAAAATCTCCTTTAAAAAAATCTAGACCAGAAAAAAATTCCTCTAATCATTTTAATGCAGTTCTTAACACTGATTTAATCAATTCAATCTGGTAAATATGTACTACTATCTACCAAGTTGAATAAAAAACAATTCATGTAGTCCTGATAGCATTGTGCTAATCAGCAGGATTATAGAAGTACCGAATCTTCGCTTCTAGTAGAGTTTGGACAGGGGAAGTCTGATCTCTGCCTCTCTCCTCTCTGTTTCAGTCTCTCTGTCTTCCTCCCTGATAAACAGGTGCCCTATATGTATCTTCGCTTGGGATGCAATGCATTGTTTGAATTGTATCTGAGTAAGTCTGAAACCCCAGAATTGGAGAAAAAACTTCTTCCTGAATTTGATGTTCTCTAACACACAGAAAGAAAATGGAGCTTCTGAGTGACAACAGCTTAGACAGATGCTGAGAAAGATATTTATTTATGTGTGCAGAAGTGAGCGAGAAGGTCATTCTAAACAGAAAGGTGGGAGCCGATTTTGTAGTCACACAGAACTTTCTAAAGAGAGGAATGAATAGGATTGGTGAAGAACTGATACACCAAGATAATGCTGAGAGAAATTAGGAACAGCTAGAGAGTTAGGATATATTTTGGAGAAAAAAATAAAAACCACCCTGAATTTATCTACTTGTTCATCAATATGTTTGAGATGAAACATATGAAAATATGCAAAAATATAAATATCACTCTGCTGATGATATTGCAGATCCCCCAAAGCAAAGGAACACATGCCCCATTCATTCCCTGTTGACATCAGACAGTTTATCAAGTGTTTGTGACCTAAAATGAGTGGGGGAAACTTACTATCTTTAGTTCATTTCTGCTTTCCCTCTAAGCTCAGGGATAAAACTTCAACGTGTTTATAGAGCTAATATTTTATTACATTTAATTTTCTTAAAAATATATAAACATATTGAACACTTATAATTTATGACATAGCCTATATATTTATAATTTACTTATATGAAATAATGTGTTTCTTTGAGGGGGGAGGGAGAGGTAGAGGGGGAGGGAGAGAGAGAGAATCTTAAGCAGGCTCCATGCCAGCTCAGAGCCCAATGTGGGGCTCAATCTCACAACCCAGAGATCATGACCTAAGCCAAAACCGAGAGTTGGATGCTTAACTGACTGAGCCACCCCGCCGCCCCTATATGAAATAATTATTAAAATATACAATTAATAGTTCCTCAGAGTCATATATTTTCATATATTAAAGTGTTCGCTCATGGGGCGCCTGGGTGGCTCAGTCATTAAGCATCTGCCTTTGGCTCAGGTCATGATCCCAGGGTCCTGGGATCGAGCCCCGCATTGGGCTCCCTGCTCCACAGGAAGCCTGCTTCTCCCTCTCCCGCTCCCCCTCCTTGTGTTCCCTTCTCTCTCTCTCTCTCTCTCTCTCTCTGTCAAATAAATAGATTTTTTAAAAAAATCTTTAAAGTGCTTGCTCATGAAAATACTTTCTTTATGTTAAAATATTTTAAGTACTTCAGTGTTCTGCTTTTGTGATACTAAGAATGTTGGGTTTTTTTTAAGATTTATATTAAGTGTTTTTCTCTTTTCTCTAAACAACAGCTAAATTTAGAGGTTCTGTCTTATGTCACAAATGATCCTTGTTGGTACAAAAAAAGTTTATATTTTGAGGGGCTATGGAGACTTCTTGTCCTTTAAGCCTTATTTACAAAGTTTTTCTCAATTGTTTTTTAATGTCCCTCATATAAGCTTGCCAGCAATAAGCAAAAATAAAGCTGGGACTGTGTCAAAAAATTCACTGGCCCACATTCATCCTTTTTTCAGCAGAGTTTACTCAATAGTGTTCCCCATTCAGCTATACTGTGCCAGCCAGCGGAAACAGCTAGTTGTTGTCTGAAATGAAGAATAATTGGAAACATGGTTCCTGTTTCTTTTCCTGCAAGTAACAATTCATCCATTTAACATTCTTTTGGTGCTCTTTAATTGTGTGCTAGACAGCGTTGTGCTCACTGGTCAGTTGAGGCCAATCTGAGAAATGTTAACCTTCTATTCCCGCTGCTGACCCTCCCACTGGGAAGTAGTGATGACCATCTGATGGCCTGGCACCTCCACCTAGAGTCAGTGACATGTGACACCAGCAGCTTTGTGTAGGTAAATGGACATCACGCTGGAAAATGCTGGGCTGGGAGAGAGAGTAGTAATTATAAAAGATAAAATTTCTAGCTATTATGATCCCAACTCTAGAGGTAAAGAAACAAAACCCAGGAAGGTTAAGTCACTTGCCCAAGGTCACTCTGCCAGCAAGCTGTGGAGCAGAGTGTCTAGATGCAGGCACCTTTCTTCTGTACCCTATACTACAATAGCTCTTGTCCTTTATGGCCAAGTATATGATTGGTTCTATAAATATTCCATACACCTATAAAAAGATTGCATGTTCTCTTTTCATAAAGTATAAATTTATTGTTTTTTCTCCTCTATACTAATCACACACATAAACCCATATATTCATGCATGTTTAATAAGCTTGTAAGTTATATTATCGTCTTCTGTATTCTTGCTTGTTTTTTATTTCATATTCTATCAAATTCTGAAAGAGCTGCATTAAAACCTACTACTGTGGTTGTCATTTCATCAAATACTACATGTCTTTCTAGTGGGTTTTTTTTCTCTTCTTTTTTAAAACTCTCTAGTGGTTTTGATTTTTAAAATTTTTATGCTATATTTTTTAGTGCATAATAGCTGACAATTATTATATTTTCTTCAAGTTTATAGCTGTACCACAGGAAATTGAGCTGACTCCATGTAAAATGATACCAAAATAATAGTGGCTTAAATAAACAGAAATGTATTTTTCTCAAACATAAAAAATAGCTGGTGGTAAAAAATTGAGGACTGGTATAGAGGCTCCATGGTCATCTGGAACGCAAGCTCCACTTGTCTTCCTGCTCTGATGCCTTTTAGTATCTGGTGTCTGTTCTCCAAGTCATGGTTGCAAAATGGCTTCTGCAGCTCCAGCCATCACATGTATATTCCAGTCATGAAGGTGGAAAAAGAAGAAGGCAGAAAGGAGTAGCTTCCAGCTTAATTAGATGCCTGCAGGCCCACCCACTAACGTCTGCTTACAACTTACCGTCTACCCCATTTGTAAAAGGATAGGAAAATTAATTTGTTTTTATCTGTACACATTGCTGTGCCAAATTAAATTGAGGTTTTGTTAGCAAGGGTGAAAAAGGGATGGGCATGGATGGCATAGGCATCTAGCGATCTCTGCCACTGCGCCTTTAATCTTCCCATCCTCTTGTTCCTATTTAATGTTTTTGGCCTTGAATCTGATATTAACACTGTCACTCCTGGTTTTGGATTTGTCTGACATATATCTACCCAATCATTTGTTTTCAAACTTTCTTTGTCACTTAATTTGAAGTGAATTTCTTATACATAGCATGTTTTTCAAAATAATCTGAAAGTTTGTCTTTTGAAAGGGGCATTCAACTCATTCAATTTTTATGGTAATAGATATATTTATTTTTATTCTTTTTTTTTTTCTTTTTATCCCTTATAATGCTTCACTGTTTGTTTTTTTCCTTTTTCTCCCCCTTTCCTTAGGTTTGCTGGCTTGATCTTATTTTAAGAGTTATTTCCCTCCCCTCTGTTAAGTTGAAAGTTTTCACATGAAGTGCTTAGGTGTCTTAAATAATTAAATGGTTTTTTTTTTTCTGACTGAATAACCATATCCCTGTATCTCAGAGATTCATTGTGAATACACTAAGGAAGAAATGCAATATATTTCTTCAAAAGTAGAGGAAGGTCATTGGCAGCATGTAATAATTAAGGAAGTTTATTTTCCTCACTCCCTTCAACATCACACATAGACAGCAATGAACTCAAGCAGAGCTGGAAATGAGCCCTGTTTCAACCGAACACCACTCCTGTGTGTAGCACTTTCCAGATTCCTTTCAGAGTCTAATTATTGAAGGAAAAAGAAAAGCTATTATCCTAGATTTTGAAAGTCCACATGGGAATGAATTATGATAAGTATTCATCCTTACATTTCTCTAAGTCTTCACTGAATGCAAAACAAGTTCTCATGAGTGATAAAGCAAACAACAACAGTGAGTAAGACTGCAGTACATTTCGTGGCTAACTATTCATTGGTTTTAAAAGAAGTCTTAAAACCTTTTTCCGTGGAAGGCTTGAGTTCTACAAAGTTTGTTATAGTTCTGTAAGGAACTTGCATATGAAATTTAGCTCCAGATTACTTGGTGAAATCATTAAGCCTTTCTTGATACTTTTACCTTTTCATGAATACATTACTTCCGAAAGGACCTTTTTTTCTCTAGTCTGGCTTCAAATTATACCTTCCGCTTCATGCCACAGCAGTATACTTGTTCCCAAGAGCAACTGAGAATCTTAAAATTAAGCGAATGGTACAAGTGTTACCATCTAGGTAGGAATTTTCCTATTTTATCATGGAGAACAATGTAAAAAAAGAAACCAAAGTTTTGCTAAAGCCATATAACTTCTACCCAACTTCATCATTCTAACTTACTTCTTTAGTTTTTAAATATTTTTTTAAAGATTTTATTTATTTATTTGACTGGGAGAGAGAGAATGAGCACACGTAGGCAGAGCGGCAGGCAGAGGGAGAGGGAGAAACAGACTCCCCGCTAAGCAGGGAGCCCGATGCGGGGCTCAATCCCAGGACCCTGGGATCATGACCTGAGCCAAAGGCAGATGCTTAACCGACTGAGCCACCCAGGCGCCCCTAACTTACTTCTTTAAAAAAAAAATTATTATTATTTTCGATTCCCTGGGGGTATGATTTGGCTACAAATTGGTATGCATTTTGATGAATCTTACCACAATAATTCCATACAGCAAACTACTTGTACTTTGCAAAAAATTTTATATATATCTAATAAATAATATATTACATACAAGAAATGCTCGGCCTTGAAACATTTAGGTTATAATATTTGTCTTGGGGCTCTCTCTTTCTCTTCAGGATCAAGAATGGAGTGACCCCTCATTCTGTCACTCACTATCATATCATTGGGGCAAAGAGACAAAGACTCCGTTCTGTTGTCGGAAGTGACTCCTTTTCCATTATCACTATTTTCCTGCAACACTTTAGTCAAAAGGAGCAAGGCACTATGTCACAGGTAGAGAATAATTAATAAATTAATAAATTTAAAATGTCCTACCCTTGTCCTCTCGTTAAGTATTTTCCCTCTAGTAGCGACTATGTAAGAAGCTAGCCCCACTTCAGCCTCAAGAGAAGTGACAGAGATACGAGAATGAAAAAGAAGAGTGTCTGACAAAAATACAATTATTTTAGGAAACTATAGATAAATAAACATGTTATGAGATTTGAATCAGCATGTAGTGTGAGTTTAATTTTATTGCCTACTAATATTGATTAAAAATGAGGATTCACAAGATTGGCCCTATGTTGAAGCTGGATGACAGGTCCATAAGGATGGGTTCATTTATACTATCCTTCTTCCTTTGGGTATGTTTGAAAATTCCCGTAATGAGTTTTAAAAAGAAAAGAAATAAGGTTTCCAAAAACTGTTCTGGATCGGTTAATTCTGAAACACGGATTCCTCTTTTTATGCCCATCAAAAAGGCATCATAAATATGTTCATTAATGGAGTTCACAATTGGTTCGGATTCAGTATATCGACAATTTTCTTCAACCCCATGTCTTAGTCCTGTAGTGGATGCTCTGTGATCGAACTTGGAAAATAACAGACTCGTCCAGCTTTCATGAGTTAAGTGAGGAAAAAAAATCCGTGACTAAATTTTATATCTTACAGAAGTATTTGAGGAATAACCATGTTTAAAAGGAGAGTTTTCTCATGAATTGTATAGAATTCTGTTACTATAGAGAGACTGCCTTCTTTGCTAAGAACAAGTAGGCAATAAAGATTATAAATAAATGAACCATTCTAAAAGTCTGTTTCATAGTGTCTTCTCTTTGTAAAATTTCTCATATAAGGTGCAGCTTCTTCATTTTCTTCTCAGCTGGCCTGGGCTTAGGACGATGATCTGCCACTCTCATGTATCAAGTAAGTGCTAGAACATAGAAATATGTAATCCTTGCCTAGGGTACAGTTTGAGTGGGTAGATGTGACACCGGAAAGGCTCTGGAACTCTAGTGGGGTACAAACGCAGTGGTCTCCAGGAGGCCTGTGTGATAGATGTGACCATGGCATGCTTGGCGACTTTTCTGGTTGGTTTGCTTAGATTTCAACCCAACTTTAACGATAGGGTGAAATGCATACTACATGGTATCAGGAAGATGTGGAGCGGCTTTGCCACTCAGATAAAATTAAATGCTTAGAAATAAAACCCCTAAAAACTGGATATAGGGAAGAAAATATTTTATCATTACAAATCAATCAGATTTTTACTAAATGCCTCTTCTGATGATTGCTCACACTTTAAAGCTAGCAAATCTTGGTTTACAAAATACGTTCACATAGATTATCTTACCTGATCCTCCCCACGAACCAGTGAGGTAAGTGGGGCACTCTTAAGATGAAGAAATCGCATCTCAGAAATGTAAGTGCTTCCTGAAGGTCTTGTACCAGCTAGATGGGGCCGGGGGCCCAGAAACCACCCAGGTCTCCACACATCGTCCTGTGGTCATTCCCTGTTGACCGCCCAGTATTATGCTTCTCTAGCCCATGTTTGGTCCTGTGGGGGATTGAAAAGGAGTAAAGCCATGATCCCTGCCCTCAGCGAGTTTATGATCTAGATGGGAAGATAATAAGTTTTACATAAGAAAGCAGAGAATTATTAAGCATTAAACTGTATGAAATGGGCTATAACTACAATAACATTTGGGTTATTTTAATTGGAAAATAAGGCGTGATAAATGCTACCCAAGCACTGAAACATGCATTTTTAGGTGCCCAAGAACCCTGGTCAACCGAATGTGTCTCAAGTCTTCCAGCCAGGCAATACGTGCTTTCCTGGAGGAGTCCCATGACTGATTCTTGACCGGGAGGAAAGCCTGTAGAGGAGAAAGGAGAAGACAATATCTTTTCATACACTATCCTGTACTTGCGGGTACAGTCTTGCACAGCTCCCCAGTGACACATGGTTGCTTGCAAGAGCCAATTCTTAAATTGCTGAATTCTTATTAGCCTCTGTTGAACTTCCACTGAGAACCGGAAGCTTGTGGTGGAAGCTAGTCCTGGCACATCTTCGTTAGATCCTCCAGGCCATCAGTGGAGGCTACGAAGCAAAGTGCCTCTTTGCCTCCTCCTATTTACCTAACTGCAAAGGGAGGAAAGTGGAAGAGTCAAAATTTTTTTAGAAAACTGCCTAGAGGCAGAAGAATGGGCACGTTTGTTCTACCCTCAGAGGAACCATGCACTTCAAAAGTCTGTGGGGAATCTGTGGGCACTTTTATTTCCTGACGTTCTAATGCTCAAACCTAAAACTTTCCAAACCCATTTTTGTTTTAGAAGCAAAATTCTACTGGAAATATCTGTTCTTTCTTTTTTGGCAGAGTAAACCTGTCCTCAGAGACAGCTGCAGGCCAGTCACTGTCTGTGGCTCCCCTACTGAGTGGTGTATTCCCTGGGAGGCTCCATGGGGACTTCCAAAGCCATCAGTGAGTGTCTGGTAGCAAGACTTTAAAATAATGCACATGGTTATCCAGGCTTACCGGCATTATGGACACTCCTGTGCAGCCTTCTTCAAAGTGCTAATTTGCTTACATGTCCTTTGGAGTAGGCCAGCATGGGTGCATCTCCTATACAACCCAGCAGTCACATGGCAGAGCAGTGCTGGAGTTACTCCTCAAGGCTTGATGCCTGCCCACCTGAGAGGAGGAGAGGGCATGGGAGAAATCAACTTGGAGTGGGAATGCAACCGTAATGTGCTGTGTGCAAATGTGAGGGTATGCTTTGGAGGCATGGTCAATGCTTCCAACAACACTGAGCACTGGAGAGCAAATGTGAACACGTGCTGTTTGACTCCGAAGCCCAAGCACAGAATGGCTACTGCTGGACCACCCCTGCCCTCAAAGAGGCAGCCACTGAGTTATTTTTTCAGGAGTGGCGTGGATTTATGCTGAGTCATTCAGGCTTTCATTTCACCCAGTGGTTATGAAAATGGATTCTAGAACCAGCTCTGACACATGTGTGACCTTATGGGCACGTTAGTTAAAAACTCTCTGTGCCTTCAATCCCCCATGTTAGGACCTTTCCCAGCACATATTATTCACTGTATAAGCATCTGTTGTTTTCATACATTCGGTCTTCTAGTATTAACATAAAACCTCTGCTCTGGACACTGCTTCGTGTTGAGATGTAAAAACAAATACGATACAGTATGTGCCTTCAAGTGGGTTTACACGCTACATTAGAGCCTCAGGCTTTATTTCTCTTCTGTGCCTAGCACAACAGAGGTACTCAATCAATGTGTTTGAATGTATGACTGGATTGAGGAAATGGGCAAGGATACTGATAATTTCAGTTACATGACTATATTTAACAGTGCCTGCCACACAGGAAGAACCTGGCACTGTATAAGCATTCTTAGCTATTTTAATTATTAATTTGGTAGAATAAATGCTGAGATTTTGAGCATGGACTAGAGGTTGAGGGCGAGGAGGTGGAGGTGCACTCAGGGAAGTCTTCCAAGAGGCAGTATCATTGAGCTTCGTTTTGATCAGTGAGTGGGTGTTAGCCAGTAAGAGAAGAGGGCTAAGTGTGTTCTAGGCAGCAGGAACATTGTGTGCAGAACTAGAGAGCCGTGAAATAGCACAATACATTCAGGGAGCTCCGAGTGGGCAAGTACGACCAGAGTCCCATCCTCGTGGCGACATACAGCATGTGCTTGTTAAATGAGTATTTGAGATCAGAGGCTGGGAAATGAAACAAAACAAATGCGACATCGCTTGTGTCACCTTGGCCTTTAGCATTGACTACATAACCAGTCCCCGACCCAGTGTCTGGTGAATTTTATGTTGTTTGGTATAGTACTTGCCTTCGTACAAATGCTATTAGTTCTCCACACAGTACTGCGCCATGGTCAGCCCCTTCTTGTCTTCTCATTGAGGATATGAACTGGCTTCATTTATCTGCCTTTCCAAAGTGATTGAGCTGAATTAACAAGAGAGTTGATGGGATCATTGTATAGATGAAGTTGTTTTTGCATAGTAACATAGATTCTCTAGATCAAGGGTGAGCAAACTATGGCCTGAGGGCCAAATCCTCGCCACTGCCTGTTTTTGTAATTAAGTTTTTTTTGGAGCACAGCCATGCATGTTTGTGTACATGTAGTCTACAGCCCCTTTAGCACTATTTAACAGAGCATAGTGACAGAGGCTGTACTGCCTGCTCGGCACAAAATATTTACTAGCAGGCTCTTTGCAGAAAACATTTGCCAATCTTGCTCTAGGGTCGTCTCTTCTAATCGGATGCTAAGGAGAAATCAGCTAATATTTAAGACACAAGATTGAGTTGGTGTAGAACCAACATGGCAAACAATAGGTTATTAAATTTTTTTAAAATTCTCTGCCAGGAAGAGAGAGCATTACAAATATGTTAGCCATAAAGAGCTCAATAAATATGTATACATGAATAAACACAGATTCTGTGATTGGCCTTCAGACTTGACTCTGAGCTCCTGGCAGTGAGGGGGGAAAAAAAAAAAAAGGGAATTGACACCTTTATCCATTACCTATTGCTTCATCACAAACCACTTTAACATGTAGTGGTTTAAACCTGCTACCATGTACTATTTCTCATGAGACTGTGAGTTGGTTGAGTGTTTTTGCTAATCCAGGCTGGGCCCGACTGATCTTGGTGGGCTTGCTCATGCATGTGTGGGCAGCTGGTACATTAGCGCTGGGCTGGCTGGCCTGGGATGGCCTCAGCTAGGCTGGTTCGTCTCTACTCCACATGATCTCTCATCCCCCAACAGGTTAGCTTGGGCTTAGGCAAGTATCCGTGGTGGGTTCCAAGAAAGAAAATGGAAGCACACACGTGAAGATTTATGCTTGCAACTGGCACAGTTACTTCTGTTGCATTCTAGTGGCCAAAGCAAGTCAAAACCCAGCCTAAATTCAAGGAGCCAGGGAATAGACTCTAACTCTTGGTGTGAATTGCTGAAAAGTCATGTTGCCAGGGGTAGAGAAACAAGAGGGAGAGAATTGGGGCCATGATTGAAGTCAGTCAAACAGCATCTAGATTAGCATTTTTCCAACCAAAATATATATATTTTTAAAGTCATCTCTGTGGTCTAAAGTGGAAAAGAATAGTCATCATATGTTTATTCAGCCCAACCCACAGGTATGAATCATCAGTGTCTTCAACTAAGAGGACCGATATCTTCTAGTTAATGACAGAAGCGGAGGAGGAATGGAAAGAAGCCTGTCAGAGGTATGGTACTATCATATGAGACCCAGACCCATATTAAAATGCCACTTGACAAATTTCACCAGGGAATCAGACTCCATTTTAATGGATTAACGGAATAAGCAAAATCATTATTAGAGAAGTAACCAATGACTAAACTCAACATTAGCTTTTGAGACTAAAGCCGAAACAGACCTACAATATTCCCGGTGACAATTCCCATTCCAGTCCACTTCTGTTTTGGGTTTGCATTAAAATTGGTCACCGTATTCAAAGACAACATTGCTATCTATGGATACAGGTATGATAAAAAATACAGGTAGGAATAAATATTCTTTTTTAAAACTTACTAGCCATGCGACACCTTTTTTTTTATTGCTGTAATATCTTCATTACTACCAAACTTGCCTCAATAAATAATAAGCATAAATAGCAAAAGTGGATGCCAGAAATCCTCCTTAACTGTTCTTTTCCTGGTACCATGGGTTGTCAGTAAGAAGAGAGTAACCTTAGGTAGCTCTTACTCCTTACAGTCATTCAGAATCCCCTAAAAATCAAAACAAACTACTAAAGGCAAAATCAAAATTGCCAAACCACCCAGACAAGCCCCCCAACCTAGGTTTGAGAACGTTCTTTCTGGCCTAGAGCCAGACAGGTTTTTGGCCTTGTTCTCAAGAAGCCGATGGCTTTACACATGGTCTTCCATGGCATTGTCACCATCAGACTTCTGTGGTAGGGCAGCAGGACATGGGGAAGAACATAATGGGATTTAAGGAACTATTGGACGCCTGTTGACTCAGACATTGGGATCAGCTGTAAATGGAAATGCATGTCAATTTCGATGGCGTGAAAAGGAACTGGAGTGTTATTATTGAAGAGGTGGAGAGGAGGCCTTCAGGATGCTTGCAGATGACTCGTTTCTGGGAGGGTTGTGGGGAGGTAGAGCTGTCTCGGGAAGAACAAACGAAGCTTCCAAAATGTGGGTTCAGGAAGTTAACCTTGGGCGGATCACATAAAGGTTAAATGAGATATATAAAATAGCTGGCAGAGTACTTAGGAGGGTAGACCTCAATAAATGTTGGTTTCTTCCCTCTCTTTGCATCTCCCACCCACCTTAGGGATTTCTTAAAAAAACAAAAGACCTGCCAGCCAGCTGTCATTAGAAAGATGTCAAATACGATAAGCTGCTGATAGGTGGTAACGATCAACAAAATTCACACTCAGGTGGATGGAGCAGGGCACGTCACCTCTCCCGCCCCTCTCCTTATCACAGCTTGGAGGCAGCACAAAGACATTCCTTCCTTCCTGCAGAGGAAGTGTGTGTGTTCTCTCAGACCTACCTTGGCGTTCCTTGATGTCTTAGAGAAGCAGATGACCCTGGCTGAGCAAGACAGTCAGCAGAACAGCAGTCCTTGATGCTGCAACTGGAAATTTCCATTCTTTGCTTGCAGCTCTGAAAAAAAAAAAAAAAAAAAATCTAAAGAGCCCAGTAGCTGGGAAATTTCCACGATGGAAAATTTTAACATATTCTTTAGCTCTAAACTATGCAGGTTTACGGAGACTATTTTTTTTTTCTTTTGGTAATTTCCTTCTTTAACAATAATTTATGAACATGGTAACGCTCCAGCTGTGGGAAGAAGGAGGGCAAGATGACTTGCTGGAGAATGGGTATGGTTGGCTAGTTGTAGGCTGGACTGTATACACATTTGACCACCCGAACCATTGAAATGCAGATCAGTACAAGACCCACGGGTTGGGAACTCATCCAAAATAGAGGTAGTTTGCTCTGGAGCACTGCAGAGAAATCTGTGTAGAGACTGGAAGTGGAAAGTGGATGGATACAACTTTGGAACAGGAGATGGTGAGTTCTATTGCTGCAAAGAAAAATCTCAAGCAGATTCCTTAGGCCACTGCTTCTTAAATGTAAACAAGCATATAAATCACCTGAGAATCTTGTTAAGATGCAGATTCTGATTTGGTAGCTCTGGGGTGGGGCCTAAGACTCTGTGTTTCTAACAGGCTCCCAGGTGATGCTGATGCTGCCCTTCTGAGGACCACACTGAGTCACCAGACCATAAACAAACCTCATCACTATGAGGTCAGCTTGCCTTCCACAGCAAAACAGAGTCAAAGGGCAGCCAGAGGTGAGCTCCCCTGGGGTCGTTTTCTTAGGTTACAAAGCTAGGGTCTAAGAGTAGAACTGAATGCCTTCTGGAAAGATGCTTCATGCAAGTCTGAATAAAACGGATCTTTTGAAATGTCGGGATGCATACAGTTACCAGAAGGCTGCCTACTCAGCAGGCTGGAGTTGATGCTTTCTAGAATGCAACGTCTTTCCAGAGAAACCCCTGTAACAAAAAAGGTAGTGAGGATTCCTATGCTGGTCCCGTTTCCTCAGTGATTCCCTAGCATTGTGGCATGTGGGGTGAAACACCAGTGGACTAGCTCCAGTTATTAAAGGAAGGCTGTTGGCCAGCATGGTGTAAAGAGGAAAAGGAATCTGGGAAATAAATTACTTCCATCTCAGCCAGAATAATTGTTTCACGTTTACTGAAATAAAATAAAAAAGAAATAGGAAAATTTTCCATTTTCTTAACAGCTAGCTCACCTCTGTGCTACCTATTTTCCTGAGAGAGAGAAAAAGAGGGCGATAAAAATCTGTGGCATCTTTACTCCCAGTGCTACCTCCAGTTGATCTGTAACATATCTGCTGTGTGCATCTTTAAAGCAACATTTGTCCTATTCTTTGTTTCCCATTCAACTGAGCGTCGTAAAGTATACAGAGGAACGTATGGGAAAAAAGGAGGAGGGAGATTCCCATCATGAAAATGTGATGTTGAAATCAGAGTATGATAAGCGTGGAATGAATTTGATAATATAAGTATTAGAATACATATTAAAAAAGTAAGTAACTATTCTAGTACCCTAGCAGCTACATAATACTTAGAAATTCTAAATGGCTTACATTTGGATTATTTAGGAATTTGGACTTCTAGTGATTGGTTGACATCTTCTCTTTCAAAAATCTTCACTGTGGGGTTAAGACATGATTCGGCATTGAAATAAACTTCCTGATGCTTTAAACACAAGAGATCAGTTTGGGTTGTTTTTCCTATAGGTCTCAATGAGTAGTTATTCACCTAAGAACCATCTTACAACCTATAGCCAATCAAATAGAATTTGATTGATTGACTAACAGTCACATCTATTTAGTAATAAACACAATAATTATAATAAAATTAAGCAAAATTGAGTGCTTTCAACAGGTGAGGCATTTCATCTTTACAACAAGCTTATAAGATAGGTACCATTATTTTTTTTTAAAGATTGTATTTATTTGACAGAGAGAGACACAGCAAGAGAGGGAACACAAGCAGGGGGAGTGGGAGAGGGAGAAGCAGGCTTCCCTGCGGAGCAGGGAGCCCGATGTGGGGCTCGATCCCAGGACCTCGGGATCATGACCTGAGCTGAGAGCAGACGCTTAATGACTAAGCCACCCACGCACCCCAATAGGCACCATTGTTATAAAGATGAGAAACTGGGATACAGAGAGCTTAAATGAACTGCCTGGGATCCATATATTATGGCCAAGCAGGGAAAAACCTCCTCTGGCCAGCCCCACTTACACTAGTGCTTTCTCCAAATATCACAGCTACATCTCAGCTTCATTCCCCTTATCACAGACAGATGGATAGACACTCCTTCTCGAGTTTAACAACTTCACAGAGCTTGATTCAAATACTGAATGTGTTGTTAGTTGCTTACAGCTGCTATTTCTCTAGCCGCACAGTAAGTCCAGGCAAACTCTTTTGAAGAGCTCATTAAAACTGCTAAAATAAAGTCTTAGAAGCAGGTGCATTCATTAGCTGAAATGCAGACGATTATGTTAATATCACATTCAGGTGACAAATTTAAAGCCATCAAAATCATGGAGGATAAAAGGATTTTCAAAGCTAAAGTTAACTTCTTCCTTTGTAGGGCTCTTTGCTCTGTTAAACATGTGACTGCCTTTGCAGTGGCCAACATGGGGACCTCCAGTGTTACCTCACAAAAATAAAGCCATGTTTGCAGTATCGTATTTCCTTTACAATTTCTTGGGTCTCTATTCAGGAAAAGAAAGGTAAGGAATTGCCTACAACCCTAGTGTTATTTTCTAACTAAGAATCTTGGCACCTTGTTTATAATCTATTGTCAGATTAGGCCCAAGAGTAGAGACACATTAAAGAAGATGGTTAAAAATACGTGGCCATTGATTCCAGGCATGGATCAGACGGACCAACAGCTCTCCCACTTTGCCTTCTCTTTTTTCCTCAAAGAGTACTGAGCATGAAATACATATATGATAATACGTATGTATTTAGGAGGCGATACATCACAATGTAAACGATAGTTACTCCAGGGTGATTTTTATTTTCTTTGTGTATTTTTATATTCTCAAATTTTCTACAATGAATATGTATTATTGCATAAAGTTAAAAATAGTTTTTTTAAAAAAATGTATGGAGCAATTCAACACATTCAGTTGTTTCACCTATAAAATTGGGTTACTATTTAATCACCCAGTATAAGGGAGCTGGATGAGATGTTTCCCCAAAGTTCTTTCTTCTCAAATCTAGGATGTCTGTGGAAACATTGATCCTTCCTTTCAGAAGAAAATATAAGGAAATACGGGCTAGGTATCCAGCCACTTATTAAAAAGAATTATAAACATGTTTAAAGATTTTTACATCATTCCTCACCACCTCAATCAAGTGGGCATACATCAAAGTGAATTCATCTGCCACTTGAATAGGGAAAGACTGAGCAACGTTTTAAGGACCGATTAACTTCATTTTTGATTTTCTTAGCTATATATTCTGGGAAGCCTTCCTAAGCTAATACTTGACACAATGTTTTTTTTCAAATGGTGTACTACAGTAACTGTATTACTGATTGTAAAATATAAATGATGAAGTTGCTATAGATCTGACCCCATCTACAGATAGAACATGTTAACCTAATGTGTGCGTGTGTGCGTGTGTGTGTGTGTGTGTGTGTTTGGCTAAATAGTTTGAAATCAACAAACCAAAAGCCTGCTGGTACAATGTAATAGTCCTGTTTTTGCCTTCTGTCCTCCTCAGCTCTTCTTCTATCTATCCCTTGTACTTTTTTTCCTACACAATTCAAAAGACCATTGACCCCATTTTAAATGAAAAGCAATATAGAAAACAGGAAATATCTCCTTGGAATGGGGATGAGTAAGCACCCCATGCAGTACTTCTGCATACAGGAATGCATACAGGCCTCTTTCGTGGTCAAGAGTGGTTTAGCAGATGCCCTGCTCCAATTTGCCGTTAAGTCTCATTGCTTGGGACCTAGAGTGTGGGCAATTCCTTCCACTGCTGGACAGTTCCAGCTCTCCTAGGAATACTCTCCCACACACTCCATTTCCTCACAGAAGTTGCGTGTTCAAGGCAAAGTGAGGAGGGTAGCCAGAAAACACACCTATCCTGATATGGAGCATCACCACCATAAGATTAGAAGGTAAACTTCAGAGCACAGAATTTAAAGATAAAAGGGACTTGAGAGGTCACATTAGTCAAGTTTTCTTTTAATGTCTTTTTTTTTTTCTTTAAGATTTTATTTATTTATTTGACAGAGAGAAACACAGCGAGAGAGGGAACACAGGCAGGGGGAGTGGGAGAGGGAGAAGCAGGCAAAAAAAAAAGTTATTCTTAATCGGCTACCCTTTAAAAAATCAACTATTTTTGAATTTCTGTTACTGATCCAGGACCTCCCCAGTCTCAAGTAAATATAACCCTTCAGAATCCACAAGAAATGTGAAGAGTCTGAACCATTTGGTTTAAAGACGTTTTGGAATTTTTATTAGTCCATGGTGTCCATCACACCGTGAGAATCAGACCCTAAAAAGGAAAATTGTATAAAGAATTTGTAAGCCTTGATTCCACAGTATTTCCCAAGTCTCTCCCAAATCCATCCCCCTTTGTCACTCTGATACCTGTACAACAAAGGGAAATTTCTGAGATTATTTTATCCAGGGATCTTTCCAACTCTTACAAATACCATCTCCACTGAGAAGTGTGTTCCCAGGTTACCTAAATTATACATATGGCAGTATTCCTTTCAAAGGAAATTGAAGAGTTTAGCAGTATTATGAAACAACTAGATGTGACAACACAAAGAACAAAAATAACAAAAGAAAATCTCTTCAAGATAGTGTGCCCTGCGCAGTTTGATATCCTGCCTTTTCACATTGGCTCTATGGGAAATTCTTTCAAGATGAGTTTAAAATGAAAGTGGTATTTACCCAAAGAATTCAAAGGGATACATGCCCTCCCCGCCCCCTGTTTATAGCAGCATTATTTACAATAGCCAAGATATGGAAGCAGTCCAGTGTTCATCAAATGATGAATGGATAAAGAAGATGTGGCATATATATATACACATATACATACAATGGAATATTACTCAGCCATAAAAAGAATGAAATCTTGCCATTTGTAACAACGTGGATGGAGTTAGGGGGTACTATGCTAAGTGAAATAAGTCAGAGAAAGACAAACACCATATGATTTCATTCATGTGTGGAATTTAAGAAACAAACAAATGAGCAAAGGGAAAGGGGAGAGAGACAGAGAGAGAGAGAGAGAGAGAGAGAAATCAAGAAACAGACTCTTAACTATAGAGAACAAACTGAAGTTTACCAGAAGGGAGGTGAATGAGGGAATGGGTGAACTAGATGCTGGGGATTAAGGAAGGCACTTGTCATGATGAGCACCAGGTGATGCATGGATCTGTTGAATCGCTACATTGTACACCTGAAACTAATATAAGACTATATGTTAACCAGCTGGAATTAAAATTAAAACTTTGAAAATAAATTAATTAAAATTTGGTCCTAGGGCGCCTGGGTGGCTCAGTTGGTTAAGCAACTGCCTTCGGCTCAGGTCATGATCCTGGAGTCCCGGGATCGAGTCCCGCATCAGGCTCCCTGCTCAGCGAGGAGCCTGCTTCTCCCTCTAACCTTCCCCCCTTTCATGTACTCTCTCTCTCTCTCATTCTCACTCTCTCAAAATAAATAAATAAATCTTAAAAAAATAAAATAAAATTTGGTCCTCAAAAATGAAAGTGGTATTGAGTTTGGGGAAACAAACTCAGAAAATCAATTAGCTAATAGGATAGAAGACTGAACTACAATTTTGGCTAAATAAATAGAATAGAGAGACTTAAAAAATGATTATTTTTATTTTAATCAATTGTAAAAAAAAAAACTATTGAAAAAAATTCAAACAACACAAAAGAATGTAAGGAAGAAAACAAAAAATACCCTCCCCACATTTCTCGCAGATCCAAATGGGTTATATTTACTTGAGACTAGGGGATCCTGGATCAGTAACAGAAATTAAAAAATAGTTGATTTTTTTAAAGGGTAGCAGATTAGGAATAACTTTTTTTTTTTAACATTGTGGTGTAATGCTGTTTGTGTTCTATCTACCCATCTATCACCCATCCACCACCTAAAAACAACCATCACAGATTTTATGGGAATACCATTCCAGACATGGAAATAAGAGATATATTAGAATTTTAAAGAGATTTGCCCTCAGGCAGTGAAGGGTGGTCTTATTGATGATGGTCTAAAGAGACCCCAAACCTAACTTTTTATAATAATGAAAAGTGAAAAAAAGGAAGTGAAAGGAACGAAGAATCCTCAGTCCATAAGCAATTGTAAGATGAGTTCAATAGAAATTAGCAGATATTTTTGTCTACCTATCCATGATCTGACTCTTGATTCAGCTGCATCAAAACATATTACAATAAGATACATTTCCATAATGTTTTCCAGTTTACAAATCAACTTTCTACTGAGTCTCATGGTCATATAAAATATGCAGGGTTGATATTTAGCTGGTACATATTAGTTTGAACATTCCAGTTGTTTATGGCCAAGTGTCCATTCTGCTTAATTGGACATCTACTTTGATTGGCCAGTGCCGGTGCTAGGTCAGTTATTGTATGTCACATCAAGATCTATTTTCACTGGTGATGCTCTTTTTCTGAGCATACTAAATTATTCCCCTGAGCCAAAATTTATTCTTTTAATTTTCTAGCATTTTATGTTTTTAAAAAATGTGTCACTTTTAATCTTATTCATCCATTAGTAAATTTACCCCCATAAGATTCCTTCTCTTGCAGAGGTGAACTAGTTTTTATTTAATTGTTTCTTTATGCAAAGTAGAGTTAAATTTCCCCTCCCCCACTTCTAAACATACCTCATTAAAGTCACTTTCAGAAAAAGACTTAACAGAGAATTTTCAAACCTGAAGGAAATTTTGCTCCTTTTATGTTGCAAAAATCGGAGACACAGTGGTCTCCATTATCTGTGTTAAACTCAGGGAACATTCATACTTGATTATCCAAAATGGCAGATTATCCCAGTTATTTCTATTTAAAATTTTAATGGTAGCTCTCTCTCCTACTTACGTTTGACTAATGTTAATACAAAATTAGATGCCATTTCCTGACTTACTCACCAATTTACATTGAGAAGTTACAGGTCGAATAGGTGGAAGAAGAAAGCCAATATTTCCTTGGAAACCCACATAATCACAATTGAAGGTAATTGCTTCATCAAAAGTACAGATTTTCCATGCAATAATAGCTCTGTTTATCTTATAAACACTAGAACATTAGACCACCTGATCATTTTTCTGGGGGAAAAAAAAGTATAAACAAATTTAGAAAATTAAATCTTATTTTTGTATGGACATATTCTAATTTAAAGATACAGTTTCATTTTACTTGATCCTTAATTGAGAGTGTCACTTAACCATCCCCTTATTGTTGGTGTTTATGCATATCAAGCAACAGTTGCAAACCCATGCCTCTGCTACTTATTCTTACTTTTATGGTATATAAACAGCAGAACCCACATTCTATGTAAAGAAGTTAAGGCCACACTTCAAAATACTTCTTCCATACTCTGGTTTCTCTTTAGATTGTATAAATCTTTTGTTTTTCAATAAATACTTCGTCCTTCCCTAAATTCATTAAGCGGCTACCTCAGTTATTCGATGTTTGAAATGTCACACTTCCTTAACATTCACTAATTAGGCACATTAGAGAAAGGACCGATTTGAATTAGTGACAATTTTGAATTCTGTAATATTATTAAAAATTCATAGTTTGATCCCTTTATGGTACAATATGCCACTCAAGCAGTCTATAGTGAAGTATTTCCAAGAAGAAAGGCTACTGCCAAGACTGCTTTAAAGATAAGATTCTTCAATATCGTGCACCCTCAGCTTTAAGCAAATGAGTGTGGCAAGGTTATCTAAATATGTTCAGTTCACATTCACTGAGCAGTTACTATATGCTCGGCATCATTCTAGAAAATTTTTGTCCTCTTGAGTTAACAATTCACTCTAAATTATCACTCATTTGCCTCGTGACACTTTATCTCATGCTTTAATACCTGTCTAAATGTACTCATTTATTCAAAAGATTCCTAACAGTTATAATGGGTTAGGCACAGGTACAAATTCAAAATGACTGGGATGAAGGTCATTTACCATGCGCACCAACACCAATCAATCAGTCAACCAACAAGCCCTTTGTTCTGGGTACTGTCACTAATTAAGGGTTTCTCAACCTTGGCACTGATGATATTTCAGACCAGGTAATTCTTCGTTGTGGGGGGCTGCCCTGTGCACTGTAGAATGTTGAGAAGGCATCCTTTGCTTCTTTCCATTAGATGCCAGTAGCACCCCGACTTCTAGTTCTGATCATCAGAAATGTCTCCAGATATTGCCAAATCTCCCTGAGGTGGGCTGGTGGAGGCAGAATTGCCCCTGAGAACCACTGAGAGTATGTACAACACATCTCCTTTACTAGAGTATAAAGACTTTGAAGGCAGAGACCCAATCTGATTCATCACCATATCAACCCCTCCCCACCAGCTAAATTTAGTTTCTGGCACAGGAATGCTTCTTGATGAATGTTCTGGAAAGAACAATATATCTCTCGAGTAAGTACCTATACTATTGTCAGCCCTGCACAGAGCATTTTGTGAACCCAGAAGATGAGTCAGGTAACCAGAGTAAATTCTAACAAATTTTTACGATTTGAATAATCACTCCCTTTTCGGATCGCATATCCACTTGGCCAAAGGCCTACATTTGTATAGGGCTTTAATGTGTCTGAAGCATATTTCACATAATGGCATTTGATCTAGGTACAGGGATAGTCACTTTGTCCACTTCAGTTTATAATTTAAGCTCCCAAATCCCGGAGCCACATTCTCAGGCAGGAGTGGGAGGCATTTTGATATCAGTGGCATTGCTTTTGGTTATTAAAAGGAACTCTTAAGGTTGGTTTAATAGCGTTAAATTTAAAGTTCAGGATTCTCTTTTGCCATATTAGAAGTAGAACATCCAAAAGGCTCTTCAGTGATCTAAGTGATTCTGGTTTACTCAGATTCCTGGAAATTGCCAGAGGGCTTTAAGGGAGGAGGGAAATAAAGAGTGAGGAAATTTTCCCTGTGGGCAATTGGGGAAAACAAAAATATTTTTGTGCTGTGGAGACTTCTCAGGAAAGGAGGGTTGGCCAGCAGACGCATCTGCGCAAGGGGAATTTCCACATTTGGGAAAACATGGTCATAATTAATGACTTAGGAAAGCCAAGAAAATGGATCATGTTGGGAAAATATGATTTTCAATAGCCAAGTTATTGTCAACTGATTGGGCCAGAAAATTGGATTGTTTTAGAAAGAGATTTTTATTTGTGAATATTTGCTTACAGATCCTTCCTTCTGTGGATCTATTACATACCCTGCCCTTGTCTGAGGAACAGGACTTCCATAGCCAGAT
Organism: Zalophus californianus; assembly: GCF_009762305.2. Taxonomy (NCBI): domain Eukaryota; kingdom Metazoa; phylum Chordata; class Mammalia; order Carnivora; family Otariidae; genus Zalophus; species Zalophus californianus. The sequence goes on from NC_045606.1 coordinate 85,028,586, forward strand.
CCACTCTCCCTGTCCCTCCCTCCCCTAAGGGAGTGTTTGCACTAGACTTCTGGCCTGGACATCCGGCCTTTCGCTTTGAACACGATGCTCTGGACCAGCCAGCGGGTCTATTAGCATCCATTAGAATAGCGATGATTATCCAGGATTCTTGGACAAGGGCGGAAGGATAACATTGCTTGGTCCTAATGCGGCCATCGTTTACTGAGGACTCCATGTCCTAGGCCCTGTGCTGAGAACACTGAAAAACTCTCCTTACTTAGACACAGGGAAACTGAGGCTCAGGGAATTTAAGTAATTTGCCTACAGTCATATAGCTTTTAACTACCAAGCTATCTATACCTCTCATCCTGTATATAAAGTCTACTCCCTAAATTGGAATGTTCTCACCTTGTATACAACCTCTCACTCACTTTCCTTCCTGCCTCCTATCTTGCCCAGATCACTCTGTTTAAACTACATCTGGTCTCGGGGTTGTGCTCAACAGAGATCTCCATGGTTACCCATCATTCTGAAGAGGAGAAATCTGGGCTAGCAGGCTCAGCACCATTCACATCTCTATTTACCTAGGGAATGATTATGTGGTCAGAATGTTCTTGCCCCATTTTCTGGTTTTCTCTTATCTCAGTGATCCATTTTATTAAAACAGGTACAATCATCTTATGCTACTTCTCTCACAATTTTCTCAATGTCAGAATGCAGCTTGATGAATTTCAACAAATTTGCCAAGGTAAAGGTCAAGTTTTTCAGAGAGGGAAATATAGCTAAGAAAAAAAAATCCCTCTCTTTGACCTGTAGATGTGGTATCCAGTAAAATATCTATAAAATGCCGACATTGTTCCGTGAAATGAAGAAACTGCAGATTAAATCATGGCTCCCTGAAGCAACAATTCCACACTGTAAATTCATCAGAGATGGCTTCTAAAGTTAGCCTTGTCCTGCCATTGCAACAAATATGAGAAAACAGACCTAACTAGGATTAAGTCTAATTATCCTGGATTGAACCTCAATGCATGTTATAATTAATTAAAAAATCATAGCATCTTGAAAATAATTTAACATATTTCTTTTCTGATTGAACTTAAATCATATTAATTAAATCTTACTAATATTTGTTTTCTAAGTGGTTCTAGGACATAGCCAGACATTATTACCTTTATTTAGAGATGTGAAAACCAAAGGGATATATTAGTTTTCTCCTGCTGTGCAGCAAATTACCACTAACTTAGGGGGTTAGAACTACATCTCATTTATTAGCTCACACTTCTGTAGTTCAGAGGTCTGGGTAGGTTTGGCTGGTTCTCTGTGTAGGATGCCACAAGGCAGAAATCAAGGTATTAGTCAGGCTAGACTCTTATCTCGAGGCTCTGGGGAAGAATCTGCTTCCAAGCTCATTCAGACTGCTGGCAGAACCCAGTTCCTTGTGACTAGAGCTCCGAAGTGCCTCTTTTCTTTCTGGCTGTCAGCCAGGAACCATTCTCTGTTCCTAGAGGCCACACACGTTCCTTCTCACATGGTCTTCTCTATCTTCAAAGCCAGCAATCACCCTCAAATCTTTCTCACATTCCAGAATCTCTTTGACCTCCTCTTCTGCTACCAACTGAGGAATCTATTCTTTTAAAGGGTTCACCTGATTGACCCAGGCCCCTCTGGATAATCCCTGTATCTTAAAGTAAACTGATTTAATTGCATCTGCAAAATCCCTTCACCAGAGTATCTAGATTAGTGACTGAAGCAGCACCTAGATTAGTATTTGACTGAAGTTCAGGAAATAGGCTTCTTGGGGAGCTGTCTTTAGAATCCTGATAACCATAAGAAAATAGAACTACCCAGTTAACCTGAGATATGATCCAGAAATAGACTCCCAACAGTATTGAATCAAATAATTTAATTATTTATTTTATTCCCAGTTTTTGTTGTTGTTGTTGTTTTTAAAGAAATATTTGTGTATGGCTTATTTTTTAATATATGTATTTTGGGGGTGCCCATCCCCACATTTTTTTACAGATGCGTGATCAGTAATGTTGCCAAGGCTATTTTGGGATCTGTTATGTTTCAGGGGCCTGTGAATGTTCAAGAGATAAGGTGTGGGTGGGAAGCTAGACATGGGTGTGAGGGGGTGGGGGCGATGGCAGGTGAAGACAGGCGAGAGGCTGCGATTGTGTGAAGTCGGAGGAACAGTTTATTCTTGTTTATAATATATTCACAGAAGACCTTGGAGGGGGGGAATCCTTTTGCTATTTTCTATTGGTAAGTCCAGGGATTCTTTGCATGTAATTTATGAGCAGTATTCGGGGATACTTATGTTTCTAAACATAAGGGCATTTTTGGAGTATGCTGGGGCACCATCACCAGAATGCTGTGTCTCCAGTGTGGAAATGAACTTCTCAAAGCTTCTGTTGCACAATTTCAATGTGCCAATGCCTGCCAGATGCACAGGATGTCTGGGATGCAGGCTGAGCCCGTGGGCCTGGCGAGCTGCTGATCCAGAAGTCTGGGCCTTCAGAGGGTCACCTCAGGATTGAGAAGTTGTGGGAAGGACTTAAAGGCTCCTGGAGACAGATGAATGAAGGCTGCATATTCTCCAATTTTAACATTTTACCTGAAGGACAGCCTGATGAAAAGGTCTGGTTTTCTGGTGAAGGGAGTGCAAATGGTTTTAGCCTTTAGGAAGAACATACACAGAAATGTGAAAACCTCACAAAAAGGCAGAAAATTTCAGATGCTAAGTATTTCTTCTTCCAAGGACATTTTGGTATTCCCCTTCTTGAAATCCTGGCCAAAAAAAAAAAAAAAAATGGAGGAAAGGAGGACATTGCCCAAAAGTTTCTTTTAAATTGTCCCAGAACTTCAGAAAATGGTGAGAAAACGTAGTCATATCATGAGGGCCAAAGGAGAGGAGTCAGTAGCGAAGACAGTCAATAATTGCACTGATAGAGCACAAAGACTAAGAGTGTGTGTGGCGTGTTTAGATTTGGAAAGTAGGACACAGCAGGAAAGAGGCTGCGTGGAAGAAATTAGTATTGCTTGTTAATTGTGATGTCTTTAAAACATAACACATCTTATATCCTTTAACTAACAAAGTTATTTTGCTCTATGAAGGACAACTCCAAGGATGCTGATAATAGGTTACAGATGTTCTTTTATTGCTAAAGTTTCTGCTTAAGAAAAATCTTTCCTCTCGTGTACTCATTCCCTCAGAAGTCTTTGAGGAGAACCTGCCACGTGCCTTGATCTAGGTGCTAGGAATACAGCCGTGAACACAAGGCACAAGGTCTCTGTTGTCAAGGAGCTTCTATTCTAGTGTGGAGGAGTTGGAAAACAAATAGTTACATTTCATAACATGATACCTAAAGAGGTAAACAAGATAATGTTATACAGTGATAGGTGCAACACAGAGAAATAAAATAAAAGGAAGTGTTGGATGACCAACCAGGTTGCCATTTTAGATTGGGTGGCCAGCGAAGAGCTCTCTAAAGAGAGGACATCTGAACAGTGATCTAAATGACAAAGAGGAGCTGGTCATGAAAAGATCAGAATGCATAGCACTTTAGGTGGAAAAAAGAGGTGGTCTGAAGGTCCCCAAGATGGTAACAAGGTGACTGAGGAAGAGAAAGAAGCCTGCATGGCTGGAAGTCTGGGACAAACAGAAAAGTGGAACAGGATGAAGTTGGACAGGTGGACAGAACCTAGATCTTTTAGGCACGGAAGGTCATAGTAAGGAATTTGGATTTTAGGTGAGATGGGAAGCCAACGGGAGGTTTTAAGCAAGGAAGTGATTTTTTTCTGTTTCTTTAGGAGGCAATTGCAGTAATTCAGGTAAACAATGGTGACTTGAATGAGGATAGCAATGGCAAAGACAGGGAGAATAGAGTGGATTAGGGGTATACACGGGAGGTAGAGTCCACAGAACTTTCTGGTGGTTTATTATGGCAGACATAAGAGAAAGAAAGAGATTAAAATTCTCTCCTCTCCTGGGCACTGGGCAGATGGTGATGCTCTTTAGTGAAACAGATAGGCTGGGAATAAGAAGTATAGCAGACCGTGTCAATTCCCTTTCCAACAGCTGTTCTTCTCTTCCTCCTTGCTAACAGAGCCCTGACTTGGTGGAGGGTGACAGTATGTCCAGCTCCAAGTGATGAATCATGATTGGTATAATTCAATCATAATAATCCCATTCTCTTTTGCTCCTCTGCAGCCAGGAGTGATTCATTTCTGGCTAATGAGACCTAAGTGAAAGCCTTCTGTGGATAGATATGGCTATCTTGAGCACCATCACAATGCCTGGAGTCACAGCAGCCATCTTGTGACCACGAAACAAAGTCATGATGATTAAAAGCCAACATGTTAAGGATGGTGACATAGAAAAAAAGAGGAACACTATCAATGGGTCCTTGATGGTATAGTTGAGCAGCTGAACCAACACCAGAAATAATCTACTGCCAGACATCTTGTTTATGAGAAAAGTAAAACTCTATTTAAGCCTCTTGGTGTTTGATACAAGAAGGTTAAGGGAAAGAATCAAGAGTTCTCTTTTGGCCATGTTCAGTTTGAGATGCCTATTAGATATCCAGGGGGAAGTGACCATCTAAATTTTTCACTTCCACAATGGAAAAAAACATTTCTAGATATTTTTTTTTATCTTTTCATATTACTATGATACAAGAAAATGTGAAAAAAAGTATAAAAGTGAATGAAGGTGCAACGATGACAAGTGAATGAAGGTGCAATGGCCCAAATCAGAAGCTATCAGTATATAAATAAAACCAACTCCCCTAGTATTGGTAGGTTAGCAAGGTTGAAGTTGTTAAAACAGAAAGGCTGGGGCAATGAAGGAAGCTTAGTCTGAAGACCAGTTAGGTCCCTGCATTTCCAAGTACTTTCCATCACCTTGGGAGGGAAACATCCTAGACTAGAGAACTATTTCTATTAAGATAGCTTCTTACCTATATATCACAGTGTTTGTGTATTGCTTTATTTCCTCTTCTGACATATAACAAATAACCTAATGAAAATTCCCCCACTAACTTACCCAGGGAACCTAAAGTAGGCCAAATTGAGCTCTTAGCACAGTTCTGGTTGCTGATAAAAATCAGCATCTACAAACGCAATTGCACCTATTTCCATTAGAGCTATCACCCAAAACTAGATCACCACTTTTGTAGATTAAAAGTTTGCCAACCCACATATTTTTTTCCTTAAGCACTTCATCATGTGCTGGATGGTTTAGACTCCATCTATAGAAAGAACAGTAAATTTCTTTTGCCAGTGGCCCATCAGAAACAGCTATTGATTTTGTGTGTGTGGACAAGTAATGAGTCTGCAAAATTGACTTCTCGGGGTAAATATCTTCTATTCTGTCCATACTGTGAAGTCCATGTTCTCCTGAGGTTAATTGGCTCATGATATTCTGTATTCATGTTCCCTGGTTCATCACTATGCTCGGGATTTTTGTCCCTACACCTTGCACTTTGTTTTCCCATAATTTATTACAACCAACATTTTTCTAACAGTTTTGGGTCTGCATTAATTTTTAAGTCCCTGGAGGAACATTACGTTCCCAAACATTATGTTCTGCACTCTCATGCTCATACCACGTCGTGCAGTGCCAGACACCTCCTGGGATCTCAAAAAAAAAAAGAAAAAAAAAAGTTGTTTCTTTTTAAAAGATAGGCGATTACTATGGGATGCCCATAAAATATCTTTCTCAGTTGAGTTACTCTCACTGTTTATATATCCCCAGCGGCTTAGGTAAAAAATACATTGGTTAACAGAAAGAACCTAAGTCCTTTGGAAAGCTTTGTTAGTCTCTCTTCATCACTGTAAAAGCAGAGATGAATATCGACTGGTCTTACAGAAGTGTTGGGGAAAAAATGATGAAAAGCGTTAGGAATGAGAAGGCCTTTCATTAAAAATATGAAATGTTAGGGAGATGATAGTGTCATTCCTACCAAGCAGGCTTCAGCTCAAGTGGAGCTCACTCCACTGATAGATGCTATTCATCAATATCACAAAGAATGGCTGTCCCGCAGGATCCCCTTCTGCTGGTGGGATCTGCTGCAGACAGTTGGAACTTCTTTTCAAATATTCAAAAGATCTGCTATACCCACAATATTTCCTCTTCTCTCAGCTTCTCAGCTCTATCTAGAACACTTCAATGTCTTTCTACATTGCAAATTTGAACCTCCCTCTGAATTCTTCTAAGGTTGTTTGAAGCAGAGGAATAGGACCATGGACAGAGGTATAGCCTACCAATCACTGGCGCAGCAGGAAAGCGAACTCTTCCTGCCAAGAATCCCTCGGAGAAGGGTCTTTATTAAATGAATAAACTCTCCTTTATTCAGGAGTCACTTTCTCCTTTTCTAATTTCCCTGTGGAATGGCACGGTTTCTTCTGGAAACACGGACCTCTTCCACCAACTCCATGCTCCTGAAACACAAACAGAATACTCATTCTAGCAGATGCAGCTCTTAAAATATTTTTAAAATATTTTCATCATAAATATTTCAAACAGACAGAAAAATATAGAAAATAGTTTAACAAACATCTATGTATAAAATACTCAACAAATCCTAATGTCTGATTTATTGCCTTTGGGTTTTTTGTTTGTTGTAAAAATTCTTACAAGCAGAATTGAAACCATTGTCTACTTCTGATCTCATTCATTTCTCTATTTTTCCTACTTTCCTCTTTTCCCAAAAGTAATCACTATCTTGAAGTTCCCATAAATCATTACCAATGCATGTTTTTATACTTTTATATTATATGTACATATTCATAAATAATATATAGTATCGCTCTGTGTTTGTAAACTGTAAAGGAATACTATATCACGCTGTACATAACATTCTGCAATACTTTTTTAGTCATCATTACTTTTTAGGTTTATTCATGTTGCAACCTGAAGAACTAATTCATTAATTACACCTGTTATATATTATGCCCTTGTTTGAAATACCCAAGTTTCTTATCCATTTTCCTGCATTATGGATGTATGTGTTGCTTTGAGTTCGTGATTGTTTGCTATTTAAACAATACTGCATTTAACATTTAAATACCTGTCTCCTGGTGCACACCATGTGAGAGTTTTTCTAGCCCAGAAGTTCTCAACCCTGGTATTATTGACATTTTGGACTATATAACTCTTTGTTGCGGGGTAAGATATTTAGCAGCACCCCTCACCTCTACCCGGAAGGTATCAGTACCAGCCCCAATACACAGTGTTATGACCATAAATGTCTTCTAATTTACGAAAACATCGTCAAATGTTTTCTAGGGGGCAAAATCACCTCTGGTTGAAAACCACTAATCTAGGCAAGAGAGCAACTGCTGGATGTTAGGATTTAAATAAGTATATATCACCATTTTGCTTTCTAAGAGTCCTATTTCTCCACATCTTGCTAATTTTTGGTATTTTCAAATTTTAAAATGTTTGCATATTTATAGCTATGAAATGGTAACTTTTTATTATTTTATTTTGTTTTCCCTTCATTTCTAGTAAGATCGAACATCTTCTTGTATGTGTATTAGCCATTAGGGTTTCTATTCTGAGAACTGCCTGTTCATATCCTTTGTCAAATTTTCCTTCTAGTTGTTTCTTTTTCTTATTGCTTTGCAGGAGTCCTTCATAATTTTTTAACACAAATACCTTGGTTGTTGTATGTCTGGAAAAATATCTTTTCTCAGTCTAAGCTTGTCTTTTCACTTTGTTGATGATGTATTTTTATTTTAAACTAGTAAAATTATTCATCTTTTCCTTGACATTTTATTCTTTTGTGCTGTATTTAATAAATTCTTCCTATCCCAAGGGTGTAAAGACAATCTCTTATATGTTTCCTATAGGTATAAAATTTGACTATTCACATTTAGGTCTTTAAATCAACTTAAAATCTTGTGATATGAAATAGGAAATACATATATAAGTATTCAAACACACATTTATTAACACTCATCTTTTCTCTCCAGGTTTGTTATGCTATCTCTGGCTTTAAATTTTGATTGATTTTTTTTTTTTTTTTTGGTAAGGCAACCCCCCTGACTTATTCTTTTTAAAATTGCCTTGGGTATTGTGGTTGATTATCTGTCCAAAGTATATTGTCTCTTTCTCCTTTCTAACTGAACCTAAATTGTTTTCAGGTGTCCATGAACCCCACCCCACTGTGCTTAGTTTAAGCCCATTATAGTAATTAACATTCCATTGGGACTGGTTTGACCATAGGCATGTGTGTTGCATCTCTTGCCAATGAAACCTATGTGAAATTGTGTTAGGGTGGAGATGGGATAGGATAGGTAAGTTTTCTTCTCATTTAAAAAGGTACAAAAGAAGAAGACTTGCCCTTCCTATCTTTGGACAGAGTTGGAGGAAAACATGATGGCCGGGGCAGTGGCAACCATCTTGCTACCTTGAGAGGACAAGCTGGAGCCCAGCACACTGAGAATGGCGAGGCAGAGAGATGAAAACGTCCCACATCTCAGTGATGTCATTGTGCTGCTGAATTAACCAATCTTGAAGCCACCTACCACTGGACATCCTGTGATGTGAAATAATAAACCTGTTATTGTTTAAGCCACTTTAAGTTTTATATTCTTTCACTTGCAGCCAAAGACATTCCCACCTACTATAATTAGTTTTGACCCTTTACTGTTCTACATGAATTAAGTGATCATTGTTCCATGTTACATAATCAGGATTTTAAGAACTGGGTTTGCACTGAAATTAAACATTAACTTTAGAAGAAATGACATCTTCATTCGTTTTAATGAATATTCTAATTCATGAATATGGTATAGGTCTCCACTTACTCAATCTTAATTTGTTCCATAAAAATATTTTCTACATAAAATCAACATTTTATTTAGATAAAAGTCTACATTTGTGTTTATTTATTCCTAGACACTTCATCACGTATTGCTGTGAAAAATGGTGTCTTTTGTTTGCTTTTAAATATTGTATGTGATAAATACTGAGATACAGGAGTGTAATTGAGTTTTGTTTGTTGATCTTATACCCTGCAGCCTTGCTGAGTTGTCTTTTTAGTTCTAATATTTTTTCAGTATAGTCTGTTTGATTTTCTTTATAGATAATCATATTACCCAGTTAAGGAGAGCTTTTCTTTTCCCTTACTGTGATAATAGAGATGCCATAAATTCAGTCATGGAGGCCAACTTCCTGTCATGTGTCCTTCCTTGCTTTCCTGCTTGATCATTCCCTCATGTAAGGCCCATCTTGAGGCAGTGGTGACCTTTTTTTAGCCTCTTTAGCCAGCCACTTTGTGTGTAGGAGGGTGGGGGTTCTTAGTCTAGCCCCTGTTTTGAAACTACTCGTTTCAAACAGTGAACCTGGTTCTGGTTCCGGTTCCCACCTATTTCCCTCACTTTTAATCTCCCTAACCCTGCAGAGGTCCCATTCCAGCATCCTCTGCCTCAGACCTGGACCCCAAAAGGCCCACGTCTTCAGTCTCATTCTGCTTTGCATTCCTGGTTCCTAGAAGACTACATTTTGGTCCAGCTGTTTCTTTTCATCTTTCTCTTTTATATATATATTTTTAAAGATTTTATTTATTTGACAGAGACAGAGCTAGCGAGAGCAGGAACACAAGCAGGGGGAGTGGGAGAGGGAGAAGCAGGCTTCCTGCCGAGCAGGGAGCCGATGTGGGACTCCATCCCAGGACCCTGGGATCATGACCTGAGCCCAAGGCAGACGCTTAAGGACTGAGCCACCCAGGCGCCCCTCTCTTTTATATTTTAAAGACCATTGCTTTGTGTTTGGAGCTGAGCAAGTCCCTCAAAGGTTCGTGTACAACAAGTTTCCTTGACCTGAAATCACAATTCCAAATGTCTATTTTGTAAGGAATTACAGAACTAGCTTCTACCCCTGCTGATAGCACACACAATAATTATCATCAAATATAATACTACTCGGAATTTTCACAATGTCCTTCGGCTCCTCACGCTTTGTGAATGCTATAATGTCTGTGTTTGTTAACTGAGTGTGGGAAACAGAGGTAAATAAATAGTATTTTCAACACCTGAGAAAACTGAGGCTGCTTGCTCAATTGTGGCCAAGAATAACCAGACAGAATTCCAAGACTGTGAGTTCCTCCAAAGTAGGGCTGTGCCTTGTCCATCCTGTACCTCATACAGAATGACCTTCAAATGAAAGGGTTTTTTTTTTTAAAGATTTTATTTACTTATTTGAGAGAGAGAGAGAATGAGAGACAGAGCATGAGAGTGGGGAGGGTCAGAGGAAGAAGCAGACTCCCCGCTGAGCAGGGAGCCTGATGTGGGACTTGATCCTGGGACTCCAGGATCATGACCTAAGCCGAAGGCAGTCACTTAACCAGCTGAGCCACCCAGGCATCCCAAATGAAAGTTTTTGAGCTGAGCAAACCAAACCCTGGGCCCATGCTAGCTTTATTCAACCGGAGAGCTCATGAAGAGAGGAGAGCCCTAATAAGGTCCTTAATATCTAGGCAATGCTATGACTTGAAAAGGAAGGAACGTAAGAAGAATAAGAGCAGTAAGAGCTGATTTTAAACAAAGTGAATGAGAAGGAATTGTCAATGGCATTTCATCTAGAAAGTGGATTTTGATTGAGATTTAGATTTTTTATACTAATCCCCTTATATAAACTAGCTTAGTATGTAAATATAATCAAAATAGCATCCATTAAAATTGCAAAACTTATTTATTAAAATATGTAAAACAGCCAGCTGCAGCAGTAGTGATTAAGAAGTATAAAAATAAATTATTTTGCCAACAAATATTTATTGAGTTCCTACTATGTGCCAGCATTGTATAGGAAGTTGTAATACAAAGATAAATAACACAAGTCCTTATGCAGCTAACCATCTAGTTAGGCCAAATGATGGGCAGATAAATAATCCAAATATGATGGGATAAGCTCCTTAAAAGACTGTCAGCTCAAAGACATGTTTGTACACCCATGTTCACAGTAGCCAAGAGGTGGAAGCAACCGAAGTGTCCATCAACAGACGACTGGATAAACAAAATGCGGCATATGCCTACAATGGAATATTATTTGGCCTAAAAAAGCAATAAAATTCTGACATAAGGTGCAATATGGATGAACTTTGAGGATATACGGAGTGAAATAAGCCAGTTACAAAAACACAAATACTGGGGGCGCCTGGGTGGCTCAGTCGGTTAAGCGTCTGCCTTTGGCTCAGGTGATGATCCCAGGGTCCTCGGATCGAGCCCCAAGTTGGGCTCCCTGCTCAGTGGGGAGCCTGCTTCCCCCTCTTCCTCTGCTGCTACCCCTGCTTGTACTCTCTCTCCCTCTCTCTCTCAAGTAAATAAAATCTTTAAAACAACAAACACAAATACTATATAATTAATCAAGTTCATAAAAAGAGAGAGTAAAATGTTGGTTGCCCAGGCCTTGGGAGGGTGTGGGGAGTGGGGAGAGTTCTTTAATGGGCAGAGAGTTTCAGCTTGGTCAGATGGAAAAAGTTCTAGAAACTGGATACACAACAGTGTAAACATACTTAACACTATTGAACTTTACCCTTAAAAATGGTTAAGGTGGGGGCGCCTGGGTGGCTCAGTTGGTTGAGCGACTGCCTTCGGCTCAGGTCATGATCCTGGAGTCCCGGGATCGAGTCCCACATCGGGCTCCCTGCTCAGCAGGGGAGTCTGCTTCTCCCTCGGACCCTCCCCCCTCTCATGCTCTCTCTCAAATAAATAAATAAAATCTTTAAAAAAAAATTTAAAAAAAATGGTTAAGGTGGTAAATGTTGTTATGCACAATTTACTACAATTTTTTTAAGAGTAAAAAAAGTGTTAGCTTCATGAGGGCAGGGGTACATTCCATTCACTCTTAAATTTCTAGCATCTAACAGAATGCCTGATGCATAGTAGGCTCTTGATAAATATTTGACCTTCCTCTGGCTTCTCCTCCCCATCCAACGTCCTACACAACACAGCAAAGGCCAGGTCCTCTGTGAGCCAATTCAGCAGACAAAGGCACTTCTCTCCTTAGGGCCCAGAAGGGGAAGAATTTCAAATATTTGTGATTTGATATTTGGCCTGGTCACACCAACTATTCTTTACTTCTCAATTATGCTTATCTGAGCTTTTTTTGGCATTTAAGTTTCCTAAAGATAGATACTGTTTCTATTTCCCAAAACAGAGTTGTGATGGACTTTGTTAAGAAAAAAAAAGTGGAAGGAAGTCTGTGAGGTGAAATCATTACGAGGCCAGTGTACAAATGGGCTCTGGAGCCAGGCTTGCGGGGCTCAGGAGGAAGGATGAGGTCATTAGCATATATTTGCAGTTCCACTGCCCGGCCCTCCCTTCACTGGCTCAGTCTGTTTCCAGTTGCTTGGTTTATTCTTTTGGGGTTTTTTGTTTTGTCTTGTTTTTTTGGTTTTTTTCACTTGGTCAAAAATAGAAAGACAAAAAAAAAGTTGCCTTGTACTTATTTTAGCTTTTCTACTTTTTTTCTCATGTCTTTGTTTTCCCATTTGCCATGATCCTTCTTCCTGCCACCTGTTCGTTTCTGCTTTTCCTACCTTTCTCCATTAGGGCTTTTCCTTGTGTTCTATACACCTGGCTTTGTGCCTGGTATCCATGAAGGACAGGTAAGTGTGGTATTTATCTACAGCACAGACATGGAGCCTGCCAAGGACCAGAGGGATTAGCACCAAGGAATTCCCTGTTTCTGGCCCAGGCACCGGACAGAGCTCCCTGTTGTTGGTTCTGACTTCGCGTTGGCCCTGGGCATGCATGTTGCATGTTGCTAGGCTTTAGAGTAGAACAGAAGTGCCTTGCCTAATGTTGCAGAAGAAGTCTGGAGGAGAGGGGTGCCTGGGTGGCTCAGTCGGTTAAGCATCTGCCTTCAGCTCAGGTCATGATCCCGGGGTCCTGGAATCAAACCCCACATCAGGCTCCCTCCTCCGTGGGAAGCCTGCTTCTCCCTCTCCCATTCCCCCTGCTTGTGTTCCCTCTCTCTCTGCCAAATAAATAAATAAAATCTTAAAAAAAAAGAAGTCTGGAGGAGAAAGGTAACAGGGTATCTTTCTTCTTTCTCCTCAAGCTGGTATGCTGCAAGGCTACGTGCAGACCACAGCCAACCCAGGCCTTCTTGGAAACAGGGCCAATCATAGAAACAAGCAAGGTTTCCAGGCCTGGAGATTTGATCATGTTACTTTTTAAATGCAATATTTAAATAGTTCTTGCTGTGACAGACACTATTTGAAGTGCTTTTCTATAGTAACTCATGTAACCCTTTAAATGTTAATTCACTTAAGCCTTAAAACAACCCTGTGAACTGGGAATCATGATTGCCTGGATTTTATGGAAGAGGAAACTGAGACCCAGAGAGGTTAAGTGATTGCTCAAGGTACCAAAGTTAGTTAAGTGGTAGCGTCAAGATCTGAATCCAGACAGCCTGGCTCCTGAATCCATGCTTTTAACCACCATATGGGTATCATTTTTTGAAAATATACATTACACCACTTCACTTTTACAAAAGACCTACATTAGTACTTGGTTTTGCTAACCAAAAGAAATCCGAAGAGGATTTTTGCTTTTACAAAAAAAAAGGGGGGGGGTGAAAAACAAAACCAACATGTTCAGCATTTGTTATGCACAGAGCCCACACGTACAGAGGCAGCGTGCACCCTGAGCCGCGAGAGCGGCCCTGTCAAGCTCCTTTCCTGAGAACTACACCGAGCCTCTCGGCACCAAGTCACCAAAGCTTCGAACTGTGTCTGTGAACATCTGTGCTTTATCTCGATTTATTTTGTGCATCCGTTAGCAAGATGTGTTCTGAGGTATCAGCCTAAGAGAGGTTATTTTTTATAAATTGATGGTAATAGCTTCTTTGCTTCATGCCATTTCAGCTTATGGAAGGATTCGTAGGAATGCTCTACTGTCATGTAGTGGGGGACACCAGCATGATGCTGCCTCTCTGGTTTATGTACAGTCTCCCAGGATCTCCTTTGGAGATCTCAGGCCTGATTTTTTTTTTTAAGATTTTATTTATTTATTTGAGAGAGAGAGAATGAGAGATAGAGAGCACGAGAGGGAAGAGGGTCAGAGGGAGAAGCAGACTCCCCGCTGAGCAGGGAGTCTGATGTGGGACTCGATCCCGGGACTGACTCCAGGATCATGACCTGAGCTGAAGGCAGTCGCTTAACCAACTGAGCCACCCAGGCGCCCTCAGGCCTGATTTTATCAAATATCTTCTACCAGGTATCATACCCTCCGGTAGGAGCTGGACAATGTGTGTATCCCTCTGAAATTCCTGTGTGGCTCTTGGGATACGCGCCAGCAATCATGTGTTCACAGGCTCCATTCCGCAGAAGACATAAGAACCAGACCTTCTCTCTCTCTCTCTCTCTCTCTCTCTCTCTCTCTCTCTCTCAAGAAAGGGCACCAGAAAGCACTTTCTACTCCTACAGACTTTAAGAAATAAAATTTTAGTACATGTTTAATAAAGATAAAATATCACATTATGCCACACCTCGTATGAGGGTTCTCCCTCGACTCCCATAAGCGATGATATTACCCTGGGATCTGTCCCCATTCAGGGCGAGTTTATAGGGAGCTGTCCCCACCTTCTCCACCCAGACCCTTGTGAACAGCATCATGAATTTTTTAGATGGTTGGTTGGACTTGGGAGTGCAGTTCAGACCTATAGGACAGATGTTCTGGTGAGAGTCGAAAACTGGTCTGGAGAGGAGCCCATGACTTTGGCCTCTTTGTCCTGGAAGATTATGCCATGGCCCTAAATATCTGCAGATCCTCTGACCTTCCCTATCTCCCTCTGGCTGCGCCCCAAATGGCTTTCCCTGGTAAAAGCTGGGTTAGCAGAGAAGAAAGCTTCACAGGAAGTTAGGATGAGTATGGCTTTCTGCTGTCCTCACGAACTCTGACCTATGTTGAAGGACTGGGTCTCATCATTGTAAAGAGAGATTTGTCTCTGGACTCTTCATGACCTCTGCCAGCTTCCTACTCATAAATCCAAGGCCTCTGCCCATTCTCCATCTCTAAAATGCGTGTCCTGGATCTGCCTCCTATTGAGCCCTAGTTCTAATCTGGCTGGCCCTGGTAGAAAGTGAATTCCTGTTAAGAAATTAGCTGATAACATCTGAGGCATGGGCTCTCCTCTGTATATTTCATTTGCATCTTAATAGGAATATTCAAAACCAAAAAGTTAAAAAAAAAAAACAATTGAGTACCTCAGGGTGAAATGTCAGGCTCCTTTACACAGAGATCTGGGGGGGTGGTATCCTGTAGCTCTCCCCACATTTGTATATGCACCTAAAACTGGCCGTAATGTCAATGTCAGGCCCACAGACATCCTCAAATCCAAAAGAAAAACATTCACTTTGCAGCAACAACTGTCCCTCTTTGAGTGTGTTCTTAGGACTCACCAAATCCTAGGACCCAGAACAGGGCATGCTAAGGAGTTCAGTTTACTGGCAATTTGGAGCACAGTCCTTTGTCAAGTGGGGTATTTCCTCTGACATCACTGGACTGCTCGTCAGCTCCAAAATGGGTCTTTGCCAGGAAAACCTGAATTGAAGAGGAGGCTGGGCCTTCGGGGAAGAGAGCCTGTGTCCTGGTGGGCTGGGTGTGTCTGCCCCAGGCATCTCTCAGAGGTGCTGACTCCCTGAACTAATGTACTTTTGACCTAAGAGGGGAAAAAAGGTGTAAACAGTGGAGCTGCCTGGGTGGGACTTTTTTAACTGCCAGGATGGTGACAGCCCCAGCCCCACCTACACCATCAGAAGCCCATGCCCACCCTGCCTGTTTCTTCCCACTCCCTTGCATCACCCCTCCCTCCCTGTTCTCGTGAAGACCAGCCTAGGTGACACCTTTTGCTTCCCAAACCTCCTTTGTAGCTCTTCTTTGACCCCTTTCCTCAAAATATTCTCAATCTTTCCTCCTCCAATGCCAGACTGTTGGCATCTGTCTCCCATCTTGTGCAGCCTGCCATCCCTAGCTAACCATGGTTTTATAATTGTCTCTGGTTAAAGTTTAAATAGACGGGTTTCAGCCCAAGAGAAAAATGTAAACAAGCCCTTTCTGCAGTCTTTCAGAACTGCTGACTTCCAGTGCTTTTGAATTCTGTACTAGGAAATTCATTCAGCTCCTCCCTAACCAAGGAACTGAGAGCCGTCACTGGGCTTTCAGAGATGTGAGAGCCACTCTGAAACCATCGAGAGGCTTTTAGATAATCTACACTTTTCTTTTTAACTCAATTAAGCCATCAGGATCCAATTCCTACTCTAGGATGTTCGTCTGTTGTATCAGTGAGAGAACAGTTAAGCAATCTTCATGGGCTGGCCTCTGAAGTAAAGGAAGGAAGTGAAAGGAATTGTCATTTCCTGGTTGGAATTTCTTCTTTGGGGGGAGGAGGGGTTTGTATTTGTTGCCCCAGGTTTTGGGGTTGATGAGGCTGTCTTACGAATCATGAGAATGGGATCGCTCTTGGCCAATGTGCAAGGAAGAGGGAGGCTCGGGTTTGAGCAGGTGATTCAGGCATATATCCCTTCATTTGCTGTGTTTCCTCAGAAGTAAGCAGGACATTGTTTTGAGTCTTGATTAAGAATATTGATTTTCTATATTTTTCTATTTTGTGTACTTCGTGTACTTGTGATCTGGTGTCAGGACGAATTCAGCAATAATTTTGATGTTTTCGTCAACGATTTGATTGGATCTTTGCCTTCTCCTATTAAAAAACCTTCAGTAATTGTCTCATTGCAGTTTCTGGCTCCTATTCAGAGTCTTCCATGGGCCGGCTCCAACCCGCCTTCACCTTCCACTATTCCGGCCATGCACTGACCTCACCGAACTTTCCACCCAGCTCCTGTAACATGTTCCCTTACTCTGCAGTGTCCCAATGCCTACTGACCCCTCCCCCAGCCTCCTCAGAGTCTTCCCAAAATGCCACCTTCCTGTGTTCTGTGAGCTTTCCCTGCTCTCCCTGCACAACCCAATAAACCACTCCTTCCCTCAGTTCTCTAGCAGTCCACAACTGTCCCCATCACAGCAGCCTTTATTTTGCTGTTTGTTGGTCAGCCTGTGTCATGGGTCAGCTTCCTGCACTAGCTACTTAGCTCCTTGAATGGAGAATGGGGTATTCATCCCCCCATACTGCCCTGCCTCGTACGTGGCCCATCATCAGGGCTCAAAAATATTTAATCTTTATTTTTCAACCTCCCTGAAAACTTGATGCCAATATTTTTTTAAAACAGCTCTTGAGAGGACCCAGGAGGAGTGAAGAAAGGAATCTGGGGCCAGACAGATTTGAGTTCAAATCTAAGCTCTGTTGAGTATTAGTACCAGGATGGCTTCTTTTCCAAGCCTCGTTGTCTTCGTTTGTAAAATGAAGATAATCAGATCTCTTTTATGGGTTTTTGTGTGAATTAAAATGAGATCATGCAAGTTATGAAGCTAACACAGTTCTGTCTTGTCCTTACCATCCCTTGATGTTAAAATATTTTTTTTAATTTTTAAATTTTTTTTTTTTTTAGTAGGCTCCATGCCCAGGCTGGAGCCCAATGCAGGAATCAGTCCCACAACCCTGAGATCAAGACCTGAGCTGAGATCAAGAATCGGATGTTCAACCGTCTGAGCCACCCAGGCGCCTTGATGTTAAAACTTTTAAATGTTGAAACATTTAACTCTGGAACATGGATTGTAGTAATCAGTTTAATAGATATGTGCCACATTTTCCTGTTAATAGTACAACCTTCCTTGATACAACAGTTTCTTCTCACAGTCGTGAGTTTTTCAAAGGCTTATCTTGTAAATAGGGTCGGACTTACCTATTTGACACCTGAAGAAATCCCAGTGATGGGGAAGATGACGAGCAGCAACCTGTTTTTTGTTATTTTCACATATGGAGGGTCATCCTCACACCATCACACTGGTCTCTTCATTTCCAAGGTTAACTTTAAAGAGGAGAAGACACCGATTAGGACACTGCTCTTTTCCCCGTCCACCAAAAGCTACTTTCACCCATGGGAGGGGAGCAGTGACTTCCATTCATCCATCCAACATTTATTGAAGGCCTGCCATGTACCAGGATACTAAGATAAAAGATCAATCAGCCAAGGTCTGTGCCTTTATAAAAGGCTGAATCTAATGAGTTTGGGGTAGTGGGCAGATAAGCAACTAAATGAGACAAGGATTGTGGGATGGTCAGCCTGTCAGGAAAAGCTTCAGAAAGAGGTTCTACTTGAGCTGAGTCTTGAAATATCCGTATGTGGCTGTCAACAATCGGGGCAAAACACTTCAGGTGGAGGAACCCTAACTCCGGCTCCTTCCGAACCTCTGCTGGCTTCATGGAGCCTGAAGCATCTGGCTCTACCATCTCTCCCCTGTTCAGCGGTCTTCTCTTCCGCCCAGGCGACTTAAAAATCCTTCCCTGGCAGCAGCAACCTTATTAGTGCTGGTTCCACTCAGAGAACTGACAGGAGAGGCTCTGTTGCTGCTTCTGCTGCCGGGACCAGAAAACAGCTGGAGTTGTTTGAGGTCCCTAGGGGAGGGTGGAGGAGCTGAGCACGCATGTGCGTCCATACCTGGGTCCGCGGGTGAGTGCATTTCAGAGTGGGGGGAGGGGTGTCCATCTGGGTGGCGGGCTAGATGTTGATCTGCAGGTGTTGCCACAGAAAACAGAAGTGGATATTCAGAAAATCAAGTGACAGCTCAGGATCTCATGGACAAGCTGAAAGACGGCTCAGAGAAGTGT
Source organism: Zalophus californianus (assembly GCF_009762305.2). Classification (NCBI taxonomy): domain Eukaryota; kingdom Metazoa; phylum Chordata; class Mammalia; order Carnivora; family Otariidae; genus Zalophus; species Zalophus californianus. The sequence continues at coordinate 85,047,310 of NC_045606.1, forward strand.
GTGTGTTGCGCGGGGGGAGGTTGAAATAACCTCAACCAAAACAGAATGAAACAGAGAAGGAAGTTGCATCAGAAGAGGAAGAATGCCAGTGTCATGCTGAAGAGCCACAAATGTCACAAAACAAAAATAAAACGTGTGACTCTTATTTTATCTAGTCAAATACTATTAACATATTTTCTTCTTCAGAGCATTATTAAAACTACTGAAAATGACAGAAATTAGTGTAGCAAACAGGGAGAACACAGAAAAACACAAACAAAAAATGGTTATAATTTTTTTTTATGTTACATACCTCATACTTCATTTATTTGGGTTAGTGATGGATTATAATTTTGTCTTCTACCTCCATAAACAAGTTTCTTTTCTCCAGTACTTAAAAAATATTAAAAACAAGTTCTGAGATTGACTTATTGAAGAACACTTAAAAGGTCTCATATTAGTACAAATTGGGAAATTTTAATAAAGATACTGTAATGATAGTGAAGTGATTGAAGATGTCAGAGCAAGAAATATAGATCTCAGGGATGTTCAGTTTTGTTTTGTCTTGTTTTAATTTTATTTAGTTAGTTATTTTTAGGTAATCTTTTAGGTCCCCAACATGGGACTCAAACTCACAACCCGGAGATCAAGAGTCACACGCTCTTCCAAATCAGCCACCCAGACGCCGCCCAGGGATATTAAGTTTTTTCATTTCTGTTCAAACAGCAATGTTACCGTCTTTACCAAAAAGGAATAAAAGAGCACTCTTCCTTTTGATTACATTCTTGTAACTACAAAGATGAAAACTTTATGGGATCGACTTTAGGTGAGGGGGGTTTTATAAAAAGTTAATATAACCCTGGAATAAGCATGGTATCAAGACTCATATGAGTCTTTTGACTATTACTTTACAAATATAGTCACAGGAACTGGCTTCCCATCTCCTTCTTAGAATTAAAATGATTAACTGATTTGCCAATTTTACAAATAGCTGAAAGTGTATTGAGTTTGGAGAAGTCAATTAGGGAAGTTTTGCATGCTTTAGTGAAAGTGCAAAACGGTAGTTCCCAGTTGAATAAATTACTAGTCCATATTCTAGTTTACCAGGTAAGTAGTGAATGGGCTTGGGGTAGACAGAGAGGAGATGAAATGATTAGGGAAAGAGAAGCCTCCAGTGATGGAGAAAGGGAGCAAATAGGTCTGATGCTCCCTGTTTACTTATGCCAGGTTTTCAGTAAATAATTGTGGAAGGAAGGGAGGAAGGAAGGAAAGAAGGAAGGAAGGAAATGAATTAATGAATGGTAAGTACAAAGAAAGTGGCATAAATGCCTAATTCAAAATGGAGTTTAAATTTTGCTTCATGACAGCGTTATAACAATATTCCCCTATGCTATACCTGCCTTGGCAACATACAAAGATGTATAATTTTCAAAAGTTGTGAGACCCTTAAAAAAGGAAACATATAAAAATTAGATTTGGAGGAAATGGAAATCTATGCAAATCTAAATTTTTAGATTTTTCTGAAGATATTTTTACAAGTCTAAATTCAGTGTTACTTTAGGAACCTGATAATGGATTGAAATTGTTTTTTATTTTTAAAACAAATCACTGGTGGGGCTACAAGCTGACATCAAATGTCATTTGGCTTTGGCCAACTGAGGAGAAAACAGCAAAAAGTTAGAAAGAAAAGATACCATAAACATCATAGTAAAAGCAAACGAAACCAGAAAGTTTTTTCTCCCCCTAGACCCACTGCTTTTTATAAGAAATTTGTTTTCAGAAGGTAACTTAAGGGTTGTGGGGAGAGGGAGAAAAAGTAAACCAAATCCATGGACTGTAACTTTTTTCAAGGCACCTACGTTTTGGTCTAATGTGTGGATGTCCCCATTTGTGCCAGTTTCCCCACTCTCTGGGCTCCCCCATCTCCAGGGGCTCTCCACCTGGACATATTTCCTGATGCAGCACTTGTTGGGGATGCTGAGTCCCACTCCAGAGTAGTCTGATAAATCCCCTACCTCAGCTCTTATTCTGGGAAGCATGTCCTTTCTGATGGTGTTCCCAAGGAATGGGAGAGAGAAGAGAGGATGCACGTATGAACTTAGGGATGCTAAGTTCTGCTTTACATTTTAAATCTATAGATCTTTCCTTTAATAAGTGGCAGGCCACTCTTAATTCCTGCTCCTCTGTACTGAAGAACTTAGCATTGCTTCTTCCCTTGGTGATCCAAGGAACTTTGCTCTTTTCCCAAAATACCTCTCTCTCCCAAAGCAATTTCCCCTCCTCTGAGAAATGCTGTCATGTCAGGCTGCACTGCCCTTGAACCAGACAACTTTCTCTGCTTGTCTTTATCTGTCTAAATAAAGCTAACCTACATTTGCTGTCTAATTCATTCGGATGCTTGCTGATGCTATTTAAAGCATCCCTTAAGGCTCTGTGGAAAACAAGATGCATTATCTCCAGTAGAGAACCTTTATGTTTGTTGGTCATTTAAGGAATTCAAGAATCTAAAGAATCCATTCAGTCTTTAGTAGTTCAGATGTAAGGGACAAAGGAACTCTTCCGTGTTTTTTCGTTCCAGGCAGTCTTCCCTGACTTGTATGTTGCTGGTTCAGCTGATAGAAAAAGAGGTAGCTAGAAAGTTAATCTCTCTTTCTCTCTCTCCCCCTTGCACCGCCCACCTCTGTGTGTGTGTGTGTGTGTGTGTGTGTGTGTGTGTGTGTGTGTCCTTGTCTCTAGGCTTCACGAAACCCAGCTTTTTTTCTTTTTTTTAAGATTTTATTTATTTATTTGAGAGAGAGAGTGAGCAAGTGAAAGAGAGAGAGAGAAGAGCACAAGAGCAGGGGGAGAGGGAGAAGCAGACTCCCCACTGAGCAGGGAAGTCTGATGCAGGGCTCCATTCCATGACCCTGGGACCATGACCTGAGCTGAAGGCAGATGCTTAATTGACTGAACCACCCAGGCACCCCAACACCCACCTTTTCTGAAGATTAATTTCACAACAGAATGTATTTTTCATCCTGGGCTTTGATAATTGGTTAGTCCACTGTGGTTACCTGTCCCCTCTCAGGGAGCAAATGTGAAAGATCAAAAAGAGCAGCCATCTCAGTAAACAAGCTTTTTAGTGAGTTTTTGGCTTGTCTCCACCTCCCATTCTTCAACCTCCACCTGACATTTCATTAGAGAATCCTGGTACTTCCACATTCCAGAAAAAAAAAAAAGGAAATTCTAAACAGGGAAAGGAATAAAATAATGGGGTGGTAAATAGGACTCCACTGTGCACTTCTATATGGGAGTTCAGAGAGGGTTTCAAATCTGTTGCTTGTTTTTTTCAGATCTGGTATTTCTGTCTGTCTGTTGGCTTGCTTAGTGGTAGGGAGACCTGGTACAATGGGATGATCTTAACCATTAGTGCCCTGCTGCTCCCCGAAGCACATGTTTTTATCAGCATCCACTTGTTCAGCCACGATTCTGTGACGTCCATTGCAGAGAGTGAGTCAGAAGCCACAAGCTAACAGGTCTATTCCTTCCCACTGTCACCTAGGAAACCAAAGCATCATCCACAGGAAATGCAGGCCCCAATGGGGGGTGTGCCCAGATCGGGTTATAAAGCTTGCATGAGTTTTTCAAAAGAGGTCAAATAATAATGTGTAGAATCTCAGTCTAGGGTGGAAAGTGGATCCAGCCTCTTGGGTGTGGATGGAAGGAGGACAGTCATGCAGAAATACCAGGAGAAATTAATCAGCTAAAATCATGGGAGATGTCTGCTTTATAAGAAATTTACCAAGGGCAAGGGTTATTGAGATGTGGTTTGATTTCCCCCCCAGCAAATGCATTTATTTGCCCATTGGTTGAGCGTGGGGGGTTTTTGTTCGTGGTTTTTTTTTTGTTTGTTTTTTTTTTGGCACATTTGGATGGTGTGTGAAATGAGATGAGGAAATTGACAACACATCAAACCAGGCTTTCTGCTGAGTGAGATGAATATCCTCTTTTTCATGGCTATTCTCCCTTGGATTAAAAAAGTGATGGAGTGTTCCTTCAAAGAAAACCACACCCTGATTCCCCCCATGACCTCACTGTTTTTTATTTTTATTATTTTTATTTTTGCCTGTGCCTCATTTTTTCCCTCCTTGACCACTACATTTTAGCATAGTCAGTTGGCCTTCATGTATATATACAATTTACCACACACTATACACATATCTGTGAATGTAAGCTGAGAAAAATTACCTGTCCATTTTCGTGTTGTTCAACGAGCTCAATGTTTCCAGGCAGTTTATACTCTCATACCACTATGGGCGAAGGATTCTACATAAAAGTACAATGTGAGCTCTCTTAGAACTTCTTATTTTGACTCAAAGAATATTAGAATGGGGTAGGGGGAAACAACTCAGAAATCATCTGGTTTAATCACCTCATTTTTCACATGAGAAATTAGTCCTAGAGAGGTGAAGTGATTTGTCTACGTTCATATAATAAATCATGGTATATATGGGAGGCAGAGGAGAGGAGAGAGAAAAGGTAGGAAGTTTGACCACAAGCTCAGAATGAGTCAACAGGTGATATGACCACCTCTAGGACTGTTAAAATACTAAGTTGCATTAATTGAAGTATGAAGTCCTGACTGGGAGGGGCAACTGGTACCCTCCCACGCTGGTCAGTGTTGCCAAGAGTATGATGTTCTGTTCTGAATACCCATTGAATGGGGAACAATGACAAACCAACCAAAATGCCCAGAGGAGGGTAAAGATGGTGATAAGAGTTTTAGTAACTATAACATAATAAGAACAATGAAAAACATTATTTAGCTTGGAAACCAGAGGTTTGTCATGGAGGGAATGAGAGTAAGTATTATTAAATAACTGAAGGGCTGCCTTGAAGAGGGTTCAGACTTATTTTGAGTGACTGGGAAGGGCGGTCACAAATGAGTAGAAGTTAAAGATAATGGATTTTAGCTCCATATAAGTAATTTTCTAATAATTCTAGCTGATTGAAATGTATTAAATTGATAGGGTAGTGGATTAATTCTTTATCTCCAGAGGTGTTCGAGTATTCACTCATTTATCCAAACACGTTTATTGAGCACCTGCCATATGCCAGTCATTGGACTAGAGGGACTTTGAGGTTGTGGTCTATGTTAATTAAGGCAATACTAACTGTAGTATTAAATCTGTATATCAAACCTGAGACATGATAAGAAATTTATTTCTTACTCATAAAACATCCAAAATGGGTGTTCATGGTGGGTGGCTCTCTTCCAAGTGGTCATTCAAGGAACCAGGCCCTTCCATCTTGTAATTCTGCCATCTTCAACATGTGGCTTATGAGATTGCTGTAGGCATTAACATCCTGCTGACAGACAGAGAAAGAATATGGAAGATTGTGTGGGGAGTTTTTTATAGGCTAGACCCAGAAGTGGTGCACAGAAGCTCTGTTCACATTCTTTCTATCCAGTGGAATTCAGTCCCATGGCCACGCCCAACTGCAAGGGAGGCTTAAAATGCAGTTCTGTGGCCAGGAAAAAGAGGAACAGGTTTGATAACTGACCAGCAAAGCTTTTACCACACTATCCAATTCTAAGTTTCTATGATTATGGTGACAGAACTGGCACAGGAATTTTAAAACTTTCTTTTTTAATGCCAATGTCACCATGTCTCTTGTTTACACTACATGTCTTCCTATTGAAGGTCTCCTGTTGAAGATATATTGTTTAGTTTTAAAAAGCAAAGTACAAAATAATGTATATATTATGCTACTCTTCTGAATGAAAAGAGGAATCGTAATGATAATATTTATTTGTATCTGCTCACGTATATATGAAGAAACACTGGAAGAATACAAAGAAACCATAGGGATAAGGGTGGAGGCAGAGGGAGGAAGGACCTATCCCTGGGAACAAGACTTGTCCATGTATGCCTTTAAATATTGTTTAACTACTTACTTACTTAATTAATTCTAAAACTATATAATTTAAAAAAACATTTCTTTCTACTAGAGAAGAGTTTTTCATGGATGGACCTCTTTTTGTTTTCAAGTAAAGAAAAGCTTGAGGAAAGGACTATCTGGGCAGGTGAGCAGGGCATAACTTATGAGCCTGAAGTAACGACAGTGATGAATATAATGCCCTTCCTGTTATAAAGCACCTGTACTGGATTAATTAGATTTTTCAAATGAAAGTAAAAGAATAATAATGCAACAATAAACTTGTTTTATGTGGAATCATCTAAAAGTCTCAGAGTGCTTTAAATCTGATATCATTGTTTATTTTTATAGCATTCCTAGTAACTATGATACAAAAGATTTAAATTAATTTCTTGTTTTGTAAGGTACTGTCAGAGCCATGAAAAGAAGTTTAATTGCCTACAAACTCCTGTTAGACTTGTAGGCCAATGATCTTGCTTTCTGGGTAGCATCAACACTGGAAGTATGTGATAAAAATCCTTTATGTTTTACAGCATTTTCACAAATAATTTCATATTTGGTTTGTCCATCAACCATGTAAATTAATTGTGACTGGTACCTCTTTAGAGATAAAAACAAAGGTGGTCACTATAAATAAAGTTAAAAGTCTAAAAAAAATTGGAAGAAGAAGGATGCTTCCTTAATATATAAGAGCTATTACAAATCAATAATTAAAAGGCAAATATTTCAATAGAAAAATTTACAAAAGACATGCCTTAAAATCATAGAAAGAGATCTCAATAACAAATAAACATTTTTAAATATCCTCAAAATGAGTGGAGATAAAAGAAAAATAGTATCTAGTGCTGACAAAGGTATGTGGAAGTAGGAACACTGATAGATTTCTGGAAGAGTTATCAGATGGCAAAATCTTTCTGAAGGAAAATTTGGAAATATATTAAAACTCCAAAGATGTTCAGAACGTTATGACATAGTAACTTCATTCTGCTAATATATCCTAATGAAATATTCAGAAAAACATAACAATCTATGCCAAATGATATAAATATCACCATTCTTATGAGTTCAACAAAGGGTGGATCCAATGACATAGTAAGGAAATGGAATATCAAGCTGCCATAGGAAACCATGTTAAAGAATTAGCTAAAAGCCAAAGGAAAATTCTACAACCCAATATCAAATAAAAAAGCATGATTAAAAAAATACAGAGAAACACTTGTTTTTAGAGCAACTTATTTTTCATCTCAGTGAAATTTCACAGGTGGGCAAACTGCCAAAGAACCCGTCTTTTCCACTGCCACAGTGCCATTCTAGGGAAGTACATTTGTGACCATAGTCATCAAATCACATACAAATGTGTCATCAACCAAAATTATTTTTAGACAGTTTGGTTGGTTTGCATTGTCTTAATGAGGCTGACGTTGTAGGGTTAATATCTGTGTGGGTCACCTAGCACAGGGAGACAAGCTAGGTCGGCCAAGTAGTTCATACCTACAGTCAGCCATCTCACAAATGCATGCTCTTCAGAAGACCTATATACAGTGTGTCATTTCAGTCCCTATGATTTCAGTTCAGTCCATATAGGACAGTGCAGCTACCAAACTTCATGACAACATGTGGCCTTAGCATCTTCAAACTCAGAACCTCAGTTAGCCATTAATAAGAGAAGATACTTTACTTATATGTTCAAATTAAAAAAAAAAAAATCTACCTGTAAGCACAGGTTGGATCACAATGTTCTCCAAAGGTTAAATACTAAAGAAAGTTAAAAAAAAAAAAAAAGGCTTATTTTTCCAATTGAGGGCATTAGAAAAATCAAGGGTGGTACACGGTTTACCTCTATTTCCCAGCGACCTGATTCAATGAATTCCTATTGAGTTCATGTTCTGAGATTTGCCAAAGAGCAGGTCAATGTCACTAGAGAATTTAGACATTTGTCAAAGCACAGAAGGCTACGGATTCACAACTCAGTTTCTGGCCTCAAGTGCAATTTTCTCTCTCTGTTTTCAGGATCCGCTCCTCCCTGCAAAACACCAGAGCTGCAGGCAGTTCTCTAAATAACACCGTGTCCCTGGCCTCCCAGCTCCCATTTGAACGTTTCGGCAGTGCTCCTTTGAGGTCTGCCCTGCACCGCCTCCCATCTCCCAGGCTCGTCTTCACTAGTCTGAGTCAGCTGTGAGTCACCTCACTCATTAGCAGAACTCAGAATGCTTCTCCATTCTCTGGATCCCTTTTGTCTCCCTCCTTTTAACTGGTTTCCTGGCAGCCTAAGGTCTGTGGCCAACCCTGAAGTTAAGGTGTAGGTCACTACTAAGATGGTCGGCTCAGTAAAGAGGTTGGCAGACAGAAAGTAGATAGATTAAAAGTGATGGTGAGGATAATGATAATAATGATGATGGTGCACAGTTGCTTGCTTCAGAAAGCACCCGAATGGCCAGATTTGGTGACTACCTGTGTAGGCTCATAGGACAGCACAGAGATCCTTAATCCTTGGTCTCTTCTTTCTCTTCCTTCCCTCTTCAACCCCCCCCCCCCCACATGCCCATTTGGTACAAGGTGAAAATGTACAGACTGCATTCTCTGTGAAAATTAGGTAAAAGAGCTGCATCCGACACTGGTGGGGTCCCTTTCCCCAGCGTTTTCAGATTTGTCATTCTCATGTTTACTCATCCGATTTTACATTCTCAGTGCTTTCCAGAAAGGGCAATAGAGAAGGATTTGTGCCTCGTTGGTGCCTCCTGGGCATATAAAGGAGCCTAGTGAAATGATATTAATAAGAAACTCTAGATTCACTGTAGAAAATACCAACACCAGAATGCTGTTATTAATTCATTAATATTATTAAAGCCCTTTGTAAGATGGTCAGTACTTTACTCAGCATGGATAGTCACTAGCTTTCGGTAAGTCAGATGATTTACTTTAGAAAGGGACCCCAGTGATACCCTGTCCAGTCTTTCATTCAATCCGCAGACATTTATGGAGCACCTACAATAAGGAAACCCTGCACAAAATCCCCCGGGCTGTGTTGCTTGAGCTCCACTGTGCACGCACACCAATATTACCTGGGAAGCTTGCTAAAATGCAGATTCTGGTCCAAGAAGCCTGGAGTGGACACTAGAGGTTCTGCATTTCTGTGAGCTTCCTGGAGATGCTCACAAACTATACTTTGAGTAGCTCGACTTTAAGGGCTCTGCACAGAGCCAGACAAGTCTTGATTCCCTCTCCAAGGAATGTCAGGAGGTCCACAGGCTCTGTGAGGCTGCCCTATGCCTTCCTCCTCCTCAGCTCTATTTATCCATGAAGCCCAGACAATGGTGACCCATTCTTGCCAGTGTTCTTGGCTTTCTAATGTCTTCACTCCCAGTGGAGGATGTTAAAATTGCAGGATTCAGGTTTGGGATTCAGGCAAGGAAAAAGGCCCATTTATCTTCTACCTCGGCTATGAGGTCTGGTCTAGGCCACTTAGCAGAGAGCTCCGAACTTGTATTTCAGGCAGAGCCTTTCTTTGATTGCTACAGTGATCTCCTTTTATGATTTGTTAGTTTGTATCCTTTGTCAATTTTTCTGTTGGGGTCTTTGTCTTTCAATTATTGTTTGTAATAGTTCTTTATTAAAATATTAAGGGGAATCTCTTTTACCCCCCAAAAGTTGTTGTTGTTGTTGTTGTTTAGTCTTTTACTTTTGTCTATTAATTTTGGAGTTAGGAATCTTAGACTCTAGGCTAATATAAATTTTCTTGCGCATCTGAGTAAGCCCCTTTACCTGTTGTGACCCAGTTCCTTTGCCTGTGAGTGGAGGCAGTAAAGACTACGTATCTCAGGGAACTGTTCAGAGTACATGTGGGATAGTGCTGCATAAATATAGAATGTGGGTACTTTGTTTTTGGAGCTTATATTAACCTGATAGTTTTACTGAACGTAGTGTGGGACATAGTTGACTGGTGTTAACAAGTACCAGTTTGGTTTTGGTTTATTTTGGTTTTGGTTAAACAAACATTTATTGAGCACTTACAAGTACTATGAGTGCTGTTCTAGGTTTTGGTAGTATTAACATACATAAAATAGAATTAGAAGCTGCCCATTAAGCACTTTAAAGGCATAAAAGTGCTAGTGATTTCTGTTTTCCTTTGGCCTCAACTATCACTTTTTTTTTAAAGATTTTATTTATTTATCTTACGGAAAGAGTGAGAGACAGAGCAGGGAGGAGGAGGCAGAGGGAGAGAGAGAAGCAGACTCCCCACTGAGCAGGGAGTCTGACATGGGACTCGATCCCAGGACCCTGGGATCATGACCCGAGCTGAAGGCAGATGCCCAACCGACTGAGCCAATCAGGTGCCCCTCAACTATCACTTTCTAAATTGTCAACAGATTAGATCTTCTACCACTCCTAACATGTCTGATTAAGAAAGGGCCTCAGTATTTAGGCAAATGACCTGGTTGTTTCTTGGTGTCTACATTGCTGTCTCATCTCTACAAGAACCTCATACATGTTAAAATTATTTCTCTACATAGTAGAAGTTATAAGAGTAATAGTATTCCAATTCAGACTGACAGGTTTTTGTCTAGCTTTGAGAAATAGAAAATTTGTACTTATCCCCCATGTATGACGTTTATGTTCTTTCTACCACTGACTATAAGAAAATATGTAATGTGTATGTATATATGTGCGTGTGTATGTTTATCTATCTATATATAGCCTGCCAGATAATGTTTTATCTCCACTTGATATTTGCCTTTAAATAGAGTCAAAGGAAAGAAACTCTAATGGCAAAATTTTCACTATCATCCAGGTAGAGAACACTTCCCTACTCCCACTGGCACCCCCGTTAGTCTTCCTACACACTGAACTGTCTTATGGGTTCCTACACTGAGCATAGATAAAACAAAACAAAAAAAAGTCAATATTATTGAATCTAATCTATTTGCCAAGCACTGTGCTAAGTGCTTTCACATACATTTTCTCATCTAATGGATCTTTTGCTTTCTTAGTGCAGGGGAGAAAATGAGATTATGCCTTTGCTTTGCTACCTCCTCTTCTTAGAGTCCTTACTGCTCCCTGTCTCTGTGAGCCTTTACTGGTAGCAAGGGAACTCAGTTTCAGGCAAAATCCATTCTTTTTTTCATCTTTTCCAGGTCCATAGCAAAAAGTTCTTTGGTTTCTGACTTCTGGAAGATGAGATGTGTTGATTTAGGAATAAGTGAATGGAACAGTGCTGAGGGCTGAATGTTCTTTAACATCAGGTAAACACATAGGTAGGCACCCACCTCTGGTGAGAAGTCTCTCTTTTCCTGGCTTCTTTCCTAGATAATCCACTGAACTTTCTGGGGGGAAAGTATCCATATACATTCAGCTCTTCCTTTGCTTTATTTCTTATCTATGAACACAGGTGCTTTACCAATTTCCTCATCCTGCCCTGGCCCCTCCCCAAATTCTCCTGAGAAACATAACAAATTCTATCTATTCCTGAGAATATCTGCATTTTCTCCTCTTACCATGATTCCATATCTTGGATTCCACTAAGGAAAACACAGCCTAGTTGACATTGCATAACCAGTGAGAAAGGAATCTTCCCTGGGCAATGAAAGGAGGACTGACTCACTATCTCAGCTCTTAGGAGTGGCTCTCCAGTTACTGATGGAAGCCACATGGGTTCAGCCATGAGGCCAGCAAGGACCTCCTTGTGACCAACAAAAAGGAGGCAACCAGGACTAGCCAGAGCTGAGCTGAGGCAACTGACCCATTTGTAGAAGTGTCTCCAAGGACAGTGACCAGCAGTCCAAATTGCAATGTGTTGGCAGTGTATCAAATTTCTAGCTGATCCTGTCTGGTGGATGAATGGTGCCCAGTAACAGAAGACTCTGGAAAAGGATGTACTTATAATCAGCACATGGTGATATTTTTATTCCAGAGGCTTATTCTTCATTCTTTCACTTTTGAGGGAATATGCTAGGCACTGAGATAGAGGTTGGCACACTCCCCTTGGGGAGTTGAGAGTTCAGTAGAAAGGCAGAAAGGGAGTCAATACAGGAGCTCAAAGAGAACTTAGAAGAGGCACTTAAGATTTAAGAGTTGGGAAAACTTCCCCAAGAATGTGTGAAAGGCTTATACAGAAGGAAGGAGGAAGGACACTCCTGGTAGAGGAGGCAGCAGAGAAGTCACAAAAGCAAGAGAGGACAGGTGGCTCATTGGAGAAGTAAAGTGTTTTGGTGTGGCTGAAGTAAGAAGATGCAGGGGGAGAGGGCAAGAGATGATCCTGGAGAGGTGAGCAGGGGCCCGATTACAAAGGTGTGACCTTGTGTTTCATGCAAGTGGGTCTGAAATCCACCCTGAGGGTAATGCTGGGAAATGCTGACTCTGTGGGGGGAAGGACATGTCAGGTCTGCTTTTTTAGTAAGTTTTCTCACTGGTTGTAATGTAGAGATTAGATGCAAGGAAAGCAAACATGGAAGTAGGAGGACCAGGTTGGAGGATCTTACAGTGATTGAAGAAGGAAACGACGTGGGCCTGAACCATAGCAAAAGCAACAGTGATGCAGAGAAAGATGAGTCTGAGAGATACAAAGCAGTTGTGCCAATTGACCTTGGTGGTCAGCCACAGGTAGGGCCTGAAATATTCAGAATGGCTCTCAGCTTTATGGATGGAGGAAGATGATAGGAGGAAAACTTGCGGGAAGGAGATGAGTTCAGGTTGGAGCAGGAATCCCAGACAGATACCCTACCACTGGCCTGAAGAGCAATGGAGGAAGGTCAGGACAACTCAGTGGCACGGTGCCTCCTCAGGTGTACCCCAAAGGAGGCTTAAGGACAGTTTCAAACCCTGACAGCTAAAGAGATGGGGCTCCTAACACAAGCTCCTACTTGGAAGCCTGGCTTATTAAGACTGAATCTGTGCAGGACCGAGGCTGCAGATGAGAGGTCTTCAGAACCTGCACCAAGCAGGGCCTGACAAGCTGTTACCATGGAGACATGGTGTGCGCAGGAGGGAGTGAGTAGGAGGGCTGATCCATTCCAAGCCTTGGGTCACAGGGCTGTGGCAGGCTAACGGATAAACAGGAAAAAGACATAGTCAATAGAAAAAGGTGTTCAAAAACTATTGACAGTTAATTGGAGTTGTATCGTCATAATTCTAGATTAAGTCTAACAATTTAGAAGGATTAGGGTAAGCCACTTAATGATCCTGCTAGTTATTTCAGGTACCACTTAATGAGGGCACAGGGAAGTGGATGCCAACTCAGGCTAACGCCAAATGTACATACACCCATCCTAAGCCCTTCTGCATCCCTGGATTCTAAGTAGCTTCATATTATTTCCGAGTTTCTGGAGACATAGGCACAAGATATGGGAAGTTAAATTTTTTTTTCCATTTGCCACGCTGATGGCAGTAATACTTAAGCAACTTTTGGAGCTCTTCAGGAAATTCAGGTGCTGGCAAAGCCTCAGATTCCATGTTATTACTAAATAATTAGAGGAACATTCTGGACAGAGAGCCAGCAACACTGGGGCTCCAGGTGGGTTTGTTTTGTTTTTTTTTTTTTTTGTGGTGGTAAAATGCACATAACATGAAGTTTATCATTTTGACCATTTCTAAATGTACAGTTTAGTGGCATTAAATACATTCATAATCTTGGGTAACAATTATGACTATCTCTTTTCAAAACCATTAAGCCATAACTCTCTATTGGGCCCCCATTTTTAAAAATTTATTTATTTATTAGAGAGAGAGGAAGAGAGCTCGCATGCATGAGCTGGGGGAGGGGCAAAGGAGAGAAACTTCAAGCAGACTCCACGCTGAGCAAGGAGCCTGACAAAGGGCTCAATCTCATGACCCAGGAGATCATGACCTGAGCCGAAACCAAGAGCCAGACACTTAACAGACTGAGCCACCCAGGCACTCCAGGCCCTAAATTTTTAAAACTTTATGTACCGCAAAAACTCTGCCTACCAGGCAGGATGATGGTTGTGCTGTTATAAGTAAGACAACTAGGTTGATCTTGGTTTGGTCAGTTGCTCTCAGTTTAGACCTGGGGTTTTTTGGCCAGAGTCCCCATCCTGTGGGTAACCTTGTTAAACATAATCTCTGGAGGGAGACTGATTTTAACCATCTTAGTGACTGAGGGGACTTATCAATCTTGATCTCCAAGGTATTCAAATAATTTGTGGCACTGCTTATTAAGAAGTCAGTAAAAATTAAGTCAGGGCCATAGGCCTTTGTAAAGATTCTACTGGAGGCAAACTTTGTTCCAAAGATAGTTGGGCATAATTGTGAGACAAATTGTCTAGGAATCAACTTCAATTTAAATAACCAGAAACACTAGTGCCTGTGGAGGATGAGATATAATTCTGGCTTGGAATGGGAGACTATAACCAGGCAATCAGAGCTGGAAATTCCAAGTGTCCTACTTCCTTTTCTTTTATAAATCAAAACACTCAATGAGGGCAGGGATAAGCCTTTGTGACTCTTCTTCCTCATACAACAAGTTCAAGGTGTTTAGAACATGGTGCTTATAGGCCAAAGCTCAGTGGAGAGTTCACAGATCCAAGGCAGTGATAACTCTCAAAGCCCAGACAGATACTTCCCAGATGCTTGATGTCAATCAGGAGAGACAGCAGGAGGGAGAAGGAGTAGGAAAGATTGAGTGAAAGTCACTTCACCGTTAACAGATATAAACCACATGTCCTGTTTGGGGGATCAGCAGTGAGCTAAATCCTTTAACATAATATACTATTTGTGGAAACTGCAGCTCAGAGGAGGTTGACTAGCTTATTTAGGATCACCCAGAAAAGCTGGAAGAGAGCTAAGAATTAGAATCTTTGTTTCCTGATACCTAGTGTAGTGGTTCATTTTGATCAGTATCTGCTGGTATTCTATACTTAGAATGCACAAGGGTGATGGTTCTCTTTATAGAGGCTCTCTATAAAGTTTTCATTGTTTCAGGGGTGATCTATCAGTAACTTTATCTCCAAATTCACCTCCAGTTCAGTCTTCTAATATTCTACTTACTTTTCGTCAGAACTCAAATCCTGAACAGAAGTTCAGAAAGACGTTGGCAATCAAGAAAAGGTTTACTGCTATTAAGATCCTATTAGGGGACAATTTCTAGAATGATGGTATGAGGAGATCCACAGACCCACTCCTGAACAAAACAACCATAACTGGCAAAAATTAATCTTTATTAAAACAACCATTTAAAGTTGTTGTCCTAGGGGTGCCTAGCTGGTTTAGCCAGTAGGGCATGTGACTCTTGATCTCAGCTGGTTTAGTCAGTAGGGCATGTGACTCTTGATCTCAGGGTCATGAATTCAGACCCCACATTGAGTGTAAAGATTACTTAAAAATAAAATCTTTAAAAAAATAATGTTAAAGTTGTTGTTCTACAAAAGGAGATGAGAGGCAAGAAGACCAGAGGCTACTGCCCCTACCTTGCTTATAAACAGGGGTATCACTCCAAGAGAAGCAGGTCACTGTTCCTGCCCCCGGTTCAAGAACAGAGTCTCTGAGATTTTTCTCAGGGGAAGATGTAGGTAATAAGCACTGGGCTCTAAAGCACTCCACAAGTGAACTGACTTTGTTTGGAGCCGAGTGTGGGGAACCTCAAGCTGAAACAAGTTCTGGAAAACAATGGAGATTCAGTAAGAAGCAATGAAGGGGGAGCCAGTAGCTCTGAGAGCAACAAAAGCTAGACCATAGGCCAGCTAGCTAGAGAAACAGGGAAAAAGATAGCTAAGAACAGTTCTCCTGGGGTCAGAACAAGTCTCAAAGACTGGCCTCAAAAACTACCTCTGCAGAGGGACTTCAATTTAGTTGGATCAGACTGTGGAGCAATTTACGCCTCAGGGCTTATTGAAAACAATAGAGTGATTAGCCAGCAACTAATGGAGCCTAACAGCTAGGGATCATACCAACAGAGACAGACAACAGAGAGATCAGGGATAAAGACAGTCAGAGAGTTGTGTTAAAATCTCTTGTCATCCCAGGATGACAATGCATATATATGTCCAAGTATGTATTTTCTAAGGAGCAACAGCAGAGTTTCTGCATTGCAGGGAAATAGACTTCACTAAAATAATCTAGCTCAGTCACTAAAGAAATAAAAAAGCAAACTATAATGATAAGCTCATAAGCTCAAAAATAAACAAAGTTGAAGGGATCGGTATCCAGAGTTGTTACAATATATTATCTAAAATGTCCATTTTTGGGAGTGCCTGGGTGGCTCAGTCAGTTGAGCAGCCAGTTCTTGGTTTTGGCTCAGTTTGTGGTTTCAGAGTCGTGGGATCAAGCCCTGCATTGGGCTCGGTGCTCAGCGGAGAGTCTGCTGGAAGATTCTTTCTCTCTCTCCCTCTTCTTCTACCCCTCCCCCTGCTCATGCACACTCGTGTTCTTCCTCTCTCTAAAATAAATAAGTAAATCTTTAAAAATAAAATAAAATACAATGTTCATTTTTCAGGGCACTTGGCTGGCTCAGTCAGTAGAGCACGAAACTCTTGATCTCATGGTCATGAGCCCAACTTTGGGCCTAGTGCTTACTTAAAATAAATAAAATAAAATGTCCAGTTTTCAACAACAACAAAAATATGAGACATGCAATGAAACAGGAAAGTGTGATGTGACACATACACAGGAGATAAAAAACAATCAATAGAAACTCCCTGTGAGACGGCCCAGATATCCAACTTAGCAAAGACTTCATAGCAGCTCTTATAAGTGTGTTCAAAGAACTAAAGAAAACCATGCTTAAGAAAGCAAAAGAAGGTATTATGACAATGTCTCATAAGATAATCAATAAAGAAATATAAATTATTTTTTTAAAAAAGAACCTAATGGATTTTCTAAATTTGAAAAGTACAAGAATAGAAAAGAAAAATTCACTAGAGGGGCTCAGTAGTACATTTGAACTGGCAGAAGAAAGAATTAGCAAATTTGAAGATAGATACATACATGCATACAAGAATAAAGAGAAAGAAAAATAAAGAAATAGAAACAGAATTTCAGAGAAACGTGGGATACCATTAAGCATATCAACATATGCATAATGGGACTACCAGGCAGAGAAGAGAGAGAAAGCAGAGCAGAAAAAATATTTGAAGAAATAATGGCTGAAAATTCTGAAATCTGATGAAAAACAGTAATCTATATATCCAAGAAACTCAACTAACCCTAAGTAGAATAAACACAGAGATCCACATCCAGATACAGCATAGTAAAAATGCTGAAAGAGAAAGAAAGAGAAAATCTTGAAATCAGCAGAGAAAAAACAACTCATCACATACAGAACCCAAATGAGAATAATAGCTGACTTCTTTCCTGAAACAATGGAAGGCAGAAGACAGTGAGATGGCATATTCAACAGAGTAACAAGACAACATACAGAACGGGAGAAAATATTTGCAAACATGTATCTGATAAGGGATTAATATCCAGAATATATAGAGAATTCCTGAAACTCGATAACAAAACAAAACAAAACAAAAAAACAAAACCAAAACCAATTCAGAGATGGGCGAAAGACTTGAATAGATATTTCTCCAAAGAAGATAAATGGATGACCAATAAGCACATGAAAAGATGTTCAACATCTCTAGTCATTAGGGAAATGCAAATCAAAACTATAATGGGATACCATGTCATACCCATTAGGATGGCTATTCTCAGAAAAAAACAGAAAACTAGTGTTGGTGAGGATGTAGAGAAACTGGAACCTTTCTGCACTGTTAGTAGGTGTATAAAATGGCGCAGATCCTATGGAAAACAGTATGGCAGTTCCTAAAAAAATTAACAATAGAACTACCATATGATCCAGCAATTGCTTTTCTGGATATAGACCCAAAAGAACTGAAAGCAGAGCCTCAAAGAGATATTTGCATACCCATGTTCACAGTGGCATCATTCACAGTAGCTAAACATGAAAGCAACTCTAGTGTTCATCAATGGATGAATGGATAAGCCAAATGTGGTATACACATACAACTGAATATTTCGCCTTAAAAAGAAAGGAAATTCTGCAATATGCTACAACATGGATAAACCTTGAGGATATTATGCTAAATGAAATAAACCAGTCACAAAGAGGCAAATACTGATTTCACTTATATGAGGTTCCTAAAGTAGTCAAAATCATAGAGACAGAAGGTAGAATGGTGGTTGCCTGGGGGATGGGGAAAAGAAAAAATAAGGAGGTATTGCTTAATGGATAGAGAGTTTCGGTTTTGCAAGATGAGCAGAGTTATGGAGCTGGATGGTTGTGGTGGTTGTACAACATTATGAATATATTTAATACCACTGAAGTGTGTACCAAAAAATGTTTAAGATAGTAAATTTTATGTTATGTGTATTTTACTACAATTTTTTAAAAATTGAAGAGAAAAGACTTTGCACAATGATTAGATGGGAATTATCCCAGAAATGTAAAGTTGGTTTTACATGCTAAAGTCGATTAATGTAATATACCATATCAATAGAATAAAAAACAAAAACCACATGATCATTTCAATAAATGCAGGAAAAAAGCATCTGACAAAATCAGCATCCATTAACGATAAAAAATCAACAAAATCAGAACACAAGGGAACTTTCTTAGCCTGATAAAGGGTATCTATAAGAAACCCATAGCTAACATACGTAACAGTGAAAGACTAAATGTTTTCCCCTTAAGATTAAGAACAAGAGAAAACTGCTCTTGCCACTTTTATTTAACATCGTACTAGAGGTTCTACCCAGGTTATTTAAGCAAGAAATTGAAATGAAAGGCATCCAGATGGGAAAGGAAGAAGGAAAAGTATCTACTTGTAGATAACATGATCTTGTATATAAAAAATCCCAAAGAATCCACTGAAAAACTATTATGACTAATAAAAAAGCTCAGCAAGGTTGCAGGGTATATGATCAATATATAAAAGTCAATTTTATTTCTATTCACTAGCTATGAGCAATCTCCCCCCAAAATCAAGAAAACGATTTCATTTACAATAGCGTCAAAGAGAATAAAATACTTAGAAATAAATTTAATAAAAGGAGTGTAAAACTTTTACAATGAAAACTAGAAAGTGTTGTTGAAAGAAATTAAAGAAGACCTAAGGAAATGGTAAGACATCCCCCATTTGTGGATCAGAAGACCTAATATTGTTAACACAGCAATACCACCAAAATTGATTTACAGATTCAACCCACCTCCTATCAATATCTTAGCTGTATTTTTTTCCCCAGAAATTGACAAGCTGATCCTAAAATTCATATGGAAATGCAAACCAAGATAGCCGGAAAAAAGAAAAAAGAAAAAAACTTGAAAAAAGAACAAAATTGGAGGACAGTAATTAACATAGTGTAGTACCGCATAAGGATATACATATAGATCAGTGGAGGGGAATAAAGAGTTCAGAAATAAACCCTCACATTTACGGTCAATTGATTTTTGACAAGGATGCCAAGGCAATTCAGTGGGACAAGAATTGTCTTTTCAACAAATGATGCTTAGGTCAACTGGATATCCACATGAAAAACAATGAGTTAACAAAAATTAACTCAAGATGAACCACTGACCTAATATGAGATAAAGCTATTAAAATTTATCAAAATTTAAACTTGCATGTTTTAAAGGATATCACTAAGAAAGTGAAAAGACAACTTATAGAATGGGAGAAAATATTTGCAAATCCTATATCTGATAAGAAATTTACCTCTAGAATATATAAATAATACTTACAAGTTAACTTAAAATTTTAACCCAATTTAAAAATGGACAAAGAATTTTTGGGGGATGCACAAAACTTGTTTTATTTTTTTATTTCTTGCATTAACATAGAAAATGTATTCATAGAAACAAGGTGGGGAGAATTTTTTCTGTAGACTCAATATATTTATTACTGATGCCACTTTGTGTTTCTAACACCATTATACTGCTATATCCCAGAAGTACATTCTTCAGGTTTATAGTCTACCTGGAACCACAGCATCTAACCAATTCTACTTGGATTTTATTAGCATATTAATTTCATTCTCATTTTTACTTTAATATTGTACTACATGGCAAATATATCAAATGATCCAAAAGTGCCCAATGATGTGCTTCTCTTGCCCATACTTACAGTGTTTGGGAAGAGCACCTAGCCCATTTCTCTCCCCCAAATATATAATACATATCATCCTAAAATGATAATTATCTAGATTATCTAGTGTATGTGCAGCTGAAGCAAGCACAATTATCTAGATTAGCTAGTCCATTCTTTTGTACTGTCTGTAAATCATCTTAAAATAATGGATTCCATTTTTAAAATAATGTTGGTAGAAAAAATATTGTGTATATTAAGTACCTATAATTCCTTTAGTCTCCATTTTCTAATTTTTAGTTTTTATGGGAAACACTTTTCCATTAGACAAAGAATTTTTATAGACATTCCTTTGAGGAAGATGTACAAAAGGCCAATAAACCCATGAGAAGACACTCAGCATCATTAGCCATAAGGGAAATGCATGTCAAAACCAAAATGAGATACTACATGAAACCCCTTAGAAGGGCTATAATCAAAGACAGATGATAACAAAGGTTGGCAAGATGTGGAGAAGTTGGAATCTTCATACATTGCTAGTGGGAATGTAAAATGGTATACCACTTTGGAAATCTGTCTGCAAGTTCCTCAAAAGATTAAACATAGAGTTACCATATAAACCAGCAATTTTACTCCTAGATACACAACAAAAAGGAATGAAAATATAGGTCTCCATAAAATGGTACATGAATGGTCATAGTGGCATTATTCATGGTAGTCAAAAATAGAAACAACACCGGGGCGCCTGACTAGCTCGGGATGAAGAGCATGCAACTCTTAATCTTGGGATCATGAGTTGGAGCCCCACGTTGAGTGTAAGAGATTACTTGAATGAATGAATGAATGAATGAATGAATGAATGAATGAACGAACAAACAAATTTTAAAATAATAATTAGAAACAACCCAAATGTCTATCAGCTAATGAATGGTTGAATAAAATATGGTATATCCATACAATGGATATTATTTAGCAATAAAAAGGAGTAAAGAACTACAACAGGGATTGTTGTAGTTCTTGAAAAACATTACACTACTTAAAAGAAGCCAGTCACAAAAGACTGATTCCATTTATATGAAAGGTCCAGAAAAGCAAATCTATAGAGGCAGAAAATAGAGTAGTGATTGTCTAATTGCTGAGGTTTGATGGAAGAAGTCAGGAGGAAATGGGGCTGATGGCTAATGGGTACAAGGATTCTTTTTTGGGGTGATAAAATATTCTAAAATTGGCTGTGGTTTTGTTTGCACAACTCTGAATATACTAAAAGAAATATTGAGCTGTATACTTTAAATGGGTGAATTGCATGGTATGTGATGTAAAGCTCAATAAAGCTGTATTGTGTGTGTGTGTGTGTGTGTGTGTGTGTGTGTGTGTGTGTGTGTGTATGTATATATACGCAGAGAGAGAGAGAACAATATTAAGCCAAGGGATCTATGGACATCTAAACCCAGGTTTAGCCCAGGTACCACCCTTATCCCTCAGGGTATAGAATCAATTGTAATATAACATTTCATTAATCAGATTGTGCCCAAAATGCTAATGCAGAGCTCTCTAGTAAACAGGCCTAGATCTCAGAGCCAAGATAGAAGATTCAAGGTGCATTTCTTCCTTGCCCTAAGCCCAAATTTGAATCTTGTAATTTTATCTCCCTATGCTGGGTGTGATGATAAGAGAGCAATCAAAGCATCTGGGAGAATCCAAAAGAAGCAGATGGCTGAACTTCAGTGCATGAAAGGGAAATGCCCTCCTAACACTGAAGCCCCCTAAAAGAAGGAAACAGAAGAAAAGAGAGGGAAGGGAAGAGGATGGGGAGAGGAGGAGAAAGGCGGGGAGGGGAGGGGATAGGGAAGGAGAGATCTAGTGACTCTACTCACTGTATAAATGTGGCCCTACGCCTACAATCAGAGAGTACTGTCTCCTTTTGCAGAATAGGAAGGAGAGGATGAGAAAAGGTAGATGGATGTTCCTCTTCGAGATGATCTTTAGTGGGAAGACTTCTAACAGAGATATAGAGAGATGCCGGTAGTGGAGAAGACAGGGTCGAAGCAAACCTGAGCAGAATGCCTTGGTGAATAACAATGCCTTACCGATCTTGCAAACCAAAGACCCATTAGAGGAAGCTGCTCATGTCAAGATTTCCGATTAAAATTTTAACCCGGAAGGAAACTGCAGAATTATTAAAGCAATTTGTGTTTTATAGCAAGGTTACAATTGTAGGTATAAATGAAGTGTTTTGCAGATGTTATCAGATATTCCGTGCAGAGGAAGCCATCCATTTACATTCCCAGAGCTTTATTAGTGCTTTGCGTGTTTTTTTGTTTTGTTTTGTTTTTTTTCCCAAGCCTTCTTCCTGTCTCTTCTCAGTGCACTTCTAGTTAAGGAACACTAAAGTTCTATTCACAAAGAAGAATAAGGATGGCGATGGACTTCATAATGATCTGGAAGAGACACAACCTAGTGACATGTTTTCTGGTGCATCGATTTGTAAAAGGGAAATGATCTACAGGGTACCTTTGATGAAAACAGTCCTTTCCCTTTCTGTAGCTCCCCGAAATGCACCAGTCTGCCTTTCAGTGCGATTAAGCAGCCCAAACACCCAAGGGAGGATATGGGGAGTAGCTGGGAAGCAGTTATGGCTGAGAGCAGTGATTCTCTATGCAGACTTCTTGCACTCTGGTTGGGGTTGAAACTTTCTCTTCACCCCTTCAAACTTTCTTTTTGGCCGCTTTCTTATTTGTGGCTTCTGTTAAAATTACATGATTATGACCACCAACACTCATCCTGACCCCCCCCCATCTGCTTACCTCTAGAAAGTGTGGGCTTCCAGAGAGCATCACCTCTGGGTAACTCACATTTCTAATTCAGAACTGCAATCAGAGGATTTTTTTGTTGTATAGAGAAGTGATTTGTTCATGATTTCCTTCTCTTTTGCAAAATTCTAGTACATACAGAAAAGGAATCAGAATAGTATAATGAACATCCATTATCTATAACCTAGATCAAACAGTTGTTAAAATTGTGTCATATATTCTTCGTTTTCCTTTTGGTTTTTTGTTCTGAAGTAATTTAAAGTAAGCTACAGAAATATATATATTTCACTCCTAAATACTTCAACATTCATCTTTAAATAATAAACACAACTTTGTTAGGTAAATTCAATTCTATTACCACACTTACTAAGATTCAGATCATTTTTCAATAGCAGTGAATACTCACCCATATCCAAATATTCCCTGCTTGTCCCCAAAATGTCTTTTTTTAAAAATTGTGTGGGAAAATGTACATAATGTAAAATTTACCATTTTTAAGTGCATAATTCAGTGGCATTAAGTACATTCACAATGTTGTGCAACCACCACAACTATTTCCAGAACTTTTTCATTATCATAAACAAACTTTATGCCCTTTAAGAACGACTCCTTATTTCTCCCTCCCCCAAATGTCTTTTAAAGATGATTAATTCAAACAGGATCCACATATTTCATGTGGTTATTATGTTTCTTACAGTTCTGAATTCTAGAGCTGGCTCCTTGCAACACACCCACATACATTTTATTTTCAAGACATTGACTTCTTAACAACTCTGGACTAATTATTCTCCAGACTGTCTCACCTTCTGGATTTGTCTGATTGTTTTCTCATGGTGTTGTTAAACTTGTTCTTCTGTTCTCTGTTTTTTTTTGGTTTTTTTTTTTTTGTAAGCTCAAAGTTGAATCTAAAGGCTTGGTAAGAATCAGGTTAAACATTTTGGTAAGAATTCGTCATAGGTAATGCTGTGTACTTCCTTCTACATCACTATTAGGTTGTACGTAATGTCTGGTTGTCCCACTATTGTTAAGCCTGATATTGATCACTAGGGTAAAGTGATGACACCTTACTAAAAAGTGGGTTTTTAAAAATGGGGCCTTGACCACTTACACTGTTTTAAAATGATTATCCCTACTTTGAAGGTTCAGATAAAGGGGTTCTGAGTTGTTGCCTGGCACCTTGGAGACAGCCTTTATCCTGTATAAAGGATAAGAGGATTAAGACTGAGGCTTTATCCTCTTTATGGAGTAGACACAGGAGTTGAAGTTTATCTCTGAGGGTGGTCAATCACAGCAGAAATTTCTGGAATATGAAGTCTAACAGAGACTGTGTTTTCTCTGGGTCCAGAGGAAGTTACTCTGAAATTGTTCATTAGCCAGAATTTAACCATTGACAAATAGATCTTTTTGCTAACACTTATTAAAGAGAATCTAAACATTGGGAATTCAGATACAGAAGAATCTTTTTTTTTTCCTCCCAGAAGAATCTTTTATGGCACTTTAAAATAACTCCTCCTCCACCTGCCACTCCTCCCCAACCCCCAAAAACCACTTTAGACTCTAGAATAAAAAATTAAGGAAGAGCATTTTTCTTTGGATGCAGAATAGACAGATCTTTAGATGTTTCTTGAGTACTGTTCAGAGTAAGGGAAAAGTATGCATCTGTTCTCTTTGTATGATGTTTACCTCTTGTGTTTTAGCTACTATAAACTAAATAACTGATCCACTGAGAATATAAGCAACTATATTAAAGGATTTCATGATTAAAACTAAGAATTTGGGTTTCTAAGGAAAATGAGTTATTTTTAATTTTAAAATCAACACTTTTACTTTATGGCAATTAAATACTCAAGTCAGTTACACTCTGCTCAGGGTTGCTGTGCATTTCTGGATACCCAGAGGGGTAACTTGGTTATTATTGCTTGTTTGTCTTTTGTGTTTGTTGTTATTTTGTTTTTCGGCCAGCACAAAGATTAAACTGTTGTGAATTTTCTGCATCACAGGACAGAACTTAACCTTAGGGTACTGGAGTAACAATTTTCCTTTTACAACTGAAATTAACAATATCCTTTTTCTCCATTTATTCTGTAATTTCTTAAGATTCTGGCTTCAGATTTACCAGTTGGGTAAGGGAGGTGGCAAAGGTCTCTCTGAGGAAAGAGTTCTTCAACAGTAGCTCTCCCAGCAAAACTAGCAACACATGCTGAGAGCCTCCATTGGGGGTTACTCCACTTGGTGACAAAGATCACACCAGCAGTTTACAAGACCAAACAGTGTAAAGGATCATCTATCCTTTTCAACTTTTCTTTTTTTTTTTTCCTCTTTATATATACCCACCTCTTTTCTTGGTTTCCTTCCTTCTTCTTCTGCCTTTCTCCTTGTCCCTCTCCCTCCTAGCTCATTCTTTTTCCTTCCCTTCTTTTACCACTCATTTTCCTAGGCTGGTAGCCTTCAATGACTCCAATACCCACCAAATTTTGTGGGATCTGAAGGATTTCCTACCTCACATCAGCCTGTGGTACATCACTGAATACTTGATAGAATCGAAGGAGTGGGAGAATCCTAGAGAAAGAGAATTCCAGAGAAGGAGGCCTGTGCCTGGATCTGTGTTCTGAACTCCTTCTGTCCAACTTCCATTTGTTTGAACTGCCAGTTCCAGTTTCCAGTCTGAGCTCTGTAGGATCTCAACAGTTCTACAAGGATAGTAATAGAATTACTTGAACCATGTCCAGTACTTCAAAAAAGCCCGAAAGACATTGTATGTTTCTTCAGTAAAGCTTGAACAGGTTAACTAAATAATGGAAAGCTTCTTTCCTTTTGGGGCGAGGGCGAGGGGAGCTGGGGAAATTATGCCATACTAACTCACGGTGAAGAATGTATCTTTATACTAAGAAGTTCTGGTTGCTTGCATGTGTTGTCTATAGGGTAGACAGACTATACTGGAAAGAATGTGGGTGTAGAGGGGAGGCCAGAATTTAATTTCTCGCAATAAGACTTGGGCTATGTCCTTAAGATCTCTGAACCTCAGTTTACTTATCTGTAAAATGGGAGTAATAATTTATATTTTTCAGACTCCTTGAGGATTTTAGATAATGGGTGTAAAGCACTCATTAATACAATACCTGGTACCTAGTAAATACTTAATATGATTTCTTTATAAGTGTGATTTATTCAGTAGATAAAAACCTTTCAAAGCATATGGCTCTTAGGGGAAAAAATGAATCTGATCATTGAGAACAGAGATTGGGAAGCACTCATATAACATAGCTCTACATGGTCATATACATCATCCCTTAAGAACTCATGCCAAGGGGCACCTGGGTGGCTCAGTTGGTTAAGTGACTGCCTTCAGCTCAGGTCATGATCTCAGGGTCCTGGGATTGAGCCCTACATTGGGCTCCCTGCTCGGCAGAAAGCCTGCTTCTCCCTCTGACCCTCCTCCTACTTGTGTTCCCTCTCTCGCTGTCTCTCTCTCTCTGTTAATTAAAAAAAAAAAAAAGAAGAACTCATGCCAAATCTTTTTTTTTTTTTTTAAGAGAGGGAGCGGGGAGAAGACAGAGGGACAAGGAGAGAGAGAGAATCTTAAGCAGACTCCACACCCAGCACAGAGCCTGATGTGGGGCTCAATCCCACAACCCTAAGATCACAACCTGAGCTGAAATGAGTCGGATGCTTAACTGACTAAGCCACTCAGGTGCCCCACTCATGTCAAGTCTTAAGGGCTCTAATTAGGGGATGTACAGGGAGGTGGCACAATCCTCTGTGTTGATGAATGGGTCCTTGGAGTGGGATACTCAGTTCCCTAACTATACCTTAGCAACACTTCCTTAAGCCCACCTGTTCCTCTCTGGATTCCTATGTGATTTTGATATAGCTCTGGTGATGAGCTTCAGGAAGTACCAGGTCTGCTCCTAGCTATCTAATTGTTTGTGGAGACTTGGGATTTGGGATGGGAGGAAAAAAGGGACGGAGTGCCTTAGGAAAGGGAACAAAAGATGAAGTTTGTGGAAGAGATGAGGAAAGTGTGAGGATCATCGAAGCTTAGCTTGCATCCCTTGAAAATGGGGCAATTGAATTTATTTCCTGAAAAGTACGGTCCCAAGCCTGCTTCTTCCATCTCAGCCCCACAGGGACTCTTCTAAACAATGAGACTTTCTTCTAAATCTCTTACCTCTTCCTCCCAGTGGGACTTGGCTATTTCCCAGTTCATCCCTTTCTCTAGGTGCCCCCAAAATAGGGAGATCAGTTGCCCCCTTTCCATTAATAAGATCAGGTCCTCAACTACCAGCCAGAAGCTATCTAGCATTTTCGAGAGCCCTTGTCCCAGGCCCCTGCTAAATTTCATTTGGTGGAGTATCTTTACAGAGATGACCTACAGGATCCAGCTTTTAAGCTTGGTGTTTCTGCTGAGCAGGCCAAATGAATGTGGAATATTCTCTTTTAAGCTGAATTAATACCTTGGTATTTTAAAGGCAATAACAAGTTGTTTTCTAAATGTTTTCAATCAGCACATCTTTATTTATTGTCCTTAACACCCAGATGCTACTTGAAAAAGGATTTAGCCTTCAGAGTCTGCTAAGTAAACAAAAGTTTCCCAATAACATCTTCAGGCAAGCACCGAGAGACCTCATTTTTGCCACAGCGTTTGGCTCCCCAATAATTGTCCATTAGTACTGTGCTCAACCAAACCTTGTGTAATCATTTTAAAAATATACCTCCAAACACAAAGTTACTTACCAACTTATTTTTCTTCTCCTTAATCACTATGTTCAGCAACACACAAAAGCAGAAGCAAGACAGTTCTAAATGTGGTATTATCTGACTAGACCCTAAGCACTTTAAATTGAATAGTCTGTGTTTGGGGTTCATATGAACTGGTTTGGAGATAGTTATTTACTGTTCTCCCAAGAGTATGAAAGTGTCCAGAGGAGACTGGTTAGGTAAGTAGAGGCTACCATGCATGGCTTCAGCTCTGTAGGGATTTCTAAGGCTATAAAATTAACTCCGGAATCCCCTTAAATGCAATATTCTCTGATGTTGAGCGTGGCCTCTGATACCTTCTTTTATCTCATTCCTCTGACACTCCAGAAATTTACCCTAGTCTCTCTCACTACTTGCAACCAGGAGAAAAGTTGGGAAATAGGGTTATATTAACCAATATAGACTATTACAAAGGACTTCAAAATCTCAATGGCTTGACCCAATTAAAATATGTGGTTCTTATCACAGTTCAATATGAAACGGTAGGGGTAGAAGTGTGTGGAATGCGGTGGTCAGTCTCTTATGCAGTAATTCAGGGATATAAGCTTCTTCTAGCTTATGGCTGTTTCTTCTTAGGTTCTAAGAATTCTTTCCATTCAGCCAGTGGGTGGGAGAAGAACCCGCCATCACTGCACAGGAGGCTTTTTATGGCCCAGACCTGGAAATGGCACCCATTATTTCCATCACTTTCTGTTGGCCAAAAATTAGTCACAGTGCTCTGCCCAACTTCAAGAGAGGCTAAGAAGTCCAGCTGCGTGCCCAGCTCATAACAGTTTCTGCCACAAGGGGAGAAAGATAGCTCCTCGATACAGGCTGATTGTTCTGTTCTTGTGTTTCCTCAAAGATATGCAAAATAAATGTACTGCCCTATTTTCAGGTCACTTAATGCCTAGCCCTACTATTAACGTCTTGATCAGTTTCTGGAAAAAGTCCATCCATCAACATCAGCATCAACCTCATTACGACCACAAATCAGTCCATACTGTGAACTTACTTGTTTGTATTTAGGACTTTCCAAAGTTTCAAGGTACCTGGACCAATCCTGGGCAGAGGCTCTGATTTGGAAGTTGCCCATGCACTTGTACTTTGTTCTTCTTGTCAGATGGTTCCCATGACAAAGTCTGGCAATAATGCACCAGAAACAATATGTAATATCTAAACCAAACTTTGTCACATGGCACCTATGAGACAAAATAAATGTGTTATAAACATTTAAAGAACTATCTCACACATCTTCAAAAACTATGAAAAACATGTTTTTGCCTTTTCTCAATCAATGTATTTTTTCTGCTGTCAGAACTCTGTAACTGCAGCTTGCTTCCCAGTTCTCTCATTAACCAATTTACAAAGGCTATTGCATAGTGCAACCATTTTGGAAACATCCATCTGTCCTCATTTACTCACAGGCTATTATTCCCATTGAGATCTTAGCTTCCTCTCATGATGTTTGTTCATCTTCTTATGTAAAGAGGATGATGACATGGACTGGACAAACTAATGAAGGTAAGGTCCTGATGTGCGTCCTGCTCTGTTTTTCTAATTGTGGTGGTAAGTCTTCACCGCCCATCTACAGTTTCCTCTCACAATCCAAGTCATGCATTTATTATATGGCTCATGGGATTAAGGGTTCAGTCATCATTCATGTATTTATTCATTTCTTTATCTATTCATTCATTCTGAAATATTTATTGAGTACCTACTTTGTTCCAGATAGTGTGCTAGGTGCTAGAGTCAGAGCAAAGAACAAACATATAAGGTCTCCTCCCTCATGGAACTTATGCGAGAAACAGAGTGTATGTATGTGGGTATGTATATATGTATTTATTTTAAATAAGCTCTATACCCAAGGTGGGGCTTGAACTCATGACCCTGAGGTCAGGAGTTGCACACTCCATTGACTGAGCCAGCTAGGTGCCCCGTAATATGTTTGTTTGTTTATTGTAAGCTCTGTGAGAAACAGATTCTAAATAAATAATAATGCAAATATTAATTTAATTGTAATATTTGTATGGGAACTTTGTTTCCTTTTTACTGTTTGGATAAACCTGAGTCACCAATAGTGACTTTTGTTTTGCTTTGTTTTGTTTTGTTTTTAACTGAAGTCTTTGTTCCTCTGTAAAAACCAGCTGCTTGGGGTGCCTGGCTGGCTCAGTGGGTAGAGCGTGCAATTCTTTACTTTTCTTTTCTTTTTTTTTTTTGGTGCAAAAAGGTGGTTTTATTGAAGCACAGGGACAGGACCTGAGGGCAAAAAGAGCTGCCGAGCATGAGATTCTTAATCTCAGGGTCATGAATTTGAGCCCCACGTTGGACATGGAACCTACTTAAAATAATTAAACAAAAAACAAAAAACACATTTTTCTTAAGGGTAATCATTCATTCATTCATCCATTCACTGATAATATTCATTAATTCATTAAACATCATTGTAAAATTGCTATTTACCAGGCACTATGCTAAGATTTCCAAATACAAAAATGAAAAGACAAGATTCCTGCCCTTAAGAGTCACACTCCACTTGAGTAGATTGGCATTCAAACCACACAGTTATCTATGATAACTGTCATAATGGAGAAATATGAAAAGTGTGGTGAGGCATTGGAAAAGGAGGGCCTACATCTGCCTCCCTAAGTTAAGGAACATGTCACAAAGGATGTAGCACTTGGACTGAGGTTTGAAGGGTGAATAAGCCTTTGCTAAGCAGACAAGTCAAGGAAGGGGATGAGATGGCTTGTTGACTATCAAAGACTTGTGTTCTTCTTCACAGTATGAAATTTTTCTGGCAAGTGGCCCAACCAATTGCCAATCCCCTATACATCTAAGTGGGGCCAGGTAGCCAGTTCTCATTAATGGGCTGTGAGCAGAAGTGATCTGTACCATTTCTGGATTAGGGTAAGAAATAAGTGTGCATGTTCTTCCTTCTCTTTCCCAGCTGTATCGGAAGTAAAGAACTCTCAAGCTTAGAGGATGGCACAGATACAAAGTAGAAGGACCCTGGGAGGAAGGCTGCTTGGCACACTGAACATGACTACTAAGAAATAATCTTCTATTGTGTTAATCTAGTGTTATTATATAGCTTGTTTGTTACAGCAGCAAGCTCTACCTTAATTAATACAAGGTAGTCCAAGCAAAATGAACAGTATGTACAAAGGCTTACCAAGGTGAGTGTCTAGCAGAGTACAAGCTCAATAAATATTTGACATTGCAGTAAGAGTATTATGGGGGACTATAAATAGTCCAGTACTGCCACAGTATAAAATACATGACTGGTGGGAGTGAGGGGAGGGTGGATGGATAGGCAAGGACTGAC
This sequence comes from Zalophus californianus, assembly GCF_009762305.2. Classification (NCBI taxonomy): domain Eukaryota; kingdom Metazoa; phylum Chordata; class Mammalia; order Carnivora; family Otariidae; genus Zalophus; species Zalophus californianus. Next base: position 85,078,122 of record NC_045606.1, read on the forward strand.
CAAAAAGGGCCTTGAATGCCATGCTGAAGAATTTAGGTTTATTCTTACGGAAGAAGGGAAGCCAATGAAGATTACCGAGAAGGTGAGAAGCATGATCACTGGAATAACAGGATCTTTGAGAAACACAACACCCAAGAACCTACTTTAATTTTCTTTAGATGTAAGATGCTAATCCAAAGATGAAAGATAGGATTTCAGAACCAGAAGACATCATCATCTAGTCAAACCTCATTTAGCAAATGAGGAAAGTGAGGCCCAGAGAAGTTAAGTACCTTTGCCAAGGTCACCTAGCTAAAACTTGGCAGAGTTGGGGACTAGAAGGCTAGTCTCTTGTTGCTAGCCAGCTCTATAGCATGGCTCTTTCCACTGTACCTTGGTGCTTCAAAGCAGTTGAGACCAGCTGGTGTGCCTGTGTTTTCAGTTCCCTAATGAAGACATTGGGGATTTGGAGGCAGGGCATTTTCCATGGAAGGCTGTCTTCTCTGTAATTCCTCATCTGGCTTGAACCACTATTTTGGAAAAGATCCATTTTTCAGTATCAAATTTCCCTGGAGGATGACTGAGAATGCGCTTAGTGGCCTGTGGGGTGCCCTTGCACTTTCTGAGCATTTGTTGGGAAGATGAGAAGAAACCAGTGGTGGAGTTTTAGCTTCTGGAAATGCTGCTTGGTTCTTTGGCATCTGGGGAGTTGTTGGCCCTCTTAGTGATTGTGGTTCAGCCTGCCAGCTGACTATCCTTCAGGGTCAGACCAAAACATCTTTAGCTTGTCTGTTTAAAGGGTCAGCCCCTCTGGCTGGCATTTAAATGTCATTTTCTGCAGTTTACTATCTCTGTTTTCATATACTATTCACAGATTCGTTGTTCATTATGATTATTTTTACTCTATCCAAGGCAATGTGACATACATTTTTTTTTTTTAACAGCAAGTACAGGCAAAGGGACACCTGTGCCGAGGTCAGTCTCAGAGAAGCATGACATGTGGTCTGACTTAAGGAAGACCAGGTATTATTGAATTATTTTACAACTGGGGAAGCCAGGGCACAAGTTGGGCCACAAGTCTAAAAGTCTCCAAGAAATTTTGGAAAAAAACAAATTTCTTGATGTTTTTCCATCTAGATTTTTGTGACCACCTTGTTTCTTGTCCTTTGGTGGTATCATCTTTGCCCCCCCCCTGCATGCTGCTTAATTGCTAGCTCGGTAGGTTAGGATGAAGTATTAATGAAGATGAGAGTGCTGCCTCAGTCCCTGCAGAGTGTCTTGGTAGCACCCAAAGACGGATGTCTTATGCCGTGGAAAGTGCTTGGGCTTTGAAGTCAGAGAGACAACTGCCACTCATTAGCTGTGAGGTCTTGGACAAGTTCCTTAACCTTTCTGAGCCTCAGTTTCCTTTTTATGTGAAAAGGGAAAATAATGTAAACTACTGGGGGTGGTTGTGAGAATTAAATAAACTAATGTAGGTAAAACTCCTCTCTTTATGCTGAGCACACAGTTGGCTCTTAACCAGGATTATTTCCTTTTCAGGTTTCTGAGAAGTTCTCATTAATAGCATTCCTTTCCCCACTCCCCATCCTGGTTTCTGGTCAAGATGAGAAACGAGACAAAAGAGTGAGCAGATGGAGACCAAAATATCACCTCGATTGCTGATAAATGCTGTTCCTTAGGAGAAATAATGGGATACAAAATACTAAGTGAGTTTCAGAAAGAGGTAGACTTATTCACCTAGTCACAAGGAACATTTGATCAGGACAGGCCTTCTCAGGGAGGAGATGATGGTAGGAAGGGGAAGGGACCCTGCCCCCAGAGGAGCAGAGCAAGGTGACCTCCTCACTGTGGGCAGGCAGATACCTAAGAAGAAAAGAGCAGCTAAATGAGCAGGGCCTGTACTTCACCAGATTAAGCTCCTCCCCTAAGGAGGAGCGTAAGACAAGGAGTAGACAGAGGCCAAGAGTGTCAAACCTCCACAGGGATGAAACCTCTGAAGCATCCCCCGCCTCCTGCCCCCCAATATTTCTTTCCTCTGGAACCCCTCCTCTCATTTTGTGCTTGTTACTTTTCAGCCATTTTGCTCACCAAGGACACAGCTGTCAGCGTGTCACTGTGGGCAGCCTCAGAATACAAAGTTCGGGAGAAAGGTGTGAGAAAGGGAAGGAGAGGTTGGGTAGAGTCATTGGTAGAGAAGGAGGGTGGGCACATGAATCCAGAAAGGGAAGCCTAGGTTCAGAGTCAGGGGCTGGAGGTCTGAAGGGAGGATCAGTGTTCAGAGACCTGTTCTAGGCAGGAGGGCACTACAGGATCTTAATCAGAATTTCTAGGCATGGGGCAACAGCCTACGGCCAAATTCCAAGAGGACAGGAGGGCATCAGGGTTACAACAGCACTCAGATCTGACCTCTGAGTCAAGGAACTATGTCTCCTGGAGATAACTCGATCCTAGCATTGAGTTATAGACCCTCTGCCCTAGTTTTTAATCTTTAAAATATAAGCATAGTTTGTGATTATAAAGCTAATACTTGCTCCTATGGAAAATTCAGAAATACAGAGGTATAAAGAAAAAAACAAAAATAACCCATAATCTCTCCGCAACGAAAAACCAATGTTAACTTTGTATTTCTATTCATTCTCCTTTGCATATCATTACACAGATATGATTCTAGCTCTACATGTTAAATTTGCATGCTGAATTTTTCACTGAATATTATAATCATTTCCCATGTTATTAAAAGTTCTCAGTAATTAGACATCGTTTTAAATGACATTTTCCCTGGTTTTTGGCACATCTGGATCAATCTCTACAAATTTATGAAAATCCCAAGGGTCTAGAGAGATTTTTTTTTTCATCTCTAAGTATTTACGTTTTTTTGGGTTGATGAACAGAGCATCCTCAAACGCCAGGGCTCTACAGGGCCTGTGCATGATAACTACTGTACAGTACTTGATCTTCTGGAAAGTTCTCACATTAAGTTTTTATTTAAATTCCAGTTAGTTAACATACAGTGTACTATTAGTTTCCATACAACACCTGGTGCTCATCACAAGCGCATTCCTTAATCCCCACCACCTATTTAATCCACCCCCCCCCAACACCTACCTCCCTTCTGGTAACCATCAGTTTGTTCTCTACAGTTAAGAGTCTGTTTCTTGGTTTGCCTCTCTCTCTTTTTTTTCCCTTGCTCGTTTGCTTTGTTTCTTAAATTCCACATATGAGTGAAATCAAATGGTATTTGTCTTTCTCTGACTAATTTCACTTAGCATAATACTCTCTAGCTCTATCCATGTCGTTGCAAATGGGAAAGTTCTTGTATTTCTAATAGTTGATGACACAAGTGATCAGAAGATGCCACCCTGCAAAATGTAATAATTCAAAGCATATGCCTTTCTTATATACCACATCATTGTTACATACTCAAAGGACCACTAGTTTGCCACGGCTGCCATAACAGAATACCACAGACTAAGTGGGTTAAACAACAGAGATTTATTTTCTCATCATGTTGGAGGCTAGAAGTCCAAGATCAAAGTGTCAGCAGGTCTGGCTTCTCCTGAGTCCTCTCTCCTTGGCTTGCACATGGCTGCCCTCTTGTTATGTCTTTTCTCTCTGCATGCACAGCCCTGGAGTCTCTCTGTGCATCCAAATTTCCTCTTCTTATAAGGCTACTGGTCATATTGGATTAGCGCCCACCCTAAAGACCTCATTTTAATTTACTTACCTCTTTATGGACTTTCTACAGTATGTCTTCTTTTGTGAACAGCTTCTTTCACTTAGCATGTTTTCAAGGTTCATCCATGTCATACCAGGTATCAGTCAGTGTCTTGTTCTTTTCTATAGCTGAAAATAGTCCATTGAAGGGGCATGCCACATTTTGTGTATCCCTTCACTGGTTTATGGACATAGGTTGTCCACACTTTTTAGCCCTTTACAAATAAGGCTGCTGTAAACATTGATGTATAACTTCTTGTGTGGTGCTATGTTTTCATTTCTCTTGAGTTTATGCCTAGGAGTGGAACTGCTGAATAACCTGGTGACTTCATGTTTAGCATTTTGAGAAACGGCCAAACTGTTTTCCAAAGTGGCTGCATTATTTTACATGTGTACTAGCAATATGTAAGCAATACGTAACCAATTTCTCTATATCCTCACCAACACTTGTTATTGTCTGTTTTTATGAAAGTCATCTGTGTTGGTGTGAAGAGGTACCTCACTGTGGCTTTGATTGTATATTCCCTTAACGATTAATGATATTGAATATCATTTCTTATACATATTGGCAATTTGTAGATTTTTTAAATTTAATTTAATTTTATTGTTATTTGTAGATATTTTTTGGAGGAATATTTATTCAAATTCCTTGTCCATGTTTTAACTGGGTATTTGTCATTTTGTTACTGAGTAGTAGTAGTTTTTTTATACATTCTGGATACAAGTTACTTGTTAAATATATGATTTTCAAAGGTTTCCACACATTCCGTGGGTTCTCTCGTTAATTTTCTTGATGGTGCTCTGTGAAGCACTAAAATTTTTCATTTTAAAGTCTAATTTATCTACTGTTTTCTTTTGTTTTTTCTTTGTCTTTTCTTATCTTCTGCTTTTGGTGACATAGCTCAGAAACCATTGCCAAATCCAAGGTCATAAAGATTTACTTCTATGTTTTCCTCTATGAGTGTTATAGTTTTAACTCTTAGATTTAGGTCTAAGATCCATTTTGAGTTAATTTATTTGTATGGTGTGAGGTATAATCCAATTTCATTCTTTTGCATGTGGATACCCAGTTGATTCAGCACCATTTATTGAAAAAATTTTTCTTTCCATTGTTTTGGCACCCCTTATCAAAAAAATCAATTGACCATAAACATAAGGGTTTATTTCTGGACACTCAATTCTATCTCATTCATCTCTATGTGTATCTTTATGCCTTATGGCTTGATTATTATAGTTTTGTTGTAAGTTTTAAAATTAGGAAATGAGAATCTTTTGGGGCACCTGGGTGGCTCAGTCAGTTAAACGTCTGACTTTGGCTCAGGTCATGGTTCTGGGCTCGACCCCCACACATTGGGCTCCCTGCTCAGCAGGGAGTCTGTTTCTCCCTCTCCCACTGCCCTTCCCTCTGCTCGTGCTGTTTCTCGCTCTCTCTCTCAAATAAATAAATAAAATCTTTTATTTGAGAGAGAGAATGAGAGAGAGAGAGCATGGGGAGAAAGGGGAGAAATCAGAGGGAGAAACAGACTCCCTGCTGAGCAAGGAGCCCGATGTGGGACTCCATCTGGGACTCCAGGATCATGACCTGAGCCGAAGGCAGTCGCTTAACCAACTGAGCCACCCAGGCGCCCCAATAAATAAAATCTTAAAATAAAAAAAGAAATGAAAAAAAAAGGAAATGAGCATCTTTCAACTTTGTTCTTCCTGTTCAAGAATGTTTTGGCTATTCTGGGTTGCACTTCCATATGAATTGTAGGATCAGCTTGTCAAGGTCTGCCAAAAAAAAAAAAAAAGCTGGAATTTGGATAGGGATTGCATTGCATTTCATTGTCAGGTTGTTTATTGCTAGTGCATAGAAACACAATTGATTTTTGTATATTGATCTTGTATCTTGCTACATTTCAAAACTCATTTTATCTTATATTCTTAATCATGATGCTTTATTGCTTATTCTGTTCAAGGCACTGTGACCATACAAAATACAAAGATAAACAAGATATGGTCTCTGTCCTGAAGAATTTATAGCCTAATTCAAGAAGTAAGACATAATCCTTTTGAGTAAATAATAGCCTATTAGAGCAATGTAAAGGGAAGTACAGGACTGCCAAATGAACATTACAGATAATTAGAGCTCTAGCAAAGTTCAAGGGATGGAGAAATAATTCAAGGCTGGAGAGATCTGGAAAAAGTAGAGTAGGAAAGATTTGGAGGCTTACTCAGTCCCTCTCTTCCTCCCTCCTTTCTCCCCTTCTTCCTTTAATTTTCTTGCTCTTTTAAAATCCCATCTCTCTCCCACTCCAACTTCTTTAAAAACATTAATAGAAGGTAACTATGATTAGTTATCATCGTTTCTCAAACCTGGGTGATCATAAGAATCTCGTGACAACCCTACTAAAAACATAGATTCCAGGGTCTTACTTCAGAACCACTGCATATTATCAGAGGCTGGGGTATGGAAAACAGCATTAAAAATCTTATCAGGTGGGGGCACCTGGGTGGCTCAGTCAGTTAAGTATCCAACTCTTGATTTCAGCTCAGGTCATGATCTCAGGGTCGTGGGATTGAGCCCCACATTGGGCACCATGCTCAGTGTGGAGTCTGCTTGTCTTTCTCCCTCTGCTCCTCCCTGTGCTCGCTCACTTGCTCTCTCACTCTCTAAAAATAAATAAAATCTTAAAAAAATTTTTTTATCAGATGATTCTGATTTTCAGCCAAGTTTGAGAATCTCTAGGTAAGATTATGATAACAATATCCACGTGTGTACAATGCCCAGTTTCATGCTGTTGCACTTCTGTCAAAGATGTTCACAAATCCAGGAGGTCACTTACCTGAGTAAGAGAGTGTATAGGAATCTATGCAACAACTCCTCCATTAATGAGAAACATCTAAAGGTGTATACATTACTAAGAGAACGCAGTAGTTTCATCTGTATTTATGGGGATGGCTTATTCCCATAAACACTTTTATTTTCAGTATTTGAGAATCCTAAAAACCTCAAAATATCCTTCTGCTATGGATGACCTGAGTCACCAGTGGGATTTACATTCACTATCCAGATTTAATAAATTATAACAGCTTGCCATATTTGCTTAAGATTTTTTAAAAAAATATTTTATTTATTTACTTGAGATAGAGAAGGAGCACGCGCATGCATGTGTGACATGAGCAGACAGAGGGAGAGGGAGAAACAGACTCCTGATGAGCGGGGAGCCTGAGTTGGGCTCAATCCCAGGACCCTGGGATCATGACCTGAGCCAAAGTCAGATGCTTAACTGACTGAGCCACCCAGGCTCCCCTTGCTTAAGATTTTTTTTTTTAAATAATAAAAAAAAAATAGTTACAGAAGAAGACCTTTCCATCCCATCTCTCTCCAGATGTAACCAATCTCTGGGAGGTTGTGGGAATCCTTCCCCAGTGTTTTTATATTTTTACTACACAACATATATGTTTTGGGTGTTTAAACATGTATCTAAATAGCATACATATTTTTCTGGAACTTTTTTTCCAACCTCATGTTTCTGAAATTTATCCATGTGATACTTGTAGAGCCAGTCCATTCTTTATAATTTAGCAATATAGCAAAATATATAGTACTGCAATATAGTCCTGTTGTATACATATTTTAGGATCTACTGTGAATGAATATTTGTTTTGTCTAGTTTTTTCCTATTTCAAATCATGATGGAATTAATGTCTTTGCATATGCCTCCTTAGGTTCATTGCGAGAACTCTACTAGGGAATATATCTAGAATGGAAATTACTAAAGAATAGAATATGTAGATTCTCAACTTCACTAGATTGCTCTCAAGATTACTCTCCACAGTTGCTGAACTAATTTTTACTCTCATCAGGGATATGTGAGAATTTCTCTTTCCCATATTCTAACCGACCTTGTCAAGCTTTTTAAAAATACTCATATTGAGGCGCCGGGGTGGCTCAGTTGTTAAGCGTCTGCCTTCAGCTCAGGTCATGATCCCAGGGTCCTGGGATCGAGCCCCGCATTGGGCTCCCTGCTCAGCAGGAAGCCTATTTCTCCTCCCACTCCCCCTGCTTGTGTTCCCTCTCTTACTGTGTCTCTTTCTGTCAAATAAATAAATATTTTTAAAAAATAAATAAAAATAAAAAATAAAAATACACATATCTGGGCCTTATTTTCAGATTCTGGCAGGGTAGCTCTGCAGTGTAGTTTGAAACAGGCCACAGGTGACACTGAAACATAAATATCACCAAGATCCTCTGCTCCATGTATGTATGTCTGTATGCACAGTGTAATATACTGATATGTGAACTGGCACAGTGAGACCACTTTAGTGCTTTGTTGGTAACACCTGTGTTGCTACATTTATATCCTTGAGGAGAGGGTAGAGAAGTTCTGCTCTCCAAAATACTTTACATTTTTTTTTAAAGATTTTATTTATTTATTTGAGAGAGAGAGAATGAGAGATAGAGAGCACGAGAGGGAAGAGGGTCAGAGGGAGAAGCAGACTCCCTGTGAGCAGGGAGCCCGATGTGGGACTCGATCCTGGGACTCCAGGATCATGACCTGAGCCGAAGGCAGTCGCTCAACCAACTGAGCCACCCAGGCGCCCCAAAATACATTTTGAATTATGTCAGGGTATGTGATTTTCCAGTCCACAGGATAGTACTTAATCTAAAGTCCCTCCTTTGCCGGTGGCGGTGGGGGTTACTTTGTAGAAGTCGTCCTGCCCCTTACTAGGTATACGGCTGGGGGTCATTGCCAGGGTGTTCATACATGCCATTGCTTAGGGCAGGGTGCGTGTCAGCAACGTCTGCCGGCCCGCTGAGTGGTGTCACTGTGAGGAGCATTTGTGGCTTTTTCAAAGCCCTGAGGAATCTGAGAAGCAAGTGAGGGAATGATGCATGAAAACAAAAGGCAGTGGAAAGAGTGACCAGTCAGTAGGCTCCAGCAGGCTGGAACGCTCCGTCCTTGTTATTACTGCTTCATGAAAATGCCACCAGCATCCTGGCAAGGTCTGGAAGGTAGAGGCTTCTTGAGAAAACAAAGACAAGTGATGTGTCCTTTGAGGCTGGAATCTGATCTCCCAGCTTCCCTACTTTCCAGTGGGAGCTACAGGGTGAGGATGGGAAATCCTCTGTCCCTTGGTGGGTTTAGGCTGGTCTTTTCCCTGTCTCTTGGCTGCCTTCCCTGAGTGGAAGCAGCCAGTTCTGGTCTCAGAGGCCTAGCAGGGTTGGCCTGGGAGGGAAGTTGGGCGGTGCCCCAGACTCAGCTGTTCCTCAAGAAGTGATGTGAAGGTCACCACCCTAGGGGAAGGAAAAGGGCTTCAGCCATATTTCCCATTCAAAGAAGTGCCTCCTCGTGTTGGGCAATGAGACCAGGGGATGCTCTCATTCCTTGCCTGCTTTCTTCTGAGCTATTCATGTGCTGGTACCACACACTCGCAGGATAGCCTGCCTCGGTTTTCAGAGATGAAGTAGAAGCTGCGGAAATGTAAGAGAGTTCATTAAGTTCATGGGGTGGCTATTTGGACTGGTCATTATTGGACTTGTCAGAAATCAACCTCTGCTTTCCCTCCGGATAATCTCCTTTCTTTGTCATACGAAGTACCTAGATGCAAAATAGGGAAGTACTCAGCATTCTCTTCCTTTCTAAAAAAGTAGCTATGGGGATAATGAATAAAAATAGGTCTTTGTGAATACAATGGGGCTGAGCTGAGGGTGTGGTTTGCTTGGCAACAGCTCAGGCAAAGTTATTTTTCTCTTGGTCCCTGATTGCTCCTGACATTGCCTCTGCCTGATGAAGTCCTAAAAGACCAGCTTGAATGTGACTTTTTTTGGTGAAACTCCCATCAATAGAGTTAATCATTCCCTTCTTTCTGGTTCCATAGCATTTTCTTCTTATAAAAAACATTCATCAAATTGTGACAATTACTCACTTGGGATCATGCCTCATTCTTTGTGTGTGTGTGTGTCTGTTTTCCCAGCATTTAGGGACTGTACTTTAACATAATAATCCTTTGATAAATATCTATTAGATGAACCAAAGTTTCTGAGAAAACACCAATACCGAGCTCTTATATTTTCTTAATTATCCTCTGTCTTTTCTAAATTAGGGTGAAACTCCTTAAGTTTCAGCTCCACATAGAATGAAGGGCATGCTAAAACTGGATGCAAATTTTTTTTTTTTCCCTGAAGAATTGCTCCAGCAGGAATGGGTGTTTCAGATATATCATTCAGTTTCAGGTATAGAAATTGTTTCTGGGAAACACTGCCATTATTATCTCTGAAAGGCAAGCCAGTGGAAATTTTTATTTTCCATTTACAGATGGACAAATGGAGGCTTTCTTTCTCATTTACCAATTACAGAACATCCACTCTGTTCAAAAGTACTGTGCTAGGATTTTCACAGGATAGAAACATGTCCAAGACGAGGTTTTTGTTCTAAAGAATGTCATAATCTGGTTAGGATGAAAATCTATTTGTATGCAAGAGTAACAATAAACTCGGTAACATTTAATTTAAATCATATGAGTGGTCCAAAAAGAAATATCAAAGGGAATAGAGAAAGGGAGGCAAAATAATTTCCAGCCAAGGTGATCAGGGATATCATTGCCGTCAACGTAGTACTTGAGATGAATACATTTTGTGCTAGTTATTCTCCATTTAGCCCCTCTATTAGTCCCTGATGACTGCCATAACAAATTACCACAGACTGGGTGGCTTAAAACAACAGAATTTTCTTTTCTCACAGTTCTGGAAGCTAGGAGACAAAAATCAAGGTTTTGGCAAGGCTCCGCTCCTTCCCTAGGCTCCAGGGCAGAGTCTGTCCTTCAACATTTCCAGCTTCTGATGGCTCCAGGCTTTCCTTGGCTTGTGGCCACGTCACGCCAATTTCTGATCCTGTGGTCACATTGCTACCTCCTCTTCTTTCTCAAAACTTCCACTACTTCTCTTTTATTAGGTTATACATGATTGCATCTAGGGCCCACCCAAGTAACTCAGGATAAGCTCCTCCTCTCAGGATCCTAAATTGAGTAACATCTTGTGCCATATAATATAATATTCTCGGGGTCTGGGGATCAGCATGTGAATGTATTTTTAGAAGGGGGCCATAGTCAGCCCATGACAGCTCCCTATCCTTCTCTGCCCTGCTCTGTGCCCCATAAAGCTGCTACCATGATGATATGATCTGGACTCCACAGTGCACTGGCTTAATGTTGGGTTTGGCCAATGGGAGGCATCAGCAAGTATGGGAGTGGGGAGGGAAGGGGTTGAGGGGTTGCGTTATTTCTTCTCGTTTCCTCCCTGCTTTAGCACCATGGTCTGGCAGCAGCCACGCCCCTTCATAGCTATAACCTCCTTCTGGACTCCTATAACATTATTTGCCTCCCTTGTCTCTTGAGCCCTGAGTTTCCACTCCTGCAGTCCTTAGGTGCCTCAATATTCCTCTTAAGTGCCCCAAACCCTACTTACATCCTTGCAAGTAGTGTCTTCATCAAATTATTTTCAAAACCCCAGCTGAGCATACCTTCAGTTTCCTGCCATGATCTTGCCGGATATAGATATGGAGAGGTGACAATTTAATTTCCAGAACAGACAGACTCAGGTTGCTTCCATCTAAGTTTAAGTAATGACCAGTGGGAACTGAAAGGTGATTCAGCACACAATACGGCCACAGCAGCTGGTCTATCTCTTGGCCTCTTCCACACTAAATATCTGCTGCCCTGCACTCTAATTATTTATGACTGGGACTCTCTGCTTCTGTTGCCCTTGCTACTAAGTACTTTCTATTCTTTTCTCTATCTCACAGCTTCTAGTGCATCATGGTTTCTGAGGCCACATGACTTCAGTTTTCTTCCTTTCCTCTGTGTATCTTTTAGCTTCTGCCCATTGCTAACTAGTGACTCCCTCTCTGTATTTCATATTCAACTCCCCCAAAGAACCTGACTGGGTTGGCGGCTCACCACCAAGAACAGACTGTTGGGCAGAGCTTTCTTGGCAAGCTACCACATCGGCATAGGCTTATTGCCCCAGGTTAGGTATCTGCTCCTGGAACAAATGGTTTTGTTTGGAATGGCAGAATAAGTTGATAAATAATTTGGTTTCCTGTCTATTAGAAACCCCGAGGGGGTTATAGATGTGGCAGATAGTCTGATGCTTTCAGGCAGTTATCAAAATCCAGAGGAATTTCTGTTGTCCAGTTTAGGATTAAGGCTAGTTTTGAGCTATTTGTTCAGAGTCTTTTTATTGCCAAGGATTCTTTTAAATATTTTTATTTACATCCAGATAAACTGTACCTTTTTGGAGGTAATATACGAATTTTATCAGTTATAGTGATAATACTGAAATTTATTATCAGCTATGATTAACTTCCAGAATACACTCTTGGCCTCTTGGCTTTGGGCCAAGAGAATTTAGGACGTGGTGGTTCCATTTAGAGAAATGGAGCCTGAAAATCTTAGCCTATGTTTTACAGAAAATAGAACTCAAACCCAGAATTAACGCTCATGTTTTATTTAGGAGCTACAATCCCAGGGCAGTAAGAGTGAGAGAAAAAGGGAAGGGAGACAGAGAAAGATGGGAAGCGATGCAAGATGATGCCCGAACAATCTGCAGAGACAGTAGGTATGCCGGCATGTCCGTGTGGAATACCTCCAGATGCTATATGGTGAAACCATGCTCAGGTGAGTGCTTGGGAGGGAGAAAGGAAAAGGAATCCATCTTTGTGGTTCCCTCCCATTTAACCACAGATCAAGATTCACCACACCAGGAGTTACTTTCCTCACACTTTTAGGTTATGTAATATGGTCCCATTGTTAGTCTCTCAGCAAGCCACATGCTCTCTAGTATGGCCTTTAATCCTGGTTGGGGGTAGAGAGAGAAGCCAGAAATTCATGGTGTGAAGCTGGTGAGCCTGGTCACTTGGTGGCAGTCAAGGTGCGGATGAGGCCGGGAAAGTGGCAAGTAAGTCCAGCCTTAGGTTGCGGGCCTACCTGGGCCCAAGGAAAGCAGGTCAGCTGCAGCAGTGGCAGAGACAGAGTAAGCAAGGAAATGATGACAAGAGAAACTGATGAGGCACATTAAGACGTGTCCGGTATACTCAACATTAGAAGGAAGGATATGGCTGAAACTTGCAGGTATGTCCAAAAGGCAGTTGGAAATTTGGAACTGGAACTACTTCCAGAAAGACTGTGTTTTGAGAGTTACAGAAGGAATATCCATAGAGAATTATATTCCCAGACAGCATAGAATAAAGGAGGAACATGGGTTTGGAGACAGGCAGAGCTGTGCTACATTGCAGCTGTGTATGATCTTGGGCAATTTTTTAAAAATTTTATTCATTTATTTGAGAGAAAGAGAGAGCAAGAGTGGGTGGGGGAGGGGCAGAGGAAGAGGGAGGGAGAAGCAGACTCCCCACTGAGCAGGGAGCCTGACAGGGATCATGACCTAAGATAAAAGCAGATGCTTAACCGACTGAGCCACCCAGGCACCCTGATATTGGGCAATTTAACTTTATCTCTTAAAGCCTTAGTTTCTTTATCCATAACATGGGGATGATGATACTATATTGTTCATGCTTCTGAAGCATTTGGCACAATGCTTGGCATACAGTACATGCTAAATAAACTGGCAATTATGATCATTAATATCATTCCTGGATGACTGTAACCTTCCCAGGTTTCTCTTCTCCAGACTGACTCTGTCAGTACTGGTCCTAAGTGCTCCTGGAGCAAGGTGGGTGGCTCACGCCTCAGTCCTTTAATTCCTCTCAAGGGCAGCTGCCTCTGGATCACTCCAACACTTGAAGTCATGGAGACCCAGTGAAGGTGGATGGCCCCCTACAGGGTGCTGACATATTAAGCCCCAAGAAAGCAGCACCACTAACCCATCATTTTTGGTGGGAGACAGGACATATCTTAAATAGTCCATTTGCCTCTATACATTTTTTTCTCCCTTCGAAGTAGGAAAATGAAGTTTTTCGGTCAAAACTTTGCCTTGGTGCCCCCAAGAAAGCACAGCCAAATACATAAGTGTTGCTAGGTCCTTACAAGAAGTTCTTGTAAGACTTTAGAACAGAAGACATTCCTCTTTATACAAATGGTATTTGATGGGATATCATCTCTGGATTACACGTATCAAGTTTTTTTTCCCAGAAGTTGAAATTCTTTTGAATTTGCACAAGCATATGAAATGCCAGATACTTTAAATACTTAAAGCATGTAAATGATTTGGAAATTTCTGGAACAACAGAAGCAAACACCTATCACTCTTCTCTTCAAAACCCCTATCACTCAGAACAAAAACCCAAATCCTTATCAATGGCCTCTGATGACCTATGGGAACTGGTCTCCCGCTACCGGACCCCATCTCTTACTGCTAGGAGGCAATATGGCATCCTCTGGTGCCACAAAGCCCCTAGAGCCTCTAGAGACAGCCCCAGCTCTGTCATTTGACAGTTACATTTGGGGGTGGTTTGTTAACCTTCTTGTGCTTCAGTTTTATCATCTGGAAAAAGAGAACAACAGTATCCACTTCACATAGTTGTTGGGAGGATTAGTTAATATTTTTAAGTGCTTAAAATACTGCCACTAGCAAGGACTAGCTAAGTGTTTGTTAGATAAATAAAACACTTCCCCTCCTTCACGCACTCCAGCTACACAGCCTCCTCGCTGTGCCTCCAGCAGGCCAAGCGCGCTCCTGCCCAAGGGTCTTTGTATTTGCTATTCTCCCAGATGGCCACCTGACCACTTTGCTCACCTCCTTTAGGTCTCTGCTCAAAAATATCACCTTTTAAATGATGACAAGCCTATTTCAAATTGCAGTGCCCTCCTGTATACCTCTACATTGTTTCTTTTTCTTATTAGCACTTACCTACTTCTAATGCTGTATAAAATTTGCAGATTTAGGGGCGCCTGGGTGGCGGTTGGGCGTCTGCCTTCGGCTCAGTCATAATCCCAGGGTCCTGGGATTGAGCCCTACATCGGGCTCCCTGCTCGGCAGGAAGCCTGCTTCTCCCTCTCCCACTCCCCCTGCTTGTGTTCCCTCTCTCGCTGTGTCTCTCTCTGTCAAATAAATAAATAAATAAATTTTTTAAAAAGATTTTATTTATTTATTTGAGAGAGAGAGAATGAGAGATAGAGAGCACGAGAGGGAAAAGGGTCAGAGGGAGAAGCAGACTCCCTGCTGAGCAGGGAGCCCAATGAGGGACTCGATCCCGGGACTCCAGGATCATGACCTGAGCCGAAGGCAGTCGCTTAACCAACTGAGCCACCCAGGCGCCCTAAATAAATAAAATCTTTAAAAAAATATAATAAAATTTGCAGATTTATTTGTTTTTTACCTATCTCCCCCAACTAAAAGGTAAATAAGGGCAGGGATATTGGGGTTTTCCTGTTACTCTCTCAGGAATTTCTGAAAGTTGCCTTTCAGTATCTGAACTTATACTTACTTGTAGGTCTGTAAGTTCAACGCTTAGGAGAATAAATGTAGCTGGGTTTTATTGTTGCTGGTTTTTTATCATTATGGCATTGCCATTACTGATTGTGTGGTTTTGTTTTTTTGTTTTTTTAAAGAGAAAGGGAGAGAACGCTTGAGTGGTAGGGGGGTAAAGAGAGAGAGAGAGAGAGAGAGAGAGAGAGAGAGAGAGAGAGAGAGGAAATCTTAACCAGGCTTCATGCCCAGGGGACCCTGAGATCATGACCTGAGCTAAAATCAAGAGTTGGATGCTTAAGTGACTGAGCCACCCAGGAGCCCCAGGAATATTTGTTTTATTCTTTGATGTATCCCAAGTGCCTAGAACATTGCATGGGACTTGGTAGTTGCTCAATACTATTTGTGGGATGAATGAATACACTGTTTTCAGATGAACAAATTGAGTCTATTGTAAAGACTGATTTGTAAACGAGCTTCCTAATATGCCTGTAAAATGTAGAAGATCTCCCCAAAAGTTGTTCTCTTAAGTTGAATAGGTATGATCTCCTTCCCACAATATTGTTTAAGAAATGGATTAGGAAACTTTTTTCCCCAAAGATATTTAAAGGTGAATTTTAGCTAACACTTAGGTTGAGCTATCTCTAATTCCTAGGGAGCATACTCTAAATTAATGAAATTGATCGACTCCTAATTAATTGCTAGTGGGCTCTGTGGCACTGTCATTTATTCAACATGACCTAGAAGTTATCAGGATATGGAAAGAGAGAACTAATCGACACCCACTCTAGGTCAGGTAAGCAGCCAGGCTCAGAGCTGAGAGGCAAGTATCCTCATCGCTATAGTACAGATAAACAAACCTACGCCTACAGAGACCCTCGATCACATACCTGATAGGTGAAAAAGCCAGGATTCAAACCACCAGTTTACAAAATCCATTACTCTTTCCAGTATCTCACTTTAAACCTCTGATTTCTCATTTGTAATACATAGTAACATTACTTAGAAACAGACTTATTATGACATTTCAAATAACATATGTAAAACAGTATACTTGATAAATGACAGGGTTTTTTTAATTTTTTTTTTTTAATGGCTGTACTTTAGGAACGATGATGAGACTTTTCCCATGGGGAACAATCACATAGCCTCCCCCAGGGAGAAAATATAAGCCCTGACTTATGGGGACATCAGAAGTTGGTCCTATGGGATAGATTAGTGGGAGTAGTCACATTACATATTAATAAGAAGAATTTTAAGTTCAATAAATGCTTAAATACTTGTACTTTTTTCATTAAGAGTTGACTTTAGGGACTTTCGCTAGTCAAATTTGAGACAATCTGATCACCAAAATTTTGTTTGTATGGTTGTATAAAAATGATGGTTGTATACAAAGAAAAAGCCACACATTCAAAGTGACTAAAAGTGGGGGAGGAGAGAAGAGATGGGGGAGGAAATAGGAAAACAAAACCTTCTTCTTTACAGAAGAATGCCAGCTAATAAATGTTGAAGAAATGATGAGGTTTAAGAAAAACACTGTTATGCAATCCCCAATGTAATAAACTCATTCAATCAAAGACTACGTGGATGGATAAAACCTTTGGGTGAAGGGTTGATGGGTGTTATGGGTTGAGCTGTGTTTCCCCAGAAAAGTATGTTGAAGTCCTACCCCCAGGACCCTAGAACGTGATCTTATTTGGAAATAGGATCATTGCAGATGTAATTTGTTAAGATGAGCTCATCCTGGAATAGGATGGGACTCTAATCCAGTATGACTGGTGTCCTTCCAAGAAGATGGTCACGTGAAGACACAGAGACACAGGGAGGATGCCATGTGAATATGGAAGCTGAATTGAAGCGTGGCAGTTGCAAGCCCAGGAAGGTCTGGGGCTACCAGACGCTAGAGGAGGCAGGGAAGAATTCTCTCCTAAAAGTTTCAGAGGGAGTTCTGCCGACACATTGTTTTAATACTTCTTGCATTCAGAACTATGAGACATTACATTTCTGTTGTTTTAGCCACCGGATTTGTGGGTACTTTGTTACAACCCTAGGAAACTAAAACAATGGCAGTGTACCAAAGCATCACCCCACATGTCCAAAGGGTGGATACTTGATCAAGTATCACAACTTAACATCACTAATAGTGGGACAACCTGACATCATATTCCTTCTGATATGATGCTGTAAGAGGCACATGATGTCACTTTGATAGACTGATTGCAATAGGCCCAGATTCTTTCCCTTCCTATCCACATCCCTTGCAATGTGACCTTGCAGCAACTCCCATCAAGAGGTAGAGTTTATTTCTCTACCACTTGAATACAGGCTGGCTTTGTTATCTTTGTCGGCTAATATAATGCAGTTAAAGTGACAGAGTGCCAGTTCTAAGCCTAGGCCTTGATAGATGTTACATACTTCCACTTTCTTTCGGACCCTACCTCTTCCATGAGAATAGGCCCGGGCTAGCCTGCTAAGCATGAGAGATGAATGGAGCTGAGCCCAATCACCCCAATTGACCTGGGATCCTAGACCAGCCAGCCCCCAGTCAACCTGCCAAATGACTACAGATCCATTAATGAGTCCAGCCAAAATCAGCTGAGCCCAGCCCAGATCAGCAGAACTACCTAGTCAATGGTAGAATGGTCCTGAGTGTGGGGGTGGGTTGGTATGCAGTAATAGCTAATCGTTACAATGATCTATGTACTATTCTTGCCAAATATGTTCAAATGGAAACTAATCATGAAAAAAATCAGAAAATCCTGAAGTGTGGAACATTCTGTATCCCAACGAGCTTGGGCATTACAAGTCTGTGTCATGAAAAACGACAACAAAAAAGTGAGGAGACTGTTCTAGATAGACTAGAACAACGTTTTTCAATCTCAACACTGACATTTTGGGTCAGCTAATCTTTGTTGTGGGGGGTTGTCTGTGTATTGTAGGATACTTAGCAGGCATCCATTGTCTCTATTCGCTAGATGCGAGTAGCACCCCCAGTTATGACAATGAAAAGCTGAATGTTCACCTTGGGGCCCTGGACTAGAGACAAAATCAAATGCAATGTATGAACCTTGTTAATATCTTAGATCCAAAAAAAAAAAAAAGATGGCCATAAAAGATATTTAGGACAATTACAGAAATTTAAATGTGGAATTAAAGATATCAAGTATCATTAATTTTCCTAGGTCTGAAAATGGCATTGCAGTTATATAGGAGGATGCCTTTATTCTTAGGAGGTGTAAGCTGAATTATTTGAGCGACACATCATAAAGTATTCAATTTACTTTCAAATACTTCAATGCATAAAAATGTGTATTTATAGAAAGACACAACAGAGATGACAAAATGTTAACAATTGATGAATCTAGGTGAAGAATATAAGGGCATTCATTGTATCATTCTTTTGACCTTTGTGGGTTTGAAAATTTTAGAAAATAAAGAGTTGGGAGTAAAAAAAGTTAACCTCATCTCCATTTCCTGACTCAACTAATTTAATGTGCTACAAAGAGTAGGCTTCTTCTAAATGAATCTGGGTGCTCATTCTGCATTGCTTGGACAATGAGCTAGCTCAAACTAGGTATGGAGGGGTTGGAGGCTAAGGAAAGGGGCTTCTCTCAGCCTGAGGAACTGTCCCCAGGCTCCGCTTCCCATGGGACCACTGGCTTCACTTGTGTAATATCCCATGGCCCCAAAAGTCTAGATGTTGGGCAGCTCATGTGTTTCCCAGACAACTCTGGTAAATAGCTGGCACTAAAGTCCAGGCTGCCTGATGCCAAGACAGTGTGATTCTTCCTTTCACTGATAAGGCTTACTCTCACACTTACTGGTTCTATATAAAAAAGAGATCAAAAGAGAGGAAGAGTTCCCTTCCCTGGAACACAAACCATTCTGTGGGGCCAGCAGGTCAGCCAGGGACAATAAGAGAATCCTCCCTTCTCCTAATGACTTTGACTTTGTAAGTTTCCTCTTTTCATAGTAAAACCTAATTTTTTAACCTGTACTATATGACATCATGGAATTCAAGTCAAACCCTGGTGCATTAAAGTGGCAACTGTAGCCAATCTCAAGTAGTGGGTCCCTAAGTTATCCACAACTTCTGTCTGACTTGGCTACAGATCAAAGGTTCCTATGACCTCCCACCCTTTGGATTCGATTATTTGCTAAAACAGCTCACAGAACTCAGGGAAACAATTATGTTTATATTTTTTCTTTTCTTTTTTCTTTTTGTAGAGGGGGGGAGAAGCAGGGGAGAGGGAGAGAGTCTTAAGCATGCTCCATGCCCAGGGCAGAGCCTGACTTGGGGCTCAGTCTCAAAACTCTGACACTCCGACCTGAGCTGAAATCAAGAGTTGGATGCTTAACCGACTGAGCCATCCAGGCACCCCCAATATATATATATATATTTTCTATTATCTCACAACAGGGCACTGTATATTATATGGTCTACTTTGTGCAAAAATGGTGTGTGTGTGTGTGTGTATGTATGTAAGTATATATATATATATATGCTTACGTGGAAAGAATACACAGTTAACAGAAATAATAATAATAGTTAACTTTTTTGAAGTTTGAATTTATTTTTATGTTGGTGTGGTGTCTTACTTTTACAATGAAACAAAATATACAGATTGTGCCTTGAAACATCTTTCAAAATGTCAATCAGTATCCCTTCTGATACTTTCGTAGAAAAAATACTTTAATTATTGAAACAGGGTAAGGCTGTGTGTGGGAAACTTGATTTTAGCTGGTGATGCAAATATTCAAATAATATTGATCCATTACAACTAGTTGTATGATTTTTAGAACCTGGGAAGGCTGGATCAGAGCAGTTACTAACTTTCTTAAGTATTGGTCACTCACCTTTCTTAAACTGCTCAGGCCAAGTCTTCAACAAGACTCCTACTAGAATGCAACAGAAGCCCAGCAAGGAAAAAACAATGTGACAGGAAGTTTTTTTTTTTCCTCCTTCTTCCTTCTTCCCTCTCTCCCGAGTTTCTTCAGGGACATGGAATTGAAGACATAAACCCGATCCAAAAGTACCAAGATATGGGGAAATTTGCAAAGATGCATGGATAATTCTTGTTCTTTGTAAATGCACCATATCTGCATCTGGCAGCTACTCTTTAAAACACCCAAGGTACTCATCTGAGAGGACAGCCTCTATCAGGGGAACATTTTCTGTTCCCAGTGAAGTGGCACATCCAGTTCTTGGTGCAGGCTCACTTAATTCCTATTAGTCATTTCACAGCTGTATACTGGGAAGAGAAAATCTCAAATACTTTTGGCTGATTTCACTAAACTAAAAACAAGACCTTCCCCCTTTTCTCACAGTTCCCGTTTGTTTACAACTTTCCAGTCAATATAACATGTCTATTTTTGTGGATATTTCTCCTATATGTTTTAGTTGTCTGCTGACCTATCTACCCCATATTCATTCTACTTGCATACCTAGATTTGTGGCCATAACATAGCAGGTGGATGCTGGCCCACCCACCCCAGTTTGTCATTGAATTAATGGTGCAATTTGTGTTTGGTGGCTTGTGATTCGAAGATTGTTCAGGGACACTGCTTAAAAACACAGGTCAACTGGGGCGCCTGGGTGGCTCAGTCGTTAAGCGTCTGCCTTCGGCTCAGGTCATGGTCCCAGGGTCCTGGGATCGAGCCCCGTGTTGGACTCCCTGCTCAGCGGGGAGTCTGCTTCTCCCTCTCCCACTACCCCTGCTTGTGTTCCCTCTCTCGCTGTGTCTCTCTCTGTCAAATAAATAAAATAAAATCTTAAAAAAACAAAACAAAACACAAGTCAACTACCAAATGAGACAATGGATTTGATCAAGGTTTGTTATTTTTTAGGTTGTTTAAGGACATTAGATGAATGCGCAAATTTGTTACTGTAGCATTGCTATGCATACTGAAGATGCACATACGGGATTATTATTGTAGGTTGGTTTGTGACAGCTGGCCCTGATTTCCTTATTTCCTCAAGAAGATACTTTGAACAATTATTTAAATGCCTCCTCTCTGCAATTACAATAATAATGATAATGATGATTTTGCAACTGAATATGCAATTCAGGGTGCATACACTACCGTTTTTAGCTTGTTTCTCTTTTTATAGTGATGTCAGCTACTGTTGTCGGTGTTACTGAAGAACAAAGAACCATTTTTGTATTGAGGGTCACTGAACTACATGAAAAAAGTAACCTAAGGCCAATAAAGGAAGTTATAAGAAAAATAATGATTATAGTTAGTATTTAAAGAATGCTAACTATGAGCAAGTTTTTTTTCTCCTTGGAGAGACAAATACAGCATTTTCAGAACTTAATTGCTTTTATTTTTATTTATTTATTTAAAGTAATCTCTATGCCCAACAGCCCAATGTGGGGCTTGAACTCATGACCTCGAGATCAAGAGTCGCACACTCTACCGGCTGAGCCAGCCAGGTGCCCCAGAACTTATCTGCTTTTAAAGTTAACAACAAATATGTTATTTAGTAATAATAAATATCTGACAATGTTTTTGTTCTATGGTATAGTCCATTAAGGAGAAGCAAGTGGAAAAGATGAAAGAGAGGGGAGGTATGTGTTGTGGGTTAGAGGGAGATGACTGAGTGAAAGAAGCCAAGTCAGATGCAGAGGGGAATGAGAGAGTAACACGGGGTAAGAGGCACAGGATAGAAAGACGGATACTGTGGGAGAGCAGCTGCAGGAGACAGGAAGAGAGGAATGAGAGGAAGAGAAAAATGGGTAAAGAAGGAGGAGAGGAAAAAGACTTAGTGTGGGGGATTTCTCTTTTTAAAGAAAAGCTATTTATTTATTTGAGAGAGAGAGCATGAGAGGGGCAGAAGGAGAGCGAGAGAGAAAATCCCAATCAGAAATCCCACCCCGGCGCTGAGCACGGAGCCCAACGTGGGGCTAGATCCCACAACCCCGAGATCATGACCTGAGCCAAAACCAAGAGTTGGACACTCAACCAACTGAGCCACCCAGGTGCCCCCACGGTGTGGGGGATTTAAAGAAGCGTTTTTGTTTGCTTTTAGGATGAATGGGGGGTCTCTAGAGTGTGGCATTTACACCAGCATCACCTGTTACCAATTCTCTTTAAAAAACCGATTAACTGTTGTTCCCAACTTTAAGTATCCAAGTCATTTTAATTGTAGACCTGGTGGACAAGGTGGGAAAGTTGAAATGGAAATCTTACAACTAGGTGGATGTCCAAGCTAGCTGCCGTTGCAGCATCTGGTTTCTTGATGCTTACTTCTCAGGAGAAATTCCAAACGCAGAAGGGGAGCTTAGCTGTCAGGTACCAACAACTTCCTGCTAAGACATAAGGGGGGAAAGTTCCCAACCTTGGTGGCACATAGAAATCTTTTGAGGAACTAAAAAGCCTGGCTGGTGAAACCAGTCCCGGGCCAGGTCCTTTGGTAAATAAAGCAGCATCCATGATTTTAAGGGAAAAAAAAAAAAACCTTTTGAGATACTTAAAATTAATATATCAATGCTTAAGTCCCACCTCTAATATGTAACTGTTTGGGGATGTGATATGGGGATTTTTACAAGTTTCTCATGGGATTCCAATATGCAGCCAAGAATGAGAACCACTGCTTAGAGGCATCTCTCTGAATGTGCTCACCAGAGAATCCCAGTATAATGCTGGCTATTTTGGGGGCTCTGAGAGCAATGACCTGAACATTAAATTGCATAAAATTAGACCAAAGGCCAGAGTTTCTCACTCTTTGTGCTATATGTTTAGTAACTGACATTGCCAGAAATTGGTTGTAGAGATGGGGGGGGAGGAGATAATTTTGAGCTTATATGGAAATATACAGGAAGAAAATAAAATTATCAATATTAAGAAAGGTCTTTATAAAAATTTGCATTTGAGACACGATTTGGCCCAATTCCAACATTATGAGGACATATGGTGTCTCTTTTTTTGTTTTTTTAAAGATTTTTTATTTATTTATTTGAGAGAGAGAGAGAATGAGAGATAGAGAGCACGAGTGGGAGGAGGGTCAGAGGGAGAAACAAGACTCCCTGCTGAGCAGGGAGCTGAGCAGGGAGCCCGATGTGGGACTCAATCCCAGGACTCCAGGCTCATGACCTGAGCCGAAGGCAGTCGCTTAACCAACTGAGCCACCCAGGCGCCCCATATGGTGTCTCTTTGAAGACAAACTTCAGTTGACCTCCTCAGATTGATCTGAGCTGTTGGGGAACCAGGAGAACTGGTTTGCTTCTTCTCTGTTTGTTTGTGTACTAAATAAATAGCTCAGCTGAGTCCCTTGTCCCACAATATCCCTGTTGCCTTACTCTCTGACCTGCTCTGCATGCTGGATCTGGTTCTCTTTTCTAGTGCAGAGCCATCTAGAATTCTCGGTCGCTATGCTCTCCCACTTCTGTCATTCTGCAGTTCCCTCTGTTTCGGTTGACACTGAAACTTATTTAACCTGACCATCCCCTGTGCTGATATTCTAACGCAGAAAACATAAAGGGAGAAGCTGTCCCCAGTCAGTGATCCTTTCATGTCAGGTAACATATACATATTTCCATTTAAAGTAGCTTTGTGGAGCTTAAGTTTCCTAGCCCAGGCAGGGAGTCTCCTATGATTTTCATGTGAAACAGGAAAGAATGGTTGCCTCGACAGACCCACAGGGGCTGATACCTGTAGGCCTACTCTAGATGATTCTATTCTATTCTGGGTATAGCTTGAATTAGAAAAGATATTTGGCCTGTGGCCTTATAGAGCCAATGCTTCTGCTAACTGCCACTATGGCCACTATTGTTACTTTATATTTTATATTTATATGCTAATCCTTTCCGGCTACTTTGTATATTTAACCCATTTAATATCTGACAAGTTGACTGTGAACTCCTTAAAGCTAGGTATATTCCCAGTACCTGGCACATAGTAGGTGTCCAGCAAGTATTTACTGAATGAATGGATGAAAGTCGAAGCCATCCAGACAATGAAGGTGAGAGCAAGCTGGATGAAGAAGGGAGGAAATGAGAGGAGCTCCTTCCATTTTCTCCTTCACAAAAACCAGGTTGAGCCCCTGACCATGACAGTGGGACAGAAGCACTGACAGGTCCTGACTTAAGAATCCCCTAAACCTCAAACATTTCTACCCCAAGGGGTGGGATAATTTTTTGTGAGCCAATTTCACTTTTCCCAAAAGGACTTCTGGTTTCCAAATACGCTAGGAGTCAGTGGTAATTGCTTTTTGGAATATTATTTTGTCTGCCTCATTTAGATGTGGTAATTTGCAAAGCAACCCCCAGCAGTCGACAGTTCCTCCACAGCTGTGTGGTGTTCAGACATTTCCTGGGAGTCCTGGCCACCTCCTCAGCAGCTGGCAGTGCTCACTGAACCAGGGTATGTGCTCACCTGGGATCAGCTTGGATCCTGTAGCACTTGTTGTGTCTGGGATTTTTAAAATTCTGAAAGGGTGAAGGCCCAGTTACTTAATCCAGAAAATGAAAGTACAGTAACTCATAAAGGCCCAGCCTTACTTAATCCAGAAAACAAAAGTACAGTAACTCATAATTTAAGAATTAGTAGGGACTTTACATCACTGAGTCCATACTAGGTGGATGAGGAAATTGCAGCTCTGACAGAACCCGGGACAAGGTCAGCTGGCTGGTATCTGGGAGGCTGGGTGGAGAATCTATATTCTTGGTGTGGCACCAAACTGTGAGCTGGGGTCCTCTGCATTTATGCCTGTGTGGATGTTAAGTGTTTAAGTTACTACCGTTGACCCTGAAATAACACGGGTTTGAACTGCATCGGTCCACTAATATGTGGACTTTTTTTTTTTTTCTAAGAAATACAGTACAGTACTGTGAATGCATTTTCTCTTCCTGTGATTTTAATAATGTTTTCTTTTTCTAGCTTACTTTAGTGTAAGAATATAGCATATAATACACATACAAAATGCGGGTTAATTGACTGTTTATGCAATCAGTATGGCTTCCAGTCAACAGTGAGATATATGTAGATAAGCTTTAAGGGTGTCAAAAGTTATATGTGGATTTTTGACGGCATGAAGGTGGGGAGGGAGGTTGGTGCCCCTAACCCGGCTTCAAGGGTCAACTGTATTTATTTCTTTTTGAAGCTCTTTCCCCTGGCCAGAGACTTCCTGGTCCTCCTTCGTACATGCTTCAAGGTCACAGTTCAGACCAAAATGTTTACAAAAAAAAAAAAAAAAGTAGGCACTTATGAGATGACGAACCAGTGCCAGTTCCTGCACTCTCTGTCTCTCAGCTCCAACCAAGCTCAGCGAACAAGGGAGGGATAAAGCGGTCTCTAATACCAGGAATTTCTAGGCTTGGATGCCAACAGGCAAAAGGAGGAATTCTGCTATGGCCAGCCAGCGGAGGCTGTGGTGGCTGCTGCTGCCATCTCCTGGGAGCAGACGGACCTGAGTGTCACACCTGAAGCTAGTCTCACCGTTCACCTGGGACCTGCGCAGAGGCCCCACTGGGGCTGGCTCAAGTTCCTTCGTCCTAAAAAATAAAGGGGATATCCCCTTATTTACAAAGTGCTGGTATTTGCTTTTCACCCACTCCTTTTGGCAGTGTTGTGCCCAAAGAAATGATTCCACAACAATAGCAAAGTTGTAATGAGTTAATACGGCAACCATGAGAGAACAGAAGCAAGATGGAGGCAGAACCATTAGTCTTAGGAATACATCACATATTTCCCTTGGCCTTCTGAATCCTGAATGTGTACATTTGAGACTTGTATAATAGGGCACGTGTGGGTTTGGCGAATCTTGACCTCCAAGAATCTCTTGAGTTTACTGGCAGGGCTGCTCATTCACTGAGATAATGCATGCATATTCCTGGTATGCAAGAAATGCTCAGTGGGAATTATTATGGGGCAAATTCTAATCCCCATGATGATTTTCTTCATTTACTAACCAAAAATGGATGGATAGCCCCCATGCCTTTAATACTTTCCAGTCTTCAGATGGTCCCTAAGCAAACTCCTTTAATTTTTAAAAAATATAATCATACATTAGTGCTATGGATTGAATGTTTGTGTTTTCTTC
Organism: Zalophus californianus; assembly: GCF_009762305.2. NCBI lineage: Eukaryota > Metazoa > Chordata > Mammalia > Carnivora > Otariidae > Zalophus > Zalophus californianus. The sequence continues at coordinate 85,104,269 of NC_045606.1, forward strand.
AAATTCATATGCTGAAGGCCCTACTCCCCAATCTGATGGTTTTAGAAGGTGGGGCCTTTAGAAGGTGATTATATTTTGATGAAATCATGAAGGTGGAGCTTCCTGATGGGACTAGTGCCCTTATAAAGGGGATGAGACCAGAAATCTTCTCTCATCCATACAGCAAGAAGGCCACCATCTGCAAACAGGAATAAGGCTGTAGACACCAAATCTACTGGTGCCTTGAGTTTGGACTTCAAGACTCTAAGTGTGAGAAAAAAATGTTTGTTGTGTGAAAATCAATAAAGGAAAACCTCACTAAAGAGGACAGACATACCACTCAATGTCAGTTACAGGAAGAATTGTCAGTTACACTCTTCCCAACAGAGGTGTCAATTATGGGCTCCAACAGAAGAATCATCACCAGGAAAGAATCATCAATTACAGGCCCCAACAGGGAAAAGAAGTACATTGTATCTCCTACAAGACATTGACTTCCTCTTCAACTCAGCTAATGAGAAGTCATCAACCCCAACTCTTTCTTTTCTCCAATGGACTTTCATTCAAAACAATCCCTCCCAACTTATTTCTTCTTCAACTAAATAACATCCCTCTCCTTTGCCTGTTGCTGGACTTGCCTATGGTTTTGCTGTAGCTTGCATGTCCTGAATTGAAATTCTCTATTTCTGAATAAATCGATTTTTTGCTGGCAAAGTATTTTTATTTTTAAGGTTAATAGCTATTTAATCCACATAGTCTATCATATTGTTGTTACAGTAGCCCAAGCTAACTAAGACAAAAATCGGTACACAGAAGTGGGCATGTTTAGGGGGGACATGCTGGAAGAACTCCTTATTGCTGTGAAGGGACTACCAAAGGCGATTCTGGAGAGAGCTCAGAAGGAAGAAAGCTGGAGAGAATGCCTTCCATTTTTTAAGAGAATATATGAATGGAATGTTGCTAGAGATACGGACAGTAAAGGCCATTCTGCTCTCAGACAGAAATGAGGAACATGTTATTGGAGACTGGAGGAAAGGCAATCTTTGTCAAATAGTGGCAAAGAATTTGGCTGATTTGTGTTTTTGTTCTTGTGTTCTGTGAAGGTAGAACCTGCAAGTGATGAAATTGGTATCTAGCTGAGATTTCTAAACAAAGTGTTGGAGAAGTGGCTTGGTTCTTCCTGACTGCTTGTAGTAAAATGAGATAAGAGAGATATGAACTGATGATGGAACTGTTATGCAAAAAGGAACCAGAATTTAAAGATTTGGAAAATTCTAAGCCTCTCCACATTACAAAAAATGAGAAAGCATGTTTGAAGAGAACACTAAAGGTATAGCTGGCTGACCATTTGATAAGGAGATTAGTGTGGATATGAACCACGGACCTAATCAGCCACCTCAGCAAGGATACTCCAGTGTGAACTGAAGGAGATGGATATAGATGGAATGAAGAAAGGCTGTTGGATGTCTTGGATTTTACAGGACCAGGACCACAGAGCTGTTTGGTTGGAATATAAGCTATTCTTCAAGACAGGGAAAGAATGACCCTGAAAACAATTCAGAGATCAGGGGGGCCATCAGGGTTTCAAAAGAGGAAGTGATCACCTCTATTACAACAGACCAGATGGCTTCCACCACAGCTCTGGGACAGGCCTACCCAGAGCCCTGTGGGGGCGGGGGGGGCGGTTCTCTGGCAAGGCCACCATCCCAGGGGGTAAAAAAGGCAGCACTAAAGGCAGAGCAAAGAGTCAAAGGGGATTATTCTCAGGCTTTGGGATTTCATGGAGTTTGCCTTGCTTTCATGGGACTCATCCCTCCTTCCTCTCTCATTTCTTCCTTTTGGAATGGGAATGTCTATCTTATGCCTGTCCTACCACTGTACTGTGCAAGCACTTAACTTACTTGGTTTCACTGGTTCATAGCTGGAGAGGAGTTCTGCCTCAGGAAGAGTCTCATCCATACCTGATTGAGATGATATTTGGATAAGACTTCGGACTTTATGCTGGAATGAGATAAGATTTTGGAGCTATTGGGATGAAATGAATGTATTTTGCCTGTGAGAAGGACATGCATTTTGAGGGGCCAGGAGCAGAAGCACGAAGGTAGATGTCTGCAAATCAGGAGGAGGTCCCTCATCAGATACTGAATCTACTAGCACCTTGATTTTGGACTTCCCAGCCTCCAGAACTGTGAAAAATAAGTGTTTTGTTATTTAAGCCACAAAGTTTATGGTATTTTTGTTATAGCAGGCTTAATTGCCTAAGACAATTAGTGAGAAAAAATTCAGGAGGCTATAAGAGATACAGTTCAGGAAATATCTGAGTATCTACTATGTGCTAGTTATGGATGATATAAAGAAGAATAATGTAGGCGTAGTCCTAAAAATTTCCCATTAAATACATGAGGAAAAAAGTCATTGAGAATCAGGTACTTGGCTTATGGATTCTGATCTGCAAAAGGCCAGCTGTGTAAATGACCTTGGACATGACATCTAACATATTTGGGTATTAGTTTCTTCATCTGTTGCATAATATTGTAAAAGGAAATTCTTCCATTTACAGCAGAGCTTGCCTAGGAGATAGCACACTGTATACTGTATTGTGCTTCTACTTTACTCAACACCTAAAATGGTTAAACAAACCATGAACTTTGCCCGACCTCGGGTCAGCTAAAGTAAGACCCTTACAGAACCTATCTGAAGATTTATTTTTTTCCTGACCACTGATGTATGAGGCTTGCTTTAACCAGTCATGTACAGAGCTGTTGATTTATTCCAGCTCATTTAGAGGGTATATTTTAATCTTTAGTGAACATAACAATCATGAAACCCTTTCCTTACAATTAAAAACACCTTCTTTTCCCTCTTAGCCTAGTGTGTTCCTTTGCCTGGAAATAAATCAGCCAAATTTGTTTTGCTTTCTAACTCGTGATGGTCTTTTTTTTTAAAGATTTTATTTATTTATTTGACAGAGAGGGAGAGAGACAGCGAGAGAGGGAACACAAGCAGGGGAAGTGGGAGAGGGAGAAGCAGGCTTCCCGCTGAGCAGGGAGCCCGATGCGGGGCTCAATCCCAGGACCCTGGGATCATGACCTGAGCCGAAGGCAGACGCTTAACGACTGAGCCACCCAGGCGCCCATTGGTGGTCTTTTTTATTTGACAACATCTTATATCTGAATAGTACTTTACAGTTGACTATGTTTCTTCCTACTTGAGAAGAATGGGATGTGATCAAACAGGACCAGCTTTCAAACCAAAGAGATTCTGGCTCTGTTACTGACTAGCTACACCTCCTCGGATAAGTTATTCTATCAGTGAAGGTCCCAGCTGGAAACAGATGGCATTCTCAAGTTGGGCAATGTTTAATAAAGGGACTATTTATAAAAGTGTGAGAACACACCAGGGAACCACAGAAAGCAAGGAGTGGGAGTGGTTACTGGAACCCAGAACCAGAGAGCTGTGTAGAGAGACCACTTGGGAAGAGGACTTGTGACCTTTGGTCAAAAGGGCCAGTCAGTCCCGAGTGACCTTACAGGCAGGAAGTCAGGGGAAGGAATAGCCCCACCTCACTCTCTTCTGTCCCACACATGTGAAGAAGCAAACCAAAGACAAGTACTTAACATTTCTGAGTCTTATTTTTCTCATTTGTGAAAGGGGAATAATAATATTTATATCTCAGAGTTTCTCTGAGAATGAAATGAGAACTTACATCGTTCATAGTAAAGAAGCTAGGCACACAATAATTGTTCTCTTCCTTCACCTGATCTTCACAACCCCCTTGTGTAGTAGACAGGATAGATTTGATTCAATTCACTCTATAGGGTGGAAAATGAGACTCGGAGAAGTTAGGCGACTTTCCCGAGGTCTCATGGCTAGAAAGGTACCAGACCTAGGAACAAAACTAAGATTTTCAACACATACTCTAGGCTTCTTTCCATAGGCTATTCTTGTACCCCTATATCATCTTCTTCAAAAGGCTGACACCAATGGTTTCTTCTATCTAGAGCTGCTATACCTGGAGCTAGTGACTCTGCTATTCAGAGAAAAATTTATTGACTCAGCAATCAGTGCCTGAGACAAAATAAGCAACCACTAGATGGTTCGATGAAAAGAAGGCCAAATGCCTAAAAGGTGACTGGATGTAAGACTCTGACCAATATAGATTCTCCATGTTACATCCTTGGCAATTCTACTTTGATAGCCACTAGGCATCCCCTACACAGTACACTGATGTCAGAATTCCTTTTTTTTTTTTTTCCTTCTTTTGTAAGAAAAGAATCCTATTTACCCATTTCACCCATCCCCTCACCAACCTCCCCTCTGGTCACCAGTTTGGTTATTTAAGAGTGTTGGGGTTTTTTTTTTGTTGTTAGCTTGTTTGTTCATTTGTTTTGTTTTTCAGATTTCACATATAAGTGAAATCCTACAGTATTTGTCTTCCTCTGACTTTTTTCACTTAGCATAATACCCTCTAGGTCCACCAATGTTGTTGCAAATAGCAAGATTTCACTCTTTTATATATGTATATACCACATCTTCTTCATTCCTTCACGTTATCAGTGGACACCTGGGCTGCTTCCATTTCTTGGCTATTTAAATAATGCTGCAATAAACATAGGGGTGCATATATCTTTTCGTTTTTTTTTTTTTTAAGTAAGCTCTACACCCAACGTGGGGTTGAACGCATGACCCTGAGCTTTAGAGTCACATGCTCTACCGACTGAGCCAGCCAGGCACCCCATGTATCTTTTCAAATTAGTGTTTTCATTTTCCTTGGACATATACCCAGTGGTGGAATTACTGGATCATATGATACTTCTATTTTTAATTTTCTGAGGAACATCCACACTGTTTCCCTACAGCGGTTGTACCAATTTACATTCCCACCAACCATGCACGAGGGTTTCCTTTTCTACACATCCCTGAGAACACATACTATTTCTTGTCTTTTTGATACCAGTCATACTGACTGGTGTTTGGGGATAGCTCATTGTGGTTTTGACTTGCATTTCCCTGATGATTAGTGGTGCTGAGCATCTTTTCATGTGTCTCTTGGCCATTTGAATGTCTGAATTCAGAATTCTTGATTCCTTCTACCTTGAAACTGTTCTAACCCTAAATCTTCCCCTCCCAATAAAAGCATCACTATCTACCCAGTGATGCAAATCCCAAGCCCAGGAATTATCCTAGATTCCTTCCTTGTCTGCCTGCCTTCCCTCCCTCAGCAAGTCTAGTTGGCTTTACTTCTAAAATATGTCCTAATTCAACCTCTATTCTCCATCTCCTCTGCTAATCCGAGCCACCATCATTTCTTGCATGGCTACTATAATAATCTCCTGTCAAGTCTTCTCACTTCAACTCTTCCTTCTCTCCGACTCACTAAAATGGATCACGCTGCTCCTTGACTTCAGCCCCTGCACAGGTCTCTTCTTCATAGTTCCACGTCATGGTTCCTTACCACAGCTGTTAGGGCCCTACTTTCCCGACTCCACTCTCCCCCATCACTAGGCTCCAGCCACGCTTTCTATTCTTTGAACACACCAACCCCTTTCTGGTCTCCGGCCCCATTGCACTTATTTATTCTCTCTGCCTAGAATGTTTTTTATCCAGCCTTTGTATGCCTGGCATTTTCTTACTGTATAGGTTATTAGCTTAACTATTACCTTCTTAGAGAAGTTTCTTTTACCATCCAATCTAAATATTACTCCAGTGTAGTCTTTTATTAGTACTCTAAATGCACAGACTAAAATGATCCAATTGACTTTATTTATTATATGTTACCCTATCAGAATATAAGCTCCATGAAAGCAGGGCCCTCATCTGGCTTATTTGTTTATCCCCGTCTTCCTAGCACCTAGACAAAGCCTGGTATATCACAGCCTTTTAATAAATCTTTTTTTTTTTTTTTAATAGGGATACATGTTTGCTGTCTGAGAAGTTCTGGCATTCTCTTTCCTTTGCAACCCAAGTTCCCTTTTAGTGTAATTTATTCATTCTTCAATAAATATTTATTGAGCACCTACTATGTACTAGACATTCTCATAGGACTGAGGATACAACTGTGAACAAGATATGCATAACTCCTACCTGCATGGGAGTTATAGTTTAGGGAGAGAGAATAGGAAAAAAAGAGGAAATTAAAATATATTGTGATATTTGCTAAGATAAGGAGGGAAACTAAGGGTGCCAAGGGAAACACAGAAAATGGCACCTAACCTCAAAATAGGTGATGAGGAATGATTTTCCAGAATGAAATGATCTGAAAAATGAGCAGGAGTTAGCCAGCTGAGTAATGGTAGAGAATACTTCTGGCTTGGCTTAGACTAACCTTGGAGGCCAGAGAGAGCACAGAACTTATAGGAGCCAATTCAGTGTGTTAGTTTAGTTTGGGAGGAGTAAAACTTGTAAGGGGGAAAGAAGAGAGAAGGCTGAAGAGGTAATCAAGGCAGGATATGAAAGGCCTCTGCTAAAGGAGCTTCGTATTACTTAAATGGAATAGAAAGTCACTGAAAGTCACCTCAGGAAGAACTGGCTTATATCTGTTTTTTAAAAGGATCACTCAGGGGGCGCCTGGCTGCCTCAGTTGATTGAGCATTCAACTCTTGATTTTGGCTCAGGTCATGATCTCTGGGTCATGAGATTGAGCCCCATGACTGGCTATGCACTTGGCATGGAGTCTGCTTGAGATTCTCTTTCTCCCTCTCCCTCTGCCCCTCATCCCCACCCTCTCAAATAAATAAATAAATAAATTCTTTAAAAAAAATAAAAGGGTCACTCAGAAACCATAACTCTATGTCTGGAAAAGAACAAAGACTCTACTTACATTAGGGTAAGAGGTGTAGTTAGCAAATTTGGGGCCCCTAACTAATTGAACTGAGTCACCATCTTAATCCTTTCCCCTTAAAAGTATCTCTTTTCCCCAAAGTTAACCACTAAGCATCTTTGGGACTAACCTTCTCTGGCCTCTCCCCCTGTCTCTAGACTCCCAAATCAAGTCACTGGGGTCATATAGCATTCCCTCAAGGAACAAATATTTTTCCAACATGCTGCAACACCCAAAGTGCATGTGATTTTAGAAGTTAATATATTGTGGCCTTCTTTGGGGCATTCTTTTTTTCAAAGTTTTTTTTTTTTTTTTTTAAGTAATCTCTATACCCAATGTGGGGCTCGAACTCACAACCCCAAGATCAAGAGTGGAATGCTTTACTGACTGAGCCAGCCAGGCGCCCCCTTTTTGGCATTCTTGATCTGATATGCTAGCAAAGGCCACTACAAAGTTTTCCTCTATGGTAATAGGTCAGGACAGTTAATGAGTATAACAGGAAGAGACTACTACTGAGGTGTTTCAACTCACTTGGTCATTCACTGAGAAACTCTTTGCATGAGTTTTTCCATGGGGCAGGACAAGATGAAGACACTGTCACGGCTTTTCGGGGTAGAACCTTTTCTAGTGAGTGAGGAATACTTGGGTAATCGCAGTGGCTAAGCCAAGAACTAAGCATGCATAACCCTGACAAACAGGTCCCTGATGGGAGCATTATCTAAAGCTGCCAGATATTTGGAGCAAATGTTTCTTTTTTGATAAGAAGCTGGTGTGATGCCCCTATGGCATTCAGAGCACGGGGGTTGTTACTCCCTCTCTGGTCTTTTTCTCACAACTCTGTTCTGTCTGAAATTTTGGGCGAAATTTCTGCCCGAGCTAAAAGCAGGCAGATTCAACAACTGGAAAAAACCATGACACACGGCTTCCCCAACCCCTTAAGGTTTTTTTCTGGTCTGTGGGTGAATATCATGACTGAGCAAGCCTATTGCACGGACTGGTGTGAGAGGACTCGCAATTACAAGGAAGGGCATCTCACAAACTGCAAACAGAACACGGTGAGAGGACACAGGAGCATTTCCTTTTCCTGTCTCCATGTGACTCGGGAACGCGGGGCAAGACTTTTAAAACCAGGACGGCCGCAGAGGGAAAGGATGGTAGCTCTTCCACGCCAGCTCCCTTTCGGTGAGGGCAGCGGTTTCCGAAGTCGCAAAGACGTCCCTTCTCCCAAGTCCGTCTTCTCAATTTCCCTTCCTGGCTCCTAACTACAATTTATTTCTTTTCATAACATTCTTGGCTTACCTCAGCTTGTAAGAAAAGTCCTTTACGCTACTCCCCTCCACGCCTCCCAGGACAGCCCTCAGGTGCTCACAGTCCATCTCAATTTCGGTCGGGGTATTAAGGAGCATTAGGCGACGGAAACGCTAGGAGAGCCCGAGTATCCGCGCACAAAGCCAGCAAGACCCCAGAAGGGGAGAGCACACGGCCCGGTGGGCCGCGGCCCCTTTAAGAACAGGCCACGCCCCTCTCCTCCTCCCGGCGCGGCCGGCGGTCGGTGGCGGCCGCTTCGGTGCTGACAAGATGGCGGCTGGCGGGGCTGTCGCTGCGGCGCCCGAGTGCCGGCTTCTCCCCTATGCGCTACACAAGTGGAGCTCCTTCTCCTCCACTTACCTTCCCGAGTAAGTGCTGGGCCCTGGGCTCGTGCTGCCCTACTCTTCGGCATAAGCACGGCTGGGCCAGGGGGGCTGTGGAGGGCAGTCGAGCCGAGAGGCCCAGGCGGGGCCTGGTAGGGGGACGCCTGGCCTCCCGAGTCTCGGTCCAGCCGCGGAGAGCTTTGCCCTCCCTACCCCCCGTCTCAAGGAGGGGTTAGGGTCCGGAGAGCGGGGTCCGGGGGTAAGGGGTGAGGTGTGCCGCGGACCCGGAGCGCGTAGGACAACCGGGAGCCCCGTGATGCTGTGTCCGGGATTTGGGGGTTGAAGAGAGCTTGGGGGGCGGCTGGCTCGGGGAGGTGGGGCAGGAACCGGAGCTTTTGAGGTCCCGACGTCTGGCAAACTGGTGAAGATGTCTAGGGTCGTCGGGGCTGTGGAGATTGGTGGACGGCCCGGCCGAGACAAAGTGTAAAGCTGAGCAGAGGAGTGATTGTTCTTGACTGGGGTCATTAGAAGTGATTAGCTCGAGAGGAGTGGTAAAAGTCAGGAAAGGCTGAAAAGTTGTGGGATCCACCAGAATCCTTGCAAGTGGGGAGGATTTGTAGGATTTGCAGAGGGTTGTCTTTTCCGGCTGGTGTTCTGAAAAAGATAGGGAGTGGGCTGGGACATTACAGGAGAGTTCCATTATATTATGGCTCAGAACATGGATTTATATAAATACAGACCAATTTCCCAACCCAGAAACTCACATATAGACGGAAAAGTCTGACTTTAATGGATTTGACTTCCAACACTGGTTTGGTTTGAATCCCCGATTTGGTGTTAAAACAAGTTCCATTGCATTACTACCATATGTTTTTTGTTTTTTTGTTTTGTTTTGTTTTGTTTTGTAACAAATTCCTTCTGAAATGCTGAAAGCACTTTCATACAGTGTTTATCTTTAGTTTATCTTTGAGGGAAGAACATGTAACTCCAGTTTTACATAGAGATAGAGAAACTGGCTTAGTGAAGTTTAAAGATCTATGCAGACCCTGAAGAAAAGTGCTAGTTGTCCCCCGCCCCCGCCCATCATTTCCACAAGGCCAGGAATGATTTTATGAACAAAACAAGTGGCAAGTAATATATCTTTTTATGTTACTGAACAGATGAAGTAACGAGATCTGTGAAGCATACTCAGAATTTTTCATCTGTATTTCAAAAATTTTTTACATTTTCTCAAATTTGATTTCTTCAGTTAAATCAGTCAAGCATCTCAAAATGGATCTGTGACTAGAAGAACCTATAGCTCTCTTGACTGCTAGCCCATTGTCCTATTCACCAGGTCAAGGGTTGGCAGGCAGGCCTTCAGCAGGGTTTGCTTCAGTGAAGGGTGCCAAGTGACCTGTGGTCAGATCTGGCCTGTGTGGCCTATTGATGGCTACTGCATAGCTGTGTTCCTGATTGATGTTGGACTACAACTTTTCATTTGAGAGTGAGCCAGGTGAACATTCTAGCCCTCAGCTGGAGTTGAAATGTGGCCCAGGTACTTCTGATTTTTGAAGCTAACAAGTTCTTGAATCTGGAGACAATTAGCATTTTTCTATACCCAGGTTAGGATCACAGACAGTAGGGAATTGGGGTGGCATCCTTTGATCTAATAACTTCAAAGAAGTTTTCTAATAACAAGTTTTTCTGGTCTTAAGTTGGGCTACTTTCAGGATTTCACTCCTTAAATTTCTGGTCTAAGGGCAGGACTTGGATATTAGAAATCCCATCTCCATTATGAATAAAAAGGGAAGAGTGCGTTTCAAGCAGGAAATGATTTAGTGGGATGGTAACTTTACTCTGACTTATGTCTCATTATCTGACCCAAGATTTGAAGTGGACAGAGTACTAGTTTTGGTGAGTACTAGTTTTGGTTAGAAGGCAGTTGTTTGAGTTTGGAGAAATCTATTGTTATAATTCTCTCGTATATGTTCATAAATTAGTATTTAATGCATATTAACTCTCAAACACTTTTATTTACAGTGTCTTATTTAATCCTTATGGTATTCTGCTGTTTTATGCAGAATAGTTTTTATTTTAAAGTACTAAGATGTTAGAAGAGTAATTGGAACTTTTTTTCTTTGAAAGAATATAATTATTATGGACTTTGAGTTTGAGAATTTTGTGTGTGCTGGATTAGTGTGTGCCATGCCTAACTTGTAAAACTCTTTTGGTACTGAACTTCTTTTAGCAAGTAAGGATGCTACAGCTTTATATAATAGGAAGTGTAAGAAAGGGAATTGACTTTCCTTGCTTTTGCCCTAAAATCCTCTTTAATGGTAGTTGCTGTATCTTTACTGCTGTGACCGTTAGTTCTAATTTAAGTAAAGCCATTTGTTGGAATTGTCTCTTGGGTAGCAAGTATTTATTGGTTTCAAGAGTCACAGATCTAGGCATTTTTAGGGGTGAATAAGAAAGCAATAATAACAGTGAGAAACACTTATAATGTGCCTTCCATATGGTAAGCTTTTTTATGAACACTTTAAGTGTATTAACTCATTTAATCCTCACAATTGTTTGAAGAATTTCTGTTTTCCAGGTGAGGAACTGGGCATGGAGAGATTAAAACTTGCCTCAGGTTACACAGCTAGATGAAGTCAGGATTTGAACCTAGGCAGTCTCGCTTCCCATTCCGTAGTCTTAAAAGTGCTGTTCTGCTTCTGCACAAAGGTAGAGACAGGAATTCAGAGATTGGAAAGAGTTCTCATATTAAAGGCACTTAAATTTTAGTTGTGTAAAAACATGTGAAGTCATGAAAAAAAAATGGAACAATTCAGATATCTATCTTCCTAAGGACTAGAATTTTTTTTCCTTCTCCCAAAGGCAGAGAAAAACCATTTTTTTCCTTCTCATCCTTTCAGATTTATTTGGACCTTAAAAATATTAAAGCAGATCTAGTTATAGATAGCACATTTTTATTTTGAAGCTAACAAAGTGGCCTTTTGTTTTGCAGTGTGCTTAAAAAGTTTGCCATATTTTACATTTTTCTGAAATTTATACTCAATTTGGGAATTAAGAGAAATACATTTTTTCTTTTTTTAAGATTTTATTTATTTATTTGACAGAGAGAGACACAGCGAAAGAGGGAACACAAGCGGGGGAGTGGGAGAGAGAGAAGCAGGCTTCCTGCTGAGCAGGGAGCCTGGTGCGGAGCTCTCTCCCAGGACCCTGGGATCATGACCTGAGCTGAAAGCAGACGCCTAACGACTGAGCCACCCAGGCGCCCCGAGAAATACATTTTTTTAAAAAGATTTTATTTTTTTTATTTGTCAGAGAGAGAGCACAAGCAAGGGGAGCGGCAGGCAGAGGGAGAAGCAGACTTCCTGCTGAGCAAGGAGCCCGATGGGGGACTCTATCCTAGGACCCTGGGATCATGACCTGAGCCACCCAGGCATCCCAGGGCAATATATTTAAATGATGATTAATTGTTAAAATTACATGGGAGTTTATTATGTAAAAATATTTTATATTCTCTATACTTAAATACTTCTTGATGTACCTAACTAATAGTGATACCAACAACAGTTTACTGAGCACCTATTATATGCAAAATGATTTTTCTATATAGTCTTACTTAATCCTTAGAACAAAGAGGTTTTTCGTTTGTTTGTTTTTGTTTTTTGCAGATGAGGAAACAGGTCTGTACAGGTTAAGTAACTTGTCATAAAGTTTTTAAACGGCTTGGCAAGTTCTGTGACTTAAAAGCTATTGCATGTGCTTCTAGTAACAACTACCATTTAAGTACCTTCTGTTCTTTGGGCACTGTGCTTAGCACTTAGCATGTGTTTTTTGATTTAGTCTTCATAAACACTTTACAATAAATATTACTCTGTCTTACAGCTAGGGAAACTGAAGTTCAGAGAGAGAAATTAATTTGCCCAGGTCCAAGAATTGAAACGGTAGGAGATAGTATTCTCATCTTGGGCCTTCTGACTTCTGTTAACCAAAGCTGCTTCCATATTTTGCGTGTCTATAATATGTGCCTAATTGTGAGTACAAATAAGTGCTATAAGTTTAGAGAAAGAGAGCAATATTTAGAATTTTTTGTCTTGACATTTAAGGTTTTAATGTATTAATATGAAAACTGGGAGGACCTTTTAAAGTTTTTTACGCATTAGGTAATTTCACTAATATGGAATTGATTCTAGTTTACATGTAACTGAAGACTTAAATATTTTAGATTGTAAAATTTGATACATTTTAAGTGTGTTTATCTTTTTTTCTATTAGTCTTCTTTATTACTTAAAATCAAACCATTAAAATTGTACCTTGTGTACATACATAGTTCACAGTTAAAGTGATAATGATTTGACAACCAGGATTAGAGATGAACCTATTTCAACTATTTTAAAATTTAACACTTAAAAATGAATACATATTTTTTCTGCTTGCAAAAAAGCCTCCTAAGTTTATTGTGGAATATTTGCAAAATAGAGACTGGAACAAAATATAAATTATCCTTAATACCACCATCCAAAGATAACCAATCACCCTTTGATATATATCATTCCAGATGTTTTGTTGTAACTATATTTTTCATTTTGACTTTGTCCTCTGTTTGCTGTTATGTATTCTTTTTCCTCATTATATAATAAATATTTCCTCATGTTATTAAATATTCCTCTATATCATTTGTCAATGGTGCATTATAATCTAGGTAATGATTTTATGGCATTTTATTTAATTGGTCTCCTATTACTGGACATTTAGGCTTTCGGGCTTTGTTTTGTTGTTGTTTGTTTTTGTTGTTTGGCCATTTTGAGTGAGACTGTTTGCCTTAGCGAAACAAATTTTGAACTTATTTATGAGTTCCTTGATACTGAATTGTTGTATTTAAAGTATCCATCTGGGGGCGCCTGGGTGGCTCAGTCGTTAAGCGTCTGCCTTTGGCTCAGGTCATGATCCTAGGGTCCTGGGATCGAGCCCTGCACTGGGCTCCCTGCTCTGCAGGAAGCCTACTTCTCCCTCTCCCACGCCCCCTGCTTGTGTTCCCTCTCTCGCTGTGTCTCTCTCTGTCAAATAAATAAGTAAAATCTTTTAAAAAAAAAATAAATAAAGTATCCATCTGTAGGAAACTTTCTATCTACCCTGGGTTTATTTTGGCATTACCCTTAGCAATTTGGGATTAAAAATGGGGTTTTGGTGAGCTAGGTCCTTAGAGATGTCTGAACAATGCTTATATAATTCAAAAGTGACATTGCTCCTAATAATTCCTTTTCCTTCCTCCCTCTCCCTTTATTTTGGTTTTTAAATGAATTTTTGTTTTATTAATCACATACATTTGAAAAATAGAACACACTTATGAGGTTTATTATTTATTTGGTCTATAGACAAAATCATTGTACACATGAATTTGAGAATTTGTTATAATCCCATAGACTCCTGCAAATCCTTGAATTTGAATCACTGGTTTGGAGGTACTCCACTCCTTGGAGACTGGGGACTGTCATGCGCTTCCTTACTCTCCTTTCCTCCTCTTTCCCTAAACTGAAATTAGACACTGGCATGGCTTAGGAACTTTACTGGCCACTGAAAGTTCTGATATTTTCAGTCTGATAATCTTAGAACTTTAGAAAAATAAAGATACCCAGTATAGAGGAAAGGAATACGAGGTAGATGGAGGCCTACTGATTCAGTCTGCTGACTCCTAGAATTGGATCTTTGTGTGACTTTTAGCAAGTTATGATTCTTCTCTGAGCATCATCAGTTTCCTTTTATGTAGAAATAGTTTTTATCTTTGATCAAATTCAGGAGGTTTATATTCTGTTATTTTTTTTCCAGATAGGCAGATGGCTCTATCATTTGCATTAACTTCTAAGTAAATATAGTAGGTTTTGAATAAATGATTTGGAGCCTGATACAGGGACTTTGTGATATTTTACATGTAGATAAGATACATATCAGCTGTTTGTGGCAACCTGATTGCTATATTTCAATTTTTCAAAAATCATCTTTGGAAATATGAGGGATTTCTAGATTTTCATTTTCGAGATGTAGATATTCTCACCTAAGAATGGCTTTCTTTGTATTTACTCTATGGTTTTTGACCCCTCATGAATCTGTAGCATGACTCTCTCATCAGTTCTGAAAAAAATTTTAATACTCTTCAAATATTGTTTCTGACCCATTCTTTTTCTCCTTCCCTCTGTGACTCCAATTAAATCTATATTATACCTTTTGTCATACCCCCATGTCCCTTACGCTTTTCCCTGTCTTTTCTATCATTTTTTTTCCTCTCCTTATTCCATCCTGGATAGATTTTACTTATTTGTGTTCCAGTTTACCAATTCTCTATTCAGCCATGTCCGATTTGCTTTTAACCCCACCTATTTTTTTTCTTGATTTCAGCTATAGCATTTTTTAGTGCTAGAAATTTTGATTCTTTTAAAGTAGATTCTAATTTTTTTGGTGAAAATATCCATATTGTCACTCATTTTCTTTTTCTTTTTCTTTTTTTATTTAAGATTATTTATTTTTAGAGAGAGCATGCACGCAAGCAGGGGTGGGTGCGGGTAGAGGGAGAAGGAGAGAATCCCAAGCAGACCCCATGCTGAGGCATCACACAACCCTGAGACCACGACCTGAGCTAAAATCAAGAGTCCGTCGCTTAACCCACTGAGCCACACAGGTCCTCTGTCATTCATTTTCTTTATCAGTCAAGTAACTTTAAAGTCTGTGTCTGAAAACTAATACCTGGATCACCTTTAGATCTATTTCTGTTGCCTTTTTTCCTTTTTCGTTAAGTATCTTTGTGTGTCTGGTAATATAATTATTGTATATAATTATATATAGTTATATGTTATATAATGATAATTGTTATGACTACTACTACTCTTACTACCACCACCATCTTGGGGGTAATTTTTGGTTAAATGCCAGACATTATGTGCAGAACTTTAGATACAAGTACAAATTACAGTTTCGTCCATAATGATCTCTTTCTCAAGAAGATTCACCTATCTTCTGGCAGGCAGATGGAATAGACCTTCAGTCAGGACTGCATTGACTTGAAGCTGGGTTTTCGGTTTTGTGAGCCTGGGGTTTGCCCCCTTTTTGCCAGCCCTACAGGGAACCCGGCTGAGAGACCGGCTATTTCCGGGCCTCCTGCTTTGTCTCTCCAGCAGCATGGGAGTCCTGAAAGCTCCTCTCTGCAGACTTTTTAGCCTCTGCTCTGTGTAGTTTAAGACTTGACAGATGCCTTAAGGGGAACATCGGTACACAGTGTCATGTTTGTTTTTGTGTGCCTCCCTTCACTGTGGGATCTTCACCCCTTAAGTCCTGGGTATCATGGCAAGACCCAACTACCAAGTTTTGTCCTGGCCAAATGAAAATCACCAAAAGTTCTGCTGACTTTTCTGCCTTTTAGTGACTGTCCTTTCCCAGTCCCTTTCCCTGTGCCATTAAAGAAATAGCTGGAATGTCCTGTGTAGAATGTGGGGCTCCCTTTAATGACTTCTTTGGGATCTCAAGTCCTAGCTGCCTCAGAAAGTATCTGATACCTTAAGAACTTTGGTTTTTTTCTATTTTATACAGCTTTTCTAGTGTTAAGAGGGAATGTTGACGTGCTATGGACTATTATGTCACATCCAGAAGCAGAAGTTATTGTGTGTAGTTCTTATGGATTAGATTGTTGTATCTGGTAGGCTTATGAATTCCTCATGATTATATTAATGTATTAATCTAAACTTTGAGCTCAAGATTTTTTTTGCTGAGTCTTTTCCTTCATTTTGTCTTTTGACATCTTAACTGCTTATTCCTAATCCCTAATGGGAAAAAATTATGAAATGTAAATAATAATATTTGTTAGCAATTATTAAAATATTTATTGACTAAGTTAAAATGAGATATTATTCTTGGTTTTGTTGCTGATTTGGAAGTCTCTTTTGAGACTTAATTGTTTATGAAGTCCAGAAATTGAGAGTTTAATCTTTGTCATAAGTGTATAGTAATTTCCCTTTCTGTAATGTGCTTTTTATATTATCTACCTTTTTATTAAAACTTTCATGGGGCGTGGTGCCTGGATGGCTCAGTCAGTTAAGGGTCTGCCTTTAGCTCAGGTCATGATCCTGGGGTCCTGGGATCGAGCCCTGCTTTGGGCTCCCTGCTCAGCAGAGAGCCTGTTTCTCCCTCTGCCTCTGCTGCTCCCCCTGCTTGCGCGTGCTCTCTCTGTGTCAAATAAATAAATAAATAAATAAAATCTTTAAAAAAAAGTTCATGGGAATGTTATATTTATGTGAAGACATTGTTTAGGGAGAAGATACTAGGTCTAATGTAAATTTCTTGGTTTGTAAATATTGTTAGTATTTAATACTTTTAAAATATCCTTGTGTTACTTTAATATGACTGTTATTTATTGTCATCACCTATATATTTGTTGTTAAGGCATGTTGTTTTGTATGAATAGAAATGCTAACATATTTCAGACATCCTTGGATAACGTCCCCTTCCCCTTTCCTCTCATTATCTCCTTTCTTTCCTTTTCCCTCTTGATTAAGTAGTGTGATCAGAAGAGCCATAAAACTTCACTCCTACTTACTCTGCAACTGTCAGCTAAAATGTCACCTTGAGACACTTGAGCCACCCAGGTCCCGAACCTAATAGTTTTTAATAGCTTTAGAGTATAATACCAATATTTTGATTAGTTTTAGGATGGGGTCATTTCCTTAAATTCCTTGAATATAAGTATTTGTTAGTTGACTTTTTTTATATAACAGTGTTTTGGGGTTGATAGTTCAGGTACCATACAGTTTGACTATTTAAAGTGTATAATTTAGGGACGCCTGGGTGGCTCAGTCGGTTAAGCGTCTGCCTTCGGCTCGGGTCATGATCCTAGGCTCCTGGGATCGAGTGCTACATTAGGCTCCTTGCTCAGTGGGGAGCCTGCTTCTCCCTCTGCCTGCTGCTTCCCTTGCTTGTTCTCTCTCTCTTTGACAAATAAAATCTTAAAAAAAATTAAAGTGTATAATTTAATGGTTTTTACTGTGTTCACAGATAGTTAATGACCATTACTGCATTCAACTTTAGAACATTTCTATAGTCTCAAAAAGAAAACGATACCCTTTAGCCATTATTTGCTTACTCTGACATTTCTAGGCACTAATCTAATTTCTGGCTCTATAGATTTGCCTATTCTAGGCATTTCATATAAATGAAATCATATATAGTCTTTTGTGATTGGCTTCTTTCACTTAGCATACTGTTTTCAAGGTTCATCCACTTTGTAGCATGTATCAGTACTACATTCTTTTTATGGTTGATAATATTCTATTCTATTTAAATACCGCATTTGTTTACCCAATCATTAGTAGATGGACATTTGGATTGTATTCACTTTTTAGCTATTATGAATAATGCCATAAACCTTTATTTGTAAGTTTTTGTGTAGTATGTTTTTATTTCTCTTGGGTAAATGCCTTAGAATGGTGGGGCACCTGGGTGGCTCAGATGGTTAAGTGTCTGCCTTCAGCTCAAGTCATGATCCCAGGGTCCTGGGATCGAGTCCCGCATCGGGCTCCCTGCTAGGCGGGGAGCCTGCTTCTCCCTCTGCCTCTGCCTCTCTCTCTCTCTGACTCTCATGAATAAATAAATAAAACATTTAAAAAAAATAAATAAATGCCTTAGAATGGAATTTCTGGGTTCTATGGTAACTATGTTTAACTGTTTGAGGAACTACCAGCTGTTGGTGATTCTTTTTTTCCTGTTACTGAACTGATTAATGCATATGAATTGAATCCCTGTAAGGAAAATGACCATCTGGAATTAGCAAATTGCTTGACTTCAAGTTTATTGCTCTGAGGACTTTCTGTTACAGTTTAGCTAGTCTTTTATCTTCCCTTATTTTTTTTGTTTTATTTTTAAAAATTTGATTCTGGTGTAATTAACATGCAGTGATATATTCGTTTCAGGTGTACCGTATAATGATTAAACAATTCCATGTGTTACTCAGAGCTCAAGATAACTGTACACTTAATCCCTTTCACCTGTTTCACCCATCCCCGCCAACCTCCCCTCTGGTAACCATCAGTTTGTTCTGTACAGTTAAGAGTCTGTTTTTTTGGTTTGTCTCTTTTTTCCCCCCCTTTGTTCATTAGTTTTGTTTCTTAAATTCCATATATGGGTGAAATCATGTGGTATTTGTCTTTGACTGACTTCACTTAGCATTATACTCTCCAGATCCATCCATGTTGTTGCAAATGGCAAGATTTCATTCTTTTTTATGGCTCAATAGTATTCCATTGCATACATCTACCACATCTTCTTTATCCATTCATCTATTGATGGACACTTGGGCTGCTTCCATAATTTGGCTATTGTAAATAATGCTACAATAAACATAGGGGTGCAAGTATCCCTTTGAATTAGTGTTTTCGTATTCTTTGGGTGAATACCCAGTACTGTGATTACTGGATTGTAGGATATTTCTACTTTTAATTTTTTGAGGAACCTCCCTACTGTTTTCCGCAGTGGCTACACCAGTTTGCGTTTCCACCAACAGCACACAAGGGTTCCTTTTTCTCCATATCTTCACCAACACTTGTTGTTTCTTGTGTTTTTTATTTTAGCCATTCTAACAGGTGTGAAGTATTATTGTGGTTTTGATTTGCATTTCCCTGATGATGAGTGATGTTGAGCATCTTTCATGTGTCTGTTGACCATCTGGATATCTTTAGAGAAATGTGGGTTCATGTCTTCTACCCAATTTAATCGGATTACTTATTGGGTGTTGAGTTGTGTAAGTTCTTTATATATTTTGGATGCTAACCCTTTGTGGGATATATCATTTGCAAATATCTTCTCACATTCAGTAGGTTGTCTTTCAGTTTTGTTGATTGTTTTCTTTGCTGTGCAGAAGCTTTTTATTTTGATGTAGTCCCAGTAGTTCATTTTTGCTTTTGTTTCCCTTGCTGCAGAATAGACATACCTGGAAAAATGTTGCTACAGCCGATGTCAGAGAAATTACTGCCAGCGTGCTCTCTTCTAGGATTTTTATGTTTTCAGGTTTCACATTTAGGTCTTTAATCCATTTTGAGTTTATTTTTGTGTGTGGTGTAAGAAAGTGGTCCTGTTTCATTCTTTTGCATGTAGCTGTCTGGTTTTCCCAACACCATTTGTTGAAGGGACTGTCTTTTTCCCATTGCGTTTCTTACCTCTATGTTGAAGGTTAATTGACCGTATAATTGCGGGTTTATTCTGGGCTTTCTATTCTTTTCCACAGATTATCTTCCTTTATTATTGTTCATAATATGTTATGGATTGGCTCCATGTCTTGGTGTCTTAAGATGCCTACCTGTCATACCTACATGCTTACATGCTGAGTAGTGGCAGGGCTGTGAGTTGAAGGTTGGTATTTTTTTCCTGAAATTTATATAGTTTGCTTACATGTGAAATATTGAATGGGAGATACTTATGAAACTTGTTTGTCAAATCTTCCTTTAAACAAATGGAGGCATAGATTTTAAAAGAGAACATAGAGGGAATTTCAGGTGATTGGAAAATTCATACATCTAGGTCTGAAGGTGTGAAGGTTTAAGCTGTGACATCTGTTGTGATCTCCATTTTCTACACCGAAAATGCTACTATAAGTAATGAGTTAAAGAAAAAACTTTGAGTTTTTTAAATATATTTTTGCTACATTGTGGTATCAGGTTGCTATTATGACTTTTCACATTTTTGGCTGTCTTTACCATAAACAAATTATTGGGTGCCTATTAACTCTTGGGTAATAGCCAGACCTATTCGAGGATATGAGAGAGTCTCTGGTGATGAACCATCTATACATACAATAGTTTTGTGTTTTTTTTTTAAAGATTTTATTTATTTATTTGACAGAGAGAGAGACAATGAGAGAGGGAACACAAGCAGGGGGAGTGGGAGAGGGAGAAGCAGGCTTCCCGTGGAGCAGGGAGCCCATGCGGGGCTGGATCCCAGGACCCTGGGATCATGACCTGATTGAGCCACCCAGGCGCCCCTATACATACAGTAGTTTAAAAGATACATATTGAAGGTAACAAAAGCTAAGCTTAGATGTGTGATAAAAGCAGTGAATGTTATAGAAATCAGAAGTGAAATTCCGGGGATGGAGCTGTTACTGTGGCCAGAGCTTGCAGAGAGACATCTTAGAAGAGGTAAATGAGCTCTGCCTGCCTTTGTGTACAGATATAATTTATTTTGTTATCCTTCAAATGTCTTGAATGCAGCAATTTATCTTTACTCTTATGATATTCAGGAACTTGTATTTGGGAAATTGAGTTAACATTTGGAATTTGTTTGGTTACTGTAGTGTATCAGAACGAGGAAAGTACTTGGAGGTAGACTTTTCTCCAATAGTTGTGCTATACAAGGTGCTTCATACAGGCCGGGTCATTGGTCAGGTACTTCTTCCTTAGACATTATATGTGTGTGCGCTGGTGTTCTTGTCCATATTTCTGTCCAAAGCCACCACTTTTTAATGCGTTAAGCCTTTTTAATTTTTGTTCAGATTTATTTCGTAGTCACAGTATTACAGAGTCTATTTACTGAAGGCAGCTTTGCTAATAGTGTTCCAAATTCATTTGCCATCTTCCCCTCTTCACAATTAACATTTATTTTATATTTGTCAATGAACTCCCCTTTATTTATTTATTTATACTTCCTTTATGATTCTGTGTATTAAGAGATATAAGCATACACCTGTTTTTTTTTTTAAGATTTTATTTATTTATTTGTCAGAGAGAGATGGCACAAGCAGGGCGAGTGGCAGGCAGAGGGAGAAGCAGGTTCCCTGCTGAGCAGGGAGCCCCATGCAAGATGCAATACGGAACTCCATCCCAGGACTCGGGATCATGACTTGAGCTGAAGGCAGATGCTTAACCAACTGAGCCACCCAGCTGTCCCAGAAGCATACACTTATTACAGGTGCATTTAGGAGACTATGCAAAAAAATTTAGTGTGATGAAAACAAAACTCTTTGAATATTATTTCATTCTTTTAAGGATATTTAGTTGAATTTTTTATGGTACTGTAACCTACTTTTCTAGGGCATTTAGGCCAGTGCTTATTTTTATATTTATCTAAAATATAATGCATGGATTACAAATTAATCCTCTGACAAATATATAATGATATTGATAGCGATGTGTTCCCCTGAGATGTACTGGCTTTAATAAAACAGTTTTTTGAGGTGTCTTTGAATTATTATGAGCTCTTAGGATGCCAGCCAGTAAAATATGCTTTAGAATATTTTTTAATGCTGTAGAAAAAATACTTCAGGTATCATGACATTAAAAAAAAAACCTGATTAATGGTTTGATCCGATTTACGTTTAAAAATACACATGTGTGCACATATACACACACACACAAATAAGTTTTATGCTTATGCATATGGGAAAACTGCAAGGACATTTGCCAGTCTTAATAGTGATTATCTCTGGATTGTAGTAATTGGGTTGCTTTTTATTTTTTAATGTTTTTTCTTTGAGTGTTGCCCAAAGTTTTAAATTTTATTTCATTTTAGCAAATATTACTTTTAAACAAGAAAAAATAGAGGTGTGTGTATGTATGACTTGTTTGATTATAAACGTAAGTTACAAATTTTATTTCATTTTAGCAAATATTACTTTTAAACAAGAAAAAATAGAGGTGTGTGTATGTATGACTTGTTTGATTATAAACGTAAGTTACAAATTTTATTTCATTTTAGCAAATATTACTTTTAAACAAGAAAAAATAGAGGTGTGTGTATGTATGACTTGTTTGATTATAAACGTAAGTTCCATTTTAGTGAGTTGGAATTTATTTTTTGGAAAGTTAGGAGCCATCAAAATATTTTAAATGGAAAAGTGATATGAATAAAGTCTACGGTTTATAATTTAAAGATTTTAACACTCTTAACACCCAGCGATTTTAATTTTTAGTAGCTGATTTGAACAGTAGTATTCAAATTGTGGCATGCTTATCCCTGAGAGTACATGTAGACTTTCCAAGAGGTACATAGGCTAAAATAGTTCTAAGGGATTCAATTTCCCGACTCTTATTATTCTTGTGTATTCACTCCTAAAAATTGAACTAAAGAACTTGCCTGTGGTTTAGGGCATTTGCTACTCAAAAGTGTGGTCCATTCACCAGCAGCATTGTCATTACCAGGTGCTTGTTAGAAATGCAGAATCTCCAACCCTATGGTAGACCTACAGTCATAGTCTACATTTTTAGATGGGAACTCCAGGTGATGCTTGCTTGCACTTTGAATGCTTCTTGCCTTCCTACCTCCCACTTCATGACTGCAAAGGAGGCATGCCTCGTATCTATTCCTATGGAGTGTAAAAATCTCTAGGGTGCCAAACAAAGGGATAGTTCTAAGAGTTGATATTGAAGTTGACAAAATGAATGGCTAAAAAAAGAAGAATCCTCTTGAAAAATAGGTGGTTCTCAATTCTTTCTTTTAAACAAAATAAAAAGAGGACCTAGTCAGTTTGTCTGTTGGTAGATCACAAGAAGTGATTTTTTTAATGATAGCTCATTATGTGATTTTTGGCATAAAATTTAGAAGGTGGTCAAAAAATTAAGTAAGTACTAACAGAAATTCCTTCTGTTCTCATGTATTTAGTTATGTGAGCAAGGTGGGTTTTTTTTTTTTTAAAGATTTTATTTATTTGAGAGCGAGAGATTGCGAGTGAGAGCGCATGAGCCAGACTCCCCAGTGAGCAGGGAGCCCGATGCAGGACTCGATTCCAGGACCCTGGGATCATGACCTGAGCCGAAGGCAGATGCTTAACCGACTGAGCCACCCAGGCACCTCTATGTGAGCAGGGTTTTTAATGCATCTACCTATAAATTTGAAAATAGGTATGGACTTGATGCTCAATTCCATCTTATTCTAGCAGTAATACTTATCCATATACACATGAAGTAATTGTTAAGAAAAAAAAGTCCTGCCCATATCTTTGAGAATCATTTCTAATACCATTTAACTCGATATTTAATCATTATCTGTCAAATTTTATAATATATTTGTATTGTTTTGGTCAGTAGTGTACTTATAATATTGATAATAGTATCCAGGAGAAATTTTTAAAATTACTTAGAATCTCATGATCAAAACCAAAAAAGCTTAATTTTAATTTTCATCCTCTTTTTCCACAGAAGTCATAAAGACCCTAAGCATAAAAGAATATTACATTAGTTAAAATTCTGTGGAGGAAGTTTAAGGAAAAACAGAATAATACAAATTTTAGACTATGTGAGAAGAGTCTATACATTTTAAAAAATAGACGATGGTATTTTTATTCCATTGATATTTTTGAAAACAAATATAACAGTTTTATTAAAAATGACAGTATTTAGGTACATTAGAATTACAACTTACGCATTCATTATAAGCTATGAAAAATTTTGCTTGCCAATTTAGAAACGGTGAGGATATGCATAGATTTTCACTATTATTTTAGGGAGTATTTGAATGAAAATGTTTGAGCACTGTTAACTTGCAGCAGTAGAGCTCTGTCTTGTTTGCACATTCAGATTACTTGGTAAACTTTTAAAAATTCTGATGCCTCCAGGTCATAAAATCTCTTCTTTTGGGCCTGGGTCCAAAATACCAGACTTACTATGAAGCTCCCACAAAAATGATAATTTTTCTATATCTTATGTACATGTACATCTATTTTTTCTATAGTTACATAAATACATAGAAAAAAAGATCTGAAATCTAGAACAAAAAGAAAAAGATAAGGAAAATACTAGTGAAAAGTTGAGACGTGAAAGGTATCCTTGATTTTCAGAAGGTCCACTTTCTCATTTCCATGTCACATGGCTTAATGGGCAGATGATGATTTTGGCCAGTTTGCAGTATTTGGTAAATAGGACACAGGCTGGATTTCAGCTTTTGCTTCTCAATGGGATTTTCTCGTGCAAAGTACAGCCAGTGCGACAATATATAGCAGCCCTGCACCTTCTGCCTAATAGTTTGGTATAGAAAGGTGTCAGAAAAAATAGAGAAGGGAGAAATTTTTAAAAAGGAGGAAATTTATTTGAGCTGAAGTAAGATTTCAAGTCATTAGTTTGAAAAGGCCTGCTAAATGTCAAGACAAAAAATACCCAACAAGCAGTATACCTTCTAATGTAGGAGCTTGGTGCTAGAGAAGTTACTCAACTCACTCATGAGCTGGGTTTTGGAGAAGCCACTTTTGCTGTAGGAGCAGGAGTGGGAGAAGCATTTGTACTGCAGGATCTAAGAGCTGGAGAAGTTCTCTATGCTTTGGGAGACTTCTGGGCAATCATACTTGAATGAGGAAACAAAAACACTTCTACCTACTGAGATCACTCTCCTGTCTCCTCTACTGACCAAGCTTAACATCGTGCCTGCTGGCAAAGGAAAAATACTTAAAGGACCCAACTTTATTTTCAGAGAGTAGGCAAAAAGGGTGAATTTAAAGGTGGGAGTGAATAAATCCATAATTGGCACACCTATGCTTTAGCACTTGCTGTGATCTTTTAACTGTTTTATCAGCGTTTCATTTATGTTTAAGCTATTAAGCCCACTTAGTATTTGAAGTTTTATTCTTTTGGATCACCTGCTGATGGTCATTATTATTCAGTGGAATTAATATTGCTAGTAGGCTTTTGTATTTTCATTTTCAATTAATTCTTATAAAACAATAGGAGAAACACAATAAATGTCTTAAAAATTATAAAAATGGGCCCTGAACTATAAAGATGGCAGAGCTTGGGAGATGAATGTTGGCTGGCATATGAGACATGTTATAATGTGGCATGTTGGCTCGCACAATACCTTGAACTGTTGGTTTATCAGCTGATAAACATTCTGAATTTGATAAAGGAAAGGCTGAGAGCTCTAAGTGCATAGGATACATATAAGTGTGAATTGTCTGAAAAGTTGAATGAGGGAAGTTGATTATCTGTGATAAACTTGTTTTCAAAGTTGGATCATTAAACTGCTTACATTCTATGGAATATAATAATTTAAAAAGTCAGAAAAGCACTTCAAATTTAAATTCTGTACTACAGTGATCTGTAATGTGACTTGCCATATGACGTATCTTAATCTTTGAGGGGAGCGTTAAAACCAAACAGTCCTGAGCCTTGTCCAACTATTAATTATGTTATTAGTTGTGGATTTATTTTTGAATTTTAAATGAACAGACATAGGTAAAACTGAATTTTTTCTTCTTTTTTCGGGAGAACTGAAGTTTTAAAAGAACGGCATACAATTACAGTCAGTGACACACTTTGAAAAGTTCATACAGGTGTAGAGATGTTGGGAGACATTTTACTCCAAAAGTGGCACAAAAACAAGATAAGATTTTATGGAAGGTGATATCCATTGTGGTAACATTTGGTCTATAATGCTTTTGAATTTTTTAGTTTTAACAGTAGTTAAATACGTATTTTTAATGTTTGTAGAACCTCTGGAGTATGTCTCAGGGATAGAATTTGAAAAATAGTGTATCTTGGTCAACGATACCTGTTATGGGGTTAAGAGGAGAAGTCTCATAAAATGAACAGATTTGAATTAATTAACATTGGTTTGATCGCTCAGCATTAGTACAATTTGATACTGCATTAAGCCAGGAAAAAGTTAGATCTGGTACAAAGGAAAACACAAAGAAATCGAAGCAGTATAGTATAGAGGGAACACTAAACAAGGACAGAGGACTTGGACTCTCATTCCAGTTCTGCCACCAATTAATTAGGAATTTTGTTTTGGTCATTTCTCTCTCCTTTTATTTATTTTCATACAAAATGAGAGTATTAGATGCTTAAGGTCTTTTTGGCCGAGGATAGGAAAGAGTTAATATTACAAAATAGTTTTTTAAGTAAGTGCCCCCCATCACGCTTACAGTAACTCAAAGTGAGCTAAATTGTTGCCCAGCAAGATATTTTGAGAACTTGATTTAATCAGATGATGATAGTGATTGTTTCTGTAAAATTATTTTCATGTAAATGAAGCCTTTGAGGGTGCTTGGAAACAGTTTGATATCTTAAATCTTTTCCCTCTGTGGATATATTGTTACTCTGAGGTTTGAAGAATGTGCATAATTAAGCAGCATACATTTTCTAGATCATGTCTAACTTTAATGGTCTTTGCTTTAGGTAGAAGGGGCAATTCTTAATTTTGAAATGTATTCTGAAAGGCCAGTTGTTTAATTTTGGAAAAGATTGATGAAACAAGCATTCTGAGATATTCAGCAAACGAGGACTATTTTTATGTGAATGTTTCAGTAGATTTTTCTGTGTTTTTGGAGACACCAAACTACTAGCTTTCCAGTTTGATTTTTGGCTAGCAAGTTTCCTGTTCTGCCATTCTTCTGTGTGAGAATGTTTATTTTGTTGTCATTCTGTTTCCCAAGTGGTTGCTATGCTTCATTTGTGTGGAGCGTGTGAGTAGGTATGTGTTCCCAAAGTGCTTTGAGTCCTTAGAAATAATTGGTTCAGGCTCAAACATTTTGAAGTGCTTGGTAATAATAAGCTAACCTGAGTTTTGCTCTGGGTGATGGTAAGCAGATGGCCTATTTGCTTGGCCATTGACATCCTGTAATTCTCAACAATAACTCTTCAAAGTGTAGGTATTAGTTTACAAATGCAAAAACAAGGCAAATAAGAGTATGGTAGCTTAAGGTCTTTTATGAAGTAGACATTGGCGCTGAGTTTAGAATCCACATCTTAATAAATCCAATCATATTTTCTCCATGACTAGAGTATATTAACAATGTGAAACAACTTTAGATTTCATTGACTTAATATAAATTTTTTGTTAATGGAGGTGATATATGTACATGTTATGCTTAGGCATTGTGAAATTTATCTGCATTTCATTTTCCTTTTTGTCTCAAAATGGGAGAGATCATTTTAGATTTGTTCTTTCACTTATACTTTGGATCCTATTCTGATTTTGTTCATTCAGTTACCTTTTCTTTCCTACATTATCAGCCACTTGGTTCCTACTCCTGCCCACCATTTAGAGCCCATAAGACCCACTTGCATTAGTCTTTAAAAATCTTTGCCTTTTAGAGGCACCTGAATGGCTCAGTCGGTTGAGCATCTAACTCTTGAGCCCTGCCTTGAGCTCCCACATTGGGCGTGGAATCTGCTTAGGATTCTCTCTTGCGCTGCACCCCCACCCTCCGCACTCACATTCTAAGAAAAAATTTTTTTTTGCCTTTTACATCTCACATTTATCTGCTTCTCGGCACAGCTAAACTCCCAAGAGTTTTGTGTATTTGCTGTCACACTCATTCATTTTTTCAAAAAACCTTTTAGTGAACATTTTCCAAGCATACTCAGCAATAGAGTAAAATGAATGTTCCCACCTTCAACAACTATCAGCATTTTGCCAGACTTTTTTTTTTCTTAAATCTATTTGCACCCACCTCTTTTTCTTCTGCTGTATTTTAAGATAAATATGTTTGTCATTTCATTCTTAAATACTTCAGTTTGCATCAAGAAAAGGACATTGTGTTATTGATTGCTCTGTATCAAATTACCACAAATTAGCAGCTTCAAACAATACATATTTATTGTTTCACAGTTTATCAGAGTCAAGATTTTAGGCATAGCGTAGATGTATTCTCTGCTTCAGGTCTCTTACAATTCAAGGTGTTGGTAAGGGCTGGGGTTTCATGTGTAGTATTTCGTGGAGAAGAATCTGCTTCCAAGCTCATGTGTTTGTTGGTAGGATTTAGTTTTGTGAAAGCTTTTGGCCAGGGCTGCCCTCAGTTCATTGCTACACAGGCCTCTCCAACAGGTGTTTTGCTTCATCAAAGCCAGTCAGAGTTGGTGTTCCCGATTTCAGTGTTTGGACGGGGGAGTCTGTGTTTCCCGTACCCCTTACCCTTCAACACCAAATAGTTCTCAGAGATGAGCAGGGTGTCCAGAAATTTAACTCAGTTGTCATACTGTCTGAATATAGTATCAGATTCCACAGGTTAATGGTTCAGTCCTACAAGACTGCCCTCCACCTCCTTCTTCAGAGGCCAGTCAAAAGCTCCAGGCTGTGCTTCTTTACCAACCAGCTGCAGATAGAGATCCAGTGACTTCCTCCTTAGGTTCAATTGATTTGCTTTAGAGTGGCTCATGTAACCCAGGGGAACACTTGTGTTTACCAGTTTACTAAAGGATATGATAAAGGATGTGAATCAACAGCTAGATGAAGAGATACATCAGGCAAAGTATGGGGAAAAGGCAGGGAGCTCCCATGTCCTATTCAGATGAGCCATTCTTCCCAATCTCCAGGTGTTTGCCGGTCTGGAAGCTCTCTGAACTCAGTCCTTTTGGGTTTTTATGGAGGCTTCATTGTATGCTCACGATGAATTAAGTCATTGGCCATTGGCTGATTCAATGTAGTTGGTCCTCCTGGCAACCGGCCATAGCCTTTGGGTGTGGTCCCAGAGTCACCTTCATTAATACAACAAAGACACTTTTCGCTCTCATTACTGGAAATTCTTGAGAGTTTTAGGAGCCCTGAATGAAGGCCGGATAACATTTGGGAATATATTTTCATCCTGAATGACCAAATTATACTTCTCATAAATCACAGTATCACAGCCAGCAAGGGAGAGAGTAGGGAGAGAATATGCTAGCGGGTAGAAGTCACAGTTTTATGTAGTTTTATGTAGCCTAGTTCCAGAAATGACATCCAGTTACCTTTACCATATTCAGTTGGGTAAAAGGAAGTTACTAGGGATTACTGACTAGGACATAGGGATTATCTGAGACCGTCCTTTTTTTTTCTTTTCAAAGATTTTATTTATTTATTTGAGGGAGAGAGAATCTCAAGCTGACTCCTCAATGAGTGAGGAATCCACAGAAGGGCTTGATCTCACAACTGTTGAGATGTGACCTGAGCCAAAATCAAGAGTTGGACACTTAACTGACTCAGCCACGCAGGTGCTCCAAGGCCATCTTTGAATTTCTCTGCCAGAGACTATAACCACAATGCCATTATTTCACCTCGCAGATTTATCAGTAATTCTTTAATATCTAATACCTAGTCCATATTCCATTTTCTGTTTGTTAAAAATGTCTTTCTATAGTTTGTTTGAATAAGGATCTAAAAACTCATTGTGTTTGTGTTTCTTTAAAATTTTTTTCATCAAGAATAGTCTTCCAGGGGCACCTGGGTGGCTCGGTCTGTTAAGCATCTGCCATCGGCTCAGGTCATGATCCCCGAGGTCCTGGGATCGAGCCCTGCATGGGGCTCCCTGCTTAGTGGGGAGACTGCTTCTCCCTCTCCCTCTGCAGCAGCCTCTGCTTATGCTCTCTCTCTCAAATAAATAAATAAATAAATAAATAAATAAATAAATAAAATCTTTAAAATAAATTCTTTCAAATTTACTTTGTAGTATTTTTTTCCCACCGGTTCTTTGGTGTTTCCTACATATGTAATCTTATCATCTGCAAAGAGAGATAGTTTTTCATTTTCTTTTCTTCCATCCTCCTGCCATTTTTCTTTCATCCATTGATTTCTTGAATAAACTAGGTCATTGCCCTAAAGAGGCTACCATATTCTATGTCCATTTACTTTTTTGTGGTGGCATTTGACTGATTCCTGTCATACTTTGTACAGATAGAAAGACATTTAGATTTGGGATCGATTTTTTTAAGACTACTTCCTAGGTGGTGCCATGTACTTTGTATTGTATCACTTCAGGGGATACAAAGTCTGGGAGTGCCAACTTGATTCCTTAATTTCCCATCCACCATTCACTGATGGTTTCAATATCCAAAGATAGCCATTGTTAGAATAAGATATTTCATTAAAGGTATCAAAATTGGACTTTTTAAAATGTGGTCATTCCTTTCACATTTATTAGCTGGAATGTTTTGTATAGAATTCTCTGTCATCTGTTATAGCTTTTTGGTTACTCTGAAATACAGTTTTCTTGGAAAGCAAGATAAATGCTTACTTCTTTTAATGACCAACGAGTTGATATATACCTCTAGGTATCTAATTTTTTAATTTTTAAAAAGAAAAGCAAAGAAAAGCATTTAACTTTAGGCTTTTTATATATTCATTGTGTTTTTAAAAATGTCAGTAGTCCTTTTTGACGCCAAATTGTTCCATCTTTGGCAAGTGGGAACCCCTTCAGGCTTGCTCCTGTGTTCCTTTGACGTGACCTCAATAGTCTTTATTTTCTTGCTTTTTTTTGGCACAGCAAGATGTCCTTTATCTGTCATGCCTTGATGAAGGAATGACGTTTATTGTTCACAATTGGAAACTAGGAATGCTATTGCTACTGATTGTCATTTCTTTTAGACCCTTTTAGGGGACATAGCTAGGAAATTATTATTATTTTTTTTTTTTAAGAAAAAATACCTCTAGTTCATACTGCTATTTCCAGTTCAACTTTTATTTATGGAATTGTAACTTTTATGATTTTACAGTTCTATTATTTTTTCTCCTTAGGCCGTCTCTACTATTTTGACTCTTTCAGTCTATGAACATGATATGTCTTTCCATTTATTTAAGTTGTCTTTGATTTTTTTTTTTGCACCAGCATTTTGTAATTTTTAGGCTAGAAATCCTCCTGTACTTGTTTTGTTATATTTTATTTCATTTCTTTTGAACCAGTTATAAATGGTTTTGTGTTTTTAATTTTGGCATCCACTTGTTCATTGTATATAGTAATGTGGTTGACTGTTGTGTGTTGATATTGTATCCTGCAACACTGCTGAACTCCTCCCTAGTTCTAGGAGGTTTTTTGGGGGGTCGGGGAGTGGTTTCCATGTAGACAAATCATGCTGTCTGCAAACGGAAAATTTCATTTTCATTTTTGAAAGTCCTGTTTTTATTTAGTTGAAGGTGTTAGGTTTTCCTTTCTTTCTCTGGATTTTGAATTATATTTAGGGAGTGTATTCTCGTCTAGTTGTAAAGCATTTTATATGTTTTCATCTAGTACTAATATGTTTTTATATTTAGTTTTCTGATCCACTTGAAATTTAACATGGTAAACAGTGTGAGGTACAAATGTAATTAATGTTGTTTCTAAATAGCTATGCAGTCGTTGCAACATGATTTATTATAAACTTCATGTTTTCCCGAACTGATTTGTGATGCTACCTTGATCATTTATTAAGTTTTATAAATTTCTATTTCAGTGCTTTCCATTTTGTTTCCAAATGTCTATTCATTTGTAAATCCCCCACTGTTTTAGTCATAGAGACTTCATAGTATGCTTTAACATCTGGTAAGGTCTAGTTCTCCGTTATTGCTCTTTTGCTTTTTTTTTCAGAGTTTTTGAGCTGATTTAATTTTTTATGGAAACTTTATTATCTGTGTGAATTATATCACCTTTAGTGTCTAGTTTCAAGAAAATACTTGTTCTTATTTTTGAGTGTAATTTATAAATTAATGTAGAGAGAATTGACATCTTGATGATGAGTGTATGTAGGGACATGGTATGTCGTTGCATTTTTTTCAGGCTTATGTGCCTTTCAGAGTTGTTTTAAAATTTTTCTCTTAGGGTTTGCACATTCTTTTTAAAGTTTATGCCAGTTATTTCATTTTGTTCTGTTGATGTTGTAATTGGGATCTTTTCTCCCAATATGCCTTCTAACTGCTTTTTGCTTTAGTGTTGAAGGCTTTTTCTGTATTTTAACTTGATTTTTTTTTTTCCAAAATTCTTTCAAATTCTCTTTGTAATATTTGTTTTCATTGATTCTTTGGTGTTTCCTACATATGTAATGTTATCATCTGCAAACAGATAGTTTTTCATTTTCTAATATATGTGCTCTAATTGCTTTCTTTTTTTTTAAATTAGACTTCATTTTTAGAGCAATTTTAGGTTTATAGAATTGTTGAGCAGATAGTACAGAGCGTTCCCATGTATTCCCCAACAGGGGAATTTCTCCTGTTTTTAACAAATTAGTTATGTTTCTATTATTTTCTCCTATTATTAACCTATTGGTATGATATATTTATTACACTTAGTGAACATTGATACATTATTATTAGGTATAATCTATAGTTTATCAGATTTCCTTAGTTTTTACCTAATGTCTTTTTTCTGTTTGAGGGTCTCATCCAGGATACCACGTTACATTCATTCATTCATTCATTCATTTATTTAAAAGATTGATTTATGAGAGAGAGAGAGAGCACACGTGTGAGGGGCAGTGGGAGAAGGAGAGAGAATCTCAAGCAGACTCTGCGCTGACTGTAGAGCCTCAGTGCTTGATGTGGGGCTTGATCTCACGACCCTGAGTCATGACCTGAGCCGAAACCAAGAGTCAAGACGCTTAACCAACTGTGCCACCCAGGTGTTCCACCACATTACATTTAATTGTCATGTTTCCTAGGCTCCTCTTAGTGGTGACAATTTCTTAGATTTTGTTTTTGATGACTTGACATTTTGAGGAATACTGTATATTGTAGGGTGCCCCCTCTTGGAATTTGTATGATTTTTCCCCCTTCATGATTATAAGACAGGAATTTTGGGGTTTGGGTAGGAAGATCAGAGAGATAAAGTGTCATTTTTGTCACAAGGGTACATGCTGTTAGTATGATTTTTAACCATTGATTTTGTCCTTGATCACCTGGCTGAGGTAGTGTTTGTCAGATTTCTCCACTGTCAAGTTACTCCTGTTTCCTCTTTCCATATTACACTCTTGGAAGAAAGTGACTATACACAGTCCAAACATGGCCTACACATAAAGTAAGGAA
Source organism: Zalophus californianus (assembly GCF_009762305.2). Lineage (NCBI taxonomy): Eukaryota > Metazoa > Chordata > Mammalia > Carnivora > Otariidae > Zalophus > Zalophus californianus. Next base: position 85,137,395 of record NC_045606.1, read on the forward strand.
TTACCCTCTTTTCCGTTAGAGTGGGATATCTACATAATCTATTCAGAATTATTCTGCATGGGATTTTCTCCCCATCTGTAGTTTGTTGTTTATTTCTCTTAGTGGTGTCTTTTTCAGAGTAGAAATTTTTAATTTTAATAAAATCTTACCAATTTTTTCTTTCATGGATTTTGCTTTTGGTGTTATAATTAAAAAGTCACTGTCATACCCAAGTCACCTAGATTTTCTCCTGTGTTATCTTCTAAGAGTTTTATAGTTTTGTGTTTCACTGATTTTTTGCTTTTTTTATTTACCATCTCTGCTTGCTTTATGCTTAAATTGCTCCTCATTCTGTAGTTGCCAAGGGTGGAAGCGTGGGTGCTTGATTTTAGATCTTTCTCTAATACATGCATTCAGTGCTGTAAGTATCCTTCTAAGTTTTGCTTTGGCTTCATCACACAAACTTTGATGTTTTGTTTTTACTTTTATTTACTTCAATATATTTTTTTTTTTTAAGGATGTTGAGTTCAGTTTTTTTTTTTTTAAAGATTTTATTTATTTATTTATTTGAGAGAGAGAGAGAGAATGAGAGATAGAAAGCATGAGAGGGAAGAGGGTCAGAGGGAGAAGCAGACTCCCCGCCGAGCAGGAAGCCCGATGCGGGACTCGATCCCGGGACTCCAGGACCATGACCCGAGCCGAAGGCAGTCGCCCAACCAACTGAGCCACCCAGGCGCCCTATTTACTTCAATATATTTAAAAATTTATATTGAGACTTGACCCACATACTGTTTTAGAAGCGTGTTGTTTACTCCAAATATTTTGGGATTTTCCACCTATATTTCTGTTACTGATTTCTAATTTAATTCCATTGTGGTCTGAGAGCATTCTTTGTATGATTTTCTGTTCTTTTATGTTTATTATGTGTTTTAGGGTTTACCTTGGTGAATGGAGAATGTGTATTCTGCATTGGATAAAATATTCAATAAAAGGGCGCCTGGGTGGCTCAGTAGTTAAGCGTTTGCCTTCAGCTCAGGTCATGATCCCAGGGTCCTGGGATCAAGCCCCACATCGGGCTCCCTACCCCATGGGGAGCCTGCTTCTCCCTCTCCCACTGTCCCTGCTTGTGTTCCCTTTCTAGCTGTGTCTCTCTTTGTCAAATAAATAAATAAAATATTTTTAAAAATATTCAATAAATGTTCATTAGATCCAGCTGATTGATGGTACTGTTCAATTCAACTGTATTCTTACTGAGTTTCTGCCTACTTGATCTGTCAATTACTGATAGGGGGATGTTGATGTCTTCAGTTATAATAGTGGATTTGTCTATTTCTTTTTGCCTTTCTGTCAGTTTTTCCCTCAAGTATTTTGACATTCTTTTTTGGGGTTCAGACAGATTAAAGATTGTTCTATCTTCTTGGAGAATTGACACTTTTTTCATTATGTAATACCCTCCCTTATGTGTGAGAATTTTTCTTATTCTTACGTCTTTTTTCTGACATTAATATAGTGACTCTAGCTTTCTTTTGAAAGCATGGTATATCTTTCTCTATGTTTTTACTTTTCATCTATTGGGTCCTTAGATTTATGGTGGGTTTCTTCTAGACAGCATATTTGGGTCTTCTTTATTTTAAACTCTGACAGTCTGTGTCTTACAGTTGGTTTATTTAGACCATTTATATTTAAATCAATTATTGATACAATTAGATTGATACCAACCATATTTGTAACTATTTTATACTTATTGCAGACTTTCTTTGGTTCTTTTCTTAATTCCTCCTGTTTTTTTCCTGCCTTTTCTGATTTGAAATGAATAGTCAATGTGATTTCATTTTCTTTTCTCTTAGCATATCAATTACACTTCTTTTAAATATATTTTTAGTGGTTGTCTCAGAGTTTGCAGTACACATTTGCAACTAATCAAATCTAGCTTTAAATGACAGTATACTGTTTCACAGGTAGTTTAGGTACTTTATACCAGAGTATTTCTAATTCCTCCCTCCCATCCCTTATAACATTGTTCTCATTCATTTCTCTTTTTCATATGCCATAATCACCCAATGAACAGTTTATTCAGTTAAGAATAAGAAAATACATTTTTTTACTTTATATTCATTTAATCATCACCTGACTCTCTTTATATAGATCCAAGTTTTTGACCCATATCATTTTACTTCAAAGAACTTCTTTTCACTTTCAACATGCAAGGCAGACCTACTTGTGACAGATTTACTTGGGTTTTGTTTTAGGAAGTATTTATTTTTCCTTCACTTTTAAAGGACAGTTTTTCTGGATATAGAATTTGGGGTTGGAGGTTTTATTCTTTCAGTGCTTAGAAGCATTTCATTTACTCCTTTCTTGATGGTATTGTTTGAGAAGTTCAGACTAATTATCCTTGTTCTTGCATAGGTAAGGAGTTTTTCCCACTGGTTTCATTCAAAATGATTTTCTCTTTTTCTTTGGTTTACGGCAGTTTGAATACAGTAATGCATCCATGTAGGTTTTTGGATTTTGTTTGTTTTTTGGGTTTTGTTTGTTTATGTGTTTGTTTTATGTATCCTACTTGGTTTTTTCTCTGAGCTTCCGGGATATGTGGTTTGGTGTCTGTCATTAGTTTTGGAAATTTCCAGTCATTATTACTTACTTCAGATATTTCTTCCACTCTTTATTCTCTTTTCCTGTTACCACACTTAAGCAAATGTTATAGCTTTTGTAATTTTCTCACAGTTCTTTGATATTCTTTTCCTTTAAAATTTTTTTATTCTTTTTCAGTTTGGGAACTTTCTGCTGACATATCTTCAAGTTCACTTATTCTTTTCTTGGTACATTACCCATCTGCCTTGCATGTTGTCTACTTTTTCCTTAAGATATTAATTGTAGTTATTTTAAAGTTCTCTGTTAAGTAATTCCAAAATCGGTGTCATGTTTGAATCTGATGCTTCGTCTCTCTTTTTTAAAAATTTAATTAACTAATTAATTTGTTTTAGAGAGGGGAGAAAGGCAAAGGGAGAGAAAGAGAGCATTTTAAGCAGGCTCTGCCCCCAGTGAGGAGCCTGACTTGGGGCTCAATCTCATGACCCTGAGATCACGACCTGAGCCAAAATCAGGAGTCAGAAGATTACCAATTGAGGGGCACCTGGGTGGCTCAGCCAGTACGCGTCTGCCTTCAGTTCAGGTCATGATCCTGGGGTCCTGGGATTGAGCCCCGCACTGGGCTCCCTGCTCAGCGGGAAGCCTGCTTCTCCCTCTCCCACTCCCCCTGCTTGTATTCCCTCTCTCGCTGTCTCTCTCTGTCAAATAAATAAATAAAATCTTCAAAAAAAAGATTAACCAACTGAGCCACTCAGGTGCCTCGAGACAAAACAGCCTTAAGAGACAAAGCAGAGACGCCTGGGTGGCTCAGTCAGTTAAGTGTCTGTCTTTGGCTCAGGTCATGATCTCAGGGTCCTGGGATCGAGTCCCACATTGGGCTCCTTGCTCAGCAGGGAGCCTGCTTCTCACTCTGCCTGCTTCTCACTCTGCCTGGCACTCTCCCTGCTTGTGTTCTCTCTTTCTCTCTGACAAATAGGTAAATAAAATCTTAAAAAAAAAAAAAGACAAAACAAGTTGGGGCGTCTGGGTGGCTTAGTTGATTAAGTGTCTGACTCTTGACTTTGGCTCAGGTCATGATCTCAGGGTCGTGAGATCAAGCCCCGAGTCAGGCTCCACACTCAGTGCAGAGCCTGCTTGAGATCCTCTCCCTCTCCCCTGCTCCCCCATCTCTCTAAAATAAATAAATAAAATCTTTTTAAAAAACTAAAAAGGAAGACTTTTCTTGCCTTTTGGCATGCTTTTCTGTTTTTTGTTGGAAGCCAGCTGTGATATATTGGGTAATGGGAACTGAGGTAATTAGGCTTTTTAGTTTGAGATTTTGCATTCTTCATATTAGAGTTTGAGCTATCTAATGTTTATTGTAACCTTAAGTGCCAGAAGCATAATTTAGCGTTCTTTTTTCCCTCCCCTCCTTTTTTCTTTGTTTTAGTTTTTTGTTTTGTTTTTGTTTTTGAGTTCCCAAAAAAATACTTACAGTAGTGTCCTGTATCTCTCTCAGTTGTAACGTATGCTATTACACATTGCTCCTGTTGTGATGGTTAAGTGAGGTTGGGGAACAATTTTCTAATCTTACTATTAAATCCCAGTTTTAACTGGGACTAAGACCCTGGACTCTTATTTCTAAAATGTTTCTTAGCCTTTTTCCCCACTCTCCTTATGTGAGAAAGGAAGAGTGGAGGGGGTAGGGTTATCTAATTGCTCTTCCCTAGGTAGGGTAAGGCTCTGGTAAAGTAGTTGCCTTTAGAAGGCTGGCTTTCGTTATGAAGAAAACTCTGGGAGTACTTAAAAAATAGTTGCTAAACTACCTTGTTCCAGGTAGGGTTTTTTCTCTTCTTTTACTGGAAGTAAAACCCACAAAAGTGTGGGGGATCCCTGAGACCATGCCTCCAGGAGTTTCTCTCAAGATAGTCCACATTCAGTCTCCCAAGATTTGTCAAAATGACATATTAATTATTCCTATCAATTATTGTCTCCATTGGCTTCTGCTTCGGGTAAACTGTGATCTCACCTGTGATTCTGTCTTATCTATCCAGATTACATGGTTGTGGTTTCCTCAGTAACCTCAGCTCTTTGAAGGACCTAAGAAAAGTCCTTGATTTTTAATTCACTTTTGTCTTGTCTAGATAGGAGTGATAGACAACTTTTACAAGTTTTTGTATCTTGGAGCTGAATCTGGACATCCCTTTGCTTTCCCTATTAAAATTATATTGGCTAATACCTTCATTATAAGGTTAATAGTTGTGATAAAGGGCATCTTTGTCCTTGATTTGGGTGGAAATGTTTCTAGTGTTTAAATGTTATAAAAAGTGCTGGCTTTTGGTTATGTTTTATATGTATATAAAATCAAGTTAAAGATATATACATAATTTTTGTAAGATTGAGTGCTTTTGTCGTAATTGAGTGTTGAACTTTATCAGATTTTTTTGAGGCGTCTATTGAAATGATCAAATAATCTTTTTCTTTAGATCTTTTATTATGACATTATATTAATGGGGGACCTAATAATGAAGCACCCTTGCATTTTTGGAATAACACATACTAGGTTTTGACTTTTTAATGCTGTAGTTTTTTACTTTCTAGCACTTCTTATAGGATTTTCGTAAGAGATTTTTTATATCAGTATAATGGAAGTTGATTTATGATCTGTGTACTTCTGTTAGTAGTCTTTATCAGATTTGATATCAGTTTTTATGCTAGCTTCATTAAAACATGCTTTTATTTTTTTACTATGTTCTTGAATAGTTTAGGTTATATTGGGCCTATTTTTTTTTAAATGTTTTGATAGATTTCCTTACTGGAACCATCTGTACTTACTGTTTTTTGATGGTTGAATTCTGATAACTCTTTCTTGTGTGGAAATTTCTCTCTTGACTTTCTGTGTCTACTGGGGTCAGTTGGTACATTTTACCCCCCTGAGAGTTATACGTTTCATCTAAGTTTTCAAATTTATCTCCAAAGACTTTTGCAAAGTAGCTTTGTGACTCTTAAAACAGTCTGCTCAGCAGCATTTTTTTTTTTTTTTAAGATTTTATTTTTAAGTAATCTCTACACCCAATGCAGGGCTTGAACCCACAACTGGAAATCAAGAGTCACATGCTCCATTGGCTGAGCCAGCCAGGTGCCCCAGGAGCATTTTTTTTGTTTTTGTTTTTGTTTTTTTTTTTTTGCATTTTGCTACCTGTTCCTTTCTCACTTTAATTTTTCATATATTTAATTACTCATTTATATTGACATAGTTATTTTATGAATTTTTGCTATACTGTATAGAGCTACACTATGATATATGTATAACATATCAAGTGGTTATATGATAGATAACATATGTCTAATGGTTATTTTAAACATTTAGCAATTTGAAATGGATTTAAAATTAAATTAAAATTCCACTTCCTCAGTCTCATTAGCCACATTTTAAGTACTCACTCAGTAGCTACGTGTCCAGTGGCTATTGTATTGGACAGTGCAGATATAGGATATTTCTACCATTGAAGAAAGTTCTATTGGAAAGTGCAACTATACTCTGTTACATTGCTGTTAGCATTATTTTCTAGAAACTTTGCAGTTTGCTTTATCTTTCTCCTTTGACCCAAGAATTTTTAATACTTTTTTTTTTTATTTTCACTTTTCACATTGAGGGGCAGTTTTTGATTTTGGTGTTTCCTTTTGAATTTTGGTGTTTTTTAAAAAAAATTTGCAAATACTCTCTGGCATTAATGTGTATTGTAGACTGTAGTATTTTATTATAAAGTACTCTTATTTTTGCTTTAGGCTCTGAATTTTATCTTGTCAGAAATCAAAATTTCCACCTGCTTTCTTATTATTTGTATTTGCCTGGTCTGTCTTTGCAAATTCCTTTTCAATATATAACTGCTGAAATCACTTTGTTTTATTTATGTCTCTTATATACATCAGAGAATTGGATTTTTGCCGTTTTAACATTTAAAAACTTTTAAAATGTTGTTGGGCCCATTATGTTCATTGATATGTTTGATCTCAGTTCCACCCTAAGGTTTTGTGGCATATTTTACACATACACATGTGTACACAAAATCTTTCATTAGGTCATCCTTTTTCTTTGGTCTTTTTCTTATTAAAATAAGTTTGTTTTGGCATTTAGGATGGTTTGTGCTTTTTTATTTTGTTTTTGTTTTTCCCTTCAGTCTCTTTAATGTATCATTTTTGTTCTTTGTTTTTTAAGATTTTATTTATTTGAGGAGAGAGGATGAGCAGGGGGAGGAACAGAGGGAAACAGGGGAGGAGAAGCAGACTCCCCACTAAGTGAGGAGCCTGACATGGGGCTTGATCCCAGGTCCCTGAGATCAGGACCTGATCTTAACTGGTATTCAAATTAACTGCTTAACTGACTGAGCCACCCAGATGCCCCTAATGTAACACTCTTAAGACTCCCTGAGGAAATTAGCTAGGGACCTCCTCTTCTCTTTCTCCCAGCATCTAATTTTAAGTGATGATCGCTTCTATTTTTCTCCCGTTTTTTGATTAGAGCTGTCCTTTCTACTTTGGGAACATTTTTACATACTGTTAGGTCATTCTTTTCGTGGTTAGTTTTAGTTCTATTGGTAAGTGTCTTTAGTTCACATGACCCGACTATCCTGAAGCTTTTCAAGTTATTTCTTGGACACATATAGTTTGTTCTTTAGTAGGTTTCTTAGGGAACGTTTACATGTTAACTAATCTGTGCCTTTAAACTTGAAGGACAGTTCTAGTTTCATATGATACACATGTGCTTGGGTATCTTAAAATTTTTGTTTCATTTTATTTGAGTATAAAACGGCTGTTGTGAAGTTTCTTGACACTATAATTTTCTTTCTTTTTTTTAAGATTTAATTTATATATGAGAGAGCGAGAACGTGCACGCACGCGCGCGCGCGCACACACACACACACACACACACACACATATTATCAGGGGGAGGGGCAGAGGGAGAGGGAGAAGCTGACTCCCTGCTGAGTGTGGTGCCTGGGTGTTGGGCTCCATCCCAGGACCCTGGGATCATGATCCAAGTTGAAGTCAGATGCTTAACCAACTGAGCCATCCAGGCACCCTGACACTATAATTTTCCTTTTCTTATAAGTAACTTGGTCTTTTTACCTGGATGTGTAAATAACTTCAGAAAAAAAAATTTTAAGTCTAATAATTTGTATTAGGAATATACTGGATTGAATTTCCCAAACATACTGTGCTTTCTTTTATTGTGTATATTCGAGTCTTATTTTAGGAAGATTTGCTTGCAGCACAGTTTGAAATACCTCTCTGATCCCAGTTGTATATTTATTGTATAGTATATATATATATATATATATATATATCTACTTACTCTTGCTTTCTTTTGTATCTCTTTTATTACATTTACTCACTTTCTAATCTTTTTTCTTTATTAGGCATTTTTTAGCAGGGGGAGAAGGGAGTCTATTTTATTGTGTGGGATTTTTTTTTTTTAGACTTTATTTATTTGAGAGGGAGGGAGAGAAAGCGCTGGTGTGAGCTGTGGGAGCTGGGGAAGGGGCAGAGGGGGAGGGAGAGAGACAAGCACATTCTGTGCTCGGAACCCCACGCAGGCTCCCAGGACCCTGAGATCATGACCTTAGCCAAAATCAAGAGATGGCTACTCAACTGACTGAGCCACCCAGGTGCCCTGTTGGGAGTTTTTCGATTACTGATTCAATTTCATTGCTGATAATTTGTTCAAATTTTCTGTTTCTTATTCAATTTTGGGAGGTTATATGTTTGTAGGAATTTATACTTTCTTCTGGGTTGTCCAATTTTTTGGTGTATAATTTTTCACTGGTGTATAATTTTTCATTGTCCGATTTGTTGGCATATTTTTCATAACATTCTCTTACAATCCTTTGTTTTTCTCTCGTGTCAGTTGTTATTTTTCCTTTCATTTCTGATTTTATTTGCATCTTCTCTCTTTTTGTCTTGATGAGTCTGGCTAAAGGTTTATGAATTTTGTTGACTTTTTCAAAGAACGAGCTTGTGGTTTCATTGACCTCTTTTATTGTTGATTTTTTTTTTTTGGTTTCTATTTTGTTTATTCCTCTTCTAATCTTTTATCATTTCTTTTTCTGGTTAGGGTTTTCATTGGAGAGTCATAATAGTATTTCCTATTGTAATATTTCTGAGCTGCTGTAATTTTGACTTATTGTTCCTTATTAAACTTCAACTATTTTTTTAAATTTCAGTTAGGTCATGTTGAAATAATAATCACATTTATCTTTTTTGTGACTGCATTATTTCTCACACGTTTTTATTATCTGTTAGAGCATTATTTGTTTCACATTTGATATTTTTCCTAAAATATATTATTGTAGGCTTTCATTTTAGTTTCTAGTGTTTATTTTTATTTATTTATTTTTTTAAAGATTTTATTTATTTATTTGACAGAGAGCAAGAGCAGGAACAAGCAGGGGGAGTGGGAGAGGGAGAAGCAGGCTTCCTGCCGAGCAGGGAGCCCGATGCGGGGCTCGATCCCAGGACCCTAGGATCATGACCTGAGCCGAAGGCAGACGCTTAACGACTGAGCCGCCGAGGCGCCCCAGTTTCTGGTGTTTAAACAAGTTTGGTTTTCGGTAGTTTTAGAAGTAAGAACTTCTTTTTGAGCTTTGTGAAGTATTTTAAAAATTGGACTTTTGAGATAGAGCAAAGCTTTTTGCCTTTATAAGTGTTTTCCAGGAGTCTGGAAACTATGCTTTCTGAAGAGTTACCTTTAAATGTATTTTGCTGTTGTACTTTTTGGGGTCTATATAACTTAGATCTTTGCCCACCAAGAATATGAATCTCCTCTCTCCTGGGGTTGACATTTTTTATGCTTTGCTTAATTTGTTCTCTTGTTTGCAGTTTCATTTCAGAGTGGGTCTCTGTTCTTCTAAAAGTAAGAGAATGAATGTGAGATAGTTCTGAAATCCTCTTAGAATCTAGAATCACCATTTTTTTTTTTAGGATTTTATTTATTTATTTGTCAGAGAGAGACACAGCGAGAGAGGGAACACAACGGGGGTGGGGGAGTAGGAGAGGGAGAAGCAGGCTTCCCGCGGATGGGGGAGCCTGATGCGGGGCTCCATCCCAGGACCCTGGGATCATGACCTGAGCAGAAGGCAGATGCTTAACGACTTAGCCACCCAGGCGCACCACCATTCTTTTTTTTTTTTTTTTTTTTTGATCTCATCTCCTTAGAGATTTCCTGCCTTCTTTGCATTTACCTCATCTTGGAGCCTGTGAGAACATTATCATTATCTGACTTTGTCCAGTTCTCAGACTTCCTTGGTCAGATTATTTTCTATTGCTAGAATTTTAAACTTGTTGGTTCCTTTTTTTTTTTTTTTAAGATTTTATTTATTTATTTTTGCATGAGAGAGAGAACGCACGTGAGCACCAGGCGGGAGAGGGGCAGAGGGAGAAGCAGGCAGAGGGAGAGGGAGAATCATGACCTGAGCCCAAGGCAGATGCTTAACTGACTGAACCACCCAGACACCCTAAACTTGTTGGTTCCTTGTAAAGAATTGATTTTTTTTTCATTTTAAGTATCTCCTTTAAATTAGAATAGTTAGCATTTTTTCAGAGGGTCTTTTTTTTTTAACCACCCCAAGTAAAGGAACTCCCTGCTGTATGTCAGTTCCTTGTTTGTTTCTTTTATAACACTTTTTACAGTTTATAATTATCTTGTTTACAACTCTACTTGTTTATTTTCTGCTGCTTCTTATTTGAACATTAGCATCACAAGTGGGGATCCTGTCTATCTTATATATCACTGTATTCCTAGAGCCCAGCACACAATGTCTGGCATATAGGACTCAGTAAATATTTGTTGAATTAAGTAACTTCAGTTTACAGCAGGCCCCCTCCCCACCATGGTTCTTTGTGAAAATTGGGAAGTATTTGGGAAGGAGTCTAAACCTCTACAGTATGTACAAGTATAAGTGATTTTTGAAGAAGCTATAATTTTTATAGTATGCTCTTTAACTCTATAGCTGTGGATTTTCCAAATTGATTTTAGTTGATTTCTATTTTTGCATTTTGAATTAATTTTTTATTGAATAATTTTTGTCTTCTAAGTTTTATGCTATCTCCATTTATTGTTTATTAAAAAATAGATCATAATCTTTTTGGCCCCAGGTACCCATTGTTTTACTGTTATGGTGGTGCCCCAGCAGTGTTCACACATAATGGAAGCTCTGTTACAATCAGTGGATTGTGTATTGTTATTAACTGCTGTGTAGGAGGAGGATTATACATGATACCTCAATAAAGGATATAAAAGGCTTTTCACAGAATTGTAGAATGTTAGCATGTTCTCATGAATGGTGTTTTCTAGAATTGTGCAATGCAGCTGCTCTGATAGAGCCGGAAGAAGCTTGAGACCAAGGAATTTAACCTTTCTCTTTGCACTGCAGATAAAGGCATTAAAACTCTAAGAGATTATGTGATGTGCTTAACCCAACCAATTAGTGGCCAACCTCCATAATCTTATGATTCCTAGTCAAAGTTTAAACCTTCTAGATCCATTTTATCACTGTCATTCAACAAAAAGGGCACAGGTTTTAGTAGTGTTTTTAAACTATAAAAAGGAAAATATTCCAGACTTGAATCCTTAAAACTCTGCTCGACTGACCTTTTCACATCAAAATTAGAGGTAGCTTTTGAGTATCTAAAACTCTCAATTTAAAATCGACTGGATTTACTGATAAGTATCCTGAGCATCATCCATTAGCAGAAAAAAAATGTTAAATGCTCCATTTTTTTGCCCAAGTGCTGCTTTTCATATTTATTTTAAGTGTTCTTAAGAGCAGTGATTTAAAAGGTATTGCCAAGTAAGCTTAGGGTTTGAGCATATTTAATCAAAAAAAGATTTTTAATTTGCTGACTTGAACTCAAAATGTCCGGTAAATTATCTTCTTATGATGAATTTTAATAGATTGTTTCTGATGTTTTTTGGTAGTATATATTTAGAACATGTAAAAATATGCAAAATAGAGACATAACTTAGAGAAAGTTAACACTGTATTACATATTTCATTTGTCCATTTGTTTCACTGTAAATCTCTATAGTCCTAATTGAAGAATTCAATTACAGCCTTGTCTTTGTATTCTGTGTCTAAGAGACTTAATGTGGTTCATTTTTATTGCCTTCAGTTTTCATCCTGCATTGGTAGGAATGAAAATGTACATTTTAATTTTAAAGTGTACATTTTAGAAAACCTGGTGAAAATGGGAAATCATTTTAGTCCTCAACCCATCTTCCTTCTCATTTCCTCTTGACCAGTTCTCAGTTACTATTTGCATTTTGTATTTTAAGTATTTTTTAGAATGGCAGATACCTACCCTTAGTAGATTAATCTTCATTGAGTCATGTAGTTTCTATACTGAATTGTGTCTTCTGTAACTTTTTTCTTTGCTTGTCATTTATTTTTTTCAGACAGTAGTAAAAATGTTAATATTAGTCATTAAATATCTAGAAGGGTGTTGGGTCACATTCCTTTGGTTGGCAGAAACAGCCTCCTGGCAACTGGAACTTAAGCCGTCGATTTCTATTCTCTGTTGCTACCTGGAGTCATTTCTTTTTTATGTCTGCTACATTGTTATCTTACTACTGACTGGCTTATTCTTTCTCTTCTCTCTCTTATTCTTACTCTGTATATCTTTTTGGTGTTTCAGTGTTTCTGTTTACTTATACTTTTTTTTTTTTGTTTTATACTTTTTTACTGGCCCGTCGCATTTCCTATCATTGGTCACTAGCCAGTCTAGCTGTCATTTAGATAGCTGTTAGGGAAAGTCACAGGTATAAAACATCTGTCTAGGATTGCTCCTTCAGCAGAGGCTGTAGATGGGATATTTTCCCTTTTAGAAACCAGAGATAGTGAACTGTATTGTTTGACATATGTAGTGTGAGAGGTTAACATCTCTTGCTTAGTTCTGAGAATTAGAAGAAGGAAAGCTATTATTGTACCAGTAGTGGTGGTGGATTTTATAAGGTCTTTGGGAAGTACACCAGGAAGGATAGTGAAGAACATGTTTTATAGAATGCTTCCATAGTGGCTCTTGTTACTGTTGGTGAAGGGTCCGTGTTAATACTCACTGCCCTGAACTAGTTTCTCATTTGCCTTGCAGGAGAGTGGAAATGGATTGAGGAAAGGAACATCTGGGAGGGAGAATTAAAAACAATCTATAGTTGACTTAAAGCTTTGGGAAATGATCTGTTACTTAAAAATTTTAAGAGCCAGTAACCTCCTATCATTTGTTTCTGCATCTCCTATGTCTTTAAAAAGAAAGAAAAGTTGAGCCTGATTTGATCATCTGATCTTAGTTTAGTCAGTTTGCCAGAAATAAGGGAAGTTTGTCGTCATCTAAACTGTAGTATTTTTACGATAATTATTTTTACTATTTATATAATGTTTATTACAAAAATCTGAACAATATGACAAATAGAAAATCAGTAAAATCCCTTAATAGTACTTACGCTTCATTTTAGGCTTATTATTATTTGTGCTTGCGTGGGTATTATTTGATATAAATTGGATCATTCCATACATGCTTGTTAATTGTATATAAATATGTAAATAATGGTTTTTTATAACAATAGAATCATACATGCTTCTTTGTATCTTATACTGCAGAAATGTCTCCAAGTTAGCTGACATAGACCTGAATTACTTTTTAATAACAGTATAATGTTTCATGGTTTATATGTTCTGTAATTTATTTAATCTTTTCTCTAGTACTTTAAAAAATGCTACATTAAACAGACTCATATGTACTAGTCTCTCTGTGTATGTCCTTATGTACTGATGATTTTATTTTTATGGGATAGATTCTGAAATGAGAGTGCTAATAAGCAAAAGAATATGTACATGAAAAGTTTGTGGGTTTTTTTAAAAGATGTATTTATTTATTTTTAGAGAGAGAGAGCGCGAGCGTGGGGGGGAGGGGCAAAGGGAGAGGGAGAGTGAGATCCCAAACGGACTCCACACCGAGCGTGGAGCGCATGTAGGGTTCAGTCTCATGATCCCAAAACCAAGACCCGAGCCAAAACCAAGAGTCGGACACCCAACCAACTGAGCCACCCAGGTGCCCCTATACATTGAAAGTTTTAATAGATGCTGTACATTGATTTTCCATGTCCACCTTTTCTACCTGATTTCCTGATAGTAGGGATCTAATTTAATCAATTTGATGGGTGAAAAATCTTATTCTGTTAATTTTTTTCCTTGCAGACAATATACAGGGATCTAGAGAAATTTTTGTTGCTGTTTACTGGCCATCTTAATGATTTCAGTAACATACATTCTGCTTATTTTTCATTGTGTTTGTCTTATTCTCAGTGTGAAACAATATTTTGCATATTTTAGATATAAATGCCTTATTAATCATGAGTTGCAAACATTTTTTTCTATTTTGTGTTTCTGTTTTTTCATTAAGGTGTTTTTCATAGTACAGAATTTAAGTTTTTTATAATCAAATAGCTATCTTTTCTTTTACAGCTTCTCTGTTTCTTGGTAAAAAGATCTTTCCAACACTTTTGGTTGTCTATATTGGCCCCTAAATACTTTTCCCAAGATTTTTGCATATGTATATATGTTTAAATTGTTAATTGGGATTAATTTTGTATTAGACAAAAGTTAGCTTATTTTCTCCTAACAGATAATTCAGTTGTATAAGCATCATTTAACTAATAACTATATTTCCCACTGAAATAAAATATCCACTTAATCAAATATTAAATTCTGGTCTACACTGGGCTCAATTTCTGGGTTTTTGTTTCTCTGAGCTAGGTCTGTACCTATACCATTCCTTACTGTTTTTAATTATAGGGACTTGAAATGTTTATAAAAGCTAATAACATGATCTTCTCTCACTATTCTTTTTTTTATAAATTTTCTTAGTTCTTTTTGTGCATTTATTCTTCTATACAAACTGTTGTGTATTGTGTACTCTTTGGGTAAAGCTTTCTGTAACTCAGATAGTGGGTAGATCCGCAGTCTTCTTTCTATGTTGTTAGTTCTGTGTGAGTTACCAGAAGACACCTCTAAGTATCTGGATATCCTCAGCTAAGAGGGTAAGTACAATCTCAGCTTCAGTCCTAAAGGGAACCAGGTCTACCAGGTTAGCTCTTTCTAAAGCTCTTTGTGGGCCAGGGAGACTAGCAGATTGTTCCAGAAATGCTCATGCAGTTGATGCCTTTTTTGGGGGAGAGAACTGCCCATGGATCTCTTGGTTTTCAACTATGGCCAAGCTTTTGTCGTGGTTTTAAGAGTTCTGAGTCTGGTGTCTGTCAGCTGCTGAGCTCAGGAGAGGTATCTAGTAGTTGACCTAGTGTTGGGACTGGAGATTATTAGGATTATTTTCAAGCATCCATCTATCCAAATCCCCTCAGGCTAACCTCACTGTATTTCTGGTTTGTATTTTAGTTCTCCTTTGGTTATTTAAAAAAGATTTTTTTAAGTAATCTCTACACCCAACGTGGGGCTCAGACAACCCCAAGATCAAGTTGCATGCTCCATGGAATGAGCCAGCCAGGCGCCCCATTTCTCATTTATTTTTATTTTAACTTAGTATAAGCTTTAAGTTATAGGTAATAAGTATGAGTAATATATCTTATGCTTTGATGGATCTACTTTATTTTTTTTAAGATTTTATTTATTTATTTGACAGAGAGAGACACAGAGAGAAAGGGAACACAAGCAGGGGGAGTGGGAGAGGGAGAAGCAGGCTTCCCACAGAGCAGGGAGCCTGATGCAGGGCTTGATCCCAGGACCCTGGGATCATCACCTGAGTCGAAAGCAGATGCTTAACGACTAAGCCACCTAGGCGCCCCTGATGGATCTACTTTAATTGTTTTCTTTGTAGTGCTGCCTATTTATTTGTTCATACCATTATCAAATATTTATTAAGCATTTTGTGTGTAGCATCATTTAGCCTTGGAGTTAGGCATATGAGGATGAATACCACCCAGCCCCTATTTTCTCAGAAACATTTTACGTAGTCTTTCACTTCTTTCCTTAAAATATTTTCACTTGGCATACACACTTCCTGGGTTTCTCTTTTCTTCATTTTTGTCCCTTTTAGTCTCCTTTGCTCAAACTTTCTCATCTAGACCCCCAAAATGATGGACCCCCAGAGCTTAATAAGACCCTTGCCTTCTCTAGCTCCATTTCATTCCTTAGGTCATCCCATTCAGTGTCAGGCTTTAAATATTTTAGCTATGATGTACTGATGTCCCTAAAGACACATGTATTTTTCAGTCTTGGCATTTCCCCTGAATTTTAGCTTCAAATATCCAACTGCTGAATCTCCAAAAGGCTGTTTTAATAGGCATTTGAAAATTCACAAGACCACAGCATATTGCAACTGTTTGCCCCCTTGACTTTGCATTTAGTGGTCCATCTGCTCACTTTTCACATTATGACTGGTTAGCTCCTTCATGTCATTCATTAACATGAATGATTTTTGTGGTCCCACTTTATCAGATTTTCTTTCATGCTTTATAACATTCATGTCAAAGTGATTTTTTAAAAATCCTAGTTTTTTTAGCTTAGGTTTGAACTATAGTATTTTTTCATGTAGGATTGTCTTCATTTTGTGTTTTGTAGTTCATTCTTAAAACACTGTTTTGGGGCACCTGGGTGGCTCCATAGGTTGAGCGTCCAACTCTTTGGCTTACGTCATGATCTCAGGGTTGCAAAATTGAGCCCTGTGTCGGGTTCTGTTGCTCAGCACAGAGTCTGCTTGAGATTTTCTCTCCTTCTCCCTCTGCCCCTTCCCCTGGTTATGCTCAATCAGTCAATCAATAAAATCTTTAAGAAAGATGATTATGAAAGTAATATGTGTTAATTTTAGAAAGCTAGAAAAGTACAAAAAAGGAAAAAAGTCCGTGTAATCTCATCATTGAAAGCGGCACTGACAATTTAGTATATGTTTTGTCTTTCTCTCCATGCGTATTATTACTTACAACACTTGATTCATCATGTATCTACTATTAACTACTTTTTCTCTTCAGTTACTGTGTAGTGAACATTTTCCAATGACATTAAAGTTAGCTTGTAGAACATGAGTACATGGTATTCTGTAACACAAGTATGTAATAATTTGTCTAATTCCTGATTGTGATACAATTAGGTTGCTTACAATTTGCTATTATAAACTGTGCTGTGATGAATGTGGATGATTTACATCCCCTGGATTATTTTTTAGGTTAAGTTCCAAGAAGTGGAAATAATTCTTAGGCTGTATAGTATAGTAATTAAGAACATTGGCTTTGGAGTCAGATTGCCTCAGGTTAAAATCCTGACTTCTTCGGTGTATGTGTATTTAGGCAAATTAATGTATCTCTCTCATTTCTTAATCTGTACATTGAAGATAACAATAGTTTAGCACTTCTTAGGTGTATGTATATTTAGGCAAACTAATTTATCTCTCTCATTTCTTAATCTGTGCTCCAGGCTTATCTTCTGAATTACCTGCTCCAATTCTAGAACCAGCCATTACCCCGAGAATCCCTGTTTTCTTTTATTGGGGAATGCTAGGTAGAAACCAAGACCTGGGTGCTGAGTGTGCTCACTGCTACTGGGCTGTCACTACTTCTAGTCCCTCTTGGTGAACAGAGCTAGCAAATAATATTTGTGTGTTGTTTGTGCATGCATGCACATACATATCTATAATTATTTTTATATCTATTTGTGTCCATATTAAACTAAACATGAGTTCAAGTGATGTCCAGTACCACAGGGTTCATTCTAACCTTCCTCCCTTTGCTTTTCTATAACTTTCCACTCCAAAGTGAGAAGCTTGATTCCACCATCTACCATCTATTTACTTAATTGTTCAACCCCAGTATTCATGTAAACTGATTCAGAATTAACCCATATCTCTTTATGCTTTGGGAGAGAGAGAAGCAGGCTTCTCCCTTTATCAAATACAGTGAAAAACAACTTTATCAAATACAGTACAGTTTTTATGTGTGGTTCCATTTTTCTCTAGCCTTATGGTTTCCAGCAAAAGCACCATCTTCAAAGTTACTTATATCACTTCCTTTTTTCACCCACAGTTCTGTTTTTGACCTTGTGCTTTAAAGACTTCTTTATTTAGGGGCCCCTGGGTGGCACAGTTTATTAAGCATCTGACTCTTAGGTCATGATCTCTCAGTATCATGAGATTGAGCCCTGTGTCAGGCTCCATGCTCAGTGTGGAGTTTGCTAAAGTTTCTCTCTCTCTCTCCCTCTGTCCCTCCTCTCACACTCTTTCTTTCTCTCAAATAAATAAATAAATCTTAAAAAAAAAAAGATTTCTTAATCTGAAAGATTGGTTGTATGCATATACATATGCATACATGATGTTGCATATAATATATATAGCACACATATATGTAATATGTAACAATATAATTGTATGCAATATAATAACATACCTAATATGTGTAAATTGTATTTTATTTATTTTTGGGTATTTTCTTTTCTTTTTTTATCTTAAATTTCTAAACATATCTGTTCACTTTGTCACTCAGGTATGAAGTAGAAGTATTTTTCTTGCTTTTCTCCATTGTTTGAAATGCTACCTTTTATCATATTTTTTTAAATCTTACATATACTAGAACTTTTCTGTTTATTCTGTTTTATTGTCTCTTTTTGTTCAAGTTACAGACATTATATAACCTTATGATAATTTTAGTATCTGATAGATTATTCCTCTTTTTGCATATTCATATTCACTTATTTTAATTATTTGTATAATTTTCTTTATTTCAGGAACATTTTAGTGGATAAACCAAATGACCAGTCTTCAAGGTGGTCTTCAGAGAGCAACTATCCTCCCCAGGTAAGATTGTAGGTCCTGATAGTATTTAGAAGTCAGAATTTAAATAGGCATTTAATTGACCTCAGTTATCTGGACTCCATTAATAACTTATTCAGTCTTTGAAATTGTGAGATAGACTTTTATTTCCTTTTTTTTGTTTGTTTAAATGTTGGAAGAATTTTTATTTCATAGGCAAATGCAGTGTGGAGTTTGATGAAGCATAGACTTTTTACTTCTGTCTACTGGAGCATTTATTTATTTACTTTTAAAGATTTTATTTATTTTGCGGGGGGCACATGAGCAGAGGGAGAGGGAGAAAGAGAATCTAAAGCAGATTCCGCGCTGAGCATGGGAGCCCAACACAGGGCTCAATCTCACAACCCTGAGATCATGACCTGAGATGATTCAAGAATTGGGTGCTTAACCAACTGAACCACCCAGGTGCCCCTGTCTACTGGAGCATTTAAAATCTAATATGTATTTTTTCCACATTACTAATGATGCAAGATTAAGTTTCTTGATACCTTTTGAGGAAAATGTTAATGAAAGGACTGGTTATGGTGCCGTTACTGTTTTGAGCAGTAACTGATCTGAGGGCTGATCTGAGCAGAGGTTGTGACTTCTACTGTACTTAAACTCCAGTCATTCGGTAAATGTTTAAGGAAATGTTAGTAAGTTGAACTTTGACTCAGTGACTCAATGACTGCCTTTTAGGGAAAATAAACTTAATATAGTTTGTTATTTTACTAAAGTGGTATATTTAGATGCTGTCAAGACCATGAACTAAATTCTTTCCTTGACAAGTGGTGTCTGAGGTCATTTGAATTTAAAAATAGTCATTCTTTCAGTTATATACTTTAAGCATTAAAACTTACTATGTCCATATCCTTGAGGAAATACATGCTCTGATAGGTAAAGTAGTTGGATAAGTAAAACTTACTTTTTTATTCTAATGTAATTTTTGGAAACCTAATCTTTATACTTATTTTTTCTTTTATATATATACAAGTGTGTGTGTGTGTGTATATATATATAAATATATGCATACCTTTGAGATCACCTGGTGTATAAATGTTCTATTGCAGGGGCACCTGGGTGGCTCAGTCAGTTAAGCGTCTGATCTTGGTTTTGGTCTTAGGGTCTTAAGATCAAGCCCCGAATGGGGCTGTGTGCTCAGCAGGGAGTCTGCCTCTCTCTCTCTCTCTCTCTCTCTCTCTCTCTCTCTCTCTCTCCCTCTCTCCCCCCCCTCCCTCTGCCCCTCCCGCAGCTCATGTGCATGTGTGCACATGCTTGCTCTCTCTCAATAAATAAATAAAATCTTTTTAAAAATAAGTGTTCCATTGCAAAATATACATCCAAAGAATATATATTCATACTTTTTATATATGTATAAGGAATAATAAAATATCTATTTATTCATTAACTGTCTTTAGAAATATAAAACGTCCACGACCTTCTGAAGCTTCTTGTGCACCCCATCTTCTATTTGTCCTCTAACTTCACCCCAGTAACTATAATTTCATGCTTTGTTAAGCATCTTCTTACCATATTATATATGTATGTTTATACATGTGCTATGATTTAAGTTTTATCTGGCTTTGACTTTATATAAATCTAAATTAAATCACTCATTATAAATCTTGATCTGCTTTTCTTTTGCTTTACATTATGGTATTTATTAATGCTACTGAGTATAATTATAGTTTCTTAATTTTCACTACTGTATAGTGTTCCAGTGTATAAGTATGCAGATAAGATAATGTACTTAACCATTTTGCAGTTGATAGGCTTTTCAGTTTTTTATAGTTTTTTGCTATTATGACTAGGCTGCTATGACCAGTTTTGTATGTTGTCTTCTGGTACACATGTACAAGATTTTCTTTAGGATATATGCCTTGGAGCTCAGTTGTTGAATCATAGGGTATGTGTATGTTCAGCTAATGCAAAACTGTTTTACAAAATGGCTGTATAATTTACTCTCACTGACAGCATATGAAAGTTACTGTGCATTACATTCTCCCCTTCACTTCTCTGGCTGAGTTTTAGGTTTTGCCAGTCTGTTAGATCTTTCATTATAATTCACTATGCCTTTTTTTTTTTAAATTGTTTTTTTTTTTAATTTATTAGAGAGAGAGCACAAGTAGGCAGAGCAGCAGGCAGAGGCATTGGGAGAAGCAGGCTCCCTACTGAGCAGGGAGCCCGATGCGGGGCTCGATCCCAGGACCCCGGGATCAATGACCTGAGCTGAAGGCAGCCGCTTAACTGACTGAGCCACCCAGGCGCCCCAACTCACTATGCTTTTAATTTGCATTTGCCTGTTTATATTCAAGCCTTTTTGCATATGTTGGTGGACTTATATTGTGTCTGTTGTTGGTGCATGCCCCCCACCTACTACACCCGGAGGTTGAATACATTGTGTGTGTGTGTTTTTTTTTAAGATTTTTTTTTTTTTGACAGAGAGAGACACAGTGAGAGAGGGAACACAAGCAGGGGGAGTGGGAGAGGGAGAAGCAGGCTTCCCGCTGAGCAGGGAGCCCGATGTGAGCTCAGTCCCAGGACCCTGAGATCATGACCTGAGCTGAAGGCAGACACTTAAAAACTGAGCCACCCAGGCGCCCCGAATACATTGTGTTTTTAATCATGTTTTTCTTATTCACTTTTTCATTTTACTTAAATTGAGCCCTCAAATTTGGTATGTGTTTGTTTTTACTCAGTTGTTTTTGTTTTACCAATGAATTATATATAATTTTTTTATTATTACTGAAACTGTGGTAACCTCTTTACTGTGAAATTTTCTTTATTTGTTGTGGAACAGTATTTTGAAGGCAGTATATAATTATGGGAATTGTCTGTATTTCTCCATATTTGTTTTTAGTGATTCTAAGTTCCACTCCCCCCGCCCCATGACCATATGGTAATTGTAAGAATTTGGTGCATATACTAGCTACTTTACCGCCCTAAAACTGTGACAAGTATTTCTATTTCTAATGTGTTTCAGTTTTATAGATAGTTGATTCTGTTATTCACAACAGTTATGTCTTATAAAGTTGCCATGAACACTGCAGTAGTGAATACTGAGCCATTGCTCCTAGGGGAAATACAGGGTTAGATTCCTCTGTGTCTTTGGTCATAACATTGTTGTCTACTGATCAGTACATAACCTTACTTTATGTGTGTTTCTGTTTATAGGCACTGTATTTTATATATATTTTGTTTATTCATTAATATTGAACCTACAGCCATAGCACTATAACTCATGCCTGAATGAAGCTTGAAATAAGAGTCCAGAGAGTGGATCACAATATGAGTGAGTCTTGCCACGGGAAACCCAGAGAGTTTTCACAGTCTTTCTCAGGATCTGCCTGATGGCATGTGGCAGACTCTTGAGGAAACTAAGGTTTTGACTCAGATTTAGCCAGAGAAAAATGAACATGTTCTAAGAGACTTTCCCACATATGTCTTTGTGTAGGTCCTGTGAACTCAGAAATGCTTCACGTAGAGGTGGCACCCCCGGACTCACGTTTCACTAGCTCTAGGTGCTCCCTTTACTGCAGGAGTGCAGCGGCCTCTCCATTAGAACTTTTCAAGGCAGGTGGGCACTGAAGGAGGGATTGAAATTCCCCTGGGGCCCAGGGAACTTCTTTGAAATTCTTTTGTCAAGGGGGCATCACTGCCTCAGCCTGACACATATTTCCTCTGTAAGGCACATCACAGCCTTCTTGTGGTTAAAAACATTAGACATCACTTCAGCACTCTGCTTGGGGATCATTTCAGACAGCAAGATCACCAACAGAAAGCACAAAAGTATTAAAGATGTGGCACTACATAGACGGTGAAAAGGACATTTGTTTATAGTATAATAGAGTTAAACCAAGAAGGCAGAGTGTCCCTTGGTCAACTCAGATTTTTTGCCACTCTGCACATGTGCACATGTCTGGGAATGACTATAGAAGTGCTGCAAGTATTGATTTTGGTGCTGAAAATAAATTTTAGTGAGTAGGCGAATTCACAAATAAGGAATGCACAAATAATGAGAAGTGACTGTACGGTAAGTAATAATTCATTTATCGTGTCTTGAACAGATCTGAGAATCAGAAAAAAAAAGAGGATACTGAAAAACTGAAATCATTGTGATAAAATTTTAGGTCTTGGGGTTTTTTCCTAGAATCTGCTATGGTTATAATGTTCCTCTATTTGGTTATTTCCTCAGGTTTCAGCACCTGGAAGTAACTTTGTGTGTACGGATCAGAGCTATAAAAGATAGGCATATTAATGGCCATCTGACATAGGGTCATGAGGGAAAAGATAGAAAAATCTAAGTAACAAATAGAAAAACAAAAGTGTAACATTTAGGAGGTATTTATTGGGAAAATGGATTAATACTCTATATTTAGTGTATATATTTCAGTAGATATTGCATACCTTCCTTAATGTTACTTACTGGAATAAATAAAGTAATAATGGTTTTCATTCTTGTCCTCATTTCTCTACCCATTGAAATTTTGCCCAAAAGGACTCGATTAAACTTTTTACCTTTTATTCTAAAATTTTGTCATTAGGCTAATCATCATGCAATTCTATTGGATATGATTCTGATTGGAACTTTTATTCTAATTCTGATGAAGTTGATTGTAAATCTTAAAGCCTTGTGTGGTATGTGATTTTAACATTGTCCTCATTATGATAGGTCCCTTTGTATCATTTTGCTTTTGCTATATAACAGATCACAAATTTAGTTGCAAGCCACTTACTAGCTTACAGTTGCACAGGGTTAAGTCCAGCATGATGGTGTGGGGTTCTTTGCTCAGGGTATCACAAGGCTGAAATCCAGGTATTGGATATATTGTTTTATATTCTCTCTTATGTTTTATATGTCTTCTGTCTCTATCACATATTGTTGTAAGTAATCTGCCATTGACTCTATGGAAACTAGGGTCAGAGAGAGTTCACCTTTCTAGAATTGTGTTTCTTCGTACATAAAAATAAGGTTTTAGGGTTATCATGTACTCTTAAGTGTTTTATTTCTGGATTTCTAAATTTTGTATTATCTGGAAGTCTTTTTCTGAAGGTGGTGGGTAAATGGAAGTATTACTCTATTACTAGTTAACATCAAATCTCTTTTTTTTTTAATAGAAATACTTGTTTTGTATCTATATAGAATCATGGGACTCTTTTCATTCTACTTTGTGTTGTGTTTAGTTGTTAGTGTCTGTTTTCCTCATTAGATTGTAAGATCCTTGAAAAAGTAGCATTCTGTTTTACTAATTTCTGTATTTCCCTTTCAGTGGTGTCATGGCAAAGCTGGGAATTTTGTGTTTGCTGTGATTAAAAAAACAAAACAAAACCACAAGTATGTAGAAAATCAATGTGGTTAGGAATTAGATTCCAATCTAATTCAAATATTTGAGTCTTTGTGAAGTGTCCAACAGGCAGGCACACATACCACATTAGTAAGTAATTATATTTATCTAGGAATGAAGTACAAATATTTTTCTTTTAATTTATGTCTATTGTTTTTTCAAATGGCTACTAAGTTGTCAGTACATAAATCCTTATTAGTTGTTTGGAACTAACTACTTAATAAATGGAACTGTTAATATTTATTTTGCCCTTGGATGCTGTATTATCTCTTGCTGTGTAATTAACTACCCCAAACTTAGTTAAAAACAGGTGTTTATTATTTCACATTGTTACTGAGGGTCAGGGATCTAAGAGTGGCTTAGCTGGGTGGTTCTAGCTCAGGGTCTCTTTGAGGTTGCAGTCAAGGAGTCAGCCAGACTGCAGTTATCTCAAGGCTTGCCTGGGGTTGGAGGAGTCACTTTGTTGGTTCTCCAGCTTGTAGATTGTGTATCATGGGATTTCTCAGCCTCCGTAATTATGTGAGCCCATTTCCATAATAAATCTCTTATATATCTTTCTATATATCCTATTTCTCTTCTGTTTCTCTGGAGAATCCTAATATACCCAATTGTCTTCAACTTTCATGGTTCCCCAACTTTACTTTCCTGCTGCTGCTGTTGTGTCTGCTCTATGAGTGCACTTAGCCCCATACTGAAAGCTTTGGAGCGAGGACCTACTTCACAGCTTTTTGGCTCCCCTTCTTTCTGTGAGCATGCCCTTCCCACCAGAGTTTGCCTCTGTGCACTCAGGTATTCTGTAACTTCATATATTTCCTTTTCATATCACATCAAGGTTTTATAGTTTTTTTCTTTTTCAACCAATAGATTGTTTAAAATGTCTAGCTTATAGAGACACTTCAAAGAATAATAACACTCATTGCTGCAGGGATTTGGTGGTAATAAGGGAGCCTATACATTCCGAAATCTGAAATCGAAAATCTGAATTATTACAGTCTTTTTGAATAATATCTGGCAAGGGCCATTGAGAGGGAGAGTACATTTGTCCTACTCTATCCTTCCCAGGACTCTGCCTCTTAGAAATAAAAGGGTAAGTATGTTAGGTGTATACACGTTTTGAATACAGCAATTCTTGAGTAATGTAATTGTGGGGAGAAAAAGAATACCCATCTATAGGGGAATGCTAGAATACATTTTTCAAGGGATAGTGTTAACCATTAAATAAAATGAACTGGCTTTATACCAATTAACATGGAGGGATTTCCACCATAAAGTGAGAAAAGCATGATGCAGAGAAGCATAATAAGGTCCTACTCTTGCTTACCTGAATAACGACTCTCTTTCACCAGTACGTATGGATGTATGTATGTGTGTTTGTGGTTGTGTATGTATATTTGTATGTGATGCAGTGAGCCCAGATAAAGATATGAAAGGATACACGTCTGAGTGTTAGCATTGGTGAGAAGAAGAGATGAGGGAGGAAAAAGAAAAAACAAAACAATTACTTAAAAAGTTATGCCCGTTAAAAACAGCATATATAATATTCCACTTACGTAAAGAATGTGTCTGTGTGAGTGTGTGCATAGAGTGTTAAACTGAATTATTACCAAAATGGTGGTGGTGGTTATATCAGGATGGTGGGTTTTTAACTTCTTTTAAATTTCATTCTTATCCTTCTAAAATCTGTTTTTAAGTTTAAATTAAAGCCATTTTCATTGTGGTAGACCACACATATTTTGAGACCTAATGAGAAAACATAGCTTTTAATTTGGAATCATCTGTGCTGGTAGGAAGTAAATATAGCATGCATGAAAACCCCATAAATACTTTAAAATTGTAATTGCACCCTGTTCCCTCATCAGAACGTTTTATCAGAGTTACTGATACTGCCATGCAAAATGTGTTTTTCAAGGTGACTGGCAAATATACTAGCGTTGGTTAAAATTATGTTTAGTAACACGTCTTGATAATTGCTTTAAGAAAGATTAGATCATAACTCTTCTGCTAAAATTATAAGCTCCTTCCGAGGTAGTTTAAGTAAAAGTATGATTTTACGTAATATCCTTTGCTTTCTGGGGCCAGAGAAGGCAGTTAAAATTGTTTAACAAACAACAAGCATTCTTCTTTTTGTATAATTTAATCAGGTCAGAGAAACTTCAGTGATTATTTAATACAGTTGGTGTGTGTGGTGAGTGGGTGTGTGCTTTTGTTTTTGTAGTATATTCAGGTTATTCTTTGATGAATCATAACAAGAATATTATGGGAATAAGTGCAAAGTTAGGAAGGAAATATAAGAAAATACATGCATTTCAGTATAATTTCTAGTATACAACTAGGATACCAGTAAATTTATTAAGTGTCTTAATGGTATTTTGTCCAAATTTGTAAAAGGAGCATTGTTTATATTGTATAATACATTTTTAATTAATATAATTTACATGGACCTTAAGTGTACAGTATTCATTTTGAAAAATGAACACATAAATATAATTCACACCTCTATCAAGATATAAAATGTTTCTATCCCCTCAGAAGGATCCTTTCTGTCTCTTACCAGTGAATCTCTCTCCCCCCCACCCTCCACCCAGAGGCAATCACTATTTAGACTCTTTGGCATAGGTTAGTTATTGCCAATTCTAAAATGTAATACAAACTGAGACCTAGAGTTTATATATGTGCAAATATATACTCTTACACATGGCTTTTTATGCTCAGAATGTTTTTCATGTTTATCCATGTTGCTTGCATCAGTATTACATTCTTTTCATTATAGAATACTATTCTGTTCTATGGATATACCATAATCTGTTTTGTTTTTTTTTTTAAGATTTATTTTTTAGAGAGAGTGAGAGTGGGGGAAGGGGCAGAGGGAGAGAGAATATGCAAGCAGACTCCTGCTGAACATGGAGTCTAACATGGGGCTTGATCTCACGAACCACGAGATCATGACCTAAGCTGAAACCAAGAGTCAGATGTTCAACCAGCTGAGCCACCCAGGCAACCTATACCATAATTTGTTTACCCATCCTTCTGTTTATGAACATTTCCATTGTTTCAGTTTTTGGTGATTATAAATAAAGCTTGTGTATGCATTCTTTTCGAAGATTTTACAACTAATAATGTATTTTTTATTCTTTTGGGTATATATCTAGAGGTAGAATTACTGCATTGTAAGGTAGGGATATATTACTTTCTATGAAATTATCAGACTCCCAGTTGCTTCACAGCCTCACCAACATTTGGCAATGACACACATTTTAATCTTAGTGATTATTGTTGGTGTGAAGTGGTTTTAATTTATAATTCTTTGATGACTAATGATTTAAGAAGTTTTTTCCATTTGCTTATTGGCTATTCACTTATCTTTTTTGTGAATACTCCTTTTAAAAAATGGAGCTGTTTACTTTTTTTATGACTGAGTTGTAGGAATTGCTTATGTTTTCTGGATATAAATTCTTAGTTATGTATTACAAATATTTTCTCTAAGTCTGTGGCTTGCTTATTCATTTTTTTAAAGATTTATTTTAGAGAGAGCATGTGCATGAAAGCGCAAGTAAGGGGAGGGGTAGAGGGAGAGAGAATATTCAAGCAGACTTCTGCTGAGCATGGAGCCCAACAACTGGGGCTTGATCTCAGGACACATGATATCATGATCTGAGCCAAAACCAAGAGTTGGACGCTTAACCGACTGAGCCACCCAGGCGCCCCTTATTCATTTTCTTAATACTAACTTTTATAACTTTTAAAATAGCTATTAAGGTATAATTGACATACAATAAACTTTACTTTTTAGTGTACAAGTTGAAAAATTTTCATCCATATACTCTCAAAAATACCACCACACTTAAAATATTAGACATATCTACTACCCCAGAAGTTTCTCATATCTCCTTTTAATTTGTCTCACCTACCTCCATCCCCATCTGTAGGCAACCACCGATCTGTGTTCTTTCACTATTGATTGATTTACATTTTCTAGGATTTTATGTAAATGGAGAAATATATATTTCTTTTGTCTGATTTCACTCAAAGATATCTTGAAATACATCTGTATTGTTTGTGTCAATAATTCATCCATTTTTGTTGCCTAGCTGAATTCTCTTGTATCTTACATATCACTTTATTTATCCAATTACCTGTTGATGGACATTAGATTGTTTCTAGTTTTTGGCTATTACAAATAAAGATACAATGAAAAGTAATGTTACAAGTGTTTGTGGTTCTAATTTGCATTGTAAAAATGATTAGTGATGTTGACCATCTTCTCATATGCCTGTTTTGCCTTCCCTAAATGTTCGTTGGTGAAGTGGCTATTCAAAGGTTTGTCCATTTTAATTTGGTTGTTTTCTTATTATTGAATCTTGAGGGTTTTTTTGAAGTTTTGTATGTAAGTTCTTTATCAGATATTTGATTTGCAAATATTTTCTCATCTTCTGTATTACTCCCCACTGGCTCCAACTTTCCTTCTCTCCTAATATTGGGGGGAATCTTTATTAAGTATAATGCTGGCTATGGATATTTTATAGATGTCCTCTATCAGTTGAGAAAGTTGCCCTTTTTTGTATAGTTTTCTGAAGGTTTCTAATCCTGAATGGGTATTGATTTTGTTCTTGTTGCTCCACACCTTAAAACTCTTTTGTGTTTCTCTACTCCACCTGGAATAGAGTCGAGATTTCATAATATGGGCAGATGTTGCAGCTCTTTTCCAGCAAGATGGGCGGTCTGTTCCCCTAACTTATAAATCCTGACTGGCCTTGTGACTTGCTTTGACTACCAGGAAATTCTGTGAAAATGTTATTGCAACTTCTGAGCAAAACCTCAAGAGGTTTTGTAGCTCTGCTCTCTCTTAGAACTCTGAGAGCACAGTGCTCTGAAGAAAGCCCACCTGACCTCCTTGAGCCTCCTTGAGAGGCTCAATCATCCCAGCAAAGTTCAGCTTCCTCACTTCCACCCCAACTAAGTCCACTTCTTCAACCAGTCTACCAGATGATATAGCAACATGATTGAGTCCAGGAGCTACCACTGGAAGAACTGTCCATTGAACTCACAGAATCTTAAAACCTCATAAATCACTGTTGTTTTCAGACACTGAGGTGATTTATTACACAGCCTAAGACATACATAGATATGGATCTGGACTTTTCTAGTCTTATTTCCATGCCACCTGTTTCTTTGCTAGTCCTTTCGATTAGAGTAAGTGATATTCCCAACTACCCTGTTACTTGAGTTAGAAGCTAAATCATCATCCTTGATACCTTCCTCCCCTTCCTACATTCAACTATCACTAAATTCCATTTGTTCTGTCTCCAAAATATGTCAGAGCTGTCTAATCCTCTTCATCTCCATACCATTCTAGTCCAAGTCTTCATCTCATCTCTTGCTTGAATTACTGTAACAACATATAACTGGTCTGTCAATTCCTCTGATTTATTCTCCACAAAGCACACTGTGTGTGTATGTTTAATGTTAATCAGATCTTGGCTTTCCATTGTGTTTGATAGATCCCATTGTGTTTATAATTCAGACTCCTTATGATAGCATAGAATGCCCTGGTGACTGCCTACATCTCAACACATACCATTTGACCTTGCTGTTTCTGTGTAGTAGGGTGAGTAGTGACCCCCCTGAAAAGATATATGGAATCCCAAAATGTGACCTTAAGGTCTTAGGAGATGTAATTATGTTAAAGATCTCAAGGTGAGATCATCCTGGATTAGTTTAGGCCCTAAATCCAATGAGGAGTATCTTTGTTCAACACAGAAAGATACCAGGAAGAAGGCCATGTGAACATGGAGGCAGACTGGAGTTACACTGCCACAAGCCAAGAACACCAGGAGCTACTAGATACTGGAAAAGGAAAAGAAGGATCCTCTCCTAGAGCTTTCAGAGGGAAATGGTCCTGCCAGCACCTTGATTTCAGGCTTCTGGGCTCCAGAACTGTGAGAGAATAAGTTTCTGTTGTTTTAAACCACCAAGTTTGTGCTAATTTGTTATGGCAGTTTGAGGAAACTAATAATACACTCTGTTTCATCCTTTAAGTACCCTTGAAGCACTTTCATTGCTAAACCCATCTAAAGCTCTAAAATGAGTCCTCCTACTACTAGCTCCTCTGTCCCATTTTCTTCCTTTATATCACCCTCCCTATTCCTTATAAATTGTAATTGTATGATTAAAAAGGATTTTTAAAATCACCTTTCTCACATTGAAAAAATATCTCAAGACAAATTGTGAACAAGTTTTGAACAGTAAAATTTTCTTTTTTCATTGCTTGCTTAATTCTGTGGCTGAATTACAAACCATTGTGATAGTTCTTTGATTTTCTGTGTGGGCCACCCCCTCTTGGAAAAGAGATTGTGATGCATTGTGTTTTATTTTAAAATTAATACATTGATACTTACATATTTAAAATTCAAAGGTTGATATATAGTATCAAGGAGGAAGACCTTCCTCTGCCCAGTGTTCCTGCTAGCTGGACTTAGAATCAAATTGCCATGGGACAGATTAACAGGAGAAAATCAAATTTAATAGGTGTACATATGGGGAGTCCAATGCAGACATGAAATTCCAAAGACAGTGAGGCAACACGAAGCTTACATGAGTGAAGGCAAGGGGTAGGTTCTAAGGATACAAAAGGGAGAAAGTTCATTAGTAACAAGGTGAAAGGAGATGTTTGGAAAAACAAGGTTTTGGAGTTCTGCAGTTAAGTTCCTTAGGTGAAGGGGAGCCTCTGTTAATAGCTCTTTTCCTGGTACAGGCTCTTTTTCCCAGCTTAGCAGTTGAGGGGGAGTCAGAGAGCTTTTCTTGCATCTGCTGGGTTTTGATTACTTTTAACTCAAAATAATCTTTATATCAAAGTGGCCCATCTTGGGACAGCCTGCCTTTGACCCCCTATGATAAGTTCTAAAATAGTTTTTCTAAAATTTTTTTTTAAATACATTGTTTTGTTTTTTAAGATTTTATTTATTTATTTGACGGAGAGAGAGAGAGCTAGTGAGAGCAGGAACACAAGCAGGGGGAGTGGGAGAGGGAGAAGCAGGCTTCCGGCCAAGCAGGGAGCCTGATGCGGGACTCAATCCCAGGACCCTGGGATCATGACCTGAGCCTAAGGCAGACGCTTAACGACTGAGCCGCCATTTTAGGCGCCCCTAAAATGTTGGTTCTTAATGAACTTTATTTTTTTTTTTAGCTTTTATTGCTATATCTACAGCAGTTGTTTCTCCAAATTAAAAATAATGAAAACCTATTGAATTATGGGACAACACTGTTTAGTATAGCACTACTCAGCATTTATGCTCAAGAGTTGGAAAAATGAAAATTATAAAATTTATGAATAAAGTAAAAATGTGATTAAACATTGAAATTTTTAAAATATTTTATTGCATGAATGTATCAGACTAACTTAACTGGTTTCCCAAAACATTTAGTTTGTTTCAGTTTTTTTTTTTTTTTCAAGAAGGCTCCATCCCCAGCTCGGGGCTTGTAACTCCTGACCCTGAGATAACAGTCACATGCTTACCAACCAGGTGCCCTGAACATTAAAATTTTTTCCTGAGTTGTGTTTCTATCAGACCATTGTGTTTTGCTTCAGATTAGAAAGTTTACATTTTACTTGTGTAACTTTTTTTTTTTTTTTTTTAACCAGAGAGAATGCACATGAGCAGGGCAGGGAGAGGCAGAGGGAGAGGAAGAGGGAAAGGGAGAGAGAGAATCTTAAGCAGGCTCCACACTCAGTGGGGACCCCGCTGCAGGGCTCCATCTCACAACCCCCAAGATCATGACCTGAACCAAAATCAAGAGTCGGACGCTCAACTGACTGAGCCACCCAGGTGCCCCCTTATGTAAATTTTTAATAACAAAAAAATTCTATTTGGTTATGAATAAAATTATATATATATGCAAGAAATACTTCCTGTATTTAGGAGTATTGTATATAGGGTGATGCATGGTGTACAACAGATTGTATAAAAACCCATTTTTATTAGTTACAACACTGTACCTAACCAGTTGTCAGAGGAGGCTGACTTCTAAACTGAGACTTTAAAGGATAACTAGAGAAAGGAAGGAGAAGGGAGTATGAGTTAATGAGAAAGACAGAGATGTGAATACTCCCTTACTTACCTGTGTAGTCTGTTCTCTAACATACAGTTGTATTCCTAAGAAACTTCAAATTCCCAAAAATCATGTTACCATACCTATTACTTTGATATGGATAAAAAGGATCAATGACTAAAAAATAGCAATCTTAATTTTTCTATGACAATTTTGATAATAAATTTCTTTTAAGATTTTATTTACGTGAGAGAGAGAGAGTATGAGAGGGGGCAGTGTCAGAGGGAGAAGCAGACTCCCTACTGAGCAGGGAGCCCGATGTGGGACTTGATCCTGGGACTTGAGGATCATGACCTGAGCCGAAGGCAGTCGCCTAACCAACTGAGCCACCCAGGCGCCCGATAATAAATTTTAATCACTACTTAAGATGTAAACAGTATATAAACCTAAACAGTTGTTATGGTGTAGTGATTAAAGCCTTGGCTCTGGGGTCAGTGAGTCAGTAGAGATGCTTTTAACTTCAAATAACAGAAGGTCCTCTGACAGTGGGTTAAACAAATCGGGTCTCTCCCGCCCCCTGCCTCCTCCCCAAGAAAACTAGAGTTAGGCAGCTTCTGGTGAAAGCTGAGTGGCTTATAGTTGGCTATCTCTGAGGTTCTCTTGATTTTTTTCTTCATTTTTTTCTACACAGTGGTAGCATTTTGTTTTGGAGAGCAGAACTTATCTCTGCATACATCTCAGCATTTGTCCTTTGGCTGGAAGGTGGCTAGGAAGAACTGGGTTGAAAATGGTGGTTGGGTCGGCCAACCAACAATATTAGCCGTCAGACTGACTGACATTTAATGTCACGTCTGCCACTGATTAGCATTGTAACGGTGGTCAAGTTAATTAGCCTTTGTAAGCCAAAACTTCTTCATCTGTATGATGAGGATAAAGAGGATAATTATTATTAAAATACTACTCCTATTTCTTACTCCTACTAAAATGAGAGAATGAATGTAAAAATCCAAGCAATGTACCAGACAAGGGAGTTAGGGCTCACAAAATATTCACTCTGATTTTATCATCATCATCATCATCATCAAAATCATCATCATCATTCATGTCAACATCAGCTTCATTCTTTTATTGAGGTAAAAGTCACATAACATAAAATTGACCATTTTAAAATGTGCAAGTCAGTGACATTTGATACATTCACGGTGTTGTGCAACTATCGATCTAGTTCCAGAATATTTTTAATCACTCCATAAGGACCTGTGGTACCCATTAAGTAGTCTCTCCTTTTCCCCTTAACACAGCTTCTGGTAATTACTGATCTGCTTTCTATCTCTATGGATTTACCTGTTCTGGATATTTTGTATAAATGGAATCATTCAGTACATAACCTGTTATGTCTGATTTCTTTCACTTAGCATGTTTTTTTTTAAGATTTTATTTATTTATTTGAGAGAGAGAGAGCACATGAGATGGGGGAGGGTCAGAGGGAGAAGCAGACTCCCTGCTGAGCAGGGAGCCCGATGTGGGACTCGATCCAGGGACTCCAGGATCATGACCTGAGCCGAAGGCAGTCACTTAACCAACTGAGCCACCCAGGCGCCCATGTTTTTGAGGTTCGTCCATCTCATAGCATGTATCAGTACTCTGTTCCTTTTTATGGCTGAATAGTATTCCATTTTATAGAATTACTTCATTTTGTTCTTCCATTTATTAGTTGATAGACATTTGGGTGGTTTCTACCTTTTGGCCATTGTGAGTAGCGCTGCTCTGAACATTTGTTTACAAGTGTTTGTTTGAATACCTTTTTTTACTTCTTGTGAGTATATATGTAGGAGTAGAACTTTTGGGTCATGTAGTAATTCTGTGTTTAACTTTTTGAGGAACTGCCAAGCTATGTTCTACATCATCTGTACATTTTCATTCCCACTAGCAGTGTCTGAGAGAGTTCTAGTTTCTGTACATCCTTGTCAAGACTTATTTTCTCTTTGTTTGTTTTTCATTATACCCATCCTGGTGTGGATGTGAAGTTATATTTCATTGTGATTTTTATTTGCATTTCCCTGATGCTTAGTGATACATCTTTTCATGTGCCTGTTTCCCATTTGCTTATCTTCCTTGGAGAGAGGACTATTGAGGTTCTTTGCCGTTTTTAAATTAGCTTGTCTTTTTTGTTGTTGAGTTGTAAGAATTTTTAATATTTTCTGGTTACTAATCCCTTATTAGGTTTATTATTTGCAAATATTTTCTCCCATTAATTTTCTCTGCGTGTTATGAAGTAGGGCCAACCATCAATTTTATTTTTATCCTACTTTTGTCACCTGTATTACCCATTATTTTTTTTTTAAGATTTTTTATTTATTTATTTGACAGAGAGAGACACATAGAGCAGGAACACAAGCAGGGGGAGTGGGAGAGGGAGAAGCAGGTCTCCTGCTGAGCAGGGAGCCTGATGTGGGACTCGATCCCAGGACCCTGGGATCATGACCTGAGCCGAAGGCAGACGCTTAATGACTGAGCCACCCAGGCGCCCTGTATTACCCATTATTAACATGAAGCCACTGCAACAAAACATCTGAATCATTTCTCTGAATAGCTTTTTCTCTGTATACTCAACCAGTAGTAATTTCCTTCTTGATTTTTATAATTGAAATAATCTACATAATGTAAAATATGTTCCCTAATTAACTGACACCATTTTATCCAGTGTGTAACAAGAAATCTTGAGCTGCATTAGACATATCTATAGTAGGTCCAGGTTTTTTAATTTAGGAAATTGGCAGGGCTGGTTAGTAAATCTCTAAGTTTGTTTTTAAGTTTAAAATTTCATCACTGATTTTGAACATTGAATTTGCTATCAGAATGTAGTTGATGAGAATATGTGATTGCTGCTTTTGCAGTCTAATCTTGTTTTATTTGGTAATTCATAGTCTGTTTATGTCTTTTATGGAATGGCATACCTTCATTAAAAGTTAACTTACTAGTCCTTTTCTCCCCTTTCATCTACAGTTCAGGATGATGTAGTTTGGGAAAAAGTGGTGGTGGTATGGCAGCCTGTACAGGGCTGTGTCATACTGTTCTTTAGCATTAAAAACACAGCGTACCAGCATAGGATGGATAGGACGGATCTTAGGCATTCTTCAGCTAACTGTCCAAAGTTTTAACTTAAAGTTGTTTAACTATTTTTTCTAAACAAAGGATATAATTTGGCTTTTTCTTTTTTTAGTACTTGATTCTGAAACTTGAAAGGCCTGCTATAGTCCAGAACATCACATTTGGAAAATATGAGAAAACTCATGTCTGCAATTTGAAGAAATTTAAAGTCTTCGGTGGAATGAATGAAGAAAATATGACAGAGCTATTGTCCAGGTGAGTTATGATTATGGGGAAGAAAGAGTTGTCTTCTAAACAAGCTGCAGTCTTAGTTTTATCTCTCTGTGGCCAAATCTGCATGGTTTGATCCTTCTTTCAAGGGAGAAAAGAATATTTCTACTGTTGTATTTCTAGTGCCTTATTTTAATATTGTGGCTTGAGTTAGCCTTTTTTTTAACCACCAGCCACAACTTAATATTGTTACTAAAGAAGAAAATAAAACTTGGATTTTTTTTTTCCCTACTTATTTTTCGATCTTATTTTTGAACTGTAAATGACCACAGAAATATTTTCAGCTTCAGAAAAAACTTTGCTTTGAAATTTTGGGATTTGGGGAGGTCTGGGTGGCTCAATCAGTTAAGCATCCGCCTTCGGCCCAGGTCATGATCCCAGGGTCCTGGGATCGAGTTCCACATCGGGCTCCTTGCCCAGCGGGGAGCCTGCTTCTCCCCCTCCCACTCCCCCTGCTTGTGCTCTGTCTCTCTCTCTCTGACAATTAAATAAATAAAATCTTAAAAAATATATGTACAGACTCTATCTAAAACATTGATTGTTTGCCTTAATCCAGAAACAGTATTTTGGGAATTTAGTATAAATTGGAGACTAAAAAGAGAAAGAGTATGTGACTGTATCTACCACAGTACCTGCCACTTGGAAGGAGCTTAGTAAATTTGAGTTTTAAAGACATAGACCATGAGGAATGAAAGTGTTAATTTGCCCCCTAGATAATGAAAAATCAGACAGCCAGTAGAAGGGACAAATCAAGAATGTTTTAGAATATATTTGTGATATAATATGTGCCATTAGCACAGTATTTGATATAAGTAAATATTACATCTATACTGCATTTAAGTCATGAAAGTATTTTAGGACATAAGGCAACCTGAAGGTAAGTGATTTTCCCATAAATACTTGTGTTTCAATCCTGTTTATGTAGAAAGGTGATAAGTGTTTATTTTTATGTAGGATGAAGTGGGTGCTATTAAACCAATGGAATAAGAGTGTCTTTGAAAATTTATTGAGCTCTAAAAGGAACATTATTAACATCTTAATCAGAATTTTTAAGAACTTAATTGTTTCACAGACTAATATTTGACTCTAAGTTGTCAGATATGAACGTGAATTATTTTTAATTTTTTTCTTACTGTGTACATATTTTATGTTATGTTCAGTTATATGCTAAGGACACTAGGTCCTATCACACATTTCCATGCACTGTAGCCACATCTTTTAATTAACACTGATCATTTTTCATTAGGCCTCATATAATTAAGAGAACACAGTTATGATGCAGTTGATATGAATATATGTTTTGACCTATAT
The DNA here is from genome assembly GCF_009762305.2 of Zalophus californianus. Lineage (NCBI taxonomy): Eukaryota > Metazoa > Chordata > Mammalia > Carnivora > Otariidae > Zalophus > Zalophus californianus. Next base: position 85,173,868 of record NC_045606.1, read on the forward strand.
TCTCATGTTTGACTACTTTTTTTTAAAGCTTATTTATTTATTTATTTGTCAGAGAGAGCACAAGCAGGGGGAATGGCAGGTAGAGGGAGAAGAAGGCTCCCCACTAAGCAAGGAGCCCGATAAGGGACTCGATCCCAGGACCCTGGGATCATGACCTGAGCCGAAGGCAGACCCTTAACCAACTGAGCCTCCTAGGCGTCCCTTCGACTACTTCTTTGCATTTTCATGTATTTTGTTTAACCTTAAGATCTGAGTATGATTTATGTTTCAGTGTGTTTACTAAATTATAAAGTCAGATTTGATAACCTATTTTTTTTTCACAGTGGCTTAAAGAATGATTATAACAAAGAAACATTCACCTTGAAGCATAAAATTGATGAACAGATGTTCCCTTGTCGATTCATTAAAATAGGTAAGGTTTTTAGCATTCTGAAATAGAAATAAATTCCTTATACCATCAGTTAACAAACTACAGCCTCTGGGCCTAATCCTTCAGAACTCCTGTTTCTTTTCTTTTCTTTTTCTTTTTTTTTTTAGAACTCCTGTTTCTTAAAATAAGATTTTATGGGAACACTGCCACACTGGTTATTCACTGGTTGTAATGTCTGTCTCGCATTTGCTCTACAAAGTAGTTGCAAGAGACAAGATGTTTACTGTTTGGCCCTTTGCAGCAAAAGTTTTCTTTTCCCTGCTTTATAAATCTATAACTAACAGTTATTTCAAGTGGAACATTTTCTAAATATTTTTTCATTTGAAGGTTTTTTGGAAGGTTTAATGAGATAAGTGACTTAGTTCAGCTTTGATTGTTTTATGGAAGGTTTATCAAGTTATTGTAAAGCTATAATATTCTAAAACTAAATACTGATGAATTCCTTAAGGCAGTATATTAAGGTTACTTTCTGTTTTTTTTTAACTCTTCCCCCATTCTGTTTTATGTCTTTTTTTTTTTTGGTGAAATGTTCGTCAAACCCGTTAAACTAATTTTGTGTCCTATGGTGCAAGTAATGTTTGAAAAATACTACCTAAGGCATGTATTTATTTAGCAAGTGTTTAGCTTAAGACAGTATTTGTAATGCCTTCTCAACATCGGTATTTTTAGTTATTTTGCTTTTCTTTAGGATTTATTTCTTTTTTTAAGGTAGAGAAGTTGAGGACTTGATCTTTCAATTTGCAGTCTGCATCTATGTTGCATAACTGAAAATACTGTGTTAAAATTAAAGTGAATCAGATCCTTCAAAGAATATTAATAAAAGCCAGAATCCCATGTTTTGATTTGGGAGAAAAATTCCTCTTTTGGAACAAGCAGTGTACTTCATAGTCATTTTTTGCCAATCTATCAGGAAGTGGCCAGTTCATTTCATTGAATCAAATAGTTCTATTGGGCAAAAAGAATATCTAAGGTCTTAATAAAGATTACTATAGAGGAAAAACTACTTTTACAATAGGGCTATCCTGTGTATTACTTTCTTTTATGACTATAGTTTCTGTTGTTATATTAAATAATTGTAAATAAAAACCTGTTTCCTGTTTTTCTGTGAGAATTTATGAATAAGCAAATTTTTTGACTAAGTTTAACTCTTGTTTTTTTTTTTTTTGTACTGAGTACTTCTCTCCTCAGTATGCAGACCACCCAGTTTCTATAGACCCTAGCATAGTTTTAATAGTTCTACGTTTGCATCTTTCAAATACACAAGCAGTGAAATATCTTATGTTTTCCTATAATAAATTTAGGTTATGTTAAATTTTAAAGTACTTATTCAACTTCTGTTTTGCTTCATCATGCAAAATGAAATTTCTTTCTCTTTTTATATTCAGAATCTTTTATTTGTGCTTTTTTGCACAGTACCTACAGTCATTGGTTTACTTTGAAGGAAACTACCTACTGCTACTGCTTCTATAGTTCTCAGTCTTCTAGTATTATTCGTTAGAAGTATGAATAAATGTCTGTTTAGGGAAGTTGCATAGTTTTCTTCCCTTAAAAATTTATAAAACAGAAGTCTCTTCTGCCAGTTAGACATTCAGCTGCCCAAAGATAAGAAATTGGACCTCTTTCCAGCCCTTTCTGTCAGCATTTAATTACAGGACATAATGATGTCTTTTACTGAGCCCTGGGTTAGTTTTAGGTATTCAGGCAAAATGTTAATTGGAGCTTTTCAAATAATTGTAGACACTTATTAACTCATTTGATACTTAGGATATTAATATTTAGTTAACTTCATATTTCTTTTCTGTTAGAAGATGTTAATAGTGGTCTGCTGTGTGCTTGCTTTCTAGTCTTCGCAACATTCTCTTGATAAATTTTCTTCGAAAATAATATAATGTGAAAATGTGAAACTCAAAGCCTTTATGTTAGGTCAGTATTTTTAGTTTATCACCATGTTTTCTTTAAAAAAAATCATTCTGAAAAAGCACTTGAGTGATATGTGGCGCTCTTGTGGTGGTAATTTAGCAGGTGTTTGTTTTGTGCTTAGGATAAATTGTTAGAATGACTTGGATTTCTGTGGATTTTTCGGATTTTTGCAGACTGGGTGGTTGTGAGGGCTTTAGGGAGAAGCTTCAGCTCTGGCTGGATTTGGCCTGCATTCTGGATCCTCAGAAGTATTTAGAAGTCTAGAATGAGTACTAAGTCTGGGAGGGGTGCCCTGATGGTAGCCCTTTATGAAAGCAGGTGGAAAGATGACATCCTACCTACCGTAAACTCCTCTGAATCCTTAGGTTTTTGGATTCACTCTTCTGTTTCAATAATTTACCTTCCCTTTCCCTCAATAATATCAAACTTATAATTACTGTATATTTTTAGGATGTTTATTTTCTTTTGGATATTCTTGTGTTACTGACGTTTTTAAAAATCAGCTTGTTCAATTATATGTAAAGAGAAAAATGGATATGGGGCGCCTGGCTGGCTCAGTTGGTGGAGCATGCGACTTGATCTTGGGGTTATGAGTTCGAGCCCCACGTTGAATGTAGAGATTACTTAAAAAATAAAATCTTAAAAAAAAATTGGATGTATACCACTGAGCCTTTGATTGAGATTACATTATAATTAATTTGAGGGAAACTGGCATGTTTACAACATTGAGTTTTCCCATTTAAGAACATAGTATGTCCTTTCATTTATTCAGCTCTTACTTAACATTTTATATTTTCTTCAGTAGATCCTGCCTGTATTAAGGTTTATTCTGAGATACTGTAAGCTCTTGTGACCATTTTAAAGGGGACTTTCTCATTAAATTTTCTAGTTGGTTATTACAGGTAGAGGGAAAACTGATTTTCATGTTTACCTTGCATACAATCTTAAGTTTTTCAGTTGACTCTCGAATTTTTTATGAAGATAACTATATCATCTTCAAGTGATACTCTTTTTTCTTAATTTGCTTTTTTTCTCTCTCTCTCTTACTGCATTGGCTAAGATCTCCCATATAGTGTTGAATAATAGAGATAATTGGGCTTCTCTGTCTTGTTCCTGACTTGAGCAGCAATACTTAATGTTTCTCCATTAGGTTTTAATTTTGAGGTCTTTGATATTTAACAAAAAATTTAGGTAAGGTAGTTTTCTTTGTCTTCTATTTCTTACGTATTAGGAGGGTTTTTTCTCTTCTAATGAGTAGAAAATAAATTTTATTAATTTACTCTTAGCACCACTTGAGGTTATCAGACACATTTTTTACGTTGTTAACATGGTGAATTACACTAATAGAGCTTCTATTATGGAACCATCCTTCCATTCCTGGAATGAACTCTATTTGGTTACAGTGAAAACCTGGTAGAATTTTTTGACATCTTTAAAAAAAATTTTGAATATATACTTATAGCTGAGATCAGCCTTAAATTCTTTTTCTTCTGAGTTTGTTTTCAGGTTTACACCACTTGTTATGTAATTGAACTTTTGATCTCTTTTTGTGCTCTGATACAGTTTAATTTATATAGTAATTATTTGCTTCTTGTGGGTTTGATAAAATTTGACTGCTAAATCATCTAGTCCTGGTCCTGTTTTCAGAGGGGTAGATAAATGAGCACTTTGAATTTATTTTATCGTGTTTTGTTTTGTTTTTTAAAGATTTTAATTATTTGCTTGACAGAGAGAGACACAGTGAGAGAGGGAACACAAGCAGGGGGAGTGAGAGAGGGAGAAGTAGGCTTCCCGCAGAGCAGGGAGCCCGATGCGGGGCTCGACCCCAGGACCTTGGGATCATGACCTGAGCCGAAGGCAGACGCTCAACGACTGAGCCACTCAGGCACCCCTATTCTATAGTGTTTTTATAAATTATACCCCTTGATGGCATGGATCATATTTTCTTTTTATTCTTACTGTAACCCCAGCACCTAATAATACAGTGTTAGGCTTATAGAAAATGTCCTGAAAATTTATTGAATGAATTTAAATGGGCATGAATAGTGATTTTACTCTGCTAAAGTTTTATTTGAACTGTGTTAATTTTTTTTTCTTTTTCTTTTTTTCTTTCTTTTCTCCACAAAGTTCCACTCTTATCCTGGGGACCCAGCTTTAACTTTAGCATCTGGTATGTTGAACTTAGTGGCATTGATGATCCCGATGTAGTACAACCCTGTCTCAACTGGTACAGCAAGGTAGGACTGTATTTTAAAATCCTGATTTTATGTTTCTGATACCTATAAAGGGAGAAATGTGTAAAGCTTTTGTCTTCATTGAGAATAATTTAAAATACTGAGAATAGTAATAACTGTAATTATTAATCAACTAATATCTATTTACATTCTGCCAGCTGCTAAGCAATCTTTATAGCATTTAATCATTACCACTCTATGAGATAGGTAGTTATTATCCCTCTTTTACAGATGATGAAATGGAGCACCGAGACTTTGAGGATCTTGCTTGGTCCACACAGTTCACAGTCGTAAAGTGCCTACACCAGCATATAAACTCATGCAGTCTAGCTCCAGAGTCTGCCATTATATGTATTATTAAACCTATCTGATCCTGAATTTTGTTTTCAACCAATATTGATAGAAATATTTAAACACAGTTTTTAGTGGGGTAGTGTTGATTCTGTGCTGCTTTGTTTTTTTTTTAAAGATTTTATTTATTTATTTGACAGAGAGAGACACAGCGAGAGCAGGAACCAAGCAGGGGGAGTGGGAGGGGGAGAAGCAGGCTTCCTGCCAAGCAATGTGGGGCTTGATTCCAGGACCCCGGGATCATGACCTGAGCCGCAGGCAAATGCTTAATGACTGAGCCACCCAGGTGTCCCTCTGTACTGCTTTTATAATATATTACTCCATTGTGTTTGTTGAGTAAAATAGGAATATTTACTTTTCCTTCAAAGAATTTGAAATAGCTTCTGTAAATATTATGATCTTGTGCTTATAGGAAGTATAAAATTATATTTAACAATTTTGTTCATAGATCACTTTATACAGTAGATGCAGCCTGAAAAATGTGAGTTTAAGTTATTGAGAAATAGGTCTTTTGGGTTTTTTGCATACCTTTTATGCTTTGTTTTGTTTTTGATGAGTATTTATTCGACTCTTATAGCTTTTTTTTGATGGGGGGCTCTCTCTTGTCAAGGAGATGATAAAGCTTTAGTCTATTCACTACTTCTTACTACTTTTATTTGCAAGTAGGGGTGAACTGATCTACTCATAGGAGATTGGGAAGCACTATAAATTCTTTCTAAGGCTTTTCATAATGGAATTTTGGCTCTTTTCTGGTTAGTTTAATTGAGGAACTCTTTGATAGTTTATTTGTGGCATTTGATTATATTCAACTTAAAATAGATGCTTTTAGTATTTTCTGTATTTTTCATATATTCTTGGATTTCCTATAATACTGTAAGATCTTTCAAGGTAGAAACAATATTTTTAAATGTTAAAAATCACCTTTACAGTGTTATACACATAGTTGTATAAACTTAGCATCTCCTAAATTCTATTGGTTCTTTTAAAAAATAATGATTAAATTTCTCTGATTGTTGAATGCAATTTTCTCTTTAGCCTATGGTGTGTGTGTGTGTGTATGTGTATTTTAGTATACTCACACATATCTCTTGATATTGTAGAAAGTTGCAAATTTCACCTGTTACCCCAACATTGTGGAGAGATTATATTTGAGAACATAAAATTTTTCAGTCTTAACTTTTCAAGTTTGCTGCATTTATTATGAACCTCTGGAAATTAGATAAAATCTTCGCCTCTTTGAGTTTCAGTCTTTTTTTTTAAAGTGTTGAAATTCTATTTCATAAATTTTCTCCTACTGTATATCTATATGCAGCCTGATAGAAAACTTACAATACAGATATGATTCACACTCCTAAAGTCAACATGATAAAAAGGTATTACTGTTAAATATGATTCCAGATAGTTATGATAAATCTTTATTTAGAAGCCAAGGGTAAGAAATTAATAAAGTTTGTTTGGATAAAGAATGAATCTTTTGTTATTTGAGTAAGGAAAATCTTGGTTAAGTGTAATACTTAAGGAAAAATGTTTTGACATTTTATTAATTAGAAAATCAGCCAATTACAAATTGATTTGTGTTTCAAGTCTTATAAATCTTCCTAAAAGGTAGTATTCTTGTCTTTTAAAAGAATAATGCTTATAAGTAAATAATATTATTGTTTGGTTATCATGCATTGCTGCTTTGTCATTAGTTAATTTTGGTAATTTTTATTTAGGAAATTTGTGGAAATTTTATAAATTATTCTTGAAGATACTGCTTGTTTGTTTGTTTTTTTAAGTTTTTTATCTGAGCTTGTATTTTTGGCATTCACCTTAATAGGGAAGAGTTAGTACATTGAACGTTCTTCTTTTTAGATTCTAGTTAATTGATATTTTTACTTTATAGCTATTTAATAGATGATGTAGCCCAGGCTTCGAAAAAAATATAAAATTTAAATAGTCTTTTTCTGATCATTTTGAGTCATAAATTCTGTTTGTGGTTTTTGAAATACATAAAACACTTGATAATATTTGCTTTTCATGTAATAACTTGAACCAAGAACAAAAAGCGTAATATAACTTATATATATTATTTAATGGTTTCTAAGCTTTCAGTACCAACATTGTAATCTGATGAGTTAATGCCACGGAAATTATAATCTTTGCAATCTTAAGTGGTCTTTGATAAACAGTTTTTCTGCTTTTTCAGGCTCTAGAATTAGGTTTGGTTTCATCTTTTTATATCTTTCATCTTTATGAAATATATACCTTTGGGTATATATGTGTATATTTGTATATCTTCATCTCTTCTGTATCTTTCTGCTATATGCTTTTGTGACTTTTGGCAAGTTATTACAACTGACTAAGCTTCAGCTTTGCCTTTTAAAGTAGAAATAATGATACTAATGAATAGTACAATGCTTAGCACATAGTAAACGCTCACTTTAGGTTAGTTGTCACTTATTGCCTACCATAATAACTAAGCAAATCTCTTCTTTTCATACTTTCTCTTGTGTTCCAGTAGTACCGTGAACAGGAAGCTATTCGTCTTTGCCTAAAACACTTCAGACAACACAACTATACAGAGGCCTTTGAATCGCTACAAAAAAAAACCAAGATTGCCCTGGAACATCCCATGTTAACAGATCTCCATGATAAACTGGTGTTGAAGGGTGATTTTGATGCTTGTGAAGAATTGATTGAAAAAGCTGTAAATGGTATGTTATAAACATGTAAACTTTGTTTATTAGGGTGATTTCAAGTATATACAAGAAATAGTTTTTTGAAAAGAATATAATCTTATGCCAATTATTAGTTTACCTTTTTTCCCCTCTTTTTACTCTGTAAAGATTGTTAGCTTGTTGAATTATGTGCTGCTTTTATATAAGGTAGGTCCATAATGATACTTGAAAAACAACAAAGAAACATATTTGAACTCACATATCTAAATCTAAATTGCCATCTTGGGAAACCATGGAAGCATGCAGTTGCATTTATGAATGCTAACATTGACTAGCACTAAACAGTGTTACAAAAAGGCTTTAAATGTTACCTTCTGTTTTGGAGGCCTATTGCTTTATGTATTTTTGTTGATAGAAAATTGCCATTTATTTAATGGCATAATTTGGCATAATGGATAGTTGGATATGTTAAAAAATGTTATTAGTAGAAAGTTATAATGAATAATGAATGAGGAGATTTGTACTGGAAACATCTGTGTGATATGGATGCTACGTAATTGTTGATTTTTCTTGGATGGTTTTTAATCTGGTTTTGAAAGAAATGTGAATATTAGAACATGATATAATCTCCAAAGATAATTGTTTTGGAGGATGACATCTATTTGAATATTTAGGGCCTGGTATGTTTTGTTGTTTTTATTTTTTTTTTTTATTTGTTTATTTTTAATGATTTTATTTATTTGACAGAGACACAGTGAGAGAGAGGGAACACAAGTGGGGGGAGTGGGAGAGGAGGAAGCAGGCTTCCTACGGAGCAGGGACCCTGATGCGGGGCTCGATCCCAGAACCCTGGGATCATGACCTGAACCGAAGGCAGACGCTTAACGACTGAGCCACCCAGGCGCCCCTGTTTTGTTATTTTTAAAAAGGATCTTTGTTGTTTTTTATGGAATGGTATTCTTTTAAAAAATAATCTCCCACAGTGACGAAGAACAGAATAGGTGTTGTGGTATAATTGAAAAAAATATATTGGGATGCCGGGGTGGCTCAGTCAGTTAAGCATCCAGCTCTTGGTTTCGGCTCAGGTCATGATCTCAGGGTCTTGAGATTAGCCTGGCTTTGGGCTCCCTGCTTAGCGGGGAGTTTGCTTAAGATTCTCTTCCTTGCTCCATCTGCCCCTCGCTCTGCTCAGACACGTGTGTGTGTGTATATGTGTGTGTACACACTCTCTCAAATAAATAAATCTTAAAAAAAAATTCGTTTTAATAGGGTGCCTGGGTGGCTCAGTTCGTTAAGTGTCTGTCTTCGGCTCAGGTCATGATCCCACAGTCCTGGGATCGAGCCCTGCGTTGGACTCCCTGCTCAGTGGGGAAGTCTGCTTCTCCCTCTCCCTCTCCCCCTCCCCACTGCTCATGCATGCTCTCTCTCTCTCTCTTTCTCTCTCAGATAAATAAAAATCTTAAAAAAAAATTTTTTTTTAAATATTTGGTCTTTGTCTCCTAAAACTCCTGAAATTTAGTGGAGGGATAAGAGTGTTTTTTGTATGCTGAGATGACAGGTGGCTAGGGTCCCTAGATAGCTTCAGATTTCCAGAAAGACCAAACCCTGTGTGTAGAGGGCTGAAATTTTCTGCCCCACCACCCCACTGTGATCTGCAGAGAGGGGATAGGGGTCAGAGATTGAGTTCAATCACCAGTGGCCAGTGTTTTAATGAATCATGCCTAGGTAGTAGATAAAAAAAAACAAAAACAAAAAACAAAACAAAGAAACCCCTAAACATTGAAGTGCCTGAAGAGGGCATTATCTCTCTCTCTCTTTCTCTGTCTCACTCACTCTGGTGAATTATTGAACCTGAGGGGGTTTGTGGGAATCCCAGATTTACAGGCAGTAAATAAGTACAGGTGGCCTGGGTTTTGGGGTTGGCATCTGAAGTGGGGATAGTCTTTTGGGACTGAGCCCTTTAACTTAGAAGGATCTGACAGTAACTTCAGGTAGATAGTGTCAGAATTGGATTGTTGGATACCCAGTTGGTGTCAGAAAATTGGAGAAACAGCTGGTGTGAGAAAAAACCCCACCCATTTGGTATTAGAAGCATTACGAGTAAAAACAGCTTAGTGCTCAGTATAAAACTTGTGGAATGAAATTTGGTGATTTTTTTTTTAATAGAACAATAGACTTTCTCCATTCTCTGCTTTTACATATTTTAATCTTATCTCTGTTATCATCCATTATTTTTTTTTAAGATTTTATTTATTTATTTATGAGAGACACAGAGTGAGAGAGAGGCAGAGGGAGAAGCAGGCTCCCAGGGAGCAGGGAGCCCGATGCGGGACTTGATCCCAGGACTCTGGGATCATGACCTGAGCCGAAGGCAGACGCTTAACCATCTGAGCCACCCAGGCGCCCCTATCATCCATTATTATTATGTGCTCATTTATCAAATAGGTTGAATATTTTACAACTGAAGAAAATGGAACCAGTACTGCCTTCTTTGAGTTTATAAATTTTAAATTAACTTGAAATGAATTGCTTTTGGCTCCATTGCTTTGTAATAACAAACCTGCCTCTCAGCCTTACACATTGTTACTGCTTATTTAATTGGTAATGATACTTGCAAATAAATGATTACTATGTTTGAAATAGAATAAACTTTGGAGTATAAATAAATAGAATATATATGATTATTAGTCTCCTCCCAAACCATTAAAATGCCACCGATGAAAGTATAAATGTATGTATGCCATTTCTAAGAATGAATTCTATACATTTTTTTAACTTAAAGATGAGGAAGTCACAAGTATCTTCATGGTTTGTTACTTTTGCTTCAAATATTTATCTTAAGGCATGTAATATTTTGTTAAGGTAAATAACAATGAGAACAACAAAAACCACTGGCAACTTTATGCTATTACTAGGCTAAAAACAGTTATATTTAAAAACTGTGTCTTTATCAATGTACTCATTTAAGAGAAACTGTTAAAGTCGTGTGCAACTTTGATACTACACGGACTTAACTTACCTTTCTGGCTCTAGGAAGGGCCCAAGTTTTAGGGAAAATTGGTAATTACTCTATTCTTGAGACTTAGAACGCAGTCATATTTTTTGTACTCCTCAAATGGCTTGGAACAGTGTTTAGTTAATAAACATTCCTTCCAGGGTTGTTCAATTTGCTGCTGACTTCACTGATGATGATTTGTTGGACAAATAAGGAAGTAAACCCTGCAGAGTTTTTTGGCTTCTGCTCCACTAAAAACATAGCAGAGAAGGGCAAGAAGTTCCTGTTTGCTAAATAGGAAAGCTTAGGGAATCAAAAGCATCTTATAATGGAGGAAACAAAAATTATGTTTAGTGTATCTTAGTGTGTTCTTCAAATATGAGTATTTGAGATATTTGAGAGAAAGTGTCTCTAATAGGCTTCCTATTTGTTAGAAACACCCCTACATTTATATTTAATTTCATTACAGATCCAATACCCCTGGACCAATTTATTGCTACTTTCTCCCTGACAGTGCCAGGGGGAAAAAGTAGAATCCAGTGATGATGGGCAAAAGTAATCACCTAGGAACAGCAAGTATTCAAAGAAAACCTAACCTCCCTTTGCAGTGTTTATCTTATTTCTTCCTCTTTAAATTAAACTTCGCTTTTTTATTTTTTTATTTATTATTTTTTTATTTTTTGAAGATTTTTATTTATTGAGAGAGAGAGAATGGTAGAGAGCATGAGAGGGAGGAAGGTCAGAGGGAGAAGCAGACTCCCTGCTGAGCAGGGAGCCCGATGCGGGACTCGATCCTGGTACTCCAGGATCATGACCTGAGCTGAAGGCAGTCGCTTAACCAACTGAGCCGCCCAGGCACCCTAAACTTCGCTTTTATAAGATAAGGGAGGGATAAAGTTTAATAAAATGGTCCTAAAGTTTCAACTGGAGGTCTTTATCTCCTTCCCACTTTCCCCTCCTCCTCTCCCTTTTCTGTCTTTCCCCCTTTAATCATTTCTTCTCACTCCATGGTTTATGTGGTGGTTGTTAATTTTGTGGCAAGCCTGTTTCCCTCTCAGCACATTTTTTAAGTGAGATCTCAAGTCTTGTAGGAATTACCTTTGTGACAAGGTTTTTTTTTTTTTTTCTTAAGATTTTATTTATTTGACAGAGAGACAGCGAGAGAGGGAACATAAGCACGGGGAGTGGGAGAGGGAGAAGCAAGCTTCCCGCTGAGCAGGGAGCCCGATGCGGGGCTCGATCCCAGGACCCTGGGATCATGACCTGAGCCGAAGGCAGACGCTTAACGACTGAGCCACCCAGGCACCCCTGTGGCAAGGTTTTAAACTACAGATTTAATATTGTTAATAGCAACAGGGCTGTTCATATTCTGTATATCTTCTTGAGTGAGCATTGGTAGTTTGCGTCTTTTAGGGAATATTCCCATTCCATCTAAATTGGTGAATTTATTGGCATAAAGTTGTTCATGTCTTTATGACATCTTTATGTCATATCTTATTCTTGAAATTGGTGATTGTTGGTTTCTTTGCCTTTCTCTGTTTTTCTATTTCATTGATTTCTACCTTTATCTTTATTATTTCCTTTTTTCTGCATAGTTCAGTTTTAATGAAATGAGAGCTGAGGCCATTAATTTGAGATCCTTCTTTACTAATACAAGGATTTGGTGTTAAAGAGTTACCCTCTAGTGCTCACTTTGGCAGCACATATACTAAAAAAGAGTTACCCTCTAAATGCCAACATGAGTTCACTCCTTGGTGAGTCAGAAACTGGACCAGGTTGAATTGTTGCATAGAGAAAACTCATTTGCAGCAGAGGAGATCACAGTGAATGGCTTCCAAAGCTGTGACTCCCTGAGAGAGGGTGATTGGGTTTCTTTTGTTTAGGGTCAGGATGAATATTTAGATTGGGAATCCTTGTCATCATATGTAGAGGTGAGCGAGCATAAGGTCACACACGTGCCTTAAAGAAACATGCCTACACATACATTGTGTGTTGTGTAAATGAAGCTGAGGCTCCTCCTTGGGTGGAGATTTTAGTATTATAATGAGGTAAAAGTAGTTGTTGTTCATTCCAGAGGTCACTCCATGGTCCTTCTGTGCAGGTGCAGGTTGGGGGTTTAGCTCAAAAGGTCTGGGTAGTCTGGGCCTGCGGGGTTCTTGTCAGGGCAGTCTGCGTCACCTCAGGGGTGCTTTCAGGTTTCATTTACCTGAGTTAAGAGCTAAACAGAAAAGAATAGCTTATGGAAAAATATAAGACAAAGGTTAGTGAGTACAAGCAGGTGGGCAGTGTCAGGTCTTGGGATCTAGTTGGTGACATAAACACTGCTAGCTGTATATAACAAATTTTGCTGTGTTGTGTTTTCATTTCTGTTCAGTTTAAAATATGTATGTATAATGACCAACTCTATGCCTTGTTTTGTTCTCTTGTGCTTAATCATTTGGCCAGGATATTTAGTACAAGGGTGAGATGATGTAATGATAGTGGATATCCCTATGTAGTTCATGTTCTCAAAACAAATGCTTTCAACATTTAATTGTGAAGTATGTTATTTGATCTGGGGTTTTGGAGATCCTTTTATTTTTTTTTTAAGATTTTTATTTATTCATGAGAGAGAGAGAGAGGCAGAGGGAGAAGCAGGCTCCCAAGGAGCAGGGAGCCCGATGTGGGACTCGATCCCAGGACTCTGGGATTGTGACCTGAGCCGAAGGCAGATGCTTAACCATCTGAGCCACCCAGGTGCCGTGGGGTTTTGGAGATCCTGTATTAGATTCCTAGATTGCTAAGAGTTAATGTTATAAATGGGTATTGAATTTTACCAATTTTTCTCTATCTTTTGTGATACGATTTTTTTCCTCCTGAATTGTATTAATATGTGAAATCATAGTTACTGTTTTTCTAATGTTAAACCTCAGATATACTTAACTTTGCATTTCTCAGATAAATCTATCTTTCTCATATATTTTTTGGTCTATTTTGGATTTAGATGGACTAATGTTTTGTTAGAATTCTTCTGACTATATTTTCATTAGTAAAATTGGCCTTGTAATTTTTCTTTATCTTACCTTTCTCTTCAGGTTTAGTATCATTGTTACACTGATCTCACATAATGTGTTAAGGAGTTAGCCTTTTCTTCCTTTAACCCGTGTATGTGTAAGATTTGAATTCTTTCTCATATTCTTGGTAGAATTTGTCATTATGCTGTGCTTAGAAATTGTTTCGGGAAAGTATTTTTGTCTATCAGTTCAACTTATTAAATGTTGTAAGACTATTCAGGGTTGTTTGGTTGGTTCAGCTTTTAACAAGATATCTTTTTCTAGGGGTGCTTGGGTGGCTCAGTTGTTAAGCATCTGCCTTCGGTTCAGGTCATGGTCCCAGGGTCCTGAGATCGAGCCCCACATCGGGCTCCCTGCTTGGCAGGAAGCCTGTTTCTCCCTCTCCCATTCCCCCTGCTTGCGTTCCCTCTCTCACTGTGTCTCTCTCTGTCAAATAAATAAATAAAATCTTAAAAAAAAAGATATCTTTTTCTAGGAATTTTTCAGTTTTACTTAAAATTTCAAACTTCTGGGCATGAAAATATGCCTGATATGCCCTTGTTAAATGTTTTCAGGATTTCTGTTTCAGGATATCTCTTTTTACTCCTTCTATTTCTCATTTATGAGTTCTTCCCCCCCCGCCCATTACTCTCACTGCAGAAATTTATTAAGTTTATTGGTCTTTTGAGGAAACCAGTTTCTGGTTTGTTGATTCTTTCTGTTATTTATAATGTCTTCGACTCTTGCTTTAGTTGTCTTCTTTCTCTCTTTGAAACTAAGTTTCTGTCTTTTTGTAACTTACTAAGATGGATTCTTGGCATATTAATTTCCAGACTTGTTATTTTCCCGTATATACATTTAAGGGTATAAGTTCCCTTCTACTTATTTTTTAATTGTGCTATGAAGTATTTTCTTTTTTGTCCAGTTCGACAATTTCATTATGAAATAATATGGCTCGTTTATGAGCCATAGTTATATAGAAATGTAGTTTTGTTTTTAATTTCCAAATTAAATATCCAAATTCCAAATTTCATTTTCGTTGTTGTTTTAACTTATTTCTAGCATGAAGGCCTGGTGGTTAGAGTACATATTCTGTAGAATTCTAGTTCTTTGAAATTTGATGAGACTTACTATATGGTCCAGTTGTTTAATTTTTATAAACATACATATTTGGACAGAATATGAATTCTTTATTTGTTGGGGCAGTTTTCTGTATATGCCCCATTAGTTCAGTTTGCTAACCATGTTGCACAAATTTTCTTTACCAATAGTGATTTTCTATCAGATTCTCTCAGGTACTAAGAAAAATAAGTTAACTCTTTCTCCCGTGATTTTGGAATTGCCCATCTCTTATGGGTTTGTCCAATTTTGCTTTATATATTTTGAAGCCATGTTTCTAGATACATACACAATTTAAACTCTTTATTTTTGAATTAAATCTTTTATCATTATGAAATGTTTTTATCTCTAGTAGTGTTCTTTATTTTTTTGTTTAAACTCAATTAACATAAAATGTATTATTAGTTTCAGAAGTAGAGGTCAGTGATTTATCAGTTTCATATAACACCCAGTGCTCATTACATCACATGCCCTCCTTAATGTCCATCACCTAGTTACCCCCCCCCAGTAACCCTCAGTTTGTTTCCCATTCTAAGAGTCTCCTATGGTTTGTCTCCTTCTCTGATTTTGTCTTGTTTTATTTTTTTCCTCTCTTCCCCTATGATCCTCCGTTTTGTTTCTTAGAATAATTGTCTTTTTCAAATTGACTTATTTCACTTAGCATAATACCCTCTTGTTCCATCCACATCGTTGCAAATGGCAAGGTTTCAAATTTTTTTGATGGCTGAGTAGTATTCCTATATATCTATATCTACACACACACACACACACACACACACACACACACACACACACAGACATAGACATCTTTATCCATTCATCTGTCATTGGACATCTGGGCTCTTTCCATAGTTTGGCTATTGTGGACATTGCTGCTATAAACATTGGGGTGCAGGTGCCCCTTCGGATCACTACATTTGTATCTTTGGGGTAAATACCCAGTAGTTCAATTGCTGGGTCGTAGTCAACTTTTTGAGGAACCTCCTTACTGTTTTCCAGAGTGGCTGCACCAGCTTGCATTCCCACCAACGGCGTAGGAGGGTTCCCCTTTCTCCGCATCCTCGCCAACATCTTTCGTTTCCTGACTTGTTAATTTTAGCCATTCTGACTGGTGTGAGGTGGTATCTCATTGTGGTTTTGATTTCTATTTCCCTGATGCCGAGTGATGTTGAGCACTTTTTCATGTGTCTGTTGGCCATTTGTATGTCCTCTTTGGAGAAATATCTGTTCATGTCTTCTGCCCATTTCTTGATTGGATTATTTGTTTTTTGAGTGTTGAGTTTGGTAAGCTCTTTGTAGATTTTGGATACTAGCCCTTTATCTGATAAGACATTTGCAAATATCTTCTTCCATTCCATCAGTTGTCTTTTGGTTTTGTCGACTGTTTCCTTTGATGTGCAAAAGCTTTTTATCTTGATGAAGTCCCAATAGTTTATTTTTGCCCTTGCTTCCCTTACCTTTGGAGACGTGTCTAGCAAGAAGTTGCTGTGGCTGAGTCTAGTAGTGTTTTGCTTAAAGGTACAAATTGTCTTACCTTAAGCTTTCATTTGGTAAGTATTTGCATAATGTATCTTTCTTTTTTACCTTTTATTTTCAACCATTCTGTATCCTTTTTTTTTTTAATAAACATCTCCTATAAATTTAGTTCAAAAAAATCTGCCTTCTTTTGATTTGAGCATTTATTTCATTTGCGTGATAGAATTAGTGGTAAATATATAGGTTTAATCTTACCATTTTATTATATATACTTTGTCACGTCCTTTATTTTTTGGTTGTTAACTCTTAAAACTTTTTAATTTTCATTTTTTTCTTTTTGTTTGGAAGCAACATACTTTGTTTATCTAGACTATATGATCAGTCTAGAAATTACAGCAAGTATACATATTTAACAAAATTAATCAGTGCCTTTTTCCATTTCCTGTACTAGGGCTTAGTGGACTTTCAACTCCCATCTAGTCACCTTCCAACTCATATGTTATTGTTGTCCTTTATTTTGATACCACATTCAAAGACCCTATAAAATATTACTATTCTTACTTATTGCACCGAATTACTTACTAATTTTTTTGTTCTTCAGTAATATTTGCATCTTTGATCTTGTATCTAGGATCATTTTTCTTCTGTCTTAAGCATATATCCTTTAGGATTTCTCCTCCTCTTCCGAGAGAGAGAGAGCTCATGTATGCGAGCAAGAGGAGGGCAGAGGGAGAGAATCTTAAGCAGGCTCCACACTCACTGTGGAGCCTGGGCGGGGGGGCTCTATCTCACTACCCTAAGATCATGGCTGGAGCGAAGATCAAGAGTTGGACACTTAACCAGCTGAGCCACCCAGGCACTCCTGTCATCTCTGTTTTGATGAGAAATGAGTTTGATAGAACTTTGGGTATAGGTTGCAGTACTATTATATATGCCCTTTTTTTTTTTTAAATCTTGGATGAGGTTTGAACATTTTTTTTTCCCCTCTTGGTAAAAACTTCCTAAGTTTCATTTTTTATCATGTACTTTTTAAGAGGATATTCACTACTGGAGACAAGAACAGCTTGTGCCTAGTTAGGACTGTATGAAATGTGTTTGTAATAGTCTTAATCATAGGGGCAAAAAAGAGGTGGTGTTGGACCTAGAGACTTTAAATAGTTTTAAAATTGTTAACGACTCGGTCTTAGCATGCTTTCTCCTAAGTGATATTTTCATTTCTTTTGCATAGTTTTACTTTTATCAGACCCTTCTGATTTCCTGCTTTAGATGTTTGTCTGAAATAGAAATACTAGCAACTGCCTGACTTCCTCTTAAAACATAGAAGTAATTTTTTTTAAAGATTTTATTTATTTATTTATTTGAGAGAGAGAAAGAGAAAGAGAGCATGAGAGGGGGGAGGGTCAGAGGGAGAAGCAGACTTCCCGCTGAGCAGGGAGCCCGATGTGGGACTCGATCCCAGGTACCCCAGGATCATGACCTGAGCCGAAGGCAGTCGCTTAACCAACTGAGCCACCCAGGCACCCTGGAAGTAATTTTTAAACCTAGTTCACAGTAATGTTTAAATGGCTCACTTTTTAATTTGTTTTTGAGACTTTCAAAACAGTGGAGTGAGTGTTGTCATATTTTTATAGATGAGAATGTCATTATTTCAATAGAGAGCCTAAACTTTTGCTGAATCATATAAAATATCTACAAGCAGGCATATCAAAACAAAAGGCAAGATCTTACAAGAGAGGAATATAGGAACATGGTGAGTATTTGGGATGCAGAGGTATCAACTTGTCATTTATTTGAGATCTTAAAAGGGAATTCTTTTAAATTAAAACAAATTACTAAAAGCAATGTATTTTGAAAAAAAATCTTTACCCTGCTTTAATCGTTGCAGCATTTTTATTGTTTCAAGGGATTTCAAGCTTATAACTTTGATTTCTAGAAATTAAACTTGTTCTGTTAAAAAATAAAGTTTCAGGGGCGCCTGGGTGGCTCAGTCGTTAAGCGTCTGCCTTCAGCTCAGGTCATGATCCCAGGGTCCTGGGATCGAGCCCCGCATCGGGCTCCCTGCTCGGCAGGAAGCCTGCTTCTCCCTCTCCCACTCCCCCTGCTTGTGTTCCCTCTCACTGTCTATCTGTCAGATAAATAAAATCTTTAAAAATAAATAAATAAATAAATAAATAAATAAATAAATAAATAAATAAATAAATAAAATTTCAGGGCACCTGGGTGTCTCAGTGGCCAACTCTTGATTTCAGCTCAGGTCAACAGTCTGCTTGAGATTCCCTCCCTCTCCCTCTGCCCCTTCCCCTGCTCACTCTCTCTCTCTTTCTAAAATGAAATAAATAAAATCTTTTAAAAAGATAAAGTTTCTGTAGCATGTAATATTACTCTTTACCAAAGCCTTAATAAACATTTGCATTATTACTTTTCTTTTTGAAGACATAAAAGAAGATTCTTAAAGCATGTCATTTTATTGAAAGTAGCTATTCCATGTAACCTACTCCAGATCCATCTGGACTATTTATTGATAACCCCGTTTCCCTGGCAAGAGGCAATAATGCATATTAGGATAGATTAAATGAGAGTCATCTTTATCATTTTTCTCTGTAAAATGCAAATACATATTTTTTTAAGTCATAATATTTTTGTTTGGCGTGGTTATATGATTTAATATTATAACATGAATCAATGTCAAAAAGCTAATAAGAGAATTGGGTAGTTGGTAGTGTAGAGGGATATGAGAGGGCTGGAATTTATAGATTTATAAATTTATAGATTTCTAGCTTTTGTTTTATGTTAAGCCATGATTTCTTTCAAAAGAAGAGGTGTTTGGTTTGGTTTTTATTTTGTTTTTTGGTAGAACAGCTAACTTCTCAAACAAGCCATTGCTTACAAGGAACCACTTGCAAACAACAGGAATGCTTCAGTAAGTAATCTAGGGTAGGGCAAACCAGCATTCCAGAGAAGATATGAAACATAAAAAGTAAACTTTAGCCACAGTAGCAGTAGGTCTTCATTTAAGAGGGAGATTACATTGTTTCCTTTAAATCATAAATAATTGGGTGCCTTGGTGGCTCAGTCGTTAAGCATCTGCCTTTGGCTCAGGTCATGATCCCAGGGTCCTGGGATCGAGTCCCACATTGGGCTCCTTGCTCCACAGGAAGCCTGCTTCTCCCTCTCCCACTCCCCCTGCTTGTGTTCCCTCTCTCACTGTGTCTCTCTCTGTCAAAAAAATAAAATCTTAAAAAAATAAAATAAATCATAATTTTTTCAACTCTTTTCATTATTTTAAGATTGGATTTGTTTAATATGTAGTAGAATGATCTGGTATGGCAAGTTCTCTTTTCCAAAGTCTTGGTTATTTTCATGTGTTGTTGAATAGGTAAATTTTGCCGTGTCTGTCATAGTATTTTATCTTAGATTGTAATAAAAAAATAGTCTATTATATGTATGTTAGTCCATTTTATATATATGTATATATATATATCCATCTTTATATTTAGTCCAGAGAGTTGAAAAGATTTTGGACTTTGAAATTGGGCTTTATACCTTTTTGTTGGGAGTCCTCGGGCATGTTATTTAACTTCTCTAAACCTTACTTTTTTAACCTTTGCAATAATTAATAATCCTCATAGTGTAGGTTTTTTTTAAGGAGTAAATTAGTTTAACCTTTGTGGTGTTTTGCTCACAGTTGGTACTCAATAAAAGTCAATTCTTTTTTCTTTGGTAAGACTTTTTTTGAAAAGTTATTTCCAGATTTGATGCTGTATCTAAGTAATTTTCTTTGTGTTTCATAAGAGTCTCCACAGAAGAGTAGGAGACATCAAAGAGAATTGTTGTCTTTTAGAAGAGTGAAGACAAAAGGAATTCATTAGGGAAAGAGGGAGACAAATTTAAAAGTTCCCCAAATAATTTTTTTCAAATGTTTGCTTGGCTACTCTGTGCAAAATGGTGTGCCTTGTTAGGTTACCATTATATACTAGGAATGTGCTTTATTGAAAGTAGTTGTTTTATGCACGATTTTTTTTTAATGTTAAGATACTAACATTAAGATGACTCAGAGGAAATGTCAATCATGTGGCTAGGAAAGTCCCCCTGTTCTCTGCCCTTTTTTTCTATTCTAAGCTTTTATTATATACTGAGCATATCTGATGTGCTATTAGCTGTCCATTTTTCAGGAGAAGATTAATTTTATCTACCTAGAATAAGACAATCATAATTTCTAATATTTTAAACTTGGAGTAGTTAATATTTTAAATGTTGCAAGTAATATCCTCTGCAAGCCTGACTGTAAATAAACTTTGGACATATTTGGCTCTCTTTGTCTTGTTATAAACAAGCTAATGTTAATGTATAAAGCACTGATTGTCGAAATGTGGATGTGTCTAGTGAGTTGTGAAGAATAGACATTTCAGGACTAACAAAGGCTATGAAAATGGCTTATGTCACAATATGTAACAATAACTATGTTACAAAATTCTTTTGAGGTTTAGAAAATAATTCCATATATTAGTTGTTTTGTGGCTTCTGGTAATTGTAGTACTCAATGCAAAAAAATGGGGAAAACAGGAAAGTATAAAGAAAAAAAACCCCAATAAAAAAATCATCCTAATCCTAGAAACCAAAGAAAACCACATAACTTTTTGATGCATTACAGTGTTTTACCTTTTTCCACCTGTGTGTCTCTGTGTGTATTTACAAATTATTTTACAGAAATTATATAATGTTGGGGAGTTCTTTTTGCTTTGAAAATTACTAACAATATTTTCATAGGACAATTGTGTTTGATTAAAGAAAAACAACATGAAGGTCTTGATGGGTAGAGTATTTGTAAGCTTTTTAGGTTAGTAGGAGTGGGGGTAGAAGGATTGGTTGAAGAAACAATTAGAGAATTTAATTTTACTTGCAATGTTCAGAAGGACTTGAAAGATCAGGGATGGGATCCTTCATTTGAGTAGAACTCTTGATGTGATCACTGCCATAGCAGCTCTTAAAAGAATTTTCCCTGGTGGATTATGAGTTCCCTTTCCAAATAGTGCAATAACGCCTAAGGGTTGAAAGAGGAGATGAAGACTTTCCCAAAATGAACATAAGGTAAAATCGGCCAGACACACATAGTTCCAGTAAATATATTGGGTTATAACAGTGGTGGAATCTTAGTGTGCCAGAATTTGGAAGGAACCTCTGGCCCTATCCAACTCTTAAAAACAAGTTTTACAAATAAGGAACTTACTTATCAAAGTTGTATAACTAATTATAATTAGTATAAGAGACTTATGTAATCTGGCAATTGGTTACTGTTAAAAAAATGAAATTTATAACTTTTCTAGTTTTCTCTATTTTTGCTTTGTATTTTTCATGTCTGCAGTTTCCTTGTCTTTCTTAGTTTTCTATTCGTCTCTGTATATTCCTGTCTTTTACTTTTTTCTTTCTCTTCAGTTAGCCATTATGTAGAATTAATGCATATTTTAAAATCATTGTCTTTATCAAATAATTGTCTTCTGTTTAATTTTTTAAAAAGGATTATTTAACTTTTATGTGTCTTTCTCAAAACTGAATAAAATTCAGTTACTCTGTTTTATGTCTATAGAATTCTAAATTAATGATATATATTTTACTATCATCTTATCATTATTAATAGGAGCCTCTGTTAATTTTATCTGAAAAAGAGCTTTCCAGTTCTTGTAATGGGAGAGTATTGGTCAGAGTAGGGTGGATGGGCAAGAATTACCAGAAAAGCCCACAGGGGAGTAGATTATGATAGAAACACTCTCACTAAAATAAGTCATGAATCGGGCGCCTGGGTGGCTCAGTTGGTTAAGCGTTTGCCTTTGGCTCAGGTCATGATCTCAGGGTCCTGGGATCCTTTCCCGGGAGTCTGGCGTTAGGCTCTGCTCAGCAGGGAGCCTGCTTCTCCCTCTGCCTTTATCCCTCCCCCCCTGCTCTTGCACTCTCTCTCACTCTCTCTCCAATAAATAAATAAAATCTTAAAAGAAAATAACTCATGAATCTACTTGTTCCCCTTACTATAACAATTAAAATATAAACGCTAATGTCTGAGTGCTGACTTCAAAAGGAAAGAATATTAGAACTTTCTTTTTACAAAAACTTTGAAGTCCTAAAGGCAAAGAAAAAGAGCAACTAGAGGCGTATATGGGTTGGAAGTTTTTAGTTAAAGCCATCTGAAAAGACTTGAAAGCTAAAGGGTGTGGTTGCAGTTGAGCTTCATAATTACCCAGAAAAGAAAGAAATTAGGGAGATGTCTGTACGTTACCCAGTCTGTGGCAAGTGTGTAAGTCACGGAGAACAGACAGTTTTACTTATAAATTCTTTGGAAAAGTATTTATGTTCAGTGACTAAATGAAGAAAAAGGGAAAACCTTTTTTCAGATTGAGATCAGAGTCAAATGATAGAATTTATAGTAAAGTTGTCTTTATAAATTATAATCTACATGGATTCATGTAAAAGAAAACCCTTGTTTAAAAAGTAAGAATATGTTATTATATGACATGACAAGTCCAGAGGTAGATTTCATGGTTGGTCAGTTCAGTGATCCAGTTTCTTTTCCTGTCTCTGCTTTGTCGTCATTATTGAATTGACTTCATTCTCATACCTGTACAGATCCGTACATCGCATACAGATAGGAAAATTTCCAGAAGAATAAAAGTAGATTTATCTTCTTGGTATGTTTATTTATAAGCAAAGGAAACATTGGATACATTAGCCAGAATTGGGGTCCACACCATTCTTAAATTAATCTTTGTTGAGGGACATGGGATTAGGGCTTGATAATTATTGAAATAGATACATATGGGGAGTTCAATCTATGGCAGCTAGTGTAACAACTCCTCTTAAGAAGTAAATTACTAATTTATTGATGAAATAAGTTCAGAAGTAAGGCAGAGTGAAACACAAGGCCCTGCCTACCACTTAAGAGCTGCATGATTTTGGTTAAGTTCCTTAATTATCTCTAAACACACGTTTCTCCATTTGTAAAACAGAGATGATAATGCCTAGTTCATAAAGTTGTTTTTTTAATTAAGTCATATTTAGTCTATCTTAACTAAGACAAAATGAATCTTCCTGAAGATATAAGGGCCTACACCAAAGTTGTCATGGCACTCATTTTCTTCTCTAGTTTTCTTGTATTTGTCGTGACAAAAATGGGGGAAAACATAGTAAATTTAGTATGAGCTGCCACTAAAACAATTTGTTTACATGGTTGTGTCAACTAATACTTTACTATTTATATTTGATAGCGTGAAAACTGAAGTGACACATTTTCTAAGAATGTGCTTTTTAGTAATTTCCCTTAATATAGGCTTTTTCGTTTTTTTGCTATAATAAAAAGTGTAAGCCAGTTAAGATATAAATAATTCTCTCTCATTCTTGGATATTTGCAGATGGTTTGTTCAATCAGTACATCAGTCAACAGGAATATAAGCCACGATGGAGTCAAATTATTCCCAAAAGCACCAAAGGTAAGCCTTATTTTCTGGGTTGTGAGTGGTTTTGCTTTAATGTCTGTTTCATTTTTCCCAGGGCAGCTCAAGTTTTACAGTACTTTGTGTGGGATATCAAGTGTTTAACATAAGATATAGGTTCCTTAACTAGATAGAGGAGTTAGTTTACAATATTAAACTTTTCTTGTAAACCTTTTTGTTTTATCACTACAACAGAAGATTGGGCAGTTTTAACACAAAATCCCCTCATAAACTGTGTTTATAGAGGTACTGTAAAATTATAGGCATAGTGTTGTCATGCCAAATGCGTTCCTGATACACCTTCAGTTTTGCAGAATTGCTCACTAAAATGAACAGGGCTTATGAGGAAAGTAGAAATGGGGCATGCCATTCTAAATCTCTGGAACTTTTGAAGCAGATACGAATGAAAACTAGCGTGGTAACCCTGATAAAAATAAATACTGGTACAGTTAACTCCTTACAGGCATTTCTGTTGAGCATCACAGTGAGATTGGAGGCTTAAGCCCTGGGACTCATGCTTCCTTCTTTCAGCTGTCAACCTTAGAGGGTATTTATCAAAACTTAAAATCTGATCCAGAGCATAGTCTTCTCCATTAATCCATTTTTTAATACAGGGGAAAGTATTTGTCACTTCTTGATCTTGACTCACTGCTTTGCCAGATGGTTAATGTAGTGGAAAGTGTAGCAATTGTTTAGTGCAATTACTTGCATTAAAGGAAGGCAGTTCTGTGGATGTTTAGCTTTTTTCTGACAGTCCATAAATTACTAAGCACTTCTCTTTAATTGGGAGAAAGCTCTCCCCTGATAGTGTTAAACATTAATATACTGGAGAAAATTGCTTACAAACCTCCATAATTTCTGTTATTCAGACATCATTTCTCCTGCTTTATCAGTCATTTTTGAGGTGATTTTTGTCAGAGAAACACATGTTGTAGCAGATTGTAATTGTGTATTTGAAAACTAATGGGTTAAATATATAAAATGCAAACATATTGACAATAAATTTATTTTAGTGTCTTACTCTGTTCTTGAAAGTGGCAATACTGACTGGGCGGGGAAGAAGGAAGAAAAAGATAAAACCTCAATGATAACAAGCCGTGCAATCTTAACATAACTATATTGGAAAGGAGAAAGAATTTGCAGAGGAGTTCTGAATGAAAAGTCCTTGAATACAGTAGAAATGGAATGATACTTCAGTTTGGCGTGATATCTTCCCTATATAAGAACTGACATTTCAGTATTTTTCACAGTACCCCAGTGAAATTAGTAAAACCGTGGATGGTCCCTGTTTTATATAGGAGAAAGCTGAGACATGGAAAATTATTAGCTGAAGTAATATATTTCAGTTAATAGGGGAGTTATAAAGAAAAAGTTTTCTGGTTTATATCAAGACAGGCATTAGAATCCTGCAACCTGTTGAACCATTGAAATGAAGTTGTATCTTTATATAAGATTTGATATAAAGTAAGATATAATACAAGTTGAACCATAGTTCTACAGAAGTTTAAAAGTTTCCCTGATTATATTTCAAACTGCCTGTTAATCTCCATGATGAAAATAGGAATCAGAGGGAAGTAAATCTTACACTTCTCGGTCAGTACTCAAGTTATGTGGTAATATAAATTAATACAAAACTTAATAACATACTGGTTTTCAGTAGCTTAGTTGTATGAACTTTAAAACTGCTCATTATACTAATTAGGTATGCTTGGACTAGAGACCTGAGATCTAATTCTGTAACTGTTTTCCCCCTTCACTTTGTCACGCCAATAGTTTAGAATTTTTTGTCTTAATGTTTTTATGGAATATCCTGCCTCCTTGCGGATTTATGGCACTGGTCATAAATACATTGAAGAATGTTTCCTGTTGAATTAATAGCCTGAAAAAGAGCAGGGTAATTATTATAAACATAAATATATTATTTCTTTTGAGTCTTTTTACTTGTTCTTGATATTGAAAGAATAAATTTGGTTTTTGTTTTTTGTTTTTTGTTTTTTTTTAAGATTTTATTTATTTGACAGAGAGAGACACAGCGAGAGAGGGAGCATAAGCAGGGGGAGTGGGAGAGGGAGAAGCAGGCTTCCTGCTGAGCAGGGAGCCTGACGCGGGGCTTGATCCCAGGACCCTGGGATCATGACCTGAGCCGAAGGCAGACGCTTAACGACTGAGCCACCCAGGCGCCCCTGAAAGAATAAATCTGTTTTAATTGTACTGCTCATTGCAGACTTATGAATGCAGTTACTCTGGATTTCCAGTTATTCTGTTATTCTTTTTATTTATTTATTTTTTAAAGATTTTATTTATTTGACAGAGAGAGAGATAGCAAGAGCAGGAACACAAGCAGGGGGAGTGGGAAAGGGAGAAGCAGGCTTCCCGCCGAGCAGGGAGCCCAGTGTGGGACTTGATCCCAGGACCCTGAGATCATGACCTGAGCCGAAGGCAGATGCTTAACGACTGAGCCACCCAGGCGCCCCTTTTTTATTCTTTTTAAAGAACATATTTGTTTCTTCTTCAGGTGATGGAGAAGATAACCGACCAGGAATGAGAGGGGGCCACCAAATGGTTATTGATGTTCAAACAGGTGAGGAATATTTGCAGTGGAAAGCAAATTCTTTTAAAAGTTATACATTCTAAAATATAAGGTAAGCACAAAGATACTTCTTCCATTCATTGCAGAGGTGAAATACCAGCCGTAATAACCAAGTAGCAAAGAAAATAGGACATTAGCCACAGATTTAACATAAAGGAGGTAGTAACACATGAGGGAAGGGAGACTGCTGCACAATTGATATTAGGTAACCTAAAAGAAATGTGCTGCCCTTTCTAGCTGTGAGTGTGTGTGGTTTTATATATGTTTGGTTTTTGTAGTAAACTGTGGAGTATTTCTGGGTTTTCGGTGCACTTGTATTTTAATGCTGTAATATGGGAATTATTGCAAGAGAATGAAGATATTTTTTGAGAAAGAATATCAAATTAAGTAGCTTAAGTGTTGATAGACCCACTAATTGCTTAACACTCTTCATAAACCTATAAATAATTTGTTTTAGCTATTCTTTTTTGCTGCCTTTTAGACTTTATTCTGTAACTTGGTAAAATTTTTCTTAGGTTTCTACAGCCTGGGACAACTTAGATACCATTGTATTTAGAGGTTAATGCTAAAATTATAGTAGGTTTTAAATTACCATCTGGAAAAGCAAATACCAAGAATTCAGTATAATTTTCCTTTATTATTTGGTTTTAGAATACTTAAGGGAGTGTCAGTATCCATTCAAGTAATATTTTACTTTTACTTTTTCAGTTCTGTTACTGTGTTATGCTGATTCATGGTGCCTCAGGAATAATTTTTGTTGACTCACATCATAAAGTAATTAAGAATAAAAATTATCGCAGTTTAGATAATTATCTTCTAGGCATTAATGTATTTTCACAAATGTTTTCTAAGTAACAAGAAGAGAGGTTATAATATCTCTTAAAATAAATTGCTAAATTTGTATAGTAACCTGTGAGCTGGTTTAGGAGTATTACTAGTTTCTGTATGGAAGAGGTTCATTTCAGGGCATCTGAACTTGCTCCCCTAATGTTGGTCTATCTCCCCAAATCCTTTCCCTCCCACAGATACAGGTTTGACTCAGCTGTAGAGTCTTAGGCTTCCTTTCTTCTGAAAATCCAATAAATATACATATGCGTTCCTTTTTTTTTTTTAAGATTTTATTTATTTATTTGAGAGAGAGAGACAGTAAGCACAAGCAGGGGGGAGGGGCAGAGGGAGAAGCAGACTCCCCTTTGAGTAGGCTCAACACGGGGCTCAATGCCAGGACCCTGAGATCATGACCTGGGCCAAAGGCAGATGCTTAACTGACTCAGCCACTTAGGCACCCATGTTGTTGGTTATATTCTAATATATTTAAATTTTCTGATGATTCTGCTTATTCTTTTCTAGTATATAGACTATGCTTCTTCAAGGCTGTAGTGATCATTACCTTGGGATCTAGGTAGAAAAATTAACTGTTATATAGAGCTTTGCATTCCTTCAGGCAACGTTTGATGCTTTCTGAATTTAATTTAGGTACAGAGCAGAATTTGGGATATCTTTGGATTTGCTCTTTAGAAATCCTTCTATTTCTATTATAAAACTATTAATAGTATCAGTTACCAAGGTATTTTCCTATCATGTCTGTACCAGAGCCCTCTTATAACGGATACCATGAGATTGATCTTAAATCATCTTCAAAGAGATTATATTTATTGTTAATCTTTGAAAGAACTTTTTCTAGTCTGGTCTTGCTGACATAGCAACCAAATATAATGGTTGAGGGTTCAGTTTGTGAGAAGGCAGTGTGTTAGACATACCTGGGGTTGAATCCTGACTTTACCACTGACTTTTTATTTGATCATGAATGAGTTATGATGATTAAAATGGGAATAATATGTTATTGGGAGAGTTAAATCAAATAATGTATTTTGTATATAATGTATATATTACTTATGTAATATGTATTTTTATGTGCAACATTATGTACAGTATATACTGATTGGTTTTAATGAGAGAATTTTATGTAAGTCTAGAGACCTTTTTAATTTTTGGTTTGAGTTTTTGACAGAATCACACAGTGGAAATATTTTAAAACAATTTTAAAACTTTGGAAAAATAATTTAAAACAACTTGAAAAGCAGTCTTGGGGGAAAAAAATAACTTACCCATAATCCCACATTTTAACTAACCAATGTTATTTCAGTATATTTGCTTCATCTTTTATCTGTGTTGTCCTGACTGATATTTTAGAGAGGAAGGGAAACCATATACTTCTAAGATTTTTAGAAAAAAAAATTAAGAATTTTGCTGATAAGGATTAGGTAGAGTTAGTAGTAAAGAATGACTTTCCCCAAGTAGAGTTTGAATAACCTAGAAGTTTTATCTTAATAAAGTTGATGCCAGAGTAGTGAAACGTAGTAGAGACCCCCAGTCATTATTTTAAATATTCATTTTAAGGATTTCTGGAGCAAGGGCTCTTAATCTGGTTAAGTTATATACAAAATTTTGTTTGTATGTACATTTTTCTAGGAAGAGAATCAGATCATCAAAAGGACTCTTAAAAAGTTAAGAAGACCTTCACTAGTGTAAAACTTCATAGAGTTCATTTCATCTTTAAAGTGGCTTGTATTTCAAAGCAATTATTGCTTCCCAGTGTTTCATGTATCTTGTTTTCTTAAAAATATAATGGTTCCTAAATTTTTTTTATTTTTTTATTTTTTTTTTCATTTTGCTCTAGCTCTAAGGGTAGAGTAACAATTTAGAAAAGTACCTGATAGCATACATTTTACTACTTAATTTCAGAGCTTTCTGTCATCCTAAGTGAATTCTGTCATTTATACCATGGTAGAGAAGAAATATAGTATTTTGTCCTACTGAATATGTATGTCAGTTTTATTGACTATGATCCCTATACCTGGCACTTCTCCAGTTCGGTTCTTTAACTCTGGGTAAAATAGGGCAAATAGAGAGAAAAGGTATATCTATTCTGTTTCAATGTGGAAGTTTGTTCAGATGAAAATTTAAATGTTCATTGTACCACAAAGTTCTTTGTTGGGTAACTCTCGTTGAATTTGAGAACCTATAGTGCCAGCCTTTTTTCATCTCTCAGGATAGGTAATGAGACTCAGGCAAAAATCCCAGTATTTGATAACTAAATAGAGGTTAAAGGCGTGTTGCTTGTCACTTGGTAGAGCCCTTCTATGGAAATCTGAACCTTTGTTCTGTACTAATTATATGAAAGTGTTTGCTTGCTTGCTTCTTTATTCCTTTTTTTTCCACAGTGCCATATATAGGTTTTCCTTAGATTCCTTAAAGAAACTTTTGAAGGAAATAGGTGAATATGGGTTTTAGTTGTTATTTACAAACATATTCACTTAGCTGTATTTCTTTAGCTTCCAATGACATGAATCTTTTTTCTTTCATATAGTTACCAGAAAGGAATTCTGGTAAGAATACAAAGTATATTGAAATATATATACAGGAAATATATATTGAATTCAACCAAAGTATCAGTCTCTAGATTTGTAATCATAGCTTTATGTAAGAATATAGTTCTGTTTATAAAGGGAGGCAGATGAATCCAGTTGATAATCTGCTGGGTCATAAGAGTTCAGGGGAATGGCTAAAGAAGGTAAGGTTAAAGAACATGTAAAATAGATTTCTCCTTCTAATTCATTCCTCTCTACAAAATTCTCATGTCAATTTAAGGTCTTATTAACTGCATTTTCAGAAGGATTAAACTCTTGAATTAAATGTTCTGACAGGGTTTCATTTTTATCTTGAATATAAATTTATGTTTCTTAAAACTTTTTTTCCATTTCATTTGTTTTTCTCAAGGTATCTATATATTAAACTAAGAATTAAGTTACCTTCCTTCACTATCCTGTTAACTCTTTTCCTACCTCTTCTTTTTGACACATAAATTTTGTTTAATGTTGGGCCCATGCTATGTGAGTGTGTAGGGTTTGTATTCTGTACTGTTTCAAAGTGGAAACATGGATTTAATTATGAAAATAGTGTGCCATCTTGTGGAGGATTATTCATTCAGCACAGTCTGATTTACCCCTAAGAATGAATAGAAGGATAAATCTTGCATTTGGGCTCATAAAATAAAAAGCCTGCTTCTTTGTGCTGAATGGTGAAAAGACAGTGATGTGTTAATATTTCTACCTTATTTTTAGTATATTTAAGATGTGTATATTAGTATTGCTGGTGGTAAGTCACTGGAGGATTTATTTAGTACTGGTACCAAAAAGACTTGTGCTAAAGAATATGGTTGAATTTGTTTTTGTGGCCTCAGAAATGACAGATTGACTCACTGATTGATGATTGATTCATTCAGTCTCAGAATGAAATTGGTTTGATATTTTGAACATAGGCTATATTGGTCACTTTATTTCCAATCCCTCTCTTTTTCTGGCTTCTTCTTCTCAGTCAAGTCCTATAATGCTGCAAGTTCAGAGCTGGCCTTGTTACATCTCTGCTTGGGATCTTCTGAAGCTCCTCGATGGTCTGTGGAGTTGAGTTCAAAGCCTTTATATTGTCATTTAACCCCTTCTATGATCTGGCCACTACCTGTCTTTTTAACATCATCTCCACCTGGTACTTTGTGTTCTTTTAAATTGACCAATGCATTTACTCATCACACAGTTTTAACCACTTTGCATGCATTATGTAATTTAATACTCATAGATAGTAGCTTTATGGATTAGGTGCTGTGGTGTGCTATTTTGGACTTGAGGAAACCAGTGGTTAAGGAACCCAGCTGTGGTGGTAGAACTGCCATTCTATTGAGATCTGCCTGAGTTTAGAGTCCATGTGTTTTAAAACATTTCTCATGTGGGGCGCCTGGATGGCTCAGTCGGTTTAGTGTCTGCCTTCAGCTCAGGTCATGATTCCTGTGTCCTGGGATGGAGCCCCCACATAAGGCTCCCTGCTCAATGAGAAGACTGCTTCTCCCCTCCCTCTGCCCCTCTGCTCCTGTTCTCTCTCTCCCTCATGCTCACTCTCTCTCAAATAAATAAAATCTTTTTTAAAAAATTAAAAAAATAAAACATTTCTCATGTGTTTTTCTGTCTCTGTGCCTTTGTTATACTTTTTACCGTGCTTGAAACGTTCTACTCTCTTTCTCCCATTCTGCCAACAGAGGCACCGTCTTTTTTTTTTTTTTTTTAAGATTTATTTATTTAGAGAGGAAAAGAGCATGCATGTCAGCAGGCAAGGGGCAGAGGGAGAGGGAGAGAATCTCAAGCAGACTTCCCACTGAGCACGGAGCCCTACATGGGGCTCCATCTCACAACCCTGAGATCATGACCTGAGCCAAAATCAGGAGTCTGACGCTTAACTGACTGAACCATCCAGGTGCCCCCAGAGCCACGTTCTGATGCATAGGTCAAATACCTTTCTTGAGTCCCCTCAGGTATATACTCTCTTCCCTCTTTTGAACTCGGATGGTGCTTTTTACCTTTCTTATGGCATTTAGTCTGCCCTGCATATGATGATTTATGTACTTGTGTTATATTCTTGATTAGATTGTAAGCTCCTTGAGGATAGGGACTGTCTTCTTTCTTTTCTGTGAAATACCTTATCAATTCAGACTAGCCCTGGGAAAACATTGACTGTACGTTCCTCTGAGTGCTGGGAGAAATGGATAGCCACAACAGCCTATGTGCCTTTAAGAAAAAAATATAGAGAATGGGTTGCTGCTTGAGGAAGACTGTACTGCACAGGGATGTACGTGAATTGTTACATGAATTGCTATGAATTGTTACGTAAGGATAAGCATGAGACTGGACCCTGTTGCAAATAATGTTTTCTTTTTTCTGTTTCCTTACTTCTTAATACAGTTCTCTCCACTTATTTCTGTAATCTTTAAAAGTTTTTGATACCCTTTATGCATTAAATGATACTTTTGCTCATGTTTGTTTCTAGATAATATTTCATCTCTGAATGATTTAACTTAAATGATTAGATGATATAATTAAAATTTTGTCATGCATTTTATTCAGGTATGTCAAAAGGTCCTGTTTCCATCTGATTCATTCAATTTTACTATTAAACTTCAGCTGGGACTACAAAGCATTCACAGACAAGAATGACATCTTGGATTGATTCCATTGGGATGCTTGCTCTCTGCCAGATTTTATTTTGCTCAGCTATCAATGAGGCTGTTGTGGAAATGTGGGTTTTCTTTGCTGTGAGAATTTATGCGTACAAAGAGACCTGCTTTTCAGAAAGAACATTGAGAACCCAGAGCCCAAGAGGAAGGGTTATTAAAGTTAATGAACCAGGGTAACCTTATCCAGAGGGTACCCAGAAACACTATAAAACAAAAGGTCAATTGCTATTGCTATTTTAGTTATACACCCCCTCCCTCTCCTGGCTTCAGAATTTAACAGGGTTAATTGCCTTTACAGTGAGGCCTTGGCAAATAATTTTTAAGCCAGATGAAAATTCTTTTTTTTTCCCTGTAAAACTTGAAGTATCTGGTATTGCTGCATGCCATTTGGGAAACAGAATGTTACTTAACTAATGATAATGAATTGTTTTATAGTTCTGAGATATGATAGTTTTTTAAGTTTCAAATAATTGCCATTATTTCACATTTGTACAGAGCCAGGAAGTTCTAGGTACTGAGTTAGTCATGGAATTGGATACAGTAATGCTGTTTTTATTGCATCTGTGGCACTTAGTTAACTACAGAGTATTTTTTATTTTTGTGCATGTTTTAAAAGTAGAAGTGCTGTTTGTGCTTGATAGCCTTCAGAATGTTTTCAGGTAACTTACAACTGAAGAACTACACCACAACACTGAGAGTTTTGTAAGTGAAAAAACTAAGACCCAGGGAGGTTATGTGGCCCGTATTTGATTTGATTGCCCAGTTAGCACTAGAACTCAATCCTGTTCCAATGGTATGTTCTTACCCAGAAGCATTGTTTTGATTTCTGTAGCTTCTGGGGCATAGAATGGGACATTTCACTTAGAAAATTCACTTAGTGTTTGAAATTACATGAAAATATGATAAAAATCTCTTAGAAGACAGTCCAGCTCTATGAATGTCAAGAATTTTCTTAATGATGTTACAGTATTTCTAAGTGTACTTTGAATTGTAACTGTTCATGATGGGGCCTAACTTAGATGACAGTCTCCACATAAATAGGCCTAAGTCATGCCAGTTAGGGAGTAGATAGCTTTACAATGTTCCTGTATGTCTTACTTAACTTTTTAAAAAAAGGGCACCTGGCTGATTCAGTCAGTAGAGCATGTGACTCTTGATCTTGCAGTCATGACTTCAAGTCCCGTGTAGGGCATAGAGCTTACTTAAAAAAAAAAAAGAAAGAAAGAAAGAAAGAGGGGCACCTGGGTGGCTCAGTCAGTTAAGTGTCTGCCTTTAGCTCAGGTCATGATCCTGGCCAGGGTCCTGGGATCAAGTTCTACAGCGGGCTCCCTGCTCAGCAGGAAGTCTGCTCCTCCCTCTCTCTCTGCTCCCCCCCGCCTTGTGCTCTGTCTCGTTCTCTGTCTCAAATAAATAAAATCTTTAAAAAAAAAAAAAAAGAAAAGAAAATGTAACTTTTTAAATAATTGGGGGGCTTGTGTAAGCAGTAGATATAAGACATTTAAAAGGGGGGAAATATTTGAAGAAAGTAGAGGCACTATTATAAAGAAGGAGGTGGATGATAACAGTGTTATGTATAAAGATTGTCACTATTCATGGGGCAAGAAATCAGTTTTGTTGCAGTGAAACAGCCCATGGATATAATAGACATTTCAGAGTTAGAAGAAACCTAATTTTCAAGATACCTGGAATGACTTAAAGGTTGACTTCTGAGGAGTTAAGCCTACCATAATATATTTGGAAAAAATTTCCCTAGTTTCCATGGGAATGCCAAGGCAGTACATCACCTTATTCTTGAGGTGTCTAGTTTTAACTCCCCAGAGCTAGTTTTAACCATTGTTTTTGATATTGCATTAGAAGGAAAACAGTTTTAATGTGAAGTTTTTTTATTTTTGTTTTTGTTTTTGTTTTTCAGAAACAGCTAGATGTATTTATGTTCTATTTTAGACCATATGTTCTTTTGGGATTTCTTTATTTTCTTTCTTTCTTTCTTTTTTTTTTTTTTAACAATCTGACACTGCATTGCTAGGAAGCTGCTAAATGTAAACTTTTTGTGGCTTAGCACAGAAACTCCTAAACTGGCAGTACATGAGATTCACTCTGGATAGTTGAAAAAAATACAGATTCTTCTTAACCACTGAAGACCTATGAAAGAATCTCGGGGAATGTCTCTTAGTTATTTGTATTTTTTACCAATCTCTCAAAATAGGTGGTCCTGCAGCAGCCTTTCCATATACCCATGTTTAGGAGATACTAGCCTAGTATATATTTTGAAATGTTACCCATTGACGA
Organism: Zalophus californianus; assembly: GCF_009762305.2. Taxonomy (NCBI): domain Eukaryota; kingdom Metazoa; phylum Chordata; class Mammalia; order Carnivora; family Otariidae; genus Zalophus; species Zalophus californianus. The sequence goes on from NC_045606.1 coordinate 85,208,503, forward strand.
ATTTCATTTTTAAGTTTATTTAGAAGTGCCTTTTTAAGTGATCTTAAAAACTATGGCTACATCTGGGTGCCTATATTTAAATTTTATCCTTAAGGGTTTTTTTATGCATATTTTTCTAATTTTCATAGAGACCGTATATTTGTTTGGTGGCTGGGATGGAACACAAGATCTTGCTGACTTCTGGGCGTACAGTGTGAAGGAGAACCAGTGGACATGTATCTCTAGAGACACTGAGAAAGAGGCAAGTTCTCAGACTTTTCATCCATCTATATTACAATAGGGGTGTGGGTGTACCCTTCTTTTTCTGGATGATTTATTTGTGTTCTTTTCTATACCCACAGTAGTAGCAGAAGTATTTGTGGTAAACAACTTTGGTTTAAGTATTCTTGCATTCTAGCTTCTATACCCGGTTCTTCAACTACTGTTACATGAACAAATCTATTTCATAGAGATAAATAGAAATGGGTATCAAATATAATAGTAGTTTTTAACTACTTTAGTCTGGAAATGTAACTGTGTAATAATATTTTTTCTCATGTTCCTGTCACCTCTACTTTTATTCCGAGTGTTCATCTTATTTTGATTTCCTCTGGAAAAATGTGCTTTTATTGTCCTTACCTTTTCACTCTTTTGGTCCCTCACTATTTGACTATATATCAGTTGTCACAAATGATAGATATTTTATTTTTGACTAAAATTGTATTCACGTGTGTGTCTATCGATACATATATACATAAAGCATTTCCTTAGTGAATAAGATGGCTTGGATTTATGGCTTTGAATTATGTAAGTGCATAATTATACACTAGTATAAAGCAAATGTTAACTGATTTATTTTTTCCAGATCTTTATAGAATTTTTTATTGTACCCTCCATCTAAGCTGTTTCAGATTATGAGGTGAAAAATAAACTTTAACAAAATGATGGGACCTGAAAATGAAAAGTGGGGGAAAAGACCTAATTCACAATGCACTGCTTTTAATCTAGAATGGCCATTTCAGAAGATCAGTGCTCTGTCTTTAATTCTAGGAAATTGGATTCTGCTTAGCGTGTTCCAGTGATTAATTTGGGTAGTTTTTATCTTTTCAAAGATATCTTAAATTCTGATTTCTATTTGTTATCTCTGTGAAAATCTGTAAAAAAAAATGGCCTTTGTCTTTCAGTATTAAAGTACCATTTTCTGAAGTGGTTATTTGTATCTTCAACAAAAGTAGAGATCTAAAAAAATTCCTAACTTATTTCTTTTAAACTATTATAAATCTAAGTTGATTGCATCTGTAATTATTCTTGCAGTAAGTCTAGGATTCATCCTGAAATCCTCCTTCTTCATTGAATATGTCTAATTAGTGCATAAGTTCCAACATTTCTAGCACCCAATACTGCATTTCAGCTGTCTTTCCTGCTCTACTCCTTTTGGCACTAATTCCAACACTATGGCTTCTTTCTTAAACTTTTGCCTCCGCTGTTAATCTGCTGTCTATTTTCCATTCATTAAAAAGCATATTTGGCCATGTGATACGTGCTTAACCCCTATGGTTAGCTTCAGTCCCTGTTTCACTTATGTCTTACATTCCGTCTATTCTAAGCACCCACCAAACCTCAGTGGCATATAGCAGTAGGTGTTTATTTTGTTGACGAGTCTACAGATTGGCTGCGTCATTCTTTTGGTTTTGGCTGGGCACATTCATGTGTCTCGGAGTCAGCTGGCTGTCAGCTAGTCTAGCATAGCTTCAAGCGGGGGCTACTTGGCTCTGTTCTACATAGTTGCTCACCTTCCTGTTGGCTAGCTGGGGCTTGGGGCATGTCAGGGGCAGGGCCGCAAGGAGAAAAGGTAGACATGAGCACACCACTAAATTTGTTATTGTCCCATAGGCCAAAGGAAGTCATATGGCCAAAGCTAGAGTCACTGTATGGTGAGGGGCACTATCAAAGGGCATAGATACAGGAAAGTGTGAATAACAGCAACAACAATCATAATGATAAGGCACTTTATCAACCTTAGCTCCTTTGGCTTAGATTATAAATTTCAAATTTCTCATCATATTTGGTCCCCATTTACTTTTCTTGCCTCATCTCCTGACTTTATGTGCCAGCCACACCTTTAGTTGCTGGAATTCAACTCTCTTACCTGATGGTCCCTTGGCAATAATGTTCTTTTCGCTTGAAATTAATAGAGGGTTCCTCCTCCCATGCATCTAGCTGTTACTTAGTAAACACCTATTTATTCTTAAAACTCAGTTCAGACTTTCTCGGGGAAACCTTTCTTGACTTTTCCACATAGAAGCTTCCTTTGGTGTGCCCACTTTTAACCACTTAATTCCTTCAGTAGGTAACTAAAATGAGTAGTTTACATTTCTGTTTCCCTACTTAGACTCTGAGCATGAATCATATGTTTATTCTTTAGTGAGCAAATAGGTGAGATAAATTAAATGAAAAATTAATGCTGGAGAAAAGCATGGGAAGATAAATACAAAATCAGGAGAGTAGCTATTTTGGCAGGAGAGGAGGTTAGTTTACAGGGGAACTCAGAGGTCATATTAATGTTCTATTTATGAAACTGGATGTGGTTATTTTTATATTATTTACATATGTTATATATAAGTAATATTTGGAATGCAATTAATAATTATTTTAGGGGCGCCTGGGTGGCTCAGTTGTTAAGTGTCTGCCTTTGGCTCAGGTCATGATCCTCGGGTCCTGGGATCGGGCCCCGCATTGGGCTCCCTGCTCCACGAGAAGCCTGCTTCTCCCTCTCCACTCCCCCTGCTTGTGTTCCCTCTCTGGCTGTGTCTCTCTCTGTCAAATAAGTAAAATCTTTAAAAAAAATAATTATGTTTGGGGGCCCTGGGTGGCTCAGATGGTTAAGCATCTGCCTTCAGCTCAGGTCGTGATCCCAGGGTCCTGGGATCGAGCCCCACATCAGGCTCCTGGCTGAGCGGGGAGCCTACTTCTCCCTCTCCGTCTGCCTCTTCCCCTGCTCATGCTCTCTCTTTCTGTCTGTATATGAATGAATAAATAAAATCTTTAAAAAATTATTATTTTAAACTAGTACTGGAAAAATACAGAAATTATTTTGATGAGAAGACCGTTGCTGTTATTTTGAAGTCAGTGGTGACTCGGTACTGGAGTTCAGATTCATTATGCGTTTATTATTGCTTTCTTCCTATAGATGCCTAAAAACTTTTCGTTAGTTTTTCTATGAAATAAATGGTAATAGTATATGGCTGTAGCATGAATATTCATTCCTTCCAAAATTGAACAGTGAATATTTCATATGTCTCATTTTATTTTCTATACCAGTGAGTGAGTACAAGGTATTATTTGATGATACCCAGGGCATGTGTTTCAAAAGTATGATATGCAATTAAGAGGCAGTATTAATTTAATTCACTTTAATTTACTTAAATATGTATCTAATAACACATTTAGGAGTTTGATAGATAATAGAATGGCTCAGCTCTTAAAGAGAATAATTACTTTAAATGTTCATATAGATATGCAAGTAAGTTTTTATAAAGGTTTGAAACAAATGTATTTTTCTTTAGTTTGCATTTTTATAAATTTCTTTAATGTCAAGCTTTATGGAAGACAGCTAGATTCTTCTATCTGCTTCTGTGTTTAATCTCTTGCAACATGTTGTTTTCCGTGAAATATATGAAGAAAATTGGACCTCACATGGTTATATTTTTGGAAAGGAGAGTAGTATTTTAATAACCTTTTCAGATATTTGCACATGGTCTATTTTGATCTCATATCCCAAAATGACAAGTGGTTCTTTCTTAAAGGTGATCGCATTATAGACTCTGAAACCATATCAGCTAATGTTTTGTATTGTTACATTCAAATCCATTGTTCTGTCTTGCTTTTTGAATAGGTCTTTTACCCATGCATGGTTTTTTTACCCATGTGTTGGTCACTTGAAAACTACTGGTTTCCTGAGTTCTGCATATCTTCCAAATGTTGAAATTTTATTATACAATATCAAAAAACCCATATTTGTCAATATTACTGTCAATTTCATCAGAAAAGTTTTGTAAGTATTGGGAAGGTATCAAGATCACAGTAGCAGGTAGAAGGTTTAAAAATTCTAATTTTTGCTTCAAAACAAATTTTAAAATTTGCTTTTATCATTGGCAACAAATTTTGTCAGTGTTTTTTTCAAAATGACATACTAACTATTCATTTTTTCAGAAAATGTCTCATAACCGTTATATCTGAATAACGGCACTTGGATTGTTAGTTTTCTTTCACATAAATAGAGTGTTCCATGGAAAAAGCGGCTGGGTCAGCTTGTAACTCAGTCACATAGGTGCATTTCCTTGAAATAACCACCATACATCAAGTAGCACTGTTTTATATAAAGTTTTCTAGTTTTCTAAATCTCTTTAATGTTTGGCTAATAGAAGGCAGCTGGATTCATATCTGCTTCTGTATCCAATCTGTTACTACATCAGAAGTCGTGTAGCCTCTGGAAAATTTCATGTACACTCAATAAGAGAATAAGAACGAAAGACAAATTCTTATCTTAGTGGTGTTATAAACAAAAACTGACTCTGTGGACTCCCTGAAGTGTCTTGGAGACCCAAGACTGTCCTCAGAACTGCTGCTTTAATTTAATCCGCAGACCCTTTCCAGATGTAGACACTTATCCATGTAATACCTCAGTAATGTCCTTTATAGATGTCCCATTGTCACTCCCAACTCCCATCCCTGACCAGGACTCATGATCATGCATTGCATTTCAGTGTCATGTGTCTTTAGTTCCTTTATTCTGGAATAGTTCTCACCCTTTCCTTATCCTTCTTGACCTTGACATTTTTGAAGAACACAGAGTAGTTATTTTGTAGACTATCACTCAGATGGATTTGTTTCTTGTTTCCTTAGGACTGGATTTAGGTTGAGCATTTTTAGCACAAATACCATGTGGATGACATTGGGTCCTCCTTAGAATATCCCATCAGGAGGTACATTGTATCACTTTGGTGTTACCTCTGATCACTTGGTTAAGGAGAGTGCCCTCCAGATTTTTCCCTTCAATAATTGATAAGTAACTTGTGGGAAGACATTCTGAGATTATGAAAGTACCCTATTACTCATGAAACTTTCACCCTTTACGATCCATTGATGAAACTACTATAGCTTTTTCCAGAGTGATTTTACCATTTTATATTCCTGCTAGAAATGTATGAGAGTTTGTTGCTCCCTGTCTTCTTTCCCTATTGAATTGCTTTGGCACCTTTGTCAAAAACCCAACTGATCATATAAGTATATGTCTCTTTTGGGATACTCTGTCCCGCTCCAGTATCTTTTGGTCTGTTTATATACCAGTATGACATTCCTTGAGGTCAGGTTAATGTAAGATCTCTTTATTCTTCTTTTTAAAAATTTTCTTTCTTTCTTATTAAATTATTATTATTTCTTTCTAAAAATTATAAATTTTAGAATCATAATACTGTCAGTTTCTAAAACTGTTGGGATTATGATTGGGAATGTGATAAATCTGTAAATCAATTTGGAGAGAATTGATGTCTTAATAATAATAAGTCTTCTAATCCATGAATGTAGTTAATCTCCATTTATTTCAGTCTTCATTCTTTGTCAGTACTCCTGGAGTTTTTAGATTGAAGTTCTTGGATATTTTTATTAAATTGGTGGTAGCGTATTTTGTTTTTTCATGCATTGTAAGTGAGACTTAAAAAAATGGGATGCCCGGATGGCTCATTCAGTTAAGTGTCGGACTCTTGATTTCAGCTCAGGTCATAATCTCAGGGTTGTGAGATCAAGCCCCGCATCAGGCTCCATGCTAAGCATGGTGCCTGCTTAAGATTTTGTCTTTCGGGGCGCCTGGGTGGCTCAGTCGTTGGGTGTCTGCCTCTGGCTCGGGTCATGGTCCCAGGGTCCTGGGATCGAGCCCCGCGTCAGGCTCCCTGCTCAGCGGGAAGCCTGCTTCTCCCTCTCCCACTCCCGCTGCTTGTGTTCCCTCTCTCGCTGTGTCTCTCTCTATCAAATAAATATATAAAATCTTTTAAAAAAATTAAAAATAGGGGTGCCTGGGTGGCTCAGTCGTTAAGTGTCTGCCTTCGGCTCAGGTCGTGATCCCGGGGTCCTGGGATCGAGCCCCGCATCAGGCTCCCTGCTCAGCAAGAAGCCTGCTTCTCCCTCTCCCACTCCCCCTGCTTGTGTTCCCTCTCTCGCTGTGTCTCTCTTTGTCAATTAAATAAATAAAATCTTTTAAAAAATTAAAAATAAAAAAAGTAAAATGTTTGGGCCTTTCAGCTCAGGTCATGATCCCAGGGTCCTTGGATCGAGCCCCGCTTCAGGCTCCCTGCTCAGCTGGGAGTCTGCTTCTCCTTCTCCCTCTGCCTTCCGCTCTCCCTGCTTGTGCTCTCTCTCTCTATCAAATAAATAAATACATCTGTAAAAAAAAAAAGATTCTCTCTCTCCCTCTGCCCCACCCTAAATTATCTTCTGTTTGCTTATTGCTAATATAGAGAACTAAGTTGGGTTTTTAATATTGCCTTTATATCATGTCACTTTTCTAAATTTACGTACTAGGGCGCCTGGGTGGCTCAGTTGGTTAAGCGGCTGCCTTCGACTCAGGTCATGATCCTGGAGTCCTGGGATCGAGTCCCGCATCGGGCTCCCTGCTCAGCGGGGAGTCTGCTTCCCCCTCTGACCCTCCCCCCTCTCATGCTCTCTCTTCTCTCTCATTCTCTTTCTCAAATAAATAAATAAAATCTTTAAAAAAAATAAATTTACGTACTATGTCTCATTGTTTCTTTGTTGATTTCTGAGGATGTTTTCAAGAAATAGTCATGTCATCTGTGAATAAATTTTACTTCTTCCTTTCCACTCTTTTTTTCTGTTACAAGCTTTTATTTTATTTTTTAATGCCTTATTGTGCTGACAGACTTCTAGTACAGTGTTAATTAGAAGTGATAGGGGTGCCTGGGTGGCTCAGTCAGTTAAGCTTCCTACTCTTGATTTCAGCTTAGGACATGATCTCAGGGTTGTGAGATTGAGCCCCAAGTTAGGCTCCGCATGGAGAGGGGAGTCTGCTTTAGATTGTCTCTCTCCCTCTGCCCCTCCCCCCACTTGTGCTTGTGCATGCGCATGCTCTTTCTCAAATAAATTTTAAAAAAGAAGAAGAAGTGAGAATAGACATCTTATCTTGTTTCAGATCCTAGTAAGAAAGCACTGGGTATTTCACCATTAAGTGAAAAATTAGATTTAGGATTTTCATACATTCTTTTTTTTTTTTTAAACATTTTATTTATTTATTCATGAGAGAGAGAGAGAGAGGCAGAGAGAGAAGCAGGCTCCCAAGGAGCAGGGAGCCTGATGCAGGATTCTATCCCAGGACCCTGGGATCATGACCTGAGCCGAAGGCAGACGCTTAACCATCTGAGCCACCCAGGCGCCCGATTTTCATACATTCTTAACTAGATTGAGGACGCTCCTTTCTATTCTTAGTTTGCTGTGAAGTTTCCTCATGAATGTGTGTTGAATTTTATCAAATGCTTTTTCTATATAAATAAGACTATTGTTTTCCTCTCTTTTAATGTGGTAAATTACCTTGATTAGTTTTCAAATGTAAAATTAATTTTGCATTCCTGAGATAAACCCCCTTTAGTTAAGAAATACCCTTTTTATATATACTGCTGCATTTTATTTAATAATATTTTGTTAAAGATTAGTTTTGTGTCTGTTCGTGAGGTATACTCGTTGCTGGTTGCCTGTAAAGTATTTTTCCTCCTCCTCCTTTGTAGTAGTATTGTTAATTGGCTTCAGTGTTCTGTTGTCCTCATAAAATAAGTTAGGAATATTATTTCTTCCTTAAATGTTTGATAAAATTTACCAGTATAGGTATCTAGGACTGGCATTTTCTTTGTGGGAAGAAAATTTTAAATTATAAATTCAATTTTTCAATAGTGACTTCAGATTTTCTCTCTCATCTTGTGTCAATTTTAGTTAAGTTTATAATTTTTCAAGGAATCTACATTGCAGATTTTACGTGTATTTTTCACAATAGCCCTTTTTTTCTTTTTAACTTCTAGTGAGCCTATAAGTGATGTTCCTGCTTTCATTTATCATATTTAGCAATTTGTGTTTTTTCTTCCTTTTTAAAAAATCAGTCTTGGGGCGCCTGGGTGGCTCAGTCGTTAAGCGTCTGCCTTTGGCTCGGATCATGATCCCAGGGTCCTGGGATCGAGCCCTGCGTCAGGCTCCCTGCTTGGTGGGAAGCCTGCTTCTCCCTCTCCCACTCCCCCTGTTTGTGTTCCCTCTCTCGCTGTGTCTCTCTCTGTCAAATAAATAAATAAAATCTTTAAAATAAATAAATAAATAATCAGTCTTGCTAGTGGTTTATAATTCTATTACTCTTTCAGGAAACCCACATTGTTAATTATCTCTATTTTTTGTCTGTTTTCTATTCTTTTGGTTCCTATTCTTATCTTTATTTCCTTTTTTCTTCTTACTTAAGGTATAATTTGCTCATCATTTTAATAGCATTTATGCTAATTCACCTGAAGCAAGAAGTTCTGTTACCTCCCCTGTTAAAATTTCACATTCTAGGATATATGGCATAGATTTATTACATATTATCCTATCTTTGTTTTTGAGGTTAACTGTGGATAACATTCTTTCAAAAAATAGTATTTCCATCCTATCTGCTGGAGATTTTCCTTGACAAAAATCTTTAAAAATAAGTTTTAAAATTAGTATGAATACTAAAGTGCAGATACAAATCAATTTAACATCTGGATTGATAACAATAATGTCAAATTATTCTTCCTGCCTAATATCTTTATTTATTCATTTAATCTAAATAACAATGCTAGAATACTCTTTTTATAATACTGCTTTTTAAATTCTGCTCTAGAAACCCATGATAGTTTATTGCCTGCAAGGTTACATTCAGTCTCCTCTGTCAGTCATTCACCAGGCTTCTGTTTCTGCCTCACTCTTCAACTTTCTGTAGTAGGAAGTCTTCATCTCAATCATAACCACACACATTGGATTAAATCTGTTTTTGCTTTTGTTTCTCTTATCTTGTGGAAAAACCAGCCTGGAATAATGGAAAGAACATAGTTTTTTGTTCTAGTTACACTGGGGTTTAGATTTTCTAGCTTACTTCCTAGTTTTGTTACTACGGACAGATTACTTAGACTCTGTGAAATGGTAATATTTCCTTATGGAGTTGTTATGTGGATTGAATGAAATATAGACATGCATACATTGTAATAATATGGATAGAATTTAGGAGATATTTAACAAATATTCTCTTTCTTTTCCCGCATTTCAACTAATCAAATCCTGCCCTATTGAAGTTCTCTTTTTTCCCCATGAACTCTATGTTTAGTTTATACTACACTACAATTTCTTTTTGCCTTTTACTCAGTCCAGTGATGTAAGTGATCTCAAATAATTAATTTTGTTGATAATATAGTGTTCTTCATACTGTGTTATTTATGTGTTATTTATTCACTCAGGAGTGTCAGTTTTATGTAATATAAAGGGTAAACAAAGAAGTCACATTTTGCATTTTTATTCTGGTGCTGTCACTAGTTTCCTAGCTTTCAGAAGGACACCTTTCCTCTTCGAAGAGGGTTATGTTTCCTCATCTTTAAAAGGAGATAATTAAACTAGAGATTTTATTAGGGTTCCTTCCAGTTACAAAATACAGCAATTCTACATATTCTTGGAGTATCTGCTTTGTGCTAGATTCTGATGAGGAATTTTAATGAGAAATATTTTAAAGACCAATTGTGTCTTTAGATTGACATGTACTAGAGAATCAAGCTGTGTGCACAAATGACTAAAATGCAATGGGTGTATAATAGAAGCCATATAAGTGTTCTAAACAGAGTGCCATAAGGTATACAATAGTTCATCTCTTCTTTCCTGGTAGGTTTTAAGCATTTCTGTGGTAAGATTTAAACCCTGTGTTGTACTTCTATTGCAAACCTTTTAATGAAAGTCAACAAAAAAGGATTTAATTTTATTTTTCTGTTATTCTTTGAATTTTTTTCTTTTTTCTTTCTTTGCTCTCCACAGAATGGTCCTAGTGCCAGGTCATGTCATAAAATGTGCATTGACATTCAACGAAGGCAAATCTACACATTGGGGCGTTATTTGGATTCCTCCGTGAGGAACAGCAAATCTCTGAAAAGTGACTTCTATCGTTACGACATTGACACAAACACATGGATGTTACTTAGTGAGGATACTGCTGCTGATGGAGGGCCGAAATTGGTGTTTGATCATCAGGTTTGGTGCACAGATAAATAATACGGTGGAATTAATTAGTGCTTAATAACTCTTGTTCTTAGGGTTTATTTTACATGTTATGCTGCATTTTCTATTGGTGATTTCCTACAAATACCTAGAATAGACAATAAAAATAACTCTTATTTCAGTAGGTATAAAGTTACCCTTTAATATTTTTTTTTCTCTTGTTTGGTGCAGGATAAAATACTAAGATCTCAGGACAACAAACGTTAATTTATAAAAACTTTAGAGAGTAGATAGAGCAGTACATATTAGGAAAAACTAATTTTATGATAAATGGTCATAACTCAACAATAACAACTTACACTCTTAAAACTTTTTATTCTACATTCCTGGAAGAAATTTAAAATTACTTTATAATGAGTTTGAGAATTTGAAATCTAGAGCTTTTCTTCCAATTTGAGTGAGATACATTTACTTTTGTATATAATCATAAACCCAATAAAAAGCAGATAGGAATGTGACATACACTAGATGAAGTTAAGTTTGAACTGAGCACCAAGAGAAATCACATAATGGTGCTATAGACAAAAAGACTACACATAGCAATTTGTATGCCATTTTAATATTAATACACATGTAGTTCTCATCATCATCCCCATCAATGTCATTATCATTGTTACCAGTCTTTGAGTATTTAGTCCAGATCAGTTTAGTATAGGTCAGTACACAAAACAGTAACTACTGAATTCTGTAGGCAGTTTTACTTGGCTCAACCCATATCCAGAAGTTTTTTTGTAGTATGGGGGAGAAAAAGACTTTTTAAAAAATCTGTGACACTATATTGATGAACATAGCATTATCTAGTACTTGAGAAATGGTAAGTGGTGCTAAGATAATGACAGAATCTAGCTTCGGCCTAATATCTTAACTAGGAATTAAAACCCTGGTCTTTTTTTTAATTTATTGTTTCTTTAGAGTTTTTTTAAATTCTTTGCTTTTAAACTCTCCTGCTGACATTTATATTAACAAGTAGTTGTTACTAGGAGAATGGTAAGGAAAAGAGGAGTGGGTTTTATGCCTATCAAGTGAATGGTGGGTGGAAAATCAAAAACGTTAGTCTTCAAAGTATCCCCCAGATTGAATTAGAACTTCTGCTGGCTCTCCATAACTGAGCTCTTTGAAGGTTTGCACTTCCCTGCTGACATCCTCATTGTTGTTCATAATGGAAAATAATAACTTCAAAAAATGTTAGGCTGGTCATCAAATAACGCTATTAGGGAAACCATTTGTTTTCTTCCAACTGGTTACAAATTTCTTTTACAAAAGATGCTTATATCTTTATTTTTACAGATTGAAAAAAGAATAGCTTAGGGTAGCCTGAGTATAACCTGTTTATTGTCCTGTCTGTGACCTTTCTTTGTCTTGGCTTTGATAAAATAGAATGTTCCTTGAAAGCTAGGTTCTGTTACATGATGCTTGATTTTCATCTGATTAGATGTAATAGAAGAACAGTGGGGGTGAAGAAACCAGGATATCAACAATTAACACAATCTTTATAAGCCCCCATTTTCTGTTCTAGTTCATGTAAATAAAGCTACTCCAAAAATTACTTAGGGTCATTCATGACACATTAAGACTTGACACTTAGCGTTCAAATTTGAGAAGAACGTGAGAAAGCTAGAGGCATGTAGACATGTTTAGAAGTTACTTTGGCCATTTAAAATTTTAACAAAAAAAAATTAAAGACTTAGATTTTTTAAGCTTGTAGTGGCAGCTTAGTTCTGAAGTTTTCCATGTTGCTTTATATGATTTTCAGTGACAATGAGAACCAAACAAAAATATTAAGGAAAAACATCCCCATAAGTCACATATTCAGTAAAACCAGAAACCAGAGAAACCCACAACTCCCAATTCCTTATAAGTTTAGCCAGAAACAACTGAAATACCCAGAACTAGTTTTGAAGCCCACACAATGTAATAGGGGAGAACTCAAGGCATGAAATAGAAGCCCCCTAAACCAGATGAAGTTCATAGAGAAGACATGACTTCACAGAAGCACCATATTTTGAAGAAGCCATTTAATTCAGTAGCAACAGAAGAGATCCTTGAGCAAGAATATCACCCTTGTATAGGAACCTTCTGTTATCTGGGGTCCAGGGAAATTAAACTCATTTAAATATGAAAAACTAAAAGCAGTAAACACCAAATCTTTAGAGAGTTACTCTAAAGAAAAACAATAAAAAGAAAAAGAAAAGCAAAACTTTCCTTCATGCAACAGCAAATGAAAAATTATATTCCAGTATTCTAACACGAATTAAATGGCATAATGCTGCTTGAAACTGTGAAGAAGACTACAAAGCATAAATTCAAGAATGCAGATGAGATGGCCAAATAAAAGGAATAGTGAAACTGGACCTGATAAAATTCAGGAATGAAATTAAAGAAAAACATAACCACTTTCAGAAATGAAGGGTAATCTACAAGGAATATGAAGAGTAGGTAAGGGTCATATAGCACAGAAGTAAGAGCAGATAAAGAGAACAGTAATAAAGATGTAAAAAGGATTAGCCAGAAAATTATAGAGAATACAGTCAAAAGAGAGCCAACATACACATAATTGGAGACATTAAAGAAGAAAACCAAAACAGTGGAGCAGAACAAATATTTATAAATAAAATTCAAGACTACTTACATATCAAAAGGGCATGCTGTATTGAGGGAAAATTGACATAGGCATTCAACTCTGGAACATATAATAGAATTCATATTGAATTTCAAAGATAAAGACGCATTTTGGGGCAAGTAGGCAAAATTATCAAGTCATCTATAAGAGAACTAAAATGAGTCTGGTCTCAGATTTCTCTACAGCTACATTCAGTGCCAAGAGAGACAATAGAGCAACATCTAGAAGGTATTCAAGACAAGACGTGTGAGCCAAGGGTTTTATATCTAGCCAAATTGTCCTTCCAAGTATAAACACTTTCGGAGGAAATTACTAGAAAATAGAATACAAGCTAGCTAGGAATGACTGGAGAAACTTCAATCAAAGGCCTGAATATCTCAGTTCATTGACCTTCTCCCTGGGTCACTAGGTGATCGGCAGGCTGAACGTAAACTTTTACTGTCCTCTTGCCCCACAATCTATGAAATGCAAAAGAATACATTAATAGTAATGTTGCAAACAAGAAAGAATGTCCTTGGGGAACTTACAAAAATTGGGGAGAGTTCCAGTAAGGTAGAAAGCAAATGGGTTCAGACCCAGCCAGAAGAAACCAGAGCCCATAAGACTGCAGCAACTAGAGTCTCAAAGTTTATTTAAGAAAAAAATAGAGTGTCTCAAAGTTTATGTAACTGGGGCAGACATTAGATGATCAATTGGGGACTGGACAGCAGGGCATTCTCCAGTTTGAGCAGCACTTATCTTGGGTAATTGTCCACATGGGTCTGGTGTTGAGTGTGGACATTGGAGCTGGACAGGACAGAGCAATGATCCCAAGAGGCACCAGAGAGCTGCTGTATATGAAGAGGCAGGTGAACAGGAATTTGCAGATACAAAGAGGATTAGATCAACAGCCAAAAAAATAAGATATTTGAAAGTAATGAATACCATGAGACAGACAGGGGCAGTGAACTCAACAGATTAAGAATTAACAAAAACAGCTAGTAGTATAGACTGGAGAAGCCTTTAAGATAAGTTTAAGTGATATTTTTAGAGCAATTCAGGAGGCTGTTTCATCCATGAAAAAGAAATATCTAAAAAAATTATAAGTTAAAGATTTGATAACCAAATAAAAGTCTCAGTCAATTGATTAAAAAGCTCTCATCTCTAAAAGTTGCTATATTAGCTGAAATTATGAGAGAAATGTTAAGGAACAGAGAAAAGATCCTGAAGTTCTAATATCCACCTAAGAGGAGTTCTAGAAAAAGAGAATGAAAGCAAACTGAAAACAACATGCCTTAAGGTTAAAAAGGAAGAAAGGTCCCAGAACTGAAGAAAGACAGTTTTTAGAATTAAAGGAACCACCAGGGACAGATTAGGATGAATGAAAAAGAATATCCCTACCAAGATACTTTCTTTTTTTAAAAAAAATATTTTATTTGAATTCAATTAGCCAACATAGAGTACATCATTAGTTTCAGATGTAGTGTTCAGTAATTTATCAGTTGCGTATAACACCCAGTGCTCATCACATCATGTACCCTACTTGATAACCATTACCCAATTTCCCCATCCGCCGACCCACCTCCCCTCCAGCAACCCTCAGTTTGTTTCCTATAGTTAAGAAAAACTCATGGTTTTTCTCCCTCTCTGATGACTTCCCCTTCAGTTTTCCCTCCCTTGACCTATGATCTTCTGCGCTGTTTCTAGATACTTTCTTAATGAAATTTTAGAACCATGGATTAAGAGAAAATCCTAAAAGCTGCAGAGAGGAAACTGGTTACCTTTGTAAGTAAGCAAGGGGTAGATTAACATGAAGCATTTTTGGAGGTTTGTGTGTTGAGCAACACTGGTTAGAAAGCTTCAGAGTTTGTGAGGAGAAAAATGGTTTTGAACCCAGCCTAATCCTAGCCAATCTTGTGTTCATGTGACAGAGTAAAAGACTTTTGGATTTTAAAACATTGGGGTGGGGAATAAGTGGCTATCCACTATTTGTTTGATTTTAGGAATTAAATATCTAACCTGATAGAGTAGATGAGTGAATGGTCTTCCAAGATTTGACATAAATGATCTCTTGAAATCTTCAAGAGAAAAGATGTTAATATTATCATACAGACTTTAATAGGTTATTAGCTTTTCAGAACTTTTTTTCAGAGGTTAAAATGAAAAAGAAATCATAAACTGAACAACATGAAGTTTCCTAGAGCGGTTAACAGTTCTTATTTGATAACTCACCCTCATTGACACTGCTTATCTTGGGAAGAACCAACCCGAAGGAATAAAATTAATTTGATCTGTTTTGTGTCCTGTTTGTTCTAAGATATGGGAAAGAGTCAGTGAAGCTACTATAGTTTCTCACTCTTTTTTTGAGTTGGTTTGGTCTGGTATGGTGGAGTTACCAAGATAAAGATGTTTATGCCTCACCACTAATAACAAATGAGAATAGCCACATCAAAATTAAATATCCCCTGAAGGAAATAGAAACTCCTTTTGAAGTAGAACTATAGAAGCTGGATAACAGAGTTTGGCCAAAGTTAGTATGAATTTGTAAATTTGTAAAAATTTAAATAGGCTCCCATAATGTGGGGCCTTAGGTTTTTCAACATGATCCTGAGGTGTTTGGAGAGATGTGAGCCTTCAGTGCCTAGGACAGGGTAATGTGACTCAGGTTCAGTGAAACCTCAGATGGTGATGTAGTAGGTGAATGGGGCCATACGGAGTTGTCTTGAGCAACTTATGGATAGCTTTTAATGATACGATCATTTAAGATTAAAAAGTGGGAATACTTTGAACCATATTCACCAAGATTTCACCCTTGAGGAATAGATTTTCATCTTAATTTATGGAAGGTTGTCAGAAACCTGGGAAATGGCAAGTAACTGGATCTTTTAGTGGTTAGGGAAAAATTAGGAGATGCTAGAATCTTTTCTTTTTAATATTAATTAAAAAAGCAAAATTTACAAGTATGAAAATAGCTTTTCCTGAAAACTACAAAAATAGGCAAATAGCACAATTTGATGGGAGGAGAAAATTGAACATATAATGGCTAGTATTTGTGCTTTAGCCAAAAGATAGATGTTTTGTATATGCAATTTATTCCTTAAATATTAATGCCATTTGTGTTCAACATCTAATTCCCAACTAGGACTCACATATTCTTTGAAATAGAATTTGGTTCTTACTGTCTTGTGACAAATGGCTTTTTTCTCAGAGATATTTTTATGAAAAGCCATGATTTCCTTGAGTGGAAAGAATGAAAGAATCAACATAAATTGTATAACATACCTCAAAGAAAATTAAATTTATAATACTGTGTTAAAGGAGGCAGATTCATTACAAGAGAAGTCAGTCTGGAGACTGCTGCCAACATCTCTTTGTTTGTTTTACTATATTGTAACAACATAATTTGAAGAGCTTTGCAAAATAAATGCAGAAATAAATTTAGTTGTATCACTCTTATTGACATACCTGCCCTCTGATTAAAGGGTAGCAAGATTAATAGGATGGATGCTTGCCTAGAATAGAAAGAAGGGAGTTTTTATAAGGAGGGTGTGATCATTATTTGCCCATAGAGTATGATTAGCATTCAGTCTTTGGTATTAATCACCTCATGTATTATTGATTGATTTGGTAAAAATTATACAGTTTCAAGAAAGCATAAAGGTCTTTAACCCAATATATTTTGCTCTCACTGCAAAAAACAGAAACCCAAAAAGGTATTTAGAAATGCATCATGAATCTCTGCCAGTTGGTAAGCATTATTGCAGTAAGTGCACATGATAATCAGGGGTGGTATTTAGTGTTATTAAGACAAAGTTTAGTTTCTCGAGAATCTAAAACTGCACACATTGGTTTCATTTTAGCACATATGACAGGAACAATCTGTAACGATTCAATCTGTTGCCTTGTTCTGATAGATGTGTATGGACTCAGAAAAACATATGATCTACACCTTTGGTGGTAGAATTTTGACATGTAATGGCAGCGTAGACGACAGCAGAGCCAGTGAACCACAGTTCAGTGGGTTGTTTGCTTTCAACTGTCAATGTCAAACTTGGAAACTTCTTCGAGAGGACTCCTGTAATGCTGGGCCTGAGGACATCCAGTCTCGGATAGGACACTGCATGCTATTCCACTCAGTAAGAATATTCTATACATTGTGTTGTTATTTTGTCATGTATATTCTCAATAAAAGAAGAAGTAGCAAAATCCAAATCTTCAGAAAGAGATCAAAACTGTTCATTAAAAATAAATGATTAGTGTTAGCAATGATAGACAAAAATAAAACTTCCTCAACAGTGAACTGGTTGCTAGTTATAAGACTCTTACTATTAACATAGTAATTCCTAAATAGTTATTACTTGAATACTAATCTCTACACTTTTAAGACTAACTACTGCTTATACAGATACTGTAGCTATTTCTTTTTCTATGTATCTTTCTTTCTGTTTATCTTTCTACTTATTTCTCTTAGTAACTAGAAGATCATCTATTTTATTTTCATCTCTGCCACTCTCCATTAAGTACGAAGAATTAAGAATTGACTTTATAGAATTAGAATGTAAATTTGTCAGCAAAACCAATATGGAGCCATTTCTTTAACCTTTTCAGATGTTATATGAAAACTTGGGCTTCTTTCTGTTAACTTTAAAAACATATTGTAAAATATTTTAAATATATATCAAAGTAGAGAAAAGAGTAATAAATTCCTGTGTACTTATTTATCTGTTTCAACTGTTAGCAATATTCCACTGTTCGTTTGTCATGTATCTATCCCAGTTAAATTTCATTTTCTTTGATGTTTCTCCGATTTTTAAGTTTATTCTGAAATTTTATTTTGCTGGGCAAATCCCAGACAGTGTGTCACTACACCTATAAATACCATGGTGTATCACTAACAGATAAGGATTTTTTTATAAACATAATTATGATACCATTGTAATACTCAACAAAAGCATCAGCAGTTTCATATTATCATTTAATACATAGTCTGCATTCATTTTATTTTCTGAAATACTGAAAAATACCTTTCTATAGTTGGTTTATTCAAGTCAGACTCTAAAACGGGTCTATGTATTATATTTGGTTGTTATGTCTCTAAAATTTCTTTTAAGCATAACAGTACTCCCTGCTCCTATTTTTTTCCCCCTCATATACCATTTATTTACTTGTTAAAGAAACTGAATCATATGTGTTCTCAAATGTCCCATATTCTTGATTTGGCTAATTTTATCCTTGTAGTATTGTGATCATCTAGTCTCCATATTTCCTATAAGCTGATAGTTAGATCTAGAGGCTTGATTTTAGATTTTCTCTTTTTTGGGGGGTGAGGAATGCAAAAGGAGAAATGCAAGAATACATCAAAGATGGTGTGATTGCAAAATATCAAGAGGCGTTTAATGTGTAGTTATCATACTTTTGGTGATATTAAAATTATTTGATGGGTTTAGGTGTTATCAGGCTGATTGATCAGTAATGAAGGTTCTTGTCAACATTTTACCAAATGGCTTTTGCAGTCATTGATAATTGTTGTGTAGGGTTTATAAAATGGTGATTTTTCTAATTATGTTATTTATTCTGTATTTATTAACCGATTCTGATATTAAAAACTTACCTTCATTAACTCTTTGGCTACCCTGATGTGCACACCACACAGGATAGGTAATATAAATGTTTGATTTTTTTTCCTCTGTCACCTTTTCATAGTAATGAGTTGAAGCTCCAAAATTAGCCAATATAGTTTTTAAGCATTATTATGAATGTGTGGACTTTTATATATTTGATGTTTTTAATTCAGTGCTGTCATTATTCTTTTTGATGCCCAAATTTTTCTTTGTCCAGTAGGAATGCCCCTTCTCAGTATGCCCATACATATAGCTATATACACACATATGTATGTTACATAAATAAATATATATCTTTTTTAGTAAGAGAAAAATTAAGTCATTAGTTCATACTGACATGACCGATTCAAATTAAGAATTATTGAGTTTTTAAATTTAATATCCCTTTGATTTTGTATTTATGTATCTTTTAAGGTTAAAATCCTACTTCCTAATGACAGTATTATATTCTTATGTTTTTCTATAGTACTTACAGAATCACAGAACTAACAAAAATTACTGAATGTTTCAGGTTGCTTTCTGATTATTTTTCTGTTCAGGATATAGGTAGGGACGGGTAGTCAAAAAACATGAATTAAATCACTAGAAATACTATGTGTGATCATGTCTCTGTGTGGTCATATCTTTACAGATAGGTTTATTTCATTAAAGATAGTTTATTTCATTGTTTTCCAAATTGCAGAGATTGCTTTTTTCTTTTGAGTTAATTAAATAAAAGCAATATACATAATTCCAAAGGCAAAACTGTAAGTCAGTGTACTTTTGGAGAGATCTGGTTTCTATCTGTCTTCCTTGCTCTGTCCCTTCCCATTAAGGTCTTTAATTAGCTTCTTTCCTTTGTTTCTTTTTGAAGAAAGAAACAAACATACACACATTCCTTTTTTTCCTTTCTTATGCAAAGGCAGCACACTGCATTCATTATTCTGTACCTTGCTTTTTTACTTTAATAAGGTATCCTAGAGATCACCTCTCAGTACATAGAGAGCTTCATCATTCCTCTTTATACCAGCATAGTACTCCATTGCATGGGATCTGTCATAAAATTGCTTTTATAGAAGTTTAAATTTTAAAAGGATCATTCTGAATTCTTCATGGAAGTGACTACTTTCTCCCTTCTTTGCCCTTTTTCCTTATTTTTCAGAAAAATCGTTGCTTATATGTATTTGGTGGCCAGCGATCGAAGACCTATTTGAATGATTTCTTTAGTTATGATGTGGACTCTGATCATGTAGACATAATATCAGATGGCACCAAGAAAGACTCTGGAATGGGTAAAGGCATTTAGTGATTCTTCTCTCATGTCTTAACTACTTTAGGTAGAAGACTATATATAGCCCATTTTCTTTTCTTTCTAACCATTCTTCACCCTTTCCCCATGTCTTTAATTGAAGTAATTCTGAGTAAGAGGAAGAAAAATCTACCAGCTGAATTATCCAGTTTTATCTGTTTAAAATATACAAGTTATTATATTATTTGAGCAGAAAGACAATATGTAAATTTCTAAAGGCATTATTTATGTGTGTGCTTGCTTGGTGGGGCTTTGCAAGAATTAATATCTTAAAAACTGTCTTATTCTGTGTTTGCTAATCCTTTCCGCCTTCTGCTTTCACTGTAGTGACTTATATATTAGGCAGTAGCATGGTAGAGTATGTCTTTGTTCTGAGGAAGGACTTCGTGTAACTGGTAATGACTTTTAAGTTTGCAAGCTCAGCTCCAAGTTATTCTCCTCATAATAGGGTGACTGGTTTGCCTGAGATAGTCTCAGTGTTATGCATATTGCCTTGGCATAGTTATTAGTAGTACCCCTGATTCACTCTCAAGTATCTTATTTTGGATAATAATTTACATAGTTACCCTGAATAGTAGTCACTTTGCCTGTGATTATTATACACAGATGAATGGTAGTTAAGATGCAGTGGTTTAAAATGCCTAATTTGAGAAATTAGATCAGTTTGCTTTTTCTTTTAGCTATTATAAAAATAGATCTTTTTATTCAAATAGTTCATATTTATGAGAAAAACTTTTAAAAAGATTTGAACAGAAGATAGTACCATAGTTAAAAAGTGCACATGAAGGGACCCTCAGGACTCTTCTCTCGTATTTCCTACTAGGCAGAGGCTAGAGCTTTATTTTCTGGGGGAAATGAGTGCAGAGGTGTTTTTTCCACCATGCTTAAACTACTTCCCAGGATTAAAAGAAAAAAGTGGCAAAGAATGTTAATAACAAAGACTTAGTACAAAAATTCACTCTGGGTAAGTTTTAATGACTACTATCATTTAAAGATTTTTAAAAATGAGTTATTATTATATAGTAATTTGCAAAATTGATCAGTATAATGCTTTGTTCATGGTTATGGCTAGCTTCAGAGCCAGCAAAATGATAATTTTATTATCAAAGTAATAATATGCTCATTTATATAAAGCATTTGGAAAATAGAGAAAGATGTAAAAAAACTATCAAACCATCCAGATGTAATCTGTTATCATTTTGATGTATTTTCCTCTAGTTTTTAAAAATTTATTTATTGTAGGTGCGTCTGGGTGGCTCAGTGGGTTGAGCATCTAACTGTTGATTTTGGTTCGGGTTTTGATCTCAGGGTCATGGGATCAAGCCCCACATCAGGCTCCACACTGGGCATGGAGGCTCCTTGAAATTCTCTCTCTCCCTCTGCCCCTCCCCCGTGCATTCTCTCTCTCTTTCAAAAATTTTATTGTATAAAATTTAACACAATTTTATATTCTTCTTTTTTTAAATTTACGTTAAATTGCAGTAACTTTTTTCATCATTATGGTTTTACCACCATGGACTAGAGGTATTAGGAGAAGTGACAAGCATGGATTCATTCCCTAATTACTGCTATAGTCAACTCTTACAAATCAGAATCACCAATTTTGCTGTGTGTTTTTCAATTTTTAATTGATTAATGGTGAATTATTCCATGTGAACAAGTTCATTCATTAATAATATTTGTCGGACATCTGCTAGCATCTAAGTTTGATCCTCTCCGTTCCTCCCTCCCAACATATTTCAGTAGCATCTGTGTGCCATACATGTTTTCAGTGCTTGAGAGATAGGGTAAGATCCCTCCCTCTCAGAGGGCTCACATGCTGGTGGGGAGACTTGCAGTCTCCCATTAAGTACTGTGAAGACAGAACACTGGCTGCCATGAGAATAAGTCACATGGGAGGTCCCATGTAGATAAAGCAGGCTGGAAAACCATCTCTGCAGGGGTTATCTTCAAGATTTAAGATGAGAAGTAGAGAACTAGGAAGAACCATGTTAAGAAGTGAGAAAAGAGGGCGCCTGGGTGGCTCAGTCATTAAGCGTCTGCCTTTGGCTCAGCTCATGATCCCAGGGTCCTGGGATCGAGTCCCACATTGGGCTCCCTCCTCGGAGGGAAGCCTGCTCTCCCTCCCCACTCCTGCTGCTTGTGTTTCTGCTCTTGCTATCTCTGTGTCTGTCAAATAAATAAATAAATAAATCTTAAAAAAAAAAAAAAAAGTGAGAAAAGAGCAAGTACAAAGGTCCCAAAGCAGGAAAGAACTTAGTGTGTTCCAGAAAGAGTTGAGGGCAGGGAGGTTGGTATGAAATGAGGGTAGAAAAATAGTTAAAACTCTGATTGTTCAGTGCCTTGTACAAATGCAAGACATTTGGATTTTTTTTTCTAAATAAAATTGGAGGTAAGGGCGCCTGGGTGGTTCAGTTGATTAAGCGTCTGCCTTCAGCTCAGGTCGTGATCTCAGGGTCCTGGGATCAAGCCCTGCATTGGACTCCCTGCTCCACAGGAAGCCTGCTTTTCCTCTCCCACTTCCCCTGCTTGTGTTCCTCTCTCGCTCTGTCTCTCTCTGTCAAATAAATAAATAAAATCTTAAAAAAAAAATTAGAGGTATTAAAAGGCTTACTGCCAGGGGCTTGATTTGATTGATTGAACTTTTGAAATTATCACTCTTTTGCCTAGATACACATTTTCCAAGTGCTTAATTTTGACAGTATGCCTACAGGTTGCAGTGTCCAGAGGCTGTATGATGCTTTAATTGAGGAGTTTTATGGCAGAGTTGAACGTCTGGTTAGACTGCATACGTGGACAGTTTTCCCGCCTAAACTGTTGTGGTTTATTTGGAATTGTGGAACCTCAGTGGCTCTGTTGGCACAGTAGAGTGAAACTAAAATCGCTTTCGTTTTTCTTTCCTTTTTTTTCCTCCATCTCCCTCCCTCTTTATTTCTCTCCCTCTTCCTCCTTCTTCCCCTCCCTCCCTCCCCCTCCTCCTTTCCCTCTCTTTCTCTCTTCCTTCCTATTTATCCCTTCTTTTCTACCACCACCCATGTGCCACTTTCTCTCTGTCTCCCTCCTCTGGGCCCCAGGGGTTTCTGATACCCCTGTGGCCAGAGTTGAGAACTGCTCTTTTAGCTCTCCAAAGCCTGTCTCAGTCCTTAGTCAAGTAACCTTGAACAAGTTACCTAATTTCTGTCTTAGTTTGTGTGTCTGTAAGTGGAACAAAATTATATCGTGTCCCTGCTCATGGCTATTCTAAGAGTAGAGATGGATTGACCCTCTAGTTTTGGCTAGTGTTATTCTTGGGTGCCTCGTTTTTCACAAGAGTATGCCAATGCTATCTGCAGGTTCACTGTAATTAAGTAATGCCAGTTTTACCTCCATATTCTCTCTATTCCCATTGCAACTTCACTAGTTTGAGCTATCATCACCTATTTGGCCTTTGTTCCCAGTCTTCCTCCTCTTCTTCTTTTTTGTTTGTTTGTTGAGAGAGCAAGTAAGCGCAAGCGGCAGTGGGAAGGGAAGAGGAAAAGAGAGAATCTCAAGCAGGCTCCAAGCTCAGTGCAGAGCCTGCTGCTGGGCTTGATCTCATGACTCTGAGATCATGACGTGAGCTGAAATAAGATCGGATGTTTAACTGACTGAGCCACCCAGGCACCCCTATTTGTTTTTAAAAGATTTTCTTTTTTAAGTAGTCTCTACACCCAACATGGGATTCCAACCCTGAAATCAGGAGCCACAAGCTTCTCTGACTGTGAGCCAGTCGGGTGCCCCAGAAACTATCTTGTTTACTCTGAATAATGACTATTACATTGACTATTTTATTAAAACTTCCCAAAGGCTTTTCACATTCTTGTATTTACAGTAGTCCTGTACTTACAGTAGTCATTTTGTGTTGAGAATACAGTTGATATTACTATATATCTATATAGGCTGTAATAATTGGTCTTCCTCTTTTTGTGTACTCCACATCTCCCCCCAACTCATTCTCCATACTGCAAGCAGAATACAGCACTTTTGTGTTACCAGTGAAGTACAGAATTGTGTGCTTTAACATTTATTCAACAGATATTTTTTGGTCACCTACTGTGTGCCAGATAATAAGCTAAGTGCTAGAGATACAATTGTGAATAAGGGCTCTGTCTTCCTAGAGCTTACAGTTGTGCATGGGGAAAACAAAGAAGTAGATTAACAACCTTACTTTTGGATTAGTGCTAATAAGATAAGAAAATATCTTTAAAAAATATAAACTCTGAACACCTGGGTGGTACAGTCAGTTAAGGCTCTGACTCTTGGTTTCTGCTCAGGTCACAATCTCATGGTCGTGGGATCAAGCCCCGAATCTGGCTCTGCGCTCAGTACAGAGTTTGCTTAAGTTTCTCTCTCCCTCTCTCTCTCTGCTCCCCCACCCACAGCTTTCCCTCTCTCTCTCTCTCTCAATCTTTTTTAAAATAAAATAACATAAAAAATGTAAACTTGAAAGGCTTTCTTACTTGATTAAAATTTTTTCATTGTGTCCCTTTGTTCTGAAGATTAGGTCTAAACTCAGCCTGACTCCTAGATTCCTTTATGATATGCCCCACCTTAGTTTTCCAGTCCCGTTTTTAGTATCCACCCTCACCTTGACACCAATTCTTTGTTTCATGACCACTGAATATTTATTCTTTATAGATATAATAACTTTTTCTTGCCTTTGGATTTTTGTCCATGCTATTCTCCCTGCCTGAATCACTCTTCTGTCTGACCTCCAAAGTGTAACTAACTTGTGCACATCTTTCAGATCTTAGTTTACGGATCATTGTCTCCCGAAATTTTCTAACGCCTCAAACCCAGGTTAGGAATTAAAGCATATGGTTCTAATCTTCACTGTTAACACAGTTCTAAATATTCATCTAGTATAATCTTGACTCTGCTTTTCAAAACCTATGAAAAGCTTAGCTGAAATACGTGGACTTTATTCAGGATTTCTTAAAGAGCATTCAGTCTTTTTAGTACTCTAGATCTCCTAAAAAATATTTCACTGGATTAAGTTAGACCAAACAGAAAACCTCATGTCAGAACTATGGTATATTGAATTGTCCTCCCATGGGAATTAGTTTCACCTGATTTTTAAAAGCCCATTTAATTTTATTTTATCTTACTAGATTATTATTTATAAGCCATGAAAAGCCCTTCTAAGGACAAGGCAGGATACTATTTAAATTTCCACCTTATTAAATATTCTTAGAAAATGCCAATTCTGGGGACACCTGGGTGGCTCAGTAGGTTGGTCTGTGACTCTTGATCTCAGCTCGGGTCGTGATCTCAGGATGGTGGGATCGAGCCCTGTGTTAGGCTCCGTGCTCAGCGTCCCTTTCCTTCTGCTCATCCCACTCTCTCTCTTTGAAATAAATAAAATCCTAAAAAAAAGAAAAAGAAAAAGAAAATACCAATTTTATTTCATTACTTGGATGCTCTGTAGCTTATTTAAACATTCTATTTATTAACTGTTATTCTAAAGCTTTTCTACTACAGTTAATTACTGTAATTTGAGATGGACTTAACATATAATTATTATGTTTATCTGTGATTCGGTAATGTGGGTTACTTGATTAAAACTGCACTTACATGATGTGAGTTTCAAATGGATTGTTTGAAATTAAAAATGAAATTTGAGATCACCAATTAGAAATGGCATGTCTGGGGTGCCCGGGTGGCTCAGTCAGTTGAGTGTCTTCCTTCAGCTCAGGTCATGATCTCAGGGTCCTGGAATCAAGCCCCTGAGTTGGGCTCCCTATTCATCAGGGAGTCTGCTTCTCTCTTTCCTTCTGCCCCTCCCTCCTGCTCATCCTCTCTCTCTCATATAAAATCTTTAAAAAAAAAAAGAAAAGAAATGGCATATCTAATTGTAAAATTCCTGCTGATTTTTATAATGTTTTTATTGTGTCAGATACTATAAAATCTTATATGGTTATTCTTTATAATTATTTAAATGAATTATCTTAGATTTAACATCTCAAGATCTGAGGAAACTTCAACTCTTACTTTTTAACTAGAGTATAACAATGTTATGCTCCCCTGAGAAAGAGATTACAATTTAAATCAGTGGATTGGCAGCTGCTTAGAAAGAAGGGATTTATTAGTATTGTGTCTAACACATACATAATTACATCAAAATTCAGCACATCTAAAATTTGGGTTTATTTCTGAATAACTTTTGGCAAGCACAAGGGGTTTAGCAGACTCCCCATATGTAAGCTCTGTATTTAACACTAATTGAAAATTATGTTTAGAAGATAGTCTGTCACACCACCAGAGCTTTATAGTTTGCTATAGAAACTCAGTTTATTGTAATAGGATTACTTTCTCATATCTGTATTAGTCAAGGTAGCAAACATATATGAGTCTTCACCATTTGCCAGATGCTAAGTCAAGCACTGGTGATACTAGAGTTCTTACAACCTAGTCCCTGTTCTATAGTAGTTATGTGTTTACTTGTTTTGTTCCTTAACATCTGTTGACTGTATTTTCCCACATCTGTTACTGTTCATTCCATTCTGTTCTAACCATAATGGCAGATTGGTATAATTGAAAGAATAGTGAATTGAGAATCAGAAGACTTGGTCTCTCTTCATCTGGATCTGCCACTCATCCCTCTGCAACTTTGGCAAAATTATATACATAACTTCCTTGGGCCTGATTATTCATCTGAAAATGAGATTGGACCAGTTGATCTTAAGGCCTCATCTAGTTGCAAAATTTTGACAGTTAAATTTCATTCCCTTCTGCTATCAGGCTGTGAAACTAACATGAGGGCTATGTTAGTAATGTCTGCAAGATCTAATTTATCTATAAACATATTTTCATGAAAACCTTAAAAGCAAAATCTTACTGATTTTTAGTTCAACTACCGGAATTGGTCAAACATTGACATTATTAACATTGTTTTTTAATAAATAAGTGGGTATGTTTGTATGTATGTGATTATATAGAATAAATCCTATGGATTTGACCCTTTCAGACTTTTAACAATTAACTAAGTCAGGCCAATGCAGCAGTACAGAGAAGATTTTGAAGCTAATGATGGGCCGTCATTAACGTAGATTAGTTACTGAGCTAGGAAATGGTAGTGTTTATTTTCAGTGTGACTGGGCTTCATTGCTTTCCAGTTAGCATCTTTTATGTTTGTTGTGCCATTATTCTGATAAAATTGGATTCTGTACTTTTTTCCCTCTCACCATTATTGTTAATACTAACTTTACATAATTTCCCCCTTCTACTCTCCCAGAGATGTTTTTGCTTAGTTACAAGCTTATATAAGTGTTTCATATTTTTAATATAAAATTTAGGTCATTTGATAGTAAGTATGAATTAAAGTTCACCAGCAAAAACAAACATGCAGGGCGCCTGGGTGGCTCAGTTGGTTAAGCGACTGCCTTCGGCTCAGGTCATGATCCTGGAGTCCTGGGATCGAGTCCCACATCGGGCTTCCTGCTCGGCGGGGAGTCTGCTTCTCCCTCTGACCCTCTTCCCTTCATGCTTTCTATCTCTCATTCTCTCTCTCTCTCAAATAAATAAATAAAATCTTTAAAAAAAAAAAAAAAACATGCAAGAACACTAAGACAGTTTTGAAAATGAAAGGTAGGGATGCCTGGGTGACCCAGTTGGTTAAGCATCTGCCTTCGGCCTGGGCCATGGCCCCAGGGTCCTGGGATCAAGTCCCATATAGGGCTCCTTGCTCAGCGGGGAGCCTCCCTTCTCCCTCTGCCTGCCACTCTCCCTGTTTGTGTTCTCTCTCTTTCACACAAATAAATAAAATCTTTAAAAAAAATAAAAGAAAATGAAAGGTAATGAAGTAGTATTAACACTACCAGATATTTATAAAGGTACAGTTTTATACAGATTAATGGAATGGACAGAACAGATAGTATAAAAGGATGTAATACTTAGAGCTGGTACTGGCAACTTTCAAAAAAAAAGGAAGGCCAAGAGAATTGTAGGGATGTTTACCTAGCACCATGATTTGGTTGAATTGCTAGAACAATCTTGGAGCTGCCCACTTGCAAAATTTTGATATATGAGCTCATTAATAAACTGTTATTCAGGTTTTCTGTTACTTGAAGCTGAAAATATCCTAACAAATAGAGAAATTTTAGAAAGCTGTTTTTATTAAACTTACATTCCTGTGACAGTTCTGAAATTGTATTTTTTTCCTGTGTCTTCAACTAAAGTAACTAATAATATGTGCATTGGAACATGAAGCAAAAATAGAGTTGAGATTAGTTCATGAATTAATGCAATAATGTATCTTCCTCAGGAATTGAAATTACTTCAAAAATATCTCTGTTTTCTTTTTAGCCTCCCTGTAGCTTTCCTTATGTTACAGATTCTGGTAATCTCCCCCTATTGGGTCAATCAAAGAAAAGGAAAAGAAAAATAGTTGTCCTATTTCAAGTTTTGAAGATGTTAAAGAAAAAATAGGAGAGTTGAAGGATTATCATTGTGATTTCCTGGAAAAACTAGAAACAAGTTGGCTGTAATAGTTGTTGCATTTTCTTTCTTTTTTTTTTTTTTAAGATTTTTATTTATTTGACAGAGACACAGCAAGAGAGGGAACACAAGCAGGGGGAGAGGGAGAAGCGGGCCCCTCCCCCCCGCCCCAAGCAGGGAGCCGGATGCAGGGCTCAATCCCAGGACCCTGGGATCATGACCTGAGCCGAAGGCAGACGCTTAACGACTGAGCCACCCAGGCACACCAGTTGTTGCATTATTCTTATTTTGTATTTTCTCAGACAAGTGTTCTTTCAAAATGTTTTCGTGATTAACATATGATCTTGTTTACTGATCTGTTTAATTTTTCTTTGGGAGTCAGTTTATAAAGTCTGGTTAAGATTTCTGCCATTTAGTTGAATTTTTTGCCAGTTGAATCTAAAAGCTTTTAAAATATTATACGTTGCAACTCTCCTATTCTTTTCCCCTCCCCTCACAGCTACCTATTAGAAACCATTAAATTGTAAAGATAGCCTTTTTTTCTTCTTGGGAAGAAAATTAATACAGAAGACTGTGTTAATAGTTATAACATGTTAGAATGAAAGCCCTTCTTTGGCTTTTTTTTTTCTTTTTTTTTTTTTTCTCTTCTTTGGTTTTGACCTTTAGGTCTTTTTAGTTTTTGATAATGCCATTTTTGTTCAACCAGTTTTTATTTTGGTAGAATTATTATAGAAGTAATGCAATGTGCATAATTCATAAAGCAAAATTCAAACAATATAAAATGAAAATTATTTCTGGCCAAAGTTGCAAACTAACCTAGGTGACTGATTCCCTTCCCCAGAAATAAACCCTAGAAAAATAAAATGAGAGGCAACTAGTCTCCAGAAACTCTTTAAATGAAATAGAATGCTGTCTGTCCCCTAAATTACCTTGAGTTAATTCTTTTTCCTTCACTATAGAAACTAGCCTTTACAACTAGTGCCAGAATCCAAAGAACAACATTATGGCAGTGCGTAATCCATACTGGTGTTAAGAATTGGTGAAAATAGATGTGGACTGACCATCTACTCTCAGTAATCCATCTCTCTTTCCTCTCACCTGTCAAGTCCAGGAAGACTGCCTTCTACTTTCCCTGAAGTGTCTAAAGGTGTGAACCCTTGCATAGACGAATGATAGTAAGGAGAAGTGATTAACTGGTTCTTTGTGTCTAGGCTTCACTACCTTATGCCTCTTCCCCCTCCATTTTCCTTAAATTCACTGGAACTGATGCTGCTTGAGGCCTGACCTTTGGCCCTCCCTAATAAAATATATCTTAACAGAAAGAATAGCTGATACCTTGAAAAATATTACCTCACAGAGCTATAACTAGACAGTTGAGGACTGCAGCTGTCTCAAAAGAAATCAATAACTGAAAACATATATGATGTAAAGCAGAATTATTACAATGGTTGAACCAGGAATTCAAAACAAGCATGGTTAATATAATTAAAGATATAAAGGGACATATTAGTAATATGAAATAAGATCTAAGAATCATACCAGAACCAAATGGAAATATTGGATATGAAAAATATATTTGAAATGAAGACTGCAACAAATATTATAAATAGAATGGATATGAATGAATTAATTAGTTGAAAAATTAGAATGAATACTCATTCAGGAAAAAATAGGAAAGAAAAAAGATAAAGAGATAGAAAATATAAAAGAGGGGTCCCTGGGTGGCTCAGTCGGTTAAGCATCTGCCTTCAGCTCAGGTCATGACCTTGGGGTCCTGGGACCCAGCCCCTCATCAGGCTCTCTGCTCATTGGGAAGTCTACTTCTCCCTCTGCCTCTCCCTCTGCTCCTCCCCTCACTCATGCTCATTCTCTCTCTCTCTCTCTCAAATAAATAAAACCTTTAAAAAATAGAAAGAATATAAAGAAAAACTAGAGGATATGGAAAGGAATTGTACAAGTGCCAACAGCTTAACAGTAGTAACAGGAGAAAAAAATAAAATTTTAAGAGGGCAAATAATTGAAGAAATAATGGAGGTACATTTGCTAGAATTCAGAAAAGCAAAAGGCCTCAGATTGGTGGAAGACCTTATAGTGTACCTGACAGGAAGAATAAAGGGACACTTACATAGACACATTAAAGTTTGGTTAAGAATATCAAAGACATAGGGAAAATTCTGAAAGATTTCAGAGAGAAAGATGACCTGTAAAGGGAACAAGATGGATGGATGGATGGGTGGATGGATGGACGGACATCAGACAGCAATAGTGAATGGAAAAAAAAAGTAAAGTTAAAAAGTGATCAAGGAAAATGACTTTAAACCAAGAAATTTATATTCTCCTAACTTTCATATGTTAGTATAAAATAAAACATTCTTAGGTATATTTGCCTAGGAAAGTGTGCTATATGAAGACCCATATTGGAAACCCATTTGGAAGCAAGACTCAGAAATAAATTTAGGAGATGTTAGAAGTATATGATAAGTGGTGATCAAATTATCTTGAGAAAATTGATTGTTGCCAAAAGAAAAACACTAGGACCAAAATTCTAAACAATGAAAGTATAATGGGGGAGGGGGAATGGGGCACCATATATAATTCAGGT
This sequence comes from Zalophus californianus, assembly GCF_009762305.2. Classification (NCBI taxonomy): domain Eukaryota; kingdom Metazoa; phylum Chordata; class Mammalia; order Carnivora; family Otariidae; genus Zalophus; species Zalophus californianus. Next base: position 85,239,363 of record NC_045606.1, read on the forward strand.
ATTGTTATTGGACTTATAGGTGAGAAAATATTCTATTAAAACTTTTTCATTCCAAATATCTTATAAAGGCTCAAGATCTAATGGATCTTTATTTTCTTTCAAGCTTCCTTTTGCTTTCCTGTGTCATCTATCACTGCCACTGTTTCTTACATCCCGTGTCATTCCTTTTCTTTAGTTTTGTTTTGTTGGAATAGCTCCTAAAGAATTGTTTCATATGCAGTCATTGATACAAATTTTCATATTTCTGCTGATCCAAAAATTCCTTTATTTTGCCCTCACTATTGGAAATAGAATTTTAATTCTGTATCTTTTTATATTCCTCAGAATTTTAGTTATTATTCCATTGTATTCTGGCATTCATTGTTACAGATAAAAGGTCTAATAAGTCTGATACTTATTCTTCTGTGTGTAATAACCTGCTTTTCCCCCCTTTATAGAAGTTTTTAAAATTTTTCTTTTTATTCCTGGAGTTTTAAAGTTTCATTAGGAGATCTCTCTCTCTTTTTCTCCCACTATCCAAAAGTCGCATTTGGTAAGCCAAAATGGCATAAATCAAAGAAGCAAGTACCACTTACTTATAAGGAAAAATTTTGAGTCTTCCCAGACCCAAAATACAAGCTTGCTCTCAAACTTCTCTGATACCTTAGGACACATCTTGCTAACTGATACACAAAATAAATTGAGCTAAAGCACAGACACTCATACACACTACTAACAACTGTGGCGGCTTGATGCAGAGAGGCTGGGTGTAGTTCCTGGGGAAGATGTGCTGTCTCTGTAAGGGCTCACTCAAAACAAACGCTGAATGCTGTTTTTGCTCTTCACCTTTTTTTCATAAAGTGAAAATCCTCCTCAGATTTCTATCAGTTAGCTAAAACAAGTACTAATATAGATCTTTCATAGAAGGAAAGTGGTGTAATGAAAACTTTCAAAAAGCGGGGAATACCTATATATAAAGGGTTTTTTTTTGTTTGTTTGTTTTTGTAAAACATGCTTAGCTAACCTAGGGTTCTTTCAAACAGGACACTTACTTGTTTCTTCTATTCAGGGAGATTTTGTTTCTTCTATTCAGGGAGATTTTCTTTAATTATTTTTTCCTCCTATGTTATTTCATCTCTCTTGAGTGTTCTTCTCAGGCAGATTTCTTACTTCAGTGGTTTTAGCTTCTGTGTCCTGTAACTTTTCTATTATAATTTCTGTATCTTTTGCTCTACTGGTAGTTTATCATTTTTATCCTACAGCCGCTGACTTCCTTTTAACTCTGCTCATTTTTTTTTCATTTTGTCATCTGATTTTTTTGGTCATAGTTCTACTTTCTTATATCATATTTTCTATTCCTTTTTATGGAAGCTTGTTCTTGTTTTATAGATGTAATATTCTTTTTACTCTTTACAAAGATAATGAGTTTTTTTTTTTTTAGGTTGTTTCTTTCTGTGATTTATCTTTTCCATTCTATATGTTTATCTTAGGCCCCTATCTTTACACTGTTGAAATTTTTCTCATATGTCTTGTGATTCCTACCTATACGTTAGAATCTATAAATAAAGGACTACATCTGTTAAGAAAGGTAATCAACAGTAACTTCCTGTGCCTAGGGTAGGCATCTTTCCCGCCCGGCTTCTCCCTTACATAAGACACTGACCAGCGATGTTGTATAAATGCATGGTACATCTTGTCCACCAGGCTGTCTTCACTAATATCTGTGTGAAGGTTTGCTGTTACTTTAAACTCTGCTCTCATTCTTGTTCAGGCCCCTCTGTCCTTAGTAGAAGCTCTCCACAGGAGTCCTCACAGTGTACTCCTGCTTTTTGTATTTGATGATTTATTTGGAAGTTTTCCATCTTTTACCTCCTGTAAGTAGGCTCTCCTTTTCTTGGCTATGAGAGCCTCAAAATTTCTTATCTCTTGATGACATACTTTCTTCTTCCTCATGCTGTTTTTCTTTCTTTTTGCCAGAATATCTTTCCTGCCAGTGTTGTGGGGTGATGGGAAAGAAGGATAATGTATTTAGTGTTTAGTTTGCTATCTGAGATCAAGAGGCCCAAAGTTTAGATTTCATAAGCAGCTTCTGCTAGTAAAAATCCCAAAGTCTAAAATGCTTATTAGTGCTAGGCTATAATTCTTATATGTATGTATGTATATATACATACCCACCCATATATAATTTTTTACTTTTTATTTAATAAGAACATGTAAACTCTCCATTGAAAATGAAAAATAAGTTTTTTCTTCTGTTTACAAAAGAGGTAAATGAGATTCAGAGTATTACAGAAATTGACGTTTTTAACAGTTTCTTAGAGAAACCTAGAGTACCTTTGAAGGTGGATATGGAAAACTTAATTTTTTTGTTAATGTTTTTGAATTGTTACTCTTGTGGAATGGAGTGGAAGTAGGAATTAAGCTTAAGTGCACTTTGTAAAAATTAGGCAAAAGGCCATTAACATAGATATATTCAGTGTAAGTTTGAATTAACTCCCTGATTGTTAGGAACTCCTCAGATACAAGTTTTCATTTTTATTTTTTGGAGAAAAAAAATAAGAAATACTTTAATTCAAATAAAGCAATGCCTAGCTTTAGTTTTGTAACTTCATGCCAGCAAAATGGCTTAAAAATATTTCTTTTAGGGCCAACTGTCTTTTGAAACCTGAATTCCCTTTCCATCTAAATAATAACATTCTAAATATTAATGTAAAATGTTCTTCATGACAAATATGGGAGGATGTGTGAGAACTTTTCACTTCTTCCTGAAAGTTCCCAGTATTTATACCCAGATATACTTTTTGTATTTTGGTTTGGATTTTTCTTTTTCCTTATAATTATAAAAGCAATATATATTAGAAAAATACATATTATAGAACAAAAGTAAAAGTGTCCTAGGGATGTCTGGGTGGCTCAGTTGGTTAAGCATCTGCCTTCAGCTCAGGTCATGATCCCAGGGTCCTGGGATCGGGTCCCGCATCAGGCTCCTTCCTCAGCGGGGAGCCTGCTTCTCCCTCTGCCTGCCGCTCCCCCTGCTTGTGCTCTCTCTCTCTCTGACAAATAAATAAATAAAATCTTAAAAAAGTGTCCTAAGGCGCCTGGATGGCTCAGATGGTTAGGTGTCTGCCTTCGCCTCAGGTCATGATCCCAGGGTCCTGGGATCGAGTCCCGCAGCAGGGAGCCCGCTTCTCCCTCTTCCTCTCTCTCTCTCTCTGTCTCTCATTAATAAATAAGTAAAATATTTTTTTAAAAAAGTGTCCTAAGTGCCCCCCACATGACTGTTATTTATGGTTTGATGTATGTTCTTCCGTATTTTTCTAATTACATACAAACATTTTATATGTAAACATTTTCCTTGCCTTTAATACGTAATAAAGATTATATTTGTAAGAGTATGTAAACTTAAAGATTAATAGAAATCTTGCCCTGAGAAATTTTGCCTTTAAGTATTCTTAGAGTAAAATATTGGATGTCTTCAAAAAAATTCAGTGAAACATTTTTACTCTTTTCTTCACACGTTTCTGCTTCAAGCTTGGTCTCTCTTGTGTCAGTCCAATGAATTTTTGTGCTTAGGACATAATATCTACCCTCCTTGTGCTGATGACATCCATTTCCTGGAAATAATGCTTCTTTATTGGTATTTCCTTACTCTCTTCTTCCAGTTCGTGCAGTACCATCAGAACAGCCTAACTGCTGTCTGTATGTCAGGATTCTCTCTCTTTGCCTGCCTATGCTGCACATTGGTACTATCACTGCTCTCACCCTCCAGGGTCTTAGAAATTTCAGCTTTGAATATAGCTCTACTTTCAATTTTTAGATAAGAAAACTAAAGTCTAAAAAAGTTTCTTGCAAAGAGGTACCTGGCTCGCTCAGATGGAAGAGCATGTGACTCTTGATCTTGGGGTCATAAGTTCAAGCCCCATATTGGGTGTAGAGATTACTAAAAAACAAACAAACAAAAACTTGAGAAAAAGAGTAGGGGCGCCTGGGTGGCTCAGTCAGTTAAGTGTCTGCCTTTGGCTCAGGTCATGAACTCAGGGTCCTGGGATCGAGCCCCACATCAGGCTCCCTGCTCAGCAGGGAGTTCTTCTCCCTCTCCCTTTGTGCTCTCTCGTGCGCTCACTCTCGTGCTCTCTCTCAAATAAATAAATATTTTTTTTAAAAAAAGTTTCTTGCACGAAATCACGTAGTTAATTGAGAAAGTCTAATCTAAAGATTTTCTACTTCTATTTTGTTTCCAATACTTACTGGTATTTAAGTTCCTAGGTTGGCCTTCAAACACTTTTGGGACACACATATGATTTCTGTATTATAAATGATCAAAAATTACATTGTGATGATGATTTTATAGTGAATATACTAAAAAACACCAAGCTATACACTTTAAATGGGTAAATTGTATGGCATATGAATTATCTCTGTATAAAGCTGTTTAAAAGTCAATAATACATTTGAACGTATAACTGGAAGGTAAAATCAACATTATGTAGAGTAAAAAGCATATTGGATATGGAAGATCAAAGAAATGGGAAATATATGGTTTATAGTATGCTTTGTAATCAAAGTAATATTTTATAATACTTTATGGTATAGATTTTATAAGCATGATTTCCCTGAGTATTGTAAACCTGCCACTGCTTCTGTTTTTGAGAAGCAGTCCTTGTCATTTTTCTCTACTGTTCCTAAGCTGCTTCTGGGCAAAATGTGACAGTCTAGAAAGAGAAGCATGTAAAATTTGGTTTGGGCATTCTTCCACATTCTCACATGCTTCCCGCCAGCCCAGTACTCCTTTGCTTCCTGGTCTTTGTTGACTCCACTTCCATTTTATAGAATTCAAAGTTTAAAAAAAAAAAAAGAATTCAAAGTTTTTTCCCTCTCCACTGATCTCCATTCCACCCCAAAATTTCCATTTCCTCAGTGGATCCTTACTTAAGGTAAGTGGCTTGTTGCATTAGTTTATAAGTCGTACATTTCAGGGGCGCCTGGGTGGCTCAGTTGTTAAGTGTCTGCCTTCGGCTGAGGTCATGATCCTGGAGTCCCAGGATCAAGCCCTGCCTCAGGCTCCTTGCTCAGTGGGGAGCCTGCTTCTCCTCTTCCACTCCCCCTGCTTGTGTTCCCTCTCTTGCTATCTCTCTGTCAAATAAATAAACAAAATCTTAAAAAAAAAAGTCATACATTTCTGATAATATACATTTTAAAAGATTATAGAACAGGAGTTAGCACACTTTTTATATGAAGAGCTAGGTATAAATATTTTCAGTTTTGTAAGCCATACATACAGTATTGCAAGTGTTACCTTGCTATCTTAGCATGAAAACAGCCACAGACAAAATGTAAATGAATGGATGAGGCCTGCTTTGACCCTAGGCAGGCCGGATCAAGCCACAGTTTGCCAACCCATCTTAGAGAATTCTTAATTTAAAGGCTCAGTATTAAGATGAAATGGAATGAAGAAATTTAAATACAGTGAATTTTAAATACAGTACAGTTATGTCCTCTACTTCTACCACTAACAAAAGTGATTTCATTTCTTTACTGTTTTATCTTTCTTCCAAGGTTATCTGAGGAACAGAGGGCAGAAACTTAGCACTTTAGAAAGCGTCATTAGGAAAATACCAGACTTAACCACTAAAGACCATGGCATGAGGGTTGAGATTATTATTAAGATTAGGTCCATGAGGGGGCGCCTGGGTGGCTCAGTCGTTAAGCGTCTGCCTTCGGCTCAGGTCATGATCCCAGGGTCCTGGGATCGAGCCCCACATCGGGCTCCCTGCTTGGCAGAAAGCTTGCTTCTCCCTCTCCTACTCCCCCTGCTTGTGTTCCCTCTTGCTGTGTCTCTCTCTGTCAAATAAATAAGATTAGGTCCATGTGCATATGTGTATAAATATAAACATTTGTGTTAATGTGTGTGTGTGTATTATTTTTATCATATTTACTGTGAAATGCATTGGATAGTCTCTAAAATACTCCACAAACAGGGACACCTGGGTGGCTCAGTTGGTTGAATATCTGCCTTCGGCTTGGGTCATGATCCCAGGGTCCTGGAATCAGGCTGGTGTTGGGCTCCCTGGTCCACAAGGGGTCTGCTGCTGCTTCTGCCCCTCCTCCCACTTGTTCCCTCAATCTCTCAATCCCTCTCTTTCTCTCTCAAATAATAAAATCTTAAAAAAGAAATTTAAAATATATAATAAAAAAAATAAAATACTCCACAAACAAATTTATTGAATAGGAATGTGAAAGGACACATGAATTTAGGTAAACTAGGAAAAAAATAAATGCCAGATCATTTGGCCCTGCTAAAGTAGATAAAGACAAATGAAGATCAATGTGGCTAATGTCTCCTGCCATAATATTCTGGGTTGATTGAAATATTTTACTTCAGTCTGATAATTGTGTAGCATTTTGAGCATATGATGATTGTTTGTGTATAAAAGAAATGTGTTGAAACAATGACATTGTATTAGATTCATGGCAATTATGTCATGATCCACAAAATTACATTTCAGCTAATATTTCCATATAACAATGATGAGAAAAATTTGCATTTGCTGTGTTAGTGTTTTGCAAATTATTGGATAATGCAGAATGACAATCACTCATTTAGTGGATTTCTTAGAAAAATAAAATATTATTAACTCTGGGCAGTTTGAACCATTCAGGAAAACAAAATGGCATATTATACCCCAAAATGTTTTATTTTTACTTGGAAATTATGTCATTTCATTGTATGTCACGAACAGATATTTTACATGACCCTGGCCTTATTAAACAAACCTGTGTTTCACTTTCTGTCAAATTTGTGTTTTTCCCAGTCAACATTTGAATATTTTACCTCTACTATTAAATTAGAGCTGACTGAGATAAAAAATCAGTTAATTAAAGCATTGACCTTTGTTTCCTCAATAAAAATGATTATATTGCATACCTCTTTCTACTTCTTCCCTCATTGTAGCTCCTGTCTGGTAGTTAGCATTTGTTTATTCTTTCAACAAATAGTTGGGTAACTACTTGCCAGGCATTGGGAACTAAATAGTGAACCAAACTACCTCTGCCTTGTACAGCTTACATTCTAGAGTGGGGAGAATGAAATAAACAATTATTTATTGTGTAATATAAAAGTTCTGTAGTAATATTAGAAGGTAAGTGCCATGGACACAGGGAGAGGGCAAGGGTGTATCTTTTATACAGTGGTTCTACTCTTGTTATTTAACATGAATGTTGTCATCTTATTTTCTCTCTCAATTTATAGTTCCAATGACAGGATTCACACAGAGAGCAACCATTGATCCAGAACTGAATGAAATACATGTCTTATCTGGACTCAGCAAAGACAAAGAAAAGAGGGAGGAGAATGTCAGAAATTCATTCTGGATTTATGACATTGTGAGGAATAGTTGGTAAGGAGCTCTTCTTGTCTGTGTCTCAATCCCAATGTAACATTTATTTGAGGATGTTAGTTTCTTCAAAAGAAGACAGAAATAGAAGACTTGTGTTAATTTGTGATGTCATGCATTCAGTGTCAGTACAGGCATACCTCATTTTATTGCACTTTGCACATGTTTCAGTTTTTACAAGTTGAAGGTTTGGCAACTTTGTGTTGAGCATGTCTATTAGCACCATTTTTCCAGCAGAATTTGCTCGCTTTATGTCTGTATGTCATATTTTGATAATTCTCACAGTATTTCAGATCTTTTCATTATTATTATATTTATTATGCTTATCAGTGATCTTTGATCTTTGATGTTACTGTTGTAATTGTTTTAGGAGTGCCATGAACTGTGCCCATATGAGATGGTGAACTTAATTTATAAATATTGTTTGTGTTCTGACCATTCCACCCTCCGTCTGTTCCCTCATCTCTCTCCCTCTCCTTAGACCTCCCTATTCCCTGAGACATAACCATATTGAAATTAGGCTAATTAATAACCCTACAAAGGCCTCTAAGTGTTCAAGTGAGGGAGAGAAAGCTAGTCCTCTTGTGCCAAACAGCCAAGTTGTGAATGCAAAGGAAAAGTTCTTGAGGGAAATTAAAAGTGCTGTTCCAGTGAACCCATGAATGATAAAGCAAAACAGCCTTATTGCTGATATGAAGACAGTTTTAAAGGTTTGTATAGATCAAACCAGCCACAAAATTCCCTTAAGCCAAAGCCTGCTCCAGAGCAAGACCCTAACTCTTCAATTCTGTGAAGGCTGAGAGAGGTGAGGAAGCTGCAGAAGAAAAGTTTGAAGCTAGCAGAGGTTGGTTCCTAAGGTTTAAGGAAAGAAGCTATCTTGGTAACATCTAAGTGCTGATATAGAAGCTACAAGTTATCTTAGATCTAACTATGATCATTAATGAAGGTGACTACAATAAACAGCAGATTTTCATTGTAGATGAAACAACCTCCAATTGGAATAAGATGCCATTGAGGACTTCCATAGCTAGAGAGGAGAAGTCAGTGCCTAGCTTCAAAGCTTCAGGGGACAGGCTGACTAACTTGTTAGGTGCTAACGCAGTTGGTAACTTTAAGTTGAAGACAGTGCTCATTTATCATTCTGAAAATTTTAGGACCCTTAAAAATTATGATAGGGCGCCTGGGTGGCTCAGTTGGTTAAGCGACTGCGTTCAGCTCAGGTCATGATCCTGGAGTCCTGGGATCAAGTCCCACATCGGGCTCCCTGCTCAGCGGGGAGTCTGCTTCTCCCTCTGCCCCTCTTCCCTCTCGTGCTCTCTGTCTCTCATTCTCTCTCTCTCAAATAAATAAATAAATAAAATCTTTAATAAAAAAAATTATGATAAATCTGCTGTGCCTGTGCTCTGTAAATGAAACAACAAAGCCTAAAGACAGCACATCTGTTTACAGTATGGTTTACTGTACATTTTAAGCCCACTGTTGAGACTGAGTGCTCAGAAAAAATGATTCATTTCATATTACTGCTCATTGAGGACACACCTGGTCATTCAAGAGCTCTAATGGAGATGGAGAATGAGATTAATGTTTTCATGCCTGCTAACACAGCATTCATTGTGTAGCCTATGGATCAGTGAGTCATTTCAACTTTGAAGTCTTCTTATTTAAGAAATACATTTCGTAAGATTACGGCTGCTGTAGATTATTAATTCCTCTGATGGATCTGGGCAAAGAAAAGTGAAAATCTTCTGGGAAAGGATTCACCATTCTAGATGCCCTGAAGAGCATTCAGATTTAGGGGACGAGGTCAAAATACCTACATGAACAGGAATTTGGAAGAAGTTGATTCCAGCCTTCCTGGATGACTTTGAGAGGTTCAAGACTTTGGTGGAGGAAGTAACTGCAGATGTGATGGAAAGAGCAAGAGAACCATTATTAGAAGTGGAGCCTGACAATGTCACTGCATTGCTGCGAGAGATAAAGTGGCTTCTTGAGATGGAACCTACTCCTGTTGTAGACTCTGTGAAGATTGTAGAAATGACAGCAAAGGATTTAGAATATTACATAAACTTAGTCAATAAAGCAGTAGCAGGGTTGAGAGGATTTACTCCAATTTTGAAAGAAGTTCTACTAATGGGTAAAATGTTGTCAAACAGCGTTGCATGCTAGAGAGAAATAGTTGATGAAAGGGAGTCAGTTGATGCAGTGAATTTCATTATACTTGACCCTTGAACAACACAGGCCTTAGGGATGCCAACCCCCACACAGTTGGAATTCCATGTATAACCTGACTCCCTAAAAACCCAACTACTAATAGCCTACTGTTGATCAGAAGCCTTGTCAATAACATAAACAGTTCACTAATACATATTTTATATGTTATATGTATTATATACTGTGTTCTTAAGGTAAGATAGAGGAAAGAATGTTAAGAAAATCATAAGGAAAGAGAAAATGTAAAAAAAGTAAAAAAATCTGCATTATACTGGATCCTTGTAGTTCAAACCCATATTGTTCAAGGGTCAACTGTTTTATTTTAAGAAATTGCCCCAGCAACCACCACTCTGATCATTTAATAGCCATCAACATTGAGGCAAGCCCCTCCACCAGCAAAAAGATTATGACTTGCTGAAAATTCAGAGGTTGGTTAGCATTTTTTTAGCAATAAAGTATTTTTTTAATTAAGGTATGTACATTGTTTTTGTAGACATAATGCTGTTGCATAGTTTTAATAGACCACAGAATAGTATAAACATAATTTTTGTATGCTTTGAGAAACAATTCCTTTGACTCACTTAATTACAGTATTTGCTTTATTGTGGTGGTCTGAAACTGAACCCACAACATCTCAGAGGTGTATGCCTATATTGAGAAAAGAAGTCAGTATTGGTGCCTATGTATACAGTTTGTTCTGTGAATGGATTTTACCTCTGAATTTTTCAATTAATAGATGATTCCTGGTCTGGAAGTCAAGAGCATTGTATTTTAGTCTAGATTTTGCTACTAAGTAGATGTGTGAAATTGAGAACAATTTTTTTTTAATGTTCCCAGGTGGTCTTGGTTTTGTTTTGTTTTGTTTAAATTCAAGTTAGTTAACATATAGTATAGTATTGGTTTCAGGAGTAGAATTTAGTGATTCATCATTTACATAAAACACCCAGTGCTTGGGGCGCCTGGGTGACTTGGTCGTTAAGCATCTGCCTTTCACTCAGGTCATGATCCCAGGGTCCTGGGATCGAGCCCCGCATCGGGCTCCCTGCTCGGCGGGAATCCTGCTTCTCCATCTCCCACTCCCCCTGCTTGTGTTCCTGTTCTCACTGTGTCTCTCTCTGTCAAGTAAATAAATAAAATCTTTTAAAATAACACAAACAAACAAAAAAACACCCAGTGCTCATCCCAACAAGTACCTTCCTTAATGCCCATCACCCATTAAGCTTATCTCCCCCACCCCAACCCACCTCCCCTCCAATAAGGCTCAGTTTGTTCTCTATATTTAAGAGTCTCTTACAGTTTGCTTCCCTCTCTGTTTTTATCTTATTTTATTTTTCCTTCCCTTCCCCTCCCAGTGGTCTTAATTTTGACAAATTAACTGATCTCAGTAGAGCAGGGTGGGAGGCATTATTTAGTGTTTTCAAACCAGGACCTTTAAGTCACAGAGTAGTCTCACAGAACTAGTGCTGCACATTTTGCTTTGGAAAACAATGGCCCAGAGAATCCAGCTCAAACATTCTGTGATTACTGCATAAGTGGATATTTTACAGAACAGGAGCTTCAGAGAACTTCCTCCACGCTTGCAACTAAGGAATTTATTATTTCCAAAGTAGGACATTTATTTTAAGCAGTAAAACTGAAAGAAATCTGTGAGTTTTTTTATTGTGAATAAATAGATGGAATTATCTTGTCCTTTAGACTTTGGTTTGAACTTGCATATATGCTGTCCATGTTTCATAATGTGAAATAGGTTGTTCTTAAGTGAGGTTTTGGATGGACATTAAAAGAATGTAAGAATTCCATTCTAACAAATTTATACTATTGTGTGAGCATGACCAGAACTTTTAAGATTTGATGTGAACAAATTTATAAATTTTTTGTTGGAATTAGACATCCAGTTAATTTGCTTGCTAAAGTTCTATTAACATTATATATGCTGCTAATTTTAGGATAGAATGCCTTAAAAAGCAATGTCTTGCAGGTCTTGCGTCTATAAGAATGATCAAGCTGCAAAGGATAATCCAAGTAAAAGTCTTCAGGAGGAAGAACCATGTCCAAGATTTGCCCATCAGCTTGTATATGATGAGTTACACAAGGTAGCATAACTACATCGACTTGTAAACTTTCCAAGACCTCTAATCTGATAGAATCCCAAAATAAATGTTTCTGATTATTTTTAAGTGCATTTGAATAAAAAGTTATATAGCAGACATCATAGAATATATAGCAGACATTCAATATCATTTCTCCCTAAAATTCCTTAAGAGAATAACCATTTTCCATAGTCCAAAGTTTCTGGCACTTTTGCACTTTGCTTTGTAGCTGCATAGATCAGATACATAGCATGACCTCTTGTTTCTACAATATCAATATCCAACTAAAAAATCTACAGTTTTTAGCATTAGGATACCTTGTCCCATGAAATGAAAAAGTATATGTAACTTCTGATTTTAGGTTTTCCTATTGTGTAAGGAGTCTTTTTATCTTTATTTTTCCTGTGACGTGACGTGTTTTTTCTGTTGGCCTCACAAAAACAGTCCTGCATTCTCAAGTTTTAGTGTCACTAAGTGTTCAGGGTGGTTTCTTTAAACTATGTCTCCCTTAAACTTTACATATAGTTTAGTGATTGGGCTCAGATTATACAATAACTTATTGACAAAGCTTGTACTCCTTTTGTATGGGCCATAGGTGACTATTTAAATTCTATATCACTTCAGACCTTTAGGTAAATGATACCATAAGAGTGAATAAAAGCCCTTTCTCTTTTAGAGTCTCCCAGATTAAAGGGTAAATGAATTTTGATCTGTAGGATAGAAGTAATATCGCTCTTGTATAACACTGTTGAATATACATGTTTTCAAAACTTCAGGAACTGTTTTAACACTTTGTTGAAGTACAGAATATCACTAAAATTATACCAATGAAATCATTATTGCATTCCTTTTTCATTTCTTTTTTTTGGTATTGAAAAATGTAATATTTTACAAGTTATATCACAAATTATATGTACCACTTAATATTTGGCAGTAAGCCTAAAGCAAAATTAAGATGCTAAAATTTAAAAAGTTCTTGTTACTATTGACCTTCAGTGATTCAACATGTGTGTCAGAGTTTTATTAAAGATCTTGTTTGTTATTATGATCAACACTTGGTTAACTTAATAATCTCCATTATTTGTTGCCCTAAGTAAACTCTTTATCGTGGATTAGCTTCTTACTATCACTGCTTTTGTTTCACGTCTTCCATTGTCAGTATAATTGTGGTAATACAGCTCATTTTAATCTAAAATTCAGCTTAAGGAAGTAGCCGCAGTACTTTAAAGTAAAATGGAAGTGAGAAACATCAAAAGAAGCCTTTGTTAGAAATGCAGTAATGTTTTAATTATTACTGTTACACATTGCTACCAAAATGAAGAAATTTTATTATGACTTCTGTAGTTTCCGGAGTATTGCATACATCTTAAAGTGTGACTTGTTTTGTTTATTTTAGGTTCATTATTTATTTGGTGGGAATCCAGGAAAATCTTGCTCTCCAAAGATGAGATTAGATGACTTCTGGTCACTGAAGTTATGTAGGCCTTCAAAAGATTACTTACTGAGGCACTGCAAGTACCTCATAAGAAAACACAGGTATAAAAATAATTCACTGAAAACTTTTATTTAACATTATTAGCTATTGCTGGTGTTACCTCGACTTTGGAAATAGGGCTTTGTCTTTGGAAATTTACTAATACTACAGTGTAAATACTGTGAAGATCATGACTCTTGTAAATGTCCTTTTATTTTCCTTATTTTTGCTTTCCTCTTTCGGAAGATACAAAGTGAAGATACATATTGATGCTAAAATTTTCTAGATATAGAACAAGGAAATTTTGCAACTGTTAAATGGAAGAAATTTCTATGAAGGTGATGAACCTATCTTCCAGTAATTCAAGGCCTACTCAGTACAAAGTACATCAGTACTATATTATTGCCATATGCCTAGCCTATTGGTAACTTTCTTAACAGTGAATGCGATGATATAGTTGACTAACTATCTTCTTAATCTGATGTTTCAGAATACAACTTCAAATATGATTTTGGTTTCACATCATTAACTTTGCCATTTAATTGCAAAATCATGTAGTCAAACATTTTCGTATATATCTCCTGGGTCATGTTTGCTTTTGAGCCCTAGCAGGTGATGATAAGCTACTGAAAAGTGTAGAAAAGCATATCTGTCCTTTTAGTTATTGATGATGTTCGATGGTAAGAAAAGTTTATAGTTTGGAAGGAGAAGTTTAGGCTTTAATGATGATAATAGTTACCATTTATTGAGCAATTTTTGTGTGCTAGATCTAACATATTATTCCTACAATGAGACAATTGAATAAGTACTGTTCTTATCACTATTTCATAAAAGAAGCAATGGGGTATTTTTAAATGGGTCATATAATTCATCTAGGGTCACTCAGCTGTAAGCAACACAGCCAGGATATGGCTCCAGCATTCATCACTTCACCACCACCATCACCACTACACATGCATACATGTATGTCTGTGTATTTACACATACATGTTTATATGTCTATTATATATATTTATCTATTTTATGTAGAATATAGATACATAAAAATCTCTGGTATAAATTATTAAACTGTTTTCCTTTATCATATCATGTTTACTTATTGTTCCTTTCTCTGTTTTCACAAGTGCTTGAAAGAAATTAATAACAGAAGCTAGTTACTTCTGTTACTTTGGCAGTACTGTAATTAGTGTATTTCCTGTAGAATCTACAGGAGAAAGGGTCTGAATCCTCTTGTTGACTGGATGACGAGATAAATTTTGTTTTATTAATAAGATTTAAACTTGAGGCACCTTCAACTAAGGTGTACACTGCTAAAATTTTATTCCTTAGTATTTTACTTAATGTTACAGTTAGTTTTTCAAGGATGAGACAAATTTAAGGAAATTACAGCATTCTTTTTCTGCTTCAGATACAGTAATGGGTACTTGTATATTAAATTGAGCTTTTTAAAAATTTCCTGACCAGGAGCCCATTGGAGAATAGAGGAGATTTTTTAGTACCATATGTAAAGAATTTGAATTCACTTATAAACACTTTCCTCTGGCTTTTAATTTAAAAAAGTAATGTATGGTTAATAAAAAAAAAATAAACCCTCTCACCCTGCAAAATAATTGAATCATGCATCATCCCGTCATTGAGAAATAACAACTTACTGTTGTGGTTGTTGTATCCTTCATATGTGCACACATATATTTTTGTTTAACTGAAAAATAGGGATCATAATGCTTTGAATCTGATTTCTTTCAATGAATGATATATTACAAACATCTTATTACCATGTTAATAAATACAAATACAAATTAGAATTCTAATGGCTGCATAGTGTTCTAGTTTATGTGTAATTTACTTAGTTTACTTTTGTAAAATATTTAGACTACTTCCAGCTTATAAATAATACTGTAATATTATTACATACTTCCATATGTACTCCTACCCAAAAATTCTGTAGGATATTGGTAGAATTGGTGAATTATCAGTTGCCCTCCAGAAAGTTAATTTTCATTCCTTCCAGAAGTAAGTAGGATTATTCATTTTCTCAGCCACACCATTGTGAGAAGTATTATTATTTTTTTTAATCTTTGACGGATGTTTTTCTCTTTTGAAAATATATCAGTGGGCAGGTGAAATGACAGTTTGTGGAAATCTGAAATATATTATGGTATGTTTTAAGTTTTAAGTACGAACACCATTGTTAGTGACTTGTGCTGGTAAAAGGCATAAAGTAAGGAATGTCAGTGGATAAAGAATAAAAGATAATAATCAGTAACAAATCATTTAAACCTTTAAGTATATGATGAAACTCTAGCAAATTTTGTGAGGATGAGAATGGTTCATAAAATAGTGCCTGAAGCTGAGAGGCAACAAGTTCGTGTGATGGGTCAAAGAAGCAGCCTTTGAAATTTTCTACCATGGGAAAAGAAGTATGCTAGCTCATCTCAGAACTGAAACCAGAAAAGCCCTGAAAGGAGAATTTAACGTTTAAAGACCCTATCCATTTATATAGAGTATTTTCTTTTCTTTTCTTTTTTAAGATTTTATTTATTTATTTGACAGAAAGAGACAGAGCCAGAGAGGGAACACAAGCAGGGGGAGTGGGAGAGGGAGAAGCAGGCTTCCCGCTGAGCACGGAGCCCAATGCAGGGCTCGATCCCAGAACCCTGGGATTATGACCTGAGCCGAAGGCAGACAGTTAACGACTGAGATAGAGTATTTTCATTTAGAGTAGTAATAGTAGCATAAAAATATGGAACACAGTATTATTCTTTTCTGATTGTGATTACATTTTGACTTCAGTTTTAGGAGCTCATGTCTTATATTGGAAAAAGTACTTGACCTGAACCTTGGATTGATCTTTAAGCCTTGTAACTTCATCTTTCTGGAGATCACTTTGCTCATGTATAAAATGGCCAGAACAACTACCTATGGGTCTTTATACATCAGTGAAATTTCATTTATTGCAGAAATATTTATTAAGCACCTACTATGTGCTAGATATTATCCTAGGCTCTGTGGATATGTCAGTGAAGAAAATAAGCAAAAATTCCTATCCCCAAGTTTCTGTCTTTTGAAGGAAGACTAGCAGTAAACATAATAAGGAATTTATATGTTAATAAGTATTATGAAAAAGAACTAAAACAGGTTAAGAACTATTTTGTACAAGTTAGGGAGCTGGGTATGTGATTTTTAAATAAGAATATTAGGATAGACCTCACTGCAAAGGTGAGTAGTGACGTAAAGAACACAAGGGAAGAAGGGCACCTAGGTGGCTCAGTCAGTTAGGCAACCGACTCTTGATTTCAGGACTCAGGTCATGATTTCATGGTCATGAGATCAAGCCCCACATCGGGCTCTGTACTCAGTGCAGAGTCAGCTTGAGATTCTCCCTCTCCCTCTGCCCCTCCCCCAACTTGCACCCGCGCTCGCCCTCTCTCTCTCTCTCTCTCTGAAATAAATACATAAATAAATCTTTTTAAAAAAATAAAGAATATGAGGGAACGAATCATGTAGATATTTGAGAGGAAAAGTGTTCCAGATAGGTAATAGACAAGGCTCTGAGGTTAAAAATATGCCTGGATTATTTGAGGAATAAATTGAGGAGAACAGTGTGGTAGAAGTAGAATGAGTGAGGTGATTGTGGTAGTAAATGAGGTCAGAGAGATAAGAAGGGGACAATTGGTGAAGGGTCTTTGGCTTTTACTCTGAGCGAAAGGAGAGCATTGAAAGATTTTACGTAGAGGAATAACACACTCAGATTTCTCTTTTAATAAAAACCATTCTAGGTTTTCTTCCAAAAGAAATGAGTAAAAGGTTGTGGCTGTTTTCACTCAGATGGGGAATTCTTCAGAAACAACAGGTTTGTTTGTTGGGAAGGATGAGTTCAGTTTGGTGCACTTTAGGTTTTAGAGATCATGTGTTAGCATTTGGAGGAAAGGCATGTGCTGATTATTACATTTGTGAGTCATCAACAAAGAAAAGGAGCTGGCTTAGAAGAGTAGAGAGATGTTGGCATTATCTGATGACCGCCACCATTTGAGAGAAGGCAGAGGAAGAGAGACACTCCATAAAAGAGATCAAGAAAGCCCAGTAAGATTCTGGATAAACTTTGAAGATTGCACCAACAGAATTTCTTGATGGATTGGATATGGGTATGAAAGGAGAGTAGTCGTGGCATCCTGAGAATCTTGTCTACTACTAATTTGAACTGATAGTCAAAGGCCCATTTTATTTATTTATTTACTTATTTATTTTTATTTATTTTTAAAGATTTGATTTTTAAGTAATTTCTACCCCCAATGTGGGGCTCAAACTCACAAGCCCTAGATCAAAGAGTCACATGTTCCTCTGCCTGAGCCAGCCAGGTGCCCCAGGCCCATTTTAGATATTTGAAAAGACATAGACTTTTTTTTCTACCAACCCTTAGATGAATTTAAGAGTTTGAGGGACATTGCTACATTGCAGGCAGAATAGATAGAAGTTGCTTTATATGAATTGAAATAGAGCCTGAGAATCACCTTTTTAATTTAAATTTCATATTAAAATGGATAACTAGTGTTTCATTCTGTGGGACCTTACTCTATACTGCTGGGCTGGCTTGTTTATTTTCATTATTGTTCTTATGGAAAACAGTTACGTATTCTGTTTAGTTAAAATATAAATTTGGAAGGAGAAAAGTATACTGTATGCCAAGAAATGTGTCTTTGTTCTTAATGGTACCATGCAGTACAGTAAATAAATACCACTATTATTTTTCCCTATAACATTGAAATTTACAGACTTATCAACAATTTGGGGTAGAAAGGAACAAAAGAAGAACTTTTTAATAGGGCTAATTTCTGTTCCTCTAGGTACAGGACACAGTTGTTGGCTGAAATAGAACTCTAGATTGCAGACATAAATCCAATGATGAGTTTTTGCAGGCCAAAGAAAGCTTAGAAAAAAGAGAGAAAACTCACCTTCTAGGAAAATGGATCTACCTACCATCTCATGTCTTCTATTTACTGACTTCTATGTTTTGTGTGTCTTTTATGTCCTTGTGTATCTCACATTCAGGTTCTCTAAGAGAGTATCTTCTTAGAGAGGGCTCCCTGGGGAGAGTATCCCTATTGGGAATAATTCTGCCAGGCTACTTTATAGACTGCTGATCAAGTTTCAGAGGATTGCTTTTGTCTCAGGTGCCAAAACTGGTCTAACCCATTTTGGACAAGATGGTAGAGTAACCTGACCTCTGCCTAAGGAGCTCTCTCATCTGAGGGCTTGAAGGCTAGCTGACAGGCATGGTACTACCTGATACAACAGAGCTGTAAAATTTTGCTAGTCTTTGCCCTGCTTGAAATACAGGTACTCTATCTCTGAGATGAGCTCTAAACACAGGAAATTATTGATGCCATCAGCCTGAACACCATTGTGAAAGGCTCATTGTTTTCCTTTCCCAAGTGATATTAAATGTCTTCTTTTCTTTCTCTCTGTACAATATTTTGAAAAGCATACCAACTTATTACAAATAAATCCATATATAATTATGCCATAACAAAAGATTTAAATAGATAAACAGTCCCAAGCGGATTTTTTTTCTGTTAGAGAACTAACTCATTGTTTTCTTTTCAGCCTTTGGAATCAGATGGATCTGCGTTTGATTCTACTTATGCCATTTTTTAGCTCTTATCTTGGCCGAGTTCATTCTGAGCCTCAGTTTCTCATCTGTAAAAAATAATAAAAGTTTATTGTCATCAGAGTGGGGGTAAATGAAGTAATATATGTAAAATACTCAATACAGTGTCTAGCACATAACACGCTTGATAAGTAATTGCTACAGTTGTTTTTATTATTATTGACTGAGACAGGAAATAATCTTATTAAAAATATTTAATCAATTTAAAATATATATTTTTTCAATCAGTGTTAATGATAGAAAAAAAAATACTCATTTCTGTTTCTGAAGTACCCGTTAGGCACCTCTGGTGGAATGTATATTACACAGATCTAACCAGGTATTTTTATTTTAGCTCTACTTGTTTTTTATGAAACATATTCAGCTCTTTTGCAGTTTTGTTACGTAAAATATTTGACATATTCACTATGTTTCATAGTTGATTTAATCTTAGCTTGTAGTTTTAGAGGAGGGTAGGAAGTGCTCCCCTCAGTCTCTAGCACCATGATGCCTGTGCCCACCTGGCATTACCATTACTTCTCCGGGGCAGTGTTTGCACTTCTGGATTCCCAAACACAGGTTTTTGTTAGATACCCGCAATGACTCCTCAGACACAGAGTATTCCACTGCAGGTCTGAATGACATTTCTGATGTTTTCTCGTAACTCCAGACAATTATTATTCTTGTTTACATTTTCTAGGTTTGAAGAAAAGGCCCAAATGGACCCTCTTAGTGCTCTGAAATATTTACAAAACGATCTTTATATAACTGTGGATCATTCAGACCCAGAAGAGACGAAAGAGGTAAAAACTTGCTATTTTTTCTCTTAGATGTTTAAAGGAAAATGAGGAAAATATGATGACACTAATAATTTTTAAAGTAGCCCACAGCAGATGAAATAAAAATTGAATAGGCTTACTTTCATGTGATGATAAAAGGTTCAGGTCACACAAAAAGCCCTAGATCCTTTCAGAAAAGGATTCTCAGGTTTAAAGTTTTAGCTTAGACATGAGTTTTGTGTGTTGGGAAGGAAATAGAAATTTTTACTTCTGTAGTCCCATGCTTCTTTCACTTAAGGATTACATAATGGCTCAATATAAACTTTTCTCTTGATACTCCAAAATCCCATAAGAGAAGAAAGAAAACTCTCCTCTTTCATAAGAAGAAAGTGAAGAGTGGTGGGTAGGAGTAGAATCCCTGCTACCTTGATATTTAGTTATATGAATGTCATAGCAGAATAGTTCAACTACAGTGTACTGACTTCTTTCATCAGGAGTCCCTGACCTTGAGAAATTAGTAGCAGATCATTACTTTTCAGGGCTTTTTTTCTTACTAATACTGAAGGGAAAAGAGAAGATGTAATATTTTTAGGGCATATTTGTTTATCTACAGTGTGTGAATACACCTGCAGTGAGTTTCATAGTCTGACAGCCTGTCTTCCTACTAACTGCTGAGATTCCTTTTGTCACTTTTAACTTTTGCCAAGCGTCCTTGTGCATATTCATCTAGCAGCATGTGAACTGCAGTCCATTTTGCCTTCCACTCACAGAACTGGTGCTGATGGTATATAATTCTGTCCCAACCATCCATTTCCCTGTTCTCTGTTGCTTTGCTTTGGCTTCGCAATAGCCATCAAGCAGTGCTTTTTTCTTGTTCAGCGATGACACAGGTTTCAGATTTAATGTCAAATCACTTGCAGGTACCAGGTTCGTTGTACTTTCCAGCAGTAGAGCCTGCATTTCCTTGGCACCAAAGCAAGGAGGTTCTCTTTCATAGTTGCCTACTGTGAAAATAAGTCTGATTGCGCTTAGTCAGTTTGGGTTATAACCCTTCCCTAGGCGGAGAATCAGTTTTAGGAACCCCCTCCCCCGAAGGGGGACAGTTAATTGTCTCTCCTTGAGTCTTCAATCAATTCATGATACTATTTGAAATGGTGAAACTGTCATAGTTTTGCCAAGTAGCAGAGTATGTTTGGTTTCATCTTTTATGGCTTATAACTGAACATAGTTGTAAAGAGTCTATTAATCTTCATTTTTATTAGACCATGCATTTGAAAGTTATAAATAGATTTCCTTGTGTTTTCTCCATAGTCTATCTAAAATGGCTCTAACCCGGGAACATTCATTTTTCTCTTATTTTTTAAAACCAAACCAAAACAGAATATTGCAAAGTAAATAAATTCAGCTGTGTGAACTGCAAGTAGGCCAAAGAAAACAGACAGTTTGTTCTTAAAGCTAAGCTAATGGGAAAAACCAGGACAGGGAGGTATCTCAAGTTCAAACAGAGCCATTTTAAAAATTTTGGTAGCAGGTTTCTCTTTTTCTCCTCTCCTCTGTAGTTTGAAATTATGATTTTATATGCCACAGACTTCCATTTCTTAAAAGCTTTATGTATCAAGAGTTGTTTAGCCCTAATAGAAGTTAGTTAAAATGGTACTGTGTGTGTGTGTGTGTGTGTGTGTGTGTGTGTGTGTGTGTGTGTGTCAGCATCAGAATTGCTTCAGAGACTTTTTCAAAACAATACCCTCACCCTAAGAGTCTCTCGCCTGCTCTTATGTAACAGAAAACACTGCTGACATTGAGGATTACTGGTCTGTAAGATTATTTTGTTTAAAAATGTGTAAATGGATTTTGTTTTGGGAAAAGAAATCCTTTGGTGACAGTTCTAGGGTATATACTTA
This sequence comes from Zalophus californianus, assembly GCF_009762305.2. Taxonomy (NCBI): domain Eukaryota; kingdom Metazoa; phylum Chordata; class Mammalia; order Carnivora; family Otariidae; genus Zalophus; species Zalophus californianus. Next base: position 85,260,838 of record NC_045606.1, read on the forward strand.
GAGTATTTGTTAGTAAGGCATATAGATCTTCACTTTCCTTATAAGGTACCATTCCACTTATCAAAAAAGACCTTACTATTTGTTTTCTGTAGAAGCTTGTTTTTGTTCTCTCTGTATATTTTACAAAAATTTTTACTATATTAAATGATTGTATCAGAAACTAGAAGTGGTTTTTAGGTTTTTCTCTTTTTTGGGAGGCCAGTTATCATGATGATGATCATCACTGTGCCTATTATTGGAAAAATGATGATGGACTACCAGCTGTATGCCAAATAATGATTTTTTGCTTTCCTCCAGTCTCCAGAACGTGCGATCTAAATTGGCAATGAGCTGCTGATAAACCCTATGAAAATGATTTTTTTTTTCTAGAAAAGGCCCGAGACAAGGTTGCCTAAATTAATTCTGCCATTTTCAGAGAAGATTCTATAATAGAGAAGGAATGAGAAAAACAAGTTTTGAGCCAGTATTACACATTTTGTATTAATTACATTTCTGCTGAGCTTCCAAAGTACTGGTGTCATTCATTTAACAGATGTGTATTGAGTCCCTACAATATGCCAGGCATTCTTCTAGGCACAGGAAATATATTGGTGAACCAAGCAAAATATCTGCCTGGGTGGTACTTATTACTAGTGGTGAGAGATGATAAACATATTAAATAAGCAAATTATGTAGTACATTAGTAATGATAGGTATTATGGGAGAATTAAAGAGAGATAAAAAGGGTAAAGAGAGATCAGAATTAGGAGGGGTGAGAATTGGACAGTTGCAGTATTAAATAGGATGCTCTTAATAGGCCTCATTTAGAAATAAGATGTACACAAAGACCTGAAGGGTGTGAGGAAGTGATGTAAGTAGATAATTTGGGGAAGATAATTCCTGGCAAAGGGAGGGTTAGAACAAAGACCCAAGGGTGGGAGCATCCTGGCTTTGTTTAGGAGAACAGCAAGGAGGCCACTGTGGCCGGAGTAGAGGTAAGAATAATGGGAGTAGTCACAGATGAGGTCAGAGAGGTAAGAGCAGGGATTGGGAGATCAGACTGTGAGTGACTTCCTAAGTCAGTGTTAGGACTTTGGTTATTACTCTAAATGAATACGGAGCCAGGTCAAGGTATTACGCAGAGGAGTGATGTGTCTGCTTTGTCTTACCTGACTTAAGATCACTAAAATCTAAGATCACTCTGATTGATTGCTGTATTGAGAATAGACTAAAGGAGAGTAAGAATGGAGGCCGAGAGACCTATAAAAGAGATTGTAGAAATCTAAGCAAGGGATTATCGTAGTGCACACCAAAGTAGCAGCAGTAGAAATAGAAGTAAAGTAGATCAGATTCTCAATATATATTAAAAGTAGAACCAACAGTGGGAATGCAGTCTGGTACAGCCACTATGGAAAACAGTAGGGAAGTTCCTCAAAAAGTTAAAAATAGAACTGCCACACAATCCAGCAATTGTACTACTACAATTTATTTAGGTATTTACCCAAAAAATACAAAAACACTAATTCAAAGGGATACGTGTACCTTGATGTTTATAAGCAGCATTATCTACAATAGCCAAAATATGGAAATAGCCCAAGTATCCATCAATTGACACATACACACACACCCCTGAATATTACTCAGCCATAAAAAAAGAATGAAATCTTGTCATTTGCAACGGTATGGATGGAGCCAGAGAGTATTATGTTAAATGAAATAAGTCAGTCAGAGAAAGACAGATATCATATGATTTCACTCATATGTGGAATTTAAGAAACAAAACAAATGAGCAAAGAGGGGGAAAAAAAGAGGCAAACCAAGAAACAGACTTTTTTAAATACTCTCTACACTCAGCGTGGGCCTCAAACACACAACCCCAACTCAAGAGTCACACGCTTTACTGACTAAGCCAGCCAGGTGCCCCAGCAGACTCTTAACTGTAGAGAACAAACTGATGGTTACCAGGAGGTGGGGGGGTTGGGGTTAAATAGGTGATGGGAATGAAGGAATGCACTTGTTGTGATGAGCACTGGGTGATGTATGGGAGTGTTGAATCACTATATTGTACACCTGAAACTAATATTACACTACATGTTAACTAACTGGAATTTAAATAAAACTTAAAAAAAAGTAATACCAACAGAATTTTATGATCGATGGGATGTAGGGTTTGAAAGAAATGACTCCAGAGTTATTAGCCTGAGTATATGGAGCTATTATCAACTGAAATGAGAAGTGCCTGGGTAGACCCAGTTTGTGGTCATAGATGGGGGCTCCTGACTGGGATCGGGAGTATAATGTTGGATATCTCCAGTTGAGATGCCTGTTGAACAGCCAACCTTATACGTTGAGGTGATAGTTGGATATTCATGTCTGGCTTTATTCAGATTATGTAATATCACTTGGTACCTATTGTACATATCAGGCCAGTACATATCAGTTCCACTTAATCAGATTATTAAAATAATAGTTTTCACCCTGTCCTTTTGTATGTAGAACCAGTGGGTTTATCTTTCACCTTAGAAGTCAGAAAAGAGGAACAAATTAACCCTCAAATAAGTAGAAGATAGGAAATTCGTGAAATAGGAAACAAAAGAAAAAAATTTAAAAAGAGAAAAGTTGGTTCTTTGAAAATGTGAATAAAATAGCAAGACTTACAAAGAAAAAAATAGTGAAAATATAAATTGTCAGCATCATTATGGACCCTATAGATACATAAAAAGGGAACAAGGAGATACTATGAACAACTGTCAACAAATTCAGCTACTTGATGATATGGACAAATTCCTTAGAAGACACAACAGAACAGACACAGGAAGAATTAGAAAATCTTAAGGAACTCCGTATTAATTACAGACATAGACTGAATTTGTAATTGAAAACTTTCTAACAAAGAAAACTGTAGTTCTAAATGGCTTTCTCAGTAAAAACCCAATAAAAATAGTACAAGCAGAGAAAACTATAGACCTCTTGTGAATGTAGATGCAGAATTCTTAATAAAATTTTAGTTAATTGAATCCAGCAATATATAAAAAGGTTAATGCACAATGACCAAGTGAGGGTTTATTCTAGGAATTTAAGGTTGGTTTAACATTTGAAAATCAGTGATACACCACCCTGACGGAATAAAGGAGGAAAACTACAGATCATCTCAATAAGTGAAGAGTAAGTGTTTGACATGATTAAAAACCCATTCATGATTAAAAAAAAAAAATTCTTAGTAAACTTGAAAAGAAACTTCCTAAATCTCATACAGGGCATCTATGAAAAATATAACAACTAGTACTATACTTAATTGTAAAACTCTTTCCCTAAAGATTATGACAAGGAAAGGATGTCTGCTGTCAGTAGACACCCTCTATTCAGCATTGTGCCAGAAGTTGTAGCTAGTGCCATAAGAAAAAGAAATAAACAGCATATGGATTGGAAAGGAAAATTGTGTGTAGATCACATTATTGTGTACATGGAAAACACCATGTAATCTACAAAACAATAATACTAAGATAAGTAAATTTAGCAAGATTACAGAATACAAGGTCAGTAGAAAAAAAAACAATATTTTTATATTAGCAGTGAACAATTAGAAAATGAAAATTTTAAACCTGTTTATATTAATCCCACAATAAATATGTAGTAATAAGTCTATTGTAAGAAATAAATGGAGAGAGATATCACATTTTATGGATTGAAAGACTAAGAATTGTTAAGATGCCCATTCTCCCCAAATTGGTTTTTAATTTAATGTGGTCCCTATCAATATTATGGCAAGTTTGGATTTCTTTGTTGTTGAAAAAAATAGGCAAACTGATTCTAAAATTTATATGGAAAAACAGAGGCCCTGAACTAGTCAAAACACTTGAAAATAGAAAAACAAAGTTAGAGGTTTCATACCACCTGATTTCAGGATTCTGTATAAGCCACAATAATCAAGGCATTGTGGTACTGGCTTAGGGATAGACAGATCAGTAGAACAGAACAGAGTTCAGAAGTAGACCCACATGTATGTGATCAGTTGATTTTTTTGGCCAGGATGCCAAGTCCAATGGGGAATTGGTAAGTCTTTTTAACAAATGGTACTGATATCTCAGCCCCTGTCTCACACAAAAACTAATTTAAGATGGACCTAAATATAATATCTAAAACAATAAAGCTTCAAGAAGAAAACATCTTTACAACATTGGGATAGACAGAGATTTCTTGGAAATGACACAAAGGCAGTAACCATAAAAGAACCATAAAAAAAAGAACCATAAAAGAAAAAATATGGGGGCGCCTGGGTAGGAAATCGGTTATCGGTTAGGTGTCTGACTCATGATCTGGGGGTTGTGAGATTGAGCCCTGCTTTGGGCTCTGCACTGGGCATGGAGCCTGCTTGGGATTCTCTCTCCCTATGCCTCTTCCCCGACCCTCCTCCCCCCACCCTGCCATGTGCAGTCTCTCTCAAATAAATAAATAAATCTTTTAAAAAATCTTGATAAGTTGGGATTTCAACAGAAGTAAAATTTCATAAAAGACATTAGAAAAATAGAAAAGCCACAGTCTAAATAATACTTGCAGTAGATATATATGACAGAGGACTAATACCCAGAATATTTAAAAAACAAACAAACACAGATTTTAAATTCTTCCTTTTGTTCCCTTTTTCCCTAAACTCTTGCTTAGGTAATTCCTCTAGGATATTTGTCCAGTTTCTGGCCTTCAAAAGACCACTCGTCAGGGCTTACAAATATTAATGTGATTGATACCTGAAGTTTTAAAGGCTGGAAGCACAGGTATAAAATACATCCTGAGGAATCAGTGGTATCAACCACTTAGGTCTTACAAAGTGCTAAGTAATTCCATTGAGATTCTACTCACTGGTCTACTCTCTTCCTTTAATTTACCTATTTTCCAGCATCCTCATTCAAGATAAAGATGAATAGTTCTCCCAAATTAAAGTAAATACCATAGTTCTAAATATTCTCAATTTCAGTTAACCTGTTGTTTGTTCACAATACATACTTTAATAAATTTTAAAAATAAAATAATTCCAAGACTTGGTCCAGTATTTTGGAAAGGAGTCCAGTAGAAAAATCAGCATATTCTTTAATCTAAACGTAGTGTTCTTGTTACTATTTGTTGAATAGACTTAGGCAGCGCATGTGCAGAGACAATACAGTGGCTAATAAATGGTATGTTATTTTTTTCTAATATGCTTAGCCAGCTAACTTGCTTCTATTTTTCTTTTACAGTTTCAGCTCCTAGCTTCAGCTCTGTTCAAATCTGGTTCAGATTTTACAGCTCTAGGTAAGTATTCCAGTGTAGTTTATCCAGCTTAGATGCCCTAGCTTTGGGGAATTGGGTTTTGGTTTCTTTTAAATGAAACATCAGGTGAGATGTTCTTCTAAACAAATGGAGCAAGTTTCAAGGTAGCATGCAAAATTTCTAATAACCTGCTACAAAGTTATTTTCCATGCATCAGTCACCAGTTCATGGGTTAGTTTGCAGTTCCTATTACACCAATTGCTAGGTTATTAGGCAAACGGCAGTAGAAGCATGATCAAAATAAATTAACTTGTATAGCATTGTTTTGGAATGTAGGCTGTGAATTACTGGTACAGTTACTATGAGATAACACTTCTTGGTTGAATGATTTTTCCTCTCAGTTTGTTCTTTGCAGAGTTGTGTCGGATCAACAGATTAGTGATGGGGTAGGCAGTGAAAAAATCTTTTGAGCTCTGAGAAAATGCATTATCTCTTTCCTGAAAATGGGAATTTTTGTGTGCTGTTATCTTAATTGTTTAAGATAGATTCTACTTGAAACTCCGGTGTTTCTCAGACACCCCACACAGGGGCATTGGTCTTCATTTAGGAATACTCTCATTTGGTATTAATGAATTATTAAAGTAAGCTAGACTGTAGTGAAGTGAGGAATTCGTAGAAGTTCCACAACCCAGAGCTTTATTCAGGTCAATTTTTAAGAATCTTTTCATTAGGATAAGTCATTAGGATAGCTTTACTTTTTCAACAAGATTGTAGGCTTTTGAAGTATGGGAATTTCCAGCTTTCCTCCTGTCCTTATAAAATATAGTCACACTGTGAATGCTTATTAATTCCATTGATGCCACTGCTATTATTGTTTGCCTTAAAACTGAGCAGTAATATTGAAATTTTCCAGGATATGTAATTCAGATACTACTCTTTATCTCTGGAATAAAATAACATTTTGGAATATAAATTTAATTTCTTCATTGTTTGTCCTTTTGTCTCCTAAAGGTGAACTGTACCTCAGAGGAAAAGACAGAGCATATATAATTCTGGTGTATTTCAGTAAGATGGGAAAGAATAGGAATTTTCCTTGGGGTCTTGCCCTTTCTTGTTCCATAACCAGTAATTGAGGCTTCTCCACTGATCTAGGCAACTCTAGTTCTGAGTTCTAATTCCAGAATACATAGGATTCCACAGGGCAGGACTGAGCAGACTGCCGTAAAACATAGGTTCTCTGAAAATTTAGATAATCATTTACCACAATTCCATACATGCAAATGTCTTGAGGCTAATAGAGATCTCAACCTTGTGATGGAGAACCTAGGTATAAGCATTATTTTAGAAAGTCCATAGCCTTGTGAATTTCGTCATTTGAAACAGAGATTTAGTGATACATGAATTAGGAGCCTGGCACATAGATACTTTGTTTGAATAAACATGTGCCTTGTTATGTATGGATACCACAGCCCAGAGCCATTATTTTTATTTTATTGGTGGGCAACACTAAAATGTCTCTGGCTGACTTATATGTAGCCTTTATTTATTTATTTATTTTTTAAAAGATTTTATTTATTTGACAGACAGCGAGAGAGGGAACACAAGCAGGGGGAGTGGGAGAGGAAGAAGCAGGCCTCCTGCTGAGCAGGGAGCCCGATGGGGGGCTCAGTCCCAGGACCCTGGGGTCATGACCTGAGCCGAAGGCAGACACTTAACGACTGAGCCACCAAGGTGCCCCCATATGTAGCCTTTAGAACAAGAATTTCTTGGCAGTTACTTAAATACATTAGGCTGGTGTCAGCAAATATTTTACCTTTAACTTAACTCCTTTCTTCAGTATCTGACCTATTCACTGCCAGCTAATATATTTTATCAGGAACTGTTTGTTTTACTTGGATTCCAAGCAAACCTCAGATAACATGAGGACAATACAAACAATAGAAAAAAATATGAAAAGAAAATTCCTATGGGGTTTTATTTCCTACCTTCTCTGAAGGGAGGCAGTATCTTTAGTAGTTAAGAGTTGAGAATGTAGGAGAGCGGTTAAGAGTCAGAATCTAGGCTCAGATATCAGCTTTGCCACTTGCTAATTTCAAAAGTGACCTTGAGCAAGTCACCCTGGTTTTTTTTTTATTTTATTTTATTTATTTATTTGAGAGAGAGAGACACAGCAAGAGAGGGAACACAAGCAGGGGGAGTGGGAGAGGGAGAAGCAGGCTTCCTGCTGAGCAGGGAGCCCGATGCAGGGCTCGATCCCAGGACCCTGGGACCATGACCTGAACCGAAGGCAGACGCTTAATGACTGAGCCACCCAGGCGCCCCAAGCAAGTCACCTTTCTAATAATTAATTTCTCCATCTCTATAAGATGGAGATAATAAGAGTACTTACCTCAAGTTGTTGAGAGAATTAAATGAAATAATTATGGAAAACACTTAGCACAGTAAAAAACACTACATGTTCCATTCAGGGTACTATTATTATTATCTCCCTTAAAAATGTAATCTTGGAGCACCTGGGTGGCTCAGTCAGTTAAGCGTCCAACTCTTCATTTTGGCTCAGGTCATGTTCTCAGGTTCATGAGATTGAGCCCCACATGGGGCTCTGCACTCAGCAGGGAGTCTGCTTCTCTCCCTCTCCCTCTACATCTGCCCCCCAGCCCCCTTTACACCTCCACTCATGCGCGTGCACACACGCATGCTCTCTCTGAAATCTTTTTTTTAAAGAAGAATTGAAACCAAATGGGTTATTCCATGTATATATGTATACATTTTTTATTTTATTTATTTATTTATTTTAACTATTTATTTGACAGAGAGTCACAGTGAGAGAGGGAACACAAGCAGGGGGTGTGGGAGAGGGAGAAGCAGGCTTCCCGCCGAGCAGGGAGCCCGATGTGGGGCTCCATCCCAGGACCCTGGGATCATGACCTGAGCTGAAGGCAGACGCTTAACGACTGAGCCACCCAGGCGCCCCTATGTATACATTTTTTAAAAAAAAGATTTTTATTTTTAAGTAATTTCTACACACAGTGTGGGACTTGAACTCACAACCCCAAGATGGAGAGTCACATGCTCTACTCACTGAGCCAGCCAGATGCCCCTAGATGTATATATTTTTCATGTACAGATAAACTAAATATTTCATTTTCAAATTCTCCAAAAATACTTGCCTCCACCAAACTTTCTGACTGACTTCCTTCAGAATTGTTTATCTTAACCTCTTACTGAGAATTAAATGAAAGTATTTATTAGTGTCCTATGTAATTTAAAGAATCAGGGGTGCCTGGGTGGCGGTTACGTGTCTGCCTTTGGCTCAGGTCATGATCCTGGGTCCTGGGATCAAGCCCCGCATTGGGCTCCCTACTCGGCGGGGAGCCTGCTTCTCCCTCTCCCTCTGCCTGCCACTCCCCCTGCTTGTGCTCTCTCCCTCTCTCAGTGTCAAATAAATAAATGAAATCTTAAAAAAAAAAAATTAAAAAGATGGAAAGTGATTTACAAATAACTGGCTGGCATTATCTTAGTTTTGAAAAATGACTGACATCAGAGAAAAGCCACCTCTGGGGATCTTTAATTTAGAGCTTCTGGTGGCTGTGGGTACTTTTAAACTTGAACTCAGACATTTTGCTAATTTTTAGAGCTGTGTCTTGTTTCCAGAAAGTATGCACTGAAGCAATTTAAGCATATTTTCAGCAAGGTATGTGACAAGTAGGAAAAATCTGGTCTGTAGTACATATTGCCTTTTTTTATCTTAACACCTCTTTTTAGGACTTTCAGAGTCCAAATATGTGCAAAATATGAATTCAGACAGATGTTCAAAACATTTTATGCCTAAAGTAGTTCTTTTTGTCATTGTGTTGATATTTGTGAATGAGGAGCCTTAAGAATTTCGCAGCATTTGCTATGCCCTTTTAGCCTTTATACTTTTGCTATATCCACCAAATTTAGATTTCAGCAAGATACTTTCTTCAGCCTCTTGTCTGTAGCCCACATGTTTACAGGTACTTTTTATATAACAGTAAGTTTATTATTAGCAATAGAAAGGATCAACAAACGTGTCCAGGAGAAAAATGAGAATTCTTGCTATTTCTTCTTTACCAGAAGTAGGGAACATTACCTAGTCAGTATAGGATGTTAAGTTAAAAGTATATTCCTAGGGGCACCTGGCTGGTGCAGTCGGTTAAGCATCTGACTCTTGGTTTCACCTCAGGTGGTAATCTCAGGGTAAGATAGAGCCCTGCATGAGGCTTCTTGCTCAGCGTGGAGTCTGCTTCAGATTCTCTCTCCCTCTTCCTCTTCCCCTCCCGCTCATTCTCTCTCCTCTCTCTCAAATAAATTAAATAAATCTTTTTTTTTAAAGATTTTATTTATTTGACAGAGACACACACAGAGAGAGAGAGAGAACACAAGCAGGGGGAGTGGGAGAGGGAGAAGCAGACTCCACGCTGACCAGGGAGCCCGATGCAGGGCTCGATCCCAGGACGCTGGGATCACGACCTGAGCCAAAGGCAGATGCTTAACAACTGAGCCACCCAGGCGCCCCAAATTAAATAAATCTTTAAAAAAAGAGAGAGAAAAAAATATATTCCTAATAGGTCACTTTTCTTTTTAGAGCAGTCATTGTCTTTAGTGATGGTAGTAGTGATAAAAGCGATAGCTGGTATTTATTGAACACTTACTATGGGTCCAGGTACTATTTTAAGCACTGTACATGTCTTAACTCATTTAATCTCCATAATAATCCTATGAAGTAGTTACTATTATGATCTCCTTTTATATAGGAAGAAACTGGGACACAGAGAAGCTTAGGTAACTTGCCCAGGAATAGTACTAATGAATGGCAAAACTAGGATACAGACTTTAATAGTATGGCTTCAGAGTTCATTCTCTAAACCAATTATACTACTTCTCATTGAGCTTTACCAGTGTCTGTTACTCTTGAGTAATTAGTTCCTCATTCCATTTTATGATGAAAATGAAGTGAGAGACACACTGATTAGGAGTATGAGATTTAGAATCTACATTTCTTAGTGCCTACCCCTTTTTAATGTATTTAAAAAAAAAACAAAAAACTTTGACTACAGATATAGCTTAAGGTTCTCCTTGAACAACTTTCACACCCAACTATATACACAGACCTACAAATGCAGTGATTTTCTTTATTTACAATAGTTACGTTCTGTAAAGTCACAAGAGATACTGAATTAGTGAATACTAAACCATTTCTCCTATGGGACATACAGAGTTAGGTTCCTTATATAATTAACATTGCACGAAGCTTATCAAACACATGTATTTTCTCCATAAGGCACATCATGGCCTTTTTAGGAAGTGCCACTTAGGAACACTAGATAGCACTTCAGCACTATGCTTGGGGACCATTTTAAGCAGTGAAGTCACAACAAAAAGCACAAAAATGTGAAAAATATGACACCAGTAGATTGAAAAGGACACTTGTTTATAGTATGAGAGGTGCTAAAAGAAGGCAGAGCATCACCCAGTTCACCCTTGGCTGACAGCATGTGCCTGTGCTGATTCAAATGTTTACTGCTCTCCACATGTCTGTGAATGACCACATCATGCCACAAGTATTGATTTGGGGGTTACAGGTACGTTTTAATGGTTAGGCAGCTGCACAAATAAGGAATCTGCATAAAAAAGATGGACTGTAACCACACACAGATGTATAGTTTTGTGTGTTTTGGTTTTATTTATTACACAATGTAAAATATGGATTCTACAACATAACGTTTTAAAATTTAATGATGTGGCTTGGAGATGTTTGCAAGAAACTACACTAGATCTGTTATATTCTTATTAAGTAATACATGGTATTCCATAATAGGATCTACCATAATTTAAACATTTATCTAATGATAGTGTGAATTTCAATTTTCTCATTGGTAAATGGTGAATAAAAGTAAAACATGTTCAGATGGTAACCACACTTACCATGGGGAGCATTGAGTAATGTATAGAATTGTCAAATCAGAATCACTATGTTGTACACCTGAAAGTAATATAACATTGTATGTCAATTATATATACTCTAATAAGAGAAAAAAATTAAGTCAAAAAATAATTAAACATGTTCTTTTAAGGGTTAAGTGAACTTGGCACACTGCCTACAATTTAAGCCCTCAGTGAATATTAGTTAATAAAAATAAATAAATGGGTTTTGGAGTGGATAGACACGGGTTCACATTCCATTCTCTTCCTTCACCAGCTGTGAGATCTTAAAAAGTTACTGAATATCCCTAAGTTGTCATCTGAAAGGGGAGTTTATGATAACTGCTTCATTAGTTTTTTATAAGAATGAAATGTCAGGGTCGCATGGGTGGCTCAGGCGGTTAAGCATCTGCCTTCAGCTCAGGTTGTGATCCCAGGGTCCTGGGATTGAGTTCCACATCAGGCTCCTTGCTCAGTGCAGAGCCTGCTTCTTCCTCTGACTGATGCTCCCCCTGCTTGTGTGTGCGCTCTCTCGCTCGCTCTCTCTCTGACAGATAAATAAAATCTTTAAAAAAAAAAAAAATGAAATGTGGTCATATATAAAGTACCTGGCACAGAGTAGGAACTCAGTGTTTCCCTCCCTCTTAAATCATTTAATCTCATGAAAATGTGTTTACTTCATTTGATATTACTTTGGATACATTGGTACTTCATTAGTAATATATTAGTAATACATAGGTATTATATTACTTCATTAGAGTATTACCACAGAATCAATATCTTCTCTTAAAAATAAAACCAATTATGACATTTTTACAATTATAGAAAGTAAATAAAACAAGGGGAAAACTCTAAAGTTGACTACAAACAGTTGGTAATATTACCACACAATAGGGGGAAAAAAGAGAAACTTTTTCAGTACAATGCTACAGTGCTTAGACTATACTCTTTAGTGAGATTTAGTCTAAAGACAATAAAAGCAAAGAAATCTTGGCTTTTTGTTGGTAATGGTATGGATATAGTAATTCTGGAACATGTTTTGTATGTATTTTACATTGAACAAATGAGTAAATATGATGATGTAGAGAATCAGTTTTCCTAGTGGGAGAAAGGAGATACTGTAAATAGGGAATGGGATTAAGGAGAGGAAGACTCCTGTAGAGTTCTAAAAAAATGGGAATCATCAATGAAATCACGAACTCATAATTTTGCTTTAAAAACAGCTGTGTATATAATGTGTGCACATATGTGTTCAGGCCTAGAAACACTACCACCCTTGGCAATTAACACAAATGATCTTTAATTCTAAATGTCACTCACCACTAAAAGGAATTAGGGCTCCTTGAAAAAAATGGCTGATTTCAGAGCTGTGTAAAGATGAGCTTGGATATCTTGCTCTACCAGGAAATAAGGAAGTGCTCAAAAATTAATGGGAACATTAAAAAAGACACAGAAACGAGCTCAAAAGAGCTCTTGCTGGCCCAAACTGGGACAATATGAGTATTAAAATGAATAATGACAGTAATAAATACGAGATATTGAACAATAAAAGGATCCATGAGTACATACTCATGCAAACAAATAAAATGGAGGAAAAGCTCTTTATAATTAGTGTCAGTCAACAAATGCAGAAGGAATTGTAGAGTTAGGAAAACACCATCGGTGTTTTGTTTTAGCAAGATATAATTGTTTTAAGCAAGAATCATCAGTGAAGGCTAATATTGGGTTCAGGTCTGTTGGGGAACAGGATATTCACACAGTCTCAAATTGTCGTCTTGTCAATATTTTACTAATTGCTGGGGGCGCCTGAGTGACTCAGTCCATGGAGCACCTGACTCTTGATCACAGGTCTTGATCTCAAGGTTGTGAGTTAGAGCCACGTGTTGGGCGAGGAGCCTACTTAACAAAAATTTTTTCTAAATAAAATACTTTACTAATTGCAGTGGTAGAAAACAACACCTTCACATTAGAGAAATCTGGCCATACCAGCTTAATCAGGTGATCACAGTTAACATTGGGACAAACGGATAGCATCTGCCTCCTGACATGATGCAGTGGGAAGCACACAGTATCACTTTTGTAGTATTCTTGCCAGAACTGCATAAATTCAATCTGATTACAAGGAAGCAGTCAGATAACCCAAATTCAACACATTCTACAACTCTGTAACTGCTCCGTACTTGTCAAGAATATCAGTATCATAAGAAACAGAGGCTGAGGGAACTATTCCAGGCCAAAGAAAACTAAATACAGTGTTTGATACTGGATTGAGTTTTAGATGAGTAGGGAAAATGACTGTAAAAAAAGATTATTGGGACAAAAATGTTAAATTTCCTAAATTTAATATATAGTGGTTATTTAAGTGATGTTCTTAGGTGAAATGAACTCAAGTATTTAGGGATGAAATTGTCTACAATTTACTCCCAAATCATTCTACAAAAAACTATGTGTGGGGTACAAACACAGAGAGAGAGCATGAGAACACATGTGACAAAATGTTAGCAACTGAGTAATCTAGGTAAGGGTATATGAGTGTTTGAGGTACTATTCTTGAAACTAGGAGTTTGAATTTTTTAAAAATTTTAGAAAACTCAGAGAAGCATAAAATAGAAAAAAAATCTCATTATTCAGAGATAACCTTTGTTTACATTTTGGAGTATTTCCTTCCATTCATTTCCATGATATTTCTTAATTAAATTTTAAGCTCCAAAGAAGTAAACATTTGTCCTCAAACTTAAAATAATAGTAAAAAAAATTTTTTTAATAAAAAGGAATGTACCTTTCTTGAGGCATTGTTTATTTTCCTTCCAGGAAACTGGTATCCTTGGCAATGTTCTGTTCTGTTCATGTTCTTTACAAGAGTAAAAAACAGAGTGTACCTAAAACTGTATTGTAAGTTGAATGAAAATTGGTCCAATTTGAAATAATTTTCAGAGTATCATGGCATATATAACTTTCTGGCACTATTTCTGTGTCTTATGGTACTCAGTAGGGTTCTCATGTCTCAGCCATTTCACGAACGGGGAAATCAGAACGCTATATTATCATTTTCCTACTTCATATGTACATAAGAAATTTGAAGTAGATTAAAACAATATACAAGCTGACAAAAGGAAGGAAGCATCTCACTGAATATTCCTTTGGCTGGAGTAAACTTGAAAATTAAATGTTTACTAGAAGTTAAAGGGGGGAAATCCTTTAGTTCCATTGTCCCCACCTGTTAAGAATGTCATCCAGTTTCTAATGTTTATCTGGATAAAGGTAGTTCACTGCTCTATCTCTCACATGACGTGTGCCTGGCCGAGAGCCTGGTGCATAGTACCGTGAATGTATGGCATTTACTATGTGCCAGGCACTGTTCCACATTACTGTACATGTATTTCTTTCACTCAGTTCTCTGAGACTACTTCCAGCTCTCAGGACCTTAATGATTTTAGCCCACCTTCTAAAGAAAGTGATTTTAGTATTTTTTTTGTTTTGATTTTATTGTATTTTTTTAAGATTTATTTATGAGAGAGAGAGAGTGGGGGGGAGGGGCAGAGGGAGAGGGACAAGCGGACTTTGTGCTGAGCACTGAGCTCAACGCAGGGCTCGATCCCAGGACCCTGAGACCATGACCTGAGCCAAAACCAAGAGTTGGATGTTTAACCGACTGAGCCATCCAGGCGCCCCTGATTTTATTGTATTTTTATTATTAAAAAAAGTTTAGTGGGTCAGAAGCATTATAAAGTCAGAAAAAGAGGAGTGAAAATGCCTCAGTGGACTAGAAGAGGAAAATGCTTGTAAGGAAAAGAAGAGAAATCGCTATTTGTTACTAAGGTGCCAGTCATTAGAACAGGTGCTTCTCACATAATTGCATGTAATATGCACAGTAACGCCACGAAGTAGACAAGATTAACACAAATTTACAGTTGTGGAAACAGTCACAGAAAGGCTGGTTCACTTACCTAAGATCACCCCACTGCCAGGTAGTAAAACTGGGTTCAAGACCCATGTCTGTCTCATTTTAAAATCAGATTTGGGTTTGGTGTTTCCATTATACGTTGCTGCTTTTCTCAACTAGCTTCTCTGTTACATGTTTTAGACACAGTGGATGAGTGTCTTTGTATCTCTCCTTTACCAGGCTTTTCCGACGTGGATCACACCTATGCTCAAAGAACTCAGCTCTTTGACACCTTAGTAAATTTCTTTCCTGACAGCATGACTCCCCCTAAAGGCAACCTGGTAGATCTCATCATGCTGTAACTGGAGAGCCGCTGGACAGCAATGCAGAACAGGAGTCTGCGTTCAGTATTTTGGAGTTCAACTCTGTTGACCAACAATTAGGCTGCCGTGATCGAGGACTGCACCAGAATTTTGAAGGGATCTTTACTGTCACAAGTTTTAACCCTCTTCCTTCATACCCCACCTCAGCCCCTTTCTCCTCATCCTGTTCCTGAATTAGGTTAATAAAGTGAAATTGGTATTCTTTCCATTTAAATATATATATATTTTTTTCTTACTTTAACTTTTAAGAACGAATGAATATAAAAGAAGAAATAATCAGGCAGTTTACCCTTTTCTGATTTTTATTTGATTTTTATAAAACTGGGGCAAATAAGCACTATTAACAGACTCAGTGCTAGAAAGAAGAATGGGGTTTTGTTGTTGGCTGGTTTGGCCTCTCCCCTTTCTCCTCCTTTCCCATTTCACTTTGCCTCGCATCACACAACTGCTTGTAAGTGGTGTCACTTGTTTACCTCTTCAGTTCATTCTTAAAAGTATATAGTTCTGTAGGGCAAGTGATGTATGTTAAAGTGATTTATGTGTCTCTGTTGACTAGAGTCTTGTATTACATTCAACAGTAGGAGGAACAGAGGGCTCAAATTTATGCTCCTTGTCATAAAACTAAAAAATGAAACCCAAGATTGATCCAGGTACTATCTGAGATTGGTATATAGTATTTCTGTAATGATATATTTTATAGTGGATATTACAATAGCTTTGAGTCACAGAAACCTTAAACTGAGGAGAATATAGTTCAGAACCTTTAAGAGCCAATATAAACATGACCAGCAAGATGATTCTAGTCGTCATTAATATGTTCATTGATGTCTTTGTAGCAAATTTTGGAAGAAAATGACTCTTTCCTCTGGTAGAGGTGTGATTCCATGTCTCCTTTGTGCTCTTGGTAGCATTTTCACTTGGGAGTGTGGGTTTCCAGAGCTGTGCTTCTGTTTATTTCCATATACATTAGCTCCCTGCAGCTGCTTCTGTATACTGCTATCTTAAAGAATAATGGTTTGTAGTTGTCCGATGGAATACAGCTGATAGGCATTTCACAAAACACACACAGGCTTTAAAGTGGAGAAAAAGAAAATAATGGTGCAGGTATTGTTTTCATTAAAAGAAAGGCAGATAGGCTTTCTCACTGTTCTTTTTGGGGGGGGATGGAGGTATATATCATTCCATAAGGTGCTGTGGGGTACAGTATAGGAAGCCCAAACCTGGCCAGTGCTTGCATTTACTCAAAAAGTGTGCTGCATGCAACTGACACCCACCATGCCTAAAGCCGACTAAGTACAATAAATGTCCGTCAGTCCAGTAGCTCTGAAAAGTGAAGGACTTTGTGGAATTGAGTATGTCCCTGAGTAGCAAGATTAGGCCTCACCAAAGAAAGAGAAGACTTTGACTTGCACTTTCGAAAAGTCTCATGTATAGGAATGAGACTGAGATCCCTCTTCACTCTGTCTTTATTGCTTGGCTTCACTGCTTTTGGGAATGGACAGAAATCTAGTTTTTCCTAGTTCTAGACTTGAATCTTGGGCTCCTTAGCTTTCCAAGCATCCCAAAGCTATCCATAGTGCTTTATTAAACAATTAGATTTGTATCTTACCTTGTGAAAGCTATAGTATGTAATTCACGAAGTACCAAATTGTGCAGCTACATAATAACCAAGTGACTTTATAGGTGAGCAAATAGAATCTTACATTCTTGTACATCTTCATAAAATGATAGTCCCCTGACAGTCAAGAAATAAAATAGTATCACTAATACTGTAGCCTGTTGAATCTTGTTTTGTGGAAACAAGTACAAATCAAAGAGTCGATAGGGAAGAACTTGACAGTTTCTAAATTTAAAAGCTCTAGTTTGCTTGCCGTGAATTCTGGCACTTTAAACACACTAACCAAATGAAAGTCTGCTGCCTCCACGTTTTGTTTCTACAGTGCTTTCTCTGTCGCTGTTATTCATGAGTTCCGCTGTTATTCATGAGTTCCGTAGATTCCATATTTGGAAGAAACGCAGTTCTTGACCTCAGTGATTTTGTTTTTGTTTTTCCCTAAATGACTCTCTACTATTGCTTTTTAACATAAGCTTGTTTTAATTTTATCTTTCCTCACTTTATTTAGATGGAACTTTTGCCCTTTACTTCATTTCTGAATTTTTTTTCACTAACATGTTTAAATGGGGCTGAATCATAGTAAACCATCCAGTGTTGCCTAAGTGAGATACACTGTTGAGGAGGTTGTTGACTCGGTAGAGTTTGTGCCATGGGGCTCTAAAGGAGCATTGCTGGCAATGACTGCAGGAGAACGTAGGGCTTCATATTATCCATGACCAACATGACACATTGCTCACATTTCACAGCAGAACCTGATTTGAAACTTGTTTATATATTTAGTGAGGAGCTACATATATTTCCAAGAATACCAGCGGTGTATTATAATTTAACCTAATTTGGTATTTAGATACAGTGTTTAGGTAGGCCAAATTATCTGTGCTTTTATTCCTTGAAATGCTTTCATTCTAGCTTAGTGAGTCCCAGTTGAAACACCTGGCTGATGCTTTAGATGCATTCGTTAGTAGGGCACAGTTTACTCAGTTTCATTATCTCTTGCTTCAGCTTCATTCCCATTTCTCTCTTTCACAGGGGAATGCATTATTCTAGAAAGTAAACTAGATCTCTAACATTATTTTCCGTGCTTGTACTTGATGAGAAATTATCTGATTTGAAAGATACTTCTAAAATGCATTTGTATGCTGTGGAATAACAGAGACCTCATGTGGCCAGTTTGACTAATTCAGATAATCTCAATCTCCTTCAAGCAAAGGAATCCAGACTTGGGTGCCTGACTCAGTGCTCAAGCTGACAGTCTTAGCTTTTCATGAGATTATCTTTTTAGACCTGGTTTGCACTGATGCTAAAACTGACCTGTCCATGTCTAATAAGTAGAAACTGATAGAAAACATTAGAAAGTTAATTTACTGGTTTATCACAGAAAGGCTTGTTGGGTTTAGAGCACAGTGATTTAAGATTATAAAACTGCATTCTTGGGTGAAATATGTATTTTGAATATAAATGGTTCCCAGCTTATCCTTCTAGCAGATCTCTTCACATCTGCCTTAAAAGTGCTATTTAGAGATACATTAACAGAATTTTATGTAATAAAAAAGTGAAAATCTAACCTACAAACAAAAACTGCATTGAGAATGATGTTCAGTGGATCCAAAAGCACTTAGGAACATGTTCTTGATTTTATTCTCTGAATTATACTGTTTCATGGTTATAACACGAAGAAGTCATAATTATTCTTAACACCATATGGAATTCATTTGGTAATTATGGGTCATTTACTTATTTCCTGAGTGAATGTTGTGTTAACTCTTTAGCTGGTTGAATGTTACTGGCAGTTGGGAATTACGGTTTGAAGTGATTTGTATGGGAGGGGATCATTACAATGTGTACTCTAAACAAAGTCATCTAGCTATTAAAAACATAGCCTTCATAACCCTTCTTTTCTTAAAAATCCATGATTGTCTGCAGTTTCATCCTTTTGCATAAATTCTGGGCTGAGTTTTTACTAAGTTTCAGGTTCTTAAAATTGTCCTTGATCTGGGATTGCATGCTTCCTCAGAAAAAGTTTATAGTTATTGGAGAGTGTCCTATAGGGTCTGTATATGACAATACTTGTAGATTAGATCTTTGGGCTCTTTCACTCAAAGGTTTTTGTATTTCTTATTAGTCAAATAACATTCTTCTGTGATTTTTGACTATAGCTTATATCTTCCTGTGATTTGTATCAATGCTGAAATGATTTGACTATCCAAAATTTCTAGTGTAGAGGTATCTCAGTTGAAGGTGGACGTTTCCAAGTTTGTTGAAACAGTTCATTAGGAGCCAACTAGATCAGCTGAATGATGTTGCCATTGTTTGTTTTGGCAGGAGGACTCATTACAATTTATTGAGTTCTTCACCAGATGCTTTTTTTCCTGGACAAAAATATGCTATCTTAGAGATTTTATTTTACATAATTTCTTAACCTTGATTTCCTCCTGCCTACCAAATAGTGTGAATTTTACATCCATTATTTCCTTAGCTGACCTGACTTTATTCTTGGCTTTTTCAGCCCTAGATTCCCTAGGTTTTCTTTGGCAATGCTTATGAGTGTTGTACCACTTAAGAGAAAAGGTCAAAATCATTTTGAGGCAAACATGCTGTTTTATCCTTGTTTATGACAACAGAATAGTGAAATTTAAAATTGTCCATTATGAAAGAATTAATAATGTTGAGACATTGCTGTCAGAACCCTTGAGTCCTTTTCATTTGGAGGCTAGTAACATGGCTCTGGTGGCCTTAATGGAGGAGCTAGTGTTGGCTTCTTATCTTGACCCTAGGAAGCATAGTCCTAAAACTGAGGATCATGTACAAGTTTCATAGCAGAGCTCATGGAATTCAGCACATCACCAGATTTCCATTTGCCCGTTGCCTTTTTTTTATTTTAGCCTTTTTCCCTCTATTCCTACTACCTCTGAGTAGCATTGATGTTCTGCTGAAGTTGGAATCTGTGTTAAAAATTGACTTTCAGTTTCTGATGTAATTGTTTATTAGGAATAGCTTTGATTGCTATGAAATGATTGGTATTTGTTCATTTTTTAAATTATCACTGATAATCATGAAATAATTCACCTTCCTTTTTATCTGCGGCTTAGACAGTTTCAATGAACTATCAAGCATTTGTGTGCAGCATCCTATTTTGCCCATCTGTATGGCATTTTCACTTGGAGGAATTGAACCCCAGGAACAGGGCTTGAGGAGAATGCGGATATGTTAGAGAAAGGAAAATAGGAGCTTTTTGCTCATGGATGAGAACGTCCACAAATCTAAATGAAAAAGAAAGCTCTCCATTTTGAACCCTAAATTCATTTTGCTGATGCAGTGCTGTGAAGATGACTATCTAAAGGAATCACAGCTCAGTTATTCCGTGTCGTCTTTGGAAAGCAGCATTCCTGGTTAGTTTCTTTTCTCATTTTCTCCCAAAGAGCTGTTAGAGGTCTTGGAACAGAAAACCCACTGTGATGGGCTCAAGATTTTAAACTAGCTGAGCAGTTTCTTATGTTCAGCCAGTTTCTTGAGAAGGATCCAGTGGGAAAACCAGCAATAAAACATTCTGACATGCAGTTTTGGGGCTCCCATGGGACTTGCTTTTTCATCATGTTGAAGCTCTTGCCACAGCACAAGCTCTGTACCATCTGGGATGCTAGCATTCACAGCAGTTAGTGTGGATATCTGAGCTGTCTGCCACACCAATACCAGCCTGAAGAGATCATCATTTTTCAGTTTCGCCCAGTGCTTAATGACTGCCAGATTAATTGGCAGGAAGGAAAAGCACTGTGTGATATACTGAACAGGCCTGTGTGCATGATTAAGGAGTTGCTCAAGTAGCCGGTTTTGAGCTTTATTTCTCTCTTTAGTTAACAAATCTCAAGAAAGAAAATCTTTGTTACAGTTTAGCCAGTGTCATTTGGTTGGGGTTTATTTTCTAGCCTTTTAAAATAGGAAGAAAATTGTCATTTCATGTTTAACTTACAACCCATACAGAATTACACTGGCATCAATTGTTTTCTCTACTTTAAAATTAATTACGCATAATCCCATGGGTCACTGTTTATCTACTTTGCCAAGAAATCCATGAGTTCTGGCATTAGAAGTATTTAATAATTTTGGAGGTGCCTGGGTAGCTCAGTCAGTTGAGCTTAGGTCTTGATTTTGGGGTTGTGAGTTCAAGCCCCACGTTGGGCTCCATGCTGGGCCTGGAGCCTACTTAAAAAAAAAAAAAAGGTATGGGATGCCTGGGTGGCTCAGTAGGTTAAAACTTCTGCCTTTGGCTCAGGTCATGATCTCAGGGTCCTGGGATTGACTCATGCATTGGGCTCCTTGCTCAGCTGGGAGCCTGCTTCTCCCTCTGCCTGCCAGTCCCCCTGCTTGTGCTCTCTCTCTCTCTGACAGATAAATAAAATCTTTTTTTAAAAAAAGTATTTAGGGGCGCCTGGGTGGCTCAGTCATTAAGCGTCTGCCTTTGGCTCAGGTCATGGTCCTGGGGTCCTGGGATTGAGCCCTGCATCATCAGGCTCCCTGCTCAGCGGGAAGCCTGCTTCTCCCTCTCCCACTCCCCCTGCTTGTGTTCCCTCTCTCGCTGTGTCTCTGTCAAATAAATAAATAAAATCTTTTAAAAAATTAAATTTAATTTAAAAAGTATTTAATAAATTTGGTTTATTCTGTACGTCTCCTTCATGTCTGGAAAGTGATTGATTAGAGAAGGTATCTAGAATAAGTCCAATTCCATTGCAGCTGGCAGAGCTTTATAAATTCCTTTTGCAACAAAGAGAGGATCTTACACCATCAGGGCTGTGCCATTAGATATCTGCTAGTGACCGTTTTAGCATCTTGCCTTGTGGTTGCTGTATTTACCTTTCTTCAGTTGCCTACATTGGAAGTCCTAGGATACTCCACCTTTGTAATGGCTTAGCTCAATGTTACATATACACACTAGCCATACTTTTGAGAGCACCGAATATAAACTGTAAGACATACTAAGGTCAGTGTCTACCCGACCTCAAATCTGATAGCAGGATATCAGACTCCAAAATTTAAATATGAATACTCTTCTGTGGGGAAGATACGTATTTTTAAAAGTTTTAGACACTTGGTCTTCCTTTTGAGATTTTTTTTTTTCCTCTCCCAGAAAAAATGATTTTGGTGACTGACCAGTTGTAAACTGTTTTCTCCTTCAATTGTAAACCACCATTTAGAGAAATTAAAGTAGACTTCCTTTCTTTATGCATTACATTTAGCCTGGCCGAGAGATGCTGTAATTGTGTTATTCTTTAAGCTACCTTGCTTGACTTGTGCAAAATGTCTTGTGAAATGAATAAATTAATGTGGTATAGTATTAATTTTCCTTTATGTATAGCCTGCAGCTCAATTTCAAAATTGCAAAATAATGTGATATTTTTCTATGAGCAAATTTCCTTTATGGAGATATATATATAAAATCTTTTTTTTTTTAAGATTTTATTTATTTGAGAGAGAGAATGAGATAGCATGAGAGGGGGAGGGTCAGAGGGAGAAGCAGACTCCCTGCTGAGCAGGGAGCCCGATGTGGGACTCGATCCCGGGACTCCAGGATCATGACCCGAGCCAAAGGCAGTCACTTAACCAACTGAGCCACCCAGGCGCCCCTATAAAATCTGTTTTTAAAGAGATTCCTTCCCTGTCACCACTTCAAACTCTATGTACAGTTGAGTCTGCTGCCTCAGAATAAGAGTATGGGGTAGCCAAGATAAGGACCTTCTTGTCTTGGTCTTAGTAACAAACATTATTCCATCTTTCAAAAATGCCATATTTATACATAAGCAGCTTGGGAAAGATGTTACCATTTTTTTTAAGTTAACTCTTTTACTTCTTTTATAAAGTAGTATTCAGTGGCCAGAAATGAAGATCCCTTCAAATTAGAGATAGATCCTCAAAACTGAAGTTGGACTGGAAATTAGATTGGGAAGAAAGATACAGTTCATCCATACCCAAGAGTCTATCTTGCCGGGTTTGCTTATTAACACTGTGGACAGCTTCTTCTCTTTGTTAGACTGGAAACATAGTGTTTCCGCCGCTGGCTCATCTGAAAGTTGGAGAGTGTTAAATTTCTTTTATGGGACTTTTAATAGTAACACTTATTGATGTTTGTGATATAAAAAATGTTTATCTTAGAAATTTAGGAATTTACTAAGTGTAAAGAAGGAAAACCACTATTAACTGATGAGACTTACTCATTTTGTTTTTCCTGACTTTCTTCTGTTACCCCGCATCATAAAGCCCAGAAAAAGTTAAAAAAAAAAAAAAAATGGACGCAGCCATTCTCATTGTGTTTTACTACACGTGAGGAAGAGCAGGATGCGAGCGTGCATCCCTGCCCTTACTTAGATCCCTTTAAGCACTGCCCCTTTCCAGACTGACAGTCTGAAAATAATTTTCTTGATATGTATCTTTTAAGCCTGAACTGTGGGTATAAAGTATTGCCCAGAAGCTCTAGGGAGCTGCCTTGTTCAGCTTCCTGGAAATATTATCTCTAAAACTCATTTGAATGTTTAAGCCCTTTATGCACCATTTATGCAGCTTTTTATGATGTTTGAAGCATATTCATACCAATGAAGAGCTTTCTGTTTCAGTGGACTTTTTAATATGACTATAAGTAAACCCACACCCAAAAAGAATGAGGTACTTTTCAAAGACCAAAGGAAAAGCAGAGAAAAACAAAGCAAAAACAAAACAGATGCACATAAATGTAAATAAGGAATCCTGTAAACAAGAGTTCCCTTACCATGCTTGAACAAATGTCTCTCCAAAAAAATGTATTTCTCTGCTCACCAGCTAATCAGTTGTGTATTTCATATGAGATTCCTTTTCTTAGTGTGTAAAGCAGAAAACTGGAAACTTTCAAGGTTTTGCTCATTCCTTTTACTCTCCTCTTCTGTGGCAACATGGCTTAGGGCTGTACCCTAAAGGACCTAAATCAGAAATGGAAATCCTGAGGGAACTCTGGAATAGCAGGCGTGAGCTAGTTGGAGCTTTTAAACAGAAATGCTTTTGGGGCATCAGCTCTCTTCTCACATGATTGGTGTTCCGGGTCATTGTTGGATTGTGTTGGGAGTGTTCTGCAATCTTCCCCACTCCCCTCATGATCCTCTCTGGTTTATCTTATTTTTGCCCAGTCTGTATGGACTTTTTAGGTTTTTCCTTTTTCTTTTTTTCTTTTTTTTTTAGTACAAGTAATTTTCTGATCCCAGGTTTGGTGAATGTGTTAACACTGCTTTGTGAATAAATAAACGAGTGATCTGCTGAACGATTGCAATTGTAGAATTATGTTGTATGTAATGTACATATGGAGAAAGAATGTATTTTGTTCATTTTCTTAATAAAAAGTTATATATGGACACTACAAGATGTCTCATGTTTGCTGAAACTGCTTTTGAAGTCAACTTTTAAAATGTTTATGTACTTTATATACTTAGCGTTTGTTGTATTTTTCCCCTCAAAAAGGTGAGTTTTATTCAGGCTTCCAAAGGTGGAGAATGATACCTGCTGTAGAAGGGCTCTTTGGTGTTTTCCTGTGAGACAGGGCCGAAATAAAGAAGTTCTGATGGATCTCACAAAGTTTCCTGGAGATGTTTCCATTTTTAAGGAACACTGGTAAAATATTTCATAAGATGGTGTCTTTTCTCTACCATTGATGTCCAGCAGTATTTGATCTGTTTTGTAAATTTGGACTGGTTGTTTCCCAGGTTTTCTTTAAGGGGGACATACTTAAATAAGTTAGGAACTAGAAGAAAGTTAATTGTAGAAAAGATAGTAAAGAGAGTTGGAGCTGTTGCAAAGTTTTCAAAAATTCTGGATCCCTGTGCCTAACAAAGGGGAAAGAAACTTTAAGGACTGAACCTTTGAAAAAAGAAATACAAAGATCATGGCTTGTTAGGGGGGAGTTGTGTGAGTGTTTCCCAGATGGGCTCGACAGGACCTCCTCTTGACCGTTTCCATCTCCTGGTCTCGTTTACATGCTTACTAACTTTGTGATCCTGTATTCTGCAGTGAGTTAGTTGTCAACCGATTTTATTCAAAATGGGGATTATAATCAAATAATCCCTGTTACTGCATAGCTCTCATTTCTAGAGTGTGCTTTGAACACTCTAGGTGTTCATCAGTGGCTCGTAAGTAACATTTTTGTTTTCAAAATAGGAAAACATGATGTGCAGTGATAAGGTAAAAAATTGGCCTTTCCTTGGGTTAATCCTCCAGAGATTTAACTCAAAAGGATCAAAAATGTGGGATACCACCTCCTCCCCCTTGATATATTTTGTCTTCTGGCAGAAAGACAGCAAATAAGTCAAGAGGGCTTTGTGTTCGAACAGTTGGGAAGACACCTACTCACACGCCGAGTGTGGAGACCTACAGCGGTTGGAAGGGCTACGTGGAGACACTGCTTACCCAAGGAGATAACCCAGCTCCAGCAGGGAAATGGCTGTGCCCGTACCGACATTCTTAGAGAAGTCAACCACAGAGGCGATGGAAATTGAAAAAATATTTTCCCTGTTAATGAAGGCAGTATTTTTGTTTTTTACACCACTATGAGTGGAAAGGCAAACTGCTGGCTATCCTGAAGCCTGGGTTAGTCCCGGCTTAGATGTAAATACTGGTTGGTTATGTTTCTTCTCTCCCTTAGCACCAAGATGCCACATCTTTTGCCGTTTTGGTGTCTTGGTAGAAGAAAAGGAAGAGGAGAAATTTAGCTTTCTGTCATATAGGGAAGGTGGGACAGTATAACACGATGCCCGAAACGTCCTATCATTCTTGCTCTGAAACTTCTCTCATGTTCACAGGGGACTTCCCCCCACTCTGGGCCCTCACCTAGGAAAAGCAAAGGCAGTTACATCCTTACCAGAAACGTTCTTATTACAGGGAAGAGAGGAAAGCTATGTTGAGGCAGCCTGTCCACTGTCGTGCTAGGAAGTTTTAATAGTTGGCAAATCCCAAGTGGGGAGATTAGGACACTAGGCAACATGTACAGCACACATTGTTACAGCTGCCGTCTGAACTTGGGCCAGAGGATGGGTGGCCCAGGGCAGAGGCAGGAACCCCACTAGGGTTATTTCCAGATCCACCAGGGACTTCTGTGGAGCCCTGGGCAGCCTCAAATCCTCTGCCTCACTTTCTCCATCTGACAAATACATGTTGGCAGCAGATCCTGTTTGCTAGGATCGTGTTGATTTTTTTAATCTGTAGAATGCCAAGGTCTTTGAAAAAGACCGTCTCAGTATTTATCACTTGTGTTAGTTATAATAGCCAGGCCTATTTTTTTTTCCCCCTTAGGCTACAGAAGAAATGCCTGGTTTGGGACTGAGCTTGCAGGACAGTGGAAATGTGAGTGACAGAGGCCTAACAAATTGAAAAGGACTACTGAATGCTTCTTGGTTGGCAGTGCAGGGAACAGAGTGAATGACCTATTCAGGAAAAGAACAGAAAGCCTCAGGTCTAATTGGTGGCCAGCGATAAACTGTGAGCCATTCTCTTAGAACAGTGTGCCTCAAGCATGGCCAAGGAGCCTGCCCTGTTCCTGGTGCTTGTACTCTTTTCTGTATTCTTGGCACACTCCTGAAGTTAACCTCAAAACACCCCAGGCCCAACTCTGGCCCACTGTTAAGGGTGTTCACTGCCCTTCAGAATTCCCGTATAAAAGGAAAATCCTATTGGGGTGGGGGGAGAAAATTGTTGTAACAATGGTCGCATTGTAGAAATGTACTTTGTTGTTGGAACTCCCGCATTCATGTGGCATTGAGAAAAGAATGGGAGACTAAAGGGAAACGATACAGCTTCCAGGCCTCACGCTGCCACAGAAATAGCTGTGTCCTCTCAGAGAATCTATCTCTGTACCTAAGTTCCCTGTTGGTAGAGAAGTGCCCATCCCTAAGCAAAATGACGTAAAAATGTTTTGTGAACTGTCAGGTACCAGGCCCATAGAGGAGATTGCTGTGTAGCAGTCTGAACGCGGGCCAGACTCATCGGTCGGTTTCCCTTCCGCAGTTCTGCAAGTTGGGAGCGGTAGTTTTCCCCTCCAGTGAGGAACAGACAGGGAGCGAATACCACCCTAGGAGAGGAGGAGAAGCAGAATCATTTGAGTGCTTCCTTCCCTGCACTTCCTCCATCTTCACGCACATCTCCAGACAAGGGACAGGGAGAGGCTTCTCGTGACAAGTAAACAGAGCCTTTTGTGAGCAGTAACAGGGCCAGAACAGAACCTCTTTATTTTTCATATCTTTTGTCTCTACGCCAGCGTATTCACACCTGACCAGGGCTCCGGGATCTTTAGTGGTGGGTGACTCATTGTATCTGAGGCAGAAGCGGAGGAAAGGAAGAAGGTAGAACACTGACAAAAGTGTGAGGGAAAATTCAGTTATGATCACTGCAACAGCCCAAGATCCCCCTCAGGATCCCCCTCTTCCTTTCTTTTCAGCTTCCCTCTTTCTCTTTCCTCTCTGCACCCCGCCCCCACCCCCCCAGTTGGATGGCACAGGGTAAGAGCAGAGGGTACTTCCGTGTCCTCGGGCGCTTCCGCCATGAGCCTCGAGCACAAGTGAAGAACATAGGCCAATCAGTCAATCAAGTTCAACAGGGCTTGAACCAGCTTACACAAAAGCACTTTAATTGACAGTATACAATTTTCCAAAATATAGTTCTGTAAGAAAACGGCAATAATTAAGTATAATCTTTACAAACAAGTTTCTCAGTAAATTCCAGTGTACTTCAGACCCCTGTCCACGAAGACACATGCTCCCCCAGTCTCCTGGGCAAACTGTTTAACATTCACTAATAACAAAAGAGACACACACACATCAAATAGTCATCCCCTCCCTTCCACTGGGTGTTGGGTTTTCACCAAACCCGAGCCAGTCAGCTCCTGACAGTGATAAAAGATAAGCCATTGCTTTACTCTTGCCCCCTCTGCCTTCCTAGAGCTTGTTCCCTTTGATCCTTGGTCCTGCTAGTAGAAGATCCACGTGTAAAAACTCCTTCAAAACTGTTTCTTCACAGAAAAGTATCACTCATTTAAGTCTTGGGCCTCAATAACTCTGAGGAAGTGCAGACCAGTCATGGTTCCTAATGTGGTCTCAGGCCCTCCCCAGCCTTGCTGCGGGACAAGATGTGAGGAGGGAATTCTGTTCTTTGTGTTATCTTGGTGCCTGTCCTTAATTTACTGATTATTCTGAGGCCCACAGCACCGGTGTTTTAAATCCTGTTTCTGTCGCTAACCATGTGATTTTGGCTAAGCCACTTTATCTTTCTGGGCTTCAGTTTCTTTTTCTGTAAGAACAAAACAAAGATTGGGCTAGGTCTCTAAAAGCCTCTCCCTAGGGCTGGAGTGTCACATATGGACTCCAAGCCTCACTGTAATAGGCTAGGACTTAGCTGGGGAGGGGGGGTTGAGGATCATATTTAAAAATAAAAATGCCTGATCTATAAGACAAATACTTTGTCATCAGCTTGTCTTCTATTTCACTTTTCATTGGAGAAAAACAAAACAAAAAGAACTTGTCGTTTCTAGTGAAATAGACATTTACATTCCTTTTCAAAGGGAAAAAAAAGCCACCTCGACTAACAAATGTTTTTACAGTGTATATTCACTTAAAGCAGTACAGAGTGGATTAACATGTGGCTGTTGTATTTACATTATTAAAAACTATGTATATATGTATCAGCTTGTTTTTCAAAGTTTCTCCAGTATATTGTCAAAAAAGGTTAAAGCTCAAGTGGTTTAAATAAACTTCCTGCTAGCTTTCCTTATCATGAGGGAAAAAGAGAATCTTGCGTCTAGACTAGATTAAACCCGTATTCTGTCCTATGATGCAAAGCGTATTCTGTACCTCCTTCATAAGCACTGCTTGCTTCCCTCCCCAGTCACAGAACAGCGTGCTTCCCCACTGGGTTTCCATCCAGTCATCAGATTCATGATTTCTGGCCTTTTATGCAGCTTAGGGAAGCCAGTTTGCCGCTGATCAAAGTTTATAATCTCTCTTCGGCACAACCTGTTTAGAGTCATGCTGAGTTCCTGGTGTTCCTTTTCTTTCTTCTCAGCCCCAGAATCTGACTTACCAGACAGCATTTAGAACCCAGTGCAGACGTGGGATGAAGAGGACCTTTGCAGATGCATGGCTGTATGGCCCTGGACACAGATGTCTAGTGGCAAGAGCAAGCCAAGGCAAGGTATTGGATTCTGAAGTTGCCCTCAAAGGCTAGAGTCACCCAGTCTGGATGCACCCAAAGGAGCATCTGAACCAGCCCAAAGCTTCCCAAGGTTCTCCTTGGACAGAGCCACCACAATCATTCCTCTTAACCAAGTATAATTTTACTCTAGTCCCTGCCACACATCATCTCTCTGCCCAAGAGGCCATGGGGCTGTAGCCTTTGATCAGTTTGTGGAGGCATACTGGCTGTCTCTGTCCAAAGACCTGGCTGGCCGGTAAAATGTGACCCAGAAAGAGCAAAGGAGTAGAATCCAGTCCTGGCCTCTTCGAAGAAACCCACAGGGTGGAAAGAATCAAATGTTGGCCAGGAAGGAAGCAAACATCTCTTCCTGGTATGACAAGATTTCCTCTATTTTTTCCCCCCACACTGGCACTGTTCTCTACCCTGCTGACCTCCAGATGCTAGAGAATCAGGGCAAATACTTCTGGATCCTTGTCAGTCTGGCATCTCTCTAGCTCTTGGGAAACTCACCAGAGGCCCTACCTGAACACTAGGATATCAAAGGCCAAAGGCTATGAAGACGGAATCAAGGCAGCCAGGGAAGGACACAGATCTTCCCCCAGCTAAGCTCCTTTAAAAAATCAGCTGTCCTAAAGCAGGCTGCCTATTTCATCAGGACTCACAGCCTGGGCCTGCAGGTTCTGGGGTTCTGACCTCTTGCCCTGAAATTACAGTTTTCACTCTCCTAAGCAGTTCTGCCCGTTCTCCTAGTTGGTGCCAGGAAATTTCATCCAGGAGCAAAAGAGACTGTGGGCAAAGTTCCACAAAATCTGGGATTTGGGCTTCCCAGAAAATCAGATTAAACCTCACTCTGTCCAGTCCTTGGGTGCCTTCTGCTTGGGAGCTAACTGCTAAGCTCCCTCAAAACCCCTTCCCGGTACTGCTTCCCTGAGATGCCACCAGAAACTGCAGAACTTTGGCAGCCCTGCTAGGAACACAGAGAAGGGGACACAGCAAGGCCCAGCTGTGTGCCCGAACAGTGAGAGGTCATTGGGAACCCCACAGCCCCACCCCGCCCCGGGTGCTCCTAAGCACTTTAAAATGCATCGCACTTTCTAGGCCTTTCTGGCCCTACGGCACAGGAGAACTAGGAGTCAGTGAGATTAGTTAACTGGAAAAAAAAAAAAAAAGTCTCCCAACAATTGGAGCTTTGGCTCGTGGCAGTAGAGGGCTGGACTAAAAAACAAATACAACAAAACTCTCAGCAACTTGAAAAGTCCCTGAGTTTCCTATGGAACAGAGAGTAAAGCCTATCCTTCCTAACTGTATCGATCGATTGTCTGGTAAGACACCTCTGTGGACTGGGCCCCGGGAAAGTCTGCCCTACAGCTACTGCTCTTTCTTGCTGGGTCTCGGGGGGATCTCCAGACTTGGGTCCTCACCCCACCAACTGAGCAGTGAACGACAAAACAGGAACACTTCAGCCTTCATAGCCGCTGCAGATTTCAGTCCCCGGTGGGAGTGGGAGGCCAAAGGAGTTCCTGCCCTGGGTGATGGGCCAGGACCCATCCTGGGGGTGAAGGGCCCCCCCTTTTCTCTTCACCTGCAGAAGGATCCCTGAAGCCGACCTCGTTCACACTGAAGTCTTGTGTGGGTTAGGTCTCAAGATCCCTAAGCAAATGCAAGGAGGCCAGAATCCGGAACGGGGGGTTCGAGGCCGTGAACGGATGGATGGTGGGAGTCCCAGAGGCCCTGGGACAGAGGGGGACTACAAAGTGAGTGGAGGGCTAAGAGGGGACGGGAACCCTGGCAGGCGAGGCTGGGGACCTCTACTTGGAAGGAATCCGATCCCCTGGAGGCAGATCTGGCCCTGCTGTCCCTTCCATTCCATCCACTGAGCTTCGCCCCACCGGGGAGAGCTCTGAGGGGAACGCGCACCGCTCTGAATGAGGGGGTCTCTGTTTCCATCCTGCCTCTGTTGCCAAGGGGCTGTGTGAGCTGGACCTTACCCCCATTAGGCCTCAGTCACCTCGGATGCGAGATGAAGGGATTCTACTAGATGACCGTGTGGGTGGTTCTCCCTCTCGTCTTCCAGCAGCACTGAGCTCAGGCACTAGTGGGTTATTTTACAAGAGGAATCTAGACAGAATGTGATTTGTTCAGTTTGGTGAAAAGGGAAAATTAAGGCCCTGTGGGGATTGGGAGGAGGGGACCTCCAAGTCTGCTTCCCTCCCCCGTCTTTCCCTCAACCGGGAAGGATTTTCCTCCCCTGTCCAAAATGGCACTTGAGGTGGTTCAGTCTGGAGCGCTGGGGTCCTGTCGGAGGCTGCCCGCGGACCTGATTAGAGGTGCGTGTCTTCCTCCTCGTCTAGGTCATCCTTGGCCAGGTTGTCCAGAGGGACGATCCAGCTGTCCCCCAGCTCCCCATTGAGGTTGACCACCTTTTTCTCTTGCATCTCTGATGAGGTCTCCATCACTTCCAGTGTGGGATTGTCATGGTAACCGTTCTCCACTGTCTGCAGCTCCTCCGTTAGCCGTTGCTAGGACAGGGAAGACGAGCCAGGAAAGGGTGATTTTTGAGGGCTCGTGGCCTTCCTATTACACAGGTGCCCCTACAATCCAGGAACCCCAGTCGGGTAGGGTGCGCAGTAAACGCTCTGGGAGGCCATCGTGGTTACTGGCCTGCCTCAGGATTACTTTGAAACGGGGACTTGCCCGGCATCCTAAAATGCCCAGCTCACTTGACCTTTACCCTGTGGGCAAATCCGTGAAGTCAGCGTAAATGGACTTTTGTTTTCCAGAAGCCTCCAGTCTCTTTCCTCCATCCCCCCCCCCCCCCCGCCCCCACCACCCACCCAAACTTACTGTCCGGGCACCCACCTCACCCCACTGTACTGAGTCAGGAAAGACTGTAAGAAAACGACTTTCATCAGGTCGGGGGACCGAGGACCTCTCTCAGCCTAAGCCAGATGGGTACCATCTGTGCCACAGAGAGGAGCCAGGAGATAGTGCTCTCCCTGGTCTTTATCTGACCTACAACCTGGCTCACAAAGTCGAGTCACCCGGGAAGCTTTCGGCAAATACTCAGATCCAGAGATTCCATTTCAATTGGTGTGTGTGGAGGCAGGCATGAGAATTTTCCTAACTGCCCCCGCGGTGCATGGCCAGGGCTGAGAACCACGTGTCTGGGTGCGGCTGGCCTGGCGGGAAATCGGACAAGGCGGGTAAGGAACTTCTGGTTAGCCAGGTATGCCTCGCCCATTTCTTTCAGGGAATCCTCAGCACAGCTCCGCAAGGTGGACATTATCCCCACATGCAGATGAGAGGCTCAGAGAGTACAGGCCGGGCTCAAGGTCACACCGGTAACCAGAGGCAGAGCGAGGGCTTAGCCCCGGTCTTTCTGACTCCAGAGCCCATGGCCTTCCCTCCCCCCGCACACCTCTTCAGTTTGCCGTGGAGCTTTGCAGTTCCTTCCTGTAAGGGATGGCCTTCACCTGTCCGGAAGGGCCCAGGGCCCACTCACTTTCCTCCGGCAGGGCGGTAGTGGGGTGAGGTGACCTGGCGCACGGCTGCTTCCCCAGTGAGGGCCGTGGAGTCCTCACCTGGTCCTTCCTCTGGGAGAGACGCTGGTGGCAACAGCCGTACAGGGCCGCAACGAGGAGCAGGAAGGATGCCATGCACACAATGGTGATGATGAGGGGCATGCTGAACCGGTCCTCCGTCTCTTCGGGTGGCCCTTGGTTCCCAAACTTCATGTTACTGACTCCCACCTGCCAGCAAGGAGGACGTTATGTGGCAGACAACAGAATGCGGTCACTCCCACCCAGTTATGAGCTCTTCTGCTTGGCGTTTGTGGGGGCCTACCCCGTCATCACCCTGCTGTCCCCTAACCCTCCCGTCTTCTGGCTGCGTGCAAGCAGGAGGTTCTCCCACAGCGAGAGGTACTGCAGAGCAGAGCAACTGTAGGCTTCTGAGGAAGGGGCTTCTGCCCCCGCACATGGAGGAGTCCACTTACCTCTTTCAGCTCGTCCCACTTGTCCTTCAGCGAGTCATACGCATCCCTGGGCAGGAGCTTTGCTGTGGGGGGGAGAGACGCTGCTGGTGGTCCAGCTCAGAGTGATGTGTAGGGGATGGAGGCCGGGCCCCAAGAGGAGGACGCGCTGTACCTCGGTCTCCCGAGTGCGGTCTCTCTTGGGTGGCCCTGGGAGGGGGCGTGGCCTGACCCTTCTGAGGAAACACCAGCCCTGACCCATCTTCATGGCTCCTGAGCGGTCAGCCCCTGCCCCGCTCCCACCCCACTTAGACCTCAGGACCCCCTACCCTCAACTCACTCTGGACAGCGATTTCTTTGACTGCCACTGCCTGGGAGTCTTGAATAGGTACCAGCCGTATATGGCACTTATCTTGAGCTGGGTTGAAGGCGGCTTTTGCTGCTCGGCACAGAAGTGTGACCAGTTTGTCATCCGAACTGCTGTTCCCCGCCTATTGTGGGGAGACCACAAGTGATTCCTCAGGGATCAGGACAGCAGCCTAGGCTGGTGGGGCTGCCCTTCAGAGCCAAGGTCAGGAGAATGCTGCTGCCTGGTGTGAACCTATTTCCCGCTTCCCTCAACTGGGGCCACTCCCAGGCCTGGCAGGAGTCACAGGTTATGTGCTGTGCTGGGCCAGTCCCTGCCTTCTCTGACTAATGCAGATCTCTTCCCCTGGTCCCCTCACGCTGTTTATCTCGTCTGTGCCTGAACAGGATCTTTCACCTGAGTGCCCCCTTCGCTCTCGGAGCTCTTCAGGGGTCATGACCTGATGCCCTTCTCATCTCCCTAGAAGGGCCTGAGGCGGCGCTGCCCAGCAGCCTGCCACTTGCCAGACCTCAGGAGGTGAGGCCCCAGCTCTCAGCCCAAGGTTATCTTTCTGAAAGTTGAAGCGTGCACGCCCTTCCCTAGACTAAGACTCTGGCTGCGAAGCCAGGGAAGGCCACCACTGAACAAGGGGACACGGGAGTGTCTTGAGGATGCAGGTGGGGACGTCTTGGAGGGGCATCTTCTGTACCCCTCAGCAGACAGAACACGGCTGACACGGCTTTAGTGCTGAGGGCGAGGAAGCGAAGTGTGGACAGATTTCACCTGGTCCTGCCATGTCATCTAGAGACACCCCAAGCTGTGTTTCTCTGACCTGATTTTGGAATAGGGTACTGAGGTGAAGAAAAGGACTCTTGGTGTGGCTCACCTTGGGACCCCAAGCCATCCTGGGGTTTCTATCTGGGATTTCCTAAGCCTACCAATCCCTCTGCCACCAACCTTCCTTTTATGGCACACAGAAAAAATGCTTCTCCCAACCAGTCACACAACCTGGCAAGTTTTAGCCAAAAAGAGCCTGAGAATGGCTGGGCATGCAGCAGTGTGATTCCTGCCTTGTCCAATAAGCCCAGCCCCAGGGCAGCACGGCTCCCCTTTAAAACTCCAGTCTAAATGCATGCTTTTGGAAAATTCCAGCAAAATGGGTACTCAGAAGAAAACAACTGTAAAAAAAAATACAGGCGGCATTAAAATGCTGTAAACCCAAGTTCTCCATCCCTTAGAAACCCTGTCGTTCCGTTCTACTTCCTAGGGGGTGTTTGCAAAAGCAGCCACTGACCAGGAGAGGGCAGCTGTGAGCCACCCATCACCGGCACTCAGGAAGCCCCTTAATCCTCAAAGACTGGCTGGCTGAAGCAGCGGTGGCAGCAACAGCTCCCCAACATAGCACTCCCTCTCATGCAAATGTCCTCTGACATAAGCAGACACTCCCACCCTAGCGCACGCGTGCGCGCACACACACACCACCCCCTTAGTGTGGGCAATGCCTCCTCAATGCTCAGGAGCTCTGACCCCTCAGGGCGAGAGCGAGATTATCTCCATGCTGTTCTTCCACTGAGACCGTCAGATGAATACATGGACCAGCAAACAGAAAACCACAGACTATTAGGACAGGGAAATTTGGTTAGGCTGACTGAGCCTCTCGTTTTCAGCCGGGGCCTCTGAAGCTCAAAGAGATCAACTTAACTAAACCACAGCCTGAACTAGGATTGAGGTCTCCAGACTCTGGGAACATGTGAATAATTACAGAGGGCAAGCCCAGAAGACCCAGGGACTTCTGGCCCTGCAGCAGCCCTGTGGGACTTGACTTAGGGGAGTCTGAACTTCACTTTGTCTATCGGCTGGAAGGGGCCACTTCCCACGGAAAGAGCAAGGGCAGGAAAATGAACACATTTCTCAGTCCGTTTTCAGAAGGAACACTCCATTCCCTTCTACCTTCCCTACCTTCCCTTCCCTTCCCTGCTGCTAAACCACAGTTTGGGGGTGTAGATCAGGGCAGAGCCTAGATCAGCAGGGTACTCACACAGAGGCTGGTTTTCGTTAAGTTCAGGATGAGCATCTTGTCAGTTAGCCTTTCGGGAGATTCGCACTTTATCTAGAAGAAGAAGCCACTAGGATTCAGGTTCAGGCTGAGCGTGGCGGGGTCCCATCACCGACCCCTCCCTTCCTCCCCCCAGGGTGGGTGACACAAAGGAAGGAGCTCCTGGCAAGCTGGGGGTGTGACTGGACAGAGTTGCAGAGCCAGGTGTATTACTGGCCATCCAGCTATCTAAGCCAGAATCTGGCAAAGCCAGAGAGAGGAGGTGATTGGATGACGGTTCCTAACAGCCCTCGCCAGGGGCTCTGGGCTGGAGGGACGAGTAGAAACATTTCTTAGAGCCCCTTCCATCTGAGCCTGGGCTCTCTTATCTGTCCCACCCCTGCTGGAAGTACCCTGTCATCCCCATGAGCCGAGGAAGGAGGAGGGATGTTGGAGACTCGGGGGGCAGTTGAAGCCAACTGAGTGCTGGGGCTTCTGGATCCCTTGACAGGAGACGTGGCCACAGGTCCCGATGAAGGGCCTGCAGGCTGTGGAGCCTCTGACGAAGAGGTCCCAGGAACAGAGGGAGTCCCAGTGGCAGAGGAAGGGGTCCCAGTGGCGGGAGAAGAGGTCCCAGTGGCGGGAGAAGAGGTCCCAGTGGCGGGAGAAGAGGTCCCAGTGACAGCCGGCATCATGCTGGATTTCTGCAGATTTCCTTCTAAGGTAACCAGTGATGCTGTAATTGAGAAAGCAAAAGCTCTGAGAAAAGAGGAGTGGTACCTTTAACAGCAGAGGGCAGTCTCTCTTGTTCTTAGTTCCTGGGGGTTCTTTGGCCTTATCCCCCACCTAGACCACAAGCTAAAGTAAGCAGGCTATGAGGAAGAAGAGGCAAACCGACGAAGCCATTTCCTGTACCGTATTCCAGGGTGGGTCAGACTGGACAAGCCAGTGTGAGACCCGATAAAAGAAGTCACAGTGACAGTGACATCAGCAGCAACAGCCAATACTCAACAGGCACTCACTGCCTCTGGGGGACTGTCCTCTGTGCCTCCAGGGTTACCTTCTTAGTTAATCCTCACAACACCCCGACGAGGAAGGTACCATAAGGAACCCTCATTTACAAATAAGCAAACTGGGCTCAGAGGGGCCTGATGATTTGCCCAAGGTCACATGTGAAGAAGCCGCACATCAGGAACTTGAATCCAGGTGTATCCAGCTCAGAGCCCTTGCTCTGACTGCAGGATGAGACCTCCAGCAGGAGAAACAGGTGCACTTAACATCAGGATGCATTCTGACCCCCTGTGGAGTTCTCGACAATGCAGACACTCAGGTCCACACCGAGAAATTCTGATTCAATAGAGATCTGCCACGGGTCATGTTCGTGAGGCTCATGATCCATCCGTGCGTTTTAAAATTTATTTACTGGGTTAAGATCAGCACTTTTAAAAAGGAACCAAGGAAATGGGATGGAATAGAAAATACTAGGGCCCTATCACATATGGTAAAATCAGCCCTGGTTAGTGAAACTTTTGTTACCAGTTACACGTGTTGTTACGCGAGTGTTCTACGTTTGTATTCCTGGATCATGGTGTAAAACTAAATAAAATGTATTTCCTACTGGAGACTGCCAGTTTGGGAAACACTGTTCCGAGTACTAATGCCCCGCCACTGCAACCACCCAAGTCTTACCCAGGAATAGACTGTTGGCTTATGGGTTCAACTGGGCAGGCCAGAACACCGGCCCCCCAGCAGAATAACACGGCCCTGTTGGCCTCTGCTTGGCACTGAAGGGGGAACCTGAGCCTGAATGGAGGTGGGGTATTCACAGAATTTAACCCTCAGCATGAATTCCATCTTCCAGCTGAGCAACTGTATGGAATGTAAGCATTCAGAAGTTTCTTCTTGCTTGGGGGGAAAAAAAAGACATTACTTGGGGCACCTGGCTGGCTCAGTCAGAAGAGCATGTGACTCTTGATCTCGGGGTGAGAGGTTCAAGCCCCACGCTGGGTGTGGAACCTACTTAATTTTTAAAAAATAAAAGAAAAAAAAAAGCATGACTTACGTGGTGTGGTAGGTGTCCCGTGTAACGTGGAGCTGGGACCCGCCTTCGTGCCTAAACTACTTGGAGCTACTGTAGGGATTTTGCTTGGTCCCTCGGGAGGGCTCCCTGGAGGCTTCGAAGTAGCAGGGTTTGTACTTGGTTTGTGAGGGCCTGTTGGGGCGCTGCCGAGGGGGAGAGCAGAAGCAGGGCTGAGGGTGCTAACCCGATCTGGGGACGGAGAGGTCGCCTGCTTCTGGCCCTCAGTGGTCATGTAGCTGGTGGTAACACCCGGGCTACCCTGGGCTCCAGCTGTCTGACTCTTCACGGTTTCAGGCTGCATGAACTTAGCGGGTGGGCCAAGTGTCGTCTTGTTTAAACCTTGAGGCTCCTTTGTGCCATCACTAGCTACGCTGGGCTCGCTGGAGGCCTTCGCAACTTCATCCGTGGGCACGACAGCTGTGCTTTGCCCGCCCGGGGCTAACGTGGGCCCCGAGCTGCCGGGCACCGTTGAGGGTATTCCGCGGGTGGCCACTGCCGTCACCCTTTTCTCAGTCTGTCTTGGAACTGCGCTTGCTGTAGTCTGGTCTGTGGCACCCCCCACCTCACCGGCTGCTGGCGCCAGAATGGGCGCGTTTGGGGTTGCAGGTTTTGTGGTGATGGCTGGGTCACTTCTGGTCTTGTCGTCTGTTTACAAAGACAACACAGAAGCGA
The DNA here is from genome assembly GCF_009762305.2 of Zalophus californianus. NCBI lineage: Eukaryota > Metazoa > Chordata > Mammalia > Carnivora > Otariidae > Zalophus > Zalophus californianus. Next base: position 85,299,180 of record NC_045606.1, read on the forward strand.
GTTAGGCTATTAGCTGGGAGTGTTTCTCTCCACTCTTCTCCAACTCTTCCCCAGGATCTAGAGGCCTTGCTCCCACCACTGCCATCTGCCTTGGCTGAAGGCCTGGGTCTTCGATGTGCCCAGATTTTAGGAAGTTCAAGAAACCTCTCAGGACGACAAGAGTGAAGCAGAGGAAGTCAAGGGAAATTGTGCAGAAGAAAAAGGGCAGGCCAGCTAATCCCAGTGCATGTGGAAGCCTGCAGCCAATGCCCTGCCCCTCCCCCCATCCAGCGCCAGGCCCGCGCACCCTTCACAGTTTCCACATGCCACCACAGAGCCAGGCCGCCCAGATCCCCTCTGCCCCCTTCTCCCCAGCTCCCAAGCACGTCACCCTGCAGGGGACGCAGCAGACTCATGCCTACTGAACTGCCCTGTCGTAGGCATGGCAAGAGAGACATGCCTCTGTCCTGAGGGAAGTATAATCTAGAAGGAGAAGCTGACAACAGTGATGCGCCAAGGAAAAGAAGCACAGTGTGCTTTGACTCCGTTCAGCATGGTAGCTTAACCGTAGCAGGAGATCAGGGAAGGAAGGCCTTATTAATTTTATTCATTTGTTTAACAAGTTCTTTATGAAGGGAACTGTTAAGTGTGGGCCCTAAGATACAATGGTAAGACACATATGATCCAAACCCTCGGGGGGCTCATCTTCTGGTGGGCAAGACAGGAATTAAGTGGGACAGAACAACTAAACATCAAATCCTGGAGACTGGGAGAAATGAACAAGAAAACGACACACAGAACAGGGGGTGGGGGCTGTTTAGGCAGGGAGGTGAGGGGAGGCCTTTTAGAGATGCCCATTCAGCTGAGACTTGAAGGGTAACGAGAACGGTGTGGCGAGCAGGAGGAAATGTGGCCAGGCAGAAGAACAGAGCCTGCAAAGGCCCCAGAGCAGAGAGCTAAGAGAAGACACGGGGGGTGCACAGAGTTTAGTGGGGGAGGGGGACAGGGAGCAGGGCTCAGAAAATCAGGGCCTTACAGGTAAAGGGCCAGGAACTTACTGTCCAGAGCCTACGTTTTTGAGAATAAAAGGAGACTCTCTTAAAATTCATATCCTAGGGGAGCCTGGGTGGTGGCTCAGTTAAGCGTCTGCCTTCGGCTCAGGTCATGGTCCCAGGGTCCTGGGATCGAGCCCCGCATCGGGCTCCCTGCTCCGTGGGAAGCCTGCTTCTCCCTCTCCCACTCCCCCTGCTTGTGTTCCCTCTCTCGCTGTGTATCTGTCAAATAAATAAAATCTTTAAAAAAAAATCATATCCTAGATAAAATGAGACATAAGATCACCCTCCAGTAAAGATTTTGGACTTTACGTGCAAAAAGAAGCCACTGAAGGTTTTAAGCAAAGAAGTTTTATAGGGTGATTTGCAAAGAAACACATTTGCTGCTCTGGGGGCTGTGGATTGGAAGGGAGAGCGTGTGGAATTGGGGAAGAAAGAGGCGAGGGCAGTAATCCAGATGGGATGGATGGTGGTCAGCTGTACGAAGTTATTGACAACAGAGACAAAAAGAGAATGGATCAAGATTCTATTTGGGGGGCACCTGGCTGGCTCAGTTGGTAGGACCGTGTGACTCTTGATCTCAGGGCTGTAAGTTCAAGCCCCATATTAGGGGAGAGCTTACTTTTTAAGACTGTATTTTGGAGACAGAATCAACTATTGATTCACTACTAAGTGACAAGAAGAGAGCAATCAGGATTGTTCCTGGTTTTCTGTTTGGAGCAGAAGGGAGAGAGTGGTGGGAAGAATGTAGTAGACCTTTACCATTTTTTTTTTAAAGATTTATTTATTTGTCAGAGAGAGAGAGAGAGAAGCACATGTGCAAAAGTCGGGGGAGGGGCAGAGGGAGAAGAAGGCTCCCCGCCAAGCAAGGAGCCCGACGAGGGACTTGATCCCAGGACCCCAGGACCATGACCGGAACCAAAGGCAGATGCCTAACCGACTGAGCCACCCAGGTGTCCCATGGACCGTCACCATTCTTTGTAGCCAATCAGAATCTATGCCATTTTTCCCTATTTGGGGAACTCCCCACATAATACAACGTTGATGGCAGCAGGATTTGTCTCCTCCTCACCTATTATAGATACTAAAATGACTGATATTTCCTTTTCTAGCCTCCCTTGTAACTAGAGCACAAGCACGTGCTTAAGCTGTCCTGAACTAGACACTTCCATCCCAGCCAGGGAGTGAAGAGGCAGTAGATGATGAGGAACGCTGACGGCAGTAACCGTGACATCATGCTCAAGTGCAAGCAGCAGCGGAGGGGACGCTAGCTAGAGTGAGGATCCACAGCCAGCCCTACAGCACCTACTGCTTGGCACTGCTGAGCAGCACCAGCCTCTTTGGACCACTTCTATAGCCTAACTTGGGGTGATATTAAAAGTAGCCCTAAATGTGGTCTCCAGCAATCCCGGTTCCTCCATAAGCTACACAGTAACCCAGTATATTTTACACGTGCGTGCACACACACAATTTTGCTGCTGAAAAGCAGAAATTTGTATCAGGAGTGGTTGTAAGCAACAGGACTTCAAGGATTAGGTTTTGGGCTTTATTGGGGTTAAAAGCAGAATTCTGCAAGTATTAGGGGACATGACTCTAGTATCCTATGGCATCTTGTAGAGAAGCAGTCACATTATCACCTGTCATCTAGAATGAAGTGCCCATGAAGTGGCTTTGGTATTTGCTGACACAGAAGAGTATGAAGGGCACACATAAACGGATATGTGTTAAAAATCAATGTACTATTATGGTTTGTCAGTGGTTTTTCCTTCTTAGTAGTCATAAAATAGTGGTGCTTCTTATAATTGATCATGTCATAATACTTTTTTGACAAGAGATGAGATTGCTGAGGGGGATACCAGCATATGTGAGGAATTAGGGGATGTGGAATAGGTGGTCACTTCTTACTGTGGTGAATAGCTTAAAACAGGGTTTCTTAAACCTCAGAACTACTGACATTTTTTTGGCTAGGATATTTATTTGTTATAGAAGGTTGTCCTATGCATTATAGGATACATAACAATATCCCTGGTCTCTATCCAATAGATGCAAGTAACATATACACACATCTCTCCCCAGTTGTGACAAACAAAAATGTCTTTATATATTGCCAAATATCCCCTGGAAGAGACAAAACCACTACCAGTGAAAACTGGCTTAAGGAAAGAGAATAACAGGGGTGGCCTGGATGGCTCAGTTGGTAGAGCATGCAACTCTTGATCTTGGGGTCATGAGTTCAAGCCTTAATGGTAGGCGTAGACCTTACTTTAAAAAAAAAAAAAGACAACAAATTCTAATTCCTAAATCCTACTATCAAAGCACAGACTGAAAACCAGAGGCTTTCTGAAACTACAATAAAGGAATCTCTTGTTTGCAGTTGAAGAGCAGATAAGACCAAAAGACAAATGTAAAAGTTTGATCCCATGAGTTGCCAAGTTACAGTGTTAGTTTAATTCATAACTTCACCAGGTCTCTCATGTGAAAAGGACCTTGGGAATTGTAATGGTGACATATGAGAGGATGCAGATGAATCAGGGTATCCATAAGTCTCAATCTGCAGTGGAGCTCACTTTGCCAATATCCTCAACTGCTGCTCTCCTGCCTGCTGATGCCATTCCTGCCTTGCTTGAAAACTCTTAATAGGCTCACCTGAGCTCACTGACACAGAATGCCACATCGCCTCATCATCTCTTCAACTCTTCACTTTTTCCAAACCTATAACAATAATCAGACTCCAGGGTGCCCAGAAAGACAAATACAGAGTCTGCCCCAGAAGGAGGCTTACACACAGAAATATCTGTAATAACTCTAGCAAATATGTATGGTTATACAATATGAGTGTGCTAGATCAAGGACGGGTAATGATATCAGGCTGAATCTATCACTATGGGTAGGCATACCAGAGATTTTAGATTCAATATGCTGACTTAAGCAGTGAGAAGTAGTAGTTCTAGGGCGCCTGGGTGGCTCAGATGGTTAAGCATCTGCCTTTGGCTCAGGTCATGATCCCAGGGTCCTGGGATCGAGTCCCGCATCGGGCTCCCTGTTCCTTGGGAGCCTGCTTCTCCCTCTGCCTCTCTCTCTCTCTCTCTCTCTGCCTCTCATGAATAAATAAATAAATAAAAAATCTTAAAAAAAAAGTAGTAGTTCTAATTGTTTTCTTAGTTGGTGAACTGAAACCTAGACTCAATCATAGGCTACATTAAATAAAGTTAAGTTGCCAAAAATTCCCTGGAATAATAAGAAATCCGAAATCTTAGAGAGATACAAGTGTTAGAATGGTTTATCATGGGGGTGCCTGGGTGGCTCAGTGGTTAAGCTGCCCCACTCTTGGTTTCGGCTCGGGTCATGGTCTTGTGGTTGTGGGATGGAGCCCCACGTTGCGCTCTGTGCTGGGCATGGAGTCTGCTTCAGATTCTCTCTCCCTCTCTCTGCCCCTTCCCCACCCTGCTTGCACGTGTGCTCGCTCTCTCTCATTCTCTCTCTCTCAAATAAATAAATCTTTTAAAAAAAGAATGGTTTATCATGTGTAATCTGCTCACTCACACTTTTTTCCTTAGAAGAGCTCCAATGACACCTGCTTCACCAAGGCTTTGAGAACTACTATATTTCTTTTTTTTTTTTTAAGATTTTATTTATTTATTCATGAAAGACAGAGAGGGAGAAGCAGGCTCTCAAGGAGCAGGGAGCCCAACGCGGGACTGGATCCCAGGACCCTGGGATCATGACCTGAGCCGAAGGCAGACGCTTAACCATCTGAGCCACCCAGGTGCCCGAGAACTACTATATTTCATGAGTTCTAAGATGCACATGTTTTCATGTCTGTGAAATGAGGATCTTTTATAAGTTACTATAGATCACACTTTGACAGTGTTCTTTTGTTTTTCTAAGTGGTTCATAAAATTAATAGTTCCATCTTATCATTGATAGTATCTTGCATTTGATTAAATTTGCGATATTGTTGAGGAGACTAGTAGCATATTCTAAGAGATCGTTGTGGCTGTTCTTCATTGGTGAGGGGCGCTAGTAGGGGATAATGCTGATTTCAGTGGGGATGGACACCAGGTTCCCTGGGTAGCAGTAGAGACAAGAGTAGAATTCCATTTCTAGGAAAAAAATGTGGGTGTAATACCATAATGGATGGCAGGACCACCATGGTAATCAGAATAATCTAACGAAAGGAATTTTGGACAGGGGCTAATAATCATGTGTTCTTTAGGGGCAGCCCACTAACACCCCACCTCAAGGCTCAGCAAACTATGACCTGTGTCAAATCACCACAGTGGAGAACACAGCCAGCCACTCATCCAATTCCCAGGACTGACTCTTTCCACAAACTCAGGGTACCCTAAATGAAATATGTATTTGTTTCCAAGGCTGCTGCATCAAATGACCAAAACCCAGGTGGCTTCAAACAACATAAATGTATTCTCTCATGGTTCTAGAGTCTAGAAATCCAAAATTAGCAGGGCCATGCTTCCTCTGAAGGCATTGGGGAAGAATCTTTCTTTGCTTCTTTGTGGCAATCTTTGGTATTCCTTGGCTTGCTGTCATATCTCTCCCTCCAATTATGGCTCCATCGTCACATCATGGATGCCTTCTTCCCTGTGTGTCTCCCCTTTTATAAGGACACTATACTTTGGATTTAGGGTTCACCCTGATCCAGTATGGCCTAACCCAGGATGATCTTAACTTGATTATATCTGCAAAGTCCCTATTTCCAAATAAAGTCACATTTGCTGGTACTAAGTACTGGGGATTAGGACTTGAACACATCTTTCGGGAGAGGACACTATTCAACCTCATAATCTGCTCCCCCAACCCCACTTATTTCACTATAAAAACCAGGGTTCTTAGTTTCAAACATTAGAAATCAACTAATGGAACCCTGTGTGCCCCTCGGTTGAGGAGTGGCTTTCTATGGTCTTCTTTGCAAATGGGCTCTGTGCCCAGCATCGCTGTCCCCACCACCCATGATCACACGCCGAGGCCGGGGGCGGGGGGTGTCACCGCCGAGGTTTCCACCAGCCCACAAACAATAGCAAGGCAGCCACCTCGTCCAGTGGCTTGCTCGCGGCCACCCACAGCTATGGCTGGCACCGCCTGGGTTCCCTTCCAGGAACAGCTCCTGCGGAAGTGCAGAGTATCCTGGGGAAGCCATCCCTCACCACCCCAGCTTCCCCAAGCCGACCCAATCACTGGTGGGCAAGCTTTTTTTTCGGGAAGTCCACTCTCCCATTCATGGCTACAGTGTTAGAGTCCCCAAAACGCTTGCAATCTCCCCAGGCCTCCAGCAGCACGATCACCTGTGACTTGGCTCTGGAAACCATGAGGAAGCAGCCTGGTGGCCAGCCTAGCAAAGCCAACATGGGGCCCCAATCCTGAGTGGCCACCACCAGCCACCAGGCTTCAGGAGGCACTAGGCTCATCAGAGCCCCTCCCCACCCCACCCCACCCCCGCTGGAGACTAGGCAGGCTGCAGCAAGCAGAAGCAGTTGGGTTCTTTTTCTTTTTTTTTTCTGCAGTTGGGTTCTTTTATATCAAAACAGCAAAACACCAAAAAGGAAGTTGAGAGAACCCCACTCTTTACTATCCAAGCCACATGCAAGCCTTCTTGACACCCTGTAATTGCGTGCCTTCCACCAAGTGGAAAATAAACTCCAAGCAGCCAGTAAAAAAAAAATAATAATAATAATTTTGCTAACAGAATCACTTAAGATGGCTAAAGAATCAGGCTTAGGGGGCACCTGGGTGGCTCAGTCAGTTACATGTCTGCCTTCGGCTCAGGTCATGATCCTGGGGTCCTGGGATCGAGTCCCGCATCAGGCTCCCTGCTCAGCGAGGAGCCTGCTTCTCCCTCTCCTCCCCACCTGTGCTCTCTCTCTCTCAAATAAATAAATAAAATCTTAAAAAAATGTATCTTCAGGCTCACGTCAAAAACCATACCCAGGACTCCTCTCCTGAAAGTGTGTGGTCAGGACATCATTTCTGCAACCACCGAGCATGGGTTATTCAGTGTGAATCACTGACACCATTAGTACTGGATACTGGATTTCATTTGAGAGGTCTAAGTCTTGAGGGATGCTGTCAGGAAGAGGGCTAGGAGGCACCACAGGTATCCTCTGGGTTCCAACCATATTCCTCCCTGCTTCATTATGTAGCAGCGTGTAGGAGTCATAGAAAGATGAGTAAATCTTGGGGTGCCTGGGTGGCTCAGTCGGTTAAGCGACTGCCTTCAGCTCGGGTCATGATCTCAGGGTCCTAGGATCGAGCCCCACATCGGGCTCCCTGCTCAGGGGGGAGTCTGCTTCTTCCTCTCCCTTTGCCACTCCCCCCCTTCCCACTCATGTGTTCTCTCTCTCTCTCAACTAAAATCTTAAAACAACAACAACAACAAAAAAAAAAGTTTAAAGACTGAGATAAAAATCCTTGCATTCCAGATCTATCCCAAGAGGTCCATCCATATGCTTCATCCATAAACTTCCTTGCACTGATTCCCTATTCTTGTTCCTTCTGAGTTCCTAACCTTCTATTCAAAAACCATTAGCTACTACCTGTGAGTCTGGTCAGATCCTCACCTCAGTATAGCTTGCCTTTAAAAAACCCCCCAAAACAAAACAAAACAAAACAAAACAAAAAACTGACCATGAAATATACTATTCAAAGTCTTGCCCATTGGAAGAACTTTCCTTCCTTACTATACTTCAGTGTCTCCCCTAAACAGGGCTATTATCCCACATCAGTCCACTCTTGCCTGCTCCAGCATATTATACACATAAACATAACTTGGTTTTTATTCACTCCTCAGACAACTGATCACAGGGAACTATTCTCTTTGGGACCTTTGGGGATGAGTTGAGGGAAAGGTGGCAGTATGGGCAGAAATAGGCATGCTGCGGGCATGAGCCACATTGCAATTTACAATGTATACTTCCTTAGGACCTGCTCATTCTGGTCCTGTATATACTTTTCAATTTCATAATGGAAAGCTGCAAAATAACCCCCCCCCAAAATAGGAAGAATGAAATAATAAAGATAAAAGCAGAAATGAGTGAAACAGGAAACAAAAGACAATAGCAAATATCAACAAAGTCAAAAAGTATTTTCCTTTTTTTAATATAGGAAATTTTTTTTTTATTACTCATTTTTTTCTTATGTAATCTCTACACCCAACATGAGGCTCAAACTCATGACTCAAGAGTTGGATGCTCTGACTAAGCCAGCCAGATGCCTCCAAACACACTTTCTTTAAAAACTAATAAAATAGTAAAGACTTTGGTGAGGTTGATCAAAGGGGAAAACAACCCAGAATGCATAAATACAAAATACGAGGTATAAAAATAATAAAAGACATTTATAGCATAGGCTATTATGAGCAAATGCTAATAAATTTGAAGATTAGATGGACACATTCCTAAGAAAATACAACTTACCCGAGTGACTTAAGAAGAAACAGACATAATAATTTGTCCTATATGCATAAAGAAATTGAATCGGTAGTTAACACTTTTCTCAAATAGGAAATCTAAGCCTGGATTCAAGGATCAAATAATTCTAGCCTTTTACATGAACTTCTCTATAGCAGTCTGTTCGGCCTTAATATGTGTGTCTGTTAAAAGAACTAGTTCATACACAGTGATCCATCAACAAGACATAAAAGTACACACCAAAGAAAAAGACTGATAAATTTGGCTTCATCAAAATGAAGAATCTGTGTGCATCAAAAGAACCCCAGGAGGGCACCTTGGGTGGCTCAGTTGGTGAAGTGTCTGCCTTCAGCTCCGGTCGTGATCCCAGGGCCCTGAATCGAGCCCCACGGTGGGCTCCCTCCTCAGTGAGGAGTCTGCTTCTCCCTCTGCCCTTGGCTCATGCGTTCTCACACACTCTCTGTCAAATAAATAAAATCTTTTAAAAAAAGAACCCTAGGACTTCCAGTTTCAGTCAACAAGAACAGAGAGCTGGAAAGAACACTGCTCCCACCCTTACAGCAAGAAAAAAGCTGGAGAAACAGAAAATTAATGACTTTTCTTGAACCACTGGAGAACTGAGGTTGTGGGCAAACAACTCTCCTGAAAAGTGGAGACAGGCAACTGCAGGCAGAAATGAGACCCAAGTACTTGTGTGCACGGGACAGAGTTCGGTGAGAAAACTAATGATTGCTAAAGTTTGACTATGGGCTACCGGTGAAGCCTGGGGTGCTGCTGACTCGCGAAGGTCCCCACCCTGTGTAGGCTCTCTCCCTGAGGATCCCTACCAGGAGCTCATGAGGAAGCCTGGGGAGAACCCTGAGAAAGTTCCCCCGTGGGGCTGGCTAGGGGAAGAAAACAGAGGGCACTGCTGAAACTCCATATAGCCCCATGCCCCCTAGGGGAAAAGAGCCTTACTTTCAGGGAAAAGGTCAACAAAGTCTGTAGCCCGAGGACACTGGTGGAAACCCACCCAAACTGGGAAGGAAAATGACAGCCACCAATGAGACCCTGCCCAGATTCATCTCTCCTATTTCTTCTAGGAAACAGAAGCATTAACTGCAGGAGAAAGGCAAAAAATTTTAGCCTGAGGGCACTCATGGAAACACACTGCAGCTGGGAAAGGGAACAGGAAAAATAAAAAAGCTCTTTACCCCTGGGGAGGGCAGGGATACGTGCTAAGTCCAGCATAACTTCTAGAAAAGCGGCAGAGCACCAATGACGGCCACACCCTCAAGCCCCAGGTTCCAGCGCCTTTGTAAGAATCACGTTTAAGCAAAACATCAGATAATGTCCTTCTCCCTGCCACTAACCCAAAGTGCTAGCAAACAGCAAGTGTGAAGTAAAAATAAGTTGAAAAGGGGCGCCTGGGTGGCTCAGTCAGTTAAGAGTCTGCCTTTGGCTCAGGTCATGATGGATCGAGCCCCAGGTTGGGCTCCCTGCTCAGCGGGAAGCCTGCCTCTCCCTCTCCATCTGCCTCTCCCCCAGCTCACGTTCTCTCTCGCTCTCAAATAAATAAATAAAATCTAAAAAAAAAATAAGCTGAATACAGCTGGAGGGAATTGTGAAAGAGTCTCTGCAGAGCAGCAAAAAGGGAAGACTTACAGCCAAACAGGGAGACAAACAGAGGTATTACTTGGGGAATTTGCAGTCTGTGATGCAACAAGTTTTAAATGATGCCCAACTCCTCACTAGATTAACACAAATCCTCACACTGAAGACACAGCAGAAGAAAAGCCACGTGCTGGGCAAACACCAATCTAACCTCTGTCTCTGTGGATTTGCCTGTTCTGGACATACAATGAAGAGTCTCTCATGACTAGCTTTTTCCAGTTTAGTTTCACCCATGTTGAAGCAGGTGTCAGTTCTCTATTTCTTTTGATTGCTGAGTGATACTCCAGTGTATGGACATACCACATTTTGTTTATCCATTTATCAGTTGATGCACATTTGGGTTGTTTCAACTTTTGGCCATTTGAATAATGCTACTACGAACATTTGTGTACAAGTTTCTGCGTAGACATATGTTTTCGTTTCTCTTGGATATATAATTAGGAGTGGAATTTCTAGATCATATGGTAACTCTGTATTTAGCACTGAGGAACTGCCAAACTGTGACTGCACCATATTACGTGCCCACGAGCAGTGGATGAGGGTTCCAATTTCTCCACCTCCTCAGCAACAACTGTTATCATCTGTCTTTCATTACAGCCATTTTACTGGGCATGAAGTGGTATCCTCTTATGGTTTTAATTTGTATTTCCCTAATGACTAATCAAACCCAGCAATATATAAAAAGGGTAATACATCATGATCAAGCAAGGTTCATCTCATGGCTAATTCAGTACTTGAAAATCAAAGCAATTCGACATATTAACAACAAAATGAAAAACCATATGATCATCTCAATATATGCAGAAAAATCACTTGACAAAATTCATCATTCATTTATGATTTTTAAAAAATCTGAGCAAGGGCGCCTGGGTGGCTCAGTTATTAAGCGTCTGCCTTCGGCTCAGGTCATGATTCTAGGGTCCTGGGATCGAGTCCCACATCGGGCTCCCTGCTCGGCGGGAAGCCCGCTTCTCCCTCTCCCACTCCCCCTGCTTGTGTTCCCTCTCTCGCTGTGTCTCTCTCTCTCTCAAATAAATATATAAAATCTTTTAAAAAAATTAAAAAATAAAAAATAAAAAATCTGAGCAAACTAGGAATAGAAGGGAATTCTCCTAACCTAATAAATGATATCTTCAAATTAAGCCAATAGCTAATATACTTCATGTGGAGAGACTGAATGCTTCGCCCTTAAATTTGGGAACAAGGCAAGGATGTCCTCTGTCACCACTCCTATTCAACCACTGTACTAGGTCCTAGCCAGTTCAATAAGGGGGGAGGCACTCCTTAAATAACTTAAACTGAACAATAAAAAGATAAATCAATTTTTTTAATGTGCAAAAGATCTATAAGGAAAAATTACCAAAGAAGATATACAGATGGCAAATAAGCATACGAAAAGATGTTCAATGTCATTAGGCAAATGCAAATTAGAGCTACCCTGCAATGCCATTACACACCTACTAATGGCTAAAAACAATCTGACAAGGCCAAATATTAAACAGGAGCTCTTATACATTGCTAGCAAGAATGCAAAACAGGACTGCCACTTTGGAAAACAGTGTAGCAGTTTCTTTTAGTTAGGTATACAATTGGCATACCATCGAGGGAGTACATTCTTAGTATTTACCCCAAAGGACTAGAAACTTGTGGTCACTCAAGAACCTATATGCAAATGTTTATCACAGCTTTATTCATCATCAAACTGGAAACAACCAAGATATCCTTCAGCAAAGGAATTGATAAAACCTTCAGCAAAGGAATTGAAAAAAATCCATACAATGACTACTTAGCAATAAAAAGGAACTAATGATTCACATTACAGGGATGAATCCAAAAGATATTTTAAGTGAAGGAAGCCAGAAGGCTACAAGTGTTTGAGGCCATTTATACGATATTATGGAAAAGGCAAAACTGTAGGAATAGAAAAGAAGTCAGTGGTTGAGGGAAAGAAGAACTGACTTAGGACAATGGTACTGTTGTTCTTTTTTTTTTAAGATTTTTTTTTTTTTTTTTTAAGTAATCTCTACACCCAACTGCAGGGCTCAAACTTACAACCCTGAGATCAGGAGTAGCATGCTCCATGGACTGAGCCAGCCAGGCGTCCCTGGAACTGTTCTATGTAGTACTGCAGTGATGGATACAAGACTGTATTTGCTGAAACCCATAGAATCGAATACACCAAAGAATTAACTTTACATAGCGCAAATTTAGAAAAAAAAATAACTGAAATGTTCAGGAAACCCTAGGATGTAATGGGTGACTATGAAAATAAATTTAGTTATGTTGCAAATGTATAACATAACCTCATTGGAGGGATGGGGGAACACAGTTGACCAAAGTAACTGAAAAATAGTTTATTGGCTGGGTACTATAAAGCTAAAGACAAAAATAAGTGTATTCAAAGGGGTAAATTTCTTCCTCAGGAGAGTAGAGGTTGTCAATTAAAAATCTACTTTATGAGGAAGCCAGGGTGGCTCAGTTGTTAAGTGCCTGCCTTCGGCTCAGGTCATGATCCCAGGGACCTGGGATCGAGACCCGCGTAGGACTTCTTGCTCAGTGGGGGGCCTCTCCCTCTGCCTCTGCCTGCAGCTCCCCCTGCTTGTGCTCTCTCTCTCTCTCTCTCTTTCTCTCTCTGTGTCTCTCTCTGACAAATAAAATAAAATAAAATAAAATTATGTGTATACCAAGGTTGGTAAATAAGAGAATAAATGATGAATAACATAAGCCAGGTTTCTCACTATCTGAGAAAGAAGTTGCAAATAAGCAAGGCAGGTGGCGAGGAAGCTACATGAACCCTGTGATGTTTGATTAGTGACAGATGTCACTATGACCTCATGGGTTAACATATGCATACAGATAGACAAAGAAATATACAGATGAACGTGCGTACACAGGGGTGAGTACACAAACATTTATTTCTTAGCACTCCACTGAGAGGATCTAGAAGCAGCGACACACCAGCGGTATCAAGGATCCCCAACCATTCTCCAAAGACATGAACCAGGGTTCCTTGGAGAAATGGCTTGATTCTAGCGCTGATGTAGGGAAAATTCAAGATGAGCCTGGAACATCTTTTGTAATGCCAGAAAGTAAAGAAGTGCTTAAAAAAAGAAGTGGGCCAAGTCCAAAAGACCTAGGGAGCAACCTAATATACATTTCCTAATGTATATCATTGTTGAATCACTGTGTTGTTCACCTAAAACTAATACACAATTGTATGTCAACTCTACTTCCATAAAAAATAAATAACACATAACCCCAGTCTAATCATGAAAAAAAAAAACAAAACAGCAGGCAGGCACACCCAAATTGATGGGCCACTCTACAAAATATCTGGCTAGTACTCTTAGCAACCAGCAAGATTATAAACAATAGGGAAAGACAGAAAAACTGCCACCGACTGGAAGTGACTAGGGAGACATGCTGACTGAATGCAATGTATTCTGGAACAAAAAAGACCATCAGGGGAAATAATGGTAAAACGGGAATAAAGTTTGTAGTTTAGTTAATAGTATCGTACCAGGGTTAATTTGTCAGTTGTGATGAATGCACCATGGTTATGTAAGACGGGTGATAGTAGGCGAAGCTAAAGGAAACGTACATGAAACTCTCTGTATCATCCTTGCAACTTTTTGGCAAATCTAAAATTACTTAAAAAGAAAAGGTTTTAAAAAAGAAACCAAAAGGAAATGAAAAAGAATCAGAAGATAGTTACAACATATATAATCATAAAAGATTCGTATCTACAATATATTTCTTTAAGGTTTTATTTATTTAGAGAGAGAGAGAGTGGGGGGAAGGGCAGAAGGAGAAGAAAATCTTAAGCAGACTTCCCACTGAACACGGAGCCAAAGGCCCATGGATGGATCCCCAGGACCCTGAGATCATGACCCGAGCCAAAACCAAGAGTCTGATACTTAACCTACTGCGCCATGGAGGCGCTCCTAAAATATATTTCTTAAAAACTTCTGTATATGGGCGCCTGGGTGGCTCAGTTGGTTGCGCGACTGCCTTCGGCTCAGGTCATGATCCTGGAGTCCCGGGATCGAGTCCCGCATCGGGCTCCCTGCTCAGCAGGGAGTCTGCTTCTCCCTCTGACCCTCTTCCCTCTCATGCTCTCTATCTCTCATTCTCTCTCTCTCAAATAAATAAATAAAATCTTAAAAAAAAAAATTAAAAAAAAAAAAACTTCTGTATATAAGAAAACAATAACCCAGGAGAAAAACAGACAAAACAATTAAACTGGTATTTGACATAAAAGGTAGCACAAGGGGCGCCTGGGTGGCTCAGTGGTTAAGCATCTGCCTTCAGCTCCGGTCATGATCCCAGGGTCCTGGGATCGAGCCCTGCATCGGGCTCCCTGCTCAGCAGGAAGCCTGCTTCTCCCTCTGCCCCTCCACCCTACTCGTGCTCTCTCTCTCTCTCTCTCAAATAAATAAGTAAAAATCTTATTAAAAAAGCAGCATGGGGCGCCTGGGTGACTCAGTCGTTAAACGTCTGCCTTTGGCTCAGGTCATGATCCCAGGATCCAGCCCCGCGTCGGGCTCCCTGCTCAGCGGGAAGCCTGCTTCTCCCTCTCCCTCCCCCAGCTTCTGCTCTCTCTCTCTCTCTCTCTCTCTCTCTCTCTCGCTCTCAAATAAATAAATAAATAAATAAAATCTTTAAAAAAAAAGCAGCATGAAAAGCCCATGAATGCCTGAAAATATGTAAGTAATTAGGGAAAGGGAAAATGAAGTAAGAATTATTTCATCACTAGATTGGCAAAATTTTGTAAAGTCAGACAATAACAAGTGGCAGCAAGAATATGGAGTATAAACTGGTACAAACATGCCGGAAAATAGTATGGCATTCCGAAATGAAACGTGCACATACCTCTCAATCTACAACTTCCAGTTGTACCACTAGGCATTTATCCTAGGGAGCCATGTATGAATCAGAATGCGTTCATAAGAATGCCCCCGACAGGACTGCTATATCGGCCCCATACTGGTATCAAACAAATGTTTGCCAACATGGCATCTTCATATACTGGAATACGACACAGCACTGAAAATCAGTGAATTGTGTACTACGTTATATATATATTACATAGTATCATACATGCATTTACAGAAATTAATCTAAAAATACTAAACAGAGGTGCCTGGCTGGCTTAGTTGGAAGAGCATGCAACTCTTGATCTCGGGGTTCTACGTTTGAGCCTCACATTGGGTGTGTAGAGGCCAGTAAACAAAAATAAACTAAAAAAAAACCTAAAAGAACAAGAATACTTAATATGATTTATATGATATTTTAATAGGGCTCAAAAATTGGCAAAGTGAAACAATATATTTTTAGAGACAGAATTATAGAAAATATCATTAAGATTCTACAGATAATCTATTTTTTTTAAGTTTTATTTATTTATTTGAGAGAGAGCGCACAAACAGAGGGAGTGGCAGGCAGAGGGAGAAGCAGACTGCCCGCTGAGCAAGGAGCCTGATACAGGACTTGATCCCAGGACCCTGGGATCATGACCTGAGCCGAAGGCAATTAACCAACTGAGCCACCCAGGCGCCCCTACAGATAATTTAATACTAATTTAGGACAATGGCTACTTCTCGAGGGAAAGAGGAGATGCAACAGGAGTTTCTGGTCTCTCCCCGAAGGAGTGGCTGGCTGCTGGTGCTGAATGAGGAGCCGCACCATGGAAGTCCCTGGCGGTCCCAACTTGCAGTTTCATCAGGAACAGTGTGGGTGGAAGCCGAACTAGGGCTGACTGAAGGGAAGTGAGCTTGTGTGTAGATAATATCAAACATTAGGTAGGAAAAGGAGCAGAGAAATGGCTGGAGGGGGCTGGAATAGTCAAGAAAGTTTTGCTACTGGGGCGCCGCGCCTGAGTGGCTCAGTCGTTAAGCGTCTGCCTTTGGCTCGGGTCATGATCCCAGGGTCCTGAGATCGAGCCCCGCATCGGGCTCCCTGCTCGGCAGGAAGCCTGCTTCTCCCTCTCCCACTCCCCCTGCTTGTGTTCCCTCTCTCGCTGTGTCTCTCTCTCTGTCAAATAAATAAATAAATCTTAAAAAAAAAAAAAAAGTCTTGCTATTCTTTTTGAAGGTAGGAAAGGCTGAGAAGAATGCTCCTTGTTTTGTTCCCTCTGTGAGGTCTCATTGGGTCCTTAAGATACAGAAGAGGATACAAGTGTGTGAAGCCTGAATCTGCCCCGTGGAGACCCTGACCTTTATTAGACAGGCGGACACTTCCGCTTTTGAAATGGGAAGAAGACGGGTACAGACCTAAGTACGTTTGTCATTTCGGTAGTGGGAAGATTAAGTGTTCTCAATCAAGCTGTGCTGTTACAGATGAAGTCTTGTGCAAGGGAAAAGTACGAAATGTTCATTTTGGAAAGGGGAAAAGTGAGCCTACTGGAAAATGGTTCTTGCACTTTAGTGCGCATCAGAATCACCTGGGCTTGTTAAAACCCCAAGGGCAGACCCCAGTGCCAGAGTTTCTGATCCAGCAGGTCTGGGACAGAGCATGAGAATTTACATGTCTAGGGGCGCCTGGGTGGCTCAGTCGTTGAGCGTCTGCCTTCGGCTCAGGTCATGATCCCAGGGTCCTGGGATTGAGCCCCAAGTTGGGCTCCCTGCTCAGCAGGAAGTATGCTTCTCCCTCTCCCTCTGCTCCTCCCCTGTCCTCTGCTCGTGCTCTCTCTCGCTCTCTCTCTCAGTCTCTCAAATAAATGAATAAAATCTTTAAAAAAAAATTTACATGTCTAACAAGTTCCCAGATGATTCTGCTGCTGCTGGTCAGAGGACAGCACTTCGGAACCACGGTACTAGAGAAAGAAAGGATGGATGCCAAGTAATATTTGGTGCCAAACGGGGGCCTGGAATCACGAATTGAAAACTAATCCAATCAGCCAGCGTGTGGTTTTACCCCAGCTGTGTTCTGCTTGGGCGTGCGCATGGAAAAAGCGGAGGCAGAGTTCATCTGGGAATGGGGCTTGCTAGGTGAGTACACTGGCGGGACAGGGTGCAAGGGACTTGATACTTGGGAGGTCGGGGTTACCGTGGTGGAGAGTGAGCTACAGGAGGGATAAGGACAGACGGGGGGCCAACAGGCCACAAGACTGGCTGTCCTGGGTTCAAGCATTAGGTCCGGGTGTACTTAAACAAAGGAATTGGAAGGTAGAGAAATTGTATCGAAGAATGCAATGCTTAGACTTCAGAGGTGGTACAGGCTGGGGGGAGGGGGAGGCTGCCGAAGAGGTCAGAGGTAACAGCAACCAGGAGAGACCCTGAATGGGGTCTTGAAAGAAATGAGTGGGTGCTGGGGGCTCCACCTGCAAGGCGCCGTTCCTCCGCACGCCTGTCTGCAGCCGGGGAGCGGGAGAAGCTCGCCAGTCTTCTCCCTGGGGAGCGGAGAACACTGCTCTCAGCCTTTGGTGAGGGCCTGCTTCCTCCCATTCCTGGCTACTGACAGACCTGGGGTGACTCGCGGCTATTAATAGCGGGAAAGGAAACTGGAAAGAATGCCCCAGGAAGAGGGCGTGTGGAGGGAGTGCAGGAAGGCAGTGAGCTGGGAGGGAGGGCCAGGCCTGGACACCAGTGTCCACCCCTCCTTCCTTTGTTACCCCCATCGCATCACCCCCAGCTACTCTAATCTCCAGGGAAGTAACACCAAAAAGCCGCGAGTAAAATGGCAGAAACCAGGTGGGGTAAGCTGGTGTCTTCCCGGATTGGCAGGATAAAGGAAAGCACACAGACCAGGAACCCAGAGATCCGAGCTTTCTGGTGCTGGCTCTGCCTCTGATCCCCCAACGCCTCGGCTATGGGTGCTCCTGGGCCAATCTCTGCCTCCCGGCCACACGGCTGCCTGTCGCCTCTTCTCTCTTGTAAGGAAAACTGCCTTTGGGTCCACCTGGATCATCTCACCTCAAGATCCTTAGCTTAATTACAGCTGCAGAGACCCTTTATCCAAATAAGGTGATAATCACAGGTTTGAGGATTCCAAGTGTCTTTTTTTTTTTTTTTTTTTTGCAGGAGGTGCAGGGGTTGGGAGCAGGTAGGGTGGTATTTTTCGGCCTACCACAGGCCCCCATCTGAAAAACAGGGATAATGACCCCTGGGGCTGTTCTCTATACTCCTCCAAACAGCCTGCTCTTTGGGCTGAGGGCCCCCAAAATGCATCTGGTGAACTTCCCTGGCATGAGGGGTGCTATAGACTAGCTGTGTCCCCCCACCAAAGTCATCGGTTGAAGCCCTACCCCCCCGTGCGATGGTACTGGGGGAGGCCTTTGGGAGACAATTAGGGTTAGATGGGGTCATAAGGGTGGGGTCCCCTAGTGGGAGTAGTGTCCTTACAAGAGGAAGAGACCGGAGCTTTGCCTCTCTTTGCCATGTGAGGACACAAAAGGTACCCATCTAGAAGCCAAGAAAAGGGCCCTTACCACAGCCCAAACCTGCTACCACCCTGATCTTGGACTTCCCAGCCTCCAGAACTGTGGGGAATAAATGTCTGTTGCTGAGGCCACCGGGGCTGTGGCGTTTTGCTGTAGCAGCCCACACTAAGACAAGGGGCTGGGGGTGGAGGTTAGTAATGAGAACAGAAATGGCAGGAAGGGCTGCTCCGACCATCTGGGGAAGGGCAGGGTCCCGCCTGCCCTCACCAGCCCACTGGGGCCGAGTGGTCAGGCCGACGTGTGGCCACAGGTCCTGGTCCACCCTCCCTGCCCCTCCCCTGGGTCCCCACGGCTCTGCCGGCCCCACTATGAGCCTGTCTTGGTGCCTCTCGGCAGCAGGACAGTAGATACCCCAAGGGGTTGTCAGGCTTGGCTCCTCAGGACCGGCTCTCCCAGAGGGGCCCAGGGCTGCCTCCTTGGGGGAGATAATTCCGGGCATTCTTCAAATCTAGAATTGTTCTGCCCTTATCAGCTTGTTTCAGCTGGCTTGCCTGACACTCGCGCTCAGGGTGGGGCCCTGTCTGGCTGTTTCCCCGGGCAGGAGAGGGCTGCCACTGTCCAGCGTGGATGTCCCTCAGCAATGGAGAAAGGCAGGCTTCCCATGGACACGCTCCTCCCCGCAGGGGAAGGCACCATCGCCAGAGGACGTCATCCCATCTCTCTCTCTCCCCAGGCCAGCGCTTCTCTCGTTTCCCATCCCGCGGACCACCCCTGCACCAGGAGCGCGGCCCAGAGCCCGAGGGTACCCAGCTGCGGCCTACACACACAGCCCGGCCCAGTCCCACGGTGACGCCTCTCCCTTCCCGCCATGACAGCATCACAGGCTGGTGCTTGAGCGCACGCCCTCAGGAGCCCGCCCACCTGATCCGGGTCCCCATCCCCCTGCACCCTGCTTGTGCGCCAGGCAAGTGTCTAACTCTGTTCCTCAGTTTTCCCATCTGTCCAAAGTGAAGAGGAGCGTAATATTTAGTAACTAAATCCCGTGAAGTACTTAGAGCAGGGCGCCTGGGTGGCTCAGCCGGTTAAGCATCTGCCTTTGGCTCAGGTCATGATCCCGGGGTCCTGGGATCAAACCCGACATCGGGCTACCTGCTCAGCGGGGAGTCTGCTTCTCCCTCTCCCTCTGCCTGCCGCTCTGTCTACTTGTGCTCTCTCTGTCAAATAAATAAAATCTTAAAAAAAAAAAAAGTACTTAGAGCAGTGAGCACACACTGCCAAAAGTGCTCAGCTAACGTTAGTGACGGTTATATTCTAAGGGAGCCCGGAGTCACGCCCACGCCACAACTCCCTGTTACAGAGCCAGGCTATTAGCCTCCGGGGATGCTCACCCCTCTAAGGCCTCGACACAGGGGAGGGTGGACACAAGGCAGCCTCAGACCCACTGGGTCTCTTCCTAGGCTTCCCGGTGCAGCTCAGGCCCTTAGGTGACAGCATCAGGTTGGCTGTGGACAAGGGGAGAGGGTAACTGGAATCTCGCTGCGAAAGGAGGAAGAGCCTGAGGCCTGGGAGGGGCTCTGCTCTAGGAGGTGTTTCCTCACCTCAGACAAGCCTGGGGGAGGGGCGCCTGGGTGGCTCAGTTGGTTAATCGACTGCCTTCGGCTCAGGTCATGATCCTGGAGTCCCGGGATCGAGTCCCACATCGGGCTCCCTGCTGAGCAGGGACTCTGCTTCTCCCTCTGAACCTCTTGCCTCTCATGCTCTCTATCTCTCATTCTCTCTCTCTCTCAAATAAATAAATAAAATCTTTAAAAAAAAAAAAAAAAAAGACAAGCCTGGGGGAGAGCAGGAGCAGGGGTGAGGGAGGAAGCCTCCGGTTCTGCCCTGACAGCACCCCCAGACCATATAGTCTCACAGGGAAAGGCCAGGCAGCCCAAACCTCCCTTCAGGCCAGCTGGGCTCTGGCACTAGTGGACAGGGGGCCGAGGGGAGCCACGGGGTGCGCCCATCTCTCCCAGGCCTGGGTTTCCTCCTCAGTGACCCCAAGCTACATCCCTTCTGCCCCTTGCCCCATGCCCCCCCTGAGGGGTGTGGGCAAGATGGAAAGAGTCTGCTTGAGTAGTCTGCCCCTGGAAGAAGGTGGGGAGCTCACATATTAAAATGCACTGACCACCAACTGAGGGCCAGGAGCTTTTATGTGGTATCTACACCTGCTGAAAAACTCCAGCAGTTTCCGTGAATAAACCGAGGTGAGGTAAGCTGTTCAACACCACGGAGAGTGAGGGGTCAGGGGCTGCGGTCTGCGGACCGCTGATGTCCGTGAGCCTCCTGGGTCTGGGGCGAGGCACCCAGGTTTTTATCCAGCTGTGGACACGAGGCTGCGATTTCCCGGAAGAACCCAACGGGAGCCGCTCATACCAGCAGACTAGGAGAAACCAAACCACACAATGGTGAACTGGCAACAAGTATTTGTAACTCATGCCACCAACAGAAACACCTGCATTGTGACCTACTCAAAAAACAAAAGAGAAAGAATAAGTGAAAAAACTCCCAGGTCCCCTGGCACCCGGAGCCCACACAGCACCCATCCCCAGCAGGTGCTTGCTGTGCTCCCAAGCTCGGGGTTGCCCAGCGCTGGGCTCCCTCTGACCCCCCCGGGAATGGCCAGGGCAGGGCACCTAATATGGTTCCCTTCCTCCTCTCCTTGGGGCCGGTTGCCCCTGGTCCACGGAGCCTCTCTCCCTGGGCCGCCACCCCGAACTGTCTGGGGCCTGGGGTTTGGACTGCTGAGTTGGGTCAGGAGATCCTCAGAGAACAGTTCCTCCTCCTTCATCTTAACGGTGTTTCAGTGAAGAATCACACACACTCGGAGAACAGAGAACGGCACACGTCATGGGCGTTGATGGAACTCAGCCCCGGCCCCAGATCACCCAACAGGATGCCCGATCCTGGAAGCTCGCCGGTCCCTTCCAGCCACTCTCCATCCGCAAGGGTAAGCTCTCCTCTGACTTAAACATCACAGGCCAAAGGTGTGTCTGTCGGTGGCATTGCGCACCGACTGACATTTGCACCTGGCCTTCTCATCTGCACGACTCATCCTTCTTGTGGCACGCAGCCGTGGACTGTTGCGGCACGTGGCCATCCCACGATGAGCTTACCCACTCCACTGCTGGCAGGCGTGCGGGTGGCTCGCGGCACAGGAGCACTTCGCATGAGCTCACTGCAGCTTGTGCCTTTGGCAACATCTGTCTGCACTTCCCGCAGTGGTGTGCTGCGGGCCCTGCAGTGTGTGCGGAGGGAGAGGAACCAGCAGGGCTAGCCCCAGGCCCCATGTCCTGAGCCTCCCTATCCCGTGCCCAGAAGCCGTGCCCAGAAGCCGTGCCCAGACAGAATCTCCACTCAGCTTGGGCGTCCCAGACCCACGCCCTGGCTGGCTGGCTGTCACTCCCATCTGGCTTTCGGGGGGCTCTAGAGCAACCCCGCTCTCTCCTCCTTCCCCAGGGGACCAGCTGCAGGAGGCCTTAGTTGGCACATGGTTCACAGAGGGGTGGCTCCAATGACCTCTGCAGTCCCTCCTAATGAGGGCACACCTGCACCCCACCCTCATCAGAAGCTCTCCAAGTGGGGGTCAGAAGGTGGAACCCCACCCCCACCCTGTACAGGACGGAGCCCCTCAGCCGGAAGCTTCTAAATACATTCTTTGGGTTACTCATTATTCTAACGCCATGGCTGAAGGCAGAGAGGTAAGGAGAGCTCGGAATTCAGTGAACTGTGCCGCTGAGGACCGCAGCCCCGCCTCCGCCTGGGCCCCAGCTGCCCCCGCCTGGCTCCTCTCCCTGCCCACGCGGAGGGCCCTGTCCTGGGCCTGCTGCCGGCCTCTGAGCCACCCATCGTGGCTGTTCCTGATGAGAGGAACACGCACATGCTGGCCCGTGGAGGTCCGGGGCAGGTGTGTTCCATGCTTCATGTGAGGGCAGCCAGCCAGGCCAGGAAAGGGGCCGGGGCTCTTCCTGAGCTGGAAAGACAGTCTAACCTCCTGGAAACAATACCCTTCCCAGGGCCTCCTAATCCCTTCGGCCGCTGCAGACCATGTGAATCCTGATCTGTGTGACCAGGCAGCGTGCCCGGGAGCTGCCGACCAACGGGCCTGCGAGCAGGCAGGGGTGATGCCCAGCCAGTACTGAGCTCACCTCTCTGCCAAGGTCAGGACAACAGAACAGCACCCTGGTGGGGAGACAGGCCTTTGGACTGTCTTTAGTATCGGTTTCGGGGACCCCATGTGTGATGCACATACACAACAGGAAGAGTGAGCTCTGGGGTAGGAGACCCAGATCCTGTGTGAGTCTGAGGCCTCTGGAGCCTTGGTCTCCTTGTCACTCCAGGGAGAGAGAAGTAGTTATCTTGGAACAAAAGGAACACTTAAAAAAATGTATGAGCTTTGGGGGGAAATGTCAAAACACTCCCAAGTCTGCAGAGGGGCAGGTCTGGCCGGATGGGAAGCCAGGCTGACAACCTTGCCGACACCCTACCATGCGCTGGAGACACCAACGTCCGTGCTAGGGCCAGGAAAGCAGGGCAGGGCGCTGTGGGTCCCCCTGGGCTTGCGTCAGGCCTGAGACCATGGGGCACAAGTATGTGCTTCCTCTGCCTGTACACAGTGGCATTTTCTGCAAACCCACCCATCAAAACTTGTTTATCACATCACTTGAGCTTTTATCTAGCCTTTATGGAGGCCTTATCATATGGGCCACTTAACTGAGAGCTCTCTGGTGGGTGATCCCGCTGGTGTCTCCCACACCCTCTAAGGCAGTCCCATCATCGTGCCCCTTGCAGAGCAGGCGGGACGGGCTGGGGGGGCGGGTTGGCAGGAGCAGAATCAGTCAGGGCTGTCCATGGAGGCGAGGGTCCTACACCCCCCCCATGACAACGAACCACTGCACAGGGCTCACCCATGCCCGCACAACTTTGCAACTGACCCCATCGCTTCCCCTGGGACACCTACTGTTCTCTAAACCCCCAGGCACATACAGGCTTCCCACCAAAGCATGCGCACACTTGGCATCCAACTCTTCCCTTAGAGGTCAGTTCAAAAACAACCTTGGTAGATATTTTTCCGAGGGGGATGTTGTCATTCCCACGCCACCTTCCCCGTCCCAAAGCCATGAAAATAACCAGATGTGTACAGATTTCTCTACTGCCCTCGGAAACCTCCACCAGGGCCCAGTCTCCACTCCAGGCTGAAAACAAACAAGGGCCAGAAGCCAGAGGGAAGTCCCGCGTACGAGGTGGGACAGTTGCCTCTGGGAGCAGAATGAGAAAGTTCTGTGTGACGGGGCCTGTGAATTTCCCTGGGAATGACTGGTTTCCGCCGGCTGGAAGCTGAAGGTTAAGGCAGCAAGCAGAGCTTTCCAAATTTCCAAACTTTTTTTCCTTCTGCCCTGGAGAGAATTCTCCCCTTCCAGGAATAACACCTGCATCCTTCTTGCTGCAGAATAATCCATGTTAGCACATGTCCCCCAGACTAAATGTGTGTGTCAGGGGAGCTAAGCTTAGGCTTGGTTAGCTGGCTCCCCAATGGAAACCCCACTTGCTCTGCAAAGCAAGTTAAAAATAAAGCCAAAACTCCGTCACCCAAGACCCTTTGCTTGGCCCTAAGAAGTAAGGGAAGAAGCATGATGACTCCCCTGTCAAGCACAAAATCTAGACTTCTTTGGTGTTTAAGGACAGAAGAGGTCTGCTTGCCTGTGGGGAGTAGGGGGTCTGTTGGGCGTATTGCTTAAAAAGAAACAAACAAACCTCATAAATCAATATAGCTAAACAATTGAGGGCTAGCTCTCTTACCACCACCACCAAGGCCTGCGGTGGGAGGAAAGTTAAAAGCCACGTTCCTTTTAAACAAAGCCAAGTTGTCCCCCCTGTGTTTGAGATGTTAGAGCTAGTCAAGGAAGCTTGGTTTCCTATGGGCTCCACCTAGGGAAGTGAATCAAGAATCCCAGAGCCAGCCTGGTTGGAGCCAGGTGTCGAAACAGCTGAAAATTCATCCCTGAAAAGTAGTCGAGGAGGCTTAATGACATCAGAGGGGGAACAGAAAGTGGGGGTGTGCAAACACACACACACACACACACACACACACACACACACACACACACACACACGGTGATTTCACAGCTCTTCTATTCAGAAGAAACTTCCAGCAAAATGGAATGTTCCCCTCTGAAGTTTTGCAGGTCAGGAAAGGGGGTCAGGTTTCTTTTTTTTTTTAATTTTTATTTATTTATTCATGAGAGACAGAGAGAGAGACAGAGAGAGAGAGAGAGGCAGAGGGAGAAGCAGGTTCCCAAGGAGCAGGGAGTCCGATGCGGGACTCGATCCCAGGACTCTGGGATCATGACCTGAGCCGAAGGCAGACGCCTAACCATCTGAGCCACCCAGGCACCCCGAGGAGGTCAGGTTTCTTTAGGTCACACAGACTGATACCCAAGTCAGACCTAGGGCTCCAAAAGGGGTGGAGGCAGGGAGGCACCATCTCCTACCCCGTGGCCTC
Source organism: Zalophus californianus (assembly GCF_009762305.2). Lineage (NCBI taxonomy): Eukaryota > Metazoa > Chordata > Mammalia > Carnivora > Otariidae > Zalophus > Zalophus californianus. The sequence continues at coordinate 85,324,209 of NC_045606.1, forward strand.
ACGTGCACCCATCTCCCTCCCCTTTCTCCACCCTATTGTGTTACTAGCCCTGCTACAATGCAAGGTGGGTACAGATGGCTAGGTCAAGTTTATCTGGCCACTCCTGGGCCTAGAGCACGAAGGCACACCTCAAAGGGAAGGGGCTAGGAGTGCCTGGGTAGCTCAGTCAGTTAAGCATCCAACTCTTGATTTCAGCTCAGGGTTGTGAAATCGAGCCCCACTTTGGGCTCTGCGCTGGGTGTGGAACCTGCTTAAGATTCTCTCTCTTCCTCTCTCTGCCCCTCCCCCTCCCACTCACGCACTCGCTCGCTCTCTGTCTCTCAAAAAAGTAAATAAATAAATAAAAATAACCAAAAAAACAAAACAAAACAGAAGAGGCTAGTTGGAACCTCAAGACTGGGTAACTCACCACAACCCGCCCACCTCGGATGTCCCATCTGGAAAATTGGGTGCAGTCCTCTGGAGTGTGGCCTAACCCAAGGCAAGAGAACTTCAGAGACACTGGCCCCAGAGACTGTTACCTTTTTCATCTTTCCTGACAGCCTGGTTTTTGCTTTTACAGCGATGATATCATGCTGAAGATGCTGCCGGAAAAGGAGCTGATGTCCACCCCTCAGCTGAAGCAGCAAGCAGCTGGGGAAGCAGGGGCCAGAGAGGCAGTGAGCTGCTGAGCAGTGAGGGCCAACATGTGGCTGCGTCCACAGCCCTGCATGACCGGCAGCTGAGCACATCCCCTGCTCTCGCAGCCATGCAGACCTCACTGTCCCCCACATCCCTGGCTCATGACATCAGAACTAAAAGGACCTGAGACATCACTTTATCCCACCCCAACGAGGGAGAAATAGGCAAATCGTCAAGAGTTCTGGGCACCAGGTCCCACCTTCTTTGGTTTCTAGAACGTTGTGGTTCAGCTTCTAAAGTAGGCTCTCCATCCTGTGGGGTACATATGCTCCTGGTTCCAGCCCCTGCTTCCCCTCTTGCCCCTGGACAGGGACGGAGGCAGCCGACCCGTAGTGAGATGAAGAGGAAGGAGGGCCTAGGCCAGCCGGACCCTGAGAGCTCTCGCACTGCCATGTGCACACACCCTCCCTCATCCACCTCGAGCCATTCCCCAGTGACTCAGCATCAGCACAGCCCAGGCGGGGCACCTCTCCCCCAGCTCCCTCTCCCCCTGGCCCTCCTGGATACATCTACACGCTTGCACCCAGTGCTATTATGCTCCCAGTTCTGGGACCAAAATCATCAGGAAAGTCAGGCTTTTCAGATCACTGGGAAATACTGAACAGGAGGGTCCTCAAGACCTCCTGGGCCAGACCCTCATCCACAGATGTGAGAAAACTGAGGCCCACAAGGAGGACTCCCAGCCCTGGGTGGATGGAGCCCCTTCCTCCTGCAAACCCATTTTCTTACTGTGCCAGCTCTTTATTCACCACTCAACACAGGACCCTCCTGGGTCCCTGCTCCATGCCTGCTGTCACCCACCCCACACAGACACACACGGAAATTGCTCCGTACACCAGAGCTTCATTCACAGGAGGCCCCAGGGGCCGCCGTGGCTGGTGTGCTTACGTGCGTGCCCGACAGGACCCACGGAAGTCAGAAATATGATAGTGTGTGGTCAGGACCAGACTTCCAGACTCTCCCCAGGGCCTGGGAGGAAAGCCAAAGTGTTTTTCAGCCAAGTGCAACCTCCCCGGGATGCTGAGGGGAGAATGAGAGCCAGTGGACAAGCTCCCACCCTGCCTCTCCCCGGGAGCCAGGTGTCAACAGCACGCACTCTCTAGTGCCTTGGCCCCCTGTGGCCGCTGAGAAGCGGGGACCAGGAGGACCTCGGGATGAGAAGCAGCTCTGTGTGGGAACTCCTCCTTCCTGGCTGGAAGAAGGGGCATGCTGGGGACTGTGCTGACAGCCCGGGGCTGCTGCATGCTCGGGCAGGCGGAGACTCAGCCACACTCTACTCAGCAGCGGCCCCTAGGGCTGGGGTGCGGGGCTACATCTGCCTGAGCAAGGGGTCCCCGGGCTCCCTGACCTGCCCCTGTGGGGATGCCCTATGTGCTCCCAGCAGCCTGGAAAGCACAGGCAAGCTGGTTTCTCCATCAAACACGATGCACCCCCTTTCCACCCTTCGGCTCCCTGACTCCCAGAAAAACGACAGCCTGAAGGTGGATGAGATTTACGCGTAACCAGGGCCGAGAACAAAGCCCCAAGCACCACTGCCCCCCGTGAGCCATCGTGGCAGTGCAGGCTGACGCAACATCCTCTGGAAGCCCCTTCTCCAAGCCCCCGGGGGCAGGGTGACAGCCTCGGACGGAATTTACAACAGAAATCATGATGCTCTCGGGCGCCTGGGTGGCTCAGTTGGTTAAGCGACTGCCTTCGGCTCAGGTCATGATCCTGGAGTCCCGGGATCAAGTCCCACGTCGGGCTCCCTGCTCAGCGGGGAGTCTGCTTCTCCCTCTGACCCTCTTCTCTCTTGTGCTCTCTATCTCTTATTCTCTCTCTCTCAAATACATAAATAAAATCTTTAATAAAAAAAAAAAGAAAGAAAGAAATCATGATGCTCTCAGGAACAGGGACTCAAAGTAGCAGGGGCAGAAAGAAGCACCACCAGAAAAGAGCAGCCAGAATCAACCGGCAAACCACAGGTGCCCCCATCTGAGTGGAAAGATCCAATGCCAAAAACATGCACACCCACCATTTTCTTAATAACGCCTTCAACTTCTATCTGAGAAGCAGCACTGCTAATAAGTACTCATGGGGGCGGGCCACGGGCCTGGGATGGAACCTGTTCCTGCACAGACTCTGGTATAAGCAGCCTTTTGGCCACAAGCTTCCATGTGGCTTCCTACAAATCCGCTCAGGAAGGAGGGCGCTGTAAGGCTACATTTCCATTCCAAGAAGATCCTGCGTAGCAATGCTCCTGACCCTGTGTGCCTGGTCCAGCTCCTTAAGTAGGACTGTGTGCCTCCTAGCACTGAGTCACACACCCAGTGTGTGTGCCTCTCTGTCCTGGACAAGCTGGGACAGGTGGTCCCTCCACCTTTACATCAGTATTTCCCACCAGATGTTAACGGAGGAGGAAAGGTAAAGTTTCCGTGATTCAAGGGCATTTGGGGAAGGCTGACTTAAGCAAAAGCAGTAAGGGGCCTTTAAGATCTGGGAGCATTTAAGATCATAATAGGCACTGACTTTCCAAGAAGGGGAAGAGTAGGCAGCCTTTCCCAAACTTTTTGGATCATGCTTCTCTTTTATTCATGAAAAACTTCCTATTTGTTTATCAAACATTTACTGAGAGCGTAACTGTTAATATCTTCTAAGGACTACTGATGTTCTCTTTAGGCATAGTTTGAGACACGGCTGATTTTACTGAGTTGTAAAAGTAAAAAACAAGGGCACCTGGGTGCATCAGTCGGTTAAGCATCCAACTCTTGATCTCAGCTCAGGTCTTGATCTCAGGGTCATGAGTTCAAGACCCACGTCGGGCTCCAGCATGGAGCCCTCCCCGCCCCACCCCCCAGAAAAGGTAAAAAACAAAACCAAACAAAAAAAAAAGGGCACTAGCCCTGATTTACCATATGGGTAAACTGAGGCACAGAGCAATTTACCACACCCCCCCCCCCGGTGATTATTGTGCAGAAAGCCAAATGCAGCTCTGTGAGTAGTTCCTATCTTCCTCCCACTTCTCATCTTTGGGAGGAGATACTTGGTTCCCTGGTTTATATTTGCTGCTGGATTGCAACCTCCCCGAAGAAGGATAAGTGTAGAGATGCTGTAAAGACCGCCATCGTGCTTTGTTGCTTGGCTTGGATGGTGCCACCGTGAGTTTGGCACTGGAGTCAGGTAGGGGTGGAGGAGGAGGAAGGAAGCTATTTAGAGGGTGATACTCAGATCTGTGGCCTGCCCGGGGGCAGCGGAGCACGAGTGGCCAGAGGACTACTGATCTCGGTAGACAATAGGATGTGACTCTCCATTTCACAGTGTGATGGGCAGAGCCTCAGGGGCTGCCAGGATCAGGGTGTTGGTGGCTTCAGGAAAGCCTTGACTTGCAGCCTCAAGTGAAGGGCAGTGCACCCGAAAAGTGGGGCGAGAAGCACCAGGTGGGAACCAGGCATGCATGTGGCAGGTGGTGCTGGCCACCGCAGCCCCTTCTGAGCTGAGCCCACTCTCATGTGTGAGTGTGGTCCGCAACACGCTCATCCTGAGTGACCCAGCCATGGGCCAGTGAATAAATGGGCAAAGGCCTGGCCTGGAGAGGGCACCGCACGTGCTCCAGCTGGGGAGGGGGCAGCGGCAGAAACTTCCATGAAGTTTCCCTTGTGCAACCTCACACGGGGCGAGAGCTAAAGCCGGTGTACTGATGCTTACTACGTGTCAGGCGCACCAGAGGTCTTTACCCCTCACTGTGGAGGAAGGCATTAACACCTATTTTACAGCCAGGGAAACTGAGGCCAGGGAACGAGTCTGAAACCACAAGGCTGGCAACTGCCGAAGCTCAGACTAAAATCCAGGCTTCTAACTTCAAAGCCTGGGGCCTCATGCCAAGCGATTTCAATTTTTCTTCTCTTTGACAGCAGAATTTTTCTCAAAGGAAGTCTCCTGTGGAGACCTACCGTACAGAACAGATAAAAACAGAGCTGCCCAAAGTGGGGGGATGCAGAGTCCCCCCTAAATTGGCCTCCCCTTAGCTTTCCCCTCTCGGTGTATCCCAACCTCTCGGTGGCCCCCAAACCAGCTCCACAGAGGACTGCCACCGGATTTGAAAGCCCCTGGCCGCCAGCTGTGCTCTCATGAGCATCCGCGGACCAAGCTCTTAAGATGGTACCTCCCTCCGCCCTCTACTTGTCCCTGCTGAGCTGGAAAGGGGAGGATCCGGTGCAGAAATTCTTTCCCATTCCAAGGACAGTGAGGGGAAGCAGGTCCCCCAGGGCCAACCCCAGAGGACGCCTGGCTCACGGGCGGTCCCCAGGGCACCTTGGCTCCCTGGGGCAGGTCCAGGCTAAGGGGCCTAAGTGGGAGGTGGTCAGGTTTCCTTGTGCGTGACAAGGAACTCCTCCATCAGCACACCAAAATGCGGGAGCCACAGAAAATGAGGGATAAGGGCGTCTGGGTGGCTCAGTTGGTTAAGCAACTGCCTTCAGCTCAGGTCATGATCCTGGAGTCCCAGGGTAGAGTCCCGCATCGGGCTCCCTGCTCGGCAGGGAGTCTGCTTCTCCCTCTGACCCTCCCGCCTCTCATGTGCGCTCTCTCTCTCTCATTCTTTCTCTCAAATAAATAAATAAAATCTTTAAAAAAAAAAGAAAGAAAGAAAGAAAATGAGGGATAAGCTGGAACTGGCTTAGCTAAAGAGGGGCAAAGCCTTAAGCCATGAAGTTTCCCTTGTGCAGAAGCAAGCGGATGTGATTGACAAGATGAGGCCTGCGGGCAGCTGCAGAGAAACCCAAGGTTTGCAGGGACTAAGGCTATGGTCCAACATCCATTCTTTGTGAAAGTGATGTTATTTATTTATTTATTCATTTGAGAGAGAGATAGGGAAAGCGCAGGCACGGGGGCAGGGGGGGCACGAGCAGGGGAGGGGGGAGCGGCAAGGAGGAGGAAGAAGGGATAAGCAAGCTCGGTGCTGAGTATGGAACCCCGCAGGGGGCGCGATCCCACGACCCCAAGAGATCATGACCGGAGCCAAAACCAAGACTTAGACGCCCAACCCACTGAGCCACCCAGGCCCTCCATGACTTCTCCATAACTGAACTGATTTTTGGGTTAGCCATATGGGTGCCTGAAATAAAAATTACTCTTCCCTGAGGGAAGTATGCTTCCCTGCTTCCCTGCTTCCCTTGCAGCTAGGTGTGGCCACAGGACCAAGTTATGTTCAACAAATGTCACTGGAAGTGTGGTGTGTGCTTTCTGGCAAGTACCCTCAAAAGAGGAGCCACAACCCTCTCGTTCTTTTTTCCTGACAGCTGAAGCCCCAGTAGCCATCTTGGACCACAAGGCGGCATGCTCAAGATGGCAGACCCACCATTCCAGCCCCCTGAACGTCTATCACGTGAGAGGGAACGTCTATCTGTCTTGGTCAATCCACTATTTTTTAATGGCTAAGAGCAGCCAAATCAAGTTCTAACCACCGGCAGCCCTAACCTTCAACAGCAGGGTCCCCTGGGTGGGGGAAGCCCGGAAGCAGCTAAGAGGTTGCTGCACGTCCCATGGCGCTCCTGCCTCCCCGCGTCCTGCTCCCCTTCATGCCCAGGCATCCATCCCTCCGGGGCCCAGGGCCAGCCCCACTGGCCACCTGCCTCTCTTCTTCTGGAACCTGGTCAGAGCCTTGCAAGTGGACAGCACGGAACTGGCAGACAAGACTCTGGGTTCTAAACCAGCCCTGCCACTGATTCATTCATTCCTTCCTTCACTTGTTCATTCAGCAGTTACTAAGTATCTACTATATCCCAGGTCCTGTTCCAGGTGTTGCAGCAACAGCACTGGACAGAGGACCTTGCCCTCATGGAACTTGTCTACTCAGGGGAGAGACACACAAAGAAATGAGCAGGTCCCAGGTGATGAGTGCTTTGGGGAAAATATGCAGGGTAAGACCGTGCGGGTGTGTTATACAAGGCAGCCCAGAGGCCCTCTCTGAGACGGTGGACAGCGGACAGAAACAAGGGAGTGAGGCATGTAGATATTTGGGAGAAAAGCTGGTTGTGTCACCTACTGTGAGTGCTTGGTGCTGTGCCTCAGTTTCCCCTCTCTGGAATGGTCTGTGAGGTAAAATCCATCCCAGGACAACCTCCTGCTATCCTGGCTGGAGAGTGTGGCTCCATTGAGCATGTTCAAAGCAAGTTAGCATGGGAATCAGACTTGATGGGAACCCAAAGGGCCCCTTGGACAGAGCTCCGTGAATTTCAGGTAAGAAGAGGGGGCGAGGCCTCCATAGTGCCCTCCTCCCCAGGCCTAGCCTCCCCACTGTCCCTTCTATGCTGAAAGGTAGAGGTGAGACAGTTGTGGGCTCCTCACCAGCCCATGTGTCTCTGGGGGCCTGGCTCTGGGAGGGCCCCCAGCATCCCAACCTGGGGCTGCCTGGCAAGCCTCAGTCAACCATTCCTCAGAATTCTCTTCCCCCTGGGCTGAGGCACACAGCCTTCCGGCCACGACAATTGGCGGACGGGGTGCCACCCAGCGCCCTGGCCATAGGGAAGTTCGAGGTGGCTGACCCGAGGGGGATAAGGCTACAAAGGAAGAGAGGGTGGTGGTGGTTTGTCAGGGAAAGGGGTGGGGACAGAGGGAGGATGGGTGGCCGGGAGGCTGAGCAAAGCTGGGGGTCTGCGCTGACTATCACTAGTGTGGTACAGGGTGGGACCACAGCCCAGAGCCAATACAAGGGCTTGGGGTGGAGGGTATGCTGGAAGGGCTGAATGTGTGCACCAGGCATCCAATAAGCATGGCTGCCCACTCGTGTTCCAGATGCTGGCTGGATGCTGTAGTCACTAGCGGGGCTCACAGGCAATGGGAGATAGACAGGTACGGTGTAGCCCGCATGGTGGCCACAGCCCTTGGAGAGCCTTACTTTAAGGAATAAAGTAGCTCCAAGCCTCAACTTACCCTGAAGGTGGAGGGATGGGGAGAATCTGGGCACAGTAGAGCATTGCCACCATCATGAAACCCTTTCTAAAAAGGGTTTTGATGAGTTTCTCCAGTGCCCAGGAGAGAATTAGCACAGAAAGGCGCAGCCCAGTTCTATGGCGGCATACTGGCGCGCACGCATCTCCTGGGGCACCGTCGCTGGGAGTCACGAAGACTTGGGCAAGCGACCCCACTCCCTGGTCTGCATTCCCTCATCTGTAAAATGAGCAGGTGTAGAAGATTTCCAGAAGGCTTCCCAGCTCTAGAATTCTGTGTTCTATGATTTTCTGGGTTATTTAGAAGCAGTGTGGAAATCACCCTTGGCCAACTGAATTCTATTTTGAACAGCCTACTTGAAGGGGTCTCATGGTAAATGCTGTTGCAAATACGAACAGGCTCCTTGTACCGTATCCTCTGTGGAGATTCTCTTGAAGGTCATGAGGCTTGTGTGGCCCAGAGTCACAACCTCCTTGATCTTCTAACATCCCCACCACGTGCACAGGACCCATAAGGAGAGACCCCGAGCAACTTCACCTGTGTTCCTGGGAGTGGGACGTGACAGGAAACGCTGCCAACTGAGCTCCCTGGCCTGCATCATACCCTCAGATGCAAACAGGAAGTGAGCCCAGAGCTGAGGAAAGAGCTCCTTGGCCTCTAGGAGTGAGGAAGTCTCCAGGCGGCCTGGGGCTGGGGCTCAGGCTCGGGCACATGGGCAGCGGATGGACAGAAGAGGGCCACTGTCCTTCTCCAATATGCAGCTTCCATTCAGCAACCTTGCAGAGGGCTCCTGGGGCCTCGGCACGGATGATGTGAAGAAGCTCTTACCAGAGTAGAACCATCTAAGTCCTGACCCCCGTCCCAAGAAGTGCAGTGAGCTGTCCAGAGGGTTCCTCCCACTTTCCTGAGGAGTGGGGGCCCTTGAGCTAAGTGCCAAGCTGTCCTCACAGCAGCCACTGGTCCGGTCCGGGACCCCAAGCCCAGAAGCCCCGACCCTCAACAGTTGTCCCTGCCAGTTCTGGCCGCTGCAGAAACAGCCCACCGGCCAGCATCACTGCCCAGGATGTGAGCTGGTCTCGGGGTCCCCTTTCCAAAAGCCTGAAACCAGGGCCTGGGCAGTTCCCCTCAGGTGAAAGGTGCAGATAAAATGTCGAGCCACTGCTCAGTGCCCATGGCTGCAGGAGGCCCTGGAGGTAGAGACTGTGGCTGCCCCTGCCCTAGAGGGGCCCCTGCATGGCTGGAAGAGACACCCAAACATCATCTGCTTCCATCTAGAAACCAGGGAAGGCTTCTCAGCAAAGATGATACCTGAGGACAAACAGGATTAAATTATCTGGTCTGCCCTGCTAAGAGGAATTCCAACCAGGTAGGGGCCCCTTCCTCTCTCAGCTTCCAGAGGACAGAGGTGTCAAACCCCACCCAGCAGGAGCCCCTCCTCTCCCTTCAAGCCTGGATGCCTCAGTTAAAGGCAGATGTGGTGCAGCCTCCGTGCCTATGTGCCTATCCCCACTTCCGTGCCCTGGTGACTGCCAGAGGACACCCCCTCCAACAAGTGCCAAGCCCCCCTCCTCTCCCCCTCCTGGGGCAGCCAACACCCTAAAGCTCTGGCCAAGCTGCCACTTGGGAGCTTTGTGAGCCCCTACCCCTCGTCTTCTCCCACCAGCTGAGACCAGTCTGCTCCTAACCCCCCATGGCCTGCTCACTCTTGCCTCAGAGCCATGCCCAAGCAGCACCATGCTAGGAATACCCACCATCCCCTGACCTCATCCCATGGAACTTCCTCACTGGGCTCTGAAAGCTCACCTCCTCCCCAAAGCCTTCCCACAGCTCAACCCATCTCAAGCACCCGCATCATGACCCCCAGCGTGTGTCTCCCCTCCACTCTGCAATTCATCCGGCCCCAGCCAGCCTATGAAATGGTCTCACCACCCCACACTGACCCTTTTTTTTTTAAAGATTTATTTATTGGGCGCCTGGGTGGCTCAGCTGGTTAAGCGACTGCCTTCGGCTCAGGTCATGATCCTGGAGTCCCGGGATCGAGTCCTACATCGGGCTCCCTGCTCGGCAGGGAGTCTGCCTCTCCCTCTGACCCTCTTCCCTCTCGTGCTCTCTATCGCTCTCATTCTCTCTCTCTCAAGTAAATAAATAAATCTTTAAAAAAAAAAGATTTATTTATTTACTTGAGAGAGAGCACACAGCAGGGAGGGGGCAGAGGGAAGGGGAGAGAGGATCCCAAGCACGTTCCCCACTGAGCACAGAGCCCAACATGGGGCTCAGATCATGATCTGAGCCCAAACCAAGAGCTGGATGCTCAACCGACTGAGCCACACAGGCACCCCCACACTGACCCTTTCATCTTAAAATCCCCACCTCCTTCAGGAAGCTTTGCCTAGGTCACCGCTCCCCACATCTCAGCACTTCTCTTGCTCAAGCCTCCTCTACCCCCACGTCGTGGCTCAAAAGCTTCAGCCTTTGCTACCACATACCAACTGCTACCCACAAACATGAGCAGAGTCCTGCCGCTCAGTGGCCTTAGACCTGTCAAGTTCTCAATACACATGCTTTATTCATCATCACAGCTAGGACTGATGGAGCTCTGACCATGAGTCTGGCACACTGTCGAGCTCATTCCGTCTGTTCTCTCTCATCTTCAGAGCAACGTACAAAGTAGCTTTGTCATTATTTTATGGACAAAGAAACCGAGGCTCAAGAGGTTCGCTATTTTGTCTACAGTCTCGCGGGTCTGTCTGACCCAAAGTCTGAGGTGTTTTCCACCACACCCAGACACCTTTCCCTTCCCGGGATTCTCCTATGGAATGACTCGATCAGACTGATGTTCCAAGTCAGCCTGTCCTTTCCGCAGCTAACGGGGCAGAAAAGCCCAGAAATGTTACATAACGAGAAACTAGAGATGCCCTCTTCTCTTTTACTCTGTCTTATAGATAAGGAAACTGAGCTCAGAGGTACAACTTGCCATGTGGCTCAACCAAATGAATATCAACCGAAAGTACTGAAAAGAGATCTGTCTAATGGACTGTCGGGCCCCTGGGCTTAACGCTGTTTATGCTTTCGGCGGCGTGATCCGCCTGTACTAAAAGGTAAGCTCCGTAGGGGACCTGGGTGGGGTAATTCCTTTGTTAAGGAGACTCACACTATAACCCCTTATGGTTTAGAACTGAATCACAGGATTCAGTTGGGGGGTTACCCCACCCTTGATGATGGCAGCCCAGGTGGCCACACCTTCAGAAGGGCAGAGAGATAGGGTAGTCCTTACTGACTCCCTCTAGGAAGGTATTAAATCAGCACAGCCACTGAGCAGCACGCCTGTACCCCTCCAGCCTTTTCTGCCTCAAGGTATACAAATAATAATAAGGAGACTCCCTGTGCTTTACACATTTCCAAACACTTACTTTTATCCCCTTATTATATATCACAATAGCGTTTTAGGGATTGGGCACTGGGGGCTTGCAAAGGCCAAGAGACTTGCTGGTGGAGATGGGAGTGCGGGGCTGGTCATTGTTGTTCATTTGTTTCCCTTGTATCAAGCTCCTTCCACATGCCATGCCCCGTGCTGGGCTTGAGGAGGGCTTCCTGGAAGAGGCATGGTTTCTGGGCAGTGCCCAGATGCTAGGGAAGGCAGTCCCAGCCTTGAAGCCAGCAGTGAGTTGGGCTTGGAGCTTTTCCCATGGTTGGCTCCGGAGCATCTCTTAGTGCAGAACAGCCCCCGGCCTCTCCTCAAAGCTCGGTCTTTTTAGGCTCTGGCACCCGGGGAACTAGCCTATCCTTCCCGACACAGCCCATCTCCCTTCTGGGTGGTGCTAAGAGGCTCTCTCCAAAAAGGTGCGTGTCAAGGCCCTCGCTGAAGTCTGGCTGCTCTGAGAGCAGGGTTGAGAAATGGCCACACTCCAGCATCTTCTCAGCCCTGCAGGTCGTGCAAATGCGAGGTGACTGTCATCCTCAGAGCTGTTCAGACCACTCTTCACACCACAACATACCCTTTGGGAGTACACACCTTTGCCCGCTGCCAAGTGCCTTTCCTTTTAGGCCGAGCTGGTGGAGTGTCAGGGCCGCCCATGGCGGGATGCTCACACCTGCTTGCCCTCAGAGAACCAGCCCCTTCCCACCCAAGGTTCCATGAGGTGCAGAGAAGAGTCTGTGCTGCCCCTAAGAGTTCAGCCCCAAATGCCAGGGCCTGCCAGCAGCAGGGTCCTTTCCCTCTCTGAGCTGTCACCAAAGTCCTCCTGGCCCCAGGGGAGGAGCACCCCCTCCACTCTTTCTCCTGGCGGACATGTGCTCAGGCGGGCCACAAAGAAAACGCCTCTCTTTCCTGGGGCTGACCCTCCAGCAGTTCTCAGGGGCTTTGGGACACCTGCTTGGCTGAGTTTGCAGCCACCTCCTTGTCCCCCTAAAAGGGTAACATTTCACCTTCAGAAAAAATATGGGGGTTGTTTCTAAGGTGCACCCAAGCTTGTTTCATGAGGCAGGTTCCTGTTTATATGGGGGGGGGGTGTTTCACCTTCCTGGCCATGTGCGAGTATAGAAGTATATTAGTAGTATAGAAGCCAGGGATCCAACACAGCCAGGTGACTCTGAGCTTGTGGAAGGTCCACTTACTCCCCTTTTACCTGCCCCAGCACAGGCTCAGGTGAGCCCAACGGCACACACTGCTTGGAAAAAACCTCTCTGCCAACGCGGAACACATCACCCACATGAGCCGTTACCAGAGGCTTGTCACCTGCTTCAGCGACTTCCCCATGAGCTTCCAGCCTGCCGTTTTGCTGGAATCGACGACTACACGATACCGTTTCTCATCCCCTCCGACACCGAGAAAAAGAGCGCTCAGACTTGGGGGATCCCGCAGAAGCGTGGGGCCTCGCGGTGCCTCAACTCCCCGCTCGCTTTGCCCGCAAACCCATTCATGGCCGGCGCGCCACTGTTCGCCCCACCACAATCCACCTCCCACTCCATCGGGATGGAGACCTGGGACTATCCGCGCGCGGGCCCGGCACCTGCAGTGTTCTCGGGTTTGTAAGGGGAGTGGATGGTTCAAGGTCAGGGCTCCGCGTGTGGCCCCAGCGAGAGGCGCGCGCGGGGGCTGCTCGGGGTCCCGCCACGAGGTGCGGCCCGCCCGGGGCCGCACGGGCACGGTGGGGTCGCAGCGGAGCCCGGGCCACCACTCACCTTCCTGGGAGAACGAGCGCGGCGGCAGCAGCAGCAGCAGCAGCAGCGCCGAGAGCGCCAGCGCGGAGCGCATCGTGTCCTGGCCTCGGGCCGAGAGCAGGTGGCTGCGGGTCCGAGCGTCTGAACGGCGAGAGCGTGGGCGCCGCTCACGGAGGCCTGACTGTGGCTCCGGCGGCCGGGCAGTGACCCGGGGTTCCCGAGTCGCGCTCCAGCGGCCCCTCCTCGCGGCCGCTGCGGCAGAGCTGGGCTGAGGCGCGGCGCCAGGCGGCGGAGGAGCGGCGGGTGGCTGCGTCGCGGGCGGTGTCTGCGCGGCTGGGCCCGGCCGGCGGCTGCGGCGACTCCCGTCCCGTCCGCGCCGGCCCCCGCCCCCTCCTCCTCCCCCAGGAGCGCGCGGGCGTCTGCAGAGGGGCCGGGCGGGGCGGGGCGGGGCGGGGCGGGGCGGGCGCTGGGCCGGGAACAATGAGCAGAGGAGGAAACTCCGCCCTGGACCGCGGCGGGCGGGGGAACGCGGGCAGCCCGCGGGCTCCGGGCGAGCGGCCCCCGGGCGGGCGGGGTGGTGAGTGTGTGTGCGCGCGCGGGGCGGCCGGGGGGCTCCCGGCGCCGGACCGCTCCCCCGCCCGCGGGCCAGCCCGCCCCGGCTCACAGGTGTCGCCCGCAGTGCTTCTGTGGGGATCCAGAGGGACCCCCGACACCGCCAGGGCCCTCGCACGCCCAAATCCGGAGCGAGGCGACCCCCCCAGCCTTGTGTGTTCGCTAAGGATCTTTCCAGGCCTCCGGGCTGCGGCGCGTTGTGCTGCAACTCCAGAGAAGCACGTCTCCCGGCTGCCAGGTGCAACTCACCTGCGGGCGAGCCCGCCTTCCGCACCACTTGCGAGCAGGTCTGCGCTGCAGAGTGTGCACTGGGCAATCTGGACTCATTCGTTGCTTCATCTTTCCAAGCCTAGGTTCCTCACCTGTCAAATGGAGGTGATGGTTTAAAAAAAAAAAAAAAAAGGACTTTTTGAGGGATGAATATGTGCCTGTCTGTGTTCTCAGGGCTCTACCAATATTATTTCATTTACTCTTCACAACAGCTATATTTTTAGCCTCATTTTGCAGACAGGGAATTGAGTCAAAAAGAGGTTAAGAAATTCGCTCAAGACCGAGTAACTGGTAAGTGGCATACCTGCCTCTGAGAGTAGTTTGGGGAAATACTTTGCACACAGTGCCTGGCAAATACTAATGCTCAATAAGTATCAGCTACTATCCTTATTCTTGCTGTACAAAGAACAACAATAAAGATTTAGGGCTCTGGGGTCAAACACGATTTGGGTTCCAAATCCAGCTGTGCCCACCTAATTAGTAAAGACCCTGGGCAAGTTGCTCTTGGTACTCGGTTTTTTGCATCTGTAATATAGGGACCACACCACTGACCTCCGAGGCTTGCTATGAGATTTTAACTAAGGCACTACGGGACGAGCACTTAGCCCAGGACCAGAACACAGAATGGTGGCCAGCACTTGATGAGATGGTGAGAGAAATCTGCCTGCTTGGCATGGGGGTGGGAGTTGAATTCCATAAACCGAGTTAACCCAGTGAAAGAACAAAGAAGAATCCCCTCCTTTTTTGTTGTTGTTTTATGTTGTTTTGTTTTTGCAAAAGCTGTCGGTGGGGGTGTGGGGAGGAAAATGAAGTTTCCGGAGCCCCCTGGCGCCTGGGCAGGGGAAGTGGGATGAAGCGGACCTAGAAGGGGAGGGGTAGATTAACCCTGGACGCTGCGGGATTGGGGGGCGGGGGGAAGCAGCCTGGATCTGGCTCACGAGACTCCTGGGCTGATCATCTGGAGTGTCTTTCAGGTGGATCTGGGAGAGAAGGAGGGTGCCCTGGCCCTAGCCCGGTTACAGGGACCTTGGACTCCTTGAGCCCCTCATGTCGGCTGCACGCAGGCGCTGCGGGACTGGCACGGAGTCTCTGGGGCAGCGAAGGAAGCGCTGGAGCCCTAGCTGGGGTTCCGCTGGAGCTGGGCTCAACCTTGGGAACGGCTGACCATGCTGTTTTCATCGGGAAGTTTCTGCAGGATCGTTCTGACCCTGTTTTCCATGCCGCATATGGGAAAGACAGAGGGTGTTCCCTGTAAATACCGTGGGATGTGTGACTATCGTTGATGTATTTTAGTACTGTTCCCCTAATATCCATGTCAACAAAAGCTTGTTTCTCTGTCTGGAACCAAGCAGTACAATTAAAAAACTGGGAATTAAAAAATTTACATTATATGCTCTCTGATTTAAAACAGTACTTTGCACTCAGTGGATCAATTTCTCTGGAAACCTGGAAAGGAACATGTTAGTTTTGTAAAAGGAGAATGTGTATTTCAAAATTGGGGCATTTTAAATTCCCACGATTTGGGATCGGTCCAATTACCAGATCATGCAAAATGTAAAATGAGAGCAGACATCCGGGTTTAGGAAACAGGACCTGCTCTTTGTCACTGAAGACTTAGCAAAATAAGAATGCTAGGGACCCTCCCAAGTATCCAACACCCCGCCCCACCCCACCCCCCACACATACATATGCACAATGGGACTTTCAGGAATGAGACCGGAAGCTGGCTGGGCTTACTGGGGTCACCTATGGTCTGTGAGTTGATCTGTTCCCAGGTAACTGGCCTGTGTCCTTGGTCCTATTTAGCAGCTTGTTCCTACTAGCAAGCTCGCTGGCCCAGATCACCTGAGCTTATAGTGGAAACTCAAAGTGCTTTATAAACGCTATTCCACAATCCTTCTGGGATTTATTACATTTTGGTTATATTTATGCATGAGTGAGCGCCCCTAGAAGATTTTAAACTTCTTAATGTAGGGTCTTTCTTATTCTACTGACACTTTTTCAGACCATCCAGAACAGCCTATCACATCACAGATATAGATCCAGATACAGATAGAGATATTGAATGCAAACATGAATTCCACCTGGGAGATATTACACAGGGGCTGTGACACAAGGTTTAAAATGCTTTTTCCCGTAGTTCCTGTTAAAGTCAGGGGACATGATTATGGGCTCCACCCGCAATTGGGTGATGTTGCTGACCACATTCTTTTTTTTTTTTTAATTTTTTTAAAGATTTGATGTATTTATTTGACAGAGAGAGACACAGTGAGCGAGAGAGGGAACACAAGCAGGGGTAGTGGGAGAGGGAGAAGCAGGCTCCCCGCTGAGCTGGGAGCCCGATGCAGGGCTCCATCCAGGACCCTGGGATCATGACCTGAGCTGTAGGCAGATGCTGAGCCACCCAGGTGCCCAGCTGACCACATTCTTAGGTGCAGGTTTGGTAAAGTCCTCTTCATCCTTGTATGAAATAACTTTAATCCCCAGTCACAACATCTCAGTTGAGGGATGGGACAGAACCTCAGCACCACACCCCCCAATAAGAGACAAATGCATATATTTAATATATTTACCCATCCTGAGGTCATAGCACCTGCTCATAGGTGCCAAGGATGCCCTTACTTTGGTTTTCTAACCCCTGACCTCCAAGTTCCTAGGACAGGGGCACCTGACTCCATGAAGGTGCTCAATACACAAAGGCTAAATAGCTAAAGAAGTGATTGGATTATATCTACAAGGTTGGGCTTTATCTCTGACTGCCAAATTATATGAATCTGTGAATGTCACCTGGGGTTCAAGTTGGGCACCTCTCCCCAAAGTCATGCACTTAAGTATGATTATTCATCAACATCTGCTCTAATGTGCATAGCATGTGGGGCTCTGTGCACAGTGCTGAGAGGACAAACATGGGCAGCCCAGCCCCTGCCCTCTCAACACAAACACAGCTAAAGTGCCACAGAGGCCATAGTAAGTGTCATGAGCAGGCACGAAAGAAGCACAGAGCGAGACAGGCTCAGCGTGGCCTGGGGAGGTCAGGGAGGGCTCCTGAGGAGGACAGGAGGTCTCACAAGAGGAGTGAGACTTCAGCAGGCGAAGAGCAAAAGGAAAGGCATTTCGGGGCTGGTGTAGTAAGGAGCGGAGAACTGCAGGTATTTTGCCTTAAGCAGAGTGCAGATGGCAGACTGCAGGTGGTCACAGCACTTGGAGAGGCCAATGCATCTGTCCCTGTCCCAAAGGGCCTGAGGTCAGCGATGGTGAGAGGGAGGAGGAGAGATCTGACGCTAGAGGAACTTGGGAGGCAGAACTGATAAGGCATTAGCGACCCATTGGATGTAGACATGGTACATGGTATGGCGTGTGTGGTGTGCTGAGGGACTGAAGGCATGCCAGGCGCCCAGGGCTCCAGGTTTCCCACTTGTGTTACTGGGTGGATTGTCTGAGCGCCGTGGTTGAATGTCACTAACTGAGATGGAGAACATAGAAGAGAAGCAAGTTTGGGAGAAGAAAATGATGAGTCCAATTCTGAACCTATGGACTCTGAATACCCATGGAGCACTCAAGGGTCATGTCAGGAAGTTACATCTGAGACACTGAAGCTCAGACCTGAGAAAGGACTGGAAATAGAGATTGAAGAGCCATCGAGGTGCAGGCAGGAGTTGTAGCCAGGCACCTAACTGTGATCCCTCGAATTCCCAAACACCTCAGATTCAGAGAGAGCCTGGGGCCCCGTGGATGTTTGAGCCCACCAGCAGCCTCATCACACTGGAAGAAAAGGCCAGAAGAGTTGGGCTGACCTGTCCCCACTCACACAGCTCGGAAGCAGCGCTGCCTCCAGGATCAGAATAGCACTGGAGTCTCACGCACCCCTGTCAAGACTATCTGCATTCGTGCGTCTGTGTCCTGGGCTGTTGGTCTCTCAACTCAAAAAGCCGCAGGTCCCATAGCAGGAACAAAAGAAGATGAGCTGGGGAGATGGAACTGGGGGAGGGAGATAGGAGTCAATTCCTAGTTAAGCTGGAATAAAAGAAGCCCAAGTCATCAGCTTCAGCTGTCTTCATGACATGTTCGCCCCAACCTGCTTTCCAATCTCATCTCCCACTTAGCTACTGACCATCCCCTCTTGCCTCTGCCCCCGTGTGATACAAACAGCATGCAGTCAGTTTCTTCTGCCCTGGAGGCTGACCAAGGCCAGAGCAGGTGCTTGAATAGTATCACAGGGAGCTATGCCTGTATTCTGGCCATGTGCTAAACACTTTATTCTCCTAAAATGACTTAATCTGCCTGCTTAGCGGGGAGCCTGCTTCCCCCTCCCCCACTTGTGCCCTCTCTCTCTCTCTCTCGCTCACTCTCACATAAATAATATCTTTAAAAATAAATAAATAGGGGCACCTGGGTGGCTCAGTCGTTAAGCATCTGCCTTTGGCTCAGGTCATGATCCCAGGGTCCTGGGATAGAGCCCCGCATCGGGCTCCCTGCTCGGCTCCCTGCTCTCCCTCTCCCACTCCCCCTGCTTGTGTTCGCTCTCTCGCTGTGTCTCTCTCTGTCAAATAAATAAATAAAATCTTTTAAAAAATAAATAGGGGCGCCTGGGTGGCTCAGTTGTTAAGTGTCTGCCTTCGGCTCAGGTCCCGATCCCGAGGTCCTGGGATCGAGCCCCGCATCAGGCTCCCTGCTCGGCGGGAAGCCTGCTTCTCCCTCTCCCACTCCCCCTGCTTGTGTTCCTTCTCTCCCTGTGTCTCTCTGTCAAATAAATAAATAAAATCTTTAAAATAAATAAATTAATTAATTAATTAATTAAATAAAATGACTTAATCCTCATACAACCTGGAGAGGGAAATATATTACCATCACCCCATTTTGCAGATGAGAAATCAAAACTTTTATTTCCCTGGCATCCACCTGAAGGCAGATGGAGCTCTGTTACGTGGCCTTCCTCTCTGGGTATTGACCTGCATGTGTCTAATTTTCCTGGTGAGCTCTGAGCTCCTTGAGGAAAGAGCTGTGTCCTTGGGACCCGTGGCACCCTTGGCAGCCTCCAGCTGTGCATCTTGCACCCTCCCCTCCTTCCTCTCCTGTCTTCCCTCCATCTGCCACCAGAGTGTTATCCTCAGAATCAGGTGGGATCCTGCCCCTCACCTGCTCACACTCTTGTCTGCTTCCTGGTGAACAATGTCCCGGACACAGCATTCAAGGTCTCCACAATCCGGCCCCGGCTAACCTTGCCAACTTCTTCTCCCACTGAGAGGGACAAGGCTCTTTAGATTCAACTGTGACACTCATTTTCACTCTCGAGTCTTTGCCCTTGCTTCTTCTCCTTGTGCCTGGGATTTCTACCTGTCACAGGTTGGAAGGCTCTGATGTCCTGCAGCCCTGTTCTGGTCTGACCCCCACCCCTGAGGTCATAATCACATCCTCCTCTGGGTTCCCGTTGCCTTGAGTTGATGCCTTCAGTCACTGACTTCGAGTGACTTTTGTGAGTTCTAGACACATACATAGCACAAGTCCTTTGAGGATAAGAACCTCACTTTATTTATCCCTATGTCTCTTCCATAGTTAGCATGGTTGAATAGTGGGCGCTTGACATAAAAACGATGTGAAGCGCCTGCAGTCTGCTGATCTTACCCCACGTGCTAGCACGGAGCTAGGTGTTTCATGCGCATAAGCCTCATTTCGTTTTTTTTGTTGTTGTTGTTTTGTTTTTTAAAGATTTTATTTATTTATTCATGAGAGACAGAGAGAGAGAGAAGCAGAGGGAGAAGCAGGCTCCCAAGGAGCAGGGAGCCCGACGCGGGACTCGATTCCAGGACCCTGGGATCATGACCTGAGCCAAAGGCAGACGCTTAACCATCTGAGCCACCCAAGCGCCCAAGCCTCATTTAGTTTTTTACTGATTAGGAAACCGAGGTGTTGATGGAAAGTAAGTAACTGGCCTAAGATCACCCACTTGTAAAGTAGTGGAGTCAGGATTCGAATCTGGCAGCCTGACTCCCAAAACCACACTGAACCTATACTATTCAGAGAGTGAATAAATGCATGAATGAATAGTGATATTCATTATACTATAATTTTGCCTGCTGTGTTTCATAAACATGGTTAAGATGAAATGTCTACCCCAGGGGCAATCTAGAATATACAACCCAGATGCAGCGAAGTACTAGTTTGTTTCTCAATTCAAGAAATGATTGTTCACCCACACAACCCCTCCCACACTTGTCAAAACCCGTACTTCCCTGCACCCCCAAAGAAGTCCACCCCACTCAAAAACTGACATGGACTGACTTCATAGATTTCAGTCACTGAGACTTCATTATTCCCAGAGCTGTAGACTATGCTCTGCACTTAAGTGAAAGACAGCAAGACTTTTCATTGAATCACATCTCAGGGCTACTTGCTATCTGCAAAAATCAGAATTGCTGCACTCCGCCCCCTCCCCTACCACCAGGGTTTTAAACCCTTGCGCCGAGCTTCCTCCCTTTCACGCTCCAAGGATCTTGGCTGGGATTTTTAAGGGTTTTTATTCACTCTACCTGGTTACTTGATTCACAAAACCCAGATTTACCCAATCCTGATATTACTTCTGCTTCTTGGCCTTAGGTCTCCAAGAAAAGTATCTAGTCCAAGTGTCTTTCCTTGCCACAGAATGAGTAAAACTGCTGCCGCCCCGCCAGGACCCATGGGGACAGGGCCGCAGACCCGTGAAGATAAACAAGCTGGCCCAGATATGGATGAACGACAGACACGGGACAGGGCTGGGAGCAGCACTGGAGGTTCCCATGACTTCATTCACCTCTGAGGCATTGTTCTTCCTCTGTCACCAGGGCTAGTTGATAACATTTACTCACTCGGTGCACAGCCGGGGGTGTGTGATCTGCCTCTAGGCAGCAGGGAGACAGTGCAGAGCCCCGAGCCCAGAGAAGGCAAGTCTACACAGGGGCGGCTGCGGGTGCTGAAGACAGAACAGAACCTCCCTGCCTCGCACAATCACAGACTCTCGTCAGTGAGGCCACGTGGGGATTCCTGAACGCTCAAAATGGAAGGAATCCTGGCAGTCATGTAGCCAAGAGGCTTGAATAAAATCCCAGGTTCAGAGGGTCTTAGAGTATAAGGAAGGGGTTCTCCCCTGACTCCTTCTGTTCCTTCATTGCAAGGATGGTTGGTGCGTTTCTAGATTTTTTTCTTTGTGTATGCAGTTCTGGCCTTTCCATTGCACTCAGAGCTCCATGAGGCCATAGGCCTTTCCTCTGTGTTCACTTTTACATCCCTAGGGCCTAGCACTGTGCCTGGCCATAGTAGGTGCTTGGTAAATACTGGTTGGATACATGAATCCATCTCCACAGATAATTTAAAAAGTTATATTTCTATTCTCTCTTCTACCATCAACTAGCTTATGACACTCTTCAAGTGTGAGTTTCCTCATCTGTTAAATGGGGTAAAAAATATATATATATATTATAATATATTATATATATATTATAATATATAATAATATATATATACCCTAACTCCTTTTCAGAGATAATTCAAACCCTGGAAGCAAAGGGCATCTGGCTGGCTCAGTCGGTGGAGCATGTGACTCTTGATCTCAGGGTGGTAAGTTCAAGCCCCATGTGGGGTACAGAGCTTACTTAAAACGAAACAAAACACACACACACACACAAAACCCCACAAAAAAACAGCTCTGGAGGCAAAAATTCTTGATGAGCTTTGAAAAATATAACTCTGGGGTGCCCGGCTGGCTCAGTCAGTAGAGCATGCGATTCTTGGTCTCAGGGCTGTGGGTTCAAGCACCATGTTGGTGTGGAGATTACTAAAAATAAAATCTTAAAAAGAGAAAAAAAAAAATATAATCCTCTTTGTAGTTATTTCTCCTGCTCCCTTCTTCTGAGTTATTTTCTCAGTCTCTCCTAGCCTTCGGACAGGTTGGTATCTCATACTGGCCATGGTAAACCCCAGGAATGAACACTCCATGTTATCTCATGAAACACCTCAGGGTTGTTGCTTTTTTTAAACCTCTGAATCTTAGGGGATAATTTATGGATGCCTTCCCCATATGGCTTTTTGAGAAGCCCTGTAACCGCCCCCTCACCCCAGAGATAGTGAAGGATGTAGGAGGACACGAGGTCAAGACTTAAGGCGGGGAGGCACCTAGTCCATTCTGAATGAGGCAGCTTCCTTCCCTCCCTCCTCCGTAGACACCGGAGAGGGACTCTCACAGATTCCTTCAGCCCTCAGGGAGGGTCCAGCAGTGCCTGTGTCCACTGAGTTCTTGCCTCCGAGTCTATACAGAATGTGCTTCCTGGGTAAAAGTGTTCAGACTCTGTAGAAGAAGGCCTGGGCTGAAATGTAGTGAGAAAGTGTCCCTGGGGACCACCCCGCACAAAGAACATCCCCCTTCCCCTTCTGATGACTCAAGGGGCCTTGTTTTTTTTTTGTTTTGCTTTTGTGTGTACATGTTTTGTTTTTAAGATTTTATTTATTTATTTGAGAGAGAGCATGAGCAGGGAGAAGGACAGAGGCAGAGGGAGAAGCAGGCTCCCCACTGAGTAGGGTGCCCCACACGGGGCTCTATCCCAGGACCCTGGGATCATGACCTGAGCCGAAGGCAGATGCTTAACGACTGAGCCACCCAGGTGCCCCTCAAGGGGCCTTTTTTTTTTTAAGATTTTATTTATTTATTTATTTATTTATTTGAGAGCGAGAGATAGAGAGAGCAGAAGCTGGGGGAGGGAGAGGGAGAACCAGGCTCCCCAATGAGCAGGGAGCCCGAGGCGGGGTTCGATACCAGGATCCTGGGATCATGACCAGAGCCGAAGGCAGACACTTTACCAACTGAGCTACCCAGGCGTCCCTCAAGGGGCCTTTTTTTTTTTTTAGATTTTATTTATTTATTTATTTGAGAGAGAGAGAATGAGAGATAGACAGCACAAGAGGGAAGAGGGTCAGAGGGAGAAGCAGACTCCCTGCTGAGTAGGGAGTCCAATGTGGGACTCGATCCCGGGACTCCGGGATCATGACCTGAGCCGAAGGCAGTCGCTTAACCAACTGAGCCACCCAGGCGCCCTCAAGGGGCCTTTTTAACAGCAAACTCCACCTACAGGGTCAGAAGACCAGACTGTGGGGCACCTGACTGGTGCAGTCAGTGGAACCTGCCACTCTTGATCTCAGGGTCATGAGTTCAAGCCCCACGTGGGGTGCAGAGATAGAAAAAAAGAAAAAGAAAGAAAGAAAGAAAGAAACAAAGAAAGAAAGAAAGAAAGAAAGAAAGAAAGAGAGGAAAAGAAAGAAAGAAAGAAAGAAAGAAAGAAAGAAAGAAAGAAAGAAAGAAAGAAAGAAAGAAAGAAAGAAAGAAAGAAAGAAAAGAAAAGAAAAGAAAAGAAAAGAAGAAAAGAGGGCGCCTGGGTGGCTCAGTCGTTAAGCGTCTGCCTTCGGCTCAGGTCATGATCCTAGGGTCCTGGAATCGAGTCCCACATCAGGCTCCCTGCTCAGCAGGAGACCTGCTTCTCCCTCTCCCACTCCCCCTGCTTGTGTTCCTCCTTTCGCTGTGTCTCTCTCTGTCAAATAAATAAATAAAATCTTAAAAAAAAAAAAGAAAAGAAGAAAAGAAAACCGGATTGTCTCCGTAGCTGTTGCATGCTGGGTCCCCCTGTTGCCAGGTACACAGACCTAGGCTCCTCCGTGGCCCGCCTTTCTGCCCCGTGCCCCCACACCCCCAAACCCCAAACTCAGCCTCCTCATTTTCCTCCAGGGGCCGTCAGCATTTTTGTCTCCGCTTCTGAAACCCAAAATTCACGAAGGCGGCAAGGTGTTACTTGGGAACTGAGGTGCGCAAACAACATGGGGGCTCCTTGGGCCGCGGAAAGTCAGCGAGCCTGGAACTGCCCAGATTTCTAACCGGGACTCAGTCTTTAAAGACCTTTTCTTCTTGGTGCATCAAATCCGGCTCCAATCACACCTAAGGTTTGCTGAGCACTTACTTTGTGGGAGGCCTTTTTTGACGTGCTTAGTAAGCATTATCTTATTTCCTTTTCTCCACAAACCTGTGAGGAAGGATCTATTGTCTTCGTGTTTTGGGGATGAGCAAACAACCTGAATAACCTGCCCAGAGGCATACACCTATTTGGTGGCAGAGCCAGGCCTCAGAACATCCAGCTGACACTTGGGTATGCTCAGAAAGCACGCTCAGAACCATTTTGCCGGAGCTACCTGGAAGAAATGCACCCTTCAAGTGAAAACCTTTTCCATTCTTCTTCAAGGCTGGCTCAAAGACACCCCATCTGAAAGCCTATATATTGAGTTTTTCTCCCCTGTGGCACTTTATTCATATGCCATTGGAACTCTTGCCATACCATGATAAACGGGGGGCACCTGAGGGGCACCTGGCTGGCTAAGTCAGAAGAGCAGGCAACTTGGGATGTCGGGGTGGTGAATTCGGCCCTGTGTTGAATGTAGAGATTACGAAAGAAATAATAAATTAACTTTAACAAAATGGTGGCAATCTGAGTCTGTCCCCCCCACCCCTGCCCTTGCTTTAGAGGGAGGGTGTTACCTTATATCCATTGTTGGATCCCCAGCTCCTAAAGAAGCTCTGCTAATGTTTCCCGATAGAAAAAAAATGGTAAACACTAAGGTGGTGGATTCTGTCACAAGCGATTCTGAGGACCAGGGTGAGCATCAGGCTTAGTTGGGGTCCTGGAAGATAGAGATTGAGTGAAAGAGATGATCTCAGAGGGCGCTGGGTGGCTCAGTTGGTTAAGCGACTGCCTTCGGCTCAGGTCATGATCCCGGAGTCCCGGGATCTGGTCCCATATCGGGCTCCCTACTCAGCAGGGAGTCTGCTTCTCCCTCTGACCCTCTTCCCTCTTGTGCTCTCGGTCTCTCATTCTCTCTCTCTTAAATAAATACATAAAATCTTTTAAAAAAAGAGAGAGATGATCTCAGAATTGTAGAAATTTATGATCTAGGGGCGCTGGCTGGCTCAGTTGGAAGAGCATGACTCTTGATCTCCGGTTGTGAGTTCAAGCCCCACATTGGATGTAGAGATTACTTAAATAAAAAAAAAAAATGTGATCTGGGAAGTTACACGTGTACCCTTGAAATACATAGCTTAAGGTTTTATGAAGACACAGCAGCAAGGGCAAAAAATGCATATCTAGATCTTCTCATTTATGGACATAGATAAACTTAAAACATTTTTAAAAAGATTATTTATTTTGGGGGGAGGGACAGAGGCAGAGAGAGAGAGAGAATCTCAAGCAGAACTGCTCCCCCCCCCCCCCCCCGCCCACCAGCTCAGAGCCCTAGGCCGGGCTCTATCCCAGAACCCTGGGATCATGACCTGATCTGAAACCAAGAGTTGGATGCTTAAGTGACTGAGCCACTCAGGTGCCTCAACATTTTTTGAAATAGGTAGCAAGTCACATGATTCAAAAGTCTAAATTGATTATAAAGACTACTCTCCTTTTCCTCCTACCCCAACTACTCCTCCCCCTTCATGTAGACAACCAACTCTATTCCTTTGTGTTCTTCCAGAGATATATTATGCATGAGCCAGAAAAAATAACATGTTTTAGTTATAATTTATTGCATACATATGTGTGTATATTATTTATATATTAGCTATATATATTATAGCAGAAATATATAACATATGTAATATATATGCTTTTTTATGAATTGATTCTGGCTGGGATGGCAGTAATATAATAGGCCATCAATTAGAATCCAACATTTAATAAGCTCACTATGTGCACAGGGTTTTTTCGAAACTGGACCCCAACATGAATGTAACAGAAAACTTAAACCCTGTCTGTAAACAGCTCCCACTTAGGATTGGTTGAGATCTGTCCTATTTCAGCCTACATCTGGGAGTAGGCTGGGCAGGGAGTGGGGACTAGGGACTTCCTCAGTAGAGGAAGTAGGGTGGAATTCAGTTTTAAAGGAAAATTAACTGCTTTTCTCTACCTCATGTCCCTGGAAACTCACCATAAAGCGAGTCATTGTAAAGCAGATCATATCTTCTTCATAAAAATAATGAAGCAGTTGGAGGTTACAGCCTAAGTAAGGTCTTGGCATCTAAAAACACAGCTATGACTGGAGATGTCCTAAGAGCAAAGAACTATAAACCTTTATAATCACTTAAAATAATAAAATTATGCTCCCAAGTATTTTACAAATGTACATAAATGTACCAATCATATTGATTACAAAAGGGTCCCAATGAACCATAAAATGTACATGCAGCACATAAAAAGTACAGCATTTCTGCTTCATAAATCTTCCCTAGGACTGATATATTGCTTATGATAAGCATTAATTTAAAAATTAATTAACAATAATTCTCATTGCCCTTCACAGATGTTAGAAAGGCTTTTGAGAATAATTTGAAGATATTTTGAGATAATAATTAGGAAACATTTTTTATTTAATAATTCAATAAATTTTGAGATATTTTAGGCATCCAGAGCTCATTAAAAACTTATCCAGGAAAGTCTGAACCACTGCCTAATCGTTCCCCCAGTAAATTTTCTTTGATGGAAACAGAGATGTTCAAAATCACCCCTTTGATCTTTGAGCATCACCCTCAAAATGGCAGCGGCTCATTCAGCAGGCAAAAATTGTGAACACAAACTTTGTGTTAAACACTGAGGGATTCAAAAGAAAAAGGAGTACGATGTGGTCTCTACCTGGGAGAACTCAGAGTGGGCTGGACGTAGTAACCACAGCAGCTGCCTTTTGGAATGTTTATTAGGTGCCATCATAAGGTAGTCGTTAACTCATTCCATCTTCACACTAGAAGGAAGGTACTCCTTTGTATGCGATTCAGAGAGAAGGACATTAAATTTACCCGGATGTTATAGTTTGGACTGCATCTCAAAAAAAAAAAACAAAACATGTTGAAGTCCTAACCCCCAGCATCTGAAGATGCAACCTTATTTGGAAATAGGGTCATTGCGGATATAATTAGGTAAGTAAAAAGGGGTTTATACTGGCGTGGGATTGGCCCTTAATCCCATAAGCTTGGTGTCTTTGTAAGAGGAGAGACGCAGAGCAGAATGCCGTGTGAAGACAGAGACCGTGCGGGAAGACGACTGTATGAAGAGAGAGGCAGAAACTGGAGCAATGTGTCTACAAGTCAAAGATTGCCAAGGATTGCCAAGGATGGCCAGCCATCACCAGAAGCTAGTTGAGAGCCATGAAACAGTTTTCCCCTGCCCCCAAATAAAAATCAGTATCACCAACACCCGATTTCAGACTTCTGGCCTCCAGAACTGTGAGGCAATAAATCTCCAGTGTTTTTGGGGCCGCCCGGTTTGTGGTGCTTTGTCAGAACAACCCTAGGAAATGAACACCCTGGGTTACATAGCTAGTGAGGCGGACCCAAGCTGGGTCTGACTCTTGAGCCCGCGCTCTGAAGTGCCATCTTGAGGGGTAGGAAAGGGGGCACAGGGGGCAGAGGCTCTGTGGGGGACAGAGAGGAGCCACCACCTCTGCCCAAAGACAGGACTCTAGGAAGCTTCTCAGAGGAGGGAATTTTGAGCCAGATCTCAGCGGTTAAGCAGGCATTTACCAGGGCCAAGTGGGTGGTGGTAGGTCATGCTGGGCAGAAGGGTCCGCCTGTAGAGGGAGAAGTGACTGCACAGGAGGGAGCTACGGAGATGAAAGCAGGTGCGTGTTGCCGGTGCAGGCGCTGGTGGGACTTTTTGCTCTTAAAAAGAGCTCCTTACGAAGGGAGGACTCAGTCCCATTTCCTTCCTTCCCCCTCTGTTACCTTCTTGCTGGAGTTGAGGCAGAGGTCCCTTCTGAGGGCCTGTCCAGCCCCGCTGGCCTTCCTAGGCTCACTCTTCTGCCCTTGGAGCCCCTTTCCTCACCATCCCCGTGGCTGACCCCTCTGGGCCTCAGTTTTGGCCTCAGGGGCATCCACCCTCTCTCTGCCTCCGGGAAGCCTTCCTCATTATCAGTCACCACACTCTGTTCTCTCCGTGGCACTTCTTAATAGCTCCAACCACCTCATTCTTCATAGCTGAAACCATGACCATGTGTAGGCTCTGTGTTATTGGCACCTTAACCTTAGGCTTCATGTGAGCAGACACCTGATCTAGCTTGTCTCCAGAATTGAGGGCCAGGTCTGGGATTTAGGGATACCTTCTATAAAGAAGGTCTATGAACTTCTAATGAAGTTAGGAATGTCTAATAAACTTAGGAAGAACTTTCTAGCAGTGAAAGCAACTTAAAAAATACAACGGCCCCAGGAGGTCCTATCACTAAAGTGGCTCAGCCGAGGTGCTACAGGAGAGCTTTTGGGCATGGAATCACTGGACTAGTAAGGGAGCCCAGGTCTACCTCAAACCTCATGCTCGCTCCCTCCTGCCTCCTCCTTTCCCTGTCTGCTCAAACACAACTGTCTTTACCCTCCTGGAAGAAGGTGAGCCCTCACTGCCACCTCTCACCGTCCCTGCTTCCTTGCAGCGCTCCAGCTAAGATGGGTTGCATACACTGAGCAAAGTCCTGGGCTCCCAAATGAGTCTGGAAAACAACGCAGCTGTCCCTGGTCTCCGTTGATCTAGTGCATTCGGGCAAGACCATCTCAGGATTGCAGGCTAAGTGAAACACAGCACATGGAAATGCTCTGTGAATCTCTGAAGTCTACTTGAATGTTCATTATTATCATCCTTTGAGCTCAGCCTCTCTGAAATGTCTCTGTGTGGCTTCTAGAATGTCCAGGTCTTCCAAATATCACTCTGAGAAGGGGGGAGAATCTAATTCACGCTCATTCCTTTCCTGCGGGGGGAATGTGCGAGTCCGGCAAGGGGACCCCATGTTCTGGGCACACCACACCCACACCATGCAAGAAGGAAAGAGGCACTGAGGAAGGGAGGGGGACACATGTTCTGTAAGGAGCGGGAAGAGGGGCAGGAGTTTGTCAGACAAGCATGC
The DNA here is from genome assembly GCF_009762305.2 of Zalophus californianus. NCBI lineage: Eukaryota > Metazoa > Chordata > Mammalia > Carnivora > Otariidae > Zalophus > Zalophus californianus. Next base: position 85,352,793 of record NC_045606.1, read on the forward strand.
AAGCCTGGCCAGTTTGCACCCTGCACCTTAGCTCAGAAGGAAAATTCTACGTGAATTTGGAGTAGAAGGGGAAGTTATCTGGTTCAACAGTAAATTAAAATTTTCTACAATGTTCTCTGAAGGCACCATAGGGATATATGAAAAAGGTACAGCAGAACCTCACTGTTCTAGATCTCACCTTTCTGACAAACTCCTCCCTCTGAAATAGAGTCAAAAACTAGGAAGGAAAAAAGGTCATTGATTAGTCAGAAATATACCACAAAGTACACACATAAATACACATATTTGTGTATTTGCCCTGGGTCTATTAACTTTTAATTTGCAGGTAGTTCTAGCAGATTTTATTTTTTTATTTTTTAAAATAATAGATTGTGGGGCGCCTGGGTGGCTCAGTCGGTTAAGCATCTGACTCTTGGTTTCAGTTTGGGTCATGATCTCAGCGTCATGAGAGGGAGCCCCGCATCGGGCTCTGTGCTGAGCGTGGAGCCTACTTAAGAGTCTCTCTCTCCTTCATCCTCGCACTCACTTTCTTAAAAAATAAAATAAAATAGTAGATTGTGGCATCTGCTTTTTTTTTTTTTAGATTTTATTTTTTTAAGTAATGCTTACACCCAACCTGGGGCTCAAACCCACAACCCTAACATCAAGAGTCACATGCTCCACTGACTGAGTCAGCCAGGCGCCCCAGTTCTAACAGATTTAGATGTTACAAACTTGAAAGAGAGCTACTACTCTGGATGGGTCTATAAACGGTGGTCTAAAATTAGCCTAAAAACAAGGTAGGAGAGAAGGAAATCTACCAAAAATGGTTGTGAAAGAGTCACCTGTGATTTAGCCTGTGGAGCAAATGACCTTATCTTCCTCAATAACTTTTGTGTTGACATCACTGTATGACCACATTGTACACAGGCCAACCCCTGAGAGCCAGAGAGGTAAAGGAATTTGCTCAAGTTTGCACAGCTAGCCAGGTGGACAGAGTGGCAACCAGATCACCTGGCCCCACCTGGCCCAGGGCTCCTTCCACTGATCACACAGGGCTCCTAACCGAGACTCCACGTTCCCAAGAACACCCCAAAGTCTGTTCAGAGGTCTTCTGTCTGAGACACCGGGAATGTGTGTGACGACTTTTGGAAAGATATCCATCGTAAATGATGATGATGAAGAAAAGATTGGGACCTTCAAAAGGTCCCATGTGCACCATTGCCCACAAACACGGACAACAGCTCCCTGGAAGCAAAGACTAACCCTGAGGAAGTGGATGGCAAAAGTTTTGCTTTGGAAGAAAGAGCGTCCCCTCCTTTTAGGAGCCCATGCTGACTTTGAGGGTCAGGCCAAGGCCGACTAGGGCAACCAGAGCCAGAGGGTGGTGTCCACAGGAGTGCTGTGCTGATGGTGGGGCAGGCTCTCGATCCCCTGTGATGTGCCAGGGGAGCGTGCAGAACATCTCCTCAGGTATATAAATAACAGACCGCTTATTATTGGGTGTATACAGCCACATTATTTTAATTCAGCGATCCTGCCCCCGGCAGTGGGCATCCTGCCAGTCTGCATTCCCACATCCTGCTGCCGACTCTGGGCCCACCCGTTTCTATATTGAGGAGCTCGTCTCCATAAATAAAGAACAGGAGTCAGGCACGAAAGAAAGGCCATTTGGAGCACTAGGAAGGCTGTCACATGGGCCAACAAAGGGCAGGAAGTGCTGGGCGGTGGCCCTGTGTCCGTCCCTAGGCCCAGCTCACCTGGCTGGGCTGTAGGGTCTTTGTGCAACAAATGTCAGGCCCAAGTCCTGAACTTCCTGTCATTTGTCAGGCTGTGCCGTGACCCAGAGTTCACCAAAAGGCTTGCTGCTCCCAACAATACACACATACATCCTTTGGAAAAATTCTCTCTTTCTCTCTCCTGTCCAGGCAGTGATGGCTTTTTATGGAAGTAGCTGGGGGGATCCAGGGCTGAGCCATGGAAAGTTTTGGTTGTATTTCTTTTCTGAAGAAGCCGGGCTCAGACAGAGCAGGGAGAGGGCAGAATCCCAGGGGCAGGAGACAGAAAGAAGCTCTGGGGTCCCACCGCAGCTCCACTCCTGACTGGCTCAGAACTCTGAGGCCATGGCGTAGGGCTATCTGCTTCTGTGACCCATTTGCCTTCTGCTCCTGAACAAGAATCCAAAGTCTCCATCCCACCTACCTCCCCTGGGACCCTAGGACTTCTCTGCCTCTGAGTAGGCTGCAATCAGTGTCAAGAATACCTGTGTGCCTACGGAGGCAAGCTTCCTGGAGCAAAAATCAGGCCACGTGTCTGAAGCAGAGGTGACAGGATTGGGAGCCATGTCCCTGGCTCCCAGCTGCATCTTGTGTGAGGAGACTCTGGTCGCTTCTCCCGGCAACAACCAAAGACATTAACCACCCATTCTGCTCACTGGAGCTGTGCTCAGCTGGCAAGGGGCTGGAGATAGGAGCTCCCAGACACTGGAAGAACATTGGTAAAGTAGTCAGCTGTCCCCTGTGAACTGAAGAAAAAGAAATGTGATGTATTTTCCAAAAGAAAAGAAAAGAAATGTGATATATTTTCCAGCTTGCTAAATTTATTCCATTGAAAGTACTTTCACTCTGAGGTTGTTCTGAAATGAAGAAAAAAAATGTGGATTTTCCCATACTGCTAAGCTTCTTCAATTTTAAGGATCGTCCTTTATGCTGCCATTATGTTCTTCCTTCTTTCCTAATGTTACTTACTTAGTGTTAAAATGTACTTTTGGGGTGCCCGGGTGGCTCAGTTGGTTGGGCGACTGCCTTTGGCTCAGGTCATGATCCTGGAGTCCTGGGATCGAGTCCTGCATCGGGCTCCCTGCTCAGTGGGAAGCCTGCTTCTCCCTCTCCCTCTGTGCCTGCCGCTCTGTCTACTTGTGATCTCTCTATCTCTCTGTCAAATAAATAAATTAAATCTTTAAAAAAATTGTGCTTTTATGACATCACAGTAATTTATTTATTTTTTCCCCAAATCAGTATAGCTTTTATTGCATATTTAAAATATCACAAGTCTGAAAAATCATCCGGCATCTTTTGCTGTTTCTGTAGATGGACAACTCAGATCTTATTCATCAGCCTGCTGAACTGTTCCTTTTTCAGAAACATAGATACCATCCAAAAATTCTCTGATATCCTTGTTTTTAACAGTTGTGGCTTGCTGAATCAAAGCAGCTGAGTTCGATACAAGTTCAATGTCATTTCCTTCAAGAATTAACTCATCTTTTTGGGCTTGAGATACAGAACAAGCAACACCTGGCCTCATCTGAACCCTGCGGATGTATTTCTCACCCAAGAAATTTCGGATTTCAACAAGAGAACCATTCTCCTGAATAATAACGTTGATGGGGAAGTGAGCATACACAGACCTCATCTTGTAACGGAAGCCCAGTGTAACGCCCTTGATCATGTTCTGTACATGACTACAGATAGTGCGAACAGGAGCCAGCTCTTTTCTATTTCTCCACCATTTGTCAACTCGGAGCCTCTACTTTTTCTTTCCAAGAAGACTGAGTTCTACATTGATGTGATTGAAGTCCCTTCGCAGGGTTCCTCTGGGTCCCTTCACAATAACTGTGCGTCCCTTCAGAGTGATGTCGACATTTTCTGGAATGTCGACAGTCTGATTGCTGAGAATGGTCTTCATTCTCGCAGGAGATGCGGCAAAGAGAGCGACATCACAGTAATTTAAAAGTGTTTTTATTTGGGGCACCTGGCTGGCTCAGAAGAGCATGGGACCCTTGATCTCTGGGTTGTGAGTTGGAGCCCCACGTTGGGGGTAGAGATTACTTAAACAAACAAAGTTTAAAAATTTACAAAAAAGTGTTTTTATTTGATGAAACAGAGTTGACAATTCTGTGCTAGCCTTCAATACAAAAACAAAACCAAAAAACCGACCACCGCCTGCAGCTTGCGAGGTTTAAAAGTCTAAGGAGCCAGCCGTGGGGGGAGACTGTGATGGTGACACATTCCAAGGTCTCAAGAGATTCGGTGCCAAAGTGTGGGGCTGAAGTTACTTGTGCTAATGGAGCTCAGAGGGGACACTGGTCAGAGACAGCCGGCTCCACGGTAAGTGCTCAATTAACACTGGCTGAGTAGATGAATGACTGGAAAGCATTGATGAAGAGGACTTAACACAATTGGAGCTGGGAGAGAGAGGAAGTCTTGGCGAGGGGGAGGAAATACTGAATGGTGGCGCCGGTCAGGGGGTCAGCCCAAGCAGAGGGGCAAGGCCTAGCAGAGCATGCTTGTATAGGAGCTTCCGGGGCTGGCCTCACTGAAGCAGGGACAGTACTAATTGGAGTAGTAGATGTTAAATAAGTGGAGATATACCCCGAGAGCCAGACAACCGTATTTAGATTCTATGTAGCCGTTAATGGGGAGCCATGGTAAGTTCTTGAGCAGGGAAGTGTCAGGGTGAAATGCTAGATGAAGGCTATTACTCTGGCAGCGATGTGTAGGATGCTTGGAATCCAGAGCCCGGGGAGCAGAGCTGGTGAGGGCACTGCCAGATGGGAAGGGTCCAGGAGTATGACTGAGATTTTAATTCGGGAGTTTAGGAAAGTTTTGTTGTTGTTGTTGTTGTTGTTTAAGATTTTATTTATTTGACAGAGAGAGATACAGTGAGAGAGGGAACACAAGCAGGCTTCCCGCGGAGCAGGAAGCCCGATGCGGGGCTCGATCCCCGGACTGTGGGATCATGACCTGAGCCGAAGGCAGACGCGTAATGACTGAGCCACCCAGGTGCCCCTAGGAAAGTTTTGACATCCCCAAACAGATGGAAATGTGGGAGAGGTAAGAGGTTTGGGATGAGACAGGTGAGCTTGGCTCTGGGTTTGCCAAATTTGAGATGGCCAGGCTTGCAAGTGGAGGTGTCCAGCTGCCCGGGGCTGTGATGAGAGAGCTGGGAAGGGCACCCCCAGCTCACTGACCCCCGGCCACCTTGCCAAGGGAGGGGAGAGGAGAGGCCACCTGGTGCTCCTGTGGCTTGGGCTGCAGTTGGGGGCACCCCCATGGGGGTGCTGGCCCTTTCCGGGAAGCTCTCCAGTGTGACTCAATAATGTGTGGAATTCGGGCCTGGATTAAAGGAGTTGAAAGCTGCCAGGGCAGCCACTCTCTCCGGGAGGGGGACGGTCAGGCAGGCCAGACTGCCCGCTCCAGCAGCTTAGATAACCCTGAGCTATTTCAGGAAGAGAGCCCTAAGAAGATAAACAGGCCAGTGGCCAGCAGATGGACAGATAACCTGCGCTTCCCCGAGGAAAGGCCAGAGAGGGCCCTCTGGGACAGGGTCCTCTGAGACGGGAAGGTGCCAGAGTGCGTCACAGGTGGGAGCTATGGCTCCACCTGGGGAGGGGGCAGCTCATCACTCTGGCCCTGTCACGCCCCGGGTGGCAGGCAGAAGTCCCTGTCATTCTGATGGGAAATGGAGACTGGGAGTTCCTTCAAATCCAAGAGGCTTGAACCTTATTAGGGGTCCGAGTGCCTAAAACAGCCCCAGGATTGCAGGCTCTTTATGTTTCACTCTTCCAAACTGTTCACGAGTTAGTTGCCTGCCTGCATTTACTGGAGGCACAACCCAGTGTGGTGTAGTGTGTGTAAGTGTGTGGTGTGGTAGGTGTGTGTGTGTGGGTGCATGGAGGGGGGAGGGGGGAGGCGGTTGGTGGTTGTAGACGTTGAGTGTGTGTGATGTGTGGGTGTAATGTGTGTGTGGCATGGGGGGTGGTATGGGGTTGTGGTATGTGCGGTGTGGATATGTGTATGTGCAGTATGTGTGCGCGGTGTGTGGGTGTGCATTGTGTATATGTGGGGGGTAATATGTGGGTCCAATGTGTGTGTGGACTTTGTGTGTGTGCAGTGTGTGTGTGTGTGTGCAGTGGGCATGGGGTTTGTGGGTACAGTATATTGTGGGGTGTGTGTGTAGTATGTGAATGGGGTTTGTGTGTGCAGTATGTGGGAGGGTGTATGTGTGTGTGTGTGTGTGTGTGTGTGCGCAGTACGTGTGTATAGTACATGTGGGCTGTGGGGGGTGTGTGTACATGTGTGCATGTTGAGTAGCACGTGTGTGCAGTACCTGGGCGTGGGGGTGTGTGCTCATGGCGTGACTGGAGGGGAGTACCTGGGAGGACAGGCTCCCGGCTCCGCTCCCACCCTCACCCCCTTGGAAACAGAGCGGAGTGGTCCCTGTCCCGTGGTAGCAGGGGCTGTCTGAGGCCGTAAACCATCACAGAAGGCCTCAGGATTCAGTTCCAAGGCTCTTGCAGTCCCCTTGCCCACCTTGCCCTCCCAGGGACCTCCTTGTCTATGTGTTTTCCTGTCTCTGGGCCCCTGCTTATGCCATTTCCTCTCTGTGGAAGGCCCTGCCCATCCTCCCCACCTCAGAAAGCATCCTTGTCCTTGAAGGCTTAGCTCCCGGACACTGGACGGTGACACCTCCGTGGGCGCTTTCCTGACTCAGGCCCGCTGCCCGCTGCCCTCCGCCAGCTCACGCCTCAGAGCTTCCTGCAGAAGTGCGTGCGCCCTTCCCAGGCTTATGGCGGCGGGCAGGGGTATGGCCATGTGCTGCCCCCGCTGCGCGGAAACGCCACAGGCATGAGGATGGGGAGCCAGGCCCAGGCTCTGGCCCCCTCACCCTAGGACTCCTCCCTGGGCTTCCTGACAAGGCTTGGCTCCATCCCCACACGGGCCCTCGCTCCGGGCACATTTTCCCGTGGCTGTCTTGACAGGACCTCACACGGTGTTCTGCACCTCAGCCCCTGACGTTCCTGCTGGCATTGCCATCCTACCTGCACCCAGGCTGAGAAACCGGGCCTCCTCCCATGGCCCTGAGTCTGTGTGTGTGTGTGTGAGAGAGAGAGAGAGAGAGAGAGAGTCCAGTCACTGACTGTATCTGTTCTTCTGGTCAGTGACTGGACTCATGATAAGGAAGATGTCATGATGTCTCTTCTCACTGTCCTCCCGCACTTTAGGTTTTGACCACAACAATACCAGCAAACATTGATGAAGCACCGGTTAGACTCAGGGGGACAGGTTGAGGCCCCTCCAGCTCCTTCACCCCTGGAGACAAGGCTGCAGGGAACATCCAGAGCACGTCCCCCCATGCACCTGGGTGAACATTTCTTTGGGGACCGGGGGACTGGCTCCTGCCCACACACCTCCACAGTGCTCTCCAGAACAGCATGCTGCTCCACTCCCACCCTGCATGTTTTGTTACCAACCCTGGAGCACCTCATGTGGCCCTTAGCTTTCCCCCCCATATAGTCGGTTCACATCTTTTGCCTGTCTTCTGTCGGGCTTGATGCCCTCTCCCTGTTGATTTCTAGGAGTCTTTGGTATATTCCAGATTTTACCCAGAATCGGGATAAACTCTGTTGGTTTTAGACCTGGACATGGCTTCTCCCATTCTGTTGTCCATCTACTAACCTTGTTCATAGTATCCTTCGTTGGCAATGAGTCCTTCATTTTGATGTAATGAAAATCAAACTTTTAAAATTTGGTCTGTGCTTGGGACGTGTGAGTGGCTCAGTTGTTAAGCATCTGCCTTCGGCTCTGGTCATGATCCCAGGGTCCTGGGATCGAGCCCCGCATCGGGCTTCCTGCTCCGCGGGAAGCCTGCTTGTGTTCCCTCTCTCACTGTATCTCTCTCTGTCAAATCTCCTCCCACTCCTCCTGCTTGTGTTCCTTCTCTGGCTTTGTCTCTCTCTGTCAAATAAATAAATAAATAAAATCTTAAAAAAAAATTTTGGGGGTGTGTACTTTTGACGTTTTAAGATGTCCTTTCCGGTTTCTAAGTCATGAAAATATCCTCCCAGGTTTTCTTGTATGAGCCTTACGAGGTTAAAACATTTCTTGTACCAGGCTTATACTTTATCGAGTATTTTCCAAAGTGACGGGTACTCTGCAATACTTGGCAGACACTGTCTTAATAGCCAGAGACTGCTTCAGACCCTTGACATGTATCAACTCATTTAATGCTCACAGCCCTGGGAGGTGGGTACTATGACTATCATCCCCATGTCACATTTGAGAAAACGGAGGCACCGAGAGGTTAAGTGACTTCTCCAGGGTCACAGAGGTGACAAGTCGAAGAATTGAGGAGTCTGGCTCTGGAGAGCGTGTCTTCGATGTCGGTGTTAACCCATCTCTCTCAGGTGACCTTCACAGCAGCCCTCAGTGTGATGATTCATTTTATATGTCACTTTGACTGGCTGGGGGATGCCCAGAGAGCTGGCAAATTGTTTCCGGGGATGTTCCTGAGGGCGTCTGCCTTCGGCCTCAGACTGAATGACCCCACCCACTTTGCTGGTTCTCCAGCTTGCAGACAGCAGATGGTGGGGCTTCCTGGTCTCCATCACCACATGAGCCAATTGCTACAGTAAATCTCCTTTTGTAGATATCTCTCTGTATCCTCTTGGTTCTGTTTCTCTGGAGAGGCCTGATTACTCAAGGGTAACGGAATGGGTGCCCCTCCTGGGGATGGGGAGAGTGCCCTGCCCCAGCTCACAGCCCCAGCCAGCGCCAAAGGCAGTCTGAGCTTCCAGCCCGTGCCTTGACCTGCTGCACTGCTGTCTTCACTTCTTTCCCACAGGCGGAGAAAGCTTGAGAGGAGGACCTGGATCCAGGCGGCTCCTTTTAGAAAATGATCTCCCCCTCCAAAATAAAATAAATTAAAAAGGGCGCCTGGGTGGCTCAGATGGTCGGGTGTCTGCCTTTGGCACAGGTCATGGTCCCGGGGTCCTGGGATCGAGCCCTGCATCGGGCTCCCTGCTGGGCAGGGAGCCTGCTTCTCCCTCTGCCTCTGCCTCTCTCTCTCTCTCTGACTCTCATGAATAAATAAATAAAACATTTAAAAAATAAATGAAAAATAAAATAATTAATATAATATAAACAATAAAATAAAATAATAAATTAAGTAATAAATTAAAAAATAGAAATAAAAAAATAAATTAGGGGCACCTGGGTGGCTCAGTCGGTTAAACGTCTGCCTTCGGCTCGGGTCGTGATCCCGGGGTCCTGGGATCGAGCCCCGCATCGGGCTCCCTGCTCGGCGGGAAGCCTGCTTCTCCCTCTCCCGCTCCCCCTGCTTGTGTTCCCTCTCTCGCTGTCTCTCTCTCTGTCGCATAAATAAATAAAATCTTTAAAAAAAGATTAAAAAAAATTAAATGATCCCAAAGAATAGGAGTAGGGGGTTGGAGAGAGCAAACTGGGAAGGAAGGCAAGCCAGTACCAGGATGCCTTTGCAGGCTGGTCACTGCTGTGGCAGCTGGGGCTCCATCGTGCCGGGAACCTCTGAGGAGTACACAGAGTGGGTCCCAGAATTGTCCCGTGAAGAACGGGACAGCATTTATCCAGCAGCTCCCAGCCCCCATCGGCCAAGAATTACCCTGTCCCGCGCGTGAGCGTCCAGAGTACCCATCCGGGTCACAGAGGAGCCTCGGGGCAGAACAGACACAGCATCTGAGAGATGCTGTTGGATGCTCCCCCCTCCCCCAACAAAGCTGCGTGCTGCAGCCAAGGCTCGGACGAGGGTGGGCACAGAATACCTGAAGCCCAGGTGCTGCCTGCAGTTATCCCTGCTTGGCACGTCCCTCCTAGTTCCCAGAAGTTTCTCTCCCTGCAAGCCTGTCTCATTTCTCCAGGCAGATCGCTGGCTTCTGGGAGGCACGTATGGGCACGTCAGCTAATTGATCTTTATTTCCTCAGGAGGCCCAGTGAGGTGCTGGGGACAGAGCACACGCTGATACAACAGCCTCATCTTTTCCTGAGCAACTTTTATGTTTCTGGCTGGTTCCAGGTGGGTTCTCTAGCTGTGCCATCGCTTTAATCCTAGTGACAGCCCTGCTTTGACTACTTTCCGGATTGGGACATGGAGGCTAAGAAGCTTAGGGCTCACTGCAACAGAGCTAAAACCGCATCCGGGCAGGTGCTGGACAGGGGCCCAGAACTCCGTCAGTGCTGGCTGAAGGAGAAGCCCCCGGTTTCAGCCACCTAGACTGGGGAGACCAGTGGAGTGGGGAGCGAGGGGCCTTTACTGAGAGGAAACAGCTAGAGGCTTAAAATCCCAGAGGCAGGAGAGCGGAAGCTTGTATGAGCAAGAGTATTTTGGCCAAGTTTTGCTCAACACAAGTGTAGGAAATCTGTGGGAGGTGCTCTTAGAAGAGTTGCTGCTTCAGGGGTGGGGGTAGGGGTGGTGAGGTCAGAGCAGGGGAGATTGCTTCTTCTATACCTTAGGTGGCACTGGGTGGGGGAGCATATGTTGGACTTTTAAATGTCCCAGTCTGGGGCTCTCTCTCTTTCTCTCTCTGTCAAATAAATAAAATATTAAAAAAAAAATGCCCCAGTCACACTGTGGTCTCCTTGAGGGCAGGAGAGAAGCACAGAGAAGCCACCTTTCTCTGTCCATGTGTGCATCTAGGTGTGCGTGCCCTTTGTCACGGTCATGGCGGGCGGAAGCTAGGTCAGGCGGTAAGCACTTCTCGGCATCCCCCCGCCCCCGGTTACATTCTCTCACCTATCTTAACCCCCCCACCAGACCTACCCCCCACCTCGCCACTCCACACCTCTGAGACTGGTCGTCAGCAACAGAGCCCCACAGTCCTTGGGGGCTCCTCCCATACCACATTCGTCACAGAGGAGCAGCAGGGATGCTCCTCCTGCAGACTCCCACCGGCAGCCACCCTTCCCATGCTGGCTCAGTTCAGTGGCAGCAGGGGCAGATAAAGGGACAAGAGATGCGCCCAAACTGTGGCCTGGTCAGCCCTTTGGTCACAGAGGTAAGTTTTGTCCTTGGTGTCCCTCCTGCATGTTCCTCTCCTGACTTCAGCAAAATTTCTGTCTCTGCAAGTGACAAGAGTCCCTGCCTCCGTCAGCCTGGCCCTGGTCCTGGGCTCCTGGCTCACATCACACTCCCCTCTAATGCCACCTCCAAGAGGTAGCCCCTGCCAACACTTAGCTGTTTATATCGGTGATATATATTCATATATATTATGTATATATGTATACACACACACACACACACATATATATATGTATATACACACATACATATAACTTAAATATTCTTTTTATTTACCTGACAGAGAGAGAGAGAGAGAGCACAGTAGGGGGAGTGGCAGGCAGAAGAAGAGGGAGAAGCAGGCTTTCTCCCCAGCAGGGAGCCCGATGCGGGGCTCGATCCCAGGACCCTGGGATCATGACCTGAGCCTAAGGCAGATGCTTAACCCACTGAGCCACCCCGGCGCCCCAATATAAAAGTAATTATGTAAGCAAGCAGGAGTACCATGGATGGTGTTAAGTGTTATAAAGAAAATAAAACTAGAGGGTTTGGAGAACAAGTCACTCCAAGGTAACACCTGACAACTCAAAAACAAACTTGCGGATAACAAGAAGGATGCATGGTTTGGGGCCCAGGACACATGCCGCTGGCGACACGTTTGAGCCCATATGCTGTGGGTGGTGGAGATGGAGAAGGGATGGGCCCTGCGGCACTAGTCTCCGCTCTTACTTGGTGTCCTCAGGGATAGTGGCAGCAGGTATGGGCAGCTGCCAAGGGACAGGGGCGCAGGCTGGTCAGCAGGCCCACAACCCCTGCGAGCGAGCCCCTTGTCACAGACCCAGCAGGCACGACAGAGCGCTGGGCCAGGCCCAGCTAGATTACTTCCTCACTCTCAAAGGAATAAGGGGAGGTTCTTATTTGTAAAGCTGAATACAATGCCTCGTTTGCCTCTGCTTTCACAAGATCATGTAAGTGAAGTTGCTTTAGAGAGGGAAGTTTCTAGATGAGTGGCCTAGGGTTGCTGAAACAAAGCACCACACTCTGGGTGGCTTAAAACAACAGAAATCGGGGCGCCTGGGTGGCTCAGTCCTTAAACGTCTGCCTTCCGCTCAAGTCATGGTCCCAGGGTCCTGGGGGCATCGGGCTCCCTGCTCAGTGGGAAGCCTGCTTCTCCCTCTCCCACTCCCCCTGCTTGTGTTCCCTCTCTTGCTGTGTCACCGTCTGTCAAATAAATAAAATCTTAAAAAAAAAAAAAAAAAAAACTACCCAGAAATCATTATCTCACAGTTCTGGAGGCTACAAGTTAAAAATCAAGATGTCAGCAATGTTGGTCCCTTCTTAGGGGCTCTGAGGGAGAATGTGTTCTAGGCTTTTGTCCTAACTCAGGGTGGCTGTCAGCAATCCCTGGCGTTCCTTGGTTTGTGACAGCCTAACTCCAATCTCTCCCTCTGTCATCACGTGGCAATCTCCCAGGGTGTCTGTGTCCAAATGTCTCTCTTCTTATAAGGACACCAGTTATTGGATTAGGGCCCACCCTAATTACCGTGTCTTAACTTGATTACATCTGCAAAGACCCTATTCCCAAATAAGGTCACATTCACAGGTACCAGGGGTTAGGACTTGAACATATCTCTTTGCAGGGACACAATCCAACCCATTATAGTACCCGATGTCACCTTCACCATCAGCACCATCCTTGTCTTCATCACCACAAAGAATCAATGTTAAAAAACAAACACAGGCGCCTGGCTTAGTCCGTAGAGCACGCAACTCCAGGATCTTGGGGTTTTAAGTTCGAGCCCCACATTAGGTACAGAGATGACTTAAAAATAAAGTCTTCAGAGCAAACAAACACGCCAAAATGCATTATCAGCAAACAGGATATGCCTGCTTTTATGTGGGAGCTTATTTTAGCATATACTTTGACACAACAAAGGTAGGTCCCACCGGGCACTCCTCAAACTGTAGCTCACACACAAATCACCTGAATCCCTTGGGGGTCTTGTCAGAACGCAGACCTGGTCAACAGGCCTGTGGCAGCCTGACATTCTGCTTTTCTGTCAAGCTCCCAGGTGATGCCTCAGAGGCCTCTGGTCCACAGACTACAGTGTCAAGCAGCAACGATCTGATGGATTGCCACCGTGCAGGCCTCCACCCTGCCTAAGGCTCAAGCATTGGTCACAGGCGAAGAGACTCGCCTTCTTCCTCTGGTGACCTTTTGATTTCAAGAGCCAGCCTGGCAGGCTTTACGCAGGTCACTTCCGCTTAGGTGGTCCCAGCCATGACGTCCTTCCCTTTCTAGCCCAACCTCCATGTAGCAGGCTGTCTTTTCTTAGCTTGCCATTAGTATGCCAGTGGGCGACCTTCGCGATGTGGACCCCACTGGGGAGCTGAGAGGAAACTCAGCTGGAAGGCGGGCTGCAAACACATCAGAACACAAAACACACACATTCAGCCCAAAGACCCCCATTCCTGGACCCTGTCCAGGCTCGTCCCTTTATTATTTTTGTTCTTTTTCCTCTTTAATGAGATCTTGCCTGAAAACAGCCTGGGCGTTGCTAAGGTAACGCCTTAGAGCCTTCCCGAACACATTATTGTTTAAGGCCTGCAGCCTCGGCCTGGAGGAATTCGCTATTTGTTTAAGAGATGAAAGCCACAAACTTCCCCACATTCTTCTCCAGTTTCACTCACTCCCCTTGGACTGTATGGCTCAGGCAGAGCGAGCACATTGGGTGGAGGGGACTCATGGGGATCCAACAAAACAGTGGGTGCTTGTGAGTGGTCCTTACCACCTAAATACGGGGATCGGAATTTCTCTTGACGGGACACCAGGGAATAAGTGTCCTCACTTGAGGGTCTGAGAAGGGCATGATGGGAGAGGAAAGCCTCTCATTGGTGGTCCCTCCCAACCCAGAAATCTGTAAATAGTGAATCAAGCCACACATCCCCCAGGGCCTCAGTTTAACAGATCCTATCTCTAGGAAGGACACCAGAGATCCTGGGGAATGGTCCGCCTAACCCGCATGATAACGCATGGGCTGTGGCTCTGGGGAGGTGTTTCAGGAATGCATCTATACCCCTATCAGATATGAGCTGTATCAGGGCCCCCCTGAGGCCTGCTGGGGGGTAGGCTAGGCAACGGGGAAGCACGGTGCGTGGTGACAGGCCTGCCAGGGCTTTGCATCACCCTGGATCTGCAATTTCTTGCCAGGAGCGCACTGACCCTACTCAGCCACAGGCCAATCTTGATCTCTCTTTGTCCTTGCTTTTCTTTCTGTGTCATTCTGCTTCTCCCACTGACAACCCCCGGGCTCCCCTTCTATGTGGACCCCAACTCCCTAAGTAATGGTTCAGGATTCACTAGCTTCTGGGCCTGGTGAGCTCATAGGACTTGACCGGCAGCCCCCTGGTCAGGTGCTCACCCTTGGTCCATAGGCCCTGGCTCATAGGGTGAAGGGCCACGCTTTTAAAGGGAGCTGCATCTGTGGCAGGTCTTCTGAGGTCCGCTCATCCATCCAGGATAAAGTACATGATCAAGCGATGCTTTCGGAGGAATTCTGGAGAGAGAAACATGTCTAATGAGGAAGCTTGACTGGTGTATGATTATCATCTCTCCTCTGTCATCCACGGGGACTTTGGTAAAATGTGCATCATTCATCAATACTTCTGGCCTTAGGGCTGCCTGGGTGGCTCAGTCGGTTAAACATCTGACTCTTGATTTCAACTCAGGTCATGATCTCAGGGTTATGAGATCCAGCCCTACAATGCGTTCTGAGCTCAGTGGGGAATCTGTTCGATATTCTCTCTCTCTCTCCTCTGCCCCTTCCCCCACTCGCACTCTCTTTCTCTCTAAAATAAATAAATCAATCTTAAAAAAAATACTTCTGGCCTTAGACTTGTGTTTTTGGAGGGACGTAGGCTGTGCCGACTCTAGTCTCTGGGAAGACACAGGTTTAGAACAGAGGCTGGTATTGGGGGCCCAGCCACAACTGGTTGGTTACCTATAGAAAACGCTTGAGATGTTTGGCAGTGAATGGAAGGAGAAAATAGGATGACTCCACTGGAGTAGTAGGATTGATGTGGGAAATAAAGGCAAAAAGAAAAATTAAATTTCCTTACTACTTATAGCCCACCGACAAGTCCTTGAAACAGGCAGAGTGACATTCCTCTAGGGACTCAGTTGTCTCAATGCTTTGCTAAGGGCAAAAGGCAATCTTAGCCTGACCGCCAGGATCCTGTAAGTCTACTTTAACATATAAAAATTCCTTTGGAAACTTCCTTTATCTCTACCCCTCAAGATACATGTTGGCCATCATCCTCCAAGCATATGACCCATTGATACACATCTGAAGGGTCTCATGACTGAGTTTTTACTAAACTTTTTCCAACAATAGCTAGCCCCCTCAAGGTCCTGGAAAACTTGCTTCCAAAATTCCTTAGAGCTTACGTTCTCCCTAACCCCCTCCCAACTTGAAAGTATATAATGGGCCACTCCTCATGACCCCAGTGCAGCTCTTTTTGACCACGGGTCCTGTCCCTAGGCTTTAATAACACCACCTTTTTGCACCAAAAAAGATACCTCAAGGATTCTTTCTTGACCATCGGCTCTGGACCTTAACGTTTTTCCTACATCAGAATCATGTGCACATTGACCCAGAGAGACGAATGCAGAAATGCCAGGGAGATACACACACACACACACACACACACACACACACACACACACACACACTGAGACACACAAAGAGACACACACCCAGAGAGATATACAGAGAGCACACCCACACCCACTGACACAAGCAGAGATCTGAAGAGAGCTTGGGAGATACACACACACACACACACACACACACACACACACACACACACACACACACACACTGAGACACACAAAGAGACACACACCCAGAGAGATATACAGAGAGCACACCCACACCCACTGACACAAGCAGAGATCTGAAGAGAGCTTGTGGCTGAAGCAGGCCCAGAAGGGTGAGGCATCCAGCACAAAAGGGAAAAAGGAGCCATCTTTGTGGCTCTCCAGGATGTTATGGTAAAGCAGTTGCCGAGCTCATTTCAGGAGAGGAGAGGGTGAATGCTATGGCTAGCAATTCAACATAATCCCCTTTCACAGGAAAATGTGTTCCTTGAGGTTGAAAAGGAAAAAAAAAAAAAAAAGTCAGGAGTAGACATATTTTGGAGAAGTTGCCAGAACCCAGATGAATTCTGAGTGGGCTTTGTCTGTGGCCCTGGCACTCAGAAGGGACCCGCCTCAGGAAGCAACTGTAGACCCCTGAGCGTCTGGAGGAATGGCCGGTCTGGGTCGGAGAGCCCGTGGTGCCCAGAAGGGTGGCTATAGGCTGCCGTGGTTGTCAGTGCACAGGCACCCCCCCCACGCGGGGGGAGGGGGACGAGACCCCAAAGGAATCGGACACTGGGTTCCAGCCACAGCCAGTCCCGGCACCTGAGCAGCTACAGGGTAAATGGATGAGTTGCTCCCGGGGTAAGACGTGGAGCTCACACTTGAACTTTAGGCTGTCACGTCTGCCAGGGACAGCGGAGATCATTTTCCAGAGAGCACTGAAGCTCTGAGGTTAAGCAGTCGGCCTGCGCGCGTGCAGTGAGTTATGGTGGCCCGGCATACTCGCTCAACAAGGGCTGCTGCCCCGGAGGTCAGTGTTTTTACTTCTTGGAGGGAGATCAAGTCCGTGCGGCTGGGCTAACCTGACAGTAGGTACAAGCATCTCCGAGAAAGCCCTGGGGACCTGTCATATAAGTTTCTGCTTCATTCGATCGGGGGCGGGGGCGCGGGGGACGGGCGGGGGCGGGCCTCTCCACCCCTTTGGTCCAGCTATCCTTTTTTTTTTTTTTAAAGGTTTTATTTATTTATTTATTATTTATTTTTTTAAAGATTTTATCTATTCGACAGAGAGAGAGGGAACACAAGCAGGCAGAGTGGGAGAGGGAGAAGCGGGCTCCTGATCCCAGGACCACGACCCGAGCCGAAGGCAGACGCCCAAAGACTGAGCCGCCCAGGCGCCCCTATTTATTTATTTGACAGAGAGAGACACAGCGAGAGAGGGAACACAAGCAGGGGGAGAGGGAGAGGGAGAAGGAGGCTTCCCGCCGAGCAGGGAGCCCGCTGTGGGGCTCGATCCCAGAATCCTGGGATCATGAGCTGAGCCGAAGGCAGACACTTAACGACTGAGCCATTCAGGAGCCCCAGGGGTCCAGCTATCTTTGATGAAGACTTCACTTTGGTCACAAAAGGCAGTGACTCGAGTCCTTCAGAGCGTAGGTGATTTAGACAGAATCAGGAAGGGAGTGAACTGCTAACTGATGGCATTCAAGAGCCGGCTGTGACCCTCGTCCCAGCATGGAGGCTCCCCACTTCCTCTCCCTCCCCACCCCCTCGCTGCTTGGGAATCCGTTGATTTGCAAAGTGGCATCTGGTGTGAGAGGGGTGCCAGTTTAGCGGAAGAAGGGAAGGGCAGGATCTCGCACTGGTAGTGAAGGCATCTTCCTTCCCAACAACCACACAAGACTTGCTGGACCGAGGGCAGGTGGAAGCCTGAAATTACCGGCCGACGGGGGCTTCTGGCTAATCTCTTCATGAACTCGTTATGGCACCCGTGCCCCTCATCATGTGGGTCTCCCATCGAACACACCCTGACCGTCACCTTTGGCGCCCTGACCACTCCTGGGGTGGGAAGTGGGAGGGTGAGACCAAACTCCTGTCCACGTCGGGAGGGGGGCAGGAGCCAGGCATCCAGGTCCGCAGTGGCTTGCTCGGGGTCTTACAGAGTCCTCAGGACCCAGGCGTCCTGGCTCCCAGTCAGGCTGGCGGATGCAGGCGCCTTTGATGCTCCCTGGAACCCTGAGAGCGCTGGAGGGCGGCTCTTCTCAGAAAGCGTGTCACATTTACTTCACTTAGGACTTGGGCCTGCCGCTGGGGCCAGAGGTGAGTGAGGGAAATGTGGTGAAGAGCAGCAAAAGAAAACCAATCTCCCCTGCTGTACCCCCACCCCCACCCCCAAGTGACTCAATTGGTCATTGAGATGAGAAAACAGCCACAAATTCTTTCTCCTCCCGGCTAGGAGCTTCCTTTTGAATGCAAAGGAGAGATGGGGAGCTCTCTGCAGAGTCAAACGTAGATCTCCATCTCAATGCCCAGAGACAAAGGCCAAAAAATGTGAGGAATTTCCAAAGTGCCTCTTGCAGACAGCATCTCCCCCACCCTCTGGCTCAGTTCCACCGCACCACGATGGGAATGGCGGCTTTCTTCTGTGGGCCTGGCCTGGCCTGCTGCCCACTCGCTAAAAGATTGGATCTGAGGACAAATGAAATTAGGAATCTCCCTTCGCAGCCTCATGTTCTTGTGCTCCTGGAAGAAGATACTTGTGTGAACCTGGAGAGTGGGTGGGCCTGGTGAAGGGGCATGGCGGGGCACCCCACAGGCTCCCTTAATCCCCACCCCCCCCACTGTGGGCAGCCCCTGCGATGGCGGGGCCAGGAGACGGATGCACCCCACCCACTCCAGAGCAATGAGAATGTTCTCACTTTCTTAGGGAGGGCCTTTAAAAGGAGCCTCATTTGGTTAAGGGCTCTTTTGTTCTCCTTCCCCGTTGGAGGCTGAACAAAAGGGAATAAGCTTCCAGGACGTCATAAGGAGTGAATAAAAAGACTGGGAAAGAGCCCATAGAACTCTCATTTTAGGACACCTCTGAGTCAGAGAGAGGGACACTCGCTGTCCTGAGGCCCTTTTCAGTCTGGGAAAATGTCTCCTGGCCTGCATTGTGCCCATTTATTTAACACTAATTTTCCTTCCCTTCCCTGCAGGATGCTGGGTTCTTTGGGGGGTCACTGTGACCCCTGAGAAGGTGAGAAAAAAAAAAAACAACCCATACATAATCTGGGGGGAGGGTGGGTTGGGAGTGGTAACACTGGATTTCACAGGGGGCACCTGGCTGGCTCAGTCAGTGGAGCTTGGGACTCTTGATCTTGGGGTTGTAAGTTTGAGCCCCATGTTGGGGGTAGAGATGACTTAAAAATAAAATCTTTAAGGGGCGCCTGGGTGGCTCAGTCGGTTGAGTGTCTGCCTTTGGCTCAGGTCCTGATCCCAGAGTCCTGGGATTGAGCCCATGTCGTTGGGCTTCCTGCTCAGCGGGAAGCCTGCTTCTCCCTCTCCCGGCCACTCCCTGCTTGTACTCTTTCTCTCTTTCTGTCAAAGAAATAAATACAACCTTAAAAATAAATAAATAAAAATAAAAAAAGAAAATCTTTAAAAAGCAGAAGAACAAAACAAAAAAAACCCCACACTGGTTTTCAAAACCTATGCAGGACTGTTCCACTTATCACATGCTAATAATAGGGAATGACCTTGTTCACTGGCTGCCCTGACCTACAACTAGGTAGGCTTGCTTCAGGCTCTCCTTGCTCCCCTCTGGCTGCCAGACTAGCTTCTTCACGCCCTAGCCTGGTCATGCTGTTGTCAATGTTAGAACCCACAGGAGCACCTGCTGACTACTGTATCTGGCCCCGGGGTCTTGGTGTGACACTCAAGGTCTAACAGCAGCCCGGGGTCTCCTCTTCCCAGTCTCAACAAACTCACTTCTCACTGCCCTTCAACAGGGCCACCCTGGCCTGCCATTTATCCCAACCTTCCCCACAAACAGTCCGTTCTTACCTTCTTGACTCTTATTCCATCCAACATGAAGGACACCTCCCTTCCTCTCCTTCTCCTCCCCCCCATTTCAATATGGCATTTCATAAACTCACCCCTCTTCACTGCTCATCACCTTCATCATCTAGCTTGATTTACTTACTTTTCCTTTAGGAAGGACCTCTGACAAACCCCACCTCCCCTCTGGGTGTCAGGCAGGCCTGGCCTCAGAGTGCTGAATAGCCTGACACTCTTACTCTCTTACTCATTTACCCTTGGGGAAGTGATGGACCTTTGAGCCTTTTTTTCCCCCTCATCTGTGAAATTGGGAAATGATTACCCAGCTTATAGGCCTTCATGATGATTGTGCGAGATGATAATAACATTGTAGTAAGTGCTCAACACGTCTCCCTCTTTTTTTCCCAAATTCCCTCAATTCTGATGTATTCAGTGTGCCTTGCCTTCATGGGTACTTTTTGCTTTGGAACTGCCTTTGGGAACTCAAATGATTTATAATCTCCTTGAGGTCAGGGGTGTTAACAAAATTCAACTGAATAAATGTGAAGATCTTACTGGCTTTATTCAATGACTCATGAATCGGCAGCATCCTACCTAGCAAGTAGAAAGGAGTTCTGAGAAGTTGTACAAAATGGAAGACTCAGGGGAGGCGGGTGGGGGGATGGGTTAGCCTGGTGATGGGTATTAAAGAGGGCACGTTCTGCGTGGAGCACTGCGTGTTATGCACAAACAATGAATCATGGAACACTACATCCAAAACTAATGATGTAATGTATGGTGATTAACATAACAGTAAAAAATAAAAAAATGGAAGACTCATAGGTAGGAGGAGTCAGGGCAAGGCAGTGATTCTTGCAAGGAGTGGATCATTTCAGGACAAGGTCACCTTCCCTTGGAGGACACCAGGACACCAGGGGTCTATAAGGCAGATTTCCTCATTGGTGTTGATCAGGAAATTCCAGACTGACTGGTGAAAATTACATTCTTGGCAAAGGCTGAAACTGCAGTTTGGTTAGGTGACATGGGCCTTAGCACAAGTGCCTCCATGTTGGGCTTGTTGTTTTTTTTTTTTTAACAAGGGAGACCCTATTCTGATGGTTCTTAAAGTGAGGTCCTCTGACCACAGCATCAGCATCTCTTGGGAACTTGGTAGGAAGGCAAATTCCTGGGCCCCACCCCAGTCCTGATGAACCATTGACTCTGGTGTGTGGCCCAGCAATCTGTGTTGTACGAAGCCTTCCAGATGATTCTGGTGGATGCTCAAGTTTGAGAACTGCTGCTCTGTTCCATTGCTTGGAGCCTGCACGTGCTGCAGAATAGCACAGGACTCATCACACTTCATGAGCTTCAAAAAGCCAGTCAACCAGCTCTCCAACCAATTAAGTTGCCCTATTCCCCAGAGTTGACTCTCTTCATTCAGTCCCTGGAGGTAGGCACCTTTGAGACAGCTGGTTTTCTTCCTGTTGATGCTTCATTGTGTGTGCCCTCTCCCTGACATTTTGTGGCAGCCAGGAGCTTGGACGGCTGTTAACAGAGAGGTACAGGCTCCCCAAGACCCATGTGGGGTGCATTCCTGGGCCCTGCTTTTCTGAGCCTGCCTCAGGGTTTCCCAGAAGGCAGAAAAAGGCGGTGCTGGGTGGAGGGCGGGAATATAGGCAGTGTGTGCTTGGCCTTTGTGGAAACTGAAGGGAAGATTCACCCTGTACCCCAGGCAGCTTTCCTCAGGGAGCAGGGGCTGCCTGTACAGCTGAGGAGGGCCAGCCTGGCATGAATGGAGACCTTGTATCAAAGACCTTGCTGGAGCCAGGAGCCACAACACAGGGGCTTTTCACGGGCAACCTCGCAACAGAGTAGGCATTGAGTGTGACTGGTGGCTTGCGGGCAGACGTGGGGTCTGGTAGACGCGTGGCATCAGTGGAACAACATTGTTGCTCCTGCTGACCCTGCCTTGGCTGGGGGTGGGTGTGCTTAGATATCTCCTTTCAGAGGGGAAGACTCGAAGAGTCATATTGTCCATTGCTTAAGCTGCTCTGACATCCTCCTCCTCCCATGTGTCATGAATCACTGTGCAAGGCTGTTGCAGGGACACAGAACGTGAGCAAGGGGGTCCATGTGTGCAGGGAGTATGCTGGGATGCTGGGCAGGAACAGGTTAAAGACAGCTGCTTGGAGACATTGCCAAAGCACAACTCTGGGGGCTTGCTACAAGGCCAGGGAGGCTGCCGGCCGTGCTCTATCCATTGAAGGGGGATGGAAGCCCAGTGTGCCCCCACCAAGGGGTCATTGAGAGGTGAGGAAGCACTGCTGGGGGGCTGTGTGGAGTCTACTAGTGAGGGACAGATGACAACTGCCAGGGGCTTTCAAGACAGGGTGATGACGAGGAGGGGCGTATAGTGGGGTTAATGCTACCAAAGGAGATTCCCTCTGTCACATATAGACACACCCCCTTTGTCACCTGCAGCCAAACCTCACCTCCCCAAGGTGGTTAATTGATCAGCTAGCCAGGTTCCTGGCTTCCTCTCTCTTCTTGCACTGTCTTTTCTTCTTTCCTTTCTTTTTAAAGATTTTATTTATTTATTTGACAGAGAGAGACACAGTGTACAAACAGGAGGAGCGGCAAGCAGAGGGAGAGGGAGAAGCAGACCCTCCCCACTAACGAGGGAGACCAATGAGGGGCTCCATCCCAGGACCCTGGGATCATGACCCAAGTCAAAAGCAGATGCTTAACCAACTGATCGACTTAGGCACCCCTTGTACTGTCTTTTCTAGGATGACCCATTGTCCTGGATGAACTGGGACCAAGGATTTCCTGGGATGCAGAACATTTGGTGCTAAAATTGGGTCAGTTGGTCACCCTGCTTTCATCTTGGATAGCTTTTACTCCATTTGAAACTTCTTATACTTATCTCCCATGACTCCCCCACCAAAAATTTGATAATAAAAGGGGATGGGACAGTTTTGCCACTTGCAATCATGGTTAATGGTGTATCATCTTCGGATATGGTGGATGTGTTGAAGCCCTGGGTTGAAAGAAAACCAGGAAGCAAGTTGTGGCTTTACCGTATTTAGACTGAGGAGGTGGCCATGCTTCCTCCATTTTCACTCTCTGGACACATAGATCCCCTACTTTTTTCCTCCTTTGTAAGGGTTCTTGCACTTAGCCTGGCAGATCCCACTCATCCCTCCAAATGGCCCACGCTGGGTGAGGTGGCCTCTCGTGTGCTTATAATATCATATGTGAGACACACACACACACACACACACACACACACACACACACACACACACACTTGCATGCACATGTGCATATATGCCCAGCACTCCTCACACTCAGTTCCTAATCTGCTCCAGGAGACTGTGACCTCCTCAAAGGAAGGATTATTTTCTTTCCTTTTTTTTTTGGTATCTGCTGCCACATGGAAGGCTCAGGATTTCCCATCCAGGAGAGAATGAGGGGCAACTTCATGGACAAGGGGGTCTGCATGGTTGACTTGGGTATTGTAGGGTAGGGATGGGGCGGGGGCCTTCTGGGAGGGAGCTGTGTAGCACCTGGGAGAGCTGAGGCCTGGGTTTCTCCTGGCTGCCGCCCCTGCTTCTCCTGTCTCCAGAGCAGTCTTGAGTCAGTCCTCCTGGCGTCTGCGCTCAGCCCTGGGTGGCTGTGGCTGTCATGCAGTGGTGACTCACTGCTCCCTGGGGCTCAGTTTTTTTCCTGAGCCTATTGACAGGCCAGTCCAGGAGGTCTTGCATGCACAGCCCTCTCAAAATGACAGCTGCCTCAGGGGCCACTTGATTTTCAGGGAAAATGCTGTTCTGCTTTCACTCTTTCATCACAAACAAATGACTCCAGCCAGGTCATCCTGGAGCACCTGTGGGCTTATGTTTTCTGGTCGTGCTTGGTGTGTCCACCTGTCTCCTTCAAAGGTCTCCCCTGGGGCCCCAGCAAGACTGTCATAAGCTCCCAACCTTGGGGTAGGAGGCCCCCCGGAGAATACCTGGGGGCAGAGGGTATGAACTCAAGGTAAGCACCAGGAAGGCCAGGGCTCTGGGCTACTTAGCTAACCAGGGCAGGCCCCGCCCCACTCCATGAACCATGGAGGAATCATGGTCTTTCTTCCTTCTCTTCTGTTCTCACTTTCCCTATCTATGCCTCTCTCCTCCTCAGCTGGCAGCCCTTGCATCTTAGCCCAGGAGAGGAATGAACGAGTCTCTTTCAACCACCCTGGAGACCCCACTGCTGCTTTGTTTTTCTTTTTTTTTTTTTTAAGATTTTATTTATTTATTTGACAGAGAGAGACACAGTGAGAGAGGGAACACAAGCAGGGGGAGTGGGAGAGGGAGAAGCAGGCTTCCCACGGAGCAGGGAGCCCGATGCGCGGCTGGATCCCAGGACCCTGGGATCATGACCTGAGCCAAAGGTGGATGCTTAACGACTGAGCCACCCAGATGCCCCGCTGCTTCGTTTTTCTTTGTGGTACTTATTACAACCTGAAATCGATTGCCTCTTCTCTGCTGCCTTCCCAGTTTGAATAGGTAGAGAGCAGAGACTAGCTTATTCACCCAACTGTGCCCCAGCACTCAAAAGAGTGCCTGGTACATCATAATTAATGACTGAATGAACGAGGCCAAGTATTTGGTCAAGGCCCCAAGCTACAGCAATTTAATGCAGGACAGTGCCAAGGTGCTGTGTTTAGAAGTTTCCTGGGACATGGGGCGCCTGGCTGGCTCAGTCGGAAGAGCATGTGACTCTTGATCTTGGGGTTGTGAGTTTGAGCTGAGCCCCGTGTTGGGTACAGAGATTACTTAAAAAAAAAAAAGTTTCCTGGAACAGAGAGCTGGGAATTTAGGGGTAGGGAAAGCCCCCTGCAGTTGTAAACCTACTTTTTTTTTTTTTTAAACCCAGGGGAGCCATAGGAGGCTGGAGGAAATTTTGGGCAGAGAGAGAGTGACCTCCCCACCCCCCGCTAATTGTGTGCCTTACCTTCCAAAAGGGGAAACCTGCAGACTCTCTCCCTGTGCTCTCTGCATCTTCTCACGAGTCCTGCTGTGCTAAGGTCCACACTCCTTTGGTCCAGAGCACTGAGTTTATCTCTCCTTCTGTCCTCCAGCTCTGTCTGCTCTGTGACCAGGGCTCCTCTGGTGACATGGTGACTGGTCCTGGGAGGGACAGTGATGATCCTGTGCTCAGGCTCCTACAGAAGAACAAACTGAGGCTCAGACTCGTGGAGTCATTTGTTCGAGACCACACTGTCCTTGACAGAGCCGAGAATTCATTCACGAACTGTGATTGGTATTTACGGTTTGGCAGAGCTGACGTATCTTGACAGGAAAACTAGCAGAAAGAAAAAAAAAGTAATTGACTTCAAAACCATGCTAAACTTAAAAATAGTTGTTTAGGGATGCATACACATGCACTAAAGATATTCTGGAAAGTAAGACTAAAAATATAAAAACTTCAGGAGACTCATTGTCTTGAGGTGGAGGATAGAGCAGGCTGTAAGATGGCACAGAAGGAGCTTTGGACAGATTACTAAAATGTTCTTTGTTAAGCGGGTCTCTCATGTGTGGGTATTCATTATATTTTACTATTATTTTTTAAGAATTTATATTAAGTATTCTCTACATCCAACGTGGGGCTTGAACTCACAACCCTGAGATCAAGAGCGGTGTGCTCCACAGACTGAGCCAGCCAGGTGCTCCCATTATATTATTTATTTTTTTTAAAGATTTTATTTATGTATTTGACAGAGAGAGACACAGCGAGAGAGGGAACACAAGCAGGGGGAGTGGGAGAGGGAGAAGCAGGGAGCCCGATGCTGGGCTTGATCCCAGGACCCTAGGATTATGACCTGAGCCGAAGGCAGACGCTTCACGACCGAGCCACCCAGGCGCCCCCAAGATTGTTTTTGATGAAGCTGTATAAGATTAATTTTGTTCAATCTTAACCCATGAGTTTTTTTATTGTTCTGTGTGATGATATAGGAAATATGCATGAAAAACTTCTAGTGCGTATTGAAGTATGATGGTTGTTTTAAGAAAAAAGCATGTGTGGGTTTCTTGAGTTGTGAACTGAACTAGCTGCTTTCTTCATGGAAAACTTTTTTTTTTACTTCAAAGAATGACAAATTGTTTATTATTTTTGCAGATATTTTTGAAAGTGATCAAAGTGAGACTGTCACTTCAATGAAAACAACTGATAGTAATTGTTTGTTGCCAATTATAAAACATCAGCTTTAAAGTGGAAATTAGAATCTGGAAACCTTGTATCTACCTCTGTGAGCTTGACAGCTGACTAATACTTAAAGTCTTTTCTGATGGGATTGGTGTTGAGATTAATTAATGTAGCTTTTGATATTATATGAAATGGGCCCTTGCTTGGAAGAGTCTTATGATTTGGAATGAGCCAATATATATATATTTTCAGGTAGGCTCCATGTCTAATGTGGGGCTTGAACTCATGACCCTGAGATCAAGAGTCACATGCTCTACCAACTGAGCCACTGGATGTCCTACCAATATTTTATTTATTTATTTATTTTTAAAGATTTATTTATTTGAGAGAGCAAGAATGAGAGAGAGAGAGTACATGAGAGGGGAGAGGGTCAGAGGGAGAACCAGGCTCCTCGCCGAGCAGGGAGCCCGATGCGGGACTCGATCCCGGGACTCCAGGATCATGACCTGAGCCGAAGGCAGTCGCTTAACCAACTGAGCCACCCAGGCGCCCTGTCCTACCAATATTTTAAAAAATATTTTATTTATTTATTTGAGAGAGTGAGAGAGCAGCAACAGGGAAAAGGGCAGAGGGAGAGGGAGAAACAGACTCTGCTCTGAGCTGGGAGCCCAACATGGGGCTTCATCCCAGGACCCTGAGATCATGACCTGAGCCGAAGGCATGGTGGGCATCCCCCCACCAATATTTTTTTAAATGACCAATCCAGGAGATTGCAAAATCATGAATAGATACAAAGATCCATTCAAAATTCAAGAGAGACTAATGTATTTCATTGTAACAGAGAATACAAGTTCAGTGATATGGTTTCAAATTCCACATTGCAAGCTATCTTTAAGAAAATACACCACTTGGGGCGCCTGGGTGGCTCAGTTGGTTAAGCGTCTGCCTTCGGCTTGGGTCATGATCACAGGGTCCTGGGATTGAGCCCCGTGTTGGGCTCCCTGCTCGCAGGGAACCTGCTTTTCCCTCTCCTCCCTGCTCATGCTCTATCTCGCTCTCTCTCTCAAATAAATAAATAAATAAAATCTTAAGAAAAAAATAAAATAAAATAAAAAAGAAACTGTACCACTTGTTCAGTTATCAGAAGAATATCCACAATTATCAGAAAAGGCTATGAAAGGGGCCTGGGTGGGGCAGTCAGTTAAGCATCTGACTTTTGGTTTTGGCTCAGATCATGATCTCAGGGTCGTGAGATTGAGTTCCCTGTTGGGCTCTGTGCTGGGCGCGGAGTTTGCTCAAGATTCTCTCTCTCCCTCTGCCCCCCTCTCCCCATCCCTCTCTAAAAGAAAAGAAAAAAAGAAAAGGCTATGAAAATTTTATACCTGTTCTCAATGGCAAATCTGAGTGAGGCCAGAATTTCCTCATACTTCAACGAAAACAACATTTCACAGTAGATTGAATGCAGAAGCCGACACAAGAGTCCAGCTGCCCTTTACTCATCCAGAAAATAAAGAGATTTGCAGACACATACAACAATGCCGCTCTGCTCACAAGTATATTTTTGTTTTATAATACAGCTTTTAAAAATAAAAGTATTATTTATGTTAACATGGAATGGGGTTATTATTGTTAATTTAAAGGAATCCATAGTTTTTTATTTCAATTTCTAATGTGGCCAGTAGCAGTACATAGAATCCAGCTATTTCATGTTTCTACACTCTGCACCCAATCCCAATGTGTGTGTTTTCCCCAACTACCAAGCAATTCTCTGACACTAACTGGGTGTCCTACAATACAACTAAATTCTGACACTATCTACCTGGAGATGGCATCAGATCCCACAGGTTTAAGGCTCAGCCTTACAACACTGCCCCTACCTCCCTTCACCCCTCAGATCCCAATCACAAGCCCATGTTGTCACCTGTGCTTCTCACCGATGGGCTATAGATCAGAGGTTCCAATGATCCCCTCCCCGGATTCAATTAATTTGCTAGAGTGGCTCACAGAACTCAGAGAAACATTTTACTTACTAGATTATCGGTTTATTATAAAACGGTATATAACTCCAGAACAGAGAGATGGAAGAGATGTATAGGGCAGGGTATGGGGAAAGGGTGCAGAGCTTCCAAGCTCTCTCTGAGCATGGCATTCTTCTTAGCCTCTACCTCTTCATCAGCACGGAAGCTCTACCCTCCCTGTTTGTTGGGTTTTTATAAAGGCTTCATTACATAGGCATGATTGATTAAGTCATTGACCACTGGTGACTGAACTCAATATACAGCTCCTATCCTCTCTCTGGACCAGGGTGAGAGGGGTGGGACTAAAAGTTTCAGCCCTCTAATCACAACATTGGTTGTCCTGGCAACCAGCCCCCCATCCTTGGAGATTTCCCTACGTTATCTCATTAACATAACAAAAGACACCTTTACCGCTCTCAACACTTAGGGTTTTAGGAGCTGTGTGGCATGAATGGGAATGAAAACCAAATTTATCTTATTATAAATCAGCATATCAGCAACGATATTTAAGACTGTAAAGGAATCCTAAATCCAAAAAATTTGAGAAGCAATAGAGGGAACATAAGGCAGCTAGCAAGTTACAGGATTCTTGGAATTGCTGAAAGGTCAAACAGTGGCAAGGAAGCCAGAGGGTGGCTTCCCTGGGACCTGCTACTGCCCTTGCGACTGGAGGACAAGGGAGTGGATGGTGTACCAGTGGCCATGAGCAGGAGCTTCCTTTTGGGACTTGGCATTAAAAAGGACTAGAGTCAGGGATACCTAGTGGGAACTAGAATCATGTCAGGGGCTCCTTGACTGGAGCTCAAAATATGAAGGAGGTGAGTCCCTGCTGGAAAACCCACTTGTCCCCAAGTGTCCTGGTTTCTCGCTCGCTCCTGTTACCCAATTTCACTGGACAACCCTGTTTGGAAGCTAGTTCTCAGCAGACCCTGGGGAACACAGCTTGTTGGAGTCAGTCTTCCGAGCAGAGGAGAGCAGGCAGCTGAGACAATAGGCACTTGCCTGGCCCAAAAAAGGAAGGAAAGAACCAGGATGTTGGCTGGAGGGAGCCACAGGGATGAGAAAGGCTGCTCAAGATGGGAGGGTCTTGTACTCTTGTGAGGGAGGTGGGCGGAGTAGAGGAAGAAGAGGCAAACCCAGCCCAGGTGGGGATAAGGCCAGAAGGGAGAGTTGGCAGAGTCCAGGCCGAATGTTAACCAATTCCCATATGAAAAGGGCTTAGTAGGGCCAACTGATTGGAACTGGAAATAAGGAACTTACTTAGCAATTGTCTGCACTCTACTCTTAGGGTCTGTCTGCTTCTTGGGGAGATTGTTGGATACTGGGCATGGAAAGGTTAGTGTCATCTATTCCCAGGTTAATAATTTTAAAGTCTCTTACATGCAGTCTAGATAAGATTTCCACCCGGATGATGAGGTGTCTTTTCCTGTGGCTTAGGTAACTCATTCATGCTCCGGTCACCTGAAATGGACTTCTTCCCAGAATGCTACCCTGGTTCCTAAACTAGCCTCCTATAGCTCAGGCTTTATTGTCATTAGCTCATTAACGTCTGTCTCTTCCGTCAATCTAAATAAAAAAATAAACTGAGGCAATCTCGGAATTACCAGAACTTGAGTCATCGGGGAAATGCACGCTGTAGGAAGCCAGAGATGAGTCCCTGCAGGGTATTTACCTGCTGTATTTACCTGCGAGGAGGGCAAAGCGGGGAGTCCGGCCAGCGTCCAAGCAGTAAGTTCATTGGCTTGAGGGTGAGGAGAGATTCTTGCCGGACGTTCATGGGTCAGGCGCTAAGTCTCAGTCTTAACGTGAATCAGCCTAGAGCGGGAAATCAAGCGCAGCCCTTCATCCTTAGGGCGCATGCGTGAGGTTCTCCATTTCCTCTCCTCCGATTCCATTTTAGACTGAAATCTTTTCTCACTTCCCACCGGAGGTAACTGCATCTCCGTGGCCAGCTCCTGGCACGGTGCAGCAGTATCCGTCCCCCGTCCTCGGTTTCTCTTTCCGGGGTTCCAGTTCCCCGTGGTCAGCCACGCTCAGGCTGTCTGCCGAATCTGCCGAAGGTCAATGATAGCCTCACTCTGCGTCACAGTGCTCTGTCATCACCTTAGTTCCTCTCCTCCGGGTTATCATCTCCCATCGTTCTGAGAGGAGGGGTGAGTAGAGTACAATAAGATATTTTGAGACAATATTCGCATAACTTTTGTTACAGTATATTGTTATACATGTTCTTTGTATTATAATTGTTAGTTTCTTACTGCACCTAATTTATAAGTTAAACTTTGCTGTACGTATGTATGTATAGGTACCATCCGCAGTTTCAGGCATGACTGGGGGTCTTGGAACACTCCCCCATGGATTGGGGGGTCTCTTGTGCTTGGTACAAGGGAGGTACTTAATAAATACTTGATGAGTGAACCAATGGCTGATTGTTGTAGGAATATGGGGGTGCATCCCCATCCTTGAGGTTCACATTGAGCAACTGTCCCCTCCCTCCTGCCTTCAGAGTCCCAAGGAGCCAGAGAAGAGACCCGTGTTGGGAGATCTTTCTTCCCTAGTGTATGCAGCTCACAGAAAAGAGCCAGGAGCCTGAAGTTGAATTCTGGCTCTCACACGGTGGCTGTGAAGTTTCCGGCAACCCACATAAGTTTTCTCAGTCAGTCTCCATCTTCTCATGGATAAATTAGAGACAGTAATACTTGCTTTCCCCACCTCTGGAGATTGTTGTGAAGGTGAGAGATGATGTTACTGATAGAGTAGCACCAACGCACAGACCTGAATTCAGAGGAGCCCTTGAACTCTCCTCCTGCTTTAAGCCCTGGGTGGCCACACTGATGTCACCAGCCCTGCTGTTTATCTCCTTCGGAGAGGAAATGTTAACTGGAAGCACTTCAAGGGACACAGCTCTTTGTGGAGCTGGCCACATCTCCACAGGCTTCTGAAAGCGGTGGGGGAGGGAACCTCCAGCAGCAGGTGTGGGATGTGCTGGCCAGCCAAAGGGCCGAGCCCATCTCCCTCCACCACTGCCACTGTGGGGCTCACACATGGGGCAGCTGATGTAGAGAGCAGAACAGGTTAGACCCAAGAGTTCTGATTCCCAGATCCGCTCTGGTCCTGGACAGGTCCTCGTGCCGCCAAGGACAAATGAAAGAGATAGGTCATGAGCAGAAAGAAGCCTCTTGGAAATGCCTTTGTCCCTTCTCTGCAGAGAATTATGCCAAATCCTGGGATATAGGGACTAAAGGCACAGCTTTGCCCTCAAAGAGATTATGATTGAGCAGGCAGTAGATGGATGCCCTTATCCAGGGCAAAGACCCTGCCTTGTTAAGGAGCAGTGAAGGCTGAGGCTTGTCGGGGGCGGAAGCAGTGGGTGGGTGACCCTGCCCCACTGCTGCTAGCTGGCTCTTTCTCTCTTGGAACTGCTGAGGCAGGTCTGCCAGGCACTAAGGAGGGTGCTTCCTGGCTCCAGGCACTGGGGGTTGACTAACACCGTTACCGTTGGAAAGGGCTTGTCTCAGAGGAAGGCCTGAAGTTCCTGAGGAGAAACAATCTCACTTCCTCATTTCTCCAGTTGAAATGCTACACGACTTTCATCAGGGGCCATTAGAGCCCCTGGGCCTGGCCCACAGAAGCCTGAGAGGCCCCACCAGTAGGGGATTGGAGGTGAGATGGTCTGCAGGAATGCAGTCGTTCCCTGCCCCCCCCCCCCCCCATGCCTTAATCCCCAGGGCCTGGGGGAGGGTGTGGCTGGTACCAGCTAGGACTGTAGGTTCACCACCAAAGCCCCTCTGAAGCTGGGAGGCCAGAGTATATGAATTATAGGCCTGGCCCAGCTGAGCTGGGGAGCCCTGGGCCTCACACTGCTCTAGGGTAGATAAGGATGGATCAAAGCGGCCAAACCCTCCTACACCCCTATGTCAGGATCCATCACCCAGTGGCTAGAGTGACAAGACAGATAATATATATACAAGGAGGGGATTTTGTGTTTCCTTTTGAAGTCCTTTGCGCAAACATCTTGTGTGTAAAGCAGCCCATGCACATCTGCTGCACAGCCCCCCACCCTTCTGGTGTTGGGTCTTACACCCCCCGCCTCCCCCTGGTCCTCCTATTAGGCCTGTCCTGTGTCCTTTCTGGTTTATCCCTTGGAGCCCAGGTTGACTTGAAATGAACATCAACAGTAGCTTCTGTGAACCTCAGTAAGACCCCTGGGGGGGGCTATGTGCCCACCCATGGCAGTCTTGGAGTCAGCAGACACTTTGTTACAGCCTTTAATCTAGCCTATATTAGCCTAAATCCTGGAGGAAGAGTGGATTTTCCTGGAGGTTTTGTGGAGGTCAGGCTGGGGGCATTTCACACATCCATCCCCCCAGCAACCCTTCCCTGCCCAGTAGACAGCCTGGCCCACTCCGCATCCTTGTTCCTCAGTGCTGGCTGCCAGCCCCCTCTTCCCTTCTGTTCCTTATTCGGACTCTAAAAACCCCACTGTTGTCCAATGCAATGGGGCCTTTCCCAGGTCCTTCCCTCAGGCCTCCTCGGGGTTTCCCTGCAGCTTACAGACTGCAGCTTTCACCTGGCACACAGACTCAGAGCAGACTCAGCCAGCAGCTGCCATGTGAATACCTGTGCTGTGACTGCCTTCTTAAACCTGCCCCGGCTGCATCTTGTCTGCTTCATCCCCCCGGTCCATTTTATTTAAAAAAATTTTTTTTCTTTTTCTTTTTTTAGTAATCTCTGTTCCCAGTGTGAGGCTTGAACTCATAACCCCAAGGTCAAGAATCACATGCTCTACTGAGCCAGTCAGGCGCCCCCCCCTCATCCCACTACTAAAGCAGAGAAGAGTTTAATTGTGGGGTGTGCAGTCCCCGTTGCAGGGTGCAGGGCCCGGCTGGGTGGGTGGCTGTCCAAGTTCCTGTGTGCCCTGGGGTATTTTCAAAGCTCAGGGCTGGGGTCTTTGCTCTCAGGATCCAGGAACTCATCCCCGCCTCCCCCAAACCCTAACAATCTTTCCTTCCTCCAAACAAAGAACCCTTTTGATCTTTATCACTCTCTTGGAACATACATGCCAAATGTCTTTGATAATAAAAATAAGATTATCAGCAAACACTCAGCACTTACTGTGTTCTAGGTACTATTCTAAGCACTTTATAGTTATTAGTTCATTAAATCTCAGTAGTTGTGGTGGGGGGGTCTGTCTAATTTTTTTTTTTTTAAAGATTTTATTTATTTATTTCAGAGAGAGAATGAGAGATAGAAAGCACGAGAGGGAAGAGGGTCAGAGGGAGAAGCAGACTCCCTGCTGAGCAGGAAGCCCGATGTGGGACTCGATCCCGGGACTCCAGGATCATGACCTGAGCCGAAGGCAGTCGCTTAACCAACTGAGCCACCCAGGCGCCCCTAATTTCTTTAATTATATAGTGAAGTCCTCAAGGGCAGAGACTGCGGTGACACATCTTTGTGTCCCACAAATTCCTTGCACTCTAGGAATGTTTGCTGATTGACTCAGTCTGCCCTTGGGAGGTGCCATCCCATACTGGTTACTCACTTTCCCTTTCTCTTCAAATGGAACTAGGATTTCCTTTTTTATTCCCTTAGGGTAATGGAAAGTGAAGAAAGTGACCTGGGGAGGCTTTGGGGTCATTGGGACTTTCTTCCTCTGACTGAAGTTGGGACACCTTACCCATTAAGGAAGGCACCTGCCAGAAAGGAGCAGAGGAAGACATAGATGGGCTTTCTAAGCAGGAGTGGAGAGAGGCACCCTCTGTGTGTGTGTTCAGGTGGTTATCTCTGGATGGTAGGTTGTGGATGATTTTGGTTTTCTGCCTTTTCTACGATGAGCAAATACTGCTTTTATACCCTCAAAAGAGGAATTAGAAATGTAAAAAGTGAAATGTTTATTGAGTATTTTGTTGAGTAGTGATTGTTGAGGTGAGTTTTAAAGGATGAACACAGAAGCCCCAGAAGCTGGGCTGGCATTCAGCAGGCATCCATCCTGAAAGTCAGTGACTTGTTTTTACAGACCAGTACCTGTGCCACACCCATAAATAAATATTTTAATATCTCCCCTGCCCAGAAGTCATATCTCTTCTTTGGATAGGAGGAAGATTGTATCCTGGGGTCAGTTTCCTTCCCCAGGCCAGCAACCCTGGCCCAATGATGGTCTATGTTGGTCTCTTTGCTTCCTCTAAAATGGCTGCAGGAGGGGATTCCACCACCTCTTCCCTGGATTACCTGCTTCAGTCTCCAACCTTTAGAGGAAGCAGTCTTTGGCTCCATGCTGGTGTCCACACTCTAGAACAGAGATCCTCAGCGTTGGCTGCATGTTTAGAAAATGCCAAGGTCTAAAAAAAAAAAAAAAAGCCAAGCTCTGAGTCCCATCCCATATCACTTAAATCAGAACCTCTGGGGTGAGCCCTCAACAGGGGGAATTTTTAGGTTCTCCAGATGCCTCTGATGTGGAGTGAGGGTTGAGGACCACAGAGGCAGATGCAAAAAGTTCCCCAGTGTGGACAGAAGGGCCAACATGGGTTTGCTTGTCCTGCACTAGGCGCTATGGAGGAGGACGCACAGATGGCTGCACATAGAGGTGTCTGCCTGCCTTCTAAGGGCTTGTAGTTGATCACAAAGTTGGTGAGCAAGCTAGAACCTGTGCACAGAGAGGCGGGAACACTCAGTGTGATGCCCATTGTGTCCAACCTGTGCCAATTCACACACGACTGTTGAAAATGCTGAGGAAGGAGGCAGTTCAGGTGTCCTGAGGATAATCAGGGTGATCTTCTTGAAAGAAGTTCTGGAGGCAGTTTTTGCGGGGGGAGAGTCCCTCACAATGGTGCACTGACTCTTCTGGTCCTTTCTAAGGGTTTTCTCTCAGGCTCCTTATCTGATGAAGCAGCTTCTTTGTAACTCTGGCCCCTGTTGGGTGTGGCTGGCCGCTCTTCAGTCACTGCTCCAGCTCTCCAGGACACCCCGGCAGGACTAGGCTCTGACAGATAAGAACCGTGCTTGTTAGCACAGCTGTTTTCTGCAACACCCAGTGTTGTTTTCAAACCTACGGAAATTTGGGTGCGGAAGTGTGGCTACATCCACCCAACTTCAGAGTTGGGCTTGGTTCCAAATAAAAGGAAATTTAGTCAGTTTTCCCAGACACAGGGACAAAAATAGAGTTGACAGGAACCTCAAAGGGTCTGCTGAGGTACCAGGGTTACACCTAGAAAAATCAACTGACTCTTTGGTCTAGATGCTGTCAAATGGCCAGATCAGACTTGAACTTTCAGCATCAACAATTACCTCTGGAATCTGTCCATACACGTTCTTCAAAGACAGTGCTCTAAAGGTGATGTCTTGGGGTACCTGGGTGGCTCAGTCGTTAAGCGTCTGCCTTCAGCTTGGGTCATGATTCCAGGGTCCTGGGATCGAGCCCCGCATCGGGCTCCCTGCTCAGTGGGGAGCCTGCTTCTCCCTTTCCGGCTCCCCGTGCTTGTGTTTCCTCTTTTGCCGTGTCTTTTTCTGTCAAATAAATAAATAAATAAATAAATAAAATCTGAACTAAAAAAAAAAAAAAAGGTGATGTCTTACAAGAAGGCGATTTTGTTTCTTCTGCTGTTAACAGTCCTGGAGGTCTCTGTGTTTCCTGGACCCCTTTGGCCAATAACCTGGATTCTGGGGTTTAGGAGGTTCAGATATACTATGTGCATGGTCAAAGAGATTGTCCCTGAGGGGGAAGGAACCGGATGACATAACTCACATTTGGATAGATTGATGATTTGTTATGTCCAGCTTCAACCTTGGATCTTGTCTGGGGTGTGTGTTTCCTATGTAAGCTCATACTGCAGAATGGGGCCTCCTGGGAGGACTGGTTCTGACTGGAGATCCACAGCAGGACTATGCCAAGCCATTGTTGACATCACCGCTGTCCTTCCTCACACTCTGGAAGGCATGCTTCTTTTTCCTACTCTTTCACAAACTCAGCTCCAAGGGCTTTCTACACCGTGGCAGGGTGGGGGTCTCTAGCTCATTGTGGGCCTTTCAAAGTCTCCAATGTGAGCCAGTTTCCCAGCATCTGACACATGGAGGTCAAGCTGCTGTTGAGTGGCAGAATTGAGCCTGAAATTCAAATCCTTGGATCCCCACCCTGTCCTCCCTCATGTGGTGAGATGGCCATGCCCAGAGACTCCAGAAACTGGACATTGCATAAAGAGGGAGGTGTATAATCAGGGTTGGAAAAGGACAACAAAATTCCCACATCTGCATACATCTGTCATTGTGCCCATGCCATGTGTGGCTTAGCCGGGACACAGGTGGTCCCTGCAGACCATACATTTATCCTCATCCCATGGGAAGACTGCACAGAGCTCCAGGCTCTCGGTTTCATTGATGGCAGAGAAAGGGTGTGAGATGGCAGGGCTGAACTGATTTTTCTTTAAAATTAGAAAGGCAGGGCGCCTGGGTGGCTCAGTTGGTTAAGCGACTGCCTTCGGCTCAGGTCATGATCCTGGAGTCCCGGGATGGAGTCCCACATCGGGCTCCCTGCTCAGCAGTGAGTCAGCTTCTCCCTCGGACCCTCCCCCCTCTCATGCTCTCTCTCTCTCTATCTCATTCTCTCTCTCAAATAAATAAATAAAATCTTTAAAAAAAAAAATAAATAAAATAAAATTAGAAAGGCAGCGTGGAGGTGACTGGAGTGAATGATTTTTTTATTTTTATTATTTATTTTTATCTTTTTAAAGATTTTATTTATTTGACAGAGAGACACACACAGAGAGAGAGGGAACGCAAGCAGGGGGAGTGGGAGAGGGAGAAGCAGGCCTCCCGCCAGAGCAGGGAGCCCGATGCGGGGCTCGATCCCAGGACCCTGGGATCATGACCTGAGCCGAAGGCAGAGGCTTAATGACTGAGCCACCCAGGCGCCCCTGGAGTGAATGATTTGACTTCTCTGAGCTTTAT
Organism: Zalophus californianus; assembly: GCF_009762305.2. Lineage (NCBI taxonomy): Eukaryota > Metazoa > Chordata > Mammalia > Carnivora > Otariidae > Zalophus > Zalophus californianus. The sequence continues at coordinate 85,389,384 of NC_045606.1, forward strand.
TTCCTCATCTGTAAAGTGGGAACAAGAAAGGGACCTACCTACCACACAGGGTGTGGTGGAGGGTCAACTGAGATGATATTTACAAAGTGCCCAGAGAGCACAGCACACGGGAAGCTTACTAAGGCTGAGAGGGGAAGGGGGGAAGTGACTTGTCCCTGATACCTGCAGTGAGTCAACAGCTTGGGGGTCCTGGAGCCCACATCTCTCTGCAGGATGGGCTGCCACCAGTGCACTGAGTTTCTATCTTCTGCGGGCCAGCCTGGGGCCCTGCCTCCCATCTTGCTGCAGGCCCCTGCCGGAAACCCCGCCCCATTGTCCCAGGCAGCTTCGGCCTGGGGAGCCCAGCTGCTCCTGGGCTGACAGTTTCCTTTCGTGGCTGAGATAACTTTGGGAGATGTCTATCAGGTTCAGGGAAAGGGTGGAGGGTCTGAGTGAGCCCTTTGCTGCCCTGAGATATCTGGCGAGCCCTGCGTAGAGAGGAGTTCATTTAACCTCATAGCCTGACCGCTGCCACTTTCTCCCTTCCTCCTTCCCCGCCTCCTCTTCTCCCCCCATCCTCACCCCTACCTCTCAGGGCTTTGATGAGTTTCTGGGAAACTTGGCTGGAGGCTGGATAAGCCTCGCTAACTCCATCAGTGCTCTCAGTGGTATGGGTAGGGAAGGTAGAAAAGTACCTGGGCCAGGGTGGGGGTGGGGTTGGTAGGGATGGTCCAGTGGCCCTAGTTTTGTCCCAGGAAAAAAGCTTCAAGAACCTTTTTAAGTCCAGGCTTTATCATGGATTAGCTCAGTGAATATGGGAAACTTAAAGATTCTTCTCTGGACCCTGGGTTTCTCATCTGTTAAATGAGGTTGAAAATGACATATGCGTAAGGTGACCACAAGGAATAAAAGATCTAACACGTGTAGGGAACCTATCAGAGGGCCTGGCACAGGAGACTAGCATGATGGTCATTTCTGTGCTGCCATCTGGTAGGTGGCCTTGTGACATCAGTGAATAGGAGGTCTCTCCACCTCACCCTTTACTGGAAATGACAACTATTCTTTTTTTTTTTTTTAAGATTTTATTTATTTATTCATGAGAGACAGAGAGAGAGAGAGGCAGAGGGAGAAGCAGGCTCCCAGGGAGCAGGGAGCCCAATGCGGGACTCGATCCCAGGACCCTGGGATCATGACCTGAGCCGAAGGCAGACGCTTAACCATCTGAGCCACCCAGGCACCCAACAGCTATTCTGATAGTAAATCAGATGGGTTATCTTGGCATGGAAGGAAAAACACTTCATTCATTCACTCAGCAAATACCTATTTATTAAAAGCTTACTATATACCAGGCACTTTTCAAGCATCTTAGGAAACAACAGTGAGGAAGACAGTCCCTGTCCTCAGAGTGAATGAATGTGCAGGGCTGGGGCTGGGGCCTGGGACTTGGGGTGGGGGTGGTTGGGGAGGTGGGAACAGAAAGTAGATTAGCAAAACATAAAAATATAATTTCATGTAGAGGTGGGTGCTTTGAAGAAAATGGAAATAGAATAAAAGGTTAGATGGTGGTGGGCTGCATGTGTGCTATTTTAAATAGGGCAGGCCTTTCTAAGGAGGTGATCTTTGAGCAATATTTGAATGGAATGAAGGAGTGAGAACGTGGGGCAGGAGTGTTTTCCAGCCATTGAGAACAGCAAATTTGGAGGCCCTGAGGTAGAGACCCAGCTTGGCAGGTTCTAGCAAGAGCATGGAGACCGGAGAAGATGGGGTGAAGGGAGAGAGGGTGCATAGGAGCTGAGGGCACACTTGGCCCCTGGGGAGCCCCTCTCCCCTGAGGCTGTGTCCTCTTTCCCTCCACAGGGGAGCTGTTGCCTGTGTGTGTGTGTGTGTGTGTGTGTGTGTGGAGGGGGTACCAGGGAGGAGCAGAAGGCTGACTGATCATGGTGGACTGCATATTTATTTTAATTAGGGTGATGGCAGGCACCTGTCACTGGTTTCTTTTTATTTATTTATTTTGTCCCTGGTTTCTGATGGAACTTTCTGGTGCTATTTGCTGATGCCAGAGGTAATCCTGAGTTCTGAGAACACAGCAGGGCCCAGCTGCTCCCTTTGGGCCAACCCTGGTTGGAGACGAGCCAGCTGGTGTAAGGGAGACAGTAGGCAGCCAGGGCAGTGCCCTCCACGTGACACTGCTCCATGCTTTGTGTGGCAGCCTAGAGCCCTTATTAGGACCATGATTCAGGGAGAAGAAAGTCTGCCCAGTCCCCACGTCGAACCCACTGCTTAACTAACTGACTGATATTTTCTTTCGTGCTCACTCAGATCATCTCAAAGCAACAAATATTTCCTGGGACGGATCACTCCTTGGGATACAAACCCAGCGGGTAGTTGTGGGTATGGTGTGCTGGCCGACAGCTGTTCTGATGGGTTTTTACATATATAACTTAAAATCTCTAAAAACCCATCAGAACAGGATGAACAAAGATGTTCTCTGCCCTCAAAGAGCGTGCACCCTGTCAAACCGCTCAACTGGCTGTCCAGCGCTCCTGGGAGAAGCGCTGCTCTTAACAATGGCGTAAACCAAGCCCCAGGACACAGAGTACGTAAAAAAATCAGCTTTCCCCGGTATTTAGCTCCCTGAGCTAAAACCACACGTTGCCTGCCCCCTCTGCCCCTACTCACCGAGGAAAACCCATTTCCAAAACCTGTATTGTTTTTCTTTCATTTCTTCTGGGTCTTTTCACTTCTGGGAAACTGGTGCTTGGGCTAGCCCGCAACCCTTGCCCTCCAAGGACCTATTCTTGCATTTACCTCAGGGCCTTTTGGGGGTTTTCATTCCTTGGATCCCCCATTCATACTGCTCCCTCCACCTCCCTGCAGAGCTTCATGTCACAACATTTGGCTTCCTGGACCTCTCTGTGGCACTTCTGGCCTGTTCCTTCCTCCTCTCAGTGTTCCTCTTCCTGCCCATCCCAACTCTTGTTCTGTTCCAGAGTCTCCTTGTAAAGCTCCGTGGTCTCACGGGACTGTCATGGCCACTATTTTGCTGATGCCACCTCGTGCTTTCAGGCTCCAGCCTTCTTTGGGCTCCCGGTGACCTCCTGGGATCCCCTCCCCTGTTCAGCGCCTCAGCTGCCCCTTTCGAGCTCTGATGAAGTAAAGTGACTTTGTGCCCTCTCAGCCAGCCGGGGCAAGGAAAGAGCAGAGGGGGCAGTGGAACACGCCATGGGGTTTTAGAGTGTCCTGGTTACAGGGGTGGGTGGAGTGCCCCAGGCCAGGCAGACCCAGCATTTCTGTGATGGGCCTGGGCCGGGAAGGGGGTGGGCAGTGACTAAAATTAGAGGCTGGATTCATTCTGGGTCATCCATGGAAAGTGTGGTGGTGTGGAGCAGGGTGGACCAGCATTTCCCTGATCTCATCCAGTGTCTGTTTTCCTTTGTCTCCCCAGGGCAGGGCTCTCCCATCTGCCCTTTATCAGGGCCTGCTCACACCGGGAAGGCTGTGGGCTGCCCCCTTTCCTGTCCATTTTCTCACCCTGGGCCCTGGGGGCCGGCGGGGTATGATTGGACCATCCCCTAAGAGAAGGGACTCATCAGAAAGCCCGTTGTGGCTGAGGGTGTGTACTAGGGGGTAGTCCCTAACTTCCCTTTCAGACTCCTTGAATTGGACAGTGACTCACCCAGAGAAATGACGTGATCACAGAAGCACGCATGGGACTGAAAGCCAGGTCTTGGGGTTGTTGGGTGTGGGGTGCCCTGGGACCATTAGGAAAGACTCTCAGAGGTTGACCCTGATGATAGACCCTGATAGACCCACCGTGTGATGCAGATTAGAGTCTGGGGGAGGGTGCTGGATACAAAAGTAGCAGAGCCAGAGGGAGAGTGGGGGGCGGGGGGGGGGGGGATGGCAAGGCCGGAACCACAGGGGACTCGTGAAAAGTGCTTGCAAAGCATTGTAGAGGTAAATTTGCGTGGCGCAGCCGGCTCTCCCTGCGTGCTGATGGGAGGCAGAGGAGAGGCTCTGAGTAGAGAAGTAGCAGGCATCCACATGCATCCACTTCCTCAGGGTACAGATGAGGAAACCAAGACCCACTGAGGGAGGTGAGGGGTTTGGCTTGTGATCACCCAGCCACAGAGAGATGCCCTGCAACTAAGCTCCTGGGGTCAGGGCGCTTTCCATCCACTCTCAGACACTGCTTGAACTGGAAAGCTGAGAGGGTGGGGTTTCCTAGTGGGAGACAATGAGGCCACAGCAGGAGACAGCAAGCAGAGACTCATGGCCAACCCTGGAATGTCCTTATTTCTCTCTCTCATCTTCTGTGTTGACCTGTCTTGTCTTGTTTATCACCTCTCCTGGCCCCTCTCTCGTCCCTTTCTTCTCCCCCATGACCTGGTGAGCGTTGATGTTGGCAGGGAGCCTGCCTCTTCCCAGATCTGAATCAGTTTTGTTTTGTAGTCGCCAGAGCTTGAGGGAGCAGAGTGACGAGCAAATGAACCAAAGGACAAGGCGTCAAGGCTTCTACCCTGGAAGGGTGTGGTACCTACAGATCCTCATGGAACGGCTAGCATGTGCTGGTTTCTGGGCTAAGCACTGTGTTACAAATACAGGGGAGACATGACCCCTGTCCTCTGCTCACTCTTTAGTGGGGGAGCCTGACAAATATACAAATACCTCAGGTATTAAAGAGAACGTGTGAGTGCTCCACAGGTGACATAGGCAGTGTGTGGTGGCAGGAATCCATTTAGCTCCCCTTCCTCTTCCCCTACCTCCTTCCCTGCCCTCCTCCTTTCTTTCTACAGTCCTGGATGCATCTGTTAAGCACTAAATCTTAATTTCCAGCTTCTTGCCAGATACTTCACTTGGATGTCCCATAGCCACCCCCCCGCAACATGACCCACAGGTGTCACTCTGGTCTTTCCCATACCTGCTTCTCTGCATTTCCCATCTCAGGTGAAAGCATTGCTCTGTCACCCTAGCTAGAAACCTCTGGTGGTGTTTTTACCTCCTCCCTCTTCCTCATACACACATGTATTGGATGTGTGAGGACCCACCTCTGAAACTCTTTCCAGCCTGCCCGGCACTTACTGTCCACATGGCCGTGATTGCCACGGGCTCTCATCTTCTCTGTCCCAGACCCCTGCAGGGCTCTCCTGCCCCGTGACCCCACTTCCTTCCTTTAATGCACAGCCCTGCTGGGAATGTTTCTAAGACACAAATCAGATCATTTATTTGATAGCATGTATATTGGAATCATTATGTGCCAGGCACCATTCTGAGTGGTTAATATAAATATTAACTCATTTAGTCCTCCTAACAATCATAGGAGGTATATATGATTATGACCATATCTCATTAGCTCGAAGATGCTATCCATTGTAAGATGCACCTTATTTTGTAGTACTGAGAAAAATTACGACACAATCCTTTTTTTTTTTTTTAAGATTTTATTTATTTGGGGGAGAGGGAGAGAGCACGAGGCGGGGGGAGGGCAGAGGGAGAAGCAGACTCCCCACTGAGCAAGGAGCCCAACGTGGATTGTGGACCTGAGCCAGAGGACCCTGGGATTGTGACCTGAGCCGAAGGCAGATGCCTAACTGACTGAGCCACCCAGGCGCCCTGGCACAATACTTTATCATTTCAAATTTTTGTGATATATTTAATGAAAGAGCTCTTTTAGACTTGTTTAGACACAAGTTTTCATTTTTTTTAAATGATTTGAGATTTTTTTTAAAGATTTTTTAAAGATTTTATTTATTTATTTGACAGAGAGAGACACAGCAAGAGAGGGAACACAAGCAGGGGGAGTGGGAGAGGGAGAAGCAGGCCTCCTGCTGAGCAGGGAGCCCAATACGGGGCTCAATCCCAGGATCCTGGGATCATGACCTGAGCCAAAGGCAGACGCTTAACAACTGAGCCACCATGGTGCCCCTAGACATAAGTTTTCAAAATCATATGTTTACCTTGTGCATACTTAAGAAGTTTATAAATGAAGTAAATTAGTGTAGGTGTTCTTGAAATTTTCTCATCTTCAGAGATCCACTTTTCTGAATTATTTTATTTTTTAAATTAAAAAAAATTTTTTTTTCAAAGATTTTTTTATTTATTTGACAGAGAGAGAGAGACAGTGAGAGAGGGAACAGAAGCAGGGGGAGTGGGAGAGGGAGAAGCAGGCTCCCCACTGAGCGGGGAGCCCGGTGTGGGGCTCGATCCCAGGACCCTGGGATCATGACCTGAGCCGAAGGCAGACGCTTCACGACTGAGCCACCCAGGCGCCCCATTCTGAATTATTTTAAAACTCAGAGTCCTCAGTATCTGTGTTTCCCCCCCCATAATATTCTCTGTGCCATTAACAGTGATGCAGTATTTCTTGCAAGCGTGGATGTTCTCCCAAAGAGCTGACATTGATTCTGCAGTATTTGATAAGCAATCCACAGCTGATGTCACACTGTCATTCTTGCCACCTAGCAAGTGATACTCAGATGATTTTACACAATTACATCTTGTAATTGATAAAACACATGATCCCATTTAACATGAGAAAGCTGAGGTGCCCAGAGGTTGAGAATCTTTCCCAGGGCCACATAATAAGTGGCAGAGCTGGGACTTGAACCTAGGCAATCAGCCTCTGGGATCTGTGCTGTATTAGAAAGCCTTTGCTAGAAACCCATGTCCTGGAGCAGATGAAATTTAGACTCTCATCACAACGCTCAAGTCCTCTGTGGCCTGGCTCTGCTTTTTTTCTAGACTCATCAGCTCTCAAGTAGCTTGTGCTCTAGCTGCTCTGGCCTGCTCCCAGACAGGCCTGTTGTTGCTTGGGCTCGCACTCAAGTGCCTGTGCTAGAACATAGTTCGGATACCACTCAGAGGTGAAGGCTTGGCTCCAGTGCTGCCTCCTTTGGGATACCTCCCTTGTCTTGACCCCTGGTTGGTACTCTCACAGAATTTAGTTTGTTAGAGCCCTGCTGGCAGCCTTCTGTGTGTGCTGGTGGTTCCTCTGAAAGCCTGGGGGCCCCTCGGGGTCAGGGACCTGCTTCCTCCTCAGTGCCCCCTTCTCAGCACAGTGCTCCATCTGTGGACTTGACTATACCAACTTTCCTTCCTCGCACCTGGACTGACAGGAAATCTGATGGTTTGAGAAGTATTTGGGAGATGTGGTATGTTTATAGTTGCCACTTGAATGTTGACCAGCTGGGGACTCACTGTTCATATAAGTAATATCCTGCCCATGGGGGTGTGTTCCTAGCGTCATCCTGAGTTGTTGGAAAACACCTGATTTGGCGTGTTCCAACCTAGAACACCTCCCTCAGAACCTCTCTAACTTACTGACTCATGAGACACAATGACTCAGGCACTGCTGGCTGGGGAACTCATGGTTGTACAGGGGTGTGCATGCACATGGTCACATACACACAGGGCAGGGCAGAAGTGTTGGTGGACCGACCTCCTTCTTTTCTGCTAAAATCTCATTTCCTGTGGCTGATGGATTCCGGGGAGGCACCAGGACCCTCTGTTCCCAGATCCTGCCTCGGGGGCTGGGAGCCAGCTGCCCCAGGAGGAGACACTCAGGCCAGCTAGCTTGGCACTCTCGCTGTCCTCCTCCACGGAGGGGGATGGCAAAAGCCCATGTGGGAGAAGAGGAGGAGGAATGTTCCAGGCCTGCTCAGTTATTAAAGACATCTCAAGATAATGAGGCATGGGGAAGAACAAAGAGATAGAAAAGCAGCAAAATTAAAAAACACCACCTTTTATGCTTTGACCTTTGGGCCCAGGCGGAGGTGTTTGGCAGATATTCAGCTGTTTGGAAGAGGGAATTTCTGGCTTCATCAGGCTGGAGTTTGTCCGTGAAGATAATGGAAATGCCACCCTGGCTTAGGTCTGTGGTCTGCTGAGCCGAGGGGCTGTGTCTGATAAGGGAGCACCCTGAATTTGTGGGTGATCATTCTCCTTGATGCCACCCTTAGGATCAGGGAATTATCATCCAAATTCCATTTTGCTCTTTTTTTTAAAATTTTATTTATTTATTTGACAGAGAGAGACACAGCAAGAGAGGGAACACAAGCAGGGGGAGTGCGAGAGGGAGAAGCAGGCTTCCCACTGAGCAGGGAGCCCGATGCGGGACTCGATGACCTGAGCGGAAGGCAGACGCTTAACGACTGAGCCACCCAGGTTCCCCCCCATTTTGCTCTTAATATTCCACTATGGATAGGCAATCCATAATTTTATCCTAATCTTCTGCCAATTTATTTGCCTGCCGGGAACTGTCTCTTCATAGTATTGATTATTTAAGTGGTGTTTTCTTTCCTGTTTTTACCTCTTACTAAGCTTTCTGCTGGTGCCCTGGAATTTGGAGAACCGGCTAGCCATATCATTGATCATAGCTATCCTTGTTTGGACAGATTAAATTAAAAAACAATATATATCTCTATATTTGATTAAACCGCATTGCATCTGTGCTTTATAATTTTTTTAAAGATTTGTTTATTTGTCAGAGAGCGAAAGAGAGAGCAAGCATACAAGCAAGGGGAGCTGCAGGCAGAGGGAGAAGCAAGCTCTCCGCTGAGCATGGAGCCAAATGTGGGACTTGATCCCAGGACCCTGGGATCAAGACCTGAGCCAAAGGCTCAGGCTTAACCATCTGAGCTACCCAGGCATCCCTACATCTGTGCTTTAAATTAAATTTTACATCTGATGTCAAGCTACTTCCCTTCATCCTTGGGAGAGGGTTCTGTGATGGAGTTGCGGAAGTAATATTTTTAGGTATTAAGTCTTTCAGAAGAGCTGAATTATGCTGAGTTATGAGTCCCTGGCAGACACACAAAATCACAACCATTTTCTGTTGGTGACACAGTTGCACGCCCAGTGGTTTCTTGGGGGGAGGGCACACCCGCAAACATGGCTCACAGACATCAGCCTTGCTCCTTCTGCCTCCTTCCCTGAACGACCATCACTTCCTCCTCCCACCACCCAACATTTAGTAAAGGGGCAGGACAGCAACCCAGGACCTGGCAAGACCAAGGACATCTTTAAGAAGAAGAACCCTCTGACCTCCCCTTTGCCAAAGTGATTATAGATGAAAACATGCCCGGGGGCAGGGCCAGATGTTCTTGAGAAATGTAAAGGTCAGCTTTTAACTGTTTTCTTGGGCTGTCCTGGGGCTTAAGATTGATGGCAGCTGCCGCTGGAAGTGGGTGCTTTGAGGACCTCAGTGTTCTCCCTCCGGAGGCCTTTGGTTGAACCTTTTCACAGAGAAAGTTAGGGTGGCTTTGGGTTGGCGTCTTTCTCTCCTGTCAGTCAGGAGCTGCAATAGGTGTGGGAAAGGGGTCTAGGACTGTCATAGCTGCTGACCAAAATGAGGAAAGAAACTTCACATCGTTTGGTCTTGGCCTTTGTCCTGACTAATGTGACCTTGAACTACCGGAAGGGGGCTAGGGATCACCAAGGAACATGTGGGAAGTGGGGCTCCCTGCCCCAGCGTTGGCAGTGGTCTTACCAGCCCAGGGCTTGGGGTTTGGATGTGCTGGAGGTAAAAGCACAGCGATGCTTGAGGCTGCGGGGAGGCCTTAGGAGCAGGCTCTGCGGTGGGCTGTTGGACAGCAGTGGGGAGAGCAGAACTGAGGGGAAGGGCAGCTGTGGATCCGGAAGCCCAGCTCCGTGGTGACACACAGGTACATCTGTCTCTTTGCGTCCTGAGAGGTGGCTCCTGGAAAGGTCATGTCAAACAAAGGGCAGGCCTTGGTGGCAAAAGGCTTTGTTCTTATCTGAACTCAGAGACTGGAAGACTGTTTGATGCGGGGTGAGGGCCAAACCAGTGGGGGTCAGAAGGAGGAATGGGACCTGTGATTGGGGGCTGGTGGGAGGGGCCTGAAGGCCCGAGGGAAGAGGTGGGGGAGAAATCTGGAAGCAACTGTTGGATACATTGAACTTGAGCTGCTAGGGGGAGCTTCCTTCAGCCTGCCACAGGGCCTGCTGGGGTCATGCCTTTCTGGTCCTGGAGGATCAGGACCTTGCATGGCAGAGCATTTCGGAGCTGGGAGAAAACCTGGAGAACACTTACCACCTCCTCAGTTTATTTATTTATTTATTTTTTAAGATTTTATTTATTTATTAGAGAGAGACAGCGAGAGCAGGAACACAAGCAGGGGGAGTGGGAGAGGGAGAAGCAGGCTTCCCGCCGAGCAGGGAGCCCGATGCGGGACTCAATCCCAGGACCCTGGGATCATGACCTGAGCCGAAGGCAGACGCTTAACGACTGAGCCACCCAGGTGCCCGTCACCTCCTCAGTTTAGAGTTGGGGAAACTGAGACCCAGGGAAAGGAGTGACCTTCTTTTTCTTTTTTTTTAAAGATTTTTATTTGTTACTTGAGAGACAGAGAGCAGGTGAGAGAGAGAGCACCAGTGGGAAAGAGGGGCAGAGGCAGAGGGAGAAGCAGACTCCTCATTGAGCAGAGAGCCTGACATGGGGCTGGATCCCAGGACCCTGGGACCATGACTAAACCAAAGGCAGACGCCTAACTGACTGAGCCACCCAGGTGCCCCATTCTTTTTTTAAAAATTTCATTTATTTTTTAGAGAGAGAGAGAGCGAGAGGGAGAGAGCATGAACAGGGGAGAGGGGCAAAGGTAGAGGGAGAAGCAGACTCCCTGCTGCTGAGCAGGGAGCCTGATGTGGGACTTGATCCCAGGACCTTGGGATCACAACCTGAGCTGAAGGCGGATGCTTAACTGACTGAGCCACCCAGGTGCCCCAAAGAGTGACCTTTTTTTTTTTTTAAGGTATTTTTTGTTTATTTGAGATAGAGCGAGAGAGCGAGAGAGGGAGCATGAGCGAGGTGGAGGGGCAGAGGGAGAGGGAGAAGCAGACTCCTTGCTGAGTAGGGAGCCCGATGCAGGACTTAATCCCAGGATCCTGGGATCATGACCTGAGACAAAGGTAGACACTTAACTGACTGAGCCACCCACGTGCCCTGAGGAGTGACCTCCTTTTTTTTATTTATTCATTTGAGACACACACACACACACACACACACACACACACAGAGGGAGAGCATGAGCAGGGGGAGAGGCAGAGGGAGAGGGACAAGCAGGCTCCCTGCTGAGTCAGGAGCCCGATGTGGGGCTCGATTCCAGGACCCTGGGATCATGACCTGAGCTGAAGGCAGACGCTCAACCATCTGAGCCACACAAATGCCCTGAGGAGTCACCTTCTTAAGCCTAGGACCTACAGCTGCTGATGCTTGGGCTACTGCTTTTTCCATGGAACCATTTGATCTCGACGGGGCTAGCCCATAGCAGCAACTCCTCACTAGCAGGCCATAGTCCCATCTGTGCCAGGACTCAGGTACCCCGGTAAGGACAAGATCATTGTCTCTGGAATGCTGCCATTGGAATGAACAATGAACGTGGCCACTTGGAGGGAAGGGGTGGCAGGTCACTCCTCTCTCCTAGAACAGAGGAAAATTCCTGATGATTTAGTGTTTTAAGTTAAAGGAATGAATGTCCTAAGGGTAGAATTTCAGGCATTGGCCAGTATGTGAGAGTGTTCTTTCTCTGATGGGTTCAAGCATCTGCCCAGTCCTGGGCTTCTGCGGACGGTGACACAGGCCCTGGTGCTGATGGTATGTAGCCTGTCCATTCAAGCTTCACACTTGACATGGCCACATCTGTGCAGGCTGGGGATCAGATTGACTTGGTCACATCTTAGAAGACAGAGAACAGGACACAGAACAGACATGCCACAGAGGCCTGGGAATCCTGCTGAGGGGCTTGACCCCTAAGGGGCAGCCTGGGGCTTGTGGAGAACAGCAGAGGGTTTGGGGAGAGCCTCAGATGAACCTGCTGACTGTGATTTCCTTGCCATAGGCCCTGTGGGCTGCTCAGCATAAGCACTTAGAGGAGACCAGACAGATCCTCACTCCCCCAGAGCCGCCCTTATCACCCAGAGCAACACCAGAGCCGCTGAGAGCAGGTACCTGGAACGGCTGCCCCAGGTCACATTCTTTTCATAAGTGGAATAACACAATGGCCTTTTTAACTTTCTTATTAATTGACTGTGTTGCAGAAAAAGCAGTCCATCCTCCACCCCCGGCCCCCCTTCTTAGGGCCCTGTTTATGGTGCTGATGAGGCTGGGCTCTTGGCTGGGCTGACAGGAAGGGCAAAGCCCCACACCCCTTGCAAACTCTCATGTGGGGGCTGTGGCTGGAGCTGCCTAGTATCCAGCACTTGCTGTTTAGAGAAACTTCAAGCAGACTTATGGGCTCCCCTGGTTCCTGGTACAACTTGGGGAGTGATGTCAAATAGTGTTGGTAGAGAGCCCTGGAATTCCAGCGGCCCCTTTCCCCCAGCCTCCCTTAGACATTTACTAGCCAGGTGATGTGCTTTTTCTTGGAAGGAGAAACATTGGCACCCCTAGAAAGGGGGCACCGTGGCCTCAGTATTCCACAGCCAGATGTTGGGACAGTCTTGGCGGGTAGAGCCCCCAGGGTCTGTGTAAGTTAGGGGAAGAAGACTGTACATTCAAATACATCTGCATGGTTAGCACTGGGTCTTGGCATTGGGCAGATGGGTCCCTCTAGATAGGCATCAGGGTCTGTATCACCACCGGCATTTGAAAGAAGCAGCTCCAGCTCCAGGTCACCTCTCTGGTCCTAAAGGTGCAGGACACTGGATGCTGTGGGGGTGGAAGATGAGGGGAAGATGGTGGGGATAGAGTGTGGGTGCTGGCTAGGAATGCTGTCTCTGTCTGTGGGGAATCTTGTTTGACCCCCGCCTTCCAGAGTCCAGTGATAGTCCTTTCCCGCAGCTCTTCAGTCCTAGGGTTGTGACAGTGCCCTGTTACCAGCGCTGGGCATAGCCCTATTTCTCCTGGTCTCCTGGTTCCTCTCTAACCGGCCCACACCTTTGTAAATAGACCCTTTTATTTAAACTCTCCTACAGTCATCCTCATGCGAGAGTGCTGTTTGTTCCCTGCTTGGATACTGACAGATGCAAATAGCAGGACCAACAGATAAAAATGACCAGTGGAGCAGAACTGTACACACCCAGAGGCATGAGTGCTAAAGGAATTTGGGGCAGTGAGAGTTCAAGTGGCCTGGGACAGGCAGGAAGGACTTCACAAAGGTCACAGGAGCTGGGACCTTGAAGGGTAGTGGGAACTGAGATGGCTCTGTGCAGCTCCTAGCATGGTGCCCGAAGAATTGGACAGGACTGAACGGGGATGCTTGATAATGCTTGGAATTCAGCAGTACTTGCCAACCCCTTCCCAGCCTGGGTCCCAGTGGGCCACTTGGATTCTTCTGTGCTGGGAGGTTCCCCCCCAGGGAGCCCCTGTGCCCTTCTCACAGGTTGTCAGGTGGCACAGGTGTAAGGGCACGCATCTTAGCTCCCTGGTAGATTCTGGGTCTCGCGTCCTTGCACACCCTCTCCCACCAGTGCCTAAAACTATGCTTTTTTTTTAAATTTAATTTTTTAAAAGATTTTATTTATTTATTTAATTTTAATTTTTACTTTTTTAAAGATTTTATTTATTTATTTGACAGAGAGAGACATAGCGAGAGAGGGAACACAAGCAGGGGGAGTGGGAGAGGGAGAAGCAGGCTTCCCGCCGAGCAGGGAGCCCGATGTGGGACTCGATCCCAGGACCCCGGGATCATGACCTGAGCCAAAGGCAGACGCTTAACGACTGAGCCACCCAGGCGCCCAAGATTTTATTTATTTATTTGACAGAGTGAGAAAGTATAAGCAGGGGGAGAGTTAGAGGGAGAGGGAGAAGCAGCCTTCCCACTGAGCAGGGAGCCCGGCATGGGGCTTAACCCCCCATCTGAGCCACCCAGGCGTCCCTAAAACTACTCTTTGCATAGAGCAAGGTCTAAATAAATATTTATTGACTGAATAAGTTAATGTATGAACGAATGAATCTAGTTCTGCCAGTGTTTGAACATCCAAAGTGTTCCATGCTGAGAGGGGCTGGGGGCACAGAGGTGGGACCAAAGCAGTGAGGGTCCAGAGGGAAGAGTGGCCATCTGGGAATGGAGCTGGGAGGGTCAGAGAAAGCACCTCAGTGGAGATGGCATTTGAATCGAGTCGACTTTGGTTAGTGGGAAAAGGGTGGAAGGGCATGCTAGGCAGAGGTGCAGCGTGAGAAAAATGCCAAAAACGTGCATGGCTTTAAGGGAATGACTAGCGTGGGCTTGCTGAAGAATAGGGTGCTTTTGGAGAGTGGTGAGAGCCAACACTGAAAGGTGGCTGAGGTCGCATTAGGGAGGACTTGAAGACTTAGGGAACCATGAAAGAATTTGGAGTAAGGGAATGACATCACCAGATCTGTTTTGGAAAAGTACCTCTGGTAGTAGGTGTGGCAGAGGGCTTGGAGGTTTAGGGGCCAGTTGGGACACACTGTAGTAACCTAGGCAACAGATGACAAAACCTGAGTGAGGGTCATGGTGGTGGGGGCAGTGAGGTCAGGAGAGAGGTGTAAGGTATGTTGAAAGTAGGACTGATTGCATCTCATGACCTCTCATGGGAAGTGAGTATGGGCGAAGTCAGAGGTGATACATGCCTGGCTGCTAACTGATGTGGCTTTTGAGGGAGATAGGGAACCCAGGAGAGGAGCCCATTTGGGGAAGGAAGTAATTACTTTCATGTCAGGCTAGGTTTAAGGTACTTGTAGAACATTCCTTGACCAGGAACTAGTTTAGAGATGGGTCTGTGGTTCTGGGCTCATCAGCAGAGGGGTGAGAGGTACAACTCAGGAGAGTGTAGAGTGAAGACCAGAGGGCCAAAGACGGAGCCTTGAATCCCCCAACTTTTAAGGGACAGCCATTGTAGAAACCAGAGAAGATGGCAGGAGAGCCAGGGGTCAGAATGAGGAGAGCCCTGAGATGGGGTCACTGAGTCTCAGAGAAGAGCAGATGATGAGCCCAGAGTCTTGAGTGCACGGAGAGCTTGCCCCACTGAAACTGAATCATTTCCATGTAAAACCGTCATGGTGGTCAAGGGAAGCATTGCTTCTCCCCATGGAGTTCTGACATTGTGGGCAGATGGAGAGAGGTGTAAAATCAGGGCCTGGAGTTGATAAGGAGGTCCGAAGGTCCTAGATGGGCCTCAGATGACAGCAGGTGTCATAATCACAAGACTGTCCGATCCTGGGGGTGCAGCCCTTTGCTTGCTGATGAGATAGGCACAGGGGACCCTGGGCTGACATGATGTGTAATACCTGGGTTCTGTCAGTGATGAGGGGCTGCAGAACCTTTACCTCTGCTCCTCAGCTGTCTTATGTGTCAACAGCTCCTGACTCCCTTGAGCTTTTTATTTGTTTGTTTGTTTAAATTTGTTTCTTAAGATTTTATTTATTTATTTGACAGAGAGAGACACAGCGAGAGAGGGAACACAAGCAAGGGGAGTGGGAGAGGGAGAAGCAGGCTTCCCGCCGAGCAGGGAGCCTGATGCGGGGCTCGATCCCAGGACCCCGGGACCGTGACCTCAGCCGAAGGCAGACGCTCAACGCCTAAGCCACCCAGGCGCCCCTTCCTTGAGCTTTTTAGAAGGCTGAAGTTGATGGTGCTAAAATCACTCCATATTTCAGTCAGAGAGCAGCTTATATCTTAGGGAAATCAACGCCCATGTCCCTCCTTAACTCATAATTTATTAGGGATGAGCAATCTGGAGAACTTACCCATATTGACTCCATATTACAGATGGAGGAAGCCAAGGCTTGGAGCCGACAGAACTAGGACCTCATGGGCACCGGGTGGCTCAGTCGGTTAAGCGGCTGCCTTCAGCTCAGGTCTTGACCTCAGGGTCCTGGGATCGAGCCCCTTGTTGGCTCCCTGCTCAGCGGGGAGCCTGCTTCTCCCTCTGCCTCTGCCGGCTGCTCCCACTGCTTGTGCTCTCTCTCTCTGTCAAACAAATAAAATCTTAAAAAAAAGAACTAGGACCTCAGCCCTGCAGGGATGGCTCAGAGTGGTTTCCCTGCTACTCTGTGGTGGTAGTGCTATCTCCGAGCCCCTCTGCTTTCCAGGGGTGGCCCCGTGGAAATGTCGGGCTCCCCGCTCTGGGCCGGTATGCAGAAGAACCCGGGCAGTGTGTGTGCCTTACAGGTCACTTTGAGAAGTCCTGATCTGAACCCTGAGCTCCATTGATTAGAGTCAAATTCTGTTTTTTTTTCTTTAAAGATTTCATTTATTTATTTGAGAGCGAGAGAGCATGAGCGGGGTGAGGGGCAGAGGGAGAAGCAACAGGGCTCAATCCCAGGACCCTGAGATGGTGACCTGAGCCAAAGACAGAAGCCCAACCCATTGAGCCACCCAGGCGCCCCTAGAGTTGAGTTTTGATGACATCGCACAGGAAAGTTAACTTCACATAGGAAACACCCCCCCCAACACCCATGAGTTCGTTCGTTCCCAGTCTTTCTTTTTCTTTCTTTTCTCTTTCTTTCTTCCTTCCTTCCTTCCTTCCTTCCTTCCTTCCTTTCTTTCTTTCTTTCTTTCTTTTTCTTTCCTTCCTTCCTTCTCTCTCTCTCTCTCTCTTTCTTTCTTTCTCTCTCTCTCCTTTCTTTCTTTCTTTCTTTCTTTCTTTCTTTCTTTCTTTCTTTCTTTCTTTCTTTCTTTCTTTCTTTCTTTCTCTCTCTCTCTCTCTCTCTCTCTCTCCCTCTCTCCCTCCCTCCCTCCCTCCTTTCCTTCCTTTTTTAAGATTTATTTATTTATATGAGAGAGAGAGAACACGAGTGGCAGGGAGAGAAAATCTCAAGCAGACTCCATGCTGCACGTGGAGCCGGACTTGGGGTTCAATCTCATGACCCTGAGATCATGACCTGAGTCGGAACCAAGAGTTGGACGCACTTAACCAACTCCGTCATCCCGGCGCCCCATCCATGAGTTATTTCTAAAGTGAAGATCAACCCATGTCATCGCCTGCTTGCAATCCTCCGGTTGCTTCCTATTGCCATTATAAAATCCAAGCTGTGCAGGAAGTCCTGTGAGGCCCCTGCTGCCCCAGCCCTGCCCTTCACCCCCATCTCTTTTGTCCCCTCTCCGTCTGTGCTAGCCACTCTGGCCATCGCCTTCTCAACCTTGGAGCTTATTTCTGGCTCAAAGTTTTTGTGTGAACTGTATCGTCTGGTTTGGAATATCCTTCCCCGGGCCAGTCTGTGGGGCCTCGCTAAGATGTCCCTTCCTCAGAGAGCCAATAACATGTCCCACTAAAGCCAGCCGCTCTTTTCTCCGATTCTTACTTATTTTCCTTTCCATTCACGGTTATTAGCTTACTGGTTCTTATCACTGCCCATGCTGGATATTTATTTATGTACCTCACCAGAATGTAAAGGCCATGAGGAAAGGGACTGTCTTATTTATTCATCATTATGCCCTAGTGCCCAGGGCAGAGCCTGGAAAAGTGCTCAGCAAAGACGTGTAGGTCAGCTGTGTGCATGCCTAGAACCAAGCTGAGAGCCGGGAGCTTGTCATCTAGGACAAGACTGCTCCTGTTCATGGTTGCCAAGGGCACGAGCGAGGGTGTGTGTGGCTGACTCCATAAAAACTGTTGGCTCCAGGGAGGTTGGGTGCTTGAAAGCACAAATTTTGGCCTCCGGTAGATGTGAATTCAGATCTCAGTTCTGCCCCTTTGGAGAATTTCTTTATTGTGGATACTTCACTTTCCTCATTTGCTTTTTATTTTTAATTATGGTAAAGTATACATGACATAAAATTTACCGTCTTAACCATTTTTAAATATACAGTTCAGTATTGTTAAATATATTCACATTGTTGTGCAACCAATCTTCTGAACTCTTTTCATCTTGCAAAAGTGAAACGTGCCTGTTAAACAATAAGTCCCCATTCCTTCCTCCCCTCAGCCCCTGGCAACCACCATTCTTTCTGTTTCTGTGAGTCTGACAACTCCGAGGACTTCATATAAACAAAATCATACGTAATTATCTTTTTGTGACTGGCTTAGTTCGCTTAACATAATGTCCTCAAAGTTGATCCATATTGTAGCAGGTGTCAGAATTTCCTTCTTTTGTTAGGGCCGAATAGTATTCCATTATATGTGTATGCCACATTTTGTTGATGCATTCATCTGCTGATGGACACTTGGGTTATTTCTGTATTTTGGCTAGTGTGAATAATGCTACAATGAGCAGGAGTGTACAATTATCTTTTCAGGACCTTACTTTCAGTTCTTTTGGGTATATACCCAGAAGTGGGATTGCTGGATCATACGGTAATTCTATTCTTAGTTTTGTGAGAAGCCACCATCCTGTTTTCTGTAGTGGCCACACCATGTCTCATTCCGATCAGTAGTGCCTAAGCGTTCCCTTTACACCAAATTCTTGACACCTCAACTCTTCTCTCTTCTCTTTTTTCCTGATAGTAGCCATCCTAATGGGCGCGAGGTGGTATCTCCTTGTGGTTTTGATTGGCATTCCCTGATGATTGGTGATGTTGAGTGTTTTTCCTCGTTTTTAAAGTGTGTGTGACACCAGTCTCACTAGGTAGTTAGGAGGCTTAAAGGAGATACAAGTGCTTAGTAAAATCAATTATTATTTTTTCCTTTTTTTTAAGCCGAGGAGAGGCAGAGGGAGAGGGAGAGAGAGAATCTTAAGGGGGTTCCATGCTCAGTGCAGAGCCTGATGTGGGGCTGGATCCCATGACCCTGAGATCACGACCTGAGCTGAAATCAAGTCAGATGCTCAGCTGACTGAGCCAGATGCCCCAATTTTTTTCTAATTTAGAGAATCAGCCCAAAGCCCAGGTTCTCAGGAGGCATGTATGAAGGACTGTGTATGGCACTAGGTCTGTCTGTTGGATGCTGG
This sequence comes from Zalophus californianus, assembly GCF_009762305.2. Classification (NCBI taxonomy): domain Eukaryota; kingdom Metazoa; phylum Chordata; class Mammalia; order Carnivora; family Otariidae; genus Zalophus; species Zalophus californianus. Next base: position 85,408,168 of record NC_045606.1, read on the forward strand.
GTCTCCCTGGAAACTCATTTTATCGGCACTATTCCCTGTAGCCCGGGAGGGTGAAAGCTTCTAAATGAGTTAAGTAACTTGTTCAGGGGGTGGGCTGCAGAGAGATAGGCCCAGGGTGTCCCAGAGTACTCATTTCTCCATGAGCACTGGGTATCACCTGTCCCCTGCCTCAGTTTCTCCCTTTGTCACAAAAGAGCCCACCCTGGGGAGAGGCAAGATTCACAGTAATGACTAAATAATAGTTCTGAAACCTATCCTGAAAGCCTCAGTTCTGTGCATGGGACTCAGAGTGGCATGGGGTGGCCTCTGCTCTGTTCCTTCTCACAGGTTTACTGCCTGCCCAGGGGATAGGTTCTGATTGCCAGAACCCACAACTAGCCCTAAAAGCCCCTTTGAAGTGAAGCAACCACTTTTAAGTGCAGTCAGCTCAAGATAACCCTATACTTCCTGCTCCCAACCCAAGAATGCCTCCTGCCCCCACTCAGTGCCCATCCCTGGGAGGGGTTGTTCCCAGCACTCTGGAATCATATGTTTCCATGTGTGATGGTTGTGCTGTTTTGTTTTGTGTTTTTCTTCTGTGAAAATGAGAGATAAATATGTTTCTAGTAGGAGAACACTAAGCAGGACTACAGAACAGTTCTATGGGTTGGTAAAGAGAGGCTAGGAAAGAAAAGGAAAGAGGGAGGATTGGCAAACTCAGAGCTGAAGCAGAAGACACTATGACAGGACATGACATGTGGGGTCAGTTTTTCCCTAAGGCTGGGGGGATCTGACGTCAGAAAGGCAGGAAGGAAAGGTCTGGAAACCTGTGGGTCTTTGAGAAGGTAGGGGTTAGGGAGAGGGTATAAAGGAGCTTGGTTGTGACCCTGTCAGTTTCGCACTTGTACTGCCTGATGGTGGGGAGGATGCTCTTCATGCTCTGAGCCTGAACTGGTTGGGGGCCATACTGGTGAGGTTACCGTGTCAAGCCCGTGGGCCGCCACAGCTGATTGTCCAAGTGCAAGGCAGGGAGGGAGGGACTTCAGGGGCAAACTTGGCTTTCAGTTCCTCCTCCACCCACCTTGACTGTATGACTGTTTGTCAAGGTGTTGGAACCTTTGTCTCCATTTCTGTGAGATGGACTGTTCACACCCACCTTTTAGGGGTGTTAAGAGGACTAAAGAAGATAAGCTGTATAAAGTGTCTGCCATATATCATATCATAAGATCTGGAGGCATTTCCTTCTTAAGTGGTAGGACCAGGGCTGTTGGTGATGGTGTTTGGCCTCCATCTCTAACCCCTGGCTACAACAGGCTTGCCTCTTCAAGTTCATGCATGGGCTCTTTGCCCAAGGGGTCAGAGATGCCCTCACCACTTGTCTTACTGATGGGTCCACCCTGCTCCCACCTTGCTGGCGCACTTGCTATCCCAAAGGCCAAGTGGTGATGTTCGCGTTCAAGGATAGTAGCTTCAGGTGGGCATAGGCAGAAAGTGTGCAGTCACCATCTGCACACTAACCCTAACCCTAACCCGCACTGATGCCATCTGGCCACCATGGTCTGGTGCTCCCTTGGTAGAAGCTGCAGCTGAGGGAGCTCTGGAACTGCAAGTGTGCTGGGGAGCCCTGGCTGTGTGCCCCAGGCCTGTGCTAGGTGGGGAACAATCCAGCACTGAGCCAGTACCTGCAGTTTAGGGGCTGGACTGTGGGTGGCAGGTTGAGGGGGGATTCCAGGGAAGGAGGGATTTGTGCAGTTGATGCTTAAAATGGCCTTCAACCCATGTAACAGACAGTTATCTCATAAATCTTCCCAACGGCTCATAAGCAAATTCCTTCCACCTCCTGCTTTTTGTGACTTCCTTTCCCCTTTGAAGCTGGTTGTAGAAACCGGGAATCAGCTAGGTGAAACTGGGGTGGGCAGAGGGATGCTGAGATTTCACACCCAGTGCTCTTTCAGGCCCCCAAGAGATTCTTTTGTTTTTATTTTTATTTATTTTTAATTGTAAACAATAACCTAAACTTTACTATTTTTAAAAATTTATTTATTCATTTAAAATAATCTCTATACTCAATGTGGGGCTTGAACTCACAACCCCAAGATTAAGGATTGCATGCTCTTCTGACTGAACCAGCCAGGTATCCCTAAACTTTTTTATTTTAACCATTTTTTTTAGAGGTGGGGGAGGGGCAGAGGAAGAGGGAGAGAGAGAGAATCCCAAGCAGGTGCCATGCCCAGCGCAGAGCCCCATGTGAGGCTCGATCTCACGACCTGAGCTAGAATCAAGAGTCAGGTGCTCAACCAGCTGAGCTGCCCAGGTGCCCCTATTTTAACCATTTTTAAGAGTACAGTAGTACTAAGTTTGTCCACATCATTGTGCATCAAATCTCCAGTACTTTCTCGTCTTGTAGAACTGCAGCTTTCTCCCCATTTCTACCTCTTCCAGGCCATGGCAGCCACCATTCTGTTTTCTGTCTTATGAATTGGACTACTCTAGGGACCTCATATAAGTGAAATCGTACAGTATTTGTCTTTTTGTGACTGGCTTATTTCGCTTAGCAGAATGTCTTCAGGGTTCACCCATGTAGTTGTGCGTGACTGGATGGCCTTTTTAAAAGGCTGAATAATATTCCATTGTATGGATTTACCACCTTTACTTACCCATTCATCTGTCAGTGTAGTGTTCAGCTTAGATTTTGATTCTGATCCAACTGGCCATTATTTTTATTTTTAAAAATATTTTATTGATTTATTTGCACATGTGAGAGAGCCCGAGTGGTGGGGGAAGGGCAGAGGGAGAGGGAGAAGCAGATTCCCTGCTGAGCAGGGAGCCCAATGCGGGGCTTGATCCCAGGACCCTGGGATCACCGCCTGAGCCCAAGGCAGATGCTTAATTGACTGAGCCACCTGGGGCTGCCCAACTGGCCATTACTGAGTACCCACTGAATGCTGCCGACTATTGTGGTGTCTTGGATACCCATTACTGAGATGTTCTCACATTGTCAGGAACGTCCACTGCAGGTTGACGCAAGTAGGGTCTTTGTACTCTCCTGCCCTCCTTACTCCTAAGGCTCCGTTGTCTTGCCAGAGCAGCCCTCAAAGGATTCAGCTATAAACCTGTGCTGCTTTGATAAGCATTAAAAAAAATGAAAACCATAAAAAAAGAACAAACAATGGATTTTGTAGCTGAAAAAAGTTTGGAAACTTCAGCTTTATCTCATTTGGTCATCGTACCACCATGTGAGATTTGCGTGGTCCCCATTTTTCAGAGGAGGAAACAGAAGGATTAAGATCTAGAGGGGGGAGAGGCTGGAGGCAAGAGGAGGCTGGGAAGGTGCAGGGTGCCTGGGGGGCTCAGCCAGGAGTAGGGCGAGTGCCTGCTTGGGAAGGAGTGCCCTTATGTTTTGTGCCCTAGACACAACCTTGCTTGCACCGTAGTGAGGCCGTGGCTGGAGGCTGAGCCTGGGAGAGGCCTCCCCACGGCCGGGAGCAGTTGTCCACAGCCCTAGGATCTGACAGCCCCCCTGAGATGGGCTTACCCTGCAAGGGGCACTGGGTTGGAAGTCAGGGAGTCATCTGGGAGCTGGGCTCCTGGTAAGCAGGGTTTGGCCTGAGAGCAGCAGAACCCTGGCACCAGGCACATTCTCTGCTTGTCCCTTTTCTCAGGTGTTTGGTCCTGAAGACTGCTTCTCAGTGTCCCTGAGAGGAGCCACCTGAAGGTGCTGCGAGGCAGATGAAGAAACCCACAGACATGCAGGGCTTATGCAGATGCTTCATGCCTCCAGAAGGAGGTGTGGGCAACTCCGTTGCATTTAAAACATCTTGGAGTTAGGAATTGTGGGTGGAGGTCTCAGGCCCACAGAGCCATCTCCCCAGCTGCTCCCTACGTGGCCAGGGCACTAGGAAACCTCTGTTCCCGGGGGCCGCTGCTGAGTCATAAACACACGGGACACATTTCAACAGAAATGCCCATTTGTTAAGTTTCAGGTGACTTTCTCAGTCTCTTCCACTTATATCCAGGACAGTCCCAGAGAATTTAGCTCTGGTCATGACCACCTCTTTCCAGGGGCACTTCTGGAGAAGCAGGCCTGACCTCTCTTTGCCTCTCTCAGTCAAGCTGCCTATTCCATGAATGGGTGGGTCCTGGGGGCAGAGACCCTTAATCTGCTCACCTCTTCCATCCATCACATTGGGACAGAGTGCAGTCATCCGTGTGTCAGGAGAGGGGGACGGTGAGTGAGAATGTGGGGGTCAGCTGTGTGGAGGGACAGGTGCTGAGGTATTTGGGGGCTGCAGAGGCAAAGGGACATCCTGGGAGCCTGAGGAGTTGTCCTCTAGTCCTGTCCACCATGAGCAGGCAAGGAACTCAACCTCTCAAGACTGTTTCCTCATTTATAACGTGGCAGTAGTAATATTTGCCTCTTCGGCTTGTTGAGACAATCAAATGAGAAGCTGGTGAGAAAGCACTTGACAAAGCAGAAAATGTTCTGCTGGAGGGAGGCTTTATTTGTACCTCTGAGGAATGGATGGTGGAGGAAAGAAAAATGTTGATATTTGGGGAGAGAAAGGCATGGGCTAGGAGTATTAGGGACAAGATGATGAGGAGAAGTTTGGAATTTGTAGATACTGAGGAGAAAAGGGGAGGGGAAGAGGTAGATAAGCTGGAAAAAGGAGATGCTAGCATCTACCAAAATGGTGTGAGGGATGGTGTGTGTAGTGTGTGTGTGGTATGTGCGTGGTGTGTATGTGCTGTGTGCGGTATGTGTGGTCTAGGTGTGTGGGTGTGAATATGTTATTTGTGGTGTATATGTGTGGTATGTGTGGGGTGTGTGTATGTGGATTATGTGTGGGGTATGTGTGTGTCCCTGTTAGTTTCCCACCCTGTTATAGCTTCCTCTGCCTCAGGCTACTCTTCAGGACTCTCTAACGGTCGTGGTCGGGTCAGCCAGCCTGGGCCTGCCACCTGGTGGCCATGAGTGGCAGGGTGACTGGAGTCTCTCTCAACCAAGGCTGTAGGTTGGACCCTTCCTCTTCCAGAGTCTGTTGCTGTTGCTGTTGCTTCCTCTCCTATTTTCTTTTTGTTTCTGCTCTCCCTGGCCTCATTTCTACACCCTCTGATTCTTCCACCTCTGTTCCCAAGGACGGTGGGTTTCTCCCTGGGTTCCCCCAAACTTCTCAAACATAAGTGGGGGTGATAAATCCAAAGCTGCCAGGCTCCCAGCGCAGTTGTGAGGGTAAAATGGATGATGGGGGGGTGCGAAAGGATTTTGTAGATCTCAGGCCCCTTGTGAATGACAGTATCAGTGTGACAACAGGTGCAATCGTTCCTAATCAGGTGGCCGTTTGTGGAACAGTTCCTTTAGGACCCCAGAGGAATTTCCCTCCCTGCCAGGACTTCAGGCAGTGACTGGGTGACCCCAGTGAGTGGGTGGGGGATGTCACTGGGTTCAGGCATTTTTACTCCACACAATACACAACTGCTTTGTTTTTCCTAAGTAGGATTTTTAAAACAAACAAAGAAATTACTGCAGGCTAACAGAATTACATTGTGCAGATTTCCAAAACAAACACTGTGACTAATGGCCGGTGTGCTGTACAGGTATTGATCTGCTTTTAACTACTGATCCTGGCTCCCTTAAGAGCTGGCCCTGGACCTTTAAGACACAGCCAGCTGAATGGGTTGGTGTCTTTGCTCTGCTCCTGTGATGATTCATTCACTCATTTGTTTCTGATGCAACAAGTATTTACTAACTGCTCAGCACACACCTGGCACTGTGCCTGACGTGGGGGTCAAAAAGATGAATAAAATGCACACCTCTCAGGGGCGCCTGGGTGGCTCAGTTGGTTAGACATCTGCCTTTGGCTCAGGTCATGGGTTCTGGGATGGAGCTCCCTGCTCGGCGGGGAGTCTCCTTCTCCCTCTGCCTTTGCCCTCTCTCCCCCAGCTTATGTGAGCACTCTTTCTCTCTCAAATAAATAAAACCTTTAACAAAACAAAACACACACCTCTCGAGGGTCTTGACTACGGGGTAGGAAACTTCTTTAGGATAAGTTCTTCCATGAGGCTGTTAGCAGGGGTCTCCACCTGCACTGAAGCTGTGGTCCCCAACGGGGTCTGGTGTGGCGTGGTGGCATTCAAGATGTGGTGGTTTAGCGGTACACAAGCATGGGTCTCAGCAGGCTCATCTGTGTAAAAACTTGTATCCTGATGCTCAGAGATCTTAGTACATTAGGTCTGGGGTTGGACTCAGGAGTCTGACTTCTATAAAGCTACTGGAAAGTCAGGTTTATAACCCCTTCTTTAGGCTGTGGCTGGGATAGGACAGTGGAGAAAAGGCAGTGGATTTCAAGGTGACTGGCTTGTGGCTTCATGGGAGAGGGTGGCTCTCAAAACAGCCTGCTACTTGCACCTTGCTGGAGTAGGACACGGAGAGCTGGGTCTACGCCGTGTGTTCTGTGGCCTGACAGAGCTCTGTGGACTGGCTGGCCTGGCTTGACTGAATCATGGAAAAGCTGCTTATCCACCTTCTTGGCCAAACATCACCAGAAAGATTCACTTCAGGAAAGAAAGCAGCTCTGTATCTATGGCAACATTTCCAAAAGTATGCTCTGGAAACATGAATTCAAAGTAATTTATAAATATTAATGCATAAATATTAATTTCAAATGTAGAGAGAAAGAAAGAAGAAGAGCTATTGACTCATGATCAACTCAAATTAAGATACACTGGTGTAAAAATAAAGTGTTTTTTTTAAGTAGCTTACTCAGAGATTTTGATAAGATGACTTTCTAGGTGGGGTGGTGTTGCATTCAGCATTTCCCAAATGTATTTATTTGGCCATGGAGCTCTTTTTGTGAGCCATCTCTTCTCTTCACACTAGGGTTCTGGGGAGCATTAGTTTGAAAGAAGCTTTTTTTTTTTTTTTGTTAAGGTTTTATTTATTTGTCGGGGGGTGGGTGGAGAAAGAAAGAGAGAGGGAGCCCGATGTGGGACTCGATTCCAGGACTCTGGGATCATGCCCCGAGCCAAAGGCAGACATTTGACTGAGCCACCCAGACGTCCCTGGAAGAAACTTCTTTACAGTTTCGCTGTTCTTCCTCTCCACCTACAAGGTAAGAGAACAAATCGGTGAGACCTCAAACCAGGCTGGCACTCTTTTTTTTCCTAAGATTTTATTTAATTTACTTGAGACAGAGAGGGAGAGAGAGAGAGAGAGAGAGAGAGAGAGAGAGAGAGAGAGAGCGAGCACAAGCAGGGGGAGCAACAGAGGGAGAGGGAGAAGCAGGCTTTCTGCTCAGCAGGGAGCCTGACTCGGGGCTCGATCCCAGGACGCTGGGACCCCAGAATGATGACCTGAGCCGAAGGCCGACGCTTAACTGACTGAGCCACCCAGGCACCCCTAGGCTGGCACTCTTAACAGGAGTGAAAGCCTTATTTTTATGTATAAGGCACAGGTATCCTTATAGTACATAAAAAGATAGAGGGTATGTATCTGTGGTATTAAATTTCATGGGGCAGGGAGCAGTTGGGGGGGAAAGAGCCTCCTCCACGAGCAATGCTGAGGAATGCTGGCAGACTTCCAGCCAGTCAGACTGGGATTGGGGGACAGCTCTGCCACTGTGTGACCTTGAGGTAAGTTATTTGAGCTTCAGATTCTTCACCTGGGAAATAGAGATTCTCACCACCTCATGAGATCTCTGTGAGCTTTACTGATGGTGTTTGAAAAACAGAGGCTAAAGACATACCTTTAGGCCTGAACCTTTGCATCCATTGTGGGATTGCCGCAGAGTTGGCCAATCATCTTGGGCTTTTCTGCCTTTAGGCTGTAGACAGAAGCATAAAGATACATGAAGCTTGGTACAGCAGGTCTAAGGAAACAAAAATGGGAAAATACTATTTTAGCTTATAAGGTAAACAAAGAAGTAGTTTTACCTGGAAGGGGGTCCCCAGCAAGTGAGAGCAGGTGGTCACGGGTAGCTGCAGCACCACCTGCGGGGCACTCCACTGCTCCCCTGGGCAACAGGGTCCCAGACCCAGGGAATAGCTACTTCATCTTGCAGGCCCAGCCTGCTGGGTGTCAGAGGCTGGGATAGACACTGAGGTGGGTGAGGCAGGCCAAGGAAGGAAATGTCCGCTACACCTAAAAATAGTGTGGGAGGGAACAGGAAACAGAAACTTTGGGCCAACATGGAAATGCTTTCTGAATTATCAGGAAATCAGGATTAAGAGCTGTGGGAGCAGACACTACCCTGCGGCAAAACTGCAGGTCCCTGTGAGCCCTCTCCGTGGAAGGAAATGGAGGAAGCCAGACTTGGGCTCTGGTGGGGAATGGGGACTAACTGGGAAAACATTAGGTTCAGTCCTTTGCTGCATTACTAACACAGCATATCTGTATCCCCTTGATCTTTAATTGCATGGAGAGGCCAACAGTTTTCTTGTTCCCAGATGAAAGGGGTTCTCAGGACGTGAAACTTTGAGTTTTAAAACCAGGGAAGTCCTGGGCAAACTGGTAAGTTGGTTACCTGACAACACAATGCTTAAATCTCCCAAACTTTAGTGCAGGGGGTACAATCCTGCCTACACAGAGCATCACCTGGGGGAGTTCTTAAAAATCTCAGGACCTAGGGGCGCCTGGGTAGCTCAGTCAGTTAAGCGTCTGCCTTCAGCTCAGGTCCTGATCTCAGGGTTCTGGGATCGAGCCCCATGTCGGGCTCCCTGCTCAGAGGGGAGCCTGCTTCTCCCTCTCCCTCTGCTCCTCTCCCCCACCCCTCTCTCTTTCAAATAAATAAAATCTTAAAAAAAACAAAACAAAACATCCCAGCACCTAGACTGCAGTCAGACCAATTAAGTTAGACTCTCAGGGTGGGACCCAGGCATCTGCATTTTATTTTTTTTACTTAGGATTTTATTTACTTGAGAGAGAGAGAGAGCCAGCGCACATGAGCAGGGGGGAGGGGCAAAGGGAGAAGCAGACTCCCACTGAGCATGGAGCCCATCCGATCCAGACTCCATCCCAGGACCCTGGGATAATGACCTGAGCTGAAGGCGGAGGCTTAATTGACTGAGCCACCCAGGCACCCCCAGGCATCTGCATTTTTCTTTAAAAAATTTTTTTTTTATTTGAGGGAGAGAGAGAGAGAGCATTTGAGAGAGAGCATGAGCAGTGGGAGGGAGAAGCAGGCTCCCTGTTGAGCAGGGAGCACTGATATGGGGGCTTGATCCCAGGAACCCAGGATCAGATGCCTACTGACTGAGCCACCCAGGTGCCCCCAGGCATCTGCATTTTAAAAAAACTCTGTAGGTGGGTGATTCCTATGAGCAGCTAACGCTGAGAATCATGGCTTTACTGTGGATTAAGTATCACCTGGGGCCTGTTTTCCAGGCTTCCCCACCAGAGATTCTCAGTATATATGATCTGCAGTGGAAGCTGGGGACGTTTCTCTTAAAACTAAGTCAGCAGTGATACCCATGCAAGGGTTCCCCGGGGCACACTTTGAAAAACACTGGTCTAGAATCTTACTCTCTTGTGGATGTATTAGCTTTATTTTTTTTTTTTAAAGATTTTTATTTATTTATTGAGAGAGAGAGAGAATGGTAGAGAGAGAGCATGAGACGGAAGAAGGTCAGAGGGAGAGGCAGACTCCCTGCTGAGCAGGGAGCCCGATGCGGGACTCGATCCCGGGACTCCAGGATCATGACCTGAGCCGAAGGCAGTCGCTTAACCGACTGAGCCACCCAGGCACCCTGGATGTATTAGCTTTAAACAGAAGGTGATGTTCTGATCAATCAAAACATTTATTCAACACCTACACACTGAAGGACTATAGGGGTTCCAAAGATGACTCAATTAAGGTCCCTCTTCTAAAGGCAATTAACTTCTAATGAGCAAGACAGACACACTTTAGGGCAGCTGGTGACAAGTCATCCCTGGAGAAAAAAATCTAGGATTGAACCGATGAATAGCATTGGGTTGAGCACCAGAATTCCTGGGCTGTTATCACGACCCATATATTAATGAGCTATGTGTGCAACCCTGGGAAAATGATCCCCGTTTGCTCGTCCTCATCTTCCTTAGCCATAAATTGCATGGTTTGGACGACCTGACTTTCTTTTCTTTTCTTTTCTTTCTTTCTTTCTTTCTTTCTTTCTTTCTTTCTTTCTTTCTTTCTTTCTTTCTTTCTTTCTTTCTTTCTTTAAGATTTTATTTATTTGACAGAGAGACAGTGAGAGAGGGAACACAAGTAGGGGGAGTGGGAGAGGGAGAAGCAGACTTCCCGCTGAGCAGGGAGCCCAATGCGGGGCTCGATCCCAGGACCCCAGGATCATGACCTGAGCTGAAAGCAACCGCTCAACCGACTGAGTCACCCAGGCACCCCTGGACGACCTAATTTCTAAGGCCCTGCTTCGTCTGAAGCTGACTATGAGCCTGGCCAGCACATCCTGTTTGGAGAGCAGAGTATGTAGGGCTCTGGGCAAGCATGGGGATGCTATGGGCAAACTCCTTGTATCCTGTGAGGAGGTAACAGCACTTTTTGCTAAAAAGAAAACAGGGGTGCCTGACTGTAGAACATGCGACTCTTGATCTCAGGGCAGAGCTCCCTTAAAAAAAAAAGAGAAAACACATTTGCATGGGGAGAAGAGAGTTAAAGTCATAGGGTCCCACATGGAGGTCCCCATCGGGACCTAGGGGGCACCTGAGTTGACTATAGCATTTGTTGCAGATGGTGAAGGATAGAACAGAGCTTTCCAGCAGGTGTACTAGCTTGCTAAGGCTGCCATAACAAAGTACCACAAACTGGGTGGCTTAAACGACAGAAATTTATTTGGAGATCAAGGTGTGGGACCATGCTCCTTCAGAAGGCACTAGGGAAGGATCTGTTTCAGGCCTTTCTCCTAGCTTCTGGTAATTGCTCAGTTTGTGGAAGCATAATGCCAGTCTTCACATGGAGTTCTCCCTGTGTTCAAATTTCTCCTTTTTATAAGGTTATCAATCATATTGGATTGGGGGCCCAGGCTACTCCAGTAATGATTCATGTTAACTGATTATATCTGCAATGACCTTACTTTCAAATAAGGTCACATTCTGAGTTACTAGAAGTTAGGACTTCCACACAGGAAATTGGGGGGGACACAATTCAACCCACATCAGTGGGGATGCACTAATAGTAACGGCTAAACAGATTCAATTACTGAAGAAGGCTTAGAGGTCCAAAATGATAGTGCTTGCAAACCTACAATTTATTATAGCATAGCAACATCATCAAAGCAGAGATACCATCACAGCCAGAGGCTGCTCATGGCAAGGGGCCTAGGGAAGCCAAGTCCCAGCTCCTATTGCCTCCCTCTGTTAAGGTCCGTGGCAGGGCATGCTCTTTCAAATCAGGAATCACCAGTGGGTACATGGAACACTTCAGAGCCCCAGATTCTTGGCCCCGGTTTCTTATAACTTGTCATGCAAGCATATCCTCACTATATAACCCCTTCCAAATGGCAGAGCCTCTGGGTGGGTGGCAGTGCTCATCTAGACCAGGTGCAAATCATCAATCTCATTGCTACCAAAGCACAATTTTGACAAGCTCGTGCAAAACACCCCAAACTCCTTGGGGGCATTGTTATAAAGCAACACTATTAATCAGTGTGCTCATGCCTTAACCAGGGTCAGTCCCAGGTGAATCCCAGACCTGCTGGAATTAACCCTTATAGCTGGGGGGCAGAAGGAGATCACACAAGTGACCCTCTTCACTAGGTACTGAGTTCCTCCTTCTGTATTTCAATTTGTGTGAAATTCACATGGACCTTAAGAATAAAAATCGGAGGCTGTTTGAGAGACCAGGCCATTCTGTTCCCTTTGTCACTGGCCTTGGTTTGGGGGCTAGTGGTTTAAATTTATTTATTTTTATTTTTTTTAGTAATCTCTACACCCAGTGTGGGGCTTGAACTCATGACCCTGAGATTAAGAGCCAAATGCTCCTCCAGCTGAGCCAGCGAGGTACCCCTGGGGGCTGGTGGTTTAAATCTTTTATGTGCATGTTTTTTAGGTCTTCTGTAGCTCCAGCTACTAGGGTCCTTTTTTCCTTCTTGCTGCTTTCCTGAACCACTGCCCAGGCAGTTTTGGTCCAAGATGCCCTCAGCATATGATGTGTGGGACAGAAGCCTCCATGCCTGCCCTCTGGGACTATGCTGACAGTCCCTTGCTGTCACAGGGAAGTGGGCATGAAGGGAAGCCCACTGATGTGAGTGAGCCCAGTGGCCTGGGCAGGTGCCGATGGGTAATTGCCCATGCTCATTTAGCTTCAGGAGGGCGATCCAGAACTGGGGGTGCAAAGAGCCTGGGCAGCTCTTGGGAGCAGGAACAAGAATGAGTTGGAGTCCTGGTTCAGTTGACTGATGATCTATAGGAAGCAGCATGCTAAGGGCCACCGTAGGCTCAAATAGGCAGTAAGAGCCCCAAATCCCAGGTATAGGGGAAGCCGAGGGTCCAGATGCTTTCCATAGCCATTTCTTCTACATGGAGGTAGAGCAGGAACCAGAATTGGGAGTGAAGCTTGCAAAGTGAAGTGAATAGTAGAACGAGCAGAGCAAGACAGTTGGTAAGGCTGATGGGTGCTGAGTCCCCAGAGGGTCTCCATTATTTCCAGCCCACCAGGAATAGCCCAGAGCTTGGAGACTGGCTGAATCTGCAGAGATGGCAAGGGGCCCAGGGAGAGGTGACAGAGGAAGAAGCCAGGCAGGCCTTGCAGTCAAAAAGCCCTGAGACAAAGGGCAGAGAAGACCGAGGCCTCAGTGGGGTTTCCTGGCAGTGCTGAAGCAGTGTTGGAGGTGGAAGATGCCAGGAGCCAGAGCAAGGGGAGGAGGGACTGTTGCTCCTTCTGGGAACACTTGCAGCCCTGGTGAGAGGGGTCTGCCTGACCTTCCCGGGTCCCCAGCCCCACCCACCCACATTTTCTCTGCCTCTACTTCTTGGTGTCTATAGGTTAGCCTTATTTTATAAAATTGGCCCCTGTTCACCTCCACCCCTAACCTGGACAGACACAGCCACGGTGTTTATGAATTTAAGTTTTGTGTTCAGGAAGATCAAAGTAACAAAAAAGGGATTGGAAAAGCATTAAAAAGGGATTGGAAAAATATATAGGTTTAGGCAATCCCTGTGTAATTTTGCATCTCCCTCAGTGGAGTTTCATGGATTGTCCATGAAGTGTTTATGTAGATGGTGTAATAGTTTTGGATACAAGTAGCTTTGTGGTAGGTAATGATGATTATTTATGTGTTATATGCCTGCTTTATAGTTCACGGGTCTCTTGGGTAATCAGTATGCTCATTTGCCTGTTTTATGTGACTTAAGAGTAAAATTTTACAATTTTAAACAATTGTGGAGGCTTGAGTTCTAGAAGCTTTGCATTTGATGAGCTTTTCATTATGTGTATTATTCACTTGAAGCTGAGACCTTACTTGGTTTAAGGGGACATTGGGAAGGCCACTGAACTAGGCAGGTCCCTATTAGCCATGTGACCTTGAGCAAAGCACTTCTCTAAGCCTCAATTTCTTCCATCTGTGCAATGAAGAGAATGTATTGCCTACCTTCCAGGATTAATGGCAACAGTGTATGTGAAAGTCCTTTTTGAACTGCAAACATCTATGCAAGTGCCTGGTATTATTCCTGCTGTTATTATTCAATATAACATTGTTTCCATGGGAAAGTGCAACTTACTTTATGACAATTGGATTTACAATGTCGTTTCCAGGAATGCATTTGTCTCGAAGTAGTCTTTGGCCAAAAGCAACATAACCTGACCCAAGGATAAAACGCACTGTGGCAAAAGACAGGAACTGCCCAGGCAGATTTTGAAATAAAAAGAAAAGAAAATGAAAACTTTCCCCAGCTATGATGCTCATCTTGCTCCACCTTGCCCTCCTGCAGAGAAGTCCTTGTATTAGGGTTCTCCAGAGAAACAGAAAAAACAGGATGCCTCTGTGTGTGTGTGTGTTTATCTATTTATTTTAAGGAATTGGCTCATGCAACTGTGGAGGTTTGGGAAGTTCAAAATCTTGAGGGTAGGCCAGTAGGCTGGAGACCCACGGAAGGGCCGATATTGCAGTTCAAGTCCAAAGGCAGTCTTCTGGCAGAATTCCCTCTTTTTTGGGGGAGGTCAGTGTTTTTCTATTAAGGTCTTTAAGTGATTGGGTAACGCCCACCCACATTATGGAGGGTAATCTGCTTTCCTCAAAGTCTATTATCATTTTAAATATTAATTTCATCTAAAAACACCTTCACAGAAACACATGAAATTCACCATTATAATCTCCCTCTGTCTCTCTCTGATGCCCTTCTCTTTCTTTAACCCCTCCCCAGGGCTATAGCAACCATCTTGAAGTTGGTGTGTTTTGTCTATTCCATGTTTTTATACTGTTACTACATAGGTTTGTGTATCAGTATGGCAGGTAAACTGAAAGTTTCAATTGAGGCATCCAGATAAAGGATGAAGTGTGAGGCCATGTTAAAGAATTTACAGAGGAAAACCAGCTGCAGAACCATTAACCCTTATCCACCATGACAGTATAAATGAGTCGGGGATTTAAGATTTGAGGAGGGTTTATGGCATCAGCTGTCGTCAGTGAGTGCTGAGCTGTGGGCACCATTCTCCCACCTTAAAACTGAAAGGCATCAACCAGAACTCTGAAGATCCTCAAAGACTCAGGAAAAACCAGAGAAGGGAGTGTTTTTGAGTCACCTTAAATATCTCCTGGCTCAGAGACAGTGATGCCAGTACTAGACCAGTAAGGGCTTTCCTGTGCCTTTCTTCTCCTCCTTCCCTCTTCTTGGACCCGGAGAGATCAGAAACCAGGGTTGGCAAGGTGGAAGAGGAGGGGCAAAAACACCAGGGAGGGCAGGCAGGAAGAAGCCAGCCTCATTTCCCACTGGATGGCTGGACTGCAGCTGGCCTGAGCTGCACAGTGGGAGAGTGGCTTTTGATCTTTTGATTCTTTAAACTTGCCCCCGCCCCCAGTCCAGAGTGTATTTCCCTACCCTGTTGGTATTGGGCTCAGCCATGTGACTTGCCAGTGGGATGTTAGCAGATGTCACACAAATAAAGCTTGCAATATGCTTGCATCCAGGACTTCCCTCTTGTACTTCTGCCATCATCAGAAAACATGTCTCAGGTAGTGTGGTTCCTAAAGAATTAAAGACTTGGAACAGCCTTGAACAGAACTCACAGCCTAGAGCCAAGCCCAGCTGAGATCAGCAGAGCCACCACAGACTTGCGAGTGAGAAATTGATACTTATTTCTGTGTGTCGCTGGGCTTTGGGGTGGTTTATTTTGTGGCGTTAATAATGAGAGCAATGGCAATAATTGATAAAAGGAGTAACCAAATAAAGTTGAAAATTGTAATGATTACACAAAGGTAGACATTATTTATTGACTAGAACTACCCAAGTTTCATTCTGGGGTGGGGGAAGAATATGTCTAGCCAAATAAATTTATTTATTTTTATTTTTTTAAGATTTTATTTGAGAGAGAGAATGAGATAGAGCATGAGAGGGGGGAGGGTCAGAGGGAGAAGCAGACCACCCCACTGAGCAGGGAGCCCGATGCGGGACTAGACCCCGGGACTCCAGGATCATGACCTGAGCCGAAGGCAGTCGCTTAACCACCTGAGCCACCCAGGCGCCCGCCAAATAAATTTAAAGGAGCATTAATAGACAACAGTAAAGTTGCTTTCTGAATATCCCCGTGAGTCTTGCTTGTTCAACTTAACAGTCACATATATTTCCATTAACGGTATGTAATAATGCTATATATGTTTAAAACTTTACACAAATAGCATCATGTTACATTCTGTAAATTGCCCTTTTCAGTCAGTGTTATAAAAAATTAAAATCTGAAAAAAGAGGTGCCTGGGTGGCTCAGTCGTTAAGCGTCTGCCTTTGGCTCAGGTCATGATCCCCGGGTCCTGGGATTGAGCCCCATGTCAGGCTGGCTCCCTGCTCCACAGGAAGCCTGCTTCTCCCTCTCCCACTCCCCCTGCTTGTGTTCCCTCTTTGGCTGTGTCTCTCTGTCAAATAAATAAATAAAATCTTAAAAAAAATAAAATCTGAAAAAGGATAAAAAATAAATTATTGAAAAATGAATGTACCATAAAATTTTTTAATTTTTTAAAAAGATTTTATTTATTTGATAGCACAAGCAGGGGGAGTGGCAGGCAGAGGGAGAGGGAGAAGCAGGCTCCTCGCCGAGCAGGGCTCAATCTCGGGACCCTGAGATCATGACCTGAGCCAAAAGCAGATGCTTAACCGACTGAGCCACCCAGACACCCCTGAACCACAAATTTTTTAATCCATTCTCCCAATAATGGGCACTTAATTTGTTCCCCCATTTTTGGGGGGGTTATTACAAACTACATATCAAGAAACATGCTTGTATTGAGTCTTTCTGTTCATGTCGACATGAGTCTCTCAAGGTAATCATTGGTGCTATGTACCACTCACCAGTATTTCCATTTTCCTCCTCCGGGGGACAAGACAGAACTGCATGCCCCATCCGCTTGAAGTTAGACCTAACTATATGACTTCTCTGGCTAATGAGATATCAGTGGAGGTGATGCATTTCACTTACAGGTGAAAACTTTGAATAGCTAGTGTGTGACTTGCTGTTTCTCTCCTACTACCACAATGACCAGCATTGTTCTGGATGGTGAGGTCTCTCAGTGAGCATCTTAGGGTGAGAATAATGTGGAGCCCAATCCCTAGGTGTCCCAAGATGGTTGTGTAGCATGAGGAAGAAATTAACCTTGATTTGATCCCCTGAGATTTAGGTTAGTTTTTCAAGCCAGCACAGCCTCTCTATCCTGTTTGAAATATAAATCAATACTAGAGGGTACTCCTAGGAGGGGCACCCTATAACAAAACACCTATGGTACTGGCTTAGTAGCTGGGTAATGTGCAGTGAGGAAACTTACTAACAGCTGGAAAATGGCCATTTATATTATGTAGTGGAGAGAGATTTTCTTAAACTGCACTTGTAGGAATTTGGGAGGCAGCTAATTGACCTAATGAACTTGGAGATTTAAGAAAAGAGGTTGGAAAGCACAATATTAATTGGGTAAGTTAGTCACTCTTGACAGTGTTTGGTGAGAAATTACAAGAAAAAGATGAAGTCAGGGAAGAGTGGGCTGGTGTGCAACACTTTTAGGGCTGGAAAAAGCAAACGTTTCTCATTATGAAACAATAAAAATAAGAAAGGCTTAGACAAAGAATGATTGAAATTCAGTTTTGTAAGCAAGGGTTACATCAACACTATAGATGTCATATCCATTTTAAAATCTCTGGTTGTATTAAGATGTCGTCTAGTAAATGTCCAGGTTCTTTCCATTGGACAAAATGTATTGGGGTGGGGGTGGGCAGGGAGACTAAGGGTATAGACCGAAATACCTTCAGATAAGTCCAGAGTGACATGGTGGTAAGGAAACAAATGCTGCAAAGAGGAGATAATATTTATAAAGGAAATTTGAGTGTGTTAGTTGGTACTTAGTGCTGCCTGGGATCATACAATCAGAGACTGAAGGTTTTAAGAGAAATATACTGCCCAAAGAACACTGGCCTGATCTTGACTTTGAATCTTAAAACAACACCTGGGTGCCCCAGGAAGTATGCTGGGAAACATGCTTAGTCCACAGGGAGAACATACTCTCTGGTGTACACTTCAGCTTTGGCCAAGGAGCATAAGGAGAAAAGGAAATCTCTTGGAGGGTCGTGTCAGAGCCTACAGAGAACATTTCAGGAGGTGGAATCGGGATCTAATCAAAGAATATTCCTCATTCATGGGGAAGAATGCTCTGAGATTTTGCAGTTGCTATGGATCAGTGTCTGCTGTGTCCCATTATTCTCTTTTCTGAATGGGAGTGTTTATTTCTATTTTCCTGTCCCATGTTCTATCATTAAATATTGGTATGTTGGAGAAGATAACTGGTCTTATTAGTCTCCTGATGAAGAGGCATTGCATCTAGATGGAGAGACAACTGCCCCTCACCTTGATATAGAAATTACTGTGAAAAATTGGATATATTAGACTTTGAGCTTGGTGCTGTGCTGGGGCTGGGATGGTGCTGTGCTGGGATGGGTTGTCTCCCTTGGGAAAGGGTTGAATATATTTTGCATCCAGAGAATAATCAAATACTGGGTATTTGGATGGGGATAGACTGTGAAAGTTGTTAGGGCTGTTCACCAATATTTTTGATTGTCCCCTTCTGAGCTCTTATGCTTGGTGGGCCCCTCCAGTCTGACATTGGTCAGGAATGAATCCCACAGTTCACAAGACATACATAAAGAAATACTTTATAGAAAAAATGGAACACTCACAAGACCAGGCTCAGCAAGATAGAGATGCACATGGCCTCTCTTTTCCCATCACCTCTGGGAGAAGCAGGCCAGGCCAGGCCACCTGCTGGCAATGGCATGGGTTTCATTCCAGTGAAGTTCCCCTTCACACCTTTTAGTAGGGGAGTCTCCCTTTTCCTAGGGGAGTGTGAGAATGTGGCCTTCTTAGAGGAGAAGATGTAGGATTTCTGACGTTGGGCAGTCTGGATATGGGATGCTGGCTTTACTAGGTTTCTCTAAGGACCTGGAGCCTGTGAGAAGTTCTGTCTTCTCTACTGAGGGAGGAAGGTTCCAGTCCAGGAAACAGAACTCAGGTGCTATCTTTCCATTTGGGAGAAGGGGTCATCTCTCCACTACCAGCCCATGTGAGAGCCTAGGATTGTACTTGCCTGTCCTCTTAAAGGTTGAAGAACACCTTAAAGAAGGGTCCACATGACCTGCTTTGGCCAATGACAGAGTGTTTAAAGCCTCCATGAGCCTGTGTGCTTTCCTTTTTTTTTTTTTTTAAGATTTTATTTATTTATTTGACAGAGAGAGACACAGCGAGAGAGGGAACACAAGCGGGGGGAGTGGGAGAGGGAGAAGCAGGCCTCCTGTGGAGCAGGGAGCCCGATGTGGGGCTTGATCCCAGGACCCTGGGATCATGACCTGAGCCGAAGGCAGACGCTTAACGGCCACCCAGGTGCCCCGACCTGTCCTTCTCCGTGCTGTGCTGACCGTTGAAGCTCTGGGTAAGGAGGCTCCGTCCGTCTGTGCTCCCGAGTGAGGACAGCATGGAGCAGACATCCCAGCTGAGCTGTGAGAGACAAGTAGCATGAGATAGAAATAAACATTAGTTGTCTTGAGCCATTGACACTTGTGAGTTGTTTTTAGCTGCAGCAAATTGTTTTAGTCTCTCCTGACTGCCACAACTGGGTCTTCTGGGTGATGGGGTGCACACAGCCTTGTGGAGTGATTGTCTCAGTCGGTACTATTCCTTACTGACTTCCTTACCGAGAGAGAACGCAGGGCTTTGCCTTGGGTGTTCCCTTACACTCCCTGCAGTGGTCATTGTTGGCTTCCAGCTGGTCTTGGAGCAGCTGCTTGTTATCCAGGGCTCAGGCAGAAGTTAGACAAATCTGTTGAGGAAGAAGCAGGAGAATTTAGGTGGATAGGAGGAAGACTGAAAGACGGGCATAGTTTGAAGGCACATGGAGAGGTCAGCCACGCCTGGGAGAAATGCGTGAGTGTCCCGGGTCAGTAGTAGAGGGCCAGCCCACATCAGCTGAGGCAGCGCTGCCTGGAATCCATGTGTGGAGCCCAGAGAACAAAAGAAGGATCAGGCGCCAAGACCACAGGCCTGGGCAACTAGGACTCAGAATTCTGGCAAGGGTTTTCGTAAAGGCAGGGTATTCCCAGCAGGCATGCGGCACATGCTTTGTCAGCCACCTTCTGGGTCGGTAGCTTCTTACATGGCTGATGTTGATCTTGGCACCCAGGTAGAGCTGTTTGTGGAAAGATAGACATCTGAGTAGACGAGGGTTTGAGGAAAAGAGTTTGTGCTGCTTAGGCAAACAGGCTAAGATTGGGCTCAGTCTAGCTGCTGTTCCTTCTTTGACCTCTCTGGTCCAGCCCTCACTGGGGCTTGGGCGTTTCCCCTCCTCACATAACTTTTCTTGGCAGTCCTCATTTTTATTCTTTAAATCTTCATTGGTACCTGGCCCATTAGGGAGAAGGAAGGCGAAAGGAAGTCACATTTATCAGGTATCAAATACTATGTGTAGGCATTGAACCATGTGCCTTACATGCACCATCCCATTTAATCTTCACAGAACCCCTTTGGGCTGCTGCTATTATTATTCCTGTTTGATCGATGAGGAACCTGGGGCTTGGAGAGGTGAGTAATTTACCTGAGGTCACTTGGGCAGAAAGTCTGTCTGACTGTAGAGCCCCTGCTCCTAACCCCGGCACTGCATCTGTGTTTATTAGCAGAACGACGGTCCTTCAGTCCCATGTTATTACCCTTGAAGTCCCCCCTGGAATCCCTCGATCATTTGCGTAGGGCAGGACCTGCCTCTTGTTGAGTTCACATTTTACCTGCTTTCTCAGATGGCAAGGCTCACCCTCATTGGCACCAGAGTCCCCTGGAATAAGCCTCATCTCCCCCCAATACTGCATGGCATGTTTAAACGTATGATTTAGCAAGCCCACATAAGTGTCACCAAAGGAGGAGGAGCTGCTCCCTCACTTGGGAGCCAGCGGGTTCTGTCATGCAGGTGGAAGTGTTTTTGGGGGCCCTGGGATAGTGAGTGATAGTCAAGACCGGGGGGGGCGGGTGGTGGTGCAGAGAAGGATAACAGCTGCTCCTGGTGGCTCCAAGTCACATTTGGAGCCTAAATTAGCCTGTTCTTTTCCAGATCCTCTGTGGGCTTGCTGCAGGCTGCCTGCCTGGCTGGCTCATCTCCTTGCAGGCATTGTTTTGTCCCTTCCCCCCATTCCAGTCCTTCCTCTTAGGGTCTTTGACTAGAGTTAGCTTACTGAGAGGCTAGACAGGGCCACCTAAATGTGGGCTGAGGGATGGAGGGGTGCTCAAATCTCTCCCCTATCTCTTCCTGTCCTTAGGAAGTTTTACCATTAGAGATTCATTCTTTAACTAGAATGAAACTTGAGAGGTAGTCTTATCAGCAAAATATATCAGATTTTCCCCTGAAGACAGTATATTTGCAAAACCTACACAAATAGAATTCTCATACCACTATGTAGGATAATTATGTCAAACACTCCTCTTGCCTCCTGCTTATCTCACTCGAGTCCCCAGCCCCTGTGCCCTTAGAAGCCTTCCCTGATAGAGGGAAGGAGCTTCAGGGCTCTGAGTTGAGAGGTCAAGGAGGGGCTCAACCAGAGGGAGCCAGCAGAAAGGGCCCTCTGGGCCCTTCTCACAAGTCTGCTCTCAGCTGGCTCTGCTGCGGCCTTGGAGCTGGAAAACTCCTCTGAGCCTCACCTCTTTCCCGAACTTGGTGCAGAGCCTGCAGAGAGCTGCTTTTTTCTGGGCCTCTGTTTCCTTTCATGGAAAACAAAGATTGAAGGAGATAATCCTCAGTACTCCTGCCTGTTCCGATTATGCAGTAAGTCTATAATTTTTCTCTGCAGAGTCTGTACTGAGAACAGTTTTCTGAGTCTTGGTGTTTGCTGGCTCAGCACTGTGGCTCTCCCTGTTGAAAACTAATCTGTGCCCCACAATTGATCTTAAAAACAAGGCAAAGCAACAACCAGCTGCTTTTCTTATTAACTCTGCAAACAACAGAGGTAGTCTGGGAAGGGGCTGCTGTCCAGTCGTATGATGGAATTGGGCTCTGCTCCAAGGTGCAGGGTTGACGGATGCTCTCCTGGGGGGAGCCTTTGATGCACCTAGTATCTGCTTGCAGCAGTTTGGCTTTCCACATTTTGACATTGTCTTAGCCCTCCGGGGGTCCTATCTGACTGGGGTCCCTACCAGTTTTTAGGCAGAAGGCAGTGTCAGGGCACTTCCCATCACTCAGGCCTGAGTTTTCTTTGGAACCTTTTCCAAAGTAGCTCATTCTTTCAGGGCATGTGCTGCTTTTATACTTTTAATTACTTCTTCTATGTCTCATTATTTTAAATATTCTGATTTTCTTGTCTCTATTAATTTTCCCTTTATTTGAAATTTTTGGTTTCTAGTACTTTGTTTTGCTTGCTGGCTATTGCTCAATGTGGGCATGTCCTTACAATTTGGAACTGTAATTTTGGGTCATGAGCTCTCACTTTCAGGGAGCTTCATTTGTGGGTTCAGTGCATGTTCCTTCAGAGTAGTTTTGCAATTGCTTCTTCCTGGCCATGGAAGCAATTTCATGTTAATGTCTCTACCTGGGGATTCCCGGATCCACAACATAATTTCAAATCCCAGACCCTTGCAAGTCATAGCCCTGGTGCCTAGAATTCTCAGGGGAGACTTCTCTAATGGACTAGGAAGGAAGCGATACGTGTCCTTGCAGTCTCCTTCGTGTCCCATGTACGAGGGCATGAATTTTTCTGATCCATTCCTTTACGGAGTTTCCATCTCTTTGAGAGTTCTGGCTTTATGAGGAGATCTTAGTTCCCACTTCCCACCTTGTCCCATGCCAAGCCTCGTTTCCTGTTCTTGGGTATGGGAAGCTCCTGAGATGAGATAACAGTTTGGATTTACCTGGGGCAGATTAACAGCCTCAGATTAGCTGGGGCGGCACTGGTGTCAGCTCATGCTGTCCTGGGGGACAGCATGAGTTTCTGTCCCTGGGGGATTCCCCCTTTTTCTTAGGAGTTCAGCTAAGTCAAAAATATTTTTCTGTTACATTTCCCCCAGAATTTCTAGGAATTTTCAGGTTATTTTGGTCCCCATCTTGCTGGAATCTGAATCTCCCAGGCCCTCCTTTCTGCTGATGGGAGTAAGTAAGAAGGGAGGAGAGGGCCAGAATTGGTTGTGTTAACTTGTAGATAGCCTCTTTGGAACGGGGGATATCATCTACCTCATTCGTCTTTACCCTTTTACTCAAAAGAATTTTGAAAAACGATGTGTTTTGTGGCTCATTTTTAAGTTCACTTATGAACACTTTCAAAATATGTTGAAATAAGTGCAAAGGATATAACTTTCAGCATATTTGAAATGTTTTCATTTAAAAATAAAACTTTTATTTATTTATTTATTTTTTTAAAAGATTTTATTTATTTATTCATGAGAGGGAGAGAGAGAGGGAGAGAGAGAGAGAGAGAGAGAGAGAGAGAAGCAGAGGGAGAAGGAGGCTCCCAAGGAGCAGGGAGCCCGATGCGGGACTCGATCCCAGGACCCCGGGATCACGACCTGAGCCGAAGGCAGACGCCCAACCATCTGAGCCACCCAGGCGCCCTAAAAATAAAACTTTTAAAAGCTTTTAAAAGTGCTAGCGATTTGATACCTACCATCATTCATTAAAACATACACATAAAACTTCTTTTTTAAATGTTTGAAACTTTACATCAATTTCCTCTTTGAACTCATTTTTCTGCACCATTTCCTCCCTAAATAAATTTATCCTGATGGAATGTTTTGCCTTTAAAGTGTTTTATTGATCATCCTCTCATACTTCTCAGCAACACAAAGATGTTTATGAAATTAAATTTTATTTCCTGCAATCATAAGTCCCTAAGTGTTGAGCACATTTCTTCTGGGTTGAGTTACTTTTGCAATTATTATTATTATTATTTTAAAAGATTTTTTTTATTTGAGAGAGAGTGAGAGAGATCACAGAGGGAGAGGTAGAAATAGACTCGCTGCTGAGCAGAGAGCCTGATGCGGGGCTTGATCCCAGGACCTTGGGATTATGACCTGAGCCGAAGGTAGATGCTTAACGACTGAGCCACCCAGGCGCCCCTGCAATTATTATTAATATGCCGTTGATCAAAATGACATGAATACATTGCAAAATTTGATAAATAAATGCTTAAAAGTGGAAATAGTCAATGAGATGAAACTGACACATTAAGTCAGGTATCCAAGGACATATATCAGGATTGCTCGAATGAGACAGGATTCAGTATACATTTTGCTTTTATTTTTTTATTTTTACAGTTGTAAACCCTGAGCAACTTTGTTCATGTAAATAAGAGGATGAGAAAAGGAAGTTTTGCTTCACCCATTATTCAGTTCTTTAATTTCATCTAATTTTTAAGCCAAAATCACATTGTGATCTATCATCAAAAATTATTTTTAGCAGTCTGTCAGTTAACTTGGTTAGGTTTTCCTCCAATTTTGCAGCAGCAAAAAATTGAAAAATCACACGACTTACAAAAAGTAAATGGAGTCATTAATTTTCTCACCATGTAAACCAGTGTTTCTTTTTTTTTTAAATAAAGATTTTATTTATTCATTTGAGACAGAGAGAGAGCAGGAACAGAGGGAGAGGTAGACGGAGAGGGAGAGGGAGAAGCAGACTCTCCACTGAGCCAGGAGCCTGATGCAGGACTCGATCCCAGGACCCTGGGATCATGACCTGAGCCGAAGACAGATGCTCAACCATCTGAGCCACCCAGGTGCCCCTAAACCAGTGTTTCAAAATTGTTTTTTTTTTTTTTTCAAAATTGTTTTGTCAGGTACCCCAGAGGTTTGCACACCTGAGAGTAGGGCAGTGAGATTCTGGGTGGGTGAGAGGTGTGCCTTGCTGTTACAAAGTGGGAGAAGGGAAATCATGTTAGAAAATCCTCTGCTGTAGATGTTTTAGGGTAGATAAATATTAGGGAGGGGAGTACCTTTGGAAATTGAGTATCTGGAGTGGAAACTGATTCCCCTTGAGACCAACAGTCCTGAGCACCCCCTTGAAAGTTTTCTGGAGGGGCGTCTGGGTGGCTCAGTCGTTAAGTGTCTGCCTTTGGATCAGGTCATGATCCTGGGGTCCGGGGATCGAGCCCCGCATCGGGCTCCCTGCTTGGCGGGAAGCCTGCTTCTCCCTCTCCTGCTCCCCCTGCTTGTGTTCCTCTCTCGCTGTGTCTCTCTCTGTCAAAAAAATAAATAAAATCTTAAAAAAAAAATTTTCTGGACCCTCAGTCATTTGATTGAGGCGGGCTTCCTGGAGGAGGAAGGCTTTGCAGCTCTGTGGGCAGGGATACATCTCGCACTGTGTCCTGTCCTTGTCGCGGTGGGGGGTAGTGCTCAGCAAATTCAACGTGGGCCACAGTCAGCCAGTATTGCCTGTGTGTTTGCCATGCCCTGGCACCTTAGCGGTGTTGCATGAGCCTTGGCTCAGTCAATCCACAGATAAATTCCATGAGGAGTTTATTCACTTTAACTCTATCTACCAGGTGAGACTTTATGAATTGAGGGACTAAAGAATTTGCTGTAGATTGCAAGAGTGGTAAGTAGTAGAACTGGGGCTTGGGCCCTAGAGGGTGTGTCTAATATCAAAGCCCACAATCTTAACAGTTGCTAAAAGGGACAAGCAGCAAAGAAAGAGAAGTCTCAGGATAGACCATGAATCCACTTCCCTCCACTTCAGTCAGGGAGAGAGGAGAAAAGAGATTGCTTCCTGGATAATTAAAAATAATAGAGTGGTACTGTTGGAAATGGCTTTTTAAAATGAGCAACATGCTGGGCGCCTGGGTGGCTCAGTCGGTTGAGTGTCTGCCTTCAGCTCAGGTCATGATCCCAGGGTCCTGGGATCAAGCCCCACGTGAGGCGCTCTGCTCTGTGGGGAGTCTGCTTCTCCCTTTCCCTCTGCCTGCCGCTCTCCCTGCTTGTGCTCTCTCTCTCTCATTCTCTCTGTCAAATAAATAAATAAAAAAAAATAAAATGAACAACATGCCATGGGGTGAGTTAGCTTGTCTCAGTGTTAGTAGTTTCATCTGTAAAATGGGAATGGAGACGATGGTGATGATGGTGATGATGATTGATGATTGATGATGATGATGATGATGATGGTGGTGGCAGGGACAATATCTACTATATAAGGGAGCAGTGATCTTTTAGCCAGTACCTTCCAATCCTGGACATTCCTAGCTGTCTCTTCTGTTTAGGCAAAATTTGTCTACTATCTCCTCATCTATAAAACACTCTCTTCATAATAAGCCTTCAGCTGTTTGATGTTTGAATACCTCTTCCCTTTGTTGTCTCTTCTCCAGGATAAATCTCCTGAGCTCTTTGTTTAAATGGGGTTTATAATTTTAAGACTCATTATCCTTCTGGTCACTCTCCTGGATATATTCTCATTTGTCAAAATGACTTTTAAAATAAGGTGCCCAGATTTTATCATCATATTCCAGATATGGTTTGACCAGGGCAGAATGCTGTGAAATTGCTCTTTCCCTTGATCTTCAGATGTCATCTGAACACTTAATAGTTTTTCCTGAGCATCCTCACTGTTGACTTGGTAAACTTTAAGCCACCATCCACAGATTATGATGCAGCTCTGCTACAGACCCATTCTCCTATCCCATCCTATAATTTTGCAATTGACAGTTTATGAACTTGAATATGGGACTTTACATTTATCTCTGTGAAACTTCATCTTAATGGGCACAGTCCATATTGTAGCTTTTCAAAGAGATTTTGAATCCTGATCCTGATTCTGTTCATTAAGGAGGAGAACACAACACATGGTAGTGTATAGTGAATATGAGGGCTTAGGAGAAAGAGCAGTGAATGAATGGTTTTATGAACTTACCCAAGCCAATTAAATCATCAGTATTTTAGGTTCTTTTTAGTTGATATCAGTCACTTCTATTATTTAGAGATAAAGGATAGTGTTGTTTTTTTTTTTTTCCTACTAAACCTTGTACCGAGTGGTATGTATGAGTGAATGTAAGTCTCAAACTGAATTTTGTTAAACATGCAAATTCTTATTAGCCAACAGGCACAAAAGGGTCATAAAGCCCACTCTTGAAAGCTCCATGATGTCCCAGCTCCCAGTCCCTTGGGCATTCTTCTAAGCACTTCACATACTGGGGTAGCTGAGGCCATGCTTGAGCAGAGGATTCTGTGAACTTGCCATTTAGGGTCAGGTGACTGTCCTGTATAAGCACTGGGTGAGTCCTGAGGTCCAGGGTGCTCCTCTGCAAGCTATGGGCTGCTGGGCTTAGTGAGTTCAGAGCCCCCGTTCACACATGGCTGAGAATGCCTGTGATGTATGTTGCCGGTCTGTGCATCTTGACCACCATTTATTCCAGTGATGAAAATATTTTCTAACATCCATTAGACCAGTTTACAAAAAGTGGTAATGTGGATCAGAAATTAAGTTGGTTGGAATGCTTATAAGAAACCTTTTGAGTGTGGGGTTTTCCTGAGACTATTCCAAATGCTAACTGTACCCTGGAGTGTGTATTCCCCATTAAAGAACTTCAAATGTTAAATAACCTCCCCTAGGCCTTCCATGGGTAACTGTGACATATGTTCTTGTGGTGGTGAATTTTATATGTCAACTTGACTGGGCCATGGGGTGTCCAGGTATTTGGTTAAACATTTTTTCTGGATGTGTCTGTGAGGGTATTTCTGGATAAGATGAACATTTATGTGTGTGTGTATGTATGTATGTATAATTTAAATTTAGTTAGTGAATATACAGTACAATATTGGTTTCTGGAAGATTAACATTAATTTTTTTTTTTTTAGTAAGTGGGCTCTGTGCCATGGGCTTGAACTCACAACCCTGAAATCAAGAGTTGCATGCTCTACCAACTGAGCCAGCCAGGGACCCCAAGTTTCTTTTTTTTTTTTGGTTTTTTTTATTCATTTGAGAGAGAGAGAGAGAGAGAGAGAGAGGCAGGGAGCGCAAGCAGAGGGGAGGGAGAGGGGAGGGAGAAGCGGACTCCCTGCCAATCCTAGGACCTGGAGATCACGACCCAAGCCGAAGGCAGATGCCCAACCATCTGAGCCACCCAGGCATCCCCAGGTACTCCCAAGATTAACACTTGAATTGGTAGAGTGAGTAGAGCAGATTGCCCTCCGCAAGGTGAGTGGACTTCATCCAATCTGTTGAAGATCTGAATAGAACAGAAGGGGCTGAGTAAGAGAACTTCTGCCTGACTGCTGGGCTGGGCCATTGGTCTTTTCCTGTCTCAGGACGGAGCTGAAAAATTGGCTCTTGTTTGGTCTTGAGCCTGCTGGCTTTTGGACTGAAACTTGTACCGTTGGCTCTCTTGAGTCTCCAGTTTCCCAACTGCAGATCTTGGGACTTGTACTTCATAATCATGTGGGCCAATTCCTTGCAAAAAATCTCTTGATCTATATCTATATTTATATCTATATACCTGTGTATGTATTTATCTCCTATTGGTTCTGTTTCTCTGGAGAACCCTGACTAATACAGCTATATATGTATTACCATCTATGCATAAGTATTGTGAAGTAAGTTATAATAATGTAGCGGATTGAAAGTTGGGCACCTTGGTTTTCTTCCCCAAACTCTTCCGGTCAACTGGCTCTGCATGGCAAAAGGTGGTTCTTTAAGGGTCACCAGAGTGACACAGGGAGTTTCCATCCAGCTGTTCACCTGTTATGCAGCAGGGCTCAGTACCCATTCCACAGTGTCGCATGGTCGAGGTTAAGAATTAGACTTTTTTTGGGGGGTGGGGGTGGATAAAAAGAACTTAAAAGGCAGAGTCAGCAGAAGGAAAAGGTACAGACCTCCCCCTTCCCCTTGTCCCTCCAAAGGGGCATACCAGGACCAGGTGCTATGCTGGATGCGCAGTGCGGCTTTGCATTCCAGTGGAAGGACCTTACTACTTGGGGTCTGCCTGTTTGTGGGGGCAAGTGTGAGAGCAACCTGATAGTAGGCAAGGGAAACCTCAGTGCCTGGCACAGGACAGTTTGGGTCTTAGTACCAGCTGTTACTGAGTTTTCTGGAAGCACCTGTTCTGTTCTGTTCAGCACCTGCAGACATGGGACCCATTGGAAGTTGCAGCTCCTCTGCAGAGGTGTAGGTGCAGGGAGGGGAGGAAACCTATTGGTCCCATGAGAAGCTGGGCTTGGGTGCTGCACTTTGCACTGGAGAATTGGGGGCCTCTTCCCAGCTGGCTCAGTGCCCAGGAAACCCAGAGTGAGGTCTTGGGGTCACTTTTATACGATCCTGGCCCTTGTATCACGTTTTGTGACTGTGAAGCCTGTGCCCCTTCCTGGGCCTCCATCTTCTCCTCTTTTAGAGTGAAGAAATTGGTTTTTGGTATCTTGCAGGCTCTGCATTCTAAATAGGGATAGAAGCCTTTTTTCTCCGCATTAAATAAAAACAGCTACATAGACACTTGATACAGAAACGGTACGTGTCAAATATATAAAACTCCAAAATTCAAAATATTGAGAAATTTTCCTTCAGGTTTCCTTGCACAAATGAGTAAAATCATGTACATTTCAATATTTTGCTAATAATGATGCTCAGTGACTTGAATGTGTAAAGAGATTTTAAGAAATGCTCAGAAACAACTGATAAAGGCTTTGCATCGCTGAGTGACTCAGTGAGCATTTGTAGGACAGTGACGTTTCTTTTGTTTTCCTGAACTCATTAACAAAGGCATACGGAAATTTTGTGTTCATAGAGTTCTGTCTTTTTTTCTCCCTGAAACCACTGCAGTTGTTTTAACTCTCTGTGTGATGAATTTTGGAGATACAGAGCCCTTTTTAGAAGTGCACATCCTCTTGACCTCAAAACATTTGTAGATCCAGTCTTCACATTTCGTGGCCAAGTAGAGCGCAGGACTGTGGCAACATTTTGCCCACTGGTTTTGGCAGTGCTGGGGGTAGAATCTGGAGACGGGGCCACAAGAGAGATGTCGATGCACACTGCTGAAGGTTTGGCCTTCCCGCATTGACTTGGTCACCATGCAGTTGAATAATTATGATGGCATCATTTTCCTGCATTCGGCAAAAATTGCACACAGAGCAATCTGACAGTGCACATTGGTCTTGACCATTTTTCTTTATAAAGCCTATTGCATTTGTCTCCTTTTACAAATGATTCTGTGACTCATTTCAGAGACAGATAACTTACTTCTAAGGGACACATGCTCCCCTTTTCAAAGTCCTTGGGGAATTTCTCTTCAAGTTTTCTTTTCCTGTACCTAACAAAGTGTCCTGCATATAACAGACAGTCAGTAAATATCTGTTGTGGCTGATGATGATGGGGAGTGAGATTGAGGAAGCCTTTCATGTGTTTATCACGGCGATGCTGTGCAGTAGATTGGTGTGAGGGGTTGCAGAAGCATCCGGTGATTACTGCTACAGCCTGGTCTCCCTGCACCAACTTGGTGAGCCTTTGATTGAATGGTGATAAAGGTATCATTTTGTGGCATTAGGAGGGAAAGGTATATGGAGATTTGACATGCGTGGTGTTTCATAACTTTCGATAAAATAGCGACATTTGTCTTCTTTAATCTAAGGCTGAATCATTTCTGAAATAGAGACCTAAATTTAAGGTATGGAACATTTCAAGTTAAACATCCTTGAGAAAGCTTGCTTCATGTTTTTCTGCCCAAATGGGGAGTAAGACTGCAGAAACCTGTTAACTTTTGATAATGGCAGTTCTGAGTCACAGCATGGTGAGTGCAGTTGCAGGCGGCTGCTTGGCGTTGCTGGCTTGTTTTGCTTGTGTTTCATGTAAGTGCTGTACGGAACTCAGTTGGTGGAACCTGCTGAGGGTGAATGGTAAATGGGGAGCCAGAGGGTGGTTTTGAGGAGTGAGGATAAAGGAAAATTCCGCACAATGACCTCTTTTGGATGCCCATCAAGTGCCAGGCTCTATACTGGGCAGTGAGGATCCAAGGGTGAATATGGTCTCTGTACCCAAGGAGTTCCTGGTTAAGTGAGAGAAATGACTAGAAAGCAAATGCTTACAGCACAGAGAAGTCCATGCTGAGACAGAGGGAGCACAGTACAGGGGACGCAGGGAAAGTACAGGCGATGGGACCTCATCCAGCTCCGGGGAGACAGGGCAGCTTCCCAGGGGGAAGGTCCATAAAAGATGCTCTGAGTCAGCCGCACAAAGGTGGTGCAGGGCTGCAAGCGGTGTCCCAGCAGAGAGAGAAGTATGTGTGAAGGATAGAGGTGGAAGAGGTCTTGGCAAAGCGATTTGGCCTCTGGGAAAGGAGAGGTCCTGAAGAGAAGATGGGTGAGGAGGAAGTTAGAGCTAGAAGTGAAATAATAAAGAGAAAGGACACCGTGTCTCAAATACCTCCATTCTGCTGTCAACTTAATACCATGCTGGTCCTCTGTCCTCATGCCTCACATTCAGTCAGATACCAAGTCCTGTTGGTGTTTCCTCCGGTGTCTTTGGAACCCCCCCATCCCCCCTACTCTTCCTTCTTGCCATGGCCTCGGACTTGTCCTCTCTGGCTGAGACCCTTCCAACAGAGAGATCACAAATAACAACAGCTTAAACGTGAGAGTTTATTTCTCTTTCACAAGTAACCGTCTGACCATGGGCAGTCCTGGGACAGCATGGCGGCTCTGTGGTGTGTGGGATGCAGGTGTCTTCTCCGTTGCCACTCTGTTATTCCTGTGTTTGCGTGATCTCGTGTATCTCACCAGCTCATCTGCAGTCCAGCTAGGGGGAAGAGATAAAGGAGGAAGGGAAGGCATGCTCCTTTCTTTAAAAGCGTCCCCTAGAAGTTGTTGACAATAGGCTCTACTCACATCCCCTGGCCATGGGTCACATCAGCAAGGAAGGCTGGGAAATGTAGTTTTTATTTAGTGACCAAGAACTAAGATAAAAACTGTGAGTTCTATTACCATAGAAGGAGAGAAGGGTTATTGAGGAGCATCTGGTCAACCACTCCTAGTCTTACCCTCTCATCTGCCACCTGCAAATCTCTGAAAGTCTAAGTCATACCACCTCCCTCTACTACAAAATCATGCTCATAAAGTTTTTTTCTCAGCCTGTCTGGAAACACTCTCCATTCCTGAGTGGGCCAACACTTCCATGCCCTTACGTGTTTGCTCCTGCTCTGCCTTCCACCAGAAAGGCAACAGAATATGGTGCAAGCAACATGAGACCAGGTTCAAATAGCCCTCTAGCTGTGGGAACTGGGGCAAACTACTCTCATGCTCTGAGGCTCCATCATTAGATAAGAATTTAACTTCAGGGCTAGGACCAGGGTAGGAAATAATGTAGGTAAAGACAGTGCTCAGTAGGTGGCAGCCACTGCAGCCAGCCTCCTTCCACTGTTTCCCTTGGGTGAGACTGCTCATGCATCAGTGTAGACTGATCACTTTCCCCACAAAGCCTCCCTCTCGGGGCTCCCAGGTTGCTGTCGCCATAAGGTCTTGGTTCATTTTACTGGTATATCCACTTTACCTGGTAGACTAATCTCTGGTTCCTGCCGTTCCTAGCACAGTGCCTGCTAAAGCCAAGGTCAGTGTTGGTTACAGTGCGTTGAACTGGGGCCAAGCAGCAAATCAAGTCAACCTAGAGAAGCAGAGGCTCAGAAACCCGCATCCTAGGGCCTTGAAACTGATGGTCACAGCTGGGCATCTGGGGCCAGATCAGCCCTTACCCAAGGTCAGAGCCTTCTGTGGGCAAGGAGACCAGACTGACAGGCAGATGGCAGGAATGAGATGCGGGCAAGGAGATCTGGGGAGAAGGGGTCACGGTGCAGGGGAGGCCCAACAGCACCAGGGGCAGGGCACTAACCACGTGGAAGGACCTGGACACTAAGCCAGGCAGTGCTGAGGTCAGAAAGGGACTGGTCCTCATGTGTAGGAGAAGTAAGGGGAGTGGGACTTGGGAGCAGAAAGCAGGGTCATTGGCCCCCATCCAGGCACAGCGTCCTGTGGGAAAAAGCAAAGGCCAGAGGGGCGGTGGGAAGGAAGGTGATTTCTGCCTTTGGGTGTTCAGGGATGTGGTTGCACCGTGGCCGTCTGTCCACCAGAGGGAAGGAGAGACCCACACATGAGGCTCGAGTGGCACTGGCTACAGAGCTTCTGGGAAGGTCACTGGCCGTGGCTGGGGGGCTGGGTGATCAGGAAGATGCAGTGAGGATCAGGCAGGAAAATCGAGCCTTCTTCTTCTCCCTAAGACAGATTCTGTAGCTGGACATTTCCCAGCCTCTGGGCTACAGAGAGTGATGCCGAAGTTGTGCTATGGGGGGCCATTGAAAAGGTGGCCCCAGGCAGCACCAGTGAGGACTTGGTTCAGGCAGCCTTACCGTCCAGTCTGCTTCTAGCCCATTGCTCAGAAACAGGCCTTATCTGTCCCCTCCCTGGTCTGGGACGCTCTTTGGAGAGGACACCTGGTTTGGGAGAGGCACTCATGTAGGCAGAAAGTCCCATACCCTATAGCTGCGCACCCTCAGATCTGAGGACCCCAACCAGTGGTCCTTTCCCTGTGTGGGGGCTCATTAAACCCTCCCCATTCCTGGAATCAGTGGCGAGACCCTGTCTTGCCATCCAGCTGTGGGTGGTAGAGTACAAGAACTTTGAGCCGAAGTCTAAGGGTCACACTCATCTCTTTGAGACTCTTTCCTCTTCTGTGAAGCAGAGATTTGAAAACCAGCTCTTACCCAGGGCCATTAAGTATTAAAAATGAGATAATTGCATAAACACTCTTCTGAGCCGTTACATGAGATAGAAATGTGACTTTTTGTTGTTGGCCATCCTTTTCAAGCATGAAGGTTTTGTGAGGACAAAGACGGGGTCTTACTCATCTCTCGGACCCAGTGGGGCTGAGCACCGTTTTGGCACGTGGAGGGTGGTCCCTGAGAGTGGGTGAGTGAGTCAGCACCATCGGGTCAGCACTGGCTCTTGCAGGACAGGGCAAGGAGGGGTGACAGATGAGACCACAAGGACCGAGCTGCCCAGGCCTGACCTGCCACGAGACTGTGCATACTCCACGGGTGGGTGGCAATGATCCCAGAGTCTCCATGGAGGTAGTCCCTTCTAGGAAGCTTTCTTGGGGCAGATTTGGCCCATCTGCAAGCTGCCAGAGCCCCACTCACCCTGGGGTTGCAGGGGGTCAGGGATGGTGCGACTTGGCCAGGTAGACAAAGACTAGGGCTGGAAATGAGCCCCAGGGCAGCCAGCATTGAGGGCAGCGGTGGGCACCAGGCTTCATTTTCTCCTCCAGTAGCTCCCCTTTCTAGCTGGTGAAAGCATCTGATTGGAGCCCCTGCTTGGGTGCACATTTTATTTCCAGAGAGATTGCTCCATAGCTCACCAGGGGTCTTAGATTTCTTAACTTGTCTTTCTTCTTCCTTGAGAGCAGACATGTATGGGGGCGTTCATAGACTCCGACAAGTCCCATTTCCTTACTAATAAATATTCCTCCTCTCCTCTCTAAGCGTTAAAAAAAATCCAGAGGAAGAACAAGTTGCCCATTTGTCACCTGCTCCTCGGTCCAGAGCAGAGGACGCATTTTGCTATTGCTTCTGGCTGACTCAGAGAAGCAAGGATGAGGGATGTGCTTGCTTCTTTCCAATCAGTTTAATCCTGCTTGGGAGGGCTAGCTCTGCCCTTAACCCTGGCCATAGTCTGGGGGAAGGACAGGAGGGAAGGAGGAAGGCAGTCCTGGGCAGTAGCTAGGGCAGAGGCCGTGGGAGACCAACCAGAAACATGGAGGATGGGGGAGAAGGTGGATAGGCTGGGGACACTGATCAGGGCATAATCTGTCTCCAGGGGACAAGAGGAAGAAGGTCCCCAAACCAACGAGCATGTGGGCGTGTGGTGAACCCAGAGCCCCTGGCTGCCCTTATCTAAAGCCTTGGCTTCTTTTTGGTGATGGCCATGCTGGTCATTTGTTGGAAGCAACAGGAGCGTGGTGTTAAGGAAGCAAATCATCCGAGCTGCAGCCTGGTAGGGCCCGCCCAGCATGTAAGCATCCTAGGGTCCGTCTACCTGTTATGCTGGGGGAGGGTATATGTCTCATGCTCTAAGATGCTCTGTTTTCTCAGACCTTTGCTCATCTCTGTTTAGTGTGTTTTTCAGCCTGTTACAGAGAATGCAGATGGTGACCAGACCCAGCCTCTCCCAGACCACGCCTGGTGGTTGCCAGATGACAAGTCAGGTCTAGTGATGGGGCGGGGGGGGCACGTGCTTTTTTCAATACAAGATTTCGTGATTGCAGATGTTCTGGGATGTGTAACAGGGGACAAGAAACACTTGCTTAATATTATCTGCCAGAGCCCTGGCCAAGGAAGGCAGACTCTGTGCTGTGGGTCTCATTCCACACCTGGCTGTGTGCCTCTGATGAGGGACACCGACCCTGTGGGCCCGCACCTTTCTCATCTGCAAGATGGAAGGAACCCATACCTGCCCTGCTGTGCCATTTGGGGTTGTCCTGTTTGACGTGCTGTCCAGGGTGTTTGAGTGCTGTCTGCATCCTGTGAAGGACGGTGTAAACAGAAGGGGCTGTTAGTCCTCAGCTGGGTTGGTGAGCTCCCGTCTTTCTGCTCTCCTCTTCTTTTCTCATCTTCTGGGCTGTCTGTTCTCTCTCTGTAAGCTGGCTGACTCTCCTGGGAACTGGATGCAGCCAGTTCCATGGCCTCAATGGGAGCCGCCAATCCCGTGTGTCCCCCAGGGTAAGGATGAGTGGGAGGAGGGAGGATGCCCTTTTTGGCCTGTTGGGCCTTCTCTTTGGCATCAGTGTGGAATATCTGGAAGCTGCCAGCAGAGGGCAGTAGCACGTCATGCCTTGACTCCTCCCTTGTGTTTCCTGGCCTCGGCTAGAAGGCCACCTCCGTGAGCTGGTGTGGGTGCGGCACGCAGGTGGATGTCTTAATGACCTGTGCTATGTGCGATGGGTTAACTGAGAGCCTGATGTGGCAGGGCCACCTTGAGAGCCAGGCCTGGCAACAAGTGCTGATTTCCTTCAGGGAGCCCAGGTGGAGGCGGGGCGATGTCCTGGATGATGCTGACTAATGCTGAGGCCCCTCTCAGGGGCTGCTTGCACCCACCAAGCTTCCTGTCCAGAGGGAGGGTCCCCGGATGTGGCTCAGATGAGCACTGAGGGTAGGGATGGGGAGCAGGTGGTTAGATCTCACCTGGCCAGGCTCTCTAGGGCACCTGCTGAGCCCAGGTAGTGCATACAGCAAGGGGGCACCCACCCCAGCAGACCTGCAGCAGATCTCCTAGCCTGGATGCTGGACCCTTGCACAGGCCCTTGCCCTCAGCCTCCACTCCTGGTAGGAACCCTGGGCCCCTCCTGGCCCAGCTCTTGGAAGCCCCAGCTCCTGCCTACACTCAGCTATCCCCCATGTCCCTGGATTCCTGGGTGCCGCTGAACTGAGACCAAAGGCAGGTACCAGGTTCTGTTCACAGCAGGTATTCCGCCCTCACCCAGCATCTGAGCACATTGCAGGCTGAGGTTGTAGGATGAACTTACTGATCACAAGCGACTTGGCCCAGAGTTTCTAGGGACTTACAGCCCCCCGAGGAAATACAGAATAACATGAGTCTTGTGCTTCTGTTGTGTTTTGCCCAGAGGGAGTTTTGAGGGCACAGGGGACTTTGAGGCAGTTACTCCCTCAGGGTCGTTGTTTTCTCCCCCATGTGAAACAACAGCCAGCCAAGTCCTGAGCCTTGGCAATCACTCTGGCTTCCCCTGGGTGATGGCATGATCTCTCTCACAGGATCCCTCTCCCCAGAAAGCAGGAATCGCCCACAGTGTTTGCTCACACCCGAGAAATACTCTGTGCCGTAGAATATTCTGGGATGAGGATGTCAGGTGTCCTCTCTACTCTTATGCTTGCCAGTGTCACTGTTACCACATTACTCATTCAGTTAGTATTCATTCATTCACTCATTGGTTTTTTTATTGAACAGCCATAATGTAGCAGGTACTTTTTTATGTTAGGGAGGGGGATTGACATCCAATTTCAGGGCCCATGAATAGTCTCGCCCCTCTCCCCCCAGTGCGAACCCAGTGTGGCTCCAGATGTGGGCTAAAGCGATGAGGAGGGTGGAGCCAGAGGACAGAGTAGGGGCACACAGCCAGGCAGAGCTGAGTGGGAGAAGCGTCGCGACAGATACCGGGGGAGAAGATGGGCAGGTCAGGGCAGGAGGGAGGACCGACTGGGGAAGGAGACAAGATGGATGGGCAGGCCAGATGTGAGGGGGAGAGGATGGGGAGACCCGAGAGGGGAAGAGACGGGAGCAGGGAGGAGGGCAGCGGGGGCCTTCTTCGGGATGAGGCAGGGAGAAACGCTGGACAGATGGGGGCCGGAGGGGTGGGGATGATGAGAGAACAGGATGGTCTCAGAGAGTGTCTGCGGCTCAGATTTGGGACTGGAAGCCTTGGAGCAGGCAGTGACGAAGCACAATCCAGACGGAGGCCCCAGGGATCTGGAGGTCCCAGCTATAGCTGCAGAGCTGGCCCTGAGTGGCCAGCAGCATGTGTGAGAGTGTGCCCCCGTGGCGGTGGGTGCGTGCTCTCTTAGACCCGGGAATGAAGTCATCAAGACAAAGTCCCTGCCTTCCTGGAGCTCCCCTGAGGAGACAGAGCCTCCTGAAAGCAGGGTGAGTGGAGGGTTTGCGAGGAAATGATATTTATCTTCTGGCCCCTCCCTGCTCTAAGCCAAGCTCCTTCCAGGGCTGCCAGGCCCCTCCCTGGTGGTCCCCTGCCTTTCTCTTGTTGAAATTTCACAACATACCTGTTCTGTGTCCCTTTCCTGGGTATTGCACTGGTTGGCGGGAGCTCATTTAATGAGGTCTAGTGTTAAAGACTTGATGACTAAACAGATAATGCCTTGGGCGTAGCATTTATCCTCTGGAGCCATACATGGCTTAACACAGTAGTAAGTAAAACTGGACCATGGGGCAACCAGGCAGGGCCAGTGAAGAAGATAATGTGGAAATTGGGACTCCTGGTGCATCACACTTTACCGTACTGACGGCCAGGATTTCTGCTTACCCGATCAGCTACTCCTCATCCATGCGTCAGTATCCTGTATTCTAGGATCTCCAAGGAAATCTCCAGGGAAATGGATTCCACTTCTCTCTCATTGGTTCTGAGATTCCCAGAGCCACGCAGATGCCCCTGATGCCTAATCAGCCCTCCCTTCCCCACCCAGCTGGGGTCAGCGTGGTACGCGCCATGCTGCCTTGGGGAAGGTGGACACTAGCTGAGCCTTCTTTTCACTTCGTGAAGGTTCCAAGTCTCTCAGCTCTTTCTTCCTCAAGTTCAAAGAAAATCGGTTTCTTTAACCTTTCTGAAGTATCTTGCTTTTTACCCCCGAATCATGTTTGCTATTTGTATTCTCTAAGTCTTTTCCTGTTCTTGCTTCTCAAGTGAAACCTTATATTGGACATGTTTGGGGACTTTAATGGGATGATTGCTTCTTGCTTCCCATATGTTTTTTTAAATATTACAACATAATAATCATAAATAAAAAATGTTTTCTTCTCTTTTCCTATGTCAGGATCTGTTTTTAGGGCTTCTCTTATGTATCTTAATTTAATGTTCTTAACAACAAGTCTATGAGGAAGGCATTATTATTTCGTTTCATATCCCCAAATTAGGCTTAGAGAAGGTAAGTAGCTTGTCAAAAGCTGCAGAGCTGGTTAATGTAAGAGCCAGGCAGGGGTTGGGGGAGGGTGCTCCAGAGCTCTAAGCTGCCTTCTATAAATATGGAAACTTGTGTTGTTTAATTTTTAAAATTCATGCAAATATTTTGCATTGTCCTTTATACAAAACCCATGTTTTATTTTTTTTAAAAGATTTTATTTATTCGAGAAAGAGAGAATGAGAGACAGAGAGCATGAGAGGGAGGAGGGTCAGAGGGAGAAGCAGACTCCCTGCTGAGCAGGGAGCCCGATGCAGGACCCGATCCCGGGACTCCAGGACCATGACCTGAGCCGAAGGCAGTCGCTTCACCGACTGAGCCGCCCAGGCGCCCCTCCCAGGATTGATTTGAAGTCTGTTTCTCCCTGACTTGATTTCTCTGCATGATTAATAAAATTTCTCTTCAAGTGAAGAGATAGGCATGGTGGCTGCAGAGCAAGGGGGTGTCCCCACCCATGAGAGCAGACATAGCTGTGGCAATCCCTGAAGTTGGGACTTTCACCGAATACTCACCCTACCTGAGCATCAGTATCTTTCAAGTACCCAAGTGACGGTGTGATGCAGGGTTGCTGCTCATAGAAATGAGGAGTAATTACAAATTGATGCAACAGTCAGTGGGTATTTATGCAGTGCCTGCTCTGAGCCAGGCACTGTTCTAGGGCTTCGGAGATATCAGTGAGCCCAGCAGGCAAAGATTCCTGCCCCTGGGAGCTTAGATTCCAGTGTGTATAGATATACTAGATGTAAATGTAAGTAAAGGTAAAAATAAGCAAATTATACTGTGGATTGTGTAAGACTGATGAATCACAGACCTGTACCCCTGAAACAAGTAATAAATGATATGTAAATAAATAAATAAATAAGCAAATTATAGAGTCTATTAGAAAGAAGTGATCTGGAAAAAGGAGAGAGTGAGGGGCATCAGGAATTTTGAAGTGGTGATGTGTGCCAACAGTAAAGGGGGGCTCAGGATAAGCCTCGCCGAGAAGTGAGATTTGCATACACTCCTTTAGGTCTCCATTTGGAGTCAATCAAATGGATGTCTGAGGGAAGGTTGGTCTGGGAGAGGGACCAGATGGAGTAAAGGCATTAAGATGAGATTATGCCTGGCATGTCTGAGGATTCAAAGTAGCCAGTGTGGCTGAAGTAGACATGAGGAATAGAATAACAGAAAAAAGGTCAAAGAGGAGGGGAAGACAAGATCTATCTAGAGCCTTCTAGGCTTCTCCTCTAAGTGAAATGGGAGCTTTTTTAGGGTTTTAGGTAGAGAAATGGCATAGTGTGACATCCTTCCAGTTTATCCATTCCCCAAATTCCATACAGATTTCTTGGTTTTTGGCCGAGGTGTGCAGGTTCTGTGAGCCAGGGATAGGAGTTGGTTCTGTTAGAACCACCTAGCCAGAATGTGAAGAGAGGTGGCTCCTGAGGGGAACATTAGTTGAGCATGTAACTATGCCACTAGAAGGGAGAATGCATCCTTGGAAGACAGAAACGTTGACCATCCTCCATTAGCTGGTGGTGGAAATAGGATGTGGGCATATATTCCAATAAAAGATTCTTGGAGTTAGAGAAGGATGAGACCAATACAAATTCTGAGGATTCAGGGTTTAATTATGAAAGATGCCATTTAATCTGGGACTTAGATAATAGGGTTTGGGCAGGTGAATATGAGTGTAGGGGTACCCTGCATGCTGAAATA
The DNA here is from genome assembly GCF_009762305.2 of Zalophus californianus. Taxonomy (NCBI): domain Eukaryota; kingdom Metazoa; phylum Chordata; class Mammalia; order Carnivora; family Otariidae; genus Zalophus; species Zalophus californianus. The sequence goes on from NC_045606.1 coordinate 85,448,195, forward strand.
TGGACTGGGGTGGAAAAACAGAGCAACAAGCAATTAAAAATAGGGCAACAAGTGATGGTAAATGGTTCTACTTTGCTGGATTGTAGGCTATGCTAGGGGAAGGGTGGGAAAGTTGAGATGGGTTCATGAGGTTCTCAGATACCATTTTGGATGCTATGAGGAAAGAAGTATAGCAAAGTTATTCTATGTTTAAAAGATCAGGACAGGGCGCCTGGGTGGCTCAGTTGGTTAAGCGACTGCCTTCGGCTCAGGTCATGATCCTGGAGTCCTGGGATCGAGTCCCACATCGGGCTCCCTCTGACCCTCCCCCCTCTCGTGTGCTCTCTCTCTCTCATTCTCGCTCTCTCAAATAAATAAATAAATAAAATCTTTAAAAGATCAGAACATAAACTTGTTAGCATTCTATCAAAGTGTCACTTGGTAAGGAGGGAGAGGTTAAGAAAACTAAATTCAGGGGTGCCTGGCTGGCTCCGTTGGTGGAGCATGTGACTCTTGATCTCGGGGTTGTAAGTTCAAGCCCCACACTGGGTGTAGAGATTACTTAAAATCTTAAAAAAAGAAGAAAACAAAATTCAGAGAAGTGGGTAGAGTTAAGGGCCTAGTTGGGAAATGATTATGCTATTATTAAGCTTCAGGTATGTGAGTCATCTCAAGAAACAGGACCACATGACTAAAACATGGAGAAAAAAACAGGTAATAGAAATAAACCTGTAAAAGACAGAGATCTTTATATATATATATATGGAGAGGGTGATGGGGAGAGGGGCAGAAGGAGAGGGAGAGAGAGAGAGAAAATCTTAAGCAGGCTTCACACTCAGCGCAAAGCACAACAGAGGGCTCGATTTCCCAACCCTGAGATGATGACCTGAGCTGAAATCAAGAGTCAGACGCTTAACCAACTGAGCCACCCATGTGCCCCAAAAACGCAGATCTTAGAACAAGCATAAATGGATTTTAAAACAATTAACATATTCAGGAAGCTCCATGAGAAGGAGAATTTCAACAGAGAACTGGAATCTACAAACAAAGAGGAAAATTCTAGAACTGAAAAATGTAATTAATACAATATGGGTTTAATAGTAGATGTGACACATGTGAAGAGAATAGTGATCTGAAGTTAGGAAATATCCAGACTAAAGACGAAAATATAAAGTTCAGGGGCGCCTGGGTGGCTCATTTGTTGAGCGTCTGCCTTCGGCTCAGGTCCTGATCCCAGGGTCCTGGGATTGAGCCCTGCACTGGGTCTCTGCAAGCCTGCTTCTCCCTCTGCCACTCCCCCTGCTTGTGTTCCCTCTCTCGCTGTGTCTCTTTCTGTCAAATAAATAAATAAAATTATCTTTAAAAAAAAAAAGTAAAGTTCAGAAAAGAGTACAGGGATAGAAAGAGCATGATGAAGAGGTCTAACATATATGCATGGGGATCCCAGAAAGAGAGGAGAGAGACAATGGGGCAGAAACAATACTGGAAGAAATAATAATCAAGAATTTTATGAAAGTGACAAAACACATCATACTATGGGTTCAAGAAGAACCATGAACCTTCAGCAAGATAAATGCAAAGAAAACCATACATCTAAGCTCATCACACTAAAATGGCCAGAAACAAAAGACAAAGAGGAAAAAAATGGTGAGGCAGCCAAAGAGGAGAAAGTGTACATTACTTTCAAACAAACAGCAGTAAGATTAACAGCTCGCTTCTCACCAGAAATTATGGCAGCCAGAAGACAATGTGATGATATCTTCAAAGTGATAACAGAAAATACTTACTTGCTAATCTAGAATTCTATGCCCATTGAAGATATCCTTCAAAAGTTAAGGTGAGGGGTACCTGGGTGGCTCAGTTGGTTGGGTGTCTGACTCTTAATTTTGGCTCAGGTCATGATCTCAAGGGTCGTGAGATCGAGCCCCACATTGGGCTCTGCACTCAGGAGGGAGTCTGCTTGGGATTCTCTCTCTTCTCTCCCTCTGCCCCTCCCCCCACTCCCGTGTGCATACACGCATGTGTGTGCATGCTCATGCATGCTTGTGCTCTCTCTCTCTCAAAATGAGTGAATAAATCTTTGAAAAAAAGTTAAGGTGAAATAAAGCATCTTAGGGCATACAAGCACAGAGAAGATTCTTCACTAGCAGACCTACCCTAAAAGAAATACTAAAATGCTTCTTTAGACAGAAGGAAAAGGATTCCAGAGGGGAGCACAAAGATGCAGGAATGAATGAAGTGTGACTATGTGGATAAATTTTCATGAATACTGACTATATAAAACCATAGCAAGAGTTACTTTTTATGAAGTGTGCATTATGTTCCAGGCAATGTGCATGCATTATTTATTCTTCATAATAGTCCTATGGGTTTGGTACTTTTATTAGTCCCATTTGGAGCACAGGGAGGGAGGCTTAGAGAGTAAAAGTGGCTTGCCTGCGGTCACCTAAGCAGTGAACTTGAGTCGGTCTTAATGCCAAGGTCTACATTTCTCTCACTAAGATGTGCTTTCCGGAAGTGTCAGTGATGAGTTCCCTCATGTTCCAGGGAGAACTGGTGAGGTGGGCATCCATCTGGGTCAGCTGCGGTGGCTTCATTTCCATGTGCTTCCCACTCATGGTGACAGGGTAACCCAAAGTAGTTCTGGATATGGGCCCAGCAGCTAGTTGGACTGCACCCTCTCTCTGTGGGGCTGGCAAGTTCCTTCTGCTTCAAGCAACTTCCTTTTTTTTTTTTTTTAAAGATTTTATTTATTTATTTGACAGAGAGAGATAGCAAGAGCAGGAACCACAAGCAGGGGGAGTGGGAGAGGGAGAAGCAGGCCTCCCGCCGAGCAGGGAGCCCGACGCGGGGCTCGATCCCAGGACCCTGGGATCATGACCTGAGCCGAAGGCAGACGCTTAATGACTGAGCCACCCAGGCACCCTTACTTCAAACAACTTCTTTTCTCCTTTCTACCCATCAAATCACCAGCCATCCTGCAAGACCCAGAAAAAAATCTTGCTCTGGTCCATGAAGTTGACATGGACATTTCCCTGTGTTGTGATCACTCCCCTTTTCACTTACCTGCAAATACAGACCTCAGTACATTATTGAAGAGTCCTCAGTTGTTTCTTGTGTGATGATTTTCTCTCCTGCCATTAGATGATAAGATCTTAGAGAGCAGAGGCCATAACTGGTTTGGCACTTTACCTACCAGTGTGCTTGGTTTGGCACCTGGCACACAGAAGGTGCTCAGGTGCTAAATAAGCTTCGATTCATTAATTATAGTTCATCCTATCCACCACTGGCCATGGAGCAGAAGCCAGTGTTTTGGCCATGAGTACCACATGAACATGGACAGTTGTGGAGTGTTTCAGGTTGCCTTGAATTGAGCAGAGTTATAGAACTCAGTGGGGTCCAACCTCAAGACCTCTGGATTGAAGTATGAGCAATGAAATTTGCTGAGTTATATTTGGATTATCAACCAACGAAATCCCCAAGCACCACTAAGAACAGTTGTTTAACAGAATTTGGCTTTCTCATAGGATCTTCTTCTTCTTCTTCTTCTTTTTTTTTAAAAGATTTTATTTATTTATTTGACAGAGAGAGACACAGTGAGAGAGGGAACGCAAGCACAGGGGGAGTGGGAGAGGGAGAAGCAGTCTTCCCGCTGAGCCGGGAGCCCGATGCGGGGCTTGATCCCAGGACCCTGGGATCATGACCTGAGCTGAAGGCAGACGCTTAATGACTGAGCCACCCAGGCACCTCTCTCGTAGGATCTTCTGTCAGACTGATTTGTGAGTGACATCACAGTCAAACCACTCCAGCTGTCCCCCAGCCCCATTACTCTGGGTCCTACCTCAGAGCTCTGTGTCCTCCCTCTTGATTCACCACTAATTTTTAATGTGCTTTTCTCGGTGCTGATATTCATGGAAGTCTAGACACATCTGTGGGTAGAGAGGACACCCACAGGGTACCCATGGTGAATATTAATGAGTGTTCCTGTTCCATAATGAGACCAGGACACCTGTGTGCCAGTGGGAGCATTGAGGCAGAAAACAACGTGGAGGAAGATAAAAGAATAAATGGCATTCTTGGACGGGCAAGATTCCTAAATGGGGACAGTATTGTGTGGATCTAAAACAACCTGAGTGGATATTGGATTTCTCGTAGCTTGGCAGAGGCCAACAGGAAAGTGATGTGGGAAAGTGACTAGATTAAGAGTCAGTTCTGGAGTTCCTTGAGGACCTTATCTGTGCTCAGTGTTATGCTGAGATGCAGCTGTGAGGGAGAGAAATATGTCCTGTGTTGGCCTCAGATGAGGGTGAAGGAAGAAAAAGCAAAGTAAAAGTGTTCCTGGATATAAGATGTAATGTATAGTGGTCCATATACTTCTTTGTTTCATGTGTGATTCTGTTTTGTATTTTGTATTTCATATAAAGTGAACTTAATTGAGGAGGAGTGAATAGCCATGAATAGCCAAGCATAACAATGGGTTGTATTTCACAGAATTGAATTAAGGCCTACTCCTACATATATACACATACACACATGCACACAAAGAATATTCATTCTTTAGTTGAAATCTGTAAAAACTGGTCAACCTAAGGGAAAAAAAATTAAGTAATATCTACACCCAGTATGGGGTTCAAACTTAACAACCCTGAGATCAAGAGTTGAATGCTCTACTGACCGAGCCAGCCAGGTGCCCCAGAAATTTTTTAAAATTGTAAAACAGTGACAAAAATTCTTGCTGGGATTTTGCTAGGAATTTATTATACCTGTACATCAATTTTGAGAGAATTGACATCTTTATTATGCTGAATGTTCCAATCCATGAATACAGTGTGTCTTAGATCTTAATTAGATCTTTGATTTCTTTCCTTAGTGTTTTGTAGTTTTCAGCATACAAGTCCTGTACATATTTTCTTAGATTTATACCTAAGCATTTCAGTTATTTTTGAGTGGCATTGTATTTTTACAATTGATTTTTATATGTAGATCTTGTATCCTTTGACTTTGCTGGACTTACTTATTAGTTTTAGGATTTTTGTTTTTGTTTTTGTAGATTCTGGAATTTTCTGCCCAGATGTTCCTGTCATGCACAAATAGGGACAGTTTAATTTCTTTCTTTCTGATCTGTATGCCTTTTCTTTTCTTGCCGCAGTATGCTTGCTAAAACTTCCAGTATTATGTTGAAGAGTAGTGGTGAGAGTGGACAGCCTTGCTTTGTTCTTGCTCTGAGAGGGAAAGCATTGAATCCTTCACTAGTAAGTATGATGTTAGTTGCATCTTATTTGTGGATGTCCTTTATCAAGTTGAGGGAATTTCCTTCTCTTTCTAGTTTTCCAAGAGTTTTTAATCATAAATGGGTATTGAATTTGTCAAATGCCTTTTCTGAATCAATTTGTATGAGCATGTGATTTTTCTTCTTTAGCTTTTTGATGTAAGGATTACATTGATTTTTAAATATTGAACCGTATTATATATATTGAGACTTACTGTAATAGCTCTAGTAACCAAGACAGTGTGGTATTGGTAGACGGATAGGCACATAGATCAATGGAATAGAATAGAGAACCAAGAAATAGCCCCACGCAAGTATGGCCAACTGATTTTTGACAGTGGGGCAAAAATAATTCAATGGAGGAAGTATAGTCTTTTCAACAAATGGTGCTGGGCAATTGGATATCCATAGGCAAAAAAGCTCCCCTAAAACAAAAACAAAAAGAGCCTTGACTTAAACCTTACACCAATACAAAAATTAACTAAAAGTTGACTATGGATTTAATATCGAATATTTTTAGGTCATCTTTAATAGCATTAAGTAGTGTTTTATAATTTATCTATAAAAATCTTGTGTACCTATTGTTATGTTTATTCTTAGATCATTTATAGTTTAATTTGCCATTGTAAGTTGTATTTTTGAAATTAAATATTCTAACTATTTGATGTCAACGTATAGGATAATTCATTTTTAAAAAATATTTATATATTTATTCGAGAGAGAGAGTGCGTGTGTGCACAAGCTGGGGGAGGGGCAGAGGGAGAGAAGCAGACTCCCTGCTGAGCAGGGAGCCTGATACTGGGCTCAATCTCAAGACCCTGAGATCATGACCTGAACTGAAACCAAGAGTCAGATGCTTAACTGACTGAGCTCCCCAGGCACCCTGATAATTCATTTTCTTTTAAAGAGTTTATTTTTAAGTAATCTCTACATCCAACATGGGGCTTGAACTCATAACCCCAAGATCAAGAGTTGCACGCTGTACTGACAGAGCCAGCCAGGCGCCCCTAGGATAATTCATTTTTGTATAAAAATTTTATATCTCACAACTTTGCTGAATTCCCTCATTAATTTTAATTATTTTAAAAGAGTTTTGGGTCTTCTATATGGAAATCATATTTGTGAATAATTACAGTTTTATACTTTTAGTGAAATGCTCAATAGAGGCAATGAAAGTGGTGCTCTTACCTTGTTCCTGATTTTAAAAAGAAATACTTCTATTTCATCTTAAGTCCAATATTTGATAAAGTTTTTGGTGGCTGTTAAGAAGATCCCTTCTATTTCCAGTTTGATAAAATTTTTAAAGTCCCTAATGCGTTTTTAATCAAAAGATTTTCTGTCTCTATTCAGTTGGTTATATAATTTATCTGCCTTCTTTTAATGCCATTTATTATGTTGGTAGATATTCTAGTATTGAACTTTCCTTGCTTTTGAGAGATAAATCTTACACGGTCGTAATGTATTATGATTTTAAACATTATTTGATTCAGTTTGTTAAAATTTTATTTAACATTTTTACATCTATTTTCATGAATTTGGCCTGAAATATTTCCTTCCTACTTGATTTTGGAATCAACATTTTGGAAGCCACAAAAGTTGATGAGTTTTATTCCTTTTTCTCCTCTTCAAAACAGTTTGAGTAAGATTAAAATTATTTATTTCTTGAGGGTTTGGTAGAATATGCTTATAAAGACCCACTCCCCAAGTGAGTTTTAACCACTGATTTGATTACTTTAATGATTGGTATATATTCTATTTTTCTTTTTTTTTTTAAAGATTTTATTTATTTATTTTTGAGAGAGAGAAAGAATGAGAGATAGAAAGCACGAGAGGGAAGAGGGTCAGAGGGAGAAGCAGACTCCCTGCTGAGCAGGAAGCCTGATGTGGGACTCGATCCCGGGACTCCAGGATCATGACCTGAGCTAAAGGCAGTCGCTTAACCAACTGAGCCACCCAGGTGCCCCTATTCTATTTTTCTTTAGTCAGTTTTTGTAAGTTTTGCTAGAAAATTTTACTGGACTTTCAGTTTGGGGTTATAGTTTCCATCCTGTCTTCTTACCTAATATATGCATTTAAGACTAGAAAGAGGGCACCTGGGTGGCTCAGTTGGTTGGGCGACTGCCTTCGGCTCAGGTCATGATCCCGGAGTCCCGGGATCGAGTCCCGCAACGGGCTCCTTCTCCCTCTGGCCCTACCCCCTCTTGTGCTTTCTTTCTCACTCTCTCTCTCAAATATATAAAATAAAATCTTAAAAAAAAAAGACTAGAAACATTTGGGGCACCTGGGTGGCTCAGTCGATTAAACATCTACTTTTGGTTCAGGTCATGATCCCAGGGTCCTGGGATCGAGCCCCACATCGGGCTCCCTGCTCAGCAAGGAGCCTTCTTCTCCCTCTCCCTCTGCTGCTCCCCCTGCTAGTGCTCTCTCTCTGTCAAATAAATAAACAAAATCTTTATAAAAAAGAAAACATCTCTTTTACTAATTCTCTCTTCAGATTGTCTAAACTGCTACTAAATTCATCCACTGAGTTTTTAATTCTAATTTATCTTTAATTCCAGAATTCCATTTTGGTTCTTTTTCAAATCTGCTTGGTCATTTGGAAAATAGTTTTCTGTTAGCCTGCAGACTTTTTCCAGGGTTGCCTTTTATTTATTTAAAGCTATGTATTTTTTTTATAATCTAACCCTATAATTTCAATATATGATGCCTTCGCAGGTCTGTTTCTGCAGCTTGTTGTTTCTGCTTATTTTTATTCATGGAGCTTTGCTCCCTTGTGTGCTGGGTTATTTCTGACAATAAGCTGCAAGTTTTTTATGGGTCCTTATTTGTAGGATTTCTTTGAGGCTTAGATAGTAGACTTCATTGAGTTTTAAAATTTAATGATTATATAAATTATTTATAGAAATTCCACACTATTATTTTTATTATCTTGTTCCTTTCTTGTTTTTGACGACTTTGTATTATAAATGATTGGAGGTTTTGATTTTATAGTCTGTATCAAATGATTCTATGAACTAAAACTCCTGTGGGTCATGTTCTGCTGTTTATTGTTTCCGATGACTCTTATTCACTTTGTCGTGTGTTTTCACATGTTTTGTAATTTGGGATGATCAGCTTTTATTTAATGGAGCTTAACAGTGGTATTCTGTGCAATGTGTAGAAGAGCATATCCTTCTGGAGATGGTTTGCATTCATTTCTATCATGTGCTTGGGGCATTGCAAAAGGGCCACTTTTTTTTTAAACATTTTGTTTATTCATGAGAGACGGAGAGAGAGAGAGAGAGAGGCAGAGGCAGAGGCAGAGGGAGAAGCAGACTCCCTGCTGAGCAGGGAGCCCAATGCAGGACTCAGCCCCAGGACCCTGGGATCATGACCTGAGCCAAAGCAGACGCTTAACCTGACTGAGCCACCCAGGCTCCCCCAAAGGGGCCCCTTTTGTGTGGCTTTCTCAGTCAGGAGGCTCTGAGACTACAGATAGTAGAGGGCAGATCTGTGGTTATGTGTTCTTAGGAAGACATTTTTTGGCTATCCAGGTCCCAGGCCCTGCTAGATGGGCTTCCGTGTCACCTCCCTTTGACAGTGGACAGAGACCATTGCCCTCAGATGTATTCCCCCTTTCATCCAGGCCCCCAGCTTTGTCTCTTGTCCTTACATGGTTATTCAAACCCAAATTTCTTTATTTGCCTTTTAATCAAGACCAGTAAATGCTCTAGGGGCAGCCCCTGCCCCAGTACTACTTTACCATTTTGGATTTCAGCTTTCTCTTTCTCTGTTTTTTAATTTTTAATTTTTTTTCTTGCCTCTAGAGGTTTTACTGCTTTCTTATGAGATTACTTAAGCATTTAAAGGATGTTTGCTTTATTTTATCCAGCATTTCTAAGCATTTGGTTAACAGGAGATTTTTCGGTTCTGTCATCTACTGTATTGCTGGAAATTGATACTAATTCATTTTTAGGGAGTACATGGTATCCAGTATCTGATTTGAATACTTTTTTAAAGAAGTTCTGACCGGTCTTTTTGAGGGTCGAAAGCAGTGAAGGCAAGGATCTTACCATATTTATTTTTGTATTTCTCATGCCTTGATAGAAAGTACCAGTAATTGTCAAAAAAATGAAGAAATAGGAAGTTTATCTAGAGCATATCATTTGCTATTCTCTCAAGACTGCACTCACTTCTAAACAATGATAAATAAAATGTCCCAACTAATCTAGAAATTCTCAAGCAGACAGCTGATTAGAGTATCTTTGTTTGTCCAGGAAAAGTTTCTCCTGACTGTGAGTATTAAGGCTTTCCCTACATTCAAACTAATGTCATGGAGGATAAAAATCATGTGGCTAGCAAGGCTTTTCCCCTCCATTTTGATGACTTATGTCCTGGGCCAAGTTTACATGTGGACATTTTTGTTCTACAATTGTTTGTAGACTGGATGCCTCCGAATGCAGCATGATTACATCAAACAATATTGAGAACAGTGCTCAATCCTCCCTCCCCTACTGGTGTGCCCACGTGCAGGAACACCTAAACACATACACACACACAGAGGGTTTATCAGAAGGGCACTACCCTTTGGGTGAATAATTATGGCCGCCTTTAGGAGTTTGTATGGCCAGAAGGAAGGCATGGCTGGGTACAGTAGGCCTTGGGAAATGGCCACTCCAGTAACTTCCTGCCCTTCTGCAGCCCCTTCCTATGGGGTTCCCACCTCCGACTAAGGAGGTGTGGCTTTGTCCTTGAGTTAGCTCTGCCAGACCTCACTGATTACTTGCTAACCAATGTGGGAGTTCATCAGAAATTTCCAGGGTAGCTAGGGTGGAGGTTGGAGAGGAAATAGAGCAAGCGGCCACCAGACACAATCGCCTACCCACATGTCCTCTCCAGGACGCTCAGGAGATGAATATTTGGAGGCAGCCTCTGAATGAGATGGTGTTGACCACACATACTGTTGCTCTGGGCAACCCAAGAAGCAGCAAGTAGAGGGCGGGGAGGTGGTAGGGAAGGTGGGGATGAGCCTTAGCGCTAAGAGTAGGAGCAGAGTGACACAGGGTTTGCTCTATGGGTGGTGTCGGGAGCCAGCATGGAGAGACTACTTCTAGCTCAGAGACAGACAGACTCCTGGGATCTGTGGTTTAGTGTCTGTATATTTGCATTTGGTGCTTCAGAGGGGAGTTTAAACCAAGGCAAATGGATGCGGCATTGACTGTCAGACAGTAAGAGACTGCAGACCCATTCCGCATTGTCTAGTTTTCTAATTGGATAGGCAGACAGGCCAAACATGTACCAGGCCTTATCCTGTAAGCATCGGATGTAATTCCAGGGAGGAGCCAGCCAGACATCAAGCTATGGCTTCTCTGCCGGGTTCTGTAGGGAGATACATGTCGATTATATAACCCACAAATACGCATTATTGGCTACTATGACAGGGATTTGGCCCTAAACCCTCTTAGAACTCCAGGACCCAGGAAATCAAGTCAGTTCTATCGTGTCCAAGCCTGAGCTTTCCTGCACATGCCTCCTTTCTCTTGGCTCCACCCTGGTTCCTGTTTAGTTTTCTTAGGGAGTGGCGTATGGGAAAAGTGGTTGGAGGCAGCCCTGCGCCCATTTCACTGCACCAACCTTCTTGGAGGCCTGGGAGATGAAAAGATGCTGCTGACGATCCTTTTTTTTTTTTTAAAGATTTTATTTATTTATTTGAAAGAGAGCGAGCGGGAGGAGGAGCAGAAGGAAAGGGACAAGCGGACTCCATAGTGAGCACAGAGCTCTGCATGGGGCTTGATCCAGTGATGCCGAGATCATAACCTGAGCTGAAACCAAGAGCTGGTTGCCCAATCGACTGAGCCACCCAGGCGCCCCTGCTGATGACGATCTAAGAGGAAAAGCCAGGCAGCCCGACCCTTGCATCCTCAAGCAATTAGTGTCAGGATTTCAGGCGTCAGTCTTTTACTTTTCCTGGCATTACATCCTTCCCCATCCCCTTAGTGTCTTTGGTGTCAGTGTTGATTGTGGCTCTTTGAGACTTTGTTCCCTTTGGGGTTGGAGTAAGTCAATATTAAAGTGATGTGGAGGATTTCCTTAGGAGCTCTAATCTCAGGTGGGCTAGTGATTTTGTCTAAGAACCTTTTCCTCTCCATGCTGCTTTCCTGCTTGCTGGGACTCCCCTGAGCAAGTGTCCCCGTGTTGTGCCCTTTTCCCTAGAACACCCCATATCTCTGCCTTGGATTTTCTTCTAGTTGCTGTTATTTGGACTTCTGCCAGAGATTGTTGTGCCCTTGAGATACGGAGCTTGCCCTCTGGACAGAACTCTTTCTGCTGGTCCCTAAAGCAGCGGCACATCCTCCAGGGCCTGTTCTGCCCCCATTAGATGGGGGTTAGTGTTAGATCCTGGATCCTCCCTGTTTGCCTGGCCATCTGCAAGTAACTGTTTATTGGGCAGTTCCTGAGGTGTGACAGCCACCACGTAAGATCCCTCTGGCTGCTGAGTTGAGAGCTACTGTAGGGGTAAGGCCTGGAAGCAGAGAGAACATTTCAGAGTCCATTGCAGTGACCCAGGTGAGAGAAGGTGGTGGTCTCCGAATTGTGGTGGAGTGAGGGGGAGTGACTGGATTCTGATTACATTCTGTAGGTAGAGCCAGTGGGATTTCTTGAGAAGCTGGATCTGGGGTGTGGGAAAAAGCAGGTAGTCAAGGGTGACTTCAAGGTCTTAGGCCTCAGCAACTGGAAGGATTGCATTGTCATGAATTGAGATGGGGGATTTATCGGAGGGAGTAAATTTGGGGTTGAGGAGGGGAGGATTGGGAATTTAGTTTTAAATATGTCAAGTTGAAATAATTTTATATATATCCAAGTGGCAATATTGAGTAGACATTTGGCTATAAGTCTGGTTTTAGGGGAGACACCAGGTCACTCATCAGTCGGTAGAGACAGAGAAGGCAAGAGGAGAGGAGAGGCCCGAGGACTGAGCCCTGGGACACCCCAACCTTAAGAGGTTGGGGAGATAAGATTTTGCTCACGTCTATGCTTATTTTGTGTTTTCTGTCTCCCAATAGAATGTGAGCTCAGTGAGGACAGTGACCTTTTCCATCAGTGGCTCACACTCAACAAAAATCTGTAGGATGAATGAATGCAGAGCTTTATACCACCTGTGCCATCTCTGACGCTGAAGTGGGCTCTTGGCAAGCTTGTCTGCTTGGGTGCCACTGATCCAAGCCAAGTCAGCCTTGAGGTCACAGGGTGTGGGTAGTGAGGGACAACTCTGACATATCCCTGCACCCAGCCTCCCCATTTTACCTTGAAGCTGCTTCTCATGGGCTGGAAGATGAGGGAGGGGCTGCTGAGAGGACCCAGGAGCCCTGCAGGATGACCACAGATGCTTTGGGAAGCAGCTGCTCACATGTGTCCCCTGGCGTGTCTCTGGGGGAGGGGGACTCTGAGGCTGCTCAGAGCTGGCTCCTGCAGGATCTCACCTTCCTGCCATGAGTCTCTGTGTGTGTATGTTGAAGATACAGGAAGTGCTGTAATCCTGTTATCCCTGTCCCTTCCCACCCAGGAGTCTAAAATCCAATTCCCGGAGAACATCAGCAAACATAATGGATGCAGACATGGGAGGAAATGCCAGAAGGCCTTGGGTGGCTCTGCCGGCTCCGGCTCCCGGTGGAGCGCAGCTCAGATGAGTGCGGTTTTGACGGATGAACCTGAGAAAGGCTCAACTCTGTCCCAGACCTTCCCATCCTCATATTCTGCTTTCCTTCCTGGGGGCTAATTGCTGTGTCTTCCACCAGACGCAGGCACACCCCCACCCCACTTTTGCACATGCGCCTTTAATCCTGTACCCCGCTGCTCCCCTTCTCTACATATCATATTCCCTTCCTAGACCAGCACCAGCTCCTTAAGCAGGATTTCTTGAGATCAGTGCTTTCCTTTCTTAGCCTTCTTGGCTCCTCCCTGTTCTCAGCAAAGGCTTCCTGTTTTGGTGTGATCTCCACCTGCAGTCTTCAGGTATGGCTCTGGGCCTGGCTCTGAGGCTACTGACCAGCTGACCCTGTGTCCAGCCTGTAGCTGCCTGTCTCCTTCGTGTCTGGAGCTGCTTCCTGCGGTCGCAGACTGTGTCTGTTCTTCACTCTTTTCTAAGAAGTTATCGACAACATGCTTTCAGACTGGTCATTGAAAATGCAGCAGGGGCCTGCAGGCTTAAGGATTTATAGCACACAGGCTCTTTAAGAGTAATAAAGTAATTAAGGGCGAGGGCTGATGGGGAAGATACAGAAAAATCACCCACAATGCTATGACCTAGAGATAACCACTGCAAACGCTTAGGTGTGTTTCCTTCCAGTTTTTTCCCATGCATATTTATAAGGCATTGCTGGGATCATACTGTTGATTTCACTTTTCACCCAGTCCGCTTCTGGGTGGGCATTACAGGTATATGAGAAAGAGGTGTCATTCTTTCCTTTCTTGTGCTTCCTTTCTTGTGCGGAGAAGCCTCAGCTCCTGGAGCATTGTTCTAGCTACCCAAAGCCAGCCCCATCGAAGACCAGATCCTGCTTGCTCTATGGGCAGTGTATTTCCTTTGGGTTTCATCAGCTTCAAGCTCTTACCCAAGCTGAGCTCTCCCTGCACTCACTTGCTCCTGGAGAGGGCAGTAGTAACTCTGTTCCCTGTTTTTTTTTTTTTTTTGTCCTGAGCATAGCAACAGTGCACCAGGACTCCCTGCCCCCACTTGGGTTTGAGCAGCAAGGACCTCCTGGATCCCCTGTCCCTGGGAGCGGAGGCTGCTGCCCACCCCTTGTGTCTCAGGGATGCCCCACCCTTTTTTTGATCTGTTTTTCCGTTTGGAATTCAGAGCACTTTCTGCTTTTCTCCTTTGCAAAAAGGGCCAGAGGCTGTTTACTCTCCCATTACCAGTGAAAGCTAGCCTACGCAAGCAGCCACTTCCCATTGATTCCGGGAAAGCAGCCCCAGAGGAGCAGTGTCACGTGAGGGCACAGGTAGGCAGAGGCTTTTCTTTACAAAGTCAGAGTCTCCTCTCCAGCAGTGACTGATGCCCTGAGAAGGGCCAGAAGGAAGACTGCTCCTGCCCTCTGTGCCCTACCGCTAGGCCCCACAAGGTTTCCCAGCATGGAGCGTAATCTTACCCCTAAGTGAACTGATTGTGTCATATCTGTTTCAGGTTTCTCTCCTTGGGCTGGTTGACACCCTTTGAAATGTCTCTGTCCCTTTTGTTTCTCCAGGCCTTGCCCACCCATGCATGTCCATTCAACTTACCCCGCCACTGAGAAGCCCCCGCCTAACTCTTCCTAACTCTTTGCTCCGGTCCCTTCAACACACTTGGTCCCTTAGCACCACCCTTGGCACCAGACCTTGGCGCCTGCTTAGGGCCCTGCGCTGGGCCTGTGCTTTGGAAGGTTTTTCTCTGGCTCTCCTCCCACCACGCCCCTCCCACAGGGAATCCATAGTCCTGGTCTAATGGGCCACCCTTTTTCTCAACTCAGCTGGTGGACAGCTGGCTCTCAGAGGGCAGGACCTATTTTATTCTGGTGTTCCTTGTAGAATTTGAAAGATGACTGGGTGCATAGTGGGGCTTCAAAAAATACGGGTTGAGTAAATAAGAGAGTGATGCCACAGGAGTGACTCTTTCCAGGCAAAGGGTAGGTGGCACAGACTGGCCCAGGAGGTGTGTGTGAGGGATGGGAAAGGCTACCGTGGGAAGGACCCTTTAGGGATATTAAACAGGCCAGGGAGGAGCAGGCCTTAACAACAGTGAAAATGCTTTGGGCAAATACCATCATGAAATGCTGTAACCCAGAACTACCTAAACTCAAGGGCACCTCGGTGTCTCTGTGGAGCAGGAAGCCTGGAGAATGAGTGTCCTGGGCGGTGGCTCTGGGATAGGGTGGTTTGTCCCAGGGGCTGGAGACCTCACCTTTCGGTGGGGGTTGCAGGGCCAGGCTCCCCAGATTCCTCGAGATGCTGGAGGTTCCATCTCTTTAGCTGGATATCAAGGATTGGAGTCCAGCCTGTTTGCAGGGAATGGGGATCGAGTGAAAGGGGAATCCTTTCTGAGCCTACCTGGCTGACTGGCTTTGGCCCCAGAGATGCTGTCGGGCTGTATGTCCCAAGGAGCAGAGGATGGAACTGCTAGAATTTAAAATGGCTGAGCCTGCAGCTGGGTCCCTGGGCTTTTTGGTGGTTACTGCTCCTTTTCCCATTCGCTTAATCTAATGCACAAGACTAAATTCAACTTAATTAGGAGGATTATATGTCTTACAAATTTAATATTTAATATTCAAGCAGAGGCTTTCCCCTCTCTGCATATTTATTAAAGATGTCCTGGGAGGAATGTTAATGAGTCATGATGTCATAAATATTTAGACCCAAGGAGCAGGAAACAGGAACGATGAGGGAGGAGGGGAGAGAGGAAAACAGATCATTTTAGGAACCAAAAGGGAATGAGACTTTGCTCTTGGATTGGGGCTTGTTGTGGAGGCAGCTTGGGCAGAAATACAATTTCAAGATTCAGAGCTGTGAGCTGTGTTCTTGTCCAAAGCCGAGTAGTGCTGGGGGTGCCATGTGTGCTGGCTAAGTCAGCCTTGTTTTGCATCCGAATGTGTGCTGTGCCTTCAGGAGGCCAAAGCACACATTCTAATGAATAATGGAAGAAAACGCTCTAGCCAGATGTTGTACCCGTTCTGTCTTCTCTGGTTATTTGGAAGTGGCTTGGTGTAGATTTAGCATTAGCATGACTGACCTTAGTGCTGAACTTTGATCCAGATGCTTAATAATTTATAATCAAAATAACATGGGGAGGGGAGCGATGGGGCAGAGAGGAAGGGGAGGAGCCTAGAAGCTCATCTTCTGACCTTGGGAGGAACTTTTCCATGGTTACACTCCCCAGTGCCCTTATTTCTCCAGACCCACATGAGACGCAAATTATGTTCTTTCCTGATGGATGTGGTTTGCTGAACATTCTGAATTGAGAGGGATACAGAGAAACCAGGATGAGACTCCTGTCCCATCCCCTCATGCCATCTCACACAGAGCCTGGCTTTCCAGCCCCTTTAGGGAATAAAAGGCAGCCTGGTCTCGTCCAGTGTGCACCTCTTCCCACCACCCATCCAAGTCAGCGTTCCTGCTGCCCTCCTCCCAGAGCACGCTGCTGCAGTGGTGCTGGGTCTGGCTGCTTTTCCAGGAACAGCATAAGCCAGTAAGAAACAAGACGTTTCTCAAATCTGCCCACCTTCCTCTGGTCCTCTCTGGCACCAGCCCAGTCCAGGCCACCAGCTTCTCTCCCCTGGTCTAGGCTAATGGCACACAGGACCAGAAAAATATGGGAGCAGCCTCTGGATGGGTCTCCCTGACTCCAGGAGTGGCCCTACAACCCCTTCCCCACCTACAGCCGTGCACTCTTTTGTAGTAACTGGAGAAAGGGTTTTATCGGCCTCTGCTAGACACTCTCTAGAAGCTGCCTGTTGTCCTCAGGATAAAGTCCTGCCCTGGGATGAGGCCCTTCATGATCAGGCTGTGGCCAGCTCTCCAGTCCTGGTTACCCCTTTATCCCTCACCCTTCACTCCTGCCGTGCTCTGTGCGATCCAGCCACTCTGAAGTTCCTGTAATTCCCCAAACGTACTTTTCTCTGCCCTCTGGGCCTTTGCGAGTGCTGTGCCCTTCGTCTAGATTTCTTATCCCCTTTGCCTAGCGAATTGCTGTTCAGCCTTCAGGGCCCCTCTTAGTTACCACTTAATCTGGAGAGCCTTCCCTGATGCCCCCTCTCCCCCCAGCTAAACTGGGTGCCCTGCACTCTCTCCCATGCTTGATCCTTCCCCTCCTTCAGGGTCTATCATGTAGATTAGCCGTTCTCCGCTCGCTGAAGACAGGGGTGGTTGTCTTTATTCACTTCTATATCTCTAACACAGAGCCTCTCTGCAGGACACAGAGCTGAGGAATTCCATGTGTGACTGACTGAATGACAGGACATGGAACATGGGTGACCGTCGCTACGTCACTTC
This sequence comes from Zalophus californianus, assembly GCF_009762305.2. NCBI lineage: Eukaryota > Metazoa > Chordata > Mammalia > Carnivora > Otariidae > Zalophus > Zalophus californianus. The sequence goes on from NC_045606.1 coordinate 85,465,443, forward strand.
AGTTCCAAAGAGGCAATGTAAGAGTTTGCCCAATGATGCTTCTCCAGTTGCTTCGGCTTGCAGGATTGCAGGTAGGCCTCAAACCTGAAAATAATAGGTACTCCTACCATTCTTACAGAAGGTTCCAGAGGCCCCATTGCCAACTACTATCACACGCCCATCCCCACCCCCAGTTTATTTAAGCAACAGACAAGGGAGAAGTCAAGATAATTTTCAGAACTATGGAGTTAAAGTTCTGGCGGGAGAGTACTGTGGATTTTCCTTCCCCTCTCTGTGGAAAATGCATCCCTGAATTTGAGTGAGGTGAAGGAGGCCCTCAGGGAATCAGCTGTAGAGACTGGAGAAGCCTGCATGAGGGGGTGCTGGAGCTCATTCCTCCCCAGGAGGAGGAGGGGGGCTGGGTGTGCTGCGATGTGGTTGGACATCTCTTACCCCTCTCCCCACCCTCCAGGGCTCAAACAGCAAGAGCACACTCAGCAGCAGGTAAAAAGTATGCAAGGGCGGCGGGGGTGGGGGGGGGGGGTGGGGGGGGGTGGGGGGGGGTGGGGGGGGGTGGGGGGGGTGGGGGGGTGGTTGCTAATAGAAGCCATTTCCATTACAAAATGATCTGTGGCTGTGGGTGAAGAAGGGGTTGTAGGGCCACTCCTGGTATCAGGGGGACCTGTCAGGAGGCTGCTTCCACATTCTTCTGGCCCTGTCTGCCATTAGCCTGGTCCAGGAGAGAGAAGCTGGTGGCCTGGACTGGGCTGGTGCCAGACAGGACCAGAGAAAAGCAGGCAGATTTGGAAAATGTCTTATTTCTTACCTGCCTACATGGATTTCTTTATTGCAGGAATATTTTATTTAAGAAATTTCCAGCAGGGCCAGTGCCAGCTCCATAGGTGCTTTCACCTTAGTGTCCTGCCTGTCTGGGGGCCTCAGTGGTGGCTGTCCCGAAGAGTTGAAAGCACAAACCCTAGTCTCTTAGCCCTAGGGGTCAAGGCCCATGTGCTGGTGAAATGAGTTACCATGGCAAGCCAGAGCAAGTTTGGGTTTGGCCTGGCAGATTGGAAGTAATTGGGGCAAAAATGCTGAGATGAGTGAAGGCATTTGGCTCAGATAAGAGACCCCTGTGACTCTGAGCCACCTTAACCCAGAGCAGAGGAAAAGGGAGTTGTGTATGCCTAACAACATGTACCTGTCAGGCTGAGGAGTGAGGCCGGGCAGCCCTGGGAGAAGGCACGTCTCGGTTCTGACCTGCTAGGAGGGGTAGCTATGGGAACCAGAAGTGCATGAGGCCATAAGGAATGGGCCTGGGCCCTGCCCTACCTGTGGGATGTACAAAGTGGCTTGTGTGCTGAGATCTGAAGGGCAAGGAGGATGCTGAAGGTGCTGGGTGGGAGGGTGCAGCAAGCAGATCAGAATCAGATGAGGCATTGTCACTGGAGACCAGGAGAGAGTTTGCTGGGAGGGGCTGTGGAGGTAATGGGAGTACCCTGATACTGCCCACTGGTAGCGTCATGGCCACACGCTGGGCACTATTGTCCAGGAAAGCCTCCCCTCCCTGCCCCCTCCCTCCACATCCCCCACACCTCCGTGTGCTCCGATCCATCACTTTGCTCTGCTCCAGCAGTGCTAGGGCTAGTGAATTCCAGCGCGTTGCTGGAGTTCTCCTCGAGGTTATACTTCCCCTTGTCTCCCCGTTGGTCCTCACGCTCTTTGTAGGGCTTTGGTGACATCCTGGGGAGAAGGCTTCCAAGCAATGTTTTAAAGCCTGGGAAAAAGAAGCAGGTAGTAGCTAGAATCCCAAAAAGGTTTCCAACTCTCTTCCCCGCTCCTTGCTTATAGGAACCTGCCCCCTCCCTCGTTTTCCTTCTTTTGACATTTGAAGAGTAGAGGAGGAGAGGAACTAGCTGAGTATCTAATGCTACTTACGCATAACTATCACTTGCCATTGCCAGGCGCAGTGACAGGCACTTGGAGTTACTTTCTCTTTTCAACAGAACAGCTCATCACAGCCACCTGATGAGATAGGTACTCTGCTATCCCTGTTGGACAAATGGAGAAAATAGTGCCTGGGAAGTTAAGTGATCTCATCCAAGGACTTCTCCCTAATCTTGAGTGATCAGCAGCACTGGGCACCACTGACCATGCTCTCCTGTTTGAAACCCTTAATGTGGCTTCTGGACACCTCCCTCCTTGTTGGCTGCTCCTTTTCCGACTCTGTTTGGTTTCTCCTTATCTTTTGGACCTCCAGCCATTGATGGCTCAGTTCTTGGTCTCTTCTCTCTCTGTGCTAGCTCCCTTAGTGACCTCGTTTAGTCTCATGAAAGTGCCAGCTTTATGCTGACCACTCCATACTGCACCAGGTGTGTATTTTTATCCAGCTGACTCTTTGACACCTCTGCTAGATATCTACTAGGCATCCCAGAGTTACCATGACAAATTCGAACTCTGCATCTTCCATTCCAAACCTGCTCCTCCTCCAATTTTCTCATCGTAATAAGTGGCAAGTTCATCTTTCCATGGCTCAGGCTAAAAATCATTGAGTCTTCTTTGACTCCTTTTTTCATTCTCCACATCCAGTCACCAGGTCTGCTTTCAAAGTATATCCAGATTCCGACCCCTTCCTACCCTTTCCTCCACCCACCCTGGTCCAGGTCTTGCTCATTTCTTGACAATTGCATGGTCCTTTGGCTTCCCTGTCTACCCTCACATCTGTTTGTCACACAGTAGCCTGACTTTGCTCTTGCTGTTCTCTTTGCCTGGAATGTCCTTCCCCAAAATAAGTATATGGTTGTGCATGGGGGAACCTGCTTGGGAGCAAGAGGGTGTTGAAACATAGCCTGCATTCTGCTCACCAAGTATGGGACTTTATTCACTCTTGAGGGGGGCACTGTTTTCTGATTTGCACAGGGGCTTGCTGAGGGCCACTGGCTGTTGTGTGGTCCCCTAAACTCTATGGGCCTCAGAGATACCTGGGGGTACCCTGGAGAGTGAGTGCAGGCTGTGGTGGGTCTGGGAAGGTGGCTTTTGACAGTGAGAGAGGGGTGGGGATCCTGCCCAGATCTGCTCTAAAGTTGTAGATTGCCTGTGGAAGTTTTCCTGGGATCCCCTAGAAGTCTTATCGACAACAAGAGGGTGCTGAGTGAAGAGAGGTCTCTCACATGCTTTCTGGAGCAGGTTAACAGAGTTCACAGAGCTACTTAGTAATTTCCACATCCCTGAGAATCTGAGAGGTCCCTTGGCAGGACCTGCATGGGGCTTGGCATGAAATGGGTCTTTGATTTCTGTCTTTCCCGAGTCCTACCTTTGTCCTAGCTTCTGGGTCCCAGAAGGCTCATCATGTGTCAAGCACAGAGGTGGGAGCATGGACTCTTGAGCCAGACTGCTGGGTTCAAATCCCAGTTTCTCCTTCTATGAGCAATGTGATCTTGGGACAAGTTACCTAACTTCTCTGTGCTTATTTCCAGGCTATCAAATGGGAATAAGAATAGTACACACTAAATGAGTAGTTATGTATTTCACATAAAAAAAATTGGGCCTGGAATACCTAGTAGTCTAATTTACTCCCTGGGGAAGCATAAAAGAATGTGCAGTTTGCTAGTGTGGTTGGCTGCAGGAGAGGGTGGGAAAAACTCAGCAGGGACCCCTCTACATGGAGAGCCCATCCCTGTAGCCTTGCGTTGCCTGGGTCTGGGGCTCTGGGGTGTTAGAGGAGCCCAGTGTGGGAGGAGTCCTTCAGGGATCCGGCTTCAGCTTACACATGATGCGGAGTCAGTGGTGAGGACTCTGGGGTTGTCTGGGGCGTTGGTGGTTCCAGGAAGGAAGCAGCTCTCAGAGTGGTCTTTGGCTGATTGTGCATTTGAATTACAAACAGAGATAAAGCTAGAGGCAGATGGGAGCAGCAGAGGGAACCCTGCAGGCAGTGGGGAGCTAGGGCAGAGGGAAAGTTGAGGCTAATCATACACTTGTTCTACCTGCCTGGCTGGTGCCTGACTCAGAGCCGAGAGCCTTCTTAAGAGAGGACAGGCTTGGTTTTGAGACGGCACTCCTATCTCACATACTCACTGATAGCCCTTTATAAGAATTTAAGCTTCCCTGGGGGCAATGACTAACACGAACTGTGCCAAAGCTGTTGGTTTATGTCTGGAAGGAGATGGTATAGGTGGACATGAAGATGGGACCCTCTGAGTGTGATGGGGTCTCAGGTGCCCATCATTTTCTTAGGAAGGCGGCAAGGGTCAGTAGCCTCCCAGTTCTGGCTCCCTGCTGCCTTATGAGAAAGGTACTGGAGGCAGGTCCCTGAAGGGAGGGAAGGGCCTCTGCCTCAGTCTTACAAAGGTTGGGGGGTGAGTTGTGGCCTCTATACTGCACAGACCAGTAAAAAATAAAAATCAACCAACCAGCCTACCAACTGGGACTAATACGAAGGAGCTGAATTCTTTTTTTTTTAAGTAAACTCTACACCCAACATGGGGCTTGAACTCACATGCTCTACCCACTGAGCCAGCCAGGTGTCCCTGTCAAGTGAGAATTTAAAAAAAGAAAAGGATGGGTATTAAGGAGGGCACTTGTTGTGTTGAGCACTGGGTGTTTTATATAAGATGAATCACTAAATTCTGCTCCTGAAACCAATATTATACTACATGTTAACTAACAGAATTTAAATACAAATTTGGAAGGCAAAAAAAAGGAAAAGAAACATGGCCTTAAAACAACAACCATAATAAAAGCACTATTACTATTATTACCTATTCACAAAAGAAAGAATATTTTAGGGACACTTGGGCGGCTCAGTCGATTAAGTGTCCAACTCTTGATTTTGGCTCAGGTCATGATCTCAGGATCATGAGATGGAACCCTGTGTGGGTCTCCGAGTTCAGTGGAGGGGTCTGCTGGAGATTCTCTCCCTCTCCCTCTGCCCCCCCCTCCTTTTCTCTCTACCCCTCCCTCTCCCCCCCCCCCCCCCCCCGCTAGTGTGTGTGCTTTCTCTTTCTAAAGTAAGTAAATAAATCTCTCTAAAAAAAAGAAAGGATATTTTATTTTTTTTATTATTTATTTGTTTATTTTTAAAGAGAGAGAGCGTGCAAGAGCAGGGTGGGGAGGCGCAGAGAGAGAATCCCAAGCAGGCCTCACACTCAGTGTGGAGCCCATGCAGGGCTTGATCCCATGACCCTGAGATCATGACCTGAGCTGAAAACAAGAGTCAGATCCTTACGTGACTGAGCCACCCAGGTGCCCCAAGAAAGGATATTTTAATGTGAAAAGGGGACTGTTCTCAGGAAGGGAATAGTCTCAGAATAGAAGGTCATTCTGAAAGGACAGTTGGCAACCTCATACACACACACACACACACACACACACACACTTATGAACACATGCATGCGCTTGTGCATCCTGCATTCTTATTTTTATTTTTATTATTTTAAAAGATTTTATTTATTTATTTGACACAGAGAGACATAGCAAGAGAGGGAATACAAGCAGGGGGAGTGGGGGAGGGAGAAGCAGGCTTCGCTTCCTGTGGAGCAGGGAGCCCGATGCGGGGCTCACTCCCAGGACCCCAGGATCATGACCTGAGCCGAAGGCAGACGCCCAACAACTGAGCCACCCAGGAGCCCCCTGCGTTATTCTTATTATAATTGTTTCATTCTGATAAAGTCTGATGAAAGTGTTCCCCTGGATAGGTCTGGTCTATACATTGGCCTTGAAGACAAAGGACTATGGGGCTCCAGGAGCTGTGGGTCTGGAGAAGGATAGGGGAAGGCTGAGTAGGAGGGCATCCTTTGGGCTGAGAGATGGCCTGCCCTAGGGTCAGGGGCTGGTAGAGCTGGGGAATCTTCTTGAAGCAGGCCAGGTTGATTCTTCTAATACAACACATCTTAGAAAAGGAGAACTGGGGGAGGGAGAGAGTAATAATGGACTGCTCCCTGGTGGGATCTCCTCCCATTCCCCCTCCTTCTCCACACACCCTTCCCCTGTTTGCTGTTCCAGTGGGCATCATCATCTCCCTAAGGTGGATGAGTTTCCATTTTTGGAAGGAAGCTCTGCTCCAGCCAAAGTCTTGGCCACAACTTTCTAAAGTCCAAGTGGAGTCCAGCTGGAAGCCTACCCTAGGGCTTCTGGGATCCGTCTGTGTGAACCCCGTCTGAGTTTGACTTTGGCTGGTGGATCTCTCCCGTGGGCCCCAGGTGACAGGCTGTTAACAGCTTCCTGAGGAAGACACATTTTTTTAGCTACATCACCTTCAGAGATTTTTTTCATTGGTTCAGCTTTTCTATTTGTTGTTCTAAGCTGCTGACTTACATTGTCTGTATCTGCTCTTACCGTAAGTTCTGACCATCCCTCCAGTGGGAAAATGCCTGGCAAAACATCAATTTCCTCTGAACGGAGATTCTGAATTGTCCATGAAATGAAAGCTTGTTCCCCGAAAGAACTTTAATAGAGCTGCAGCACAAAGGTTGCCGCTGAGCCACTTGGGCCTTTGGTGGCTGCAAGGACAAAGCGCCTCAGTACTGGCATGTCCTGCGTTAATGTGTGCCAGCACACATACGGCTGTGCTTGGGGATTTACGTATGCCCGCATGTGCACACATGGACCACGAACAGGGGCCTTCGGGGGCAGGGCTGGGGGAGCAAGGAAAGGGAGGTTGAAGGAGAGAGTCATTTTTCTCTTCATCTGCCACTGACATGAACTCTGGATTAGAGCAGAAGGTTGAATCCTGTCCCTGCTCTGTCTCTAAGGTGCTGTGGGACCTTGGAGAAGTTACTTCACTTCTCTGAGCTTCATCTGCAAAATGGATACAAAGACCTCTAGAGACTGTGTGTCAGTCAGCATTTGAGGCAGGAAACAGAAACCATTGTAGGTATTTCAAGCAGAAAGGAATTAAAAAATTATTTATTTATTTATTTATTTGAGAATGAGAGCACAAGAGAGGGTAGGTTAGAAGCAGACTCCCTGCTGAGCCGGGATCATGACCTGAGCCGAAGGCAGACACTTAACCAACTGAGCCACCCAGGCGCCCAGAAAGGAACTTTTTTTTTTTTAAAAGATTTTATTTATTTAAGACAGACAGAGAGAGGGAGAGAAAGAATGAGCAGGGGGGAGGGGCAGAAGCAGGCTCAATGCTGGGCTCAATCCCAGGACCCTGGGATCCTGACCTGAGCTGAGGTAGACACTTCCCCGACAGCCACCCAGGCGCCCCTCAAGCAGAAAGGAATTTTATATAGAGAATTAGAATTTTACAAAATCACTGTAAGAGCCTGAAGAATGGAGTCAAGGCCAGGGTCAGGAAGCTTCTGCCATGGTGACTGCGTCCGCTGTCACTGTCACAGCTGCCCCACACCCTTGAAGATGATGTGACTGTGGATCCTGGGGTCCAGCCACCGCCAGCAGTTGCATCTGCTTGGCCCTGCTTGTTTGAGCTCTGCAGAGACATGGTCCCTGTGGGCAAATCTCCAAATCTGGCAGAAATGCATCAAAGCAGCAGAACCTGAGCTGAGCTACAAGACTGGGAGGTGGAGTTTTTAGCTTTGCAAGCCCTGGAGATAGACGGGAGAAATGGAAATTGAGACTCAGTTGGAGCATCTGGCATAGTCTTTTTGTTCCAGAGTTCCATGATTCGGTTGGGGATGTTAGCCCTGGGGAGTTTCAGCAGAACCACCAGATTTCCAAAGTTGTTGGTCTTGCTACACTTCACCCAGGCTCTTGTGTGCCCCATAGCTCCAAAGGCTGAGGTGCCCTGCCTGCCGTGACCCTTGAGTTCTGTTGTGGCCTCCACTCTCTGTGATGAAGGAATCTGCCAATTGTTTTCTCTTCCCTGAGTCCCTCCTGCCCCAGCTCCTGTCCTCAGGTGAGGCTGAGAAATAGGGTCTGGAGGACGGAGGAGTTCAGGAGGAACTTTAGGAGGAAATCAAGAGTTCTCCTCTGGAGTCACACGGCTGAGGCCTGAGGCCCATTATCTAAGCACAGACAGTCCCCTCCTCTGCTGGGAGGGATCTGAGCAGAGTCTGAGTTCAGTGGGGTTCTGACATGGCACAGGGACGGAGGAACAGGCTCCATTTCCTTACTCTTCCCTGTTTTCCTGACATGGCAACTTGGGACCATGACCAGAATGGAGGATGGGAGGCTGGCTGCTGGTGGTGGAGTACCAGAAACGGGACAGAAGGAAGGGACAGAATCTTATACATTGTTCACTGAGAAACATCCGCCATGCCTGTATTGCTCCTCTGAATTGGTACTAAGTGCACCCCCTACCCCCATTCCTGTTAGTAGAGCAGCAGGGAGGGAAGGTGCCATGGAGTGAGAAGATACCTCTCTTTCAGAAGCTGGGCTCCAGATCCAAGAGGCGGTGGTGGTGACAGTGAGTGGGGAAAATAGGAGAGGGTAGTAGGGTAGATCTGGTGGAGACCTGGGGATACCCAGAGAGCTCCAGTCTCTTTTTCCTGGTGCATCCTTAGGACTTTGCCCCATGGAAATGGTCTGAGAAAGGCCTGGGAAACAGCTTTTTGAGGCAGCATCATTCAGAGGTAGGTGGGCAAATAAAATTTTGAGCACTTGGGTGGCACCATATCTTCCCTGGTCCCCTTGGAGCAGTGATGGGACTTACGGAGAGCACAGCTGGTCATCAAGATGGAATGTTCCACTTGAGAAGGCATAGTCTCAGGTGGAACATTCAGGAGACCAACCCCCTTTTCTGATGTGGAAATTTATGGGCTAAAAAGAAGAACCCATGGGTCTTTCTGGGTGTGGGCCCCTCCTGCAGCAAGAGTGGCGTGTATATCGGTGTATATCAGTTCTCCAGGCCAGCTGGGCAGGAGGTCTGGCCTTGTCTTGGCCCCATCACTTTACCTGCAGGGACCAGAGCTGTCAGGGGACATAATGACCACACCTGCTGAGGGCCCTCTTGGCTCTGATGGTCTGTGATTCCAGGTCTCCCACTCACCTGTTCCCTTGCCTTTCCTGCAGGCTGTGTGTTCCTGCTCCCACTGGCCTCAGAGCGAAGCTCAGTCGCCCCCACACTCTTTTCTCAGACAGGTGGAGGGGCGGTCCTGCGTGTCAAAAAGACCCCCTTTGGCTGTTGGGAAAGAGCCCGGATGTGCCCTGAATACAACCCCCGATGTTGTTATTCAGCAGGAAGAAAGGCCAGAAAGAAAAGCAAAGGGAGAAGATATTGTTTGGGTACAATCTGTGTTTGCAATTTTCCACATCGGTTCTTTTTATGAACGCTCCAAAAACAAGACAACAGTGGCGGCTGATTCAATATGCGCCATGCAGGAAAACAATAAGGAAAAAAATAAGGGTTTTTAATAAGCACTTGGAAAGGCTGTAATTAAATCTCGGGCTCTGTTTGGAAAACAAGAATCTCATTTAGTGCTTTTGCCCCAGCGCTCCCTAACATCTGCACCCGTGTTTTCTGCTGGGCAATTACTGCGTCCTCTGCGGCTTGATTAACAAATACAGGTGCAGGGACTGCTCAGGAGGGGGATCCCAGGATGGAGGGAGGGGCAGGCGCGGGAGAAGACTTGGCACTCACCCCAACAGGTGTCAGGGACCTGAGGGAGGAAGATGCCTGCTCTGCCCAGAGTTGGAGGGCGGGGAAGGAGGAGTAAGGGAAAGGAGAATCCCCCCTGCCTCTCCTGCCTGCTTTGCTTAGAGCCTGATTTCTCCAAGGAGCCCAGGGATTATGGGAACATCGGGGCCCCCTCTGGCCTAGGACTCAAGGGCTTTAAAAGCGGTGACCAGAGGGAGAAGGGGCATTTCAGTAAAAGAATGGGAACCCCAAATCAGTGGGGGTGTGTGCCCACAAGCATATTTCTTTTTAGGAAATTTGCTAAGTATATAGGAAGAATGGTTGTTCCCTGTACCTTCTGCAGTTCAAAACCTCTTCCTCCTTGACCGTGGACCTCCTCCTGTCCTGTGGAAATGACCCCTTCCCCCATTATAGAACTGTTTGTTGCTCCACAGTCGCTAGGGGCCAGGCACCTGCTAGGCACTGCCCTGCACTCTCACCTGAGTGGCTCAGCCTTGCTGGGGCGTCAGTGCTGCTGTTAGCATCTTTGTTTTCTGGAAGGGGAAGTTAAGGTACAGAGGTTAGATAATGCATGCACAAGTACCTAGCTGGTAAGAATGGAGCTAGTTCTTGAACCCAGGCTGTGTGGTTCCAGGGGTCACTATTAACCCCTGCCTGCCTCAGTCCCCCTGCTTGTTTATCAGGCACTCTCACAGTTCTCCTTGCTGTACCTTGCTGTAGGTGCTTGCTTCTCAGATGTTTTTGCAGTGTCTGCTGGGAAAGGGCAGAGGGCATCTTGGTCAGGTTTGAGTTATGGGAGTGGCTGGGATACCTCTTCTGGAGCCCCAGGCTTCAGGGATGTGATGTTGGGGAAAGTTATGGAGGAATAGCCAGGTCCAAAGTGATGTTGGGGCTTGCACCAATAGGTGATGGTTTGGAGGGAAGTGGGGTCTACAATCTTGGGCAAAGCTACCAATACTTAAAGCCTTTTCTAGAAGGCTTTTTCAAATCTAATGCATTATCCAAGTGTTATGTACTATGAGATATGTAATATTGGTGTTCTGTCCAGAAGCACTGCTCGGATTGGCAAGACCTAAAGGGCTGAGAGAATCTGTTTACTTTTGGTGTCTTGTGTTTATTTGCTGGCTCTCTCTGTTTTCAGTTCTCTGAAGCAGAGCCCAAGTCCTTTGGAAAAATTTGGCTTTTCCTTTCCATCACCATGTGACCTTCAGGAAAGGATTCCCTCTCCGCGAGTCTCAAGGACAGATGGATTTCCTTGTTAGAGACTGGGTCCAGCTCCATGGTGCTACCTTACGGCTTTGCGGTCCCCCACTCTTGTCATGGCGACATCTCAGCTCTAGCCAGAAGCTGGCTCCTTCCCAGCTCCTCCCACCAGTGCTGAGGGTGCTACTTTCTGTGCCAGCTGGACGTTGCCCTGTCGGAGTGTGTATTCACGGCAACTCCTATTTCCAGTGCCAGGCTCCTGGAGAAGGGCTGAGGTTCTGCAGCAGCCAGCCCCCTCCCCATCAGCTGGCATTGTGTCTCTCATTCCTGGAAGTGAAGAGAAGGGAAAACTTCTGATGCTCTGCTCACTGCTGCCTTTTCTGCTGTTGCGGCTGCTGTTACTTGTTGCTGCTATGGCTGTTGGGGCTACAACTAGGGAAGGTTGCCGGTATCACCTTGATGGAGAAGGGCAGAGTAGAGGGAGAGGGGAGGGGGGAAGGAGGGAAGGGGAGGGAGGGAGAGAGAGAGAGAGAGACGGGGAGAGAGAGAGAGAGAGGTAAGTGAGCATTACCAGACAGGGAAGTCAGTCCATATCCTTGGGACCAACTGACTTAGTAATGTCTCCTGTCATCAGGAAGCCAGTACAAATGCTGAAAATCCAAATAAAGATGCCAACAGGCCATTCCTTCAATGCCATGACATTCTGCTTGACAGTTTTGAAGATATGAAATAGTTAACTATTACCCATTAATACTAGCTCTAAACTTTAGAAAGCACCTGAGTATGTCTTTGGTAACACAACCTTGCATACATACCATACTCTCTCCAGAGAGTTCTAATAGTAGTGAAGACGTGATTTCATTTATACTCACTGCCAAGTCCTCTCATTTTTCAGATTCGGATGGAGAGGCCAAGGAGATCACAGCGTGTTAATGGCCAAATTAGGTTTCAGTCCAAACCATTGCTCTTTCATTGAAGTTCCTTAACTCAATAGGATCTTGAATTTAAGCCTCTTTTGAGAGACCCTGTGTCACCAGGACTGCTTAGTGTCCTCGATAAATGGTTCTTATTCATGGTGGTTGCTAAATTGCTGACTGTGCTGGTTGATGTCTGTGAGAGTAGTTGAAGCAACTGTGGTGGTCCAGTCTTCCATGGTGCAGGTGGGAAATTGGTCTAAGCTATGTCTTCTACACTCTTTGTCAAGCCTGACTGCCAAGTTCTGCAGCTTAGTTCTTGTATATTGTCTTCATATTTGTGTTTTTTTTTAAAGATTTTTTTATTATGTTATTTTTTTTAAATTTTATTTATTTATTTGAGAGAGAGAGAATGAGAGATAGAGAGCACGAGAGGGAAGAGGGTCAGAGGGAGAAGCAGACTCCCTGCTGAGCAGGGAGCCCGATGTGGGACTCGATCCTGGGACTCCAGGATCATGACCTGAGCCGAAGGCAGTCGCTTAACCAACTGAGCCACCCAGGTGCCCTTATTATGTTATGTTAATCACCATACATTACATCATTAGTTTTTGATGTAGTGTTCCATGATTCATTGTTTGTGCATAACACCCAGTGCTCCACGCAGAATGTGCCCTCTTTAATACCCATCACCAGGCTAACCCATCCTCCCACCCCCCTCCCCTCTAGAACCCTCAGTTTGTTTTTCAGAGTCCATAGTCTCTCATGGTTCGTCTTTTTTTTTTTTTTAAAGGTTTTTAAAATTTATTTATCAGAGAGAGCGAGAGAGAGAGAGAGAAAGCACAAGATGGGGGAGGGTCAGAGGGAGAAGCAGACTCCCCGCTGAGTGGAGAGCCCGATGCAGGATTCAGTCCTGGGACTCTTGGATCATGACCTGAGCCGAAGGCAGACACTTAAGTGACTGAGCCACCTAGGCGCACTTCATTGAGTATTTGCAAAGGATCCAACTATGACCTAAACACACATGATTGATGCACCCAAACAGACATGGCCCTGCTCTTGATGAATGGGTGCTCTGATGAAAGGAAGAGCCCATGACTTGGATGTCAGGCATATCTACAGTGATGAAGGTCAAGGTTGAAGAGAACGTTAGGCTTTGGTCTTTGACTACTCCCTTTCCATGCCTCTCCCTCAACAAGCATAGGAGCAGTGACTTTCTCTGACACCCGTGGTTCCTGAGGGTAGTTAGAGGTGATGAGCTGAAATCATAAGGGACTCCATTTCTAGTATTAGTGCTTTTTGGGTAGCAAAGTTTGAAAGCATGATCGAAGGACATCAAAATAGTGTGAGGGAATACAACATCCTTCCCTTATTCTCTGGGGGAAGCTGGACTTCCACACAATCTTTGTCGTGCTTCCTGGGGAAGTGGAGGCAGCTCTGCTAGCCATTTAGGTGTCCAGACTTTGGATATATCACATTCTCACTGTTGATATGGATCAACAGCCTTTCGGGTTCTAGGTAATGCAGATGGGTGCATGCCTCTTTTGGATGGATCTGGGCAGACCTCCCATTTAGTGGAGGAGGAGGAGACAGCAGAGATGAAGGATAGGACTGTACTGGCTGGGGCCTGGGATTCTCTCTACACGTAAGTGTCTGTGATTCCGTAAACAGCTGAGTAGAAAGGAAGACGGAGGTAAATAGGAGAGTGATGAATGTGGTGAGACATGGGAGTGGGTCAGCCCCAGTTTCCCAGGGGTCCTGGATTTTCTCTTTTCCCGCTTGCTGCACTGAGGATGAGCTCCAGGGTGGTGCAAAACCCAAGGCCTGATACCTTACCAGTTTCCAACTCTGGTAGCAGCTCTGCTGGACTAAGCAATAGTTTCTCTCTTCTTTTGCTTGAATCCATGAAGCTTCTCGGCTGATGGATCCAGCATTCCCCTGGGCCTATTCCCTACCACTGTATGGATAGGAGGCCATACAAGTCATCCTCACCCTCCAAAACTGCATATGCCAAGAAGGTCAGCTGCTGGCACAGTGTCCAGAGCATGGAAGACTTCACAAAAGGTTTGCTGGAGTGCTTTGAATTGTTCTGCATCAACAGAACAATTTATGGCAATGGCTTTCAGAACTCAGTGTGCATGAGAATCATCTGGGCAGGATGTTGAAGCATTCAACATTCTCAGGAACATTCCTGAGCCCATCCCCAGATTCTGATTGAACAAACTCTTCAGTTGGTGCTATACAAATCACAGCATGCCATTCTTTGGTGTGATGTGGAGCCCTTGACTTTTGGACCATGATGGTTCTCCTCTGACTTCTTCATCAGTTGGAAGGTGCTCCTTTCTGCCTGGCATGGGAATAGGGACCTGGGTTGTGACTCTGTCTTCTGTTCCTCACAGGACTCACTTTTACTGGATTGAGCCTGGTTTTAAAGGCCCTCCCGTAGCAGAGCCAGGGCTTCCTGTCACTGATCTATTTCCTAACTTGTCGTGTTCTGATGTAACTTCTCTCATCCCCAGACTCAGTGTTTGGAAAAACCGACTGCTCAGGTTGGCTTTAGCAGCCCACATTTGGATTTTCTGTCCCCAGTGAGGCCCTTTTTCACTAGGACAGTCATGGTGCAGGAGTTTTCATGTGACCTCATCTGAGATCAGGCTTTTCTCCTTTTGAGGAGATTGTGCGCATTTCTCTCTCAGCTTGGCTCTGAGACAAGAACTTACATAAAAGGGTTAGATTGAGGATTCTGGCCATTTCAGAAGCAAATCCTTTGTAAGAGATTCAGAATGATCCATACTCTGTGCCCTTCATGTTGATAACCTTCTGGCTGAGGAACAGGGGTCTCATATCCACTATCCTTTCCTAGAGGGCAGGAGGGCAGCAACAAGGTTCATGGGCAGAATGGTTCATGGAGACGCTGTTTACTGTAAAAGAGACTGAGATAAACCTTGATATATTGGAACTCTGGAGGCATAGCCTTCTCCATGCTGAGCCTTGTCTAGCTTTAGCCAGGTCCCATATCAGGACCTGAAGAGCCAGGCAGGCCTATGGGAGGCAGGGTTCTTTTTTTTTTTTTTTTTTTTTTTTTTGAGAGAGAGCGAGCATGCTTGGGGTGGGGGTGGGGAGGGGGCAGAGGGAGAGAGAAAATCTTTTTTTTTTTTTTAAGATTTTATTTATTCATTTGAGAGAGAAACAGGGAGGGTACAAGCCGGGGGAGAGGCAGAGGCAGAGGTAGAGGGAGAAGCAGACTCCCTGCTGAGCAAGGAGCCTGATGTGGGGCTCAATCCCAGGACCTGGAGATCATGACCTGAGCCGAAGGCAGATGCTCAACCATCTGAGCCACCCAGGTGCCCCAGAGAGAGAAAGTCTTAAGCGGGCTCCACACCCAGCGCATGGAGCCTGATGTGGGGTTCAGTGTTATGATTCTGGGATCATGACCTGAGCCAAAACCAAGAGTCAGATGCTTAACTGACTGAGCTACCCAGACGCCCTTGGAGGCAGGATTCTTAAGTGTGCCTCCCAGGGTAGGGAAGCCTTAGAGCTTTGGCAGCCTTCAGCAGTCTCCCCAGATCCCCAGGCTGGCTTCTGGGTGGGAGTGCAGAAGATGAAAACTGTTACCCAAGGATTCTTCTGGAGCTATGGGGACCTCCCTCTCAGGCTGTATGTGAACACTACATCAGCTTATGTGCTGTCCTAGTGAAATGGATTGAAAAGTTTGTTCTTAATTCATTTTTCTCTGGATGTCTAGTGATTTATATTTTATAGGTGGGCCACATTCTTTTAATGTCTCAGTTTGTTTCTGTATAAAATAGAATCGGAAATGGGCTGCCATTTCTGAATAATCATCTTGATAATAATAATGTATTTGACAAGTAGTTTTGAGCACCAGGGACATGCCAGGTACTGATTAATGGCTCTAGGGATATAGAAGTAAATAAAATCCATGTCCTTACAGAGTTTATATTCTAAAATGGGAAAGAGAAAACAAAAACATAAAAATACTATGTAGTACGTCAGAATGTGATATATTTTAGAAAGAGAAAATGAGAGTGGGGGTAGGGCATAGCGGAGAGAGAGGTATTATTTTATAGAGTGTGGCCAAGGAAGATCTCATTGATCACCTGAAGGAAATGAAGAAGTAAGCCATATGGATATTTGGGGAGAAAGCTTCTAAGCTAGGAGATAGCCAAGGAAAAGGCTCTGAGGTAGGAATATGCTCAACCAACAGTGTGGCCAGATGATGTAAGGAGAGTAACAATAATAACAACAAAACCATTTATGGAGGACTTTCTGTGTTCCTAGCACTGTATAAGTGGTGTGTAGATTTCCTGTTTTTAATTCTCACTGACCCAGTGAGGTTGATACTATTATCATCTCCATTTTGCAGACGAGGGATCTGAAGTTCAGGGAGGTTATGTAACTTGCCCAAGGTTACACAGCCACTATGTGGGGGAACTTAGTCCAGACAGCTCAGCTCCAGGCTCTGCTCTCTCAGTCACCAAAGGGCAGAGGGTGGGAAGGAGTTTGCAGTGTCCTCAAACACAATCAGCTTCTTAGGGGAGGGAGCTGTGTATATATGTAGTGGAGGGATGGGGTGCTTTCCCTTCTCTTCCTCTACTGGCTAATCTCTGAATGTGTTAGCATCACACAGTCAATCTTTATGGTCACCCAGACACAGTGGTCCTGAGTGGACCCTAGGGAAAAAGCATCAAAGACGAGAGAAAGAATCAGGGGCCCCATGGCTAACTACAGAGAGAATGATTACATTTTCCTGGCTGCTTGTTCTGCTGCCTCCGGCGCTGGCCATGGTGCTGAATGCTGATGCGCTGAATGCAGGGAGAAGTCGTCTGTGGCTGGTGAATTTAGCTAGTGCAGCAGTCAGCGCATGGGCTGTTTGTGTGCTTGATGCAGGATATTGGTGTGGATAGGTGGTGAGAGCTGAAAAAAAGAGGTGGCAGGAGTGAGGGTTGGAGAGCCCATTTCTGATTCTAAGATTGGTCCATGGTGAAATAAACATAATGGTCTTGGGGTGGTCTCATCCTGGGATGATGTCCTCGGATGATGCTAGGTGGTTGTGCCATGATAGCAGCTGGGAGCACCTACCAGCCTCCTACTGCCCAGTAGTGATTACTGTTCACATCAGCAAGGCTGCCTTTTCTGTTGATTCCACACCATGTACGTTTCTACCTTTGTGCTTTTTTTTTCCATCAATTTTCTTAACCCTTTTTGTGGAATTCTGATCTGTGATGTCACCTCTATTGCAGTATACATGGGTGTATTCTACCTTGGTGCTTTGACTGTTTTGTTTCTCCATTAAGTTTAAAATGTGACTTAAATCATTATTGACTTCCTGAAACCACATTCCCTATTTCTCTTTTGAAGTACCATTATATATGTGGCTTTTTTTCACATGATCTAACAGTCATTGATTCTTATTCTATTGTCTAATAAACATTTTCTTGAAATCACAGAAGTTATTTTTCATTTTGTTTGTACTTTCCACTGTATGGTTCTGGGGACATGATAGATTCACAAAAAATATCAATTTTTTGGGGGGTCATGGTGCTTTTCAAAAGCTCCTTGTACCTTTCCTGAATCTCTTTTGCACAAGAGTCATGCCAGCCTTTGTAGGGTTAAAGTCTCATTTGTTAAGCCAGTTGATTTTTAAAGAAGTCAAATAGCCTATATGTATTGGGCATTATAGAGAAGGGATAGAGAAATGTGACTGAATGATGAGGAGTCAAGGGTGGGTAAAATAAAAGGGATAGTATTGGTGCTCCTTAGCAGGGAGAGTAACTGTGTTGCATTTTGTGCGTTAATTATGGGAACTATGGATTACTTTGGCTTGTCTCAAACTGCTGCCCCAGATGGCACCCTGCCAGGTGATTGGTCTTGTATGGATGCATAGATCAAGCACTTGAGTTACTGGCATTTGGCCATATATATTTTTAAGTAGGTAACTACCTCATTGTTCTAGTTCTTTGGCTTGGATATTTGAGTAGTACCAGTAAGCACTATCCTGCCTTGGAGGAATCTAGATTTATATTCTCCTGGAGGCAGAGAGAAAGGAGAAGAATGGAAGAAGCACTGCTGATCTGCATGACCCTTTCCCCACCAGATCTGTCCCACATGGTCACCCAGGTAAATGCTGCCAATATCTTTTCCACCATCTTTTTTGGGGACTTGGCAGCTGCTTTTGTAACTTGGACAGCAATGACATCCTAACTAATAGAACTTTTTCTTAGCTCTGGGAGAAACTTGCAGATGTTTGATGACTGTGGGTATATCTCAGAAAAAGCATTAAACTTTCCAACATGGCTGGGCCAAATAATAATCATCTGTCAGCCTGGAATCGCAGCGAGCAAGAAGGAGAGAACGCGTTGGGGAGGGGGAGAATCTGAGAGATAGCACTTCAAGGTGCTAGGTAGGATGAGGAGTGGAAGGAGGGGGAGGAAGAAGGAATGATGAGAAAATAGCCAAGTGGGAAGAAAAGCAGATAAATTTGGGAGGAAAGTGAAAGAAATGAAAGATGTGTGGAGAAAATGAAAGGGAAGGGGAGAGAATGCAAGATGGATGTGAAAATTCTTTGAATAGAGTAAGGGTCTGGACAACTGCACTATCATTCTAGGTAGGCACGCAGAGGTGTGGAGAGGAAATGGCAGAAAGAGGAGGCGGAAGAAGACCCACAAGGCTGGACGTGAAGATAGACTGAGAACAGACAGGCAGAGGCAGACACACACAGACAAAAAGGAAATGAATATTCCAGGGCCATAAGAAAGCAGGGACTACAGATACTGTGACATCAACAGAAGGCAAAGACTGCAAGACAAAAGGCAGCTTAAGCCATTTTCTGGTCTGTTAAGTCACCCATGGCAGCACAATGTGCTGGGAAATGATGTCTGTCTGTGATCATTGTTTACTTAGAAAGCCGACTGACATGAGATGAAATTAACACAATAGGATGGAAAATTGCTAATAAAACAAAAGTCCCTGCTGTTAGATTTTCATAGCCTAATTATTCAGCACGTTACTCACTAATGGCAAGAGACATTACCATGCTAATGTGCAGTCTGCATATGTCAGAGGAGGAAGGATTGGAGGGACTTTTACTCTCTGCAAATGGAAAAATTCCTTATTCCCAGATGGAAGATGGTTGAGATGACTGGGGCACTGGTGGCCAGGGAAGGGAGGCAGCCATAGACTTTTCTAGACCTGGGCAGGAATTAGAGTCCTATGACTTGTTCCTCTGTGTGAATCAAAGCGTCATAGGCCCTTCCAATCCAAGCTGCTCTCTGCATCCACCATGTGTCCCTCTCACTTAAGGATCACATTACTGATAGTGATTAAGATTTGAGTGCAAATGACAAGAAGCAAAAGCTGTCTCTAAGTGAACTCCGTAACTGTGGAAACCTGACTTTCTTTATGTGGTTACTTGGCATCCTCTGATCACTGTCAAATTCAGATCATATGGAGTTAATTTATACTTGTTGCTGCTTTTATTTATAAATCTGTTCTGTTATTTTAAAAGGCATTCTAAGTGTCCTTGACAAAGTATTAAAGATCCTAGAGTCAGAGACATGTCTTCTGCTTTCTCAGAAACTCCTTACTCTGTGTATCCATGGATCCATAGACCCAGGAGTCCATTCAACACTGGTTGAATGACTGTTTTTGGGCCATGTGATGGAATGCAAAGAAGAACACAGACTAGTGTTTTCTTCAAGATGCTCATGGCTCTTGGTGAGGGATAGGGTTCATATGGATATCACAAATGTGTTCAACCAAGGAGAAGCTGCACAGCGAGTCCCATCTTCATGGAGGATCGGAACAGGGCTGCAGCTCTGGAGGAATGATTCTATCATTTTCAGCCTTAGAAAATCCTGGAGTCATAACACATATTCAAGATGGGTAGTTTGGGGATGGAAGAGCTGTCTGAATATGTGTGTTTGTGTGAGCCTCTCTCCCCATTTCCATAGGCTCTGAGAGTGATAGTGTTAGTCTCTTCCCTTCTTCTCTCCTATAGAAACAGAAATCCCTTTTCTAACAAGAAGCCTATTCCTATTCCGTTGGAGCTGGTGAGATCAGAATACAGTATCCATGGAGATTGGTCCACAGATGGTCATATGACATAGGCTGGATCAATCAGCATCCTTCTGGTACTTTGCTGGAACCAGTGACAGCAGTATTCTGTCTGTCTCTCTTTCTTTTCCTGCAAGAGCTAACAGTCTGGGATAGATTCAACTCACTAAGTTTAGAGGTGCAAGTGGCCAGTTTTGTGGCAAATGGGGGAAAGTTACCTGAGAATGAAATCAACACAGAAAAGCAGTCAACTAGGGTGGAGTTTGGAGGTTGGGCATGGGTAGGGAAGGGGGAGAGAGGATTTGATGACATTGTTTAAATCAATCCCTGAATCTAGACATTTCTGAGATAAGCCCTGCCCTTTGAACTCCCTGGTATACAAACCAGCTCATTCTTTTTTTATTTAAGCTGCTTAGAGTCATTTTTTTTTTTTTTTTTTAAAGTAGGCTCTGTGCCCAGCATGGGCCTTGAACTTCTGAACCCAAGATCAAGAGTTGCATGGTCTACTGACTGGGGCAGCCAGGCAGGCACTCCTGGTTAGAGTCAAATTTTTGTCACATGTTCATCAAGTAGTCCATAATCATACTTTTTCGTCCACTTATCTCAGCTTTAGAATACTTAAGGCATTCTTGGCCACCATGAGCAGAACAAAAGTTCACAATTTTTTACCACTAATGTGTCCTTTTGTAGCCTGCCATCCACTTTTGTGACAGCAGAAGGGACAGGTCAGGCAGTTTGCAGAGCCATACTCAGTGGAGTGAAATCTGGTCCTGAGGTCTTTGATCTTCTTACCTGCAAAAGCTTTTGGAAACATACAGTTTTCTCAGTCTTGCTTCTGTCTCTCTTTAGACTCCCTTGTGTACATTGATCCTGAGAGTATGAAGCCAAGGGAGATCTTCATAAAAGACTAGATTTTTCTGGAGGGATTTCAGAGTGAAGAAGCAATTAAGCAGGTAGGGCTTGAGGTGAGCAAGTAGGGATTAGTGGGCTTATGGAACTTCTGTCTCAGAGCAGCCGCTGTTTCCTTACATTGGCCCTGAAGTTCCTTGTGCACAAGTGTCTTGCCCCTCTGTCCTTGTGATGATGTCGGGCCAGGGGAAGGAACTAGGAAGAAAGCAATAGTAGTCTTTAGGACTAATGGCTGGTATTCTGGTTTTCCTTCTTTTGTGCACATGGTAAGAGTTCATTATCCACCTGCTTGAAGGTAGCTGTGGCTATATGACTTGCTCACAGTAAAATATGAGCAGAAGTGATACACTCCTGGGGAGAAAGCTTTAAGAGCCATTGCATGATTTTCTATTTTATTTCTGCCATGGTGCCTGGTGATATTAAAGACAGGGAGACTCCATCAAACAGGCTGTCCCCTGTGAGGAAAAGACAGCCAACCTGCTATGGACATGAAGTGCGAACAAGAAAGAAACCATTGTTGTTTTGATATTTTAAAGAAAATCAGTTGGCTTTATTTTTTAACACAGTTTTAGATTTACAGAATTGAGAAGATAGTTCAGAGAGTTCCATATATCTCCCCTCTCAGATTTCCCTCTGTTAATTAGCATCATGCTGTAGTGTGGTGTATTTGATTAATGAATCAATATTGGTATATTATTATTAACTAAAGTCCACAGTTTATATTAGATTCACTCTCTGTGTTGTACAGATTAATGGGCTTTGACAAATGCATGTCATATGTCCATCACTACACTGTCATACGGAATAGTTCCACTGCTCTAAAAATCCTGTGCTTCAACTATTTATTTTTCCCCTTTGTCCTGAGCTCTTGGTGATCATTGATATATATATATATATATATATGTTTTTTTATCATTGGTATTTTTAACATCTCTCTGGTTTTTCTTTGTCCAGAATGCCGTATCATTGGGATCCTTACAGTATTTAGCCTTTTTGGAGTAGCTTCTTTTCAATCAGCAGTATGCATTTTAGTTTCTTCTTTGTTTTTTCATGGCATTAGAGCTCACTTACTATTATCACTGGATAATATTCCATTATATGGAGTGTAGGTTGCTTATCCATTCACTTTTTAAAAATTTTTTTATTTATTTAAGTATTCTCTACACCCAACATGGGTCTTGAACTCACGACTCCCAAGATCAAGAGTCACAAGCTCTTCCTATTGAGCCAGCCAGACACACTTCCATTTACCTATTAAAGGACATCTTGATTGCTTTCAGTTTTTGGAAATTGTAAATAAGGCTGCCATAATCATTCTTGTGCAGGTTTTGTGTGGATGTAAGTTTTAATTTCAATTGGATAAATACATAGGAGTGCACTTGCTAGATAGTATGGTAAAACTATGCTTAGCTTTGTAAGAAACTGCCAAACTGTCACTCAAAGTGGCTGTACCATTTTGCATTCCCACCAACAATGAATGCAAGTTCTTGTTGCTCTGCATCCTCTCCACCATGTGGTGTTGTCAGGGTTCCTTTTGCATAGTAGTGATTCTAATAGGTATGTAGCGGCTTCTCATTGTTGTTTTAACTTGTATTCCCTAGTGACATATGATGTTCAACATCTATTCATATACTTGTTTATCATATATGTATCTTCTTTGGTGAGATGTCTGTTTAGATCTTCCTTTCTTTCATTTTTTAAATTATTTTAATTCTGGTATAGTCTATTTTTGTGCCAGTATCATACTGTTTTGATTACTACAACTTTGGAATGTAACTTGAAATCTGGAATTGTGATACCTCCAGCTTTGTTTTTCTTTTTTAAGATTATTTTGGCTATTTGGGGTCTTTGGTGATTGCGTACAAATTTTAGGATTATTTGTCCTAGTTCTGTGAAAACATTTGTATCTTTCACCCATTTTTAAATTGGGTTGTTTATTTTCTTATTGTTGAGTTTTAGGAGCTCTTTTTCTATTTGGGATACAAGGCCTCTATCAGATGGTGTTCTGCAAATATTCTCCCTGTCTGTGGCTTGTCCTTTCATCTCTTAACAGTGTCTTTTGCAGATTAGAAGTTCTTAATTTTGTTAAAGTCCAGCTTATCAATTTTTTTCTTTCATGTATTGCCTTTTTGGTGTTGTATGTGAAAACTCATCTCCAAATCCAAGGTCATCTAGATTTTCTTCTATGTTATCTTCTAAAAGTTTTATAGTTTTGCCTTTTATGTTTATGTTTTATTATCCATTTTGAATTAATTGTTGTGAAAAGTAGAAAGTCTGTATCTAGATTAAATTTTTGCGTAAGGATGTCTAATTGTTCCTCCAGTACCATTTTTGAAAAGACTGTTGTTTCTTCCTTGAATTTCCTTTGTTCCTTTGTCAAAGACCAGGGGTCTATATTTGTGGGGGTCTATTTCTGGACTCTTATATTCCACTGATCTGTTTTTCTGCAGTACCAAGTTGTCTTAATTACTGTACCTTTAGAGTAACCTTGAAGTCAGGTAATGTCAATCTTTTGATATTGTTTTTCTTTAGTATTGTGTTGGCTATTTTGTCTTTGGCCTTCTGGTATAAACTTTAGAATCATTTTGTTGATAATCACTTTGTTGATATCCACAAAATAACTTGCTGGGATTTTGATTAGGATTGTGTCAAATCTATGATCAAGTTGGGAAAAATTTACATTTTAACAATATTGGGTCTTTCTGTCCAGGAAATTAGAATATTTTACCATTCATTTAGATTTTTAATTTACTTCATCAGAATTATATAGTTTTCCTCATATAGGTTCTATGCTTATTTTGTTAGATTTATATACCTAAGTATTTTAGATTATTTTGGTGCTTATGTGGGTGATACTGTGTTTTTAATCTCATAGAAAGTCCAATTGTGCATTGCTGGGATATAGAAGAACAACTTCTGTATATTAACCAGGTATCCTGAAACCTTGCTATAGTTGTTTATTAGTTCCAGAGTGGGCTTTTTGGGGGGGTTGGAGGGGTCAGTTCTTTGAGATTTTAGACATCATAGACCATCAGGTCATCTGCAAACAAAGACAGTTTTATTTCTTCCTCTCCTATCTATATAAATTTGATGTCCTTCATTAGCTAGGACTTTTATGATATTGGTGAGAGGAAACATCTTTTCCTATTCCTAATCATAGGGGGAAATCATCTAGTTTCTCACTGTAATATTAGCTTGGAGGGGCTTGTAGATGTTCTCTTTAAGTTAAGAAAGTTGTCCTCTATTCTTAGCTTGCCCAAGGTTTCTATTCTGAATGGCTGTTGGATTTTGCAAATGCTTTTTTTCTGTCTGTTGATTAGGATCATGTAATTTTTCTTCTTTAACTTTTTGAGGCTTACATTAGTTGATAATATTAATTGGTTCTTGAATGATGAACCAGGCTTGCATAATTAGAATAAATCCCATTTGACCATGGTGTATAATTCTTTTTATACATTACTGGGTTTGATTTTCTAATATTTTGTTGAGTATTTTTGCCTTTATGTTAATGAGGAATATTTGTCTGTAGTTTTCCTTTCTTGGAATTTTTTAAAAACTTTTATTTTTAGGTAATCTCTATACCCAGTGTGGGGCTTGAAATCACAATCCCGAGATCAAGAGTCGCATGCTCTACTGACGAGCCAGCCAGGTGCCCCTCTTGGAATGTTTCTGTTTGGCTTTAGTGTTAGGGCAATGCCAATCTTACAGAATGAGTTAGGAAATGTTTCCTCTGCTTTTCTTTTTTGGAAGAGATTATAGAGAATTGGTATTTCTCCATGAAATATTTGGTAAAATTCACCAGTGAAACCATCGGCATTTGGTGTTTCTTTTTTGGAAGGTTATTAATTATTCAGTTGCTTTGATATAATAGGACTATCCATATTACCTAGTTTTCCTTGTATGAGCTTTTGTAGTTTATATCTTTGAAGGAATTGGCCCATTTTATATAAGTTATCAAATTTGTGTGAAATAGAGTTGTTCATAATATTCCTTTATTATGGTTTAATGTCCATGGGGTTATTAGAGTAACCCCTATTTCATTTCTTTTTTTTTATTTTTTTAAGATTTTTTTTTTTTATTTATTTGATAGAGAGAGACACAGCGAGAGAGGGAACACAAGCAGCGGGAGTGGGAGAGGGAGAAGCGGGCTTCCTGCTGAGCAGGGAGCCTGATGTGGGGCTCGATTCCAGGACCCTGGGATCATGACCTGAGCCAAAGGCAGACGCTTAACGACTGAGCCACCCAGGCGCCCTCCCCTATTTCATTTCTGATGTTAGTAATTTGTGTCTTCTTTCTCTTTTTCTTGGTTAGCCTGACTAGAGGTTTATCAATATTATTAATCTTTTGAAGGAACCAGCTTTTGGTTTTGTTGATTTTTCTCTATTGGTTTCCTGTTTTCAGTTTCATTGATTTCTGCTTTAATTTTATTATTTCTCTTATTCTGCTTCTTTAGGTTTATGTTATCTGTTTTCTTTAATTTCCTAAGGTGGAAACTTGGTAACTGATTTTAGGTCTTTTTTTTAAGATTTTATTTTACTCTTTTAAATTAATCTCTATACTGAACGTGGTGCTCGAACTCATGACCCCAAGATCTAAAGTCCCATGCTCCACTGATTGAGCCAGCCAGGTGCCCCAGGTCTATCTTCTTTTCTAATATATACAGTGTTACAAATTTCCTTCTAAACCCTGCTTTTGCTACATCCCACAAATTTTGATAATAAGTTAGTGTATTTTCATTCAGTTCAAAATACTTTTAAATTTCTCTTGGGAAAATCCAGCCAACCTGATGCAAAAGAGGTGTGATCAAGATAGAAAGCATTGTTGTTTTGAGCCACTAAGAATTTTTTTTTTTTTAATTGTAGAAAGACTGGCCTATCTTGTAGGTAAATGGGGACAATGGACTTTGTAAGTGTAGCATAGTTCTAAGTTTTAGGCAATAGAGGTCAAATCCAGTTAATTTAAGCAGAGAGAGAATTTATTAAGAGGAACATTGGGTAGTTCAGTATAACTTCAGGAGGCCTGGGATACCTGGATTATACATTACACACCTGGGAGAATATTCCATGCAACAAAACTAAGGCAGCAAAGACACCACTGTTGCTGCCCTGGGGCACTGACACTGTAGATAGCCCTGCAGTCACCACCGACACTGGATGCTGCCTTGGTTAACTAGAAATAGCTGCCGCCACACATGAACAGAATGGATTCTCTCAGCTCCTGCCTCTTCACTGTCCTGGCTTCCTATATAAAGTCAGGGAGAGTTCATGTAGAGTAGTTCAACAATATGACAGCATCTTGTATACTAAGTAAGAAAGGGAAATAGCTGTAAGACCACTAGACTAGCAGATGATTCGGGTCAGAGCACAGACTTCCAAAGAAGTGAGCCTGGGCAGGCCCCTTTACCTTTGTGAACCCATCGGGTAGTGTGAGGACAAAAGGAACTTAGTGAGAGCCTTAAAACTTGAGAGCCATAAAACTCTCTATAAATGTATATTATTATGTGTTTGCATGCCCGGAAACGGTAAGCATTGAGCCCAGCAACTAACCCAGCACCAGGCACAGATTGGTCACTCAGTATGTAGAGCAAATAAAGGGTCTAAATTTGTATAGGTTAATGAGGCCTTGGCCTCTCAGTACACATCTTTATCCTCCACTGGAATCTTGTTCAAGGATGTAACCCCAGCAACTAGAACAGGCCTAGAAGAGTGAGCCTTCAATAAATATTTGTTAAATGAGTAATTGAAGAGGTGAATGAATGACCATCTCTATTCTGTCATCTGAGACCAGAATTTTCCCAGCCTAGACCTTTACTTCTTTGTTTATCCAAAAAGCTTCTTTCTGACTTGGTTCCACCTTTCTTCAGCTTTAGCAAAGGGACTTCCCAAGAGCATCCAGCTGTACAAACCATCAGCTTCTATCATTGTTTCTTCAGGTCTTATGATAAGGATTATTGATGGCTGCTTTGGGAGGAAGCTGGCCCCAGTCTCTACAATCCCATTTTTAGCCCACCACCCAATTATTTCTTTGCTTTTTTGGCCATACTTTTTTTTTTTCTGGTCTTTGTTCTAGTTTTCCCATTGCTCAGTTGGGCCCCAGCAGAACTAGTCTAACTAGATCACTCTTTACCTCTTAATGACAGTAATCAGCCCATCAAAGAACTGTCACTTGATGTATCCCAGTGACATACACAAAAGTCATAAAGAACTTAAGATAATGACTGTTGGACCTAGAAGGAAATTTAGAAGCCATCTGAGCTTTGCTTCTTTGGGGAAGCCTTTGCATTTTCTGTTTCTCTGCCTGTACAACATCTCCCCTTTCTATGCCTGGCTTCTTGTCATTGGAGGCCTCAGTATAGAGACTACCTCTTCACATGAGTCTTCCCTGAGTACTCAATCTAAAGTGGCTTCCCAGTACCTCTCCATCATAAGACTGTATTTTAATTATCTGCTTATTACTTACCACTGTTTCACATACATATTTATAAATTTATTGATCATGCAAGCAGATGAATAGCATCTGGTACATATCAAAAGCTCGATAACATTTGTTGGATGGATGATTCTAGTTCAAGTCCCTCTGGAAACTGAAACCCAGAGAAGTAAAGTGACCTAGTTTGGGGCGCCTGGGTGGCTCAGTCGTTTCAGCATCTGGCTCTTGATTTCTGCTCGGATCATGATGTCAGGGTCATGGGATCAAGCCCTGTGTCGGGCCTCATGCTGGCTGTGGAGCCTGCTGAGATTTTTTCTCTCCCTCTGCCCCCTGCTCCCCGCCAGCTCACGTGAGTGCGTGCTCTCTTTCTCTCTCTCAAAAAAAAAAAAAAAAAAAAGTCACATAGCCCATTAACGGAAGGGCAGGGACTAGAACTCATTGCCCTTAGTCTTGTCCAGTACTTTTCCTGCTGTGGTTCTCAGCTTCTTCCTGTCTTCACTGTTGTGCTAAAGCCATCCATGATGCAGTACAGAATGCCAGCCCAAGTGCACATGCCTGGTTTGATAGCGTAAAGGGGGCTGTAGGTGTGGGGAAAGGTGGTCCCAGTACCTATAACAGCTTCTCAGGTAGTGACAGTCCAGGAGGTACTGGCCACAACCTCAGCCTCTGTTATCAAAGTGGAAAAATGGCCCTTTGGGCTCAAACTCTTGTCCCTACACCTCTAATAAAGAATTTGAGGGTCACTGTATTAGAGAGTATGGTCTTCTTGCCTCCTTTTCTTCTTTGCTGTCTCACTTCTTTCTTCCTTTCAACAAAAACCAAACCCCTGCTGTGTGCCAAGTGCTGGTCGAGGCTCTATAGGAGGAGGGCGGAAATCTTTGATATCCTGAAACTGCCATGTAAGCAATGGTTGATTTCCACCACATACCTTCTGAGGACCAAGTGTCTCCTGAGCACCCTCTATCCCTCATGCACATTTGTTGGCCTTTCCTCCATGAATGTATCTACATGCTCATTAAGCTTAGTTATATTCGTGGGCTGAAACAACCTCTTGGGGCTCAAGTCTAGCTCACTAGATTTCTCTTTCTGAGACGGGGAAGAACAAAGGCAAAGGAGAAGATAGACTTGTTCAAGACGGAGACCCTCAAAGCAGCTCTTGTAGCAAACCATACATTAAAAGTAATTTTGGTTGAGTTGAGATCTCCCTGAATTCAAAAGCGCAGGTGTAGGGAGATGAGAGGGAAGAATTATCTTGGAGATACAGTAATAAGCTAATACAGCATGCATGACAACTTAGGGACTGAGAATTCATAAATATATTCATGTTTTCTCCCTAGTAAGATTGATTAAATACCCAAACACAAAGTTAGAGTAAAAGAGAGATTGAAAGAGCAAGAGGGAGAAAGGGGGAGCGAGCTATAGAAGATCTGGTAAAACGTATCAACTCCAGACAAAGAATACTTTATCAAACACATAAACAGCCACTGCTTGGTACATTAGAATCTGGAAGTATCGTAAATTAACCTGCCAAGAAACTTTGCAAAAGGTCATATTTAACATTAATCAGGCTCTGGAAAGCAGTGTGTATTTTCATGGCTAGGAGAAAAAAAAGACTGCTCCCTTTGCATTGCATTTTCCAAAATCACTTCCAGATTATTCAGCAGGAGAGGAAAAAACCATTCCCAGCTGATTTAGGGACAGAGAATTGATGCCGTTGCCACCTAGGCATCCCTTCAATATGAGTGTCAGGGCATATAAATGGAAGGGAACATTGCCTGGACCTGACTGTTTGGCCTTTCTCTGGCTTTCAGCAGCACGGTGGTCTTATTTTGAAAAGTGCCCTCCCAGAGGTGAAAGGTGCTTGTGAGAGCCACACAGTAAGAGAGCAGCTCCGGAGGAGGGACAGAAAGTTGTAGGGTGAAGAAAATGAACAATTACCCCGGTGGCAGCTGGTTTGGAGAATGAGCCTACTTTTTTTTAGGCTATAGACCCTGAGCCAGGGCTGAGTTCAATCATTTAGTAGGACCATATGAGACAGTAGTTACTAGACTTACTATTGCTAGTAATTAGTTTCCTCATCCACTGAATGGGTATACTAATACTTGTCTGCAGAATAGGTAGAGAATGTATTCACTCATCTAGCTAGGAAAGGTATAGCATGAATCTAGATCATTAATTTTCTGCGTCTTCTCTCAGAAGGCCCGTTTGCTTGATCTGACTTTATGTGAATGCCTCTTTTTTGCTGGTTACACCAGATTCTTATCTATTCCTTTCCTGTCAACTGCCTTTCCTAATTGGCAATTCTAATTTGCCCCAAGACAGAGCTACACTAATGTATACGTTTATTCAACAGATGTTTATTAAGCATTTGCTATGTGTGTCAGGCTCTGTTCTAGGCGCTGAGGGTGTAGCTGTGAACACAGCAGACCCAAGTCCCTGCCTTCAAAACACATAAATAAATAAAGACAAGAAAGAATAAATTGCATGGCAATATGACAAGCACAATGAATAAATGTAATAAAGAAATAAAAAGGGTATGGTAAGTTACAAGGTGAAGAGTGCTGTGGGAAGGTAGAGGAGGATGACAGTGTTGGGGGTACCATGGTGGTTACAATTTTATTTTATTTTATTTTATTTTTTTAAGGATTTTTATTTATTTGAGAGGAGAGAGAGCGAGCGCATGCACAAGCGGGGAGAGGGGCAGAGGGAGAGGGAGAAGCGGATTCCCCACTGAGCAGGGAGCCCAACGTGGGGCTCGATCCCAGGACACTGGGATCATGACCTGAGCCAAAGGCAGACGCTTAACCAACTGACCCACCCACGTGCCCCAGTTACAATTTTAAATAGAATAGTCAGTGTAGGCCTCAGTGAGAAAGTGATATTTAAACAAAGCTTTGCAGGAGGTTAGGGTGAACCATTTGGATATCTGGGGAAGGAGCATTCCAGGTAAGAGAACAGCAGGTACAGAGGCCCTGAGGTTGAAATGTATGTGCATGTTTGAGGAGCAGCAAGGAGGCTGCTGTGGTAGGAGTAGAGCAAGTGACACAGAAGAGGTGCCTGGAGAGATTGTGGGGGGCCTGGCAGGTCGGTGTGATGGATGATGGATTCTGGCTTTTACCATGGAGGAAACGGGGTACCTTTGGGGAGGCACTGACACTGAGGACCACAGGTGGCCTCAAAGCAGAAAACTTGCTTATCTTGCAGTGTGGAAAAATTCCGCTCCTCTTTCTTCATATTCCAGTTCTTGGCCAGGTTCTGTAGGACCTTCATTTTCCTTCAGGGGCAGACAGGAAAGTCTTTTTGGGTCTTGCCTGGATGCCTGGTGTTTGGCTGCTGCAGTTAGGAAGACCTGTCCCCTGGCTTATCTGGAAGGCGCTACAAGGGGGTGTGGGTGGGTGAGGTTGGTGAGTGAGAGGTGGTGGTGCTAACGATACAGGTGCGGTTGCAACTCTCTTCGCTTGGACCAGCCCTTTGGATTTAGATGATGGGATTCTAGAATTCTTTCTGGGTGCAGCTCAGTTGCCAGGAAACTCTGGCAATGGGTGTTGAGGGCACTCAACCAGGCCAGAATACTGAAGTGTTTCAGATTCAATCAGTGTGTCTGGGATGTGCAAAAAATATCCCTCCAGTTCAGCCAGGAGAAAGAAGGGAACCCAGGACCTGGTGCTCCCAATGGGCTGGAGTGTGAGGGTCTCAGTTTTGTTCCTGCCTCCTCTCAGGTCGAGGGTGGTGCTTTGTGTTCTCATTACACTGCCTGGTGATTAGGCTTGAGTTCCTTCTCATGGATGGGTCTGCGATTCCCAGTTCTTTGGCATCTCCCTTTCCAGGGTGGGCTCTCAGTAAGGACTTGCTGATGTGGGCGAATGTAGCTCTCAGCAAATCTGCGTGAACAGCTGGGAAGAAACCGCTGCTTGGCAGGAGTGGGGGTGGGGGAGGCGTAGGCTGTGGTTTGGTTGTTGAGCTGCTTTTTCTGAGATGAGTAGTCCTGTCATCCTTCTGTTTGGTATCCTGGGGAGGAAGAATTCCTGGTGCTGAGGCGTATTAGACTGCAGATTCCTGCCCTCCAAGGGAAGTAGCAGAGACTCCAGCTTTTGAGTCATTCCAGGGTACAGCATGACGGCTTGATTTGCATATATTACAAAATGATTACCACACTAGGTTTAGTTAACATCCATCATTTCATATAGATACAATAAAAAGAAAAGAAAAAAAGATTCTCCTTGTAATGAGAACTCTTAGGATCTACTATCTTAACAACTTTCTTATATGCCATACAACAGTGTTAGCTGTGGTCATCATGTTATACGTCCCTAGTACCTACTTACCTGGTCACTAGAAGTTTGTACCTTTTGATCAACTTCCTTCAGTTTTCCCACTCCCTACTTCTGTTAACCACAAATGTGATCACTTTTTCTATCAGTTTGGTGGTTTTTTAGAACAAATTTTTAGATTCTACCTGTAAGAGATATCATTCAGTATTTGTCTTTTTCTGTCTGACTTATCTCACTTAGCGTAATACCTTCAGGGTCCATCCGTGTTGTTGCAAATGGTAGGATTTCCTCTTTTTAAAAGACTGAATAAAATTCCACTGTATGTATACCACACCTTCTTTATCCATTTATCCATTGGTGGACATTTCTAGATTGTTTCCATGTCTTAGTGATTGTGAATCATGCTGCAGTGGATGCGGGGGTGCAGATGTTTTTTTGAGTTCGTGTTTCCATTTCCTTTGGACATATATCCAGAAGTGGAGTTGCTAGATCATATTAAAGTTCTCTTTCTGATTTTTTGAGGACCCTCCATTGGTAGTGGCTCTACCAATTTACATTCCCACCAACAGTGCACAAGGGTTCTCTTTTCTCCACATCCAACACCAGCAGTTTTCTGTGTGACTTGTGTTTGTCCATAGCACTGTTCTGTACCCTCAGTTGCCAGCTGGAAAGCAAAACCTGAGTGCCCCGGTGCTGTGGAGGCTGCACGCCTGGCCCAGGCCCAGTGACTGCAGTGTCTCGTGAAGAGGGCCTCTCACCCTACATCTGTGACTCACATCCCTGCTCTGATGATAAGCCAGAAGCGTCCCCTGCCACCCCTGGGATGACATTATCAGGAGAAGGGCACACCATCAGACCCTTCAGAGGAGTGAGGAGGGATGAGCCCCACAGATCCACATTTGAATCTGGCTGTATTATCTATCAGCTCTGCTATTTAAACTCTGAGCTTCACTTTCTTTGTCTGGAGAACGGGAATAGCAACTACAATTGCTACACCTCTGAGGTATGGGCATAAATGAGATGTTGCATATAAAGCACTTAAAACAGTCAGGTTCCACTGAATCCATCGGTCCTTTCCCTTCCAGCCCCGATTTTCAGAGGATGGCTTTCTCTACCACTTGATATATCACATTCTAAATCTAAAATAGAGAAAACATGAGGGAAAATGCTGCCTTTTCACTTTCTGATTTCCTTGGTAGATTGGGACAAGTCTGCACCTCAGTTTCTCTCTCTGTGAAGAATGTGAGGCCCCTGGAAGACAGACCCTGCCCATGCTGGTGATGGTTAGAAGTTAGAACTCTGATGCCAACTGGTGGTGTTTGGCATAGGTGGGAGAAGACTGCACGGGGGCAACTTCCGGGTTGTCATCTTCCCTTCCTTTCCTGCTCATGGAACTGAGATGGCTCTGCCACCAGCTCAGGCCTGGCTCAGACACAGGGTATGAATGTGGGGCCAGGAGAAGGCTCAAACTATCCTGGGCCTCAGAATGGCCTGAGGCAGGGCCATGTCCAGTGGATGTGTCCAGGGAGAATGGGGTGAATTAGCACTCATCTTGGACTGTCATCCTTGGAATGTGTGTGTGTGTGTGTGTGTGTGTGTGTGTGTGTGTGTGTGTGTGTGTTTGTGAACCCCAGGTTGGGTCTAGTTTTCTTAAAGGTCTCTAGGCTATGACTTTAGGACCCCCATTATGTGGGGGGTGAAGTCATGCCAGGAAAACATGGTAGGAGTGCATAGCTATTCAAATCAGCAAAAATGCATTCAAATCCTGAGCCTAAAACTTGTTACTTGGATGAGCGTGGATAAGTCATCCAATCTCTCTGAGCCTGTTTCTTACCTTTACAAGGAAATAATACTTCACGTAGTAGTTGTAAGGTAAATGACTAAGTGTATTGAAGTGCACATTGAAAATGCACATTGTGGAGTCATTAAATGTCAGTGATTAACATGGAGCCCTGTCTTTTGATTCTGGTGCATTAATGGCGGGAAGATTTTCTCCTCCTTGTTGTCCAGAGCTGTGTATCTGTACACAAGAACATGGGCAGCAGCAGCCCACCGAGGGAAAGGTTACCAACACTTGCTAACCTCTTCCCTTCTGCAGTTCTCACCCTGCCCTGGACACTGCCTGTCTGATGGTCTGAGTCACAGACACAAGGCTGAGAAACAGAATCATTTCCTTTACAGAAATCTGTAAGTAAGAATCAGCAAGTATAAGGACAGTTTGGGACTAATTTCAGTCCCTACATGGTTTTGAGCAAATAAATGACTCACAATATGCCCTTGGCCAATCCATGTATCCTCTTGGGGTATCTGTTTCCTCTTTAATAAAATGGCATGTGTGATCCTTGCCTTTCCTTCATTTTACAAGCATGTAACAAGAATGAATCCAGTAATGGCTGCAAAATCCTTTGAGGTCCTTGGAGAAATAGTTGCTATATAAATGCAAAGTATGATGTCCATTTCTATTACATTGTGTTTTGCAAATAAATATGTAAGCCTATATCACATCCATGTCAATGCTGGTCTGGCTAGCTATTTACCATGTGCATTTTTTCAGTGACATAATCACATCCATACATTATTCCTTGAAAGTGTAACTCCAAATCCATAAAGTATGAGATTATTGTTATTATTTTTCAATTTTGGAAGCCCACTGTTCTGCGTCATTTCAGCTTCTGGTGTTTCTGACAGATCAGTCACCGATGATGTGTGCATGGTGGTGGTAGTGGGGATTTCTCAGTATCTTCAAGGACCTGAATCCAGACCAGTGAGCGTTTCATGCTCATTGCCCTTCTCATTCCCTTTTACCTGACCTTAGTTAAGTTGTTCAGAAGAGAAGCCCTGTCATTCATTTGAAAAATGGCTTGCTTGTCCCATCCTTAAAAGTTTTACCAGGTTGCTCCCTGATTCAGGAGATAAAATAACAGATTGTGGCCTGCACTTTGATTCATATAACACTTTAGAGGCCATCAGATGTCGTCAGTTATCTCAGTAAAAGTGACTGTGTGACGCTCCAGTAATCAAGCCTAGAGATGTGTGAGGTAGTAATTTCCTAGACATGGTTCTGAAGCGTCAGAGCTCACACTGAGGTGAATCACAACTCTTCAGGGCTGAATTTTTTTTTCTTTTTAAATAAAAATACACAGAAATTTGGCCCATGGGAGAAAAGTAAGTATTGATCCTCAATCGAAGGGGAAACATTTCTGTGTTTAAGAAGTCTCCTGCGTCTTGTACTCATATGTAGACAGTTGGGGTCCTCTGGGCTTGTGTCTCCTGGGGTCACCCATTTCTACTACATATCGACCCTTCCCTAAAAAGCCTTGTGAGACTTGATACATGTTCACAAAATCTCCGGGCGCTGAAGAATCGGACTTTCTTCTACCTTTACAGAAAGCATAAAGGAAATTCTAGTTCGCTGTTACTCCGAAAGGCTTGGACCCCAAGGGTCCTGTTGCCCCATCCACTGTCCAATCAGCTCAACTAAATGTTGGCATACTTTGGATAAACCTCTGACCCTTCAAAATTCAAAGTCTCCTTTACTGAAGCCTCTTCCTCCTCTTCCTTCCCTTTTTAAATATATTTATTTTTATCAAGTAAACTCTATGCCCAGCGTGGGGCTCGAACTCACAGCTCGGAAATCAAGAGGCACGTGTCTACCGACGGAGCTAGTCAGGCACTCCACTCCCCTCTCCATTTTCCCTTCCCCTTTTAGATGTAGGTTCTCGCCCCAGCTTTCCTTTCTTCTTCAAACCAGCCTCTTTGAGTGGGCTTAGCTGCTCCTATATTGTTTACTACCATGTGTATTTTTCTAATTTATTTTTCTTTTCTTAGCTCCAGATCCATACTTCTAACTGCCTATTGAATATCTCCATCTGTCCTAAAGGCGCCTTAGACTCTGAACGTCTAAAATCAGACTCACCATCTTTCCTTTTACATCAGCTCCACTTCCTACATTCATTGCCTTGGTTTGTGGCAACCTGTAGACAAACTAAACCAGACGCACAGGAGTCATCTTATGTTACAGTATTCCATCCAGTTTTGAAGTTATGTTGATTTCTTTCAAGTCCTCCTTTCCACCCTCTCCACTGCTCTTGGAAGAATTCAAGCTCTTGAAACTTCTTACTTGGGCTCTGTAATAGCATCGTATCCATCACATTTTTTAGGTCTCACTGCCACCTCCTCTCCTCAGTGCACTTTTAAAGATCTTTATAAGACCAAACCTATCATTATTGGATCATGGACTTTAACCGTTCCACAGTATCTTTTTTTTTTTGAAGATTTATTTATTTATTTCAGGGAGAGAGAGTGAGCGAGCACACGAGCAGGAGAGGCAGAGAAAATCTTAAGCAGACTCCAAGCTGAGCACAGAGCCCGATGCGGGGCTCGATCCTACGACCTTGAGATCAAGACCTGCACCAAAACCAAGAGTCAGAGGTTTAATCAACTGAGTCACCCAGGTGCCCCAGTGGTCTCACAGTATCTTTAAGGATATGGTTCCTTCAGTGTTGCATCCTTTGTTTCCTGTCTCTGCAACCTGACCATGAGGACCAAGACTCTGTGTTACGCTGCTTGCATAACTCAGATTTCAGTACCGAGTGAGCATTAAACAAATGTTCTGTAATCAAAGGGTTTAGCACAAATTATCATGACAAAAAGCCTCTGGGTGCTGCACATCGTGTTTGTTCCTGATGCTTTCACCCTCACCTTGGCCTCAGTGTAGGGAGCAGAATCCTGTTTGATGTGCATGTGTACCATTCAGCTCTGCATAGTAAAAATCCTATATTATCTAACCCCTGACCCCCCCTGCCCACATCCCCAAATCCTATGAAGTCTTCTTGCAAAAGAAGCCATGTGTTCTATTCTCTGCATCAAAGGGCAGAGTCAACAGAGTAAAGGCAACCTGTGAAATGGGAGAAAATATTTGTGAATCATATATCTGTTAGGGAGTTAATGTCCAGAATATGTAAAGAACCCCTACAGCTCAAAAATAACAACAGCAACAAAAACAGAACAGCAATGAAAACAGCTTGATTAAAGAATGGGCAAAAAAACTGAGGGTTTCTAGAGGGGAGGGGGTGGGGGGATGGGTTAGCCTGGTGGTGGGTATTAAGGAGGGCACGTTCTGCGTGGAGCACTGGGTGTTATGCACAAACAATGAATCGTGGAACACTACATCAAAAACTAATGATGTAATGTATGGTGATTAACATAACAATAAAAATAAAAAAAGAATGGGCAAAAGACTCAAATAGACATTTCTCCAAAGAATTTATAAAAATGGCTAATAAGCACACAAAAAGATGTTCAACATCTCTAATGATGAGGAGAATGCAACTCAAAACCACAGTTAGATACCACCTCCTACAAATTTGGATAGTTACTATACAATAAAAAAAGAAACAACAGAAAATGATAACGTTTTGGTAAGAATGTTGAGAGATTGGAAGATTTGGACATTATTGGTGGGAATGTAAAACTCTGCAGTCACTGTAAAAAACAGTATGGAAGTTGCTCAAGAGTGTCCAGAAGTGGAGTTACTGGATCATATGGCAATCCTATTTTTAATTTTTTGCATTCCATATTCATAGCAGCAGCATTCACAATAGCCAAAAGGCTGGAGCAACTTAAGTGATGTGAATGTATTTATACCATTGAACTGTACACTTAAAAATGAGTAAGACAGGGGCGCCTGGGTGGCTCAGTCGGTTAAGCGACTGCCTTCGGCTCTGGTCCTAATCCCAGGGTCCTGGGATCGAGCTCCGCGTGGGCTCCTTGCTCAGCGGGAGCCTGCTTCTCCCTCTCCCTCTGCCTGCAGCTCCCCCTGCTTGTGCTCGCGCTCTCTCTCTCTCTCTCTCTCGCTCTGTCAAATAAATAAATAAATAAATCTTAAAAAAATGATTAAGACAGTAAATTTTATTTTATTTTTTTATTATTATTATTTTTTAAAGATTCCATTCATTCATTTGACAGAGAGAGAGACAGCGAGAGAGGGAACACAAGCAGGGGGAGTGGGAGAGGGAGAAGCAGGCTTCCCGCGGAGCAGGGAGCCTGTTGCGGGGCTCGATCGGGGCTCGATCCCAGGACCCTGGGATCACGACCCGACCCGAAGGCAGACGCCCAACGACTGAACCACCCAGGCGCCCCAGTAAATTTTATGTTATGTGTATTTTACCACAATTTAAAAAATGTTGAGGAAAAAAAAAAGCGTTGTGTTCTGGTGGAACAGTAATGGACCAGAATTTAGAGCCTTGTTTTCAAATACAGGCTAGGCTTTGCTTTCAACCAGCTCTGCACCTAGGATTCTTACCTACAAGATGAAGGAATTGGGCTAGGTGATCTCTCAAGCCTTTGTGCCCCCTGAAGTTCTGGGAATTGGAACATCGATCACTGGCCACAGGGAGAGCCAGGTGGAGGGCTGTGGGAACTTCCTGGGAAAATGGCCCTTCGCACATGGGGATGAATCATCCTTGCATACAAGAGATAGCTTCCATTTCCTTTTGTAGGCCAACTCTCCACTCCATTCTCCGCCCTGTAAGCTGAGCCAGGGAGCCAGGGCATTGTGCCCCAGACACGAGAATTGAGTAACATGATAGCTGCAGCATTCGCTTCCTTCCAATTTGCCACTCAGCTTTTTTTATTTTTTTAAGATTTTATTTATTTATTCGACAGAGAGAGACACAGCGAGAGAGGGAACCCAAGCAGGGGGAGTGGGAGAGGGAGAAGCAGGCTCCCCGCTGAGCAGGGAGCCCGATGCGGGAGCCCATCCCAGGACCCGGGGATCATGACCTGAGCTGAAGGCAGATGCTCAACCGACTGAGACACTCAGGTGCCCCGCCACTCAGCTTTTTATTCCCAGATCACATCTTCCTAAGTCATTGATAATCTATTTCCTGTTTCTGATTCTAAAATTTATGTGGAAATGCAAAGAACTTATTAGAGCCAAAAAAAAAAAAAAAAAAAGAACAAACCCAAAAAAACCTTTGGAAAAAAGAATTAAGTTGAAGGAGTTACAGTGCCTGAGTTTGGGACTTATTAATTAACTTTATTGGTGAAAATCTGGATATTCATGTCAGTGAGGTAGAGTCCAGAGAGAATTGATCACATGCATGACCAGTATTTTTTCCAATAATGTATGGTCCCAGACTTTGCATTCTTTCCTGCTTGGTGGAGCCATGAGTATTGAAGCTCAGGTTCACTTGGTTAGCAAATGTACTCACGCAGAAGCCAGTTTCAGGGCTCTAGCTACCTCTCTGGTTTCTGCTTTGACCTGCAACTTGGATGTTCCTCTTTAGCTCTGTAAACTCACTGGTACACTTAAAAAATATTTACCGTATTTTGTCCAGCATTTTTAGTTGTTTTCAGTGGGACATTGGCCAGGATACCTAAACTGCCATACTGTCAGAAATGGAAGTTACATACTGTATTCTCTAAACATAAATGTTAGAATTCTGTACGGACCGTTCTGAGGCTTGTTTTCATTCATAGTAAGCTTTAAAATATAACCACCTTGATGCATATGGTTCTAATTTGTTCCTTTAACTGCCATCTAGCATTCTATTTGGTCATTTACCAATGGATGTTTAAGTTGTTTCCAAATTCTATTTTTTTTATCTTAAGCAATGTAATAAACATCCATGAATATGTCTTTTTGTCATATATGTTTCTTTAGAGTAAATATCAAGGAGAATATTGTTAAGGTCATAGATTATATACATTTAAAAATTTGAATGGATATTGTCAAATTGCTCTTTGAAGTGGTTGTGCTAATTTGTGTTCTTAGAGTCTTCATTTTTTAATTCAACTTTCTAAGATTTAAGATTTTGTTACACCTAATATGACTCCATCGAGCAAATTCTTTTTCTTTGGGCTGCTATAAAGACCACTGGAGGGGTGCCTGCTGGCTCAGTCAGAAGAGCATGTGACTCTTGATTTCAGGGTTGTGAGTTCGAGTGCCACACTAGGTGTAGAGATTACTTAAATAAGAAAAAAAAAAAAGACCACTGGACTGGCTGTTTCTTGGTCAGGTGCCCATCCCTGTTCTAGTCATGGGTGGGAGGTGGAGGGTGCGGGCAGGTAGTATGAAACTCACCCAGTGGCTGCCACAGGCAGGTCTGAGCCAGGTTTCCCTTAGAAGTGGCTTGACAAGTCTACTATAATACCAAAGCACTTTTACATCTAATGTTTCACTATATTCCCTGGGATTACCTGCTATGTCTAGCTCATGTGTTTACTAGGAAGTTCAAATGAGATATTAATAGGACAATATTTTCTATTAAAATGGCATGATGGCGTCATCGTTATTATTTATAAAATATTTTTGAAACAACTCTGCTAGGTATGTGGAGAGATATTTCATTAGCATGTCACAGATAATAGGAGCTAATGGTTTACTGAGCACTTCCTTTATGCCAGGCACTGACCAAAATGCATTGCATATATAGACTTGTTTATTTCTCCCAGTGATCCTCTGAGGTAACATTATTTTATCTCCATTTCACCGATGAGATAGCTGGGCACCAGAGAGGTTAAGTGACTTTCCTAAGATCACACAGCTTGAGGTTGGCAAAGGTGGAGTTTGTGCCCGGGCTGTGTGATTGCTGAGGCTGTCCCTTAACCACAAGTCCATTCTGACTTTGAACAGAGACTGGGAAAGAGCAACTGGCTTGTTCAGTTTTGCTGTGACCAGTGTGAGAACCTGGCCTATGCTGCACCTGGTCTTACGCTCTGCCCACCCTGAGCTGCCTGCGACAAGCCTCACCTGGGCTGCCCTTGTGTGGCATTAGGGTCCTAGGGGCTGGAAGCCCTGCATGCTCTGCCCTCTCCCTCCTGCCTCCCTCTGGGGGCCTGTGGTCAGGTGACTCCTCTTCTTGGTCCTTTCCAAAGAACACTTCTTCACTAGCTGGATCTCAGGCTTATCTTTGTCTTTTTACTTATCAAGTAATTACTTCAAGTGACTGAAATAACAAATGCTTATCAAAGCCTTTGCATCTGCTAATCCTTTGGAAGATGGGGGGAAGAGAGGGAGTTTGCCTAGGGTCACAAGCAGGGCTGGTCTTGGTGGTGGACCAGCAGGAGAGCAGCCCCGCCTCACCTCCTGTCATTTAGGGGGAGTTGGGGAGGGGGCTGCAGGCATCTACAGCCTGTGTTTGCTGAGGGAATGCAGGAGCTCTAGGGTCTTCATGTGTGGCAGCTGTGTTTAGTTTCTTCCTATCAAGTCATCCTTTTACTGAGTGTTCTGGAAATTTCCTGCCTCCTGGATTGTAGTGAATTTTGGGAATGAACAGTTTAAAAAACAACTTCAAGTTAGTCCAACATCCCTTACACACATATTTCTATCTGATGATAAAAGAGAGGGATGAGGGTGCCCACCATCACCTGGAGAGTAAACAACATCTTAAACTCGGAGGCCAGTATGCTGCCTGAGTTTTTGGTTCATTTGGTTTCTAAAATTTACCTTTTGCCCCCCACTGTTTATTCAGTGATTTTTAATTGAGCACCTACTGTGTTCCAGATCCTAACACCCCATAGGAGGGTCAGAATTAGTAACCAAGAGGGCGGTGCTGCTAAGGGATCTGGTTCACATACAGATTGTGTGGTTCATTCAGTAGGCCTGGGATGGGGTCTGAGATTCTGGGGTCTAACTGACCCCAGGGTTGCAGGTAGTGTTATGGGAGAACACAGGTTAAGAGTAGTTTGCCTAACTCTCATGGCATGTCTGGTTAGGTACTCCCCCCACAGTCACTTCTCCCTACACTTGGGCCACTTGGGCCAGCCTGACCTCCAGCTCTGGCATAGTCTCTGCAGTTAGGAGTCGTCAAGACTGAGCAGTTGCAATGGGTGGGCTTCTGTCTTACCCTGGAACCCAGGCCCCGTTTTGTATCCAGATTTTTGGTTTGCTCTTTGGGCCCAAGTGTTCTTAAGTGGCTCAGGAACCATGGGCCCTCCAAACTAGGGCCCTGCCTGGCTCTTGGTCATTCCCCACCTCTGAGGCTGGGGACTGGCCCCTCACTGACAGAATTCCCAGATGGTGCCTGTCTGGTAGCCTGTGTGGTTCTCAGAGCAGCTCTGTTCCTGAGTGCTCTTTACATTCCTAGGGCCCTGCTCTGCCTGCCTGATGCCCACCTGCTGCTTCCTGGGCTTCCCTGGTCCAGGGCCAGGTCTTCCTTGGGATATCTGTCCTGCTAGAGGATGTTGCCCAAGCACTGGGGGTCTCTGGCTAACCAGGTGTGATGCTGTGAAGATCTCGCGGGAGTCCCAGATAAGCAAGGCCTCCCACTGAACACTGGTCTCTCCTGTAAGTCATTTTTCCTTTGTCTGCTGCCAGGTCAAGGAGGAGGGAGCCCTAGTGTGCATTACTTGGAAGGCCCTCCCGATGCCCCCTAGCTAGCCTGTGTATTTGGTACCATACCTGGGCCCCAGTGCGCTAATGCTTCCATGTACACCCTCAACCAGGAACTGGAGTGCCTCTTGCCTGGGTGCCTTGCTAGACAGGACAGGGGGTCTTTGAAGACAATATCTGCTCTGGATCCATTTGGCAGTATGACTTGGCTTTTCGGAGACTTGTGTTAATTAGCAGTAAACCAAAGGGAGCCACAGGTACTCTGCTAGTGGCCTGTGACAATGGGGTTGGTATTCAGTGACATCCATGCTCACACCAAGAGAGCAAATAGCCCTCTATTGGTATCCCAGAACACTAGGTCATTTATTTTTCTCCTTAGCCTTTAGAGTAGTGGCTGTTTGTTGGAATCTTTGGGAAAAGTTTCAAAAATTTTGATGCTCTGGACACATCTCAGACCAATTAAATAATATATATGGGATATTAATATTTTAAAAAATCAGTATTTTAAAAATTTTATCTAATAAACTGTATAATTCACATACAATATAATGTACCCTTTTAAGTGTATGATTTGTTAAGTTTTGATGAATATATATACCTGGGTAATTTTCACTATTAATCAAGATAGAACATTCCCAGAAAATTCCCTCATGCCCCTTTGCAGCTAATCCCCTTTCCTCTCCCCTGGGAGGCCGCTACTCTGCTTTCTGTCACTTAGATTGGCTTTGCCTTTGCTAGAATTCCAAAAAATGAAATCTTACTTTGCCTCCTTTTTTTTTTTTTAAGATTTTATTTATTCATTTGAGTGAGAGAATATGAGAGAAAGAGAGCACATGAGAGGGGGAGGGTCAGAGGAAGAAGCAGACTCCCTGCTGAGCAGGGAGTCTGATGTGGGACTCAATCCTGGGACTCCAGGATCATGACCTGAGCCGAAGGCAGTCGCTTAACCAACTGAACCACCCAGGTGCCCCTCTTACTTTGCCTTCTTTTGCAGATTCTTCTATGTTCATTCCTTTTCATTGCAAAGTAGTGTTCACTGATGAGATACCACAAAATGTGTTTCTTAGTTACCTGTTGTTGGACATTGTTTTTAAGTTTTTGGCTAATATGAATATACTCCTATGCATATTTGTGTAGTTCTTGTGGGAACCTAGATTTTCAGTTCTCGTGAGTAAATAATTTGGAATGGAATCAATAGGTCATATAGTAAAGTGTATGTTTAACTTTATAAAAACTGCCTAATTGTTTTCCAAAGTGGTTGATCCATTTTACATTCTCACCAGTAATGTCTGGGAATACTGGGAGTACCAGTTCATCTGCACTCTTGGCAACAGTTTAAAATTTCAGGCTTTTTAA
Organism: Zalophus californianus; assembly: GCF_009762305.2. Lineage (NCBI taxonomy): Eukaryota > Metazoa > Chordata > Mammalia > Carnivora > Otariidae > Zalophus > Zalophus californianus. Next base: position 85,508,445 of record NC_045606.1, read on the forward strand.
TTTTAGCCATTTTAGTGGATGTATCTCCTTTTGGTTTAGTGTGCATTTTTCTGATGACTCGTGGTACTGTGCTTATTGCCTATTCACAGATTTTTTTTTTTTGTGGCATGTCTTTCTCTTAATTGAATGGTTCTGTTATTATTGTGTTCTTAGGGTTCTTTTCATATTCTTGATGAATCTTCAGTATATATTTATATTTATATTTATATTTACACACTCACATCAAGTATTTTCTCCAGTGGCTTGCCTTTCCGTTTTCTTAACAATGTCTTTCGAAGACAGGTTTAAAATTTTGATGTTTCTCAATTTTTCTCAATCAGAATTTTGATTCATGTTTTTTGTGTCCTGAGAAATCTTTGCCCATCCCAAATCACAAAGGTTTTATTCTGTATTTTCTTCTAGATGTTTCATAGTTTAACTTTTATGTTTAGACCTGTGATCAATTTCAAGTCCGTGTGTGTGCATGGTGTGAGGGACAGGTCAAGGCTTTTTTTTTTTTTTAATAGGGATATTCAGTTGTCCCAAACCATTTATGAAGAGACTATCCTTTTCCTATTGAGTTATGTTTTTCCTTTGTAAAAAAAATCAATTGGCCGTATATTTGTGGGTCTGTTTCTGGACTTGTTATTCTGGTCCATTGATCTGTATATCTGTCTTTTACACTAATAAACGTTTCCTTGATTATTGTAACCTTATAGGAAATCTTAAAATCAGTCAGCATAAAACCTCTAAGTTTGTTCTTTTTCAAAATTGTTTTGGGTATTTTAGATCCTTTGCATTTCCATACGAATTTTAGAATCACCTTGTCAAAGTTTCCACAAAATAAGCCTGCTGGGATTTTGATTGAGATTGCATTTATGCTACAGATTATTTTGGGAAGAAAGGATATTTTAATATTGAGTGTTCCAGACTGAACATGGGTCATCTCCGTTTATTTGGGTCTTATTTATTTCAGCAATATTTTGTGATTTTCAGTGCATGTGGGGGCTTAGCCAACTTTTACTAGATTTATTCCTAGTATTTAATATTTTTGATGCTACTGTATACAGAATTATTTTAAAATTTCACTTTCTAATTGATTACTGTTAATATAAAAGACTACAGTTGATTTTTTGTATACTAACTTTGTGTTTTATGACCTTGCTAAATTCTAATCGAACTAAGTATTAGTCTTGTCATGGGATACCTACATTTCTCACAGCAGTGTTTATGGTTTTCAGTGTACAGATCTGGCACATACTTAAAATTTGTCCTTAAGAATTTTTTGTTTAAGAATGTTACTGTAAATGATCTTTTATTTTTATTATTTTATTTTTTAAAGATTTTATTTATTTGAGAGAGGGAGAGAGAGTGAGAGAGAGCGTGTGCATGCATGAGCAGGGGGAGGGGCAGAGGGAGAGGGACCAGCAGACTCCCCGCTGAGCAGGGAGCCTGACATGGGACTCGGATCCCAGGACCCAGAGATCGTGACCTGAGCCAAAGGCAGACGCTTAACTGACTGAGCCACCCAGGTGCCCCTAAATGATCTTTTAAAATCATTTCCTGGTTATTTTTTGCTCAGGTACCAGTTTAAGTTCCTCATTTGGTTCCACGGTATAGCTGAGGTCGAGATCCGCTGGCCTGAAGACTGATCATGAACTCTGCTAGAGGAGGGACCCCTAATTGTATTTGTTTTCCTTGCTTTGTTGTGAGGCATGTGAATGGCTAGGATCATTCAAGCAACTGAGAGTCCCATCAACAAGCAGAATCATTTGCACTTCTGGCAAAGAGCAAACCCCCATGATTCCTCTTAATGGAAAGTGCTATTGGGCTTTAAGATGATAGGCTCCTACAAGGGACTTAATGGATCTTGCAGTATGTCGTTGACCTAGTGTGGACTTGACCATGCTGATTGTCTGGATTTGAACTTCAGCTCCTCAGGACAGGCTGTGTGCTGGGCATCGGTGTTGGCAGGTAAACTTTGTAGCTCAGTGGGCTGCCTATTTCCCCTGAGGTTTTATATGTTGTAGGTGGTGGGAATGGGTTGGGGAGGGCATGTAGGAGTTGTTTTTGTAACTTTTTTCTTAATTAGGAGAAAAGAGATGGAAGCTGGGATGCGAGTCTGTAACCCATTCTTCATTCTCCCCAGTGCTCTGGGTAATGGTATTTAATGGAAAGACAAATCCATTCATCTTCCCAGCATCCTGGCACATGGAAGCTGTGCGGGCTGCTGTCAGAAGAGATATTAGGGGCTATAAAAAGCCAATTGATTCCCTTCCCTCCCTCCTGTCACTTTGTAACCCCCTTTCCCAGGGAGATTGGTACTGCGCTTGCTGGCTCTCCATCACCTGGAAGTCTTAGTCCTCGTGGGCATTTTATTGAGATTCAGATTGGCTTTACCATTCCCATTATTTTTTCTTTTATTTCCATCATTTCTCTGCTAGGGGTGGCAACATCATGGAAGGATTTTTCTTTCTGCATTATTCTACTGATTTTAAAAAGAGCTGGTCGACGTGCCCCTGGTTGGAGGAGAGCGAACCAGTCCCTCAGGACAGGTAGCCACTGAAGTGATGCTTCTAGCACAGGGCCCCGGGTTTCTGAGCCAGGTGTTAGGGGAATAGGTGCCCCTTGCCTTTCCTCCCTGCTCTTGTTTTCAGCCTTGGCATCGGTACCTTGTGTCACCTCCTGGTAGTACCCATGCCAGGGTTGATCTAGGTAGGTTGGGCAGCATTTGTCTCTTTTGATCATAAAACTGTCCTGGAAGAAAGCTCCATTTTCTCAGGATTTTCTCCCTCTGCTCTTTGTTCTTTCATACTTTCAGATTGCCGTGCCCTCTCTGCCTCTGCCCACATCCCTCTACTCCCATTTTCATTTTTTTTTTCATGGCAGCTTAAGAAAATTCAATTCTACGCCCAGTTATTGAGCACTGGCTCTATACCAGGGACAGTGGTGGGCAGGGAGGATGCAGTTGGAAACAGGATGTGGTCTCTGCTCACAAGAAGTTAGTCTCCTGGAGGAGATGGACATACACAGATGCAGATACCTGTCATTCAAGGTCAGGAATTACTTATAACAGAAGTATGAGTAAAGCACTCTTGGTGATGCACTCTAATATAAGAGTAAGCTTCATATACAGGCTGGCATTTTATCTGGGCCTTGAAGGATGGGTGAGGTTTAACCAATCACAGGACATGAGCGTGGGAAGGGTGGAGTAGGTTGTTTAAATTAAGGGAACCATGTTAGCAATGGCTCCCAGGTGTGAACTTGCATGTTGGGGGCATGTGAGTTGTCTTGTTCAGATGGAAGGCAGCAGGTGTGGCTTGGGAGGACCAATAGGGCCAGAGAGGAGACTGGAAAGGCAAGTTGGTGCCATTATGGTGGGTCTTGACGCTCAAGGGGAGCCGGCAAGGTTGATGAACAGGAAATGCCATGGTCAGGGCTGGACTGCAGGGGGCTCCCTGGAGCAGAACAGTGACACAGTGAAGGTCGAATGAGAGAGGAAAGAGACAGGGAGAACCAAGAGGAGCCTCTTTCATAGTGGCTGAGATTAGCCATGCTGTAGGGTCTGGACATAGGCATCGGTCTTCTGGCATGGGTCAGACAGGACTCAATGGAAACAGAAGGGAAATCAAGTTGAAGAGGTAAAAAGAAAGAGGGCAAAGGCATGAATGTGTCCTGGGAACAGAGCATTGGACAGGACAAGGGCTGGCCTGGGGTGGGGCGGGGGTAGGTAGTTAAATTCTTTTGCATGCAGCTACAGAAATGGACTCTACTTGCTTGAAGTCTGGACTAGATTCCTGGTATACAGATGTGCTTTCTGGGGGCTCACCCTGAAGATTAGGGCTGTTCCTAAGGAAGGGGAAATGGTTGTGAGCCAGACAGCCACACTGATTGGTGCCCGCTCTGGTGAGTGGTGAGGGGGGGAGTAAGAGGGGGAGTTTTGTCCCTGACAAGTAGTGGTGTGGGCGTGGTGCAGGAAGCTCACATCCAGATGGAGTGATCTGCAGGGGGCTCAGGCTAGTGTAATGCCGGTGTGTGAGCTCTGGGGGGAGTGGTCGCTGAAGCTTTTAGAGTCAGGAGCTTGGGAGAGAAGGAAAGCGAATAGGGTGTGAAGAGACTATAGACCCTCGAATAGGGTGTGAAGGTTGGAAAGACCTTTTCCTTTTATTTAATTTTCATTTATTTATTTTTATTCAGGTAGAGCATCCACACAGGAAAGTGCATGTATCTTAACCAGACAGCTCATTGAAGTTTTACATATGTACATAACTTGTAACAGCTACCAAGATAGGGAAGCAGAACATTTCCATGATCCCAGAAGGTTCCCTGTGCCCGGTCTTGGTCAATACCTCCACCATACATACCAGAAGTAATCACTGTTCTGACTTTAATCGCCACAGATGAGTTTGTTCTTGAACTTTATACAAATCTTATCATTCAGTATGGGTTTTTGTTTTTGTTATTTTTTTGAGTCTGGTTTCTTTTGCTTGACATATGTCTGAGAGATTTATTCATGTTATTGTATTTTGCCCAAGTTTGTTTTGTCTTGCTGTGTAGTATTCTTTTAAATAGATGTGCCACAATTTATTATCCTGTTGATGGACATTAGGGTTTTTAAAAATTTTGGCTATTAAGAATAAAACTGCTATGGGATTTCTTGCACATGACTTTTACTGATACGTTTACTAATATCTCTAGAATATATACATATTTTTGAGGCGCGTTGCTGAGTTCAAGGATATATGTGTTTAATTGTAGTAGATACTTCCAGTTTGCCAAAGCGATTGTACCATTTCACGTGCTCAGCCCAGTAATGTAAAATGGTCTCACTAGTGGCTCCACCACCTCACTAAACATTGGTGTTGTCAGTCTTAAATTTTAACCATTTTGTTGGTTGTATAGTGGTATCCCATATAGTGTTAATTTAGATTTCCCATGTGACTAATGAATGACATTGAGCACATTTTCATCTGCATGTTGGCTATTTGAATATTCGGGTGTCAGGGTGCGTGTGAAGTGCATGTTCAAGTCTTCTGCCCACTTTTTTGGTTTTTGCTTTTTCTTACTGTTTTTAGGAAGTCTGGACACAAGTCCTTAGTTGAATATATGTTTTGTGAATAACTTCTTCCAGCCTGGTTTGTCTTTTTCTCTGAATAATGTCTTTTGATAAACACGTTTTTTTTAATTGAATTTTTTACTAAAGTTTAATTAACATACAATGTTATATTTTCTTGTGGACAACATTTTGATTCAACAGTTCTATACATTCCTTAGCACTCACCACAGTAAGTATAGTCACTGCCTGTCACCATACAACATTATTACAATATTATTGACTATGGTTCCTGTGCTGTATTTTTTCATTTCCGTGACTTATTTATTTTATAACTGGAAGTTTTTGCCTTTTAATTCCCTTTATCTATTTTAGGTATCTTCCCCTACCCTCCACCAACCTCCTCCAGCAACCACCAATTTATTCTCTGTATTTGAGTCTGTTTTTATTTGTTTGTTCTTTTGTTTTTAGATTCCACACATAAGTAAGTAAAATCATATGGTATTTGTCTTTCTCTGACTTATTTCACTTAGTATGATACACTTTAGGTCCACCCATGTTGTTGCAAATGCCAAGATCTCATTCTTCTCCTTCTTTTTCACTATAAACATGAGTTTTAATTTTCTTTCCTTTTTTAAAAAAGATTTCATTTATCCACTTGAGAGAGAGAGAGAGAGAGAGCAAGAACACATGAGCCAGGGGAGAGGCAGAGGGAGAGGCAGAGGCAGAGGGAGAAGCAGACTCCCAGCCGAGCAGGGAGCCCAACATGGGGCTTGATCCCAGGACCCTGGGATCATGACCTGAGCCGAAGGCAGACGCTTAACCAACTGAGCCTCCCAGGTGCCCCCACAGATTTTTATTTTCAGTGATCAATTATTTATTTTATGGTTCGTGCCTTTTCTGCCCTGCATAGGAAATATTTGCCTACCATAAGTTACTATTCTCATTTTGGAGATAAAAAGACAGTATCCAAAGACAGAAAGTGATTCAAGGTTACACATTAAGTGTCAGGACCAGGACAAGGTCCATGATCCTCTCACTGGGAATCCACATCGTGTTCTGTTCACTAGCAGGTGTTGCAGAAAGAGCAACCACCCTCTTTTATCACTGTGACTTCCTACCAACACAGTTAAAAGGAATCAACTTTAAGATGACATCGTTCCGGCTGTACTGAGCACCTTGAAAATATTCCTACTCTTTGATCCAGTTGTTCCTTCTTTAGGAATCGAAAACATAGACAAAGTTTTATGCACACAGATGTTCATTGCAATTGTTATTTTCAGTGGCAAAAAGAAAATAATCTAAGTATTCAACTATAATGGATCAGCTAATTAAGTTGTGGCACATCTCTAACATTGAATAGTATAGCTGCATAATATTCAAATTAAGGTACTTTTGGAAAGTATTTAATGGCCCGTGAAAATGAGCACAATATAATACATATTTTTTCCATTTTAAAAACTCAACTTTATTGAGGTACAATTTACATACCAAAAATGCACCTGCTTTAAGTGTATATAGTTTGATGAGTTTTCTCTTTACTTTTTTAAAATAAACTTCACTGAGGTATAATTTATATACAATAAGATTGAACAGTTTGAAGTGTATGATTTGATGAGTTTAGGAAAACGTGCACAATCATGTAACCACCGCCACATCATGACACAGAATATTTCTATTACTTCCCTCAAATGCCCTCATGCTGTTTATACTCCGCTGCTTTTCCCGGCTCTCAGGCAACCAGCAATCCATTTTCTGGAGCTATAGATTTTCCTTTTCTGGGATTTCATATAGATGGGACATACATATTTTGCCGTTTCTCTGTATCGCTTCTTTGCCTTGGCGCAGTGGTCTTGCAGTTCATTTATGTTGTTGCTGCTGTTGGCAACTCTTTTTTATTGCTATGTAGTATTTTATGGAATAAATATCCCTCATTCATTTATCCATTCTCCTGTTGATGAATGTTTGTGTTGTTACAATTTGGGTTGGCACAAATGAAGCTGCTAGGAACATTCGTGTGCAGGTTTTCATGTGGACAATATGCTTTCATTTCTCCTGGGTAAATACCTAAGAGTAGGAACGTCAGGTTGTACGGTGGGTGTATGGTTAATTTTCTAAGAAAATGCCAAACTCTTTTCCAAAGTGGCTGCACCATGTTATATTTCCACCAGAATTCCAGTTGCTTTGCGTCCTCATTCGTATTTGGAGCTGTCCGTTTTTTAAAACTCAGTTTATTTTATTATTTTGTTTTTAATTTTAGCCATTTTAATAGGTATGTAGTGGTATCTCATTATGGTTTGTTAAAAAAACAGTTTATTAAAAAAACAGTTTATTGACATATAATTTATGTGCAATAAAGTTCACCTGCTTAAAGTGTGTAGTTCAGTGTTTTTAGTCTATTTAGAGATTTGTGCAACACCAACATGATCTAATTTTAGAATATTTACATCTCAACGAAAGAAATCTTGTATGCATTAGCAGTCTCTCCCCATGCCTCCTGTGCAATATAATATTAGGTTAAAAAAAGCAAAACAAGGCATTAATCCATGTGGAATTATGGATTCCATCTATCCATACATGGAATAATATATTTCTACATATGTATAGAAAAAAGACTAGAAGGAAATATCTCAAACCTTAGGTGTTTCTTGGTGGTAGCATTTATAAGGAGATTTATTTTCTCTTTTGTACTTTGTGGAATTTTAAAATTCCCTGCGGTGAGCACGTATTACCTTGGCCATTAAAAAAAAAATCATTATTTGTATAAAAAAAGACATTTCTTCAGGCTACATCTGTTGAGGGGGGCAGCACCATTTCAGCTGCTATCACTCTGTATTTTCAGTCTGATTTCTTTTGGGAAGAGAACTTGTAAAATCTTCTTCTTCTGGGTTTCTGCAGTGAGCCGGCAGTATAAACTTGATGTTTGCAATATTTACATGAACTGCCTGGGGGAGTCCTGTAAACTACTCTGTGAGTTGGTTTCTCTATCGGCAGACTGTTGAATGCTTAGAAAGTGTGCTCTGGAAAGCTAATCCATTTGGGAGTTGACTCAAGGGGTACATGTGGCCTTGTGATGTGTCAAGAGAAGTGGAGAGAGGTTGCTCTTTGCTTGGGACCTCGTTTTCCTAGTGTGTGAAGTGTTCGCGGCCATGTATGTATGTGAGTCTGTGAATGCACATTTGTGTGAGTGCGTAACGTATTTTTACATTTTAAGTTATTGTGGGTTTAGAGGACTAAGTGAATTGGTTTTCTCGTTCTGTTTCATGACCATCATGCAGTTTGGTTTAGGATAAGTCAAATTCCCATTTCTTTAGGTACTTTTCCCTCTTGATTCATGGAGACAACAATAACCATCTTAATACAGGCTTATGGAAATGAATTGAATCACATCTATGCTTTGAACAAAAATGTGCTTTGCTTGGAATCTGCACATTATTTCACATGGCAAAGGTCACTTTCTGGGGTGAAATTGAACTGATATTAACCATTTTCTCAAGAAGAAATAAAGGAGGCCTTGGCTGAGTTAGAGACTGATTCCAAAGAAAGAAAACCTACTTAGATTGCTCAGAGGTGGGGTGGGAAGGCACACTGTAAGAGTGAATGAACAGGAAAAGATAAAAAGAGGCAAGGCTTCAGAAGTTTCTCTCTGTTTCTGTCGCTTTGTTTCAGGTCTTCCGATCTCTGGTCCTAGTATCTCTCTCTATATGCCTCTTCCAGGCCCTGCTTTGCAGGTTGGCTCCTGCCTCTGCCCGATTTCCCCTCTTCCTGCCTTCAGCTTGGGCATGGCTTTGCTCAGTACATCGTGTTGGCTCTGGCCTTGCTTCTCCATGACCATTCGGTTTAATTTTGTACATCTCGATGGCTCATTCACTGGAGGGGAGTCTGATTGCCCAGCTTTGGTCAGATCCCTTAACAACGTCGTGTAAAGGAAGGTCAAACATACAAAGACGGCTACCTGGGCCTACCTACCCCTTCACACAGGCTTGTTGGGCGTGGTTGACTACTCCTGGAATCTGGTCAGAGGTTGTTGGGTTGTTGTTGCTTGCCAGTCCCAACGATAGAGACATGTAAATGAAGAGGGTCATATGTAGTCTGTGGTAGGCAGCCTCCACAATGGCCCCATAATGAGCCCCGTCTCCTGGAATGTTTGCCCTTGTGCAATCCCCTTCCATTGGGTGTGGGCTGGATTTAGGACTCCACTGAGACATCTCTTCTGAGGTAGGTTATCAAAGACTGGTTTCCACCCTTGGTGTCCTCTCTCCCTCTCTCCCTTGCTGCCTCTGATGGAAAAGGTGGCACCTTGTGAGCTGCTCTGTGGTGAGCCCATGTGGCAAGGAATGGGCCTCTGACCCACAGCCTTGAGGACATGATTACTGCCAGTGACACGTGAGTCAACCTGGGGAGCTGGGGGTACTTGTCATCTGAGCCTGTGGTGACTGCAGCCCTGGTGACACCCTGATTGTAGATTGAGGCACCTTCAGGCAGAAACACCTTGCTGAGCCACGCCTGGGTTCCTGGTCCTCAGAAATTGTGAGATACTGTTTTAAGAAGCTAAGTTGTGGGGTAATTTATTATACTAATAGACGTGGTTCCCTAAATTCCCTAAATAATGCTGTTTTTGAAGCATGGGACCCAGGCTTACCTCAAAACAAATTATAAGAGGTGATATGACCCAAGTAACTGTGCTGGAGAACTTGTTTAGACCAAAGTGTCAGTCTCCAGCATGGTGAGCAAGTTCAGGTGCAGCAGTACCATATCTGTTACGTGGCGAGACGGACGGAGGTTAGGTTCTAGCAGCGACGGTGTGAATGTATAAAATGCAAATAGCAGGACTCCATTTTAGAGGACGCTAGGTGATAGCCAAATGTTTCAGTCTGTGCTGTAGTATCTGAGATGTGTAGAGGGTTGCACCTGGCGAATTCTAGTGTCCTTTTCAACTCCAGGTGACAGTGAATCTGAGTATGTGCCCATGGATGCCAAGCCCCCGTGGCCAGTTCCCCATATGGCTAGTGTGGACTATATGAGAGCCTCAGTCTTCTGGACATCTCTGGGATGGAAGGTCAGACACAGGAGACTGTTTCATCTCAGAGCCTTACCACAGGCGCGATTAGCTCAGAGGTCTGGAGAGCGTCCCACTAGTCAAGCCACTCAGCTGTTTCACACGGAGGGCATTTCAGGAGGGTTCCATGAAAAGTCTCCTCAAAATCCTGTGTCTTCCAGTAGATTCCACAGGTCTGTTAGGATGTTCTTTTGTTGGGAGAGTAATAAGCTCATAGAGAATATGTTCAGAGAGAATAGTTTCTTGCTGCTTCTGCCCTCAGGGCAGAGTTTTCCTTAAATATCCTTCAGTACCAAGAAAATGCTTGCTGGGCTCTTCAGTGTTCATCCCCACCCCCCGTGGCCTCAGCTTCCACAAAACCCAGGTATCTAACTCATATATCTCACTCCTTCCTTGTAGGGACCCTCATCTGCCTCATACCAGATGTTTCCCTAATTTTTTTAAAATAAATTTTATTTATTTATGTGACAGAGAGAGAGTACAAGCAGGGTGAGCAGCAGAGGCAGAGGGAGAAGCAGGCTCCCCGCCGAGGAGGGAGTCCAATGCGGGGCTCGATCCCAGGACCCCGGGATCATGACCTGAGCTGAAGGCAGATGCTTAACCGACTGAGCCACCCCGGCGCCCCAAGGTTTCCCTAATTTGTCATCTGTGTCCTTTTGTAGGTCTACAGGTTGTACCCCAGTGACAACATACATTTGCAATATTTAAGTACAGTTTTAGTGACACAAGCATCCTGTCCCTGAAGAAAGATTTGTGGAGAAATTATACAACATAGGAGGGACCTTTCTTTTGTTGTTTCCAAAAGCAGAATTCCTTACTCTGCTACCTGTTACCTTAAGCTTGGGTGCCTGGTCCTCGTGGAACAATAGGCTAGAGATCTCCCTTTCTGTCTGCTCCACACGTCCCCACCCAGAATTCAGCGGCATCCCCAGAGAAGCAGCGGTGGCCGCTGAGCGACAGTAGGGCAGGGTCCGGCCCAGCCAGCAGCCATGGTTGCTGTGTGCAGAGGAGGTGTTACTAGTCTCATTACAGGAAAAAGGCTATTAATGGAGAAGCATGCTTTCGGAAGGATGGTGGGTCAGGGGAGATTAGGACTGAGACAAGGACAGCGATTGGAGCTGATTTTCAAGGTTACCTGTTGAGATAGGACTGCAGCTCCCTCATGGCCTGGTAAAGCAATTCCTTTCCAATAGCTTTATAATAAAGAAGAAAGACCCTTTTGTTAACAATGCCTTGTATTATCTCACGTCTTTCTCCAGAGGAGCTGCTAGTGCTTCAGAGATTCTATCTTTATAAAAAGTTGATGAGTAGGTGTGAAGACCTTCTGGTGAACTCAGCCACTCTGTCCCTAATCCAATCACTTTGCCCGCAGTCCTCTGACTTCCTTCTGGTTATGACGATTGCCACGAATGGGGCCGAGATCACCCTTGCAGCCGGCGCTATGTACCGTGGTGCCGGATAGCCCACTTCTCTCCAGGACCCTTCAGTGTCTCTTGTTCACCAGTGTCCTGACCAGAATCCCACTCTAGCAGTCTTCAACTAAGGAGATTTTATTCGAAGGTAATTGAGAGTGTTTCACAGAATTCAACACCCATAAGTCTAGTTGGTTGAGCCTTGTGAAGGTCTAGAACTGGGTCCCGGAAAGCTATCATTCTTTCTGTCCTTCTTACTTGGGAATCACACACTTTCCCGAAGCTGCCCCTCTCTGTGTACTAATATCCTTCTTTCTGTTTGCCTCTGTTTTTGCCTCTTAGCTCCATGGCCTCAGATGGCAACTTCGATACTTGAGTTTCAGGTTCAGGGCAGGCAATTCATTTAGCCTGATGATCCTAGATGAGGAAACCCATTGGCTCAGCTTGTTGCTTGGACTGGTGTCCACCACTGGTTCTGGTCATTTCTGGTGGAGGTGGGGAACTGGCCGTAGGAAGGGCTTCCTCCTCTGGGATGTAGAAGGTTTTGTGCCTTTGTATTTCTGCCATGCTCGTTCCTTTTACTTGGAATGACCTTCACTTTGACTCCCCGGAGAGTCCTCAGCCCACGTGTATCTTTCTCTGAGAGGTCATCTCCAGCCATCTTCCTTGACTTGACCAGCTCTGCACAGCCTGTCAGTCCCTCTTCTCCCTCACTGTCTTATCACTATTTGTCTGTGTCCTTGACCGTGTCCTCCTAGCATGGGGGTGCCTTGAGGGCAAGGCTTTTTGTCTCCTTTTTTTATCTTGAAAGCTGGCGTTGTGCTCAGTAAATGGTGAGTGAATGAATGCAGGAAAAACAATAGATCTCATCAAACAAAGGCTTTGCATTTTTTTGTTTTCACACCATTTTTTTAGATGCAGAAGAAATGATCCTCCTTTTTAGTGAGCACTTACGTGACCAAATAAAGAAACTTGGGAATAAAGTGCCACGAGGGCCTTTCCCTTTGGGGGATTCAAGAAGACACTCCAAGGCTGCACCATAGTGTACATCGTTGTGCTGTGGGTTCAGGAGATCTTGGCATTTTTTTACAGTCTTGCAGCTACCAAAGTGTGGGTGTTGGGGAATCAGCATTTATGCTGTGTACACCCTTTCATTTTATTTTATGATATGTATGTATAGGTCAGTGATTATGTTAGGTATGGCAGTGTTGATTTATGATCATGTGCCTCACAGATTTACGTGAGTTGGGATCAGTTTGCTTTTAAATTTACAACAATAACCAAACGTGGCAGAATCACCGTATGACAGTAGGTGGGAGCAGGGGAGGAGGGTAGGAAGGTACAGTGGCAACACTGAATCACCTGTACAGCTTTCCAAATATCCCATCTCCTGCCTTCACCTGACACCAGGTGAATCTGATCCTTCCCTCCCCCTGAGGTGACATTGCCACTTTCATCTCTTTGCTCCTTGCTTCCGTCTCATTCCCCCAGGCTCTGGTGGAAGTGCCACGTTAGAGGAAAGAATGAGGGGAAGGAGTGGGTTTTTTTTTTTTTTTTTCCTTTGAAGTAAGTTCCCCGCCCAACGTGGGGCTTGAACTCACAACCCCGAGATCAAGAGTCATGTGGTCTACGGATTGAACCAGCCAGGCACCCTTTCTATTTGTTTTTTCAGTGCTTCCAAATAGCTCATTATCCTGTGTTGGGAGAGCCTGTTACGTTTTCAAATCTCTCATCATCCTCCTTAGTGCCAAACCAATATCTTTGCTGGTGTGTGGTGGCTGTGGAGCCCACATTGAGGTGTTTGGACATAAACACCTCTAATCCACTATTAAGTTCTTCAGTTTGTGTTCTCATAACATTAACCATAATGAACTCTTCACATACTGATGTCAGTTTAATATGCAGCTTCCCCAGGAAGGACTTGGTAATTTAGCGTTAATTAATGATGACTTACTGCAAATTATGTTACTGACTTCCGGAAGCTCCTGGGTGACATACACATCTTTCAGATGAAACCATAACATTATTACTTAGCATTCACATAGCACCTCACACGCTCAGAACACTTGGAAATTGAGTTAGCTGCATTGTCACTATTCCTCATGCCAAGCCCGTCATCCAGGCCAGTAGACGTGTCCCGCATTATAGGTGGATTTGACACACTGAGTCTTAAACTTGCACATTGCTAATGTGGAGGAATTGCATGTTATTTATCTCAGAGTCTAGAATGTAAGCTCTTTGGGGGCTGGGGAGCATCAGGGGATCCTTGGAGATAGCTATCTGGGAAGTACCATGCTGCAGGTCAGCTCCTCGGATATTTCAAATACTCAGGAAGAACAAACCGGGGAGCTGAAGTCTAGGAGGCGATGTGCCACCAGACCTTAGATATGGGACGAGGTGAGAGAAGGTAGCAGCCAATGGTAAAGGGGACTCTGAAAATTAGAGAAGGTTACAGAGGAAAAAATGAGCCGCTAATTTAGACCATATTATTAACAGAAATGACCTGGGGCAAGTTTCTGTTGTCAGAATTTTCAACCCTTTTGATGGGGTGTTTTCAGTGGGAAACATCTTAGTTTTTGTAAGACCAAAATCACTTGGAATCATTTGGAATTTGCTTTATACAGTGGATGTTAAAAATCAGTGTTGTGGGACCACAGCTGTACTCTAGAGTATGGGAGGGGGAATCCTCTTGTTGTTTGCTCCATTTTCCGTATTGAGGAGGTTTAAGAAAGAGGAGATGGCCAACAGGCTAAGCCTCATAGAATAAAGGAGGATAAATTGGAGAGACATCTTTGGTCATGAGATTTAGGATCCTTTTTCATCCCTTCCTCTACCCTTTGTTGCCTGTCTACTGATGTTGCCCTTTTGTGCTGGACACATTATGTAGTCTGAAATATTAAACACATCCATTTGAAACAATATTTTGATTTCTAATAACTGATAAGGAGAGGGGAAATGAGATTCCCCTCTGGCCAGAAAAAGGGCAATCTTCACTCTCCAGGGGAGAAAGATAAGCCCAGTCGATTTGTGGAGACGGTGTCAAAATTAAATTATTTTCCCAGAAACTTATATATATATATATATATATATATAAATCCAAGTTGTCTTTCTTGAAAGAAACACTATTACCATCTTTCCTTTGTCCCTGTTCCGTGGCAAACTCCCTTAATTAATCCCTGCTCTTGATTTTATTGGTTCATTTCTATCTCATCCTTGTTTTGCTTGCCAACCCCGTTTTAAAACACAGAAATTGGCTCCCACAACAGACAACTAAGAATTCATTTCAAGCTTAAATATGAGTAGAACTCATATCAGAAACTTTTATTTATTATTCTTCAATTCTTGTATCAAAACTTTTGATGAAGCCCAAATGAACCAGTGACACATTCAGATCAGATTAGCCATTTACACCTTCATGGAGGGCTTAGCAGAGCGGCTTTGTTCTGATGTCTTTTTTAAAAAAAAAAAAAAATCCATTTGTATCTGTCAGGAAATGTATCCTTGTTTGCGTCTAGGGCCGTGTCCCTGGGCTGGTAATGATGATAAATCAACTCAAGTCTCAAGCAGGCTGAAGGTGCTCAAAATATTAGGTTCACCTAGGAGGAGAGGATGTGCCTCTGTCTCTCCAGCCCACCACCTTGTAGAAGTTTCTAGGTAGAGGAGGGGAAGACCAACCAGGGACAGGAGGCAGTGTGGTAAAGGGTCAGCAGAGACAGTTCTAGAGTCTGACTATTTGAAATTCAAATTCTGACTCTTCACTCTGTAGACGTGTTAGCTTGGGCAAGTCATTTAACCTCACTGAGGCTCGATTTCATCAATGGGAAAATGGGCATAATCATATCAGATCTATAGCATTGTTGTAAAAATGAAATTAAATGAGATGATGTACTTGCCACATGGTGAGCACCCAGTCAAGGGTCACTTTTCTTATCTTGATATGCAGAGATAATATATGGCAACAAGTAGGAGGCAGGGCAGCAGATACTTGTGAACCACAGACATGGAGATTCACCTGCTGCCATCTTGTTTGATATCCATTGAAGCATATAAATTAAATCTCCATACCATCCCATCCACGAGGTTCATGGACAGAGTAATGAGGCTGTTGTCCAGGCAGACCTGTGAGTAGGGCACGTGGGCAGCAAAAGAAGCTATGTAACTTCCCAGGTCACCAGCTGGCAAGTGCTGGAATTTGAATCCAGGTTGTCTGACTCCCAAACATTGATTCTCAACCTTGTCTGCACATTAACATCAACTGGGGATCTTCTACATGTCCAGTGCCCAGGCTGAGCCCTAGCTCAATCAAACTAGAGCCCCTGAAGGAGGGACCCAGGTAGCAGTAGATTTTAAAGTTCCCTAGGTGATGACAGTGTGCAGCAAGGCTGAGAAAAACTTTTCTAGACTAGAACAGTGGTCCTCAAAGTGTGGTCCCTGAACCAGCAGCATCAGCATCCTTTGGGAACTTGTGAGAAATGCAAATTCTCTTGCCCCATCCCAGACCTTCCCAATTAGGAACTCTGGAAGTGTAGCTAAAGAACCCATATTTTAACAAGCTGTCTGGATGGTTGTGGTTCACGGTCTTTGAGAACCCCAGAGCTGTGCATCTCAAACTGCAGCATGTCTATGAATTACCTATGGATTTTGCTAAAATGTCAGTAGAGATTCAGTACAGCTGGAGTGGGGCCTGAGCTTTCACTGGTCATAAAAACGCTGCTTGGGCACTGATGGTGTTGGAGGAGTGAGGGTGCTCTGCTGCACTTGCCACGCTGCCTCTGGAGGCCCCAGGCTCCCTGTGTAACAGTCACCTGGGATGTTTATTAACATGCAAATGCCTGGGTTCCTCTCCAGACCTACGGAACCCTAATCTCTGAGGATGGGCTCAGGCAGTGCACATTTAAGCAAACACCAAAGATGATTTTTTTAAATGTCTTGGTAAGTTGGAGAACCTTTATTCCCAAGCGGCCTGTCATGCTGTTGCCTGATTTTCTCCCAGCAAGTCCCTTTCCATACACAGGGCTGTCCAACCAGCCAGTCAGGCAGGATCTGGATAGCAGGTCTGAGGTGCTGGGGCATAAAAAAAAGACACCAGCCGGAGAAACCCTTGGGCTGCTGTCAGCACAGCTCCAGCTAAGAATCACATCCTGCTGTGTCCACAGGCTGCAGAGAGCAGGGCTCTTTTAATCCCCTGGCTCTTGACACTGTCCTGTCCACACACCTTGGGCCCTGGGGCTAGAAATAGAACTCTCCTTCCCACTTTGGATTTGTAGTAACTGCCTGGTCTGCCGAAATATCCCACTGACCCGGCAACCTCCAGCCAGCTCACTCCAGTAGGTTAGGAGCTGGCACGGACCCTCCTTGGATGTATAGCCAGCTCTTGTGCCACAGGTGGCGGCTTAATGAGCACAGAACAGTGGAAACCCAAAGCGCTAGTTTCAGTTGAGCTCGAGGAAGCATTTTGTTCACATGGATTGGGTGCAGACCTAGAAGTGGTTTCTCCATCGACAGTCCTTAGTCTGGGGTGACTTAGGCTGGTTGCACCCCAGGGCACACAAATGTCCTTGAACCCATGCTCCAGGAAGCACTTCAGTCCTATTCCTCCAGGGTGGGCAGAGCCAGCTTCAGCTGAGAGTGTACACTGAGCACAACCATATGCTCAGCATCCCCATCCATCCCCCCTCAAGTATGTCATCACTCTTACCACCTAACAAGGAGCTAAGGAGCTTGGAGCTCTACCCTTAACTACTTATTCCTTTAGATCTCTTGGGCTTCCTGATCACAGAAGCCTCTCTGAACAGCTAAAATATAAATACGTCTTGAGCTGTTTCCTCATCTCTGAAATGGGCAACCCTCATTAAGACTATAGTGTGAGGGCTTAGTAGTTAATATAAAAAGAAAAGCAGTTGGAAGAAAGCCTGGTGCAGAGGAAACGCTATATAGGTGTTAGCTGCTGTTATTGCTGTTATTACCAGGTAAGGTAAAAAACTCTCTTTTTTGGGGAGGAGTATTTCCTGCTTCTTTCCTAGATCATTGGTCAACAGCCCGCTAGGTAGATAGCCTGAGACCAACAGTGCCCAAGCCATTCTGATCATTAAGGAGCTAGGTGCAGGCAGAAAGGGCAATTAAATAACTTCAGTCCTGAGGAATGAGGGACTTGGATGCTCCTGTCATCTAGAAAAAAATGCCTAACGTGGTAACATGGGCTTGTCTAGGAATTTTATTTGACAGATGAACAGAAATGACCAACTGGTTGACCTGAATTACACTGATCCCCTGCAGACTAGCGTCAGCTGTCTTTGTAGGGTTGCAGGCAGCTTGGTATTGCTTGGGGTGGCCCTTGATAACCTAGTACAAGGTTGCCTCCTTCTCCTCATTCTGCTCCAAGGCCTCTGGATGGAATAATAGCCATTAAAAAGCTATTTTTGAGGGTTCGGTCGAGGTCTCCTTGATAAAGTGCAATGAAACAGAAGGGACAAGTTGCAACCTCCAGGTGTGTTTGTAATGTAATGGGACTTCCTATAGTGGCCTTACCTGGGACTCAGAGGACCCCCCAGACGGGTTTCTGTTTGCTCCTTTCACAGCCAGCCAGCCTGTCCAGGCACCCTGGCTTCAAAGCTGACGTCTCAGGTCCATTCTAACTAGCATCAAAGGTGATGCTGTTACTGTCCACTGAGCATCCAGGACATCTTGTGCAGGACAGGAGGCCCAGGGGACCAAGCAGGTAACTCGGCAGCAAGAGGCATTGATCAGGAGCCAGGATTTCGCATACCAGCACACATATTTCACCTCCTCTGCACTTACAATAAATACAGAATGCACCCAGGCATTTGCAGAGCTCATTTGTGTTTGCTTCTTGTTGCTGTCGTCATTTTACTTGGCTCCTTCTACTCCACCCCGCTTCCCTCTGCTCTCCATCTATCGCTGCTCTGAGATCCTGGAGAGGGGGGGCGGGTGAGAGCGAGATGAAACAGGGCTCAGAAACAAGTGACAGTCTCCATTTACCCTTCCTGACAGCTTGTGCAGAAAGACTTCTGAGCTCACATGACGCTAGGAGGTAGGAGAGATATTCTCCTCTTCCACACGCCTTTCTAATTATATGTATGGGGATACTGAGGATCATAAAGGTTAAGCGATTTACCTAAGGTCACTGGTTGGGGCCTGAGGGATACAATTCATTAATAATATGGTTACCATATGTATTTTTTGCGCATCAACCCTGTCTACCCAAGCTTGGTGTAAGTACCTTAGGGATGGACCTAGGGACTTCAAAGACATATGCCTGTTGATTGAAATATTCCAGCTTTGCTATTTTTTTTTTATTTTCCTAATTTCCTATTTTAGCTGTTGAGTAACAGAGAAGATAACATGCATTGAGATCGAAGATAGTGGGTTTTACTGGAAATTGAAAAGCTTGAGGTCTTGCTTTACTTATTCCCATGTAAGAAAGTCTAGGAGATCCCAGAACAGGTTGAACTCTATCCCTCCATCATTCTGTGGGGCCACCTCCTTGCCTGTTTCCAGGTCACTTTATGTTTCCTCTCAGGGTACAGGAGATCAGAGAAGCAGATGGCGGAGAGGTAAGAATGGAGGGAGTGGAGAATAAAGAGCCTAAGAGAAGGGGAGGGCAGTGAGTCATAGTGTTCATTTAGAGAAAATGAAGATGCTTAAATAGAGACTATTAATGAATAGAGACCTCCTACCTTTAAAAGATGAGGGACGATGGAGGAGTGGTAACCCAGGCAGAACCCCCAAAGCATGACTGTGTGACTTTCTTGTGTCAGCAACAGTAGGTCAAGGTTTCCATCAGAATCTTCTACCTTAGAAGAATCCCTTTCTCCACTTTTCAGAGCCGTGTATATACTCCTGCCCATTCTAGCAGGATCTGTTGGCCTGTGTTCACCATTTCCCTTTTACTTTCCAAGCTCCCCTCTACTTTCTTAGAGAGGGGCTCTGTCCCAGAGCTGTATCTTCAGATTTATCTTCATCCTGGAGCTAAAAAGATTTGCTCCTTGAGGGGGGATGTCCTCCCTAACCATGTCTGTGGTCCTGCTCAGATACTAAAGGCTATGAGGCCTGGAGACAGCAAGCCACATGCATGCCAAGGTCAGGGAGACTGAATTCTGTTATGTTGCCCATGGTAACTAATTCCGAGGCTGGTTCTCCTCTGGCTTGGTCACTCCTGTGTTTAGAACTAGTGCACTTTCTTTGGGGTTTTGAGACTGTGGGTTTTCCTCCCTGCATAAGACGTGGTATTTTTCTTTTCTGGCAATAGTCACACACACAGATGTGCACATGTTCACGTGAGCTCATGCACACACGCACGTGCACACATACATGTGAGTAGTTACTTCCCGAGCTTTGAGTTGACATGAATAGGTATCCTCAGCTGTTGATGCTGGAGGAGTTTCCAGAACACATCCTGAGCCTGAGGAATTCTTTCTGGATCTTCAGTTACGAAGAAGCTGAGGTGCAGCTGTGAAAATAATACTCACTTGGAATCTGAGACCTGGGCCCCCCTGGTTTTGTTTCCAAGTAGCTGTGGGCAAGTCACATAATGTTGATGAGTCCCCTTTCCTTATCTGTTAATTGGGCTAAATACTTATCTTGTGGGGCACCTGGGTTGGTTAAGCGTCTGCCTTCAGTTCAGGTCATAGTCCTGGTGTCCTGGGATCGAGCCCTGCATCAGGTTCCCTGCTCAGCGAGGAGCCTGCTTCTCCCTCTCCCTGCCCCCCCCCCCCCGTTTGTGCTCTCTCTTGCTATCTCTCAAATAAATAAATAAAAATTTTAAAATAAATAAATACTTATCTTGCAAGGTTACTGTGAAGATTACATCATTAAATAAAATGATGGTTGTGGAAATGTGTACAATGACTGATAATGTTTTCCTGAAGATGGGGTAGCATCTGTGCCTGGTGCTAGGCATTACTGGGGAATCTACAAAAGAAATGAAAGACATAGATCTCTTATTGTTAAACTGTGCTATAATACACTTAGCATACATTTTATTGTCTTAACCCTTTTTAAGTGTTTAATTCAGTGGTGTTAAGTACATTGACACTGTTGTACAACCAGTCTCCAGAACTTTTTTATCTTGTGAAACTAAACTCTGTACCTGTTAAACAAACAAAAAAAACCCTCCTCACTTCCCCTCTGCAGCCCATGGCAACCATCCTGCCACTTTCTGCTATGAATCTAACTACTCTAGATATCTCATATAAGTAGAATCATACAGTATTTGTCTTTTTGGTGTCTGACTTAATTTTACTAGCATTGTGTCCTCAAGTTTCAACCATGCTGTAGCAAGTGTCAGAATTCCCTTCTTTAAGGCTGAATAATTGTCAAAGGGCATGGACCTTTTTTAAATACCTGGATAACATAAAAAATAGCACATATGCAGAGCCATAAAAAATTACAAAGAGCTTGTCACACAAGGTCTCCATGCACAATAGGGTAGTAGAGGGGATGGTCCTGTGTGGTTTCATGGTTTCTGGGAGGCCACTGCCCTCCCTGGGCCTGGCTCTGCATCTTAGGACCCAGAATTCCCGAGCAGCAGCATCTGGGTCAGGCTCAATAGTTATATTCATCAGAACCTTATGGTTCAAGATAGCAATTCCTAAACAAATGGTACCAAAGAGTGGTGAACAATTTAAATTTGCTCCTGGGTCTCCAGGAAGGAGGCACATCAGGAATTGGGGACAGAGAGAAGGAAGCAGCAGTTTCTCTGGCTGAGGAGAGATTGAGGAGCAGAGGGTGTTGGTAAAAAGTTTCCTTCACTGTCTGGCATTTAAGAACAATGGCTGATTTCCATTTTGTAGATGAAGGTGATGCTTGTAAAACATTTAACTCAGAGCCTTGTGGGTTTAGCCAACCAGCTGCATGGATGAGGTTGGTCAGCCCAACATCATTCAGTCCTGGGTGATTTATGAATGCATCTAGAGAGTGCATTCATAAACCACCATCTGTTCAGTGACCTGGCTTGCAGGGAACAAGGCAGTATGCGATCCCAGACTCTGATCCAACCGACAAGTGCTGCTCCTCCTTTGGGGAGAGGAAGAAGGCCTCCTTCATTCTGGGCCAGTGCAGAAATCTGAAGAGAGGAACACAAAGCTCCTCATTGCCTACCATGTTTCCCTCCAGCAATGGTAGGTCTCATTCTCTGAGTCATGCTGCTGGTGAAGGGAATTTACTCCTGTGGTCTTGCTAATTCTTCCTTAACAGTACACCTTGAGGCAGGTGTTCACAATCCATTCATGGCTGGGGTAGGTCTAAGTTTTTTTTTTTCTTTTAATAAGTTTTAGTCATAATCAGGTGAGGCATTGCAAGGTCCCAGTTGACCATATCTATTTGGTATTTATCATGCAGTATATTTAATAAATTGTTATTCATTAGTAGATCTAAAAGGAGCATTGCTTTGGCCCCTCCCTGCTCTGGGTCTCCAGGAGCAGTGAAATAATAAAATAAGCTAAGTGATAGGATGGGAGGTAGAAGGAGAAATTGGGAGGAGAACTAGTCCAATGGGACCTGAGATCAGATGACCTTTGCTTTGTGTTTGGTGGACATCTCTTTCTGGTCTGGTGAGTATGGAAAGGTTGCAGAAGGGATATCATACTTCTTGGACATTAAACTAATGTTTTATTGCATTCAGATTGTAAATTTAAACATTCAGAGAGTGAATGCTTAAGAAACATTTTCTTTAAGAAAAAATGTGTGACCCGAGTGGTCTGTCTGAAGTCTGAGCCAGGTTGTAGAGGTTAGAAAACCAACCCTTGCAGTGAAGGCTACTGGTAGAACTAGGTTGAGTGATGAACTTGCAGCTGGGTTGCTAATAGTGACCTGTCTGATGGACAAAGAAGGGAACCCAGATATGCCTATGAGCCAGCACACTCCTGCCTAGCTTTGTTTGAATTTTGGTACAGGAACATTTTCTATAGAAGTGATGAAGTTTTGTCCCAAGCAGGAATGGAGAAAAGTCCCTAACTAAGAAAATTGAAACAAGCTAGTAATTTCTTGGCTTTGTCTCTTTCCCTCCTTTCCTCCCCCAAGCCCTGGTGATCTGAAGGCTCAGTGTAGCTAGTGCTGACAGCAGCCTCAGGTAGGAGCTCTGGCCATGGTGCTGAAGACAGAAGGCTGGCATAAATTGAGGATAATGCATGTAGAAAAGAGACCAGGAGGTACTGAATAAGCAATGATTGTTTCTCTTGAGGTTGCCAATAATATCTATCACTTGAACCTTAGTGTCATCTTTCTTTGAACTTTGTTCTTAATTTATTAGATAACTGCTCGTTAATTATAAAACAAGGAATGTAATATTTTAATAAAAAATTAAATAGATGAAAGTTGACCTGACTATAAACCTGACTTCATCTTTCTTATTAATGACTGTGGGATAATAAGAAACACTATTTGGTCTTGACCCTGGGTTCCTGGCAAAGACCTCCTAAAATCCTTGAAATTTCTTGAGTGACAGGGGCATCTTTTGTTAATCATAGTGAGCCTTTTGTAATCAAACCCGATTTAATGCTCTTGGTGGGCCTCTGCATAGCTTTAGGGTTGGGGGCTCATCACCTGAGACCCAATCATGGTATTAGGGGGTTGGGCCCCTAACCTCCTGGGAGGATAGAGGAGCTAGCGATTTTCAATTACCACTAGCCAGTGATTAAAAAAAATTTTTTTTATTAACATATAATGTATTATTTGTTTCAGGGGTACAGGTCTGTGATTCATCAGTCTTACACAATTCACAGAGCTCACCATAGTATATACCCTCCCCAATGTCCATCACCCAGCCACCCCATCCCTCCCACACCCCTCCACTCCAGCAACCCTCAGTTTGTTTCCTGAGATTAAGAGTCTCTTATGGTTTGTCTCTCTCTCTGGTTTCGTCTTATTTTATTTTTCCCTCCCTTCCCCTATGATCCTCTGTCTTGTTTCTCAAATTCTTCATATCAGTGAGATCATATGATACTTATCTTTCTCTGATTGACTTATTTCGCTTAGCTTAATAACGCCGAGTTCCATCCACGTCATTGCAAATGGCAAGATTTTTTTTTTTTTTTTTTGGTGCATTAGCCAGTGATTTACTCAGTCATGCCTACATAATGGAACTGCCATAAAACCCCTAAATAACTGGGTTTGGAGAGCTTCTGGGTTGATGAACACATTGAGTTGCTGGGATGGTATTGTTCCCTGGGGAGGATACGGAAGTTCCCTGCTTTCTGCTCCTGTGGCATGGCTTCCATTTGTTTTTTCCTGAGCTGTATCCTTTAGAATAAACCAGTAATAGTAAGTAAAGTGCTTTTCTGAATTCTCCGAGTTGTTCTAGTGAATTATGGAACCTGAGGGGTGGCTTGTGGAACTCTTGAATTTGTAGCCAAGTCAGAAACGTGGGTATCCTGGGGGTCTGATATTTACAACTAGTGTCTGAAGTGGGGGCTTCTTGTGGGACTGATCCCTTACAAGAATCCTGGGGAGATGGTGCCAGAACTGAAGTGAATTGTACGTTATCCAGTTGGAGTTAGAGAATCAGAACTGGCTGGTATGGGGGGAGAAAAGAAACCCCTGAATGGCTTAATCCTTGAACTCCCAATGATAAAAAACCCAAAACACCAAAACCAAAACAAAACACCCCCTATGGAAGTTGCTAGAATTGCAAGCTTCATGCCAAAGGTAAAAACAAGCAATCCCCAGAAGACTTGCTTGGTAAAACCATGCCTTGTGACAGTAAATATTATAGGTGACTTGGGAAAGTGGCTCAGTGTGGAGTGAGAGTAGCATCAGAGCAGAGCTAGAGAGAAAATGAAATCATAAGAGGGAGAAGATTTTTTAGTGTATACAACCCATCAAAGATAAATATCCAGAACGTATAAAGAATTCCATAAATCAATAGCAGAAAAGATAAACAGGCCACTAAAAATAGTTAAAGGATAAAGATGAAGCAATTCACAGATGAGGAATCCCAGATAGCCAAGAAATATATGAAAAATGTTCCCTCTTAAACTGGAATTTTGGGAAACACACCAGATCCCACAGTGATGAGATATTATTTCCTAGCTACCAGTTTAGCAAAAATTTAAAGTTTGAGAATACTAAGTAGCAGCAAGAATGTAGGATAATGGAAACTGTCTTATAACGCTCATGGATATAGCCAGTTCATCAGTATCTAGTAACATTTAAGATATGCTGACTTGACGATACAGCCATTCCACCCCTAGATGTATATACTCTAGAGACAGCTGTGTACAGAAAAGGAGCTGTTACAGAGATGCTTGTTACAGCCCTGTTCATGACGGTCTCCTAAGTAAGCAGGTTGCAGGGTATTATAAATAGCATGAAACCATTTTTGTAAATTTTAAAAGCATAAAACAATACTATATACTTCTATGGAAACAGATGTAGTAAGACTCAAGTACATACATGAGAAGGATAGGATCTCCACCGACTTTAGGAGAATTGTCTCCTAGGAAATGGGACAGGGCAGGGGCAAGGACTTTAACCGTACTTGTCATGCTTTATTTCTCTTAAAAAATCTCAGCAATCTACATTGCAAAGTTTAGCAATTGTTAACCCTCTGTGGCAGATACATGGGTATTTGTTTTGTTATTCTCTGTGCTTTTTGTATGTTTGAAATATTTCATAAATGCATTATTTTATTTTTTAAAGATTTTATTTATTTATTTGACAGAGGGAGACACAGCGAGAGAGGGAACACAAGCAGAGGAAGTGGGAGAGGGAGAAGCAGGCTTCCTGCTGAGCAGGGAGCCGATGCGGGGCTCGATCCCAGGACCCTGGGATTATGACCTGAGTTGAAGGCAGATGCTTAACAACTGAGCCACCCAGGCGCCCCTTAAATGCATTATTTTAAATAAAGAAGATAATAAAAATTTTCCTAATCTGGGCAAAACTGGATTATGTAATTACTCTACATATTGGCACTTGCTTACATGTGTATTTTTTCTTTCCCAAACCTGTGATTGAAGAAGCTTGTGTTGGACTAGAGAGAGAGAGAGAGAGAGATGAGAGAGAAATGAGAAGAGAGAGAAATGAAATGAGAGAAATGAGAGAGAAAGTGTGAAATGAGAGAGAAAATGTGATCTTAAAGCCATGGTCACCGACCATGAAGGGGAAGTGAAGTCACCCAGTGCAGGTGTCCCGGGAGATGGTCACTAAGTCACTGCTAGTATGACTCTGGCAGCAGAAATTCACTACTACAGGTCCTGCGCCCCTGACTCTTCCATTGCTGGAGACATCTTCAGGGTAAGGTAGAGAGCTTTCGCCTATGTAGGTTGGATAGCTGTGACTTTTTACTTCGTCCCTTCATTTGCAAGAGCAATAATAGCATGGATGTCTCTTTCTCCAGACGCTAGATGAGAAAGTTTTCTACATCTCTCACTGTTTATCCTTCTTTAGATGCTCTGAGATAAGCGGTGGCATCCAAAGATGAAGCAAGTGATGAGGATGTGATCAGATTACATCAGAGCACAGGGGCTTGCACTTCACATGAACTGGGTATTGTACTTTAATAAGTTCGCATTAGCTCTTTAAATGGCCACATCATATTATTGCCTCATATTAGGTTTGTGATCAGTCACCACCAAACTGCCTCTCTTGTGCCACAAAATCCTTTTCACATAAATTGCTGCCAAATCACTACTCCCTCTGCAACCATTCTGCATTTGTGCAAGTGAATTTCAGAGATTGCTGCTGGGCCATGCATTTATACTTGTTAAATTTTATCTTCCTGGCTTCAGCCAAGCATTCTAGACTTGAGATCATTCTGAATTTTGAATATGTCATCTATGGCATGTTCTCTCCCCACCAGTTTGGTGTTACCTGAATAATTGATGGACATATTTTCAAAAGGACAGGGCCAAGGACAGAATCTTGTAGCAATGCAGTGAGAACTTTTCTCTGGATTGACACAGAACCATTAATCAGCAATCTTTGGTTAAAGCAGTTCAATTGGCCATAAATCCGCCTCAAATTATTATCATCTGATGCTGTGGGAGTGCAAGAGATAGAGTGGTTAGAAAGACTCAGTGTTGTAAAAATGTCAATTATCTCCAGATCAGTCCATAAATTGGATGCAATTCAAGGCAAAATCCCAACAACTTTTTTTCCTACAACCTGCTAGGCTGACTCTGAAATTTATTTGGGAGAGCAAAGGAAGGACCAGGAATAGCCAAGAGAATTTTGAAGAAAAAGAAAAAGAATGATGGGAATTGAGCTCTCAAAAATCAAGGCTATTTATAAAGCTATAATGATTAGGGTGGTTTGGTATTGGCAAAGGAACATGAAAGAGGTCCCAGAAGTAAAATTGTGACTATATGGGAATGTAACAGGGTTTACAAGTCTGTTAGGAATGCATGGGTTATTTTAAAAATGGCAGTGGGATATCTGGTCATCTGTAATAGAAAAAAAATTCTGTATTTCAAACCGATACTAAATAGATTCCAGGATATTTGAAGACCTAAACGTGTAAAGGAAAACTTGAAAATTTGGGGGAAACTCTGAGGAAGTAGCTTCATGACCTTGGAAGTAGGAAGGGTTTGTTTGTTTCTTTCTTATTGAAAGAGAGAGAGAAAGAGAGAGGGTACATGCCTGTGCGAGGGAGGGGCAAAAGGAGAGGGAGAGAGAATCTTAAGCAGCCTCCACGCCCAGCATCGCCCAGCTCGGAGCCTGACATGGGGCTTGATCTCACAATGCTGAGATCATGACCTGAGCCAAAATCAAGAGCCGGATGCTTAACTGACTGAGCCACTCAGGCGTCCCAGTAGGAAAGGTTTCTTAAACAAGATGCCAAAAGCAGTAAGGAAAAGAAGTTTGATAGATTTGACTATATTAAAATTTAAAATATTCATGTATCAAAATACATGCTTAAAGTCAAGTTATAGATTTGGAAAAGATGTTTGTAAAGCTTATAAAAGATACATAATTAGTAACCAGAATATGAGAAAACCTTTTATAAATCAATATGAAAATGACAAATAATGTAATGAGACAAAGGATATGACCAGGGAGTTTCACAAAAGGGATGTCTAAATGACCAGTGAATACATGAGAATATGCTCAACCTCACTAATATACAGGCAAATGCAAATTAAAATCACACTGAGATACATTTCTGATCCATCAGATAGACAACATTTACAAAATCTGGTAATACTGAGTTTTGATCAGTAAGAGTGGAGCAGGGGGAACCACCATACTCTGGTCTCACTGGTATAGTCATGGAGAGAAAGTTGGATACGTCCAGTAAAACTGCAAATGCAGTAACTTCATTCCCAGTTGTGAATTCTAAAGACACTCATAGGCATTAGTGGGCATTTCTATGAGTGTGGGTAGGAACACTGTAACACTGTTATGAAAATGACATTAGAAAGAATGTGGAGGACCATCCCAGAGGATTGAAGGAATGAATTTTGAAACTTTCATTCAGTGCTGTTGTGTCTGGTGATGAAAATGATTAAACTAAATCTACAGGTATAACATAGATAAATCTCAGAAACGTAATGTTGAGCGAAGAAAGCAAGTAGCAGAAGGTTATATATAGTGTGAGTCCATTTACATAAAGTCTAAAAACATGAACTGATATTATATATTGGGTGGCACCCTGTTGCCCCCCTGGGCCAAAGTTTTATTGGAACAGCAACAACACCCATTTGTTGTCTTTGGCTGCTTTTGTGTTACAAAGGCAGAGGTGAATAGTTTGCAACAGAGATGGAATGGCCTGCAAAGTCTAAAATATTTTCCACCTGGCTCTCTACACAAAAAGTTTGCTGTCCCCTGGTACATATGTATATTGGTTAGGCTAATCTATGACATTAGTGGCTTACATGAAACAAGTTATTTTTCTAAGGCTAGGTAAGCCTTCCTGGGCTTCTGGGATAGCCCAACAATTATTGAAGACCCAAGATTCTTCCTTGTTGGTTTTGTGTCATCCTCTGTATGCCATGTTTATCTCATGATCCAAGATGGTAGCCAGCACTCATCATAACATCCCCCTTCCAGGCAGTAGGAGGGGGGAGTGTGAAGGGAGGGTTCCTTTCGAGCATATGCCCTAGAAATTATAAACATCTCATTGGTCAGAATTTTTTCACAGGGCCACATCCACCTGCAAGAAAGCAAGGAAAAATAGATTTTGCCTAGGCTATCATGTACTAGCTAAAAATCCTATTACCATGAAAACATGAAGAATAGCTGTTGGGGAACAAATAGAAGCTTCTTCAACAAGCCCATTTGTGATAAAGACATGATGAACACCAAATGGTTCTCCTCCTTTAGGCAGGAGGGAATGCAATTAGAGAGAGGTACAATAAAAAGAGGTCTAGAAAAGAGCCATGTGCCCCAGGACTAGAGATTGAAGACACAGTTTTATGCATTGAAGTATTGGCAGTAGAAGCGGAGTCAAATCCATATGTATTACAATGATTCATATGCACATACACATGTATTTAATTAGAAGAGAGTAGAATAACAAAAGGAAAATATCAATGGTAGAATGAGAGACATCAGAAGATAACTAATTCTAAGAGAGACAACAAAATATACTAAATAAAACATCAACATAAAGTACAGTGTGTTAACATGGAATCTTACTGGACTAATGAAGCTGTAGTTAACAGTATAGAGTTTTTGTTAGTGTTGTCTACTGATGCCCACAGTTGGAGCTGGTAGGTCAAGGGGCTTGGGGCAGGCTAGAAACACGTTGCCTAAAAATATGCCTGGGTTATTTTGTGCTTTGAAATCCTGACAATAAGGCGGGAACATTTAGGTAGGAGCTAGAAGAATTTCACAGCTGTGGGCAAACATGTTCCCTTGGTATACTTAATGTGGTCACCCGGGGAAGAAGTTGGTAGCGACTCTTGTTTGGGGCTTCTGTTTGACTATATTAGGTGCCTGGTACAGAAAGATGAGTTGAAAGGGGCAGACCCCTGACCTTCAAAAGAGAGCCCTCAGGTATAGGAACTGCTCTGCCCCGCTGGTGGGCACATAGATTGTGCAGCCATTCTGGAGAGTCATCTCATACTGTTTAGTTAAAATAAGAATCTGTTTTCCATGTGATCCAGGAATTTTATTCCTGGGCACATGTCCCAAAGGCATTCTTTCACAGGTCCCTAGTGGTATGTGTGAGGATACCCACAGCCCCGTCATTTGGTGGTGGTGGCGAGTTGGAGGCAGTCTGGGTCACCATCACCAGGGAAGTGTGTGAGGCGGTGTAACAGATGTTCCCTATGGACTACTGTGTGGTGGTTAGACACAGAGGCTGGGTATGCACATATCAGTGGGGGGAGATTTTAAAAACAGAATGTTGGTTGAAAAGAGTTAAGAAAAAGAGAATGAGATCTATAGTACAGTAACATTTATATAAATGAAAAATGCATGCATACAGAACCACAGTGTGCATTTTCCAGGAATATATACAGAGTAAAAACTTAAAAAAAATTTTTTTTCTTAGATTTTATTTATTTGACAGAGAGAGAGAGAGAGAGAGAGAGAGAGAGAGAGAGAATCGGGGAGCAGCAGAGGGAGAGGGAGAATCAGACTCTCTACTGAGCAGGGGCCAGATGCAGGGCTTGATCCCAGGACCCTGGGATCATGACCTGAGCTGAAGGCAGATGCTTAACTGACTAAGCCACCCAGGCGCCCCACAAAGTAAAAACTTAAAGAGGCATGTTAACATATTAAAATGGTTGCTGAGGGAGTTGAGAGAGACTAACCCCCCAAACAGTGACTCTCTGGGAGCTCTCCTGGACTGCCAGTCTGATCTTAGATGTTCCAGCTTTGACTCTTTTATCTTTACTGGATTTAGCATCTTTTGTTTTGCTCTTTCGGTGTCTAACCATGGTCATGCCCTGCACTCCACTCTGCCACAGAGACTTGGCTTTGACATCTTGCTTTTGCTCTCTGAGGTTCTGACCACACTGCTCACCCTCTGGTCTTGCCTTCATTACTCCCAGCTCACTGCTGACATCTTGTAGTGGTGTTGCTCTACTAAAGGCCATACAGGTCAACTAGCATGTGGAAGATGGGCCTGTTGGAACTTGTGTGATGGATTAGTGGTGGCCAAATAAAGTCATGCTTGCCTCAATCTATTGTCTCCCCAGATCATTTGTGTGCCTTCCACCCTCTCTTCTGCAGACTTGAAGCTCTTGCTCTGGAGGACACAAACCCAGGCTTTTTTTCTAACTCTAACAGAGAGCCTTTGATTTGTATTTAATATCTTGACATGTGCTGATATATTTTAATATAAACTTCCTTTTATTTCAGAAAGCAAAGAGCTAAGTCATTTCATATATATCAAAGTACATATGAATTATTGCGGGGCAGGGAAGGGAGCCTGGTGCTGCAGGCCACACATCCCATGACTCTTGGGTCATGAGCCCCATGCTCCATCCAACAGAGTGAGACAGCTTTCAGGAAGCTGGTAACATCAGTTAAAGGCTCAATTGTCAGGGGTTATTGGAGGACAGGTACTGATAAAAGAAGATACAAATCTCTGCTTTCTACCTGCCTTCCACCGAGAACCAGTCATTTGGAACCACTGGTCACCATGGCTTTTGACCAAGGATATTTTCCATGTTTCTTGGACATGACAGGGAGGAGGTTTGTGGAAACACATGTGAAAGGGTTGGGTGGCTGGGTGAGGGTGCCTACAGTCTGTCAACTCCAGGACCAACAGAATGCCTGGCCACATGTGTTCCTGGCACCAGTTTGGCCTCCAGTCTGGGTGACCTGGCCAGGTTTATACAGGGCTCGATGCCATGGCACAGTAGCACGACATGAGGAGTGGTAAGGTCTTGCTTCAGTGCTTTATGACAATCTGTTGTCTGTTCTCTAGGGGAGAAAATCAGGCTGCTGGAAAACAGTAGTACTACCACCAGAAGTCCATATGAATAAGAATTGGCTCAGTGATGATGGTTGCAGTCAATAGGTATATGGAGGCTAATTAAACACCAGAGCCTGTAACTGGGAGCTGCTTTGACTCAGCTGTGGTGATTACACCACGTGGTACAATGGATTTGCTAAAGTGTAAATTAGCCTCAGCCATGAGGAAGAAGGGAACTAAAACTCCTCCATCAACATGGTATCCTGACTGCATTTTCAGAGCCCAAGGAATTTTGACAAAGGAAATCTAATCAAGGAATTTGGGACCCTTTTGGATGCAAGAAACAGTGGGCAGTCTATTCTGGATTTGAATATATTATAGTTTCTCTAACGTTTTGTGGCTTCTGTAAAAAAGAGGTCACAATAATGAAATCAAGATTACTCCGGAAAATCCAGGCCATATGGACATTATAGTATTATAAAACAGTTGATATAAGGTGTTTTGGGATAGAGTGGTAACAACACACCAATAAAATGCCAGCTACAGACCAATAGTCTGCTCTTTGACGAGTCCATTAAACAATGGATCTTTTTGATGTTGTTGATTCTCTCAGCAGAAGCAGCCCAGGAAGATACGTTTTGACTCTGGCGGGTGAGGTGAATTCAGTCTAGGGGACAGGAACAGTAAAACAGTGTAATAAGGAGGTGGTAGAGGATGACTGTGAGATCAAGCTAGCTGGGTTCATATTTAGGCTTTAGCATTTGACTGTGTGATCTTGGGCAAATCCCTCAACTTCTCTTAGTTCTCCTTGCTATAATAAATTTCATTAGTACCTTTCTTATAGCGTTGTTGAAAACATTAAATGAGATAGTTCATGTATGGTGTTTAGCATAGTGGGTGGAACATAGAAAGTGCTAAATAAAATTTGTTATTTTAATCATCAGCCTCCCATCCTCATTAAATACCTTAACAAACTAGGTATTTTATCCCGCTGGACTCGTGGATGTATAAAACTCCAGTCTCAGTAAGGTTGGAGATGGTCCCTCATGGGAGCCTCCTGGAACTGGGTTCTGGTCACATGACAGCCTGTGGGCCTGAGTCCCGGAGCTCCAGTGGGGAGGGGAGTCCACATGGGTCTTGGTTCTGGTTTGGGGTGTTCTGCCCAGACTGCATTGCTGGTCCAACTAGTCCTATGCACCAGGCGGGTACTTAGAAAATTCTGAGGAAGTCACTCCAACGTGGGGGCTCCTCAGGCTTGGGGCCTGGGGAAAGGGTCTCTGCTTGCCCAGGATAGTGCTAGGCACTGCCTGCCGTGGTGGGAACAATCTGGCAGCGATGAACTGGAAGTCAGAGACCCGGTTCTAGTCTTTGCTCTGCTGACAAGTGGCTCTTGTGATCACGAGCAGAGTACTGAAAGTCTCTGCTGGGATGGATTCCTGGGTATATGACTCATGTAGTAGCACAGGGCCCTGGGCTCAGAAGGGGGCCCTGTGCTTACAGTTTAATGCCCTGTGGCCGTTCTCTTGAGATTCTCAAGATTTTTCTCTTTGAATTTGTGTTTTATGAGTGAAATCCATGGGACATGGGCACCTGGGTGGCTCAGCTCAGTCGGTTAAGCATCTGCCTTGAGCTCAGGTCATGATCTCAGGGTCCTAGGATCAAACCCCAGATTGGGCTCCTTGCTCAGCGGGGAATCTGCTTCTCCCTCTGCCCCTCCCCCTACTCATGCTCTCTCTTTCACTCTTGCTCTCTATCTCAAATAAATAAAATCTTTTAAAAAAAGAAGATACCCATGGGACAATGGAGTATACACTGGAGGCTGGGAATCTTGGCTCATGCATGTCCTGTCTCTTGCCACCTCCTCACTTCCTTCCTGCAGTGGGTTCTCGGCTGCCTCCCCCCATCCCCTGCTCCAGCCCAGAGACCTTACTGCTCTCACCTCCTGGGTGTGGGGGCAGTGAGGGTTGGCATTGGTACTGGTACGTATACTCCACACACCAGGAGGGTCTGTGTTCATCCAGTGAGTGTCTCATGCCCAAGGGAATGCAACATTAAATGCACATATAAACACCAAGGCCGACTGAGAAAGAGCCTGCAGAAGAAAGGAAAATGGTGTTACTCCTGCTCTTTGAACAAGGGGCCCTATTTTTTCATTTTGCACTGGGGCCTGCATATTATGTAGCTGGTCTGGGTCTCTGAATCCCAGCTTTCTCCTTTGTTAGAAGGTAGGGTTTGAATTTGATGTTTTTTGAGGTACCTCCCAGGGCTCATGTTCTGGGATTCATCCCTTTGCCGAAGGAACATCCGTGGTCGATCATATTTTCTCAAAGGAGGTCTGTAGAGATTAACCAGCCAGACTAGTGCACAGAGGCCTCAGGTCTGTCTGTTTTTTGGAGTTCTTTGTGTCAAAGAAAAATTGCACCAGACAGAGTTAAACGGGCAAGGAAGACTCTTCATGACTATTGCAACAGGAGAAAGAGATTGGACTCAATACTGTGCAAACAAAGGCAGGGGAGTTTTAAGGGCTGGGGTGAACTAGTGCAAAGTGCTGGAGGACGTTGGGGGGTTGGTTAATGTGATTAGACATCTGTGTTTGCTAGTGGTCACTTAAGGAAGTTAGGTACCTTTGTTTGCACAGAGACAGAGGATTGGGGGTGCTCTCTCCTTGGATGACTACGTTTCAAAGGATGCTTCCCAGGCCCTTGAGAAAGACATTCCCAGGTTGTAAACGTGGCCAGCGGCTGGGAGAGGAGACTTACTGCTCAAAATGGCAGGGAGAGAATTTACCATGGCAAGTTTTCTAGAGTAAATGGGAAGGGAGGTGGAGCTGTATTCAGGAAGAACCCCATCTAAAGTTGAATCTAGCTAAAGACACGTCGAGGCCGTCTGGTCCGCACTGTTGGAGGTGAGGCCTGTAAGGAGCACCGCTGTAGCATCCTTTGGGCAGCTGCTTTTCTCCCCTGCTCCACAGAAGCAGATGTTGTGCTGAGAGACTGTGCCAGGCTCTGCATCCCCCAGCTTGCCACTGGAGGAGCCCGTGTCTTCACGACCCCCCTAGGCCCTCTGTGGGTGCCCTCTCGTATCCGCCCTGGCTTCTCTATCACCATCCATCCACCCTCGGCCCTCAGCCCCTGCCTCCTCTCTGTGACCACTGCCGAATCCTGAGCCCCTGGCTCCAGGCAGCTCTCTCCCACCGACAGGCCTCCCAAGAGGTTTGGCATCAGCAAGCTTTCATAAGTATTTATTGCTGGGATGAGAGCCTGCTGCCCCTGATGGGTCCTTGGCTGCCAGGAGCTGACGTCTGGAGGAGGCAGTTTGTATGCTAATGCTGCTGATTGCCTGCATCTTCCGAGGATTCTGCTTTAGCCTTTCTATCTGCCCCTGGAGAGAGACCCAGGAGCTGTTACCCATCTGCCCTCTCCTCCCCCTCCTCTTTTGCCTCCAGCCACCCCCACCCAGTCTTCCCAAAGAGCCCATAAAATTTTATTCAACCCATTATGTCCCAGGCAAAGCCTGATCCTTCATTTTGAGAGTAATAACCACATGTCCAGATTCAAATGTGTTGTCTGAGGCTGAGTTGGAGAGAGGAATGAAGGGGCCTGGTGAGCTGCCAGGAGGGGCAGCACTTGGGGCTGGTGCTGGGGGAGGGGGTGAGGGTGTGAAGGAGGAACCCAGGCCCCTTAGGGCCATTTCCTTTTCTGTGGGGAGATAGGCAGAGTCTTGGTGTTGAGCCCAGGGTTCATCCCCAGATTTCCCCTCTGAGAATCGGGAGGGAGGGTGAGGCTGTCAAAGGTAGTGCACTTAGCCATGGGGACCGGACTCTGAGCCCCGGATGTTGGAGGATCAGGTGTTTAATTTTACAGAGTCTGTTAGATTCAGCCTTGCTGGTTCACCTCAATCCAGTGGTTCATGACCTTGGGGAGCATTGTCATCGCTTGGGGAGTTGTAAGAAATAGAGATGCTTGGGTCACAGTCCCTGAGATTTGGATTTAATTGGTCCAGCGTGTGGCTGTAGCGCTGGGATTTTTAAAGACAAATCTAAGAAGCCAAAGCCATGACTTATGACCCCAACCTCAATCATAAGAGACTGACACATAAACCTGGATGTGCATTTATTAATGCAGAGTGGGAAATAGAATTGCCAAGGGGGTGAGCCATTCTCATGTCCATGAGTTCTCTTCCTGGGAGAAAAGTCAACAGAGAGAGCCAAACTATTCCCAGAAAGTAGTGTGGCATCCTAGGGAGAGGTGGGCTTTGTGGTGGCTAAGAATCCAGACTCTGGGGTCACACAGGACTCGTTTTATGTCCTGGTTCCTCTGCTTTAGGCTCTGTGACAGGGAGCACGTTTCTGCACCTTTGCGAGCTTCACCTTCATCATCTCCAATGGGGGATAATCATAGCTACGTCCACAGAGTTGTTGTGAGGATTCAGGGAGCTAGTAGAGTGTGCTTATAGTGATTAAGGTTCTCATTAGACGGTAATTATTATTATTATAATAAAACCTAGTGTCTTGGAGCTTGGATGGCCTGGTGCTCCACTCTCCTCCATAGGGTAATAATAATAATGCTGACTAACAATGCACTCACTATTTGGTGAGCATGAGTCTAAGCCCTTTGCCTATATTAACTGAGGCACAGAGAGGTTAGGCGACGTGTCCAGGGCCCACAGCCAATGAACCGGGGGGGGGGGGGGGCGGGTTTTAGAGTAGCCAGTCGGATTCCAGTGCTTGACCCTGCCGACCACACTCGACACCATCTACAGCTTCCCCAGTCCTTCAGCAGGTGGACCAGAACTCCTGGGTGTGGTCAGAGCCCCTCTCTCCTGGTCAGTGCTGGCAGAAGCCTTGAAGGGGGGGGTGTGTTCACAGAAATGTGATCCTGTGTGAGAATCTGGAAAAGGGAGCATGGCTTTGTTATGGTGGCAGGCGTAATGCCAAATCATTGATTACGTTGCAGCCTTCATAAGCTGCATGCCCATTCTTTGGATTGCTCTGGGCACCTTGATCAGACCTGGCTGTATCCCAGTCTCCAAGCCATTGTTCAAGGCATGGGCACTTATGCTAATGGTTAGGCTCGTCCAGTCTTCGTGTGGCAAACTGACTTCGTAGATTTTTGACACTGATATTCTAAATGCTAATAATCAGCTCTGAAGGGAGTGGTGCCTGATTAGGGCCTCTCTGTGTGGTTGACTACCCCAGAGGGTTAGTTTTAGGGTACCTCGAATGCTAACCACCTCTAAAGGGAACTAAAAGATAGTTTTACACACATCCCATCTTGTTTATACTGAAATATGTTAAATTAATTTATAAACAATATAATGCTCTTCTTGGAGGAGGGTCTTTTCCTTGAACTTGTTCCCAAATACTGTGACAGAAGTATGTGCAGACGGAAGCCCCACAGGCTCTGCAGAAGAAATGTGGATAAATGAGATTCCTGTAGGAAAGCGCCATGTCATCCACTTTACCAGAATTGTACCGAGCCTTTTTGCTGTGCATGGGCCAATTCACATGCCTGGTACAAGCTTTGTTCTACCAGAGCTGGCAGAGAGGATCAGGAAGATTCTCCATGCCAACCACAAACCCTGTCCTCAGACCCTGTGTGGTATGTGCTGGATAGTTAGTTTGTGCAGCCACACCCTGAATGCACCTGTTAATCACTACCTTGAGAATGTGGGGGTCCTGTCCTCCCTCTATATTCCCATCAGGCAGAATGTGCAGAAGAATGTGTTGTTCAGTGTTCAAGGTCAGGGGCTTTGGGGGTGGCCAGCCCGGAGTGTCTCCTTTGTAAGGAGGAATGTCTGGATGGCAGGCCTTGATCTCCTTGGAACTCTGGCCGTGGGAGGAGGGGAAGGCTAAGTTGCTATGCTATGAAAACTTACTGCACGTAGATCCCAGCAGTGGATGCTTTGCCTGCCCAGCCACTCCTGGACTCCCTGTACGTAAGTTACCCCAATAAACTTACGTCTCGATTCCTGTCTCTGGGTCTTTTCTTAGGCCTCACCGGACCATTACCCGTTATTGGCTTAGAGTCTGCTGGGGTTGGCTACACAGATTCCCCCCTCCCTGCTTCTTGGGGCCATTTGCAGGGCTGGAGGAGGCCTGTACTGAGATTGCTCCTGGTGTGGATTAAAGAGGCCAGGGGGAGAACCCAGCATGCCCTGCCCCTCCCAGCCCTATCCTTGGCGACTTCTCCATCAACTTCCCACACTCGGCTGGGTCATTGTATCTGCCAGCAATTATTCTCTTAACTGAAAACTCTCTTCCTCAAAAGAGTCTTCTTCCATGACATAATGGGAGGGAGAAAGCAGAGTGCCCTGGCCCTGCCTGGTGTAGCCTGAGACTCCCAGGACGTGGCCTGGTGTGGTCTCTATTTGACTTCTGTCCTTCTGTGGTTCTCTTGCCTTGTCTGTCATTATGGTCTTCCTAGCTTTTCATTCCCAGCCCTCTGAGAATCAAAAGGCCAACTCTTCTTCCAAGGCATACCTACAGGTGGGACAAAAGAAGGACCAAATAGTTATGTTGACCCCATCATGCATCAGGCACTGCTAAAAGCTCTCTTGTGCATTAGATCATTCCATATCTTCAGTATAGGTGACAGAAGCAAAGCTCTGAGAGGTTGAAACAGTTCTCCAAGGCAAACAGCTATTCTTAGTAGAGCCTGCGTTCAGATCCAGGTTTTGGGGCTCTAAATCTAGCGCTCTTTTACATGACACCACAAGGTCTCTACGTTCTGGCTACTGATATTAAACATTAAATGATCCTTAATGAGTACCCTCTGGTCTGCCCCTCTCCTTATTCCATCTACGTGGGGCAGCATCCGTGGCTCTCCCATCCCTGTTAGCATCCTTTCCCTTGTGGCCCAAGGAGAAGTGACCCAGTAGGGAAAGTGTGGGGCCAGCGTGCTGTCCCTCTGAGCTGGGGACCCTAGCTCAGACACTCATGGGGCCAGGGTATAATAGGCTGGGAGTCTGGTGGTGCCCACTCCCAGCCAGCATGGTTCCTTGTCTGCCTCATTTAGCTTTGCAGGGAATTCCAGGAACTCCAAGTAACAAATGACAGCAAATTAGGAGCTGAAGTAACATAGCAACTGCAAATGTTATCAGTCAGGTGACCCTCCGAGGCTGGCTGCCATTCTGGGGGAGATTACCGTTTATCCAAGTAAATACCAAGTTGTCACGATGGTGGTTTGTGCAGCGGGGAGTGAAAAAGCTCTTTCATTCCTGCCTAAGAGTACTCAGAGCAATGGAGATTGGGGGGATTTTTATTCCTTTATTAAAAATTAAGGTGTTTTTGAGTGTGTCCATTGAAGTTTAATGGGCAGTGCTGACTTTTGGGCACAAGTCCTTTGTCCTTTTGCGGAGAGGCTGGTGTAGCATAATTAGCAGGGAACTGAGAGCAGGATTCTGGATTTTAATTCTGGTTCTACCGTGAGTAAGCTGTGTGACCAGGGACAAGTAAGTTAGCCTTTGTGGGCCTTAGTGAAGGGATTGGGGTCAGAATGAAGGATTGTGTATTAGTTTGCTAGAGTTGCCATAACAAAATAGGACACACTGGGTGGCTTAAACAATGGAATCTTATTTTCTCATAGTTCTAGAGGCTAGAAGTCCAAGGTCAAGGTTTGGTTTTTCCCCGAGGCCTCTCTTCTTGGCTTGCAGTTGGCTGCCTTTTCACTGTGTCCTCACATGGCCTTTCCTCTGTGTGCATATCTCTAGTGTCTCTTCCTCCTCTTACAAGGACACCAGTCAAGCACACCAGGGATCATTGGACCATATTGAACCTCATTTAATCTTAGTTACCTCCTTAAAGGCCCTATCTCCTAATATAGTTGCTTTGGGGTTTTGGTTTCAACACATGAATTTGGGGTAGGGGGACGCAGTTCAGCTCATAACAGATGGTTAATGACTTTTACTCCACAGACTTAAATTTTTTTTTTTTTTTTTTTTTTGAGGACTAGCAAAGTTCTCTTTGGTTTACTCCCTGCAAACTGAAACAGGAACAAAGGATTTTATTCTGTCCCTGCAAGGGCTCAGCTCATCAGAAAGCAGAAATCTCTCAGCTGTCCTGAGCTGGAACCCCACTCAGAGGCTAGGGGCAGGTGGCCTCAGAAAGCTGCAGGACATGTCTCTGGGATGTCACTCTATGCTTGTTGGCCTGCCCAGAGCCCTCCCCAGAGTTCCCTGCTGCCCCGGGAGTGCTTGCTGACACTGTCACAGGTGTATCTGACCTGGATACTCAGAGCCCAGCCTCTCAGGTCAGGTGTGGGCTCCTCCCACTGCTTGTCATTTTCTAGCTGGAAATTCTCTGTCTCCTTCTCCCCTCATCTGGGCAGGCTGTGGGCTAGGAACACCCTCTTTAATGGACAGGTTTTGACCAGAAAGGGATTTGACCAGAAAGGGCTGGGATCAGGGATCTCCCGCCATCTCAGGCAGGGTGATGGCAGGAAGATCTTATTAACACCTTTCCACAAAGGGGAAAAATAATATTTCAGCGTGTTCTCTTTGTGTCTTCAAGCGGTGATAAGGTGCCACCAAAGTGCCAGTCTGAGCTGCGTTCAAATGAAGGATTATTCTGATAAGATGGGGAGGAGAGATGCTGGGGGAAGGGATGCTCTGGGAGGGGGTGGGTGCCGGTTTAAGGTTATTAAACAGGAAATGCCTGGCCTCTGCAGATCAAGGGGAAATCACACATTCTGTCACATTTGCTTATTGAATCTCAGTTCTATTGAAGCTCGAAAGGGGAAAAGAAATCATGCCACCCCCATCAACCTCCTTGTAGCTCTTATTAGATTTCACAACCTTTCAATATTAAAATGCTAGCGCCAGTGGCAAAATTCCTTGTCAGTTTTTAATATCAGTAAGGGATTGTGGTTTTAGGTTTAAGGGGCATGGAGGTGGGAGCAGGGAGGGTGTAGACAGTCCGCGGAGGCACCCGCCTGGTCCACATGTGTCTTTCCTTCTCAGAGCCCAGTGCAGACCCAGGAGCTCCTGTCCCCGCTTGGTGAGGGGACTGCTGAGATGCTGGTGACTGTCTTAGGGGCACTGTGTGCCCCTCTGAGTTTCATGGAGGGAGTCACTGACCCCCAGACTCGGGCTGAGCCTCCGCTCATGAGAACTCTGCCACAGATTCTGGGTTAGTTGCCTAGGGCTGTTGTAACAAAGAGTGCCTCAAACAACAGAAATTTATGGTCTCCTGTTCTGGGGGCTATACATTCAAAAGGACGGTGTGGGCAAGGCCACGTTCCCTCTGAAACAAACCTGTAGGGGAGAGCCTTCCCTTGCCTCTTCTAGCTCCTGGTGTCTGTGGGCATTCTGTGGTGTTGGCTTGCAGATGCATCACTGAAATCTCTCTTCTGTCGCCCCCATGACTGTTCCCTCCTGATGTATCCCTCCCCTCCTCTTGTAAGGACACCAGTCCTGTTGGGTTAAGGACCACTTGACTCCCATAGGACCTAATCTTAACTAATCACATCTGTAATGGTCCTGTGTTCAAACAGTGTCACATTCTAAGGCCCTGGGGATTGGGACTTCCACGGTATCATTTTGGGGGACAAAATTCAATCCATAATGGGTGTCTTTTTTTTTTTTTAATGTAGTCTCCACGCCCAGTGTGGAGCCCCACAAAGGGCTTGAACTCGACCCTGAGATCAAGACCTAAGCTGAGTTCAGGAGTCAGACGCTTAACCTCCTCAGCCACCCATGCGCCCCATAACGGGTGTCTTAGCTTGGATTCCCCTGCAAGCCAACCCTGAGACAAGTATTTCGGTGCAAGTACTTTGGGAAGTGACCCCAGGATGCATGATGAGGGAGAAGGGTCAATAAAGAGTGAGTGAATGAGTGGGTTATCACTAGGGCAACTGGGGCTCAATCCCTTTGAAACCCTCTGAGGGGGGCACCTGGGTGGCTCAGCCGGTTAAGCAGCTGCCTTCGGTTCAGGTCATGACCCCAGGGTCCTGGGATTGAGCCCTGCATCGTGCTCCCTGCTCAGTGAGAGCCTGCTTTTCCCTGTCCCTCTGCCTGCCGCTCTGCCTACTTGTGCTTTCTCTGTCAAATAAATAAATAAATAAATAATCTTAAAAAGGAAAAAAAAAAAAAACCCTCTGAGGGGCTGTGGGAATGGGCCTTGGAATTTATCCCAAAGGGCAAAGAAGTGGAGGTGTTTATCGCTCAAAGTATGAACTCCTGGCACTTCCACCTTCCTCAGGAGGAGCCTCACGAGCTCCTGAAGACCCAGGATGACCTAGGAGCTGGTTCCAGGGCCCCCGTGGGAAGGTCAAAGGGACATGGGCAGGAAAGGCATTCGATGAGGCTGCTCACCAGGACCAAAGAGCCTGGGCCAGAAGTTTGGAGATTTAAGCACGTCAGCCTGAGGTGACCTTCTGTCCCACCGGCAGAAGTGGCCCCTTTCCTGTTCACTGTGACCAGACTTGTTCCTCTGGGGCTGAGCTTTTGCCTGGTCTCCTGATAGATACTCTGGTTCTTCCTGGCTGGGGGTCCAGTCTGGACTCCCCATTTCTCCTTTCGGGGAACTGCAGTCTTATCCCCAGCCCCTCACCCCGAGCGTTAGGTAAAAGTACTGTCCACTCTGGTCCAGCTCCCCACAGTTTTAGGGTCTTAGCAGGGAGATGCTGTCTGGGTGCTGGGCTTCCTCAGAGTCCTATTTCTATTGCTAGTTTTTGTCCTGGTCCCTTCACATGCAGAACACCCACGACACACCAGCAAGTCCACGTGACTGACGAGCTTGAACAAAGCCATGACGTCCTCATAAATAGCTGGGTACTGGCACAGGGGTGTATGTGTCACATCTTTGGCCATCTTTGAAGTTCTGTAAGGGGGGCGCAGAGGCAAAGAAATGAAAGATAATCTCAATGAGTAGGCTATGCGTGGCTGGCCATGGGAAGCAAAGGGCTGGGAGTCTGGAGACCTAGGTTCTAGTCCTGCATCTGTAAAGTTGTTTATTTTTATTTTATTTATTTATTTATTTATTTTCACATCCTTGTGCCTCGATTTCTTCTTTGGCCAGATGAGGATAATAACATACCAAGAGGCCCAACATCCTCCAGGTTTGCTGCAACAATAAAACGAGATAACCTCTCTCCCCAGGAAAGTGGTCCTTCCCTGATAGACTCGGGTAAAGCAAAGTTACTGCGAAGTTGATAATGGGATAGAAAAGTAATTGACCTCATTTGGAAGGAGGTTGTGGCAGGTGAGTGATCCAGGTGGCATGACACGTCTACATTGAATCTGTGAGGTTTCGAGGCAGGTGGAGGGAGGTCTGGGTCAGGTCGGGTTCAGAGCTTGGGGGGAGGAGGATCTGCCTTCAACGGGCGTGTGGCCTGTCAGTTCTTTGCTCATCTGCCTTTCCCGAACACTGCTCTACCTGCCGCTGCTGCCCTGGGGAGAGCTCCAGGGGACATCCCCCCAACCCTCCCAGGAAAAGGCACACACGGCACATCAATCATCTCTTTCTTTCTGACCTTGGCAAAGCCAAAGCCTTGATGTTCAGAGCAGTTTCTGTGCTCGACACTGGGTTTAGAGTCTGGGGCTGGTTGGAAGCCAGTGAAGGGAGGGTCCTTTCGGGAATGTAGTTTGTGAGTAACAGGCGTAAGCTGGTACTGCTCCTCCTTTCGCTTTCTGAGGTACCAGGAGGATCAGGCAGAAACCAGTCGGCTTTGACCTCATCATTTCATGCAGGCCCACTGTTTTTCAGAACCGGTAGAGGCTCATCCATCTGAATTAGTTCAAATTGATTAAAACAATTTACACCAGGTCTCTTTTTGATACATAATTTTTGTTTTAGCATCAACTTGAGAAACTACTTTGCGGACTGATGTGAAACATGGCCCTCCCGATATCTTCCCGGACAGACTGCTCATGTGCGAGTGGGGCTAAGT
Source organism: Zalophus californianus (assembly GCF_009762305.2). Classification (NCBI taxonomy): domain Eukaryota; kingdom Metazoa; phylum Chordata; class Mammalia; order Carnivora; family Otariidae; genus Zalophus; species Zalophus californianus. The sequence continues at coordinate 85,551,658 of NC_045606.1, forward strand.
GACAAGTTGAGTGGAGCTCGCTTAGCTGGTCCATCTTGAGGAGCCCCTTCACGGAACTCCTTAACCTCCTGCGAAGATCCAGCCGGCCTGGGGCAGGCAAGTCCACAGTGGCCGGTCTGAAGGTCGTTCATGCAAATATCTGGCTCCCCACTTGCTGTTAGCTCCTCAGGGGCTGGACCTGCCCTTCTTTGTGTCCCGGGAATCCTGCGCAGCATCTGGCCGTGTCAGCACTGCTTGCATGTTAAGTGAGTCAAACCCTGCCTCTTGGCCCTGGAAACTGGAGGCCCCATGGAGAACCTGGGGGGAAGCCAGGTTGACAGCTGAGCAGCTCTCTCCCAGAAGCAGTCTTATAAATCTGTTCTCATTAGCAAGAGGCCCTGGGGGGGAGGGGATGAGAGTGAGTGGGTGTATGTATGTCGGAGTGCTGGGGAGAGCTTTGCCATTAACCTGTCAGCACCCCCTCTAATCTATGATGCCTTGCTTCTGCTTCTGGGCAGGCTGTTTGCAAGTGGTTGCTTTTCGGGGGGTTCTGGAGAAATCCTGATTCCGAACCCCAGTGTCCGGCGAACCCTCACAGTGCCCTGTCCAGAAAGTCATGCTTTCCCTGCTCAGTTACATTTTCAGGTGTGCTAATTGGCCTAGTCCTTTTTGTGTAAGGGATGGAGGAGGAGCTGAAAAGTTTTGCTTAGCTTTGGTGATGGGTTTCCTTTGTTCTGAGTGCTCCATCAGGGTCATGGCTGGCAGCCTCAGTTGCAGTCGACATTTAGCCCTTGGTCTTTAGGCTACAGCACTTTTATGCCAGACAAGTGAGAAGTTTTTAAAAACTGTGTCTCCATCCCATCCAGGAAATACAATTTATTGCCATGGACCCAGCATTCAGGACCTTGAAGGAATGAGGTCTCTAACTGGGGACCCTCTTGTTGGAGCCAGTGCAGGGCTCTGGGTCCCTCCCTTTGCATCCGCACGGCCAGCTGTTGGGCCTGAGGCATGAGCAGCCAGGGTTACCGGTTCCTCAGAGGTTCGGAGCCCACACCAGTGCCTACTGACAGCACCTCTGCCCGCCGTCGCAGTGGAACATGTGTGCATTCTCCTGATGGCCTAATTCTCTGTTTAAATTTGTATACCATTAAGATAGTAAAGTTATTTCCTTTGTTGAAGGCCACATAAAGCTAGTTTAGGCATGGAGGCAATAAGGGACACAAAGTCAAGAAAAAATACAAATGAAGGCCGGGTCTCAGGTGGGAGACACTACTAAAGGCTCTGCCTGAGCCTGAGCTTTTCGATTGGCTTATTAGCATCGTTATTGTTACGGTCTCAGCTTCAAAGTGTCATAAGCCCCATGCTTCCACGTTCATCCTCTGAAGATTTGTGTTAGCTGGAAAGACAGGTTTCAGCTCTTTTCTTTGGGGCCCAGATCTACACGCGTTCTCTGATTGGCTGCAGCTGCAGCTGCCAGACAGGTGAGGGAAGTGGGATGCAAAGAGTGTGCAAACCTCCAGGGGCCTGTTCTCGGAAGTGACGGCGGTGGAAGTGGCGGGCTCCTTCCAAAGTACCCTTGACTTTGTACAGTCACTGCCCGTGCTCCACTTGGAGCCCCTGATAGTTCCTCTGAGCAAGAGAATGAGCTCCTCACAAAATGCTCTGAGAATGTTATTGTTCTGGAAACAGCTTTGTTTGCCATCATTTGGAGAACAGCATTTTGGTTTTGAGGAGTATCCAGGCAGATTGTTCCTGCTGGGACCTACAAGTCGCAGAGGAGTAGGGGAGAAGAGTCCCCGCTGAAGACCTGGGCTCGGGTCATGCTCTACTGTCGCGCTGGCATCAAGTCACGCAGGAGTCAGGTTCACATCCAGGCCCCACCCCTAAAAAGGAAAAGAGACGATGTCTGCAAAAATGCTCTCTACAGTGCTGAGTGCATGGAAGACTCTCCATAAAATGTTCACTTTTATTTATTTTTTATTTTATTTTATTTTTTAAAAAGATTTTATTTATTTGACAGAGCGAGAGCACAAGCACTGGGAGGGACAAAAGGAGAGGGAGAAGCAGGCTCCCCGCTGAGCGAGGAGCCCGATGCGGGGCTCCATCCCAGGCCCCTGGGGTCGTGACCCGGGCCCCAGGCAGACATCGAACCACCTGAGCCACCCAGGCACCCCAAATGTTAGCTTTTATTATTATTGCCCCACTCATATAAATTGAAGTGAGTTGTTATATCTCTGCTTCTTGTAAAAGGAGGATAGCCATGCTTGCCTTATTGAGTCGTTTGTCTTAAGTGAACTAATGAAGTGAATGAAATAAGGCATGAAGTGAAATGAATGATAAGATATGTCAGGCATCGGCCTTCCCCAGGTGAATGGTGCAGCTTGCCTAAGAGTTGGCATGACCCACCGCGTAAATTATTGGAGTGGAAGAGAAATACACCATTTGATCAAGCCTCTTCTGCATTTTCCTCCAAAAACGTAACTCTTTGTCAATATAATTACCAGTGCTTAATTATGAGCTAAAACAAGGGGAAACGATACAGAACAATATTAAGAGAAGTTAAAATGTCTGTCTTCAAATTAAGTACCATTTCATCACATCCTCTTAGGCCATTAATTACCACTTTCCCCTCTTCTTGGTCTCCCTACTCAGCCTCAAGGAGAATACTTAACTTCCTTTTGGTGGTTCAAGTGTCAAAAATACCCTTAGCCTGGTGTATAGTTTTCTTTTAGAAAATCACATCTAACTCTTCTTCTGTGGCTCCCTCTAATAACCCTACTTAGGGTTTACCGGAGGAGGCAAAGTGTTAAGTGTTTCACCACTTCTGTAATTAGTTCTAGAGGGTGATAACAGCTCCTTCACAGAAATAAACCATTTTTTTTCAAAAAATTCCTCCAAGTTTTGCTCCTAGAAGGCCTTTCCTATCTGTCTTTCTCTCTAGCTATCTATCTAATCTGTAGAATCGTGCTAGAATATAATGTAACAACAACAGCAGCCAGTGTTTTTGTGGGCACTTACTCTTATTGGTAGGGACCTTTCTAAGTGCTTTACATGTTAAATCTTATTTAATTATCACAAAAACCCTGTGAGGTGAGTTGCTATTACCTCCTTTTTATAGATGGAGATATTGAGTATCTTAAAGTATCTTGTTCAGGGTCCTTAGACATTTTTCCTTTTTTTTTTTTTTTAAAGTAAGCTCTATGCCCATTGTGGGGCTTGAACTCATGACCCTGAGATCAGGAGTCGAATGCTCCTTGGACTGAACCAGCCTAGGAACCAGCCAAGTGCACCTAGAGAGCCAGGATTCAAATGTGGGCAGTGTCACTCAGAACCTGTCCTTCCCGCCAGGTGGCGCTGTCAGGCACTGTGCATGCCTGCAGACAAAAATAAATATGTTAGAGGCAGTCTGGAAAGATGCCCAAGACTTTAGAGCTGAGAAATGGCAGTCGAGCGCATGCCCCCATCTGCCTCCCAAATGTCAAGTGAGGTGGGAGATGTTGGATTCAAATCCAGCTTTTCCCAATCTGCAGTCGTGTGCTGTATCCCTTGTCTCTACCCCTGCCTTCCCTTGATCCCTCCCACTCTTATTGCAAAGACGGAAAAATCCCTCAAAGGCTGTTTTTGAGCTTATGACAAACCTCCCTCAGGCAACTTTTCTTTTCTGTCTTTACCACTGTATTCTTTACATTAGTGGAAATTTTGGAAAATCATGGGTTTCTGCTAATTGTAAAAGGGTTTTTTTTTTTCTTTTATAAGATGGTTGGTCCCAGAGACTTATGAAAGGGACCAATTTATTTATCTGCAGAATAGTTTACATATGAGAACAATACAGAAGAGCTTGAAAACAGTTATTCCATGAACACTAATTAAGAGATTTGTTTGTTTTCAAACAGCAGAAACCGATTCTGGCTGGTTTAAGCAAAAGAGGAATTTTTTGGAGGGATAATGGGGAGTCTCATGGCTCAAAGAAACAGGTTAAACAACCAAGACCCATAAAGGGGAAAAAACTGAGCTGTCTGGAGACCCCACATTAGTAGGATCTGAACCTCCTCCCCTGGTCACTGCCATTATGTGACTCAGTGCTTGAATTTCCCAGCTTGGCATCTGACTACTTCATAAGACAAATCCCCAGTTGGAAGAAAATGTGATTATCCATATTCATTCAGGGGTCCACAGACGGATCCAGCAGCCACGGCCAGGTGCCGTGGAGTCGAATCTCTGTGTTTCAGGACTGCTTCCATGGAAGGGAGAATCGTGAATCACTGCTCCTTGGTGTTTCGCCCCAGTGTGGTTTCTTAACACTGCCTCAGTGAGGAATTGCGTGTCCCAGGACACACAATCTATTGGAGAAGAAGAGTCAGAGAAGCTCATTGGAGCCCTAGAAACTCTTTTATGTCCTCTATCTCCCTGACACAACTCGTTATGCAGCCTGACAGCCCAGAAACCCAAGTGTGTTGAGCGGGCAGTATTGGCCACTGAATGTCCCCAGAGTCTCTTCAAGTAGTTTGGCAAGAAGGGGCCAGGGTCTCCTTTCCCCCATGCAGCAGGAGGAGCTGTGTGCGCCCAGCTTCCTTGGTCTCCATAGACTCTAGGTGCCAGGCAGCCAGTATTCCTGGTGACTCCTGAGAACAGCTGGTACCCAAGCTGAGAGCATTTGGTATCCAAACTCAGGCAGGTTTGCCTTACTTTCAAGGCCACTGTCATACTTGCCACATAAAAGGAGAACCCCAAGGTGTGGGGGTCCTTCTGCTGTGGTAATTCACAACCCAGCCCCTGCATGCCCCTGTGCAAGATGCTTAGAGCATGGAGGACCTGTGCAAATCTGGCCCCTTCTGCCCATGAGCTTCGGCCAGCACCAAGCAACACCAGCTGGGTGCTCACCCCAAGCCTTTTGCTTAAACCCAAGTCTTCAGGTAGTGTGATAAACTTAATCCAAGCTGGAGTGTGGGGGGATTATTAAAGGAAAGGGTCATCGGTAACTCTAGGTGACAGCAACTCTCGGTGCCAGGCAGAATCTGAGCCCTCAGTCTGGGAGGGTTTTAGGAGATATTGCAAAGGGATGGATCCAGGGCTCGGCAGCCAGTTTGGGGGCTTCCATGGGTGAGGGAGACTGCCATTCTTGCCCTACCTAGCTGTATCAGTCACTTAGTGCTTGATCTGGGGTAAATCACTTGACTTTAATTTCCTCATTATTATACAGAAGTGAAATAATATATACCCTATCTTGGAGAGTTGGTATGAAACAAAAAACAGAAATTAGGAGTATTATAAAATTCGAGGTCTTGTTGGTCTGGGGAAACTGAGCCCCAGAGCTATTCCTGAGGCTAGCTCTGAATGGGAGGAATGAATGCAGCCCCAGGCAAGCAGCAGTACGGATGGGGCACTGAGCTGCCCCACAGCCCTTTCGCTGGACTTTGTAGTTAAAGGTGATTGTGACTTCTTTCCTCAGGATCACAGATTTCTCTGAGCAGAACTGTAGCCATAATAACTTAGCAGGCTCCACTGGATCGATACCTCTGAAATCTAAGGGCCATTCAATTGCTAAAGGCTTTTTATTTTGTCTTTGTGTTTGGTATTAATGTTATCCCCATGGCATCTAAATGGCAGAGCTATTTATGGATTGGAAGTCAATCTGACAGTGTGGCTCCTGGCCATCCGTCATGGGCAGGAGAGAAAAATCCAGGTGAGCAAAACTTCTAGGGTAAGCAGGACAGATGGGGATATTTAATGCTTGCTGATGCCATGAATTCTACCTAATTTCTTTGTAAGCAACAGTAGCAAAGGGCGATAGTGAAAGAGCATCATTCTTTGAAAATGTTAGAGGTCAGGTACTAAATGTCGCACTTGAGTTACAACTTCTGCAGAATCTAAGTTACGGGAAAGACAATTCTGTGATGTGTATTGGTGCCTTTCAACCTTTTTAGAGGATGTGGACTCTTTTAATTGGGGGAAAAAAAGGGAAACTCGACATGGGAATAGCTAAGTTCTGAATGCTCACTGAGAAAATATATAAATAATATAAGGTACACTGTGTTCGGTAATAGTTTTCAATGACTTTGTAGTTAATTCGTTAAAACAGCATACTTGAAAAATGGTGCATATATGATTAAGATATACTTTTTCTACAGTTTATGGGCACAACACCTACGTGACCGCTGATGACGGTAACACACCTAATGCTTTTTGGGCATTACCATGTCCCAGGCGCCATTCTAAGACATTATCTTGCTTACTCCTCATGGCAACTCTGTGAGATGGGTAACAATCACTATTCCCATTTTACAGGTGAGGGAACCGAGGATCACAGATGTTAATGACTGCTCAAGGTCATTCAGCTGGTAAGTGATGGAATGAACACTCGTTCCTGAGTTGTCTAACACTGTTGTCCCTTCTTGTGCCATCATTAGCTGTGGTCTGTGAGACTCTCCCAGTGCAGAGCTTTCTAAGGAGCTGAAGTGCAGGAGGTGGGTGTGGCAGGGAAGAGCTCAAATGCTCTGGTGAGCTGTTTTTCAATAGGAGCAGGTGCCAACCTCTGTTGACTGCACATCCCACTTTATTCTCTTCTCCCATGCCTTCTCCTTTTTGTCTTCCATTCAGCTTTTACAAGTTCAGGTTCGGGAGGGAGTGAGCTGACTGGTCATAGTCAGGTGGTGGGGCGTGGAGAGTCGAGGGAGGGTCAGGGATTTGGATGGACTGTTTGGATGGAGTCTTATTCTTCACCATGCCTCTCCTTAAGGTTCCTGATGGAGGAAGGGTATTTGCAAGGAACGGTAGTCAAATGGGAAAGCATATCACTTTATTAGTGGTTTGGCAAGCTACTGATTATTCCAAAGGTAGGCAGGTCTTCTTTGGAAAAATCTGGTTTTGAAAATGTGAATTAGGACAGGAGGCCTAAGTTTGGCTTCTTACCCCCTATTTCTTGGATCTAGAATATAAAACATAGTGTATAAAATTCTGAGTGTTTTTTTTTAACCAACTCAGGAGGCAAGAATGGCTAGGTTGTCTTTGTATGTGGATATCTCTTGTATTTGTCTCTATTTTTTTCTGGCAATGGTGCTGCCATTTCTTTGGGGAAACTGCCTCTCTTCCGTTTCTTGCCATTCTGGTGGAGGCTGCATCCCTCTCCCACCATAGATGTGTTGACTGCGTAAGGAGTGTGGGTGTGGCTCAAGCAAGGCTAATCCAGACTAGGAGGGGGAGGTCTTCCTCCTTTTGCCTGTCATAATGGAAGTTGTGTAAGTTGGAGCCCTTAACCACTTCATAGGAGAAGACCATATACAGTAGGAAGGAAGTTGAAGACAACACATAGAAACACAGCTGATAGATGGAAGGGTTAGTGGGGTGGGGGGAGAGGGAGAGGGTGGGGGGAAGAAAGCTGGACTGGGAGTTAGAAAATCTGACCAGTGGTGACTCTCTGTAAGGCACTTAAAATGTTCTCGAAGCCTCATTTTTCCCATCTGGGGAGTGTGAAAGTGAGATTCAATAACCATTTGCTCCCCTCTGGCTCTTCACTGCAGAGCCTGTGAATACCCTCAGCAGTGGCCGCTTCTCTCCTTAGAGTCTTTGGTCCCGTGTGATGTGGCCTTAGCCTTCTTCTCAGATGCTTCCAACCTCATTTCCTCCCTTCTCCCCTCCTCTGCCAACTGCTTAGATGAAAGAACACCTGCTTGTTTCTGAACCAGGGGAATGAAAGGAAGGGTTTCTCTGCTATCGGAGCAAATACTGGGCTTGAGGTGCCGTGGGCTGGAGAGCGTTCAGTAGCTTCCATACCGTGCTGTCCTCTGGGCCCACTGTGGGACCACCTTGCCCTCAATGTGCCCAGGGCCCTTCCAGGCTGCCCTTGAAGAGTTATAATGACCCTCCATCTACTGAAATTCACTTTATTACAGTCCACATGGAGTAGGGTCCCAGGTTTTGATGGCCACTGCTTTTAAAAGTACCTTATAGTTTAAGTGTTCAAGCCGGGAGCTGAGTGGTTCAGTCTCTGGCCTTTGACCTCTTCCTGTGATCAGGAAGCAGGCCAGATTTCCCAGGAAAGATCTTGAGCCTCAGAGAAGTTGCAGAGGAATAAAGGGGCCTTTGGCTGAGGTGATCAAACGTGAATTTAGAGGGTCCATGTTGGTGGTGACCTTCGGTGGACATCTGGTGAAGGGAATACATCCTTGGGAGTTGGGCTGTAGTCACAGACCCCTTTTTCCCTCCTGAGTGTCGTTGGGCCGACTGTTCATTTAAACTCTGTGAGTCTCTACTTCCTTTGTAAGTTGGGACAATAGTTCCCATCTCCTGGGGGGGTTGTTGTGATGATTAAGTGAGATGATGTGTGTTGTGCCATGTTGCTGGCACTTTTCGCTGTCGTAGGGATGCCGTGAAGGCTGACCTGAAGGCCATTCGGTGATTGGGAAGGCCAGGCAGGACCGGGCTGACTGGATGGGGCTGACTGAGCAAACTCATGCACTTGGCGATCCAAAGAGGGGACCTGGCTCCCCCTCCTCGGTCCTTCTCACGCTCTGGAGGCTGGGTGTGCTGGACTCGCTGAAGTTGGGTTGGGTGGGCTTTGACGGAGATGTGCAGACCCCTGGGGTGGGGGGCTGACTTATCACTGCTTCCCTCTCTCCCCATGTCCCAGGGAGGGACAGCTACAGCCTCAGTACCCCCTTGCGCATCGCTCAAAGTCAGGTGGTGTTTTGGGACAAAGGCAGATGAGCACGTCTAAATATTTAACTGGCAGATCAATCTGTGGCGACAAGGAGCGGCATTAAAAAAAAAAAAAAGATGAGACATTCCAATGACGTCTTCATGACTGGCAGTATGCCACAGGGAGGTGGCCGGGCTCTGTCTAGGATATTTTGTTCTGATGCAGGTCAGAAGGGTGAGTGGTGAGTCAAACAACACCGGCCTAGAAGTCTTGCCCCTGGGTGATAACAAGGGCCAGAGCGCTCAGAGCCATGGAGAATGGGCAGACCTAGGACATTAATACCATGTAGCTCCAAAGCCGGAGCCGGCTCCGTAGCATGCAGAGCTCCTGTTATTGTTCATGTCCTGATGGAGTGTGCATAGAGAGGTGATGTCAGATGGGAAGAAGGAGGAATGACAAAGAATAAATCCCAATGAGTGTGTTTTACGTGCTTGGTGGGAGGTAATGCTGGGTTTGCTGGCAAGATGGTGGCTGTCTCTGTTCCAGTGGAGACTTGGTTGTGGCATCCCCAGTCTCGGGATGGTGGGTCTCACTGTGAAAGAGGCAGGGGGCATCTCCAGGCTGCATCAGGAGGTGATGTTGTAGAGAAATGATGGGGGCACTTTATTTTAGTGTAACGGCAGGTGAAGATGTGTCCTTCAGAAATGCAGTAGTGGATGACGCAGCACGGAAGGGCCAGGCTTGTCATCAACTCAGACTGTCATAACAAAGGCAGCAAGAGTAACGATGGAGAATACTTACGGAATGCCCACCGGGTGCTAGATCCTCTGCTAGGGAATTTATATACTTATTTATCCCTTGAAGTAACCCCGAGATAAACAAAATATGGGAGTGGATATAGGAATATATGCACACACACTCACACACTTATAACACAAACACAGAGACATATACATGCACACACACACACATATAAATACACATACACACATTTAGATAAACACACCTATACATATGTATGTAGATACGTAATTGCAAATCATTTAGTTTCTCTTTATTTTTTTAAAATTTGGAAGTGCTTATATCTGCTCATTTATATACTTAATTTTTTATAATACTCTCTAAGACTTCCTTCCTTTCTAGTGACACAAAATGTGTCTAATACTGACCTTATCAGGGAGAACTGCTGAGAACAGACCCTTGACCTGGAAGAGCTGCCTGTTCAGTTAGGGAAAGCCCTAAGCCATCCTCGTGAGGCAGCCCCACCGGCTGGTCACCGGGTAACTCACGTTCCTGCCGCGATGCCTGGCACGTCTTCTGTTCAAGTTGTGGGTGTTCAAGTTGTAGCAGCAGCAGCAGCCGTGGCTCACATGTGTACTGCTGCGTTGCTCCTTCCTTGTTCACCGCTGTCTTCAAGTCTTCAAGCAGTGCCTGGCATGGAGTAGACTCTCAGTAGGTCTTCACTGAATGAATGAATGAGGAGAGGTGGGTGTTTCCACCGGTGAGGGAGGGGAGTTGAGGTTCAACAAGTTCTAGGAAATCACAGAGCAGGTGTGTGGCAAAGTGAAGGTTCACATCTCATCCCCGGGTGAGTACCCTTGGCCACCAGGCCTCAATGGAAAGAGCAGATAGTTTTATCTTAGGCTGGTTTAGTACTCTTAGCATTACTGCCCTTGTTTTCTGTGAAATGAAATTCTCTTCATCTGTGAAATTCTTAGAAATGCTCCCGAGATACCGGGATTTCCTTCATGTGGTTTTCCTCCCTCCTTCTAAGCAAAGTACACAGTCAGCTTCTAAACCACATTAGAGGAGAGGCGGACCCCAATTTCCCATGGCATCACGTCTGCGTGTGCATGCACACGTGTGTGCACGTGTGTGATGTGCACAGGCACACTTGGGATGCTGAGCGGCTTGGTCTTGTTTGCTCCTAAGCATGTTAGCCCCACAATTGTGTAATTAGGTAGGATGCTAATGTTCTATGATTGGAAAATGTCACCCTGCGTGACTAATTTGCCAGCAGGGCCTAATTGAAGTTCGGCATCATCTGTGGCTCTCGTAAGTCTTTTTTCCGAGGTGTGGCTGCGGCAGCGAGCCAGGGCTGGGCGCTTGGCCGGCAATTTATTGCCCCTCGTCTCTCAACAGTTCCGAGGGTCAGATGGGAGATCAGCTGTGGTGGAAATGGGGCTGGCCATAAAGGAGAAATCCAGGGCTGGATTAACCCATGTGGCAGGTGGCACTCAATAAATAGCTAGGCTTTCTCCAGGGAGGACTTGTTTTTGAGTGAGGGGCTTCTTTTGTGTGGGTGCAGACAGCCAGAGCCACAGGCCTAGGGCAGCCTACGGCGGAGGGCAAGTCCTGGGGATTTGCTCCCATGGCGCTTCTGCCTTTGCAGTGGATGCACTGGGATGTTCTGGGGTTCTGGGGACCCGAGGCAGCATCCCTGTCCTGGGCTCTGGGCTCTGGCAGGGAACACCAAGAGGCACGTGAACAACTGGTAATACCATGGGATAGTTGCTTAGGTGTGGAGCAGGCAGGAAGTGCCCATTGCCTGGTCCTGTGATGTCATAATCTAAACCCTACTGGGTGCCCACCTTGTCCTGCTCTGATATCCCATATGTCCCTGTATCAGCCACAGGAATTCAGCATTTTGTTTTAATGATTTTTTTATGTGCATGTATCTTCCACTAGGCTGTGGACTCCTAGAGGCCGAGGGATACATGTAGATGAATCCTGTGCTCTCAGCACACATCATTGTGCTGGGCACAGAGTGGGTCTCCAGTTACTGTTTCCTGTTCCTTGAAGTCAGGGACGATTTTGTCTGGCTTCTTGACCTGGATCTTAGAGAATGAGTAGGAGCAGGAGGAAGGTAGGAGATAAGGGATCTGAGAGCTTCGCTGATCCAATAAATATTTATTGGGCGTCTCCTATGTACAAGACATTAACTAGATGCTGGGTATACAGTGATCAACAAACAGTCATGCTTTCTCTTCTTTGGAGGTTATATTCTAGTGGGGGAGTCAGACAGCCAATAAATAGACAAATAAGCCAACCCCCATGTTATAGATTTGATATAGCGTTACAGTGCAAGATGACAGTGGGTTCAAAGAGGACAGTGAGCGTGTGTGCAAGCATGAGCATGCACTAGGGATCAGGGAAGGCCTCTTGGAGGAGGTGGCATACAAGCTCACTCTTGAACAATGAGAAGGAGCTGCCCTGTGAGGAACGAGGGAAGAGCTTTATAGGCAGGGAACAGTCTGTGAGAAGAGTTTGCAACAGGAAAGAGGTTGACCTGTGTGAGGGCTTAAAAGAAAGGCCACAGTTTTTAGGTATTGACAGGGAAGAGGGCTGCACAAGATTGAGAGGCAGCAGGGACCAGCTGATGCAGGAGTTGCAGGGTCTGGGGAGGAATCTGGATTTTATTCCAAGTACAATGGGGTTTCATTAGTTAGTTGTAAACAGGGGACACCATGTGATATATGGTACTTGGTATATTGAAGGTACACGACTTTTGTACTAGCTCTAGAGAATGGGTCATGAAGTGGGCAGCCCAAGAATGGGACCAGAGATCCCAGTTAGGAAGCTCCTGGAGTAATCAGAGATGGTGAGGGTTATGGGGGGACGCTGAGGAGTCTTTTTTTTATAGGCAGTGGGAAGCCGGTGTAGGGTTTTGGCCAGCAGGGGAATAACTTGATGGGGTATATGTATTTTGTAAGGGTTGCTGTGGTGGCAGGTGGAGAGTAGATCAGAGAGGGAGGAAGACCAATTTCTTGTTAAGTTACAGGAACCATACTCTAAAGGGGATACAGACAAACTATAGCTGACCAGGATGGCCAGAAATTAGGGAAACATGTTGTATGTGTCCAACGGACTAAATGTTTGTGTCCTCCTAGAATTCGTATGTTGAAATCCTAATCCCCGATGTGATGGTATTAGGAAGTGGGGCCTTCGGGAGGAGATTAGGTCATGAAGGCAGAGCCATCATGTATGGGATTAGTGACCTTATTAGTGACCCCAGAGAGCTCTTTCTCCTCTTTCCACCATGTCAGGACACAGCAAAAAGAGGTCTGTTTGCAACTTGGAAGAAGGTGCTCACCAGAACCCAACTGTGCTGGCGCCCTGATCTGGGACTTAGAGCTTCCAGAACTATTAGAAATAAATTTCTGTTGTTTATAAGCCACTCAGTCTATGGTGCTTTGTTATAGGAGCCTGAGCTAAGACAGTGGCAGAGAGTCAAGGTACCCAGTTTTATTTACACGGAGAAACATATGGGGCAAGACAGCTGCTGCCTTCCGGTATGTATGGGAACAGTTGTTGTCTAGAAGGTGGAGTGGACGTCCAGTGGGTGGAAATTATGGGAAGCTCAATGTGTGGAAGGAAGCATTTTCTTACACTTAGTTATTTGACAACATACATACATAAATAAAATGACTTCTCCCCCAGCCCCCTACCACATCATGTGAAAACATAGGTGAGTTCTCACTGAATATGGAGGGCGTGTTCAGGGTGGTCTGCCTTCAAATTGATGCTGTGGGGTGTACTCATATCTCACTTTGAGGGTCTCCAGGACGTCTCAGAGAGCGTGTACTGCCCCCAAATGGGGGAACAAAGGACACCTGTGGGACTGGCACATGCAAACTGCAACGTTGGGGAGAAGACCTGTCTTGTGCACTCCCCTGTTTTCTGGATGAAAACAAAAATCAAAACACTCTTGTCTTGTCTAATCTTTCAGTTCAAGAAATGGGGCAGAACAGCCTAATCTGACTCAGAACTTTCTCTCGAGCTGCACACGAAAGGTTCCTTTTCCCCGTTTTTCCTCTGCTTTTCCCCTTGGACTCTTCGCACTTCCACACCCAGAAGAGCCCAAACTCTGGATCTAAACTAGGAGAAACTAAAATAAAAAATAAACACCCATGGAAAACCCAGCTGTCACCAGCCGTTCCCTCTCCGCAGGCGCCCCCCTAGTTCAGGAGGGGAGGCCCTAAGCTGATTTCAGATGTGGTCCGTGGCGTTATTATTCTGCTTCCTCTGATCCTTGCCTGCCTAAGCGGGCCCAGCTGTCACCCCACCCCCTTTACATCGGCTTCTGTATCACTTCCAGGCCAGTCTTTCCCAGTGTGATTTCTCCCCCTCATAATATTTAATTTCGATTCAAAGCCCCCCACCCCCACCCCCCTTCTTGCCCTTGCAAATCCTCTGATTCTGCAGACCAAGCTGGCTTTCCCTCTGATTTTCTTCTCCTTTTTTCATTATCAGTGAGTCAGATTAGGATCTGACAAGAGAGTGGAATGGAGTATTCCACCTTGGTTTCAAAACCTAAGGCGGATTATTGCTCCTGTTATAAATATAAAGGACATTTTAATTTGCTCGGAGCCAAGAACAAGCAAATCACCCAGCGTCAGGATTGAACAGGGCCAGCAGCTCCAGGCCCCTCCACCTGTTTTCTGCAGCTCTGGGAACAAGCATGATGGTGGGCTTTGGAAAAGCCTCTCCTCCCCTCCCCCAACCCTTCACCCCTCCCCCACTTGCACAGGAAGAAGCACTCCTCTCTGGGCCTGGGGGAACCACTTGGCCCTTGTCAGGCCCAGCAGACCCCCATGTGGTAATGCTCGGAACCAATACCAGCCTCCAAAGGGCTCAGAGGCTGGGCCAAAATGGAGGCCTGGGGGTGTGTTGATGTTCAAGTTAGGGGTCATATCCAGCCTGGAGACTCCCTTCTTGTCACTCCCAAAGCCTGCTCCCCCCACCCTCCCTCCCAGGGTCAAGCAAAGGCCAGCTCTAGGGAGTGTTCAGGTTCCTCAGGGGCACCAAGGGGTGGGTGGTAGGGCAGGCCTTTGGGATATAGAGCCCTAAGCCTGCATTTCCAGGCCTCGGACTGCTGGCTCAAAGAAATGTCCATCTGGTAGGATACTAAGAATGTGTATACCACCCCTTGGAGAGTTGGCTTCTCCTTAGAGGCAGAGTCTGAGGCGTATCCCTGCTCTGGAGACACGGGACTGCCCTTTCTTCCTCTGGGTGGAGCTATAGTTTGGGAGGTCCTTTGGTTTGGGGCAGTGGCAGCCTGGCCCCTCTTTGAAGCCCCTACAGCCATGTCTTAGCATGGCCTTCCTTATTTTAGTCTTATAGAGGTGTCTTGAAGGCAGGACCATGTCTCATATTGCATTATATCTCAGAAACCCCAGGTCCAGCCTCTTGCCCATGCGAGATGTTCATTTGGTACTTCTTCGGATGACCAAGGCAATATGGTGCAGGGGGGAGCCCGGGGCTGGCCCGCTGCAGAGCTCTAGGCTCCAGTCTGCTCCACAGTTTGCAGTATGTGAGCAGGACATGGTGTATTAGCTTCCCACAGCTACTGTAACAAAGTACCACAAAATCGGTGACTTAAAACCACAGAGATTTATTCTCTCACCCTTCTGGAGGCTCTGAAAGAGAATTTGTTCCCTCCCTCTCTCCCTGCTTCTGGTTGCTGGCGACCCTTGGTTCCTTGGCTTGCGTGGTCACACTGCCTTCTTACTGTGTATCTCAGGGTCCCTGTGTCTTCACATTGCCTTCTTCAAAGGGCACCAGTCACTGGATTTAGGGCCCACCCTCCTCCAGGTTGACTTCAGCTTAACTTGATCACATCTGCTAAACCTGTATTTCCAAATAAGGTCACAGTTACAGCTGAGAGGTTGGAGGTTGGTGAAGAGGTGGACAGGTTATTGTGGGGGACACAGTCCACTTCACCACGGAAAGCCACTTGACTTACGGAATGATGCCGGACCTCACGAGAAGGAATTTGCCACAGCGGAAGGGGAACCAAATTTAGAGAGAGAGGAGATTGGACCCCACTCCTAAGTTCTAGAAACCATGTTATCCTGACAAAATCCTTTCACCTTTGTGTGCCTCGGTTTCTTTGTTTGCAAAATGATTCCTGAGGCATCTCCCAGTTCAAACATTGCATGTTTTTAGATTTATTTTTGATTGAGCTGTTTTTTTGCCTTGAAGAGAAAGACAAAAGAAGAAAAAACAAGATGGGGTAGCTGGGTGGCTCAGTCGGTTAAGCGCCTCCTTTTGGTTCAGGTCCTGATCCCAGAGTCCTGGGATCGAGCCCCACGTGGGGCTCCTGGCTCAGCAGAGAGCCTGCTTCTCCCTCTCCTTCTGCCTCTTGCCCTGCTCATGCTCTCTCTCTCTATATATATCTCTGTGTCTCAAATGAATAAATAAAATCTTTTTTTTTTTAAAGAAGAAATAAGAAAACCGAGAAAGCACAGAAGTAGAAAAAAAGGGCAAAGGAAATAAACAAGGGAAGCAGAATGAGCAGGAGAAAGAAAGGACGAGGAGAAAAATGGAAGCAAGAGAAATAGTCAAACCAAAGGCAAAGGAGGAAGTTTGAGGTGGCAGGTCACGGAGTAGAAAATTGAGGCCTATTTGCCGGTGTGTGTGTGTGTGTGTGTGTGTGTGTGTGTGTGTGTGTGTGTGTGTGTGTGTGTGCATTTAACCTTGTTTGCTCATAATCTGACTGCAAAAAATATATATAGCTACATAATAAGGAGCAGAACATTTTCCTCTGTTGCATACAAACTCCTGCTTTATGAACCATTATCTCCCTGAAGCTATTAATTTAGAGCATATTGTGTAAGGGACTGCTGAGGCACGACCATAGGAAGGTGCTGTGTGTGTGTGTGTGTGTGTGTGTGTGTAAAGAGAGTGCCTTCTTTTTTTCCCCCTCCTTTAAATAAAGCAGTTTGCTGGTCAGGGAGAGAACGATTTTTCAGGTTCTGTAGGATCAGCCTGTTCTCAGCTGCCTCCCTCACGTTCCACCTGGAAAAGTGCAATGGGGAACAGCCATCCCTCGCCAGAGTCCTGTGGCTCTGTCCCTGTCTCCACTGATGACCTGGACACACACCCAGAGCCCTGTGCCCCAGAGTGGCCGCAGTCAGAACCACCTCCTCATCTCTCCATCTCTCTGTGACTTTCTCAAGGGTGGGAATCCTTGAGCTGAGATCCTACACAAAAAAATCTGCTCACTGGTAAGAAGCTACAGTCCTATCTTCTTAACTAGTGCTCTCAGTTTCCTGGGCACCGAGTTATGCCCCTCCATTCATGTTTGCCCTCCGAACTGTGTGGTTGCTGCCCTCCTCTTAATCGCTACTTGTAATTCAGGTGTAGCAGGCTGGGTTGCCACACTGAGCAAATAAGAATCCAGGATGCCTGTTCAATTAGAATTTTGGAGCGACAGTTTTTTTTTTTGTTTGTTTTTAAGTATAAATGTGTCCCAAATATTTCACAGGACACAGTGTTTTATACTAAAATAATTATTTGTTATGTATTGGAAATTCAAATTTAACGGGGCATCTGGTATTTTATGGCAGTCCTAGCGGCAGAGGAATGGATCACAAAAAGCCCCCCTTGCTCTTCTGGTCTTTATTCTCCTTGGGTCTTGAGGAGGCAAGTCATTCCACTATTGGCAGCCGCCTCTTCCCCACCCCCTCTGACATTTTCATATGATACATTAGTTCTTCTTGTTCTAGGTCAGTCCTGTTTGGAAGAAGGGGTCAGGTAAATGCCTCGAATAAATAAATAGTCTTGCCTGTCACCCAGATTAGCCCTTGGAAGGTGTCTCCTCTCTGCTGGGATTCATGAGCTGGTGTTCACGTAGAACTCCTTTTTCTCCCCCACACGCATCCTTTCATGGGTATTTATCTTTTGCCACCAGGACACCAGGCAGGGGGAACAGTGCAACATGAAATCCATCAAAATGGCAAACATTCCAGCAATCACACTTCTAGGAATCTGCCCCAAGGAAATAATCAGAGATGTGCACCGAGATTTATGTGCAGGGATGGGCATCACAGGGCTATTTATAATAGTGAAATATTGGAAACTCTCTAAGTGTCCAAAAAAAGAGAATGGTAAATTATGGGACATTCTTAGAGTGGAATATTATGTGACAACTAAAAATCGTGTTTGTAGAAAAATGTTTTATGACACAGCAGTATGAAAAATGTAGAGAAGTGGGGGGAAAAGTATACATGGCAGTGTGGTCCTAATACCCCCAGGGAAAAGTCTAGAAGGAAATTCACCGAAGTGTTTGGTGCTTGGCAGAGTGTGGGACCCAGCCTGCAGGACTACATGCAATTTGTTTCAGAATTTCTCCCTCTCCGGTGGTCAGGACTCGGTGGTTGAAAATCAGCATGGAATTGCAGTTTGGCCCACCTTTAGCTTTGGGGCATGACTTGTCTGTTGTTTTTCAGAGCTGGGCTAGGATGTGGGAGAGCAGGGGCTGAGATCAGGGCCTCTGTTCATCAGATCGTGTGTCCCACGGCTGAGGACACCTCTATCCCTGGACCAGGAACGCCCATACATGACTTGGCCTTCTCGCCGATCCATTTCAGTCCAGCCTTGTGCACTCCACAAGTTACCTGATGGTTAACTCCCTAACACCCAGATTCCATCAAAATCAGCTCCTGCCCACCATTCTTCTCTGCCTTCGTATTACCTTCAGCAGTGCTTCCCAATCTGCGGAGGATGCCCCGGAGAACTGGCTCTCTGGGTCTCTGTAACCCACAAGTGTTCCCAGCCCTGTCTGTATGCCTTTTGGTAAATGCTCTTATCGTCCATATAATACAAAACAAATTCATCTAAAAAGCCTTGTGTATGTAATACAGTTACACTTCTCTTATGTTTTCTCATCAACCAACTTAAAAAAAATATCAAATGGTGGCCAGTGAGACACAGAGAAATCATTTGCCTTTCAAATTGTGGTTGCTTAGCTGTGTTTCATGCATCTGAGGTAAAAATACGGACTTCACATTTTTTTGGACATTAGCGTTTTATTTATTCTGTGTGAATATTTGATTTTCACATGGCTTGTTTATAAAGAGTCTTTAAAATGGGGAGAGATTGTTGCCACTTGAATCATTTGGGAACTGTTGGCCGATAGAGCAAAATGAAGCTTCTAAGCAAGACCGGGTGTCCAGCAGCTGTTCGAACCTCATCACTCCACTGTCCTGCTTGTTGAGCTCTTTCCCGAAAATGCCATCTGCCTCCAAACTGGTCCTTTTTTGGTCATCTTTCTCCACTTTTCCACTCTCCAGTGTTTACTTCAGTCTTTAAGGTCGGCTCCAGACTCAGCACCCTCTCCAAAGACTTCCTGGTTGCCTGAATTAGAGGTGGCTTCTTGCTTTGTACCCTCCAGAACATCTTGCCCGCACCTCATTGCATGTTCTCACAGTCATTTGTTCATGCCTCTATCTCCTTCATGAATCTGTGGGCAGTTTGGGGGGAAGGTATATGATTTATGCCTTTTAAAAATTTTCCCAGCTCTGCACATGACTGGAAATGTCT
Source organism: Zalophus californianus (assembly GCF_009762305.2). Lineage (NCBI taxonomy): Eukaryota > Metazoa > Chordata > Mammalia > Carnivora > Otariidae > Zalophus > Zalophus californianus. Next base: position 85,570,598 of record NC_045606.1, read on the forward strand.
GTTGATTGAAACAGTTACCTTGTCCCCAGCCCAAACAGAGATCCCAGCTCCAGGATTCTCAAACATTCGTCCCTGCATCCATCCATTCATTCAGCACCTCATTACTAAGAACCTGTGATGGGTCAGATACTATTCTAGGCACTAAGGACATCATGGGAACAAGACAGACAAAGGTCTGCTCTCAGGGAATGCTCACTCTAGTGGGGGAGATAGGTAATAAACAGTTAAACAGATAAAAAGAGAATCTTAGAACAAAACAGGGTAGTATCATTCGTTCCTTCCACAAATACTTATTGAGTACCTGTGACATGTTAGAGGTTATTCTGTTGCTGGGGATACAGAGGGAACAAAACAAAGATTCTGTTTTTGAGGACATTCTGATGACAGAAAAGGACCTGGTGGGCAGGGTGCGATATTAAGATGGTCCAGGCAGACATCCATAAGGGAGCTGCCTGGGACCTAAGGAATGAGGAGGCTGAAACTTGAATAAACAATTATTTTATAAATAATGAAGAGGAACCAGCCATGAATAGACCAGGGAAAGAATTGCTCTAGGCAGAGGGAAGACTAAGTGCAAAGGCTCTGAGGCAGGAATGAGTGTCACATGAGGAACACAAGGCAGACCAGTGTGTCTATAGTGGGGGTCAGAAGCCGTGATGAGAAAGGTGAGGGTGGGAAGTTCCCTTAGGGCCTTCCAGGTGGTGCTAAGTCATTTGGATTTTCTTTTCTTTTCTTAAGTGGGTGGGAAGCTATTGGTTTAGGATGAATAAATGTACATAATTTCTTGGGCCTTCCTCTGAAGATTTTTCACTTAGTGAATCTGGTGTAAAGCCTTGGAATCTGCAAAATGGTCCTCAGGTGGTTCTGGAGGGGGATGTCTGTGAATAATTCTTGGTGGTATATCTTAGAGAAACTACTAAGGCTTTAGTCAAAAGCCTGCCATTTAGAGTAGGAATCAGCATGGGAGGAGGCTTTGGGTCAAGTGCATGGCTGAACTCTAGGCTGAAGAATTGTGGCTTTCGGCAGCACCTTGGACCCCAGCTTTCCATTGGCTTAGCACTGAGACTCCTTTGTTCCTGTGTGGGCCCCCCCTCAAGCAACACAGGGGCCCACCTGGCTTAGGGAGCAGAGTTCTGAAGTTTATAGCATTTACCTTCTCTGAGTTCGGGTTTTCTAAAATGACTCTAAAATAAAATTAAGGAGTTGGATGAAATTTACTCTGAGAGTCTCCTCTCTAGAAATAAAGTAAAATGAAATTTCAGGTTATATTATTTCATCAAATCTTCATGATAATCTTATGAAGCAGGTAGGCCAGGCTTGTTATGCACAAAGGGCATTAATGATAGAGTTGCCTAGGGGTGCCTGGGTGGCTCAGTTGGTTAAGCGACTTGCCTTCGGCTCAGGTCATGATCCTGGAGTCCCAGGATCGAGTACCGCATCAGGCTCCCTGCTCAGCAGGGAGTCTGCTTCTCCCTCTGACCCCCCCCCCCCATGCTCTCTCTCTCTCTATCTCATTCTCTCTCTCAAATAAATAAAATCTTTAAAAAAAATGATAGAGTTGCCTAGAACCTTGGGTCCCCTGACCCACAGCTCTAGGCTCATCTGAGGCATCCAGAATCAGCACCTTACTCCATGTTCAATGCACACGGAAACCCCTGATTCCTAAAATCTTGTGGCTAAAGTACCCCCCAAATGTTGCTTGTTCTGTCCCTCTCTTGATGGCTAAGACTGCACGCAGGCAGGTGAAGAGCTACATTTCTTGTGCGAGGGCTGAGCTCTGGAGACCTGAGCTCCACCCTGCCTCTGCCCCTTACTAGCTGGGTGATTTTAGGCAAGTCTTCTCTCTCTGTGGGCCTGGGTTTGCTCCTCTGCAAAGTGAACCGGTGAGGTGAAGTGCCATTTCTGACCTTCCATGATTATTTAGTCACTCGCTTTACAGAGTCTGGGAAATTGAGGTTCAGTGTCAAACAGAGGCTTCTTACCACCTCCGAGAAAATTGCTTTTTGAATAGAGAACGGAACTACAATTGCCCTCTGGTTTTCCACTCAGCGCGCCGGCCGCTGCTGGACCACACTCCATCCCCAGCAAGCTTTTGTTCCCAGCAGCATGTAGAGAGGCTGGAACAAGCCACTGGCCCCTCGGTCCCGCTTCTTCTTTTCCACTCCAGTGTCATTTAACAGAAGCTTTTATTATCTCTTTTTCCCTCTGATTCCTCTCTTCCCCAGTCTGATGCTCCCACGGCGCAGTTAGAGAAAATACTAATTTCATCGAGACCTGGAGACTAAATTTTTTTTAAAAAATGGGGTAGGATCCTTAGAGGGAGGACTTTTTTTTTTTTTTTTTTTTTTTTTTTTTTGCAGCATCAGTGCACCAGAAGAAGGAGGAGGGGGTGCTGTGATTTGGGGAGTTGTGCTCCCTGCTCTTGGCGTGAAAGAGAAGTAGACTCAAGTGTCCCTGCCTGAAGTGACATTACATTTGTACAGGCGGCAGGATCCATTGACTGGAAAATGTGGGGACGTGCCAGGGAATAGCTCACAATCTCCAAGAGGTTTTAACACAGGCGCTGATTGTGGCCACGGACACCTAGAGAGCGTTGCCATAGTTCCATTGCTCTTTATTTGGAGTCCTGCAGTTTGCACAGGGCTGGCGGCTGAGGACGTGGTAAGTTTGTCCAGTGGAGGGCGCCAGTGGCCTCCACCCACAGAGCCGCCTCCCTGTGAACACTCTCCTTGCTTTCCCAGTGAGGCTTTACAGGCAGGGCTGGGCTGCCTTCATCCGTTGAGCTGTTTGGGCATGGCTTCCCTCCATCCTGGGAATGCAAAGAGCCCTGGACCAGCCTTGGGTGTTAGCCTTGGCTCTGAGACCCCAGGCAAGTCATACATCTTGGTCTTAGTTTTTCTATCTTCAGCGTTTGTAATAATGATCTCAGAGGTGCCTTTCAGCTTGAACACCCTGCAGTTTTGTGACTCATAAGTATGACTGAAGGTCTGAACGGAAAGTGAGATTAACTTGAAATGTTCTTGAAGGTTGGGCTTCAAGTAGGGACGATTTGTGGAGAATTTTACTTAGGGGAACAAGGAAAGGGAATTATCTCCCTCTCCGCCCTCCACCCCTCCCAGCCTCCGGCCTCTTGAATCAGAAACTTACTGCTTTTAACCATAGGTCATTTGAATTTTTTCAGCCAGTCCTGTTAAAAGGAAACAAGATAGTTTGGGCTTGCATTAGAGTAAGTCGTGTACCATAACAAATGACCCCCAAATGTCAGGGGCCTAAACACAGTAGAATTGTATTTTTTATTCACATCACAGCCCAATGCAGTTTAAAGGAGACAAAATGCACTCGGCTCCACAGTCTTTCAGGGACTCAACACTCCTTCCAGTTCCTGATTCCATCCTTCCCTGGTCCTCAGAGTGTCCTGTCTGTGCAGCCAGTGGGTGGTGGTAGGGGGAGGCCCTGCCCCGCCAGGAAGTAACACATAGAATGCTTGCCCTCATTTTATTCAACAGGGAGTGGTCACGTGCCCCACCTCCGTGAATGGGGCCTGGGAGATGGGGCCCAGTGCTGTGCTTTCTGTGGCCTGGAAAGGGAAGCAGAACAAGGATCATGGTGAGATCAGCAGTCTCTCCTGTCTCAGGGCTGTTTCTATGAACGAAGTAGAAGGGCTTCTAGGCTGGCCCTTTCTATAGCTTATGCACTGCTCACATGAAGACAGTGCCCCATCACTGTAAGACTGTGTCTTCCCAGAGGGGCGCCTTGCTGTTTTATACAAAAGCACTATATAGGCTAACAGTGGCTTGGTATATGCTCTGAAGTCAGATGCATTATATATATGTATTTTTAAGATTTTTTATTTATTTTTTAACAGAGAGAGACAGCAAAAGAGGGAACACAAGCAGGGGGAGTGGGAGAGGGAGAAGCAGGCTTCCCGCCAAGCAGGGAGCCCGATGTGGGACTCGATCCCAGGACCCTGAGATCATGACCTGAGCCGAAGGCAGACACTTAACGACTGAGCCACCCAGGCGCCCCTGAAGTCAGATATATTTTGTATCTAATTTCAGTTCCACTAACTAACCATGAGAATTTAAATAAGAAATCTGTTCCCAGATTACAGATGAGGCAACTGAGTGTTATAGGGACTAATTGAGCTTTCATAAGGTAGTAGTGAAGATTAAATGAGATAAGATATTTAAGGTGACTGGGACAGAGAAGGCGCTCAATAAATAGTATCAGAATTCTCTTTTCAGTTCCCTTTTGGGATCTAACACATAAGAATCCCCACCAGGAATATTGGTCTGTGCTTCAGCTCACTGATGAATTTGGGCCACCTCCAGGACCCTAAAACAGTGTAAGATCCTTTCCATCCCTGCTGAAATGGAGAGTTAATGTTAGCTCTGAGCCTGGCTTGTGTTCAATAATATAAATAAAAGCTGAAACCATATAGAAGGAGCAGGGATAATTATACTAAAAATTAAGGCGACCTAAGTGACTGTAATTGAATATCACATTTAGTTGTGAGATGTCGGGCAGCCACAGCAAAAAAGGTCAATAGAATGGATGACAAATATCTCATTGTCTAATTTAAGACAGCAGGCCTCTTTCTAAGGGAATATTAACTGTTTAAGGGAATAATAAACATAAAAAATTATCAGGACCTTATAGATGAAGATTGCTGAGGGGCATAATGGTCCTTCCCCTTCCCTCTGTGTGATTGGCTCTGAAAACTGCCTTTGGGGTTTTGAAAGCTTATCTGGGGCAGAATGAAGAGACACCTGCTCTCAGGACTTAGTAGCAGTAAGCTGGTGCCTTTTGTAAGTAAATAGATACCTCCCTGTTGGGGGTAAAATTTGAAGACGTCCCCAGAAGGACACATGAAAGGTTCCTATCTTCTGCGGGATTCTAAGAGCCAGGAATCCAACAAGGACACAGATGAAAGGTTCCTACCTTCTGTAAGATTCTAAGAGCCAGGAATCCCCCCACCCAGAATCACAGGGACTGTGAATGCACTGAGGACAGGGCAGAAGTTGCTGCCACCCTCTTCTCCCTCTTCCTCCTCCCTTTCCCACAGCTCTGCTGGAAGACGTACAAGGTTGCAGCTGACCTGTCCAAGGCCTATTTTGCCCTGTTTGTCTTATGCTGAATGTAAATCCTCCTGAAATGATTTTGCATTTGCTTTAGAAGCCAATTTGCCTAATTGTAGCGATAAAACACCATTTATTCAGATGTCTCACTATTTTTAAAAACCCAGTTTGCTTTTCATGAATGCTTGACATGGCATTTGGTGGTGGCAAGCACAGGGATGTTGGGGCCAGGAGACAGAGCTATTGAAATGGGAGAATCATTAAGCAAAATTGTTATTTTATTTTCTTTTAATCAAATTTTTAAGGGAGAAGAGCAAGTTAAAATCTACAGGAAATACTTCCATCCAGGGATCTTCTAAAACTCCTGCCAACATCAACAATGAGGAACACATTTGGAAAGTGCTTTGCAAACCTTCCAGTTCACAGAGTGCTTCATATCACTAATATGGTGATGTTGGCTAGTGTTTATAGAACACCCATTGAGAAAGAGCTGTTCTCGGCGCTGGATATTTATTTTTAAGTGCTACTTGTTGACATAGTTGTACTGGGACCTTGAGGTGACAGGAATCATTCTCCTTTTTAATAAACAAGGAAACTGAGTCACAGCAACCGGTTGGACTGACTTCAATCAAGTTTGGATTCTGTCTCATGGCACTGGTGTGGGTTTTAGAGGTTGACCTCATGGTAAGTTTACAGGTTGATGACTTGACTTGGGATCTTAGACACAGTTTCCATGAGGACCTTGTCTGACTCGTGGTGGACTTGGGCACAAAAATCAAGCATCCAGGATGATTTCTGTAAACCATCTCTGCCTACAGATTTTGGCCCCGTGGCCACCAGGCTTCTTCCAAGTTTCATGCATCTGGCCCTGCTTCCCTTCCTTGCCCTATCCTCAGACCTTCTTCAGAAAGCTTTAGACATCAGGTAACTTCAGGGCCAGCACTGCACACTTCACCCGCATCGGGTTCAGTTCCCAGGGGACCAGGAGACAGCAAGGAACTGGTGCAAGATTTGGCATCAGCAGACTTAGGTTTGAATCATAGCACAGGTGTTTTAAAATTATGTGGCTGTGGGTATAGATGACCCTGGGTAGATGACTTCATTTGAATGGAATCTCTTGAACACCTAATTTAGTGGCTCCCTGAGTGCATTGTTTTTTTCAAGTAGCAACATCAGTGTCAGCTGGTAATTTGTTAGAAATACAAATTCTTGGGCCCTACCACTAGAGCCCACAGACTGAATTATAAACTCAGGAGGTGGGGCCCTGCAATCTAGGCTTTAAAAGCCCTCCAGGTGCTCTGGGCACATGCTTAAGTTTGAGAAGTGCTGCTCTAACTAATAATACCGTCAGCCTTATAAGGATATTGTAAAGCTTATCAGAATCACTCATCATCATGACGATCATCATGTCCTCTCTGGAAGTTCCTTCAAGCTTGAGAGACATATGGTTCACAGCTCAGAAGAGTGTAGGATTTTAATGACCACCTGGACCATGCTTTCTTAGTGAGTGCTTATGGCCTGGGGAGACAGATTTGGCTTTATACATCTTTATTTTCTTGGCTTTTTAATTCAAATTCTAGACCTGTGGGCAGAGTTCCATGACAGGAAGGGGGTTAAATCCTATAGGGACTGGGCAGCATGTCGACCCTGACATACCTTTACCTCTCCTATGATGAAGGTAACATTTGAGAGAGGAACTGTCCAGAGGATGCAGGAGGACTCTAGGTCCCTAGATTCCAGAGGGGGTTTTTGTTTGTTTTGTTCTTCCCCTAGTCTTGCTGTTACCACTACTTTTCTCTGGTTCATTAACTACTGGCAGGGTAGTAGGACCCCTAAAGAGGTCTTTTCCTCACTCTAAAATGATCGCACCCAAGAAATACAAAAGAAGGGACTTCTAAAATCTTTGTGAATAGCTTGTGTTCAAATAACCCTTTTCACCAGAAGTGCCTTCATTTTGCTTCCCATATCATCCCTTGGAATTGGGGTGGGCAGAGATTATTGTCCATATTTCACAGATGGGGAAACTGAAGCAGAAAGGAAATTGATTTACCCCAGATCTGGGTGGCCCCAGCGTCGGGAACCCAGGCTCCCTACCATCACTGCTTGCTGGAGGGAAGACTCAGAGGGCCCTGGGCTCCCAGAAGCTGTGGTGGACACAGGGAACCAACAGTGCTTACTTATCAAGCAAGGGAACAGAGGTGGGTGACTGACCACCTTATGTAGGAGAACCCCCTTGCCTCAGTCTTCATGGGATGCCTGGGGAGATGGGGTGTGAGAGAGCAGGAGATTCAGCAAATGCAGGCCTGGGAGGTCTGGAATGGAAGGAGATGCCAATGAGCTGCTTGGCGTGCTTTGTGGGGGAGATCTGAAGGAGCCCTGGAGGAGTGATGAGCAGGCAGAGTGCTCTGGGGAGGCGTCTGTCTTCAAATTCTGGAACCAGTGTGGTGGATTAGTCCTGGGTGCTCCTGCTTTGAAATAGGTTTGCAGGTTTTGATCTCCTCATCTTGAGATTTGAGACTGCTTTTCTAAACCATCTTTACACTATGTGTCCTTTACCTCAATCGTGACCACCCCTTGGGAGGGCCTGAACAGCCAGTGTAAAGCCCAGCTAGGGAAACTGAGGCCTAAGGAAGCTGGTTGAAATGACAGTGAGCCAGAGTTCAGGCTCACTTCAAACACAGTCCCTTGTTTCCACCTTCCCCAGTGAGCATCCTTAGACTTTCTTCTGCACCAGGAAGACAAGGCCCAGCAAGGACTTCCCTGGTCAGGGGCCTTTGTGCCTCACACTCTCTGCCTCTATTCCAGCTGGGTGAGCATCAGCCTGAATTTGGCCTAAATATCTGGGGTAGAGAAAGCTGAGCAAGAGAACTGGTCCAAGAGGGGTGGGGTGAAGTAGATCTACTTTCTCTCTCTTCTTTTTCTTCTTGCCAGAAATCCAGCTGCTTTCCATTTCCAGACAATTTGTGGGAGGGTTAACAGCATCTCTCCCTGATGCACCAGCTGGTGCAGACATTGCCCCTAGAGGAGGCTTCAGTCGTCCTGCCCTGTGCAACAGAGGCATCAGGCAAGAGAGGAGGTGTGAGTGCACACGTGTATGTATGTGTGTGTGCGTGAGTGTCGGGACAATGGGGGCACTTATCCCATCATTCCAGCGCCTCGCATCCCACCAAAGAAAGTTGAGGTGGCCTCATGCAGGAGGGAAGGATGTGAACTAGAGGAAAATTGGCTGGCCAGGAGTAAGATGATCAGTTACAAGCAGAGTTTCCTCCTCTCCCAATGAAGTGCGGTTGATGTAGATCTTCCCTGTGTCTCCCTTCGCCACATATGGACGCAGTGTCAGAGCTGGAAGGGACCTCTGAGAGCATGTAGTCTAACCACCTCACAGAGGAGGAACTGGGCTGGGCCCAGAGAGATAGTGATGTCACAAGAGACCTGGGTGCAGAAGCCAGTTTTATAACATTCATTTTCATGCCTATCCATTGACCATGGCCATGGATTTCTTCCTAACAGTTAACATGCACAATCCTAACTGATTAGCCCAAGTACTTTCAATTTTTTTTTATTTTGCTGAAAATCTAATAACCATAACTTACTTTTATTGAGTGGCTTCTGTGCCCAGTCCTCTACAATGGTTGGTTTATTTAATATCCCTACACGTCTTTACAGTAGATACCATTATTGCCCCATTTTGTGGATAAGGAAGCTGAAGCTTGGGTTAGATGCTTGTCCCAGGTTCATAGCTTTTATTAAGATCTGGCTGCTCTCTGATGCATAAAATATCTGAAGAGCTGGGATGAAGTCAGTTGGCTTAAGATGCTTCTAGACTCTTCAAACCCAAACAATAAGTGGTGGAAGCAGGGTTTGAGCCTCAGCTCATGGGTTTCAGTCCAACACTGTATTGCTTTCCACAGTATCTCATTGGACTTCATTATGATGGAATTTATACAAAGCCTTGTATGACTTTCTGAGTGGTCCTGTCATGAGTCTAGAGTCTAGAGGCCCAGGCAAATTTGTGGCACATGTGTTTTCCAGAGCTACAGAAAAAGGTGAGCAATGCACCCTATTAGTTGATGAGTGTCAAATCAGTAAAAAAGGAGATTGGGGGAAAAAAGTGATATCAGAAATGGATTGTTCTTTGCTGATGGTAAATGATCTTTGGAGTCAGTACCCCTGATGGTAATGTGAAAAATACCAAAATTATGTATCCCTCTGAAATACTTGCTCTCAGTAACTCGCTTTCATGCCAAGAGCAATGAAACAATAAAGGAGCTGATGTCTTGTGTTATAAGAAGTGCTTTTGTTGCTGTTTTCCCCAAATTTATGTAAGTAGCTTTCATTAAGATCTAGCTGTTGTTTAATGCATAAAATATCTGAAGAGCTAAGATGAAGTCAAGTGGTTTAAGATGCTTTTTCACTGTTGAAATGCAGCTCCAGCTGAGAATCTGGAGTTCCTAGCTCTATGTCATTGCCTATTTAAACCTTCATAGTTTCCTCCCTGGGAGGCTTTGCCCGCTTCAGATCTGGCTCTCAGAGTTTCTCTGAAGGACTGAGGACTTTGGATAGTGAGCCCTGGATCAGTGGGGAGCTCACGGGTACAGTAATGTCCACTGGGTCCTCTCACTAAAGGGATTGGAGCCCAGGCTGGTGGAATGTGGTGTGGTGGGTGCCGGTGGCATGTTCTTGGTCCCACTGATTAAAAAACCCAATCTCTGTCTGCTTGCCTGGCTCACCCTGCTTCTCTGTCTTCCTCTGCCATTGGCTGTCCTTCCCTCTTTCATCCTGCCTCTCCTCTCACTAGCTCCACACGGATGGGTAAAAAGGAACCTTCAGCACTGGAGACCAACACGAAGGGGGAGAGTGTCTTCAGGACATGTCCCCCAAGAGGTTCCACAGCTGCTGTGATTCTGCTCCGTGGAAATGGAGAAAGGGGCTGGTGAACCAGAATGGGGTGGCTCAGCCCTGTCCCTGTGAATGTTGGTGCTACCCTAGACTGGTGGCCTCTAAGAAACGGCCACTGAGACTTTGGCCAATGACATGGGAAATTGAATCCTAGATACTTGGGGGCAAATCTACTTACTAGGTGGGACCCTGAACAAGTTATTTGACTTCTATGAGCTTAGGTTTGCTTACATTTAAAACAGGCAGGATTGTTGAAAAAGAAGGTAAAATGAGACAATAGCTGCCTTTAGCGGAGGGCCTGCCACATAGTAGGTGCTCAGTAAATGAGAGATGTCATCATCATCATCATCATCATCACTACCTTCCAAAACTGGGAAATGTGCTTTAGTGTCCCCAGTGTGCATTTTCACAAAGGCACATCAATCTCTTCCTCTCTCCCTCCCTCCCTCCCTCCCTCCCTTCCTCTCTTCCTCCCTCCCTTCCTTCTTCTTTTCCTTCCCAACTGAATCAGTATTCATTGAGAGGCTAGTCTCCACAAGGAGCGGTCCTAGACCTTTTGACTTTTAGGGTCCCTGTGCTCCAAGAGCCCAGCCTGTCTGCCAACCCCCCGGCGCACCTTCTCTCCCCTCACCCACTCCCAGGGGGTGCGGCCCAGTGGCAGCCCTCGTGTGTTGCTGGCCCAGGCTTGGTCTGGCTTCCCTGGAGAGGATTAGACACAGTGGGGCTACAATGAGTCTGTGGCGTAATTTCTCCCTTGGAGCGTCTTGCAGGGATCAGAATGAAGCTCTCATTGCTCTGTGGCCAGAATGGCCCCCAGAAAAATCTGTGAATGACCTTCCCCTTAGCAGCAGCATTTGGGGCTTAATTGTTTTTTGTTAATCAGGAAAACAATTAATTTGGCTGCTGCCTCTTTGGTGGGGTGTTTTTTCTTTCTTTCTCTTTTTTTAATATAGGAGACGCTGCTAAGATGATCCATGTGATGTCTCTAGATTCAATTTCTCTCTCTCCCCAAGGCTAGGAACGACTCCTCTCTGTATCCATGACATCCGGAGACAGCAGGGCGAAGCACTGCGTTTTCCAAAGAAGGCTGGTTTCTAAAACTTAAATGTCTGCTTCCTGGCAATAAAAGGGCTTCTGCCCCCAGGCTCTCACACAGTCTGGGCAGAGGGAGGGAGGTGGAGGCACCAGAGTGATGGTCGCAGACCCATTTCAGAGTGGAGACCCAGAAGGCTCTGGTTTCTTCTCCCTGTGTGGCAGAAATGGCTCTCTGGCTTGGGAGCCACATTATAGGACTTCCCGGGGGGCCAGGGAGATAGGGTGTGGTGCTGTGTTCCTTGGATACGTTCTTTCACTCCCAGGTGTTCCTGGCAGACAAGGGCCTGGCTGGAGGCCACGCAGTGGAATGCCGTCCCTAGAGCAGGAGAGCGACTCCAGCGTGGAAGCCGTGGACAGTGGTGATTTAGCCCCCTGGAATGTTCCAAAGGCCCAAAACAGATCTGGGGATAGAAGCCCTGTGAATACTGATTACCCTGGAGAATGTGATCAGTAGTTAAGCAACCAGTCAGACACAGGTTGTCTTAGGTTGAGAACGCACGCTTTGCAGGGTGGCAGCACACCTTTGTCCTGTTCACTGATGAATCCAACAGCTTGGGACAGCTGGGCACGTGGCAGAGGCTCAAGGGTGGGCTGGAGGGAAGTGGCCGGGCCAGATTCGCCAGATTTGGCACAGAGAGTAACAGGCCTCACGTGATGTGTGCCAGTCACCTGAGCCTGAGCAACTGGAGATACCAGTTGTCTCTTACTAAGCTGCTGGCTTGGGGGATGATTTCTGACAGGACCGGGAGATTCTTCCCTGATGAGGAGTCAGTGATGAGGACCTTTGGCAGGAAGTGAGGAAGATGGAAGAGAACCAGCATTTATTGAGGAACTCCAGGTGCCTGGGGCCATGCTAGGTGTTTTCTGCCAAATGCGTTCTCATTTTTTTCCTTAAAATCATTGTGTGAGGTGTGTTCACACTTTCGTGGTTGAAGAAACTAAGGGTTAGAGGCCTGTAAGTGACTTACCCAGGATCACACAGCTAGTCAGTGGGGGGAGCCAGGATTCCCAGCTAAGTCCATCTGAAGTCAGAGCTCATGCTCTTTCCATGGCCCCATAGCCCTTCTCGTCTTGGGAACCCTTGGGTAGCATGAGCAGACCGATCTGTGGGCTCGGCCTTGTGGGTGGGGGGAGGAGGGCAGCTACTCGAAAGAGCGGGACTCATTTCCTCTCCTCCTTGGCTCTGACTCCTGGTCTGGCCATTCACTAGCTGTGGCCCTCGGACAAGTTGCGTGACCTCCCTGTGCCGCAGTTTCCTCACCTGCACCAGAGATAGCAGTAGTGCCGACTACACCGGTCGTTGTGAGGAAGGAGTGGGTAGAGCACGTACGACTGAGCCCGGGGCCCCAGCATGACAGCTGTAGGTTAACGCTGTTATTAGGACATGCTCTCTCTCTTTATATGTCTTGTGTCAATTGAGGGTCACTGTGTGGCAGATGGCTCTTAACCTATCAAGAAAAGCCTGGTCCCCAGGTGCCCTCTCCAGAAAATTAAATTTTGGACCAGGTTCTACTGAAATGCTGATTATTAAGCACTGGGGAAGCACCCCTTCATCTAGATGGCTTTTTATCACTGTGGCACAGGCAGGTAGGGTATTATTACCTTAGCTGAAAACCTGTGTTTAGCAAAGAGTTTGTGCTGGAGGTTTAGCCCTGTGTGCTATTGCTAAGCTGCTCTCAGAAGGCTTTGGAGAGGAGAGAGAGCGCGAATGTGCCGGTCACGGGGGATTACCTAAACCCCCACGACCTGCTTGTGAGGGGCCGTGTCGTCCCTTCTGCTGCCCAGCCTCTCTCCTAGGTAAGAATGGGGGGGGGGAACTGAAATCCCACGGAGGGGACCCGCCAAGTGGTGGTCAGTGCCAAAAGCAGGATGTGGACTCATTGTGCTTGTGGTGGTGGAAGGAAGAGGCCTGTGTGGGTTTGCTGTGGCTGCCATAACACAGTGGCCCAGACTGGGCAGCGCAAACGACAGAAGTGTGTCGTGGCCCAGTGCCGGAGACTAGAGGCCGGGATGGGGGTGTCAGTGGGGTTGGTGTCTCCTAAGGCCTCTCGTTGCCTTGCAGATGGCCGCCTGTTCTCTGGGACCTCACACCGTCTTTCCCCCGTGCACACGCGTCCCCAGTGTCTTTGTCCATGTGTTCTCTTCTTCTTTTTTTTTTTTTTTTAAAGATTTTATTTATTTATTTGACAGAGAGAGAGAGACAGCGAGAGCAGGAACACAAGCAGGGGGAGTGGGAGAGGGAGAAGCAGGCTTCCTGCAGAGCAGGGAGCCCGATGTGGGACTCGATCCCAGGACCCTGGGATCATGACCTGAGCCGAAGGCAGACGCTCAACGACTGAGCCACCCAGGTGCCCCATGTGTTCTCTTCTTATAAGGACACCATCAGATTGGATCAGGGCCAACCCTAGGGCCTCATGTTAACTTAATTACCTCTTTAAAGGCCCTGTCTCCAGAAAAAGTCACCTTCTGCGGTACTGGGGGTTAGGGCTTCAACTTAGGAATTTTTAGCAGGGCGGGGGACACAATTCAGTCCATAACAAGGCCTTTCTGGTGTTTATTGTTGGATTAATCCTACATGCTTTGGGGACCCATGGCTCATTCCCTCCACCTTTCAATGACTTTTGCTAAATAAATCAGAACCCTCATATTCTGGATCATACTCCATCTTCACCATGTTGCTGCAAGACAGACATCATCCCTGTTTCATGGATGGAGGCACCAAGGCTTCAGGCAGCTGTAAGTACGGCCTCAGTGTGCATGGTGGGTCAGCGGCAGAGCTGGCCCGGGACCCGCGGGACCTCCATATCCAGGCTTCTACCCTTTCCACTGGCCCGGCGGTTCTCAAGACATTTGGCAGTGTCTGGAGACGTTTTTGGTTGCTCCAGTTGGGTTGGGGGTGCTCCTGGTATCTAGTGGGTGGAAGCCAGGGATGCTGCAAATCATCCTACAATGCACAGGACAGAATGGTCTGCCGTCAAATGTCAGTAATGCCAAGGTTGAGAAACCGTGCTTGAAGATGGAACTTCTTGTCACCTGCAGAGGCTCAAGAATAGCTTTACAAGAAAAGGTGCTGAGGCCGAGTCCTGTCATGCCTGAATAACCACAGTGACCACCTGCCGTGTGGAGAACCACTGCCCTGGAGCAGTTGCCCCCAAATGTCCGTGCTGAGGAGCACCATGAAGGCACTGGTGGGAGCTAGTGTTTCTCCATCTCCTCTCCTGGGGATTCTGACTCTGGTTTTTTCTTTTTCTCCAAAAATTTTAAGAAGAATTTGTAGGTTGAGTAAGTGTCTCAGATGATGTTTATCATCAGAAGTTTGGAAGCGTCCTGATAACAGCTTTAGCGAGCACACATTGCTGCTGGTCTTCCACGGACCCTGCTCATGGTTGGGAAGATTGACCTTCATTTCATAGATTTGCCTTCTTTACCCACAGTGATGTAGAAGCTCGACATGACTGAGCACTAGAAGAACATGTTAAATTAAGTGAGGTGTGAGTGACTCAGAGTTTCCACCCTCCTGGGAGGTACATTTTGAGCTGCCTAGTGTTCTCCTCGTACCTCTTCTGATGGGCAGTGTGGGCGGCGTGTTGGCATGGTGGTAGACCTTGAGATTTGCTCTGAGATCTAGGGTAAGCTAGATGTGTTGCCCTGGATAAGCCATGTAGGTGTCCTGAGCCTCAGTTTTCTCTTCTACAAATTGGGAATAACAGTACATGCCCTCTATCTTTCAGGGAGGCCTTTCTTTCTTTAAGGAAGTAATGAGATGATGCTCTCAATTCTGTCTCAGTTCTTTAGAATCATCTGTGGACCTTTTCAGAGCTATGAAAAGCCCACAGCACACCGCACAGCTACTCATTCAGAGTCTTGAGGATGGGGTCCACATTTATTTTTTTAATTTTTGAGAGAGAGAGAACGTGAGGGCGCGTGCAGGAGCAGGGTTGGGGAGCGGCAGAAGGAGAGAGAGAATATCAAGCAAGCTCCATGCCCAGTGTGGAGCCTGATGCGGGGCTTGATCTCATGATCCTGAGATCATGACCTGAGCTGAAATCAAGAGTTAGACACCTCATTGACTGAGCCACCCCAGGCGCCCCAGGATCCACATTTAAAAGTAGTGCTTCTTTTAAAAGCTCCACAGCTAAGTCCCTTGAAAACTGTACAGCTCCCCAGAAAGTGCCTTGCAAACTGGAAAGTGCTGTTCTGTTAGAAGTTGCTGCTCCCGGCAGTAAATGGTGCCATTGCAGTTTCCTGCTTGGCCTTGTCAGATCATCAGACATATTTGACTACCTAAGCAGATGGTGGCATTTCTCGTGGATATTTTGAAAAAATAGGACAGTTTCCCATCTGCCCGCAGTGACTCAGGAGCTGCCTGTCCTTCCCAGAGGCAGGAACAGTTGTTGAACGTCCTCCGAGGATCCCTCTAGCCTCAGGGAGCTTTGGTGGTGCCTCCTGCCAGGGCAGGGGCCATCACGGGAGCACGCTGCATGCCAGCACAGCCAACCAAGGGCCACAGTGCAGGTGTAGAGACAGGGGCCGGACCCTGCGTGGCCCGTCATCCTCTGCCAGTGGGGATGTCTCCTCATTTGCCTGAGTCTGGGAGATGAGGGATGAGGCAGGAGACCTTCCTCTGTTGCCTGGCCTGCTACCCAGGAACATGGGGATGATAGTAGAAATGAACGGATCTTGCTAGCCAAAAAACTCTGGGCAGGGGTGGGGGCAGGGAGGATCATTGTGATTACTCTTATTATAGTTAATATGACTATGGGTTTCCAACTTCCCCAGGAGCAACCAGACTCAAGGTGAGACTGGCCCCATCCGGCTGTGCCCATGTCTCATCCCTTCTCTGACCCTCAGCCTGGAAGCAGGAGGAGGCTTGTGTGCTGGTGAGAGCCTGGCTGGGGGAGGGGGGGGCGTAACTTCCCCTGCAGAAGGGAAAGGTTTGCAAAAACTTCAGATTTTGCAAGCTGGAGCCTACAGATGCTCCTCTTCCTCTGGGGACAGAGTGGGGTCACCTTGAGGTGACTTTAGCATCCCTCTGAGGTGCCTGCAGTTGACACGTGCTCATCTTGTCTTGCAGGAAGTTCCAGTCTTGCCTTGGAACCAAATGCCCCAGATCTCGTTCTTTACCTAAAAATACTGAAAACCCATGGACCCCTCAGCTTATAACTACCACCTTGGTTGCCCCACTGCAGGCCATTCCTCCAGTGCAAGCCTGCTCTTTCCAGCCTCCTATGAGGACATCCCACTTGCCCTGAGTGTATGAAGCTGGCCAGTATCCTCCATCTGCTTGGGACTTTCTTTCCTGTTTTTCTTAGACTGGTGTCATCTGCTGGTCCACTCTGTGGGAAATGGTTCAGTCTATGCTGGTTATGCTTTGGGCTGTGAGGCCTCTGCCAGAGAGGCCCCTGTGTCTGGGTCTTTGAGAAAGCACCAGACCAGAAGGCTTTCCTTTCGGCTACCCCTGGGGCTTGGACCACTGGACTCTGTGCCCCACCCAGTCATGGCTGCCATTTTCTCACTGTGGGGTGGAGAAGTGAGAAACGATGCGGGGGCTAAGACATTGGGCTGAAGGATTATGGGAGTGAGTGTAACAAACTGTAATAGGCAGCTGAGTCATTCTGGGTAGAAATCTAAGAGTAAGGGAAAATATTAAAAGAGGAGAGAAAGTTCTTTTGCAACCACTTAGACCTCTAGATCAAGATAGTCCAGCCCTTTGGACTTCAAGAGAGAGAGGAAGTGCTCATGTTAGTTGAGGATGCTTAGTCATCCTGAGTATTGTTTATTATCCTCTCTTTCTCTCTTACACAGCCATACACTCAAGCATGTGCATATCTGCATGTGTGTGTGCATGCACATCCCTGCTGTGGGTACTCTGCTCACAGACAGGTGCCCACACAGGTAGGTGCCCACGTATATCACCTGCAGGTTTCCCCCAGCCCCTGTGTGCACACCTGCAGAGCACACATCCCTTTTCTTATTATCTGTTGTAGCTGCTGAGTGCTCAGGGGCTAAACTGGCTGCGTTTCCTCATTCCCAAACTGGACAATGTCAGTCTCAGTTACTTGCTACAGTGAGGACCTCCCCTGAGGAGGGACCCCTCAAGGGCAGGGACTATGTCTTAGTTGTCTTTGGATCTCTAGTTCCTAGTATGGTGCCTGGCACATGGTAGGTGCTCAGTAATTGCTTGTGAACCTAAGTCTGGGATCTGACGCAAGGTCATAAAATGTGATGTAGACTGCTGTCTGTCTGTCAAACACAGCCTTCTCTTCTGCCTGGTCATGCAGCTAAAATAAATTCTGTTAGGTTTGGACCTGGGACTGAGCTCTCGTAACAGAATGTGAATGGAAATGATAAGTGCCCCTTCCAGACCTGGCCCGTATGAACCTCCCACTGTGCTCCTTTGTGCCCTTTCTCCCTTCTGGCTGACTGGAGTGACGATGGCCCAAGGGATCCTTGAAAGCCTGGCACTGAAGGCTGTAGGACAGCTGCTGGCCAGGGTCCTGAATGATGATGTAGAGCAGAGCTATGTGCTCAACCTGAAAACCCACCCTAGATATTAGCTGAGGGAGAAATAGACAGCTCATTCTTCAAGCCACTGAATGCTTTGGGTCTGTTACCCTAACTGACACTCACCCTGTGACTGTGGGCCTTATTTATCAGCACCCTGGCCCCAGCTCCCGAGGAAAAGTTGTGTGCTCATGGAGCCCATAGTGCTAGGTTAGGCAGGAGAGCCCTCTGCTCTTAGATATACATGCCCCTCCCCTAGACCTCTGCTTACAAGACCCTTATAGCAGGCTCTGGGTTCTGATTCCCAAAGGAATAAGAGAAAGACAGAGGAATAAGGTCAGAGGGGTTTTTCCCAGAAAATGGATCTCCCAGATTTATGGCGACAAGATGATCCTGGTGGCTCTCTCCCCAGGTCCTTATGCTGTTCTGCCTGTCTTCCCATTAGAAAAACTGAAATAATCAGGGTGATCTGGGTCCCTGTGGTATAAGGAAGAAGGACTTATTAAGGACAGCATCGTAGGGACTTAAAAATAAACTATTTAAAGGGGGAGAGAGTGAAACGATGTGGTGCAGAGAGAAAGAGCCCTGGGGAGAAGCCAGAGGACATGACAGGCATGCTAATATAATGGGCTGTCAGTCAGGGGTGCAAAAAGGCACTGTTTCCTCTGTAAACCCACACATTTATTTTAGCTACAGTGTTTGGCCCCATCTCAAGGCCCAGGGTCACCTTCTGTCTTATCACTGGTACCATGTAAGCTGTACAGTCAATGGCAGGGATGGACGACTCACGTGGTCTGGGATGCTCAGAACATCTTTTTTGGGAGGTGGCAGTGAACCGGGCTGGGACTTTTCACAGCCATTGCCTGACCTTATACTATCCCTTCTCAAAGGGCTAAGGACCAACCCCTGATGAGGGACCCGGGACCCCTAGCCATAATTGTTTTTAGGGAATGTAGTAAATGAGTACGTGTATTTTCGGCAAATGGGAGAGTGCATTTAAAGAGTAAAATAATTACAATACTATAAAGTAATGCATGATTACTGTAGAAAATGGGAACATTCAAATACTTATAAAGAAAAAAACTTAAATGCCTGCAATGCCATCCCTCAGAGATGACCACTATCAACACTGTGATATATGCCTTTTTCTTTGTGCTCTTCTGCCTTCCCTCCCTCCTACCCACCCCCCCTTCCTTCTCTCCTTCCTCCCTTCCTTCCTCCCTTCTTCCCTCACTTCCTCCCTCTCTTCCTCCCTTCTCTCCCACACCGATCTGACAGGTCTGTCATTCTGTCTATCTAGTTAATGTTCAAACAGTATGGGATTCTATTCTATATCTTTTCTATACCTGTTCACTTAGCATACTTCCATATCATTAAATAGAACATAATTTTAAATAACTGAGATATACTGTGTTACATGACTGAACAATGGACGAGGTTCTTTTGTTTGTAATTCTTTCCTCACCTATGGGATCTCTATGTCTTCATTACTGAAAGTATGGTCAACATGTTGCATGGTTAATGCATCAACATCCTCTGGGAGCTTGACAGAAATGCAGAATGCACACTGAGCTAGAACGTGTATTTTAATTCTGTTCCCAGGTGATTCATGTGCATGTTAAGGCTTGAGAAGCTTGGGTCCAGTCCTGTGGTTTTGGTCTGATGAACTTACTTTTCATGCATGCATGCATTCGTCATGTAGTATAATGACTCAGGCACATGCAGGGCAGGAGGGAAATAGAAATGACTAAGAAACCATAGTTCCAGGCATTGAGGAGCTCAGAGTTCACCTTCTAAAGAGAAGACAGACTTTGGGAACAAAATAAACATAACCTGCCCTAGAGGTCTGTGGGAGTACAGAGGAGAGAAGCATCTAATTTTATCTGCATCCAAAAATGCTTCACAGAGGAGGGAATGATAGAGCTGGTTATTGAAGGATGCATAGGAGTTTGCTGGGAAGAGAAGAACATCTACACAAAGGGGACAGCTTGTGCGAACATACGGGCACATGGAACAGATGCTAGCAGGGCAATGGGCTGGAGTGTGGGTCTATGCAGACCTGTTAGAAGCGATGTTAGAGAAAAACCACTGTGGGCAGCTCCTTAGAGGCCGTGCTTATCATATGGAGAGCGTTGGCATTGGCCTTTAGGTTAAATGGAACCCCAACTTAGCAGATGAGTGTTAGAAACCATGTGGTTTGATTTTTAGTCTGGTTCCTTTGGCAATTGAGGGAGGATGGACTGATTTGGGGAAATAGTGATCACATAGGTGGAGTCCTGGGTGGGAAGTGGCCAGGGCCCCATGAGGGTTGAAGAAATGCAGTAGAACCAACAGGGCTTGGTGACCAATCTGATGGGGTGTGAGGGAAAAGGAAGCATCCAGGAAGTGTCTGAGATGATCCCTGCCAGATTTCTCTGTGTGGACTGTGAGTACATGGTCAGTTGTCTTCTTGAGATGGGAATACAAGACAAAAAACAGGTTTGGGGTGGGCAAGTGATGAGTCCTGTCATGCTGTTTTGCTCCCCCAGTGATCATGGTAACCTTCTGTCAGCTCTGTTTGCCTGGAATGCATGCCTCACCTTCATCGTCTGCCAAATACCCAGCCTTTCTTCCAGGAACGATCTCCAGAAATCACATCTGTGACCTGAGCTAAGTGCAGATGAGACGTTGATAAGTATTTGCTCTCACATGACTGTGGAACTGCCCAAACATGAATGTGCTAAGACCTCCTTTTACCTTGACTTGCTGTGAAGAAAAGCCTGACTTGGATCCACGAAGGCACTTTGAAAAACCAGAAGTATCTTATTACAGGGAAGTTTTGACCTGTGAGATGGCCCCACAGCAGGGGCCCCCAAAACAGAGGGCTGGCAGAGTTTCAATTTATCCTATACCCCAAAGTCTGTGCGCACTGGGGTTTAATTGTTATCTTCCTCTTTCTCACAGCATCAGATCCCGGCGGGACTGAAGTGGAAAATGACAGGGTTCCAGGCTTTCTGTTCTGCAGACCTGCCAAGTGTGTTTGCCCAGCCCTGTGCCCACTCTCCCTGCTTCTCGAGCTGACATGGACCTGCAGCCATTTCTTTCTCTGTGTGCTTCTGGCTTGGTGTAACTCACTGAGGCATGGAAGTTTTAGCAGGAAAAGGGCACTTAGTGGAGAGGGATTGTGGATTCCTTGAGAAGCTGTCTTCCCTTGGTGTTTTCCTCTTGGGGCGGGGGTAGTGCGTTATTCCCCTTTTACTTGGTGTCCACTGGTACTGGCTGTGGGAGGCCTTAAGTTTTCCTGCCTTGTCCAGTATGGTAGCTACTGGCCACATGTGGCTTTTTAAAATTTAAATTTGACTCATTAAAATTAAATAAAGCTAAACATTCAGTTCTTCAGTCACTCTAGCTCCCTGTGTGGCTGGTGGCTGTGTATTGAACAGCACGGGTATGGAACATGACCATCATCACAGAAAGTTTTATTGGACAGCACAGTTTTATTCCAGTGTGTCCAGGTAGTTCTTGAAAGCTATAGGAACGGAGATGTGTGAGCTAGGATCTGTTTATTTTTATTTTTTTTTAAGATTATTTATTTATTTATTTGACAGAGAGACACAGTGAGAGAGGGAACACAAGCAGGGGGAGTGGGAGAGGGAGAAGCAGGCTTCCCGCGGAGCAGGGAGCCCGATGTGGGGCTCGATCCTGGGACCCGGGATCATGACCTGAGCCGAAGGCAGACGCTTAACGACTGAGCCACCCAGGTGCCCCTGTCCACTTTAAAACGATGCTTTTTAGAGACTAGGAATCACCAGACACCTTAAGTTAGGGGAGGACAGGTGGCCCACAGCTCTCAGAGGCCTCATGGATACTATAGGGACCATGCAGGGAGCCAGACTAGAGAAGGTGACTCCCCGAGGTAGTCCTGCAAAGGGCTGCATCCTGGCAGCTTCAGCTCCAGGGCCAGAGGTACCACTGCATTTGGGGAGCACGCAGGTGCATTTGGTCATAGTGTGGCCCTCTAGCTCACTGCAGAAAAAACCCGCCCTGCCTTCAGCTTCGTGCACCTTTTCCGCGGGTCAACAGACCTATGGCCTGCAGGGTACCTGGATCAGGCTCTGTCTTTACGCTGTGTTCCTCTCATCTGTGTGGGAACAAGATGGCTGATGCTGCTGTTGGTCTGTTAGCATTGGGGACCTGCTCTCCAAGCCCCTTCTGTCTGCTCTGTGCTCTCCGGAAGCCGCTGATGGGCTGGGCATAGCCGTCAGGGTGGTCCGCCAGCCTGACAGGAGGCCCAGCTCATCTCTGAAGCTCCGACTTGCTCCAGGAGAAGCACTGCCTGAAGTCTTTGTTTCCCTTTCTTTAGAGACACTTCATAAGCCGAGCTGAGTCTCGATGCAGGATGAAGAGCAGAGCAGAGCAGCTCTTGGGGGGAAAGGCCACTGAGATGAACTGGGTAGACACTTACGGGAGAAGCCTCCACACAGGCACTCATGCTTAGAAGGTGATGACCTGCCTCTCTCGCCTGAGCTTTTTCCCCCTTCCCGCCCTCCCTTCCTGATAGTGGGCAGAGGGGCCTGTGTCTCTCCCTCACCATTCTCTTGTCTCCCTGGCAATAGTTATGCCTCTTCAGTGTACCCCTCTCCTGGGTCTTTTTGAGGCTGGACTTTCTCGGCAGGGCCATAAATGAGATGTAGAAATGCAGGACACATAGGACCTGAAGCCAGCGGGCCTCCTTCTTTCCCTGAAGCCAGGGGAATGCTGAAGAAGGCTGTTACAGCTGTGAGCTTCCTTACCCTGCTGAGGGCAGCTCAGAGTGTTTTGTCCACTTTTGCATTAGCTAAACTGATTTCTTGTTTCTTCCTGCTTCCTGGAAGGGATGAGGGGGTGGGTCACTGCCAGACCCATGCCTGCAGGCCTTCTTCCCCCCTTCCGCCTTCACCTGCTAAGACCTTTTTAACTGGGGCACACAAAAACATTCGCTGGCCAGTGGGGTCAGCCGAAATCTGCCTTAGGGCAGAGTGTAGGCAGAGTCATGACAGTTAACAGAAACTTAGCTGTCACAGCAGAGTAAGGCAAGAGGGAGGCCTGCTCTCAAGCAGGAGAAATTGGTTGGATACAGTGGGATTTTAGGAACATCACTCTGTCTAAAAGTATACCATCTAGAATTGATAAGGTCTGAGATTCCACTATTAGAGATTCATTCTTTTGGCTCTATAAATTGTCTTTAGAAAGAATTAAAATGTGAATATCCCTATTTGTGGGTAGGCCCCTTTCTTGAGCATAAAATAGGTTATAGAAAATGGGGCAGAGAAAAATTACCTGGGATGAACTTGTCATCAAAGTGTTGAGCAGATTTATATACAGAATAATCGTGGTTCATCAAAGACAAGCTTTTCTTATGTCCCTATTTTATCTGGGATTGGTTCCAATTAGGTGGTCTCGATTGAGTTTCTTTAGTTTGTGATACAACCGAGATCAAGATTTTCCTCCTTAATGCCTTGGTTTCCCATATTCCATTCTGTCAGTCAGTCAGGGACAGAATGAGAACTGGGCCTCAGAAACACCTGGGCCCCTATATTACATTCTTTCTCTGTTGGACCACTCACAGTCGTTACAGATAACCCAGGGAGCTCAGTTCCAATGGCACCTGCTGCCTTCCTGCCCTGTGCCCAATATTTATTCAGAGAAAACTCACAAGGCAGACCTGATGGGCAGAACCCTATTATCATTTAGGATGTTTTCAGCTACAAAGAACAGAAAACTTAAGTAAATGATGTATTAAGTGATACATTTGTTAAGTTACATAGCAAAAATCCTGGAAGCAGGTGGGGGCGATTTCAGGCTGGTTAATGTCTGTTCAACCCTGTGGTCAGGGACCGTTTCGTCACAGGAGTCTCTTTCTATCATTTGAAAATCTTTTTTTTTTTTTTTTTTGGTGGAAGCTAGCCCATCATTCTTCTTACATCTCATTGGCCAAGACTAGGTCACATGACCCTTCTTAACCATAGACCAGGATCCATGCCTTGCCCTCCTGGGGAGGGAGGGTAGACATAAGTTCACTTTTCCCAAGGAGATAGACCCAGAGAAAAGTGTGAATGTGGAAACCAAATTGGGATCCACTGGCCAGGAAGAAGAAGGTGATGGGTTTGTGTGGTCACAAGGGAAGTCATGAGGGCACAAGGAAAAACAGACCCAGGTCTCTATTTGAACTTCCTATCAAGCCAGGAAACCCACAGTCCCGGGAAAAACTGAAGAACATGGATAGTAGCCAAAGAAACACTTGAGTCCCCAGGTCGATGCAGCATAGAGGCAGTTCAGTGGAGTTCACCAAGCAGTGATCTGCATGGAGTTAGACAGGGAAGGACTCCTGGGAGAGAGATATTTTGAGCTGGATTCTGGAGAACAGGTTCACTAGACATGGGCTGGCAGGAAGGAGGAGCAGACATATGAGGTGGGATAACAACAGTTTACAAGGCAGGAATGTGGGGATCTGTCCTTTCCTTGTGAGTGTGCATGTGGTTGTATGTGGCATTTGGGTCTCACTTGTGATGACACCATAAGATCCATGAAGGTATAGACCGATCTCTCCCTAGTGTATCCCCAATGCCTAGGATAGCCCAGAGTACTCTAGTAATGCTTGTTGTAAAATTGAATTGATTATGATTATCTGGAACAGTGGAGGAGTAGGGAGGAGGCAGGAATGAGCAGCATACTAGGGCAGTTCCATGCTCCTTTTATGGGTGCATTAGAGTCCCTAGGACCAGGGAAATCACTCTCAACTCCCTCAGGACTTCTGCACAAAGGAAGTGACTTCATCTATTAAGAGCCCCATCCAGACAGAAATCTTTGTGCTTCTCTTTGTTCCATTTCTTTGTCAATGAGCCAGGCTAGGTTGTCCGCTGAGGTCAGGAAGTTTGGCATCAGATGGTGTCCTGGCTAATAGGATTTTTCCCTCTTCTATGAGTCATGGCCATGGAGGGTGCTGGGGAGCTGTGTGAATACCTGAGGAGGCAGAGATGGTGTGATGGGTGGACTGTTGGGAGGCTTTGTCACCTGGTGTCTCCTTTACCGCTGGAGTCAGGTCCCATCCTGGCCAAACCTGAGTCAGGGAAACACAAATAATTTGCAGGGCCAAGGGCTGAAATGAACATGGGGGCCTCTTGTTAAAAAACTAGTGAGAAGTTCTGGAGAGTGACTGCAGAGCATTAAGCCAAGTGTCATGCCTTTCTAAGCCCTGGGTCCTTCTAAGCATGGGACAGCTAGCCAGATGGCAGGGCTTTGAAGCCACGCCAGGGGAGAGCCCTCACATCCCATTCCTAAAGGGCAGAAGGAGAGGTTCCTGGTGTTGTCTCGGTCAAGAACTTTGTCTCCTTACATATTCCCAAATTTATAAGTGTACAACAGCATCGTGCTGGTGAAAGTCACTATTTTACAGATTGCTGGGGCTCCTTTTTTTCAGAGGAATGAGGGAAATAACAGGGTGATTAAAAGCAATTAGTTACAGCAACAAAAGAACAAAGGAAACAACAAGAAAGCTATCATGCAAATGTGCGACCATTCACTGCCATTCAGCCTTGGGGAGCCTCATGGTATATTCAGAAGTTTCTGCCAGTCTGAATTATTAGTCCCTCTATACTTAATATCATGCCTCTGCACAATTATTTATTTCTTTATTATTATTTTTTCCCTCAGCACATTAGTAATTGGCCTCTTCCATCTCCTGGTCTGTGGGCTTACCTGCTATCTTGACTAAAACCAGCAAAAAAAGGCAAAGGTAGCTTAGATCCTGTGGGAGGCTCAGCCAGACGGAGGCACCCACGATTCAAGTCTGACTCAGTTCTGCTCTGTAGGGACTTTGGGAGAGAGGAAGCTGAGAAGTGCCTTCCTGAGGTCTCCTGGGCAGCAGGATTCAGAGTAGTGAGTAGGAGTGGCTCATGCTGCTGTCTGTGGTCCTGAACCATGATGGTGTGCCTGCTCCTTTCAGATCCAGCCAGACATTATGGAATTTGGGGACATTGGCCCTTAAAAAGAAAAATCCCACTAAAGACCCAACAGACACATTTCAGACTGCATGTGTGCCTACGTTAAAAGCACTGCATTATATTCAAAATACATCTTCTTGCTTTTTAGCGTAAGAGTTAGAGGGTTCAACTAAATGACCGAAGGGGAAGAGGTTTGTTTCTGGCCTCTTGGAGAGTTCAAGCCACAAAATGTGTTGGTCTGGGGCCCTCATCCGCCAGACTTCACCTCAGCAACTCCACGCACATGCGTCCCCCCTGGTCTGGCTTAAGTCAGGACCCAGCCGTCTTGCTGTCCCACCACTGGGGGAATGCCACTCCTGAGGGTGTTGCATGTAGGTGTCAAGAAGGTGGGATCCATCTCTTATCAGCTCTGAAATATCTTCTCAACGAATGAATGAGTGAGTGAAGAGCTCAGACTCAGAGGGAGGGACTGGGTTGTGAATGTTCGGATGATTTGCTGGGGTTTAGATGATAGAACGGGTCTTACGATGAAAGAACTGGGCTTTCTGCTGAAAATGCTTTGGTCCAGACTCTACTACTTAGTGGCTTTGTGACTTTGGGCGTGTCACTCAGCATCCCTGACCCCATCTCCTGGAGGCAAGATGGAAATAAATATTGCCACCACCACCACAAGGGGGGAGCCAGTCACAGATAGCGGAGCACCTCACCTCTGGTTAGGAATCTTTGTTCTCTCCCCACACACCTGCCTCCGGGCTGTGGCTACTCACGCGTCCACCTGCACTGCCCCAGAAGGAGGGACTGCCGGGACGAGACAACCAGAGTCTATTGCCAGGTTCTCAGACGATCGGCACTGTCTGAGAGTGGGAGTGTTGAAGACCAGTCATGACCTTGTGCTCAGAGGCCGTGGGAGCACGTGCAGGCCACAGGTCCTCTCCACGGGTGTCCCAGTATCTGAGCTGAGTGCTTCTGCTCTTCCTCCAACTGAGTCAGGCCTGAGAAAGGGGAACATGGATCTTGGCCCCCCTCTAGTTGGTGCTTCTCAACTGAAGCCCTTTGTCTACATTCCACCTCATTACCATCCACCACTGCCCCACCCCCAATTTTCTGATCTGATTTAAAAAAAAAAAATCCAGTCTCGCTATTGAGCATTGCCATTCTGTCAGGGAGGCAGCCAGTCTGACAAATTAATCAGGAAGAAGGTGCTTGATGAGACTGCTGAGAGGTTAATTTGTAACCCCTCCCAAGGAGCACATTTGCTTTCTGGCAGGGGCCTTCTGCAGATAGCACCACGAGAGCTCCAGGCACCTGGGAGCTGCCTTCTCCACTGCTGCACAGGCCTGCCCTGGACAGGGCCACGTGGGCGGTGCCAGAGCAGCTTCAGTGGCAGAGTGTGGATTCTCATGCCCCAGGCATTGGCTTAGGAACAAGCCCCTAGGTTGGATCCCATTGGGGGTCCTGTTTCCCCTTCTCTGCTCCTCACCTTCTCCCCTTTCTGCTGGAATGTGGCCTGTGATTCCTCACCTCAAATCTGGGTCTCTGTCCTCAAGATGCCCATTTACCCCACGGCTGCCTTGGCCTCCCCAGGACCTGGTGGGAGGGGAATAGGAAGCAAGCTCAGCATGGCTGATGGCACCATTTAGAAGAGGAGGCTGGGGAATGAATGGTCCCTCCTGCAGCTCAGCCTCATCTCCTTAATGGATCCTAATTACCCCTGTCCCGCTTGTGGCTTCTCTCGAGGGCTCACCTATCCTGATGATGGATGAGGTGAATGAGAGAGGTGGCCAGCTGGGGCTGAGGAATCCTCCCCTTCTCTCCTGGGGATGGGGCGTGTGGGAACTTAAATCAAGCTCAAAGATTTTTTTTAAGATTTTATTTATTTATTAGAGAGAAAGAGAGAAAGAGAGAGCAAGAGCACACGAGCGGGTAAGGGGCAGAGGGGGAGGGAGCGGGAGAGAATATCAAGCAGACTCCCTGCTGAGTACAGAGCCTGACCCGGGGCTTGATCCCACAACCCTGAGATCATGACCTGAGCCGAAACCAAGAGTTGGACACTTAACTGAGCCACCCTGGTGCCCCAAGCTCAAAGATTCTGATATAGGGAAGGGACCAGGGCACAATGAGCTCTTCTCCCCTCTTATCCCTTAAAACTTGGTCCAGGTGGTTTTAGCTTAGAAGGAAGGTGATGGGTGGGGAGAATTGGCCCTTTTGGTGGGAAGCCCTGGGAATACATGGCCAGAGAGATGGGAGAGGCTGTCAGCCTCGTGGAGGACTGACTCCAGGGTGGGACAGAGAACTAGGTTTTATGACACCAGTGCCAGGTCAGTGGCAAGCCCACATGCACTCGGAGAAGGCCGGCCTCCACCAGAGCTGAGTGGCTCTTTCTAAGTCAAGGTTGTGCTGGGACTGATCTCAGGCTTATTCCATATCTCCACAGACACATAACCAGGGAGGACTCAGTAAATGAACTGCAGATCATGCTGGGTCCCAGACACAGATCTTTGACCCCATGATCAGCAGGAGCAGATGCTAGATGACAGTGATCCTGTTTTTCTGCGGATTCTGCTTTTAAGTCGCATCTACTCAGGAGGAAGGAGTAGAACCCCCTCTTCCTCGGCCATGATAAGGTTTAGTGAGCTCTGGGAATGAACAGTCCCAATATAACTTTGTGAGTTATTATTATTTTGTCCCTTGTTCTGTGCTGTGACTATGTTACAGCTCCTTGTAAACATTGTGTATCTTACTCATTTGTGTCCATTTGGCAGTGTCCACTCCACCTGAGACTGGGCTGATGCTGCTTATGGCGGACACACGGCGTAGCAGATGGGGTGAGCCAGGGGCCAGAACTGAGCCTGTCTTCACAGCTGGAATGTTTGCCCCAGGTTTCCAATGAGGGAAAGAGAGTGTTATTCCCCAAGAGGTAATAGTATGAGAGGCACTTCCAGTTCTTTCTCCGTGTTCCCTCTCTGGACCTGCTTTCCTGATGGCTGAGGGTGAGAGGGTCTGCGGGAGAGGGACTGTGTGCGGCTGGGTTCTCTCTTCCCCGGGAGGTTATTCTCATGCATGGGCTCTCCTCCTCTGTGTGTCATAATGTGGGACAAGGCCTTTATTTGTGCAGCTGTGGTAGCTAGCCTCCAAGTGGGCCCCCACGCATCCTTGCCTCCTGGAATTCATGTCTTTACATAGCATCTCTCACACTGAATGTGGCTGACCTGTGTCACCAATAGGAGAGCCCAGAAATGATGCGGTGTGGCTTCTGAGCCTAGGCCACAGAAGTCATTGCAACTTCGGTTGGTCTCTGGGATCACCCATTCTATGAGAAGCCAGCCACCATTCCACAGACACCATTGTGGGCCGAACTGTGGCCCACCCCCCATTGATATGTTCAAGTCCTAACTTGCAACCCTTCAGAACATGGCTGTATTTGGACACAGGGCCTTTAAAGAGATTATTAAGGTGGAAGGAGGTCTTTAGAGCATGCCCTAATCTGATATGTCTTCTGTCCTTCTAAGAGGAGGAGATTAGGACACATATGCAGAGGGCAGATCCTGTGCGGCCACAGAGAGAAGACACCATCTCTAGTCAAGGACAGAGGCCTCATAAGGAACTAGTCTGGCCAATACCCTGATGTTGGATTTCTAGCTTCCAGAGTTGTGAGAGAATTAGTTTCTATTGGTTAATTCCCCGGTCTGTGGTACTTTGGTGTGGAAGCTCGAGCAAATTAATATACCACTCAGGCAGCCCTATGAAGCTGCCCCCATGATGAGGAACCTCCTTGGCAGTCATGTCTGTGAACCATTTTGAGAATGGATCCTCTTGCCCCAGGAAGCCTTAGGTGATTTCCGCCTCCCAGCTTTCAAGTTTTCTGAGGCTCCAGGCGCCGTGAGGCAGACTCAAGACATCCACTGTGTATCTATCTAAACTCCTCACTCACCAAAACCATGAGATCATACATGATTACTGTATTTTGGGACGACTTGTTACGTGACATTATAGAACCATACATCAGGTCCACTGTGACTGAGACATTTAACCTGTGGTGAAGTGAGAAAGGCCATTGTGAGGAGCTCATCTGGCCACCGATCTAAGCTGTGCACCAGCAGAGCAGTGTGTCCCGGATCATGTGGCGAAGCCTTCCTTGGGAGGGACAAGCCTACAATTGCAGAGTGTTCTCAGATGTCTGCACAGGCTGCTGTGGGCTGTGGCCGGGGGGTTGGGGGTGGGTAGCAGGGCAGCCTGGCCAGGGGAGGAGAGTGGTTAAGCACTGCTCTTTTTAATTTTTTAAATTTATTTTTTTAGAGAATTTGTGACAGGGGGGATGGGGAGGGGCAGAGGGAGAGGAAGAGAGAAAATCTCAAACAGGCTCCACATTGGCCTGGAGCCCAGTACTGAGCTTGATCTCACAGCCCTGAGATCATGACCTGAGCCGAAATCAAGAGTTGGACGTTTAACCGACTGAGCCCCCCAGGCACCCCTCACGCACTGCTCTTGAAGAGAGCCGAAATACTGGGAAGGTGTCAGCAAGAGGAGCCTGGACACAAGAGACCACAGAAGAGGGAGAGGCTGTGATGCCAGGCCAGGGAGGTGACACCAGGCCCCGAAATGTGGCCTGGGCTTTCCTACTGCAGATCAGAAGGCCTCCCTTTGCAGTGAGCATGAAGGGACTCCAGTCCCTCAGTAAGGAAACTAATACGTATTGAACATCTACTCTGTACTTTATTTTGTTTTTATTTTTACAATAGCTCTTTGAGATAGTATCATCTCTGTTTTTCACATAAGGAAAGGGAGACTCAGAAATAGATTGAGAAACTTACCCGTCACATCACTGGTAAATAGTGGCTGGATTCAGATTCAGGACACCTGCCTCCAGAGGTTCTGTTTTTGCCTACGTCGTGGAGTGTTGTGGAAGGCGACCTGGTGTGGTGGTGTAGACCACGTGCTCTAGAACGAGACGGCCTGCCTTCAACCCCTGGCTCTTCTGCTCACTAACCTTGTGACCCTGGGCAAGTCACCTGGTCACCCTGTGCTTCGGTTTCCCCATCTCTGAAGTAGAGACACTAGTATGTACCTGGGTTACTGTGAGGACTCAGAGTGGTAAGCCAAGGACTTGGAGCAGAGCCTCGCACAAAGGAAGCACTTTGTGTGTTGGCTGTTATTGTGCCTTCAGCTCTGCAACATGACCTCTCAAGGACAAAAGGATGTGATTCTCCTCACCAGACTGGACCTGCCAGTGCCTGGACTAGACACAGAGTACCTCCAAGGCTGTTGAATCAACCGTCTATGTGTAAACAGCTCCTCTTTCCCTCTCCTCCTTCCTAATTCCAAACCAAGCAGCTCAAGCTTATGGGGGCAGCTAATGGCTCCCAACGGATCCAGAACAGTCTCCCCTTAGCCACTGTGGGCTGTCCAAGTCAGAGCCCCCAGGACAAGAGCCCTTTCCTGGAGATGGAGCTTAACAATCACATTCTTTTTTTTTTTTTTTTTTTTTAAAGATTTATTTATTTATTTTGAGAGAGTGAGAATGAGAGAGAGAGAGTACATGAGAACGGGGAGGGTTAGAGGGAGAAGCAGGCCCCTCGCGGAGCAGGGAGCCTGATGCGGGACTCGATCCCGGGACTCCAGGATCATGACCTGAGCCGAAGGCAGTCGTTTAACCAACTGAGCCACCCAGGCACCCCTAACAATCACATTCTAATGGGAGATGGGGGACCTGGCCTGCAGACAGAGGGGTGGTCAGTCCTTTGTGGACACACTGTTTCATTTCTGTACCCACACCCTGTGGGGGGTTGGGGACAAGCAAGAACCTGTGAGGGTGGGCTTGGGGGCTATCAGAACAGTGTCTCCCTGAGGGGAAGGGCCTAGGCTGGGTTTCCAGCTGCCTGCCTTCCAAGTTGAAAAGGAGCAGCTAAGTGTTATTGATCCAAACTCCAGGGGGAAGATTTGCTAGGAGGTCGCTGGCACCAGCCCATCACTTAGCTAGTATTCATTATTCAGTGATGGGGTTGGGGAAGAGAAGGGCTGGCACTCTGCCGCCAAGCCTGGCCTCCCAGGAGAGGAGATGACTTGGGAACTGGGAGAGACAGACAGCCAAGAAAGGGTCAAGGGCGATTTGCTCACATCCTGGGAGAAAGGGTGTTTGGGGGATGGTACTAGGAGGAGTCCTACCTCCCTGGCAGCCCTGGGGCCTTCCAGGTCCTGGAGCCTCTAACCTTTGGCTAGAGAAGGGAAAAAGGAACTTTGGGTGACACTAGACCTGGCCCCTCTCTGATGGTGCTTGTGTATTCCTGCTTCCTCAGACGCCCACGGACATAAAATGTCCTACCTATTTTGAATGATGTATTGTGATGAAACTAGCTTGTACAGTGACAGAAATGGTAATTAAGTCCTGAGGCCCTAAAGCGGATCAGAGTAATGCACTCAACAAGATCCAGAAGCCATGGATTTGGCCACTTCCCAACCTTGTGATAGGCCAGCCTGAGCCTAGAGTTGTCGAATTAGATCATGTTGATGAAAGTGCTTTGTCACAGGTAACACGTGAGACAAATGTCAGCTGTCACCATCACATTGTTATTATTATTATTCTTATAATCATTATCACATTCTCAGAAATACATGTCCAGAAACAACACAGTCTTAACAACAGCTGTGAGAAGTGATGGCGGTTGGACGGGAATAAGAATGCTCATTGCAGCACTATTTGGAAACGACCCAAAAGCCCACAGAATGAAGAATGGGTAAATAAGGTATGATATTTTTACAAAATGGAATATTTTATAGCAGCGGAAATGAATGAACCACACATAACTACATGGGTGGATCTGAGTAACATAATGAGTGGGAAGGAAAAGTCCTAGAAGCCTATACCCAGTATGGTATCCTTGTCTAAACTTCAAAATTAAAACTAAAAAGTATAATACAAAGCATATACCTATAGGTGATACCACTGGAAAATAAAGCAAAAGAATGATAAGCACAAGCTTTGATATTATGGTTACTGGTGGTGCAGGTGGGGAACAGTGAGGGGGGGAGACGAGGCTAGGTGAGGAACACACAGATAACGTTGTTTGTGTTGTTCTAGATTTGGAATTGGATGGGGAGCAAACATGAGTGAATGTGTGAATGAATGAGTGAATGAGCACACAAGCCATTCATGAAACAATGCTGGTAGAGGGTCATAAACAAGGATGATGAATAGTCCAAGCTGAGTACCTAGAACCTGAAATGCAATTTTTTTTCATTTAAATAAAAGTGTGGGGGCGCCTGGGTGGCTCAGTCGGTTAAGAGTCTGCCTTCAGCTCAGGTCATGATCCCGGGATCTGGGGATCGAGCCCCGCATTGGGGGGGGTCTCTGCTCAGTGGGGAGCCTGCTTCTCTCTTTCTCTCTCTCTCTCACTGTCTCTCAAATAAATAAATAAAATCCTAAAAAAAAATAAAGAAAAGTGTGATGTTGAGTGGATGTTTAGCACTAGATCCCCAAGTTGATATTCCAGAAAAGTCAGTAAGTTTTTTCTAAGGGTGCTGGGGGTGCCTCTATAGCAGACTGTGCCCAGAAATACCCTCATTATACAGCCTTTTAGGGAGAGGCATGTTCCAGTCTCTCTTACGTCCCGGTATAGGTATGGTGAAGGATGCATAAAGTATGTATGCCACTGGGCAAGATTTACATCTATAACTAGTACCAAACTATGATAGTGCTTCTATAAACATTCATAAATTCTTTTGGTGTACATCTGCATAAATTTCCTGTGGTAGTATGTCTAGTAGTGAAATTGCTGGGCCATAGAGTAGATGTATGTTCAACCTTGGTAGAGGCTGCAGTATTTGGAACTGATCGTACCAATCTGTGCCCTCACCAAGCACAGTTCAGATTGTACTTTCTCCACATCCTCGCCAGTACTTAGTATTGTCAGTCATTCAAATGTTCATCATCATGTTGGCTGTGAGGTTATATCTCACTATGGTTTTATTTTTTGTTCCTCCTTTGAAGATTACTGAGGTTGAGCATTTTTTCACATATTTAGTGGTCCCTGGGATATATCTTCTTATGAAGTTTGAGTCTTTTGCCCACTTTTCTATTGTGTAATTTATTATGTTCTTTCTGAATTTTGATACTCTTTATATATTCTGTATATGAGACCTTTAGGAGGATTTATATATTCAAGATATGTATAATTGGGAGAATATATATTTTCAAGATTGTCTTGGCTTTTCTTGGATCTT
Organism: Zalophus californianus; assembly: GCF_009762305.2. Classification (NCBI taxonomy): domain Eukaryota; kingdom Metazoa; phylum Chordata; class Mammalia; order Carnivora; family Otariidae; genus Zalophus; species Zalophus californianus. Next base: position 85,604,352 of record NC_045606.1, read on the forward strand.
TGCATTTTCATTTAAAATTTAAAATAGATTCAAATTTTATTTATTAATGAAGAAAACCCAAATGCTCACGAACAGGAGAGTGGATAAATAAATTGTAATATAATCACACAAAGGAATATTACACAGCAGTCAAAATGAATGAATTTCTGTAACATGAAGCAATATGGATGAACCTTAGCAAAGTAATTAATACTAAGTCGGGGACGAAAAAGTTCAGAAGATTACATACAGCATAATGCCCTTTTTTATAATGGTAAAAACAACTAAAAAATCTTTGCTTTAAGAAATATATACAGATGAGTTAACACTATATTAAAAGAAAGTAAGAAACAACAGACTCGTGATTCAGGGTGATGGCTATCTTAGGTGGGGATAACGGGAGGATGGCATGGGGAATGGCTGCATAGGTAGGTGAAAGTTACTGTGAAGATCTTAGCTTTCTTGTTAGTTGGTGGATTTGAGAGTGCTTATTGCATTGTTAAAATATATATAAATACTTGAATGAATGACTACTGATGAAATGTTATATGGATTGAGGATTATGATTAATCTGAATTAGTGCAGTTTAGGTTGATTATACAAAAAAAAAGGTTGGAAAGAAAGGATTACATGAGGACACCACTGTCATCCCCTTTGTTGTGAGGAACCCCCCAAGACTATCATGGACTGAGCAAAGGTACCAGTGTCAAGATGCATAATACATATTAGTAAAGCTTAATTGCTTTTATTTATTTATTTTTTAAAGATTTTATTTATTTATTTGAGAGAGCGAGAATGAGAGAGAGAGAGAGAGCGCACATGAGAGGGGGAGGGTCAGAGGGAGAAGCAGACTACCCGCTGAGCGGGGAGCCCGATGCGGGACTCGATCCCGGGACTCCAGGATCATGACCTGAGCTGAAGGCAGTCGCTTAACTGACTGAGCCACCCAGGCGTCCAAGCTTAATTGCTTTTAAATTTGTTTTTAGAAAAATAGAGATAGAGGCTTTACTTTTTTTCTTCCTGCACCCCAGTATGTCTTGTGTATTCCCTGGGGTGTATACCTGTCTCTGCCCTAAGCAAATGGAATTTTAAACCAACTTTCATTTTAGATGGATCACCCAGTTGGCATGTGGAAGATGAATTGGCATTTTAGATGAATCACTTAGTTGGCATGTGGAAATCAAATACTTTCTAGAGCATTTAGGAAGCTATTGATACACTCCCACTCAGAAAGGATAAGAGCCTAAAGAGTGGTCTTGGGAAAGGGAAGGAAACAAGGAATTTGAGAGGTATGTAGAAGAAATCCGTAAGACTTAGTTTCCTTAACAGTAGAAGACACAGGAGCTAAAAGAACTGTCTATATATTATTCTCCACTAGTGACTACCATTCTCTTAGAGCCAAAATCTCTGTTTGCTTCAAACTCTTGGGCCTGTCACCTTCCTGTAGAATGTCAACACTTTTATATGCGTCCCAGGGCAATTTCAACCTTAAATGTGATGCTTACTCACTGAAGGACTAATTGGTGGCACCCTCCTTGCTGACAGCCTTCAGGTGTTGAAGGGAAATCCAGCAGCCCGTGATGGGGACCGATGCTGCTGAAATCTGGAGGCTGGTCTGGCTTGAGGGTGAGGATTTTTTTCAAAGCTTTTATTTTTAAGTAATCTGTATATCCAGCATGGGGCTCGAACCTTCAACTCTGAGATCAAGAATTGCATTCTCCACCGACTCAGTCAGCCAGGCGCCCTGAGGGTGAGGTTTGCCTTTCAGGGAAGTACCATACAGCTGCCTCTCAGATCCCTGAGCTTGGGCTCTTCGGCTTCCTCTGACAGCCTGTCAGTCATTTGCCTTGGATGCTTCCACAGGTTGATTTTTTTTTTAAGATTTATTTATTTGAGAGAGTGAGAGGGAGGGAGGGCTCACACAAGCAGGGGAGAGGGGCAGAGGGAGAGGGAGAGAGACTCCTCCAGCCGACTCCCCACTGAGCATGAGCCTGATGCAGGGCTTGATCTCAGGACCCTGAGATCATGACCTGAACTGAAACTGTTCCATAGTTTGGAATCAAGAGTTGGATGCTTAACTGACTGAGTCATCCAGGTGACCCCCCTCCCCCCGACAGGCTGATTTTAATTGAGAGCTTCAGATGGATTATGGAGTGGGCTTAGAAGAACCATGATCCTTGAGGGTGATTTGGCAACAGGCAGGTCCTCTAACCTTGGAATTTTGGGAAAGAAGACCATATGTTAGGCCACAGAGACTGAAAAGGCTTAAAGTATTTGGGGCTAGACGGTCACATGCCCCCTCAGGGAAAACAAAGGCTTGTCTTGTTGGGGTACCAAGTCAACAACCTACGTGCTCCCCCCATCCCAGGCCTTCCTTTATTTAATTGTAATACGGAGGTGTAGAACTAAATGAGCCTTACGGTGTCGGCAAACATGGTGCTGTGAAGAAAGCAAGTGACATCGCTGGCGAGCAACCCATCCCCACCATCTGGGAGTCGTGGGGCCTTGGGTGAGTTAGGAACTACTGGGAGCTCTGGTCTCCTAGTCTCTAGTGTCCCGGAGCTGGGGGATTATGTAAATGAGCATATGTGACAATGCCTAGCCCCTGGATGACTCTCACAGAACATCAGATTCTTTCCTTTGCTTCTTGGTTGCCAAATGGAAGAAGTGGTGATCTGGGCTGGCTCTGGATATATGCGGAATTACAGTTGTAAGGGGGCTTCTGCATGCCTGTGGGGCCCACTGGAGGTGTTTCTCTCCAGCTGGACTACTTTCCCTTGGCCCCGGCCCGAGCTGGGAAAGAGGTGGATTAGCAAGGAGCTTGCATGGCATAAAGGAGCGGTCTGGGGCTCTGGAGTCAGGAACTGTACTGTGGGCACGTTACTTACTGAGAGAATTCATCAAGAATTAATTCATGGAAAGTCAGTTCATTGCTTTTGTTTTGCCAAATGGTGATTTGGTTTCCCATGCATTAGGAGTCTTGGGAAAAGTACTTTTGGCAAGGGAGGCTGCCTCCTAGAGAAATTCTCTGGGTGAAGGGCACTGATCCGAATGCAAGTTTAGCGAGTGCTCGGCTCTGGAGTAGGAAGCAGTGTGCTTGTGGCCCGATATGCTGGAAGCTGAGTCCTGCAGTTTGGGGCTGATGCTGAGCAGCTTCTCCCGCTTTCTGCTTCTGTCTGGGCTCCCACTGTGACCAGTGCAAAGAAGTACTTGACAGAGAGGAGGGAGGCTGCTGAAGGAGAAACTGAGCCTCCAGGAAAGGAAGACCGATCTTCCTGGCATTTCTCTCCAGACCCCGGGGGACTCTCTCCTCTTTTCCTTGAACCTCTCTTTTCACTGCAGGACAAAAGAGAAGGAGTCAGGTGGCACAAGGGGTCAGAGGTGAAGATAATGGTTACGGGAGATGGCAGAATGGAAGCTCTTATTGGGAAGTGGCATCTGAACACTGCATTCTTCTTGTAGGGGGTCAAGATTCTTTGCTTGCCAGCAAAGGAAACAAACTAGTCAGTTCACCTAAGGGGAGCTCCCAGCATGGAAGGGAGGCTGGAGGAGGGGCTTGAGGATGGGCAAGAACCAAGACAGTGCTCAGTGACCCCGAAGCAGCCACCTCCTGGTCAAAATGTGACTGCAACCAGTTGTTTTCTGTCTCTTTGTTCTGATGCTCAAGATACAAAATCCAGAGAGGGTATCTGATGGCATAGTTTGCATCCTGTGCTCTTTCATTGTCTGGAAAGGGTGGCGCTTCCAGTTACCCAGCCCCCAGGCTGTATCTAGTGGAGGAGAGGCAATTCCAACTCAGGAATTGAGCTGAAGAGAAAATAGATAGCAGGAAACCAGATGATACAAATCATGGCAACTGGGCAGATAGCATTTAGAATGTGCTAGCCACTGTTCTGAGTGCATTACGTATGTTATCTCCTTTAATCTTCCTCTGTAGGCAATGAGGATGTTGTTATCATGCCCATTGGACAGATAAGGAACTGAGATCCGAGGAAGTTTAATCATATAGCGAGCAAGTGCTACAGCTGGGATTTGGATCAGAGTTTGGTTCTTAAGTATTCTGTGGAATACTGTCTACATTACTACTGTTCACTTGAAAAGCAGCTTTGGGAAAATCAAGGAATTTAGTAGTACAAAAGAAAGCTGGTTTGCTCAGGGTTTCCAAGAGTAGAAGGAAACTAGAGATGTTCAGGGGTTCCACCATTTTGGTCTCCCAATTCCCAAAGCCTCTTCTGTCAACTCTCCTCTGGAGCATCTTGTTCCTCTTCTCAGGGGCAGGTGGCCCTGCTGAGGAGGTGGGGAAGAGGTAGGGGTTGCGGGGGAGATGAACATGAGCTTGATTTAACAAGGCAAGGAAAGGAGAGGTATTACACAGATTTAAGATTTAACAAAAGGAGAACAAAATTGACATTTTATTGACTTGCAGTAGGAGTTGTTAAAGACAGATTACTGCACCAAGGGTAGAGTTTGATTGAGAGGTCGGGAGAGGACTCAGCCATCAAAGGCATCCAACTTGAAGGCTAGTGATACCCCCAGGGGCAAGGTGAGCATATAAATTTGAGCTCACGCATGGATACTTGCCAGCACACACACACACACACACAAAACCTGAGCTTCTCTCTTAGTCCCAGAGGCCAGGCTCAGAGACACTGGGTGAAGTGGGAGTGAATTAAAAACAGTGTGCTAGATTTAATTCTTACTAATACCCCCTTCACACCCCAACCTGATTGATCCTTGGGCCCACTGGGAACTTCAGGGGTGGAATTCCTCACGCTTTAAGGTAGAAATAGGATCTTGAGAAAACACCCCATTGCTTCCAGTAAGAGAATGATTCCATTTCAAAGCCCTTTCCTCAGGGACTCCCTGCAGGCTGGATGGTCGAATGCAGAGATGCAGAGTTTGTCGGATGGGCACAGAAGCAGCCCACAGAGGCCTGCTCCAGAGAGTCTGGCACTCTGGGATCTGCCCTGGGGGAGGGGTGGCTGGGGGCAGGACAGAGAGACACATGGCAGGGGGAGAGTGACGGGGACACAGAGGGAACATGAGGAGCCATCCTGCTTAGACTGCAGCTCAGGAATCCTTCACAGCGGTATTGGCATGTGTGGGTCTGGATTCCGGGTTGGGTGATGATGAGTCTTGTTGCAGGAAGCCTTTGCTCTGCGGGCCCTTTTCCTCATGGATTGCACCCTCTGCTCCCCCATCCTAAAGCTGAGGGGCGCCTGGATCAGTGTTTGCACGGCCTTTGCTCTGTGGGCCCTTTTCCTCGTGGGTTGCACCCTCTGCTCCCCCATCCTAAAGCTGAGGGGCGCCTGGATCAGTGTTTGCACGCCTCTTTCTCCTTTGCTCCTGTGACTAACATCACGTCTCTGAGAATCCTCTCATGGTTCTCTTTCTCTTCTTAGCTCCTGCCCCTGAGGCCGTGACTGTAGCCATTGGAAGACCTGTGACTTCCATGTGTAACCCTTCTCTCCCCTTAGCCCCTGTCTCCCTGGGGAGATCCACTGCAGGCAGGGTGTTGTTATTAAAAGCGACTTCTCACATTCCTCACAGACATCTGTTAACAGCTACTGGAGGGAGGGGCACTGAAAATCCTTCTCACCCTATTTCATTCCCCCACCCCTACCAGCTGGGTTCTTCTTTCGGCTCTCAGACAACTTCTGCACACACACCCCACCCCCTCTTAACCCCACATGGTCCCAGGTTCTGCTTGGACTGAGCACTAGAAGAAAAGGAACCTCTGGTTTAGCAAAAGATTTGAAGGTGACCTTCATTGAGCCCTAAGAGAGATAACAATCTCTCTGCAATCAACAAGCCTGGTTCCTCTGGATACTAAAATAGCAACTGTGGAGTAAATCTGCCCCCCCCCCCCCCATCTCCACCTCCTTCCCTCTCTTTTTCTTCCGGACAACACAAAGAAACTCTAGGGGTGAATTGGGAAATCACAGTCTCTTTTAACAGCCTGAGAGCCTGAAAAGAAAGTTCCCATTCTGTGCATGTATTTGCAGCTCATCAGCACAGGAAAGCTAATTTCTCAGCACTGTCGCCACCACCTTTCATTCAGCAAACTCTGTCCTTTCATTTATCATCTTACTTGTTCAGTCAACAACCCTGAGTTATGACGGTCCAGAAATGGTGCACCCCATTTTAGATGGGAGGGAACCAAGGCCCCAGGAAAGAAGGTGCCTGCTCAAGGTCACCCAGGGATGGAGTGTCCAGAGCCAGAAGATGACTGTTTGCTTCCTGAGGGTTCCTATACTAGATTTCCACTGGGAATGTAATGTATTTTCAGGGCTTGATTGCTGGACCTTGGGAGCATTTGATACTGGTATTGTTATTTTATAGTGATCTTAGCACCCTGCTGCTGGTTCCCACCCTATTCCTCTATTCCCTGTGCTGGGCCCAGAGCTGTTGTGCAGTGATGTTGGAGTGTACAGTGGGTGGTTGTCAAGGTAGGAACTGATGGAGTGGGGAAAGAAAGATCCTCCACTCTCTGGCATGTGGTGGGGGACAGAGATTGGATTTGTCAGGGTTGGAGTTAGCAGGGATATGGAACATATGTTTATATATGGCAGCAAATTATTGAAGGGGAAAGAAGAAGCTGGCAAATGGAATGATGCTGATATGTCTTTTTGAGGAAACAGAATAAGAGGTGGACCCAGTAAGTTGATGACCCTGCATTCAGTTCATATTAGAGCATGGAAATAGGATGGTCCTACTGAGGGTCCCCCCCGCCCAACCCAGAAGACCCTCTTCAGCCTTCCAGAGAACTGATGAGTGGTAGTGGTTCAGAACCAAGGCAAAGCTGGTTCTTGCATAACTTCTCCCTGTGGAAAAGGGGATAGAAAGGGACCATTGTCAGGTTTACTTTGCAGATAGATCCTAGGACCATTAATTAAAATTAGAAGGATACTTAAAGGTTATCTAGTTCCACCTCTTCAGGATTCAGATGAGAAAACTGAGCTCAGTGACATGCCCAAATGAACATGGCTACTAAGCCACAGAATGGAGATAGAACCCAGGTTTGCTCAACTTCTAGTCTACTGATCTGCACATGCATGAGAGGAAATTCACCACGGCTGGGGGAACCTGCTAGAAAGCAGTAGACTGAACAATTGCTAGAGTGCACAGAGGAGTAGGAATAATTCATGTTCCCACCAGTAAGAGTGGAAAGATCTAATAAATGGGGCATTTTGGGTAGAATCCTCAGAAGAGTATTTTCTCAGTAATAGAACCCAAATACCTCCAGGCTAAGAGTTGGTGTGGACCTGCCCTAATGAAGACTAAAAGCCAGGCTCAAAAGAATCAAACTGATGTCAAGTAACTTAACTCTGTATGAGAGCAAAATCCAACACACACACACGCACACACACACACACACACACACACACACACACACACAGTTATAACACATTAAAAGAAGGAAATAAAATGAACAGGAGAAAATTCAGTTAATAGAAGTAGTCCCAGACATTATAGAGATGATGCAATTTGTAGACAAGTATATTAAAAACACTATTATAAAAATTATCCATATATTCAAGAAAGTATAGGAAAATATATACATGAGGAGGAAGATATAAAGAAAGATCAAACTGAACTCTTAGAGATGAAAGACAAAGTATCTGAAATGAAAAGTATACTGGATAAAATTACAGTAGACACGATGCTACAGAAGTAAACTCAGTGAACTTGAAGAAGCATAAAAGTGATTCAAAATTAAGTGTAGAAGAAAATGACTAAAAAACAAACCTAATGCCAGGGACCTATGGGACCATAGTAAGTGACCTATTTATGTATTTGGAGTCACAGAAGGAAGAGAAGATAGGGTGGGATGGAAAAAAAATGTTTCAAGAAATAATAACCAAACAATTTCTAAAATATGAAAAATAGGAACCCACTGATCCAACAATTTCAACAAAATCAAAGTGGAAGAAACATAAAAATCACACCAAGGCACATCATAATCAAATGACTAAAAGACAGAGGTAATCAGGAAATTGCAAAAACAGCCAAAGGAAAAAAGACGTGTTATGTGCAAAGGGGCAAAGATAAAAATGATAGCAGAATTCTTATCATAAACTAAGCAAACCAGAAAGTAATGGAGCTACATTTTGAAGCTATGCTAAAAAAAATCAACAAAAAAACCCCCCTCTCAACCTAGAATTGTATACCTAACAGAAATATCTTTTAGCAATGAAGGTGAAACAAAGACTTTTCCAGACAAACAAAAGGTGAGAGAATACATCACAGCAGACCTGCACTAAAAATAAAATTGAATTCTTCAAGCAGAAGAGATATGAAAACATGAAAATGTATACCTACAGAGGGAAATGAGTTCTGTAAGTGGTAAATATATGGATAGATGTAAATTGCTTCTCATTTTGAACACATTACATAATAATTGACTGTTTTAAGCAAAATAGTAATAATGCAGTTTGTGGTTAGTAGCATCAGTTGAAATAAATGTATGAAAGTAGCCAAAGAGAGGGTAAGAAAAAATGGAAGTATACTCTTGTGAAGATCTTACTCTCTATGTGAAGAGATATAATGTTATTAGAAAGCAGACTGGGATAAATTGGCGTACTCCAGGGCAACCACTAAAAAAATAACATGAAGAGATAATCTAATATTGGCAATAAAATGGTGTCATAAAGAATACAATTAATAAAATTAATAAACAAGGCAAAAGTGAGAAAAGAAAGAACAGATGGCACAAGTAGAAAGCAGGTAATAGGATGGTAGATTGAAATTCAATCATATAAATAATTACACTAAATGTAAATAGTCTAAACATTCCAATTATAAAAGAATTGTCAGGTTGGATTAAAAAGGGAAACCCAGCGATATGCACCTACAAGAAACCCACGTTAACTATAAAGAGCAAGAGGTTAAAAGTAAAAGGATGGAAACAAATGTGCTATGCTAACACTAACTGAAAGAAAGCTGGAGACACATCAGACTTCAGGATATGGAAAATTGCCAGCGATAAAGAGGGACATTACATAATGATAGAGTCAGCTCACCAAGAAAACATAAAAATCCTCAATGCCCAGGTTTCTAAAAATATGGCGTCAGAATATGTGAAGCAGAACTGATAGAACAGGAAGGAAAAATAGAAAACCCCACACTTACAGTTGGAGACTTCAATAGTCCTTTTTCAGAAATTTATAGAACAGTTAGACAAAAAGTCTGTAAGGTCAAGGAGTCCTGAGCACTATTAACAAACTTGACCTAATTGATAGTTATAAAGAATTCTACCCAGCAAGAGCAGACTACATATTCTTGTCAAATGCACACAGAACATTCACCAATGTTCACCAGACTGTATTCTGGGACATAAAACAAGTCTCAATAAATTGAAGAAGATTAAACTTATGTAAAGTATGTTTTCTGGGCACATCAGAATTAAATTAGAAATCCACAAAAGAAATTTATTTGTAAAATTCCCAAATATTTGGAAAATTAATAATGTATTTTTATATAATCCATTGTTCAAATTATATGGAAAATCACAAGGAAAATTAGAAAACATTTTCAATAAGATAAAATTACCAATAACAGGAATGAGAATGAGACATTACTGCGAATCTTGCAAACATTAAAAAAACAATGAGAAAAAAACAACTTTATACCAGTCAGTTTGATAACTCAGATGAAATGGACCGGTTCCTGGAAAGACACAAACTACCAAAGCTCACCTAATAAGAAAGCAGTAATCTGAGTAGCCCAATATTTATTTATTTTTTATTTTTCTTTTTAAAGATTTTATTTATTTATTTGACAGAGAGATAGCAAGAGCAGGAACATAAGCAGGGGGAGTGGGAGAGGGAGAAGCAGGCTTCCCACCAAGCAGGGATCCCAATGTGGGGCTCGGTCCCAGAACTCTGGGATCATGACCTGAGCTGAAGGCAGACGCTTAATGACTGAGCCACCCAGGTGCCCCAATAGCCCAATATTTATTAAGGAAATTTATTCTAAATCTTTCAAAACAAAACAAAACTCTTTTCCCACAAAGAAAATTCCTGGCCCAGATGGTCTTACTGATTAATTCTATCAAACATTTAAAGAAAAATAGTATCAAGTCTACACATACTCTTCCAGAAAATAGAAGAGGTGGGAATACTTCCCAACACATTTTTATGAGGCCAGTATTACCTGGATACCAAAACCAAAGACATTACAAGGAAAGGAAACTATATTCCACATGAATATAGGCACCATCTCCTTAACAAAATCTTAACAAATCCAGATCCTTCAACATATAAAAACTATATCCTGACCACGTGAGGTTATTCCAGGAATACCAGGTTGGTTTAACATTTGAAAATCAATCGCTCTAAAAAAGAAGAACTATAGGATCATTACAACGCAGAAAAATATGAAATAGTTATGGAAAGTTTAACACAATCTGTGCAAGACCTTCACACTTAAAGCTATAAGACATTGCTGAAAGGAATTAAAGGCTTAACTAAATGGAGATGTATACCATCTTCATGGATCAGAATTCTTAAAACTTAATATTAAGAGGACAAATACGTTGGTAGAAAAATGGGTAAAATATTTAAACAGACACTTCACCAAAGAAAATATATGAATAGCAGCTGAGCACAGGAAAAGATGATCAGCATTACTAGTCATTGGGGAAATGCAAATTAATACGACAGCAAGCTACCAATATCACTAAAATTTAAAGGGCTGACAATGTTGAGTGTTGATGAAGATGTGGAGCTGCTGGGAATGCAAAATGGCACAGCCACTTCAGAAGGCAGTTTAGCAGTTGCTTATAAGGTTAAACATTCTTTTACTCTTCCTTCCAGAAATCCCACTCCTAGGTGTTTACCCCAGAGAAGTGAAAACATATTCACATAAAGACTTACACCCCGATGTTCATAGCAGTTTTATTCTTACTGGCCCCAAGTTGGACACAACCCAGATATCCATTGACAAGAAAACAGATAAACAAATTGTAGCAAATGCGCATGATGGAATACTATCCAGCAATGAAAAGGAATGAACTTCTGATCTAAGCAACAACATGAAGAATCTCAAAAACACTGTGATACATGAAGAAATCCAGGCACAAAAGACTACATAGTTTATCATCTCATTTATATCACTTTAAAAGGAAAAGGCAAAACTGTGGAGACTGAAAGCAGATCAGTGGTTGCCAGAGAGGTAGGGGTATGGGACTGGGGGCTAAAAGGCACAAGGTAACTTTTGATTGTGACAAATATTCTGTATTGTGAGTATGGCAGTAGTTGAACGTCTTTGTATATTTGCTGAAACTGTATTAGATACTAAAATTTAGTGAGTTTTATTGTATGAGAATTACACTTGATTAAAACTGATTTAAAAAGTAGATACCTTCTCTGCCTGATTTAGATTCTGAGTTGAGGAAAGTACTAACCAGTTGTCATTTCTTGTGGTGTAGAATACTGCTATCTCCTGGGGTAGGGGGTCCTGAGGGCAGGAGGTGGGGTGGAACACGTAGAGGTCTGGGAGGGGTGGGTATTACTGCATGAGAAGGATGGTCACAAACTCATCCTCAGTGCAACTTCATCCTGGGAGGACAGCCAGTGTGTTTAAGGAAAGGAGAAACTCTGTGCCTTTCTTAAAATTGAGTTATTCAGGGGACAGAGGGGTGGGAAGTGTGACTGGGATGCATGACACAACTCTGCAGGCTGCATTTGATATGTTGCTCTTCTAAGCCACCTAGTTTGTTAAGGCAGCCCTGGAATACCAATATAGCTTGGTGCTGGCCACAGCCTCCCTTTCTGGCGTGACCACCCACCCTTCCTCTGTAGGAATTCTTTGCCTGCAACCCTGGTGCCCGGGAAGTTATTTGTAGAATAACCTTTTGCGTGATTGTTTAATGGTCAGGCTTCTCTGATTGTAAGGAAGAGACTAACAGAGAATTACAAGGACACACAAGGATTTACAAGGGAACGTGGGGAAGCTGGAAAACCACCCATTTAGCTGCTCGGCCACCCAGATCCTAGTTTGTCCCATCCTAGGATGTACAGAGGCTCCACATAAGGCCCACATAAGGTGGTGCCCTCAGGGAGCACCCTGAGCTTAAGTGATTATTCTCCATGGTGGTTTCCAGACTCAGGGTGACACCCATCCACTGGGCTCAGTAGATGAATTAATATTCACAGAGCAGTGAGAACCAGGCTGGTATGTAGAGAGTGCTGTGTAAGTGTTACCTCCTGACCCATCTAAGTAAGGGATGGCTTCCCTTGCATTCCAGCTTTTAGATGATTGCTTTCTGTTCACACACTGAGCCCTGGTCCAGTTCTCAAGTTTGGTGTCTCCTTATTTAACAAGCATCCTTTACAAATGCTAGGAAAAGAGAAATTGGGAAAACCCACTTGGATCCCTTTTCTTTCCTTTTTTTTTTTTAAAGATTTATTTATTTATTTTAGAGCGGGAAGGGGCATAGGGAGAGGGAGAGAGAGAGAATCTTACGCAGACTCCCTGCTGAGTGGGGAGCCCAACGTGGGGCTCCGTCTCACGACCCTGAGATCATGACCTGAGCCGAAATCAAGAGTCAGATGCTTCACCAACTGAGCCACCCAGGTGCCCCTTGGATCCCTTTTCTTAATCAGAAACTGTGTATATGGACAGCAGTAAAGGCTTGTTGGATTTCTCAAAACACCCACTAAAAATGAGTAAAGATAGGAAGCAAACTCTGGATGGATGGATGAATGGATGTATGGATGGGTGAGTGGATAGATGGAAGAGTTTGCCTTGACTCAGGTAAGAAAAGCAAAGGGAAGGATGAATTGTGTGAAGGTGTGTACATGGCTGGACAGAGGAAATTTTGGAGGACATAAGTATATGCTTGTGTGTCCTTTGACCCTCTTCAAATAAGAACTATATGATAGATTGAGATTTAATAGGTTTAATATTCCCGCCCAACACCGTGTGCTTCACATCTGGATAAAAGGAGCTGTAAATCCCTCCACGCAGAGTGGCTGGGCCCTGCTTTTCTACCCTTCTCACTGAGATCTTACTTGGAAATACAGCTGAACAGTCAGTGATGGATCATAGCATCTGTGGAACAGCCCAGATAAGGAACAATTTGCATTTTCATGTGATAATTCGCTTCTCTTGGCGTTTTCAGATTACCGTTAGAGCCACATTAATTCTGTTGCCATAAACTACCACTCTGTACCCAAGTCACTGGGAGATGGGGACTCAAGTGGCGGGTTTGTTTGGCTTTACGGGGGGTGGGAAGAGCTCTCTTTCCTTAAGCGGGGCATGTGAGCCCGGCTGGCTCCTGGAGAGTGCCTTTGGTAGCAGCTCCATGGGGCAAGGTTGTAGCTTCTCAAATCTACCTCGAATTTTCATCCTCCCCGTCTGTATGTTACTTAGTTAAAAATAAACTAAACACAAATCACTCCCCCTCCTCCCCTGCCTCACAGTGCAGAGGAGACGCCCTAACCTGCAGGTAGCTCTTTCTCCTTTTGTTTCAGGAAGCATATGCTTCAGCCGGTAAAACCGTGTAAGGCTCCTACAACAGGCTTGAGAAGGGTAGTCTTGGAGGAGCTGTCCTGAGGGCTGCATGAGCTCCCTAGCCCTGCAGAGCAAACCACTGTCTGATGCTTGTCTGCCTGCTTCCTAGTGGTCGCAGCTACTTCAAGAGGCGCCGTGTGGCCAAGGGGGACCAGTCTGTCACCAGCCACCGTGGGGTCTGGCAGAAGGTGGGCGGTGTCAAATGAAGACAGAATCAACCCTTAACCTCCCGAAGTAGGGCTCCTCTTCTGTGATATCTCCAGACTGAGACGTAGCACGGTCTGCTATCCGCCCCAGCCACTCATTTTCTTCTAACCTTCACGATCCAGGAAGTTCCTAATACTCATCAGAAACCCTTATTGCTGTAGTGCAAATCCATTTCCTTGCCCGAAAGCAGAGACGAGTCATTCTCGAACTCTTGAGTCTACACATCCCTGCCTTTCTTAAACAAATTCTCAGAATGCTATCAAATAAGTTAATGAGGAGACTTGTAAAAATGAGAATAATTTCTCTCTATCCTAATTTACATTTGTCCATTTCCTGACGTTCCATTCTATTAAACTTTAATTTGCTCCCCTCTTATCCCGAGCCTTTCAGAGTCTCACATTGGGGATTTTCTTCACACAGAGTCTCCCGGGCTCTAATGGGTTATACTCACGGGCAGGCAAGTTGTCGCTAAAGTGATTTCTAGATTGCCCACCCAACTGCTCGGGGCACACTGGCACAGAGAGGCCGTGTGGCATGTTGGGAAAGCAGCGGAGATCATTTTGTTAAGTTCTGCTTATTTTTATTTTAGTAGCCTCTGTATCCCACTTTGCAGCAGTGGTTTTGAACGACTTTCTTTTGCAAAATCGTCCAGTCTCTGTACCTGTGAACTGAGGGGCAGGGGCCGGACCACCTCATGGGTGGTTACTTAACAAGTAACACAAGTAAAGATACAAGTTACTTAACTTGTATCTTTAAATTATACAAAGAAAGCCTGCGAATATAGAATGCTTTTTGTTCCTTGGAAAGGAGCACCAGGAAAGAAATAGATTAGATTGGGCATTATAAAATTGCCATTTATATAGGTCAAAAATGGTTAACTATTGCTGATTTCATATGGTCCGATCTAGTACAGTCTTACCTCATTCATTCAGATGAATTTGAGGAAGTTTGGTCTGAATTTGCTGGAGTGTGGCAAAAAGTCTGAATTATGAGATCATTTTGAGAGATGCAGCTTCATTACATTCAAGGGCCTACAGTAAGAGGAAATAGGTCACCAAAATAAGGTTCCCTGTAAGTCCATGGAGGGATATCTTTGGTTAATAAAGACAACTTGTAATGAATCTACACATGTGTTTTGTAAAGCATCCTTTAGTCTAAGGTGTACTTGACAATGCTTGAGGAGTTTATTTGTTAAAGTAGCTTTAAATGGTTTCCTTCAAATTTACATATATGATTAGTTGGCTTACCAAATCCTTCCTTCAAAAACAGCAAGTGTATGCTGACGTTCACTGGCTGAATTATTACTTATTCCAAAATAGTGGATTCCAAATTAATGATGCTTGACTGCTCTATTCCTGACCTTGAGGTTGGACATTAGGTTAATGAAAATCAATGGAGACCAGCCCTCAAGTATTGGGGAGGAGAAAATATATTTGACAAAAACATATGTGACTTGAAAAATGAGGCTGGTTTTCTTGTGTGGCTCATATATTGACTCCGGAGGCAGTTTCCAAGGCAGAGTTCCAGCAGTGTTTCGGGTAATAGCAGCAAACTTGGAAGGAGTCAACAACATCCCACAGAACTGCCTTGAAGAGCGACGTAATGTGAATATACAAATTCCAACCCTTTGTGGTTTTTAAAAAAAATGCTCGCATATGCTTATTCTCCTAGGGAAATATTTATTCCTTTAAGAAATAGTTTTTAAAGGTTCCCTCTAAATAATGACAATTTTTCCACTACATTCAAGTTTATTGGCAAGCAATTTTATTCAATTTTCTGCTTACCGGAAACCCTGAGGGGGTGGGCGGGTGGGAAGATGAGGGAGAAGGGGGTGAGGATTGGCGACCAGCAGAAACACAGAGTAATAGATTGTTTGATAAAATTGGAATCAGGTATAACTTTTAGGAGTACACCGGTGGTGCAGGGCCAAGTCCATCCTCGTGGGATGCGTCCCCTATGATGAAAGAGGATTCTAGAGGAAAACTCCTTTCTCAGGGTGAATGGGGGCACACCCCACCTTGCTCCTTTTTCCTGCGCTGTCCTCTCTTGCTTTGGAATGTCAAATAGGACTCAAAGGAGGGGCAAATCTGATTAGGTCACTGGACAGAACTGACTCAGTTTCCCGTTACAGGTCTCTAAGAGCAGATATGACCTAAAAAACGGGACCAGATAAAATATGGGTGGTTACTTAACAACGCCAAACACAAGAGACCGATGACAGACAGGTTCTGTATCTTGGTAGTTAACTTAGTTCTATGCATTTTGTCAAAAATGCATGAACCCAGACAACCAAAAAGAGTGGTTGTACTGTATGTAAATTAAAACAGCTATTTAGGTGTGAAATGAGACTAGCCCTTCCCTTGGTAGCCTGCCAAGTGGATGCCCTGGTGGTGAGGTCTTCTGGGTTCCTCCCTCGGCGAGTGTGGTCGCCGACCAGAGCACGTCATGCTTGCCCCCGCTGCCGTGTCCCTGCCATGAGGGGAGGAAAACTGCGGTCTGCGTGGTCCTCTCACTCGGTGTGTGCTCCGTGATGCGTTGCAGCACTTGCCCCCATGTGACGGGAGCCCCATGGGTGCCGCTTGAATGGAGCCTTGATCTTGCATGCTGCTGTGTTCAATCCAAACACTCTGATCTTGTCCTTGGCAGAGATTCAGTCAGGCAACATCTACACTGGACACCTACTATGTGCCAGGGACCCGGAGTAGTGCTGGGAATCAGGGACATAAAAAAAAGATGGAGCCCCCGCGCTGGAGCTGCTCCAGTGGGGGAGCCAGATGTGTAAACAGATAATTAGAGCACTGTGTAATTAGTGCTAATGGAGGCATGTGCAGAGTGCTCCGGGGCACAGAGCAGTGACTAGCTAAGCCTCAAGTCATCGCCCTTCAGCCGCTCCAAGAGAGTTGCTATCACTGTTGTGCCCAACAACAGAGAGGCTTGGTCCAGGGAAGCATTGATGCTGTGTCATCACACAGGGACACACACACCCCACAGACACACAAAGACACACACTCACACACGTATCCCATGCACACACCTGAAGGCCTCCCACCCTCCTGGAGGACAGCTCATGCCAGGCACGCCCCCTCCTGGACCATGATGGAAACAGCCCACGTGCTGCTTGGCTTGGTGACCGCCTGTGGTGGGATGGGCTGTGGTTGTGGGTGAATCCTTGCATCTCACTATGAGCCTTACCAGTGCCTTTTCCTCATAGGCTGCAGGCAGTCTAGGCTACCCGGCGGTCTCCATGGCAACGGGTCTCTCCTTCATCTTCCACAGTGCAGGGTGCTTCTTCAGAGGAGGGTGGGCCCCTGGCCAGTGCCCAGCCAAGCGGAGGGCTCTGTGTCTTCCTCTTTGGGTTGTTTCAAGGCCTTAATTTTTTTGCCAGGTGTCAACAGTAGACTGGGAACATGGGAAGCTCTGCTTGTCCACTCCTGACCCCCCGGCTTACTGCTGAATTTTGAGAGCTGCTGACATTAGCTGCTCAGACTGAAGGTGGCTGACCGGGTCCTGAATGTCCTGTCAGCTGCCAAGGACAAGGTGGCCATGATGAAGACATGAGCCGGGAACCAGTTCTGGACAAATTAGAGCATGTTGACTGCAGGGTAACCAGGGGGGCCAAGGGGACCTCATGGGAGAGGTGAACAAAGAAACTGGCGACATACGGACTGTGGAAGAGGAGTATCGCTCAGAACCACCTAGCTGGCCAAGTACCATACAGACGCGGGAGCAGATGCGGTCCCTGGGACGCCGTTACTATCGCTTGGACCAGTGGTGGGAAGAAAAAAGGCCACACAAATTTCTTCCCCTTCCTCATCCTTCTGAAAAGGCTCCTAAGCCTTTCAGAGGGGGAGGGAGTTGCCTTTGAGGAGGTGAGCTCCCTGTCAGATAATCAAGCAGAAGCTAGATGGTCACTAGGTGGAAATTCAGGTACAACATGAGCCTTCAGTGTCTCATGCAAACCTGACTGGCTCCTCCCTGTTCTGTGAGTAGCCGAGACACCCCATGGTACTCACTTTCTTACCTGTAGAATGAGGAGTAAGGCCAGAGTGTGGCCCAGACCTCTGTTGGCCTTATAGCCCTGTGTTCAAATCCCATTTTCTAAACCTGATTCTAACTGCATAATGCCTAACTTCATAGATTTAGGGCATTTCCTATTTTTCTGAGCACTTTCATATCCATGATCTCATTACCTCTTCCCCATTCCTCTGTGAAGTAAATAGAACAGGTATGATCACAGAGTCAGGGAAGTTCAAGGGAGCCTTCCAGAGGTTATGAGTAAGTTAGCGGCAGAGCCAGTGCGGAGGCCGGGGCTCAGGTCTGCCAGTCCAGCCCACTGTCCTCTCTTGCTGATGGCACGTTCATGGGCATTTCCACCTGGGGCAGATGACGCCACAGAGAGGGCTTCTCAGTTACCAGTACCGTGCAACGTGAAGTGTGGCAGAAATAGTACATAAGTAAATTAAGCATAATTTCCAGAAATAAAAAAAAAAAGGCTGTCACTTATTGTCAGCTTTGGGCTTTGCTACTAGATAAACTCCGAGACACAAATATGCTAACTGTATGTGACATGAATACATGGGTTATGTAAAAGTGATTTGTACCAGTGGATCTGGGTGGGGTATAAGTTGAATAATAAAAATGTCTAATAAATCTGAATTGGCTTTCCTTAAAACTCATAGTAGGGGGTGTTGAGAAGGGAGGAGCTGGCCCCTGAGTCCGCTTGGTACTGCATCTGAGCTGAAAATTCAACAGGCATAATGTTGCCTGGGAAATTGAAACATCAAATGTCAGATAAGATCTCGCTGCTCTAATTCTTTATTCAGGCCCCTGGGGGATAATGTTTCCAGTGTGACAGTCCAATAAGCTCTAACATCATCTCCACGTGCTATTGAAAAGCCCCTTCCTCTCCCTTCTTAAAATCATGGTATCTGCTTCTTTTAATCAGTGCAACCGAAGAAGTGAATGCAAATTGGATGCAAATTGGACAATGCCGGACTTTTGTCAATGGATGACAAATTTTTCCATGAAAAACTTTCCATGCTGGCCTAACCTTGGTCTTCAAGTGAACCACAATGATGAAACCAAACTTGCAGCAGCTACTCTTTCTTTCCAGGGGCTCAGATGCCCTTTTATCCTTTCACCAGCTCTTGGTCAAGTGGGAGGAAGAGCACAGTCTCCTGCTCCACTTAGGAGCTGTAACTTGTAGCCTGGACCTTGTTCACCTGTGTGATGCTTAAGGGACAGAGAGCCAAGGGTTGAAGTAGGAGAAACTGGTAATGGAGGGATGAGGCCAAGGGTTTATCAGGCCAGTGATCCACCTTGCCTTTCGGAGAGGCCAGAGGTATTTGGGAACAGGTGGGACTCTGGGCCAAGCTGGAATTCAGGGCAGCCTCCGTGGTGGTGGGGCTGAAGTGGGGAGGAAGCCCACACAGCTGGGAGGCCACTGAGTCCTGGACATAATGCACGGAGGTGCTGTGAAAATCCTGGTCCTCTTTCAGAAATCCTGACCTCAGCATTTATGTTGTGTCTACTCACTTTAGATGCTGGAGAAGCGGGGTGGGGATGGGAGGGTAGCAGAGGGTGTGCTGCTGGTAAGAGAAGGGTGCTCTGGCTTTGCGGGACTGTCCTCCTGGCCTGAGCAAAGCCCAGGAATGGCCCCCTTCACTCTGCTCACCGAACCTCTGGCTCCTCTTCTTACTCTGAGCCCTGCCAGGATCAGCCGGTCTTCCGTGGGATCCTGACACTGGAGAGGTCGGAGCTGCAGCTCCCCTTACCGATGGACTTCCCGTGCCTGCCTGCCTACTGCCAGGATCTCAGCCCACAGAGGGCACATGGGCTATGTTAGAGAGATCCAGTGCTGGAAAATTCCTTCCTTTCATCTTCTTCATTGGCTCTAGTTCTTAACCTGGAGCTGTACGAGAAAAATCCAGCCTCTTCCCCGGCTATTTCCTTAAATACTTACAGGTAGATGCCCCAACTCACCTGAGTCTTCTCTTCTCGCCGCATGGTTTTCAGACCCCTTGCCTTGTTCTGGGTGTGAGTCAGTCAGTCTGTGCTGTGTTCACAACTGTGGTACACACATACTGTGGCATCCTCAGGTCTGCACTAAGAGAGGCTTCTCATCCTTGGCATGCGGGAGGTCAGAGCTCTGAGAGGAGCACACTGGTTCTCAGTATATGCTCCAGCATAGATAGTCCTGCCATGCCTGCCTTCCTCAGGAGAAAGAGGAGGCAAAGCTTCTCAGGGTGGAGCCCTAAGGGGAGAAACCCATGAGGACCAGAGATGGGACAGGGCTCTCCTTCCCAAGACCCAGTGCTCATGTCAGTAGGCCTGAAACCTTCCCCAAATCAGTGCAGGGCTCAGGAAGGCACAGAGTCCACCGACTTCCCCTCAGCTACTCTTCTACTCAGGATATCTTAAATGGTGGGCACGGCCGTGATGACCTCACCACAGTGGTGTGAGGCTGACTCACTCAGTGTCCTCAGGCAAACTGAGCTCGAGAGCATGGCCAGACAATGTTGGCTGAAGGAGACTCAAATCTTTTGCTGTCATCATTGGTATAGCTTCTTGAATGGTTTTTTGGAAGCAATCCTAATCATATAGAAAAGCTCCAAGCACAGTGCAAAAAAACCCTTTCTTTTTCCTGAATGATTTCAGGATTTGTTGCTGACATAATGCCTATCACCTATGAACACTTTATATATCTTACAAACAAGGACACACTCTTGTATGGCCATAAACAATCATCAAAGGCAAGAAATAAATGGATACCTCACTAACATCCTCAGACCCTGGTCAAATTTTGCTAGCTGCCCCAGTGATGATCTCTGTAGCAAAAGGATCCGGCAGTCTAGGCTCACACACTGCATTTCACCGTGGTGTCCCTACAGTCTCCTTGAATCTGGAGCAGATCCCTAGTCTTATTCTTAACTCTCAAGACCTTGACACGTTTGAAGACTCTAGGCCAACTATTTTGACTGTTGTCCCTCACATTGGGTTTGTCTGATGTTTTCTCGTGATTAGATTCAGACCATGCATCTTTGGCAGGAGCTTCATGAAGTGATGCTGTGAATGTGTATTCAGAAAGCACAATTAGCACTTCGTTAATGTGCCTCAGAGTGGGAGCATCTATAAGAAGCATTGCATCTTAGCAGGTGGCACATAATTCTGATTTGTCTCAATCCTGTTCATACTATACTTCTATCTCTTGTGTAAGGTGTGTCTACCATCCTTCTCCAATGCAAAAGGACTCTCTTCTCCTTTGTAATAGCTGTGCATGGAGATATTTTGTGGTTAGGTAAATATCCCATTCCTTATCAAACTTCAGTTTGTTCACTTATTTAGTATGAACTCCTGGTTTCATATTTTGGACAATAGATTGTAACTTACTAACAGTATTTATTTTGATATATTGTCTTAGAACTGCCCGGGAGGAATCTTTCAAGTTGGCTTTGGTATCCATTCCCTGAGTACTTCTTAATCTGGTACAGTGAGGTGTCCAGGGTCATCGTGCACTGTCCCTGCTCCTGGCTGGAATCACTCATTGTCCAAGCATTCTGGTTCCTTTCAGTGCAGAATGATATTGAGAAACCAAGATCTGGGGGCTAAGCATGCTCATTGGTATTGGGGTGGCTCCCAGGCCCTCTCAGTGGACAGAGTGGGGAAATATCTGCATTTATGTTTACTTAGAGGTGTCTGTACTTACATAGCTGTATATGTATTTATATATTTATCTGTCACTATACCGAAAACCACGGGTTCACAGAACTACCGCAAATTCCGGACTAACACCTCAGAATTCACTTTAGTTTCCTTCTTCTTTATATAGATATATATTAATGTGTGTGTGTGTGTGTGTGTGTGTGTGTATTTTAATATTTTATTTATTTTTGCGAGAGAGAGAGAGAGAGAGAGAGAGAGCACAAGTGCACCAATGGGGGGAGGAGCAGGGGGAGGAGCAGGCTTCCCGCTGAGCAGGGATCATGATGCGGGGCTCAATCCTAGGACCCTGGGATCATGACCTGAGCCCAAGGCAGACACACCCAACTAACTGAGCCACCCAGGCACCCTCCTTCCTCTTTATATTTGTAGCTTCCTTCTTTAGCAGTGGGAAATCTGGCTGCTGTTGTCTCTGATGTATTTTCTTATTTGATCAGCAGTCCTGCGTGTAATCCATCTTCCCTTGCTCCTGACACCCTTTCCTGGCACGGATGCTCTCCGCATCCAACTTGGCCTCCTACACTCTGCCATGCTGTCCCCCCAGCCTGATTCGAAGCCCTTTCCGATGCTCTCAGGTTCCCACACCCCACGCCGGCTGTCCCCTGCAGGGATTCCTTCTTTACCCCCTCAAGCTCCTCACCTTGCTGAAGCTCCAACACCCCATGCCAGGCTTCCCCTGTGGCCCCAGTCTCATGAGAAATCTCTCCCAGTGCTCAGGCTCCAGACCCTGAGCTGAGCTGCCCCTCGGTGGGGGCCTTCCTCTCCCCCCTTGGGCTCCAGCACCCTGTTCTGGGCCTCTGCATCTCCGCTGCACCCTGGCACAGGTGCCTACTTTTCTCCCCGCCCCTGTGGGTGTATGGACTGAATAGTTGAGGAAGAGAAATATCAGGAGGAAGAAGAAAGAGAATGCATCTTGGATTCTTAGTCTCTATTACCAGGGCGTCCTTCTTGCTCTGCGCAATTGAGGAGGCCGGGACTGCTGTGTGGCAAATGCTGGGGTTTGCAAAGACCTGTTAGCAGGGCAACCTGGACGCTGGAACATTAAGGTAAAGTGCAGTGGGGACCGAGGCCACCTTTGGGTAATATGTAGATTATCCCATTCTGAGGCACATTAACGAAGTGCTAATTGTGCTTTCTAAATGCAATTTGGTGCCAGTTGCAGGAATAACTCTGGCACCTGCTTGGACTTTAGACTTGCAGATTAACTCAAATGGAAAGAGTGGCAAAACAGGGAATAATTTGTTCTCTAATAAGCCACTTGGAAGCCAACTCATTTCTACAGTTGGTGTCAGAAAAGTGCCGCTCGGTGATTGGAATAGGAGGCTGTGTATCTGGTACACAGGGTTCTGTGTCTTTTCTGCCACGACTTCCTGAACAACTCACCTCATTTTGCATCCATTGGCCTCAATTTACTTTCCCACTGTTGGGGATAAGAATAATTTTATTCTGCTTGGGCAGACTGGTCCCCAAAAGCCCCGTTTTCTGCTTCTGTCACTTGTATTCCTGTGGACAGCGCCGATAAATCTGACCAGAGGGCAGAAGGGCAGGAGAAGGGTGTCTGCATTTATGGTAATTCTCTCAGGATGAGATTCTGCAAGTGGGGCCTCTGGACCAGCAGCACTGCAGTCCCCTGGGCGCTGGATGGAAATGCAAACACAGACCCTCCCACCCCAGACCTAACTGAAATTGGCCCAGTGGTCACTGGTGACACCAAACTTCCAGGAATTCTGATTCACACTGAAGTTCTAGGTGCGCTGGTTTTCTAGGAAATGTGGCTCGACTCACTGGAACAGGGCTTATTGAGCATTTCTATGAAGTTACTCAGCAAATGGTTCCTGAGTGCCTACTCTGTGCGGAGCAGTGTTCCAGGCCCTGCCGGTTGAATTATGAACAAGACAGCCATGATTCCTGCCCTCACAGTGTATGGTGTCTCATGAGTGAGGCACTGAACAAGCAGATAGGTGGGATGCCAGGGATGGAAATGCAGAGGTTTGGAGGGAGCGTCGTGGAGGGCACCTGGTTTAGATAGGGAAGTCGGGAAGGTGACTTTGAGCACATGACATTTATGCAGCAGCCGGGCTCTCCAGGAAGCCATGAGAGTTGGCTGGAGGGAGGTGCCAGGTAGGGTAGTTTGGGAACCCTCTCTTTGCTGCTAGGGCAGCCAGAGGAGCCCAGGCATGAAGCCTGAGATGCAGGAATGCACATGTGGGCAGTCTCTCCCTCTTCCTTTCTTTGCCTTTGCCCAGAGATGGCTCTGAGGGAGGGGCTGTGCCTCCCTATTTATCATCCAGCTGGGGTGTTCGGGATGGCATCATCATCATTTTCCATAGGCCAGATATGTGCAATATTAAAACAGAAATCATGTGATTTGCTGACAGCACTTAATGGTAATTCAAGGGGCCTTATTATTCCTATACATCATGCCTGGCGTGTGCCAGGCAGTGGGATTTCCAGGACAGAGGGGAAGCTCGAATGCCTTCAGTTTGGATTTTCCCTTCCTTTTGGAGCTGATAACTGGCAGCCACGTCCCTGCTTGGATGGGTGGTCCCTGAGGCTTCATCAGGGCAGCTTAGTGCAGAGGTGGGTCTTAGGGACGTAGTGGAGAGCCTCTCTGAAGGTCGGGGCTGGCCCGCTGCTCTGGTGACGGTTGAACAATGCTGATCAGCACAAGGTCTCTGACTGGGAGCAGCCCGAAGGAGCACTCCCACACCTGCTGACCACTGACCCCACGTGGGCAGGGGACAATGTATGCTTCCATGCCTGGACTTGGGCCAGAGGCTCTACTTGAGTTTTGAGGATGAGAGCAGATCTTCATCACCAAGCAACATTTTTCATCATGTGTGTCTGTGCGGTTCCTCTTACCCACCTGGGCAGGCATGCTTACCTTTTCTTCCCCCACGTGGTGCCTGGCAGATGAAAGGACAGCTATGAAATGACTGAATGGTTGAATGGATGGGGCAGAGGAACAGGGGAGTGCCCTGAGAGTCAAGGAACAGAGGTCTGTAGTGAGGGAGTCTACCTCCCAGAGAGGACACCTACTCAGGCGCTTATCCTTTGCTTGCTTGGGTTATTCTGCCCCGTTCTATTCAGAGATGCAGGGAGTGGGTTCCCCAGCTGGTGGAAAGGGGATCTCGATGCCAAAGTGGCATATGCCTAGCACTGTGCCTGGCACGCATCGGGCACTCCAAGTTGTTGGGTTAATGCATTCAGTCATTTTTTCCTTAGGTCAGGGATTATTATTTTGAATATATCAGTCTTCCTCAGTCTCTCCCTGGCTGTGTGGATAGGGGATGCTGGACGAGGCAAATTGCAGGGTGGGGAGCTCCTTGCTCACCTCCTATCACCTCTGCAGGGAATGTCTCAGGCAGTGTTATAGGGGGAAGATGGCCTAGAAAGGACCATGGACATGAGCCCTTTTTGGGCTGCTCCCATGCTTTCCCATCGTTCCTCACTTCTCACCTCATGGACCCCACTTCTGCACCTTGGAAAACCAATATTGTTTATCTACACCTGTGCCTCTGCCCAGGACGCTGCCAGCTAACCATCCTTGAGGCAGTGGGTGGGGGGAGATAGAAAACATACATGCACAGAATGATTCACAACAACTAAAGGTGGAAGCAACCCAAGTATCCAGTGATGGAGGGATGGATGAACTAAATGTGCATACGTACAATGGAGTATCATTCAGCCTTAAAAAGGAAGGGAATTCTGACACGTGCTACAACGTGGATGAATCTTGGAGACATCACACTAAGTGATAGGAGCCAGACATAAAAGGACAAATGCTGTATGATTCCACTTATAAGAGATACGTGTTGTCAAATTCATGGAGACAGAAGGTCGAATGGTGGTTTCTGGGGGAGGAGAAATGAGGAGTTAGTGTTTAATGGGGACAGAGTTTCAGTTGTGGAAGATGAAAACCTTCTGGAGATGGATGGAGGTGATGGTCCCACAGTGATGTGGATGTACTTACTGCCACTTAAAGGTGGTGAAAATTGGGGCTTCTGGGTGGCTCAGTTGGTTAAGCGTCTGCCTTCGACTCAGGTCATGATCCCAGGGTCCTGGGATCAAGCCCCATGTGGGGCTCCTTGCTCAGCGGAGAGCCTGCTTCTCCCTCTCCCTCTGTCTGCTGCTCCCCCTGCCTGTGCTCGCTCTCTGTCTCTGTAAAAAAAAAGAAAAAAAGTGGTGAGAATGATAAATTTTATGTTATGTGTGTTTTACCACAATTAAAAAAAGGCTGCGGAGGAGTGAGTTGGGCTGTCGTTTGGACCATCTGGACACAGCTGCTGGGGCGGAGTTTGGGCTCCAAGATGATTTTTAGGGATTAGCACCCCTGTGGAGGAAGGGGGAGGAATTAGGGTTGAGAAGAGGAGCAAGTTGAACTGAATCTGCAACGTGGGTCCCCAGATGACTGGGGGCTCTAGAGTGAGAACTGCTCGTGGGGACAAATGACCTGGCCTTCAGTGTCCATGCCTCGCTTGGTCCCCTTAGCTGAGGCTGACCTTGGAGGAGCTTCTGGCTTGGTGGGGGGCGGGGGCTCTGCTGACCCTGGAAGAGGGACCTGGGTGACACTTCCCTGTGTCTACCACCGCTGGGAGAGCAGAAGCCAAACAGTCATATGCAGAGTGCTGAAGGCACAAATACCTTCATTTACCAGGCTGGTGACACGGATACTCAGGCAGGGGAGATGAGTGGGTCTAGAACCATCTCCCAACTCTTGGTTGCCTCCACGTCCAGCTTCCTCACTGGTCTGGTGCTCGGATCCCACCTTTGTCTCAGTTTCTGACCTCAGGGCTGATCACACCCACTAGACCCACCTCATGGAATTCCATCAGGTAGCCAATGTGAACATACCCTGAATGAGTTGAAAGAAAAAAAATACAATTATTTTCATGTTGGATGGAGGTACTGATAATACAGCAGCAATAAGAATTCAGAAATAAGTGGGTTTGGGTGCTAATTCCACTGGTGGCTCGCTATGAGTCTTTGTGTTGATCGTGATTTTTATGTTTTCCTGCCTCATCCGTCAATTTACCATGCATTTATTGAGCACCCATTAAATGCACCACATAGGGCATGACATGGTGTCAGCCCTGGAGGATGTTCACTGTCCTGGAGGAGCAGGACAAGCTAAATGACAGAACTGGGTGGCATCTGAGGAGTGCCCAATGAGGGGGACGGACAGGTCTGAGGAAGACAAGGCCCTCCAGCAGCCTCAGCACTTGGAGAAGCACTGCTCCCCCACAGTATGCTTAAAGGCCACGAATCATCTACTGAACAGATGTCTAATGAAAAAAATCGTAAGTTAGCCAAAAAGTCAGCATCCATGTCTCTGGCCCATGTCACAAAGATTTTCTAGCCCTCAAGCTCCATGGCAGCCTCTGTATCCAGAAGGCCGGAGCTCTGTCCTGTCTGCAGACTCATTCCTATGTCACTGTCAGCACATGGACCTTTTTGGTCCCTTTCAACAGCGTAACAGAAAGTAAACTCTGTATTGCCTTGGGCTGCAAACTGGGTGGCTGAAAATAGCAGAACTATGTTGTCTCCCAGTTCTGGAGGCTGGAAGTCTAAAATCAAGGTATCGGCAGGGCCATGCTCCCTCTGAAACTGGGAGGTGGGAATCCTTCCTTGCCTTTTCCCGGCTCCTGGTGGTGGCCATCCATCCCTGACGTTCCTTGCCTTGCAGGTGCATCACTCCAAACTGCCTTTATTTTCACGGGGCTTTGTCCCTGTGTCTCTGTGTCCTCATGTGGCCATCCCATCTTCTTAGAAGGACACCAGTCATATTGGACACCCTATGCCAGGATGACTCCATCCTAGCTAATTATATCTGCGATGACCCTGTTTCTAAATAAGATCACATTCTGAGATACTGGAGGGTTGGGACTTCAACATCACTCTCTCTCTCTCTCTCTTTTTTTTTTTTTTTTGGAGAGGGGCTAATTCAACCTATACTAGGAGGCCAGTAAATACATTAGCTATCTCCTGGACACAAGCTAGAGAGGGGTTTCTGAGGTGGGAATGTCTCTCCGCGAGTGTGTGCGGAGGGTATGTTGGGCCTCAAACTGGTGGAACACCAGTTGCACTCAGTTTACCGAACAGGCACACTACTATTTACGTTTTATTCTCAAAGCTGATTATTTAAGTAGAAGTGTATGCCTTGATTACGATCTTAAGCATGTTTGGGGTGTTCTTTCCTTTCAGACTAGGATGCTAAGTGTGGCAAACGCTTTACTGTGTCAACACTGACTGATCACAGCCGAAGGCCATAATCATATACATTCCATCCTGGAGCAGTGAGGTCCAAATGGAAGCAGATTTAATGGGTTTCCTCCTTCTAGCCTGCTGTGGGCATTTGCTGGCAGTCGGGTCTTCAGCAGCATAAGCGCCTATCTATGCGTGAGATCGTGTGTATGTACACCTGTTGTGGGTTAGCATGTCCGCCTTATTCATTCCCGCCTCTCTCCAGTCGTGGTTGGTGTGTGAGATGTGAGGAGCACATAGAGAAAAAGGGAGGCATCTTTGGTTTTCAAACAATCCCCAAGACAATGGAATGTCAAAAGCCCTGTGGAGACCGGTAGGGATTTGACATCAAAGACAGATACACTAATGATGGGGCTGCAGGGAGCAGTGCTGGTTGGTTTCCTGGCCGCATTCCTTGACCTCTTACCTGGCTCCATCTCCTGTCTGGAACCGCCCTCTTTTTGCCCACAAGGTGCCTTGGGTCAAGGGCACTTTCCAGAGTGGAACTTTCGGCTGCTTCCTAAAGTTCTCCCCAGCCTGGTTGCTAGGCAGTGATGGTTGCGCACCAGTGGGGCTACTCCTGTGCTGGGCGGCCGTCCCATCTGCAATTTAAATTCCCTGACAGGCAGGAGTCGCCAAGCTGTTCACCTGAGATTGCAAAAAGGTAGATTGAAATACAAGGAATATCCAGTGCCTCGAGCCCTTCATAAATTTTGCTTTGATAGTAACCGGAAGAGAGACGGAGAGAGAGAAAGAGAGAAGGAGCCAGAGAGAGAAAGCTTGGCCATTTAGACCTACGCGGCCGATTTGCACGTGACCAATGTGCCCTTCCTTCCTCTGCCCCCCTGTGTGCCTGCTGTCAGCTCCCTCTCTTGTCCTGCTGATGTTCTTCACATCTCTCTCCATACATCTCCCGTAGGCTACCCTGGGGGAGTGTGCTTCTGAACATCTCTTTGGCTTTTCCCATGGCTGTCTGGACAAGAAGAAACAGGAACGTAGCCACTGACTAGTTAACCGGACCACACGGGTCCCACTGCAGCCCTGTTCCCATGCCCTCCCTCTCTGGAGTAGTCTGCACCCCCGAAGGACCCCGGTGACAGTGACAACAGCTTTATTCTCCAGTTTGCAGGGGACTGAGCTGGAGTTCCTGGGGGCACTTGAGGCTGCCTCTGGCCGCAGCAGGAGCCCCAGAGGAAACTGTACCCCCTTAATTCGCTGTAGCTGATTTGGGGCTAGGGTGACAGGGAGTCTGGCAGTAGAATCTGCAATTTCCTAGCTCAGATCTGTGAGGCATGAGAATCAGACGCTCAAAAAGAGCTTGCAGAACCTGCCTTTCCTGAGAGTTGATTGTACGACTAGTTCTCTCCATCAGTCTTTCTTCTCTCCCCATGTACACTCTTGGGGCCTGCCCTTTGAGCCTCAGGGTTGTCTGTTTTTTTTTTTTTAATCCTTTTTTAGTCCTTTTTCTCCCTACTCGTTGAAAACTGTCTTTGAGTCCTCTGGCATCCCAGCTTCCGTCAATAGGACGGGCTGACACAGCTGGACTCTGGGACCTAAGGCAGACGACCATGAGCAAAACAGTCATCATACCCACTGCATGCCACCCTTAGGCACCGCTTAGTGGTGTGTGGAAACCAAGATGGCGGCTTTTAGGGACTCATACACAGTTCCCACCCTCTGGAAGCTTTCAGTCAAACTGTATTTTTTATATCTAACGTGCTGTAAGATTAGGACCCTTATCAGACAGAGCTACAATATCTTGGGTATTGATGGGAGTTGAGTGGCATGAAACTGCCGCATACCTGCTGGGATTGTTATAATAAAAAACCTGAAGATAACCAACATTGGTGAGGATGTGGGGACATTGGAACCCTTTGTGCATTGCTGGTGGGAATATCAGACAGTACGGCGCCTGGGGAAAACAGTTCGGCAGTTCTTCAAAAAGTTAAACAGAGAACTACCATATGATCCCAGCAGTTCTGCTCCTAGGTAATACCCCAGGCA
The DNA here is from genome assembly GCF_009762305.2 of Zalophus californianus. Taxonomy (NCBI): domain Eukaryota; kingdom Metazoa; phylum Chordata; class Mammalia; order Carnivora; family Otariidae; genus Zalophus; species Zalophus californianus. The sequence continues at coordinate 85,634,022 of NC_045606.1, forward strand.
ATGGGAAACAGGTATTTGTTTATCCATGTTTGTAGCAACACTGTTCACAAGAGCCAAGAGGTAGAAACAACCCACTGTCCACCGACAGATGGACGGATAAAGAAAATGTGGCATATACATATAATGGAATATTATTCAGCCATAAACAGGAATGAACATTTGATAGACGCTCCAACATGAGTGGACCTTGAAAAAATTATGCTCAGTGAAACAAGCCTGGCACAGAATGACATATGCTGTATGATTCCACTTGTATGAAGCATCTAGAATAGACGAATTCGTAGAGAAAGTAGACTAGTGGTTACAGGAGATGGGGATCAGGGGATTGGGTATAGAGTTTATGATGGGGATGATGACAAACTTTTGTATATAGGTAGTGGTTCTCATATAAAACACTGTGAATATACTTCATGCCACTAAATCATATACCTATGAATAGTTAAAATGGTAAGTATCATGTTCTGTATATTTTGCCACAAGGAAAGAGGGAGTGAAATGAAGCAGCAAGTCTGGTGGGGATGGATGAGGAGGCAAGTCTTAGTGTGATAGGGTGCGGGGGGAGGGGAGAAGGAGGTGACCCATCAGAATGTCACTGCAGAAGGGCACAGGCCTTGTTAGCTTGGAGGGCAAAGGGATGCTAAGTTGAGAGAGAAGGTTGGGAGATGAAGCCTGGAGCCCCTAGTGTGAGTGGGGATGGGCACCACGTGTGGAAGGGGGGTGTGGTTGAGAGGGTTAGAACATTAGGGGTGAATGGCGTCCTCAGAGCGCATTGATAACTACTCTTATTTTACAGATGACAAAACCAAGGCAAGTCTGGTCATCTTGTGGGGACTTAAATTTAGGTCAGGTGATGTCCCTCCCAGCCCCCTTGTGACACTGGAGACAGTTTCAAGTGAACATCAAGGGAGGTATTGATAGGGGAAGCTGGAGGACCCAACAGATCGTGAAGGGACTACCTGGTGGGAGAGGGCTCAGTGTAACTAAAGGGCAGCCTGAGGCTTGAGGGGACATTTAGGAGGGTCTCGGCATGTTTCTCTCCTGCCTGTCTTGTTTCCACCTCCTGCCGCCTCCCAAGTCCAGTCCAGGGCATCACCCCCCAGTACCCTCCCACGCCAGTTGAACCTTGGAGACCTGCTGCCTTGGGGTCTTCTGTCCTCTGGACCAGAGCAGGGAGAGAAATAGCCTGGGGCTGCTCACCGAACAGCTTGAATCCAAGGATGAGGTACTCAGTCCAGATCTGAGGGGGTCTGGGAAGCTTTGTGGAGGGCAGATGGTGTTCTCAGAGCAACAGGTGGAAGACAGGACTTTTAGTATCCATTATGGCACTGGAGTTGGAATCATGACTGGATTCTCTCTCTCTCTCTTCTGGTGTCCGACCAGGATGCCTGTCTGCTTGCCTTTGTCCTCTCTCCCCACCCCCACCTCGTCTCTCTTGCCCTGCCTATGGGAAGCCCTGGGCAGTGCTGTCTGAGCCAGGTGGCTGTGGATCGATTCCAGTCGTGTTCAAAGCAAATAGCCCTGTTTTCTCAGGTAGGCCAGATGAGCTTCCCTCCACCATTTGATCTTTATGCTGCTCATGCGTCTCGTGGTTACAAATAGCTCAACCTTCCCGTGCTGACTGCAGCGCTGGGACATTACAGTAATGTGCCCATTCAAATCAAGTGGATGCAAAGATTGCTACAGCAGCTTTTCGCCACGGAACATTTAGCCTTCAATAATAGCATTTTGGGTCCCTCTGGAACCTTCCTCCACAGATGCACCTGGGATACCTCTCTCCCTCTCCGCACCACAACCCTGGGCACTACGAAGGGACAGAGATCATCCTCGCTTTTGTTGATGAGAAAACTGAAATTCAAATAAAGGAATGTCATGCAGAAAATAAGATATGTCATAATAAGATGACAGTGATCATGCCAATAATGATGACAATAATAATTTGTGCGCACTTACTAGATGCTGCTCGCTGATGAAACCGTTTACCTGCATCAAGGCAGGTGTAATGGCCCCAATGTATGGATGAGGTCAGTGAAGGTTCCGTGACTGGCCCAGGCACGAGGGACAAAAGGAATTCCACCTTGCAGCTAGTTCTCGCTGAAGCCCATGCTCTTGACCTTTGTGCCAGGTGAAGTCAACTCAGGGCTGGCCCCAGGAAAATTCTAAACTCAGAGAAGGCTGTCCTTTCCCTACTTCCTTACCCCCATGGCCCTACCCTAGGGCCCTTGTGCTGTCCCCAGGACCTTGACTCTGCTCCTTCCTGCCTTTCTTGATTAACATTCCCCCCCTCTAGTCCTTCTAGATTCTCTGGAGCCAACTTGGGGCAATGTCCCTGGCTCCCAGCCCTGCTGGCCAGGAGACCAATGCCTAAGGGGATCACCTGATTTTCATTGACTCTGTTGCCCTCCCCCCCCCCCCCCGCAAAAAAGCATTTTTATTTACACAACCTTTAAGCATGTCTTGCCTTAAGGTGGGAATCTGGTGATATTGTCAAGAGCTAAGGTGGATTCATCCACTGACATTTCAGCGTTGGAGTCCAGGCAGGAAAAAAGCCTGGGCTCTGTCCACACCTTCCTAGCACGGCTGCCCATTCTTGGGAAGGAAAACCGAGCAAGGTGACAGTCACCGTCCATTAACGCTGCAACATACCTGTTACGTAACTGAATTTTCCAGGACGTAGCTCTGAGTTGTGAGGCAGAGATTATAAGGCCCATTTAGCAGGTGAGGAAACAGGCATAAAGGTAGGTAATAAGTAGTACTAACAGATCTCACATTTCCTAGTCCTGCATTCTTCCTGCGGATACACAATGCTTTGACCCAGGCTCAAAGTTGCCAAAGTGAACGTTTTTTAACTTTTAGGCTGGTAAAGTGACAGTAAAGTTTTCACAGGTGCTGTGGCTCCTAGGGGCTCCTTATTGGGCCATTCACTCCATTGGCACAGTTCAGTCTTCGAACTGAGAGGACTTTCTGGAAATACATGGAGAGGACAAAGGGGAGAGGGGCCCAGGGCTTTGACCTTTGCCTTAAATCCCAAATGAAAGAATTCTCCCCCAAAGAATTAAGGTAGCCCCTATTCTTTCTCCTCCCAGATTCCCACACCCTCCCCATTTGAGTCCTCAGAGGAGAGACTCAGCTAAGACACCTAGGAAAAGGAAGGGCTCCTGGTTCCATTTCTATTGATCGTTTTCTGTAAGCCCTTTCTCTGGCAGGATGCAGGCCCGGTGCTTGATTTTCAAAGGCCAGCTTGGGCCCTGTAATTCTCCATGCTAACAGCAGAGGGCGCTCCTGACCTTGGAGAAGAATCCTATCCCCGCCGCAGCCCCTTGGTCAGTCTGGCTTTGTAGGGGCTGGGTGCAGGGGAGGGTGTGTGTGTGTGTGTGTGTGCGTGTGTGTGCGCGCGTGTGTGTGTGTGTGCGCGCGTGCGTGCGTGCGTGCGTGTGTGCGTGCGTGCGTGTGTGTGCGCGCGCGCGCGCGCGCGCTGGGCCTATTTGTGTGACCCTGGGCATGTCATCGAGCCTCTCTGTGCTGAGTTCCTGCCCAACATGAGGGATTGGACTAGAGGGTCATTTCTTCAACCCCTTGTAGGGCTAAAAGCTGGGATTCTGTGCCTACATCTCCTCATTTCTTTCTGAGGGTTATGCCGACACAGGCATTCTGATGGCCACATGCCTGAGCTGGGGGCGTGTGCAGACTAAGGTTGCCCCCATTAAGTCACATGAGAGGTCCAATGGCAGCAGGATTGATGCTCCTGTGTTTCAGCTTCCACTCCTTCCTGCCCACCGGAGAAAGAATCCCTATGAAGTCCCTATATCCTGGAGAGCAGCTGGTTGACTATTAGACAAAGTAGGATGCTAGACTCATTTCACTCACTGGTGACACTCATGGGCCACACGCATTTTATCCAGACGCTCTGATGTGGGTGGGGCTTGAGTTGGGAGTGGGGAAGAGCCCATGAACTGGTTTCTTCCACGCAGGGCAGAGAAGGCTGGGGAAACCCAGGCTCTGGTTTTGGCTGTCTGTTACCTTCCCTGGGCACACGGGAGAAATCTCTCAGCAGCTCCAAGCCTCGGTCAGCTCATCTGTGAAATGAAAGCCTGGAGAAGGTTTCCGTGGCCTCTCCCATCCTCATGTCTGTGCCGTGTGGACCCTTGTCAAGCATGTCTAACATCTGGCTCTTTGGTGAAGGGAAAACGAAGGAGGAGGAGGCTGGGAGGGAAGAGACAGTTTAGGAGGAGGGCAGAGGAGAGAAGAATGCACTGGATTCGTTTGCACCTGCTTGGAAGTGGAGGGCTGACCTTTTAAGAAAGTACATCTTGGTAGCAATCGGAATGTCCTGTCTGTCCATTTATTTGGACAGAATATAACATCCGAAGACACTCAGAAACTGAAAATAGAGCACATCCAGCTTTGGAGGCCAAGCTGTGTGTGATGCACCAACATACACGCAACACAAAATGCAAGCGCAATGACACTCGCATTGTCAGTAAACATTTGTTCAGTCCTCCACACACAAGGGCGCGCTCCTAACGTCATGCCTGTGCACAAGCCAACGCACTTGCTGTCAGCAAAAGATCACATGGGGCCCCAAGGCAAAGAACCGTTTACCTGAAGAAGCCTCTCTTACAAGATATTAATAAAATACCTAGGCAGATTTTAATTTTAAAAACTCTGGAGAAGGGGAGGCGCAGAGGGGCGAGGCAAAGGGGCTTGTGGGAATGGGTAGAGGCAGGTCTAATCACAAAGCACTTAGCCCACGTGTCTGGGCTTCGGTGTAAGCACCATATTTCATTATACATTCAACCTGATTTTCCAACTCATTGAAAACATTCTCCAGCTGCTGCGGGGTAACTCCATTTACTATATATATGAGCTTGCTCTCACAGAGCCCCCCCCCCCCCCCCCCGCTCCGGAAGAAAGTCCCCAGGGAGAGCTACAGATGAAAAGTGAGCTGGAGAACTCAGGGCTGGATGTTTTGATTGGGTGGTGGTGGTGGCGGGGAGAATACAGAGAACATACCCTGGAGTATGAGGCAGGCCAGGTGGGGAGGTTGGGGTTCTGGAAACTTCTGTGGGCATATCCTGTATAGGAACTCTTATAGTGGTCCGTGTGAACTTTCTTCTTGCATCACACGTGTGCACATGTATGCAGTCATGTGAAATGACATGCAAGGATTTATGGCATCTCTTAGGATAACTCCCAGGAGTTGGGTCCTTGGGCAGATGCCCAAACTCTCTGACCCGGCATCTACGAAGAGCAGATACCACCTTGCAAAGGTCCCTGTCTGTCTTAAGCACCATGTCTTCAGGTCTGCCACGATTTCCTCTCCTTTCTTCTCCCAGCCACTCCCACACTGGGTCCCTGGCCATGCAGACTTCCCCTCCTGTTCTTTCCTTGTCCTCCTCTGCCTCTGCTGGAGGCTCCTAGAAGGAAGGGGACACTGTCCTCTGGGCACATCCATATGAATGGGTGGGTGACTCTGGCATGTTGGAAGGTTAGCTAGCACTCCCCAGAGGAACTGACACTGAGCCACGAAGTTAGGACAGAAAGTAGTGAAGAATTTGCGGGAAGGTAGAGGCAGTTCTGGGCAAGACAGGAGGGGGACCTGGTCAGCCACGGGTCATGGCCACTGACCCCTCAGCCATTCAATGTGGCCTGTTCATACTGTAGCCGACAATCAGCCCTTGGTCTGGGATAAAAGTTTAGCAAGTCCTCCAAACTGCTTAGAGACAGATGGGACTTGAGCACTCCCACGCCACAATCAGAGACCCCTTCAACCTTGCCTTTAAATCCAAAGCGAGACTCTGCTTTGCAAGTGCCCAGAGCAAGCCCTTTTCTTGTTAACATGGACTTCCCCGAGTCTGGCCAGGGGATCTGGCCCTTACATAGCTCTGTGAGGACCCACGCATCAGAACTCATCTGTATTAACCAGATTATGTGGCTGTGGATCAGCCAGATGGAGTGGAGGAGGCCTGGCTCCCTCACGGGGCATCTGCCGCCAGCATCCCCCGCTGCAGGCACCCAGAGCTCACTTCGTTAGTTGGTCTCTGGCATGTCTCCATCAGGTGGGAGGAGGGGATGATGGGTTCCTCTCCCCAGCCTGGGCTGGGGAGGGGACTTGGCCCACTGCCCCACAGTGAGTCAGAGAAGGCTGAGCTTGGACCTCTGTGTCCCCACTCCAAGGACCCTTGGGTGACCTCCCAGGATGTTCAATTCCGGTGGCTCTGCTGTGAATTATTATTACTAACATTTACATAGTGCTTGTACACTCAGTTGGAATGTTCTCAAATATTCTAATAAATGACTGTGGAGGACAGTGTCTGTAGAATTGCAAAGATTTGACGCTCCAAACTATAGAGGACAGCTAACAGACAGACCCGTTAGATGTTGACATAAAGGCCAAGGTCCAGAGTGAAACTGAAGCTTGGTCATCCTGCCAATTAATAGCAGAATCATTTTCCATAACCTATACCTTCTAGAAAGTCCCTGATCTCTGTAGTCTAGTGTTTCCCTAGTTTTTACTTCTACTTCAGCAGGTAGCCTCCATGCCAATTTCCTTTGGGAAACAATATATCAAACATCCCCACAGCGCTGCGCCCACCTCTGAAGGTCAGTTTGAGCATTGCTGATTGTCTAGACTCAACTTGGGGAGGAGGCTGGCTGGGCTTAGCACGACCCTTAACACGCCTGGACCTGACCCTAAAGAATGAAAATCAAAAGATATGGAGAGATTTTTCTGCCGCCTCGGGGGCTAGTCTTCCAGAGCCACAACCCACTGTGTACTTGCTGAGAAGTTATTGTGCTGATGGTGCTGGGCAGTTAGTAGCAGATTACATACAGCAGTGAGACTTAAGTTAGATCTAAGGAAGGACTTGCAGCTTTCAGTACTGAGAGAGTAAGAACGGATCTGTACTTATAATTTTTTTTTTTTTTAACTTCACTTGAAGGTTTATAGTGTGAGGGAAGGATGGAATCATTTTGGTGCATATTTTAAATAAAGGTTTGGGGATACTGAATATTTTGTTATCCTGTTAGCATCTTTTAGCCGCCCTTCTTCTGCTTTCCAGGATGGTACTGATATATGATTTCTATGTAACACTGCCCCCCACTCCCCAGCACACACGTGGAGCCCAGCAGGCCTGGGTGATGGCAGTGGGAGGAGCTCAGTGGCCTTGGTGACTGTCCTTGGGTGCGGGGACCGGGTTCTGTGAATCCTCCCTGAGCCCCTGTCCCTGGCAGGGCCCCCTTGCTGCTCCTGCCAGGCAGGTTGCCCGGTGCGAGTAAGTTCTGGAGGGACTGACTTAATTTCCAGAGTCTGAAGGACGACAGAGGCCCCAGCCAGAGCTCCTGTAAGTGGGTGATAAACAGTGTCTCTTAGAGAAATAAATAACACCTCCACAGGAGAGCAGGCCCCCGAGCCCCTCCTGTTTCTCAAGGAGCGGGGGCTCCCCGAGCCTTACACTTGGGTGGCTCCTGAAGGAATGTCTATCTTTCCATCTCCCTGTAGTTCTGACCATGCAGCCAGACTCCTGCTATGTCCTGACTGACCTCATGGCAGAAGGGAGACGTGGGGAGAGGTTTGGGCCAAGCCGGGGGCGGTGTGGGGGAGGACTGAAGACTGTGCTTGGTCCTCAGAGTTGAACTTGGAAGGGCTGCCAGCCCTGGGAGTCACAGTCTCACACACACACACACACACGCACACTCACAGTCACACACACACACTCACACACACACACTCACACACTCACAGTCACACACACACACACACACACACACACACTCACAGTCACACTCTCGCTCCCCATCTGAGGTAGCTGTGACACCCAGCTATTAGGGAACCTGAAGCTTAGAGAGTTAAAATAATTTGCCTGAGTTTGCCCAGCTAATAAATGGACAAAGCCAGAATTGAAACCCATTTGTATGAGTTTTTCAAATCAAGTTCTGTTTCCTCTCCTCTGGTGCTGTTCCAGCTGTAAGAAGCATTAGAATCACTTGGGGCTCTTGTTAAAATGCAGGTTCTGATTCTGTAGGTCTAGGGTGTGGTCAGAGAGCCTATATTTCTAATATGTTCCCAGGTAATGCCATGTTGCTCTTGGTGGAACACATGTTAAGAAACAAGGGTACATTGCAAATACCTCAAAGGGGCCAACCCTGAGGAGCAATGCCTGTAGAATGGGAGCTGAGATTATTCTGGAAAATAGGGAGATGTAAATGCCAAGACTAGCTCAGGCCTCGGGGGAGGTGGAGAGTTCAGAGGTGGGAGGAAAGGGCAGGTGTGCAGTCTGCCCCCCAACCTCCCGGACACTTCCTGCTCTGAACTTGCACTGGCTGGGTTTCCTGACATGGGTACAAGTTGTGTTTGTCTCACTGGACACCTGGAGTCAGGAGGGGTACAACATCTGTCAAGTTTCATTTCTGGTGCAAAATTCTAACTTGCCAGCTTGTTCATTCATTGCGTGACTCAGACCCTCTGGCAGATTGACTTTCCCAAAAATGGCTGCAACAGTATCTCCCATCCCAGGTGCTATTCTTACAATGGGACTTTCCGGCTGGAGGCTGGAGGCCTGTATTCTTTCCCCATGAATCTGAGCTGACGTGTGATTACCACTGAGGGGATGCTATGTGACTCTCGAGGCCAGGTCATAAAAGGCAGCACATCTTCCACCTGGATCCCTTGGGGTACTTGCTATTGGAACCCGGCCACTGTACTGTGAGGGGTCCCAAGCAGTCCCTGGAGAGGCCGTTGCAGGTGAGGCCCGCGACAGCCAGACGTGTGAGCGAACAGGTCCCCAGTGATCCAGCATCTGGTCACTGAACCCCTCGGCTCTTAGACTCTTTCTGGCTGAGGCCTCAGACATTCTTGCTGCACACTTTTTGAATTCCCGACCCATAGAATCTTGGAGCACGATGAAGTGGTTGTCTTTTAATGCAAGTGCATTCGTGATGGTATGGAAGCAGTCACAGTAACCGGAAAAGGCCCCTGAGTAGGGGCTGCCTGAAGACTGGTGGATGACAAGGCTCAGGGGACAGTGGGGAAGTGGCTCGACCTAGGTCCATGCAGCATTCTACACTCTAAAGCTGCTTTTCCACACTACGACCTCTCAGCAACTCTCATTTTCTAGGTGGGAAAAGCCTTTTTTCAGAGGGTCTTCATGCCAAGGCTCATGGAGATTATATACTTGCTCAAGGCCATGTGAGGCCGAGGCAGCTCTAGGATGACCCTCAGACCTGATTCCAGAACCAGAACTCTTTCCATTAAACCTGTACTGCCTCAGTCAGCCCTTGACAAATAAAATGTCCCTGCCTGGCGTGGAGACACGGCTGGCTGGAGGCCTCCCCTCTGTGTGATTAGTTTGAATTTTGTGCCTTTAGTACCCATCATGGGAGAAGAAAAATCTTGAATGTTGTTAACAAATGGAGTCAGAGGAAAGCACTAGAACAGGGCTGGTATTATTTATCAAACGTGTGGAATAAGTTAATCAAGAAAAATCAATCCTGGGCGGGTTATTTTACGGGCGGGTGAGTGAAAGAAAGTGTGGAGCCCTCGCTCACTAGTGCTGCAGGATTTGAAGGTAACTAGAATAGTGAGCAGCTTTGGGGGTCTTGGAGCCTCTTTGGCAGTAGGTGTTTTTTTCATCTTCTCTGTGTCTGCCCTGAGGGAAGCAGCTCCCACGGGAGGGGGAGGGGTTTTATCTGGACTGCCCTCCCTGCAGGAATCCACTTGTCACATTCCTGTTTGGATGGGACAGACGTACTCCCCTTCCCCTTGAGTCACAGAAAGGGAGTCTTCTCTTTTTGTATTCCATCTATGGGTTTCTGGTGAGATGAGGCACTTTTTTCTTCCCAAATCTCTTCTAGCTCAGACCTCCCAGACGTCAGAGACAGCATTTTAGATGATGTGATAACTCTGTGGTTCATCTTGATGAGGCTACAGTACCCAATTATTCAATGAAATTCTAACCAGGGTGTTGCTGTGAAGGCATTTTGTAAATGTGGTCACTATCTACACTCAATTATCCTCAATAATGTGGGTGGGCCTCATCCAATCAGTTGAAGATGTTAAGAGTAAAAGCAGGTTTTCCTGAGAAGAAGAAATTCTGCCTCAAGATGGCAGCATCAAATTCTGCCTGAGTTTGCAGCCTGCTTTATAAATTTTCTACTTACTGGCCCTGCAATGACATGGGCCAGTTCCTTAAATGCACGCGCATACACACGTCTCCTGTTGGTTCTGTTTCTCTGGCGAACACTGCCCCATACAGATGCTACCCTGAGTACATCATGTTGTCCCAACATTTTTTATTCTCTGTGACAACAGTTTTGATCCACGGGTTCAAGCGGAGGTGATGACCATGATGGCGGAGTGGGTGAAAGGTGAGGCTGACATGCAGATGCACATGCGCGTTTTATGTGCTATGTTGTGTGTGTGCTGTCTCCCATGGGTGATGAGCAGGGTGTGGTGTAGGGCAAGAGCACCTGGCAGAGGGTCAGGCCAGTGTGGAGGCCTTGGTCCTATGACTCACTATTGATATCATTTGCATGTGGAATCTTTTAAAAAAAGCCAATTTCACAGAAACAGAGAGTAGGGGTTCCTGGGTGGCTCAGTTGTTAGGCGTCTGCCTTCTGCTCAGGTCATGATACCAGGGTCCTGGGATCGAGCCCCGCATCGGGCTCCCTGCTCCGCGGGAAGCCTGCTGCTCCCTCTCCCACTCCCCCTGCTTGTGTTCCCTCTCTCGCTGTGTCTCTCTCTGGCAAATAAATAAATAAAATCTTAAAAAAAAAAGAAAAAGAAACAGAGAGTAGAATGGTGGTTGCCAAGGTCTGGGGGGAGGGTAGGAAATGGGTGATGTAGGTCAAAGGGTCCAAACTTCAAGTTATAAGTAGAAGAAGTTCTGTGATCTAATGTAGAGCCTGGTGACTATAATGAAAAATGTGGTATTGTACACCTGAAACTTGCTAAGGGTAGATCTTAAGCATTGTTGTCACACACACACACACACGTTAACTATGTGAGGTGATGGATGTGTTAATTATCTTGATCTTGGTAATCACTCCCTAACATGTACGTAGATCAAATCATCCTGTAGTACACTTTGAACATTTATAATTGTTTGTCAGTTATTCCCTAATAAAGTTAAAAAAATTTAAAAAGAAAAAAGAAAGAAAACAGGTAATGGAAGTCAAAGGATTTTTGTAAAACAATATACTCATGTAATTTGGTACCTCTTAATTTTTTAAATCCCACATGCAGTCCATAAATTGTCTTAAGTAATTATTGTTTGGAGAGAGTATGACCAAGGGTGGACATGAGCTTGGTTCTCCTTACTCTGAATGATAGTTCTGCAGAGTTTCAAACCAGAAGAGAAACAATTGGGGGCCATTTGTCAAAATGGTTAAATACTTTATTTTTTAAAGATTTTTATTTATTTATTTATTTATTTATTTATTTGAATGAGAGAGAGCACGAGCAGGGGGAGGGGCAGAGGGAGAGGGACAAACTGACTGCACGCTAAGCATGGAGCCCCATGTGGGGCTCGATCTCACGACCCTGAGATCATGACCTGAGCAGAAATCAAGAGTTGGACAGTAATTGACTGAGCCTCCCAGGTGCCCCCCTCATTTAAATACTTTAAATGAGGTGTATCAGGGATGCAAATATGAAGGTACTGAACTTGTCTTAGGCAACCCTGTGAAGTACACACTGGGAAGGAGCTTTGGTCAGGCTTTTGGGCTGGGGCAGTTAAAGGGAGGAGAGGTGGAGCTAGTTGCCTGGCATTCCTGTCTCTGCTTGCTTCGTTTACCTTGCTTACCTTGACTTTTCAGAGTCAGTGATCCTGAAGATTTGGAGGCATGATAGGACTCAGGAGAATGCCCTTGGACAGTGACCTGTTCACACCTGTAGGCAGGGCTGAGGATTGTACTGGGAGAAGGGGAAGGGTCCACATCATGAGCTGAGATGCTTATAGGATGTTTCCGTTGGTAAACAGAGTGGTGTGCAGAGTGCCCTGGGCCTCAACTCCCTTATGTGTGGGCCTTTAGGACCATATGACATACCTGTCTGTTTTTTTAACTCCTTGCTTGCGTGTCTTTTGCTATAAGTTTTATGTGGTCAGAGGCCAATGTGATCTGTATCCTGGCACTGTTTAATGAATAAATAAATGAAGTGCTGAGGATGCTCAGTCCCCTGGCCATCATTTTCTGTGGTTATATTCTTGTATGAGCTGTTCCAGGGGCCCCATAGTAGAGGCAGAGAGGGAAGGGGAGGGGAGGGAAAGAATGGGGAGATAATTAAAGAAATAAGGAAAATAATTCCTATCCTTAAGGATTTGCAACTTCCATCGAGGAATTCAAATATACTCCTACAGTGCTAACCGTTTGCTCCTTTAAAACATAGTGGGCTTCATCCTGCAGCATCTCATTGCTGAGGAATCCACAGCCAGCCTGGAAGCAAGCCTGAGGCAATCTTCAGAACAAACCTGATGGTCCATTCTGGATGAGTTTGAGCTGGGTTCCCTCAGGGCTAAATCTGGAGGGAGTGGGATTGGAGAGGGCCTCCAAGCAGGCACCGGCCCTTCTCTGAGCTCCGGGTACAATGGCAAACTGGGAAGATGCCATCTCCGTATCCAGCTAAGATCGATGTCTCTTCCTGCCCATCTCAAGCTGTCAGGGACCCTGTTCCTTAGAGCACATTCAGGCGGCACAGTCTTGCATTAATTTAGAGCTAATTGTCAGGTAATGAATTCGATTTGGCTCACCATATTGAAATCCCTTCTGCTCCCAGCTGAACACCCGTAAATCATTTGCATCACAAATCTCTTTGCTGGATGCTCAGCTTGGCCAAGCTGTTGCTCAGGCCTTCTCTTGGCTCCCCACATTCCTGGGTCTTTGAGAGCAGCTGAAAATCATCACATCTCAATGTTCAAGATGCAAAGCTGGACCCACCCAAAAAGAGTTTGGGTATGTATTTTTGAAGTCTAGAACAATGGTTCTCAAAATCCCCTGAACCGGCAGCATCAGCATCCTGGTAACTCATTAGACATACAAGTTTTCAGGTTCCATCTCTGAAACTAACTGAATCAGTGACTGTGGTGGGGCTCAGCAGTCTGTGGTTTAAGAAGCTCTCTGGGTGATTCTGATGCAGTCAAATTTGAGGACCACAAGTCTACCTAGAACATTCCCTAGGGCCACCAGCATATCCGTATCAGAATTCTTCTCAATTCACTTTAACTCTCTGCAAGGCCAGCTTCCCTTTCTAGATCTCTGGATTTTTTTAAGGGGCTTCTGAATTTATTTCTCTTCCACTTCTGTTTTAACTAGAATTAGATTCAATTAGGGAGAAAAAAAGGACAAATATAAGTGAGTTAATGTAGAAGTTCTAATGTAAAGAAGTTGGGGGTAGTGTGTAGCCAGCCCCGGCACACTCTAAGCCAAAGGTGGGTGATGGTTTAGTGAAGCCAAAGAAAAGACCCAGAGACAGGAATCCAGATATAGTTTATTGGGAGAACTTACATACAGGGAGTCCAGTAGTGCCAGACTGGATAAAGTATCCACTGCTGGGATCTGCATGCAGCAAGCTTTCATAACATAGCAACTTAGCCTTCCCCTCCTTGCATGGCCGGAGTTCCAAAGAGATCAAGGCCTGCCAACTTGACAGTCTTCCTTACAAGGGAGATACTCTGGGTTGGCCACCCCCAGAGACCCTGACCTTGAACACTGAACATGTTCTTCTGCACATTCTGCTTGATGGGAATATAAGGGAGGATGGGATCCCTTCATTCTCAAGATAGTGATTAACAGGGGTGTTCAGAGTGTGGTTGTACAAACTAACTATCCAGCACGTACCATGCAGATAGGCAGTCTGAATCCTGCTGCTCTGCTATCGTTAGCATGCCATCTCATGGTCCAGGACGTCTGCTCAGGATCCAGCCATCATATCTGTGCTAGAGTTGGCTGAAAGAGGAAGAGAGAAGGGCACAGTCATGCCTTTACAGACACTTCCTAGAAGTTGTACACAGTACTTCTATCTTATATCTCATTGGTCAAAACTTAGGCCCTTGGCCATAATCGCCTGCAAGGGAGCCTGGGAAATGTAGTTTTTATTCTGGGTGTTTATGCGCCCAGAGAAAAATATCAGAAATCTGTTTCTAAGGAAGTGGAGATCAGATATTGGCAGAGACAACTAGCCACAAATGAGGGTTTGTGCTACAACCTTTGAGACATTCAGAGTCTTTGGGCAAGTTCTTTTCCATGTTTGTCACACATTTCAAGGCCTGCTTCACAACACATGTATTTCAGGAGGCATTCCTCTATCACCCTGAGCATTTCTTTCTTGACAGCCCCCATGCCTGTAGCCTACTACATTCAATTCCTCCTGCCTATCGATCCATCTAATTCCTGTGAAATCATGGTCCATGATTAGTCAGTAAATGCCTAGAAGCCAGTGTTTGGGCACTGTCTTTGCTGGTGGAGCCGGGGTGAGTCCCTCAACTCCTTTAAGACCCTGACACCTCCCCTGGAAAATGAGGGGATTGGAGATGGTCCCTGAGGTGCCTCCCAGCTCTAGCATGCCATGGTGCTCTTTTTTTTTTTTTTTATTTCCTTTCCGAATGTTTATGACTATCCTCAGGGTGAGAAGGCAGTGAGCCCCGATCAGCTAACTACCAGATGAACTTGGCAGCATTGGTTACAAATGAAGGTGTGGACTGCAAAGCTGGGAAATATAGCTTGGGGCCTGATTTGGTTGATGGCTTTTGAGAAACCGGTTCTGGAAATGAGAAATGTGATTTGTTTAAAAATTAGAGGAGGTCTTGCAGAGAGCCCTGTAAGGTAGATGCTGGTAGGGAGCTCATTTATCTGATGTTGCCCCTCCTTGCTCCAAGCTCCATCCCTACTTACTTCCACCTCCATTTTACGGGTTTGAAAAACAAACACGCAGCAAAAAATAACCCTGAGGTCCCCAGAGAGGGGGATAATTTATTTTAAGTCTTACAACCAAACAATGAAAGGACAGAATTGATGGTGACTTCCTGTTTGTGACCCAAGGGTCACCAAAAGGGCACCGGTACACATATATACACATGTCCTCTCTCTCTTTATTCTAAATGAATCTGGTTGGAAGTAGTCACTTAAATGAGATACACTGGAACCTCTATAAACCTCAGTTTTCTCATCTGTTAAATGGAATTAAAAACCACTTTCACAATTCTTAGGAGGATTAGCTAAAAAAAAAATGTACAAAAAGTCCTTGACACTTTTGCAGGTGCACCATAAATGTTCTCTCTTTTCTGAAGATATGTATTTAAGTGGACTCTTAGGCATGATAGTCCATAAGCAGACCTACCACAGTTTACTTGAGCATCTGCTTAGCTGAGCAATTACTTTTAGGACCCCCCCCCCACTCAACAAGCACCAAGTCCACACCCAAGATAAACTGAGCTTTGTGCCTGTGATCTGAGCAGGGAAGGCCAAAGGAACCAGAAATGATTGACACTTCTATGTCCTGAGTGTGTCTGGTGCTTTTTGTGGCTTACTTATCACAAAATTCTGATAATCGTTCATCAATCTGTCCAGAGCAAACTTAGTGCTAGGGTTTCAGACAGGATTTGGATTCAGGTAGGTTTGTTGTAATTATCTCACAAATGAGGTCATAGAGACCCAGAGACATAAGCAACCTGCCCACATCCAGTGAGGGGTGGTGAGAATTGTGAGCACAAAGGGCAGGTTCAAGTGGGACAGAGAAGGAGGACTTTTGCTGTGGGCTGGGGAGCGAGGGAGAGATGGGGGCTGAGCTGGGGGTGCATGGGGGTGAGGGGATCCAGAGGGCCCGTGAAAGGGCAGGTGGCTACTTCCCAGCTCTGGTGGGGGCCACTCTTAGTCTTAGTATTCTTAGTAATCTGTAAAAACGATTGTCTTTCATAAAGCTTGTTTCTTGGGATTAAAAATTAAGCTTAAGTAGAGGGGGGAAATCCTTTCTTTGAGCACAAAATGCCCAGACTCTTTTCTGGATATTCTTCAGCAAGCCTAACCTAAGCAAGCTAACCCTAAGAGATGGTGTATTCCTATAAAAGGTGTGGGTAAATCAAGCATCTGCCGATGTGTTCATTTCTTTCATTAATATCCCATAAGCTTCAGGATCACGTTCAGACCCTGAGGTGGGACCCGCGAGGCTTCTGACTACTGCATCAGCTGGTGACCTGCTGCGTTTGCTGTCTCTGACCCCATCCCCATCCTTTATACAAGCAGGGACCTCTGCCCATAGACAGACGTCTTGCCCTACTAACTCCTGCTCAGTCCCTCCGCCGTCACCTACTTGGGGAGAGCAGCTGCTTCCAGCTTTGTCAGTGAGCTGGTGCCTCTTCTCGGTGCCCACCTCAACCAGAGCACTGACCGACCGCTGCATCAGAATTGGCTGTTGGTGTCCTTTCTCCTTCCCCAGGGAGCCTGAGTCTTACCCATCTGCGAATTCCCAGTACCTGGAGCCCTCTAAGTGCTTACATTGAATTTAATTATTTTGCAATCTCTGACATGAATATTAGTCATTCGCAAACTGAATACTATGGGGAGGGATATAGAAAATGTGTGGCAAGTTTTCCCCTTCTCTGGAAATCTAGTCTCCATGGTGAGGTGGGATTGACCCAGAGAATAGGGCCCATAGTCTGCCAGGCGTGTGGCCCAGACCACTGACACCTGCAGGTTTCAGAGGTGAGGCCGATTCCCAGCAGTGGGAGCCATCGGATAAGCAGAGTCTTGGAGCTCTTTTGGGTTGGGTCAGCAGTGGTGGGGGAGGTGCAGGAGTGATGGTGGCGAGGGGGAGAGCCAGCTGAGATAAGTGACCACGGGAATAGTGCTGAGGGGTGGGAGGGTGCAAAGGCCTCAAGCCAGGAGAGGATTTTGGTGAGAAATGGGGAACCATGGAAGGTTCTCCAGCAGGCAAGTGTGGGAAAGTGGTGAGCAGAAGAGATTGGGAGGAGGGAAAGAGGTGAGAGGGGCTGCCGCCATCTGACTTGCCCCACATCTGCTCCACCTCACGCCTCTTCCACGCGGCTAATGACTGGACACAGCTTCTTCCATGTGTTCACGCTTTTCTTTTCTTTTCTTTTCTTTTCTTTCTTTCTTTCTTTCTCTTTCTTTCTTTCCTTTTCTTTCTTTCTTTCTTTCTTTTTCTTTCTTTCTTCTTTCTTTCTTTCTTTCTTTCTTTCTTTCTTCTTTCTTTCTCTTTCTTTCTTCTCTTTCTTTTCTTTCTTTCTTCTTTCTTTCTTTCTTTCTTTCTTTCTTTCTTTCTTTCTTTCTTTCTTTCTTTTCTTTCTTTCTTTCTTTCTTTTTCTTTCTTTCTTTCTTTCTTTCTTCTTTCTTTCTTTTTTCTTTCTTTTTTCTTCTTCTTTCTTTCTTTCTTTCTTTTTTTTTCTTTCTTTCTTTTTCTTTCTTTCTCTTTCTTTCTTTCTTTCTTTCTTTCTTTCTTTTTCTTTCTTTCTTTCTTTCTTTCTTTCTTTCTTTCTTTCTTTCTTTCTTTCTTTCTTTCTTTCTTTCTTTCTTCTTTCTTTCTTTCTTTCTTCGATTTATTTATGTGAGAGAGTGAGAGAGAGCGTGTGAGTGAGCATGGGGAAGGGCAGAGGGAGAGAGAGAATCTCAAGCAGTCTCCCTGCCAAGCACAGAGCCCAGTGTGGGGCTCGATCCCACGACCCTGAGATCACGACCCAAGCAGAAACCAAGAGTCGATGATTAACCGACTGAACCACCCAGGCGCCCCTCACTCATCCTTTCCTGTTGCTACCTACTATGCTCCAGTTCCTGTGGTGGTGCCGGGGTTGCAGACGCCTGCCCCCCAAAGGCCCCGTGGCTGAGGACAGACACTACATAAATACACATGGCCACCTGACGACCCTCACCTGTGTTCTATCATTTAAAGAAACTTGTGTTATGTATATGAGCTATAGTCCCCTGTTCCCCGTACCCTCTGGTCTCCCCACTCCCTTTGATTTGTCAGTTTTCTCCCAGGGGCTACCTTCCAAACAGTGTGCACTGAGCTGTGGGAAGTGGAGGTGCTCTGAGATGTGGTGGGGAGGATCCTTGAAAAGCTGACAGGGTCAGATTCCTTCCCGGTCTCCCTCCCCCGCCCTTGGGTGCCCGCCCACCAACTGCTCTCCACTACCCCCAGCAGGGGCTGTCTGCACATGTTGGGCCTCAGGGCAGAGACTCTGCTGAGAAGCCCTTTGAGATCTCGGCCCCCAGATGCTTGACGCTAATCGCTGGTGGCTCCCAGGCCCGCTGACTCCTTATCCTCCTCGTAATTCTTCATTTGTCCCTCGGGCCTCATTCCTGAGACTAAGGAAGGGAGTCAGAGGCACAGAGAAAGATGCTCAGGACTTCCTGGGCTCAGTCCCCCGCATGCCCACCCACCCAGCAGCACTCCCTTGAAGTTGAGACTCTCCAAAGAAGCTAGGGTCAAAGTACACCCCACCCTCTGGGGTGTCTTGACCTCATTAGAGTCAGCCAGTCAGTTACTGGTTGGAAACCATCTCTGATAGAACTGGTTGGTCTGGGCAGAGACAGACACAGGTACCAGGGATGACTGAGCATGTCCTATGTACTTGGCTACGGCACACGCGTCACCCTGCTCGACCACCGTGTAACCCGGATATCTGTTCCCTATCCAGCCCAGAGGGATGTGGGAATCCGGGTTAGGGTCAGGATTAGGTTTATTGTATTAATTTCATACATGAGGCAAATGAAGGCTCAGAGAGGGGAAGCTACTTTGCCATGTTCACACAGATCTTGGCAGCCTGGGGTTTGCCGCTCTGCTGAGGGCGCCCATGCTGGTGCAGAAATGCAAGCTGCCAATGGCCTGCCAGCCTGGGAATGTTCCCCCAACTCTGCCAGGGTTTCCCAGTTTCGCCTGCACAACTGTGCCCCAGAGCACCTCTTTCTGTGTGTGGCCCACCGCCCTTGCAGGTGCTTGCTAACTTAAGCCTGCACTGATGAGGCACTGGAACATTCTCTTTTCTCTACATAGCAATGGAAAATATTGCAGAGCAAACATAGACCCCTGCAGAGTCACAAAGGAGATTCATTTAAGTTGGCATCAATTTTGCTAGCTTCCTGCTGAAATATTTGCCAATCTGGCCAAGATTTTGAACTGCCTGGGGTCCAGGAACACCTCTTCTCTTTAATGTTGTCCTTGAATGGGATCAAATTGCCAGAGGTTGCAGAAGCTCCATTATGTGGTTTCAGCTCCCTTGACTTCGGAATCCAAGCAATGTGATGTATGCATACCATGCTTTGCTTATGTGGTTTTCCTTTATTCTGTCTTTCAAGCTTAAAAGTTGCTAGCTGAAGTCTGGCATGGCAGAAATGCTATGTGCCAGGGTCCAGGCCCTGGGGACCAGGGCATCCCTCTTGGTCGGCATCTTCTGGGCTCCCCGGGGTTGTTCACAAGGTATATTGTCTTTGCTGTTGCTTGTGGCCACTGTGTGTGGTGAGCCAGGGTGGGGATTATTATTTCTAGTTTGTAGTTCAGTGACGTACCCGACTTGCCAAAGCCATCCAGACCCAGGCTTTCTGCCCATGGCCAAGCTCTCCCCTTTGTCCTCTCCACAGAGCCTCCCACGACCCCAGGTATGTGCACAACCCAGCCTCTGTGCTCTCTACCACCTCTCGTTAAAGGAATCACGTAGCTATGACAGAGACAGGACCCGGAGGGGGACGCAGGCTGTCTCTGCCATCCCCTGAAGTCATTTCATTTCATACAGGCCATCTCCAGAGCTGCCCACCTATGGCATGCCTGCACTCACAAGATGCCTGCGCTCACAAGATGCCTGCGTGGGCCTCTGGGGGGAGTGTCTTTCCCTTCCCTGCCTGCCCTGAGCAAATCTTACAGATGTACCCATCCTCTCAGATTCTGCTGGTGACCAGATAGACAGATCTAAGAAGGAGAGGTAAATTGTCCCGACGACGATCCCTCTTGCAGGGAGTTGATGTTGGATTGGGGGCATCCTGTATATACTCACCAGCCCAGTACCTGTTTCTACCCTGCACCCCAACAGCTTGTTTACACAAGTTCCCCCTCCCCCCAATGCTCTCTAGCCATCTTGGTTACTGCTGGTGAAGATTGGCCATTTTTGTAACTGTCACTGCAGAAGAACATCTTTGTGATGCTCCAGGGGGGTACCTGACTTTATGGTTGAAAAGCAGAGGACCAGAGGATTGGGCCAATGTGTTCAGCCTGGTCCAGTTATGCCTTCCAGCTCAGGTAGGCGATGGGGTGGACTCTAGATCCAGGGTGTCTGGGTTTTGAACCCGGCTCTGCCACTCCCTCGCTCTGTGATGTTGGGCAACTTACTCACCCTCTCTGTAGCTGATGAGTAAAATGTGGACACACTAGTACCTGTGTCCGACTATTGAATGAGTTAATGCTTACAAAGCACTTAGACCAGTGCCAAGCACATGATAAATCCTCAAAACGTCCTAAAATGCGTGAGCTTTTGTTACCATTCTGATTATGCTGCTATCTTGCTATTGCCATTCTTGGCCATCTTAATAACAACACATAGTATGTATAGTGCATCTCAGTTTAAAAAGTGCTAATATACTATCTCACTTCTTCAACATTGGGTGAAGGTTATGGGCAAAGCCCAAGGTCACAAAGTCAGGGAGGAGGCAGTGCCTGGTCTTAAACTTGGCTCCAAGTGTTTTTTATTTTTTCAAATATCTTTATATTACTCAATGCCACCTCAAAGCTGTGAATGACTCTGTAAGACCACTCCTAATTACCGGGGAAGAAAAATACCTCTGAAGATATCTCATTTTGACGATAGCATGTTTGGAAAAAAAATAATTACAAATGAAATCCAAAGCCCATCCCAGAGCCAGCTGCAATTCTTTGCCAGCCATTGGAGTTCAAAGAGGGAGACTTAAGGAAGGTCTTGAGGAGAATTACTTAATTTAGAGCATTGGAAACCCAACAATTATTTGCTTAAAAATAGAATTTGCTGAAACAACTTCCAGCTTCTTATTCTTCTCACTGCATAATAGAGTAATTAGTAATTTGTGTCACTCCAGTAATTTTTCTCCTTTTCATAATCACCAACAGTGATACTGTTGCCATGCTGGAGTTCCAGTACACACACACACAACACTGACACACTCCCTCACTCACACACTGACACACTCACACACGCACCCCTCCCTCACGCTCTCTCTCACACACACAGACACACACATATTCACACACTCATATCCGATCCCTGAAAGAAGTTGGATGTGAGAGTCTGTGTTGTTGTGGTTGTTGGAGTGAAAATTCTGTGACCCCCATAATTTATCCCTTATTGTATGGATAAGACACTGAGTGTGGTTTTTTTTTTTTTTTAATTTCTACAGCAACTGGGAACTTAAGTGTTATTTATTTATTTATTTATTTGACAGAGAGAGAGAGAGAGAGAGAGCGAGAGCACAAGCAGGGGGAGTGGCAGGCAGAGGCAGAGGGAGAAGCAGGCTCCTCGCTGAGCAGGGAGCCCGATGTGGGGCTCAATCCCAGGACTCCGGGATCATGACCTGAGCCGAAGGCAGTTACTTAACCAGCTGAGCCACCCAGGCGCCCCAGAGTGTGGTTTTCATAAGAAGTAGAAACAAGAGCAGAGAATTGTCAGAATATTTCCGAATATCATACAGAAGCTATTATCGAGCATGGTGAGCACCTGCATATGCGCAGCTAAAGATCAGGACCTTCATCTGACAAACGGCTTTGTCCTGAACTATGGGTCTTATGAAGGTACAGAAAACCCCCACATTTATTTGTACATTTGTTAGATTGAAAAGGATGAAACTGTGTAAAAATATGGACACTCCAAGAAAGTCCAGGGTGGAATTATAAGGGAACTTACGTGTGTTTTAGTACCTACTATGGGCTAGATCTATAATCAGCTGTTAGAAATCAAGCAAATACTCAACTATTTGGAACAAAGCAACGATAATAGAGATTTTATCCCTAAGTTTATCTGACTGAGTTTATAAGAGGCTTTGGGTGACTATGGGAAAGTAGAGAGAGGAAGTTTGAGGGATTGTTCCTTTCTGTGTTTATCATGAAATAATCTATTGTATTCAAATTACTATACTATATAAATAGTACTGTTGTTAACATTTATTGATTGTTCATTATGTCCCAGGCGCTGTGCTAAGGTTTACCTACATTTTATATATATCCTTTAATCAATCAATAAGTTAGGTATTAATATTATTCCCATTTTATAGATGAGGAATGTGACAGAGACCATGTTGTGTGCCCCAAATCCATTCTTCTCTTTTTTTCCATTGTAACAAAACCCAGATTTTATTTAGGGTGGCAGTATGCCATGCAAATGGCCTGTATTTTCTGCCCTCCCTTTGAGGCCAGATGGTGACTAACTTCTGGCTGATGGGTTAGAAGCAGGACTGGGTGTGGACTGTTGGAGAAGTTTCCCCTAAAGTATCTGACTCAGGGGTGCCTGGGTGGCTCAGTCGGTTAAGCGTCTGCCTTCGGCTCGGGTCATGATCTCGAGGTCCTGGGATCCAGTCCCTCGGCTGGCCTCCTGCTCGGCAAGGAGTCTGCTTCTCCGTCTCCCTCTGCCCCTTCCCCGTTCCGTGCTCTCTCTGTCTCTCTCTCAAATAAATAAATAAAATCTTAAAAAAAAAAAAAGTATCTGACTCAGCCGGGAGGCGTACCCTTCGTGTCATCTCTCTTGCTTTACACTTCTTGCAGCCGTGACAGCCGACATGGTGTTTCCACCAGGGGTCGATTTGGCAGTTGGGCCCCATTCTCCTGTTGAGAATTACTAGAAAAGCTAAACAAAATACATCTTTAAAAATCTGTTTGAAAGAATCTGAGAAATCACAAGTCAATGAAGAATTATTGGGCCGAGTTGTTTGAGAGGAGGGCAACCCTGTGAGCCGAGCCTGGATCTTCTGGCCAGTTTTCTCCTACAAATGTCTGGCGATTCCAGTTGATGTGGCTGAGGGGCTAAGATGCTGCGCGGAACTTTTGGCAGACTTTGGGAACTAGGCGCCTGTCAGGGCTGGGAGCTATGATAGAACCCCACAATCTGGGTTAAGACCATGAGTGGTTACATCATTGGAGTAACGTGAAGCAGGAACAGTCAGTCTGTCCCTGGCAGGCACTGAAGTCAGCTTCGGGTCACCTCAATCCCAGATTGGTAGTGCCCCATGTCTCCTGCCAGAAGCAAATGTAAATTCTCTCTGAAGAAAACACATTAGCAGAAGCCTCAAATTATCTCAATCAAACAAAGCCGGGGAAAGGATGGGGAAAATTTTGACTTCCAAAATGGCAGAGTAAGAACCTCCAAAAATCTGTTTCTGCTTAAAAGTGATAAGGCTGGCAAAATCTGTCATATATTGCACCTCTTGAGGGCCATAGCCCTCAACAGCACCCAGAAGCACCTCAGAGCCCCACATAGGGATCATTTTTTAAGGCATATTTTGTATCCTGTAGGGCGGGGATGGCACACCATCCTTGCAGAGTCACATCTTGAAGCTGGGTCCCAGCCAAACACTAAACAGGTCATCCTTCTATCAGATCTTGTAGCTCTTGTGAGATCTAGTTCCTTTCTTCCCTTAACTCAACCAGTACTTACTGGAAGGGCTACGTTGTACCTTGTCCCTTGATACTGGTCTGGAGTGGGGCTACAAATTCTGAAGGCAGCATGTGCTGTCTTACAAGAAAGAAGTCTGTACCATCTCCAGACTGTCCTGTGCATACCCACACATGGTTGCTCTGGCCTTGAAGAAATGACATTTTGATAAGAAGACCCACAGGTAAGTGAATTAACCACTAAAGAGGGTAGATTCTGTGTGGTCTACTTAGCTCCATCTTGGAGGATGGTCTCGGGAAGAGTCTGTGTGAGAAAACAACAAAATGACACAAAGAGGAAGAAAATGGCTCGGCTATAAAAATGTCATATAAAATCCACATAGTCTATACAGTGTTTTGAGTGGTACCAGCGTGTCTCTTCTGAATTTGGTAGAAGTTACGGTTCTTAACATATACAAAGCATAGATCCCTTATTGCATCTTCCGGGACTCCTCTTGGAAGGAAACCGTGGATACTCAGGAAGCTAGGACAAGCTAGAACCATATGCTCACACCCCTGGGTGCTCTGTTCAAGGGTTCATATTGATCTAGCAGTCCATTGCTCTCTCTGTCCTTATCATTTCCTCAGAGTTGAGGCCATCCAGAAGAGTAGAATAGAAGAGGGAGACACAGTATATTGCATTATTTTCATAACAGTAATAATATGGGTCTGCCCTAATAACTTAGCCCAAGATTTTGGGGATGCTTACTCTTTCCCATTTAGTCCGGTACTTCTGCTTTCCTTTCTAGGGTGGGCACTAAAAGGGGACGGGGTGGGAGCACTATGGACAGACTTAAATGACCTTGTACTTTGGTGGGAGGGAGGCTTCCTAGCCTTCTCCTGTTCTCTGGGGGTGTGCGGACAACATAAAAAATATATAGCATTAGATCATAGAACAAACATCAATAAATAACAAAAGCAACACTGTGTAGGCCATCTTTTCTTACCATAATGAAATCATCTCAGAGGTCACAGAAACTCGTCAAGCACTTGGAAATTTAAAAATGCTCCCCCCGGAATTACTAAGTGAGAGAGGACATTTTCAGTATGCAACAGTTCAAAAATAAAAACATTATCTTAAATTTGTGGGATACAGTCAACGCTGTTAATTCAAGGCATAGGCATAGCTTTAAAAATGCTTTTTAAAAAAATTAAGAAAGATAAAATAAGTAATAATATGAAGAAACTAGAAAAATAAGTCAGACATAAGGATTCTTTTTTAAACAAAAATAGTAAACAAATAAATCTAAGAATGAATGTAAAGAAGTAACAAAATAGACAATTTATGGCTGACAGTGTGAGGCAAGAGAAAATGCTGAGGTAAAATGCACATGAGAAAGGAAATGTATTAGCTGATACGGTAATTTCAAATGATAATTAAAAACAACTTTATGCTAATATATTTAAAAAATCTACCTGAAATGAATGACTGATCCAACAGCAACAACAAAAACAGATACTCTGATTAGGTTAATGAGAAATAAAAGAACTGACCCCTAAACATGTTCTGCTTTTAGATGATTTTGCTTTTAATTTTTTTTAAAAAAGATTTTATTTATTTATTTGACAGAGCAAGACACAGCGAGAGAAGGAACACAAGCAGGGGGAGGGGGTGAGGGAGAAGCAGGCTTCCCGCCGAGCAGGGAGCCCGATGCGGGGCTCGATCCCACCATCACGGGATCATGACCTGAGCCGAAGGCAGACGCTTAATGACTGAGCCACCCAGGCGCCCCAATTTTGCTTTTAATTTTTAAAGGAGCAAATAATCCCACTGCCGTTCAAACTATTCCAGAGTAGAGAAAATATTAAAACCTTCAAATTCACTCTACAAAAGAAGTATATCCCTAAGAGACTTTGAGAAAGATATTATAAAATAGAAAGTTACTAACCATTCTCACTCTATGTAGACACAGAATTTCTGAGGTGCTCACAAATCAGTTTCAACAAGTAAAGAAGGGCACTTCATAATGATTCTGTTGGGTTATTCTGTGTATACAAAAATCATTTAATGTTAGGAAATAGAAGATTATATCAGTTAGCCTAAAGAGAAAATCTCCATCATCTCAGTAAATGTCTAGAAGGCATTTCAGAAAACTTCTGTACCAATTATGAGTGAGTAGGTATAGTAAACTAGAAATAGAGGATTCTTTAAGTGATAAAGAATACTTATATTAAACAACAGCATATATCATATTTAAAGGGAAAACACCAGATGTATTCTAGTCAAAATCAGGAATAAGATAAAAATACCTGTCTCACTATATTAATTAATTAATACTATCCTGGATATTCTAGCCAACACAAAAAGATAGGAAACAAAAGTAAGATGGGTGACCAGAAAGGAAATAAAAAATGCCACTACTTGCAGTTAATACTGTTGTCTACCAGAAAACCTAAGAGAATCAGACCACAAGCTGTCGGAACTAATAACAAATTGAAAGATGGGTGACTATGAACAAATATACAGAATAAGCACTTTCCCAATTTAACATCGATAATCAGTATAAATATATGATAGAGAACACAGTCCTACCTAAAACAATTACAAAGGTTTAACACGCTAGGAATAATGAGTAAGTTTCCACTGATGAAGATAAAGGAAGAGCAGAATACAAAACTTCCAGACCAGAAGACCGAATATTGAAGAGAGGCCAGTTCATCCCCAGGTTCCATTGATAGGTCGAGTTCATCTTCAATGCAAACTTCAGTGGGAGTTGCTTTCACATCTGAAAAATGTCTGGAAAAATAATAGATGAAAATAGTCAACTGTATTTTTAAAGAAAAGTACTGATGGGCCTATTTTTCTTTCAGGGAGCAAAATATTTTGAAGTAAAGTGGATCTAAATTAAGGTTTTACTGGAAATTGATTTGGCCAGTTATATCAAGCAGCTTTAACTCTGTCACCCAGTAATCCCACCTTTAACCTAATAAAAATTTCAGAGATGCAGATAAAGTTCTTTGTACAGGAATGTTCATCAGGGAGGTGTTTATCATACTGTTTCCAAAATCTGCAAAAATTGAAATTCATTCAATCAATGATGAACCTATATATTTATTTATTTATTTATTTTAAAGATTTTATTTATTTATTTGTCAGAGAGAGACAACGAGAGCGGGAACACAAGCAGGGGGAATGGGAGAGGGAGAAGCAGGCTTCCCGCTGAGCAGGGAGCCCGATGTGGGACTCGATCCCAGGACCCTGGGATCATGACCTGAGCCGAAGGCAGACGCTTAACAACTGAGCCATATAGGCGCCCACGATGAACACATTTAAAAATACATATTATTCAGCCATTACAGTCATGAAGAAGAATCTTTAATAGCGTGCAGCATGTTGTATTTCCCAAAGATGGCCATCTTCCATCATACATGTTCTTCTGCTATATGACCTTGGAGGGATGGAGACTATTTCTCCATCTCCTAGAATGTGGTCGGGCCCTGCTCCACAGAATTGTGAGCAAAATTAAATTATCATTTTCAACCATGAAGTTTTGGTGTACTTTGTTACCCAGCAACAGACAAATGGGAAAATATGTAAAGGTGTTTTAGGTACATTAAATGAAAAACATGTTACCAAACAATATATACTGTATAATTGACTTAAAAAAAGTAATGCATAGTACGAAGGATGATTCATGCCAAGATGCTAGCAGTAGTTAACTTTGGATCATGGGATTAACTGTGCTTCTCATTTTCTTCTTGGAGCTTGCTAATTTCTGAAACTTCTACAATGACTATGTATTGTTTTATAACGAGTAACCCCCCCAATATAAAATCATGGTTTTGAAGACATTTTGATGACAGATAGGCTCACAATACAGCATTACCTGAAAAAATGTGCTACAAACACTGCGTGTGAGGGTTTTCCTATTCCTTGGACCTTGTGTTTTCAAGAAGGAACTTTGGCAAGAAAACGCATTAGCTTTTCTCTCCATGTTTTTTCTCCTTTGCTTCTCTGCATGAGAGAAGGAATGATTTACTTTGCTGGTGAGATCAATGCTCTCAGATTTCACTGCTCCTAATTCCCCCTTGGGGGGAGTGTGAGGGTAGAGTGGCTGCTCCCTAGTGGACAGACCTGGATGCTGGGGAGAGGTCTGCCCCAGAGGTGGAAAGCATGTGCTCAGGAGGTGGGGCCAGCCCTGCCTCTGAGATCTGCTCTGCGCCTGCTCTGGAGATCTGAGAGTTCGAAGCAGCAAAATCATCCCACGGGCAGCTGACTGGGGAAGGGTCTGCCTTAAGAACCCCATTCCAAAGACTGGGGTGGGCATGGGATGAGAATTAGCAGTCTTATTTGTCCACAAACCCCAGCCATGTTCTCCCAGCTTCCCTTGCCAGAATCCTTACCTAAAGCCTATATTTATTCATCAAAGGGAAGAAGAGTGATTGATAATTAGCTTCAAAATGTAGCAGTTTCTATAAATGAACCCAGCCTCCTTTTACATATTTAAAAGCTACCTATTTATATAGATACAAATTGTTTATATTACATATTACAAGAATTATGGCAGAGAGCACATAAAAATACTAAAAGCGATCTCCCTCAGGATGTAGGGCTTGTATATTTATACTGTCTGTAATGTACAGTGCAGTGCAGATTACCTTTATAATCAGAAAGAAAATCATTATTAATTTTTAAAGCAAAGTATTATTCTCTGAGATTGCTTTATAATCTTGTGTGTCTGGGCTCTTGAGACAGCTGTTGTGCTACCTTCGGGGTCACGCAAGCTCTGCTTCCCAGCATCCTTTGGGAATGCCAATTTCCCAGAATAAAATCCTAGGGTGATCAGAAGAGGCAGGTAGGCTGGGCCTTTTGTAGTTTGGGGAAATGAAAATGCCTTATCTTCTACCGTCGTGGGAGCCATTGGCATCGTTTGGAGCACATTTGTGTTGACTGGTTCTATCAGTCAGGAAAACCAACATAATTGACACAGAGAATTTAATAGAAGGATTTACTGAAGCAGGGGTTAGGGAACAGAATGTGAGAAGGGAATGTTGGGGTAGCACGGAGTGGTAGTAACTGCAGGAAACAGCCATCATCTCCGTGGCTGGGGCAACGAGGGAAGAAGCTGGGAGCTGGGAAGGAGTCTGCAGGGCTGGGCCCTCAGAGCACAGGGGACAGCAAAATGCAGAGATTTAGGAAGTAGCGCATTTGGGGGTATCCATGACCTTTGTTGGTTTTCAAAGCTTTTTGATTTTTTAAAAAAATTCTACTTTTTTTTTTTAATCGAAGTGGAGTTAACGCACAATGTTATGTGAGTTTTATGTTTCAGCTTCAATAGCTCTGAGCTAGGCTGTGCTCACCACAAATGTAGCCGCCATCTGTCACCCTACAACATGACTACGGTATCACAGACTCTGTTCCCTATGCTGTGCCTTCTATTTCCATGGCTTATGCATTCCCTAACTGGAAGCCTGTACCTCCCTCTCCACTTCACCCATTTTTCTCCCCGACCCCGGCAACCACCAGGTTGTTCTCTGTATTTATTGGTCTGTTTCTACTTTGTTTTTCATTTGTTTTGGTTTTTAGATTTCACATATAAGTGAAATCATACATTTGCTGTCAGACTTATTTCACATCAGCATAATATCTTCAGGGTCCATCCGTGTTGTCTCAAGTGGCAGGATCTCACTCTATTTTTATGGTTGAATACTGTTCCATTGTGTGTATATATTATATAGGTTTTCTTTATCTGTTTATCTTTAATGGACATTTAGGTTTCTTCCATATCTTGGCTAATGTAAGAACTGCTGGAATAAATGAACACAGGTGTGCATGTATCTTTAGTGTTTTTGTTTTCTTTGGGTAGTGGAATTAATAGGTTCCCAGTAGTGGAATTAATGGGTTATATGGTATTTTTTTTTTTTTTTTTTTTTTGAGGAACCTCCATACTGTTTTCCAGAGTGGCTGCACCAACAGTGCACAAGGGTTCCCTTTTCTCCATATCCTCACCAACACTTGTTATTTCTTGTCTTATTGACACTAGCCATTCTGACGGGTGTGAGGTGATTTCTCATTGTGGTTTTGATTTGCATTTCCCTGATGATGAGGGATGTTGCGCATCTTTTCATGTGTCTGTTGGCCATCTGGAGGTCTTCTTCGGAGAAATGTCTATGCAGGTTCTCTGCCCGGTTTTAATTGGATTATTTGTGTGTGTGTGTCTTTTTTTATTTTAAAATAATTATAGGCTTACAATGAGTTGCAAAAACAGTACCCCTGTACCAATTGTGGCATCTTCCAGGTTTACCCAATAGCGACATTTGTACATCATTAAACTCAGGAAATAGATCGGCACAATACAATTAATTTGATTATAGACCTGGACCGGTTTTTGCATTTACTCATTTTTTTATGTCTTTGTGTATATTTTTATGGCATTTTATCATCTGTAGAGATGTCTATAATCACCACCACCACAATCTAGATCCAAAACTCTCCCATCATCACGAAGAAATTCCCTCTTGCTGCCCCTTCATGGTCACGCTGTCATTCCCCTTCTGTAACCCCTGGCAACCATTGTCTGTTCTCCAGATTTCTATAATTTGTTTACTTGTGTTATGGATTGAATTATGTCCCCCAAAAATGTATGTTGGAGTTCTTAGCTCCAGTATCTCAGAATTCACCTTATTTAGAGACCAGGTCTCTACAGAGGTAATCAAGTTAAAATGAGGTCAATAGGATGAGCTCTAATCCAACATGACTCGTGTCCTTCTAAGGGGAGGTTTGGAGACATACATGACCACAAGGAGAACACTGCGTGAACATAAAGGCAGAGATTGGAGTGATTTTTCTATAAGACAAGGAATGCCAAAGATTGCCCACAAACCACCAGCAGCTAGAGGAGAGACATGGAATGAATTCTTCCTCCCAACCCTCAGAAAGAACCAGTCCTGAAGACAACTGGATCTTAGACTTCCGGCCTCTAGGACTGCGAGAAAAGAAACTTCTGCTGTTTAAGCCACCCACTTTGGGGTGCTTTGTTACAACAGCTCTAACAATACAGCCCTAACTAATACAGTAAGTTTATGCAATTTAATTTTTAATAGTAATCATGCTTAAAATTAGCTCGAAAAATTCCTGAAATTCTCTTGAGCAAGCTTGCTCCAATATACCATTGCAGGTAAGGAAGCACGGTGAGGCTCATTCTGGGAGCATGGAGAAAACTAGAAATTGGAACCAAGGTGCCACTTCCCGAATGGAGAAGCTCTGCTGGTGAGACACTGATGGGATCAGGAGGTGGACAAATAGGGTCAGGTCCCTGCTTCCTCCTGCAGCCACCCAGAGTCCCTCTAGCGCCCCCTATCGTCTAGTCTATTGAGAATCTAGTTGACTAAGCAGGGAAGGCGGCTTTGGGAGCCTGGGCATCACTATCACAAAGCACAGAACAGAAGGGTAAGTTTGGAGCTGAGAGATAACAGCTGAATATTCAAACACTGGAGTTTTTTTTTTTTTTTTTTCTCTTTACAGAAGACTTCTAGAGACTAAAAGACTGGAGAATAAAAGTCTCTTTTATTCAGCTCAGCTATCATTGTGGGTTTTCCTCTGGACCATGAAGCTGCTGGCCAAGGGGACAGATATTTCTGGCTACTTACATTCATATTTTATAACTTAATTTGAGAAACTTTTTCACATGTACCTTATTTTGAGCGGCTTATTAAAAAATATTCCTGTTTCAAAAAACAAGTGTGTTGCCTTTTGCCTGTGTCATATTCCCAAAGGCGGATTGACTGTAGTCTCTCAAGAAGGTTACTTATTTTGATAATAAAAGAGGTATGGGAAAGTAGGATTTGGTATATGAAAATTTAATTTGCAGAAAACAATTTTTTTGAGAACATATGTGTTCTTTAAATACGGCGGGACTGCCTTGTGATGCCTGGAAATCCACCACTCCCCTTGAAAGGAAAAACAACTTCTTAGCAGGGCTTTGAGGGCAAGGAGAGGACTAATTCACTCGTTGGTAGGCTGGCTCCCCGTATGGGTTAATTCTTTCCTTACTAAGTAGCCTGAGATGAGTGGAATTGCTCTTCCTGGCTCCCCAGGACCAGCCCGGTATCTTTCCTGCCAGCTTCGAGCATAGTGCAGTCCCCCAGCACACCCCACTAATGATCCAGACTGCTACCACAGCATCTGTGCTTATGACTTTTAGACACACCAGCGAGAAGGATTCCAACTTGGGAGAGGCATTTCTGTGAGAGCCGACATCATTCTTACTGCACACCAGCCACTTCATTACCTTCTCGGGCATCTTATTTCCAGCTTGTCCCTGAAAAACAAATGAAAGCTTAATACCCGTCCCCATTATACATGTAATGCAGGGTTATTGCAGGAATCTTCAGAAATATAGAAAATTGTGGAAAATAAAATGCAATTTGAGGTCATGCGGCTTATGTTTCATAGGAAAAGGAATCAAATGTATGTGTTTACTCAAACAATGATGTGACCTTCCCCCACCCATGGAAATGTGTATCTTGAGGGACAGTGAGCAAAATATGATGTCGGTAGCCCTTTTGCTCCCTACCTTGGCGCCGGGGAGAGCCTAGAACTGCCTCATGGACCCTGCAGGGAGTCTCCAGGTAAGCCTGTGAGGCTTACCTCTCCTTCCTTATTCTCTCAGGGATCTGCTCTTTGACGGTTCAGTTTTGGAATGGTGGCATATTTTGAAAAAGAATCCTGCAGGTGGCCATCATGCCAGGACAAGACCAATTAGAGAAAGTGGAATACTTTGTCATAATGGTCACCACTAAGATCTCAGTTGGGACGGTAAGCCGCCGATACCCTCCTCCAATGGGTAATTTGGGGGAAATACAGCGATGGGGAACTCATTGGAGAAAGGGACTGTGGGAGTGTCCATCTCTCCCAGTGTTTTCCACCTCCCTCACTGGGGTCCTGGACTATAGCGGTGGTCCCTAACTTCCCTCCTCTCTCCCTCTCTTCCTACACCCCCCGCCCCCCGCAGAAATTAGCCCTTCAGTGGTTTACCTCCAGCCAGGACCTGCCATTTATATGTAGATCTGCTCTCCTGTCAAGGCTAGATTGAGACTGGCACCTTAGAGAAAACTGGCTCTGCAGGAAGGAGAGGAGAGGAGACAATAATTAACATGAAAATTTTGACTGAGGTTGCTTCAGTGTCTTGCTCTTCAGCAAGGAATTGAGAGATGGCATAACAGCTGTTAAAGCAAGGACTTTGGGTTCAGACTTGGGGTCCAGTCTCAGACCTGCCAGTTACTTGCTGGGTGAACTTGGCAAGTTATAAACTCCTCAGGCATCAGTTTCCTCATGTGTAAACAATGGGGCAAGTGCTGTTTTTGCAGTGTTTTCGGTGTAAAAGAACAAAAGTTGTAATACACGTGGTCTTTAATCCAGCGCCCCCACACAGTGATCACACAGTAAGTGGGAACCAGTATTTAGAATGGGATTCCAGGAGAGGAAGAGATGTCAGCAACCACCCACACCCTTCGTAGGGGTGGGGAGTTGGGGCAAGGTGACCAAGGGTGCAAGCCCAGAAGCTCCACTTCTTGTGGAGAACCTGAGTAGTGATTGCCTGGGTTTGGAGCTGTCATATGGACACAGGTCCTGCCCATTTGTCTTCGACTGTGTCCCTGAGATCTGGATTTTCCAACCCCCATTCCCAAGCCTGAGTTATTTCCCTGGGAAGGAGGCTGGAAAGAGGAAAAAAAGCGATTGTGGGAGCAGATACTAGAGAGAGATCAGAAATTCAAAGGGCAGCAGCAAAATCCTGTGAGCTTCCAAGGTAAACAGCCTGTGCAGCCCAGGGTGGGTATTGGCATTGTCTGAATCTGCCCCACCTTCAAGATCAGTAATTTAAAACTCCTAATCTTCAAGGTCATGGTAAATATTTGATCACTAAACTTAGGTGGAGCCCTAGCATTACCCAGCAATTACCCTCTACCTCCTGGTCCATTTGCCCTTCCCTCTGCCAGATGACCATTTTGTGCTTCCCTCTCTCTTCTCAGTCCCCCTTCTCCGCATCCCTCTCTTTACTCTCCACGGATGCTCTTTTTTTCCCATTTTACTGAGAAAATGAACACCGTTGGCAGAGAACTTGCAAAAGCTCCCACCCACATATGGACCGACCTACCCACATTGTTGTCTTATTTCCCACACTAGGGGTGAGTAGTTTCTGCTCCAGCCTTACACTAACCCTTCCACCTGAACACTTGCTCCCTTCCCCTCTCCTACTCAACAGCATTGCTATAGTAGTTCTCATCCTTCGGTCCTGAATTATTCATTTGTATTCACTCTACTCATTTTATTTCTGTATTATGCCAACCATTCCCATCCATGTTCATATATGTTGCTATTTCTTCCATTTAAAAAAACTCTCAACTCTATTTTGGGCCTCACTCTCCCTTCCAGCTATCACTCCATTTATCTCCTTTGTCTTACAGTGAAACTCCTAGGAAAGTTGTCCATACCCACTGGTTCCCATCTTTCTCCTCTGTGGGTTACCGTGGAAACGAATCTTTTCAAGGTCAGCAGTGATGTCCACACTGTTAATCCAGTGGCCATATTCCTTGGTTCTCACCTAACCGGACCTATCAGCTGCATTTATTTTTTAAAAAGATTATTTATTTGACAGAGGAAGAGAGAGAGAGAGAGAGAGAGAGCACATGCACAAGTAGGGGAAGCGATAGGCAGAGGGAGAGGGAGAAGCAGGTTCCTCGCTGAGCAGAGAGCACAACGTGGGCCTCAATCCCAGGACCCTGAGATCATGGTCTGAGTTGAAGACAGACGCTTAACCGACTGAGCCACCCAGGTGCCCCTATCAGCTGCACTTGGTGGTTACCTCTCTCCACCTTGAAGTGTTTTCCTTTCTTAGCTTCTAGAGCAACTCTTTTCTCCTGGCTCTCCTTCTTCCTTGCTGGTCCCTTCTTCTCAGTCTCCTTTGCTGGCTTCTCCCATCTTCCTGCCCTCCAAACCTGGGGATGTCCCAGGGCCTCATGCTCAGACCTCTTCTTTTTTTAACCCTTACTCTCAAGGTGACCTCATCTAATCCCATTGGTTTTAAATATCATCTATTTAAGTACCATCCAAGTGCTGATGGCTCAACATTTTCTACCTCCAACCCTGACTGTCTTGGAACACCTTACCCCAGCAGTTGCACGACAGCTCTCTTAGTCACCTCCAACTTAACAGGCTAGAATTGAGCTAGTGATCTTCACCCAAAACTTTCTCCTCCCACGGATTCTCTCATCTTGGCTAAAGATAAACTTCTCAGTTCCCCAGACTCAAAACAGTGGACTTCACCTTGATTATAAGGGCACTAATTCCATTCATGCTATGTGATAATCACCCCCCAAAGCCCTCATTAAGGTTTAGGATTTCAATATATGAATTTTGGGGGGACACAAATATCCAGTCCTTTGTACATACATCAGTGAACCCTTAAATTAGAGCTTTGGCTCACACCCTGTATGGGGCTCTTGACCCAAGCATGGGATACCCTTGCTTCTCTCAATCCTACCATATCTCCATTTGCATTTCCCGAAGGTATCTCAGACTCAACAGGCTAGGACCAACTCATGCTCCCCTCCCTCTGGGATCCCCTGCCCAGTTCACGTCTAATTTTCTGTTTTTCGTTTTTGGTGTTCCCTGTTTCACTGAGTGATCCCGCAATCCACTAAGTCAGAAATGGAATTTTCCTTGAGACTTCCTTCTTCGTTGTGTATATCGAATCCACCATAAATTCCTATTGATTTGATTTCTTATCATCCCAGTGTGTCCTCTTCTCCCTGTCTCTGCAGCCGGGCCCCGAGCCTGCTGTCATCACAGCTCCCCAGGCTAGCCCTGAGGCTCCCCACTGGCCTCTAAGCTCTTCCATGACCTTCCCAAGCACTGTAGTTAGAGTGATCTTGCACAAAAACAGATGCCATCGTGTGAGTCCCGACCTCTAACCCACCTCCTACTTAAAACCTTGAACAGCTCGCTTTTCCTTCTGGGATCGAACTACGTTCCTGGGTGTGGCCTATGAGGCCCAGGCATGGTGTTTCCTGGCTAGGCTCCTGACATATCCATGTACCTCTGTGTTTCATTCTCTGCAGCTGCTGCCCTGACCTTCTTAGAATTTTGCTCCACCTTGCTGAAAGATCTTTGCATCAGTTCTTCCTTCTGCCTGGAAAGCTATTCTCTTCCCTTTGCCTGGTTAACCCCTGCTAATTCCTCAGATGCCAGCTGAAGGGTTGCTTCTCTGGGGAAGCCTACCCACATTCTAGTCCAGTGCTAGCTTCTTAATTATATTCTGAAGTAGAAATTTCTGGGCGCCTGGTTGGCTCAGTCGGTTAAGCATCTGCCTTTGGCTTGGGTCATGATCCCAGGGTCCTGGGATGGAGCCCCGCATTGGTCCCCTCCTTGGTGGGGAAGTCTGCTTCTCCCTCTCCCTCTGCCCCTCCCCAGGCTCATGCGCACACGCCCCCTCTCTCTCTTTCAAATAAATAAATAAATAAATAAAAATAAAATCTTAAAAAAAAAGAAATTTCTGGGGCGCCTGGGTGGCTCAGTTGGTTAAGCGACTGCCTTCGGCTCAGGTCATGATCCTGGAGTCCCGGGATCGAGTCCCACATCAGGCTTCCTGCTCAGCAGGGAGTCTGCTTCTCCCTCTGACCCTCTTCCCTCTCGTGCTTTCTATCTCTCGTTCTCTCTCTGTCTCAAATAAATAAATAAAATCTTTAAAAAAAAAAAAAAGAAATTTCTTTGTAGTGCTCATGCCATTTTATTATACACTCACAGTTGTGATTTTTTAAAAGAAATTAATATATGTTTTCTTTACTCCACTAAAAGCTCTGTTAGAGTATGGGCTGTATCAGATTTTGTTTACAGCTGTATCCCCTGGGCCTACCTTACTGTCTGACACTAAGAAGGTATAAAAAATACTTTCAAATGATCAACTGAGCACAAATTGTAATTCATGCTAAGAAAGAAATTACCAGAATGCAGAGGTAGAAAATATAGCTAATTAGGGTGATCAGGGAAACCTCTCTAATGCTGTAACATGTAACTGAGTTCTGAAGGAGAAGGAGGCAGCCAGCGGAAAAGACGGTGAATGTATGTATCTCTAGGGAAAGGGATGAGTATAATCAAAGGCCACAAAGTAGAGAGTTCTGTATGTTCAAGAGAAAAAGGAGGCCGGGGTGGCTGGAGTGTAGTGGGGAGGAGACAGCCACAGGATGAGCTTGGAGCATTAGGCAAGACCCAGATCATTTAGGATTTATTGGCCATGATGAAACATTTGTGTTTTATTTGAGATATAATGAGAAACTGTTAAAGGTTTTAGGAAGGAGGCATGCCCCATGACCTAAGTTCTGCAGAGATAATATAGATTGTAGATGTGGAAGCCCAGAAGCAAGAACATCTGGTGAGGATACCATCCAGGTGAAAGCTGGGGCTGGGATGAATCGCATAATCCGAAGCACATGAAAGAGAGGTGGATGGAGTCAAGAAATATTTTGGAGGGAGAAACAAAACCAACAGGACTTGGTAATGGATTGAATTGGAGGCGGAGAGAGATTATAATTAAGGAGGTGTCCTAGTTTTCTTACTTAAACAGTTGTGTGGATAGTGGTACCATTTACAGAGATGGAGGAACGTGACGATTTGAGGGGAAAGATCGAGGATTGAGTATTGGCTTTATTAACAAAGAGATGCCCATGAGATATCCGAGGGGGCATTTTAAGGAGGTGGTTGTGTATGTGAGTCTGGAACTCAGAGGAGTGATGTGGGTTGCAGATCTAAATTTGGGGGTCATCAAATTACAGATGGTACTTAAACCAGTGGAAATGTATATAATCACCTATGAGCATGTGTAGACCAGAGCAGGAGGCCAAGCCCTGGGAAATGCAAACGTCTGGAGGTCAGGTTATGAGATGCTTACAAAGAAGATTGAGAAGTGACCAGGATGGAAGAAGGACGCCCAGGGGAAGGCAGGCTTGTGTCAATAAAGAAGATGTTATTGCCTGAGCCAAATGAGGCTCAAGGGCCAAGTTCTCAGATGTACTTAATGCCACTCAGCTGTACACTTAAAATGGCTAAAATGATAAGCCTTAGGTACATTTTACCACACACACAGACATGCAAAAGTGGCAATTTGTGTGACTTATGCTAGCTGAGAGTGTGTTGTGTCAGGAGCTCAGAATGGAGAAGATGAAGGGGCTGAATGGGCCAAGAGTTAAGGTCACAGTCCCAGGCACACTTCAAGAGCAGAGCCTAGGGCAAGTCCATGAGCAGCCGCAGGGCAGAGGGGGCCCCCCTGGGCACGCTGGTCTCGAACCCGGAGAGATACAAGACCACTTTGTCAAGACTCCTCCCTTCCCACGGCAGTCTGATCTCCTGACGCCAGGGAAGGGACGCTGGCCTGGGCTGCTGTCTCCTCAGAGGCCCCTCAGGGACACTGCATGGCCGCACGGCTGGCCCGTGTCTGATGACCATGAACCTAGAGCACTGCACAAGCGCTGAATTTTCTCACCAGCTGCTCCGTCGTGGCCTGTGTCAACTTGAAATACATCTGCATTGCTGGTGCCCGCAGATTAGAGAGGCCTTCCAAACCAGAGATGAGCCAGCCTCCCACACAGTGAGAAATGGGTTGTGGAGGACAGGGGTAACGGAGCCTTCCTTCCTCGCTGGATCCGGAGAGGCAGCTTGTGTTTCAGAAAGGAGACAGGAAATGGGCACAGACTTATTCACTGATTCAACAAATATTTACTGCGGGCTGACTCCATACCTAGCACTGCCAGGTACCATCAAGATTCCTGCCCTTAGGGAGCTTGCATTCTAATGAGACAGACAGACTATAACAGGCAAAACACATAAATGAGTAACACGCGGGTGGTGAGAAGTGCTGTTCGGATGAATAAAGCACGATAAAGAGATAGGAACTGTCAGGAGGGTATTATTTTATGCATTCAATTAATATTGCATAAATTCATATGCATTACATTAATATTGCACAAAATAAATACCATGCATTAAATAAGTGCCCAACTGGTATAATTTCATAGAGTGACCAGTACTTTCTTAGTCTGTTTGAGCTGCCATAACAAAATGCCGTGGCTGGATGGCATATGAACCACAGAAATTTATCTCTCAGAGTTCTGGAGGCTGGAAGTCCAAGAGTACGGTGCCAGCATGGTAGGGTTCTGGCCAAGGCCCTCTTCTGGGTTGGAGACTTGCTGACTTGTTGCTGGGTCCTCACAGGGCAGAAAGCGCAAGGGACTCTCGGGGGCCTCCTTCCTAAGAACACTAGTTCGGTTCACGAGGGCTCCATCCTCATGACCAAGCACCTCCCAAAGGCCCCCCCCCCTTCTGATACCATCACATTGGGCATTAGAATTTCAACATAAGCGTTTGTGGGGGGAGACAGACATTCAGACCATAGCGAAGACAGTGAAGAAATTAAAGCAAGGCAAGGGACTAGAGAGTGCCACTGGGGGAAGGGCATCTGGTGTACATAAGGTCAACTAGGAAGGACACAGTGGTACATCTGAGCGACACTTAAGTGATATGGCGATCAGTCCCAGCAGCAGGAGTACCAGGAAAAGGCCACGAGGCAGGACAGGTTGTAGTGTGCCTAGGAAAAGCAAGGTGGCCGCGGAGGCTGGGCAGAGGGTTGGGAGGGTAGGGAGGAGGGTGAGGAGCTGGGGCAGGAAGAGGCAGGGGCCGTGGAGAGCAGATTGCCTTTATCCCAATGTGATGGGAGTTTTAAGTGGAGAGTACACAGAGTCTGACTCACATTTGGAAACGCGCATTCCATCTGCTCCGTGCAAGTTCACTGTGGGGAAGTAGGAGCAAATGTAAGCAGACTCTTAGAGCAATGTGGCAAGAGATGGTGGGGACTTGGTCCGAGATATTAATGGTGAGAAGGCTGAGAATTGGTCAGATTTAGGCATGGAGCAACCGCAAGAAAAAAATATATAAAAATAAGGTGAGTTAACATCAATTGAGCCGTGCCCCGTACCGGCTGCTCCCCTAAACCCCTTAATTCTCATGATGACTCTGAAAGAAAGTCTCTTTATCCCTGGTTAGCATCTGGGGAAGCGGAGGCTTATGAAGGGAAGCCCCATGGCCAAGGCTGCCATGTGTAATTGCTGCAGTTGTCCCTGAAAGCCCGGTTGTGTTGACTCCAAAGCCCGTGACCTTGGCTTCGGTACTGTACTGTGTAGTATCCCTGACTGGTCAGTGCAGGATGGAGGTGAGGCAGGAGCCGCACCAGGCAGAGTAGAACAGGCATAAGGGTGAGGAGCCAGAGAAGGAGGGAGATGGGGTGTAGGCAGACAGCTTGGGGTCTGCTCCTCCTCACCCACAGACTGGGGTCTGCAGCCTGTGGCATAGACGGAGGTCCTCGGGGCAGTTCTCTCCAAGGGCTCTGTGAGGTCAGAGCGCCCACAGCCCTGCTTGGGTCCCCAGGTATCCAGAGTGGAGGAGAGAGACATTCTCCCCATTTTTACTTCAATCGGAGCACCATGAGGGCTCTAGGGCATGGGATGCCTGATGGGATGATTCTTGTGAGTCTGGATTTCTAGAAACACTTGTGTAGGGGCGTTTGACAGTGTTCTGAGCTTCTGAATAAGCTCTGGCCAGTGAACTTTGAGTCATTACTCTTTGTGTGACCTCACAAGCCAGAATATAAAATTCTTTTCAGGTCACATGGTCAGAGTATCAGATTGATAACGGTGGTTTAAGATCATTTAAAACCATGAGGTCAGGGGTGCCTGGGTGGCTCAGTAGGTTAAGCATCTGACTTGATTGCGGCTCAGGTCATGATCTCAGGGTTGTGAGACGGAGTCCCTTGTCAGGCTCTGCACTCAGCAGGGAGTCTG
The DNA here is from genome assembly GCF_009762305.2 of Zalophus californianus. NCBI lineage: Eukaryota > Metazoa > Chordata > Mammalia > Carnivora > Otariidae > Zalophus > Zalophus californianus. The sequence goes on from NC_045606.1 coordinate 85,674,451, forward strand.
CTTGTCCCTCTCGCTCTGCCTCTACCCCCTGCTCGCACTCTCTCAATCTCTCTCTTTTTCTCTCTAAAATATACAAGTAAATCTTAAAAAAAAAAAAAAAAGTAAAACCACAAGGTCAAATCCACACACAGATGTGCCTGGAAGAAAAGGTCAAAATCTTTCTTAGACTCAATTCCATTCTATACAGCAGATTCCCAATTCCACATCAGAACAGCAGCTAAAGGAGGGGGTAACATTCAGGCGAGAGCCCCCTTCAGTAGCTGGAAACATTTGCACCAGGGTGTTACCAGAATTTGCCGCTCAGGGGTTGAAGTTGTGGGAGTGGCTAGGGCGGCCCAGTGAGAACAGAAGTCACACATCAGTGCCTTGTGTGGAAGCATCGTCTTATTAATAACTTGCGTTGAGCGTTGCAGAGTCCATTCACATCCCCCGTGTCATGTGCCACCGTCACCGAGTCCTGAAGGAAGCAGAACAGATATCTGTTACTGATTTACTGCTCTACAAAGGTGCCCGGGAGCATTCGTCCTCAGGGAACTGCAGATGAAAAGCACCGTGAGATCCCGCGTCACCCCACAGGGTGACTATAAAAACAACAACGACAGCAGCAGAACATCACATGTGTTGGTGAGAACGTGGGGAAGTGGGAACCCTGATGATCGGTGGTGGGGTATAAAATTGCGCAGCCACTTCAGGAAACAGTCTGGCAGTTTCTCAAAAGGTCAGCAGAACGCACAATATGATTCAGTAATTCCACTTCTAGGTATGTGCCCAAAAGAAATGAAAGCAGGGGCTCGAACGGATCCTTGTGCACCCGTGTTCGCAGCGGCCAAGAAGTGGAAACAACCCAAGTGTCCACCAACAGATGGACAGATAAACAGAATGAGGTCTACACATATAATGCGATAATATTCAGCCATAAAAATCACAGAAGGTGCAATTTATTATTTTTTTAATTTTAATTTTTAGTTCACATCTTTTCATTTACTATCAGCACTTAGTAACAAGGAGGCTTAATCAGGACAGGCAGAGAAGCTGTTTCCTGTTCTCTCTCTCAAACATGAAAGACATAATGAATAAGATCGCATGCGTCCCTCATCCTAACACGTCTAGGATCACAAAGCACCATGATAAAGGGTATAACCAGAAGCCACAACTATGTTTTTCAGTCACCTTTTCTTAGGTTATCAGTGCATTTCTAGAGTCTCTTGGTTTCTTGGCAATGATTCAAAATCCCTAGAAGGCAAACGCCATGTATAGCAAGAATGTCCCAAGCTTCCAGGCCCTGTCATCTTTTTGTTTTTCCAACCTCAAAACTTGTCGGTGCCAGAAATTTGCCTCCAGAGCCAAGGTCTCAAACTGGCTGAGGAGAGCACCTGCATTTGCTGACAAGAGGGCCTTATTATCTGCACTCAGCTTCTCTAGGTTTCCTGAGAGCTCTTGGTATCTCCACTTTCTATTGGGTGTTCAGGCCTCTTTCCAGATTTTCCCACCACGAGCTCTCCATCCATCTCCACTCACCTTGTCTGGAGCTGACCTGCCCGTTTTTTTGCAAATAATCTGATGACGTCTGGGGTCTTAAAGGCCTGGCTGATGGCCAGGCCTCATCTACCAAAGTCATATTTCCAGACATGATTTTCTTCAGTGAAATCATTAAAAGTCACTTAGTTGCTGCAGAGTTTCCTTTATTGGTTTCTTCCTATCCATCTGTATCAAGTTCCTGTCTCATCTCTTAGTACCCGGTGCTGACCTGTCCCAAAGTGCATAAACCTCCTACTGTTGAAGTTCCAAGTGTCATGAACTTGAGGAATGTGAAAGTTTCATCAGGACTATAGGAGGCTCAAAATTCAAACCACTTGGAGGTGGAGTTGGCTGCGGGTCCCTGCCTGGCAGACGCTTGCAGTGGGAGCCCTTCCCAGAAGGTACAATTTCAAAACGATTCTACTTCGCTTTAAACTATTTAGAACTCTTGTTTTTAAAGAGAAAGCAAGAAATTGGTTAGAAGTAATAAGATCAAGTACCAGCTTCCCCTTCACTCCTTCAGAAAATTGCTTTCCGGCTTGTTCTTCCATGATTGCCCATCTCCAGATGCACAGAGCTCAAGTCATTTAAAGGCCAGTGGTTTTGCATGGTGCCAAATACATATATACTGATAGGAAGTTTGGAAGGGCAAAAAATTAATCAGACATAGACAGCCTACTGATTAAAACAATCAGAAACACCAATTGAGAATTAGACGCTTTGTTTCTTGCCGCCTGGAAATGGCTGGGGATGGAGCTCGGGACTGTCAGCCACGGGGGTTCCAAGTATCCTCAAACTGAGGAGCCCTCTTACAAACTCTCTTCACCCTCTGAACCCCTTTCATGTCCCATTCCCACGTCCCCTTCAATGATATTTGATGTCACCATGCTGAAGCAGAACCAACCCACTCGGCCAGGACATCTTGTCTTCGGTTACCTGGTGGTACCTCAGTTTCGAAATTATCCCTCTCAGATCTCCATTCCATCCCACTCCATGGAAGAGTCTAGTCGATAAGGGACGGCCCATCTGAGCTGGCTGTTAAGAGAAAAGTATCCAGGGAAACTGCTTCATACTTCAGTGTGAATCACTATTTTGCCCAAAGGTGTTAGATGTCACCTCTAGATGTTTGTTTTTGGAAAGTATAGCTCGGTGACTTACATGGGTGAATATTCTGGAGGAACCCGAAACGAGGATTTTCCCTCATCTTTCAGGTTTCACATATTCATCCAATAAGCCTCTCAAAAGTCCCTTCCCTGTGTCAGAAACTGTGTTAGGTGCTGGAGTTATAAGTATTACAAAAAAAAAAAATTGCTGTCAGTGTAGGGGATAGACAATGGTGATACCTTTTGATTAAGGCTGTAATAATGACATAACGTGAACATTTATCAGGACTTTTATTATAGGGGATGTTAAATGTCCTTGTCTTTCGGGTCTGTTGAACTCAGGATCTTTCGGTGACACCCAGAGCATCCTCCACGAGCACGTTACCTACTGGAGAGCAGAGATCATTGGGCCTGTGTGTGCTGGGTGTTGGGAGTGCCTAGAACAAACCAGGCATGTAGAGGGCATTCAGTAAAAATCCGTGGAATGAATGAATACATGAATACATTTGAACAGAGGGCCCAGGTCCCTAGCATGCTGAATATGGATGGGGCTGCAGTTCCATGGGGAGTCAGGACTTTCCGTGGCCTGTGCACATGTACACGTGTTCCGTTGCCCTCCTCCGCTCTAGCAAGAGTCCCCCTCTCCTGTGGCCCTGGTGCTTTGCTGTCTGTTAGATGATTTTCATCCACATGCCTTTCCTCTCCAGCTTGTGTGCCTTGTCTTTGCTCCCCTTTTCAGCAAACCTCAAAAGGGTTGTCTACACCTGCTCCCTCCACGTTCTCATTTCCCCACTTTCTCCACTTCGCTTCAGTCAGCCCTCACTCCGGTCCCTCTACCAGACCTGCTCTTGTAAAGCCCACCTCTGCCCTCCGTGTTGCTGAATCAGTGACTCTTAGCGCCCACCTCGCTTCTGTAGCAGCAGCGTAGACAGGGATGATCTCTCCTTCCTCCTCGACATGGCCTCTGCACCTGGCTTCCACTCTGGCCTTGTTTCTGGCTGCTTATTGGACACTCCTTGTAGTCTGCTCTCCTCCGCTGCTTCCCTCCTTCCTTCTCTTGAGTTCTTGAAGCTGGCCTGTTTACATAGCCCCCTTCAGCCCCACCCCACCCTCTCTCCTGTCGCCCTCAACTCTCTCTGTCCCTTTTACCCTTCTCTACCTTTTCCTTTTTGCACACACTTATCAACCTCTAACATGTTATATAATTTACTTGTGATTGTGTTTATCGTGTATGGATACCCTCTCCCCCTGCCCCTTGCTGGAGTGTAAGCCCTTGAGCGTGGGCATATTTGTCTCTTTTGCTTGCTGCGGTATTCCAAGTGTGGAGATCAGTGCCTGGCACGTAATGGGCACTCAATAAATAGTTGTTGAGTAGTATTTATTATGAGAAGCCATTTATTAGTGAATGTTTTTAGAAACGGTGATCTTTTGCTTCTCTTTATCTCAGATGATGTATACTCGGCATCAGGGAAGGCTTCACAGCGGAGCCGACATCTGAGCTGAGTCTAAACGAGTGGAGGAGAAATTCGTGGGATGGAGAAGGGCTGAGGGGAGGCAGTCCAGGCCGAAGAAACTGTTTCTTGGATGCAGGGAAGAGTTTGAGGCATGCAGGTCAGGGCTGGGTTTAGTTCGGCGTGGGCCAAGGGGCAGTGACGGGAGAGGCTCAGAGAGTGGGTAGCCATTCTTTAAGCAATGCTGTGAATGAATATAGGTGCCATTCACAGATTTCTGGGGATTCAGGAGACAGCCTTCGATGCTGAGGAAAGCAGACTTGCTTTTGTCATACCATGCCCAAAGGCCTTTCAGAAAAGTAATCCAGGATCCTCCATACTTTCCTTCAATACTTTTCTCAAGACTGCCCCACCATAGATAACCAAGCCGCCAGAGTCCTGGGGTGTCTGACCAACATGCCCTGGGCCGGAGGGCTTTCTAGAAGCCCCTCAGGATGGCAGGGTCATAGCCTGTACTCCTCAGCCCCAAAGCCCCTCTGTGAGTAACAATACGGTGAGATTCAGAGGGCAGAACCCCACCCCAGCAACACCAGTGCCCTCCTGACCCCTGGAAGCCTCCAAGACCTTCCTTCCCTACACTGCCTGGGGGGGTAGCTGAGACCTGGGGGCACAGGGAAGCGCTTACATTTCTCCCCGCCTGGTGTATGTACAGCTTTATGGGGCCTGAGTAAGGACGTGTGGAAGAAGCTTCCAGTCCAGGAGGAGAAGGCACAGGCAAGTAGATCTCCTGCGCTAAGCAGCATGGTGATAATAACTTCAAAAAGAGGAGGGAGCCTGGAGGCAAGAGTGTCCGCTTCCAAGTGGAGAGATCAGGGAAGATTTCATGGGGGCAGTGGCATTTTGTGTCATTCTCCGTCAAGAATCAGTGGGGAGATGGGGAAGAAAACTCCACAGCAGGAGTGTGTGGACATTTGCGGGCAGACAGCCTCTAGATTAGCACCAATGCGAGCAATCTATTAATTGTATAAATTAGCAATTGTTTCTCAGGCAGCCACAGAACCCAGCCCTAGCAGATGTTGTCAAATGTATCCACTTTGTCCTATAATCTTTAAGTAATCTTTTCATAAAGTGCCATCTGAAGTAAAGACCTAATCCATCCTCCCCCAGTAGGAGGGGAATTATCTTTCTGATGGTATAAAATAATCCTTTTAGGTGACATGAAACCAACTCTCCGCCTAAATCCCTTCTTTTTCCTCCCCCACAGGTGCCATCATTAATGTTAAGAACTGCATTTAAGGAATAAGCAGGGAGACTGGAGGGGTTATTTTGAGCCTCAAATAGTATTAAGTTGGAACCTGAATCTTCTAAAATGACAGCTTGGCTTCTGAGCGACCCTGCTGGGGATCTTGCTGCTCCCCATTGGAGGGGAACCTCTATTTCCTGGGCGAGGAGCCAGGGGTCCTGGCCCATTCTCCAGAGGCTCGGCCCTGGTGGGCCCTACTAGGCGCTTGGGACAGTGAGAGTTTAGGTGGGGAAAGCGATTCAAGACAGCGGCAGGGAAGAAAGTACTGGCATGAAAGCGTTTTAGGGGTGGTGGTAACAGGGATAATCCACTTACTGATGATGCTCTCTTTGGAGGGGAAGATGGCCCAGGTGGGTGAGGAGGACACACAGCTTAGAAACAGAGAGCCCTAGTTCAAGTTCTAACTTCGCTGCTTACCAGTTGTGCGGTTGGGGGACATCCTTTTCCTTCTTTTTAGAATCTGTACAACGGGAGCAACATTAGAAGAGCCCTTTCTTGTTAATACGCAGGTGGGAGAAAGCTTATATCAGCAGTAAATGAGGACACCCAGGACAGAGTGTATAAGAGCCATATTGGAGGTCAGTGTACCAGTGAGGTCTGGAGCTGAGGGCTCCTTCGGCCCCGGGATCCTCTTCCCGTTACCCCAGGCATGTAGTCCCTTTGTGGGATAGTTTTATTAGGACAGAACTGAAACTAAGATTCAACTGTCATCTGCATTCTTTTCCTGGCCATATCACGCAGACGAGTGCTCTGGCTGGTAATGTAATTAGCCCATCTATTATTTTCTCTCCTATACTTAATACCATCTATCCATCTATTCACTGCCACAAGATTTATTGAGCCCATGCTCTGTATCTATCGGGAAAGACATGCTGTGTGAAGTCCTGGGCACTCAAAACAAGAAAGGCTGCTTGTTCAGCCCTTGAGGATTGCACAGACGAACCTGCAACCAAAGAGCGTATGGTGCCATGTGAGCTTATAAGAGAGGTTTGCATCAAGCACATCATTAGAGCTATTTTCTTGTTTTTAGGAGGAGGGCGGGGAGGAGTGGGGAGAGGCTTTGCAGAGGGAGTGAGAGCAGCAGAGAAGGCGGCTCTCAGTAGGTGGGTCCTGATGGGAGTGTGTACTTACGTGCATGTTCCTTCCTGTGTGTTTGGGGAGGTGAGGTGCCAGGGGCCAAAAGGGGAAGGGCATTCCAGGGAGAGGGAGCAGTGAGTGCAAATACATGTTGGATCTGCTGCCCTGGCTCCGTGTGGCTGGATGGGGTGAGGGGTCTGGCCATGAGTGGCAGACACACTGGGAAATTGGCAGGTACCAGAACGCAAAGGTATCTCATGGCCTCTAAGGAGTTAAACTTTATCCTGGAACTCCTTTTAAATCCTTCTAAACAGGGGAGTGACATTATCAGATTTTAGAAAGATAATTCTGGTGGCAGTGTGCAGCACAGATGGGAGGGGAGAGAATTGGAAACAGGGAACCCTGTTCTGCAAAGATTGCGATAATCCAGGCAACGGATGATGAGGGCCTGAGTGAGGGCAGGTGCATAGGAATGAGGACGAAGTGGATTAGAGAGAGATTTAAAAAAGAGAATCAGCCTGGTGACTGATTGGGAATGGAGGAAGCGAGTGAGGGGGAGGAGTGGAAAAGTACTTGAGTCTGGTTGGGGTGACACGGTGCTGGATGGAGTCATTAACCAGGAATAAGATGAGGACAAGGCTGGGTTAAGAGAAGAGGGGACAGAACTATGAATTCTGCTTTGGGTCTCTTGAGTCAGGAATTCTGGGAAGAGGTGTCTAGTTGGCAGTTGAAACTGGGTTTAAAGTTTGGGGGAGACTTTTACTTATTCATGACATAAGTATTACTGAGGGTCTATTATGTGTCTGGTGACCTTGTAGTGTCTGGAGATACAGCAGTGACTGTGATGGGCAAGATCTCTACTTTCATGAAGCGTTCATTCCCAAGGAGGGAAAACAAGTAACAAACTAGTGGATGGATGCAAAGTAAGACAGGATAACATGACAAAGAATACCTGGGGGATTACATTAGATAGGGTTCAGGGCAAGCATTTCTTAAGAAGCTAGTATTCAAACCAAGATCTGAATAATGAAGATGGGCCAGCCACGTGAAGACCTCCGGGAAAAGCAATCCAGGCAGAGGAATCAGTACTCTGCAAAGGCTTTGAGGTGAGAACAAACATGGCATGTTCAAGGAAGAGAAAGAAGGCCAGGGTGTTTGCAATGTAGTGGATGAGGGAAGGGAAGGTAGGACATGAAATTGGAGAAGTGGTCAGGGGTTGGATGGCACCATAGAATATGTCAGTCAGATGAGGCTCCTCTGAATGGTAACAAATAACCCTCACATCTCAATAACATCTAGTAAAGAAGGTTATTTATCACTCCTACTACATGTCTATTGTGGATTGGCTACAAATCTTCACTCCAGGACCCAGAGAGATAGGACAGCTCCTACCTGAGACACCTCTGGTCTCTTCGCAGAGGGAAGAGAGAAGGTGGAGGATCGTGTGATCCTTACGGCTTCTGCATGGAAGTTGATGTGCCACTTCCATTGGCCAAAGCAAGTTACATGGCCAAAAGTGATGCCATCGGGGGTGGGGATGCACAATCCTCCCACAGAGAGGGGCAGTGGGATTTGAGATTAGCAGTGCAGCCTTCCATGTAGGCTATGGTGAGGAGGTTTGATTCGACTATAGAAAGCCATTAGGATTTTTTTTTAAAAGCAAAGGGTATTATTATTGGTTGCCACGGTAGGCTAAAAAGTAGATCAAGAGTGAAAATAGGAGATATAAGAAGCAGGGCAATCCGGGAAAGTACGTGTCAGATATGAGCACGTGGCAAGGGAGTTCCTTTAGGGTAGAGCCCTGAAAGTACTATCAGGACCAGGCCCTCTGCAGGAGGCACACCGTGGGGATGGCTTGGCCTTGTCGACTCTCCACGTGTATCAGGCACTTGAGCATGGTCTTTAGACAAGGGACCCTGGAATAACAGTATTCTGTCCAAGATCACGGCATTCCTCCCTAGGAGTCTCCTAGAGAAAGACACACGTGATGAAACTTGTAAAGGGAAAATAGCACCTAAATGCTAGTGAGGGTGGGCCCTGAGCCATAATAAAGAGGGTTTTGTAAGTTAGGCTGGAGGAAACAGAAGCAGCTGTGGCTTTTGCTTTCTCCTCCTCCCCACACCAAATACCCTAGGAAAAGATTCAATCCCTGGTCATGAATCTTCTTTCTTTCCCACTTGGAAAGGAGAGAGAAGAGGGCAGGATGGGTGGTGTGCTCAAGGGCAGTGTGCCCCTGGGTCCGTAAGCCACTTCTGCCACCAAGCTGAAGAGAAAAGAGAAAGAAAAAGCAAGACGCCTAAGAGCTCCCAGTGCCATGTAGACCAGGAGCAGACCCCCAGCCCACCTGTAGGGTGGAACGCTCCATTCACAGGTAGCCCAGTCCAAGCTACCGAAGCGACGCCGAGTCTGGATCAATCTTCCTCTTCTGCAGGGTGGGCTGAGGAGGGGGTGAAAGGGGAGCTTCCCTTCCCTCACCTGTTATGTCCTGCGACCTGGTGCCTCCACTCCCTGAGGGAGAGTGACCAAAGCCAGACAGGAAGAGAACTTTGACTTTTTAAGTTCTCCTGCCAAACCTCCCCCCGCTGGTGGCTCCGTGGTGGTTATGCAGTGCACATTTGAAACATGCCAGGGGGTCCCAGAAGTGGGTGGGGACATATGGCCCAAATACCCAGGACAATTGATTTTGCCACCTAGGGGTTTTCTCCAAACACCAAATCTTGGCTTCTGTTTTTATAAGAGAATGTCACAGCTCTTCAACTAAAATTATGAATGTCTCATGGACAGGGCCCATAATTTATACTTCTTTGGACCCCTTCCTTCCCCACAAGTCCAGCACAGGCCACTCAAAAACAAGTTAAATACTTCTACGAATGAATGAGTGAGTGACCAAATGCTTTCCCAGAAGGCTTAGCTAGAAACAACACTTGTGTTCCATCTCTCCCACTGGTCATGGGGTCCATGAGGAACTTCGTATCCATATGAGAATGCAGATGGAGAGAAGGAAATTTATTATGCTGTCAGAGAGGGAAAGCAACAATGTGGGCCTTCCGATTCTCTTCCTGCTGGCTGGGACCTGTGGCCAACAGTTAGAGAATGACAGTGTGTCTCCGTTTCCTCTAGGGCTCAAGGGACCACGACAGGCTCAGGCCATTACCCATGGAGCTGGCCAGGGAGAGCCTACCTGTCAAACTGGCTGGAACGTAGCAAGATAAACTCCTGGTGAGTCCTTCTGTGACACCCTGGGGCTTTGGTGACAGAGTTAATTAATCAAGACACCAACGTCAAAATTAAAGTGAGCAGGAAAAGTCAATTAGTGATTGAATAGCCATGAGGAGACATATTTTAATGCGGTTCCCTCTAATTTGGGCTGTTCCTTGCCCCTCCTCATTAGGCGTGGTCACGCTTCCTTTTTCTGAGTACTGTGGGGGTCAGGAAGAGGGAGGGACGAGGGCTGTCTCTCTAATTTACTCAGGGGTGGATGGGGAGAGAGAATTCTCTGCTGTCTGCAATATGCCAGGGCGCCATAAAGCTATTTATCACCGCTCTGAATTCTTTACAGCAGGATGTTCATTTCGATTTGTAGTCCCCTCCTCAGCTCTCCTTCAGCAGGCTTGGCCAGGCTCTTGAGAGGAGATCTGAGCCGAGAGGGGGAGACACAGGCTGGCCAGGAATGCTGGAGCTGGGCTCTCCAGGGATGCATCTGCCACCATTCTACCCTCCACAGCCTTCTTTAACTCTATTTGCTTCTACAGGGAGACGGGGAGATTAGGATGTTTCTCAGGCGTTCCAAACCCTTGTCACGGTTAATAAAGGTCTGGCAGGAACCAGAGCTAGGATGGCTTAGCAGGCTCAGGTGCTGGGGACTCTGGGAGGGAACCTGGGTGTAGCTATTGCTCCAGCCGCCTAGGTGACACCAAGGAGCCCAGGGACCAAGAGAGAGACGAGACTGAGGGTCCCTGCTTCCTGCTGTTACTTCCTGCGTGGGGGGGGGGGCGGGGGCGTGTGGACACTGTGACTGATGGGTGCAAGGGATGGGAAAGTGGAGCATGGATGGCAGAAGAAATGCTGAGGGGGAAGCTTCTGGCTGCATTTCCATGACCTTGACTTGGGTCAGGCTCAGGTCCAGAGCTTCAGGAGGGCTTGAGCCTGTAATTGGGATCTAAGTTTACCATTTCTTTTTTATCACAAAATAATACAGACTCAATGTAGGAAAAGTGGACAAAGAAAAAGCAGTTTGACCTTATCTCACTACCCAGAGACTAACCACTGCTAGTCTTTTCAGATGCTTTCCAAGTAAATAGATTTAATGTTTCATGTTAATCAACATAGACGTTAGCTGTGTATCACGATTCCATCTGGTAGGCATAAGTATTTGGGTCGTTGGGAAGGCCCGTCCCATTCGTTAATTTGTTATGTTCACAAATGAAAGTCCGTTCCCATTTATTTTCTAGAAATTAAAAACTGTTGGGCAAAACTGAGGTCCTTTTATATACAGGAAAAATCATGAAAATGTAATCATGGGTTTCCTGTGCAATAAAAAACCAATTTAAACAAAGAAAATGATGGAAGGACGTAAATGATAAGAGAATCACTGCAGAAAAAAACCTTGTTCCTGGATAGAAAGATGTAATATTGCGAAGATATCAAGAAAAAAAGGAAAGCTAAAAAAATTGAAAACATTTTAAAGGAAAGAAAAATATCAAGATGCAGATAACGAAGCTGAAAAGAAAAAATACTTCACATGCCCAACATAAGAATGACTTATCATTACAGTTTCTTTCTTTCCAGTGCTTTTCTCATGTGTGTGTTTTTTCAAGGACGTGAAGGCTTATAGCATAAACATGTCTTCAGCTTGTTATATAGTCGTGACAATATAGTTTTTTAAATAAAGATTTATTTATTTATTTTAGACAGAGAGAGGGTGTGCAAGGCGAGTGCAGAGGGAGAGGGAGAGAGCAACTTAAGCAGACTCAACACTGAGCGCGGAGCTCAACGTGGGGCTTGGGCTTGATCTCACCACCCTGAGATCACCATCTGAGCAGAAACCAAGAGTCGGACGCTTAACTGACTGTGCTACGCAGGCTCCCCATGACAATATCATTTCAATGGCTAAAATATATAAGTATATTTATTGCACATTGTTTAATTATTATCCAATGTTGGATTTCAAAGTGCTTCAGATTACCCTGTTAGAAAATACTATGCGTTATATTATTGTGCATGTCACTTTCTGTTATGTTGAATTAGTTCTTAAGAGTATATTTGCCTAAATGAGATTGTTGAATTAAAACATTTGGACTTTTTTTTTTTAAAGATTTTATTTTTTTATTTATTTGACAGAGAAACACAGCAGGAAAGGGAACACAAGCAGGGGGGGTGGGAGAGGGAGAAGCAGGCTTCCCACAGAGCAGGGAGCCCAATGCGGGGCTTGATCCCAGGACCCTGGGATCATGACCCAAACCGAAGGCAGACGCTTAACAACTGAGCCATCCAGGCGCCCCTGAAAGTGTTTCTTTCTTTTTTTCTTTTTAATTTTTTATTGTTATGTTAATCACCGTACATTACATCATTAGTTTTTTTTTTTAATTTGGACATAGCTTTTATTTTTTTCTTTAAAATTTTTTATTGTTATGTTAATCACCATACTACATTACATCATTAGTTTGTGATGTAGTGTTCCATGATTCATTGTTTGTGCATAACACCCAGTGCTCCACGCAGAATGTGCCCTCCTTAATACCCATCACCAGGCTAACCCATCCCCCCACCCCCTCCCCTCTAGAACCCTCAGTTTGTTTTTCAGAGTCCATCATCTCTCATGGTTTGTCTACCCCTCCGACTTACCCCCCTTCATTCTTCCCCTCCTGTTATCTTTTTTTTTTTTCTTAACGTATATTGCATTATTTGTTTCAGAAGTACGGATCCGTGATTCAGCAGTCTTGCACAATTCACAGCTCTCACCATGGCACATACCCTCCCCAATGTCTATCACCCAGCCACCCCATCCCTCCCACCCCCCCCACTCCAGCAACCCTCAGTTTGTAAAACGTTTGGACTTTTAATAATTCTTGATTAATATTGCCAAAATGCTTTCCAAAACCATTGTCCAATTTACAGGAGTATTGGTTTCACTATGCCCTCAGCAGCCTAAGATATTATTAAAAAAATTTTTTTTATTGAGGTATAAGTGGTATGAAATGGAATGCCCATATTGTAAGAAATCAGTTTGATGAGGTTTGACAATTATATACACCTTTAACCCCCCCCCCCACCCAGTTACAGAATATTTTCTTACTCAAGAAAATTCTTTTGCCTGTTCTGGACCTCATAAAAACGAAAACTATAACAATGAATTATATATGCTCTAAACTCTATTCATTTATTGTTACAATTTTTGTTTTAAACAATTAGTGGTCTTTTAAGGAATTAATAACATGCCCATCTGGTTCTTTTTTATATTTTCCGTCTCTTTCCAAATTCCCCGTTCGTTCATACATACTTATTCTGTTTATTTCGCTGTCACTGTCTAGATAATTCTAACATCTGAGCCATCTCTGGGTCTTCTGTTTACTCTTCCTCTCTTAACACTATCACATTGGCTCGTATCTTATGGTCTCTTAATTCTTTATTTATGTTGGGACATTGTGTGTAAAAGATCACTAGAGACTGACGTGAAGAATATTTACTCATAGGAAAGGTTATGTCCCTTCTACGAGCCTGCTGGTGTGAGGGATGGAGACCATCAAAGCTCTATCTGAGCAGGGTATGGATGCGTTTAATCTTCGGTTTGATCCAGTTCGTCACTGGCTTCAGGTGTTTTGAGAATGCTAGCAAGACTCTCTTCCTTAGGGCTTGGGCTCTGAGCACCAGTGAGATTCTAGAGATCTTTTTAGGCTTCACAGATCTGTTTCCAGCTCTCTGAACCATGAGTGGCTTTCTCTCTGCTTAGCAGCCACCTGCCTTTAGGTCCTTCGCCCAGGTTTCTGCAACTTGAGAGACCCTTCTCTATCTTCTGCCCCATCCAATGTCTTAGGAAGGCCACTGTTCTGCACTTGGTGGAGGTCCTGGGTCCCTTGAAGGGATTTCTCACCTCTCTGTCTTACTCCCAGTCTTTAGCGGGTCTTGTCTTGGGGAAGATGCTGCCTGCCTCTAGGGAATTCTCTGGGGTTCTATCTTGCCCTTTGCCTTGGTCTATTACCTATGTACTTGATGAAGACCTGTATGAAAGCTTTGACAGGTGGGTGGGGGTACACTTGCTCTGTGGCCAGGGTTCTCGGAATTCTGATCTGTCACAGGGAGCTCACATAGACCCCTTAGATGTTGTTACAAGTTGGGCTGAAATTTCTTTACCTGAGTTTATGGCAGATCCCTCTTCTTCCTGCCACTTCATAGATAGAAGCAGCCATGGATCTCTTCTATCTTAGGAAGAGCTTGTCATTTCTGCGGTTTAGTTTATTTAGGTTTCTTTTCCATCCTGAGCACTCTGATGGTTTTGAAAACCACGATTTTGTGGCTTCCTTGGCTAGTTCTCATTGCTAGGGCAGGTTCAATGGTCACTTGTACCTTTCTACATCCTCACCAGAAACAGAAGCCCCAGGGGTATTATTTTTCAATTTATGCTAACTTAACAGAGGGAAATGGTAACTTGATGTTTTAATTTATAGTTTTTATTCTCTGGGAACTGAACATTTCAAATCCTTGTTTGCTAGTTACATAACTTCCTTTGTGAGTGTCTTTTGCCCTATCTTTTAGAGTCTTAATTTGTTTCTGACCCATATACACGAGGTCTTAAATACTAAATATAGCGCCTCTTTGTACATTTGTTGCAAAATTTTTTGTTTGCCATTTGCTTTCATATGTTACTTTTTTTTGTAGTCAAACTTAGCGATCTTACTCTTTTTTTTTCTTTTTATTCCTTATGTTGCTTCTGAGCCTATAAAGTTATCTTTCCTTTAGAGGTTTGGAAAATATTCAATTCTATTTTTTTGAGATTTTGATGTTTAAAAAACCCTACATGTAACTCTTCCACTCAATTGGAATTTATTTTAGTGCATAATATAAAGTGAGATTTGAAAATTACTGTTTCTCCAAATTGCTAGTTAATTGTCCCAACACCATTTATTGGGTAATCCTTGCTCTCCCTCATTGAGCTGTAATGAATCTTACATCTTTGTACATAATCGGGTCCATTTCAGTGCCATCTGTTCTATTACAGTGATCTTTCAGTCTGGTCCTGGGCAGATACAGATGAATTTTTTTTTTAATTTTTAAAGATTTTACTTATTTGACAGAGAGAGACACAGCGAGAGAGGGAACACAAGCAGGGGGAGTGGGAGAGGGAGAAGCAGGCTTCGCGCCGAACAGCCCTGATGCGGGGCTCGAACCCAGGACCCTGGGATCATGACCTGAGCCGAAGGCACACGCTTAACAACTGAGCCACCCAGGCGCCCCATACAGATGAATTTTTGAAACTGCAAAGCTAAGGAGCTAACTGTGGTCTTGATATGTCCTCTTCAGGGGCCGGGAGTCATTTCTCCCTGAAAGCATTTGATGACCGTTCTGTAACTTCTATTTATTTACTTACTTGATTGCTTAATTTTTTTTAAAGATTTTATTTATTTATTTGAGAGAGAGAGAGAGAATGAGAGATAGCGCGAGAGGGAAGAGGGTCAGAGGGAGAAGCAGACTCCCTGCTGAGCAGGGAGCCCGATGCGGGACTCGATCCCGGGACTCCAGGATCATGACCTGAGCCGAAGGCAGTCGCTTAACCAACTGAGCCACCCAGGCGCCCTTGATTGCTTAATTTTTAAATCCTCAAGAATTAAAGCTCTTTAAGGGTTGTGATTGTCTTTGACAAGGTCAAATACTATCTGAGCCTTGTTCTCTTAGAAAAGAGCAATGGGCAAGAAATCCTCCATTCCTTTGTGTTCCTGGAAATGCTGACTGCAAAGAAGCAGCCTATCCTGTATGAGCTGGATAAGACTCAGGGGTGACCCGTGTTTACCTAGGACAAGGCCAGACACGGACCCTCCAAATTCCCATTCTTGGTCTCATAAATGATTAGCTCCACTCTTTGTTCCTGATGAATGTGGACAAAATAATCACTTGTCTTGGCCAGACTTTAGTTAGGCTTTTCCTCCACCCCTCCCTCCACACCCCTGACACTGAATTTTGACCCATGCTCAGTCTGAGCCAGCAATGGACTATGGAGCCTCTTCTTCGCAACCCCTCCTGCAAATAGGCTGACCACAATGAAAAATAGTCCCTCATCAACCATCTGATCCCACCCCTTGCTCATTCTATCCCCCCCTCCCCCAGTTCTTGTTTACTCTTCCCTATAAAAGTTCTGCTTGACTTCAGGTGGGAGCATTCTTCCCATTACTGTAGGCTCCCTCCCCTTCTTGCAATAATCCCTTTCACTTCACATTATTATTTACTACTTGTAAAGTAATGTCTATCCATTCAGCACTGTATCCCCAGTGTCTTCACAATTCCAGTAATAGAGTAGCTTATTAATAATGGTTCAAGGGCGCCTGGGTGGCTCAGTCGGTTAAGCGTCTGCCTTCGGCTCAGGTCATGATCCCGGGGTTCTGGGATCGAGTCCCGCGTCGGGCTCCCTGCTCTGTGGGGAGCCTGCTTCTTCCTCTCCTCCCCACTTGTGCTCTCTCACTATCTCTGTCTCTCTCTCTCTCAAATAAAAAAAAAAATGGTTCAAATTTTTTAATTATAAGAATAATCCATAATCATCGAAAGAAAAAAACAGTTCAGAGTGATATAAAATAAAATATAAAAATCCCTGTTTCCTTCAAGTTCTAACCTTTGGAAGTTGCCACTCTGTATATTTCTTTCATATCTTTCAAGACATTTTCTATCCTTATGTGAAAAAAATGTGTATACCTCACAAGTGAGTCTATTCATAATTAATATTCTTCAGTGTTCTGTAGTCATTCAGCAGTCAGTATACCAGTATATCTTGGGCATCATTTTCTACATCAGTATACGTAGAGCTACTTTTTTCTGCCAAACAGCAATGTCATACTCCATTGTGTGGCACATTCTGGAAGTACCATCCTTTATTTGTTATATTGTTCCAGGTGTTTGATATTACATACAGCACTGCTGTGAATACCCTATGTGTTTTTTTGTGTGTCTGTGCAAGTATATATTCAAGGATAGATTCCTACAGGGGAAATATTCAAGAATTTAAGTTGTTGGTAGATTATCAGATTGTCCCTCAGCTTGACACTTTCACCAAAAATGAATGAGAACAATTAAAAAAAATTCTGGTTTTTTTGGACTTTGCTTATATTATAGATGAAAAATTGAATCTAGCTGCTAATACAGTTTACATTTCTTTGTGTGAGCTTGAACATGTTTTCACACGGTTATTGTTTTTTTTTTATTGGGTTCTTTCCTTGTTGATTTTAAAGAATTCTTTTTATATCAAATAAATTAGTTTGCCTGTCATATTTGCTGCAAATAATTTACCCATTTGTCTTTGACATTGTAAATGTTATTTTTTTTGCCATAGAAAATGTTCATATTTTTATATAGTCAAAAGTGTTCATCTTCTCTTGTATAGCTTCTGTATTACTTTCAATTTGATGTACAGGCATTTCACAGTTGACTTAAAGCCCACATTTATGAAGATTTAAGTAAGTTGTTTTCCAATTTTAAATTATTCAAAACAATATTTGCAGATACAAATGTGTACTCATTGTTGACTGTTTCCTGTGGGTCAGTTCCTAAAAGTATTATTTTGGAGCCCAAATGTGTGAACATTCTAAACATGTATTAAGTGTTGCCAAATCAAGGCCGCCAATTTCACCCCCTTTTGGGTCCACTGACCTATCCTCTTAGTAGGAATGCCTCTTTTTGCCCAGAAAAATTAGATGCTGGAGATGAGAAGGGATGAGGAACAGGAAGACGGGGGCCTGGGAGAGAAGAGCATGTTTAAAGAAAATGTAAGGGACTATATCACAGGTACAAATCCAGTTAGCACTGTTATCCCTTAGCTTCTACTTCTTCTGACACAGTTTGCTGGAGGGGTTTATTTGTAGTTCTTGTAGCTTTGGGGTGAGAACCAGGACTAATTAGAACCTTGCCTTGTAGTTGGGTTTGTACACAATCATGCTGACTTTTGTTTTTGTTTTTTAAAGATTTTATTCATATATTTGACAGAGAGAGAGAGAGAGAGAGAGAGAGCGAGCGGCAGGCAGAGGGAGAGGAAGAAGCAGGCTTCCTGCTGAGCGGGGAGCCCGATACGGGGCTCCATCCCAGGGTCCTGGGGTCAGGATCTGAGCCGAAGGCAGACGTTTAACTGACTGAGCCATCCAGGCAACCTCTCATGGTGACTTTTGTATCAGCAAGCAAGGAGGGACCATTTTCTCTGCAATTTCCTGCTACATGTGGACTCACAGTCAATATAGTTGACATATCTCCTCTATGATTTCCTATAACCTTTAAAGCTAGATTGGAGCAAGGGGCAAATTCTGTCTATTTGTGGATAATGAATTTGGGATAAATGGGTTTCTCTTTTTTAAATCTAAATGAAAGCAGAATTCACAAATCCTGTTTCTGCTAGTTCCACCAAAAAGTAAATTACACACTGCCTTGCATACTTCTAGAAAAGCATGAAGCTAGAATTTCTCTATTTTCAGAACTGAAACTGGTTTAGGCACTTTAGTTAAAATGACAAGGTGGCTGGTTTGTCTGATGGTTTCTTCTTCATGGACTCCAAAGGATTATATGAGCTCACACATAGAAATGTGGTTGAACTGATCAATCTCCTACATTAATTTCAGGGTTCACACTTCTTTTTATGCCTCTGCCATCTTCCCTTCCGGGACCGTAAGCTTCTTGAGAGCAGGCTTGCTTTGTGATTGAGTGCGGTGCACTGCCCGGTTTGGTGCTGAGGAGAGCTTTGTGGAATCACTAAGTGTAGCCACATGGGATTTCCTCTGGAATTTTACTGTTGCCAGTTACTCGAGGCAGGGAGTTCTGATCTGATCTGACGTTGCAGAATCTTCTTCCCCATATAAGAACCTACATTTTACAGGAACTTTCTGCAGGGTGATATAGCAGAGGCCTTGGACCTTGTGTACAAAACCATTTGCTGTTTGTACAAAACCTGGAGTCAGTGGCTCCTCGGCTCAGTTCCTGTGTGCCTTTGGGCAAGAGTGCCTTGAACAACTTAAGCATTTTTTTCTTGATGTCCCTAAAGTTCCTGGCAGGTTCTCAGTCCCCATGCCCTCCCCGCCAGCCCTCCTTTAGGGTTTTGCAAACTTTCTCAACAGACAGTTGCCAATCTTGCTTTTGGAGCTTGTGTGAGGTGGGAATGATCTCTTGCCAAGAGAGAAGGACAGGAGGTTGGTGGGGGCTAGGACCAGGGAGAAGGACATATTAATGATGAAATGGGGTTCTCGGTCAGCCAGGAAGTGAAAGTACCTCTGTCAGGCACAGACCATTAGGCGACCCCAGGTGGGGCTGGACATGATCTTACCGGAAATGGGACTCGGTGGGTGCCAGGTTCTGTGCCCATCCTGGCCTACTTACCGTGCTCTGTGTCCTTGTTGCTGACGGTCAGAGCTTCTCGCTGAAGAATTGGCCTTTAAAATCCCTGACCCTCCTAGGCAATGAGGCACAGTCTGGGCTAGGACAGCGGCAGACTGGCGTTCAGGACTTCTCCCTTCTGGTCTCTGTTCTCAGAGTGGCTCCAGACTTCCCAAGTGATGTAGCTGAGCCGCTGGGCAGGGCTGGCCTCAGTTTCCCTGAGATGAGCAGGTGGGAAGGTGGAGATCCATGGTGAATTGTTTGTGAGGGGTCAGAGAGGGCAGATTAAAAATAAGCACCGAGGGGGGAGGAAGCCAGAAAGCACAAAATTAGAGTTGGCGCATGAGAGAAAGAGATTAAATGGAAAAAGAAAAATCGCCGGCAGCTTTGGATTTACCCAGCCAGAGTTTCTCCAGTGGGCAAGGAAAGCTTAAATAATCCAAATTAATTTCTAGTTAAAGGCAGAACTCAGAGAGCAATCAAACAGGTGGCCACAGTGAGCACGAAATTTCACCAGGAGATAAACTATGAATGCTAAAAATCAGCCGTGTGTGCTGAGAGACAGAGACTGGAAACAGCTGATCCCAGGTGCAAGGTGGAGGCTAGAATGTTCCAGTCATTCATTCAGTACTTTGTGCTCGGCACTGGGCTTTCAGTGTGTGTCTGAAACACAGTCACTGCTTAGTGACCACTTCGAATGGCTCACGGTCTAAGGTGAGAGGTACCCGAAGAGAGCATTGCAGGACCATAGGATAAGTCATGCCATGACAGTATGTGAAGGGGGTAAAGAAGGAGGCAGGGAAACTGAAGAGGGAGGGGGGAATAAGGAAGGACTTTCTGCAGGATCAGACACCTCATTGGAGCCCCGAAGGACCAACATCATGCTGATGAGGGCTGGGGACGGGACCTAGAGGCAGGTGGACTAGCAGGTGTGGTGACGCTGAAGCAAGAGGGAGCCTGGGCATCCCCCGGCAGTCCCGTCAGGCTGCCGCATAGGGTGCCCTTGGGGACGTGCCAGAGGTGAGGTCATGGCCAGATCTGATTTAGTCTTCTGGAAGATTGCGCAGGCAGCATGGTGGGGTTAGACTTGGGGTGAGAGGGAGGAAGAGGGGTCATCTGCCGTCATCTGGAGTCATGTAGGGAAAAGGGACAGTGGCCTGAACTAAAGCTCTGGGCATGAGGACAGAGAAAAGGCAATGGATTTGGGAAATATCAAGGTGTGGGATTTGTAGTCTTGGTGACTGGGTGACTATTTCAAAGCGTCTTGTCAAGAGTCCGACTTGGCGACTAGGTGTGGTGCTATCCTTGGGGATGGGAAGGAGAGGGGACAAGGAGAGCTTCGGATGCACCGAGGGGACAAGTCAGGACCTGCAGGGGGCTGGGGGCGCCTGTAGGACATTCAGATATCAGGCAGTTTGGAGCCTCACCCCTTTCCCTCTTGCTGTTAACTCCCACTTCCTGAAGTGGGCACCCTCTGGGTGCTGCCTAAGACTTCCATCTGGGGCTCTCCCCACCCCCATTCCTAGCAGAAGTCTCCCAAGTAGTGGGTGTGGAGGGTGGCTGGTGGTGGCATTTGAGGATATCCAGTTTCATGGTGTGAGGCGTCTCCATCCTACTGGCTTGGCCTTTGAGAGCTGATTTCGAGTGTTAATTCTTGGGGGAGATGAATGGCACAACGGGCTTTCAAACTATGTTCCTTTGAGCCCTGGGTTTCTGGCCTCAGGGACTGCTAAGTGGAGGACAGGGTGGAGGGGGAGGGAACAAGGGAGAGGCAGAGAGGCCAAGTGGGGATCCAGGGCGGGCTCTGGCTCCCCTGAGCACCCCACTCCCCAAAGAAAGGCTCTTCTAAAATGTTGTTTTGAAGGAAAAGACATTGTTGGTACATGGCTGCCCTAGGTCCAGAGATCTTCATATTCTGGTGAGGAGGCTTGGATGAAATTTGGTTGGGGCAGGAGAGGAAGGGAGGGACAAACTGGGGGGAATCCACTGAGGACTGAGGTGAGGAGCTTAGCACGGTGCTCCCCAGTAGCCAGAGCAGGTCTGCTTTATGCCAAGTGCTCAGAGGGGTGGAAGAAGAGTTCACGATGAGGCCGTGCGGGGCTGGGCCCCGGAAAACAGAAAACCCCGCTGGCTGGCTGAGGTGGCAACTGAAAGTCAGCCTGCAGAAACCAGAGCACGGATAGGTTTTATTTGGCTCCCAAATTATTTTTATAATTTCTGAATTAGTTGCCAGCACTCAAAAACCAGGAGACTTTATATAAAACTTTGATTTCGGACTTCTCTTAAAAAATAAGACGAGACCCGAGCACGGGGGTTGGAGCTGCTCTCAGGCGGGTCAGGCTTTCCGGTCCCCACCCTCCTCTTGCCACCCAGCCCCCTTGCCTCCTCGGTGGGACCCACCCGGGTGCCGTGAGCATTTAAACTTGCACCTTCTGAGTCACAGTCACCTCCCATAAGCCAAGCAGGCCAGGGCCCAGGCGCTCACTCCTTTTGTAACCCTGAAGACTTCTGTAGCACCAAAGGACTATTGTCTCCCTCCCTTGCTCCACAAAACTTTTGCTTAAACTGAGTCCCTACTATGGGAGCTGTCTCCCTTCTACCATCCTGCTGGTTACCAGAGGCATGAACATAGTTGGCCTTTGGACAGTGGCTGTAAAAAGAATCACAACGGTGATAAACGGTAAGAGAGGGAGGTATGTTAGAGTCAAGGCAGGTGGGCTCTGCCCGAGTCTGGCAGGAGAGGACAGGTCTGAGGTCTGATGGATGAGACGGAGCCAACCACGTGCAGATGGGAAGGCGGGTGTTGCAGGTAGAGGGGGAGTGAGATGGGGGGATGCGAGGGATGGCGGACATGGGCAGATGAGCCAGGGGGCAACTGTGTTAGTTCCAGAGAAAGATGCCGGCTTGGATTAGAGTAATGGCAGGGGATGAACTTGAGAGAATTTCAGGAAGTAAAAAGAAAGTACTGAGGGATGGATGGGTGATAAGGAGTGAGGACAGGGCTGTGAAATTGCTGTCCTTGGTTTCTGGCAGATGTGACGAGACAGAGAGTGGCGGCATTGACTGAGATACGGAGCTGTAGGGAAGCATGTGCAAGAAAGGAGGACAGGTTCATCCCCTCGGAATTTGAGGTGACTTCCAGACATCTCAGAGATGACAGAGAGTCAGTTGGATACACAGGTCCAGAGCTCTGAGATGTTTGGACTTAAAAAGGGCTGTTTGATGGGGTGCCTGGGTGGCTCAGTTGGTTAAGCACCTGACTCTTGATTTCGGCTCAGGTCATGATCTCAGGGTCATGAGATCCAGCCCTGCATCCGGCTCCGTGCTGGGTGTGGAGCCTGCTTAAGATTCTCTCTCCCTCTTCCCCTGTCCCTCCTGCCCCCCCCACTCACTCTCTCTTTCTCTCTCTCTAAAACTAAAAAAACATAATAAAAAAGTAAAAAGGGCTGTTTGCTACCAATCCACTGGTCTGATGGTGGGCTGCATACTGGGCACTTTGCATTCTCCCATCTGGACAGTTGCATCATTCAGTCATTCAGTGAGTGTTTATTAGATACCCTCTGCTAGGCATGGGCGATATAGCAGTGAACAAAGAGATGCTATTCCTCCCCTCAAGGAACCAAGACGTGAATTTGCAGAAAGTATGGATGTGATTGGATTCCCTCCAAACTGTCTACTTCCTCACAATATTGGGGTTATTAAAGGTCGGTTGGGCGTGATCTCTATTCCCCCTATCTTGGATTGTGGTTAACTGTTTAGAACAGATTTACTTGTGTTTTCACACTTCATAGCTACCTTTAGATAAGAGTTTCAGAACTGTCTGCCGTACTACTTTGATAGTGGTCTACTTGGCATATTTGTCTCTAGACATTGAGTCTGAAGCTCTGCATTCTCAGAGATAGGGAACCAGACCTCAGATGCCTTCCTCAAGTATTAGGGCTGATCTCCTGGGCTCTGAATGAAGTATTTCGAGTACTGTGAGACTTAACCTTTTCCAGTATGCATGGCCAGAAGAAAGTTAATTAATCATGAACATGATTTGCTCAACGTATTTGCTGATTTGTCTCCTTTTCTGAACTTTAAATATCTTGAGGCAGGGACTGTATTATTCAGCCTTGTTATCTCTACTTTCTAGTACAGTCCATGGCACATAATAAGCAATTAATGAATATGCTGAATGAATAAACCAATGGGGAGCATCTTTTGATGATTGTCTTGTTCTTTTAGTTAATTCTTATTTTATTTAAACTTGTATGTTTTTACCTCATCTCCTCAAGTACAATTCAAGTTGCTGTGACTAAGAACTGTGGTTGCTAGGCGTTGCTGGACTCACAGCAGGTGCCCACCACTTCTTTGTGGGTTGATTGCTTAGAATGAGAAAGAGTTTGCCCCTCTGATCACTGTCCTTCACCTGTAATGCTCTTATTGGTAAGTTTCCTCAATTTCCCCTGGTTTGTGAGAGCAAAATCCAACAGGTGTCTGAGCCCTGTCTTTCGAATACTTAACATACCAGAGCACTATATCCAAATTGTGGGTGGCGGGACAGAAGTGGACAAACTTAGAGGGACTCCTTAGTTTTCACCAACTAAGCACTTTCTCTCTGTCTCTTCCTGATGTCTTAGGAGTCAGGGACTATTCTTATTTTACAATAGAAAAGAACTGAAGCTTGAGGAGGTTAGGCAACTTGCCCAAAGTTAGGATTTGAATCCAGATGGTTCTGCTTCTGAAACCGGCACTAAGTCAGAGATCGTACAATTTCTGTAAATGTCAGAATCATCTGGAAACCTGGGGATATTCCTCGGCTCCACTGCAGACTGCCTTATTGTTTAGAGGGTGGGCTGGGGCCCAAGAATGCATGTTTTAACAAGCAAGCACCCAAGAGGATTCTGGTGGTGTGGCACTGTGAGCACTGTGCCATCATTGACATGGGACATAGTCACTCAGAGGCTTAGACTGTGGCTCTGACATACCCATCACTGCCCTTTGGGGGACAAGGGATATGACACTTTCCTGCTCTGTGTTTCCAGAAACCCATAAGCCTGGAACAAAGCTGTTGCTGAGGGTATCTCCAATAGAGGCTTTGACATGAGTTCCTCCTATAAATTGGGAGGCGGTTAAGCACCAATAAGCAAGGGTTCCAGACACTCTGCATCCACCCAATAAATGAGATTATCCTTTTCTCTCAAAGGCACCACCTTGTAAGTAAAACCAATGAGACCCAAAGAGGGACAGGTAAAGAGAGCACACATCCACCCCTTGGCAGGGTGGTGTGGAAGCTCGAATTCATGAAGGATCATTCAGGATGCTGGTGGTGGAGTGAAGCCCTTCCTGGAGCTCAGTGAAGAGGGAAGGAGGGGAGGCAACTAGACCTAGTAGAGATCCAGGATCCTGACCAGAGGGAGGGCACCCAGAGGGAGGGAGTCCTCCTGGAGGAGGAAAGGCTCGGACGCCCATGCTCATCACAGCTGGGTCGTATCCCGGCTCCTCCACCTGCTGGCCACATCACCTTAGGCCAGCTGCTTATCTTCTCTGGCCTGGGTTTCCTGATCTGTACGGTGAGAATACTAATACCTATGCGACAGTATGTTGTGCAGGTTAGATGTACGAAGGACACCTTTCCTGGCACACTTGACCTTCAACAGAATGTGCTCATTAGCATGGGTCTGAGGTTTTCAAGGGCATGGCAGGGAAAGAAGTTGGTATTCAGCTTTCCCGAATCCTGCACTAAAAATCCTCCAGGGGAAGCCCTGGCAAGAGTCCTGGCTCCAATGCGGACTCATCATGTAGTCATAAATATTTATGGACAGTCAGGCAACCTCCTCAAATGTCTTCCCTACCCTTTGGTCCTGCTCCCTTCTTTTAATAGTTGGCATCTCTGTTCTTCTGTAGAGAGGGGCTCTGCATTTAGAAGGATGTAGTGGACGGATCCAGGAGCTGGGAACATGGAAGAACTTGGATGTGAGGTGCAGGGCTGAAAATGCTTTAGAGCCTGAAATTGAGTAACTATTGAGATTTGCTTCAGAGCCTTTGATTTGCTGTTGGCATATTTATAGGAGACCCTGGACTGTGAAAGGGTGTGCGGGCTGGGCTACCTGCCAAGGAAGCCCTGGCTTGGTTTCTTCTGGAGCTCGCTAAAACTTTTGCTGGCCTAGGTGATAACCTTGAAGCCAGGGGACATTCGGAGGCCTCGAGGAGCCCTCGGAAAATCATGTCGAAAGCGATAGCAACTCGTATTTAGAAAGGTACAGTGATAAGTGCGTTATTTTATCCCCACAGCAGTCCTGTGAGTCAGGTAGTGGTGCTGGGGTGGTGGCCTGTAATGATCCAACTCTGAAACTCTGGGCGCAGGACTGCAGAACCCAGAGTCCTGGCTTTTACCCACTGTGGGAACATGCCAAGTTTGTAGTCTCTCTACACCTGTTTCCTCACCTGAAGACTGGGAATAGACATATCTATATCATATGGTTATTTTGAGATTTTTTTTTCCAGGTAAAGCACATAGACAACATCTGGCATATAGTACAGACATTCGGTAGATATTAGGTATTGATATGTCCATTCCGTAGATGGAGACACTGAGGCCCCAACAGAGGGAGTGGTGGGCCCGAAGTCACATAGGTAGGGGTGGAGGAGTCGGAACTCAGGCTCAAGTAGGTTGGACCACTTTCGTTTTTAGTCCCTTGGTATTCTGCTTGAGCTGAAAAATGTTCTTGGGAGGTCTTACTCAGCTTGAGTGATGGGGAGGGGCTTGGGTCCTGACCGGCCTGTATTCTTCAAAAGGTAAGAACCTCCAGACTAGAAAGGAAGCCGTGAAGGGCACTGGGGCAGCCAGGCCGTGCAAGGGGAGGGACTGCTGCTGAGGACGAGTGTTTTCAGGGCTGGGGCCTTGCTTTGGGCTTTCTGGGTAGCCACCCAGAGGCACCTTGCCTCCAGTGTATTGCCTTTATTTTGACTTGTCCCATAAGCCATAATCTCAGAGCCAGAAAGGACTGGATTTGCTGTGCCACCTTAATGGCATACAGACTGTCTGGGTTCAGGGGGAGCAGGCTACACGGGAAGGAAGACTTGCCCTGTAGGCCAGCCTGCCTGTCTCTTTCCTCTCTCTCCTCTCTTTCTCCACTCTTGCGGTCCCTCAGCATTCCTGTAAGAGAGCAAGTAGGCAGGGGCCCGTAGGCTTCGATGCTCGATGCTCGGAGCAACGGACTGTATCTGGACTCGTGCTTCTCAAACTCTCTGGGATGAAGGAACAGGGTTTTTCTTTGACAGTTTCTTGCAGAATGATATTTTTATGAAATCTATATTTTTCTTTAAAAATGTATTCCTTAGAATGTAAAAATGTATTCCTTAGAATACATTTCTGGGAAAATGAAATAAAAAGATATGAAAATACAAGTCCCCCTTTTACTACTAGAATAAACCTATTAAGTTACTCTGCCTGATTGCTATAAAAGTCTCAAAACGCTTGCTGTTTCTGTCCTTACCTCACTGCGGACCCGCAGTAAAGAATTTGCAGCTCGACCCTGGTAGGCACTTTGAGTGGCCCTAGGTGACCTGGAATGAGAGTGTGGACTTCTGCTGGGGGGCTCCTGGGCCCCCATGCATGGGGGCGGGCCTGTCTCACAGCCAGTGCTGGGCATGGCTTTTCCAAGCACTGTCATTGTCAAGTTCTGGTGCCCAGCACGATGCACAGGCTGTGTGGGAGAGCCGCCTCCCGTCCCTGCTGAATGCCATACCCGCTGCCCTAGCAGCTTCCACGTGGTGCTTCTGGAGCACCACGTGCCGAGGAGGCCCCAGGCTTGAGGTTGATCGACACTGCGGAGCTCCCATAAATAATTGCCTCAGGGTTTAGGCGCTGGGAGCAGGACTCAGAGTCAGCTTATCTTCCTCTCTGATTGGCACACCAGAAGGTTATTTGGGGAGGGGAGCAGAGAAAAGCCATGGACCCACTCCACACAAGCCTACCTGTCATGGACCTGAGAAGCATGATAGCATATCAGATCTTTTCTCCCCTTAACCTTGTCAGCCTGCCTTCTAGCTCAGGCAGTGCCAGGAATTGACAAGAGGAAGGGAGGATGACGGGAAATCCCTCTTCTGGCAATAGGGAATCTGTGATGGGGTCCCTCAGGGAGGGGAGCTTGCTCAAGAATCGTATTTGCCAGCACCTTGAATCCAACATGCCCAAGAACGGGTCCCCACCCATCCACCTGTCCTGACCTCGCCCCGAGCTGCATCGGCTCACGCATACCATGTTACCTCATCATGGTGTTTACAGCAGTGCAGCCCAATTCCTGGAAAAACCTCACGCGAGGAGAGAGAGGGACCATTGTGGCGATGGGTGGGTATGTTTGGCTCCAGGGAGGTCTCGCAGGCACCTGGCGCTCTGCCTGCAGCCTCTTTTCTGTGTTCCTGTCTGAGGAGTTTCTTCCAGCTCTTTGTGTATTTATAGCCTAACTGGTGACTGACAGGTCCTAACTCAGGCAAACACAGCTTCTGACCCAGGCCTGGGGTGCCCCTGGTAGGGCCGTTCAGGGTCCTGCCATTACTATTTGGCATTCCAAGATGCCATAAGCTCTCAGAAACAAAAGACACAGCTCCTACCCAGAAGAAGGAGTCTCTCATGAGTCAAGGGTGGGATGCGATAGCGTCTGCTGTGTGGTCCGGCCGATGCTGGAAGGGAGGGCGGGCCGGTTGGGGAGAACGATGGGTTTCTCCCACAGAGGGAATGACTGCCACTAGCCTCCACCCCGCTCTGCTCTCAGTGCCTTTTCTCTTTTGTTCCTGTATCCCTAAATGGCATCCTTTGCCACTTCTTCCCCTGAAATAAAAAAAAAATGGCAAGCATCAGGCAGGTGGGCGTCAAAGTTCTCGAGTAGGGATGGTACAGAAAGGGACACTTTGGCCTTTGAAAGGTACTGAAAGCTGGAGAAGTTAGGGCTGCAACTATAGCATTCCAATTAGGGAATGTTCATTCCAATTCATTCCAGTTAGGGGCCCCTGGAATGTAGAAGCCAGCTCGATCTACAAGCCACGTTTACTCCCAAGATGGTAGAACAGAGTGGCTAAGAACAGGGCTTTGCTGTCAGACAGAATTGGGCCTCAAACCTCTCTCTGTGTTAAAATACCTCTTTTCCAGGGGCCTCTCCAGTCTTTCTGGGATGACCCATTCACTAGTCAGCAAGGGTCCTGTGGGCTTGGCAAGTCAGCAGATATTACTGTCATTTTGTTTTGTAGACAGGGAAGGAAGGCTAGTTCTCTTACCCTAAATGGTTGTTCTGGTGCACCCAACCAGGGGCTAACCATCTAAAAAAAAAAACCTCCTCAGAAAGCCATCCCAAAGTGTGCAAATACCCACTAGAGAGCTGGGGAGTAATTGCACATAGCTAGAAAGCCACTGCGGTTCCATGAATACCTTCTAAATGAGATGGGAGGGAGCTCTGCGAGTGTAGCCATGCAGTATAGACACTAAGGATGATGGTGCCTGTGGCACTGAGCAGGACTCTCCAGCTACCCATGGCTTCCAGCCCGAGAAAGCAAAACCCCGGACGCCACTTCTGCATGCCATCCATAGCCACTGGCCTCCATTTTCTGTGGTCTTGGAAAAACATTGTTTACTTGGGGATTGGGGGTAGATTTGGGGGAGGATGGATGGATGGATGGGTGGATGGATGGATGAATGGATGGGTGGATGGATGATGGATGGGTGGATGGATGGATGGATGGATGATGGATGGATGGCTGGCTGGATGGATGATGGATGGATGGATGGATGGCCAGCTGACTTGATCTCAGGCCTTAAACTCACCTTCTGCCTCTTTTGCCCAAAGGAAAGGATGTGCTCACCCCTCCTTTCTTGCCCTTTGTCCTTTCTTCCTCCCCTCCTTGCTCTGGCCTGACCTGGAAGGGACATGGCCAGGAGACAGCCAGTCCTGCCCTGGGCCTGTGCACTGGGCCCAAGTTAGCCTTGGGGGAGTTCTGGGGTCTTTGCTTTGCCCCGGGGGATCCAGTGATGAAGGACAACACATGAAAACTTTACAAAAACTTTACACAGTGGGAAAATGGTGGCCCCTGGGCAGGTTGAATAAAAAACAGTAGCAAAGAAGATGGCAAGATCCAGGGGGAGGAGAGGGGAGGGGTGTGCAGACTGAAGGAGGGTACCGCCCTGCTCCTCTGCTCCCCACCCATTCCCCTCCTCCTGCCTGTTTTCTGTGAGGCGACTGGGGGTGGAACCCACACTCTCAGGTGAGGCCCCGCGGGTCCCACAGGCTGGGGAACCTGCCGTCCTCTGGGTTAGGAGGTTTCTTAGGCTGTTTCCTCCCCAAAAGGGTTCGGGGCATGGACATTTTATTAGGAGTTTTGTAGGACACCATTCTCTGTGGTTTCCTAGAATGTCTTTAAGGGGTAAAATCAATTATTGTCCATCTTTGCCATAAAAAATAAATAGCAAGCAGAGTCACATTACTGCTGTTGCCCTCTTTCTACTTCCCTTTTAAGGAAAAGTTGGCAAATATAGGAAAGCCTAAGTGAGAAAACAAAAATCTTCTGTCATCCCATCACTGAGAAATAACTATGGTTAGCATTTTGATGTAAATTATTTCACTCTTCTCCTTCTGGAAAAATATATTTTTAGCAAAACTAGATATCATACAGTTAAATAACCTACTTCCTGCACTTAACAATATCCATAAACATTTCCCAGCATCACTGGATAGTTTTCTACAACATCTTTTTTATGGGTGCAGTGAATTTCATCATATGGTTATAGTGTAATTTATTTAATAATAGCAAATATTTATAAAGTGCTTCCTATGGGCTATGCTTTGCATGCATCATCTAATTTATTCCTTGCTAGAAATCTATGAGGTAAATTCTATTGCTATCCACCTTTTATAAATAAGAAAACAAGTTTTTAGGCAATATTTTGCCCGAGGTCACACAGGGAGTGAGCACAAGAGCTGGAGCTGGGCCCCCGCTGCATTCTTTCTGGCTCCTGAGTCCAGGAGCTTCTATGCTGCGTGGCCACCTTGGCCAACTGCCCATTGCTAGCACTTAGGTTGTCTCTAGCTTTTAAATATTACTCACAAAGCTGTGAGGAACATCGTCCTAACTATATGTTTTGTACATGCCATTATTATTTGCAAGGATAAATTTCTAGAAATGAAGCAGAGAGGTCAAAGCAAATACACATTTTTCTGGAGTTGGAGCATTTGTTTGGGGCAGGAGCAGACTGCACACAGATGGATCCCATCTGGAGGTGTGCGTGAAGTGGCACCTGCTCTACAACTAGGCCATCCCCCCACCTCTCTTCCTAACCGCTGGGAAGCCTACCTCAAATTGGATTCCCAACACCACTCTTGAGAGAGACCATTTCCCAGCACCCTTATAAACATGGAGATTTCATATTTTAAAACCAGTGCCACACGGTTAGGGGAAAAATGGCATGATTTTCATTTATAAGTTTTCAGTTGTTCATAAAACCAAATAAACATTTAAGTTTGTTAACAGGGCATCTGAATTCATCTTTGTTGACTTTCCTGTCCATGTCCTTTGGTGTGGGGCATGGTTTTGACATCCAGGAACTCATGGCATTTGAGTGTTCTTGTTCCCAATTCCTTCCTGGGGTGGATGAATGGATGGATGGATGGGTGGATGGATGGATGGATGGATGGGTGGGTGGTTGGGTGGATGGATGGATGGATGGATGAATGAATGATGGATGGATGGATGGTTGGGTGGGTGGATGGATGGGTGGGTGGGTGGGTGGATGGATGGGTGGGTGGGTGGATGGATGGATGGGTGGGTGGGTGGGTGGATGGATGGGTGGGTGGGTGGATGGATGGATGGATGGATGAATGATGGATGGATGGATGGATGGTTGGGTGGGTGGATGGATGGGTGGGTGGGTGGATGGATGGGTGGGTGGGTGGGTGGATGGATGGGTGGGTGGGTGGATGGATGGATGGATGGATGAATGATGGATGGATGGATGGATGGTTGGGTGGGTGGATGGATGGGTGGGTGGGTGGATGGATGGATGGATGGATGAATGAATGATGGATGGATGGATGGTTGGATGGATGGGTGGGTGGATGGGTGGGTGGATGGATGGGTGGTGGGTGTATAAGCTACATTTCCTGGAATTTCCCCCTAAGAGTGCCTTAATACAGAAACTGATAGTAACTTCACCTCTGCCTTATTGACCTGGCAGTCTTCCATTAACTGAATCCTGTTTTTATTTATTATGGAATGTCATGCTTGCTAGGATTCATCTGTATTACAGCTCTGGCTTAGAAATTATTCTTAAAAAGTGGACACAAGAGCTGTCTTCCTCTTCCTGAGCTCCTAGGACTAACAGTACTAGCTACCATTCATTAAGCACCCACCAAATGTACATTGTTTTTGTTCTTACCACAATCATGCATGGTATATGGCCTTGTCCACATTTTACAGATGAATAGAGGGCTCATGGAGGTTAGGTTACTTGTACTAGGTCATACAGCTAGTAAGTGGCGGGAGAAGAATGCCCTCAGTCTCATGCTGTCCATCAAGGGAAATTATGAAGGGATTTAGGCATTCAATTGTTACTTCTCTGTCATTGACAATCTTTATTTATTTCATGACTATCAAAAATTTAGACAATTGAAACTTAGGAAATTGTTATGGCTGATTTTATATTGAAATATTGGAATAATGATTTCTAAAATGTCTTCCAGTTGCTTGCACCGGTGATTCAAATGTACATCCTTCGAGAACCAAAAGAAGCCCATATTGGACTCAGAATCTGCCTCCAGCCAGTCCTCCATTGTGAGCCAGCCAGCCAGGTTTGCACATAGCCCTGCTTTCCCTAGTGCAGGCATCTTCAGTGGTATCTTGATGTTTCCTCCCTTGTTCCTCAGCTGCTTATTAACTGAAGGGTGGAGTCCAGAGCCTTGGGGTGGCTGGGGCAGAAGTCTTCCTGAGGAGCAGGAGAAAGTGGGAATGGGGGAGCTGTGGATTGGGTGCCACCCACCCACAGTGTCTGCTGGGATGGGCTGTACCTGCCTGCCCACTCCCCAGACAAGCCTCAGACAGAGGGACGGAGCAGCACTCCCCTCGGTGAAGCCTTCCCAGCCCTCCCTTGGCGACGGTCACTGCCTCCTGTTGACGGTCTGCGTACCTCTGCTGGGGCCCTGCGCACCCTCTCCCAGAGTCATGTTCCTGTATTTCTTCCCCGCCGACTGGGGAGCACTGGAGCATGGGAACGGGTTTCTTAACACAAAGTGGATACTCAAGAAAAGCTTGAATGCGTGCTAACAGCGTGAATGAGGGCGCCCAGGTGCCCTGAGACTCGGAAAGCTTCTGAGGTACATGTACTGTTAAGGTGGGGCAGACTGTTCAAAATGACTTCACGAGGCTCCTGGTGAACTTCCCAGGTCCCAAGGGGGAACTGGCTGATTTGGCTTTCCTTTCCAACGGGAAGGCAATAAATCTGTCCTTTGGGCAGAACTTGGTCCGCCCACCCCGGCCGCGACCACTGTCCCCCTCCTTCTACCCCTTCCCTGGCCCAGAGCCTCCACTTCCCCTGCTGCGGTGGTTTGGGAAGTAAGGACATCTGGTAAGGACTCACGTCTGCATCTGTTCTGCCCAAGAGGCTGCAGGCTGCTCCCCCAACACCCACAAAAGGTCAGGCTGGAAGAAGCCTGGGCAGAGCCCCCCCGGGTAGCTGTTGGCGTTCTGTGTGTGTGTGCCCGAGGTGGGGAGAGAGCATGGAGCTGTTGGATACTCTGCTCTTACTGGAAGGCTCATGGCTAAGTGAGGGGGGCAGAATGCAAGCAGCACCTCTGGCTCTTTAATCTTGAGAAGTCACTTTCTCTCCTCTCTTACTGCTGAGATTCACTATCTGCGAAGTGGGACTGGCAGGGCTGGTTGGTGGCGGGTCAGGCACAACTCTCCAGGGAAGAGCAAGCAGGAGAGGAGAGAAGAGATGGGTCTTTAGAATTATTTACAGTGAGGGAAAATAGGGATCCCCAGAAGGATCGCTTAGAGCAGGAACAAAGGTAATTAGAAGGAGCCTGAACACCTCGACAGCTCTTTAGCAAGGGTTGGGGGCATGGGAGTGGAGATTTCACAGCAGGGAGGAGTCAGAACTACTCTAAAGTGAAGCTGTAGGAAGAACTTGGTAACTTAGGTTAGGACAAGCCCTGCAGATCTCTGGAGCACTCTGGGTCCTTGTGGTGTCAAAGTTATGTGGTGGTACCTTTGGTGACCTTTGTAACTATGTGGAGACAGTTTTTGATTTCCAGATAACTTAGAGTGTGCATCTTGCTTCTAATGAGTGCAGGCCAGGCTTGCTAGCCCTCCTGTAATGTATAGCGCAATCCTGAACAGTCCAAGTTTTCCCCAGCCCTGCATGCCACAGTCCCATTGAGAACACTGGATCATATCTCAGGATGCTTCCAAGTCTGATAATCTGATCATCTGATTCTATCCTGGCTGCGACTGTCCGTTTGTTTTCTTTAAAGACGAAATGAGGGGAAAAAAAGAAATCGATCAGATTAATAGATGTAGAAAAAGGATTTGATAAAACTCAATACTCCTTTGTGATTAAAACATCATCTCTTGGCAAATTAAGTGTAGTCTCTTAATCTAATAATAGTATCTACTACTTATAGCAAATACCATAATTAATTACAAAAGATTAGAAACATTCTCATTTAAAGAAAGAAGAAGGCAAGAATGTCCATTAATAATCATCGCAAGTGTGAACATTGTGCTTAAGGTTGTAACAAGTGCAATTAAACACAAAAATAAAATGAGAGGATAAGAACTGGAAAGTTAAAGATATAATTATTATTTATACATTATTTGATTGTTTCTACAAAAAAACCCCAGTGATGGATGGAAAAGTTATCAATAGTTTTTTTTAAGTCAGGTTTGCTAGGTAAAAGATCAGCATATTCAGGCTTATTGCATTCTGCACATCAGTACTGACCAAATTAGAAAGTTACATTTGAAAAAGATGCAATTTACAATGGCAAGAAAACCAAGAAAGTACATGTGAATAATTATAACAAAATAAGTATTGTAAAAATTTAAGTAATGTAGGAAGAATCAAATAAGCTGAGATAGAACATGTTTGTGGATGGGAAGACTTTATTATAAAGATATCATTTCTCCCCAAATTAGGCTGTAAATTCAATGTACATATAATAAAAATTTCAACATGACTTATCTTCATACTTGACAAGTTGATTCTAAAATTCTCATGAATAAATGTACCAACACAGTCAAAATAATTCTGAAAGAGAAGAGGGGATTTGTCTCACTAAACAAAAAGATATAAAGACATGATAATTAAGTCAGTGTAGTACCGATACAGGAATAGACAAATATATCAGTAAAACATAGTAGACCAAACAAAAATCCAACCATATATAGGTCCTTGATATTTGATAAAGGAAGCATTACAGAATGATAAGGACAGAAAGACATCTGGTTCTTCTGGGGTAGCTGAACTCAAATTTCTGGGTGTTCCAGACCATAGAATCCTGGGCCCTACGTAACAACTTTGGTCTTTCTATTAGAACAGTTCTGTGGTATACTGAATTAGAAGGAGCCATATTTCTCCAAGTCGGGACATCCTTGTTCCAGCCACTTCTCTGGTCTTGCCAGAATTTTAATAGGCCATCTAATCTTCAGTTAAGCCACCTTTTATTTACACAAACCACAGTGAATTCTGTTGTCTGCAACCTAGGAAAATCTGAAATAGATACACAATTCCATGTCTGGGTATATATACAAGGAAAAATTCTGCAAGATGTGTACAAGCAGTCATACACAAGAGTATCCACAGAAAATTTGATCATAATGCTAAAAGATTGGAAACAAATATGTCTAGTAGGGATGGATGAAGGGATAAATAAATTGTGGTATGGTCATATGATGAAATATTATTTAGGAAGTAAAATGAATTAACTAGATATGCTTATGTCAACATGGATAGGTATCAGATGCATAATGTTGAGTGGAAAATGTAAGTTGCAGAATGCTGTGTTCAATGATGCCATGTACATAAAACCGATTACATAAAATGATACCATTTACATGAAACTTACACATATTATGTATCTATATTTACTTATATTTATATTTAAAATCTAAAAACAGGACTGGACAAATATACACTAAATTGATGACAGTGATTGCACCTGGGGGGCAGGGAATAGGAAATGAATTGTGAATGATAAGAGAAGCAACTTCCATTTTTTTCCCCTAGAATTGTTATATTTATCTTCTTTTGGAAAATAGAGCATAAATTACCTGTGGGTGTTTAGTGGGTACATACTATTCTTTACTATTCTATACTGTTCTATATTTCATAAACCAGAGAAAGAGGAGAAGGAAGGAAGAAAGGAAGGAAGGAAGGAAAGCAAAACAAGATGGCAAGAAAGAAAAAAAGAGAGGGAAGGAAGAAATACTAGTACTCATGGTTCCTATTGTCTCTTACATATGAATAATCACAGGGAACATTCCTCCTTGAAATCAGTGACATAACACACACACGCACAGTTTTTTAAAACTGTTTAATTATTTAAAAAATTATTATCTGTCAGAATGGCTAAAATTAACAACTCAGGAAACAACAGATGTTGGTGAGGATGCAGAGAAAGGGGAACCCTCTTACACTGTTGGTGGGAATACAAACTGGTGTAGCCACTCTGGAAAACATTGTGGAGGTTCCTCAAAAAGTTAAAAATAGATCTAGCCTATGATTCAGCAATTACACTACTAGGTATTTACCCAAAGGATACAAAAGTACTGATTTGAAGGGACACATGTGCCCCAATATTTATGGCAGCATTATCAACAATAGCCAAACTATGGAGAGAGCCCAAATGTTCCCTGACTGACAAATGGATAAAGAAGATGTGGTATACATACACAATGGAATATTATTCAGCCATAAAAAAGAATGAAATCTTGCCATTTGCAATGATGTGGATGGAGCTAGAGTGTATTATGCTAAGTGAAATAAGTCAGTCAGAGAAAGACAAATACCATATGATCTCACTCATATGTGGAATTTCAGAAACAAAACAGATGAACATATGGGAGGGGGAAAAAAGAGAAAGATTGGGAAACAGACCATATGAGACTCTTAATGACAGAGAACAAACTGAGGGGTTGCTGGAGGGGAAGTGGGCAAGGGATGGACTAGATGGGTGATGGGTATTGAGGAGGGCACTTGTGGTAAGCACTGGGTGTGGTATATAAGTGATGAAACACTAAATTCTACACCTGAAACTAATATTACACTGCACATTAATTAAGTGGAATTTAAATAAAAACTCAAAGCTACCAAATAAATAAAAAATTATCATCATTAGGTAGTGACAACTATGTTTTACCTGTTGGGAAATGCAGCTAAATTTTGGGCTCAACAGTGATTATTGACTCATCTCAAGTGCTTAATAATCTCCATTTACCTGATCTTTTGAATGCCTTTTTTAAAAAAAAAAAATCTTATTTCATATACTGTTTCATTCCGAGAACCATCTCAAATAAACCTGGGATATAATCAGGGTACAAACCTTCACTTAAAAAAAAAAAAAGACCAGCTTTATTCACCAAGCCTTCTATTTCTGAGCTGTGTCTGAAAGATGTCATTGGCCTAATGTTAAGGTTTGGGTCCTTCCTTGCACGCAGTTTTGTATAACTGGTCTTAAAATGTCTTTGTTGTGTAACTTGGAGCTCCCTCAGCACTAGGAGACGGTGGGGAAGTGGTGGGAGGTGGGCAGGGGCTTACTCTGCACTCTCAGGCACTATGGGCATTTTCT
Organism: Zalophus californianus; assembly: GCF_009762305.2. Taxonomy (NCBI): domain Eukaryota; kingdom Metazoa; phylum Chordata; class Mammalia; order Carnivora; family Otariidae; genus Zalophus; species Zalophus californianus. The sequence continues at coordinate 85,711,268 of NC_045606.1, forward strand.
GGGTGATGCTGAATGGGCCTGTTTTGTTTATAGTGAGGTATTTACAATTACATACTATGGCTTGCCAAGATAGAGCTCAGAACTAGGTGTTGGATATCAGCAGAAGCTGCTCCTGGGCCTGATTCCATTGTCAATTGCTCTGTGATGTTGGTCAACAAATATGATAAAGTCCATGGAAACAGGATGAGCTTTGAGGTCACATGTTCTTGGGTTGGAATCTGGGTACTGCCGACGCTGCCTCACTGACAGTGGGCAAGTGATCTTCTTTGAGCCCTAGTTTCTTACTTTACAACTAGAGATAATATTTCTCACAAAAACAAAGTGAACTTAAATGAGTTCATTTGTCCTCTGCATGGTACCTGGTCATGTTGGAGGCCAGGTAAATATTAGTTCTTACTTTGTTCCTCAGTTTACTGTATCTACCGGATACCGTAGCTGTAAGGAGAAGATACAATAAGGATGAGCAAAAAATTTTTTGAAGCTAAGGAGGAAAACTACTTTACAAAGTGAAGCATTATTATATGATGAGTAGTTTCTTTTTTTTATTTTTAGAAATTTTATTTATTTATTTGAGAGAGAGAGAGAGAGAGAGAGAGAGAGAGAGAGAGAGAGGTCATGAGCAGGGGAGTGGGAGAGGGAGAAGCAGACTTCCCGCTGAGCAGGGAGCCCAATGCAGGGCTCGATCCTGGGACTCTGGAATCATGACCTGAGCCGAAGGCAGACGCCCAACCGACTGAGCCACCCAGGCGCCCCAATGATGAGTAGTTTCTAGTCCTTAAGGTAAAACTTGTTAGCAACTTTTGTTTTTCTGTCTTAGGGGATGCTGCTGCCTTCGTTGACCTTGAATGATTGAGCAGAGATGTGACCCAACTATGACAGTCTATCACCCAATTCCGGAATTCTGAACTTGCCCACCCATGGTTAGGCCCAAACTCTGGAAGATGTGTACTTCCTTCTGACCTCTCTATCCTGACCCCATTGCTGTGTCTACTGGGTCGTGGCGCTCAGGCTAGCTACAGTTTCCCTTCATTTACATTTTAACTCTTGGGCCATACATTCTTTCTGCCTTTACTCTGAAGACCATTCACTGATGGTGTGACCACCTGGCTAAGGATTTGCCAATTCGGATAGATTTTTTTTTTTTTTTTTTGCCCAGTAATTAAGGAGAGAGCCAGAATAGGATCCATGCATATTTGCCAGAATCTCCGCAAGATACTAAGAGCATTTCCACTGGAGGATGTTGAAATTAAGTACATAAGAATTTCCAGCGTTTCCTTTTGCCTTGTTACTGAAGATTGAGGGAACCAACACATTCTTATCTTTTTGGTAGGACTGTCCCGCAACAAAAGCGATACAGTCACCCCCCAGGAAAGGTGATTCCCTCCTATATAGACCATCCTCAGGTCTACTTGGTAGCATCATATTCTGGGGAATGGTTTGTGAGTTGGTGCTGTAATTCTCTCTGACCCCTCCCCCACCATCACCACTACCACTACCACCACCATCAACCGGCTCCAATTGGAACTTAAAATCTGATTGTTCTCCTGAGCAGTACATGGCTCCCCTCAGACTCTCTGCAGGTGATATTTATGTAGAGTACGAGGGAAACATATTACGGGGGAAATGGGAAAGATTTGAAGATGGGAAAGGCTTTTAGGGGGTCTGTTCTCTGACCTCTCTCCAAGTTTTTGGCTGGGCTTTAAAGTTCCAAGCAAAGCTAAAGGAACTTTGTGTTAGGTTAAGCTAAATTGTGCTGAAGGGAAAGATCTCAGTGGTTGAACACATAAAGGTTTATTTCTCACTAAGTCAGTGTTGGCGGCATGTCTCCAAGGCCGCTCCCCTCTATGAGACGACTTGGGAATACAGGTCACTTGCATCTGCTATGCTCTGGAACATGTGGCGTCCCTGGGGAAGGAACGAAGGGCATGGAGAACTCATGGCTCCTCTTTGGTGACTTGACCCAGAAGCTGCACACATATTTCCCCCAGAGGGTGTTATGCTAAGTGAAATAAGTCAATCAGAGAAAGACAATTATCATATGATTTCACTTACATGTGAAATTTAAGAAACAAAACACAGGATCATAGGGGAAGGGAGGGAAAAAAATAAAACAAGACGCAATCAGAGAGAGAGACAAACCATAAGAGACTCTTAATCATAGGAAACAAACTGAGGGGTGCTGGAGGGGAGGGGGGTGGGAGGATGGGGTCGCTGGGGCGCGGACATTAAGGAGGGCACGTGATGTAATGAGCATTGGGTGTTACATAAGACTGATGAATCACTGACCTCTACCTCTGAAACTAATAACACTCTGTATGTTAGTTAATTGAATTTAAGGAAAAACATGAAAAAAAAAATAATGGCCCAACTGGCCACATGGTTCCAACTTCACTGGGAGAGAGGCTTGGAATTGCAGTCCTGTGAAATGAAAGGGGCATGTTCTCGGCAATAAAATATTTCCAGGGCACAAATGTGCCACAGTAGGACTCCGTGACAAGGTGGGTAGGGTTGAAGAGAGAGAGCCCTTCTTGTTTTTCTGTCAGGAAATGACGTCTCTGGGAGAGCTGAAGGGAATGCAGCCTTGTTTGGCACCTTCAGGGTTTCGAAGCTGCAGCATTATGGGGAAGCAGCCCTTGCCCAGGAAAGCAATGTCTTCCAGAATATACCAGCAGGAATAGCTGTGACAAGGGACCACCACCGAGTGGTTTGGGGTGCAGGAGAGGAGCAACATCAACAAGGAGAGAACTTTGTAGAAGAACATGAGACCCGTGTATAGACATATGGGGAATCCCCCAAATATCTGGTCCTGAATTTGTAGCCCAGGGCTATAAGACAGTAAATTTGGTTATAAGTGCTTGTACTGTCCCAATGGAATCCACAGGCTGGTGGAGCTTGGGACATTTGGTTTACACTCCAACTGCCTGTTAGATAAGAACATGCATCATCTATATGGCTGTGTGTCAGCACCGAGGAACCATTTCCCATTTGGGCTGAGTCAAAACATTTTAGATTCATACTCTATTATGAGCTTCTAAATACAGTAACTCAGGGGTCCTCGAAGTATTACCCTGGGACGAAAAGCATTAGCGTCACCTGGAAACGTGACAGAAACGCAACATTCTGGCCTCCATTCCAGGCCTAATAAGTCAAAGGTACTGGGAGGAAGGCCCAGCAGGGGGTTTAATAAGCCCTTTGACCCCAGTGTGATTCTGTAGCAAGGTCCAGTTTGAGAATCACGCATCAACTCACTGAATCTTGGCAACAATCCCTAAGAGTGTTCTTTTTCCTTTATTATGGTATAGGAAATGGAGACTCCAAGAAATTGCAAAGCATTACAGTTTGAGTCAAGACTTAATCTCAAAGTCCTGTACTCAAATCTGGGGTTACAGTTTTTTTCCTGGCAGAAATTTAAATCCCAGTATTTTAGGTCCCAAGTCTGGGCTGAAAGAGATGTAGAGAAAATAACTTCTAAATTTCTCACAGATGAAGAAGACGAAGCCCAGAGAGGTTAGAACGGACACTTAATGGCAGAGCCAGTAACTAGAACAGTTTCCTGAAGCCTGGGGCAATGAACTTTCCACTAGGGCATGAAGAAACCATAATTTAATTTTGTCTGAGGCCATGTTTCTGTTTAACTGATCTGATTAAGTGTCTGAATTGGGACAGGCCACCTGCGTTTTCTGCATGTCTTCCCCCACCCCACCCCACCCAGTCGGGCATGGGAGGAGTCTGTGAAGTAGCCGCGGCTCTAGGTGGAGGGATCCCTATGGTCTGGTGATAGAGGACGCCAAAAACGAGTTTCCAGTGTTGCACAGAGCCCACAAGGGATCAGTCCCTGAGTAACGGGGGACCCACTGGGGCCCCAGGAACACTTGGACTCTTCCCTGACTTGCAAGGTCTCCTTGGGGTCATGGATTCCAGTTTCTAAGCCTGAAGAGGGTCTAAATCCCAGCTCTCCTCTTCTTCTTGGGTTTTGGGGTATTACTTTGCTCTCTCTATCGTAAATATTTAGCGAGAACTTGAGCCTAAGGTTCAAGTCCGGAAGACCAAGATTTGATGTGATTTGTCAGCCACGTGAGCCTGTCCTATCCTCTCTCTGTGCCTCCGCACCCTTCCCTGGAGGGAAGAAGAAGGCATCAGCCACATCACACATGGCTGCTGGGAGAAATAAATGGCATAAACCTGTGGGAGTCCTCAGAACAGGACCGAGAAGGGCCAAGTTACCACCTTCCTCTTGGTTGGAATGTTTTATTGAAGCGTAACACATAAAGAAGAGGGCATAAATCATAAATGTACAACTCAATGAATTTTCACAAACGGAAGACTTGGTTTAGGAAACAGAATGTGAACAGCAGCCCAGGAGCCACCATGTGTCCCCTTCCAGACACTTGTCACCACCCATCCCAAGATAACCCTTATCTTGACTTCTATACCATTAATGTGTTTGTTTTAAATGTTACATAAATGGATTAATACAAAACTCTTGTGTTTGGCTTTTTTCCACTCAATATTCTGTTTATAAGGCCCATAAACTTTCTCTTTATATTTTAATGCTGAATTATGTCCATCTTAATGGTTTGTGGCACCTTGTACCGCCCATGTTCTGCCTCATGTCTTATGCCCACTAAGTGTTTATCTTTACCTCGAGGGCTGGACAGCTGATGGCATATGGTGCTTTATCCTCTACCAATGCCTTTAATGAAGTCAGAACTATGGGTCTTCAGAAGACTATAGCCAGAGTGCTTAGGTGACTGGACACTTGCTGAGCCAATGTCCTCTGCTGTGAGATGTCCTACACAGGGATGCCAGCCCCAGAGGGATGACACCTCTGCCCTCCTGTTCTGGGCTCCCAGCTTACTTCCCAGGGAAACCAGCCGAAAGAGGGCTGCTTCAAAGCTCTGTCTCTCAGCATGGCCAAGACACCTCCTCTCCCCAAGCCATAGGATAAATAATAGATGAAATCACTGTATTTGAATAGGATAGCTCTTGGGACCTTGGAATATTTTCCTGAGGAATTAAAGGAGAGTTCTCTTCTTCACACCTCATGGAGGTGAAGGGGGGACATAGTATACCTGTGCTTAGTGCTTTGGTGTCTGCAGATGAAAATGAGATCCCAAGATTCTGGGGCCACTCTTCTTCTCGTTGTTTGGGGAAATATCCCTTTGGACCCAAGACACCCTGAGTCATGCCTCAAACTGTAAACAAAATAGAGGGCTCTGTGGGGACATATTAAATTTCTATGTGTTTTATATCCTGCAGCCCAGCCCCAGCCCTGCACCGACCACCTCCTAGACAAAGAAGAAAGGATCAGAGCATCTAAAGTTTTGGAAAATAATGGCTCAGCCCTATTGCCTTAGGGATCCCTCACTGCTGGTTTCCTAGTTGTTGAGGCTTGGTTTCCTTAAAGTTATGACAGTGTTGTTTTTTTTAGGAAATAAGATCATCGGGACGCGTGGGTGGCTCAGTTGGTTAGGCATCGGCCTTTGGCTCAGGTCGTGATCTCAGGGTCCTGGAATCGAGGTCCACATCGGGCTCCCTGCTCAGTGGGGAGCCTGCTTCTCCCTCTCCCTCTGCCTGCCACTCCCCCTGCTTGTACTCTCTCTCTCTGACAAATAAATAAATAAACTCTAAAAAAAGGAAAGAAAGAAAGAAAGGAAAGAAGGAAAAAAAGAAAGAAAGAAAGATAGATCATAGACACCAGGATTTTAGAGTTTGAATGTCTTTCAAGTAGCCCAGACCCTTATTTGTTGTAAACGCTGCTTTTATTACATCCTTGAAAAATTAGTTACCTGTTTTTTAACTTTTTCTGTGAGGAGGAGCTGTCGCCTCTGACCCCACCCCCCTCCAAGACCTCCTGTTCTCCTGCTGAGTAGCCCGGTTGTCAGGAAAGATCCTTGTTGAAGCAGAAGTTTCCTCTACTAATTTCCACCCATTAGCCTTGGTTCCTTCCTCTAGAGTCATCCAGATCTATTCCAATCCATTTGGCAGATCTTTAACTATTTGAGAAATAACTACACCCTAACCCCTTTAGGTTACTTATTGAATTCCTCCTTTTTGACAGGCATTGAATCTTCTCTTGTCAAAGTAAAACATTCCAAGTTTTTAAAATACTTATTACATGAAGTAGTTTTCAAACTCCACCTTTAAAGGCTTTCTGGTTTGTCAGTGTCATTCTTGGGATGTAAGGCCACATGTTAAAATGCATTATTCAGCCAAAAATATTAGAGGATGGTAATACTAAGTCACATTGATAGTTCAACAGATCACTGGATTTCAGTGAAAATCCAGAAACAGTCCCAAATATATGTACAAGACTTTAGTGTGTGATAAGATTTTTGTCTTGTGTAATTTATCATAATAAGTCCCAGATGGATTAAAGATTTCAATGTAAAGTAAATGTCCTAAGAGAAAATATTGATATGATTACATAATCTAAGAGTGCAGAGTGACTTTGTAAATATAATTCTAAAGGCAGAAACCATGAAGAAAATGACTAACAATTTGATGACATAAGCATACTGTGTATGTGAAAATGTCATCAAGAAATAAAGAGGCAAATAATAAACTGAAAAACATTTTTGTAACATTCATGGCAAAGGATGGAGATACTATAAAAAGATCTCTTAAAGTTAATTTTTAAATAAAAGATGAATCATCTTAATAGAAAGAGCAAAGGAAATAAGCAATTTAAAAAGACATTTAATATGGTAAATATATGAAAAATGTTCAACTCTATGAGTAAAGGAAGATATTCTCATTAAACCTAAGTATTGTTCTTCATCAATAAAACCTTTTTAAAAAGATGGAAAAAGAACACCAACTGTGGTCAGTGTTAGCAGGCTGTGGGGGAAAGTATACTCTCATATTCGGCTGCCTTAGGGTGAATTGGTATAATCCTTCTGGAGGACTACTGAATGATATTGACAAAATGAGTCAAAAACTTTAAAAAAATATGTGCACACCATTTGATTCAGCAATTCCATTTCTGGGTAACTATCTTATGTAAATAATCAGTATTATGCCTAAATTTTATATATATATCTTTGTGTATATATGCATATATTATGCATTTATTTATATATACACATACACATATATATACATTTATTAAAACATTATTTATAATTGTACCCTCTAAACTTTTATTTTATTTATTGATTTATTTAAAGATTTTATTTATTTGAGAGAGAGAGAGAGCACAAGCAGGGAGAGGGGCAGAGGGAGAAGCCGACTCCTTGCTGAGCAGGGAGCCCAGTGAGGGGCTCGAACTTAGGACCCTGGGATCATGACCTGAGCCGAAGGCAGACGCTTAAGCAACTGAGCCACCCAGGTGCCCCTAAACTTTTAAATCATATACTTCATGTGTAAAAAAGAATTAAGTAACATTGAGCAGATACTCCAATAGACTTACATACCTTTTATAAAATTGCCTACTTGTAGTATCATAACAATATATTATATCCAGTATGAAATATATGAGATAGATATATTAACAGATGAGGTAAATGGAAACAAAAGGAAGTACTAAGACCTATTTCTCCCTGGAAGTGAAGTGAATGACCCTGTGCAGCGTCTGTGATGGGAGCCTCTGACTTCATTACATCAAAGGTTGGAATCATTCTTAGTGTCTACCAGGAGTTAAGTGTTACATAAATTTTAACACAACAATTTGAAAGTGCTGGAGAATGACCAAAGGCAGGCATCACTAGAAGGGGATTGATCCTTGAAAGTGGGGAGCTGCACTTGGTTGAGATTTATATTCCTGTGCTTTTGTCCCAGAGAGCACTCCCAAGTACCCCACCTGGGACAGTTAGAACGCAAGCGGAAAGCTGGGGAGCCACTGACTGGCAGAGTTAGGAGACAAAGTTTAGGGTAGCCAGAGTAACTGAAAAGTGAGGTGGAAATCTTAGAAAGGGGCCAGAGGAAGAGGAGTCTCAAGTCTATTTATAAGCTTTGGCCAGACCCTTAGAGGACCGTCTGAACTGGGCATGTGTAGGAAGACTCCGAAGAGCCCAGCAAAAAGCAAAGCTGGAAGGTTGAAGAACTGAGCAGAGATTTCAGGTGCTGCCCACCACAAGGAGAGACAGAATTTGGAGTTTGAGTCTAGTCAAATTTAACTGCCTGCTCAAATGAAAATCGGCACTCCTCTGAGGAAGACAGAAGAATCCAGAGTCTCCACAACACATCATTTGAGATGCCCAGAGTAGAATAAAAAATTATTAGATGCGGAAGAAGCAGGAAAATATGACCCACAGTCAAGAGAAAAAGCAGTCTGAAAAAAACAACCAAAGATGACCCAGATATTGGAATCAGCTGCAAGGTTTTTAACACGGCTATTACAAATATGTGTAAGAACTCGAAGTAAAATAGGGTTAAAATGAACAGATGGAGGGTCTTAGAAGAGAAATGAAAAAGAAAAAAGAAGAAAAAGATCGAAACAGGTTAGAACTGAAGAGTATAACAGGTGACTTAGATTGGAGTCAGAGAAGAAAGGGTTATTGAACTTGAAGAGAAATCAACAGAAATAATCTAATCTGAAGAACAGAGATAGAAAAATGAATAAGCCTTGCTGTGGAACCACATCAAGTGATCTAGTGTATATGCTTTGTGGTCAAAGGTAACCCTTGAAATAAGGTTTATCTGACCTATCCTTACTGATGTTCATAATTATTACACACCGCCTGGTTATCAGGCACAAATGGTAAACACTACACCTGTAGGTCAATGTTTGGCTTTATATTCACATATCTGGATTACATTTTAGCTTCTCTCTGTTCTGTCAGCCCCCACTACTATGTATTGACCTCACTGGTAGCGATTTTCCCTGAAACCAGGCACTGTGTAACTGTTACTAAGAGACAGTTCTCAACAGGTCTCTTGAGTTTCTGTACATCTTGTGAGAAGCACTGACTGCTGTTGTTCTGGGATGTTTGGTAATTTTTGTATAGTAAACCTCTTTGGCAGATAGAGATAGTTTTTCCTTCCAGGGCAGAAGGCAGTTCTGTTTACTCTCCAGTTAATAAAGAGTACGTCTCCCTCCAGGACAGAGGGCCAGCAAACTTACCACTTGTTATACTAGATTTGAGTTCCGTAAACTTCCAGGTTCTTCTCCTATAACTCACCCCCCTGAGTTGCAGGTGTCAGTCACACAGTCTCCTCTTTATGTTGCCCGGGGGAAACTGGGGCCTGAGGACAATGCTGACACCCTGGCTATTGTAATTGCTGCAAACAACAGTCCTTTGTCTCTGACCCAGGAGTCTCACGTCTCCCGACAGAATCCGTGGAGCTGTGGCAGGCTGACTTGTTAGCTGTAAGTGGGGTAACACCTCACACCCTTCCTGGTCTTGACAACCACCTCCTCATGAGCAAAACCCCAATGGATTGCGAAAACAAGAAGTCAGACTCCTACTGCCCGACAACGAGGCACCTCCCCCCCATCCTCAGTGACAGGGTTCCTGTATTCCAGTATAATTTCGTGTTACCCCACCAAGGCACTGCACTCAAAGGTCTGTCCTGTCCTGTGGGCAGTTGCCCACTCCCACTCCTGATTCTATAACTGCTCCTCATCCGGCAGCTGGGAGTTCGGATTCTGGGCTCGACTCTAAGAAGCCAACGAGGAGAGGCCAGTGGGTTAGGTGCAGGGAGGGCCCTGGTGGAGGGGAGTTGAGCTGTGCGCCGCAACCAGTATGTAAACAGATGTGGGACTGAGCCAGAGTCGTTGCATATTGTTTCTTTTTCTTTTCTTTCTTTCTTTTTTGTTTATTGTGAAGATGTCAATGCTACCTAGAGCAATCTACACATTTAATGCAATCCCTATCAAAATACCATCAACTTTCTTCGAAGAAATGGAACAAATAATCCTAAAATTTGCATATTGTTTCTTATCCCCGTGATTATTGACCTGGGGTCTGTGTTGGGGAAAGGGACAAAGGAGAAACAGAGCCATCGGCTCTGGTATAAGAAAGGGAAATACTGCTTCTGAGATTTGCCACATGAACTTGATCTTCCCAACACTAGGAAATTAAGGTCTAGTAAAGACCAGAGTGGCAAGTGGTGGATTTTCAGGCTGCTGGAGGGAGATCCAGGACAGCCCGGTGTGGAGGCTCCAGGGATGGGGGAGAACAGAGAGAGCAACTGTGCCGCTGCAGACCCACGCTGTTCTGTCTCTGTGGTCTCCGCGGGGGCTCAGGATAAGGATGCCTTATTCAGGGCCCGGGGCCAGGGATGGCAGAAATGACTTAGCCTGGGGCATGACCTTCGCTGGCTCTATGCTGGGCGCTTGTCTGTTGTTTTCAGCCCGGGGAGGCTTCTGAGGGTCAGGTGGCATGGTGTGCAAGGCAGGCGGCTGTGCCATCTCCCGGCTGAGAAGGTTAGGATGAGAACTCAGTGCCAGGGCTCACGGGAGTTTTTCCTTGATGCTTAGAAAGTAACTATGGAATTGAAGAAACCGAGACACGAAGTTCTCAAGACATCAGGTAATAAGAAGTAGAAAAAGATTTTTTTTTTTTTTTTGGTGTTTTGTTTTTGTTTTTGTTCTTGAGAGACTCAGCACATCTAGATTCTGAATCTGTCACATCCAGAAAAGTGTGTTTTCATCCTTATTGTAGTTGCAAGTAGGTCCACAAATGCGGATATTTCTCCCCGCCTCTTCCCCTATGTCATTAAGACCCAACTGCCCACATGCACAGAGGACTTTCTGCCCCTTTCTCGCGTCTCCCCAAACGGGTAATGTCGAGGGACAACAGCAGAATGGGGAATGGAGGAGGTACTTTCTCCCCTTGACCTGATTCTGGCTCTGAATTGACCGCCTGGATCCCATTAACAACCCGGGTCCCATTCCGAGTTTCCGCTCATAGGCTGTCCATCACTGCCTGACTACCCAGTCACTGCCCAGATCCTGGCCAAGGACAGGGCAGCTGGCCCACTCCCACCCCCTGGCTGAGAGCACAAAGACCTCACTTAGTGAAGCTCGCCTGGGCTGGGCTCAGCCAACTAGACTCCCATTCTTGGGAATTTGAACTAAGAGAAGCAGAAGAGATTTCTAGTTGTTGGGTATTTGTGTTAAAAGATCATGAAAACCCAGGGGCCGAGGCAGCCATGCTGAGCCATGGGCATATTAGCAGGAGCATCAACTATGAGATTTTTCCAGAACTCCTCCCGAGGCCCATGTGGCTCTGCAGGATCCAGCCCCACCTCTGGTTTCACTCCCCACCTTACCCCTTGCTTCCTCTGTTCCAGCTGGCCTGAGGCTCTTCCTCAAACACACCAGGCACGTTCCTACTCAGGGCTTTGTCACTTTTGATTCTTTACCCTGGCCTTTTTTTTTTTTTTTTTAAGATTTATTTATTTATTTGAGATAGAGAGAGCATGCACGTGGGGGGTGGGGGGCAGAGGGAGAGAATCTCAAGTAAACTCCCGGCTGATTGCAGATCCCAACATAGGGCTCGATCGAATGACCCTGAGATCATGACCTGAGCCAAAATCAGGAGTCGGATGCTTAACCGACTGAGCCACCAGGTGCCCCTACCCTGGCCTTTTTAACATGAAGTTATGTGCACATGAAGAAGCAGTCGGCAATAAGATGTATGGTACACTGTCCAACACTCCCATATACAGCCTGAGGTCAGACCGGCCTCGCTTGAAATCCCACTTTGCCAGTCACCACTATGTCGCTTTAGACAAACTACTTAACTTCCCCAGTCTCAGTTTCCTCATCTGTACAAAGGGTACAATCAATATCACTGGATGCTTGTGATGGTCAAATCAAATAACAGACTTAAAGATCAACCCTAGATTCTGCCACATGGTAGGCTCTGGAAACACCAGTCCACAGGTGTTCCCCCTTTCACTAGTCGGTGTTGCTTTTGTCTGTGTTTTAAAATAGCTTTTTAAAAGTTGTAAAGCAATACATGCACATCATAAAAACATGAAAAGTATGGAAGAGCATGACGAAGGAGGAAAAAGTCACCCATCATCCGATTACCTAGAAGCCACTGCTATTAACACTGTGCTATACTTCCTTCAAACCCCCTAAACAGCTCCATTCCCTGTATGTTGATCTGTGTTTAAGTTCAGCCATTACACCTCCTGAAGCTCAGAAATCATTTGAATGTGAATGTGAGGAACTTTCTCCTCTGGGGAGGGGGTGAAGGCATGTGTTGATGGTTGTCTATTGTTTTCAGATTTGCAAGTGGGGAAAAGCAAAAGTTTCCTACAGAGAATATTGTTTTATTTTTAAAAGAAAATAAACAGAGATCTCACTGTGTAGAGATGGGCAACCGAGTCCCTCAGCCTCCCTTCCCATGCTCCCCCACTGGCTGCCTTCCCTTATTTCTTATTGCTGGAAAGTTCCCTGGCTGAAATTACCAACCCTGTTGCTTAGCAGTTCATCTGCTCCTGCCTGTTCCCCTCCTGTCCCCAGGAACTCGGGGCCATGTGTTCCCTTGGCCCGTATGCTGACAAGCATCATCCTGCCCAACCTGCCACCAGCTCAAGCACCAGCCAGAGCCACCTGCTCAGTGTCTGCCCCTCCCTGACTTCCAGAGGCAGGAGTGAGGAGTGGGAGGAAGGCGAAATGGAGAGAGGTACGGGGAAAATGAGTCCTGAGACAAATGGACTCCAGGGTGTCCCATAGACCTCTTTTCTCGGTCCTTCCTGTGGTCCTTACCCCTACTATTAATTGATCTTTGCCTGGAGGATGCTTCAGGGAACAAAACCAGCCAGAAATGGAGCTAGGAAAAGAAGGACCTTGCCACAGGGAGAATCTAAACTACTAATTTCAACATAGCTTGTTAACCTCCACTAAATAGGTGGGTGATGCCACTGACCGGGCTGGGATGAGGTGCCAGGGTGGAACCTCAGCACCACCTGATTTCTCTCCTGGGTCATGGGTCATGCATTCTGCAACCCCACCCTCATCCGCAGGACACTGTACAAATCCTTATGCTGGTTAGTCAAGTTATAGTCCTTTATTATCCTAATGACTTACTATATGTATAAGAAATGCTGTCATTTATCTAGCATAGGGCTCCCTGAGTTGCCTTCTCATTGGGCAATTGTATGGATGGTAGGAAGCCACCTTTCTGCAGTCTGGGTGTAAAAACATTCCTGTGACCCAAGCAAGGATACTTTGGAATTGGAAAAGCTGGCCATTGGAGAAGTTGACTTAATATTCCAAAGGAGCACAGAGGGCCTTCTGGGAAGGGAGGACAGATACCCCAGTCCCTGCTTCCTAAAGTTCAAAGCCATGGAGATCTGTTAAGGATAGAATAGAGAATTTCCCATCAAGGTCTGGTGGGAGGGCAGGGCAGTGAGGTCCAGAACAAAACTGGAAGAAGGAAAGAACATGGGTGAATGAGGAAGAGCCCAGGGTGGTGGAGGAGGCAGGTTTGTGTAGAGCCTGTGGTGCTGTCAGAAGCCTTACCAGACCCAGCAGCCTAGCCTGGCACTTGTACCCCAGGGAGCATGTGGGGGGTATAATTAGGGTGGGAGTAGAAACTGAGGAGGGATGCTAGGTGTGGAGTGCCCTTGGGTCATTCTCCCTTACGGGCTCCCATGGGAACATGGGCCAGAGAGGCATCATGACAAAGGACCAATGGTCAGCTGCCAGTCTGGGAAACGCAGTGTCCAATGCTCGAGATGCCCCTCCAGGGGCAGGGAGAAGTGAGGGCAGTTGTGAATTGCTCAGAAAGCAGCCACCTCCCCACCAGGGTGTGGATGTCAAGTGGACACTCCTCTGAGACAACGTAAGCCCACAAAGGTTCTAGAGAGGGAGGAACCCAAGGGCACATCTCAGATTTCCTATTTATTTGGCATTTGGAGTTTTACCAGGTTCTAACTTAAATTCATTTGCATCACACTTATTATGTAAGGAATAAATGTCCACTCTAGGAACTATAAATCAAAAGAAGAAAATAAAAGTGGCCCATACTCTCACTGTCTAGAGACCAAATTGGTGCTAATATTTTGGTGTCGTTTCTTCCAGTCTGTTTTCTGTACAATAGAACAGTGCATGCTATTCTCTAAACCTGTCTCTTGCACTTAAAAATGATACCGACAGTATTTTTCCGTATCACTTACAAATTTTCCTTATCTTTTAAAATGGCCGCAGTACATTCCATTGCGCTGTTGTACCACGATCCAGTTAACAAAGCCCCTATTGTCAGCCCCTGAGGCTGTTAGAAACCCTTTTTGAGCTCTGACTCTATGTCTGTGATTCTGGGCCTGCTCTACAGTGGAGACATGCACAGAAAGATGAGACATGCTTCCTGCTGTTAGTTACCAATTAACTGGGGACTTCCAATCAATATGGCAGACTGAGTGGATATAGAAAGGTGTTCCTTCCATCCACGCATATATAAATCTGCATATAACAAAAACAAATTCAATTACAGAAATTCCCAGTGTCATTTACGAGGCAGGAACTCAAAGCCCAAGTGTTGGATGTGAGCTGAGACCATGATAGTCCAAAGGGGGGTAAGACCCAGACATAGGCCTTAGGGGTTCAGATTGGGGTTTTAACATCTATTCAAGGGTAAGAGTTAAAGCCTCAAACCTAAGTGAGTTGGGAGACCATGATAGAGGACTTCTGGCATAAATTGAGAGGTTCTGAAGGCAGTAGAAAAACTCTGTTTGGGGAAGTTTCAAGAAAGTTCTCCATCTGCCAATGCCTGGGGTGGAAGACAATCATATACCAAAAATTGGAAACCTAAGCCTTCACTATGTTTTCAGATTTACACCACATAAGTAATGCTTAGAAAGCAATATACATATCGGTTCAGAACTGCTAAAACCAGTGGGGTGCTTGCAAAGGCAAACATGGAGTATTATATAGACAGATGATGCTACCATTTAAATACCAAGGACATGAGATTACCTAAGGAAACAAATTCTATCGAAGAACTCATAATAAAAAAGTAGAAGCTACAGGCTATAAAGATGGACATTTAGGAGAAGCAGCAAACTGGATAATTAGCATTCTAAGATCTAGGGGAAATAGTCTTAACTAGACTATGATTTGAGTGTATTCAAATTATTTAAAAACATAGAAGGAGGGACAAAAATGATAAGAACATGACAGAGCAATACAGAAACAGATTTGAAAAGGAGATGGGTTTTCTAGAAATAAAAACTATATCATCACAATAAAAAATAGATGTGTAAAGTAGTATATTAGACATTAGTAGTATAATAGTAGTAGTGTGTGTGTGTGTGTGTGTGTGTGTGTGTGTGTGTGTGTGTACTATAGTAATATATATTTGGCCAAAGAGAGAATCAGTGATCTGGAAGATACATCAAGATTATCACCTAGAATTTGAAATGGAAAATATGAAAGAGAGTTAACAGATATGTAGTCAAAATACATGTAGTCAAGTGCCAGAAGGAGAGAACTGAGAAAATATGAAGGAGGTAATATTTGCAAATGTATTGGAAGAGCATTTTCCAGAATGAAAGGAACATTTAAATTCTTAAATTGAAGAATATTATGTCCCATGAGTAATAAATAAAAATAAATGCACATATGGATACATTGCAGACACACTACAGAACATAAAAAATAGAAAAATTTAAAAAACTTCCAGCTAAAAGTCAGATTACACAAAGGAATGACAACTGAAGTAAAAGCAGACTTATCACTGGCAAAAATAGAGAACAATGAGAGATATATCTTCACATTGCTGTAGGACAACTGGAACCTTAAAATTCGGGTCCTAAGCAAACCACCATTTAAAGATGAAGGGAAAGGAGTTTTTAACACAAACAATGCCCATGAGAATTTATTACTCACAGATCCCAGTGGTAAGAACAACAAAAGACTCTAACTCAGTGAGATGGAAACTGAACCAGATGGAAGGAGTAGAAAGCCAGAAGCAATGGTGAGAAAAATAGCCACAGAAAGATAAACTTTTTGGTAAATGTAAATAAGTACCGACTCCCAACAGTAACGGTAACAAAAAGTAGATTACAAACAAGGTGACCGTGAACTCTTGGATAACAATAAGGAGCGTGGGACGGGAGTGGAGATGGGGTGGTAAAGTGTCTTATTGTCCTGAAGGGGGACAGAGGCAGCGATTGACTTTAAAGATTGTTACACTTAACTTTAGAAAGTGGTTATTTAGGATTAACCACTAAAAGAAGAGAAATACGATGCATAACTTCCAAAGCATAGAGGCTAAAAAGGAATAAAGAAAGCAGAATCACTCCCATAGGAGTCATGATAGGAAGAAGTAAGGAGGAAATAACCATGGTAATTATTACCAGGTCTGTGAAGGGTCTGGGATTTGATTTATCCTACCTCCACACGAGTAAGTTAGCCTGTTGCTGTTTCATGGATGCTGTTGGAAGACATGAGACTCTCGGATCAGAGATGAAGGACTTTTAAGATTTGCACACTGAGGGTCATCTGGGTGGCTCAGTTGGTTAAGTGGCTGACTCTTGATTTTGGCTCACGTCATGATCTTGGGGTCCTGGGATTGAGCCCCGAGTTGGGCTCCACACTCAGTGGGGAGTCTGCTTGAGAATTCTCTTTCCCTCTCTCTCCCTCTGCCCCTTACCCCCACTAAAATAAATAAATCAATCTTAAAAAAAAAGATTCATACACAGGAACCATCATGAGAATCATGCGTGCTTCAGCTCATCTTTGCCCCTGTGGCCCCAAGGAGGTGAAGCAGAGGGGCCCCGATGGGGTGTTGCACATGGAGTGAGTGTGTGTTGCAGGTGGGGAACCCTCTCTGAGCAGGCAGTGAGCATGTGCTGTGTCAGAAAGGGAGACATTACCTATTCTCTCAGATTTCCTTACGTGAATGCAACCCTAAGAAGTGAGCCAGGTAACGAGCTCAGAGCCTTACCTTCTTGGCATACTCAGTAAGACATGGGGAAGCGTGGGGGACTCACTGAGGAGTGTCTCTTCAAACAATGATCAAACACAAAGCAAAATGATAGAAATGAATTAAAACACATTAGCAGTCACGATAAATAGAAATCAATTAGCCTTGCCTTTTTCAAGATGGAATTTCTAACTTTCGGTCTAAAATTGTGCAATGTACAAGAAACATCCAACACATAATTTGCTGTTTTCACCTTAGTGGCTTGACCATACTCTATTTTGGCAGTTATCTGGCTGCCTGTGTAATATGAGTATCTGTGCGTGCACATGTGTGTGTTTGTGTGT
The DNA here is from genome assembly GCF_009762305.2 of Zalophus californianus. NCBI lineage: Eukaryota > Metazoa > Chordata > Mammalia > Carnivora > Otariidae > Zalophus > Zalophus californianus. The sequence goes on from NC_045606.1 coordinate 85,728,438, forward strand.
GTATGTTGGTGGCGAGGGTGATGTGCTAGTGGGAGGAGTGCAGTTCATTTCTTTCCTTCCCCTCCTTCTTCATCCTTTGTCAAATCCATTCACGCCTCTGCAAGACAGATACAGAAAGTCTGAAAGTAACAGGAATGAAGAAGGGCATACTATGAAAATAGTAACCAAAACAAAACAGATGCATTAAAATAAAGAGCAGATAAAAAATATTTAAGGTAAAAAGAAAAAAACCCAAACCCTCCACATTAATTCAGAACGACACACATCATCACCTCGCAACAAACAGAACAGTCTAGCTGATGGGAAACATGTAAAGTCAAATCCAGTATGAGGCAGCATAAGATGAGTGTCAGGTGAGAAGTCCAAACAGCAAGCGCTTTGAATCCAGACGAGGGAGAGATGGAGCTGGGTGAAGTGATCCAGAAATGGGTTCTGGATAAGGAACATACGGCTTCAGATAGGTCCCACATGGGGGAGGCCCCGGGAAGTATGTAACAAGTCAATTTCAGCTTGTTCAAGACACAGAAATATGTATTTGGGGACTTTATAAACAAAGGGAGGAAGTACTTCATGGACCCCAGGGTTTGGGCAGCTGGAGGTCTCGGTGCTGGGGGCTAAGGTCAGCAGTCTCATCCCTATAAAGGCCTGTGTGTTTTCCTCTGCTCCTCAACTCTCTAACAGAGGCCCATGCTGTTGGGCCTCCTGTGAATTGATGGTTCCGGGGTGGGCCTGGGCATCAGGTGACAGGTGGCGTGGTACAATCCTGGTGCTCTTCTAGAAAAGCTCAGACAACGCTAACAGTGGGGAGAAGGACATTGAAGTCCAGAGAGAGGAAGTGACTGGCTTCAGGTCAGCTAGCTCACCACAGAGCTGGGACTTGAATCCAAATCTCCTTACCCTTTGTGGACACTGCACCCCACAGTGGGAAAGCGTGGCCCAGTTGCCCTTTGGGACTTGGTGCTTTGGCCCTAGCCTACTTTGGCAGATGTCTGGCTGACTTTATATGAGTGTGTGTGTGTGTGTGTTTTGATGATGATATGCTAGTAGAGGGGTGCAGTTAATTTCTCTCCTTCTTCCCTCCTTCCTCATCCTTTGTCAAATCCATTCACATCTTTGCAAGTCAGATGGGAAAACAAAGTTTGGTGGGGGATGGGCTTTCAGATCTGGCTCCCTGGACCCAGGGCCTGGGGTGTCCTGGTGTCCGAGTGCCAGTGGCTGCTGGAGAGGCTCTAGAACATCTGTCTGGGGACACTGCAGACAAATGGCCTGCAGACCCCCACGTGGGCTGGGGCAGGGCGTCCTACCATCTAAAGCCTTCTCGCTCTGCAGAGCCATGTGCTAACAAGCTGTTGGCGGAGCACTAGAGAAAGACATATTCAAAACAACAGCAACAAAAATTGCAAGCCACTCCATCGGGCCTGTGGACCCCTCCCTGCAGCTCATTAGCGCCTGGGGGTGGGAGGAGGGGGGCCGGCAGCGCCGCCCCCACCTACTCCAGTAAACCAGTACAGGCCAGCAGAGGTGGGGGAACGGGAGGCGCCGCGGCTCCCTGCTTACAGCAGGCCTCTCAGATGCTGTCCTCTTTATCGGTTCCCTAGCATTGCATCTTCCCCCAAAGTATCAGATACCTAAATCCTATTGGGTAGGATATATTTTGTGTCTCGTGTTCCTCAAACTAGCCAGTGCTTGAAAAATCTTTTTTGCATCTATGAACCTGGGGGTTTTCATATGATTTCCATGAAGCAGGGTGGGTCACAGCAGATCGTGTGTTCTGTGGATCTCACGGCTCAGACTTGGACTTGCCACAGTTGGCCATGCTGGGTGGAAGTCAGGATGCTCGCTGCAGACACCTCCACTCACCACCACAGTCAGGGCCCTCTCACCTCTAGAAGGCAAGCTCCATTTTCCATAGTGGAAACTAGACCAAAAAAACAATTCAGCAATTTGTTCAGCAAAAACTCAGCAATTTCTCCATCTAGCTCCACCCCCCTTATTCCCTTATCTGTTTGTGCTTGTGTTTCCAAGTTTCCAGGCTTCTGAGAAAGCTCAGCTTGGCCTGGAAGTTGGGATGGGGACATGCCATGGCTGCGGTCCCCCGGACCTGTCACTCGGGGGGCCAGGGAAGAATTAGCGCCCTGCAGCCCCCAGAACTGGGGGTACCACCTTCGCACATTCCCCAGATCCTCCCTCCCAGGTTGTTCTGCACTATCAGTAACTATGCACATGCTCCTACTTGTTTTGAGTCAAATTACTACGCACGCATTGCTCTCTCCGTAAAATAGGGATAGGGAAGGGAGGACTTCCACAGAGAGGGACTGCCGGCCCCTAGGAAAGAGCTAGAGGTGGCTTCTCTCAATGGTTCATTTTCACAGTGGGGACAAGTGATGAGGCCAGCATGTGTGCCTTGATTCGGAAGCCTACTCACCTGGGATGCAGGGTGAACTGACCAGCAACCTTGGTGTGGCAGATAGTTCACTTCTATAATGACCTTTTGGACCTGGGCTCCTGGAGGTGGCTATGACCCCACACTCAGTTGTTGTTAAACCGTAAAGTGCTTTGTTTCCATTGCTTGCCCAAAGTGGGGAAATCGCAGCTCCCAATGTTAATTACAGTGGAGTGGGGAGGGGGCCCGTGGAGAGCTTGCAGCCTGGAGCTCAAGACCCTTTCCAGAAGCGCAGGCTGGCTAGAGAGAATCCTTCTGAACTCTCAACGTCTGTGAAATGCCGCAGAAGGCATTCAAGGCTGTCGCGATTCCAGAACCAGAGTCCTCAGGGCACCTTCCCCAGCATCAGAGCTGCCTGGACCTGGGGGAAAGAAGGAAGGCTGACTGCCCCTTTAGGCACTCCGTTGGGAGGAAGCTAAGGAACTGGCTCCTCACCCTCCTTCCTTCTGCTGTGCCTGCTCCTGGTCCAGTGTGACAAGATGGCCCCAGTCTCACAAGCATAGAAGGCAGTGAAGGCAGTTCTGTGAAAACCAAACACAAATGAAGAGCCATTTTGGCCTGAATGTCCCCATCTCTGACACTTGAGTAAACTGAGCATGCTCTGAAGGACAAGGTCAGGTTTGCCTTTGGGTGAGGCTCCAGGAAGCTGAATTCGGCCGCAGGCAGGCTTGGCAGAGTCACTGAGCTGGAGTGTTTTCTCCTGAGCATCCTGGAGGAGAGGAGTCGTACCTTCTCTGCCTCCTCCCCCACCAGCTGCTCTGTCTGCTGGCTCTCTGCCTTCTTATTTCTGCCCTCCCGCATGGAACCCGGGGAGGAGGGATGAGTCAATGCTGCCGTTACATGGTTGCCCGTGACGCTTCTGTCGGAAATGGCTCCTTGGGGAGGCTTTTCCTGCTGGGGTGCGTTCTGTCTCCTCGCATCGCTTCACCCTAACCACCTCCGGCCCCGCCCCCCCCATCAGAACAAGGTAATGTAGGGCCAATCCAAATAGACTTCTCCTTTGCTCCTGTTAGGATATCAGCTTCATAAAGTCAGGGTGAGGATTTGTGCTCTGGGGTCTGAAGACAAGGATTTGAATGGTGGCTCTGGCCCCCACTGGATGTGGTTTTGAGCGGCCACTTCTTCAAGTCTCTGCTTCCTTGCTCACCAAATGGGGGAAATGATGGAACCTGGCTCTCAGGGTTATTGTGGAAATCCACTGGAATAATGTGGGCTGTCGTCGTCTGCAGCAGTAGCTCCCGCAGTGAGCAGGCACAGTGCTGCTCAGACTTGAATTTGCTCCAGTGTGGAATGGACGGGCCTGGTGACAAATGGAAGGGAGAGGCATAAGCCAGCCTGCATGCCATCAAAGGAACACCCAGCCCCTGCGTCCCTTTCTCTGCCCCCCACTAAGCTGGTGGATAATACCATGTAGCATCAGCCAGGGGACAGATGTCTTCATGTGGAAGAGCCAGATCTCCTGGTAGCCAGGGACCCGGCCACGCTGGGAGGCACAATTGAATTTTTCCTTTCCATCTGACAGTTCAGGACTGCATGTTACTTTCCAAATGAAAGCAGTTCTGGAAGGTCGTTGGAAACAGTGAATTGTGATTATGCTGGCACATTTTTAATTCTGTCTCATTATGGTTGCTGTTAAGGCTGCATTATAATAATTGCTTTAGTTCTGCTTTGGTATTTTCAGGCTCCTTTAATGTAGCTGTAATCTATGTGTATATTAAAGTAAGCAGAGCCAAAGAGCAGGGGCAGTGTTAGACCAGCAAAGGGAATGCTTGTGGAGGATGTGGAGCAGACAGGAAGGCAGAGCGGAGCCATGGCTGCGGGACTTGGTGACAGCAGGCGGGGGTGGGGGGGTGGGGGGTGCTGGCCCCAGGCCCAACACACACTCAGGCTGGGACTCTGAGCAAGCCCAAGCCGCCCGGCTCAGTTCCCTCATCTGTTCCATGAGTTGCGACGTCTATCTTGGAGGTGCTTAGAAGTTCTTAGGCTGGCGAGGAGTCCCGGGGATGACTGCATGGGGCCGGGGAGGAGCCTGGCTGCTGGAGGAGGGCTCCCTGGCAGCCCCCCCACCCCCCAGCAGAATGGCCACGTGGCCTCCAGAGCCAGACACAGTATGCAGACAGTCCCCCCAGTCCCCAGGGAACATTTTGCTTTGCTCTTTCTTCTATCACTCCCTGATTTGTTTTGTTTTCCTTTGAAATTTGCTTTGCTGGAACCATCCCCACTCTTGGCGCGGTCCTTTATGCATGCTATCTTAGCCACTCTGTGGAGCCCTTCCTGTAACCCAAGGCCACTGTGACCTCTCTGTTTGCTCCCCTCAAAGGGCAGAGGTGTCAGTTTGGAGGGCACAGTGCCGAGTGCCCTCCTAGACCCGGCCACTCACATGGCGCTGTGTGTCTCGGTGTTAGCATTCGTCCGCTGTGCCGATTCCAAATCCTCACAATAATCCCATGAACTAAGTAATGATATCACCCCCTTTTAAGAGCAAGCAGGGGCCAGAAAGGTCAAGAAATGTGCCCATGTAACCAGTGAATGGCAGCTCCAGCATCTGAATCCAGTCTAGGGAAGGATCCACCTGTTGTGCGCTGGGTCTGGCGCCCCCCCCCCCCCCGACAGTGTCTGCTCCCTAAGCACCTTCAGTCCTCCTTGCTGCTCAGTACAGACCTCATCAGCAGTCAGTCTGGGGCCGGAGACCACAGGCTGGGCAGCTGTGTGGCTGAGGGATGGGTAAGGACGCTGTTGGCGCCACTGGGGGGGGTGAGCACCAGCTGAACAAGATGTGTCTTCCTGGTCCTGGGATACCCGGCCTTGTAAGTCTGGGTGCTGGAGGGGAGTGAGAATATGGAAGAGCTCTTCAAGTGGGGTCCCCATACACCTGTACCCCACCTTGTGCCTGGCCCGTGCCACACCCTGATATTTCCTGAAGGATTCCTATTTATCCTCCTCACATTTTTTGAAATTAAAAAAAATTTTTTTGAGAGGGAGACAGAGAGAGAGAGAAAGAGAGGAGGGACAGAGGAGAGGGAGAGAGAATCTTAAGCAGGCTCCACACCGGAGCCTGACACGGGGCTCGATCTCATGACCCTTGAGATCATGACCTGAGCTGAAATCAAGAGTCGGACGCTTAACTGACTGCACCACCCAGGTGCTCCTATGCTCCTTGCATATTTAGAGACTTGCCCATGAAGAGGGTTTCAAAGGCTTTCTCAGGGCCTTTGCCCTGTTCCTTCCTCAGGGAACATCAGCTTGCTGGCGCGCGCAGCTGAAAGACAGCGTGGTACAGCCGCCCAGCTGCAGGCTCATGGAAGCCCATGTTTCAGGAGCCACGGAGTGAAGTCTTCCTGCAGGAGTTGCTCCTGAACAGCTCTGACTGATGCTTGGGCAGCTTGGCTCAACCTCCTAGGAGTGCAGGAGCCACGTCTAGCCTGCTGCCAGCTGTTTCATTTCTGGGACAGCTCTAATTGTGAAAAAGTTCTTCCTTATTTCAGATCAAAGTCCTTCTCCTGGTAGCTTCTACCACCGAGTCCTAGTTTGATCTCCTGGAATGAATTCATTCCCTTTTTCACATGATAGTATTTTGATTTTATGAAGGCAGCTCCAAGTTCCTCCTGTCTTCTCTTCTTCTGATTCGACATCCTCATGTTCTCTTTCTCTTACTTCTATTTAGATATTCCTCAATGAGAAAAAATAGCAAAGGATCTTAGTTTGTCTCCAGCACAAACTAGGCTCATATAAATGCATCCTCTTCTTCCTCTACTGTATTCCAATCAAAATTGGGGGGTAACAGCCAACCCCACCTCACTTGTGTTGAGAGTCAGAGACTATAAACAAACTAAGATGTGGTTCCTGCTCTTGGCTGTGTAAGAGCAGCCGCTGTAACAACTGCTAAGTACCAACTTGGGACAAACTACCTCTTCCTTCCTATGGATTTTTTTTCATTAGTGTGGTAAATGTGCTTTCACTTGGGTGCAAACAGTGTCCTCTTTTGACTATAAGAAGAGCTCTGGGACGGGCTGCCCCCGAGCTAACCCCCGTCCGTTGCTCCCACACCACCTTCCCAGTCACCCAGCTGCCACTGTGTCTTTTATCTCCATTCCCGGCCCATCCAAGAACCCTCTCCGGAAGTCCCACCCTTCTTTCCCACAGGAACATGACACTCTCCCCTAAAAATTGTCCTTAATTAGTTAACAAAATTTCCCTCCACGACACAGCCTGCTCTCCCCCAGAAAAACCAGTGACAGATATGAACACCATTTGGTCTAATTAGTTCTGATATTTCACACAACATATTTGTGAGGCTTTTTGGAGGGAAAGGAGGAAGGCAGGGAAAATGCTTCTATTAAAAGAACAGCAGGGAGGCTTGCATGATGGGAGGGGCAGAGTTTGGGGTCTTCTTCTGTCACTGCAAATAGACCCTCTGTTAAGTCAGTACCGCCTGGCCTGCAGACACTCTTAACTTCGAAACTTTGTTCCTGCATCTCCATCTGCCTGCACTGGGCCTCCCCCAGGATGAGACCCATGTGTGTGCCTTATTCTGGTCACTCACTGGGCCTCCCCCAGGATGAGACCCATGTGTGTGCCTTATTCTGGTGACTCATGAAGTCACCATTCATGACTTATGAATGACCTTTTCTCCTCTGATGACAGAAATCTGTGCCAGGTGAGGTAACATGAGACCGGGGAAGTCGGGACGTGATGTTCTCTATCCATCCTGCCCTTGGCTTGCTCTGTGACCTTGGAAAGACTATTGAACTCTTGTAGTCCAAGGGCTGTGACAGTGGCAGGGAGAGGGAGGTAAGCTCCTATCTTGAGCTGCTAGAATAGATGTCTCTCAAGATACGGAATGTTGGCAGTTATGGAGTGTATAAATTAGGAGTAGCTTTTGACATAGAAAATCAATCCTGTATTTCTCTGTCACATTTGCTGTCATCCGTTTACAACCTACAGGGTTTAAGAGCTATCTTTACCAATCCAAAGAGCTGAGCATACACTTGGAGTGTCCCACAACATGGCTACAATCTCATGAACCTCGCTGGAAGTCTATAGCTGAGGTTGGAAATCAATGCTGGGCAAGTTCAGGTTTATCTCAATGCCCAACCCAAAGTAGATGTTTCCTAATGGTAGGACCAGAAATGTACCAGAATGCCTAGCCTTGAGGTGGTACCATGGAAAGAGCACTGGGAGGGGAGTCAGAACTCTTGGGTTTCCCTCCCTACTTTTCATTGTGACCTCTGGCAATTCATTCACCTTTCTAGGCCCATTTGCTCATCTCCAGAACCAGAGAGTTGGATGACTTTCTCAGGTTCCCTGCAGTTCCAATGTCCATGACTTTATGGCCAAGCCTACAGAAAAGGAATGAGGGCATTTTAATTACTTTGGTGTAGGGCCAACAGGATGAGCCTAAGCTTCAAGCCTGAGGGTTACCTGAGGGATTTCTGCAGATCTCCCTCCTGCGGGGCTGCCTCTGTGCAGTTCTCTTGGGGATCATGGTCTAGGCCTGCCCTGCTCCCCAGACTGCCCTGATCGTCACCCCCAGTCATGTCATCTGGACATGTGTCCTGGGCTTTATTTGTCCTGCTCTTGTCCTTCTGCACCTTCTGCTGCTGATCTGAACATTACCCTGTCATGATCTCCCACTTGTACTGGCTGTCTGGCCCCCCAGGCTGGGAGGCAGACCTACTGCTCTCACACAAAGAAAGGGTGAAATCAGCCACCATAGTGGGTGGTGCTAAAGAAGGTGGCCTGGGAAGTCGGCCTAGGTGTGAACCTCAGCTCTGCCGTAACAATCTCCACCCTCGCACTGCTCAGTCTTGATGTCCTCTTCTGGAAAGTTGTGGTGAGAATTAAAACAAAACAAAACAAAAAAACAACACATAAAGTACTTAGCACAGGGCCTGGCCTCTGGTAAACACTCAATAAATAAATGTTAGTAATGGTTCTGATCACCAATTCTGATATGTGTGGGTTTTTCCCCAACACCACGCAATTATCCGACACCAGTTGGGTGTCCTACAGTTCAACTCAATTCTCATGCTACCTGGAGACAGCATCAGACCCACAGGGTAAGGGCTCAGTCCCACAAGACTGAGATGTCCATTGAAGATGAAGGCTGTCACCTGTGCTTCTGACCCACTGGCTATAAATCAGAGGTTCCCAAGACTCCTTCCTTCCTTGGGTTTGATTAATTTGCTAGAACAGTTCCCAGAACTCATAGCATTTTATTTACAAGAACACTGGTGTATTGTGAAAGGATATAACTCAGGGACAGCCAGGCGGAAGAGATGCATGGGACAAGGTATGGGGAGGGGCCCAGAGCTTCCGTGTTCTCCCCAGGTGAGCTGTTCTCCCCAAATCTCCACGTGCTCACCAGCCCAGAAGCTCTCCAGACCCCTGCTTTTGTTTTTTTTACGGAGGCTTCATTACTTAGGCATGATCCATGATTGGTTAAATCATTGAACTCAATCTTCAGCCCCTCATCCCTCCCTGGAGGTGGGGGGGTGGGTAGTACTGAAAGTTCCATCTCTCTAATCACGTGGTTGGTTCCCCTGGCAACGGGCTCCCATCCTTTGGTTATCTAGAGGCTTTCCAAAAGTCACCTCATCAACATAACAAAAGGCACCATGATCTCTCTCCTCACTTAGGAAATTCCAAGGGTTTTAGGAGCTGGTTGCCAAAAACAGTGTATGAAGACCAAATACATATATTACTTATTTTATCACAATATCACAGTTAGTTGTTCTTCCATTGATGTTACTTGTGATAAATCCTTCTGACACTTTTCCTCCAATCAGAAGCTTTCTTTGCCAAGCTGCTTTAATGATGTTGTTTTTTTGTTTTTGAGAGATGAGAAATATGGCATTTAATCACATCCCTTCATGAGTTCTGAGTCCTTTCAGAAATAGACCAGAAGTCAGATAAAAATTTTAAAAAAAATCAGCCTCATTGCTGGTAAAGCTGGAATAGGGAAAGAAAATTGGACCCCAAAAGACCGAAGTATATCCCTCAACTCTAGATGGGGAGCTGCTCTGGGGGGAGTTGGGTGGACAAGAGCAAAGATCCTGCAGGAGTCAGACAGAGAGAGGCCAAGGTGCATGCGATTTTTAACACACGAGATTTCCCGAGTGCAGAAAAGCAGCTGCCTGGGGTTCGAAGCTTGCCAATCCAATCACAGATCATAGATTATTCTCCTTTCAGAGTGGGAGAGGCTGACTGTAGGGGCAGAATGGGCAAAAGGTTACTTTCCAGCAAGGGTGCAAATACCTAATTCTTGGGGTAAGGCAGGAAGCCAGGGGCAGGGAGAGTGTGGTCCCACTACAACCTCCTATTAAGAATTCCCTCCTTTCTGGGCCCACAGCTCCTGCAGGGGTGCGAAGCCACCAGAAACCCTCATAAACTGACTCTTACACAAGCTTTCCAGAAGTTACTTCAAAGCATCCTGTATGTCTTCCCAGAACACATTCTGTTTTAATATCTCCTTTTATTATGAAAGGAAGATATGATTATTGTGAAAAATTAGAACACAAAAGAAATATATAATATACCAGGTGACGGCCCCCTGCATTCTGTAATCAATATTCCTGGTCTGTCTTCCAACTGAAAGTCCATTAACAAGTTTTATGTCCACAGCACATTTTTAAACAACTTGTATAAGCAAGATTTATGGACCAAAGGGTCAGCTGATTAGTCGTGCCCTCTTGCTAAGTTGATGTGATATGACAGGCCCTTTGCAGGTGCCCTGGGCCGTCTGTCCAAGTTGGGCAATGCACACCTGCCTAGTTGCTGTCTTCCCATTGAGTCTCAGTATTTGTGCACCTCTACCTGTTTTCTTCCTGCCGTGTCAGGAGTGTCTGGCTTTGGCTGGATTTCTGCATCTCCGGGTTGACCTACTCATTTCTAACACACAGATGCTTCTGGGGCATCCTTTTAAAGCTAAAGACAGGCTTGAAGCTATGACCATGGCTCCGTATCAGCCCCCTCTGAAAATATGGTAGAAGCTTCACGACTCAAGGGTTCTATCACTGTAGCTGACAGTCTTTCTCTGTCCCCAACTATCCCAGCCCTGTTCATTCTGACCTTTCTCCACTGCCTGGAAGGGTTTGGAATCCTCCTGCTGTACCGACCCCCCACCCCGCCTTCCTTCCCTCCCCTCCCACCCCCCTGCCATGTCCCATGGGCTGGATGTAGACCCCTGAAAATGGCGGCCCCCTTACCCAAGCCCCACTGGTCTCCCATTTGGGTCTCTTGTGCCCAGTCTCCCTCCCTATTCCCTTTCTGCCCTTCCCTGTCCCCAGGGCAGAGATTGGGCTCTACCTTGGTGCCCCAGCCTCCTGACCCACTTGGCTAGTTGTTTTCCCTGGGCTTCGCTGTAGTTTCTGGGATTCTCCCACATCAGCCCCACTACGTGGCCTGAATGTCCACCTGATGCAAAAACCGTCAGTCTCCACAAGTGTCCTGCCTGCCTCCCCGCTCAGGTCAACACCAGGCTCGGAAGGCCTCGATCTGTCCCCACAGCTCCCAGCCCTGGACCTCCTGGCCACAGGACCCTGGGCTGTAGGCTGCCCCCAGTGCACAGCCCCCCTTTCCAGCCTGGCTTTCCGCTGCGCTGGCTGTCATTGGCCCTGACCTGCTGCTTTCTCCAGGAAGGAGTCCCTCATACACCATGCAATCGAGGCCATGTCTTTGGTGACACATTCAGCTGTCACTGCTATTTCCCACGAGACGTTAACTGTCACTCAAATACCAAGCAGTCCTGCTAGTTTGCAGCCCCATGTGGCAATTTAGTTATTGCTACTAATACTCTGTCAGAAAAATATTGATGTCCCTTTATTTATTTATTTAAAGATTTTATTTATTTATTTGACAGAGAGAGACACAGCGAGAGAGGGAACACAAGCAGGGGGAGTGGCAGAGGGAGAAGCAGGCTTCCTGCTGAGCAGGGAGCCTGATGCGGGGCTTGATCCCAGGACTCTGGGATCATGACCCGAGCCGAAGGCAGACGCTTAATGACTGAGCGACCCAGGCACCCCTTGATGTCCCTTTAAATCTGTGATTTTAACAGGCTTCCTCCAGGGAGTTTCTTGTTCGCGGGGGGCACATTTTTCTCCCTAAGGGACACAACCCTAATTTTAATATGAAATTGAATAAGAAACTAAGAGGCCTGTCTGAGGAACTCATTTCACAGGCAACGCAGGCCAGGAGCAGAGGGAAATGAAGACATCGGCATTGGTCACCCTGGGCGTGGTCCAAGTGGTCCCTTCGCTCGGCCCTGGCTTCACCTGCAGAGAAGTTCTTGACTGAGAACGCTTTTGTTGCAGGGCCTGGTTTCCTTGGCTTGCATCACACTCGCGTGTTTCATCTAGCACTCCGACAGCATTTACCACGTGCCCGCCCCTGTTCGAAACGCTTGCAGGTAGGAATCGATGAAATCCCTAGGCAGCCTCGCAAGGCGGGTGCTCTTATTCTCCCCGTGTTACAGATGGGGGAACTGAGGCAGGGAGAGGTTAATGAAATCGCTTAAGGTTACACATCTCGGAAGTGGCAGAAGAGCGATCAGAACCCAGGCCTCGTGGCGCCAGAGTTTGCGTGACTGCCGCCACCCCCGGCTGCCTCCCAGGCACAGGGAGACTGTTCCTCTGCTGTGAACCATCTGCTCTTGGACTCAGGTCCTGGGGAGATTCCTGGCTCGCTTTTGCTGCACAGGAAATTGTAGGCGTCAGGACGGGACATGCAACATCTTTGCTACCCGCCTGACACGTGGGATTTTTTCTTCTGGCATCCATTGCCTTCACCTGGAAGGGTGAATTGGACAGCTGAGTCGATTCTGTGAAAATGCGGCATCTGATTCGTCCTCAGATGAACTCGTAGCAAAACCCAGCATCATGCCAGTCCATTTGGCAGCTGCACACTGTTTCCAGTTGTGGTCAAGGACCTTCGGCGACTGTTCTCTCCATCTTGTCCTCAATCCACCTCACAACTGTTGTGGTTCTGGGTCCGGGCAGCCGTCTCGACAGCCCGTCTACCCGCCTGGCATCGAGCGACATCCCCGCCCTTCTTCTTCAGGCACTGGGACTGCTCATCCAGTTTGTGTCCTTATTTCTCAGTTCGGTGGTGCCACGCGGCAGGGGGGACGTTGTGTATTATGGAAAGGGAAAGTGAGATGGTAGAGTAGGAAGCTGGGATGAGAATGTTTTGCATTCTAGCAAATGCCCTGGCTGCTTGTGACTCCTATGTAGTGGGTTGCACTTGGGTGGTCAGGGAAGATGGCTTTAGTGATTTGGGGCTCCCTTGTACTTACAAACTTGGCCCTGGGGCAGCATCGAGGTGTGGGACGGTGGGCTGGGAATTGGGAGAACAGGGTTCTAGTACCAGCCTCTGTTTCTCACCTGGATAACAAAGGACTCCAGTCAGACGTTCTCTTGGCCCATCTGGCTTTGGAATCTGAGGGTCATACGTAGCAGAGGGTCGGTGGTATGTTAGGGAGGCCAGGAGGGCCCCCAATTCCTGATCAGTTTGCTAAAGCCAGACACTGCTCAGAGGCAAGGGGAGAGGTACAAGTGGACAATTAAAGTTGGAATTGGCATTTCAGGTGGCTGGCCCTGGCACTCATTGACAGAGCTCCTGATTAAATGCAGCCACTCAGATGGCATTCCCACACTTCCCTCCTGCTGTCTGCTACTCCCTGGATACCTGCTCCCCAACTTTCAGGGTCTACTTAGTCACTTCTTTTTCTAACTACAAGCGTGGTTTGCTCATGGCTCAAAAGGTAGAGGGGAGAGGATCCTGACCGGTGATGGGGACGACAGGGTCCCCCACCTAGCATATAGGCATTGAATTCAAAGTCATTCATTGAATTGGAAGTGGCAGATTAGTGCATCCCTAGAACCAGCCAAGAAGGACTGGTGTAGAGAGAACCTCTGAGCATCCTGTTAAGGAAGAACAGTAACTGCGGAGCATCGTGATGGGGGATCCACCAGGCCCTTTGATGTAAACCCAAGTGACCTGGGACAGTGCATGGACATGAGTCCCCGGAAACACCAATATCTCTCCCTTCCCACTCCTCCTCTTCCACCTGGCCACCCCACCCCCCAACTCCCCTCCCCTGACTGCGCCACTGTCAGTCTCCCTGCCCATGATGGATTTTTCAGGCTTCGTTTAGTGACATAACCATCCCAGTAAAATATACAAATGGCCCAACTGTGGATCCTAATGTGCAGTAAACGGTTTTTCACCTCATATCATTTTTTATGGGAAGAAATTGGCTTTGTGTTTCCCCTGCAGCGCCACCCACCCCCCTGCAGATGGACTGTGCTGGGGGAGGGGTTGCCTCCACTCCATCTGCCCGGGGACCCACTCTGCTCCAAGCACCGCTCACTCACGGGGGCAGGGGGCGGTTCAGCTTTGATTAACTGTCCCGTGCGATATTCATTTCCGACAAGAGGCTCACTCTGCCGTCTCTACAGGAAAAGGGGGGTGGAGGGAGAGTGCAGGGTTCCTGATTGGATTCAGTTCTTTGTCTGTTCTGGTTGTTTTCCGAAGGCACCACCTTCTGCAGCGATCCTGCACCCTTTATCCGTGGCTCCGCGTCCTCTGCTCTTTCCTGGTTCCTTCCTGTGATCTCTCACCCATGGAACGGGCCCCTTGGTGCTTCTCTCTCTGCCGCATGGTGACATTGGAGGGGGATCTCTGAGATCTGCAGTTCAGGAGATCAAATAACCTCTGAGCCGGCGAGGGGACTCTCCTCACCCAGGGAAGGGAAGGTTCAGTAATGCTAAACTCAGTATCCTCCAATGCAAGCTCAACTGCTAGACCCCGGCCAGGTCAGTTAACCCACGTCTCTGGGTCGACTACGCCTCAAAATTGTTCTCCTTCTGCCCCTTGGCCCCGTCCTACCCAGGCTCCACCAGTGGCTTCATTTCCTCCCCTCCGTTCTGAACTGGGGCATTTCCTAAGACTCCGGCCTGAGTCATCTCCTCTTTTCTGTAAGCATTCACAGTGGACACTTCTAGAAGCACATCCGAGGTACAGGTGATTTGGGGGAAGGAAGGCTTTCTGCTGAAAATGAGTTGGGTGATGACTCAAGGTCTCCTCTGCAGCCGTGGCATCGCCCTGTTCTCTCAGGCAGCAAATTCCTCGCCTCTGCTCCTGCCTGCCTTCCTCCTGCATGCCCAGGAAGGCATGGGGCGCAGCAGGCCTTGCTTCCTCTTCTTGCAGCTACTGCTGGCTCTGCCTCCATGGCCAAAAAAGGGCAGCCGGTCCTTGGCGCTGGGCCCCAAGTGTTGCTGGGAGTGTGTGTCCATGCTTATGCATCTGCTAGTCTGCAGAGGAAGCCGCCTCCACAGTGTCCTGGATTTCTGTGTGCCCCTTTGGTGGCGGCTGACTGCCCACCTCTCCACCTGGCCAGCAGTGGGGCGAAGATTGCTGCAGGCTCAGTACAGAGGATGTGCGCGCACGCGCGCGTATACCCAGCCATGCATCTGTGCATGCAGACACTCTCTTTGGAGCAATATCTGCACATTTGGCTCAAAGGCACAGACTAAGTGTACACCTAAGAGTTCCTCTAATATAGAGATGCCGTTTGGGGGAAATAATTGTACCTGAACAAAGGGAAAGTCCTTTGAAATGTTAAGAAGCTCATAGAAATGTCAGCGCCAATAATGACAACAGCCACTGTTCTGAGATTCTCTTGCTCACGGTGTCCTCACACTCCCACGCAGAGCCTTGGAATGGAGGACAAGGGGCAAGAGAGCTCAGCTGGGGCTTCCAGTCATCTTGGACACTGAGATGGGTCCATTCTGGAGCCCACATTTCTGGGTGCATAAAGACCAGCCAGCTGGTGTTGGGGGAGTGTGGCCAGGGCAGAGAGGGGCGAGGCACTGTAAGCAGCGCTTGGGGGCTGTGAAGTTTGGCCTGTAGAGGAGATGGTGGCTGTTGACAAGATCTGAAGGTTTTTCATTCCGAAAAGCCATGAGCCAGCCCCAAGTTATTCCAGAGGGCAAAACTAGCTAGGGCAGATGTAGCCTAGGATCAGAAAGCAGTTTCCTCCCAGCATTGACCCTCCCTACAGTCATATAGATCAGACAGTGGCCTGACACCGGCTGTCAGTGAAGTTGAAGGATTCTTGCATTGGAAGGACGACTCAGGAAGATGATGCATCCGATTCTTTCCCACTTTCAGGAGCCTGGGGTTTTAACCAGTTATCCTCCAGAGGGGAAATTGGAACCCAGAACCACAGACGTAAGGAGTTCACATAACTTCTAGAAGATGAGACTTCTCAAATTGGCACTGGCTCCAGGCCCCATGACCCCTGGGACCCAGGAAAACCAAAGCTAAATGCGCTCTGTGTTTCCCTGGAGACACAGTTACCTACTGACAGCTCTTCAGGTGACCATCCAATTGGAGACTTGGGTTCTAAACACAGAAATTCAGGAATGAAGCTACGTTGGCTCTTTGAGGGGCTTCCTGGAGTTTGGAAATGAAGGCAACTACGTCCTGTCTCCTCACTCCGGGCAACGTCCCCACTCTTCCTGCCTCTGCAACCGTGGCCTGGCCTCACGGGGCCAGGACCACAGGGGCCAGGACCAGGAAGGGCCTGAGGTGCAAGGAGGGTGGGGGGGGCACTAAACCCCTGACTTAGGAGACAGAAAGCACGGCCGTGAAAACAAATCTATTTAGAAGCCTCCAGCAGATTTTAGACACCTTGATTAATCATAACTTGCTACACATTATTTCCCTATAAACAAACTACAATGTTACTCATATAAACAGCTTTATCTTGACAGCTGCAAAATGTCAGGATTTAATGTAGAATGAGCAGAGTTATAACATATGTTACCACTCCAGGCCTGGAACACACTAATTCACAGCATACTGCCTCATACCGAAGAGGTGATTACAAAAGAGGGGCTAGGTTTTCTTCCTTGCCACGATTGTACACGCTGCCTCCAAGTCCCTAGTGCCCTGTCTTTGGCTGAGCTGCGGAATGATTGAGATGCAGTACAGAGGAGGATTCTCCGGGTTGCCAGCAGTGAGCAAGACGGCAACCCGGCAAGTGGGGATGTGGTCATGTTGTATTTTTGAAAATGGACTCTAATAAATACAGGTGTCCCACACTGGGAAACCCATGATTTCCAGTATAATAATAAGGGGTAGGGGGCAGAGAAAGTGAATACACTGCTGGCATCCTGCTGAGGAGGGTTGCTGCTACCTTTGCCAGAATGAAAAGCCTCCGAAAGATAGAAAACAAATAGAACCCCCTACAGAAACCAACAGTTGAGAAACAGGTTAAATGCAAGGGGAAGCCGAATTTAATGTTCAATGAAAATAAAGTTTATAAAGGGCCTCTTTACCTTGGGGTAGTTTTATCCCAAAGTGAGAGAGAGAGAGAGATTGGGAATTTTCTCTTACAGGCTGCACTCAGCTAGAAACCCCACAGGGCACATTTTCATAGAACGGTTTCGTGTGTGTTCTCTTTGCTTTCTTTGTCTCCCCTCCTGTGCCTCTCTTCTACCCTAATATGGCATCGATCAGGGTGTCCTAGGTCCAGAGCACCCAGGCCGGCCCACGGCCTCCGTTTGTAAATACAGCTCTGCTGGAGCGCGACCACGCCCACCCGGATATACATACTGTCTGTCTGCTTTTGTGCTGCCGCCGCAGAGTTGAAAAGAGAGGCAGCAGAGACCATATGTATGGCCCGCAAGGCTGAGGAGATTTCCTCTCTGGCCCTCCATAGAAAAGTGTTTGCTGACCCTCTGCTCTAAACTGTACATGTGTTTATGTCATTCCCCAGCCTAAACACTTAAGGCATGCTCTCAACTCATTTTTGGCCACCCAAGAGTCAGTCCCCTCCTTTGGGCTCTGGAACCCCAATTTTCTCTTGGGGAAGGACCGACCGCTCACATTGCCTGGTCTTGGTGGGTCTGCCAACCGAGGGTTGGGCATGGAGCCACAGGTCGAGACCTACCATAGAGACACCCCCTGACTTGGTCCTGGCTCGCCTTGAGAGCCTACCTGCACCCCCCCACTTGTCTCTGTTCCAGTGCTCATCTTCTGTGGATGGGCCCCATCCTCCAGTTACTCTGTTAAGATGACCAGTTCACAGGGGTGTCTTCCCCCACCCTGCTGTGAGCTCCTTGGTGGGGAGGATTGGTCTCATTTCCCTGTATCTCCAGAGCATAGCAAGGTTGCTGAATGTTACAACCAAGTCCTCTTTTTACCATTGGTGCTGTGTTTGGCTGTTAAGTTATCATCTTGATCTTATGCTAAGAGTTCCCCAACCCAACCCAGCATCAAGTAGCTCTTTCTGCTCTCGTGCTGACTTTATCCCCTGGCCCCATTACTGACCTCCTCCTACTGATCCATTCAAGCCCTGAATTTTTTTTTTTTTTTTTTTTTTTTTTTTTTTTTAAAAACTTTTTATTTATTTATTCATGAGAGACAGAGAGAGAGAGAGAGAGAGAGGCAGAGGGAGAAGCAGGCTCCCAAGGAGCAGGGAGCCCGATGCGGGACTCGATCCCAGGACCCTGGGATCATGACCTGAGCCGAAGGCAGATGCTTAACCATCTGAGCCACCCAGGCGCCCTCAAGCCCTGAATTTGTACCCCACTCCTGAGATCGGCTTCCAGTTCTTTCCCCCAGGCCTGTTTCTCTGCCCTCAGTCACTGAAGTCCTGTCTCATTCTTCTCGGTGCTGCCGTGGCTGAGAGCTCTGCATCAGGCCCTTGGAGCTCATGATGGGAGCTCTGCTGTCTGAGATCAGACAGGATGACGCCCAACCCCTGAAGCCCTTGGGGAAGGCATGAACCTTCCAGATGCTTCCCGCCCTGTTGAATTGCCTTTCCTGGCCTTCGCATCTACTTCTGGATCCTGATAATCCTGGTCTGGCTCATGTGTTGCTGACCCCTTGCCAGGCAGCCTCTGACAGGAGGGTGGGATTGCCTCAGTGGCACAAGTAGCCAGGGCAGAGTGTGTGCTCACCACCTCCATGTTTTTTTTTGTTGTTGTTGTTGTTGTTTTTGTTTTTGCTGAAAGGGGAGTCTTTAATTCTTTGCTTTTGCAAAAAGTGAAATAGTCCTTGGGGAGCACACAGCTGGCAGTGTTTAGCACGACAGTCAATGCTCAAACCCTAGGGCTCTGGCACAGTTCCTTTCTCCTGGGCCAGAGGCATGGGGCCGTCTTGGAATCTGGAACTCTTAGTGCCCCAGGTCCACCTAGAAGAGATAAGCCTTGTGATGCTTTGCAGGCTTCATGGGGGAGGGAGATAAATCACTCTGACACACTTCTCCCTTGCTTGTCTACTTTCATGGTGGGCTAGAACATTCTTGAGTGCAAGATCCTGTCTGGATGTCAGAATCTTAAACATTAATTCTAATAATTCTCTTTCTCTAATATTCTTGTGCCAGAAGGACTCCTGGGGTGTGCAAAACATCCCATATCCCAATCTTGCTGCCTGGGGTCAGGAAGGGTACTTGGTTTCTCTCCAGTTGGTGTAGTCATCCAAAGAAGCAGATTGTCCCATATCCAGCCCTGCAAATCCAAACACAGGAGCCTAATTATGCCCAAAGAAGGCATAATTCTCAAGAGTAAGGCTCCTCCTGGGCTTCTGAGCTCACTTCTGAAGGTAATTGGCAGATACTGGTCCCTGCTGCCAGGAACTCCTCCAGGAACCTTGGGGTCAAAGACAAATCTGGTGAGTGAGAAGTGAGTTTGGTGTATAGGATGAACAAACACCCTGAAGTGTCCAGGACAGGCTGGCTGTGTCACACGGGCTGCTTGAATGTTTCCACAAACCTTCAGAATGTCCCTCTGGAATCTCTGGCTTAGAAACTGCACCTCAAAGACTGTCTTTTACACTCAGAATGCACAAAATCTTTGCCTGACCACACCATATACTTGCCTTGGAGTCTGGTCCCAGTGCCTTGAAGGACAGCAAAGGGCAGCTGGGCATCAGCCTCCTGCCTTATCCTCCCCTGGCCCCAGCTGGCCCAGGACTGGGGCCAGCTCGTTTGCCTTGCCTCACGGGGCCTCCATGATGGGATTAGAGAACAGAGCCAATGACTTAGATGCTGGCTCCAGTCTAGCTCCTGGTTCCCAGCTCTGAGCTCCTGGCAGAACCTGATACACAGGCTGCCTTTTCTGTCACCAGCCTTTTCTCCCGTTTTAAGGACTTGAGTCTAGGGCTCAAAAGACTCCGGACACCTAAAATAGAAATGTCAAAAGGAGCAAAGAGCAGCATTCAATCATTACCAAGCAAAGTGGATTCCCCTTCATGATATAACACATAGATTTGGATTTCAAGAGAGTAATTCCATCATTAACATCAGTACTCAGCAATCAGATTAACGTGGGTTTCTCCACACTTGTACTGTGTGTGTGTGTCTGTGTGTGTGTGTCTGTGTGTGTGTGTGGTGAGAGAGAGAGAGAAGAAAATGAGTTTCAAAACGAAATATCCCTGGATTCTGATTACCTATTGGTGAGTGCCAACTTGAACATTCTCTGCTCTGAGTTCATACACAATTGATTTGCAGTCTAAATCAGTCCCGTGGGGGAAAGGCGAGACTGGGTGACGGCTGGGAGTTTTGCATTTTCTTTAAAGTCTTTTATGGATCCCAGAGTCACCTCATGGTTAGCAGGGCTGATGGAGGTGAGCAATAGCATGGGTAATCCAAAGCCAGTGGATAATCTTTAAATCATTACCATCTGTTTTTGAAATGTACCATTTGATCATTCTCAGAAGCTGATTTGCCTTCCTAATCATGCTCTTCTTGGACCAGTGTTAAAACTAACATTGCTTTCCAATGAAAAATGAAACCAGCTCTTAATATGGTGCTGAATCCACTGCACATGATGCAAATACCTGGGAGAAAAAAAAGGAGAGGAAAAAGCCTGAAAGACAAAGAGACAAAGGGGAGGGTGGTGGAGGAGGAGCCTCATCTTTGCCTCTGATTTATTTTTCTGCCGCAACTAGTGAGGGCATGCGAAGTGGAGTTAGTTCTCAGGACCTAAGCCCACTGCACATTTTCTGCTCAGAGAAGTCTGCTTTCCCATAGATAACTTCAGAGCCCCTGATTCCAGCTTGATGCAGCGTTGTGTGGAAGGGTGATGGTCTCACCTGTTTGCCTTGTTCAGGGGAGCAATATTTGTACATCGTAAGAAATTCAAAATTTACAGTACAGTGACAACTCAGTCTTCCTCCCACTGCGTCCCCACTCCTTCTCTCCCGGGGTAGCCCCATCACCCCTGTAGTGCTTTCTAATGTGCACGAGGCGTCTCTTCTTGACTCAGCTGCTCAGAAAGAGCTCTCCTCACAGTCCCTTGAGCTCTGGTGCTGCTGCGTGTTCCCTTGGCATCTGAACAACGTCTTGGAGCAAATCTATCCTCCTGGGTCTTCGATGCCTGAGAAAAGTCACGTTCTTCCTGTGCTTCAAGCATCCCCGGGCACCACTCCCCACTCCCGAGCCATCCGCGTCTCCATTCTTTCTCTCCTCGATGTTTTCCAGTTCGTGTCAAAGGACACCAAAGGCCCTTTCCTGGTCTGGGTGGCCTCTGTCTCTCCATGGGGTAGCATCTGACAATCTTGTCTCGATCTTCTTGTCGAGGCCCACTTCATCCTGGACTCCGGCTTCCCTACCTCATCGATTCTCCTCAAGTGTCCCTCTCCTGTCTGTGCTGAGTTGTCCTCCTTCTTCCATGCATTTTCTAGTCATTTCTTCTCCCCTCCCTCCACACTTCACACGCATCACTATTTCGAAGGCGACTCTCAAATCTGTGACTCTACACCTGACCCTTTCCCTCTACTCCAGACTTGATTTCCATCTCTCTGCTGGACAGTTCCCCCATGATGTCCCCTGCACAGCTGCAATCCGAGTTTGTGTCCTTCCTCTGATACTGTCCCCTTCTCTGACCGTTAGTGTTTTTGAAAATAGTTCCATCACTCTCCCAGGCACCCTTAACTCCTCCAGACATTTCCCTCATCCCCCAGACTGGTCAATTCTCTCTTGACATTTTTTGCCATAACCATCCTTTTATTTCAATTCATACAACTGCCATTCCACGTCCAGACCTTTCTGGCCCAGTACCTGAATGATGTCAGTAAACTTTTAACTGATTCTCCTTCAGCTCTCTCTCTCCCCAATCTACTTGACATATCATCTTCAGGATAAATAACATCCCCAAATATGATTTTATCATGTCATTCTCCTAAATAGAGTTTTTTTTAAAGTCTATATAAGCTGTTATGAAATAGGCAAGATTCTTAGATTCAGACTTATCCTTTTTTCCTGGTTTCAACTGTCAAAAGGAAATACTAGTATATACTTTTCTTGAAACAAAACAACTTTATAGCCTGACTTCCAAGTCAACCTCAAATGGTCCCTAATTTACCTTTTCCGTTTTATCTGCTATGTTGTTTTGGTTTTATTTTGGAGGCATTATGGCGCAGTGAATCAAAGGGCTCTGGACTCACTCAGCCTGTTGGTATTCCAGATCCTCCAAATACCTATTGTGTTGCTTTAGAGAAGTCTGTAAAAACCCTTCCAAGCTTTAACTTGTGCTCCTTTCATTAAAGATGGGCTTAATGCATCTATATCATAAATTATTCTCTGGATCACTTAATCCATGTAAAATGTTTAGCAATTGCCTGGCACATCATAGTGTCAAATAAACATTCATTCTTGTTTTATCTTCCCAAGTGTGAACCCTCTGCTTAAGACAAACTGACATACCCACTTTCTCTTGAATAGTGCCTTGTGCATTTCTTTCTCTTTGGCTTTGTTCATGGTTCTTGATCCTTCTAAAAATCCTATCCATTTTTTAAAGTCCAACCTATATTCCACTTTTTCCATGAACTCTTTCTCTGATTCTGGCTCCAGTGAAACTCTTCTGTACGATCTGCCATGGTGGGTGCATGTCATTATACATTTGTCAAAACCCATAGAATGTGCAAGGCAAAAGAGTGAACCCTGATGTAAACTGTAGACTTTAGTTGGTAATAACCTATCAATATTGCTTCATCAATTTTAACAAATGTACCATAATTATAGAAGATGTTAATAATAGGGAGGGAAAGACAGGGTATATGGAAACTCTCTCTACTTTCCCTGTAAACATAAAACTGCTCTAAAAAATGAAGCCTATTAATTAAAAAAAAAAAGAAAAAGAAAAATCTGACCCGTCTATATGTGCATGAGTTCCTTCAAGGCTCATTTCTTTAATCTTCAGCCAAAGGTTTGTGTGGCTTGAAGATACACAAAGGACACCCTTCATCATATCATGTTGTGAATTCTTCTACCTTATTTTCACAGGATAGAGTCAAGAGATCATGTAGCTTAAGAGAAAAAGAGTGTGAAATAAGAAAGGTCTGAGTTTATATCCTGACTCCTCTTTCCACATGGTGATGTCACCTGGACAAGTTGGTTAACTTTTTTGAGCCTCAAGATCCTCATCTGTAAAATGGGGATAATAATATTTATCTGTCAGGTTGTTTTATTAGACTAACCTGGCAGTTGCTATCTTGTTATTATATGAGGTAAGAGCTTGCTTTATTGCCAAGTAATCTGCCTGAGGCACAAGTTCTCTATAAACACAAACAAAAACGTGTCTGCTTTCTTGACCAAAAAGTGATCAGATTTAGAGAGATCAGATAATTTAGTGATGAGGATAGACACAAAGGACTTTTCACCCTCAGATACATTATGATCCACAACATGGAAGAAGCTCTGCAAGTGTTAGCTGAGTCTGAAACACTGCAGCATGATTGTGTCAGTCAGTTATTAGCGTTTAACACGACAAAGATTTCCACTTAGGTCTTCATCTGGCAGATACAACACCAAGAACACAGGACCTCTCAGGTCGCCATGGTGGAGGATCAGACCTAGAAGTGGCTTACGTCGCCTCCATTCGCATCCAGTAGCCTGGGACTCATTCACATTGCCCCTGCCTGATCCCAGGGGAGCCCGGGAGGGAGAGCCTTCCTGCCATTTACAAAGAGGGAACAGAGCAGTGAGCACAGAGCTTAGTCTCCGAAGAGTCATCTTAACAAAAGTTTGGGGGCTCAGAAATAATTGTTCCAATGCCATCCAATTCCGTGCTGGTGAAATGGAACTGTCCAAGGGCTTTTGTTTGAAAATAAAATATTTATTATTTCAAATAGTGGTTGAATTGAAAGACTAAGAAGAGAGAGGGTGATCTTCCAGGAATGGAAAGAGAGAAGACTGATTGCTTCTGTGATCAATTATTTGAAGGAGGGCTTCAACATTTTAATGATGAGAAAGAAAATCATCTTGTTCACTCCAGCCAATCCCAAAAGAAAACATTGGTCTCTCAAACTATGGATAAAAATGTCAAAAATGAAATCCTTTTCCATCTGCAAATTAAAAGGAGAGAACGCAGTTTTGCCCAGGAACGAAGGCCTGACGTCACTGTGCAGTGCGGCATGTGAAACTCCTTCTCTCGTTTACGTGCTTCCACACCCATTACCCATGTAGATTCCCTTTGTTTCTGGGCAGAATTTCCTTCAAGCAACAGGACGGACAGACGACTGGATCAATTTTTGTCTCCGGCCCACACGGTCCAAAGCAAATACACAAATCAACAAGAAAGCACACTTTGAGGAACCGAGTGGGCTGGTCCTTTGCTTTATTCTCCTTTCAATTACTCTTATTATTTGTTTGATCTAGCAAAGGTGGCCTAATCTCATTTGTAATATTTATGATAATACTGTTTGAGTGCTAGATGACAGTCTTGTAGCTCATTAGGTAATTTCCATCACACATACGCATTATCAAACATGCTTCATCACAGCCCAGCCCCTGGAGGTACAGAGGTGACCGGAGCGAGCCTCACTGTCCCCCACCGGCTGCCCACACACAGGGTCCACACACAAGACTGGATGCAGTGAGCAGCCCAGATGCGACAGTGCTCTGCTCTGTCCTTGGCACTGACTCCTCACCACCTTCCTCCTCTTACTGACGGTTGACAGCAGAGCTGTAGCTCCCCTGCTTGCAAGCTGCATCCAGAGAGTTATGGGAGATCCTTACAAACCACTGAGCATGGTGTTTGGCTTGTTATAAACTTTCCACAAATATTATTTGTTGCCTCCTGCATTCCTCATTATGTCTTAGGCTGGGACAGGGGCTCCCCAGAGGAGGGCCAGGCCCTCCAGAGGTCATCCAAGGAAGCAGAAAGGGAAGAAAGCCCTCACTGAGCCCCTTTCGGGGGCCACGGCTCACCTGCACATCTGTTTCGGGGTTTCCCTTCACCCCCACAAGGAGCCTGAGAGAGGAGGGTTATCTCCTTGTACAGTTGGAGATACCGAGGCATAAGGAGTTTAGGTTCCTTGCTCAAGGTCACCCAGCTGGTCGGGGGTAGAGCTGGAATTAGAACTCACGTCCATCTCCTCCATGCTTCGCAGGTCCCTGGGTGGGGGGTGGTCTCTGCCTCCAGTGCCATCTGTTCCCTTGCCCTGGGGAAGGTGCAGCCCGTGCGGTCCTTGGGCCCTAAGTGGGGGCTCTTGTTGCCTGCTGCGATCCTGGGGTCCAGCAGGTGTGGACAGAGCCACGCGAACCAGAATGGGGGTCGGTAGCTGCAGCTGAAGAGAGGCAGTGCTGAGGGCTCCTTCCTCTTGGCTGCACGTCCCCTGACCTGCCACCCTGCCCTTGTGGGCTGTCCCCTGGGGAAGACCGTGGGCTTCCCCTCTTGAGCTGGGACAGGGAGGAGGGAGTGGGAGTGAAGTGCCCTGATGGCGAAGGTTCCAGTGTAAGGACCTCTTCCGGTTCTCCGTTCTACCCTCAGTCTCGGCACCTTGTCGGGCAGCTCTTGTTGGTGGAACAGTGTCTTCTGAAGGCGCTCTGGCTTCATCCTGTTCCGCCTTCTTGCTCAGGCTGTCCCGGTGCTGGTGTGTTTTTCTTCCTCTCTGTTCTTTTCCTGTGGAGAGGAGTAGGGAGTGTGGCCCTGAGTTCGAGGAATCCAGGAGGAGGTTGGAGAAGAAAAGAAGGATCTGGGCTTTTCTAGTCCTCTTTGGTGTCTTCTGCAGGCTGGCTTGCATTCTGTTGTTTGCTCACGTTCTGTGGGGCTGTGAGGGGCCACTCAGCTCTGACCCAGCGGAATCTCCAACAGCTCCAGCCCTGAGCCCCGGGGTCTGGAGTTCGGGGGTGCCCTCCTGCCGCAGCAGAGCAGAGCCGGAGCCGGGGAGCAGCTGCTGGGGCCGGAGGGGGCAGGAGATGGGGCTCCGGCCCACGGGTGACTCCCGCCAGGTCCGCCTCGCTTCTCCAGCCAACAGCCTCCTCATCTGAAGGGGCCGGACTTCACGGCATCACTCCCCAGGATGTCTCGATTTTTGGACTTCCTCAAGACCTGTGTCGTAGGCCTCACATTTCTCTGGCTCAGGCCACGTCGCTCTCCAAGGCTATTGCCCTGTTTTGAGATTTCGGCCACTTCTAAACGACACGTGGGCGGAGAGGTGTCCTGCAAATTCCCGTGGGCCTTATAGACAGCGTTCCCTTTGAACTGCCGTTGTTCCTGGAGTGAGGCCAGGCGCTCGCTGTCCAGTCAGCTCTCTCGGCTGTTTCTCGGGCCTTGGAGCCTGGCGACAGGCCTGGCCTCCACTTGCATGTACCGCTGCCGTCACCACAAAGCCAGCCGCTGTTTACCAGCGAATCCAACTCAGTTTGATTTCAGGTGGAATTCTCCGGATGGGGTGCTGGAGTTAGCACAGAGTTTGCATGGTCCCGGCCCTTGAGGAGCGCGCAGTCCAGGGGGCAGCGGATGGAGGCCGTGGTGGTGTGTGTGTGGGAAGGGGCGAGGCCAATGCACAGATGACTTAATTCCACGTACTCGGGGACTCTGTTTCCCCCCTTTCTTATGGGTCACTCCCACTAGTTATGCTGGCACTAGAGGTGGATTTTCTGGGGGCCTAGAGGATATGCAGAAGTGACCCTCAGGACCCTCTGTCTGGAGGAGAACAGAGAAGCCTATCCCTTGTCCTGGGGTTGGAGATAGGACTAATCTGCCTTTTCCACTTGCCCGGTTGAGGGAGGCTTCTGTCACACGTATTTTATCGTGGCAAAGCGGCACTGTGCCCTGTTCGTGTGGTGTGGGGGTCACAGGAGGCCAGTCCTGGTCCCGGCCCTGAGACTAGCGGACTCGTAACCTCCATCAGGTTCTCACCCCTTGGGCTCGGGGGTCCTCCTCTGTATGTGGGGTGGTTGGAAGAGCTTATTTCTGAGGGTCCCTCTGGATCTGCTGCCGTGCTTCCCCAAACTGTTCGCCCCTAGGAGCGCCTGTCTTCACCTGCAGGAGGAAAGCCCTCAGCAACCTCCTGGGGCATCTCCCAGGCCCAGGACAGCCTCCCTCCCTCGTCCCAGCACCCTTGCTCACTTCCCTCACACGGCAGCCTGGAGCCTGTTCTAGGGAATTGAAACCTGTTCTAGGAAGTAAAGCACCCGCCACAAAATCCGATCACACCTTTAAAATCCAATTAGTGTGATTTGGGGGATGTTCTTTTTAGAATTGGATTCCTGTTGGCTTCGTTAGAATAATTGCAAGGTGGCTTGCACAGGCACTGAGATCTCTAGTGAAAAGCACCATTAGGGCCTTTGGGTGTGTCCTCCGTCAGACAGATGACACTGATGTGGATGAGCTGATAGACAGATTCAGGGTGACTCAGACATGGTCATTAACTGAGAAGTTAGGTTATTTTGTAGTTTTTTATCGGGCAGTTGTTTTTTATTGTGAACTGTCTCAGGTGGGAAAGCATGATTGAGGATAATTGTGCCTGCTAGGATAGTGGAGACTGGTGTGTGTGTGTGTGTGTGTGTGTGTGTGTGTGTGTGCCTGTGGCATTGCATATGTGTGCATGCCTGTGGGGCACGTGTGTGCGTGTGCTTGCGTGTGTGTGCGTGTGCGTGTGTGTGTGTGCCTGTGGCATTGCATATGTGTGCATGCCTGTGGGGCACGTGTGTGCGCGTGCGTGTGTGTGGTTAGAAAGGAGACGGTTGGTTAGGGGTTCAACTGTCTGGAAGAAGAGGAAATTTTACATTAGCCCAGGCTTCTAGAAAGGTCCAAGAGGAAACATCAGCTTTCTTAGCACCCCTTCTTTGGAACTGGCCCCTCGGCACCCCCAGATGAGGGCCCCTTGTTTTCAGCCCTGGAGACTCAGCCCTCTTGTGAGTGGCTCCCCAGAGATGCATTCTCCCTGGAGACTTAATTGGCAAAGCTTCATAGAGCACAGAAACTTGGGATATGACAGTTCTTGCTCTTTAAATTGTCAAGGAAGGAAAGGTGCTTTGAACTGCAGCTGCTGGAAGGGCAGAGGACCTCGCTTGGAGTCACCCCTGCCTCTGTGAATGTTCAGGGAGCATGATATAGTGGCAGGGAGACAAACAGATAGATGGGGTGGGGTGACCAATATGAGCACAACGGGTCATTTTATGGTCAGGCCATGAGGATCCTGGGAAGCAAGCCTGACTGTGTCATCTGGGACCAGCACTCGCTGAGCTGATGCAGCAGACCCTCTGTGGGCACAGTGGGGGCCGAGCCCTGCTTTGGCCATTTGCCTGTGACTCTGGCCCTTGAGGCATGGGGCTGTGCCCCCTGGTGACCCAAGCACTGGTGGTTCTGGGCTCTCACTGGGATGGGGTGCCATAAGGATAACTGGACAGCTGGTCCAGGCTGAGAAGGCAGGAAGTCAGGAGGTACCTCATATAAAAAGAATGACCTAGAGGCACAAGTATGGGGAGGTCTCCAGCTCTCCCTGGCCTGGGAGGAAGGAGAGTTCTTTGATAAGCCTGGGGAGGGGAAGGAGTGTGAAAGGGGGCAGCTAGAGCCAGACTGGGACTCAGGTGAACAAAAGTGTAAAGAGGTGGAGGAATAGTGGGCAGTCCTCAAGACAGTTTCTTCTGGAGGGTTTTTAGTTTCAGTATATACTGTGGAATACTGAAATCAGTTCTTGGTTGTGGCATTTGCCATTGGAACTGTCCCTTGGTCCCCAACTCAAATGCGTCATCTGAAACCTTTGAGTCATCCAGTTTGTCTCAGCCTGGTACTTGATGATAAGTTCCTGAGGATAGTAACCATGTGTGCGTTCATCATGCATCCAAACAGTAGGAGGCGGAGTAATGTTCATTCTGTTCTCTCCTTCCTTTGCCTTAGTTTTTAAATATTCAGGCCCCTTCTCTTTCCTGTTCTTGTGTCAGAAGGGGAGGAGAAATACAGCTGACAGGGAAGTAGATAAGGAGTAAGCTGTTGTCCCTGAGTTAGATTATGAGCTCCAAGGAGAGGGTCCTTTCTGGTACAGGGTCGTTGTATATTTTTTGAGTGAAGCGTGCAAGGAGAACTAAGCCTCAACATTGGGAATTTATAGTCAGGAAGACACAGAAAAAAAATCTTTCATGCTTTCCCACGGACTGGCCCTTGGCCTCCTGGGAAGTTGTTCTTCCTCAATGGCCGATTGCTGCACATTTGTTCCCCTTGCTGGCTGCGTGTGCAGGCCTCACCGAGCCTCACCGCCCCATCCTGAGAAGCTGGGGATTTCACAGTCTGGCTCATGCTTCCAGAACACATGATCTTCAAGCTTTAATATATACCAACCCATGACACTCCTCAATTCATCCTTGATAATCTACTGGTCTCTAATGACCTCCATTAGCATTCTTAATAGGTCCAAACCAGAAACTCTGAACCTGTGGACTCTTCTCTTTAGCCATCTCTGCACCTGCATCCCTATCGAGGCAGGGTCTGGGTCTTAATATGTATGAACATTAAGCTAGTTTCAATTAATCACGCGAAGCAGAGGCGACCCCTCTTTCTCCCCTGTTCCACTGACCATGTGGACTAATATATTTACTGTCCTCTTGGTTAGCTCTGCAGAATTCTGCTGTTGGTGCCCAGTCTCAGCCACCCCTGAGATCTGGGCATAGGAACTTCAAAAGAATCCTCACTTTACATCACCACACCCACCACCATCATTGTATTTCCCATTTGCGGCACCCCAGCGTTCAGCACCGGGCACACAGGAGCTCAGTGCCGGCACTCAAGGCAATAGTGACTGATGGAAAACCTCTCTGTGCAGGGAAGCCATGTGACTAACTAAAGCAGATAGCCCTCTGCACTGGGGGCAGAGCTCCCTGCCCTGCTGAGTCTGGGAGGGCCTGGTACTGCTGTCTGGATGCCTCTCCTCCCCTCCTTAATGCTGTCATCGAGGCCAGCTGATGAGCTCCTTCCGCTTGGTTGCGTCCCAACCTTCTCTCGATGCAAAAGCGTTCAGAGGACAGATTGCACTGATGAGTGCATTTCAGAATTTGGTTTGTTTACTTCCCTCTGCTTCCTATTTTGTGCTGGCGGGTGGTCTTACACCACAGGCAATGCAGATAGCTTCTTCCTTTGCCTGCTCCCTCCCATAGAGAGCACGAGGAAAACAAGACATTTCTCCCTAGTCTCAAATTCTTCAAGGCCCTCGCAGGACTAAGAACCCAAGATAGGAAGCCTGCAATCCTCTGGGTCAAAGGGATGAAGCAAATGAGGACCCAGGCTGGGTTTCTATGATGCCATGTGTTCTGTACACTCTGACTTCCAGCCTTGAGCAAACTGCAGATCAAGCAAAGCAGTCCCTTAAAACTCTGGACGGATCCAGATGTTAATGAAGCCTCATGAAACATTTCCTACAAATGAGTGAAGGGCTGCAGGAACCCACCACAAAGCTCATTTAACCCACAGATATCCTATGTGTTCACTGGCCTTGTCTGTTCTGGACAGTTTGGCTGAAACCACCTCAGCTGATAGGTAGCATCCTTCCAACGTGAGGACTAATGACCTACAGAACCCTTGTCTTTATGGAGAGCAAGCAGACTCCCTATTTTCTAAAACCACACAAGGAAAAAATGTCCAAGTCTTCCCTATACTGAAGGGGGGCTAGAGGTTAGTTTATTTTGCAAGTAAAATAGGATGGAGTATCCTGTATTGTTCCATTTCTATGACATTCTAGAACAGACTAAGCTGATGTGTGGCAGAAAAAAAATTCATAATGGTTGTTGCCCTGGGGAGCAGGAGTGATGGAATTGATGAGCAAGAAGCATTAGAGAATTTTCTGGAGTGAAAGCAAAATTCTACCCTGTATTTATGAGGATTTAAGTTGCAACAGATACATGCACTTAGCAAATGTACACTTAAGATTTGTGCATTTCATTGTATGTAAATTTTATCTCAAAATAAGTCTGTAACAATTCTTGAAATCTAGTTAATGACACCCATGCTGAAATATTTACAGAGAATTGTACTGAAGGGTACAATGCACGAAAAATAAGATGATTTAGAGAACTTATTCTGTGGCTCCACATGCAAAATAAAATTTAGAGCATCAGGTCTTATGTTTAAGTCTTTCATCCATTTCGAGTTAATTTTTGTGAGTGGTCTAAGATGGGGGTCCAATTTCACTCTTCTGTTTGTGATTATCCAGTTTTCCCATCACTGCTTGTTGAAGAGACTATCCTTTCTCCCTTGGGTATTCTTGGCTCCTTTGTGCACTGTTGGTGGGAATGTACGTTAGTTCAGCCACTATGGAAAACAGCCTGGAGTTTCCTCACAAAATTAAAAAAAAAATGGGATTAGTATATGATCCAGCAATTCCACTGCTGGGTATTTATCCAAAGGAAATGAAACCGGGTTATCAAAGAGGTATCTGTATTCCCAAGCTCGTTGCAACATTATTCACAATAGCCAAGATACGGAAACAAGCAAAGTGTTCATCACTGGGTAGATAAAGATGTGGTGTGTACATGCAATGGAATATTATTCAGCCATGAGAAAGAAGGAAATCCTGCCAATTGTGAAAACGGGATGGACCTTGTGGACGTTATGCTGAGATAAGTCAGACAAAGAAAGACAAATACTGTAGAATATCACTTACACGTGGAATCTAAAAAAGCTGAACTCATAAAAAGAGAGAGTAGGATGGTGGCTACCAGAGGCTGGGGGTGTGAAGGAGTTGGGGATGTGTTGTTGAAGGGTATAAACTGGGAACTAAAAGATAAACAAGTCCTGGAGCTTTAATGTACAGCATGGTGATTACAGTCAACAATACTGTGTTATAAACCTCAAAGTTGCAAAGAGATCTTAATTGTTCTCACCACAAAATAGTAATGATAATTATGTGAAGTGATAGAGGTAGCTAGCTAATGCCACAGTGGTAATCAGGTTGCGATAAATAAATGCATCAATATGTTGTACATCTTAAACTTACACGTTAATATATGTCAATTATATTTCAATAAAAAATAAAGATAAATGATAAAATTAAAAAAATAAGATGGGGGGGGTTCCTGGCTAGCTCAGTCAGTGGAGCATGTGACTCTTGATCTCAGGGTTCTGAGCTTGAGCCTCACGTTGGGTGTCGAGATTACTTAAAAATAAAATCTTAAGAAAAAATAAGATGAGTTGATGGATGGACAGAAACATGATAATGCAAGTTTTGTAAAATGCTAATGGGTGAATTTAATTACTGGTGTATATTATGTTCACTGTAAAAATGTACCATCTTTGCATTATGTGTGACTTTTTCATAAAAAATATTGGGACAAATTAAGATGGGGCAACTTGAGGTAAAAGAGAAGTTCTTTTCTTTTGTTCTTCATTTTGTATATTATAGCTAGAATTGTTTTAAATTCACAAGTATCTCAGCTTCACTGGATTCAAAAGGGTCAGATGCCACAATTTTATTTTAAAGCATTAGGTACCAACAGTAGACACTAAAGACAAAACTGCTTCTTCATCTCATTAAGGGATAAAGGTATCCACAACCAAAATGAATCCTAAGGCCCCATATGGCTTATTTACTGCAAACTCAAAGTCAGAGAAATCAGGGAGATGATGAGCAAGCCAGGATTGCAGTTTGTGGGAGAATGGAAGGTTTGAAAAAGGATGTTTTGGGGCGCCTGGATGGCTCCCTCAGTTAAATGTCTGCTTTTGGCTCAGGATCAAGCTCCGTGTTGGGGGGGGTCTCTGCTCAGCGGTGAGCCTGCTTCTCCTTCTCCCTCTGCCTGCTGCTCCCCGCTTTGTTCTCTCTCTCTCTGTCAAATAAATAAATAACATCTTGTAAAAAAAAAAAAAAGAAAGAAAAAAAAAGAATGTTTCATGTGGCATTAGTGTGATCGCTGAATCAAGATACAAAAAAAAAAAAAAGAGAAAGAAAAGAAAATCCCTTACAAAACTGAGACATTCATTTTTATTCCAACCCTAATCAAATGACTTTCCTTTGGGGCACCTGGGTGGCTCAGTCGTTAAGCATCTGCCTTTGGCTCAGGTCATGATCCCGGGGTCCTGGGATCAAGCCCCACATTGGGCTCCCTGCTCCGTGGGAAGTCTGCTTCTCCCTCTCCCACTCCCCCTGCTTGTGTTCCCTCTCTCGCTGTGTCTCTCTGTCAAATGAATAAATTTAAAAAAAAGTTAAAAAAAAATAAAATGACTTTCCTTTGATTTTTGAATTTTTGATCAGTGAGAGAAAGTCAGTGCCCTATCGGTTTAGATCCACTCAAGGTAACTACTCTGCCCCTCTGGCTAATACTCGACCTGCCTACCTCCCCTTTCAGGGTGACTTCAGTGGCTGAGTCATCAGGGAGAATTTGTGCTCTTTGCTTGTGCTTTGAGTCTAGGATAAAGTTTGTAATTTTAGGTGCAGGTGAATTTTGTAACCTAGGTTCAAAAAAGTCTTGATACGTAACCTGAATAAATCTGGTGAACCCTTATAGCTCAGTCTTTGCATAAAATTGCATTTAAAGAGGTACAGATAAGCATTAGCCACATGGCAGTTTATTTATTCTATTTAAATTCAATTAATTAACATATAATGTATTATTAGTTTCAGAGGTAGAGGTCAGTGATTCATCAGTCTTATATAATACCCAGTGCTCATTACATCACGTGCCCTCCTTAATGTCCATCACCCAGTTACCCCATTCCTCCAACCTCCTCCCCTCCACCAACCCTCAGGTTGTTTCCTATGATTAAGAGTCTCTTATGGTTTATCTCCCTCTCTGATTTTGTCTTGTTTTATTTTTTCCTCTCTTCCCCTATGATCCTGTGTTTTGTTTCTTAAATTCTACATATGAGTGAGATCATATGATAATTGTCTTTCTCTG
This sequence comes from Zalophus californianus, assembly GCF_009762305.2. Lineage (NCBI taxonomy): Eukaryota > Metazoa > Chordata > Mammalia > Carnivora > Otariidae > Zalophus > Zalophus californianus. The sequence goes on from NC_045606.1 coordinate 85,761,998, forward strand.
ATTGACTTATTTCGCTTAGCATAACACCCTCTAGTTCCATTCACGTCGATGCAAATGGCAAGATTTCATTTTTTTGATGGCTGAGTAATATTCTATTGTGTATATATACCACATCTTCTTTATCCATTCATCTGTCGATGGACATCTGGGCTCTTTCCACAGTTTGGCTATTGTGGACATTGCTGCTATAAGCATTGGGGTGCAGGTGCCCTTTCGGATCACTACATTTGTATCTTTGGGGTAAATACCCAGTAGTGCAATTTCTGGGTCATAGGGTAGCTCTATTTTCAACTTTTTAAGGAACCTCTGTACTGTTTTCCAGAGTGGCTGCACCAGCCTGCATTCTTACCAACAGTGCAGGAGGGTTCCCCTTTCTCTGCATCCTCACCAACATCTGTTGTTTCTTGACTTCTTAATTTTAGCCATTCTGACTTGTGTGAGGTGGTATCTCATTGTGGTTTTGATTTGTATTTCCCTGATGCCCAGTGATGTTCAGCATTTTTTCATGTGTCTGTTGGCCATTTGTATGTCTTCTTTGCAGAAATGTCTGTTCATATCTTCTGCCCATTTCTTGATTGGATTATTTGTTCTTTGGGTGTTGAGTTTGATAAGTTCTTTAGAGATTTTGGATACTAGCCCCTTATCTGATAAGACATTTGCAAATATCTTCTCCCATTCTGCCAGTTGTCTTTGGTTTTGTTGACTGTTTCCTTTGCTGTGCAGAAGCTTTTTATCTTGATGAAGTTGCAATAGTTCATTTTTGCCCTTGCTTCACTTGCCCTTGGTGATGTGTCTAGGAAGAAGTTGTTGTAGCTGAGGTTGAAGAGGTTGCTGCCTGTGTTCTCCTCTAGGATTTTGATGGACTCCTGTCTCACATTTAGGTCTTTCATCCATTTTAGGTCTATATTTGTATGTAGTGTAAGGAAATGGTCCAGTTTCATTCTTCTGCATGTGACTGTCCAATTTTCCCAACACCATTTGTTGAAGAGACTGTCTTTTTTCCAGTGGACATTCTTTCCTGCTTTGTCAAAGATTAGTTGACCACAGAGTTGAGGGTCCATTTCTGGGCTCTCTATTCTGTTCCATTGATCTGTGTATCTGTTTTGTGCCAGTACCATACTGTTTTGATGATGACAGCTTTGTAATAGAGCTTGAAGTCTGGAATTGTGATGCCAGCTTTGGTTTTCTTTTTCAACATTCCTTTAGGTATTTGGGATCTTTCCTGATTCCATCCAAATTTTAGGATTATTTGTTCCAATTCTGTGAAAAAAAAGTTGATGGTATTTTGATCGGGATTGCATTGAGGGTATAGATTGCTCCAGGTAGGATAGACATTTTATTTTATTTATGTTTTTAATTTTGCTCAGTTAGCCACTGTGTAGTACATAATCAGTTTTTGATGCAGTGTTCAATAGCTTTGACATTTTAACAATATTTGTTCTTCCAGTCCATGAGCATGGAACGTTTTTCCATTTCTTTGTGTCTTCCTCAATTTCTTTCATGAGTGGTGTTCTGTAGTTTTCTGAGTACAGATCCTTTGCCTCTTTGGTTAGGTTTATTCCTATGTATCTTATGGTTTTTGATGCAGTTGTAAATGCGATTGACTCCTTAATTTCTCTTTCTTCTCATTGTTAGTGTATAGAAATGCAACTGATTTCTGTGCATTGATTTTATTTTTAATTTACTTATTTTTATTGTTATGTTAGTCACCATATGGTACTTCATTAGTTTTTGACAAATTGCGATGAGCACTGGGTGTTACGTGCATTGATTTTATATCCTGCCACTGCTGAATTCCTGTATGAGTTCTAGCAATTTTGGGGTGGAGTCTTTTGGGTTTTCCGCATAAAGTATCATGTCATCTTTGAAGAGTGAGAGTGACTTCTTCTTTGCTGATTTGGATGCCTTTTATTTCTTTTTGTTGTCTGATTGCTGAGGCTAGGACTTCTAGTACTATGTTGAACAACAGTGGTGATAGTGGACATCCCTGCTGTGTTCCTGACCTTAGGGGAAAAGCTCTCAGTTCTTTCTCATTGAGAATGATATTTGCTGTGAGCTTTTCATATTAGGCTTTTATGATATTGAGATATGTTCCCTCTATCCCTACACTGTAGAGAGTTTTAAACAGGAAAGGATACTGTACTTTGTCAAATGTTTTTTCTGTATCTATCAAGAGGATCATATGGTTCTTGTCCTTTCTTTTATTAATGTAGTGTACCACATTGATTGATTTGCAGATGTTGAACCACCTTGCAGCCCAGGAATAAATCCCACTTGGTCATGGTGAATAATCCTTTTAATGTACTGTGGGATCCTATTGGCTAGTATCTTGGTGAGAATTTTTGTATCCATATTCGTCAGGGATATTGGTCTGTAATTCTTTTTGGTGGGGTCTTTGTCTGGTTTTGGAATCAAGGTAATGCTGCCTCATAGAAAGAGTTTGGAAGTTTTCCTTCCGTTTCTATTTTTTTAAAACAGCTTCAGAAGAATAGGTATTAATTCTTCTTTAAATGTTTGGTAGAATTCCCTCTGGGAAGCCATCTGGCCCGGGACTCTTGTTTGTTGGGAGCTTTTTGATTACTGCTTCAATTTCCTTGCTGGTTATGGGTCTGTTCAGGTTCTCTATTTCTTCCTGGTTCAGTTTTGGTATTTTTATGTCTCTAGGAATGCATCCATTTCTTCCAGATTGCCTAATTTGTTGGAGTATAGTTGCTCATAATATGTTCTTATAATTTTATTTCTTCAGTGTTGGTAGTGATCTCTCCTCTTTCATTCATGATTTTATTTATTTGGGTCCTTTCTCTTTTTTTTTTTTTTGATAGGTCTGGCTAGGGGTTTATCAATCTTATTAATTCTTTCAAAGAACCATCTCCTACTTTCTTTTTTTTTTTAAGACATTTCTTTTTTTTTAAAGATTTTATTTATTTGAGAGAGAGAATGAGAGAGAGAGAGAGCATGAGAGGGGGGAGGGTCAGAGGGAGAAGCAGACTCCCCGCCGAGCAGGGAGCCCGATGTGGGACTCGATCCTGGGACTCCAGGATCATGACCTGAGCTGAAGGCAGTTGCTTAACCAACTGAGCCACCCAGGCGCCCCCCATCTCCTACTTTCATTGATCTACTGTGCTTTTGGTTTCTATTTCTTTGATTGCTGCTGTAATCTTTATTATTTCTCTTCTCCTGCTGGGTTTAAGCTTTATTTGCTGTTCTTTCTCCAGCTCCTTTAGGTGTAAGTTTAGGTTGTGTATTTGAGACCTTTCTTGTTTCTTGAGAAAGGCTTGTATTGCTATATACTTCCCTCTTAGGACTGCCTTTGCTGCATCCCAAAGGTTTTCAACAGTTGTGTTTTCATGTTCATTTGTTTCCATGAATTTTTTAAATTCTTCTTTAATTTCCTGGTTTACGCATTCATTCTTTAGTAGGATGCTCTTTAGCCTCCATGTATTTGAGTTCTTTCCAAATTTCCTCTTGTGATTGAGTCCAGTTTCAAAGCATTGTGGTCTGAACATACACAGGGAATGGTCCCAATCTTTTGGTTCTGGTTGAGATCTGATTTGTGACCCAGTATGTGCTCTATTCCGGAGAATGTTCCATATGCACTGGAGAAGAATGTGTATTCTGTTGCTTTAGGATGGAATACTCTGGATATATCTGTGAAGTCCATCTGGTCCAGTGTGTGATTCAAAGCTCTTGTTTCCTTGTTGATCTTCTGCTTAGATGATCTATCCATTGTAGAGAGTGGGGTGTTAAATTCCCCTACTATTATTATATTATTATTGATGTGTTTCTTTAATTTTGTTATTAATTGGTTTATATAATTGGCCACTCCCATGTTAGGGGCATAAATACTTACAATTGTTAGATCTTCTTGTTGGATAGACTTTTTAATTATGAATAGTGTCCTTCCTCATCTCTTACTACAGTCTTTGGTTTAAAATCTAAGTTATCTGATGTAAGGATTGCCACCCTGCTTTTTTTTGATGTCCATTGGCATGGTGAATGTTTTTTCATCCTCTCACTTTAAATCTGGAGGTGTCTTTGGGTCTAAAATGAGTCTCTTGCAGACAGTATATCAGTGGGTCTTGCTTTTTTATTCAATCTGATACCCTGTGTCTTTTGATTGGGGCATTTAGCCCATTTATGTTCAGAGCAACTATTGAAAGATATGAATTTAGTGCCATTGTATTACCTGTAAAGTCACTGTTTCTGTATATTGTGTCAGTTCCTTTCTGGTCTGTGTTACTTTTGGGCTGTTTCTTTGGTTAAAGGATCCCTTTTAATATTTCTTGCAGGGCTGGTTTAGTGATCACAGATTCTTTTAGTTTCTGTTTGTCCTGAAAGCTTTTTATCTCTCCTTCTCTTTTGAATGACATCCTAGCTGGATAAAGTGTTCTTGGCTGCATATTTTTCTCATTTAGCGCCTTGAATATATCATGCCAGTCCTTTCTGGCCTGCCAGATCTCTGTGGATAGGTCTGCCGCCAGTCTAATGTTTCCACCATTGTAGGTTATGGACCTCTTGTCCTGAGCTGCTTTTAGGATTTTCTTTCTGTCTCTGAGATTTGCAAGTTTCACTATTATGTGTCGGGGTGTTGACCTATTTTTATTGATTTTGAGGGGGGTTCTCTGTGCCTCCCAGACTTGAATGCCTGTTTCCTTCCCCAGATTAGGGAAGTTCTCCACTATAATTTGCTCCAATATACCTTCTTCTCATCTCTCTCTCTTTCCTCTTCTTCTGGGATCCCAATTATTCTAATATTGTTTTGCTTTATGGTATCACTTATGTCTCATATTCTCCCCCTTGTTATCCAGTAGTTGTTTATCTTTTTCTCAGCTTCTTTATTCTCCATTATTTTGTCTTCTATATAACTAATTCTCTCTTCTCCCTCATTTATCCTAGCAGGTAGAGCTTCCATTTTTTATTGCATCTCATTAATAGCCTTTTTGATTTTGACTTGATTAGATTTTAGTTCTTTTATTTCTCCAGAGAGGGATTCTCTAGTGTCTTCTGTGTTTTTTTCAAGCCCAGCTAGTATCTTTATAATCATTATTCTGAACTCTAGTTCTGATGTCTTACTTATATACATACTGATTATGTCCCTGGCAGTCAGTACTGCCTCTTGTTCTCTTTTTTGAGGTGAGTTTTTCCATCTTGTCATTCTTGCAAGAAGTGGTTGCTTTTCTATTTGTAGAGTTGCAGCTATTCTTTTCTTAGATCTCTATTTGCATTCACAGGTGTTCAGAATGACTTGATAGCTATGTGGCTGAATTCCTGGGACCAGACAAAACTAAGGTTTCCTACTCCTCCGCCATCTTGGACTGTCCTTCCCCAAATGGCAGTTTAAAAGGCATTCCACTCTTTACTTGCATCTCTTGAAGAGCATTAAAGAGAATACAAGGCCAAACTCATAGTCACTCTTGAGAGTTCTTCATCTACCCCTTCTCTTCTATCTGTACCTCTCCAGAGCCTACTGTTAGTCTTCCAAACCCTCTCTTAAGCCACACACCTTTTGACTTTTCACACTCTCTGGCTTTCTTTGTCTTTTTAACTTTTTTATTACATATATGATTTTAGCCTTTCTGGCCAAACCCTCCTGTTTCTCTGAGCCTCTTTGTTTCTAACTACCCATTCTCCTGATTACATCAAAAGACCTGAGAATCTTGCTTAGAATTTCTCAGCTTATGAGTGTGCAAGGGGCTAATGCTGGGGGCATAAGCAGAGGCAGGTGTGGATGCCCAGAAGTTTGAGGGGCAAGAGAGAAGTGGTAAACTGATATGTGAATAAATGATATTCCTGTGTTTTGTGTGAATTGCCTCCTCCAGTACTTTGCACAGGCTAAACACTCGGTTACAGTTCCTTCTTTTGCCTGTACTTGTTTGAAGGTGAATCTCTCACAGAACATATTAACTGTTGAGTTTCCATAGATCTTTTTGTTAGTGGTTTCCCTGGAACCATACCAGCAGAACTCCTGAATCCAAGACAGAATGACCACAAGCAATCAGGGTCCTCTCCTCCTTTCTCTAAGAAATACAAACTGAGAGTGTGGAAGTGGCCTTAGGAGAAAAACATCTCTCTCTACCAGCTGTGAGCTGATCAGAGTGAAAGCAAAAACTATTGCAAAAAAAAGGAAGAATTGATTTGGCTGTCAAATAGTAAGCAAGATAAAAAGCTAGTGGTTCGAGAGTCCGACATTCTTTTGATTGGGGCTGAAATTCCCTCTGTGGGAATTTCCCCCGACTCCCAGACTCAACATTCAACATCTTATAGCTGATGGAATCAGCAAGGGGGTAGGTGGTAGGTGATGGGCCAGGCCTCTTCTTGCTTGTTCTATGAGTCAAACTGTGGACCTTAGTCCCAATAAGTTTGCAACCTCTTGGTAAAAAAACGAAAGCCCCTGGCAGCCTGGAAAAGACAAGGCATTGAACAGGAGGCATCAGAGCCCTGCGTTCATTATATTTTATTTCTTTTGGTGCCAATTTCCAATCACGATTTGCAACTCAGAGCCAGTTTTCTTTTCTTATAGGAGGGATGGTTTGTAGCTAGTTGTTGCAGTGAGGCAGTTTGGTGCTGGAGAGGCCAAGGTGGTAAGGGTGGCAAAAATCCTCCTGCCCATGGATCACTCCTAAATGGAGGAATCCTGAGTCTGTGTAGGTTTGTGTCAAGAAGACTATCCAAGCTGGCAAGGTTGGCAACACTAAAGCGGATTGCAGGTGTACTTTAAAAAATACAGAGGCGTCGAGAATGACAGATCAGGCTAGCTCGGAGCCATCCGTAGGCACAGTCCAGAGGTGGCACCATTTTGGATCAGATAGGTGAGAAAAGAAAATTTCTGGTTGGTTGAGGCAGACCCGGAGGACCTGGAGTCAAGACAGAGAGGATTTCTCTTCCCCTGGAAACAGAAGACATCCCAGAGAGAGGTTCACTAGGGCAGAGGGAAATAGAAAAGGTAAATTAGGAAGGGAAAACTGGAAATGGCAGTAAAATCCAATTTATATGGTAATCCATGCTAAGCTAATGTGGGTATGAGCTTTGGCCGGGCCTGCTGATTTATTAGTGTACAGCCTATGTCCTGACAGCTCCACACCTGCCCTCAAAGGATGTACTACCATCCAGAGGGCCCACCGCCAGGCTTGGGAACGCCCCAGGAGAGGGCCTGGGAAGCATGTTGAGTTTTTGGAGCAGAAAATCCTGGCTGAATGAGTGGAAGGACTGGAAAGTTAGGTCAATCTGGAGAGAAGCATGTGGGGGCTCCTGGGTCTAGTTTCCAGGAGTCTACCCACCCCTGTCCCATCTTTAATAACAGGGCCCCTTCCTCCTTGGCCTCCCTGGCCTCGCTGTCGGGGTCTATGAATCAAACGGCTGGGCACCCCATTGCCCGGCTATCAGGTGTCCCAGAGGTCACCAGCACCTCCTGGGTCCTACTGATTAGTTAAGGATCTCACCTGGGAGCCAGTGGGAGGGAGAAGTGGGAGCCTTGAGCAAGTTTTGTGTTTTTTTCCCCTTTATATCAGGGTCCTTTGATTTTTATAACCTGTTTCTCAATGTCTTCCAGAGGACCTCAAGTTCCCTTTTAAGGTGTCTGACTCTGTCTTCTCCCTCTCTGTGTGCCCTATGCGGGGGCCGCGGCCTCTTTTGATCACTCCTTCTCTGGACTCACAGCTACCCAGTAGGAGGAGACCCTCGGGCCCCCATCTGTGGCCCAGCTCCCTGGGCAGGGCAGCCCCAGCCTGCCTCCCTGGCTTTCCTGGAACAGTTCCATCCCTCCACCTCCAGGGAGGGTTGCCCTGGGAGACGGGGTAGGGGGAGCAAAGAGCCACCAGACAATGGCACTCACAGAGGTTGGCAGAGCTTGGCTCTTCAATATTTATAAGCACTAACTCTAACGGAGGGAGGGGATGGAACATTAGTGGCAATTTTCTTCTGTGTCTTTAGCGCTTTTTTCCTCCCTGAAAATGAGGGAACACAAGAAGGAAGAAAAGGAGCAGTGAAAACAGTTTCTGCCACTTAGCTGCAGGCAAGTGAGAAGAAGCAGGCTGAGGTGCCATCAGATGGCAGAGAGGAACTGGGGCGGGGAGGGACATCTCAGACATTCACAGTAGGGCTTTGCTGATGCTCCCTCCTTCTGCCACCACCTCCAGGATGATGGCCCACTTGCCACTGTTTTTTGGGCTGCTGCAGAGTGTAGGTGACAGGGCATGATGTGCAAATGGGAGAGAGAAAGGCTCTGGGAGGCATCATTGGGGCCAATAGGGAACCGGAAGTTCTACTACCTGGCCTGCCCCACCTATTGACCTTGGGCAAGGTCTTGACTTCTCCCAGGTGTCAGGGCCTGAGTGTACATGGGTGGGCAGGGGATGGGTGCTCTGAGCTCAGGGGTAACTGCTAACTTTTTCTGATGTGGCTTTATCACCTTCCTGTCTACTGTTTGCAACTTACCCACCCTCCAAGGTGCAGCTCACATCACAGCTCCTATGAAAAGCCTTTGATCTCTGCTCGATCCATGGAGCTCCTATGGCAATGACACTTTCACTGACCATTTAGCAATTGATCATGGACTGTCTTGTAGCATTTCTTCCTGCCATCGTCAGTGCATGGTTAAGTCATCTGTTTGACTCTGACCCTGGCTGCGGTCTAGTCAAGTTATATTGGGAGCTCCAAAGGGCAAGGACTGGCTATCTATGGTCTAGAATTCTGCCCTACGCCCAGAACAGTGAAGCTGTTATATTCAGTATGAAGGCCCAGGAGATGCTGACTCTGTGGCATAGCCTTCTCATCAAACTCTTATTCCTCCCTGTGGAGTTACCAGGACATAGAGTTGGGAGCAAGATCGCCTTTTGTGGCTGCCTCAAAAGTGTTTGCTAGGAGACAGCCCTGGGCTGGCAGTGGGGCGGGGCCAGCCTGAAGAAGCCCATCCACCACGTGCACCTCTTGCGCCCTGTCCTGCAAGCCCACGCTTACCAGTGGCAAGGGCCGGGCGGCTGTCTCTCCCATTGGTCCTGCCCCCAAATGTCCCCTTGCTCTCACAAATCCATGATTGGAAAGTTGGCTTCGTTGCGTATCTCCCTCTACTTCCAACCTGCCCATGTACACTGTTATCTTGGTTCCAGAAGGCAGAGTTAACCTCTCAGTGAAATTGTGTGGGAAGAGAGTCTAGTCTATATAATAATTTCATTTTTTTAAAAAAAGAAAAGAAGAAAACAGGCAATTCCAAGGTTTCAAGGAGCACGGTGTAAATTAGCGAGCTCCCCAGCCCCGTGGTGAGAGAGCCACGGGAGCATTTGAGCAGGTCCAGCTCGGAGCCCCGGGAAGGATGGCGGCCTGGCCCCACTAGCCAAGTCTGGGCTGAGCCCTGAGAAGCAGCAGAGCACTCGTAACCTGGAACCAGGACCTGGGAGAGCTGGGAGATGAGAACTCCGACACAGGGCAGCCTCTCTTCCTTTCCTTTCTTCTTTTATCTCGCTTTTCATATGGTGCTGTCTTTCTCTCCTTTGAGAAGATACCACCCCCCTAACCCAAAACCCTGCTTCTGGGGCTCTCTGATGTGTAGCTAAACAAACTTTGGACCTTCACACCCAATTTACCGAGTTTAAGCCTGTGATGCATCAGTGCATCACAAGTGCATGTGGAGTGTCTCTGGGAAGGGAGGAGACACACAGGGCCAGTGTCTGCCCCTGGGGAAGGGAGCTGATAGCCGGGGAGCATGGGGAGGGTGGGGACCCTTTTGTACTTCTTGAGTGTCATGTACATGTCTTGCCTGTGAACAGCAATAACGCTAATTAATAATCAACTCTATCACCCCCAAAGAGTGGCAAAGGTCGGGGGCAGGAGGGAGGTGCAGTCCCATCCCAGTAGGACTTGGGGTCTCCTCCTGGGACTTCCTTCAGATCCCCCATGGTCCTGAGTCAGCTCAGTCCTGTGGGCTTACCAGACTTAGGCGAAGCAGGGTCATTCTTGCTGTCTAGTCAGAGGTTCTGTTTTCCCCTTACTGAGAGAGCCTCTGAGTGCAAGCAGGCAACATCTCATTTGTGAAAGCATGAAAACCAATAGCAGTAACATAATGGCCCCTAATTATCTGAGAAGGAGAGAGAGGGAAAGAAAACCCCATCGCCTTGCTCTGTCTCTCATACTTGCTCCCATCTTTGTTCAGAGGTCCGTCTATGTGTGTCTGGTGGTAATATTGGCTTGGGGAGTCCGGGGGAACTCCCAAGGGAGGTCAGGAGCCAAGTCTTTCTGACTAGCGCTGCATGGCTCTGAAATTGCCTTGCTCAGACTAATACTCTTTGATGAGGATATCAAAACTCAACTCCTGGGGTGCCTGGGTGGCTCAGTTGGTTATGCATCTGACTCTTGGTTTCGGCTCAGGTCATGATCTCACGGGTCCTGGGATTGAGCCCTGTGTTGTGCTCCCCGCTCAGCAGGGAGTCTGCTTGTGTTCAACTTCATAATATACATGACTGTTTTAATATAACAGTATTTTAGGTATTTGTTAGTAAACTTATGTAATCTCTTTCAAAAATTTTTTTAAGTAAAATTTATGTTCAAGAAGATTTCCATTTTTAGCCTGGGGCCTTAACTATCCCTAAAATGCAGCTGCTTCTGCCTCTCCCCCGGCAGGTGCTTGACCACAGTGAGTTATGAGGGAGGCATCTCAGTGCATGTCCAGCCTAGGCTGGGATCATGAGGAGTACTCGGTGAATATTTGTTGAATGAATCAGGTGGTAGAATGTGACACTTTTAAGATACTTTAGGCATGGAGATAAGTTGCCATCAGTGGGGCATGTCTTAGAGAACATTCTTAGCTGCCAATAAATTGCTTTAACTCGGGCTAGTTGAGACAGAAGAGGAAGTTGAACAGATACTAGGTAGCTCACAGAATTGTCACAGCAGGTGTCTCAGCTTGCCCCAGTGACACTGCGTCCCTGACCCTGGACTCTGCTGGCATCCCTCTTGTGACCACCAGAACGAATGCTCCCCGTCTCTGTTTCTTTGCATCACTAGCTTCTGATTCATGGCTTGGGAAGGATGCGTCTGATTGGGCCAGCCTAGGCGTATGTTCCTGCCTGTGCCAATTATTGTCATCACCCTTCCCTACCCATTCATTCTCCACCCTTTTCTGGCAATCTCCTGTCCCCAGGGCTGATCCCATAGACTGCTCCACCTAGACTCCCTCGCTGTCAGGTTTCCATTTGCTTAGACCAATGGCAGGCACCAGAAGGAGACTGAAGGACGAGTGGAGAGAGAGAAGCCGGGTGTTTCTACCGCTAGTTACTCTGTCTGACTTCAGCACAGAAGTTCTGGCGGTAGGCGCATCCCTCCCAGACTTAGCTCCCCCTGAGTGGCAGCCTCAGGCACCACTCTTCCTCACCTTGCCTGCCCCCTCACCCAGGCCAGCTTCCTACTGTTGTTGGTCTCTGACTGCCACGGGCCCTTGACTGGCTCCTTCAGCCCCTCCCATATCACTATAGGTGGTCCCTTTTAGTAACCTCTCTGGTGAACCCCATCTGAGTGTGCCTTCTGTTTCTCATGCCCCGGAAAAAAGATGCTGAGAGAGTAAGCATCTGGCATTTCAGCTTCTAGGTGGGAGGTGTTCTCTGCTTCCCAAGGCTCATGAGGTGGGAGATTCCTTGAATTTAGGGAGGGATAATGATGGGCACTCTCACCACCTCTGCCCAATACTGTGCTGGAGGTTTTCACTAGTTCAATAAGGCAAGGGAGAGAAACAAAAGATGTAAATCTTGAAAATAAGCAAGTACAACTCTTCATTCACAGATGTAATAACTGTATGCATAGACAATCCCAAAGAATCTACAAACTATTGAAATTAATAGCTGGATTTAGCAAATATCAGTGTTCACAAGGTCAATATACAAAAATATCAGTTGAATTTCTTGATACTAGCAACAAACAATTGGACAATGAGATTTTTTTCAATGCTATTTACAAGGAATGCAAAATGATGCAGCTGCTACAGAAAACAGTACGAAGGTTCCTCAAAAAATTAAAAATAGAATTGCCGTGTGATCCAGCAATCTCACTTCCTGGTATATATCCAAAAGAGCTGAAAACAGGATATCAAAGAGATATTTGTCTATTGATGGATGAGTGGATAAAGAAAATGTGGTCTATACGTACAATAGAATATTATTCTGCATTGGACGCCTGGGTGGCTCAGTTGGTTAAGCAACTGCCTTCGGCTCAGGTCATGATCCTGGAGTCCCAGGATCGAGTCCCACATCGGACTCCCTGCTTGGCGGGGAGTCTGCTTCTCCCTCTGACCCTCTTCCCTCTCGTGCTCTCTGTCTCTCATTCTCTCTCTCTCAAATAAATAAATAAATTCTTAAAAAAAGGAATATTATTCTGCATTAAAAAAGAAGGAAATCATGTTATACACTACAATATGGGTGAACCTTGGGGACATTATGCTAAGTAAAATAAGCCAGTCACAAAAAGACAAATACAATATGATTCCACTTATATGAGGAACCCAGAGTAGTCAAATACATCGACATGGAAAGTAGAAGGTGGTTCCTGGGGCCTGAGGAGAGGGGGAAATGGGGTGTTGTTCAGTGAGTGTAGAGTTTCAGTTGTGCAAGATGAAAAAGTTCTAGAGATCTGCACAACAATGTGCATGTAGTTAACGCTATTGTACTTTTTTTAAAGATTTTATTTATTTGTTTATTTGAGAGAGCGAGAATGAGAGAGAGAGAGAGAGAGCACATGAGGGGGGGAGGGTCAGAGGGAGAAGCAGACTCCCCGCTGAGCAGGGAGCCCGACGTGGGACTCGATCCCGGGACTCCAGGATCATGACCAGAGCCGAAGGCAGTCGCCCAACCAACTGAGCCACCCAGGTGCCCCATACTTTTGTTTAAGGTAGTAGATTTCATTATGTGTTTCTTACCACAATAGAAAAAAGGTTATTTACAGTAGCATCAAAAATATCAAATAGCTAGTAATAAACCCCACAAAAGATGTGCAAGACCTCTACACTAAAGATTGTAAAACACTGGTGAGAGAGATTGAAGAAGAAGTTTTGAGAGTTACTATAGCGCTGTAACAATTAAGATCGTGTGGTATTGGTGCAGGAGAGACAAATAAACCCATCAGTGGGACAGAATAGAGAATCCAGAAATACACCCACACATATTCAGTCACAAGATTTACAACAAAGGCTCCACTGAAAATCAGTGGAGAAAAGATGGTTTTTTTCAATAAATGGTACTGGAGCAATTAGGTATCTGTGGAGAAAAAAATGAGCTTTGTCTTTTACCTCAGTACCATAGACGAAAATTAGTAGTTGGTAGATCATAGACCAATGTGAAAGATCCAACAGCAGAGTTTCTGGAAGAAAACATAGGGGATATCTTCATGACCTTGGGGGTATGCCAAAATTTCTCAAACAGCACTCAGAAATACAAACCCTAAAAGAGCAGAGAGACGGATTGGACTACATTAAAATAAGATCTTTTTTTTCCCCCATCAACAGTCATCATTCAGGAAGTGAATAGGTAAGCCACAGACTAGAAGAAGATATTGAAAGCACATCTAATAAAGAATCTGATTTTTTTAAGGGCAAAAGCATTAACAGGTACTTTCTAAGAGAAGATATCCAGATGACCAATGATCATATGAAAAGGTCCTCAACACTATTATTCATCAGAGGACTGCAATGAGAACAACAGTGAGACGCAATTACACACCCACCAGAATGGCAAACACGAAAAGAACAGCAGAAGCAAGTCTTGCAAAGATGGGGAGCAATCTGAATTCTCAGACATTTCCGATGGAAGTAGGAATTTGCTCACTTTGGAAAACTATTGGGCAGTATCTACCTAAAACCTAAATGTAGTCCACTCTATGACCCAGCAGTTACCCTAGTAGATATTTATCTGAAAGCAACCAAATAGGTGCGCTTCCCAAAATCATCGAATATTCACAGCAGCAACGGAATACAACACAGCAATAAGAAAGAACCCAGATACCAGGCCATGACATAGAAGAATTCACAGACATTATACTGAGTGGAAGAAGTAAAAAAAAAAAAAAAAAAAAGAATATACACTCTTTGACCCCATTTACAAGAAAGTAACGTAAAACTAGTCTATGGTTATAAAGATCAGAATAGTAGTTAGCTAAGGGGGTAGGGAAAAGTAAGTATCTACTAAGAAAAGGCATGAGGGAACTTTCTGGGGAGATGGATGTATTCTAGATCTTCATCTCGTTGGCATACATGTGTAAAAAGTCATAGAACTCTACTCAGTATTTGGGTAATTACTTGTAACAAGTATACCTTAAGTTGCTTACAAAAAATATTATTTATTTATTTATTTTGAGAGAGAAAGGGAGAGAGCCAGTGCACCAGTGGGCAGTGGCGGGGGTGGGGAGGAACAGAGGGAGAGAGAGAGAATCATAAGCAGGCTCCATGCTCAGTGCCAAGCCCAATGCAGGGCTCGATCTCACGACCCCAAGATCATGACCTGAGTTGAAACCAAGAGTCAGACGCTTAACTGACTTGGTCACCCAGGTGCCCCTGAGTACTTTCATTTTTTAAAAGAGGAAAGGGGCTCAGAGGTCAGGTAGAAAAAAAGATGGATGTCCATCCAGGTCCTGGGAACAGCAATCTTCGTTCCAGCAGAAGACATGGGTGGAAAGTGGTGGGGTTATTTGGTGTATCACGGGGCAGTGTAAACTCGGTCAGACCCCCTCTGAGTGACCCCCGGTCTGCACCATCAAATCCCATACTGGAATCCAGGGATTCAGGGTGGGCAGAAAGCCTCTCCTGGCTGGGATGATCAAGTCGCAGATTCCTGGCTGTTGGGGAGCACTTCCGGGCACGGCAAGGCGTCTGTAGCTGCTTTTCTTGCACATTGGCTCAAGTTCAGGTGCAGACATTTCCACGGTATTCCCGGTGAGGCCCCACCCTCCATGCTGAGGCATGCTTGCGTGTAGCCAAAGCAGGACTGGGTCAGCAGGGTGGGTCAGAGATGCGCCTGAATGAGGGGGAGGCCCTGGGTGGCACCCTGCACCCTGCCCTTTCCCTGGGGTTCTGGGTCAGGGCTATTCAACGTGTGGTCCGTTACTGGAGTCTGTCCACAAACTGATACTCACACGGTGATAGGGCATGGAAACCAAGAGTAGGCACCGAGAAACTTTTATAGCCATAGTGCTCTTTGGCCTCTTAAATTTATGTTATAGAATTGGGGCTTGTACGTTGTATAGCTTTTGTGGTTTTCATTTCATTTTTCTAATTTGTTTTCATCGTGTTTTACAAAAACACAGGACTGTGATGAATTGGACATTTTTACAAAGAGAAGCTCGTCTTCCATCACAAGTAGCTCGAGGAGCATTTTCGTAAATGCTGAAGGGGTGAGTCCTAACAGAACATACGGATGAGCTCAGGTTGGGTCTCTGGGAAGTCGGGGGCTGCTTGACGCCTGCACTTGGCCCTTTTTAGAGACATTGGGCGAATGGGCCTAATTGACGTTTCCATAGTTACCAGCCGCCCCCAGGAGAACAGAGCAGATCTTAAAGGGAAAAAGCAGGCACGGGCAGAAGTCAGGAAGGTGGGGAGGAGGAGTCTGGGCCGGAGAGGGTGGACGCCCCTCTGCAGCGCTGCAGCTCTTAGCTGTTGTCTCCGTCCCAGGGCCAGATGCCCGGGGGCCCAGTGATGCAGCTTTCCATGGAGGACACTGAGGTAGCTGACAAGAGGCCTTCCACACAGCTGGAGGGAGTACCCTTCCGGGGCCCCACGCTGGCCCAATCCCAGTACCCCCTCCAGGAGAGACACCAAGCAACCCGCTGTGTGTGGGTCTCCACCCTGAACAGAGTTGGCAATCAGGGGAAGATGGCAGGAAGGTTCCTATACCAGCTCCGCCCCCTTTCCTGCCTCTGCTTCTCTGCTATTGGACCAACCAGCCACTTCACGGACTCACTCCCTTGCTCAGGTCTTCATTCATCCACTCAACAGACATTTCTAGAGCGCTTACTTGGGGCCAGGCACTGTTCCAGATGCTGAAGATGGAGCAGAACCCAACCAGAGAAAAGTCCCTGCCTTCATGAAGCTTGTATTCTAATGGGAGAGGCAGACCATAAAGGCATAAACTATAATGTCAGGTGAGGTCCGTTCCATTGGCCTCAGGGTGTGCATCGGGCCAGGAAGGGCTGCGGTGACGGTGGAAGATTTACACACAGTCGTTAGTGCTTGCAGGGATCTGGAGGGCAAGAGCACAAGCCATAGAGAGAAGGCTGGGCTTGGCCCCATGTGCAGCGAGCGCTGCATAAGCCGGGACTCAATAAATGCTTGTCAATGGAATCGGTGGGGCCGTGGAAATCAACGCTTTCTGAGTCCCTCCTGGGCCACATCTGCACGTCCCTGAACCCCCCGGAGAGACCCTTCATACCCATTTGGTTTCAGGCGTGACGTGGGTTTCCACACACCATCTCAAAGCAGATGTCCCCCTCTTACGAAGTGGCAGAAAGGGTGCGGTCTGGGATCCACCCAGGAGCCCGCCAAGGCCTCCAGCCACTAGGCGGCGCTGTTGCCACTCTTGAGCTGTGAGGTAGGAAGTTCGAAGCCCAGAGGAGGACCTGTATTGCCTTAGGAAAATACTTGGATTATGTGAAATAAGAAGCAGTCCGCCTCAGAATTATAGGGTCATGAATCACTCTGGGGGAAAAAGGGGCCAGGGGCACAGGAGACTTGGGACGTGAGTTTACAATCTCTCCAGAAGCCCTTTGATGGAATTACAGCCTCATAACTCACTGTTGCCTGCTCTTTCGCCCAGCCTGGCCTGAGCTCTTACTCGGGGGGCCCCAGGAAGGCCAATCCGGGTGTCAGCGACGGGAGAGTCCCTTGGCAGAGGCTTTAAGCAGCCCTTTAGGCTCTCTGGGCAACATGAGGGGTGCTGGGTGCTGACAGCTGGGTCTTAATGTTAGAGATCCCGCCAAAGTGAGTTCCAGGAAACAGAGACTGAAAAGAACAGCTGAAGAGCTACAGGACCCAAACACCAGATGGAACGGGGTCTGTGGGGTTCCGTGGGGGTGGGGGACAGTGACATTCTGCAAGGTGCTTTGGAACCACATGGTAAGGACCCTGGATCTCTCTTCAGATGAGGTGGAGTGGCATGAGGGTGCCCTGCTTCTCCCTTGTTGGGCCATGTCTGCAGTTGGTCCTTTTACAAAATGGCGACCATCAGCCTCTCATCGGGGAGGAAACACACAGCAGGGCCACAGAAGAGCTCAAAGACTGAGAACAGCTCATTTGCTGAGGGAGGTGGCACTGACCTTCCTCCAGCTGAGAAGATGTGCCCATGGGAGGAGGAGGGGGTACTACCCATATGCCTACCCTCCCCTGGCTCTAATTGCAGCGTCTGTCATGTCCGGGTTAAAAAAGAAAAGGGCCACCAGAAGCAGGTTTCAATGGCAAGTCAGTGAGGCACTGTTAAAAATAGCTACTTTTCCTGAGGTGTGCTTACTATGCATCAGACATTGTGCACATAATCACACTTAACTCGTACAACTTTCTCACAAATTCTTTCCACTTCACAGATGAGGGGAGTGAGGCAGAGAGACAGACTTGTTGAAGGTCCCACAAGCCCACAGTTAGGTGTGGTGTATTGGAGATTGGAGTCCTCTGTAGCTATGGTGCATGCTGCCAGGGTCTTATCCCTGGGAATGGCGGTCCCTAAGTCTGTCAGCTAAATTCCCATTCGAATTCTGTTCTTCCCTCCCTGCTTCAGTTCCCAGTTGCAACCCAGTACCCATCTTTGCTCATTTTTCTCTGCAGTGTCCTTTGTATTTCCAATACTATGGTGAAAATCGGGCAACCCATCAGTGGGGGAGAGGGGGACTTTGTTTAATGTCTGTTATAACAGCACAATCACTAAGAGCATTTGTGTCAGAGGCAGAGAAACCTAGGCTCACATGTCAGTTCTCTTAGCTCTCTTACTCGCCATGTCAGGCACTGAAGTGGTTATTGATGTGAGCCTCAGTGTGCTCATCTATAAAATGGGTATAGTAATGGCAACTACTGCATAAGGCTGGATCCTGAGAATTGAGTGAATGACTTCACTTTATGAAATCATCTCTCTGAGGAAGTCTTTGTGGCCTGGGAAGTGACAACCCTCAGTCATTGGGCATTGAATCAGGGTTATAGTCCTACCCAGCTCTTGGGTTTTCTTCTTTCTCTACTCCAAGTGTCTTATCAGCACTACATTTATGAAAGGACCTAATTTTTTTTTTTAATTGATAGGATACAGAAGACTACGGTCATTTAGAAACCTTGTCTTCAGGATCAGTTTGCCTTCGTGACGTGACCTTCCACAAGTACCCGATCTTGTGGCCTAGTACTTCAGAGAAAACCCTGGGCATTTATCTTGTTACTCTGTAGTCAGTGTTCAGTTCAGAATAAAAGAAATGTAAAAGCTGGTCTATTAATTGAGTTGAGGAGGCATAAAAGAAGGTAAAATTCTTAGGGAATAAAATTATCAAGTACATATCAGCACTGATCTGTTAAAATAAAGTGCTGAGTGGTGCGTTAGAGACAATTAGAGGCTACAGCCTCCGGGATGAGGTGCTAATTGGGTGGTGTGCAAGAGGAAGGCGGAAGGTGCCAGGAAGGTTACATTAGCAACAAGTCCTTCTGAAAAGTCACTTGCGAACCTGATGAGTCACCAAGCCAGTGCACGAGTCCAGCCCTCACCAGCACCCGCGTCTCGGCGTCGCTTCAATGGTCTTTCCTTATCTCGCACATGTCACAACTTTCAAGGTGGAATAAGACGTGGGGAATAATGGGAAGGAGGTACAAAGGTCGCGCCTGGAGCCGGTGACAGAAGTGACACAACAGTGAAGAGGTAGAAGGAAAAGTGAGGGCTCTTACCGAGAAAGCAACTTTTTGAAATGACTTTAATCTTGCTTTTATAGAATTATTAAGGGTTTTAAAGGACTCCGCATTGTGCTGCAGACTTCCTTGTGTCCACCTTCTAACCTCTTGACCCACCTTTCAACCCCGGCTGTTGCCATAGCAACGAGGGGGCAGGCACAGTAGCCTGAGGGCACCTGCCTGAGGGACAGACCCTGTAGCCACCTGGTGTTCTTGGAGAGCTGCTCTGCTCCTACCCCGCAGGTCCCTGGGGGCGGGGGTGGGGGGGACCCCAGTAGCCATTCCTGCAGACTTGCAAACCTCGGAGTCTGTGGCACAAATGGCCCATGCGCGACCTGTGAGCACATTCTGAGGGGGCACTCTCCTGTTCTGAGGGGCCCGAGGGAGACAGCATCCTGCTGCCCACAGTGGGGACCCGCTCGATGACTCACCCTTGAGTTGGCTTGTCCTTATTCCCCTGCCTCCACTTCGGTTTCTCAGGACCACTTCCCCAAATCAGCCACCTGCTCACAAGCCCTTGTCTCAAGTTCTGCTTTGGGGGGAAACTGAGCCACTAATTGTTTTTAGTTCTTCATTTCTGTACTTTATTGGGAAGCTTTTGTCTCTACTTGCATTTCAAGATTTGGGCAGTTGAAAGAGCCTGGCACTGTTGGCTCTGTTCATTTATTTCACGAACGTTTTTAGGGTGACTACCATATGCTGTCCCACAAGCTAGGGCCGGAGAGAGAACACGCGGGATTCTTCTTCAGGAAGGTTGTCACTCGGTGCCAAAAGCTACGGTCCATTAAAAAACTCATGAGATGTTGGGACTTGCTCCAAGTGCTTTGTAACCCTTGCTTCCCTGGATCTTCTGTGAGGAAGGTGTTATTTTTCTCATCCTTACAGATGAGAAAATCGAGATTTGGAACCAGTTAGGAACTCACCCAGGGTCACACCATTATTCTCTATAGAGAATGTTCGGGCTGCCGAGGGGGGATTAGGAGACTGGTTTGGGGGATTGAAGTCCAGCTGGGTGAATGGGTGTGCTCATGCAGTTCTGAGTGAGTGGCTTACCCCCAGAGGCAAACTATAGAGGAAGAAGGGATGAGATGCAGTGTGGAGTTGGGGGCAGTGCGGGCTGCGCTCAAGGGGGATCTGGTCTTTTTAGGGCAGGAAACTGGATGTGCTCCGGGTGAAGGGGGCAGAGAGTGCATCCCTAGTGACCTGCTAGCTTCCCCTTCATGACCCGTTGGCTTCCTGTGCTCCCAGGCCCTGCCTTTGCATCCCTAGAGTTAGACAGGCTTAATCAGGAAATGGCTGGGGACTGTGGCCCGGGTCTGTGCTCCAATGTGGAACAGGGGCAAGAAGGGCCCCTCTCTGGCTGGGGAGCATGAGTTCCTCCCCTGCCTGCATTTCAGAGGGGGGTCAGGCCTTTCTTAGCATCAGGCAGCAGTAAGTGCATCTATGTGTGGACAGGCCTTTCCAGGCCTCACGAGACATTGCTGTTTGTCCTAAGGGGGGCTGCCATCTTGAGTAGGACTTGTGTTGAGAACACGGTCTGTGCCCCTAGGAAGGACGACTTCTCTGCTTTCCTGGAAGTTGACCACTGATCAAAATCCAAGTATATAGAAAACTCTAGGTTATGTTTTAAAACAACCTTGGCTTGGGGGCCCCTGGGTGGCTCAGTTGGTTAAGTGCCCGACTCTTGATTTTGGCTCCGGTCATGATCCTCAGGGTCGTGAGACTGAGCCTCATGTCGGGCTCCGCACTGGGCGTGGGGCCTGCTTGAGACTCTCTCTCTCTCTGCCTCCTCCCACCCCGCCCTGGTCGAACACGCTCTCTCTGTGTGTCTCTAAAATAAACAAACAAACATACCGATAAAATGACCTTGCTGGATTCACCCCCTAGAAAGCAAGTATAGCTGCTTCTTCGGGCAGTCGGGGGTGTGAGTGCCGCGATGTCCACCTGAGGCTGGAAGCCCCTGACCACTGCAGGCGTCTGGGTGAACAGCAGACAGAAAACTTCCAGCAGAGAGCTGGCTAAAGTCTGTCCTTCCTGACCCTCTTCCCCTTCCTCATTTCTCTCTCCCGAGAGCCTCTCTGCCATCCACTTCCCCTTTTCTCTCTTCTCTATGAGATTTGTTTCTTCTTTTTTCTGAGTCTTCCCCCTTCTTCCCCAGTCTGTCCAAAATCCAGCTCAGGAAAATCAGGAACTTCCACAAAATGAGTCACATTGACTGTAAATAGCTAATAATGTCTTAAAAAAAAAAAAAAAGAAAAGAAAAGACTTATGTCAAAGGAATAATTCTCTGTGGGTGGAAGGTGAGATTTCCTCTATCAGCTATCTGCTAAGGGGCTACCTAGTGGTCAGGTTAAATTTCTAGTACCCCGTAGCAGTTGGGACAGTCCCCACCTCGGTGACTTAAAACAGCAAAGACTCAGTTTCCACTCAGGCTACGTGACTAGCAGTGTCATCCGGTGTCTCTGCTCTGCATTGTCACTGTCCTCACTGTCCAGTGCTCATATGCCATCGGCAAGTGGCTTGGCTGGCCTGCCTTTATCGGGGTGGGAAGCCGTTGTGCTCGTTCAGGGAGGGAAGGTGCTTATTGTTGAACAGTGACACAATCTACCAGCGATCCTGGTGCGCGGCCCACCCTCATACGCCTGCCCCCGCTGCGGCACGTGCCCCCTGCAGCCTCGCAGGCTTGGGGGCAGCATTCAAGGTGGCAGTTCTGTTAAAAGAGACGCAGGACGGGTTTGGAGCAAGGGATTGGTGGGGAAGTGACCCGCCCCTGCTTCCACTCATTCTGCTCGGCCAGGGGGCGGCTCTGCCAACCCTGGGAGAGGTTCTGACCGCAAGGCGTGGCTCCCTTCACCTGCAAAAGAGAGCCACTGGCTGGCTGCAAGCCCAGCCACTCGTCTCCTAGAGATAAATATTCACGGAGGGGGTGTGGCCTGATATGGAAAATAATGGAGACGTGTTAGTTGGGTGGGGAGATGAGCCAGGGACCACCTTTGTGGTCGGTTGCTTTCTCCCAGTCCTGCTGCCCACATTCTCCTGCCCACCCAGTCATCATTTACGGAACACTCGCTCTGTGCTGGACACTTGCTAAGCTTGGGTAACATAAATTCAGCTGATACGGTCTCGGCCTTCAACAATCTCGCAGTCTAATAATCAAAATACATTCGTGTCCCTTTTCATAAGATGCTAGATGTTTACTCTTTGGCAGTGAATAAATAAGGCATCTGTTACAGAATGAATTGTGTCCCCCCCCACCCAAATTCAGTGCTAACCCTCAATGTGACTGAATTTAGGGAGAGGGCCTTTAGGGAGGTAATTAAGGTTAAATGAGGCCCTAAGAGTGGGGCCCTAACCTGACAGGACTGGTGCCCTTATAAGAAGAGCCTGCGAGGACACAGAAGGTAGTTCTGTGCAAAGCCTGAAAGAGAGCTGCCCCCAGAAACCAATCCTGGCACCTTGATCTTGGGCTTCCAGCCTTCAGAACCGCGAGAAAACAAATATCTGTTGTGTATTCTGTTATGGCGGCCTGAGCTGACTAATACGGCATCCCTTCTAAATTTGTGACTGAGGCCCTGGGCCGGATCCACTCTTTTGTCTGTACAATATCATTTTTATGACTAATGATGACACCACATGCACGTGTGACCCTTTGTGGTGCTCAGGAGCTTCTCACTTTTGTTCTCCAAGCAGCCTTCCGCACGATCTCCTGGGTTTCACTGAGCAGTTAGAAGTGTCTTCAGGTCGTGGAGAAGGAAACCAAATCCCAGAGAAGCGGTGAGCTCCAGGTCGTGGTGGCTGGTCGTGCTGAAGCATGACATCATGCAGGTGAAGGGGTCAGTGGGTGTGGCAGGAACTGGATCGTGTGTGGAATCTGATTTGAAGCTCTGGACTGAGACCATCGTCCCCACCACGGCCTGCCTCGTTATTTAGGAAAAGAGAGAAATATCCTTTCCCTGTTAGTTGGAACTACGGGAAAAAAACCACCACCAGTCTGGTCTCAGTCCATGAGTTTGTGCTGGGTCTTGAGGTCGCCAGTTCCCACTTTCCCTCCTAGGTGTCATCTGTTCCCTCGTTGTCCCAAGGTTGAAGCGCTCCCTGGTCATTGGCTGTAGGAGGGAGCGTCTCTGGGGAGCCGTGCTTGCCCCTCATTTCAGGAGGGCTCTCTTTTGGCAGGCGCGGGGCAAGCCAGGGCTCACAGACTTCGCACCAAGTCACCTCCTGCCTTTTCTCTCTGGGCCCCAGAGGTCCCATCTTGGTGACACCCCGGGGGCTCTGCTTTGAAGGCTGTGGAGGAGCCTGAGGCCTGGGGGTCGGGGTAGGCCGGGAGGTGGGGAGGACAGGATTTGCTGTTGGCGGCCCGGGGTCTGTCTCACTTCTCCCCACCCCGTCTCCTAACTCCTTTTCCTCACTTACTCTCCCCGCTTCGCTGTTTCTGTCTCTCATCTTCATCCTGCTTCCTTCCTGTTCTCTTCTCATGGATTTCACTTTGAATTATAAGGCTGTTGGAGACATGGAGCTCAACCTTCTCTGGCTGCTGCCTTGAGCTCAGAGAGACAAAAGGATCTGCCCTAGGGCAGCCAGGTGAATGCAGAGGGCGCAGAGTCCCCGGGCTTCCCTTCCCCCTCACGCTACCCCCTGGAGGCCAGTGTGGACCACAGACGGACTCGGGTGGCAGGTGGACAGCCGTGCCTGCTCCCCGCCTCCACTGCCCCCCTTCCCGTTCTCTTTCTCTCCCTATCCTGCTTCTACGCCAGAGGTGCAACCGGGCTCAGGATTTCCACCCTCTATCCAAATGCTGGAGGTGGGAGAGACTGATGAAATGACTTACACTAAGGCGTAGCTTGCCAAGAAGACTTACAGCAGGGACGGCAATTCGTGTCCTCTCTGGCACCAGCTCTGGTGGGCTCGTGGCGTGTGCCTGGAAGGCCGTGTTGAGAAGGATTCAGAGGTTGATCCGGCTTCATGTGGAAGTGATGACTGTCGACAGCCCTGGCTGGTAGCGTGCGTTATCACCTCCAGAGAGGTCTGCTTTGTAACTGCAGACAGAGCCCTAAGTAAAAGACTGTACCTCTCTGGTGGTTGAGTTTAGGTGTCATGAGCTGGAGAGAGAAGCTGCTGCATCTGTGCACCGCGGAGGCCTACTTACGGCCAACCTTCCCCTCTCCCTGCTTCTAGCCAGACGCACGAAGAAAGACCCAAATCCCAAACTGCATTTTTATTATTTTTTAATAAACTTTATTCTATATTACAAATAGGTTTTTTTCTTGTTCTGAACTGCAAAATAGGAATGCCTTATATTTACATACACAGGTATACAATTAATTATAACAAAGGTACAGAAGCTTGCCTTTACCAAGTTACAACTGGGCTCCAATTTAAATAGCATAGGTTTCCTTTTTAAAAACTTTATTTTTTTAAATCTTTTTTTTTAATCTTACTAGGATACTCTTTTTTAAAAATCAAAACCAGAAGACCCTCTTCCTCTACTACAGTCCATCCACCTATCTTTGAGGCTCATTATAACACTGTTGTCTAAAGATATGCTTTGCTTTGTTCTAACAAAGGGCCAGTGTTCAAGGTGGGAGCTTTATGGAAACAGAGGTGGGATGGGGCTGGACGGGGGTGACCAGAGCAGGAGTGACCTGCCCTACCTCCTTCAACGGCCTCTCGCCGAGACTCAAAGGCCTCCGCCTGTTCCTCAAACAGCCCACTCATCCTTCCCTGTTTCTCCTCTTCCCTCCAGCATCGGACTTGACTCTGGGTCGTGTGACCAGGCCAGACCCTGCCCCACCTACGCCTCGGCTCACTGAGCCGGTCTCTGTTGCTGGTACCCTGGAGTTGCTGGTTACTATGGTGACTGGGCAGGACCCTGCTGGAGGAGATGGGCTGGTCCTTACCAGCTCAGGTGGGGAGGAGGCCAGCTGCACCCAATCCTTCCTGTCCATGTCGGGGCCTGGGGGTCTTGTTCTTGTTCAGCATCGCCATCGCATGACTAAGCAAGGACCTCAGGCCTCAGGGACACCAGACCCAGGCAGGGAGTGATGGGTGGGGGGAGGGTCATCTACTCTAAAACACAAAAGTCATTGGTTTCCAAATGGAAACAAGATTCTTTGAGGTAAACTAGCTTTTCTTTTTAAAGAACAGAAGGTTTAACGAGCCAATGGCTGGGGAGAACATCAGGGAAAGGAGGAGAAAGGAGAGCACACGAGACACGTATCGCATCTTGGTCACGGGCCTGAACCGCATCCACTAGTCCTATCTGGTAAGCGGTCGCGCTTGGTTAAGTGTCCTTTGCACTGCTCTTTAACTGTATCCTCTGTTTTGAATTCCACTCTTGGAAGGGAGCCCTTCCAAAATGTGCTTGAGTCATAAGATCAAAGACACTAACAAAAGAAGTTCTAATTCCAGTTAAAAAGAAATGGTAGAAGATGAGCTGCATAGAATGTGTCTATTTGCCATGAGCGTTTGCCCTCTCGGGGGAGGGGCCTTGGTCCCTCCATGACCAATCCTGAACTGAGCCTCCCTACGGATTGAGGGAAGCGATGGGGACTACAGGGGGGCTCAGCAACACCAGGGGCGGCCCAGAGAGCCGAGACTGGACAAAGCGAAAGGACGTGAGGAGAAAGGACAGTGGGGCACACCGGACAGAGGGCATACGGCCCCCCTCCCACCTCACTACCTCTGCCAATGAGGACAGAAACCTCTTTTCATTTATTAATTAGGGATCTTGTTTTGTTTAGCTTTGCTTAGCTGGGGTAGTCACCGGTCTACTCAGGGAATTTAATTGGGACTCTAATGAGTATGTATCACTTTTACAACCAAAAAATCCTGTATATTTTATAAAGTTGGATAACTTCCCCTAATTTAAAAAAAAAATTTTTTTTTTTTAATCAGGGAGCAAAGACTTGTAGTTTAAAAAAAAGGGGGGTCTCTCTTGAAAGTCTGAAACTTTTACTATAGAGATTCCTTCGTGAACGGGAGGAATGTTTTCTCTGTTTTCCAGCGGAGGGCTTTGCCGCTCTCAGAGCACCGTGAGGACAGAGGCTCATGGTTTCCCAGCCTCCCCCGGGAGCTGCCTCTCCGTGTCACCTGTGACTGTACCTCAGCTTCCCCGATCTGTAAGGGCTCTCGTTGGCCACACCTGTGGGAGGAGAGGGGCAGCGTCGCAGGTTCTAGCCACATCCCAGGTGCCCGGGAAGCACCCAGAATATTAGCAGCCATGGAGGCTGCTTCCCCAGGCATGTCCACACCTGGGGAATATCCTGACCCATTTTTTAACAACAGGGGAGCCCCCCCCCCCCTCAGCCCCAAGGCTCTCCTCATCCCTTGCAAGTCACAGGTGAAGAGTTTTGTTTCTTCCTTCCAGCAGTTTGGACTTGACACCCACACCTGGGCTCCCTCCTTAATCTCCAACGCTTAACGTATACAAACAAAAAATAACCTCAAACTCCAAGTAAACAGTCCACATACAGGTTAAAGAAAAAGGGACCGGCTGCGGGGCCAGGGGCCCTCAGTCCCCTGAGCTAAATGCTGACAGGAGGCGTGAGGGGCTGACAGGAGGTCCTTGACGTGAACTAGGAGCAAGAGAAAAGCCCGGGAAGGAGCCAGGGTCGGCCTGGGGCAGGGTCTTCTCCTGGGGACTCTGGTACCTGGAGGTTATTCATGCCTAGAAATGCCTCTCGGAGGCCTTTCAGACCCGTGCTGGGACCACATGTTGGGGCGGCCCATTCCTGGAAGGGCCCCGAAAGGGGTGTCTATGGGGCCCCCAGCCTGCAGAACCTCCCTGCCTCTTCCCCTCCCTCCTGGCTCTCTCAGAGGTGGGGAAGTTTGTTCTTGATTAAGAATAATTAACTTTAACCTTCACTAGGTTAAATATTTGACTTCACATCCTGTGAGGCCAAAGGAAGTGTCCCCTAATTCCTGAGAGAGGAGACGGAAAACAGGGCTTCCCCTGTTAGGTCAAAGCGCACGGTTGTTGAGGGTGCTGGAAACCTCAGCAGGACTTGCCTCTCGGAGTGGAGGTTGCTTTGGGAAACCGTTGCTTGTGGCTCTTCTGATGGGGGATCCCCAGGGCCCAGGTGGGACTAGGGACCCCCCCAATCACTCAGGGAAGCAGTGCCGGGCTGGCGACAGGGGCCTAGAGCTGCCCCGGGGTGGGGCTGGGCTGTGAGGTCTGCGGCTCCGCGTGCAGCTGTGGGCAAGGGGGACGAGGGGGCATACTCGCCTCTGCGGGGGAGGGACACTCTCAGAAGCCAGACATGCAAGGGGAACACGAGCACAAAGACCTCGGGTCGGGGGAGAGGGGGTGCTGGGGCAGTACCTTGACATAGCCTCGGGCTGGGGGGTGAGACCCAGGCCTGAGTGGACAGGTCAGCGACTTTACTGGTCAGCGACTCCCACGTCTGCCTGGCACAGTCCTGGATAGTCTGCTTTACTCTGGGATTATTGAAAAGGACTTCTCTCTCGGACCATAGCCCTGCTCAGGCACCTTGGGCCTGACTCCTCGGCCCACAGGCTCACAAGAGGGAGCCTCTCGGGTTGACTCCGGGTGTGCATGTTGCTCTGGGGTGCAACCCTACCTTGGCCTGTGGACGCTCAGGCGGTCCTCCACCCCCAAATTAAAACCACATTGAAAGAAGGAAGAAAAAGTATTTTCCTGAGGAATTAACTGACATAGTAGCCAACTTCACTTAGTGGTACTATTTGCCATTATCAAGAAATGTCGGGGGTCTCTCCTTACGTGGAAGGACAAAGAACGGCAAAGCCCACATGTGGGGAGACTTGTGCCCCCCGAGGGCAATGACCTGCCTGCAGCCATCTGTCTCAGCTTCTGTCCATCGGTCCTTTTGAATTCAGGACCCCATAAAGCTCCCTGCCTCCCACCACCCCGGCTTCAGCCCATCTCTCTCCTACATTCAAAAGCCCCATCTAACCTAGGTCAGTTATTCTGTGTGATCTCCTGGTGCCATTTTGACCCTGATGGTCTCAAGGGCTGGAGGGTGCAGGAGGCGGTTGAAGGGGGAGGTGAGAGGAGATGGGCCTTTTCTCTCTTCCTCTTTGCCCGGGACTCAAGAAGTTAGGTAAAGATTCCACCTTAAACGGAGTTATGACCCTGCAAATTCACTGCCACGGGGGCGGAGGCCTTGAGGGGAACCTCCCTTCCACAGGACCCGTTTGCCCAGCTCCCTTCTCTGCTGTGTGCTGGCCCCCGTGCCCACACCCCTGGGGCAGCTTTTGGGGTCTCTGGCCTGTCAGGAGGAGATCGTGGACCCTGAGGGGAGTTTTGGAAAGAACGGGGGTGGGGGGCCAAGGACAGCTTTTTGAAAATGCTGCCTTGTCTTTACTTTGAATCACACGTGTACCGCGAATCCAAGTGGAAAAAAGTGGAAAACGAACGGAGAAAGGAACACTTTTGTGGGGCAAGATGGGTTGCAGGCCTGGGTGAGTCTGTCCTGTTTCTCTAGCCCAAGCAGGTCGCGGAGACTTCGGCAAACAAAACACCAGCAGCGACCCCCCTCCCAGCAATTAAAGTAAAATCTGCCCCAACCCCCTTCTGAACCAGGAGAAAGGAGAACCAGGAGACTCTCCTCTCCTCTTTCTTCCTGACACTGAGGTTTCTCTGAGGTTTCTGAGAAGTTTCTCTTATGACAAAACAGGGGGCAGGGGCGGGGTGGAGGTGGGGGACGTTCTGTACCGACAAAGGAACAATAACAATAATAATAATAATCCGGTAAAAAATAAAAGCTTCAGCAAAACCATGATAACAGTCTTCTTTTCTGCCTGTTCACTTTTTCTAACTGTGCAAAACTTAAAAAATAAATCAAACACACTCGCTCACACATGCACTCACACACACACTCAGCTTCCACTCAGCGAATCTGTGTTAAATATGTTTGTGTCTCTCTCCTCCCCACCCCCTCACGTGTGCAAATACATCTTGGTGGCCGCGGTGCCTCCTCCGCCTGCCCCCCCCCCCCCCCCCCCCCCCCGTGCTTCCTCCCTGGCCAGGGCCCGTGGCTTCTCCAGAGGAAATAAAAGGGTCAAGGGTAGAAAGCCCAAGCTTCTTCACCTGGCACTTCATTTGCCAAAACCTTTGGTTATTTTTCCCCCTCGATGGGTATCTTTCCCCCATTCTCCTCTTTTCGTGGTTAGGCTACTGGTGTTTTGTCCCCACCTGTCCTCTCCTTGATGTCACATGCTGCCCTGCTGTGGGTCACCTCCACCCAGCCTCCAGTCAAGTCCGGGCCTCCCGTGGTGCTGAGCAGCCTGGTTTCCTGCCGACAGGTGACTCTCCTTCTCCCCCCCGCCCCCCGGCACTCAGTGCAGAAAGCTAGTGTTGATATGTCCTCAAGCTACAGAATGAGTGAGCAAGGGTGGAGTAAGGGAATCACTTCAGGGTCCCCTCCACAGGACCAGAAATCCTTTTGAGCTCTCTGCCTGCTCCTGGGGCACGCGCGCGGGCGCACACGCACACGCACACGCACACACCTATCCAAAGGGGCCAGAGTTCTTAAAAGTACAGGGTGCTCCATGGACTTTGCTGGAAATGGAGTGGTTCCTTCCCCTTTCCAATTGGGGTTCACTTTGAGTGGCTGACAGGGACGGCTATCTGATGCTCAGGGAGTGAAGGCAAGACGGGAACGCTCACTCTCAGCCACACCTTACATGATGCTTCTCCGTGTCCCCCCGAGCGGTGTACAATTAGCCACCAGGGGTGCTAGGAGAGAATCTGGCTTCGGGTGGGAAATGGAGCCAGATGGCAACTAAGGGCCCTTCAAGATTCACGTTTCCATGACCCTCCATTAGACCGTCTCTTACCACAGCCCCTGCTCACCCATGTCTGCGCGTACATTTGCCTGACGGGCTGAAATGAGAGATCCAGAGATGGAAGGACAGATGGAGAAACAGATGCCAGGGCCGAGGTCCGTTGTATGTCTCTTCTCTCGTTGTTGGCCAGGTCTTTCAGCTTGAGTCCTTGGGTCCCTCCCGGACGTGGCGAGCTGGCGGCTGAGTGTGCCTGGCATTTGGGTTTGTCTCCGTGAGGCTGTGCTTGAGCGTGGTTCTCTCCGTGGTGACTGGGGAGGAGGGGAGGAAGGGCAGGGACTAAAGAGACAGCGGATGGTGAAGGAGTCCTTGCCAAGGAGGTCTGGACAGTCCAGGGACAAAGTCTTCTGCATAGCAATGGCACCAGGCTCTGCAGGGGGACAGGGGCTCAGCTCTCTGCCCCAGCTTTCTATAAAGTTCTCAGGAAGGGTGGTGGGGATGGAGCCAAGAAAGGCGGCTGGAGGTAGAATCTCCTGGATGTACTCTGCATTTTACATTGACCCTTGATGAGCGCCGACCGAGGAGGCTGCAGGTGCTTTCTCTAGATAGCATCGAGGATCTGGCAATGGATGAGGCCCGTGACTATGGACGTGTTTCATTTGCGTGCACAGGTGAATGGAAAACAACAAATCCTGCTTCCAGGGTGGATGTGACTCTCTTTCCTTTTCTCCCCCACCACGTGACGTTTCTGCTGCTCTGAGCCAGACTCGAAGGTTAGGAGGGTCTCCACGGTGGCATGTAACTGCTAATTCTCCTGTCTGGCTTTCCATAGGCAGGGGAGGGGACAGGGCAGACAGGTCCCTAGGAGCACTTGGAAGGGCTCCAAGAAGACTGCAAGGGGACAAGGTGGCCTCTGGAAGCCAACCCAACAGGTGAGAGGTGGCTCGAAAGGCACCTCCCAACTCGCCCCCTCCCAAACCCCAGTCCGCCATGCACAGTTGCTGTGGCCTTTCTTCTCAGAGCTGCAAAGGGCCCACACCCTGGCAGACTCCCTGGAGGTGGGTACGGGGGAAGGGAGAGAGCCAGGTGATGCCCTGGAGGTGGATACGGGGAAGGGAGAAAGCCAGGTGATGTCTTCCCGGTGAAGCTAATACTGAGTTCATTGCCTCTTCCCTAGACCAAGGCTCGGCCCGGTGTGGAAGGTGGAGTAGCGGCATGGGGGCGTCCTCTCTCTGGGGCTTCTCCTCCATCCGATGCGGTCAGCCTGCGGCCAGCCGGGAAAGAGAGCCCCGCTGATATCTTCTGGCCGGGTCCCCGCGTGAGCCTGGCCATCCTGGACTAACTGAGGGGTGGTGGCCTGGTTCCATCGTGTTGGCAGAGCCACAGAGAGAGAAGGGACGCAGGGAGGAGGGAGAGACAGAAAGAGGCGGAGAGAGAGACAGCGCTGCTCAGGGGATGCTGCTGATGCCAGTTGGAACTTGCACTTGGTAAAGATGATAATCTAGACTGAGGCACGGCTTGGTGTGTCCCTCCCCCCAGGGGCCCTGGAAGGACGGTTCTCAGCTGTCTAAGCTCATGAGGGTTATGACTTGTTCTAGTTTGTAGGCCAGTTTCTGCTTTCCGCACTGGTCGTCATGGTCCAGAGGTCCGAGGATCTGTTGAAGGGCCAAGAACAGGGAGGTTACTAGTCTGTGCATACAGGTCTGTGCTCTCAGGGTGCGCACAGGCGGGGTGAGAGGCGCACAGGAGGTCGCTGGGTCCGTAGGCAGCCTGGCTAGCGGGGATGGAGGGGGGCGGGGCACGCGGGTGTGGGTACCCCTGGGTCGATGCGCATGGGGGTCGGCACATACATCAGCGTGTCTGTGTGCACTCCGCTGCCCACGTTCGCCCTGCAGGTGAACACAGTCCACCCCCATGTGAAGCATGGTGCCCGGGGTCTCCGGGGAATGTGGCCTCACAGATATTAAGAAATCCCACCCCTCCTTCCTACAAAGGAATATCTTCCCCCATGAGCTCCCCAAGGCCCCAGAGCCCACATTTAGAAAGTCACTTGGCTTCACTTGTGTGTTAACAGACAAATATCCCTCCCAAAGTTCTATCTCATGCTTTCCCGGTCATCAGCACCAAATGATCCTGTCTGCCAAAGCCCTGTCTGAGGTCAGATGGTTGGGGGAGGACAATGACAGCAAGGACGTGAGGGAAAAGGTGTTAGACTTGACCGCAGACTCAGGCGATGTGGGACTGAATAACAGACCTACCAGTTTCTAGCGAGGTGATCTGGGGCGCAACATGTCACCTCTCTGAACCCTCACTGCCTCAGCTGTAAAACGGGGAACTCCTGGTCCCTGTGTGGGCCGCTCCAGTGGAGAGGGCACCATCACGTAACACACGTGAGTGCCCTTCCCGCGAAGTTTGCTCCACAAGGGGCGCGTGACACACAGGTGCGGCATGTCCTGGTGCTGGGGTTGAGGGGCAGGCGGGCAGAAGAGGCAAAGGGGACACTGAAGGCTCGAGGGGAGGCTCTCTGAGCTTTGGATTTCCTGGCCTACCAAGATGGAGTCGCTGGCTTCTTAGCTGGCCAAGAACCACCGGTTACTGGCACCAACATTTCATGAAGATGGGACATTTTCACACCAAGGGTAGACAAGTGTCCTTGTAGACTAAAGGGCAGTGCTTCCAAGAAGAGGCAGTTGTACTCCTGTGCTGGCACATTCCACGTGGTCCTTACTTCTCTCATGTGGCCGCGGACAGGGGAGAACTTTGCCCCGGGACCAGCACTGGCCTGCAGGCTGGTGTCTCGGTCCACCCCCCCCAGGGGACCCACAGCCGGCTTTCCCTTCATCTGAGGTTCACAGCATTATGCCGCTCATGGCCTGCTGGGGCTCCTTCCTTGGCCGGGGGCTCCTAGACCCTCTCTCAGTGACGAGCCGGGAGGGGGCAGAGAACCGGGGGCACTGGCTTCTTCCACTCAAGGAGAAGGTGGTTACGCTGCCGCTCAGACACGGGAGCCTGGATTCTGAACTCACTTGGACTAAGTCTGCGTGACGAAGAAACCTCCCATAAGCACCTCCATACTGGCCGGGAAGAAGGCAGTGTCTGCTGTAGCCATGATCCCAGGGGAGGTTTCCCGCCTGGGAACACAGCAGGTAAAACAGATCCCATTCTGCTCTGTTCTGTATCTGTTCTGTTCCGATCCTCCCCTCCCGCCCCTCCCCTCTCCCACCATACCATACCATACCATGCAGCCTGCCATGCGAGCGGGAAACTGCTTGTTTAAAGAGAATTAGATCAGAGAGAGAAAAGGGAAAAATAAAAGAGAGGGACAAGCAGGGAAGAAGTAAGAATTGTAAAAGAAAGAAAGAAAAACAGATACTTTATCTAAATATCTGAGAATATGGATTAATGCAGAATTTACAGAATGGGACATTTCTACAGTCCCAGTCTGTGCCGCACAGCCCCCAAGTCCAAGGTGGCAGAGAGTTTCCCCAGCAGGGGTGGGGGACTGTCTGGGGTTCATGCCTGGTGCTCTTGTGCACAGGGACTGCTACAGGCAGAGTTTTCCGTCTCCGCCCCGTCCTTCCCAGCAGGTGCCGGGCAGGCTCACCTCCTCGCTGTACTTGCCCACGTAGGAGAAGATCTCCGAGAGCGCGCTCATGGCGTTGAACTCATTCATGTGCATCCGGGACTGCTCAGCCAGGTACGCGTTCATGTCCTGGTCACTGATGGCCGGCATCTTCCCGATGTCTGAGTAATACCTGCCGGGGAAGGGAGTGGGGAAAAAAGGAGCTGGAGCCGTGCACACGGAGTAGAGGAGAGATGGAAACTCCCAGCACGATGTCCGGGGCCAGTGGATGCCGGTGCACGGACCCCTGGGGACCATGGTGGGCTCTCTCCCACCTGCGCTTTTGGGGCTGGCCGGGGAAAGCCCTCTGCAGCTCTGGATGCAGGGGCACAGACGGAAGGGACGTGGCCCAGACATGGTCAGAGGGTGAACGGGGAGCTGTCTCCTGCTTGGGCCTTGCTCCCAGCCACCGAAGAGTGTCCAGTCTGTCTCTGTGTCCTTCTGACACCTCCTCTCACAGACGCAAGGGCTGCCCCCCGCAGGGCCCAGAGGCTCTTCCAAGCAGTTGCTTTGCGTCAATGCCCTCCCCTCTCTGGGGGTGACCCGGGAGGAGGGCCGGGTTGGGGGCTGCTTGGGGAGAGAGGCTGGCAGAAGGCAATCTGTCACTGTCACTTGCCGCGGTGCACCGCTGTCAACTGGTTAATTAGATGCCAACATTTACATTTTTAATTTCTGCAATTTGACATTTTCTGCAGCAAACCCCAGCTCCTCCGCCAGAGGGGAGTTGCGCAGTTTCCGAATGAGGACCGGAAGGGCCCCGGTGTCCCCGAGACAGCCCCGCCTCCCCCAGCCGCTTGCTGACTGTGGGCTGTGAAGGGGGCCAGGAACCCACAAAAGCAGGGAGACATCAGGGTATTGGGGGAGCACCCCAGCTCAGCCTGCGCTGAATGCCTAGGGGCTTCAGAGCTGGGGGAAGCAAGCCTGAGAACCTGGAACGGAGGGTGGTGGGACCGTTGCCGGGGGTGCAGACTAGGCTGAGCGAGTGACGCATCCAGGGCACAAAGTTTTAGGAGAGGGCCTGGCGCACCTGTGTAAGCGCAGGTGCCGGTGACAGGCCCCCGGGAGCTCCCAGAACTCGGGGCTTGAGCAGGAGAGTGGAGGGGGCGTTCTCAGAGGCTCTGGGGCAGTCTCACTCCTGCGCCCTGTGTCATTCCCAGCCCGCGTCCCTCAGGGCACCCACCATGAATGTGTAAGTCCTGTGCCACCCCCCGCCTCTCCCCCATCCCTGCCCGGGCGTCGGGTGACAGGCTGGCAGAGGGGGCACTCGTGTGTTACTCTAGCCATCACGCTCAAGGGCCTGCCGTGGAATGACGGTTCAATTTGCTGCCAGAGCCTTCCTGGGCCGCCGAGGCCTGTAATGGCTGCCCTGCCCCAAGCCACGGCCTTGCTGTGACTGCAGACCTGTCGTTCATTCTAGAAACCTTCCGAGGGAGGCAGAGGGAAGGAGATGAAATCTGTGCGCTCTGGCAAGGGAAGGGGCCTCCTCGACCTCAGAAACCCGGCCCCACACAGACACACTCGCCAACTGCTTTGTTGAGCTGATTGCATTTTGGCAGGAGGTCTGGGCCTGGGGACGAGAGCTTAATGAAACGGCCTTTCTCAGAGGAGCCTGGGGCGTCAGATGAGTCCGTCCTGCCCTCAGCCTCACCTGGACTTCATCCTTCACAACCTTCTCCAGGGTGGGGTCCTCCGGCCCCCCGCCCTCCTCACGTCCAGCGCCCTCCGTTGCACTGTGGCTCCTTCACTCCGTCCCAAGGGCCCGCTCTCCTCCCGGCCTGCAACCCACCCGTCAACACCCTCAGGTTCCTCAGGGGCCTGGGCAATTTAATGACATTCCAGGTGTAAACGTTCCAACGAGAGACTCGATTCGTTGGCACTATTTCTGGAAGGCAATAAATGTCAATGTTCCATTTTCTAATGGAGACCCAGGGCTTCAGTGGTGGCTCCCAACCTCGCCCCTCCCGAAGACACGTGTGCCACCATCCCCTCACGGATTCCATGCCTACCGAGCTGAATGTGCTCGTCGGGCTGGGTGGTCAGGTCACGTTGGGGAAAACCGTGAACTGCTGACCTCTCTGGCTTCTCCACAGCCAGCAACCAGGCACCCAGCCAACACGCCTGGGTCCACAGCTTCCTCCCAACAGTGACACTCTGTCATCTGTGGATGGTCACTCTTTCACCTGACCAGGTCTTCACCGGTAGGACGTGACTGTCATCAAATACAAAAACTGCCATTTCCGTCACCTGCTCGTGAAGCCTCTCACGAGAACCTGGATGGCCTGTCAGGCTTTTTGCACATAGCACCTCGGCTCCTACTGCAGCCTTTATGTTCCCTGAGGTGCACGAGAGCCCAGGTTAGGGACCACTGTCTCCACAGAAATAGCAGGTGCCCAGCACACTGTCCCTTCAACATGGCTTGCCTCGGTGTGGGCCAGTCGCCCGGGCTATTTCTCCAAAGAGAATATCTAGAAAGTGTGTCTGTGTGAGAAAGAGAGGGAGGAAGGGGTTGGGAGTGGAGTGGGGAGAGGGCAGAAACGGGTAGTGGCCCACCTGGGCATGCTTTGCTTTATTCTAACAGTGAGGTCAGGTCCACAGGCAACAGCCCGGTTGCCTCCTTGCCGAGGCTGTTGGATTGGACCTGTGCACATCTGTGGCCACACACTAGCCCATGAATGGATCAACCACACGTCCTCATCTTCAGCAAGTTCGGTATAGCTGAGCTGAGTCGCCACAGGCAGCTCAGTTTCCTGGTTGAGTGTGGGGCTTGGGGTCTGGCGGACACTCTGCCTGGTTCTTGACCCCAGCCCTGTGCGCTGCTGGCTGGCCCATCCACCCGACGGGGCGTGCTGAGCCTGCCTTGACCTCTCCTTGCTCCCCTCCAGGGCTGTGCCCCACCACCCCCTGGCCTTGCCAGCACCCCTTGAGCCTGATAATGACCTTGCCCTGGGTTCCCTGGCTGTGTGGGCAATTGCTTCCTTCTCCATTCCCTCTGGGCCAGCCTTTGCGCGGGCTCCACCACAGAGAAGCCTTATTAATTGTGAAGAATGCAATTATGCCCCATTAATTAACTTCAAACAAGTGTTCTTATCAGCGGGCTGTGCAGTGAGGAAGGGAAAGGGCAGCCCGGGCTCCTGTACTTGAACTTCCTCCCGTGGGATTTCTGCCTGCAGGTGAGCCCCTTCAGAAGGGACTGGTGCTCTGAGAGTCCCCCAAGACCCCGCCTCTAGCTGGCCAGGCTCTGGCAGGCTGGCCAAGGCCACGCCTGCTGAGGAGGACTGGGCGCCACCACTGGCCCTCCCTAGCCTTCTTTGCCGAGTTCGCTCCTACTGGATGGGATGCCAGTACCCGTGTGGGTCCTTGGAAAGCTGCTCTAAAGGCAGGGTCCCAGAATGCTGAATTTTCTGCTCTCGACCTGTCTGTAGCGGTCTACATTCATGGGCTTCTGGGGGAGGGGCCCAGTGTGTGATGGCAGGTGTCTCAGTTCTGCTATTACCATGGCTCCAGTGATCCCCTAAGTGGTGTCCAGTGCCCTGAACTCTTAGAAGAACAAAGTTTTGTCATCCCTTCAAACACCTCAAGGATGAAGGCGTAGACATGAAAAACGCTTAGAGCCTGATGTTCTGATGTACAGACACTTGGCTTGCAAGGCCCTGCACAAAAGTCTCTTCCTCTGAGAACCATTCCCGGACCTCTCCAGGCCCAGCGGAATCAGGCTGTCAGTCCCGGAGCCACACTATTACAGCTCATGGGGCTTGTTGAATGCCCCTCCGTGTGTCTTCCTTGACAACAAGAGCCACAAGGGAAGGATCAAGTGTAATATATCCCAAGGGTCCCGTACACTCCTGATGGAGACCATAAATGACCCATGGATTGATGAATAAGTTAATAAAATGTCTATACTTCACCTCCACTATTGCTCCCAGGGTGAGCTGTCACAGTTTTATGTTTGGAATGGATGGCTTCCTTAGGGGGCATTTTTAAATATTTAAAATTCTTAACCTTTTTCATGCTGTGACACACGTGATAGATGATATTCAAATGTGTGGCGCACCCCAGTCCAGTTCTGAGCGGGTCAGCGGTGGTGCCGCTCCATGCATTCCTACCTGGAATGCACCTGCACTTGAGAGCAGGTGAGAGAGGCGAATGTTGCCACAGCAATAACCTTGAGGCTCTTCCAATTTAAAATGAGAAGAAGTCACCACCGTCACCACCTAACATGATCATTTTACTGCTCTTGCTAATGAAATAGAAACTACGACTGTTCAGGTCACACTCCTCATGGTGACAACACCAGTGAGTTCTGCTCTATGAGTGTAGTGCTTGATTGCTACTGGGAACCAAGAAATCCCTCTCCCTTTCTCTAGATGTGGCCATAAGCAAAACCCCGAGTACTTGGATGGAGGCAGCAGAGACTGGGAGTCTGCAGTGGGGCCACTGGCCATTAGCATTGCAAGGTACTTGGAGGCAGGAATGGGATGGGAGGATGAAATGGGAGGATGGAGTTGGGGGAGGTTGGGTAGATGGAGAAGTTCTAGGAGCTATAAGCCAGCATAGGTGTAACAGAATGATCTAGGTTGTTCAGCCAAGAGTTAGTGAAGCCTCCAGAATCTACATGCTTCCCACCTGCTCTACAGAGGGGACCAGCCAGGGTAAACCCTGTTTCTTAGCTGTGATCGGACAGAAGGCCCTCCCCAGATGTGTGGAGGGTGCCGTCTACCACAGTGAGTCACTAAGCCTGAGTCCTAGGTGGGCTGTCTGCAGGCTCAGGCAGCGACATCACAAGTGGGTGAGCCCTGGCCATAAGACGTTGGCTTCTACCATCATTCTTCTAGACTGCAGGCTGCCGGTGCCCTTGCTAGGCCGAGATGGGAGACTGGGCTCCCTGTGGACCATGAGTGAGTTCTGTGCGTCTAGGCTTCACCTTCCAGCAAGCAGACAAGCTCAGAGGCCAGGCTCCTCGGGCAGTGACAGTGGAATCAGTCCATCCATCACCAAGTGGAGAGGCACTCTAGACTTGATCTCCAGACCCGTTCACACCGTCTCCTAATCCCTCCACCTCTGTACCTCGTCCCAGAATGAGGGGAGAAAGGGTTTGGGTGGGATCTCAAGCTAGCGAAAGATGACTCTCCCGAGAGTGGCACTGGTTGCTAAGAAACTGGCGGGATAAGAAATGAAACCATCGAGCCACTCCTAAAAATAATCCAACAGACCAGGGTTCCTCATGACCCGTAGCAGCTGCGTGGCACAGATTTCATTTAGCACCGAGTGGCAGGAAGGCCATTAGCCCTGCGCATGCATCACTCTCACCCCTGCCTCGCGAACTGTGTTCTGGGGAGTGTCCTCTCTGCAGATGTCTCGGCAGTGCCCCCAGCCCCCCACATCCCAGCTTCCTTGTTCCCTGCCCGAGGTCCCAGCTCAGCGACACCGTACCAGTACCCGGATCACCCAGCCCAGCTGCTGACTTTTTCCTCCCTCTCTTTGCTGAAGAGCCGGTGACCACACAGGAGAGCTTGTTTCTGGCAGCTCTATTGTCAGAAGAATGAGCCACCATCTACGTGGAGGGAGGTGAGAGCCTCTCCTCGCGACTCAGACATAATCCGGTACAAGGACAAGAGAGCTCTCTCTCTGTTGGCCGACACTGATGCTCACCTCACGCATCAGCAGGGAGCGGTGGGGAGGATCTCAAAGAACAAAGGGGAGAGGAAGGACAAAATGCAATCCCTTTGAGCAGAACCACGTTACTGAGGTGGCCAGGACTCCACGGCCTTAGTTATTCCCTCTCTACAAGGGAAGGCAATTTTCAAGTATGAAGATGGAGACTGTCTCTTTGCCGTAGGTGAAATGATACTGTTCATTTTGTCCCTCCAGTTACTCAGTCAAGAACAATTTTTGGCATCTTTTACTCTTAAAAAAGGCACCAAATCTGAGCTTCCATCCAGGTTTCCTGTTTTAAAGCTACATGGTAAAATCAGGACTGCCACGTGGAGTTGTGCAGGTTGTTTACTGCGCAAAGGTGCTCGGCTGGACCACCAGTCCATCACTCAACAAACCGTGCACCCTGGCCTGGGGCTCCTCCAGCAGGAAAGGGCACTTTCTTCAATTCACACAGAGGCACCATATAGGTTGCCTAATAGTAAAGAAGTGATGTGGGAGTCAGCTGAGTTTGGGGATCAGCTCTCCTCTTGGCCACTGAAGTCTTCTTGGGCTGATTACTTAGCCATTCTGAATGTATATTTCTTCACTTTCATGGGCAGAAAATGAGGTTTTACTCCTGTGCTCTTATATCCCAGGGCTACTGGCATGAATAAATAAATAAAGCTTTGGCTGGTTGCCTAGCTCAGGTGCTTGGTATGTGGTGCTGATTGGCCCGGACAAACCACTGATGTTCTTCACCAGGAGTTAGCTTGGCATGAAGACGGGCTCCCCAGCTCACGGATGGCCCTCCAGTCACAGGACATTGCGTGAGACAGTGACTAGGCCAGGGCTATGGTGGTCGAGAAAGCACTGCGGGGCACACCCAGGGCATCAAGAGCTTGTCTTGGGGAGCTCAGGGACTGCGGCGGAGGGAAGTGTCAGAGTGACAGCGACATCGCCACCGGACGTGGGTGGGGGGGGGGCTTGCCGATGGACAGGGGCAGATAGGCAGCGGACTCCAGACTTTCTGTGCAAGATGTTATTCAGTCCCTTGAAGGTTTGTTTGTTTTGTTTTGTTTTGGTGGGGATTAGAGCAGGGGCTGTATTTCCTTCCTGGGCCTGGAGGCATTTTAGCCATGAAAGATCTGGGGCCCTCTGTGCAGGGGAGCAGAGCCCAGTGGGACCTCCAGCCAGGGGTCTCGTTTCAGCTGACAGTACCACTGGGCACACGGGGGTGTGGGCATTGCAATCGCAGGATCAGGCTTTGTGAACGACCAGTCTGAAAGCACCGGCCCATTTTGGAGGGGACGGGACCCCTAATCAGGGCCAGTTGCTTGCCGCAGCAAGGGGCCCTGCCTTGGCTCCCAGGCCCAGCACTCACCTTTCTACCCAGTTCTTGTAGCTGGGGATGTCCTTGGCATAGAGCAGCTTGTTGGAGGGGGAGTCCTTGCCCAGCCGGTGCTCTGATGTGGAGCAGGAGTCCATGAAGGTCTGGGCCACCACGGACAGGCAGGCGTCCGTGATGCTGTTCTTATGGATGTCAAACACAAACTGGGGGTTCTTGATCATGTTGACCCAAAACCGCAGGGGCAGGCTGTGTGGAGGGAAGAGGCAGACGGTCAGAGAACATAGGGCAGGAGGCTGTGGTGTAGCCCGGAGAGTTGTCTGGAAAAAGAGAAAAGGTTGGGAACCAACTGTTCTTAAGCAAAGCCTCTGCCACTAACTTACCTGCCAGGAAACTTGAGGATCAGCAGGGCTCAATAATCCGCCCACAGCTAAAATGTTGATGGGCCCTGGAGAGGGCTTGATGCCTGGCCTGCACTGCAGGCCTACAACCTGCCCTGATAGCCCAGGGCTTGGGGCTCAGAGGTAGCCAGGACAGAGTTTCTGACTCTTCCACCGTCTGCCCCCTATGCTGGATACAAGGCATCTCCAGTTGGCAAACTTTAAAGCATAACCTGGAATATAGGCTTTGTGTCTTATTCTCTGCCAACCACTGTATGACTTGGAAGAAGGCACATCCTGCCTGCCTGCCTGGGAGCGTCAGCTTGATGCTACATGGTGAAGGCCCTGGGGCTGAGCACTTTAAGTGTAGCTAACTGATTTCTCCTCTGTGAGCTGGCATGCCTAGAAACCCACGTTCACAGCCTTCAGCTGCTCCCTTGTGTTCCCTCCTTCCCCTCCCCCCTTCTCACACTTAGCACCTACTGCATACCAGGAGCTGTGCTAGCACCTGGGGATACGGTGTGAAAAAGACACATCCTCTGCCCTCAAGAAGCCTGCATTCTGGTGGGTTCGTGGGGGTGTCAGACAAGCCATCGAGTATGCGCTCTGAGAACCGTCAGTGCTAGAACCCAGGGACATACAGGGTCTGATGTGGGGCACAGGGAGGTGTCGTCCAGTCTACTCAGAAGCGTCCAGAACGTCTTCACAGAGGAAAAGACACTTGATGGTCTGAGTTTTAAAGATGCACAGGTGTTCCTTAGCTGGAGGAAGCCTGGAGGCAGCGGGAGAGGAATCAGCTAGATAAGACAAAGGGGAAAACCGTGCAGTGTGGTCTGATAACCTCAAGTCACTGTCTGTGTTGCCAGAAAGGGTCCTAGGGCATTGGGAGAAAGCGCCCACCTGCTGCCTTCGGCCACACTGGGCTGGCTTTCCCGCCCCGTGGCTTCCATCTAGCCCACTGGGATGCAGAATAGGAAGCAGGGCAGCACCGAGCAAGGGACGGCCTCTCTCCCTCCCCTCTGCCCCTGTCTGCTCACCTCCTGCCCTTTGCCCTGAGTTTTAGTGTTTTGGTTGCTGTCCTCACTGCCGTGAGTAGTTACAGTGCCCCTATGTGTTTGGCTTGCCTCCTAGAGCTTAAACTCTTGGAACTACTTCTTCCAGTACGGCGAGTACGCTATTTCTCTCTGTCGTATCTTCCAGCAGCCAGTCCCTCCAACACGACAAATGCTAAGATACAGAAAGACCGCCTATTCA
This sequence comes from Zalophus californianus, assembly GCF_009762305.2. Taxonomy (NCBI): domain Eukaryota; kingdom Metazoa; phylum Chordata; class Mammalia; order Carnivora; family Otariidae; genus Zalophus; species Zalophus californianus. The sequence continues at coordinate 85,803,871 of NC_045606.1, forward strand.
AGACTGCCAATCAATCAACAAGTGTTCCCTTCCCACAAAGTGTGCGGTGCGGGGCTCGGGCAGGCAGCACTGACCATGTTCAGTGGCGCTCGTCGCATCCTGGGAAATAGGGAAATAGGAGATAAAGGGATGGCACAGAAAAACTGCGACACGCGGTGAAGGTCAGGGTCCTCGTAGGTGCCCGGGGAGACCACGACAGCTAGGGTCAGAGCTCTGGATCGAGGACTCCCACACCTGTCCGCACCTTCCTGTTTCTGGAAGTCCCACCCAGAAGAGGGACGCTGGCTGTCCCTATCTGCCTCGTCGTTGTTGCTCCCGACACTCCCCCTGCGTCAGCCAGTTGTGCTGACTGGCAAATCAAACAGGGACGCCAGGGCACCGCACCAAGGCTCCTGCCTAATGAAATATTAGCATATTATTAACATTAGTGGTGGCACTAATCTCTGGTTGATTGCAGCCACTCAGGCTAAATGAACAGGAGGTTTATTTCAAAGAGAAAAGGTAGGGGATTGTCGAGGAAGGGGGATGGGGGTGGGGGACAAGGTGAGTTACAACTTTGGCCAGGAAAAGAGAAGTCATCTTTTTTCTCTCAGGGACAAGGAACTCTTAAGTCAGTACGCAGATCTCACAATTCCCAGGCGAACTGCTTCTCGCCTGGGCAGCGAGCAGGGTCATGGGGCGTGTGTCCTTTGGAGTAAGACCCGGAGCCTGCTGCTGACTCTGGTACTGGCCCAGAGTTCCTGGTGAGGACAGCAGGGTACTGGGGAGAGCTGGTGTGAAGGGAAGGCCGGCCCCACGCCAAGGGCATCATGGCATCATCCTTGGAGGTGGCCCTCCCCCAGCAGGAGGTATGGGCTGAAAGCTAACGGTTTAGACACCATCTCGGGGAGTCTGCTTGTAATGGGCTAGGAGGGCAGGTAGGGGTGTTTTGGAAAGACCCCTCTCCTCAGCCAGGACCAAGAGCCAGGCCGGGCAGATCATGTCTTGTGTCATGAAAGCTGCTGACATTCAGATGAGGTGGTCAGTAAGGGAGGCTCGCTGCCAGAGAGAAGCAAATTGGGTAGGCCAGGGACGTGGCCCTTGGAACAGCTCCGAAGAGTCGTGCTCAAAGGATGGGCAGAGTTTAGTGCAATCTGAGCCAGAGGTGGGCACGGGGACACACCAGGCCTGGCAGGCCTTCCACAGGGAAGACGCTTCACCCAGTGCTCCTGCACTAAATGAGGAATCCAGATTCTACGAGTCTTATTTCAAAAAGGTTGCAAGAACTCCACAGTGGAAGATCATCTCTCACCCGAAATTAATGTGGGAGTAAACCCAACTCTTTAGCGTGATGCTCCAAACTTCTGTTCCTGCCGGCTTTTCCAATTTCGGCGGAGACAGCACTAATCCTCAGGTGAAAGAGAGGAGAAGCCAGAGCAGATGACATGAGATAACGTTTTAGTGCCACTTCTGACTTCTTCTGTCATCTGTGTTCGGTCTGGGGCTACAGCCTGGCTGTGGGGGTGGCTGGCTGCGCCCCTGGTGCCGGGCCCGTCCCCGTGGTCGGCAGCTGCTGGGCAGCAGATTTGTGCTGTCTTGGAAGAATATCTGGGGAAGAACAACCTGGGACGGGGCTGTTTAAAAGCTACAGGGAGGTGAGTCTGGAACGGATGGGACTAAATATAAGCCAGTCTTGCCCGAGGGAGAGCCCTCAAGTAGAGACCACCTTGGCCCTGCATCGTCATCAATATTGAGCCACGGCTTTGTGCAAGGTTCCGAACACAACAAGTGCTGAATACTGATGTCTGACCTTGCAGTTGCAGACGGAAACCCAGAGTATACACACGCCAAGGGAAAGGGGCATATGTGTTACAGGAGAGAGGGACCACAGTGGAGACACCTAGAGTGTCAGGACAGAGAATCCTGCTGTCTTGCTGTCTCAAAGACAGATGAAGCAGATTTGGGACGGTCTCTTCCCCAAAGCGAGTTTGGAAGAGGAGTTTGGGGGAAGAGAAGGAAGACCGTTGCTTTTTGGATAGAACAGAAATACCTTTTGTTCACCTAGATGACTCTCGGGTCAAAACTGTGCTCGAGAGTCACTGTTAGGTGCTGCCTTCTAGGATCGACTGCCCACATGCATCTTCTCCCATCGCATTGGTCTCCCTGTCCCACCAGCTCCCTGCCTGTCTGTCACCCACTGAGGCCAGGGGCCGGCCCGATGGCGTCTGCACGCTCAGCGTCCGAGAAGTGAGAGCGGAGGCGAGCACGGGGATGGCAGAGGGTGCGGAGGCCCGGAGCCCACTCCCGCTCTGAGGGCCTGCCTGCGGGGGCGGGTGGGGGGCCCGGCCACACTCACCAGTTGCTCTTCCAGGTGTGGCGGACGTGGGGGTCGTGAATGCCGTGCTTGTCCGCCTGCTCGTCCAGGAAGTCGAACATGTACTTGATGGCCAGGGGCAGGGCGGAGCCCCGGTGTGCCGTGCTGAAGATGGTCTCGAAGAGGTCGTCCACAAACTTCTGCAGGGTGCCCTGTGGGCGAAGGGGCACCAGTTCAGATGCAGCCCCACCCAGGGAGCTCTGAGGCCGGGTTTTAAGATCTGCTCGACGGCCCAGGAGAGGGGATGGGAGGGCGGCGTGCAGCCTGGCCCACCGGGGTGAAACCCAGTGAGTGCTCGCATCACATACCCCCCGGGCTTCATCTGTCTCCAACAGCTATAAATCCCCCCTGCCCGTGCAAAATAGACAGAATGCTGATGACTGGACCTAAGGAAGCCTTCATCTGCCAACAACATGGGTGGATTTCACACCCTTTGGGGTGTTATTTTCGACCCTTTCACAAAGGCTCAGGAACAACTCAGTCGGTCAGAGCAGACAAACGCAATCTGCTGGTTCTGTTGGGGCATTCTTCACCCCGGCCAGCGAGCACTTCCTCACTTGGCTCTGCCGAGAGCAGGGCGGAGGCCAGCCTCACGACTGAAAGGCTAACTGCAGGCACACAGTGTCCCCAGAAGCAGGACTGGAGATAGTGCCTGGAAGGTCACCGATGGAGCCCCCATGTCCCTCCCTAGGGAAGGTGTATGACACCCACGAGGAGTCATTCCCTCGTGGGGCCTGGCAGAAGGGCATGAACGGATGTGACCAGTGTCTCTATATTTGGGAATGGGCGCAGAGAAGGATGGAAACCATGCTTCAGACTGCATGCCATCAGTGGGGCACGGGTGGGTGATGCACGCATGGGGTCTGCCTGGGGCACCAGTCCAGCCATCGGCAGGGTTGAGGGGGATTCTGCGGTTCTGTGCTGGGGAAGAGTCCTGGGGTTGAGTGGATAGCAGAGGGGTCCTGGCACAAACTCTAGCTACCTGCCATCTCTGAGATTTTGGTGAAGTGACAGGGTTCCTTCCCATTCCCCACATGTGCCCTGAGCCCTGTGTGAAGTCCCGTACCTTCGTGGCCAGGAGACGTGTCAGATAGATCTCAGACACCATCTTGCTCCCCCGGTCACCCTCCTTCTGGTCCCCGTGCTCGTGGTTCTTGACCAGATGCCACATCTTGACTCCGCTCTCCAGGTCGGGGGTGATCATGGGTGTGCGCGAGCGGAGGCTGTCGGGGCTGCCCGTGTACCGGATCATGTTTTCTGCCAATGCAATGACCCCGCGCGTGTGAGGCCATTACGTTACCCCTCTCCTGCCCCCCCTTCCAGCCGTGGCCAGTGCTGTCTGATCCTTCCTGCCATGTGCTGGTGCCTTGCAAGCAACCATTCCCTGGAACTGGGATGCTTTGCCCGCCACCTCCAGGAAGCTCTCCAAGGCTGCTTCACCCACAGAGATTCCTTGCCCTCCTGTACTTGCATCTCTCCAGCCCTTAATTATTTGATTTCTAAAAATAGAAGCCTGTCCCTTGTTAAACTGTTCCTTGTAAGATATCTGAGGTGACGTCTCAGGATGTGTTCTGTGTGGCCAGCTAAGGAGGAACGGAAGAGCGGGCAGCCTGCTCCCTTCGTGACTGTTGACCAGCTGAGTAATCGCCCCGTCACCCGCTTCCCTGCATCCTCCATCTGGCCAGGGTCAGTCCTTCCCACTTACTTGCTGACATGTGGGGTGTGGCAGAATGGGTGTGGTGCAGAAAAGATGAAGGCCCTACTGTGTGCAGGCTCCGCTGTATTTTCTTCTACTTATTTTTACCCTGAGCCTGTGAAATCAGTAACCTTTTCATTCCCTGTTTTGCTGGGAAGACCAGGTCTTAGAGCGGTCAGGCAGCTGGCCCCAGAGCTCCAGGTGGAGGCAGAATGGGGCTTCACTGGGGGCTCCCAGCCAGCTTCCAGCATCTCCTCCCCGACCCACTGCAGAGCCAGAGACCTGGGTCTGCACCCTCCCTCAACGGCCTCCTAACAGTGTGACCTTTACACGTCTCTTAGCTTCTGTGCATCTGAGTTATAATTTGCTAATCTGCATAATCGGGGGAAATAATAATTACTTAATTCACTGATTGTTACGAACATGACGTGCGATAATGAATATCACAAAAGTGAAAGCGTCGTGTAGACTGTAAGGTGCTCATGAAGGTTAGATTTTCTTCTTATTTTCAAGGGTGAAGGTCCTGTTCCTGCACCAGAGTTCCGGAATGGGGAGACTCCTCCCCGCTCAGGCTCTCCCCAGCGACGGTCAGCCTGCCTGCCTCCCGTCCAGGGCTCCTGTGCCTTTCATCGGTGCTGCCGTTGTGACCATCACCACGGACAAGCTCGGGCATCTCTCCTCCCTGGGATGATTCGGAGAACTCACCATATTTACTCGCCGAGGTCCTGGAGACTGTGGAGTTGTTCACTGCATTGTAGGCTGTCACCTGCTTGGACACCAAAGCCACCACAGAACCATCTGGCACCTGCAGGGAAAAGGCTTCTAAGAGCCTGGGCACAGAAACTCTGCCACCTCAGGAAATAAGGACAATCAGAATTCACTTGGACCTCAGGGGCAATCACAGAGGACCGGGGGACTTTGGAGGCTGTCGGCTTGGCTTTGACGAAACAAGACAGACCTGAACACTGAGTAGTAGCCTATGCTGAGGCTCCCTCTTGGAGCAGCTCTGGCAAGAGCTTCTCAGCAGCACCCTCCTTCCCCATGCTTCCCTGGCAGGGCACCTGGCCTCATACCCCAGGGATCATCCAAGAAAGGGCCTTTTCTTGGGGACTTGACCACACCCTGCTGGAAGCACGCATGTTGGGATCCTATCTCCAAAAATGTTAAGGTCTCCTGGCTGGGCAACATCAAGTTCCCCTGGGTCACTAAGGGATCAGAAGGGCTGGCAGACAGGGGGATGTACAGCTTGGTGTCCAGCCTCTGGGGGAGCCTGTTATTCAAGGCCTGAGGCTTGGAGGGACCCGCGGGTTAGTGAACCCCACCCCTCCTGCGCAGTCACCCCACCTGGTAATGGGCCAGGGTGTTCAGTCTCTTCCAGTCATTCTCAATTTTGGTGGTGATGTCTTCATCCTGCAAGATCATCCTCGCCCCGCTTCCTTGTCGCCACTCTGCAGGGAGAGCAGTTGCATCTCAGAGAGGCCCTTGGGCCCCTCTTTCAGGGATCCCGAGGGCCCCAGTGTGGGCGGCTACCCTGTACCATCTGGAGCGTGCATCCATGGACATACAGGTGCACGCAGATGCTCCCTGAGGAGCGGCGAGAGGCTCTCAGTGCAGAGGGGTCCTGAATTCCTGCTCTGGTCCTCATCCCAACTAACTATGGGACAAAAGCGGGATAACATCACCTGTCCTCCCCTGCCCACCTGACCCCGTGAGTAGGACTCACATTGGTGAGTAGATGCTTAGTAAATACTGGCTGAATGGATAGGGCAGGCCAAAGTAGCATCATCACCACCACAGGCTCGTGGGCTTGATTGCAAGGTCTTGGAGCTAATGAGACCAAGCCTGCAGGCTCAGTCTGCGTGCACCCTGGTCCAATTCCAGGGGCGCGTCCTGTACCCAAAAGCCAGCAGGTCGGTCACCCTTGGCAGGGAGGCTGGGTGAACATGTGTGGAGAGGTCAGCAAAACCTGTTCTCATGCCCAGGATCAGCCCATCCCCATGGAGTTGATGTGGATAGCGTCATCTTGCTGATCTATCCAACACCTAATTATTTGATGCTACAGGTATGTACTTCTAGCCATACGTTCTCCTCAAGGGCCCAGACACCCACAATGCACAGGCTCTCTGCTGGATTCCACGTGGGGAAGCAGGAGACTGTTTCTCATCAACCACATTGCCGTCACCCCCCATGGTACAAATCACATGGAGATGAAGACGTGCACACTCCGGTCCTCAGATATATGCACATGAAGCCCCAGGTGCATGCCAGGCACACACCCGCACTCCAGTGCATGTGCACGTGCACATCCACACACGCACATATGTTCACATGCACACACCAGAAAAGAAAAACAGCCTTTTAAATTCAAATGTATTCACGTGTGCTGCAGCCAGGAAGCCCCGAACCCGGCTTCCAGGCAATCCGCACAGACATCAGTGCTTCTGAACTATGCAGGAGCCCCAGGATTCACAGAGTGCAGTGGGGTGCTGGCCCGAGTCAGCCAACATCCTTGCCTCACCCTGCTGTGTATGGTTCCTATGGCCTCCGCTGACTCGAGTCAGAATCTGCCCCCGCCTGTGCCGTTCCCTCCAGTAAGGCTGAGCTGTGGGCCCGCCACCGGCCACCTCTGCAGCACGGAGGGCCCCGAAGCCTCCCTGCCTTGTGCCCTTGGCAGGGCCAGTGCTACTGATGGGAACCAGGCCCAGGAAGGGAGCTGCCTGCCCTGAGCAGCAGCAGAGATGCTCAGAACACCCCAGTCCCTGCTCCATTCCCGGGCTTGCCTGCTTTCTGGTCTGAAGGTTCCTGCGGTGCCGGGCCATCCCAGGAACGAAAACACACGGATACTACATGTGTTCACTGCAGCAAAGGGGCCTCACTAGGTCCGTGGGGACTGCCGGTCATTCAGTCTCGCGGACGGCACGGCTGGAGTCAATCATGCTGCTTAGGGCCTGGGGGCAGGTCAGGTCGGTCACTAAGGGGCGATGCCTCACTGTGGCACTGAGGCGGCAGGGTTGGGTTTGTTGTGTCTTTTGCTTTTGTTTTTCATTTTCTGTAGGTATGTACGGACGCAGGGGTTTGTGAGTGGCAGGGCCAGTCGTGGCACATCCGTCAGCTGATACGTGGTACAGTCCGACTCCTGGTGAAGGCCAGCCTGGAGCCAAGGAATATGGCAGCGGTGCGCTTTAGCCTGGTCCCACAGCAGGCCCTAGAAGATGAAGCCTCTTGGGACTCCCCCGCTTGCTGGTGAAGAGCACCAGGGCCATTAAGTCAGAGGCTGCGTGGTGGGGGCGGTACAGAGACAGCCTGGGTGCACAGCAGACCATGTTCTGCACTCCCCATGTGGGGGCTGGAGGAAAAGCAGGGGAAGAGCTCTGGGTGTTACGTCCACGGGCTGGGCCCGAGGGAGAAGGAAGTCTCCTCCACTGAAGTGGCTGTGGGCTTGTCAGGACTGGTTGGGGACCAGCTTTCTGGTTTAGCAGCTGCCCTGGTCCGCTTGCTGTTGGGAGTTGTAGTACAACTCAGTGGGATCTGAACAAGCCATGCTGCCAGGTGGACTAAGCAATGATAGCTGGTGACTGATTCTGGACCCTGATGTAAGGCTTCCCTGTTGCACAACTCCCCTGAAATTGTGCAGTGCGCAGCCTGTGCAGCTGTACTCGGCAGCCTTGGTTCTGAGTCATGTCCAATAATTATGTAAGCAAGTGAAAATCAGTCTGTTTCTCTGTCCCCAAATGAAAAAAGTAGGGCAGAGTATGGCCATGCTTCCCCCAGGGCAGTCAAAGAATGATGGCTTGTCCTTGAGAGTACAAAAATTTGATGCTGCTAGATGCCTACTGCAGTGCTGGTCCAGCACCAGGGACGTAATAAGTACCTGAGTATTTATTAAAGGAATAATGAATAAGTGAAGGAAGGAAGGAAGGAAGGAAGGAAGGAAGGAAGGAAGGAAGGAAGAATGAGTGAGTGAGTGATGGTGGCCTATTTTCCAGGCAGTATAAGACAATTTTCTGCCTGTACGTTGGTGTTCACAGTGAGCAGGCACAGAGTTGCAGGTGGAGGTGAACAGTGAACTATACTGTTAGCAACCCAGGTCAAAGGTTGTTCTCAGACACACAACCAGGCACAGCCAGTGCCAGAAGGAAAGTTGTCTTAAATTATCATCAGTCATCCTTCTAATTTCATGACTAGGAAATGAAAGAAACAGGTTGGGAAGACATATGCAGAGGTCTGTAGCACCAGGCCACTGCTCCTTCTGATAACCAGCTGAGTTCTCTTCCCCGGGGCACTTACTGGGCTCCTTCTCTGGGCAGGACACTGGACAAGGTCATCTGGAGACAGTGACAGAGGAATTCCCATGCTCTAGGTGTTCCCCGGACGAGGACACGGCTTGGGGCACTGCAGTGTGGCACTCGCCACATCTGTGTGTCAGCCAAGTGTCGGGATGTGGGGAGGGTGTGAGGTGGCAGGCCTGGAGCCCTGAGCCCTAGCGGGTACCTGCTTCCCCTCAGCTGCCTGCTTTCAGTTCTAGGAACCCAAGAAGGCTGCCAGCAGTGTCCCTCGGGCCCCAGGAGTTTCCTTTCCATAAATTGAGTTGCACTGTTGGTGCGGACTGATGTGCAGTGAGCTCTGCAGTGGGCAGCAGGGTGCTCCAGGGCAGGCAGGAAACATGCTCTTTGCCGATGTCAAGGTGTGCTCACCTATTCAGGAGCCGCGAGAAGAGACCTCTGGTGGGGTACCAGCAGGCGGGGGTGGGTAGCAACTATGGTCTTTTAGCTATTATCCCCCAAAGTTAGGAATATTCCCCCAGGTACCAAGATGAGGATAATGAGCTGGAGTCAAGGAAGAGAACCCCGAGCCCTGCTTTTAGAGCTCTTGGGCCTGTTACCCTCATTGCCTCTTACACAGAAACATTGGCTTGCCCTTTTTCCTGAAATATGAGAAAGGTAAACAAGTGACATTCTCAGTCCTGATGGATGGAAAGCCAGAGAGATGGGGGCCAGCTGTTGGCAGCCCCATCCCTGGGGCCTGCAGGAAAGAAGCGAGGCCATGGGGCACTTGCTGAGCTGAGCCAGGATGGAGGGGGGCGTGTGGAGTGCAGCGGGAAGGCACGGGATTTTCCCTGGCACCTGATAATTGGACTGGGCTAACATGGAGACTCATCCCTGAAACTCACTCTTCTCTGTCAGGGCCCTCACTTTGACCTGTTGGCCTGAACACACTTCTGCTTCCGAGTGACACTTCCCTTCCTTTCCTGAAACCCCTCATCCAGACCAGCCATGGGCTCTGTTCTCCCCAGACTCATCATGGCATGTCTCAAGAAAACCAAAATAGTGGGCATGGGCTCAGCTCTCCGGGGTGCTCTTGCTCTGCTTCGTGACCTTGTCTCGCCATGGGCATGAGCCCGGGAGCTCTGCTGAGTCATGCCAGGGCCAGGAAGGGACAAGGTCGAGGGCCAAAGCGTCTGGCTTCCTCCTGTCTCGGGAGCCGTCCACCCTTCACACGGCATCGCTGGCTTCTGGCAATCTCATCCCTGCCCGGCAGTGAGGAACCCAAGAGCAGACTGAACCGGTTGAAGGTCACCTTCAGATCTGAAGGACAGCGGCCTGGCTCCCTTGGCAGTATGTGTGGCTGTTTGGTCAGCCCAGGAGGCCCCCCGAGCAAGGGCGTATCTCATTTTGTGCTCTGTGTACTGTTGCATATTCAATATTGCTTAGTTTTAATGACAGTAATGAAAATCAATAGAACCCAGCCTCCCAATACCAAGTTCAGCACCCTTCACCAGACAGGCTCCTTTTGTCTTGCCTATAAAAACAGCACTAAAAATATCTCTCTTTTGTGTCCCCACCTTGCTATGTATGTGTGAGGTGACCCCGTTAGAACAGCTGAGGGGTGAGGAGACAGCCAGGCCAAGGCCAGCGTCCTCCAGGTGAATGCCCAGCCTCCAGACAGCTTTGCCTGCCCCTGGGGCACAGAGAGAGACTGGAAACTACCTCCAGGCACCAATGATGGGGGACACTGAGCTCAGGGACAGCCCCAGAGAATCCTGAGACAAGGCACACTCTGGACCAGGACATATGGGAAGAGGCATCTCCTGTGGCCACCGTGCGGAAAATCCAGATCCAGAAAATCTCAGAGCCCCATTACACACTCATTCCAACACCATCTGCCCAGCACCGACGGTGCACCAGGCCCTGTGCCGGTAGCGCATGGCACCTAATAAAACCAAAGCCCTGGTTCCTGAAGGGCTCCCTGGGTGGAGGGCTGGGAGGGAGCCTGACAAATCACGGGCCCAGGATTGGGGCTGGGTAGAGGGGAGAGTGAGCAGCGTCTGGGGAGTGGGGCAGGGATGGCTGTGGGGCTGAGGGCCGAGGGGCAAGCGGGGCGGGCGCTCTGGCCCAAAGGGGCCACTTACGTGATGCTCCAGGGGGCCCCATGAAAGGAGAGGCCGGAGAGGCATGTGCAAGTCAGGAGTGGGTTAAGAAAGCTCTGGCAAGCCGGGCTAAGGCATCAGGGTGAGCTGCGGGCCAGGGAGACGGGGTGGTTGAGAAGGGGGGAGCTCTTGAGGGACATGGAGGTAGGGATGGCTGCCCTTGGCCAAGGCAGAGGGGACTGGGGTGTAGATGTAGGGGTGTTCAGGAGGTAGACCACACAGTGCTTGGAAATTCTCTGGGAAGAGGGGATGGGAGCACCATGACATGTCCCCCAAGTTTTGAGAAGGTGGCTGAGGGATTAGCTGGAAGCCGGGGCATAGAGGACGGGGGGGCTTCATCTGCAGGACAGCCCTGGAAGGAGGCCCGGGCCCCAAGCACATCTCTGGCCTGGCTCCTGGAGGGTCCCCTACCTCCCAGCAGGTGCTATGCCGAGAGGCTCCCCCTCCCTGGAGCACGAACCTGCACCAGCTCTGGCCCTTGTGGTGTGAGATGCAGGCGAGGACACATGTATGCACACGCACAGTCACATACTCATAGATGTATGCACACACATATTCATGCGTGCACCTCATTTTACCTTAAGGTGGGGACTCAAGGTTTGCAAACCCTGCCCCCCCTTTCCATTCTTTCTATCAGCACATCCCGTCAGACCCATCACAGAAGCTTTGGGAAGGGCTGACCTGGACAGGCAAGGGAGGAGGGAATCGCTCAACAGACTTCGCGGTCCTGCTGAGCCACCCCTCCTGATCCACGAGGGACTGTCCCAGCGGATGCCTGTACTTCCACCCCAGGCCACCCTGTCCCCCCACCGGGCGGGCTCTCACCCAGGGGCACACGCCAACCCTGCCCAGGGCCTGCTCTACCCCCCCAAGGACAGGATCCTGAGCAGAGGGCTGGAGGCGGAGACATGAGGACTGCTGGACACCTGTCGACAGGTGGGAACGTGCATCAGAGCAGAACGGGGAGGGGCCGTGACAGGATCAGAGCTTCACCGCCAGCGAGGCTGGAAAAGACCTGGGAGCAGGAGGGGGCATACCGTCTAAATATGTTTCCTCACAAAAGAAAAAAAAAAGTATTTTAGTTATTGTGAGAGCAAGTTCTCAAAGAGAAAATAACTGAACTTTGAAATGGGGTGCTCCAGAGAAGAAATTCCCAGGTGGGACTGTGCCGTCTGCACGCGAGGGGCCACGTCTCGGTAAACTGGAAGGCACGCGGCTCTGGCTAGTTGTTGGCTCTTTGGGGAAGTTGGTGGGCAAAAGAAGGCTGGGCTCTGCTACTCCATTAAGGACAGAGGAGCTGGAGCTTAATGGATATTCTTGAGTGTGGGACACAGAGGCTCTGGGGTCCCTCGAGCAGTGTCAGAGAAGAGTGAAGCAGGCAGGTGGTGGGCACTGCAGAGGGGGAAAGGGCGACCCTGGGATTCCCACGCACGGCACCAAGAGGCAGCTGTTAGCTCTGACCTCTCTCTCTCACAGCTCCCGCCTGGCAGCCCTGTGCCCTGCTCCAGGCTCCAAGCACAAAGGACAGACACACTCACAACCCAATTTGTTATACTTCCACCTTCTGGGGAGAGAGGAAGGTGAAAGAAGAAAGAGAGGGGAAAAAAATCCCATTTTCTTTATCTGTCCTTCCCATCAGGTGCAGCGGAAAATGCAAACTGGGGAGACAGCTGCTGTGACCTCTTTATATTTCCTTCGGAAGATACTGTATCTTTTTATTGCATGCAGGAATTACTTATTTGAAAGAAAAAATATATATATATCCTTTCAGCATGACTTGAACCCTGAACGGCAAGACAGAGGGGGTGGCCAAGTTCCAGGGGCTATTGAGAGAGCATTTTGCCTTAAACCAGAGGAATCTCCGGAGGCCAAGGCTCGTGGGGAGACTGTCTGGGGAGGACGTGGGTGTTCTCTCCACCTTCCTGCTGTGTGACCAGGGCCCATGCACTGTGCCTCTCTGAGCGGCAGATTCTCCTGCGCAGTGGAACAGACCAGCATCAGTGATGTCCTCTTTGCTCACACAGAGTCCCCTGGCTCAGAGGGAGGGGTGCCGTGCAGAGAAATGAGGAACTCGTCCTGCTCACACTGGTACCCCCATGCCTGGCACAGAGCTTACCCCGAGGTAGGCTCTTACGATACATCGGTTGAAGAGTTTAGTGCTGCAGGGGGGTACTTAGACCCAGTACCTGCAGGTGGAAAGGGACATAAACGGGTTGAGGACAGCCTCCTGTATAAAAGAGTGGGGTACTATCGCCACTGTGCTTTGAGTGCTCCTGAGGTTGCCCCTGACCCAGCGCGGCCCCCAATGCCTGCCCTGGGGTGTCTTTCCTTCCCTAGATTCCAACAGACTGAAATGAAAGCAGGCCTTGTGTCCTTCACTTTGGCTCTTGTGCTGGTTAATTTGATGTGTCAACTTGGCTGGGCCTAGGCATCCAGTTATGTGCTCAGACATTATTCTGGATGTTTCTGTGAGGTTGTTCTTAGATGAGATTAACGCTTCAATTGGTGGACTTTGAGTAAAGTGAATTGCCCTCCATAATGTAGGTGGGCCTCATCCGGTGAGCTGAAGGCTGAAGAGGAGAAAAGACCGACCTCCCCTGAGCAAGAGGGAATTCTGCCTGCAGAAAGCCTTCAGACTTGACCTGCAACACAGGCTCCTCCTTGGGTCTCCAGCCTGCCAGCCTACCTGCAGGTTTTGAACTTGGCCGGACCTTTAGCCAGAGACTGAATGTTTGTGTCCCACCAGAACTTCTATGTTGAAATCCTAATCCCCAACGTGAAGGGATTTGGAAACGGGGTCTTTGTGAGATCGAAGGTCATGAGGGTGGAGCCCTCCTGAACAGAATTAGTGGCTATAAGAGGGACCCCCGAGACTCCCGTGTTCCTTCTGCCAGGTGAGGACACAGGGAGAAGGCACCACCTGTGAACCAGGAAGCAATCTTCACCAGACACTAAGTCTCCCAGCACCTTGATCTTGGACTTCCCAGCCTCCAGAACTGTGAGAAATTTCTGTGCAGTCTATGGTATCATGCTACAGCAGTCCAAATGGACTAAGGCTCCATAATCACATGAGCAATTCCTTAAAATAAATCTCTCTCTCTCTGCACATTCTATTGGTTCTGTTTCTCTGGAGAACCCTGACTAATACATCCCCTATCTTCGCTGCTTAACACCTGGGAAAGTCTGGTGAAAGGGTGGGTGGAGGTGGGGGTAGGGAGGGGGAGAGAACTTCAGTCCAAGGAGCAATGAATAGAAGTGTCTGGCATGAGGGGCCAGGCTGGGCTGGGGGCCACGGTGATGATGAAAGGCAGGAGGAGGTGTTTGGGGCTGGATTTACTTAGGACAATTACAGGGGTGACTTAAAATGTGTTTGCTCCCTTCTGAGCTGTTCTGGGACAAGTGTCCTTGCTTTGCCAGGGGCCAACATCAGGAGGGGGAAGGCAACCTTTGCCCAATGCCCTCAGCTAGGGGAAGGGGAAACGAAAGGAGGATGGCTGGCTCTCTTGCCTCTGTCCAAGGCATGTGGCTGAGTCCTTTCCAGGCCTGTGTGCTTCATGTTCTGTCCCTTTGGCATAGATTAATTTTTGATAATAATCACACCTTACATTTGTAAACTGCTTTTAGGGTTTTAAAGCACTATCACCTACATGATGGGAAAAACTTGCCTTGCTTCTTTCTCCCCTTGGGGGCCACGAGGCTGAGTTGAATCATGTGGAAAAAGCATTTGGGTCTCGGAGGAGGCCCCATTTCCTTGTTATGCAATCTGGCTTTGGTAGAAAGAAGGCCAGAGCTTTTGGGGCAACTCCAAGCCCTGGATCTAATAGAAAAAAGGACATTCCTCAGAAGAGCACCCACCATGGGAGGCCTTTATGAGGAGTTCAGCATAGCGCTCCTTCCCCAGTAGGATGGGGCCCTGAGGCTCTGACTGCGTCTTTGGCTCCCCCCCCTTATCTGTCCTTGCTGTCGGAGGCCTCGTCCCTCCAGGGTAGACCCTGGGTCCTCCTCTGGGACAGGTGCCCCTGTGGTCTCTGGCGAGCTGAAATGCGGGCAGCCGTGGTGGGCAGTGCATCAGGGGACATGGAGCCCCTGCTGGGCAGCAGGCGGCCTCTCCCTGACCGGAGCACCCTGGAGCTCAAGAGCGTACAGCCCCGCTCAGGCCCCTTCCCTTGGGGGAAGGCAGGGAGTACCCCCGCTGCTCCGAGGCGGCCCCTTCTGCTGCAAATGGTTCACCGCTACGGCCGTGGGGTGCTTTCCATCTTTTCATTCACCATCTGCTGGGCTGGGCTTGCACCCCTAGACCTTTTAAGGGAGCAATTTTCTAAAGCTAAGAGGCAGCCCCTTCCCCTCCCAAGCTCAGGGTGTGCAGATCCCAGGTGGGGAGGGTGATCCTGAGCAGCAGGTACCGGCCACAAAGTCTCCCTCCAGGAAATCAAGCAGGTGCGGAGAGTGTGGTCCCTGAATACGCTTCCAGAGGGCGCCCCCTTAGCTTGGGGTTGAGAGGACACGGAAGAACGTTGGCTCCCACCCTCTCTAAGATCCAGGAAGCGTTGGGAACCACCACAGGCTGGAGTGTTCTTTACCACCATCTGCCCTTTTCTGGTAAGGAAGAGAAGGCATTCAGGTGCAAAAACTCCATCTCCATGCTTCAGGTGGAGGCTCACGAGGCCACCTGCCGCTCTCCCTCCTGGGGAGACACCCCATTCCCGAGCAAGAGAAGCAATGGTCCGATATGCACCTGCACACAGGAGCTCTTCCTGTGTTCTAGTACCATCTTTCCAAACCCACCTTCCCCACGAAGGTTTTTATAACGGTTCCTCCTCTTGGCCCCACCATGACAGGTTATTCCCCTGCCCACTGTGCAGAGAAGGACGCTGAGAAGCCGAGCATGCACACTGACGTGGCTCTCACACACAGACAGAGGGACTGGGGAGCTACCTGGCCACCCCCCGTGAGCTCAGCTTTCCCCGGGAAACCCGTCATGGAACAACCCCCTTAGTTGTTTGGGGGTGGGGAAGGTGGGAGTCTTCCTTCCTGGTAGCCCTGTCCCCTTGCACTGGTTCTGCAACAGGAGGCTTCCCCACGTCGGTGTGTGGGATCTTCCTGGCAGCAGATCGCCCACATGCAGACACGAGCGCTCCCTCCGACCTGAGTGCCCGGTGCGCTGGGACGTGCAGGTGGACGTGCTTGCCCCCCGCCCCCCCCCCCCGACTCTCACACAGGCCTCCTCCTGGTCCCAGACGCAGCACAAGCAGGGCTGCCTCCCAGGGGAAGGAGAGCACGTGCTCGCCCAGTCTCTCTCCCCGGGCGTCAGAGCCCTGGGCACGGTGCCGAACACAGCCCACCAGGGGCCGAGCAAGAGGAGGGGTGGTCAAAGGGAGCAGAAAGAGTTGAGGTGGGTTAGCGAACTTCCCGATCCTGAGTCTTCAGGCATCAGAATTTGGGGGGAAGTGGGCGGCGCAGCGGGAGGGGGTGAAGATTCCCTTTGGATGTTAGAAAACAGTAGATGCTCATCTGTCTTGGATGGCTTAGCTGAAGGCAGCTTAGAGGCCCGAGGGATGGATTAGGGGCCCCTGGAGGTCCTCCCACCCGTCCATTGCCACAAATCTCCAGACACAAGCACATACACATCAGTGCTTTCTCCCCACGCCCGGGATCAACAAACAGACACACGCTGTCTCCTTATCAGTGTTCTTCTCCCGAGCAGTAGTGACAGTGGCCAAGGCTAAGTGAGTGTGTGCTAGGGGCCAGGCACTGCGTCAAGAGGCTTTTACATGCCTCATCTCGTTTCTTTCTTACAACGAGATGCGCGCTACTATTATCTCTGTCATACAGGTAAAGACACTAAGGCACAGAAAGGGTAAGTAACTGGACCAAGGTCACACAGCTGGGACTTTGCTGTGTCAGGACTCAAATCCAGGTGTGACGCCGAGCCACGATGACACACTGCCTCTCTTCAGCCTGGCCCCTTTGGAGCTCGGAGCTCCCCACTAGGATTTCCCCAGGACAGTGTCTCATTAAACACTCAGGCCAACCTTAACCAGATCTAAGGACAGCTGGCCCTAAGTGGCGTGCCCTTGTTTATATAGGCTATGCAATCTATTCATGGAACATTCGCATAAAATGTCATCCTGCTCCCCAGCAGGCTATCCTCTCTCATTTTTCTCTCTTCTTTCTCTCCATCCTCCATCACTGACCCAGATCCCTCCTGCCTTAGGTTGTCAGCAAAAATGACTTGCACAGAACAGAGGGGAAGGGAAGAGCTCGGGGGCTAACAATGGTGGTGGCGGGACCTTGGACCACACAGACTCAGCCTGAATCCCCTTCGTGCACAGAGGACACCCCTTGGCTACTCCAAAGCCCCCAGAGGTGGTGGTGCGGCCAGCCGACGGAGTCCCCTCTTTGCCTAGCGCTCACTAACAGCCATGGAGGCAGGCTTCCCTGGGCTCCTGGGACCTGAGCATGTCTGCTCCCTGCACCCTGGCTCCACTGGTCCGTAGAAGGTGCTTCTGACCAGTCCCAGGGCAGCCCCTGGCTGGGCAGCCTACTCACCCAGGTCCATATCTGCAGCCTTGGGCCGGTGGGAGCAGGGAACATTCTTAAAGATGGCGTCCAGAATCTTCTCCTTGACCTGAGTAATGGTGTCGCAGTTGAGGATCTTCACTGGGACCTCGGGGCTGTTGGCATTGTCTGGGTTGACACAGCTCAGGACCTGGAGGAAGGGGGAATGGAGGCGTGTGGGGGAGGGTGGGAGGAATTACTGAGTCCCAGGCGCATTCTGGACACCACTGCATGCACGCACGCTCTCTCTCACACGCACACCACATGCACGCCACACACACGGCACCTTCTCAGCAGCACACCTAGACCCCTGCCTACCTCTGAACCCCCACCTTCCATGTGTGTCGGTACCTCCTCCCTGTCACTCCCCCCCCCACACGCACGCATGCACGCGCGCACACACACAAATGTGAATCTGGCTCCTTGCTCAAGAGATTTCATAAGCTTCAATTTTTGTGAGGGTTTGGGGCCGATTGGAGCTTGGAGAATCTATAAGAAGCTTAATGTGCTCTTTAAAAAGAAAAATGTGCAGGTTCAGGCCCCTGGAGAGGCCTTCCTGGCTCTGAACCTGCAACCTCGTATTTGGAGAAGAGGCCACCCTGGCTCAGGGCCTCAGTGTCTCTTTTTGGAACTAGTCAGAAAAATGAAGGCTCTGCCTAAAGCACCAAGCGATAATTTTTTCCTTGAAAAAGTTCTGGGCTGTTTCCCAAGGTTTCTCTTCCCTTGCTGTTCTCGGAGAGGGCTGTCTACATGGATGGGACTGTGTGGGATGCTGGGGGCACCATAGAAGGGCACGCGGGCTCCCACACCCTCCCTCTGCTCCTGCCACCTAAGCCCTCCACGTGCCTTCCTCCCTGGTCTCTCACTGCACCCCCCCACCTCCCTCCCTGATCTCTCGCTGCACCCCACCCCATCCCTCCGATCTCTTGCTGCATCCCCCCCATCTCCCTCCCTGGTCTCTCACTGCACACCCCCACCTCCCTGCCTGGTCTCTCACTGCACCCCCCCACCTCCCTCCCTGGTCTCTCGCTGCACCCCCCCACCTCCCTGCCTGGTCTCTCGCTGCACCCCCCCACCTCCCTGCCTGGTCTCTCGCTGCACCCCCCCACCTCCCTCCCTGGTCTCTCGCTGCACCCCCCCACCTCCCTGCCTGGTCTCTCGCTGCACCCCCCCACCTCCCTGCCTGATCTCTCACTGCACCCCCATCACCTCCCTCCCTGGTCTCTCGCTGCACCCCCCCCCACCTCCCTCCCTGGTCTCTCGCTGCACCCCCCCCACCTCCCTGCCTGATCTCTCGCTGCACCCCCACCACCTCCCTGCCTGATCTCTCGCTGCACCCCCCCACCTCCCTGCCTGATCTCTCGCTGCACCCCCCCACCTCCCTGCCTGATCTCTCACTGCACCCCCACCACCTCCCTCCCTGGTCTCTCGCTGCATGCCCCCACCTCCGATTGCAGGCCTGCAGACTCCGAGGACAGTTTCCTCCCCCACCCCTGCTCCGCATGGTGGCAATCAGAACCCTGGCCCCTGGACACCTGCCTTTCATTAGCAGCCAGACTGCTGCGAGCTCACATGAGAACATGCTTCTTCCATTAAGCAGGAAAAAACCTCCTAAATCTACAAAACCAAACTCTCACCCTCAAAATGTCCTAAACTGAAAACAACGGTGGAAGGAACTCTGGACCGTGGGTCCCTTCTGCGTGCCCTCTCCCAGCTGATCCTTCTAAAGCTTTCTGGGACCCTTGCTGCCCCCTCTGTGGCCAAGAACAGCCTGTCACTTTGTGCTGTCCTGGGCTCAGGCTCCCCCAAGCAGCAACGCAGCCTTATCTGGGCATTGTCCCCTGAGGGACACTGAGGCAGAGGCTGCCCCCTGAGTATGCCCTTCTGACATTTCTCCTTGCCTCAGGGGCTTATGGTGGCCCTAGCAGAACCCCGTGGGGTGCTTCAGGGCATTCGGAGAAGAAGCGGTGGTCAGTAGCCATTCTGAGGGACAGGGTTTCCTGGCCACTGGCCAAACCACAGCTCCACCCAGAACATCCCTTCCCCATATTCCCATTCCTATGCCCCTTGGTTAGGTTCTGAACAAATTGCCTGGGGTTTGTTTTGCCTTTTTTGTTTTTTTTCTGCTAGCTCAGTGCTTCTCAAGTTTTAATGTGAATAGAATCACGGGGGGGGGGGGGGTTGTTTGCATCCAGCACCCAGCACCTCACAGGCTCCCCGGTGAGCACCCACTAGCAGGCTCCTGGGCGATGCCAGTGGGCACTCCCAGCAGCAGGGCCCTAGAGCAGGGGAGCTCAAGTTCTAGTGTCAAGCCAATTAATCACACAACTGAAGGGCACCTAGCTATAAAGTGATGCAGCCCGGAGCCTCTCAGCACCTTTCTCCTTTGGGGTATCCCTCCGGCCCAGGACAACAACAGCGTCAGTTGGCCCAGGCTGTCCAGGGCTCCTCTAGCTTTCGCTTTCTTTCTTTCCCTCCTCACCAGCCAGGGGCTGCTCCCCTTCTGCCTGTTGAGGTCCTTTTCTCTGGCCTGAGGTGGCCTTACATCTCCCTGCAGCCCTTTCTTCCCCGGGCAAAACAATTGCAATTTCTTCCTCCTCTCCTCGGGATGTCTCTTTCCCCAGGCTCTCCACCTGATGGCTGTGCTCTCCCGACCCACCCCATGTTCCTCACAGGGACCCTAAGTCCCATCATCTGAAAGCAGCCTGGCCTCTGGAGTCAAGGCTGCTGCCCGTCTGGGGACAGCGCATCATCTCAGCTCACTGTGCTGGATTCGGTCCTGAGGAACGGGGCTGGGATGGGAAAGGAAGGGGTGGGGGGGGGGATCAGGCAGGAGACTTTCAGCGGTGCTTCTAGCTCATTAAAAATCTATTCCGGTCTCTGTTTTGGGAAGAGTCCCCACCCCACCCCCCACCACCACCCTTTCTCATTTTAATCAGAGCCTCTAACTCTCTCCTCTGGAGCAGAACGTAACTGTAAGGAAGCAAGGTCCCCAGTCACCGCTGCTCCTCTGAAGCCTCCTCCGGGGAGCCCACTGGGACCCCCCCCAGCCTGCTGAAGACGGAGGGGGAAATGTGCCTCACAGCCGCATCATTCCCAGCCAGGAGGGACCATCTTCCCGCTCTCCTGGGGGTCTGGGATTTACCCTGGGCTCACTGTTCCTGCCCGGCTCAGCCCTGCTCTGCCCTGTCCTGGCCCTGCCTGTATGGGTCTCATCTCCCCATAAGCACATTTATTTTATTTTATTTTTTTAGAGAGCGAGGGGGGAGGGGCAGAGAGAGAGAGAGAGAGGATCTTAAGCAGGCTCCACGCCAGTGCGGAGCCCAACATGGGGCTCCATCTCAAGACCCTGAGGTCCTGACCTGAGCTGCGATCAAGAGTTGGACGCTTAACTGACGGAGCTGCCCAGGCGCCCCTCCCCATAAGTGCATTTAAATCCCACCCGTTTCCTCTGCACACACCCCCCCCATCTTTGTCTCCACCCATGCTTCACCCCAGACACCTGCGACCTTATCTTCTACCTCCTTCCTTTCACATCCTCTCCGCTTTCCTAGCGGAGGCCTGGTGGGAAATCACACAACCGTCCAAAAGGGCCAAGAATGAGGGTGAGCGCCCTGGCCTGGAGGGACAGTGGCAGCCAGCAGACAGGCAGACAGGCGTGGGAAAGCAGTGGCAGGGCCTCCGTGAGCAGTACTGGGCACTTACTCTGTGCTCCCTGCCTCGCACGCCTTGCCCCAGTCCATGCTCCGGACAACTCTGGGAGGTATGCACTATTATTATCCCTGTGTAAATAAGTTCTAGTGTTATCCTCCGTTTTTTCAGATAAAGACACCCCAGCTTGGAGAGATTGAGGGACCTGCTCCAAATCACCCAGCTGCTCAGAAGCAGAGGCAGGGTTCCAATCCAGACCTCATGCTCTCCTCCATGTGGCGTTCGGCTGCCTCCTAGGGTGAGAGCCGCTATCAGAGAGGGGGTCTAACCTTGACAGAGGGGATCCCCATGTTCCCTGGACAAAGGCGTTAATCACTAGGCCAATCCGGCCTCACATTCTCAGGTCATGGGGGTATTTGACCTTAGACCCGTGGGCAAAGGTGGGCTTCCAAAACACAAGGAACTCTTTCCTTGTTTTTCTCTCCTTCGGGCCCCCACCTGCTCTGCATGGAAGTGTCCCTCCCCACCCTGGGAGAGCCGATGAGGAGTTCACTGAGCGCAATCCACCAGCCCGCTGCTGGTGAGGGCTTATGACCCCACGTTCAGCGCACTGGCTTGGAACCACACTAGTCTCTGCTGAAGTGTTGCTCAGACGTGCCTGAGCTACCGGTCCCCAAATCCAGGTGCCCTGGTGTGGGGGTCCTAGGGGAGTCCGGGGTGACAGGCCTGGGTGGGACACCCGGCTGGGCCTGTGCAGCAGGCCAACCAGGCCAGGCGGCTTTTCAGCGTTTCCACCATCCGCTCTGCTGGGCAGGGGACAGCCCCGTTACCAGGGGCACGGGGCAAAGCCGTGAGGCTGTTTTACCAGGGTTTTGTAGTCGATCTGCTGGCGGATGAGCTTGTCCTCGCTCAGAGAGTAACGGGCCTCTCCTGTGATGGCGTCGATGGGCCCCTTCTCCATCTGCTGCTTGATGGCACAGAAGAGCGAGAACAGGGGCTCCCCAGCACACTCCTGGACGCAGAGAAGAACTGTGCTGGCCGGACTCTGGACCAGCCTCCCGGAGCCCATTTCTCAAAGGGCTGCTTTCCACTCCTCTGCTCCAGTTCTCTCCTGCTCCCGGTCCCCCTCCGTTGTCAACTCCCCCTCCCTCTGGACCACCTGTCTTCTCCTGTCTGCCCTCTCTTCACCTCCCCACCTCCTGCCCCCTCTCTGTTTCTTCTCCCCATCCCACTCCAGCTGCTTCCTCTGTGGCCCATCAGAGACAGAGGTCAGTCCTGGGGCTGCGAAGTCCTCAGAAAGCAAGCTCATAATTGGAAGTCGGGTTGCTCTTCCCCCACCCAGACACGTGGGCCGCTTATCCGCTGCCACACGGGCCATGGTACCTGCCCGGGACCTTGGCCAGCCTCGGGGAGTCTGGGAGAGGTGGGGGGGGAGGAAGACGGAAAGCAGGGAACTAAGGGGTGAGTTGTTTTGAGCTTACAAAGGGAATTTGGCTTTAGGGCTCCCACGGGGTCCTCTCATGGGCTCTTCTCCCCCTGGCCTGTAGGAGGAGACTGTCTCTCACGCCAGGACCGACGGGGTGGTGGAGGGTGGGTGGGCTCTGTCTCCTGAGATGGTCAGGAGTCCGCCCCCTCGGTGACAGTGACAGTGAGGAGGGGGACAGCATTTCTTGGTGGGGTTCTAAGAGTCAGGCCTGGGGAATGTGGGCTTTGGGGTGTGCAGGGAAGCCGGGGGTGGGGTGGGTAACAGGCAGCGCCAGAGATAGCCCCACATACCCACATACAATCGTACCTTGAGGAACTTGTAGAGCAGGAAGGTGAACCAGTTGGTCAGCATCTTCTCGGCCACTGACTCAGTCCTGTTACAGCAAGACAAAGACAGAAGCAGCCAGTCAGAGTGCAGGGGGAATGACCCTGCATTGATCTTGCTGCTTACAGCTTTCGGGCCAAATCCTGAGATCCTAAAGCACACTTGAATTCCACGGACTCCTAGACACCCCAGAGTGATGAGACAAGCTGTGCCTACAGAAGCCGGGAGATGACATGCTGGCGTTAGGCTCCCGGGTGGGTGTTTGGTGGGAATGTGCGGGAGCAGCTCTGTCCATCAGCACCCTCTGCAGTGATGATGAAGACTCTCTGTGCTGGCCAGTGGGGTGGCCACCAGCCATAGGTGCCCACGGAGCACTCGAAATGTGGCTAGTGTGTCTGAGGAGCTGAATTTTACATTTTCTTCACCTTTCATTGTTTGCATTTGAATGGGCACCTGTGGCTTGCAGTTACCACATTGGATGGGACAGCTTTAGAGAACTTTCTAGTTCCTGTGGGTGGGTGAAAAAAGAAGACCGAAAAACCTGGGGAGATACTAATTGGGCAGTGGATAGAAAGGAAGGTGGCAGGAGAAGTGGTGACAAAGGCCAGATAGATTAGACTGACCCCTCACCTAAAGTGAAAGACTCTCAGAGCTGACACGGACTAAAGGTGCATACCTAGCTCATCCTAAGCGATGCCCAAATTGTCCTATTTCAGAGTCCTTTGGAATTCCTCCTGGCACCCTGCTAGCATGTCATGTGCAATGACAGGAAGTGCCTTCTTGAGTCTAACTTGCATCCTCTGTGCTGCTACCCAGGTCCACTTATCCTTTTACCTTGGAAGGGAAGCCACGGCAGCAGGGCTAGGGCCAAAACACCCTTTGGGTTGCATCCACGTAGAGAAAACAAACGGGCCTCAAACTTGGCTGAGCGTGGGGCCAGCTCCAGAGAGCAACAGGCCCATCCAGGTACGTTTGGATAGACTCGGAAGTTGCAGTTGGCGGGAGACACAAATAGCTACAATCCCAGGGCAGCTGGGCAGTTGCCAGCTCCAAAGCAAACTAGGAGGAGAGGGGAAGGAAGACTGTCGAAGTGAGGGGGCCAGCAGGGGGCAAGGGGAAGAAAGGGAGGTCGAGGAGGGCAGAAGGAGAGCGCATCTGGGAGCGAGCGGGTGGAAGACAAGAGGCGGAGACGCACAGATCCAGAGTGAGGCCACACCGGGAGATTGTCGGTGGGAGCTCTGGCAGGCAGTGGCAACCCTAGAATTGTGCCGGTGGGTGGCTGCGTGGTGGAAGTAAAACAAAAATCAAAATGATCTACCTTGCTGTTTCCAAAGCTGGATGATTGCTCCAGCATGTAGCAACCTTTCACAGCTGTGCGGGCGGATGCCCAGTGCACCAGGGGAAAGCCTGAGGTAAACACTTCTGAAAGCCAAATCTAGCCACTGGCCCAAGCAGGAGGCCCCGCCTCGGGCCCAGACACCGAGGACGGAAGGCAGAAGAAGACAGGCAGAGGCAGACGATGCCGGGCAGTGATGGCTGGACGTGGGAGCTTTCCAGCTTTGTCCGCACGAAGGCTAAAGACATTGCACTAACAGCCTGGATGAGAAATGGCCTTCCAGGAGGAGGCAGATGTGAAGGGCAGCATGGATGGAGTCAGAGAGTCTCTGTGTCCTATAAAGCTGAAGCCACAGGTTATAGCTCGGTGGTCACATGTGGTCATTGGGGTCTCCCCAGTGAGGCATCCGACAGGGTGGGGCGGAGCGCCCTGGACCTGCGTGGAGCCTCCAGCAGGTGCGTCAGGCAAGGACACACAGGCTGGCCCAGGGCTTCTCACACTCCAACAGACCTTTTGGGTCACCGAGGTTTCTTGGGAGCCTGCAGATTCCGCCCCAGTTGGTGTGGCCTGGGACCGGAGATTCCGCATCACCTACAAGCTCCCGGGTGATGCTTTGCTGCTGGTCCCAGACAGCAGGGAGAGTGGCCTGGAGCTAAAGTTTCTCTCTGGGGTAGGCCGGAGGCAGGAGGCCCTGGGGTATCTCTCCTAAGTCATGTTCTGGTTTAGGTAAGGGCAGGGGATGGAAAAATGACCTCTGAAGAGTCCATGAGAGAAGAATTCCAGTCGGAGGGTCATAATCAGGGGAGCATAAGCACGGAGAGAGGAGAAGGCAGAGTGGATGGATGTAGGGGGCCAAAGAGAAAGAGCAGGGTAAGCAGATGGGCCGTGGTGGACAGGTTCTTCCAAGAGGGCATGGAGCAGGCCCTGGCCTCTAGGCAGGTCAGTCCTCACCTTGGGGGACTTGGCAGCAACTTCCGGGAGCTCTGCCCCCGTCTCCCCAGAAGGCACAAGATCCAGGCCGAGTGGGCTCTCTCTCTGACCTGTGCCCCCTGCCCCCCGGGCCCGGCCCTCACCTCCTGAGCAGCAGCTTGGGGTGGTTCTTGCTCTCTAGGTTCTTGTCGATGAGGTCGGCCAGCAGCTGCTTCAGCACGTCGGTGGCGTACTCCAGTTTGCTCTGCAGCACGGTCATGATGAGCGAGGCCACGTTGCCACGGTCGCGCATGGAGAAGCTGCGTTGAGACTCCAGGGTGCGGATGAAGGACAGCAGGAACACCTTGTTGTTGATGAGCTGGGCAAAGAGCTTCAGGCCCTTCTCCACGCGCTCCTGCCGGTAGCCCGGAACCTGCGGAGGAGCCCCCGGGGCGGGGGGTGAGGGGGGGGAGTCCTGACTGCCAGCCAGGCCCCGGGGTCTGCCCCACGGTGTGGGCCGTGCATGCTGCCCCAGCCCCCGCCGCCACTCACCCCACCTGGCCAACAGCACCAAGCCCTCGTCGGGTGCTGGGCACCGTGCTGTTTACTTAACCCGCGTGGCTGCTCCCTGCCTCTGGTTTGGAGCTGAATCAGGGGAGGTGCAGAGAGAACAGCACCGAGGATCCCCATCCACATGGGAGCCTGAACTCTTCCCTTACGGTGACGCAGAGCTGGTGAGGGGCCCCGCACCACAGCAGATGAGCATCACAGGCAGCCCCCCGGGGGGCGTCCAGGAGGCTGGGGGCTGGGGCCGGTGACCCCAGGGGTGAGGGATCACCACACCTGAGCCTCCAGCTGACCTGATGCTGAATCTTCTCTGGCCACGTGGATCCCATTAACAGACCAGTGTGGCCTCAGAGTCAGGACTCGTGGGGTCCACGCAGGCTCTGTCACCCCCACCCTGTGTGACCTCAGGCAAGTCCATTAACTTCTCTGGGGGCCCAAAGTGACTCACCCAAGGGAAGGGGAAGATTAAGCCCACCAGTCTCTCAGGTGCTCCCTGATTGACTCTGGTGTCTGATGTTTTCTCAGAGACCTCCTCTGAGACCCAGGGAAAGGGGAGGAAGAAGGTTTTATCTTCCTGCCCGCATCTTCTGTTCATCGGGAGGCACCTGCATGGGGGTACCGTCCGCTCAGCACACACTAGCCAGCGACCGAGCTGGGCAAGGAGGACGCATCTCTGAGATGCGCGGGGACACGGCAGCTCTGCCCGTCGTGGCCCTGGACTGGAAACAGCCAGATGCCCGGCTACAGCGGATGGCTCCAGGAACTGCGGCATATTCACTCAGCAGGAAGCCACACAGCCATGGGAATGAGGACTTTCTGCCACTCACAGTAGCAGGGATGCATCTTGCAGACATTGAATGAAAAAAGTCAGAAAGAAGAGGGCAATTCGTGTAATACCCTTTATATAAAGGTTTTAAAAAACCATCAACGATGGCAGGAAAATGGTGATCCCGGGGGGTGGCTGGGACTGGAAGGGGACACTCGGGAACTTTCGTGGAGGGCTGGTAGCATTCAGCTTCCTGATCTGTGTGCTGGCTGGATGGCTGTGTTCACTCAGGGAAAATGCTCTGAGCTGCGTTCTGCCAATGTGTGCATTGCTTGCTCTGTATGTATTCTTCCATTAAAACAAAAAGGTTACTTAACAAATAAACATAGCCTCTGGCAACAAGGTGAAGCCATCTGAGAAGAGAGCAGGGCACCCTCCATGGAGTGGGGTGCTGGGGGTCAGAGACCTCCAAAGGAGGTGCCATGTCGGGGGCTGTGTCTCCCCTGCGGGGGTCTTTAGGAAGGAGCAGCAGGTATGCGGCAGTGCAGAATGCAGTTTCCGCCAGCAGAGCTTGGGTTAACTGTCACAGTCATATACTGGGTTGTGGGCCCTGAGAAGACCCCTCCATTCCTTCAACAGCTGGTGCGTATGTAGATCTTGCTCTGTTGAGCGCTGTTCTACATGCGTTAGAACTATGGACCCGTTTATGCCACACGACCCCCTGTGAAGTAGGTCCCATTATTATCCCAGGGCCTCATGACAGTGGGGGGCTTTCTCAAGATCCCAGGACAGAGACATGTCAGGGCCAGATGGTGCACCCGGCTGGTCGGTGCCACGTCCTGCCATCTCGGGGCTGGTGTGAGCTCTGAAGGAGACGGTGTGTCAAAAGCCGGACGCACAGTGATGTTTACTGAATGGCAGCAGTTTCATCCCACTTGACTCCAGAAGCTTGAAACTGGGGAAGATGGGTGGGCAGAGAACCCCTGTTTGCCCCCGGTGCAAGGAGGGGGCAGCTGCAGAGCTGGAGTGTTCGTGCTGCTCACTCACTGAGCTCCCCTGTGTTCCAGGTTCAGGGCAAGGCCCAGGTGGGAGACAGACCCGTCAGACCCGGGCCTGCCCTCAGAGGGTCAGCAGCAGGCCCCTCCGGAGGGCCCTGTTGGAAGGCGGCACCCCGGAGAGAGATGGGAACCCGCTGGAGCCAGGGCCTGGTTGCAGCATGTCCTGGCTCTCTGCACGGCCACCCCTGGCAAGCTCCTCCTTCCCCGTGGTGGGCCCAATCTCAGCTTCATCCTACCTACCACGACCCCATTCCCCACTCCACAGGGGCTGGCAAGGGAAGGACAAGGGTAGGAGGCAGCCTCACCTTGCTGTCAGCCCGGCCTCAGTCTACCCAGCCGTCTGTGTGTCCTGCTGACCTCCCTCCCAGCTCTGGGACCACCCCTGACACACATGTGCACGGTTTACCTCCTCTGTCCTTCAATCCCCCCAGAGCAACGTCTCCACAACTTGTCCTAATGATGATAGATATCCCCACTTCTTTGGCACCGGCTTGGCTGCCTGCGCCTTCTGGGCACCAAGGCCTGGGGCCCCGGGAAGGCAGGTGCCGCAAAGCCAGCTATGGGGCCAAGGCATGCGGACCAGCAGCCCAGGGCTCGGAATCAGAGAGACTAACTGCCTCCTACAAGGAGGAAAGCTCTGTCCCATCTGGGCTCGACTACCTTGTCTGTAAAATGAGAGTATGAGTGCCTCCGTCATAATGTTTTACGAGCATTAAATAAGATAATGTATGTAAAGTGCTCGGCACACACGGTACGCCCTTAACAGCAGTTTTATTACCTGCCTCTACTCCGCTGGCGGCTTTTCACAGACCCCTTGCACCCGGGAGTTTCCAAGACATCGACTGCACTGGCCCAGGGTCTGGGGGTGCCGGAGGTAGGACTTTTCTCCCCATTTTATGAAGGGGGAGATGGAAGTGGAGTATCTTGGTGAAGAGTATCCGGAACAATGCCCCTTTGTAACTGGCTACCCCCCGCCTCCCTAAGCAAATGCCACTGTGAAACAAGACTGTCTTTATTCACCAGTTGGTTCGATAATTTAGTTGAAGACTGTGAGTATAAAACTGGATAGTAAATTTTAATCGTAACCCAACAGGTTAGAGTTTAGAAGACACGGATAGGTTGAGAATGGGGTGTGTGGTTACTGTTTGCTCCCTGTTTTTAAAGGATCAGGGCCCCTGGCTTGTGCTCTCTCTCTCGCTCACACTCTCTCTCAAGTAAATAAATAAAATCTTTAAAAAAAAAATAAAGGATCGGTGTGTGTCTAGATAGCCCCTTTCCCACATGCCCGACCTTCACCAGATGGTCACAAAAGAGGGGGGACTGGTGGTCTATGTCCAGGGCAGACTAAAGCCAGAGAACACCTCCTTCTTCTCACACATCTACTGTTCAATCCCAACCAGCGGGCAGCTAGCCCCACGGCTGAAAATGTCGGGAAGCCTTGCTTTAGATTAGTCAGTGCCTTTCCTGGGAATATTTCCATACTCAGAAAGCCAATGGGGAGAAACTATTCCCATGGTAAGACAGGGTTGGAAACAAATCAGAAAAGAACAGTGCAGGCAAGATCCCTGGATCTTGCATGGGATGCTGGATCTCACGTAGCCGCGGGCTAATGTGCGATAGTAAAAGTGGATTTCTATCCATTAATTAGCGAGTTTCATGGAAAGGAAAAGTCGTATGTTCTGGGTATATACCCACAAGACTGGGAGTAGGAGCTCAAACAGATACACGTACACCCATGTTCTTAGCAGCCGCGTCCACAATAGCCCAGAGCAGCCCAGTGTCTGCTGACAGATGAATAGATAAACAAAATGTGGTGCATCCATACAACAGACTATCACTCAGGCTTAAAAAGAAAAGAAATTCTGTCACATGCTACAATATGGGTGAACCTCGAAAACACTTTGCTAAGTGAAGTGCATCAGTCACAAACGGATAAATACTATATGATCCCACTGACATGAGGGTCCCCGAGTTGTCAAATTCATAGAGACAGAAAGTCGAATGGTGCTTTCTGGAGGAGGGGATGGGGTTTAGTGTTTAATGGGGACAGGCTTTCACTGGGGGAAGACGAAAACCTTCTGGAGATGGATGGAGGTGATGGTCACACCACAGTGTGAATGTACTTACTGTCTCTGAGCTGTACCTGTAAAAAATCGTTGAAATCGTCCATTTTCTGTGATGCGTATTTTACCACAATTCGAAACAAGAAAAGCTGTGTGACCTGTTTGACTCAGAGCCTGTGCCTAACAACTGGCCATCCTGTGGGCTCCAACTCAGGGAAGTGTGTGAAGGTGGCTTCTGACTCCGTCATGAGTGGGGAACTAAAAGTCTCCCCTCGTGATGAAGGCAAGGAAGAAGAGAGAAGACTCGGGTGTGAGGGGAAATGTTAACATGCCAGATGAGGAATAAGGTCATGGTAGGACGTGATGTAATATGTAATGGGGGCCAAAGGAACAGTCTGGGGCAGGGGCAGAGTATCTACCCACAGTCCGTGGCTGTGCACTGAACAACTCGCAAGTCCATCATCCAGGCTGCTCACGTGATTACAACCCAGCAGCCCTGATTCTCAGAGGCCTTCTTCTGCAGCCCTCCCAGGGCTGAGTTCATCTGACACCTGCGACAGACAGATGGACGAGGGGAGTCAGTGACTCCTGGTGGTGCGGCTCTGGGGGTGCCCTCCTGTGTGTTCAACCCGTGGGGTAGCTGGTGTCACCGTGAAGTTGAGAAATTAGTCTCTAAGACAGTGCTGAACCAGAGCTCTTGAAGTTTTCTGGCAGAGAGTGGAGTCTGCTGCCCCAGAAGCCTCTGTTTGGGGGTGCTTCGTGTCGGGGAGCTAGGCAGACAGGACCAGAGCCACACAGCGGAGCAGGGAGCTGGCTCCACGCAAGGCTCTGAGGGCAGGGGTGAGGGTGCTGGGGGTTTCTGCTTGTTGAGTCTGGCTTGCTGAGCTGGGTTCCTGGCTGTGTGCCTCACTGAAGAATAAGGCTAGGAGTTGGGAAGCAGTCCCGTCTTGCTTCTCACAGGAAACTGACCTTAGAGGGAAGCCTGGAGAAGTACAGCTTGGTAGAGACTCCACCAGCTTTCAGCAAGGGGCTTGGTACAGTTCAGAAGGGCAATGAGAAGGAATCATTTGTATTCTGGTCCTCGGGGAACAGGGCTGCTGTAGACAGTGAGGCAGGTTGTGCACTGAACAACTCTAAGAGGTGTCACATATGGATGATGCCATCCGGAGCACTGCAGTGTTCAATCTGCACAACCACCCATGAGATCCTATGGAAGAATGAGCCCTATAACTCTCCTGCCACTGCCCTGGCCAGTCCTTGGGAGTGTACTGTCCTTGGGTGTGTGTTAAACTAGTGCCAAGACTGGCCTGAGAGTCTGAGAATCTCTGGAGATGCAAGTGCATGTGGAAAATGCATAGTCTTCAGTGGACTAAACACCCTGGGATTTTGAAGCAAGTGAAAATGAGGCTGGAAAAAAGACAAATGGAAGAGAAAAACAAACGAGAATGAGAGAGGGCACGGGCAAGAAGAGTGAGACCAAGAGAATGGATAGAATATCACGATACAGACGGTGTTTTCCTCTGTATATAGGACACACACGTATGCCTTAGACGTGAACACACACAAGCAGATGTGCAGACAGAGGGAGAGGTGTGTTCTCAGTGAGGACACAGAGCCCACCAGCTACGGCCTCTGGAAGTGCCTCTGGGTATCTATCCACTGAGAAGCCCAGGGGACCCTCCTCCAGACAGAAGTGCCCGTGACCTTGTTATGGAAGCACGCATGTGTGCACATACATACACACACGGGCACACACCGTATTCAACAATTATGGAGAAACGCATGTGGGCCCTGAAGTCCCTGGGGCCTTGCTCTGCTGCCTGTAGAGGGGCACAGCCTCCACATCCCCTTGGACCGCCCACGCAGACGTTCCCACAGGGGTCAGTACCTGCAAAATTGTGCGACCGCTGAGCGGTGGGTCTGTTGCAATGTCATGGATGTTATACATCTTGGAATTAGTCTTATTCTCTGTTGTTGCTTTGGCTGGAGATTTTTGATCCATCCTAATAAGTGTCCAGAGCCGTAAGGCACAACAGCGACGTGCAAAGTCTTGTCGTGGGGAGCACGGACCCTGAAGTCTAACTGAGGGACTCCAACCCCGGCCCTGCACCATCCCAGCAGGTGGCCCCAGTGCCCTGAGCTTTGTTGCCTCTAAAATGAGCGCACCGTCTTCAGCCCGCTTGTGAGCTATTAAATCAACACATACACCTGGAGTCCTTAAAACCAGACCTGGAGATTAGTGAGCCGTCAGCTAATGGCAATTATTCCTTATGATTATTATTTTGCCCTGGTTTCCTCATTTGTATTTTTCACTTTTCTCTGGTAGTTATCTTTATGAATCATCCCAAATCCCTTTTGGAACAAAGCGTACTATGAATATATGCATAAGCCAGGTACCATGCTAGACAGGAAGCGGGACAAAATGTTCAAAAGATGAGGTCCTGCTGGTACAAAAGACAGTGATGTTCTTATCACGCACGCTCCCACCTCCCTCGCCAGCGCATCGCTTATCTTTCCCACATATACTTATTGGCACCAACTATCCGGTGAAATCCCTTATATCGTGGTTTCCTAAACGGGGGCCATGAACTTGCGACACTGTCTGGTTTTTGCGTGTAGGTAAAGTTTTTTTTCTTCAACTTCCATTCAGTTCTCAAGGGATCCATGACCCCTAGGACCCAAATCTACTCCCATCTCTGCTCAGAGCCCCCCTGGCTTGGCCCCATTTCCTGCAGAGGGACTGGCTGGCTGGCACCAACAAGTCGGGGGAGCCTCGGGTCAATCATGTCCCCTCCCTGGCCTCAGCTTTCTCACCTCCCAACAAGGTGGCTGCCCTTGAAGGTCACCGATACCTTTCTCCACACTAACACCTCGATGGAGCAAAGCTTGGTCGTGGGCACTGCTTCTCACCTCGAGGTCCCGGAGCACTGGGTGGTCTTCAATTCCAGGGAACAGCACTCGCATGGTGTAGGTTCTGTAGTCCAGGAAGGGGATCCCAGCTCCATCCAGGTCACTGGTCAGCTCGTGGATGTCCGTCTGCAGCTCGGCAAAAGCTGGTACAAAGGGAGCCCGTGAGAATGCTGGTTGGGGTGGACCCCGAGTCTGAATGCTTGGAACCCTCACCCAGGCCCCTGGGAGACGTGGGCAATGGACCGCAGGTGTGCAGGAATAACGCAGGATGTCTTAAGTAGCTGGGGGGAAGGACATAGGAAGGGGAGAAAGATGTAGCACAAGGAAGCGAGTCTTGGGCCAGATCCCTTCCAAAGCATGGATGGGGGTGGGCTGTCCACCCATTTGTCCTGCTGCTGGATCTGAAGTGCCTCCCCGTCTGAAGATGAAGGGTTTTGGTTTGCAGAATATGCTGGGGGTGGGGGGACACCCCTATCAAGAGACGGGGGAGGGAGGGGAGAGGTTCCAGGGGTGGGGGGGTCTATTCCCCATTCTGCATTTTTATAGTGGTCTTCCTTTGAAAAGGTAAGAATAATTTCTTTTGCAGTCCCAGTTCTGGGCCAGGCAGGTGGAACCACCAAACCACCAATGGGGCCAGATGAAGGCTCCGCCACACTAATATATTCCTTCCGGATACATATGTGGGGCGTATCTTTATCCTTCCTTCCTCAAGGTGATGCCACTCAGCGGTGATTTATGATCTGCGTGGGGGAAGGGCTGTCTGTGGAGGCAGCTCAGGCTTCCTGATGATCATGGAGCTGCAAGACCCCCTTCCCTCCGGCCCCCAAGAAAGTCCAGCACATGGCCCAGGTGGTTACACGGCACCAAAGCTGTGATTACACTCAGTCCTGAGCACAGCCCTCCTCCCAGGCTGCCCTCCACCCTGGGTCTGAGGCAGTCAGAAATGCCGCGCCAGGCCCTTTCCGGCTCCGCCTCTCCCCTGGGCACACACACACGTACTGACACGCATGCATGCCTGCTGCGCACACAGGCTCGCACCCAACCAGGATGGATTAGCCCATGCTGGCAAAGAATAGCCAGCGGGCACTGATTATGCAATCCTTCTTAGTATTTCTATAAACACCAGAATTGGGAAAAAGTATTTTGTGGGCTCTGTTGATCACACGAACACAACATGGTGGGCCCAGGCACTGTGGATGGGGCCCCCGCTGCACCCCACAGTGCCAACTTGGGCCTCCGGATCTCGGGTTTCTGGGCCTTCTTGAGAATAGCAGTGCTGCTTCTTTGATAGAACGAGACACCACCTGGCCTCCCGGACAGGCTCCTGCAGGCCTCCCCTGTTCCTGCACCCCTGGTCACCCGGACGCACAGAGTCCCTCTCAAGGCAAGTGACTCATGCTTCCAAGTGGAACTTATACCAGTGTGCGCGCCTTTGTGTGTATGAAAGGAGTCGGTAAGGTTTTTGGCCTGGACGGTCACCAAAAGCACTGATGAACAGCAGTCCTGTATGTACTGAGTGAGGAGCATGTGTGTGTTTGTGGGAATGTGTGTCACGTGCGTGTGGGCATTCGTGGGTGTGTGTGTGAGCGCATGAGTGACCGTCCAAGTGTGTGTGTATGTCGGTGAGTGTGTGGGACAGTGATGCACATGTGTGTGTTTAGGCAGTGAAGGGCCTAGGCTGGGCCTCTTCTGGGTTTGTGTGTGGGTGATGTCCTGGCTTACTGCCAAGTCTCGGGGGGGTCACCTTCCTTGGACCCAAGCTGCCCCTTATATGTCCGAGGGCCAGCTCTGGGCTCCCCCGACAAATGCCTTCGTGGCTAATCTCCGTGTGTTCTGCTTTATGTCTCTCTCTGTGCCCACAGAGCAGAGAGAGAGAGAGAGCTCTCTCCCGAGCCAGAAGCCAAGGCCCTCTCCTGGTGCCTCCACGGACACTCTACGGCTGGACTCCTTGTCTGGCTGCTCATCTCTCCTTCTCCAGAACGTTCTGAGAGGAACCTGGCTTGGCATTCCCCTCTCTGCCCCCTCCTGGTTGGGGTGCTCAGCTGGCGGGGAGGAGAAGGAGGGGGTTAGCTTTTTATCAGTCTGCAGCCTTCCTTCAAGTCACTAAGCGCCTCCAACATTCAAAGCCTCGTGCCTGCCACACATAAAAGAGATTCTAATCACTACACCTAATTAGAGGGAAGAGTACATTGCGGAGAAAAAAAATTAAGCAGCGTAAATATAATAAAAGGCAGTAATTAACAGTCCCACAAGGCAGATGCCATGTTGACAGCTAAGGATGTAGTGAAGGGATGGGACGGACCCACTTCCCCATCAGACGGAGCCGCGGCTCCCCTGGTGGGGATGGGAGGGCCCCAGGTACAGGCTGGATTGACTCTGAGAATAAATCTACAGTAAAGAACCCACTCAGACTCTCCCAGGGTGACTCACGAAATGATAATCTGGGGGTGACAAGAGTCTGACTCCTAAATTTCCTTCTTGGATTTAGTGCTGCTGATTTCGTATCATGGTGGTGTTGGTAATTTTTAAAAACACAAGCTGTGAAACCCTCTTCCTTCTAAATCTTGAATCTGAGCTCTGGCCGTACTGTCCTCCTAAAGGAAGGGAGATCAAGGTTGCTGAACGCCGCATGTCAAGACACCCCAAGCTCTCCCTGAGTGGAGAGCATCAAACCCCCATGGCCAGGATTTGGGGCTGCAAACTGCCCTTGGGGTGGGGGTTGAAAGGACCCCTGCCGAGCGGGGGCGGGGGGAGGGCGGCCTTGCCCAGGAAGGGGCTGTGTCTGCTGGGATATGGGCTGGGTCTGGACGCAGCTCGGAGACCAGAGTCAGAGTCAGAGGTCAGACGCCCGGCCCCCAGCACTGCCCGCAGGTGCCCAGCCCGTTCGCCTGTGTGAGATGCGCACGCACAGCCTCGGGCGTGGGGCCGTGGCCCCGGGTCACCAGGTACCTTCTTTGCACTCGAGCGCCACGCGTGACTCCAGGTTGTCCATTTGCATCTGCAGCCGCTTCAGCGTGAGGTCACTTTCGCGGGACTTGCGTTTGTAGGCGATGAGGACGGCGACAATGAAGATGACCAGGAGGCCGCCGGCCACGGCGATGCTGACGATGGCAGGCAGGCTGAGCGGGCTGTCTGGGGCGACGTACACCATCCCCGGGGAGTACTCCATGCCACCGACGCGAGCCTGGGGGCACAGCAGGCGAGAAGGAGCTGGGAGCAGGCGCAGAGCAGTGGGGGTAGCTGCCCCGGGCCGTCGATGAACTGGCCACGGGGCAGGACGGGAAAGGGCTCCGGGGAGGAGAGCCGTCACTGGCTGTAAGGACAGCTGAGGAGGGGGGGTGTGGGGACCGAGCGGGGGGTCTGGATGGCTCAGAGACGGGAAGCTGCACAGTACCCAGGACTAGGGTTGTCATCTTTGTAAGGAAACAGCACACAGCTGGGACCTAAAGAAGTCTGACATGACTTCGGTGAGTGGCTCCCTGAGCTTCATCCCAGGCTAAGGACGGATGACTGAGGCACAGAGCATGATATGATAGACCTCCTCGGGCCAACCACGGTCCCCTCCTGCAAGGGTCTCTTGCCTGTGACAGGCAATGCACACATCATTCATGCTGCTTTGCCTTGCTCTCATTGTGGCACCAGCCAGAATCCCCTCCTGGTCTGCTCACACTCTGGCATCCCTAGTGCCTGCCCCAGGCAGAACGGGGCCCCGGCCGGCTTACCATCACTTTGTGCCTGCCGATGAGGTTGGGGGACTCGCAGAGCAGCTGCACATCGGACACCGTCACAGTGCATGGTTTCTCCCCCACCAGCACAGTGTAGTTCAGCTTCACATTGCCCCCGGCTACGGGGGGGATCAGGTTCTTGCCCTGGAGGGACAGGAAAGCCCTGGTTCTCCCCGCAGAGTCAGGACCATAGCTGCCGGCTGGCTGCCACGTCCCCCCAACCCAGAGGTCCCATCCTGCTGGCGAGTGCTGGAGAGGCCACCTTCCATAGTAAGTCCCAAAACCCCATGACGCCTACACTGCCATTCCCCTTTCCTCACTGGGGAGTCAGTAATCAAGGCACTTTCTAGCTTATCCAAATGTAGCCTCAGAATCCTTCTTAACACAGAGCTATGGTCAATCACCACCAGTTGACTCCAAACTGTCACAGGAGTTACAAGTAATTTGCTACCCGGGCTCCAAAGAAACCCTCTACTGTGGCTTGCAGAGGGCTACACGGGAGGAAGCAGGATGAGCCTTGGACCTCCCAGGTCCTGGACTCTTGGGACAAAGGAAGCTTGGGAGTCAGACGGCCAGGATGGATCCAGCTGCCCTGATCGGGTCTCCATGGCCTCTAAAGAGTTTGCCTCTCAATCCAAACTCAGAGCCAGTGTTTTCCGTGCTCTGGACTCCAGTGATGAAATCGGGCCTTTCCCTGTGACTTGACAAGCCTCCCCGTTCCCCACAGCAGCCTCCTTGCTTCCCACCTCCTGCCCACAACCTCACGCTACCTTCAGGATGATGGGAGTGCCAGGCTTGAGCTCCAGGATTCCTGAGGGCCCAAAGGCCTCAAACACAGGGTTGGGATAATAGGTGAAGTTGGTCTTGTTGAGGATTAGCAGGGACTGGACGTTGTCCAGGATGAAGCCAAACTCCTCGGGCCTCTCGGTCAGGTCAGACTGGTGGTCGGGCCCCAGAGCGAGAGCCGGAGCCTGGCAGGTCATCTCAGTAGCATTCAGAACCTCACAGAGCTGGAGGGGGCCAGAGAGGCAAGACCATGCAGCGTCTGGACCCACACAGCCCCACATAGCCAGCAGGGCTCCCTCCGTGCTGGGATACAGCATGGGGTTGACATGGGACAGTTAGGGATGGGTCGCCGCCCCTCTGCATCCAGGACCATAGAACCTGGCCACTCAAGGAGTAAACTGTGCAGCTAGCACCCACCTCCGCAGTGGCCACAGTGGGTGTGGCAGTGACGGGGGTATCTCTGAGCTAAGGGGCAGCACTGGGGGTCTGAAAGATGGAGGAATAAGCATATGAAAACCCAAAACCCCCAAAGCAATTGCTCCTCCAGGCCTGTACCCCAAGGTACGAAAATGCCCTCATGTCTCCTTCCTCATCTCACCATCCCAGTGCCCCGGGGTGTCACATGCAATGGGTCATCTGTGTCTGGGTGGCCTGCCCTACTCAGGACGCCCCATGCCCTTTGGGAAAGTGACATGTTGAGTGGGCAGCCTCATGCCCCCTGCCCTCCCTGGACTCACATTGATGTGCTCCTTCCCTCCATGCTTGGCACGGATCTGGGGATTCTGTATGAGGTCCAGGTGAGTCCCCCACACGGCGATGGGTGTGTTTCCACTGACGGGGGGTCGGGGGAGGGGAGAAACAGGAGGCGTGTCAACACAGGGATAGGAATAGCAATGGGGCTTGACAACAATGATGATGATGATCAGGCTGAGCTCCGACATTAAAGGCCATGGTAACCAGGAGATGTGATAATGTTCACGGGGACAATGATGGCAAACTGAATGAATAAGGATGAGCTCTTAGCAGCCATCACTCATCACGACAGTGATGACTAGATGTCTGTGGCCATCCTGCACTGAGCGCATCTGGAGTGTGGACACCCGTAGAGGCTCCTGAGCCTCCTGACCTGAGTTGGATGCTTCTCTGCAGCTCCTGGTGTCTCCCCCCCAGCCCTCACCAGTCACAGGGAGATTTCCCACCTGGCCTTGGCCCAGTGAAAGCCCTGCTCCAGGATGATCCCCACTAGACCTTCCAGGGTCTGAGCACAGTCTCCTCCCTAGGGCGATCACTACAATTTCACCCTGGAAGCTTCTGTCTGCTGAGATCCGGGAAAGGCAGAGGCCCAGGCACACAGGAGCCTCGTGTAGGAATGCAAACAGCAAGTGTTCTGGGACTCAGGTCTCCTGTATCCTGGGTGTCAGCCAGGTATGGAGGAGGAAGGAGCAGGAGATTCCTCTTTGTGTAACTTTCCAAAAAAACCTCGATGCCAATTGCTGTATGCAGGGCTCTGAGAAGCTGACCTGAGGCAAGGGCTATCTTCCTTGGGGGCTACTCAAAGGAAAGTGACAAGTCACTTTCTCCACAATCCAGAGAGTATCTTCAAGAAGGATCCTACTATCTGGAACAGTTAGTTACAAGCTTGGTGAATGAAGAATCCATGACACCCATATTCATGTCTCCCTCTCTATGCCTCTGCCCATCTCTGTACTCCCTGTTATTCCCTGCCCTCCACCTGCCCCCCACTCCCCCCCCCCCCCCACACTCACATTAGCACACGCCGGAAGATTCCTGTAAAACCCAGACAGGCTCTTCTGCCCATGGCGGTGTTCCAGAATGAGATTCTGCTATCTGGCCATCTCCCAATCTTCTTAATCACCAATTCAACCCCCCATCCCTGTTGGTGAGCAGCCCAGGCTGTTGTGAGCAGTGCAAAGCCACGCTCTGCAGGGCCCCGCCCCTCAGAGAAACTGTTCACTGCAGCAAAAAGTCTGGAGCTGGCTGGCAGGCCCAGAACGTTCTTCCAACCTCGCTCTGGTTATGAACGTGACTCGGTCGGCTACTGAGTGCCAGGAAGGACGATGCCTCTTTTTCTGTGCTGGCGACTTGAGGAAGAACTGAGTTAAACCAGGCCTCCTCAGGGAGCTGCAGAGCTTGTCTACACCAAGGGCTACACCAACTTCCTGGATTCACCAGGCCCTGGGGGCAAATCCCAGAAGTGCTTTCTACAGATGCTTTCCCCCTCTCTGTGCCTTGCAGTTATCTACTTTAAAAATCACGGCCAACGCTTATAAAGTGTGGGTCTTAGGGAGTAACCGGTGAGAACAAGCCAATCTCATCTCCACGAAGGCTGCCTTTCACGCGTGTGAGGCCGGGGGTGGCAAACTTCCCCGCAAAGGGCCAGAGAGTAAATATTTTAGGCTTCCCAGGCCATATGGTCTGTTGCAATTACTCAACTCTGTTGCTGTGGTGAGAAAACAGCTATAGACAAAACATATACGAATGAGCATGGCTGTGTTCCAATAAAACTTTATTCATAAAAGGAGGCAGATGGCCAGATCTGGCCCCCAGGTTGGAGTCTGCTGACGCCTGGTTTAAAAGACTATTCTCTGGACTGGATTTGTCCCTGACCCCTGCTTCAGCCATGGAGACCACATCTTCATGCTCTCCCCCTCCCCCCAATGCCAGATGCCCTCTAGAACTGAAGCCAGCAGTGGGAAGGGCTGAAGACTGGCCAGGGGCAGTGGGAGAGAGCTGAGCCAGGCGCTGCACTGTGCCTATGCATCTGGCTTAGCCCTCCCAGCATCCCGGGAGGGAGTTGACAGATGAGAAACCATAGGCCCGGAGAAGTTAAGTCACCTTTAAGGTCATTCAGCTGGGCTGAGCCCGCTCTTTCTGACCTCAAGCCCTGTTGCATCCCCCTCGGCCCCTGATACAGCAGTTTCCCAATGGTCAGCAGGGGCCTCGCTGTCGGGATGCTCTCTGCTGCACCTTCCCATTACGATGTATCCTCCAGGGACCAGAACAGCATGCCTGCCTGCAATTCCCTCCCTGAAGTGAGATGTCACACTCCAGAGCACCACCAAGTGGGGGACTGGGAGGGTCCCCAGGGATCCTGGAATTTCCAAAGCCCCCCCCCCCCCCCCCCCCGTGACTCTCTCAAGAGGGGAGGCCAGAAAGGTATGCAGCTGGTGCAAGTCAGCTGGCTTGTGACTGGCTGAGCGAGAGGTGGCCCTGGAGGGTCTTTCCACAAGAGCACTCACCCAGCTCCCTCCCAGGACACGCGCTCTCTATACTTGCGCTGGCAGGTGGCAGAAAGAACAAGACTCAGTCCCTGTGCCTGAGGAGTTTGCAGTAGAGGGAAGGACAAAGCAAGCAGACAACTCGGGGTCATAACAGAGCATGACAGAGGCACGGCAGGAGGTTACAGAAGCCCAGAGGATGAACATCTGCACTGGACCCTGGTGGTCAGGACACACTTTTGCTCAAGAGCAGGCCAAGGAGAAGTTGGATCTGATCTTACTCTTTCTCCTCCATCCCTCGGCAGGAATGGAATTACTGCCCATATTTGGGAACAGGACTGGCAACCCCAGCAGTCACTGTGACGGGATCACAGCCTCCAGGGGCACGCACCAAATCCTCAGATGAGGGGCCGTGGGCTCTTGCTGATTGGAGCTTGGGTTCTGGGGCCAGGGCCCACTCAGAGGTACTCTCAGTGGAAGGAGGGCAGCCTGGCAGGAAGGTTTGATTTGGGGGGTGCTCTGAACCAACCCCAATTCATCAGTCCTCAAAGAAGAACGGGGCCCCAAGACTGTCCTTGGCTCTTGGAGAGTTAAGGAAGGACAACCAGGGCCATGCCTACCTGACTATGCTCCACTCTGGCTCGATGCGCACGATGGTGGGGTCCTCCATGTACTGGAAGAACAGGTCCTGGTGGATACTGGCCTTGTCCACTTGCACCATCACCTTCATTTCCAGCACCTCATCTGAGGATGTGGTGTTGCAGACGATGTAGGACGGAGAGCGTCTGCAGGGAGGGCAGACATGCAGCTAGGCTCCCGGGTGTTGAAGGGGACAGGGGTCCGGGCGGGGGCCAGGGCCCTCCACCCCTCCCTGTTCCCAGGCTCCTCAGAGGCCATGGTGAGCACTGCCTCAGGTGGAAAGCTCCAGGCACTACTCACAAAGACTCTCTCTTGCACCAAATCCGTAGACAGGTTCCTCTGAGACCTCTTTTCAAAGAAGCCTCATCCTTGGGCCCTGTCTTGGGCCTGCCAAGCCCCATTTTTAGCAAGAATTCTGCAAAGTGAGGTCACCCAGAGTACCCCCTCCCCTTGATACCTGATCACCCTGGCCGCCTGCAGCAAGAATCCTGTTAAGTCGGTTTAGTAAGAATTTTCCTATTCTTGCTGTTGCTTCTTAGTAATTTCATACCAGCGACACCCTCACTCTGCTGGTTGGCTGTAAATCCCCAGCTGTCTTTGCTGTATTTGGAGGCAAGACTGATTTCTTTCTTTCCCCATTGTGATAGTCTTGACACCTACTGCAATAGTCCCGAGTAAACTCTTCTTCGCTATTTTAGCAAGTGTCAGAACAATTTTTTCTTTACCCCTGGCCTGACTTCTGATCTGCCACAGGCCTCAGCATAGCTCTGTCCCGGGAAAAGCTCCCCGGCAGAATGTCACATCCCCACCACGTCTCCCAGTCCTGCATCAGATGAACCTCCTGCCTGCCTTCTACCCTCCAGGCTTCTGGTTTATGGAAGGTGTGCCCTGCTGAGCCCGGATGGTGGAGCCAGGGGACAGAAAGTCGGCTGCCCTTGGGAGGTTCAACCTCAGCCAGCTGGGCAGGAGGCTCAGTAGTCCCAGCTGGCTCTGCAG
The DNA here is from genome assembly GCF_009762305.2 of Zalophus californianus. Classification (NCBI taxonomy): domain Eukaryota; kingdom Metazoa; phylum Chordata; class Mammalia; order Carnivora; family Otariidae; genus Zalophus; species Zalophus californianus. The sequence goes on from NC_045606.1 coordinate 85,845,360, forward strand.
CAGGGGGCAGGGGCTCTAGATTCCCCAGTGTGTCCTGGGAAACCCTAGGGTTCCGTACAGTGGTTGGTATAGGGGCACAGAGGCTAAATGGTGGGCAATAACAATGAATGGCCCAACTAGGGAAGGGCTGCCTGGCAGGTCTCCAGACTGAGCCAAAAACATCCACAGTCAGGTATGCCCATACCATCCCCCCTCAAAGAGAATGGCCACTTTCTCAGGGAGGAGAAAGCACTTCCAAGAGGTGAGCCCCGGAAGTCTGTAGCCCTGGGGCAGCCCGATGGGCCCCACCCTCTGGGCTGTGAGCCCCTGAGCCCAGCCTGGAGGTGAGTTACCTGTGGAAGAGGCAGGGCTGCTTCCCAAACATCACCACCACGTTGCTGCCTGCGTTCAGGTTGGTGCCCGTGATGGTCACTTGGGTGCCCCCGGACATGGGCCCCCGCCTGGGCTTCAGGTCCGAGAGAGTCAGCGTCTGTTCAGGAAAGGATCTGGCCTGAGACACAACCGGGGTCTGAAGAGGCAGCTCCCCACTCCCAGAGCCACTCAGTAACGGTGGCCTCCCAACGTGCCCACTAAGTCCTATTGGGCTTGTGTAGATAAGCAGCGTTCTGGACCCTGGGAGTTTACACCTCTCTATTAACAACAGTAATAATAACAGCTGCTGTATGCTGGTGTTTTAACTGGCAGGCCTTCTCTTCATCCATCTCTATATAAGGTATGTGCCCAGTCAATTCTACAAGGTAGGTATTATTACCCATTTTACAGAACAGATTCAAAGACATGAAGTAAAGTTCCCAAGGTCACACAGCTAAAAAGTGGCACGTCTGAGATCTGACTCCAGAGCCCTGACTCTCTACCACCTCTCCAATTGCTTTTGGGAAGGTGATCTGCTCCTTCCACAGGCCTCTTCCAGAGAGCTGCCCAAACACCCAGAGGCCAGAACGATGGGTCCTGAAGGCCCCAGGAAAACCCAGGAGGAGAAGCGAAGAACGGTCAGTGGATTGAGTGAGGATGGGGGGGAGGGGGCACCTGTGAGCTGAGGATTTGGAGTTGCGATTTGTTCTTTCATTAGCATTTTAATGGAAAAAACTTTCCTCAGTCCCAAGTGAGAAGCCTGTCTCTGCATTTAAATGAAGATTTCTCTCTCCCCTGCCCCTTAAAGAATTCCGCACCAAAAGTTGAACTTACTTGGCTCGCAGCCGGCAGGCCGCCTCCCCACGGAGAGGCCTCAATCCCTAACACCTTGGGAGAACAGAAGGAGCCCCTGTGACTCTCTGACCGCGGCTTGCAGGGGCCCACCCGCCCTGCCGCCCACCAGGTCCTTGCAGATCCTGAGCCCGGCCTCCCCCTTGGCACCCATAAAGCAAAGGAATGCTTCATTCCAGAGCTGCTCCTGGCCCAAACGGAGACCCGGACGAGGGTGGGGTGAGGCTGTGGGAAGAGGCTTGGTTTTTCAGCTCTGCCTAGATCTTGCTGTGTGACCCAGAACAAGCCTTGTAACCTCTCTGATCGTAAAATCGGAGAGCTGGGTCAAAACGAGTTATCTCAAAGGCGCCTCCTGGTTTTCTGGTTCTGTAACTCGGGGTCACCTCCCACAAATGGTGCCTCTGTCCCGCTGTCTGGAAGGGAAAGAGAGTGCAGTCTGTGCAAGGCAAGGGTAGTCCTAGAGATAGAGTCAAAACCCACCCAAGTTCCCATAGATGGCGGTGGGAGCAACATGGAAAGAAGAGGTTCTCTGGCGGCCTGTGGGTGGGGTTCTAGAAGGGATGGAACTGAGTAATCCCTGTTGGCTCTGCAGTGGTGGGCTGGGCGGGGGAATTATTCTAGGGTGAGGAGAGGATGATATGGAGACATGTTTTAAAGTTGTGAGAAACGATTAATTATTCAAGTCATGCTTCATAAATATTTCACGGTGGGTTTGCACGGGAAATCAAATTCTGTATTATTTGCCACCTCTTCACTTGGCTCCCAGATGGAGGTAGGGAAGGGAAAGGTTCCCTCCATGGAAATCTCTAGGGACAGAACTGGGAACAAGACCAAGAATGCTGATCCCCTGGCCTTAGCGGGTGGGTTTTGGGTGAATAAACCCACACATCAGAATCTGGCCTGATTTGTGGCGGGAAACTGAGTTATTAGACCCAGATCTTACTCCCAACCTCAGCACTGGGAAGGGGCTCCCCAGCATGCCCCAGATCCTGAGAGGCATCCCTGAAAAGGGGCTCTCCAATGTGCCCCAAGTCCCCAGAGGAGCCCTGGGAAGGGGTTCTCTAGCTGTCTCAGGACTCCAGCAGAGTCAGGGGCTTCTCTGTGCCCCTTGCAAACTGCCTAGCAGAACGGGAAGGCAATGAAGGCTCTGAGATGCTGGGGAGCATGAGAGAGGGTCCTTCTGTCTTTTCTTACCTGCGGGGTGACCCTCCCACCCTGGCCCCCTAGGAGCTCTGTGGGGGCAGCCTCAGTGACTGGGCCCTTAAACGCACACTGGGGACTGGGGACGAGACTGAGGTCTCCTCTCCGAAAGTCTTCCCCAGTACCGTTCCTCAGAGGTAGCCCTCAAAAAAAAAAAAAAAAAAAGCCACACAAATCTTTGAGTCCCGTGGCCCTACTGGACCAATGCCGTTTTGCCTTGTGGCAACAACCCTCATCTCTTCCCGACCTACCTTTGTGCTCCCACCTCTTCTTTTCCCACGAACCCCCTCCCCTCTCCCTCCCTTCTCTTCCCATCTTTTGGTGCATTTCCAAACCTCATGCCAGGGTCAGCTTCCCACTGCTCCAGATTCATACGGAACATCACACTCTGCCTCGTACAGATCCTGCCTCTCCACCCAGCTTCTTCCTCGAAGCCTCGCCTCGATACCCTGCCTCTAACCGCATCCTGCTCCAGAGCACAAACAATGCAGGCCAGGCTGGCCTGACCTGAGAGCAGAAGCGGCTTTTGAATACGACATAGGCTCGTTGTAAGAATTAAGCCTGAAGCCACATATGGACAGGCACATGGTATCTGTTCTCTAAGTTCTGTTTCTCCTAGGCCAGTGGTCCTCAGCCTGGGCTGACTTAGAATCTCCTAGGGAGCTTTGTGCCCCCCCGTAGCATGTGACTTAGCTCAGGGGGGCCCCCGGAGCCTTTTGTTTAAAGCCCCTCAGGAGATTCCAACACGCAGGGAGGTTTAGAACTGCCTGAGCAGTGGGGGCTAGCAAAGAAGTAAACGGCCAGGGCTTCATCTCCAAAGACCTACTGGTCTGAACAGAGGAGCAGGGGCTCCAAGACATACGCCCAGTTTAGTGTGGGCGGGCAGACGCCATGGAATCCCCAGTGAGCCACAGAACCGTGGGCGCCGTGGGCTGTGTATTCAGAGAAGGCGTGGAGGGGCTCACGAGCGGGGCGTGGACTAACGAGGAGGACGCAGCTTGGGGCAAAGTGGGGAAGGAGACGGAGAAGGGAGAGGGGTCAGGCCATGCAAAGCCTTGGGAAACAGGATTGGATGGACGGGGCAGGCCAGACTGAGAAGGCTGGACGGCGCCCTGGTCCTTCTTGAGGTGGGCCTAACATGATGAAAACAGTATTCTGCAGGGCAGGGTCGATTAGAATGGGTTCAGACCTTTAACGTCAGGGATTTAAGGAGGTCATTGCAGCAGCGAAGAGAATGGGAGAAGGAAGACTCCAGGACATGGTGATGGGGTGGCTGAAATCTGGAATTTAGGGAAGCTGAGCCACAGCCCACCAGAATTGTGGCCGGGGGACAAGCCCCTGACAGAAATGGGCAAGTGAGGGGGACACACTATTTGTCGGAGCCGGCAGCCGGGGTGGGTCATGGAGGTGACAGCCGGACAGCCAGAGGTCTAGTGGCCTTGGAGTGAGTCACAGAGGTGAGACGTGGCAGAGATGGCTAACACCCCAAGGAAGCTTCAGCCAACCCTAGTACCGTCCATTCTGTCACTACCAAGTGACACCAGGAAGCAAACTGCTCGGGGCAGTTGACTGGCTGAGGAAGCCCAGTGCTTGCTTTGCCCACACAGGGGCATCCTCCCTGTTCCCACGGTGGCCAGGTAACTTCGGAGCTGGATTTCATGCCCAAGTTTGGCAAGCCACGCCACACCTCTAAACACTTGGGGAGTGCTGTCTCTGCCTCTCTGTCTGTCTCCCTCCCCCTCAGTATCTCAACTCCACTGGATCGACAGTTTATGTAGAGATCCATCAATATCATATTCAGTATACATACCCTCTCTCTCTATACACAAGTATTCATGTGTCGCTAATTGTGTGCAGGTGTGTTGGGTTCCACTGGAAAACTTCCGCGGAGCCTTTGAGAAGAAGGTGGGCATACAAATCCTAAAGAGATGGGGAAACCTACACATCCATTAAATCCATCACATATGTGTGTTCTTCTACGTGAGTTCCTGTGTGTGCAGCCTGACCAACTGTATGCAGAAGGAGGGGGGATTTTCAGGAGGAGGGCAGGGAGCAGAGAGAGCAGGGCCTCAGCGGGAAGAGACCTCTGATGCACGTTCTGGCAGGGTTGGCGCCCACCACAGTCGCGTCTGAGTGTACATCCATCCTCCACTCCACCTCTCCTTCTAGACCGCGGGCCCCCTGAGGGAGGGGCTGTGCAGGGTCTGAGTCATCCCTGAATACCCACAAGCCAGGGCCACCGAATTGTAAGATTCAACCAATGAAGCAAATATTTACCAAACAATCTAGGGGGAGGGATCGTGCAAGGTGACACATGGTTGTCAGCTGAAGGGAGAAAGGAGGAGCGGGAGGAAGGCTGAGGGAGGAGAGGGGAGGAGGGGCGGACGGTGGGGGAAGGGAGGGTGAAAAGTGGGCTCCCTGTGATGTGTCCTGGAGCATTTGACACCCAGGCATAAAGTCCCTCACTTCAGGCTCCCAGCTTCCCAAAGCAGCGCGGAACCATGAGGAAACTATCTTATCACAGCCGGCATTAGCCCCAGAAGTGACCTGGATGGTAAGACAGTTTGGAAAATGAGGCAGCGTGAGGGACAGCAGAGACACGCATGCCTCCCGCATGGGATTGAGAGGTCCCCAGAGCCCCTGCCCCCCAGAGCCCCTCACCAGGGGCTGCCTCGGTAGGGCCAGCGAGGGTCCCAGCTGGAGGGAATGTGGCGGTAGGGGTGAGGTCTGCAGACAGGCCACAGGAAGGGAAGGGAGGGGTGTGCAATGAAGGGTAATGGTGTGGCTTAGAGGAAGGTGGAGTGGGGGTGCAGGGGAGATGCGGGATGGGGGTGGGGTTAAGGAGGTCATGGGATGGGGTGATGGGGAGTGGAGAAGGTGGGCTGAAAGCGGATGATGGGATAGAAATGATGGCGTGCCAGTGTACCCGGAAATCTCAGGGCACAGCAGTCCTGCGGGCACAGAAACCATGCAGATGAGGGAAGTGATGCGTCAACTTCATGTAATTATCACAACAATACTGTGGGGTAGATGCAAGTCTTATCACCCCCGTTTTAGAAATGAAGACACTGGGACGCTAAGCAATGTCCCCAAGTTCGCCCTGTGAGTAAGTGGCAGAGTCAGGGCTCCCCTCCTGGCCCAGACACAAGGCCACTCAGCCCGAGGGGGATGCAGGGCCCGACAGCCAGGGTGGCTTCCCTGGATCAGGGCCGGACACAGCATGGCTTGGATTTGAATCCGGTCTTTCAGATTTCCAGGGCTGCGTTCTCACACTGCAGGACAGACTCCCACGAGCTGCTCGGGGTCTGCCCACAGAGGTCTAGCCCGGCCCATAACCATGGTCATGCGGTCTGTGGCCCGTGCCTGGGCAGGTTGCTAGTGGCCGGGACTCACCATGAAGTAATAGAGTTGTGAGGACCGGGCCATGAACTCGGGCCGACAGACGGCCACACAGATCTCCACAAAGCCTGCGTGCTGGCTGGGCTTGGCCTCCCCCATCTCGCACACGATCCTGCAGAAAAGAGAGGACAGGTCCCCGTGGTCACAGCAGGGTCACAGGACTCCAGATGTGACCCCTGGGCCCTGCACCTCCCCTGGCCCCTACTCTGCAGTAGGGTCTCAGGGAAGGGCAGGGGAGGCGGAGGGGAAAGATTCTTCCCTGCAAGGCTCCTCTTTGGTTCTTGGGAAATGCAACCTACAGGGTTGTCTCCATGGACATCCCTGTCAAGTGAGGGGTCTAGGGGAGGGCCCCTGTGTTCTGACCCGAGACACTCAGTTTCTCATTCAGGAATTGTCCCCTCAACTGTGAACCAGGGGGCAGGGATTGTGTCAGCCAAACAGCTTAGGGAACACGGCTGGCAGGGCCCAGAGAGGTAGTGACCTTCCCAAGGGCCCACAGCACGTCGGACAGGGACCCAGGAGCGGACTTGAGGTTTTCAGACCCTCACCCAGGGGCCCTTGGCTCCTACTGCATGGACTGCCTCAGTGGAGTGTTTTTGTCCCCAGCCCCAGCTGGGTGCTTGGTCCAGAGGAGAGACTCCTGCTTGGGGGGAGGGGGAGGGGTAGACAAGAGCCATACATTTGTCCCCTTTTAAAAATGTTCCTTGTTTTAATTACAAAATTTGTTCATACCCCTTGAAAACAAGACGGTACAGAAGTGTGACAGTAAAAATAAGTGTCCCTTTCTTCACTCCTAATCTCTCTTCAAAGTTTGATATATATATATATATATATATACACATACATATATATAAAGTATATATATATACATATATATACTTGTAGACCTTTCTCTAGATCTATGCAAACATATGTAATATATAATATATACAAAATCTCTATTTTACAGATGAAGAAGCTGAGGCACAGAAAAGTTAGGCAACTTGCCCAAATATGTATATTTGCCCATATGCACCACGTATGTGTATATATGTGTGTGTGCATGGTTATTACGCACACATGTCAACATAAGTGTTATATATATTTGCATGTACAATTATATACAAGCATACCTATATAAACACATACATGACTTTTAAAAGAAACGTGAAACATAGCTACCCACTGTCCCAAACCCCGGTCATTTTACTGCACAGCCCAGTGCGGACTTGCCGCGTGTGGCTGCATGCACAGCCCTACCAGATCCTTTCTGACAGCTTCACAGCACTTCATGCCGCGGCTGCACCATTGTCTATTTATCCAGCCTCCTACTGATGGACATTTAACTTCCCTTCATTTTTCTCCTACTCCAAATAACCCTGCAGAATGAACCAACTTATACACGTATCCTCAAGCATTGCACATTTGTTAGGATAAGGCTCTAAGTGGGGAGCTTGTGGGGTCATTGTTTATGTATGTGATGTTTGATAGGTGGAAGAAAATAATGGTCCCACAGGGTCGTTACCAATTTGTACTTCTGTCAAAAGCAATTGAGTGAGATTATTTTACTCTTTTGCCAACACCAGATAGTATCAATCCTTTGAAAGTTTTTCCAATATAATAGGGAAAGATGATCCCTTTTTTTTTGCTGTCATTTTTATTTCCCTGATTACTAGTGATGTTGCAGATATCTGCAAGTATGTGCGTGTGGTTGTAAAAAAAAATCTTAGATAGCGTTTCCTTCGATTGGTCTGAAGCTATCTCTTTATATTGCTAATGAATTGTCTTTTTGTAGGAGCTGCTGAATGAGGAGTATTAACTTTGCACTGGTAAGTATTGCAATTATTTTCTCCCAGCTTGTCATCTGTATTTCAACTTTGTTTATAATGTCTTTGGCCACACTAAAGTTTAAAAGTGTCTGTGGTTCAGTGGCTCCTTCTTTTACTTTATGGCTTCTAGGTTCTGTGTCTCTCTTAGAAAAAATTTCTGGGCGAGAGTCCAGTAAAAAATATATGCCTTTCTGTCCAGATAGCATAATTAGCGCATGTTCAGTATAAAGATAAAAGAGAGAGTGCATAAAAACACTTGCCATGCAGACACCTCCTCTCACCCCATTTGAACCACCCAGAAATATCCACTGTCAACATTCTGGCGTTCAGGTTTTCCGTCTTGTTTTTCTTTTACAGAATTCATTAGAAACTCTATTCTGCTTGGTGAATGATGTTCTCACTAATACACCTTGAGTATGTACCTGGTCATGATTCTTCTGCAATATCAGATTTAATGGCTATATAATTTACTGTCCTGTGCATGTACAATAAATAATTTAAGAATTGATTAATTCCCTATTTTAAAATATACAAATTGCTTCTACATTTCCACGATTACAAATAAGACCAAAATAAGTATTCTTGCAAAAAAATATTTGTGCATTCTGGTTATTTAAGTAAAGTTCTAGAAATATGATGACTAGGCTAAAGACTTTCAATCCACATTTCCAAATTGCCTTCCACAAAGTGTGTCCCAATTTACCCTCCAAGTAGGAATGTATGAGTGTGCTATTTCTCATGCTTCTCATCTGCACTGGGCATTAACTTTTTAAAAATTGTTCCCCATTGTTTTAATTTTCATTTCACTGACTACTAATGCTATTTAACTTTTTTTTTATGACTTTTGGTTCTTTGTCTTGTGAACTGCACATTCATGCTCATTCATGCTCTTTGCCCATTTTGCGATATTTGCCTTTTTACTTATGGAACCTCTGTATATTAAGAAAAAGCGTGTATTAACTGTCATAGGGTATATCGCTAGTCCCAGTTTATTGTTCATATTTTTCTTTGTTTACATGGATTTTTGACATATAAATTTTAAGTTTTATATACTCAGATCCCCTAATCTTTTTTTTATAACTTTTTTCTTTTGCTGTTAGAACAGTTGCACTTCCCTTATTTGAAATCAAATAAATTCTCACCTGCATTTTCTTTTAATCATTCCACAGATTTATTTTTTTCACTTAACTCTTTAATCTGTCTGCAATTTATTTTGGTGTATAATGTGAAATGAGGGTTGGTTATATATATATATTTTTTTCTCAGAGTTAACCCCCACTGCTTATTGACTGATCTTGGCTTTCCTTGCTGATTTGAAATGTCACCTTTACCACATACTAAATTTTTACGTATCAGGATTCTTTTCTGGGTGTTCCATCTTCTTCCACTGATCTAACTAGTACCACGATATTGCAATCATGTGACTTTATAATCATATATTTTCTGTTTGGCTATGCAGGTCCAGAATAGGGCATTTTAAAGTTCCCCAAATCACAGTAGATTGGTAGCAGTTGGCTTTGGTTTTGTTCTAGGAAGGACTCCAAAAGTTGAAAGAGCCACAGAAAGCTCTTTGGGCAAATAAGCCATGAGGGACCAGGGAGGTGAATTCCATCAAGAGTAGATCCTTCAGTCACAGGCTCTACTAAGAGTGCTTTAGGAAGCTCCGGATGGAAATCAGATGGTGTTACTGATGGCTCCAGAATCACTAAATCTGGGCAAGACCCAGCAAGCGGACAGGTAAGCTGCCGTATCCAAGGGAGACCTAGAAAGGGTCAATAACCTACTTGTTATTAAAGACAAGTGGCTAGGTGTCGCTCTGGGTGGGGCGGCAGAGATGGTATAGAATATAGATTCTGTTGTGCTGGTAAACATTTCATGGGGTGTTTGCTGGGCTGGAAAATTATATTTACTTATTTACAAGGCAATGATACATGACTCTCACATCTCCTCTAACAGGTGGGCTGGGAGGTAAAGGTTGCTCACGGAATGACCCACTCCATGCTCCAGCAGCCTTTGCATGGAAAAAAACAATCCCAGAGGCCTCCAGGCTGGCGTGGGTGTGAGGTTTCATTTTCAGTCTCCACAGAAAGTAGCAGAGCCTCAGCTTCTTTCGTAATTGGAGGCGGACAGGAGTGGGGACTTGGGGACGGTGAGGGGGTTGGGAACTGAACTCATACTTCTCTTGCAGATTTTCATTTTGCTTTGTCTTGTCACCACCCATGGCCACACCCCAAGGAGGTAGCGATCACTTTTCTCTTCCCTCCTGGCCCCATGTCCCCTTACTACGCTTGCCAATATGGCAGCTAGCTAGTTCAAGAGCTGGGGAGGACACTAGAATGTTAGGGGCATTCTACCTCCCCCACCAGCCCAACAGTCTCTAACACCGTTGGCCATTGGCTGTCAGTTGTTGGCCAGGGAAGGCGAGTCAACACCAGATAGCCACAGCACCCTAAGTCTCATGGGGCCTCCACTTACTGTTCTGCAGGGATGTAGCCATCCACCAAAGGGCTGCACTCCACACCGGCCACCTTGACGTAGGAGGCGATGTCCCGGAATTCCAGGCCCAGGTTCTCCCCTCGGATGGTGACCTTGGTGCCCCCTTCCCGGGGACCTGTCACTGGGATTATCTGGAGGGAGGAAGCAGTGATTTGGACAGGCACCAAGATAGAGCCATCCCCCACTTGCTGCTGGGGCAAGAAGAGGCGTCTGGCTCTTCCCCACCTCCGTGCGAGTCTCTGAGTTGGACCCACATCCACAAGGGCACCCAGGTCTGGGATTGTCAATGGCAGGAGCTTCTGGTAGAGCAGTCCATGTTTGCATGTGGTATTAGGAACAGTGTTCAAATCCCCTCATTCGCCTTCCTATTTTGTGGAAGAGATGAGGGGATGGAACGTGATCCACATTGTTACAGGGTAATTCACAGAAAATCAAGGAATAAAGCCTTTAGGCATTTGCTTGTGTTGTTCCATTCTGAAGGAAAATGAAAAAAAAGCCCTCTTAATACCCACGGCCCTCCACACTATGGCAAGCCACCCAGTTTTCAAGATCCTTCTCAGATGTCCCTTCTCCATAACCAGTTGTTCTCTCTCTCCACAGAAATGTCATGCTCCTTTCATGGTAACAATGATTTGTGTCTGATTCCTCCTCATCCTTCGGATCCTGAGTCTCTGAGCGCAAGAATGGTGTCTTACTTCCTGTGGACTTCTCAGTGATGGCACCATATTTATTTCTTGAGTTGTCATTGGGCTGGAAACCACAACTACCCAGCATTTTCCTGGATTTAGAAGGGCATTTGCCACAGCTCCTTTGCCTTCACTGTCTGGCTTGGTTTCTAACGGAGATGGGCTTAATTTAGACTTTACCTTCCTATACTGGTCCAAATGACTGGGTTTTCTTCCTCAGATGTCACCATTGGTGTTAAAAAACCCATGATGGAAATGTTGGGAATCAACAGCCAAGGGGCCTGCTTTGAGGTAGGTGCTATGTACAGTTGCCACGATCTAACCGCGACATCCCACGGTAGTGACTTTAGTGGCAGAAGATGTTCTACACCAGCCTCTTCTGTCATTCAAAAGACCAGAGGAGGGCACATTTCCCATTCCTGGTGTCTCTCAACACCAGCGCCTGGATCTTGGCCAATGTCCGCGGGATCCCAGCTGAAGGAGCTCAGACAGCCCACCTCTTAACATTTCCTACCCTCTCTATCCTCAAAGGTCACAGCCTGGAGAAGGGTGGGAGGGGGGAGTAAAAGAAACCAGGCTGGAGGGACAGCTTCCCTGGGGAAGGCTGCTCACTGACAAGTTAAGATGGTTCCTTCTTCCTACCCATGCATGTTTGTGGGCGAGTGTGCACATGAGGGTGAGGGTTTTCACGTGTGTTCCCGTGGCGGTGGAAAGATAGGTCCCTCGGAGACATGGGCCCATTTCTATGTGAGGGAGGTGGGCAGATGTAGGGAGGGCCGGAAGGGGGAGTGCATGTCCTTCCCAAATGCCTGCCCAGCCAGTCCCCAAAGCCCCACTGGCCCCCGGCAGCAGCGGATGCATGATATTCCAGCCTGGGCATGTTGTCCTGAAAAAGGAGCTTTATGTCTGGCGCAGTCCTTGGTTCCCCAGCTCCCCAGAGGGCCAATGCCAGTGTGGAGCCAGTAAATAGCCTCCCTCGCAGGGAGATTTGTTTAATTTGCCATCTCCTCCCTGTGATTTTCTTGATCTCAGGCCAAGAAGAAAGCAAGTCCCGCTGTTTGCGGCAGACACACTCTTAGCAATCACGCGTGGCAGCCCCCGGGGATGGTTCTGTGTTAAGGGCTCTGCGGGGCAGGCCCAGGGCCCTCCTTCCTCAGATACTTCTGTAGGTTAAATGCCTATCTTTTACCCCCATTTGAGAATTGCTGGTGAGATTCCCACGCATGCAGGAGAGTGAAGTAGAGGCTAAGGGAAACTCCCCATGTCTGGAAAACCAGGGATGTGGAAGATGAAGGGGCTGGAGTGGGGGGCACATACAGAGGGCCACCGCTGAGGGGCCGCCTTGCTGAGGGAGGCCGTGTGCTCACATAGGTCAAGCTCCCTACCTGCTTGTACACATCCCTGGTGTGTGTGCATGGTTGTGAGTAGAGGGGTGAGGGAGTACATCTATGCGTGTCTTGCCTCCGTGGTGAAAGAGAGCACTAGTGGAGCAATCCAGAGACCTGGGATTCAGGACCTGTTTGATTTAGGCTTTGGGGAGAGGACATTAGCATCTCTGAGCACAGCTCTTTATATCTGGGAAAGGAGGCTGCTAACCCTGGCTTTGGCAGGCATTCTAGCTTGAATTGTGTCCTCCCCAAATCCCTCTGCGGGAATCCTAATGCTCAGTACTTCCAAACGTGGCCGGATTTGGAGAAAGGGTCTTTACAGAGGTCATCAAGTTAAAATGAGGTCATTAGGGTGGGTTCTGATCCCACAGGACTGGCATCCTCATATAAAGGGGGAATTTGGACAGAGACACACAGAAAGACGAGGAGATGGGACTCAGGGAGAAGATCATGGGCTGCTGGCCACGAGAGAGGCCGGAGCAGGTCCTCCTGCAGAGCCCTCGGAAGGGCCGGCCCTACCCACACCTGGGTCTTCACTCCCAGCCTCCGGAACTGAGAGACGAGGAATTTCTGTCACTGAAGCCATTTGGTCTGTGGTACGGTGTGGTGACAGCCCTAGGAGCCATATGGCAGTGTTGCTGTGAGGATGGACAAAGTAATGGATAGGAAAATATTTTGCAAACTGAAGCACCACGCCCATATTTGCCTCTTATTATAACTGCCACTCTATGCATGGAGAAGAGACTGTGCTCCCTTTCCTCTTTTTGTCTCTGCCCCTCTCTGCTTTGTTATTAAAATCATCATCCGCCATGGCAAAGAGGTGCTGAGTACCTACAACGTGCAAAGCACTGTGCTGAAGGCACAGAGGGTCCCGCCGTTGAGACCTGCACGCCTCTTCTTTGTTTTACCAGGGGAGCACGGTTGTGGGGGAGTCTAAGGGGGTCTTTCTTCTGGGAGTGGGGAGGTTAAGACAGCAAGTGACATAAATAAACCCCAGGAACAGTGATCCCCTTGGCCTAGACATGGAAGGGAACAGCTTTAACAGTGTCAAAAATGGCTGAGGAGGTTGGTGAGATTCCTAGGGGCTCTGCATGGAGCCAGCATTCTGCATGATTTTCTCCTACAGTCCTTGTAACTCCTCTGTGAGATGGAACTTTAGACCCATTGCACAGGGGAGAAAGCTGAGGCATGAAGGTAGTGATGAATTAGCCCCAGGAAACCCAGCAATTAGCTGGCAGAACTGGGCTTCCAGCCCCGTTCTCTGCATGTTTAGCTCTGCCCTGCCCCTCACTTGTCTTTGCGCTCCGCCTGTGTCCCCGGGCCCTCCTGAACGGTGCTCCAAATCCATTTCTGCCATCTACCCGCCTAGGTCTTTCTAGGCGGGTAGATGGCGGCATCTACTGCCATCTGAGTGAGTCCAGGGGTCTCACAGTTTCCACCCTCTCCACCTCCCAAGGGCTGGGCTCTGTGCCCTGAAGCTCCACGCAGCCTCAGCTCATGGCTGACTGTTGTGTGAGGTTGTCCCAGATGAAGCTGAACCGCCTCGTCCCCCAGACTCTTAGAGACAAAGGGAGAGTGGCCAGGACTTGGAGTCATGTTTGACATAGCTCACGTGGAGACTCCAACAGGACAGTCGAGCCCCTCTCTGTTTTCCACCTTCCTTGATAAGGGAAGGACCAAGCCCACAGCTTCTGGGGAAGCTAGGCAGGAAAACAAGGATGCCCCCAGCCAGCCCTGCTAATCAGCGTGGTGGCTGTCACCACGGCAACGCCTGGCAGGGACTGGATTGGCCACCCAGAGCGGCCCCGAGGCCCCTGGCTTACCTCTGTGATGCGGGGGTTGGTGCACCTGCTGTTGGCGCCTGACAGCTCCAGCCACTGGCTCTCATGCACGGGGCAGTGCTGCCGCAGGGTACACTGGCCCTGGCCCTGGCACCAGCCACACTGGAAGTCCGGGTCCGCCTTGAGGCACAGCCCACAGCTCTCCCGCATGGCTCCGCACTTATAGAGGTGAACTGTGGACGAAGGGCAAGAGGTCCTTTGGGGTGAGAGGGAGAGCAGGAGCGGATGGCACTGTGGACAAGGAGTGTAGTCCCAGCCTCGGAGGATGAGCCACAAGCGGCCTTGTTCCTTTAGCCACTGTGACACAGAGAAGACCAGAAGAGAACTTCGGGGCCGGGCCGCGAAGCTGGACTGGGAAGCGGGGCTCCCTCCAGCATCGGCAGGGCTCTGTCGGCCCCAGAGCCACTGCCCACGGTGGGCCCACACCTGGGAGGTCTCGGAGCAGTGGAGAGGCGAGGAGAGCAGGCTCAGAGCCGGAGGGAGGGATAGAATCACAGGTGCCCTGGAATGTAGAGCCACTCCTCCCATCTGCCCTGCCTCCCCGCCGGGGCCCGACTTCCTCACCTTTGTTCCGAGCTGGGTTGTCAATGTTGAAATGCCCGTTCCACACAACCGTCAACTGCACCGGCAGATTGTTGATCTCCATCCCTTCATACGAATACTGTAGCAGGTTGGGGGTAGCAACGAAAAAAGCTGGGTCACAGAGATTTCTAGGGAGAGCCGGCTCTTCAGCCTGGGGCTCCCAGGGGTGCTCAGGGCTAAGGACCCGCCATAACTGTACGTGTGTCGAGCACAAGTGTGGGTGCACACCTGGGGAGGCGTGGCTCAGGGAATGGGGTGCAGGCAGGAGGCAGGTGAGGCCTGGATGGGACGCCCATTTGGAAAGTAGATGCCCTGAGCAGATGAGAGCAAGCTACTTGTTCTCCTTCCACAGATGCTGGCTCCCACCAGCTGGGCTTTCCCAGTGTCCTCTCTCACTGTCCAGGGGAACCCCGCCATTAGGCCCCCACCAAGGCCCTTGATTCAATTTAGGAACTTTAACTTCTAGGACAAGTTCAGAGGAGGTGGGTGCTTTATCAAAGACCTGGAGAGGCCTGATCAATTCCCAGGCAGGGGTCGCAGGTGCCGCACTAGAAAGGGAGGGGCTGCACTCCTCAGGAGCTGAGCAGATGAGAGAGAGAGATGAGAGCTGGGGAGGGCTTACAGGTGAGGTGGGAAATCCCGAGGACACCCTAGGCCCCAAACCTGGGAATCTGGGTCAAGACCCCAAAGGCCTTTGCTGGCTCAAAGAGGCCAGGCCCCAGCTCTGTGGCTGCCCATGGGGGAGCTGCCTCCAGGCCTGCACAGGGCCCTCGCTGGGTCCTGCTTCCATGCCCTGCTCTCCTCAGCTTCAGTGCCCCACCCAGCTGGGTCTCTGCCTTGGGACTGAGTGCTGGGGGCGGGGGTGGGGGGGTGAAGGAGGGGTAGGTGCCGACCCCCCCGCCCCATATCTGCCTTCTTATCACAGACACTTCTCAATCTCCAGAGAAGGGGGGTAGGTGACAGGAACTCTGGGCCTGCCCAGGGCAGCATTTCCAATCCGTACCCGGTGATTTTCTCATTATTCCACCAGATTCTGCCCTCCACAGGGGGTGGATGGAAGAACCGGGAATGAGACAGGTTTTCTGTGAAGGAGGGGCTGAGGGCTTGCAATTTGCTGGAGGGGTTCAGTCCAGGAGACCTGGTTTGAAGCGGTATTTGCAGAGCCAAAGGCTCTTTTAACTTAGTTGAACTGTGGAGGGGCTGGGGTGTGGGGAGTGTGACGGACGTTATGGAGGAAGCAGATGGTCCCTCCTCAGAGCTGACCAGCTGCTGGTCCCTCACTAAGGGGAGGGCGGCTACAGAACCTCGGGAATGCACAGCCTGGGGAGGGTCTCTGGGCTGTCCCCGGTGCCTCTCCCTCTGGAGCCAATTCATAGAGATTTCTAGAGGAGATGTCAGTCGTCCTCCTCTGGGAAACTGCCCTAAGTTCCTGAGTTACAGCACGAACGCGAGCACGCCATGACGTATGTGTATACGCATACGCATCACTGAGGTGGCGCCCAGCCCTCTTCAGCTCTCCCCTAGCGCTCCGCAATTTTTCACCAGCTCCCTGGAGACATGTGCCTAGGCCAGGGAGCCACGTTCAGGGTTTGCCCCACAGTGATGGTGGTTTGCACTGTACCACGCACCCTCTCATAGAATCTCCCTTGTGACCCATGACACCTGGGCCAGGGCCAAGGTCGGGGCTCAGGCCAATAGAATCAAGCAAAGCTCCCAGCCCTGCAGAAACAACCGTGGGGCCTTTGATGACCGCTTAACTCAGCTGGTGACTCATAAACCTTTTGCCATGTAGTGCAGCAATCAGCTCCCCAGAGACTTCGTTCTTTGCTTCTGGGTCAGACTAGGTCGCTCTAAGCCGTCCTGAGCTTTCTCACAAAACCTTGTCCTCTCTAGGCTGGTGGGTCTCAGGGTGGTCTGGGGGCCCCACTCGTCAGAGTCATTTAGGGGGCCTACATGTAGATCCCAGGGCCTCCGCCTAGACCTGCTGGAACTGGAAGATGGGGATGCATTTCAAACAAACAACTCTAGTGACTCTGGTATTGCACGGAGTTAGGGCATCTCCACTCCCTGCGAGACGGATGTGCAGGACGGGTGTGCGGGAGCAAGAAGTTCATGGGGGAGAGGAGGTAGGGAAGGGGAGAGGGAGAGAACACTTTTCCAGCTCTCCCTCCCCTCCCCTCCTCCAGCCAAGCTCCACTTCCTCTCCTTCCCATCTATCTCCTTCTTCCAAGGCCCCAGTGCAGAAAAGGTGCTAAGGGCTGGCTTCAGGCTGTTCTGGCCTCCACTCGAGGAGGGATGCTGGAATGGGGCGGGGGGCTAAGTCAGGATCCAAGCCTGGCTCCTGCTTCTCAGGCCAGGGTCTGGTCAGGATTCAATGTGGAAGCAGCAGGTGGTAACCAGGGGCCCGTCAGCCAGAGCTCAACAGAACCTCCAGGCCTCTCTCAGGAAGGCGCTGAAGTCCCCCAGAGAGCAAGGCAAGAAATTCTGCATATGCGTGCATGCGTGTGTCCGTGTGCACAAACGAGGTCACACGCAGCTGGCCGGAGAAGAGCTCAGAGCACAAATCCGTATGGTCTGTGTGTTCATACGTGTGTGCACACACGTACTCGCACACACCGCTGTGAAAGGGTTCTGCAGGGCCCACCTGTGTGCGTGTGAGCCGACAGCGTAAGTCTCGGTTTCCCCATTTGCCAAGTGGGGATTACAAACACCGCACACCTAACAGGACTCGTCGGAGGGTGGGGGATAACCATCATTGCTCCGAGCACAGGGCCTGTCACATGGAATGAGCGCTCAAATATGACTCTGTGTTTTATGTCTCTGTGTATACATTTGGGGATGCTGTCCAAAAATATGTTGGTGTTTCCTGTGTTTATGTTTATGTGAAGTAATAATAGCAGACATTTATTGAGTGTTTATGCACCAGACACTTGATACATATGGAGACGTGTGCATATGAGAACGCTTATGTGTTCTGGAGTGCATGTGTGTGTTTACACACATTCACTTTTCGAGGAAAATTGAAAATAAAAGACGTCAAGGACCAGAATGTGCTGGGCATTGCTTTATCTTTTTATCGCCCATTCCAGGGATCTTGACTATGAAATATTATAGAAGTCATTAACCCTGGGTCCTCCCCACCACCTCCTCCATCTCTAGGGAGGTCACTCTCATTCCTGGAGGCTCTCTCCCCATGACCTGTGTTCCACAGGGGGAGGGGGCCGACAGCTGGGGAGCCTGGACCCCTGGCTCCCATCCCCCAGGACTCCCCACCTCTGCTGCACTTAGCATTTATATAGCTCTCTGTAATCAGCGGGCAGTTAATCTGCACAAAACCCAGAGCTGAGGGGAGAGTGTTTCAGGCTTTCAGGGGCCAGGAGGTTAACTGACTCAATCAAGGTCTGGCACGCCACAGCCCAGCTCGGGGCTGACGTTGCTCATCACCTTGGGAAAGTGTGAACCTCCACCTTGGGACAGCAAAGACAAGACCTATACGATTTGAACGTTCTTTCCTCGAACCATTCCCTGTTCTGAGCTCTGAGATATTGTGCTGAAAAATGCTACCATTCGGGTGGACAGATCTGAACAAAGTAAGAAACCTGTGTATGCTCCGTGTCCATCTCCAGGACCCCCGAGGGCTCAGCAAACCCATTGCTGGCCGGGTTCCAGGAAAGCAGGGAGGGGGCCACGTTACCTCCCCGCCCGTCTCTCCATTCTTGTTTTGCACGTGGTAAATTGGGACACCAGGAAAAGATGGGCGGCTGCTGTGGGTCCGGTGGGAGCCCGGCCCGGAGCCGGCTGCCCCCTGTGGTCCACTCGCTTGCCTGATTGCAGGTGACTGGGGGGCGGCTCCAGGCACTATTATGAGCAACACTCGTCATTCTCCTGGAGCCTTGGTCTAAAGGAGGCCAAGAGTCCCCACAGTTGCTCTTCCCTCCAACCGTTGCCTGTGAGCTGCCTTGTTCTCCTCCCACATCCCCTCCTGCCCCATGGCCCTGCTGATCTGAAATGTGGGCTGGAGGCGACCTGTCTGCCCACCCGGCCCGGTGTCACACCCACGAGGAGATTTCCCGTGTCTCTTTTCCTTCTCTGCTCTCCTCCGAGACCTCTTTGTCACCCACTACCACCACAAACGCGGGGTTTCTGTTGGATTTCCCCACCCCACCACCCGATTCCAGAAAGTTCAGGGACTGAAGAAGTGAAACAACAGGAGTCCTCTCTGAGGCGCATCAGACCTTGTTCCCAGGGATTGCACTCAGGCTGGGTATAAAGTGCTCAGTTGCTATTTTTTGCCCAACCTTTGATGGGGGCTATGTTATGAAACTAGATTCAAGTTCTGAACTGGCTACTTACTTGCTGTGTGACCTGGGGCTGGTCATATGCCCTCTCTGGGCTTCAGAGATCCCCTCTGTCACAGGATCAAGTATAGACACTCTCTCAGGTCTATTCCCACCCTGACACTATGTTGTCCTCTATAACTGTGGTACTATAACTATGGTAAAGGAGGCTTGCCCCTGATTATGACCCCAAAGTTTCTTAAGGAAGTCACTTGACCACAAGTGGCATCCTGGCCCAGACCAGCATTTCAACTGGGATCCCTGCAAAGAGAGGCTCCTGGGAAATGTCAGAGCTGAGCCCTCCTGGACTGCATGATTCCAGAGGGTCCTGGTAGATAGAGGGGACTTTTCCTGGAATCTACCCTTTGTGGGGTGTACCTCCTGTCGCCTTCATTTCTGAGACCTTAAAATGATACAGAAAAAACTTTCCCATCACTTTCCTCACGAGGGTGTTAAAATAAAGAAGGCTGAGCTGCTTTGGGAGCAGCGACCTCAGGTCCTGCGAAACAGCCCCTGGCGGGCGGGGGGCATCAGATGCTGGCACAGGTGCCCCACAGGGTACCCCGGACGAGGGCACCCACCCACCTGTCAGGGCTCCATTTTGTGCCTTTGTCCCCAGGAGGCCCTGACTCCCCCCCGCCCCCCAGTCAGGACAATTTGATCCCTAGTGGGCTCATTCACAGAGTCCGGCCTCGCTCGGGAGTGTTGAAAACAGTGGGTCCCAAGGCACTGAGTTCGGACCAAGGAGTTTATAGGATGAACTCAGGCTGCTGTATGGGGTGCCCTCATCTATTTAACTGAGCCAGAGGAAGCCTGGGGCCTGTGAGGCCCCGTCTTGTAGTGTCTGGGGAAACAAGGGCTTAATCATCAGAGGCCACAGACTGTCCTCCTTCCTGACACCTTTGGGACCAGATTCCCTGGGACAGAGTCTCTGACAAAACAGACTTCTTTCTGGGGCCTAAACCCCTATCTGCCCTCCACTGACTCACATGTGGGGCTCAGGCTTTTTCTTCCCACAGGAACTCGCTTACTTATTTGGGGGAGAAGCACCTGAGCCAAACCCTTGGGGCTGGTCTGGTTGGCCTCAGGATTTATGAGAAAACAGGAGGTGTTTAATAGCCTATTTGCTTGCAGGTTTAACCTGGAATGCTGCAGAAATCTGCCAAACAGCCTGGCCGCCAGGACAGGAGGGAGCTGTGGAGACACATCTGGGGTTTCTGAGGTTGAGCCCTCAATTGTCCGTTTGGTCCCTGCAATACTGAGTGACCTCGGGCAAGCGTGCGGGCCTCTCTGAGCTCCATTTACCCCTAGATTTTTTCCTGCAGGGAGAGTGCGGTGCCCATGAACTGCTTTGTCCAGGACTCTCCTGGTCCTATAGCACATGCCCAAATACAGTCACCATATATGAGTACCTAGCAGGAAGGATGAACGGGAGGCAGGGTGACAGAGGAGGACACCCTGAATCCAGACCCAGCCCTGCCCCCCGACTAGCTGGGTGAGCTTAGACATGTCGCTTTATTCTGACCCTGAGGTGCATGGAGCTTCGGCCCCTTCTCAGGTCTGCCTATATATTTCATTTTGTCTTTATTACATTTTATTCTTAAAAGAAGGTCCCCCAAATCATATAGGTCCCAGCCCCACAAACCTAGACCTGCCCCTGCTTCTGGGCATCCAGTTCCTCATTTGTACAGTGAGGAAGCATATTAAGGTTTCCTACAGCTTGAAAATGTTATGAGTCTAAAAGCCTAATGTTTGTCTTTGAGCATCAGGGTACAGAGGAGCAGGCCAGAAAGAGAATGAGAGAGAGCAGAGCAGTGGCTGGGAAGACCACGAGGTCAGGAGGGGGGCAGCCAGATGGGAAAGGTGATGCATAGCTGGGGCACGTGGTGTGGTACCCAGGAATTAGGCGATAGCCATCAGCAGCGGCCGGGGGGGGCGGGACGCGGGGGGGAGCCGCTGGCCCGTCAGTGGTCGGGCATGGACCTAACGTGGATTTTCTAAACATTGGGCAGGTGTGTGCTGATCTGAGCAGCACCCTTCTGGCTAGCTCCATCCTGTTCCACCACTCTCTTTGCAGGGGTCTGGTCTGTCTCGGAAGCCTCTGTGCTGGGAGACAGTCTCTGTGCAGGTCCAAAGGCAGCAGTGGGCCTTTGGGGCCTCAAACGAGGTACTCAGGTCAGCCCTGCAAGGAAGGCAGGGCCCAGGGACTCCAGAGCTCATCTCAGGAAGGAGGATGGACATGGATGTTCCTGGAGCCTAGCACACCCTGCAAATACCTCTGCCCACAAATGGTGCTCAGCAGCCCCATGGCAGGTCCCCAAGCCCCTGCTACTGTAGCCCCTGCCCTTGGGCAGACATTTGGTGACCTCAGAGCCCAGCACTCTGCTGGGACGGGCATCCGAGGCTGCGCCAGGCAAGCAGGGCTAGAGGGAGCAGTTCGGCAGGGGGCTAGACTGTTCTGTGCTTGTTTGGGGAAATCCCACAGAGCCGAGCTGACTTGGCTCTAGAGAGGAACGAGGAAGGGGTGGAGGCGGGGGGCACTCACAGAGGTGTTCTGGCATTGCACGCTGGAGCTGTTGAAGCGCAGGGCAGGCACCCTCTGCTCCGTGCCCTGGATGCTGAGAATGCATTCGTACCCGCGCTGCCCGGACTGCGGCTGGGGGAGGTTCTTGGCCTTCAGGGTGATGGGCTTGATCACCTCCACGGGTACCAGGATCTTGTCCACTCGCAGCAGCTGGGGGCAGTCCTAGAAGAAACAGCACAGCTCGGGCTGGGGAGCGGGAAGCCAAAGCTTCTCCAGACACAGCCCAGAGGTCTGCCCTGCTCCACCTTCCTGCGGACACAGCCACAGAAGGTTCTAGACACTGCTGCCCATCCCCACATCCCCAGCCTCTGTGTGGGAGAGAATGGGTCTGAGAAATCCCAGATCCCACAGTCACCATCTGGGGGCCACTTCTCACTGCCCACCCTCTGCAGTTTCCATTTTAATGCCCTCCAGACTCTGACACTCTTCCCAGCCCCCCTCCCACCCTAGCAGAGACAGACTGCTGCTAGATGTCCCATGTCCCACCTTGGGGCTGATGACCCCTGTGCGTCAGTCCTAGGCTGCCAAGAGTTGGGACAGAGAGACCAACCAGAGCAGCTCTGCAGTGAGCCCTGGGCCCCAGCTCTGGAAAGTGGGTCTGGACCACCGCAGGAGGGCCCAGGAGGGTCTTCCATATGTGGCTGAGTTGGGTAATGGGGAATGTTCTGGAATGAGCTCCAGAGACCTTTAAAAATCAAGAAGCTTCTGACTGCCCTCTGTGGCACTTGACCCCACGGAAATGCCCCTCAGAGCAGATACACAGGGAGCACCTCTTGGATGCTAGCAATGTGCACACTCATCCCTCAGGCTGAGTGGGGCCCAGAGAGCCTTGGGCGATGGAGGAAATGACTGGGTCCATTTTCCCCTGAGGTAGTCAGCTCTGTCCCAGGAGGGCTGGGGGGAAAATGGGGTCAAATACAGAGTGTGGGTGCTCTGTCCTCTGTCCAGAGGTGGGAGGTGGCATGTAGCTGGATTCTGAGGACTTGGGTGGAAGAGAGTCAGTAATGCCAGGCCCGATGGGCATGGGCAGGAGTGGGGCCTTCTGCAGACGCAAGCAGGATGTGGACCCCCCATGTCAGGCAAGTCCCAGCATCCCCCAGATGACTCCCATTATGACACTGGGTCATGCTGAGCCAGGTGGTTTCTGGGCAGGCTGGTCATCAAAACCCTGGTACACCCATCCTTTTAAGGATGCTGCTCTCAGCAGAGCCTTCTGGCCTGTAACCCCAGCCCTCCTGCCCAGCTGAGTAAGGCAGAACGGCCGACTGGAGGGGTCTCAGGCAATCAGGCAGCTGACAGCTGTCCCTCCTGGGTCTGAAGGCAAGCATGAGCCCCTTCTGCCACTGGAAGTTGGGAAGGCGAAGACTCGCATTCTAGTGCCTGCTGAGCTTCTAACAAGCTATGGAACCTGAGAACATCACACCCCTACTTGGAGACCCAACTTCCTTATCCGCCCAAGGACCCCATTCAGCTCTTCCCCGTCCTGGTTCTGTGATTTGGGGTGGTCTCGCCTCTGTCCTTCCTCATTACCCTGGAGCCTTACCACAGGGGAGCGGGTGCTCCAGGCCCATCAAACTAACCCTCTCTCTCCTTCAGGCTGCCCGTACCTTTATTCTGCAAAGCAGCTAGCCGAGGTCTGGCAGACCTGGCAATCTCACTTCTGGATATATACCCCAAGAAATTGAAAGCGGAGACTAGAACTTGTTCGCTTATATTCATAGCAACATTATTCACCACACCAAAAGGTGGAAGGCACCCAAGTGTCCATTGGTGGACATCATGGATGAACAATGCATGATACATACTGAAAATGGAATATGATTCCATCTTAAAAGGAAGGAAATCTTAACACACATTACAGTGTGTCTGAATATTGAAAACATCATACTAAGTGGAATAAGCCAGGTACAAGAGGACAATGGTCACATGATTCCACTCATATGAAGCACCTAGAATAATCAACTTTATAGAGACAGAACGGTGGTTGCTGGGGGAGGGGAAATGGGGAGGTAGTGTTTCACGGGGATAGGGTTTTGGTTGGGGGAGACGACAAAGTTCTGGAGACGGATGGTGGTGATGGTTGCACAACAGTATGAATGTACTTAATGCCACGGATCTGCACTTAAAACTGGTGAAGATGGTAAGTTTTATGTGTGCATTTTTCTACAATTAAAAATAAATGAAAACACAGAAGAGCGCAGCAGGAGGGGAGAAGGGGCAGAGCACTGAGCCTGGCACGTGGTCCTGAGACTCCAAAGCGCGTGGGTCTCCAGGGACTCGGGGTCCCATATGGAGAGAGTTTTAGCAGTTCTATCCTGTGCTCCCGCCTCGGCTGCCACCTCAGCACCCCGCCCCCCTCTCCAGCAAGATGAGAGTGCAGGACACAGAGAAGACAAGAATGATTTAGTGAATAGGAGGATGCACAGGACTGGAGCAGGAGGTGTGTGATGTTGGAGAATCAAGAGAGGAGATCTATGAAAAGCAGGGAGTTTCGAGCCAGAAGGTGCTGACTGCACTCTTCCCTTTTCCTGAGGCCCTGGGCAGCTCTCCTCTTCCCAAAGCATGCACAAGCCTGACCTCCCCTCCTGCTCCATCCACATTGGCATCATCGGGGAGCTGGGTCTATGGTTGCATTTGGAGTAAGAGGAGTTCTGGATCTCTCGCTCCCATCTCCTAGAGATAACTAAAATGTTACTACTGTCCACGAACAACACTCAGGAAGTGTCTGGCATCTGGGAGCCCTCTGGACCAACCTAATGGATCCCTTCTACTTTGCAAAGGAGAAATTGAGGCAGGGAGCGGAAACATCATGGCTCAGTATCAGCAGACGTGTTGGCAGCTGAAGAAGCTGACCGCCAGCACACCCTCTTCCCTCCCCTTAACAAAGGAGGCAAGTTCCTCCTAGTGGGCCAGGACCACCTCAGGAGGAAGCGGTGGGTCTGGAAGGATCTCCCCGTGCCCAGCGGGACTTTGGAGCTGCTATACCCTCCTGTGAGAGCTGGGAACTTGCCTGGGGCTGGGCTGCTTCTAGTCCAGGATGTGGGCAGACGCATAAGCCTCTCTTCCCCCGTAAGATTCTCACGGAGGCTTGGCGCGTGTTCTTTAATGAGTCCTGATTGCCAGTGGCCCCATAAAAACCTAGTTTGCATATAAAAAGGTTGGCAGGTCTGAGAGTAAGTTCATTAATAATAATTGGAGAGGCCCAGGGCTGGGCCAGGTCCGTTTTCCTCTGGTGGCACTGAGGATTGACCCCAGTGTCCCTCCTAATTGAAATGTAAAATGGCAATTTTTCCCTAGGCAGCAAGGCATGAAGGGACCATGGCCACCACATTGCCCCCTCCTCCCACCCCAGCTCCTCAGATCCTGACCTGCGTCACACGGAGATTCCAGGTATAAAACCACCTCTGCGGCTAAGGCTCCTGGGAAGCTGCAGAGAAACCCTCCTGTTTCTCTCTGACTTGGGTCCCAAGCACCTCCACCAAGGACTAGGGCTCAGACAATCACCTCTGAGAGTCCTTCACTAAACTGGCTGGGGAGTCACTAGACACTGAAGGCAAGCCTATCTTCCTCCTGCTCATTTCAGAGCCTTGAAAGGGCTCTAATTAATTGTTGCTTTGCTTAATGCTTAGTGGAGATTAAAAACTCCTCCTCCAAAGGGCTTTTGCGGGGAGGGTGTCCCCATGAACTACCACATATAAAGCATCTGACCCAGACAGAACAAGCATCCAACAGATGTTTGTCTCCTCCTCATCTCCCGCTGCCCGGTTCAGGCCACACCTTATCCCTCATGTACTCCCTTTTCCTACATCGCTTCCGAAGGACCCATCTCCCCTGCTCCCGCCTCTGTGCGCTTTCCCACAAACACCCCCTCAGCTCCCACTGTCCAGCTTTTCCCACCCCTTCTAGGCTGCAGAACCTGATGATTTCAACAGCTCCAAGTGCCCCAAATACAGGGGGACAGGGACAGAGGCCCCGGGTCTGTCTACTGCTCTTCTAACAGCCGTCCCCTCTTCTGGAAGGTGACATCCTGCAGCAGCATGTTCTCTGTGCTCTGAGACAGGACTCCTGCCAGCCAACCACGTGGCTTTGGGAAGTCCTCCAAACTGTCTGGGTCTCCTTGGCCACAGAATGAAGAGGCTGGTTTGGATTCAATGAATTTTATGGTCCTGGTTCTATTATTAACCCAATAGATGACCTGGGACACACCATTATATAGCCTTTCTAAAGCTCAGTTTTCTCATCTCTAGAATGGGATAACAGTGTCTGCTCAACTAGCTCTGGGTGTAGTATTCAAAGGTGGATCAGCTGCATGAACACTGGAGGGGGCTGGTTGGCAGAGGGGCCTTCTGGAAGGGGCCATTTACCTCCCAGTAGGGAAGTATTTTAATATTTTAATAACTGGCACATTCGAACATAGTACAGTCTTACAGGCGGTATGGCTCTGGTAGGCAGTGAGTGATGCTGTCATGATTCTAGTTAACACGGCCCAGGGCTGCAAGGACTCCATCCAGCACGCATTCTACCACCTCCATTACCTCCCCCGTGCTTTCCCATTTGCTATTTTGTTTCACAGCCCAGTATGTATAATTGCCCCACGTTCATGATAAAGGAACTAAGGACACTGGTTACCTCATTCAGTTCCCACCATGATGAATAAAATATTTTCACCTGATCGTCTTCCTGACTTTCGTTCCCAGATGATGATCTATCCCCCCTACAGAATTTCCTCAGAAACGTAACACTCTTCTCTCTTTCAAGGAAGAGATTTCTCTGAGCTACCGTAAGAGAGAGGGCCAGCTCTTGGAGGTGGAAAGCACCCGCATTTAACAAGATTCTGTGGAGACAAATGAACGTGTACATTCGGAACCAGATTCCCCTGGAGGCTGTTTTGCCTGTGGCTACACTTGGCCGTTGTTAAGAACTGCGGGTGGAGAGGAACAGTGGTTTGACGGGCAAGGAAATCTTGGACGTCTTGGCTTTCAGGCAGTGGCTCCAGGGGGCTCCAGGTCAACTGTCCAGCCCCATGCACATTTTTGGTTTTCACTGAAATGCACCCAGAAGTAAAGATAGCACCGCTAATTGCAGGGAGCAGGAACATCAAACCCAAGTGTGAAAGCAAAAAGAGGCCTTTCCAGCCACCGGGTCCCGCATGTCAGTGGCTGCTTTGTACAGAGGTTTCACTGCATATTTAAATAACTGAACAAGGACATTAAGCATGCTGAGGAGCTGAGAGAGAAAACACTGCCCTTAGGGCTGGTGCTGCCTGGGGAGAGGGGTGGTAGGCCTGGGGATTTACAGCCCCGGGTGTGTGTACAAGATGGGGGCTCTAATTCTCCTGGTTGTTACGGCAAGATGGGGGAACTGTGAAGCTCTGGGGGAGTGCGGGGCCAGCTAAGGAATAAGTGATTTGCAGGGTACGGCTCGCCACTAATGTCACCTCGGTCCCCATCAATTCCAAAGAAGCCAGCCCTAGCCCTAACCAACCCCCCCAAATTTACACTCACCTTCTCAGATGCATGGTGCCCAATACAAAAATGTAACACACCATATATTTTCTTGCTGTTCCCCAAGTTTATAATGCCATTAGTGTGATCTACGATGGGCTGGTTTATGAGAGAGCAAAGTAATAATACAGAAAGGAAATACCCATAACCTCAAGGGGGGGAGGGTGGGGCAGACGAGATTGATGGGAAGTGCAATTGTCTGGCGACACGGCAGCCCAGGAATGGAGTACCTGGAGTGGGGGCGGCGTGTGGGTTGGAAGCAAGTTCTTTAGCTGGCGTTGGCTTTGTTTTCTCAAAGGAGGGTGAAGGGCATGGCTAGGGTGGTTGGGTTCCCTTGCGTTGGGCCCCAGGAAGGGCTCTTCTTGTCAGAATCCCTGACAAGGTAACTGACCCAATTTCCCTCCAGAGTCCAGTGTGGGGGGGTGGGGTGGGGGGTAAACGCACTTGGCCTGCCCTGTCTCAGGATATAGGGCTTACTTCAGTCCAGGGGCTAGCCCCCGCCCCCCCAGCTCTTCATTCCAGGAGAGGACTGACAGTGGGGGCTGGCAGATGTTATCATGCCCATGTTGTCTACAGATGCATGTCCGGGGTGTGAGGGTGGCAGGAAATGTGAGAAGAACCTTTCTAGCACTGCTTTGGAAATCAGGCAGAATTCATTTTGCCTCTTTTGATCTTACACCTACTCTCTGGAGTAAACGCAGTTTGAATTTCCAGAAGAGAGGGCCTGCAGGAGCTCTCTCTGAGCCTGTGCACCGTGGGCCTTCCTAGCAAAGCCCATCTGGTCTGATGCCTAGGGAAGAGCTTCAGCAGCTGACTTTGCTTTTCAGTTTAGATGAGAGATAATAGTAAAATAGTCTATGAAGCATAACTTCTTGTCAGTGGATTTGCTTTTCCATGGAAAAGCGCCTTTGTTCCCTATGGATCACCGTTATTATGTGTGTGGGCCTGATGGGGGGTCAGGTCATCCTGAACCTGGAGATTCCAAAGCCACTCAGGGACTGGAGGCCCTTCCCGCCTGGGCCCCCTGTTAACAGCTGCCCCTGGGAAAGGCCATTCCATTGGGAAGAAAGGAGTCTCTCCTGACTCTGGAAGAACGGGGCTGAGTGCAGCAAGACTCACCCCTTCCTCTCTCTTTTCTTTTTGGTACCCAGGATCTGGCAGCTGATCTAAAGACCCAGCCTTGTGATCGCAATGTCATCATTAGTTGAAACAAAATCATTCCCTGTAACTGGAATATAGTTACTATAAACAACATATGTTTATTGGGCATTCTATTTCTAAGAATTGTAATTATGCTAGAATACTTGCCATTAATAGAGTAACAACATTGATCGACCAGGTCTCTGTTCCAGACCAACAACTTCACCTGAATGTACTCTTTGTTCAGGGGGAGGGGAGAAGATGTAATTCAACATCCCTGGTGATAGTCAACAAAGCCAGTGTTGAAATGGAAGACGCAGGGATGAAAGCCTTCCTGGGGATGCAAGATGGCGCTGGGGCAATGAAGAGCCACCTGGCAGTCTCTCTCTTGACTGACAAAAGGACCCTGTCCGCGTCCCCACACTCAGATGTCGAAAGGAAATGGAAGCCTGGGGACTTCCAGAAGAATCTCTGGGCCCGTCTCCCTCTTTCATCCAGGGGGATTGGTCTGGGCCCGGATGTCCAGGGGAGCCACAGGTCCTGAGGCCGAGTGGCAGTCACCCTGGTAGATGGGACAGGGAGACCGTAGCCTGGACTTGAGCACTCACCCTCTGAGACCACTTCTTGGGCATGGACCGCTCTTTGGTGCCTTCTAGCTTCTTTCCACTTACAGCTAAAGAACTTTAGAGATTATGTAGACCAACGGTCCCGTTTTACTCATCTCTAAATGCAGACTACAGATGTCTTATGCACCTTGGAACCTCTCGCAATGCCCTGCATAAGGGAAACGCTCAGGAACTGGGTAATGTAGGACGAAAGGTGACCCGTAGCAAAGCTTTGGGTACCATGCTGTGAATAAGCTCTTCCCCTGGCAGGGGGAGGGAACTCTTCTGTCCAGGGTCCTCTATGAAATCACCTTTCAAATGTCTAGTTTTGTTTGTTTACGCCTTATTCCTGCTACTCTCTCTTCCCAGAAACAAAAAATATAGAAAACAAAATAACGACATGAAAAAAAGTCACCTTATTTCCATTAGCAGCCAGAGGTTTCTTTTTAAGCTCTGAGCACAATGACCTCCTTCCATGACCCCAAATGGCTGGATCAGTCGAGAGCCCACAAATATTTATTACTTCTTTTCCCTTTGGTACACTCCCCAGGAAAATGCCACTACAATGATCATCATGAAGTGGTCAACTCTGGGTTCTCCTCCATACTATACTCAAAATGGCCCCAGTATTGAGCTGGGTAGAAGGCAGCCTCCAAACAGATCAGAAACACAACCTCAGAGCTTCCTTTTCTTAGAATAAATAAACATCCAGGAAAAAGAGGAGCAAAGGTGACTTCAATTCAGTGATGCAATGAGGGAAGCATGGTGATTCCAAGTTCCTTGGGAGCCTCTTGCTGTAATGGCCTGCCAGGCTCACCATAACGCAGCTTGGGTGAAGTGTAAAATGTCTGAGTGTGGCCCTGGTAGGTTAGTTCATCACCACCTTCCATTGGCCAGACTTCTCTTCCTTCAGGCCTCTTCCTTTCTTGGGAGCCCCAGCATCAGACCCCGGGAGGTGTTGTGCCTCACCGGCAGCCTTTGTAGGTGGGCCGTTGTGCCTGGCTGGCAACCCGGGCTCTCTAAGACATCGTCCTTCTACAGGGATCCCTGCACTGCACTGGGAAACATGGTGGGCTCTTGTTTTAGTCTCTCCTAGTTCTTTTTAACTCCTTCTGAGTGGCAGATGCAAGCTTCTTTTATGCATTTAAAAGAAAGAAACTTGGGACAAGAGGAGCAAACAAGAAAGAAAAAGCAGGAATTTGAAAACCTCCTTCAAGGTAATTAAATGATTAGGGGCCTTTGAAATCCACCAGATAGCTCAACTGTTTCTGCTTTCATCTAGTTTATCCTTGGGCCTCTCCACACAGGAAACCTGTGCCAGACACACCAGTCTGGAAAGCTGGAGAGAGGCTCAAAACCTCTCTGTTTCTGCTCCCATCAAGTAACTTGCAGGTTCCCGAACAAAGTAAGAGGTTTCTTCCTGGACCCTCGGCCCCTGGTCCTGGGAGGGGTGGTGGGTGAAGCAGACCTTCCTCTCCCGACCACATGCCCCAGGATGAAGGCTCAGGGTTGAGGAGACTGGACAGCCTTTTATCAGGGTCTTGCGTCCCTTGCTGTCAAACCCATGTCTGTCCTACTAGCTTTAGATCCGTTTTGTCTTAAAGAGGAACAGGATTAACACCTACATGTTAGCTTCACATTCCTTTTTAAGGCCGATATGTAATCTCTTTCTTCCTTTTCCCCCTAAAGGGGCCATCTAAGTCTGGGTCTCTTTTCTCGATTATGATCCAGAGCAGCCATTTCTAGCCATAGACAGACCTCATCCTAGAAGGAGAGGGCTTTGCGTCTGGAGACTTCCATGGCCTCTTCTTCCTTCTCTTTGTTTCTCTCTTGTTTGCTTCTCATGTCCTCCCACTCAGTCGGATCATCCTCTCCCCATGACCACCTCACCATTCCTTGCCTTTAGCTCAAAAATCAATGGCCCTGTCCACCCTCTACCTGTAGAAATCCTGCTCGGCCATCTGAGCCTGGGCAGGTGGGATTTGGAGCTCGGGTTTTCTCATTGCCAAGCAGAGCTCAGTCATTGTCCCCCTGGGCTGCCAGAGCCCCACGCAGCGGGTGCAGGCAGTGGGGAGTACATCACCCTTTCCGTTCAGCCTCAGGGACAAGACAGCTTCCCTCCTGCCATTAAAGGTTTGGCCAAAGCTAGGGCTCCCATGGGAGTCTGGGAAAAGGGGCCAAGGGCACTGTGATGGGCCTTTCTGTTCTCACCGTTCCCTTCCTGTCCGCCAGACAGCTTTTGTGCTTCCTGCGCCAGCACCATTCTTGGCTTTTGTAGCTGTGGGGTGTGCCACATGGTCATGGCACCTGTGTGGGTATGGAAGGGGCGCGAAGGTACACCCAAGGTAGGGGAAGGGGGTGAAGATGTTGGAACCTGTCCGAGTCCAGTGTTGACAGAGAGAGTGTGGGCCAGGATGGGAGTTCTGGCCCTGAATTCAGTGGGGTCTAACCAACATTGTATATAGATAAATACCTTTCTAGTCTAAATAACCACGTTCTAAAGCAACCACTCTGATCAGTCCTACTGGCCTGATGGATGGGGTCACACAGGCACCATAATGGCTGAACAACAGCAGACTTTTCCAAAATATTTTTATACCCATTATCTTTGAGGTCCTTGCCCACAAACTTACATCCTAAGACAGGCAGCAACCGTAGGTATAGAGTGTTTCTATTATGTTGATGAATAGTAGTCAAGGATAAGAATAGGGGCGCCTGGAGGGCTCCATCTGTTAAGCATCTGACCCTTGGTTTTGCCTCAGGTCATGATCTCAGGGTCGTGAGATCGAGCCCCTTGTTGGGCTCTGTGCTCAACGTGGAGTCTGCTTGAGATTCTCTCTCTCCCCCTTCCCCTCTGCCCCTCCCCCCATGCGCACATTCTTTCCCTCTCTCTGTCTCAAGAAACAAAAAACAAAACAAAACCACCACCACCACCAAAAAAAGGATAAGAATAAAGATTCGGAGAGAATAAAAACACAGCTTCTTAACCATGAAGCCAACTCTAGTGATTCCCAAATGGGACTACGCTATAGAAACCAAGTACCAAGCCCACCCCCAGAGTTTCTCATCCAGTTGGTCTTGGAGGGGGGAGTGGTTAACCTTGAGTTTCTAACATGTTCACAGGTGATGCTGATGCCACTGATCTGGGAACCACACTTGGAGAACCACCACTCTGGTTGATAAGTTGACTATTCTTTCTTTCTTATTTCTCTCTCCCTGTTACTCATCTTGTCCAATTTGATCTCAGATATGCTCTGTGGACAATGCTCTGAGGGACAGCCAACCAGTCTATACGTAGTCTTGCTGTGTACTTATAATTATTTCTATCACACACACACACACACACGCCCATCTCTCTGGAATTGTTCTAGAACTCACCTGGCATGTGGAGGGTCTTCATGGCTAGAGTGACCTGGAATGCACCTTTGCCTGTAGCTGACCCTCCAGGACTGACCCAGAGCCCACTGGCTCCAGGGCAGAGCCACTGCATGTTCACTGCTTTCATGAAGTGGTCCCTTAAGAGTCAGGGTTGGGGCAGAAGCAGGTGCTGTGGGATTTGCCTTTGTTTTCTCTTCTTAAGGGCAGGCTTGCCTCGTGTGGCCCATGCTCACGGCCAGCAGCACTCACGGCTCTAGGTGCCAGGACCTACCTCGGGCAGCTTCACTCGGCCTTCCTGGAAGGAGCAAGACTTGGGGTCATGGGTACAGACGTGCCGGTATTTGCACCAGTGGCATCGGTATGGGCTCTCAACGCAGGACAGGCACCTGCCCACAGAGAAGAAAGAGGCACAAATCACAGAACCTTGGTGAAACCAAAGCAGAGGGCCTAAGACTCCTGGGTCTAGTAAAATATTTTTTAATAGTAAGAGAGAAACCACCTTCCAACACTCAGGAAGAGCAGATCTGATACAAATCTGTCCCTTTCTGCTCCAAGTTCTCAGGATGCCCAGATTCTGTGGCCTCCTCCCCCTCACTCAGGTAGGTGAACACCTTGGTCCCCAAGGGCCTAACCCACACATGTCCTCCATCTCCACAGGATGGTGCCCTCTTTTGTTGAGCTGGGGAACAATGAGGTCTGGAGTAGAGGGGTTCATCCGGAAAGCCCATGCATTTAGTGTCGTGAAAGAAATTGAGTTTTAATTCCAGTTGACTCCAGGATCTCACTGTCAAGGACCCACATGGACCCACCCCAGAAGAGGAAGGTTCTAGGCTGCTCTCCCAGTGCAGTGGGTCCCCACACAGTTAGCAATCCTGTTTCTACACTCCATCCCCATGAAATAAAGGCAACATTATCAGAGCTTCTTCCTGTTTAAAACCCAGCATGGGTCCCGTCTTCCAGAGGGTAAAACCCAAACGCCTTGCCCTACGGGCTGAGCCCTTTACCATGTCCAGGTCCACTGTCTCCACATGCGTTTGTTGTTTCAGTTGTGAACAGGCCGTGCTCTCCCCACACTGTCCTTCTGCCTGGGGTACCACTCCGCCTTCCTTCACCTGCCCATCTCCTCTTCCTTCTTTGACCAACAGAGAGTTGGTCACACTAGACCCTTATCCTGTTAACCACTCTGTTTATGTCTCTGGGACAGTCCTGGCCTTTCTGTATCATATTTTACTTATTAATTATCTCACGAGTCCACAAGGCCACGACTTCTGGAAGCAGAGCTTGGGTCTTTGAGTCTTGTTCATTGTTGACCCTTCTTGTCTAATGACATTCCTTGTATCTAGTAGACACTTAAAATTATTTTGTGGACTGCATGGAAACTTCACACATGATTTTATCTGTCTACTCTGCTTTCCTAGAGGGGCAAAAAGGGAGCAAGGGAAGAAGTCACCAAGTGGCAAAGCCACAGGCAGCTCCGTGGCAAGAAGCAGGAAGAGAATTCTGGTGTCGAAGCAACATGTTTTTGGCTGGGAGGCCTGACGACCTCTTACTTGGATCCCCAAAGATAGCCAAGCTCTGGACTCACAACTGCCATAACCAGAGAGGTAGACTAACATTCCTCCAGCCTAGAGCCTGGAAGTGTCTTTGGTTATGTTAACTAGCTTGTTCTATAGGGAGAGGAAAACAGAAAAGCATTTTAAAACAAGCAGGGCTTTATGAAATCAGGTCCTATGGTTTTCAAACTATGCTCTGTGGAACCCTGGGGGTTCCATGGAGTTTTGTTGGAGACAAGAAGATAGATGTGTGGGGTTCCAAGACAGAGGGGTCCCCAGGCCCTCCCAACCCTCAACCAGAATAGCTCCTACTTCCATCTGTTTTTTTGTATATTGGATGTCCACACCTAATTTTGGTTGGAGAAAGGTTTCTGTGGTTCGTACCTTCTCAGTCTGGTCCAAATCCTTCATTTTAGAGAGGAGATAATCATATAATAACAGCAAAAACATGAGCAGTGCCCAGACAGTGGCTCTAAATGCTATGCTTGTAATGACTCTTCTAGTCCTCACAGCTGCTTTGTGGACCAAGCAGTGTCGATGAGCAGGGGCAGCGACAGGCGGCGGGGGGAGGGGTTGTCCCAGCCAACTGAGATTCTGCCCGGAAGGGCCCGGGCTGTGTCAGCAGTCAAATATTTGGGTGACATTCTTAGAAGGAGGACTACCATGCCCCACAGACAGGGGACACTGGGACACAGAATGGTCAAGTTTCCAGCTGATCTGACTCCAGAGCCCGAGACTCTGCCTTTCGTGCCTTCCCTTGGGAGGTGGACGCTTCCATCAAACAGGGCCGGGGCTAGAGCTGGAGCGCGTCAGCACGTGCCCCACTCGGACCCTCCGCAGCTCGAGGCCTGACCCCGCCCACAGCGGACTGGGGAGAGCTGGGCCTCAGTGCTTGGCCTGGACACACATGGGGGCTCCTCTCCTTCCTCAGGGCCCTATTCTCACCCAGGGGGCCAGCTGCTCTGTCCTTCAGGTGAGGGCCACCCTCCTCCTCAACTGACCAAATCGGGTGAGACAGACTGATGCCAGCGAAGATGTATGGGCTAGGGATTTGGAGATCCCACCCCGCTGGTTCTTACTCTGCTCATTCCTGCCTCTTCCCGTTAACTCTATGGGTACCAGAGGGGGGCCCTGTCTCATCCCCCTTCTCCCTACAGGGACTCTAGATGGCAGCTCCTTGCCAACAGGGCTGGCGCCTTCAGTCTCCGGATAAACCTTGACCTCAGGAACAGGGAGTGGAGTGGGGCTGGGGGCCACTTACGAATTGTGGACACTGCAGTTGTAAAAGACAAAGCTGGTGCTGGCAAAGGTCATGCCTGTCTCCTTCGACTTGAGCTGCAGCTGGACGACATGGTGGTCCCCTGTGGGATAGAGCCAACCACAAGTTCAGGGGGGAGGCCAAGACCCCGTGTGAGGTTCCCACTGAGAGTGATGTATGCTGGGAAGGGGGAGCCCACTCCCCCGGGGGGGGGGGTGCTCTCAGCTCAGACAGGACTCTGATTCAGCAGGGCCCAGGCCCAGGACAGCCCTGAGAGCATCTGTAGAGGGCGCTTCTGGTCCGTTCCTCTGTCCATGCTATGTTCCCACCCCTCACATGCTTACCAGCTTCTCTCCTGTCTGCACACTCAGACAGGCTTGCGTGTGGGGTGTCCACGCCAGACTCACAGAATCACACACACACACACACACACACACACACACACACACACACACACACGCTGATTAGCTACCAGGACAAATGTGTAGGCTCTGTAACACTACCACAGGCTACGCAGGAGGTTTTGCATGAATGTGCGCGTATGAACGCACATAAGTTCATTCCCCATCTCGGTAAGGAGACACCCTGGGCTGACATCCCTGCCTCGGGCGGGGCCTGGGGGGCTCAGGGCTCCATTAGGGCTGGTGTCCCTGCAATCCTCAGCTGGCGTCAGGGAGGAGCTAGAGCCCATGTTTAATTCACAGCCCTGACCCCAGGCCCCCACTTCCAGCCTTGTTCTGTGCCTTCCCCAAGAGCCTCATTAATCAATCAGCTTGGAACAAATGTGACAAGCCCAAATGGGAGCGCCAGCATGGAACCGATCTGCCCAGGCTGGGTCTGTCCCTCACCGGCACTGGGCCTCTTTCCACCCCTGATCCTCCCAGTGGGGTTCTGGGAAGGCACGGCAGGGTGGGGATGGCAGGCAGGGGCCCGAGAGCAGAGACCCAGCAGTGCAGGCAGGGTAAGGGGCCAGATGACCCTGGCACCCCCACCCCTGCTCCGGACCAGCTTCCCCTCCCCCACTGCCCCTCCATGCCCGCCCTCTCAGGCTCCAGGGCAGTCTCTGAACTCAGTCGGCACATTCTCATGCTGTCTTGGCCTTGCCCTCCCCTCCACTGTCTTTGCAGCTGCTCCTCACCTAGGATGACGCTGCTTCCAGGAAGCTCACCTGGTTTCAACAGTCATTTCTAAGAGCAGCGAAAAGACACTTCACCCCCTCTTCCGTATCATACCCGCCAATGCACCCCCTCCCCGACTCTCCCCTGCCTGTGGACTCCCTCAATGCCCCCACGCCTGTCCCGAGTTCTTGTCAGGTCAGGAGGAAGGACATGCCACCCCGCTTTTCCTCCGGGGACCACTCACCATTCTCGGTGATTATCTGGGGCACCTCCTTGGCTGCTGGGGAGTAGCACTGGATCTGATTGCCTACCACCAGCCCATCCATCTCTGACAGGTCCTCAAAGGTGCAGTTGACGCCGGCTGACAGCTCCGGGACATTGTATGTCTCTAGGACCAGCTGCGAACGGCCAGGCAACGGGAGAAAGAGGAAGAGAGTGAAGTGGGGAAAGGGATGGGGCATAGTAAAGGAAGAAAGAGGGAGAGCAAGAGAGATCAGAGAGAAAGAAAAGAGGGAAAACAGGAGGCGATATTAACACAGAGAAGAAGAGAGCCAATTAATCCATCACAAGACACAGAGACAAGGTGGTGGGGTAGAAAGAGACAGACACAGGAACCTTCATTACATATGGATGGATTTGGCCCCAGGAAACGGGAATGCTTAGGAGATATGTCTGTAGAAAGAAAGGCGGGCAGGACTGAGGTATTGCTGGTCAAGCTCCTCTTCCATGGTCCCCAGTTTTGGAAAAATGGCAAACCAACCACCAAGGACCCAGTGCATGAACATGGGAGCCATCTTGCCCCTTTCTCCCTCTGCACATACATCCTTCCCATCTTACAGACAAACATGTAGTTCCCAACAGCCACCCTCTCTTGGTCACCCTTTTGATCCTCTTTGGTATCACACTTTTCCCTGTCTTTCTACCCATTGTGCAGAAAGTCTCTGCCCCCATATTCCCGTGCATGTTCCCCTCTTCCATCTTCAGGGACGCATCCTTTAAAGCTGCTCTTGAGCAGCTAGGCTGGTCAGGCGTGGCCCAAATCCCCTGAGGAGGCTTGGTGGGCTTCGGTGGGGAGAGGGTTCTGCCACGTCCCTGGACCCAGATCCCCCTGCCCTTACCAAGACATTGTACTGGGAAACAGAGATGTTGCTGGGATGGACAGTCAGCCGGACGCATTGCTTCATCTCAGAGGCAAACCTGCGGGGCTCTCTGGACCGCTCACAGCGCTCCTTCCGGGTGCACCTGGGAGGGACAGAGCAACGTGTGACTCAGGAGAAGGCCACTTACTCTAGCGAGGGGCTGACGCGGAGGTCAGGCCCTGCGAGGGGCCCCCAGGACGTGTCCAAACTCAATGTGTCCAGGATTGACCTTTTCTGCCCCCTTCCTCCAGCCTGGTCCTCCCCCACCAAGCCCGAATTTGAAAAAGATGGCAATTCTAATCACTGGTTGCCAAATGCAGAAACTTGAGGGTCATCCTAAAGACCCCTCACATCCTCCTCGTTCACAGAAAGAGTTGCAAAGTCACTATTCTACCTCTTCACTCATCCTCAGCCCTCCTCCCCTGTTAGGCAAACTGAGACCTGTTCTCAGTGTATATACAATGTACTCTTTCAGATTTCCTCGCCTTGTGCTGCCCGGTTCTGCTCTCTGGACCACCCGCCCTCATTTCCCCTGTCCAACTTCTACCTACCTTCCCAGACATGCGTCAACTATTAAGCATCTGCAGTCTCTCCCACCACCAGCCTAGGCGAAGTTAAGAGCATTTGGGGGTTTCTTTAGTCTAGAACTTCTTCGATTATATGATAATTACTGGGTTAAGCGCAGACCTCTCCTACCAGGTGTGAGCTCAAAAGAAGACTCTGCCTGACTTATTTTGGGATCCCCCGTATGCCTCATGTCCAGTAGACAGAAGACAAATGTGGGTGGGTGGGAGGGAGGGAAAGAGGGATCAAAGGAGCAGAATGGAGCAGGTCAGAGCATGCTCTGGAGCCAGACTGCCTTGGACCCAAATCCCAGTTCCCTGGCACAGGGTAACTGCTAGAGAAGGTTTCTATTATTGCTTAGCATCCTGTGTCGTTCAAAGTATACTGTGTCACAGGTGGACCACATTCAGGGTGACCTGAGGTCTCACAGGGCTAACTGACGGGGCTTGTGAAACATGCATGCAAGAATCACGGCCCTTCACCCATATGTGCACATCACACATGGGGGAAGGTGCTTAAGCTCTCTGCCTGGGCTGGGGCGCCCCTGCCTTCCAGTGGGAGTTCACTGCACACACGTATCTGAGCTTCGGGGAATAGCCAGGATGTCTTGTGGAGCCTGCATGGGGAGTGGATATTGGGGAGGGAGCATCCACCTTGAGAAGCAGACAGGGGCAGGGTGGGGCTAGAGATGAGGGAAGAGAGGCTCCAGGACCGCCTGAGCCGCTCGTGGGGTGACTGGGCAAAGGAGAACACCACAGGGAAAGAAGGAACCTTTGGCTTCCGTGGGAGGGACAGCCTAACAGTGAAGAGTCAGGGGAGAATTCAGCAAATGAAGGAGAAGTCACCGAAACCATGGACTGAAAGGGGGAAGCGGAGACCCAGGGACAAAAACGATGGCCACAGAGTAAATTGGATGTGCAACGAGAAAGTGGAAAACAATTCTGAGTAATACACTCATGGCTGCTAGGCCCTGAGCGCTTCGTAGGCACCACAGTAAGAGGCTTATGGTTTATGTCAAAGCCTCTCAACAATGTTGTGGGGCAGGTACCATTTAAAAATCCATTTTATAGACTAGGAAACTACAGAAAGCATGGGTAAGTCACTTGCCCAAGGTCACCAGCTAATCAGAGAGAACCAGTACTCAAACACAGATGAACCCTGGAGCCTCTGCTCTTGACCGCTGGGCCGTACCTCCCTGAAGCTTCGAGACTGAGAAGTGAGGTTCCGACCGCCTTGCGACCGGCTAAACCCGTTTCCCTGCCATCTTGATGTTCTCTTCATGTGCCTTGAGGTGACTACCTGCCAAGAATTTCCCTTCAAGGTTTGTCTCTAGGCTAATCGCTATTTTTGCCTGCCACTAGGATGCACTTTGAATATTATTGCAACTTGTGACTTCTCTAGGATCCTTCTAGGAATCCTGAGAGCGAAGGGTCAGACATGAACGTGGTCACCTCCCTGGCTGCTTCAGCAGACCATGGCAACAAGGGCATCTGCCTAAAAGTCTTGGAAGTTAATTTACCAGGCTAGCTCCTCTGTGAGGACTTCATTACCTCCAGCCATTAAGCTAATGTTATGGACTTTTCCAGGGTGTCCGCACTGACATCGCTATTAATAGTGTTATTACTCCCATTAACAGCAGACCCAGAGAGCTGGTACAGGCTTAAATTATTCACTGACTCCCCAACTTGGAAGTTCTTATTTCCAAGAGCAATCAGTAGGTCTGAAAAATGTCTTTGATTAAATTACGAAGAGAGGAAAAATGAACCTGTGCCTGGGCCAAACATCAACTGCTAAAGAGAAATCCAGATGAAGAAGAGAGGACCCCGCCTCTCTTGAAGGTGTACCAAGGCACTTGGTTGGGGAATCTCAAGATGAGGTCTACCTGCATGGTTTGCTGCTTCCAAGGTTCCTGTGGCTGCATCCTGCCATGGCTCCCCGAACGTAAGAGCCCCTGAACCAAATACTCGTCATCCTTCTCCTCCGGGTCTAGGTCTCACCAAGGAAGTCACCTGTAGCTTACAATTTTAAACATCCCATCTGGCCGCGTAATCTTGGGCAAATTACTTAAGCTCTTGGTGCCTCAATTTTCTACGTTTCTACATTTCTACAAAATGGGGACAAAATAGTATCTGCCAAATAGGGTTATTATGGAGAATTAAATGAGGTTATGCAAGTAAACTATTTAGAACAGGGCATAGCTCATACGCGGTAAGCCCTCGATAAATGTCCACTAGTATTATGATACCATCCCTGCTCTGCCTTCCTCATGCGAGCCCTCCGAGCCATAGCTGACACAGAAGCACAGAATTTTCAGACTGGCCCATGGGGCAAAGCAGAAACAAAAAGACAGAGATGGTTCCAGCGGTTTTCCTCCTAATGAGGGATGGGGAGCCCCAGAGGCCGGGAGGGAGGAAAGAGGAAAAGAGCGGTCTGGTTTGCTTGGAGCTCTGCTTTCTTACTAGCTGTCAAAGGGTATTGACTACTCAGCTCTCTTAGTGGAAAGTCAAATTTAAGGTCAGTGTCAGGGATGTTTTGACATTTCTACTATCCCTCAGGGCCCATGAGGGTGGAGGCTGCAAATGTCCAAAAGCACAGACAACTGACCTTAGATGTGATAGGATAATGGACGGGGGAGGACGGATCCCTTCTGAGTCCTTACAGGGTCTGTCAGGGTAATGGCCTCCTACTCTTCTAGGACTGTGATTTCCCATTAGCCCGGGCCAGAGTGGGCAAGTGTGCAAAGGATTCATGCATGACTTTTGGGAGTGGCGGGGGCGGTGGCTTAGATGTTTCTTCCAATAGGGCTCCAAATACTTCCTATAGCATTTCCTTCAATTGCGCTGTGGGAGCACCCTGAAGATGGAGGAAGGTCCTACTTCATCCATTTGCCAGGCAGGTCTCAAAAAGTGCACGCTAGGTGACTTGAAGTCTTCAGACAGTCATCCATGCCACCCCCCCTCGCCACCCCCCCCGCCGCCCCCACCACAACACAGACCTGCAGGGGACCAGCGGGAAGCAGACCCTGAGCGGACAGCTCAGGCAGGCCCCCAGAATTGGAGGGTAGCCCCGCTCATCTCCTCCTACAGCCCTTCCTCATCTCGCTTTCTCTGCAGTTGGGCCCTCCAGCCCCAGTTCAGAGGTGCTGGAAGGCCGTGGGGACAGAGGCCTGGCCCCTGGAGGGGTTAGTATTCAAGCCAGTGGTTCCAATGAGATTATCCTCTCTAATGAAGCAGCCACCTCCGCCCTCCCCTAAGCCTGAACTTTCGCTGCTGGAGAATTCCCAGCCAAGTGGAAAATTGGAAAAGAGAGGAACGGAGAAAGGAAGGGGGTGAGGGAGAGGGAAGAGGTGGTGATTAAGCTCTTTAGAAATTAATTCTTAAGGACGGTGATAGAAATATTAACATCCAGTGCCACCGGCTGGGCAAGCAAATTTCAGTTTGGAACTGGGGCTGCGAGCGGGGCCTGGGTGAGCCTCCAGACCAGAGGGTGGGTGGGTGCTGGTCCATCCCCTGGTCCTGCAGCAGGGTCCACCAGCCTTGGCTATCAGAGTGTCTCCCGACTTCTCCCCACAGCTGACACCCCCACCATCCTTAACACCTCACATTGGTCATGGCCTGGGCTGAAGGGCACCATTGTGGGGAGCCATGTTTAGAACATGAGGAGATTGAAAAAAATGGGGTGGGGGTAGGGTTTCCCAAATGATCTTTACAGAAAAGCTAAGAGGAATGCTTACTCTAACAGGGGCTCTTTGGTCACTGTATCCACATCTGGGAACCCTGGCGAGGGAAGAAACTGGGTTTGTCAATACCATTGGCCTTGCCCTCTTCAGGAAAGCCCATGGAAATGGGCAGGCACATCTGTGCAGCTTGGAGGAAGGTGAGCTAGATGGGGAAAGGAACGCTTCCAGGCAGATGAGTGAGCAAGAGGTTTCCCTCATGAAGGGCGTGGACCAGGGGAGTCCTGCAGTGTTGTGATTCTGGGATCCAGTGACTAACACCATGGTCTCGACCGAAGTATTTAGCCTGTTCTTGGATAAACCATGACTACACTACAACTTCCCTTGTCACCAGCTGCTGAACCGGCAACTGGACTCACAACCCTTTGCCATCTCTAAAGCTCCAAAGCCAACCTGAGCAGCAGCTATGGGGTTCCCTGCCTCCTGGGCCCCACCCACCGAAGCAGGAGGAGGGCACAGGACTTTACAGAACCAGCAGGTGCAGGAATCCAGAGGAGGCCCAAGGACCTCTGTGGGCTTACATGGCAACCACGTGGTCCTAGCCCACCACCATCCCCGCGGGGGGAGCCAAGCTCCACCCTGGGTCCCAGGTCAGAGTCTCTCCTTGCCTTCCTTTTGGCCCATCCTCAAACAAATGATATATTGAACACAAGCCTCAGGTGGTAGTAAAAGGGACTTGGGGAGGTTCTCTATTTCCGAGAAAAGAATTACAGGTAGCGCGTGCTCAACAGGAAGGGGAACCGGGGACTGTCTCTCTCCTCTCTCTGTCAGTAGGGAGCGCTGTTTGGACCTATTTATTTCTGTAAGGGTGAGGAGGGGTTAAGAAAGAGGAGGTGGAGAGAAGAGCAGGATTGCGGGGAGGGGGAGGGACTGAGGGCAGGAGATGGAGGGAGAGAGAGAGAGGAGGAGGAGGAGGAAGCAAAGACAGGTGGTAGCAGGCTAGTCCATCCTCCCTGCCATCCAGTCAGTCGCAAGGAGGATGCTGGCTGTTACTTGAGACACATTCACCGGTTACTCCGACTGATCCCCGTCCGCTTGCGGGCTACACATCATCCCACAGCCTGGACCTTTCATGGCTGTTAATGTCTCCAGGTTGGCAGGCTTGGTGCAGGGCGGCAGACCAGGCAGAGTGTGGTGCGTGCTGGTATATGGTGTGCATGTCCGCACCTGAACCTCAGAGGCGGCCCAGCCCCTCAGGCTGTCCCCCAGGGAGCCAAGTCAGTAGTCTGGGAGGGACCCTCAGAGCTCATATGGACCACAGGGCTTTCCCAATTCCTGTGAGCTGATGGCACTGTTTACTTCATATCCTTTGGTCATGAAAGCACGTGTTACACACCTGTTTGTGGGGAAGGGGGGGAGGCAGGAGTGAAGAGAGGAAAAGCGAGCTTCCTTAACCCATGCTGTGTATCTGCTGAGCCACAGATGGGAAAACCTCGACTGTACGAGTAACCAGTCTGGGATTCTTCCCTCTGGACTGGGGGCTGGTAACTTCCTGGCGGACAGTCAGGGAAGACCAGCGTGTGGACTGCAGAGTTTGCTGGGCAGAGGGATTCTAACAGTTCCTCGGGAGGGCGTGGGCCTTCTGCAAACAGCCCTCAGAGAGATCTCACTGCCTTGGCAGGTTGGTACTAAGTAGTCCCTCGACACAGCTTCAAAATAAAATAAAACCAGGCTATGGGATATGCTAAGAAGCAGGAAGGAAGGACCTGCATTTTTAGGATCGGCTAGTACTTCATTAAGGGGACACTCAACCATGGCTACGGGACAGAGTTTGAGCATTTGCAGGGGCCAGTGCCGACCGAGGCCCCTGTGCAGGGGTGCCTCCTCGGTGTGGCTGGTTGGAGTTGCCCAAGGCAGGGAGACCTTGTTCCAGCAGCCCCGCCACAGCCCTCCGGTCCTGGGGGGATGTTGGGGGGGACAGGAAGGAGGGGGCATGGAGGAGGCCTTGGGTCTGACCCGCAGCCTCTGCTCCCACAGTCACTGCAATCAGGGTGAACTCCAGGCGCCTCAAGGACACTTCACGCACGTCCTTTGCCTTAATCTCCACAGTGTGGCCGCAAGGTGGCTCTTTCATTGTTGCTCTCAGCGGAGGAAACCCAGCCCAGGCTGGCTCTGTCCACAGGTAGGTTCTTAGCCATGACCCCTCCCTTCCACTCTGGCTAGAAGTACTTTTCCTCTCCCTTCCTTTCACTCTCCCCATCTTGGCAGAAACCATACAAAAGAGAAAAGGAGTGGATACTGCACAGTAACCTGGGCCGACCCCCCGGGGTGGGCATTCTTCCAACAGAAGAAGTCTGCAAGGAGGAGGAGCGGTCACCATGGGGCAAGGGAGAGACTTTATAAAAGCTGGTCTTATCGTTCCCCTGTTGATGTCTTGGGTTACATGAGCCTCCCAGGAGTGACGCTGATGAACCTTCTTCAGAAAGGTAACGTCTGGGCCCATTGATGTGGCTGGGTCTGCCGTGGGATCCCGTTACCTGCTGAGACCCAGATCGGCTTCTTGATCTGGGCCTGGTTGGGGGGAAGATGGAGAGGGACCCGGGGACATGCCAAGCCCGGCGGTTAGAGGGAATGTTCCAGGCCCAGGACAGGCAAAGGTGGGCTGGGCTGGGGGCTTTCCTTTACCTTCCCCCAAGTCAAAACAGGTAGGCTCAGGCCCAAGATGAATGCCCTGGGAATACGGGCTCAAGATTCAGGGGCAAATAAATACCCAGCTTGTTGAAACCACTGTTGCCACTGGAAACCAGCAAGCCTCAGGCTGGGTCGGGGACTGCATGAGAGGACAATGGGGCAATGCTCTGTGCTACTGGGTCGGCAGGCCCGTCCTTTGAGATAACAGGAGGGAGGTTTCAATTACACAAGCCTTTCTTAAGCCTGTTCAGTCTGCACCCCACCTGTGCCCTTGCTGGTAGAAAGGACCTTTTCAGCCACCTGAGCCACCTGTTAGTAGGGGCCCTGCCCTTAAACGGTGCACTCCCTCTCTTCTCTCTGCCCCTCTGTCTCTCCTGTTTCCCTTGCTCTCTCCCTTCCTCTCTCTGTCACACAACAGAGCTTCTGCTATCCTCTGCCCACAAAGTTCCCACCCTCCTGCTCCCTACAGCCATAGGAAAAGCTGGCAAAAGTGACAGAAAAAGGACACTTGACACTCAAAGGAACCCTCTCCCTGATGCTCTTTTGCCCTGGTTTTCCTGAGAGTCAGGCTTGCTGGGCCTCGCAGCACTTAGCACAGGGGCTTGCCCGTGATGGGGACCTACCAAAGGCGCTGATTCCGGTATACTCTGCAATCCCTACCTCCTCCCTGGCTAGGGTCCTGCTTGCCAAGAAGCTTCAGGGCAGAGGCAGTCTGACACAGTCC
This sequence comes from Zalophus californianus, assembly GCF_009762305.2. Lineage (NCBI taxonomy): Eukaryota > Metazoa > Chordata > Mammalia > Carnivora > Otariidae > Zalophus > Zalophus californianus. Next base: position 85,890,234 of record NC_045606.1, read on the forward strand.
CCTTGTACCCACGGAGCCTAGCTCCGTGCCTGCCTCTGAGGGAGCAGGGCCAGTGTGAAAAGGTGCACAGATAAGCTCTACGGGGGCATGGCACTCCCACATGCGATAAAAGCCCCTGCGGTTTTCACCATGCTCCCTTCTTAGCAAACAGAGGCGCCCCAGGGGGAGTGTCTGTAGGCTCCCTTTGGTCCTCCTCCACCTTCTGCACTGACTCTGCCGGCCCCAGCCTTTTCCAGCCGGGTCCTCATGTATCTCTCCCAACCGGGAATTCCGGCTGGCATCTATTTAAAATGCAAAGAAGAAAATAAAAGAAAATAAATATATATATTTATAAATATAAATATAAAATAAAAAATAAATTAAAATAAAATAAAATAAAATAGTGTATCAGAAGAAGCAGTGTCTGGCTTTGACCTGAACTTAAGTGACTAGGGAGGAAAGGCCCACTGGAAAGAACGGGAAGGAGCACGAGAGAACTTTCTGGATGAAGGATATTTTGTGTGTGTGTGTGTATATATATATATATATATATATATATATATGCATATGTGTATTTTAAAGATTTTACTTATTTATTTTATTTTAGAGAGGGAGAGAGACGGCGTGCGTGAGCAGGGGGAGGGATAGATGGGGAAGGAGAGAGAAAAAGCAGACTGCCTGCTGGTCGTGGAGCCTGATGCGATGCGAGGTGGGGCTTGTCCTCACGACCCTGAGATCATGACCTGAGCTGAAATCAAGAGTCAGATGCTTAACCGACTGAGCCATCTGGGCGCCCCAGGGATTTCTGTATATCTTGGTGGGAGTGTGGATTACCTGGGTCTTTGCATGTGTCAAAACTGTTCAAAGTGTACACTTAAGATCTGCTTATCTCACTTTCTCTATGTTAAACATTATATTCCGACTTACAGCATCTTCGAAGACCCAGGGACCTTCTCTTCTTCATTCAGCCATTTGGGTCCGTGCTTTTCCTTAGTCACTAACACTGGGAGGGAGTGTCAGGGTGAGCAGGCAGTCTCCACATAGGGGTGCTCAGCAGCTGTATCCTCCCAGGGGAGTTGAGATCTACCAGACACACTTGCACAGACGCCAGCACCAGGAGGCTCAAGATTTCGGAGAACACCGCCTTGACCCAGGGGTGCGCCTTGGACCTTTACAACATCCTTTAGTACCTGATTTTTGTCCACTTGCTACCAGCACGAGAAGGTATTGCGTTTCCTCCTTATAAACAAGGATGCCAAGTTTCCAAGGTACAGAGTTACAATCCTCCTAAGTTGTGGATTCCACGTTTGCGAATTCACCTGACTTGCTACCATTTATTTAAAATCCCCAAATTGCTACTTAGGGCACTTCTGCGGTCATTCCTGGACATGAGCAGGGTGGAGAAAAATGGGCCCGGCCACACCCACACATTCCTATCAGAGGTTGAACCAGGTGGCGATACTCGGCTTTCTTGTTTCAGTTCACGCTATAAACAAACGTCCTTTTCAGTATCTCTTTCGTGCTGCATTTTCTGCCTTGTCATGCATTTTGTCAGTGACTTCACTGTTTAAAATGGCCCCCAAGTGTTGTGTTGAAGTTCTGTCTAATGCTCTTAAGCATGAGAAGAACACGATGTGCCTTACGGAGAAAATACGTGTGTGAGAGACTCTGCTCAGGCATGAGTTCTAGTGCTGTTGGCTGTGAGTTCAATGTTAATAGAACAATTTACAGTAAACAAGGTGTCTTTAAACGGAGACGCACATAAAACACAGACATGCTGCGACCAGAGGCTCCGAGAAACCTAGCCCTGGGACCATCCTCGGAGTGCTGGCTCGGCCTTCTCAGATCTGGTGTTTGTGGTGACTGACAGAACTACCATGAGTAACGGGAATTGCCTAAACTTGTCCAAACCCCATAGCACAATTGCCAAGAGTGAGGAGTACATTCCAGTGGTCTCCATCCCAGCCGTCCTGCTAGGTCCCTCACAGCTCTCCCACGCCTGTTCTCGCTGTGGCATTTTGGGCAAGGGAGAGCTGCCAACAGCAGCCAAGAGCTGCTCGGTGCTGAGCAGCAAAGACAAAGCCCTTGGACATCTCTTGCTTTCTGAGAACGTGTGCTTAATAAGGCACACATGAATAAGATATGCAAACTTCAAAATCAGATGCGATGCCAGGTTAACGGAGGTGAGGGCAATCCAGCAGGAGCATCTACCACTCAGAGGAAGGCAGCTCGAGGCTGGGATGCGCATGGCAAGGGAAGGATGTGACTGAAGTAGAGCCATCTGGACGATCCTGGGGGTCGATCAAAGTCTTTAGAGGCAGGGCACCCACACCCAGGAGCTCTCGGGCCTTCCCCGACGGTGTGGCCATTCCTGCCGCACCTCCGCTTTCCATCTCATAGCACTCCACAGTTCAGGACATGCTTTCACCAGCGCCATCTCATTTCATTCTCCAACGACTTGGTGAGGGGGACAAGACGGGCCCCACCATCGCTGTTTCTAATCCACAGATGAGCTGGGCTGCCCCAGATTGTTGCACAGCTGGGGAATGTGGAATTTGGACTTGGCGGCAGAGGCCGGAAGTCTATGTCCATAGCTGTTTTCTTTAGGCCACGCTGAGTGCAGGGCTGCTGGCTTCCCAGTACAGGCTGATGGGCTCCTTCATGAACTGCCCAGACTTCTCTTGGGCCCCAGTTCACCCCTGTTTTCTGCTACTTGACAGGAGGCAAGCATTATGTTACCAAAGGGAGAAACTGAGACCACACAGAAAGTAATTTCTGGTCCTTCCTCTTCTTCCTGTTTAACTCACCTCTAGGGATGGGATGTGAGGGTACTCGGAACCCCTCTGCTTCCTTCACAGAGCCTAGGGGTCCCTCCTTCTCCCAGGGTCTAGTGTTATGTGGGTCAGTATCACCAGGCAGGACCAAAGCTGACATGGAGACCTGTCTTTGGGTCCCACAGACAGAGTATCCGAGAGGGGCCAGCTTTCCTGATTGCCCTTAAAGGATGCTAGGAGTGAGTGCCCCACACCAGGAGCTGCGGAGTCACCCTTGGCTAAGGAGAACGCCAGCTGGCCTGGGTCCCCAGGGAAGCAATGGGTCTGGAGCATGGTCCCCTTCAGAGAGGCCTCATTGTGGGGGAAAAAGGAAATGACTTCCTCTCTGCCTTACAAAATACCACCTAGGCAACTCTTCCGCGCTGATCAGAGCCGATCTGAATTCTGAATGCAGTCTCTCCCATTCTGTTCTGCGGGCTCTACTGCTCCCTTGTACCGTACATACACTTGCACACTTCCCCGCCCCCCACTTCCCAGTCATCTCAGTTATGCGGGTCAGTGGGTCTCAAGTTTTCCCACCATAACACACCTGAGGGATTTCAACGAGCTCAAGGACTCATTATGCGTGAGCCTGTCCCCAGGGATGGGAAGGCGACTGTGCCCTTGGAGAGGATGTGCTAGAATTTAAGAGGACATTTCTCACTTTCAGAAGCATTCCCGGCGTGGGGGCAAGGACCCTGCCTTCTTACAGTTGAAAATGCCTGGAAAATGTCCTTGGTCACATATAGTTCAGGCTCTCAGCAGGGAGACTAAAGCCCTTCTCCTTAATGTGTAACACTCTGTCCATCGGGTAGCAAGTCAGTTTCAGGTGTTGACTAGAAGCCTGGGTTCCCAGCAACAACAGTTTCACTGGCAACAAATTCCCTCTGAGTGGGGCCCATTTATTGTGGGCTTCTCCAGTCAGCAATGCCGAGGGTCTTCCGATCCCCGAAGAAGGGCTTTCAGCTCTCCCCACATGTCTGGGTTGGCCCTAGCCCTCAGATCACATCTCAGGCTACCATCTACATCTACCTCCACTGCATACCATTGCCTTCTTCTTTTTTTTTTAATAATTTTTTATTGTTATGTTAATCACCATACGTCATTAGTTTTTGATGTAGTGTTCCATGATTCATTGTTTGTGCATAACACCCAGTGCTCCACGCAGAACGTGCCCTCTTTAATACCCATCACCAGGCTAACCCATCCCCCCACCCCCTCCCCTCTAGAACCCTCAGTTTGTTTTTCAGAGTCCATCGTCTCTAATGGTTCGTCTCCCCCTCCGACTTACTCCCCTTCATTCTTCCCCTCCTGCTATCTTCTTCTTCTTCTTTTTTTCTTAACATATATTCCATTATTTGTTTCAGAAGTACAGATCCGTGATTCATCAGTCTTGCACAATTCACAGCGCTCACCATAGCACATACCCTCCCCAATGTCTATCACCCAGCCACCCCATCCCTCCCACCCCCCACCACTCCAGCAACCCTCAGTTTGTTTCCTGAGATTAAAGAATTCCTCATATCAGTGAGGTCATATGATACATGTCTTTCTCTAATTGACTTATTTCACTCAGCATAACACCCTCCAGTTCCATCCACGTCGTTGCAAACGGCAAGATCTCCTTCCTTTTGATGGCTGCATAATATTCCATTGTGTATATATACCACTCTTCTTTATCCATTCATCTGTCGATGGACATCTTGGCTCTTTCCACAGTTTGGCTATTGTGGACATTGCTGCTATAAACATTGGGGTGCACGTACCCCTTTAGATTCCTACATTTGTATCTTTGTGGTAAACACCCAGTAGTGCAATTGCTGGATCGTATCATACCATTGCCTTCTTCCCTCTTCTAGAGAATACAATGGAACTGGCACCAAGAGGCACATAGGGAGAGTGCCCAGTGCTTGGGACAGGGCTTCATTGGTCTAGTGCGCCCAGGTCCAGGTCCTCTGACAGCCAGAGGGGTGTACTGACAGCAGAGGGAGGGTCCTTGGGTGCTACACACTCGAAATGTCCACCTCAAGTACTAGAAGATTCTGGATAGATATCGAAGAGTGTCTTCTGTGGCTGTCAGATCACTAAGTGGAGAGTCCATATCTTGCACATGATTTAGTGGCCCACGTGAGCCTTGAGAAAAAAGTCCAGTGCCTTTTCCCTTGGTGTTCAGTCCTGGAACATCAGCCTCCAGCCAAGTCACAGTCAGAAATGTCCAGGAATCTCCCTGCAGCCCTCCAGTGTGCAATTACCCACGTGATTCCACATCCTGACTCCTCATCATTCCCAGGCTGACATCTCCATACATTTTTTACCGGAATCTGGCAATTTAAAGTGAAGTCGGAACAAAAGAAGGGGCTAGGATTTGCAAAGCGTACAGAAAAGGAAAAGTGAGAACAGGCCGGGAAGAGAAGAGAGATCAAAGGGAAGGACGGTGGTGACAGACAGGAGAGGAGGGGAGAATTACGGGGGAAGTGGGAGGCTGGAGGAAGCCGCCTAGTAGGACTCACGTGTTGTGGAGCACACACCAGCCGCAGTGGGGGTCGCCGGAGCCAAGGCACTCGCTGCAGCTCTGATACTGACCGCAGGACTCCACGGGGACTCTGGTGAGCTAGGACAGGAGAACAAGGGAAGGGTGATTAGGGTTTTGCAGAACGCCCAGGAGTTCACTGGCAAGAGATGCTATTCTATCAGATAAATCACCTAAATCAGCATAGGAACGGGGAGAGGCCCAGGGCACCAGAACTGAAAGGGACCTTGAGTGGTCATGTTTGAGCAGGTGGCCACATAAGCATCCAGGGGAGACAAACACCTGTTACTTGCTTAGAAGTCTCTGCCAATAACCTCCTTAGAGTTCATTTTAAGTTGTTATAGAAGATATTTATACAGTGTACATTTAAACTTTCCCACCGTCGAATCCCCAAAACACTCTACAAACATCCAATCATCACCTATTTACTTCTTATCAATGTAATAAATCCAAATGTTTATTGTTTCTCTTGTTTTCTCTTTTCTTCCTCCCTCCCTCCCTCCCTTCCTTCCTTCCTCTTTCTTCCTTTCTTTCTCTCTTCCTTCCTTCCTCTCCCCTCCCTCCCTCCCTCCTTCCTTTTTTCCTTCTTTCCTTTCTTTTCCGCTATAAGATGCTCTGCCTTCTTCCTAGTTCCCCTCCTTCGTGTTTGTTTGTTTGTTGTCATCTGTGTGGTCCCAGAGAGCATGTAAGTAAGCGAAGTCCAAGACCCTTCTCTTTCTCATTCTCTGTGCCTTTGAACTCACTGTGTACCTGTTAAGCTGTCCACTCTCTTTCTCCTGCTGTTGGCCAACTGGCTTTAAAAGTTTTTCACGCTGGTGTTTTCATAGAAGAGCTGTTGCTACCTCTCCCCCTGCCCACACCCTTTTCATGACTAGAGGCTTCCTCTCCAACTCCAAAACCTCATACTCGCCCTCACCAGCCGCTTGTTAATGTGAAATGTTCCACGTGACATTCGGCTTAGCCCAAATGCTTCCATTTCCTGCATGCTCCGAAAAATCTTTTGCATGTCTTTGTTCTCCAACGTAGCTTCGCCCAGATGTCTTTTCACAGGGCTTCTCAGGGTCCAATACATAAGAGGTACTTAATCACGATACCCAGGATCACATGGAATTTTAATTTTCTTTCAATAGCCTTGGTCTTTATTCTCTATGTTGCCAGTTTCTTCTTTACAAAAAGGTTTTTTTTTTTTTTTTTTTTTTAATCATCCTATTCTGTTTGGGACACCATTGTATCTCCGCAGAAGACTTCTTACCCAATCTTTCAGCTTGCACTAAGAGAATTTGATGTGGCCGTCCTTCTTAATTTTTCGCCATTAGACAATAGGCATGGAGAAGGGCAAACCACACTGACCGGACTGAGCCTCTGTGCCTCATGAGCCAATGTGCAGGCTGCGTCCCCCCTGCTGCTGCGTGGGGCATCTGCCTCCAAAAAATTCTGTACACTTGGCAGGGGCTACTTATAACTCATGCACAGGCGAACTGGCACCAGGGTCTGCTCAATTAGTCTCGAAACCGTCTTTTGGAATTAATTAATAATTAATTCCCAACCCCATATGATCTCGCTTCCCTTTCTCCCTTCACTTTCTTATTCCCTTTAGTATCTCTTTTGTGTTGTTTTGTTTCCTCATGCGCATGCTGAGCCTTCTTAAAGACCACCCTGCAATTTGACTTCTTCCCAGTTACCTGCTGGCCTCCTGAGCCCCTTCTTGTAGTTTTGCCCTTGGCCTTTGCGACCCTCTCTCCATGTTCTTGGATGTCTTTTGGCACTTGTGGGATTTCATCTTTCCTGTTATTGCTGCTTGTGTAATCTGCATGGGCCATGCCTCAGCTCTGCCCATATGCGACTTTCCCCATTTTTGCAATTAATTCTGACAATCAGTTTTGTACAAATTACCCTGCTGGCTCTACACACGGCCAGGAACTTACCCTATTCCTGTTGCCTCTTTCGTTTCTCTCCCTACCCCGTAAGTGGGCACAGACACGTTGGTCATGAAAGCATATAAATCGTGGTTCCCAGCCCAAAGTACCCAGACTCCCAGGAATTCATGAGTGGTAATAAGGTCCACAAGCTATTTTCAATAGTTCCAAAAGCCTAATGGAAATTGGATTGTTGCTGTTTTCTTTTTTGTATGCATACTCAGTGATGTATGTCCTATATTAAAAATAGGAAATATATTATTACTTAATAAATACAGTTTGTTTAGCAGGCAAAAATCTTTGAAAACATGATGCCTAGAGGGGAAAGAGTAATAAAAGGGACCTTAGATGGTGGAAGTTGGTAACATAAGTGCATAATAATGTTTTCATATGTTCCAGCTGCTTGTCTAGCACTCCATATTTTGCATGGGCTTAAGGAGAAAATCATGGCTTGTTCAATCAAAAGCATTTTCTTGGTCTAAACTTAATTAATAGCCTCCCCAGTTTCTCCCACTGACATGTTCTATAATCTGTCTTGGATGCATGTGCCACGGGGCTCCGGGGTGTGCCAGTTGCTTGGCGAAACTGATGTTCTCAAAAGGCTTTGCATTCAGATATCTAAAAATATCTCGCAACTGGTGTTAAATAGCACCAATACCTAGAATTGTAAAATCCTTCCTCTCCTGATTTTAAATGAGCGTGATTGTAGTTTGGTTGGAAAGAGTGTGGGAGCCCGCAGAGCCGGGTTCCAATCCTGGCTCTTCCATTTACCAGCAACAAAGTCCTGAGTCTCATTTTCCCTGGACTTTAAACAGGGAGATAAAATCCCCACCCCCACCCCTCCCAGTTCACGGAGTTTCCCAGAGCACAGATGACCTGGTAGGCGCGAAGCTGCTTTGTAAACACATGAGCACATTGCAAGTGACGGTTATTATTATCGTCCTTGTCATTAATCCCCCATTCTTCATTGCGTGGCCACGTTCCCTCTCTGCCACATCACAGGAATCTGCTCTGATGGGCTTCCCTGGTCCCACGAACTCCCCCGGGAGTATATCACAGGCCAGGAAGAACTTTTCTTCTTTAGCACCTTGATCATACTGTTTCCTCCTTGACTGCGATGTCTGCCCCTACACCAGTCATTGCTTCATCTCTGGGATGAAACTCTGGGGTAGCCCAGCTTCCTGGACTTATTCAGTGCTGTTACCAGCTACTCTAACAGGCCTGTCTTTTTCTCTGCTTTCCATCTAGCCGATCCCTGTGGGACAGGGGCATAAGTTCTTCCCCGGCAGTTATTATGAGACTCAGCTTTCTCTCAACCTTTTCTTCTAGGATCTTTCTATCTATACATTCAGTCATTTTTTTTTTTTTATTACTCTTCTGAGCTTGATCTAGGTTTTTTTCCCCATTCTTTTTAAAGTGTGGATGCTCAAACTGAGGTGCCCACGGGACCCTCACAGACCGAGTAAAATGGTTCCCGTTACCTGAGAGGTAGGTGATGCTCCCCTCGCCTCTCCAGGACTTTCCCAAAGAAGGTTTTTGGGAAGGCTTCGAAGTCCCATTTTCAGGCAGTATTCCCCAGAATGGCCAGCCCCTCCAGGACTGACTCTACATCTCCCAATCCATACCATTGCTTTGAATCCCTTCTGAAAACCAGACCGACTCCATCACTTATCTTGGTGCAATTCTATACCCTAATAGCTACGGGAACCTTCCACACCTTGCTTAGGAAGCTGCACGGGGGCCCAGGTAGCTTTGGAGCCACCGTGGTGGCTCTGTGATTCTTTCTCTCCAAACTCCCAGACTCTCCACCCACACCTTCTACCAAACAAAGCTGCCTCTCCCTTCCCCCATCACCGGCTCCTCCTCTGACCCTGGAACACAAACCACTCCAGATGCAGAGCCACACGATTAATTAAAACCACCCCACGCTGATTAAAGTCTTAAGCTACAGTGCCAGGCATGCTAATTAACTGAGTGAGGGAATTCAGACCACAGGAAGAGGTGAAAAAAGGAAGTCATGGAGGGGCGCTTCTGCCTGGAGAACGAATCAGATGACGATTGTGACCCAAGCCATCCTCATGATGGATGGTCTCAGACACCACAAAAGATTGAAGTTTGTCCCCTGGCCACTGGACTCCGGGGGACGTGTTGATCGATGTGTCTGCAATAGCACCTTCCCTGCTTCTACAGACAGAACCTCTGTGTGTGTCTCTGAGTGTTGGTGGAAGTGGGGCTCCTCGGGTGGAGGTGTTCGGACAGGGTCTGCCCAGGGTCGTCTCAGCACATTCCACTGGATTTGCACAAAGTCCTATTGGGCAGTGTAGTCGTTTCTCCAAAACATAGAATTACCATGTGATCTGGTCATTCCCCTTCTGGGGACACACCCCAAAAGACTGGAAGCAGTGACTCGAACAGATATTTATGGACCAATGTTTGTAGCCACATTATTCACAATAGCCCAAAGGTGGAAAGTGACCCAAGGCAACCCAAACCCAAAGCAAAGTGACAGATGAATGGATACACGGAATGTGGTATAGGCCCACAGTGGAATACAGTCATCCCTCTCCTCCCATCGCCCATCCACGGGTTCGCTTTCTGTGGTTTCAGTTACCCATGGTCAACTGCAGTCCAGGGGCAGATGATCCCCTTTTTCTGACATATGACCAGAAGGTCACTGGCAGCCTAACACTAGGTCACAGTGCCTAGGTCACTCACCTCCCTGCATCTCACCATGTGGGCATTTTATCATCTGATGTGAGATTATTATAATTGTCCTATTTTCCTATTAGTTATGGTTGTTAATCTCTTACTGTGCCTAACTTTATAAATTAAAGTTTATCCTCGCGTTGTATGTATACGTAGGAGGAAATGTAGTATATCTAGGGTTTGGTATTATCCATGGTCTTAGGCATGCACCGAGGGGACCTGGAACTTATCCCCTGTGGACTATGGTAATATTCAGCCTTTCAAAAAAAGGGACTTCTGACCCGTGCCACAACATGATGAACCTTGAAAACATTATGTTAAGTGAGATAAGCAAAAAAGACAAATGTTTCCGGTGTTAGACTAATAAATTCATGTTTATAAAATATTCTGAGATCCTTGGGTGAAAAGATAGGCATTGTTAACTCTTTTCAATTTAATTTCAAATGGACAAAAGGGTTTTGGATGAATATCTCTTATCATGTGCTGTGATGTAACTGGGTCTGTTGTTGTCAAGCTCTGGGCCTCTGTTTCCTGATTTGGAAAAATAATGTCGTAGCTCTGTTCCACCCAGAACCCTTCCTCAGGCCCCCACACCTCTTCCAAGAGGCAGAGGGAAGGGTCTTGGAATTCAAATAGGTCTTATGAGGTCAAATGGTCTATGATTTTATAAGATTCTTCAGCTATTGCTGAAGAAGCCTCTGCTTTGGTTCTCATTCTCAGTTATGAGCAGGAAGCACCTGTGTGTGGGTATCTACCCCTGCTTCTCTTCATCCCCCCATTACCTTTCTGGGACTCACATTGGTTTTCTTCCCCTTTTGCCCCAAGGTAAATGTCCTTTTGTCTGGTTTTTCAATATTGTAAATAGAATCATCATCTCTCTTCCCACAGCTGTCCGGCCCCGTGGACAAGGCCGAGAATGTACAAGCAATGGCCGGGCATAGAAAGACAAGGACTGACTGAGCCAGAGTGAAGAAGCCCACCCAAGGACTTCAACTCATGAACTTGACCCTCACAAGCTTCTGCACTGATCACCAGAGCCCACTGCCTAGAGGCCCTGGGGCCTGAGTGTGCTCATGGCAACTAGGGTATTTTTCTTGAGTCCTGACCCCCAACTGTCTAGACTCTGCTTGCTTTCCCTGATATTTTGGAAGTTGCTTTCTTCTGGCAATAGAATCCCACTCCGCCTGTTGCTGTTAGCATCCCAAGGGGTGCCTGCAGCTCTGCTGATTACATGCAGAAATGTTCCATAGATACAACATACAATCTCTGTGAGCGCCTCTCATTTGTTCAAGCATTTGACATTCTGGTCGAAATGGGAGTTATGACTCCGTCTCTCCTCTTATAATTGGATGCTAATGCTGCGGCAGCTATGATGAGCCTGATGGTGGGGGTTAATTTAAATGTCCAAAAGGCTTCTTAAGTACCCAGTTTCCTTCAAAATTGTCAAAAAAGGGGGGGGGGGAAGGATGCAAGAGGACCCATTAAGAAGCTCTGAGGGGCTGCTGTGGAGCTGTCAAAATGTGCAGCTCCCAACCTCCCCCAGTGTTGTCCCATCCATCTCTGTGCCAGTCTCCTGTCCCTGAGCAAAGGAAGTAGAGCTGGGAATAGTCAGCGCTTTTCCAGAAAATTAGTAACTCAACAGTACATACGGATTTCAGCATCACGGTCTTGGGGTGCCCCTCCAAACCTCTCCAGGGCCCTTGTTTTCCTTTGCTGGCCTCTAGTTGCCTTTGCAGGCCTCATTTCTGCTGACTTGGGGCCAGGCAAGGGTTGTAGGAAGGCGTTGTCTCCGTGATGACCTCTGAGCCCCTCACTGCCAGGGCTTGAACTTGCGGTGGCTGAGCACTGGCTCAGGAAGCATGTTTATTCCAGCCTAGGCCAGGTGCCTGGCACACGGTCACCCACATCCTCTTTGCTCAGAGATGGCAGGTAGGTCTGGCCTTGGCAGGCTGGCAAGAGAGGCCGAGGCCAGGAGGCTGGTCACAGGCTGTGGCACACTGTGTCATGAGTCCAAGCTCTTCCCTCCTTCATCCCCACACCCACCTCGACCTGGCCTCATGGTGAATGCAGAGGTGGGGTGTACTTCCAGCCGCTTGACTTGGGCTTGGCCTCAGGACTAGATTTAGTCAATGGGATGACAACAAGCACGAGGCGAAGGCTTAAGATGTGCCTCTGTGGTTGGACTTGCCATCTTGTGTTTCTGCCATTTTCATGAAAAGAGCTTCCCCGCAGAGCAGCTTGCTCTTCAGCCAGATGAACCCATGTGGAGCAGACCTGAGCCCAACCCCCAGCGGGAGACAAGCCCAGCTAGTGCAGCAGCTTGAGGCAGAACCGCCCAGCCCAGCTTCGTCTACATCAGAAGACAAGAAATGGATGTGCAGGTCCATGCATATGAGAGTTAATGCTTATTATTATATGCTACTGAGTTTTGGGAGGGGGTTGTTACACAGCTTTTTTGGTAGCAATAGCTAGCTGATCCATGGATGCTGGCCATAAAGTCACACCAGGGTACAAAGGTCCTGTGAAAGGTAAAGGGGACAGGGGGGATGGAGGAGGGGAAAGGTTGCCGGGTAGTGGTTTCTAGTGCTTTTAAAAGCTGGGTCTAACATCACAAATGAACCCTCCCAGTGTATTCTATGCTGACCATGCTCTCCTAATTCAATGACTGTAGATCTGTAGATCTTAGGGACGTCTGGCCCCTAAGCAAAGTACCAGAAAAGACTGGAAAGAGAAGGTGGTTCTCCAGGTGTGGAGGGCTAACTGGAAGCACAGATGCTCACAGGAGCCCCTGTACTGATCTCCTGGCTGCCTTACCACCGGGAAATGATTTTATCTACTTGGTAGCAAGACAAGTCCCTCAGTAATGGGTTGCCTTGAACTTTGCAACTCCTCCTGCTTGTGCTCTGGCTATGAGGTTAATCCAGCAGGGGTCTTCTCTGACCCGAGCGGGCTCATGCCCAGGATCAAGGGCAGGCATTGTCCCCACCTGCCTGTAGGCAGGAATTCTAGGGTCAAGGTCATCGATACTCAGAACAATAAGGGCAGCAGCCTCAGAGCATGAGGCTTGGGAGCAGAGGTCCCGAGCTCTAATCCATTCTGGGTGTCTGGGTGACCTTGAACAAATCCTTTCCCCTCATTATGACTCCACTGATTCATTTCCAGATAGGAGGACCCAGGCCTACTCTGCCTGGGAGAATCGGTCACAAAATACTACTAATACAAATGGTCTAGGAAGCTCTTTGCAAATGAAAAGTAGCAGATGTTGTGGAGGGCTGCAATTTGCTGCTATTAATAAGTATAAATGCCTAATAGGAAGCCAGTTTGCTCTGGGAACTCGGACAGCCAAGGAGCGAGTGTTGACGCCGGAATCATCAACATATGCTGTTCCTCATTAGCAAGCGGCAGTAGCTGGGTGAGAAGCTCTCAGCATGATTTCTACAGAGCCCCGAGAAATCACCCTATCCTCCGCCTCCTGGTGTGGGCTGCATGGCAATGGCCCGAGTTTGTTATTAACCAGACCCCTCGCCAAGCGAGAAAGTGATGCCCTTCTCAGGTGCACAGATGGAAGGGCCACAGCCCAGAGAGGCTGAGCAGCTTGCCCAAGGTCACACAGCAGGGCAGTGGCAAAGGTGGAAATTAAAATGAAGCTGGGGGCAGCAGCCCGCCATCAGGCTCCAACATACCGATTCCCTGGATGCAGCCTAGGGGATTGAAAAACCTCTGGTACTTCCACTGAATCCCAGTTCTTGGGTTGAAAATTTCACAGCATTGCAGGCTGTGTACTGTAAAGCAGGAAGGGGTGGCTAAGCTCAGGGGCTGAGGGCCCTGCCAGGGGGCCAAGAGGTCCATCATGGAGCAGGAGCTCTAAAGAGACTGACAGTAGGTCTTAATGCAGCCCTCCTCCGCCAGGGAGACTTCCCGGCTCCTTCAAATGTGCTTGGAGAGAAAAAGAGAGTTTGGAATAGCTTTATCTCAGTGCTAGGTGAGAAGCAGAGATCTGGGGAGAAGACAGATACGGGTGTGCATCCCGGATCTGCCCCTTCCTGGCCTCCTTTTCCTCCTCTGAGGATAACAGGAAGCACCCTGAAAAGTTGGCGTAAGCATTAATTGGGATGGCACAGATGAATGAGTTAGTCCGATGTCAGTAACAACTCAGTCTGTCACTCCAGGCTCTTTCCCAGAGAAAATGTCCCCCCGAACCCCTTGCAAGGAGTGGTGTGAAGTCATCTCTTTTCATCTCTCCACACCTAGTACCCAGCTCAGGCATGGCAAATGAGACTCTGTAAGCAAGAGGGCGAATGCTCGCAAGTTGGTTCCTGTCAAGCTCATATTCCAAGAGCTCCATGGAATTGATTTGCCCATCTTGACTATACCCTAAAACCTAAAATTTCTGAATTTCTTGCCACAAGTTCATCTCTTAGTGTAAAAGTCAACTTCTCTCCCGTCTCTGGACTGTCGAGGTCACATTCACACAGTGGGCTTAGAAGACCAGACCTCTGGGGCCCTGGTATTGCAGGGCATGAGTTTTCTCAGGTAGGTCAATCCAGTGCATTTGACAGAGGAGACTGGCAGCTAGCTACACCCATATCCCACCCAGAGAGCTGCCCTGCCACCACAAGAGAGAAGGTGCCTGGGACGGGAGGAATGTTCTGGCATTCACAGGGTTAATAAGCTGGAAGGGACCTTGGGAACAATCCAGTTGCCAGTCCCCTCATTGTTCAGGTGAAGCTCAGTCGCTAGAAGATTTGTCCAAAGCCACACGGCCACCAACACGATTCTTTTGAGACCCTAGATACAGACTCCTGCCCAAGATGTCTGCTCTTGACCTAGCCCCAAGGTCAGGGCTGAAGGGAGAGGCAGAGCCTCTGGGACCCACCCCATTGGAGCTTAGGAGCCTCCCTCCCCACCCCCAAGCCCAACAGGTGGGAAGGAGCCTTTGTCCTTGGGTTCAAAGTGCCGCTCCCAATCCAGCCATCTTTCACCAAGTGCTGCTGATGGAGGCTATGGTCCCATCTGAGCTGGGACTGGGGACGTGCTGGTGTGAGTTTCCCAAGCCCAGCCTGCTCAACGGAGGCCTCTGTTCCAGCAGCCAAGGCGGGGGTGGGGGGGTGGGGTGGGGTGGTGGTGGTGGTGCTGGCACGGAGACACCTTTATCCCGGCCCCAGCAGCTGAGCCAAGTGAGTTCCAAGACGTATGCCGAGACCCTCTGGCTTGCTGGCATGACTCTTTGTGGGAAGTGACAGGGCAGACCGGGCAGGCACCCCCTTCTCCATCCAGCACCCAACCCTCCCCTCCAACTGCCTCCTGTCAAGGGCACTGCTGGCCAGTGTCCCCAGCAACGATCTGGGTGTACAAACTAAAGGGTGGTTGTGTACGAATTGTACCCAGACAGGAATGGGCACACAGCGGCCTGAGGGTGTGTGCCTAGATGTGTGTGCCTGGTAACAGGAGCGACATTTGCACACAGGCAGGAGTGCTCAGGGCCATGGCAGCATGCTTGCAAAGAAACACGTCTTTCCTGGCAGACACTCCTGTCTGGGTAGGAGGCTCCTTTGGAGAGTAGACAAACATCTTCCTTCAAAAAAGAATCTGACCCTTCCTTCAAAAAAGAATCTGACTCGGTGTTGGCACAGAGTCCGGCACAGAATCTGCTGCCTGGGAAAAATCATGATGCCCAAATGAAAGGAAACAGATATACCTCAGGGGCCCCTCTATGCCGCAGCATCTCAGGGAGACCACAGGTGCCCCAAAGAAACCTAAATCTCTTCCTCTGCCCTCACCCCCTGCCTCAAGGTAGCCAACGAACTCTCCTGAACCTATGGGAGCTCCCCTTGTAGGGGCCCTGCCTACTGCTGGGGAAAGAGGAAGATGGTCCTCTAATGTCTGAGTACCCTTGGTCATCTTGCCCACATAGGCAAATGTGTTTTCCTCATGAAGAGATGCTCCCCTGAGGGCATTTTGCAGTAGCTCTTCAGATCTGAGAGGACAATGCCCATTCTCGCCTTTCTCTAAGTGAGACAGCAGTACATCAGGCAACCCAGCCATGCCCCCCCCGCCCAGCCTTCGTGTGTCCCTGCAGCAGAGCTGAGGAGGCAAGGCAGGAGGGCCTGACCCCATAGGACTGTAGCCGTGGGTCATCTGGCTTCCATTAGGAGGTTCATTGTCGAGGGGTGAGTGGTGTGGTGGTGGTAACTCATCCACCGCACATTGTGTGCAGCTGGGGAATCTGATCTACATCAGACTAAGGCTTGAAACAGATTTCCCCTTCTCAGATGAGAAGCGGCTGGCCGGAGCTATATTTAGATGGGGACTCAGCGAGGTCAGAAATAATTGTTGGCCCCGGGGTGGGGGGCGGGGAGGAGGTGTCTGTTCCTGGCTAATGTGTGCCCCTTCTTAGAGGACACGTGTGGGATGGCCCTTCTCTGGCCACTTAGGTCTGTGTTACAGCAACAAACAGCTCCTGGTATCAAAATGCCATTGCCTGTGACAGGTAAGCTCAGTAGAGGGAGGGCGTGGCAGAGGGACGTAGGTATGTAGAACAACCGCGGGGAGGGGGGGTCATGGGGGAGCCAGGCAGTGCCGCTGTTAGGACCTGGGCTTTCAGATTCTACCTCTGCCACTTACTAGCTTGGTCAGGCATTTAACGCCCCCATCTCCAAAAGGCTATGCAGATTAAATAATATAACATCTGTAAAACACTTGAGACGGCTCCTGGAGCACCCCTGTGAAATACGTGGCCGACTCGCCTTTTTGGTTTGCTTCTCCGAAATGAAAAGTTCAACTTTTATTTTATTGATTGATTGATCGATTGATTTTTACTTATGTATTTTTGATAAGTTCAACTTTAAAGGTTTCCAGATGTGCCCCTGGGACAGCTGAACCCTTCCGCCACTGTTGGCCTTCTAAGTGGTGCTGGAGAAGGAGTCAGGACTTGAAGGAACTCTGGTCGGACCTCATGATCTTACCCCCGACCCGCCAGCCTCACCCGGTGACCCTCTGCAGTCCCCAGACCTGCAGTCCCTGGCCCTCGGAAGAGGGGCTTGGCTCCACAACCAGCTCAGAACTTTCCAACCACTTCCCTGCTTCCTCCTCTCCCCTCTCCCCTCTCCCCTCTCCAGCTTTTCAGACAGCCTTTCCCCTGCTTTCCAACAGCAAGCAGAGGGCAGGAAGAGGGAAACCCAAGTGAATTCATTTTATTGCCCACAGCACCGGAGAGAGCGAGGTGAAGCTAGGGAGACGCTCTAGCTATTAGAGGAAATGAGGTCAGGGTTATCTGCGGCCTTAATTTATTCAGCTTCTCCCCTGACCTCTGTGAACAGGCATAATCAAAAGTTGGCTGTGCGTCTGGGATAGGGAAGCGTGCTGGCTCGCGGCCAAGCACCAGAGGCCGTGCTGCTTGCCAGCCTGTGGGTACACTGGTTGGCCTGGCGTGTCTGGCAGGCCGGGGTCGGGCAGCGAGGCCCAGCATGGCGGTGTTGGCACAGAGTCCGGCGGCCCCTGCTGTGGCAGGGACGCGAGGAGGCAGCCTCCAGACACGATTAAACACAGGGCGTTTGCTGAGTTTGCAAACAAACCTGCAGGATGCAGGACTGGGGCAGCCGCAAGAAAACAAAGGTGACAATTTAGGGCAGGTAGCATGCCATAAGTGGGATTCATGTTAAAAGGCTTTTCTACTCCGTTAAGCCTGCCCGGGATGCTGCTGTGATCAGAACTTGGGCTGGACTGTGAGTCTGGGGGCACACGGGGGGCTGGCGCGGGGTGTAGGACTCCCCTCTTATGCTCCCCAGGCTCCTGCTTGCCAAGTGTGGACCACCCTGGGGGAGCCTCACAACTCCAAGGGAGAATGAGGTCACATGGTGCCAGGGAGGAGGGAAAGGCAGGGAAATGGGGTCAAGCTTGGCTAAGGGGTTCCAAAGCTCACTGAGCTTTTCACTAAAGCCTAACTCTAGAGCTTTTAGAAAATGCTGAGGTCCAGGCCAACCTCAGACCAGCACAATCAGAATTTCCAGGAGCCAGGCATCTGTATTTTCTCCAAGCACAGTGCTTCTCCACTCAGCCACCACCAGTGACCCTGATGATGGGCTCCCCTGGGGCACAGGGGCAGAAGAGTGGGGATCCGGGGCTGCTATATTTCTGCCCCAGAGTCTGAGAGATGCAGAAGGTCGAAGGCTCCAGAACACAGGGTAAGGGGGTGTGGGCACAGTGGTGGTCCTGACTGTTGCACCTGGCTTCACAATTTAGAAAGCAGTTTCACAGGCATGATTGCGTGTGAACCCAACTACAGCCCTGCGAGGCTGCCAAGCTGGGGACGACAAGCCTCCATTTTACAGATGAGGACATAGGTTAGAGAAGGTTAAGTGGACCCGCTCAAGGGCACACAGCCAGGACTCCGACACGGGGCTCGCTATGATGGCCCTACGGCTGGTGTAGCCTCCCTTTTCACTGGAACCCCCTCTCTTGCCAGGGCCAAGAGTCTGTAACTTCCCCGTGCAGAAGCAGTAACTGCCTGAAATGGATCCAAACATCATGGAAATTGATGAAGGCAGAAATGGGTTGGAGAGGTCTGTCCCATTTGAATATCTCTTAGAACTGCTCCTTGGCTAGCATGTTTCCATGGCAAGGTCTGTCTCAACATCCATGGCTCTCATCTCCAAATATGGCTCTATCATCTCACGCAGGGCGGGACCCGGCCCTGTGGCTCAGCGTGGTACAATGTCCCCCTGGCAGGAGCAGGGAGGGGATGGTACGCCTAACGCCTGGAGACTTTACCAATTATGGAATAGTTTCACTGGCTCTGGGGGCTGCAGACCTCAGAGTCTGCCTATGCCCTGGGCCACCGCTACCTAGAGAGCAGTAGTGAACCATGTACTGTTCTGTTCACTTAGGCTCAGCAAAACCTGGCGAAGGTCTCCCCACCCCTGGGGTTTCTCTGTCCTCTGGTCCTTCAAGGAGCGAAGGGAGTGTGTGAGAATAGTGCAAACCAAAGGCGTCATGTCCCAGAAAGGGCTGGAGACAGAACGAAGCGGGCACAGGTAACAGTATAGGGTGGGGGGGGGGAGGTCCCTCCTCCTGACTGGGCAAGCCCCTCCCTCTCTGCAATTTGATCTTCCCCCTTGTCTCTCCCTTTCACTCTTGATCAGAAACTGCCTGGCAGGGTCACTCACTCACGCTTCAGCCTGAATGAGCCGTCCCTCCCGGTGGCAGCTGAGAGCTCGGTCCTGGGAACGGAGTGGGGGGGGCGGGAGAGTCCCGAGTCCCCAGTGATCCCAGGAGGGGGACCTTTACCCACCACAGCCGTGGCCTTTGCCTTCAGAATGGGCTTTTCTCCTCACTCTCCTGTCCCCTCCTCCCTGTCCCCGTGATCAGTCTCCTGGTGACCCTCACGCGCATGACAGTATGTGCTTGGCGCTTAGACTTTTTGTGATGCTTGGAAAAGGGAGCCACACCCATCCAGACCACTGCTCCGAGAACAGATGTGGGGAGGAGAGCAAGGTAACCGAATGCCTGGCTTGGCTGCTCACACCAGACACAAAGGAGCAAGGAATCCCGGCGTCGGATGAGACCTTCAGGGCTCCAAATCCAGCCTTTTATTGGATCCAAGCTGTCATCACAGCCACCTATGCAACACGTGTGCCAGTTACACCCACTTAGAAGGACAGATGATGAGGGCTGTGCACATCATTAAATGTAATCAGACGTGACTTATGCAACAGTTTGATGCAGCATTAAACCGCTTATCTGTAGAGCTGTCCTAATGTACAGCTCGTCTGCCCTGGTAATCTACTCACAATTACAGAAACAAAGGGCTGGGAGCATTCTTCACATTTCTTGGTCACTTAGCCTTCTAACGAGGCCCCCTCCTTCATCCCTAGCAGGCAGGTACTGAGCCCTTTCTGAGTACAAGTTGTGGGCTGGACACCTGCGGGACGAGGTGTGTTCTTCCAAGTTCTTCCTGCCAGTCTGGGCTCCCTGAAGTCTCTGAGCATCTGGGTCTTGGGTCTTTTCCTTGTGGTGGGTGGTAGTCCGGCAAGGTAGATGAAAAACAGACTAGACCTGCACGTGGTTGTTTATAGCAGCTCTATGCACAATTGTCAACACTTGGAAGCAAGCAAGATGTTCTTCAGGAGGTGAATGGATAAATAAAATGGGATAAAACCAGACAACAAAATACTATTTAACGTTAAAAAGAAATGAGCTATCAAGCCACAAAAAGACATGGAAGAAGCTTAAATGCATTTTTGCTAAGTGAGAAAAGCTAATCTGAAAAGGTTACATATTATATTATTAAAACTATACGGCATTCTGGAAAAGGTAGAACTATGGAGACAGTAAAAAGATCAGCCGTTGCCGGAGGCTGGTTAGGAGGGAGCGGGGGATGAACAGGTGGAGCACCGGGGATTTTCAGGGCAGTGAAAATAGCCTGTATGATACTATAATGGTGGTTACATGTCATTATACATTTGTCAAAACCCACAGGATGAACAACAAGAAGAATGAACCCTAATGTAAACTATGGACTTTGATGATGTTGATGCATCAAGTGTAGGTTCTTTGATGATCACAAATGCACCACCCTGGGGGTGGGGGGTTGTCCATGGCAGGGAGGCGGTGGGAGGGGGAGGAGAGAGCAGGGATATGTAGGAACTCTCTGTAGTTTCTGCTTAATTTTGCTGTGAACCTAACCTTGTTCTAAAAAATAGTCTATTTTAAACAACACGCTAAGCTAGGAAAAGAGGCAATATACCATTTTCTATCATTTTTTAAAAGAATGTGCTCATATTCATGGATCCTTCCTTGCTCTCTTACCAAGAGACGACGCCAAGTATGACATGCCCCAGGGCACACCGGCGGAGCAGGAACCGTGCTCCCACCAGAGCCACTGGGAAGCGGTTCCTGGGAACCTGATATATGTATAAGGCTGTGCTCTCTCTCCCCGTTTGTGCCAATGGCTCTCTCAGAACCCCCTACAAGGAGCCACTTCAAAGGACAGTCCCCCTCCTCATTATGCAGCCTGGCTGAAGGACCTGGTGTGGAGAGCCAGCAATGGGCGAGGACGCAGAGTCCTGCGACTGCATGCCCTGGGATGGGCTGGAACAGAAGTCTGCTGAGTGGACTCTGACCTGGACATGGAATTCCCCTTTGCTGGAGGGAGGGGTCAAGAGCAGCATGCACACGTGGTAGTGCCAGCGACCCCAGCCACGTCTTCTAGATGTGCCCCGTTTGTGTGTTCCTGAATTGGCAGACACACTCACGCTGTCTCTAGGTTAGCTTCTGCCACTCCCAGGGTCCCGGATGCCTGGCGTGGTGGATTGCGCTGGGCTGGACACACAGGAGCCCAAGATGTCTCTACCATCTGCAGCAGAGCCCTCAGGTCTTTCATTAAACAACCCAATGTAGCCTCTAGGCACTGGACAGTGAGGTGAGAATCGAATGGGCGCCTCACCAGAGGACACAGGCAGCTGCTGACTGGCCAGCAGCTGACACCTAAAGGGAACAGTCCCAAATGGCACCTCTGAACACATCCTCTGGGTAGCAACAGCCCTGTCCTAGCACACAAGACATGGCTGGATTTCAGCCCCGAGGATCCCCTTGGTTAGGAGTCCTTGTGCAGTGAATAACCTACACTACAGTGTACTGTGGTTCTGTGAGCGTGTACACACATAGTCCCAGGAAAAGGAGTGTATCTCAGGGATCCAGCAGACGCAGTCTGAATCCCGGCTGTGCCTTATCTCACCATCTGAGGCTGGCCCAAGATGCCAACCTCCCAGGGCTGCTCTTCCTTCACCAGTAAAATGAGAGGTTCCTTCCTGCTCTAACAATCTAAGACATATGGGAAATTGAGAGCACATTTCCCTTTCTTTCCCTAGATTGCCCCCCTTTCCCCTCTTGAACTTGACCAGGTCCTTTCAGACGAAGCTAAAACTGAAAATCAATTTTAATTATAAAAATCCGTTTACTGTACCAATAAATCATCCTGGCCCTGGCTTGGTTGTGGGGAGAAGGTTACACCTGGAGCAGGGCTAATAAGTCACTCTCTGCCTCCGCCTCACTGCACCAAGCCTGCCCCTCTGCTCTAATATTCATCTCCGTCATTAAGCTGTGGATTATTAATGATGCCTTGGGCCGATGCATGGGAGCCGAGATGTTCCTGAAACACGTCGTGCTGGTTGTAACTTGATTTCCAGCTGGCCCCTTGACAGAAGACCCTGATGGGCCTTCCCCCCACCCTTCCTAGTGGTGGGGGAAGGCTGCATAATGGGGAGGGGTACTGTCCTTTGAAGTGGCTCCTTGTAGGGAGGGTCTGAGAGAGCCATTGGCACAAACGGGGAGAGACAGCACAGCCTTATACATATATCAGGTTCCCAGGGCTATCAGTCTTTTAAATTAATTAACTGATCAATTACTGTTGCTGTTAGAGTTATTCTTGATGTGCTCTAAGGAGAGGGGAGCCATGCGTTTCAGATGGCCATCGGGAGGGGCAAGGAGGAGACCCCATCCCGGCACTAGCTCAATGACATACCTAAAGAGGAAGAGAAAAAGTACTGGGTGTAAGGATCTGGGGGCTGCTTGGCCCCAGAGGTCACTTGGGATCCATGAGCCCCTGGCTAAAGCGAAGGTTTTGAGTCCACACACAAATCTGTGTGGTACTGTGGCCTGAGGCTCGGACAGAGTGGGGAGGGCAGCTAACAAGCAGCGGTTGGCTCTTAGAACCAACTCCCTTCAGTGGAGGGACAAAAGTCTTCCTTCCTTCATGGGGAGCAGCTCATTCAAAGCCCACAGTGCTTCTGGTCAAGCCCCTGAGGCACTGCTGAAAACAGTGGGTCCAGATGAGAGAGAGAAAGGCCGAATTTCTCTCTTGAATGTCTGAGGCTCTCCTGTTCTCCCTCCCATAAATCTAGTCAGCAGAGATGCAAAACAAGGAGGCCGATGTGGGAGGGAAGCTGGTGGGGCTGACCCACCACCAGTGCGGCAGGGGCCACGAGTGGCTTCTATGGTCTGTTCCGGTCATGTAAATTCACTGCCAACCCGGCACAGGGTTACCGGCAAGTGGGCATGGACAGCATTTTAAACTGGCGAAGAAGCAGCCACAGGGCACATCATCAGCGGCCAGGCTGACCAGCTCTGCCTACTACTTACTAGAAGTGTGCCTTTGGGCAAGTGCCTTAGGATCTTTGAGCCTGCTTCTCCACTGTAAAATGGGGACAGTAATCCCTGCCTTGGTTGTTGTGAGAGCACATCACACAGTAGGTCCGCTTGGGAATATTTTATGACTCATCGGCATCCCTTCCTGAAGACAGAAAGGAGATAACACAACCCATCAAATTGGCTGTTTGCTTGCATTGATTTTGTGGGAGGGACAATTAAAAGTGGCACACCAAAGGAGAATTGTTTATGGAGTCAATGCAGAGGCATCAGATTTAAAATCAAAAGACCTGGG
Source organism: Zalophus californianus (assembly GCF_009762305.2). Classification (NCBI taxonomy): domain Eukaryota; kingdom Metazoa; phylum Chordata; class Mammalia; order Carnivora; family Otariidae; genus Zalophus; species Zalophus californianus. Next base: position 85,913,616 of record NC_045606.1, read on the forward strand.
TTTGAGATTAACCGTGCCACTGTGCCTTCGGCTGTGTGACTTTCGAGAAGTCATTTGACCTTTATCACCTGTTACGTAGGATAATGATGACTCTAAGAGACTGCTGGGCCGGTTCAATGAGATGTCCTGTGGGAAGGACGCGGGAGATGGCAGGTGCTAAACAGAACCATGACATCATTTCATTTGCTACCACTGTCCCATTAGCAAAGATAATTTAGAGCTCGCCTGTATCAGGCTTTCCAGGGAGCATAAATGATAGTAACTATTAACTTCTCGATTCAATTCTTTTGCTACCTTCCATTAAGGCACCAGAAGAGAAATCACTTTCCTTTTTTCAACCACTCATCATCATTTCAGATATCCTGCTACACTGAGATACAATACCAAGGAAGCAAGCACATTATAAAAAAGAAAGAACAAAAAAGAAGGAAGAAGAAAAAGCAGCTAAGCCCAGGCATGGATCCCCATGCTGAAGAATTGGTTTAATTAAATAGAAAACTCTGGTGCTTGTGGTAATTGTTATTAAGGAATCTATATCCCATCAGAACTCTCTCCCCTAGAGTTTGCTCCCTCTGCTTTCTCTGCATTGGGTACTAAAGTTGCTTCTATCTTTAGGCAGATGCAGCCACAGAGCCCAGAGATTACTGTGGGGTGACTGTCTGGTGAGGGGCTTGGGTGCAGCAACAGCAAAAACAAACAAACAAACAAAAAACAAAAAAAACCACCAAAAACCAAAAACCAAAACCAAAACAAAAAACCAAACAAACCTTGATCCCATCCTGACCTTCTCCTTGAATTTCCCTGACTTAGAGCTCATTCATTTCTTCTGCAAAAGGGCAACATATGCCTTCTCTCAGGGCTGGTTATCAGGGACACATAACATGGGCAATGCTTGCTTTTGGAGCCCCTCTACTGTTTCTCTGTACACAAGGAGGATGGTTTCTAACATTGCCCACACCACGGGGTTCCTAATTCCCCTGAGCCACTGCCATCTGCTTCTTGGGCACCAGTTGGTTATAAAAAATACCTGGTCTGTCTCTTTTTGATGCCGCTAAAGCAACTAGATGCCGGAAGTAGATATAACAGTAAGCTTTTCATCATGCGTACAACAGATACAAAAAGGCAACAAGTGGGGGTAGCAGGAGATAGTTTGGTATAGTGGAAAGAGCCCTGGAGGGACTTGGGTTTGGGTCCCAACTATACTATGTATTAGGTTCATAAATTTGGGAAGTCCTGGGTGTTAATTCTGAATTGTGCCTTGGCCTGAGCTGAGTCCTGCCTGATTCAGCATGGCTTGACTCTCCAGGGTTCAGAATCATTCTAAACCTTCTGGATCAAAATAGATGAGTTGATTCCATATACTTACAATAACAGTTTGCTTATCAATTATCAAGCATTTGTTGGGTCTCTATCCCAGGCTCTGTACTGTGCTATAATAAGTCAGGTCAGGCAAGGGGGCACCTTAGAAGTCAAAGAGAAGCCTTTGAAACATTTTCATTCTTGGATGGTCAACTGGCATCATGAATTAAACAATTAAGAACTAGGTAGCAATATGCAGAGTGCTATGTAGAAAGGATCAGAGAGCAGAAAAAGAGCAATAAGCCAGGATCGGGGTCATTTTCAGTCTTGGGCAAAGAAGTGAACCAAGAATAGGGCAGATGCAATCAATGCTATCCTCCCTAGATAGTTATGGATCTCTGACTCTCAACCAAGAGGTCTTGTATAGCTGAGGCAAGTGTACTCAGGCCCTAGCAGATCGAAATGTGGACTGGATGCTCCTCAAAGAGGAGGATAAGGCATAGCTGCAAGTGTTGTGGGCTGTGACTCTCCCAGGCCACTCACACAGGCACTCATATCCCAGGCAACCATCAAGAGGCAGGCGGCCAGAGCAGAATGGGGGCCCAAAGGACTCGGGAAACCCACAGACCATACGCTCACACTGATGAGAGTGAAGAGCAGGGTAAATGGAAAAAGCACAGAGGTCCTACCTATAGCATGGAAGGGATGAGGTGAAAACTGGAAAAATTCATTAGAAGAAAAAGAGGTCTTGAAGAGTTCAGTGTCCAGAACAACTTGACTTAATATCAGTGTGGGGCTCAGCAGACCTCAAATGCCATGATAAAGCCCTGCTTCCTGAAGTACTAGGCTGAAACTCAAACTAAATACAGCCCAAGGGAAAGGTAGAAGGTTTAGGGTAAGTATGTGTATGTGTGGGGGGAGGGGTCGGTATTGAAGTTTTAAATTCCATTGCAGCAATTATCACAACCATTTTTCTAGCCTTCTAGCCAGAGTCAAAGACTGTGTACATTTGAAAATCTCTAACCCTTTAAAACATTACTATGAAGTTGAAAGTTCCTGGTGTCTTTTGATTAAACATTGTGCTAGGTAATGACTGTTTCACTTCTTATTTTTTTCACCCCCTTCAAATTACTGATTGTTGTCTGACATTAGGGCCCCATTTGCTCTTATTAAATTAACAAGCCCAAAAAGCTCTTAATGAATTGAAACTCATCAAATGTTTGGAAACGAACAGCAGTCTTAAGATTCTTTCCCTTTTAATGTATCTCTGTGTGAAACGTCTCACTTTCCCTTACACTTGCTTAGGTTCAGACAGCCACATACAGGGAATCAGATTTTGATCCTTAGCCCACCTGAGGAAGCAGTCCACAGAGATGCAGGAACTTGAGTGCTTGGGTGGCTCTTCCAACTGGCAATGTGCTGTTCTGCATAAGTATTGACTTTCTGGCTGCACCAAATGATTCCTACTTTTCTTCCAAGGATGCCTTAGGAATTTTGATGCATTTGAAAAGGCATTGCTAGGGTATAGTCTGCAGTCATCAAACAGACTTATTCCCCTTTTTAGGGCAATCTGACTGGTCTGCAAAGTGGTTAAACTTCCTCTGTGGGCAGTTGTGGGCCAATGAGATGGGTATCCTGGAACCCACTGTCCCATCTTCTCTGGACATTTCTCCTTTCCTGATGCCATCCTCATCTAGGAGCAGACCATTTTCAGAGGTTCCAACTGAGATCCTCAGCTTTGCAAAGGGTGGGAATTCCTGAAACCATCACAGAGCTTGGGGTCCAATGAATAGCAAAACCACCCAAGTAGGGAGCATCCAGGGAAAACTCTATATTGGCTCTTGCCCTACAAGCCAGAAGAAATAATGGAATGACTGTGCAATATTCCTTGAATTTCAGTTATCAGTTAGCCTTGGAAAGTGGGCTTGCTACATGAACGTTTAGGTCCGTGTGTGTCTGTAGGAGGAGCCAGGTAAAAGTTAAAGGATCATGAATATAGCCAAAGGGACATACTTTCTAGCCAGCAACCACTCCCTAGCCTTGGACAATCACACAGTCACAAATCCATGTGTCCCTAGATACATGTGAATGAGAGCAAAGGGTGTGCCTGCTCACTGAGCCTTCACCCTGGGAGCAGCTCTGCTCTTAACTCACTGTGTCTCCCAGCTGTTCACGAGTCTAGACACACATACCTAAAATGGTCCTGTTGGAGGCTTTCCAGATTGGTCCACCTGCTGTTAGGACTACTTCACGTAGTTAGGAACCATCTGGCAGTCCTTAGGAACATCACAAGTTACTTCATGCTGTCATCCCATGATCAGATCTACTCAATATTTAGAGCTCTGCCACTGGCTTGTATTAGGATATGCAGATTTCAAACCTCCAATGTGCAGGATGGGAAAAATGTCTCCTATATGTACCTGGAAAACAATATCACATTGTAGAACAAATAACACCTTAACCTAAAGGAGGTTGCTGTAAGCCTCCACTATAATTAGGCAAAGGAAAGAACCTATAGGGTTTCTGCCCATGTCTGAAAGCTGAATCCTGGTTTCCTTATTCCTGCCTACTTCTTAGCAGCATGACCCTGGCCATCAAGAGTTAACTCCATTTGACTCTGAAGCATGGACTACCACCCAGAACAAGGAGCTGGGCTATGGAGGATCCTGCAAGGACCAGTATTGATTGGCTTACTTGATTAGTTGGTTAACAGAATATCACTGCTTTCTAATATAATTAAAAGAAGATAAATACTGGGGCTTCATCCTGTAAGCAAGGGCCATTAGTGATCATGGTGCACAACCTGATTAAAAATTCAATCAACTGGGAGGGTAATTTATGAACTTGCCAGCCTCTAGTGCCATTACAGGGTTTGTGGGGTCTTGAGATATGATGTGGCTGGCATGGAATTCCCCAACCTGTTGTGGTTGTCCTGGTCTCTTGGGAAGGGAATTTATTACACAGGGAAATATGCAGGATGGTCTCTCTTTGCAGGTAGAGTTACTCCATGCTTGCCACAAAGCTCCTTTGTAAAGTATCAGAGACGGATACCCAAAGCACCAACCAGGGGACCATCATGACTGTTTAACCCTTTGACTCACTTCCCTCAATCCTAAAAACAATACTGGCCCCTAGCTTACTCTGTTATCCTTTCTTTTATCCTATCTTTTATCATCAGGTTCATCATGAGTTTGAAACTTTCTTTGGATTACTGATATGATCATTAAACATTTATTAAATACTTATGAAGAGTTACGGTGAGCAAAGCAAGTGTGACTAGTGGTGGGGCACAGGACTTATTTACTTGGGGGCTGAGGGCTACACCCCCTAGGCTGCTAAGAGGAGTAGCTAAAAGCTCATGCTTTTGCCTCATATGCACAGTGCAGGTGCCCATGGCATAATCTACTCCCATTGGACATGTTAGACAGTGGGCACCTCCAGGAGGAGGCAGGTTGCCAGACTTTGTGGAGGACAGGGGTCAGCCTTCTTCACTTGGATGTTGTCTGTTACTTTCTCAATCAACTGAGGCATGTTATTGGCACATTAACTGCTGGTCTAGCTGGTAAATGTGTGATATGGGTAGAGAAGTGTCATTCAGCATTCCTGAGTTGCTCTTATTGATGTCTAAGCTGTCCCTGCTTACAGCAAGGGGCAGTAGCCCCGCATTGAGGGCTGGTGGGGGTCTTGGTGACATGCAGTTGGTAGAGGATTTGGCATATCTCCAAGGAAGGTGCTATATAAATACAGGGTATTATTATTCTATTAGCTTATGTTCTTAATTTTTGGAATGTGTCCAGATGTGCTGACTAGTGAACAGACATTAGAGATGGGGAAGGAGTGTAAAGACTCCACTGCTAATGCCTAGAGCAGAATGGAATACCACGTTAGCTCTGCCTCAGAACTGGGTAGTGTTCTGATGACAGGTTAGATGTATCTGGAAAAGCCAGTAAGATCTCAAGGTGCAGATACAGTCCTGATGTAGAAATAACAAAAAGCTGACCCAGTGATGTGACTCTGACACTTTTTTCTGCCCCCCCAAAGGACATTTTTCTGTCAACTGTTGTCCTTCCAAAAAAACATGTCCCCTTAATGGTTTTATTTTATTTATTTATTTTTTTTTCTGAGAGATTTCCTTTATCTTGGTGTCCTTTTCCCTGAGATGCTGCCAGGTTTGGATGAACAGGGACACACTGCTGGGATGTCTGATATTTCTATCACTAGAAAGAAGAGAAAGGAATGAGGCAAATAGGGGAACCTGCAGAGGGTAGCGGGAGCTGCCCTTAGCACATTATGGGATGTCAGTGCTGAAGCCCACACCTTTAATGGGAATGACAAAGATACGTGCTTGAGGGGTTGACAGGAATAATTGAGAATACCAGCATGCTCAGAAATCCATTCTGTTCACCCTTAGGTTTTCTAAGAGCTGAACTCATCTTCCTAAATGCTTATTTGCAGAGAAAATACCATGTGTAAAGAGATATGTATATACAGAGAAATGAGGACATATCTCTACCTACAGTTTTGTTATTTACCTTGCCATAAAATAAATGCTTATTAATTTCCATACTATGTACAGAGGGAGCTGCCACATGTGAATTTCTTTCATCAGTAATTGCTGTGCCTGTGACTCCTTCAGTTATATGTACCAGGGAGATGGTTTCCAAATAAGAACTGGGAGAGAAGGACAGATTCACAGATGATAGCTAAAAACATCTAGAAATTACAGAACAATTGAGGTCAGCAAGAACCAAGTTATTCAATGTATCCCCTGGGGGCTAGAGGCAGACTTTTCCTCCATGGTTCCAAAATTACTTGGCTGTTTCATTAAGGTGAAAGGCAGTGCAGCCTCACAAGTGCAGAGAGTGGAGGTTGTCACTTAAAATTTAGATGGACTTGTCAACGAAACACTTAGAAAAAATGGCATTTTGGGGCGCCTGGGTGGCTCAGTCGTTAAGCGTCTGCCTTCGGCTCAGGTCATGATCCCAGGGTCCTGGGATGGAGCCCCGCATCGGGCTCTCTGCTCCGCGGGAAGCCTGCTTCTCCCTCTCCCACTGTCCCTGCTTGTGTTCCCTCTCTCGCTGTGTCTCTCTCTGTCAAATAAATAAATAAAATCTTAAAAAAAAAAAAAGAATGGCATTTTGATGGTCTGTTCCTGCTCATCAAAGAAGTTGCTCAAATTTGTAGGGTAGAGGAATGAAAGTAAGGAGGGTTTTAATTGCAGCATTTGGCTCTGAACATGTTTATACCTATATAAAAATTCAGGAAATCAGTACTGTTAAGAAAATCTGATGTCCAGGCAGAAGCATTTAAGATGTGGGGGAGCTGTCCTCAAGTTCTGGTGCTGAAACATCGAACTACTGATTTTATCATTTGAAGTGTTTCCATGATATGAATTAACACTTTTTTTTCCCTGGCTCTGGGTAGAGTTGCAGATCAACCATTCATGACCAAAATGTAAAGCTAAAATAGTACTTGTCTCATAGCTAGAGGATGGAATTTTATGGAAGATTATGGAAGACTATTCTCTGAACCTTCCAATGTGATAAAAATGAGTAGCGCCCATTTGTATCAAGTTCTGCTTTCTTCATAGGCACACAAAAACTGAGCTCCCCAGTCCCTCTGCAGTTATGTGAAGGCAGGTGACAAATTCTGGCCAGTGAGGATGTGAGTAGAAGTGATATGTATGAGTGCTGTGCCAAAGCATTTAAGATGTATAACCATCTAGCTCTCTCTTTCCTCTGCAGCAACAATGATATATAGACCACGCCTGATATAGCAGAGGCAGGATGGAATCAGCATCTATCCTTGAGTTCCCACTTGGGAATCATCTTCCCTAGAGAACTGCTGAACTGATAGTTAACTTTGAATGAATGAGAAATAAAATGTTATGTGTTAGGTCTCTGAAATTTTGAAGCTTATCATGTTCTACCCTGTCCTATCTTAATTGATACACTTGGTTACTCATTTTGGTGTCAATAAGACCTTTATGCCAAAGACATCAAATAAATATATAGGGAAGAAAAACATTTTTTCACTTGGGGAAAAAAAGAAACATATCTCACAATGTCCCCCATGATGATGACCTGGATGTTGGTTTCTTTGGGAAAGCTATGAAAGAAATGTTTTCAGAGGCTTACGTTTCTATTTGGCATAGAATTATATTCCTGAATTTCCTTTTAAAATGGTGAAGGAATCTATGTTGAATTTATCATGATCACAGTTCTACAATGTAGGAAGAAGCCAAATTAAGTTCAACATCCCTGCCATGAAATGATGGATGTAACCATCAAGCAGACATCAAAGAGGATGAGAACTGACAGAGACCACAGGATTTTGTGAAGAGGCAGTCACAGGCTACTTTTTTAAGAGAGTAGTTTCATTGGAGAAACCATATTGCAAAGGTTTGAGGAAAGACTTAGATGTAAAAAAATGAAAGTAGGAGATCTAAACCAGAAACTCCAAGTATCGGTGTGAAGGAAGGAAATAGGGCTGTAGTTAAAAAGAGAAAAAAACTGGAGTTTGACTGAAGGTAGGGGTGCAGGAACAGATGACAGGAGGAAATAAAAGATAAAAAATGTGGACAGAAAATCCTTTGTATATTTGAAGAGGGTAGGAGTCAGAGCACAGGTGGGAGATATTTTTATGAAGAGAGGGAACATATGAGGGTATGGAAAGGCTTTCCTTCTGTATTTCTTATTTCTTATCTGAGTCCATGGCCTCATCATACAACTAGTTTCTACTGACTGAGAACTCCAGGAATCATCTTGAACTCCTTTATCTCCTTTACACGTCCCTCCATACTGTTATCACAAAGGCTATTTAACCTCCTGAGTATCCCTTAAACCTATACCTTTGTGAAGCTTTAAATTTGGTTGGATGTATCCTAATCACAGTTTTACCCCTTACCAGCTGGGTGACCTCAGGTAAATTACACACCTCTCAATTTCTCATCTATGAAATGGAAATAAAAATAACTACTTTGTAGCACTGCTGTGAAGATTAAATTAAATAAGTACCTGACACAGTGATAGCAAAAACTTCTTACTTGGTTCTTCCTAGTCCTAAAAAAATAGATTTCCCATTTTTTTATTTGTTGACTACATTGCCACCAGAATTATCTGTTTGACATTCAAGTCTGTTATGGTCTTGCCCCTGCTTAAATCATGTCAATGAATCTATTGTTTTTGGACTAAAATCCAACCTCCCCATTTTAAGTATGATCTCATCCCTGTCCAACTCTACAGCTTTCACCAAGCTCCCATCTCAATTTATGTTCCAATGACATTAAATTCCTTATAGCTTCCCTTAAGACATCATAATGTTTCAAGTTTTCTTTGACTTTGCAATGTTGCCCCTTCTGCCTGGAATGTCCTTTTCCTCTCTTGTTCCCTCAGTAAACTATTCATCTTTGAAACTCAGCTCATGTGTGGCCTTCTTCGGGTCCTTATTCATCACTCGCTTCTCTGTGCTACCTCTCTATAATCTAATCACTTCTGTTGTCACACTTACCTCATTGTATTGCATTTATGTATTTACATGCTGGCTTTCAATATTACATGAACTCCTTGAAGGAAGGGATGTGTTTTATTTAATTCTATAACCCTCTTGCCCAGGACAGTACCTCATACTGGGTAGGTACTTATCAAATGATTGAATGAATGAATTTGCCTACCTGGAGTGATAATAATCAAGTTGTACAACAGATAGAAGTGGGTAAGATCATCCCCATATAGTTTGCATCTTCATGGAGCAGACATCATCTGTTCTAAGTGATGTCTGTGTTTCTGGAATTATTGAAAGGAGTGGCATTGGAACCTAAAGTTAGTGGAAAATACAATACACTAAACTCATACCTGAGATTCTTCATGCCTTGTTGTTTTTGAACACATGCGTGTGTGCGCGTGCATGCACACACACACAACATCTCCTGTCGCTTTGTCTACAGAATCATAACACCATAGGCTATTCCAGCCTTGAGAATTGTATGCAGCTTGGCTGACTGAACTCAAATGTTTAATTTTCAATTTTTCCTTCTACCTGAGGTCTTGGTTCTTGGATATACAGAAAGCTATATTGATGAATAACAGAATCTATACTTAGTTTTCCACTGGGGTCCTCTCATGTGGCGTGGTAATACAGGTTTAGAGGCAAAGAGGAGAGGGAAGGCAGATGACTCCTATCATCAGGGAAGCTGATGACTGTGGCTCTGACCAGGAGCTTAGGACCCCCTGGATATGTTTCCTCTTTAGAGCCATGTCTGACTATGAGGCCCTAGTGTATGTTTTCTAAATATAAAATGGGGAGAATTTTGTAATTCTAGATAGCACCTAACCATAAGGATTCAAAATAAGAGACAGGTTCCAGATCTAAGAGGAAGAAAGGGATTTTAAGCAGAAATTGGAGTCTAAAAGTCCCACCTGAGGAACCTCAGTTACAGAAAAACCCTTCATCTTCTGCATCTTCTGCAAAAGTGTGAGGCAGTCTCTAAGTTTCAGAAAACTGGAAGAAATATCTAATTAGGCCTGCCAAACCAAACTCTATAAAAATTAGGAACAGGACACTAAAATAAACCCAGGAAATGGCTATCATTAGAAAGCAGAGTTTACCTTCTACTCTCTGAAGAAGTGATTGTTGTATATGGTTAAAATAATTTAATTAATGAGGGATCATTTTTATGGAATCTGGAAGGCTGCCAAGGCATGTCCTCCATTTATAGATCAATGTTCTATAGTAGAGTTCTACATGTAAAGATATCAGGACCTCTAGCTGGTGCCACTGATAAGATTTCCAGTGGCTATTCCAGGGTCACTTTGGAGCTTCCTCAGGTGGAAAGGTCCATCAGAAGAAGACCTGGTCATGTTGATTATCCAGTTTTGTCTCTACCTGGGACAGAGGCAGTACTGGAGAGTGGCTAAGAGCACAGACTCTTGAGGTTTTAATCCTATCTTCACCCTCATAAACTGTGTTATCTTGGGGAGGTTGCTTAACCTGTCTGTGTCTCAGTTTCTTATTCTGTAAGATGGGACCCAAACTTGCCACAGACTGGGAGAAAATATTTGCAAATCATATATCTGACAAAGGGTTTTCAGAATATACAAATAATTCTCAAAACTCAACAATAAGGAAACAAACAATCTGGTTTTTTAAGGGTAAAAGATTTGAACAGACACTTCACCAAAGGAGATATAGAGATGGCAAGTAAGCACACGAAAAGATGTTTACTATTATTAATCATTAGGAAAATGTGAATTAAAACCACAATGAGATATCCTCACATATCTACGTGATTGGATAAAAACAAAAACAAACAAAAAACAAACAAAAACAACAAGAATGAAAAACAGATGACACCAAGTGTGAATGAGGATGGGGAAATGACTGGAATTCTCATACATTGTTGGTAAAAATGCACCATGCAGCCAGCCTGGAAGACAATTTAATAGTTTCTTATAATATGACTCAGAAATCCCACTCCTGGGCGCCTGGGTGGCTCAGTCGTTAAGCGTCTGCCTTCGGCTCAGGTCATGATCCCAGGGTCCTGGGATTGAGCCCCACATCGGGCTCCCTGCTCAGCGGGAAGCCTGCTTCTCCCTCTCCCACTCCCCCTGCTTGTGTTCCTGCTCTCGCTTGCTCTCTGTCAAATAAATAAATAAAATCTTAAAAAAAAAAAGAAATCCCACTCCTAGGTATTTACCTAAGAGAAATGAAAACTTATGCTCAGATAAAAACCTGCATGAGAGTGTTTATAGGAGCTTTGTTTATAATCACCCAACCACAGAAATAACCCAAATATCATTCAATGGTGAATAGGTAAACTGAGGTACAATTATATCATAGATTACTGCTCAGCAGATAAAAAGGAGCAACAACACGGATGAATTTAAAAGCACTGTGTTGAGTAAAAGAAGTCAGATACAAAGATTATATATTGTATGATTCCACTTATGTGAAACTCTAGAAGAAGCAAAAACTATTGTGACAGAACAAAGGTCAGTGATTTCCAGGGGAGGGAGAAGTGGGGGAAGACCCACTGGAAAGGGGCATGAAAAAACACAGAGAGGATCCTATGTACCCTTCAGCCAGTTTCCCCACAATGGTTACATCTTACAAAACTATAATATCAAAACCAAGAAATTGACATTGGTGTAGAGTATGTCTATAGTTCCATTTCATTGTATCACAGGTGTAGATTCATGTAACCACCACAGCAATCAGGATACAGAACTATTCCAATACTCCCACATAACTATACACTTAAAATTGGTGATCATATGTTAATTATACCTCATTCAAGCTGGCAAAACACCAAGAAACCCCTCAAACTCTGTCAAGGTAACAGTAAGCAGTATGCAACTATTAGCTTTCACTGTTGCTGTTTTCTCAAGGAGCATCTCTCTTCTGTACCAGAAGACTAAGGTTCTCAAAACAAAGGCCAATCCAAGCAATAAGCTAGGGGCACAAGGGCACTCTCTTTTTTATTTGCACGACTCCCTGACTGTTGCTATACTGGGTAAATTAGACAAACCATTAGTCACCAGCAGCTGGACCTAGCACTACTCTAGCACTGTTGGAATTCCCCAAATTGCCTCCTGTACATCGTGTGGACTCGCATTTGCTCCTGTCTTCTCTCTCATGGTGACTATCCTTCTGTTACTTGAATATGCCAAGCGCATCCTACTTCAGGGTCTGGCCACTTGCTGTTCCCTCTGTCTAGAATGTTTTCTTCATAGTTATTCAGTAGCCAGCTCACATGTCATTATTCAGCAAGAGCTTCCTGAGCCTTGTAGACCAAAACTGCCCCCTTCTGCCACTTTCAGCTTCTCTCATGTGACTCCATCTTACTTCTCTTATAGCACTTCCCACTAGAAGAAATTACCTTGGCCCTTTATTTGCTCACTTGTTTATTGTCCATTCTGATCCCCCTAGCATGAAGCTACATACATGCATGGGCATCATCTCTTTTGTCTCCTGCTGGATCTTCACTATTGCCAGTGACTGTGACCATGCCCCCCAGCAGAATTTCCTGCCCACCCTACTTCTCATTGGCCCTCTTTTCTTTTTCCTTTAACTCTCTTTCTGTGCTCTCCCCATTGCAACACATATCTGTTGAGATAAAAATGAAGTATGCAGAAGCGGCCTGAGGTGACCTCTGGAAAATGGTTCGCGATTCGCTTGTCCCAGAAAACCCTACAAAATCATGTAAATCAAGAGGTTCAAATCTTCATGTTCACTTTAAGAACACACGTGAAACTGCCCAGGCCATCAAGGGTATGCATATCAGAAAAGCCACCAAGTATCTGAAAGATGTCACTTTACAGAAGCAGTGTGTCCCATTCCGTCCCTACAATGGTGGAGTTGGTAGGTGTGCCCAGGCCAAACAAACAGTGGGGCTGGACACAGGGTCGGTGGCCCAAGAAGAGTGCTGAATTTTTACTGCAAATGCTTAAAAATGCAGAGTAATGCTGAACTTAAGGGTTTAGATGTTGATTCTCTGGTCATTGAGCACATCCAGGTGAACAAAGCCCCAAGATGCGGCGTAGAACGTACAGGGCTCATGGTCGGATTAACCCATACATGAGCTCTCCCTGCCACATTGAGATGATCCTTACTGAAAAAGAGCAGATTGTTCCTAAACCAGAAGAGGAGGTTGCACAGAAGGAAAAGATATCCCAGAGGAAACTGAAGAAACAAAAACCTATGGCCCAGGAGTAAATTCTGCAGAATAAATGCAAAAAAAAAAAAAAAAAAAATGAAGTACACAGTCACACTGGAGGAATCACAGACAAATCCAGAGACTTCAGCTTACTCCCTCCCAGGCTTTGTGGCAGTGACTCTCCCTTTCCCGACCCTTTTCCTTGGCTCTCTGCCTGTCCTTAATGGGTGCCTGCAGGAGGAATGCCCAGCAAGGAGGACTCCCACTAAATTTTCTCTAAGCCGTTTATTCTCGGACTGCATTTAAGCTAATAGGAAAGGCTTCATGGGAAATCTGGAGGCTTCTTGCCATCCTCATGCTTGCCCTTTGCCTCACTTCAATCTAGTTAGCCCTGTTGTTATTTTTTTCTGTGGAATGGCATATATCCGTGTCATTAATTCTACATATTTCTAGGGGAAAAGGGGATTGGGAGGAAGGAAAGACTGATTATTTATCAAGTAAAAGACATTTCTTCTCTCTCTGGACAGCCAGCTGGATTTTCTGAACTCATTTCTGCCCTGAAATGGGGCAGCCACTTCTGAAATGACTCCTCTGTATAGGGGTGGGCTCTGTTTTTATGGCCAGTGGGTAATAGCATTTCCTGATTTATGAACTGGCATCTGGGGTAGGGCTGGATGGATTCATCATGGGGAGAACAGCCATATAAATAATCCTGTCACATAAAATTATTGTTCTCATTTTGATTTTTAAAAAATGTCCCTTTGTGCAGTGGGGTTTAGGAGATTTTAGCGGGAAAGCTGGAGAAGGATGAGTTATTTGGCTCCCTTTCTCTATATAAGGTAAAAATGCACCAGTAGTCTCCAGAAACAGTGACTTGCTTAGAAGACAATTACCAAAACGGTTTAATTATTTGGGGGGACCCTTGGCACTTGGCTTAAAGTCAAAGCCAAGGTCTTCACCTGAGGAAAGATGTAGATGACCAACAAAGTAAATAGCTGCAGAACATGCTAAAAGAGTTTTCTTTCTTCTTTTTTTAAGATTTTGTTTTGAAGTAATCTCTACAACCAACATGGGGCTCAAACTCATAACCCCGAGATCAAGAGTTGCATGCTCTGCTGACTGAGCCAGCCAGGCGCCTCAAAAGAGTGATTTTCTATGCAGAAATATTTCTGTGGTACTCAGAACATACAATCTATTATAGAAGCATATTTTAAAGAATGGGTCCCTCACATAAATGGAATTTCTAAATCTTCTCCAGTATGCAAGATGTTGTATAGACACCATCTCTTTCCATAGTACCAGGCTCCAGAGGACAGAGAGAGACAGAAAGAGAGAGAGAGAGAGAGAGAGAGAGAGAGAGAGAGAGAGAGAAACAGGAGTTTCTTTCCTCATTTCACTAGCCTAGACAGGAGCAGTACCAGGAATCTGGGAGTGATAGCCAAGGGACTAGGAGGCAGGAGTCTTCTGGTGGGTGTGTCCTTGGGGAGGGGGCCAGCTGAGGCTGTTGAGCTATCTCTAACTACTGTCTAACCATAGCGATTTCTGTTCATTCCTCTAATTTATTTCTTTGTTTTCATGGCAGAATAAACTCCAAATTCCAGGGGTCAACTAAGCGCCTGCCACCAGCCCACACGAGGCCAAAAAAAAGCTTAGTGTCATCAGTCAATGCCAGCTAGTTAATAATGGCCAGCCTCTTTGCTAATGGCCCGAGGAAGGGGTCCTTGGGCAGCAAAGGCTGTAGCAGAGAGACTTGCAGGCAGCTGCATGGGGAGAATGCTTTGCAAGAAGCATTTCTGCTGGCCACTTTCAAGGGCGTATCCACCCATGCCCAGCTCTTTAGGAAGGTAGTAATTAGTTTTATTCCCTTCAGTGCACATGGCAAAGGCAGCAGGATCTGGCATTTAGAGAACCATTGGAGTCTGCCCCTCTCATCTTGACTTGACTCAGGTTTACATTTATAACTAAGAAATATCAGGACTGTAAGGTGGTTTAGGGGTTGTGTTCAGTTCCCACAGACAGGAAAGAAACTTCCAGAGTCAAGGCTTTAGACAAGGAGAGACCACTGCCAAGAAAGGCTAATAATGACTCAGTTGGCCCTGTACCACCCAGTGTCTCTTGCAAACTGCAGGTGGTGAACACAATCACTAAATAGTAAGCTCCTCGAGGGCATAGATGTCTTGTGCATCTTTGTATGTTCCCAGAATGGGGGCTATCCACAGAGCTGCAGGAACAAAGATTTCTAGGCCTACACAGTACATTACGGTCATCTGGACAGTGCTTCCCCACCGGTGTGTGGCGGCATGCTCTGATGCCGTGGATAGGCCATAGGTGTGCTCCCATGTTGGTCTTTTCAGCCCTTGGAGCAGCCAGGAAATTCCTGGGGAGGACAGCACTCCTGGTCCCCTCTGGTTGTGAGGGGACCTCTATCACCCCAGTGAGCTATAGAAATACATTCATTTCCAAGTGAATCTTAATGAAATAACAGGTTAGAATGTATTGATGGCCCACAAATGGGAGAACTAAGACTCAGAAGTCCAGACCCTGTGAGTCAAGAACTTGATTCCAGGTAGCCTTACTCTGTGTCCGGTGCTTTATCCACTACCCCACAGCTGCCACACTAAACTATCAACAAATAACTGTGGAAGCCAAATTGTTGAAATTGAGAAATCACTTGAATAAAAACCAGCAGAAGGCCAGATGATGTCATTAGCACGGCTTGAAAGGTGAGTTGGATGCCCAAACTTATGTAAACTTATTGCCAGTACATGCAAGAGGTTATTCCTAAGACCAATGGCTTTCCCTTTGACCATGACTCATGGCAAGAGATGCTTTACATTGCAACCCAGGACACATACACATGCACATATATAGTTTCACAAATAGTACTTATCCTTACTGCGCTTGATGGACACCGTTCTGTTCAATTTTATTCTATTCCATTAAAAAAAAATTCTGGTCATGACCCTTTAAATTGATTTCGTGACCCACTAAATTGATTTCTCGACCCACTAATGTGTCATGACCGGCAGTTTGAAAAACACAGGCCTGACCCCATTCCAGCTTTCTCTCCCTCCTCAGAGACCAGGAAAATGGAAGGCGAATGTGGAGAAGAGTAAGACAAGAGACGGATAAAAAATAAGGAGGAAGGTGAGAGGAATACCAAAAAAAAAAAAAAAAAAGAAAAGAAAAGAAAAAAAGGAGAAAGAGAGAATGGGACAAAGGAAGAATGAATGGAAAATGGGAGACATAATGAGCAAAGGCTAACTCCAGACTGACAGATTTATGCCTATTAAAACAGTTCTCAAGATCCACAGTCATTTTGGCCTTACTTATTACAAAAATATTCCCTGCCAGCTTGTAGGGATCAGGGCCATAGCCATGATCATGCTATCTGCTTGTCTAGAGATTGTCTTAACTGTCAGCACCACCTCAAATTCTTCACAGTTCCTCCCAGAGAGAATGTTCTGTCTGCTGCTCAGGGATCTGGGCTTTTGAAAAATCTCGGAGACGTTGGGTAAATTACTCAAAGATAAAGAAACTGACCATACTGTCTCCACCCACACGGATGAACCAATGCACAATGGGCGCTATGGACTTCTGGGCTGGGTCTTAACAACAGACTCTTGGGTACAGAGGAGATAGTTGTAAAGGTGATAGGAAAGTGAAGATTGGAGATTGAATGAGATTAACTTATGAAGCTTCTGTAAATTTACATACTCTGATAGCCAGTGGGTGTCTAAAGAGTATTCATGATTGCACACCTCGTAGTAAAAACTTTTTGAGCATGCACCTAAAATACACATATTTGTTTATAAAGACTACATATGCTCTACTTATTAATATCATTGCATTATCAACTACACACAAAGTTAGGAAATAAAGACATGAGATAAAGATAAAATCGCATTTTAATGTTTATTTTATTTTATTCATGAATCATACAAAACATTTTACAACCTCCAAGAAAATTATTATTAAAAATGGTGGGACTGATATGTTAGAATTGGCTTCGTCTCTGTTGAGCACTTAGTGATATGGGGTTCTGAGGTCAAGGGTTCAATTTATTCGCTTTCATGGCTGTCAGGATGGAAAAAGACACCTCACATAGACACAGAAATGCAGAAAGAGCATTGTTGGCTCTACTGACTAAATCAAGATACTTCTCTTTGGTTTCATGCACAAATTATGTGAAGATTGTTGTTGAAATTCAGCTGGTAGATTTCCATCTTCTCTGATGTCAATCAGCTATTTTTTCAACTAATCGGAAGGTGCTGAATTTTTATATATTTCTTAAAAACGGGTCAAAACTCTCTGAAACTCTTCCTTTGGAAGATTTTTCGGCAAGTAGAAGATTCTGTTTCCAAGTTTTAAAAGTTTTTAGATAGAAATTTTTAAAGTGTCATACCTACTCATTATCAACAACAAAATCACATAAAGATGAAAATATTTCCAAACTTTTTTTTTTCTTTCAAAATGGTCTTCCCGTGCTATAAATTCTTCCTAAAAGTGGTTACTTTCTAACTCTTTGTTAATGTATTACCTTTATACTGAGGGGGCAGATGCAGTGTTTAATTTTTTAAAGTTATCAGCAAAGTGACATACTTCTGACAGCTGCTTGCCAAACCTGAAAAAATCAGCAAATGTGGAACATTTTGGTTCTTTTAAAAGAAAAATGTTTAATTATGTTTCCATAACTAGCAAACCTCTGGGTTGTACAAAAAGTGTTCATGGTTACTCCCATCTCAAATTGTAAAGATTCTATTTCCAGGATTGCTTTTACAATATTGATATCTGTTGCACATAAACTGCAAACTTGTTATAATATATTGAAACTGAATCTGCCAGTAAGAACACCGGTATCACCACTGGGAGATATGGAGATCCCATGTACCTCTATGTCTTTCTGACACATGGATGCTTGACATACAGACCAAGGCAGGGAAACAGTATCTAGTATCGACTGTACATTAAATATGAGCAAAGCCTAATTTCTTGTTTTAATTTAAAAAAAAAGAAGTTCTAAAGGTGTCTTCTTTTGTCCCATCGGATCATTCTTTGTACTTCTTAGCATCAAAGTGCACTTTAATACCACTACACTAGACAAGCAAAAAGGGCGCTCAATGTTTTAGAGTTTGTGGTTTTAGGTCTTTGCTGTTCTGGAGCAAAACAATGATAAATAAATACATTGCCTCCTCTAAATGATGTGAATTAGGGATATCGGGTTATCAACATTTATTTGTTAAAAATCAAGTAATAAATATTTACAAATAAACAACGGTCCCTCAATTAAGAACCATCTGAGCAGATGTAAAATGATAGGATACATTAATTCTGTTCATCCCAAATGTATAACTTTGAATGGTAACAGTAGGTAAGAGGCAGGATTTTAATAATTTTAATAAAATTGGTGGCTTTCAGAGAAGGACAATGATTAAGGTTGGGGCAAAGTTCAGAGCTGAAGAGGGGCCCAGGCACCTAGGATAGAGGAGGGAATTCAAGTGAGTGCCAGCAAGCCAGAGGTCAGTGACCTGCAACCTTGAGACTCAAATCCAAAGAACCCTCCTTTTCCTGACTTCAGGAGAGTTGAGACAGAGAATTCATCCTGTGCCTAGAGATGGACCAGCACATCTTGTAACCTTGAGACTCAAATCCAAAGAACCCTCCTTTTCCTGACTTCAGGAGAGTTGAGACAGAGAATTCAGCCTGTGCCTAGAGATGGACCAGCACAAAAGAAGAGAGACCAGGGTCAGGCTAGAGCCAGGGAGACCACCAGTGAGCAGGGAGAGGAAACCAGAAGAACTGGGAAAGATCAAAGTGAAGTCTTTTCCAGTGAAGGATCCATACTCCACCAACCGTTTTGGGTGCCCCTGATAAAGTGAATTCTGTGATCACATGGGCTGGGAGACACTACCTCCCACCCCCAGCTTGGAAACTTCTAATACTCATCAGCACACCAAATGTTCGAAGATACCTGCTTAACTCAGATTTCTCCAAATGTATTTGACCAAAGAAAACTTAAAAAAAAAATGTCCTGCCAAATTTTGGTTCTGAGAATAAAATTTGGGGAATCCTGGACTAATTGATGCTTAAAGCCATAACGAGGCAAAGGGACAGGTGGGAGGCGTTGTTCACACGTCACGCTTCATGTGTGTATTGCTTGTGACCTGAGACACCCTCACCTTAATGAGAGTAGTATTTCTCTCCAAGCCTTGTGGACGAAAGTGGCCTCAGGGCAGTAGGACTTTCCCTTGAGGGGCCTCTCCTCTTACCCTGCAGGTAAACTCTGGTGTGAGTGGTGACTCCTGCCGGAGGCAGTGTCTCGAGGAAGTGACCTGGGCACAGTCAACGACCACAGCTCCAGCCAAGAGGCCTTTGACACCCGTGGACTCAGGCTGTGGGGCGGCAGGGATTGGGAGGGGAGGTGTGGCCAACGGAGACCACCTGCTCTGCTCTCTGCCGCCCTGGCCACCCAGCACCAGGGGCCTGACATGCCTCGGAGGAGACGTAAGTGAGTTTACGAATGATGGGAGGAAAAATCAGATGGGTGAAATTTTTAAAAATAGAATGCAGACCCCATTCTACTAGACCAGCATACTGAAAACAATAAAGAGGAAAGCTAAGATTTATTGAGCCCTCATTTTGTGCCAGGGACTGCACTAGAAATTTTATGTACACTTTCTAATTTACTCATTGTAATCACCCAGGCAGTGGGCACTAGTAAGTGTTCCTGTTGAGAAACTGAAGGTACCCAGAGATTAAATAACTCGCCCAAGGTCCTACAGGTAGAAAGTGGCAGAGCTAGGACCAAAAAAAGGGCTGGTGTTTTCAGCTCCTGCTCTGAACCACCTTCAAGTCATCCAGCAGGGAACCAGATAAACTTCAGCGCCTGCTTGGAATCCTTTTTAAGGAAGACATCCCTTATTTCTATGCTTGCTCCTCTAGTCCTTCGCTGTTGTGCATAACTTCAAATAAATACCCAGATAGTCTCCCCCTCAACCATTATGCATTTCCTTGAAATGATGGCATTGTCTTTGAGTCACTTTCAGATTCCTGTCTCCATTGTCCATGCAAAATATCTGAAATGCACTTAAGGGACTTGGATCAGATATAATTTTGCCATTTGTAATTTTTCCTTTTATGCTTATATTGCATTTGGTGAAGTCATGTGGCATCACTAATGCCAACTAGTCATCTTGAACAATGGCACAAATTAACATGCATCTATTTACTTTTGAAAATGTCTCATCAATATTCCAACTGAGTACACAGTTCACTTAAGTATCCAATATTCCCAGCCTCTCTTTCTGCAGAACTCAAGCACTAGTCAATCAGTCTCACCGAACTGAACCACTTCCATTCAGGTGCCGTCCCTAGAGGACAGGGGAGTGGGCTAGGATGGTGGGAGTCAACTTCCGTCCACACCCGCCCTAGGTAAGAGGAGATGGGGGCCGAGTGGTACCCGCAGAATTGAGAACCGTCTTGGGAAACACCCCAAGAGCTCTGGCCTCTAGACCAGAGTCCCTATGATACCCACTGAAATGCACAAGGAGACTGTGCTCTTCAGGCTGACATCCTCTCCTCCGCCCTACCCTCCCAGCACTAAAGGAGGGTGGATGTCCGGGGTAATACTCATAGCAGGAACACTTTTGTTTCAATGCCCTGCAGGCTGAAGTCTGCTCCCAGCTCCAGGCTCCCAGAGGCTCCCAGAACAGCATCTTCCTTCTGCTCTTTTCGATTCTGTGCAGTGCCTACACCTGTGCTGGGAGGGCATGCAGTGGGCACTTGCTAAAACACACATGGTGGGAGGAAGGACCTGGAAGGGTGCAGAGATGCAGTAGCCCCTGGCCCTGTTTGCCCATGCTGTTGGAGTCTCCCCACATGCTGCTAAGTGGAATATTACAGGTAGTTGTCTTTAAAATGGCACTTCGAGTGCCCCAATGGTCTCGGGACACAGGCACCGAGTGGAGAGGAGATGTGACTGTCAGGGCAATTGCCGGAGATAGATGCTTAATGGAGCTCAAGATTAGGAGCTGCCAAGGCTTTTCCCTAATCACCTGCCCCTTGCATCTCCCAGTCCTTCCTCCTGCACCACCCCCTGCTGCTCTACATTTATATACTAGCTCTTCTGGTGTTCAGGGCAGAGTGCAGGGAAACCAGCCATTCCCTGTCTGCCCTAGGAGTCCTGATGGATGAGGAGCCAAAGCGAGTTCAGGTGCCTGGTCTGTGATAACCTCAAGTCCAGTGGGGCTCGACTTAAACTAAAATTCCTTCCCCCCAGCGGAAGTAGAGTACAGAGGAGAATCCACCCAGCCCCACAGAGGCTGGACAGCCCTATTGCCTGGGGTGGGGGGACGACGGGCTCCTAGCTCTTCAGTCTCCTGGAGGGCAGCACCAGCAGGTATAAAGGGAATGCTCGACCTTAGTATCGTCCGAGGGGCTTCAAAATGGACAGGGTGTGTGTGTGCCAGGCTATCCTGGAGAGCTGGTGCCCAGAGCTGAACTGGCCTTCAGCTACCAAATTGGTAATAATAATGATGATAATGATGGAGATAACTCCCACAACTTGCTGAAAGCCTACTACATGCTAGGCCCTTTACAAGTCTCACCTTTCATCCTAAAAGCCCCAAAAGGTGGTTACTATCATTTGCATTTTACACATGAAGAAACTGAAGCACAACCCGTGTGAGCAATTTGGTCCAGTGGCAGAGCTGGCGAGTGTGCAAAGGGCCTGGATGAAAACCCAAGTTCATGGCCTATTTGTGACCACCCTGTGGGCTCCCTCCTGCACACATTTCTGCCTTCCAGTCACCCCATCTGAGAAATGTCAGGCCACTGTCATTTTTCCTCTCGGGGAGGTGACTGGACTAAATCATATTCATGTGTTCGAGACGTTATGCCTACATAAGTGACCACTTGGAAACATGCCTGTTGGAAAAGGAGGGGTCCCCTTGCCTATTCTCTCTAGGGGATGGGTTGACTGTGTCTGGGGCCCCATGTATCCTAAGAGGCTCTAGAATAGATGTTGCAGGCCCAACCTGTACCAGGCTGGAACTAAGGCAGAATAAGCCAAGGCACCTCCTCTCTGGGGCCGCGGGGTGGTTCTGAGTTCCTACAGTCACCCCCACGGCCCCATTCAGCCCTCACACTCAGAGAGCCCTTTTGCCTTCTTAGGCTCATTTTGAAGCCTAAGGAGTCAGGTGTACAACTTTCCTGCTGACAAGACCAGAAGATAAAGAGCATCTCTTGGCCCCACAGAGAGCTCCATGTCCCTCATGGGAAGACGGACTGCGGAAGACATAACAGGAGGATCGGAGTTGGATTCTAACTTGGCTCTCTGGCCAGCGTGCTGTGCGACACTGGGCAAGCACCATTCACTTTTCTGGGCTTTGGTTTGCTCCTCAGTCCTACAGGGAAAAGGCTGCAGGAGAGAAGTGGATGCAAGAAGCCTTGAGGGTTTTTCCAGTTCTGGGGTTTCACGATGCTAAGGGGAAGCCAGGCTCCCAGCACCTAGGGAACGTAGGAAGCTGGGGCAGGAAGTCATTTCCCCTGTCTGGGTCCCTCCGGTTCTGCGACAGTAAAATGGAGATGTTCTGCCTTTATGGAGAAGGAAATGAGAAGGGGGAGCATCTCAGTAAGGGCACACTGGAACCTTCCAGATTAGCTCCAGACAAATGGGAAGGGCTTCTGTCTGAGTGACACTGGGTGAAACACTGCAACAGCCTGCCTCCTTTCTTCAAGTGCCCAAGGTGGCTCCGTTTCCTGTCACTCACTCTCAGGTCCCTGCTTCAAATTCCTTCTCCCAGGAGCTATCAGAACGGCCTGGGCTGGGTGCCGGGAGCAAATGTCCAAATGGGCTTGTCACAGTGTCAGCCATCCAGACACAAACGACAGCATACAGCTCTGTCCCCTGCAGGGGCGGGAAGAATGATGCCAGACAGCCGTGTCACTGCAAACGCACCTCTCGAGAGACCTGCCCTGGACCCGGCACCCAGAGAGTCAGAATTGTTCTTACAGGAGCCCAGTGGGGGCAGGAAACATCTCCACAGCTGCACCTTATGTGGGATGGGGGTCTGGAGACGCCCGAGATTGCCAGACTTCACATCGGCTGCCCTCAGAAGCCCCCTGGGAGGCAGGCTGGGGACGGGAGGGACACTGAGGCATGAGGAAGCAGTAATGGCCCCTCATCGCAAGGTGGTCCCAGCAGAGGCACCATGCAGTTCGGAGTTCCAGCCCCAAGCCACTGTCTTGGACCACAGTACCACCTTCCCTTTGAACCGAGCTTCCCCCATGCAAGTCTCAACATGGTAAAAATCCCAGTCACAAGGGGACCCTCTCACCAGTTTCGTCCCAACAGGCACACTTGACCAGCTCTGCTTCACAACCCCGGGCACAGAGCTTGAAAAGAAACATGGAGAACAGGGAAGGGGATAGGTCAACAGGCCTCCATTCACCCCCTTTTACACCTATACCTCTCTCGGGAAGACTTCTCTGACCACTGTTTAAAATGGCAACTCTTAGAGGGCACGTTCTGCGCGGAGCACTGGGTGTTATGCACAAACAATGAATCATGGAACACTACATCAAAAACTAATGATGTAATGTATGGTAATTAACATAACAATAAAAATTTAAAGGAAGAAAAAAATAAAAAAATAAAATGGCAACTCTTTTGCTTTGACTAGGTCTTCAGATCCCACTTACCCAGCTCCATTTCCTTTTGCCCTGAAACCTACTACGTGATTTATCCGGGATGTTGGTTGCTTCTTTGCTGTGTCCTCTTGTGAAAACCACGAGCCCCTAGAGTCAAGGTTTTTATCTGTTTCTTGACTGTTGTGTCCCCAATGTCTAGGCTAGCGCCTGGCACCTGGTAGATGCTTAGTGGATATTTGTTGAGTGAATGAATGAATCAGGCCTAGGTAGTAGGTTACAAAGCAAGATGGCCCTCGCTACTTGACCACTGGATTATGCAGATGGAGCCAAGTAGAGCTGCCCCAGTTGGCTCTGCCTTCTGAGTAACTCCAAGTGCAGGTGGACCCACCTCCAGACCTACCTCCTCAGCCCCCACAGGCATCTCGTCCCAGATCACAGCTAGGACCTGAGTGTCACCGGCTCATGTGAGTGTCCCCTGGAAGCAGATGCACTGTCAACAGGAGTCAGTAAAACAAAGAAGCCATGAAGGATGGCTTTGGCCCAGATACAACGCAAGGGCATCTCCAAAGCAGAAACATGTGTTTGAGGCCTCTGGCTTTCAGGCAGGGGAGGGCTGCTGTGTGAGATGGCTGAGAGGCTGAATCTGCCACTTGCTCTGGGGCCTATCGGAGAGACTTGCCTTGTATGGGGGACAGCTGCTTCTTCCCCGGTGGGGGGCTGCTCCAGGGCACCTGAGGACAGACCAGATCTGCCACCTCATCTCCTCATTCATCTGCCTCGCTGACATTTTTTCTCACTTCCCTCCTATTGCTTTGGCAGGTTTTTATCACAGCAGCTTCAGTGTGTATAGACATTCCCTCGGGAGCACCAGAGTCCTAGTAAATACACACCATATACATACACACAGATATGTACGACGCAGGATGGAGGCTGATGGGAGACATACAGGCAGGGGCAGACACAGGAGGAGGTGTGCATGTGTGTGCATGCACACACACGAACACACACACATGTGCACGCACACACACATCCCACACAGATGCCCAGCAGTACCCTCACTCTGACACACCAAGGAGAAGCATATATGGAGAGTGAAAGCCTCGCTGGGTGAGACAGGAAGAGGAACTCACATATTCCTAATAGCAGAAATAATATTCTGGCTTGGAATTATCCAATTTGCAAATAATCGTAATAGGTTGGATGTTCCCTCACTTCTAGATGCTGAGCCAAGCTTTTTCTACAGACATTATCTCATTTGGTCTTCATCAGTGCCCTGGGAAAGCAATGCCATTTACTACATTCCCATTTCACAGATCGCAAACTGAGGTGTGGCCTCTCCCAGTGCATCACCTACCACCTTCCATTCCCTGTTCCAAGGCACCAAGTCATGCTCGCACCCCATGGCCTCTGAGCTAGCCATTGCTTCTGCCTGGTTGAGGATTTCTTCCCAAGTTTCCTCCTGCCACTTGACTTTATCCTTCTCTCTGCTCAAAAGTTCCCTTCTTGGGAGGCTTCCTCTGACAACCTTCCTGAAAAGAGCATTCCCCACCATGTTCCTAACCACCACTTTATTCCCACTGAGTCTGTGAAATCTCTCATTGTATTTGCATCGCCTGACATGCAGCATTCATTCGTTTACTCACTCATGGTCTGTCTCTACCTAAAATATAAGCATTATCGGGGCAGAGGTCTTGTTATCTTGTTCCCCACTGAATCTCTAGTATCTAGAAAGTGGCTGACTCACAGTAGGTGCTCGATATTTGTTGGTATTGAATGAATAAATGAAGTCCTGAGAGGGTTAGTAACTTGACTATGGTCACAGAGCCAGGAAATATATAGCATTCGTGTGCCTACACACGTGCACACACGCACACACACACGTGCACGCACACAACGTACACACACACGCGTGCACACACCACTCCATTCTCTGCCTCTACTTGTTATACCATCCTTACCTTTTCTGACCCCCCAATCTGGCTCCCCTGACAACCAACAACCCCCCCCTTCTTTAGGGGATTTCCAAAAGTCACCAAATTAACATAAATTCAGTGGTGGTTGAAAGGGGCTTATTATGAATAATGAGACACCCATTTTACTTTTATGGCTCCTGAAGATTTCAGGAACTGAGGACAAGAGACCAAATATTATAACAAAAGATTTTCCCATTGCTCTCATCACTCAGGAAATTCCAAGGGTTCTGGTAGCTCAGTGCCAGAAATGGGGATGAAGACCAAATATATGTTCTTATTATAAGCCACAATATCATAATTAGGTATATTATGTATATAGCACATCGGATCTATAATAGTACTATTTAAGAGATGGTTAAAGTAGGCTATTTAGGTTTAAGCAGTATGTTTACTTAAATAAAAACACAAAAGCAAGAAATAGTTCAGGACAGGTTGAAGTTATGGCGGTAATAAACGGATGACCGACGTTTGGGGGATACTTCCTTTGTCTGAAGTGTAGTCTTGTAATTATACATGTAAGTTTAAACTTGGGAATTAAGATAAGCAGGAGATAATTTGTATCAGTCCCTCTTTTCCAATTCTGGGTCAGTGATGACAGTGGGGATTCAATCAATAATTCATTCATTCATTCATCAAATAATTATCAAAGGCCCGTTAGGTGAGATTTAGACAGACAAAGAAGACATAGGGCTGCCCTCAAGCTGCTGACAGTCTGGCAAGAGAGAAAGACAGCCTGGGGTGAGAAAAGCTACCAGAGAGGTGTCTAAGCAAGAGGTCAGCCATTGCTCATTGTAGAATGGGATGGCACAGCTCAGTTTTGAAGGACAAGGCAAAATTAGCCAGATGAGAAAGGGAAGTGTCCTCCGGGTAGAGCAGACATCACTGCTGAGCATATACAGACTGACCTGTGGACTCAGCCTTGCAAAGTGCTCGGACACAGCATGGCTGACACCAACCTACCAGCTGACAGAGGCCGGAATATCCCTAGTTGCTGCTCTTGCCTCCAGCTCTACTTGGTATGCTCAGTCAACAAAGCAGCCTGTGGGGTCTTGATCTGCTTTCCACTGGGACTAAGTCCCTGCTCCCAGCCCACCTCAGAGGGGACAGGCAGAACAATCCAGGCTCTGTCAGCAAGGTCCTCTGGGGAGTTCAGGCCTGAACTCCAAAGCTCCATACCTGATAGGTCACCCATAATCTTGATGCCACCACCTGCCTGACTTCACACACGACCAATGCCCAGACACTCCTGTCACAATGTCATAAGAATACGAGACTCCATTTACCAAGCCCTCACTCCGTGCCAGGCTTGGTTCATGCCTGTTACATGTGCTATGTTGTTTGATCCTTGGGACACTATGGGATGTTATTATTACTTCCATGCACCGGTTGAGAACCTTAAGTCTTAAAGAGGTTAAGGAACTTACCTGAGATCCTACTTAGTAAATAGTAGAGCTAAGGTTCATGCGCGGATATCCTGACACCAAAGCCTGTGCCCTTAACCGTTGTGCTGTACTACCGCTCCTCACAAAGAATGTGCAAACCCACTGGATACCAGTGTTGGGCCAGCTGTCAGGGGCCTTGGGATTTTATTTTGATGACAGGCCGCCCTCCATCTCAGTGAGGAGCAGTCCCAGAAGGGATGAATGCCCTGGTCCCATCCGTTCCCGCCTTCCTTTCTTCTCCAACAACCCAGAGCTCCCAGCGAACCTCATTCTCCGAGCCTGAGTGGGTACTGCCTACTGACGGCTCTCAGGCAAGCAGAATGCAAGAACAAGGAACCCATAATCCCAACTCAGTTATCAGAGGGGGCTCCACACAGCTTATATTTTCCATCTTCGGAAGTTCTTAGAGAAAGTTCCAGGTTGAGAGAGATCCTGGCTTTCAGGTATGGTAAGAAATTAAAATACATAATGCCTTGTGGAGGTATTGGGTCTTCTCCTCCAAAGGAGTCTAAGGAAAGCTGCTTCTCCTCAGTGTTTGGGGCCTCAAAGGAAGGCAGGGAGTGTGGGCTCCATTGAAAAAGAGCAAGGAATGAAAGCAAAGGAACAGCCTCATACCCAGTCCTTGCTCCTGGGGTCAAGTGTTCCTCTGTCGGCCCCACATCAGGCAATCCCCAAGCCAGGGCAGCCTCGATGAAGGTACCACAATGGGTCCCAGTGTGGCTGCGTGGGGAGTCCCACACCCAGAGAAGATGTCATCAGGCTCTTGGGGAGGGTGGAGCCGCTGTGGCTGCCAAGACATAATGCACAAAGCCTTGTGGGTGGCATAATGTGGCATTCATCTCCTTCACTCTGCAGAGAGGGGACAGGCAGAACAATCCAGGCTCTGTCAGCAAGGTCCTCTGGGGAGTTCAGGGCTCGCTAATGAAGATAAATAAGAGATGGGATCTGGCCCTCATGGCGGCTGCCTTTGTCACATACATATTCATGGACTGGAGGGACAGCTCCTGGGAATGACCCATCCCACACAGAGATGAGAGAGACAAGGTAGGACAGTGCTGGTCTACTCTTGAGGTGGGTGTGTCTTGTGGGGGTGAAACACACTGGGCTGTGAATTAGGGCACTCCAGACATACTCTTAAATGTATGGAATTTTCAAGATGATATGTATACCTTTGCCTGCTGTAGACACATGAGTCCTGGTATAAGCCAAGGACCCTTGAAGAACTTAGTTAGTACTCAGCTGAATTCCAGAAACAAGCCCAACTTTGCTACTTCCTACTCAGTATCAGTTAACAGTAATCCCTGTACCCTATTGTTCTGCCTGGCTTGGCCTCATGGAATTTGCTGGAACTTCACGCTAGAGGTCTAGGTACATACAAAGGCTCAGAACACACGCGTATCATCTTACTTCACACACAGAGACCCTGTTTTTTGACTCTCCATCCATTTGACTATTCTATGATGTTCCCTCAACTAAGATATTTGGGCAACAAATCCTTGCCCGCCATAGACCTCCAGGGTCCAAGAAGGTGACCTCGATAGGAGATTATACTCTGTGTAGGGAAATCCGGACAAACAACTTGGGCATTTGTACCATGTTTCTTCAAAAGAGAGTAAATGTTGGCTCTGAATCTATATTCACCCATCACTTTGAAGTTAGTGGATTTGTTCTAGACTCCCAGGTGTTTTGATATTTTATTCCCCGTTTCAGCGCACTCAGCCTCAGTCCCCAGGCAGTATAACCAAAAAGATACATGCTGAGCCAAATAAATCAATTGGCTTCTTTGCAGCTGGCCTCCTGTAGGTTTCTACCGGGCCACAGGCTAGTACTTAGCTGCAAGACAGATGTCTAAGAGAGCCCAAAAGCCTTACCTGCCTTTCTGACATGATGTAGAGTTGCTCGTGGTCCTTGGAGAAGGCCATATCCCGGAGGACTGGGCCAGGCTCTACCACCTGCACCGTCTCATACTGGAGGGCATTGCCCCTGGGCCCATCCACCCGGATCTGTGGAGAAGAGAGAGAGGAGAGATGGCACGCGTTCAGATCCTATATTGCCCACAGTCCAGCTTCAGCCCAGAGACCCTCCCAACAGCTAAGGGAGAGGCAATGAGCTTTGCCTCTGAGATGCCGAGGCCAGGCCCCGAATAGAAGCCCCACTCCCCCCATGGGCCTCCTGCTGGGAAAGGCAAAGAGAAGGGAAGGCAGGAGACCAAACCAGGCCCCACAAAGCACCTGGCCTTATCCTCTCTGGTTCCCTCTGCCTCAGGCTTAAGTCTTCGAGGCCTGGCTTGGACATCTTTGGAGAAGAGGATGGGGCTGGTATTGGGGAGCGGGGGCTAGGGATTGGGTGAACAGTGGGTAACTGAAGCTGCCTCAGATCAGAGTATCATCATGTAACAGAAAGGCAATATTATTTGCTAGATTTGTTCTCAGAAAATAAGTGGGTGTGAGGATGCAGGCTGATTCTTTGAAATGGCTACCCAGTTATCATTGCCACACCTTTGAGGGGAATCAGGCAAGGAGCCAACCTCAGAAGTTTCACACTGAGTGGGCTCATTCTGGCCATTAACTACGGGCTTCTGCTTTAGGCTTAGGAGTAGATGTAGGTCTTGAGACCTCCTAGAGGTTCTATTCATGTCCCCAGGGAAGGGGATATGAACATTCCAGGAAAATGTGCATTGGGCATGAGTCATCTCCAAACTTCCGAGAACACTTAACATAGTAGATCACCCCTGGGCCATTCTCAGGCCTCCCTAGAAATGTTTGGACAATGTGGAGACAACCAGGAGAGACTTTTGCCCACACCTCCCACAGTGGAGGACAAATCTAGAAAGACGGGGGCTTCTCAATGCCACATGGTGCTCATCTGACCCGGGGTGCTGGCCCAGGTCTCTAGAATCAGAGTCATTACAAGTCTGGGCTCATAAATTCAACACAATCGCTGCCCAGTACTAATAATGCCACCCACCTAAGTTGGGACCAAACATCTGGAGGGAGACAGGGAGATGCCTCTGTAGCTAGGAGATCACCAAACTTGATTAGATGCCATTTGTATAAGACTCTGTAAGGTACCCACCATGTAATTTTAGAGATTTCAGTAACAAAACTAAAGAAAAAAATTATATTCCATATATTCCCATTATGGACTCTTACTTTTAATTTTTAATATTTAATTTGTAACTTCTCATGAGCTCAAGGAGAAGAGAAGTTATTCAGAGCAAATAAATTACAGAACGGACACCACATTAATGCCAACTGAACTCTGACACTAGTTTATTTTGTGGTTTATGTGTTTGCTTTTAGGCTTGTTCCAGGCTCTATTTGTTTGTTTTCCTCTTAAGCACGATTTTTAAGCCCTCCCTAGACGTCAGGCACTAAGAAATGGTTTTACACGCAATTCCTTATTGGTGTAATCCTCTCAATCCTGTGGGCTTAGTGGTCATTTGTCCTGACTTCCATGGCCTCTCCAGCATCCCATTCCACCCTCTCTCACCTAGGGGCAAGACTGGATGCACCCCCCTGCTTCCCCAGGGGCAGGGGGTGCTTTCCGATGGGCGCGAGCAAATCAGTTTAATTTCATTCTGTTGCCTCAGTGATTGAAGAAAACAGGCCCAAGCCAATCAACATATGCACTCAGAGCAAAGCAGGGACAGACAGTGTTTTGTGATCAGGAAGAGAGAATTTCTCCTCACCCTCAACATATCAAAGAAACAGCCGGTTCCAAGAGCTATTGGCAGCCCTCTTGTCATAAAGAGGGGAACTGAAGCCAGGAAAGGTTTAGGTACAGAGACGGGAAAAAATTGGTCTTTGGTGATGTCCCTGAGTCACTGAATCAAAATGACCCCAAAGCCTGCCCTCTGTCAGGACTTTCTAGTTACTCATGTTATTTCCTTATTGTTAAAAGAATAAAAAGGCTTTTTTGCAACATCAAAAGTCCTAACTGCTATACAGATACAAACGATGAGGAAAATGAGACAGAGGTGCACTAAACAATTAGCCTGAGCTATAAAATCTGGGGACAGAGTTAGAATCCAGTTCGACTCTGAAGTCCACACTTTTCCTGCCACCCCATGACATGAGATCTTGTTCCTTGGTGGGTTTCACGTTCATTCGCTGGGGCGTGCCACCTAAATAAAGGCAGGGGGCTGAGGTCAGGGTCTGTCTCTGGTCTATACGATGCCAGAGGCTTTTGCCAGTCATTCCTGATTTTGATGCTGAAATACTCAAGCTTGACACATATTTATTTTAAAAATGAAGAAATAAATGAATGCAGCTGAAAGTCCTTTTTGCTGATTTCTCATGAAGCTCATGAAAACAAACAAACAAAACTGATAAAGGAATAGAAAGAGAATACTTTTAGCTCTGAAAATCAAAATGCCTCAGAAGCCAATAGCCCTCCTGTTTCTGTGCCCACCCCCATGCCACCAGATGTCCATCCTGGCCAGGGCCTTCCTTCATCTGAATGAAATGAGAGTTCATGCAAAACCAATTGGGATTACCACCCAAGTCTGACCGTGTGGTGATGGCCTTGGCCCCCAGCCCAGGCAGGCTTCATCCCCAGCTGTGAGTCACCTCTGGAGCAGGAACACATGAGTGACAAGAGTGATACTGAACACCCTGGCTGGTCTCCAAGCCCCCTCAGGCTGCCGGCAGGAACAGGCTCCCCTAGGGACTGCTGGTAGATATGCATCCCACGCAGTGCCTGTGGTCTGATCCCCAAGGGAAATTGGATTCAGTGCCTGATCAATCTCCTTTATCATTGGGCCCCAGCTCCCTGCTCTTTAGCACAAGGTGATGTGCTGGATGTCAGTGGACATCAGAGGAAACCAGGTAAGCGGGGGGGGGGGGGGGGGGCAGGGAACACCTAGGGCACATTTTCATGGGCCTTCCCCAGGGAGGCGGGATAGGGTTATGGTACCCCTTTCCATTCTCTGCCTGGATGGGAAATCAGTCACTGGAAAGGCAGGCAGGCTTCCCTCTCCCCATACCCCTCCCCAGTCCATGACTTATTTCAGAAAACAGAAAGGAAAGCATCCATTCACCCACCTGCTGAAAGAATCTCACACAGATCTTGGATAAAAGGAGCTTGTGGTAGGATTGGCTGAATGATGGACATTCATAAAATTTAGGTAGGACAGTCCAGCTGCTGGGTCCTTTGGCCTCACGTAAGCGATAGCAACGAGAACTGCCAATAACTGAGTGGCTACTGTGTGTCAGGTCCCGTGCAGGCATTCTACACATACTAACTTCTCATGTAAACCAACTAACTCTGCGAAGTAAGCATCAATATAACTTGCTCATGGTCACACATCTAGCGAATGGCATGGCCTTGATCCTTACCAAGGTCTGACTGATTCTGTCCATGCCTCCACGTGTTTACATACTACACCAGCACATGTTGAACCAGGTTCTTTTGGTCGTATAAACCTGCATCCCTTCAAGAAGTGCAAGTAGTTGACGTTAAGCAAACATCACCCTAGTAGTGTGGGAGGAACCGCGCCTGTGCCTACTACAGTTCTTGTGGGAGAGAATCATGCATATGAATGAAGATGATGCTGGTGTAAATTTTCAAATAACGATCCCTTATATTTTTGTTTGTTACCTTGCACAGCATTCTTTTTTTGTTGTTGTTAACATATAATGTATTATTTGTTTCAGGGGTACAGGTCTGTGATTCATCAGTCTTACACAATTCACGTGCTCACCATAGCACCTACCCTCCCCAATGTCCATCACCCAGCCACCCCATCCCTCTCACCGCCCTCCACTCCAGCAGCCCTCAGTTTGTTTCCCGAGATTAAGAGTCTCTTCTGGTTTGTCTCCTTCTCTGGTTTCATCTTGTTTCATTTTTCCCTCCCTTCCCCTATGATCCTCTGTCTTGTTTCTCAAATTCCTCTTATCAGTGCGACCATATGATAATTGTCTTTCTCTGATTGACTTATTTCACTTAGCATAATACCCTCTAGTTCTATCCATGTCGTTGCAAATGGCAAGATTTCATTCTTTTGATGGCTGCATAATATCCCATTGTATATATATACCACATCTTCTTTATCCATTCATCTGTTGATGGACATCTAGGCTCTTTCCATAGTTTGGCTATTGTGGACATTGCTGCTATAAACATTGGGGTGCATGTGCCCCTTCGGATCACTACATTTGTATCTTTGGGGTAAATCCCCAGTAGTGCAATTGCTGGGTCATAGGGTAGCTCTATTTTCAACTTTTTGAGGAACCTCCATACTGTTTTCCAGAGTGGCTGCACCAGCTTGCATTCCCACCAACAGTGTAGGAGGGTTCCCCTTGCTCCGCATCCCCGCCAACATCTGTCGTTTCCTGACTTGTTGATTTTAGCCATTCTGACTGGTGTGAGGTGGTACCTCATTGAGGTTTTGATCTCTATTTCCCAGATGCCGAGTGATGTTGAGCACTTTTTCACGTGTCTGTTGGCCATTTGGATGCCTTCTTTGCAGAAATGTCTGAAAATGTCTTCTGCCCATTTCTCAATTGGATTATTTGTTCTTTGGGTGTTGAGTTTGATAAGTTCTTTATAGATTTCGGATACTAGCCCTTTATCTGATATGTCATTTGCAAATATCTCCTCCCATTCTATCGGTTGTCTTTTGGTTTTGTGGACTGTTTCCTTTGCTGCTTGCACAGCATTCTTAAATAACATCGTCTCATCGGATGGTTGTAAGATTTTTATGATGTTGATGACTAGCATCATCATTCTCATTTTGCTAATGAAGAAACTGAGGTGGGGGCTGTTCTGTGCCTTGCCCAAAGTTCAGTGATAAACCAATGACAGTCAGGACTAGAACTCAGGTCTCCCGATTCCTAGCTCAGTGCTTGTCTCTTAGCAATTTAGATTTTCCAAAAGCCTTTGACAAGGTTCCACACGAAAAGGCATTTAAAAATAATGAGTCTCTGTGGGACTTGGGGCAGTTTGACCACGGAGACAGAACCGACTTAGAGACAGAAAAAGACACGTTTCTGCATGGAGGAGTGGGGCCAGGGGCATTTCCCAAGCACCGGTGTTCTGACTTGTTTTATTTAATATTTCGTATAAGTGGTTTGGAGGAGGGAGCAAGAAAATATGCAGACGATTCTGAGCTCTTTGGGACAGCAAGAAGGCCAATGATGGAGATGAACTACAGAAGGATGATGCATCCTCAGTGAGCACTGGGGAGGGGAGCTGCACATGGGCAAAAAAGCTGGGACTGTTGCGCATCTCATGGGAACAGAGACTCAGCCTTGCAGCTCCACTGCCCAGCACAGCACCCAGGACGTGGCCGGTGCTCACTAAGTAGTTATTGACAGGTGTTGGCAGGGGTGTGAGGAAAAGGAACTCGTGCACACTGTTGGTGAAAATGTAAATTGGTACAGTCACTATTGAAAACAGTATGGAGGGTCCTCAAAAATTAAAAATAGACTTAACTATGATCCAGCAGTCTTATTCCTGGGTATTTATCCAAAAGACACAAAATCAGTATCTCAAAGAGATAAATGCATCCCATGCTCGTTGCAGTATTATTTATAATAGCCAAGATATGGAAAGAATCTAAATATCCATTGATGGGTGAAAGGAGAAGGAAAAGGTAATACACACACATATGCGTATACATATATACA
The DNA here is from genome assembly GCF_009762305.2 of Zalophus californianus. Classification (NCBI taxonomy): domain Eukaryota; kingdom Metazoa; phylum Chordata; class Mammalia; order Carnivora; family Otariidae; genus Zalophus; species Zalophus californianus. The sequence goes on from NC_045606.1 coordinate 85,948,264, forward strand.
CACACATATATTACATATGTATATATACAAAACATATATATGTATATACATATATATGTAATATATATATAGAAAATACAGCCTTAAAAAAGAAAGAAATCCTGCCATTTACAACAACATGGATGAACCTGGAGAAAATTATGCTATGTGAAATAAGCCAGACATAGAAAGACAAATATTGCATGATCTCACTTATATGTGGAATCTAAAACAGTCAGACTCCTAGAAGCAAAGACTAGAATGGTGGTTGCCAGGGGCTGGGGGTTGGGGAAAAGGGGAGATGCTGGTCAAGTGGCACAAACTTTCAGTCACAAGACGAATAGTTCTGAAAAATCTCACATACAGCAATGTGACTAGAGTTAATAATACTGATTTGTGTATTTGAAATTTGCTAAGAAGGTAGATCTTAAGTGTTCTCATCACACCCACAAGGAAAATGGTAACTATGTGAAGTGATGGATATGCTAATTAGCTTGATTGTGCCAATTATGTCACAAGATGTACATATATCAAGTTGTATACCTTAACTATATACAATTTTTATTTGTCACTTATGCCTTAATAAAGATGGGGAAAAATGAGTAGTTACGACATAAGTGGTCAACTCCCTGTGGGAAAAACCAGCCACATTCTACCAATGGGACTATGGACCCTGAGCTGATCAAGGTGAGACCAAAGAATTACCAAAATGAGAGGCAGGACCAAGAAAGGACTGCTCAGGTCATCACTCATTGCTCCCCATACTCCACAGTAGCCTGAATGGCCAGCAACATGTCAAGCAGCATTCAAATGGGATTTCAGGGGAAAACAGACAAATGGAAGCCATTCTCCTGGCCAAGTTCACTTGAATACAGAATATCATGTTCAGTCCACCCCTGATAAGGTAGAAACATAATCCAGATGACTGCACCTGGAGAACAGCCTAGGAAAGATGCCTCAGGCCACAAAGGCATAGTTGAGATCAAAGGAGATGTGCTGGCCAGTGGCACTGGTTCAGTTGCCAACATAGGGGCCACCCCAAAGCTGGTGAGGTGACAGTAAGAACAAATGAGATTTATTATTGTACGTATCAGGACAAACAACATTTATTATTTTACACAACGCAGATGATACTTGTGGATCACCTAAGTGGTGAGAAAGGATGGAAATAGAAGTTGATTTTTTTTTTTTTTAAGATAGAAAATGTAAAAAAAGCTGCTAATGTAAATTTGGGTGTTTAGAAGATGCTGTTCTAAACAGAGTGCTATCACATCCTCACCCCACATGTCCCCTGAAAGAGGGAACCTCCACATTCATTCATTGTCTATAGAGCATTCATGGAATGTCACAGTATTCTAGGCTCAGAGCTAGCTTCTGGAGGAGAAAGGTGGGTCTTTGCCCTACCCTCCAAGGAAGCCTGTCTCCTGAAGGGCTCAGATACTACACAAATAAGGCCAAGTGGCAAATGCTACAACTGAGGATGTTCAGAGGCCTCTGTTCCCCCTTCCCAGGAGATCTGGCCACTGACTGGGGTGTAACCAGGAACTATCAGCCCAGCCCCAAGTGAGGCTTGAGGGAGCACGTGAGCCATATGACAAAGAGCTACCAACATGGCATCTCTAACTCTGAGAGTCTGACTAATAAAACACATAGTGGGTAATATCAGATTTATTCAAAAGCCACCTCTGGAGAAAAAATCTCTTAAGCCCATAGGAAGATTGACCTGGAGTAGCAAAATTAGTGGTACGAACAGATTTTATAAAGACATATCCACATTGGCCAAGAGAGGTGAGAGTAAAAACACAGAAAAGGGTGTCAGAGGGAGAAATCTGGTTGTCTTCACACAGCCCTGTCCTGAGGAGACTGAGTGTAAATGTGTTCTCTGTGGTCAGGTGTGGTGTCCCTTCAGGTCTCACCAAAGACCCAGTGGAACGTTCTTCTAACCAGCACCAGACAACAGCAATATAATGCCTGTCACAAATGTGGGCCACATGTGAAATTTAACATTTTCCACTAATGGTTACATTAAAAAAGAAATAGGTAAAATTGATTAATTACAATTTACTTTAATCATCTATTTTATCTAACACAATGTGCCCCAAGTATTATTACAGTTGCATGTATACAGTATAAAAAATTGTTAGTGAGATATTTTACATTTGTTTCCTCACACTAAATCTTTGAAACCTGATGTGTATGTATTTTATACTTACAGCAACCCTTAATATGGACCAGCCATGTTTCAGGGGTTTAATAGCCACATGTGACCAGTGCTTGTCCTATGGGATGGCACAGTTCTAGATCACTGTCATCCCTGTGTTCTGATCTGCGCTCTCCAAGTGACCTTGCTAACAATTTGGCGGCCAACTATCCTTCTAGGGGTGCCTTCAGTTGAGATCTTACTCCATTCCCTGGCTGACACCTTTGTGTCTCCTGGGAACCTCAATTCATAGCATGATGCCTGTGTCCCATTATCTTTGCTTTTCTGGAGCTCACAAGCTGTAAGCTCCAACCAGCTGCATGGTCCCCTTCAGTCCAAGCAAGTTACAAGGCGCAGTTGTGTGGGCCGGATTCTGCTCTAGCCTAGCACTCGGCAAGCTTGTTTGACGTACCCCTGCCTTCTCTTTCCACATTCAGGCTGCAGGCACCCGGGGCACACCTCTTGCATGCCAGGAACGCCCTCTACCCCAGGGGACAGTCGAGAACACTTAAGAACAGCTGAGAGAGAACCAAGCAGTCAGAAGAGATGCTACAGGGGCATAGTCTCAGAGGCTCTCCGCTGCACCAGGCAAGACTGCTGCGGGCAAAAAAAAGAAGGGAATCCTGCCATTTGTAACACCATAGATGAACCTGGAGGGCATCATGCTAAGTGAAATAAGCCAGATACAGGTAGACAAATATTTTACGATCTTACTTCTATGTGGAATCTAAAATAGACGCAAAAGCAGAGAGTAGAACGGAGGTTACCAGGGGCTGGGGGGAAGGGAGCATGGGGAGACGTTGGTCAAGGGGTACAAAGTTTCAGTTATACAGGATAAATAAATTCTAAAGATCTAATATACAGCGATACGATCATAGTGTATACTTGAAATTGGCTACAAGGTTGGTCGTAGTGTTTTCACAATGTGTATATATATATATATATAATATATATACATATATAATATATATATTACAACATCACATCAAATCCTACACTTTAAATATATACAATTTTTATTTGTCAAATATACTTCAGTAAAGATGAGAGAGGCAACAGTGGGTGAGACCACACTAGGACAAAATGACCGGACATCAGTTCTGCCTGGACCACACAGGCACCTCCATCATGGTGTCTAGCACACACAGCGCCTTCCCCTGCAGGTGGCCTAGCCGGGACAGGCACACGTGCCCCCGGGAGCACACACTGGCACGCCCACTCTGGTGCACAGGCATCCCCAGCCTGCCCCTCCTGCTCGGTCTGCAGCCCGGGCTATTCCTAGGCAGCGCAGCCCCCTTTCCCTCCAAGCCATCCACCTCTCTTCATCCCTGGCACGGTGCGTGTCTGCGCTGCCAGGCAGAGCGCTATTAAAACATCAGCAGGGTGGCCTCCACAAAGGTCAGCCATCCGGGGAGCTCCTGGCAGCTGCTTGTTTGTTTACTGGAACATTATCTGGGCCGGGCTGTTGATTTACATCCATTGAAGGATTGAACAATAAATATCGGCTCCCAGTAGCAGGCAGATGCTTGCACTAGACCATTCTGGCTGCCTTCTTGCTTGGAATAATCTCCCTAATGAGCAAACAGTGCCATTCATCTTTAAAGATGCAGGCAAGCCCCGGTATCCCCCCCTTTCCCCTTTCCTTTCACATCCTCCCCCAGACTTCTTGGTCAAGGTCTACCCTGCCAGATTTCTGGGCTGGGCCCAGCCACGAGAAGGAGAGGGTGGGGTCTCGCCTGGCAGGCCTGGCAATGGAGTTGCAACTGGAGAGGCAGGTGGTGGGGGGTCGATTAAACCCTGGGACCGATGTCCCTGGGACACTCTGAATTCTCCACCTAGACCCTCAAGCCCAAACACAGAGGCCAGTGGAAACCCAGCTGGTGACGTGGGTGGGCCTTCACAGAGCCGGGGTGCGAGGGCAGGGCTGTGGAGACGGATGCCCCACATTCAGGCAGTGCCAGAGCCAGAGTTAGGCCTGTTTCCCTTTCAGGCAGGTCTCCAAAGTTCCCAGAACCTCAAGGGGCTCCTGTGCAAGGACATGCAGACCAGGCAGTTTGCAAGATGGAGTCCGTGTTGGGGCAGGCAGGGTGCCAACAAGGGGGGGCAGGTGAGGGGTCCAAGGAGGGAGGGGAGGGATTCAGGCTCTGCTCCTCTCAAGAGCCTTGAGCACACAACTTTGGCTCTCCTAGGGGTCCTAGCTCTCTGTCCTGGCCTTGATCTGTCTCCCACTGAGGCAGAAAGAGCAGGGAGGACCCTCGGTGCGAAATGAGTGACCAGGATCTGCTTTCCTGGGTCACTCTAGGGCCGCGGTGTCTCTCAGGAGGAAAAATAATGAACCTTTTGGATCTTATTTATGCGGATTATTCACTTGCCCCCCCCCCCCCACCAAGACTCTAAGTGACATAACCTGGTCATTGTCACTCAGCATCTTGCCACGCAGGCTGAACAGCGGGTGGAAGGAAGGAGCATGCCCTCGAGTGCCAGCATCAGGCCCATCAGAAGCGCTCCTTTGATGAATGAATGAATGAATGAATAAATGAATGAGTGAATGAATGACCTGAGAAGCTAACTCGGGGCCTGAGTTGGCATAGTTGGAACTGTTAGACATACACACACACTCACAGACACAAACACACACATGTGCTCACACACATACTCTCTCTCTGTCTCTGCCGTTGAGGCCACGTCTCAACTCCCACACGGCCTCTAGAACTTTCCCTTTGGAAGTCTGTGACAGGGCGCCTGGGTGGCTCAGTCATTAAGCGTCTGCCTTTGGCTCAGGTCATGATCCCAAGGTCCTGGGATCGAGCCCTCCATCGGGCTCCCTGCTCAGCAGGAAGCCTGCTTCTCCCTCTCCCACTCCCCCTGCTTGTGTTCCTGCTCTCGCTATCTCTCTCTCTCTGTCAAATAAATAAATAAAATCTTTAAAAAAAAAAAAGTCTGTGACAAAGTGTCAGGGGGCAGGTGCACAGATGAGGAGGGACTGGGAACGGCGTGTGGGGACACCGGTATCAGGTCTGAGTATTGTGGTGATTTGCCGGTTGTGGGGTTCAAGCTCTCCAGGGAAAGGAACCCCTACCATGTCTCCACATGCCTGGGGGAAGAGTTGCCTGCTTTGTAGGGCGGTGGACAAGGTGATCTCCAAGTTCCGGCTGCACTCAGGGCTGCAAGACTATCCTCTGCCAAGGGCAGCTCCCTGGGGCCCCAGGCACTCGCTTACTGTCAATGTTCCTCTGGCCCCAAACCAAGGACAGCTGAAGACAGAACTTCACAGGTAACGTCACTTGAGTTTCCCCGGGAATGTCACTTTCATTCTAAAATCACCCCCCTGCCTCTCTGGCATTTCCATCTCCTTTCCTGGTTCCACTTTTCTTTCTTCCATGGCACTTGTCAGTTTCTCGCATACTGTGTGATTTATTTATTACACTATTTATTACACTATTGTTGGGCTCCCCTGCTAGAATGTAAATGCCACAAGAGCGGACATCCTTATCTTTCGTGTTCACTGACGCACCCCAAACCCTTGAGCCATGCCACGTAGTAGGTGCAAGATAAACACTGGTTGAACAAATGATTGGATGGAAATGTTCAAACTACTCATCGACATCTTAATTTGTCCTCCTGAGAGCAGAGCTCCCTTATTGCACAGCAAGGAACCTAAACCATTGGGGGGTGTTCTCCCTGGGACATTCAGCAGCAGGAGAGGCGCTGCAACTGTCCAGCCCAGAACCCAGTCTCACCATAGTGGACTCGACGACATGCCGCAGCCCCTCCTCCCGGCTTTGATTCCCAGGGCTCGGGATGTGGGCTCAGACCCTGCTTCTGTGCTCACACTGCTTAGGCTGCCCCAGAATAGCACAACGAGGGCGCTTTGTTTTGATTTCCTGATTCCAGCCAGGAGGAAAAGGATTCGAAGGGAATGGCAAGGGTGTAAACAGTAATTAATTAGACAAGCCCTGTGTGTGCGCGGATCCCACACTGTGTTACCAAACAATGTTGGGAAAATGGGTCCCTTTGGGTCTCTCACTACACAAAGTGAACGATGATTTCTAGGTTACCATTAGGACATTGCACCTTGTGCTGCCCCACGTGGAGGAATCGGGAACAATGGCCTCCGTCCCTTCCCCACCCGTTTGGGTGCCAACACAAAGAAGATACAACTTGAGGAGAGAAAGATGTTGAAGAAATAAAAAGGGAAGTCAATATAATTGATATGAAGGAAGTGCCAGAAGAAGGTTCATACCAGCATATCTCAAGTGTAAAATATTTAAAATCAGCCTTTCTTGCTGCACCCTTGCAAAGAGACTCAGGGGTAGGCACAGCATGTGCAAGGTACAGGCTGGAAACCTTGGTGGGTCAGCCGGATTGTGACCCCCAGAGTCATCACGTATTTGAGTAGCCTGTACCCCCAAAGCCTCGGCTGCCCCTTCCCACGTGCCTCTGGCCACAAGAGAGCCTGGACAGACTGCATCCGCTCCTAGAAAACCAAGCAGAAATGAATAGTTGATTCACCGTCTGCCACGAGCTGCACCATGTGCTTTACACGTATCAGCTGGTTCTGGTGCTTGGCAGACAGACCACGCTCATCCACGTTACAAAAGACCAGAGTCCTCTGGCTCCTGAGACGCGGTGTGCAGGCTGAAGAGCCTGGGGAGGGGAGCCCAGGAGCAGATGGTGGGAACCCCACCTTTGCCACTCAGGAATTCTGCGGCCGTAGATAATCTGCCAAACTTAGTATCACTTTCCTCAGATGTCAAACGGACATTGTTCTTCTTCTTCTTCTTCTTTTTTTTTTTTTTTACTTTATTTATTTATTTGACAGAGAGAGATAGTGAGAGCAGGAACACAAGCAGGGGGAGTGGGAGAGGGAGAAGTAGACTTCCCGCGGAGCCGGGAGCCCGATGTGGTCCTCGATCCCAGGACCCAGGGATCATGACCTGAGCCGAAGGCAGACACTCAATGACTGAGCCACCCAGGCGCCCCAGACATTGTTGTTCTTATGGTGGGAGTCTGATCATGTTCCAAGCATGTCGAATACTTAGCACCGAGAAAGGGTAACGGTGAAGTTGCCATAAATGTTAGCCATGATTGCTAGGGAGGCAATTCAAATGAATTGATTGCCATGATTCCCACTCATCCCCAGTGGGAGCAGCAGTCGTGTGTGCCGTAGAAAGATTAGAAGATGTGGCCACAGATTGGGCTCCCAGCATCTGACGAGGTCAGCGAGGGGTTGGAAAGAGAAGGGGACCCACGACTCCACTCTGGGCCACCTGAAGCAGATGAGAAAGGGGGCATTGCTGGACAGAGGGCAGGGACCTGGGTAGAGAAGTGTCTGTGCCCACAGATGGAATGTTCAGACGGGCATTCCACCAACACGGATGCAGACACCTTCACCTCCACCCAAAGCTGGAGGAATCATCCACGAAACCTTGAGTCTGGCTCAGCTTGGGTGTGATGCAGAAAAGCAGTGACTTCATGGAGAAAGAAGAGAGCAGCTTCATGCCTATGGTCTGGGCAAGCCACAGGTGAGGAAGTGGAGTACCACAGAGAGGAGAGGTGTCTTTGAGGACCGGCCAAGGGCAGGAGGCAGACAGAACTAGCAGGATGCTGGGAGGCAAGGCCAGTTTCCTGGAGATGAAGCAGTGCCTTACATGGTGTCAGGGACAGAGTCTCAGACCCAGAATCAGTCAGTACTCCTGATTCTTCATCCACACGCCCCTCCTGCCTCTTCTATGACTCAGACAAGCCACTCTTTTCCCTGTCCTCCCACACAATCTCTGGGCTCCGTGTACTCCCTGCCAAATGGGGAGGGGCTATCTCCTCTCTTCCACCCCTCCAACTGTTGCAGTCACAAAGGGGTTAATAAACAAGGTACATCATGACAGCAAGGGGCTGATGTGCAGTCAGCAATTCTCTCCTGCTGGAAACCTAGCTCCTCCGGAGAGGGATCCAGCAGATGCTTAATGCAGCTGTAGCAGAACAAGGAGAAACCCCTGTCCAGCTGGAGCACCCAGGGAGAATGGAAGGAGAGCAAAGACTGGAGATGGATGGACTCTTGCATGAGCTGTGGCAGGGTCTTCAGGATCTTCAGGAGTCCTAACCAGCCAGGTCCTAGTTCAGAGGATGGAAGCTTCTAGCACAGGGCTCAGCACAGAGTAGAGACTCAAGAATCAAGCTGACTGCATGAAGGGAATAGGCTTTGTCCAGTTTTCTCCCAGCTCAGAGGCAGCCCCCCACCCTTCACACCTCCTAGCTACATCATCATCTACATTCTGTCATCAGCACCCTTGAGCAGAGCCCAAGCCTTTGCCCCCCCCAGGCCTCCCCTCAGTTCCTCCCCGACTCCAGGAACACCCATGTCGTCCTCCTCACTGTCCAGAAACCACCTGACACTGCCCACCCAAAGCAGGTGTCGTGGCAGGATTCCCCTCTCCCCCTTCACACAGCCTTGCCCCCTCCTGCCAGGCGGGGTGCCTTCCTCTTCCCTCCAGGAATGGGGGCAGCCCACCCACACTCCTGTTCACACCACTTCCCTCACCCCATTCCTTCCTCCAGTTTCCTCCCTGCTTTCTTTCAGCCACCCCAGGTGCAGCGGCTCCTCGGAACCTGGCGCAGGACACTCCTCCAAAGGCTTTCTCCATAATACCTGCCCTGCCCCGATTGCCTTGTGTCTTGTCACCCGAGGTGCCCGTGCTGCCCCTTAAGCTGCCTCGTGTCTCCGCCCATGCGGAAGTCTATCCTGATTGGCCCCCATGCTTTGAGTGTGTTGATTTCAGCCATGAGTGTCAGCGTCTTGAGGGCAGGTCTGTGGCATCGTGCTTAATTAGGCATGGGGCCGTGTAGCCCGCCGGGCTGGCATCCCGATTCTGCCTCTTATTAATGTATGTGACCTCAGGCAGAACTTCAGGATTTATTTAATTTTCCTCAGCTGAAATACCGGACTCAGAATTCCAAGCTCAAGGTTGCCAGCAGGATGTCAGCGGGCAGATTATGAAGTGCTCTTACGGAAGGGCCTGGCATGTAGAAAGCAGTGAATACGTATGATTGCTGTTGTGGCTAGTTAGTATGTGGTTGTGCTCAGTCAGTGTAAAGATGAGACAATGTGTCCATGACACTAATGTAGCACAGCACAGACCCCTAGCGAGGATTTCACAGCTTTGTGAAATCCCAGAGTTGCTTACTAGATGTTTGGTAAATTAACAAACAGATGCATGAGTTCTAATCACAATGGAAAAAGATCAAAAGGGTCCCAGCTCCTCAGAGACTCTCCCAAGCGTACATCTCTTTGATGTCCTGGCCTTATAGGACCATCGGGGCTCTTTCTAACACCAAGGGCAGAGTAGCAGCCAGCCCTATATGGTTCCTGCTTGTCAGACCGTTAGGAGCTGTCTGCGTGAAGCCCTGGGACTGTTGCTTAGCCTCTAGGCACTGTTTGGCAATTTCCTTGACAAATAAATAACCCAGGGAGCGTCAGACAAGTGCTTATCACCTCGACATCTGCTCTCTCTGATGAGCTCTGCTCTGGGTTCTTTCCCTGCAGCCTCATCAAGCTGCTGGGGCATCAGCCCTTTTGAGGGGTGCCATCCAAGGACACCTGTGTGTGTTTTTGTGAGGCTGAGAACAGCCTATGTTTACTTAATGCAAAGCACCAAGGTGCTAGCTTCCCAGAAGGTGAACACAATTCCTCAAACAAGGATGGGGCATCAGCCACTCACCCTACAGACCACAAGGAGCCCTCCCCTCAGGAAGGACCTTGGTCAGAATGACACCGTCTGGCTCCTGGCTGAATGGCTAAGCGTTCCTTTCAAATGTCAGCGGATTGCAAAGTCCTGAAACACGGAGAGATTCAGGTTTTGCTCACTTGGGATCTACACCAGAATTTCAAAGTAGCGCTGGCTCCTGGGCAATCTGGGAATTTTTTTTTTTTTTTTGGTATGGCTGAAATGAGGATTGGAAGTAAGCGTGGGATACATTTAATGTTTACTGGTGACCCAGCTCGGCATCACTCTCTCCAAAACTGCCCCCACTCTGTCCCAGTATAGATTTGATGCCTCCTGCTGGGCTCCAGCTTCACTTCCTGTGTGCCTCGATCGCATCACAACATGCGGGCATCTCTCTGCTTGCCTGGGTGCTTCCTGAGAGCAGGGCTATGTCTTACTGATCTAACCCAAGGTCACAAAGCCAGTGAGGAGAGCTCATCCTGGAGCTGAAGTTTGCCGGCATCAAAACTGTACTCAGCCACAGCTGAAAAAAAGCAGGTAGGGTTGTGCGCCACGGTGACAGTGTTCATTACTGTCCAGTAAAAAAAAATCTCGTGGTCTTCTCTGAGGAGCGGACTTCATGCAGTACTGTCTCACAGATCACCAAGTGTTACTTATTTCGACCTCTTTTTTCTCCCCACACATCTCCCCTGGCAGCTACTGCCCACAATTTACTACATTTCCCTTTTTTTCTTTCTTTCTCTCTCTCTCTCGCTTTTTTTTAATAGCAGCTACTCTGAGAGAGAAACACTTGGAACTATTTCAAATGAGAACCCAGGAATTCATGAGGCCTGGGTGAGGCACGTGAATGGTTTGCAGTCAGAAAATCCGCTCCCAAAGACACTGTGGGGAACAGCCTTCCCCGGGCTTAGAATTCTGGAGTGGAGAAGGGCGTCCCTGTCCGGGGATGACATCACCAGACAGCGCTGGAATGCCCAGATGCAGAAAGCTGAGGGGCCCCAGGGCCAGTGGGGAGGAGTTTGGCTGTGATCATCACAAAGGGCCTTTTGACCACCCTTCATCCTAGGAAAACCACAGAGACCCTGCTTTAAGCCGCCCCCACCCTCGGCAGAGGGGCCTAAAGACACTCTCCTCGAGTCAGATGGGTGACCTCTGATCTCAGCGAGGGAGAGTCTGGAAAAAGCACGAGGTATCAGAGCTGAAGGGTCTTGAAGGAAAAAAAGAAACCCCCCCCCACAGAAACCACCCCAGGGCCTGTATGGGATACTCGTTCTGCCAGAAGCTTGTGGAGTTAATTGTAGAGAAATGCATTTTAAAATAAGATATTGGAAAACCATCTTCTCTGTCACCAGCCACAGTTATTACAATTATTTATACAGCATCACCAAGGCCCGTGTTTCACAGCAATTAAACTATTGATCTCACAACTCTGAGGCACCAAGCAAAGCCCACAGCCACCGTTCTTGCTCCCTTGGGAGCTGTCTCTCCCCACGCTCAGATGTGGAAACCGAGGCCAGGCAGGAAGTAACCCAGAGCAGGAAAGTCACTGGTTGGAAAATTAACACGAAGAATCCATATGTTGATATAATATACTAATGTCATATTAACGTATTAATAGGAATAGGTTCCTTTCTCCATTTGGCCAACGCTCATTCTGTCAGGATGTTGTTTTCCTGGCTTGGCCAAGAAAGGATGTAGTGTAGTGATGAAGCACACGGGCTCCAAACCCAGCTCTACCACAGGCTAGCTCCGAGACTCCTCGGGCAATGAGTCAACTCCTCCAACCCCTAGCATCCTCGTTCGTAAGATGCGACGAAGAACTGCACCTACCACATTTGCTGACAGGAAGGATGAATGGGTTACCGGAGGAAAGGTCTTTAGCACACCACCTGGCACATCATCAGTGCTAATCTGAAGTTTTCAGTTATTGTCACAGGAGGTCCGTAGGCTACTCCAGACACTTCTCTCATAACTCATGTTCCATGGTTATGCCACAGGAAAGGGAGAGAGGCTCGGTCTCCTGTGCCTATCAACACTGAGATTCATCATAGGATGAGTGGCACTCATTCTTTCTTGATGGGCTGAGGCGGGAACTGGAGCCCACCTCTCTGCAGCTGGCCTCCTGTAGGTGGGTAGGGATGGTCCTCAAAGGCCGACCTTCCCCTCTGCCTGCCACGCTCCACCCCAGGAACATGCCCTTACGTTCCCATCATTTTTCTTCAAGCCCAGAGTCAATATTAAGCTAATAATGGTTACCCAAAGTCTTATTTATGAAATTCTTTGCAGTATTATTTAATGTACTTTGAGGTTATGTTAAGGGATAAAATGTGCTGAATGGTGGCAGTCTGGGACCATATGGAAATAATTCCCCTTTATAAGCCTTTTTGCTGTAGGAAACTGCATGTTCCTGGAACATGGCTTTTGTATTGGATGGTGTGAACAGGAGAGACCAGAAATGGAGTGGCAGTAAAAGACAGTGATGGTGACTGCAGTCTAGCCTCCAGGCAATGGGACTCGAGGAGAAGAATGGCGGTAGAAGGTGATAGAGCTGGAAGACTGGTGACAACTCTCAGTTGTCACACCTGGATGACAAAGGGCAAGTCGGGTCGGAAGACTGGTGTGGGTAGAAAGACAAAGAGTGAGTCTGAGGTCTGTTGAATGTGAGGTGATGGTGGCACGGCCAGTTGACTGTGTCTGGTTGCTTCTGGAAATTCAGGACAGGTGCTTGGGTAGAAGGTGGTTGCTAAGGACTTGCCTTTGGCCACCGCCATGCTAGAGGTAGACTGTGAAATCGTGACGCGGTGACATTTTCCGGGGCCAGATTTTAGGCCACTGTGCCACGGTGGCCCTCTCACCTTTCTGAGGTCAGGTCTGGCACAGTTCGTGGATTATAGAATACAGCTTGGCAAGTCAGTGGTGAAAGGGAAGAACACAGGTCACGTTTTCCCACTTCCCTTCAGGTTGTTCAGTTGAGAAATGAGAACATTCTCCCATTTCCCAGCCTGGCAGCTTAAAGAGGCACCATGCCTTAACCTACATAAACTTACAAATGCATAGGGAGTCCCTTTGCGGAACACACGAAAGGCATCTTCTCCACAGTCACTGTCATCTCCGAATTCCAGCAGTTGAGGAACTTTGCTTTGGGTTAAGCATCTTTTAAGATATAAATTTTCTGATGAGGGAGGGGAAGCTGACCTTTAGAGAGGGGTAAAGGGAGAGGCGCTGGCCTAGAAGGGGTTGCCTGTCTCTCTAGGTACCGTCAACAAGATGGCAAGTTTAGGCAAACTCTTGGATCCGGGTGACACAATTATATAGGCTCAATATGGGTTTCCATTAGCTACAGTTCTTCCATGACAGAAGAGAATAGGGGTGCCCGATGAAAGATTAACGGGGGCACAACAGAAACCCGGGTGGTTCAGAATGGAGAAGTGGGGGCGCTTTTGGAGAACTAAAGAGAATTCTCATTTTCCACCACGGTTTTGTTTGGGGCTGGTTCAGGATCTTCTCTCCAAAGTCTATGTCATTTTCAAAACCCTGATTTGTCTATCACTACAAAAAGAAAGAAAGACAGAAAGAAAGAAAGAATGAATGACTCTCAGGGCTTATCTGCCTCACTGACCTAAGGCTTAAAGCCAAGTGAAGTATCCTCTGAGGGTTGACTCTGAGGGTGGAGCCTGTGGTTGGGCCCTTCCTCCTCACAGACCTTTCCCTTCGCGTGCCTTTGGGGGGGCTCATACCAGTGCCTACCACCAGGGGTCACTGTTCCCTGCTGTTTCTTGGGGCCTTCTAACTTTTGCCCCGGTCAGCAGGGAGGGGGACCTGCGGGGAGAGTGGCAGAGCGCTGGAAAGGTGGGAGGCCTGAGGGTTGAGAAATCTCAGGAAAGGAGAAGGAGATTGTACAGGTGGTTGCTCCCCAGGCTCCAAGAGAAGCCCCACTGGCCCCCCACGTCACAAGGCCCTGGGTGCCAGGTCAGAGCGTCCCTCCGTCCTGGGTCTGTGGGATGGAGTCCACAGGCTGGACCTGCGGCTGCATTCACCAGACAGCGAGCTTTATTTCCTGCCCCTCAAGGTAGACCAGGGAAAAGCGGGAGGGAAACACTTCTTTGTTCCTCTTCAGCCCAGAGGCCTCGGCTCCTGTCAGTTTGCCGTGTTGCTCTAGTAAAAGACAAAAAGAAGCCAGCGACAAAACTGTCTCACGTCACTTAATTTCCTCCTAGATTGCAGGTGATTATTTCCTCAGCCTCCAACGGGCTGCAAATACTTCAGAGAGTTTTTATTATTATTATTAGACACTACATAAATAAAGGCGTCAGATAATTAACAATAATCTATCTTCCGCTCTCCCAAGCATTTTGTTTATCCAATGGAAACCCGTGCTCTTCCTCTATAGCTTTGCCTCCCTGACTTTTTCATTTGGCAACTGAGATGAGTAGGTCGGAGGATCTGGGAGCAAGGGAGCTATGTCTGTGACTGAGGCCGGGGAAACTGAGTCCCCGCAGGCTCTCACCCCGGCCCACTGTGTGCAACCTCTGAGAGCCTTGTTCTCTCTAGGTCCTGCCATGGTTGAGCATGAACTGGGCACCTACTATGTAAACCTGACCAGGAAAATCCACTCCCTAGTCTCCTACCTCCCCACTTCCATCAATGCAGAGTGAGATGAGTCAATAAGGTGCTATAAAACTGCCTGTTGGTTGGGCTTATTTTATTTTATTGTGTTCTCTTATGTTTGGTTGGGTTGGGTTGGACTGAATTGCATTCCTTAGTTTGGATTCCATTGTGTTGTGTTAGGTCGGGTGATGCTGGTTGTGTTGGATTGGATTCCACTGTGTTGTGTTAGGTCGGGTCATGTTGGGTTGTATTAGATTGCATTGCATTTGTGTTGTTTTGGATTGGATTGTGTTGTGTTGGATTGGATTGGGTTGGACTGGATTTGATTTACTGGTCTGCAATAAAGCCTGCCCTGATTGTGTATGCTTTGTGGCATTCAGTGTCCATTTGTTTGCCCTTGCCAAACCACAGTGGTTTCACAATGACCAAGTCATGCACAGCAAGAGCAAAGTAGGGCACCACAAGCAAAAGACAGTACTGCTTGCCTGGACACCCACTTCAGGGACCCTCCCCGCCTATTCCCTCCCTCAGCCGGTTCAGGTTACAGCCAGCCAAGCAGCTTCAGAGAGGCGCGTAGGAAGAAAGCCAAGAGCGGGGAGTGGAGAACCAGAAAGCAAAGGGGGATTGGTGGCGAACGTTTGCAGGCCAGAGCGCAAGCGTCTGTGACTCCTGGGAACAGCTGCGATCTGTTGACTGTTTTCCCAAAGACTTAAGGTAATCTGGTCAATGAAACTCAAGCCCCAGTGGTTTTGACATAAGATCACGGCCTGAAACAAGGCAGGGTCAGAAGTTCATCCGGAAGAAGCAGGCCTGCAGGTAGTCAGACAGGAGGGCCGGAAGGCGGAGGCTACACTCTCCTGAGTGGCTCGGGGCGGGGCCCGGAGCCCTTCCTAGCCAGACAGGTGATACCTACGCACATTCTTGGCCTTTGGAGCGCTAGAGATCAGACGTGAACCTAACACTCTGGCAGGGTTTGAGGCAGTGGTATCCATTTATTCATGCCACAGCCCTGTCTGCTCACAAAGGGGAAACTGAGGCAGACGAGACCACAATACTGGCCAGCAGCACGCCTCGAGGGGAGGGCACAATAGTGTGTGCTCCTGTGCTCTGACTAGGGGCGGGCCCTGCTGAGGGGGTGTGGGCGGCTCACACCCTCTGGCCCTCCCCCCTGCCGCCGGGGCTGGGAGCCTGGAGAGCCTCAGCAGCTTGCCTTTTCCTCCCGCAGACCCTGCAGAGGGCAGTCTCCACAGCTCTGGCTAACATCTTTACCCCCTGTGTTCTTCACTGGAAAACAGGAAGGAAGGAGGAAGAGGAAGTCTTTTCAGAGCCGCTGGTGATCATCCTGAGCTTTGCTTTCCTTTTCCTTCCTCCCCCTGCCAATCTCGCCTGTCCTTGAGCTGAGAAACCTAACGCATCTGTGCTGGTAGCAACAGGTGGACCAGCAGCTGCTGCTGTGGCTACACGGGGCCAGGGGCTCTGGGGGGTGGTGTCAATGTGCGTGCGTGTGCGTGTGTGTGTGTTTTCTGAAGCTACTCTTTAACCAGTGTGAACTCTGCGTCGAGTTCTGCATCTCCTCCTACAGCCAGTAGGTGGCAGAGCTGCGACGGGCCGGTGATTCCAGTCTCTTGGTCCCAAAACACGGGTCAGCTTTGGTCCCACTGTGGGAAGGGACGGTGTGTCCATGGGGAAGCCAGCATGGCCCACACAGAGGTCCTGAGCAAGAGGACTTGGGGGAGAGCTATCCAAAAACTCTCCTGAAACCCCCTCTCCTCCTTTCCCTTTCTCTCCTGTTCCTTTGAATTTCCCCTGATTTTATTGAGAAAGGGGAAAGCCTATTAGCAGTTACGAAGCATCTGCAGCCGTGTTTTTCAGATTTCAGGGGCATAAAATCTACCTGCGGAGTTGGTGAAAATATAGTTTCCCAGGCCCCGTCCCCTGGGATTCCCACTCTCAGCGTGGCCGCGGTGGAGCCCGGGAATTCACATTTCCAATAAGCGCCACCAGTGATTCCCATGCAGTGGCCAGGGAACCCCAAACTGAGAACTAGGAAGCTACAACATCCCAGGTTCGGTGATGAGGGCTCCATCCTATGATCTGTTCTCGGGCCCTGTGTAATTTCTCCTTCTCACCACCTGTTTCCTGCTCTTCCAACACATCGCCGCTGCGCTCTCTGCCATGAGTCCAAGCTTTGCATGCCTCAGAGACCACTTTTCTTTTTCCTGATGCTCATTTCCCGGTGCTCTAAGATCGCTGACTTCCTGCTCCTTCTGGGGGTTTTCCTCGGACTACCTTGCTGTCATACCTCGCTTTCTTCCATTCTGTCTAAACTCCTGAAAAGCCTAGCACCCCCCTCCCCCCCGGAGCTGGTGGTCCTGGAGCTCTGCTGGGATTGTGCAGGGCAGAGGCACACTCCACCGTTTTCCGATTCTCAGCCGATTGCCCTGGCCTAAGGCTGCACTCCTTGAGTATGCTCCAAGCAGGGCTCCCCAGTCAAGCAGCCTAAAACTGAACCGGGATGTGTTTAGGGAATAGGGCATCTCCCCTGAAAGTCAGCAGACACCAGACCACCCCAAAGTGGTCATGCGGGCTGCTCCTAAGAGACGGTAGTCAAACTCGGAAGACCCCGTGCATGAGTGTTCTCGGGTTACCCGAACAAAATACCACCCCCTGAGTGGCTTAAAACAACTCATTCATTCTCTCAGAGTTCTGGAGGAGCTCAGAGTTCTGAGATCAAGGTGCTGGCAGGGCCATGCTCCCTCTGAAGGCTCGAGGGAAGTATACTTCTTTGCTCTGTCCTAGCTTCTGGTGGTTGCTGGCTTTCCTTGGCTGTGGCAGCATAAATCCAACCTCTGCCTCCACCTTCACAGGGCCTTCTTCCCTGTGTCTATTTCTAAGTCCAATCTCTCACTCTGTTCTCGTATAAACATTGGGTTGAGGACCCACCCTCATCCAGACATTGGGTTGAGGACCCACCCTCATCCAGCATAACTTGGATTACATCTAAATAACTTCACTACATCTGCAGAGGGTCTATTTCCAAATAAAGTCCCATTCGCCTGTACCAGAGGTCAGGACTTCAATATTTCTTGATTCAGCCTCTCACACCCCATAAACTGAAGGCACTGCTCTTGTGTTTTACCTTCTGATTGAAAGAGAAGAGCAGGTTTAGGGGTTTGGGGCTTCCTTCTCTAAGTACTTCATATGAATAAAAATATTTCTATTGGTGGACACAGTATGAAGGCCCCCCTGTGACTTCCTGGATTCGAAGAGTCTAGAGCAAGGCAGCTTTGCGGCGTCCCTGGCACTGTGGTTCTGCCAGGGTAGGGCTCTGACCAGCAGCATCTGGGAACTCGTTAGAAATGCAGATTCTCCAGGCTCACTGCAAACCTGCTGCACGAGAGACTCTGAGGGTGAGGCCAGCAGTCAGTATAGAACAAGCCCTCCGGGAGATCTGGAAGCTCACTAAAGGTGGAGAAGGATTGCTTCAGGAGAGGGGGCACTAGGGTGTTCTGACTGTACCACTTCTTGCCCCCAAATGTCTTTATTCTCCTGCCCTCCCATTCCTGACAACCCCTACTCCCGGCCACCCTGCCCCATCCCTATCCTGGAGGTGGTGTCAGACACCAGCGCGTGAACTCACGGGCCAGCATTGTTCTCGATGTTTCCCTCCTACCGTCTCTCCTCACCTGGATCTCTTGCCAGCCCCTCACACACACACACACACTCATGATGCCCTCACCTCCTTCCATCTCCTTCTCCTGACAAAGAGAAGAGCTTGGCAGGGGTTGGTTTACTTAACTCTGATCACACACAAAACAAACTGTTATTTTTCTGTCTGCCAAGCTGCTGAAGGCAGGGATGTCAAACCTGGGATCCGCGTGAATGTAAAATCTAGGTACCCGAGCAGGTCTGTGTTCTAGGCAAGCTTTTTTATTTTATTTTTCTTAAAATCATGGTCCAATTCCCAGAGAGATGCCAGTGACAACCTCTGGGATGCGCATCACACTGGCGGTGACAGTGTCTGTACGCATTCCCCAACCCGGAGAATGAGCAACTCCCATCAATGGCAGACGGTGGGTCACCTCTGACACCTGCTCTCCGCATTTCTGATCCCCTGGTAGGGCTTGTTCAAAGCAATGCAGCGCCGAGGTGTTGGTGCCCCGTGGGTGTTTGCTATGTGGGCATGCACTAGCAGATAGCCCTGCAGGAAGGCAGATAGACTGGCAGGACGGAGCCCTGGGGGACCTGTGTTAGAGTCTGGTGAATGTTCAAGACAAAATTTTGAGGATATTTTCGTGGGTTGGGAGTGGGGAGGAGCAGAAAGCACTTTGGAGAATCCAAGGCGTGGCTATTGGGGGAAGCCTGTGTGCAGGTGGCCGACTTCCTAGCCCAGTTGCAAGCCCCTGGAGAGACTGCCCAGCTGGGCATGGGGGAGGAAAGGAAGCCAATACAGGAAGGAGGAGGTATAATGAGCCTTACAGCTCCACAACCAGAAGAAAGTGGCAATAAGTAGAAGCTGGTCTATGTGTCTATCTATCCAACTGTGTTGATGTCTGGGCAAATTACCCTCCAGTTTCCATGCCTCTTTTCTCCCAGTCACTAAATTGGGCACAATTAGAGTAGAATCACAGTGAGAAAAAAAATGCAGTCAAAATGAATATGGTGAGGAAAAGGGTTTGTAAAAGGCACGTGGCAGAGAAACCTGGAAATCTTTGCATGCAGGCACTCTGGTCTAAGATGCAATTTGCACTGAGTCTGGGAACCCAATAGACAAAGGCTTGAGTTCCAATTCCCTAACGGCGCTGCCTTATTCGACTCCATTCTCCAAGATGGAGCATCAGAATGCAAGAGGCTCGGGCCACATTCTTTCTCTCACACAACAAAAAGGTAGCATGCCTGAGCATCTGGAACCACAGCTCCCTCCCTAGCAAGTGAGTCTGATGCGATTTCAACCTCTCCAGCCTCCAACCCCAAACAGTGCCTGGCCATTTAGGAGTTGATCGCTCTATCACTATTGCTCATTTGGTTTAAAACATTCCTCCCATCTTCTCAAGCCCATCAGGCACCATATCACGTTTAAACTATTATGACTTATTTTCTTGGGGGATTTAGGAGATCATTGGGTCACTCTTCCAAACAGCCAGAGACACTCAGGAAGAAGAAATATCACAAACCCAGGTGTGGGTATCACTGTCCTGGGGTTCAATTTCCTGTGACTTATAGATCTGTTCAGACTTTAAATAGGACAGTTGATCCACCACCTCTTGGGGGTTCCCTCTAGGCAGTATAGTTCAGAGGGGCCTTAAGATCAGGAACACAAGGGTTGGGAAGGGGGACGCATTCATATCGGTGAATTCTCCTCTGGCACCAATGAAATACACTGGGTGACATGATGGAAATTCATGGAGGCAAGCGATCTATGGAAGGAGAGACTCATAACTCAGGTGGCCACTGAGCTGTGATCCCTGCGAGTTCACCTTGTCCAGCACGTCTTCCCTCCCACCCCCCACCACAGCTGTAAATCACCTGCATGTGTACGTTGCTGAGAGCTAGTGGCTGATTCATGAAACCCAACAGACAGATGCCCTGATGGGAACAGGAAGCTGAGGGGTCGAAGAGTGTCATCAGGAGATTCCAGGGTTCTAGCACTGTGGTTCCCACAATCCTCTCTGCGTGCCTCCACAGCTGTGGTTCAAGAGCCTAGGACCTGTATTCTCCACCTGCTGGTTTTGCAGGCTCCTGCCCGCTGGGCTAAGTTGGCCAACCACAAAGGCTGAGACTCGCTCCGGCAGAGACAGCACAAGCCTCTCCTCTCTCTTGTAGCTGCGTTCCTTCCCCACCTGACCCCTCTCTCCCCTCACGCCCGCTCTCCATCCCACCATTTCTGTCTCTCTCATCCCCTTCCCATTGGAGAATGGCCTTAGTTTACCTATGGGGGGGGAGGGGCTGATGGTGGAAGTAAGTACTTTGTAACTTAGTTCTTCTTCAGACAATGTGACCGTTAGGTGTGTTGATGTGCCAGCGATCATTACCATGATACCACGCTGTCCACAGTTCTCACAGTGATCTGAGGAGTTAGGCATCAGGATCCCCAAGGACTATGACGAGGCAGTAAAAGCAAAGCCGTCAACACCGAAGCCCCAACCCAGAGGTCTGACCTGGTCCTCCTGCAATCTCCCAGGACAATTCTAGGCAGATGCTCCAAAGTAGGTCTGCCAGATCCTCTGTCTAGGCAGGGGCTCTGCTGTGCTGGGGTTCAGTACACCAGGGACTCCCCTGGGCCATGTGTGGCTGTGCCCCCACTGGGCCACTATGGCCTGGACCACCCTCACACTGTGACCAGGTTCTATCCAGAGCTCTGAGCCCCAGATTGAGAAATGTGTGGCCTCATGTACAGATAGGTCACTTTTGGAAGACTTGTAACTTCCATTTTTTGCCGCTTCAATATCTGGGTGGCTGTAAGAAAGATAGGTCACCTGCTGTGCCTTCGCTCCCTTATGCAGAAGTGAGGACCTCGTATCTCTGAGGTTCCTCCCAGCATCAGATCTGCGATCCTACCAGGGCACAAACTCATTTGGGTGCCAGTAATCCCAATGTCTGCCTGAGGACCGAGATGCAGCGGGGCTGTACCGAGCCACGCAGGGACAGAGACAGGCGAGCCCTGAGTAACAAGTACCCGGAGGGATTTACACTGTGTGCAAAAACTAAGCTCTCTGCAAAGTGAGTGCAGAACTGAAGATGATTATGCTGACCAGTAAACCGCAAACTGGGCCCTCAGATCCTCCTAAGAGAAGAGTGAAGGGGATGGGGATGGTGGGGTTGGGAAGAGAAGGAGAAAGTGGAAAGGAGAGAAAGAAATATTTAAAAGATCGGCCAGGTTTGACACTCACATGAAAATGTCCCAGCAGATTTGCATTTGCTGTTAACAATCATTTCTGTTTTCATTTATTCTAGCAAGGTTTGCATGTCATGTAATCACTGTTTTAGTTCATTTCCCTCCAATGATAGATTGTGATAAGTCAAGCTGGTTGTTAATAATGCTACAATTTACCTAACAAATTTTGAGCTTGTAGTGCAGCTTCATTAATATGTTTAATTTATCGTTACAATTCCTTCCAGGTTAATGGTTTGAAAGTATGCTGGAGTTTAATCTGAGCAGTTATTATAAAGTGCTGGTTTCTCGTTAAAATGTAAAGCTGAGACACCCAAGATTTGCTTGGGATAAGCTGGGTCAGAATAAATCTCTGCTTTGCATGGGAAAGGAATGAGTGTTGGCTATTAAAAATGTTCAGAATTGGAGAGCCCTCTTGATAACTTTAGAGTAATTTTGCAGATTAAACTCCCTTTCCCTGGGGCTAATGGAAGAGATGCCTAAAGCCAGCATTAATTGCGGCAGGATTTTCTCTGGATGCTGCAGGGGGACAGGGACACTGGAAAATGGAGGAGAACTGAATTCTGCCCAAACATGAGCATCACAGATTCCTGGAAAGGGATCTGAGTGTTGGGTGGTGTGGGTGACAGGAATCAGACTCCCAACTTGTGAGCCCTTCTCATGTCCTTGGAGGAAAAAGATTAAAATCAAGAACACAAGCCCTTCTTAGAGAACAAAACAGGATGGCAGCCTTCTCTTCTCCAGCTAGAATTTGGGGGGCGGCAGGGGGGAAGTCCTCTGACTGGCAAACCACCCACAACACTCTTGCAGCAGCTGAGATAACTGCCCCCAGCCATTTTCCCTCCCAGGGCTCCTCAGACGGGTCGTTCTTCAGGTAACTCTTAGCTCAGCCCAGGAGAAGAAAGAAACACTCACTCTGTGCTTCCAATTTAACCACCCAACTTCTCAGGGTAGTTTCCAGGGTGTCTTAAACTTCCGCTGGATTTGGGGTGTGAGCAAGGATACACCAAATCTTCAAAGGAAGCTTTGGGGGGCCTGGCCAGGGATAACCAGTGGGTTTGTTGGTAACTGAAAGATGGCAGTGGAATTCTCAAAATTTTAATCATCAAGGCCGCTCTGGACAAGCCTCTGGCTCCTTCGGGAGCCTCAGAAAGACAAGTGTTATGGGTTTAATTGTGTCTCTGCCCAAAAGATATGTTGGAGTCCTAACCCTTGGTACTTATGAAGGCGGCTTTCTTTGGAACTAGGGGCTGTGAAGATGTGATCAGGATGAGATGAGGTTATTGTTGGGGGGCCTTAATCCAATATTCCTGGTGTCCTTATAAAAGAGGAAAACGCCACGTGACAGCAGAGGCAGAGATCAGAATGAGGCAGCTGTAAACCATGGCGTGCCAAGGACAGATGGCCGTCATCAGGAGCATGGAAGAGGCAAGGAGGGCTCTACCCAGAGTCTCAGAGAGAGGGTGGCCTTGTGGCCACCTTGGTTTTAGACTTCTAGCCTCCAGAACTGTGAGACAATACACGTTTGCTATTTCAAGCCACGCTCTTTGTGGTACTTCGTTACAGTGGCCCTAGGAGATGAGTATAAGGAAGCCCAGCAGGGCACTGTGGACATTGCAGATGGCCAAGTGAAAGGGGCAGGGTGGACACAGGTGTGCAAAGGCCTCAGGGCCACAAAGGCAGCAGGTACACAGAAGCTGGCTTCTTCAACACAGCAGCCCTCCCTCATGCCACCCAGTCTCCTCTTCCACAGACCTTGAGTTGAGTCGCCTTGTATGATGGTTAGTTTCAGGTGCCAACTTGATTGGGCCACGGAGTGCCCAGATATTTGGTTAGACCTCAGGGCACGTCTGTGAGGGTGTTTCTGGGTGAGATTAACAGTGAATGACGGAGTAAAGCAGATTGCCTTCCCCAATATGAGTGGGCCTCCTCTGATCTGGAGAAGGCCTGAGTAGAACAAAAAGGCTGAGTGAGAGAATTCTCTCTCCCTGCCTGCCTGACTGTCATGGAGCTGAGACATCAGTCTTCCCCTGCCTTCAGACTCAGGTATGCATTGAAAACTACATCAGTGGCTCTCGGGGGTCTCCAGATTGCTGCCTATACAACTGGGGACTTTTCAGCCTCCATAATCACGTGAGCTAATTCCTTATCATAAATCTTGATCGATTGATCCATCCATCCAACTATCCATCCATCCATCCATCCATCCATCCATCCATCCATCCATCCATCTATCCATCCATCCATCCATCCATCCATCCATCCATCCATCCATCTATCCATCCATCCATCCATCCATCCATCCATCATCTATCTATCTCTCCTATTGGGTCTGTTTCTCTGCATAACCCAGACTAATAAACCCTGGAATCAGATGCCCAGAAGCCCTTGAATAATGAGTACCAGGCATTTCCATGGCCTATGTGACCTGGTACCCACTCTCCCCCACCCCTCTCTTCTGCATGCTTACTTCACTTCCGTCTCTCTAGCCTTCCTATACCCTCCACCTCAGTCTCTGCCTCAGGACCACTCTGTCCACTTGGGATGCTTTCCCAGAGAGCCTCACGTGGCTGCTCCCTGACTTCTCGCAAGTCCTTTATTCAAATGTCATCTCTCCTCAGAGAGGCCTTCCCTGACACTTCCAATTCCAGTGACTTCCATCCCCCTAAGATGTCACCATTCCCTTGCCCAGTCTCATTTTTCTTTATCACACAACCTGAAATTAAAGCTGCATGTTTCCCCTGCTAGAATGTAGACTCGCTGAGGGCAGGAACCATGCCTATCTGACCCCCTTCTGCTCCTCCAGCATCTGTGCTTGGCACAAAGTGGGTACGCAATCTGATCTGTGGCAGGAAGGCAGTGAGGACAGAATGAGAGAAGGAAGGAGGAAAGCAGGGAGGGGAATAATCTTGTATGCCCAAGCCCTGAGCCCACACCGTCCACCATCCAAGGATGGCCCGTGGGGTCAGCAAACCATAGTTTGGCACTCCCAGGCAAGGCTGCAGCCTAGGGTTAGAAGGGCGGAGAGATAAGTCAGTTGCATAAGTACACACACACATGTGCGTGTATATATTTATATATGTGTATATTTTGATAAGCTTTTATCTAGAAGAATCAAGGAAGGTTATAGCTGCTAATTATCAAATTCTATTGACCACCCTCATCCCCACCTCTGATCCTAAACCTCCTAAAGTGGTAAATTCTTCCAGAACAAGATCAATATACAGCTTTCTTGCCTAGAAAGTAAAGCTCTCTCTGAATGCATTTCACCGGTCATCCTTATAACACCAGAGAGAGTCACTCATTGACAAAACATGCACCGAGGGTTTGCTCTTACTCCCAGGTCCTCAGGACACAGGAGTGAATGCTTTGTGTGAAGAAAGTACAGTCTTAACTGTATGATTCACTCGTCAAATTATACTAAATTCAAATCCTTTGAAAAGACTTTTCATATAAAAGGTAACACACCTTATAAAGAAGGAACATGCAGTCAGTCCCTGATGGCAAAGTTTCTAGCAAGTCCTCTGCGGACCAGCCTCCTCGCCCACCTGGTTGGATAAGGAGGAGGTCCTCACTCTTCCTATTAGGCTCTAAGAACAGGGAGACCTGTCCCTGCTTGGGGACACAGGTGACCTCTCTTATCTATCTGGAAGGAGGCCTGTGGCTTGGGCAAAGAGAACTTCCGGTCTCCATGGAAGGGACGGGGGCAGGCAGATGTCTTCTCGGTGAGGTGCCTGGCCTTGCTAATGGGGGTTGAGCTTCCCTTCCTCATCTCCAAGTTAAGTGAAGGGTCACTGGGGTCGGGCGGGCACTGGCTTTTCTTCCTCCTGACAGATCCATAATTAGAAGGAGACAGAGCATTCAAAGAGGAGTGTTTGGCTCCAGGCACATCCTTGTCAGCCTGTCAAGCAGAAGCCTGTTCTCCATGAGCTATTTTGAGCCACCTCCTCAGCTGCATTTCAGATCCTCTTGGCCCATGGCACCTCCCCCCGCCCCCCTCCCCCCCATCCCCCTTCCTCCCCACCGAGTCTCCATCAAGACATCACTGAGGCTTATAGGTTTGGGGGAGGGCAGGACGAAAGGAGTGTTTTGTGCAAGACCCTTGAGCATGGGCGGCATGGGGGTGGCCACCCAACCCTGCTTCACACCTCTTACCTCCGGTGCAGTGGGCTGTGAGAGAGGACCAGAGGCCAGGAGGTCTGGACTCTGGGAGAGATTGTTACCAGAAGCCATGAGGTTCAACAGAGTCCTGGCCTTGGAGCAAGTGAAGGGTAAAAATTCCTTAGGATTTCATGGGAGCCAAACCGGAATGAAGAACAAGAGAGGGTGTGTTCTCTGCCCAGCTCTGCCCTGCAGAATTCCCAGGGGCTGGAGAAAGCTGGCAGCATCCAGAACATGATATACCCTCCAGGAGTCCCCAGCCGTGGGAAGGACCCCCTAGCAAAGAAGAGCTCCCCTCTGCAGCCCTCAGAGGAAGGTGCTCCCAGGAAAACCTTATGAGTCAGCTTGTAGGAGATGGCCAC
Source organism: Zalophus californianus (assembly GCF_009762305.2). Taxonomy (NCBI): domain Eukaryota; kingdom Metazoa; phylum Chordata; class Mammalia; order Carnivora; family Otariidae; genus Zalophus; species Zalophus californianus. The sequence continues at coordinate 85,974,187 of NC_045606.1, forward strand.
CATGTCCCCAGCTATCTGCCACACATCCCTCACAAGCACTGGTCCCTGTCATCTCACCCATGTCACTTTGCACCCACCACCTACCTGAGCTGCCGCAGCTCACCCAGGAAGGCCCTGTACTCCTGGAATCCTCTGGGCAAGCAGGACATAAGAGCGTGGGCCCTGGAGGCTGGGAGCGGGTAAGGGCGGGCTGGGATTCGGGGCAGGCAGCTCACAAAGCGGAGAGAGCAGGCACTAAGACGTGAATGCTGGATTCAGCACTCCAGGGCGTGTCGCTGGGCATCAGCCTCAGCGCCGGACCCACCGCCTGATGCATGGGATAAATGCAGCACTTCTACCCTCCCATCAGCTGCCAGCGGCACCTACTGATGGAAGGGGCGGTCATGATCCTGGTTTCAGTAGAAGCAAGCCCTTCACCTCTGTAACCCGCTGAGGAGGAAGGCTCCTGATGACTGGGGGTGGAGCGCACAACCCTCAGTGGGGATGGCTCCTCCTCTGGGTATACTTTCCACCCCGAATGGCCTGCCGAGAAGCACTCCCGTTCTCTTCTGGGCCACCAACTGCCCACTCTTACGAGCTGGTGGACTCAAGGGAGGGGAGAAGAGCATGGATCAGAACTGGGGGTTTCCTTCTGGACACCTCACTGGCCATCTCAAGCTAGCTGTGCTAGCCGACGCAGACAAGAGCAATCAGCTTTACTACTTGCATTACTTCCCGTCGTGCTCATGGCAACTCTAAGAGAGGGAAACCGTTGCAGATGAAGCGAGGTTGTCTTTTCTCAAGACCCAACCATGGAGGATGCCACACCTGGCCAGAGATTCGCATGGTCCTGTTCCCAGGGGAAGCTCGCTGCAGTTCTCCAAGGGGGGTTCTGGGGCCAGCAGCATCAGCAACACCTGCTTTATTCAAAAGGCAGGTTCTCAGACGCGCCCCAGACCAGAATCAGAAACTCTAGGGGTGAATCCAGCAGCGTGTGTTGTAACAAGCCCCCCAGGTGATTCTGACATACACCCAAGTCTGAGAACTTCTGCCCCAAGGGTACCTTACTGTCAGCCCACTCAAGAAACCTCTAGGCCATTTCTAAATGCTCCACTCTGCCCCTCCATGCAGGTGGAGTCTGTCCCTTGAATCCAGCTCCAGCCTGATCTTTCCAACACTCACCCCAGACCCACTCTGGAGTGCCCCCTGCTCTTTGGGAACACTACCATCATCGGTCCCTCACCCCAGGCCTGACTCTCTCAGTACATTTTTATGTCCTTTTGTGTGTGTCCCCCTTTTTCACAAGGAGATAGCGAGCTCCTCTCGTTTGTGTTCCCACAAGATTCTGCCCAAGGGTGCTCATCCCTATGCCTGTCTGTCCTCCTGCTGTGGCCCCATGTCCCTAGGATCCAATGACTGTCACACCCTGCCTTGATGGAAAGCAGAGAGAATCGGTTAAGCATAACCCTTAATTGTGGCAGCATCCCTTGAGAGCCTGGAGCCAATTCCAGCTGCTTTTCCTTGTTTGCATCATGGGCCTCCAGCTTCATGGGTTGTTTTTAATTACCGAAATAATAACAAATCAAATCCCTTTGCACCAGCCATTCTCAAGGGATCACGGGACATTGAAGATACAAATGGGTTGGCTCCTGGCCTCTGGATGCACTCTGGAAATGTGAGGGCACCAACAGATGAATGGGACCCCGCCCGAGAATCAGGGTTCCCAAGTTCTCGTCCCACTGCCCCTGAAACTGTATTTGGTGACCTTCACCCAGTCACTCTGAGCCCCGGGATGAAAATTTTCTATTTACAAAACAGGGAGGATTCCATCATGCATTCGACCCACATTTTCTGAGCTTACAGGAAGCCAGGTCCCGTGTGGGGCACTGGGTACAAATAATATCTATGAGACCTGATTCTTCTAAGGGGAGCTTTGCATTGTGTGTTGAGGGGGTCTATGTGATCTTGGGTACCGGGAGGCAAGGGGAGGGGGTCTCAGAGCAGATGTCCCTGAGTTGATTCTTAAGGAACGGGTGGGCATTCTGCCAACAGAAAAGAGAAGGAACAGTCTAATTTAAGGAACAGGATGTGCAAAGACCAGAGGCCGGAAGGACCTGCCTTGTTCGGGGTGTTTGGGCGACAGCGAGGCATTCAGTGTGGCTGAGCAGAGAATGCTGGAGGGTGTGGTGGAGATTAAGTGAATCCAGGAGGGGAGGCCTTAGCAGTGTTGACCACCTCCCATCAGGGCATCGGGGACAGCCACAGGGATTTAATCAGTAGTCTCACGGTGGCAGAGTACCCATCAGAACGAAGTTTCACGCTTTCCAGGAATCACCACTCTGAGTGAAATATAACCCACTTGCCACTGAATGATGCAGAGGGGACAGGCACAGAGAAAGAGCAGAAAATGTCCTCAGTCCTTAGAAATAAAACGTGCCTTCTGCCCAGGAGCAGTCCTGAGTATTTCTTTATGGCACACTTTAAAATGTAAAAGTGTGAAGAAGTTGGCATGCCGACTCCCACCGGGGAAACTTTCCGGTTCCAAACTGTGCCTGTGTTTGGCTGTGCGGCGGGGACCGGTCCACATGGAGGGTCTCCGTGATATGGTGGGTAGAGGGTAGAGGGCTGAGCGCCTGAGCTGGGCTGTGGATGTGATCTGGATCACGGGTCGACTGGGGTCACGTGGAGGGCTATGTCCAAGATCACACAGCACCGCTGACCCTGGCAGTCACCTTGTGGATGTGACCCGGTGCACCATGCCTCCCTGCTCATCACAAGAGCAGCCCAAGACACCTGTCATAAGGGGTTACAGGTGGTGCTTAAGAGTATAATACAAACATTTTTTTTTTTTTTTAAATAAAGGGGCAGGGCAGCCATGGGCAGTGACAGAGCAAAGCTGTTCCTTTTACTGAGATGCCCCGGCCACCTTTGGCTTCCAAATTACTGCCTGGGTCTCAGGATCCGTCATTTCCCAAGGTGTAAGGCTCTACTCCTGTGAAGACAGAGTGGAGAGCGGGGTGGGATGGGGTGGGGGAGGGGGACAACCCTGGCAGTAGCAACAGCTGCTTGGCCCATGTTAATGAGCGGCTTTGCTCTGCATCACCTAGCTGCATAATAACAGCAGGAATTAATACAACCACAAATTAATAGCACAGAAGAGCAATCAGGAGGCAGAGATACATTCCTAATGGGCTCAGCTAAGAGTGGAAAGGAGATGGATATGGGGGTGTCTCCCGGCCCTGGCCGCTGAATCTTACCAACCCCCCCCCCCCACACACCTCGCCTTTGCCAAGGACAGAGTACTTGCCTCTGCCAAGGGTCACTAGGGCCCGCAGCCTCCCTGCCCTCACCTCTCCTGCCTAGAGCCCCCTAGGCCAGGGAAGGGGTGAGATGCTCTGCTCTGCTGCTCGGGGACCTAGGCCATCCACATCTGAGCCTTGCACAGGTCACTCCCAGCAAAGGTGAGAGCCTTTCTTGCAATTGCCTTCCCCCAGATCTCATGGTTATGGAGAGTTGTCAGGACCAATTTTCTATTAGGGCCAAGTGAACTGCTCACTCAGCCATTAAATCTAATAATCACAATGATAAAAGTAATAACCTCAAGTTTACAGTATTTCTCTCATCATCATAATGCGTGGCCGTTGCTCTCAGGCTTTCTCCTTCTATGCCTCCCCTTCAGGGGCCCCAAAGCACCAGCTCGCCACCCCACGGGCCCAAGCAGCACTGTTGGATGAAGCGATGGCCATGTGCCTCAAATGACGTGCAGTAAGAGTCCCACGGGGAGAGGACTATTGGTCCCATTCTCCTCTTCCTACAGGGGAAGGAGCAGTACTGCCAGAGCCAGTGGTGACAGTCAAGGACCCGGGGAGAGTGGAAGGAGCACTTGAGCATTGAGGTCTGGGTTCTAGACCTTGCTCAGCCACAGAATTCTGGGCGGCCCTGGGCAAGGCACTAAACTTCAATGGGCAATATGTGTATCTTCTATGAAATATACATAGATATTCTTGAACTTCCTTCAAGCACTCACAGTTTTTAAAGATTTTATTTATTTATCTTACAGAGAGAGAAAGAGAGAGAGTTCACATGCGAGCGGGGGGAGGGGCAGAGGAAGAGGGAGAGAGAATCTCAAGCAGACTTCACACTAGCTGGCCCGACATGGGGCTCAATCCCAGGACCCTGAGATCGTGACCTGAGCTGAAATGAAGAGGTGGCCGCTTAACGGACTGAGCCACCCAGGCGCCCCAAGCACTCACATTTTACCGACAGATTAATTGTGAATTAAGTGAACATTCTAAAAGCCTCTGGAATCCCTGACTCTTCCCTCTCCCTATCTGTGAAGACAGTGGATGGAAACTATAGTGTTCGTCACCATTCATAACAACTGAGACCCTCAGGCCAGGGAAGGCACGTTCTTGTCCTTTAAGTTGAGACTTTGGCTGATGCAGGCCTGGGATGCAGCCTTTCCCTTTTCCGTTCCTGGGACCTGGTCCATTCTGAAATCAGGAGGCTTCTCTCCTTGCCACGGTCCTCTGTGACCTCTGGTCTTTATGGCTGTGTTTGGGAGCAAGAACATCTTCATCCCAGTCTTGTTGAATTATAGCATGGGCCTCATTCAAGGGTGGCTGAGGAGATGTCAAGAACAAACGTCAGTGGCAAGGGGAGATGTCATCCACAGACGATGTGCTCAATTCTTAAACTGAGGATCTGGGATTTCTAAACTCCTCACGGGGAGAATTTAATCAAGGATTATTACGTGAAGGGTCGTCAAATTTCTATAACCAAGTAAGAGAAGTGCTGTTGACTGGTATTCAGACAAGACAGCAGGGAAGAACTTGTTGGAAGTGAGGAGCATTCATTAAACAAGGACAGGCTTGCCAAGGGAACTGAGGCACTTCCTCCAACAGAAATCTTTGCATACTGGATGGTTCTCAGTGGCTCAGGGAACTTGGAGAGAAGTCAGAGCAGAAAGAGGTGGGACTGAGCGGCCATGCCTTTTTCCAGCTTTTTCTTTGAGACTTACCATCACAAATACATCTCAACCCATGCCCATAGACAACTGAAGGAGAAGTCCCATTTCTAAGTGACATGCATTCTGATATCTTCTCTTTTTAAAAATGATGGTTGAGACCCACTAAACTGCTTTCATGATGCGTGAATGGGTCTCATGCCACAATTTAAAAGTCACCGTCTTTGATGACCTCAAAGGACATTACCAGTTTCCACTTTTGTGGTTTGAAATCAGGATGGGCAGATGTCCTCCTCGTATACTTGTTCCCCCACATCGGTCTTCCCTGGGCGTGGCCGGTGGAGGGGCTGTGGGGTGGGGGGTCTCCAGCACCATCTTGTTGCCAGGACTCCCGCCTGATGCTAATTAGACTACGTGCATGCAGAGTGATAATGGGCTCCCCTAGCTCCTCCCTATCCTGCACCTGCTCCCAGCCCAGAGCTGGGGCTCCCCTGGATCCCCAGCAAGGAGGACGAAGAGGGAAACTGGGGAGGTGGGAAGGTAGCACCAAGCACCAAGCAACTGTGACCTAGGCAAGGGTGAGCACCAGGGGAGGCTGTGGAAGAGGAGGCATCCGCTTCCCCCAGCTTCTTGCTGGTTCCCACTGTTAACAGCCCCGCAGGGAGAGCAGGTGTGGCTGGAGCTAATTGTACCCGGTCCTCAGCTGCTGGAGGGACGTGACCACCATGGGGCGTCTTCAAGGAGGTGTCCAGGCTTGGAGGGGTGAGAGTCAAGGCTTGGGCCTCCCGGAGAACAAAGCAGTCAGAAGGAAACACGTCTCCCCTCCAGTGAGGAGAATCAGCACAGTGACCCGCTTCCCAGGAGTCCCGTGGGGACTTGCTAGTGAGACATCATCCAAGGCGCTGCCACCGTCCTGCCTTGTCGCATAAACACTGAGAGCAGCACTTTGCGGGAGGGCCAGATGTTGGCGCGGCACAGCACTCGCTCCCCCTGCCAGGCCCTCTGTTTCTTTTTCTCTTCTACAGGGAGAGAACTCAGCTCCCCTCTCTAGGGTCCTGTAAGACCTAATTCTTCCCTGTTTATAAGGTGTGTTGAGTGTAGCAGTGTTTTGTACACATATTTAGTTACTGTTGGTACCCTAATTAAATTGCATTTGATAACTGTGATGATTTTATAACATCTGTAACTTTCTTTTTTACACTACATAGTGTATCTTTAATGGAATTCCTGTGGCTGCGTGTAAAACACGTTAAGCGGCAGAGAGTAGAAAGCAGTCTTTTTTCTTTTTCTTCTTTCTTTCAGTCTTTATTATTATTATTTACCCAGAGAAGTCTCAGTGATTATATTTAAACAGAGGCAGATCTCTTGCTAAGAATTGTTCTCTGGTGCTTTATGGTAGTTTAGAAAATGGCACCTTGGATTTTGGGACCTGATTGCAAACAATAAGGAAGTCAAGATTTAGGAACCACTCATTATCTTAGGGCCAGAATCAAAATTGGACTTTGTGGGTTAAGCAAGAGGGAAAGGGGGTATCCTGAAGCCCTTCTCCCGTTCATGTATATAGGTGTCCTGCAGGAGAAATGTTCTTCCTGATACTTTTTCAAACCCACCCTCAGAGACCTTAACTGACCAGTGCCTTGGACATCAGGATTGAATGCGAACGTAAAAGGAGACTCTCATTAGAGCCTAATTTTCTGATTGTAGAATAAGCCGTATTACAAAACACCTCAAACAAAATTCGATACCATACATTGCTTTTTTTTTTTTTTTTTTTGGTTCTATTTACCAGATCTTTCTATTAACCAGATGTCTGCACACTGGCATTGATAAGTTAATGTTTGCTTTAAGCACTGTAAAAATCTCCACTGCTTCCAAATAATTTTTGAAAATACATCATATCCAGCTAGTGTTGTTGTGAAGGCCAACGTGTTGCTTTTTAATATTTTGAAAAAAATTCATGCCCTCTTGCCCCCGATCTGTGGTTCAGTGACTCACAATACCTTGTTCCCTTGGCATAGTTTTCACAAATGGCCAGTTCTCTTTGGCTTCTTCCACAAGCTTTATCAAAAGTTAGGGTTGGGGATGATGAACAATAAGAATATTTTGAGTCTGGAAGGAGAACACTAAATCAACAGTGTTCCCTTTTCTGTAATAAGGGGGTTGGTTTAGTGGTTGCTAAAATCACCCAAATCAAGTTATTCTCTGACGCTATGACTCAAAAGCCTGCATCCTCCTGCAGAGGATGTTCATGCCCAAGCCCTGCCCTCCTCTCCCCTCCTCTCCCCTGCTCTCCCCACCGCCCCACAGCATGTGAGTTAACGCTTTTTAAATGAGTCAGCCTTGTTTGGTGGTTTTCAAATACTTTCATTCTGGGGCTTCCTGGGCCAAAATAGAAACTCTTTTTTTTTTTTTTTTAACATTAAAGCTCAAGGCCACCCCATATTAAAATGATGAGCTCTGACATTATCCATGAAATGATGCATTTCAACTCAGGAAACAAAAGTGTCATTGTTTGCTCTCTCACTCAAACCATCAGAGAATATAACTTTATGGCTTCTCAGTGTGCCCAGAGCTCTTCTAAGAGAGGACTGGCAAGGAAACTTCCCAAAGAAGAAACTTCCCAAAGATGAGAGACCGAGTCAATGGAGGAATAAAAGCTAACCCAAACACCTGAATATATAAGTCTTTGTTTTGTCCCCTTCTCTCAAAACGTTCTCCCCATTCTGGGAGGGAAGCGGGGTCTGCCCCAAACCAGCACATGATGCTCGTACTGGACCACTGGGAGCTACTGAGCTACTGTTTGCTGAGAACGAAGGAGCGACAAGTAGAGAGATGAACAGCCTCCCAGCCCAGGGAAGAAGCTGCCAGACCTTGGAGGAGAGACAGTGGGGCTGACATATTCTTTGTCATCTGCTTGCCCTACCATTGGCGGGGGGATCCAAGGACCCAGCTGAGAAGGATGACAAGAGAAGCCATGTTCTCGTGGAAACAGCTTCTGCTCTCCAAGTGTTCTAGTCCACACCAACTCTGTTTCGGATTTAAGATTTAATTAGCTTCATTAGTAGGATAAATAAGAATGTTAATAGCTTTGACTCATTCAGAGTGACTGATGGCATATATCTCAACGAGCTAATGGGCTTCAGGCACATTCACACTCCGAGGAATCAGCATCTGATCCAGGTGGCACCTGTCTTTGTTGTGAATTTTCCAGAATCGGCCTTTCAAAGTTTTCAGACCGTATGTCCTGATTTGGGGGTTCAGAAATTTCGGGCACGATCACTTGTGCATCCTTGGGACTCCGTCTGTTCCCACAGCATCGCTGCTCTCGCTTCCCCCCGCCCCCAGAGATGTTCTGGAGCAGAAGAGTTCTTCCTAGGCAAGAAGTGAGGAAGGAAGGAACACTTCATGAACCACCCATTGCATTCCAGGCACTTGCCTCCCAGGAACCTCAGAGGGTGGCCGTCACTCTCCCCACTCCACAGAAGTTGGGGTTAGACATTGAGGTTCAAGAAGAAGGAGCCAATCAGCTGGCCAAGCTGGGAACTGAACACGGGGTCTTCAGACCGCAAAGCTCTTTTCACCAAAATGTGTTGCTTTTCAGCAAAGTAGCTGAGCACCTGGTTGTTTTCTCAGAGTTCTGTGAATGTCCCTCTTGACTCCCTGACCAAAACCCACACTCCTCCGTGAGGGCAGTAGCTAAGCCTCGGCTGGCCAATTATTCCTACAGTCACGAAAGTTGAAAGCCAATTAGAGTGGCCACTTTGCTTCTGGGTTGACTTTGTTTCCGACCACTGCTAGTTTCCTGCTCTCACTCCCATCACACCCAGGAAATTTGGGACATGGAGCCAACAGAAGCTGCCTCTCTCAATCCACTCTGCTGTTGTAATAACAAACCATAAAATTAACTAAATTTCACCACGGTGTAATGTGCAGCATAAAAGCAGTGGCAATGTGTCTGCAGGGCAAGGGAACGTTCCATTGAAATCAGTTTCTCTTTATTGCATTGCCAACATTTAACAATTTCTCCCCCATAAAGGCAGGCAGAATAGCATGAGCAAAAATAGAATGGACATTTGCAAATGTGCTGCAGATACCTGTGTGTGTATATATATATATATATATATGCAGCCATGGGTGATGCGGAAATAAAAACTCACAAGGGTCACGTGTGCATGTTCATGCACCTAGACAGACACACACACACATACATGCACTTCCTATGTCCACACATGTCCCCTGGCTGTGAAAGCACATACAATTTTGCACATGAATACTCAGATGCATGTGCAAAAATACACAGCTGGAACAAGGCACATACACCCGTGATGTACATATTCCTACTTGCACAACACACATGTGCAAATGGACATTCATATGGAGAAGATGTGTTTTATTCCCTTTTCATAGAAATGTCACCATGGAAAGGTACAGTAAACCACACCCCAGTAGTAGCAAGTTCAGCCTAGTTTTGAGTAACAAGCTTGAAAACCTGGAACACTCTCTTCATGACCTATTGCTGGGCAAAGCCAGCCAAGGCAGTTTCAGTGGTTTCAGCTAGGTTGGCTTGATGCAAAATGATGCAACCTGCCCCTATTCGCAGCCTGAGAACCATGAGCTTGAGGGGGTATGAGGATCTGCTTAGAACATATTTCCAGGCTGGGTAAACGTTCCCTGTTCACTAAAGGGCTTCCTTTGCACTTTGGGAGAACAGGGGTGTGCAAGGACGAAAAGCCACTCTCAGCTGTGATGAGTCGGGGGCTGATAGGTCTGTCTTTGCAGAGACCACAGAGCCAGGAAGTTCTCCTGACTGTCTGCCCTAAGTCCTTCCTGGAGCAATGTAAGTGCATTTCCTTTTGCTGTGAGGGAAAACAGCTGCTCATCCCACTGTTTATGTTTATACTGTAGAAACATGTTATTTATTCACCTCTCAAATTGTGAGTTCCTCTCTGAAATTCACTACGACTTTGTCTGCCCTTCTCAGATTCCCAGCTGCAGACTGCAGTGAGGGCAAGTTCTTACAACTTCCAGTTTCTGCAAGGACTGCAGGATGGTCGGCTCTGGGTGCCTTGGGAAGAGCACCGGGCTTGGAGTCAGGAGAGCTGCAGGTTCTGCCACCTGCACAGGAATCCTGACAAACTCAAATCCCTCAGAGCCACTTTAGCATGTCAGGGAGGCCCCTCCAAACTCTATGACCCCCAAATGTTTTGAAATCCACCGGCAAATGCTAGTCTTGCTTTTATGGAAAACAGAGCATACCAAAAAAGAATACCTCCGAAGTTGTCAAAGCCAGGCAACTATTAAGTCTGGATGACATGTAACTGGTAAGAATGATTTGCTCCACCCTGGTTTGGGACAAATCGTCTTAAGAGTGCTGCCAGTGCGGTAATTACCCAGATATTTACACAGTGATTAACATCCTCACCCTCCAAAGCGCAGGAGGATGTTCTATAGACAGCCAGATAGCCTTCTAGTCGAGCGGTGGAATGTCTTATAATGCTCAGTATTCAACAAATAATGACTGAGTGACCACAGTGTAAATATTGGGGTGTGGGGATGGTTTGGCCCTGGGGACACAATACTGAACAGGACACAGGATCTGCCCTCAAAAATAGCCAGAAACTGATGACCCCCACCGCCCACTTCCTTCATCTGGCACTTAACTCCTGTCCTCTGGACAAGAAAATAGTCCACTTCTTCCCCAAGAAGATAAATTTCTGGGCCCTAGCAACATCCTAAAGAAACAATGGGGTACTGGGCTGTCCACGTGCCAAATGAAGGAGGAAGGATGGCTCACATCACTGCTAGCAAGATGACACAGACCCCCCCCCCATCACTATTTTCCAGGCCAGGCATCTTTCAGGGGGAGGGACGGCTAATGAGGAGAAATGGAAGCCCACAGAGCCCTCTGTGATGACACACAGCTTCTCCCAGAAATGTCCAGAAGCCCTGGGAGGAGAAGGACTTCATATGGGCTCCGCCCTGGCTCAGGAGCTTAGGCAGCTGGTAACTATAGGGTGAGGGTCATCCTTGGCATTTTACTGACCAGAAACCAGTGAAAGAACATGATTACCACCTGGAATCATGAACGCTAGAGCTGATCAAAAAGTCAGAAATCTGCTGCCCACCCCTCATTTTGTAAGCACAAATTCCGACTAGATGTGACATGACTTGCACCCCATCATACCACCCACATTGCCCAAGCAAAACACATAAGAAATTTATCTAACAAAATAATCTCTTGATTTAAATTTAATCTCAGTTCTTGATCATGTACTCCATAGATCAATTTTCTATATTTTATCCCATGAGAAGATGTGTTTTAATAACATCATTGAACTAGAGATTCCTTCCATTCTTCCTTCACAAATGTTTATTGTGTGTATACCCTACGCAAGCCACTGATAAAAAAGGAAAAAGCAAGCCACTTTGTGAAAAGTAGCCATTACGAATGTACTGCTCATGTATAAACAAATAAACCTTAGTAATGTAACTTTTCTCTCTTCTTTCTCTCTCCTTGGATACAGCAACTGGAATGGATTAGACCCGAGTTTCCCATCTTTTTAGGTTAAGAGAGAATACTCAGAGGCGCCCACACTCGATCTAGATGCTGAATTACATACCATGCCTGTATTCAGGATTTATTGTGATGAGACTCTGAAAGACTGGGTTCTCACTGGAAGTTCCTTTGAAAGCTCTGAAAAGAACTTCCAATGATTCTTTTTTTTTTAAAGATTTTATTTATTTATTTGACAGAAAGAGACTCAGCGAGAGAGGGAACACAAGCAGGGGGAGTGGGAGAGGGAGAAGCAGGCTTCCCGTGGAGCAGGGAGCCCGACGCGGGGCTCCATCCCAGGACCCTGGGATCATGACCTGAGCCGAAGGCAGACGCTTAACGACTGAGCCACCCAGGCGCCCAGAACTTCCACTGATTCTTAACTGAGAGAACCTAGCATGGAAGCTGAACCTAATAAGGAAGACTTTTTTCCCCCCACTAAAGATCCTGTAATGTACATACACATCATCTACGACAAATAATACTGGTGGACTAGAAATACACCCTCAGCTTCCCTGCCTGGCTATCACAGGGAAAGGGTGAGGGTGGGATTCTGGACCCGAGAGATCCCAAGTGGATTTCTTCACTCTCTAGGTCTTGTCCACAACTTTGCTTTTGACCAGTCCCAGGGTGAGTCCAGGGCGCAGCTAAGTTTCAGGACTCGGTGGATTCCATGCAGAGCCCTCAGTGGCCTGACTGAACTCAAAGGGTTGAGTGTCTAAGGAAAATCACATCAAACGCTTCTCAATTGTTTACTCACGTTAAAGCCGGATAAAAATGAATTTCATAGACTGTCTGAAGGGAAGCCCAGAGAGGAGGTGATGTGGAGGAGCAGGAGTGGAAAGAGCAAAGGGTACTGTTGCTAGGCAATCCGCCCCACCCACCAAAGGGCGGGGTAAGGCTTCTGAGTGGCCTGGATGTAGGTGAGCCTCAGCTAGTCTAGCATGAGCTGGTGGGACCTCCCTGTTCTTCTCCAGTGTCTGCCCCCTGACCCTGCCTCTTGTCCTCCCAGCAGGTGAGCCACGGATTTACTGTTGCCCTAAGGAGAGCTCTACTCAATGGAGAGAAGCAGAAGAGAGGGGCATAAAGAATGGGGGGGAACGAAAGAGATGAGGAAGTACACAAAAGAACCAAAAAGTGGAAAACAGCCAAAGATCTCTTCTCTAGCATCACCTCTTTGAAGCCAGGTGGTTCCTCTCGTGAGGGAGATTCGACCCTGGTCGGGGCTGCTATGCTGAGACAAGCATTGCTAAGAGTCGGGAGGACTTGTGTCCTTTACCAGTGCCGAGTTAGAGCTGAGCACAACGGGGCATTGATTTGCCAGCCCTGAACGCGTTAGCAGAATGGAAAGGAAACACTAGCAGCATGAAGCTTGCTCCACTCAGGCCTTGAGTCCTGTGGCCTTTGACACACCATATGTCATTTGATCCCAGGTGCCAACCATACAGTACCCTATAATTTTGAGTACTCCTAAAAAAGAAAATAAATGATGACAATCAACTATGACAACACATTGATCATAAGATGCATTCAGTCTGGAGATGTTACAATGTGTGGGAAAACGTGTGTCTTCGAATTACTAAAATACAGTAAAACCTATATCCCTCAAGATGGCATTCAAGCCCTTCACAGTGGCCTCATCGACATGTTCAGCCTCATGCCCAGGGCCCGTGCTGCAGACCAACACTTCAGCCAGACCTGCTTCTCCCCCATCGGCACGTTCACCCCTTCTCAGCTCTGGGCCTGGGTCAGTGTTGCTCCTTCAGCCCGGAAGGCAGCCCTGGGCCCCAGCCTCTCCTCTGGGCCAGTCTGACCCTCTGACTCAACCTCATTATGGCACTCACCCTATTCCTTCATAGCACGGTTCTGAGTGTTTCTAGGTTTGGCTCTTTTTCTAGGTCATGAGCTCCCTGAGGAAGATAAGACAATAGTTAACATTTACTGAGTATTCGCTACGTGCCAGGTAATGTAAGCGTATGCTACACGCACTCCATATACGAGTGGGCGCTGTCTTCTGGAATGAGGGAAACAGATCTAGGTGGCAGATCTGCCCAGTTCACACAACCTACTGACCAGGTATGGTATCAAGTACAAATGGGATTCAAACCCAGGTCTGGGTGACACCACTGCCCCATTTTTCATCCTTTTGGATCTGAGTGGCCTAAGCACCAGCATCACACATGGGCCTAGAGGGAATACTCAGTCAATACATGTGACAGGAATGACCAACCCATCATGGAATTTTCCTTTGTCATTGATACGGCTCGAGGAGACCATCTGAGGCTTGCTCTGCCCCTTGCTACTCCTCTTCCCTGTAACATCAGGAAAATCATTCCTGCCGTTGGGGAATTTATGATTATGAATAAAACATAGACTTTAAGGCCTTACTGAAAAGTAAGGAAAAAGGCAACTCCATAAAAACAGTAACACTGGATAAACGTTTGAATAACAATGCTGAACATAATAATAGAATCCAGGAACCAGAGTAAGATACTTAGGCAAATAAAGGTTCTGTGAATATAATGAGTTACAAACAGATTAATCTTAGCTATAAGATAAGTCCCTTCTGTGACTGTTGCTGTGGTTTTTATAAATTAAGCTGGGCTTTAAAGTATCATGCTATAGGGCGCCTGGGTGGCTCAGTCGTTAAGCGTCTGCCTTCGGCTCAGGTCATGATCCCAGGGTCCTGGGATCGAGTCCCGCATCAGGCTCCCTGTCTGGCAGGAAGCCTGCTTCTCCCTCTCCCGCTCCGCCTGCTCGTGTTCCTGCTCTCGCTGTCTCTGTGTCTGTCAAATGAATAAATAAAATCTTAAAATAAATAAATAAATAAATAAAGGATCACGCTATAGACAAATGTGTTTTAATAAACTTGAAAGCATAACCCAAAGCAAGAGTCCTGCCTCCTGGTTCACTGGCTTAGGGATGTTTGTGGGTACAGATAAGAGGCTGGCCTTCCTGCTGGTCCCCTCATAGGCCTGAGTTGGGGTGACCTCTGGCTTTTGCGCATTTGGTTTATGGAGGAGGTTTATGGAGGTTGAGCCTCCCTAGGAAGATGTTTGTGAGGACTGAGGGTGCCGCGTCGGGCGGAAGTCTCTTGGGGAAAAGGGTACGGAGAATAGTACTCGACATTATAGTGTTAAGGATCCATGTACAGGGGGTAAGATTATTCTTAAAAGATTTTATTTATTTATTTTGAGAGAGAGCGCGCGCACGAGAGCGGGGGAAGGGGCAGCGGGAGAGAGAGAGAGAGAATCTCAAGCACACTCCCCGCTGTGTGCAGACCCTGACACGGGGCCTGATCTCACGACCCTGGGATCACGACTGAGCTGAAATCAAGAGTCAGATGCTTAACCGACTGAGCCACCCAGGCGCCCCAAGATTGTTTTTTTAAGGCTAGAAATACATACTATAAAGAGAAGAAAGGAAGCTGCTTGGAAATGATAAAGAGTAGATGGAGTATACTCTTTAGATAGAAAGCCCTTTAAAAAAAAATGAATTGTGGTAAAACCCACATAATGTGACACAGACCACCTTACCCACTTTTGAAGTGTGTGGTTCAACAGTGCTGAGTATCTGGGCAGAGTTATGCAACCATCACCCCCATCTGTCCACAGAGCCCTCCGTCTTGCAGAACTGAAACTCTATGCCCACGAAACGTGAACTTCCCATTCCTCCCTCCTCCCTCCCCCCAGCCCCTGACGACCCTTCTTTCTGTCGGGAAAGTCCTTTTTAAAGGAACCATTTAATAATCATTATGGCCCTGCTCTTCCAAGAGGGAGCCTAAAGTCCTTCTGAAATGTTCCCCCTTTGAAGAGGAAAGGGTCATCCTTCCGGAGTCCTCTGGCTTAGAGAAACACCGGTCAGAGAGCAAGCGGGAAACTGAGGCTTGCCTCAGGGCAGGGAATAGGTGAAGTGCACAGGCAGGTGCCACCGCTCGGATGAGAAATACTTCGTCCGGATACACAGCTGCCACCCTCCCTCTCACCTGCCCATGGCTCCTGTAACACCCACTGCCAACCAGATGACTGTGCCTCATCAGGATGACACACAGGCTGTTGCTGCCCGGAGGCAAGAGAATAGACGACACACTTCCTGGAAATCACCCGTCCTTTCATCACATGGGAGACAAGTCACCTGGATGAGCGCACCCCAACGGCGGATAAGGCACGTAAGGCACTCAGTGTGCCCCCTAGAAATGATCATTTCCCATGTGTGCCATGATATGATAAAGGACTGTTGAAGTATGGATCTCCCCATCCCACAAGACAAAAAACATTCAGTACTCTGAGCTCTCTGGGGGGCAGGGGGAGACCATTGCAAGAAAGGATCACGTAGAGTTTCAACTCTAGCGCAAAGACCACACGCCTTGCCTGCTTTCTGCACTCAGAAACAGGCAGCACTGGGGCACCTGGGTGGCTCAGTCGTTAAGCGTCTGCCTTCAGCTCAGGTCATGATCCCGGGGTCCTGGGATCGAGCCCCGCATCGGGCTCCCTGATCTGCAGGAGGCCTGCTTCTCCCTCTCCCACTCCCCCTGCTTGGGTTCCCTCTCTCACTGTGTCTCTCTCTGTCAAATAAATAAATACAATCTTAAAAGAACAGTCAGTGTTAACTCCTGCAAGTGAGGCCCAGCGCCCATACCCTCGCCCTTCCTCTCTGTGTTAGTCTTCAGCTTCCTTCTTTATGTTGTTCCATTACCTATGTGCCTGGTTTGATGCAGATTCCCAATAGCTGTTCATCAAAACATCTTGTATTTCTATCTCTGTCCTCAACGTGCTGTCATGTCACTGTCTGTATTACAATTTAATTATGTGTCAAGGAAGGAAAGAGCTGAGGAGAACTCACTTTTCAGTGGAACAAGGGGATAATAATATCTCCAAGGCATGTGGGGATCCTGTGTCTAAAACCAGAGCAACTCACACCTTAGCTGGGAGAAACCCTCCTCCAGTTAAGAGAGATAAGGATCATCTGCGGTGTCTTACCTCAACTTTCTCATTGGAAATTTGTCTGTAATAAATATTTCCCCAACAGAATAGGTACCAGCAGTGGATAAATGTTGGTGCAGTGAACAAATGGGTGAATGCACACATATATTTGGCTAGATCTTAGAGGTTTAAATTAACTCCTTTCGGGGATGGCTTTAGGTGTGAAAGTAGGAAATCCATTGATGAGCAGAGTGTTTAAACAAAAAATCCACAAGACTATGGTGAACTCTAATAATTTGTACAACTCTGGATGCTTGTCACGTTAACATCTGTCTCTTGCTTGTCACTTGAGGGCAGGAAAACTTGAATTTACCTTGTCCATTGAGCTCTCCTATAGATAGACATGTTATATCTCCTCTACAATGATAACAACTACCTAGCTTGCTATGAATCTCTGTTGAATGAATGAATGAGTCCACAAGAGCATCTGTCAGAACTCCTAGGGAAGGAAACGAGACAGTCTGTGGTTCTAACACACATGAGTTCAGGCCAGCCAGTTGCTCTGGAAATTCCAAAGAGTCGTGCCCTCTAAATCTTCTGGGCTCTGCTCACTCACCCCATTCGGGAACTTCCCTCCAATAACCATGACTACAGTATGCTCCTGGCAGGGCCCCAGGGGCTCCAGTGTTTGGCCCCAAGAGTAGCTCTGCTCACAGTGCCAGAACAGCCCAGCCTCACGGATGGGCCCAGCTGGACCATAAATTGTACAGAGAGAGATAAAGATACACATGTTCTCTTGGCTCAGAGACTTCAGCGTGGCATACTACCCTCCCCTCTGCCGGGCCAGCATGGGAGTTTGCATGGCTTCCCCTTTCCTCCACTTTTTCTCTGCTCCTACTCGATCCCTTTCTCCTCTTCCCCCACCTGCTGAATGAGCCAGAAGGCTCCTAATTCGTGGTCACTGGAGCTGCATATCATTCCAGAGCTGGTACAGCAGGCTGTTTGTTGGGATGACCTTGAAATGACCCTCTCTCTGGATCTGAGTCTCTGCGCTAGTTTAGACAGACAGACAGCTGTGGGCAGATGAAAAGCTTTCAAGCTCAAGACGGCAGATCCCGATCCAGACACTGCCGCTTGCTACCTGGGTGACTCTGGGCAAGTTGTTTGATCTCTCTGAGCCTTGAAAAATAATGCAAACCTCATAGGATGGTTGCAAGCACCAAATGAGATATCTCATGGCTTTAATTAAACTTAGCATTTCTAGCGTGCCTTGAAAGGTTCAAAGTACCTTCACACCTCTGCACCATCTAGAGGGAGGAAAGTGGGTATTTTAACTCAGTGTTTTAGGAAAAATATTTTTAAAAAACAATGTTCACAAATAGGATGTGACTTAACCAACTCAGTAATGGAGGAGGCGGGACGAGGACCCAGGTTGTCAGGTTTCCCCTCCAGGGCTAATTCCACCCCTTTCTCTGCAGAGCAGGTCCTGGGGCTAGAATTTTCGTGGTAGGTCTGTTTTCCAAACATGCTGGAAAGGTGGCAGAACAATTAGAAAACCTTTGTTTTCCCCTTGTGGCCACTAGATTTCAACCTGTCGGACTCCACAAAAGCACATGCTATCCTTCATTTATACTTTGTGCCTCAGTCGCTGTTTGCCCATCACAGCAGGAGCAGGTGTCCCACTCCTACTGAAAATGGTTAGGGTATGTACAGCACTGGCCAAAGTCCTTGAGGTGCTTAGAGATTAATTCTGGCTAAATCACTCACACACACACACACACACACACACACACACACACACCACTAGAAATTTGGACCAGTCTAAATTCCTGAAGGATGCGCCCTTGCAGAGGTTCAGGTAGATACTATCGACAAGCTGTCTATTATTCAGAGGCTGAATGAAAAGATGAGGTATTTTTGATGGCGCTCTCAGTAGGTGGTGAGGTTTGCTCAGCAGTAAGAAGATGACATGCAGTTGAACGGTCAGAGAGGGATAACCTGCATTCCTCTGCTGACCTTAGCTAAGACGATAAAAATGTAAGTATCATAGATGTCACCCCGATGCATTGTGTTCTTTTTTCTTTAATCATCCCTTGGGACAATTAGCTGATAGAACAAGGCCATAGAAAACCTCCCGGGTTTTTCACCAGCCCTTCGCCCCCTCCCCGGTGGAAAGACCTGGGATAGGAGCCCTGGCAGCGGAAGCCCCTCCCCACAAAGGAGAAACGAGAGCAGAGCCGGATCTTTCTTTTCTAGTCCAGTAAGGTTTCGGAAAGAACTCAAGGGCCCATGTGGGGCGGGAAGCTGGGATGCATCTCCATGACAACCACCCAGGCCCAAGGCCGGTTTCATCACCTGGAAACTAAACAAGACACAGACAGACGAAGGGAGTATTTGTTGCGAAGTTTGGAGTCTCCTAAGAGTGAGCCTGTTCGTACGTGGGTATGCAAGTCTGTGGATGAGTGTCTGCAGTGGGATGGGCGAAGGGGAAGAAAAGAATGGAGAAAGGGATTGAGAAACTGACAAGATCAATGCCAGCTCGGGGAAGAGAGTTTGCTGCCCGCAAAAAGAGCCGTCCAAGACAGCTAAGCCGGAAGTGATGGGTCGGTCCCAGAAGGAGGTGCAGTCTGAGGGTCCGGTGCTGAGTCGGGTGCCCAGAGGGACAGGCAGGTGTGTGCTCCTAGAAGAGTCTGCACACCACATCCATGGACTGGGGGGTGGAGGAAAGCAGTTGCTCTAGATCACACAGATAGAAGCAGAGCCCAGACCTCCTCCCAGGCTTCTAACACTCTCAGGCTGGGGCTGTCCTTGTTTCTGCTGTTGGCTTTACTTTCCCCTTCTGCCTTTTTACGGCTTTTCCGGGCAGCTTTGCTTTGCAGAGGTGCTTCAGTGCTACCAGCATGTTCATTTTAACCAGGTTTCCCCTGCAAGGGAGCACTGACAGGGACAGTCAGACATTGCAATTGGGGTGCCTTCCTAGGCATGGCTCTTCTGGGAGAAGCATAACAGGGAAGAAGGTGCACATTTCATTTGCCTCGCAGTTTTTCCTTAGGTTGGTGCTGGAGGAGTGACGTATGGGGTCGGACGTGTCAGACAGACCCCTGTCCTCCTCCCCCTGCCCACTAGTTAGCTGGAAAGACAGGGGTGGAGGGGCCAGATTGCCTGGGTTACAGCTCTGGCCCTGCCACTTGCTAACTGTATAACCTTGCCCGGATAACCTCTTTGGCTCAGTTCTCTAATCTTTAATACAGGGGTAATAACTCTACCCACATAGGCCTATGATGTTGCTAGAAGCCCTCCGGCAGCCTCGAGGGAAGCCAGGTCAGAGGATGCAGCAGACCGTTCCGAGCACGTGAGCACGTGGATGGGGGAATGCCCGTCTAGCCTTCTCATTCCAAACCTGTTCTCTTCTGCCTCAGTGTTTCCCAAACTTTTTTGCGTCACGACACACACAGTAAAGTCATAGCATCTGTAGAGTATGCTGAGGTAAACGGGAAGGTTGCTCACAGAGGCAGGTGGATGGCCCCAGGGGGTCTAGCTGCCCCAGGCCCTTCCTGCTGCCTCCCAGGGCTATGGGGGTCAATATCTAGGCACACGGCAACCAAGGGGGCAGCCAAGAAAGCAAACCCCCAAACAAGAGGTGAGGGGAGGTAGAGGCAGTTTGGAGAGGCCCCAGACCCTAGGGCCAGGGAAATTCTGGGCACTTACCATTTAGGATTATTTGGACCAAACCCTGCCAGACAAAGCAGATAGGATTACCCTGGTTAGCTAATGCCTATGGGACCCACCTGTAGTCTTGGGGGGAGGGGGCAACCCTCCTTCCATTTCCTGCTCACTGTGCTGTGGGAGGAAGGTGGCATGACTGGTGAGGAAGCCCCCATAACACCCACCACAGACAGACCAACAGCAACCATGCTGTTGCCCACGGGAACAGCATCCCACATCAGAGATGCGCCCTCTGTGATCCTGATACGCTTTTGCCAGCCTACACTCCAGTCTGCTCATCTATAAAATAGGAGTAGCTAGCCAGGTTTCCAGGCCCAAGAGATCTGCCAAGGACAATAATGGCCACAGTGAGTTATCTATTAAAGGACCAAACATTTGAGCTTTTCTTGAAAGATTTTTTTTTTTTCAAAATAAAAGGGTTATTTAGCTCTTTTTCTCCCTCTCTCTTAACGGCACCTTTCAACCTGGGAGCTGCCAAAGAAGTTAGAAGCTGGGGCTATGTATAGAAACCACATCACCCACTACTGAAATAGCAGCAACTCCCCTATACCATTTCAGGAGAGAAGAGAGAGCAACCAGGTCCAGCCCAAACAGGGGAGTGGGGGGGGGGTAGAGAGGTCACTAGAACACTACGTGGTGTGCAGAGGGGTCTTACAGGGCACATTGCCAAGGATGGGCACTGCCAGGAGCTGCAGTGAGTTCGTGATGGAAGGAACCGCCTCAGGGCATCTCAGGCCTGCTCCCCGATGCAGTTCATCATATTTGGAAAGACCTTCAGGGACAGGAAATTTGATAAATTCCCATTCCCTGACAGTGAAGAAGCTCTTCGTAATAACTAAGCTACAGGCAGCTTCCCACAGTTTAAATGCACTTTCCCTTTTGATGTCCTTAGTGGAGTTGGGGAACAGCTGGTCACCATCCTCCACATAATAAGCCCTTCTTATATTGAAGATGGTTATTATGTCACTCCTCACCCTTTGCTTCTCCTTGTTAAAACAACAACAACAACAAAAAACCAACCTCCAATTTCTTTATCTTAGTGTCAAATGCCTTTTTCTTGGTCCCAACTCAACCTAATCCCTCATCACCCTCCTTTTCTTTTTAAAGTTATAGTCTTTCTCCCGACCTTGTTGTAGAATTTCATGTTTCAGCATGAAAACGGAGATCGAAGTATCGGAATGGGAGAAGGGAAGGAGCCTGTGTTGCGTGCCTCCCCTCTGCGAGTCTCTCGGCCTTCACGGCCTGAGGAGATATCTCAGCCTCAAATCACAGACCTGGAAACTAAGATTCAGAGAAATTAAGTCACCTGTTCAAGATTATCTGGTTAATAATCACCATAGCTCAGATTTGAAGTCATCGCTCAACTGCCGATTAGCTCACAGACCCGTTCAGCCCGAGAGCATATTACATCCATTCAGAGAAAGGTGCATTAAACCACACGGGGATATCACCTCCTGCTCCCTGGGAGAGCTATGACCAAAGACAGACAAAGATACCCAGCGTTGGCGAGGGTGTGGAAAAACTGGCACCCTCACACGTTGCCCATGGGAATGTGCATGATGCAGCCACTTTGGAAGATGGTATGTGAGTTTCTTAAATGGTTAAATATAGATGGAGTATATCATCCCCAAATTTCACACCTAGGTATGTCTCCAAGAGAAATGAAAACATAGGTCGACGCAAAAACTTGCACACCAATGTTGAAAGCAGCATTGTTCATATAGCCAAGAAGTGAAAACAACCCAAAAGTCTGTCAAATGAGGGCTGGATACAGAAAATGCGCTATATTCACATAAAGGAATATGATTCAGCCATAAAAACAGAATGAAGTCCTGACACACGAAACAGCATGCTTGAACCTTGAAAACCCTACGCTGAGTGAAAGAAGCCAATTGCAAAGGACCACGTATTATAGGATTCTGTTCTTATAAAATATCCACCATAGGCAAATCTATAGAGATACAAAGGAGATCGGTGGTTTTCTAGGGATGGGAGGCATGGGGGCTAGACAGGGTGGTGGTGAAGGGTTAGGGCGTTTCTTTATAGAGTAATGAAAATGTTCCAAAATCGATTGTGGTGATGGTTGCACAACTCTGTAATTATACTGAAAGCCATTGAATTGTATTCTTTTTTTTTTTTTACGGTTTTATTTATTTATTTATTTCAGAGGGAGTGAGAGAGGGAGCACGAATGGGGGGGAGAGGCAGAGGGAGAGGGAGAAGCAAACCCCCCACTAAGCAGGAAGCCCAATGGGGGGCTCAATCTCAGGACCCCAGGGTCACGACCTGAGCCAGCGGCAGATGCTCAACTGAATGAGCCACCCAGGTGCCCCGAGCTGTATTCTTCAAATGGGTGAACTGTATAGAATGTGAATCATATTTCATTAAACCTCTTTAAAAAAGAAAGAGTACATTAAATCCCCGAGCTCTGCTTTTTAAATGTTTGGGAATCCTTTACTCTCTCAAGAATTGGACCGAAAAACAAGTCCTTGAATCAATTTCCAGACTGTGTTCTTAAGACTGGCCCATTACCCCCAGCAGTGGGTGTGTGAGAATGGCCATCAGCTCCACTGTCCTGGGAGGAAAGACCCCAGGCCCAGGAAGAAGGCGGGTGTATAAGATACATGCCTTGAGGAGTCCCACATTCATCTCCCCCACGGCCATAGGAAGGCAGCAAAGCAAAAAGCAAGGATTGTCCACGCATGAAGTGAGACAAGCATAGGACCAAGGACCTAGAGTCTCTGCCACTTGCCAGAACCAGCTTCCCTCAGATGGCAGAAGCCAGGGGCCTTTCAGCCAGAAGTGGGTTTTTTGGTTTGTTTTTTGTTTTTTTTTTTTTTTTTTTTTTTTAGGGGGAGAGGGAGAGAGAGAATCTTAAGCAGGCTCCATGCTCAGTGTGGAGCCCAATGCAGGGCTCGATCTCAGGACCCTGAGATCATGACCTGAGCTGATATCAAGAGTCAGCTGCTTAACTGACTGAGCCACCCATGTGCCCCTCAGCTGGAAGTCTAAAGAGAAAGAAATGCCGGTCTCCCCTTCAATCCTGGTCATCCTGTCACTCATCAGAGCTCCAGAGAAAGAAAGAGGAGGCAAAAAAAGAAGGGGAGAAAAGAGCGTGCTGAGACCAGTTGGAAAATAAAAGGGGGCCAATTCCCTCTTATTAAGCCTGTTATTAGGCTGTGAATCAAATTAAACCACAGGGCTTTCCACTTACAGAGTGCTATTTTAAGGCTTATTAGACTGTATTAGGATTGGCATACATTTCCACTGACATAGTACCGGCCTTTAATTGGATTTGAGGGCGAGGAGGCTGCTTTCAGCTGGATAGGCCCCTGCAGGGGAGACTTGGCGCTCTCCTCGCGGCTCTCCCGCTTTCCCGGCCGGCGGCCTTCCGAGGGCCGAGTGGGCGTGTGACCCGTTTAGATCCAAACACAGCTGTCCTCCTCACTCTCCCCCTCCTTTGACAAACTGCCCAGAGGCCCAGCAGGTCTCTCCCCCGAATACGCGCACCCATCGCTGACTGACGTTCTCAGAACTGTAGGCACCCTTGAGGCTGGGCAGTGGACGTCTGACAGCAGAGCAGAGCCCCAGGGGAGAGAGGCAGCCTCACCTTTCCTGCCTTCCGGCAGCTGGGGACACAAAGGCTGAGCCACAGCGGATGGTGTTGGGGTTCTTCATAGGGAGGTGATGAAGAGGGCGATTTGTTGACCTTGGCCTTCAAATCTCCCCCATCCCCTGCTCCAAACACAACTGCGAGACTTTGGGAAATAACTACCCTGGTCAGTCCTTGACTGCACATCGGGGCAGGTGGTTGAATCAGTGGTGGAAGAAAGGTGCAAAGGAGTCCACACACTGCATGGGGAGAGGAGCATTCACGAACGTTCACTGAGCAGGTAGTGGGTCCCGGACACCCGGAATGGCGCTCTACAGGAACACCTTCTTTTATCCTTTGCAATCTGTGGTGAGGAGTAGGAGTACGAAGCAGCCTATGGCTTCTGGAGTCAAACAGACCCATGCCTACCACGTGGCCATGTGACCAGCTTCTTGGCACTCCTTTGTAAAATGGCAACACCCCTTCCTTCCGCTTCCAGGATTGTTTTGAGAATTGAGACAATGCAGGTACATGTTGAGTATGTATCTTGTCAACATTGGTGCCTCTCTCTTGCTTGAAAAATTTCAAATATTTCTACCAAAAGGCATCATAACAGTAACAGACCTCACCAGTCAAGTACATTACAAAATAATGTTGGGAAGAGAAATCTCTTGGTACACAGACAAGTATGTATGAAATACCACTTCCCAAAATATTGCTCAAACATAAAAAAATCCCAAATTCCTTAAGATTTTCCACTAATATATGTGAACATCGCCCGCTCCCACTTGCCAAGATGCTTCTTGGCTTTCCTTTGATGTCTTCAATTTCCATACTTGTTTTTAGCTCTTCTGCCAGAGCCATGTGCTTGTTTATTTTTACTACATTTTTATGACGTTTCTGCTATAGCAATAAGTTTTGCATTATTAGTTTTATCAAATAACAGAATGTCTGGTTGGCTGGCAGAGATTTATTGGCCTGGATATTACGGCTCCATCCCAGAATACTTTTTGTGATTACTTTCTAAGTTGTTCCTAGATCCACTCTTAAATATGTGTTTATGCCCTTATTAACTCTCATTTAAGGGCTAATTGTTATAGTATAAACTTAGCATCAGTGTGATGCCAATTGCTATAATCTTATCATTACTAACTTAATCACAGGTGTGTGCACTTGATTCAATGTAATGGATGTATGTTGGAAAAGTTGCTTGTAGATCTAATATTTACAAACTGAATCTCTTTTTATATTCACTAGGAGGCCTTGCCTGGCTTATACATATTGTCGCACCTTAAACTATGTGTTTGGCAAGTGCAATGTATTTGGGATATTGAATTTCCTGAAACTGAAGGGAAACCTCATTACAGAACAAAGAGAAACAGACAAGCAGATCTCAGCTCCGCAATTTGTAGCTTCCTCTACAGTTCTTACTTGAACCAATAAGTCTGTGAATGACTTGGCTTTCTTTGAGAGGCAGAGAAAGCGTGTGTTCCCCCCTCCCATTAATCACGGGGAGAAACTGAGGCAGGGGTACAGGGAGTGGCTTGCCTGGCCTTGTGATGGGGGACCCGCTGTCCTGTTCCCTGCAGGGAAGGCCCTCTTCCTAGGACATTTACCAAGACTGTTGTCTTTCTGGGGGCTGTGCATCTCCTTCATGTCTGTGCTCTTTTCATGTCAGATCTGTCTCCCTCATGGAGCCTGAGCCCAGGGGTTTTCTCTTCCCCACCCCCAACACATGTCCTCATTGCTCACTGACCCCCAGAGAGTTCCACATCAGTAAGAGTGGGGACCTCCTGGAATGTTCCCCCAAGGGAGCATCAAAGGAGCAACTGTCCTGCTGGGATTGGATTAATGGCATCTGATTCATTACAGCCAGAACTGTGCACGCCTGCGAGCTGGGGGCCCGGGCAGAATGTGTGTGTGTGTGTGTGTGTGTGTGCGCGTGCATGAGTGTATGCGTGCACTCAGTACATGCATAGCAAGGGATTTAAATCAGGAATGAGCTCAAATCCACAAACATGTATTATATCATTGTGGACTCATGGACTTCATAATTAAGGCAGGATGAGTTTTGATTTGAAACCCACCAGGGTCTAAAATTGTTCTAGGGCTCAGTTATCTGGAGTCGAAGTGCTTTATATTCACATTTTTATGGTTCTGCCACGACAGCTCTGCTTTTCCCATCAGGGAATAGAATATTCAGATGGTGGAAGGTGGAGGGCTAGAGTCTTTAATAAAAATAACTTTTTATCAGGATACATTGTCTGCATTGTTTGGCACTAACATGTGTAGGTTACTGATGCCGGGGCAGCCTGCGTAGTGCACAGCTTTATGGGTGTGTTTGTTTGTATACATATGCGTGTGTCCCTAATGCACCCTTGCTCTGCAGCTGGATCTAATTAATCTGGACAAGGAAAGCTCTTGGAGAGGGATTCTTTGCCTTCAAAAAGGAAGAAGTTCGAGCTCCTCCCTCTGCTTAGCAACCAGCACGTACAGATGCGGCAAGCGCAGAGAACTAGGGAAGTGGTCTGAAGCCCCACAAAGGCCTCCTGGGAGGGAACCTGCTGACAGCCCCAGGAAAGCGCGGAGAAGGCATCCGAGTTCCTTGTCAACACTGGCGCGGTTCTAAGGTGCTTCTTTGAGGGGCTTGGGAACAATGACTGCAAAAGATCAGGCGAATGCATGCCTTCCTCTGCTGGACTTATTTTGGGGGTAGCCCGGGACCCCAGCAACCCCTCCTTTGGAGAAACCCCCCATTAAGGGAGGTCTTGGTGGCAGGCAGGACCCAGTGCCCTCACTCTGGAAGCAGAAAGATCTGGATGCTCCCTCTTCATGCCTCTGGCCATAAAAGCCCTTGGCTGGTCAACGGAGTCCTGCCCCCAAGACCTTGGGTCTCCAGCAGGCGGTACACACATAGAAGAATGGTTAGAACCTGCCAGGATGTCAGCAATGAGTCACAGCAGGGACAGCACATCCTGTAGACTGTTCTTGCTGGAAGAGGGCTGTCACACTTCCAGCCGCCCGAATGCCCTGATTCCTGTACTTCATCCAAGCCTGCTCCTCTAGCCACTCATCAATTCTGGGAGGCCCTGATATCCTGCCCCATAAATTCTCCTTTTGATTAAGATAACCTGGGTCAGTCTCTGTTAGTTGCAACGGAAACATCCTAACTGATAAATCCCCACGACAGCTGACATCAGATTTCATTACTGGATATGAGCAAGAAATGCACCCAATCGTCTCCATTTCCATATAACATTCAGATAAATGAGCCCATCAAGTGTTTGGCAGACTCTTTCATTCATTCATTCAATTAACATCTACCTAGCACTAACCAGGTGCTTGGTGCTATTCTAGGTACAAGAGACACAGCAGCAAATAAGAGAACATCTCCATTCTCATGTAGTTTACATCCTGGTGGGGGGGTGGAGGGGAAGACAGATAATCACAAATAGGTGGATAAATAACTCCTGTGTCAGACATTTGTAAGTGCTGTGGAGGAGGGGGAGGGGGAGGAGGAGGAGAAGAAGAAGAAGGAGGAGGAGGAGGAGGAGGAGGAGGAGGAGAAAGTCGGGAAAGAGGGAGAGAGTGCTAGAGATGGGGTGGGTTTGCTTTATAAAGTGGGGCTACAGAAGACTTCTCTGATAGGGAACTGATTAGGCAGACACGTGGGAGAGAGAGTCCCAAAAATGGGGAACCAAAGATGCAGAGACTCTGTGGGAGCCTCTGAAGTGTGCTGAAGGAATAGCAAGGAGGCCAAGCATGGCTGGAGACCATGGGCCAAGGGGAGCGTGGTGGGAGGTGTGCTTGGAGAGAGCAGGAAGCTGGCTGGGGAAGGACCTTGAGAGCCACTATAAGATCTCTAGGGTTTACACTGAGTAAGATGGAAGCCACTGGAAGATGCTGAACACTGGAGCAACACGATCCCACTGATATAAAAGGGTGTCCTCTAGTTGCTGTACTGAGAAGGGAGGGGAGGGGAAGAAGCAAGGAAACCAGTAAGAGGGTTATTGCAATAGCCTAGGTAATGGGGTTGCTGTTAACTTCATTGGAGAAGACTGGGAGGAGGGTAGATGTTCCAGAGAAATCAAGAGTTTAATGTTAGGCATGTGAAGTCTGAACTGTTGATCAGACTTCCAAGCAGAGACGTTGAACAAGCATATGGATATGAGTGTGGAATTCAAGGAAAAGGTATGAGGTTGAAGATGCGATGTTGGGAACCACCACTGTCTAGAGGTGGTGTCTGAAGACAAGGAAGTAAATGAGCCCCCATAGGTAGTGAGAGAAAAGAGGAGGTTCAAGGATAAGGAGCCCTAGCACCCTAGCAAGGAGGTTTAAGAAGGAGTAACCAGTGAGGGAGAGAGGGAAGGGGGAGAGGAAGAGAGAGGAAAGGAGAGAAAAAGCGGGGGGTTGGGGGAGAAAGAAAGAGAGAGAGACTCCTTGAGGCCAAGAGAGAAGAGTGTTTGAAGACAAAGGGGCTAAGATTTCCAATAAACAACTAAATTTACACAAGAAACTAGAAAAAAGAACAAACCAAGCCCAAAGTCAGCAGGAGGAAACAATAAAAATTAGAGCAGAAATAAACAAAATAGGGACTAGAAAAAAAAATCAAACTAAGACATAGGTTTTTGAAAAAATCAACAACATTGGCAAACCCTAGCTCAACTAAGGAAAAAAACCTCCAATGAACAAAATAAGAAATGAAAGAAGAGACATTACAACTGAGGTCAGAGAAATACATAGGATCATAAGAGACTACTATGAATGATCATACACCAACAGACTGGATAACCTGGAAGAAATGGATAAATTCCTAGAAACATAGACCCTACTACGGCTGAATCATGAAGAAATAGAAAATATGCAAAGACCTATAACTAGTGAGGAGATTGAATCAGTCATCAAAAACCTCCCAATAAAGAAAAGCCCAGGAGCAGATGGCTTCACAAGAGAATTCTACTAAACATTCAAAGAAGAATTAATGCCAATCCTTCTCAAACTCTTCCAAAATATTGAAGAGGAGGGAACACTTCCAAACACTTTTGATGAAGCCAGCATTACTCTGATACCAAAGCCAGACAAAGACATCCTAAGAAAACTATAGACCAATATCTATATTGGATGAGTAAAGATGCAAAAATCCTCAAGAAAATACTAGCAAACTGAATTCAGCAGTACATTAGAAAGATCATACACCATGACCAAATGGGATTTAATCCTCGGATACAAGGATGGTTCAACTATGAAAATTAATCAGTGCGATGCATCACATTTACAGAACAAAGGTTAAAAATCTCATAATCATCTCAGTAGATGCAGATAAAACATTTGGCAAAATTCATTGCCCTATCGTGGTAAAAACAACACACAAGGACTAGAAGGAAACTACTTCAACATAATGAAGGTCAGTATATGACAAATCCACAGCTCACATCATACTCAACTAGGAAAAACTGAAAGCTTTCTTGGTAGGACCAAGAACAAGCCAAGGATGCCCACTCTCACCACTTCTATTCAATACAGTACTAGAATTCCCAGCGAGATCAACTAGGCAGGAAAAAGAAATAAATGCTTTCAAATTAGAAAGGAAGTAAACTATCTCTCTTTGCAGATGACATGATCTTATATGTAGAAAACCCTGAAGATTCCACCAAAAAAGATTAGAACTAATAAACAAATTTAGCAAGCTTTCAGAATCAACAACAAATCAACATACAAAATTCAGTTGCATTTCTATACACTTTTTTCTGAAAAAAAATTAGGAAAACAATCCCACTTACAGCAGCATCAAAGAGAATAAACTACTTAGGAATAAACTTAACCAAAGAGAATCAACAACAAATCAACATACAAAATTCAGTTCCATTTCTATATACTTTTTTTCCTGAAAAAAAATTATGAAAACAATCCCACTTACAACAGCATCGAAGAGAATAAAACACTTAGGAATAAACCTAACCAAAGAGGCAAAGACTTGTGTGTGTGTACACATATATACATATGTATACACACACACATACACACACAATGGAATATTAATTGGCATAAAAAAATTACATCTTGCCATTTGCAACAACATGAATGGACAATGAGGGCATTATGCTAAGTGAAACAAGTCAGACAAAGACAAATATATGCTCTCACTCATGTGAAATCTAGAGGAAAACAAGCTTAGATACAGAGAATAGATCAGTGGTTGCCAGAGTGAGTTGCAGAATGGGCAAAATGGGTGAAGGGAGATAAAAGGTACAACCTTCCAAGTGAAGATAAAAAAGTCATGGGGAGGTAAGGTCCAACACAGTAACTAAATAATATTCTATTGCATGTGGGAAACTTGCTAATAGAGTAAATCTTAAAAGATCTCATCACAAGAAAAAAAATCCTGTAACTATGTTTGATGATGAAAGAAAAGCAAACTTAGTGTGGTATAACATAATGCAAATTTGAGTGTGGCATAATATATGTGTGTGGCATAATATATGCAAACTTGAGCCATGTGGTATAATCTATGCAAATTTGAGCCATTATCTTGTACACCTAGAAATAATATAATGTCTGTTAATTCTAACTCAAAAAAGACTTCAGTCTAGGCAAAAAGAGAAAGAAAGAAAGAAAGAAAGAAAGAAAGAAAGAAAGAAAGAAAGAAAGAAAGAAAGAAAGAAAGAAAGAAAGAAAGAAAGAAAGAAAGAAAAAGAAAGAGAAAGAAAGAAAAGGTGAGATATACATAAAATGGAATATTATTCAGCTTTAAAAAAGAAGGAAATCCTGTTATATGCTTCAACATGGGTGACCCTTGAGGTCATCATGCAAAGTGAAATAAACCAGCCACAGGACAAAGACTGAATGATTCTTCTACTATGAGGCATGTAAAGTAGAAGCAGAAAATAGAAGGGTGGGTGCCAGGGGCTGGGGACAGGAAGAATGGGGGGTTGCTGTTCAATGGGTATTGAACTTCCGGTCACGCAAGATGAAAATGCTCTAGAGATCTGCTCTATAACATCGTGCTCACAGTTAAAATGCTGTACTGCACACTTACAAATGGTTAATAGGGTAGATTTTATGTTACGTGGTTCTTTACCACAATAAAAAATAAAATTTAATTTAAAAAGGAGGGGGGTACTCGTCTTGTTTAAGTGGTAGGAGAGTAGCAGAGAGGTAGAGCGGTGTACAGACTGACAAAGGGCCACAGCCCAGCAGCAGACAATGGAGGCCGGGTTTGAAGGGACGAGGGCGGAGAGATTCAGGGATAGGAGAGCAAAGGGGAGAGAGTTGACATCCCTTATTAATGCACACTCACAGAATCAAGATGTCCAGTTTTTCAAAGAACGACTTTACAAAGGGAACACACTTTAGCAATAGTGGGTGAAGATATTTTGAGCTGGATCTTCTTAGGAGCTCTACCTGCCGCATAGGTGTTCCATTTTCCTTCCCAACCATGCCTCCCAATGGGCTTGTTTTCCTACCCCAGTGCTCAAGTGCGAAGGCTGAAAGCTCAGACACGGCTGTTTGTATAAATGGTGAAGTTGGGTTTATAGCAATTTAATCAGCAGCATTAATAATGTCACCTAAGCTTAATGATACCAATTATAACCACGGTAAACATTGCTGAGCAGCTTATAAACAGTGATATTAAAGATGAACTTCCTGCGTTTGGTCAATGCTGTTTTTAAAAAACAAAAGTAGAAGGGTTCGCGTTTTAAATATTCTCATATTCTCACTCCTACTCTGAGCCAAGAACACCACGGAAGGGCAAACTCTTGCAAGGGAGTAGCCCCATTCTTTTCTTTATCACCCATAGCTGTTTGGGCTGTTCTGCAAGGACAGATCTAAGGGTACTGCCACTCTCCCACCCCCCATAACCAAGGAAGCCCCGGGCGAGGGCGTTATAGAAGTGATCACCAGGATCAAAGACTGGATAATTATTCTGGCCCAGGAAATATTGGTTCCAGATCCTCAGCAAGTCCTGAGAAGCCCAGAGGCAAGCAAAGGGGATTTTTAAGGGTCACACAGAGAACCTACCTAAGCTCTAACCCAAACATAGCATCAGGAGCAGGACTCACCTACAACTGCTTATCTCTAGGTGGGGCTTTCCTAGGAACGACGGTAGCCAACCTCCTTTCTCCTTCTAACACGTGTTAGAGAGTCAAACATCCTCCACGAGGGATTCATGTTAGAGAACAAAGAAGACAGGGACATGGGGAAAGATTACCGGGGAGGGTTTGTGAATCCACCTGTTTCCAAGGGCACTAACCTTATAGGCATCATCCCTGCTTACAAGAGATGCCGTGTCCAGATGGACAGACTGGTGGCAGGGAAGGGTTTTTTTTTTGGTCACCTAGAAGCCTCAAAATATACTTTTGTCAGGAGACACCTCCGTCTCCAGCAGCAGAACTCCCTAGCCTTTTTTAATACAGCCACCAGGAATGATGATCTCTGTAGAACACGCACGCACGGTGTTCTATGGAGAGTGCTGTGGGCGTGCCTGTGACCCATCGTGGTGCACTAAGTGCAAAATTCTGTGCCCTGCACTTCCCCTGTCCTCCTTTTCTTCACCTCCTTCTCACCTTTGTGATTCCCTTCACAAAGGGCTCCTTTCACCTTCTTCTGGGGGTCAGGAGTGTATGACTCAAGCAAAGCAGCTCCTATCCAGGGTCCCAGTCTAGCGGGAGCGACTCCAAGGCCACTGTGTCAAATAGCTCCTGAGGACACAATTCATCCTTTCTTTGTAAATGCTGCCCCCTGGAGTTGTGCAATAGCCTGGCCCTGAATACATGGCCAGTTGTGGATCTTAAGATACCAAGACCCCAAAATACCCGCCTCCAGGGTGTTGTTTCTCCAGCCGGGTTACCAGGAAGCCTTCGACATTTCATCTCAGGCGTGTGTGGGGATCAGCCAGAGCTTCTGACATTTCATCTCAGGCATTTTGTGGGGGGAGCCCAGAACATTTCCCAAGAAAGAATTAAGGGCTTTACATCTCCCTCTGCATTCAATTCGTAGAGAGCAGGCCTCCTCTTTGCCTCTACACAAACTTTTTCAGTCTGAGATCCCCAATGACAGCAGACTCTTCTGGGTGGGGGCGGGGGTTACTGCAGTGTTTGGAAATTGTGCTGTGTGTTTTTATAGATTTGTGCATAGGTCTGGTGGTCTTGGAATTCTGCAGGCAACTCTAATAAATAAATAACAGTGCTGGGCTAAGCCTTGGGCTGAGTTAAGTACAGGATTTTCTTAGGCCAGAGTCCGGGAAAGGAATTATAGAGAAATCCACACCAGAGAGCAGGAGGTTGCAGGACACAGAGCGCTCCATACACAGGGAAGGACAGCTACCTCAGATGAAGATCTGTGACCAAGATTCAAATTCCACTGCCACCGTGAACTTGTTCTCTAGACTTCAAAACAAAGTCCTTCTGCATCTATAGGGCATCAACCATCTGGAAGGGGACTGAGAGGTTTATTTAATTATCCAGATATTTTGACATATAGGAATCCTTTTTTTTCTCCCCCTTTCCAATTTAACCCAGATGTTTGTCATCTGTAGAGAGTATCTGTGACTCAAGTTTCTCATTTGAAAACCGGGGGAGGGGGGGTTCAAGCTCAATTATCTCACAGGGATGCCCTTTATATTAACAAGAGATCCTGAATCACGGTGCCCACACACACGTGGGGCAGAACGAAACTTTAAGACCTATTGCCAGGTTAACTATTCAGCAGTGGGATCTCTAAATATAGTAGCAAGTGGCCGAGTAATTTGGAGGAGAGTTGGTGGAGAAGACAACCGAGCAAGGAAATGACTGCATTTTACTAAATGCCCTGGAAGTAATTAGCTGGACAGGGTCTTCAGGTGTAAAGATTTCAGAGCATCCGGGCCATTATGTAGTCACAGTTAATTCCTCAACACATGCACTCATTCAACAACTATTAGCTCGGTGCCTACTCTATGACAGGAACCCTGGTAGGTTCTGCAGATAAAGGGGTAAACACATGTTTCTCTTTTTTTTTTTACTTTTACAAATGAGTAATTACAGTCATATGAATTCGGTGAAGACAAGGTAAAAGGAGCCGTGATTACGAATGGATGAGTTCGGGTGGGCATGTTCTTGTTGGCACGGCTGGGTGGCGTTGCTCCAGGACAGAGGGGAGCAGGGGCCCCACAAGGCATGGCCTGGAGCGGCCAGGATCTTTCTTGCTGCCACACAAGCGGTGCTTGGTTTTACCGTGAATGCAGTAAGACTCCACTGAAGGGTACAGAATCAGAGAGAGAAGGGTGCAGAATCATAGAGAGGAAGAAACACCAGAATCAGAAGGTCTGGGCTCTAGACCTAGCTCAACATCTTAGCCAGCCAAGTGGCCCTGAGAAAGCCATCGGGCCTCCCCAGGCTCTGCCCTCTCATTTATAAAAGGGTAACACAAATAGACGCGAAATTTGGAGCTGGAGGGCACCCCACCCCAGAAGATTGTTGCTGTTGTTTGTTGTTTAAGTTCAGTTCCTTCCTAGTTTGGAAGAAAAAACCCAAGCCTTCTAATATCCATTCTGTCTGCTTTGATTACCGCTGTGATCAAAAGAAATAATGTGCATAAATACATTTTGTCAGATAAAGGATAATATATACCTATTTACTATATATAGGTATATACCTATATACCTATGACTATTACTATGATTATTTCTGACCTCTTCCACCCTGGCCACCGACTCCCACATCTCGGTGTCCCTAAGTGTTAGAGAGAGAAAAATGGAGCCATGCCTGCATATACATATGTACGTATTTATATATCTGGGTCTGGGTCTCTTTATCTCATTATCTAGATCTGGAGAGAAAAGAGGAAAGAGAGTTGGAAGCCTGACTGCAGTTCTCCGGCATTATTTACAGGGACGGGGGCACTCCTGAAAAACTGCCGTATCCCCTTGGGAGCAGTGACCTAATCAAGATGTATAATTATCTGCCTTATCTAAATGAAAGCATCATTTGAGAAATAGTAATGGGCCTCGATGTGGCTTCAATTGCTATAT
This sequence comes from Zalophus californianus, assembly GCF_009762305.2. NCBI lineage: Eukaryota > Metazoa > Chordata > Mammalia > Carnivora > Otariidae > Zalophus > Zalophus californianus. The sequence goes on from NC_045606.1 coordinate 86,008,932, forward strand.
AGTTCTCAATTGCTATTGAGCTCTCATTTGCCATGGAGTTCAGCCACTGAAGGGTAATTATAATGTTTAACAAATATATTCCCTTTGGGGACCTGATGTTAAAGACACAACATCCCTTCTCCCATCCTACCAAATTACACAGCTCTCAGGACCATTGCTACATACCCCCTAAATCACGGATGGGCGCCTTCTCTGCCTTAGCTCGCCTCTCTGCCCAGTCGGCTGCTCAGGACCACGTGGCCTCAGAAGGCATGGCAGAAATCAAGGTCAGGACGTCCAGGTGCACCTGCCTCTCATCCATAAATAGACAGGAGACTTCCTGCTGTCCCTCAGGCCTTCCTAATGAACTCCAGGAAAGCTTGGGAGAATATGCTGTATCGGTTGCTTCCCCAACCCCAGGTCCCAGGCATCATCCCTTGTCTGCAACACCGAGGTAAAAGGCTGTAGATCAGAGCAGAGGTAGGGTTCACCCTAAAAATGGAGATTGATGATACTCAGTTACTCCCCAGGACTATGGGGCTAAAAAAAGGGGGGAGGTCCTGGTTTTAGCTTTCTTTCATAGGCACATTGGATACTCTTGATAGGTTTAACAATGGCCTTCAGAACTAAATGATGCCTCTCATAAATAAAAATACAAAAATGAGCAGATTTGGAAGAGGAAAGCCACACCTGCTAAAGACATTTGCAGAGTGGACAGTGCCTTTGTCCACACTGCAGCTTAGAACATGGCACAGAGGTCTGCCTGGAGAGGGGCATGGTGGGTGTTGCCCCCAGTGTTTGGCGACTCTAGCATGCACAGTCCTGCATACCCACCGTTGTCTAGCCCCCTGCCCCTCTAAGTCAGTCTATTGAATGCATGCGGCTTGAGGACAGGGGCCACACCGGCCATATTCACCTTATGACCCTGGTGGCTGGCCTTGTTCTTAACCCTGCATAGGTGCTCATTCAGTGTTTGCAGAACGGATGCTAAATGGAGCAAAGAAGTGAGTAAATGTTTTACTGAAGCTGCCTGCTGGCCTGTTCGGAGAACTGGCCTTTATATGCACGGTTGTCTGCGCTATCCCCTTCCCCAAGGAGTCAGCTGTAATGGCCCGAGGGGACAAGCTGTTATTACACTCTAGAGATGAACTCATAGGGACCCTCCAGGGAAAACCAGGAAGAGCCAGGAGAGAGGGAAGTATCCCAAGCAGGCATCAGGCAGAGATGGCAGCCATGAGGGCTGTTCACTGTGCCATCCAGGGAGGGAAGCCAGCATCTCCAAAGGCCCCTGTGGGCCCGAGGTGCCTGGTATGAGCACTCAACGGCCGCGAGCTCGGAAACCCACTCCTGTGCCCACCATAGGTGCCTGGTGACCTCACAGAAAATGATGGATGGATTGATTTGTTTATTGGGCCTTTTATTTTGCCCAGAGCGACGGATGAATTGAGAGTGCAGGAGAGAAGGGCCTTGGGTTTGGGGAGCAGTCTGTCAGCTGCAGAGTGGCTGAGCCAGCTTCCAGTTATTAGCTCTGAAAATAAAATTTCTCTCCGGTCCTCACTCCTTTGTTGGGAGAATATTTTTTTTTCCAGCCACATTAATAAAAAACAATAACAACAAATGTGGAGAGCAGGGCAGGAGCAGGAAGGGTTAGGGTAGGAAGAGCGAGCGTGGCAAGGACCTCGTTTAACAGAACCAGTTCTTTGCCCCCTGAACACTTTGATTAAAGCCATGGACCTAAATCAAAGCTATTGAAAGGAAAAATAAAAAGATGTCTGAGAACAATTTCGTTTGCTGGAATTTTCCCTCCTGTATTCTATTATGATGGGGAGGGTGTAAAAAAAAAAAAAAGAATTTCTATTTGGCCCTCCTTTGATCTTTCAAAGTAAAGAAGAACATTAGAGAAAGAAAAAGAAGGGAAATTGACATCAATCTTGTTTCCTTTTTTTTCCTTCACTTGCATCAATAACTCAACTGGAAATGAAGTGGGGTCTGAGCAGCCCTTGAGCCCAGACTTCTCACAAATAAAAACCAGGAGCATGTCACAAGAGGGAGTTCAAAAGGCCAGTAGGTAACCGAAGACCCTCACTCAGTCACGGGTCCTGTCCCCTCCCCTGGTCCCCGTGTAAGGCACAGACAATTAGAGGTCTTGTTAGCAAGGCCAAGTCAGACCACTGTGGGAGGCACAGGTAGGTGATTGAGAGGCCTTCAGTTGACATTTCCATCTCGAACGGGTTCTCTGCAGCGCCACCTGCAGGAAGGGGCGCCTCTAGGAGGTAGGGCTGCTACACTGGTCTTGAAGAGGTGGCGGAAGGCAGCAGCACTCAAATACGACAAGGCTGCCAGCACTTGACTCATTTCTGGGCTGGAAATCTCTGTATAACTAGCCCCACTGCTCTCCGCAGAGGGCCCCGGCCTTTTCATACCAGTCTCAGGCACCTGCAAACTTCCTAGAGAAAGACGGGCACTCAGACTAAGAAACGAACACAAATGCTAGAAGTACAAGGATGAGAAGTATGCCTTCTCTTGCATGCCTAACTTGGACCGATGGAGACTAACTGCCTGGAAGGCTACGTTAAGATTGATTCTGAGGTCCAATGTGAATTTCATCAGGAAAAAAGTGTAATGATCAATGATGTCCGGCATCGGGGTAGATGAAAATGCTGGTATCACATGCCATATATGCCATCCCTGGGACATTGAAAATAGCACTAGACCTGGAGTCAAAAGCCCATGATCCATGACCTTAGGAAAGACAACTTCCTGAGCCATAGGTGTCCTATCGTTAGAGATAATACTAAGGACATGAAAATTGACATTTGTATATGGACTTTGCAATTTGTGAAACATGCTCAAATATGTTATTTCTTTTTTATTATGGTTAATGATAGAGCATAAAATTGACCATTTTAACAAATTTGTAAGCGTACTGTTCAGCAGCATGAAGTACAGTCACAGTGCTGTGCAGCCACCCTCACCATCCCCCTCCAGAACTCTCTCATCTCTCCAAACCAAAACTCTGTCCACATTAAACACTACCTCCCCATTCCCCCCACCCTCCTGACAGCTCCTGGCAACCACCATTCTGCCTTCTGGCTCTATGAATCTGACTACTCTGGGTATCTTATAAAAGTGGAATCACACGGTATTTGTCCTTTTGTGTCTGGCTTATTTCATTGAATATAGTATCCCCCAGATTCATCCATACTGTAGCAGTTGTCAGAATTTCCCTCCTTTTATTTTTTTTAAGATTTTTATTTATTTATTTGAGAGAGAAAGAGAGAGAGAGAGGGCACAAGCGGGGGAAGGGGCACAGGGAGAGAGAGAAGCAGGCGGCCCGTGGAGCAGGGTGCCTGATGCAGGGCTCGATCCCAGGATCCTAGGACCCCAGGATCATGACCTGAGCTAAAGGCAGAAGCTTAACCATCTGAGCCACCTAGGCACCCCTAGAATTTCCCTCCTATTAAAGGTTGAATTCTATTCCATTAACTGTATATGCCACACTCCATTTATCCATTCAACTGTTACTGGACACCTGGGTTGCTTTTACCTTTTGGCTGTTGTGAATAGTGCTGCTATGAACATGGGTGTACAAATAATCTGTTTAAGGGGCACCTGGGTGGCTCAGTCAGTTGAGCGCCCAACTCTTGATCTCAGGGTCATGGGATCCAGCCCTGCGTCAGGCTCTGCACTCAGTGGGGAGTCGGCTTGAAGATTCTCTCCCCCTCTTCCTCTGTCCCTCCCCCTACTTGTGTTCTCAATCTCTCTCTCTCTCTTTCTCTTTCTAAAATACATAAACAAATCTTAAAAAAAAAACAGACAAACAATCTGTTTAAGTCCCTGCTTGCAAGTCTTTTGGGTACATATCCAGAAGTGGAATTGCTGGATCATATGGTAATTCCATATTTAATTTTTTGAGGTGCCACCATACTATCACTCTCTCTTTTTAAATTTCAATTAGTAATGCTTGTTTGGAATATTTCATGGAGAGGTTGAAAGATCACAAAGAAACAAAGTTGATGAAACTCAAGTTGAAGCTGGCCAGGTATGGCCTGGGCCTGGCCAAGAACATGTGGCAAATTCCCCTCCCTTGCTGCTGCCTGGGCTGCAGTTGGCAGGCCGTCTTGCTCCAGCAGAGTACCAGGATGGAGAAGCAACAGCTTAATCCCATCCGCTCTGCCACCTGCTGGTATGCGGAGGGCATGTGGTCCCTGGGCCAGGACCAGCAAGCGCAGTAGCGGGAAAGAACATTCCGCTCATTGGCAGTAATGTTCCCCTTGGCAGGGGGATGGCTCAGATACTGCCTCCTGGAACACACACCCATGCATGGGAAGGGCAAGGGGGAGGGAAAGTTGGGGAAGGATGGGCAGCCATGGTGGGAGGAAGCCATTAGCATTTTGGTTGTGACATATTTATGCTCAGATCTTGTCATGTGGAGCAAATAACAGGATATTCTGATAGAGACTCAGCTCTCAAATAATGGGCTAAAAAGAAAGAAATGCACTGCCTTTCTTTGTTTCACAAAGGCCTTGCAGCTGGTGAGATCAGAGCCAGCCTGCCAGAGTACAAAGCTTTCGAGTTCTTGTCCTCCCCGTGATGGGGCAGTGGTTTAATGCCAGCTCCTAGCTGCCTGGACACGTCCCATCTCAGGATGCCATTGGCATCTGGGAGTGACGACTAGCTTGAGGGTCTCTTTCCATCCCCATAAAGTTGTCTAGAAGTCACCGGACTTAACAGGGCCCACCAGGGGTCACTGAGCCCATAGGCCTGCCTAGAACAGACATTAGCAAAGTCATCACAGACCAGCAGGAATTTTTCTTACTGCCCATTCTGTGGCCTTGCTCTGGAGATGCGGAGAGAGATGGTTTCTTTTCCGCACTGTCTTCGTAGTTAAATGCTGTGGTTAAGCAGACGGGCTCTGGGATACGACCAACTCGGGGTTGACGCTCAGGACTGATATTTACTAGTTTGTGAATTTAGGGAGTTAGTACAATTACTACATTGCTTCACCCTCACATTCTTCGTCTGTAAACTGGAGATAAGCAAGAATGCCTGTCTTATCTCATTGAGTGATGTAAGATGCCTGGCACATAAGAGCCCATAGCCAGTGATATGGGTTATGTCTCTCCCAGTGGAGGTGCCCTCCGGCTTGCGGAACATAGCCAGAGGCCCTTCAGTGGACGCCCACCTACGTGGCTATCCTTCCTCACACGCCCTCTGTGGGGCGCTCAGTTTCCTCATCTCTAAAATGACGGTTTGCGTCAATTAATTTCTAGAAGGCTCTACAGTCTCATGGATCCACAATTCTGGGACTGTGGCTGATGGATACAAGTACCAGGAAAGGAAGGAAGGCCATGTACATGAGGCAGAGGGTAGAGATGGAGCCCTAGATCAGGACTGCTAATACCCAGGCCATAGAGGAGAAGGAGACTCAGAGGGAGGGGATGGGCAGCAGCAAGGAAGTATTTTTTCTGCCAAGTCCTCTTAAATAGAAACCTGTATCACCAAGGAGATTGTTACAACTCTATTCCTTTGAGAACTTAAAAACTGAGTTAGCAGAGCACACTGCAAAGAAGAAAGCTGGGTGTCCTGCCACCTCTCCTTTCATATCACCAATCACAGGAGGTAGCTGCCTTCAGCCTCTCAGTCCCCTGGGTGCCTCCCTATCTCTCAGGGAGCTTGGCGACTCCCGAAGAGAAACAGCACGATTAGGTAGAAGCCGTGAACTTGTCTCAAAGATGACTGTCTCGTTACAGGGAGCATCACACTGAGAGAAATTGGAAGAAATCTGTAATCCAAGGATGAACCCGGAGGAAATGATGAGTCTGACCCATTGCTCATTATGTTCACAGCCCTACAAGATATAGCTCCGTACCTGTAGAAGGAGTCTTTGGTTCTTTTTCCACTTTCTGGGCGAGGAGGGCCTGTGTTTTAGGATAATAGACCTTGTGCCTTCTAGGCCTTGGCTTTCCTACCTTATTCAGCTAACCTCCAGCTTTCCAGGAAATCAGGAGTCACCATCTAGGAAGTAGATGGCTGGCTGGCTCGTATACCAGAAAAGGGATTCCCCCAAAGGGCCACTTACATTCACCTTGGAAAAATTAGTCGGAAAAATATTTGAGACCTCTTGACTGGATATGGAAGTGGGAGCTTTAAATAAGCCAAGGAAGAGATATCTAAAATCCCTAGAAATGAAATCCTTGCAAAATATGGCATTCCACCTGGGGGTATAGATCAAGTCAGGAACGCGGTTGGCTATGTGTAGAGGTGGAAATGTACAGCGTGGTGAGTGGCGGTGGGCCAGGCTCGAGAGACTGCACAGACCCCCTTGCCTGGGATCAGAGATTGCTCAGGAGGCTGGGCTGGTGGCTCTGCCACAGGCAGGGATCAGAGAGGTACATCTGCAGGACGCCGCAGGCTGCCCTGCTTCAGGGGGTTGGGGGGAATCATACCGCCCTCAAGAAGGACTCAAGCACAAGGGGGCTGGGGCAAGATGGCAGGGAAAGAAGGAGATGCAGAAGGAACAAGAAAAAGGGGCGGAGGTCTTAGGAAAAAAGGGTGGAGGGTGGATGGGCACGAGGTGGGGCCTGCTGGGAGGAAGTGGGGAGGGATGAAGGGAACCAACGAGAAGCTGGAGAAACCGAGAAGAAATTGTGGGGGAAGGAGGAGGCCAACAGTGAGCCCCCATGTGCAGGGAATATTACAGATGACCTGGTCTGGATGAAGGACCCGTCTGGCTGGGACAGATGACCACATATGGAGGCAGCATGTCCCTGGAGAATGAGCATCCCTGGGGACCAACACAGAGAGGGGAGGGAGAAGCCAACAAAGAGTACAAGCAGGGATGGGATGGCCAATGGGGGCCATGCCATTCAACTGAACTGATTTGACACAACAAACCCACAGTGTAGGCTTGTATTGGATAAGAAAGCCAAGAACCAGAGGCTAAAGGGCTGGCTCATGGTCCCCCCGAGGGGAGCAGTGGAACTGCAAGCCCACCCAGGTCTGCTGGCCAGGGCTCTCTTCCCCTGTGACACCTTTCTCCTAATGCTTCAGGCCCAGAAGATGGAGACCATGGAGGGGGCGAGAGGTCACAGCAGGGAGTCTTCTGGGATGACCAAGAAAACCACAGGCACAAGAAGAATAGCCAGGGGAGTGCGATGTCTTGGAAACAGGCCGTACAGCAGGGCACTGGTTGAGCCAAAGTAAACACTGATAGCATGACGGGGGTGGTCAGCATCATCTGGAGAAAGAGGGAGGGCCAAGGAAATGAGGGAGGAAGGGAGAAGACCAAGATCATTTGTGACTACTCTATTCCAGTTAACTTTATTTATTTATTTGAGAGAGAGAGGACGCAAGCACGGGGGTGGGGGGAGGAGAGGCAGAGGGAAAGGGAGAAGCAGACTCCCCGCTGAGCAGGGAGCCCAAAGACGCAGGGCTCTATCCCTGGACCTTGGGGTCATGACCTGAACCAAAGGCAGATGCTTGACTGACTGAGCCACCCAGGCGCCCCCCAGTTAGTTTTTTAAGTTCATGTGCAAAAACTATTGATCAGTCATTAGGGTGTGAGAAAAGAAAAGCCGCAAGCCGGTGTGGTGTCAGGAGCAGAGAGCAGAGGGGAAGGGAGGAGGGAGAGAAGTGGCTGCGTTCCCATAGGCCTTGCTTCCTGTCACTCTCCTTCCAGAGGAGCAGCTGCGTGAACCCGGGTCCAGCTGGCGGAGCACCCCACTGACGCGGGGGCCAGAGGAGGAGCCAGGGCCCTGCTTTCTTCTGCCACCCCTGCCCCAGCTCCAGCTCCAGCCAGCATCTGGAGGGCTCTGGAGCTGGGGCCTCAGCGGCAAGGGGGAGACGGCATGGCCCCTGCCCGGCCAACGTGGGCTCCGGGCACCTGTGCACAGGTGTGGCTTGTCCTGCCTCACTCAAGGACGCCTTGCTCTGCTCCGGGCACGGTGCCCATCTCAGCCAACAGTTGCAGACAGGGCCTGGGCTGAGGGGAGTTGACACAGATGCATCTGCTGAGGAGCCAGTCACAGCCCTGAAGGACCACAGCCTAGGCCCCCCCAAACAGCGAGGTAGCCAGAGTGAAATCTGCAGTCACCAGCCACGAGCCACAGGGTGACACTGGATTTCAAGCACTGACCTTGGGACCCACATCCCACGGTAGCAGGGGCCTGCCTTCACCCCACACACCAATCTATGAATGCCTGCAGTTCTCAGCACAGCCTGGGGGCTTTCCTGGCCGTCCTCATTTCCACCCCCTGCCCTAATTCAAATCATCCCCACTCTCCATCCCCACATCCGGCTCTCCTCGGGGTTACTGTCCTGGGTCTGCGGGCCTGATGAGCCTGGCTGCCCAGAGAGGTGCAGGGCTTCTCTGGCCCCTTCATGGGAGATGAGAGCATCCATCCCCAGTGCCTCTGCCATTCAACCAGGGCAGCTCCTTTCAACTTCTGTCTTCCCCTAGGGCAAAATCAGCAGCAAAGACAGCACTAAGCCGAGTGGCCTAAGCCCCTCCTTTGATTCCCAGGCCCCCAGAGCCACCCAGGCGCCAGGAACCTGCTAAGACAAAGCACCAGACTCCTTGCTGGTACTGTATGCATTTTCCCCTTCTCAGCAAAACTGACAGGACGAGGGAGGCTTTTCCGGGAGCTGGGCAAGCAGAGAACTCCCGGAGCCTGGGTCTCTGACTTCTGCCCTTCAACCACCACCTGGAGGAGCCTTCCAAGGGGGACAGGCTAGTGATCCCAGCGGCTCTGCTGATGGGCGAAGCCAGGGGGCTGCGTGGAAAGAAGGGAAGAGCCCCGGGTGGGTACGACAGTCACCAAAAAGAGAGAGCACCTACCCGTGTTGACAGAGAAAAACTTGCCACCGCCGTCGGCTGACACGCAGGCACTTCTGTCTGCTCTGAAACCCTTGCTCTGAACAAGGAGCTCATCAAAGAAGGGGAGTTTTTATAGACTGTAGCGGAGTAATTTTGATGCCTAGTCTGTCCGTCATGCCCCCGCCTCCCCTGGGAAGTAGGTACAAAGAGGGGTAAGCAGCGAGGCCCAGAACGGCGAGTTCGAGGCTTGGCTCCCCTGCAGGAGAGCCCAAGTGTTGGATGTCGAAGCCATAGAGTCAACCTGGGTGTCCGTCCTTCCCAGTCTTAACCCCTTTTGGGAAGCTGAGTAGAGGAAATCCAGACTCAGTCTGCCCAAAGCGCCGTTCCAGCAGGATTCAGAGAGCCTACACATTGCAACGTTGTCCCAGGCTGTGTAGATGCTGGTGGGAGACCCCGGGGAAGGAAGAGGGAGCCAGTCGGAGAGGGGTCCCCCCGGACAGCCCACCGGCCTCCACGCCAGAGCGGCCACAGTTTCTCATCTTGGGTACAGCCTCTCCAATGTTGGAGGAGCCTCTCAATGTCTCCAGCTCGTGGCCTTTGGTGATGCCCCCTGGCCCTATTTGGAATTCTTAACTTTTGAAAACATCTTCTATAAAATCGTCCACTTGGTTTTTAAAAAAATCGATACTTAGTAAAACTTGCTTTGTACTGCCCATACTTAGCAGTGCCAACTCTCCGGGATTCTGTGTGTATTACCGATTTCTATTCCTCTCCTACCACTCACAGAAGAGAACATAAATAAATGTCAGTGAGTAGCAAATTCATTCAATGGAGCCGGAAGCAGATCCTTTTCTTGGGTTCTGTTGACTCATCTTTAGGGCCCTTTCTCCCCACCCTGCTGCAGCCCCTGGGTGCTGTGACTAAGCCAGGCCATGCCCTGCTTTTAAGTATAACTATATTTCCAAAAGGGTATAATGTGTCCCAGGAGCGCACAGCCCATTTTATTTTATTTTTTTTAGGATTTATTGATTTGAGAGAGAGGGAGGGAGGGAGGGAGGGAGGGAGGGAGGGAGGAGGGGCAGAAAAAGAAGGAGAGAGAATCACAAGCAGACTCCGCCCTGAGCACAGAGCCCAACACTGGCTTGATCTTACAACCCTCAGATCACGACTTGAACCAAAACCAAGAATCAGACATTTAACCGACTGCACCACCCAGGCACCCCGACAGCCCATTTTTGCCTCGAGGGTCCGCAGGGAGGGTGTACTACGTCCTGACAGGTAATGGAAGTTGGTGCCTGGTTTGTGGGGGCAACTAAATGTGTGGGCTGTGTGTGGCTAGCCACACTGATGGGCAGAGACAGAGCAGGGGTGGGGGAGGACAGGGAAAGGAAACACTGGGGAAGAACATGGGGTTGGGGGAGCTTGACGGCTAACGCATATGCTGAGCTGGGGGAGGGGAGGCAGGTGAGGAGAGTTGGCAGTGGGCACAGGGATAGGAGCAAAGAAGGAAATGATGAACCAAGTTTTAAGTTGGCTCTGTGTTATGTATACAATAGTCACACAGGTGAGGGCAGGAAGGGAGGCCGGGAAGACAAAGAAAGGAGATACAAAGTTAAGACAAGAGCCATTTGGGTGGATGAGAAAAATCTGACCAAGAACCACCACTCCAGGAACCCCTCAGGGATGGCCCAGGACCCACCATCTTCAGCTGCCTGTTTGCTAGTCTCTAGGATCTTGAATCACTTCTTGTGAAAACTTCTCTCCGAAGACCTCACTACCTCTCAGATGGGCCTAGCTCTGTGAAGGAAGTTCTGGGATGCTGAATTCGCCCTTGTGGAGGGTTTCATAAAGCTAAGGCACTGAGAGAATTGATGGTGAAAACCAAAACGGCAGAGAGCCTCAGGAGGGAGCGTCCGGTTGGGGTAGGGTGGAGGGGGCAGGGGGTGAGAGACCATCCTAGCAGTCCTTGAAATGGAGGAAGCAAGGAAAATTCACAGGGACGGTGACGCCCTTATCAGAGCCCACGGTTGGGGCCTTCCTGATCTCATCTGTCACCCCTAGTCTACACTGCCCTCCATGCACATAGAACGTCTGGGACACCCAACCCCTGAAGAGAGTTGTAGTCCACATAAGTAGGCTGAGAAGTAACCCTGGGGGAACGGAATTGGGGAGGTAGGAAATTCAACCTGGAACGAAACCCTGCTACCATGCATTCCCAAACACAAACCATATTGTCTTTTCATTATCTGGGTCACCGCTCGGTTTAATTATTGTTGATCACTGCCTCTAGACTGACACACATCTTATCTGTGCTCCAGCCTGACTCTTACCTCATACCAATCAACTCACAGTGCTGCACTGTGACCAGACACACACGTATGCTTTGCAAAAAACTTATATTCCTGTGACACGCTATGTGGGGCCAGATGTTGAACAAAAATTTAAGTTCCTGCCAGTAAAGAGCTTAAATTTTCCAGTCCAAAAGATGCTGAAATAGGGGAAGGGGATTAAGGGATACAAACTTCCAGTTAAAAATAAGTAAGTCACGGGGATGTAATGTCCAGCACAGGGAATACAGTCAATAATATTGTGATAACTTTGTATGGTGATAGATAGTAACTCTGCTTATGGTGGGGAGTGTTTCCAAATGTATAAAAATATCCAATCACTGTGATGTACACCTGACCTAATAGGATATTGTATGTCAATTAGACTTCAATAATAATAATAATAATAATAAAAGAAGCAGAAAGGAATGACCAAGCTAAGACAGAGATGAGACCCTAAGTGGTTCTGCCGTTTTGATTTTCAAATTTCACCCGAACAGACCGCATAGCGTTCAGCATCCCCACACGCATCACACACACAATGTGGTCTGTGCCTATTTCCTCAAGCAGTTTCTTCCTCATTGCAGATGTCTTGGATACCTACGTGGCTCCATTTTGGGTAGGCGCCGGTCTTCTAAAAGAGGTGACACAGGCCCATGGCAGATCCCTCTTCTTAATGACATGGGCTCAGCTACTCCACCACTGTCTCAGGCAGGAGCAGAAGCTCTATGCTAACCCACGGGTCTTCTCTATCTTTAAATGCATCCCAGGCCAGGAGATGCTGCTCATCAGCTTCCACATTACACAGACTAGAAACCAGCATGATGAGTAGGAAAGACAAAGGCTTTTAGAACCAAACCACAAAGCTTTAAGTTCCCAGAGCCTAGAATTGAGCCTGACACACAGAAGGTACTGGGTAAGTCCCTGATGAATGAAATTCTGGCTCTGCCCTCACCAACAGAGTGGTTTTGTGTAAATTCTCAAAGCCTCATCTTTCTCACCTATGACGAGGGAAGGTTGGAAGGCTTAAAGGGGATAGTCCATGTTTGTGGGTTCAGTAGAGGGCTTGGCATGGAAAGGAGGGGAGCAGTAAGGAAACGGGCATTTTTTTAAAGTATCCGCTACCCCAAAGACACAGATGTAGTGAAAAGAAGGGCCATACACACCCCAATGTTCATAGCAGCAATGTCTGCAATAGCCAAACTGTGGAAAGAGCTGAGATGCCCTTCAACAGATGAATGGATAGAGAAGATGTGGTCCATATATACAATGGAATATTACTCGGCCATCAGAAAGGATGAATACCCAACTTTTACATCAACATGGATGGGACTGGAGGAGATTATGCTCAGTGAAATAAGTCAAGCAGAGAAAGTCAATTATCATATGGTTTCACTTATTTGTGGAACATAAGGAACAGCACAGAGGACACTAGGGGAAGGAAGGGAAAGATGAAGGGGGAGAAATCGGAAGGAGAGATGAACCATGAGAGACTATGGACTCTGAGAAACAAAGTGAGGGTTTTAGAGGGGAGGGGGGTGGGGGCATGGGTTAGCCCGGTGCTGGGTATTAAGGAGGGCACGTACTGCATGGAGCACTGGGTGTTATATGAAAACAATGGATCGTGGATCACCACATCAAAAACTAATGATGTATTGTATGGTGACTAACGTAACATAATAAAATTAAAAAAAATAAAGTATCTGCTAGCAACATCATAAAACGCTTTAATGCAATGCCAACGATAAAATGCTAAACATTTATTGAGCACTTACTATTGCCAGACACTTTTCTAAGAGCTTAGAATCCGTTGTCCTTTTTAATCTTCACTATACTGTGTGGCTGGTGAATATCAAGATCTCCATTTTGCACGGGCAATGAGCCCAAGTTTCAAAAGTGGCCAGGGCATGACAGAAGAAGTAATGAGGAAGCCAGTAGGGCAGGCGACGAGCCCTGGCCCCCTACGAGTCCTCATTGAACTTCACTGCTGAGCTAATCCCCAGTCCCAGCTACCAGTGACCCAGTCATTGGCCAAGCCCAGTCTTGCAATGTCCTCCCCAGGGTCTGCAGGACAAGTCAAGAGGGAGGGAGGGGAAAGGAGACCATCCTTTGCAGGCTAGGCTGCTGAGTTCTAGATGCACTGAGTGTGAGTTGCTGAGACCAGGTGGCATTTCAACTTGTTTGGGTCATGAACCCCTCCTGGAGTAGGAGGGCCAGACACACACCCACCTTTCTGGCTTGTCTTACTCCCCAGCCCCCCGCCCCGCCAAATCCTGATCACATGATTGCTCTGAAACTCAGGAGCCTTTTGAAGTCATTGTGTTCAGACTATAAAACACATACACACAAAACCGCTGGCCTTCATTAGGGGGAGAAAAAGCTGTTGGATGGTTTGGCTACGAACTGCTTTTCAGCTTTTTAGCAGTGGCTTTAAATAATGAGGCACCCGTGGAAGTAAGGAGGTGGAGGAGGGGCAATACAGCAGCAACAAAAGGGAGGAATCTGGGAAAATGGGAAACTTTCATCCAAGATAAGAAACCCTTACGGCTCTTATTAGGCTTTCTGCTCAGTCAGGGAGGTCCCCTGGCTTTAATAAAATCTCATTTTCCCCTTAAACTGTCCCATGTGGTAGGGGCCCAGAGTTTAATGGGGATATAAGAGATGATTCCAACCTGCGGCTCAGGTGGCTGGGCCCCCACCCCACCCTCTGGCCCAGCAGCTGGGATTGATTGCAGTGCCGCCGGTCCAGTAACACACCAGCCATGGCACATCGGAGATCAACTCAAGCCATTTCATGCTGACTTGGGCCGAAAAAGATGGCGGCCTGGCTCCCATGCATTCCCGCATTGAGAAAGGAGAAGCATGTCCTGGTCTTTATTAAGAGAGAACCAAAGAGTAATTTGACCCGTTTCAACGTGTGATTTATTAGAGGGCATGTGCATTTGAAAGACTCCATGGCTTTAATCCATGCCTGAGTCCTTAGGGTTCCCATCAGCATTGGATGGCTGTGTTCATTAGGAGCTGCCAATTGTAATGAACTCATCTCTCCTGTCACATGCAATTCTACCTGGGGGTCTCACTCTCAGTCTGAGGGGCTGATCCTCCACGCCTAATACCACATGACAGACTCCTTCCCCAGACAAGCGGGATGTCAAAGGCAAAGCTGTTGGGAGATGCCAGGCCCAAGATGCCCGGTGGAGACTGAGGGGAAGGTAAGCATAAGCAGGTCGTAATTAGAAGTCACCGGCGGGTATCAGAATACATCCATCAGAAACCTGTAGAGATAAACATGCCCAGAGTCTTCGATGGGCACTGGTGGTGGTGCTGGGCTTTTCTTCCACGATAGCAAAAGGCACACAAGTTGCTAAGCGCTCGAACCCTAATAACCCCAAGACAAGCAGAAAGGCCGTGACTAGCAACATGGTCTTTACTTCTAGGCAAATCTGTGTGAAGCCCTTGCACCAAAAGAGAACATAAAATTTTCATCTCACAATGGACCAGAGAAGACTTCCCAGAGGAGGTAACATCTGATCCGAGGAAGCTCCTAGAATAGTCAAGAGAGCAGGAAAGATGTTGTAGACAGAGAAAGCAAGATATGCTCAGTCAGAGGGGTGGGGAAACAGCAGGGCCTGCCAGGGAGACAAAACACAATTCAGAATCACTGGAGTAAAACCAATGTGGAGTAGGGGGGGCTTTGCATGGAATTTAGAAAGGAAAAAGGTTCCCAGGAACCAAGAGGGGCAGAGAGCAATATTTCCTGCCAGTTCACATGCTAGAAAAGGGTGGACGGTAGGGTTTGTGTCCCAGTTCCACGGGCATGACCTCAGACAAATGCCTGAACCACGAAGCGCCTTGGTCTCCTCCTCTGTAACGTAGGAAGGGCCACCTGCCTCCCAGTGTTGCCATGAGAATCAGATGTAGATAGGACCATGGAGAATGGAGAAATCCAAGGGGCTTTATTCCTCATTACCAGGCATGCCGGCATTGGCCCAGAGGCTGTACCAAGTTTGCTGAAGAGTCCTTGGAGTTGACATGCTAGGGAAAAAATGATGCCCTACGCAGTGAGGCAGAGCACGAGACCATGGGTGCGGGGGCACAATGCAAGAGTAGCCTTGTTCACGGCGTCCCAATCAAGTGTACCCAACCTGGCTTCCTCAAATACCTTCCTTTGAAGGGTCTTTTTTTCTCTTTTTGAAGGCCCTTCAAACTCTGTAATGACAGACAGTGATGTCAGGCAAGGCGCTTTCATCGAGAAGCAACTAGAAGGAACAAAATTGCTGCTGCAAAATCGCTGCTTGCAGGAAGTGATTTGCTCAGTGATAACTATTTCTCAGGAGCCCGATCAATCACTGTTCAGACAGGAGAGGCCTCCCAGCCTCCTCATGTCTCCATCCCACAGTGGAGGCAGCCCATCACCGCTAATTTCATCAGGCAGGCCCTGCCTGCGACTTTGGTCTGGGTTTTGGATCAGGAGACATTGTCCCCTTGTGTGTGACTGTTCTAGAAAGGACATAAGCTGAATGTCACCTTGACCTGACACGGCCCCACCCGCACCCAGGCTTCCCTGTGCCTCTGCCCTTCCAGGTCAACCTTCGGTTTTCCGGTGGGAAGCAGAGTCAATCACCTCCCTGCTTTCCGTGGGAAGCGCTAAATCCTGCCGTGGGCTGTGTTTGCTTACAGAGAAACTTCTCTTGCCTGCATCGCTCTCTCTTCATCAAACATGAATGCCAGCAAAATCTCCTCTCCCAGCCTCATGAATTTTGTAAAAAACAAAACACGGGGAAAAAAAGTCTACATGGTACTCCCCAGATGTTCTCGATGAGACATTGGGAGGATCTCTCTCCATGTCTGTCTCTAGGTAGGCAAGGCTAGTTAGGAAGAGCCAGTGAATAGGAGATGCTTCTGCTACAGAACAGCAGTCCAGTAGCCTTGTTTACTGGGACCCAGTTGGAAAAGAGCCAGGGCCAAAAATAAGTGAGTTCTCACCTCCTCCTACCATAGTTGTTGTAAATGATTCCAATCCTAAAGATCATTTTTCCAAGCCAAATGCCCTCTGCCTCCTGTTTATAGACTCTCATAGGATGGCACTTACAGAAGGTGTTTCTCTGATAAGCACAGAGCTTTTCCAGACAGAGGCTTCTTTGAGCTCAAAATAAAAGAAGGAAAAGAAGAGAGAGCGAGAGAGAGAGCTGGGATGATCACCTCCCCCTGGGAGAGAAAACCTGATGTGGCTTGCTCCCCACCTGCGGTACCCACACATCTGCCCGGCAGCACCCACGTCGGGGGTGCCGGGGCCTCCCACCTGGGGACACAGCTCTTCAGCTGCACGGCATCCATGGCACCTGCCTCTTCCCCTCCTCAGCTCCGTGCTTCGCTGCTAGGAGAGACCATTCGATTTCCTCCTGCCCCTCAGAGGCCACCAGCACAGAACCAAGAGAGAAGGTTCTGCTTTCTACTTGCAAATCCCTTTGCTCTCCAGGAGTCTGTCTGCGTGAAAGTGCGGCTGGTGGTAGTAAGAACGTGAGCGACCCGGCACTGAGGACAGGAAAGAGCTAAGGTGGCTGGCGTGACAGAGCACTGTATCTCATGACACTGTCTTGGAAGAGAGAAAAAGAAAGGAAGACATACCCGGGCTCTGGAGCTTCAGGACTATACTCCTGGGTGCTTAGAGGAGGGAGAAAGGCCATGAGAGAGCCAATGGCCTTTGGAGCAACCGTCTCACTTGTGTTAACACTGCACCACTCTCCTGAACAGGAGGAGAGGAGGCAGGAGGGACAACCTGATGACTCCATCTCTTGCCCCCACCATCACATGCTCCTGGTAAAACCACCTATGCTATCACTTGAGTCCTCCAATTATCTCGTTTCTGTCAGAAGCACTGACGTTATTCTCGAGTCGCGACGCTACCTGCAAGTGGGCACTGTTATGGCTCAGTGTCTTACACAGCAGAAGTGATTTTTCTCTCATGTGCCGGAGGCTTAGCGTTCTCAAGCCATAAAAATAGGTATTCTTCCCATTTAGAATTAAAAACCTGCTGTAGGGCAAAGAAGAAGAGTATTTAATTCAGAGTTCTCACCACCTCCGGCACGTGGCTGGGATAAGGTACGTCCCGGGCGATTGTTTCTCAAGATTTTGGTTGAAGACAAATCTCTCTAATATGGAGCTACCACTGGAGATCAGGGTGGTTTGTGGAGGAGGCATGCAGCATTCTGTGCGGTGGGCCATCCCTACTCCTCGGCAGCGGCAGATTTCTGCAGACTCTGCCCAACCCTGACTATAGGAGGCCAGAAAAGTACCCTTGCATGCTCCCCATTCCCTGAAAACTACCAGGGTCCAAGAAGTTTCATGGATAGCAGCCAAGGGAAATCACTAACTTGGATCCATCATTTTACTTTTCTGGGTCTCAAATCTTCATTTGCAAAAGGGGGTTTAGGGAAAGAGAAGGAGTATGACTTAAAATACTCTAAGTCCCTCCCACCTCTGATTTTCTTTGAACCACTGAAATTTGGAATTCCACTCAAGGGTATTAGGATATACCTCTAGTTGAGATGTAGTCTACTTTAAGCCAAAGTGGCGGCCCACACCATTCTGAAATGGGTATCTGTCCTCTTGTTTAAAACTTCTGAAATGGTACTCGCTTTGGCAGCACATACACTAAAACTTCTGAAATGGCCATTAATTCTCTTATTTATAACAACGGTCCATCAAATGTGGGGCTGAAAGTTCCCCAAGACTGGAGATGTTCAAGTGTAGGCTAGGTTGTAATCCGGGAACTTGGCTGGGTTCTTGGCTGAGTTCTGGCTTGGGCAAGGGTGTGTGTCTATTGCAGGAGTGGGTATACAAGCATCCAAGGAGTGGTTAAACAAGGCAAATTTGCTTTCCTTTCTCATTCTGGGAGCCTATGATGCAGAAGAAAGCTAGGACTTAATTCATGCAAACCACACTGCTGGGGAGGAAGGAATGGAGGCAGCATCTCAAAGTTCTGTCTGAGAAGCATCCCTCTCTCCAAAGGCTCCGTGGCTCTGTCCTTCAGCTTCCCACCGGAGTTGGAGAGTACATCCATGGAAACCCTGCTTGCATCCGTCCTTACACTATGGCCTGCTGGAGAACAGGGATTGTGCTTTACCCTTTGATGTTTCCCCAGGTGACCAGCATAGTGCCAAGAACATAATCACCATTAATCCAATGTTGGAGGAAAGAATAAAAGAATAAAGGAAGAAACAGTCTTGCCTGAATCACAGACCATCAGTGACAAAGTCAACATTAGATCACAGGCTTCCTGAAACCCCGGGTACAGCTCTTCATGCTAATTCTGCAAATTTCACAAGCAATGAAAGATAGCATCTATCTTTAGATCTGGGGTCGGGACCGGTGCTTTAGCTCTTGCCTGACCTTTACTACTTGCGCACGCAATCTTGGAGCCAGCCACTACCAGCTCCGAGCTCCACGCCCCACGCACACTGAGGTGGGACTCACCACATCACATAAAGGTGCTGACTCACTTACGGCTTGAGAATTGCCTGCAAGTTGCTCAAACTGGCCCCATATGGGATTGCAGGAGTAGAAGCAGCCCCTCCCCTTGGGGCTTCTGGGAACCACAGACAACTTTTTTAATGAACCAAAATACCAAAGAAATGACCCTCTGGACCATTGTTACCTATTGCTCAACTCCCCACAGAGAGCCGCCTGTGGAATTTGCAGCGTTGTGGTCACGTGTCAGGTGCAGCAGGGTAACCACCTCTATGGTAACAACCAGGAGACATGCTTACCCAGCCTTCTCCCCCAGGGAGCTTGTTCTTCCCCCACTGTTGCCTTAACTGCCCTGGTCTCTGCAAGCCGATGGCTGGATTCGAGAACCTGCCCTGGATGCATAGTGAGGCTTGGAGGGAGCCGATAAGGTGATGAGGGAGCCCTGCACCCCTTGTCTGTTGTCTAAGTACAGAGAGCTGCCAGCCTCGAATTTCATCACCCTGATTTCAAGAAACCTACCCACATTCCAAGAACCCTGGAAATAGGGAGCAGGTCCTCCACAGGGAGGCTGCAAAGGAGATGGGATAGATTTTAAGTTTCAGGGGAGGGCCACGTGGGAGTGAGCTCTGAGGGGTTTTGGCAAAGTCAGCGTAGATGATGCTTTAGCTCGGCGAGCATCAGCATCACCTGGAGAACTTGCTGCAGTTCCGACGGCCGGTCCCCAGCTCTAGAGTGCCTAGAGGCACTCTAGGGGCCAGAACGTGCTTGTCTAACAAGTTTCCAGGTGATGCTGATGCTGATGCTGATGTCCAGGAACCACAGCCACAGGGGACAATAGGGTTAATTCGAACTACAGGGAACTAGGCAAGAGAGAAACCAGGAAGAACTTCCTACAGCCAGGCTTAGGAACAAGGCAGGAGTTCAGGTTACTGCAGACAGTTGGGAAGTCTCCCGGGCACGACGCTTATGTTTCTGCATTGGGTCTGAGTCAGTCCTGCTTCATTATGGCACAGCTTTATCTACCATGGGTTCTCTTTATATTCAGTTTCTATGCGAGACTAGAGCATCTCCTACGTTCCAAGCACTGTGATAGTTGCTATTATATACAATCACACATGTGATTTGGGGGTTGATTGTTGGTTTTTCCTCCTGTGTTACAGATGAGGAAACCGAGACTCAGGGACTCCTACAAAGTCCCTCAGCTGTTCTGACATAGAAAAGGATTCAAACGCACATCTCCAGTCTCACCATATCTTCTTTTAGGTGTGAGGCAAGGGAAGGGCTGCACAGACCAGGATTTTCCTAAATACCTACAAGATGTTTAAAAAAAAAAAAAAGTGATCCAAAATGTGATCCCCTGGTCAAATACGTTTGGAGAAAACAAACGCAAACAAACAATTTACTGATAGACTTTTCGGGTTTTTTAATATACTTAAGTGTAGAGTGAATCTCAAAGAGGGGGCTAGACAGCATTTCTCAAATTTGATCCAACATTTGTTTTTTAGAGACAGAAAAAGAAAGGCAGGGGAGGAGCAGAGGGAGAGAAAGACAGGATCTCAAGCAGGCTCCCTGCTCAGCACAGAGCCGGACTTGGGGCTCGATCTCATGACTCTGAGATCCTGACCTGAGCCGAAACCAAGAGTCAGACGCTTAACCGAGTGAGCCACCCAGGCACCCCTAATCTGATCATTTTTATTCAAAAACATCTATTTAAATTTCAAGTGATGTTACAGTTATGCAAAACACAGTCTGGTAACATCTGGCATCGGTATTAATAAGGCAAAGAATTTATACCACAAGCCCATATTCTACTTCACACACACACACACACACACACACACACACACACACACACATTTGGGGTAAACATGTGGACCATGTCTGATGTGATCCAAGGCAGAGAAGAAGAGAGAAGAACTTTCCAGAATCCTGTACCATTTGCCCAGGGCACAGACGTCTAGTGGAGGGTCCAGACACAGCCCCCTTGCAACCTGCAGCCCCTCTAGGGCACAAGAGAAAGGGGCCTGGCTGTCATCCGGCTAACCTCCCCTCTGCACCTCCCCAGGCTTCCTGAGCCAGAGATCCCAACTAGAACCGTTAGTCATTGCAGCTTCTTTCAATCAATTATTCACACTTCTATCTGTTTGCTTGCATTGAGGGAGAAAAAAAGAAAAAAGTCACAGGGATGAGAAATATGAGGGAGAAGGGGAAAAATGAAGCCAGGGTCTCTCTTCTGTGCAGGGCATAAGGATAGACCTGTCCTGAGCTTTCTGCGTTGTCTGCATTTGCCATCTCTGATTAAGCAAACTGCGTGGAAGTTCCTTCGTTCCCCAAAGCTATAAGAAGTGGAAGCAAAGTCCACAGCCGATCTCAGGGGTCGCAAGAATGCTGTCCCAGGGCCCAGGGAGAGCCTCTTGAGGCTGTTCGCCATGCCTGCCTGGGTCATAGGGGAGCAGCTGAGAAGCAGGAATTGTGCTGCGGCCGGTCCCATGTCCGTCCTACAGCCTGCTCCACGCTCCGAGTCTCGCTCGGGTAACCCAAGAAGGGCTGTTCAGCCAAACGTGGGATTTCTTCGGCAGCGCCTCCCAAGCCTCCACGAGCCTTTTGCCCTAAGCATGCCTCATCAATTTTGTCAAAATGATCAAGATTTTAAATTGCTGTGTGTGGCATTTTGCAAATGGAGATTGCTATGGTATCAGCTCATTAATAACAGAGAGAGTATTGGCATGGTCTGCAATCATGGTTATTGCTATCGAAATTATCTGCAATGATATGTTATCCTTTGTATCCAAAGACAATGCTGCTAACACAGTCCAATAAGTGCTTATTTTCCATTGCATAGTTATCATATATCGTCCGAGCTACCCATATATTTGAGAGTGCGGTATCTATGTGCGTGTGAATGCGCACATGTATGTGTGCATGTATTCATATAAACATACACACGCACTAATATACACACACACAAACGTACTTACATATTATCATGTTCCCGAACTGTTTCTGTGTGTGCCTTTGTAGTGTTTTTTTCCCTAGATAAGAATGCAAGTTCTTCTGGGCAACAATTTTCCTTTGTACTTCCTCTGTATGATCCTGCGTTCAAAACTGGGTGCATCCTTCACAGGAAGCCCTTAAGGAATCCTAGCTGTCTGGTGGATTTCTCCCAGCAGTGGGGGAAGGCCCATGCTGATCCCTCCATTCACACATCCTCTCTCTGGGACCCACTCATGCCACGTGTCAACGCGATGGCCCCACCACCAAGCAAACCCACTGACCCACTCAGAAAAAGATCTCCTCACCACTGGGTCAGCTGGCTGCCTGACTGCAGACCTCAGGCTGAATGTTGGCATTTCAAACCCTGTCAGTTCTCAGACCTAGATGTTACCTAAAAAATTCTCCAGGATTTTTTTTCTGTTTTTTTAAATTTTGTTTTTTTCCATTATGAGAGCAGTAAGTGCTCGTTAAAGAAAACTTGAGAAAATGTAGATGAATAGAGAAAATAAATTACACCTTGTCCCATTTTCCTAGTATGACTATTGTTAGCATTTTGGTAGATTTCTTTCTAGTTTTTATTTTGTGCATTATAAAAAGTTTTAGTTGTATTGTGCTTTTTTGCTCATGTTTATTGCACAAGAATTGGTTCCAATACTGGCATTTACAAACTAAGTTTTTAGTGGCTGCATAATATGCCAAATTTACCTAACCATTCCCCTATAAATGGGTCTTTAGATCAATTCCAACTTAGCCAAACAATGCTGAAATATGTATCTTGGTGATGAGTACCTTTTTAAAAAAATTTAGAATTGATTCCTATAAAAAATTATTGCAAGTTCAAAGGACCTGAATATTTTTAATATTTTTGCTAAATATTTACAAATTGTTTTCCAACAGTGTTGTACTAGTTAAAATTCCCAAGAGCCATGCTTCACAAAAGCAAACAGCCAGCTTCATATCTAACTCCTGGGACTTGTTTCTGAAGAACTGTTTAAAATGCTTTTGACTCCTTCAGAGTCTCTGTTTACCTATCCTTCTGCAGCCTCAGATGGCCTGTTACAGCCTTGGCCCCCCAGATGCGGACAGTCTGACATAGAGGGGGTGCCACCTCCCCCAAGAACGCTCTAGTTTGGGGACTCATTTCCAGTCCCAACTCTGGAGCAACCACCCAGACTGAGTTTCTCAAGGACGCTCCTGCCCCATCATCTCCTGTGGACCAGGGAGGTCTGGGCCACCATAGGCAGCATCACACTGACGTGCATCCCACAGGGATCATCCGGGGCTTAGTAAGGTGGTGCTTAGCACAAGAATGAGTTGTAGTATTTTCAACTGTTTCAAGTAATCAGATTACTGCATCAGCCTCTAACTTTACATTTTTGCCGTCATGCATTCTTCACCTACTAGCAATTAGGGAAATTATGAAAGCTTATGATACCAAGTATTCTCACCCCCTTCTCCATGCCCCTTCTCCTCCCCAGCTTCCCTGCCTGAGCATTCTGGAATTGTACTGGTACTGGTCACGCAAGAGATGCAGTCATGCCCAGCTGCGGCCCCTGGCGTCAAAGAAAAGAGGCTGGACGACACTGACTAACTTTTCTGTTGGTTCTCTCCTACTCCAGATGCCAACAGAGCTTTAGCACATGAGATCAGCCTTAGCATGTGCTTCTAGCTGCCTCTTTCTTTCCTATTGCAGAGGCTGGTGTGGTTCTGAGCACTGAGGTAATTACTTAATGCTACAGTAAGGTGGGCTCCATCCTCCCTGCCCTGTGCATGCACACACACACACACACACACACACACACACACACACACACACACACACACAGTGTTAGGTGCTGCGGCAGGCTGCAGAAGTGGAGATCATCCCGTCCTATCAGGAAAGACAGAACACCAGGTCGAAGAAACAACGGCATTCTGATGGGGGAGTCCGTTTTGTTGAAACACACAGTGGTGGCACAAAAAACACAGACCATCCCTGAGCTCCAGGGGCCAGGAGCACCCACTGGGCCTGGGGCAGGGAAGAGAGACCAGCTACCCAACCCGAGCTCAAAGCTAAGCAGGGAGACCCTCTCAGAAGTCTTTTTTCCCTAGGGATGTGCAGTGGCAGAATACAAGCACCGTGGTCATCCTGTGTAGATGCTGGCTCTCTGTTTCCATTTTCCAACATCCAAAGCAGACAGTATGCTAAGCAAATCCACGCAGCTCTGAAACTTTTCTGTTTGGTTTTAGCTAGAGAGGAGGATCTCCAGAGTAATTGTTGCTCTGAGGAATCTGGGATCCATCTGTAGTGGGGGGCAAGGGGGCCGGTATAGGGAAGAGGCTAGTACCAGGCATCTAAATAAGATGAATCCTTTTAGTGTCTTAACAGACGTGGACTGTGGTACACAGATGTGGTCATAAAGGCCCTTCTTCCCCTTCTCCTTCTCATTTTCAATAAATATGCGTACAAAAGTTCAGCTTCACAAAATATGTTAAGAGGGTCAATGGCCATAGTCATAACAAGGCGGTAGTCATGGGTCCAAGCCCTGGATCAACCAAATAGCTTTGCTTTTGTTCCTTGGCCGTGGACACCACCCCCAGCCCCAGGCACCTGTCTGAGGAAGATACATGATGGTATCTGTCTCAGGCAGTGAGGGAGAACAACCAGGGTAGGTTGGTTCATCCCCATCCCTGAAAGAACAACTCAGAACCCCACCTTCTCAAGCACCTCCTTTGATACAAAGGCTAGCCCGTGCGCACAAACATTCTCAACGACAGGTCCTCCTGTGGCCAACATAGAACATCATTAGCAAATTGTACAAATTGAAAGGTAAAGCAGCTTTGGGTCATCTAATAAATCACAGGCACAAATAAAAATCTAACCACTCAATTAAATCCGGCTTAGCTGAAATCATCTCCTTTTGAACACTGGAGTGGCTGATTTCCAAAGGATGTAAGGAGATCATTCAACACATGGTTATTCACTATCAACCCCTTTTCTCTGTGATTTTCAAACCTAATTAGCATTTAGTGAAGACGGTGAGATATTCTGCAGGGCTTCTATCACTGAGGGATTACCTCTAGCTCAGACTAGGGGAGCATATAAAATCACTCTGTGAAAAGGCACTGGTGGAGGGGATCCACGAGCTGCCCAACATTGGGCCAAGCATCAAGGCTGGAGGATGGAAGAACGAAGGCCAGCTTTGAAATAAATGAGCCTTGCCTGCCCTGCTCCCGCCCCAGGGTCATCCCCACCAGTCCTGGCCAGCATTCGTGACAGCCCAGAGTGGGCCAAGTACAACAGAGACCGCGGCCGCAGGAAGCAGACTGGCCTGTGTTTTCATCTCTGACCACTCCCCCAGCAGTCCCAGGCCTGCCAAGTGACCGCAGGTCAAACATGGGCGGGCTCCAGCTGGCCCCGTTCCTGCTGTGACTGCACTTAGGTTCATTAACACTCAGCCCTCCCCTGTGGGCATGCGAGGCAGGGAGCCTTGTCACTGGCCTGTTTCACAGCCTGGCTTTTTCTTTCTCAGAAGTGGGGCAGGTGGTTGCCACAGTGGAGTCAAATCCTGCTCGGGGCCGAGGGGAGTGGGCTGCTCAGTCCCAGTGTGGACGCCCGCAAGGCAGCGTGCTCAGAGGCTCTCGGGCTGCCAATCTCTCTCGTTAGCTAGTTCAGAGGCTGAACTCTCCCGATACATTAAACCTTTGTCTGAAATACCCAGAATTCTGCCTGGGAAAGAAAACACTGCCCGTGGAAAACAGGCGAGGTGAGGAAATGCCAAGGACCTGGCTGGGGTGGGGGTAGGGGGTCCTCTGCAGGGATCATGTGCCACCAGGGTCAGTCCCACCCAGACAGACACTTTTGTACAAAAAGTACAAGAGCTGCAGAGAATCAGAGAATCTGAGAGACTGCAAAGCATGCCAGAAGTCATCTAGTCCCCTGCTTCTCACCTTATCCGCCCTGAAGAGCTATTCTGTGACGTTTCCAACCCATTGTAGATGGGTACTTTTGTCAAAAACTGCAAAAAGAAATTACTAGAAAAGTGAAATTTTAAAAACACTAAATGCAAACCACCGACCACAGTCTGGGATATTGCAGCGATGTCAATTGCTCTATGAACTTCCAAGGGCTTGCTCTCGGTGGCGGTACCCACGACATTGCAGACCATTAACAAACAGTTCACGCAATGCATTCGGAATAGCACTGACCTAGACCTTTGCTCCAAAGGGTGGTTCAAGGGCCACTATTATCAGCATGACTTGGGAGCTCTTTAGAAGTACAGGATCCTGGTCGCCCACCCCAGACCTACTGAATTGGAAACTGCATTTGCGTGCAATCCTTGGCTGATTTAAGTGCACGTTCAAGTCTGAGAAGCACAGGGGCAGACCAGGCTCATGCGTTAATAGATTACAAATGTTTTCCTCACATCCAAGCCTTACTACCCTTCCGAGGATCTTTGAATACAACACTTGAGATCCTTACTGTTGAAGCACCTTGACTCAGGTGGGGGAGGGTAGAATACTCAGCAGAGTCTGCAGGCTGATAGATTCCATGCGACTTAGGTAACTGGGGCCAGGGTGGAGGAGAAAAGTGGAGGGTTCCATGGAGCCCATTTGTGGCTGGACAGCGCGGGGGCTCAGGAGCCTGCGGAGAATGAGTGTGCTTGCTTGCCAGATCTACAATGAGCCCAGAAGGGTGAGCACGGGGGTGAGGGATGCTGATGCATCTGACTTTGGAAAATCTGGCACTTCACCAGGGTCCAGTGGGGAGTCCAAGGTCACGATGTTGGAGGAGACGACCTGATTCCACAACCGAGAGGGGGGCCTGCCCGACCGGAGACAGAAGCACGTTTATTGAGATCTTGTCTGCTTAGCTGCTTGACTGGCTGCAAGGAGTCTGATGATCATTCTCCAGGGCTCTGCGCCCTCAACCAGAACCGTGTTCCTAATGTGCTTGGTCATTAAGGGCTCTGTGCGCCCCACTCTGTCTCCAGCAGTGTGTGAGAGAGGCCAGCAGCCCCCAGGGGCCTGTTTTCTGCTCCCCTCCTCCAGCCTGTGTCTGGGGCTGCAGACCCACTTCAATCAATTCCCACTGAGGAGCAGCCCTGGTCCTTAATTAAACATTGAACACAGGGGAGGAGAGAAGTCATGGCCCCATTAGACCCGCCCCAGGAAGTCACGAGGGACAAGCACTGAGTCCCGAGAGCCCCTTAACTCTGGGGTCAGTGTGGGTGCAGCTGTTCTTGGGCTCCCTTACCTGGGTGCCACCGTCCATGGCCCACCTGCAGGGTCACTCTCCCTTCAGTCTGACCCTCATGGGACTCCTCTCCCCCTTCACCTAAAATCATCAATTCATAGAGCTGGGGGGACCTTCGGAACCAGGTCCCAAGGAGCCAAGTGTCTTGCTCACAGTTGCCCAACTGGTTTGTGTTGCTGCCTAAGACAACACAGGAAATGTGGGATTGGTGAGTCACTCACCCATACCGATCCCAGTTCCCAGACGGTCCACCCCACCGACAGTTCTTGGACCCCATATTTTTCAAAAGAATCTACCTCCAACTCTCGGTTTTGATTCAGAGAAAATGGTCTCCTTATTAACGTATTTCCTCTGGTCCCATATCCAGCCGTTTGAAGAATAAGTCATAAGGAGGTTCACCCAGAGGGGTTCCCAGAGGCCTCAGGGCCCATATTAGGGCCACAATGGCTTCAACAGTGGCCAAAGCAGGAACTGTGTTGACCTCGGGTTGTGGGATTCAGGACCCACTCAAGCCTGGGGCTCATCAGATCAACCTGCTTCTCTCAGCCCTTCTAGTTCCGGGAGATTCTAGGGAGAACTGGCCTTCATTATTCTATGTGCTTCAAAGTGGGGCTTCTTCCTGTCAAGTTCTATAACGTATAAGAAGAACCTGACTCACATAAGCAGTGACAAGCAGCTCAGAGCAAAGGTGATGGCCTTCTCAGAACTCTGGCTGGAAATGACAGCATTCTCAAAAGGAAAGGCCCAGCTGCAAATACATCTCTCGCTAACTTTTCCCTTGGACAGAGAGAGCGTCAACACATGCCACAGCATGACCCTAGATTCTTTGTCCCATGTGTCCTCACCTCCTTTCTCACCAGCAACACTCCACCCTCGGTGTTTCCTAAGAAATGCTAGTCTCCCCCCTCGCCCCACCCCCCGCCAGCATTTCAGCATACTCTTGGGATTCCTTGAAAGTTAGCTTTTCCTTCCTCACATTGGTTGGACATGACATGGGCAAAGGCTTTCCTTTTCTCCTTTTGTGCTTTTAATCTTGGAAAAGGATGCCTGCAATAAAAAGGGAAATTCTTTTCCGGAGACTCAAAGGTCAATGGAAGAGAAGACCCTGGAGCTGGAAGGCACGTGGAGAGTGAGCTCAAGTAATTTCTCCCCGGAACCACCGGCCTTAGGGTGTTTCCCTTTTGCCCCACCCTTCTCCTTCTGAGCAAAGCAGAGGAATGACAACATACTCCAGTTGTTTCTGCTCCTCTCCCAAACACAGCATTATGGAAAGGGGATTATGTCCCAAGCCAGGAGTATGGAAGGGCACCAGAAGCTGGTAGGAGCAGGTGTGTGGTATCCACGTGTGTGTGGCCATGAACCAGCGCGGCATCAGGTAGACAGACCACATGTGGGAAATGCAAGGGAGTGGGGGATGTCCTGCATCAGGGCCAGGATGGGGAAAATCCATGCTGGACAATCCACTTCTCTTACTCGAGCTTCCCCATTCTGGTTTCCATACTGGTACGAAGGAGACTAGCAAGGGATATTTAAGAGGTTGGTAGAATCTCCGTGAGACTATCTTCTGCTAGTGGGGATGACATGTGTTGAGACATTTCAGTTATTTCCCTGACTCCCAATATGAACTAAAGGGAAACCTCACAGGATAGTGTCAAATCCCGGGGTTGGGAATGTGAGGGACCCTCCCCACCCTTGAACCTGAAGGAGAAAGGGGTGGGAATGGTTACTGGAAGGTGAAAGGAGAAAGGCACCCATGGTAAGCTTGAGAGAAGTGATTGTAGGTAAAGGATGCAGCCAGCCCGAGTCTACCCAGGAGAGAATGGGAGGAAGTGGTAGGAGTCAGGACCTGGGGAACAAATCCCTCCACCTCTCACTTTTCCACCCCAATCTCCTGCCAAACTCCTCATTGTTCAAATCAACTGGCAGTCAGAGGCAAGGGAGCCCACCGAGGTGGCCTCTATGGTCTACGGAAGCTGCAGAGGACCTGGGGCACGAACAAGACAGGGGCGGACATACATCACGGCATGATGTGGGAATCACTTCTATTTCTGTCCTCCTTCTAGACCTCAAGCTCCTTGACGGTAAGATCCATGTGCCCTGTGCTCAAAGGA
Organism: Zalophus californianus; assembly: GCF_009762305.2. Classification (NCBI taxonomy): domain Eukaryota; kingdom Metazoa; phylum Chordata; class Mammalia; order Carnivora; family Otariidae; genus Zalophus; species Zalophus californianus. The sequence continues at coordinate 86,037,867 of NC_045606.1, forward strand.
CACTCAATAAATATTTATTACACTAACAAGTCAAAGTAGGAAGGAACGCCACCAGGAGTGGAAAGAAATCTAAGTAGCCCTCAGATAGTATCTAAATGTGAACCTGGTTCTTATTATCTCTGACTTGTATTTCAGGTTCATGCTCCAGTGTGTGGCGGAAGCTGTTGTTTCCAGCCTGTTCTCTGAATCCTTCCAGGGAAACCACTCCTCGACTTTCCCCCGTCTCTGGCCAATCAGAGTCATGAGACTCCAAGGTGGAAAGGGCCTCGTCTGGGGAGCCGATGCTCTGGACAGGTGGTCAGGTGCCCCAGATAGAGGCCTTGGAAGTTACCATCAGTGGCCTTTGCAGTGAGGTGGGGAGCCAAGCACGGCTGTCACCATGTGCCTTGCTTGGCAGTTACTGTGTTTCCTGCCGGCGCTCAGCCTCCTCTAGGTTGTCCGAGGAGCCCTGATATCGGAGGCTGTGGCAATCCAGGGGCCTCGAACCAGGGCATGCACACTGACTCTAGCACCCAGCTGAGCTCAGGACCAGTCAGCAGACAAGACATGACCCTTTGCAAAACCCTACAGTCCCAGGATGTGCTGCCTCTCTGCATCTGTCTGAGCACCCGCGCCCAGGGGTCAGATCTGTAGAAGGCGCTCTTCTTCCATGGGCATGGAGCATCCCAGAACCCCTCTCCAGCCAAATAAAGCATTGTCCTCATACAGGCTGTCAATCAATATACTCCTCCGAGTGTGTTCCCCTCCACCCTCTATTTTTTGTTTGGCAAGTTTCGTTTATCCCTCCAGATCCGGCTCGTGCTTCCCTTCTGTATCAGCCCACTTCCCATGCCACGGCTGCCAGAGCCTGACCCAGCCCCACCCTCCCAAGGTGGCTCTTTACACCCCCCTTCCAGGCTCCCACAGCAGGTGGTGAATCCCTCCATTACAGCTTCTAACGGGCAGTTTCTGTGTTGTACTCTGCCCCCAGACTGTGATCCCCTCAAGGTCTGGAAAGCCATCGCTTTGTCTTATTATCATCCCAGCACCTGAGACAGCACCTGCACTTGGTACTTTAGTGCAAGGGCTTTAGCTTCAAGGGGCCACACATCAGAGCCTCTGGCCCGTATATCAAACCAACAAGCATGTGGAGAGCAAACTGTACCACATATTGGCATTGGACAGAGCTGATTATTGCTGGAAGCCCCAATCGGCTCATCTCTCTGGTTCTAATTTTGTTAGCTAAACATGGCTTCGTTTGTTCATCCATTAATTCACCCGTTCATTCATCTGAGAAGTATTTATTGAGCACCTGCTATATGCCCCTGTGCTCAGCACTGGGGATTCTGAGGGGAAAGAGACAGAGCCCCGACCCTCCAGGAACCATTGGACTAGACGGATAGACAGGAAAGTACACAGACATGGTAGGGGAAGTAGAGGGTCCTGTTGGATCCACCGGTGAGGTATGTGACTGCACGTGGGAGCCAAGGGCGCCCAGAGAGATCAGAGTCTTACCGCACAGTTCGGTAGGGAGGAAGCTGGGAGGGCGGGGTGCCACCAGGACACTAACCCATGTCACCTTCAGTGTGTGGTGCTAGAGCCAGGGCTTGACTCAGAAGGAGGGTTGTGTTGTCATCTAGAATCCCCAGCCGACTTGCGGTGAGGCCCATTACAGATTCCAGGCACAGAGCTGTTGAGACACAGGCCACTAATTTACACCCATCCTCTGTTTTTTTTCTTCATGCTAACTGGCATCCCTGTCTGACCTTCCCCAATCCCCTGACAACCTGGGTGTCTGCCTGGCTAGCAGCCATCCAGAATTTATTTTTTTCCAAGCCCTGGCTGAGACCCAGGACACATTGTGGGGGGGGGGCAGGGGGATGGGAGCAGGGTGTGCTTATGCAAAGCCTGTCCTTCCATTCAGCCCAGGCCCCGGGATGGGCCCGTGTCCCTCTGAAGTGATGCCCAGCCAGTAGGGCTGCTTCTGTCCTGCCCCCTTGAGATACCCAGGCCGATTTCAGTGCAGATGGCATCAGCAGATGCCAGGTCCTGGGAGGACCCCTCCTCCCCAGCTAATGAGGGGAGCAGGTGAACAAACCAGCAGAAGCGATCAGGGGTAGGAAGCGGCACAAACACTAGATTAAGAATTAGGAGAACTGGGTTCTAGTCTCAACTCTGCTATGAATGAGCTGTGTGACACTGGGCGAGTGGCGTCACCTCTCTGAACCCGAGTGTTCCTGTCGTCCGAGTGTGAGATTCTAACTGTCAGGACAGCATATACTGCTTTGCAAGGAAAGAGAACCTGGTTCTTGTTTCTGTTCCACCATTAACCTGCTGTGCGACCTTAAGTCAATTCCCTCACCTCTTTGTGCTAAAGTCAGCACAAGTTTGCAAGTCACAGCGCATGCAGCATGGGATTAAAACTGAGTTGGCATGAAGTAAGGGTCACACTGAACCCAGGAAGAAATCCTGAGGATCCATGAAGTACTTTTCCCCACTTGCTTCCCACTGCCCCTACCCCAGGATTCCAGTCGCCAAGAAGCCCCTGGTCTACCTGCTACAATTTTCGTCCTCCTCTGGACTCCTGCCGGTCGTCCGCACTTAAAATCTGCCTCTGCTTAGCCAGAGTCCTCTGCAGCCATCCATGGCTCAGATCTGCCAGCCCCAGTGAGTCCGCAGCTGGGTGTGGGAATTCTCAGCCTTTAGGGACCCAGGTCAGGTCCTCACCTGGTGTAAATGTGGCTCTGCCTTGCAGGGATGGGTGGGGCCAAGTACACACTCAGTGGGGGTGATGCTGTGCCTCTCCTCGGCCCCACAGCAAATGGGTAAAAACCAGGGCCACTGATAAGCAGCCACGAGGGCTATTGATCAGATAACCCCACTCTTCACTCGGGGAATAGTGGAAGAAATGCCCAATTAGGCATTCAGGTCTGGGCTGGAGCACAGACTAACCACAATAGCTTCTCCAGCCTTTTAGAAAATGCACATGTTTGTCTGCTGCAAAATGACAGGGAAACGGGGTTTCCAGAGCCTAGTCGGCATGGCTGAGGACAAGGGGCTGCTTGGTGACCGTCCAGGGAAATAGGAGGCTGTGGGGGTGGGGCAGGGTAGATAGGAAGTTTCTTTAGACTCAGAAGCCAGTGAAAGGAGGAAATAAATAAAAGAAACCTTGAGAGAGAAGACCCCAGAGGGAGTCCTGCTGAGGAAGGGTGCCAGCCAGCATAAATGTGGAAGAATGCAGCTGTGGGCTGGGGGCAAGGAGTTGTTTTCCAAGGATTGTAGGCAGTCAGGTACTTCCAACCTACATAGTTCATGTCTGGTCATGTGGTAGCTGATATGCTGCTGGGGCAGAACCAGAGTGCTTTGAAATTTGGAGATCCCATGGAAGGGACGGGGAGACCCAAGGGTCCCCAGATATCCAAGGAAGCTTCTGGAATAATAGTAAGAGCCCACACTTATGTAGCACTCTCATAAAATAGCTCTGGTTTCCACAACAGCACTGTAAGATAAGCACGATTATTTTCCACATTTTACAGATAAGGAACAGAAGGCACAGAGAGGTTAAGAAACATGCCCAAGGTTAAAAAGATGATTAGTGCCGGATTTTGAACCCCAGTGTCTTCTTCCAAAGCCTGTGTGCCTGATCACTATGCAGCCCAGCCTCTCCCCAGTGAATAAGGATGCTGCCTTCCTCAGGGCAGAACACCGCCTCTGTGGGGGGTAAGTTGCCAGAAGGACTGGAGACTCCAGGCTGGGGGGGACCTGGGGGCGCCAGCCCCAAGACCTAGCCCCAGGTGCCTGCTACTCTCTCAGCTGGCTGGGGCTGGGGGCTGGGGACCGCATGCCACACACATCCTCCACAGGGACGCCAAGCCATCCGTTTTAGGCTAAAACTTCCCACTGCAGCCCAGCCTTCCCCAAACTTTTACAGATGCTGGAAGATAAAAGCACATGAATGGAGTGGGTTTTTAAGAGATTGTGTTTAACATCAAGATCCCTCTGATGTGAGTAATTTGGATTCTGATGCATTTCTGGATTGTTTGTTGAATTATGCATCAGCAGCTTCTGGTGCCAGAAAAAGCGCCCCTGTCATGCGGCTGCCCTGAAACCCACAGCAATGGAGACAGTTGGGTTCACAGTTTGGATCCCGAGATCTGCCTTTGATGATCACGAACCAGCAGAAAGAGAGAGGCAGGGAGGAGTAGAGAGAAGCCGATGGGAAGATCTGGGGAAAGGAGTAACAGGAGCTCACTCCTGCCCACACACTCGTGAGAGCCCGTGCCAGGAGCGAGAAAGACCCAGAGAGGAGGTGAGCAGACACAAGCTTCCTGGAGGTCCCGTCACACCCACGGCACACGGCAAGCAAAGGAAGACAGACAGAGCTGGGAATGCACCCTGGTGACGGAGGAAACATCCCCCATCATCTCTACCGCCTGAAATGGGCCACTCCTCCAGGTGGGTGCTCCCCGTGGATGTGCCTTCCTGCTGGGCCAGGGCAGTTATAGCTGTCATTATTAACTGCTTGCTAAGTGTTTCCACCTTGATGGCAGGCTGGCATCCTTATTTTAGAAACAACCTCTGAGGACAGTATGCCTGTTTGGTGGAGGGCATAAAGCCGGGAGGTAGTGCACCTGATATCCCATAGCTGCTGGGGGATGGAATCAAACTGGGCTCTCAGTTTCCTGACTTCCAGCCTCTGTTCCATCAGCTAGCACGTCCCGTCTCACTGTGGAGGCCCCTGGCATCTCTGACACACAACAGACTCATTGCTTCGGCTGGTAGTTCCAAGTCCTACGCCTAGGACAGCAGAAAGCAAAGGCACCAAACCCCTGAGCCAGACCTCAGCCAGTCCAAAGCTGAGCTCTGCCTCTCGGAAGGTGTAGCCTGGAGCAGGTTATTGAACTTTCTGTGCCTCAGTTTCCTCATCCGCAAAATGGGCCTGATAACAGTTCTTAAGCTTCATTGAATGAGATAAGATGTGTGAGGACTTTGCTCAATGTCAGGGGCATAGGAAGCAGTCAACACATATCATCTACTGTTTTCATTATTGTTATTCTCCTGCAAAACTGTTGTGAATTCAGAAGGCTAATTCCATCATTGGCCAGTGAAGACCATGACGAGCGTCCTGCCCTCCCATGGGAACCGTGTCCTCACTGAGGCAGGTTCTGTTATGTCTCCCAAACCAGGAAGGCCAAGCCAGAAAGCCCCAGAATGTGCTGGAATTGGCCCTGTGGCACTGCCACCATGCTGATCTGGCAGGAAACTCATCCCTGCAATGAGACTTTTCATGAAGTCAGCGAGCCAAAACCACCCTCCTGGACTGGCCTAGTTTGGGAGCCTGGGCTCCAGGGACGCAGGGGGCCCTTCAACCCAATTATAAATCAATCTAGCGGTTCTCGCCAAGCCTATTGCCATAAATGGCTCTAAAAGCTCAGCCTCTTTTGGCCCACCAGGCTCAGGGCTCCAGGATTAATGAGCATCAGCTGCAGGCAGGCTGGTGGGGACAGATGCCGACCTAATGAGCAGGGTGGCCCAGCCTCCCAGTCTCGAGGTGGGTGGGGCTCATGAGCAGGTGTCATTGTCATGCTGCCCTTTTGCTGAGTGTCACTTTGAAAAGCAGAGCGGCTGTCATCAAGTGGCATCTCATTACCCCACCCCAGGATGCCCTGGGAGGCTCAAAAGACCATCCACAAAGACCGGGTACTCTGGGGTCACAACCTTCTGCCCCTTGGCTATGTTGGAGCCCAGGCTTTTCTGAAGGTCTCTCGAGAGTGGGGCTGGGAAGAGGTTTTAAAATCCTGGCATGCCCTCCTTCCCTACGCCACCTGGTTGGAGCTGCATCTCAGTGCAGAAGACTCTGCTAGAATTTTCCTCAGGCACCTCTGGTGTAGTCAGATTCACCAAATACATGGGCTTAGAGTTACCTGAAGTTTCCACACATTGGTGCAGAATTCAATAAGCACAAACGTCCAGTGTTGCACTGACCACCATAGGACACAAGCCAGCCCCCACTAGACTTGTACGTCCCAAGGACACGGGCCCCCGGGAGAATGACCAGAAGCATAAAATATAAGAACAACAATAACAATGATCACTTATTGAGCTTTATTTTGTGCCAGGAACTGTTCTAAGCCCTTTCAACGTACTAACTTATTCAGCAAATAAAAATGAAAGATGCTCAGTAACCAAGGGTCAAATTAGAGGAAGGCAGTCAATGCAGATGAAGCAGAAAAGGGAATGGTCACTTAGACTCACGGGGGAGGCAGGACCCCCTGGCCCTACTGGAGTGTGGGAAGAATGTTCCAGAAGCAGAAGCAGGCACACCCCGGCCAGGGGTAGAGCCAGTCCCCTGATGGGCACATGCTTGTGCTTCAGTGGGTAGAACCTTGGGGCCATAATGTCTGGCCTGTGAAAATGTAGGTAGGATGAGATTTCAAAATCAGGGTTTTATTCCTGATTAAAGTTTTCTTCTCTTAATTGTGGCTTCACTGTTTCTTTTCCATCTTCCGTCTGGAAAGTGATTTTTTTTGAAAGTTAAAAGCTACACACAGTGAAAGGTACAGATCTTAAGTGTACACTCTTTTGAGCTTTTAACAAACGTTCTCATTCACCTGTGTCAAGATCTAGAACACTTCCATAGTGCCTGAAGAATAAGGAAGGTGACTTTTAAAATCTGATTGTTCCATCCTTATAGCTTCTGGGCATTTGTGGATTGGAAGAAATCAAAATAATCAACTTCTTCTCTTGCCCAACTCTGGTCCCCCTCCCATCCCAGAAGAAAAAATAAAATAAAATTAAGCCATATCTAGAGAGACAAACGTCTAGTTTCCCCAGAACCAAGCTCGATGTGTGGCGGAGAGCCGATGGTCCCCTATGCTTCTTAAATAAGGGAAAGAATGAATATCCTCAGATTAAAGTCTCCCAGGAAATAATAGACTCCCTTTTCTCTAAGCTCCCATATGACACTGACGGTCACGAAACTTTCCTGTCCCTTCTCTTGCCATTGGAAAGGAGTACCCAGCAGGATGAAAAGAGCATTTTCCTGTTACAGCACCAACCCCTGAACTTGACTGTGCTTTCGACAGCTGGCCCACCTCAGACCTCAAAGTCCAGGTTCTTTGGGAAAGCAAACTTGGGGCATTAGGGATATCTATCTCCCCACCCCCTAGCTATTCAGTGGCGGTGTCTGAGGTCAAATGTGCCCCAGCCTCCCATATCTTCAGTCTTCCTTCCCAGCCCCTTCCCAGCGCCCATGCACCGGGCTGCTCCTTGATCACTCTCGGGCAAAAAGCATCACAAAGCTTCCAGGAAAAGAGAAGCTCCAAGAAGGAGCATCCATGTGCATGTGGGCATTTACTTCCTCGCCTAATCAGCACCAGGCTATGGCCATAACCCATGACTCGCCAGCACCTTCCCCCCCACGGAGGCCCTGGGAAAGTTCCCTCCGCGCAGCTTGCTGGGGACTGCAGCTTATAAACAGCATAAGCCAGCATTCCAATCAGATTATTTCTCACTTGCAGCATTGCACAAAGAGAAAAAAAATAATGCTGAACATTCTGTTCATGGAAGAAAAAAATAGCAGCAGAAAACTGTCACATTGTTTGGTCTATTTTCAATTTCATTCTCGAGTCCTGGAAATAGCTCTCTGTGCAGGCAGGCCAGAGGAGGACTTCTGCAACCTGACATGTGGGTCCCAAGTCAGGGTCAGGGTCGGGGGCTGAGGGAGAGAGAGAGAGAACTGCAGCAGCCGGGAGGGTGGCTGCAGCCTGCCGGCTCATGGAGGGTCAGGTGTGTTAGCTGGGAAGAAGAAACTCTGGATCAGAAAGGAAACAGAGACCATCACCTGGGGTGGGGAGGGGGAGCACTGCTGGATGTGAATGGGGTATGGCTCATGGAGTGGTGGTTCTCAGCCTCAGACACACACTGAGATCACCTGGGAATTTTGAAAAATAATGCGATCACAAGGTAATTCTATGAATCTCTGCATGTGGTAAAATTGTGCAGAACTACATATGTGCGCATGCATACACACGCTAAGGGCACATTAAAATGGGCGAAATCTGAATGGGCAGGTTTGGTGGGTTGTACCAGTGTCAACTTTCCACTTGTGAGACTGCACTATAGTTATGTAAAAATGTGGCCATGGAGGGGGGTACCAAGTGGAGGATACAGGGACCTCTCTGTGCCACCTCTTGCAATTGCATGCAAATCCACAATTATTCCAAAATAGAAAGTAAAAAAAAAAAAAAAAATGATGGTATCTGGCTTAATGAGTTGAGGGTACAGCTGTTGCATCAAAGTTCCCACGGCTGCCCAGGTGATCCTATGTGCGGGCCAGGGTGAGAACCACTGCTCCAAGAGCAGAGATGCTGGCTAAGAAGTTACAGACACATGGAGCTCCCGGAACAATGTGCATATGCTTCTGCACCAAAGGCTTAATTAACGCCTGTTGAATAAATAAATGAACTGCTACCTCAAGTATTATAGGCATTCAGGGAAAGGAGGAGAAGGAAGGCATCACGAGAGAAGTGAGATCAAACCCAGACTCAACAGAGGTGGGGCGCTCAGAAGCAAGAGTGGGGAAAGGGCGCTGCAGGTCAACAAAGAAGGAAGGGCGCTGCAGGTCAACAAAGAAGGAAGGGCGCTGCAGGTCAACAAAGAAAGGCTTAGAGAAGGCGTGGTCCTACTGGGCAGGAGGTGGAGGATTGAACTTGGTTGAGGAGTAAAGGTGGACAAAACCGTTAATAATAAACTGGCTCCATCCCTGCCTCTGGGTAGGTGGATCTCTCAACCACCTGAACCAGCTTCAAGTCCTTGCAAATTGCCGAGAGCGATTGTCAGCAAAAAGATGGTTCTCCAGAAGATCTTTAGCATCTCTCAGGTAACCCAAATGTGGAGAACTTGGAGAGGCTTCAGCATAGAGCATGGGATGAATATAAAAGTAAGGCATCGCCCTCATGACTCAGAACCTCTTTGCCTATCTGCACTCAGCTGCCTTAGGTAGCCCTGTCCAGATCCCACCAAGCACTAGAAAATACCAGAAATGGCCTCGAAAGGGTTAAAATAGAAATCTCAGCACCTACACACCCAAAGTGAATGCCCTTGACTCTGCAGGTCCCTTGAGTTCTCCCTCAATTCCTCCTTCTTCTTGTTTTACACAGAAGTCTAATAAGCTTGATTATCTATTTCCCAGCTCATGGAAAATTAAAAAGGAAAAAATTAAACAGGTGATGCATCAGACAGCATCGCTGACAACAGGGACAAGTGGTAGGTGACAGACACTCCAACAGCAGAGGGGAGACTTGAATCTACATAAAGTAACCCGGGGCACTCATCTGCAGAAGAAGGCCACTGTAGCAAGGTGGAGGGGCTCCACTGTGAAGGTGGAGAAAGAGCTTTAGGATGCCCAAGCCCAAGTTGTAAAAGTCCCACAGAGCCTCTCCTTGCTTTTTCTTGCACCTGTTATTAATTCGTCCAATATACATGCGAAGGTGAGTGGCCATATTTTACTGCAGGCTGCCAGCAGGGAAGGGGCAGCCGATGGCCTTTCCGATTCCAGCGAATGCCCTCTGCCAAAAACATCAGTGCCCCTTTTTCCAGGCTTGCTGTCTTCCCTTGTAGCACCCACCACTGCCCTCCCATGGCATGCCGAGCAAAGGGCAGGCTGCTCTCAGACTGCTCAGACTGTGGGGTCCATCAGGCTTAACCGGAAGGCATCCGAGGACCAGGAGAAGCACCTCCCACATCCTGACTGTGGCACCATCGCTTTGCATGCAATGGGTCTGGCCGTGAACTCCAACTGCAGCTTGGTCAGACATGCTGTGTGTCCTTGACCCGGGTGCTTCATTTCTTGTGCTGAGCACCCCTGCCCATTGACCCACCACCCAGCGAGCTAGTGTAGAAGAGCTCATTAACAAAACACAAACCACTCAGCTGACCCAATGCCACTATGCCCATGCACAAAAACTGGAAGTCTCCTCCCCTTGGTGCTGACCCTGAGCATCTCCTTGGCCAGCTGCATTGCCTTTGCTCTCTGTGTGGTTCAAAACTGGAGAGGAAGGGCCTGCCCCCCCCTCCCTTTCCACACCCACACCCCAGGAAACGATGCTCAGAGGGGAGATGAGAAAGACTGGCTGGTCTTTCCTGATCCCTGTCCTAGACTTGGAGGCCTGGACACGTGCATATGGCCCTCAGGGGGCAGGGCAGGAAAGGGGACAGAGGCTCCCGACCCAGGCAACCTGAGGCATGGCCATGCACTATCCTCCACTAGCCCAACACCCAATTGTGGATGCCATGTCCTGTTATCACCCAAAGGGGAGAACTGAGAAAGACAAATTAGGCAGGGAAGGGAGGCTTCTGGAAGCCCCTGTGCACACGGGGGTAAATGAAAGCATCAGCTAAAACCAAGCAGGCAAGTAGGGGTCAGGGGTTGCAGGACAGTGTCCAGCTCTAACTGCTGCTAAAGACTATGGGCAGCCTGGATGACACCTGGAAGTCTTCCGCCGGTCCCCCGGCATAAAACATAAATCATCTCCTGCTCACTTTTTACTCATCTTGCTTTCTTGCTGTGTCAGGTGGATTCCCTCATTGGCCTGGGTTTAAGTGGGGACTTTTGTTCCCTCCTAGCTTTTTCTCTTCTTTCTCTCCAACCTCCTCCTCCCCCCCCATCCGCACTGAAAGTGATGACAGAGGCAATACAAACTCCAAAAGGTAGGTCTGTGGCTTCACTTTGCGGGGAGGGTCGGGGTGGGGGGGGGAATGGATGGGAGAGAGAAGAAAGGGGGTGTTTGGGCACTCGTGGGGGAAGCAGAATCCAAGTGAGTGCGCAGGGGTGGCCACCTGGACCCACCCTGCTGACTTTCAGGGTCCAGGTGTCCAGTGCCCCTTCCAGGCAAAGGCCTTTGGGCCTCCCAGGGCAGCAGGGTAAGTTGGCAGCAGATACGCTTGCCTCCCGGCTGGCTGGACTCAAGAAGCCATGGGGAGGCTCAGGGCTCACAGAGTGGAGCCGGGCGAGGGCTCGGTCGTCGGCCCTGTCGATTCTGAGCAGCAAGGATCGCCCTAGACTCTGTGGGCAGTGGAGGCAGAAGGGTTTCTTTGTTTCCATGGGTCCCCAAGCACCTCTGTGACACAATATGGCTCAGATCCCCTTGAGGAATTCACCTGGAGGCCTGACCCAACATAGCGCCACAAGAAGCCTGCACCTTATATAACCTTCTAGTGGGCTGCCCTGAGGCTGCTCAGGATGCCACATTGCTGCAGGAATTTGCTCCGCAGAACTCCAGGAAACACCTCCAAAAGTCTTTTGGAAGATCCCTCTCCACGGGGCTGTGGGAGATTCACCCCAGTAACTTCACCATCTAAGCCCATGGGGGATGAGGTGCCTGCCCCCGGCACTCCCAGGGTGGAGGAGGTGGCCAGAGCAGACAGCAGCGGGACCTGCATCCACTCCCCCTTTGCCGCAATCCAGCTCTTCCAGGCTCTGAGCCCAGGAAGCACCAGGCAGGCATCACCCGTGACAGAACTGGGACAGCGCGTGGCCAGTGAGGCTGCTCGGGCCCTATTGGCTGCACCTGGCCGTGAACCGGGCAACAGGGTGGCCACGCGGTACAGGGCCATGGTTAACAATGGGGCCAACCGGGCCGGACTGCTTGGTTGGGATGCTAACGAGCTGTGTGACAATGACTTATGTAACTTTCCTGTGCCCGGTTTTGTCTACTGCGAAAAGGTGATAGCAATAGTGCTACCTCACAGGGGTATAAAGGTTAATTGAGATAATTCATGTAAAGTGCTTGGAACAGCACCAAGCCTGGATCAGTGCCCCGTGGAGGCTCTGATCGCTGTTCTGATGACCATGGTTGTTTTTGTCGTTCCGTCCCTTTCTCTTCCTCCTCTTCTTCTCCTTCCACTTCCTCCTGGCTACTCCCGTGCTGGTCCTGCTTGTTGAGCTGAGACCTGCTGTTACCATTCTGCTCTGGGAGAACACGGGGATGGGTTATTTGCAGAGAACAGAAGAGGCAGCTGGGGGCGGGTATGAGTGTGTGGCTGCGGGGGGGGGGGGGGTTGTTATACACCTTCCCTTCTCAGGGATATATGTTTTTACCCCAAAGCTCTCAGAAGCTATTTGCTAAAATGTGGTGCTTCCAGCAAGAGGAGGGCAGTAGCACACGGGGATGGAGCAGGAGATCTGCTGATTGAGAACCTGGGTTTGAAACTGGCCCCTACGACGTGTTTGCCCAGGACTTCACTGAGTATCAGGTTCCTTGCAAAATGATGGGGGTGGGACTAGGCTGTTCCTCCAGCTTCCTCTAGTTATTAAATTCCAGGTACTCGGGCTCCTTTCCTGCCACGTGGACTCACCAGGAGACGCTGAGCGGCCACTTCTCTCTGACTTAATTCCTCCTTGATTCAACCTCCTTAGGCTTGAAAACAGCCGGAGGAGCAGGGCTAAAGGGAAATGGGGGGTCCCAGCTGCCTGCTGGTGTAGAGAGGATGGGTGACAGGTATTTTCATCCCAGGGAAGGAGGCACGGGCATGCAAAGCGCCGGAGTCAGAAGCCCAGGCCACAAAGTCAGGATCCGGGGGGCTGAGGGGCCACCCCCAGGCCCCACGGCCCAGGTGGTATTTCTGGCTGTCACCACACATACCCACGTGGCATGAAATACACATTGTGAGCACACAGGCAGAGCCTCCAGCGTCCTTATCTCTCAGCCTCTCCATCCTACAGAGTAGTTTTCAAGGCTTTGATTGAGACCTACCCAGGAGATCTTATTCACACTGCAACCCAGGATAAAACAAAGCTTTTCATGAAGACAAGCCTTACCTTTGCTACCTGCAATGCACTCTATTTTCTTATTCTGTTCACTTTTTTAAAATGTGGGTCACAGCCCACTACCTGGACTTAGCGGCACACTAAGAGGTTGTGACAAAGCACTGTTGGAGGGGCAGGGAGGTGACAATGACTTTACAAGGCTACAATGCAAAGACTCCATTTTGCAGAGGGACAGACTGCCCAACAAAGGCAGAGGCCAGATGTGTCTGGGGCTAAACTGCAGGGTGAGAAAGTCTCTCTTGCCACCTGGGCACAGACAGCGGGTCCCGAATCACTCTGATGACTAACCTCCAGCACGCCTGTGACCTGGCTCATTGGACAGGGGGTGGCACGCATCTCCTGCCACACCGTGTCCCACAGATTTTCTGCGTGGGCCATGAATGAAGCAGCCTTGGGTAAGTCACTGATGATCTCCAAGAGCTCCTTCAAACCTGCCGTCAGTCACGAACCTGTTGTACTTGAGGTTTTTCCCCTCACTTCTAAGACTTTTAGGACTGCAGGGACCCAGACCCTTCCTAATTTACCTGTTGTTCACCTTCAGCTCTGCTTCCCACTTTTTGATGCTAAAGGAAACCCAGGAGCCTCCTTAACACACAAGTTGCTGGAAGGACCACTCCTCTGGTCTCTGGGATTCAGAGTAGCTGCTCACTTCTTGCCAAAATGTCACTCACTTAGGCGTACTTGATTTTTTTTTTTTTATCGTGCTATAAATGTATAAAACTTTAGGCAAAGACCTAGTGTTCACCAAATCCAGATTCCTGCTTTGCAGGTGACAAGAGCATGACCCAGGAGGCTGGTGACTTGTCCGGAGCCACACAGATTACCAGAGTCAGGGCCAGAATTCAGCCGATCCATCTACCAGGCCCCAGCGTCCCTCGCAACTTCCCCACGAAGGAGAATGAGAAGGGTCACCCACCTATGTATGAGCGGGAAATGCTGGAGTGTGTCTCGGGAGAACTGAAATGGACTGAGTGACGATTTTGAGGGCAAAACCCAACCTTCCCATTGTCCCCTTCTCTAACGATAAGGAAAACAGGCCCAAGTGGAATTTCCACTTCTATAAGGACCAATCACCCCAGTGTCCTTGTGTTTCTTACAGAGCTGCAGGGGTGAGGGCGGCTCTAGAAACATCTACCCTGACAGCTCTGCATTTGTGGGTCTGGAGAGACAGACCTTAACATTCTCTTTTGTTCTGAGAGGTCCCTGCCTGCCAGACCACCCTGTCATGAGCAAGGGCTCATTATCTCAGCCGGCCTTTTCCCCTTAGCCTGGCTGAGATGGCCTGATCCAGGACTGGGAGGGCCTCTGAACAGCAGGGCTGAGAAAGACTGACGTGGATCTTCTGAGAAGCCAAATGAACCACCCTGGTGAATGTCACAGGATGGTACATCAGCTCCATTTTCCATCAAGAGACATGTGTTTATGAATCCGTCGATCCAACACTCTGGTTTCCCCCGGGGATGGACATGCTCCATGCGTGCACCTGTCCATGCCTGCACATAACACACAAGTGTGTACGTACACACGTGTGCACATGAGCACACAGACGGCTCAGGTCCTACATTCTAGCAGGCTCCTCAGAGATCAACCTACCCTGCTTTGTTTGTATCCCTTGGGCTTTGTCAGTCTGGGGTGTAGACATCACTTTTAGAGCCTGACCCTAGCCAACTGGGCTTAAATGGGGCCAATTCTTTACTTTCTAGTGTAGATCCAGCATTTTGTTGAATTTTCAAAAATGTTTAATGGGACTGTTTATTCACATCAAAATCTCTGTTGACTCATAGCCACACTTGAACTTAGAGCACTGAGATTTTTCACATCAGAAATGAGAAATTTCTACCACATTAACAAAGATTTAATAAAATTTCATAGCTTTCTAGTGGAAGCATAAATTGGAACAATACCTTTGGAAAACAATTTAGTAATAGATCGCCAATCCTTAATGTGTTTATACTCTCTGACCTAGAAACACCACTTCTGGGATTCTAGCCAAAGGCAATAGTCTGAAATACAGAGATTTAAAAAAAAAAGAAAAGCAAACCTTTCCACGTAATCATTTTCATATTAGCATTATTTATAATTTGAGAATGAGAAGTAAGTTAAATATAAAACAGTATGGGAGTAGGTAAGTAAATCATGATATATTCACATAACAGGATTTTAAGCACATGTTTAAAATTATGTTTATGAAGAGTTTATAACAAGTGGAGAAATTACTTGAGTTATAAGGTTTCACTAAATAGGCCAGAAAGAAAATCATATAGGTGTGTGTAGGTATATATGTACACACACACACATGATTATATACATATACAATCTCATATACATGTATATACACATATACATGATTTTCTTTCTGGACTTTTCAGTGAATATATATATATGTGTATATATACACACACACACATATATACACACACATAAATATACACACACACATATACACACACATATATACACACACACATATATACACACATATACACACACATAACAGACATATACACACATACACACACACATATATACACACACACATACACACACACACACATACACACATATACACACACAATATACACACACATAAATATGCACACACATATATACACACACATAAATATATGCACACATATATACACACACATATATATACACATATACACACATACACACACATATACACACACACATATACACACACATATATACACACACACACACATATATATATATATATACAAACACACATATATACACATACACACACATAGGATAATCTTAACTATGGGAAATGGTTAATATAAAAATTGAAAGGAAGTATTAAAAATGGTTGTGGGTGGTAGCACTCTGGGTATGCATTTTCTTTTATATGTTTCTGTATTTTCCAAGTAAAACTAATAATTTTTCTCATAAATTCTCTTTTAAATTTTAACCAAAAGGGATGTTAGAGGGAAGGGCCAGTCACGTCTCTGCCACCACCTCTGCAGGTGACCTCAGGGAAGTTACGTGACCTTCCTGCCTGCTTCACTCACCCCGCACCCCTCTTCTTCATCTCCACAATGAGCATGTGGGACACCATGACCTCTAAAACCCACTCTGCTCTCACCCTCTGTGCCTTGAAAGATCCTCCTCCTGCGGTTGAGAATGGGATCTCAGAAAGCGGCCCCACAGGCGTCACCATCTTACGAGTAAAATGCTATAATCATGCTAACCAGCAGTGGACTTGAAAGGGTTTGCTAGAAGATGCAGCTTCTCTTGCCCAGTCAGCAGAGAAACACACTGATGTGGTGTCCTTGGGGTTGGACATCTGGAGCCAAACACCCAAATGAAGGGGCTCACTGGCAGCTCTGCTGTGAAGCCAGGAATTGCTGTTGGGGAAGGCGGGTTTGTGGCACTGGGTCTCCATCCAAGAGCCCCACCGAAGCTGATCTTCAGGGCTTGGACCCGGTGGCAGGATGACACATGCTGGGAGGGCAGGACCGATCTCACCCCCTACACTTGCCCCAGCAGCTCTGGCGCCCAGACATCTCTCTTTGACCAATCTCCACAGATTTTTTTTTTTAATTTTTTAAAGATTTTATTTATTCATTTGGCAGAGAGAGAGAGTACGCGAGTACAAGCAGGGAGAGTGGAAGGCAGAGGAAGAAGGAGAAGCAGTCTCCCCGCCGAGCAGGATCCCAGGACCCTGGGATCATGACCTGAGCCGAAGGCAGACGCTTAACCCACTGAGCCACCCAGGCGCCCCACGGAATTTTTTTTGGTCTGTTTCGAGCATGGGGGCACCTCCTCACAAGCGGTATGTCATACTTCTGAGTTCTGGTTCCTCGAGTGGTATTACTGGCCACCCTTGAAGTCTGTCCCTCTCTTGATGAGCCCACCGCACCTGAAGAGTTCACAGGAACTGAGGAAATGAGGAGAATCTACATACTGAACTACATACTGAACTAGCTTCCCACCCAGGATGAGAAGATGGATGGATCCTGCAGCTCTCTTCCGAGGTGGAATATTTAAGTGTATATTTACATGTAATTGTATCTCTCCTCTGGACCTGGGCCATCTTTCCCAGTTTGGAGGAAAAACGTCCTGCTCCTAGAGCTGATATTCAGCCAGTTATGCACCAGGAAGTATACATAGTGAAATATTTCCACACTGGTTGGTAGGAAGCCACTGCCTTCCAATGCCTCCCTGGTTGCCCCAGCAGCCCCACCTCCTCCCCCTAGGGCACCCCAAGGACCTCCCTAAGATCCATCCCCTAAAGGGCTAATGCCTGACCTAGCAGAAGACTTCATGCCCTTCGTGGTAAAATGTGTTAAAGGTCACCTCTCCTGCCCCCTCTTCCCGAATTGAGCCCATTGGTTTGACAGAAGCTAGGACTGGAAATCCTTGCAGGGAGAGTTGGTTTCAAAGTAGAAAGGACACGTATTGGTTTGGCTCACCAAGCCATCTCTACTGCCTGGGGGAGAGGGCATGGGATGGCAGCAGAGAGGGGGAGGGGGGGGCTGGTTTGCCTTCCGCCGAGCACTCATCCCACCCCCCAGGCCCACCACCATTTTCTACCCTCATTAACCACCATCAGGAGGGCCAGAGGATGCCGGGGACCTGCCTGGACTCCTGGTCTTTCCCTTACTGGCCGTCCATCCATCCATCTGTCCATCACCTCCCTGTGGGCTGGCATCCCTCCTGAACAAGGACTCCCCTGACAGCCAAACCTCAGATGTGAGCCCCGGGAACTAACAGCCCAGTCCTCAGCAGTGTCTTGTAGAAAAAGTCCCAGTGTCTCTGCTGTCACCCCAATCATGTTTGTCCTTGATATGATCCAGCTGCCACAAATTAAAGGAACACGAGGGCATCTGAGGCAAAGAAATATTTAGAAACGGAGAGAGGGTGAAAGCAACGGGGTTGTGCTCATATGTTTTCACTTGAATGTGTTCAGATCTGGCAGAGAAAGGAGGACCTTTATAACTTCTAATTAACAAGTTGCTCTTCTTGTCCAGACAACCCCCCCATTTCCCTCTCTGCAGATGAAGGCCCAAGTTCTCCTGGAGCCGGGTGACTCTCTGCACAGGATATACTTCCCCGGGCTCTGTGAGGCAACTCCCACCAGCTGGAGTGTGTGCTGGCCCCTCTCCACCCTGCTTGGGCCTCAGCCCTGAAATCTCTCATCAACAACTTGTTCTGATGCCTAATTGACAAGACCATAACCTTTGAAGGACCTTTTATGGGCTTGGCTCTCACCACCAAATCTATCTCAAGTGAAACTGCTTTCCATTTACTGACACCAAAGAGCCCGCAAGGTAAGAAGGGGACATTGCTGACATTGTTACTCATCTGGGTCTTGTGGACTTAGGGCAAGGTTTTGGCTAGGCCCCGATTTCAAGTTCTGCCCCAGTTGCAGCAAGAGCCGTATGAGTCCAGATGCCCTATTTATAGCTACATCATCTCCATAAACATGGAGGAGCAGAAGACAGAAGCAAATGATGTGTCAATCAAAGCATGAGCAGAAAAGGAGACCCAGAGTTTCTGCTATCCAAACCACTGCCCAACATCCCTCATTCAGATCCCATTCTTCACCAACTTCGCTTTTTGTTTCCACACCACAGACTTTCCAGGGGCTTCATCTCTGGGATCCTCTAGATCTTTCTGCTTGGAGTATGAAGGAGCCCAAGTTCTACCCACCAATCACATGCCCTAGTGCCTTGACCACCTGGACATTTCTGAAAGGGCCTAGCTCCTCCCTACCTGTCTAAACCCAACATAGGCTCCCTCTCGTGAAATTCTATCCACAGAAGATTTTCCCAGGCACTCAAGAGAGCTCAGCTCTCTCTCCACTTCCCAGGCCCCAGGTAAGGCCCTCTGCTTAGAGACCTCCTCTTTCCACCATCACTCATGGCTGTTCCTTGTCATCCTTTAGGTCTCAGAATATTCCTGCCTTTCATTCGAGGTAGACCCCAACCCTGATTATCTTCTGTTTCAAAACCCTATTTGTTCCTTTCAGAGCCCTTATAACTGCTTGTCATTATTATTATTATTATTTGGTTTTGTTTGTTTGTTCTGTCTCCCCCTCTAGACCTTGGCTCCACTTGTTGAATGAATGAATGAATGAACGAACGAATGAACTGGATAGATGGAGGAAATCACATGCCTCCTGTGTACTAGCCAGCCTTCCTGTGCTGGTGATACAACATTCAACAAGACAGATGCCCTCATGGGGCGTAGCATCTTGCCAACAGAGGCCCGGCGGGAAACTGAAACCGTGCGAGGCGTCTGCAAAGGCTAGGGGCCAAGACCCAGGCAGAAGGAAGGGGACGGCATCTCACGTGCCGATAGCTAAGTCTGGTATAAATATCCCACAAAACCTATTAATGTTACCAGCAGAGAGGGCAACTGCTTTTTAATAGAAGAAGATCTTCCTTGGAGGCAATTATGAGGCACTGATACGGATCAGGTGACATGTTGAGGTTTTGCAGATGGATTAATGTCTGTTTTCATCTCGTTGCTTGCGGCATGCGGGAGTTCTTGGTTTTCAGGGAGAAGGTGGAAGAGAGAGTCTCTGCAGAAAGCAGGCCAGGCAGGACGCTTGTGGGTGTTATGCTGGGGAGCCACTGCCTGACACGGGTCACAGAGCAAGCTGGAAAGAAAACCCAGGCACTGGGGAGCGACCTCCACGTGGAAAACACCAGCCGAGATTCTGGTGAGAACCCCCTTTCCTTTCCTCCCAAACCTCAGGAGTTTGCCAGCAGCGTGACAAATTATTGCTGCTATGAAGGAGCTCCAGGGAACAAAGGTCTGGGGGTCTTCAGAGGCAAAGTCACCTGATAACACAAAAATACTGCAGGGCTTGAGGGGCTGGAAAAGAAGGAGAGAAGGAAGCAGAAAAAGAAGGTGCATTTCTCTTACACAGCTCATCCCAAATGCTGTCTCACACCTTAAATACTCTTGTTAGGAGATACTATTCTTCCCTGAATTTCACATAGAGGTGAACTGAGGCCCAGGTCAAGTCAAAGGCAGACCCAACCACAATGGAACAGAGTCTGGCTCCTGGCTCACTGCACCATGACCGAGGACGCACACACAGCGACCCTGCAGATAGCGACTCTGAAGATTCCCTGGGTGAGTTCAGTCCCTCCTAGGGCCGTGAGGTTGCAGCCCACAGGTTTGCTGGCCACACTTTCCATCTTGAATGACACAGGGTTCCCAAAGAGAGTGCCAAGGTCCCTCAGGTATCAAGACATCTCTAAAACTGGAACAATGAGCCTGGGGAAGGGTCTATGGGCTCCTTCTCCCACCAAGTGGCAGCAGTCAGGCCAGATGCCAGTGATTATTATGCCCCCTCCCCCCAGAGGCAACCCTCTGCCCACACCTCTAAGTTCTATCTCTTGACAGACTCGGGCTCAATATAAACTCAACCGGAGGTCAACCTCAAAGGAAAACACACCTAAGCAATTGAGTGGTAGCTTGTATGTGGCATTACCACACATCTTTGGTTGCCTGCAACAGTCCTGGTTTGCCTGCAAACAGTCTAGGTTGCCTGCAACAGTCTAGGCAAAATAGTAATAATGCCCACTTTTACTTATAAAACTCTTCGAGTTTGGACAACAAATTCTTGGGTCTTCCTACTTATAATGCATCTGGAAACCCAAATGTTATACACCCACAGAGATGATGCTATTTTAAGGTATAGATACCCATTGCCATGAACACCCCTTACTTCCATGTCCGTATCAACTACCCACCCTACAAAACTCTCACCATGCCGCACACAGCATGCAACCATTAATGTGGCACCCCTAGGCAGCATGCACCCAGCCACGAGCCATACTCTCACACTTCCAATCACACCGGAGCCTCCCAGCTGTGGTAGACGTGGCTTTCTCCCTTCCACTGTTCAGGCCTAGACACAACCACACATATCTCATAATTTGGGGGAGCAGCAGGACAAATGCTCCCACTTGGGCATCCATCCCAGTCAACTAAGCCTTCAGGGATTTAAAACAGAAAGGCCCTGGCTGTTATAATGGCTACAACCTTGTAAGGACATGAGTCCAAGTTCATTAAGAGGCTCCGTGCAGATGAACCCTGTTGCTGTTGTGATTAATAATCATAATAGACAGTAAGCTGGAGGGCTTCCCAGCTGTGCCTCCCAGGGCCCGGTTCTGGGATCCCCTCTCTATCCACCAGTGAGTAATGGTTTGGTTTATTGGAAACTCTCTGTCCATTTTTTATGGCTTCAATTAAGTGATGGGGAGAATCCATCATGTAACCTTGCTGCACTGCTAAAGACTTCCAGAGGGGAAAATATTTATCAAACCCCAAACCATCAGAGGAGAGACTGCGGTAAACCTAACAGGAGGCTGGGGTAGCAGAGAGGTGACCGAGGTGGTAGAGAGAGGAGAGGAAAATATCCACACAGAGGTTCCCTGCCTGCACAAGAGCCACCCTGTAAAAACTCTGCTCATTTCACAAACATTAGGATGCTTTTCCCTCCTCACCTCAAAAGTCCATATCCCCACAAAGCATTCACCAAATATCACAGTCATGTGGACTCCTATAGCCCAACAGGTTCAAGGTGGCGACAAGAACAGAGACACTGGTGTGAGGGGTCCTCATCATGGGGGGAACAGGAAGTTCATCCGATGGGTGGTTTCTGGTCCTGCACTGTCCATGGAAACATGGCACCCACTTGGAAAACTGCCCACACTCCTCATGAAACCCATAATACCTGTATTGATAAGGACCCATTTTCTGGTTGTAACTATGACTTCTTCCCAACACCAATGACAACAAATCCTTTCCCAGTCGATACGTTAGAATCCACAACCTCCTATCCTTGGCCAGAAGTTGGTCCTTACCCTCTCTCTGACCTCTGCCCAGGCAGCCCTGGTGGTAAGCGGAGCTGGCTCTTTTTCTTCCCTTTAAATTATTCACACCCCAATCTTGGCCACTGGCATTAATCTTTCATTTGCTATTTAGACATCTGATTCCTGGAGCAGGATTGAGAGGTGTCACTTGGGAGATGGAGTTGGCCGGAGGGGAGGTCTGAAGGGAGTGGGAGACCTGCAGAGCAACAAGGGTCTGCCTAGAATTAATGGGGTCGTCACCCTGTTCCCCAACGCCCAGAGGAGGGGGAGCCAGAGACAAGAGACACAGATGTGTCTGAAGGAATGAAATCCCAGGTCCAACTGCTTTGTAAGGAGTGTGCACACGTGTGCACACATATGTGTGTGAGGACGGGCTGACAGTCTCTCAGCTCACATCAAGGTAGGCGCTATTAGGACACTTGACTGTGGCCTGGTGCAGAGCACAGAGGTATGGGGAGAGCTGGTAGATGGGCAAGGAGAACAGAGATCAAATAAAAAACGACAACCATGTGAGCCCAGGGAGACACACGATTGTCTCCATCAGCTAAGTACTAATAACTCCAGGTTAGATAGTATTAGTTCTTAAGACTTCACTCTACGAGAAGAGAGGGGATGGAAATATATTCCCCTTTCCTCTGCCTCCTCCTTCTCTTCCTCCAAAGCTAACATCTACAGAGTGCCAGACACTGTTAAATGCCCTCTGTTCATTATCCGGCTAATACCCACAACCATCCTAGCAGGTAGGAGGACTATCCAGTAGCCTCCGTTTACAGGCAAAGAAACTGAGGCTTGGAAGAGTTAAGTAAATTGCTCAAGGTCCCGCAGCTCGTGAGTGGTCCTGAGGATCTGAGCGAAGGAAGTTAGACTACAGATAGCAAGCTCGGGGCTCTAAGAAGAAATAAATAGACAAGCACAATAATGACCCAAGAGTGTTGGGAAAAGGGGTTAGCGATATGCAGTCTCGTAGTTACGAGACACATGTGTTAAGTGAAAATTAAATAAAATTTAAGATCCAGTTCCTCAGTCACACCAGCCACATTTCAAGGGCTTCATAGTCACGTGTGGCTAGTGGCTGCCACAGTGATCAGAGCAGACGTGACTCTTGCCATCATCCCTGAAGCTTCTACTGGATGGCGTTGGGTGAGAGGACCTTGAGAGATGTTGGCAAGATGGACTGCCCTTCAGGAAAAAGAGCTACAGGAAGGACTGTGTGGACACGTGAGCTGCTCAGATCTAGAAGGGAAAGGAAATGGGGCAGCAAGGAAAGGAGAGAGTGAAGCAGCAAGACAGATCAATAGGCTGGCGTCATTACGAAGTGTGACCTCACTCAATGTCACAGAAGGAAGAGACTTGAGGATTTGAATGCCAAACCCCTTCTCCTTACAACTGAGGCCACTTGTCCTGGGTCACATGGTCAGTTAAGTCCCAGGGTCTTCCTTTCCCATCCAGCCTGTCACCCTGGGCCCTTCCCATCTGTCCTCATTCTTGATTCCTCTTGAGATGTGGACCCAGAGGCAATTTTCATCATAATCTCACACTATTCTGACTCCTAACAGGTAGGTTTTGCTTGGGAGCAATAACTGTCACTACCCCTCTTGCTGCATCTTCCCTTCTTAGGGTGGCACGAGGCTGTCCAAGAATGAGAAGTTGGGCCTTTGTAAAAGAGCAGCCATTGGAAAGATAAGTGGTAAACTTGGAGCTTGGAAAGCAGCCAAGTAGGACTCTGTTCTCCACTCTGTCCCTAGGGTTTGGCTCAGGGCATATTGTGGGCAGTCAGTAAATACTTCTCAAGTAAACCAGTGACTGGTTGGTTGGATGGATGACATCTGTCAAAAAGTCCCTGAACCACTTCATAGCCTGGTGCCCCATCCCCACCCCCTACACACTGCCTTTCACGCATTCACAGGTGCTTCTGCACAAACCACTGAGAGGGGAAAATGTCTCAGAATACAGGACGAATTCAAGCGCAATTAGGAGCCCAATGTTGAAGAGTGGGTGTATCCTACTGATGCTATCCAGACAAAGAAGGGGCTTTGGAAAGGAAAGTTGCCAGAGGCTGTTTTGCCTGCACTAGAAATCCACAGACTCTCTCTTAGGGTAAGTTTATAAGCACTCTACAAGGACCCCTGCTTCCCTCCTGGCCTCAAAGATCATTACCTACCTCATTGTGTGAGGCCAATCCATCCTCCTGACATCTCACTTACTGACCTGGGCTGTGGGGGAGCCTCTGACAGCCAGAGATGAAATGGCAGGAGGTGGCCCTCGTCGGAAGGCATTATGGAGCATTGTTTTCCCCACCACCTAAAGAACCTGGTTCTCTCCCCTCCACAGAGGGCCTGTACTTGGGATTGGGGCTGCTTCCTTGGCCTGTCTCTAGACCCCTGCTCCATGGTGTTCCCTTAAACTCCACATTCAGCCATTCAAATGATAAAACTGTTTTGAGAATAAATGAGAAATGTCAGGATATAGACTCTGTCCGGTAGATAAGAATGAGGTAATGCTTTAGCTCACAGATTCCTTAAGGGCAGAGATTTTAATTCTATATCTCTTAAATCTTAATCCCAATGTGTGGAAAAAAGCCAGCATATAATAAACAACCAATATAATGGAAGAACCAATAAATAAGAGAGGCAGAGACAGGGACAGAGGGAAGGAGAGACCCCATCGGTCCTAAGCCTGTTACTCTGGCTCATACCTAGTCAATTGTATCATCCCCAGGAAGGCTGACTTGCTCCTTGGTCCTTGGGTCTCTGTTCTTTCTTGTAGTCCCCAGTATACCTCCTTCAGCTTTGTGGGACACTGCTTTCTCTCTAATTGCCCTGCTACTCATCCTCTGAGGTCTGTTTTCCTTGGTCATTTTAGTTTGTTTGGATAAAATTCCCCTAAGCCATGGTTCCTGGTGTTTGAGACCTTTTGAGCCGATTTAGCCATGGGAGATTCTGGGTGCTGAAGGACTCCTGGTGATCATCCACAGTCAAGCACTCAGCCAAGCCTGCCCCCAGACTCCTGGACCCCCCAACTCCCCCACAGCCCTGTAGGTGGCACCTAGCTGCCCTTTTGCTGCTGCTGCTGCTGCTGCTGCTGCTGCTGCTGCTGCTTGTTATATTTTATTAAAGACAGACCACACCCTTTCTCAAGATCCTAGCACGACTTGAACTTTAAGAAAGGTTCTCCTCACTGTCCATCCAGGTTCATTCATCCTTCCTGCAATATCCACCATCCCAGATGTTTACACCCATATCGCATTCACCACAAATGCTTGGACTCCTTACCTATCGATTGCTCCTAATTTAAAGAAGAGTGCCATCTGTTTTCCACCGTGAGGTGAGGGTTGAAAGCCTCCTGATGAACACGCCCCCTCGGCCTTCTAAAAGTTTCAGAATCAGGATGGACCCAAGCAAGCTTAGCTTTTAAGGCCTGGAATAATCTGCTTCAGACAAAGCATACTGTATTACAATGACCGTTGTTACCTGGCCCTTTAAGGCTGTGATGGAGGACGCCTACGGTTAATGGCACTGAGAATATGAAGTTTGGCTAAGCACTTGGTCACAGACTCACTATTTGAAATTCAACAGACACACTGGGCACAGCTGGGAGAAAGGAGGGAGGAGAGCAGGTAGCCCCGTTCTCACTCTGCCTCTAAGACCAAGGCAAATGCTGTTGCACAAATCAATGGTTTTCCTTTCATTGCATAAAGAAAAATTGGCAGTGATGAGGGGGTGGAGGAGCAGAAGGAAAGGACAGGGGACAGAGTGAGGTCAGGAGGGGGAGAGGTGGGGGGAGGAGGGTCCTAATGGATTCTTCCCCTTCACTTTCTCCACGCCTGAATTTCTGTTCCTTTTTAATGGCTGGGGCCAGTGATTTGTTCCCATCGATCGCTATTGATGTTTTTCAATTATATCCGTGACACTTTTGGCAATATGTTTGTAAACACAAAGGCTTCTCGGATCTTGCCTCTTGTCACCTAGCACAAGAGCTGTCCTTCGTCACTGTGTATCAGCTGTCAATCGAAGGGGTCAGGGAAGGAGCTATGTGTCCTTGGTCCTGGGCTCTGCTTGTTTTTACTTTTTCCACGCAAGAGTGAGAGTTCCTCTTTCTTTTCCCTCTGGGGAAATGGAAACCTCCCTCTTCGAGGGGGAGAAAACTGGGCGGAAAAAAGGGAACAGCCCCACCGGGGTCAGGTGTCAGTCACTTCACAGCCACATGGCGGTCATTGTTGACAAGGGTGTTCTGGGGGGAAGAGTGTAGTGGAGAATCCTGCACCACCAGCTTAGCTTGAGCCTGGGCTGTAGGAACAGACTCCTGTCCCCCTGAGCAGAGGTCACTGAGAGGCCCGCATCCAAGTTTTATCCCAGATATCGGGGGGGGGGGGGAACAACAGTAAATTTCCTAGGTTCTCCTGGACTGATAGCTTTCCAACCTTTTTCACCAAGACCCCTAAATAGGTAAAATAGTTCTCATCATGACTGAGTATATATATGCCTATTTAACTGAAATAAAAGCTTAAGGAAGGAAAAAATGCATAAAGGAGAAATTGGCCTTGCAACAAGTGATGGACTCTGGTGTTTTCTGTCCATTGTTCTATTTTTCTAAACTTACTTTTAATACTGATCATGGTCCACTAAGATGATTCATGACTGACTTATAGGTTGTGACCCGCAGTTTGAAAAAATACTAGACTAGACTGGGGTCAACGAAATTTCCTGTAAGGGGCGGTTAAGAAATACCTTCAGCTTTGCAGGCCCTATTATCTGTCACAACTGGTCAGCTCAGCCAGACAATACATAAACAAGTGTGACCATGTTCCAATAAAACTTTACTTATGTGCACGGGGAGGCACATTTAATTTCCAGGTGTCAAGAAATATTCTTCTTTTGATTTTTTTTTTAAACCGTTAAATAACGTGAAAACCATTCTTAGCTCACAGGCTATAGAAAATCAAGGGGAAATCCAGATTTAGCCTGTGGGCCACAGTTTGTCAACCTGCAGCCCCCACAATGTCACCAATGTTTATGGCATGCTGCCAATTCTCTTCTTCAAGGGTTCTGGCATCTGTGAATAGGTTGGCGTGGAGGGAGCCCCCAACAACCTTGCCATACCTGTCCACGAGTCAAGGTCAAGCTTATGTTGAACTGCAGCCTCTGCGTTAGTCTGAATTATAACGTATTTAATTATTGGCCCAGGTTCCCCTGAATGGTTTCTTCAGAGAGAATGTGTTTTCTGTGTCATTGGTTTCTTACACTTCCTTGAACTTTCTCTTTGCTTGCTTATCTTCCCCATGAGACTGTGAGCCAGTAGCTTCCAGAAGATGCTGGCCCAGTGGAGGGGGAGAGAGACTCTGCTCTTTCCAAGTCTTTTCTTGGCTCATGTTCGCAGTCTACACCAGGGGCTCCTCCCCAAGTGCTCCTTGATGCCTACTCTTGGGCTTTAGCCAACCACAGCCCCATCACCTAATCTAAAGCCACGTGGTCTCACATGTCCTCCCGGACGCTCCAGTACAACAAAAGGCTCCTCCCTTCCAAGCATCTGAATAGGAATAAGATCACTCACTTTTTGAAAAACTGTGGTAAAATATACATAACAGAAAACTTATCATCTCAACCATTTTTAAGTGTATATTTCAGGAGCATTAAGACACTCACATTTGTTGTGCAACCGACCTCCAGAACTCTTTTCTCCTCGAAGAACTGAAACTCTGTCCCCATTAAACGACAACCCCCACTCCTCCTTCCCCTCAGTCCTACAAAACCACCACTCCAGTTTCTGTCTCTATGGATGGACTGTTCTAGACACCATACGAGTGGAATCATACAGTATGTGTCCTTTTGTGTCTGGCTTAGTTCACTTAGCACGATGTACCTCCAGGTTCATCCACATCATAGCATGTGTCAGGATTTCCTTCATTCTTAAAGCTGAAGAAGTGAATGCTCACTTTTAAAAGACAAGTCCCCAAATTTCCTAGGAAGTAAGGGCATAACTGGGCCCTTCTCAGTTTTAACATGTGACAAAATTGAAGACGAACTCTCTTCATCTTTCCCCAAGCAACATCCATCTCCTCATCCATACTCTGTCCTCAGAACATTCCCCAGACCTGCTCGCGCTCTGGTTCTTGGTTAGTGTGGTGTCAGGGAGAGGGAGCAGGCTTTATTTAGGGCACCCCTGAATTTAAATCTTAGCTTCTTCTTCCCTTTATTAGCTATAGGTTTTGACCAGAGCTTCATCTATACAATGGAAATATTGATCTTGTATATAATACTTGTTGTAAAAATGAACTGAAAGAGGCGCCTGGGTGGCTCAGTTGGTTAAGCGACTGCCTTCGGCTCAGGTCACGATCTTGGAGTCCCGGGATCGAGGCCCGCATCGGGCTCCCTGCTCAGCGGGGAGTCTGCTTCTCCTTCTGACCCTCTTCCCTCTCGTGCTCTCTATCTCTCATTCTCTCTCTCTCTCAAATAAATAAAATCTTTAAAAAAAAAAAAAGAACTGAAAGATGCAACATATCTAACACAAAGCTTAGAGTTTAGTGCTCAAAATGATAATAATAATTATTATTATTAGCTAATGAGTAATATCAATGGTCACAGTCTGATTCCTACTATCCCAAATGATCCCTGGAAATCCCCCAGGAGGATCTCAGAACCTCTTTTTTGAGACACCAATTGATTTACTACAAGAAGTATGACAGTCAGGGCCTGGGACTCAGATGTCAAATACACCACTGTTTCCCTGTGACCTGGGCAAGCCATTGTCTTTTTCTGTTCCTCAGCCAGCTCTTCTGTGAGGTAGATCAAATACTGCCTCTAAAATCTTCCCCACAATGAGGCAATGTCTTCAAAGGGCTCTGAGCCTTTCACAGGGAAGCCATTGTTAAATATACACCTGTGGTTTCAGACAAATGCTAACAGTTTGGGAACCAATTCACTCAGTTGGTCACTGAATGCTTTGAGCCTTCGCCATAAGCCAAGCCCATCGGAGGAGCTAGGAAACAAGCGTAAACTAGTAACCCCCATACTCACTGTCATGCATGGGGGTTATGTACATGATCCGAAGACTTTGACTTTCTTGCAGAACAATGGGAAATGTATGCAGACCAAATAGATTCCAACTCAGAGAGAAAGAAGGGGAGAAAATTAATATCTCTTGGGGATCTGTTGTGTGCTACCAGATTTTCTATAACCACAATGATACTTAATCCTTCTCATATATGAACAAATATATAAAATCACAGAGAGAATATGTGATCAGCCCAAAGTCACACAGCTGGTATATCATAAAGCTGAGATCAAAGATAGATTTGTCTCCCTCCAGAATCTATGAAGTGTCCATGCTTTCAAGCAGCCTTATTAGTAAGGACCCGTCCTAACTGTCCATCAGAAACCCATTCGGAGATGGATTCACATTGGTCCTATCTAAATGGCCTGGCTCTTGTTCCTTTCTGTCTCCTTTATGGTTCAAGCTAATTAGTGCTGTGCATAGTCCAATGTCCAGTTGCTGATTAATTGGAATTGGTTATTGGGTTTGCAGAGGGAAGGGAAGTAGCATTCATCAAGTACTTTCCAAGACCCCAGCCTTGTTCCAGGAGCTTTGGGCCATACATTAGCTCTCTTAATCCCCATAATAACCCCGTAAAGTGGGTATTATTACCCCATTGGACAAAGGGTCCAAAAGGTTAAGTAATTCTGGACATCGCAGAAGATGGATGAACCGGGTGGCCCAGCACCTCGGGAAACCACTGAAGGTGGAACCCGCAAACAGACCCTCCTGTAGCCAAGGGAGTCAGACCTCTCTGCCTCATCAGCCTCAGAGAGGTGGGGGAGAATAAAATGGATCGTGCGGTGGGTTCAAATTAGGAACACTTATCATCCCTGCCCCTCCGGCCCCTCAGGGTGGCTCAGGACTCTTTACACAACTCCTGAGCTACGTTCATCCTCCTTAGCCTCCCATGTGAACACTACACAATTATCTGGGAGGAGTCAGTAATAAGGTAAAAGCTGCACTGTGCAGGGCTCCACCTTCCCCCGCTCTGTGCTAGATACTTTGCATCCATCATCTCCTTTCATTTTTGTAACAATTACATCGAGCCTATATTTCCATTTTGCACAATTTGTGCATTTCATTTGGTTTTTCCCAACAGAACAAAGCTTTCAAGGTAAAGCGATCCTCCCTGGCTCACCGGCTAGGAAATGTGGAGGCAGATTCACCTGCTCCGCGCACCCTAACAGATCCTCCTGCTGCCGCAGAGATAATGCAGAGGCTTCCCCCTCCCATCTGACTGATGGATAAACTGAGTCCATGAGCAGAGATTCCGGGCTAGACTCCAGTCCCACTTCCATTTGCCTTTCCTAATGGAGTCAAAGAGAAGAGGTGAACTGTGAGAGATGCCTGATAAAAGCTAATGTTGAAAAATAAATGGAGTAATTTGTTTAATTGCTCATCACTCCTCCCTTCCGCAATAGCACAGGGTTTTAAAGAATTCTGCTCCTCCCTGAAATGATCTGGTAACAAAATATCTGACTGTCCCTGGCCCTCCTTCTCCTGCTCTCTCTACAGCAACATGTTTTCTGTTTACCCCTGTTCTATGTCTTCATAACTGCATTATTCTCATAGCAACGCACACAGGGATTGCAGGACTAAAGCCACCAGCGTCTGGGCCAAGGCGCAAACATGACGGGCTCTCCAGGAGAATGCACCGCGCATCCATCCGCAGGCCCCTCCGTGCTGGGCGGGGCGGCACCCAGGGCACCCCCCGCGGCTGTGCTGTCCCGCACCATCTCCTGAGCCTGCCCTTTGCTGCCTGCTCCACTTCAGCTGTCCCAAGCAGAACAAGCCAGAAACAGAAGGGAAGAAACGCAAGCCTCCTCTTCAGCAGGGTCTCTGGATTTCCCAGCTGCAAGAGGAGGAACCTGAACCCTATTTTATACCTTCACCAGGGCCACGCCTTGGACATGCAGGAGTTGTGGATTCACATACTGCTTCAGCAGGGCGGCCTTGGCATCCCAGGGCTCTGTGTTGCCCCATCTCTGAGCTCCTTTTGGAGAAAAGACAGGTCCAAGAAACTCACCGCCAGCTCCCCAGTCCTGAGGCCGGCTGTGGTTGAAGGGGCAGAGGAGGGAGCTCAGCTGGGGAGTTGCTGACTGCCCAGCTGGGAGGGGAACAGGGTGGGTACCACCTCTAGAGGACACCCAGGCAAGCTGAGGCCTTTTCCATCCCTCCATGGGAACCCAAGTCCTGGGGAACCCCCACCCTGCCTGGCAAGTCGGAAGGTCGGTGGCACCTACCCACCAGGCCTGCAGAGAGGTTCCTTGTGACATGTCCCCCCTTCCAATGTAAGAACACCATATACAGATTCAATTTGCAATTGTCCTTAGAGTGGACAGCCTCCCCCAAATGGTGTGTTCTGCCAACGTCTTCTTCGGCAACTGTCAAGTTCTATGCCAGGGTTGGGTCCTGGCTGGGGTGCGTGAGTCCCGGCTGGGGCAAGCCCTCCAGGCACCCTCCCCGGCCCACCCATCCTCCTTGGAAGCCACTGTGGAGGCTTCTCTCAGGCCCATCCTAGGGCTGGGGGTCTGAGTACCACAGCTGTGGGTGGGTGAACCACTTCTGGCCCTGCCCTACCCTGGCCACCCTCCTCAGAGGCATTGTGCTGCATCTTCTTCCCGAGGAAACTGTTCAGAACACAGAAAACCACGCTCCCGCCCCCGGCCTCCTCCTGGCTGCCAAGCACATAAAAGGGCCGGCCCCTGGCCCCAGTCCTTGGAGGCTGCTCCGACTGCTCAGGTTCTGTCAGTCTCCTCTGCCTCTCCCTAGCGCCAAGATAATAAAGGGGGGAAAGTTTTTTCTCCTCCTTCCAGAGTGTAGACCAATTAGCATTTTTTAAATTACCATTGGAGAAATACACCTAACTAGCCACTTTAAAGGAAAGCTTTAAAAAAAAAAAGTCATAAATTTTCTAACTGGCCACAGCTCGGAGACACTTTTAAAGCTAATTGTGTGTTTCTGGTACTAACAGGGGAATTGGCAAAAGTTAGAAACAGATTTTATGACCTTGGTGGGAAGGGGAGGGAAATGGCTGGCTGACCCCCTCAGGCCAGGGAAGGGTTAATTTCTATCTGCTAGATTTACTGGGCCTCTGCTCACTCCCCTTCCTCCATCCCTGCCTAACCACCACCGCCCCCCCACCCCCAGCCCAACTCCATCCCACCTCAGGTCCTGGCTTGGTCAGGGGTACCTGCTTGTAAGTTGAACGGGAGGCAGGCAGCAAGCAGCCAGGGAATAATGCAAGGAGGAAGAGACGGAAGAGAACCACAAGAGAGAAGAACAGGAGGGTAAGTCGAGAAGAAAGAAACACTGAAGGAAACTGAGAGCCGGGAGCCAAAGCCAAATTCCAGAAGCCTGCTTCTCATTTGTGCCTCCCATTAAACTCTGCATTGGGTGACTGGGCTGGGACTTGCACTCAGCCTGTTCCAAACTGGCGGCCGAGAGGCAGCCTTTCGGCTTCCTGCCCAGGCTCACCCTGCTCGGCGGCCCCAAACTCCCTGGTCCTGAAACTGAGAAATGTCATAAAGTGCAGACACGAGGCTCTGAGGGGCCTCATTTTGGACAAAGACAGCATGGTGAAGTTTTTGGTTCCTGCAGAAGGGGCAAGAAGGCCTCCTCTGGAGGGAAATCTGTGTAACAATGGGGATGCCTAAAAGGAGGCCAAGGAGAAGAGGGGCAGAGGGACTGCAGTGTCCCCCCATCATCCTGAAGACCCCACCTGCCAGCAGGTCACCAGCCCTTCGGTGCCCCACAGTGACACATAAGAAGAGCTGCCTGGGTGGCTCAGTTGGTTGAACGTCCGACTTTTGGTTTTGGCTCAGGTCATGATTTCAGGGCCCTGGGATCAAGGCCTGGTCAGGCTCTATGCTAAGTGCGGTGTCTGCTTGAGGTTCTCTCCCTCTCCCTCTCCCCCTGCTTGTGCGCACGTGCACACACATTCTCTCTCAAATCAATAAATAAATCTTGAAGAAAAAAAAAGAGCTACCAAGAGGGTGATCGCTGGGCTCCCTGCCACAGTCAGGAGTACGACCGGATGGCTGGGTGGTGGGGCAGAGGCTCAGGTAAGGACAGGATGCTACTGTTGTCTTGCCCCGACCCATGTCCCCATGTGAGGCACACACGTGTGGCCAGGGTCCTGCTTGCCTGACCCTAGCTGTGGCCTCCTAGTTGGTTGAGGAGGCAAGAAGCAGGTGCTTGAGTTTTATAAGAGGAAACAGGAAGACCCAGAAATGGGAAACCATTCACTCCAGTAGAGAACTGAGTACCAAATTTGTGTGTCTGACGCAGTCCTCGAAACCCTATTCTTCATTCGCTAAGACCCTTGTTTCTATATGTTACAGGAGACAACAGAGAATTCACACACAGTTTGGAAACATGTTCTGGAAAGCCTACAGCATGCATTCTCAGTGGGGGCAATAGCATCCCCAAGAGCATGAAAATTGGAAGGCATACAAAAATCTTAGGTATTACAATGGTTTGTGGCGTTCCGAAGCTCAACCCTACCTGGCAAACTGTCATACCTCCTAGTCTGGAAGAATTTAAATTGAGTTCATTTTTCTCCTAGTGGGAGAAGGTAATAATGAGAAAGAGTTTGAGAAACACTGGCCTAGGGCAGTGGCCCCAGCGTGACACAACGTGGCCACATAGGCCAGAGATGAAACCACTCAGGTTCATCCCTTGGATGGAACAAGAACTTGGGCATAGGCTCTGCCCCGAGACAGTCAGTGAGCCCTAGATGTCCCAATGAAGGCAATGACAAGGTTTCAAAGTGGTAAGGGATCCAGTCTCGGAGGTTAAAGTAGCACCAGAGCATGGCAACCATGGGAGATGCTGCCACCGTATGTTCTGCCAGTTTCCAGAATAAAAACTACATCAGGAGCCTCTTCCCACCCCTCAGCCCACACCTTAAGCCCAGAAAGAAATGGGATACCCAATGGACATGTCCCAGGCAACCTGAGGCAGGAACGAAGTTTGGGGTTGAGAGGATTCAGGGCCTTAAAAATGGCCAGTGGAGCCTGGGGGCTCTGGGTGGAGGACTAAAGGACAGCCAGGGACCTTTGGGTCCCCAACACTCCATGGACACCTCTCACACCCCCCATTTGCTCCCCAATCTGAACAGAGTCTGGGAAGGAGGAGAGAGAGAGAGAGAGAGAGAGAGAGAGAGAGAGAGAGAGAGAGAGAAATACCCAACAGGACAGCCACTGCCCCCCATCCCACTGGAAGTGACCCCGGGCTGAATCCTCCAAGCAAGCAGTGCAGCTTCTGGCCGGACCAGTCTTAGCCTCAATGGGCAGCTCTGAGTCTGGTGGAAAGAGCTCTGAGCCCCACGTGCTGCTCCAGCATCGGGGGAACATCCGTGGGAGCTTACAGGTCAAGTCCTTGGAGCAGGGCTCTCTGCGTCCAATGCCTTCTCTAGCACCTGTCACACACTAGGAGGTTCACACCTTTGTGGAATCGAATTCGATTCTTCCTCAAATGTTTTCTCAAAAAGAGAATGGGAACAATAGTCTCCCCCGTGTGAGAGGAGTTCTGTGAGTGGTGAAAGAAATGATGTTGATGGTGTGTCCAGGAGGGAATCTCACCAAGCACTAGGCAAGGTGGGTGTCCCCGTCCCCTCCCACCTCATCTTCCCTTTCCAAGACCCTCAGC
The DNA here is from genome assembly GCF_009762305.2 of Zalophus californianus. Taxonomy (NCBI): domain Eukaryota; kingdom Metazoa; phylum Chordata; class Mammalia; order Carnivora; family Otariidae; genus Zalophus; species Zalophus californianus. Next base: position 86,072,220 of record NC_045606.1, read on the forward strand.
GCTTTTATGAGAAGCTGACTCACATCATTTCTGCAAAGCGGGGAAGAAGAGCGACGGGGGAGGGGAGAGCATCGTCATCCTCACAGAAAGAAACAGAGGTGCACCACAAAGAAGACCCGAGGTGGCAGTGATGGCCCCGAGGGCCCCCCACATGCCCTGCCTGCACTGTCTTCTGCCTGGTCCCTTTTCTGGTGTTCGGCTCAAGGAAGGTGGCACCTCTGCTGCTCTCCCAAGGACCTACTACCAGCAGCCCCATTTTGCCCACTTGGGCCCAAATTAGCAGGGAGGCCCCACGTTCTCCCTCCACTGGCCCATCCCCAGCTTTCCGGGGGTGATAGATGGCTCAAGAGTTGCATTTTTTTCTGTCAAGAAAGCACAAACAATTCAATGCCAGGACAGAAGGGCCCTGCTCCCCATTGGCCACTGGCAGAAGCCCCAGGGAGCTCCGCGAATGTCACCGAGGCAGCAGAGAAAGGGAAAACAGCCAGGCCTGTGGGGCCTCGGAGCAGGAGGGAGATTTGTTATTTGGAATGATTAAACCAACGCTCCCAACACCTCAATGAGTGCTTCTCCTTGCCACCCCCCCGCCCCCAGACACAAGGAACTGTGAGCAGTAGCCTCCTGGTCCCCACCTTGCACCCACCCTGCTCAGACACAGCCTCCCGCAGACAGCCTGGTTCTGGCCAGCCTCCAGGTCCTCACCTACCTCCCACTCCATTCCCTGTCTGCAATTGTTTCCAATCAGTTTAGGAAACAGCTCTGAGAACAATTAGAAAAGATAACAAGGAAGAATTACATAATTACAGTCCGTCTAGATTTCAGGCGCTTAAAAAAAAAAAAAAAGGCTGAGCGGAGTCCAAGCAGGGATCAATGTGAGGAAAGAGACCGTGTCCCTGGTGAGCAGTGGGGTGCAAGGGTTGGGACCCTACAGTGAGGGGTGCTCCTGAGTCCACTGGTCTGGGGCCCTGACTGCTGCCCAGGCCACAGCCTCTGAGGACAAGTCTTCAAGGCCCAGCACCATCCTCATGCAACACAGACTGTTCTGCAGAAGAGGCCAGGTAGACCAGAGAACCGTGCCCACCTGCAGAGAAGACGGGCCTTCCTTACAGACCATGTGTCCCAAACTTACGGGAAAGGTCTCACCCCAAACCACACAGAACTCAGGATTCCAACACCCACCCCCGCCCCGCCCATGCTTTGTGCATCTGTAGGCTCCTTAACACCAGCCTTTGATCCCAGCAGCTGATTGGCCCTATGTACTGGGAGAGGTGGGAAGTCCTTCATTCGTGACCAAAAAGGATGAGTTATGGAAGAACTTTGTCCTCTACCACAAGGCTCACACACTTCTCCCGGAAAGGGCCAGCGAGCAAATACTGCGGCCTGTGGGCTATGTGCTAACTGTTGCAAAGACTCAGGGTTGCTGTTGTAACACGCAAGCGACCACAGACAAAATGCGCACGGCTGGGTGCCAGGAGGCTTTATTTACGGACACTGAAGTTTGAATTTCCTATCATTTTCACATGCCATGAAATCTTCTTTTTTTTTTTAACTTTTTCCCCAACCATTTAAAAATGTAAGAACCCTTGTTGGCAGGCTGTACAGAAACAGGTGGCCCAAATCTGGCCTGTGGACCAGAGTCTGCCAACCCCCACCCCACATGCTGCTGGAGGACTCCGTGTTTCTCTGATTGTTTCACACACACAGCTTAGACACGACTCTGTGGACTCAGCCTGGCATGTGGAGTCTTGATGGTCAGTCAGTCTCTGCTGGGTGACACTGGCATGATAGCCCGGGCCACCACCAACCATGCGAAGCCCCCAGGACATCTCCCTACAAGGGCGATTTGACATCACTGCCAATTGTGAGCAAGCTGGGCAAGTAGAAGAGAGGTTTTCCTAGCCAAGGAGGCAATCCTCCAGTAGAAATGAATGGAAGAGGGACTGTGTCCTGATTCACCCCTCTCTAGCCAAGACAGAGGGTCTCCTGCATATCAGGCAACAAAGGGCCAACCTCCTGGCTTTCCATGCAGAACACCCCAGCTAACCACTGTGTGCTCCCGCCCCCTCTCCTTTTCCCATCAGGGAGTACAAGCATCTACATTCATTTAAGACAAATGTATTGTGTCGCACATTTCATATGGCACCGTGCCAGACGCCAGTTGGGCACAGGATATCAGACACATGCTGATACCAAGTACCGATTCAGGGAGTACCTTGAGGACTGGGCCCTATTATTCCTCCCTTGTCCCCAGCACCCAGCACTGCATGGGACACACAGGAGAGGCTCCAGAAATGTTGACTAAATGAGTAAGTGGATTTCTGTGCCAAATGGAAATGATTAGGGGCATAAGAAAGATAGATCAGATCCTACGGAAGTAGAGGGAGAATATGTGCCCAGTTAGGGAAATCAAGAAAGACTCCGTGACAGTTGAAGCAGTTGAGCTAAGACTGTCAAAATGGGTGTGATTTGGGCATGTGCAATTGGGGCAGAGAGAGAGGGAGAGAGAAAAGAGACCATTCCAGCCAGAAGGATACCAGCAAGAGCCTCAGGTAGGATGCCGTCTCTAAGAACACTGGTAGGTTAGCTTGCTGGTCCACGAGCACAGCTCGGGTAATAACAATGAGTGTTAAGAGCCCAGAGTTGAACTCTGTCTAGATCACACTGAGGGCCCAAAATGTCAGACAAAGGAGTTTAAACTTGTGTAGGTGGTGGGAGGTGCTGAGCTTTCTGAACAGCAGTAGTTGGGTGCCGATGAGATTAGGAAGATTAATATGGCAGCAGAGCGCAGAAGGACTGGTGTAAGCAAGGAGTCCATTTAAAGAAACCCTGAACCAGGACGGAAGCAGGCAGGTTGAGCCCCTCCACTAAGGGGAGAAGAGTGGCCTGGGTTGATCTGTAAAGGTTAGTCGTTAGGACGGTAGAACCTGGAGGCCGAGTCCAGCTCCAGCACTTACTGGAAATGGTCCATCCTTCCTGGAAGCCAGTTTCCCCAACTGCAAAATGGAGTAAATTTCACAAAAAGCCTGTTGTGAAATCAGGTGAGGTTATCCATGCGAAGTGCTTATGCACACTCGATAAACATTAGCTATTATTGTTATTCTTATATCACAATAACTTTACTATATTAGGGAAATTCATAATTAGTTAAACTGCTCTTGGAGTGCAGTGATAAATACCGTGTATTTCTATGTACCCGGTGGTCAAATTGTGTCCGTTGGTCAGAAGTCACATTTGAGCCAAAGCAGCTGCTTTTCAGGAGAGGGGTGGGTATTTCTATAATTCCCACTAGCCCCCTTTCTCACCCTCCAAACCGTGGATGGTGGGGCCCTCGCCACATCCTTGGGAGCTGACATATACTCTCCCAGTCTCTTCCCAGAGTCAGCTGGTGGCAGCCAGCAACAAGAAATGTATAGCTCCGCATGGGACCTTTGTCAAGGAAGTCAGTGTGCGCCACAGAATACTCACAGCCCCCAGCACTGTGGGAGGGAGGGAGGAAGTCCCGACCCAGAGGTCAGATGCCTTCTTTCTTAGAACACAGGGATATCACAAAGGGATTCAAGCCCAGGCCTCCAGCCACTGGGCAAATACAGGGGCTTTCTAATACTCAGAGGCTCTCTTGGGATCCTTCATGCTCAAGGTTAGTGATCAGATACTTGTTAATCCTCTGACCAGCTGGGGAAATGATCAGCATCAGGGCATGAGGAAAACAGACTTCGGAAGCAGGCAGCCCTATGAGTTTCCCAAACCTGATGCAGCCACTCTTTGCCCTGTGACTCTGTGAACAGGGAGAGCAGTTAAACGAGGGGACAGGAGATAATGTGCGTTCAGCACACACCGCAGCCCAGCGCCTGGGACTTCCGGCGTAAAGGCAGAAGAATCCGGAATTCAGTGACATGATAGGAGTGCTCACCATCTGAGATGAGGTTAGGGCCTCTCTTAATCAACGCCTTCCTCGGACCTGAGAGAGGGAAGTGGCTTGAACCAAGCCCAGAGCATCCCCACAGGGCCTCTGTGGGGGCCTCAACTCGCCGGCTCTTAGGTGGCCCCCAATGTCCTTTGTGGGTCCTGTGCTTCTTTTCTCTTCCCTGGGCCAGCGGCTGCCTCCCCGCCTCATGGCCAACCAGCTGGATCTCCCAGCTCTGCATCCAAAGGGGAAACCTCTCTCAAGGAAGACTCACCGGCCCCTCAAGGCATTCCCCGAGGGGCCCTTAGTCAGCCCACTTCGCAACTCCCTTCCAATCTCATCTTACCACTGACCGCATCCCCCAAGAGCAGGAATGCCAGACCAAGGGAGCAGGAGTGGGGATTTTAAAAAGAAGAAGAAAAGAAAGGTGCTCCTGTTTCCAGAGAACCTCTCTACACAGCACAGAGCAGCCCCTTCCTCCTGCATCTCCATCTGGTTGCTACTGGCAACCAGGCAATCATATTTTTCTAGTCCCAGATATAATCATCATAATCAATATAGGGTATTTATCCCACTTCTGGGTTTCAGGGAACTCAAAGCTTTTTCACACCTATTATTCTTTCTTCACGAACACGGGGGAGACACGGGGAGGGAGAAGTGTGCGTGTGGGGGTTCGGTGGGGAAGCACTGAGCCACCGCCTCTATTTAACAGATGGAAAAACGGAGGAAAGGAGGGAGATGAGAAAAGCAGCCCCGAAGCACTGCTCACGAGAAGCGAGTACGGTTAATAGTAATGAGCAGGAGAAACATGTGTCTTTTACAAATAATCTCTCAATTACTTCTCCCTGAGAAGGAGGCTTGTTTCACTTATACAGATGAAACCGGAAAGATCGAGTGACGTATCCAAAGGCACACACCTAGAAATGGAATTGCTGAAACTCAAACATTTTTGAGTCCTGCTTCCCGTGTTTCTCCCCATGGTACCCCTGCAAAGAATCCTAATGCACAGAGTTAGCCCGCCTCTTCTATGCACGGCTATCACCCCACAGTAAATGCTCATCATTCCACCACATGCTCTTACATCGGTAATTCTTCTCTCGAATGCTGGTCAATACTGGTACCAAGTGGGCAATGGCAACAAAAATAACAAGACTGAGCCATTTGACGGGCTTGGCAAACTCAGAAGTTTTATTTAATTTCCAAATTGCTATGGACATGCCCTCACCAGAGTAAAAATTTTGAGGGGAAAAAAAATCTTTTTGACTTGTGAGATCATTCATCACTTTGACAACCCTGTGATGTTACCTGTTACTACAGCAACTGGTTTGATGTCACCCTTTTATTGTAGCAACTGAAGTGATGCTAGAGACATGCCTTTGGGGTCCCTGAAGTAGATGAGGCCCACCCTAAACACCTTCCATCCTCAACACCAGCAAAGGCTTTGGTGCCCATTTTGCTAGTCAGTGCGGAAACATGGGTGGCCCGAGGTAAAGGACAACAAATAAAATACACCTGAAAGAGGAAACATGTGACCATGGGCAGAACCATTCTAAATAGGATGTTTTTCTGAGTTTTATGCTTAGCATTCATTTCCCTTTGGAGACAGCACAAAGAGCACTGCAGTAAGAGGGCGGCTGGCTTGCCTCCGAAGCTTCCTCTATGTTCTCAGAACAGAAAATCAGCTGGCCATTTTCCTAACTTAGAGTGAGGCATTTTACTGCTTGGAAGGAAGGGCCCCTAGACAGAGGTGCCCACTTGTGGTACCCCAGACCTCCTGAGAAGGAGACGAATGGAGGCGGGCATCCCTCGTTTCCCTAATATCCCATTTAGCAATCTCCATATTCTAGAAAGAACTGCCATATTGGGAAGTTCGCTCCATACCCTCACTCTATGCAATAGAATAGGCAGAGAAGGAAAATGAGAAATAAAAGTGCCCCACATGCTAGAACCCGGGCTAAGGACACAAAGAAGGAAAAGTTGAAGACCCAGAGCCCTAGAGATGATGACCAGCGTCACCCAATGGATGAAGGTTTGTTCAGCACCTTCTAGTCCAACTACTGTGTAATTGCTCCAACCTGGACCTTTAACCTGGGCTGGTCTGCCCACCACCATGCAGCCTTACCTGACTCCAGGGACTCCAGCCACCTTTGCTCCTCCCTCCCCTTCTGCTCTTATGTCTCCTTAGCGCCTGACATTTTGCTCTTGTCTCCTATTTCCCATCCCCAGCTCCCTCACTGGCATCTGATTTGGCACTCGCAGCATTGAATTTCAGTGCTTCTTTTTGGCCACAGCTTGCAGTCAACCCCGTTCCATGGTTTTCTGGCTACTTAGGGTGCCTGCATCACTTGTCCCTGGGGCCCAGCCCACATTAGCCAGCCTGGCTGGCATCTCTGCCATACCTCTTCCCACGGTGGGAGGCAAAGAGGGAGAACAGGTGGGTGAACATGCTGTAGGCACTTTGCACTCTCTCCCAGAAATTTTTAAAAACTCAAACTTAGAAATTCAGATTTTCTACAACATGGGCGAGTTTGGGGCTCTTCTCAAGTCCTGCTGTTCCAACTCTGTCTTGCAGTAGATTCCCAGCAATAAGACTTGCTCCCTTCCAAGCAGTTTGCCACCTGTTGTCTCCTCTTAGCCTCCCAATATCCTTGAGATGGATCAAGGGACATGATCACACGATCCCCATTTTGTGGCATTCAGGGACACTGAGGCACACAGCCCATGAAGAATGCTACGCTGAATTAGAGTGGCAGGCTGTGCTGGGCTCTGACCACCTTCAGCTGCATGAGCAGGACTCCGACTAGTGCAGGTGTAGGGCAGTTAGAGGATGAGTCTACCGTGCAGATGGAACACTTGAGCACCCCTGTGTTTCTGGCCCTGCGGGTGGCGATAACCAAGGTCCCACTCTGAGTTTTCACCCAGCACGGAGATCCCAAGTCCACCTCCTCCTCCCAGGTGCTCTGCTGTCGGGCCACTACTGGGGAGCATGCGGAGCTGAGGCTCAGCTTCTGGGCCCACCCATGCATGAAGGGCACTTCTCAGGACCTGTCTACACTTCTCGCATCTGGACACACCAGCCTGTATCTCTGGGATTCTAGAAGGAAGAGCACGTGTCCTGCCTCGGGCTTCCGGGCCACGCAGGGCCACATTCTCATTCAGAAGGGTGGCCGTATGGCAGAGTCTGGCCGAGATCCACAGTCCTCATTCTCGGTTGTGGACCCATAAACTCCTGCCAAACATGTAGCTGTAGCCTCGGGGGAAAAACAAGGAAGGAAGGAAAATAACCAAGGTGGGGAGAGGGGAGAGATTCTGAAATCTGGACAACATCAAGAGCCGGTTTCCATGACAACCGCTCCTTATTACAGTTGCTCAAACTGCAGCCTGTTCTAATCAGCGCGGTCTATGGAGCCTTTGGTCCCAGTCCGTGAATGCCCCCACCTGCCCAGGCAGGAGGACCCCCAACACTCTCCGAGGGCCCCGCTCTCCCAGGAGGGGTGAGGCCCGTTGGGGAAAGGAGGATGGGGGTAAAGAATGTGGGAAGTAGAAGAAGACCTAGTTGGGAGCCCAGGCTGACACAAGTGTGGGAATTGTGTGTGTGCGTTCGTGCGTGCACGTGCATGTCAGGGGATGATTACCTCTGCACGGGGAAGCCTCTGAGCACGTGGGTGACATGTTACAGCTCCCGGCCATCATGCCGGTATGGCTACCCGTGGGCATGTCACCTGAGCCTGTCTGCATCTCTCTTCCTCCTTTCTGACACCTTGGAATACTCTCTTCTCTTGCAAAGCTCTAGGCAGAAGGCCACAGGCTCATGCCCAAAAGGCAAAGGCAGGGTCAGTGCCCAGTGGAAAGCAGGCACTGGCAGCTTCCTGCCATTTCTCAGTGAGTTGGGACGAGAGAAGAATCGCACTGACGCTCTCTAGAGTTACGCTGAAGTGGAGGGGTTATGGCTCAGGGACGCCCTACACAGACTCCAGCCAGACTCCTCAAGTTCCCAGAAAATGATTGGTGACTTGCGGGTTTTCCTCCAATCCACAGATGGGGCCTGGGAGGCAAACAACTTGTCAAAGTCACCCACTGGGTCTGGTGTCGGCCTGGAGATGCAGTCCCCAGAAAACTGAACCCCCCTCTGCTCACTCAGAGCTGCCCTCTCCCTCCTCCGATGCCCGTCTGGCAATCACCCAAACACGCCGCAAATCAGATGACATATGACACGCCACACTCCGTCCTGCTCTGAAGGGAGTCCGTCTAGGGGGACAAGGGATCTGGTTTATATTTTAAGCAGTTAGAGTAAAAAAACGGGGGGCTGATGAGGTAAGGCCATGGCAGTGAACACCGTGCAGCTGTCTGGGATAATTACATGGCCTAGCCATCCTGGAGCCGGGGGGGGTGGGGCACAGGGGACGGCTTGCCCCCTAGATGATGAGTGTGGGGATGGAGCCAAGTCAGCTTCAGGGACTCCAGCCCTCCACCTGCGCCCTAGCTCCAAGTGTCCCGGCCACTCCTGGAGACCCAAGACAAGGAGCAAGCAGGGTGAAAGAGCCCCCATCAGACAAGATGATCATTTCCCCAATTTCCAGCCCTTGGAGAGTCTCAGGGAAAACCTTCAATTCAATGCCCCACCTAACTTGCTACATGGAGAAACCAAGGTCCTGAATTTCAGCTGATGGCTGACCACCCAGGAGACATGGGGAGAACAAAAATCAGCACAGGACAGAAATTAACGAAAAGGTCACTGAACAGGAGAGGGGGGGAGGGTGAGGCTTGTGTGCCACAAGCTAGGAATGACCCACTAAAATCCCCAGCTGCTCCCTCCAGCTGGGATGCGGTTCTATGCAGTGGCTCCACGGCTACCATAGTCCACAGACAGAGGTGGGAGTTTCAGGGCTTGAGGTCACTTGGACTATTGGCCGTTCAGAGGCCACCACGGCAAGAGCTGTGTAGAGCTCCCTGGCTTGGATTTCACTGAGCTTGCTGCCCACAGTGCCCCCTGAATGCTCCATCTTATGCAAGTGTTACTTGTTCAGGAATGATGCCCATCGAGACTTTGGACCCAACGTCACGGATGCAGAAGAGGATTCCTTCAGGGTTCCTTCTTCCTGTTTCCCTGAGTCCTCAGATGAAAAAGACTACTAGCTGTCCCTGTGGAAAAGAGAACCCAGTTCAGGTGACCCACCAACTGGTATTGCATGTCTGTTTTGCAGGGTTTTTGCAGGGTGGGTGGTTATTTGTTTGTTTTGGTAATCTCTACACCCAACTTGGGGCTCGAACTAACACCCTGAGATCAAGAGTCACATGCTCTACCTACTGAGCCAACTGGGCGCCCTATTGCATGTCCCTTTTGCTCTTCAAAGAGACTCTCCAGAAGCACAAAGGTCAGGATATGCAGCATAAAAAGTCAAATCCTAAAAAGCACAGATCTTTGCCGACAGCCAGAAAGTAGCTCACTGCCTCTCCCCTTCATGGTCCTGAACTCAAACCGTTAGAAGACGCAATGAAGCTGATTTCTGAGGGGGGCAGAGATCTAGCAGGGAGGGATGTGATCACAGCATGTGCAGGTGTGTGCATGCACATGCACACGTTCTCACAAAGGAAACCACAACCATTGGAGTGCGGGTATACATGTGAAAGTTGGGGGCCCTGCATCAGCAATGGCGCAGAATGGGAAGAGAGCTGCTTCTGAGTGAAAAGAGAAAACCCCGCCAGATCTGTGCCTCTACACCAAGAGACCCTTAGGCCGCCATGCCCTGATTGATCTCTTGAGACTCCTCTTGTTCTCTTAACACAAGGCAGACAGAGATCTCCCTCATCTCTCCCTCCCCGGGCTGACCCATGCCACTCAGTACACACAACCTGAAAATACAGAAAAACCCAGAAGCTGCAGCCAGGATGAGGCATGCACGCCAACACAGTCGCTCCCAGCACCCTGAGCCGTGTCTAGGTGAGTGGAGAGAGAGCAGCCTGACAGCGGAGGTCACTCAGTCACACACAAAGGGAGCACAAAGGGGAGTAGGTAAGAGCGAACGCAAAGCCAAGGGTTCAGGGAGGGGAAGGCTGGGGGTGAGGCAAAGGTTGGTGGCCAGAGCCACATCGAGTGTGTGGTCGCCAATTGTAGGAGTAGGAAAAGAAGTCATTCTTGACCTGGGGCCCTCCGTGGGGAGGCTATGGCTTTGGGACCCTCTACAAGGAAACCTCAGCCCAACCGACAAACATACAGCCACATACTATGCCAAAAGCACGCCCTCACAACTTGAGATTAAGTGGTTAAGGCCACAGACCCTAGTTAAATCGTGAGCACTTGGAGTTTTGATTTTCTCATCCAGGAGATGGAGGCAGTATTAAGACACTCTTTCCCAGAGCTGCTTTTATGATATCATCCACAGATAAAGCACGGGGCGCAGTGCCTAGCGTACACTAGGTGCTCAATAAACATTCATTTGTTTTATTGTTTTCCAGCCCCCCATCAAAGGTCTAAAATGAGGCAGCAAAACTAGGGGAGTATCAGATGCATAATGTTACTATTTCCAACCCAGCTATGGTTCCCGTTACCCAGGTAAACATGCAAATGCATCCTTTCTGACCACACAAGGAATAATCGCATAGAATGATAACTGTAGCCAGATAATCGCAACATTAGTTCAACATAGATTTCAAAGTGTCATATAGTAGAATGGTAAAGCAAAGATTCTGATGTCAAACCTTGGCAGTAACCCATAGTGGCCACTTGCCAGCCATTAGCCTGGATTAGCCCAACGCCCAACATTGACAAACAATCTGAGAGATGCTTTTAAAAAATACAATTCTGGGGGTGCCTGGGTGGCTCTGTTGGTTAAGCGTCTGCCTTCGGCTCAGGTCATGATCCCAGGATCCTGGGATCGAGTCCCGCATCGGGCTCCCTGCTCAGCGGGGAGTCTGCTTCTCCCTCTGCTTCTCTCTCTCTCTCTCTCTCTCTCTGTCTCTCATGAAAAATAAATAAAATCTTAAAAAAATACAATTCTGTATAGCTTTCGATGTGCTTAATATTGACAACTCTTTTCCTGGTTTAATGGTTTTTTTTTTTTTTCAATCTTCCTTATGACTGATTGTAAGCATATCAAAACAAAAGCTTTGTCCCAAATCAGCCAGCCACCGCCGGACAGTAAGTCATCGAAAGGCTTTTAAGGGAGGGTGTCTAAGGTTTAATGAGCCATGACTCTAGGAAGCATGTGGACATATTAATTCTTCAACCGGCATTGAGATGAACTGGCATGTCCGTGTTAAACCCTTTATCCTGGGCAGCAAGCTATAACCTGCAATTACTACCACATATAACATGCTTTACTATCGGCAAGAATGTTAACCGACTCTGGTGGATTCAGCCGCCCTGGTATCATTCAAGAACTGCAGTTCTTGTTTTATCTTTGGCCTGGAGGGAACTAAGAAGCAAAAAAGAGTCTCCACCACATCCAGCTGCCCTGACACTTGAGGCTCACTGGCAGGTGCCGGAGTTTCAGACATATGGCCCACAGATGCAGAACCCCCTTGCTCATGCTCAGCTATCGTGAAGGCCAGCCCCTTAGAAAGAAGTCACCTCTGGAAGCCTCTGGAGATCCTCCAGACTGTCTGCAGACAGGTCTCCCAGAATGTGTGACCATCCATGCTTTAGAAAACATGAATAAGTAATGTAACACATATACATACATATGCATCAGTCTATGCATATGCAAATATTCAATGCATGACTCCATCCTTATTCACCTTAGGTAACACATTTGGTAGAGATGTTTGTTGGGGGGGAGAGGGGCATTTTCTGCTCAAACAACTTCTGGAACCCGAACATTTGGAAACCACTGGTTAAACGGGCAAGCCCTGAACTCCGAGGCACATGCAATAGGTGATCAACCAAACTTTGTGGCAGTAATTCTTTCTGTTCTTGCTTCCCTTTCCCTAAAGCCCCTAGCAACTGTTTAAATACACAGGTTCCCCCCCCCCTTTTTTTTTTACCTGTGGTCCTCCAGGCCCTACCAATTGGGAGATTACCAGGGTGAGAAGCATCTGGTTCTTGGCCTCAGAAAATGTCCTAAAGCTGAATGAGCAGTGTGGTGCTTTCTGAAGCTTTATGGGATTAGGATAATGTGCTTCTGTCTAGTTAATTGGAAAACCTTACTCTGTGGGTTGTGTGTGTGTGTGTGTGCGTGTGTGGTGTGTGCATGCATGTGCATGGGGCTGTGTGGGCTTGTGCCCTACTGCCATAGAACACACTTTCATCTTTATAGGAATCAGTTACATCCTCCCATTTCCCCACAACGACGCAACTACAAAAGTCGTGGGCTTCAGTCTGCAGGAAAATGCCAGGATCCCTGTATCCCAAAAGGGAGGCTTGGTTTCCCTTCCCCACTGTCTTGCACAGACAGACAAATACCTGGAGGGCAGGTCACAGCTCTTTGAGGTGGCTGCCTCTCACATGCAGGTGTCAAATCACGCCGGATGGACACAACACAGCAAACAACACTAAGACATGCACCCGGCAACTTTTGAAAGTACACTCTCCCCACCCCAAGTCCCGCCTGCCTTCCCCAGCGTGCACTGCTGTCTTTAAACTAACCATCCTGAAACCGCTTAAAAGAGCCTGACAGGTAATTTATTCTGTGGCAGAGGATAGCAATTTCACTGTCCAGAGGCAAGATCCCCAACTGCATCAGAAAATCCATCCACTCATGGAAACAGGCTTAATATGATAACAATTCCAAGGGTGTGTGGGCGTAATTCTTTCTGCTCTTTCTCCCTTTCCCTAAAGCTGCTAGCAAATGTTTTTACACAGTGTCTTTTTTTAAAGGCCCTCCAATGAACCTCCATAGAATAAATCAAATATTTCACCATGAAGGGTGATTATCAGGGACTTGTTTGTGGAAAGAGCCAACTATACTGGGGTCAGGGCCTCACGGCTGCTACGGGATTTTTGCCCATAAGTAGAATGTTTCTAAAATTGTGTCTGACTCTCTTTGCAGCAGCCCGACTGGGCTTTACAGGGCTTCACTGGGCACCTGGTAGAGAAGGGAACAAGGCACAACAAAGGCTGATAAGCAGGGCGACACGTGCTTCCAGACGCAGAACCAAGATGGCTAATATGCTGATTTTTCCAAAATATTCTGACAGCTATTCTCACACTTTATTTCCTAAAATTCATGTAAGGTAAAGAGGGTGAGCGTTCCATTATTATTTCTATTTTATATATGGAAAAATCTAAGGCTTGGAGTACCAAAGACTCACCTTCTTTAACCCTATCACAGGAATGGTGGACCCCAACATCATGGCCTGTCTACATTCACATGGTGAGTTTCCATCAGAGACAGAGCTAGAACCTCTGTCTCCCAACTCAGCCATAGACAATGCCCCCCACCTCCCCCACAGCTAGCTTCTGCCCCATGAGACAGCACCTCACCTGCCTTGCACAAAATGCATATTCTGAAAGTGATTTCTAAACACGGCTTTGTCACTGGGCTTGCCGTGTGATCCTAGACAAGATGCTTCCCTTTACACTGTTTTAGAAGGCCCATCTATAAGTGGGGCTGGGAGCTCCTCAGGCCACAGTTAATTCTTTCTGAGTTCACAGTGTCCAGCACAGGGCCTGGTCTAGCATGTGTCCTCCCTACGTGCTCAACTGAACTGAACTGAGAATACCCACAGAAATCTCTTACCTCCCACTGACAGCCCCAAGTGAGGAACACATGCTCAGAAGCACAGGACACTGCCCATGGATCCCAAGCTTGTAGAACAGTAGCATGTCTGGGGCACCTGAGTGGCTCAGTTGGTTAAGCGTCTACTTTCGGCTCAGGTCATGATCCCAGAGTCCCAGGATCGAGTTCCATGTCGAGCCCCATGTCCGGCTCCCTGCTCAGTGCGGAGTCTGTTCTCCCTCTCCCTCTGCCCCTTCCCCGCTCCTTCTCTCTCTCTCTCTCAAATAAATAAAATCTTAAAAAAAAGAACGGTAGCTTGTCTGTGTGCTCAGGCCACCAAGATCTACCTTTTTAAATAGTAATGACCGCAATTATTTTTCAAGGTCTGCTTTTGGAGTTTATTCCATGCTTTTTGACATTTCATATTATATATATATATATATATATATATATATAATTATATAAATATAGCATATATATATATATATATCCTGACTATATTACTATATTATCCTGATTCTATGTGTATGTGTATATATATATATTTATAATATATATATATACACAATTTCTAAAATTGTGTCTGACTCTCTTTGCAGCAGCCGTTAAATATATATTGGGCATGATGCAGGGGTTTGACCTCTTTTGTAGGGACTGGCATGGCCTGGAGAGGTCAAACCCCTGCATCATGCCCCAAAATATATATATATATATATATATACACATACACATATATATAAATATATATATATTTATATATATATATAAAACTCTCCTGACTATACCACATTTAAAAAGCCTATTCAGTCAAATAATAATCCTATTGCTTGGCCACCAGTCAGGGGAACAAAGATCTCTCAACAAGTGACTTGCCCAAGGCCAACAAAGCCTCAGTGTCAGAGAAGGGAGTTCCCGAAGGTAGACCCAGCTTAATGAGGCCAGAGGTCTGACTGGGCTGTGCTTGGAGGGCCCTTCAGGGCAAGGAGTGCCAACCGCTTTACAAAGCAGCATGTCCCCAATTGCTTGCGGGAGTGACATTCCTGGCCTCAAGTCACCATCTATCAGAGACAGAGGTGAAAGGAGGCTCCAGACCCTAAATTGTCACACATGGCCTTCGGCAATGATCCAGGAGCAAAAGCGAGGACAAATCATGGCCCGAGGAGTGGAGAAAAAGTTACCAGGCAGGAGCAAAGAGCTGGCGATTAAAGGAACATGTTTGGTGTCACAAGCCTGGGTCTTGGGGCCCAGGCCCCCAGAGGTCCCAGATGACAGTGGGAGAGGTGAGTCTGCGGGTTTTAAGACTGCATGGAAGTAAACAGAGAAACAGAAAACAAAGGGCTTAAAAACCTGGAAAGATGGAAGGAAGCATCCCCCCAGCACCCAACCCATTTTCAGAAGTTTTAACAGATGTGCCTTCCACCCGCTTGCTTCTTGGGAGTGCCTCAAGATTTTTACTTTTCCTGAATGGGCAGCTTCCCTTGCCTCCTACGTTTTCTTTCTGGATTCTGATCTGCTGTTTCTCCATGGGATTCTTCCTGTTCTTTTTCATTTTTCTTTTAGATGCTGATCTTTGTCCTCCCAAATGTTGTTGCTCAGAGAAGGTCCCCTCTGCAAATTCATTTGATGCATTTAAGAAGCACTCCCCAAGCACCCACTGCGCCCCAGGCCCTGGGCTAAATCCCAGGCCTCCAGAGCTTATGATTTAGTATGAAAGGCAGGCATTAAGCAAGGAACCGAAAGCAATGCCTTTTGCCTCCTGAATCTTCTGGGTGGCTTCTTCCTGGAGTCCCTTGGACCTACCTTGCCCTGATCTGATGGACTTGAGGTTCTAGGTTGTAGGGACTGACTGGCATGGCCTGGAGAGGTCAAACCCCTGCATCATGCCCAAGGCTGGCTCACGTTGGGCAGGATGGTGTTAGTAAGGTCCTAGTGGCTGTTGATGGTGTTCGTTCTGACAGGTTGAGCCTCAGATGTCCCAGCTGTACACCTGACCACCACCCCAGGCTTCATCTCCTCGGTGGAGATGCCTAAAGTCCCAGGGACAGCAGACCTCTCCACTGCTTTCCACACTTTTGGTGTCTGTCGAGGCCCAGTGCCCCCAAATTCTGCTGTCTTGTCACACGGCAAGCCCAGTGACAAAGCCCCGGTGGAACTCCCTTCTCTGACACTGAGGCTTTGTTGGCCTTGAGCAAGTCACTTGTTGAGAGACCTCACCCGGAAGATATTCCTTTGCTGATGATCAGAGCCTGTCCTCTCCTCGTGGTTGTTTTCCTCCAGAAAAGGTAAATCCAATCAGTGGCATCATCTGTCTTCCCCCGTGTTCTCTTTGGAGGAGCATTCCTGTCTCCTGGGCTGCTTGTGAACACATTCTAAAGTCCCAAGCCTTGAGAAAGAGGGGTCTTGCTACCCGAAGTTAAAGTCAGCTGGGCAATTTTCTTCCCAGAACCCAATTCTACTGACTCTCTGCATATGATTTTTTTTCCCTCCGAATGGTAAGACAGACTGATGATTTCATGATGGTGACTTCCATGCCCTCTCTGCCTGGATGTGTCTCGTGTCGATTTCTAGCCGCCAGTGGGCCCACGCTCTATTCCCCTGCACGTGCTCAGTCAGTAGGAATCAAGGGTGGTGATGAAGATGCTGCTGGTGGTCATGGCCACATTCCCCCTGGATTGGTCTGCACTCAGCCTTCCTTTAGATATGTCCCTCTTAATTAACCTCATGTCTATATCTTTTCTTCATTACATGTAAGGGAAAATATTGTCACTGAAGGATTTAGCAGAGAAAATTTCCAAAGACCAACATGGAGCATCTCCAGGGTTCCCCTTCATTTTCTAAATTGGCACTTCTCTCAAATTAAAACGAATCTGGCATTGCTTCTTTTTAAAAAATGTGTGCTTCCATTCCAGGAAACACAATAATAGACAGATCCTATCAATGAGCAGAGAGAAGACCACAGACCCATTCAAGTCCCAGCGTTCCATGTGCTGAAACAGGCATCCACTGGGCCACACATCCCTTCTGTGAACTCCAGGGGACCCCCTTACCCTGTTCCTTCACCCCAAATGCCCTGCTTCCAAATGCAACCAGATCTAAAACATTTAGGTGAACTTAAGAGCATTCTCTTGCTAAATTTTGGCCCTCGTTAATACATTTTTTTCTAGAATCTGAAACTTTTATTTTGAAATTCTCTCCCACACATACTTTTCTTCTTCAGTTTGGAAATCGAACCAAACACTTACCTCACCCTCTTTGCAATGCCCTTTTTCTCAGATATATTTTCAGGAATTAACTCCCTTCTGGACAACGAGGCCCATATGCTGCATTTTGAGCATCCTGAGCGACAGGTGGCATCTGGTAAAGGGACATAAGTTCCAGGAACCCCACGAGGCCTGGTGCACATCTGTGTGAAGGTTTATGTTGGTGTGAGGTGGAATGGATTGTCAGGTTTGAGTGAGGCTGTGCCTATCAGTGGGGAGGCACTGATCATTGGGCCACACATATGTTCTGCCTTGCCCACATTTCAGGACTCTGTTGTTCACCACCTACAGAGTGGCCATGCTAATTCATTCTTCTAGAAGCCCAGAAGAACGTGACAGTCACCATCTCTGCTCCCACACAGGGAAAACTAGCACCATCAGGCCCATTAAAGGACCTCTCCTTAAGCTTGGTTCTCATTAACTTGCTGATCCCGGCCAACCATATCACCTCATGACATCTACCCTTATACCTGGAGTCTAATAGCCCAAACCTGTCACCTGCCCCTTCTTCTGTTATTTCTGAAGCAGGTGAGAAGAGTTTTGTCTGGGGTAACTCATACCAAACCATCTGATTTTCTCTCTCAAGTTTTTGGAGCCCTCTCCTCGTGACCGCTGAATAGACATGCCTCCACTCATTCAGCTCTCACCAGAGCCCCTGTGGGGCATCCATGGAACACACCTCAGACACAGATACATCTAGCTGCCTATTGCCGTGGGTGACAGTACATAAATGACGTATCTCCACAGTGTGAAGCAGCAATTATTGTATTATCTTAGTCTATTTGGGCTACTATAACAAAATATCATAGACTGAATGGCTTATAAACTATACAAATTTCTCTCTCACAGCTGTGGCTGAGAAGTTCAAGGTCAAGGCAGTAGCAGATTCACTGGTGAGAGCCCGCTTCCTGGGTCATAGGCAGCCCTCTCCTTGCTGTGTCCTCATAAGGCAGAAGGGGCCAGGGAGCTCTGTAGGGCCTCTTTTATGAGGACACTACTCTCATTCATGAGGGCTCCACCCTCATGACCTAATTGCCTCCCCAAAGCTCCATGTCCACATACCACTACATTAGAGATTGGCTTTCAACTTATGAATTTTGGGCACGATGGGGAGGGGGGCACACAAATATTTATTCTGTAGCACACATCACCCCTACAAACCTGGGACACTCACTTCTGAAGAGATAATGGCATTTTTTTTTATTATTATATTATGTTAGTCACCATACATTACATCATTAGTTTTTGATGTAGTGTTTCATGATTCATTGTTAGCGTATAACACCCAGTACTCCACGCAGAATGTGCCCTCTTTAATACCCATCACCAGGCTAACCCATCCCCCCACCCCCTCCCCTCTAGAACCCTCAGTTTGTTTCTCAGAGTCCATAGTCTCTCATGGTTCCTCTCCCCCTCCGATTTCCCCCCCTTCATTCTTCCCCTCCTGCTATCATCTTCTTCTTCTTCTTCTTTTTTTAACATATAATGTATTATTTGTTTCAGAGGTACAGATCTGTGATTCATCAGTCTTGCACAATTCACAGCGCTCACCATAGCACATACCCTCCCCAGTGTCTATCACCCAGCTACCCCATCCCTCCCACCCCCCACCACTCCAGCAACCCTCAGTTTGTTTCCTGAGATTAAGAATTCCTCATATCAGTGAGGTCATATGATACATGTCTTTCTCTGATTGACTTATTTCGCTCAGCATAATACCCTCCAGTTCCATGAGATAATGGCATTTTTCACACCCAAAATGCTTTGAAAATTTGCCAGGTTGTCAATAGAGGGCAAATATATGGTTTGGAAAATCTTGCCTGATTGCGTGGCCAAACCATTCAAGGACCTCACTTCTCTGTCTATAAGGAGAGAAAGAAAAACATGAAAACGAAATTCTGGGGATCTTCTCAGAGTTTGTGCTGACCCCCTGCAGCGGGATGGGGTGCTCTGAGTGGTCCTGAAGGATGGCAGGAAGTTCTTCTCACTGGGAACGCTGCCGGGCTCTCCCTGAGAGAGAGATTCTGCCTTCTGATATGGTTGACATAGTCTCTTAGGCTCACATGATAAGCTGGTAAAAATCAAGGCCATGTTTATAGGGGAAAAACTCCCAGGTACCTCTTGATGAAGGGGATTGTTTGCCCAGGTCTGAAAGCTGAGTTATCTCCCTGATGGGTCCACCTCAGCTCTGCACTATGTTAAGAAGAGCACACCAGCTCAGATGGAGGAAGAGAAGGCCCTGGGTAGGACAACCACTGGGGAGAGGCCAACATGGGCAGGTGTAGTCTCGGGCATAACTAGTCAAACTAATTCCCCATCTCCCTAAACCATAAATGAACAACAGTATGAATTCCTTACAGTTGTTAATGGTTAAATGAGATAATGCAGGTAGCCTGCTCAAATCAGAGACTACATGTCATACATGTCAGTAAAGGTTAGCTAAGAACAACAGACCTTTCCAGAATTCCTTGCATTTCACCCCCGCAATAGCCTGCTGAACTGGGCACAATTACCATCACTTTACACACAAGGAAGTCCAGACCCTGTGCTATTAAATGTCTGTCCCACATTGTACAGCTAGAAGGAGATTTGAAAGCAGGAGTAGAGGAGACTGGAATGTGTTGGTTCCATCAGAGAGGCCCAGAGAAGAAACCCAGTGAAGGCCCTGACAAGGCCTGGATGGTGACATCTGGGCTCCAACCTCTCCATCTTGTTCAGCCTCCTTCAGTCTGCCCCAAGGGGCAAAAGGAGTTAACTTTATGTACCAGGCACTATGATGGGTGTTTTAAGTAAGAAAATAAATAACAACTGTTACCATATAGCAAGCAACAGGCTCTCCCAGTTACCTCATTTTATCCCCATGAAAGCCCTACCTGGTGGGTGTTCCTGATGGCCCCCTTTTCCAGAAAAGGAAATGAAGGAGCTGGAAGGTGAGGTAACTGCTCGGAGGCCACCCGAGGAGTACGTGGCAAGTTTGGGCTTGCAGCCTCAGGCTGGCCGGTCTGGGTGCCCTTTCTCTTGGCAGCAGGACCACAGTGGACACAGATACCTCTGAATTCCTCAGCAGGCCTGTGCCTGGACCTTCCATCCCTCCCTTCCTCTCTCCACCCACCCGCATCCATCATGTGCATTTTCATTAGACATCTTTGCCTGGTGATCTGTTGATTTGTTATATTAGAATTGCAAACAAATGCTCTCATTTCATCCTTCCATCCTCCCTCTCCTGCCCTCCTGGCATCTGGAATTCAGCATCGATTTTTCTGGTCCCGCTCCACTGCCTGATTGACATGTCTGGTTGATTTCCCCCTCAGAGACCTTCAGCTGGCTGGCCAGGTTCCCACCGGAGCTCAGAATGGAATAGCTCATCACCTGGAGAAGCTGAATTGGACTCTGCTCTCTTCCCCTGCTCACAGGTGCTCAGCACCCCCTAGACTTGGTTCCCATTATCCAGTTGATGGGTAGGCTCTCCTCCCTCAATCCTTCAGGGCTCTCAACTTGGAAGGGAATGAGAGGGAACCTGCAGGAAATAGGCATCCCTGTGAGGTGAGACCAGGTGAGTTCTGACCACCTAAGTACTGATGTTTTCAACAAGACCTGGTGAGTCTACAGCCATACCACCCTGAATGCACCCGATTTCGTCTCAACCAGACCTGGGGTAATTTGTCTTCTTGTGGATGAGGAAGGAGAGCAAGATGGATTGGAAGGTGTGAGGAAGATGGGCTCAGTGAAAGGGGTAGGAAGGTGACCAGGTTACCATCTTGCAAACAGAGGGGCCCTAGTCCCTTAGTCCATCAGAACACTTCACATAATTAAAAGTTTTCTAAAAATGCATTTAATAACCCTCAGAGGTCATCTAAGCCAGTCTTCTGTCCAGGTCATACAGCATAATTCAAAAAGATAGGCCTTTCTTCTAAGTTTAAAGACCCAAACAAGTGCACAGACCCTCTGTCTCTCTCAACGTTCAGTTTCTGCCTCTGATAATTATGTGGATTTCGAGGTACCAAATAGAGCTCCATTTTCTTCCCTGAATGTCGCATTCCCACTGGATGCCGCCCGGCAGGTGCTCAGCTGGTATTTCATGGAAGCCACCACTCTTCCAATAAGATTTGGACCAAGGGCTCCATGAAGCGGTTACTGACGACCAGATCCACAGGGTGATTGGAGCCGACAGTGGTGGGCTAGAGCCAGATGTTGCCAGCTCAGGACAGCTGATTATTACTTGTTTAGGAATTTTGTGGTCTGGTTGTTAAAGCAGCTTGAGCTCACCACAGTGGTACTGACACCACAGAAATTGGCATATGCTATAAATGAGGGCTTCCCCCCCCCCCAGAGAACGGGAGGTTTATTGAAAAGGGTGTCCATTCATGTGGTCAGCTTAGACAGAGGCAGAGGACACAGGAAGTGTGGAACAAGGTGGAAGAGATGGAGGGAAGTAAGGAATCCACGCTCTTTGATCTCTTGGCAAGAGCAACCTCCAATCAGACAACCACACCTCCTCATCTCCTAACGAGACACAACCTCATTCCCTCAGCACCCATATGTCACTTATTCCCTGATGAAAACAGTCATTGGTCATGTTTTCAGACTGAGAATGGAAAAAGGTGAAGAGATATAAGGGACTCTGGATTCTCTAATTTCTTAGAAACCATGAATTGGAGGTATATAAGAATAGCAAAGAGCTCTTAACCAGACGCGGAATTCTTGATGCACATTTATACATAGCCCAGCCATGGTTCTCTCCAGCTATTCCTTCTATAAATGTTTATTCTTCTCAGCTAACTGATGAGCTCATCAGAGCAGAGATCGTGCCTTTTATTTCTTATAGTACCTGGTAAGATACTGAAGACATAACAGGTAATTCACAAATATTTGG
Source organism: Zalophus californianus (assembly GCF_009762305.2). Taxonomy (NCBI): domain Eukaryota; kingdom Metazoa; phylum Chordata; class Mammalia; order Carnivora; family Otariidae; genus Zalophus; species Zalophus californianus. Next base: position 86,093,913 of record NC_045606.1, read on the forward strand.
TTTATTCATTGAATTGCTTTGAACTGAAGTGAATTGGTGGCAAATCTCTCGCTTATGATCAGAGGTCAACCCTTCTCAAATCTTTTTCCTCCAGCGAAGTGAAAAATCAGCTGCTGGATAGACAGATACTTGGTTAGGCATAAGCTTGACCTTGTCACTTCATTTGGGCTTGTGCTTAGGGCTCTCTACCTCATTCCTACATTGCATAGTTGACTGTTTTCCTTCTCCATAGTTTCCCAGGCTTCTGGCCCCTTATTCAGAGCCATATGGTTTGAGATTGCGGGTCTTAGGTAACCTGGCAACTTGGTCCCTGACAATGTTTGACTTTGCACCTAGAACACCCACAAATAAGAACAATGCAAAGTCCAGCCAGCCAAGAATTGTTGACAGGTTCAGAAGCTAGGAGGAGCCATCTCCCCAAAACTCCTGCCTGATCAATGTTTCTCACCACAGTTAATCCATTTCAGGGGAACCAGTGCCCAGGGAAATTAAGGGACACATGCTGGTCTCATGGCCCCAGCTCTGCTCCTACCAAGGGGTGAGAAGGCCAATGCCCCTCATGTGGAAATCTGTCCTTCTCTGAGTCCCCTGTCACAAGTGACTACCTCCACTTGTCACGCCTCTCCATCTTACCCTAAGAGCTTCACCCATAACCAGAAGCAAGGCTCACTCCATCTGCTGGACAAGAGGCCAAGTTTGCTGACGGGGGTGCTGTCTCTAAGGGGAGGCCTGTCCTCCCCAATCTAGTGGCTGAAGTCCAGGCTGCTCCCACACAAAGCTGCCAGTGGGGGTTCACCTTGTAAGGGCCAAGACCTCACTGAGAATCTTCTCAAAAATTCTGGAAAATGCTCACTCATCCACTGTTTTTTATGGACAACTTCATAGAGTTGATCAACTTCCAAAAGCCCAGAGGGGGGCCCCAGGCCAATGACTCCAGATTAAGGACACCGGATGAAGTGCTTCTTAGTCACATTGTCCATTTCCTTCCTGGACACCCACTCCTGTTTTTCGTCTTGAATCCCTTCCCTCCTCCAGGAAGGAAGATGACTGTTCCATAGGGTCCCTCCACATTACAGATGAACTGGCATCCATAGAGGCTGTGTAAGTAGATCAGGCTCACACAGTAAGTTACTAAGAGAGATGGGGCTGGAATGCAGGTCCGGGCGGCTGTGGTTCTCTCTGGCGCTTGGAGCAGCTATGTAATGCTTCTATATAATGCTTCTACGTCGTGTAGCTCTCACCAGCCTCAGAAACAACCCTAGCAAAACCCTCACCTTCCACGTCTCCCCAGCAAGGGGTGTGCACCAAGGTTTCCAAAGGGAAGGGAGTACGCCTTCTGGGGAGCAGGTAGGTCTTCCCACAAAGGTAGGTAGGACAACTGAGCAGCTCTGTGTCTGTCCTGGGATGACATATGGAGCACTTATGCCCTAAGTGCCTCTGACACACCAACTCCACTGTTAATGGGGCAGCTCTAACTGTCCGTTAATTTCATGACTGTTCTATCAGCAGCGAGTGGTCATGCTCACTTCACTCCCCCTCCCCAACTCTTCCATTGGCCGCTGAGGAGAGTTGCTCCCCACAGGGTGGCTGTAGGGACCAGAGATAATTGGGGGACCAGAAAGGATGTCCCTCCCCTCAGTGCAGCCCCCTTGGAGCTGGAGGAAACTGCTCAGCCTGCCCTAGAGCCAATGGCCAATGAGTAGACGTGCTGTCCCCTTGGACTTGTAACCTTCACAGAAAGCCTCTCATCCCTCTCTCTGAAATTCCAGAATAATCTCTGCATGTTCCTGAGTTAGGGTGCTGTTCCACTCTGGCCTGGAGCTAACTCTGGGCAAGTTGGAAAACCAGAGCAGCCCAGGCGGGCAAGTCGGATCCTCGGCCTCTCACTTCAGTGCTCAGTCCTTGAGCACTCTACCACCCAAGGCTTAGAAGCCTCAAAAATGAGATGACTCAAGCCTAAAGATTCCCAGGCTATGTTCTCTTTTGTCTCCCCATGCTCGAGGTATGGGTTGTCTTCGTTGCTAACTCAGGGTAAGTCCTGGCTCACCAACACCCACCCTCTCTTTTTAAATGGCAGTTGACCAGACCTCCAAGAGAGCTTGGGTAAGAAAGACAAGGCTTTCTGTAAGGATAGACAGTTCCAGCCCTTAGACAGTTGGGGAAATTTATAATACATGGCAATACACAGGTATAGAACAAATATTAAGCAACCTTGAAGCCGATTCCCAAATCAAAATTTTAAAGAGGGCTTTCTTGCACTGACCTGCAGCAAGAAAAAAACTTTTTTTTTTTTTGCAGGGGGGAGGAGAGGCTTATATTTTGTTGTTCTCTGTGCCTGATGCGCCATGTGTGGAGAAAATAGTGGGGTAAGCAGTCAAGGGCATAGCTTAAGAGAAGAAGGAGGGGACAGCGTGGTTCCTGGACCCAGGGGGACTCCAGGAAGGGAAGGCCTGGCCAGGCCCTTTAAGACAGAGTGAGAACGAGCTCACACTCTTCAGCTGCGTCAGTGGCCCAGCACCGACTGCGCATACCAGGCTGAGATCTGCACCCACGCACAGGGGTGCGATGCGGGGCTGTTCAAGTTTCTTATAGCAATGACCTTCCTTGAGATGACAGTCCATGAGCCTCCTTTTCCTAAATCAAGAAACCTCCTGTTTCTCTCAGGCTTAGTATAGACCTTCTTCCGAAATGGGGCTCAAAGACCCAGACACCGAAATTTGACATCATTTACTGCCCACTTCCTTCCTCAACAGCCCCTTCCCCATCCCCAAAAGGCATGTTGGAAGGACACACACGAGATTCTTGGCCTTTTCTCTTGGAGTAGTCACAGGTTTATTTTTGTCTCAAGTCTTGGCTGAGCTTGGGGAGTTAGAGTAAAGGCAAGAAGATGTTTTCCTCCCCTGCTTTGACTGAGGGGGAACGTTTCCAGAAGAACCTGGAATGCAGTTATCTGTCATCCTCTGCCCCAGCAAGGCATCCTGGCGCCAGCAGCCAGAGAGGAAAGAGGCAGGAATGAAAGGCCAGGCTTCTGCCTCTCACTGCCGCATCCCACCCACCACATTTCAAGCTCCTCAGGCCTTCCCAGCCCAGGAAGCCAGGAGCATGCCCACCTCTCCCAAGCACACGTCGGCAGGACTCCAAAGGCATGGGTAAAAAAGAAGATGCTGTAACACTGAAAACAACAAGGGTGTCCACATGGTGCCGGGCCGTCCGGAAAGACAGGGCACGGGCCAAGTCTCTAGTCCCAGATCCGTCCTGGAAAGAGTCATGAGAGAGCACTCACACACTATGATGGGTGGCATGAAAGGTGTGAGGGCCGTGCTCCCGGCTCCCTGGCACAGGACGGCCTGCCCTCTCCCTTCTGTGGGGAAAGACTCTGCTCGCAAGCAATTCTATTCCAGCCCAAGCTCTCTGGTCTCCAAAGAGGAGCCTGAGGGAGGACATGAACATCGGCATGAGGGATCAGAGACACAAGTATCAGCTGGAAGACCTCTCCCAAAATGGGTGGAAGTGAAGGCCCTAATTACCTTCCTCCATTGGCTATGACCCTGGGTCACCACATGCCAGCAATTACTTACTCTGGCGAAGCCATTAGGGAATTGGGGCCAGGGAACTGATGTGTTGGGGTAGAGGCACACGGGGTAAAGGAGATGAGGATGGTGATGGGAGAGATGCTCTTTTTTGCATCTGCCCCCTCCTCGCCGGGGTGGGCACGGGCTGCAGTGAGGGAGTTGTATGCCTCTACCCCTATGCTCTACTCCTCAGTCACGGTGACATACCCAGAGGCCCAAACACGAACGAGGGGTAAAAAGAGAAAAGGGAAGAGGGATAAGAGCCGAAGAAATAGTTGCCTGTTAACAAGTGAAAAGCCCTGCGCAAATCAGGGAGAGGATGGAGAAGTTCCGAGAGGCCTGCCCTCCTCCCCGCTTCATCCCCCAGGATGAGCACAGAGAAATCCGATCAGGTAGCCAGGACTACAGCAAAGACGGAGCAGACTGGAGAAAACAAGGTGATATGGGCCCTAAACTGGGACTAATACTGTGCAGCAGTGCTTCTCCAAGTGTGGTTCCTGGACTGGCAGCATCAGCACCTCCTGAGAACTTGCTAGAAAGGCAACTTCTCAGGCCCCACCCGGAGTCTCCTGAATCAGAAACCCTGGGGGTGGGGCCCGGCAATCTGTGTTTTAACAAGCCTCCCAGGTGGTTCTGGTTCACGTTCAAGTCTGAGCACCGCCCCTCTAGGGAAAAGGGACCCCATTCCTTTTTGTTTCCAGCCTTTGAGCGTTTATTTTTTCAAATTTGGTGTTCAAAGTTCCCCTTGAGACTGGGCATTGCTTTCAATGAAAAAAGAACCATTTCTGTACAGAGGTTTTTGTCTTTGACCCTCCATCAGCAGGGATGACATTTGAGTGTGGTTCATTCAGAAGCAGCAGAATTAGGTCTGCACCTTGCACTCAGCATCCCTCCTCCCAGCTCCCCTGTGCGGCCAGCAGGCCTTTGCCGGGAGCTCCTGGGGTTCAGCATCTGTCATACTATCCGGTCTACAGGATATGGTGGGAGCACCAGTACCGTAACTAAAAGTAAAGGAGGTGAAGGAGTTCTGAGCACCTGCTGGGTGGCAGGCACTGCCCTGAGCATTTCATACACATTATCTCAAGCCTTGCAACAGCCCCACTGTGTAGATTTAAAAATGTGTTCAGAGATGTAAAGTAAGTTGGTCAAGGCCACACAACTACTGTCTCATGGAAAAAAGTTGTCATTTGTGCCGCCACATTGCATTGCCTTCTCCTGATCCAAAATTATTAAAATAGCACCCCCCCAAACCACTCTGTTTTCTTTGCAGTCAATTTGTAAGCCACCAGACCGAAAGCTGCCTTATCACCCATGCAGGAGAAAGAGCTAGGGCTCTGTTGGGGAGCACTCCCTGGCTCTAACCTGAAGCTAGCTATAGGAGTGAGCTACAGACAGGAGGGTCTACAGACAGGAGGCAGAGTCGTCCTCGTGATGGCTTGAACTGTGTCCCTAAAATTCATATGCTGAAGTCCTAACCCCAGCTCAGAATGTGACTGTATTTGGAAATAGGGTCTTTAAAGAGGTAATTAAGTTAAAATGAGGTCATTAAGGTGGCCTTAATCCAATCTGGCTGATGTCTTTATAAGAACAGGTAATTTGGACACAGAAATGCATAGAGGGGAGGCCACAGAGAGAAGAGGGACACCTACGAGCCAAGAAGAGAGGCCTCAGAAGGAACCGACCCTGCCTAGACCTTGATCTTGAACTCCCAGCCTCCAGAACTGAGACGATACATTTCTGCTGTGGCAGCCACCTTGCTCTGTGATGCTTTCTCATGGCTGACCTCTTCCTGTCCCCAGGGTGAGCTGTCCCCCCTCCCACAGCTCCTGCAGCTGATTTGGGCATCTTAGCCCTGGGTAGGGGCTGGAGACTACAAAGGTACCAGCTCCCAGCTGCAGAGAGCAGGACCTCAGGGAGCCAGGCAGTTCTGAGAGGAGTACTGGCTGGCTGCCTCCAGGCTGCCTGCCTCTGGTCTCACACGGGCTCTGTCTACACAAGCATGGCAGGTACCCACCGCCCCTGCCGTTCCGGTGTTTGCCTCCCTCCTGGCAGGTGTCCAAAGACAGAGCATGAAGCCCCGACAGCGGAGAAAGGAAAACTCCAGGACTGAGACAACACACAGACTTACAGAGAACAGGTTTACCTTCAGGAGCTGGGAGGGGCATCTGACTCTCAGGATGGCGCAGAGGGAAGGAGAGGGAAGGCAGGTTAGCAGCTGAGCAGCAGAGCAGAACCCCAAGAGCTGGGAAGAAGGCCCAGCTCGTGGAAAAGTGTGCCCCTGTCCATACCACCCCCCCACACACCCACATACAGTGGGGGGATGTTCGCATTTACACCCGGGCACATGACATATCTCAATGCACTCACACACACACCCCCAACACACACACCAGGTACCGTCTACGTGTCTGGTGGGGGCACCCCCCATCTATCTGCTGAGTGAACATGCCCCTGAGAGAATTTCCTCTTTGCATTCTCCACATCCACTCTCTTTCTAGGCTTCAAAATTGTGTCTCAAGTATGCAGCTGCGTGGAGGTAAGTTATACAACCCCAGAAGCCTGCCAGGACATTCCATGGGGCTTGGCAGAGGGGAGGGGAAATGTGGCCCAGAAATTCCACAGCCGGTTTCGGGGTGTGGGTGCGTGAGCTCCAGGTGAGCTGACTAAGAGCCTCCTCTCCCCTGCCCAGACGTGTCCATCACCCCCTCCCCATCTCAGGAGACCAAGGAGGAAGGCGGGGGCACGGGGAGTTGTCAAGGGCGCGGAGGTGAGGCCAGCCTCTGCAGCTCACAGCACGGACAATAGAAGACATCCCCCTCCCTGCTTCTGTCCCTCGTGGGCCTGAAATGGGGTGGACCAGAGGGCAGGAGGGACACTTAGCCATTTGTTTCTAATTATTGTAGAATTATTCATGGTCCTGGTTTGCTGCTTCTGTGTTCTCTTTCTATAGGGCCAAGAGCTCTCTGTGAACTCTCGTATCTACCAATTTCCTTGGAAGAGGCTGGAGGTACAGAGCAAAACCAAAACAACCAGAGGGGCTAATCACCGGGTCTGGCCAGTGATGGGATTAAAGTCAGTGACAAATTTTATTAGGAAGCTCTAACCGTGCCCAGATAAGTGTGTGCAGGAAGATAACAACTCAGCTGTGAGCTGGCTGGCCACTGGGGAGCTCTTAACAGACTGAGCCCTGCGATGGGCCAGGAACGGATGGGGGGGCGGGCAGTTGATGAATGAATCACAGGCGGAAGACCGGCCCCTCTCCATTCACACCCAAGCAGCACCCGGGGCCCCAGCTCCAGCTTCCCCGGGGACAGTGGGGAGGTGCTACTGATGACCCAAATGTTCCCGCCAAGATAACGAGCATCATCTTAACTGGTCTCCCACTCATCAATCTCCATTCATACTTCAGTGGTTTTATATATATATATTTTTTTAAGATTTTATTATTTGAGAGAGAGAGCATGTGCACAAGCGGCAGGGGAGGGGGAGAGGGAGAAGCAGACTCTCACATGAGCAGGGAGCCCGATCCCAGGGGCTCGATCCCAGGACCCCGGGATCATGACCTGAGCTGAACGCAGACACACTTAACAGATTGGGCCACCCAGGCACCCCCGGTGGTTATATTTTTGGTAAATCTCATCATTACCCTTTGGATCTTCTAAATTCATTCTGCCAACATGGGACTCTATCTCCTATGTCACATAGAATTTGGGCTTTTCTATCATACCTGAGTGGATGTCTTGCATTTTATTCTAACTTTCTATTTTGAAGTAATTTTAGATTTAGAGAAGAATTGCCAAGATAATAGAGTTCCTGCATATCCCTCACCACATTTCCCCTGATGCTAACATCCTGCATAACCATGGTATAATTCCTGAAACAAAATTAATTAGACTATAGGCTTATATTTGGTTTTCACCAGTTTTCCCACTAATGTCCATTTTCTCTATCCCAGGATCCAATCTGAGATCCCACATTGCACTTACCGTGTCTTGCATTTTGATATTTTTCTTCCTACCCGTTTGAAAGTCTTTATTACTACTGAAAGTAAATTACAATTTGATGAAACAAATGTTGTCATCTATCCTTTAAATATACTTCTCTGGTCCCACCCATCAACTTTTACCCACAGTGCAATAATAATCATCGAGAGTAGCAGAACCATCGGGCAGCTTTGTGATGTGGGAGGCTGCTGATCCACGAAGGCAGTTTCTGTGGATGACATGGGGGAAATCAGGAGTGGATGGTGCCTCCCTGTGTGGGAGGCTGAGTGATGGCTAGGTATCCGGGTCCTGATCCCTGGAGCCTGTGGATGTTACCTTACAAAGCAAAGGAGCCTTCACAGAGGTGACTAAGTTAAGGATCCTGAGATGGGGAGATGATCCTGGATTATCTGGGTGGGTCCTAAATGCATACACAAGTGTCCTTGTTGGAGGGCGGTAGAGGGAGACTTCACTGCCCAGAGGAGAGGACAATGCAGAGACAGAGCAGAGTGGGACTGGGAGATGCTAGGCTGCTGGCCTTAGAGATGGAGGAAGGGGGCGTGAACCAATGCAGCTCTAGAAGCTGGAAAAGGAAAGGAAAGGGATGGGCTTGCTGACACCTTGATTTCGGTCCACGGAGACCCATTGTCAGTCTTCTAACCTGCAGAACTGTAAGAGAATAAGTTTGTGTTGTCTTAAGCACCAACTACATGGTAATTCGTTATAGCAGCCACTTAAAACACCGGACACTCAATAAACACTTGTTGAACTAATACACCAGGTCTCTCTCCCTCTGAAACCCACTATGCTATACTGTCTGAAAAAGCTACCCTTTTCTGTTATTTTCCAGTGAGGATATTAGCCAGCCTCCCACAACTAAAAAGCCTTTTAAAAATATCTAGTCTATATTTAGCAGTATCTACTAAAACTGAAAGCATGCAATGACCCCACAATTTTACTCCTAGGTACATTTGCAGGAGCAACGTGAATCTATGGTCTCCAGAAGACATACAAAAGAGTTTCAAGAATAGCACTGTTCGTAAAAGGCAAAAATTGGAAACCATTCAAATGCTCATCAACAATAAAATAGAAAAATACGTTTTAGTATGGTCACACAATGGAACGCTATACAACCACAAGAATGAACAAACTCTACCTACTTGCAGTGATATGGATCAATCTCGTAAACATAAAGCGGGGAAAGAGAAATGAGACACAAGAAGGTGTGTGCCACCTGATTTCATTTACGTAAAGGAAACGCTGGAGAACCTGCTCTCTGCCCTGAGGAGTCAGGAGGGTGGCTGCCCTTGGGAAGGTGGGAGAAGCGACTCGAAGGGGGCATAAGAGGGATTCTGGGAATGGGGAGTGTTCTAGTTCTTGATTTGGGTACAGGTTATAGGGAGGGTTTCAACACGTGACACGTCACCAAGGCGCACACTCACGATGAACACACTTTCCCACATGAGTATGGAGGTTCAGTTCCAAGTTTACCCAAGAAACCCCGGGCTGGGAAGCCTGGCCAGTGCCAAGCCCACCCTCTCGTCAGGCTGCCTACGGCCGAGAGCTGCGCTGAGCGCCCAATGGGACCTGCACAGCAGACAGGGGCCGCCCGTTACCATAATCCCATCTCTAGGAACGTGCAAAGCCCTCATTTTCCCTTTATGTCGATAATGTTGTGGGGACCCGGGATGCAATTACAGCCCTGAAACATGCAGCTTAGGAAGCGTCTACGTGGGCCCAGGTGAGGCATGAACATTAACTCAGCGTGACCAAATGAGAGAGCCTGGCGCCTCCGCCGCCCGCTGTGCGCCACTGAAGCTTTTGGACCTTCTGGGCTGCCTGTCTGAACAAAGACAGCAACTCGGAGGACGAATTCTCCTGAGCAGACAGTTTTCTGGGACAGAGCCCATAATTTAAAAACGGCATGAGGAAGCCCAGGGTAAGAACTTAAATGAGGTGTTGCTGTTGTTTCCAACACTGGTATGATTTTTTGTTTGTTTGGGGAAAGATTTTCCCACCTTCTTTATTATTGGCAATTCAACCTCCTTGGTCATCACCTAGCCTTCAAGAGAAGCTGGGAGCAAACTGAATGGCAGTCAATGTGGAATGCAGTGATCATATATACCTTTGGCAGTACAGGGAAGAATCTGGGACAGGCTGAGGAGCAGTCAGGGGGATGGAGGAAATCTGATGCTGCGAGGTTCTTCCAGGTGAAGCACAAGAGGGTGTGAGTGACGCCCCGAGGAGAAAATGGGTGGGGGTCCGGTCCTGAGGTTGTGTGTGCGGCTTATGCCCCTTGGGTACTTGCAATTCCTGTTGCCACCCCCTGGGGTCGACATTCAGGCCCACATGCAGCAGGTCAGAGAATGTAGCCTGGCTTTAACAGCCACCGAGTAAGCATGGACCCGAGGGGCAAGTAAGCACAGACCTGAGGGGTAAGCGGTAGGAGCCCGGTGTGAATTGGCAGGCTCCTCCGCACTTACTAACAAGCATCCCAAAACAAAGTAGAAGTCTTTTGTACGTTGTCTGCCGCTTTCCATCATCTGCATCACATCTCCTTTCCAGAAGTGCAGATAATTGGAGCTGACTCAGTGCTGAAAATGTCTGATTTTCCAATTCACGTTTGCGCAAAGAAGCATGCCCACAGACTGCTCCTTCTCTCCCCTCCCCCCGCTCCGACAAGCGCTCTCACACACACCCCGCTAGCCTGTAAGAACATATGTAGTGAAGGGGAACTGCTTTCAAACAAGATTTTACGTTCACGCAGGAGGGCAGCAAACATGCCTGGCTTCGTGCAGGTAGACATTCTCACCTTCTGCTTCTGGAAGTCCAGGTGTGGGAATTACCAGGTGGAAACCCATGGCAAGAACACATATGGCCATGGACAATTCAGGTACAACATAACAACAATTCAGATCATAAATTCTCCAAATGTTTTCAAAAATAGCTGCATGAACATATTGGCTGTGTTGCCCCCCCCCAGGGGGGGGGGGGCTCCATGCAGTCCATCCCTGGAACGACAGAATTGCAGCCTTCCCAGAGCCACAGGTGCCAAAGAACCCCAGGGAAGGTTTGCCCAAGGTGGAAACCACATCAGGTCAGGACAGCTGGAGGTGGCGCAGCCAGCTGGGAAGTGGGACTGAGGGCCTCAAAGCAAGAAAGCAGGGTGTATTTATTTTTTTTAAGATTTTATTTATTTGAGAGAGAGAGAAAGCATGAACTGGGAGCAGAGGGAGAAGCAGATCCCACACTGAGCAGGGAGCCTGATGCAGGGCTCGATCCCAGGACCCTGGGACCATGACCCAAGCCAAAGGCAGATGCCCAACCGACTGAGCCACCCAGGTGTCCCAAGAAAGCAGGGTTTAAACTCAAAACTGATATTATTATAGCCTCTCTGTGTCTCTCTTTCCTTCCTTTCCTGCACAACATGGTCAAGAATGAATCCCACCTTCTGCTAATCTCACATGTCACTCACTATGAGGGTGACTGTGACTTTTCAGTGAAACACAAATGCATACACACAAAGAGACAAAGACAACGAGAGAAAGGTATTGGAAATCTAAACATTTCAGAATGGAGCCCACACTCATCTCTGGTAGACCCACCAGACCTCCCCATACAATCTCTCTGTGAAAGGCTGAACAAACAGAGAAAAAAAAATAAGCAAAAAGGATATTACAGGTCCAGAAAATAAAAATAAAAAGATGAACACTCATAAGAAATATCCTCCTATGAGATAGATCTAATATAATGAGAAAGAGAAAGGGAATGTTTGGAAAATTTTCTTATTTGTTTTTTAGGATGATTCGAGAGGACTTTTGTCTGAAGAAAATCAAACTAAACAGTATCTATAGCAAGAGTCAATGAACTTTTCCTTTCAAAGACCAGAGTAAATATTTTCTGCTTAGGTGCCCACATGCTCTCTTCTGCAACCACTCACCTGGGCTCCCCAAAGCAGTAGACAAAGTGTAAATAACAGCCACATGAGACCCAGACTTCAACCCTAGTTTGTCCTCCACCACCTATCTAAAAGGAGGGATGTGGAGTCAGGGAAGTTTATGGGAATGACTGCAGTGAAAACCTCATGGAAAGCAGTTAGCAGCAGAAAGCGTGCTGCAAGAAATTAAGTTCAAGATATAAAGATACACTTGAAAAGCTTTCCCAGGACTTGTATGATAGTGACAAAAAAAGAGAGGCCCAGACAACAAAACCAGCAGGCCCAATACATGGGTAGAAGAAATCCTTCAGGAAGAGAACAGCCCAGAGCCGAATCATCAAGATCACAATCACCATCCCCATCACCATTCCTGAGTTGAAAACTTGAGGCTGCAGATTAAAAGAGCATACTTAAATGCAATGCAAAAGAAATTAAATCAACATGTATACCTACACTTTTTTGATACTATAGAAAATTCTAGAAGCCTTCAAACAGGGAAAAGGAAAAGAAAACCTATGAAAGAATCAAAACCCAGCTGGTCTTGGGCTTCTCTCCTACATTCATTGCTCAGAGACAATGAAGAAATTTCAACAACCAAGTTGTCATTTGCATGTAAAGTCAATAGAACAACTCTCAGACATTCAAGAGTTAAATAAATTACATTACTAGTATTCCCTTTCTGGCCAAAAAAAAAAGTCTTGAAGGCAAATGCTGGGGCGCCTGGGTGGCTCAGTCGGTTAAGCATCTGCCTTCGGCTCAGGTCATGATCTCAGGGTCCTCTGGGCTCTCTGCTCAGTGGGGAGCCTGCTTCCCCCCCTCTCTCTGCCTGCCTCTCTGCCTACTTGTGATCTCTCTGTCAAATAAATAAATAAATAAAATCTTAAAAAAAAAAAAGGCAAATGGTGATCCACCAAGAGATAAGGCAAAATCAAGAACCCACAGGTGAGGGATATCCAGGGTAAGAGATATATGAGCAAGGACAAGCTATTCAAGCTGTCTGAATACTTAGTGTAATTTTAACTGTAGAATAGTAGAAATGCCAACCGATGTTTGAAAGGGATGAAGGAATATTGAAATGATCATAATATAAAAAATATTAGCATGGATCTTAAAAAACCTAGCTCATAGTAGCCCAAATGGGGAAATTAGGGAAGGGAAGGCCATAAAACTGTACTGTTTAATTCTTAACTTTGATGCTTATGGGTTTAAATATGCTTTCAAAAACTTAAGTGTAATCACTATTAAGTTTAAATAGGATGAATACTTTCTAAATCACCAGAGGGAGGGAAAGCAGAGAAAATCCAATCCATAAAGCAAAAATTAGCAAATAAAAAGGAAACAGGAAGTAAAAGCATTACAAAGAAAACCAGAAAGCTTAAAGATAAAGAACAGAAGAGCAAGGATTGCATTATGAAACACTAGGCTGTCTTTAGAAATCACATTTGAAGGATATTTCATCACATGGGAATATGTTCACAAAGAAAAGTAAGAAAAAGGCATGATATAAAATATATATATAGTATATATATTATATTATCTCAACTTTATATATATTTAAAGTACATATTTATAGAAAAAAAGACACAGAGGAATATACTCAAGTATCAGTAATAATTTTCTGAAGGTGGGGCGCCTGGGTGAATCAGTCAGTTGAGCATCTGACTCTGGATTTTGGCTCAGGTCGTGATCTCAGGGTTGTGGGACTGAGCTCCATGTAGGTCTCTGTGCTGAGTGTGGAACCTGCTTGAGATTCTCTCTCCCTCTCCTTCTGCCCTTCCCCTGCACTAGTGTGTGCAAGCATGCGTGCATGTGTGTGTGTGCATTTCAAAATAATAATTTTCAGAAGGTACTAGGATTTCAGGTGATTTTCATTTTCTCATTTATTCTTTTTCTATATTTTCCACAAACAATATATATTGCTACAATAACTTTTAAAAAGCAATCAGCATTACAAAAAAATAAGAGTGTTAGGGTGCCATGAAAGCAAGCTGAGCAGGGGTAGGGAAGTGGGCACTGAGAGGTTCTGGAAGACATTACGGGTCGTGGGTTGGGTCCAAGTGGTCAGCAGACAGCACCAGGCTGGAATCTGGGTTTTCCATCTCCCACTGCTTCCAGCCCACTTGGCCCTCAGGAGTCTCTGGGCACGTGAGAAAAATCTCACCCTAAAAGCTTCACTTTTCCGAATCCTTAGTGCGGGCTGTATGCAACGTGCTTTAATCCCCATGACAGCCCTGAGAGGCAGATACACTAGCTCCATTTTACAGATGAGGAAGCTGAGGCCAGAGAGGATGAGAGACTCGCTCGACGTCACAGGGCTGGGAAGGAAAACTGTCAGGATCTGAACCCAGGGAGCCAGCAGACAACCTGTTCGTCAAATCCCCTTCCTCCTCCTCCTTCTGGAAGTGAAGCCAAACTTGTCTCACTTCATCGCTATTATTTTCTAATCTGTTCCTTCCTCGCTCTGGTTTAGGAGGACAGGACCACGCCAGGGCTGCCATCTCTCGCTTTCAGCTGGGCCATGAATACAAATGCCCCAGATTCTCTCGCAAAGACCCTGCAAACTGCACCCCAGGAGAACTTCCTGAGCAGACACACTATCCCTCCCAGTCTAACTTCAGTGGATCAAACAGAACCAATTTCATCACAGCGCACCCACCCCCACATCCCTCCCTCATAAACGCACCGCGGAGTGGAGGCCCAGCGGCCTGTCTAGGACATGTCATAGTCCTGAATACTTCTTTCTCCCCACAGGCCCCGCACCAGCCAAAGAAACCTGTGCTGGCTGGCAGCCAAAAGAATAAAATCCCTACCTTCGCCTGAGAGGCAGGGGAGGGGAGTGGAGAGCTTACCTCTGAATTGCGATGTTACTAGGACCCGGTTTGCTGTAATAATACCAATTAACATCTCTCCCCCTCTTAATAGTTTCTAGTACAGGATAAAAATAGCAATGCACGTGGTGCTGAGATGCAAAAAATAACAATGGGAATATGCGCTGGAAGAGCCCCACTCTCTCTCGCGGAGGGAGGAGGGTGAGGCAAGCAGGGGCATTGTGGGAGATTTAGAAGGGGAGGCAGAGAGCCTGCTGGAATTAAGGGCCTCCCCTCATCTTGCTCCTCTCCCAACCTGAGCTGCCAGATGGGACAGCTGTAATCACCTGTGGAAAAATGCAAATAGCATTAGACTCGGGATCCGAGAGTTGCTTGTTGGGTGGGAACCTGCCCACCCTGCCCCTGACTACTTTCGTGGCCTTGCTTGAGTCAGGTAACCTCGCCAAACTAATTCCTTATCTATAAAACCGGAATCGGGACACCTACTTCGCGGGTGGGTGTGCCATTTAAGTGTGGCAACACATAAAAGGGCTTTGCAAATTGTAACGTGTGATTCAAATGTTAGGGGAGGTCTCTAAGTACTGGCGGCAGTAGTGAGGCAGGTGACCTTGGCCCACACAACCATTATTAATTACCAAAATGGAAATTGCCACGAGTCAGCCCCCACCCTTCTCAGCAGGTTAAACCCTGGCATGTGGGCTGGCAGCTACCTACAAGGCTGTCTCTCAGCTGGAAATATCTCATCCTAAAGACAAAGGGGGCCCGCCAGAAGCTGTTTTCTTCATAGCTCTGAGATACTTGGCTAAGAGAGAAGATGTACAATCACACTCAACACATTTCTTGGGGGCTGGCTTCCCTTTAAGGACCATCACGCCAGGCCTGACGCAGTCCCCGCGAGGGGGCAGGTGCCATCTACTGGGAGAGTGCAAAGGAAGTGGAAGGTGCCTTCTCTCTTCCCATCCCTTTACACCACCCCGCATGTCCCGGCCTCCCCCCGCAACAACACAAGACACACAGCTCACACACCAGGATGACTTCTTTATTCAGTCTAGACCACCCACAAAGCAAATGTGTAGGATGGGGCTCCCTGAGCTCCATGGGGTGCCCGGGAGTCTTGGGGGGAACGTCAGGAAGACAGAGAGGGAAGCTCTGAAACCACGTCCCCCCTCCACTCACTTTCCCCAACTATCAACTTCAACCTGACCTGATCTGTATCAGTTTTACATTTGGCTCCCACATAAGATTTTATTTGAAGAATGACTTCTCTGCCTAAAAAGCTCCAAACTCTTTGCCCTAGAGGCTTTGCAGAATGATGACTGAAGCCTCGGGAAAGGGGATCTTGGTCCCTGGACTGGAGCGAAGCCACCTAAGGGCCTCTTCCTCACCCAAATAATGGCAACGTTTTCTTTACGGGGAAAATATAGTTCCACAGTAACACCACACAGAATTTCTCTGGGCATGTGTGGCTGTGGTACCTGAGGACACAAAGTTGTCCCATTCACAGAAAAGCCCTTCTTCCTCTCTCCAGGGTCACGGGGACCAAGTGTGTCAGCCCGAGCTGCATGAGCCCAAATGAGCAAAGTGTGATCACACACTTGGCAGGGCCGTGGGCAGAAGGTTTGAGGGGAAGGAAGGAAAGCAAAAAGACCAAGAGAAGAAAGCCTCTCCCTGTGGAGCTGGGGGGGGGGGGGGAGGAGGGTTGGAAGATCATCCATAAACCCATCTGCTGCTTTTGAAATGTACATTTTTGGAAAAAGAGGAGAAGGCTAGGGAGGCAGGGATGCCAGTTTATAGAGACAGAGAGCATCCCCTTCAAAGAGAGTAGAAAGCACAGGCGCCACACCAGGCCACAGTTCTGGGGGCGCACAACCCAGGAAACCCAGGACGTCAGCAAGTAGAAAACGCTTAGCCTTTCTTCTCCCCCCAGGGAGAAAGAAGCCATCAGCCAGACAGGCAGGGAGGAGCCATCCATCATTTTGCCTGGCTACCAAAGAGCTTAGGGCAAAGAGAATGCAAGGGCGGGGGGGTGGTTCTGCTTCAGTCCAAGGGAGACATATGAAGGAGAGGGTGAGCTCTGACATCCCTGGGAGGCTGCGGGCCTCCCTAGGGCATTGCAGGTAACCACACTCTGTTCAGCCTGAGACCAAGCAACATGGGCTTAGAGCCAGGCCCTGCGTTGGGGATCCTGCTTCCACGGCTTTAATCACACAGTCTTGGATTTAACTTCTCTGGGCCCCGGCTTTCCTCGAGTGTTCTTGGCAATCACAAGCATCTCTACTTTGTAGGCCAGTTGGGAGAAATGATTGGATTAATAGAGGCCCATCACCTGGGAGCAGTGTCCACACTTGGCAAGTGTGAGATAAATGTCGGCCAGAGCAGGCATGGCTAAGTCCCCACTGGGTTCGGCCCCACTAACTGAGGAGCATGGGTGTGGGTAAAGGGGGCAGCAGGATGTGAACAGCACCCCAATAGCAATCTTCTCCAGGCATACCCCCTCCCATGGGGGCACTGGTTCCGCTTCCGTCTCTCCCATCATTTCCTTTCCCTGATCTCTTCATTTCCCTCCTTTTCAAATTTTTAAAACACTTCATAAGTTGTCCTCTGTGCTCTAGCAGTTTAAAGTCAAATGGCCAAACCATTTATCAAGAAGCCCAAATAAGCATGACCAGGGATGCGATTGCCTGTTCACAGATTCTTGGCTTTCTGGGCAGTCAGCAGGAGACTTCTGTTGGGGGAAGTCACCAGGCTGAAATGTTTCTTAGGCTCTTCGAGAAATATGCCCTGTCACCACCTCTTCACTGGCCATCAGAATCATTAGTGACTCTCTAAACAACTGCCCACGGCTTGTTTCACAGCTGGACAAGCTTCAAGACAGGCTGAGAAGTTATTGGTGGGGAAGGGGGTTGAGATCCCCCAAGCCCTGAATTCCCTGCCTGCCCGCTTATCTCCTGATTCAGCAAATAACCAAACAAGGGAAGGAGCTCTCAGCCCCCCTCCCTGGAGTCACCCCCACAGCTTTGCAGAGTGGCTCATCTTGGGGCCAAAACAGGTGTGAGGCTACCTGACCTACAATGGGGAGCTTCTGGGGTTTGCATTATTTTTCCAGAGCTGGATCAGTCACACACTCTTGTGGCCAAGGTGACCCATTAGGCAAGAGCTCAGGGTTCTTCTGCCTGAGGCCAGGGTCACTTGCTGTCCCCCTGCAGGGGGCACGCGAAAGACCTTGGTCTTATTACAGTCCTGCTTCAGCCCACGTGACCCACCGATCCTAGGTTCTGAAAACCACTCACAGGCTGCTCTCAGCAAGGACTTCCCCGGCGTGTTTTCTGATCTGCAACAGACAGGGGGGAAGGTAACACCCAGGGAGGGTAAGGTAACTGCCCAAGATCACAAAGGAAAAAGTGGTGAATAAGGGATCCAGACTTCCAGTCTCTTCCCGTGATGGCCCAAGAGAGCATGCTCCTAGATGGTGTGGCAGGACACTGTTTCTGTCTTTCTAATACTTTAAATAACTTCGTCATTCAGGACTGTGGTGTCCAAGTGGTAAAATATGCTATCCTTGGATAACCGTGCGGCTGAGAAAACCAGCTTCTTGGCAGTGGGATCCTTGCTTGCTCACTTTGGAATGCCAAGATCCCACCACGGCATAGTTAAAGTGTTCCAAATCTCTCAAACTTAATGAAACACCTGTCCCCCTAATGCAGCAGGTACCATCTGAGGTAATTACACAGGGCTCTCACATATTCATACACACGCTTACACACCCAGGCTCCACCTGGCCCTTTGGCTGCTTCCCTGGGTACATACCTGGATATGCTCCCTGAACAGTCCTGGTGTGAATGAGCTAGAAGAGCCCCTCTTAGTTTTTGCCTCTCTGGAAAACAGTCACACCCAACTCTAGTCTGCTATCAACTGGGCCTAAGATAAGTTTAAAGTAATTACACCAGCGATAGGAAAATCTTTACATTCACACCATCAAAGCTTTAACTGACTAATACATACACACTCATACATACACAGGGGATTGTTGGAAATTTAAAATATAATTCATCTTTCGAAGACTCTGTTTACAAACCGTCCCCATTTATTCTTTGCAAATCAATGTTTATACACACGCCATCCATATTCTGCACAAGTGACTTTTCCTAGTCGTGTTGGGTTTTTTGCACACTCGATCCCATGGAAGCCTGAAGGCAAAATTTCTCATCTCAGCAGTCCAAAGAGCTGAGGTCAGATGGGGAGGTCTGTGCCTTATGGTGACAAAGTGGAAGAGGCACGCGGAAGCCCAAACAATGTTCCTAACCTCCCTTGCCATGGCTGACATGCACTGCACCTTCCCTCTCCCTCTTCCTGCAGAAGCATGAGAAGGAGAACTGAATGAGAAGACAAGCAGAGGAACGCTTTAGAACAAGTCATCAAAAATGGCAAACAGGTCCTCCTCAGCTTTTCCAGGAACAACCCCCCCCCACACACATCTACACACACTATATTCATGCATATACTGTTACACACACGTTTGAAAGAGAATTATATAACACATCAGCTGTTCCCTTTTCACAAGCCCAAATGAGATCAGTCCTATAAGTATAGAAGCTCGTGGTGAGAGTCCAGGGACTTCAACAGGCAGCGGGAGAAAAGGCCAGTTCTCACTGAGGCTCAGAATACAGGCCCTGGAATGGCCAGAAGCTTCCCTCCAAGCAAGGAGAGCTGCCCAAGATGCTAATACCAAGTGCTTCCTCTCCGGAGCCTCAAGCTCCCCACATGCCCCAGCCTCACCCCAACATACACAAAGCTAGATTTTTGGTGAGGAAACCAAATCAAGCTCTAAAATGCACATGGGCACACATACCCAAAATCTTTTGTGTCCATAAAAGGAGAGGGAACACAAGGGTGTGGGTTCTGGGGTCTGGATTTAAGTGCCCTCATGGCAAAACCTGGAGCAAACACATTTACCACGCAGGGCTCCTGTGAGGGCCCTAGACTTTCACACGTAAGATTTGGGTACCAAAGGGCCCAGCACGGAGTAGTGGCTCACTTTTCTCTCTTCCAACCTGTCCTCCTCTCCCCAGCCCTGACTGATGAAACGGTGATTTTGACCTTTGCAGTGGAATCAGCTTTCGCGGCTGATGATGCAGGTGAGCCTGATCTACTCACATGCGTCCTTAAAGCAGAAAGCCTTTCCCGGCTGTGGTTGGAAGGAGCTAAGACTACGGCGGGGCAATGTTGATAGCTTTGAAAACGGAGCAAGAGGGTCCTGAACCAAGGAACGTGGGCAGCCTCTGGGAAGCTAGAAAGGCAAGGACATGGATTCTCCCTGAGAACCGCCGGAAAGGAACGCAGCTGTCAGACATGGTGATTTTAGCCCAGTGAGACCTGTGTCAGACTTCTAACCTACTGATCTGTAAGAGAATAATCCGTGTTGTTTTAAGTCAGTAAGCTTGTGGTAATCTATTACCTCAGCAATAGGAGACTCATACGCTCACGGCCGGCCCCTGGGGAGGTGCCTGGCGCTCCCTCCCCTCATCCCTCCACCGTGGACTTCTCTCAGGGTGCTTCCTGGCTGAGTCCCCCCAGCCCACCTCACCTGCTACTTCTGTGCCGCACCCTGGCCCGGCTCCCTGGCCGGGAAAGCCCTCTCCTTCAGTGTCAGATGGCCCTGGCTCCTGACGATGGGATTCCCAAGTCTTGTTCTAAATTCCTGGGACCCTTCGAGTTCTAGACTCATTTGTCAGAACAAAAGACCACAGACACGCAGGGGTGTGAGGAGGAGAGGGGCTCTTTCAGGCTCCGGGACCCAACTTCACGCCCTCCCTGCAGGCAGACTAGCACAGTGCCGAACACCAGTGTTTGCGATGCAAGACAACTGTCCACGCCCAAGAACTCCTCACCGATGCCGGGCACATCCCCCAAACTGGCTGTTTTTTTTAAAAAAGAGTTACTTATTTATTTAATCGGAGAGGGGAAGAAGGGGCATTGGGAGAGGGAGCAAGAGAGAGAGAGAGAGAGAGAGACAGAGACAGATTCTCAAGCAGACTTCCCACTGAGCAGGCGCTCAACACGGGGCTCCATTTCATGCCCCTGAGATCATGACCTGAGCTGAAATCAAGAGTCAGACGCTTAACCCACTGAGCCACCCGGATGCCACTGCCCCTCCCCACTGCCTTCGTCTTCTTCTTCTTCTTCTTTTTTTTTTTTTTAAGATTTCCAACCTGGCTTTATACTGGCCCTCTAAGCCACCAGGAACTGGATGGGGTGGTGGGCACAGAGGCAAATCTTTAGAACAGGGAACCTGGGAAGCCAAAAGGGGAAGAGGAGAGGGAAGCCTTGTCAAGAGACAGCAGTGGAGGCAGGAGCTGGGGTCCCTGCAGGGCTCACCCCCAGCCAACTACCTCCCAAGCCTGCCGGGAACCCTGGAACCCAGCTCTGGGCTGTCAGCAAAGACAAGTTTAGCACCAGTGATCTCATCTTGAGAGCAGCCCCAGGGCCTCACAGCACTCTGGGAAGAATCACTTCGACAGGTTGGAAAGCAGACGTCACTGCTGGTCCCATCACGTAGGTGGCGGGCACAGGGGTCCTTCCCTCAACTCAGGAAGGAGAAGCAGGTGCAGGAGAGGGCTGGGGTTGGTAGCGAGCAGCAGGCTGCGTGAGCTGGTGCTTTCGGGCGAGCCCACAGATACCAGCTCTTAGTCTGAGGTGCTGGCAGGCAGGAACAAACATTCTAGCTGTGAAGTGGTGGCTTCTGTCCCTGTGAGCCTCCCCCGTGCTGACACCAGGACATTATGTGATGGGGTATTTATAAATGCAGCAGCAGACAGAGGGTGGGGGAGGGCTGGGGCTCATTCCCTCTGTGGTTTACTGCAAATAGGACGGAGACCCTGCAAAGGGGGCTGACCGGCCCTCATCCCTCAAAGTGAGCCGGCAGCAGAGAGGGATGAGAATTTGTCACCGAGCGCAAACGCAAAATCCCTGACACTGGCTCAGGATGCCTCTCCATGGCGCTACAATTGTTTTTCTGGGCTTATCTGAGCTGGTGATTCTTGCTGGCCAGCTCCCCTGAGGTTTCTCAGTAAGTTTCAGGGACAGAGTCTCCCTCCTTCTCTGGAACAAAGAGCCCACAGTGGCTTCTCCAATAGTGTCCCAAAGTCACAGCAGGGCAGAGGGAGGGTCCTTTGGTTGGGATGAGGACCCTTGGCTCCCGCTTCTGGAGCCAATGGACAGGGCCCCACAAACCTTGCTGGTGGAGGGGAGGATGGAAATACTCTGAACGGACCTGGTAGCCTGTCAGACAGAAAGAAATACGCTTCCAAATCGCAAACTAAACATCGGTATTTCTAGAAGGTAGGACCCACAGAAAAGGGCAGTCCATATCATATTGCTAAAGGTGATGGGTAGTGATGGTAAATAAACGTTGACACATAAGAAAGGCCAAGTTTGCGTCCAAGCACGCAGGAGGTCACTCCCACATCAGATTCAGTCCTATTAGAGCAGATTGACTCCCAGAGAACAAAGGCTGTGAGTCTGGTAAATTCTACCCTGGGAAGTGCCAAAGGGATGGCATGAGGGGCTCTCGGGGAAATTAAAACATCCTGAGAATTTGGGGTGACCATCAAAATAAAATCTTTTGCCAGAGATCACAGAAACATCATTGTAGTGGAAGGACAGAAAGAAAGAAAGTTCTTCAAGCAACTTAGACCAGAACTGACAGCCTCTCTTCAAGTAAAGATGCTGGGGAACGCTGCAAAGAGAAACTGTGACCCAGGGTGCGAGGGTAGGAATGCACACCTGGAAGGGGGTATTAGGACTACACAGCAGGACCCAGGAGGGAGAGGAAAGGTCAGCCCTGGGAGCAAAGTAGTGTTAGAGAGGGGCCCTGGGCCAGTGTCCATCACACACACACACATGCACACACTCCTGTAGCACTGGGACATTTGGAGAAGAAACAAAATCAGTTCGAATTGTGAACCATTTATCCTGTAGCAGCAAAATGAGATTTCTTTTCTGCTGTTCTTTTAATTAAAAGTCAGCTCATAAATCAAAGACCTTGTTTCCAGGCTGCAGGAGATGGTAGGAGGGACCCCAAGCTCAGAGCTGAGCATGCCCTGCCTGTGCCCCCTTCTCACCCCAGTATTCACCTATGAGAGCACCTCACATGTCCTAGCAGCTCAGTGAGCAGCCAAGGATGGCTCAGCTGAATTACATCATTCACCTTCCTCATTGGGCTTCTGAAGTTCTGCCAACGAGATCTTGAGCACAGTTAAATCCCACAGGGACTGGTTAGTGCATCTATTTGGAGCATCTGTGGTTTCCCCTAGAGACCCCCGTCTCTGGAGACCTTCCACACTCCCTGCCTGGGTTCACACAGGCCTTTATATCCACGGATTTTGAAGACTCTTCTTTAGAGGTTTTCTAGGCACAGAAAGTCCTATGATCCTCACCATCTTCCCAATTTTTATTATTATTTTTCTTCCTGGTGAATCAAAGAATGCTCTATAGATGTGAATTTCTATTATCCTCAGCTCCTTCATAAGAGAGGTGGAGGGTGCATATATCAGTATACTCATTGCTCAAAGAAACAATTTGTCCAAAGTCAGAGGTGCTGCCAGCAACACAGTTAAGATTTCCCTGCTGTCAATTCCAACTCTTCATGTACCATGCAGGTCTGGTTCCTAACTATTGAGAGGCATGGGTAGCCCCAGATACACACCCGGACAGATAGATACAGACCCGGACAGAAAGACTGCAGGGGTGCCTAGGAATGGGTGTGGGGCACAACAGGGTGGCATTCAGTGGCTCCTTTTGCTCCTTCTCACATTTCTCTGACTTAAGAGAATGGCTGCCATCACCACTGAGGAAGTGTACTGTTCTCTCTCTTTTTTTTTTAAAAAGACTTTATTTATCCATTTGAGAGAGAGAGAGCATGCACCAGCAGGGAGAAGGGCAGAGGGAGAGGGAGAAGCAGGCTCCCCGCAGAGCAGGAAGCCCGACGTGGGGCTCGATCCCAGGACCCCGAGATCACAACCCGAGCCGAAGGCAGACCCTTGACCCACTGAGCCACACAGGCGTCCCCTATTTTCCCATTTCTGAGCTGCTCCTCACCTAGGCACCTTACAGTGCTTTGGGTACCCACACTCACATGCCTTCATACTCTGAAGGGAAATAGGGACAAAGAAAGGGAACCCCTTACAAGAGGAGGGACGAAAGGAGAGCTTTCGGTTTCCTGTCCAGAATCTACCCAGGAAGCCCAGGGCCTCTCTCTCCCTGTCCCCACCCCCACCCCAACCCAGCAACGCCCCTGTGCTCCCACCCCCAGACAGAGTCCAGACAAAAGCAAAGGTCCCTCTCCCCTGTCCCCAGACCCAAGTCCCTCAAAAACAATCAAATTTAAAGCAGAGAGATTAAATTATCGCTAAGCTAATTATGGGAATCACACTTAGGCTGGCTGCTGGGAAGTGAGGTCAGCAGGCAGGAGGCATTAAAATGAAAGGCAGATGCAAGAAGCACTTAAAAAAGCAACTGGGAGACTCATTACCCACCCCTCCCAACACACACACACACACACACACACACACACACACACACACACGGAGGAGAAAGAACCCACTCTGATGTTTGAGACGCTGTCCATCTGGGCAATAGTCAGCGCGTTTGACAGCTAAATAGCTCCACTCTGTCATCATCTCGAAGCCAAAGTGGGCGAGTCAGAGGTAAACTGATTAGATGGTGTGCTGCTAATTTTCCAGAGAGAACACGGGGGAGGTGGGGCTCAGCCAGAGAGGGTGGCACACAGGAGGATCGGCCCCAGGCTTGAGCGCAGAGAAGGGTCTAGCTCCCAAGTGTGCATGCACGGGCGCATCCAGGTACATGTGGGGATTAGGCGCGCGTGCATGTTTGTGACGTGAATGTGTGTGTAAGTATGGGAGGGGGCACACAGTCCTGCACGTGTGGGTATATGTCTTATCTACCTGGAAACAGAAGGTGGAGAGCTTAGAAAGGATCAGAGGGCCCCTCCTAGCACATTTGCAAAAGGGCAACTCCTCGCAAGCTTTCCGTGATTGCCAAGGCCCTCACAATGGCTGCCACCAGCTCAGCCATGAAAATACCTATCATTTTCCCCTGTTATGGAGGCTCAATGACTCTCATGCATCATCAGTATGATGTAAGTTTAAGACATGTCCGCCAAAAAATTGGCAGTCGACAAAATAAGTTTGAGAGCTAAAAATCACTGTTGTTCAAACCAATCTGCAGGATGGTGTCCTTGGCTCAGAATTCCAGCTCTGCACTTCTCCTGCCTTTTCCAGAGAGCAGTGGACGGTGGGGAGCCCTGATAAGGAGGTCCGTGAACTGGCCTGGAGTAGGTAGCCAGTGTGGGAACCAGATTGGGTTTATTGCCCAGAGGAATGGAACTCAGGGGCCAGAAGTCCTGCCCGTGTCCAGAATGAATTTTGGAATTCACAATTAGAAAAGCAGATTCAGAGGGGGAAGTAGAGGAATCTTTGGGGGTTAAGTTACTCAGGGAAAATTAATTTGGGAGGCTCGATTTAATTGCAGGTAAGAGAAATGATTTAACAAATTTGGATAATTTAATTACCCCCAGAGACATTGGCTGAGCACAGTCTGATCTTTGTATTTAAGTAGAAAAGTGCCCTCACTCTTATGGAAAACTGAGTGCAGGGAAATACAAACATGCAGAGCCTAATTAATAGAAGGAACTGAACAACTCTAGTTTTTGTTTGAGGAGAAAAAACAAATCACAAGAAAACCAGCTGATAGAGGATTTAGGTTTTTTTTTTTAAATTTCTAACTCGACGTCTGGATTGATGATAGGAAATCAGCCATATCCTCTATTCCTCACACATTTTCTCCAATATTAAGCCAGAAGAGACCATAGCTCTTTAAGTCAAGAAACACCCAGCACATTACAGATGACCAAGTTGATATTTCTTGACTCATTGTGGACGATCACACTAATAACCTTTACGGTAAATTGTGTTATTGACAAAATATTCTCTGCCCCTCCCTCCCTCCTCCACGGACATATACACACCAGGCCTCTTCCTATGGCAGGTGTATATTTCCCACACCATTCACTTCGGTCTGACCAATAAAATGTGAGTGGCAAGAATGGGTACTACTTCCAAGAGGCAGCTCTAACAGTCCATCAGGTAACTCTGCCGTCTCTCTTTTCCTTCTGATGGAAGACTGGCATGTCCCCAGACATGCTCTTCAGTCTCTGTCCCAAATATATCACGTGGAGCACAGCTGCCACCCAACCAGGGTGCCCATGAACGTGAGCTGGAAATAACCTTTATGGTGGCAAGGTACTTAAATTTGGGGGTCAATACAACGTAATGTAGCCTAAGCTAGCTGACACACCTCTACACACACCCAGATGTATAAGCCTTAACAGTCAGTCTTCAGATACATTTGTTACTTTCAGACAGCTCTGTACGGGGTAACTGAAGTCCAACTGGGAAGGTTTAGATGCACTGGGACAAAAATCCAGCTATATTAATAAATGGTTTTTTTATGTAAAGAGAATAAACTGCTTTCAGAAGAAGTTCTCAGCTATGGATTTTGAAACATCTGATTGCCTGTGATTTGGGGGTAATCAAAACAGGACTGAATAAAAACTCAAATTGATAAAATGGATACATGACATATCCTTTTTGGAAAAAGGTTCTTCCATTTGGAAAAGGATTCATTGACTTCCTTCAATGAACTCATATTTCTTCCCCCAAAGCCCGTGACCTTTCCATTGGAGGAAGAAGCCCACATCCTAGTTGAGGCATGAAGTAGTCAGTACCGCCTGTATCCCTCTGGCCTTGACGCTGCCCAGATCATGGGGGTGGGGGTGGGGTGTCTAGCATCCCAGCTGCCATGGTGGCACTCAAGGTCAATGATGCGCAAGTTCAGGTCCACCCAAGGCCTAAGCTGATTCTGCCTGAAAAACCTCATGGGATCTAAAAGAGATTTACTCTGTGAGTGAGATTTAAAATGTGCTTTCCTGGGGTGCCTGGGGGGTGCAGTCGGTTAAGCGTCTGACTCTTGGTTTCAGCTCAGGTCGTAATCTCAGGGTCGTGAGAGCGAGCCCCATGGAAGGCCCTGTGCTCAGCGGGGAGTCTGCTTGAGATTCTCTCTCCCTCTGCCCTCCCCTCACTCGCACATGCTTGTTCTCTCTCTAAAAGAAATCTTTAAAAAATTAATAAAATGGATAAATAAATCTTTAAAAAAATGCATTTTCCTCTCCCACATCTGGTATGTCTGAAAGAAGGCCCAAAACAACTGTGATCATAAAGATTAAATAAGACAGTCTATGTATGCTAATCTGAAGCATTTAAAACATAATTACACACGACTTTTCAAAAAACCTGTGTATCCATTGTGAGAAGTCCCCATAGAGGAGTCCTGTCTCTGGTAGAACCTCATGGATAAATGCTATGATCTTTTGGGGGAGGCTGAGGAAAATGGACAGAACTGAATGAACCCCGGAGGAGATGCTGGTGAGTCAGCAGAGAGACCGAATTAAAGCATTTATAGAATTACAAATCTTTGAGAAGAGACCAAAGCTCTCTAACCATCTTCACTGTTACCAAAAACACAAAGTACATGAGATGCCCATAGGATCTTGGGCATAATTCTGCCTGAAAACCCACGGGCCTCTGAGCCTCCCAGTGGGAAGACCTGAAAAGCAGGAGCACTTGGGTGAAGCTCTGGGTGCCGTGATGAAAGCAAGTTCCACGGCGGCTTCAGCATCCCCCTGACGTCTCAAGTCCAACCACCAGCGCACACTCAGATCAGCTGCCCCCACCCCAGCGTGCTCACCTCTCGGCGGGGCGATGCAAGTGGTTGAACAGAAAGATAAGAATCCTCTTTGCGAGAGCGACAGATCTCCTCCTTCCTGTTTGCCTTCCGTTCCACCCTCCTTGCCTCCAAGGCCTCAGGAGCCTTGGGGGGAAGGAAAGGGGCTTCTGATTCTTCTGGAAGCCAGAAAAACTGGGACCAGGGGAGGCACTGGGGATGCCGGGTGTTTCAGTAGCCTGAGAATGGTCTCAGGAAGGGAGAGCCTATGGGGTGGGGGAGAGCCTATGGGATGGGGGAGAGCCTATGGGGTGGGGGACACCCCTGAGCCAACAACCCACTGCTTTCAGACCCATTCCTTGGCCCTCTTTTCTTTTTTTGTTTTTTTTACTTATTTATTTAAGAGAGAGAGAGAGAGAACATGAGTGGGGGTCGGGGAGGAAGAAATAGACTCCCTGCAGAGCAGGGAGCCCAAGGTAAGGCTCAATCCCAGGACCCTGAGGTCATGACCTGAGCTGAAGGCATTAACCGACTGAGCCACCCAGGTGCCCCTGGCCCTCTTTTCCTAATGGGACTCATGTGGGCAAAGCAGATCAACAGAGTAGACCTAGGTCCTCACGCAGCTATACCAGCAACATGGGATATAATGAAGATGCTCTCCACTCTTCATCGTCCTGAGCCTTGGGCTCTGCAGTGAATAATGGACATAACGCTACCTGGTGATGGGCATCGAGCGGTGGCTTTGGGGGAAAGGGTGCCCCTCAAGCCATTGTCCCTCAGGTCACCAAATCTAGAAAGGAACTGGGGAGCCAGCGCTGCCCCAGGCCTCACTAGCCTCACAGTGGTCCTGGGTGAACTGGTCAGGATGACGTTTGTGAGGCAGAAGTACAATACTGCATAATGACAGGAACAACAGGCAAGAGCGGACAGCAGACCAAGGCAAGCATAGGATCGAGGCACAGCCAAGAAGCTCTGGGTCGGGCGATGGGTATTCAGGGAGAGAGAGAAGGCCGGCTGGACCGGTCAGGGGAGGTGCTCAAAATGACCAGAAGTGGTAAGGAGATGGTGTAATTCGGTCCTCAGCTCCACAGGACTTGCAAAGCAGTTCTGGGATCTAAGGAGAAGCCGCCATCTTCCAAATGAGCCAAGACAGGGACCCTGGATGACCTGCAATGGGAAAAACCATCCAGAACCACGACACACAGTCCCCAAGGCTGTTGGGAGGGAGCATGTGGGTGAGAAGCTCAAGACGAAGAAACGCCCGAGTGTGTCCTAGGCGGCGGGTCAGTGGCAAGTGGAAAAGCACAGCTTGTCTGCTTCCCAGAAAAACTCAGGCCCTCCCCAAGGCCACCGCCCGCTCTGCTGTGGGATGGGGCTCCGGCATAATCGCTCCTCCAGAGGGAAACCGTGAAGGGGGGAGAACTGCCATGTGGGTGGGAATCCCATTGTTTCCCAGGTGCGAGCCTCTCTTCCTTGGCACTTAAAATTAGCCAGGACCCCTGAGAACTAAAATGAGAGCGGCCAGGGCTGAAGGGCTGAGCTAGAGGACAGTGTGGCTGGTTCGTTTTCATGCAGGGCGACAGGCTGGGGGCCTCAGAAGCCTGGATGAGGCAACTGCTCTTTTTTTTTTTTTTTCTTACCTAGGAAACAGATAGGATTGGAGTTGCTTTGGGTAGACGAATCTGGCAAAATTCATAGGACAATTAAAGAGCAGAGCACCTAGAGATGGGAAATCAGTTATAACCACCCAGGTTTGAGCACGGGGACCTGAGCCAGCACAGGGGCAGAGGGAATGAAAGGAAGATTCTGGCCAACAGGCACACCGGCCAGGTGCGGGACGCCAGGTGACCACCTCCTCTCATGGCTGTGGAGGTGACATAAACCCACAGCCCGAGAGCACGACCTCAGGAGAGTCAGTGATGTTACCAAAGGCATGAGTTGAAGGGCAGACCTCAGATCAAATCATGTGACCTCTGGGGAGTTATTCAGTCTCTTATCTCATGTGTAAAATGGAGGTTGTAGAGTTTACCCCAAAGGAAATGCTAAGGATGGTGCACAGAAAACACCTAGAACAGTGCCTGGTACTTACTGGGCTGTCAAAGCACTATAGCCCCCTTCCCAACCTCTTTCCTGCCAGCTCCATCCCTAGGAAAGTGACCCCTTCCTAAGGAAGGAGGTGATTCCCAAATGGAGGCAAAGTCAAGAGCCGTAGATTCTCCAAGGCCATGAAGAGCCCTCAGCAGTTACTGACTTGACATATGTCTGTCATCCACCATCATAAACCATCACTGTTTCCCTAAGGTTCACAGAGAGCCTGGGACTGCCTCTCTGAGCTCCCAGGCCTCCTGCTGAGGACAGTTCCTCAGCCTCTGGCCCTGGGCACGGCAGGCCACATGGCCTCTTCCCGTTTCACCCCTGGATTCTCTGGCATGTCTGCACAATCAAACCCGAGGGAGCTGGAAGCCAGATTCAGTGCTCTGGCCACATCTATCCCTGAGCCTTCTCACGCCACTAGCTGTTGACGGGAAGTTTAAGAGTATTGGCTCAGGTGCCCGTGAGGGCCCAGACACAGAGCCCTAGTGTGGTGAGCAGCCTCTAAAAGGGCCCCCATGGCCCCTGCCTTCTGGCATTCAGTCCTCTGTGGAAGCTGGAAGCACCCCCCCTCCTGAAGGTGGGCTGGACCACACGACTGACAGTTCTGAGGAATAGAATACAGCAAGGGTGATGGAATGCTACTCCGAAATGAGGTCTCAAAGAGACCGTGGTTTTCAGCTTGCTCACCCTCTCTTGTCTCTCTCTCAGCTTCCGTGTTGTGTGAGTGGCCATTGTGGAGAGGCCCACGCGGTGTGTCCAGTAAGGACCGGAGGCCTGCCCACGGCCACGTGAGTGATCTTAGAAGTGGATCATCCCCGTTTCCAGCCCCAGCCGACACCCTGACTGTAGTCTGTCAGTAACCCCGAACCAGAACCACCCAGCTAGGCCGTGCCTGGATGCCTGACCACAGAAACCATGAGAT
Source organism: Zalophus californianus (assembly GCF_009762305.2). NCBI lineage: Eukaryota > Metazoa > Chordata > Mammalia > Carnivora > Otariidae > Zalophus > Zalophus californianus. The sequence continues at coordinate 86,124,047 of NC_045606.1, forward strand.
AATAAAGGTTGTTTTGTTTAGGGCTCTACGTTTTGGGGTAATCAATTGATAGCTACTTCCCCTGCATCACCTGGGGCAGGATGGAAAGTACGGAGTGACTACAGCAGACTCAAGAGAGCTATTTTAAAAGTCCCCGTGAATGCCTCTACGAGAAGCCAAAGCTGCTGTGAAAAACACCGTGATATCTCCAAGAGGCCGGCCATGTGGCCACATTCCCAGAAGTCACCTGCTAACAAGCAGGGACTACACGCAGACTCCCCAGTCAGAGCACCAACCAGTGGGTCCTGAGTCAGTCCCGCTGCCGCTGCCTTCCCCATCAAAGTTGGCAGAGAAAGTACAGTGATTTCAGGTGATGAAGACCTCCCCTGCTCCTGCCCTCACCGAGGGCCTTCACCGCTACAGACAGAAGGATGCTCTTCTCCTCTGATGCGGGTTCTCTCAGATGCAAGCCGGCAGCACGGGGCCCTTTGTAGCTGGGGCCCCATTCCCTTCTCTCCTCTGCTCCTCCCTCTTCCTCTGGTACACCATGTCTTTCATCCTTCCACATCTTTGTTGTCTTGGTTACATGGCCAGACTCCTGATATGCTGCTAGTTTTCATTTTAATGATATGTTCTTGTAAAGCACAATATTTTACTTCAATTGCATGTGTCACTGGATAAATTCCTCCAGCGTGTCTGGCATTTGAGCATCAGCTGACTGAGTGCGCTCTATGATTTGGGGGTGTTTCTGCAGCACTCTCTTCAATTTTAACGTCTTTGCATTTTAATTTATGATCAGGATCATTCTACACGAATGTATATATATACACACACATATGATTCAAAAAAATGGCACACGTGTATCAGTAAATCTTGAATTGGCAAAGCTCATTTAAGACTGTCTGCTTAAATCATGTGCACTACTAATGATTATTTGGAAAATAAAATGACAGGTGTTCCTGAGGTGGTATTTTCTGGGGATCTCAAAGTGTGTTATTCTAGAGGATGTCAGGAGAAGAAGGAAACGATGCCCCAACTTACAGTGTCAAGCTGCTCTGAGGGGGGCTGAGGTCAGAGCTCTGTCGTGAGGACACCTCCCCAAGCCTGCTCAGGTCTGCTCTGAGCAACCACTTGAGATCCACGCCCCACCCCCCTCCCGCCCCAGCCAGGGACATACGGGGACCGTGGGTGGGCCCAAGGACAGAGTAGTGAAAAGCAGCAAGGGGCAAGAAGTGAGTGCCAGTGGACATACACTTAGGTAAAAAGGATGATTGAATGGAGACTTCATATCGCTCAAGAATGTAAGATATGCCCACGAGGACATCGACCAGCTTAGGCTGCTCTCCACATCTACCGGATGTGGCATGGCCTAAAAGGCTTAAACCCCAGCAAGGGAGACTACGCAAGGTGGGAGGTGGACCAGAAGCGGGCAGTTGGCGTGAGGTGAGGCCGGTCTGAAGGCCAGTCCTGGGGTCCCCAGGCTTGAAAGACTAACGATCGAACAGCCATCTCTTGTGCCCGCTGAGATGCGAGATGAGTGGAAGGAGCATGCACCCCACCCCACCCCCACCCCACCCTGGATCTGTGATGCTCTTCTGTCTGTAACACCTTCAACCTCAGCTCCTCTCCACTTATCCCACAGCCTCACATCCACACAGGCTTCAAACTTGCAAAACCAGCAGTGGGAACTGCAGAAACAACGTGGCAAAAAAATCAAACAAAACTGCTTTGATGGTCTTTTTCCACAATGGAAACTGTCCAGCATTGATTCTTCCATATTTCTTTTCCTTCCTGCTTCAGTGTCTAACCACATGCAAACCAGCCAGCAGCTCTGTTTGAAGAGACCCATAACAGAGCACACTGAACAAATCCTACATCAGGTAATGCAGCTCTGCTCTAATCTCAGGGTCCTGGGGCAAGTTAATTTCCAACATTACATCTCCATTTGATTTTGTGATGCCTTCGCCCATTTGGAGTCCTATCTATGGCATTTTTTAAAGTTGATTCAAATTTCCAGTGAGCATTAAGAATTCTCAGATACAGTTAGGAAATTGCAAAGCAGGAGCTACTCATCTCTAATGTGACATTGCTCTGTGACTTGAGCATTTTACACACACACACACACACACACACACACACACACACACACACACACACACACAGACGCAGCATCCATTCCTGAGAACTTATGGTCAGAATGATACAGACCCAGGTGGGTCTCCCTCTACCCTACTCCACTTCTGTTTGGTTGCCCTTCTGGACCCGTGGTCAGGATGTGGGGGAACACAAGCTAATCGATTTCAAAATAGGCTCAAGGAAAAAAAATTAGGCAGATTATGTTAATGTGCATAATAATTGCCAATAAGTATGATTTTTAGGGCATCCACTCCTGTTGACTCTCCATGCTGAAACATACTGGTAAGGCTTGGTGTGTCACACACGTGGGTACATACCCTAACACAAGCCATGAGTCAGATCAGCCCGAATTCTGCTTAACTAGTATCCACAAAGTGCTCCGCCCCTTAGGTGTGAACAGTTTAACCGAGCTAAACACTCGGGAATGATGCGATCACAAAATGAAAGGAGCAATCACACCTCAAGTGGGAGTTTATGATGTTTTGGCTCACAATGAACATTAGTCTCTCCCACCAATGTCAGGTGGTAACTCACGGCTGAACAACAGCCACACAATACGATCACTTAGTGGTAGGAATGTGAGAGGCAAGGAGAGAGGGTTCCGGCCAAAATAGTCACACAAAGAGATTTTTGTCCATCTGAGGCAGCAACTGGCATCATTACCCCAACTTGGGACAAAGATTTTCAGGTTTATACAGACACCCTAGAGAAGATCGGGATGGTGTTTGCCTTAAGATTTTTTTTTTTTTTTCTAACCTGGAGTGGAAATTTTAACAGTGTGGGTTATTTCTAAGTTCCTAAGTACTTCCTGATGACTGTAGCATTTATATGCCACATATAAAATAACGCTGTTTCTTAACAGCACTCGCCTATAACGCTTGCCATGGAAAAGCTGCCGATACTAGCCATAACACACACACACACACGCGCGCGCGCGCGTACACACACACACACACGCGCGCGCGCGTGCGTACACACACACACACGCGTGCGTACACACACACACACACACACACACACACACGGGCACGCACGCATCAGAAAACACAAAAGACATCCAAATTGGCACTTTCCTCATCTCCTTTCCCTCTGCCTCATGTGATGTAGGCACTAAAGGAGTGAAATTATGGTCATCAGAGGCAAGGTTGCAAATGATGAGGACCCACAACTTTCAAACAAAAGGAAAAGTCAGTAATTTCGAGGGCAGCCTATGGATCGCTACAGTCTAGCTCCCAGACCCCAGAAACACACAGCAAACCCCCAAGCCCTCCCATCCACCCTCCCCACGAGTCCCTTGTCATATGGCAAAGAACTCTGCGTGGCCCTTGATACACACAGGAGATTATTACAGGGCTCAGAGAAGACAACTCTGTAATTACGGCGACAGTATGATTTGCGTTATTCTCACCCCCTGGTTTCAGCAGCTCACAAAATTTCCCACAACATCCTCTTGCAGCCCCAAAGCATTTCACGGCTGGGCCTCTGCCCAAAAGGTGAATGTGGTCTGATAGCCTCTGGGAAAAGCAATACAGAGTGCTGGCAAGGAAAGGGGAGTGGTGCTCAGCGAGCAGGGGCGGTGGGAAATTCTATTGTTCCGAAAAAAAATAAATAAACTGGCCAGTTTTGCTTTTTATTATTTCAAACAACTGGCTCGGTGGCCCAGCCTTCCTTTCCCAACTCAGACCGTCCCCTGGGCCAGTGGTGCCGAGTCTGTAGCAGCCATCGCCGGGCTCCTGCGAAACTATTAAAAAGGCTGCCACTCTGAGCTCATAGCACAGAAAGTTTGGCTGCCCCGACAGCCCGGCTTTCCCCAGGAGGGCCGCTGGCTCATTCCCCCTCACGTGACCCTCTGTTCTTACCTCTCAGATGTTTATGCTTAACCAATCTCACCATTGCTCTGGAAATTAAATGGAATATCCCAGGTGGCTGAAACAGAACTGTTCTGATATAAACTCCCCAATGGAAAAAAAAAAAAAATGGGAAATGCCAGCCCGAGGTTTATAAAGCCTCAAGCCTCCTGGTCAGGTGATGCCTGTCGTTGCTGGCCCGGCTGACCTCTGGGGACATTTGAAGGCAAGGCTTTGCCTGCAGCCTGCCCTGTGAGCATTGTCTCTGTGCCCTGTGCATGCCCAGACTCCGGGATGTGTCCCCAGCCCACTGTCACAGAGATGTGCTGCACTCTGACCTCCCCATCAGGGGCCAGGCTTCCACAGGTGCAAGACAGTCAGCCCCCTCTGACCTCAGTCCACCCTCTGACCAACAGCACACATTTGCAAGTTGACTGTCTTGGGTTTACGATGCAGCCATGGCCAGGAAACACGTCTCTTTTTCTCCCCCAAAAGAAAATAACTGTCTGTTCTGTTATGTGCACTGAACTTTCAATGTTTATTTCACTGACACCAGCTCAGACAATGACCAAAAAGAAAAGAAAAGAAAAGCCTCCTACAGGATCCACTTACTCAGTCTTGCCAGCAAGTAAATGATCCTAAGGCACAGGGTAGGAAGTTCAGTGGGTGCGAATCTTCTAGCACACTGGGGTAAGTTACTTCTCCAATGCACTGAGCTTGGGCTCACTAGAGAAAAGAGTGAAGGTACCCCACATTGTCTTGCTTACTTTTTACTCTCCATAGTGGCTCCATAGGGCCAGGCAAAGCAGGTCAACAGACATCTCATTGTACGAACTACATATGGGAATGCCTTCGGTATTTAGAACTCACTTTTTTAGCAAACCAAACTTACTGAATCATAATAAAGAATGAAATCATCTGAGCATCCAACAGAAACACCCTTGAGGCCCATGCTCCAAAGCCTGGGTTTTTCCCTCCTCTGTTTCTACGGAGGCTTATCAGACACAATTTCAGCCAGTTTGGATGCCTGACTCCCAGCTCACGGGAAGCTGGAAGCCACGGACAGAGGGAGGAGGAGAGAGCGGGGTCAGCCCAGGCTCCTGACAGCAGCTGGAGGTGACGAGCCACAGTGAGAGGCAGGAGGCGGCCCCACCCAGACAGGAGTTGCGCCAGGACGACATACCTACGGGTCACACACGACACCTTCTGGGGCATCCACGAGGTTCGTGAGCCAAAATCACCGCAAGACTCCAAGGCAGCAACAAAACGTTTGCTTGGGTTTAATAGAGTCTTCTCAGAGAGGCAGGAAGCTATGAAATATAGTTCTTAAAGCCATGTAGATGGTGGTCTCATGCGTCGTGCACTTGACATATGAGGCCGTACTCTACAGAGTCACAGTTAGCTCTCCGGGCAGTACCAGACGGTGGCACACAGCCCGCACTAGCCTCCTGGTGCCTCATGGCATTTCACCAGCACAGGCTTCCTCTTCTAGATACTACCCATGTCACTACTCCCCATACATCCCCCACCTCACACATACCTCCCCCCCCTTCCCTGTACGCTCACACTCCAGCCCCACTGCCTGTTCCAAGAGATGTAGAATTTAAAGAAAGAAATGATGGCCGGGCTGTTACATAGTAGGATGGGAGAGTAGGCAAAGTCTTCTAGATTTGCTGAGAATATGTCCCCTTGACCACGTGCAGCTGATACCCGGAAACGCAGCAAAGGGAAAGTAGAGCTCAAAGTTGTCTCAGATCGGGCAGTGCCCAATGTGGAATCACACAATATCCAGAGAATTCTGAGGGAAGCCTAAATTAGACAAGCAGGAGTTCTACGTGGATTCACCAGTATTTCCCTGAGACCAGACTGAAGTGCAATTATCAGCTAACACAAAACAGGAGGTACGGCGTAGTCTTAGAAAGGCTTTGGATACCATCAAGGGCGGGGGGCTCTCTCGGACACCAGCTCCAAGTCACTGAGATGAGAAGTCTGAGCAGAGGTGGGTGAGAGAAGAGTCTTGGATGGAAGGGTACCCCCAACACTGCTGATGGGCCAATATCACCCAGTACCCCGAGGCCAGCAAGCTCTGGAGGACAAGGAGAAAAAGCTCCCGTCCCAGATCACACCATTCTACTCCACCTCAAGTAATTTCTATGCCCCCACAATACCCACAGTTTCCTCATCCCACGATCTGACACAGCCCCATTATCAACTCCAGCAGGTCCTGCACTTCCCTCCATCTGTTTCCCTGCACAGATTCCAGATGGATGCACTAGTCAAAAGGACTGAAGCAAGAGGAACACATACATAACTTGCCCCTGCCCACCTTCCCCAACCACCCCAGCCTTAGAAAGCCTTTGCATTAGGGCACAAACCCAAGCTGGACAGAGCACACCATTTAGGGTAGCCTCGTGAGGCTGGGGCAACTCCTCCACGTGCACACCAGCCCCAGGGAAGAGGTGCATCTGCACGCTCACCCACTGTGATTCCCACAGTAACCCTCCGTACAAAGGCAGAGAAGGGACAGGGTATCATTCATGACCTCAAGAGTGACATATCTCCTTAGCTCAAACTTGTATCACTTGCCCACCAGGGCCAAAGTAGTAAAACATGAAATCATATCCATCCCAGTGGGGACAGATGGCCTTCAGAATAACCAAAATGATTGCACCTCATTCCTACCTTCTTCAGCTTGCCACTTTTGGTGCCCACGAAGGCCAGAGAGTGATTCTTGTAGACGTATGCGATGACAGAAGTCATGCGATCCCTGTCCTCTGTGAAGACGGGAATGCCGCGCACCATCTCGGACACGCCCAGGGGGGCATTCATATCCAGGCCACAGAAATTATCATCGATGGTTAAGAGCTGAAAATTAAAAAGGAGAAAAATTAGGAAGGAACATCAGGGCAATAAGCAGAAGTACCGAGTCAGGGAGCTACAGGGCTAGAAGAATCCTTTTTTACATGAAAAACTCAGATCCAGAGAAACTAGGTAACCTGTCAACAGTCAACCTAAGCAGGTGGCGGGACCATGGCAAAAAAACACAGATCCTGAGAGTCTCTTTCCTCTCCTGGCCTCCGTGGTCTCTCTGCCCCACCTCCAACCCCTTCCAGGTGCCATCTTCGTAGCTTAGATTGTCCATCATCACCATCACACCAGCAAGCACTGGGCCAGCACCCATGAGCGTGGGCTCCAGACAGCTCTACTTAGGAATAAGAGGGAATATGGCCTCCATACCTAGAACTTACTAAATCGAGCAGACACACAGATGAGGACTCAAGAGCATAGAACAGAAAACTGGAAACATTAACACGTGAATGACAATACCATGACAGAGGCATGTGCAGACAATCAGTTGGGGAGAGAAATATAGGAGAAGTGGAATGTTCACGAATGAACTCAACAAGCCACAGAGGTGCCTCATGATGCCCCATCTCAGGCTCCCTGCTTTTTAAAATATGTTTAACATTCCTTCAGCCTTTCCCAACATTGTATTCCCTAAAAATGACTGGACTGGAACACGTATGAGCCTTCCTTAAAGAGAATATCCCCTGGATACCCTGTTTCCTGACTCCTGGACAATTCCAGGAGTCAGGGAACCAACAGCAAAAACCTTTGGACCATTTTCCCCACAGTGATTCGGCTGAATCTCTCCCTGTTTTATTCCAGGCTCCCAGATTCCCCTGTGAGCACAGGGTCACAGCTGGGTTCTGTCCCACTGAGGAGTGAAGAAGACCTTGCCGCGGCTGGCATGGAGCCCCCAGCACTCCCACTGAGCAGCTCTAGTGTGGTACAGACTTCTCTGAAGGCTCTAGGAACCTACGCTGGCTTTTCCCCTCCTTCTCAGAAGAACTGTGTGGCCTTAGAAGAGTTATTCCGTCTTCCCATGCTTTCATTTTCCACTCTATAAAGATGAAGGAAACAAGCCCTGCTTTTTGATGGGTTTCCATAAAGCCTATAGAGCTCACGCCTGTAAACGTCTTTGGACTTCGCAGAAAAAGGAGTGAAATAAAATCCAAGGTGTCACTTTTTTAAAGGCTTCAATCCAGCCAAAGGAAAAGGCATCTGGAGACCCAGCAGGCAGGCTCTTGCCAGCGGAGCTGTGTGAAAGTGGCCAACTCGGAGCTTTCCAGGGACGCAGGGGGCCCCTCGGCTCCCTCCCAGGATGGGGAGGTGGCAACAAGGACTGTCCATCTCAGGAAAGACAATGTGCTGAGCATCTAAAACCTCTCTCTGACCTCTCTCCTCTTTCTTATCATGGGGGCAGCTGGGGCAGAGCTGGGCAGAGCTGCGCAGAGCTGGGGCAGGCCCCGGGCAGAGCAGAGGTCTGCACCACGCCTTTGATCTCCTCTGGCCTTTCTTGCGTAGTCTGGTCCGATAGCCCAGGCCAAACACAACCCCTAACTCCTCCCCCTGCCCAAAGAAACAATATAGAAGTCAAAGTTAGGAGGGAGCTTTCAAGGTCTAGTCTGATCTTTATGGTTCTTTCCTAAAATGAGATGGGTGAGGAGACCGGTGGTGGAGGGCAAAAGGGATAGAAAGAAAAGAAAGAGGAAAAACCCAGATAAAGGAGAACGGTGCCTTCTCCCTGCCAGACATAATAGCAGCGTGACCCGCCGGGCATGCCAAGGGCAGCCTAGGGCATGCTGGGAATCCTCATGGCCTTGCATGTTCCTGCCTCCACTTCATAGGGAGTTCTCATCCCTGACTTTCTTGGCCCTAAGCTGTGCCACAGGGATTCTGCCGTTATGATCCATTTTCCAAGTAGATGAGGCTGGAAGATTATCCACGCAGCACAAGGAGAAACTGAGGCAGGGAGCAAGGCAAGCCACGTTTGACATTCTCCCACCACCCTTAGCACAAACACGTGCCTCACTGACATGGGGAGCCTTAGGCTGCTTAGCCCCCAGAATTACATTTCCGAGTGACCAGTTACCAAATACCATTCTTCCCCTTGGCTGGGCAGAACACAAACCAATAAATAAATAATCGCTTACAAAAGAGTGTAAGCGTTTGGCCAATTGCAGCATTAAATCATGGTTTGCTCAGAGGCAGCAAGTCTCTGCCACTCGGACAACTTGAGCAGCAAGGGGCCCAAGGAGGAATGTTTTCACTGGGAGGAAGCGAGGACAGCTCAGCCTGGCGGCCTGGTGGCCAGGGCTCTGCTCGTCTTTGGCTCAGGACGGCTCCCTGAGAGGCCCAGGCAGGAGGCAGGCAATCTGCTCACCTGTGCCCGACAGCCATCCCCCCACACTGCCTACCTCATGGTGTTGTCATCAGGCTCAAATAAGGCCAAGGCTGCAGCTGGGGTTCCTAACGTGGCATTGGGATTCCAGGGACAATGCTGGCTTTCTCCCGAGCCTCCCTCCCACCATGTATCGGTTTCTCCCTCTAAACAGGGCTCCAGGTGATAAAGGTGTGATTAAGGCCTTGAACCAGGTGCAGTCCAGGTCCACATGGATGCTCAGGTCCCCCAGCTGTGGCCTGAGAGGGTCTTACTCTTTGTTTCCTCAAAGCAGGTGCAATGGGGTGGGGTGGAATTTTTAACACTGAAGTAGCAGAAAAAACACAGGACTCGGGTTCACATGGCAGCCCGCTTCCCAACTATACAACTTGGCATAGGCACCTCCTGTTCTCTGAGCTTTACTTGCCTTGACGGTAAAACAGTAAGACCGGACTGTCATGAGGGCCAGGTGAGAAAGCAGGTGTGAAGACACTGGCTAACCTGGAAAGCACTTTTCAATTTGAGGTGATATTTCATATTCATTTTTTTAATGGGAATCCTGCCCAGAACGGGGGTAGGATGGCTACAGGGAGTGTCCCTAGCATGGCTCCTGACCGGAGCAGGCTCCCTAAGGACACCGCCATGCCGGGTCTGAGCTGCAGCCCTAGGGCAATTAGAGCACCAGGGTGGGGGGGACCCCATAGGGACCACAGACCGGGGGGTCGGGGGGGAGGCTGAGATGGAAGGAGCAGATGCCAGAGCCGTGTGGGCCCTGGAAGGAAAGGCTAATTGGTGAAAGCCTTCGACAGTTGAGGGCTGGCGTGGATTCCAGAACACTCTGGGCAATGGAGGAGGAAAGTGTCCGCCCTTGCCCTGGCCCAGCTCTCCCCTGGGCCCCATTAACAGCCAGATTAGAGCGGCAGCCAGAGGAGCCAGGAGTGGACTGCACCACAGCATAATCAGAAGCCCAGCCACACCTCTCCCTCGGCTGCTCCACAGACGCACACAAATGAGCTTTGGCCATTGTTATAAAGCTTATTTGTTAGACAGCAACTTCATGCTCACCAAGGACAAAATAAGGTTCTGTGCCATGGGAATCTATGTGGTGCCTACCTGGGCAACCCTGTGAACAGACAGGGTTCTGTTAAAGCCTTAGACAGGGCTACAGCCTTCTGCCCCAATCAGGAAGATCCCAAATCCGCTCTCCACAAATGTCCTCATGATTGCATGGCTTATAAATTAAGACCTGTGATCCATTAGATTCTAGGGACTGTGAGCTCAAGGACAGGACCATGTTTTAGGTGTCTTTGTACCTTTAGCTTAGTTCCTGGTTCGTAGTAGGTTAAGACATATGTGTTAAAGGGATGGATGCATGGATGGATGCGTGGATGGATGCATGGATGGATGCATGGATGCATGGATGGATGCGTGGATGGATGCATGGATGGATGCATGGATGCATGGATGGATGGATGCATGGATGGATGCATGGATGGATGGATGCATGGATGGATGCATGGATGCATGGATGGATGGATGCATGGATGGATGCATGGATGCATGGATGCATGGATGGATGGATGGATGGATGCATGGATGGATGCATGGATGGATGGATGGATGCATGGATGGATGCATGGATGGAAGGATGGATGAGTAAATGGAAACCCAACTTTCACAGTAGTTAACACTATGGAACTAGAATCAGAATGTCTGGGTTTGAACCCCAACTCTACCACAATGCTGTGTGACCTTGGGCAAGGTATCTAACCTCTCTGTGCCTCAGCTTATCATTGGTAGAACGGGGATAATATTATGAGTATATACTTCCTAGTGTTGTGGTAAGGATTAAATGATTTATTGCATGTAGAACACTGTCTGGCACTTAGGGCTATAGGAGTGTTTGCCCTTACTGTTTGTCAGGAGTGTTCGCTCTTACTGTTTGTCATCCTTAGACAATTCTGACAACCTTTGTGAGTCTTATGTTTTGGGGGAAATTCATGGTATCTACAGTGTTCCCACAATCAAAGCGCCTAATGTCATCAAGATGAAATAGCAAAAGGGGAACTTCCTAAAGATCTATAAGGCCTATGGAGGCTGAAGGAGGGAACAGAGGTATGGGGTAAGATCCAGAACATTTAGCGCTCTTCATTAGGAATGCAAATTCTCGAACCGACCCCAGATCTACTGGATCAGGAACTCTGGGAGTGAGGCTCAGGGATCTGCATCTTAACACCTTCCCAGGTAGGTGATGTAGCCATTCACCATGTTTGAGAAGCACTGGCCTGGGACCCCACCGCCCGCCGAGGTCCCTTCCTTGCTGAGGGCACCACAGCCCAGGTGGGCGCAGGAAGACAGCCTAGCAGCTCCGGAGCCGGGCCCGCCAGGCCGGAGGCAGAGGCTCCCCGGCGGCCTCCCGAGCGGCGGCGGCCGAGGTGGTGTGGAGAGCCAGAGCTGACACTCCAAATTACAATCTAATAGCTTACCGCGCTTCCCTCGCGCTCAACGGCAAAGGTTACCGTGCAATTACGCGTTGCCACATACAAATGACAGAGCAGTTACGGTTACTTTACCAATTACGGGGAAATTGCTCCCACTCTGTAGAGAGACTGGCACTCTGAAAAGCTCTATCATCTCCATGGAAAGGGGGTTTTAATTCTGCCGGCATCCTTCCTCCAGCTGCCTCCCCAGGCTCCCGGGGCAGAGCTGCAAAGCAGTCACCCGAGGACCCCAGAGGTGTCCGGTGGTCTCTGGGGGAGACTCTGAAGAGGGCAGAGGAAGACAGAGGACCTGGGAGACAGCGGGGGTGGGGGGTGTCTCGTCGGGAGCTCCTCGGTACTGCCTCCAGCCCCGTGCCCTGGTGACAGACTCATAAGGAAACCTTGTCACCCTGACACCTGTGCCAAGCCACCTGGAAGGCCTCCGGTGATGAGGCGGGTGGGGACCTGGTCCTGAAACTGCTTCTCACTCCGGCTAGCGCGGCCCCTGGCCTGGTTTCCGCGGGCACCTCCCCTCCCCGTGGGGCTGTCTCAGCCCCGCCCTCAGATGCCCACCTTTGCAGAAGCCCCACATGGAGTCCTTATTATGGGAAGGTCAGTACTAGGACAGAGCTCAGTGATCCAAACGTGGTGCTAATGAGGCAAAGGTCACCAGGTCCATCCCCCTGTGGGCCAATTAGCTCAGCTCGAGGACGTGACCTCTTTCATAGCCACAGGCCGGCCCCCTTACCCCAGGCATCGGCTGTTTACAAATATCCCGAATTGATCCCAAAGAGGCCAACCAGGTAAGCCAGCGGGGATGGACGACAGATGCCGCCAACTCCTCCAAATGGGGATGCAGCGGCCAACTGTTCTGGGTCGGCAGCAGTAACCTTGAGCCCGGGATAGAAAATATGAAGTCAGACGTGGTCCTCCCTCGCTCTGTGGGCAGCTCCTGGTCCAGCAAAAAGAGGAGTCCTTCCATCTGGGAGCAAACCAGCTCTCCCACCTTTCCTAAATGCAAAAGTGGTACCTAGCCTCATGCAGAGGAGTCCTGGGCACCCCAGGCTCACCCCCAGCACTGGAAGCCCAGACCATCACACAGGGGGAGAAGGTACCAGAGACTTGCCCAAGTTTACCCACTGAAGACCCTTTAGTTGGGTCTTTTTCCATCAAATTTTGGTATCTTAGGCTATGGGAACACCTGTCTCTATGAGGGGAAACTGAGGCAGTAAATGAAAACAACACTATTTACTGTTCCTCACTTTTAATATGCTTTAAGAACATGTAGGAAGGAACAAGTAAACAAAAGTCTAGGTGAGGACCCAAAAATATACAGATGGAAACGTCTCATCTGTTTCTGCTGCTTTCCCGGTGGGGGAGACAGACCTGGGCCACGACTTGGACGAGGCCATCCATGCCCTGCCTCAGTTGTACACACAGTGCTGGAGGTACAGTGGGCACAGGGAAGCAGCAGGGCTTCGCAGGAGAGGTGCTGTCCGGGCTCAGCTCGGAGCGCTCCATCCAGCACAGAGCACGGCCACTCTTTCACACCTCGGTGGTCTCAGAGAAGGCAAGTAAGTCAACGTCTTAGAATCCAACAGCCCCCTTTTACAGAAGGGGAAATAGAGGTCTACAGAGCAAAATGACCCCCTTGGGACCACTGATGAGAAAATGGTACCAGAACCCCATTTCCCCATCTGGAGGGAAAAAAATGATCTTACATAGGGGCTTCCTCCAGGGTGGCTAGAGGGTGGCCCCAAGAAGCTATTCCAGGTCAGAGACTACTCAGGGAAGACTCTCTGCCTCTACTTCTCCTGCCACCCAGGATGAGGGCTCTGCCTTTCTGGAGCCTCTAGAAGCAGTGAACTCTCCCCTACAGAGAAGGCCACTGGCCTATCATCACAACAGTACTTCCTCCCTTCCTGGGTCTGTTGGTCCCAAAGAAAAGCAAGGGCTGAAGTTTTGAAAAGGAACATAAGTTAGGAGAAAAAGAGGAGGGACGCCCATGAGGTGCTTGCTCATGTGGAAAAGAAAAGGTCTTGGATTCTTCATGCTCAGCAGCCCTAAATTCTTCCCATTAATTAATTACATTTACACACACACACACACACACACACACACACACACACATGCGCATCACAAAAGCTGACCACAGCAGACTTCCACGGGAAATGGGGAATCAGTGAATTATGCACATGGGATTTCTTTTTAAAGGGAAATATTGATCAGATAAGCCGAAGTAGCTCATGTCCAAATACAGACTTCAATTGTAAAGCTCTGCAGTACAAGCAGGTAATAATCACCCACTTATTGGGGGCCACAGCTCAAATATGACCACTGACCCCTAAGGTGTTAATAAATGCAACAGGGGCTGATACCCACGGCACATCCACCCCTTGAGATGACTCTGAGCACCCTCTGACTGCAGGGGCAGAAGTAAGCAGACAGAATGCTCGGGCAGGTGGAAACATCTTGAGGAGGCTTTGGTAGGCTTTGGTTTATTTACCTTTTACCAAAAGCTTCTTACTCCATAAAATAGTCCATGTGCCTGAGTGCTCATTTCTGAAACAAAAAAAAGCAATCCCCAAAACTGGACTACGTGACCCACCAATTGCTTTACTGTCCTCCATTAAATTTCCTTTCTCTTTTCTGAGTTCTAACCCTCCCCTGAAGGTCTGCCCATGGCCCATGCTGACCTTGCAGGTTGAACTCTCTTGAGAGCCAGGTAAGTCTTTGTAGCAGTTGAAGGCCGGCCCTCACACCCCGGCTGGGAGCACAGACGTCGGAAATGGAATGAGGGAATGAGGTCTCATCCACTTCGTTACTAATGCACTATCTCAGAATGATTCCTGTGTTGAGTCTTTTTCAGTGAGATTGTAGGAGAAATGAACATGTACGGGAGACAGAGAAGGGAAGCCAGCAAATCACAGTCACAGTAACTTAGACAAAACTGCTACGGAAGGGGCTTCGTGAGAGATGTCTCAGGGTTGGAAGAACAACTCAACATATCACACCAAGGTTTCCAAGAGTCAAGTGCCCTGTTTCTGAGAGTCTTAAAGGGGTGGGTCCTAAAATATAGGACAGAAGGTCATCATGCTGTAGGAGTTCTGTGTGTGTATTGGCTTCTGAGGCAAACATTCACTGGATTAATGCACTTAACTAGCTATGAATCCATGGAAGTGATTTGCTAAAAGCAACGCTTATTTTGGTACTCATTTTACTATTTCTATGTGTATTTGAGACTATCTGTGCCCAATCCCACCAGATAGCTAAGTGGTCTTTCACTCATCATCATAATAAGCTCTCCTTCTAATAGGAAGCTAATGCCACTATTTTGAGCTCTTTCCCCAGGAGAGAGGCATTAGGCCAAGCACACCCTTTGCAGGCCTGGAGGTAACCACAGGCAGCTGTAGGAATGTACCCGTCCTAGGAATTGCTGAGCGCAGCCAGCAAAGAGTAGCTCCAACCCAGCACAGGAACCTGGGGGTTGAACTCGTGACCTTCTCCTCATTAGCTCAGCTGCTGAGACAGGCCCGTGATACCATGATCAGAGCAAGAGAACCAGGACCCCCACTCCACTGGCCCAGTTCTGCAGATGGCTACCATGCTGAGGCTAGTCCAGTAGCTGAGCCTAGGGACCCTAGGGAAACACCAGGGACGGCTTCTCAGCATTGGGAACTGTCCCAGGCCCAAACCTGTTGGGTGCTGCTTCTGTCCATTTGTACCTTAGCTTCAAAGGCGCCCAGGGGCTACCTGCCAAGGGCAAAGAGGTTCCACACTGCCCATCAATCCCACATTCCCACTCCCCTCCCAGGCTCCTGCAGACTGCCTCAGTGCCCCCAGAGCTGTAATTGGAACAGGGCACGCCACGATGATTAAGTTTGTGTGTTTTCTGGCAGGCTCTGGGAGGCAGTGGCTCCGCTGGCCAGGCTGAATTATGGGGTCGGCCATTCCCTTGTTAGTGGGAATAAATTTTATTAGCCCCACTCTCGTGGCCGTGCATCTTCCCCTCTTGCTCCTCAGGCCCGTGTGTGAGTCTGGATAATGTTGCCTGCATGCGGGATAAATCAGCCAAACAAATCCCATTATATTTTGTAACACTGACAGAGACACAGTAATGACACTGAGACGGGGAAAGATGCGGGCTTTCTTCTCCCGCGGCTCCTGTTTCATCTACGTGGACAGTCTGTGGGGCCCCCAGTCCACCAGGGGAAGACACGTACATGGAGAGGCCAAAGGGGAAACTCACCTAGTTGTCTTTTTGCCTTCTCTCCACAAACTTTGTTAATGAAAAGAAGCAAGCACCCTGCACCGATGTGCAGTCACTCCCTTCTGCCTTGCAAAAACCGAGGGACCCCTGAAGGTAACAGCAGGAAGGGTCTGGCTTGAAATGTAGCCTCTCCTTCGAATGCCTTCAGTTAGCATTCATAACGTGTGCCGGATGGACAGGCAGGCGAAGAGGGCACATTCCAGGCCTATGGAATGTAACATCTGGGTTAAGCAGAGCCCAAATCTCTCCAATGCAGATACTGGTGAGGAAAAAAATAAAAGTCTGACATCCTAGCCGTGTTATTAAATCCCTTTCTGTCCCATCAGGTGGTTCTTACAACCCAAGGAGAATATACAGGTCGGGCCATGAAATGTTGAAGCATCTTACAAACACAAGGTGTTCTGTGTCTCTCATTACTTATTAATGTCTATGTATTTCTCTTTCGTTAGGAGTCTCAACACGCTTTATGAAAGGGATATTGTTTTTATCACCTCCTTCCTGAAGATGAAATGTGTAATTCAAACCAAAAGGGAAGCTGCTCACCAGCCCAGCGACATCTCACGACCAGGGACTGGCTGCAACCCAGAGGCCCGGACTCTCTAGCCAGAATCCCAGCCAAGAGGCCACCCTGTGAGGATGACAGGACTTGAAGGAAAGGCCCAGAATGCAGAGCTGGACCATGACGTCTGGCTGGTCTGCGTGCTCACTGAACGAGAGGCCCAGCTGCCGACGTTGGCTGGGCTGCCACACACCGTGTGGGACGTGTGTGTGCGTGTGCGCGTGTGCACGTGAGAGGGACATCGCTGCATTAGCTGCTCTACGTAGTGTGTGGGTGGAGGAGAATACATCACAGAAAGAGGGGGAAGAGGAACTTAGGAGATGAGCGCAAGCTCGATAGCGGACCACAGCAGGGAGAGCAGCAGAGACAGGGCTGAGGGGCCTCTGGGGTCTCCTGGCATGTGTCTGGGTTAAAATTCTGCATGTGGGACTCCTGGGTCCCATCACTCTCCCTGCTGACTCATCAGGCTCCAGCGTGGCCTGGGGGGGGGCCATATCCCCTCGTCTGTCCCAGCACACCAACCAAGGCTCAGCCATCATCCTGTACCTCAAAACACCACGTGTACTTAGCTGGGATATGACTGTCATTGCAAACGCTGCTGGCCGAAAAGAGGGAGGTGGATGGCCTTCTCAATGGCGTACCCAGAAGAGAAGCCAAATCCAGGGGAGAGACGGAAAACTGGGTTCTATAAAGACTGGGGTTGCAGTATGGTAGGTCCCCAAATGCCAAATGTGAAGCCTGGAGTACTGGGTTAACGGGCTGTTGGGGGGTGAGTGCCGGGGCCAATGAGAAAGGAGAGGTGTGGCATGAGCTCTCCCTGTGACTTGAGTTTGGTGGACCTGAGTGTGTGTGTGTGTGTGTGTGTGTGTGTGTGTGTGTGTGTCAGATGCAGTGGAGCTGAGGAAGGAGGCATGGGGCAGGCAAGAGGAGGAGTTCCTGGTCTGAGCGGCAAGAGAAAACCTTGCCTTGCGCCATGAACAACAGGATGCGCCCCATCTCACCAGAGTCGCACTTCCTGCTGGCTGGGAACAAGAAAACACTCTGAGCGGACGAGCAGAAACCAGCCTCCAGAGTCCGGGATGGCTGCCTGACCATTCCGGATGCTCACTCTCATGCCGTTTCAGGATACCAGGCGCCAGACAAACCTGAGAACCATCCAGGCTGGAATGGGAGGCCAGCCCAAGACCGGGGCAGGGGTGGAGGGGGTGCCCCTGTCTCCTCCCAGGGCTGCCGTGCTGCAAAACCAATGCATCCAGGAGTCAAAGCAAGGACACCTGTGAGCGGGGTTCTCCCTCACTATTCCTCACTGTTCAACATGAAGAGAAGCTTGGCGTTAAAAATCAAAAGCTCAGTCCTTATGCCTCTGTGAACCGTGTGGGATAGAGCAGGGCTGGCAGGTAAACCCCAAGTCAGGTAGATACATGATTTGGCAATGGCTCTCAACCAGGGGCTTCTGGAAATGTGAGAGACTTTTCTAGTTCTTGCAGTGATGGGGGGGGGTCCCCACTGGCACTTAGTGGTCTAGGGTCCAGGATCTCAGGATCGTAAATGCCCCACAAAGCCCAGACAATCCCTGCACCATAGATTGTCCCACGCCAGATGCCACTAGCAGACCACTGAGCACCACTGGGGAAAGCACTGGGCTGAGAATGAGGATGCACAGTAGGTTCTAGTCCATCAGTCCCATGACCTTGAGTGATGTACTTGACTTTTCTGTTCCTCCGATTTCTCAACTGGCAAGGATGTTGCCTTTGCTATCATCCTACAGCACCGTTGTAAGAAGAAAAGGAGGTGATGAGCCCCTCTGTAAACTGGTCAGGCCCAATATGAAGGAACCCCTACAATGGGATTGCCAGGTGGCTCAGAGGCCACCCCTTCCTGCTCCTGCTATGGAGACTGGACCGGTGTGAGACAATGATTCTGGATAACAGTTTCTGCCCCAAGCACCTACATTTTGTATTGGAAGGTCACTCGAAGTTCAAGGCTTGAGGGGAGGATGAAGTAGCTGATTTTTGCCCCATCCAGCCTCATCAACACTGAAGCTAACACTCCCTGACTCCCATGTCCACTTCTCAATTGGATCCAAACTCAGAAAAGATTTAGTGGCGTGAGTGACGAACTTTCCCATGACCAGAACCATTGTTCCCGTCCCATAGGCCAGCATCAACCTGCTGGGGTGCGGCTCCCTCCTGGACTCTTGGGCCCCTGGACACTGACATCATTTCATGATTCTTGGTATCTACCGGGAGGGGGTACATTGCCAGGGCCTGATAAATGTCTCGTCCATTCATTAATTCATTTGGAGGTAGAAGGGCTAGTGTTCCATGAGTTACCCCAGAAGGCTGAAGAAAGGTTGAGGAGGCGTGGATGGCTGTGCCTGGGGGACGCTGGGAGGCCAGGCCACTCAGCCCATGTAGAGCATAAGAGCCTTGGTCCACAACAGCACACTCTCCAGCCCGGTTGCCCCACTCAGGGCCAGGAGTGTCAGGGCTCCTAGGAAAGGCTGGGAGCTATCACCTTGGCCTGCTCAGGGCCATGGCACATGACAGAAACCATAGGCAATGGGTTCCTATGCCAATCATCTTGTGCTCTGCAGACAGGTGGTCTGGGGAGCCTGGGTGACAGCCTTCAAAAGAGACCATCCCAGTGCTGAGCAGCAGAAACAGAGATTATATCAATAGTGTTAATGATGTTATGACTGGATATGCATAAGCAAAGGGCCTCAGGTTGGTCTTTAGCCCCCTGAATCCCAAGACAGAATGGGACCCTGTTGATGCCTCTAGGACCCTCTTTCTGCCCATGCCCTCCTGAGACCTGTAGAGTAATTTTCAGACTCTAGACCATCTGTCCTTGGATACCTCTTTCTCTTCAGGCTGGGAAAATCGGGACACAGGAAAAGAATGGCCTAGAAGGCAAAGGTGGAAGCTGCTTCCATCTCCCACAAGCACTAGAAAACACCTGGGCTGCTTCTCCATCCTCGACAGCCAACACCCACTCAGAGATTTGTACTTGCCACGCATATACATTCACGGTGACACATTCCCATGAGGAGGCCCTCCAGCCGCCATCCCTTATCTCTGATGTGGCCTCCGCCCGCCTTCCCCGATTCACCTGGAAGAAAAACAGCAGGGAGCTCTCCGGGGGGGGGGGGGGGGGGGGGGCTGCAGACCGAGGCTCCAGCCTCACAGTACAACGCTTCCCCTCTGTCTGGTCATCAGGCCGTGGCCCACCACGTGGCTCCACGAACATTCCACAGCCCGAGTCACACAGATGGTTCTCTTTCCACGCCACCTCATCCTCCTTGAACACAGGCAGAGGGGGGGTCAGGGAACCCAGGGCTTATTCTGCCCCCTGCTCTGAGTGCTGGAGGCCTGAGTTCAGGGGAAGGAATGGGGATCCCAGAAATGGGAGGGGCCGGAACACCCTGAAGAATACCATGGGATGAGCACCCTATCCTTAGGGAATGAAGATAGGAACACAATAAAAATGAGTCACTAGTCAAGAAGTACAAACTTCCAGCTATAAGATAGATAAGTCCTGGCATGTAATGTACTGCCCGGTGCCTATATAGTTAAGATACTGTATTGTATATTTGAAAGTTGCTAAGAGAATAGCTCTTAAAAGTTCTCATCACACACACACACACACAAAAGACATCTGTAACTATGTGTGGTTAACCAGACTTCGTGTGGTGATCACTTTGCAATACATATAAATATCGAATCATTACGTTGTACCCCTGAAACCAATAAAATGTCATATGTCAGTTATCTCTCAGTTAAAAAAATGAACCACTAATCATACCTTCTCAAACTCCTGGGGTTGTAATTATGATAAAGCCCGCAGGGAACACCTAGCCTACGAAACACAAGTCTTAAAAGTCACCCTCCTGGGCCTATGCTGCCCTCCTCTGCTGTGTTACAGAGGGAACGCTGCAGGACAGCGGCCATCCGAGATTCTGTCCCACTGCACAAGCCTCCAGGGAATCTTGGCCTCAGAGGCAAAAGAGAACTCTGGATTCCTCTTGTCCACCCTTGCCCCAGGGCAGGGGAAGGGAGAAAGGAAAGGGACCCAACAGCCACGTGAATGGATGGAGGAAAAGCTGGGTTTGCAAACGGTGCCCATGAGGGCTCCGCCCCAGGGAGGTCCAGGCCTCGGGCCTGGCTCATGGCAGGGGGAGCATGTGTGGTCTGAGCTGGGGCCAAACGAATTATAGCTGAGCACCTGAGCACCGGAACAAAGTAACCCGAGCGTCGGCCGAATCAAAGGAAACTGATACTTGACATTACAAGCTGGTGTGGCCTTTTATACTGGCTGGGGAGACAGCCCAGCCCGGTGTGGAGTTTCTGGCCTCCTCCTTTCTGCTCTCAGCCCTGAACTTGCCTCGAACTTGAAAGGGCTAATTAAAGCCCAAAGAAAAATCAAAAGCTTGTTATCTGGCTCCATGACTCCTAGCCCTGGCATTAGCCTGTCTTGCAAAGCTTTTGTCTCTCTGTTCTATCCAAGGCCACCATGCGGCCTTAGGACCTGCAGCTCTGCAGACTTCCATGATGAACTTTGCTTTTTGTTCTGTGGCAGGGAGCAAGGGCGGGACAAACACCTGCCCATGGGCAGCCAGGTTGATCCCTGCAGCTGATTGTACTCCCAAAAGCATCACCCGAAAAGACAGAATTTGAGCAAGTTTTCTACAGAAAAGCATCTACAGAAAAAATAGCCAACCCATCTGATCTCGAAAGAACTAGCTGTTTCATAAGCACACAGCGTAAACTTGCATTTTCGAAGCTAGGGTGTGCCTGCTTGTGGGGGTATTTACTGCATGTGTGCACACACGCATGGGTGGGTGTGTGTGTGTGCGTGTGTGTGCATGCATGTGTGCAAGTGGGATTTTCCTCAAGAGCCAAGGGAGACTTCCCTCAAGTGCTGTGTCTGCCGTTCTTTCCCAAAATATGTGACCTTGGGCAATTTTTTAACCTTGTTGGGCCTCAGAATGAGAGTACAAAACAGAAGGTCTCTAAGGGCCTTCCCCATGCCAGCTTCCTGATGCATCTCCCCTAAGAAGTTGTGCTTGAATGTGTAACATACATACACACAGCACAGCACCTGGCCTGTCCTTTATAGCCTGCATTTGGGAGAAGTCCATGGCCCCCAAGTTCATAAACCTGTCTCCTCAACTCTCCTGGGTGGATCAGCCACTGCCCCAAACCAATGGCTCCCAAAGACATGTCATCTATTAGGGCTCAGCAGGTACAGTGGAGTCCCCTCCACTCTCTGGCCTGGCCATGACTGTCAACTGATTGCTTCCTTCTCTGGCCCATGGTGCCCCTCCCATTTCCTCTGTGACACTAGCAGTCTCTTGGCTTCTCAGGACCTCCAAAAAGAAATGGCATCTTTTAGTTTCAGCCCAGGCACCTGGAAAACTCACCACTGGAAAACAGCCTGAGCCTAAATGTTAGGGCACCAAAGATCAACCTTGCCAAATCCCTTCCTTCTCCTTCTATACCTACCCTACCCCCAACCCCGAGTCCCAGTGCCCACAGGAATGGCCCCCAAGCTGCCTGGGTGCCAGTGGCCTCTGAGATGTGCTTGGCAAGTAGCCATACTTCATGAAGGGAAACTTAGACTTTTAAAGTCAATGAAAATACATTTTCCTAATGTGGAATTCCATCGAAGTTGGACTGGCCGTCAAGAATCACATCCATGCAAATATACTACCTGTGTGTGAATTCTCCTTTCTTCTCTCTAATTATGATCACAGGATAGATTTTTCTCCAACTAGATTCGTGATTTTTACGTGGATGGTAAAAAGGAGAAAGGAGAGGGACACGGGGTATAGAAGATGAAGATGCTCATAACTGAGCTTCTAAGTCCCTGGAATCATTTTCAAGATGAACAGAAGTCCAGCCACAGCAAGCCGGGCCACAAGTGAGTTAGGCTGGGAGAGGCAGGAGGTCACGTCATGTGTTGCACCTGCGGCCGCCTAGCAAGGCCCTGGGAAGGCCTCCTAAACCCACCCTTCATTCCCCCCGTCCCTCCGGTTTCCTTCAGCACTTCTGTCACCCAGTACTGTTCCAAGGCTGCTTGGCATGTCTCTTCCATGGAACCGGGCACACTGAAGATGCTCCAGGAATGCAGTCTTCTAAGCAAGCTCTACTTTTGCCTCTATGTTCACTGGACTCCCACCCTACTTCTGCTTTCCTTTTGCCCTTCCCTAAAGATACTCAAGGAACTAAAAACATAACACTCCTGAAGTTCTAGATCTATCCCAAATGTAGAATGCCTGGCTCCATTATTCCCACTACTGGTTTTATTCCAAGCTCCCAGGAAAGTGATTTGCAGGCACGGTCAGTACGAAGGTTGGGTACATGAGTTGTACCAGAGGACGTGATAATCTGGCCTTAACAATGCCTGGTACATATGATATCTATATAACAGAATTCCCGCTTAGTCCTAGCATGTTCTCCTATAACCACGAGCCAATATGGAATAGAGAAAAGTGCCCAGATAGGAGATCTACCTTTCAGCTCTACCTCCAACTCTGATAAGCTCAGTGTCACAGACACAACACAACACAACACATTTGAGCTGGTGCTGATCCAAGTCCAGGGAGATCCAGAGATGGGATGTACTTGTCTCACTTGCAAATGGGATGGGTGATTCACATCCCATGGAAGCCCCAGGCTAGGGTCCCCCTGCCATACCATGCCCTCCCAGCCCATGGACCCTCCCCGACTCACCGCGCTGCTGCAGGGAATATCCTTCACCTTGAGCCAGGCTAGGTCCAGCGTACCCTCCCCCCGATAGCAGGACTGCAGTCGCTCCTTAATGCGATCGTTGATCTGCTTCAAGATGAAGATGCACAGGGCCGACTCATCCAGGGATTTCATTTTCCGCTTTTGGCCCTTGGAGAAGACAGTGAAAAGGAGGTCATCCTCTGGACGAACTCCAAGGGTCCGGGCGAGCACAGCACCAGCTTTCGACAGGTAGGCGGCCTGCAACAGGCGGTACTCGACCCCGCTGCGCTCACAGCCAATGGGCACCTCCACATAGGAGTTGAAGGCCGTGTCCTCCTTGCAGAGCCTCACGAGCTTGGAGGTATAGACCTGTTCCTTTGTGGTGGAGCCTGGCGGAGACACCATCTCAGGCTGAAGGGTCAAAAAGTAGACAAAATTGCCGCTACTGAAGCCATAGACATAGTAGATGTCAAAGTCGGGGATGACGGTGAAGGTGTCCGAAGGAATCTTAATCATCGAGGCCACAAACTCATCATGGAAGACATAAGCAAACATGCTGTCTGCCTCGGAGTTCTTGGTCAGCTTCCGGCTGGAGATGGTAGGGAAGTACTCCGGCTTCCCATCCACTGCAGTGGCGATGAAGAGCTTGTCGTCCAAGTTGCTGTAGGAGACGATCACTCCAAAGACGGAGCCGCTCTCGTTGACTCCCGACAGGTAGTGTTCCTTCTTGTGGAAAGGCTCGCCCAGCTTGAAGAGATCCTCAAGCCTGAGAAGCTTGCAGATGCCTTGGTACAGGCTCCCACAGGCAATGAGCCTGTTCTCTTTGTAGTCTATCAGGAGCATCTTGTTGACATTGTTGGTGGTGGTCAGGGGCTCGTTGCATGTCTGGACGATGCGTGGTGGGTAACACTTGGGGTTGTCCTCGTCTGGCCCTGTCTGGTGGGTCACCAAGACCTTCAGGTCACTGGAGAGCTTGTAGATCCGGTTGACGGCCCCCAAGTAAATGTGCCCTGTCCTCTCATCCACCACCAAGTGGTTGAAACCCTCGGCTGGCTCCCCACGGAACGTGACAAAAGACCGCTTTGGGGACGGTGGGGATGGCTGCCGGGGGAGCAGAGTGGAGGAGCCCATCCCTACCATCAGGAGATGGGAGAGAAAGCAAGTCCAGTTCCAAGGCATGGCTTTCATTTCAGAAACAGGTCCTCGCGGCACGGCAGCACTCGGCACGAGGGTTCCCTCGGAGGGCCAGGGCTCAGCAGTAGAGGCTCCCTACAGAGGAAAGCAGGGATGTGATACTGGACAACAATGGCAGTGGCTTAGTTTCACCCCACAGCTTGTGTGGCTGGACCCGAAAGCCCTCAGCACACGCTGAGACAGAGAACTGCCCTGGAGACGCTAAAGGCCAAGGGACTCTGCCCCCACGTGTGTGGGGACAGCCAGCGCTGGGTGGCAGGAGGGCAACCTCAACAATAACAATAATGGTAATAGTAATGATAATAGTGATGAGGATGATGATGAAGATGAAGAACAGCCACTGGCTACCTGATGCCTGGCTGTGGAACAGTCACTGTCCAGCACCTTCCAGAGACTGTCTCATTTCTTCGGACAAACCCTTCTGTGTTGGGTATCTTCCACCTGCCCCTCTATATCCACTCGCCCCCCTTCTCTGTGCCCAGGAGGCTGACCCGGGTGGACTGTACATGCACGGCTACCTGCCCTTGGGCCTGGTGGAGTGTCAGCAGAAGGCCGGCAGGAAGGTGGGGTGGGGTGGGGATGGGCTGGGTGGGGGTGGGCTGCAGGCACTGGCTGCCACCCTCACCCGCAGGGCTCAGTGGCCCTAGGCATGCCTCCCCATGCCACCTCTCTATTTCCAGGCTCTGTGAACCACCTCCTGCCCACCCCCACTTGGTCCTACAGGAGGTACCAGGGCCTCACTGTTCCTACCCCAAATAGTGCTCTGCCTCTTAAGGAGCCACACCTTGGTGAAGAGTTCCTATATTAACCTTTGCACAAATAACCAGATTTGCGTGTGCTGTCTCCTGCTGGGACCCTGGACTCCTAGTCCTCTGAAGTAAGCAGTATTGCTATCCCTACCATGCAGCTTAGGGAAGTTATACAACTTGCATAGCTTATAAGTGGTAGAGGTGGAT
This sequence comes from Zalophus californianus, assembly GCF_009762305.2. Classification (NCBI taxonomy): domain Eukaryota; kingdom Metazoa; phylum Chordata; class Mammalia; order Carnivora; family Otariidae; genus Zalophus; species Zalophus californianus. The sequence goes on from NC_045606.1 coordinate 86,149,423, forward strand.
TCAAACCCACGTGTGCAAGTTGACAGTGGGTTCTCATTCTTCACTGCTAACCCATCTCAGTTTATCCCGGCCTGGGGCAGGTGGGAACGGACACCAGCTATGTTCATGCGCAGCAAAACAGTTTGGACAACCCTTTCTCGGGGGCTGTTGGTTACAGCCCCAGCCCTCTGGGTCTACACCTATGCTTCTCCTTTGCACCTCCCCACTGCCAAACCAATGCATGAGGCTGATCCTGGATCCCTCTGCAGCACAGTGGCAACCGGGGCCTCTGGGTGCGCTGCCCAGCTCTGAACTCTGATGTCATTTTAATGAGGTAGACCTTGGCTGCCTCCTACTGGGGCCTCCTCTGAGAGGTTTTCATTAAAGGGAGAGAACATTTGGCTTAAGAAGTGGTCCCGGAAATAAATAAATAACTCCCCATGGGACCCAAGAGTGCTTGGTCCTAACAATCTCATTCATTTCTATTCAAGAGGACCGCTACATAGTAGTTCCAGTGTGAGAGAAATGAGGGCAGGAGTGGCCTACATCTTATTTGGGGGCATCTCAGCTTTGCCGAATTTCTCTCGTTCACCCCACGTCCTTGATAACAGGGTGGTAGGAAGAGGTAGACCACAGAGCAAGAGAACCCCCCACAGGGAGAGTGCCGGTTTCCTTGAAGGCCGAGAGAAGAAAGAAGAAAGCCAAGACTCAATGTTGTCAGCTAAAATCCCGACAGAAACCCCAAGTCCTCTAACGGGCATATCAGAGGAAGAGGTGGTTGCGTAGCCACAGTCCAGAGCAGTCCTGCCAGCCCGGGGCCTTCATTCACTCGCCCACAAACAGACATTGGAACAGGGCATACTCAGAACATGCAAAACGCTGCGGGATCCCAGGATAGCCAAGGCAGCTGGGGCCCTCCAAGAACTTGGGGTCAGGTCGGGTAGATGCCACCAGAACCTAACTTATGCAGACAGTGAAATGCTCTGTGACAGAGGGTAGAATATTCCCATGAGGAATGCTGACTCCTAGCTTGGGGCGAGGGAGCAAGGAGAAGGCCGTGGGGTGGCATGTGGGCCTGGCTGTGAACTAAGGGAGGACACGCAGAGCCGGAAGGAAAGGGCCTCACTGGGGAGGGGTCAGCGTCGCAAAAGCCTATCAAATGGTGTGCAACCAGGAAGCGTCTGTCTGGAGAACAAGGTCGGGTAGGAGACAGGGCTGAAAGAGAAGCCCCGAGCCTTGTCAGGACATTCCTACCCTTCCATTGATTTAGCCTCTGCAGGAGGACTGGAGTTTCGGGCTGAGGGCTGTGGGCTCTGTCGGGGCAGGGAGGCCCGCCATGCTCACTGGTGAGTCCACAGTGCCAGGCTCATGCCCAACATACAGCCGAGACTCAAGACCTGTTTTCTGCGGGGCAGGGAGAGGGGCTAGAAGCAAGGAGAAATGCCATCTGCCGTACCCGGGCTCCACGTAATAGCCTGCACACGGACCCTCTTGCCTGATCAGCACAGTCGTCCACTGGGCTCGGGGTGGTTTCACCTGCTTCTCCGGTGGGGAGACTGTAGCTCTGTATAGGGCATGGGGCTAATAAGTGGCAGAGTTGGGGTTGAAACCCAGGTCTGTATCAAACCGCAAAACGCATAGTCTTTCTAGAGACGCACAATTCTAGAGTCCAGAATATAGAGCACATGGAGGCCCTTTTTAATCCATGTAAGTCCCCAAACAGAAAAACCCCAGGACGTCACCCGGTAACACTTCCCCACCAGCTCTGTAGGAGGAAGCCAAGCCCCTGGGACCCATGGGGCATAACCTGGCAAATAATATCCATCAGGCGGGCACCACTATTCACCTCTAGAAGTGTTCATGACAGAAAGCGCCTGGCACAGGGCCTTTGGCCTGGCAAGCAGCAAGTACTTATTAAATGATAGTTGTTGTTCTTGTTGAGAAGACTGAAATGAGATGAACAGGGTTAGGATTATGATAACAAGATGGTGCCTGATGGCACCATCTCAATTGGAGTGATGATGACTCAGGATGGCTCATCCTGAACTGTCTGTGCAAATCCAAGGATCAGAGAAAAATCCAGAAGTTCTTCATCTGAAAGAGACAGTCCAGAGTAAAGATTTCCAATCTGTGATTTTAAAGACAAGGAAGTTGTGATCCAGAGAAGTTAAATGATTTGCAAAAGGTCACATAGTTAGTTGAAGGTGGGGGTGGCGTGAAGCTCAGGTCTCTGGACTCCCAGTCCAGTGCTCTTTCTACCACCTGCAGCCTGTCTTCCAACTTTGTCTGAACCCACTTCGGCACCTGCTCCCTGGCCTTTGTCTGGAGGAGCTCGCTCTTTGGGTGCCATATGCTCTGCTGGCTAACACAGCTCTCAGAACGTTGCTGCCAACAATCAAATTCCAGCAGGGCTGGTAATCCTCATTCCAGACAGGCAGGTGCCGGTCAGGGCTCAGCCACCAACTCTCTGAAGGGAACTTGCAGCAGTCCCCGTATAGGAACCTGCCAGGCACTGGGGGAAGTGTGCCTGCCACACCCCCGCCCTTACTGTAAACACTCACGGATCCACACGCCAATCAACAGTTCTCCAGTTTGCAAGAAGTAAGGCAAGGAAGCCTGCAATTATGAATTTACTGAGCAGAAAGGTGCCGGGGTTCTTTCTGCATCTTCTATTAGACACTGAAATGAAACAAGAGTTACGCATCTCAAACACTTATCACCCTCAGCTGGGGATGGTGAAATTATTGCGCCCAGAAAGGGGGCCCCCCACAGAAAACAATAACATGTGATGGGAATAACCAGCCTCGCATTTTACACACCATGGAAGGACTGATTAGAAGACAAGCAGCAGAGAAATGGAAGAGAAAAGGAACAAGCAAGGGTGTGCGCTTCAGCTTGCCTCTGCAGGGTGTGACCCAACCAAAGCGCCCCCCCCCCCCCGCCCTGCCCCCAGCTCCAGACCCACAGGTGGGCAGAGCTGCCGGCCCCCAGCCTCCCAGGGCTGCCTGAGGCTACTCTGTCCCTGCTGGCTGGCCTGCCAGGGCGGCTCCATTCCAGGACGTCTGTCCTTGTAAGGTGGTGAGCCAACCTAGGAAATCCTGCTCCCAAGTCTATGTCCTGCCCACCATGTCTTGTCCGGGTCATCAATTAGCTGGTTTAAAAGTATTGGAGGTAGCATCAGCCCATCTCTGATTCTTGAAGGCAAGTGATGTGACTGAGTCACCCCAAGATCGCCCCCAAAGGCCTCGCTGAACTAGCAGAGTGGGAAAGGGGCAGAGGCTGGAGAACTGAAAGGCTCTGAATTGAACCCAAACATACTGCACTTTTCCCCTTCTTTGAAATCATATTTTTTTAAGATTATTTATTTGACAGAGAGAGACACAGAGAGAGAGAGAGAGAACACAAGCAGGGGGAGTGGGAGAGGGAGAAGCAGGCTCCCCGCGGAGCAGGGAGCCCGATGTGGGGCTCGATCCCAGGACCCCGGGATCATGACCTGAGCCGAAGGCGGACGCTTAACGACTGAGCCACCCAGGCGCCCCTGAAATCAGATTTTAATTCTGAATGATGGGACTCATTTTTAGAAGCTGATCATCATTTTGATTAAAGAAATTGGGGCTTTGTTTTATGTGGCAAGTGTTGAAGAGCTCAAACTCATTTTCATGAAATAGCACCATCTTCTCAGATTCCTGAGTGGTAGAGAAGAAAGTTATTATAGACTAGTTTAAAATGGCAATTACCTCACGAAATTACTTTGGAGTTTACAAAACGTTTTCATATACATTACCTTGTTCTGATTTTATTGTTCGTGACAACCCTGTCAGGTAAAAGTATTTGTAAGTATGTCTCCTTTACAAATAAGGAAACTGAGGCATGAACAGGTACAGGTCCGGACTGAGGTAGCACAAAGTCATGCTGGGACTTGGAAAGACCTTTGCTATGGGATGATAGAACATTCTGAAGACATATTCTAGGACGGTGTTTCAAAAGACCATCTCTACAACATATCATGAACCCAGAAACCAGCTGAGTGGGTCACATGTGCTTTTTTTGAAATAAAATAGAGGAGAAAAATAAGACTATGTCACATTGAGGAAGGATAATCATGATTCGGTGTGACTTTTGTTTCAGCCATATATATGTATGTGTTGCATGTGATGTAAATGTATTTCTTTTTTTTTTTTTTGAAAGTAAATGTATTTCTTAACATTAGCCATTGTGATGGTTAATTTTATATGTCAATCTAGCTGGCCTATGGTGCCCAGATATGTGGAAAAACATTCTGGATGTCTCCATGAGGATGTTTTCAGATGAAATTAATATTTAAATCAGTGGACTTGGGGTGAAAAAGACTCCCCCCCCCCATAAGGTAGCCATCCAAAGAATTGAAGATTGATCTCCCTGAGCAAGAGGGAATTCTGTCAGTAGACAGCCTTTGGCTTTCTGCTGAGTCTCCAGTCTGTGGGCCCACATGGCTTTCCTCTGAGTCCCTGGTTGGCGGGCCTACCCTTGCAGATTTTAGACTTGGAGCCTCCACAATTGTATGACCCAATTCCTTAAAATCTCTCTCTCTCTCTCTCTCTCTCTCTCCCTACACACACACACACACACACACACACACAGTTTCTGTTTCTCTGGAGAATGCTGACTAATACAGTCATGATCAACAAAATCTTTGAAAGACACTGTTACAGACAGTGGACAACTGTTATTTTGCTACCATTCATTTATCCTCTAGGGATCCACCTCTTCACCCTATCTCAGCCCAAAAGCTTCTGAGAGAATGGCCTCCACTCCTGGTTCAAGGGAGAGCACATGACTTGGGTCCAAACCAATCAGCACAGAGCTGCTGGAGGGGGTGGGGGTGGGGGAAATGTCACAGTGATTGGTTCAGGGATGGATACCTGGTCAGGTCAGAATCTCAGAGAGGCCACAGGCTTTGGATGAGAGTGCTGAGGGAAAAGTTCTAGGTCTTCCATTAGATGTGACCTTGGAAAGGTATGCACCTGAGAACTGTGGGCACCATCCTATAATCATGGGAGTGGGCGGTGGGGAGGGGGAGCCTAAAGAGAACAAAACCAAAGCACTGAGGAGAACAGAGCTGAGCAAGAGAAAGGAAAGTACTGGATCCCGGGTCCTGGTGACATCACACACATGTCTAGATCAAGTGTGCTGAAGCCAGCTCTTTGCTTACACTTTCCAGTTACAGGAGCCAAAAATTCCCCTTTTGCATAAGCCAGTGTGGGTTCTGGAATTTGTTAATGAAAGAATCCTAACCCCATACACAGAAAAATCCAGCCTTCTAGCCAAAAGACTAAGTGTCCCTCACCCCTTCCTCTCTTATAGACTATTCTTTCACAGGGAAAAGGAAGCATGCCAAAGAGATCTCCATGTCCTGCCAGCCACAGAGATAATCTAGAATTTTGCAAACAGTGGGGCTTTGTCTCAGGGAAGATTTAGGTGTGTGACGGTGTGTGTATGTGTGTGTGTGTGCGCTGACCTTCAGAATCCAAACAATGCTCTGAGCAAGTATCATGAGAGGGCTTCTGAGCCGGCTGCAAGGGGTACAGACACTCTAAAGCAGAAGACAGTACCCCCTTGGGGCACCTGGGTGGCTCAGGCAGTTAAGCATCTGACTTGATTTCGGCTCAGGTCATGATCTCAGGGTCATGGGAATGGGGCTCCATGCTCAGTGGGGAGTCTGTTTGAGATTCTCTCTCTCCCCCGGCCCTCCTCCCATGCTCACTCTCTCACAAATAAATAAATAAATCTAAGAAGAAGAAGAAGGAGGAGGAGGAGGAGGAGGAGGAGGAGGAGGAGGAGAAAAAGAAACAAGAAGAAAGAAGGAAGAAAGAAGGAAGGAAGAAGAAGAAGAAGAGGAAGATGACGATGACAGTACCCCTGCCCTCCGGTGGCTGATGGTCTCCTCCTGGACTCTCCGGCTGTCCCCCTTTGAAGTTATCTCCACTCACTGGTAGGCTCTGCAGAGCTCCATTGGCCAACCCCTACTAGAAGCCAAGAAACTCATTCCCCCAGCCTCCTCTACAGTGCCACACTAGACCTGATTCATCTCTTGTCCAGGCAAGGCTGGAGGACAGGGAGCTAATGATCCACCAAAACTGTGTGCTTTCCCATCCTTGCGGCCGATGGTGTGAAGTTGTTGGTAAGAGGTGGCCACCAGCTATGGCCCGCCTTTCCCAGCCTCTACATTTTCACACAGTATCCAGGGGTGAATAGTCAAGAAGTGTCAGGGCTCCACCCGCATACCAAAGCAGGTAAAAAATAGATATGTCTTCCCTACAGAGCCTTTCCCAGTAGGATAAAGAAGATTCTGAGGCTCTACAGGAGGATGGAGCCTAGAGATGGAACGACCCACCCACTTTCTTACAGGCAAGAAAGTAACCAATACTGGAATAAGGCTCTGAAATGGTGGATTTCTGTGACAGCAGTTGGCCACACCCTAACACAGGCAGAAAGAGCCTACATATCAGAGCCCAGATTCAAAGGCCAGGCTGGGCACCGTAGAGGCTCTGATCCTTGTAGTACATGAGGCTGCCCCTGGGGGCATCCCCTTTAGGTGCCCGCCACCCCCTCCTTGTTCCCAAAGCCAGATTGCAAGCAGCTGCGCCTGGACAGGTACAAGATGACCATGCCAAGGTCTATAAGGCAGAAAAATCTTGCGGTTCCTCAGTGGCCCTTCCAAAATTTGAGGACTAGAGAGGCACTACGTGTGTACAGCTGAGGGCAGGGAGGGGGACTGGGGACACAGCACCGGTCTCCTTTCTATTTAATTCAAGAAACACTAGACATCCAAATTAGCAAAACAGACAAGTGCCTGTTTTAGATTCCTACTCTAGTTTGTAATCTGTGCTCTCAGAAGAACATCCTCAGTCAGTAACCAGTGTTTTTTTCCTGCCTGCTTTCCTCACATTAGACTCTTGGTTTCTAGAAGTGGGAGGTATAGATTGTTATTTTATTTTTCCGAAGAATTATGATTTGGTTGTGACATCTGTGGCCTGGCCGTGCAGCGGCTGCCTCAGAAGCCTGTGATGGGCAAGCAGCCCCCCATGCTTCGCTGCTGCCCCTCCTCCTCATGGCCATCACAGAAATGAGTGCCACATTCATAAAAGGAAAAGTGCCTGAGGGTGGGAAAGTCGCAGTGCAATCCATCACTACCGCAAGGGGGTAGAAATCAAGTCAAAGCAACTGCCATCCCAAGAGAAGGTCACAGCACTGTCATTGGACAGTCGTATGTGCATGGGGGACTCCGAAAGGTCAGTGTGGCCATAACCCAGCACAAAACCAGAATGCAGCAACAGCTAGGGCAGGTCGTGAGCCCAGGAGTCAATCCTTCCAGTCTGCTTTCCCTCTGCTCTGCTCTGCTTCGTTCTTTGGAGCAATGAGAAATGTGACATTGGTGGCTGGGGAAAGAGCCGGAGAAGGGCATAAAGGATGGGGAAGAGGGAGTAACGGGGAGTCAGGCACAGACGTAGAGTCCCTATGCCTCCAGGCAACCAGCCCTGGTCCCCAGGAAATTCAGCACCAAGCTCAGCTGCTCAGGGCTCTTTTAATCCTCACTTCCCCGTTTATTAAAGGGGGCTGGGGAAACATGATTACCATGGACAGAGCCTTTGGAACCAGCCTAGAAGAAGCCTCTGCAGGAGGGTGAGTCTGTGAGCCGCCCCCATTCAGAGATTAGGTCGTTCCCGGACCCCTGAGGCCCCCATCTATGGTTTCCCCTCCCCCAGGCCTCCTTGTCCTTGGCCTTGAGGGAGCCCCCCAGGGACAGAACCACCTTTCCCTGGCCAAGTCTGCCGTGTTCCAGCAGAGCTGAGCTGGAGCTTCAGCGAGCCCAGGCAGCCCAAGATGGAACTCTATTATTACATCGCAGCAGCTTTTATATTCCAAGCACTGTGCTCCGGGTGGGGGAGTCGCTAAGCAATGACTCTCTTTACTCCAAGTCTGGCTGTGAGGCTTTAAAAACACAACATTTTCAAGAGCAGCCTGAGCTGGGAGGACAGAATCATAAACTTTCCAGCATCTCATTTAAAGAAACAGGCCGGCCAGGAATCTGGGGACAGATGCCCCAGCTGGACGTGCCATCAGTGTGGTCACTCTGTCCCGCCCCAACCCTGGGCCCAGCCGATGAGGAGGAATGCCCTCTCTGGTGGCGGGGGGGAGCTGACTCCCAGTATTCCGAGGGTCCCCATTGCCTCTGAATGTGCAGAAATGGAGGGACATCATGGGAAGGTGCTCAAGACACCCCAAAGCTGTTCCAACAGGAATTAAGACGTTCCAACGTCTGCTTAAACGTTTGCTGCCCTGAGACCTGGGTGGACACTCAGGTCACAGAGAAGGGGCAAGGGGCCCGCCACATGCTGGGGACAGTCATTGCTCCATGTAGCCCCTCTCATGCGTGTGGCCTGGGGAGAAGTAGATTGAAGGGTGGCCTAGCTGACTGATTTTCATCTGGAAGGGAGGCTCACTACCACTCTTCCAGCCACATTCCCCTTAGCCTTGCCACGCTCTCTGCCTGGACTCCCAGCCTGGCAGCAGTAAGCAAAACCACGATGCCTGACTTCACCCCGACGAGCTCCTCCTCTCCAGACCTTCCCCTCCTCTCATGGTCAGCGGGGAGAAGCGGCATCTCCTTAGCCCACAGTGGTGCACGCTTGATATGTCAGCCAAAGTCACCCATAAAAGCCTCCTTTCTCTGTAGCCTTTCTCGGCAAGGATGCTACAGAAGTCAAGAATGGCAATCCCAACTGGTCACAGTCCTGCTGCCCTTCTTCCTCAATACCTTAGTTTCTCCATCTGTAAAATGGTGTTTCTGGAAATAGGGTGATGGGGCGAGAGAGCTCTCCAAGTTTCTTCTTGGGCTAAATCTAGGAGAAGCGAGAGTAAGGCATTTAGGCCTCAGGGAACGTAGGCCACCACTGATGTGAGGGCTCCACCAATGGGGTGTGCGGCCGAGATGCATAGTGGCGCCGATTACAACACCCTGGGGGTGGGGGGTGGGGTTGACTGGAAAACAAAACGTTGGCACTGAAGTTTCTCTCTTGAGGCTCTTTGCATCTTTGCATTCACTGGCTTTGTAGTAGCCTAAATCTAAATTGTGGGGTGCCTTGGGAGAGCCTGCCACAGTTGGATTCCACAGCCTGCCCCCAAAGGATGTGGGGCACTCATCTGTCAGGTGGGCCTCAGTCTCCCTCCTTGAGCCTATTTTGTCTCTCATAATAAGGGAGGCTGGAGTGGGATGCACTTGTCAGCTCAGGGTCTGGCCCATTGCACTGAGCCAGATCCAAGTAGCAATGCTAACCCTTCTGGGGAGGGGCCTTCACTTCTCCTGGCTTCGGGGGACCCCCACCCACAGCAGCTCTCTAAAGAGTTGGCAGGAGTCCTCCAGGCTCTGCAGCTCCCCGACCCCAACGCAAGGGCTTAACTTACATGTGATAGAGTGATAATGTCTACTCCCTTCCCTTAGCAAGAAAGTAAATGGAAACAGGAATAAAGATTCCCTTCCTGAGACAAGTGTGAAATCTCTAACTAGACTTTTCTAGCTGAAAAAAAGGTCAACAGGTTTGGAAAGAGTGCTAAGTACAGGATGCTGGGGGAACCCAGCTGGGAGCCCACTGCTCTCAGGTCCTTGGCCCTCAGCCTCTCCTGCAGTTGGCACTTGGTTCCCCAATGGCCCCCTGACCTGAGGCCCTGTCACCGCTGCCGCCATCAGAACCAACCCCCTTCCCACCCACACAGTCTTCATATAAGGAAGCCAGTAGCGCCACCAATGAGTGGCACTGTGAAGGAGCAGCCTATTGGGGGCATATTTAGGCCAAATGACAGCACTTCTGTTGTCATTTAATGTCTAGTGGGAAGGCCCTCTCCCCAGTGCCCTACTTGTCCTTCTACCTCCTCCCTTTCTTTCTCAATTCCAGGGAAAATCAGGAAGTGAACAGTTGTCTCCCTTGCTGGTCTATATTCATGTAATTAGTGCTATTTAATTCCACGATGAGCCAAAGCTCATAAAATACAAAACATATTTCAGCTGCGTGCTGCAAATCTTGGCAGAAATCTCCCTTGCAGCCGGAAGCCGAACAGAGCTATATTCGCTCCTTTAAAAAAAATGTTCAGAATCATTGCAGCAAAGTTCTGGGGCCAGACACTGCTACCTGGAAATAAGCAAGGAGGTAGCAGAAGAGGAGGGTTTAATGTCTTAAAGTTTGGAAATAATTCCATCACCATGACAACACTGAAGTTTTAAAAGGTTTAGTATTGATCAAGTAATGCGAATATAGTTTGTTATTCCTCCTAAGGAGCTTGTTGTTGGCCTACCCCCCTGCTCGTTCCCATGTGCTTGAAGGTACTGGGTCCCCAACAGTGGGGATTTGTGCCACCGGGTCATACTGCTGCCCCACCTGCTGGGCACACACCTATGAGCCAAATGACCAGAGACGCGTGCGGCTTCTAGCAACATTTCTGAATTAACACATTTCCATCTCCCAGTTCTTTCTCTGCCCACCCTACTCTGCTGAAACCTTACCCTACTTCTGTATTTATACCAGCAACCCATGAGGCAAGGGGTAGAAAATCTTTTTTTTTAAGATTTTATTTATTTATTTGACAAAAAAGAGACACAGCGAGAGAGGGAACACAAGCAGGGGGAGTGGGAGAGGGAGAAGCAGGCTTCCCACAGAACAGGGAGCCCGATGCGGGGCTCGATCCCAGGACCCTGGGATTATGACCTGAGCCGAAGGCAGACGCTTAACGACTGAGCCACCCACGCGCCCCAAGGGGTAGAAAATCTTAACCCCCATCCCATCACCCTTTCACAAGCAAGGCACAGAATGGTGAAGACCCTCAGATGCCATTCTCTAAGGTATCCGTCACTGCAAAGCAGCAACAGAACATGGGCCTTGACAAGTCAACCTCTGCCTCCACATCAATACCAGGCCCTCTTGCCCACACCCCTGACAGGACTGGTTCCTTCCCCTAGCACCCCAAGGAATTAGCTGTGCTCGCCTCCTTCTCCAGGTGACAAGATGACAGATGGGACATGGCACTGGAGGGCCCAGGGCAAGGCCAGGCAGAGGAAGATTCATGTTGGATGCTGCTGACGCCCCCTTTCAGGACCTGCTCAGAAGCTGTGTCACTGGGGACTCAAGAGGCCAAGAGATGGACCCAAGGTGTGACGAGGGTCGAATGTCTGCGAAACCCAGGAGGCCTTTAAGTAGACTCACCACTTCTATGAGTCTGCTCTGCACATTGCTCAGTGGAGGGAAACCTGAAGTGTTCCACCCAAAGAGGAAAACATCTGCCAGCTATACCCACCTCTTGCTCTTACATGGCCCGAAATTCCACCCCACCACCTCTCCTTTGTGTGTTAACCTTGCCTTCCACAAGCTCCTTCATATGCAATACACACTCATGACTCCAAAAATACATCTTCATTCCTATCCAACCCATGACTGTTATTGTCCAGATGGGGACATGGAGACTCAGAGAATGTCATTAACTTGCCCAAAGCCATGCTCTTCATGTCTACAACTCAGAGGTCTTCGGACAGATCCCATACTTCCCTGTAAACCACAAAGTCACCCATCAGACATCATCCCTGAAGAATGTAGTTCAAAAGTAGGAGGGCAGGAAAGTCTAGGAGGCCCCATGACCCATGTGTGCTTGTTAAGGGAGGAGAAGAAGGCCTTCTAGCCTATTAGTGTATAAAAACTAAACTGTTTTGAAGTACCATCACTTTGATAGGCCTTGATAACTTGCATCTGAAGGCAAGATCCCTTTCCTTCATCCCAGGGAGGTGGCACAACTGGACAAGGCCTAAGTGGCCCAGGGATGATATGAGAGGGGCCAAGCAGCAAGCAGGGAAGGTGACCCAAGTCCATTCATGCATTTGTTCAACAACACCTACTCAGCTCCTATGACATAGCAGGAACCCAGGTTCTAAGAGTGCACAATGAGTAAGACAAACAAGTCTTTGATGTCAGAGGCCTTACACTTAATAGGGAGAATGACAATCAATAGGAAAAAATAATTATTTTCAGATAGCACTAAAACCTGAAAGAAAAAAAAAAAAAGAAGGCATAGTCATTTGATACAGAGTCACTGTAGGCGGGGGCAGGGTCTCCAACTGGAGTGACCAGTGGAGGTCTCTCTGAGGTGATGCTTGCAGGGGGGCTAAATAAATAAGAAGGAGGAGCCAGCTATGCAAAGATTTGGGGACAGGGCTTTCTAGGCCAAAGGAAAAGTGAATGCAGAAACTCTGAGGAGGGGTAGACCTGGCAAGAAAAGGCAGAAGGCTGAGGGTCTGGAAGGCATTAATGAGCAGAGAAGTGTGAACAATGGGGTCAGGGAGAAAGGCAGGGGCCAAATGACAGAGGACATTTAAAGCCATGAGAAGAAATGTGAATTTCATTCCAAAGGGTATGGGAAGCCATGAAAAGGGTTTAAGCAAGGTCAGGTTTATCACTGACAAATGCAGTCTGGCTGCTAGATGGAGAATGGTTTGTGGGTGGAAGAGAAGACCTGCAGTTCATTGAGGGGTGATGGTGGCCTGGCTCAGGCATTGGCGCTGAAAACAGAGAACCTGCTCCAACAGGGCTTGCTGGAGAGTACGGAAATGAGAGGGGAAGAAGAGAAGGAAAGTCATAACACCTCCTTGATTTTGGCTTGAGCAACAGAACTGGGTGAATAGCAGTGCCACATTCCTGATATGGGGAAGACTTTGCAGGGGAGCAAAGAAGTCAACAGTTCTGTTTGGGGCATCAAGGGCAAGGTCATCTGCAGAGCCAGCCCTGCCCAGGTTGATGCAAAAGGGAATCATGGAGGGAAGTAGTTGTCAGAGAACCCAGCGGTATGGTCTGCATAAGCCACCTTATTTAAACGCTCCCAAGAGGATGCTAAGAGCAGCCTTATTCCCTAGGTGAGAAACTGATTCTCAGTGAAATATAAAATGAGGCAAAGACCTGAACCTAAGCCTACAGAAAGCCCCTAGTCATCAGGGCCCCCTGCTTATGACAGAACCCTGATCCTGCAGTTGGCGCACCAATGACCTCAACTGGAAGAAGGTGATGCCAATAAAAAAATTAAAAATGTTTTACTTAGGGACCCAGCATTTTACACCTATTTTTTATGAAAGAAGAACTATCACATCAAAATTTCAATTTTACTAAAGGAAAATTGCAAATACTTACAAAGTACAGGCCAATTTGTAAACTTCATAAACTTCCAACCAAAATTAGTAATATTCAAGAAGTAAAAATGGCAAGGGAAAATTGGCATCAGTCACAGACTTCTTAGCAAAGAGCTCTCTCTTCACTCAAGTTATAAAGGGCATCCTGGGCACTCAGGTATGCAAACCAGCAAAGGTCTAATGGCCAGTCTGACAGAAATTAGGCCAAAATCAAAAGAATTCAGACAGAGGACAAGATTTTTTGTCAAATATCAACTTTTTAAAAAATTGTGGTAAGATGGACATTACATAAAATTTACCATTTTAACCATTTTTAAGTGTACAGTTGAGTGGCATTAACTACATTCACATTATTGTGCAACCATCACCACCATCCATCTCCAGAACGTTTTCATCATCCACAACTGAAACCTTGTCCCCATTAATCACTAATCCCCAAACCTCCCTCCCTCCTTCCCCTGACAACCAGGCTTCTGCTTTCTGTCTCTATGAATCTGACTACCTTAGGGACCTCCTGTAAGTAGAGTCATACAGTACTTGCCCCTGTGTGTCTGGCTGGGTTCACTTAGCACAATGTCTTCTAAGCTCACCTGAGCTATAGCATGTGGAGTAAGATGGTTTTTAACTTAAAAAAAAAAAAAAAAAGGACTCCCCGTTCAAAAATATTTTTCTGAACTTTAAGTAACTCCCGTTCATAGTTGCCATTTCATGGACGCTAAACACAATGGGAAGAAGTGTTGACGTGAGAAACTGTTATGGACCAATGCCTGTCAAAGCTTATTGGATGAAAGCACAACCCCTTCACCCACCTGCAACTCCAAACCCACACAATTCTATGAATACAGCACTGAGAAGAACATCAGTCCTTCCCAAAGCTCTGCCCTAAAAGGGTGCCCGGTTAAGCAAGTTTGGGAAACACCAAATCACCTGCTTGGAGAGCCAAGATGCACATGAGCTTATTAAAAATCCCAAGAAGTCCTTTGATAAAGACACCATTGTAGGATTGTTAACCAGGGTTTCTCAGATGTGTTTGACTAAAGAACGCTTTATTGCTTAACACCTATTACTATCTCTAGGAATACTGTTCCATGGTACACACTTTGGGAAATGTTGGTATGCTGGCTTCTGTTCCTCAAAACACTTTTGCATCGATTTTCTCACTTAGTCTTTATAAAAATTCTGTCAAGTAGATTGAGAAATTTAAGGTAATTTGCTTCACTTATTGAAAAAGGAAGAAAGCTTTCAAGATTCAGGTCTGCAAAGAAAATCTCTAGGTGAGGGAGCAGCAGCTAAATCAAATGGTTGAGACGCTCTTGCCTTGATTTCTCCTTTCTGCTGAAGGCCCACTGACATAACACACTGTGTCAACCATCTCCACAGTCCCTCCCTTTAACCTCCAGGCAGAACACTACACACCTGTTACAACCCACTTCTCCAGGTTCCTCTTAGCACAGCTGAGAGAGGCTGCAATTTTCTCTGTGATTACATGAAATCGACAGGGAAACAAAATAAACACAGAGAAAGGAAGAAGCATAAAATGAGTCTATCTAAACAAAGTATGGGTTTCTGCTTCATCCATTCCTAACTTGTTCCCAGACTCAAAGACCCTGTCACCCTCCCCACTAAAGAGCTGGTTCAACTTCAAAGCACCTTGTCTGGATGCTTCATTTCCTCGCTGCCTGTAAAGCAGGTGTTTCTGGTGATCCTGTGGGGCTGTTGTTTTATTTAGGGACAATGACTCCTCTGGACTGGTCTTGGGTGTAAGGCTATGTTCATGAAGAGAGAACATTCATGATGCAAGCCATCCAGGTGAGAGATGGCTACTACACAGGTCACTAGGACGGATGGCACACCTTTACAGGTAGCAGAGGGAACTCCCATCCTTATCTGGGCCTCAGTCTCTAGGCCTAAACTTTAAGGGATCTATATCGGGTCTAGCTAAGGGTCAAAAATGGACAGAGCTCCCTGGCGGCACAAAAGGTGTTAAACTGGGGTTTCATCCACTGATGAAGCAAAATAAACCATAACGTGGAAACCACATTGACTTGTTAAAGTAACTCTATTTATTTCCCTTTTATTACCCCCAGGCCCCTAGCAAAGTCCTGTTAAAATGTCCAGCCTTGTCTCAGCTGTGCTATTAGATATTAATGGACAGTTGTAAATCCATACTTGGGTTGAGGTTACAAGAAAGATACACCTTGTTCTCGGGAGCCAAAACGGCCCGAGCTGCACACACTGGTAGGGGGACTGAGCGTCATGGCCATGAGATCTCAGCACCCCTCCTCAAGTGGAGGTTCTCCCTCCATTTCCAAGTCTGAGCAAGACCATAGTTACCTTATCAAACAAGTCTTGCCACCACCACCCAGGAGCTACTCTCCCAGATACCCAACTGTCTCCCCAGCTTCTAGATGCTTTAGGCAGGAGTTATTATCTCTATTTAGATGAGGAAACAGGCTCAGGCAGGTTAAAGGCCTTTGCCTGGGTCACAGAGATTGTCCTGGGAAAGGGGTGATCAGCACCTATAGCAAGTAAGGGCAATACAATGTGGCTGAATGTCAAACGGGCACAGAAAAATAAACTGAAAAGAAATGAAGCAATCTCCAAGTGAACAGATGAACAAGAGTCAGTCGGCAGTGAAAAATCAATGAGGCAAAATGCTCAGCCTGGAAAGATCGATGCGGCAACCGACCAATGACCCACATTCCCACCTGAATTGACACCCGACCACATCAGAGTCATGTTTGTATTTGCTCAAACCAACTCCCCACTCCACCTGCCAGCACACTGCCCAGGCGCCAGGTTCAACCTCCACCCAGGCACCCACCTGACCTAATCAACATCTTCAAACAGAGCCGAGAGGTGGCTGATGGAGTCTGCACACAGAGGCTATAGAAAGAAGTCCCTGGAACAAGAAGATAAGGTGATCTTCTGAGAGTTAATTTAGTAACAAGACATCTGTACAGAAGTGCCAGATATCTACAGAAGCCACCTTTCAGGGGCAAGGTGTCCCTAAATCACTGCTGAAAGAGCAGGGAATTGAAGCCCACTCAGGTGACATGGTTTCTTCCTCCGACAGGAATATGACTCAAGAAGGCTGTAATCTAAAGAGTCTGAATCAAGAGGGTGTTAACCAACTCGGGGTGGTCGGCGCAGAGTACAGAGCAAAACAGCAATAACTGCTGGTTTTCAATCTTATACAAACCAGGGAAAGAGAGAGTAAGCTGCGGTGGCTTCCAGACGGGAGTATGTGGCTCCACAGGAAGCACACTCCAAGAAGAGATGACAGGTGCCCATCAGACTCCTCCGAGAAATGGCTGACATGGTTCTCAAAAACACCAGCCTCCTGGTTCCAATGCCATGCTCCCCAGGGAGGCAGTTGACCACCCGCCCTACACACACTGATTCTTCTTACTGGTATAACCCCTAACTTTATTTGGAAGTTCATCCTCCATCTGGGGCCCCACCTCAGAAGGGGGTCAGTCATGATTGGAATCAGCCAGTGATTCCTAGCCCCAGTGGTCAATCAAGATTGGATTAAGCCCATCATGGTGGTCTCCTTCCCCTCTGCCAGTCATGAGTTTCAGAACATTCACAAGATTTAAACCTGGCCAACTGGACCACGTGAGAAGCCTGCTGGGGACTTCCTTCGAAGGAGCACCCCTCGTCCTTACTTGCCTACCACTCAAAATAGGGTCAACTATTGCAGACTTCTCCTGACCAAGAGGGGAGATATCGCCAATATGCCCACCATGGCTGAGGAGGGAAGAAAGTGCCAATACCTGAAAGCATCTGAAGGCTGAACACATCTCACTGACTTACTCAGTACACATTCAGGTTACAGGTGTGCTCTCTGGAGACCTTGCTGCCATGAAGGCCATGAAGTGCGTCTAGGGGAGCAACCACCATTCTCTCATTAACTAGACAGGAGCAGACTCCATTACGATGAGTAAAGTGACATTTTACCTTAAATGTCAACGTCCTAGGGAACTAGAGAGAGTTAGTCCAAAGAATCTGTTAATCTCTGGATACATTGGCAAAGTCAGCCCCTGATCCACGGTAATCCCACTCTGGGAGACTCCACCTGGAAGCCACTGGCTGCCGGCGTGCTTGTTTAACAGCAATTGAAGGGAATAATGGAAAACACGTGCTACCTTGCAGTCTCCACACTACATTGTGTCTACTCAAGTCCCTTACCCACTGTCCGGATTTGTGTCCTTGTCTCTAAACAAGCCATATCTTTCTTACCTACTTCATGGTGTTTTTGAAAGAGTGAAAGGCGATCAACATGAAAAATACAAAGGGATATATAAACCACGGAATTTTGAATAAGAAGAAAATCATCTCAACTTACTGTGCATCAGAATCACTGGGGGAGCTTTTTAAAAAGCACAGACACCAGGATCCCACCTCCAGAAGCTCTCATTCAAAGGATGGGGGATAGACATCAGTATTTTTGAAAAAGCAGTAATTATTCAAAATTAACTATAAAGTAATTATCAAAATGTTACTTTTTTAAAAAGCAATAATCACTTGCTTCCCAGGTGATTATTCTAATATGAGGCCAGAGTGGATGAGAAGCACTGATAGCAGGATTCTGTCATGTGCAGGTGAGAAAGTAAGCCCAGGGAAATGGAGAGGCTGTTCGAAATCAGCGTCCACCACCAGAGCCAGAGCACCAGGGATCTGGCCTCCTGAGTCCCAGATTATGTATCTTCCCATTATGCCTCAGTGTCAACTGCAGGGTATTTAGAGCATTACTATTATAACAGGCAGAGAGAGGAAGGGCAGGGAAGAGGATTTACAAAGGGTCATGAGGGAACTTCGGGGGGTGATGGGTTTGTTCATTATCTTGATTATGGCAATGATCTCACAGCTGTTTCCATACGTCAAAACTCATTAAATTATATACTTTAAAGATGTAGTGTATGGCATATCAATTATATCTCAATGAAACTGTATCTTAAAAAATAGACCTAGGGGCGCCTGGGTGGCTCAGTTGGTTGAGCAGCCAGCTCTTGATTTTGGCTCAGGTCATGATATCAGGGTGGTGGGATTGAGCCCTGTGTTGGGCTCTGCGCTCAGCAGGGAATCTGCTTGAGGATTCTCTCCCTCTGCCCATCTCCACCACCCCCTCCACTTGCTCCTGCTCGCTCTTTCTAAAATAAATAAAGAAATCTTTCAAAAAAATAGACTAAAAAACACAACCTAGAAAATGGGGAAAATACTTGCAAATCACACATCTAATAAGGGTCTAGTACCCAGAATACATAAAGAAGTCCTGCAACTCAACAGAAAGACAAAGAACCCAATTTAAAATTGGGCAAGTGACTTGATGAGACATTTCTCCAAAGAAGATAGACAAATGACCAATAAGCACATGAAAAGATGTCATTAGGGAAATGCAAATCAAAACCACAATGAGGTCCCACTTCACATCTAACCAGAATGGCTACAGTTAAGTGAAAAATACCAAATGTTTTCAAGGATGTGGAGAAATCAGACTGCTGAATATTGCTGGTGGAAATGTAAAATGGTGCAGCTGCTGTGGAAAACAGTTGGGTGGTTCTTCAAAAAGCTAAAAATAGAATTACCACCCAATCCAGCAATTCCACTCCTAGGTATATACCCAAAAGAATTGAAAACAGGAACGCAAATGCCTATGTGTCTACCAATGTTCATTTAGCCAACGTTCAAGGGCCAAAAGGTGGAAACAACCCAAGTATACATCAGCAGATGAATGGATACACAAAATGTGGTGTATCAATACAATGGAATATGACTCAGTGATTTAAAAAAGAATAAAGTTTTGATACATGCTACAATATGGATGAATCTTAAAAATATTAGGCTAAGAGAAACAAGCAAGATACCAAAGGACAAATATTCTACGATTCCACGCCTATGAAATATCTAGAATATGCAAATTCATAGAAACAGAAGGTAGGTTAGAGGTTACCAGGGGCTGGTGGGAGAGAGAAGGGGGCGGTTATTGCTTAATGGGCAGAGTTTTGGGAGGGAGAGATGACCAAGTTCTGGAGATGGACAGTGGTGATGGTTGCACAACACTGCGAAGGTAATTAATGCCACTGAGTTGTACCTTTTAAATGGCAAATTTTATGTTTTATATATTTGACCAGAATAAAATTTTTTTAAATAGACCCTGGGTAGTCCTCTGTGATTCAGCTTTCACAATGATCCTCTGTATTTGTAGAACATGTTACAAATTCATTAATAACAAGGAGAACGTTTAGGGAGGTCCGATGCGCTAAGCACTCTCTATGAATTACCTCGTTTGTTCTCCTAACAGCCTGTCAGGTAGATACTATTATGATCCTTATTTTACAGGTGAGGAAATTGAGTTCCAGAGAGCACTAAAGAGATATTCAAAGCCACAAAACCAGAGTGTAATAGAACAGGGGTTTCACCTGGGAACTTGCTAGAATGCAAATTCTCAGGTTCCACGCCAGACCTAAGGGACCTGTGTTGAAACAAAGCCTCCAGGTGTGTGTGAGCACACTCAGGTTTGAGAACCGCTATAACAGACCAAGATAGAGTTCACATATGAGCCTGAATGCTTGAGCACTCTGATAAGCCGCAGCAGCTCTCAAACTTGACCATGAATTACTGAATCACCTGGAAAGCCCGCCCTGAGTTTTTGATTTGGTGGGTTTGGGACATGACTTGGTCATTTGCAGTTCTAACAAGTTCTCAGGTGACGCTGATGATGCTGGCTTGGGGACACTTGGAGAACCACTGATGTACAGACTCTCATTTATCTTATCACCATCTCATTTTTCTCACTGGCGTAGAAAATTTTAGCCCCATCTTGCTGGTGCAGAAACTCAAAAACAGATCACACATGCCAGCACCACCACAGAAGTTATCACCTGGACCTAGAATCTGAGTTCAGTGCTCTTGACTACAGCACAATAGCTTTACCTAGTGGTCTAGATGTTTCCATATACCAGCTTTGCACTCACAGACCACCTCCTTTAAAGCCAATGAATGTCTGAAGCCATGAAAGAGATTTAATTCACTCCATTGAACTGGTGTTAAAGTGATCACATTTGTGTAAAGAAATCCAGCAAGCAGAAAGAAAAGGGGGGGGGCGGTAATGAGTAGGGTCTAGTTTAGCGGTTAGGAGAATATGTACAAATGGGTGGATGGAGTTGGAAGGAATTGGAAAATGGACCACTTTTCCTTTATTCTTATGAAATCAGTTGCCTCTTACCAAAATGAAAAGAAATTTTCTCTCCTGCCTTGTCCAAGGCAATGGTTCTTTATAATGTCCTCTGGGCATAGTGCATTACTCCTCATGTTCTGTTATAGTCACCTCTTAATGCTCTATACATCTCTGATCCTCCTCTCTCTAAATCACTTGTCTGCTCTGATCATGACACTCTCCTACTCAAGAATCTTCCATGGCTCCCTATTGCCTACAGAATGGAGGACAAACTTAGCCTTGTATTCAAAGACACCTGCCACCTAGCCTGATCATTTCCACTCAAATGGAACTACTCTTCATTACTCATACAGGTCCTGAGCTTCCCTGCTTTCACCAAGTTGTTCCCTTTGCTTGAGATTCCCTTCTCTTTCTTCCTTCTCTATCTCTACACTTGAAAATTTCACCTTGGACAAATGACTTATTACCTTTAGGCCTCAGTTTCCTCAACTGTAAAATGGGAATGACAGTAGGACCTGCCTTCTAGGTGGTGGTGAAGAATAAATGAGACAGTCTGTGTTACCACGATCACAAATCCCTCCTAACCTCCAAGCCAAAGGAATCTCTCTCTCCTTCCCTGAATTTCCAAAGCAATGTGTGCGAATGTCGGAGCGGATCACTTTCTACTTTGCATTTGCCATACTGTTTGCATCTGTATTCACTTTGCTGCTAAATCAGCCCTCCCAACGTGAAAATATGCTTCTTATTTATAGTTCAATGCACAGCACACAGTACTCGGCACAGTGTACGTGCCCAATAGGACACGGAAGAAGAAATGCTCTGTCCCATGCGACCCTAATGGACCCTACAGCATCTCTCACACTGCTCAAAGCCCCCATCCTTGGGCAGGATATAAATTCAGGAACTAGATGGGTGCAAGGCCTCCAACATGAAAAGATTTAAAATGTCCTGTGAACCAGCCGCTGAGCTTTGGAGAAGGGTCTCCAGATACCCCCTGTTCAAAGAGTTCCCCCAAATCCACAGAGGCCAGCCTCAGCCCAGTTTTCCATCCCCAAAGCATTTTCCAATAATTTAAAGATTCCTTTCCACATCAGGAGTCCCTTGTGCTTACTTAAAAAAAAAACTTCGCTCCACAAGAAAACCATTTTTCTCTCATTTAATGCTTTTGGGCCTCTGTTCTCCTTTTGCTCTGCTCATCTGTGAACCTGCAGCTGCCCTGCCCACCTCGGGGAGTTCTGGCTCAGTGGAGTCCTCGGGCTTCTCCCACACCCAGGCTGCAGGCCCCCTGTGAGCTCCGCACGCCCTTCCCCACCTGCCATCAGCACCATCACCCCGTACCAACCCATCTTCTAGAACATGTCCTCATCTTGGGGGTCCACGGTCTGGTTTGGGCCCGTGGTCTATAGAACCGACCCCTGTGGGGTTGTTCCGAAGGAAAGGTTAAGAGTGTTTGTTTGCTTTGGCAACTCGCCAGGCAATGCCATGAGTCTGAGAGACATTCCTGAGGGAGCGGAGGGGAAGGTGGAAGAAAGGGAGGCTGGGAAACAAAATGGCCACTCTGGGATGACTTTTTTAGAAGAAAAGGCCAGTAAAGAGGAAGCTGTAGCTTGACCTGTGTGTCCAGGGGTGAAGAGGAATGGGGAGCGGGAGCTCATACAGGCATGGAAAAAGCAAATCAGCATAAACAGAGAACGAGATTTGAGAGAGGAGGATCAGAGACGTACAGAGCATGAAGAGGTGACTTCTTCTCTTGGCTTCTTGGCTATGACAGGGTTACATAGTGAGACCCACCAGCAATTTCAGTTCTTCCTTGACCCTAACGCAGGCTCTCCAACTAACTTGCTACACAGCCACCTGTCCTCCTAACTTCTTCTACCGTTGGACTCACTCCTTGCTGTAGGAGTCTCAGTGAAGGCGGAGCGTCTCATCTTCCAGGAGAGAGAAGCACAGCCTGGGGTTCCTCTCTACCCTAGCGGCCACACATTTACCCCTAGTGCAGAGGCGGGAGCTTGGCTACTAGGGACGTGCTCGTGGAGACACACACAAGTGTGCAAGTGGGTGGAGACACAGCATGGGGGGGGGGGGACGTGAGGAGAGTAAAGGGAGGATGATTGAGTCTCTGGAGCAAAAACAGCCAGGACTTGGAGCAAATGGACAGATACTGGGTTGGCTGGCACAGAAGGTCTTTTATTGTGTGGTCTCCAAACTAAGGAGATTGGAAAGAAAATACTAGATGAATGAAATATATGTATTTGGTATGTCAATAGGCCTATGTCTTACAGGATATAGCAGGTGTCCTGAAGGCAGCATAGGGCTCTCATGATCCTGAGGGGCTGACGTGGTCCCCTCACACCCTAGTTTCCCATCAACATTTGCAAGATATTGTTGCAGATCTGTGCCAATTAAGGGGATTTATGATTTAGTGCATTATTTCACTTTAACAATCCAGTGCTTTTAAAAATTAGTAAGTGGCATTAAAAGATACCTACAAGGAGACTATGGGCAGAAAATAATACAAAGCATGCAGGTACTAGTGGTCAATACGAAAATCGAGAGGTTATCCTGCTAGCACAAACTCTTCATCATGCACATTACAAGCTATAGGACCAACTAACCACACCAACTCATCACTCTCTTCTCAAAAAAAAAAAATTATTAGGAAGACTGTTTGCATAGCTGGATTTATATTCACCATCATTAATGATGAACCTTCCCTTAAGTGCTGATTTACTTTGAGATATTGCCCAGTGGATGGCAACGCATGCTGAAAACATGGCAGACTCTACCCACTGCCTCTCTTTGTTGAGGGCTGCCCTGGGCTGGCTGGGCAGGGAAGGGCCAGGGGTCTGGCTGGCAGAGTAAGGAGTGGGGGTTACACTCTCAGGAATCTCAAGATCCAGCTTCTAGTAAAGGCCCTCGTAGCTGAGACCATCCAGTGGACTCATTCCTCCTACCCCCTTCCTCACATCAGGGGCAGATGTGGGGCCCCAGAGGACAAGCGAAGGGTTTTTTCCTATTCAAACACTTTATTCATCTCATTTACCTTAATGGCAGCCACACTGCAAGGCCATGCGCCACTGTCCCACCAACTCACCCAAGGGAGCCAAAGGGAAATTGTGACGGAGAAAGAGCACCCAGGTCCTTTTAGTCCCAGACTCTGCTTTATTCCTTGACGGAGACCCTCTCAGCAGACCTCATAGTCTGGATATTTTCTCTGTGATTGAAAAGCAAGGCATCCTTCCCTCCACACGAAGAGCTAATCACTGAGACCTTGCCACATGCCCAGCACTGGGCTGTACACTTGACCGCATCATCGTAGCACACCAGCACCCTTCACCACAACCCCACAGGAGAGCTCTTACTACTACCCTTTGACAGAGGAGGGAACTGGGGTCCACGGAAGGTTGGCAGTTTTGGGGGGTGGAGTCCAGACTCCATCCCAGGCTTGGAGCCTCTGCTCCGCACCTCTCTTCTGCTCCTCCCAGCGCTTGGGGGTGATCTTAAAGCTCCCCTTGTATAAAATGAAGTCAAATAGCACATACCGCATGGGGCTTTTGTGAGGATTAAGTGAGTTAATAGGTGTATAAATGCTCCCAACAGTGCCAGGCACAAACAGCTGCCCCATCAGCCTTAGCCATGCTAGCCCCAGTACTTAGCCCCAGTACTTCTTGCGCTGTATTGCTCTCCCCGGTCAGCTCAGTCTCTCCTCCCTTTGTTCCCTATGAGAGACTAATTCTTACCGTTTTATCCCGATCCTGACTCCTGCTCTGGTCCCGGGGGGGAGAAGCTGCAGATCACAGAGGGGAGAGACTAAACTACCCTCCCTGCTCCCACCTTCACTGTGGCACACACCCCATTGCCACATCCAGGGCTCAGCCAGTGGACCAGGACGTGAATGGAGCCCAAGAAAGAAGGAGAAGGCTTCTGGACAAGGCCTTCTGCAGCCCCTGTGGGCCCCCCACTGGCACAGGCAGCCTGCCCCTCCCACTAGGCCTGCCCCATATGGCCTGCTCCACCAGGGCTGCAGAGGCTTGGAGACTAATTAGGCATCCAGTCCTCGGGCAAACCAGCCCAGAGGACCCCCACAAGGAGCTGCCTCTTCCGGCCACGACTCCTGGATCATCCCCCAAATGTGGAGAAGCAGCCTTATACAGATGGCTGGCTTGGCCTAGTCAAATGTCCTACTTGGAAGAAGTTAGGGGGAAAAGAGAGATTCGTGAGCAGGGGATTTCAGAAGAAAAGCGTATCTTTTGAGAATGAACTGTTGGGTCCCCACTTTGTGTCTGACTCTGCTTTCTGCAAAGGAAGGCTACCACATTGGCCTGACCCACAGAGGAATGATGAAAAAGATGAAAAGAAACAAACAACCACAGAGGACCAGGGCATCTTGAAGGGACGGGATGTCTAGACTGAACTTGGGGGCTGCCACCTGGAAGAAGAGAGAGGGACCTTTCTAGAGCACTCCAGAGAGCAGAAATAGGGCCTGTGAGTGGAGGTCATAAGGCAGAGATTTCCATCCTGCCTGAGTCCATGGGGCCTCCTGGCTGTGGGAGGGGCTGCCCCAGGCACACTCAGCCCAAGGCCAAGTGTCCGTTTGGCAAGGATGCTGTGTGCAGAGTCCCACATGGGGCAGGAAGCTGGACCAGGTGATGCCTACACAAGCACTTAGCAGCGTGCAAAGCCTACTAAGAACTCAACACATGAGCGCTTTTATGGTCATTGTTAATCCAGTGATGAGATTTCATGGTTATTTTTTGGCCCCAAATCACAAATCCAGCCTTTTTGGAAGGCGTCTCAAGACTTCAAGTCCACTCACTGCCCTGGATGATATCATTTTCAGCACCCAAGGGACTATTTCAAAAAAAAGTTAAGACCCTTTTTAAGGGCTTTAGCCAGGATTCCTTAGTTTGTGATAGACATCCTGAAATAGGGTATCCCAGGACCGAGGGTCACGTGCATCCACAGAGGGCCGGGGGCCCTTCCCCAGCACCACCTCTAGGTAGTGCTGCGTGGGAAAGAGGGATGGGGGGCACAGAGAGGAGGAGAGAAATGGAGGCAAGAGGCCCTCGGAGAGTAAGGTATCAAATCCACAATGACAGGAAACCTCTGGAAAGAATAGGAGCAAAATAAAAAAATCAAAAATAAATTTAAAAAACTTAAAATTGGGGTCTTTATCTGGATCAAGCCCTTCAAGCCGGGAGCTTCTGTTGTTGATTTCATGGAGAAGTGCATGGGCAGTGGGGGCCACTGTGACCCACATGCTGGGCCTGGACACCAGCCCTGGATCATTTATCAAACCAGCAGAGGGGAAAATCCCCAGCACAGAGCAACTCCACTGCAACATGCTGAGCATCGATGAGCCCGCTCTGACCTGGACCTGCTTGCATTTCAATTCCTCCTAGAAAAGACATCAAGACAGTCCCATCCTCTGCCTTCCCCTTCTCCAGCTCTCCCAGGGCGACCACCTACACAGAGAAGGAGGTGCAGGCACAAGGCTTGCAAACACTAGGGGTGGCCGCTGGGTGAGCTGAGGCTCGCTGGGACAGCCCCTGGGGTGGAGGACACCGCTACCGACCTTTCCTCCCGGGAGCCTGGACTAATCAGCCATCCACACCGCAGCCCCACAAGAGAGGACAGGGGTCCTGGTACTCACAAAGGGGAGACACCCGGACCCCGTGAGGTTGTCTGACCAACTCAGGTTCATGGGCAGGGTCTTGGGCCAAGGCTGGTCTGAAGCATGGGGCATCACCAGCTTCATGAGGCTTAGGGGCTACCGGCTTCTGGGTGGGGTGAGTGGAACTAAAGTGTCCAGGCAGTAAGGGGAGAGTCTTCCCAGATTTTGACAAAGCAAGAGGCAAGGTTTTAACTGAGCATGGTGCAAAGTGCTTAAGGGTATGGGCTGTAGCTCAGGCAGGCCTGGACTCCAGGCCTTGCTCGGTCCCTCGCTCACTGCATGAACCTGAGCTAATTGCTGAATCTCCAAACTTACTTTCTCGATCTATAAAATGGAGTTGAAAATAGGATTCACTCCCACAACTGATATAAAGTGCTCAGCATAAGTGCTGGCACATGGTAAACGATCAATAACCTGACAGGTGGTTACGATATTGTTATTGGAAAGCTCTCCAGAGGGGGAGGGCAGATGGACACTGCTGGCGACTGCCCCACCCCACGTCTGCCTCTCTTTCGGCTTCTCTCACTTTGCTGCCACTGTGACCCAACCTGGCTCCCCTCTTACTACCCTGGCCCAAGGATGGGGGAAAGAAAATCTCTTTTCCTTGCTTTCTCTCTACACAGGTTGCCATCGTCAGAAGAAAAGAATAAAAATCTGAGAGTCACAGAAAATACAAGCACAATAAACTAATTCCATTTTCTGTGTATAGGTCGCTGAACCTATAATAAGCCACATCTTATAGCACGTCCCAGCCCCTGCCAGTCTCGCCATGGCTGCTACTACCGGTCACCCAACTTGCCCTTCTCTCTCCAGGTTCCAGGACTTCATCAGTGTCTCCTTAGGACCCTGCCTTCAGCCCAGGGCTGAGGGACACATGAAGCCTGCACAAACTGACAGTGAAGGTAGAATCCAAGTAATACTCTGCCCCCCCACCCAGGGACTAAGCCCTGTCCAAGACCATGTAGGACATACAAAATCTCTTGCTGTGTGTGTTGTGTGTGCATAGAGGAAGGGGACATACTTTCCGCCTGCCTTCTTCCAGCTTACAACACGTTGCAGGTTATTGGTGGGTATAAACTGGAAGACTTAAGTCAGTGGCCCTCAATGTGAGGTCCCAGAGCAGTAGCACCAGAGCTCCCAGGGACTTAATAGAAATGTAGATCCTCAGGCCCATCCCATACCTACTGAATCAGAAACTCTGGAGATGGATCCCAGCAACATGGGGTTTTCACAAGCCATCCAGGAGATTCTGAAGCATGCTGAAGTTTGAGAACCACTGACCAAAGTTGTAGTCCCACCCACTAGCTGCATGACCTGGAGTCTTTGCATCCATGAGACGGGACTAAAAACAGTTTCATCATCTGTAAAATGGGAATAATAATGGGTCCTACGTCATTGGGTGGTTGGCTGCAAAGATGAGATGAGATCCTGCATATAATGTGCTTAGCGAATTCCCTAGCACACTGTAAACACTCATGAAGACTCACTAATGTCAATCCTACCAAACCTCAGAGATGGGTTCTACCACCATCACCATTCAATAGACGAAAACCTTGAGGGCTCAGAGAGTTTGTGAAGTGACTTGTTTAAGGTCACTCAGCTGTCAAAGGTATCTCAACAGTGCCCCTCCTCAGGAGGAGGTACAGGGGTCAGCCATACTCTTCTTCTCAGACTTGTGGAACTTCTCAGTCTGGGCAGTTTCACCCCGTGGGCACCTAGATATGTATAGTGGCTTTTCTGGTTGGCTGAGTGCTTCTGGTGTTCAGCCCCCAGAGGGTCAGGGATGCTCATCTTGCCTTGTGCCAGATGGTCCTGCATAAGGAAGATCTGTCCTGCCCAGAATGTCATTGAGAAACACTGACCAGCCCAGAGGCTTGGAGCTATCCAGTAGGACACTGGGTCAGAGGCTGCGTGGAGAGTCCATCAATCTAATCAAAGCAGTGGCAGCAAAGCGCTGGAACTTTCATGGGACACGTTTACTGTCAGAGTCCCCAGAACTCCTACTGTGGATGTTGTGAGGGCTAGCTCTTATTCTAGGCATTTTGTCCTCACCTTAAAATGCAATTGCCTAAAGCCTCTAGCTTCAACCACTCCCTACCAAATCTATACGTGACCCAGGCAAACATTTTCTAGCACTGTGGTATTAGGGACTCCAAAAGCTCTTACAGGAAATGTATGTTGGGTCCAGAGAACAGAAGGTGTAGTGTGAACTTGCCGTAAAAACTTTGTGCTATTTATGATTTGTTGCTAAGGGAAGGTGAGGGAGGGGAGAAAGGGAGGGGAACATTGGTACTGTTCAGAAAGTAAAAAAAATCCTGGGCCGTCAAAGATGCAAGCAGTGCACTTCATCAGTAGAATCAATAAAGATTTATTTGAAAGTTTACCCAGTGACAAGGTGCCCAGACAGAGAGCCAGGGAGGGAAAGATCAGCCACGGGACACAGAAGCACACACAAGTCACGGGTTTGCTGGAAGCAGGGACGGTGCGCAGCTCTGATGAAGTTGGCCACTTTCCCCAACTTAACACCTCTTCTCCCATAGCACCCCGTTTCCTCTAGAGATTTCACCTAGTGCTTTCACCAGTTACCCCCTCCCCACAGTAGGTAGAGACTGGCTGTGCTTAAAGCATTCCTTCTCCACAAACCATTAAGCTGTCAAGCTGAGGAAGAGAACAGATCCAGAGAGAGCCATTGCCGGAATGCTAATGGGGCACACTACAATTATTTTCTCTGCTCCGGACAATTCCTGCTTCAACTTTGACTGGCCCGGGGTCATATTCTGTGATCTTTGGATGCTGATGGAAGAGACATGGCTTGATGTAGAAAATAACCAGGGAGATTATGTCTTGATAGAGATGGAGGTAACTGGTAGAGGAGTTTTTTGGATTTTTTTTTTCTCATTGTTTTCCTTCTGACATCCACACAGGTGTCATATAATGGCTCCTGGTTACAAACCCCCCAATCCAAAGGAAAACCAACCTCTCCATAAATACCTTGCCCACGTCAGTGAAATAGCTGTGTTCCACACTTGAGTACCATTTTCGAGGACACTTTAAATAGAGCATCGGTCTCTGCTTTCAATTTAACGTGTGAATGGGAGCCGCTGAGGCGGGCAGAGATGATAAGGTGTGGGACAGGCTCACAACTTCCACGGGTGCGTCTGCTCAGACTTTTAACAGATCCACAGGCACTTAAGGGATTCGGGGGACATGCCACGTGAGAGACTTCCTCAACAAATGAAGGGACATCTGCTATGCGCGTGCAAAGCTAAGTCCTAGGTACGGCAGGAGACACAAAAAGATGGGGTTTGCCCTCTAGATGAGATGGGCTTTGCATACAAAGGACAGTAGTTCAAGAAAAAAATGGTAAAAGTGGCACAAAATGGGTAAAATGCTATATAAGTTTATAGACGAGCCAGGTGGCCTCAGTTTTTTCCTGTGTAGAAACTCCTGCTGAGTTTTATGAGGATTAAATAAGATCATGTATGATGAATGCCAAGGACAATGCCCAGAAGGAAAGAGGTGCTCCATCATGGTAGCAGTAGTCAAAAAAGTGGGATTCATATTGTCGACATTAAACTATTATTGATTATTTTAATTGTAAATCTGCTTAGAGGTAACAACAGGAGGATTATTAGATAAGGCCTGATAAGTAACAGGTAACATCTGGACAGATGAAATGGAAGAAGTAGGGAATGGTACATGCCAAGGTACAGATACAAGAAAATTGGGAACTTGCTTGGGGAACTAATAGTACAATTTGTCTTCAGCTTTCTGCATTCGTATTACAAGTGTCTGGATGTAGATTTCTTTTTATTTATCCTGCTTCGAGCTTGTCGCCCTCCTTGAATCTGTGTACTGGTATTTTTCTTCAGTTTTAGAAAATTCACAGCCATGACTTCCTCAAATACTACTTCTTCCCCCATTCTCTTTCTTTGTAGAAATCCAGTTCAATAGGTAAGACCTTCTCCCAGTATCCTCTACATCTCCTACCCCCACTTTTGTATTTTTTATCCTTCATTTCAGATGGTTTATTTTGCCCTGTCTGCCGTGTCATTAATTATCTCTTCAGCTGTGTCTAAATTCTTTTATCCATTCAGTGAGTTCTGAATTTCACTTGCTATATTTTAAGTTCTAGAATTTCTTTTTGGTCCATGTTTCAAATATACTATGTCATTTTTATAATTTCTAGTTTGCTGCCAGGTGTCTCAATCTTGTCTTATTTCTACTTAAAATGGTAAGCACTGTTATTTTGAAGCCAGTGCCTGATCACCGCAGTATCCAGAGAACCTGCAGGTCTATTGTTGGTGCTAGTTCTTATTCATGTTCCCTTGTTTCCCTTGTGTGCCAACTTATCTTTGTATGCTTTGACATTGTATTCAGAGATGTGTTTGTGGGAATAACTTGATGACTAGGATCACGTTACCTTCTTCCAGAAAGTATTCTAATGCTTCTGGTAAGGGACTGACTTACATTATGCCATAACATTAATTGTATTTCAGGAAAAGAGATTCCTCTCAGAGATTTCTCACCCCATTTTGTGGTATCAGAGAATCCGTAAGTGACGTTGGCTGATAGCACAATTCTTGTTTGGGGCAAGAGGAAAGCTCCCAAGGCCCCTTGTTAATAACTAGAGATCCCAGAGCTTCAGAGCAGAGCCAGGAGGTTCCACAGAAAATAAACAGCATGCAGAAACAGACTTAAGTGTGCAGAGGGTGAGAGGTGCACACCCCATCACTATGTGACAGGTGATCCTGGGAGACTCCCAGGACTGTCATTATTGGTTCCATTGAGTGATGAGAAGGTGCCCAGTAGGGTTAACTTCCCAGGTTTCTAGGTAGAGACTGAATCCAATGGAAATGTAAACCTTTAAACTATCATCACGTCTTTCTTGGCGTAAATGTCTGCTATGCACTGTGGATATTTTCCCCCATCCTCCCTTCCATTTATATGAATGAGTGTCAAAAGGTAGCTACCTATGAGGAAATAACTTCTGCTCTCACTGTGGGAATCCGGGAGATGAAATAAAATAAAAGTAAAATGTTACTTGAGGAAAGGCTATATAATTTCATAAATAAATTCCTGAGCTTGGCACTGGCCTGAGCTGCACGTGTGCTGC
This sequence comes from Zalophus californianus, assembly GCF_009762305.2. NCBI lineage: Eukaryota > Metazoa > Chordata > Mammalia > Carnivora > Otariidae > Zalophus > Zalophus californianus. Next base: position 86,180,573 of record NC_045606.1, read on the forward strand.
AGATGAGGACAGCAGTGAGCCACATCAAGCAAAGCTCGCCACGCATACGTAACCTGTCTGCTCCTGCCCTTTTTATTCATTGTCTGCACTGAATCAATAGGAGCTGCAAAAAGCAGATGCGCTTTCCTCTTCCTGCCCTATCCCAGGATTCGTCTCTCTCCTCAGGCCTGGAATTCAAGAGGATGCCAGCCCCTCTCCCAATATGCTTGGGGCTCAAAAAGTCCCTAGTGTGCTCCCAAAAGGATCCGACCTCCCACCCTCCCTTCTTAGGCCCTGCGGGCGGCCTTCATTTAACCCAATGAGAGCTAGAGAACAGATGTGGGTGTCGATGCAGAGTGAGGCTGGAAGAGCAAGGACTGTTCCAGGGACAGACCCACGAGCCCCCTGGATGGTAGGGCCATATTTACCAGTTTGCCACTGAGCCCCAGCTCCTGGCACTGTCCCTGGTTTAGGGAAGACACTCCCTAAATAGCGCAACTGCTGGACTGAGATCTCGGGACGATGAAAGCAAGCCAGGCATCCCTTCTCTACGAGTAATTCTTAAACGTTTGGCCCCCTGGAGCAGGGCGCCGGATTGACCTGATGTTTTTTTCTTCCTCTTTCATTACACAGTCCCAAGGAGGGTACCCCCTGTAAATGTGCTCTGACACATTTTCCTCTCAAGACGCTCATTCTCTAAAATAAGCAAGACAGCAGTGGGGTCTCCAGATTCCCCAGAAAGGGAGGGCGACATGACTTTGCTGTGTTTTTATGCAGGAAAGGAAGGAAAGAGAGGCTAGGATCAGTTGGGGCGAAGGTGATAGGAAGTGTAATAGCGTAGGGAAGGGTTTGACTGATTGGCTGACACCATCTGCCAAAAAGCTCCCCAGCCTCTGTGGGTCTAGACCTCGCAGAAGGTGGCCGCATCTATTGCTGCTGACTGATGGGATCATGTTACGTATTCAGAGCGGAGGTCAGGACATGGGAAGGGAACCACCAGTAACCCACCAACCCTAGAAACTCAATTGTACTGAGTGGCCAATCATCTCTGATAACTAGCTAGTCCAACAGTTGCTTTAACAACTGTCCAAATGGACAAGATGCTCCAGAAGGGTATACCTGACCGAGCCAGACCTATGTCTAGTTTCCCTCTGTGATGTTCTGGTCACTCCCCAAGACCTGGGGTCCTCTCCTCTAGCTACAACTTCAGGAACAGGACCTTGCCTACTCCCAAAGCTAATCTTTGGAATGAAAAACAATGGTGGCACTTACAGAAAAGGTTTGAAGGTGGATATGGGTAAAATGGATGCTTCCAGGACCACAAGAACTCTAGTATCCAGGAGGAGACAAGTATTAGAGATCTCTTTAGCAGGGCTTATCTCTCCTACTATTTCTGAGCCCTGAAGTCGGAATTCACTCTATTTTTACCATCCAACAGCAAAACATTCCATGGGCCTAAATAAAACACCAACATGATTTGGCTCGTGGGTTTCCACTTCATCGTCATGTTTGAGAACCGCTGGTTTAGGACCAATTTGAGAATCACTAAATTTGGGGAGGATGTTTCTCAACCACACCTAGAAAGACTCTCTCCTTCCTTTCCCAAGATAACATCCACCAACCCTCAGAGGTCAAAGAAGCCAGTGCCCTCCTAGTCTGCTCTAGGGTAGCCCTGTGGCTCCTCCCAGGGAGGGGGAGGAAGACCCCACTTTCAAGACCATTCAAGGTGGTCCGGTCTCACTTTCCCATCATCAGGCCAGGGGCAGACTCCACAGTTCCTGTCACAAGAGCACACTCCTGGCTCAGGGCACTCACTGCTAAGAAGGAGGTATGCCTTGCTGATGTCCTAACTCATATATCAGATTCCTTGAAGATCCCTAGAAATTTATAGATTTGAGGCTCCCAGGTCACTCCCTTGATTTCCCAGAACCTATGGAAGAAACAAAGCTGACATGATTCTAAAACATGATCACTTACAACATCTAAAACTTATCCTTGAGAAGCAAAAGAAAAAGAAAGAAAAAAAGAAAAAAAAAAAAAAGGAACAGATAATGCTATATTTCTTAGAGTTTGTTCTCCCTGCAGCAGATCTAACAGACATCCGCAAAACCCTCCAGAAGCATTTCCCTGATAGGATCAGCAGAGAGACATCGCTCAGACTTTCGCAGGAGCCACCGAGCATCGTGACCCTGAGCGTTACTATTTCCCGCCCAAGCAGAAAAATGAAGAGGAGACAACAAGGAAGGGTCAGTGAGGGACACCCATGACCACACAGTCTCATGCTTGTCTTCTCTTCCCTCACACCTCCCCAGGGTCACAGCTGGGGACAGTCCTCACAAGGAGGTTTGAAGACAAGAAAGGGGAAGGGAAGAGAGAGGATGCCACAGTGACACAGATTTGCTTGAGGCGGTCTTGACCTCTCCATCCCCTGTGCCCAGCTGAGTGGGCTCAGCAGGGCTGCACTGCGGGGTGCAGGAAGCGGAAGAGAAGGAATCCAATGTATGTGTCACATACAAAAGCCTAAATGAAAGGAGAATTTCAGTGAAGACTATTTGTGAGAGCATCTCCACCATGTAGTGTCACTGTGGTCAAAAAGGGCCACTGTTAATTCGGGACCAGACATACCTCATTTAGATTCAGGAAGAGAAGGGGGCAGGTGCTGATAATCCCTTGGGTATTGTGATTTTTTTTTTTTTTGTTAATGATATACTGGAGAACGGAGTGGGGAGAAAACTCCATCAGTGCGAATGGTCGCAGCATATCCCCCACCAGCGAACCGATACCGATACCAAGTGCTCTGGCCTTGGACTTCCCAAACTGATCACCAGATCCCCCCCACCCCCGGAAACCCTTTCCAGAAGGTTCTCCATCCCCACCTCCACTCCCAACACCCTTGGAGATTCTGATTCCAGCAGCCTGGGATTAGGCCGGGGAATCTGTACTTTCTCAGAAACTCCTTAGTTGAATCCTAGGATAAGCAGGGCTTGGGAACCATGAGTTCAGCCCATGAGATTCACAAAAGGAAAATAATGTAAGTCAAATGCCAAACTGGCCCATCTGGTTTCACTCTTCAAGGAAAGGGAGGCCCAAACTATGCCAATCTGTTACAAGTGGCCTGAAAAATACATTTATTTTTCAAACACTTCCTCTCTTGAAATAGTAAACTGGATTCCAGCAGGCTAGCTCCACGGTGATAGTTTCTCTGGTTCCTGTGCGCAGAGATCATTTGAAGCTGAAATCCTTTCCAAAAAGAAGACGTAGTAGGGCATGTTCTTTAACAATGCCTGCCCTGGGCCAGGTATTGGTAATGAGCACTTGACATACATCATCTCACTTAACCCTGTAAGGAAGGTATCATCATCCCATTTTATAGATGAAGAAGGAGCCTCGGGTAGGCTTAAGTAACTTGCCCAGGTAAGAAGTCATAGCATGTGAATTGCATCTAGATCTGATCCCAGAGCCTTTACCTTTAAGGCTGCAGCATGTGGCTTCCCTAAACCTTCCCACGTCTACATCTCTATTTAAGTTTCTAGGTCTTGCACGTCACTTAACAAACATCCCCTTCATGCCAATGTAGTTCCTTCTGTACCTTTGCCAAGGGCTTCCCTGAATGCCTACAGGAATGGTTGAGGATGGGTTGGGGGGGAGGCAGAAGTCAAGAGAAGAGCCTGGGAGCTACATAGAGCTCTTCCTGGGATCAGCTGGGGACGGTGGAGCTATTGCAAAGATTCTGATTCATTTGTCTAGTGCAGAAGAATCAAAGGACAGGCATCCCAGAGCCATGGAGAAGACAGGGAAGGAGTAAAAGCCATCAGGATCCCACAAACACCCATCAAGAGAATCATATCAGGGGTCAAGGTAACAAGAGCATTTGTCGGTAGCCTGGATTTCTAGTCTCCGGACTGCTCTCTATTTCAGGCTTATGCAGCAGCTTGCAAATAAGGCCTGGGGATGACAAGAAACTAGAGAGCACCTCTCTTTGTAGCCACAACTACAGATCCCAAGATCACCATGACCAAATTAGGACAAAGAGCCGTCATTGACGCACACACAGGCCCCGGGGAGTCTGAGCGTGAGCACATCTAATGCTGTCGAACAAAACGTGAAACTGAAGAAAACACCCAGTCAAACAGAGCCTTTTGAATTGGTGGCTTCACTCCAGGGCCGCGGATGGGGACAGTGTGAAGAGAGACAAAGCCTCACTTTGGAAAGACTCAAAGGAGTTTCTAGGAATGCCACGTCCCAAATCCGGTGGGGTTTGTGAGGGGTTTGCAGAGCCCCGGGCACGTTGAACAGCCCTTAGTTGTCATAGTAAGAAGTGCAGTTCTAGACTCACTTAGCCCTGCCTTTAATCAAATTAAATCCTAATGCAAAATTAATTCAGTCGAGTTTAATTCTAACTTCAAGATGACTGAGAAAGGATTTTTATGATAAGCTGATGAGCCTAGGGCAATTTTAAGTGCAAGTGAGGTCGTATTTATTTATTTATTTATTTTTACCGCCCCATCATTTTGTACACCTTTGCTTGGCAGGGAGCGTCCAGGAAAGGGGGCGCAGACTGGAGATAGATGACCCTGAGAACAATGGGAGAGCCCGTGGCTGGATGGATGCCAGGCAGCCCTTCCTCTGCTCCCACCACTCATCCCAGAGACACCTGTTCTGACTCCGAGTTGGACATGTTCTCACCAAAGACCAAGAATTCTATTGTGTTTTCCAATAAATACACAACCTCTTTCCAAAGCTAAAACTGGGGCTCAAAACACCAATGTTTTTCCTAATTTGTATGAATAAAATTCATACAAGGAAACAGGTATCTCAGGCAGCTTAATCATCCCATTCACAAACTATCTATTAATGACTCCCTCCCTCCGAGATGTCTCAGATAGAGATAGCTGTGTAGTTCAGCCACTAGAAATGGCTGTGAACTTGGTTACATATGAGAATCACCTGAAGAGCTTTATAAAATGCCCCAACCCCAGCGACTCTGTTATGTTTGGTCCCTCCTAAGATCTCTGAAACCCGGAACCACAGATGCTGGAAAAACCTTCAAGGTAAGTAGACACTAAATACCCCTGGGGATAGATTCCTTGATTCTGAAAAACCATTTGCCTGAACCACTGCCCACTTCTATGTTCTAGAAAGTGGTAAAGTACATTGACTGCAGGGAGGTGTCCTCAGCAGTCCTGCAAACCACTGTTTGGGTTCAGTTACTACAACATATTTAATATTCCCTGTTTTTTTGTCTGTTTGTTTATTGAGCAGCATGGGGCAGCTGGGATTTTTTTGTTTCCTAAAATGATTTTCAAATGCTCAGCTCATTTTGGGGGAGGGGTCTTTGAGTTGCAGTTTGAGCATGAGGTAGAAAAAGGAGGGGCAGGAGAAGACAGAACTGGTGAGTGGGTGCTCCCTTTACCAGGAGGAGAGGCTGAGCCCAGAGCCACATGTAGCTTGGGGCACGGACCCAGACTTCGGGAAGCACGCCAGTGTGAGACAATCTTGCTCTTCTCTTGTGGCTCTGTTGCTGCCTTAAGGCCATACTCCACCCCTGTACCCAATAAGGAGGCATCCCCTGAAGGGAGAGGACATTCCCTAGGAAGAAAATGAGGGCTGGAATGTGGGTGTTCAGTTGGAGTTTAGAGTGCCTCCCAACCCAGAGCATGAGGATGAGCCCAATCTTTCTAGATATTCAGAAATGAATCATGAGGTACGTCTTAAGTCAGGGGCCCGCCCTTCCACTGTGAATCAGGGCAAGTTACCCTCTATGTTGCTTTCCTGTTCCCTTCCTTAATCTCTACCCATTAATAAAATTAATTCAGAATTGTTCAGAATTGTGGCCTGCCTTCTCTTGCTGAGAGGGATGTGGGTGCTTGGGTTCATGGGGAGCACAGCAACAGGGAGCCGGTCAGCCCTTCTGGAGCTGCGGGGGGGGGGGGGGGGGCGCCAATACCAAGCACTTAAAGAGGTTCTAAGTACAGCTCAGTAATTTAAAAAAATCATAATTTAGATTTTAACCAAAACATGACTTTATTTTGTATTCACAAGGCACTGAGGCCTGCTGTACACAATCACCCCCTTATGCCCCCAAGGTGTCTGTCTAAGACACCCACTAGGAGAAGGAAGGAGATAGTTCAGCTCCTCTGCCCACCCACAACCCCCCAAAATCCACTTTGGCCCAGGGTTCAGATAAATCACATGCCCATCAGGCTGCGATGACCACATCTCCGCCCACAGTCCCTCATCCGATCTCCAGTTTAGACCTCAGTCCCCTCTCTGCCAGCCTCCGGGTCACTTGCACACCATACCATGCCCGTGTCCAGTCAACGTCCCATGGACACCTCAAACTCAGCCCATCAAAACCTAGCCCCTCCACGTCTATACCTGCTCCTCCTGCATCCCCTCCCCTTGCTGGTACAGCACCACCCTCCTGGTCTTCAAGTTCCTCATCCTAATGACCATCAAGACCTGCTCATCAACCTCTGACCCATTTCTAGACGCTTCTGCCCTTCCCTCCCCTTCATTCCAATGCCTTCACCTCTTCCCAGACTGCAGTGCTAGCCCCCTAATTAACTCCCTGACTCGGCTTCATGCTCCTCTACGCTACCCACCACACCCTCAAGGCTTCGATCTTTCTAAAAAGTAAATCAAATCAGGTTACCTTCCTTGCCAAACCTCTTCTATAGGTACCCACCTCCTACGGCATAAAAGAAGTCTGAATTCATATTTTACTTTGCCTCACTCTCATAACATTGGGGGCATGAGAGAGAGATAACGCTGAATCTTCTCAAAACTCCTCTTTCCAAACCAATCCATCCCATAATAACATGATTCCCCAGCAGCTCCCAACATCCCACACACATTACACTGCCTTCCTCTCTAACAAAAATACCATTCAGTCCCTACGCAAGGAGCCCAGCACCTAGCCAGCTAAAGGGAAAATGTGCCCCCCAGAGACTTCTGAAACACAAATCTATTCCCTTTGGGATCTTATACATTTCTCTTCTACCTGCTTCATTTTTTTTTTTTTTTCCTTTTCAATTTACAGCTCTCTTTTATTATCTGCAAAGTTTAGAAAATACCCCTTAGGAAAAGTCTTCCTTGATCTGAAGTGTGTACATGCCCTCTCTCCTGGATTAGCAGTGTCCTACAGGCTTTCTCGGGCTTGTTCTGTCTCTGGGCTGGGCTGCAGCTGCCCTTGGCAGAAAGAGACTCTGCGTCCAGTTCCAATGCCACTGGGCTTGAAGACAGTGAACCCGATCCCCACACCTGCAACACAACTTCCTTCACACACTTGCTTTTTCTTCCTCTCCTGAGCAGATGCAGAAATGCCAGCAGGGAACTGAGAAGCCCTAGGGACAACAAAGTCACGGGGTGGAAGGATCCTGGCTTCGGGAGTGCCTGCATGTAGCAAAATCCCCCCACAGACCGATACTACACGGCAATGTGTGAACCTGCCCATATTGGGGGCTGGTCATTATAGAATTAACCTAGTCTGATGAAAACAGCACTCAGAAGCAACTCAAGAACAAACAGAACAAGGCTGCAATAGAAAAGTAACATTCAACCATTCATGCATGTTTAATTACAAAGCCCCGTACAGACCCGCAGACAGACCCACAGACAGACCCGCAGACAGACCAGTGAGTGTGCCTCACTTGTTTCTACTGTAGCAGCCAGCCATCCTCACATGCATCCAAGCTATGCATGGAAGACTGTGTGCAGCCAGTCCTGCACTCTCTCAGCTGCCCCTCCTCCCCCAGCGTCCCTACCCAAAAAGCTGAGTGCCTGTGATCACTGAAGGAAAGTGCAATATGATTCTAGGTGTCACCTTTCAAAGAGTGTTAGTGACTGTCAGCGAAAGTGATTTAAACCCTGGAAAAACCCTCATGTCCTTTTAACATCCAAAACAAATCCTCTTCACACCAGACATCAATGTTAAATAAACAGAAATTTCCATTAACCTGCACCTCTGTACATTTATTTTTAAAAAGCGGTGTCACTCTCTCTTAAATGAACATACTAATTAGCGTATTAATAAACAGCTGAATGGAATCAATGAGACATGTAATCAAGGTCTGACCAGGAGTCGGGCCAGGTTGAAGGGGGTGGGGGTGGGAGGAAAGAGAGGGAAAAGAAGCTTATTAGCAGGTCTGCTGGGGAGGGACATGTAAAATCAATGCCCCACATGCAACCGAGATGAGTCAACAGTGCACGGAACGCTAAGTGCTCGCCCCACCTCCCAGTCTTGGGCAGGAAAGCTCCTGGTGAGAGTTAATGTGACTAGCAGAGAGGACGCTAATTGGGGCTGGAAAAGCCACTCCAAGACCATGTGTCCAGATCACAGCTGGTGAACTCACCCAGGACTTTGGTGCTGGAGATCTAACTCCTAGACCCTTCTTTAAAATCCTGGAAAGGAATGAGCTAGGAGGGTTGATTTTGTTCTCGGCAAATACTTGCTCTAAGAAAGAAGCCATGAGAGGGGTTGTTGGCTTTGAAGTTCAGAAATCCTGGTCCATAAAGAGGAGCCAGGAGTACCTCTGCCCCAAGAGATGGGGCATTGGGGAGCCAAGGGTCTGGACCCTCTAGCAACCACTGTGGGGATGGGAATGGGGCAGGCCTGCTGCCCCCTCCGCTCCCCATTTCCTGTGGCACGCCTCGTAGCAGAAAGGCTCTGGAAGGCGAGAAGAGGAAATTCTTTTGCAGGTATGACGTTTCCAGCTACAGTGGTGCACTGATGACCTGCACCCCACCCCCACCGTGGCTCGTGCGATCTCAGCTCAGCACTGATATCCCAGCTGCACTTGCTCCACCTGGAGACACATCCCCCTTCGGCCCCTAAAACTCTGAACTAAGGAAACCTGGGGTTTCATCTCCCTGGAGATGAACACCAGGAGTAACAGCCTGAGTGCCTTCCCCAATGCCAGCTAAGTGACACCAGAGGAAGCTATGTTAAAAAGAGACTCAAACAGGAGATCATGCCTTGGGTCTGGCACAGCCCATCATAAGCTGTCCGAGGGTGGTCTTGCCAGGAGTCAGGGGATTGGCTTGTTAGCACTCGGCCTGTGATTCTGGGGTGCTTCGGGCCCCCCCTGCCATGGAAATGAGGCTCTCTCTAATCATAGTTCCTGAACAAGCCAGTCTCTCTGGATACACCTCACAGACAGAAATCCTACTGCTCCAAATACCTCTCTCTGGCACCCACAGGCACACCCGGATGATCTAGAAGCAGAGTTTGCATCCTGAGGTCTGTTTCTGCCAGCCCCAGGTGTGGCCTGTGACCTGTTCACCCTGAGGTCAGCGTTTCCTGGAATGACAGAGAGCAGACAGATGAAAGGAAGTGTGGGGATGGGGGGTACAGCAGCTCTCATCACCCTTGAGCTATTTTCCACATTAATACTGATGATGTTTTGCCCCAGGAGACTCGTAACACTGCTGGAATGATCTCTGTGTCCCGCCCCGCCCCCCCAGACCTCCCCAGACCCATCAGAAAAGCCAAAGGGTGACAGCATTCAGCTCGGGGCAGAGCTTCCTGACAGATCCACGAAATGAATTGCAGAAGGAAGGGCCAGAGACACCTGTCCCCAGGCCCAATCTGAATCACAGGCCCATAGAGCTGGTGCTCAGGGGTCTTTCTGTCGCGTTTGAGAAGTTCTAGAAAAGTCTCCCTGTGCCAATCAACATCTTACCCCCTCCACTGAATGCCTGAAATGCTGCGTCTGGAACTTGTTTCTTTGGGTCAAGCATTACGCTCTCTCTTCCAACAACCCCTGTCTTGGTGCTGCCGCTCCATCACCTCCCCTCCCCTCTGGCCAAGGGGACTCTGAGGACTAAGCAGAAGAAGGGAGAGGGGACAGACAACCAGGTCCCCACTGGTCAACAAGGCCACTTGGTGAGAATTAGTGAAAGCCACCCTCTCTCTCTCTCTCTCTTTCTCTCTCTCTCGTCAGCCAAGCTTGGTGGACAGAAGGTACCCTGGTGGAAGAAAAAGACAATGTTCTCCCCAGCAAGGAGAGGCCGCAGGGCTTGGCCAATGGAACACAGGCAGAGTGCCAGCTTTTGGTCACCCCTGATTCATGGGGACACAAAGTACTGCAGATAGCACCAGAGCCCTGTCTAAAGAAGGAAAAGGAGAGGCAGAAAGGAAGTACCTTCACTTTGAATGGAGTGCTTAGGAAAGACTCAACCATGTCCCAATTTTGTCCAAGGATACCCTTTGAAAATTAGATAGACAGAAGGTAGATAAATAGATAGATGTGTATATATGTATACATACAGATATATGTATAGATGTTCATCTCTGTGTATAAATATATAAATTCATATCATATATAAAACTTTAACTGTATATCGTATATAAAATTATATATTTATGCCTAAATATATTACTATATTATATATTGGTATGTTAATATATATAATAACTATTTTCAAACCAAAAATACCAGGACACATGGTCTGTCTATGGCATGGAACATCCGAAGTGAAGGCTATTCTAAATCCAGAGCCTGTGGTCACTAGAGATGGGCTGAAGAGCAGAAGATGATTGTGACAAGGTCCTGGGCGACGGTGGGCCAGTGAGCTGCCTCCCTTCCTTCGGGGGACCGAGGAGGAGCGGCGAGTCTCTGCCTGCAGCAGGACCGTCTCATTCAGAGCTGGCCCAAACGCTATTCCCCAAGGCCCCGTCATCACCAAAATACACCGACGCATTGCACGTTCCCAGACTCCCCAAGCTGTCAGTCCTCTCCGCAGTGGCTCATCCCCTTTCTCCATAGTCAGCCGGTGGTCCCTTCCTCTCTCAGCCAGAGTGTGGCTGGGAATAATGCAATGTTTCAAGCTGAATCATTTGTCATCATGCAGAGATTTTACTGATTTTGGAGGCCAGGTATTAGGTCCGTTCCTATAACCACGGTGCCCTGGGACAAAGGACTCTGATTGCAGAGTGGGACACACACAGCGTGAACTCCGCAGGAATATCCCAGAGGCCCTTCCTATCTCGTGTAAGGCTCTCTTGCCAGGAAACAGGGGCCTGGGACTAAAGACAGGTGAGATGGACTGTCTTCATAAATTTCCCCCGATGGATGCAGGTGAACATATCCAGGTAGCTGAGGCCATGAAGACTTGACCCCCTCTTCTGGTGCCCGGTGGACCAGGTCCACTTTATGACTGTTGCAGGCAAACATTGGCAAATGCTTCACCCTGCAATGCTTGACATGATAACCAAGGAGGCTCGAGGCAACAGGTGCCCGCTAATGGTTAGTCATTGCCTTGCATCAAAGCCAAGAGTCGTCTACTTGCTTCTCCCTTAAAACAAATCGAGGGTCCTGGGTGGTAAACCTGAAAAAGCCAGCAACCATCACCACTGCTTGGCAAGAAAAACACATTACCTAAGCTGTCGCTGGAGATCCTATAAAAACAATGTCCACTCCAGTGCACTGGTAAAGATGCTGTACTATTCACAGATTAGATATACAGACACAGCTGTTAAATCTAAACCCTGAGCAAGTGCAGGATCTTCGAGAAATGAAGGAATCCCTACATATATCTTGAAATCTTTTTTCCAAGGGTCATCCTTAGAGAAAAGGCCAGCCCCTTCCCTTTTTGTCTTTCCATTTGCTTGTAGAACCTCAAGGCAATCGGCCCACAGAAGCCCAGCATTAGAAACAGATGTGACTGTTTATAACCAAGAACACTGAAGTGCTTTAATCTAATGCAGAGTGGTAAGAAATACAACTAACATGTTTTAGGTATCTGAAGAGCAGACAATAATTGTGAACAATATTATGCCTCCATCTATTGAGCACTTAATATGGGCCAAGCAGTGTGTATTATATCATTTAATTGTCCCAGTCACCCTGCCACGTATTCCCTTACCTTTTCAGTGATAAGGAAATTGAACATCAGAGACGATAGGCCATGCCCAAGGTCACACAGCTAAAAAGCCAGGGTTTCACGATGGCTGTAATTTACTTTAAGATACTTCGGCTTGAACAGTATGGTATAATGTGTATAAGTTAGTTCTAATCTATACCCAACGATGGTTAGTCAACATCTGATGTGCTATCATCAAAAAGGCACACTCCAGGGTTGGTGAGTTGGCTTTTGATAGACTCACATCAGAGATCACCCAAGTGTTTCAACTATACTATCTTGATCAGCACTACAGTTTATTAAAAAGCGTAAGAGATGTTAGAAATAATTTTTCAGTGGAAAATTAAGTGGTGTCAGAGATAGATGATTGGTTAGAAACACTGTCCAGGAATCTCTGCCCTGTGGGCACAAAAATCTGGCAAGCCCAGAGCATTTTTGGCTCTGTTCTTGGTCTAGGGCTCCCACTGGGTCTGTGTTTCATCCTTCAAAATATTCTGAACTCCAACACCACTAGAAGGTGAGTTGAAACTTAAAACCAAAATATCGTTGCATCTGCTTCAAATAAACCTTCCATCAAATAAACTTGTCAGGGTGATTGTAATGGGGTGAAGGTCTGTATCCTCCTGAATTCATACCACTCTGATAGCATTAGGAGATGGGGCCCTTGGAAAGTAATTAGGTCATGCAGGTCAAGCCCTCCTGAAAATGGGCTTAGTGTCCTTATAAAAAGAGACCGAGACTAGGTATCCCTCTCCCTCTCTCTTTCAGATACAACAAGAAAATGGTCGGTGGTCTGTAAACCAGGAAGAGGGTCTTTACCAAGAACCCAACCATGCTGACACTTTGATCTTGGACTTCCAGTCTCCTGAACTAATGTTTGTTGTTTAAGCTGCCCTGCCTATTCTATTCTGTTATAGCAGCCTAAACTAACTAAGACAGTCATTATGTCAGGGCTGCCCAAACTTTCTCACTTCCTGGCACACACAGAAAATGATAATATTTGTACTACCTCCCCTGGGGCCAGGGCTGGCCTAGGGGCTCTAGCTGCTGCACACCCCATGTGTCTGCCCTAAGGTCTGAGGGCACTCACTGTCCCTGACACATTAGTCGGAACAGAAGATCGGGTCTTCACTGAGCTTCAAGAACAGGTTGTGTGACCGTTTCTGTGTCAGCTTACTAGCAAAGACTGATTGAATCTGACACCTGATTTGTTAGGAATCCTGTGGAGGAGAGGCCTATAGCACTCACCCACCTATAATCATTAGAAATGCAGCCCCCAAATAATGTGATCACTGGGAATGGCCAAGTTGGGGTAGGCCAGGTTACAATGCCAGGGCTGTCTGCCTCCAGTGTCTATGCTGGGTCCTGGGTGCCGCCATTTCTTGGGCCCAAAGTGGTTTGTTTGTTTGCTTATTTATTTTGATCAAACCTACAAGGGAAGCTCTCCAGGAAAAGCCATGCTAAAGGGTTCTGTCCTTGGTGCTATGCTGTTGCACATTTTTATCAGTAATTTGAATAGACTGAGAGTCACACTTATCAAATTAGTGGATGGCAAATTCCAGGACTTATGAAGGTCAGATGAGATACTCTGAGAGCAGTCATGCTGTATTATTGTAAGTCTTCGTCCACTGATGATAGTTCAAAACTCTCTTAGCAGGCTAGAATGGGGTCCAAACTGGACCCCAGAATGAAATTTCCTGTGGTAAGCATCAGTTCAAAACTTAACTTTCAAAGAAGTATGAATGAAGAAAGTTCCAGATGGCAGAAGTTCATGTAAAATATACCCCAAATGAGCATGGGAGGAGTTTAGAGATCCACTGGTTATGAACCAGCAGTGGGATGGGGCTGGCCTGAGTGCTTCGGGGAGCCTGTGCCCCACAACCCTGACATGCACGTGACTCCACGCTGGGCTTCGCTGCCCCCACCTCCTGCAGACTCTGACCTTCTCCACACACCTCCCCAAAGTCAGATGCGGAGGCAGGCCTAACTGTGCCTGAGCAGAAATGAGCTCTCAGTCAATGTGGAAAGTAATTCAGAGAAAGCCCTTCATCACTGCTCCCAAAAGCAGGTTGTTCCTGCCCTCTGCAAAGATGCCCACCTTGCAGGCAAAGCCCAGGTGTGTGGCTCAGAGAAAGGAGATGGATGGAGAATTGATAAAAGCCTGAACTCTAAGATTTTCTTCATAGAAGATGGAAGGAGCGGGGGCTTGGGGGGACGGGAGTCATAAAAGTAGGCAAGCAACAACTAAGGGGCAACCACTTGTGCTCCTCGATAAAAATCTCATTCCTTGAATTACACTTTGATGTTATCATTTGTATTTTTTCACCTTTGTGAAACCTCAGAACCTTCTGGCCAAAGAACAAGAAGTCAGCCAAGTTTTCATTTTGGAGAGGAAGTAAGAGCCGTTTCTCTGTGCCTCCCAGTGATATGGTGAGTCTGTGGTCAAGACTCCAACACGGTAGATGCTCATTTGCAATCGTAGGGCAATGACAATTAGATAAAATACTAAAGGCCAGACGCAGCCATCACAGCATGCAGACCTTCCCTTGATGCTACTTCCCGCTTCCTGTGGAAGTAGGAAGTTCGCCATGGTCTCAGTATGTGTGATACCCTCTACTGTCTGACCGTTCTACCACTCTTCTTTTTAAGCTCAGAAAACCAAGTTTAAGGTAAGAATCAAGCAAAGAAAATTAAGCCACCCTAATATTGGGTCCAAAGGGAACTGCACGTGTGTCTAAGACGGTTGCCTGCTTTCAAAAGCTTGCAATTAAGTGGGGTATGAGATATAAATGCTAAAAATACAAGTCGTCAGGTCGTATATTACCAATAAGCTCTTGGCAGCCTGAATTTGCAAAGTCTCTAGGTATACTGCTGTCTTGACACAAAAATACTTAGACCTAGCTAACATCTGGAATGTGAACAAGGCTACTTACAAAATTTGTTAGCTGGTAAAACCTCTTCCAGGCCTAAAGATTTCTTTTTTAATTTGAAAATATAAATTTTGGAATGAAAATGCCGTTCTTTCAAAGCAACACGTGCAGAGGAAATGTTGCCTGACACTTTTAGAAGTTGACGTTTTTCTGTTTGGCCACGTGATAACCCTGATGCTTTTGCCGTGAGCCCTCTTGAACCATCCAAACACGGCCATCACCAAAGTAAAGCAAAAGGGCCTTGACTGCATCGCAAATCCTATAGGCAAAGAACCAACCATTTCACTCAATAATGACAACCATACATACAAAGACAGGTTTTACAGAATATTTAATTTACTTGTCCATATTTGCCAAAAAGCATTCAGTCTGGCTAGCATCAACTCGCGGAAGAAGGAATGGAGATGAGAATGAGTTTCAGTCCCTTCTTCCTGAAGTTAGTCCTGAGTTTGGCAAAGCCTGCTCTCTCCTACCGCACCTACCACCCAGTCCCAGGCCGTCAACATACCACGCACACAGTCAGCACCTCGAGTGTCGGCACCTGTCTGAGATCTTCTCATCTGAGCGCACAGAACCAGAGGCCGCTTGGAGGACATCTGATAACCCGTGGGTCAGTGGGAAGTCTCTACAATGAAATACAAGAGGGTGGTGCATCGGAAAAGCAGAAGCAGGGGGGTTGTTCCCTACCTTTGTCTCCTAGACCATGAGGCAGCCTTTGAGAGGACATGGGTCCCCAGTCCTGAACACGGCCCCCTCCCCAACGGAGTCATGCACAGGGCATGCCATAAGCACGGCCGAGAGTGGTGTCAACAACTCTATTTTGGTCCCAACCACAGATCGCTGCGGTTAGATCACTTCCTTTCTTCGGACCCCAGGCCCTGCTCTCTGGCCCCTACTAGGGAAATAAGTTGCCACCAGATAAACTGGGAAAAACTGCTGAGTGCCCTGAGACAGAAAGTGTAGCTATGTAAATATATTATGTACAGAGCGCAACTGACAAAATGCACGAGGGCTGGCTGCAGAGGCAGAAGGAAGGTCATGCAGAAACCCGGTCCTCTCTGTGGGGCTCGCCGAAGGTGAGAGCTCAAAACTACCCACCCAGCCCCCTATTCCCACTCCATAAGAGAGTCCACAAGCCACTTACAGTAGCGGCTCTGAGACACCCAGAGCCAGCCAGAGAAGAGAGTAGATGCACCGTTTCACTTGAAATTGCACTGCAAATTTGCAGTTGAAGACACTCTTCGGGGCTGGACACTCAGTGTTCCTCATTCTGGAACTGGGCCCATGCTAGTTGGGCACCTCACCCTGTCCAAGGACCTCTACCTCCCCTTCCCCACAAGCGCAGTGACCTTCCACAGTGGCACGGAGGAGCTGGGGGTCGAAAGGGTCTGTGAAGACTTGAAGAAGTTGCGTATTTTTCTCTCTACACTGTGCTCAAACTAAATGGCCTTTTTTTCTAAAGTTTCCTTAGAATGAACACACTGATAGAGCACGGAGATACTAAAAATTTCACCACCAGCCCCTTCTACATCTGCTGTGATGAATAAGACTCCTAAATCACCAAGCTTCCCTGTAGAATGCAAAGCGCTCAACTCTACGCTGTTAACTTATTTTCTTCGCTGTGTATTGGAAGGAGGGGTGAGCATCACTGCTGGAGGATCTACCAGGTACTAGGCTGCCAGCGTTTTAATTCAAGTACCTTCACCATAAATGTGTGATGCAGAGGTGTGACTACAGGGAGGGGGACCTGGGGCTCCCCAGAGAGGGACTGCTGCACCTCACAGCATTCAAATAATACAAATGCTTCTTGAACATTCTTTGGGCCAAGCAAACCCTATCTAGTGGTCAGATCCCACCTGCAGGCCAGACCTGTACAGACTGGCTCCTGCCCACAGACAAACAAGACATGATTCAGCCTGACCCTGGGGGGATGGGGGGCTTTGAAACACACGAGTTGTAAAAAGGAAGGGGTGCCAGCTGGAGGCAATGACTTATGCAAAGTATTTTAGGCAAGAATACATATGGAGCAAGGTGAAGTGTGGGCATCGAGAGAAATTACAACCCCTTTCCTTTCTCCAAAGTCCTGACCTAACCTACTATTGCCAGGAGCAGGGGTCCCCTCCTACCCAAGCCTCTGCACTCTTAAGCTAACGGTCCTCTCCCCTGGTCTCCTGCTCTCCCACAAACATTCTCTTTTCAGGCTATGCAGGCTTCTTTCATCATTTCAGCCCTTCACCAGATCACCAAGCACACAGGAGCTGGTAGAGGTGTAATGGGGAGAGGCCTGAGCTTAGAGTTCATTGTCTCCTCCTTGATTTTCTTGGACCTTGCATACAAATACAACCTTCTGCTGCTCACCTGGTCCTTTCATATGGATGGCACACTCATCCTCACCTCCTGGGCTTCAGGTCAGGAACAGCAAGGGCTTATTCCAGCTTTTAAAGGAAAAGAAATCGAGGCCTCGCCCAGAGAGGGAACTGTCTGGAAGAAAGTCAGCAGGCCTAGGATTAGAAGCTGGATCTCCCTATTCCCTGGCCGGCACATAATACTTCTTCAATTGCTCTGAAAATGAAAACCTCAGGATTATTTTGCAGGAGAGAAAAAAAAAAAAAAGGCCTTAAGAAGCTGTAGCCACACTTCCAACAAGCTCCATTCAGAGGGCAGCGTAACTTACATAAATGATTTCCTATTACACCGCAATTGTCACTGCAACATGACAGTCTTGCAGTTTCCTTGAAGTGTTCTCTTTGTTGTTTTTCTGTACAGATCCCCCAGAAAGAAGAATCAAATATGGTCCGAACGGCAAAACAAATCACACGACCCCCACAGACCCAGGTCCCCCTTCTGCACGGCTCCTCCTGAGAAGGACCAAAGAGAAGGCAGCGAATGAACCCCCAGGGCCTGAGCCCTCTTCCACCTGCCCTGTTCCCAGAGCTCTGCTGTGTCCCTGCAAATAGGATTCCTTTTCAAAAAAAAAAAGAAAAAAATGAAAGCCAACAGTTTATGAAGAAGAAATGAAGTGGCAATTTCCCAGCATGGCTGGGAATCAATACAAGCTGTTGCCAGGGTTTTCCTTTCAAAGGGTGACTGCTACACTTCTCCAAAGTCAGGAGTGACAGAGCTCCAGTGCTTGACTTACAACTGCTTCATCATAGCAAGATATTTTTAATTTAAAACTCACTGCATTTGGGTTTGAACTCAGCTGGGACTTGATTTACTGCTAATTCATTTCTCCGACTCCTATAATTCTAAACTCAGTCACCAAACAGTTTAATGCTGATAGAATCACCAGTGCAATGCTTCATGAATGGGCATCAGGGGAATTTTGTTAGTAAGTGTGTTGTTAGCAACTGTGATTCACTTTGGAAAGGAGCACGTGCTCGGGCAAAGCATGACCGAGGCCTTCTGATTAGGCACTTGGGTCACCAGCCTGTGTCCCCTAGGTGATCCAAATCTAAACACCATTGGGGTGATAGCCCACCCCCACCCCAACTCACACACACACGTGTGCATGCACACACACACACATATGCACACCATTACCTATGTAAAATGGGTACCGGGTGCTGAAATGCTGCCCATGGGAAATGCCTAACTCTGTTCTCTGGGTCACTGCCCAATGGTGGAAACCACGGATTTATAGTCTAATTAGAAAACTTCAGCTTCTCTGGGGGTAGCAGTTTCTTCCTCGAGAGAAAATTTTTTGTTTCTACTGTCCAAAATTTAGGGAGCTATGTCTCAATAACTCAAGCCTTCTTCATGAATGCAGAGCATTTATCTTTGCTGGTTATATTGAAGCCTCTGATTGGATAAATGTAGCCGAGAAAACAACATGGAGAAGGTGAATGTCATTACCCATGTATTTTACAAACATCCATCTCGATCTATTATGCGCAACCAGAAAGTGCTCCTTGTCAGAAATATTTCCACAAACCAGTCGGAGCCACAACCACGCTCCTTAAATCAGTCCCTTTAGAGAACGTACATCTGAAGGCATGATGGTCACCAACATCTCATTACAACTCGCAGCCATTTCTGAGATTCTCAAAAGCAAATGGCAAGAACCAGAAGAAGGCAGCTCCTCTGAAGGCTGGACCCCACAGGTCCCCGTGTGTAATGATTCGGTAGACTCCATTCTCCTATTTCTCCTCCTCCAGACCAAGCTCAAACCCGAAAGCTCTCACTTGAAGGCCAGCGTCTCCCCAAATGCCTTCTGTCCAACACTTGTTCCTGGATTGGCTTAAACACTCACCACCAAACAAGCTGAAAAATGGCTGGCGAAGAATAATTAAACAGGTGTCTCTATAGCGGGACTCCTATGCCTTTAATGTACATCTTAAATCTCTAAGAGGAGGACAGAGCCTAAGATGTTTGCAAGGCTTACTTGGCCACGGATGCTTTTTCCATGGAGGCACTGGTCTTCGGGATGTTCTGGGAAATGCAATCCGGTCGTCCCTCTCAGTCTCCCAGCACCTAAACCCACAATGGGTTTTATATGGAAAGCAGGAATTCAGTTGCACATGTGTCATGTCAATAGACCACCTGTCCGCAAACCACCATCACCCAGGACACTCTAAGGTGCTTGATGGTTTCAGCCTGCCCTCGTCTTAGTTGGTTTTATCCTCTGTAACAGCCACCTGCCTTGATGTGGTTCCAGCCCCGCCCCTGCCACAGAGCAGGCGCTCGCCAGAGGGGCAGGTTCACATGCCCCTAGTTCTCTCCTTTATGGGCCATTCGTCTCCACCTTCTCCTGCTCCATTTATTCATTCTATTTACTCGGCAAATATTTATTGCTTGCTTC
The DNA here is from genome assembly GCF_009762305.2 of Zalophus californianus. Classification (NCBI taxonomy): domain Eukaryota; kingdom Metazoa; phylum Chordata; class Mammalia; order Carnivora; family Otariidae; genus Zalophus; species Zalophus californianus. The sequence goes on from NC_045606.1 coordinate 86,200,148, forward strand.
CAGTATGACAGGCCCTAGGTGGGGCACCAAGCACACAAGAAAAGTATGAAATGGTCCCTCTCATCTATAGACATAAGGAAATAAATAATCTCAATGCTATTGTCATCATCCCTACCGCCCACAGTAGCATCTTTACCATTATTAAAAAGTATGAATTAAGTTCTGATTACATGGGAGAACTTCAACCAAAGGCTGGTCCGGACCCTCAGGAGCCGGAAATCTCGGGCAGCCACACTAACGCAGACCCACATCTCAAAGTCCGTGAGTTGCTCACATCAATCAGCGGTTAAAGGCAAGCACATTTGGGGGAGAGACAGGGGTCAGTATCTAATGGTGAAGAGAGCGGGGGTGAGGGGTGGGGAAGGGGTCACAAGCACAGCACAACCATCAATCCTTTGCTCGGCCTGACTCTGGGTGATGGGGGGCTTTGAAGCACACGCGTTGTAAAAAGGAAGGGGTGCCAGCTGGAGGCAATGACTTATGCAAAGTATTTTAGGCAAAAATGCCCCCCCTTGGTCTTAGAGTTTGATGCTTACAATATTTCTTTAAAACCAGGAGAAAGACAGAGGTCCTTTGCCTCTGACCCCAGCTTCCAGGCAGCCATGCCCCTCAGCCAATGCAAACAGAAGTGTCTGAGATATTCACACACCACCGAGTGGAAGGTACTCCATTGTTTAATAAGCTCTAAAAGTTAGGAAAGCCTCTTGAAACCTAACCGGAACCTGTTCTTAATGCGGCTTCTCCCGGGGGCTTAAATTAGGTAGTCCAGAGTGTGGCTGGCCATCGCGGCCGTTGAGTCATGACTGTTGAGGGCTGAATGATGCCTTCTTGGAACAGCCTGCTCTGGCTCACTATCGGATTCTGTTCTGAAGAATCCTATGTATCTTATAGGGAACCCATTATCCCAGACCCCTAATTGATGCACCTGCCCAGATCCCTGAAAGCCCATCCTCACCCCCAGTTCTGGCCTTCAGCCACGTGTCCCACTTCTAGCCCGAGTGGCTCCAGGAATGCCTCACACTATTCCTAAAGTTCTCGAAGACTTTCTTCCTTCAGGGCAAAGGCCAGGCTCCAACAGGCCCACGGTGAGGGGAGCCACAGAAGCCCCAGCCTATGGGCCTGCCCACAGACAGCTCGGGCTTGAGCTAGCATCACAGTCCCAAAGTGAGGGGGAGTTCCTGCCTCAGGCGGAGAACGGTGCCCACAGAGCTGCGGCTCACAGGAAGGACCCAGCGCAGATGCTGGCTGTGCCTGCCATCCAGACTCTTTGGAGACTCTGTTCCCATCAGGCTTCTGTAGGTAAGGAGCAGGCAGCTGTGCTTCCTCGGGAAGGTCTAGCTGGCTTGGTAATAACATTCTTTGTATTCTTTGGACATTTGCTGTTTCTGTTCCTTCCCTACATCTCCCCCTTTTTCCTTCACTCTTGCTGCCCTGGGATTTCACCCCTCAACAAAGTGTTCCCACATCAACTTTTGCTTCAGGCTCTGCTTTCTAGGGAACCCAGGCCAAGACTGTCAATGAGGGGCAGACAGACCAAAAGTGCAAGGCTCTGGGCTCCTCCATAGCTTTGACCAGAACAGTCCTGTGTGTTAGAATCCCATATAAAATTTCATTTGAGTAAAGAGCTCCACTGTATACATATTAAAATATTTTTAAAATCTAGACCAACCCCCTCATTTTATCAATGGTGATACTGAAACATAAGGTGATTTTTCCCAAGACCCCTGAGCTGGTAAGCTACAGAGCTGTGATAATCTACATCTATTTTTCTCTAAAAATGAACTTTTCCCACAATACCCCTGCTTTTTAACCAGGAAAACATACCAGAACTATCTAGGAACCTGAGAAAATATACACCTGCCTGGACCTCACTCCTGCCTAAGGACCTCCCTGCTGTCTTGGAAGGGGCAAACACTGAGCCTAGAGTTGGACTATCTGCCCATCTGGCAAAATTCTGTTTGAAACCCTAGTATCTGCTTAATCACCAGAACCCAGTACTTAGTGTGTAGAGCGTGAACGCTCTGCTAAAATTTTCACTGTAGAATCTATCCCTTTATTCAGTTAGAATAGAAAAATGAAATATTTGGTCTTAGGCCAGCTTTTCTCAGTGGATTCTCAGGGCCACCACATAGTACATCTCCCTATTGTGGTTTCACAATCCCAGTTAGTGTGTTTAAAGGCTCTGAGAAGTCCTGCAACGAGGAACTCCAGCTTTGCTTTACACACTCAGGGGTTCTCCAGCTTTGGCCTTGGGAACTTTTTGTGTATGTCATACCTAGTCACTCCCACAGAATACACTTCAGGAAATTCTGCGCCATTTTAGGTTTACCTTCAGGAAGCAGGTCTGAGACGGAGAGGGAGAAAATAAACTCTAACTATGTCTGCAAAGTTAGCTGACACTCTGCGTAGGCCGGTTCAATTACACGCCCCCGTTGCCTGCTGCCCTGACATGCTCCCTTCTCACTCTTCTCGCCATAAGAGGGGAAACGGTCAGCCAAGTCTGCTTTGCTGGGCCAAAGCCAAGGAATGGTTTGTTCGGCCTCTAGCTCTAGACCCCACACCACCATGAGGAATATCCAGCTGTGCTCGTATGAGACAAGTTCAGCGGGTATGTCAGATGTAAAGCTAACTAACTCACTTGAGCAGCCAAGGCTTTCCTTTCCTGTGGCCCCAGTGCCCTCTTCCTCCACTGCTTCTTTCCACATGCTTCCTAATGAAAATTCTCTTCCCCGGAAGACCTCAGAATTGATTCCACTAGTCTACATTCAGTGCATTGACTGCAGAGGCGACATCCTCTTAGCTAGTGATCTGTTTGTGTTGGAGTGACAAAACATTCCAAAATCCAATTTGCTGCTGCGAATCCTGGTTCATGGAGAAGGCACCGTGGTGAGGGAGGGTCTAGCCAGGCTTAGCTGGCAACGAGAGGGTGCTGAAGGCTTCCTGAGCCCCTGTTGGTGCAAGTCTGAGCAGGACTCCACATCCGCCAGTTTCAGCCACTCCCACTGGTGTGCCAGAGGGGAGGTGATGAAATGCACCCCTGCTAGCCACCTCACATTTGGCAGAAACTTCTGCTCACTTTGCAGCATAGAGGAGAAGGCAGAGAAAGCATAGAATAAAAGTTTGTGTTTGGAGGAAAAAACTAACCAAACAACTAACCGCAAGAGTATTGCCTGGGGCTGTTCCCTAAACTGTTGAGGCTACAGAGACTGAGTCAGGCAGCTGAGGCCTGGCTTTGGGATGGGACAGCACCCAGCCAAGTCTATGGGCTCCATTAGGGTCTCCCAGACCCCACCTCTCAGAATCTGGATGTCATTCCTAACTCAGTGCTCCACTCACATTAAGTGCGCAGGATGACTTTAGCTACACGCAGCCACTGGTACCAACCTCCAGAGAATCTCTGCTCCCACTATTGTATGGCCCAGGCGCCCAGTGTAGCATGACGCCCCCAGGCAAAGCTTCCTTCCCTGGCTTTGGAAGATTCTCTGACTTCCAAAATCTAGAACCCTAGGGCTAATGAATGAATGAACCAGCAAGTCCCCACCGTGGGCATTCTTTCCCAAGAGTGAAGAGACCATCCGCCATGTAGTGTCCTGGATCCTTGGGCATCCCGCCTCAGTCCCTACACAATCAAAATGAGAATACAGTTCCCCCTTGCTGGATGGTTTGAAGGATTCGATGAGAGAATGGTATTTCTACAACACCAGCAAATCTGAAGCTGTTACTAGAGAGAACTAGATTCCCACCAGCACAAGACTCAGAGCCTCATAGAGTCAAAAGCACAGAGGAGGTCGGTACTCATTCCCTCCTCCTTAGCTTTCCCCAGGGGGAGATGGGAGTTACCCAAAGAGGCAAGAGTCACCCTCAGGAACTGAGCACTCTGCTAGAATGATCCATGCAATTTCACAAGTCACCAACAGTCAAAGATAAGGCAGGCCCACTTGATGAATGGGGAAATTGAGAGTCAAAGAAAAAAGAGATTCACCTGGGGTCATAGACGTGTCCCAGGGAGAAACCACATATTCTGTACTTCCTCAGCATACTCTCCCACAAATCTCCCCAGGGGGGCAACACGCTCCTCACAGATCTCCCAAGGAGGCAGACGACACAGTGATAAGGAGAGAGGTCAGTCTGCTTAGGGTTGAGATGTGGCTCCACCACCCACCAACTGTACAATCCTAGACAAAGTCTTTCTCCTTGGGCACTTCAGTTTGCTCATGCAGGAAATGGGAATAATTCAGTAACTGCCTCTCTGGGTGGTTTTACATGGATGATAATGGGCCAACCTGCATAAACCACTTAAATGATGGCTCCTCCAAGTCAGTGCAGAATAAATATTAGCCACCACCATCATTGCTGATTATTATTCCTTTCCATTCTGCTACTTTCACCAGGGCAAACACTAATGTCCACACAGCCTCTTCCCTGGGGAGGCTGATGCCACATGACCATAAGCACAGGGGTCTCGGGGCTGGCACAGACTCTCGCAGGGATTGAGGAAGCTTTTCTCCCAAGCTACTTCATATCAAGCAGAGAAGTAGCCTCCTCCTTCTGGAACAAGGCCTCTGCTCTGGGAATTAGGACCTCCTGCGTGCTTTCGCTTTTAAGACCCATCTCCTACCACTTAGCAGCAGAGCCCTGTTCAGTGTCCCCGCTGACTCCACCTTCCTGCCACAACTGGAATGCCACAGCCTGGGCAGTAAGCAGCACGACAAGAGTGAGTAAGTCCGGACGGAGGGGATCGGGTGGGAGGTCAGGGTCAGAGCAGCGGGGCCGCCAGCTTCCAAAGAGATAGTGTCTGCGGGGCTCTGCCTGGGCCAGGCATTGCTCAATGGAGCCTATGGGGCAATTACCCTAATCATGTGCATCTCCCAAACAGCCATTTGATTTATTAGCGTGACGTCTTTTTAAAATGCCGCTCTTAAATATAAATAACACTTAATCATCCAGCTGTCGTTAAATTCATGTTATATTGATTTCTTGGAGTGCCACAAATTTGAGGGCGAGTGGGCTGTCGGATGTGCACATAAAGCTAAGAGGTGAATTAGGAAGTTGCGTGGGGGGGAAAGGGGGTGCACAGGGGAAGCAGGAAGGGGGTGCCGGGGGGAAGGAAATGAGCCCTGTTCTCCCGCCCCGGGGTCTGAACTGGCTTCATTCACATCGTCGGCGCTGCACACAAACAAGGAGACAAGAGGGGACCCTAAGAGAGGACAGCACATCTGCCTCACAGACTCATCACAGCGTGGATCACCCCGCCCATCACGGAGCCATTCCAACAGGTCTCTGAGGTGGCATTGTTTGCGTAGTGCCTTCTCCTAGTGAGGATGGGGAGAAGCGGCTAAGAAATGCCCCCTAGCTGGCTCCGAGGGGAGAGATGGGCGGCAGTTTCTTTGCATCAAAGCTTGGTGATAACTAGGAGCTAAGAGCCGTTAATCACCCCGCCCCCTCAGCCCTCTCCCCACTTCTGGACCGCTGCCTCCCTAGAAAGCCCCGACTCGATTCCCAGCAGCCCTCGTTGTGATTACGAGGCTCCGGAGGCCGAGGATAGGCAGAATCTGCCTTGCAGAGCTCCCTGTCTGCAGGGAGCGGTAGCAGCAGCAGCCTTGGAGAGGAGCCCAGGAGAAAGGAAACAAGTTGGCGGCCTCAGATGCCTCTGGAAATGTGTGTAGGCATCGGTGGGCATCCAGGAGGAAGTCTGGGGAGGACAGAGGCGAGCCCGCAAGTGAGTACCAGATTGGGCCGAAAGAAACAGCGCTCGTGGGCAGCCCAGGCTCACCAAGAGCACAGCCTCGCAACCGTGAGGGGCTGCTGAAAAGAAGAGTTCGAGGTTGGGGCTTTTCTAGGACGACTCCCTTCCGCGTGCGAAGACCCTAGAGAACTTAAAAGGAAGGCCACAGAGGGGTGGTAGAGAGAGTGTGACAACCAGACATGCTCCAGGGCTCAGCAAGAGCCAGGAAAAAAATTAGATGATGCACACCCAGCCTTACACAGATGTTAATTAATGCCCGCTTTGCCCTAGAAACCAAATTGGTACCTAACGCTAAGCGCAGAAAGTGTGGGGATTTTTTGAACCCATGTTTAAAAATGTTTAGCTTATAACTAGCATCATGACTGCTGGCTTTGCATTAAAATGATGGATCCTCAGGCTACAGGATAGAGAGAGAAGCAGGGAAGGGAGCAGAGAGGTCTGTGTGGAAGACAGGCATTCCAGGAAGCTCTGTACGCCATCCTTTTGCCCCTTCAAGGTCCCGAGAGCGACTGTTTACCTGGGAGCCACCCACTGTTGCTGGCGCTCACTATTTCTTTTGAAAACCACGTGCTCCTCTACGCATCTGCAGGACCTCCCCGTCCACGCACTCATAGGGCATGCGTGTGGAAATGATGCAGTTCTTCCACAGCCGGGAAGACCGAGGTGGGTCCCGCTGTCCCACATTGGACCAGCCGATCACGTTGAGCCAGGCTCTTTGAGAAGGCATGCATATATCTGGATGTGTGTACACATACACACGTGCCATTCTTAAAAAGAAAATGATGTGTCTTCCCCCTACTGGGTTCTCCCCATTGTGAGAGCTCTGTTTTATTCCATCTACCCTTTCCAATCAATCAAAGGGCAGTTCAGGCAGCACACAGCAGGAATACAATCTCCCCCCAGGGGAGGCTGCTCCTCTCCTCCCCAGCCTAGCTGAGACCTTTGCAGGAGCGGGCAAAGTTTGAAAACAGCAGAGATGGGGGTGCGGAGCGAGCCCTTTATTTCAGCACCCATCCTCAGGATTTACAGAATCAACCAAATCCTGTGCCCAACACTGAGGCCCCTTGTTCAAAAGAATGTTGACTCCTTTCCCCTCATGTTCTGGAAGACTCCCAACATCTTTTTCCCACTGGTGAGTTTGTAGGACACTCTGAACACATGATCTCACATAAAGGGTACAAGTTCATCCCATTTCTTGCCAGGTTGCCCAACAAGCTACCACAAAAGGGACAGCAAGAGAGAAAGACAGGACCCTGATCTATTTACGTGCAACTCCAAATTAATGTTTTACTTGGATCTCACGTTCTTCTCCCTACAACAACTGAGCCTGAATAAATTGCTCTTTGACCCTCAAATGGAAACTGCGAGAAAGCCCTTTTGGAGCCCCGGCCACCTCCTACCTCCTCCAGAAAAAGTTTGAAAATGAGCAGCCTGTGAAATCTCAGCCAGGCAGAAAAGGAAAGGAAATGCTTTAGGGAAACAGAACCTTGAACCCCAGGCTTCTGGAGAGTGATTCTACAACGTCAGGAGCAGCCTGGCTCTGGGGAAACACTAGCAAACCCAAGAACGCCTGGTCTCCTTATGGGGGGGGGGGGGCGGCAGCACTGCTGAGGTGGACACAGAGAGAGGGGACCCTCCTCCCTTCCAGCACTACACCCTCCTCCCACCCCTTCCCGTTGGATTTCTCAGACACACACCTCCAAAGGCATGTGACAGGTGTTAGCCAGAGGCCAGGCTGAAGCAGCCCCATGCTTTCCCACACAGTGTAGAGGGAAGGGGACAGAGGTGAAGGGGAGACCCAAGTCCTGTGTCCCTGAGCCCTGTGGGTTTGCTGTGGCTGAGACATTGGAGATGTGAATGGGTCAGACCTCTTACGGAGGATCTGACCCCCATTTACCCTCCTTAGGCCAGCAGCACCCCCAATGCTATACGAAGCCTGAAATCCCGGCGATTCGCGGGGAAGCAGTGCCACGCTTCAGAAAGGCTTCCGTGCTGCCTCTTACTGGGGAAACGCAGTGTCTGTTCCCTATGCACCGCCCTACAGAACTGCAGCCCCATCTGCCTCCGTGGCCTCCTCCCTGCACGCTGGGCCACCACGCTCTCCGAATATCTGTCCGAGTATCTGTGGGTCTGCCACCCGTGAAAACCCCAGGGTGTCCAAAGGCCCCAGAGCAGAGATGACACTGGGTGGGTCTCCCCCCAAAGCTCTCATTACTTCTCCCGTTTTGAAAACCAGCTAGAAATACCAGGGGCCGGGAACTGAAAAATCGGTTCCCTCAGCCTCCCCTGGTGGGAGGGAGAGGCGGTAATACACCAAATCCCACCCTGAAAGTCCTGGGTATGAGAAGTCTGAGTCGGGATCGGGATCGGCAGAGGAGAAAGAACAAGGGAAATGCCTACTCCCGCCGCGCCGCACCTACGCGGGGTCCAGGTGGGACGTGGGCAGGTGCGTGTGCGCGGCGTGTGCCAGTGTGTGTTCGTGTGTGTGCGCCTGAGTGTGTGTGCGTGCGTGCAGCAGACTGGCTCCAGGGCAGCCGAGGACTCCCGGACCGAACCGGGCATCTCCGCCCGCACTGCCCTCGCCCGCCCGCCCGCCGGCTCCTTACCTGGCAGCGCCGCTTTTGCCTCCTTCAGCCGGAGCGCCGCATTGACACTGCAGATGGTGCCTGTGCCGCTGCCTCTCGTCCTCCTCTGAGCGTGTGCGTGTGCGCGCGTGTGGCTGCCTCCTCCAGCCCCAGCCCCGAACGCAAATACTCCACCGAGGCACAGGGAACCGGGAGGAGGCAAGGCAAACCGAGGGCGAAATCACAGCCTGCGGGGCTTGACAGCTCCTCTCGCGGCGTCCAAGGTGGACGGAATGTCCAACAAAAAGGTCGGAAAATGTGGATCGATTCCAAGCACCCCTCTGCTCCACCTAGCCCGGAGCCCGAGCGGCGGCGGCGGCGGCTTTCGGGGGCTGCGGTGGCGACGCGGGGCTGCCCCCCTTCGTCCCCACCCCCGCGGGCTGAATGTCCTTGATGCCAAGCGGGCACGGCGGCGTCACTCCGCGCCGCCCATGCTCGCCCGGTCGGGCCGCTGCCCGGGCGCGGCGAGTGCGCGGGGGACCCGCCGGGGAGCGCTCTCGGCGCCTCTGCGCGCCTCTCTGGGCAGCCGCGGCCGCCCCCCGGCAGCCCGCGGCCGGCCGCGCCGCTGCTGCCCCCGCCCCGGCCGGGGAACTGCCCGGGCAGTGCCGAGGGCCCGGGGCTGGGGGGCCGCGGGAGCCGCCGGCTGCTCCCCGGGGAGGCGCGGGGCTGCGGCGGTGGCGGCGGCGGCGCCTGGCGCTGCGGCGGCGGAGAGCGCGGCCGCGGGCCGAGCCGGGCCTCCTGGGCGCGCCCCCGGCCCCCCGGGCGGGCTGCTCGCAAAGTTTGCAGGGGGCAGGGAGCGGGGCCGCCGCTGGCTCGGCCGCCGCCGGAGCTCCCGGGCTGCCTGCTGCCGCCGCGGCTCGCTGCTGCTGTGCATTGAAGCCCGGCCAAGCGCTGCAAAAACTCCAGCTGCCTGGCGCTCTCTGGGTCCTCCTCTCCTCCCTCCCGCCCTCCGTGCTTCCCGGCCTCCCTCCCTCGCCTCGCCTCCTCCCCTCCCCTGCCGCCCGCCGCCCGCCGCCGCTCCCTCTCTGGCTCGCTCGGGCTGGCTCGGAGCTCGCGGCTGACATCTAGACCGACGGAGGGCGGCCGGCAGAGGGGGCAGGGGGCGCCTCCCCAGAGCTCTGCGCCCCACCGCCGCCCGCCCCGCCTGCGCTCCCCTGCACGGGCGTTGGCCGACACCCCCTCGTCCCCTTGGCCACCCTGCCGGTGGCGACATGGGGCAGAGAGGGACGCGTAGATGGTGACACGGGAGCAGGGTGCGCACGCGGAAGGAGGCAACACTCAGCCTCCCCGGGATGTGGACCCTGAGGGTCGGTTGGAGGGACCCTCAGGTGTTTGGAGCTGACACAGGCTCACGCACTTAGTCCTAATCAGAACCCCAGCGCCCCACCAAGGCACCCCCGAAGGCACCCAAGGACGGAAGCCTGGGGGAGAGAGCATGAATGGGCAAGTGCCCTAGAGCTTGCTCAGTAACCTGACTCCTCTATTCATGTTTATATCGAGAGGCTGACCTGGCTTCTCTTCTCAGAAACCTAGACCACAGCAAAATAGACAATGCCAACATCAGGGCACTTTCTGAAGTCGGAAGAAAGAAATCACCACGTTGCTGTGGCTGAGACAGTCGTCTGGCAGAGAGGAACTATGCGGGATGGGAAGTGGGTAGCACTACCTCCGAAACCTCTGCCTAGGAATTTGCCTCACCCAGCAGGAGAAGCTGAGAGATTCCCACACTTAGGTACTATCGCCATGCTTGAGGCCCTGGTCCCCAGCCCCACCGCCACCAGAGTCCCATGGCAGGACCCTCACTTGTGCCACTAAAGCACCTTCTCAATGGGCAACAGTCTTGGAGGACCTGCCAAAGGAGCCATGGTTTTTGGCCTCCTCCCTCAGGACTCCTCTACAACTTTCCTTTTCCTAGGGGCAGTCAGCTTCCTGCCCATTACTGTCCCTCCCATCAAAACATCTCCGGAGACTCTTCCCATTAGGTGGAAATGATTGACGACCGCATAAATCCCTACACCTTCCTGTCCGGGTTATATTTTCACAGAGCTCCAAGTTGTCAACTGGGGAGTCTTTGAAAGGAGCTGTGAGCTGACCAGCTCTACAAGCCCCCCGGTGGGCAGCATCCTCAGGCCAGGCAGGGCCTGTCTAGATAGCACCTTGCTGAAGCTTGGCTCTCAAAGGTGGGTGCCTCAATGAAAAGGTGAGCCACGCCAGAGCGCAGAGGAAACCAGACATCTGCTTGTTTGGTTAGAGGATATTCCGGGAGACAGAGCGGAGCCCTTTTAGCCTCTGGTTCTCCGCTGAGTATTGCGTGGCCCAGAAGGCAGCAACGAGTTATCTTATTAGCTTGCGTTAATACATTGATCTGGCTCCTCTATTCTCAGAAACCCTGGATCCCAGACTCTAGATAAGGCACGCAATATCAGGTTAGTTTCGGAAGTCCAGAGAAACACATAACAAAATAACTCAATGCCGCTGCTCCTTGGACTTGCATCGAGGTGGAGGAAGCCCAGGGCCAAATGTCTCTCGAGGCAGGACTGAGGCTAGGGTGAGGTGCCCAGAATGCAAAATGTAAGGAGGGGCTCAGTCAGGCTCAGGCTTCTGTAAGGCTGTCCTCGCTTGGTTCTGGCCCCACACCGAGGCATCTTTCCTAAAATTGCTGAACAGGACCATCACAGGGCCTTTCCCAGAGGTGATAGCGCAGATAGCCACATGGAAAACCATAATGGGTTACTTACAGAATATGGCTCAATAAAAGCAGGGGCCTGGGGGCGGGGGCAGGCGAGCCTTTCAAATGTCTGCTTGCCATTTGGCTTTCAGGGTATGTCATAAAAATGTTGAAAGAGAGGGGAAGCAAGAGAACAGCTTTGCCTCTATCCTCAGCCATTCGAACATGTATTTTTAATACAACTGATTTTTCCCTCCTGTAGCCTCCCTGTGCTCGTGTATGTGTGTGTGTGGGTGTGTATGGGTGTGTGTGTGCACATGAATATTGCTGGTGAGCCCCAGGGTCATTTTCTGATGGATGGGTGGGAAGTCAAAGACCTTTCTTAGAGGGTGGCAAATAAAATACATCTATTATTCTTTATCTCCTGCCTAGTGTGTGGTGTCATTTATTTTCATTCAAAAGAATGGATGCCATGGGGTGCCTGAAGAGTGACAACAGAACCAAATGACAGAAAAGGATCGTGACAAAAAGCTAACCAACAATGGGCAGGTGAGGTGACCCAGCAGATTCTCTCATCGTTAACAGGGCCATGTGGCCAACGGCCTTCCCTCCTTCCCCTTCCAGTTAGTAATACAGGGGAAGTGATGTTGAAGGGGTGGTTAGAATGTCATTGTAAGGGAGAACAGGAAGGGTCAAATTAGCAATGGGGCAGGGCTTAATGTTTACTATTATTACGATTATTGTCATTATGGCCCGTTGGATTTGCTCTCTCAAGCCTGGAGAATGGGATGGGGTGAGATGAGTCGGACTCTGCGCTGGAGGCGTGAACATGGTGGGTCCAGTCCTAGCACTGCTGCCCACGAGCTCTGTCATTTGGAGATCTCACATTCTTACCTGCCCGACTTACCCCTTACGGGTCGTTACATTCAAAGAAAATGCTATCCATTCGTGCACTTGAAAACTCTAAAGCAAGTGCAGTACACACCCAAGGAGTTAACATTGCCTTGCAGAAGGACATAAAGGGCACAATACAAGGGGACAGGAAGGTCCTCTGTTGTCTTGAGCCCTCTTTATGAAAAGACAGGCTGGGAAGGACAAGCTCTATAAATAACAGTTCAAAATGGGCTTCTGCATTCATTACAAACTCTTCTCCCTCTCACACCTCCTGCAGCCCCGGACAGCTGGTGAGGGGTGAAGAGGGAACCAAGTTTTCTCCCCGGCTGACATCGGATCTGTAAGTCACCCCTTCCACCCCAGGCTGGTGAGGAACTGGGTAGTCATTGCCTGGCCCCATGGCCACAAGAGGGAGAAGTGAAATGTCACACTGTTTCATAAAGTCCTATCTCCTAAGGAGGTGATTTTTATGGCAATTTGGTTGTGGTTTATTAAAGGGCTTGAGGAGAAAAGTATTGGCTCATCTCCCACAGCTGGAAGAAAAGGGCCAGATTTAATAGGAGAGAGAAGAAATCCTTAAGTTTTCCCTCACTTAGCTACCACCATTTTATTAGTCTAGGAACAGAACTGCTATTTAAGTTGACAAAAGCCAGATTTGCTTGTTAAATAAATCACCAGAGCCTGGTGGTGCTATAGAGAAATTTTTTCCCCCAGGAGCTGGCCCCATGGCTGGGTTTTTGTAGTGCACAGTGCGCTGGATGAAAACCACAGGCAGTCGGTGGCTTAAAAACCTAAATTGTGGCGCCACCTGCAGGAGAGTAGAAATATCAACATTATTCTAACTCAACAGCAGAGACTGGGAGGAAAGGGAGCCATCCCCAGCCACAGGGCGCTGGATGTGTTGCAGACAGCAGGAAGGGTCCCAACCCCCCACTGCCCCTTGCTTCCTGGGTGTGTCACCAGATGTCCACTGTACCCTCCAGCAACCTTCAATCCACATCCGAGAAAGCTGCCACTTGGAGGTCTAACAGCTGCTCTCAAGATTCTCAGTCCATTGAACCAAACTTATTCTTTCCTCTGATTCCTAAGGGGTTAAGTAAGCTTTCAACCCAAGGCTTCTATTTTTGAGACTCCAGGCCATAGAACAGTAAAAAAAGAGACAGAGAAATGAGTGTCCTTGGAGGAGGGTGGGGAAGGAGCGTCCGTGAGTCACCACAGTCCCTAATTGTAGCTTGAACTTGGTACCGGGCTGGGTATTGTCAGTAGACCCAGACTGTCCCAGGCTTCTCGAGCCTGTGGGTCCTAGTGAAGACACAGACATGTTAACACCTAAATCTTAGCTCCCAGCCTGCCCCTGCTCACACAGACCTGGCCTCTACTGACAATCCCCTCCTTGTCTCCCCTCATTATGTCACAGAGACACCCCCACCCCTTGGTGGTTGTGCTTAGGAGCCATTCTGATCATGTTATTCTCCATGGGCCACAACACTGAAGTCTACTGCCTATAAGCCCTTTGAGGGAAGGACATCACTCTCATCCTCTCTGCCCACCTCTACTGCTGGACATGGCCAAACCCTGCTGTGGCTCCCCAGGCCACGCCAGGGGGCTGGTACCAACACAGCAAGGATGCCCACCCCCACCCCCACTTACACACTGTGTGGATCTTGGTCATCTGGGCCCTAAAGCAGCTCCCATGGTCCAGGTCTTCCTCCCTCGCCTCCCCAGACCCCTTCACCTACCACCCCTCTCCAGAATTCTTCCTTCTCTTTCAGCTAACACATAAACTTGTATTTTCAACTGTAAGAACTAGAAATTAGAGGATGCAGTGGCGGGAGTAGGGTGGGGGTACAGGGGTGGGGTGGGGGAGGGAGGGGATGTGACCTAACTTCCATTAGCCAGAAACAGCAGAGCCCCAGCTCTGGCCCGTGCTATATCTTGCTCAACAAGTAAATGTAAACGCTTCAGTCTCTGGAGGCATGAGATCCTACAGTGTGCCTGAATTCCAAAGACCAGATACAATTCATGGCTCCCACATGATGGTTCCATCTTGCCTCTGCCTAGTTCACTTGCCGAGTAGCTTAAGTGAGGCGCTTGGCCCCTCTGACAAGGGTACAAAGAGCACAAAGGCCTGAAGTCATTTTCCTGGTAATGAAGATGGGTTTGTGCTGATGGGTTGAACACTCTTGTCTGGTAACATACATTTCCAAGATGATCGCCAAGTGGTCTAAGTATCATCTCCTAAATGGTGCCAGCCAGCCTCTAAAATCACCAACTGGTACTCATGCCCTCATGCAGTCCCGTCCCACCCACCATGAATCAGAGCTGACGTGGGTAGCCAAGAAGAGACCATGTGTGATTTCCAAGCTAGGTCATAAGAGACATGGCAGCCTCCAGCTTGGTCTTTTGCATCACTCACTCTGGGGCAAGTGAGCCACCGTGTGGTGAGGACCCTCGAGCAGCCTTTGGAAAGGAACCAAAGTTTCCCACCAGCCACCAGCACAACTTGACATCCCATGAGCAAACCACCTTGGAAGAGGATTCTCTAGTCCCAGTCAAGCCTTCAGATCACTCTAGTTTTGAGTTTTGAGTTTTCCAACTGAGGTCCCAGACACTGTGGAGCAGAGACAAGATGTTGTTGGAGGTGCTCTGTTATGAAGCCCTAGATGACTAACGCAGTGACTTACAGAGAGGGAATCCTTCCCCCGACCTTGACCTCATTAGCCTCTTACTCTTATTATTTGAGCCCACTCGGCTTTAGAATAAAAAGGGCAGAGGGGGACATTCTTGGTCCATGATGCCGACCCTACTAGGCGGGACGGGCCACCGGTAAGTGCCCTGCTAGGAACTCCCTTCAGGGCTCCTGCATCAAGCCTCTTAGCATATCTCAGTGCGTTGAGTGAAAATGAGAAAACCCAGCCAGGGCACTGGAAACCATCTGCACACAGAATGCTCCAGTCTAGCACTTACCTGAAGGTGGGTATAGTCAGCTCTAGAGGGTCAGCCTCAGAGACACACAACACTGAAGTGCAAAGTGGCAGGGGACCCTGTTCTTTTTAACAAGCTGTCTGGCACCTGCCTTCATAACAGCCTCTTGGAGGTCAGATTGTGTTGGACTCCAGTGTAAGTACCAGCCCCTATGGTGCTGAAAGAGCTCCCTACCCTTGACCCTGACCCTTACCACACTGCAGAGCAGGAGGGAAGTCCAGGGACTCTTCTGCGTCACAGCAAGAAAAGGCTGGAAACCAGAAGTGGCTGGAAGCTCACAGTGCAATTTCCCTCCACAGAGTGTCCCATGAAGACTCTGTCCCATCACCTTCTCTTGGGCTTCAGGGGTCTCCTCAACCATTAGTGGCTTCTGGAGAACTAAGCGGTGCCAAAGGGTTGTCAGCAAGGCTAAGGCATGCACAGGGGGGCAGGAAGAAAGGGAGAGAGGAAAGAAGCAACGGGGAAGAATAAGAACAGCAGAGGTGCCTATGCCAAGTCAGAGTAGCAAGAGACCCACAGTCTCGGGGAGTTTCCAGAGATGGTGCATGGGCCCAAGGTAACCTCTTTCCTCTTAAACATCTCCCTCTAGGACTCTGGAACCTGACCCCATTTCTCCCTCTGGCCCCATTCTCCTTCCTCTGTTTTTAAAGGGCTTCCTCCCAGGCCACCCCTGTTGACTGCAGGCTTTACCAATGTTGGGTGTCCCTTGTGAGGTCCCCTCTGAGCCCCAAGGCCACAGTGGTATGCAGTAGCTTATGAGCTGGGGAGAGCCAACTGTGTGCCCCTCTCCCCAACTCGGCATTCTGGGACAGCATACTGATAGCCAGAAATCGGCCATGGGGGAAATATTTACACCATGGGACTCAACACTACACACCAGGGCTCTTATTTTTGTGGGGAGCCAGTGGTTAAACACTTCCCAGTACACCCCTGGGCAGGGCCAGTGACAGGCCAAGATAAGGTGGGTCAGCCCAGATGAGGCCTGCCTGGTTACTCAGCTGACTGTTCCCAGTCACCCAGCAAACACACCACCAACAGCAGCTCAATTTAGCGTAGCTGTAGCCAGAGTGAGGGTTGCCTTCTGCCCCCATCCCACCTCTAGATGACAAGAAAAATTTAATACATACCCTTTCTAGTAGCTGTTTTTCCTAAATCCTGTGTTTAAGGAGATTTGACTCATATTTTTTGACACCAGAATCAAGAAGGGAAGTGACTTCCCTTTCCTGCTAGGCAAACTGAGGCAAGGGACATTGAAGTGACATTTCTCACGTTATATAGGTATCCAAAGTGTAAACCGGTTAACACCTGTCGTTTACTGCCTCTGCTTCAAATTTAAGATTAATACCCTGTGTTTGGCAACAATTCTATTTTCATTCCCTCCAAGCACTACTGTTAAAATTATGGTACACCCATGCAACAGAACACGGTGCAGATCTTAAACAAATGAAGTAAATCTATGTAATCTATGCTCTGAAAAAAAGAGCAGAGTATTTGTATACATATTTGCATATTTTTAACATACTGAATAGTATGTACATATCTATATAGGCTTATATATATATATACATCGAACATTTTGGAAGTTACCAGCAGAAACCTCAGAGTGGGAGCCAGAGTGATGTATATTTTATTGTTTTACTGTACACCCTTTGTTCTTTTTGACATTTTACCATGTGCAAGTACTACGTTCTCCATTTTTTTTAAAAAGCTAGTTAAAGAGGAACAAAAAATACTGCTGCCAAAAGCATCTTCATCACGCCCCTAGTCCTCTACTCTCTCTCTTCCTGAATCCAGCCAACCACTCCTCCACCCCATCTGTATCATAGTCAAGCTTGCCTTTGTTCCAGTTTCCAACTATCTGCTCCATCTTGCTCCTCTTTGGGGGGCTGCCATGAAGGTCACACAGCAGCCTGTCTGCCAGGCACGAAGGGGTACACATCCCAGATGCGTCCTTCTCTCTTATCTCCTAGAGACCAGCCAGTGTCCTTCTTGGCCTGAGGATTTCTGTTTGGCCCTAATTGATCAGAGAGAGATTCCAGGAATGATCCAGAACATCCTTTCTGGGTTAAAGCAACTAACTTTTGATCAAGTCAAAGGCAATATTCTTCTACATTGGGATCAGTAAACTCATGAAAACTAACACCCAGATGCAGTACGGGCAAAAATTACAATGATGCTGGGATTTAGATATTAACAGGAATGATCCATAGTGAGTTACTAATCTTATCGGGAACTATATAGGGAGAGGTAAAGAAGGATTAAACAGGCAAATGCCATTCCAGTTTTGTGAAAGATGAAAATAAGGTAAGTTCTGAAAAATATAAACAAATGAGCTTGGCCCAGATGTTGACCACTGGTTCAGTAAAAGGTAGACGTGTGATTATTTAGAGAGTGATACAGTGATCACTAGGTTTAAGTTTGGGATCTCAAAGAATAAACCCTGTCAGGCTGTTCTTGTTCCCTAACTCAGTGAGGTGCTGAGATTTTTTTAGATCAAACACAAGAGAGAGTAACTAAATTGCGTCAAGGCGCTTGATAGACTCTTTAATAAAATCCTTAGATCATGGGACAATGTGGGCTGAATGGATTAACTGATTTAATGGTTAACCCCTGAAGATGTTCATTAGTGCATCCAGATAACCTGCAGGAAGGATTTCTCAGGATCGGTACCAGAGCTCTGTTCTCCAACTAATCCTGTTCAACAGATTTACTAATAACTTGGATAGGGACACAGGAGACATGGTCATCAAATGTGTCCATGACTGCAATAAAAGAAAAATATTAAATATAAGTATTTATAATCCTCCCCCTTTCTAAAGGAGAAAGAAACTTTTGCTTAATATTGGGCATTTTTGTGCTTTAATAAGGCATTTTGGTGTTAACCTGGGGCACCACGCTGAGGAATGGAAGAGGTAAGAGAAGTTTAGCTGATTTAACATTTGAAAATACATGGAGTGCTCTAGAAAGAAAAAGGATTTGGTAATGAGAGAAAAAAAAAAAAGCAGCAGCCTGGGGAGGGTGGGGGGTGGGCAGGGGTGGTTGGTGAGGATGAGAGCTGCTGGCTAGGGGGCAAGGCTATCCTGATGGGGACTCCTGAGGCACATGAGCGTCAATCACAAAAAGAGGGGGTTTTAGAAAGTCTTTCAGAGTATATGATGTAATTCTTTCTTTTGATGCCTCCTCAAAAGACCATCAGTATAGAACTTTGTAATTTTTCCATGGTTTGAAAGGGTTGATTTTGCATTTATCTGGGATATTTTGCATTTATTGGGTGCCATGGATCTTAAGGCAGAATCAAGAAGAACCTGTTTTATTCAGGCGACAAGTGTGTGATCAAAGCTCAGCAGCATAGAATACACTGTCTGTATTCAAAAGTAATTTTGTGTGCTAAAATTATGGGGAAATTTTAACAAAATGAAGTGTAACGTGGATACAACCAAGGTCCTATAGATAAGCATAGAAAGAACTTTGTAAATACAGGATTGAGGAAATGTGACCACATTTTTTTTCAAGTCGGAGCTAAAGTTGACAATAGGCTACCAATGTGAGTCAATGGTGAGATGCTGCCAAAGCCAATGAACTTAGAAGCTCTATGAATAAAGGACAGAGTCCCAAAGAACATGCGGTGATAGTCCTGCTCTACTTTGAGATAGCTAAACTATACCCAGATTATTGTATATGGTTCCAGGCCCTGCACTTTAAGAGAAATCTGACCACATTCAAGAAAGGGTGGCCAAGCCCAAAAGGAACTTAAAACCTTGTTATAGTTGGAACATTCAAAGGAATCGGTGATGTTCAGCTTCAGGAAAGTAAGACTCAAGGGAATGTGAGAGCTTCAAATTTTTGAAGGGCTGTCAAAAGGAAGAATTGCTGCGTTAGCTCTATATAACTTCAAGATATCAAAGTAGGATCGATGAATGGAATGTATCCTATGCAGAGATATTTTGGCCCGATATAAAGAATATCTTCCTAATGGATATCTTGAAAGACAGAATAGATTTCCTTGGGTGGTAGTGAGTTCTCCATCACTTGGAGAACAAGGTGCTACTTAGGTGAAGACGGGAGTTTGGATGAAAAGACCTCTGATGTCTTCGAGGGTCTGAGGTTTTAGTGGTTACGTGCTTGTTGCTGAATCCTCCACACCGTGGGCTTTGTGTTGACCCAGTAAATATTTACTGAATTGAACTGTAATGCATTTGGAGAAATATCTAGGGAAGCTAATGTCCCACTCAAGACCAACAGCAGGGAAGGAAGTCAAGGATGAAATCAGAAATATAGTCAAGTCAAAGAGTGGGATGAAGAGAATGAGGAGACACAGAACTGCATGAAGCCGGGCCTCCTCCTTGCTCTGTCCTGTGCACCTCATTCACCAGGTATACTCTCCTTTGCCCAGCACAGGCATATATGGAACCTTATCATTTGTCCAGTGGAGGTTCATATAATTCAGCCTTCTGGATTTTCACTGTTTCCCTTTGGCTTTCACATCTTCCCCTGAGTCCTCAGTCTTTCCTTTTGTGTGCTCGGATTGCTTTTGTCCTTCTTCCTACTAGGCATCCTCTCCCTATGTCGAGGGGGGTTCTTTCCATCCCTCTCTCCCTAACCCATTTAGCCTCAGAAGCTCCCCACAGCCCCTAAGGGCCTAAAAACCAGGCCAGGGGTCCCAGTGTCTCAGAAAGATCACAGGTAACAGGCTCAATGTCAACTCGTGTCATCTCGTCCCATAGAATGTAAACCTGGGCGCTGGACAGGCTTTTCGTCCTACATCTACGTATGCTGTGGACACTGGACAAACTATAAATAATGACTACTCTTTCATCCCTTTGTTTGTCTGAAATGATCTGAATAATGGCATTCTTCTCTCTCTCCTGGGGAAATTATTCCATCATCATATGCGCCTCTCTGTGAAGGAATGTGTGTTTGCTCCTTCTGCAGGAGTTCCAAATTTCCAGCCTAAATGTCCCTTTGCCATTCCTAATTAAGGGAGTGATTCCTTACTCCCATATTGCGATCAGTATTTTTGATAGCCTCATCATTTCCTTCTGCAAATAAAATGGAAGCATCCCATCTCTTTCCCTCCAGTATTTTCATCAACACCTTTCAGGTATGGTCATCCTTTCCTGATTCTTTATGCTGATTCAGGCATAAATACTACATAAAGAGAGAATACATCTTAAGAAAGGAAGAGTGAAATGATAATCATAATAATGATAAAGATATCTCCCAAAGATCAAAACAGATATTACAGATTTTTGTGGAACTATAAAGGTTTCTTTTTTTTTTTAATTTCACTGTAATTGGAGAGTGAAATATGCCAAGGGGATATTTTGTGTAACTCATATCATGTTTAAAATTATCCATTCAAAAAACATTTATGCCTACCATATGTCACTGGGCTACGGATCAAAGCTGTTTCAGGCACAGTCCCTACCCTTAGGGGTTTTCAGGTGAATGGAGAACAACACAGTCAACAAAGAAGTGCACTAATATGTTATCAACGCTAAGATAAAAGTCTTTACCACGTAGTGTGAGATTGGAAGGGAGAGAGTGTCATTCAATTCAGAAAGCAATTATTGACTCTGATCATAACACCATATTAAAATTACAACTATTTCTTTTTTTTTAATAAAAGTGTCTCTGCTGTTACAATATTTTTAAAAGAAGGCTCATCTAAATGAGAAATAATAACAACACTAATATATGTTCTTCTAAGTTAGGATTTTAAATTATGGAAAGTTCATGATGGTACAATTTTATATAGCACTTTATATGTATAGAGTTGCTGATTGCTTTACTTTTAAGTACGCCTATTTCATAAATACTGAAATATCCCTCTGGGGGACAAAACCAAGGATTCAGATGAGCAGGTACCATTCATTCTTTCCTGTTTTTTTTTTTTTTTAATTTTAAAGATCTTATTGGCTTTATTCAGTGATTCATGAGTTAAGCAGCATCCAATCTAATAGATACCAAGGCGGTTACCATTCATTCTTTCTTTTATTCATTTGTTATATGAATATATTCTGATCTCCTACTAGTTGCCAACTTCTAGGTGCTGGGCATACAGTGGAGCTCAAGACAGACTGGCTCTCTATTCTTGTGCCCTGTGGACGGAGACAAGAAGGAACACGTTGAAAGAACGAACAAGATAATTTCAGGTAGTGGTTAGTTTTATGAAGAAAATTAGAACATGGTACTGCAGGGGGTGAAAGTACACAGGTTAGGAAAGACTTCTCCAAGGTGGTAACATCTGAACTGAGGCTTGAAGGACAAAAAGGAACCAGCTACGTGAAGATGTGGGCAGCCAGTACAAGGGCCCTGAAGTGGGTCATAGCAAAAGAATAAAACTCGCTTCCAAAGAAGACAAGCTTTGAGAACCATGAAAGGGTGGGTGTGGGCAGAACTGTCCAAGAGAAAGAAAGAGAACATGCCATTATAAACACACAAACACACACAGAGTAATACAACTGGAAAAGATAAAACAGTAAAGAGTCAGGAAAATAGCGCAGAGTTCTAAAAAGAGGTTTAGGTCATGTGACTTCTTATGCCATATGAATCAAGCCTGGTTCCCAAAAAAAGTTAACATGTGAATTGAAGCGCAGAAAGAAACTGACAAATTAATGAATTGAGGATGGAAGATACTGATCAGAATTGTAGAATGGAGGAGACTGTGTCTGCAAGTAACAAAATATCCATCTAGCTGTTTAAGCAGTGAAGACATTTAATATCTCACAGGAGCAGCCTGGGGGTAAGTGGCTCTTGGTCCAGTGCAGGCACTCGGTGAGGTTACCAAGGAGCCAGTCTCTTTTTGCTTTGTGGATGTCTCATCTTTAGCAAGTTGGCTTTTTGCCCCAAAACTCATTCCCTCATGGCCAAAATCAGCTCCAAGCAACCCCTCGCACAATCATATTTAAGACGCACGAGAAGAAGTGCTGGGGGCTCTTCTAGAGCGGCTCTCCCTTCTAACAGCAGGTGAAATTGCTCAGAACACTCTCTCATGTCTGAGTGACTAGAACTGGGTCACATGGGCACTCCGAGCTTCAAGGGAAGCTGGGGAAATGAGTGTCTAGCAAAGAGGAATGGGATCACTGGCACTGATTTGGACTGATCAAGATTCAAAGAGTCATCCCCTGCAGATTCGACCAACATGGAGAGATTTGGAACAGAAAAAGGAGGGAATAGTGAACCCCTGGAATGCAGGGCTGTTCATCCGAGCCCACAAGAGGTTAGGAGGACAGAAGGAAGGGATGCCGTGTAATGTAAAGACCTTGGATCTGGAGTCAGAAGATATGAGTTACAATCCCAGCTCTGAGCAAATTACTAAAACAATCTCAGCTACTAACAAAATCTCTCAACCATAGCTGCGAGGAGCAGAAACTGTCAGATCCCCAAGACTCTACGGAGATTCAAGGGAAAAGTCTCATAACTTCTATTTCTTTTTCTTGTTCTTTTAAAATATATACAGTTGTTCAGATATTATACATAATACAATAGCAAAAATATATAACTTATGAATAAATAAATGTACATATATCGGTACTGCTCAAAAATTTACGATTTTTAAGGAAAAAGAAAACAGCTTGGAAATACTTTTCGAAGAACAGAGTGCATATGAAGCACTTACCATAGGTTTGGATGTACATTGAGCCCTCAAAAAAGGCTCGTTCCCGTGCTGCCTTTCAGATGTTTCAGGATTGCCATTTTTAATGGCAAGGGCAGACATCTGTCCCAGGGCCTCCCAACTCCACTCTCAAAATGCCACACACCATGTGCTTTCTCGGCACCTCAAATCTCTCTCCCAGGAAACAGGATTACAAGCAACGTGCTGCTCAAGCAGCTCCCAGGAGTCCTTATTACGTTATTACGTAGCTCCCCGAACCCCTGGCATCCCCTTCTCTTTCCACCTGCTGTCTGTCTTTTGAATGTTTGGGGCTGGCGGGCACTTCCGTGAAGGGGCGAACAAGGGGAGGAAGGGAAGCAAAGCCAGGGAGGGGACGTGGCAGCACGTGAAGTGAAAGGCCCCCCTGGGAGGGGGCGGTTAAAACACAAATGAGGCGTGGGGAGTTTCCGTGCAATTCATTTCTCCCCGTGAACCCTGCCAGCCATTAGCATGGACAAACGCGAAGTTGCTGCATCTCCCTCCCATCTGCCTTCATCTTTCTCTGCAGGCGCTCAAGGCGCTTTAGGAAGCAGATCCTCTCCTTCTTCCTGCCAGCTTTCCCTCTGTGGGGGGCAAGAGACAAAGCCGGGAGTGGGGTGCAGGAAGGGAAACAGAGGCACAAGGTCACTCAGTGGCTCAGCTAGAATACACCCAGGAGTCCTGACACCCCATCAGAATCACTTTTCTCACAGAAAGCACAAAGATAAGACCTCCTTTATAAATACGAGGTCTTTTTAATATTATCCTTTGCCAACAGTTCTGCCAGCTGGGCAGGCTTTGTTCACTTATTTAATTTAACCTTTCCCTCCCCCCCACCCCCCCCCCCACAAAAAAAGCTTCTGGGTTTGCCTTTAAAAACCCACATTAAATGCTCACTTAATGATTTGACCGGCTCCCCTTTAGCTCCCTTTAAACGAGCTGCCAATAAAGGAATAAACTTGCTGAGGAAATAAGAAATCAGCCTCCTGAACGGTGCAGCCTCTTCTGCCGCTCTTGTCCAGGCTGAAGCCCCCTCCAATGAATTGAGAGATAATGCTAATGGAATTATACATTGTGACTGGATCAGGGGCTGCCACAGGAAGATAAATACCAAAGCAAGGCTAAGGCATTTAATGAAAAATACCCCCATACATGTCCTTTTCTTTTTTTTCCCCCTTTCAGGAAAAAAAAGAAAAAAAGAAAGAAAAAACCACAAAAACCTGAGGCCTTGGTTTACCACATGTATTACTTCACTCGCTTCGATGTCGCTATTATTCCAAATCATTTGGATTAGGGGCGGTCCCACAGACACACATCTGAAGGCAGATTAAATTAGAAAGAGCGACCCATCCAAAAGATGTTTACAGAGCCACCAATGACACCATGGCAAACCTCTCAGAAGATAAACTGTACGCGGATTAATTCAGGAAGATGAGAGAGCGCTTATCGGTTTTGTTTAGGCTCGATTTTAACAAGATAAAACTGTTGGGCCCTGTGATCTGCCGCTGGAGCAGCTGTTTACCACACAACCGACATGGAACATGGGCTGTCACGGAATATAGATGAGCCTGAGGTGGCCGGCTGGTGGTCACCTCCTTGCCCTGCTCACCCCGGCTCCATCCAGGTTGGGTTGGTGAGGCTCGCAGAGCACAAGTCGGAGGTCCTAGCTCAGACCTGGGTCCAGAACCACATCCGCATAATGGTGGCCTGTCATCTTTTGGGCGTCACAATGTGTTTCGATTCGTTCTAAAATTAAGGTGAACTTAGGGACACCTCTCCAGGGGTGACACTGGGTGTTCTTTCTGTACATAACAGAGAAAGATTCTGCCTCTCTTAAAAATGGAACTTCCTAGAAGAACACCAGGGACTCACAGGAATGGGAAGCCAGGGAGCTGTGGAGGGTGACCAAGGAGGAGGCCCAGTAAAGGCCACCCCACAGGAAGAGGTTAGTCTGCATGCTGCTGTGGTTGAATATCATGGCATCGCTCATTCCAGGGACAAGGCCCAGGAGAATGGGTCTGACAGACTGAGTCTGAGGCATGCGTCCCCTCTGGCTCACTGGAGGTAGGAGGAGGGTCTGCCCTTTCAGTCCTGAGAGTGGGAAACAAGTACTATCTGCCCAGGACGTGCCACCCAATAGGAGACTTCCCACAAAGAAGATCAGGTGCTAAAAAAAAAAAAAAAAAGAGGTTGAACGATGGGCACCCCAAAAGTAGCAAATGGTTCATACAGTAGGGCTGAGAAAAACATGCTTGGGATCCCTTGTATAGTCTGAGAATCAGATAAGAGATGGCTTGCAATAAAATGAAAAGAGCTCTTGAGGGTGACTCAGGAGACCCAGTCCTAGGTGTGGGTGCCCATACCAGGCGAGTCTATTGAGCTGAGGCCAGCCTGTTTCCCTCTAGCTCAGTGCAATGGGTTGAATTGTGTCCCTCCAAAATTCATGATAAAGTTCTAACCACCAGTACCTCTGAATGTAAACTTAATCGGGAAGAATGCCATTGCATATGTAATTCGTTAAGGCAAGGTCTTACTGGAGGAGGGTGGGCCCCTAATCTACTTTGAGCGGTGTCCTTGGAGGGGAAATTTGGACGCAGACACAAACACAGGGAAAATGGCATGCCCTCCATAGTTAGAGCTAGCTGCCACAAGTCAAGGCACTACGAAAGCTAAGAAAGAGGCCTGGAACAGACCTTCCTATAGCACCTTCAGAAAAAGCTGACATCTTGCTCTCAGGACGTCTAGCCTCCAGAGCTGGGAGACAATAAATTTCTGTGAAGCCATGTGGCTTGTGGTACTTTGTCACAGTAGGCCTAGGGTACTCGTGTACTTGTCTTCTATGAGGGGAGTGCTTTGGACTAGGTTTGTGACTTTCACACTGTGTCTTGACTTCAACTGGAATGTCCCCAAAGTCCTGGAAATTCTTGGCAGCACTGTTTGAAAACCATGAGGCCAGGCAATCTCCAAGGTCCAGCTCTCTCTAAATTAAAGCCCTTTTCAGTTTCGGCAAAGGAATGTTGCAGATTTTGAAAAGGATGGTCCAGGGACATTTACTTCCCTAGCTGTGAGGACAGCCCAGTCCCTTGATTGGCCCCATGAAGCTCTCCATAACACACACTCCTGCCATGCTTCATCAGTCAGTGAGCCCAGGAGGATGAGACCCCTTCACCCAGAGGCTAGTTTGCAAATTTCTTGGTCTAGACCAGGGGCACTTCCACTGAGACACATGTATTTTTGCTGGACTCGGGTCCTGGAGACTCAGTCCCATTCTGGACCTTCATCATCCCCTTGAGTTCCCCAGGGGATCCAGCCCACTGAAAGATCCTATGAGCTATCTCCTAAAGCTACCTCCTTCCCAAAGCCCATGTCATTTTAAAAGCTGTAAAGGGCTGCATTCACAACATCCGGACAGCAGAGGGGAAAACTTGTCCACCTGTAGTTGCCCAACCTGATTCTGCTCCAGCATCAGGAGCTTTGTAACTCATACGGGGAGGGAGGTCTCCAAGAGACAAAGTAAAAGAGGCTGCCATTCTTTCTCCCCCCAAGTGTTGTATAAAATTGTTTCATACCTACATAAACAGTATAAAAAATATTCAAATGAACCCATGGATGCCTTCCACCTATGCCCAATAGTTGTCATTCTGATACATTTGTAGACATCATGAAATTTCACTTCAGATACTTTGTCATACCTCTCTTGAGAATGAAACATTGTTTTACTTAACCGCAGGACCATTAATCGCACATACCAAAATTAGTAACTCCATAATGTTATCTAACATCAAGTCTATATTCAATTTTTTCCATCATCTCAAGGAATGTATTTCATAGTTTGGGTGTTTACATTTTTTTAAAGATTTTTATTTATGAGAGAGAGAGAGAGAACGACTGGGGAGGAGAGGGTGAAGCAGACTCCTTGCTGAGCAGGGAGCCTGATGCGGGGCTCAATCCCAGGACCCTGAGATCATGACCTGAGCCGAAGGCAGACTGGGCCACCCAGGCGCCCTGGGTGTTTATTTCTAGTCAGGATGCAGTCACAGTACAGGCTGCATTTGGTTGTGGTGTCTGTTTGGACTCCTTTAATCCACGCTAGTTTTCCATCTCCTTTCTGCCATGACGCCGACCTTTTGAGGAACCCAGGCTGATGGTTTCATGGAATGTTTTATATTCTCAAACTATCTGATTGTTTCTTCATGGTGTTGTTTGATTTGTCCCTCTATCCCCTGGAGGCAGCCGCCATCTTAACTGACCGAAACTTAGGGTGGACTTAGTTAAGGGAGACACAGGACTAAATGCTTCTGTTTGAGGTCCTGCTGAGCGGCTGCCCTGGGATGGCTGGAAGGCTGTTCTGCCCCTCCCTCTCTGGACCAGATTTGCCTCTGGGGTCTGAGGGAACACAGCTGGAAACACACATGCAATGCCACAGAAGATTCCAAAGATGTAAAGGTTTCTTGGTGATTTATGTCTCTTTAATTACGGGCTTTTATGCTTTAATTAAAAAGTTACAGAATTTGCCTTTACTTCTGAAAAATGTGTTTATGGTTGACTGCCTGAGTGAATTAAACAGTGTCAGATCCCTGGGTTGGCTCCATGCTAGACTCCTAGAGCTCATTTTCAGGGTAGGCGGAAGGAGGTCAGTGAGAAACACCATTAAGAAGAAAGGCTGTGACAACTTTTCATTACATTTTGATGATCATGCGATAATTTTCCATGATAAATCATCTCATTACATCTGCAAATTTGGAGTCAGAGTCTAAATGCCATGGTCATGGAAAGCAATAACAACAACAAAAACAACCAGCACTGCGAAATGGCTTAAAGGGATTCACCTCCTAGTTGAGGAAACAGAATAAAAGTTTATGTTTTATTACTAGTTATCTGATTGGGTCTCAGGTCACACTATGGGTGGTGCAAGATTGTATGGAGCTTGAACGTGGGCTCTCTGGGTAGTCTGAAGCCAACATCGGCATCTACCCCAGGACCTCGATGTGGCCCCAGGCTGGCTTGTTTTCTGGGTCATTTGCCCAGTTTCTGTGGGCTCAGCTCAGATATCTTCTACTCCCTAGACTGGATTATCACCCTTTGCCTTTGCATTCCCATTGCATTTATTTTTAATATTTTTCTCTCTATCCTTCTTTGAATTACATTCTTTATGCCACATCAGTCTCTTCCACTAGTGTGTTGTCTCTGCAAGCTCAGCTCCCAGCCCCCATCCAGATAGAAGTCACTACACCATGATCTGTGTCCCCACTCTACCATGACCAGGATTATTCCAAAATACCTAAATCACTTTATTCCACCTTTTAAATTAAATATGTCTATCTCCTTCTACTGCATTGTAAGTCCTGATGACCACAATTTGATTACCACTCTTCTACTCAACTAGACTGTAGGTCAGAGAATTAAATCAACAATACCCCATTCATTCCTGCCATGGTCTCTCCCCATTCATTCATTCATTCATTTCTTGTATTTATTTATTCCCTTTATTCCCATTCCCATCTTGTTACCTTGATCATTGGCTACCATTCTAATGAAGTGAATGAGGTTCTTTTGTTTACATGCATTCTTATGAAATGTATATATCTTTATGCATATGGAATTTTTATTTCCATAAATATACAATGTCATATGCTTCATGATGTTTTCTAGAATTTCATATATATACACAGAATTATATATATATCTAGAATCTTATATATTTCTAGAATTATATATATATATTTCTAGAATTGTATATATATATAAATAGAAACATGCTGTTTCTTATAAATTCAGTAGAATGAAACCTTAAAACGAACTGAGTCTGGATTTGGAGGGGGGAAAGGGGTCTTTGGTTACCACTCCAATTTCTTTAATACTTACTGGTCTAATTCCAGTCTCAAATTTTTTTCTTATTAACTTATATTTCCTAAAAATGTATCCATTACATCTATTGTTACATCTAGTACTATTCACAGTATGCTTATTATTCTAATCTCTCCTTTGTCTATAATTATTTCTTCTTTCATTCCACTTTTATTTATTTGTATCTTCTGTCTTTTGTCTTGATCAGTCTTTTCAGAGGTCTATTTTACTAATGATATCAAAGAATTAGCTTTTGGCTTTGTTAATCTTTTCTATCATGTTTTTTGTTCTCAATTTTTTTTAAAGATTTTATTTATTTATTTGACAGAGAGAGACACAGCGAGAGAGGGAACACAAGCAGGAGGAGTGGGAGGGGGAGAAGCAGGCCTTCTGCTGAGCAGAGAGCCCCGATGCGGGGCTCCATCCCAGGGCACTAGGATCATGACCTGAGCTGAAGGCAGACGCTTAATGACTGAGCCACCCAGGTGCCCCTGTTCTCAATTTTTAAAAATTCTTTTTCTATTATATTTATTATTTCATCTATTCTTTCTTTGGATTAGCTCCATACATTTTTTTTTTTTTTTTTACTTTCTATCTCCAGAGCTGAGCATATACTTAGTACACAGAAGCTTTTTATCAAACGTGTATTGAATAAATGAATAGATTGTAAATACCTTGAGATCAGATAATATGTCTTGTCCATCTTCTTCGTCCTCAAAGCACTTACTCTACCACCTACCAAATAAGAGGCCTCAGTAAATACTGAGAGAATATTTGCTGAGGGAATAGTTAATATAAAGAAATATACTCCTTCCTAAAGGAAGCTCCAGAATTCATCTACTTCAGACTTCAGATTAAAAAAAAAAAAAGACATTTCTGATAGTGTTGTAGAAACCATTAGTAATATTAGTAATCTTCTATTCTTTTCTTCTTTTGTGATAGAACCACTAATCTTAGCTAGGCACACAACCATCTAGAATAAAGACCACATGATTAAGTTCTGGCGAATGGCATATAAGTAAAAATGGTGGGTTCAACCTGAGAAAGTGTACTTCAAGAGAGGAGATGTGCCTTTCTTCTTCCCCTTTCTTCATCTTGCCTTCTGGAATGTGGATACAATGGTTGGAGTTCCAATAATTATAATGGATCAGGAAATCACCTTGGGAATGGAAACCCACATGACAAAGGAACGAGATAAAGTGTCTGGGTCCCTTGCACCAGGAAGCCTCGATGGCAGCCCCAGATGAATGCTTTTGGACTTCTTTACAAGACAGCAAATTCTTATCTCGCTCAAGATACTATTTAGGGTCTTTTCTTGGGGTGGAGGGAGTTTCTGTCACATGTAGCTGAACATATTAACCGATGATAATACAATTAGATTAGTAACCAATTCACTGGGCACATGCTGATCCTTTTCCTCACACAACAAAGACCTAAGAAAGAAGGTGATGTTAAAATGCTCAGGTCACACATGGGAAAAGAAATGAGGGCACCAATGAGACGAAGACTCGTCTCTCATTCTTACTCAGATCTTAACTTACTGGCCAAATTGACCTCTTTAGAAAAGGGCTGCTCCCAAAGCTTCTTAACACAGAAAAATGTAAGATTTCTCATGTGAATTCCCAAATATATGCAGCCCTAGTGACTCCCTGGGCATGTTCCAGGTAAACCTCAATTTTTCAGACTCTGGTACGATTTTTCTCAGGCTTGACTCTGGCTAACTAGGTAATTGGGTTCCCAGTTCTTTTCAAGAAGGTCAAACACAATTACGAAAATATGAAAGCTTTGTTCAGTCTACAGAGCTGATGACCTTGACTATCAAAGTATTGCTCTACCTGTTTCTACATGAGTTGTAGTTTGGGATCCACACTCAGCATGGCTTGGCACACTTCAGAGCAAGCTTTGCGGATGATACCTGCATGCTCTATAATCTATAAAATCAAATGGCCATGTTGCTTCTGTCTCACCACCAGCTTTTTTATGTCCTTATGATCTCCTTGTTGTTACTCAAGTCTTCTAGGAGTACTTTTTCTTAAGTGGCATCATTCTCAATGGCCACCATCAACATCAGCTCTGGATTGACCCCAGAATCCTACAAGAAAGGAATAGGCAATTCTAGGTCCAAACAAGGGTTTATATCTCCTGGATACCAGGACCTGGATATGTAATGCAAAGAATCCAAAATCCCAGCTAAAGTCTGCTTTTGGGGATTGGTCCAGAAGAGGGGAGTTCAAAGGAGTAAGAATGGCTTTGGGGTCCTAAAAGGGAGCAGCCTCTGACCCAGACATCTCACCAGTAGAGAGGAAAAGAAAGAAAATGATATTTTCTGGGTGCTCTCCACGTGCCACACACTGAGTCAGGCACTTTCCCATACATCTATTATTGAATCTCTTGTTCAGTTGGAAGGCAGAGTAATGCAAAGGTTAAGCTCTTGGGTGAGTTACTAATTTCTCTGAGATTCATGTAAAAAAGCAGTAAAATAGTTCTTACCTCATAAGGTTGATATGATCTAGGTGTTTAGAACAGTGCCTGTCACATAGTAAGCTTTCAATAACTACTTGCTGGCTGTTATCACTAATCATCGCAATGACACTTTGAAAGGGGTTTTATTATGGCCCCTTTGAAGCTATGGGATGTAAGAATCAGAGACTTAAAATAACCTTCCAGGGTCAACTGCTAATAAGCGGAAGAATGAGGATTCAGACCCAGGTTCATCCAACTCCAACCTCCTTACTCTTTGCTCCAGTCATTTTCCAGAAAGCTAACCCTTCCCTAGATGACTGTTCTAAGCACAGTTTAGCACTCCTTATTTTAAAAAAGTACTTGCTGTCAGGGTCACTAATATGGCTAGTGGTTGTGGCACTCAATGAAAATGGACCATTGATCATAGCCCTCTCCCCTCTGATGACAAAATCAGCTGAGATATAAAGTTAAACAAGAATAAAAATATTGAGAGTTTTTTTCCACTGGTAAGAGCAGAGGACACAGTTTAGACCCAAGGCCAAAACAGTCTTCCAACTCTTTCTTCCCATGTCCCAACCCTGGTACTCACACACAGGGGAGGTTTGGGTCTACAGATCAGACAAGTAGCAGCCACCAGCATGGTTGCCATGAACGAGGACCTGTCCCCCATCTTAGCCAAGACATTAAAATCCGTCCCTGACGCAGATCTTGCCCCATGGGGACATGGACAAAGAATGTCAGACTCTCACCATCTCACCTGTCAGTGGAATCCAGCCCCCCTTGAAGGAGCCAGTGAGAGGTAGAAAGAAGCTTCCTTCTGATCCTTTCAGGGAGTGCTGATAGAATTCTATGAACCAGGGGTGCCTGGGTGGCTCAGTCAGTTAAGCATCCGACTCCTGATTTCAGCTCAGGTCATGATCTCAGGGTCGTGAGACTGAGCCCCATGTTGGGCTCTGCGCTGGGCATGGAGCCTGCTTAAGAGTCTCTCTCTCCCTCTCCCTCTGTCCCTCCCCACCCTGCTCCTGCTCACTCTCTCTTTCTGAAAAACAAAACAAAACAAAGTGAATTCTATGAACCAGAAGAAACATGGAGCAAGAGAATCTCTCCCTTACCACCCTACCATAACCAAAAATTCCCAAGGCATATTCCATCAATGATCACTTATAAATAATCAATAAAAAATAAAAGAAATCCCACAAGCACCCAGAAAAGAGCTCTTAGTCTTGAAAGGAATGCATTCATTATATTTTCATTCCTTTCTACACCATGTTTTTATTCTTCGCATAGTTTGCTGGTTTCGATGTTCTTTCAAGTAGCTCCCACACTAATGGGATTGGTAATTTAAATGTCTCAAAGAAACAGCACAGACCCCTGGGATTTGTATTCTTTTGCTTGGGGAAAAAAAAAAATCAAATGGACTGCAGAGAGTTAGGTGGAATTAATCCCACCCTGGGAAGAGAGAAGCCACGCTGCTTCAGCCTCTTGGTTTATAAGGTCACGAGAATCCCTTGTTGGGAATGATTCCCAGGTAAAGCACTTCAGCCCAGCTACTCTGCAGCCCTGCATTGCAGATAATCCAGACAGTGACTGTGTCTGTTCTCTGAGCAGAAGCTTGCTTCACTGACCTCCCCTA
Organism: Zalophus californianus; assembly: GCF_009762305.2. Taxonomy (NCBI): domain Eukaryota; kingdom Metazoa; phylum Chordata; class Mammalia; order Carnivora; family Otariidae; genus Zalophus; species Zalophus californianus. Next base: position 86,232,644 of record NC_045606.1, read on the forward strand.
AGAGGATTCCGGTACCAGCTCTGGCTGCAGGAAGAAGTTGGGGAGTCCAGCCCCATTATGTGCCAATTCTGCGACCACCTTCAGGAGAAGATTCAGCCTTGCAGGTAAACATCTTGGATAGAGAAACACCAGCTGAAAATACAGTCTCTGCTAGAGGAGAGGGCCCCCATGCCCCAGGACCCAGCTCATCCAGCATGTAGGAAGGTAGGGCCAACATTAGAACTTGGGAGGTGGACCACCAACTGGCACCAAATACACTAGACCCCCAGCTGTGAGGTTGGTGTCCTTTGATACATTTTCCTTGGGGGTGGTTTTGTGTTTTTTAGGATATAGCACACAAATGAGTCCATCTTTGGCTACCAATTAATTCTGGCCTTGAGCAAATCACTTAACTGTGAGCCTTGGTTTCACACAGATCTAAATTAAAACCCTGAATCCACTACATGGACGTGGATGATGACTTTGAGCAAATTACATGATCACTTTGAGCCTCAGTTTCCATACCAGTATATTGGGAAGGTTAATGCATATTTTGCAAGGTGGCAGTAAGGATTTAAAAGATTACACACACAAAGTGCATAGCAGACTATTTGGTTCTATGGGGTTCTGGATTGGGTTGTCTGCCCAGCTGTGTCCATCTCTGTCCACCACCCTCTTCTGAGAAGTCCCCCTGGTGTCTCCAGTCTGCATGGTCCCAGGGATGGCTCCCAGGATATGGGCTCCACTACCTCTCTGTGGTCCGGGGTGGGCCCCTAACCTAAAGCAGGCCAATAGGAGTCCCTTCCCCCAAGATCTGACACTGGATATGTGCAGAAAGTGATAGGTCTCCCTCTGGAGAGAGGACCCCGCATACCCACGAGTTTAGGAACTGATAGGGACTCTCTGCTCTGCCAAGCAGGCTGGAGCAGCTGGAGAAGCTAGTGTTCAAACGGAGAGAGAGAAGAGGAGAAAAGAGACCATTCAGATGACATTCCAATCCCCTAGATTATCCCTGCCCCTGGGCTCCATGAAATTCACACCCCTGTGCGTCATAATAAAGTTTTTTGTTTTTGTCAAAGTTAGCTTGGGCTGGTTCTCGTTATGTACAATACAGAAGAATCTTAATAATCTGGTAAACAGTTGTTATTCAATAAACAGTAAACCGTTTATACCGTTACACAGTAAACAGTTTACACCATTATATCAAATGACAGAACCGGTTGAGTGAAGCCACAGATTCTGCCCTGCTCTCCCCGTCTCTTATGTGAAATATTTATCTACTGGGAACCCCACCCTATACCTATCTCCTTCTGCAATTCTGACTCAAACTTATCATTATTCAGTAATTTGTTCGTTTGATAAGCTGTTTCTCTGTATAAGGGCAGGGACCATGACAGACCTCTATTTCCGCGTGCAGATGGGCACGTCTCCCATCCCTCTCCCCCAGACACAACTTGCTTACACAAGACTGCCCCTGGCCGCAGCCACTTCCTGGGACCAGGCCACATGAGCCTGGATTCCCCTCCTATCTCAGCCCTTGTTGGCCCTTCCTTTCTTAGCTGGCAGTGTAGAGCAGTCCAGCCTCAGCACCAACCAAGAAAGGGGGGACTCTGAGAAACAACCTGAGGGTTTTAGAGGGGATGGTGGTAGGGGGATGGGTTAGCCCAGTGATGGGTACTAAGGAGGGTACATTCTGCGTGGAGCACATGCAAACAGTGAATCATGGAACACTACATCAAAAACTAATGATGTAATGTATGGTGATTAACATAAAATAAAATTAAAACAAAACAAACAAAAACAAAATAAATAATAAAATAAATTAAATAAATAAAAAAATAAAAGGGGGCTTTTAAGAGGCAAGCTCCCCAGGTACTCAGAATAAAAATAGCTAATGTGCAGCCCCCACACTGAGCACTCCACCGGAATCATCTCATTTAATTCCCACAACAATCTGAGACTGGCACCATTATTATCCACATCTCACTGACGAAAAAGCTAAGGCACAGAGAGGATATGTATTAATTCAAGGTCACACATTTAGGAAGTGGCAGGGCTACATCCCAATCTGTGCTGTGAAATGCTAAGGTCCATGGGCTTTACCTCTTCACCACACTAAATGATGAACCTTCAAGCTTGGCTTTGATTTTGTGCATACACTACACAGATAATGCTAAGACTAAGTGATGGCCGTAAGAATTCAGAGAGGGGATCCAGGATGGACCGATGGAGTGATAATAGCATCAGAGAAGATTGGGGACCAAAGCACAACTGGACTTTGGCCCTGGAGAAGGGGTAAGGGACGTGAGAGATGGTGGAAAGGCCAAAAGCCCGGAGGTATGACTATGCATGGAGGGCTTGTTGGGAAGCAGGCAGGTAGCATTGGTAGATGTGAGCAAGTTCTGGAAACAAGAGGAAGTTGGGCAGAGAGTTGGGACTTAGTTTGGCCAATAGGTTGAATTGCGCCCCCACCCTCAAAGATATATTCAAGTCTTAACACCCAGTACTTATGAATGTGACCTTATTTGGAAATAAGGTCCTCACAGATGTAATCAAGTTAAGATGAGGTCATACTGGATTAGCATGGACCCTAATCCATCATGACTGGTGTCCTTATAAGAAAAGGGACATTTGGATGCAGAGAGACACCCAGAAAGAACACCATGTAAAGATGGAAGCAGATTGGAGTGACACAGCTACAAGCCAAGAAACACCAAAGATTGGTGAGCATCGCTGGAAGCCAGAAGAGAGAGGCAAAGAATGATCCTCCTCTAGAGCCCTCAGAGGGTGCATGTCTGGGCTGACAACTTGATTTTTAACTTCTAGTCTCTAGAGCTATGAGATAATAAATTTATGTTGTTTTAAGCCACCTAAATTGTGAAGCTTTGTTATGTCAGCCTTTCTGAATAATAGAATGTATATATTTGGTCTCCGCCCCCATTGCTGGCATAGAGTTCCTAAAACCATTCTAAGTCCCTAAGTGATAAGAGTACTAGGAGCATCTTTTATTCTATTATTTGGTCTTTGACCCTGGTTCCCGGCACAGGACTCCTAAATCCCTTAAACTTTCCTGGGTGAAAGAAGGGTCTTTTGTTCTAATAAGGCAACTCTTGGTAGCCTACTGGATGGGGGCTATTCACCAGAAGACCAAGCCATGATTAGAAGCTTAGAACATTCAGCCCAACACCCATCCTCTGGGAGTGGGAGAGGGAATGGAGATTGAGTTAATGATTGATCCTGCCTATGTGATGAAGCCTCCATAAAAATCCCAAAAGGATGGCCGTTCAGAGAACTTCTGGGTTGCTGAACACATGGAGGTGTGGGAGGGTGTTGCACCCAGAGAGAGCTTAGAAGCTTCACATGCATTCCCCATGGCTCACCCTAGGTACCTCTCCACCTGGCTGCTCATCTGTATCCTTTATTATATCCTTTATAATCAACTGCTAAAAGTAAGTGTTTCCCTGAGTTCTGTGAGCCATTCTAGCAAATTATTGAACCCAAAGAGGGGGTCATGGGAACCCTGATTTATAGCTGGTTGGTCAAAAGTACAAGTGACAATAAAGACTTGCGATTGGCCTCTGAAGTGGGGGCAGTCTTATGGGACTGAGCCCCTAACTTGTGGGATCTGACGCTAACTCCAGGTAGATAGTGTCTGAACAGAATTGAATTATAGAATGCCCAGCATGTTGGAGAATTGCTTGATGTGTGGAAAACCCACACATTCGGTGTCAGAAGAGAAGTGTAGCGTGAGAGTAAAGGAAAGCACATTGAGCCTTTCCTAGACACAGCCCTAGCAAACTAATATAGTCATCATCAGGGAAGCCTACCAGGTCCTTGAGCAAGACTGGGGTAATGAGAGGGAAGCCATGTTTTCAGAAGATCAAGCTCAAAAGGTAGAAAGTGCTCAGAGGCATAGAAAGAACACGGACTTTGAAGTAAAATTAGATTTAGCACAGTCCTCACTCTACTTTCTCTTCTCCTTACAGACCAAGGAACACATTCCATCTTCCCTTCCTTCCCTCCCCCTACCTCCCAACTGGTCCACTGAAGGCTCTGAGCAGCTTGAGTCTTCCTTCTTTACCTCAGTTTCTTCACCTGTAGCAATGGGGATAACAGGGCTGCCTATTCCCTGCTCAAGGGCCCCCTCAGTAGTCCCTTCTGTTCCCCTTGCCCCAAACACTCCTTTCTTCGTGCTGTCTTACTCCATAGCCATGGTAAGCCTCCACTTACCACAGAGTACATTGGTCTGTTGGCTTACTGCTTATCTCCCTCCACTAGAAGTTCAGTTCCTGGAGGCAGCAATGTGTTCTGTTCACGAATATAACCCCATGCTCAGATCAGCACCCAATACACACAGGGGTTCAACAAATACTTGAAGAATATGGTACAATGTCCTATGAAAATTACAAGAACTGATGTATCTAACACCTCTAGTCTCCATAGGAAGGACTTAGCATGTGCCAGTTTTGCCCCTTGTATGGCCCTGAACATTCCCTATATTTCACAAAGAAAGTTTATGCATAACTGAGAGGACATGTGCTCTATGCTTTGGATACCCCATAAGGAAAGTTGAAGTGATACCACCTTACATATCTATTTCAAAATTTTATTCAGTTTTCCATGTCTTTAAACTGGAAGATATACTCAGCCTTCTAGAAAGGTTCTTTATAAGTTATGTATCTTTGGTGAGTAGTCAAAGTGGCCCCTGGCAAGGAGAACAAATGTTACTTGCAGAACTAGTAAAGTCCCTTCTCTTCAAGATGAATACTATCTTCCTTTCCCAGCTGGTTACAGAGAAGCTCAGAGCCCCCCAGTGATGGCCAGTTCTGTTGTAACACAACATATGTGTTCCCAAAAATCACCACGATGTGCAAAATCACACAATAAAAGCCACAGAGCTTATGGGGGGAAATGGGGTTAAGAAGCACAATGCTCTAAAACTCCACCAACGACAGGGGGGTGGGAGGGATGGGGTGGCTGGGTGATAGACATTGGGGAGGGTATGTGCTATGGTGAGCGCTGTGAATTGTGCAAGACTGTTGAATCACAGATCCGTACTTCTGAAACAAATAATGCAATATATGTTAAGAAAAAAAAGAAGAAGAAGATAGCAGGAGGGGAAGAATGAAGGGGAGTAAGTTGGAGAGGGAGATGAACCATGAGAGACGATGGACTCTGAAAAACAAACTGAGGTTTCTAGAGGGGAGGGTGGGTGGGGGGATGGGTTAGCCTGGTGATGGGTATTAAAGAGGGCACGTTCTGCGTGGAGCACTGGGTGTTATGCACAATGAATCACGGAACACTACATCAAAAACTAATGATGTAATGTATGGTGATTAACATAACAATAAAAATTAAAAAAAAAACTCCACCAATGACACATATTTTTTTAAAAAAAGAATCTAATAAAAATGGTAGCCCAATTATACACGTTAAAATGGTCAAGAAATACATAAATACTACAATAAAAATGGTACTTTACCCTGAAAAAGTTCTGATGTTTGCTCGCTTGCGGAAATGGGCACCAGAAAGGTTACAGCCTGTGCGTTTGGGACAAGAAGTGGGCAGAAAGAGGGAACAACAGGGGCAGATGGGCATGGCTCCCAGCACACTGGGTGGACGGCAGGAGCTGGGAGATGTCTGAGGCATGTTCGTTCTATATTTTCTCACACTTCTCAGTTCAGCCGTGTGCAGTTTTCTGCACTCACCTAGTGTTTCTCGCATGCTAGATGGCGCATAAATGTGAAATTTGTGATATGCTCAAATCAGTCCCTAAGACATCAATTGCACTGGAACAAATCTGTGTTTCCAAAACAAGCATTATAGCAGAACGGACTGTATATGCAAACTCACATACGGAGCTAGCAATTGGGCTGGGTGCAGTTTATGCCACCAACCCTTAGTCACAGGGACATATGTCACTTCTAACCTGAGAAAAATAGGGAGGAGGGAGCATCTGATAGGTGATAAAACTTCCTCTAAGCAGAAAGCAACTTGAACCCTCATATATTTAGAATTATCTGTCTTCAAAGTTTAGAAGAAGCCAATCACTGGAAACAAGCTGATATGTGGAAGTTCGCCAAATAAAATCAAGAATGTGTCCCGGAAAGAGATTCACCCAGTCCCCTGAGCCTTCCACACCTGTGGTTACATGTAATAAAAATTGGCATTTCGGAATGGGGATTCTGAATCATGATCCTGAATGCTTTCTGAATCACAAAATCAAGAGTAAATGCTGTTCAGTGTTCAAAGAGCTTAAGAAAGGAAAACGGACCGAAGCCTTTGAAAAAAGGAGTTTAACAAGGCCAACCAAAACAAGAATTTTGTAGAAGATTTATTTATTTATTTGAGAGAGAGAGAGAGCATGAGCAGGAGGGGCAGAGGGAGAGAGAATCTCAAACAGACTCTGTGCTCAGCATGGAGCCCAGCGTGGGGCTCAATCTTTCTTACAGTCCTGAGATTACGACCTGAACCGAGACCAAGAGTTGGTCACTTAATGGACTATGCCATCCAGGTGCCCCCAAAACAAGAATTTTTGATAATTTTCAGTTAACCAAAAAACCTGTGCCCCAAGCTTTCCAATTCCCAGAGGTTGGCCTGCACATGCCCACAGGAGATGTGCCCTCTGAGCAGGTAAGATACATCACAGTTTAAAATTCTGGAAAAGGTTCTCCAATGGTTCAAATCATCTAGGGAGAAGCTGCCTCTCTGCCCCCCCTCCACCAACTCTTGATCTCGTCCTGCTTCCCCTGGGGACTCTCCTTGCCTCCCCAGCAGCAGCACCAAGCACAGCAGAATAGCGGCTAGAAGTCTGTACTGAGCAGATGAGGAATCCAGGGGAAATTTTACAGATGGAGAGATGGATAGTTCTGAAGTGTAGTAACCAACCGGGCTAAGGGGATTGCTGTTTTGTCTTCCTTTGACAGAAGAGCCTCAACGGACCGCTTCACGCACTGAGAGCAACAATCACTGTAATGGAAATGTTCCCCGAGCCTCTGACTTCTCCCAGCCAAGAAGTTCCAATCAGGACACTTTGCTCATGTTAATGAATGTGCCTCCTGCATTTCCCCAAGGAAGCTGGGAAGCACTTTGCTCTGGAAAGGGGAAGGTAAGCAGCATTGCATTATCACCATCATCACTATCCATCATCATCACATCATCCTCATCATCATCCTATGGGGTTTGACAGGCATCTATGAGACCCCCTGCTGGGAGCTGTAACAGGATACACAGATGCTCTCCCCCCACCCCGAGGAATGCAGTACAAGGCAGAATGAATATTCATCCATCAATTTATCAAAATATTAATTCTAAGGTTATTTGGTCCCGATTCTGTATTACCAGGAATGGTGCAGGTAGAACGAGTAAGTCAAGAGTCCCGGCACTCAAGGAACACTCATCCTAATGGCAAAGGAGAAACCAACTGCAAGCATTAGAACTTAAGTGCCATAAGAGAATGTTGGCCCAAGATTCTCATTACCCCAGAAAGTCGTAAGGTAATCATTCTCCGCCTTCTGTCGTCCAGCCCCCATGTGCCATTCATCACGAGGACTGCCCTGGCGCCCTTTTCACTAGGACGGAAATCTGTCCCTCTGCCTCTGCCCTCCCGGGGGGGCTGTAATAACCTGAAAAAAGGTCTCCCTGCCCCCACTCTTGCCTCTCACCATCCAGTCCTTTTTTTAAAGATTTTATTTATTTATTTGACAGAGAGAGAGCGATAGCGAGAGAGGGAACACAAGCAGGGGGAATGGGGAGAGGGAGAAGCAGGCTTCCCGCGGAGCAGGGAGCCCAACGCGGGGTTCGATCCCAGGACCCCGGGACCATGACCTGAGCCGAAGGCAGACGCTTAACGACTGAGCCACCCAGGCGCCCCTCACGATCCAGTCTGATCCTCCCCAAAATGCAAACCTGAAGGAGCCACTCACTCCCCTGACTGAAGACCCTCCTGTCTACAGACCCACGGTCAGGGGCGGACCCCGCCTGGCTCAGCAGCCCATGTCTGACACTCTCAAGCAGGCCTGACATTTGTCACCCTGCGGCGCTCACAGCTCCCTGGGAAACCCAGGCACTCCACACCCTGAGGTCTCGTTCCCACGTTGTTCTTTCCGTCCCCCTGGTAACCTGCTGAAATCTCTGTCCTCCCTAAAGGTCCAGCTCAGAGTCCACGAGAGGACTCTCCCAACACCTTCCTCCTCATGCCAGGTAGGATTCAGCACACTGATTACAGTGTTTTTAAAGTTTGTCATAATTATTTGTTTGAATAACTATCTTCCCTCCCAGACTCTGAATCCCTTGAGGGCAAGATTGGACTCAGTACTGGTCAGTGGAGGAAAGGGTGAATGACAAACTGTGCCAGGGGCGCCCCTCAAAGTACAGGAGACTCTATCATGTGTTTGTAAGCCCTGCCATAGAAAACGTCCATCCTTCCTTTACACGAGGCTGACTACAAACACGTGGCTTATGGGGGATGTCCTGGAGTGAGCGGGAATTTGCTCTAGGCCAGCCACACTCTTGGTACCCTCCACCACTATTCTTCTGGCTATTGCCATACGCAGGTGAAGGCTAGATGGGGTGGAATGTCGTTGGCAGCCATCATTAGTGAGCTCTGACTATAGGAGACCTACTGCCTTCTGCCCATTTTACTTGTATTGACTTCGTTAGATGAATTATCCCTCTCTGATGGGTGAGCAAACAGCCTCTCTGGGGTTAAGCCCAAGGAAACACCAGCTGTGCTAACCACCGGGATTTGAACCTGTGACCCTCTGAGTCCACGGTCTGAGTTCTTTCCAGCACTCTGTCCTGCCTCCCACGAGTGGCCGACAGGGGAGCAGCCTGACTAACACTGCCTCTGCATCCTGTGGGGCCAACACTCCAGGAACACTGGTTGTTATTTACCTTATATGGTGAGAAGAGAGATGCCCATTTTTCCCCATTTCTGCAGACTAACAGACGGGCGCTAATTCGGTAAGTGCAAATTGTCTGGCTTCGGTTCTATCCACCATCTGTCTGCTTGAACTAGTGGAACCAGGGTGACTTGTAATCATGCCCGGCTCTCTTCACAAGGTCCTTCCAGCCTTTCCAATGAGTTTACCCTCTTCCTATTTTAAGAAAGAGCTTCACATAGCAGGGCACTTATGGAACACGTCCAAGTACCAGAGTAGAAAGTGATATTATGAAGCCAAAGCAATCACACAGACAAAACCCTTCAACTAGTAGCCAGAGGACCCGGGCCGGTCCCGCTCCTCGCCGGGAATTGCTGGGCAACAATAGACACAAGTCACTGCGACTCGTGGGGCCTCAGTGTCTCCACCAGGACACTGGTGTTAGGAGTTTTTAAGAAGAGGAGGCAGTGCTTTGCTATTTGTGGGGCAGGCCCGCCCCTGCTGCTGGTGGTGCTTTGGGGGGACTGTCCCTAACCTTCCCACCCTCACCCTCCCAAAGAAGCTCTTCAAACCCCACATCGAAGATTCTCCCTGCTTCCCCACCCCTGCTAAAAATAAAAAGCTGAATTTCATCGCATTCATCCCACAGCTAGGATACAGCTGCTTGAAGCTCCACGTCCCTGCTCTCTGCAGCAACCTCCCCCAACCTCCAGCCCCCACCATGTTTTAAAAACGAAAGCATGCATGCACGTACGAGGGTCACGAGGCTAAGAGAAGCCATTTACCCAGCCCACGGAGCACCGTTTAAACCCTGGGCGTCATTCATTCTAATCCAGAGAAATCTTTCCACTCACTTACGGAAGGCTGTCCTCCCCTGCCAGCCCCCCACCCCCACCCCCCGTCGTGGAGGGTGCATCCCTCAGCACATAACTGCCCTTATGGCTAAAGGGCAGGTTTCCCCTTCAGTGTGATGACACCGGTGAGCAGGAGCATGCCTGGCCCACAGGAGGGTCCCTGCCTGTCCCATGGGGGAGGGAGGCTTCTCTGTGTGCCGAGACACCCCCCCACCCCACTTCCTCCCATCAGTCACCCCTCCTCTGGACCCCAACCACACATCCACCTCATTCCCCCATTCCTGAGACTGGCAAATGAGCCAATCCCACTGCCAGCAGCCAAGTTAATTTTAAAAAGTCTCTTTGACAAAACTAAGAGGGAAAGTTGGCTGTTTAATTTGCTGGTTTTCTTTAGCAACACTGAAATGTCTAACATCTAAATGTGTGGTGTTTGCGAACTTAAATATGTTGCCTCTGGACCAGCCATTCCTCAAGGAACATCTGCTCTCCAGAAGATCAGAAGTGAGAAACCGCAAAATTGCATTACTTATCTTTCCCTAAAGAAATGAAAGGTGTTTTTCTCCCCCACAAAGTAACAGTGATTTCTCCACTCCACATCAAAACTCCAGCCTTTGGCAAACATGCCTTCATGTATCCAGATCCGAGCTCGGGTGCAGAACTTCGGGCTTCAAAAGTGACAGCACAGTGCCGACCCCGTGCACATTTCTGAGTCCCCACCCCCTAGCTTGTAGCTTCTGAACGTCTCCTGTGAGCAACCCCAGGGCAGGGAGGCTACTGTACCGAACCCACACGGTAACATATACCCGAAGGTGGGGAATTCGTTATCCTGGGGCCCGATCCTGGAAGATGAGCTACGCGCAAATCTCCCCATATGGAGAGCCTGGCCCAGAACTTGGAAAATTGTGAAAATCGCCCCTGAGGCTGGCTGACAATTTGGCATGCAAGGAGACCGGTACCAAGAGAGAAGTGCAGAATGCCTGTGGTGAGAAGGAGGTCCCCAAGACCCGGTCGAAAGAGCCACGGACCTCTGGGCTCCTGGTGACGCTCTCTCAGCTAGATGTAAAGGCAGCTGTACATTACAGGTAACCCAAACTCACAGAGATTTTTCATACACAGGTTTGTTTGTTCACGTGAAAGATGTCTGGAGGAAGGGAGTCGGGGTTCCATGAAGCCGAGAGCAAGGCTTCTGCCTTTGTGCTCTCCCATCTTCAAGGTCACCTCAAGGTCACGTCATGACACCTGTCTTCAGGATCATGGGTATACCAAATGGCTGAGCTCCTGCTATCCCACTGCATGCTAGGTAGCAGGGAGGAAGATAAACAAGAGCAAAATGTCCCCATGTCACCATGGCAAGCCAAGGCAGCTCCATTTTAGCAACTTTCCCAAAGGCATTTCTGCTGACATCTTAGTGGCCAGGATTCAGTCATGTGGCTACACCTAACTGCATGGGACACTGGAAAATAGCGCCCTTTAGTTGAGTGCACTGTGATCTTGGAAAACCCTGAGCATCTTCTACTAAGGATAGAGGAAACACTGGATATGAGGGGACAACTTGCAGTCTCTGTCACAGAGCTACAGCTTTCCATCTATCAAAAGAATGCTTACCCTAATATATATCAAGATAGCTCAACCTTGTCACTATTGACATTTTGAACCAGATAATTCTTTTTTTTGTGGGGGGCTGTCTTTTGTATTATAAGATATTTGGCAGCATCTCTGACCTCTCTCCACTAGATGCCAATAGCACCACCACCAACCCCCTGCAGTTGTGACAACCCAAACCATCTCTCTACACTGCTAAATGTCCCCTGGAGGACACAATCACCCCCGAGTGAGAACCACCGATGTATATCAAAAGGGCATTACAATGAGATTATACCCATGATTTTCATACAGAAAGAGTATGAATTTTATACCAAGGGTATACCTAAGGGTAACACTATGTTCACCTAAGGGTAACACTATGAGAAGAAATGGAATTAGTATGTATGCTTTGTTGAAAAGCATCTGGAGAGATTTTAAGAGTCAAGCGTACTCTCTGGTGCTCCAGAAGTTCCAAAGAGTAAACTCACAACACGGAGAGGAAATTAACCTACTAGTGATTCCTCTCACCCATCCAGAGCTGGAAACTGCAGAGATAATGTCCTTTGGCCTCATGTAATACCTCTCTTCCCTCCTGGGGTCTTCCAAGTTTCCTTCCACCTGGGCGCTCCTCCTTCCGCTCAGCACACAGCTGACTCCTCAGCCTACCAGGCTCTGCTTAAACAGCATTGCCTCAACTTGACCAGGACTCTAAGTCAAGCCTGCCCTCCCACTGACTGGTTCCCCTTCTGAACCCTCCATATCATGGTTCTGTAAGCATATACTAATCTATTCACTTTTGTTATCACTCTCCCCGTTAGACTGTAAACTCCATTGAGACAGGGACCACATGTCTTCATTCACCTGTATTCACCAGTACCTGGCATGGTAAAGTGCCATTAAATATTTGAATGAATGAATGAATGAATGAATAGGGTAATGGAGGTGAGAGAGTGTGCATGTGCAGGGGGTATGAGGGGGTGGGTAAGGGAGTGATGGAGACACTGGGAATACAGACCAGGACAAAAGCCTCTGGAGCACACAACAACTGATGAGTAGCAAGAGGGAGTTTCTTTCACAAACTTAGTTATTTCTGGCCCTATTATTGGCACTTATTAGGTATCTGTACATGGAATGGACAAACCAATGAAGCATGGCCACAGGACCTCCAATGTAATATAGACAATAACACACACATACTATTAATTACAGTAAAGGTAAAATGTGCCAAACATGTATTTTGAAATACAAAAAGAAAAAAAAAAGATTTCAACAGTTCCGAGGGTGGAAGGTTATCTTCTGTCTTTGAGCATGGAGCTTCAAAGGGCAGCACTGGTGGGGAGGGGGTTTTGCAGGATGGGTAGGAGTTGGGTAGGTGGGAGCAGGAGAGACCTTCCCGGAGGGAGAAACAGATTGAAAACAGGCAGTGAGTTTTTCCTGAGAATATAGTTCGACCCAGCACTGCCCAGCAGAAATGAAATGTGAGTCACAGGTAATATTAAATTTTCTAATAACCTCATTCAAAAAGTAAAAAGAAACAGGTGAAATTAACTTTAATAGATATTTTACCTAATCTAGCATATCCAAATATTACCATTCCAACATACGATCGATGTGAACAATTATTAATGAGATATTTTACATTCTTTTTTCCTAGGTGTTAAGAACCAGGTGTGTATTTGACACTGCTCATCTCAGTTCGGACTGGCCCCACTTCAAGTGCTCAGTAGTCGCATGTGGCCACAGGTCCAGTGCACGTAGGCAGGGTGGACTTGGCAGGCTCGCCCTGGACAGATAATGGAATGTGGCAGATCGTGGGTCAAGTTCCAAGAGGCCTACTTAGTACTGTTTTCCTACCGTAAGTCACCGAAAGAAAGCTCACAGGTGGTAGGTACGGAAGACTACAGGAGAACAGGCAAGGGCACAGCTTATAAATGTGAGGCAAGCAGGGACAGCACCGAAGCAACACTGGAGGGCACAGCTATGCATCCCCAACAGCCATGACTGCAGATTAGGCTACATGCCTGGCCACGCCAACCTGGCTAAGAAGAAATTTCCAAGGGATGTGAGACTAGTGAGTTTATTTGGGTCTCCTCAATGGAGGAGATGCCAATACTAGGGAGATGCGGTGCTCAGGTACTAGAGAGACTCCCACCCACCCACTGAGCTGCAGAGAAAAGCAAGCTGCAGAGAGAGACTGAGTCAAGGGGCTAGGAGGAGGTGTCCGTGTCCCACCGGCGTCCAAGTTTCAGCTTTCCAGACTCTTCTGAGCCTCCCCTGAAATACTGCCCTTGGGATGTCCTTTAACTTTTTTTTTAATTTTTTATTGTTATGTTAATCACCATACATCATTAGTTCTTGATGTAGTGTTCCATGATTCGTTGTTTGTGCGTAACACCCAGTGCTCCACGCAGAACGTGCCCTCCTTAATACCCATCACCAGGCTAACCCATCCCCCCACCCCCCTCCCCTCTAGAACCCTCAGTTTGTTTTTCAGAGTCCATCGTCTCTCATGGTTCATCTCCCCCTCCGACTTACTCCCCTTCATTCTTCCCCTCCTGCTATCTTCTTCTTTTTCTTTTTTCCTAACATATCTTGCATTATTTGTTTCAGAAGTACAGATCTGTGATTCAACAGTCTTGCACAATTCACAGCGCTCACCACAGCACATACCCTCCCCAATGTCTATCACCCAGCCACCCCATCCCTCCCACCCCCCACCACTCAGCAACACTCAGTTTGTTTCCTGAGATTGAGAATTCCTCATATCAGTGAGGTCATATGATACATCTCTTTCTCTGATTGACTTATTTCACTCAGCATAACACCCTCCAGTTCCATCCACGTTGCTGCAAATGGCAAGATCTCATTCCTTTTGATGGCTGCATAATATTCCATGGTGTATATATACCACCTCTTCTTTATCCATTTGTCTGTCGATGGACATCTTGGCTCTTTCCACAGTTTGGCTATTGTGGACACTGCTGCTATAAACATCGGGGTGCACGTACCCCTTCAGATCCCTACATTTGTATCTTTGTGGTAAATACCCAGTAGTGCAATTGCTGGATCGTATGGTAGCTCTATTTTCAACTGTTTGAGGAACCTCCATACTGTTTTCCAGAGTGGCTGCACCAGCTTGCATTCCCACCAACAGTGCAGGAGGGTTCCCCTTTCTCCACATCCCCGCCAGCATCTGTCGTTTCCTGACTTGTTAATTTTAGCCATTCTGACTGGTGTGAGGTGGTATCTCATGGAGGTTTTGATTTGGATTTCCCTGATGCGAGCGATGTTGAGCACTTTTTCATGTGTCTGTTGGCCATTTGGATGTCTTCTTTGGAAAAATGTCTGTTCATGTCTTCTGCCCATTTCTTGATTGGATTATTTGTTCTTTGGGTATTGACTTTGATAAGTTCTTTATAGATTTTGGATACTAGCCCTTTATCTGATCTGTCATTTGCAAATATTTTCTCCCATTCTGTCGGTTGTCTTTTGGTTTTGTGGACTGTTTCTTTTGCTGTGCAAAAGCTTTTTATCGTGATGAAATCCCAATAGTTCATTTTTGCCCTTGCTTCCCTCGCCTTTGGCGATGTTTCTAGAAAGAAGTTGCTGCGGCTGGGGTCGAAGAGATTGCTGCCTGTGTTCTCCTTTAGGATTTTGATGGACTCCTGTCTCACGTTTAGGTCTTTCAACCATTTGGAGTCTATTTTTGTGTGTGGTGTAAGGAAATGGTCCAGTTTCATTTTTCTGCATGTGGCTGTCCAATTTTCCCAACACCATTTGTTGAAGAGACTGTCTTTTTTCCATTGGACATTCTTTCCTGCTTTGTCAAAGATGAGTTGACCATAGAGTTGAGGGTCCATTTCTGGGCTCTCGATTCTGCTCCATTGATCGATGTGTCTGTTTTTGTGCCAGTACCACACTGTCTTGATGATGACAGCTTTGTAATAGAGCTGGAAGTCCGGAATTGTGATGCCGCCAGCTTTGCTTTTCTTTTTCAATATTCCTCTGGCTATTCGGGGTCTCTTCTGGTTCCATACAAATTTTAGGATTCTTTGTTCCATTTCTTTGAAAAAAGTGGATGGTATTTTGATGGGGATTGCATTGAATGTGTAGATTGCTCTAGGTAGCATTGACATCTTCACAAGGTTTGTTCTTCCAATCCATGAGCATGGAACGTTTTTCCATTTCTTTGTGTCTTCTTCGATTTCTTTCATGAGTATTTTATAGTTCTCTGAGTACAGATCCTTTGCTTCTTTGGTTAAATTTATTCCTAAGTATCTTATGGTTTTGGGTGCAATTATAAATGGGATCAACTCCTTGATTTGTCTCTCTTCTGTCTTGTTGGTGTATAGGAATGCCACTGATTTCTGTGCATTGATTTTATATCCTGCTACTTTACTGAATTCCTGTATGAGTTCTAGCAGTTTTGGGGTGGAGTCTTTTGGGTTTTCCACATACAGTATCATATCATCTGCAAAGAGTGAGAGTTTGACTTCCTCTTTGCCGATTTGGATGCCTTTGATTTCTTTTTGTTCTCTGATTGCTGTGGCTAGGACTTCTAATACTATGTTGAATAGCAGTGGTGAGAGTGGACATCCCTGCCACGTTCCTGACCTTAGGGGAAAAGCTCTCAGCTTTTCCCCATTGAGAATGATATTCGCTGTAGGTTTTTCATAGATGGCTTTTATGATATTGAGGTATGTACCCTCTATCCCTATATCTGAAGAGTTTTGATCAAGAAAGGATGCTGTACTTTGTCAAATGCTTTTTCTGCATCTATTGAGGGGATCATATGATTCTTGTTCTTTCTTTTGTTAATGTATGGTATCACGTTGATTGATTTGCGGATGTTGAACCAGCCTTGCAGCCCAGGGATAAATCCCACTTGGTCATGGTGAATAATCCTTTTAATGTACTGTTGGATCCTATTGGCTAGTATTTTGGTGAGAATTTTTGCATCCATGTTCATCAAGGATATTGGTCTGTAGTTCTCCTTTTTGATGGGGTCTTTGGTTTGGGATCAAGGTAATGATGGCCTCATAAAATGAGTTTGGAAGTTTTCCTTCCCTTTCTATTTTTTGGAACAGTTTCAGGAGAATAGGTATTAATTCTTCTTTAAATGTCGGGGAAGCCATCTGGCCCTGGGCTTTTGTTTGTTGGGAGATTTGTGATGACTGCTTCAATTTCCTTAGTGGCTATAGGTCTGCTCAGGTTTTCTATTTCTTCCTGGTTCAATTTTGGTAGTTGATACATCTCTAGGAATGCACCCATTTCTTCCAGGTTATCTAATTTGCTGGCATAGAGTTGCTCATAATATGTTTTTATAATTGTTTGTATTTCTTTGGTGTTGGTTGTGATCTCTCCTCTTTCATTCATGATTTTGTTGATTGGGGTCATTTCTCTTTTCTTTTTGATAAGTCTGGCCAGGGGTTTATCAATCTTGTTAATTCTTTCAAAGAACCAGCTCCTAGTTTCGTTGATCTGTTCTACTGTTCTTTTGGTTTCTAGTTCATTGATTTCTGCTCTGATCTTTATTATTTCTCTTCTCCTGCTGGGTTTAGGCTTTCTTTGCTGTTCTTTCTCCAGCTCCTTTAGGTGTAGGGTTAGGTTGTGTATTTGAGACCTTTCTTGTTTCTTGAGAAAGGCGTGTATTGCTATATACTTTCCTCTCAGGACTGCCTTTGCTGTATCCCAAAGATTTTGAACAGTTGTGTTTTCATTTTCATTGGTTTCCATGAATTTTTTTAATTCTTCTTTAATTTCCTGGTTGACCCATTCATTCCTTAGTAGGATGCTCTTTAGCCTCCATGCATTTGAGTTCTACCCAACTTTCCTCTTGTGATTGAGTTCTAGTTTCAAAGCATTGTGGTCTGAAAATATGCAGGGAATAATCCCAATCTTTTGGTACCGGTTGAGACCTGATTTGTGACCCAGGATGTGATCAATTCTGGAGAATGTTCCTGGGCACTAGAGAAGAATGTATATTCCATTGCTTTGGGATGGAGTGTTCTGAATATGTCTGTGAAGTCCATTTGGTCCAGTGTGTCATTTAAAGTCTTTATTACCTTGTTGATCTTTTGCTTAGATGATCTGTCCATTTCAGTCAGGGGCGTGTTAAAGTCCCCCACTATTATTGTATTGCTGTCAATGTGTTTCTTCGCTTTTGTTATTAACTGCCTTATATAATTGGCTGCTCCCATGTTCGGGGCATAGATATTTACAATTGTTAGATCTTCTTGTTGGATAGAACCTTTAAGTAGGATATAGTGTCCTTCCTCATCTCTTATTACAGTCTTTGGTTTAAAATCTAATTTGTCTGATATAAGGATTGCCACCCCAGCTTTCTTTTGGTGTCCATTAGCATGGTAAATGGTTTTCCACCCCCTCACTTTCAATCTGGGGGTGTCTTTGGGTCTAAAATGAGTCTCTTGCAGACAGCATATTGATGGGTCTTGTTTTTTAATCCAATCTGATAGCCTGTGTCTTTTGATTGGGGCATTGAGCCCATTTACATTCAGGGTAACTGTTAAAAGGTATGAATTTAGTGCCACTGTATTGCCTGTAAGGTGACTGTTACTGTATATTGTCTCTGTTCCTTTCTGATCTGTGCTGCTTTTAGTCTCTCTCTTTGCTTAGAGGACCCCTTTCAATATTTCTTGTAGGGCTGGTTTCCTGTTTGCAAATTCCTTTAGCTTTTGTTTGTCCTGGAAGCTTTTTATCTCTCCTTCAATTTTCAATGAGAGCCTAGCTGGATATAGTATTCTTGGCTGCATATTTTTCTTGTTTAGTGCTCTAAAGATATCATTCCAGTCCTTTCTGGCCTGCCAGGTCTCTGTGGATAGGTCTGTTGCCAATCTAATGTTTCTATCATTGTAGGTTACATATCTCTTCTCCCGAGCTGCTTTCAGGATTTTCTCTTTGTCTCTGAGACTCGTACGTTTTACTATTAGATGTTGGGGTGTTGATCTATTTTTATTGATTTTGAGAGGAGTTCTCTGTGCCTCCTGGATTTTGATGCCTGCTTCCTTCCTCACATTAGGGAAGTTCTCTGCTATTATTTGCTCCAATATACATTTTGCCCCTCTCTCTCTTTCTTCTTCTTCTGGGATCCCAATTATTCTAATGTTGTTTCATCTTATCGTATCACTTATCTCTCAAATTCTGCTCTTGTGATCCTGTAGTTGTTTCTCTCTCTTTTTCTCAGCCTCTTTATTTTCCATCATTTTGTCTTCTATATCACTGATTCTCTCTTCTGCCTCATTTATCCTAGCAGTTAGTGCCCCCATTTTTTATTGCACCTCATCAATAGCTTTTTTGATTTCGACTTGGTTAGATTTTAGTTCTTTTATTTCTCCTGAAAGGGTTTCTCTAATAACTTCCACGCTTTTTTCAAGCCCAGCTAGTATCTTTAAAGTCATGATTCTGAACTCTAGGTCCGACATCGTACTAATGTCCGTATTGAGTAGGTCCCTGGCTGACGGTACTCTCTCTTGTTCTTTTTGCTGAGGTGATTTTTTTTGTCTTGTCATTTTGTCCAGAGGAGAATAGATGAATGAGAGAACAAAATGCCAACAGGTTAAGAATGTCCCCAGCAAATATACTCTATACAAATCAGAAAAGACCTGAAACCAGGGGAAAAGAAAGGGAAAGAAAGAAAAAAGAAAGAGAAAAGAAAGAAAGAAAGAAAAAACAAAAAGAAAAAGATTAAAAACAAAAACAGAACAATACAAAAAAAAACAAATATGATCAAATATGATCAGGCTAGTGCATAGATCAGTGCCACACACTAGATTTTGGGCGTATTTTGGTCTGTTAGAGAAAAGTGCCTCCTAAAATTTTAAAGGAAGAAAGACTTATATATGTACAAAATAAGGGTTGATACAATGAAGGGATGGAAGATGACTGTAAAGATGAAAATTAGAAAAGATTTTATAAAAGGAATTGATACGATAAGAAGTTTGAAAAAAGAAAGAAGAAGATTTAAAAAAAAAAAAGGGAGAGAATGTGATCAGGCAGGAGACTAGAACAAAGCCATACACTAGTGATTTAGGGTATATTTTGATCTGTTAGAAGAAACTGTATCTCAAAATTTTAAAGAGAGAACAACTTATATATATATACATATGCCAAAAATAAGGGTAACTACTATGAAGGGATAAAATATGACTCTAAAAATGAAAAATAATGTTTTTTTTAAAAGGGATTGATAAGATGTTGGTTGAAAAAGGGAAAAAGAGAAATTAAAAAAACAGTTAAAAAAATTAACTTTGAAAAACTAATGAATCATGGTAAAAAAAAGCCATGAATTCTATGTGCAGTATTCCCCTAGCGCTGGAGTTCTCCCATTCTCCTTGATCGGTAACCTTGGTCTTGGCTTGCTGACTGTTCCTGCTGATCTTCTGGGGGAGGGCCCTATTGCCGTGATTCCCAAATGTCTTTGCCGGAGGCGGAATTGCCCCGCCCTTGTGAGTCCGGGCTAAGCAAGCTGCTCGGGTTTGCTCTCAGGAGCTTTTGTTCCCTGCAAGCTTTCCGTACGGCTTTGGAGGAGGACAGTGAAAATGGCGGCCTCCCAATCTCCACCCCAGAGGAGGCAAGAACTCGGGGCTCCGCTCCTCAGTGCGCCCCCAGAGAAAAGCAGTCAGTCACTCCCGTGTCCCCGGTCTCTGGTCGCACTCCGTGCTCACCCGGCCTGTGACCGATCGTTTCTATCTCTGGCACCCGACCCCGTGTGGAGTCTGCAAACCCAGCAGATCCCTGCGGTGCGCTCCTGCGCCGCTCCTCCCGGGGGAGGGAGGGGAGTCTCCCCGGCTCTGCCGCTTGTTGGGTCCCTGCTGGAGGAGCAGTGGCCCGACTGGGCCGCAGATCACAGTTTATGGCCACCCCGAGCTGAGAGCCCGCGCCTCGGCTCCGTCTCTGCAGCCGGCTTCCCCGCTCCGATACCCGGGAGCTCTGCCGCACTCAGGCACCCCCGGTCTCTCTGTGACCCCGAGGTCCTGAGACCACACTGTCCCGGGAGGGTTCCACCCCCCGCTTAGCCACTGGAGCGACGTCCCTCAGCGGAGCCGACTTCTAAAAGGTCCGATTTTGTGCTCCGCGGCTCTAGCACTTGCCAGAAGCAGCCGACGGAGGCCCCCTCCCCCGCCGCCTATCCTCCCGAATATCACCTCTATCACCTCGGATTCACTTCTCCGCACGTCCTACCTTCCAGAAAGTGGTCGCTTCTCTGTTCAGAGAGTTGTTGCTACTCTCTTCTTCGGTCTCCTGTTGAGTTCGTAGGTGTTCAGAATGGTTTGATCCCTATTCAGCTGAATTCCTGAGACCAGACGAAATCCAGGTCTCCTACTCCTCCGCCATCTTGCTCCGCCCTCCTGTCCTTTAACTTTTAAACTAAAATATCTCTCTCTCTCTCTCTCTCCCTCTCCCTTTCTCTTCTCTCTTTGTTTCTTCTCTTCTAGAATGCTGGTTGCTCTTCCATGCAACTAAAGGTTTAGAAGTCCTATGAAATACTATTAGTATAGGGCTTTATAACATGCAATGTTTTTTTGTTTGTTTTTCCTCCTGACCTGCAGGGGAAGCATCGGGAGGAAGAGAAGGGGATCCACGTGAGAGGTGAGCTTGCCAGGATCTGACAACTGATTGAATGGGAAGTGGATGTTGGGGAGATGGCTGAGGTTTTGAGCCTGGATGACTGGAAAATTGATGGTGTCCTTCACATAGATGGGAGGGGAATGGAAGGGGGAGCAGGTCTCCAAGGGAAAATGATGTTGCATTATGCACAGACATGAGTTCTCGGCCTCTCTGCCCTGGCAGGGACTGTGGGCACATGGGGCAGCCTGCGCCTCTGGCTGAGTGTGGGACACGGTGGCCAGGCTCCTCCTGCCCATCCACAGACTGCCAAGAGTACTTTGGTCTGGATGGTTCCACAAGGACTCTGGACTATAGGGTTTCATCTCCTGGTCTGCTAATGGTTTTGGATACAACAGTCATTTCTGGTGTTTACTTTCCGATCTGTCTTCTGACACTTTCTCTCCACACCTCTCTCACTGGAGCCTGCCCCTTATTCCCTGTGCCAATCTCCCCCTCTGTGGTCCTTCTCCCCTTCTATTCATGTCCCACAGTTGGGAGACCCTATTTTAGCCAGAGGAAGAAAACCTAGTACACTCTGTCCACATCAGCCTCTAGCAACGTGTTCACAAATGTTCATGCACACGCACACACATACATATGCACATGCATTGATTTTCTCTCACTCATTCTCTCTACACCAGCCAGATTTTGTAACATTGTTCCCCCAGAGTGAACTTTTCAAAGATTTTCAGCCACTCCAAAGAAAGCAATGGCAGATAACGGGGAGATTCAGGGACACCTGGGTGACTCAGTCATGATCTGCCTTCAGCTCAGGTCATGATCCCAGGGTCCTGGGATGGAGTTATGAGTCGGGCTCCCTGCTCAGCGGAGCGTCTGCTTCTCCCTCTGCCTGCCGCTCCCCCTGCTTGTGCTCTCTCTTTCTAGCAAATAAATAAATAAAATATTTTTCAAAAAATAAAAAGATAGCAGGGAGATTCCCTTGGCTCTCCAGACTGAGGCAGCATTCTCAACCTGACACTGACTGCCACTGTACACCCAGTGTGTCCACACCAGGCACCATGTTCAGGAATGTACACTCAGCCAAACCCTACCCTATCTTGGCCTCTGCAATCTACGGATCTTTGGGGGATCAATCTTAGAAGGAAGTTCTATGATTTCATAGCCAAGGAAACTGAGTCACCTCAGGTTTAAGGGCTCTAGGCCCTATTTTCAAAGAGCCTTCACCACCCACAACATAAGGATCTCTGGGTCCTATTCTCTGGCCCCGTGGTCCTCAAACATTTTTGATTGCTTGTCCCATTTATAAAACTTTTTTGAGCATCCACCCCCAGCATATGCATATTTATTTACTTATAAATTATAATCATGTAAAACTACATATACATTATGCACCTTATAAATAGACATACTCATTATAATAGATATAATAGACACACTCAAAAAATAGAAATTTACAAAGGAGAGGATAAAGAGTAAATATAGCTGGAAGTTCCACCATGTTCTTTGCACAGCCAGCGGCTCATCCTGTGCCCCTCCTGGGTTCATGCCCGCTTTGAAGACTCACTGCGCGCACCCATCAGCCTTCTCACAGTGTCCTCTCTGTGGCTGGCATTGCTGCTACTCACCAATATTCTCAGCCCCTTTCCCTTCCAGATACACAGTAGGAGGATTGCACTCCCCAGCCCTTGAAGGTAGGGGTGGCGACATGAGCTGCATGACCAATAAATGGCTCACTTCGCTCGGGGGCATGGAGAACCATGATTCTCCACGTCCTCTCCTCTCTTAGCCACAACAAAGCCTGAAGCCTCATGTTCAAATGCGGTGTCATGAGATGGTCATCCAGGGTCCCTCAAGGGGCTACAATGGGGAGACGCTGTGGAGCCGTGTTGTATTTGAGGTTTGGGAGTTGCCCATTACTACAGCACAAACTAACTTATCCTGACTAATACCTTCTGTGAATGAAGAACCAGATGCCATCGCAATTGTGGGTTTGTCTCTGAGGATGGGTCTCTCCCAACTCACACTGCCCAAAGGGTGCTCCTTGGCGATGACAGCCAGCCAGAGTGCCGTAGAGGGGGTATAGCAGGGAACGGGGTGTGGGATGGGTCAGGATTCAAGAGTTTGATGCACAAACCTGGAGACCAGGTAGGCAGCACATGGGCAGCCTTGCCCAGGGATTGATGGGCAATTTCCACTCTGATCCAAAAGCCATCCCTAAACTGTGGGCTGAAGACCTCCAAGCCAGAGAGTAAAAAACGACTCTGTATCCCTGGTTTCTGCACGTCCTGTGTCTTCCTAACAGAAAGGAGTCCGATTTCAGGCCAAACACGTAAATCCTCCTCTTTTAGGCTACTCTTTTGGCTCCTAAGGCAGTGGATCTCTGTCTTTAAGAAATTTTCAGGGGAATTGAATTGGAAGAGTACCTATTTCACTGAAGCTACCTCTCCATTGACTCTAAAACATTAGCAGCCCATTTCCCACCTGCCTCCCATGTTGGCTAATGTGAGGACCACTACTGAATTACAGCATGGGATCCCAAGTGGTTAAGAAGAGATTACGAATTTGGAATTCTCTTTTAAACTTGACATACGGCTTTATATATTGGTCCAGCTAGCCTAACGGAGACGAAGTAACAGTAACTTATACTGGATAGAATTCGTGTTTTTCTGCAGGTCTCAGGCTGGCCGGGCAACTCTGCCGCACAATATTGTTTCCAGTTCATTCTACCCTTCTCCTCTGCCCCCTTTACCACTAAGCTTCCATTTCATGGTCGAAGGTGGCTACTCCAGGTACCACTCCCAGGTCCACTCTCCAGACAGCAGGAATTGGAGAAGGAAGGTGCACCCCTCATCTCAGGGGCATTACCGGACACATCACTTGTGCTCAGATTGTATGACTAGAATTTAGTCACATAGCTGAACTTAAGCCGCCAGGAAGGCTGGGAAAACGTGGTCTCTGGCTGGGCAGGCACCGGACCTGCACTGCTGGTCTGAGCGCTCACCCAGGGCAGGGCAGACAGGGTGGAGGTGGGAGGAGAGGCTTCCTGAAGCAGGCTACCAGGCACACTCGCAAGTCAGAGCTGCTGCTTGTGTGCTAATCCATTTCCTCTGTGTCCCGCCAGGTGAAGCTTCCCAAACCCAGACGTGGAGTTCATTCCATTTACACTTGTATCCCCACGCTCTGGCGCTTAGTAGGTGCTTAATAAATACTTACGGACCAAGTGAATGAACAAGCGATTATGTGAAAGGACAGTAATTATTAACCCAGGACTCTCCTCTGCCTGTCCCTCCCTACCACCCTCTGGTTTTTGCCTCCCCCTGCCTGTGCCGCAGTCTTCCTGGCTGTCTCCTCCCGTCCTCTCTAGGCCAGGGACCCTGTGGCCAGACTGCTGCTTTGCTGCTTTGGACTTTTGTGACGCACGGCTGGGAGGAGGAGAGGAAGGGAAAAGAAGCAGAAGGCTGAAGTTGCAGGGACCGTTGTGTAGTAAATGCATGTGTGCGAGAAGCAGCTAGGAAGGAAAAGGAGATCAAAGAAGCATCACTGACAAAGTAAGAAATGCAGGAAGAAGACACAAATTATTTGGGAAATAAAATTTGTTAGACTGTTTCTGCGACCCAGACCCTGCCTGGTCACTAGGCCAAGCTGTGGTTCAGAGCGAGAATGACTCAGAACACCAGGAAAATGGCAGAGAAGCATGCATCCCAGAAAACCTTCTTAACAGGGATTCTGCCTGCTTCGAAATCCTTGCAAAAATCAACAATCTGACAAAAGATCGGAGTAAATGGCAGTGGCTTTCAAATGTGTTCAGGTAGTTTCCCAGCCCAGAAATCATGATGTCCTCTGTAGAGCCCCCTGAGACATTTATGTTTTTAATTCCATTTTATAAAACAATTTTGGTAGAAGACAGCATGATTATACCCTATGTATGAAATATAATATCACAACCAGGCAAACACATCCAAAAAGATTAGTTGTCAAACTAAACAGAAAAAAAAAAAAAAACGATTTCTGGATCTTTCGGTTACAGCTCATTCGCCACAGGCTCACCTTTACTGCTGCCGTCTGTGCTTGCCGGTAGAGAAGCCATATCATAAAGCGAAGGAAAAGTATATGGGAGGAAACTGAAAATGGAGAAAATGCTACGTGTTAACTAAATGTTTTCTGTAAGTGAGGAGAGTGTTGCTAGACTGTAAGCTCCACATGGGAAGTGGCATGACTGTCTTATTCATTGCTGTTTCAGTTCCTAATCCAGGGGCTGATGCTGACATATTCTAGAAGTATGCGTAAGCAACTCTCATTTTAGCTATGGAATCTCTTGCTTCAAGAGGAAGGTCATTTGAAAATGACTGGACAACAGCAACACCACTTGTCCCAGTTTTTCTTGAGTTCTTCTTCTTGATAAACATACTCCAGGCTACAGGGCCCCAGTAGCTCCTGGGGGTCCTAAAAGATTGGATGACACACTCAGTGTGCATGAGGTCCTAATCCTAAGAACTCTTATGATTTTGGAAGTGACCCTGGATACGTGGCCTGCTTCTGAGTAGAATTTGTGTATGTGTGTGTGTGTGGGGGGGGGGGTCCTTATTGTTTTGCTTAGTTTTTGTTTCTTTGTCTAAGATCTTAAAACACTGAGATAACAATAAAACACAACAAATAACATTGCTTACTTGTGAAGTCCAGTATACTTGGGTTTTTAATTTTCCTTATTTTATTTCTTTATTTTTAGTGATTTATGTTTTTAAAGATTTATTTATTTATTTGAGAGAGACAGAGACAGAGAGCATGAGCAGGGGTAGGGAGGGAGGGACAGAGGAAGAAGGAAAGAAGCCGACTCCCGCTGAGCACAGAGCCCAATGCGGGGCTCAATCCCACGACCCATGAGATCATGACCTGAGCTGAAATCAATTGTTAGACGCCCAACTGACTGAGCGACCCAGGGGCTCCATTAGTAATTTATTTTTAATTACATAAGTAGTCCATTAATGATGCTTTACAATGATTAAAATCCAAACAATAAAAAGTAAAGTCCCCTTGATTACCACCTCACACCCATGCAAAGTAACTTTTCTCTGGTTTGTAACCTTTCAGACTTCCCTTTATACTTTTACGTACAAATGTATATGTACACAGAGGCATCTATAGTTTTATCTGGTTCTTGTTTTTATTTCTGTAAATGGTATACTATGGGACCTCTCACTCCGTGACTTGGTTTTTGCTTTTGGAATAGCTCTTAAAGTCCTTATCATGTTCATCCACATAAATCTACCTTATATTTTTCACCATTCATGCTATATTCCACAATACAAGCGTATTATACAAGATAGCTTATGTCCCTAGTTCCCTACTCCTGGACATTGAGATGGTCTGTAATCTTTCGGTCTATGTGCATTGCTGGCAATTGGCATCTTATTTATGCTTCACGGTAAACATATGAGAGGGTTACTCCAGGAAAGACAGCGAGAAATGGAATTGCTGGGTCATAGGGCATACACGCTGACAAATAACTCTCCAAAGTGGTTGCACCAGCTTACTTTGCCACAAACACTGTAGGAGAGAGCCCATCTCCCTAAGCACCTGCTACCATCATTAAAGTTTAAGATGATGGCCTTCCCAACCACTGAAAACAGTCTCCCACTGTTGCCTCATTTTGCCCCACCGTGTTTTGAAGGCAGGAGATCAGCTCCATTGCTGCTATTTAAGACAGCTGCCCTCCCTCTGCTTTATTTCTTGCCCCCTGCTACACAGGAGACAAACCTAAGCAGGGGACAGTGGGAGACACAGTTAGCCGTCCACCAAATCTTTTGTCCTGGGCACACAGTTGGACTACAGTGTGTTCTAGACATGAACCCCTAAGTGGGGTGATGTGTACCACTTCCCAGCTGGCCTGTACAACTCTTCCTCGTGCTACCTTCCATGCTCTTTTCCCCTCCACTGGCTTGATGCAAATAAGCACGGTGAACCTAGAAGCTAACTTGAAGATGGTGGTACTGTAAGAGGAAAGACGCCCGGATCCTTCAATAACTATTTGGAAAAGGGATATCCACCAATCCCAAGACTTGTTTCAGATTTAATGTGAACAAGAAACAAAATTCAAGTATGTTTGAGAATTTGGGGGTTTATTACAACAGCCATCAGTATAGAATGCTAATACAGTGTAGCGAGCATTAACTCATTAAAATGGTCACAGGTGCAAAAAAAAAAAAAAAAATTAGGGAACAGTTCCCTGGCAGATATTTGGGGATATCTCCCAGGGCGGACTATTCCCAGTGGAAAAATCTCTAAATAATTAGGAGCTAGCTGAAAACAAAAAACCCTAGATGTTTCACAATCTGGCTAGCAAAGGGATTTCATCCATGTTCTGGGTCCTGCTGCAGCCCTAGAAGGACCACTTCCTGGGGAGACTCTGGTTGTAGGTCAGCACTTGGCCTAGGGGACTCTTTTCACTTGGAAATTCTCTGTCAGTTACAGAGTCTCGACACTGCAGAATTGCTTCTTCTGAGGTCAAAGACTACCCAGAATGCCATTTGCTATTAGAATGACACCCAGGAGCTTGGGGCCAGGGGTGAAGCTACCACATGGTTTACCAAGTTACCTGTTGAAATTGACTGTCTATGGAAAAGAGAAATTGCCTTACATAGAGTCCTACCCAACAATTCCTGTGAAGCAAACCAGTCCCAGCAGGGTGGCTGTCAAAACTATTTGTGCAGGTTATTGTCCTATGGCTATAAGAGGAAACCAGCCCATCCCTCCAGGAGACTTGTCTCCCACCCAGCCCCTTCCCCATTCTACGTCAGAGCAGAAATGAAAGAATTCGTATCCTGGTTTCATTCCAATAGTGGCAATACTGAGAGGAGAGGAAAGAAACTTTGAAAGAGGCTCACTCATGAGTCAGATGTAAAAGTTAGAAAGGGTTAAGAAACCGGACTGTCCACCTCCTTCCACAAAAGCAGCAGTGTTCAAACAATCAACTCAAGCAGGAAAAGAGAAGCAAACCTGGCTGAAGGCAGGGAGGGAGGCATAGAGTCCCCTCAGCCATTCAATTTCTCCCTGGGATCCTTGGGCTCACAGAGCACAGTTTGAAAAACACTTCTCTGTAGGTCCTTCCAGATGGCCCATCCAAAGGTCTAGTGGGAAGCAACCCCAGAGCATGCAGCAGCACCCCAAAGGTGGTGGCATTTCTGGATGTGGGAATTTTAGTAGTCCATAAGACATGAGGGCAGAGACTTTGTTGCATTTTGCCTATTGTATTCCGAGTACTGGGCTCATCATGGAGCACATAGTAGGATTTAATATCCAGGGGATGAGGGAATAAAGGAAGTTTGGTCTTCACATTGCAACCAGCAACAGTTATAGCATATTAGCCACATAGCATTTTACAGTTTACAAAGCACTTTCAGAACCCGCTGTGACATAGTCAAGACAGTGATTATCATTCCTTTATTGGCAACAGTTTCAGAGAGGTTAGGTAACATGTTAAATGTCACACAGCTAGTCAAGGGCAGTTGCAGGACTGGAACCTCATCTTTAGCTCCAAGTGCCAATGCTATTTCTACTACCCTCACCACTGAGATTCTTAGATGCTCCTACTTTAATGGCTGTAACCATTTGTGGGGATGGTGGTGTAATCTTTATTGGGATCGTAGCAATATGCAAAGCATATGAAAACCCCAGTTCATGACCATAAGCACAAGCCTTTTGAATAGCTGTCATGGCTTCAGGCTCCGTCCCTACACTGAGGAGGGCAATCCTTGCTCTAGAACACAGATTACAGATCCCACACCAAATAGTCACCCTAAATGTTCATGCCAGGGAATTCCAGGGGCATGAAGAGTATGGGATGAAAGTTGGTTTCATGACCTGGAAACAAACTCAAACTCCAAGTCCTCCTTCATATGGGAAGTTACATCGGGGAGTTATTCAGTCTTGTAAGGAAACATGAGTCTGGAAACTACAATTCCTTGGTCTGGTATAAGTCATAAATTTGGTCCACAACTCACAGGTTGCTGGTTTGGCGTTTAGCCACCTAAAAGTTAAACCCCAGTCCCCACCTGCAAATTGTCAAGGGATACCCTATTTAGGTTCACCATAACCTGCCACCCTGTCTTAGAATCACCTTCACCATAAACCCTCAGAAATTCACCTACCTCTAAGTCAGTCCATAAACAAGCATGAGCAATAAGTATGTCCAGAGAGGCTAGTGTAAAAGAGAACAAATAGCCCAAGTCAGGGGACTTTATTCTATTTCTATGTTGCCCGATTTATTCTCCTTGTATAACATAGATAAAATAACTCCTTCGCATGAATAGCCAATGCTATGAATGCATTTTCACATGCAGAAAACTGAACCCTAACAAGAAAGCAGCATATTTGGTCTTTCCTTCTTTCATTCTTCAAATTCCTCCTCTACTTACTTTTTCCATCTCAAAAGTGAGGGCTAGGCAATTTACAAGAAAGACCAATGATGGGGTGTAGACCAATGATTTAAGCCCAGGAGAGGTTGGGCGTTGCTGAATTAAGCCTCTCTGGACTGAGGATTAAATGACCACATAATAAAAGACACTCCCCACCGTAGCACAATGCTAAAGTTTGAAGGAGCAGAGTTATGATGATCAGGGGATCCCTAACTTTGCTTTTTGACTTTGGTGGCCCTTCATCACAACCACCTCCCTGCCAATGTACATAATCTGAACTTATCTCCAATAAAACTGGATAATTCTACAACATTTTAATGTATTTCCCCTTTCTCTGGGCATCATCTTTTCACAATTTTCAAGGATCTTGCAGAGCATCTGTTGCATCCAAACACCAAAAAGAACACCATGGAAGGTGGAAACAGGTTGGAAGCAGAAATGGGGTGTGTGAAGTCTTATCAGTTAGAGACCTGAGATCCCTGTCTGTTCATTAATCAATTGCAATGGGCATGTGTGTTTTTTATGCCCAGCACTATGCTAGGTGCTGTGGAATATATAGAAGTAAAACAATTTGTCGTATCAGGGAGCAAAAGGCTTGCACTCTCATTGAGGAGGCCAGATACAAGAGAAAATAATAGGAACAGTACATTGCATCAACAGCAAATACTTACATGTGTTATATACTCAGCACCAGTGTCTTCTCTAGGTACTGGGATATAGACAAAAATCCCTGCTCTTGTGGCATTTACCCTGTAGTAGGAAATATAATTTAGGGTTTGATTATGGAGGTCAGAAAATAAAAGTCATCTGTAATTAACAGAAGAGATCTGAGTGGGCTGAGGTAGAAACTTCAGGTAGGCCTCCTTCCCCACAGGCCTCTCTATACCCAAACTGAATCTATCACTTCTTCTCTTATATTAAAGACCCTCTTTCTGTGAACTCAGTCACCATCACTATCCACCCAGCCTTACAATCAAACAACCTGGAGGTATACCAGATGGTCCTAGTGCACTTCTCCTTCCTTTCACTCACTGAAGGCAATCAATCAGCATGTCATGTAGATTTTATCTCCTAATTGCCTCCAAAATCTGTTCCCTCCTTCATATTCCCACTGCCACAACCTAGTTTGAGCTTTCATCATTTCTTACGTTCTATAGGAAGGTAAGTAACGGACACTTTCATACAGAGTCCAGATTCCCCTTCCAGGAAGGCCTTATTGCCTCTGCTCTGGGAATGCTGTGGGTGCCCCACCCTCTTGGGGTTAAGCCCCTCAGAAGTTGCTTCAGCTGCAGAGGGAACTGTCTTATCTAAGCCTCATCTATCCCAGCCCAACCCAAGACAATTCTCAAGGGCTGTTCTAGCTCCAGAGCTCCCCATGGGATCAGCAGATGCTGTTCTTGCAGCACGACATTTTTCTCTGCCCACTTCCACTTCTGTCCCTTCCCTTCCACAGGTGTCAGTACCAACAACCCTCCTCAATAAATAGCCTGCATGCCGGAACCCAACCTGTGATACCCAGATAATTGCAGTGGCTTCTACTACCTTCTCTGCTTCTACTTAACGCTTCACCAATCCCATCTCTGAATATCTCCAAAAAGTGATATTTATGATTTTTTAAAATTTAACTTTTCCCTTTATCCAAATGCTACAAAGTTTCTGAAATTAAATGTTACTCAAGACTTGCAATGAAGAATGGCATTTCCTTCCCCACCTATCACCATCTTCTGTTATTCACTTTAATATTCCTGAATAATCTACTTATGTTTCTATTTGTTGATGCTTTTGATCTTTAGATATTTATTGATGTCCTACCATGGAAGATGAGAGTTTAGATCTTTAAGACACACACACACACACACACACACACACACACACACACACACACACACACACTTTCCCCCCTCTTCATTTTCCCAAGATTGTTATATCACAATTTTCATTGTTTTTGTTGTTTTGACTCTGTAGCATCATTCACAGCTGATCCGTGTGGTTACATTTCTTTTCCTGTACGGGTTTTTTGTTTTTCCTGGAATAAATAATAGCCGTGTTTTCTTATTTGCTTGTTTTTTATGTACCACTCACTAATTCCACTCCAAACTTTCTACCAGAATGTCTCTTTTCGGTATGTTTAAACACATCTGGTAATCAATCCACTCAATATTTTTCTTCTTGGAGACTTCCCTCATAAAACTCTTTCTTCTTTTTCCAAAATAGACTGAAGCTCTCTAATCCCACTCAATTACCCTCATCCTTGTGGAGTACATTTTATAGTAGCTTCCCAATAAAGGATATACAGGAGATGATTTGTTAAGATTTGCATTCCTGAAAATTTCTTCTATCTTATTTTAGAGTTCCCCCCAGAGAAACAGAACCAACAGGAGTTTTTTGTTTGTTAATTATGAGATATAGGCTCACAAAATAATGGAGGCTGAGAAATCCCATGATCTGTCATCAGCAAGCAGGAGGTCCAGCGAAGCTGGTAGCATAATTCCAGTCCAAACCTGAAGGCCCAAGAACTAAGAATGCAGATGTCCAAGGGCAGAAGATGGATGTCCCAGCTCAAGAAAGAGAGAAAATTCAGCCACCTTCTACCATTTTGTTCTGTTCAGGCCCTCAACAGACTAATGATGCCCACCAGCATTAGTGAGAAAGATCATCTACACTCAGTCTGTGGATTCAAATGTGCATTTCATCTGAGACACCTTCACAGACACACCTAGAAACAATGCCTTGCCAGCTATCTGGGCATGCCTTAGCCCACTCGAGTTGACACATAAAACTAACCATCATGTATCCTCATCTTCATACCTCATACATAGAGGTAGTTTGGCTGGGTATGGAATTCTAGGTTCAAAAACAATTTCCTTCAAGATTCTGAAGTCATGGCTCCATAGTCTTTCAACTCCTAACGTTGATGAGAAGACCCATAGCATATTGACTCCTGTTCTTTAATATTATCTCCCTCCCTCCCTCCTTTCTCTCCCTCTGTCTCTCTCAGCTTTTATGTTCTTTGTCTATGGCATTTTGAAAGTTTATGACATTCTATCACAGCATATCTTAGTTCAGGTTTCCATAAGTAACACCATAGACTTGGTGACACAGACAATAAAAATGTATTTTCTCACAGCTCTGAAGACTGGGAGTCCAAGATCAAGATTCCTGGTGAGATTTCTCTTCCTGGCTTGCAGAAGGTCACCTTCTCACTGGGTCCTCACCTGGCCTTCCTTCCGTGTGCATGTGGTGGGGAGAGCCTGAACTCTCCGGTGTCTCATCTCATAAGGATTCTAGTCTTATCAGAGTAGGGCCCCATCCTCACAACGTCACTTAACTTTAATTACCTGTGAAAAGCCTGCATCCAAATGCACTCACATTGGGGGTTAGGGCTTCAACCTATGAATGGGGAAGGGGGGACACAATTCAGTCCATAGCACACAATTGACACTGGAGGACCTGAAAGGATGCCATT
Source organism: Zalophus californianus (assembly GCF_009762305.2). Lineage (NCBI taxonomy): Eukaryota > Metazoa > Chordata > Mammalia > Carnivora > Otariidae > Zalophus > Zalophus californianus. The sequence goes on from NC_045606.1 coordinate 86,265,408, forward strand.
ACCTCTTATTCCTGGCTCTTTCCACAAACCAGTTTGCTTCTTCTTGGTTTCTTTCCAACACCACTTCAGCTTTCTCTGTACTGGTAAGTCATTTGTCACGGCCCACTACTTTCCAGCTGCCACAAGTTTGTAGACTTCTTCTGCCTTTTGTCATCTCCTCTCGTGTACTTTAATGTGTCCTTTTCTTTCTAGTTCCTCATAGCCATGGGTGGGGCTTAGACAGGGAGCAGAAAGAAATGGGAGTGTTTGGTCTGTAAGTGTACCTGGTCTTCCTTGAGAGTGACACAGCTGAACTGCAGCTTTTATTATGACTCTCCCCTAACTAAATCCCTTCAATTTCTCCCCACTCAGGAAGGATTTTCAAACTTTCCAACCAATGTCCTCATAGCGGCACAAGAGAATTAACATGTGTACCACCAACTTTCTGGGATACAGTCCAAAAAAGTCAACCACTGACATGCAATTTCTTTGAAATCTCACGTTTTGTTTTTTAAATATATTCAAGCTTTATCTCTCTTCCATAATAGATCTATTTATTTTAATATGTGAGTATTATTTTAAGTTATTGGCATTTAAGTTGTTTCACTTTACTTGCCTTCCCCAATCTTCAACTTAAATTGATGCTTTGGGGAAGACATCAGGTTTATCTCACTGCTTTGAGTATCCATAAGACATATATCCCAATTTAAGAGGTCCAGCCCTTATTCTTACTGCATTCCCAACATTGAGCACAGTATTTGGCTTTTAGAAGATACTTAATAAGCGTTTGATGAATGAACTGAACTGGATGATCTTGAAGGGAGGATATTGTTTGGATGGGGAGTAGGGAGGGAGGCATATGGCAGATCAGGTAGATCATTTAGCTAAGCCAAAGTTCTAGAGGAAGGAATGAATGAACATAGTGAGTATATTCTGGATGGTACCACAGGCTGGGAGCTTTTCCATAATGTCTTATATCTGATATCTGCCCTAGAGATCCAAGTGTAGCTATGTCCCTAGATAAGCCATGTTTTGACTCTGATATTTGACCACTGAACCTCCCCTGGCCATACTCTCACCTGCTCCTCACTCACCCTTCATTATAGCTCCTGGCAAGATCAAATCCTTACAACATGCCCAAGCCAATCCCAGAAGCTCCATCTTGGAAGCAGGGCTGGTCTTACACCGAGGGGCACAGACAGATGCTTCAACTTGGAGTGCTGCAGGGACAGTCCCTTAACCTCAGTGAATCTCCCACTTAAATCAGAAATTCTTCCCTTGAATCACTGTCCTCTCACTGCACAAAGGTCCCTGAGAGGGCTGTCACAGGAAGTCTTTAATATCCCAGAGTGAATAGATAGAAAAGCAGCTGCCTATCTCCCTGGAGTAAGAGCAGATATTAGAGACCACAGGGGGAGAGAAATTCCTACTGGAGCTAATACAGACCTTTTCAACTTTCCAGTACAGCCAAGAGCCAGGTCTAGTGGCACAAAAAGAAAAAAAAAAAAGTGCTAACCAGATTCTAGGAAGATAAGGCAACTATTTACAGTCCTTTCAGTTCTCGTCTCTGAACCTTATATTTTGGCCTCATAATTTTAAGTACAGAGAAATCCGAGCACCTTCTCACCTTTTTCTCTTTTCCATCTCTTTTTCCTTTCTGCCCCTGCCTTCCATCAAAGCCTAACTGGCAAGGGAATCAGTGGGCTAATCTACTGGGGGAAAACATCCCAAGTTTCTTGGATAGAATTTCTGGAATTAAAACTCTTGGTCGACAAGGAAGTCCTATTTTAATGGAAAATTTTTAGAGGTAATAATAATAGAGAACACATATTAGCTCATTCAATCCTTATAATCCTGGAAGGTTGGGACTCTATTATTCCCACTTCACAGATCAAGAACCTGAAGCCCAGAAGTCATGCAGCTAGTAAATGCTGGGGCCAAGTGTGAACCTCGACTGTCTGTCCACAGTTAGGCTGGTGGGTGAGAAAAATATCTCTTTTTTGCCTCTACCCATCTTCGGACCTCAGCTGTCTCTATAACAAGACAGATTAACAAGAGAAAAGCATACAAGTTGACTTAATATAAATTTTATGTGACACAGCAGCCTTCATAAGGAAATGGAGACCCAAAGGAGCAGTTACACTCGAGTGCTTTTATGCTAGGTTCCATAAAGCATGTAAAGTCATAGGAAAACATGATAGGACAAACAGGGTAAGAGCCAAGGGTAGTCAACTGGGGGGAAGTTAGCAAATCCTGTCCTTTGGGATTCTTCTTGGCATCCCTTGGTCTTCAGAGATAAGGGATACTCATTTTCTTCCAGATATAAGGAGGGCACCTCTCACATGAGAGCCTATGACCTGTTTCAGGGGAAGGTCAGAGCCTTTCCTGCACCTGCCATTCCTCAAATTTCTTCAGCTTGAAATATTCACTGCGACAACGTACCACATTCGGGGGTGGTGTGCCCTGAACCCCATAAGGCTCTTACCCATTATACTACCTCCTAAAGTGGAAATGCACATCTATCTCAACAGCTCCCAGAGTCTAACTTTTCACGTGCCAAGAAAATTTCAAAATAATAAAAGGGAGGGTAGATCAACACAGGATTGCCAACTTTATGTTTTGCCAAATAAGCACATTAAAAATAAACCTTATGATCACTATCAGTTCATTTTTAAAATGACTTAACACCACAAAATGGGAAGAAGATAATCTCAAAATAAAAGCAGACATCTAAACCAAATAAATTTAGACTTGTGCAAAACGGTACATCTGCCCTGTTTTCACCATGTTGCTGAAGACCAGTGAAAACTATTACAGCATTTGGTTCTAGGGATCAGCTCACCTGGTGATTTTCTTGGGTCCCAGAGCTGGATCTCTGGTCCTCTTGGTATGGGGGGCTGAGGAGGGACCCAGACTCTCAGCTTCAATCCTGGGAACATTACAAGGAAGGCAGGCCTGTATCTGGTCCCACTCAAGGGTCCCTCCATCCTAACCAGACCTTCCCCACTCCCTTCCACACAAAGGACTGCCAGTGTGTGGAGCAGGTGGGTGAGGAGACAGAGAGAAACCAAATCAATGGAGCTGGTGTTCTGAGGGGGCCGTGGAGATAAGAGGTCTAAGAATGAAACATGCAGTTAATTGCCCGAGACAGAGGAGAACAAACATGATTTGCTCAAGGTGATTGAGAAATGGTGGAGCTTGGTGTTCTCATTCCTGTGCTTATTAATCCTTCCTCCGTCTGAGAATGCCATCAACAAGTATTCGCTCAGCAACTGAATCGCTGAGGTAAAGGTGAGGTTTGGGTCCTGATAATTTTACCTGCTAGGTATTTTTTATGATTCCCCAGCTGCTTCCCTGGCTCAAGCCTCATCATCTCTTTAGTCAACCATGGCAACAGACGCACGCACACAGCAGCACGGACACACACACACACACACACACTCATCCATGCCACCCCATACCACAACCAACCTTATACTCAATACTCCAGAAACATAGACTTCCCTTTCAGAAATCCCAGGACAAGTAACTTTGGGTCTTTGCTCAGGCTGCTCTACCTGCATTGTTCTCCCCTGTTCCACATAACCCTCTTCACTCTCTGAGGCCTCACGGATGTCTCAGCTACTCAGGGAGCCACACTGGGACCCTCCCTGGCCACCACCCGCACACCCAGGCTGGGTCGCAAGGATGGGCATGCACGTCTCAATCACGGTGGTCATCGGGCTACACTGAAATCATGTTTCCATCGCTTCCCCCTCAGGGGCTAAGGTCATATTGTACTTACCTTTGCGTTCTCAATGCCAACGCAGTGCATGCTGTGGAGCAGGAACTTAAAATAGGCGTTTGAACCACACATTTGTATATCTAGAGCCAGATGGTCCCTGTCCCAAGAGTTGGTAAGTGAGCTGGAGAGCCGACATGCCCTCAAGTATGAGGACAAGATAGAGTGCTGGATTCAAGATAACCAAGAGCTAGAACACATGGTGCGGCATGTTCCCAGCAATGGAAAAAGAAGAAAACAGTGCGAGCTGTCATTGCTAAGAAAGTTTCCACGGACGACCGTGGAAGAAGGAGTGCCTAGACAACACTTTAGCACCTGGACTGGCTCTTTCTACCCACTGTGCTGCACCTTGCCCCAGGCTGGCCCCGATTCCTCCCCCAGCTCAGGAGAATGCCAAACTAACCCATTGCAAGAGCATCAGAAGCCTCCAGCATTTCTATCTGACAGCATGAGAATGTTCTGAGTGCCAGGTTATTAGTTCAATAACTAATAGGAAATAGGAAAATGAAAGTCTTTGAATGACTGTTGCTGGCAACTTTTAAAGAGAAGAACGGCATGCATTTATCTGCAGGCATCAAGGATGGGATGCTACTCTGCCAAGGAGGCTGAGGGATGAAGGGGAGGGCTCCAAGGTTCTGTTAGGAGCAGTCCTTCCCTGGAACTCAGGGTGCAGAGCTTGGGGAGTGGGCACCCCCTCCAAAGAGCCCTGATGTGCACTGGGGGACATGAGGAAAAGCAGCCACCATCTCTTGCAATAAGGACAGAGAATGAGAGCAGCAAACACTGTGCTAAGCCTCAGATCTAAGACCCAGGCTGGCTCAGCTTTGCACAATAACTCCAAGCAAACTGGGGTTTCACAGCCAGAAAGCTGGGACTGCCCTTCAGAAATAGAGCGGTGAGCCAGCAGGGCTCTGTGAGGGCAGGACTCCTGGCTCCATGCGGTGGAAGAGATCACCTTCCAGTCCGATGTTCCAGGCGTGGGGCTTCTGGGGAATGGGTTGTCTGGGAATGTGTGCATTTTAGAGACCCTCCCAAGGGGTCACTCCCAGGGGGACAGAAATCTGCAGCCCATGGCTGTCGTCCCGCACCCCCACCTCCATCCCAGTCACGGTTCAAGCACCCAAGTCCCTGGTGCACCTGGGCTTCGGAGCAAGGCCACACCAGGGGTAGCAGCAGCTTGCCTGCCAAAATCCTGCTCTCACAGCTGCATTCCCGGGTTCACTTCAAGCCTGAGAGGGTCAGGCCCTACGCAAAGGCCACCATATCCTTCCTCCCTTGCGCCCCAGTCAGGTGGCCTTCTCCGAGCAGAGTAGAGACTTCTCAGCCAAGCAGCTGCCCGTGACCCATTCCCTTCCCAGAGGCAACTGACCTCCAGCACCCAATCATTCCTATCATGCTGGTCTCCCTCAGGGCCACCCAGGCCAGCCCTCGCCTTTGGTATTTGAATGAGGTTGCCCGAAGAAAGGAGGCAGGGGGCCTGAGGTGGGAAGAATTCTGCCCCATCAGCGGCCCCAATACACACCTCCTGCCTCCCAGGCAGCCACGACCTCAAGCCTTCTTGCTATTGTTTGCTGCAGAAATAGTCCTTTGTGGAAATGCCCGGAATGACAGGGATGAGTGAGAGAGAATGCCGAGATAGATGGTTCTACAAGTCCATTCCCAGAGAGCCTTTCGATCATGCTTCATTCTCTCAGCTCTTAGCTCCCCCTGTCCTCCTCTCCCTCCCCGTCCCTCCCTCCCTCCTTTTCTCCCCCTCCCCTGCTCCCCTCTCTCCTGCCCTGCTCTCAGGCCAAGGCTACAATCTGTATGCACAGTCTTCCTCGGTCCCTTAGTCCCTCGGGTATAAAAAGGATGAATTACCTCCTTGATCTCAACGTGATGGCCCCTGTCCAAGCACCCCTCACCTGCTGGGTACATAATTGAAGTGTGGTCTCTGAATCTGCAGCTGTCACGGAGGAATTGACAAAGAGACAAGAACAGGGCCCCTGCACACAAATCAGGCTCTCCTTGGCTGCCCTGAGCACACACGAATGCAATTTTCCACACTCTGCACAAGGGGAAGGCCATACAAAGTTCTGAGACACAGGAAGGGCCCTTTGACGGGGAGTAAAAAATTAGTACAGATGCCCCCAGACTTGCTTTCAGCTGCCCGTCGTGCCCTGCCCGTTTCTGCCCAAGAAGATTCTGGAAGGCTGACAGAGGCCAGGCTTGGCAGACTGGCACCTGGTTTGTCCTGTACCTCATTTCCTCACCCCCACTATGTTGTAGTTGCTCTGGCAGCAAATACCTAAAAAAGCAAATAAGTAGAAATAATGAAAGGATTCCCCAGAACCATGAGCGCCAGACCTTCCCACACATCCCCTGTCTCTGTCTTCCCCTCTGCTATAAATTGAGTACTGGGGCTCCCCCTCCACCCACCTGCCCCAGCCTCTGCTCAGATCCTGAACCAAGCCCAGTGGAGATGGGAAGCTGACAGGTAGCTCAGTCTCTTTGCTTCCACTGTAAAGTTTTCCACTTTGGTCCCCACTCCTAAATCCAAAAATGGATACCACGCAGGGGTTCCCTTGGCCTCCTTCGGTCCTGAAGTCTGCCTGGAGCCCCATGGCCAGCTGGACACTGCCTGAGTGGCCAGCGCCCAACCCTGACCACGACTGCATCTGGGGTCCTCCCCCCATCTCGGGCCGTCCATCGGGTCAGGCACAGCCAGGTCCACCGCCCTGCCTGCTCCATGGTGTCATGAGCAGATCACACTTGTCATGGCAAGCCTAGGTCTAGGACTAAATAAGACTATCTGGATAAAACTCATACAAAAGATGACACTGGGCATTAGTACCCATGGTTACTGAGCTATCACAGCTCCTCTCTCTTTTACCCAGAGAATGTGAAAGGAAAATAAAGGAATGATGTTAGGGAAGCATTTTGAGCTAAAAGGGAGCAAGAGATGCTCTGGTGTGTGTGTTCCTGGAACATCTCAGTCCCTGGGATGTAAAGCAATGGCTCTACATCTGCCTGTCTGACCAGCAGGACATCTCATCTTTACCAAGCCACCAAGTATTCCTAAGGTCTCAGAAACTGAGTCTACGTGTCTTGTACTTGCCAGTTCTGGTGGCCACCCCTCCCCTGTATTCTATGGAGTTGGCATCCGCAGGCAGCAACTTTGCTGCACCCTGGGGGATGCGGAGGTCAGAACTGAGTGCGGCACATGACCCCACCCTGGGGACCCTGGACATTATCCCAGGAATGGGGAAACCAGCACCTCTGTGCTGAGATCCAACCTCCAATCCCAGGCACCCAGAGCAGGATGCCCCCTAATGAAAGGGCAGGGACGGTTCTTCCTATCTTTAGGCCTTTTGTGCTTGCTTTCGATAGCAGGGTACCCTGTGCCTCAGTTTCCATTTCCACCCCAAGATGAGGATCAAACCTCATGCTCTTGGGTCTTTTCCTCTCCAGTCCCATTTTCCTGAAGGCAACTCCCAACCTCCCCCACCTCCTCACCATCAGGACCACATGCACACTAACCTCATTTACTTATATAAGAAAAAGCAAGAACTTAGGTAAAGCAAAGTAAAAGGTTTGCCCTTTAGCCTCTTCCTCAATCCCTACTGCTCTCCAAATGCCCTACCCCAATCACCAACAGTAAAACGTTCCTTAAATGAACATTTATCTTTCCAGGCTTTACATCTATACCGAATCAACAATGTCTCTGGTTTCCTAGCATGCATGGGTGCTGCTTCACACAACTGAAGGAATCATTCAGGGAGTCTTGCTGAGTAAAGGATGGACCTTCCCAAAAATAATATTAAAGTTTTCATCTTTAGCTAGAAAAAAAATGCATGCAATTTCCAAATGACAAATTCCCTTGCTTCTAAACATCGAATTGCAAAAGTCTCAGGGCCAGGGCACCCAGTTTTGTATGACATTTGTGAATTTCCAGACCAATGAGCAGAGTTATGGGGTAGGAAGGGCACTACGGAGGAGATGTGAGCTCCAGCCCCCACTCCGCCTCTAATTAGCTTTGGTTAAGGATTTTGCTTGGTTTTCTCATCTGTGATTTGAAAGGATTTGGCTGAGTTTCTAAGGATTGCCAAGCTCTGATGTTCCAGCATTGCACTGTCTTTCATGATTAGTAATTACAACCTACAAGGGTCTTGACACCATATCTGAAGCATACATGGAAGAGCTCCGGCATTGTTTCCTAAAGCAGAAACATGCTCAGTTCTTAGAGAGGATCAGAACAAGTTGTCAGTGAGATAACAAAGATTCATGGAACATTCACTGAGTGCCAGACCATATGCTAGGTGCTGGGGGAACAATGGTGGTCAAAGAAGATATGCTCCTCATGGAACTAACAAGTCAAAGAAGTTATGGGCCTCAGAGATCTTTCAATTGGTAGGAGAGACTTACACAAAATGAATATATCTCACCAGATGTTATAGACTGAATTGTGTCTCCCTCCCCACAAATTCATATATTGAAGCCCTAACCCCCAGTATAACTATATTTGGAAATAGGGCCTTTAAAGAGGTAACTGAGATTAAATGAGGTGATAAGGGGAGGGCCCTAATTTGTGTCCTTATAAGAAGAGGAAGAGAGGGCCCCTGGTTGGCTCAGTTGGTTAAGCGTCTGCCTTCAGCTCAGGTCATGATCCCAGGGTCCTGGGATAGAGTCCTGCATTAGGGTCCCTGCTCAGCGGGGAGTCTGCTTCTCCCTCTCCCTCTGCCCCTTCCCCGTCTTGTGCTCTCTCTCTCTCTTTCAAATAAATAAATAAAATATTTTTTTTTAAAAAAAAGAAGAGGAAGAGAGATAGAGCTTTCTTTCTCTGCTCACGCACAGAGGGAAGGTCACGTGAAGACACAGCAAGAAGGCAGCCATCTGCAAGCCAGGAAAAGAGGCCTCACCAGAAAATGAATTTTCCAGCACCTTGGTCATGGACTGCTAGCTTCCAGAACTGTGAAAACACAAATATCTGTTGTTTAAGCCACCCAGTCTACAGTATTTTGTTATGGCAAAACAGATATGTTATGGCAAAACATATAGCATATCACATCAAACCCAGGATATCACTGACTTTGTGACACACCATTATTTTATGTGTCACTGAGAAAGGAAGGAAGGAAGGGAGGGAGGGAGGGAGAGAGGGAGGAAGGGAGGGAGGGAGGGAGGGAGGGAGGGAGGGAGGAAGGGAGGAAGGGAGGAAGGGAGGAAGGGAGGAATGGAGGAAGGGAGGAAAGGAGGAAGGGAGGAAGGGAGGAAGGGAGGAAGGGAGGAAGGGAGAAAGAAAGAAAGAGAGAAAGAGAGAAAGAGAGAAAGAGAGAAAGAGAGAAAGAAAAAGAAAGAAAGAAAGAAAGAAAGAAAGAAAGAAAGAAAGAAAGAAAGAAAGAAAGAAAGAAAGAAAGAAAGAAAGAAAGAAAGACTGCCAATTAAAAATAATGCTTTATCATCACTGGAAACATTTAGACTTAATGGAAGACTCTCTCAGAATCATTTAGACAGATTTTTTTGTTGTTGTTGCTTTAATGCAGCCAAAAAGGGAAATATAAGCAAAACAAATTGGTTACAGAATTCTTAAATCTTATTATTCAGAGTCCAACTCCTCTGAAATCACTTTTCAACTCAGAGTAGAAAATGGCACCATGGATGAATGATGGATGAGGCAGCATTTCTTAAAAGTATGCTCCACTAAAGTCCGCAAGACCCTTCCAAGCCATTGACACCCATAATGCAAGATGAATGCTGAACTTTCCCGCTTGCCCTGGGTTGGACAATTCCTCAACACTAAAATCAGCAACAGTGTAACATAGCTTCACCTCCTAGTGAGAGTCTTTCTTTCTTAGGTCCCTGTATTGGTTTGCTATGGCCGCCATAACAAAATACCACAGACCGAATGGCTTAAACCACAGAAATTTATTTTCTCACAGTTCTGGAGACGAAAGGTCCAAGATCCAGGCAGAGCAAAGTTGGTTTCTACTGAGGCCCCCTCCCCTTGGCTTGCAGATAAATGGCTCCTCACTGTGGCCTCGCGTGCCCTTTCCCGTTTGCGAGCACACTCCTGGGGTCTCTTCCTTTTCTCCTGAGAACAGAGTCATATTGGACTAAAGCTTCAACATATGGATATGGGAGGGACACAGTTCAGTCCTTATCAGTCTTGGAAAGCATTTGTTTGTTACATTGCAAGAATATATTAAATGAGTACTATCTTTCCAGTGATAAAAATTTGCTTTGCTAATATCAAATTGACAACCTGCTGTTCTGTTATCCTTGCCGCCTTTCTGCATAAACTTTTTGTTTCAGTGCCAATCTGAGTGTGATCTTTTTGAAAATATCTTAAATATAAATTAAACTCAAAACATGTAATGTCAATAATGCTCCTAGCTCATTTGAAGTGATGACAGTATAACCAACCATGACCAAGTCTGTGCTTGCTCAGACAATGATAACAGCATCAAGACTACGGCCTGACACTGCAAGACAGTATTCAGAGTAAGACATACCCCAATTTTAGAAATGTTAAATGTGGACAAAAGTGTATGTGTATGTGTTAGATGAAATACGGTAAAACTAATTTAATTAGGATATCCATGAAGTTCTTGTGCAGTTTGGGTTTTTAATAAATTCACTTCCATATAATATATAAACAATTTGCAAAATGCAACAGAGAAGGAATTTACTCGAAATTTCAGTGAAATTTTTAAATTTTTAATGATTCATTTGTCCTAATTTCTTTCTTTAATTTTCTAGGTAATAAACCCTATGCTATATGGAATGGTTATATCCAAATATATGTTAGATATGTTGAAAGCCAACATTTCTGTAATTAAATATAGTAAATTATGATTAAATTCCCTCCCTGTTTCAACTTGCAGATTGTTTATATCATGTACAGAAGTAAATTTATTAAAACTCCAAACTGTGTAAGGACCTTAGGGCAAACTTGTATAGTATCAAGGGATTGATTACAGAGTGTTCTGAGGATAAACAGAGCTGTCCTGAGGAAGTACTTCTTAAGTTGAGCCCAGGCAGGTGAGTTGGGTGTTAGCAGGGGAGAAAGGAGTATTCCAAGAACAAGAGCATGAACAGAAGCCTCGGGGCTGAAGAAAGTGACTGAGGAGGCAGCTGACGGACTTGGAGCTGAGAGTACAGGGGAGGGAGGGCATGCAGGACCACAGGATGAAGATGCAGGCAGATGCCCACTGGGTCTCGCCTTGTTGGCACCATGTCTAGACACATCACAGAGTGTAAACAGGTCATTTGTTACTTCATTTTTTTTTTTTTATTTTGGCAACAGTTAGAAATAATCTCAATGGGGGCACTTGTAGACTCAGTAAGTTAAGTGTTTGCCTTTGGCTCAGGTCGTGATCCCAGGGTCCTAGGATCGAGCCCTCTGTTGGGCTCCCTGCTCAGCTGGGGAGCCTACTTCTCCCTTTCCCTCTGCCCTTGCCCCCTTGCTCGTGTGCTCTCTCTCTCTCTCTCTTTCCCCTTCTATCAAATAAAGAAATAAATAAAATCTTAAAAAAAATGTAATAATCTCAATGGTTCATCAATGAGAGATTGATTAAATTACAGCCCACCCAAACGAAAATCCCTAGAGAGTTACAAAAAAAAGAAGGTAGAACTCTTTCACTATTGATATGCAGTGATCTCCAAGGTATATTAAGTGCCAGATGCAAAACAATGAGTATCATCTGTGTTTAAAAAAAGAAAAAATAGTTTACACTTGCTTATAAGGGCAGGACTATTTTGGGGAAGATACATAAGGAACTTAAAAAGTTGGTTACCTCCAGAGAAGCACATTAAGTGTCTGAGATTAGAGACGGGAGGGAGAATTATCATGGTCTACCTTTTGGGATCATTTAAGTCTTGAATCTTGAAAACGTAGTGTCTATTAAGGAGGAAGAAGAGAAGGAGGAGAAGAGAAAAAGAGCAAGAAGAGGAAGGAGAAGTTAGGTGTTTTCAGTATAAGGGCAATTCATTAGAAACTGCGGCTCTGTTTTGGAAAGGTTTGTGTAAACAAATAATGATGAAAGTCCTTAATGTCTCTTCAGATTCCTCCAGGATTCTATGAATCCAGCATTGCTTTCTAGCCATTTTACCTGGGGATGTTCTCTGAGAAAGAGTATAAATTCCTAAAGGGCAGGAACTCGAATGTGCAGATGCAGAATCCCCACAGTGCCTAACACCATGCTAGACACAGCCAAGGGTTTTGCAATTCTAGCTGCCAGATTCACTGACTCATCTCCCAACCCACAAAATGGCATCAGGAGTTAGCCCCAACCCAAATGCAGCATAAACAAGCTGAGAATCTTCTCTTCTACCTATGCCAGCCTGGTCTCAGGGTTAGAAAAATACACCCTTATAAGAATTATTCTTTTGTGGTTAAAAATACTCTCACAGGCACCAAGAGGAAGGGTCTACAAACTGAGGAGAGTTGTGACATCAATTTAGTGGGTCCAACTAGTCTTTAAAAAACAAAAAGAATGGAATTTAAAAAAAAAAAAAACAGTATATCATAGACTAATTAAGTGTAACTATTAATTTGTGAAACTTTTTAAATTCAAATACGTATGTGGATAATAGGTCATAAGGTAAAATATATTTCTTACCCGGGTATGCAGCCAGAAGTGTTTGAAAGCCAGCGGTCTAGGGGAGTAAGTAAGCACAAGTACTCTAGAGTCAAGTGAAGTTCATGATTTGAACGCCACCTCTTTGACATCTGGTCCTCTAGAAGGCCATTCAACCTCCTCTTGTGAGTAAAATGTAGATAATAACAATGCATCGTGACAACTATAAAGTGCTTAGCACAATGGTCAACATCCAGAAATTATCATTCGAGAATATTATTATTGCCACCAAGAAATACTCCTTTCATCTTGTCAAGCCTTCCCAGGCCACCAGCAGACCACAGACTTGGGCTGAGATGGGAGTGTGAGGTGGCCCGGCCTCTGGGCCCCCGAGAGTGCTCCAGCTCCTAGCAGCTCCTCCTCAGCTTCCACCTTTTAGCCACCTAGGCGACAGTTGGCTCCACAGCTTCCTGCCTGTGAAGCATCAGAGGGGCTGGGTCACTGGAAAGGCACGTCTCAATTCAGCAGAGAACATTATTTTGCTCCAAAAGGACATTTGTTATCCTGGCCCCCTTTCGGTCTCAGTGCCGGGAAAATAGATGGTCCCCGGCCACTGTAATTCCTTCATGGTAGATTTAAAGAGGAAGATGATGAAGAAAAAGGCAGCAGTTGATTTGTGGTTTGAAAGAATATATGATACACATGCCCCCGTCCAAAATTAACTGTCAATGAATCAATGTCCAAGAATGAAAGGAAGTGCTTTATACTGGGGCTTTTGATGGTAAGCCTCCCTTTCTTGGCACTCCCAGTGTCAGCCATTGAACAATGGGGAGGGTTTGTTCCGAGTCACCTCTGGTAAAATCCCAGAGCCTGCTTCCCTAACGCTCTTGCGCTTCCCAAACCAGCTGCCAGCCTTGTGTGCCCATGGGGGCACAGGTAAGAAAATGCAGGCATAGCAGCCCAGAGCCTGAGGATGCAGGGAAATCAGTAGATGCTTCTGTTGAATTAGGACCACACCTGCTGCCCGTGGGCTGGGGAGGACTGGAATGTGCACTTAGTTATATGTGGCGTGGCTTGCAGAGCTGAGTGTGGGCCACAGTGGTGACCCACCTATTGCTAAGGATGCCATTAAGGGTCCACAGCATGACTGGGTACTAGATCTTAGCTATTTGCTTCCTTTGCTCTCATTTCATAGTCCCAACTCTGTGAGAATACTAGCAGAGGGGAAGGGAACATAGAAAAGAGATTTCCCTTGTGCCCTAGTCTCCTGAGCGGAACAGACTGGATGGAGGGGGAGTTTGGTCAGTCCGGCGCATTAGGGCTATCTTCGCATGCCCTGGCCCTCGGGCGTCCGCAGCTCTTCCAGGGAGAAAGGCACAGGAGGGGACTGACAGAGGGGAGATAACTGTGTTCTATGAGGCTTGTCACCTTAATGGCCTGATGAAAGGAGGGTGACAGAGATAGATCAGGGTAATACCGCAGATTACTTACTGGATTGCCATTATCATTAACAGCCTTAATTAGTCTATAATATACTGTACCTCAGCAGCAAGTGCCAGTTAGAAATGAAAATCAGGCCTGCAATTGGGAAGACAAGGAGCAAGAATGCAAGAGTCCATGGCTCCTCAGGTCTACACAGAATGCTTTTCTGACCTTGGAATTCACCACACCGACCGAAGTGCAAAACTTAGACTTGAGTTTTCTAACCAAGCCTGTGTTTCTAGAGCCTCACTCTCTTTTCGCTTCCTCTTCTCACCTCTCTGACCAATAATGACTCCTTTACTCCCTTGATGGTAACACCATCCTACGAGAGTACAGTATGCTACATTTTCCCAGGCACTTATATCCCCAAGGTTTTCACTTACTTCCTCCTCGCAGTAACTCTGTGGGGTCGGTGGGGACAGGCATTTCTACCCTCGTCTGATGGAGGGGGACACTGAGACACAGTGACTGAAGACGAGAATCCAATTCCCAATCCTAATTCCCAGCCCATTGCCAGCCCTACAATTATACACACACATTTACACTCCCGTACACACACACACACACGCACACACACACCACGGCTGTCCTGATCAGACTTGCTTTCCATTTCCAACAATATCAAATAATTCCTAATTATTGAGATGAGTGACTCAGAGATCCTTCCCCTTATCCAACTGTCACCCAGTTTTCAGTGACATAAAATATAGAATTTGGCAGTTTCCCATGGGTCCCGGGCCAAGGTCTCAGGGACACCACCAAGAGCTGTTTCTCAAGCTTGCCTCTGCCTTCTCTCTCTCAACAGCGACACCGCACAACACTCTCACTGATTCCTAATGAGGGTCCTCCTCCACACAATCTTTTTCCTATCTTTTGGGGAATTAAAGCAAAATCACTCACGCTCCCGGCCTCTATGTCCATCCCTCCTCAATCCTGCTCAAGAAGAGGAAATACTCATCTGTCTACTAGTGGATAAGACGCCTGTGCATTAAAATGGTTTGCTTCCCAAATCCTCAGTCTAATCATGAGAAAACATCAGACATACCCAAACCAAGGAAGATTCTTTAAAAAAAAAAAAAGTGACTTATAATACTCTTCTAAAGTGTCAAGAGCATGAAAAATAAGACTGAAAATTTGCCACAGACTGGAGGAGACTAGGGAGACATGACAACCAAATGTAATGTGGAATCCTAGACCAGCTCCAGCAACAGAAAAGGCCTGTAATGGAAGAACTGGTACAATCTGAATAAAGGCTAATTTGGTTAACAGTCTCATACCAATGTTCATTTCCGTGAGCTGGCAAAGCACTGTGGGTATGTAGGAGGCTAACATCACAGGAAGCTGGGTGAAAGGTGCATGGGAACTGCTATGCTATCTTGGCAACTTCTCTGTAAATCTAAAATTATTCTAAGCCAAAATGTTTAGTAAAGAAAAGATAGTCCCAGGGCTGCCTGGGTGGCTCGGTTGGTTAAGCGTCCACCTTCGGCTCAGGTCATGATCCCAGGGTCCTGGGATCGAGTCCCGCATTGGGCTCCCTGCTCAGCAGGGAGTCTGCTTCTCCCTCTCCCTCTCCCTCTGTGCTCTTCCTCTATCTTTGTCTCTCTCAAATAAATAATAAACTCTTTAAAAAGGAAAAAAAAAAAAGGACAGTCGCAGTCTCTATTACTGCAGAGCATCATGTTACCACGTTCACTCAGCCACATGTAGCTGACAAGGTAATGTGCAGTAAGAGCATTCCTAGAACACATGTGTCTGAGCCTTAACTGGTGAGTTGTTCACGGAGGGATGGAAGATATGTGCTATAGTAATGCATTCGCTGGTTCTGTTTACTGGGAGCAGCCATGCCAAGACCTGAATTTTAAACAAATCTGTGAGACTTACAACCTTCCAAATCAATAACACGTTAATAAATAGTTCATACACACACACACACACACACACAGCAGAAAAAGCTTTATTCTAAGATCTGTGCAAAAATGAGTTCACACGTTCGTTTTTAGTATGTTATATTTGGCATATAATGCATTTTGGAGTTGTGTTTTTCTATTACAGCTATAAAGATCATTTTTAAATAAAATTCAAATTGCTTCTACAGAAAGAGGCTTGGGGTCCCAAAGAGCAGTTTGAGAATCAGTGGGGCAATCCTTTGATTTTATGGATGCATGTCCTGACAGGTTTACCCAAGGTCGTACAGCAAGTTGGAATGAGAACCCAAGTCTCCTGGCTTCCTGTCTTGGGCTCTCCTGTACCACAGACAGGTCAAAGGCAGGCCCCATAAGAGAGCCCTGAATCCACAGACAGCCTGGAGCATGAGAGCAAAATGGGGAAGGCCAAGCTGAGTGAGGTGGCCAAGAGCATATGGTTCCATGGCTCATACAGCTGGGGCTGAGTCCAGAAGAACGTGGACAGCTCTGAAGAGGGGGTGTTGGGCAGATGGCTTCCTGAAGAGGCCCTCCCAGTCAGCAGCAGGAATCTGAGGGTGGGGGTCAGGCTGTGAGGCCCTGGTGAGTGAAGGCCCACCTGTGAGAGCACAGTAGACAATGCCAGGAGCCCTCCCCAGGACGAGGGAGCAGAGGTGCTGGCAGCTCAGCCCAGCTGCACCACCGATGGGCTTTTGTTAAGGGACCAAATTATTGGCTATGGTATTATCTCAGCAAAGAGAAAGGGGAAAACATCGATGACTGGATTTGCAAGGAAAATCATAGGCCGTGGGAAGATGACCTTGATGTTGTAATAGGATAATCAGAGATAGGCGGACGTGGGGGAACTACTTAAATTCTACAGAAAATTGAATAATTCCTTAATAAATATTCCAATGAATCCAAACAAACCCTCAAGGACAGGCTTGATATAATAGACACAGCCATTCAAAACGCTTGAATCACTCTGGTCCTGTGGCCTCAAGACCCTCCAGGCAGACAAGTCAGCAACATCTCAGGGCTTCCAACTATGAGTGTCCAGCCTGACGGAGAGACAGACCTACAGACAGGGAATGATGCCAGAGGCAGTGCATGGTGCCTAGGGTGCCTGGGAGCCCCATTCTGGAGTTTCTGCTGCTTTTTAGCTGAGTGGTCTCAGTTCAGTCTCCTGCAGTCCCCAAAACCTGTTTCCTCAACTTTTGAGGAAGGTAGTCACTTTCCAATTCTAACCTATAACATAACACTCCCTGTTTAAAACTCTCCAGTGGTTTCCCATTCAATTAAAATAAAATCCAAACTCCTGACCACGGCGAGCAAGTCCCCATAGTATCTGACCATTCTCTTTTACCTTCATCTTACTCCACTTCCTCCTTCTATTCACTCCCCAGCCTGTCCACATCCCCCAAACAGCACCATATCACCAGCTGGTCCAGGAGCAGAGCATGAGCCCCCTGACCTTCCAATGGCCACCCCTTCTTGCCATTCATACTTTCTCAGAGAAAAATTCCCTGAGCATCATGCAGTTTCATTTCTAGATAAACGTTATCCTAATCTATCTTGTTTTTTTTTTTTTTTCATTTATTGCCTGCCTGCCCCCACCTTGTCTGCCTTGCTCAGGGCCCTATATCCACTGCCTAGAACACTGCCTGGAATACAGTAGGTGCTCAATAAATAGTTATTGCATGGATGACTGAATAGATTCTTCCCTCCCCTCATGTGTCTCTGACCTCGGACCTCTTCTACTTCAAAGACATTCCCAAGATACCTCTTAGAGTCTGTTTGTCAAGAAGCAGAGGCTTTGAGGAAAAAATGTTTTGCTCAGAGACTCTCAGGCAAGATATTTCTACTCATGTTCTCTTCCTAACGCATGACAGCTCAGCACCACGGTCTACAAGCCATCCTGAGACCACGTTGCTTCCCTCCTGAGACATTTCCATCCAGTGCATCTGGTTTGCAAGTCAAACAATGATATTTTTCCTATCCTTGGGTAAACTCTAACACTCAGATGGCTCTTCTGTCTTAGAAATTCATGACTTAGAAGGATATTGAAAGTAGAGTCCAAGGCGAAAGGACTTTCAGAATTTCCCACCTTGAAGAGAGGACCTCAGCATCACAGACACATGTTTCTGGTTTCATCTACTTGGTGCAGTCACCACGAGCAAGTTTCACATGCAAATTGTCTGAGATTCAAGTCCCTGGGATTTATGATCTAGGGCACACAGCACCACCATCTTTCCTCAGATCATTGAGAATGAGTGAAAGACACTCCCTGGGAAGAATAATAAAGTAGAAGGACCTGCCTCACCAGATTTCAAGATTCATTATACAGATCCATACCCTTTTTTTTTTAAAGATTTTATTTATTTATTTGACAGAGAGAGACACAGTGAGAGAGGGAACACAAGCAGGGGGAGTGGGTGAGGGAGAAGCAGGCTTCCCGCAAAGCAGGGAGCCCAATGTGGGGCTCGATCCCAGGACCCTGGGACCATGACCTGAGCTGAAGGCAGACACCTAACGACTGAGCCACCCAGGCACCCCCAGATCCATACCCTTGACACAGAAGTGGCATTTCGGGTCACTGGGGAAAGAACGGATGCACAATAAAAGGTACCAAGACAAGTGAAAATCCAAGGCCAGGAAGCAGAGAAGAAGGTAAATATATAAATTCTACTCTCTTCTCACATAAAAATCAATTCCTAGTGGATTGAAGACTTACATATAAAGGGCAAACATTAAAATATTTAGAAAATAATATAGGTGAGTCTTTTCTTTAAACTCAAGACAAAAAGGGTTTCTTTAGAGACAAAAGGTTGATAAACATTGACTGCTCTAAAATCAAGGACTTCTGTTCAAAAAAGAAGTTTTTAGTTATCAAAAGATAGCATTAAATAAGTAAATGACAAGTGGGAGAAAGCATTTGAAATATATTTAATCAGTGAAGGATTAGTATTCAGAACACCAAGGTAATTCTTACAAGTCAATTTAGGAAAAGAAAATAATCCAAAAGAGAGAGATGAATAGAGATGTTCACCAAAGAGGAAACATGAAAACAGAAGCACCTATGAAAAGATGATCAATCTCATTAGTGATCAGAAGACTATAGATTAGGAGCACAATAAATACCATACAATACCCACCAGATTGGCAAAGAAATTAAAAACCTGAGAATAACAAGTGGTAGTGAGGATGTGAAGCATTGGAAACTCTATTTCGGGGGAGAAAGAGCCAATGCATCCATTTTGGGAAACAATATGAAAACATCTTAAAAGTTAAAAGTGCACCCGTCATCAGTGAGTGATATCATATGCATCCCAGAGAAATTCTTTCACGTGTGTGCCAGAAAAGTGCAAGGCATTTACAAGCATAATATTAAAATCAAAAGCCTGAAACAACCCAAATGTCCATTAGCAAGAGAGTGAATACATAAATGTTGGTAGAGTGACACAAATGGAATATTAAGTAGCCATGAAAAATGAGAGTCCCTCAACTACCCATAGTCACAAGGATAATCTTAAGAACAAAATGTTGGGCGCCTGGGTGGCTCAGTCAGTTAAGCATCTGTCTTCAGTTCAGGTCATGATCCCAGGGTCCTGGGCTACCAAATCAGGCTACCTGCTCAGCAGGAAGTCTGCGTCAGCCTCTGCCCTCCCCCCCCACCCCCACTCAGGTTCGCTCTCTCTCGAATAAATAAATAATAAATAATAAATCTTTTTAAAAAATTGAAGAAAAAGCAAGTCTCTGAGGATATAACAATAGGTCTTTTTTAAACTCCAAAGCAAGCAGAATGAAATATATTATTTAATGATTCACACAGATGAGGAGGTATGACTATATTTGAACAGTCCAGGGAATGGTAAACATAAAATTGAAAATAGTGGTTATCTTTGTGGGACCCCAGGGCTGAGCAATCTAGGGGGAGGATGCAGGTAGCATCCCGGGTAGCAGTAAAACTCTGCTTCTTAATTTGGGCAGTAATTACCAGTATGTGTTTTATTACAAAGCTTGTATATATTACTTTATTACATGGACACCACATATATTTCTGTATTAAATACTATACTACAAAAAATGTTAATATTAGGAAAGAATACGAGGAAAAGCCATCTCTAGCCCCAAATCTCCCTAATCTCCCCTGAAAAACATTCATTTGTCCTTTGGGAACACGTGGAGACCAGTCAAGGGCAGATGAATTTGAGCTGTACAATCACTGTGGTTCACTCCTTCAACAAACATCAGGGAGCACCTGTACTGTGTCCACCCTGGGGACTCATCCCTGAGCAAGACAAGCTCGGTCGCTGTTCTTGTTCTTCTGGAACTAAGGGTCCAGTGGCCAGTCTGAGGTATGGAGATTCGAGATGCCTCCTTTTTGTTCCCCACAGAGCTGATGTCTTCTGAGAAGAGGCAGTGCACAAGCAAGGAGGACCTGACATGGGAGGGGGGTCTTTAAACACAGTCTCCTGCAGGGTCTAGAATCTGCCTCCCGAACAAATACTTGTGTGTGACAAGATTTTCTTTGGCCACCAGCCTGGCTCCAAAATTATTAAAGCCTGGAGGCCTTTCTAGAAAGCTGACTGATGCCATTTGCTGGGAAGGCAGCAGTTTGAATTTGGATGCTGGCACACAGTTGAAATGTGAATGTGAATGGCTTGGAGCTGTGGGTTTTGTTTTGTTTTGTTTTGTTTTCCCAAGTGTTGGTGTGTGTCTTGTGTCTCAAGCCCTGTCCTTCAAAATTACCTGGTGTGTTTCAGCCGCTCACCCCTAAACACCTGCTCTCCCTGGATGCATCAGCCTCCCAGTCCCTGCTGTGCCACTGCTGGGGTCTAATTGCTTTCCTAGTGCTGTCCTATAGAACTTTCCATGTTCAATATGGTAGCCATGCATCCCATGTGTCTCTTGAGCACTTAAAACGTAGCAGGTGTGACCGAGAAACGGAACTTATAATTTTATTTGATTTTAATTAACTTAAATTTGAAGAGCCACGTGTAGCCAGTGGCTATGTATTAATACATTAGATAGCAAAGTTCTAGAAAAACACTTAACTGAAACAAAATTTTTTTTTTAATTTAAAAAATGAGGATTGTTGGAAGGAGACCAGCGCTTTAATTACTTTGGACCCATCTATAAAAAAATAATCTTCTAGGTACGAAGAGACAGGAGGTTAAAGACAGATGTTAAGAAAGCCATCACTATGTTCATGAAAACCCAAACGCTGGAAATAATAGCGGATCTGTTGAATAAAGACTGGTGTACACATGCAACGGAATGTTATACAAACATTAAAAATCACAACATAAAAATTTTTAATAAAATAATTGAAAAAGCTTGGGGTGCCTGGGTGGCTCAGTTGGTTAAGCATCTGCCTTTGGCTCAGGTCATGATCCCAGGTCCTGGGATCGAGCCCCGCATCAGGCTCCCTGCTCAGTGGGAAGCCTGCTTCTCCCTCTCCCACTCCCCCTGCTTGTGTTCCCTCTCTCACTGTGTCTCTCTCTGTCAAATAAATAAATAAAATCTTTAAAAAAAATTTCGTATGCATAGAAAAAAGCTTATAATGAAATATACTAAACTATTAAGAGGAATCATTTCTGGGTGGCAAAAAGTTTTTACTTCCTTTTTCTATTTTTCCAAATTTCTATAATGACCACTTATTTTATGCCAAAAAAAGTCTTTAAAGAGCTTTTAATAATGTGGAAAATGCACTTTACAGATAAGCAAAAAAAAATAAAAATAAAAAAGATACAATGTAGATACAATATAGTGCACATAGTTCTACCACAATTATATAAACCATGTATAGGGATAACATTGAAATAGTTGCAATACTCTGGTGAACTTAGGCATTTTTTCCTACCGTTATTACTCTTTCTTGTAGCCATTTCTTATGTGTATCATTTTCTACAATTGGGGGTAAAAATCTAATCCATCTGGATGAGACTCTGACCCCAAACATTAAAACAAGCATCTTCGGGTCTTTCCGCCTAACCCTGGATAGACTTGAGTGACGTCCCCTCTGCACCCTCTGGGGGACACTGTGGGCAGGTTGCAGTCCCAAGACCTCCGTGGCCTCGCGGCCCTCCCCCTGCCACAGTGGATGGCCACTCACTCACCCTTAGAGGCTGACCTTTTCTCCTCTGTTACCCTCCCACTACATTACCACAGAGATTGATTGAAGGCAATCAATACGTATGAAAAACAATTGATTTTCTTCCCCCTTCCCCACCTCCTTTCTCTGAATGATTCTGTCTGCCATGCATACCAGGAATCACACCAGAAAGGAAGTGCTGTGTCTCCCGCCTTGGGACATTGGCTCCCCTCCCCCGCCCCTTCCTCCTTCCACACTTGATTTCAAGATCCGCTGCAGTGCTCTTTATCAACTTGGCAGATGCTACTGCCTCTTCCGGGCTTGGCTTGCCAGCATCCCATGCTGGGCTCCCCCTGTTTGCTGCTTCCCCCCTGCTAAGGTCCCCATGCCATCACCCCTCTTGGAGCCAGGGAGACTCAGGCTGCTGCTGCACTACCCTGTCACCGAAGGACCGGGAACTACAGCAGCTGGCTCACCAGCCTGGATCGTGCACCGCAGAGCCTAAAGAAAGGAGAGTTCTCAGCTTCAGGACTCAGTGAAGAATCTCCTTCACTTCATCTCAAAACAGAGCAGCTCAGAGCTTTAAATGGATCCAAGTCTAGTGGGAATTCCACCAAAGCCCTTCACGGGGAGCCTCCTTCCATCCTGCAGACAGAACCTTGGCATTTACAGGTTTACCTTTTGCTATTTGGACCCAGGATGTCCGTCATCCAATGGGATTTGCAATTTTAAGGCAGGTGTTTGAATTGTTTGTGCTATATAACTGAGAGGGCTCAGCAAAACTGAGGGTGCACCCATGAAATGCTCATCTGGAAGAGAAACTCAGGCACTAAGAGGTGAAAGTGCTGGTCTGACATGCCCTGAAAGGGGCTGATTTCAGAGCTATATGGGAGCACTCGGCCTCGTTGGAACAGAAGTTGATATGGATTTATTAAAACATAACAGTTTCTTGATACAGTGGGCTCTTTAACAAAGTCTCAATGGCTAGCCTCCCATCAATTTGGAAAACACAGACTCACAGACACACACACAGTTATTCATACCCTTAAACTGCACTGCTTGCCCTCACCCGTCATGGTATTCTGTGGTAATCAAATTTTTCCCATTGAGTCCTAATTGCCTGCTCCCCAAACACCAAAATCGGAATCTTCTAGGTGACCCTGCTTCTGGTGGACACCTGCAAGGGTCTGTTGACGGACATCTAACCACTGTGGCCAGACAGACCCATCCTGATCACATCAACTTTCCTCTCTTCCTTCATATTCTACCTACCTCCGTCTACCCCCATGCTGCTCCTCTTAATTCTTTTCCCCTAGTTTTCTGCTGTGCCATGGGTCTGCCTATGACACTGATGAGCACTAGTTACATCTCCAGAAAGGAGGCCATGCCACGCTGGGCCCGAAGCACAATCCACTTATCCCAGGAGCAGGCCCAGTTGACTCTGAGAAGAGCCCCTTGCGAGCTGCATGAACAGCACACGCCCCCTCTGAACGGAGCAAACAATCCCCTCTGCGCATATGTGCTTGCTACTAAAACTCCTTCAAGCTCGGCTCAGCAGTCAGGTGGTAAGCAGCAGGAAACTGGACAGATGGATGACAAGGCATGCCCAAGTGTCTGGAGGAGGGTTGAGTCAGGAAGTAGGAAGAAGACGGCTGTCTTGGGGAAAAGCTGGAAGAAGCCAGTGAGAGTCATTCTGTGAGATTCATTTCAGGGCACCAAGCAAAACCTTGCCAATCCTCTGACTGATGATCTGAATTCCATCTACAAAGTCAGTCCTGTAGGTCAAGGTTTAAACCCGTTAAGACACAAAGGCTTGGTAACCCTTTAAAAAGGGATCAGTATCTTATTCAGCTATGGCAGTGTCTCCATGTCCAGGAGGCTGGTTTTGTTCTAGAACAGGAGAGTAGTGGGCACCCTGGACAAGGAGAGAGGCTGCAAGACAAGGTGGGTGGAAGGAGCCCAGCCTCACCAAGAACACAGCACACTCCATGCTCCAGGCCACTATTTCTCCAGAGTCAAGGTCAACCTCTTCACTTCTGTTTTGTTTCCATTTGATTTCTCTTTTTCCCTCCTTGCCTGTCCTGCTCAGCATCTTCTCCACTCCCCATAGATTAGACCTCATTTCAGCCACGGTGGCAACAGGTTTCTCAGTGTGTCTTCATCAATAAACCTGGGCATGTGTCCCAAGGACTTCTTAGGACAGTTTTCGACTGAGCACTCCTTTCATGGGCTCTCACGCAGCGTGCGGAACTTCTTTCCTCCTCCCTTCTCCCTGCCCTCCCTCTGTCCTCCCCTCCTTCCCTCCCTCCATTCTTCTTGCCTTCGATATTTATCAGGCACCTGCTTACGTGCTAGGCCCTGGGAGAAGGAAGATAAATAATACACAAATTAAACGTCCTTTCTCCTCTCGTGCAAAATACATTTCTCAAGCTAAGCCCAAGCTTTGAGACCAGCAAACACATGAGTTTTCATTCTGCTGCATCCCTTGACCCTGTCTCTGCCTCCCCTCAGTGGATCCTGAGCGATTAAATGAGCTCAATGCTTTGGTTTCTCTATTGATAGAACAGGGACAGTAGTAAAATAGAAAATTTATTTTTTTTCCCCTTGCAACCTTGAAGAGAAGCATCTTCATTCGTCTACAGTGCAGTGATTTGCATCCCTCCAGGAACTCATAGAAAACGAAGTGGTATTATTAAACACGCCAGTGAAAGATAGTTCAAAATTCAGAGAATGTCTTTCTATTTTGTATATGAATGCTTTGGTAAATCTACCCTAGAGATTGTGTTATAATAATATCTCATTTTAAAGTAAACTGAATCCATTATTCTAGTTTAATGCAAGAGAGTATTTGGGTATGTGTGTGATTTTTGTTTCCTCTAACTCATAATTTTCAAAGGAGCTTTCAATAACGATTCCCAGAAAAAAGTCTCTTGTGTCCCTAGAATGTCCACTGTCCCATAATTATTGTATCATCCAAAGCACGGGTTATACTGGGGATGTATAGGTTATTCTTTTGAGTGGCAGCATGTTGTAAAGAAAGAGCGTTAGAATAAAAGCCCTGAGACCCAAGTTCTAACGTCAATATTGCTATTTACTAATCCCATGTCTCTTTTAGTTAAGGTTCTTTTGGTCGCCAGCAACAGAAATCAACTGTAAATGACCTTTATATTTTTTTATGAAGAACTCACTGGAAGGACATTGGGGTATCTCATGAAACTGAAGAGAGAGCTGAATAAGACACATAAAGAGAAGGCACAAGAGTGGCTGTAGTCACATAGCATCAGGGGATGCTGCCCTTCATGGACTTGACCTCAAGAACCCTTCAGGCTCTGTTTTCAAAGCCATACTCTTAAAAAAGACATTAATAAGCCCAGTGTGAGACCAGGATTGAGAGGCTACCTGTCTCTGAGGCCTAACCCAGGAGAGACCCACCAGAGTAGGACTACAGCCCAGCCATGGCCCTGGGGGGCCTCCCCCTAGACTGCAGCCATTCCCAGAAAAGAGAGACATCAATAGGGCTGGGAGTCATTCCCAAAGGCCTCTGCCAGGGTCTTTAGGCAAGTGACCTAATCCCTCTGCCAGGTCTTTAGACAAGTGACCAACTCCCTAACTTCTAATAAAGTTAGAAGTTGGACTCTATTATTCCTAACATCCCTTTTGCTTCTTTACCCTGTAGTTAGTGGTGGTGGGCCCTAGTGTTTCTTGAAAATAGTAGTGGGCATCTTTAGATCACTTTCAGTATTTCCAAAAATGCAACAGAAATTTTTTTTTAAGCCTGCCCAGACACACTAAAAAAATTGTTTCAACTTATGGCCCAGAATTATTTTAACACAGTGGGAGAGCAATGGTCTTATACAAGTCGGAAGCTCTTATACAATACAAATACAAAATTGTATACTTGTATACAATTATTGTATTATTGTATACAATAATTACAGTAATATTAATTACTGTAAGATAGGTAAATAATTGTTCAGTAATTAACTTGATTGAAAAAAAATGTGTGATTCCTTCAAAGCAAAAAGCATTGGCACCCTTAACCTATGTTGTCCGAGGAAGCTTAATTTATTTGGGGGAAGTTGGGATAAATTTTCTCATCCACACATAAAAGAGAACTTTGTAAAATAAGGAACTTGTGGCTACCCCTAGTCAGCCCACAGAAGAAAAGCCCATACACACTTAGCCATCAGTGTCAACATCCAAAGTGAGCAAGAAGACAAACTCACCAGGAAGTCTGTGAAGGAAGAACGTCACGTTTTATCTCAGAGAACCTGTCATAAAAGCACTTACCCTCTTTTAAGGAACTCCAAAGGAGAACCTGAAACCAAATAGACTTGTGATTACTTTTTCTCAGTGCATGGACATTCACAATTAAAACACATTAAAATAACAAGTAACCCTAATGGATTCTTACATCCTAAATATTCTAGATGATTTTTTTGTATAGAAAATCACACCTTCACTTGAGAAACTTAACAGCAGAAAACCAGCTGATCTCCCCATAGCACCAAGTTGAATGTCAGGAGACCTGGCTTATATTAGCCCTATGCTTCTGGTAACTAGAGTCTTGCCCATGGATCAGTCACCTTTCCCCTCTGAGCTTCAGCTTCCTCCTCTGTAGACTGAGATTCTCAGTATGAGGCTCTCTAAGACTCTTGCTCTAATTTTCCGTTATTAAAATGGCATATACTACTCAAACGCTCTAGGTGATTAATATGCACTAGGCCCCTTAGTCCCCAATAAGAACATACCATTTTCAATTGAGCTTTATGAAGAGAGGAAACTGGTGCATAGGGAGGCCAGGCTAGGGAGGAATAAGGTCAGAGGTCTGTATCTAGAAAGACACACTCAGCCTTGCTCAGTGGGGCACTGGATGTTTCCTCTCACATCACTCTTCTCCAATTTCTTCAGCACAATCTGAGCAGACGCTTGCATGCGCACTTCTTTTCATCTTCCCCCTGAATCACCCCTAATCACCTCAGTTACTTGTCTCTAAATTGCCTGCAATTTGTCTTCATCTTTCTGGAACTGAAGAACAGAAGAGATGATGGTAATATGTCTTCCAGGTGCAGTTTCCTTGGAGCCCCCTGAACAGGGAGGTATGCTTCCTTCACGGAAGTCCCCAGGGAGTCCCCTACAGCAGAGGATCAGGTCTGTCTGGACAGTGCTGGCCCAAAAGGTAGGAAACCACAGGCCTCAAAGATAGTAAGAACCCGAGGAGGAATAAATGCCTAACAAATGAAGGGGTTTTGGGGAGACAGAACTCAGACCAAAGGTTAAAGAAATTGGAATTCGCTCACCTAAACATAATAAAACTGATAAATTTTTGTAGACAATTCTCTATCAGACTCTCACAGTTCTGCATGTTTTGTAAGTAGGGTGCAGACTGTCCTTTGTTCCAGACCACCTTTCTAAAAATGTTTACATAGCGAACAGCCCTGGAAGATAGAGATGGGGTCTCACTCCAGAGCAAAGGGCAGGCATGTTTACTGTCTGTTATAAAAGATTTGGGTTTCCTTAGCTCAGGGTTCTTCATCTACTATGGAACTTCCCGTATATACAGGTATCATCTGGCCACCTTCATTCCCACCCTGTAGGAAATGGGGCTCAGGAGGCCAACACAAATATGTTGACAAAGCTACTGCTTTTGCCATAGTAATGTCTTTCATCTTTAATCCAGGAATCTCATGTCTTCTGCCAACCTGAAACAGTAACAGGCTAACTTACTAGGTTGCAAGTAGAGTAAAATCTCAGTCTCTCCATAAGTCTTGACATGAATAGGCTTCAGAACAAGTTTTAAAAAAAAAGAATAGTGTATCTTCAAAGAGAGGTCAACAAACTATTTTCGCCTGCCTGAGAACCTAAGAATATCTCCTAAACATAGGAAAGAATCCAGTCTTTTAAATTGCCAAATTTGCTAATACTTGTATGTCTTGCCTAGGGCAATTTTGGACTCTCCTCTTCGAGAATATTTTAGAGGATAATCTAGATACCCATCCAAGTAACATACATCAGGCCTAGATATACCTGAATACAAAGGCACAGGCAGGCACCAACATGGCCTTCATAATGCTAGTAATGACCTAAAAAAGCAACTCTGCCCATGTACAGGTGCTCAGCCTGGTTCTTTGTCCACAGGAAATATCCACAACATGTGAAGCTTTCTTCAATCAGTTAGCTCAGAGTTGGTCAACCCTAGTGCGAAGTCTCCATGATTCCCATGACTCAGTTAGGACCCATGAGCGAGGGTTCAGGACCCAGTCCTGAAACAAGCCTTTTACAAAGTGTGTCCTCCCACTGTAGCTTTTGGCCTTCTTGGGGAAGCTTCTAGTGAATTCAGAAGGTCACCAGAGTAGGGAGATGATCTCCAGGAACCAGAAGCTTGGAGGGCTCTTATCCTCTTCACTTTATTCTCCTCTCTTCTGTCCTTCCCCAAAGGTCCTCCATGGCGACGGCTTGGTGAATGACTAGGTAAGAGTTTGGGCAGCCCTAATGACACATTGATTCCCAGATGCCAGCAGACTATGAAGGGGTTGATAAGGATAGCACAGAGCCCTGAGCACCATGGAAGGTCTAACATACTCACTTCCTTGCTAAACACAGAACTTCCAATGACCACAACCTTATACACATCCTTTCCGATAAAGAACTCAAAGCCTTTCCCATGACATTTCCTAGACACATCCATGCCATTGGCACTACTTCACCTTTCCATGGGACTTTTCCTCTTCCAAAGCACGGTTATCTCATTTGACTCAAACAAAACCCTACTGTCATGGCAAATATTAAACCCATCTTACAGATGAATACAATGAAGCTTATAGAGGTTAAAAGTGATGACAGGGGTCACAAGGTGGTTATGTGGCCGAGGTGAAACTGGAACCCACCTGCCTGATTCCAGGTCCATGACCCTTTCTGCTATGCCATGCAGGAAGGGGATGCAGGCTACAGCCAGAGGAGAGACGTTATTCCCATTTTATAGAAAGGCAAGAATCAACTGACTTGTCAAAGGTCACAATCTGTGTGAGTTGCAGTGAAACCAGAACTAGATACAAAGTCTCTAGGATCTGTGGTCCCAGCTCTTTCCCAATGACCACTTGTCTTGCCAGGAAGGATAGGGATCTGTCTGTAAAAGGAAAGCATCTGTGAGAGGCTGAGCATGTGGCTGAGCTGAGCACTGAGGGCCCCAAGTCTGGACACCAGGGACCTATAGAGGGATATTTGTCCTTGGTCTCTTGCAATGCAGTTCCCATCTTTGTTACACTGTGGTGGCAAAGCCATGGCTTTAGCATCTGACCAACTACAGTTTGAGTCCTATCTCTGCTATTTGCTCTCTTTGAGACCTGGGTCAAATGACTTAACATTTTCCTCAGTATCCTCCTCTGTTAGATTGTATAGTAGTAATGACCATCTCATAGGGAGACTGTGAAGAAAAGCAATCAGGTACATATAGCAATAAGTAAGTTGGCACTGGTAATATCAACCATGAGGTGGGGAGCTGGCAGACGGCAGGAGGTTCCAAGGGGAAAGGAGAGGGAAGGCAAATAAAACTGGTGACACAGACAAAAAAGCTTGCCCTCAGAGTCCTGAATTATAACGTCCAGAATATTCTACGGAGTAGGGAACCACAATGTCACCCTCAGCCCTCTGGCCAGCCCTTTATTCTAACTTAACAGGCAGATCTGGCTCAGCTGCTAAGAAATCTATAGCTCTGGGAAGTACCCATGAGTCAACCCGTTCTCTCCTCTGCCTTTGCCCCTGGGGTAGGTTTCAGATTTGCAGCACTGCTATAGGACTCCAAGCCTGTGCCAGCCTCTAACACTAGAAAAAAGCTGCATTTTCTCTGTGAGTTGAAGGCTGTGGGCTGAGCCCAGGAGAGACAGGAGGCAGGGAAATGAGCCTACTGTACTGGACACTCTGCTCATCAAGGTCCAAGACACTGAACCATCCAACCATGTCAAAGAAGGCAAGGAGAAAGTGTTTTTATAGACATAAAAATAGGGTCTTGATCCTTTTTCAAATCACTCCAGCTCCTGTATCTAATGCACCATCTCCATAATAGTAGAAGACAAAAGGCAGTAGAAAATATTGGTTGTTGGATCTTTTTGTTAGAAAAGCCTGGCTTGGAGCAGGCTAGTTTTTATTATCTGCAAGAAGAGCCCAGACCTTAGACAGAGACATGAGACCTAGAGGGTAGGTAGAGTGACTTGTCCATGGTTACCCAGCAAGACTTGAGAGAACTAGACCTAGAACCCAAGCATCCTGATATAAACCCAGTATTCTTTCTACCACAGCCACATCGCCTCTGGGAAGCCCTCCTTCATAAAACTAAGATGGGAAAACTGGCTTCTGAACATCTATACTGCCATCAAGCTTATACCCCTCTGCCCTGTCCTTAAGAAGAAAAAATGAACCATAATGAATGTTTGCCCATCCTCCAACCCTAGAAGGAAAGCTCGAGAGAACAAGAACCACTCTTCAACTATTCAGCCCAACCCCCAGAACTGCGTGGGCCATTATAAATAAAAGCTTGACCACCCACATTTTTAAGGTCTTACACAGAAATTGGACAGCATCTAAAGGAAGTCACTCATATGCATAAGTAAAGGATAGTAAAGTCAAGCTGAGGAAAGCTGAGGAAAGGAAATCTGTCTGGCTCTTAAGTTACATGATTCTATAACCCTTGGGATTAGGACAAGCTGGCCTGGAGAACAGAAGACCAGGGGAGATGAAATAAGACTTTCATAATTGCCTTCAAGTTGAAAGAATTACAGACAGGGATGACCAGGCAAAGATGAACCAAAAAGAAACAAGCTTCTCTTGTATAAGGACGATTCCAAAAAGACATCGCTGAGAACTTCCAGACTACAAAAACAGTATGTCAGGAAGTCAAGAAAGAACACAGGGCAGAGAAATCAGTTGCTTTGACCTGAGAAACTTTCTTTCAGCCCAAGGGTACCAAGAGAAGGAGAGTGTTGATGGTAGGAGGGGAATAAATGATTACTGTTTTGGGGTCACCATGCAGTTGACTCTGCAGTCCTGCTCAAATGGCCAAATTGGGACCATGTCTCCCCTGACCAAGCTCCTCTATCTCCTCCTTGGGTGAGATAAAAACATGGTCAGGTAGAGCATCTCTTCCTTTGAACATGACGTTGCTGGAGGAGAGCCCAGTCTTAGATCTCCTTTCCATCACAGACTTGTTAATGGGAGTGGGTGGTCTATACCAATAAGATCCAGGGTCTCAGCAGAAGACTGGGCACCCCACAGTGGCCTGTTTCCTACACAGAAAGGAAGAGCTGGGGGGTGGGGATGGGGGCAGGGGCAGAGAAAACTCTGGCAACAGAGTCTCCTCTTCTTTTTCCCTCTTCTCTCCCTCTCTCCCTACTCAGTGTCCACACTAATGAAAATAAGCCTGCACAGCTTCTTCGGCAGCCCAAGAATTCGTTCAGAGCAATTTGGAACCAATTGAATGAACAGGAATAAACGAGCAGATATTGCAGTTTATGGCTGGCTGCTCTAAGGCCCCAGGCAGTGATTAGAGGCCCATGGTCCTTTTTATGCCCACAGCAAGAAATTTGGTCCAGTTAAGAGCTCTAAACAGGAGGTGCAGTGGTGAGGAATAGGATGGGTAATTATACTCTGGGTTAATACTGGGGTGGTGGCCATGCCACCCAGACCTGAGAAATAATTAAGTGATTGAGTAAAAGATTGAAACAGTGGGAGGCAGTGATTGCTTTGTTAGGCCCATGGATATACAGAGATGAAGTATCCTCGTGGGAGGGAAAGCCAATTGCTACTCCTGGTAGACCTTGTCTGCTGTTGGACTCTGTCCCAACACTGATTCACTCTTCCTAAGCAGAAGGGAAAACAAGTGTCTCTCTCTCTCTCTCTCTCTCTCTCTCTCTCTCTCTCTCTCTCACACACACACACACACACACACACACACTTCCCTGAAATGACACTTACCCTCTATACCTCTTCCTCCACCACCATTGCTGGGAGCAGACAGTGACACTGACTTTTATGTGTGTCCTCCCCTGCAGAAAGGATGGGTTTGGTCTCTCCGTGATCTTTCACCAGCTCTTTCTTGTGGTCAAGGACACAGATTTCTAAGATGGCTCTCTAGTGTCATGGGAACATTTGTGGCTTTGGGAAAGACATTTTCTCTAGGCCAAGTAAACAGCTCCTTTGGAGACTGGAGTCTACAACCTTGAACTCAGAAGCAGAGAAACTGTTGAGCAGACTGGGTTGACCTTGACTGAGCATCTGCACCTCAGTAAAGCATTTAGCAAAAGACCCCTGGATCAGCATAAAGAAGCAGTCCATCTTCATTAGGATAACCTACGTCCTTGGGGATTTTGCTTCCCACCACTATTCTGAAAATAAAACCAAAGACCATGTTTTCTCTAAAACCCCCACCACACACATAACTTTTTTCTGCTTTGTAGACCCAGCACTGAACCTATAAAAATGAATAAGATGTGGTTCCTGCTCTCAAGAAATTAAAGCCTACTAATGGAGGTAGGTTTGCAAACATCATTTTGGAGGCAGGTAGGGGATAGTACATGAATAAAGGAGAGGGACACCTAATCCAGCCATGGGATGGGTAAAGGCATCATTGTGTCATGTCAGCTAAGTCTTGAAAGATGGGGTGGGGGGGGGCAGGAATTAGCCAAGAAAAAAACAGCACTGCATTGGTTGCTCTAGACAGAAAAAACCACACAAGCAAAATCATACAGGTAAGAAATTGTGTGGCTCAATTGGAAAATGACCATTGGCCCCTTATTATTAAAATACAAGTTATGGTGCAGATACATTTGCAAGGTGAAGTCAGCAAACGCTATGCTAGAAAACATAGACTTTATCTAATAAATAATCAGTGCCACTGAAGGATTTCAAAGTCTGTATAGGGATGGGGAACGGGGGAAGGGGGGATGTAGCCAGGTTTGAATGTTTGCAGAATGAATTTGAGGGAGACCAGGGGCAAGGAGATGAGTTAGGAAGCTATGAGAAAAGTCCAGCCTGGTTGAGACATGGTGGAGTTCTGACCCAGGGCAGCTACCTTTAGCGAGAAGAGGGGAAAGATTTGGGAAATCCTCAGAGGAGGAAGCTGGGGCTTGCTTGGATGCAGGTCATGATGTAGGCACAAAAACAAGGAGGGCTGCCACATTTCTGGCCTGGATGAGACTGGGGTCAGAGGGATGACCAGCAGGAAGCAAAGACAGGGAGAGAGTAGGATGGGTTCCATCTGACCACGTGAAGCCCAAGGGCTTGGGGCGCACCCAAGTAGGAAAATTCCCAGGAAACATAAGGTCTAAATCACCGTTCTCTGTCACCGTGCAGCCTGGTCACTTCGGGGGAGGACATTAGCCTCTCTGTGCTTCAGTTTCCCTATCCGTAAACTGGAATACTCCCTTTCTACAACTCACCTTCTGGAAATACACCGTGAGGACCAAACATGAAAAGGTATCTCCAGCACATCGGAAACAAAGCTGTTGAGGAATTTAAACCGTCTCTGTGTTGGGCGTCCTTAGGTTTCCTATTACAGCAAAATGATGTCAAACGATGAACTCATTTTGTCATAGGTCTGCTCTTTGTGACTTTTAAAATGTGTCTGAAAGCTATGCAGGTTTGACAAGGGTGTTGGCTTGCCTTTAACTCTTTCCCCTTTTGGTGCCATGGAGGGACAGGGAGGCATATCCCAGCACGTGTGCACTCAGAGGGACCTCAGAGCCACGTGGTCCAATGCCCTCGTTCACAGATGAGGATGCCACGGCCGGAGAGAGGAAGGGACTCACCTGAAGAACACAGGTCATTAGCAGCAAAGCAAGCACCAGCAGACAGATCATCTGACCTTTACTGCCATCTTCTGAAACCCTACTTGTCAGGGGCGGTATCTGTGGTGATGCCAAGGCCAAGGCCTCCCCACCTCAGCCCATTGGGCCTTCTGTGGGCCTCCGCTCCACCCAAGGAAGAAAGAGCCATCAGGGTAATTGTTGCAAAGCTCTCTGAAGTCCCAAAGAGCTAGAAAAAAATACAGAAGGCCCATATTAATGAGTCTCTCCCTCTTCATCTCAAGCCCAGGACATTTTCTAGATTTAAATAATATAAGACTAACGTGGATGGAACCAGTGAGACGGAGAGGAACACTTGAGATGTAGAACCTTGAGTCAGTTAGAGCCCCCGGGGCAAGGGTGGGGGCAAAAGGGAGCAGGTGAAGCTCAGAAACTCAATAAAAAGTTTTCAGGTGGGTGGGGCTGCAGGCTGGGAGGCAGGAAAACAGGGCTGACCCGAATGGGAGCAGAGCCCCCCGCCCACCCAGTGTGAACCAGGACGGGATGGCCAGAGGGGACCCTGCGAGGCAGGTGGAGGACAGAGCATACCCAAGACCCTCAGTCCTGTAGGGCCTGGACCTAATGTGAGGGGGTGGATCCTCCCAGCCCCTACATGCAGCCCCACACACATAGGGGGTTCCCCGAGAGTGAGCCAGCCCCCAGGAGATGATCCCCCTGTAGAGGACTGCAGGAGAGCCCCTCGCAGATCCACACGCACACTTGCATTTAAAGGATCTGAGAAGCGAAACAGATTTGTCTATAGTGGGACTTCTCAGATCCCAATTTGCTTGGCTTACACTGTTTTCCAAAGCCGTCTGACCACAGGATCCTGTCGTCACAGATGTCACTCCAGGAGACACAGCTGGAAGCCATGCCCTGACACTCCTCTCTTTTGTCTTCCGGTAGCCTCCCCACCGACCCCCCGAAATGATACATTTGCCTCTGTTATGATGGCTCCAAGTCCCTGGGTGCCAGGGGCCTTAATAAGGACTTGAGCCATTTCAACCTGTTTTGTCAAACACCCAGGCCACTCCAATGACTCAAAGTGAAAAGCCTAGTTTTCTGGGGAGGATTCAGACCAGAACTCAGTTTAATTCAGTGTTGCAGGTACTTCCTGAAGACCACGTCCTTCACACTGTAGTAGATTCAAGACAATTACAAAGCAGAACCTCTGGCCTGACCGTAACCTAGGGGAACAGACAAGTCTCCAAACCAGAACTGCTAGCTCCGATTTCAAGGTAGTATTCAAGTAGGTGCTAAAACTGGGGGCCGAGGGCCAGAAGAAGGGGACTCAGAGAAGAGACAGAATGGTCAAGAAGCCATCTTGCGGGGGAGGGGGAGGCAGAGGTGGGGTTTAAAGCGGCAGAGGAGAGAGGGTGACCAAACAGGTGTGGGGCGTACTGGTGAGGGTGGGGAAGCCGGATGGCTCAGTGGGGGTTCCATGTGGGGTGTGCGGAGGTAAGCTGGTCGAGGGGGTCACTTGTGCACAGAGATCCTGGACCCCCCGATGACTGAGGGGGTGGTCAAATCCCCTCGCCTTGGGCATGGTAGCCTGGCAAAGACAAGCATTTCTGTGAATTACATCAAAACGAAAGACCTAGCTGCTTATGGACAGAGGAACAAATCTTCTTCCTGCTCTTGGGAGTGTCTGATTCTAGGGCAGATTCAGGAAGGAGAATTGCTCAGTTGAAAGCAATTATGACGTGTTCACAAGAGAAGACAGTGACCCAGCATCCAGGACAATTCCCTACAAACCAAATAGCTTCTCAAAATCTGTCCCCTGAAGGAAGTCAAGCCTGCTTATTAACAAAACCCTCAAGGCTCAGTTTCGTTCCCCAGAGCATTCTCCCGGTGAGGGCCTGCAAGTTTGTCACCTGGGGGGGTAGGGGTGGGCGGTTAGGCCAGCCCCTCCCTCAGGCAACTTGGCCACAAGTGCCCTGCTGACCGCTCGCCTGCAGCCCAGGCCAGGTGACCCGACGGGCTCTCTCCCAACCCCTGGACTGTCCCTCATCTCCCACTTCTCCTCATCACCGGACAATGGCTCCCTTATTAGTCGGCCTCCTCCCCGTCCACAAGCCTTTATTACAGTAACTATGGAGTCAGCCTCTGACAAGAAGGAAAAGAGCAATTAGAGGCTTTTGTCTCTGCTGGGCAGCCTGGCTGACATCACTCTCCCTTCCCCCGCATCTCAGGGCCCATGGTTAACCCCCTTCTCTCCCTGCTGCCTGCCGGTCAGAAAGTCGAGCCAGGGACACACAGAGAAATGAGCTGCGGCCCCCACGTCCAGAGGGGCAGGGCCCTCTCTCGGGACCTTGTGAGAGAAGGGAAATGTGCTGGGCAGCCCAGAACCTACCAAGGGGCCCAGATACTTGCTGAGATCCCTGGGCAGCTCACCACCTCTCCCCAGCCAGTCCCAGTTCCACGGCCATCCCCTCGCAGTGGGGGAAAGACCGCGGGGCTGGGGCCAGACCGCCGCTCCCTGCTGCCCCGTTCCCACGGCACGGCCTACGCTGAAGTCACCCAGTCCAGGCCAGGCCAGGCTTCACGCTGAGACAGAGGCAAGCTGGACAGCCCCACAGATGTTGGCCGTTCCCATGGCATCAAGATAACCACCAGATCTTAGAAGATGTCGTGAATCTCCAAGCTATTACGGGGCACCTACTGTGTGTTAGGCAGTGAGGAGAGAGAGCAGAACACAAGACACACTCTGCCCTTGTCCCTGTCCTCACGGAGGTGACGGACATCGAACCAGTCACTGCTCCTAAGGAGAGGCCAGGAGAGACTCCAGTAGGCGCACCTCATCCAGTGTCAAACATCATTGACAGCTACCCGCAGAAAGTGAGGTTTGGGTTGAAACTAGAAGGATGGGCAGAAGTTAACCGTGGTAAGTGGGTGATAGGGTTGATGTGTGGAAGGCCCCAGGCTGGGGAAGAAGGCGGCCTGTTTTGAGGAAATCTCAGGGCCCAGCAGGCTAGAAGGGAGCAGAGGCGGCCAGAGACTAGAAGGCACAGGGGCTGAGCCGCCTAAGCCTGCACCCCTGTCCCCCCTTCCCATGCACCGCTGGAGAAGCCTCTGTGGGCTATTCCAGGAAGCTGTCAGCTAGCTTCTGCTAAAACACCCCCAGTGAAGGAAGCACACTGTGGCCCACTTGTGTACAGCTGCATTTGGTGGAAACGTCTTCCTTAAATTAAAGTGAAATCTGCATCAGGGTGCTGAACAGGAAAGAACTTAGGGTTTTGAATTCAGACAGACGAGCTTCAGATGCTATCTTAGCCACCTGTCAGCAGTAGGAGCACATCCAAGTCATGTTAACCTGTCTGAGCCTTTGTTTCCTCATCTGTGAAATGGGGAGATACTGTCTACCTTCCGGTGGTGCAGCGAGGATGAAATGAAAGGAGGTATGTACAGCGACTTGCCCAGAGCTCAACAAACATCAAACATCTTTTCTTAGCCATTGGTCCTCTCTCCCTCCGAAATGCGTAGCATTCATTCACACAGATGAGCCTTCATATTTCTTAAGGTTCCCTAAATCTCATCATGCCTAATTCCTTGGACCATTCCTCACACGACACGGTTTCTAAGCCCTTTACCATCTGTTCGCACATGGGAAGTGAAGGAAGGTGTCAACGCTAATTAGCAGAGACCTCAGGATTACTACATCCCTAAATGTCAGCTGCATGAGGGCAGGGTCCATCTGCCTCGTTCACCACTCTATCCCCAGCACCCAGCACAATGCCCAGCACACAGTAAACACCCAGTATACGCTGATGAGTGAATGACTGAAGTCTGGGCATGATGCTTCTAACAGGGCAGCCTGATGTATTCTCCATTTTAAAGAGTCTGTGTCATTCTCTTGACTCATCCCAGGCTAACAGAAAACGCGAACCCCAAGACTTTCACACATGAGCCACTATTTTATCAAGCCGCCTTCATCCTGTCTTCCTTCAGTTCATTTCTGAAAGAAAGGCAGGCCTTTGATTTATCCCTCCTACCCTTTTTATCTTGTTAGATTCAGTCCATTGTGCTGTCCTGGCCAGACTTTTTTTTGAAACTCCACTTTGTCATCCAACATATTAGCTCTCCCATCTAGCTTTGCTCCATCTATCAATGTGTTAAGCATGCCTCCTATGTCTTCATGTATCTGAGGACGTAATGTCGGAGAAGACAGACACGTCGTACGGTTCTTTAGGGAAGTGGACAAGCCTACCAGGACTCAGCACTCAGGACTTCCTGGATGGTGTCAGTTCATTAGTCAACACATCTTGCAGACAACTGTTCAACCAGTAAGGAAATCACCATTTACCACATTACACTCCATTTTGTTCACAATGACACTACAAGAGGCACTGTCAAATCCCCAGCTCAAATAAAACTCCCTGTTCTATTTACAACTATCATAGGCAGCACCTCCCAAGCTCTGAGCCGACTGCGCACCATCTCATTTTGCCCTCACAACAAGGCCACAGGTACCTTCTGTGCAGGGCCAGGCAGTGGCTAAGCAAGCCCAGGTTTGAGTCCTGACTCGGCCACTGACGGCCAGGCGACACTGGGCAGTGGATTCAGCAGAACAGACCATCTGCTACGATGAATGCCTCCAAAATCTCAGTGGTTTAACACCAGAAGGTTTACTTCTTGCCCATGTCACAGCCAATCCCATGGGTGACCTTCCACAGGCTGGTGTGGGAACCCAGGCTCCTGACATCTAGTGGTTCCTCTTCATAAGTCTCCCCTGGGTCTTCTCCATTCAGCCAAAGTGCAAAGACAGGGTGGAGAAGGCCAAAGCAGTCATAGTCCTGACATACCATCCTCTGCCCACATTCTATTGGCCAGAACGAGTCACATGACCAATCTCAATGTACAGGAGGCTGGGAAACGTCACAGGTGCACGTCGTTATAGGTGGCAAGCAGTCTGACCTACTTACTCATCGATGTCATTGGCCTGACAATGTTTCCTGCCTCATTATGTCTATATTAGTCAAGGTGCTCAGATATAGACAGATAGAGATAGATGCATAAATATGTAGACAGAGATACTTTAAGGAATTGCTTGTGTGAGTGTGGGGATCGGCAAATCTGAAATCTGCTGTGCAGACTGGCAGATTGGAAATTCTGGCAGGAGCTGATGTCACAGACTTGAGTCCAA
The DNA here is from genome assembly GCF_009762305.2 of Zalophus californianus. Classification (NCBI taxonomy): domain Eukaryota; kingdom Metazoa; phylum Chordata; class Mammalia; order Carnivora; family Otariidae; genus Zalophus; species Zalophus californianus. The sequence continues at coordinate 86,304,183 of NC_045606.1, forward strand.
GGGCAGTCTAGAGGCAGAACACCTTCCTCTTCAGGGACCTCAGTATTTCCTCTACAGTTAAGCCTTCAACTCATTGGAGGGGGCCGCCCTGTATTATGGAAGGTAACCTGCTTTTCTCAAAGTCTACTGATTGAAATGTTAATCTCATCTAAAAATACCTTCACAGCAACAACTAGACTGGTGTTCGACTAAACAACTAGGCACCATAGCCTAGCCAAGTTGACATATAAAATTGGCCACACCTGAAAGCTACATACAACCTCAATTAAACCAGTTCGTGATATATAACAGGCACTCAGAAGTGTACCTGTGAAGAGATCATGCAGATGTGAGACCAGAAGTGGAGCTGGTTCCTGGCTGGAGATGCCCAGAGCAATGCTTTTCTTCCCTGTGATCATGGACACCTCCATGATTACCAGCATCAGTCTAGGTCAGTGTGACCTGACCACAAAGGCTCTCAGTGGCAAGGCTGGGCCTGCTCACACTCTGCCATGTGCAGGAGGCTCTCCTTTGAGCATCGGTCAAGAGTCATCTGGTCAGGCAGGGGATGGTGAAGCTGAGCCTGAGACCCCAGATTCAGCTCCCAGGCCAGTCACAACACAAGCCCTCAGAAACTCAGCTACCCAGTGGCCTATAAGTACATGTGGGTAATTTCAGTCTGCAGGACCAAGCAAGAAAGTGTGACTGGGGTATGTGAACCCTCTCTAGAAGGGAGCAACCGAAACACATCTTGGGCTAGCAGGCCAGAAGCCAAGAAAGCAGAGAAGCATAATGGGAGTTTGAGGCTGACCCTGTTCCCTGCTCCCGGCTCTTCCATGAAGTCCTTGGCTGCCCTACTGAGTTTTTGTCCAAGCTGAGTCATCAGCACCATCTCTTGGTGCTCCCTCCAGCTAAACTGAGTCCTGGACTACAATTGGAAAGACCTGGATCTGGGGTCATCAAGTCATCAATGATGCTGGGGAAATAAATCACTGACTCATCTTGAGTCCCAGTTTTTCACTCTGCAGCACGGGACTAATTTCCACCAATCCAACCAGCTGCACATGATGCAGTTTCAACATGTCTTTGAAAGCATTTTGAAAAGCACTGAGTACTACACAAATGTGCAGCGTTAACACTGGCTTACTACGTCGAGGACAGAGACTTGAGGCAGTTCCCAGGGAACAGGCGTCTCTCCCCCATCCCATCTGGTACAGACCTTGGCAGTGATGCTCGCAGACAGGGGTTCTACAGTGTTGTCTGCTCATGGCCATGGCGCCCAAGGCTGTTCAAAGCAGACTGCAGCTGGCTCCATCCTGGTCACCAGGCATTTCAGCTACATGAAAGGAAATTGAGGAACAAGGCTCCAATTTACGCATGCTGGGGTAGGCACAATGATGCCCTTCTCCCAGTGGTGCCCACGTGCTAACCACCAGAGCCTATGAATATGTCAGCTTACATGGCAAAAGGGACTTTGCAAATGTGATTCAGGTTAAGGCCCTTGAGATGGGGAGATTAGCCAAGATCACCCAGGTGGACCCGATCTAACCATGGAGTCCTTAATGATGGAGAACCTTTCCTGGCCGTGTTCCGAGAGGTGCGACAACAATGACTTTGAGGATGGAGTAAGAGCCAAGAGCAAGCGATGCAGGAAGGCTGCCTCTAGAAGCAGGAGAAGGCAAGGAAGCAGATCTTCCCCTTGAGGCTCCAGTTAGGAATGCAGCCCTGCCTACACCAGGACCTCAGCCTGGCAAGACCCACGTCAGGCTAGTCACTTAAAAAACATAAGGCAACACATTGGAGTCACCGTAAGCAGCTAAGCACGCGATTATTTTTTAGAGCGGCACTAGGGAGCTAGTAATCGTGCCAAGAAGATGATGGAAGAAGCAGCTCATGTGACCTGCAGTGAAGATGGAGGTGCGAATAGAAAACCATAGGCCCCTACTCCCTGGACCGGTTCTCCTCCCCTCCTCTCCTCTTTAAGTAATCACCACCGGGCTTGAGGAGAAAGTGTGCGGGCAGGGAGCGACAGGAAAGTAATTTCCAGATCAGAATTTAGAATTTACATCCGTTTCGGTGCTGGGCCTACCTTCACGATCTCAGTGTGTTTCTGGGTTTTTGTGTGTACAACAGACAGGAGACTATGAATGCCTTTCCTATATCCCTCCCCATTCTAGGAAGGGAGAACCTGGCTTCCTGCCTCCTCCCTCCAGCCAGCATCTACCCAGGGGCAGTCCCACACCATGGCCTCTCCCCTGTGCCTCCTTCCCACCCCAGCCAGGGCCAGCAGCCATCCCTGCCCAGCTTAGTCATCTCCTTAGAGTGATGAACGCCATCATTAGGAGCCTTTCATTAGCAGCGGCTTGCACGCAGCTGATGTTGATTTGATAGAATCCAATTTAGCATCCCACTCTGGGCTCTGCTCCATAAGCATTTGGGTTTAGCATGTACAGACAGTTTGATGCTGTCTTGATGGCCTTTTAAGCGGCTGAGAAAATTGCTGGCATGGCAATTCGGTAGCAGGCAGGCTCCTGGTGGGGGTGGGGGGCTGCAGGGATGGGGGAAGGACCAAGGGGGCATTTCAGCCTATGTCTGTAAAAGGCAGCTAAGTGTTTGGGAATCATCCATTTAAAGGGCAGAGAGAACAGACAGAACCGCCAGAGTGTCTGAGGGGCTCCACCAGTGAGATTTCACCAAGGTGCCTCCTTCTGTTGGACACAGCACTGCCCTCAGCCAAGATACTCATCATCCCACGCCCGTGAACGCACGGTACCATCCACAACATGCCCTCCTACGTTATCTCATTTTTATGGTGAGCCCCAACAAACTGTCAGGCTAACAACTGAGGATGTCATTACCCTGTCTTGCAGACGTAAAGCCAAGGCTCAGGTGCAGATGCCGGAGATGGGCACAGAGGCGCTGGTGGCTGAGAGAGCGCGGGGCTCGAGATACAGGAATAATTACTGTAAACGTGCAAGAGTGGGCACCAACTTCCTCGACTCCATTTCCTGATGCCCCAATGACTCACTGAGCCTCACTTCTGGCCCTTAACACAGAGGGCAACCCTTTACCCATTTCCTTCCTTGGGGGCTGCTGGACATTGAATGGGAAGGCCAAGTGCTGCCGGTTCCCTGAGGGAAGCATAGAGTTCCCAGAGCATGGTGATGTGCCGATAAATCCTGAACCTCTGGCTCTCCAACTAAAAAAGCCCTGGCTTGTAGCATTTGCCCATTTACCTGGTTTGAATACTCCCACTATGCCATTTTTAAGATGTCACCAAATGCAGACGTGAGAAGGGGTGTTCACCCTGGGCTCTGAGGGCATGAGCAGGCTCAACCACAACAGTGCTAGCAGGCTGTGACGTTGTTCTGAATTTGTGCCCATTTTACAACTGAACAAACTGAGGTCCGGAGTAGTTCTGAGACTAATAATGATTCCTTTGCCCCCAACAATAAGCCATGGAATGCCCAGGATGCCATGCCTCCCTTCTGTGGAAAGACATGCCGCCTGAGATCCAAAAGAGTCGAGCACAGGCCAGAGCCAGGGCCTGTTCTCCGCCTGCGGCCCGCACGCCGGGGTCGACGTGAGCCTTCTCCTTGGGAGAGGCTGAGGGCACGACTGAGGACACGAGTGGCAGGTGAGGGCAGGCCAGCTGCTTCCGGAGGCAGCAGGGGAGGAAAGAGGAAGGCTCTTCTTTCCAGCGCAATCCGATTTTAGTTCAGGAGCCTGAATGGCCTGTGAAGACTTTCTCCTTTTCCTCCCCACCTGGCTCTTTTCTCTCTTCTCTTAGTCAGAGACCTCAGAAAATCACTGCCTTGAAATCTTTCCCCTGAGGCTTTGTGAGCCTCTCTCAGAGCTGGCTTCTCTTCTCTCCTCCCCTCGTGCTGGGCTTCCCACCGAGGCCAGGGCAGCCGTAGAGGGATGAACAGGAGTGCCCTGTGTCACACGCTTGGCCCACCTCTGAGTTCAACCACAGCTGCTGTGGAACATTCAGAGTGAGCTCAGATCTGCCCCCAACCGACAGTGTCCCATCAGCAACTCACAGGGCTGGATCTGCACGCCAGAGGCAGCAACCCCTGGGGCAACTCTCAAACAATGGGACAGGAGCTGGTGGGAAAGGCCCCAATCCCCCAATTCTGGGCCTTCATTCACTAAGCTGCTCGGGAGGCCCCAGCAAAGTAGAACCAACCCTGTGGCCTTCCTTCTCTCTGCTGCCTCCTCCTGATTCCTGGGGTCGCCTCCCAAAGAAACTACTGGCACCCCACTCCTTGTCTCAGGCACTGTTGTCAGATATAAACACAAACCCTCTGAGATGCGTACGATTAATATCCCCATTTTACAGATGAGGAGACTGAGGCCATGTCTGCCTGACTCGGACTAGACGGGTGACCCAACCTGCCTGTCCATAAGGACAGTGGTCCTTGGGGATGCAATCACAGCCCGCCTTCGCTGAGCTGGCTGGGACAGAGCTCAGGCCCGGAGCTAGAATATCAGCTGGCTCGGGAAGAGGCACCTCGACCACAGAGGACACCCAATGGGCAGTGCTTATCTTGGTTCAATCTTGAACCCTTCTCTGTGAAAGGAAAACCCTTCAAAATTTGTTTTGTTTTTGTTAATATACATAACATATATACAAACACATACACAGATGTATGTGTATAAATATGTATTAATAAACGTATATGTGTTGAGATGGTTGGAGAGAAATTCACCAAATCTTAACAGCATTCTTGGACAGTGGCAGATAATATCTCTATTTAGTGTGTGCTTTACCATATTTTTTAATTTTTTCCATAATGAAATATTATCGTAGAAAGAGGCAAAAACATTATTTTTAAAAGAAAGAAAGATTAAAATAAATGAAAGAAAGAAGAGAAGAGAAGAAAGGAAGGAAGGAAGGAAGGAAGGAAGGAAGGAAGGAAGGAAGGAAGGAAGGAAGATCAGGCTCTTCGGAGGAATTCATTGTTAACTGAAACCCAGACAGCCAGCATCAGGACCCCTAGGAGGTGGGAAAAACTCCATTCTTGCCCACAAGCTTGTCTCTTCCTGAAGCCCAGCAGCACAGGGGAGCCAGGGAGAGGAGCCAGGAAAGGTGGGTACAAGGAAGGGGAGCTTGAAAAGCCAGACCAAGCACCTGGACACACAGATGCACTGGGGTGGAGGAGGGGCTGGGAGAAGAGCTGGGGGCCCACTTACCATGGTGACAGAAAGGCAGTAGGTTTAAATGAGATGCCGCTGAAGGGCTCTGGAGCAAATGGGCAAGATCTTAGCCTTCACACACAGCAGTAGACAACCTTCATCTTATCCCATTGGTGGGCGGGGGGCTTGCTGTTCACTTGGAGTGTTGAGAAGAGAACCCTCTGTTCAAGTCGGCCAACTGCCCTTTGTTAATTCCACACATTTAAATTGAGCACCCTTATCCCAGTCACCAGGCTGTAAACCCTTGAGTTCAGGGACCGTGATGGCCTTATATACTATTGTCCCCCCACAAGCTGTTACACAGGGACTGGTAGACACCCAGTAAACGGGATGAATGAGCAAATCCTACCACCATCTCACCTCATACCAGGACAGGGTGCCGGGCTGGAGGGAGAGAAACTTAGAAGACCTGAGTTTTGGGCCCTGACCTTCCAGCGACCCATCTCATGACCTTTAGGAGGTCAGCTAGTTACCTTGTGATTCAATTTCTCCCAAATCAGGAGAGCTTACCCTGAAAGAAAATCTAGCAATGAAATCACACGTCATCTATTATAAACTTTCTGCTCCTTAGGACAAAGAACTGGCATCAATCAGTCTTGTCCTCAAATCCTAGAGCCACAGGAAGTCTAAGGGCGTCAGCCATGGGGTCCGCGGGGCTCTCTTCAGGCTACTGAGACTAAGGTGCTGGTGTTGGGGGCTGGGAGGATGGCTGGGCAGGGTGTGGATCTTTCTGCTTCTCTTCAATGGCCTCTCCTCTGGGATCTTGAGCCTTAATGGAGGCTGCATTAGCTAATCTAGTGATTCAATTAGTTCTAAATGCTCCTGGCCTGAGGAGGGACAGCAAGGTGGGGATTTGCTGGCTCCTATTTGCCGGAAAGGGTTTCCCAAGACAATGGAGCTGCAATTTGAATTCCCAAGTCTCCCACTTCCCTCTCCATTCAAGAGCCCAGGGTCATCAACCCAAATGAGATCATGCATGTGAAAGCACTTCGTAAACTGTTTTTATTCCTCGTTCCCTCTCGGGGTGGGCCCCCCATGCCTTCTCCAGTGAGGTAAAGGGGCTGCCCAGTGACAGAGGGACCAGCGAGGCCCCAGGCCTAACCTTGAGGAATCCCAGGCCAGTGGTTTTTCTGACTCTGCAGAATGGAAATGACATTTAGATCCTCTGTGGCGAAGATCCAGTCTCTCTCCAGCGAGAGCTCTGCTCCGTCCTGGGCCGCTCTGCTCCTCTCACGTGGGGACACAATCACGGACTACCTCTGCCATCTCCTACTTGTTCTAGGGGCCTTGTAGCCTCAGAGAGCCTTGACTCTGAGGACCATCCTAGGGGTCAGCTCCTAGGGAGCACATCTCAGTCCCTGGAAGGAAGGGACAGAAACAGGGAAATGGGAAAGGAGGGAGGACAGCAAAAGAGAAGACAGATGACACAGAGGTGAGTCTCTTACCACCTGGAGGTCTTTTTTTCTCACCACAGGAAGAGTGGCTTTTTCTAAAGCCCAGGAAGTGCTACCGACTCCTGGAAGCTGTTGAGTGGGGAGTTGCTACCTCTTTGATCCCAAGACCTGTGTAAAACAGGAGTATTAGATTGGAATAGTGGTTCCGACTTTGGCTGCACATTGGAATTACCTGGGAAGCCTTAGAAAGTTCCATGTCTCAGCACCAAACACAAAGACTATAGTTGAATTGGTCTGGGTGTGCAGACTGGACATGCAATTATTTTCCTTTCTCTATGCAGTGGTATGCCAGTAAGCCGGCTCTCAAAACAGAAAAGTTCTCATTTGTAGCATCCGCCAATGTCCATGGAGTCAAAACCCTCACTATGGCCTATTCCAAGCAACCAATAGTGTAGCGACCGGCTCCAGCACACCACAGTCTCCCCGGGATTCCACGCTGCCACGGAAGCGGAGAACCACTAGAGCTGGTCCGTGAGCCTCCTGGGACCAGGGAGCCCCAAGTCCCCAGAGCAGGGGTGAGAAGGTAGGATCCGGTCGTAACTCACGCAGAGACACCCCTGCCCACCCCACCTTTCTCCACAGCCCTAGAGGCCATCTGCTCATCCGCTTCTCCCCACTAAAGGCACTCTGCAGTGGTTTGTAGAGATAAAGGACAAAGAAGGAAAGAAAGTCCCAGTGGTTTCCAAGTGCTGTCAGAGCCACTTTCAGGAAGAAACTGCCCCATTGTTCACCTCCCTTCTTTTCTGTCAGGAAAATGTCTTCAATACTGAAAGCGGTCGGCCAGACATTGGAGAGGTCAATTTTTAGCACATTATCCACTTTCACTGACGGTAAGACCAAGGACTTTCTCCAGAAGACATTCTGAACCTTTGCTGGAGCCAAGGCGGGAGGAGGATGGGGAGACAAAGGGGCCAACAGAGAGAAGGGAGACATCTGCTTCTCCTGGCAATGGTGGGGGCGTGGATGTTTTAGTCAGGCCCACCTAAGTCTAGGCCACCCTTCTTCCTTTCCTCTGGGGATGGTCATCTTGAATTCAACCAAATTCAACAGGATTTGTTAAATACGTTCAGAAAAGTGAGCTCGGGGCTGTTTTGAGAATTTGTTTTTTAATGGGACATACTGTCCTCTGAGGCTAATAGGCGAGTCAAGACTCAAGGAAGAAACAAGCCTGCAAACTCTGAGTCATGTGTCAACTAGCTAAGGGCTGGTATGGGTTCTGCATGTGAGCACTGGTGGAACTGAGCGTATGTTTGACAAATGGATGTGTTTATAACCTCACCAATTTCCAAAAAGGAATCTAAAATGTTGAGGCCCAGAAAAGGGCAACAGGAAGTCTTCATGGAGGGGAAATGTCCCGCGACACATAAAGCCATCTGGCAGTGCCGTGGGTAACAGCTAGCCCAGGTCTACTGGGCCTTGGGGAAAGAGGAGAACTCCACTGTTTCAGGCAGTGACAAAATGGCAGATGGGCCTGGGTCTTGGCAGACATCCTGGACAGGCCAACATGTAGACCTGCCAACCCATGAACAATAGCTAGGGCAACATCCACTCAAAGGGGAAGCCTTTTTCTAATTTGCTCAGAAAAATCATCAAGCTGGTCAGCAAGAACCCCAGAATGAGTCCAGCCTGCTGATACCACAGGGCCAAGCTTTGCCTCGCCCGTGTTCTATCAGATCTGAGGCCTGAGTTCCAGTTCCCACTCTGTAATGAACAAGCTCAAACAGCTTGGGCAAGTTGTTCTACTTCTGAGATTCAAGGGTGCCCTAAAGGGGAGGGGAACACACACTCAGATCATAAGTCAAAGAATCATTTAGCGCCCTTAGCATTGGGGTCTTTGGTCATTGCTGGCTTGGCCTTCTCTTAGGTTTAGACTAATATTTTTATCTCCTAAGCCCACATTGACCTGGTGGTGGTTAGACGCCTGGGGGAGTCACCATGACATACGGAAATTAGACACAGAGGCTCTCTGTGTAGGCAGGTGTGAATTGATTATATTCCTAGGTGTTAAAATAGAGTGAATATTTGCCATCAGCCTGGCCCCCTGAACCACAGAATTGACCAATATTAAAGCAACAGGGGGGCTTAGAGATGATCAGGTCATCTAATTTTACATATGACGAGCCCAAGACTAAAGACACCAAGGGTCCGGGCCAGGCCACACAGACCCTTAGAGGTGGACCTCCAGCTCGGTGTGTTGAAGCGAGAGAGGGCACGGCACAGGCCATCCCCACCATTCCCGAGCCCACGCACCAGGCCTGAGAGGCTATGACAGGAAGAAAAGGCTGAATTGCAAAAGCAATATAGAAAGAGGCAGTAACGCTGATGCAGTTTGGTGGCAGATTGGGGGGTGGGGAGAGGAAAAAATAGATTTTAGAATTAGGAGAGAGGGCCCAATAGGTCAGGGGTGAAAAGAGAGAATTGTGAGTGACGAACACGACACAGAACCACAGAGGAAGATGAAATGAGTGAAGTATGAAATCAACCCTCCTCTGGCCACACTTTGCAGGGCAGCCTTGAAATGGGCCCGTGGCTTGCAGATGGAGGGGAGGACAGCTTGGCCGAGGGCTTGGGGGGCAGTGGGCAGGGCGCCCCGCGTGCGGCCGGCACACAGCAGAGGCTCTGCCCGGGGGGAGGGCTTTCCGGAAGGCGTGGGGCACCTGGACACGAAGGGCTTAAACTTAGTTGGGTGGAGGAGCCAGTCTCTTTTCCAGTAGCCAGGATGGGGCAGTGTCTGCCCTTCCTCACCCTCTGCCGGGCCTCTCGCAGCCACAGTGACATCGTTCTTGCCTCCCTGGTTTCGAGCGCTAGATCAGGAACCCAGTGTAAAACCTGGTGTCTCCCTGTGTTCCATTCCCACGCAGAAGTATACACATATATACACACACCGTGGGGCCCGAGGCTCCACACTGCCTGGGAATGAGGTCCCCGTGATTCTTTATTAATGCAAATCTCCACCCTTGCCTGTCCTGCCCGCCCCTGTGCGCTCACTGCCCTGATCTGAAGAGAGGCCCTCCGTTAGGCGGAATCCTACTTCAGGAAAGCAGGAGGTAGCAAACGGGTAGTGCAGGGGTCCACTTTGGGGCGGACACTATTCAGAACATGGCAAGTCTCCTCCATCCCTGCATTCTGGGAGAGGGCCTCTGACCCAAGATGGGGCTCCCTGGAGCTCCACGGCTTTTAGGAGAGAGGTACAAATGAGATGAAAACTGGTGTTACAGCCCAGGAGGCCTGACAGACAAAACCAGCTGGGCCTCCCTCCGCTCAGCGACGGATCATGTCCCTCTTCTGACGGGGGGACAGGTGAGGCCACAAGGCACAGAGAGCTCAAGGGACTGGGTGACATCACATAGCCAGCCTGAGGCCCCTCTGGGCCCCATCAGTGTTTCCCAAATCAGTACTCCATACCCCCGAAAGAGGCTTAGCAGACTTTTAAAAGGGAGAGCCAAGCTGGATTTGTCGGACTGAGGGATAAGGCAGAGGTCAGGGAATTGTCACCTCTATAGAACGGGGAGCCAGGCCTGACCAAAGGCTTTGACACTGGCTGGTCATTTGCATAAACTGGACAGGTGAACACAAACACCCACACGCTCCCTCCTGCTTGGCTTCCCCAAGTCCCAGTGAAGGAGAAACGAGGCTCTACAAGGAAGTCCAAAGAACTGCAAAAGCCTGAGCATGAGAATCATCCCATCCAGGCAGCAAGCTGGGGATGCAGATACCCGGGGTCCTGGCTCTGCAGATTCCAGCTCAGTAGGTGTGGGGGCGGGCCCAGCAACCTGCATTGCCGGCAAACTCTCCCTGCGGTCTCTGACCGGCGCTAGTCTCTGGGCTGCACTTTGGAAACCCCCCGGCGAGAGTATTATTTACAGAAATCACAGAAGGCGAACTTGTCAGGAAGAAAAAGGAAGCGTGAGACAGCATTTAATCATCTGTCCCAGCACCTGCATTATTTGATTGTAATAATAATGATGCTTCTGTTTCCAAGTCACTTTGCAGCTCCTCTGACTTGATCCTCCCAGCCACCCAGAGATGGGAGCCCAAACACACGCATCATCTCAGGCCTTCCAAGAAGAAGCAGGCCCTGAAGGAAGTTAAGTAGTGGCCTCGGGCCACATATTTAGCAAAACAGCGACGGGGACTTGAGACCCAGGACCAGTCCATCTCTCTCCTGACTTCCCCAGGGCCCTCCCCAGGCAGCTGAGTGGGCACTCAGGCAGAGAGGGAGATGATTTCATAAAGAGGCTATCCCATTTGTCCTCAGGGTCCACAACCAGCATTGTCCCTGATACCCTGTGGGCATGGCCCCTGAGTGCTGGTGGGGTGCCGCTGCCCCCAGGCGCACCCTGAGTTGCCTCTGCCCTGTGGCTTCTGCTGTGGCACCGAGCTGTCCTGCCTGCCCCCAACAAGGGTGCAGGGTGAGGGAAGGGCGCCACAGGAACACAGCATCTGAGTGTAAGCCCACCACTCTGCAACCTAATCCTGGGGGGACCTTGACCAAGGATTGAACTTCTTCCAGCATCACCTTCTCCTTTGGTTAGATGGGTATTAGAACACAAACCTCTTGGATGTATTCTGAAGAGTGAATGTGATCGTGATTGAAAAAGCCAAACATAGACATTAACAGCATGCCCCTTCCCTCCTGACTCTTCCAGGGGAGCGCAGTGGGGGATGTCTTGGTGTTGCCCTAACAGAGGGGCTGGTATTGCCCTAAAGGAAAGAGGGAGGGAGCCTCCATGCTGGACCGGCTGATTGGCACGGGGGCCTCTTGCTCAGAAAAGTTTTCTCCCCATTTACCCCATGACTCCTGACCCCGCGACCACCACCACCAAACAGGATAATGGGGAATGTGTGCAGCAAGATGCTGGCTCAGCAGAGGCCCCATATATAAAAATTATTCTTGATAGCTACAATGGAGTTTTCACTGTCCAGGCCAAAATGAAATACGAAGATGGGGCAGCGGAGGGTGACGGGGTAACACCAGGGAGCAGTGATTGAATACAGCCCATGAGTTACATTGAATACTTACTGAAGTATAAAGATGAGGTTATGCGCCCACGGGTTATTTCTCCTCTGGTCTTCCAGATACTGTTTCTGGCATCGCATTATGCAATGCCCTTTTTCTCTGCCCACTCCCTCCCTCTCGGGGGCTGAAAAGGTTTGATGCTTCCCAGTGAATCAGAAGCTCCTGATCTGAGGGGTCCTCCTGAGTGAGGGCGTGTGGCAGAGGCTGGGGTAGGGCTTAGGTGGGGAGGCGGGAGCCTCCCTGGCTCTGGGACCCCACGCAAGCCCCCCACCATCCCTGATCTCAGTCTCCTCATCTACCAAATCAGGATATGACTTCTTGCTCCATGTAAGTGCTGGGGACTCAGCAGGCGAAAGTTTCTCAGCTGAGCTGATAGAGCACAAGTCTACTGAGACACCTGGAAAAGACGAATTGGTCCCATGATGCTTAATCTGGTGGCTCTAAGAAGAGGCAACCAACCACATAGGCAGGGGCAGGGCCTAGAAGGATTTTCCAAGAGGGAGCCTCTTTTTACTGAGGGCGCTGGGGGGAATGTTAAAAGGAAATGGGGCTGTTTGCTGTCTCTGCCCAGTGACGGATCAGAGGTGAAGATCATTAATTTTGGAGGCTTTGTTCAAAAATGAGAAGCCTTTTGCCTAATGAAGAACTCTTAATAGGTGTTGTTTTTCCTAAATTATCATATTAACCACAGATAATTAACAAGCGTATCCTTAATGCCGCAGGATACTGACAAACCCACTGAACGCATCTCGCCGCCTATAAATCATCCAGCCATCCTTCAAGGCAGCTGTTTAATTACTCCCACATCTGAGAGGAGCAATATTGAGGCTCTCTCTAAATTTGGTTGCCAGTGAAAATAAAGTCAGCAACATTTCAGCTCTTGATCATCATTGTTCCAACTTAAGATGTTGCTGCCTTTCTACTTACAATGGTGGAAAACTGGAAACAACCCAAACGTCCAGCAATGGGGGAATCGCTTGGCCAAACAACTGAAGGGCTATCAGTCGAACGGGATGTCATACAGCCACCTAAACAGTTGTACTGAAATTAGGTCGGTACATGGGAAACACGCATTCTAAATCATGGTAAGTGGGAACGCATCATAAAATACTGTGTACACAGTGTCTACAATGATATAAAAAGGTATACAATTATTGACAAATCCTGGACAAGAATCTGGAGGGATATGAAGTGCTGTGTTTCCTGCTTGTTTTCTGCTCTGAAGGGGACTGAGCTCGTTGTTTAAGACAGGGCACCGTTGGGGGTGGTGCCTCGGCAGGCTGCTCCAACTCCGGCCAGCAGTCCCTGTCACCTGGGGAAAAAAAGGGGCTGGGCCCCGTTCACCCGACTCAGGCCCCTCGCTCGGAAATGTGCTGTTTCTTTGCAGCACTCGTGATGTCTGAATCGCATTCCCGGGGTAGAAGTCAGCTGAATGTATTTCTCATGCCTCACGGCTCATGAAATCATAGGAGAGGAGTCTGACTCTCAGCAGCAGTAGCATCTCTCATGTTCTCTTTTGCCAGACCCTTCCATGAGCTCAGCTGCGGCCTCAGACTGCCCGGCTCTCAAGCCCAGCACAGGTCTCGGTCTGAGATCTGGCTGTGGGTGACGTGGAGAAGTGGGAAGCAAGGGGGGGGAAAAGGAGGTATCCCCGTGCTCCCCCTCCCCAAACCACCCAGCAAAGCATGAGCTGAGGGCTTGACCGTGAAGTGGATGGGTGGGGGGAGCTTTTCTCAGCCTCTGAATTTGGTGTAGTCCTTCCTTCTCAAAGTCTATAGGAGCCGAATCTGTCCTTTAAAACTCTCATTCAGGGGCGCCTGGGTGGCTCAGTTGATGAGCCTTGGTTTCGGCTTAGGTCGTGATCTCAGGGTCATGGGATGGAGCCCCGCATCAAGCCCCATGTCGGACTCCTCGCTCAGCGTGGAGTCTGCTTGAGATTCTTTCCCCCTCTCTCTCCCTCCCCCTCTGCTCCTCCCTTGACTCACACTCTCTCTCTAATAAATAAAAAAATAAAATCTTAAAAAAAATAACAAAAAACTTCTCATTCCCTGGGACTTTTTTTCAAGTGAAGCTTTTCCTATTCCCTCCAAGGACAGGAGAGAGGAGTCAATGAAAGAAGACAGCTAAGGGCAAAAGGAGCCTCCCGGGGTGGCAGAAAGCCAAGCTGGTTTAAAATCTGGATGCTGAGTGTCAGAGGATCAGCTAGTCGGCCAGCTTTGACTCTCTGCCTGTTCTTTCTCGATGTCCATGCACAGTCTCTTTGGCTCACAGGGTCAGGCCACTGCAACATGCAAGGGGAAGAGAAAGAGATACAGAATCCAAGGCCTCAGCCAGCCCAGGAGTCCTGGGACCTAAGCTGTGGTGCTTGGGGATCTTTCCACATCTTTTAATTTTTAAAGGAGGAAGCAGCTCAATCCCCAGCCCAGCAAGGCTGGGAATTCATGACTTCAGCTGGACTGGCATGTGGCATGGCGCCAGACAGGTGGCCCTCCGCAGGGCACACACAGAATTGGAGGTGACTTCTCCATCCTCCGAACCCCGGTGCTCAGGAGAGGTCTCTTTCTCTTCTCCCACCCACACCTTATCTCACTGGCCCTAACTATGGCATGCCATCTCCTACTTCCAGTTTTGAAATTTTATTTCTGGTTCCCATTAACATATTTAAGCAGAGCTGGGGATGGAGTCTTGAAGTGACCCTAATCCCTGCATTGTGCTCTCTCCTGTCCCTTATGGGGCCTGTAGGAAGCATTCAAACCAAAGCACTGTGCTGCGCTCCTGAAGCCAGAAGTACCAGAAACACAGTTATACAGAGGAAGGCCCAGTCATGAGCTGCCCATTGCCTCAATCTGGAAAGTTTTGCCCATGGAGAGGATGGTGGGAAACCAAGTTGATATACACTCCCTGTGTATGAATGGGAGCTGGGAAAATAAAAGCATGCTTAAAGCACCCGTGTGATACAGCAACATTGGTATCCTAATTTTACAGATAAAGGAGTGGATGCTCAGAGAAGTCAAATAACATTTCCAAGGTCACACAGCTGGTAGGTAATGAAGCCAGGCAGACTCCAGACTCCATGCTCTTGCAGAGTGTATCTTCTGTCATTTCGATGACCATTATAGGAAGGAGTAAAGGGTGAATGAAGGACAAGTAAGAAAGAACAATTAAAACAAATTCAAAGACCAGTCAGGTGGAATATTGACGTGTCAAATCAGCACAGGATCTAGAAGTTATTTTGTAATACCTTTTGCTCTGGTTCTGTTTCCATAAAACAAGCATCTGAGCTACCATTTGGTTTTCTGAAAGGACCTATTTACTTGGGGAGGTATCGCCGGAGCAAATCATCCAGCAGGTTCTCCAGCCAGAATCAGGCATCCACTTCATTTCCTGGTTGGCAATGCAGCCTCCTGGGGCTTTCACGGGAGTGAAGCATGTGCCCCACTTCTGGCCAGGTAGAACCAGGTAACTTAACCATCAGGGCACCTGCCCATAGAATAGAAACCAGAGACTGTCCCAAGGTACAGGTTGGCAAACAGCCAGCCAGTGGGTCCTTTAAATGGTTCATGGAGGAAAGAAATGACATCCACCTATCCCTGCCTTTTACTTCCCTGCCTCTTTGTCTCCAACGTAACCTCCATCTTCACTTGAAACCCCATTGAGAACTCGTTCTACATCATCTTGATGCTTCAACTCCGGCCACAGATCTTCCAGATCACTCCATCCCGCCATGCAAATAGCTCCCTCAACTCCATTCCCGAGGGAGCCGTGCGAAGAAATACGATGTGGACAATACAAAGGGGGATACGTGTCTACTGTCACCGACAAGAAAAATTCAACAAATAAAAAACAGAACGCAAAAGAGAGAGAGAGCGTGGGAGGGGGAGAGAGGAGAAAACACAAAGAAAGCATGTTCAGCATAATGGGGCCTCATTTGTGTAACACTTCTAATTACACATGTATATATGCCCAGAGGGAGGCGCGGAAGCTGTGGTTGCCTCGGACGGAGGTGGGGATTTCAGAGTGATTTTCCCTTCTTTTTATACTTCTCTGTATCATTTGAATGTTCTATAATGAATGTGCATTACCTCTCCAAACAGAAAATAGATCAAAAGCCATAAATTTAAACTAAAACCTCCCCTCCTTGGCAAAGCCTTCCCAGATTGGCCCAGGGAGAACAAACAACTTGCAAAGATTGCCGGGAAATGGTTACTTCCCATTCCATCGAGGCCATTTCTTTTTCACTCCCCTCCCACAAACCATTTACACTCTTAAAATCTAGAGGGGTCAAGGCCAGCTCAGAGAGGAATTACCTCTCCCTGCACCAGCCTATACCTCTTCTCCAGAGCTGTGCTGATCTTGAATTGCTTAGATCCAATGCACAGACTTTCTTCAGACTGCTAACTTACTCTAAGGAGGAATATAACATATGTGTGTTCTGTAGAAGTTTATAAATTTTAATTAAATGAATAGTATATATTTTAATTAGTTTCCTTGTCCTCTTAGCAGTTTCAAGAGTGCTCACGGGCCCTGTTCTTCCCTATCAGCTCTACTGAGGAAAAGCAACCATCTTCTCAACCTTTCTCTGCTATCCCTTGACAATGACATTTCTCTTCACCAAAGTTGAGCTTGACCAGAGCTCTGAGCTCCTCTCTTCTGTGAATCTCTTGTCTCTGAACCAGACTTCTCAAAAGGTACATACTTATATCCCTATATCTACTGGTTACTTCAGATTTCCTTTCTCAGAGCCCTCCTTCTGACCCATGGTTCCTCTGCATTCCACTCAACTTCCAAAAGGACATAACAATTAGAAATGTCTTCCATTACAAGTAACAAAAAATCTGACTCAAAATGGTTCAAACAAATAGGGTTTTATGTTTCTCAAACAACAAAAAGTTGAAGGTAGGTAGCTGATGACATTGACTCAGCAACTTAACGATGCCAGGACAAGTGGTCCCTGTAATTCTATTGACCATTGCTTTCATGGGCCCAAAATGGCTGCCCCAGCTCCAGTGATCACATCTATAGTCAAGGCAGGAAGATGGAGACGTGGCAGTGTTCAACCATGCCATCCCTTTTATTAGGAAAGCAAAACCTTTCCCAGAACACTCAGAATAAACTCCACTTATGTCTTTTTGGTCAGATTGTATCATATGGCCATTCCTGGATGGGTAGAAGACTGAGAAAGCAAATATTTAGCTTCTCTAGCCTCGAAAGTAGCATATTGGGAGGATCCATAGGGTTGGCAAACCACCAATCTCCAACACAGGGGCCAAACCCTTTTCCTTGAGGCGGTAACAAACAGAACAGCAGCAGCAAACCTTTACTAAGCATTCATTCTGCACCAGGTCTTTTGCTAAGTACTTTCTTTACATCTGCTGTCTTGGGAAATCCTCCTAACGATCCCAAGATGCAGGTGTCACTAGTATCTCCATTTTACAGATGAGAAACTCGAGGCTTACAAAAGGTAGAGAACGGCCCAAGGTCACACCACCTATAAGTGTTATAGCTGGGATTTAAACCCTGCTTAGCCAGGAGCCAACAAAATATTTCCATGGAGGGCCAGATAATAAATATGTTAGGGTTTGTGGGTCAGATAGTCTGTTGCCACTATTCGACTCTGCTCTTACACTGCAAAAGCTGCCATAGCCAGTATGTAGACAAGACAGTTGTGTTCCAATGAAACTTTATGTACAGACACTAAAATTAGAATTTCATATCATTTTCACCTGTCCCAAAATATTATTTTTCTTTGCTTCTTTTTCCCTCGACTATTTAAAAACATAAAAGCCCATGTAAGCCCACAGGGCCATAATTTGCCAATTCCTGCTGCTCGCCAGGGTTGTAAACATTTTGGGTTCTAAGCGTCTGGAGGTTTTAATGTATGTGCTCATGCCGGCCCTCCGCTTGCTGCCTCTGCTTTGGCTTAGAGCTTTCCATTCTGCACTTTGGTTCCTGCATCTCTGTGCCTGGATCCACGAGGACTACCAAGTAGGGGTCACCTCTGCCACATTTCACCGGAGCCTCGGTTCATGCCCCTTGGCTACTGGTGTTGCCACAGAGGTGGCTGATCACAAGAGCTCCTGGCCCACCAGACTTAGAGCAAGTACCAGCGCAATCATGGGGTGGTTGGCTTTGTCTAGTTCTAGAAATTTGGGTGATCTTTTTTGATCATTAATAGCAGCCACTCCACAAGCTCCCAAGAGAAAAAGAGGAATGAAAGCCCAGATTGCTTTATTTGCTTGTCAAAATAATATTAGATGTCTCTTTGTAACTGGGTACTAAAGGATGTGCAGAAGGGGAGAGGGGAGCAGTGTGGCATTTAATTGCTCTGTTTCCTCCTTCCTCTCTGCGTGGCTCTCGATGGCCCTCACAAAAAAACACTCAGGAATTTTCTTAGGGCTTTACAATTACCCTTCCATGGAAGAGGCATATGTCCACAAAAGCTACTGTTACTTTGAATTGCTCAGCAAAGGCTTCCCTTCTCTCTGTGGCCCCAGTGGCAGTGATGGGCCTGCTTGCTGAAGATTTCCAGAAGGTTCCACGAGCCAAGAAGATCACAAACGCTGTGAATGGTTTCCCTGACTATGGGTGCCTCCTCCGCTCCTACCCCTAAAGGCACTGGTGTATAATTCCCTTGGGGTTATTAAAGAAAGAATTATTCATGACACTTGTTAAAGAATGGTAAGGTCAGGGGCGCCTGGGTGGCTCAATTAAGCATCTGCCTTTCGCTCAGGTCGTGATCTCAGGGTTCTGGGATGGAGCCCTGGGTCGGGCTCCCTGCTCAGCAGGGAGTCTACTTCTCCCTCTGCCTCTGCCCCCCTCCCCGCACACATACACACTCATTCCCCCTCTCTCTCAAATAAATAAATAAAATCTTAAAAAAAAAAAAAAAAGGAATGGTAAGGTCAACTATCACAATGTTAATATGCATAGGGACCAGGGCAAGGGGGTTTCACAGTGGAGGAGAGATTGGGCTCAACTCCAAATACAGTAAGGAAAAGTGAGGATTTATAGCCAAAGAGCAGAGTGTGGGGTCAGTGGATGGAAAATGAGAGGAAACATCAGGACTAACGGGGGATTCTAGCTAAAGCGACCTAACAGGATTCTTGCTGGTGGCATTGGACAGCCCCCGGGGGGGCGGTAGGGGACGGTGGAGGATGAGGGATCTCTTCGGCGTTTAGGGTGATCAGATATGGTGGGGGGTAGTTCTGGCTAAACCGATTTAGCTGGATTCTTTCTAAAATTGGACAATAAAATCAGAGAAGCCTGATTAGAGTTTGTTTAAGGAGAAAGTCTTTCTCAGGGTGTTTCCCAAAATAGTGCTGTTGTTGTTTTAATTTAACGCTGCTCGTGTGCGGTCAGTGAACACTTTAAGGCTCTTCTGAGTGATTCTAGTGCCTTGTTTCCTTCCTCTGTAAAAACGACGGTGCCCAGGTCTGCTGCACAGGATTGTTGTGAGGAGTAAGGGAGACTGCATCCATGACACCTGATGTCACCATGCACAAAGGGGTGCGCCATCACTGGGGCCCTCCTTCCCGCTCTGAAGGCTACAGCTGTGCCATTGAGGCAGCTCCTGACGCTGGGGCTGAGACCCCTTGAGCACTTTAGATTGGCTCCTTCCAGGGTCCCCGGACCTCCAGGCAGCAGGGGTTGGGCAAGCGTGCAGACCCACACATGTGGCCAGCCTCTCTACCAGGTGAACACTCAGTGAGCACCACCGGCCCTCGGCCGGTCACATCGGCTCTGCAGGGGGAAATGGCAGCTTCAGTCAAAGGCTCTGGGGAGTACCGGTTAACCAGCCCTGGTTCATGACGGGCTCCAGCTTGGCTCATACCCCTCCCTGAGGGGACAGGGCTCCTCTCAAGGAGACGGACTTCAGTGGCCCTGACTCCCCCGCTTTTTTTCCTGACTCCCTTTGAGGAAGGTGCTGGTCTCAGACTTGGGGGCTGTTTTGGTTCGTAGCTCGTTGGTAGCAGATTTGTGAGTAGGAGGAGAATGGAAATGATAGCAAAGGAGTTCAGAGGGACAGACCAAGGAGTCCACCCCTTCCTCCGGGCAGATGGAGTCTTGACGCTGAGGAGGAACATGAACCACCAAGTGCACATTTAGATTCTGACGGCACCCAGCCATCTCTCCCCTGCCTCCTCAGGACCCAGAGCCATCGCTAAGCTCCAGTGCCTTGAAGGCGGGGAGGGGGCAGCTCTGCGGCCCTGGAACACAGCTCTAGAGGGGATGGCCCGGAAAGGGTTTCTGTCCTTCGGGCTTCAGAGACTTATCAAGAAGCCTGGACAGCTTTGGTTTCACTGCGCACTCGTCCCCGCCAGAGTGCGGAGGCGGGTGGGGCTGAGTGCCCTGTGGAGGTCGTGGTCTGTGGCACTTGGTCATTCTTTAGGGTCACTGGCTTCCTTCTCTCAAAGGACACAGCCTCACAACAAGTCCGGGCAGAGGTAAACGGGGCAAAAGCCCTTGTCCCCATCCTCCCCCAAGGCCTCAGGCTGTGGATACTGGCCTCCGACAGGAGTTTCCAGCCTCCACATTTAACCCCTCAGCACCCAGCGTGGGGCTCCCACATGCTTTCCAACACAGCCTTCTGCCACCCTGGTGGGCGTGTGGTGCTCAGGCTTCTTTAAAAGCAGCCAGATGTAGGTACGTGTGAGTTGGGGCAGGGGGTGGTGTACGTGCGTGATGAGATGGGTAAGAGCGAGTTAGAATATGTGCTTGTCACTCTTTTGAGTGTTAAAATAATGAGGTGTGGTCACTCTCCGAAAGTGGCCAGCTCACAAGCATCAGCAAGGGTCTACAAGAAGTTTCTGAGGTTGCTATGGATTGAATCACGCCCCCCCCCCCCCCCCCGGCAAATTCGCACGTTCAGGTCTTCACCGCCAGCACCTCAGAACCTGACCTTATTTGGAAGTCGGGTCATTGCAGATGTAATGAGTTAAGATGAGGTCATACTGGACTGTGCTGGGCCCTCGTGGTATCGTTATAAAAGAAAACGCCATGTGAAGAGACAGAGACACGCAGTGAGAAGAGAGATGAAGAGACAGAAGGAGAAAATAATCATCCACATGCCAGGAAACCTCAGAAGATACCAGAAATGAGGAGAGGCCTGGACCAGAGGGGCTTTCCTAGCACCTTGAGAGAGAGCACGTTCCTGACAGCTTGATCTCACGCTGGCCTCCAGAACCATGAGACAAGATATTTCAGTTGTTCTAAGCCTCCCAGGTCATAGTACTTTGTTAGGACAGTCCTAAGAAACTAACACAAAGGTCAGTGGACAAAGGTGAGTGTGGCTAATACAAAGGGTGGAATGCCCTTCCCTTGGGCAGCCCTGGGACAGGGCATTGTGTTTCTCAGCTTCTGGCTCAAGTGTTGAAGGCATCTCCATGATATCAACCCAGGAGGCCCTTGGCATTCAAGGACTTAGCATTCATGGTTTTAACTATTCATGAACGATCCCATTATTTATGACACATGATGTGCAGTCATTAGTCATTTTGCCAAGGCACAAACTTGAATCATGCACTCTGAGCCTGGTGAACGGACAGGGCACTTGGCTGGGACTTTGTTCTCCTCCATTTGTCATCCGTAGACAGCAACACATGGGAGGTGACAAAGCCTGTGCTTTGTGGGGAAAAATGTATCTGAAAAGGAGGGCGGCAGCTAACATGGGGGAGGAAAGAGAAGAAGTCTAATCATGTGACAGTCTAGGCCAGAAAGGAGCTTTTATAAATTACCTGAGTTCCATTTTTATAGAATCATCATGGATCTAAAAGAGGCAGGAGATTTTTCAATTATACTTTACTGCCTTGCGGGGTAGCAGTCATAGACTTAGTATCACCCTCGAACTTCGTAGTTCACTGAGGTGTGAGGCCGTATCCTTGAAGAATGTCAGGGATCTACTACAGAGCAACAAGATTCCATTGTATTTTCCAAACCTCCTTTTTTCCTTTAGGTAACAGGCTTTCTACAGACCATAATGGCTATCTCCTTCAACCACTGGTAAAGGTCACTTGTGTGGTGTCATTTGGAGAGATTCTCAGAAGAGCCTTGCACTAAATCACCCATTCCTCAGTGCCTTTCACTACCACAGCACACACCTGAGGCCTGAAATTCTGCCATTATGGACTCATTCCTTCTGGTGAAGGCATTGCCTCAACTTTTAGGAGCACCCATGGTGTTGGAAAAGGACAATCTTAAATTACTGATAATCACATACTCCTCGGTGTCAATGGGCTTAGCAGACCCTTTAAAACCAGCCTGACCACAGCTGTCAGTGGGGGACGTGGGAAGAACCCCATGGGCCCCGGCATCCTGGCAGGTGGGTGCTAGAGTCTTCTAGACTTGCCAAGATCAGCTCTGACAGTACCCTCACATGTGAGGACAGGGTCAGACGAAGGCTCAGCTTGTCTGATCTGGAAATGTCTGATCCGCTTTCTGTGAAACTGATGTACTACAGATAACATCAGAAGAGGGGATTCTTCCCCCAGTGATATCCAGTCTTTAGAGCTTTGACTCTGTTTTTCATTTTTTCTTCTTTCTTTCAAATAAACTCTTACAACCACACAAATCATCTATAAAGTAATCATCCGTTGTGGAGGGAAACAACTTATTATCAGATCTCTAAGTCTTGACTTCCAAGATCATGCTCATGGATAATGGGTCTCTGGAGCTCTCACTTTGAGGTGCCTCAGTTCCCTCTTGGTTTCCCTTCTCCTTTTAGAGTCCCATCCTTCCCTACCATCTCTGGAAAGCTTTTAAGATAACTCCAAAAAACAAAGCGATGTCAGTAAAGGCCACTGCACTGTTCAGCTAACAGCTAACCACATCACTCTTTCTCAAGATAGCTACAAAGAACATTTTTGAAACATGCTCGGGTTTGCGAAAATAAGATGGATTAAGTCCAACATGAAATAGACAGCCAGGGTGTAGAGTGTCAGCAAAGTCACCGAGCCTGTTGGTAGAGCACCGCAGCTCAAGCAGCACACCCTCCAATTTCAGGTGGTTCTGTCTGCCTGTGTATTCAAGAGGTTTTCTTTCATTAGGCATTTGTGATGGACTCCAGAGCCTGCACGCTTTTCCAGAACCACAATCAAAACTCTTTAGACTCATCCTGCAATATGGGACTCGTCAACCAATGGACTTTTGTTATAATATATGCATCACAGCCGCGGACGCTGGCCAAGAGCATAACGGGAGGCCAAAGAGGTGGGTACCATTATTATGTCCACTTTATAGGAAGGAAAGCTGAAACTGGAAGAGGACTGGCCGCAAGCAGACGAGGTGCTGTAGAGTACAGCTTGAACTTTGCTGCTGAGTCCAGCATACGGAGAAACCCTAAGGAGCCTATCTTTAAAGGAATGGAACTGGTGTTTGAGGGGGTAGAGAAATCAACATTATTGTGCAGGTCAGATGTGTTGAGAAGGTAGAAGACCTTGAAAGCTGAGTTCCCATGTCTGTGGCCCAAAACAGGGGGTTCAGAAATAGGTTTTCTGAAACAGAAGTGAAGGATAACTCTGCTATTGAGGAGGATACGTTTGTTAGTAACCTATGCACAGAGGTCTGAAGGCATTCTCTCCAGTTTTGAAAGCTGTTACGCCCTGGGACAAACCCTCCCCATCCCATCTTTATATAGGGCCCTCCCAGCAGGGCGTGCTGGCCCCCAGTCCTCCTAGAGAAACCCATAGCATCATCCTTGAAGGTCAGTGGTTCCTGGCTTGTTGGGAGCCTGTTGGGTCCCCTCTGAGGGGCAGGCAGGGTGCTGAAGGGGCAGAGCCATGTGGACCTGGTGACAGTGTAAGTATTACAAAGTTGAACTGACCCAGAGGGGGAGTAGTGCGAGCTCACCTATCTAAACTTGTATTGCTATGTCTTTCTCCACGAAGCTGTATTCCAAAAGGATAAACTTGAATATATGGTTAATGAGAATTTAGGAGACGAGGGACCCCAAAAGTCTCCATAAGGTCTAGGACTCCTCAAGATGCACCCAAGTCTACCAGGTCCAAGGTACCCTAAGAGGACACCCCAGTTCTCACAACTCCTCCCACTCAGGGAACTCCAGGTAGCATCCAAATTGGCCAGGGTCCCAACCACTAAAAACACTATGAGCCCCCTCTTATGTAATTCAAAATTAAAATAGCACTAAACCATAGGGAAAGAGAGCCCAAGCCAGCTGAGATATTTTTTCCAAGATAACTACTTCATTCTATCAAATATCTCCATCTTTTGGAAGTCTGTCCGTGTGTGTGTGTGTGTGTGTGTGTGTGTGTGTGTGTGTACATATTTGTGCACATACTCAGTCGGCCTCATGGATTGCCCAGGACTGAGAGCTGTCCTCCCAGCGGCTGAGGCTTGGCTGTGTGGTCGTGTTCTCTATTCCGGAGCTCCCAGGTTGGCCAAAGTTTCATGCAGACTGCTGTGATGCTTTGGCAACAGGTCCATTTACTCAAGGGAGAAAAACTCCCCAGGTTTAGCTGTTCCCTCAGACCCACAGAAGTTAGAGAAATCCTCTGTTGATATCCTCAGCTTTCTAAGACCAGAAAAGTAACTGAGGGCTCAGATGCAGCCACCTTAAGGGGTCAGGTGGTTAAAGCTAGTCCTGCTTTGGGGTCCCACTCACAACTCCACCACTCTGGCCCATCCCAGCCTTCTGTCGACATAGAGGGGCCTAGTTCCACATGGCCAACTTGACTCAAGGTCATTAATCCACCAATAACTTGTCTCAGTAGAAGACAGTTTCCCACGATCTATGGAGCTACCTTAGTTCTTAAGTGAAGGAGGCTCTCCCCAAGATGGCCATAAAGCATACTTTAAGAGCCTGAGAACCTTCACTGAGATACCCCTTTCCTCTGCCTGGCATGCACAGATGTCTGAAATTCTACTTTGTTAATTCTCCCTCCCTTCATCCCTACCTGGTCTATGACATGCTTTCCACGCCTCTTCCTAACAGCATCTAATTTCCACTGTGACCCCCTGAGGAGGGCCCTGGGAGAGATGCTTGCTTCGGCATGTGAGTGCTGGAACGCCATCAACTAATATTAATGAAACTATCTTCTTCTGTCAGAAATCTTTACACACACGTACACTCACACATTCCTTTCTTTCACACACACACACACACGTCTCTATACCCCATTCCAGTGGGAGCATTCATTTTTCCTATAATGCTCTCCCATTGTGAGTGGTGATGAGCAAAAGAGATGATGTAATAATAATTTTATCGGATCAATATATCATTTAGAAAATAAAAGCTCTCCCCTTCGTCGGGTGATGACCAAGAGGGGAAATGCCTACGTCTGGTCAGTAATTTATGTCTGTCAAGCAGAATGGATGAGATCTCCCGCTCAATGCTCTTGTGTCTTTGTGTTTTACTATATCCCCTATGTTTTCAGCAGTGCCCATAAAATGTCCCTCTGAAGGGCTCTCCTTTGAGCAGGAAGCAGCTCCCTCCCAGAGGGGCTCAGATCTCAGTCAGGGGGGAAGCCAGCCTTGCCCGTGGCTTTTAGTTTCCTGCATAGGGAATGATAAGGTCAGTTTCATGTAGCCTAGTGTTTGCTAGGACACCTCTTTGCCTTGCTCAGCAAGCACATATTAAGAGCTCCATTTTACAGATGGGAAAACAGAGGCCCAAGAGGGTAGATCTTTTCCTCCAGTCCATGGGGACAAAAACCACCTTCCCCTTCAACTGTAAGAAAGCACTTCCCATGCCTCTCTACAGCTTGGTGGGTGGGATCAGAGCAGGAGAACGTGAGCAGGGAACTGTGTCACTTCATGGTGATGGCTGCGTCCAAGGCAGGAGGATAACAGGCTGGGGTCTCTCTCCCTTCCCAAAGCCCTCTCTGATCCTGCAGTTTATCCTGATGCATGGGCTACCTGCCTCTTTCTTCTTACAACTCAGGACCAGGTCCTCTCAGCGGCGGATACCTTGGAGCTGGCCACGAGTGACCTTTGAACACTCGTGCCCTATGCCCGAATCTGAGAGTGTGTTCTTTGCTTTGGTTCATGCCAGCACCCTGCATAATAGAATTAAAATGGGCGGGGGGGAGGCATGGAGGAGAAATAAAGGGCGATATGTAGTAAAATATCTGATCAGTGGCTTATTGAGAAAACAGAAAGAAAAAAATGAGAAGGAAGAAAACCACTATTTAGTGTGTGCCAGGCACTACATCAGACCATGAAAATACGGAAAAAACAAAAGAAATTATATTGCAATGTTACTGACAACAACATAGATGCTGTCTTTCTCCTATGTATACGATATGTCTACTCCTCTGCGATTTTAGCAGCAGCAGAGGGGGCTTTGAACTCAAGCTGCTCTCTCGTGGCAACTTTCACTTTGGAACAAGGGTATCCATTCTTCTACCCATCCACTCACTCAGCTTTTTGGGGAAGGAGAGGGGATGGACCACATGTTTCATGTATTCAGGACCAAATCTTACAACTGAGTGATACGTTTATTAGTGAATTATTTGTTGGCACTTTTTATTTTAGTATATAGTGCCAACTACTTTTTGTTTAACAATTTTTTGAGCACTTACTGGGTGCTAGGCACTATCCCCAGTACAAGGGGTTCAAGAATAAATAAAACCAAGTCTTTGCCCCCCAGGGAACTAACACCCAGACACAGAACACAGGGGGTGGATTTATCAAGTCAGCCCCAGGGACTCCAGCCGACTCAACTATTCCAGAACAAAAACCAAAAGCGGTTGGTGTTGTGTTTGTTTTGGTTTAGTTTTGTTTTGAAAAGGGTATTCAAGCTTAGAAGGACAGCAAGTCACTCAGATAAAAAAAAAAAAGACAAACTCAAATCCTATCTCTGTATCCACTTGCATATCCCTTCTTCGACCTAGACACACGTTATCAGCTTGAACCTCTGATTACTACAGATCTATGGCCATTTTCAGGACCTCCTCGAGGCTGGTCAAAGATGTGTACAAATGAAATGTCTGGTCACTTTAAAAGTCTTCACTCTGGGTCCTTAGCAAAGAACTCTTTCCAGAGGAAGGCAAAGGGTACGAGGTAGGGAGGACGGGCAGCTGTTTGAGTTGGATTCACAAATTTCATGTTAGTTAAGCCTCCATGAAACATTAGTTAAGGCTCCCTTTAGTCACTCAAAACATATTTTAGCTCCAATTATTTGTGTACCTTCCTGTCCTCAGGACTCAGTACCGTACCTGTCACCCAGCAGAATCTAGTAAGTGGTTTTTTATAGTTCTCACTTTTCTCAAAATAACATGCATACAGTCACAAATCAAATCTTGCAGGAGTGCCCTTTTGTGCAAAGAGGATGTGAAGACATAAACGACTAATGCTATGTGGTATAAATATAACACAGGGTTATCAAGGAAACATTCACAAGTCTGAGCAG
The DNA here is from genome assembly GCF_009762305.2 of Zalophus californianus. Lineage (NCBI taxonomy): Eukaryota > Metazoa > Chordata > Mammalia > Carnivora > Otariidae > Zalophus > Zalophus californianus. Next base: position 86,331,199 of record NC_045606.1, read on the forward strand.
TAGGAGGGTGCCCAGTCCCCTGGGCTCCCATCAACCCCAAAGAGGTGGCCAAAGCCAGGCCTGGCTAGAATGGACACTCTGGAGGTGGAAGTGAGCTCCGGGGCCATTCCCATCTGTCGTTCCTCCAGCTTTAGAGGACCTGACCCCTCCACTCATCCTCATCTCCTCTCCCAGAGACAATTTCTAAAACTGATCCATTTCCAGCTCTTTTGATGACCATTACTTTTTTTTTTTTAATGCTATCAAACTTTAATAAGAGCAATGGTAGCATCAATTAAATGACAGGAGTTAAACTAAAGAGAGATAAATCAAAATTACTTCTACAAAGAGGAAACACAGGCAAATGTCTGGCTGTAGTCAGCTGAAACAAATCTGCCTCAGGCCCCTGATCCCCAGCCCCCACATCTTAAGTCTCCTCTCCCCCGGTGGCCCTGATGACCCAGGGTGGGGGTGGGGGTGGGTGGGTTGCAGGAAGAGTAGTAGTAGCCAAGGGCTGGAACTGAAATCCGACATTAGCCAATACTGGCTGCGAGCATTTTCTTTTCCCGGCTCACTGAGCTTTCTCTCTGCTGACGGAGCTGCCATCCAACTTCCTTGAGCATTTTCTCATAGAACAGAATCTGGTTTTGATAAAAGGAAGTGGTTCTTTCCAATTCTTTGTCCGAGTCTTTGGCCATCTTCCCGTAGAGGTGGCCCTTCTGCTTTGTGTGGTTCATGTTTCCACGCACTTTGAGACCATTCTTCTCTATATCCCAGCACGACAGTTCCTTTTCAGTGTATTTTCCCTGAGTTTGCATTACATGTTCTTGGTATACTTCAAGATTCAGCTGGAGCTTCCAAAACTCACTTTTAAACTCACATTCAAGCTAGAATTCTCGGACTGCAGAGACGCTTGCATGGTCTGGAGGCTTTTTATTTGTCCTGGAAGCTCTTCATTCGGTTTTCTTCACATAATTTTTTGGATATAATTTGTTTTTCTCCATGTTTTTTAAAGGACATATCTAAATTATTAGGTCCCTGATTCTCTTCAAATCAACCAGCAGCGAGACACTGGGTGATCTCTGCTGTCCTCTGTCTTCTTTCCTCTCGTTCCAAGTGGCCACCATCCATGTAGAGATCTGCTCTAGAGAAAGCAGACACAACTATGATGTTCAGCATGCGTTCAGCCCGAGACTGCAACCAGCTTTCTTTCTCATTCATGACTTGTTTCATCCATACGTTTGTACTTTCAAGCCTTTTTTCTGTTCTTTCAGTTCGCAGCCCTTGGCTTCCATCCCTCAGTTTCTTGGGCACAGAGTTCTAGACTCTCCTAAAGATTAGTGTTTTCATTCAAGTCATCTGTCATCTTCTTCTGAAGCTGTTCTCCACTGTTGTGAGATGCTTTTAGGGTGTGTTTTCATTTTTGTTTTTGCCTCTGTCTCTTGGGATTGGAAGGACGTTGCATCTTCAAGTGATTGCATCCGTCTTTGAAGGTGAACTTGGTCTGTGAAGTCAAGTTTAGAGGGCTCATTTTCTTTTCAATGATAAGGAAGCAATTTGTAAAGATTTTTTATTTAAATTCAATTTAATTAACATATAGTGTATTTTTAGTTTCAGAGGTAGATTTTAGGGATTCATCAATTGCATATAACACCCAGTGCTCATTACAAGTGCCCTCCTTACTGCCCATCACTGATTTACCCCATCCCTCCAGCCCCCTGCCCTCCAGCAACCCTCAGTTTGTTTCCTAGAGTTAAGAGCCTCTTATGGTTTGCCTCCCTCTCTGTTTTCATCTTATTTTATTTTTCCTTCCCTTCCCCTATGTTCATGTTTTGTTTCTTAAATTCCACATATGAGTGAAACCATGATATTTATCTTTCTCTGACTTATTTCGCTTAGCATAATACCCTCTACTTCCATCCACGTCCTGGCAAATGGCAAGACTTCATTCTTTTTGATGGCGGAGTAGCGCAACAGGCCCTTCCCCCAAAGACCAGCAAATTTCTTTTTTAAATGCTTAGTGTTGTTGAGAAAGGGGATGGGTCAACCAGAGGAGGAGCACGTTTCCCAGCTTGAACTCCGGGCAGGCAGAACTGGGCTGGCAGAGAAGAGAATCTTGCATTGGTTGGGAGGTTGGTATGGCTTCTCAGGTCTCTTTTAGCCATCAATTTTGAGTTTAGCTCTCAGGAACGTGACACTGTGCAGCGGGTTCTGTTATGTATCTACCCTTCCTTCTGGCAGCATGCTGGGCCCCTCTGAACACAGTGAGATACTACTAGCCTGGGCCAGTCACGCCACACCATCAAGAGGGCTCGCTTTTCTGTACTTTTCCAAGCAAGTCTGCCACGTCCTCAAGTGCAGGCCAGTTCTGAGTTTTATTAAGTGCTGCCAAACACAGCATCAGTGGCTGCAGAGGACTGACCCCACTACAGGAGGCTGGGGGCACTTCACAAGCTTGTCATTAGCCCACTCTACTCCCTGGCTCTTCAATACACTCTCGTGGGGGCAGAAAGCCTTTTGGCTATCTTTTCTTCCCTCCTTAAAGTATGCCAGCTCCTTACTATAAAAACCACCATGGCAGGACACACTAGGATCTCACAGGGAAACCCACAGAGACCTGGGCCTGTCTCCAGCATGCAGACATCACCAGAACACTGCACAGCAACTCCAAGATTAGCTGGGAGGACATTTCTGAGGCATCCAGTGAGCTCCACGGCTCCAAAGAGTACGGCAGCTCAGCCTTGGATTGCCAGTCTCCTGTAGGCCACAACTGACCCCATACAACCCTGTGGAGTGCCCCATCTCAAATGCAAACAGGTGCCCAGCAGCCAGGACAGATCACAGGTGGAGATGGAAAAGAGCCAGGCCTGCCAGGTTCTGTAAAATAAGGCGCCCTGACTTTGCTCTCCTGAGTGCACAAACAGAAAGTGATATTACTCACACAGTGCGTCTGGGAAAGTGGAAAGAGTCCACGGTGGCCAGGGACCAGCCTAGAGTTCAGCTATGCTAGGCCCCACGTGGCCCTACAGATCAAGGTTGTAGCCTCCCGGTGGCTACCATCTTATTCTAAATGGTACGAATAACTCCACTTCTTGGTTTGTCAACTTTAAACAATATCCATTGCTTTCCCTCTGTAAAAATAGAAGGATTTAAAGCCATTTCAACTGCCTGCCTTTAAGACCTAGCTCAAGGCTTGTGGTTTCATATTATTTTTTACGAATATATTTGGTTACTCTCATAACATTAAATAACATATATACTGTGCTTTCTTTATTGTTCCATCAACTTGAGTCAGTGTTTTGATTCTCTTTCATGTAAAGATGATAATATTTATGCCCCTCCACTTCCTTCCCCTTCCATCTTCAACCTACTCTCAGATGTATTTTTATATTGAATTGAAAAGGTTAGCATTTACATTCTGCAACCACAAGCCCATCTTCTAAGCTTCCACAGGGTGACTCCAAATGTTTTTTTAAATAGTGTTTACATTACTATCACTATAGACATATTGCTCATGGTCCAAATTCAGTAAGGTTCCTGAATCAATTTCTTCTCTACAAATCTGAGATTACAATCCCCAGGCCACTGAAAGAAGAATGGTCACAGCATAAAACTCAATGAATTTGTTTTTCCTGATAGTCCAGCAATTGCTCAAAATCGTGATACATTTTTCTTGCTATTTGGATAATGACTTTCTGGTACAGCTTCTTGTTTTTCTAGAAGTTTCTAAATACATTCTTTTTTTCTGTGAACAATGGGCATTTTTCAGATCCTCACCATTTTCCATCATCCCAAGGATAGCATCTACCACAAGGAGCTGCCTTTTTCCTCAGACACTCTTCCTGACAGAGCACTCTGTTCTTCCGTTCCAGTCTGGATTGGTGATCCTCAAGATCAGTTGTCCTGAAGACTTGCTGCCTTAGTTGTTAGTTTGGCATCCACTTAAGTATTCTCCTTGACTGGGCTGCTCTCCTGTCCCCTGGATGCCATATCTTTCTCTTCCTTTGTTTACCTCCCCATGCTGCTGGCATACATGCTCAAATAATTTAAGAAAGGGAACATGAAAATTAAATGTCCTTATTTTGCCCTGATACTTGATAATTTGGGCTGGTGTAAAAAAAAATTAAGTTAGATCTTATTCTCCCAGAACTTTGGAGGCATTATTGTCTTCTAGCACTGAGAGTTACAGATGAAAAGTCAGTTACCAGTTCAAATTTCGTTCCATGGAAGTGACTTATTTGATCTCTCTGGAAGATTTGAGGAACTACCAATTATCCGTGGTGATTTAAGATTTTGCAAAGAAGTGTCTGAACGTTGGGTTGTTTTGCTGTTGTTTATTTCATTTATTTTGCTAGATACTCTGAGCCCTTTAAAATTAAGGTCCTCTTCAGCCCTGAGAAATTTTCTTTTACTGTTTCTTTGCTAATTTCTATTTTCTCCATTCTCTCTCTGATTCTTTTTCCTTTTATGCTTGACCTCAGGATGAGTTTTCATGTTTCTTGCCTTTTCTCCAATATTTCTCTTAATATTTCTGTTCTGCATTCTGAGAGGTCCCCTTGACTTTATATCCCAAGCTTGTTTTGAATTTATTTTGATGAGTAAGATTTTGTAATCTCTAAGGACTCTTATTTGCTTTCTGCTTTTTTTTGGCATCTAGCGTGTTTTATGGATATAATGTACCCTTGAATCTGAGTGTATAAATACAATTTTTTTTCTGAATTAACTCAATTTCCACTGGGGTCAGTCTATTTATCTTGGTCTGTGTCTTTCAGATTCTGGTTTTTGTCTAATTCCTGTGATCCCTGGTTGTCATTCTGTAGTTTAAAAGGACGAGGCAGCTAATGTGGTTTTCTTCTGCATTGTGCTGGAACACAGGAGATCTATTTTATCACCAGGTTTCTACCCTAGAAGTCTGATTAGCTCTCCATGGGGTGTGAAAAGTTGCCTGGTTGCATGCTGGTTGGCAGGTTTGGTGTTAGAGTGAGTGACTTGAAAATCAAACTACAGACTTCTTGAAGGGCAAAATGTGCACCAAAATCTGCACTAGATGCTTCAGCCTTTTCCAGGGAGCTAGTTTAAATTTAAAGATATACCTCTTGTATGTGGACTTGGAGCAGACACCAGATGACCTGTGCAAACATATACCAACTTAACCATCCCTCCATTTCTTACCCCTGGCTTTCACTGCACCTGCTAAGTCTGAGCCCAGAATCTTTCTTGGTTTCTAACAGGTTTTTAGGCTCCCATATCATATTGCAGCCTCCTTCTACTCCAGGTTGTGCTTTTGACTGTTGCATGCATCACAAATCCCATTCATTCCATCTTCCAGAAAAGTGTTGAGCTTTCTTGCCCCGTGACAATCTTCCTCTCTACTCCTTTGCCATAATAGACATTATTTATAGCTTGATTCCAGTGAAATCTAAGTAACAAAGATGAAAGCATGAGCTCAAGCCACCATCTTGAACCAGAAGTTCTCATTAAAAATTTGTTGGAATTCTACTGCGAATTTGAACCATCATTGCTGTTCCACTATGTGCCAAACATTGTGTCTGACTTTACTGGGCTGCCAGTATAAGAAGTGTTCAAGGAGCATCTGGCTGGCTCAGTCAGTAGAGCATGTAACTCTTGACCTCAGGGTGGTGAGTTCAAGCCCCACTTTGGAGGTGGAGCCTACTTAAAAAAAAGTGTTTGACTAAAAATTACATTTGAGTCCATTTTTTACTAAAAAGTTACAAAGGAACTTGAAGTTAGACTTGAGAGAAATGTTTCAAAGGGTTCAAGGGCAGAAAGGCCAGGGTTGGCAGCTTCTGGCATTTCCTCTGATTGCAGCTGCTGGAGCACACAAGGTTTGGAGGCCACTCCAGCTCCTGCCAGGAGGACACAGTGGCTGTCAGTCAAGAGCAAGAGGCCACGCACTGGGGCTCTGATCCTGGGCTCCTCACCAGCAACTTTTTCTCTGCATCAGCTCAGCTGCCAACCTTTGTGCACACCTGCTTCTCCCGGCAGGGCCCGGGGAGGCTCACCAGCTCAGAAGATAAGACAAAGGGAAGGCCAGATCTCTGGGCTTAGCACTGATGTGCTGGTCCACCACTGATCTGTGAGTAGCAGGAGGCTCAGAGCTTCTCCAGGATATTTGTCAGGGGACTAGCTGTCAAAACCAGAAACAAATTTGAGCTAACTTAAGGAAAAAAAAAAAAGATGATTTTTATCATAAGGGTCTGGGAGTAACTACTGAAACCCAGTAACCTTAAAAAAGGTATAGAACAAAGGCCTTGGGGACTATCCTGAGAAGGATTTACTCTCCTTCTCTTATCTCCCATCTCCAGGTCTGTTTCCTGTTTCTCTCTTTCTGCAGACTGGCCTTCTCTTCTCCTCAGTCTACTTGGCAGAATGTGGCTATCCCACAGATTGGGGGTTCACAGACACTGGCCCAGCCATTCAGAGAGACTAACTGACTTTCCCTTAGACTGGGAGTTGGCAAACTTCTTCTGTAAAGGCCATATAGAAAATATTTTTGGCTTTGTGGGCCATACAGTCTCTGTATCACTACCCGACTCTATCATTGTTATGCAAAAGCATTCCCAGCTAATATGTAAAAAATGGTCATATGCCTGTGTTCCAATAAAACTTTATTTACAAAAACAGGCAGGCAGGAGGCAAGATTTGGCTAGTTTGCTGACCCCCGCCTTAGACACAACCCCAAATTTTCAGAAGAATCTGAATGGTTCAGCCGAGTTAGTAGTCAGTCCCTTAGTCAGTAAGCACATAGTCGGGGAAACACACCAGAAGCATGACTACAAGGAGTCAAAGCCTGGAGGTGAGGCACGCGGTTCTCAGAGAAGAGAGTCTGAGGAGACACCCCAATAAGCGTCCACTATATCACTTCTCATTGTAGCAACCATAAGTTGGAAGTATTAGCTCTTGATCTTCTGACTGCAAGGTAATCTCCTGGAACTGAGTAGCAAGAAACGTCTTGCAGCCACTTGAGATCCTCAGAAACAAAGTCCTATTTAGAATGAGACACTTTGAAATTTCCCACCATAAAAAGAGGGAACGAAGTATGGGAGGCAATTAGCTCCCTAAATAACCTATAGTTCTATAACTCAGAGAGCTTATTCAAAACTTATATTGTTTCTTAAGTAGACAGAGAAAATTTTTACATTCAAACCCAAGGCTCTGAAACTGAGCAAGAGTCATTTTGAGCTGAGTTGGCTTAGAGATTCCACTGCTCCCTGCCCCTCACCTCCAGGGCTCAAGAGTGTGTCGTAGTGGGGTTAAGGGTTGAATGATATGCCCGGTGTGGCTATAACTCAGCCTGTGTCCTCGACTCCCGTGGTAGCCCTGTAGCTTACGGGCATGTCATACAAAGTCTGGAGTGGCTATTGGTGGAAATGTAAAATGGTGTAGCTGCTGTGGAAAGCCGTACGGTGGTTCCTCAAAAATGTAGAAGTAGAATTACCACGTGATCTAACAATTTCACTTCTGGGTATAGAGCCAAAAGAACTGGAAGCGGGTCTCAAGGAGACATCTGTACACCCATGTTTACAGCAGCATTATTCACTGTGGTCAAAGCGTGGAAGTGACCCAAGGGCAAATTGACAAAGAAATGAACAAGATGCGGTATATACATAAATAGAATATTATTCACCCTTAAAAAGTTGGGAAATTCTGATGCACGCTACAAAACGGCTGACCCCAGAGGACATTCTACTAAGTGAAATAAGCCAGCTACAAAAAGACAAATACCATCTAAGTATATAAGAAGGCACCTGGAGTAGTCACATTGGCAGAGACAGAAAGTAGAATGGGGTTGCCAGGAGCTAGGGAGAGGGGAAGAGGGGTGTTGTCTCACGGACACAGTTTCTGCCAGATAGAGAGTTCTGGAGACCAGGTGCACAACAATGTGAATGTACCTAACTCTAATGTATACTTAGAAATAGTTAAGATGGTAAATTTTATCTTATGTGTATTTTACTACAACTTAAAAAAAAGAGTCTGTGGTGGGACATAGGCCCCAACAGCTAAAGACAGTGTATAGACCAGAGCCACTGCCCCAAAGGCTTTCCTGCAATGAGTTTCAGCCTCTCCTAATTATGTCTATAAAAATAAGAGTTGTGATTTTTTTTTTCTTCTTGCCAACAGAAACCAAGGAGCAAGAAACACCCTGCTCCTCTGGGAACCAGTCCAGCTGGCCTTCCCAGAATCCTCTAGGACCCAAGAAGGGAGATGTGGTCTCTCCCATGGTTGCTGTTCTCTGGACAGCAGCTTGACTGACAACCAGCCCCCATGCGATCCACTGCAGAAGCACAGTACCCTCTGTGGGCAAGAGAGGCCCTCTGTAAGGGCCTCTGAGGGAGAGGGGCAGTCCATACAACCCCAGAGCCTCCCATGAGCCCAAAGGAAGAGCCAGAAGCTTCTTCTTTAGATGCTGACAGACACTGTGCCAGCCTCCTATGGCCCTCCTTGCCTCTAGTCTTGTCCCCTCTGAGCCCTCCTCCAGACAGCCTCCTAGGGACATTTGAACACACATCTAAGTAGGGCACTGCCATACACTGACCTTCATTGGCTGCCTACCACTCTAAGGACCAAACTCCCTATCATGACACTCAGCATCCATGCCCTGATCCCTGCCCACCTCTGTAGCCACATTCCCCACAGCTCCCTATCTTTGTGCTTCTGATCCCAATGCATCCCTGCATTTCCATTAATGTGCTCTTTTGAAATCCCAGCCAATAAGTCGAATCCTTTTTTTCCATAGAACTCAGACTCTTGGACTATGCTCAATGTGGCAGGGTGGCCTGTCCACTCCATGTCCTATTTACTCTCCTCTGGAGGCCTCCAGTTTGTCCACATACTCTATACAGAAGGACACCCACGACTGACCATACGTTTCAGGGGTGATCCAAATGGCTCTAAGATTAGCCCAAAGGTTCCGGGAATGACTTTGCAGTTTTGAGACATCGTAACAGGACACAATCCAACTGAAGACCATGGATCAAAATTACAGAAGAGGAATTTTAGGATGAACTGCCAAGGAAGGGCTTTGCAAAGCACTAGGATAAGCTCCAGAAGGTCATCTCCTTTCCTTCCCTCTGAGAAGTCAGAAGCATACATGGCTGGGATGGTGTGGGTGCAGCCTGGAAGTAGGAGATGAGTGAGAAACATCCAGGAGCTCTTCTGCCACTGTGAGCTGTATGGCCCCTTTGCTGGGGGCTCTCCAAACCTTTCTATTTTTTTTTTTAAAGATTTTATTTATTTATTTGACAGAGAGAGACCGTGAGAGCAGGAACACAAGCAGGGTGAGTGGGAGAGGGAGAAGCAGGCTTCCTGCCGAGCAGGGAGCCCGATGTGGGACTCGATCCCAGGACCCTGGGATCATGACCTGAGCCGAAGGCAGACACTTAACGACTGAGCCACCCAGGCTCCTGCTTTCTCTTTATTTTTATTGCTGAAAATGGGATTGTTCTTTCAGTTTTGGGTTATGGGGTAAAATCCTTAAAAAGTAACCACCTTTCATTCTGGCCCAATTCCTAGGCTACTAAGGCCCTGCTGCCACAAGATGAGGTCAGAAACTATAACAACAGAAGGGAAGGATGAAGAAGCTAACCCTTCTCCAGAATCTCTGTGGAAGCTGGAATAACAGGGTCCTCTCCAGAGACCAATCTCTGTGGTCAATGATTTGAGAAATAAAACACAACTACAACTCCATATTCCTACAAGGTTTTCCCTTCTGGCAGACTGGTCACGGCATTAAACTTCGGGGAGCTTCAGCCATAAACATGACATGACCGCAAAGTGCAAGGCATGCTGAAAATAGTTATGTGTATTTACTTCCTATTCTGGTTATGCAATATCGAGAATGAATAAGGCTGATACAAAGTTCTAAAACCTTAACGTCAATGAAAGAAACAGTCCAAGGTAGACAGTGTGATTATTCAGAGAATGAAGAAAGAAGTGAGCCACCCCAGATGGGCAATGAGTAGGGGGAATGGGGCTGGAATGGCCGCTGAAGCACAGTCACCCATGTTCATGGCAGCATTGCTCACAATAGCCAAGGTAGGGAAACAACCTAAGTGTCTGTTGATGGACGAAGAATAAAGAAATCGTGGGGTATGTGTATCTATATAGACACATACATAAGGGAATATTATTCTGCTTACAAAGAAGGGAATCCCACCATTTGTGACATATAGGAACCTGGAGGACATTCTACTTAGTGAAATAAGCCACTTACAGAAAGAAAAATACTGCATGATCTCCCTTATATGTGGAATCTGAAAAAGCCAAATACATGGAAGCAGAGAGTAGAATGGCCGATACCAGGGGCGGGGAGGTGGGGGAAGGGGGAGATGTTAGCCAAGGGTGCAAAGGTGCAGTTCTGTAGGATGGCTAAGTCGCGAGATCTAATGTACAAGCGTGATGACTACTGCTAACAATTCTGTACTGAATATGGCACATTCGATGAGAGTAGATCTTGGGGGCTCTCATCACCACACGTGAGGCCTATGTGAAACAGCCTAACTGAAGTCAGCATTTAGTATGTGTACCAAAACACCACGTTTTACACCTTATAGACAATTTTTTATATTTTATTAAAAATACATATACAAATATATTTAAAAAACACACAAGAACTGAACAGTGTTAGTGAACATGGGTCTCTGTGCTGCTGGGCTCTCGGTCACCAACTGTTGTGTATCACCAGCATCTCAGGCCCCCTGATACAATGGCCACCCCTGAACCTTGGGCCCCTCCATCTGTGGTCACTGGGGTAACGAAAGAGACAAGGGGCACAGCTCTTCCTAGGAAACATGGGCACGTGGCTGTCAGAATTCTTTCCCTTTTAACCCACTTCGAGCTGTATTGGGGTCCATGCTCAGGAGAGAGATGCTGAATCAAGCTGTCAGTTCCCAGAGATAGAGTTTCCTTCCCCAGGGCCTTGGGGACTCAGGCAATTGCCAAACTCCATGGCCCCGTCTTCCCCTTAAGTGTGATAGATGGACCCAGTTTTCATGGCAGTTTAAACACTTTGCATTGATTTGTGTATTAGTTTGTATATTGTTTTGAGAGGCCAATTTCAAGACAAGCTTTGCCCATCGTCCATCAAAGCTCACTGGTGCTTTATCTTCATTCTGAGTTGGCTGCTCATCAGATGTCAGGCAGGCTGCTGCCAAAAGATCCTGCTGCCCAGGACCTCCATCCATCACAGCACCGGGAACACTCTGCCTCAGGTCCTCAAAGACTTAGGCAGAGACCACGGCCGCTGGGGAACAACACTCCACACTCAGCCACTCTGCTTCTTGGAGAAGAGCTGAGCAACTGGTCTTTGGGACTCTTAACATTTCCAGAAATGAGAATGTTCTAGGAATACTCGCAAGCATTTCACACATGTGGAAATTGAGTCAAGCGTCATGGACTAGAAACCAACCTAAACCCCAGCTGCATCCTAACAGTGTTTTGGAAGGGACAGAGTGGAAACAACCATTGAGCATGGGGCACTTTTGCCTGTACTTGCCAAGCATCTCTGCCTAGGGCTGCTATGGCGTACAGCTTTGGTGGGGGGACACGGGAATTGCACATGAGACCAATCACCCTGCCGGCAGCATCTTACTCCCTCAAAGAGACTGGCTCCTGCCCTTCATCCATGCTGCAGAAGAAGCCAGTCCCTTGTCCTCCAGGAACAGATGGGGGACACCCTGGCTGGGTAGGTGGGGTCCTATGGACAGTTCACTCTCCCAGCCCTGGCTGCCATGGAGAGACAAAACCTGCAAGTCGCCCCTCTCCCTGGCCCCCAACACACACTTCTCCTGATGGCTGTCAGCAGTCCCACATCCTGGATTGAGGGGCCCCTGGACATAAATGGAGCTGACAGTGAATATCAGTTGCTAGAATAGCATTACCCTCTCTCTCTCTCTCTCCTTCCTACTATTTCTTTTCTCAAGGTCCCAGCCCCCCACAACAGCTCCATCCTCCAGCGTCAACAGTGACACAAGCTGGGCCTCATCACCCTGCAATTTTGATTCTCCAAAGGGCATCAGAACACAGTGATCAGCAAAACACAGTAGCCGGGCTCTCGCAGCTGGACCTTGGCAGGGTCACTTCAGCTCACCTAGGAAACCTCGTCCTGGAGGAGCTGCTGGGGAGCCTGAGATGTCCTAACAGCGGGGGCGTGACTGATCCACCGAAAGGGTCACTGTGAAGCCCAGGAGTGGGCAGCAGATGAGGAAAAGGGGCCGACTCTAATACAAATGGTAAGAAAAAAAATGAGTGACCTTCAGTCCATTTCTGACCCCTCAGCCCCACCTCTCCCCTCTGCTAAGGGGAACCAAGTTCTGGACTTTTCCTTTCTCTTCCCCTCCAGACTTACTTATTCAAAATAGAGATGGCTCTCCAATATATGAAAAGATGCTCAGTCTCATTCAGAATAAAAGAAATACAAAATAAAACTGCTGTGAGAGCCCACTTACCACCGTCAAGGTGGCAAAAGGCTAAAAGCTCAATGACCCATGGTGCTGGCCGAGCACCATGTGTCTCGGGACACAGGCAGTCTCTTTCACTAGGAGTGGGGTGTAAATTGATATATTAGGATATTTTGACTATCTTTCTGTAATATAATTTAAAAAATATATGTTTGGTCTTTGTCCCCGGTTTTTGGCACAGATCTCCTAGTAGGCTTGGAATTTCCTAAGTGATAGGAATATCTTTTGCTATTCATAGGGAGGCCCTGTAAACCATAGCTGAGTTTATGCTAATAGGGTGGCTCAGGATGGGGCCTGGCCATCAAAATCACCAAACTTGTTGGAAGCTCCCACTCCCCACCATAAACCTGGCCCTTCCATTGGACTGTCCCTGAGTTGCATCCTTTATAATAAACCAGTCATAGTAGTAAAGCACTTTCCTGAGTTCTAGGAGTCATTCCAGAGAATCTGTGAAGAGGGGAGGGGGGAGGGTTGCCACGAGAGCCCTTGAATTTGTAGTCAGCAGGCACCTCATTTGCAACTGGCATCTAAAGTGAGATCAGTCTGGTGGGACTGAGCACTTAAGCCTGTGAAGTCTGATGCTAACTCCAGGTAAATAGTGTCAGACTTGAACTGAATTGTTGCATATTCAGTTGGTGTCGGAGAATCGGGGAATTGGTGTTGGAAAAGATACCACACATTTGGTGTCAGAAGATAGACGTCAGTCTTTCAAAATTACCCATGTGTGTATCTTTGACCCACCCAGAAACTCTGCTTCTAGGAATTACCTTAGTAATACACTCGCCAGCATGCACAAGGATGTAATCACCACCCTGTACATTTGGGTGTGGTTTAGAATAGCAAAAGAATGGAAACAGCCAGGAGTGCCTGGGTGGCTCAGGCAGTTGAGTGTCTGCCTTCAGCTCAGGTCATGATCCCAGGGTCCTGGGATCGAGCCCCACATCAGGCTCCTCGCTCAGAGGGGAGCCTGTTTCTCCCTCTGCCGGCAGCTCCCCCTGCTTGTGCTCTTTCTCTCTTTCCTCTTTCTCTGACAAATAAACAAATAAAATCTTAAGAAAAAATGGAAACAGCCAAACTGCCATCTATTTGGGAACTGGCTGAACCGCTGACATGCGTACAGTGGAATTCTATATGGTGATAAAAACAAAAACAAAAAAGATTGAAGCAGCTCTTTACTAACATAAAAAAAGTCTTCAGAGTATCTTGTTAACTGGAGAAAAAAAGTCAATGGCAGGACAGTGTTCATAGCATGTTATATGTTGTGTTAAGTGAAAAAGGGATAAAGAATATAGATTTCAGTTGGCTAGTACATAATTTTTTTTTTTTTAATCTCTGAAAGGATAAGCAGGCACTAACACCAATGGTGACCTGCTTGAATAGGAAGACAGAATTGGGCAGGTGACACACAAGGAAGGGGAAAGGGAGATTACTGATGTGCGAGCGAGGTGACTATCATTCCTGTTCCACTCATCACAGGTCAGGCCTGCAAGGAACTTCAGGGAGCCTCTCCCACCCTCTCTCTCCACTTTAAAATTTAAAATGTGGAAATCATGACCCAAAGACATTCCCTGGTCTACCCAGCTCTCAGATCTGGTAGAGGACTGGGAAAAGAATCCCAGGCCATCACACCAGTTCAGTGCTCTTTCAGAGACAAGGCTAGACCAGGTGCTCCTCGGGGTGGGGGGGGGGGGGGGGGGGGGGGCGGGGCTCACAGTAGGTCACGGGCCACAACTTTGCAAACATTGAAAACTCACAGAGCATTGGCACATGCTTACTATTTATTAAGAGTATTCCGAATGAATGAATGTTGCATTATACTTCCTATGAGCCCTGACTCTCTAGCTAAGCTTATTAAGTCATCCTAGCCTGAGAGTGACATGATTTATATCCCCCAATGATGACAGAGTCACATTTTCCCAAGCCCCTCGGCAGAGGAAACATGTCTGGTGAAGGGGGCCTTTTAACACCCAAGTGAAATGCCATAAACAACTGCCCATATTGTAACTTCTTGCGGAATCAGCCTATGTATGAAATAAGAAAAGAACGATGAGGTTAATATACTTAACACAGCACTCGGGAGAAGAGGAATTATTAATCTGCATATAGATTGTTCAACCAAACAAATGCCCATGGGGCGTGTCCTCTGAATTGTGCAGGCTGGATTTTGTGCATTGCATCATGAAGACCCATCTTCTACGCCACACTTACTAAACTCCAAATACTGTTGCAAGGTAGGTGGCAGGGGCACCTCTATTCAAAACCTGTGATATGAGTCTTGTTAGCATCATCATCGAACCGACTACTACCCCACCCAGACAGACGGGGCACTCACCCCAGCCAGGGGCGAAAACTCAGAACCTTCCAGGACATCACTGCACATCCTCCGTACTGTGTGACAGACTCAAATTGTGTCTAAATAGGCTGGGAGGGTTCTGAGAGAGATGAGCTAAGTAAGACCATAAACACCTTGGAAAATCAGACTGAGTAAAGCTACCCATGACGGATGAATGTTTGCTAGATCAAAGAGATCTGGGGCTTATGTGGAGAGCCCCATTGGGGAGTTTTGGTCACAGATTAGAGGCCCGTTTGGCTCCTTAGACACAGCCGGGCTGGCTGCGGTGAAGGGAGCAAGGTTATCACAGCCGCCAGAGGGAGAACGGGTAAGTGAGATGGATGGAGAGCAAATCCTATTATAACCAACTCCGTTACAAAGAAAATTTCACCTTAACAAAAATATATCCAAGCCGGAGGCATCGGCCCATAATAATCGTATATTGTTCAAACAACCCCATTGTGAAGCACGCTGTTCTTCAGTCCTTCTGGCTAATAGTCTCTAGTTATAACAACACCCCAGCACATCCCCACTTACCACATGATGAATTATTTGTGGTACATGACAATACCTGCCTTCCTTTCCAACCCTCTGACTGTGGGAGGTGACTTTTGAGATGCTCTATTGGAGGCTGATGTTTTGAAAAATGGCAAGGAATTTGTCTTTATAAGAATCTTTACCTCATCTCAGTTTCCCATCAAACCACTCACCTATATCTAATACCATTAGGAAGATTATTTAAAATGTTAGATGATCACCTCTACATAAGCTGAACAAAAATATTTGATAAAAAATCCATTTGTGGTTTTAAAAAAAATCATAGAAAAATAAGACTAGTAACTTCCTTAATCTAATAAACATCTGTCAAGAACCTATAGTAAACATCCTACTTAACACTGAAATGTTTAAATCATTCCCTGAAAAGTCTGGAACCAGATTAAATGCCTTTTATATCAGAGATTGGCAGAGCATAAAAGTCCTGGAAAATACTGTGTGGAGACAAGGATTTGGAATAATAAGAACTCTCCTGTAGTGCTGGTGGGTGTATAAATTCATATGACCCCTTTAAAAGCATTCTGGAAATAACAAATTGAAGATATACATGTTCTTTGATCCAGCAATGCCATGTGCTCAAGATGATTAAAATGTGTATTGTAGCTTTACTTTTAATAGAAAAGGGGTTGGAAACAACATATATGTCCATCAAAAGAAGAATATATACATAGTGATATTCTTGCAATGCAAATGTACATAGTAGTTAAAATGAACCAGCTAGAGCTCCACGTATCAACATGGATACATGACACACACATACACAGGCACACAAAGTAAGCTTCAGAAAGCTAAGACAAATGGTACCTTTATATAAAGTTTTCATTTTAAAAGCATGCGAGTACTAGGGCTCAGCACAGGAGTCCAAGGACAGTAGATTCAACCTCTCTAAGCAGACATTTGTCCTTGAAGCAGAGTGATTGGGGGATCACTCCAGTCCTGGAGTCAAGAAACAGGTTCCTACCCTGTGTCTTGGATGTTACCAGTGTCTTAGCTCAGACTGCTACAGCAAATACCACTGAATGGTAGCTTAAATAACAAATATTTATTTCTTACAGTCCTGGAGGCTGGCTGGGGTCCAGAATGATTGGATTTTTGGTGAAGGCCCTTCTTCCCATTTTACACACATCACTTTCTCATTATGGCCTCACAAGGCAGAGGGAGAAGGCTAGCTCTCCTCCTGTGTTTATTAGGAGTAACCCCTCTCCAGTAACTGGGATTACAGTAATCCCATCATGGGGGCTTTACTCTCATGGCCTAATCACCTCCCAAAGTTCCCATCTCCAAATACCATCACAGTAGGGCTTCAACATAAGAATTTGCCGAGAGCATGGGCATTCAGTCCATAGCAATCGGCAAGCACCCTTGACCACTTGGGAATGACAGAAATCTATTTACCAGAAAAATGACAGTATTTTCTTTCCTCTCTTTCCCGGTTTCCACCTTCTGGTTTCTGATCCCCTTTCACTATCTGTTACATATGTATCTGTGAGACATCCGCAAAGCTACCCCAGAATAGTCCCCCTCCCACCTCTCTAATCAATAGAAACATTATGAGATAAGAACAAAATTGTGAAGTCCTGGTTGAATGGGTCACATTATCCCATAGCGCTCATTAGAAATTTAGAGCTTTAAAGAAATTAAGAGGACCCAGTTCCACTTGCTTCCTCTCTCAGGTCCTGCAGGGTGACAAGGTGCACCTAAGGACTTAGTGAAAGAGCAAGACCCCAACTCAGGTCTCCTGTCTTCCAGGATGATGTTTCTACTATGCCACAGAAGCCTGTGATACATGTTTATTATGTAAAATCCACAAAACATCAGCTTGAGTCCTCTCATCTCTGTGGGGGTTCCAAAAATATCAGATCATGGTTTATGCCACTTTCAAGCTCACAGAGGATCATTTTCAGAATGCACTCCTCCATGAGGTCAGAGTCACGCTTCCCATTACAGACTGGGATGGCACCCAAGCACACACAGTTGTGCATGCAGAATGGTCTCCACATTTAGACAATGACTCAACATTTCGAATGTCACTGGATTTGGAACAACTTGAAAGACACCAAAGGAAGAAGAGTGATGTTGAAATCTCAGTGGCGTATGCTGATCAAGACATGCTCCTGCTAACAAAAGGTGAAAATGAATGTTTCTATCCTCTCGCTCACTGGCTGATACCCAGTTATCACTAAGACTTTGGCAGCAAGAATTGTTCTAACAAGGGAAGGACTCAGCTCTAGATGCAGGAAAATGCCTACAAACATTCCAAACTCAATTGCTCTCTGGGTGATCTTGATTTGTGAAGATCAGTGAGAAATATAAATCAGATGTAAGAAGTTAGTAGTCCACCTTGATGGATAGAACTTTTATATTGATCAGTGCTACAAAGCTCGGAGAAATCTCCAGTTCCCAACCCCCCAAAACTTACAATCTAATGAGATTCAGAATGAACACCTGGGACAAATTTAGGACATCTATAGAGAAACATAAATAAACAGTACTTAATTTAAAGACAATACCACATTCTTCTGGCATTGGAGAAAAACAAAAAGGATGATCCAAGTGAGACGGGGTAAATCAAGAAGGACTTCTTGAAGAAATGTGAGGTTTGTGCCATGAGATTTGGAAGGAAAGGAAGCCTTGATGGTGAAAAGATAAGGAAAGCAGACATCCAAGGCAGATGAATGGCTTCTGAATATGCCCAGGAGAGGGGTTACGGTGACAGTGGCAAGTCTTTACATCAGTAAGATATATATTCACTTATTTCTCTATAGATAATGACCACGGGAAAGAGATAAGGCAGGGATCCTCTCCGTTTTACAGAGGGAGAGAAGGACTTAGTAGACTAAGTGGCTTGCCCTAGGGGTCATAGCCAACAAGTGGCAGAGCTAAATCTTGAACTGAGGACTTTGAATTCCAATTATAGAGCATTTTAGGGCTCCCTTAATGACCTGAATAGAAATGGGAACATAGAAAGTGACAGCTTTTAAAAAAAACTTGGGTCAAGTGCAAGTGTAGGGTAAGGTAATGTGTTACATACTTCCAAAGGACTCAACGGTTATAAACTTGACCTGTTTGGTTTGTTGGTCAAGAGTCCTAGAAAATGAATTAACGATATCAAGGTCACAGTTTCAGCGTCTCAGGAAGCAGGATTGAAAACACAGCTGCAAGCCATTGTTCTCTTAGCTCACTCAGTTTGCAAAAATTTGAGGTGGGGAGCAAGTAAGAAATAGAGCCCTCAATATTAGAAAATAGATCTCTCAATGCACAAATCCCCACAGATGGAAAAATACCTCCAAACACCTACTCAACAATGGATTGCCCCTCAATTTTTCTGCATGCAAAGATCAGCATGTTATAATTGTTCATTTGAAGTTAAACTGGGCTGGACACTTATTCTTTTCCCTTGCAGCCTGAATTCAGAAGCTTCCAGTTGGAATCCCACTACATCTCTGCACAAAATCACCCACCCTTCAAAGAGTGTCAGGTTCAAATTTGCTTAACTTTTATCCCTAATTAAGAAGGCCAGAGGAATACTTGGTAAATATTTTGGATCTAATTAAGTCTGATTGCATTATGAAATGGAATCAGTGTATTCAACTTCTAACATTTTGAAATTCCAAAGTGATCCTAGGCTCTCCATTGGCCACGGATGATAGCCCTTTGCACGTGAAGTACACAAACTGTTCTCACCAGCTGGTTAGTGGCTCAGCGGCACACAAACCACAAAATTAACCAATTCTCAGGCACTGCAAAATGAGCTCTGCCTCACACCATAGCTTTCCCTCTCTGGAGCACCCACCCTTACACACATGCAAGCGTCCTGGGCTCGCTTCTTTTCTCCAATGGCATTTCTCCCTTGTCAAGTGTTCTCAACCATGGCTGCATTCTGGGATCATTTGGGAGCTTTAAAAATCCCAACGGCTGGGTGGCATGCCCAGATTTAGTTAATTTGGAGAATGGCCTGGTGTCAAATTTTTTTAAAGCTTCCCAGATGACTCTAACCTGCTAAGGTCAAGAATGACTGCAACTAAGTGATCTTATCCAGTGCCTAGGCTTTAAATCCTAGCAATAGGCTATAGTTGCAAATATAATCTCCTGTCTTGGGGGCTCTCCTGAGTTCCAGAATCATTCATTCAAACTGCTTACTTGACATGCCCACTTGGGCATCTAAAAGGCTTTGCAAACTTCACAAGTTGCAAGAACAACTCTCAATTTCTCCTCACCTCCAATGTTTCTCTTCCAATAGTTCTCATTGTAGTAAGTAGCTCGAACCTAAAGCCTAGAAGCCATTCTAATTTTTTCCCTTTTCCTCATATGCTGCAAATTCACCAGCAAAGTCCTGTCTGTTCTACAACCAAAGAAGATCTCTCATAACCATTATGGTAGGCAGCTTCCAAGATAATCCTCAATGATTCCCATTTCCTGGTATTCGTACCCTGTACAGTCCCTTTCCACATTGCACCTGGGTTGGTCTCTATGACCAATAGCATATGGCAGAATTGATGGTATGTTACTTCAGAGATTAGGTTATGAAAAGACTCTGACTTCCATCTTGTTCTCCCCACCATCACCCTCACTCTGAGGGAATTAAGCTTCAAGCTGCCATGTTGTGAATAGCCCTTGGAGAGGCCCATGTGGTAGGGAACAGAAGCCTCTGGCCAACAGTCAAAAAAGGAACTGAGTCTTCCAACAAGCACATGAGTGAGCTTGAACGTGGATTCTTCAGCCCAATCAAGCTTTTGAGATGACTGTAGCCCCAAACAACAGCTTGAATTTAACCTCATAGGGGACCTTGAGCCAGAAATATCCAGGTAAGTTGCCCCTAGATCCCTAGCCCTCAAACACTCTATAACATAACAAATGTTAATTGTTTTAAGTTGCTAAATCTGGCAGTAGTTAACAATAGACACTATCCTCATCCACATTTTTGCATCTCACGGCTATCACGCTCCTCCAGCCTACCTCCATTTCTTCTCTACTGTGGTAGTGTCCTAGCAGGTCTCTCTTTTCCCATTTCTGCTCTCCAACAACTTGTCACCCTCATTTATATTCTTTAAATAAAATTCGCTTACATCTCTTCTCTTAACACCCTTCAATGATTTCCCATTCTACTCAGAATAAAACCCAGTTCCCCACAATAGCCCTTCCCGATCCGATTCCAGTCTATATCTCCAACTTATTCTTGTACGTCTCTTCCCATTTCTTGTTGTGTTCCAGTCACATTATTACTTCATTTTTATAGGAAGACCCTTGCTTTTCTTTTATGGTTAGAGAAGCTGAGGGAAAGAGACATTTTTAATATCAGGGGAATAAGATCCTGGTAACATTGCTCAAAACAGAAATTACTTTTTTGCTACATCTCTGACAAGTATTTGTCAAGCTTGAAGGACACGCAGTATAGTGTTGGAGAAAAAGAGGTGCTTTTGCTTCTGGCAATATGTTGGACTAAATGAGGAGAGAATATCTTCCCAGTATAGAACATCTAAAAATGCTGAATAAAATGAAAAACATATTTCAAAATATGGCTGAGCTAGTAGGAAAAGGAAACCAATCAGAGGAATTAAAAACAAGGAAGTGTAATTCAGTGGGGATAAGTAAGCTACAGAGGCATTTTCCTTGTGGATATCTATGTATTTCCTAGTGATCTAGAGTGACACACATATGAGAATGGAGAAAACATCCTGGGTCTCAAGCAGAATGGGACTTTATTAGTTGAGACTCCTATAGAGTGATACCTCAGTGGTCACATAGAGATTTGTCTGGCTTAGCCTTGGCCCTTTAAGCCAGGAAAGTAGCCAGTGGAAAAAAGTCTCCCCTGATATTTCCTACCACAAACTAATATTTATTAGGATCTGGGGCTGTAATTCATACCATCTGTGAAGCCAGAAGGAAGAAAAAGTGCCAAACTTAAAAGAAGTCCCAGACTGACAGTGCTCCAAACACTTGGGAGAAGAAAAAACAAGTCCTCTCTGAAGGAATGGCCCCTCAGCTCAGGCATCTTGATATGTTCATGAATGAAGAACAGAATTACGAAACACGTGGGAGTACAAACTAATATAAGAGTCAACAGAAATAATAAATTGCAGAATCAGACCCGTTGAGCCTACAGGTATTAGATTATCAGAGAAAGATTTTTAACATAAATAAGAGGGAATTCACAGTATTACAAAGGAGCAAAAGATTATCAAAGTTGAACAAACCTATTTTAATGAACCAAATATAACTTCATGAAATAAAAATTATAATATATGAAATTTAAAGTTCATTGCATGGGTTAAACATCAAATGAGACTCGGGAAAAATATACCTAGTAGATTGGAGGAAACAGCTGAAAAATTATCCAGAATGCATCAGCTAAAAAGAAAGAAATTAAGATACTTGAATGAAAGAATGAAAAGATACAACCAAAGTATAACTGGGATTACAGAAGCTGTAACTAGAAAGAGAAAGAACAAATATTTGAAAAGTTAATGGTTTAGGATTTTCCAGAGTTGATACCACTTCTCAGATTCAGGGAACCCAACCAATTCCAAGCAGGGCACATCATAAGAAAACTACAGAAATCAAGCTGAGAACTGAAAAAATAGAAAAAAAAAATCTTGCACTCATAGAGTTTACATTTAGTGAGGGAAAACTGACAGTTGGTAATTAGCAAAAAAAACAAAAACAAAAACAAAAACAAAAAGCAACCCAGATCATCCGGACAGTGACATGTGCAATACGAAGAATTTAAAGAGGATGATGTGAGAGCCTAGGACTTGGGAACCACATCAACCTTGGTGATCATGAAAGATGATATGTAAGCTGAGATCTGAATGACAGAAGGGAGCGAGTCCCATAAAGCCATGGGAAACAGCACTCCATGCAGGGGGAAGAGTTAATGCAAAAGTTCCATATCTGTCTGTCCCAACTTCTCTTAGCCTCAGTTTCCTCATCTATAAGATGGGGAAAATATTTTCCTCATATCTGTTGTGAGGCTTGAAATTTTGTATATAAAGTACTTGAAAATCTTTGAATCATAATATACGTGATAATTTTATGGAGGCAGCCTAGCTTCCCATGAAGAATACAGACTTTGGACCACCCAGACCAGTATTCTTGGCCTGATGATTCATCTGTGAACACTCTGAGATCCAGCGCCTCATTTGTTAAATGAGAATGATGCAGTTGCCATAAAGATTACAGGGCAAAACATTCACACAGAGCCTGGTGTTGTCCCTGGCAAAAGAACTCAATAATTACCTCTATAAAAATGTTACCTTTCCTATACAGGCTCTAGAGGCCTCCTCTACCCTCCACACCCTGACTCTAGCCAGAAGTTCTCTCTCTTCTCTGCTCTCCCACTGCACTTTATCCATAAGTCTCTCCCAAGTCTCTCTTTTTGGTTTTGTTTTGCATTTCTCCCAGTGGTCTCCCAGAATGACTAAAGTCATTCCATAGACTTTAGTCTATCCATCTTTTATCCCTCATACTACTTAACCCAGGATCTTGCACATTATAGGTATTTAATAAAATGTTACAAAGGCAAGAATAAACATATGAGTTATAATTGGAATATCTCCACCACCACCAAAGCAACTATTTCACAAGGCAGCTAATTGCATGGCTATAGTTGTTTAAAGCTTCTCTCCCATATCAAGTCAAAATCTGCTGACGGAGATTTTACACTAGTGGTCCATAGTGAATCACATCTCTGGGATTCACATGCTGATATTGTCTCCTCCCACCTTGACCCTGGGCTTGTCCCTACAACTCACTGTGGTCAATGAGACAGACATGGTGCAAGTCTTTGCTTGATAAGTCTTTGTGCCTTAGGCTCACCCTCTTGGATCGCTGCCATTACTATTTGAGGAATCCAATTTCGCCTCCTTGAAGATGCAAGACCATGTGGTCTGAGGGACCCAGCTAAGCACAGAGCCTTGCCAATCCACAATCAGACTATAGTTGTATCAGCCCTGGAAAAACCAGCAGAAGAGCCACCCAACCAACTCAGAACAGAAAGAGAAATAATAAATCAATGTATTAAACTAATACATTTTGGGGTGGTTTGTTACACAGAAACCGATAACTCAAATACGTTCCTCTTTAACTTCTACCCTCCATCTATAAAAGCAAGAATGATCCTTCTTCCACAGGTCAGTCCTTCAAATGGCTAAATACCCTCCTGAACACTTTTAGTTCTTCAACAAATTTTCACAGTAGTGAAAGGCCTAAAGCCCCTCTGGTTTGTCCCTCTCTTTTACAAGTGTGGGTCTCAGTAAAGAAACACACTCACCTGTATTCTAGCCATGCAGCTCTTAGACTACAATCATATTGGTCCAGATGCTGTGCTTCTGGTCATGTGGCCAAGTCAGTGTTGGTGTGGCGTTTGTGACATCCCCATCACATAGTGGCTCACATGGCACTCAGGGTCTTAAATCACAGACCCTTTCCCATGAACTACTGTGAAGTCACATCTTCAAAATCCTGTACCTGAGAACCCGACCATTTGAACCCACATGTGGACTCCTATTAAATCGGTCATAACAGTTATGGCCTGTTGGAGACTTTCTAAATTCAAATTCTATATAGCAATGGACCTCTACATCATTAAATTCAAGTTTCCATCTTTGGCAAATCTGACCTACTTGATCACTCTCTCCTCCTGGAAATGCTTTCATTTCTTGGCCTCACAAAAATCCCTCTATCTTGGTTTCCATCCTATCCCATTGGCTGTTTCTTCTCTGTCTTTGCTGGGTCTGTGGACTTCTTCCCTTCTTTAGCTGTCTTGGCTCCCGAAAGCCATCTATAGCTAAACAACTCCCAACACTACTTCTCCCATCTTAATTTCTCCCCTGAATCTCAGACTCATATAACCCATTGCCTGCTGAAGATTTCTAACTACAGAATGGGCATCTTAAAATGTAATCCACCCAAAATAGAACATCTGGCTTCCTACCCCTACTTGTCCCCAAACTTCTCCTCATCTCCATAAATAATGACTCTATTCTCAATTTTCCTGGTCAGTCCAAAAGCCTTGGAATCATGGACTCCCCTCTCACATTCCACACACAATTTATCAGAAAATCCTTACAACTCTGCCTTCAAAGTATCTACAACATCTAACCATTTTCACCACTGCCCCCACCCACACCCTAGTCCAAACCACCTAATCCCTAACCCAGACTGTTAGAAGACTCTCCTAAATGGTCTCCCAGCTTCCACCCCTAAAGCCCACCATAGCCTGTTCTGCATATGGCAACCAAAGCAATCACTTAAGACGTAAGTACATAAGTTGTTCATACCTCCCATCCGCTCAAAACCTTCCAGTGGCTTCCCTTGTCACTCAGAGTAAAATCCAAAGTCATTACCCCGACCAGAATGCTCTATACAATCTGGCCTTAGCTACCTTTTGATCTTACCTATTATTCTCACCTTCACTCACTCCACCACAGCCACAACTGGCCTTCTTGCTGTTGCACAAACCCTCCTAGCATACCCCTGCCTCAGAGTCTGCATTTGCTCTTCCCATCGCCTGAAAACACCATTCTCCTGAATCTTAATTGGTGCTCTCCTTCATTTTACACAAGTCTCTGCTCAATGGTCACCTTATCAGAGAAGCTGCCTTTCTGAGGCCAACAATAACCCCCATCACAAGCTGCTTGATATCTAGTCTTACTCATCTGACATGTCAGCCTGTCTTCCCTTCTCCGTATGCAAGCTCCATGAGAACAGAGGCTTTGTTTTGTTCCCTGCTATATCCCCAGTAGTGGAAGCAAGCCCAGCCTAGGTGTCAATATTCATTGATGAATGAATTCACTATCCCTTCCAGCTTTGGTCCATCCACAAAATGGATGTGTGTGTCAATTATATATTTGTCCAAGAAACAGACTTTTTCACATGGTCAAAAGTAATCTTTTGATTACTTTTGTTCTGGCCATGCACCAACCAAAAGTACATCCAAACCAAAATAATCTCTGTGGTATGAGCAACGGAGGTTATATCTTAAAGAGAAATAATGCTAGGTTAAGACTGTGGAAGGCCTTGAATGACCAGCCAGAACCTGGTTTGTTCACTACAGGCAATGAGACATCATTGAAATGTCTTGAGTGTAAAGTGACAGAAATTGTCTCATAAATAACTTTCACTAGGTATATTTTTTTTTAAAAATCCTACTTAGATCAATGTGGAAGCAACCTGACATTTTCCTTTTTTATTAACTGGCTTTTAGAACATGTTGACAAGTATGGTTCATTTTGAATGGTCCTAAGTAATTCTCTGGACTAAGGCAGAGACCACTGGGTCATTTGTAAACAGATACACATGGCTGGCAATAAATAGACTTATGCATCTGAGGCTTAAGACCACATTTTATACTTACAACACATGTATTTCTTATCTCACACCTGTGCACAACTTATATAGCATACACAGAATCTTGTTTTCATATCCTACTGATAGGAAAGCCAGAACCCTCTTCTGAGCCAGGGAGTCTGAGAAAAAAGCTGAGGGAACAGACTGGAAAGCTCTGTCATACACACCAGACTCCAGTGAACTCACATGTGGAACAAATACACTGCTCAACAGCTGCCCGCTTCAACAACTCAGGGGCCCAGGGGCGGCCGGGATGACAGAAGTCTTTTTGGCATGGACAGGCTTGTGGTGGAGAAGGAGAGGAGCAGTGGAGGCCCTTCTGAGGATCTGCTAACTTCTTCAAAGGGAAAACAGCGGTGGCTGCAGCAGAGGCTCGGAAGCCCTGTCATCAGTCCCTCCGGCCGTTACAGACACCTACAAGGGGCTGGTGGGCAGCAGCTCCAGAGCTGGAAGGGGCCTCTCGAAGGAAAAGCAGAAGCACATCTTCCTGTGTTGCGGTCCACACAGCAGGCCCTCAGTGACCACCCACTCTTGACATGCTCAGGAACTGAAACCAAAATTGGTTCCTTAATGCAACTGGGAATGTTACTTACATTGTTTTTCCCTAATTGTATCTATTCTTGCCTCTCATTTTCCTACCTCCCTTCCAGAATCACACTGAATCCCTCAGCCCTTGACACTGCAATGAAATCCATACATTTTAAAACACATACATTTTACAGGGGTGTGTGTGTGTGTGTATGTTATACACATACATACATACATAAATATATATGTATTTAACAACTTAGCCTTCTGCAGACCCATTTGGGTACTTTCTGTATTCCTGGTCACTTTTACTTCAGGGCCCACATGGGGCCATAAAGCTCATTTTTTTCTCTCCATCAATAGATCTTCAAAATCCCTCATGAAGGAACAGCACTGCTCTTCATTGGTAAAATATATACTTATTCATACTTTTCAGGGTAAAAATATCATTCCAGTTACAACCCTTGAGCCCAAAATTAGCACTCCTAAGAAAATGACTCATCCATGACATTACCAGGTGAATAAATGACAAGTGTGCCTCTCCAGTCATGAGACAACTTACCTAGTTAACCCATCATCCTTAGAATGGGGCATTTTCCCAAATGGAATATGAGTCACTTGGGCATGAGAAGAATTTTTAAGTTCACAGACATAACATTTCCTCTGCTATGTTCTTCTCCATTAGTGAAAGTTTGATTATTAACATCCGGCACTTTAAGAAATCAGTCCTTAAATGACACTCCTCACTTCTGCTCACTCTTTCCTCTTTGGTGAAGTTCATGGTTGAGTTTCAGCTCAGATCTTTCTTTAGCATTTCTTCTGGGAATCCAGAGATTATACAGGTGGTTAAGCAATTGATAAATTTTTTAGGCAAAGAAGTGCTCAGAATGCATGCAATGGTTAGTCACCATCACACTGATAATTAAGTCAACGACATCATTTTCACAGGATCATGGAAGCTTGTACATTCAGTGGCTACAGTGAGCGTGTAGAAATTTAGAGCCAGCATTTCACAATAGCAAAAGCACTTTCCAAACATTTGTTCATCTTATCATAATCTTCTCAAGACCAGCTAGACTGAGCCATATGTCTTAGTCATATTCCAACCCCAAGCCTTATCATAATGTCTAGATCATAAATATTTAATAGACTTTGTGGAATGAACAAATGCATTCCCTGAGCCATTCAGTGGAGTTTCAAATTTAGAGATTAAGAAGCTACTAAGTATCAGACTCTGGACACAAGGACAAGTCTTTGGCTACGAAAAAGCTTTCCAGGCTCCTAGGAAATCATTACCTTGTGTGTGTGCTGGGGGCGGGGGACAATACCAGAAATTCCTTTGGGGGTAGAGACAACAGGACAAATGATCTGTTGTTTGGTTTACAAAGAGTTAGATGACCCAGTTGGAAGATCTTAGGGATTATCTACAAGCTACAGCCTGGTATCATGTGAAAATGAAGCCAGACATACCTCAGACTCAGTCTCACTTCTGTTCTTTACTGCCCTGCCTACATTGCATTGTTGCTGTGAGCATTAAATTGGATAAGTGTGATGGTTATTTTTATGTGTTGATTTGGCTAGGCTATAGCACCCAGTTGTTTAGTCAAACATCAGTCTAGGTATTGCTGAGAAGCTATTTTTTAAGATGTGATTAACATTTAATTCAGTAGACTTTGAGTAAAGCCGGTGGACCTCATCCAACCAGTTGAAGGCCTTAAAAACAAACAATGAGATTCCCCTTTTTTTTTTTTTTTTAAGTAGGCTCTGTGCCCAGCATGGAGCCCAATGTGGGGTTGACCTCAGGACCCCGAGATCAAGACCTGAGCTGAGATTAAGAGTCAGACAATTAATTGACTGAGCCACCCAAGCACCCCCAAGATTCCCTTTCTAAAGAAGGGATTCTCGAGATGACGACATAGAAAACTTACATGAATTTTCTAGCCTGCTGAGAAATTCTGATTCAAGACGATAGCATCGACTATTCCCTGAGTTTCCAGCCTGCTGGCCCGTCCTATAGATTTCAGATTTGCCAGCCCCCACGATCCCACAAGCCAGTTCCTTAAAATAAACCTCTCAACCTCTCTCTCCATGTATGCATATGTGTGTGTGTATGATTGGTTCTGTTTCTATGAACCTTGATTAATGTAAGTCAAGTCTGACAGAGAAAGTACAAATGTTCATTCTCTTCTATTATTTGCCCTGAATCTATCTCCACCCTCCTATAAACTATATGAATACCTGCTTGCAAGATGCCAAACGGGCAAAGATCCAGCAATAGCTATGACCTGTCCAAGGTCATGACCAGTCCATAACAATCTTGTGTTTGTCTGTTTCAAGTTTTTATTTAAATTCTAGTTTGTTAACATATAGTATAATATTGGTTTCAGGACTAGAATTTAGTGATTCATCACTTAACAGTCCATAACAATCTTAGGATCCAAATCCTCTTCTGACTCATCACCTGTTTATTCTTCTCCTTCCTGTTACTAACCCACATTTCCACCCCGAATCCACCCAGATGCTATGCCCCCTAAACCCTAGGAATCAGAGTTCCCCTCCAGCAAGGATGCACTACAGTCATTTGGGCCATAATTACACTCTAACCCTGCATATTTACTTAGGATTTCTCTCCATCCTGGCAGCAGAAAGTGTTTCAGTGACAGCCCAGCTAGCTCAGTTTGTATCTGCACTTGAAGCTCACAAGGCCCATCATGCAGTGAGCTTGGCCCATAGCCCAGTGTCACTGCTGTGACATCTGTGCCTCTAAGCGCCTGTGTCTCTAGCACTTTTTTCTTGAAATTGTCTTAGGTTCAACCTGTCTGCCTGCCTGCCTGCAGTCCATGAACTTAGTCACATAGCCAGCAGTAAAAACACATTCAGATGGTAAAGGATTCTACTCTCCTGCATAATTACCAACTACAAGGTTTGGGGGTGTGGGGGTGTTGTTGAGACTATCCTGAGGTTCTATAATTTACTAGGACTTCCAGAACTCACTGCAAGCTGTTATAGTCCATTATAGTTTATTACAGCTAAAGGATACAGCTTCAAATCAGCCAAGGGAAAAGGCACATAAGGCAGAGTCCAGGAAATTCCACACGCAGAGCTCCCATGGAGTTGCGGACGATGTTAACTCCTCCCAGCAATGATGTAGGACATATGCACAGAGCATTTCCAACTAAGGGAGCTCGCCTGAGCTTTGGTGTGTAGAATTTGCATGGGGGTTCCACAGTTGACTGCCGACATGGCTGACCCCTCTGGAGGTAGAGTGGATATGGCATGGCCCAAAGCCCCTATCATAAACCACATTTTCCAGTGTGGCTCAAGGCCCCCAGGCAAAGAAAGACACTCTTATCAAGTGGGATATTCCAAGGGCCTAGAGATCACCAGCCAGGAGCTGAGAGCAAAGGCTAAATCTTTCTATGGGTTAACTTAATTTCTTTACTGTTAGACCCATCCCCCTGGTGTGTCAGGGCACGCAACTCGACTTTGCAGTATTCTATAGCTGCCTACCATATTCTTAATGCTGACTAGTACTTTTGAAAATGAAAGCTTCTTGCCTCAGGGGTCCAGGAGAGGGACTGGGGAGGACTCCTTGCTCACCAGACCCACCGTGGTCATTTAATGAGATGGCAGGTCAGCGTGACGCCCACCAGGGGGTGCTGTGGTTTGTCCCTCAGCCGCCTTCATTGGTACACTCATGCAGGGGTCAGCCCCAATTCTGGGGGTAGCCCAGAACCCTTCCTGCCCCAGTGAACTCTCCAACTCACTCCTTTCTGCTTATTGCAACCCCAGCTCAACCGATAGTGGCATCTTCATGTATTTAAAAATGCCTCTTCTTTCAACGGCCTAGCTTACCACAATTATGTCAGAAATAATTCACCAGGGGTGTGCCCGGGTGGCTCAGTCTGTTAAGCGTCTGCCTTCAGCTCAGGTCATGATCCCAGGGTCCTGGGATCGAGCCCCACATCGGGCTCCCTGCTCCGCGGGAAGCCTGCTTCTCCCTCTCCCACTCCCCCTGCTTGTGTTCCCTGTGTCTCTCTCTGCCAAATAAATAAATAAAATCTTTAAAAAGAAAAAAAGAAATAATTCACCAGATTTGCAAAATCTAGATTACTGACATTAAGTGGTGAGACTGCTTAAGCTTTACAAATGAAGACCCGGGAACCCCTTGCGGGGGTGGGGGTGCTCAAGTCATGTACCCGTTTTCCCATGCTGCAAGGCAGAGGATCCAGACTAAGAGAACACAGCTGTAGGCCAGAGGATTTGATTCACATGAGAAAAGCCAGAACTGATGACTGACAGGGGTGGTGAAGGAGGACAGAAGGGAGGCAGGTGGGTGAGCTTTGTGGGGGGCTCAGCCGGACAGATCACAGGGGCAGGGCTGAAGAAACAGGTACAAACAGTGCAGCCTGATCCATCCCAAAGGCAGATGCTGGGCATCACTGACAAGTTGTGAGGGCTCCTTCAGCCACAACTAGGCATCAGGCCAGCATCCTCCAGCAAACTTCTTTCTGCCCCAGGAGTGGGGCATTGGGGTCAGGCCACCCTCCTGGTTTTCTCACTTCATCTCAAAACTACCTAAACAGGACCTGTCCCTTGACCTGTCCTCCCAGGGCGCTGGTAGGGATTGGCAAATCTGCTTTGCTAAATGGACCTGAGGTATTACAACTAATGTGGTCAGATAACGCTTTCTGTTTAACAAGGGCTCCAGTGCCTTCACTTCAGAGAAACCAGTGGCGGAAGAGATGTTTTCGCTTTCATAGGTAATTGGCTTAGCCTGGCACCAACCCTGTCCACAGAAGCAAAGAGACTCAAAGAAACTGGCAGGCTCAGTACTCCAAGATCATATAGATATAAAATAAAGAGATTCTGTAAGTAACCTGGATTTGCTAGGTTTCAGAATCTGATTCTAGAAGCCTGGACAAGCCAGCTCACCCCTGCCTTAGCCCAGCCTCATCCCTCTGCAGTAAGGTCCTTCCTCCCTCTGCGTTCCCACAGAAGCCTGCTTGACCAGGCCCAGCCCTGTGTCCCCCTGCCTGTCATTATCCTGTGAAGTCTGGGATAAGGCTGGGCAGGGATCTCACCTTTTATATCTCTGAGCCCCATGGTGCTTAGCAGGTCAAAATGGAATTGCCAGCACCCGCCTACCTACACTAGCCCTGGTTCTGATTCCCAAGCTACAGGAAAAGAGGAAAGCGGGCAGCCTTGTTCTCACTTCCTGACCACATCAGACCCAGTTCTACTCTCTTCAAGGAGAGTGGGACGTGGGGAAAGGCCAGGTGCAGAGCCCCCAGAAACAGAACGTAAACCATGACAGTCTGCCAAGACCGCATCTTCAGGATTAAAATCTCATCTTCCCCAATAGTGAAGGGGCCAGCTGATCAGAGCCACCTCTCCCCAAGGTGCCCTGGCAGCTGAGCTCAACAATGACCACCCCCTTCCCCTCCCAGCAGTTATCATGAAGGTAGCAACAACTATCCAGGGGCCAGGAGGATGTTGCACAGGGTTGGAAGGTACTTTACACAGACAATGACTCCAAATGCTCCTTCTTAATCATCAAAACAAAAACGAGCACAGTTGACTGGAGGTCCATTCCTGGTTCCTTTAATCCAGGGGTCATGAACTCAGCCCTCTTTCTCAGCCCTACCTCAGGAGGCCAGAAACCAAGGCCAGACCTGGTTGTAGTTAAGACCTGCCGCCCACACGCACCAATTCTTTGTGACCTTAAGCCATCTAACCTCTTCCCTTCCCACTATTTCTCCCTCAAATGGGAGTACACTAACCATACAGACATGTCCCAGGGAGTACACTAACCATACAGACTTGTCCCAGGAAAGAGTGAGAGGACACATGCCAGGGGGAACCAGAAACACCTGCAGACGCAGCAAGCACTGGGTTTCTGTCCTACCTGAAAGCAACAGTATCTCCACAGAGTCTGCTGTGTTGGCTTTTCTGCCCATAATATTTGTGGTCGAATCAGGCCTGTATTTAAACCAAACACAATATTTAAGCCACCAGAAATAAGAAAGCAAAGCAAGGAAAATTCCATCACATATTTTTGGGGGATTTTTTTTTTTTTTTTTTAGTCTATTCATCCAGATGGTGTTAATTAGTGGGATCGCCTGTCTGCACCTGTTATTCCACCTATAGGAATGTGTTGGGAACTTTCTGGATGAGTCCACCAAGTGACGCTGTAGACCAGACACAACCTCTAGCTCTAGGAATCACCCTTCAGTTCTTTAGTGGAATCAAGAATAGAGCTCTTAGTGCCACAGGGACATACAAAGCCAATGACAACTTGGCCTGAAAGCCTCAGAGACTCCTACTGCTGGCTTCAATAAAGCTGCTTACACACTATGAACAAAAATGCCGGGTTCTAGCAAGAGCAGCCACGTCAGTCACTTGGTGTTTCTTAAGCATCTCCATACCAGGGCCCCAGTCTAGACCTCCTGAATTGAATTCTTTGAAATCGGTGCCTGAAGACACCTATTTTAAACACCCGCGTGATTCTGACACTTGGTTGAGTTTGGAGTCTTCTGGACTGGAGGAACTCAAGCCTTTGAATGGAGAACTTGGTTCTGTCCCAGGCATGGAGCTAACTTTCTATCCTTGCTGTGTAACTCTGGGAAACTCACTTTCCTCTGGGCCTATCTCTCAAATAAGGATGTTGGACTTGACTAAGTGAATTCCTGCTTATATTTTAGAAGCCCTAGGGTTTCCTTGGAGGTTCCAGAAGCTTCTAAGGGAAAGGGGGTAGGAAGAGAATAGTTTGGGCTTGGGGTTCCCTGCCTTGAGATTTCATCATGGGTGCTGATAAAAATCTATTTACAACGGCCTGACATTAAGCAAGCTCAAATGTGAACATGTGCTTGCGATACAGGAAATGCACAGCCCTGGAAGTAGTTTAAGGTGGCTTAAATGGGCATGGCTTTTTAGAAATCACATTCTTAAAATGGCAATCCCTAAGGAGTCAAGGATTTGGACTGTGGGACCTTAAGAGTATCACTTCATTCCTAGGAGTTGTGATTTCCTCATCCTTCAAAGTAAGGGGTAAACTAGGGATTTCAAAGGATTAGGGGTCTAACATTTTGCCATTGTAATGGGTAGGATGGTCTGCATCAAATCCAGACCCCCTATGCTGTGAGTACCTGTGCCTAGAACCAGGGTGAGTCAGCTAATCCCCTGGAAACATGGCGCACAGCCTCGACCTCACTGCCACCTGCTACGGACTGAGTTGTGCCCGCCCCCCAATTCATATGTTGAAGTCCTAACCCCAATGTAACTGTATTCAGACATAATTAAGGTTGGATGAGGTCATCAGGGTAGGATTCTAGTCTGATAGGACTGGTGGCCTTATAGGAAGAGACACTGGAGAGTCTCCCTCTCCACATGTGTACTGAGCAAAGACTCTGAGGACACGGTGAGCAGGCTGCTATCTGCAAGCCAGGAAAGAAGCCCTTCCCAGAACCCGACCCTGTGGGCACCCTGATCTCAGACTTCCAGCCTCCAGAACTGTGAGAAAATAACTGTATTTATGCCACCCAGTCTGTGGTATTTTGTCAGGGCATCCTGAGCTGGGACACCATCACACCACGATGTTAGGTTCCTTGGCCACGGCCAGCTCAAGTAGCCACGCAGGTCTGTGTGGATGTCACATTCTGCCTTATGGCAGCTCCTTCATCATAACAAAGTCACTTGTTCTTAGAGGATGAATCTTTCCTCCCACACTAAAATGAAGCCCCTTGAGGGCCAGAAGTTTGACATTTTCTTTTTTGTCTGCGAAACTGTTCATGAGGTCAGCATTATCAGACATTTTAGCAGATGGAGAAATGGAGACTCTGAAGTTGGTGGCTCATGCTCAGTCCCACCAGATGGACAGAGGACCATTGGCAGGAGGTGCACCTCCAATTTCTACCTCTGAGTGTTTGCTAGTGTGCTATTTCCCCTTAGGGCCCCAGATCAGTGAAGATCTGTTGACAGAATGAGAGGGGGGAGGGAAGTGATGGCTTCCTGGTGCTCTGGCTACTTCTTACCATCCAGGACAGAAGGAGCAGCGGTTCTCCTGGCCCAGCAGTTGGGCATCCTTGCGCAGGGGGACTTCCAACATGAATGGAGTGGGTTCCCATGGTGGGCCAGGGTGAGGTCGGCACAGCAGAGCACGTGCTTCTGTGTTTTTCTCCAGGAAGTCCTAGAGAGTGAGGATGCTGTTTGTCAGGTTAGAAAGGCCTGTGGATTCTGGAGCACCAGGCATGAGCCAAGTTGATAAAACACAATACTATCAAGGTTATAATTTTTGGGTTTATTCCTATACTAATAAACACCTTAAAATTACTTGTCTAGAACATTTAGATTTAACTAAGCACTTTCATAAACAATGTCATTTATTCTTCACAACAACCCTGGGAGGCAGATATTATCCCCAGTTTGTAGGCAAGGAAACAACCTCAGCTGTGATTAACCAAATTCACATAGTTTTCGAGCAGCAATGCTAGGACATGAAGCCCTGTGTTCTACTGTACACCCAATGTTCTATTTTACCCAGGGTTTGCTTCACACAGAAATCAGTAATGGCTCTAGGCTGCTCCTTAACTCAGCCACATGTAATCCTGTGCTACAGGCTTTGGGGTGTGAAGTGAACAGGTGAAAAGTTGGACAGGCTTAATATAAAGTGGTGTTTCTCAAATGGAGTTTCAGGGAATCCTAACTCCTAGCAAGATGTTAAAATGTACGTTTTTAAAACAAGTGTGGGACTATTCTATAATTGAGTTTGGGCAATACTCGATACAGCCTGTCATTCCTAGGAAATTATGTTAACTGTTAAAGGCTCTGAAAAGTCCTTCAATGAAGAGGCTGGTATAAATTTATTTAATTCAGCATTTGATAACACAATTTTTCTATCAACATCTTAGTTCAGGGAGAAAGTGATACAGGATGTAGAAGTATCAGTAGCTAAGAGTACAGCAGACATTTGTTCACTAGGACAGAAATAAAGGATTATTGAATTAAAAGGAATTAAAACTATCATTGTCAAATAAGCATGTTTAACTCCTCTCTTAAAACTTGTCACTAAAAATACATTAGCTAAATCTCTTTAAAGGATTAAATCATGTCATTGTTCATGTCTAAATGTATTTTCACTTAAAGGATTAATAAACAAAACAACTACTTTTGTTCTTATTTTATCTCACTTTCTTGCATTTTCCAAGTTTACAAATAGGTATCATTTATAAACTATCCAAAACAAATGATTTAAAATAATCTGCCACCCAACAGCTAAAGATTTAGGACCAAGAGTGGACCGTGGAGGACCAAGGGAACAGAGGAGGAAAGCTCAATGTGTAGTCTACCAGGTAGAGATACAACATACTGGAAGGTATTGAAAACTGTGTGTTCAAGAATGATTCCATAGGTATGGAAATGTAGGTTTTAGATATGTAGATTTCTGGACCCAAGACATGTGGATACCCCAAGTTTGACTTATGTGCGTCCCCATGTGGCCAGAAGGCAGGCAGGCTGAGCCTGGGGAGCTTGGAGGGAGATGTGACACAGAGCAGAACTCAGCTCAACAAGTGGGAAATGGGGAGCAAGACAGCAGCATGGTCTGACACTCGGCAGCCCTTCCAGGGTAGACAGGGCAAGACTGTGTGCAGGATCAGCTGGAAACAGGCAAAACAGCAGTAGTTGTGATAACGAGAGCTCATGGTTAACCCTTATCCTGTGCTAGGCTCTGTTCAGAGAGCTTTATGATTGACTCACTTAATCCTCACAACAATCCATCCCCATTATATAGATGGAGAAATGGAGAGAGAGCTTGCCCAAGTTCACAGAGCTAGTGCCTGCCCCAGCAGCTGCCTCCCGTGAGAGATGGCAGATACAAGGTGTATCTGACCCACATGCCCTGAAAATGGAGGAAGAGAAAGGCACAGACCTCCATTTCAGACAGAGGAGACTGGCTATGGAAGCTCAAAGCAGGACTCAGAGTGGCCAGCCCTGCCTGGGAGGACAATATGGAAAATCAGAGCTGGGGGGCGAGGGCCTGGCCAGAGTCTAGTCAAGTCGTTCCTGTTCCCCAGGTAGATGAGGCCAGGCAAGGACTTAATTCCCAGGGGCACAAAGGTAGTTGACAACTCAGCAAGGCTTTAGTTTCTCGTAGCCCTTGTTCAGGGCTCCTTCCACTTCTCACATCCCATGTCAACTGTAGGTTGGGGTAGGTCCATGACAGGCAGAGACCAGGGTCTGGGGGTACATCAGGAAGATTCATTGCTCTGGGTCAGGGAACCAGGCTTTAAAAGGCTTTAGCTTGAAGGGGCCCTTCTCCCTCTCCAACCCACTGAGGTACCAGCCCTGACACTGGCCCCTTCAAAGCTAAAGCATTTTAAAGCCTGATAAGCCAACATGCAAATAAATAAATCATCTGGTTTGGTTAAACCAGAGCTGAAGTTCAGCTGATCTCATTAGATAGTGACTCAGGTGAGGGGGAGGAGAGCTCCCTGAAAAACGGGCAGAGCAGGGTGGGTATCCACAGCATGAGGCCCACCCTGGGCAGCAGCAGCATAGAGCAGCAGAGACACCAGGAGGAAGGGGAGGCACAGAGACGAGAAAGACACCAAGATGCCCCTCCATACACATGTACATGCACACAGCCTTTGAGCAGCCCTGGTAGGCTTGCTCTAAGATTCTCCTTTATCCCAACATTCTCTTATTCTCTTCCACACATGCCACCTTCTTCCTCAATTGGATTCCCTTCCCTAATATCACTCCCCTCCACTATCCATCCCCCCCCCCTTGCTGCTTCCACCTTCCTCCCTGAAGGGGAGATGCATGGGCCTGAAAGTAGGGCTCACAGGTATCTTGATAAGTGAGTAAATGCAGGTAAAACACCCAGAATGGTGTCTGAGACTTAGTAAGCACCATGCCTTAGTGGTTTCCCCCAGGCAGTATTCTGCCAAGGACACAAACTTTGAGGCACTACTTAACATTTCATATTTTTAAAAAGTCCAAAGTGACTCCCAGTGTAATGCTGCTCCCAATTTAACAACCAGGAGAGAAGTGGGTGGTGCAAAAGAGATGCTGTCAGTTGAAATCCAAAGCTGGTCCCTCAGTCTGTTGGCTCTTTAGTTGCATACTCTCCATGCTCATCTTTCCCCAAATGGCATCTCAGGCACCACTTCACTTGCTGCTAGATGCCCTGAGAGGTGGGATGGGCCCGGGCGTGGGTTATAAACTGACAGCACAGGCTGAAGGGAGTGGAGTTATTCTCACTCTTTCAAAACAACTACACCTGTAAAAGAATGAAATCAGACCCCTTCCTCACTCCATATACAAAAATCAACTCAAAATGCGTCACAGACCTAAATGTAAAAGCTAAAACTATAAAACTCTTAGAAGAAAACATAGGTGGGATGCTTGGGTGGCTCAGTAGGTTAAGTGTCCAACTCTTGATTTCAGTTCAGGTCATGATCTTAGGGTCCTGAGATGGAGCCCTGCACTGGGCTCCATGCTCAGCGGGGTGTCTTCTTCTCTCCCTCCGACCCTCCCCTCACTCGTGCACATGCTCTCTAAATAAATCTTTTTTTTTTTTTAAAAAGAAGAAAACATAGGACTAAATTGTTATAACCTTCATTTAGGCAACAGTTTCTTAGCTATGATGCCAAAACCACAAGAAACAAAAGAAAAACAAATACATTAGGCTTCATAAAGATCAACAGCTTTGTGCTGCAAATGATACCCACAGAATGGGAGAAAATATGTGCAAATCATATCTGATAAGGAATTTGTTTCCAAAATACCTAAAGAAATCTCACAACAGTAAAAAGCAACCCAAGTTAAAAAATGGGCAAATAATCTGAACAGACATATCTCCAAAGAAGATATACAAATGGTTAATAAACACACAAAAAGATGTTCAATATCATTTGTCATCAGGGAAATGTAATCAGTGTAACACCACTTCACAACAACTAGGATGGCTATGATCAAAAAGACAGACAAGGCATAAGTAATGATGAGGGTATGGAGAAATTAGAACCTTCAGATACTGCTGGTGGGAATGTAAAATGGTGGAGCCACTTTGGAAAAGTTTGGCAGTCCCTCAAAATTTCAAGCATAGGTAGGTACCATAGGGCCCACCAATTCCACTCCTAGGTATATACCCAAGAGAAATGAAAACAAAAGTCTACACAAACACAGCAGTATTACTCATAATAGTAAAAAAGTGGAAACCCTAATCTCTAGCAACAAAATGTGGTATATTCATACAGTGAATTATTATTTGATCATTAGAAGAAATGAAGTTGTGGTACATGCTACAGCAGGGGTGAACCTTGCAAACATTGTGCTGAGTGAAAGAAACCACATACTCTAGGATTCCATTTTTATGAAATATCTACAACAAGGAACTCTAGAGAGAGAGAAAGTAGATTCATGGTTGCCAGGGACTGAGGACTGGTGTGGGAAATGGGAAGTGACTGCTAAAGGCCATAGGATTCCTTTCCAGGGTGATGAAAATGCTCCAAAATTAGACTGTGGTGATGGTGGCACAACCTCATGATTATGCTAAAAGACACTGAAATGTATACTTGAAAAGGGGGAACTGTATGGCATATAGATGATATTTTAATAAGCCGTTCTTATTTTTTTTTTAAAGATTAAGGAAATGGTATAACCCCATTATGAAACCAAATAGTTTGGCAATACTGATGGTCATATATTGACTATAATTTGATTCACAGACCTAGATACCTTCACTCAAACATTTGGGTTTTTTCCTTCTGCGAGGCCTCGTGCTAACACTAATGAAAACAATTCCTGGGGTCAAGATATAGATAGAGTGGGCAGCAAAGGCCGTCAGCTGGGTAGGAGCCTCTGGGCCAAGAAGAAAGCCAGGACATGTGGCCTCTCCACCAACAGAAGCAGGGGATGCTATGATGCCTCTGAGCTCTCTGGGGAGAGCTTCCCAAGTCGAGAGGAAGAGCCAGACCATTTGAGCGTGCAGGGGGTCTCTCTCATCTATCCACTGTTGACTCTCTGAGCTCCCAACTGGCTTCTAAATGCTCCAAGTTTTCCTCTTTCTAGACAAAGCCCACCTCCTGGCACTGGAGGCAAACCCCCTCCCCCCTAACCCCCCAGAGCTCATGGCAGCTTGGTGGTCTCTCCTGCCATGATGAAGAAGGTCTTACACGTCAATGCCTGTTAATGAGCTGGGAGAAGCAGGGCAAACAGTGCGTGATGAAATTCATAGATGATACTAATTTGGGAGGTGCAGGAAACACCAACCGTCAGAGAGAAAGCAAACAATCTGTGGAGGGAGAGGTTAGAAACCCAAGGAAAATGATCACCAAGGGAGGCATGTTGGAAATCAGTGTTTGTTAACCAACACTTCTGGCAGAGAGAAGGAGCATAAGCCTGTTTCTTGAGGCTCAGGAGGCACAACTGTTGACTTCAGCTCCTGATGATAATCTACAGCAAATGAAACGAAGATGTGCCAATGGAAAAGGCTGTGCAATGTGGAGCCATTAGCTCAGCCAGTCCAAGCAGAGCATGCCAACTCTTCTAGCAAAGACCCTGGTCCTACCATGATAGAATGATATTTTTTCAAAGATATTTCCATATCCGCTGGCATTCTCTTGGGTGGCATTAACAGAAACTTTTGAGAACACAGATTTATTAGGACTGACACAAGGCTCTACAAATGTTGCCTACTGTGAGTTTATAGATTAAATCTGGTCCGCTGCGCAGAGCAGCGAACAGGGGCCATAATATGAAGAAAATCTGGCCAGGGCTGGGCGGGGGAGGAGTGGGTAGAAGCAAGAAAGGCAGATCTCTGGCAGGTCTAGCTAGGATTGAGGGGTGGGAAGAAGCACAGATATTTGCTGATGAGTTGGGCCTGGAGGAAGAACCAGGTGTTATGGATTGAACTGTGCCCCCCCCCCCCCAAATTCATACGCTGAAGCCCTACCCGCAACGTGATGGTAATTGAAGATGGGGCCTTTGGGAAGTAATCAGGGTTAGATGAGGTCATGAGGGTGGGACCCTCATGATGCGATTAGTGGTTTTATAAGAAAAAGAGACACAGCTATGAGGACAGAGAGAGAAAGCAGTTATCTTTAAGCCAGGAAGAGTTTCCTCACTAGGCAACAAATCAGTCGGCGCCATGATCTTGGACTTCCCAGTCTCCAGAACTGTGAGAAATAAATGTCTCTCGTTTAAGCCACCCAGGCAATGGTATTTTGTTACGGCAGCTCGAGCCAACTAAGACACCAGGTGTCCACAATCAGGCAAATGGCGCTACTCACATTATGGCAAGGGACTCGGAACATTAACTCACAACAACTGCTGAAAAACCCTGTATCCCTCATGCCCTCAACAAATATTTAAGAATCAACTACTCTCCAGATACTGAAAACACAGCATGGAGCCAAAAACAGGGCCTTGCTCTCATAGGGTTTATATTCTATGGACTTCACCATATGGCTGACAGTTCAATAAAGACATTTCTGTGTGCCCTTGAGCTAAATCCTTCAAATAGTGTTTTCCTAAGACTGACATTGATGTAAGGATATACTTTAGAATATATCAACTCTTTTATGCCACTCTGATAAAAACTTATTAGGAGCCAGACACTGTATGAAGCATCTCAGATTTTTAACTGTTATTACATCAGCCCCATTGGGGGCAATGTTCTTGTCCCCATTTTAA
This sequence comes from Zalophus californianus, assembly GCF_009762305.2. Lineage (NCBI taxonomy): Eukaryota > Metazoa > Chordata > Mammalia > Carnivora > Otariidae > Zalophus > Zalophus californianus. Next base: position 86,372,116 of record NC_045606.1, read on the forward strand.
AGACTATGAAACAGACTTGAAGAGGTTTAAGTAAGTTCCCAGAGTTTACACAGCTTTCCAGTTAACAGAACCAAGACCCAAGATAAGGTCTGTGACTCTCAAACTCTGCCATAACTGTGTCTTCATGATACACTGTGCTATGGCTTTGTATGCAACACTCAGCCTTCTTTCTGCAAATAAGCACCTTCCACTAGGCAGGAACCATTATTCTGAAGGCCAGAGCTCTCCTCTCATCTCTCAGTTGGCAACCCTGAGCACGAGGAGGGTCTCTGGGGAGCTGCGCATTCCCTGACCTCACTCCCAGAGGGTCCGATCTGTAGGTCTCAGGAGATGCCCAGGGAATCCATAATTTAAACTCCCCAAGTGTTTTTTTTTTTTTAGATGCAAAGTCACATTTATTATTAGCCTATATAGCAAATGTTTTTGCCTATATTATTTCTTTTTAACAAACGAATGGGAGCAATTCCAATTCTTGTAAATTCAGAAAGCGAAAATGGTTTAATTGGATTTCTTTCTTAAACAGCTTTAAGATAATTCACCTATCATAAAACTCGCCCATTTAATGTACACAATTCAATGATTTTTAGTATATTCAGAATTGTACAACTATTACCACCAAAAAAAAAAAAACCCTGTACTTTGTAGCAGTCATTCTCTGTTCCCCCTAACACTTACCCTGGCACCCACTATCTACTTTGTTGTCTCTGTGGATTTGCTTCTTCTGGACATTTCATATAAATGGATTCACACAGCACATGATCTTTTGTGACTGGCTTCTTTTGCTTAGCATGTTTTCAGGGCTCATCTGTACCATAGCAGATATTAGAATTTCATTCCCTTTCCTATCAAATATTCCACTGTATGGATATGCTACATTTTGTTTATTCATTCATCTGCTGGTGGAGATTTGGGTCATTTCCACTTTTTGACTATTATAAATAAAGCTGCTACCAGCATTCATGTACAAGATTTTGTGTGAACCTAGGTCTTCAGTTCTCTTGGGTCTATTTCTAGGAGTGGAATTGCTGGCTCATACAGTAACTATGTTTAACCCTCTGAGAAACTTCCGGACTCTCCCAAAAAAGCTGCACCATTTCACATTCCCAGAAGCATACGAGAGTTCTTTCTGCACATCCTCGCCAACACTTGCTAGTGTCCTTTTTGATCGCAGCCATCCTAGGGGGTGGGAAGTGGTATCTCACTGTGGTTTTGATTTGCGTTTCCCTAATGGTCAGTGATATTGAAGATCTTTTCATGCACTTATTACCCATTTGTGTATCTTCTCTGGATATTCTGCCCATTTCCCATGTAATTCTGATGTACCTGATTAGGGAATTCATTTCACACTGTTCCATTCTAGAGATTACAAGTCTAACCTTGAGCAAGCATTTGGTGAGAAAGAGGCTGAGGTGACTGAATGTGAGGATATCATTAAAAACCCAACCCTCGCTAAAACAAACAAAAAAAGCTAGCCTGAAGTTGGTGCCCTAATGAGGGAAGTACAGGAAGTGGGAGAGGGAGGCTGCGTCTGTGTTAAATGCAGATGAATCAGGTTTTCAGCCCAAGTAACAGCAAACCCAGTTCAACCACATAAATGACAAGGAGAAAAGTATCACCTCTCATAAGAAGTCTAACAGTAGACCAGTTTTAGCTGATGCATGGGCTCTTCCCACATTTTACCTCTGCTATCCGCGGTGTCTTGGTCTCAGTCGTCAGGCCTGTTGTTCCGTGATCACAGGTGGGCACCCAAGCTCCAGTCTTGTGCACTTACACAGCAACATCCAAAGCCAACAGGGGACATAAAACCCAGCCTAATGTCCCTATTTAACCTTCTCAGAAGCACCCAGAAAACCCCACACCCCATTGGCAGAATTAGATCACATGTTCACTCCTAAGCTAATCACTGGCAAGGAAAATGGAATTACTATAATCGGCTTAGGTTATTCAAGATTCTTCCCTGCAGCTGGGAAGGCAAGGCAAGTTTCCCCCGAAAACACCTGGCCACCTGATAATTGAACAAACTCAAAGGATACTTTTACGTAGGCCACAGTGAACATCATTACGTTCTGCGTGAGATTATGGAAAAAAGCACTGGAAGAGACCTTGCCCTTCTTATACTACCCTCTACAGATTTTATAGAGATTTTCCCGAAGGATGTTATCGACCAGCCATAATCTTTTTAGTACCTAGAACGCTCACTCTAAGGACTTGATGTGATTCAAGCTGTCTATAAACCAGGCAATGGCCCAAGTTCTCCTGGCTCTAAAGGACTGTCAGGTCCAAATGGATGGTACTTGAAGGCGGGCAAGAGTAGGTGGGTGAGAGGGTGGGGGTGGGGTGAGTCTATGGACCCCTAGACTTCAGACCCATGAGGTAGGTGGTACAGGCATCAAAATAAATCCTGAGAAATAGCCAGTCCAGGAGAGGTGAGGGAACTGTAAATAATTAGCTGTTTTGGACAACTTGAGATGGTGGTAAAAACTGTTGAGGAAAATATGTGTAGAGTTCTCAGAATTTGATCTCTTCTCTTGTTATTTTTAATCTTCTAGCAATAGGAAAAGGGCATAGTGAGCACAAGTGGCAGAAGCTGAGCTGGTGATATTTCATGGAGCCCAATGCACCTGCTCTGTACCTGTATTGAGCAGCTCTGGCTTCCAAGACAGTGGCCAATCACCACTGAAGACGGCTTGAGAATTCCAAAACAAGTTACTTTTCTTTGGAAGTCTTCTTGCCTCAGAAGACCTTGGGAAACCAGTAGCACTGTGGAAGTAGGAGTTTTATTTAGAATGGCTGAGCTCTGCGCCCTGCACCCTCCTGGCCCACCTAGGGCCTGCAGAGCGGTTGCACCTGGGGCACCCTCCGGAGGCAGAAGCAGAAGGCATGCACACAGGCTGGCTGTTTCTCCATCTATCGCTTCCTGGGTGGCAGGCCAAGGGAGGGAACACGATGAAGTTAAGCAGATGTCTCGGAGCTCAGGGAAGGCAAAAAAAGGAAGTTGGGAATTTGAACCCCGGCAAGCAAAACTAGCAACAGCCACAGGCAGGAGGCTTTCTGTGATTTTTCCTCTGCTTCAAACCTCAGCAACTTCGCACAGGAAAAAAAAAATCTTGCACTAGTGCTGCCGGTACATGAGAGAAAGTGGATGAAAAGAATGCAACTACCTTTACTGAAGGCTTATATTGTACAAGGCACTGGACTAGAGGCCGTGGTGGAGGGGGAGGGTTATGAAGTTTACAATAAACAGGGATGCCCTGAAGGTCTTGGTAGCAGGATAAGGCATCAGCTGAAAGGGGATCCTGTAGCAATTAAGAGTCAGACTTCTGGGGAGAACAGGACTGGGTGGAGTTTACTAGCTGTATGACCTTTGGCAAATTACTTAACCCCTCTAAGCCTCAGTTTCCTTATCTGTAAAATGGGAATAATAAAAGTACCTAATTTATAGGATTACTGCAATAAGAGATGATGTATATAAAATGCTCAATACAAATGTCAGTTACTAACTGGTAGGCATTGTCAAGAGAGTAGAAATGGCTTTGCCATAGGGATAGCCTTAAACCTGTTTATTTCAAAAACTTTTTATTGTGAAGCATAAGACACAGTAAGTACATAAATGTACAGCCCAGTGAATTATCATAAATTAAATACATCAATTTACCACTCAGGCAAAGAAAGAGTATTACCAGGACCCTTGAAGACCCATTTGCGTCCGTTCTCATCAGTAACCCCCGACACCCAGAAAGGTCACTGCTATCCATTTATGCTAACACTTCATTTTTCTTTATAGTTTGACCACATAAGCATCCATCCATAAACACTATCATGTACTCTATCTTTTTAAGAAGTTCATATGAATGGAATTATACAATATGTATTCTTTAATACTTCTTTTCCTCAAGTTTGTGAGAATCACCCATTTTTACATGTAGCCATAATTCATTCATCTGTATTAATGTACAATATTCCATATGCCTCCATATATATTTTTTTACTACAAGGCACATTTGGTTATTTCCACTTTGGAGCTAGTATGAATGCTATTGGACGTTATCTGGGGTGTGCATAGGCATGATATTGCTGGGTCATCAGTTATGGGTATGTGCTATAAAGTGAATTTGTGTCCTCCCAAAGTCAAATGTTGATACCTAATCCCCAGTGTGATGGTATCTGGAAGTGGGACCTTGGAGGAGATGATTAGGCCATGAAGGTGGATCACCCATGAATGGGATTGGTGCCCTTATAAGAGAGACTTCACAGAGCCCCCTTGACCAAAGGGTCATGTGAGGGCCAAGGGAGAAAATGGCCATCTAAGAACCAGGACCTGGCCTGCACCAGACCCAAATCTGCCAGCACTTGGATGTGGGATTCTCAGCCTCCAGAACTGTGGGAAATAAATTTGTGTTGTTATAAGCCACCCAGTCATCTACAGTAGTTTTAAAAGGGAGTATGTTCAGCTTTAACAGATAATGCCAAATCATTTCTCAAATTGGTTGTACCAATTTGCAGTCTTACCAGCAATGTATTAGAAGCTAGTTGCTTCACATCCTTGTCAACATTCCATATTTTCCATCTTTTTAATTTTTGCCATTCTGGTGGTAAATGGTGGCATCGCATTGCGAATTTAATTTGCATTCCCCTAATTAGTAATGCTGTTGAGTACATTTCATATGCTTATTGGCCATTTAGATATTTACTTTCTGTGAAGTGCTTATTTTAGTCTCTTGCTCATTTTTCTGTTCAGTTGCCTTTTTCTTACTGATTTGTAGTTCTTTATATAGTCTGGATATGAGCCCTTTGGCTTATGCTTCACAAGTATCTTGTCTTTTAAGGCCTGCCTTTTCACTCTCTTCATGGTGTCTTGATGAACAGAAATTCTTAGTTTTAAAGTGATCCAATTTATCAACCTTTTCCCTTATGGTGTTTTTTTGTATCCTGTTTAAGAAATTTTCCCTTACGCTGAGGTCAGGAAGTTATTTTTCTATATTGTATTCTAGAAGTGTTAGTGTTTTGCTTATTTTTTTTTTTTAAAGATTTTATTTATTTATTTGACAGACAGAGACACAGAGAAAAGAGGGAACACAAGCAGGGGGAGTGGGAGAGGGAGAAGCAGACTCCCCGCGGAGCAGGGAGCCCGATGCGGGGCTTGATCCTAGGGCCCCAGGACCACGACCTGAGCCAAAGGCAGACGCCCAATGACTGAGCCACCCAGGCGCCCCTTGCTTATTCATTTAAATGACACTCCAATTAAAACTGACTTGAGTATGGAACAAAGTAGGGTCTAGTCTCCCTTTTGCTCCATGTGGATATTAAATTGACCCAGCACTATGTATTTTTTATTGAGATCTGACATACAACATTCTAACAGTTTCAGGTATATAACACAATGATTCAATATTTGCATATAACGTGTAAAGATCACCACAAGTAAATCTGATATCCATCACCACACATACACATTTTTTTTCTTGTGATGATAACACATTTCGCCCATCCCTCCCCCCTCACCTCTTGCAACCACCAATTTCTTCCCCGTTTCCATGAGCTTGGGCTTAAGATTCCATGTATAAGAGAGTTCATACAGAATTTGTCTTTCTTTGATTAGCATAATGCCCTCAAGGGCCATCCACGTTGTCGCAAATGGCAGGATGTCCTTTTTTATGGTTGAATAATAACGCACCGTGTATATACATAGATCTCTTCTTCATCCATTCATCTGTTGATGGACACAGGTTGCTTCCCTATCCTGGCTATGAGGGTAAAAAACCGCACTAAATAATGCTGCAGTGAACATGGGTGCATAAATCTTTTTGAGTTAGTGTTTTCATTTTCTTCAGTTAATACCACAAGTGGAATTTCTGGATCATATGGCAGTTCTATCTTTAATGTTTTGAGGACCTTCATACTATTTTCAATAGTGGCCACCCCAACTTACATCCCCACCAACAGTGCACAAGGGCTCCCTTTTCCCCACATCTCCGCCAACACTTGTTGTCTTTTTGATAATAATCATTCTAACAGGTAAAAGGTGACATGTGTTTTTAAGGACCAGCTTATCCCCTCTGGCCTGCAGTATTACCTTGGTTATATAGCAACCACTCACCTACGCATCATTCTGTTCGTGGACACCCTATGCTGTTCCACTAGTCTGTCCAAGGTCACACTCTCATTAGTGTAACGTGATAATGACTCTAGTGCAGCAAGTCCTCCCATCTAATTCTTCAAGAGGTTCTGAGCTATTCCTTTTTTTATTTTTTAAAGTAAATCTCTTTACTCTTGGCTATTTTATAATTCTTTTTGATTTCAAAATAATTTCAAACCTATAGAAAAGTTCCAAGAAGAGTACAAATAACTTTTTATCCTGAACCATTTGAGAGTTGCTGACTTAAGCCCCATCACCCCAATCCCCAATACCCCAACTAAGAAGAGTCCCTTACATAATCACCATGATCATCCAAAAAATAAAAAAGTCCCCCCTATTACTATCATCTAATCCACAGTCTAGTCCCTGTTCAAGTTCTGTCAAGTATCCCAACAAGTCTTTTACAGCAAAAGGTCCAATCTAGGATCACGTACTGGATTTAGTTACTGTTGTCTCTTTTGTTTCCTTCAATTTGGAATAGTTCTTCAGTTTTTTTCTTGACATTCAGAATTTTGACACTTTGGAAGGTTACAAGCCTTTCGTATACTGTCCCTCACTTTGGGTTTGTCTGGTATTTCCTCATGATTAGATCAGGCTACTTTTGGTAGGAGTATCGCAGAGATGATACCGTTTTGTGTTCTCACTGCATCCCATCAGATCTTGATTTGACCCATTACTGGAATTGGAATGTTGGTCACTTGATTAAGGTTTTGGTCAGGTTTCTTTACTATAAGGTTACTCTTTTTACTTTTGTAATTCATAAATTGGGCATCAATTTGAGACTATGTTTCTTAAAAAACTTCCACCCTAATGTTAATGTCCATTGTTATTTCTTGGATGAATTATTACTATAATGGTTGTCTAGTGATGATTTTATAATTCTATCATTCCTTTTCCATTTATTAGTTTGCATTCTATCCTAAGGAAGAAGTATTTCCTTTTCCCTATCTATTCATCCATTTATTTATATGTACCCATGTTATTCCATGGATTACTATCAGTATTTATTTTGATGCTTAAACTGTCCCAGATGTGAACGATGATATCCCCTTCAAGTTGGCTCTGCCCTTTTAATATGTTTCCATCTTGTATTTTCCCTTTCCCAGCCCTGGAGTTAGGCATTTCTTCGACAAGTTATGGTTCCTTTTAGCTCACTAAATGGTATTTAGAAACCAAGATCTGGGCATCTGGAATGCTCATTGCCATTAGGATGCTGTTGCTTCTCGGTCCTCTCAGTGACAGAGCTAAGGAATATATGTATGAATATACATACGAATATACACACATATTTATATCTGCACCTATATTTATATTTAAAACCACAATCACATCAGTATCTCCAATTCCAAAACGACACCACAGAGTTCATCTTACTTTTCTCCTCTTCCATATTTGTAATTCCCTCCTCTGACAGTAAGAAGCTGGCTCCCATCATCTTCACTGTATTTATTTCCTAGGTCAGTGTCCTCTAGATGTTAACCACTTTCCCATTGCTACAGCCACCATTCTTCCCCTACCAACACAGCCACCCTCCTCCAATCACACCACACTGAAAAGTTCCTCTTCTAGGAATGGACACCCTTCTCACCGTGTTGAGGCATCTCATTCTGGGCCACCATCACCCCAACCTCCAGCATGGAGGCCTACCTTGTGACTCCCACCTAATGACTTTTGGACTGAATTATTCAGGAAGGAAGAAAAGGCAGAGAGAAAGGAAGGTGCTCAGCTACTTTAATTATTACTAGTGAACATTAACTTGGAATACTCCCTGTGGCTCATCAGAAAATAGACGCCATTAGAAGAGAATGACCTAACCCTCTCACGACCAAATCCATAGCCTGCCTGCATCTATATTCATGAACTTGACCTTCCCTCCTATCACAATAGACAAACTGTGCCTATCTAAGACCGGATCCCCACCTCTTGGCCTGCTTGCTCTGAAACTTTTCACTGAATTTCTCTTCCTCTGGTTATTTCCACTGGCATACAAAACAGGCTAAAATATCCCCCGTCTTAAAAAGAAACCTCCCTAGAATCTCACAGCTCTTCCACCTACTTCTCCGCCTTTTAGTAAAACTCCGAAGTGCTGCCTCGTCTGTCTCCACTTCCCAAACCCATTCTTTCCTCAACCCCACTGTGACCAGGCTTTCATTATCACAGTCACCAAAACTGCTCATCAAGTAGCCTTCATGTCGCGCTGAGTCCAATGGCGAGATCTGTCTTCCTCTTGTTCGATCCATCAGTAGCATTTAACACAGCTGGGCAGGCCCTCCTCCTTTAAACACTTTCTTCCCTTGGCCTCCAAGTCAGCCTTGGTTTGTCCCTCCCAGCAATGCCCACTGTCCCATTCCCCTCTGCTCACTTCTCTCCTGAGAGCCATAGGGCTAGGCTATCCGTTCACTCCCTGGGTGAGCACAATCAGTGCCAAGGCCACACCATATGCCTCAATCTTCTATCTAGCCCCAGCGTTTACCTAACAGCCTACTAAGCATTTCTACTAAGAACTGTAATTTACATATTAAATGTAACATGATCAAAACTGAACCCTTCTCGCCCCCCCCCCACCACCCCAATCTTGCTAGTGTTGTGTCTCAGCCCCAGTAAATGGCACCACTACTGAGTTAGTTGCTCAGGCAAATCTTGGGCATCTTATACTTTTCCTCTCTTTCTCTCACTCCCCGGCCCCCATGTAATGCAATAGTCAGTCTTACTGGGTCTACTTTTATCTACAGATGTCCTAAATCTGATGACTCCTCACTTTCTCCACTGCTATCACCCTAGTCCAAATCAGCACCTCTTGCTTACATCGTTAATGTGATAAGTTTCCTACTATTCTTTCCTCCACTTTACCCAAACTTCAGATAATTCTTCATACAGCAGCCAGAGTTATCTTTTAGAGATGTAAATTAGATAAACTGATGACCCTGCATCAAACCTTCCAATGGTTTTTAATCACACTCCGAATAAAACTGAATTCTTACCATGGAGAAAGAGGTCCCTCCTCTTTAGACCCTGCCTACCTCTCTGAACTCATCTCCCAAAACCATTTGCCTTTTTTACTCCACTCAAGCCACAATGACCTCTTTGCTGTTCCCCAACACAACAAACTTACTCTTACCTCAGGACTTCTGTGCTTACTATATGCTCCCCAGCCTGGAATCCAGTCCCCACTACCTTCAAGAATCTGCCAAACTGTCACCCCCTTATAGCTTGTCTTCACCAATGAATCTTACATAGCACCCTCCTCCCCCCACAGCCCTATTCCATCTCCCTGAACTCTCTAGTCCTCGCCCTGCTTTAATATTTGCGTAGCCGTTTACTATTCCCTGACATTATGTTTACTGTACACCCCCCTCACACCCCACCCAGTGTAAACTCCAAGAGGCCAGGGCCTGTCTATAGTGTTGACCACTGTATCCCTGACCCCTGGGACAGTGCCCGGGGCACAACAGTAGACTCTGCTGCATCAAGGTGTGGATGATTCAAGCAATGCCAGTGTGGCATGGTACTGTGGCTGAAAACCACCCCTCCCGGGTACCAGAGCACAGCAGTGGTACGGGGAGACCCATAAGGTGATGAACAAGCCACTCCTATACTGAGGAGGAAGTTGTAAGTGGTTATATAAACTCAGGACAGTTCCTGAAAGAACATCACCTCACTGCAGATCCATAACTTGTTTTCTGCTTCTATACAACAATGTCTTTCTAACTTCACAGATATATTCATTTCCAGTGGAGGAAAATCACCTTCTGCCTTCGTTACTGAAATTTCCAAGTTCTGTGGTAAGCACCTGAGAGTGAGGAGTGTGGGCTCTTTTATTTTGGGTTCACATTTAACACGTGGATCCTGCAAAGGCATTTTAAGAACACTGAGGTAACTCAAAATCAACCCCCGCCAGCAGGTGAGCCAACACCCTGTTCACCCTCAGCTAGAGCAAAGTTGCCGTTGCTTGCTCTGCAGCCTGTCCTCTAAGCTTGAAATAAAGACACTGCCAGTTCAACTCTGTGTGGAATAATATTTTCAATGAATTTGTGGACAAGTTTCTGAGACTAGGGTGCACAGTACGTCAGGGAGATGCCAAGCAAAACTAAAATTTGCAGGCTGGACTGGTCTCTGGTTTGATGCTGACAGAGGAAAGCAGCCTGTGGCTACGAGATGGAAGAAAATGTCTTTAGCTTGTCTCTCAGACTGCACAGGCAGATAATAAGCAGGTGGTCCCAGGCGCTTGGCCCTCAACACCTATTTTATATATTTGCCAGGGATGGGGAGACAGTGAGCACAGCCTTTCAACCTGTGCTGAGGCCACTGCCAGGAACCTCGCAGCAGTCTGGCCCAGGGACACACCTGGCAGGGGCGGCTCCCCAGCCTGGGGAGGCCGTTACCTCACCAGGACCAAGTCTACGAAGGAGACGTGTGACCACAGCAGAGTGGTACCCTGCAACTTGGCCAGGGACCTCAGGCTGCCACATTTGCATTTAAAAGCCATTATGGAAATGTAATTTACTTTGAAGACAAGGTTATATTCAAATCACACTGCTCTCTCAGCAAAGTAACAGTGACCAGGAGAGGAAGAGGGGAGACTACATAGGGAACAAACAGATGAGGGAAGTTGAACTTTTCTGCAAGGGGAAACTCTTTGACGTGTACAGAGGCCTCGCCTAGTCACACTCACCTAAAGAGGTTTGAAGCACTTCATCAAATTGCGGTATAGCTATTTCCAATTTAGGTTGACTTGGTCTGAAGGAGTTTCAGGGACGGAACTTGACAGTTTGTTTTCAGTTTCTAACTTCCTTAACTGAAAAGCCATAAATATGGTGACCGTATGTTTTAAATCTAAACTGGGTTTAATACTGGACTGTCCCATAAATACAGGGCATATTATCACAATCTAAAGAAGGCTGTGGGGGGGGGGGGGTGTGCCTGGGTGGCTCAGTCAGTTAAGTGCCTGCCTTCGGCTCCGGTAGCGATCCCAGGGTCCTAGGATGGAGTCCCACATTGGGCTCCCTGCTCAGTGGGGGGGCCTGCTTCTCCCTCTCCTCCTCCCTTGCACTCTCTCTCACTGTCTCTATCCATCTCTCTCAAATAAATAAATAAAATAAAAAAAAAAAGAAGGCTGTGGGTCTGGGGTGTCTGGCTGGTTCAGTCACTAGAGCATGTGACTCTTGATCTTCGGGGTCATGAGTTCGAGCGCCACATTGGGCGTTGAGCTTACTTCAAAACAATAATAAGTCTGTGGGTCTATTTGGAAGGTTCAAAACAACTGATAGGAAAAGTGGAAGATTCTTTGTTTTGGATGACTTTACTAAAGCAATCAGCTGGGGGAGGGGGCATGGTCCTGCCAGGAATACTGAGCCTGGAAAAACATGGAGAGAGCATATAGCATGAAATATAAAACATATATATACAAAAGAGAAGGTACAGTGAGAAACCTAAGGGACTTGTACCAACTGGCAAGAGCAGCAGAACTAGAGTAGGAGTCCAAGATTCTGTACCCAAGATAACGCTCTCGGCACCCCTGTAATAATACCTCCCAGGAGCCGGCCCTGAAAGGCCAAGGAGGATGAGAGAAGTTTAAACAGACAGAAGCTAGAAGAGGAGAAACAGATGGGAAAGACAGAGAGAGGGGGAAGCAAAGAAATGGATGAAGACCTGGGGGAGTAGAACAGAGCAGTGACAGAAAACAAATGAATTAACTCATTCATTCAAAGTATTAGCTTTTCAAGAATATTAACTCAAAACAGACTCCTGGTTTTCAGTTCACTTGGTCTGAATCACAGTAAGTTACTGTTACCCTTTCAATTGTTTGTCATCTGCTCGAATTCTTAAATCTTGAAAGGGTCAGATCCTACAACTCACCGAAATGGGGTAAAGAGAATTATCCTGTGGGTTTCTGGCAAAAGCAGTTATACATGTGAGCTGAAAGATATCAAGCTAAGAACCACAGGTTCCCAGCTCCTAAGCCAGAGAAGCTAAGGCCATCTGGCTGCTTTTTCAGTTCTAAGCAAAATACAACTCAGAGCTACAGAGTCTCAATGGTTGACCAGTAGGCCACAAGCATCTGGCTTTTAGCACTCCATATTTGCTATTAATAATGATTAGCCAATAGTTTTTTAAACCATCACGTTAGCAAGTCTTCTGTAATAAATTACTGACTTTTCAGAGAGGACTTTGTACTGGTCTGACCCAGCTGTGTTCTAGAAGTTCCCCAGACATTTGCTTAGTGTGACCAGCTTTCAGGATACTTTATTCTTCTGGGTTTCAAGAGCTAATCTATTGTGGTTCAAGGTCTGCTCTACTTCATGGAGAAACTGATCGGAGCATGTCACTCTCATGAGACTCATAAATCACAGCGTTATTCCCAGGCAGCTGTCCTAGAGTCAACAGTGATCTGAAGAGAGCAGTGATGTAGTCAACAGTGAGGTCTCCAAAGGTAGAGAAAAGGCACCATCTCACCCTTTTATTTCCCCAAAGTGCTGTCTTTCCCCTCATACCCATCATGTTTATCAGAATGATAAATTGATAACCTGACAAACCACCCTCCCATTCTCATGTATCTAACCAGCTTGAAATGCCTCATGCTTCCAGTGCTGCATTTCTCTGCCAGCGACAAGACTGGCAGCCTGGGATGTGCCAAGTTCTTGGCTCTCAATTGCAAAACAAAACAGTATAGGAGGGAATTTGTGAGTTAGCTGATTTGCAAACACTACAGCAAGTCACCGTGTAAACACTTGTTTTTGTGTACCTATTATTTCTCCCAGGCAGTTACCTGGATGCCATCCTGACAGTGGCCAAATGTACTGCTCAAGTTACCTTGCTTCCTTCATTCACACTTAAGAGAGCTCAGCTTATTTTGCACCATTAAAAAACAAAGACAAAAACAAAAAAAACCTTCATTAAACAGTAATCACAGAGCCTCTCGGTTAATTATGGAAGGAGAATCACCAACATCACTCAGAATCAACATCAGGTCCACAGGTAAATGCCATTCAAACGGGGCCAGCTCAGGAATTAAGAAGCCACACTTACATATACAGGGATTGGTTGAAATTTCCAAGCACAAGTTCATCCTGGTTCCTCTAAAGTAAAATGTAATCTGGGTATGTGGATATTCTTTCCATGCCCCCAACTCAAAATACCAGTCTACTGAATGATCACACAAACCAACAACATCATATACTGGGCCTGACTGGATGTATGTAGAAAGCATTGTGACTCTTCGCTGGAAGTCTACAAGGCAGGTTCTTCAATTTTCCATCTATTTACGGTTGAAGAATGAGAAGATCGGTATTGTTAGATGACTTGTTAGTCCCAAATTGGTAAGAAGCAGAGACACAATCTGAATACAGACACTCCTTATTCCAAAGCCTGTATTCTTAATCATTTTGCTAAATTCTCTCTCTGTGTGTATCAAAATAAAAATGGAATAAAACTTCTACATGACAGAAGCTATTTAGATGACATCACAGAGCACTGGCATTTTCTTCTCCATGTATACCCCAGAAAGAACTTTCCATTCAGCTTTAGTGTAAATGCTAACTTCCAACTTACCAAAATCAAGGGTTGAAGCACCAATCCTCTGGTAGAAAAATAAGTTATAACCAAGAAATTTCAATGAAATTGGAAAGAGGAAAAACTGCAAGGGTTGCTTTTTTTTTTTTTTTTTTTAACATTTTCGTAGTACTTCACGGTCATACATTCCTAACCAAGCTTATCTAGTCTAGTTCTTGCCCCAGGCAGGGTGATTTAAGTCATCCCAAAGACAGAAAGGTTCAGGCAATTTGTAGAGATCTTACGGAATCCTACCTAGCTGAGAGGCAAGTTCTAAGTATCTCTTGCCTGTCTGAGGCTCTGCAAAGTGCTTTGGAGCTTTTTAGAGGAAAGGTATGGCCCATGTGCAAATTAATAACAATATAAATCAACTCAATTTCCATATGCATAGCCATCTAACCCAACGAAAGGAATACACGAGGCCCCAGGCTGCAATGCCAGTCTTCTTCGGAAAATATATTTATTATTAATAGTGAGTGCAGTAAAGATGTCAGTATTCATGATCAAGAAGAGGTGGTATAAGCCAAGGTTGCCTTTATGTTGATAAAAAATGCCTTATTTCACTTGTAATCATAAACATTATTCCAGTAAAAGAGGTACATTTTTCTCTCCGTTTTGTCTTACTTATATGATCACCATAATAAGTTAAAATGAAGTAGCTCTTATATAGTCAAGGGAGAAAAGCAAAAAGAGAAAACCAAAACACCAGAGCCTAGACGATTGCACCCAGCACTGCTGGGCTGAGATGGAGGTTTGGTGCCCTCTCCCCGCCCCCATCCCAACCCCCAAAGCCCAGCTCTGCTGGAATGAAGATTCACCCAACCCTGGAGCTTGGTGAGAAGAGAAAGCTGAATAGAAAGTTAAAAAGGTAGAAAGGTCTGCCTTTCTCTTTTAATCATCATGAACAGGGTTGACTAACACTGCAGTGTGTCCTTGCTGGCTGATACCTGATCTAGGCCTTGGCTTTTCAAACTGCAGTTGATCAACTGGGATATGCTTCAGCTGAATCTGCTCTTTGGTGCTTCTCTTTAATCGTCTTCTCCTTAAATGGGTTACTTTCTTACTAGGAAAAAAAAAATGTTCCGCCTCTGGAATTAACGTTGAGGAGTTCTGCTTGTTCTAAAAGTTGACTTTATCCTCCCTTCTCAAGCATGCTCTGCAAGAGAAACAGAAAACATGAGTTTTAGCAGCAGAAGGCGAGATCCCCAGAATGGCAATAACTATTTAGTATCATTTGTATTACTTTTCAAAGATCTACTCAAAAACACATAAAACAAGGTGTATGCGCTTCTTGGTCTCAAAATATTATTACTTTTAATGAACACCACTGCTTAATCATGTATAATCTCCAAATGACCCCACCCCCACCCCCGCCACCATACCAAGCTGAACTCAAGAGTGAGCATGGCATGGATCACTGGGGGGTGTGGACATGTATGCTCTCCACGAGGGGCATTTGGAAATGTGTGGGAGTATTTCTGGTAGCCACAGGGACTGGGGTGAAGCTACTGTCATGGCAACAGGGGTGGGGGGTGGGGTGGAGTAGAGGTTAAACCCCAAAGGCTCCGAGAGGGCAAGAATCTCTCCCAGAAACCTCTGCCCACTCCAGGCAGAACACAGATGTTCATGAGCTTGTAATGCTGGATGGAGCTACAAAGATACGTATCTATTCTGAAATTGCTTTATTTTTGTGACTGGGGGTGTGTGGGGAGGGTAAACAGGAAGAGTTCTCAACTATCAGAGTAGAACTCTATAACTAGCCAGGGCAGGGGATATATTCTCTCCATTCTCAGGAATCTTTAAAAGACAAAAAGTGATGCTTTCCCCTTTTGATTTGAAATTATTCAGGAAGAGGCAGCTAGGTCAGGCCCAAGGTTGCCTATAGTTCATCTGTTCACACCCTTTCAGCCATTTATTCACCCAGCTCTTAAACTGAGCTCCTACTAGGTTAATCATTGTACTGAATGAGGTGCTATGGGGAAACCAATACACAGGCCCGTGGAAAATTAAGGCATAATATAATGTAGTAATTCGCTATTTTTAAAAAATACTTGCTAAATATATGCTAAAAATTAATTTTACTGAATAAGTAATACATACACACAGTATAAAATTCAAGATAAACAAAAGAAAAAAGTAATTTTTTTCCTCCCTTCTGTTTCCCAGTTTCTTGGGTATCGTTCCAGAGTAGGTAATAGTTCAAAAGACGAGTTGTTCTAACTTGTTCAGAGGAAGAGAACTCTCTAGAACTGGAGTGGTCAGAGGAGGCTCCTAATAGGACCTTTCAGACCATCTCCCTGAGTCTTTCAGAATCTAGATAGAAGGACCAGGAGTGGGCTGGGGAGGGGTGAGGGCAGGAAGCAGCAGCAAGGATTCAGAGGTAGGAGCAATCCCAGTATGTATGGGGGGCAGAGGAGAAAGACCAGCCTAACTAAAGGAAAGGGTGTATCAAGGATGTACCAAGGAAAAGAGTGTCCGAAGGGCCCAGAGTGAAAGCCCATTGGCTTTCTGGAAAAAACCTGCTGGTCTCTGGAAAAAACTTGGGAATCCAACACATGTCTTTAAACAGGAAAATGTCATTTAGGAGGGTTACCCTTCATCCTTGGCATAACGGATCCAATAGATGAGAGTCTGGAGGCAAGAAGACCAGGGCAGAGGCAGATTAGGAATCAAGGGTGGGAATGAGAAATAGAGCCATAAAAGACCTGGCTAGAAAAACAGAGGTGGTGAGACCTAAGGTATGGTGATCCTCAGTGACAGGGAGAATGGTGGTGTCACCAAGAAAAATGGAAAAGTCAGGGGGAGGAGTCAGCTTGGGAATGAGGGAAAGGACTTAAGTTTTGGGTGTATAAGAAATCCCAGATGGAAATGTCTAGAAGGAAGTTACAGCCTTGGGAAGAGATGTCAACAGTCTTTAGAGATAAAGATTTAAAGCCAAAAGATAAAGAGAAATGATTGAAATAATAGGGCAGAACGGAAAGAGTGGAAGGACAAGTAAGAGAGCGTGTTTGGTGACAAAGCACAGGACAGGCACATACCCCAACTTAGCCATGGTTATAAGCGGCTACGAAGTCCATGTACATAGGGCACAAAGGACCAGATACAAAAGCAGGCAAACTAGTTTAGAGAAAACACACACAGAAATGGTCACAAGAGATGATACATTCAAGGAGGAAGTAAATTAGAAAACCCAGGTGCATCTAGAGAAAAAAGGAAAGACAACGCAGATAAAGCAGAAGACTTTGCTCAGCAGAGTTGTCTTAACAGAACAAACACCACAATGTGAGATTTCTCTCAAACCCATCATTCACATATGCTCTGTATTTGTTGGAAAAAATGAAAATTGAGCACCTACGATGTAAGAGTCAGACCAGACAATGTCCCAGTATCATAGTGTCTCATTTATCCTCTTGTGGCTTGATCTGTGTGAGACAACAACCGTGTGTCCAGTTATTTGGACAGGAAATGATGAATTCCAGACATATAGACCATCTCACCACATTATATGTTAATACAAAATAGAAGTCAGTATAAAGTAGATTTATACTTGGCCCATCTGCACTTAGTTACTAAAGAAAATTATAAGTTTATGAGTGATGCCATTTTGCATTTTGGGAGTTATACACTCACTACTTTCTTCAACATACCAATGGGAACTTTAAGCTATTATTTGCCTGATCAAGATTACATGGCTGTGCCTTATTCTATAGTTTAGGTCTTATGGTTATGATAGCTATGTGTCACATGTTGCAAAATAATCCATAGTGACCACAATACAATTAAAGCAATAAAAAGTGTTTTTTTTTTTTTTGAGAGTCTAGGGAATCTTTTTACTATTCTTCTTTCTGTAACCCCAACCAAATATATAAGGGTAATTTTCCAGCCAGATTATATAATGTTAAGAGTATCACACTCTCTTTAATCTTTGAGGTAGACAAGCTAGGCCCTGGCTGGTTTGAAGATCAGTGGGCCAGTCTAATGAAAAGATTAACAGAACACTTCTGAGCAAATATAAAACACAGAGAAATCACTACATTCACAGAATAGCCTGCTATATGTATTAAAATTCTGATTTTCAAAGATAGCACAACAGTTCAGCTAATGCACAGGGGCTCCTTGAAGTCACAGGAACAAGGGAAGGCTCAAGGCCAGTCTATACCCATGTTGTAAACTGCACTCAGTTGCCACCAAAGGGTGGCACAGGTGATACAAAACCTCTTCACTCAGTCAAAGACATTAATAAATACGTCAAGCTGAATTAAAAAAAAAAAAAATCGGCAAAATACTCTGTTATTACTCTTCTAACTATGCAATAAAACCTACTCAAAACCCAGGCCCAATGACCTTTGGCTGGAGGGATGCTGAGGCCTGGAAAGGTCTGTGTCATTTAGTGTCACCTTATAGGTTCTCCCACAGTCTCTGTATCAGTTCTGTAAGTAGCTGCTTTGGGGCTGAATTTCAACACTGTATAAATTTAACACTGCATAAATTAACATAGGAAATTCCCCAAAGAATCAGGGAGAAGATCTGCAAGTTATAAAAAATTGCTCCCTTCATTTAAGGAACTGCTAACACTTAATCTTAATGTGGAGAAAGAAATTCCTTGCATTTGCTCATTATTCACGTACAGGGGGCCTGCAGAAACCCCTTTTATGGGGGTGCCTGGGTGGCTCAGTCGTTAAGCGTCTGCCTTCGGCTCAGGTCATGGTCCCGGGGTCCTGGGATCGAGCCCCGCATCGGGCTCCCTGCTCCGCGGGAAGCCTGCTTCTCCCTCTCCCACTCCCCCTGCTTGTGTCCCCTCTCTCTCTGTCTCTCTCTCTGTCAAATAGATAAATAAAATCTTAAAAAAAAAAAAAAAGAAACCCCTTTTATGAAGAGCTGGGTAAATTGCCAAAAGGAGAGAATGGCTCAGGCATCCGTACTGCTCCGTCCTCTAGTGTCTCTCTGATTCCGGCCACCGAGGAAGGAACGACTGGTGGCTCACAGTATCAGACAAGAGCAGGGCCTCTGAAGACCACAGACTGCCTGCCATTTCCATTTATTAAAATGATCTTCACTGTTTTCCTCAAATATTTTTGTTACACAGTAATCTCATCAACTGATTTTTGAATTATAGCTTTCTTGAAGGGGTTGACTATCAGAGCCATGTGTCAGCTACTGGATGTCTCAATGTATTGAAGAGGAATTACGGCAACCCTGGGTTGCTAAACAATCATCACAAAGAGAAAAACATACTTTTTTTTTTTTTAAGATACTATTCAGAGTGCTTGTCTCTGAGCTCACCCAGCATCTTGCCAAGATTTCAAAAGCCCTAACAAAGCTGAGTATGGAAGCAGGAGGGTTTACGGGGGAGAACTGAAATGGGAATGTGTCTGGGTGTACCTGAGTTTTTCCCAAGGAGGGACATGAAAAGTGGGGAGAGTAAAAGACAAGGGAGTGGTGAAGACACAATGAGGAGAGGAGAGACAGAAACAAAAGTAATCAATAAATTCAATTTAGGAGGAGCACAAAGAGAGCTTTGCCTGTGCACCAAGCATGACTCCTGACCACCTGCAAATCTGATTAGCTAACTTCCTGTGTTCTCGCTGTCTCTCCCTGGACAGCCAGTGCTGTTCTCTATGCTCCCTGCTTTATGCCTGGATCTGTTTCATACCTTCTCTGACAAATGCTCTGTGTAATATTCAAATTAAGTTACAAGTAATTAACTGTTTACACAAAATGCTGCAATAACAAACAAAACACGAACATATTGCAGCTCTAACTCTTGAAGGATAAGCACTAGAAAAGAAATGCCTATTAAGAAAAAGGAGTCTATTACCATTGTAATATTTATTCTATTAAACCCAAATTAAAAAAAAAAGAAAATGTCATAGAGCAATGATTACTCTCAGAGGTTTTAAGGGTTCCCTATGATAGAAGAGGCTGATAACACATGTAAAAGTTTGGAATTCAGTTTGCTTTGATGTGACTCCAAGTCCGAAGGGCCACCCCACTGAAGGACGGGAAATGTATTGTGGAACACGAACATGTCATCCTGAGTATGAGCAGCCCAGCTGGGCCATTAATAAATGTCACTAGGTGATGATGATAAAGAAGCCTTTGAACACAATAAAAATATGTTCCCATAGGTCTTCCCAGAATATTAACCTTCTTGATTTATCTCTGTGCTCCCTGAAGGTGGGTGTCTGTGGACATCAGAAGCAAACACATCAAGAAAGGGGCCCCTGTGGTCACTCAGGAGAGGGAAACAGGGTGACTGGAGTAGCAGAGCCAAGGGAGGGTTAGTCACAATTGTGAGCTGGCCAGGGGACCGTGTTACCTTGGTTCAATACCTCTTTCCTCCCTCCCACCCATGAAAACCAGGCATGGCTCCTCACCCAGGGGTACCTACAATTTCAAAGGAGGCAACAGGAGGGGAAAAAATAACTTCTTTTTAAGGGGCTCCCACCCTCTGTCCAAGACCTCTTCCAATTTGTTCCTGAGGCTGAAACACAAGTTCCCAGGGTCTGTCTGATGAGACCTCTGCCAGATGGCTCAGACCTGAGAAGCAGTGACAGGTAGTGGCAAGTCCTCAACTCCCGAAAAGGGAAAACAGAGACTTAGCAGGGTCTCTGAAAGATCGAAGACCTCTAATCCAGGTTAGGCCAATGGGCTCTAGAGTATGTCTGTCAAACTCTTGTGCACAGAGTTACTTGGGAAATTTGTTGAAAGTTCAGATGTCCCAGTCCAACCTTAGACCTTCTGAACCATAATCTCCAGGGATGGGGCCAGATGTGTGCATTTCAAATATGCTCCCCAGCTGATTCTGATGTTCACCCATGTTTGACAGCTGATATTACAGAAAACAGCACGCTGGGTTTGGCATCAGGAATGGGCTATTCTGGTTTGGACTCTGTCCCATAAACAGATCACTGACCCTCTGTGAGTGCAAATTTTTCCAGGTGAAAAGATGGGATTAGGTCACACGATCTCTAAGGTCTGTCTAGCTCTAACAGCCTATGACTCTGTTCAATCATTTGGATGTAATTTATAATTCATTTGAAAACAATGACAAAATACAGCTTGCTCTGGCACTGGGTTGTTCTTTCAAGAATGCTGATTTCTAAAGCAACAATGACGACTGTGTTTTTAGACCTTCTTCACACTTAGACAACAGGGAGGTATTTGAGACCTCATCTAACACAAACCCAGATCACAGGGGAGATAAAATGCAATGTCCTTAAGAAGGCTGACACTTCCTGCCATAGAAAATCCCTCCATATGCCCTGATCTTAGTTCAGGTTTTCTATTTTGGGGGTTACCCATGGACTGGAAGTATCATTTCCATTTTGGAAATGAAGAACTGAATGCACTAGCATTGGGCTGAAGTAACTTCATATTAAGATCTAGCTTCATTTACCAGGGTCTTGACCTCACGCTCTCCACTACCACTTGGTGACGTTCTCATCTCCCCAACGATACCAGCAGAAAGCATAGGCCTAAGGTAGGCACTGCCTCGCTTACAAGATGTCCTCATTTAGATCCCTCCTTTAACTGAGCTGCTTACTTGGCTATTGACCCACTGCTCCCTTGTTGATTTAAACTTCTATGATGGTTTACCTTCTCCTGACTGGCCTCTGTCATCTGACTCTAGGCTCCACACTGACCTCTGTCCTTAGGCATCTCCTGGGTCTGGCCCTTGCTTTTAGTCCCAGGCCCTCCTTGGCTCTTCTGATGTGGCTTCCTGCTCTGTCTCTACACTCCCTTACCACCCACGATCCACGGAGGATAGATGAAAGCCACTGTAGAACAGGGGAGCCTAGGGCTGGCTAGAGGTAGACAGCCTACATTTTCTAATGGAGTTTATTAGCTGGCAGGCTACATTCTGCCAGGCAGTGCTGAAACAGCTGTTTCTCAGTACACTGCCCTTGGAGAAACTGTTTTTACCCCCTCCTAGTTCATTCTGCCACTTTGGATTCCCTGGGGCTGTCAGGAGCATCAGCTTCAAGGAAAGGCGATATAGCTGTGGGAGGCCAGGCAACACACAGGAAAACCAGAAGTACAAGTTTAAGGCGGACAGAAAAATCTAAGAGGCAGAGGCACAAGTGCTGGAGGTCCCCAAAGCAGGGGTGCTGCCTACACTAGAGATGCCTCTTGACTGAAATGTGCTCAAAGACGTGCGTCATGTTCCTGTGCACACAAACTCTTGCTCTCATGCATGGAAGTAGAATTAGTCCCACAGCATCACAGCTGGAAGGCCCTCAGGGATCACCTAGTTCAAACCCGTAATTTAGCAAAGAAGAAACTGAAGCCCAGGTCACCATGACTAGATTGGAATGTTACCTACAGTATTTCCCCAAAACTCTACCTTCCAGGCAACAAAGAATGTTTGCCCAGAATCCAGCCAGCTTTTGTACTATCCTGTCAGCAGCAGGGTTGGGAAAAGAGTTGGAATGCTTCGAGTTGCCCTTTAAGCATGCTACCCGCCAAGCAGCCAGATGCTGCAAGAAAATATCAGGGCAGTGGGATGTTCAGGGAATGGAGCAATGCAGATCTGAGAGGGACCCTTTCTCTATCCTTTCCCCACCTTTTGATAAAAAAACTTGGGTACATTTTGGTCCACTAGTGGCAAATATCCCTGGCTTCCCATTTCTCTCCCACCTTCTGTAGTCTCCTGTTAGGTAGGTGAACCAAGATCTGAATAGGAATCAGGTTTTCATGGTAAGAACAGGTAATTCAATCGTGGGGAGTTTATAGAAAGCTATGAAGCTAAGCAGATATGACAAATAAAAGACACAGTCTATCAATCGATGTCCTCCTACATTTTTAAAAGCCGTACCTCATACAGCTAGCCAGTAGCTTTTAAGTCTTAGAAATAATAATTACAGCAATTTATTACCTCTTTACCCTTATGAAGAATACATAACTTAATATACTGGAAGTAACAGTCTACATGTCTCCTATCAACCCACGAGGAATTTAAGAATAGCTGAAGAAAGACTGATATGAGTAAATGGATGAAGAAAGGAAAAACAAGGCTAAGGAATAACCGGAGATTTTCCAATCAGCAAAATCTATTAGTCTATAGAACAGTGCCTCAAGGGAACCAGTGAAAGCCCGATCTTATGAGTCATTTAAAAGTGGAGTGGATTTGGTTCTTGGAATTATTCCAAGGGGAAAACTCTTGCACTATGCCGGAAATGGACAATATGACCTAATGGGTTGTTGTCATGTTGACCATTTTCTACATTAGCATGTCTAGATGGTTCTCTGGATTTAACAAAGGAACACAGAAGGGAAGCTGACTGGTCAGGACGGGCTGCAACGACGCTCAGAACCACTATACAGCTGAAGCCCCTTCTAACAACGGGCAGAGTCAGGGGTCACAAGGTTAGACAAACTTCACACTGAGAAAAAGGGAAACGTGGTATGAGAGGAAAAGTGCTCAGGAAATGCTGGTATCAACCCCCTGTGGCCATTTTGGTGTGGTCTTAAAAGAGGGCACCTTAAAAGCTGAGCTGCACCTTTGTCCATGGCCTTTATAATCCCACCTCCCTATTTATTACCTTTAGTCTCCATTACGACTTAATTTGATATTCATGCTTTTCTCTTCACTTCATGATCATCGTTGACATTTTCTCTCATTGCCTTATTTCTGTATTAGTGGATAATGGCTGTCTCTTCTCACAACCAACTCAAAAACTAAACACCATTAATTTTTTTGTTTTTACGGTAGGTATATTTTGGTTTAGTTGTTACATTTACCATCATGACTTCCCTGGGTTTCAAGTCTCTCAACTGTAAAACCATGAAAATAAAACCATCTCTATTTACATCTCAGGTTGTCATAAAAACAAGCGAGAGAATAAATGTGAAATCACCTGGAAATCTAAAGTACTATAGAAATACAAGGTATTATCGCTTCTTGTTTTCTTGCCCATTACAATGTTGCCCATCTTAGGGTAAAAATACTTTGTGGACAGTTATCTTTGTATTATTACCTGGTGTTATATGCTCCCTAATATTTGAATATATGAGTTGTGAAAACAACAGGTACCTCAAAACACACTTCACGGGAAGGATATTAAATTATGTTGCAGATTGGGGCAGGGGGGTCTCTTTTGGAATCACTAGTAATAATTTGGCGCTTTGGGATGATCTGTTTAGTGGTTTCAACATGAAATAACACAACTGAGGGAAGAAGGAAAAAATAAGATTTACCAAATACTTTATATAAATGTAATCCCCACAATACTGGGGATAACATCACCCTAATTCGGAGAGAAAAATCAATACCCAAGGTCACAGAGTTAGTAAAAGACAAAGCTTCAATACAAACCCAGATCTGCCCAATTTGAATTCCCTACTGCACAGTGTGGCATATTTGATGTTGTTACAAAGTAACTTTGTTTTATTCTATAAATATATGCCACTGATAGCATGGGGCTAGGTGCAAACAATTCAACAAAACCCAGATAGGGTGAAGTCGAAACTCCATACACAACATTGCAGTTGCCAGTTTGGTAATGTTACAAATCACACTGTGCAAATAGGCATGTTTCTCAGACACCAGCATAGAAACATACACTTTGTCACAGCCGTTCTTTGCACTAACTACTACCCCCTCCTCAATTGGCACTAATATCAAGTTAGAAAAATCTATGAGTCAGCTTGCAGGTCCCAGGTGCTTCAGTTAGTATCAGTATTAAAGGTTCGGACTTGTTAAGAGCATATCAGAAGCTGTCTTTGACAAATAAAGTGTACTAAGTTAACATTAGCAACATTACTTCTACCAAAGACCTTTAAAGAAAAGAATCACTGGCATGCTACTAGGAATTACACAGTTGGAGCTACAAGCAAGAAACAGAAGAAAGCCTCAAGCCACTAGGCTTTTAAAGAAAACATGGGCTTTTAATAAATCTTGATTATGTTTTTTTCTACTAGTGTTGATGTTACTTTCCAGCTACACAGACAATAACCAATCCTCCCATAAATACCAGAAATTTATAGAGTGTTAGAAATTTACACTAAGTGGTTTTATTGTAACTACAGCAAATTAGACTGCAGAAAGGCATGCTGTGTAACTCAAACACTAGATTTAGTTGAGTCAGAAGGTCAACTCTAGGGAGTTTGTCAGCAGAAAGAATCAAGGTTTCTAACAATTTCTGTCTGTCAGAACAACCTACATCCAACTGTTAAGTCAGTTAAATGCTAGGCAATTATGTGACCTGCCAGAACTGATCATTTGCTTCAGGGTTTATCATTAGCTTTCTAAAGCACGTGAATTCGAGAAAACACATGTCCTGTGAACATCGAATTATTCTGGAATGGGGGGAGGGTCAAAAGAAGAGTATGGCTGCGGTACATAAAAGTGATGGAAAGTGTTGCCTAAATCCCATCTCTGGCCTCCCTTTCCCTGCTCAATCCAGTGGGCTCTACCAACTGGTAGAAGACTGAATGGAACGCAAAAGGTGGCTTTTTGTTTTAGCTTTCTGTTTGTTTTTTGTGTTTCTAAACCAGGCTCTCTGCACAACTACTTGCTGCTTATAGACCCTAAGCTGTTGGACCCTTAACTTGTATCCTTCCTCTTTGCTGGCTTTGAGTATTGGCCCAGAAATACGGGACAATGGCCTTCAGGACACAATTATCATAAAGGACAGAAGTTTAAAGCAACTGGAAAAAAATATTGTTTTAGTAAGAATCTTTTTCTTTCTTGCAAGTAAATGAGGTAAACACAAGGAGAATATGGGCTCTTCCCACAACCAGCTGGATGGAAGTTGATTACTAACTAATGGACTTGTTATGGCAATTTTTAAATTTTTTATTGTTATGTTAATCACCATACATTACATCATTAGTTTTTGATGTAGTGATCCATGATTCATTGTTTGTGCATAACACCCAGTGCTCCATGCAGAACGTGCCCTCTTTAATACCCATCACCAGGCTAACCCATCCCCCCACCCCCTCCCCTCTAGAACCCTCAGTTTGTGTTATGGCAATTTTTGATGATGACGACTAGTTTGGCTTATAAAGCTCTTCCATTAACATTAGCCTATTCAGTCCTTATCTCTGCCCCATGATGCTGGGCTTGCTTTCTCCTGGTGCCCCCGTTAACAGGGCCTGCACACCCACCTGTTTGGCCTGATTGACACAGCGCATGTACTGGCTGGCCAGAGCAGAGCAGCTGAGGGTCTGCTGGGTATTCTGGCGGTAACACTGGAGAATTTTGGCCTGCAGATCAGCACAGACAGGATGAAACTCATACCGCCTAAAAACAAAAACAGGAACCAGTGAGACAAACTGTCTTCAATCAGAATGAAGATCAAGGCTAAAGAGTATATAAAACATTAAATAAGATATAAATGTTGCAAGTATAGAAAAAAGTTTCTAAAAATGATTTCTATGAAATCAGTTCCAGTAATTGATACCACCATGAGCCTCTCCGGACACTGTAACATTCCCAGCCAAACATATACCTAAACCAGGTGAATGGTGCCAATACTCTTCAGCCCAGTCAGCCAAATCAAAAACCTGAGAGCCCTAACTTCTCTCTTTCATGCCCACAACCAATAGGTTGCAAAGTTCGAGATAATGCAGTATGGTTCTCTTTCTCTATATTCACTGTCATTACATTAATTCATAATCACTTTTATCCTGGAATCAGGCAAAGCCCTCTAATCTTTTAGTTTTTGCCTCTTTACTCCTGCCTTCCAGAAGGTTCTTTCTAACACATATTATCTGAGACCGTATCTCTCCCTACTGCTTTCTAAACAAAATGCAAGGTCAACCAGGCAAGTCCTTCTGGATCAGGTTTCCACCTACTCTTCAGCCTTCATTCCCTAATTGCTGCAGCCTCACCAAACCACTTTCAGGGTTTGATCTATACATGTCCCTTCATGTCTTTGTTCATGCTTCTCTTGATCTTGGACATGCCCTGTACCCAAACTCCCACCCATTCCTATATATCCAGAAAATAAGTACTCATCTTTCAATATTTGAGCTAGGTATTGAAGTGTAACCTTCTCTA
The DNA here is from genome assembly GCF_009762305.2 of Zalophus californianus. Classification (NCBI taxonomy): domain Eukaryota; kingdom Metazoa; phylum Chordata; class Mammalia; order Carnivora; family Otariidae; genus Zalophus; species Zalophus californianus. The sequence continues at coordinate 86,398,809 of NC_045606.1, forward strand.
GACAGCTTCACTAGCTCTCCATTGAGGGTGGACTCTACTACTCTCTTTTTGGCGACCCCACTGACCCTGTATGAGCTTCTTCTGCCACTTCTTTCACCTTCCACTTAACACTGACTACACCATAACCTGGTGTAATTTACTAGCCTACATCTACTAGGAGGCAAATCCCAAGAAGTAAAGACTGTTATAGAAGTCATGCAATAAACTACTGAGAATACAAATGCATGGAGAAAAAACATTTATTAATTTTCTGGGCTAAAATTTTACTAATTATACTTACAAATCTCAGATTTTAGTTAGATTTGCTTTCTGTGAATATGCAGTACCAAACATAAATGCCTCCAAAAATCTTAAAATATACACTTGAAAGATGATAATAAAATCAACCAAATGAATTATACCAATGAAAAGGAAATATCCTTGTTAAGATGGTAGAGGAACTTGAATTATAAGGACTAAACATACACAGAAAAAATACATAATATTATCACTTTTAATCTAGGAATTCATATTTTTCAAATTAGTTCTGTTTAGTACAAGAGGCTTCCAGTCTTTCATATCAGTTCTTTTTTTGCAATTTAAATTTTTTATTTCTGTAGTGATCTTGAAATAGCATTATTTTATATTAAATGGATTCTAAAAAAAAAAAAAAACCCTAGAGAATATAGGGGGAATATTTCTCATCAATAAGGAAACCCCTGGGTGACGATTTGTCTCATTCCTTTTATCCAACACACTAAGCTGATACATATTTTGCTTGTACAGAAAACTGAAATGGAAACCATGTTACTGGTCCCTGAGGGAATTTACTTCTTACTACCTTCTAAGGAAAGTAGACATACAGGGGAAAAAAAAAATAATCCCACAAATTTTACATTACATCCCTTTTACTTTTTCATTCACTACCTTAATGCTCTGCCAAATACCTAAGAACAGAATTTATATCCAATCCCTGGAGTTTCCATTCTCCCTAAGATTTCAAAGTTCATTATGTCTATGAATTTTTTTGGACATGGATTTCCCTAATTCCCTTCCATGAACATCAGCATCTAAAGGGAGTTAGCTAGGCTTCGAAAAGCAGAGGCAGAGACACCACACACTGATTATAGCAAGATACACATCTGGGTAAATACTGAATAAAATATAATCAAGCATTCGGTCAGCTGAACCCAGCAAGTACATGACTAATGCCGAGGATCATTCGTGGGAAAACAGGGTTATGCTCCGTCCTAGTGCTGAGGACCACGATTCTCCGACCACATCTTCGATTTCAAGGCAAAGGAAGGAGGATGGGGAAAGACGACGAGAACAATCCCGACCTTCTCTTCAGCTCTTCCCATTAACATTCAGGGAGAAGACTGTGAAGAACGAGCTTCCACACACCACACGTCGTAAAGAAGAGGGTTTTTTTCTTTAAAAAACTATTTGTGATGGAATAATTCATCCAATACTATGAACTCCTTAGAAAGAAGTAATTTAAGCTGTATATAAACATTTACCGAGTTGAGCTGTTAGTCATGTAAGTTAATGTCCATGAGTCATTTATGATTTGAAATGTGTCAAAATATACTTTTATCACCACAAATCAAGACTGCTCACTTCCAGGGTCCTTGATTTCCTGTCTGCTAGTCTGGTCTATGTGTGTGTGTCCACACACACATCTGCTGAAATCCTTTTCGTATACATTTCAATGTGTACTGATGATTAGATAGTAGAAATGGGGGGAACAGGGGTGGAAATCAGCATAATTGTCTCCCAGTTGCTGGAGTAGACTCTGGTACATTCTTCTTGGATTAATCTGTAAGGGCAAAGCTCTGCCTCCGTATTGATCTGCAATGCTTGTTATGCTACTCTAATGCACTGTTTTCACTCTGGGAAAATGCTAAATGAGATTACTGTCCACCATTAGAAGGCCATAAAACACAAGCCATGGCACCTTCCATTCAGGAAAAGGTTTAAAGGCATTTCCAATATGCATTATGGTAAGCTCTCCATATAGCCACTGAGTCAGCAATTGATTTCTATTGACTGCTTTCCTTCCTGCTGATGGAAAAAGCCACTACTAGGCAAAAATAACAAGAGGGCAGAATTTCAAGATACCTAAGAAGGAAAATTAAATCTTAGCTGCAAGAGACACTTAAACAATTTAATCTTTGCATGAAAATAAGATTAAAAAAGGCAATGGTGAATGAGAAATGTAAGACAAAGACGAAATACAAATCTGGAGAACTCGAAACAGTAATAGAGAAGAGATAGAACAGTAATCCAAAAATATACTTGGCAAAAAGGAATTGGTGGAATAAAGTCGATACTTGAAAATATATATTGATGAAAAACAAGAAAAAAAACCCAGTTTTGTGGTCACTTGAAATGACTGGGATTTTGATGTGTCCCACCACGTATCTTTACGCCCCTCTTCACTTCCCTTTTCCTTCCTGGACTCTACACTCTGTTCCCTTCCTCCTCCCCTCACTCCCACAAGCACCACCAGCAGCTGCCTTCGCCCTTCCTACTCCACCCCACAGTGGCACTGAGGACCAAGGGGGTTGATGACTGTATTCAGCGAGAGAACTGGAAAGCCAAAGACCTGAACAGAGAATAAAATCACTCCTGGTAAGGCATTCTGTAGCTGGTGAAACCATCTTTGCTAATGTTTAATGCTAAATATTCACTTAAAAGGCAGCTAAGAAAATAGATCCAAGTATTTTGCTCATTACACTGACAGGGCCATTGTAGAAACTCTGGGGAGAAAAAAACCCAGAAAAGAATACAGAAATATATTTGGGCTGTTTCTGATTTTTCAGTGCTTAAAATAACATGGAGATGGATATAAATTGTTACTGTTGTCTCTGAATCTTTCCTGGGGATAATTTCTTGTAAGTTGAATTAAGGGTCAAAGACAAATAAAAACATTTTGGTAAAATTGAAGCTGAGATAGGCAGTGAGTGTTCAGCTCTCCTCTTCAGACTCGGTGACACTCTGATACTAGGCCATCTGTTTTCAAGCTATCTGCAGGTTTCACTGCTGCTTCCCCCACCTTCATGTCTGAGAAACTTCTTTGATGTGGGTCTGAGCTTTATATTTCGAGGAAACTACTTACCCATCTTTTTAGTTCTGCTAATATAAATGGCAAGGATAATAAGGTAACTTCAGAGAAGGAAAGAAAATATGGAGGCAGCTCTCCTCAGGCCAGTCTCCACCAGAAGGCTAAAGAAGTCATGTAATAACAATCAGCAGCCACAAATTCCTAACGCTCTCGGGAACACAGAAATCATTCATTAGGAGTACAGATGCACAAAAAAAGAACCCTTTCCCTGTATCTGGACCAGTAAGTACAGAGTGGTGGGGGGGATGAGGGAGGGAAGTAGAGGGAGGGATGGAGGGGAAGAGGGGAAGAGAGGGAGAGGGAAGGAAGGAAGGGAGGCAGGGAAGGAATGGATGGGTAGATGGATAGATATGAGAATGGATGGTGCTAAAAGATTTCTGATTCTTTTAACAGGTTGCGACAATGCATCCTTCATGGGATCTGGTGATCTCATAAAATGGTATCTACCACATTAAAAGCAGGCACACAACACAGCCATGGAGTTAAATCTTTAGCTCTAATTCCTATGGCACAATGCAAAAACTCTTAATTTTATTCTGTATTAAACATTTCATTAGATGTTAAGCCCAGGAGTCAGGATTTCTGCTTTTATAATACAAAACTAAAGCTCTCAACCCCATTGCCAATAGTTAAAAATATGTAATAATCCACTCATCATTTATAATAAAGCTATCATAAAATGCAATATCAAGGAAGAAAGTATTAATTCAAAGTATTATCTATTCAACTTTTTTCATTTTTCATTTTACCTTAAATTACAATATCCTAATAGTTTCCAGAATAAAATGTAAACAGCCTCTTTCTAACAATGCAAAATCTGAAAGACAACTCAATTACACTTAAAAGGCCAAACATCTCCAAAAGCTGCTTACTTTCTTAGTTTCAACTTGTCTCCATATACACTTTGCTATAAAATCTGAAAAAATAAAGTGAAATAAAAGCAGAGGACTTGGGGCGCCCGGGTGGCTCAGCCGTTAAACATCTGCCTTTGGCTCAGATCGTGATCCCAGGGTCCTGGGATTGAGCCTCACGCTGGGCTCCCTGCTCCGCGGGGAAGCCTGCTTCTCCCTCTCCCACTCCCCCTGCTTGCGTTCCCTCTCTCGCTATGTCTCTCTCTGTCAAATAAATAAATAAAAAATCTTAAAAAAAAAAAAAAGCAGAGGACTTTTTTTTACATTTATTTTCTAAAATGATGAATGTGAGCTATGATGTTGTCTATCATCTCAACACAAAAAATGCCAAGAGGCCTCCCCCGTTATCAGAGGAGGGACTGCTGACCTTGAGGACACCTGGTCCAGCACTCAGTTCAACAAACCAATCAGGCTGGAGAGCGGATCGTTACCCACAATGAGTGCCATACCATTCAACCAGCAGATTCAACTGGGTTTTGTTAAAGAAAAACTCAGCTTTGGCTAGAGGTACAACAGAGTTTACAGAATTCTATTCTCTACACCCAAGGCTTGAAAGAGCAAGATCTATCTGAAAATATTTTAATATTTAATTTTTAATTTTAATCTATGGTTGATTTTGGAGAAAGAGGTCAGTATCACAACTCAATAATCTGGATCCACAGGAGGAAGGTGACCTATCTGCAAGGAAGGGAGGGGAAAACACTGCCAGTCCTACAGGTATTAATATCTCACATAGAAGGCCTAATACCAGGAAAAATGGGGCCATCTTCTGCTGTATCTCCAAGGAATAAGGGCCCAAACCATTTTTGTTTTATAAATATTTTCTTAAAATCTGGTAACCTAGAAAGACTAATGGCCACTTAATATTAGTAAAAAAAAAAAAAAAAAAAAAAAACTTTTCCAGAAAATTTCTCCAAATAATAATGTCTTGGACAAGAAATAGTTATTTATCTGGTTGAAAAGATTTGTGAAGTGAGGCATCAGGTATGAGGCAGAGAAGAACAATCAGTTGGCTAATTTCAATTTTCTACCACATCATGGTACCCTTGACATATTTGGGCTATGTGCAGCGAGCGAGGCATACATCTCAAAAAGAGAGATAAAATACTTCTTACTTACATAAAAGATATCTGGAATAAGAGGCAATAATTATACAGAGTTTAGGGACACAGAACATAAATGAGGCCAACATTAACTCAACCTGGGAGGACCCCAAATCAATTTCCGATCACACTTTCTTTGGAATAACCCAGGACTCATGAGATGTTGCTTTCTCAAACTCACACAATCTTCTCATTAGGCGAAATGCCTGAGCTAACATATTGCACTGAGTAGGCCCTAATTTAGAGAAGTATAAGCCAACCTTCCCTTTCTCCCTTTCTTTCTTAACGATGCTTGGAATATTGTTATTGCTTAATAAATGCCAAGTAATAATACTGTAATAAAAACAGGGACTAGTGGATTAACAATGCAGCTCTTTGCTTTAGCAGTGCCTGAGACAGCAGCAGTTTACACAAGAATCCTGACTAGAAACATCGCCTCCTGCATCCACACGGTAGCAACAAAACAGAATCGCAGTTCACAGAAGCAGCCCTTGTTTATAAGAACTGTACTGTCTGCAGAAGCATTCTCTGTCCCTTCAAAAGACCTACAAGCCATGGAATGCAGAGATGTCCAGGGCCAAATGTTAAATGTGAATCTCCAAGGGATACATCACTGTGTGAGCGAGACCAAGCCATCTTAATACACCAAATTATTTTTATTTGAAATATCTCAATAAGGCTTCAAGGTGAAGAAATGCATTATTTATTAATAGTATAAGTACGACTAAAGAAAAGCATGGCATTTACTCTCACCTGATTTGGCAAAGTAACTGTTTAATTAAACTACTTACAAAATGTTAATCCTGCGCATACAACACATCACCCTTGCATTCTCTTACTTTAAATATGTGTATACCTATATATAACACATTGAACTTACACCAACACAATTTATTATGCCCCCCGGACTTTATGAGTAATTTATTTCTATTTCCCCTATCCTGTTACTTTGGAATGTTCACTAAAATTGGTCTAAGAATGGAAAATATGAGGGTTGGCTGGTTCATTCATTCTTTCATCTGTTCTGTTATTCCAATAACAGACATCATTAAGCATTCATTAAATGCCATTCACTATGATAGGCTCTGAATAAGATACAATCTTTGCCTTCAGATAGCTCACAGTCTAATGGGGGTGGGGAGAGACAAACTGCACATGACGTCTTATAATGAGATTGAGAGGTAATATAATTGTAAACATAGTGCTAAACAAATCCGGAGATCTGGTTTTGGATAGGACAGAGACGGAATATAGTGTTTTAGACAAGAGGACATCCATCATTAGTGAACAGGAAGCAAGAACTGGCCTTATGATTTTCTCGAAGCAACTTTCGAGCCTGCTGAAGATCTGTCCAGTGTATCTAGACTACTGAGACAGATTCAGAGATGGAGAGGAGAGACCTCCTTTGGCCTTGGGGATACAAATACACCCATAATCTGGTGACTCCAAGCCTTCTGAACTCCTCTACTTCCCCCTAGAGAAAAGCTTGGTATTTGTGTTCATGACACTTGCTGACTCAGGCTTGGTTTGGAGAGGTGGAAGTAGCTGTATAGAGTTAGAGCTTATACATTCTGAGTCGAGTAGGAATCCACAAGGAAATAATCAGAAGCCAGAGCACAATTTTAGACCTACCAACAATAAACAAATGTTGAGAAAAGTTCCCATTTGCTGTCTTAGTAGGAGAGCTCTGGTGGTAACTCTCCATTGGTGCTAAAATGACTCTTCAGCCTTCATTATTTTTCCTATTTGGGAATGACTTTTGTAATCACTCTATTGCTTTACCACTTGATATGGCCAAGGAGATTAAACTGGATAATTTGGTCCTGGACCAATGCCCAAATTTGGAGGTAAGAGGGAGACAGGAGGAACTGGGATAAGATGGGGAAGGTAGAAAGATACTGGGAAGCAAAAGAACATACCAGAATTATAGGGAAATCATGGAGGAGGAAGGAAGATATTTGGGGCCAGATGAGTTTCAGTGGAGAAAAAAACACAGGATCTGGCTGAGCATCCCAACCAGCCCATGGGGAAGGACAATGCAAAGGGGAGGCTGTACATTCTAGACCATGGAAGCAAACTGTGGCATTTGTTTTCCAAGACAACTTTCATTGCAATTTCTGGAAGGGGGATATTACACTTCTCTTCATCGCCCATTCTTCTGCAGAAAGTTCTCAAGTTCATAAGAGGAAGAACTGGCTATAGCCAGTGTGGTTCTCCCCAGTACAACCAAAAGGCAGGCACCAGTCCTGGCAATTTAGCAGGTTTTTTCTGACGGAGTATACGCGCAATGAATCCAACACTCTCCAAGCAAATGTAATGAAACACTGAATACAACCTCCCAGAGATAATCCTTCCATATTTTGGAGAAATATATATTTCTTAGGCCTTATTATATCATTTTCATCAACTAGATCTAACTACTATAATAGCATAGAGTCACAGAATCTTCTAGTTGAGTAGTATGGTACCAGCAGTCTGCACAGAAATATGGCTGAGCATACACATTCATGTTAAGCTCTTATTTTTAGGCACTTACAATTTTTCAAAAAGAATTACCCTTTGGGATGGATTTCTTATGCTCTTCAACTGAGGGGATGCTTGGGGAGGTGACACGTTTGGTGAAATCCCATTTGAGTCACCCAAGCATAAAAATACACCCCTCTATCCCCACCTCTTCCCTGCTGTGATCACATGTGAGAGAATGCTTTTCATACTAAGAGAAGTCAGGGATAGCTTCATTTTTAAAATTTCAAAACTGTCACAGAGCTCAGTGCGGACTGTGGCACATCCTAACACCACTAGGTAAAGAACAAATGTTAAGACTGTAGTGACACAGTGCGCTGCATCACTTGAGGTGAGACTCCTTCCTCCACTACACTGGGAAAGCAAGAGCCGACTCCCAGATACACCCAGGAAGGCATGTGGCTGGCTCTCTTAACTGTAAGAATTGCGAATGTATTTATTTTAGTGACAAGTGAAGGAAAGAAAAAATCACCCCTACTGATTTGCCCTCTAAGTGTCAGAGTGCCAGGAACGAGGAGTGCGGGGGGAGTCGCAGGTGGGTAGGAGCCGGAGCTAAGTCCGTTGTTGGTTCTCCCTGCCGTGGGGAGGACTTGAAGGGCAGAGGGCGTGAGCATTGCCACTGGATGCAGGAAATCCCTGAATGGGGGCACCAGGCCACACCGGCGGAGCTCCAGGGATACAGGACAGCCAGGCAGGGAAAGCCACATGGGCATCACTGTGCTGGCCACCCTGTACACACTGTGAAGGGGGTGCTAAAGGGTGTGTAGAGACAAAAGGAAGGAGAAAAACACACGCTCGTTAAAGACACACCCTCGCAGAAGTCGTGGGTAGACCAAGGCAATGAGGGTGCCAAGGAAAGGTGCTATACTGTTCTGAGGAAGGAGTGGTCTTTCCCGGATGGGGCTAGTGTGGAAGTCCATGGAAAAGGAGATGGGATCCTAGAAGACCCTTGAATGAAGGGTGGGACTGCAAGAGGTCATTTGCTGGGGGTGTGTGGGGTGTGAGCCCCAGTCCAGGCTCAGTGGAGCCAGGCTCCTTCAGGGCAGTCAGGCTGGAGGCAGCGCTTGCAGAGGTGAGAGGCGATGCTGGAAAGGAAGGGGCTGGAACTGGGAGAGACTGCTTATAACAGACAGCAGCTTAGAGTCTACTCTGCAGCTGATGGCAAGCCACCCGCCTTTCCAAATGAGGAGGTGAAGTTATAAAGGTGCCACCGTGAAAAGGTCGATCTGTTCTGAATAGATCAGATAGATGGCAGAGGGACCTGCCTAGCCTGGGAGGCCAGCAGGGCACTCCCCAGGTACAGAAACAGGCCAGAGGGCAGCCTTGGAAAGCAGGAATGGAAGGATGTGTTAGCAGACGGACACGGAGGTAAGAAGAGGAAAGACTGAATGACACACACATGGCTCAGGCCCAAGGATTTACAGAATGAAAGTGCCTAAGGATGCCAGGAACCCCAGGTGGACAGGCATGGAGCTGCAGCTGAGCGCAGGGCAGGGCTGCAAGCACAGAGAAATCCCCGAGCAAGACACAGAGGGCACTGGGATAGAACTGCAGCCTCCGGTGAGGGGGACAGAAGCAGGGAAGGGAGTGGGGCAGTCCCAGAGCTCAGAGTACAGGTAAGAACCCATGCAACGCACTGTCCCAGGCAGGGGAGGTGGGAGGGCTAAGCCTCATGACCAAAGAGACTGTCAACAAGAAAGCGGCTGATAAAAGCCATGGCATTTGATCCCTCGCCATTTGGAGAAACAATTTCAGGAATGAGCAGTAAGAGAAATGGAGGGAGCTACTTTAATGGGGTACAACTGGATGGGAAAAATATGAAAGGGGAAGATTATATCTGGCTGAAGATGTGGAGGTCGTAGATGAAAGAATTTCAGTAGGGTCTTAAAGAACGGGAAAGGCTTAGGCAGTTAAGGGAGGGGACGGAAAAGTAAAGGAAGTAAAGGCAGTGATGTCACTAATAAACTTTTTCTTCCAAAGATTCCTGTGGAAATTTATGTAAGATCAGAAAGCCAAATACTTCCAACAGACACGTTCTAGGAGAAAAGGAATTCCCATCAAGGGCAGTCATGATTGAAGGTGTGCTCAGAAGTCAGGAAATAGGGAAGGCTGTGTGGAAAAAAGGAGTTTTCAACAGTCCTTTAAAGGAAGGCAAGAAGGGCAGAATGGAGGGCCCGGTCCTTGCAGACGTGGTACGATCACAGAGAAACACAGATTTCCTGGTTAAAGCAAGAAGTCCACTGTCAAGAATACAAAAAATGAGGCTGGTGAGGTGCAGGAGGAGAAGGCAATAGTCTGCTGAGAAACCGCAACGGCTAGTGGAAGCATGTGACAGAAACGGAAATTTTGTGAGTACAGAGCAGGGATCCTCCTCCTAAAGGTGTCCCTAGGTGCTGGTGGCAGAAGAGCAGAGACAGCCCTGCAAACCCGGAGCGCGCCGACTGGCCAGGCACGCAGTGGTGTCCAAACGACACTTGATGCCAACAAGGGACCCGGCCAGAGACCCTCCTGTCCCCCCTCCCCCCCAACGCTGGATTTCTCACTACAGCTCTTCTTTTATATATAAAGTAAATGCATTGGAGGCAGGGATTGATGTGTGCATTTACCGGTAGGTCTTGTCCTCACGCTCATACTGTGTCTCGTACGTTCATTTTGAGCCCCTTCTCACTCTCCAAAATAGACATGCAGTGTAAGTAATGGTTGATTAATGGTTAACAGAAGATGGAGAAAGCCTGGCATAAAGTACATTCGAAAAAGAGGAGTTTATGGGTGTTAGGCAACAACAGTTACTTATTCCCTGTAAGCTCATCATGTACTCAAGTTCAATTTAAAATCATGTAACATGCATATGCTGATATATGCATAGGATGTATCTGAAAAAGACACACAACTGGTAACGGGAGTTGCTTCAAAGGAGAGGACTTGGATAGGAGGTCACGGACTTAAGGAGGAGGTCTACTTTTGCATGTGACATTTAAATCTTCTAGCACAGGTATATGTTGTTTATCAAAAAATAATTCATTTTAAAGATTACAATGCCATATTATCTACAGATACAGTGTATGCCCTGAAAAACTGCTAAAAGAAAGGTTGCTTTCCCTCGGGCTGCCTAAGCACCAAAACCTGTTTCTGTGAATCCACAGCACTTAACAAACAGCACCCAGACACCAGGTAAGAAATCCCACATACCAACTCCACACAGAAACAAAAATGTGAACTGGGAAATAATTCACAATGCCTTCACACACGTCAGCCTTCAGCACAGCCCTTCTGGTTTAATATCTCAGCAACCTTGTGAGAAAGAAGGACAGAGAAACCACCCGATTATTTTAAGTTACAGGGTAAGCCATTGGAAGTAAAATGTAACACAAGTGGAAAGCCTGGAAGCTGTCTCCATCCACGAAATCCTTGTCTGTCAGGGAGGTTGGTCCCTTCCCCATGGTTTTCACTGCACTTTCCCCTCTCCCTCCCTCTCTTGGTTGTGCGTGATCCCCAGAGCTCAGGTCTTTGCCCCTGTTGTTCTTCTGGGGTTCCAGGTGCAGTTATCCTTCCCTCTTTGGGGGGTTTCCCATTGCTTTCTGTGTGACAGAATGCGTTTTCTAGTTGCTCTCCAACAGTTGGTAGCTGTGTGACCTTTGGCTTCTTTGGGCATCAGTTCTTTATAAAATACACAGATGGTAATCTTCCCTACCTGAAGCTAGGGACTAGATCTGGTGGCCCTCTTATATTCCTTCTAACTCAAAGACCTTTAGACTAAGCAATAACTGGATACGTCCAATTTATTTGATTTCCAGTTCCTTATCCAAACAAGATTTTCCTTCCATTTTTCACCAATAGCAATACCGTTAGCTTATCAGTAAGCATTACATTTTTGTTCTTTTGTGCCCTTAATACTTTATATTCCAGAAGTCACTGAGATTGTTAGTTCTTCCTTTGAAAAGTCTTTCACTTTCAACCATTGCTCGGTTCGCCTTAACAGCGCCCTAGGCTAAGCTAACAGTTTATGCACAGACTACTATTACTATTACCCTCTGAATAGTCTCTCTGCCCTCCGCTGCCTCCTCTTCAAGCTCATCAACGTCAATTCTACCAACTGCACACCCTGCAAAATGCCAACCTTTCGTAGGAGGCAATCAGTGTTCTTACTTCTCCCTCTTCACCTCCGGTAACTAATTTTACTTTTGAAATATTTCTCATATCCTTTGCCTCCTCAACAAGCTACTATTTGTGGTGCTGGGAGAAAAAGAACCCACTGAAACTTCTACTAAACCACTATTTACCTATTCTGGCTTCAACGTGAAGGACAGATGGTGACATGCAAGATTGTTTTCAAACACAATCTAAACAGCTCAAGAGTACAACTACACATATTCCTAATGTCCACTTCCCAAGCCATGTTATAAAATTATACAATCATACTCTGAATTTATTTTATTTTTCACTGTGGGTAAGGGCACTACCTACCACAGTGATAAGTTTCCATAGGAACTAAATCCATTTCAAAGGGTTGGAACATAGAGGCTTAAAAAAAATGCTCAAACATGACTTTGTACACAGTGCCTTGCATCTCTGAAACTCAGTATTATAAATATTAACCTCTTAATTCCCTGGAAGTCCCAGAAATGAGGGAAAAAAGGTCTCTGTGTATTTGGGAAATGGATGTTTAATGTAACTGGTAGGGAAAAGAAAGAACTTGGAAGGTAAGTTGCTGATAATCCATTTCATCTCTAGCATTAAGCACAACTAATCACATGACTGACCAAGTTTTAGAAGAAAAGTACATTATGAATTCAAGTAACTAATATTTCCCTATTTAATACCCTGTAAATGAGGGCTACACCTTCAAGCATTTTATAGCTAATGAAAGTGGAAAGTTTATATGGGATGTATAATCACACTGAACTACATGCACGCCTATGAAACATCAACAACACAATTACTCCTTAATTTAAAAATTCTAACATGTTTCTTTTTTTGGTTCTGATTAACTAAAGTATTCAGTACTGATGCCATAAGAAGGCATTAAATTCTAACATATCATATAACCTCAACCCCTTGTGTTACATAAATGGATTTAAGCATTTTTCAGAGGGCAGGCAATATTTAGCAAATTGGCTTAACATTCTAGGCTGCTGCTGAGACCGAAATTAACAAGACCAACCATGAAGTACAGAAAACAACAGCCTGCTATACAAATTCTCCAAATGATTATGATGAGCCTCATACATGAGTATTTCAGAGGTGGAATCTCAATGATTCCTATATAAAGGGATAATGATGTATTACTGCAGGACTAAACAATGCATTTCTCAATTCATGTCCTGGATTGGATTCACCATGCTGAGCTCCATTAGTTTTACATCTCCCTAAGGGTTCCAATTCAGCAGCATTAATCTAAGCCATTACACACAGCCCCAATCTATGAACGTCTGCCTTATAAATGTCCCTTAATACAGCTCTCCAGTTGAGTGTTTCTGGGGAAAAATCACATAAGCCAGGGAAACTTGAATCATTATAAATTCATAAGCAGACACTAAATTCTGCCGGCCATACTTTTACATTTCTGTGATAAATTTACTCTCACCCCATTTACAATGATCATTTTATCCCATCTCCAACCCTCTCCCCCCACCAAAAAAAAATTTCACCCCTCTCCTTCCTCTTTCACGCTTGGCCATTTGTCTATGTTATGCTGAGAAAAACAGAAACCAAGAGAGAACTCCTTTATCTTCCCACTATAAACATTGGATCTGCACTTTTTCTAGTGTTACTTTGGAGGAAGAGTCCCTTTTTTTTTTATTATGTTATGTTAATCATCATACATTACATCATTAGTTTTTGATGTAGTGTTCCACGATTCATTGTTTGCGTATAACACCTAGTGCCCCATTCAGTACGTGCCCTCTTGAATACCTGTCACCAGGCTAACCCATCCCAGAGTCCCTTCTTTTGTAAAAAGAAAGGCAATTCCTACACACGGATCTAATTCTTACCTTCCCCTACCATACTTTCTAGTGGGATTTCTTCCTCCTTCTATCTTCAATCTCTTTCTTGACTACATCATTGTCACTAGCATTCCAATAGTCTCTCCAATAGTCTCTCCAACAGGACTTTCTGTGATTATGGGAAATGTCCTATACCTATGTAGTCCAACACTGTGGTGACAGCCACATGGTGCTACTGAGCACCTGATAGGTGACTATTGCGAAGGGAATGCATTTTAAATTTTACTTAATTTTAATAAATTTAAATCTAAACTGACTATCATATTGGTGAAAGCACAGCTCTGGGAAATACTATGCTTACAACAACAACCTTGCCTGCCCTACTTTCCATCCATGTGCTTTTATTCACACCCAAGTGGCCAAATCCACTGATTTTTAGTACACATCATCTAGGAACAATCAGCACGTTGTTCCCACTATTTAAGATTGTTGTAAAGATTAGTAAGGTAACGTTTAAGCTCTCAATGCAATGCCTGGCACAGAGTAAGCTTTTAATGAATACGAATATTATTATTAATATTGTATTGTCTAATAAACTTCAGTACGTTATTCTGGAAACTTATTAGTTATCACCTTACGTCCAAAGCTAAACGAAGCTCCACTTTTAGAACAACCAACTTAAAAATCAAGTTCTAGAATCTAATCCATGTGAGAGCTGCTAACTGTTCATACAACGTGAAGGTGCCCACAAAGTGTTCAGGTGGTGGCAAAATAAGGCTCCTGCATGTATTTTGATAAAGGGATTAAAAAGCTGCACTCATGTTAAAATCAAACTTCCAGCATGGGGTATATAATTAACATAAACCTATGTATCTTTTCTTTTCTCAACGAAGTTCTCACGGGGAGCAACAGTCCTTCCTTTGAATAAACGGAATTGTGTTTGAAGTAATTACTCTTGGCACAGATTTGCCCACTGCTGGTGGCAGGGCTGCTACCTGTGACTAGGCAGTGAGGGGAACTCAGTGGAATTGGTGGCAAACTGCTTTAATTAGCTTTCATAGTAGCAAAAGCCTGTCTAAAACAAGTTGGGCATTTCAAGAATAATCAACAACACACAGCTAACGTTCTATTACCATTAAACCAGTATTCAAACTGGCCAGGAACTGGTTTGCAGCCTCTTTCAGTGAGTTTCCTTAACTTTAGTGTCATAAATGTCATTTTGTAAAGTCAAGCCGGCAGTCCTCAGCAGGAAGCCTAGAAGTGCCAGTGTTAATTAAAAATGTTGGGTAACTTTTTTCAGTTCATTCATGCTATGAGATCTGGTCCCCCACTCCATCCTCAAAAACTTGGACCACCAAAGGACACTCAGGAGCAGGGAGAAATAGGAGAGTACTATGGGGGTGCCTGGGTGGCTCAGTCGTTAAGCGTCTGCCTTCGGCTCAGGTCATGATCCCAGGGTCCTGGAATCGAGCCCCGCATTGGGCTCCCTGCTCGGCTGGGAGCCTGCTTCTCCCTCTCCCACTCCCCCTGCTTGTGTTCCCTCTCTTGCTGTGTCTCTCTCTGTCAAATAAATAAATAAAATCTTTAAAAAAAAAAAAAAAGGAGAGTACTATGATTTCATTTCCAAATGGTTTGAAATCGACAGGCAGTGACAGCAATGACCCTAACGGTGTTGGTGCACAGTCCACAAGCTGGGTATGGGGGAAAGGATGGCCGGGATGGTTCTCTTCTCTCTGATACTGGATGCAAAGAAAACTCAGATCAGAAATTAGAAATGGTTTTCCCTGCGCCTGAATGAGTAGCCCTTGTGAAGGACAGACGAGATACCCAGGGATCCCTACACACACACACATACACACACACACACACACACACACACACACCCACACACCAGAACGAACGAACGCACACACACACACACCAGAACGAACGAACGCACACACACACACACACACCAGAACGAACGAACACACACACACACACACACACACCAGAACGAACGCACGCACACACACACACACACACCAGAACGAACGCACGCACACACACACACACCAGAACGAACACACACACACACACACACACACACACACACACACACACACACACACACACACACACACACACACACACACACACACACACACACACACACACACACACACACACACCCCACCCAGAACAGCACAACAGATATCCGTGGATTGATTCCTGCTCAGAAATTAGTTGCACATGACTAACTTATGATGTAAAAAGCTTATAAAATTTAGAGTTTTGCTGTCTCTCTCTCTACACATACACATACACACACACACACACACACACACACACACAGTTTCACATCATGGTAATAAGTATATAATGGCTGTGGCTATACAGCATGTCATGAAGGAGAAATTTTAGACTTATCTGCCTAATTTGATCAATGTAAGCTGTCAGAAACTGCTGATTGTGGCCAGCAACTTCAGCTGGAGTTAGGACTGAAGAATCTTGAAAGAGGAAGGTCTTAAGTACTGCTCAGGATTGTAACTTCAGTTTCAGGTCTGAATAGCTGGTGTGGTTATCCAAAGGGAATAAATTAATTAGATAATTTACCAGAATCACACAGTGAAATTAAGCGCTGAGGCTTTGTGAAAACTTTTTGTTTTGTTTTCTAAGTAGGCTCCATGCCGAACACAGGGCTTGAACTCATGACCCTAAGATCCAACACCTGAGCTGAGATCAAGAGATGCTTAACCGACTGGCCACCCAGGCGCCCCTGAAAACTTTTCAACACAATGATAAATCAAGTATAATATTAACTTCTACCAAATACCGTAAATTTTTACCACTTTGAGATCTCTGATATTAGCTATAAGTGCCAATATTTAGACTGAAGGAAAAATCACTTAAGTAGAGCCTTACTACTCTCAGTATTTAGGAAAGAGGTCATTTGATTCAAGTCTTATTTCCCTACTTGAAAACTAAGGCTTCGGCCCAGGAGACACTATTTCAGAAATGCACTGAAGGTTACTATATTTGCATGTATTACAAATGCTAATCAAAGTGGAATGTTAATATATTCTCCTCTTCATTACAAAGAAAATGGCAGATATGACTGCACATGAAGGACATTTTACCAACAGTTGTTTCTTTCCTGCTTATTTCTTAGGTCCCTGCAAATGCCAGGAACAGTTTCAGTGGTGCTCAGGTAGCTGACATGAGGCAAAAGAAATGGGCTCTCCTACGACGAGCCACATCAGGACAAGAGGTAACAAAATAGTCTTGGTTTGTGGCATTTCATTTCACTAAACCTGCTGGTAGGAGGGAAGGTGAAAAGAGAACAGTGGGGAAAGAAGGTTTTTTTTGAGAAAAGATATTAAAATTGCAGCCTTTCTTGCTCCCTCCCCATTCTCCTCCTTCCTATTTCTAGTTTAGGCACTGTCAGGGAGTAAACAGATTCTTATATATGCTTCTAAAGCAGGGGCAGCAAATATCAAGGAAACATGCCCACTCTCTCAATGCTCATGCTAATGCTGGACGTCACTCAGCAATCAGGACAGTCCAGGCGGAGCCTCGTCACAGCCTCAGAACCCTTCTCAACAACACGCTGCGGGGAAGTCACTATAATCAGCTGGAGTTTGTGCCTGAAACCAAATTTATTTGTGTTCCCTTGCTCTAAAGTTTGCCCCAGTGTTCTAGCTTTAGCACAGGGTCTGACCCTCTTGGTTCCGCACTCTCCTAGGTCCTGCAGTGAAGGCTGAGTAGCCTGTGATGTCAAAATTCACAAGAGGCCTAGCTTTCTTCCAATGAACACTTTGCCATACAAAAGCCCAGGCTTCTGAAAGTAAGCAAGAGACCAGATAATACCCCTTTCTGACTCATTCTACATCCCTCTAAAATGTGAGCAAAACCAAGAAAAATCATCTGAGCTTAGTCTATTTCTTTCCTTCCTGGAGAAAAAGAGTAGGGGTCTATTAATGTTCAAGCTGGATCTTAACTATGCTTGTTTTTAAAGCTGATAGGAGGTTCAGATTCAGCATTTACACTTTTTAAAGTATGTGTTTAAAAGAAAGTTTCATGACAGTCACTAGATCACCTGCATGAGCATTTTAGGAGTACCTTCACCATGCATTAACATACTTGTCCATTTGACTTCCAATATTATTGCTCCCTCTCTCCAGGAAGCTGTTAATGACACCATCTCGTATCCAACCTTCCCAATTTGGCTCCCTCCACCTCAGAGAGCAGGACTTCCTGGGTATGGTCTTCCTGCCCGTAGCTGCGGGCCAAATGTGATTCTCCCCAGCCACTGCTGTGCTTCCTGCTTTATGACAGGGGCCTGCCTGATCGCTCTGGGCCATTCCAGGAACGGAAGCCTTCCAGGCAACAAGAAACTATTAGATGCAAACTGCCTGGGCCAGGCCCATGTTCTGCTCCCAAGGATAACTCATATATGCTTCTGCCTCTATTCTTTCATTCCATAGCTTAAGACAGGATCGTCTCCCACACTTGCACAAAGGATCTCTCTGGATAAACAAGTCAAAAGAAGATCAGTGAATGGCAAAACCTTGCCAGAAGTTCATTCGATAAATGGCACATAAAGGCCTCAAAAATAATTTATCAAAATGGAGGCAGTAGGTTCCAATGACTAGGAACGTGGCTGCCTGAAATATGGACAGAGGCCAGAATAGACACAGTGCATCTCTGTCTATACGTGGGAACTGAAGGAAACGTGTCTTTTCTCCTGTGCATGTGTTTGTCCCTTGTCCCTCACAGCTGCTGGCTCTAAAGAAAATGCAAGTGCAGGAGACGGCCATATAAAGGGCAGCACTTATCTGCTTTAGAGAGAATTGAAAAGATTTACATATTTTTTCTGGGGTCCCAAGCTTTTTTTTTTTTTTTTTTTGGCATTACCCATAATGTATTTGTCCATGGGATAAACAGAGACGCCTTCCCCCACAATTATATTTGCTTAAAGGAAAACACAGCTGCCTTTCTTGCATATTAAGACGCAACTGGAACTAGAAAGACCAAACAAAGATTTCAAAGGGAAGGAAAGTTTTTACAGCATAAAAGACACTCCACCATACCAAAGTGCATTGAAACTAAAAAACCAAGGCAGAGTAATGACTATTCTCCTTGGGGACAAAGTCCTATTGAGCAAGAAGCTATAGGTGCCATTTTCCAGAAGAGCCACCTGCTACTACTTGGAGCTATTGCTGATATTCAGGAGCCAGAATTTCAGAGTCCTTCCCTCTATGGTGTTTGTGTGGGAGAGTATGCACTCACGTGTGCCCTGAGGCAAAACCAATAGGTAATTACTTGATGCTGTCACTGGGATAACTGAACCATCAAGTCGACTACTTAATGATGCCCTCTTAGAGGACCAGCATCACACTGTATGCTCCTGTTAAGAGGAAACATTTGGAGAAACATGCTAATCCAAGAGAAAGCAAGGAAGATACTGTATTGCTAAGAGGGCCCACCCCATCTGAAGAACAGAATGTAGGAAGAAGATAATGAGCCTAATTCGTTAGTCATTACTTGCTATACTTACAACTGCATCTAATAACACTGCTACCACAGTGCTGTTTTATGTGATATCTTCTTCATGTAGCCACCTTTTCATAAATCAAAGCACAAGCCACACCAATTTCTTTTATCCCCCCAGTTTTACGGAGAAATAATTGACACACATCACCGTTTAAGTTTAAGGCGTATGGCATGACGGTTTGATTTCCATACGTTGTGAAGTGATGACCACGAGAGCTTGGGCTAACACCCACCTTCTCATACAGATACAACAAGAGGAAAGAAGGGGCAAATATTTTCTCCTTGTGAGGAGGACCCTTAGGATCTGACCTCTTAACAACTTCAACTGTGTATCATACAGCAGTGTCAGCTCTAGTCATCATATTGTATTTATTTATCTGGTAACTTGGAAGTTTGTACCTTTGTCCACCTTCCTCTAGTTTCCCCTACCCCTGCTAACCGCAGGTCTCATCTCTTTTCTCTACAAATTTGTGGGGTTTTCTTGGATTCCACATATACATGAGATCATTCAATGTTTGTCTTTCTCTGACTTATCTCCCTTAGCATGATGCTGTCAGGGTCCATCCATGTTGCCACAAATGGTAGGACTTCCTCTTTTTATGGCTGAATTATATATATTTATATACACATACACACATATCACAACTTCTTTATACATTCATCAATGGACACTTAGGCTGTTTCCATGTTGTTTCCTTTGAAACATTCCCAGAAGTGGAATTGCTGGATCATATGGTTGTTCTATTTTTAATTTTTCAAGGAACATCAATACTGTAGTGACTGCACCATTTTACAATCCCCCCAGAGTGCACAAGGGTTCCCTTTCCTCCACATCCTCACCAGCATTTGTAATCTCCTATCTTTTTGGTGATGGCCATTCTAACAGGCCTGAGGTGATATTTCAATGTGGTTTCAACTGGCATGTCCCTGATGATGTTGAGCCTTGTCTAGCTTCTTTGAAGAAATGTATAATCAGGTCCTTTGCCAATTTTTAACTGGGTTATTTGTTCTTTTGCTATTGAGTGTATGAGTTCTTTACGTATTTTGGATATTAATCCCTTATTAGAAGATATATGGTTTGCAAATATTTTCTTCCCATTCCATGGATTGTCTTTTCACTTTGTTGGTGGTTTCTTTTGCTGTGCAGAAGCTTTTTAGTTTGATGGAGGTCCACTTGTTTTTTATTTTGTTGCTTGTTCTTTAGGTATATCTAAAAAAAAAGTCATTATCAAAATCTCTGTCAAAGAGATTAGGTCCCATGTTTTCTAGGATTTTCATACATTTAAGTCTTTAATCAATTTGAGTTAATTTTTCTGAGTGGCATAAGATATGGGTCTAGTTTCATTCTTTTACATGTGAATATTCCATTATCCCAGTACCATTTATTAAAGAGACTGTCTTTTCTTCACTGGGTATCCTGGGCTCTCTTACCAAATATTAGTTGACCGTATACAATGTGGTTTATTTCTGGGCTACTGATTCGGTTCCACTCGTCTATTTGTCTGTCTTTATGCCAGTATCATACTGTTTTGATGCCAGGCAGTTTCTTATACAGCCTGCCTGACAATAAAAGTTAACACTGAACCTCAGCTGTTATCTATCTTAGTAAATGTGTCCATGATGTGGCAACTGCTCCACGTTACAGCGGGGCTGCCAGTAATGCCTTCAAAGGAGCAACCCACTAGGATCAATGGGACTTGACCACTGGTACAGTTCTAATTGAGCCAGAAAAAGAAACGGCCCTCTTAGCCTTCTCTTAAAGCATATAGTTTTCTCCTCTGTCTTGGTTCCACCAGTGCCTTGATCAGAAAATGCCTATAATCAAGTTTAATAAAGATTTGTATAGCAGACAGTAAGAGACCTCATGGGGAAAGCAAGTTGGCTTTCATAAGATAACTTCTTATGAAGTATTTAATTGGCTTTCTTGGTAGAGAGCTACCTGACTTAAAGATGTCATGTTTCCAAGTTCAACTAGAAAATGTTAATGAGACACACTTTAGTTATGGAAAATATATAAATCTATCTTCATTCACAGAGGTGAAAAATAGTCCTCAAAAATAGCAAATGTCAGGAAGTTTTTCAAATATCTTCTTTAACAAAAATTCACACTGTACAGAAATCTGAACTGAAGGAGTTTCCAATTAATGACAAAATTTAAACTAATAAATAATACTCCACTGTATGTTGAATCTTGCTATAATCTTAACTACCCTATTGATACTGTCAAGAGGAATGCTTGCCTTCTCTCCGGCACGTATTGGAGATGTCCTCCAGCAATTAGCTAGTGAACAACAAAAATCAGCCCTGAATTAACAACCTGTACTAAAGAACACCAACAACTAGATAAAGCAAACCATTAAGCTAGACAGAGAGATGTCACATAGCCACAGTCCCCTAATTTACTGAAGGAACTTATTTCAGCATGTATTTACTAAGTGCAGTACCTGTGCTAGGTGCTGGGGGAGATCTATAATCAGAATAAAATACGATTCCTGCACTCAAGAAGGTTTCATTTCAACTGGGAATGAGATTTGCACACTGTAACTAGATTATACAACCTTGATAATGGACCCTTCAAACTCCCAAGAGTCTGTAATTCTTACTCAGCTTTTTACACAAGGGTTTCCTTTAATGTAAATCCAAGGTCCCTTCTCGAGTAGAAGGGTAGAAGCTGAAAAGCAGGAAAAAGTTTTGTAAGCGCTTAAATCAATTTAGTAAATAACAATATTGATATTAATTGAACACCTGTCAAGAGCACTACTGCTATAAAGGTGGTTAAGACACAGCTCATGCGCTAAGGGGTTCTTGTTTTGGAAGGGAGACAGGGGCCCAGGCAACTACGATACAAACTGGACTGTAACAAGGGGTTGAGTTACCCAAACACAGGGGGAGCAATTAATTGTGCTCTTTTCTGGGAGGTAGAGGGGGAAAGGCAGTGTCAAGGAAGACTTCAGAGACACGAACATACACGACAGGTCTTGACAGTGGAGTTTACCAGCAGGAGACGGTGAAGGTGTGCTGTGTTAGGGGCAAGTGTGAACAAACCTGCAGAAGCACAAAGGCACGTTCTCTCTTTAATGAGTAACTCCAAGGTCCATGAAAGATGAAAAGATGAGGTTGAGGTCATGTCAACGGTTATGTTTATACTGTGCTTTAATGTTGTAAGTTTTGGGTGTTTGTCCCCACTTCTATATAATGATTTATTAGATACTGTCAATTATTTGGCTTTAAAGCAGAAACTTATCTCCCCTTCGATCATAAGGATCAGACTGATGAATGAATATGTTGAGATTGCAAGGAAAAGCCGCTAAAAAAACAGTTATCAGTTGCCACTACTTATCACTGCAAATCAGGATTATCTCAATGCTATGCAACCAAATAAAAATTTGGGTGCTGAGGCTGATATAAGCCTGCAGCCACCACCCTTAGCAATTACTTTCAAACGCTGTGTTCATGAAAATAAATGTCTTTGTTTTCTTGATAATTAGAAAAGATTGTAAATAAGCTTAAAACTACATTTTTAAAAAACAGCATATTATCATTTGTGCATGACTGCACCCGAGATGTCATTTTAAAATTGAATCCCACTCACTGCTCAACATCCCCCAACCCTGGAAAAAAGTCTGAAAGCTACCAAAGGGACAAGGGGGGAGAGAGAGCGATTCTTTCCAAGGTTTCTGTATTCCCGGATCACTCTCTACAAGGATCTACATTTTTTTCACAGAAACAAAGTTATACCCATGATTAGATTAGCTTTTAAAATCCAGAATGTAGTTTAAACACATGAGCATAAGCAAATGCACTATTTCCTTTTTTCCTTCTTTTCCTTCCCACATCCCCCAACCTCCAGTCTTTTCATTCTTAACTGCAAATATACAGGGGTTAAATAGGCTTTTGAGGACTAACCTGGACACTTCACCACAAATTAAGTCCTTCTCATTTCTGGAAAAAATTATGGTCCAAATGCCAAGCAAGTGACTTCAGAAGAAACTTTAGGAAGAATTTTGTTCATTCATTATAGACTACCACCCTGTAATTGCTCACAATCTCAAATTAATATAAATATCCTAAAGGTAAGACAAGTTATTAGATGAAAACTATACTATAAGCAATAGCAACATTTATCCAAGCAGAGCCTCCCATATGCATTTCTAACTAAATTATGTACATCCTGGCATGTTAAAATATAATTATTATTTTGAGTAGTTTTGTTAACTGTTGGTTAATGATTTGACAGAAAACATATGTCCTTAAACACATGTTTTTAGAGGCATGGTATATTCTCAATTGCAAATTTGTATGTCTAGGGATTATCACCAAGGGAAGCATATATTGAATTATATGACGGATATCAATTTAAAAACACACAAAATTCACTCAACAGAAGCTTGAACTATTGATGACTATACTAATTAGCTAAATACTAACAGCTTGGGTGTGCCAAAAACAAGAATGGTCTTCATTTAATTCCTATACAGCATCTCCATGATTATCACCTTTCACAGATGTAGAAATACAACGAAAGTGGGGAAGGAGGAGAGAACTTGACAGAACTCTACTGCATTATGTGAAGGATATTTATAAAGATTATACCCAGTAAAACTTCTGCTGACAGGGAAATTTACTATTTCATTACAGCTATACTGACGTTATGGAATGGAAGGAACAATTAAGAGAAGACCTAGCGGAGGGATGGGGGGGGCACCCAGAGAGACCTAGAACCACAAACAAGAGAAAATGAGCATATGTTCTTGGTAGCTGCTATAGCAAAACCTGTAGCATTATTAAACATTCTTTTTCTTAAAACTACTTCCTAGAGACTGTATCATACAAAAGGGGAATTTTATGGTGCAAGGTACAAATAGATGTATCATTAATAAGAACAGATCAGCTTTTTGAAGAACATGGCCAAAAGCCTAGCACTTAGATCTTTTACAGATCTAGCCTTAACGCACTCTCTGGAGCAATGATCCTATTTTCTTTCCATCATCAAGTTCTGAGACTATATTTTTCATATGTCTTGTCATCAGGAAAGGTGAAGATGTGTATACATTTCGGTTTTCAATTCTCCTATTAAATCAGCTTCTCAGTGCTTCAGTTTCCAAATGCTCCAGAAGAGGTATGGATTGACATTTCTGCCAAAGGACAATTTTTTGCTCTGTAGTTTTTCCCAGAGTTAATGGAAAAAGTTCTACCACTAATCTTTTCAACTCACCTCTAGGGAATTACAAACCAGCAGCAAAAACTCTAAAGGTTGTGCCAAAATGTAGTATTTTTAAATTACAAAAGTCAAAAAAGCCGAAAATTTTCACAAAACGGGTTTTCCTTTTCTTAAAGAAGAGAGAGGGACACTTGGGAGGTCAGATTTAGATTCACACTGTAATAAAACCTCTAAAGTTAAGTAACCAAGCTCTGCCAATTCTAACCCTACTAGATCCATATAGAAATTGATCCTGTATAGCGCTGAGTGCCTACTATATGCCCAGAATTTTACCTATATTGTTCATCACCTCTTAAACAATTCAATGAGTTATTATAGCATATACATTTCCTACATCAGCAAAGAACAGCACAATGCAAATTAGTGAGAAGGACTGGTCATGATTCTAACTCCACCCATGTTATGGGAACAAAAGTACCACTTTCTAAAGATTTATGTACAAATTTGTTTCACTGCAGTTGTTTTTTGTTTTTACTTGTCAAAAAAACCAAATAATTTGGAACACAACCTGAGTGCCTGTCAATAGGGGATGGGCTCCATGAATTCTGATGGATCAATGCCATGGAATAATACGCAGCTTTAAAAGAATGAGTTGGAATTACAGGCGTTGATTAAGGAGGATATATCCATAATAAATGGAAGTTAAGGAAAATATATATGGCACAATATGTTTTTTTCAACTAAAACAAAATCTATTTTTTATTAATGTTTCTATGGATAGAGATAAATGTGGAAGGATGTCTATCAAACTGCAATTTCACATGATTTGCTTTTAAGGGTTAACCTGGAACAAAAGAGAGGGAAAAATTACATTTGCCTTGTTACAAAAAAAAAAAAGTACAACCTTGATGATTTTAAAAATCCAATAGCATTTATTAATTTCATATTCTTTTCACTACACTAAGTCTCTAGGAAGGGTATCAAAAGGCAAAGGCTGATCACAAAATACAACAGGAAGGAAAAAGTTCTTAAAATATTCATTTAATGATAATACTAGGATCTTACTAGGTGGAATAGCAATATAGGTGCTAATTTTATATATCTTGGGTGCATGCAATCACAGACATAAACCAAAAATCATGCACCCAGACAGATCGTATCTGAATAAACCATATAAAATTTGTTTTTAACACATTCTTTGTAACAACATGCAGAATTTGGTATCATATTAATTCTTAGGATGCCATTCAAAGAGATCATGGCTAGGAATACTTTTATAAGTTCACCATTATACCGTTTCCGTTAAAAGATGATCCCACAACATGGTCTGCAGGGACAGTGCTAAAATGAGGAACCAGCCTACTGGCTTTTGGTGTTCCTTTATCTGAAATGTTCTTTCTCTGCTAAAATGCTCTAGGATTTCCCCAAACAGCATCCCATGAACCAAACCTTTCTTGAATTCTCTATTCCCTATCTTTTTAATCACAACTGCTCTTTCCTACATCCCAAACTCTCAAAGCCCTGAACTCCGCTAAGAGATAATTAATATGTTAACATATGCTTATTTCTGAATCGATATTAATAATGTTAAAATAATAGTAACTAAAAGGGTATAATAAGCTGTGATTATAATAAACACATATATATGCACCGAACATTACACTTGTATATTTGATAGATGTCTAGAAACAATGACCAACTTAAAGGCAAAATTCCATGGTGAGAATCATGGACACCAGAGATGGGGGGCAGAAAAATATTTTCAAGTAGGTAGAACTTTTTTGCTGAATCCTCACACCCTCACCCCCCAGAGTTAATAACTCTTCCTCTCACAGCATGGAATGTAAAGTCTGACTCTAATCTTCTTTTATGGCCTCCCATTCCATCACAGCTCCCTCCACATTCATCCCAACCACTTCCAGCATCAGATTCCCTCTTGATGGAAAGCTACTTTCCCTCTTCTTACCTTATGAAAATCTCAAAGTGAAAAGACCCAGCCTACGCCAGTCACCTCTGCCTGTAATCCAGCTTCCCTTATTCTTACAGCATTTTGTTTATACCGTTATATTAGTATTTACCATACTTTAGTCACTTTTGTATTAATCTGTCTCCCCCAAGTGTTCTGAAGTCAGGGATCGTGCCCATTTCATCTATTTCCCATTTATAAAAACCACCTGGAATGTATGCAATAGGAGATACTCAACAATTTTTTTTGAACAAATGTTACAGTTATAGTTTCTGTATGAGGTTCTGACATCTCGAGAGCAGAGCTAATGATCTCAACAAGTATAAGACCTCCGAGGGCAGGAACTCAAACTTCTATTTCTGTATTTCCAGTGCTCACAGAGCATGGAGCATCGAAGACCCTTGATGGGTAGTTTTGTTGATTTTAATGATGATTTAAATTCCCTAAAGCAAAAATTATCATATTAATAATCTTTCAAAATAAATAGATGTCACTGCATTCTGCGCTGGGGGGAGAATCCAAATAAATGAGGACAGTGTGTCAGAATCCACGCACTGAAAGGAACTCCAGGACAGGGGCATCAGTGAAATTTCTGCTGGCAAAATCCAGTATCTCAAACTCAAAGATTTCAAAAATACGCCCAAACCAACGCTCACCTAACCAAACCAAAACCATGCATTATTTACGGAGTGACGACAACACATTTGATTCCTGCTGCCTGTCAACTACCCAGGATATCTGAAAGAAGGAGTGTACATCCAGCAATGTTATTTTCTTCTTTATAGTAGCGTCTTTTGTATTGGAGAAAACACGATCATGAAAAGAAAAGAACCGGTTAATTACGAGCAGTGCCCAATGAGCTGTGAGGGAGGTGTTATGAATGTGTATCAGTGAAGCCTGATGCGGAAAACAGAAGCATCTGGGCGTGCAGCTTGCAAAGTAATGAGACAGTGAGGATGTGCTGGCACTGGGCTTTGATCGCTTCATCTTGTTCAAGAGCTCTGCTGGGGAAACAAAGGTGAGAGGCACTGACCTCCTTCCCACAGCTTGTACAAGCACAAAAAATAGTTAATGGATCAAGGATGGAGGCCCTTCTCTCTTCTGCTGCTCGCCAACACACCCCTTTTTCAGAACTGATGGTTCATAGTTGGGGGCCCAGCATAAAGCAGGCTGAGCAAGCTTCTGCCATATGAAGTGTCATGTCTGAACATGTCTACAGTAACTGGCAATTCATTTTTCATACTGAAAGCAAAAACAGGTATATGCTACCTTCAAAATCCGAATCATAAACCACGTAGAATGTGCCTCTCAGACGGCAGCTTTGTTGAGGTCTCTACCAGTGGCAGGCTGGTGGACTTCAGAGTCTTCAATAGGTGGGTGTGGCTCACAAATAGGCATGTGTGTAATCTCAGGAGCACAAGAGAACAAGACGAAGAACAAATGGCAGCACATTAAAAAAAAAAAAAAAATCCCACCACACAACAGCAGCCCTTAGTCTTTCTTGTGTTAATACTGTAATTGGCAAGTAGCTGACTTCTTTGTACTTAAGATCCCTACAAAGAAGCATGTTTAACCTACTGAAAAAGGAGGTGTAAGTCCTTGCAAAGGAGTACAAAGCCAGATGTATCACTGCACAGTATTTTTTGCCAGCTTCATCCAGAAACAGTAGCTGAGGTGACTTTTAAGTGGAGCCAAGAGCAAGAACTCCTCTTAATGAGCGCATCTATCAATTTGCAAGGGACGCAGCTGATTACCAGCATTTAGACATACACACTCACAAAAGGAACACGGCAATTTAACTGTTGGCCACTGAATGAGAAAGCACATAAAACAGCTTAAGGCAGCCATGTGAGCAAGTTGGGGATGCTTGGCGACACTTGAACATGGGAACATGTGTGCTTTCGTTTCAACATGTAGGGAAGGGCCAAGATGCAAGCTTTTGCAAGTTCTGAAGCATTTTGCCAGGACGTAATACATAGTAGGAACAAACTGCTGCCTAAGATAATTATATTAAAAAGTACCAGTGTTACTGTATAAATGTTTCATTTATAAATACTGCCTTCAAAACCCCTTTATCAAAAATAACTTTCCAAAATGTAACCAGGTCTATCTACAAGACTCTCGGCTAATGAGGAAGAGAGTATATGAGGCAAATGTAACTTAGTAAGGAGGAAAAAAGACTGATTCTTAAGAAAATAAATACAATAAAGCAAGGTTTACTTATATATTTCTATAGCATTGAAATATACTGGATGATGAAAAAATACGATTATGGATAAAATTAATAATCGTAAGTTTCTTAAGACTGATTAAATTGAAGAAACTTATTTTACCTCTGACAAATTATAGTTAGAAGTTGGGCACTCCTAATATTTTGGGCATTTTTTTTTCCCTAGGTAAAATTAATTAACAATGAATGTAGGGTGTTTAAAGTATAATTAGCATTTTTTTAAAAAGCACCTATCTTAATTGTTCATATAGTAAAAATTGTTTGTCTGTATAACTATGATCTAGAAAATAAATACTCACAGTGCCTCAGAAAGTCTGTGTCCCTTTCCAATCAAATTGCCCTCCCTCCCCATCAACTGTTCTGATTTCTGTCAGTACAGATGAATTTTTCCTATTTTTGCACTTCATATATAGAACCAAACAAATGGAAGCACACAGTATTGTTTTGTGTTGGGCTTCTTTTTGCTTAACATGTTTCTCAGATTCATCCATGTTATTACATGTATCAATAGTTTGCCTTTTTTTTTTTTTTTTTAAACTCCTGAAGTGTATTCTATTCTAT
Organism: Zalophus californianus; assembly: GCF_009762305.2. Lineage (NCBI taxonomy): Eukaryota > Metazoa > Chordata > Mammalia > Carnivora > Otariidae > Zalophus > Zalophus californianus. The sequence goes on from NC_045606.1 coordinate 86,427,850, forward strand.
TGTATGAATATACCACAATTGGTTTATCCATTCTCTGGACCATTTGGGTTGTTGCTAGTTTTTGACTACTATGAATAAACCTGATGCGAACATATGCATACAAATCTTTTTGTGGATGTATATTTTCTTTCCTTTGGGATAAATACCTAGGACTAGAATTGCTGAGTCATAGAGCAAATGTTATGTTTAAATTTGTAAGAAATTGCCAAACTTTTTCCAAGGTGGCTGCCATTTTAGAACTCCACCAGCAAAGGATATAAATTCTGGCTTCTCCACATCCTTTCAAACAATTAGTATTGTCAGTCCTTAGGGTTTTCAGCATTCCAACATTTTAAATTCACATTTTCCTAATAACTAATGATGTTATTAGCACTTTTAATGTGCTAATGGCCATCCTTATATCTTCCTTTGAAGTGTCTGTTCAAATCTTTCACCCATTTTATAAATTTTCTTAATGGTGTCTTTAGATGAACAGAAGTTTTAAATTATAGTAAGGACCAAGTTATCAACTTCCATATTTTGTTTGCTTATGTCTTAAGAAAATTCAAAAGAGCCAGCAATGGGAATCCTTAATAGAATGAAACCATGAGACATCTCATGATAAATTATAATTTCAAATGTGCTATGGAAATGTATGTGCAATTATCCTAGAAATTCTGCTTTCAATCTTACTACCATGGTTTTATCCCACACATGGTGAAAGGGCAACCACAGACATCTATAATTATCTGATTGGAGGCAGGAAGGCCTGACAGTATTTGGAATAGGCTTACCAAACTGTGGAGCGATAAAACATAATTGGATCTTACAATATGGCCAAACCTATACAACTTCCCAGAAACCATCCTGACAGCTATCATTTTTATGTGCAGATAATGGCTATGATGAAATTTTTAACCATGCTCAAGACTTTAAGATGGTTAATTCTGTAACCTTGACAAAAGGAAAGAATTAAAAATCTACATCCTAGAACTCTTCCCGGACATTTTAAAATATGGCAGGTTAGTCAGACAATAATTAACTCTAACTGACCCTCCTTACAAGCTTCTCTCTACCTGCAGCTGAGTGGCACTCGAAAAGCAAAATAACTTTTTCTTATCTTTGAAAACATCAAAGGAAAATCAAAAATTATTTTCTATGGATCTTTAAAATGTAAAGGAACTCGAGTCAGAATGAGCCAGAGGAAAAGATTTCCTACTTCCAGTTAGAAATAGCTTTTGGGAACTATGAGCTGTACCGTTAATGATTCAAATAAGCAAGGATCAGTAGACAAATTCCAAAATACCATGTACTCTAGAACTCCAAATGTTCTCATTTTAAATACTATGATACAAGGAAAGAAACAAGCTATCATTCTGGCAGAACCTCCATTTATCTAACAGTGTGTAATTAATATTTCATATAACCATGTAGGGTATGCTAGATTCTTAATGGATTGTATTGATTAAGAAAGAAAGTTCAATGCTAATGTTCTTGAAGGGGAAAACAGAACAATTTGTTATCTCACGTGGAACAAATCATGAATTCAGGATCTTATGGCCACAAACCTAAGGGCTCCAACAAGACTGGTTAGGATCATTTACATGTAACACATAAATAGGTTAAAGTAAAGAAGATGCCCAGAGCAAACCAAACCAACCCTGACTGCCACAGCTGGGACAGAGACGAGAGTTCTGGGTCCCAGACAGGATGGAGCTAATCGGACTGGACCTTTGGCAGCTTCTGTCACCACTCGCAGTTCCTTTACATACTTCTGATGACACTGACGTGAGGAGGAAGTGGCTGCAGCAACCGTCTCTCGACCTTGTGACCAACTGCAGATGTTCATGTGATGGCTGCAGTTTGTGTCTTTTGTGAAACAGACCATACCGTCTGTGGTTTACACTCCCGCACCTGCCCTGTATTCCAATCAACTTTGCCACCCTGCCCCGCCCCTTTCTGCAGATGCTTCTGGATTGAGTGGAATGCTGTGAGGGACAGTTTAGGAAGCAGAGAAAAAGTGCAGACAAAAAGCTTACTCCCATGTGGTGTTAATGTTTCTTGCCATTTACTTCTGTTCCCTCAGAAAACGGTGTATGGATTCAGTATAGAGATCCAAACCAAGGAACAAAAAGAAACTAAGTAACTCAGATCTGATTAGAAGGGCTCCAATCTTAAAGGAATTTAAAAAAGCATTACTCACCTAAGGTTTCTTTACAAATCTAACCAATTTTAAACGCCTATCATATGAAATGTTGTCAAATACTGGTGTATTCCAAAGCAGATCTCACTTTACTTGGAACTAATTTGTGGTTGGAGGTGGGTGGGATGTGGGGGATGGAAAGGGAGACAGACTCATAGCTTGACAGGCAGACTACCTGTACATATCCCCTGAGGAAGTACGGAAGTACTGAAGGGCTGCCACACCATCCAGAACATACTTAAAATGGCAGCCAGCGCCTTTAGAACTGAGTAAAACCACCATTTATAACCATTTTTAGATGAGGCTCAATGACAACTTTCTTTTCTTTCTTTTTTACCTTTTAAACCTTCTCAGCTTGGATGCCCTAAAGAGAGTGGCGGTTATAATTTACCCATTTCACAGAGGGAAAAGACAAGCCAAAGATGTAATAAATAACCTGCCTGAGGAATTAGTTGTTCTAAGTAACCAAGACTATGTTTCAGCCAAATGTGTTTTTGCCATTAGCTTCATATACAAAGTATATTCTTCAGCTCATAAACATTGTTTCTCAATTTCAGAATCGAAATCCACACTGACAAACTCTAGAGGGTTTGAGATACCCTGCCAGTTGACATAGGTGAGCTGATGTTTTTTAAAAAACAATAAATAACCTTAAACTTCTAAATAGGCTATTGAAACCAAGTTTATACACAAAGGGTACAGGTATATTTACTTTATCTAGAATTTTGCCTCTTCAGTTACTAAATCTCTTACTGAATAATCAAGATGTTACTTGGCTCCGAGGACCCTAGGGAATAAAATGTCACCAGTGCAGCTGCTATACTCGCTGCTCACAGCCTTTCAAATTAAAAAAAGGGGAAGGAGGGCCCAATACAAATGCAGAATTTAATTAGTTAGTAAAAGCCCAAATCCTTGCTCAAAGCCCTGTTCTTCCTGCAATATCGCATTCTTTTCTTCTTGTGTAAACTTTTCATTATGAAGGAGACATCTTTATAATACAATAACTCTAGTTATAATGTAACTGCTGGTAACATAACTCCTGCATTAGAAAAGACAGCATGTTCAAGTAATGTTGTTTTAATACAATTTGTGTTCAGCAGAAGCCAAGTCAACTTGGTCATTTAGAATTTGATCAATGTGAATTAGTGTCTTACTGAGATAAACCATTTGATCATTTAGAAATTGATCAATGAGAATCAGAGATAAAACATTTATCATGTACATTTGGTCTATCAGAGCCATTCACGCAGCACTAAAGTAGGTTATAAACAGACATCAATAAGTGTTAGAGATGATGTGCAGGGTACCTGTCAGCTGCAGATACAAATACATATACAACAGTATATAATTTTAAGCCTTTTGATAAGGCAAGCTATTCAATAGGGCAGCTGGAGCCACCGAAAACTTGCTGGAGCTCCACTTTGGAGAAACCAAAGAGAAGGAGAAGCACAGCAAAACTGAACAGCTCAAACTTTTGAAATAAGTTTTAATTAAAAGTAAGAGGTAAGTAACATAAATTTACTTGGCTACACTTCTAGAAAAGTTTTAAGACTATTAATCAGGGTAAATTTGGTACCTGCAGTACAATTAGTTCTATTAATCTAGTATTTCCAAATTGAAGTCACACTGACATTCAGGCACACTGGCTTCTCATCTAACAGAATTATAAATTTGCCAGTCAAACCTTATTTAATTATTTTACAGCCAATTAAGCAGGATCTTTAAACACTGTTGCTTAAAACTGTCCATGATCCCATGTGTAATTACAGAGAACACAAGAAACACCTGCTGATACCACCGGCATGTAATCCTCAGCTTCACTAATTCATTTCCAGTATAGCTATTAAAATCATCCACCCAAAAGAAACAAAACGGGACTGCCGGTGCAGAGGAGCAGAATTTGCCACCCCAAGACATGTCTCTCTGGCATAAGGATTATTTTTGGTTGATGGGTTTTAAGAAACTGCCAACACGTGAGAAGTTCTGCAAACCAAAGAGAAGTGACCCTTTTGCAGGAGACACTGACTCGTCTAAAGGAATCCTCCATTTGCAGGGGCCTCTCTCTTGTGGTATCAGGAAGAGAGGATGACTCAACCTCTAGAAACTCATCAGTGGAGAAGAGGATGACTTAAGTCTGCATAACAACCTTACCCATGTTTACCGTGCTCGCATAACTGATTTTGTATCTCCGAAATCTTTTGTCTTTTGCTGAAGGTGCTATTTAAGGTGATGGTTAAGGCCATTTTGGAGAGTTACTCACCTCCTCCAGGTCTCTCTCATGTATACACGTTACTACACTTTGAGTTGTTTTCTCCTGTTAATTGTTTTTAAACCAACTTAATTATTCGACCAGCCAAAGATCCTAGACGAAGGGAAAACTTTTCCACCCCTACATCAAAGTGAAAAACCTAATAAAACCAAAAACATTTTGAAGTTAAAGCATTTCACATTGAAGAAAACTTTGAAAATATGGTAATACTTACAAAATCCATTTTATCTCTAAGAGTTTTGCATAGCATTCCTCAGATACTCTAAAATCACCTAAACTTCTTCCACAGGGTAATTAATCTCTTAATACCTTATAAGGATAACCCAGGCTTCTTCCATGAGCCTAAATTTATAAGTCAGGTTTCAACAACTTCGTTCAAGGATAAAAGTGAAAACCCTTCTAAAGTTGGGCACACAAAGGAGTATTACTAGTATTCAGGTACGATCTCATAGAATCATACTCCTTTACAAGTGCTTCATCTTTCAACAAAACTGAAGCCAAGCTGAAATGTTACACCTTGAACGAAAGGAGTCCAAAAATATTTTCAACAGACCTATGTCACTTCCCACATTCATACTTTCTCCTTTAGGGAAGGTGGAAACGGTCCACTTTGTTATCTATGACAGCATGGGAAAGAAATATCAATTGTCTTTAAAATGCTTTTCATTTATTTGATATTGTATTGTCTTCACAAGGTTTCCATTGCCTTCAGAATATTCTATATTTCTTTGATATGTGCTTAACATTTTTTTTATTTAAAAAAACTCATATGTACAAAATACACTTGTAATAATGCTTCCTTTTTACAGATGTGGTACACAGGATCTAATCCACCCAAGGAGGTCTGATTCTGATAGGGATCAAGAGATAGAGCCCCTGCAGCCCTCTCCCTGTTCTCTGACACATCCCTCACCACACCCTCCCTGTCCCCACGGCTTCATCCCTTGTCTTTGGTTGGGCTGAGAGCTCCTGGAGGATAAGAACTCTTTCTATTGTTTGTTTGTTTTCAGAGGGGGGTTTAACATCACATAGATTTTGTCTGGAAACAAATACAGAAATTTGTCCTATGGCGCACAGTCATATAACTAGAGTTGGACAGAATAATAAAATTATCACAATATATATAACAATAAAATCAAATATTCACTGAGCATTTATCTTGTGCTAGACCTGTGCTAAGTACCATCAATGTAACATTTAATATAGTATTTTGTTTAATTAATTACCTACCAGGTGAAGAATAAGGATTAACACGGGGAACAATTCTCAGTACACTGAGCTATGTGACATGGTACCAGCATCACGAAACTAAGAACTAGCACCATAAATTGATCTATTTAACAGATAATAACAAAGAGTGATAAAAGCAATTGGAACTGCTAACAGTGATTGTTTCTAGTTGGACTGGGAAAAGTAAAGCTTATCTTCTGAATAAAAGCTAGATGTAAAAAATTGCTGGATCTGCTAAGGGATTTGGGTTTTATAGCTAAAATGCTAAAGCTATTGTGGGGTAAAAGTTCTTGCAGGAAAACAAAGAGCATACATTCTTAATTTCCAAACTGTTTAATTCCTACTGAAAAAAATGTAAATAATATTTTTAATAACTTATTAGGGACACAATTATCCCATGATAATAGAACTACCTTTTTTTTTTTTTTTTCAAAAGCTCTTTATTTTAAAATTCTGTCTTCCTCCTGCTCTCTGATGGTCTCCCAAGTTCCATACTGGTAAGATCCTACCTGTTTCCTCATAGCTGTATATTCAGAACTCAGAGGGCATGTCACAGAGGAGCTCTCTGAATGAATGACGTGTTGATTAAATAGGGGGGAAAATGCCATTAAATCTAAAGTGTTTTAATGGTTTCCTGCCAAAACTATAAACTGAAGGACTAAAGTGTGAGTTAATATTTAAGCATCCCTAAAATAATTCCATTAGCTATCCTGGCAGGATGCATCGACGTGACTGGTGTTTATCATGTGTGGCTTCAAATGCTCTTAGCTTTCTTTCTCTTTACAGTGATTTTGTAAATGTGACCCCCATAAGGTGTATATCGCCCTTGAAACTGCAATTTAAAAAGCTTCCAACTCCTGTAACCAAGATGCACCCAAATGAAATCTTCCATCAGATAAAATTAAATCCTCCTCAAAGTCCTTCTGAGCCTGTTGTCTAAGGGGGACTGCTGAGATCAGCTCTGTCATGAAATGAAAAGGATATAGTACACTGCCTTGCAAAAGATTAAAGCTGCCATGATTACCTGGGATGCCCAAATCTGTAAGGAGAAACCAAGTTCCACTGAGTAATTTCAGGGCCTAAAAGATGGTAAGTATCTCTTAGAGCCAAGGCACTATTACTTCCTAGGTGTGAAGCTAAGAACCTCACTACAAATCAAAAATACAATATTCTAGGAAGCTCGGTCTAGCAGATAGTACTGAAAAAAAAAAATATAATAATAATATAATGAAAACCACTCTCTTGAAAAGCTAGCTCTTAAAACTCCCTCATAGTATGTAAAAACCTGGAGTTTTGTTTGTACTACATTTAATCAAACTGCAAATTCTGAGGGCAGAGTCCCCAAGACTGTCCTCACCCTGACATCATCTGCCAGGTTCAAAGGGTTCCCCAAACCACTCTTAACCTTTAATAATTTGCTAAAAGGACTCACAGAACTCACAGAAAGCTATTAAACTCACAGTTATGGTTTATTATGGGAAATGATATGGAAAACCAGCCAAATGAAGAGATATATAGGACAAAGTCTGGGAGAGTTCCAGATGCAAAGTTTCCACTGTCCTCAAGATGTTCTACTCTCCTGGCAGCAACCTGTGATAATATGCACAGAGTATTATCAACTGGGGAAGCCTACCCAAATTCCAGTGTCCAGGGTTTCAGTGGTATATGGGCTTGTTTGACAAGCTGCCCATGTGGCTGAATTCAGTCTCTGGTACCACTTCCCTGGAGGCTGGGCTGATACCACATGGCCCAAAGGGCCTAATCAAGACTAATGAGACACTTCCATCACTCAGGAAATTCCAAGGGGTGAGAGGTTACCTCTCCCAGAAGATGAGTATAAAGACTAGACCTCTCTTTGGGAAAGGCCAAATTCTCTACCACACCAGGTTAGAGCAGAATTAAGAAAGAATACTATCTTCTAAAGGTAAGAGAGAATGAAGCTGCTGAGGCTCTGATTAAAACGAAGTCTAACCTATAGAGCCATGTTGTCTTGGAGAAAGTAAGTCAGCAGGACCTTTAGTTTTGAGTTCCATGTACCCTCTCATTTGCCAGCAGGTTAGCCCAGGCTGAATGACATGGCAGGTGCACGGGCTTTCAGAAGAGTGATTCTTTTCATCTCAAACCAGACTTAACTCTATAAAAATCCAGCTTCCACCAATTTTCCAATCTGCTAAACTTCTATTTCTGTTTCTCCCTGGCCCCTCTATCCAGGTGTTATGGGCTGCATTGGGCTCCCCCTCTCCCAAATTCATATGTTGAAGACCTAATGACTGGTATCAGAAAGTATATTTGGACAGAGGGCTCTCAAAGAGATCATTAAATTAAAATGAAGTCATCAGGGTGAGCCCTAATCCAATGGGATTCCTAGGAAAAAGGGATTAAGACGCAGATGCAGAGAGGCAGACATTGTGAAGACAGGGAGAAGACGGCCCCCCGCAAGCCAAGCAGAGTGGCCTCGGGGGAAGCCAACCCTGCTGGCACCCTGATCGCAGACTGCCAGCCTCCAGAATTGCGAGAAAATCAATCTCTGTTAGACCACTCAGTCTGCAGGACTTTGTTAGGCAGCCCTAGCCAGCGAATACACCAGTCATTCGCTAATTCCTACCTAATCTCTCAATGATTTGTTTGCACCCATCTCTTTCTTTTCTCTGTGGCTTACAGAGTCCTCTCATCTATGTAGTACTACTGCTAACTGTTCCTCATGCCTCCAAATCAAATGCCTCACCTCCACTGTCAGACTACTGTTACTCAAGGAGCACAGAAATCAGGGCATTTACCTGGTCAAAGACCTTCCAAAAACTTCTTGCTAAATGAAGACCAACTTTTTAGCCCAATAGTTAATGATGACCCCTACTGACCTTTCCAACTTCGTCTTGCACGAGAGTCCCTCTGAGTCAAGCCACTGATCTGAACTAATTTCTCACCCACCAACTAAAGAGCATGATTTTCCTTCTGAATACTTTTCCTTTCCATCTACTCAGTACTCCTCTTCTAGCCTCAACTAAATTAGTATCTTCTTTAGGAGAACGTCACAGATCATTCTAGTCAGAACTGACCTCCTTTGATTTACCTTAACCAATTTTTTTTTAAAGATTTTATTTATTTATTTGAGAGAGAGAGAATGAGAGATAGAGAGCACGAGAGGGAAGAGGGTCAGAGGGAGAAGCAGACTCCCTGCTGAGCAGGGAGCCCGATGTGGGACTCGATCCCGGGACTCCAGGATCATGACCTGAGCCGAAGGCAGTCGCTTAACCAACTGAGCCACCCAGGCGCCCTGATTTACCTTAAAATTTAGGTATTTGAATAGCTGTCCTCTTACAATGAAGAAATACCCAAGGTGCCTAGTCAAAAATTCTCATGGTACAAAGACAAAAAAGTTAACAAATACTACTTTATCATTAGGGAGAAAGATAAACATATAACTTAAAAATTATGTATACAGAACACCTCTTAAAATCAAGTCCATATCTAATTTTATATCTAAATACTTAAGATAGCATGTTAATCTTTAAGAGTGAGATCTGTGGCCCTTTCTCAGAAGGTCTTTCCCTGCTGCCCCTAAAAAGAGAATTCACTAACAAAGACTGGAGGTCTGTTTAAATATACCTCAAACCATCTTTAAATTAAAAAAAAAAAAAATCTTTTTTTTTAAAAACATCAACATTAAAAGAACACAAATTGCACCACAGCAAAAAGTAGTAACATTACACCTTAGGTTTAATCATTTTATCAAATGCTTATAAACATGCACCAAGAAGGAGGTCAGAGCCCAGTGCGATCTTTCAACAAAGCCTGTCACAATACCTTTTTTTGCTTCACTAATTTGCACATGTGCTACTAACAGGGGTTACACAATAGAACTATTTATACTCTCAGGAAAATTCTGAATGATGTCTTCTCACCTATCCTGAGAACTGGCAGCAAAGGGAAAGTACAGGGCTATGGGTCATGGACACGTTGATCCATCAATTACAGAACATTCATTTAAACATTCCAAGGATTAACAGAGGCAGCAATTTAACATCACCTTCATAATCAAGGGCAAGGTAAAGTCTGTGATTTAAATGCTTTCAAGGTACATGTGAAGAAATGAAAACAGCTTAAACAGGAGAAGAGTGGATACTCAAATTTGGACATGCCCATCATTTTATTACATAAAAGTGAATGGTCTCTATGTTTCCGTTATTAATAGCAATTTCCTATCACCTTCATAATCAAGGGCAGCCTATCTTATGTAGTATGATTACAAATTAAAATTCTATTACCACTGCTTTCAATTTTCCCTTAACTTCATAAAATTGAGTTGCAAACAAGCTTTCATCAAAGGTTCTTTCCTTGTGTTTGAATTCCACTAACGGCAGATAACGTGGATACACCTCAACTGCCCAAACACACTTCCAAGTATTCCAGAGGGCTATACAACAAACTACCTTCTGTGCAAAAAGCAATAAAGTTGTACTTGCATCTTGTCAAGAACAGTAAATAATTATAATAGTGTTAAAAACTTACTTGAACTTTGCTTCCACTTCTTCAGCAGCTTTCTGATATTGTTCAGTGGTGACTTTGTAGAATTCTGAGCTCTGTGGACAAAGATTGATAGTAGAGTTTTCACTGTCCAAGAGGACAAAATGTGTGCAGGGCTTACAATTACAAAAAATACATAAAATCTTTGTTCAGCCATTCAAGCAAGAGGACAAAGATTTCTTGCATAAGTGGCATAGCAACTTCGAAAAATGCATGTAAAGGTGTCCATTTAAATAATAGTATGTCTGCTGGCATACAAGTTATAATTAAAATAAACTTTCATGGTTAAAATGCATCATTATTTGATCCATGAGAACATTCTTAACATATTTTGCCTACTATTCCAGTGTTCTACCTAGGATATTCAAGGTTCTTTTTCTTTTTAACACGGTATTTTTGTCCTTGAGATGGATTCTTTATGGATTAGAATGTGTTCTATCACCTCCCTATGACAGCAAGAGCATCAACATTTATAACATATTAATCAGTAAGAACAGAGGACGGATTTAGGTAATTTTTACACCAAAAAAAAAAAAAAAAATGTTTCCACTATTACATAAATGAACATAAATCAAGTTGCAATAGGAAGTTAATGCCTTTCCTGAGGCAGAAAAATTTAGAACTGTCTATTCTGGCTGGCTACTTTGAAACCTCTCTTACTGCAGGGGGTAGCCTAAATGACCCCAGGAACCTTTAGACTCAATGAAGTATCCTGCAAAATGTGTCCCAGTACAAAAGAACGCTACACAATACAGTGGTCTACTGTGCACCTTCAATCCCTAATCACTCAGGTTTCACATGCATGACTTGGGGTAGTTTATTTTTTAATAAATCATTGTTGGTTGAGGAGAAAATGAAAATGAAATCCTCTTCACATCAGTGACCCCTTTGCATTTAACAATCTGGGTTGCCCAATGACAGTCACATCCCGGTTTGCTGGATGTAGATAAAATCAATAGGTATGTGATTAGACAGCAGACTCAGGGTGGCTGGAGCAGTGGACAGGTCACCATTTGAGATGATGAATGGCTCTCTATCAACCTAGAGTCCCCTACGATGCTAACATTTACTATAATCTTATTTGGGCTGCGATTTATCTTTCTTGCACCTGATCAATAAAGATGAACAGAACAGTTGTAAGGATCGATTGTAATTTTTTATCATTTTCAAGCACGAAGGTGCATTTTTGACAGGAAGACAATATTCTAAGTACACTCCTCCTGCATTTCTTAAAATTACAATTTGAGTGACCAACTTCATCAGTCTATATGCCGAGAGGTTTTTTTAATTAATCTGTAGGTCTCTTACCAAAAGGCCATTTGTCTTCTCAGATATTTTAACTTGAGATTGTGTCACAACTTCCTTTCAGTTTTACTTGTAAGATTTGTCTTTCCATGAAAATACACACCAGTCACAACATGATCTTTTGCAATGTTTGATTTAAGCTTTTTTGTGAACCCTTCTAACAAAGAGGCAGTAAAAAGGCAGTTACTAATCTACCAGTAACACTGATGAGAAACTCCCCATATTACTATGATAAACTGTCAAGTGGACACTATGTTACTGAATTACCTATTAAAATTCTCGTGAAGCAATAACATCTTGATTAATACTTTCAATTATTTTAAGCATTGAAACTAATGTCCAGACAGAGCCAGGACTAGGTTGAAAGATCTGCTTTCTGGTTCTGTTCTGTGACCCTGAGCAAGTCCTCCAAACTCCCTCAGCTTCCTTTCCACTGTTCCTAACCTGTAAAATATGGATGATACTAGCCCTGCCTATCTCTGCCAAAGCGGCTACAGAAATCCAACAAGATGGACACCAGAGCTGTGAAACCCGTTAAGTGCTTTTGCAGAGTAAGAGCAACAATGTACGAATACCCAGTATTTATTTATTCTCCTGCTGGCAAGCATACTGAAAATAAAATAGTCTTGGAGGAAAAAACTAATTTCGGCAAAACTAATTCTGGGTACAAATTCAAAATAATCAAAGGCAAATGGTAAGCTTTTTTTTTTTTTAAGATTTTATTTATCTACTTGACACAGAGAGAGAGACAGCTAGAGAGGGAACACAAGCAGGGGGAGCAGGAGAGGGAGAAGCTGGCTCCCCGCTGAGCAGGGAGTCTGATGCGGGGCTCAATCCCAGGACTCTGGGATCATGGCCTGAGCCGAAGGCAAACGCTTAACGACCGAGCCACCCAGGTGCCCCAATAGTAAGCTTTCTAACAAAAATGATGCACAAAAGAGTTCTGTCATACTATAAGTTAGTGAGCTCCCCTCTGCTTTGTAATGCCAAATGCAGGTAAAATTATTACTAATTTTGTTGAAGTCTCCCTAGGATGTTAAACACATATACACACAAAAAAACCATGTACCTGTGTTGTCCGCAATCTTAGCTTTTAACTTCTCAAGTTAAAGTTTTAGGCTTTATTTACGCCCTGTATTTCCACCTCAGTAGCCAGATTCCCACATTGTATAAGTCTTTCTAACAAAGAAAAAGCTCCAGGAGGCAACAACATATAACAACTAAGGGAATAAACACAAATATGCCCAAGATTTGTACGTAGACACTGTTTAATTCACGTTAATTATTTACTTATTTATTCAACAAAATTAGATACTTATCCCAATAATGTTCACCTTGGGGAAACAGATAGTCAAGAAGCTTTCCATCTGATGTAAGAGTAAAGAAAAATACTCATAAGGAAAGGTCACAAATACTGAGTTAAAAGTTGTGGAGAGTGTTACTGGAGCTCAGAAACAGTAATTTTGGTCTCAATTCTGGTCTCAGAAAATACTTTTAAAAATCAACAACCATAAATAAAAAAACATTCTCAATACGCTTGCCAGCAGGAGATTGAATAAATACTGGGTATTCGTACAGTGGAAATCTACACAGTGATGAAAAAGAATGAATTAGACATACATGTGGAGCAAAAAAAACAGCAAGTTCTAGATACGATATCACAGAGTGTAATTTATGTCGTTTGGAAAAAGGCAAAATAACAAAATAGGATTCTTAAATAGCAAATTCCACTGATTATCTCCAAGTGGTAGCAGTTTGGTGGTGGCAATAGGAGATGAAGGGGCAGAATAACACAAAGAAAGGAAACACAGTGGGTCTTCACTGCCTTGCTATATTTCTTAAAATGAAGTGTATACAGCTATTTATTACACTGGTTATAATATTCTGTAATATATACAAAAATTGTATTATTCTCCTCTATTGCCCCAAAGGAGCTAATTAACAGCAACAAATGATTTAATATAGCCAGAAAACAGAAGTATGTGCAGGGGGATATGTGCTGAAGAGGTTGGCTTAGTCAAGATTTTGTAATGCTAAGCTACTGCAGAATGTCCACACATTACCAAATAAAAGTATTTTTTCAATTTCTATTGTGAAATAATTTTGGATTTACAGAAAAGGGACAAAAATAGTGGAAAGTTTCTGAGGCGCCTGGGTGGCTGAGTTGGTTAAGTGTCCAACTCTTGATTTCAGCTCAGGTAGTGATATCAGGGTCGGGAGATGGAGCCCCATGTTGGGCTCCATGCTCAGCACAGAGTCGGCTTGAGATTCTCCCTCTCTCCCTCAGCCCCTCTCCCTGCTCATATAAATGAATAAAATCTTTTAAAAAAAATAGTGGAAACCTTTGGTCTATCTTCATCCTCGTTCCTTTCATGTCAACATCTCAGATAATCACAGTACAATCATCAAAATGAGTAAGTTAACAATGCTACATTACATTACTAGTAACAAGTAGTAGCTAAATTGCAGACTTTATTTGGATTTCTCCGGTTCTTCTACAAACGTTCTTTTCCTATTTCAGGACCCAATCCAGAATGTCATATTGCATTTAGCTGTTATAGCTCCTCAGTCTCCTCTTCTCTGTGACAGTTCCTCAGCCTCCCCTTGTCTTTTATGACACCTTGACACTCCTGAGGAACACCAGTTGGATATTTTGTAGAATGGTAATTTGGGCTTATCTAACGTTTTCTCATTATTAGATTGATGTTATTATGCATTACTGAGACAAATACCATAGAAGCAATGGGCCCTTCTTCAAGCTGGACCCCAAACTACTCCCCAGACTCTGGCTTCACAGCTGCCTACCAATGCTGCAATGTTGTCCACAGCTCTCTGTACTTCGATGAGCGAGTCACAGCAGAGCCACATACCAATGACAGCTCCATCCTGGTAAAACAGCACATGTTACTTTACCCCAACAGTTCTCTCACATCTGTAAGATGGGGAGGGTCACAGAAGCGGCCTAATAAAAATCTCTGGGAGATTAACTATGATCATTCATGTAAAGTTCTTTGAAAAGTACCTAGGGCTATATATGGTAAGCATTACAGGAATGTTACCTATTATCTTTATAAATTATCTGAAGAGTAAAAAAAAGTATACAGTGTTGGGTAATTTTTTTCAAAAGCCATTTTAATAAAAATTTAATCTTTAAAAAACAAAAATCTTTTCTTCCTTTAAACCAATCATCGCTGAACTTTGCTTACACAGCTCATCTGTTCTATTTTTCTGTTCCTTAAGATAAATCGGAAATGTGAAGACTGTGGCTGGGCAGTACTAAGAATGTTAATGACTATGAAAAAACTATATATATATATATATATATATATATATATATATATATATATATATATAGAGAGAGAGAGAGAGAGAGAGAGAGAGAGAGATGGTGACACTAACCAGCCCATATTAAAAAAAAAAAATCAAACCAATAATTTTTGACCTTCTCACCAATGAAATCCAATGAACCAAATTAAATAGTAAAAGTACTTTTTAATGCCAGGACCTCCCAGGGTCTTAATTCTTACTATGCATTGTAAATCTCCAAGATGAGAAATACCATTCATGATGAATCCCAAACTGACTTCCCATGGAATCTTTTCATTCTGGAGCATCTTGAGAGAACAGAACCCCTCAAATGTTTCATGAGAAACGCTGGATTAAAGACAAGTGGACAACCACTATTTCAATCCTGTACTTCTTTGCATGCAATTTTTCTCTTCTCAGAGCAACATTTTCTTATGGGTTACTTTTAAAACTAGTGTTCAAAAGAGTAGCAGTTGGCAATATTGGAAAATGATTCCAGAACTGATGGCATCCCTTTCCTGAAGTGCTAATAAAAAAAGAGCAGGCTATTATCTTGAATTTTAAAAAGTTGAGATGAGGGCACCTGGGTGCCTCAGTTGGTTAAACATCTGCCTTCAGCTCAGGCCATGATCCCAGGGTCCTGCTCCTTGATCAGTGGAGAGTCGCCTTGTCCCTCTCCCTCTACCCCTTCCCGCGCCCCTGCCTGTGTTCTCTCTCACTCTCTCAATTACAAAAAAAAAAAAAAGGAAAAGAAAAAAGTTGAGATGAATTCCTTAAAGAAATCTATTGCTGTACCTCTCTCCTGTTCCCTCAGAGCCCTGTGGCAGACCTCAAAACTAGGCACCATTTTTTCCTCTTTTCCCCTGAGTGAGGCGACCTTGCAAGTTTCTCTATCATGAAAGGGTGGAGTCTATTTCTCCACCCCTTCAATCTGGGCTATGCTTCTGACTTGCTCCGACCAACAGGATGTGACAGGAGCAACAACGTGCCACTTAACAAACAGAAGCCTCTCTCTTGGAACCCTGCCTAGTGCTACATAAATAAGCCCAGGCTAAAGTAGGAGAGACTGTAAGTCACTCCAGCTGAGGCCATCCTAGGCCCAGCCAAACCTCAGCCAACTCAGGATAAGTGAGGCCAGCCAAATCCAGAAGTAGTGCCCAGGTGGGTGACCTGCAGAACCATGAGGTAAATAAGTGGGGGTTGTTCTAAGCCAGAGTTTGGGGTAGTTGGTTATACAGGAAAAGCTAACTGATTTATGCCCTTCATCTGTGTTCTCATAAGCACCATGGACTTTTACCAAAGCACTTAACACATGGTACTGACCATGTGTTTAGTACCATGTGTTTACATGTGGTCTCTCCAACGAGTCCATACGATCCCTCGAGGCAAGTATCTCATCCCACTCATCATTATACTCAGAGCACTCGGCACAGCGTATGATACACGAAACTTACTGAAATAATGTTAGAGTGACACCATTCATTCTAAACTTCATTCCAAAGTTGACTTTTATTTAAAACAGGCTGGGAGAGAAAGTCTAAGGTAAATGAAATAATATAACATGGGCAAAATGGAATACTACATTTATTACATGTCTCTTTCACAAACTGACCAACATTGCAGTCTGCTATGCCACAAAAAAAGGGATGTGGGTATCACCTAGGATCGTGTTCAAGTACAATGACAGTACACTGGTAGCAGTTCAAGCGACACACAGGTAAGGGGCTTATTTTCCTCAGGTAAGAAGGAGTCTGGATGCTGGAAACCCACAGCTGATGTCGGTGCCGAGGGTACTATCCAATGCCTAGGCCCTTTTCTTTCTATTCCTTCGCAGCCACCCTCAGCATCGGCTTGTGTCCCCTGAGTCTCGGGCTAGCTA
The DNA here is from genome assembly GCF_009762305.2 of Zalophus californianus. NCBI lineage: Eukaryota > Metazoa > Chordata > Mammalia > Carnivora > Otariidae > Zalophus > Zalophus californianus. Next base: position 86,444,545 of record NC_045606.1, read on the forward strand.
CTGCACCTCCACTTCTCATGCCCACGTTCTCAGGAAGGAAGAGGAAGGAGGCAGAGAAGGGAAGAGGAGCTCTCTCCAGAGATCTGCGCTCCCATCTCAGTGGCCAGAATTACAGACCACACACAACCCTGGATGCAAGTGTTTTGTTTTCTCACTTCTACAGTAAGAGAAAGCAGGAGCTTGGAATTAGTGTTTATTGAGCCAATTTATCATACCTGCCACAGACAGCTGAAGTGACAGCACAAAATCATGCACAAAACAGTGTGGTTGACTTTGGATACAAGTATTCCAGTATTTCTTTTCAGCCACTCTTAAAATCCAAAATTGGGGCTTGGGGGGTGGGACTTACCCATCTGGTATTCTAATACCCAAGAACCAAGATTTTAGACAGTATAGGAGGGAAATGGGAATCCACAAGAGTGGGCATCATTCCCAATTTTGGGGGCGTTGGCCATGGCCCATGTTTTTCAATGTGTGATACTGCCATTTTCCATTTTCAGAAAGTCTCCCTTTAAAAGTGTATTTTAAAATGCACATGCACAGACACACATTACTGCTACATTCGAAAAGTGTCTGTTTGCAAGTTCTAAATTAGATCAAAAGAAAACATGCACACACAGTATTCTGGCAGTATTTTCTCAGGTTCCGAATCTTATTTCTGTTCTATCATAACATGTTCATACCTGCGGTATACAAGAAACGAACAAATCAAAAAGGTCACAAGAAAAATTTGTTAACTAGCTCTTGTCAGTTCTTTTACAAAATGCTTCATATGATGATTTGGGCACAACTATATAACACCTCACACTGAGGTATAATTTAAATTCTGGTAACCTTATACTATTTCTCAGAGGAGAGTTACACTCCTACTCACTGTCCATTCAAAGATGATGGCAACTCTGCAGACATTTAGCAACAGTGAATGGGAGAAGGACCAAGTCTGACCTTAGATGTGAGCAGACTGGCTGAAGGTGTGGCTCTACTCTTTCAAACATGATCTATAATTACTGCTCACAATTGTAGGTCTCTATCACTCCCACAACCCACCCAAACACAAGTGTTACTCTACCTGGCTAGCTTTCTTAAACAAAGGTCTAGTGTGTACATGCACCAGTGAAAGCCTTCCTATTGACCGACAATGTCAATATGAGCATTCCTATGTTAAGCAGCTAGACTCAAAACAGACTTCCACTTCTTGTTAGAACAGTTGTCCAGGAACTATGTTATAATATGTAATCAGCTAGATGCAGGTAAGTGTGTTTCCCCCAAGATGAAACTAAGCATTTGGGGATGTGATTTAATGCTGCAAATGCAGCATGGTTACAATTCCAGGCACAGAAGCCCTGAAACAGTCATCTACTGAATGGCTTCAGGTGGCCAAAAAAAGAGTTCATACTTCCTCAACCCATCTTGTCTTTTTTACAGACTCACACAGAATCAAGAGACTGACTGCAATATACCTAAATTTTTAGCACAACAATTTCAAGAACTATAGAATTTTTAGAAATAAAAAAACCACTAACGGTCTAAATTTATCTAGTGGTTTTAGTATTTATCCTGACAAACCTTCTATCAGAAAACCTAATGGTTCATTTGAATTCTGCCTTCTGTGTGTTCCTGTATATGCTGACGTCTGTTACAGATGGGAAGAAGAGCAGTGGAAGGAATTTGATCATAATCAGTGAAAAAAGTGACCCTTGAATAAAGAACTTGGCATCTTAAAGACTCTTTCATTATTGGCACTTCTTAAACCCATGGCCTTGAGTCCACTGTCTATCTACTCTCTCCTTTCATCCCTTTCCCTCCCCCTAACCTTCTGCTCTAGAGAAGGCCTTTTAAATAAATACACTGCCTATTTAAATAGCTTGCAAATTGCCAACACTGGTTCAAATGCATGGTATATCAGATTCAGTATTCTGTTTCTAAGAGGTACACCAAGGAATGGATTTGGTTATTTAAACTGGACCTCACTTTTTAACATCTAAGAACAAGGACCTTATCTTTGGGGTGACTGTATCAATGGGACATTGTAGGTTCAGCACTTGGCATAGAGCCTGGCTTCTCCTCATTCTCCCATCAGAATACCGCTCCCGCCAACAACCCTTAGCCCCCTAGCTAATCCCATCAGAGCCTCGGCTCCATTAACTTACCTGCATGACGCCACAACCTGAAGAATGAGCATCAGGTGGTTGGGTTTAATGCTGGTTTGTGCAAGCGATAAACTCCTGAAGAGCTATCCTAAGCAGCCCTATGTTTCTGCTAATAACCTTCTGGGTACCTGTGTAAGTGTATCTTAATTATTCTCCACCCTATTTTTTTTTTCAAATTCATATCACTAGTGATTATAATAAATTACTAATTTAGCAGTTTCAAACAAATCAGAAGTTCTGACTATTAAGTTCTATGATAAAGGCAAATGAGGATTCCCCGCAGGAAAGCCCATCAGTAACTTATCCCACCACTTCTCCCTCCTACTTAGATAAACTAGACATACGGTCAACCAAACTACAAGTTACAGGTTGCTTCTAGTTAGGCTGGGCTGTAAGCAGAACTGTATGGGAATTCCAGGTAGGCTGCTTAAAGAGAGCCGACCTCAGTTAGCAAAGAATCTTTTCAGTCCTTTTGCCTTTTCTCCTTTTTCCAGTCTGCGAGGTAGATGGGACGGCCAGCGCTCCAGCAGACATCCTGGAACACAAACTGACCCTGGAGAGGGAAAACCCTGGGCCAGGAAGCTGGAGCGAAGCAGTAGGTGCCTGCGGCCCTAAGGACAACATGTCAGCCCTCGACTGCCCACCTCTAGACTTTTATTAAATAAGAAAATAAACTTCTAATTGAAGCCATTCCACCTTCATGATACACAGAGTCACAATAACCCAGAATAGACCTTCCTTAAGCCCTGATAGGTTTGCTTTTCGTGCACCTCACAAATGACTTTCATAAAGTGCAAAGACACAACAGGAGCACCTCTGTCCTCTGCAGAAATGGTTTGCTTCCACTTGTCAGAAATCTGTTTCCATCTGCCTCTCTCCTTTTCTGACAAAGGACAGGAAGAATTGAAAAATTTTAACACCATGTTTAACGGTAGCATCAAATCTTACTGTCTCGAAGAAGCCACATTTCATGAAAACACCATTGTCTCCCAGGCACCCTGGCAAAGTTAATGAATCACTTTTGTACCTTCATTCTCCTTCCATCTATACTGTTTCTCATGTAAGCAAAGAGCTATTCAGGGCTGCTTCTGGCATTTCTAGTTTTATCCCAGGCACTTTAGAAACTTCACTAATTAGAGTCTCAGGTTTTTCTTTCCTGATTTAGTTGTCTAATTAGAATAGAAATTGTAGATTCATTGACAGCCATGCCACTACATGAGTTATATTACGTATATATGAGTTATATTATCTCATGCCTCAGTTTCTTCATCTGGGCAATTTAAATAAACAGCTGTAGCAAACATTCACTTGGTATTCTACATTTCCTTCATCTGTTCATCTCTTCAATTCTACAAATACTGGAGATTTGGGTCAGACACAAGGCCAGGAATTTGGAATATAATGCAGAGCAAACAGGGGGTTGGCCCTGCTTCTAGGGAGCTCATGACATACAGAAGGAGACAGACATAAATTCAAAAATCACACCAATATATGTATATGTATAATTAACAGGGAATTACAGTGCCACAGGATCACTATATAGTTGTTTTTTTTATTTCTAGGAAGTAGTTTTTCTAATGAGTCTCTAAAGCCCTATTTTTTTCCTAAAGGAGCTAACTACCCCTCATACGCAGTTCTTAAGTTAGTTGTGTTTTTATTTCCTTTTAATTTCTCTCGCTGTTTCTGTCAGATGATTCAAGGTTCAGAGCAGAATTCTCTCCACCTGTAAAACTTTCTTCTAACCTCTTTAGAAATAAGGGAAATCTACTGGTACTGATATGGATGGAAAGAGGTCTCTGTAGTAGGAAAAAGTTGTGAAGTAATTTGAATAGTAAATTTTCTAAACTGGTGAGTCTACATACATGCATACACACAAACCTTGAAAGAGTCTGCAAGAAATATTTGTCACCCATGGAAAGGGGACATGAGGAGGAGATACTTTTCCTTCTTATTTAATAGACTTCTGTAACAACTTAAATTTTTACCATGGGATTGTATCATTTTATAAGAAAATTAACCACGCCACAATTTCCAACAGGCATTACGCATAAATTTGTATCATGCTAGAAAAGTAACTAATCTAGATATTTTTGGGAAAGTGACTCCCTGATCCCTTCCTGCCTTTAACCATGGTTATGAGACTCCCCATTTACCCTACATAGAAGGTTATGCATTTTTCTATTATCCTTTTCTACAATAATGTCGATAAAAGGTCTTAAAATCTTCCTACTGTGTGTCGCTCTTCTAAGAGAAAACCATACCCCCCCTTCCACACTCACCTTTCAGACTTCCGAATTACATACCTGACACCTTTCTATTTCTGACAGAGCTGTGCGTTTCACTGTTTCTTTGACAATGGTGAGACGAAGCAATTTCACAGTTATCAGAAGGGTTATCACGAGAATTTACCACGATGTCTTGCAAGCCCCACACAGAAACTTTTAAATCACTGCATGTTTCCAGCACAGGGACCTCTGGTTCTCTTGCCAACCGTGTAACAGGACACTGTCAATTTGCCAGGTCCTAAGTCTTGTGAAGGGCTCCCTGAGGTGATGCTACAGGGCACACTGAACAGCACACCCACCAGACAGCTCTCTAGAGAAGGCGTTGCTGTTCGACTGCAACACATCACAGGCATGCATTCCATTTTACCCTAACTGGTCTCATATCATCTCCTTGTAGAAAGGAACTCTAGAAATCAAACTCTCTTGTACTTGCTCAGCACACGCACTGGCAACACACATGCTCAGTGTTCTCTTGAAAACCATGGGCTAAGAAGAAAGCTGGAAACAATAATCCTTATGGTAGAGAAGCAGGCAAACATGAGCTTCTTCACCATCAGTTCCGCTGCGTTCTTTATTCATGCCCAATTTTATATCAATAATCTGAAAAATGGACAACATATGCTCCCCTTGATGAACTGGCTCATCCATTTCACCTTCTCTTCTAGCCCTCTGACAGGCCAACCTACAAATCATAAAAAAGAGCTTATTTTTCAACAATAAGCTAATGTGGGCCAAGCCCACAACGGTGGGCCTACCGATGGGAGGGTGAAGACCTCTTTAAAGGCTAGTGGAGAGAGAAACAGAAATGGACCCATTACACTAAACAAAGAATATAATTGCCTTTGGTTCCATAAGCCATTGCAGCCTCCAAGAGCCCCTCATCACAATGCGAATGCCATGGGAGGAGGTAAGCTGGCATCCAACCCCATGTTCCTCAAATGTGTACAGTCCATCCTTCTGATTGCAAATAGGATTATATTAATCATACAAACATAGAACAGAAAATACAAATTCTAAAGATCCTCAAAGAGATGAGAAGACCTTCTGAGATTACTTCCTTGGAATCCAGGTTGAGAAACTCTGAGCTAACCCATTTACTACCCTTTAGCTTACTCTAAGGTGACTTCCTCAGAGGGACTCCTAACCAAACAGGTGGGGGCAAGACTAGTGCTTCCCAAGACAAAAAGAAAAGCACGTAGACTGAAAACTGAATCCCTGGGAGGGAGGAGGAGTGTCAGGAGACCAAGGGGTCCTGACTCAACAGGCTGGAGAGGCCAAGACAGAGTCTGCCTTCTTCCCACTTTCGCCTAGAACCTCAATTGTTTAAAAATATGATAGAGGCCAACACCAGTAACTCATTATGATCCAGAAAACCTAGTCAAGAAAGCCTTTCCTGAAAACTGAGCAAACCTTCGAGCTTGCTTTCACAGACACGATAGCGTTGGTCTCTTTGCTCCTCTGGCACCAGCTGAACAGCAGCCCCCAAGTGAATCAAATCTTTGCTAGAGGTAATATCCTTCCGACAGCACATAAAAATAAGCAGCTCACATAAAATGGAGAGTGCCACAGACAGGCTCAGAATCCCAGACTGAGCATGTCTTCGAGTGAGTAAGAGAAGATTCTGACTGACCTTGGCAGAGTTATGACTAAAAGCCTTAATTGAGGGTGCCCCCAAGAGCAGATGGGGCAAAGCATTCCAAAGCTTAAAAGATAATTTCATCATTATGCTTAGAAAGCTACTCGTCACCTCTGAGATTTACTCATTAAGGAGCTGGGGTGCTCACCCTCTGATGCACACATCTCACACCCGTACTCAATAGTCGGGGCATGGTGCAGGTAAGGGGCAGGGAATGGCTATCCACAGCAGTTTCTCACTTGTGGATCAATTTTTGTCCCTGGCATTGTACGCTATCAGAGGCCTAGAAGAAAAACTATGCAAAACCCAACCAAAGCCAACATTGCAGAAATAATTTTATTATATTCTAAGTAAGACTTTTCACCTAAGAGAAAATGTCATTTTTCAAAATCTCCTCATTGAAAAAAAAGTCTAGAGTACAGGTTTTTGCCACATACAATTCTCTGAAAGTAGCATCTGATAGGTTATAGGAGAATTTGTGAGACAAAGATTGGTAAAATCATTTCACTTTATGCTTATCAAGTGAGCTGGGTTTTTTGTTTGCTTTTCGTTTTGTTTATACAGATGTATGATGCTGATGAGCATATGAAGAAATGGGCTCCCCTCGTAATTTGCTAGTGTGAGTATAAATTGGTACAATTTACAGCAACATGTCTCAAATGATTTTGACTCGGCTTCATTTCCAGAAATATCTGAAAAAATATGGGTGTGTATAAAAATTTAGCTAAAATTTTTTTCATCACAGAGCTTATAATACTGGAAAATGAAAAGCAACTTAAACATTCAACCACAGAGAACAGCTAAAATAAGTAACAGATCACCCATACAATGGAAGGGTAGGAGTTGCTTCAGCTTGCTTCAATCCTGAAGATGGAAAAAGGAGAGAAGAAATATTTAAATTCCTTTAAGTTTTGGTCCTTGGTGAATAGACTGAAGAGTATAGACAGTTTTACAACAATTTCTTACAATGTTCCAAACTGTACCAGCTCTCTTCCGGAGCGAGAAAATGAAAACAAAAAGCTAGCATTTTCAAAAGCTACACACAGTATGCATCCATCCATGAGGCCAATACAGATGGAATGGTATGAGTTAATTTTAAAAGAGAGGCAAAACCTATTTTAAATTACAAAGGTCAAAACCCTATTTATTCCTGGTGTCCCTGAAATTCTTCTACCATTTGTTAGGTGGGTGAATGTTTATTTTTTTAATAAGAAATATTTACTGGCAACCATCTCCTAAGAGCAAAATGCTAGTAGATGAGGGAAATATTTCTTCTTCTTCTTTTTTTTTTTTAAAAGGGTAGTTATCTGATTCTAATGTTTATAAATCTACAGGGATGTGATATTCATTATGAAAAGTCCCTGGAAAGAGAAGAGGCTCTGGGGATCCCACTTTTACAAAATACAATCCCATCACAGCAACAGCTAAAACTGCAGGGAGGCTGGTGGGGATCTGGACCCCCACCCACCCCCACAACAGCAAATATGGTGATATAAATGATTATTTGTATCAGTGGATTTTATAATGAAAACCAGCTAAAGAAGAAGCAAAGTGAGAGGCTAGGCCTTCATTTTACCTACCAGTAATGGTATGCTTAACTAAAGTTACATACTTGCTTGACATCCCAAAGGCAGTAAGTATTATAACCAAATCAGCCCAGGTCTGATGCTCTAAGTACAGGGCTGTAACTTAAGTCTTCAGATTTAAAAATATCGTAGCCTCTTTCATAGAAAGGAATAGATGGTATTCTGTAAGTACTTGACAAACTCATGATTTTCTTTGACCACAGAGGTATTATATTTCTTTAAGTCGTGTAAGACTGAACTGCGGTACCCAAGTAAAATAAGATCCCATGCAGATGGAACACCTATCTCAAGTTTTAATTTCCTTTCATCCACTTTGAGCCCAAACTCAGTTGTTAATAATAACAGTGACATGGTTCTCTCAAGTGCTGGCAACACTTATAAAGCTTCGCAGGTGAACAGAAAACTCAGTCTTAATTTAAGGGTTAAAATCTCTGATATGAAAAGGAGAAAGATTTCACAAGTGGCAAAGGGATCACCTATCCATTTCAAAGACATGTTTATCTTTTTGTATTTCAAAGGAAAGGCCTTTTGAAAGATCTGGCAGAGAAATATGCATGTGAATAGAAGCACATTGAAAAGTCTTAGCTTTCAGGTATAATGGCTCTGCCTTAGAAAGGGCTGTGCAGGATTCCTCCATCTCGAAGGCACATTTCATTCGCTGCCAAGTACACAAGGTCCCTGTAGTATCGCTTCTGTCCAGCTTTTATCTGATGACTCATTAACATTTTCCTTCATTACGGGGCCTAAATCCTACTACTATACTTAAAACTTTCACTCTTCAGCTGCAGAGATGCATTCATTCATGTGGGACTAAAACAGGCCAGAATGTGTCTTATTTGTTTAAAAAAAAAAAAAAAAAAGCCAGCGGGGGTGGGGAAGTGAGGGAGGAAAGTGGAGGGAGGGTAAGATGGGGAAGAAACGATAATTATGGAAGAGCCAGCAAGCAGATTTGATAGTCTTCTTCTAGAAATATTCATGAAAATCTGTTCTTGAAAACTGCTGGTATTTAGTAGCCAATCTTTTCCACATGACTTTACTGAGAAATGTTCTTAGAAAGTTCACACAAAGGGGTGATAACAAAATGCATGTCATCAAATGATCTTTTGGTCTGGCATGGAGTCATTCCTCCCATCTTCAGTGCGGACTGCAACTCCTTTCAAGGCCTATCTCAGTCGCTCTGTCTTAATCACACTGTGCCTTCTGCCTCCTACAAGTCCTTCCAAACACCACAAGCAAGAAAGCAGCTATCCACCAGGGACAAAGCATCCTGCATTCTGTTAGTTTCCACAAAGGCAGACCCTAGGGATTTAGAGAGTTGAGGTCTACAAAAGCACCTTAAAGAACAGCATATTCACCCACAGTAAAGTAAGTTCTGGTGAAATCCCTGTGATCTGAACACATCTCAAGGGAAAGAGACTGGTTCTTTACTTTTGAAAAAGGTCTTGATTAAAAAGACAAATGCGAAATATAAATGTAATCTGGAGTAAGCCATGTGAATGAGGCCCTGAAATCATTGCTTTTCCTAGCACACACTCACAGAAATTATAGAAGCAAAGAAAGTCTGCAATAACCAGGCTGAGTTTGAATTGCTCAGTGTGACCCAAATGTAACCAAATCCATCAGCAGCCAGATGTAAATGGCCTTGTGCTAGGCTGATTCTCTGCCTGGTGAAAGCCCTCTCTCCAACTAGAGGACAAGTTATTAAGAACCTGGTTGTCATCTTAGATTGGATAGATCATTTGTTTCCCCGAATTCTTTTTCTCATCATTTACTCATTACACGCCTCCTCCTGATGTAAGTAGACATTTATTAGCTTCTGCATTTATTGCATTGGCAAACAGAAACATTCTGCTGCATTTCCTGGGGGGTTCACTCATTTATCTATTGGATAAGAGACTGAAGTTTTCTACAGGGTAGAAAAATTAAAATATCAGTCAGGTTGACAGCGAGGAAAATGAGGGTCTCTCTACAACAAGAAGCCTTCCTGAGCTTTTGGTTTAGTGAGGAGCTGCAATGTTATTTCACCAAACTAGTGCTTCATATATAACTAAAACTGTGGGCTATTAGCTAGTGAACTAATATTCCAAATGAGTGATACACATGGTACCCAGTAAAGTATCTGAGATGCAAAGCTAATTGCTATTTTAAACAGAAAATGTAACAAAATGCTTTCAAAGATCCATTTCCATAAGAAACCAGGGAGAGATCACTGCCTTACTGAAGCAATGGAAATACAGCAAGAATCACAGGATTTAAAGCTGTAAGGGACCTTCCAGTTATGGAATCCTTTTCCAAGAATCTTCTTTATGGCATCCCTGACCTGTGATCGTTCTCATTCTGCCTAAAACACTGGTGGCAACAGGAAGACTGTCATGCCCACAAAGCAGCTTATTTGAGAGCTGTAGACCTCTGGTTGACAGGGGGTCACCTCCTAAAGGTGGCCTGAATGAATGCATGTGACCTTGGGCAAGCCATTCAATCTCTCTGGGCCTCGGGGTCCTTGTTTTAAAAATTAAGTTACCCTTATGTTGAAAGAACCAGAGCTGAAGGAGGTGAAGTCACTTAGGGGCACAACTGCCTCATTCCAGCCAAAAGACTATCTGATTCAGCAGGGTGTGGGATCCCACACTGTTGTGTGGGGCGGTGTCACACCATAAGCAGGGCTACCACGCTGGTCTTGAACTCTCTATGCTGAGACACAGCCATTCTAATCAGGACATGGGAGCTCTTTTGGAGTATGGCGGTCTTCAACTCTTTATCCATTTCTTCTTCATTCTTTTTTCCTCTTTTCTTTTTGGCTTCACTTCCCTTGAACCAACTTTTGTTATACACCTTTCATTCTTGACAAAAAGGAAAAACCATAACACAAAGGAAAATTCCATTTGAGGCTGGCAGCCACTAACACAACCCCTCAAGCAGCTGGCCTATGCCAGCCGTGCCCTGATCTCCCTGATTCTGATACCAACTTTCTGGGGTTTAGCTCTCTGCTGAAGAAAGCATGAATAGCCTAGTATTGTGCCAGCACTGATTACACACAGACAATGGATTTTTAGTGTTCTGCCCACTTAAGAGTTTGTATGTTAGAGAACACCAGCCTTCCTGATACAATATTGCTCAAATCGGGGCGCCTGGGTGGCTCAGTCGTTAAGCGTCTGCCTTCGGCTCAGGTCATGATCCCAGGGTCCTGGGATCGAGCCCCGCATCGGGCTCCCTGCTCAGCGGGAAGCCTGCTTCTCCCTCTCTCACTCCTCCTGCTTGTGTTCCCTCCGTCTCTGTCTCTGTCTCTCTGTCAAATAAATAAATAAATAAATCTTTTAAAAATATATATTGCTCAAGTCCCACCAAATCATTTTGGGGATAAGAAAGAATATAAATGCTCGTAAGAATATTCTCTTTACAAATCAGTAACATCTTTTAGGCAAGTGTTCATACAGCCATTTTTCCTAAATAGCTCTTAGGTCAGATGAGGAAAGCAACCTGGATAACGACCCTGCTCTGTGCGCTGATATTTACACTGTGACGCTGATGAGCAGTTGCACTGGTACCGTGGAGCCTCAGTTTACCGACTGGAAGAGATTCTCACTCATTACTACAAAAGCCTTAGTTGAACTCACGGGCAGGAAGTAATGCAGCAACGTACCTGATACCTTCATTAAAAGCCCCCTTACATGTTCAACCATGGCTTAGAAGCCTGGGGAACACAGCAATATAACTTTCCAAAGATCAACTCATGTCCTCCCTCCCAAAAGAGTTAATGTCAACATAAAGCTATAGGATACTTCATTAAAAATAAAAAATCATACCTGCACTATAATGACCTAGATGCTAGAGTCTCCCTTATTTGTGGTAACTTTGATATAAACAGCTTGGATAAAAAGCAGTAGAGGCTCTTTAGAGGAGTTCACAGTTTGAGTTCCTACATATTCCATTACATGACACAAGAAAATAAATAAGATTATTCAATTCAGTTTCAGCATTTATTTTTATCCAAGTAAAATTCTTCCTGAACATGTCCTTAACTTGTAAATCCCTTACGAAAACACTAATTCAAAGGGATAGATGCACCCCCTATGTTTACTGCAGCATTATTTATAATAGCCAAGATACTGAAGCACCCCAAGTGTCCACTCACTGATGAATGGATAAAGAAGATGTGGTGTACATATACACAATGGAAATATTACTCAGCTATAAAAAAGGATGAAATCTTGCCATTTGCAACAACATGGATGGATCCAGAGAGTACAATGCTAAGTGAAATGTCAGTCAGAGAAAGACAAATACCATGATTTCACTCATATGTGGAATTTAAGAAACAAAACAAAGAAAAAAAAAGAGACAAACCAAGAAACAGACTCTTAACAATAGAGAACAAACTGATGGTTACCAGAGGGGAGTTGAGCAGGGGCATGGGAGAATCAGGTGATACGGATTAAATAGTACACTTATCACAACGAGCAGAGTAATGTATGGAACTGTTGAATCACTACACCTGGAACTAATACAAGACTGTATGTTAACTATACTGGAATCAAAATAAAATAAAGATAAATTCTTTCAAATGCTTCACTACATGTAAGGAACTACAGGAGGGACACAAAGATCACCACCACACAAACTCCGTCCTCAACTAAAGAATCTGCCAGAGAGTTTACCTAAATTAATAGTAATATTTAACATCCACTGATACAAACCTATGTGCCAGGCACTGTGATACGTGCTTTATATTGTTGTCTAATTTAAACCATACGACACTACTCCATTAGTTTGGTATTATAATCTCTATTTTCCAGAGGAGGAAACTGAGGCCCAAAGAAGTTGAATAATTAACAGATTGTGTGAGCTTGTCAGTGGCACAACCAGAAAAGAATCCAAGCAGGCTGGCTCCAGGGATGATATTCTTAACAGCTCTACTGTAGTGATTTCCAAATAGCTATATAAAAACTGAAGTGCCTTATGTAAAGAGATCACATCTGGACAGAAGGATCAGAAAGCTTCACGTGGGAGGTAGCATTTAGCCTCTAATTAAATCCTATTTCTTGCCTCAATCTACTACTAGGTATTTAAGCTATTAGACTAAAAAATTCCTAATTATATATTTCACTTAGCTTTAAAATGGGAGGAGTGATATGTCAATTGTAATTACAAACAAAAGCAGATACAGGTGCTGCTAAGTGATTGTGATGCTTCTGTGGATATCCAGACACTTGTTTTTAAATCTCTACATCACAAACTGAAAGTTAAAAACAAAAACAAAAAACAAAAAACAAACAAACAAAAAAAAACCCAGAAAAATAATCACAGGAAAACTGGTTAACAAGCCAATGAACATGCAACTTTTCTGACATAGAAATTATAACGGTCAAAACTTGTTTTCACTCTATACAAACTAAACTCCTAAGCTATATACTATATGGCCTTGAACTAAATTTTGACTAGTCAGACTTTTCTAATAGAAAATCTCTTAATAATCTTTTGCTTTGGGGGCGCCTGGGTGGCTCAGTCATTAAGCATCTGCCTTCAGCTCATGTCATGATCCTAGGGTCTTGGGATCAAGCCCTGCATCGGGCTCCCTGTTCCGCGGGAAGTCTGCTTCTCCCTCTCCCACTCCCCCTGCTTGTGTTCCTCTCTTGCTGTCTCTCTGTCAAAAAATAAATAAAAACCTTAAAAAAAAAATACTTTTGCTTTTTTCTTGTCCAACTTCTCATTCCCTCCATGAGGATAGGGAACCACCCCCCTGTATAAATCAGCACAAGTCCTATACTATCCCACACCATCCAGAATACCCTGCACCACCCAATTCCTATGGAAGACTCCCTCCGCCAGACGCTGTCCTCTCCAAAGAGTTACCCATCAGTTCAGGCCCCAAGGTTTGGTTCACAGTCCTCCTTCCTTCTGGGTCTCTAGGGGAGCTCCTCCTGCCTCATGGATCTAAAATTTCACCCAGTTGACAAATTTGTATGTCTAGCCCAGACCTTACCCCCGATGACATACTCACTGGTCCAAATATTTTGCTGACAGCTCAATTGGCTATCACAAAAGCACCCCAAAATTAAATGGATAAAAACACAATTTGTGATTTGTGCCCTACAGTCATTTTCTTGTTTCAATGAACCAACTTATCCCTCCTGGTCTTCCAAGGCTCAGTAAATGGTTCTTCCTTAGCCCAGATGATGAAGCTGCAAACACAGGAATCCCCCTTCTTTCCTCATCTTATATCCAGTATATCATACCATGTGTTCTCACTCCCTACTTCCAGGCCAGACTTGCCTCCTTTCTTCTTATTTAACAGGCAGGTAATGGGTTTGGATTTTATTCTAAGAGCAGTGGGGAAGCAAACAAGGTTTTTTAAGCAAAGAAATGATATAATCTAACTCAAGTTCTTAAAAGATCACTGTAGCTCATGGTGGGTGGGGCAGATAATGGAGTTAAGATGACAAGGGATGACCAGAGTTTAGGTGAGAAATGATGGAGGCTTGGTCTTTGTTGGTAATAGAATTAGAAAGCAGACAAAACTGAGGTGTATTCTGGAAGAAGATAAACAGAACATTTTCATATTCAAAAGGAGAGCATGTGAGGAAAACTAAGAATCAATACTGTGTCATAGGTCTTTAGTTTCAACCCTTGAATAGATAATGGTGCCACTTCCTGAAAAGGAAGGAACCTAGAGGAAGTCTGGTATCCAGAACACCTCAGAACCTCTCTATGTCTGCTATTCTGAGAGGGAGAAAGGGAGGGGGAGGGCGTGCATGTGTGTGATTCTACGTGCCCAGCACTTGACCTTTTTTTTTAATTTTTAAGACTTCACTTATTTGAGACAGAGAGAGAGCATGAGAGAGACAGCATGAGCGGGAGGTAGGGGCAGAGGGAGAGGGAAGGGGAGAAGCAGACTCTTCGCTGAGCAGGGAGCCTGACACAGGGCTTGATCCCAGGAACCTGGGATCATGACCTGAGCAGAAGGCAGATGCCTAACTGAGTGAGCCACCCAGGTGCCCCTATACTCTTCCTCTACAGACTGTTCTTGCTCTTCCTCTTAATTGCTTCATTCTCAGACCACATCATCTGAAACAGAACCTGTCCAATCTATTTTCTCTCACAGTATCCTCATTATTAACTGTACTTTATCTATTGTCTAATTTTCTGGCTTTTGTGCCCTCTTACTGGTCACCCACTCACTAGACTATGAGCTCCATGGGGGCAAGTAATAAGTCTTTCATAGTTATTCCTGCTTCCTGTGTACCCAGCGCAGATCCTGGCACATAAGTGCAACTCAATAAACATCTGCTCAATCAATTATCCTCAAGAATTTCTGGGGAGAGAAAAAAAAAATTCCTAAAAGACAGGTTGACAAACTGTTCCCACACAGGGCCAAAGAGTAAATATTTTAAGTTTGAGGGCTACATACACAGTCTCTAGCAACTACTCAACTCTGTTGGAGCATTAGACTAGCCATAGAGAATATAAACAAAAGAGTGTGGCTGTGTCCAATGAAACTATATTTATAAAGATCATATTGTGAATTTCATAAAATTTGTGTGTCATGAAATTATTCTTTTGATTTCTTTTCAACCATTTAAAAATCTAATAAGCATTCTTAACATGTGGGCCATAGTTTGCGGAACCCTGGTCTATCCAAAATTCACACATCTAGTGTCAAGGAAGGAGAGAGTGAGGAAATGTTGGACAAGGTGATTGGTGTAACTTCCACTGAAGAATTTCCACTGTAAAATAATCCCTGTATTCACGTACCTGCTACCCTCCCACTAGCCTACTGGCTCCTCAAGAAAAAGAAACCAGGTCCATGAATCTTGTCACCTAATATTTAATGTTTCTTGATTGAAAGAGAGGTAAGAAGAAGAGAAGAGCAAAAATGCATCCCAACTCTGAAACAAAGACAAAGCTTATTTTCTCTCGATTCTGGTACCACCTGGCCATGTTGAGAAATATATCAATCTCGAAAGATGAGTGGCCATACAATCAACCTCAATTTCAAACTAGAATACTGATTTAAAGACCCTTCAAAAAGTGTACAAAGCTCTAAGAACACTCATTATTATCCTGTAGGTCATCTTGCTCAGAACAAACACTATTTTCCAATACAATGCCAGGCTATATCTCTATTAATTACAAAACTGTGCTCCAACCGTATACCTCTGTCATTAAAATTGTATTTTCTACAGTCATTAAAATGAATTCTAATTTATCATATAAAGAAATTTATGGTACAAAGATGCCTTTAAATACCTAATAAAATTATGCCAAATGTAAAGCAACATTATATAACTGAGTGCCTTGAAAAAAAATGATAGGGAGGAGTGAAGAGAGTGATGGTCCAGCCGTGCTAGGGTGGGGCAGGAACATGTGTCCCCAAGCTCCACAAGAGTCACTCTAATGTTGACAGCTGTGCCCAACTGTGGCAGCCTCAGCACACTGTCCCCGGTAGAGAAACGAACAGGGAGTCCCATCTTTTTTTGTTGTTGTTTTAAGGATGGAAAAGAGGTTAGAGGACAGGAGGGCATTAGGCACCTAAAAGTGGGGAGTGGAATTCCCTTAAGGAGGGAGTGACAAAATGGAGACTTGGTATGAAAAAGGCAGGTGCAAAGAGTAGCTATCAAGTCTTTTCTGTTTTGATACGATCAATGAAAGCCAGAAAGGAAAAACAGAGATGACGAAAACAAGCTAACCATTTCCAATCTATGAACACGGTCAGAGGAGGAATTTTTGCCCAAACAAAATTACAACATATGTGGGTAATCCACATACTGTTTAGCTTTGGTTAGGGACACTGAGTCAAAGAGGCCTGCTTAGGCTTCTTTACGCCTAATTCAATCCCATCCCAACTCTGACCTCCCAGGAGTCTGTGCAGTATAGAGACTGAGAACGTGGGCTTACACCCCTGGGTGCGAATCCTGACTCTACTGCTTACTATCTCTTCACTTGAATAAAGTACACACCGTTAGTCTGCCTCTCTCTCCTCCTAGGTAAAATAAGGACACAGTCCTGGACGTGGACGCTTGTGAAGTGTGTAGCCCAGTGCTGGCAAATGGTAAGCTCACGATAAATGCTACAGTTCTTCTTTTCAAAGAGGGTAGGCAGGATTATTGGTGTTGACTTTGATTTGGGGGAGGGTGATGGGAGCTTGAAGAAAGGAATGCGAGGTCACAGGGAGTCTTGTGGGCACATTTCCACTTGATGAGGAATTAAATTTTTTTTTTTTAACTTAAGTATTCACTTACCAGATCCACAGTACCTACTTACTATTCCTCTAGGAGAAGAAGGATTAGAATCACTCTTGAAATCAGAGTACCATTTGAACTCAACACAGAACTGATCTGCTAACAAAGTACAGACCAAAATAAGCAATATCTGCCAGGCTTGGCAAAACAGACACCGTACATGAAAAGCAAACCTGGCAGTTTCTGAAAAGACAGTGAAGAATACACTAGAGCAATAAATGGCATGGAATCAAGGCAAGAGATGTGGGCAACGGGTGTTCAACAGGACCTGCCAGAAGGCTCTTCCCCCATATGCATGGCTCACGCCTGGTGTTCAGGCCCCTGCCCAAGTGGCACCCAATCAGAAGCCTCCTGGTATAAAGTAGCATCTGTACCCACTTCCTCTGACACACACACACACACACACACACACACACACACAGTCATTTTCTCTTCCGTTATTATTTCTTTTTCTTCACAGAACTCATTACCACTTGACATAAAATATACTTGTTATATACTGTCAATATTAACAGAGTATTAACTCTATCAGTAGTTTCTGTCAATTTTGCTCTCTGGTATATCCCTGGAGCCTAAAATGGAGTCTGCCCCACAGTCTGTTCTAAATAAACACTAAATGAATGATCCAGCCTGGTGAAGAGCTCATGGTGACAAAGCAAAGAAAATAAAAAGAAACTGAGCAAAAATTCTAAACAGTCAGTAAGAGTACTAAATGACTTGCTTGAAAAAAATTAATATTGCCAGTTAAAGCAATAATGACTTTCAAATTTATGAAAATCCAGCAAGCTATCTAAAAGCATTCTAAATCACAGATGGGACCATGAAAATGGAGGACAGTCAGTCACTCCTGAAATCAACAAAAATGAATGAGGAATATAGGAGGTAGGTTTAAGAGAATATATATTTTAGAAAGTTTATTTCACTTGTTAACTGAAATCAGCCCTAATTTCTCTCTCCCATAAAATGTCCACGGATAAAGAAAGTGACTAGAAGTATGTTAAGTAAAAGTCGATATTTCTGTTCCTGAAAATACTTACTGTGAACATATAGTATTCTATTGCCATTACTGATTTTAGGATAAATGAATAATGAAAACTACAAGGCATAAAGAGTATCTACCTATACTCATTTTTCTATGTGGATAAACTTTAAGAGTAGTAATTTTCTCAAAAAAAAAATGCTTTTCTTCAGATAATGGGAAGATCCAGAAAGTACATTATATAAAATAAGCTATGGGAAATTTTTTAAACTGCAGTGTGGGTGTTTGAGGTGGCGACTTAGCAGGTATTTTACCATATTTTGTACCAAAGAGAAAATGAGAAAGAAGAAACAACTTATAACAGTTGCTTAAATGAAAAAAGACATTCACCCACAATTGAGAAACCAGGTTTAATCCTTGTAATGCCCATAATTTATATTCTAACAACTGCATACTTTAGTCATTAAAATATACTTGGATTCAAGGGATTGAAAATACAAGATCTGCATATATAAAAGATAATTTAAGGGGCCTAACCAATATTAGTTGTTTTTTGCTTTATTTTTTGAGGCAGAAGCAGTAAAGACAACAGGAAGGTGTGGGAGAGATACAAAAATGAGTTTAAATTACATGAGAACGACAGAGGTTCAACAGACAGAGCTTTTGGAAGGGTTATTGTTTGGTGATTTCTTTTTTAGATAAGTATTAGTCATTTAATTTATGCAAATTCTCTAATCTCAGAAAGACTTTGGAGAAACCTAGTCAAAAAAGGTACATTTTTAAGAACGTTAACACAACCTACTGTGAGTTTTTTTGTTTTGTTTTTTTGTTTTGTTTTTCCTGAGCAGGCTAACAATATGCTGAGACTGTTAGTTTTATAATTAAAAGGACTTCGGTGATTTTGCTCTCTGGTGGGTACTTTTTTAACAGACTCTTGCATAAACTGCACAAAATAATGAGACATGCCAGAATTAAGTTTGACCTAATAGACTTTTCTTAGAAATGAAATTTACAATATTGATATCAACATTCCACTGCCATCTCCCTGATGTTATGACCCCAACAGAAACAGAAATGTTCTCTGCCTCTGAAGAATACAATCCAAAATAAAAAGCCTCATTTAAAAAAAAAAAAAAAAAAAAGGAAAGAAAAGACCCCTGTAGCCAGGAATATCCTGATCCATGAAATCCATCATTAAAGAGCAGTCTATGTCAAGGAATCACCCTTCCATGTTTTTATTTTACCACATATCTCCTTGCTCAGCTCTTGCCCCAACCCAACCTAACCGTATGACCTGTCTTCATCCATGCTTTCATGCTTTCTCCTCCTGGTCATCCATTCCATTTTAATGGATAATACAGAAGGTAAAAAAATAACTCATTCTGTCCCACTTACTTGTTAAATAAAAACTCTAGAAGACTGACCCCAAAATCACAATGAATAGTGAATCCTTATTCTTCATTGATATCCCAAATCAGACTTCCAATGAAAGGTTAAAATAAAAAACAAACATTCAAGTAAAATACATGTGCTCACTGCATGTTGTTAAGGGGGTACCTGTGCAGTATTTCCCCCAAATTCTACAGTCTCCTCCATCCCTGTACTCCCCACACCCCAGCTACCTCCTTAAAGCTGCTTTCCCTAAAGTCTGCAATCGCTCATCTCTGGAACCTAGTCTCTTCATCTTTATATGTCAGTCCCTAGTCTCAAGGAGCTGCACTCCAATATCACAGTATCTCGGTGTTTAATAAACAAACAGTTTTTGACCCAGAGTAGTTAAAGTTTAACCAGCTCTACTCTTGTTGTTGTTGTTTTAAATTTCCCACCCATTGGCTGGCCTTACAGTCATAAATGAACAAAGATTCTAACAAGCCTTTGCTCAAAAGATGAAGGATAAAACAAAGACCTGAGTTTAAATACACTGAAGTGTCCAGATTTGATACCTATCTATCTCCCCCCCGCTCCCTCCCTCTCTCTCACAAAAAGAGTCTGTCAAATTTGAAGGGATACACATACAGGAGAAATCTCTATTTCATCAAATAAAATTAAGTATTTACAGAGCTCTGAAAACCTGAAAGATTAGGCAGAACTAACTGTAGTTTTTTAATTATTTCTGTATCACAAAACAGTTACACAATTGAGCTAATCATTCTGTTTCTTCTGGCAAAATTCAATATAACATTTCAACATAACAAAATAATGGAAAAATACTGTTTCCTAAATCACTCGCCCCCCAACAAGTTACCTCAAACTGTATGGAATTATCCTCCTAGATGCTGGAGACTGATGATGATGGCAATAGCAGCTAACCTAATTTAATATTCATATAAATTCACATATAATACTTTGTTTCACCTCTATACCCTCAAGAAGTATGTTATGAAAGCCATGTTACAGATGAGGCTCTAGGGGTGAAACAGGGTACATGGTGTTTCCAGGGACAAATAGTCAATAAGTAGTTCTGACACTGCTCGTCTTTGATGTCATTATGCTTACCTTGGGGTCCTTTGAGGAAGAGGTCCCGAGCCTTTGAGGCATACCAGAATCATCCAAGCCCATCTCCCTAACTTGCTGAGGTCAGGGGTTATTGAATACCTCAGGTAATTATGAAATAACTGAGAGACAAGCATTTGGGAATTATTGCTTTACAATAATGTGGGTATGTGAAAATTAGCAACTGGAACAAATCAGCA
This sequence comes from Zalophus californianus, assembly GCF_009762305.2. Lineage (NCBI taxonomy): Eukaryota > Metazoa > Chordata > Mammalia > Carnivora > Otariidae > Zalophus > Zalophus californianus. The sequence continues at coordinate 86,465,110 of NC_045606.1, forward strand.
AGTTAGCTGTCCTTTCCTCTGTTAGAACAAATCGGGTGAGTTCTACTCAAAATTTCTTTTGTTTAGCACAGCAATTAATTAAAACACTACTGCATGCTTGCTTTGTGCCATGTTATCAATAAAGCTAGTGAAATTTTGTTTGAGTTTCATAAAACGTGAGGAACAATACCCACGTAATTCAATATATTTCAGTCACCTTTGCAATATTTGGGATGGTCACCCCAACACCAATCAGTTCTAGGAACCTACATAAATATTTACTTACTTACTTAGAACCTATTCAAGCAGATAATAATAACGACTAAGTAAACACTGCCATCACTCCCTTCCCCAACTACATAAAACCAACCCTGAAACCCCCAGGTTTCTGTTTTCTTGTCTGAAAAAGTATACTTCTGTACTAGATGAATGCTAAAGTTCCATGGAGCAGTAAACTTCTATGTCTATAAAATATTCCACTTCATTAATTCAGAATCCAGGTGGTTGTATTAATAATGGCTTTAATTGTCAGTCAGCATAGGCTTCAAATACTGGCAATCTTGTTTTGTTGCCTGGCAAGGCTTGAAATTCAGAATTTCATCATAAATCACTGTTTCCATTTGGTTACTCCTAAAGTAATATTCATTCAAAAACACTCTTTTGCGTAATTACTCTTAACTAGCTAGAGTGTAACTGATATTTCCGTAAATGTTTACTAGTGCCTCTATTTAGTTAAAACACTCTTTTGTCTTTCTGGCATTATTCTTTTGGGCACCGAGTTCAGGGTCAAATCCAAATGATACATAATATAATTTTTTAATGTACCCAACAGAGAAATGGCAATCTCTGCTTTAACTGCATGCTATTGAATTTTAACAAACAGTTCTAGGAATGTCTGCCAAATTTCTATAATTTAGAGCAACTATATCATGAAAGAATAGACAGTCCACAATTTACTACATATTATTTTTCTTGAACTACAGAAATACTCATTGTAGTTCTAGTTACATTTTTATTTGAATGGTAGTGAGATCAGCAGAAAAACAGATCTCAACATGTGGACTGCCTACCCCAGGAGATAACCTGAGGATCTCAACTCTCCACCTTAAACTACCCTACTCCTGCCTATATTTGTGCTAAGTCACATCACATAACAGTCCATCTGGGGAAGGCAGAATGACACTGGAATTAAGTTCTAGAAATACTGATATTAACAAGAGGTAACAGGCGAGGAGGAGCGAGGAGAGACGAGAGGTGAACTGTGCTTGATTCAGTCACTCTCTGTATCTTAGGTGCCTACCACACACGATACCTGGGCATACAGTAGGTGCTCAACATCCCCTAAAAGGGGGATGTCTAACACAGGGCAGAGGAATGTACAGAGAGACAGCAAGTCTGCAGGTTTCCTGGTGTGTGACGCTGAGGCAGCAGATGGAGACCATCACAAGAGGTTAAATGAAGAAATGGCTTCCAGGTAGTTGACGGAGTGGTAGGCTTCTGAGATTTACAAATTACTCAGGTTAATTCTGAGGCAGGGTCAAGGGAAGCCACTGAGTTCAAAGTTCAAATAGCTCTAGGGTAGGAGTACGATCTGTTGCCTTAAATTAGAGGAAGGAAATTGACAGTAAACTCCTATTTGTGTGACCATAATCTAAATTTACAGGAAGTTTATGCCCCAAGATTCCATATGTATACAATCTAACCAGCAGGTGAATAAGAAAGCTGGGCTACTGCAGATACAGTGGTTCAAGGGCCACCTCACCAGAGGTGTACTAGAAAGAAATGATTCTGCAAAGTGAGCCATGGCAAAGGAAGACGGTGGGGGCAAAAGTATGAGCTGGAAGGGGATCGTCACTAGGGGACACCACATGCCATTCTCCCCTTGCTGCCATCACATGAAGTCCCAACGTTACCTTGGCTGATCTAGCCTGGCATGGAACTTTGATTTCTGGACATTTCTCCCCATAGTATTTCTCAGACCACTTTCTTTCTCTCCGTTCCCCCTGGAGGAGTAAGGCCCGATCCATAGACCCTTATGTCTCCTATAACGTAGCCTGTGTACTTCACCACATAACTGTATCCATCATCTGACCCATGCCCTGTAATGAAACTGGTGTAATTTCTCTTTACTGTGGAACACAATCCACGATTAAGTAAGCCTACTGGTGCTGAGTTTATGAAAGAAGCCAAGTACAGAACATGCCAAGGGAAAACTCAGCTGAGAATCTGCTCCTAAACTCTAGAGGCTCTAAAAGTGTCATGCTCACTTCCACCAAAAATCTTCTTAAAGTGGGGGGCAGTAAGTGGAACTGCATGCTGAATGTAAGGCCAGAAAGCAATGGTCACACAGAAGGAAAGGCTATTAGTGAGGAGGAAGACAGAGGCCTGGCTGCACCAGCTGGGAAACTCAGGGCAAGTTACTTGAGGTCTCTGAGCCTCAATAACAAAATCAACAACAACAGGTTGGGTGGTGAAGAGACCTCCCCCAAAGGTCTGTCCTGGGGTTAAAAGGATGATGTTAAGTCATTTCATACACTGCCTGCCCAATAATCATCCCTCAGTAGATGGTGGCCATTTAAATGATGCTGCTGAGGACAGCGACACAGATACTTTATTTCTTGGCCAACAGCCTTGAATAGCAAGGGTGTCCACAATGCAAAGTCCCAAAGAGCATTTTCACCCAAAGCCAAGTTTGGGGACAATACATGAAGTTGAGCATCCTATTTAGGATAGGGCTTGTCAATAAAATTTTTACCTCCCCAAAGTCATGCAAAAGTAATGGCTAAGAGCACTGTTTAGGAAATATGATTTATTTTTTTTCTTTAAAGATTTATTTATTTGACAGAGAGAGACACAGCGAGAGAGGGAACATAAGCAGGGGGAGTGTGAGAGGGAGAAGAAGGCTTCCCGCTGAGCAGAGAGCCCAATGTGGGGCTTGATCCCAGGACCCTGGGATCATGACCTGAGCTGAAGGCAGACCCTTAACGACTGAGCCACCCAGGTGCCCTCAATATGATTTAATTTAATTTACTTTAAAAGTTTGCTGAAAAAGTGGTATCTATACTGATGTTCAATTTTATGTAAGATGTGCAGTTGCATTAATACCAGTAGCTAGCGAGGACCCGCACCCAAATCTCAGAGAAAACCTGCGGAATAAGGTGTAACCTGAGGTAAGGTGTACACTATGTGACCTGGAAGATGAATATCTAAATCACGTGGACCATTGTTGAGATTAAAGCCTTTTACCTCCTGAAAATGTGTCCATTCATTTATTCGATAAAGATTTACAAAGCACCCACTATGTGTTAGGCCCTGTTCCAGGGGCTGGGGATACAACACTGAACAGACAAGGTTCCTGCCCTTATGGATCTAAATGAGAACTACTAATAGTGAGGGCTCAGTACCGTGGCCACATTATTCTCCCTGGAGCTCTTGTTTTTAACGGTCTCTGAAAGAGAATGAAATTACAGAGCACAGATTACTGACCTTCATTCAGCTTAACTCACTGGATACAAAGACTGCATTTTCTGACCTAGGCAAGCAAACCCTACAGCTTCCTCATCAAATAATAGCCAGTCCTATAAACTCTTCCTGAAGGGTCAAAACTCCAGGCTCTGAAGGAAAGGAAGGTGTTAATACATCTTTTCCTTATTCCTCTAGCTCTAGATCTTGGTAAACACTTGGGGGAAGATTTTTAAAGGTCTGCAATGATAATTAAATATTTATCTAATTTGCTTACCATCCTACTTCATTTTATGAAAGAGAAGAAATTTCCTATTTGGACCCTCAATCTTTGGTGGCATTAGCCTCCATGCCTGATTCTTCACCCAAGGACATTAAGTCCTAGGTTGAAGGGCATGAGTCTGGGTCCTTAGATGGAAGGGCCCCAGTGAAACCTCACTACCCATGGCTCCCAACTCTGCAGAGCTTGGAATAATGCAAGCCTGAATAAGGACTGTGAATATAAATATAACACAGAAAATTACAGGCATAGTTTTCTAGAGATTCTTAGACAGACTAAAGATTATAAAGAGGATTAAAAGTGTGAACAACTCCCACTCCAGAGGACCTCAAGAATCCTCAGGCCTCTTTCTCATCTGTCTCCTCTTTTGCAACACAGTCCAAAGGCAGGCCATTCTAGGATGGTTGCAGGTCCTCAGAAGCCTTCAAATTAGGAACTCTACTAATGAAATACTATGGCTTCTTGACCTCAACGTCCTAGGAAGGACTCGAAGCTATAGGAACTGGCATTGTGCAGGGCACAGCAAACCTCAGATGCGTGCTGGGATAAGTTGGTGTTTCTTGAAAAAAAGATTCCGTGGCTTGAGTGTAATGCTGAAACATGGCATGCAGTATCATCATCTTGGAAGCTCTGAATGTATATAAACTCTGAGAAGGCCCTACAGTAAAGAAATCTGTTCAGCTTAGTTAAACTTAACATTCCTCAAAATTATTTGGCCATGGAACCCATCTCACTTCCTGACAAATACATTAATTTTTACAAGTTACCTAGTGCCTACTATGTGCCAAGCACTATCGTAGTGATCAAAGGGGAAATATTTCTGGGCTTCATGGAGCTTATATATTTAATATTTATTTTCAAAGACCGCTATTTAAGGCAATCAGTTTGTTGGGTCTTTATCTGAGCATTTAACCTGATGAATTACTCTAACCCAGTGAATTCCCTTTTAAATCCCACGATCTCCAGCTCTCTGAGACAAAAGTAGCAGCTACTCCTCACAAAACATTTCTGCTCTGGAAAATAATCGTCTGGCATAGCCTCCATGGATCCACTCTGGCAATTAAAAGCTCTGTACCAGATGCCAAAGGGTGTTTGTGCTATTTGTATTTGTCACTATACCTAAACATACTTGCCTGGCTCACTGGAGGGGTTTAACAAATATGTTCTAGAATAAATAGTAAATGACAAGGACTCCCTCTAGCCCCTGAAAATTCCAATAAGAATGACCAAGATCAAAATCCTATCTTAGTGTGTGTGGCCAAATTGGATTTGGGTTCCCTTTATTGAATGCTGCCCTCACTGTGCCAACTTGCTTCACATGCCAAGTTCAGATGTGGGCACTTCTTCTTTGACGATGTTATGAGCTACAATTATTTGCAAATGTTTTAATGACCAAATATATCTTTCTAACTGAAGCTAATGTGCTGAAATGTAATCCCTTATAGAGGCACAGCTGGCTGATGGTCTGAACATAAAACTGGGATTCAAGAGCGTTTTCTAACACCAGCCCTGCAATTTTCTTTAAAAAAATTAATATTCGTGTATTTTAATTTCTCAGTCAGTAAAACAGGGAAATAAACATTGGCTGGTCTGCCTAAATGGAGTACATTTGAAATTTATAAATAAACAAGATATCAAGAAGCAAAACAATCACTAATTATGAAATTGGATGCAAAGAAGATTCAGAGATCAAGCCCATTTTCAATCATATTCGCCCGGAAATACAGAATTGACTTCCTCGCTGCAATATTCCTACCAATAGCAAGAAAAGATCCCAAAGAAAGGAAAGGGAGTATTAACTGTTTTACAAATAAAACAGCCTTGCTGAGCCTCCCCACACAAAATAAACAGAATCTTTAAAAGTGAAATCAATTTTCCCTGGATTTCATAATGCTTTATTTCTCACCTTGTCTTTTACACATTCAAGTGGCATACCGTTTTAAGAAACTGTCATGGTAAACAGAATTTAATTATTTTATGGTACGGTCTTTCACGAGGTAAAGGAAATGTGAAGAGTTGAGAAAGTATGCAACCCATATTGTTGGCGTCTTAGCACTTATGATCATTACAAGCACTCACAAAAAGGCAATACTGGGCTTTAAAGCTGAACTCTGTATTATCTCTTTCTCAGAGCCCTGGGGCTATCACTGCAAAGCACAGTGGTCCATTCTAAGCTCTGAATAGAGAAAAGGAAGAGATCATTAAATTATAATTTCCATGCACAATTGGTACAAGTATTTCCTACCAACAGGATTAATATGAAAGCAAGATCCCAGAATAAAGCTGCTCAGCAGAGAGGATGACAGTTTAGTGTCTTGTAAATTTGATTTCACTGAAAGCCCTGACACATCATAATGGTGAAATCCTATTTACTGTAGCAAGCAGGATGGATAATGCTATTTAATACCTGGTGTACTGTGTGCCATCAGCTCATAGCTTTGTACTCCATGTTCTCATCTTACCTTCAGGTTAATACTTCTTGACAGCCTACATGGTAAATAGAGCCCCAAATTAAGTGCTGATCCCATGACTTGCAAATCTTTCCTCTAAAGTTAGGCACAGAAAAACTGGCTCCAGTTAAAGGGATAATTTTCACGGGATGCACTTTTAACAGGCTCACCCCAGAAAAGAATGTTTAAGTCGCATATCCGTAAAGCCAGATTTAAAAAGCATTTCAAGGTTACCCAAACCACATTTCCCATTAGGAAATTCAGAGAGGTTAACAGAAAAGCCAATGCGTTTGAAGGACTTGTTGAATAATGAATTAAGGATAAGAACCCCATATCCACTACACTGTGTGGATCACTCTCTTCCCCCTCAGGAGAACAAAACAGAAGGGGGAGGGGGTGAAGTCCATTCCTGCTTGCTGCTTGTGGAATATCTGCAACAATAAGCTTCCTTTAGGGAGGTAGTGAAGAGTGTAAAAGGGTTCAGGTCTTTGAATCTACATTATAAATAAATATGTCCATTATATTAGGGAAAGATATGACACTGGCCCTTATTAATTTTTCTACCTAACAATGAAGATCTAAGCACATTTATGTGAACTATCATTACCTGTTAATGAGGAAAAAAAGAGCAACTCAAGGTACATGCTGAAAAACCACTCCTACAACCCCTGTCGTGTGTAATGGCATTACAATTAAATATGTCTCTGGCTTCCATCACCTTCAATGTCCAACTCCTGGATCAGAGACCTTTGTTTCTGCAACTCTGGGTAACTTCAGACCATATTTCAAGATGAATGAGGAAACGAGTACAAAAATTCAGAGTGTCAAAGGATTAATATATATCTCTAGGTTGACAAGTACAAACTAGCCATCTACCACAAAGTTATGCTTTTAACTATTATGTTAAATTTGCTATGTCACACTGTACAGCCAAAGCACACACAATCATTTGGTGTATATGAGCTAGCCATATGACCTAGAATCACTGACGACTTGTTTAGAAAGCACTTGAGGGGGGAAAGTATCAAAGGGTTTTTTTTAATTCCATAAATAGACTTTATTAAATTATCTTCCTACCCCAGAAAAGACTGCTTATGTTTTAGTATCTTAGATGTCAGTGATCTGTGATTCTATCCTGTATTAATCCCATCAAAAGGCTGACCAAGCTTCACTCAATGAAGTATTTTTATAATGACAGACTTCATCTGGTAGTAAAAATACATAATTTCTTCCCATAAGCAGCACACTGGGCTGACAATAATCCGTTCTGTTGTCGTTTCTTTTTACTATCATTGTTGGCATTATTTTCCCCCAAGCTTTGCACAGAGGAATAGAGAAACCAAGGTACTAATTGACAAAGAAGTCAAGCAATCAAAAAAGCCCATTAATCGTACAGATGAGCCCAACACTTTATAATGCAATGGAAGATATGCCACCCACTATAAGTAAAAGGCTTTTAAAAATTGCTTATTTGGTGTAAGTAAGCACGACCTTAGAATTTAATTAGTAACTCTCTCCACAGGTGACGAACTAGTAAAGTACTTTTCTTCTTAATGACAATTTATTTTTCACCATTCTCTTTGCACTGCTTTCTTTTGCTCAGCGTGTACAATTCCCTCTCCTTAATTGTATGGGATTGACTGCAGTGTGTATGCAAATAGCTACTGAAATCCAGAGGGAGCCTATAAACTGAAAGCAATACAGATCCCACTACCCTGTTGATCTGAACGTTGTGACTCTACCTAAGCCCTCTGATCTCCCTCAGCTCCTCAAGTCACTAAGGCTTTTATAGCTGTCTTCACACTGTGCCAAACCCCACCATTCTTATGAATGCCAGGAGCAAAGTGGATTCAGTAGAGCAAATCAATTCAAGTTCATAATTGGGAAGTTAGACACGAAGACACACTAATCATCAAAGAACTCACATCTCCAAGATGTCTTGGGGAGAAGGGGGTCCTTCATCCTGGAAGATCCCTGGGAGAATCTGGACTCTGCCCTCTCAAACTATGGCCTGGTCTTGCTTCTCACTTCCCTCCCATAGGGCTAATAGACTACTGGAAAATACACATGCCCTGAAAAACATGAAGGCAATCCAGACTCTAATGAAATGACCATCAAAGCAGCTTATCAAAAGTAACAGAAAGTTTGTTTCTATCTAGACGTGGAATGATAGGACTATCTGATAGCAACACTATGAACATATGAATGAATGGCTCAAAAACATTTGTAAACTGCTTCAGTAACTATGGCTTTCTTACTTCAAAGTAGAAGAAGCACAACTAGATGTTAAAATAACTCTTAGAGGTCTCATGCTGTAGCTGCTAGATAATAAGACTTTATTTATTCCCTTTTTGGCCAAATGTCCCCAGGAAGTACCATCCTGGGGAAAAGATTCTCATTCTGAATGCTTAACAATCTTGTAGATTATGAGGTAGCATTAATCCCATTTTAACATTGGGACCTAAAAAGTTGTATTAGAAGCCAAAAAGAGATAACTTACCACCCAAAGAGCTAACACACAACCAGCAGGATCTAACAAATACTAAAGCTAGCTCAGGTGTTGGATCTGCCTCAGATCCAGATGTTTTCGTTGGATATTCTCGGGCAAGTTACTTGAAGCCTTAGGGCCTTCATCTAAACAACAGGACTGACAACCTCATAGGGTTGTCTGTGTGAATAAAATGATATAACCCATGGCAAGTGTCTAGCACATGTAAATGCGCAATAAATGTTACTGTGAGTTACTATCACAATGATGATGATGCTACAAATAATATCAAGATAGTCAAAACTTGATTCTCATAGGATAGATATATATTATTAATTTAAATGAAGAGTGAAGAAGATACCAGGTACTTTGTTGATAGTTAAAAACTATACATTAATTGCTTAAGATGTAATTTTACGGTATAAGCTTAGTAAATCTAGGATTTATTCACTGAACTCCTATGTGAGTTGTGGAAAATACAGAGACGAGAAAATGACATTTAACCTCAGGGAATTTATGTGATAAACACAGATAACAAATCACAATTACCATTAAGTGTGGCACCATAAAGAGAGGTATAAAAACACTATGGAACATTCCCTTAGAGATTTGTGGAAAGCTTCCTAAAAACACTTAAGAACCTTCTCTTTGAAAGCTGCCCTGGGCTTCCTCTTATCAAATCACCAATCAGGAATTAACATCCTCCAAGTCTCTTAAATCAACAACCAAGAGTTAAAACTCAAGTCTCTTTCAGTTAGGCCACACACCTAACTGTGACCTCACCAATGTTATTAAAATACAGAAGTTCACTTCACATCTAGGTCAATGTCATTTGATAAAGCCGGCAACCTTTACAATGAAATAGGGACTTGAAAAACTTTTCAAATGGCTTTGACTTTCTTTCTCAGTAAAGAGTTACTGCTTTTGGAATACTGGTTCTAAGAAGGGTGAACTGGTGTCCAGTTAAATTGTATTTATTCCTCCTCATGAGGCAGTGATAGGAGAAAGTTATCTCAGACTCGTGGTGAACTAACCAATATGAATACATAGGAGGAAAAAGATCCATTCACACATAGGAATTATCTAATTGATAGAATTTATAAACAGATCAAAGAGGCAAGCCACACTGTAATAGAACTGAATGTGCTCCACGTGCTCAGGGGATTTGGGTTAAAAATGTCTCAAAAGAAATTTGTATCAAGTCAATGACAATGAACAATTCAAGTAATAAGACTACGAGTCATCTTAAAAGTGACTGTGTACATAATGATGGTGTTAATCTAGTTGATGGGGATCACTTCTGGAATGATTCTGTTAAAGACTGGTCAGTGTTCCCTCTCCAATAATGATACACCATCTAGTTTCTAGTTTATGGTTTAATCATTTCATTTGGTTTAAATAAAGACATGTACTTAAACCACTTTTAAACCACAGGCAACCTGGATTTCGCAGAGTAAGTTAGGTGATTCTACAAGTTATCATAATATTATAATTATTTTTCTTACATTATGCACTATTGGATTTAGCACTTTTAGATCTTCTAACACGAACTGTATGTAGAATTTCTAATAGAAATGGTGAGACATTGCACTTTTCACTGTCAGCACAATACAAGAGGAACTCTTTTTAAAATCTTCTGCATTAAAGCCTACAAAATGCTTCATCACTGAAGACCTACATCTCTCAAATATTCCTGGAAGAAATCCAATTGAACGAAATTAATGTAGCTACTTCAGGAATGGCAGTAATAAACAAAGATGGTTTTACAGAAATGGAGAGAAGACAGCAGGAAGTTGAACAATATTCAAGTAATTTCATGATTTTTAGTGTTTTGTACACAATGAAAAGTAAGCAGATACTCTTTAATGGCAATGGCTTTTGTTAAGCATTTTCCAGTTTTCAAAGAGCTTTTATATACATCATCTTATCTGGTCCCCCCAATAACTCACAAACGTGAGCAAGGAACAGAGTATTATCCCCACTTCATAGATAAAGAAGCAGAGACCAGAAGAGATTAGATGACTTGTCAGATAACTACATGACAGCACCATGCCTTCTGACTCCTAGTCCAGCCTGGAGTTATTAGGTATTAACTAATAATAGTGTGATTATTCCACCTTAGAATTTTTCTAAGCTCACAGGTACTCCTCAGTTTTCAGTTAAAATTCCTAAAACACTACTTTCCAGCCTTATCTTCAAAAAGGAAAAAATATTTCACCTATATAAAAAGATGCTGACGGCAATGACTTGACATCATCACACCATCTCCATCTCATCTACCACCATGTGTTCTAACTTCAGGCCAAAAACAACAGTTAGCTGCTGAGCAGACTGGTTTCATCAGCCAAGATCGAATCTTCTCAGTATATCACACTAATCACTGAATGACCTCCATCAAATTGGTGGATTTATGAGAAATGGGTGAATATTTTTCATTGCCTTTTCTTGTACCTGACAGCAATCAATGACAAATCCAAAAGGTACCTAGCACAGTAATACTTGATGGCAAAGAAAACTGTCACTGGGTGGGGAAAAAAGCGGGTACTGGGTAAATCACCTCAAAAACTATCAGTCATTCATTTTATTCAGCTAACATTTACTATCAGGTACGGTGCTCTGGAAGGGCTGAGGTAAACTAACAGCTGACTGAGTGGTTACTCTGTGCCGGACACTACCATAGGTGCTTTATGAGAATGAGCTCACTTAACAAATCCGTGAGGTAAGTACTATTATATCCTCATGTTACAGCTGAAGAAACCGAAATTTGAAGTAACATGCTACAAAAACTCAGCAGATAAATGTCCGTTCAGTGCATTCAATCCAAGTCAGAGGCTGTGTTCTAAACCAGGGTTCTACAGACTAGAACTCATGAGTCAAATCCAGCCTGCTCTCTGTTTTTATATAGCCTTAAGAGTGGTTTTGGGTTTTTGAGTGGTTTGGGGTGGGGGGGGGTCCAAAGAAGAGTATTTCATGACATACAGAAATTACGTGAAACCCAAGCTTCAGTGTCCGTAATTGGAACGCAGTCACACTTGCTGACTGACATACTGGCTATGGCTGGTGTCACGTTACAATGGCAGAGCCGAGCAGCTGAGCTGAGAGCTGAGTAGTCGGGACAGAAACCATACACAGCCAGTGAAGTCTAAAGTATTTCCTATCTGGCCCTTTACAGAAAAATTTGCTCACTCTTGCCATAAGCCATTCCACTCGATGCTTTTTTTATCATCTCTACTTGGATGTCTTAACAAATACCCAAACTTACAAATTCCTGATTTTTCTGCACTACCCACAAAAAGATCCATATCTGCATAGTCTTCCTCTATGGAAAAGCCATCCTTCTAGGTATAAAAGCCATAGATCTAGAGTATCCTTGAGTTCTTTCTTTCACTCATGTTCAAAACCATCAACAAGCCTGATCAGCTCTGCCTTTGAAACATTCAACCCTGTGCTTCATTCCCTCCATGGCTAGCAGCCAGACCCAAGCCATCACTATCCCTTTTCTGAATTACCGCCATTACCTCTTCTTAGGTCTGTCTTGCTTCAGTTCTTGCCCAAGACAAAAGCCAACATGCTCTTCCACTCACAAACCCTCCAGCCTTTCCAACATGCCACACACAGCCCTGTTTCAGGGCCCTGGTGCTGGTTGACTTCCCATTACTGCAGACCTCTTACCAAAAGCCACCTATTAGGCCCGCTCTACCAGACCCCACACCCTATGACTCCAAGGCCCTGGGACTCCTTTTTCTCTGCTTCATTGTTCATCCATAGAATTGCAAACTGCCGCCCACTATATACACTTCAGCTCCCTGAGGACAAAAGTTCAGTTCATTTTCTTCATTAGCATATCTCTGGCACTAGCCTTGGGCCTGACATGTATTAGGTGATTAAGCAGACATCTGTTTGATGAATGAAGAAATGATCCCTGCATGCAAGAAGCATGCACACTAGTGACGTACAGACACGGGTGAGCATATTTAATGTGTAAATAACTGTACTGAATGGGACTTAATACTGTATTTCTTATTGTATCTACTTTCTTATTAAACATCTTACTCTAAACAAACCAAACTTTAGAGGTTTCCATCAAAGGGAAGAAAGATCTAGCTTTGTATGGCCCATGTGCGAAATTATTCTAGACAAATCTACTTCACTGAACAGGGGCACTGATGAGGTGGCTCAAATTCCCATTCTGAAACCCACAGTCTCTTTCTGTTTTAGCTTTAATTTCTGCCTTTGCATCTCTGTCAAACTCTAAGGCCTGCCCAGAGGTACTGCCTCAACTCCTCTGAACTCTCCTTCCTAAATCCTACTGTTCAACTCCTGCCCATTTCTTAGCCACAAATGCAGTGAAATTGAGGTTACCCAAAGACAATATATCCCTTAAAACACTTCCATTTCTATGAACCCACTCAAGTTTCGTCAATGTTAGGGAGAGTCAAGAGTAGCACTCTACTGTTTGACCTGGAGTCAGTGCAGTTTCTAAACATTTAGGGAAAAAATACCCGGCGGGGGGCAGGGAGCTGCAGAGTGATAAATGCCTCATTGAACCAATAACGCAACCAAACCCCTAAACAACCAAAGAAGAAATAACATTCCCTGTGAGAATGATCTACCTGCTTGGCTTCCTCACTTCCTTTTAACTAGGAAAAGCAGCTACAGTTCTAATTATTAGTGCTTAAATAAATACATGGGAAAGTTGCAGATGTGGTTCTAGAAGAGAATCAACGACAAGAAATAGTCATACCCTCTCCTCCAGTCTAGCCAGCTGCTCTTTGTAGAACGCATCCTGCTTCTTTATCACTCGATCTTTCTCTTCCAGCTGCTTAGCCTAAAAAAAGAAATGAAGAATACACTATATCAAGAAAAAGCAGCAACACTGAAGCAAAAGTCAAGTATAAATTACATTAGAAATAAGTACATAGAGCTGAAGATTTTTGCAATCTATTAGGTCTCTGCCATAGAACAATATTAATAAGATGATGATTGCTGTATTTAAATGTAAAGGAGTCTACACTGTTGTGTTTTTTTTTTTACTGTGACAGCTGTGTCCTACTTTGTCAAAAAGTTTTACAGCACAGTTTTATTTAACTCCTATGGAAGAGTAATTTCAACGATTAATATTTTGTACAATAAAACTTAGATTTTATTTATGTACAATAAAACCACATGGTTATTAACCTTTTTTCTGAACAACAAAAATACCTATATGACATTTTCTACATAAATCTTATGTTTGAGAATCCTTAAATTACCAATGAAACCTGCACCTAAGTACATGTATTGGTCTATTTTCTTTTTTATGAAGCAGTTGTCTTTGGAGCACAGGGCAAAAACCACTGTAAATGTTTATTTGAATAATTAAAAATTAATAGTAAGAAATAAAAATAGTTAAAGTAATTATAAAACTCAGTCATCGCATTTCTAATTTATAAGATTTTTTCAAAATTAAAAAAAGGTAATAAAAATTTCTTGATACTTGAAAAATAATGATAAAGATAGTTACTTATGGATGTTTTTCAAGGTTAATAAAAAAAATGCATTTTTTCAAACTGTTGTTTGTATCTTGATCATTACATTTAAGTGATCTTTATCTCTGAGAACAGATCTCCCTGTCTCACACCCTAAGTTAGAAAAGTTTTTAATATATTTTTGTTCAGTAAATGCTGAATACACACTTGATGAGGAATTTTAAGATATTCAGCAAGTATGCATTTTGGCATTCCCACCCTTATGCTGCATACCACATTTTTTTGCAGGGTGATCAAGGGTCACTTGGCTCAACCTTGTGTGAGGGTGATCTGCTTAGGTTAAGTGTACCCATTTTACACATATATAGGTCATTGCTTTGCTACTTACTTTGTCTTCAATGTCCTGCAGCATGTTAAAAACAAACAACAATTATTTAACAATAGAAGTAGTATTTTTTCCTAATGTCACAAAGAAATCTGATAGATAATATCTAAGATGCAAACCAAAGAAGGCAATGGGGGAAAAAAATCAGAGAACTTGCTTAACCTAGGACACAGTTAAATGTCAGTGTGCTGCTACAGTTTGAATAGAAGATTTCAGTGAAAAGTTCATGCTGCTTGAAAGCATATGAATAAATTTAAAAAGATACAATAAGATTACATTAAAATATATTCATATGCAAGTACATAATAATTGATGGCTCCTTGGTACAACATAGTAAAAACTTGACTAGCCTGTCAGGAATATAAAAGAAAAAGTAAACAGAGAAAGAATTTTTAACAAAGCTAAGTGTGAAGAAAGTATGCATGACAATATGATCTACAGAGAAAAGATATTTCTAAATTCAAGACATACACACCCAAAATAGAAATAAAGGAAATGTAAAACAACGGTTTTATGAGACCCTCTGTTAAAAAAAAAAAATCATTAAACCAAACAAATAAGCAAATGACAAAAAGAGGAAAAGAAAACACAACATGTAACTATGAAGAGTTAAAGTTACTAAAATACAGAACACTAAAAAAAAAAAAAAAAAAAGCCAAAAGAAAAATACACAAATGACATACACTGGTAATTCACACACAAAAATACAAATAATAAACACATGAGGAAAAAAACCCAACCTTAAGAGAAATCAAAGAATGATAATTAAAATAATGAAATACCATTATTCATCTACTGAACTGACAACAACATAAAATAGTAATAATAATGTCACAGATACAGGAAAATAGGCTCTTCTATACACGACTGGTCAGAATGTAATTTGATATAGCCACTTTTTAAATCAATTTGCCACAATGTAATGTTTTTAAAATGTACATATTCACTGAGATCTAAACTCTGTTTTTAGGACTTTTTTTTTAAACTGTAGATCTTTTTTTTTTTAATGTTTTATTTATTTATTCATGAGAGTCAGAGAGACAGAGAGAGAGAGAGACACGCAGAGGCAGAGGAAGAAGCAGGCTCCCCGCCCAGCAGGGAGCCCAATGCTGGAATCGATCCCAGAACCCTGGGATCATGACCTGACTTTTCTTAAGTAATTATGACAATATACAAAGATGTTCAAGATAAGGTTGTTTAGAATTGCAAAGATGCAAAAATAAAAACCAATTTAATGGCTCAATAAAAATACCTTCAAAATATACTAAGTAAAAACGGAACAGATTATACACAAAAAGGACAGTATAATCTCTTTTCTTTGTAGGGAAAGAAAAAGACCAGAAGGATACTCAACAAAATGTCAACAAAAGTTATAGCAGAATGGTAGGTTTATGGGTGATTTCTAGTTATTCTTGCTTCTTTATATTTTCCAAATTAAAAAAAAAATCACATACTTTGTAGTCAAAGGACACAGGAGGGAATTTTCTGAGGTGAGAGAACTAGTCTGCTTGTTGATAATGGTGGTGGTTACACAATTGTATGCATTTGTCAAAACTCATAAAACTACATATCACAAAGAATGGATTTAACCACATAAATATCTTAAAGTGTATACAAATTAAATACACTAAAATAACTACATATAAATATATGGATGGACGTGTGCATATATCTTTGCTATTGTTAATCTGCTTATCACTTGGCCAATTTTATTCTAGGCATTTAATCCTAGGAAATATTAAGAAAAGCACACAAGGATTTAGATCTAAGAAAATAAAACCAATGTTACTTAAAGCAAGTGGGAACAATAGAAGGTTGTATAAATAAGATTTGGTCCAACAGGATATTGATTATAAAGATTTTAGTCCAGATACAATGACCAAATATTCAGAGCCCTTAAAAAAATAATGGCTTGGAAAAAAGTATCTATTATGCCAAGATATTAACAGTGGACAGGATATGCATAGTGGGATATTTTTTCTTATTTGGACTGTTCTATACTTTCTAAATTTTCTAGAATGAGCAATTACTACTTCTGTAATCAGAAAAAATATTTCTTAAACATTAATATCATATACATGTATCCCTGACTATGAGATGGAAACAAAATATGAGATGGAAGCTCAGAGTGAGGTATTTAGTAATTATATTAACAACCAAATTGTTTTAACAACTTGAACAATTATTTATAGCCTGGAAATTATCTTAACCTACAAAATCCTTAATGTACCAGCACTTGATTCTCTCTCCCATTCAATGTATGACATTACCCACCATGGTTCTTAAAACACTTGCACTAAATGTTTCTTTTGTTCACATATAGTGCACAGTGAGACATTTTTTTTAAATGCAAAGAAAAAGTGATAGGTATTCTATTATGGTCATTTAGAAAACACTCTTGAATTCAATACAACAAATATACTGCTTAAGCCTACTGAGGACTACATGCACCCAAAAATTTGATTTTGAGAAGCAACGTAAATAAAGGATATATAGTAATATTCTCATTCACTTTTCTAAGATGTAATCTTTGAAAAAATTTAAAGCAACATGTGAAAAGGTCAGATATACACACTAAAAAGGAACTACCTCCAAAGACCCGAAACCACCAAGCTACAGTCTAACATCACAAATCTTTCCCTAGACAGCCAACAGAATCAATAGTTTGAGATCCACTGGGGAGAATAACAAAGCAAGAAACACAGCCACAGCACTTGAACGGCACATTGCTTTGAAACAGTTAATGTGATGCTGGGAGGGAAAGTCACACAATATGAATCCTGAAACTTAAATAAGCCTGGAATACATTGACTAAGCTAATAGCTGCCAAGGATGGAGAGTCACACTCAACTTATGAAAAAGCAGTAAACCAAGTGCAAGGAAATAAAACTTCTACGTATAACTCTCTAACACAGAGAGAATCATTTTAAATGAACAAAAACAAAGAGGATTACATTACTTATTGTTATAGAACCATTTCTTAGGGAAAAAAAAGAATATAAAAAATTTCCCCTCATTTCTTGTTTACTATTACTCTCACTGCAAGAAATGTGCACTGATTAGTTTTCAGATCCTGTTAGATTTGGGGTAACATGATTGGGCTTGAAAACATGACAGAACTTAAGTGGATCATTATGGAAAACTAGAGCACCCATATGCAAGAGACACAAAGAAAATAAGGAAATCAAGTTTTCTTTAAGAAACCCAACACATACATATTTCAATGTTTTTACTCCGTGTTGGTAGCTAGATTCAAAATGAAGTATCCATATGTTAACTTCTTTAAGACTTGCTTCTTTTCAGAAAGGATCTGAAGGTGCTTATGACAAAGAATAGAATAAGGTCAACAGAAGTAAAAACTGGGATTATGGATATGACATACTGTGCTGGTGGGAACTTTACCTTCCCACGTATATTCCTAGGTAACTCTTCATAGCGAAAGGTTTTTGGCATAGTAGCTCAGCCTTCTTAGGCCTGGTTGCTCCTGAGGACTGCAGTGTGGCACAGGGTACATGGCCTGGGGAACCTGGTGACATCACAATCACCTACCTCAGAGGTTGTATTGTTACCTTGGACATCAAGTACAAGGCATGTTAAAGAAAGATTCCGGGCTATGGGAAAGCTTGTACACTTGATTTTTATTTTTTATTTTTAAAAGGTTTTTATCTACTTATTTGAGAGAGAGAATGAGAGAGAGAGAGAGAGAGAGAGAGAGCACATGGGAGGGGGGAGGGTCAGAGGGAGAAGCAGACTCCCTGCTCAGCAGGGAGCCTGATGCAGGACTCATCCTGGGACTCCAGGATCATGACCTGAGCCGAAGGCAGTCGCTTAACCAACTGAGCCACCCAGGCGCCCTAAGCTTGTACATTTTAAATGACAAAGTTCCTTGAAATGCCAGTGCTCAATTTTAATAGCTCAAGGGAGAAAACAAAGCAGGTACCTGTTCAATTTTCCATTGGAGGACACTATGAAGCCAGAGATTACTAGGGTTGAGAAAAGGCAACAACTGTAAATCAACCTAAATAGGAAATCCCTATAATGATATTTCCTATCATTCTAAATCTTATAACAAATCTGAAACACACACATAATGGATGGAGAAAGATTTAATCTTTCACAATGATATGGATAATCTGTGGCAAAGATCAATCTCTATCTTATAACTCACATAAGCAAATAAGAGCAGGGAAAAGAGCTTTATTCCTTGTCAGAACTACATAGAACACAAAATATATAGGAACCTAATAAAAGTATATGCTAACATAAAACAAAGAACTGAATGATCCAATGGGACTGAACCATAAACTTGTAAGGTAATCATACATTTAGAAGCTGTAGAACATGATCACTGTTCACTGTGGATACCAATTAGCCGTAACAAAATAATTAAAGTAGCCATGCATTCAATTAGCTGAATACTACACTTCCGTTATAAATGAGAAATTACATACGGTTCACTGAGCCTTTATCAAGTGGCATTGGTAAACAAATAATCATACTCAAAAGCACTGTTTTCCGAGCCACATTATAAGGTGACCTTCAAAAGGGTAACTCATCTAGGTGAACTTAAATGATGCCCAACCTATTATCAACTTTAGCACACTGTTCAATGACTACTTAGAGGCATAAGCTATGAGCAAACCCCAGCTTGAAATGTTAAACTACACTTATGTGCACAAACACAGTGAGGGCTGGCTTAAGTTGAATATAGACCGAGACTTAACAACAGACTTCCTAAATCTGGAACTCGTATCCAAGCCTCCAGGGCTTGATCAGTCCCCATTCGGTTCTGTTTTGTCTTCCCAAGAAGAACTTCAGGAACTCTCCTCTTCATTTCACCTTTTTTCACGCTGATGACATACTGGAAGCAGCCTACTGAATATGTCCTCTGCCACTTTGAGGCATATCTGCTTATTTTCTTGAAAAAAAGCAAGCAGAGGCAGGTAAGTAGTTTTTGAAATTAAAAAGTAAAGCCAACAACGAGTGAAGAGAGAATGTTAGGTACATAAATTTAGAACAGAAAGCAACCTAGTGTGCTTTGCTTTAACTTTTTCCAGAAGTTCTCTCCTAACATTTGTGCAGAACATGGTACTTGACAAAATAAGTAAAATTAAGTGCTAGATGAAATCAGAAATTGTTTTACAAGCCTTCTTCTACAGCTTTAGAGAGGAAAAATAATTTTTTAATCATACATTCACTTTTCCAGTTTTCTAGTTTAATTCAGAACTTACTATGACAGATAGTAGAAAATCTACTTGGTGGGGCGTCAGGAGACCCAGATACCCATTCCAACTCTGCTAAATCACCATGTGACAACACACTGACTCACCCCAGCTCCATCCATGTTCTAAAACCCATCTTTAATGTTACTTCCTTCATGAAGCTATTGCCAAATCATAACCTGCTGCCTCTCCCACTTTTGCACCTAATAAAACTTTTCAACAGGTCTCATACAGTAACTTGTTTTTTTAAAGATTTTACTTTTAAGTAATTTCTACACTCAACATGGGGCTCGAACTCACAACCCTGAGATCAAGAGTTGCACGCTCCACTGACTGAGTGAGTCTGCCAGGTCCCCCTTATGGCACCTGATTTTGACTTTGCCTTGTATCGTACGTGTTTATCTACCCATGGTCCTTCTCTCAACTGTAAACTCTGAGACAGGAAAAGAGATTTACTCCTCTCTATCTGGATCTCTGGCTCAACCTAGGTCTGTAGCTTCCCACAAAGACTCAGGACATGCCAGCCCAAATGAAAACAAGTACACTGAGGTAAAGAGTCTGTAGGAAGTAGGTAGACACAACTTCTGGGGAGCCAATCTGTCACAGCATCTGTGATTTACTTCAAAATACACAGTGTGACATTATGTGTCCATGTTCCTTAGCTTAACCTAAGCTCTGAACCAGGTGCTGCCAGCATGCTACTCAAGCACACAGAATGCAGGAGCCATCAGCAAGTACTCTTACTGGAAGCTCAAAATTGGAAGCTGAAAAAGTAGAGGTGGCTACTATAAGGGCGTCACTCATGCATGCCTTGATCAATAATGATGTTTTGCTACTTAGCACAATGACTGTTGGAAATGAATTTTATTAGTGAAAATGGTTCATTAAGTAGCATGATAAATGTTACATATAGGTTCTTTCTAGTTGGTAAAATGAAAACTCAAAAAGATATCAGGGTTAGCTCCCATAAGGATATTCCTACCTCTGCTGTGTGACTGGTCACGAGACTACGCGAGGTCACGACAACAAAGCTGTTGTGGTACCTTAGGATGGTACCTTAGGCCTGATCACTTGACAGTCCTGTATCCAGCCATTGGTTGAGGACAGAGATTCTCACCTTCGGCACTGCTGACATTTTGGGCCAGACCACTCGTTGCTGCGGAGAGCTGTCCTATGTACTGCAGAATGCGGAGGGGGACACCTGGCCTCTAGTAGCCAACAGTACCACCCCAACTCTGAGCTGTGACAACCAAAATTGCTTCCAGGCATTGCCAAAACTGCCCCAGGTAAGGACCACTGGTTTAAGAGGATTGTTGGCTGTCTGAGGCCAAGTACAAGCAACCTCGTCTGCCCCAAGTAACCCTCTTCCTGAAAAACAAACAAACACTTAACAGACAACTGGGACTTCACTGAGTTTTACTGAATGGGTTGTATGAATCATTTTGTACTGCTTGTTAAGAAAGTTTTCTTCAATAAACGTCTGTTTGTATTACAGAATTGAGCTGGAGTCTTGCTCACATTATAAACTGGTAGGGTTGCACTGCAAAGGTATAATGAATAAAAGCAACAAGAGTGGCTCACATACATGTAATGCATCATATCCCAGTGAAAGAGGAAACTGGAAATGTTAGTTCTTTATTTTTGAACTAAGTATAAAAAGCATAAAACAGGTATATAAGTTCTCTCTTTTCTCTGGCTCCCTGCACAAAACGGAATCAATGCCTATATAACCTCGGATTTTGAATCCATGTAACTGATGCTCAGTTCAGGAAGAATGGATATTCAGTTAACATGAACAGATATGAGTTGTTTAATATTTGTTCTGCTTGGGTAATGACAACCCTAGACCTAATATTAAATATTTTATGTATCATTCCTGAGAACAGGCATATAATGATTCCATTATAATTTATAACTTTCAATGTTACAAAGCAACATGAAATTTCAACATGAAAGGCACTAAAATATACCACTTCATCAGGTCAGTGTTGTATATTCCATGCTCCCCCACCCCAAGACCCATTTAAAGAAAGAACAGCCATAACGATATCCAGCACATAAGAAACATTAAATAAACACTGAATCAAAGGTGAAATGAACTGTTAGTTCAGAGTTCTCAAATAAGCAGCTTTAGTTTCTCTAATGAACACTCACTTCAGCTACTACATGTTTATGAAATACACAAGAGAATGTAAACATGCATCAAGTCTAAAAGAAAAGACCATCTGAATCAAAATCAAAGTTCCAGAAGACCAAGTTCTATGAAGAAATGAGAACGCTATGTCACAGAATCATTAGTAAGCTTAGAAACTTTAAGGATAAGAAGGATCTCTGAAAGAAGGAAAAGTGGTTTATAAAAAGGGCCACATTCAATAAAACTGTGTGATTACATGGACTCAGAGCAGGAAGGGGCTTTTATTATCAAATTCAGCTGCAGAATAGATGGGCTTATAAACCACTGAATGTTACCATTACATGTAACAGCAGAGTGATCTTAACTCTAGACCACAGCTGATATGGCACGGAGTGGAAAGAAGCAACAAGCACTGGGAATTATAGAGCTGAAGGTGCAATTATACTAAAATGTCTCTCTTCTTATTCCATATTGTGGGGAATAATACTTCCATTTCCAGGCACTTATGTATAATCTTGTTTTACCATGGAGATTAAAAATCTCAGAAGCACTCTAACACAGAGATGCTAGCTCAACCCCATTATTTGTGCCAAGACATTTGGTGTCACTGATCTGACATGTTAAGTTGGACAGCAACACAGAGACAATTACTGCACAACTTCTGGTTCCTTTTCTTTGTATTAACTTGTGTCTGTTCAATTTAAACTTAGGCTTAATGTGTACACAATCAGGACCAACTGGCTGGAGTCGACCTCTCCTCTTAGAATCTATTTCACATGCACAGCTTGGAAAACAAACAAACAAACAAAAAACCCAAAGATCATCCAGCTCATGTATCAGGAAGCAAGCAAGGCTCCAAGTTCCTTGTTAACTAAGGGAATCCTTAAGGTCAGGGACAGAGTTGGCTCTGGGACCCGTCTCTTGAAGGCAGTGCACTCCCCATCAACTCCCTGACTGTATTTCTTTTCATTTTGGCTTGACATTAAGGGAAGACAATGTAAAAGTGACTAATCAAAAATTCGTAGTTATTTTCAACAGTACTCTACATAAAGACATTTTTGAGATTTGCTGTAATGGTTAATGTAGACTATTCTAAAAATGTCTTCAAAACCACCTATCGGCCATGTCAGTTCAGGTCCGCTCGGATGCAGATGCTGAGACAGAATCAGAAGTAGAAGAGATGTACTGGAGGAAGGATAAAGGAGAGAGGGAAGAGCACTGGCAGAGACAACTTCCGACGATGCTCTAGGTCTGACACCTGGGATGTGAGACCAGGACGGAAGGAGACAACAGTCTACCTCTAAGAAAACTGGGCCATGATGACAAGGAACCTCAGAGCAGAGACTGTCCAGTAGAGGAATCCTAGGCGTCAGGCGAGATGGCCCAGCTCTAGAGGCCCTGCCACATGCTACAAGCCTGGTAGGGGCATGGCCTGGGGATGCACCCTGCAGAAGGTTCCCGGCTTGTGGGCTGCTTGAGGCTTGTGGCCAACTGCACCCTTTGCAGCAGGTTCTCTCCTAGAAAGACAGCCCAATGACACATTCCCATGGCTGTCACAAAACTTTGACAATGACAACAAACTCTGAGCAGGTCTTAAACCTCAGCTTCCAGTTCAAACAGAAGTAAACCAGCAAACAAGAACGAGGTTCTATCTGTTAGAATACATCAGATCTCTTTGGAATTTCTCCACTCATGCAGGCCAGGCTGAGTAAATCCAACTGGACCTCTGGAATACAATTTGATCCAGAAATCCTGTGTAGAGGGAGTAACAACAAAATAATCAGACAGTTAAAGCTTTCATTCCAGGTTGGCTGCTAACTCATGATCTTGGGCAAGTTCCTTAACCTTTTGGGGCTTGTTTCCTGTTTTGTAAAATTAAGGGGATAGGCTAGATAATATCCAAGATCCCTGTAACATTCACATTTTATGCAGTACATTTACATTTCTCCTATTATTCAATTTGAATTTACTCGACAACTAGGCCAGAGGAAATTCAATGAATGCGTATGTTCTGCTGCCAAATTGCTAGGATGCTACCAACACCTACTGAACAACATTTGGAGACGACGGTGTATATGTGACACCTGGTTGCCAGGGGCAGACGCTGCACGGCAGCAGTGACACTTCCTCCCTGCCTGACTCGGCATCGGTGGTGGGTTTTCAGCTACTGGAGGAGTGATAGCTAAGGCTCTGTCTCAGCAATACTTGCAGGGCTGCTTCTTGAACCTGACGCTACCTGTCAGACTCAAACGGTTAAGACAGACGGTAAAATGGGCCGCTTTCTAAAACAAGTTCAACCCACTGGTGCCAGCCAAATCACGCTAGCTCTCGTTTTCTACAGAAAAATGAGTAAGTTCAGAAAATAACAGGGCATCTCTATCTCATTTACAGGCTTTAAAGAGGATGGTACAGTGTAATTACATCACATGCACATTCAGTTTATGCAAATCCACCTACCCACTGAAGGCGGGAGAGAGGAATTTAAGGAGAGCACAGGATACTACCCACTCCATCGGGAAGCCTGGGACCGCTGTACTCCCAGCCTCTCTCATTTCCTGCCCAGTGAATGGAATTCTAGTGGTTCAAGATAATATAGTTTTCACTCACAAATCCTTAAATAAAAGCCAACATTTCATCTAGTGCTCAACTGAAGAAGCCTAGTGACCTAATAACAGAAGAAAAATAGCATGGCTGGACTCTTAAGAATAAATTAGAACAAAAGAAATCTTGGCCTCATACATGAGTTTTGTTTTTTGGGTTTTGTCTGTTTGTTTTGTTTTGTTTTGTTTTGTTTTAGTTTTACTGACCTGTAATTGACAAATAATATTCAGAGGCTGATTTTAAAACTAAATCCTTAAGTAAGATGTGACTCCACTGTATTCCAAGAAAACTGGAATTGGGAAAGTATTAGAAGGATAAAAATATTTTTAAAACATTCCTCAGCAATGGCCACTGGTAATGAAAGAATGAAGGAGTACCTGGTGCTTCATGACATCCCATTTTTCCCCAAACCTGATAGGGAGGGGGTTTTTTAAATCTTTAGCCTCTGTATAAAGCCCCCAGCTTAACTGACGGACTAAATGAAACATGAGATCATGGGAACAACGAATGATGAAACTGAAGCTTGAATAAGTCAGACGCTTAATCAATTAAACCACCAAAGTGTCCCCCAACTTTTTTTTTTTTTTTTTACATTTAAGAAAACAGTTACAGACAAGAGACTTGCCTGAAATTCACAGCTGGAATAGCTGTCTCATGAAAACAGAATTTCTGACTCTTCCCACTACAGCTCACCAAGCAGACACTTCTCTAGGTTTAGACCCAAGAATGAAAATCAACCTCATGATTGTGACTTGGTTTTACCTGCTGGGAAGTCAGAATATTATTAACTATTTGACATGGTATCTTGCCTGCCTTATAGTTATGGCTATCTTATTATATGTTATCTTTCCAACTTAAAAACCATCCTCCTGTGAATGTGATTTTCATTCATCCATCATCTGATCAGATACCAGAAAGCTCCTAGCAACTGTTCAGACTGAAAGCTAAGTGATCCGATTCCAGCCCCAAGGAAAGTGATCCCCACCCTCAAGCCTCTTAAACCAAATGCAAGTAAAAAAGATGATCTTAATGACAAACTGTGAATGACATTGGATGCCATATTTAACGGCTATCAAAAATACTCAGACAAAAAGAAGAAGGATCATATACATCTGAAGCAGGAACGTGCCTTAGGAACCAAGGTCTTCGGATGTTAAAGATCTAATTCTGGGACAGCTCTACTCACATAAGATCATAAACCTACTTAGTCATGAGTTCAGAATAGAATACAGGTTATCTTGACTCACATTTTAAAGTTGACAGATTAAACAATATCTCAAAAAAAAAAAAACATGCCTGTGAATAAGAAAAAAGAATCCAAAAATAAAAATTCTTACTGTTCCAAACATAACATCACTGCTCCCTCCCCTACCCCCTAGAATGCACATGCACATTAAAAAGCATGCATTTGCATGGGGGATCATCTACAGAGCTTCTAAATGGTGTTTACAATCTGGGATGAGCACTGCAGGAGTGGACAAAGACATTACAGACCACAAATCAAAAGAGCTACGTGAAAATAAAGTCACTGAAGGTAACGGATATATATGTTAAACATAAATACACCACGTGTAAGTCATTTAGTATGGTAAAAGAAATCTTGTGCTGAAAGCTCTGGCTTGGTTCTTTAAAATTTTACAATATCAGCCAGCGATTCTTTTTTTTTTTTTAATGTTGAATGTTTTGTGATCCTTGCCATTTGTCACCGAGCACAGAATATTCCAGGCTTCAGTAAAGAATTAGTGCTTTTTTTTTTTTAATGAACTAAAAAGGCAGCCTGTTTGCTCTGAAAAATGGCTACCACCTGCTATTAATCTGAAGCTGAAAACAAGCAGTGTAATGACATTTAGCAAGTTAACACCCCCCTCCACTTTCCTCAAAGAAGAGCAAAAGTGACATTTCATAATCTTCTCAAAAATTTTACAAAAGTTCTGAGATATAGATTTATATGTTACTAATAATAAACTGCAAATGACATATGAGATTATTAAAACCAGATACTGTGCCCCTGCAGAGTGACAAGCCTGGTTTAAGCGCTGAAGGAATTCCCTCTCAAGTCCCCCTATCTTTTTCCTTTATTCTTTTTGTCTGGTGTCAGATGAATACAAGCAGCAATGATGACATGATCAAGGAAGAGTTGACAACTGGCTGAATATTTGTAAAAAGACTGTTTAACTGATCTTTGCAACAAGCTATATTTTGTCCTACTGGAGCTTTCTGTCTCCTGAGGTAGCCTTGTATCCTCAAGAGCTGAAATGTACCATAAAGCTGTTAATTTATGTATTCTCCAAATAGTTCCTGGAACACTGTGGAGAACTTCTCCAATTTGGTTGGTAGAAAAACCTGGCCACCAACTTACTCAGCTCAAACTAAGCATATAAGCATGATCTAAGCAGACTACACAATTCATGACAGTCCATAAATGACTCTGGGGCCCTGTGAACATGTCTCTTCCTGGGCTAAAAGCTAAGATAATTTTCCTATCTGAACAACAAAATCAACTTAACATATCTATTCATTTATTCAACAAGCACTCAGTGAAACCTATTTTTATGAAGATCCTCCAACACTGCACTGGACTTGGTAGAATACAATAGCCAAATGCATCTCAATGACCACAAACCACAATCCTAAAACTCTGATTTGCATAGAGCTATAAAACCAGCAACAATCCATTATTTTCTTCGAGCGCTGTGTTCTTCAAGAATTTACAAACTGGGGTGGAGGGCAGTGCATGGGTTGTACAAACAACCATAATAAAAGATAATATATGATAAGGGCAGTGAGTACTACAAAGAAAATAAAGGATTCCATCAGCTGGTCTGAACTTGAAAGCTCAATGAGTAGGATTTAGATGGGCAGAGATGGAGTCAAAGGCCACTGCAAGAAAGGGGACAGTAATCAAAGGTACAGAGGAAAGAAGACAGGAGGCCTGGGCACGTACAGCAGCTGAAGAGGGAATTACAGTAGGAGGGTCAGAAAGTAAGTGGGGACTAGCCTGCAGGAAGACAGAACTGTCATGCTAAGAGGTCCGGACTTCATCCTGTAGGCCATGGGGGGCCTCTAAACGTTTTTAAGTGTGATGAAAACAGTATTTTAGGAAGATTAATCTTGATGTATAGGATGGATTAGAAAGAGGGGAGAATGCCAGTGGGGAAACAATTAAGGGGGCTGTTGAAAGGATCCAGGTGTGAGATAATAGAGGCCTACATGTGCTGAATGGCAGTTACGTTTCCACCAGCGCTTTCTAACTACCCTCTAAAGTAAATATATAAATTTCAGTGAGAGGACAGTGCACAACTGAAAGAACAAACCATTCTCCAAAACACAGGGGGGGACATGCAAGGATTAACACAGTGCGTACCGTTAGCCACGCCATGGAAAATCTCCACGTAGAAACGGTCACTGAAACTGTGTAGTTTGGAGTTAGGCCCCTGATACATCTGATGTCAAACACACCATTCTAAAATAAAACTAAGTAGAGAGGAAGATATAATTATGAAAGAGGGTGAAAAGTGGGACATGTCATCATGAGTTATTAGGCATTATTTTCTTAAAACACTGGTGGCAGTTGGAGGATGAAAATCTGGTGTTGAAGAGAATTATGCTGCCATCACAAGGAAAAATACAACTGGGAGCTTTCTCCATGTCCAGCTCAACACAAGTACCAATGCCTTCCCATCGAGAAGTTCAAATTTGCTACAGTCTAACACTAAATTTTAAGTCCTTTAACCTAAACAAAAGACTACTATATAAAACCTATCACCTTAGAAAAATCATGATGGTTCTAGATAAATTTTAAAATACCCTAATTTTAATATTTCCTCAGATTTTTCACTGACATGTTGTTTAGTATGCCACTTTTAAAATGTGAGTCAAGGAAACCTGTATTCCATTCTTAACTTGTGATTTAACTAGCTTTCTGACCTTAAAAACATCCTTTAATATCTCAAGACCTTGGTTTCTAAGCTATGGTCGAAAAGTTAAAACTGTAGACACTCCGCCAAGGAATTTCAATAGATGGTTAAGATGCCCTGATAAGTGGGTCAGAAGCATAAGCCTTTGCCCTGAGTGCTGGGTCCAGGACATGCTGGCTCCTTTACGCTTCCATGGACAATTCAACAAAATAGAACATAAACCAAAGAGATAGATCCCTGAACTCAGAGAGTCTGGAGAAAGCCACTTTTAATAACCAGGATTAATAAAAACTAATAGTTGTATAGCACTTAGGAGTTTCCAAAGTTCTTTCATATTTACTACATCATTTAATTCTCAAAACAATGCTAGGACTAAATTAAATTCTCCAAGCTATGCCTAGAGTGCTGCATAGCACAAAAATAGTAAAATAAACCCTGAGAAAATTATCACCCCAATTTTTTAATTAATTTTTATTATCGCCCCAATTTTACAGGAGAGCACACTGAGGGTCACAGAAGTGGGAAGAAATGGCCAAGTCAATAAGTGGTCAAGATGTTTTTTTATCCACAACTCTTATTATTACACAAGTTACCTTTATCACCTTCTCTACAAAACCACGCCCAGACTCTACTCCTTTTATGAACTCCCATGGCACTTGCAGCCTGAGACACCAATTCATTCAGTAATAGTTATGAAAAGAACTTCTATGTATGAGGCATCCTACAGGGTGCTGTTGCTTAGGGGTGTATTAGTTTGTTGTTGAGATACATAAAAAGTTACATGGGTAAATTAAAATCACATGTACTACTGGGTACAAAACTTATCCTGGCTCAGCCTACTTGCAACTTCCAGACAAACCCCTTGTTCTCCTACCGACTGACTTAGTGCCTCTGGGCTGACCTCACAGGACTGATTCTTCGCTCCCCGTATCCCTCTTCTCTAAACCACCTCCTCAGGCATGTTAAATGTTTAAAACTGTATGCAGCAGAACATTTTTGGCATGAGTGAGTTTTTACCTATACACCCAATCTGACTAAAGAATTTAAGATACATGCGATTTGAGTAAACTAATAATCAAACATTAATGTGTCCTACAATATCCTTTCTATTCCCATTTTTCCCCTCAGTTACTACCCACATTTTCACCTTCAGCTGCTTCTTTGGTAACAGAATAAAAGTCAAATACATCAGCCTAACCAGAAACCTGCTGTATCCATAACTCTTCTTCATCCCCTATATGCAACTAATCACAATATCCTATCTATTAGTATTTCATGTACCACCCTTGGGATTTTTTTTTTTTAAGATTTTATTTATTTGAGAGAGAGAGAGAGAGAGTGAGAGAAAGAGCACAAGAGCAGGGGAAGAGTAGAGGGAGAAGCAGACTTCCCTACTGCGCAGGGAGCCCTATGTGGAGCTCGACCCCAGAACCCTGGAATCATGACCTAAGCCGAAGACAAACACTTAACCGACTGAGGCACCCAGGTGCCCCCACCCTTAGGATTTTTGTGGTATCAGTTTACCACCATTTAAGACCTACTGCTATTGACTTGATATTTTTCTCTAACCTGAGAGAGAGGTTATCCTCTCTGGCTGAGCCAGGATAAGTTTTGTACCTAGTAGTACAATTTAAAGGTTCAATAATTTTAAGAGAAAACTTTACATAACTACCATAATTAGAAAACCAGATTCAGCTGTCATAAATAGAAGATAATAGGGAAAATACACTGAAAACAATTTCTGGTCAGAAAATATTGCCCAACCCAAGATTCTGAGCTGAGACATGCTCCCTTCTCCTTTTGAAAAAGGTAGATTAACTATGCTAGTGGTTAAAGACAAAGTATCACCAATGATGTTGGCAGTAAATTACGCAGGGGTTAATTATATATAATCCACAGCCAGAACTCCTGGGTTGGAATTTTAATTCTTCCACCTACTAGCTATGTGATTTAAGGCAAGTTAATTTAACCTCTCGGTGCATTAGTTTCATCATCTATAAAATGGGAATATTAATAGTACCTCCCTTATAAGGTAGTTATGAGGTAAAATGGATTAGTATTTGCAAAACACTTAAATCATTACTATGTGTTTGTTAAACACATAATGTAACTACCAGGTTCTGCTGAAGAGCACACAAGCATGGCAATAACTCGCAAGTCACGACAAACACTATATCCTGTGATGAAAATTCCAAAACACTGATAAATCAAGATACCAGGTATGTCAAGGACACATGCTGAAAGAGGCTTGAGAATGAGTATGTAGAGATTTCAACTAGAGTGAAGGAAATGAGCCCTGCCTTTCCTCTGCTTGGACTAGACCAGAGATCTGGCCACTCCCCAAGTTCAACAACCTCTGGTAAATGTAGTAGGCATGTCAAGGATGACAAAGCCCTGCTTCAAGGATCTAGAAATCTAAAGAGGGACAGACAGATGATTTTTAAAAATCACAACATAATATGATGATAAAAGTAGTGGCATGGAAATCAGAGAAGGGGAAAATTATGCCAATGGAGTCAGAAAAGGCTTCACCAATGAGGTCAACACTGAGATGGGTCCTAGAGGCTGAATAGCTAGCTACTCATCCACCAGACAAGAGAAAGGGCAGTCCAGGCTCAGAATGCAGGAAGCCTAAAGGTGGACAAGCAGCCTGCATTCAAGGACTGGCACCACATGTGAGTACCTGAACTGCTTCCTCTATGTTGTCTATGCCCAAAAAAAACAAATACACAAGACTTTGAACAAGGGAGGTCTATGACACAATGCTTTCTTGCCACAGTGTGCCGAGGCTGAACAAATGTGAAGAATCAACGGCAGAGGGATACCCCAGTGGGCTGAGGCCAGTAGCTCAGGGAAGAGGAGAGAGTCTTTAAAGACAGGCTGAAAGATAATTGAGAACGATGTAACATCACTGTGACCTGCTTGGAAACTACAAAACAAGAGCACACTGATGAGCAGCAAACCAAGCCAAATGGGTGTTGGTGAGCAATGGATTTAGAATGATATCTGGATCAAAATCAGGGCTATAAATACCCAAAAGCTCTCTAACTTCTGATTAATTTAGGATATAGAAGCCAACCAAAGAAAGGAGTACTGCAATTCTGTTTTCTTGAACATGCAAAAATGATATTATAACCTCAACCATCTAGACCTGGGCATATAGCTGTGTTCATCCAGGGTGTTCCTGAAATTAGTATGATTATGTGTATAATCAATAGGAAACAGATTTCTCCACAGAACAGGTAAAAAAAAAATGTTTAAACTTAAAAAGTATGATCTATTTTTGTGATAGCTACAGCCTTGATTTCAACGAAGTGCAAACATACTTTCCTTTTCCAGACAACAGCCTTCAAAATTCTCAACCACTGAGCCTCAAAGTGGAAGAAATCGGTGCAGCTATGGCAAACCAGCACACTCTATCTGACAGAGATGTGTGTGAGTGAGTGTGTGCTGGGTGAGAGGAACAGGGACCCTAAAATGCTATACAGTCAGATTACTTAAATATATCAATTTAGAAACAATGGAGGAAAAGTTTACTAATGAAGCTAAAATAGAGAAGAGAAAGAGAAATTCAACAAGGACATTCCAAAGTCCTACAGATACCACCAGCTTGGAGGGCATCCACTGGGAGAAGCAGCAGGAACCAAAGCAGCGGTAAGCAGGCGTGACCTCAGGTAAGACAGAGGTGATCGAGCATAGAGACAATTCTGACAAAGCTTTACTCTGATCAAGCCACACTTAGCGGGCAAAAGCATGGGCCGGGAAGCCTGAGGAAGTGCTGGAACTGCCATGTTCAGGGCAGATGGGGACAACTTCTATTGCTCCCTCTTTCTCTTTCCTCTGGTGTTTTCTTTTGGACTCTTTGCCATAATCTTTCCCTCCCTTATTTATCCATCTTTCCACTTACCAAGAATTTCTTTCTTCTCATGTCTCTCTTCTTTGCTTATTTCTTCTTCCTCACTTTTGTTCTTGCCCTTACATGGGAGAAAATGTATGTGATGCCTTAGTTTGTTGTTGTTTTCAAGTTCAAAAGAGGCCAAGTTGAGTATGTCATACTTCTGACTCTAAAAATCCAGAAGCATTAGCCTCACCTCCGGCACCCTACCTCTTATGGCTGGATTACTTTTCTTTTTTTTTCCTCCAGATAATTAGTAGAAAAAAAAAATTCCCTATTCCTGATTTAGCAAATACTTTCTAAGTTCTCTTCATCTTTGCTTATATGAATGCCTCACTGATCTTTTCACTACTTCTCTAATTTTTAACTTTGTGAGCATGGGGAACAAAGGGTATTAAGACACAGTATCGTTGGCACATGGAAAATTGTGATGCTTTGTGTGAGTTATAAAAAAACTAATTTTTCATAGAAAGCAAAATGTTTTTCTCTGGTAAGTCCAAGTCAGCATTGCCATTCTGGGCTCTCACACTACGGAATTAACACATATGGGGGACAGGCCAGGGAATTCCTAAGCCCCTCCTGAAACTAGATTTCCAAATGTCTCTTGTCTACTGATTATTTTTCTAATTATTTCCCAATTATCTAGTTAAACAATACTTCTCATCCCTTAATTTCATATATGTCTCATTTTTAAATCTACTTTCTTCTTCTACTCTTCATCCTAACCAGTTTATAACTGTCTGGGTCTACCATTCAAGTACTCTTTCAGAGAATTAGAAATAATAACTAAATCACTCAGTGGGAAAAGATATAAACTGATAAAAGTGAAACTTCATTGAGCAGCCTCTTTTTCCCTAAATACACTGCTTCATATCACCATTCTTTATTTTCACCAGAATGAAAAGAACATTGTAGGAAATTATTTACAATAAAGTCTAAGTATATAATTTATTTTGGGTGCATTCAAATAGTACGGGCTGCATCCAAGTTTATGATTCTGCTGTTGTTTAAAAAGAAAAGAGTAAAATCAATATATATAATTGTACTTGGTTGGCCAGTTTATTATTCTGAATCTGGACAGAATCTAAAAGTATTCTATACAATCCCACAGAGAAGATTAACTAATAGACTTTCCTTCTACCAGAACTAGTTCCTGTCTTTAAACCAAATCCCTCCTGCTGAAATTAAATCCTTAAAAAAATTAATCCCATACTCAGATGTAGCTAGAAAAGAGCCAGTCATAATCCTCCATATCATACTTCTACACATACTAGCAGAAGGTAATCCCCTCAACCTTCTCCTCTTTTAACTAAATATCTCTGTTATACAGCCAAGTATTTTTTCATCCAGCTCTTCAACTGCAATGTGGATCTTTTCTGTATTTTATTCAAACTCTACACCCCCTCAGGTTATTTAAATTTTGAGAACCTTGATTTCTTCATCTAAGAAATGAAGCTAGTGACACCTGCCCTATTTCCTCTCTTCTCAGAATCAAATTAAATCATATATGTAAAGGCATTTGTAAGAAGTTAAAAACAACATACTCATTCCAAGTAGGTATGTGAACAAACAAATGAGAAAAGAGGACCAGAATGAAGAAAAGACATAAGGATAACATCGTTAAAATTTAAGTCAAGCTTTGTCTATATTTCCTGCACTCACCAGAGCTTATTTACTCTGTAACAATTTCCAGTTTTGATCCTAATAAGGACTAGTTTAGCAAATTATAACAAGTTAAGATCTTAGCTCTTGCTGCATTCAGAAAGATCTATTGCAAAAATCTTGAGTTGGCTGCTGGATGGGCGATGGTATAGTTAGGGAGACAAAGGCACTGAATCTCGAAGCTAGCATTTACTAGCTTTAGGATCTTGGGAAATTAGATCGTGGCTATCTAAGTCTTAGATTCTCCATCACCAAAATGAGGACAATAATCAGATGCTCCTTAAACGGGCTCTGTAAAGATTAAATAAGAAACTTTAAATAAAGTTCTGGCACAGTGTGGCATACATTTGGGAAACCATACAATCAGGACCAGTAAATGATACACTTAAAACACAAAGTGAAATACAAAAGTTACCTATGTACTTTATACATTAAGTTGTAATAAAGCATCTAAATACAAATTCTTTGCCAGTTGTCTGAAATAAGAATGAGTCCTTTTCTTTGAGTACGGCTCTGCTGAGTTTCCTATAATCTTTATAATGGGTTATCAATAATTTGAACTGGTTCCCTTAAAGGTAAATGAGGACTAAAAGACCCTCATAGAGCAATCAGCAGGCAGGATCCCTCTTGATTTCCATCCCCCAATCTTGCCCACAGTTCTCTCACCCATACCCATATCTAATTCAACAGCAAGTTTTTAGTAAATCACATTTATGAGTCTTTCCAAAGCATTCACCTTATTTTTCATATAATAGCAACAGATGACATGACATTTAATTAATATATGCAATAACATATATTAATATGTTATATATTAATATAACACCTAACATAAATAGGCGTGCAAACAAACATGACTGACTTTTGGTAAGCATCTGACTTAACCGATCAGGTAATGCACAGGAATGTCAGAAAGTCTACTAGCGATGCGCAACAATGAACCACGGGCATCACAGAGTCTATTTCATGAGGGAATGGAAGTTGTTTAACCTACCAGGTGGATTCTGGGGAGGTCAGATAAGAGTAATACTATAGCTGAATCACCACCACCACCTTTGCTTTCACAACACTTACTGGTTGAGTAAGAACCACAATATATCTGGGTTTGCTCCTGGGAGATCCCACATAAATTGTTTACCCTCCTTTGACCATATGATCCCTAAGAAATTGATCTAACCCTCTCCAGAAATGTATAAAACCAACTTTCAAGTTGACCAAATCCAGTCACAAAATTTCAAGGTTAGTCTGAAGTGATTCTAGCTTGCAGGAGGCAGAGACAGGGAAAGATCCGGGAATATTAAACATAAAGCATACTGTTATTTGGCTAACTTTATAATGAGAGAATTTTTTGCACAGTAAGATGTGTGTGGCCCCTGTGTACACCACTGGACGAGCAGAGACATCTTGCTCCAGCTTCCACAATTTGTGTTCTAAATGCAACCCAAACTGTTAGCTCCAAAGAATTAGCCTTTTAAAAGTGGTACTTCTCAAAGACTTAAAGCTACAGTCTGGTGTGTCACACAAGTATAGAGAGTGTGACAAGTAACCTAATCCTACTAATAAAGTACTGAAAATTGTGACTGACTTATTTCTTACAAAAACCACAGAAGATTCAAGATTATCCCTGTGATAAGTTGCTCTCATTCCTTGGGTTTCTGGGTTATTTTTTTAAGTGAGAGAGAAAGGGGTAGAGCTACAGGTAGCACACTGGAAATGCATATCATCATGACCCCTTTATCTATCCCTATTTATAATATGGGTAATCCATGGAGCACCATTGCACATACAAATATACAAAGAGCAAGAATTGTTGTTCTACCACTGAGGTCAGTAAACTGTAGCCCAAGGGCCAAATCTTGCCCACCGCTTGTTGTGGAAATAAAGTTTTATTGAAACATAGCCCCATCCATTCATTTATGTATTTGTTCACAGGTGCTTTCATGCTGCAATGACAGAGTTACATAGTTGCAAGAGAAACTGTTTGGCCTGCAAAGCTTAAAATACTTACTATCTGGCCCTTTACAGATAAAGTTTGCTGACCCTGGCTCTAACAGAAATATGGTACTTTAACCAAAAGATCTAGAAAACCTAGTCCTCCAACACTTTGGGGAAGAAAATGAATAGCTGTATAAAGAAGATGCTTATCTAACATGCAAGTCCTCCCCACAAGCAGACAAACAGATAATTCAGATACAGAACTAGTTTTCTGAATGACCAAACACATACACTGAAGATCAACAAGTTCTTTCAACTTATTATTCTTAAGTACAAGACTATGAGTCACAGAGAGGATAGTTTCTGAACTTGTGTTTTATTTATTGTTTATTTGTTTATTGTTTGCTGCCATGAAAAAGAGAAGCAAAAACTGTTATGGAATTCCAGGATGGTGACAACATGCTCTTGTATGTTTTAGAAGCAAGCTGTTCTATGCTCAATATGCCTACCCAACAAACAGCTCATCCTACCCAAGTTCAAATTCACTTAGAATTACAGGCTTGCTATCTCCCAAAATAAGAATATAATCGTTGTTCACTTAATTGTTTCGTTTTATGCATCAATATTTTCTTAATGTTCTCAGGTTTTAAATTTTAAAAAGCTACTTACAGATTACTTTTTTAAAAATCTGGCACTGTAGTTTATCATGAAAATGGCTTTTTAAACAATACATCCCAATACAGCTCAGCTTCTTTGTTAAATGAGAGTAAGAAAAATAATTCTAGACCTCATTCCTTTTTTGCCCACCTAACAACACTTACTGGTTGAGTAAGAACCACAGTAACAGGCACTGCTTGGGTTACAATGGGAACCACATGTCATATCCTCCTCTGGGCTCCCGGGAAAGAGGCTGTTCCCCACCTATCACTGACGGTTTCCTCTTGACAAATCACCACCACAGAGAAGCAAAACTCATTGAATGTCATTAAATGTAGAGCAAGGGGAAGGAAAAAGTCATATGAACAATATTTTAGTTTTAATATTATTATATTTGAATAAATTATGACTCCAATTTTGAAAAGATTTGAGGGTCTATATATACATACAAGCAAAAAAGCTAAACTGTACTCATAATGATACTCTAATTTTATAAAATTCTTCTCCACCAAAGAATTCAAACCAATTATATATTCCTGAAATATACTTACACCACTACTTTCCTCCAGGCTCTGAAATTTCATTTAAGAAATGTAATAAAAGCAAGTAAATTCAAAGTACGAGGACAAGTTTCACTACTCACCCCTTGAAACAGTTCTTTCGCAAAACAGTAAGATTAATAATCTACAAGTCTCTGCATATTAGGCCCATCATAAAAGTAAATAGCAAATAAGCCTAATACTTGCTTGAAGGAGGTGTCAAAAATCTCAATTTACAGATAAATAAACTGAAATTAAGAAAAGCTTGAGATCTTTAAATAAAAAAACAGAAAAACATGACACACACCAACAAAAAGCACAAAAAAGTTTATATTAGTCATCTTCCAAAGATGACTCCAAAGGCAATGGCTTGAAATTCTGAGTGTATTTTTCCATTAGAAAATGGTCCAAAGGCAGCTGCAAAGCCTAAAGGGGACTTCTTATCACCAAGTCTCAGAGGCTGATGGCACTGGATTAGTGAGAAGTCTAATTTCCCTACAGATCATAGGGAACTTGCAGAGACAGAATTTTAGAGTTTCAAAGGATTTGAAAAATTCATCCTTTCAAGCCACATCTCTGTTGAGAGGAAGAAACAAAGGTTCAGCAAAAGTAAATGACCGCCCAAGTACCCATAGCTAGAAAGAGTCAAGGGAAGAGCAAAGAAGAGCTGCCTCCATTCCTGCCATCTTTTTCTGGGTGCACACAACTGAGCTCACAAAGAGAATGTACAAAGGAAAGGGAAAAACCTATTGTCAACGTGGTAGGCAAGAAGCCGGATGGAGGGAAAAGAAGAAACAGCTTAAGGGGAGTGCGGGGAGATGGTAATGAACGGGCTCGTAGAGCACACCCAATGTACCCTAAGAAGGAAGAAAGGAGTCGACCAAATCTCTCCTCACTCAAAATCTGTCTGCAGGCATTTAATGTGACCTCTCCCAAGCAAAACTACTAATATTACCACTAAGCACCTCTGCTAAGTAATCAACAGTCTTTGGTTCATATCCCCCAAAGCCTAAACACCAAAGAAAATGCCACAAAGTTTAGAGAACTGCCCAACACCCCACTGAAGTGCCACTCACTGATAGGCGTCTATACCAGGTCTGTACCCCATATCCTGCTTACTCACTAAAAGAAGTCTCAGTACTGTAGCCTGGCTTTTATTCCTCTCAATACTAAAAAGGGGCAGAAATGGCAAATGTACCAGGAGGTACTACTGATACATTTCAACTTTGATCAAATGTCCACTTTGCTTTGAAAGGCATAAGCCCTATTTTTCACTTGAGCATAAAATTATTTTGATTATTTCAGTCTGGTATCTAAGTCGCCTGAACAATTTTTAGGGAGTTTTATTCACTTTCAGGTTTTTAGCCACAACTGAGACCCTCAACATTACCGTAGGTCTACTTAAAAACTGCTATTTTGTACTTTACGTACAGGGCAAACTACCAGCAAAGCAACTATTTACCTTTTAAATCCCTTGACCAATAACGAGGAAACATCATTTCAAACAGTCACGCTTTATCAAACCTACACCATCCATCATGTGCTGAATGTTGTTGGATAAACATATTAAGGTATATCTTAAACAGAATTTACATGTAAACCTTCATGTGAAAATTTACTTATTCCCACACAAGGCAGAATCTACAATGGTCAAGAAGAAAAACCAAACTCAAAGAGCCATTTAGAATATGAATTCAAAATAATCGGAATAATGTCTTGCTTAAATGAGATCAAAACATGTACCTTTCGGGGCGCCTGGGTGGCTCAGTTTGTTAAGCGACTGCCTTCAGCTCAGGTCATGATCCTGGAGTCCCGGGATCGAGTCCCACATCGGGCTCCCTGCTCAGCGGGGAGTCTGCTTCTCCCTCTGACCCTCTTCCCTCTCGTGCTCTCTATCTCTCATTCTCTCTCTCTCAAATAAATAAATAAAATCTTAAAAAAAAAAAAAACATGTACTTTTCAAACACATGTCACAATAGACAATGTCACAACAATGTCATAACAGACATTCAAAGTTCAAATGCATCAACAGAATCTTCTAATAAATTTGTTGTTATCAAAAAAATCTGCATTAATAATCCTTTTCAAAACTTTGATATTCTGGTTAGTTTTAAATGTCTGTGTGTTTCAACATAGTTGGAATGTGATGATCCATTTATAGACAGATTTGTATGTGACTGGACACTCCAAACCTGGTTCTTCCATATGGGTAGAATAGATAA
Organism: Zalophus californianus; assembly: GCF_009762305.2. NCBI lineage: Eukaryota > Metazoa > Chordata > Mammalia > Carnivora > Otariidae > Zalophus > Zalophus californianus. The sequence continues at coordinate 86,504,406 of NC_045606.1, forward strand.
GATTAGACATAGATAGAAATAAATATGTAAAATATTCAGAGAGAAAAAAGATTTTTTAAATTACTCCATTTATGCAGTGGCCAGATTTCTGGCAAGTGCAACCAGTTAGAACATAGTATTGACTTCGAATAAGATTTATTTTTTAATTCTTAGCAACAGGGGTGTCAGGGTCTGTAAACCTGACTATACATGAGTTTTATGTGCCTTCAGATCTTCATGCATAAAATTGCGTGTAAAATCAGATAAAAATCAGAACCGAAGTTCTACATCCAAATAAACACACTTATTCGAATATAACTTGTCAGTGGGAGATAGACCCCACTCGATAACCAGAAATATTTTTGGCCTTTACACTTTGAAAGATTTGTTTAAACACTTTTGCCACACAAAGATAAAAAAGAAACAGACATATGGGAAGTTCAATTTGACTTAGGGAATGAGCAGGAATAATTAAGCCCAAAAATACATAGATGAAGCGTTTAAGGATTTATTAGTTCTATGCAATAAATGAATGGGTACTAGACTTCTGAAGAATACCTCAACCCTTTGGAGACAACACTGATTAACTATGCAACTCATCAGAACCATAAGAATAACATTTGGCTTACAAATCTTGGAGTAAATATTCAAGGAACTAGAAGAATGGAACTTTGACCACAATTGGAGAAATGAGGGATGAGAACAAAAGAACTGTTGGCATTAAGATGACTGACCAGGGTGAGATTATGTGACAATAATGAGACTAGGAAAAAGAGGCCTGGTTTTACTGAAATATGGAACATATCATATAGAAATTCTGAAGACTAAGAATCATCAATCAGCCTACTGAGTGGGAAGGATCTGGTCTAGTATTACCCAACAATGGTCTCCCAATAACATGGCATAAAGACATGAATCACAGAATGAAGTAAAAAGCAGGGTGTTTAAAAATAGCTCAACTGTTTTTAATTTATAAATCTGTCATTGTCCCCTAGTAATTGAAGTGCAATTCATTATTCCTGGTTTTAAATATAGGGAACAACTAACCTCTCCTCAACTGAGCTGCTAATACTCCAAATTGAGACAACCAACAACTGAACTGAAAAGGGACATACTGACTGTGGTCGGAACTAAAGGAACTTTAGTTGGCCTTGGTAACCTACTAACTCCTTTAGTGAGGAACTAAAATTCTTTTTTTTTTGTTTTTCTTTTTTCTAATCTCTTAAAAAAAAAGAAAAAGCCAAGCAAGTGTGCAATATCCAAAATTCAAATGACACCAGAGTTCAAACTGTGGAGTGGTTATTTTTAAGTGAGGATCTCTGAAGGACTCCCAGCTTGGTTTAAATAGAAGCAAGTAATATTCCAACACAAACACATTCCTTTGAGATGTGTTATCTCTGGGATAAGCAAGGCAAAGCATATGAAATACCAAATGTCCAGCTCGTTCACTCTAACACAGACACACACACAGCATGCAGTCATACCCAGCCACCTGAGTGCCACATGCCTTGGGAGAGATCTAAAGCTGCAACAAATTAAACTAGATCCTGTTTCTTTAAGGCCCAGAACTGAAAAGAACTGAACACTAGTGGTGAACCTGTATCCCTTTGATCTTCATTGTAACAAAAAAGCAAGATGACATGCTTAAATGAAAAATCATTTATAATGGATGAAAGAAGGGCTATTCTTTCTTTGAATTTATCTGTTCCAAAGGGAAAAGGGTGGGGGAGTTTGGGGGAGAAAAATAAATTCTGAAAAAACAGAACAATCCTTATGAGATAATAATATCAATAATGGAGTGGAGCGGGGAGCAGAGGAGAAAGAAAGGATGTGAGGAAATCACTTCAGTCTCCATTAGAAAGGGGAGAGATCCTAATCTAACAAATGGGTGAAAGACAATTTCTCATTTAAGTAAGATTAATTTTAAAAGAACCTGATTATGCTGCAAGGTTGCAAGTAGAAACCACGGTACATCATGGATTAACCCTGCACTACGGTGACTCTGGAATTCATTTCAAAATGACTGGATTTTATTATGGCTTTCCAGCAACAATTTACTACTTTACAAGATATAAATATTGGGAGTAATAAATTTGTCTATTGCTACCTGTAAACATTAAAATTGAACTTAATTAAATGCATTATTCACAGGGGACACGGTTCCTCTAGCTAGCCCCTCAGTATGGTGATGAGAAGTTTTAACTGAGTTTATATTATTTATACAGATTTTTGAAAAGATCTGTGGCTGTTATTTTTCACCTATGGCACAACCTGTCAGCACCCAGCCATACTAATGCCATACTAACAGTTTTATTGTCAATATTTTTTTTAAGCAAAAGTCTATCTCAACCAAGATCAATGGTTCAGTCAGCTGAATCACAATTTATTGTTTTAAGAATTGGTGTATACAGAAGTGGAGTAGAAGTTCTAGAGTAGAAGAACTTTTGGAGTTAGTTATAGCTCTTATAACCCTGAAGAAGTCATTTAGTTATTTAATATGTGTGTCGACTCAGACCTGTGCAATGTTCTGCAAACCTCCATGACGTTCCTAAGTGTCCCAGATATGATAAAAGGAGCTGAAGAAACAGATGATCACAACCCCCATCCACTAAGAGCTCACATCCACTGGGGAAGTGGAGCAGAAACACAGAAGCAGAATAACAAATTTCACGGTGGATGGAGAAATGTTAACAAAAATGGTTCCAAAAGATGGGGCTCCAGAAAGGGTTAAGGTGGGAAAGATGGATATTCACAAGCAAAGGCATTAAAGCATGGAGGGGTGGTAGCATGAAAATGCACGGCAGATTCAGCAACCTGGTTCAGGGCAGTGGCATCTAAGCTGCACTTGGAAATATGGCCGAAGACGAGGCAGCAAAACCAAGCATGGGCAGACTATGAAGATGGGCCTTGGTAACCTACTGAAGCTCCAACTTTACCTGGAGACCATGGTGGGCCACTAAAGGACGTCCTGCCTGGGAGTAACACATCAGAGTTTCACCTGAGATAAACCAAACCACTCCAGAGGCGATGTGCAACACTGAGGCAAGTAGTTGGGATATGCTTGAAGGGATACAGCCTAAATGTCATGAAGGCCCAGACAGGGTCTGTGGCACCAGGTTTGGATTCCAGAGTTTCAAGGAAGTGGAATCAGCAGAATATGGAAAAGGAGAGAGGAATGGCAAGGAGGACAATTGGATTTCGGATACAGATGGTGGTCTCACTCACTAAGAAAGAGAACAGCGGTTTCTGATGAAGTCTGCAAGTGAAAAGACTTGGCTAAATATTACATGTTGAAAACTAGAGCCTAAGAATATAGATTCTGAAGTTCTTGGTTTATAGCTGATGGCTAGAGCCATCAGTGCGGATGAGACTGTAAACGGAGTACAGAGGCTGAAAAGAACGTACTCAGAGGAATAAGCAAATGAGATGATGGATGTGAATGCATTCTGTAAACTGTACCTTCCACACATGGGTGCTTCTCTTTTAATAAAATATCAGTGCCCATCCTCCTTATCAAATAATTTCTGATGTCTTCTTACTAGCAGGTCTCTATATTATGGGATATGGACTTAATGATTAGAATCTAAAGTATGACAGAACTTTAGGGAGTACAGTTTATTAAAACCTAGCTTCACACAGATTACATATAAACCCATATTAGATTAGATTAGATTAGAACCATATACAGTGAAGAGCTCACTATAACCAAGACAATGAAGCAGATGTCAGCCTATTCCCCCAAAATGTAGTATAAACAGTAGTTTCATGCAAAATCACAAATTTTCTGCAAATTGCTGATGCTTCTGACCCCTTTCCCAGATGCCTTTATTAACCACAATGAAGTGAAATGGGAAATCTCCTTTACTCTGAATATGCACACCAAGTCTCTGGAAACTCTCTATTCTTTTCTTTTTTTTCTGGAGAGGGGGACAGAGGCAGCGGAGGGAGAGAGAATCCCAAGCAGGCTCCACACCCAGTGCAGAGCCCAACATGGGACGCGATCTCACAAACCGAATATCATGCATGACCTGAGCCAAAATCAAGAGTCAGATGTTTAACCAACTGAGCCACCCAGGCACCCCTCTATTCATTTGTAACTTCTCACAGCCATCAACTAACTCTGTTCCTAATCATATAGGTAAGATATAAAAAAATCTACACGTATCTGTAAATGTAGGAAAAGCTGGTAATCTGATCAAATATGTAATAAACTTCAGCACCCCCAAGATTATAACACTGAACCTTGCCCGAGCATTTATAATAGTGTCTAACAGCTGCTGCCAAGTTGCATGGAAGCAACCGGTTTAAAACAGCTTGAATTTCTAAAACAAGTGCTATTTTTCAAAAAATGAAAGACACTTAAAATAGCTCTATTACTTATGTATCTATTAAGTTGTTCAAAATTGACAATCTTTAATATAAGGCTCTTCTTGGAATTGGATGTCGATTTCCAATGCCGGAAAGTCAGAACAGATTTCAGAAGCATTGGAAGAACTCAACCCTAAGTAAGACTCAAAGGTATGTTTCAGCAAGAAAAAACTAGTCTGAGAGAACACAAACCTGTCAGACACCTTGAAGACTTCATTCTAACTTTTTTAAAAGGTCCCATCTATCCCAAGAAGTATCTTACACTACCCTGAAGTCAAGGATATCCGTATCTTCTAACATATTTAAGTATTCATATAATAAATCTATTGACTGATACAGGTTAAGCAATTTCAGCCTCTTTCTCTCTTGGAAGCCCAGAACTTCCAGAAGAGTCCCACAGAAAGACTAGGCTAGGGTCTTTAGGGGGAGACCTGACTAGGAAGGTATCCTGTTAAGGGAGGAGGGCAGACCCAGGCAAGAAGGAAGACCTGTAACATGAAGAGAATGTAATCAAGGATAAAAGGTAAAAACTAAAAGAAGTCCAGGAGACCTGACCGAAAGCTGAAGTTAGGATGATATGTCAGGAAGGGGCAAGTAAGTCAGGTAAGAGGTATCAACATCTGATTAGCAATGAAGATGCACCTGCTCAGGACACTGGACTGAGAATTCCATTGAGTCTCACCTGACCGTGTTCACATCAGACTCCTGCCCTAAAGAATAAATTGACTTGGCATTCACACAGTAGAATGCAGAATCTCGGTACATCCTGTAACTGAGATAATGGAGGCCATTCGGTTGCAAACTTCTCTCCCTCCAACTTAAATTTCCTCATATGATCTTCTGAAGAGGATTTCTCTTCCCTTTTCAAAGATCCTCATCTCTAAACTTGGATAATATTCCCTCCCAAAACTCTCTGAGATTGTGCTCTATCAATTTATTATCACCTTTCTTGCATTTTTGATCTTTCCCTTGCCATTGGATTCCTTCCCTTAACTCTCAAACATATTAATCTCTTTAAAGAAAACTGGTACAGCCACTGTGGAAAATAATATGGAGATTCCTGAAAAAATTAAAAAGAAAACTACCATATGATCCAGTAATTCTGCTATTTACCCAAAGAAAACGAAAATACTAATTCAAAGACGTATATGCACCTCTATTTTATTGCAGCATTAAGTGCAATAGCCATGATATGCAAGCAGCGCAAGTGTCCTTCCACAGACGAATGGATAGAGAAGATGTGGTATGTACACACACACACACACACACACACACACACACAATATTACTCAGCCATCAAAAAGAATGAAATTTTGCCATTTGCAACAACATGGATGGATTTAGAGGGTATAATACCAAGTGAAATGAGTCAATCAGAGAAAGACAAATACCATATGATTTCACGCACATGTGGAATTTAAAAACAAAACAAATGAACAAAGGAAAAAAGAGACAAACCAAAAAACAGACTCTTAACTATAGAACAAACTGGTGGTTGTCAAGAGGGGAGGTGGGAGGGGAGATGAGTGAGATAGAGAAAGGGGATATAGAGTACTTACCCTGATGAGCGCTGAGCAATATATAGAATTGTTGAATCACTATATCGTACACCTGAAACTACTACAACACTGTATGTTAATTATACCTGAATTAAAAAATGAGCTAAAAACAATGAAAAAAATTTTTTAAAAGAAGGGGTAAAAATGAAGAAAGAAAAAATAAGGAAAACCTCCCAAAACACTGCTGCTGCTTCAAGGTATATATTCTTTGCCACAATTCTTTCACAGGTTAAAGTCCTGACAGAATAATGACTGCCTCAACTTTTTCCCTTTTTCCCTTCTTTAACCATCTGAAAGCTGGTTCTGATTCCACTGCTTAATTACACACATTATGAGGCAAGGTAACCACTGATCAATAATTGCCTAAGTCAATGGCCTCTGATCAGTGCTCATCCTGCTGGCCCTCTCTGGGAGCCACTTCCTGAAGCTCTCTCTTCTCCTCACTGCCAACACTCCTCCATTCTCTCCTTGCAGATGACTTCTATGTAATCTCTTCCACAAGTCTTCCTCCACCTGCTGATTAAAGGTGGGTATTTGCCAATGCTGCCTTTGCCCTCTTTTGTCTTCTGTCCACATTCTCTTCTTTGGAGATCTCACCATTCCCCAATCTCTACCTCTCTCCAACCCTGGCCACCCTCCCCAGTTCCAGAACTGTCTCCAATTTATTTAATGAACATATCCACAAGGATGTCTTGGAGGTACTTCAAACACAGCAACCTGAACCTTAACTGGTCATTAACCTTATTTTAAAGCTGTCACCATCCAATTAGACAGTAAGAAACAGAACACAGGAATAGGCACAGGAAGGCTTTCCTCTTATGGTGACAGGTAGATGCTTAAGGGTTGGAAGAGTGCCTTCCTCAGCTTTGTATATAAAGTCAGAGAATCTATGGTTCTGAACACCACTAACATGACAGAGTATTTCCTCCACAACTGCTCTAAGGACCAAAGTACTTTAGGTCTGCTCTGAGGAACTAAGAAGGTAAGAGAAAGCTTCACCACCCAGTTACTTGGGTCCTTACCTCATCAGATGGCCTTAGAATTGCTCATTTGCTGGTTCAGTAATAAATCAAAGTGACAGAAATCTTAAACTGACTTGTGATTCCTGCCAGTCTTTGAAGTCAGAGTAATCTTTTTGGTATGGCATACAAACTCACTTCTTTCTAATCTCCCACTTCTAAACTCAGCAATGTCTACCATATATAACCTCCCCCTTTGAATTCCAATGTACAGTTGGAATTGAAATTGCTTTGCCTTGCTGGGAAGGCTGCCCCACATTCCTATCCTAAAAGATTTTCACCCTTTTTTCTCTCCTTTAATCTATCCTCAACATGGCCACAAGTCTGGCCATTTGGCTGCTCTGTGCCTTCCAACCTGTCAACCATTAACAGTCTTTCTTACCCAGCCCCTACATTCTAACAACATTCATATATTCAACAACCAGAAACAGAACTTATGGGTTCTCCCATCTCTGGATCTTCTTGTTCCAGCTGTCCTCTCAGTTCGGATGCCAAGAACCTTTCAAAGCCCTAAGCCCCTACTTCTTAAAGTTCCAGCTCAGATACTCAGTCTTCTAAGAAACTGTGGCAGGCTCTCTCCTCTTCCATCCCTACGGCCCAACCCTATCTCTAGAGCCTGAATACTCCCTCAGCCCTTTGGCACTCTGTTTCTACCTGTGCAAATGTCAATCCTCTGAACTAGAATTTTAGGTTAAGAGAGTGCGAGTCATCTTTGTATACCCAGAGCACTAATGGTACAGCACATAGGGAGTGGTATATTAATGTGGGAAAACACTAGACATGCAGTCACAAGAGCTGGTTCAAGCTACAACTCAATCACTTATGCGGTAGTAGGGATTTCCATCAAGTCACTTAACTTTTGCTTCTCAGTCCCCTCCTCAATAAAATGTAAAATAATAACTCCTTATTTTGAGGATATTCAAAGGCACAAGAGAAAGAATATACAGGAAAGTTCTTTGGAAAACCAGTATAATGCAAACAAATATAAGACAATACTAGAATGTTTTAAAACACAATGTGTGTTGATAAAGATGGACTCTTTCTACAAAAGCAACGCTGCTATAAATGATTAATACTGGCTACAGAAACTGGATGAGACAAAAACATCAAAGAGGTTTGCTCACTAGTAATACTTGATCTCTTTAAGATTATTAAATTGTTTTATTATACTGGCACGTAATATGCTAATCAAAGTATTAAAACTCGATTTTAAAATACAGTATTTTGTAGCCTTCTGTAACTTCAGACATTAATTTGGGTAAACAGTCATTATATTACACTCATATGCCTAACTGCTCAGTTATACTTTCGACATAAATGTCAATTATGTGAAATAGCTTTTGAAAAAGAATTTGTATCATTTTTTTCTTAGGATTCAGTTAACAACCTACATTCTCACTGACCAATGTAAATGAGGTTATAAATTTCAAGTTCTGTAAGAAGGGTATCTTAAATGCCATCCACCCCAACCCCCAACACACACACATTTAACACCATGTCTACGTTACTTCTGAAAAGAAAGAAGAAACCCACTGTGCAGCAGGCGGTGTGAAATATAATGCAGCTTTACACTGCGTTATGAAAGCAAGAAAACAGCCAGCTGTGAGTCAGAAATAGAACAAAATTTCGAGTTGCACACCCAAGGGACTTTCAGGTAACATTGAAAGTATTCCTTAATGATGAATAGCTGATTTCATTTCAGACCCAGTATGAACACTGTAGGATATATTTAACATTTTAATTTTTGGTTTCAAAAAACGAATAAACCTGTTGGTCAGACGGAAGCGTGGTGGTCACAGCGGCCGATCTATCAATCAATCCAACATGGCTGGGCTCCACCAGCAGACCCTGACACCAATTAGGAAACTGAAATAGCGAGCTGCTGCTACCAGGTTACAGTTTTGCCAATTAGAGCACATCCTGGGTGAGAGCGACCAATGAACGCTGGAACCCAGGGTCAGGAAAGAGAGGTGAAAAGCACCTCGTGCAATGTGACATGAAAAAGAAAGATTGCGGGAGGGACAGAGAAAAGAAGCAAGACAGTCTGAAATCAAACAGTACATTTTATTGTTCACTTGTCAAAGACATGCGGGCACTAAGACAAAGCAAAAGCAAGGCGCTTCCCTTGGTCTCTATCCTGGAAGGAGCTGCTTATTGGCCAGCACAACTTGGGAGCCCATCGCTGTGGTACATGAGCACTGAACCTGCCATCTCCAACTGTTCCCTTTTAGTCAGGATTCACAAGTTAAGCCAGCTCATGCAGGGTCTGGACGTCAAAGACAGACCACTGATAGACACATATCAAAGTGTCTGTAAGGACAATATTTCAGATCAGGCTCATTATTGGCACACAACGCTTTTCTGCTAAAATTTCTCTTTTTTACATCCTACAAAATTTTAAGGACCTCCTTTCAATTTTTCCACCTAAGTTCTCTTCTAAGCCACAGCTTATAGCCCTGGCTTACCAAACCGTCATAAAATCTAAGGACCTCAAAATCTTCCCCCTTGGGTCCTTTCATCTAGTCACTGTTTCCTGCCTCAGAATACCTTCTCTTAATTCCTTCTCTTAATACCTTCTCTTAATCTCCTGGCTTTGAGGGACTCCCACAAAGATCCTTTCTGCTCTGTGTCTCTGAAAAAGCAAAAGGCAAAAGCAAGGCTGACAGGAACACCTTCCAGAGTATGGAAGTTTGGGACTATAGCTGTCATTTTCAGAATCAGATAAAAACCTAGGTCTGGATCACTTTCACAAATGTGAAGCAGATTCTGGCCTGAGTCAGATGAAAATGATAGACAAAAATTTCCTACACATTAAAAGGAACTGTTATTTTTCAAAAGCAAAAGTGCTATTATTCATTTTTCAACTGAGTCACAGGTGGTTACAACCTATTTTCCACAGGATCTAATGTCAGGCTCATTGTGGTGACTCAAATTCAACGCTGGTGGCTCTCTGTTCTGCTACTATCAGTTTTGTAAGAATGAGACCAAGCAATTCTAATGGTGTACACTCAGCCCGCTTTCCACATATATATCCATAGAGGAGGGTGTATTTCAATGATGGACATGGAAAGCATCAGTCAGAATTTATCATAAGTAGCTTCTAAATTGTTCTAGGGCCCTAAAAACATAAAAGATATTTTTCCTCTAGAGAGGAGGTTGTCAACCTTGGCTGCCAGCTGGAATCACCTGGAAGCTTTGAAAAATGCTGCATCCTAGGTTCTACCCTGCAGAAATGTTGATCTCATTGATTTGGAGTGATATCTGAGAATCAAAATTACTTTTTTTTTTTTTTAAGCCCCAGTCTGACTTGGTCCATATCTGGGTCTGCTGGTCCTTCCCTCAAAAGATACCAGAGCTCAAAACACCAAAATACAGCAAAGCTAAGCCAATGATCCCAAATATTTCAAAGGTTTATTACACACACAGGCTTGGACATGGCTAGGGGAGTCTGTGGGCAAGGGGGCCACAGGCAAAAGGGCTCTCACCCAAAAAGTAGGTGCAAAGAGACAAATGAGGCCAGGTGCTGGTGATATACATATAGAACCGCCACACACCAGGGGGATTTCTAACTAATGCTGGGTGAGGACTAACTTCAGGTGCTCCATTCAGGTTGTGGAGAGGGAGGTATCAGAAGGGCAGGATAGGGTACATTGCTCAGTATTGCCGGGAGTAGCAGAAGTGAGAAAGTGGCAGCATCTGACAATTTCCACCCTAGTAGATGCTTCAAGGTTTAACAAAATGTCATTTTGCTGGGAGTTACTTATCATGTCCAACTCTATTTCTCTAGAGTAGCCAAGCAGACAACCACTGCACTCTAGCAGTACTTCTCAAACTTCAATGTGCATATTCACCTGGGAATCTTGTTAAAATGCAGATTCTGCCTCAGTAGGTCCAAGCTGGGTCATAGAGTCTGCACTTTTAACAAGCTTCCAAGTGGTATCAATGCTGCTGTTTCATGGACTGCACTGGCCCTATTCTTCAGAACTGTCTACCCTTGACTTACAGGCCTCTCACAAATGAAAATCCCATGGTGGCCTCTGGCTTACACATTCTGGGTTGCTTTGGAGGATCTGTAGGTACTGGAAAAACTAACAACCCTGAGAATGGGGCCCAGATAAGTGGAGAAATACTACAGCCATCTAAATCCATATTATTGCTCCTCAAATATTTACGGCATTTGTTAACTGTCTTCCCACTAGAATGGATACTCAAAGCGGAAACATATGTGTACAGCTTCCCACTGAAGACCTAGAGCTTTCCAGCACGGTGTGGGGACCCAAATTTGCTGGCTCAAGGAGGGACTGGATGAGAGGATGTGGGCACCGCATGTCATGCTGGTGTTTGGTTACCCCAGTCTGTGCTACTAGTTCATTCTAGGCAAAGACAAGTTAAGTGGGGCAACAACCTCAGTCTTGCCTTCTGGCCAATACTTAGGTAGGTATGCCTGGCAAAGGGTGCAAGATGATAAAGACAAGAGACTATCCTGCATCTTTTCAATTCTAATTTTTTTTAAAGATTTATTTACTTGAGAGAGAGAGTATAAGCGGGGGCGGGGTAGAGAGAGAGGGAGAGAGAATCTCAAGCAGACTCCCTGCTGAGCACAGAGCCCAATGCAGGGCTCAATCCCAGTACCCTGAGATCATGACCCGAGCCAAAATCAAGAGCCACCCACTCAACCAACTGAGTCACCCAGGTGCCACTCTTCTCAATTCTATTTAAAACACACTGGGTATACTGTGTCCAGCACAAGAGAAGACAAAATGGAAGAGGTATAACTGTAGAGAGACCATTTTTTTTTACTTCGGTTTCCTTCAATTGCCATAATGAAAGAAAGGGAAGCAGCCTCTGTAAAGTATAACCTGAGTATAACCCTGAATCTTAACTCCACGAGACCCCCAAAGGACCATGATGAAATGGCAAAGGAGAAACTCTGAGCCTCAGGAAAGGTATTAATCCATCCTCAGAAGTCAATCATTCACAAATGCCTACTAGCAAAACTATCTCACAAAATTAGAAAACTAACAAAATTAGAAGTGCAAGTACCTGAGGCAGAATAAAGCAAGTGTAAAACACAGATTTCACTGACTAGCATGGACCTCACAAGGCCAGCACTGATTCTCAATGATTTTCAAATTGTAGGTTGCTACCTATTAGTGGACTGTGAAACCATTTCAGGGGGTTACAACCCACTGTTATTTAAAATGGAAACAGAATAAAATAGAAAATATGAGGGCAGAAAGTAGAATGTAGTATTATTTCTTATGTTTATTAATATATATGTGTGCACTGCATAATTTAAAATTGTGTATTATTGTAGGTCATGATTTAAAAAATTTTTAAATACCCATCTACACCAAGGAGGACCATATTTCATATAGTGTCACAGCTAAGTAATGTTTACAGACTAAGAGGGCACATTTATACTAGAGACCGTATGGCATAGTAGCTCAAAGCATGTGTCGAGAGCCAAAGTGACTGCCTAGGGGTGAAGGGTAAATCACTTAACTTCTCTAAGTCTCAGTTATTCCAATCACAGGAATAGTAATACTACTACCTCATGCTATAACAATCAAATAAGATATATGTAGAGTTCTTGGCACAGAGCCTGGCATAAGCAAGTGCTTGATAAAATATTATGCATTACTATCACTGCTTAAATGCAAGTCTGCTACGTTTCTTTTACATTATTTCAGAGGTAAAATACTAAAGAACAGGGGTTAAGGTAACTCATGTGAGCAAGACTGTGACGGCTACCTAAGTAAAAAACTGAGGAACTCATCTAATTCTGGAAGAATCTATTTGGAATAAAGAGCTTGCCATTGCAAAAGGGCAAGATGGAAGAGTCATGAACTCACAGAAATGCCATGAAGTTAAGACACAGTGAAAAAAGAAAGCACAGGTCAATAAAGGCACAGATGAAATTCTCCCACCAGGACACCCGAATCTTCCTCTTCTTTTAAACTGCCACCAGTAGTTCTGACCCTGGCCCACAAGAGTATGAAGGACCTTAAGCTTGCCCTGTTTCCCAGTCTTATTCAAACTGTGAGGAACCACATCCTGTGCTCTTAAGAACCAATTATTAATTAGAAGCCCTGGAAAGCTGGATGGTGCTTGTTATTATTAAATCTAATATCAAAAAAGGATGTGGATAATTACTATATTTGCTTCTCCAACTGATCTTGATGAAACATGCTGAAGTTACTCTTGACACAAGTGTCACCACTGGTAAAGCTCTCAATTTGCTGGCATCTCATCAATGGTACACTCAAAACTTCTATTGCTGTTAAACTAACAGTTTATATTAGGCTAAACACCGTTTGGTAGCCATTGTCAAGAAAATTGGAGTTGCTCAGGCATGGCAGCAGTTACTGATGTTATTTGTTTGGAAGCCTTGTGATTTAGTGAATCACTAGCAATTGTTAAGCAAGTAATTAAACTATAAAGCCAAGACCTGTGATTTTCAGTCTTTTCAAAGCAATAATCATCAAAATTCCAAGTACCATTTAACTGATTCCCTTCTAAACACGCTGGCAACGTTTATGTTGTCATTCATCCAGTTGTACAGTTTATAAAAACTAGATTATGGCCTTTATAGAAATTATATGCTGCTCAACTACTTTGCTAAACATGAGAGGTTTAAAGGAAAAGTTCACAGAAATTATTTAATGAGAACTGGACATAAAAAGTTTTGGATCTGCTCACGCATATGGCTATCTTAGGTTTAATAATATTTCAAAAGTCCTATTTTTAGGACTGAAATACTAAAATAACCAGACTATTGTTCTTTTCCAAACATAAGGATGCATTATATAAATTTCACAATTTTTCTAAGTGCCTTTAAAACTACAAGCAATTTAGTCTATGATTCATGTACCATACCGACTACATGCAATTTTTTTTTACTCTGCATCTCAATTATATCTTAATATTATGGGGGCTGAAATCCATTAAATAAATCGTATTTCACAGACTTCTAGTAAAGTAATAATACTTACATGCATTTTAGAAGAAATTGGCCTGCATTATAAACGTATTCATAATGTCATTACCTGCCTTTCCACACTAACTGAAATATTAGGCAGCAGGGCCTACCTACTTCAAGCCACTGATGAAAGCTTTTAGCAAACCTTATGCTTATTCTGTGGCTGGCAATCAGCTCTGTTAGTTAATATAATCCAAGGTTTACAAACAGCAATTTACCCAATGTATAAAGCAGCTCTTGTAATTAGTGAAACATTGTTACTGATTAAGATTTAATCCGGTGGCTAGTATTTCTGCACTGTGCTACATAAAGAGACTGGCTGATCTTTAATCAGTTAAAGGACATTGCCTTTTCAAAGGACCTTATTATTGTAAAGTGTTTTACTTACAAAGCACACTGCCATTAAGAAAATTAATTCATTAAAAATCTATATGACTTAAAAACAATACATCAGTGGTGTTATAAGATGGTAGGAAAAAAAATCCTAGCAAATACCTTCAACAACTTAAGAAAACGTATAGTACTTTAGGGACCTGCCAACACAGCTCTTCTCTATCCAACTGTTAAATATTAAGTAATTGTGTCTTTGGTTTACAACCCTACCTTACAACTTACAAGGCACTTTCATGTGCATTATCTCTGATGATGTTCCCGATCATTCTGTGAAGTAGCTATTTGTGGCTATTAATCATCTACAACTAACAGATGGAAACACTGAGGCTCACAAACATTACATGACTTGCCCAAGGACATTAAGCTAGTAACAGCAAGGATTCACACTCTTTCCTCCGTGCCACATTGCAGACTTGGCACATCTATTTCCAGAGCCTGAATAAACAATCCGAGTAACCCATCAAGAAGAGACAGAAATATAGACTACAGACTGTACACAATTTGGAAATGGGCTATTCCAAAGGTCATTTGGAATCTGGTTTGCAGAGATCAATGCACTCAGTCCCAAACCAGCATGGACAAGTCCTTATTTAGTCTGTAATATTTCTGCACTATGTTAACATAAACATTTTGTGATCCTGGGTAACCTAACCACTCTTTATACCATCGCCTCTAAGGAAACATGCATGTCGAATGGACACAGGAATGCCAGAGAGCTGTCCCCACAGGCCACAGTCCAGAGCAGCAGGGCTCCTCCACCGGCTTCTCACACGTGTACCTCCCATGAGTCCCCCACCATCAGCAAAGGACTAGGAAAGGAGAAGGCTCTCCAGGCAGAGCCTGGGGAAGAAGAAGGCAGGAGTGTCCCAAAGAGGAGCTGGAGCTATGAGGACCATACAGCCACTGGTCCCACAAGGCATGGGGTGTGGTGGACTTTGAGTACGTGAGAGTTGGGGTTTGTGGGGAACTGCGAGGAGTCGGGTAACAGCAGGCTATCCCTGGACAGATCCATTCAGGATCTCTCATAAAAGAAACTAAGTATTTGCTTCGATGGTAGAGGGAATATAATAACCAAACATACCAGCCCTTAATGAGATGAGTACTCATAAGAAGATGGCTCTACATGGGTTTCAAATACTGAAAACTGTCAGTCACTCACTTAAAACATTGAAGAGTCCTTTGAACAAATAGGAAGGTTTGCAGAGAAGGAATGAAGAGGGTATACTCAAGCATCAAAGTCAAGAGTCTGTGGAAAAAACTCTTGAAATCTCGTATAAATTAAAAAAAAAAAAAAGCCTGAAAGACGTATAGGAACAAATGAGTATGTGGTATTCCCATTTATATTAATTCATCATAATTTCTTCTGTGGTTCAAATTGATTAATTCAAATTTCTTTTCCCCAGAGCCCATCCACTAATAAATAGTCCCTATGGACATATTCTCTTTTGAGGAAAACTATTAAACACATGGCTCCATAAATGTATCACATGGGAAATCACCTCCTCTAAGGAGCTAGCTATCTAAAAGGTGTGAGTGATAGGAGGCAAAAACATACTACATTTGTCACTCCCATTAGCATTATTAGTGCTAATGAGAAAGTACACGAACAAGAACACATACCTCTTAATTTGAATGTGTTACAAAAAGTGACTAGGTTAGTCACAGCTACTGGGATTAAAAGTTAGCGCGTAATGCTGAAAAACCGCACAAGGCAATGCTTATGGTGGTTTTGCAGCACAACGTCAAGTATTTAATTACAGTTTTCAAGGCATTTAACACCTCTTGGCACACAGAAGCTGGATGTGTGTGTGCCTGTGTGTTATTCAGACAGTTTGGGATTGCAGGTATAACTCAAATTATCTGGCATCTCTGGGAAATAAAGTGTTCCATGTAAGTGCATTTTCTATATAACTGAGGCTTCTATCTTCATGCATCCTCAATCCCTGATTAAATCTGTGGCCATCTGTAAAGAAAATCTTTCCTCAGAGTCTTACATCTCCCTGTCTCTTTACAGACAATGGGACAGAAAGTAGTGAAGTGCTTCTGAGTTTTTTGTTTTGTTTTATGGATGAATCAAGGCCATCATTAGGAATATTCACCACCAAAGTAATACAGTTCCTACTTTTTACATTTTGTCTCTTCCTCTGACGTCAGGTTTTTAGCAGTCATTTCTCCCAGGATCACCGTGATGGCTTCTAATTTACGGACTCCATGATTCACTCCAGTCTTGGAGTCTGTGGCATCTTCCATGGACCGGTGGGGGAAATAACTAAACGTGTTAAGAAATATAGTTAAGCCTCTCTGTCGGGCAGCAGCCATCCGCTCACAGGGAAGCCAAGATGGGCACTTGGAAGTACATGCAGGAGCTGTGGAGGAAGAAGCAGTCCGATGTAATGCGTTTCTTCTCAGGGGGCACTGTGGGCGGTACTGATAGCTGTTTGCACTCCAAAGCCCAGCCCCTCCCAACCCGGCCCAACAAAGCACAGAGACTGGAGGACAAGACCACGCAGGGTTATGTCATATATCAGATTCATGTGCGGCGTGGTGGCCACAAATGCCCGGTTCCTAAGGATGTGACCTATGGCAAGCCTGTCAGTCATGGGGTTAACCAGCTGAAGTCTGCCCCGAAGCCTTCAGTTGGTTGCAGAGCAGCGAGCTGGATGCCATCATGGGCCTCTGAGAGTCTTGAATTCTTCCTGGGTTGGCAAAGATTCCACATACAAATTCTTTGAGGTTATCCTCATTGACCCAATCCCATAAAGCTATCAGAAGAAATCCTGACACCCAGTGGATCACCAAACCAGTCCACCAGCCCAGGGAGATGTGAGAGCTGACACGTGCAGGCCACAAGAGCCGTGGCCTTGGAAACGTTCACAAGTTCCATCACATTACTGGTGGTTCTCACCACGTGACATGGAGAAGATGCAATACTCTCCAGCTCCACCGTCACTGCTAATAAGAGTAAATTCTTACCTAATAAACAATTTAGGTAAAAAAAAAGAAACATATTGAATAAGTATCAATAAGGCTAGGACCAGGGGCATAAGAAAAATGGCACATGGTTTTATTATTCTTATTAGCACTCAGAAATGGAGAGAGAAAGGTATTGTTCCATTTACCCTGTCGGTTTCCATTTTTAGGAGAAGATAGCAGGGGAACTCTTAGACCCCAGATTCCACATCCAAGATCCAAGTCCCAACACAACCAAAGAAGCCGATTTCTCAATGGCCAACATCCTCTCAGAATAATTTAAAGCTGATGTTTCCCAATCACACAGGTGCCTTATTTTGAGGCACGCCTATTTTCTTTCATCCATTCTTACATAATTCCTCCTGCTAAAGGCATTATGATCTGTGTGTTCAAATGAATGAAACTGATTATGGTAGGGTAGCAATTCATTGAATTCTGTCCACAAATTTGTGACTATATCCAACATAAGAAGGGGTAGCCGATGTCACTACTTAACAACAACAGTCCTTAGATTCATAGTCATCCTTGAAGACCGTAGTTAAAAGAAGGCACTAGATTTCTTACAACGCCATGGCGGGGCTCTAGCTGCAGTTACTGCCCAGGCAGCCACATCTATGCATCATTCCCGAGGCCATCCTCAGCTATGCTGCACTAAAGCTCTCCCTGCTGCTCAGCATAACCACACTTCAGCTCTCAGCACTGCTCTTCCTTGTCCTCTTCAAAACATCCCCTCTGAGACCATCTGTCAGCCACTCCCAGACTACAGTTCCTTCTGCAGGCTCTGCTCCCCTACACAGATTTGTGACTTGAGATTCTATCTCTTAAACCACAGCCTCCTTATTTTCTATCTTTTTATCCTCCTTAACAAACTATAACTCTCAAACTTCCACCTTCACCAGCCAGTCGCCCACTTCCTGGGGCTGCTGGGTTCTCTACCTGGCTGGAGACCACAAAAATCAGCAACTAAATCCTGTTCTGCTTAACATCATCATCTCCCCTGCTTTTCCAGCAAATTGCTGGGATAGATGGGTGGTCAGACAGGGCAGGAATGTAGTCAGGGAGGCAGGAGATGTTTACGAAAAGCACAGGACAGGGTGGGAGAACACTAGCGCCTGGCTGCCCATGGACAACGGTGGGATCTGTATGCAGACCTCCCAATCCTTGTTAACCTTGTTAACAGGAGCAGTCACCTACAGGAATGTAATAGCAGTACAGTGATGATGCTTCACAAAGCACCCTCACACATCTCATCTCTCTGAATTTCCAGAACAAAACTCTGAAGAACCCATGGTCATTTGAAAGATGAGGAAACAGATTCAGAAAGACTGGATCATGGCCCAAATCATCTATTTAATGAGCAGGAGAGCTAGGGAGGAAATTACCCTGAGTCCTGACTTCCATTAAGTGTCCTCTCAGGGTCCTCATAACAATTCTAGGTCTGTATTTGTTGACAGGGACCATCCAGGAGGCACAAACTTCTTTCTAATGAGGGGAATGCACAAAGTCCCACAAGGCAGGAGAAGAGGGGAACACTATTACATTCATTCAAAAAAAAAAATCCTTACAGTGACTAGTTTATCATCCTTGATATAGTGAGAACAAGGGTTGAAATAAATTATTTATGATGTATAACAGTTTAATGGAGTATAAAATAGACTCTCTTTTTCACAGTTAGTAAAAGTTGTGGGGTTCTTAATGTTGCCATATCCAGACTAAGTCTGTATCTTACTCACCCAGACTTTTGACAGGAGCATCAATTTTCTAAATTCTTCTCTAACGACTACAAGTTAAGAAAGAAAATCACTCTCAGTGCTAATAATTGCGATTCTCTGCAGATACTAAAGAACCCACTGTAATTTCACATCATTGAATCCTGTGGCTTTATACATCAGAAGAATTTTCAGACAGTTTCTCCTGTGTATTTTTAATATTAAAAGAAGATACCTATATGAAGTACACTGAAGAGCTAAAAATGACATGATGGGATCTAGACTGGTATTACAGACTTGAAAGTGCTGTATGACAACATCCATAAAACATGAAGAAAGAAAAATATCTCACACAAATGTCCTCTGAAAAAGCAAACAAGTACTTCTCTTTGTTCATAATGAAAACAGGAAGAATGAGCTAAATGAAGTTCACAGGTGAACTTCAATAAATAACAAACTGATGTTATAGCACAATCCACAATGAAGGCATCTGATTGGCTGTAAGAGTCACAAAACATCCAGCCATGCAAGAATAATAAACGGTTTAGTGGCAAAAAGAGAGAAGAGACTCTGGCAAACAATGAGAGAAGGAAAGAGAAAGGATAAGGAATAAGCATGAATACATCCTTTAAAGAATAAACTACCAGGTATTTAAAGTCACATTAGGAGCACAAAAATTTCTATTTACATATACATTCAATACTGCATAAAGGTATTTCAATGCACAAAGAATAATCAAGGGTCTTGATTATTATGAAAATACTTAATAAAAAGACTATTGTTCATCGTGAAGAACAGATGAATCATATCAGTACAGAAATTTTAAAAATTAACAGTCATGACTGGGGAACTGCCTTGATAAAAATTTTTTAAGGTGTAAATCTATGGTAATATAAATAATGTGGTATTGGTTCAAGAATTGGCAAATATAGCAAATGAACAGAATTCAAGACCAGAAATAGTCTTCATTCTACATTAGAAATTGGTATAAAATAACTAAGATATTTCTAAGGAGAATGGGTACATTATTTATTTTAAAAATTATACTTGCAAAACTGTCTAGAAAAACCTCATGTGATACCATATTCCAAAATAAATATGAGTGAATTAAAATTTCATTGTAAAAAATTGAAAACATAAAAATAGAAATAAAACTAATTAAATCTTATAGATGGACACACCGTTCTAATCATAAACTTACTATAAAAAGACAGATTTGACTATCTAAAAATTGAAAAAAATATTTCAAAACAATACTGGAAAATGAAAAAAGGTTATGAATGGGCAATTCAAATTAGCTGTGTGTGTGAGAGAGAGAGAAAGAGAGAAAACAAAAACATTCCAATATACCCTTTCACCCAACAAATTTGCTTCTAGAAATTTATCAAAAAACAGAAAACACATCATGGATATCTGCAAAGATTTAGCCCAAAGGTGTATTCTTCTCCCTAGCTTTGTTGATAAAATTTTTAAAAATGGAAACAACATAGACATCCAAAAATAAGGAACTGGTCAAATATCCAAACTATACATCCGTGAAAAGATAACCACAGAAAAGTAATAATGCAAAAAAATATATATATATGCAATGTATTTCTGCATTAAAGATTTTATTTTTTAAAAGCTTTTCCTTTTTTAAAAAAATTTTATTGACCTATTTGAGACAAATTCAACTTGCTTTAATAAAATTTGTTTTAAAAGAACTTCTAAAAAGAAAATTAAACTAGTTAGATAAATATTGAAGATCCACTAGAATGCAGACCACTGACAGTAGGCACACAAAAAGTGCTCATAAAATTTTCTGAATCAAATTGATTGAAACCACAACCTACATCAAGCAACACTAGTTAACAACTGTACTAATGAACACTGGAGATTCTATGATGCATAATCTTCAGAGGGCAGACTTACAAAAGTCACATAAACACTTTAGGGAAAATGATAAACAGAACCCTCTGTAGGCACCCACTGTCCAAACAGCCATTAGGAATTATAAAATGGATAAAAGTAGGTATTACATCTAACACTAAAAAGTTACACTGATGATTACTATATTTGGTCTTGATAAAGATATGTTCAGTTAACCATAGGAGAATAATTTAACTAAAAACCTTAGTTGGCCTTTTTTGGGAAAGAAAACAATGATAAATTCAAGAGTATCTCAATACCCTTGGGATGTACCCAATTTGGTAAAAACAAGTACTAAACAGGGCCTGGAACAGGGTAGGCACTCAATAAATTTTTTTTTAATAAAAATCAGTCCATTTAGACCCTTATGATTGGAACATCACTTAGAACTCTTCTTATGACCCTCCTCAGTTTGGCTGAGAGGCTAAGCTGAGCTGAAACTGGACTCCCATGTCATTTGAGGCGTCACTCAATCAGGAATGGCAAATGCTAAATTTATTGCTACAGGTCATTCAAAGTTAACTCCAGGAATTCCTATCCAAAAATGATTGATCCCATATTTCAATTTTATAAATATTCAGGCAGAGTAAAAATTCATATATTATCAAGCTAAGGTCTAAAGTGATAGGATTCTATTTTAGCACAAACTTGCATCTCTATTACCGAGCATATAACCTGATACATATATTTTATCAAATGAATGGATGAGTGAATTAATGAACAAATTAATATTTTAATCTGTTCAGATAATGTCTTTAATGAGAAGAAATGTCTAAGTTGTATAGTTGTTTTTTAATGTTCAAATCCAAAATAACCTTTATACCAACTTAAAACATTTGCCAAGACACTAAGTTTTATCAGGTTTCTCTTCTACAAAAAAATGTACATGAATCAACATTCTTTTTGCTAAACAAGTATAACTTTCACTCATTCTCAAGATATGAGTTAATGAGTATTTATTTACATGACAGACCACTCTGTCAAAATACTAGAAAATCTAATGAAGATTGTTGCTTTTTATGTAAATTAATGTTTTAAAGCAAGCTGACAAAAAATAACTTTCTTATATGTATGGCTAATCACTACAATCAGTGCTTAAATTTATTATGTAGTATCATAGTTGAAGGCATAATTTTATTAATCAAAAATTAAATGAAACAAACCATGTAGCACAAATAACCAGAAACAAAAGGTATTTTATCTCAATATATCTAAGCACACCTATTTGGCTTTTGTACTAATTTATTTTCCTTCCTGCCTGCTTTCCAAAGCAAATTCAATAACATCTTCACTTTATTTTAAAATTTTACACAAGAAGTTGAGGGAAAGAAAAGAAAAATCAACAACAACAACAACAAAAAAAAAACCTCTGATGGCATTAAGAATGGAAAATGAAGAGTTTCTAAAATTACAACCTTAATAAATTGAGATAACATTTAAATTCAAAAGAAATATGAAAATGAGAACCACAGATTTTTAAGTTTAAATAAAGACCATTAAGTGTTATGTTTAATAAGATATAGACTCAAATGTTTAGTGTAATTGCCAAACACCTCGATTTATTCATTCATTCATTCATTCATTCATTCATCTTAGAGAGAGAGCGCATGCACCCACATGTGTGAGGGGTGGGGGCGCAGAGTGAGAGGGGGACACTCAAGGCGGAGCCTGATGCAGGGCTCAGTCTCACGACCCTGAGATCATGACCTGAGACAAAATCAAGAGTTGGATGCTTAACTGACTGAGCCACCCAGGTGCCCCTAACTCAATTTATTTCTTAAAGTTATACTTTCCAAGCAAAGTAAATTGATAGTTCACTAAATGTATCATTTATCTGATGGTGTTATAATAATATCACTGCATTTGATAATATGGAACAAATGATGATTATGTTTAAGATAAGCACAAAAACCTGGCTGCCAATTTTCAAGTACTAAACTCTAAAAGAAAAAAATCTATCAAGTACCCAATTTATATAATTAAACATTGAGTAAAGTTTGATTTCCTCCTGTGTATGTCAGTTTAATTACTATATTTCAAATATGATATACAGATCATCACTAAAAACCCCAAAAGGACTATCATCATAAAATAAAAATATGACAATGATCCCACAGGCAGCCACAAAACACAGCCATTAGGAAAAAGACGTAGAGGAAAATACAAAAATAAGTGAATAAATAAATACATGACTTTTGTGATGTCATTATCAAATAATGAACCTAGTTTTTTTAAACAAACATAAACACCAGACTGAGAGTTTCTGTTTTGGAACTTCCTTTTTTAGTCAGCCTTCCAAAAACTCAAGAAAACTGGTCTCATTACTTTATAGTCACTCCCTGTCTCTAACTGAAAAACAGTTCCATCACCCAATAGCCTTGATTTTAATGACTTCAGCCTGATCCCAAAATATCAAATCTATTCTCAACTGATGAAGATTTATCACCTTGGAGGACAGTGAAAGGGATGTGCTTTTAAGGGAAACTCTTGGAAGAAAGGGGGGGGGGAAGAAAAGGAAGGAAAGAGGGAGGGGGAGGAAGAGAAAGGGAAGGAAGAGACAGTGAGCAGGGACAGCCTCAGGGAGGCTCCTGGAGAAGGAAGAACACTTACTGTGTGATTTTAGTTTAAGATTTTTTTATTTTTAGATTTTTAGATTTTATTTTTAATTTTCGATTCAGACCATCCATGAACTGGTGACAGTGGAGACTCTTCTGTGCTTACATGACCAACAATGATACCAAATTCAGGAAGAAAAATGTTCTATGGGAAATCAGCCACTAATGTTCAAATAACATACGTCTACTCAACATAATATATAAATGGCGTCATTTTTAGTTTAAGATTTTCTTCCTGCACTGCACAACTGACAATTGACTTTCTCAGAGCTAAAACTTTCAAATGGCAAAACAAATTCTGAAGACATTTTCTGTAATAAAAAACGGCTGCTTAGATGTTGAGAGAGAATTTTTCAAGGAAAATCTTGTTTTTCACTTTTCTATTCAAAGATTCAAATGCAGGAGAAATGTGTTGAAATCAAGTAATTAGAATTCCATTTGGTCCATCACCCCTTTTCAAAGATTGTAGATTTTATTGACAACTTTTTATCACCATAATATCTAGGAAAATAATAGTATTTGATGTTTTCAAATGAATATATATAATCAAATGATTTATAATCGCAAAGGAGTTGTCAAAAAATGTTAAATACCTAAATACTTTTTAAATTGGCTTCACATCAGAAAGCTCAAGTATCAGTTTTGAAGACCGTGTAATTCTGGCAGATTGAACTCCTCATTACATCCATCTCACCTTTCCCCATGATAAGGCCTCTGATGTTTAGCAGGGCTCATGATCAAGGAGGTTGAGGGGTAGGGGACAGGGACATTTCCTAGCTTCCTTTGATGTTGGGTGGGGGACCAGTAAACAGGTTCTGCCCAGGAGAGTGTGAAGGAAAGTAGTATGTGTACCTTTCAGGACTCATCCCAGTATATCCCAGAGAAGGGATACATCCCTACTTCCCCTTTTCCCCTGACACCGTCCCATTGTATGGATCCAAAACATGAAAGTAAGCTTTCTTAGACCCTATGAATGAAAACTAACCATAAACATATACTGCTATAACGTTTAAAATTGCAAGTTCCATCTTTTAATAAGCCTGTATTTATTTGCCTAAGTAGTATAACAGTAATTGTTACAGAATGCAAAAATACATGTGATATCCTCTAGAAATGGATACCTTTTCCCAATGCAGTCAAATTATTTTAAATTGTAAGTAGTCTCATTTAAGAAAAAAATCTAGAACAATGAATAAATGACCTCAAAGTGTGTCAATATTTCAAATAAATTTTTATAAGTCTTAACACCTCTGAAAATCAAATTATTTGATTCTAAAGCACCAAGAAAATGATACTGAAACAACACAGTCTCTCTAAAAAGGTGTAAAATTTTAATATTGGTGAGGCTACAAAAATCACCCCAGAGGAGCAGAGAAGAGTCACAACAACATTCAATAAAGGAGTTAAAAAACAGAGACAAGTTAGAAGCCCTGGCCCTTCCAATTGTCAGCTGTATACGCTTGGCCATATATGCGTTCCTCCTGGAGAATCTCAATTTTGCCTTGAGAAATGGGGTAATATGTGCCCAGTCTACGTTGCAGTGCTGCTGTAGACATTAAGTATGAAAAAACTACACATAAATATATCCAAAAAAAGACGATCCTTTGCAGATATAAGGAACTGTTATTCAAATAGCTATGTATACATGCTAAAGCACACACTGGCTTTCATTTGTAAAAAGTAAAGAAAGGCATTTGTTTTTTTAAAAAATACATCATTGTAAATGCATTCATATTTAAAAATCTAATAAAGATCTCCTCTTACCTGCACTTGACATTTCAGGAAAAAGATGGCTTTATTTGCTTCTCTGAAGATTAGCCCCTCACAACTAAATAAATAACAAGGCTAATATTTACCAGTATTATGTAAACATGACACACAACCGACAAAATATTTCTAAGATGAGAAAAACACTGATTCCATGATTGATCATAAAATGGAGTGTGAACGACAACCAAGGGACAGTCCAAACACAGATCAGAAGGCCTATGGTGGGATTCAGGGTGCTAAGAAACCCTACAATTTTTTTAAATTAAGATTTTTATTTAAAAATTTGTTTTCTTAATTAACTATTTTAGAATGCCTGGAAAAATAATTCCCAGAGAGTACATTAAATGCTGTCAATTGTGTTACACTGTATAATATGTTTCTATGTGGTTTCTCAATTTTATCAAAATTACATCTGAGAGAATGAAAACCATTTGTCTACATTTAAAATTCCTCATCTCTACAACTCAATATTTTTCCTTGATGCATTCTAAATACCCTAGTAGAAATTATTTTGAAAAGAAACCATTAAAGGTATGCTAATGACTCTGAATTGTGACAGATGCTGTGGAAACAGGCCTGTTGGCTGAGGCAAAGCACCATTAACTATCTATCATAAAGTACTCTGGACTTGCTCATTTATAACTGCTGTGTTGCTCAAGGGGGGAGAAAAACAGCAAGAGTTTCTCTTTCTGAGGCAAAAATCATAAGCCACTCACTTATTCTAATGTCACGATCCCCACTGTTTGTCTGCATAATTAGGAAAATCAGAAGTAGTGAAATATCGCTTTAACAATGTAATTGGAATTAAACTATTAAAAAGGCCAGGGAGAAAGTTCCATGTGCTTACTGACTGGCAAGTGTCCAACACAAGACACCCACAGCAGGCAAAACATGTCCTATTTCCTAGGAATGAATCAAGGATTGGAATTCCAAGCCTCACAGGGAGGCAGGGGGAAAGAAGAGAAGAATTTAAAAAGAGGAATGGAAACACATCATTACTCCGAGAATCTTCTGTCTACAACCTGTTAAGAATATTTGTTGATCACCCATTTTGAGAAGAAACTCTGATCCAGCCACTGTGGGAATCAACAAGCAGATCACTGGGTTTTTACAAAGTGACTGAGCGTACGCTAGCTCACTGGATCCTACCAAGGAAGCTCTGAAGAAATATCATGCTGCTTTTGGAAGACAGGAAACTAAAAGTGAGGGGACGGGAGCCTGGGTGGCTCAGTCCTTAAGCGTCTGCCTTCGGCTCAGGTCATAATCCCAGGGTCCTGGGATCAAGCCCCACATCAGGCTCTCTGCTCAGTGGGAAGCCTGCTTCTCCCTCTCCCACTCCCCCTGCTTGTGTTCCCTCTCTCACTGTCTCTCTCTGTCAAGTAAATAAATAAAACCTTTAAAAATAAAATAAAATAAAAGTGAGGGGATGGACTCAATAATGCCCACTGGGGCATTTATGTTTTTTACTAGCCGGACAGGGGACTCTGGTGACCAGCCAGGCTTGGAAAACTTTATCCTAGAATCACAGGCACTTCCTTTTGCACATCCACACACACCTGATAGAGGAAAAAGAGGCTGGCACAAAATTAACAGCTTTAAAAGTCAACTACAGATTTTACAAGAGTAAATAAAGGAAAGGGAGTGTAACAAAGAATTAAACGATAAACAATCCTGCCCAGGAAGGTAGTACTAAGCCTAAGGGATTTTTAACTACAGAAGAGAAAGTACTCAAGAGAGCCCTAAACAGATGGATGAGAAGTTCACTTTATCAGAGAAAATACAATAAGCTCGTGCCATATAGTGTTTGCTGAGCATGAGTGTTTGACTAAAGGTGTTATAATACCCTAAGCTCAAAACTTTGTACTAACAATTTGCCATTGAAGTCCAAAATACACATCGTAGTAAAACCAAATGCTCATTACCCACAAAAAGATCCTAAGTGTCTACCTTTTCATGGGAGTTGGCCCCAGGCACTCAAGAATGGTGATAACAAGGGAGTTGGCAGTAAAACACTGCACCTTTAGAGACCTTTGAAGTGTTCTCAAGAGGGATTATCCTATAGCCGTCTATAAAGTAGAAGTCAATGTGTCCATTATTTACGTATTCTAGAACCATGTGGTAATAAATTCAATATTATATTCAATACCTGATTTCATTATACCAATAGCTATCTACTCTGGCCAGTGAAAAGGACTGTTTAAATGGTAAGTGCCTCATTTCTATGTAAAAGCTCATGGCTAAAATTAACAAGTCAGGAAACGACAGATGTTGGCGGGGATGTGGAGAAAGGGGAACCCTCCTACACTGTTGGTGGGAATGCAAGCTGGTGCAACCCCTCTCGAAAAACAGTATGGAGGTTCCTCAAACAGTTGAAAAATAGAGCTGCCATACGATCCAGCAATTGCACTACTGGGTATTTACCCCAAAGATACAAAGGTAGGGATCTGAAGGGGTACGTGCACCCCAATGTTTATAGCAGCAATGTCCACAATAGCCAAACTGTGGAAAGAGCCAAGATGTCCATCGACAGATGAATGGATAAAGAAGATGTGGTGTGTGTGTGTGTGTGTACACACACACACACACACACACACACACACACACACACACACACACACACACGGAATATTATGCAGCCATCAAAAGGAATAAAATCTTGCCATTTGCAATGATGTGGATGGACAAGAGGAGCCCACACCCACAGGCCCAACAGCATATAGGAGACACCTCCCAATAGTCCATGAAGTCCAGTCCAGAAAAGTCACAAGACTAGCAGCAGTCCTTCAGAGAAAAGACTGAGGTCCCCCGAGGAAGAAAGATTTCTGCCTCCAGACTACCACATCAACTCTTCTCTGGATCTCCAGTCTGCCCCCCTGCCCTGAAGATTTTTGACTTGCCAGCCCTACAAATGCATGCACCAACTGCTTAAAAATCAAATCAACTGGACATATCCACACACCCCTAATACAGATTTATCATTAAGCCCAGATATTTATATAATGTGGTACCATTTTTTGGTTTTGAAAAAAAATTTTTTTTAATTCCAGTGTAGTTAACATACAGTATTACATTCATTTCAGGTATACAATACAGTGATTCAACAATTGTATAGATTACTCAGTGCTTATCCCAATAAGTGTACTCTCAATCCCCTTCACCCACTTCACTCGCCCCCCACCCACGTCCCCTCTGGTAACCATCTGTTTGTTCTCTACACCTAAGAGTTTGTTTTTTGGTTTGTCTCTTTTTCTTTCCTTTTTCATTTGTTTTGTTTCTTAAATTCCACATATAACTGAAATCATATATTTGTCCCTCTCTGACTGACTTATTTCGCTCAGCATTATACTCTAGATTCATCCATGTTGTTGCAAATGGCAAGATTTCATTCTTTTTTATGGTTGAATAATATTCCATTGTGAATATAAAGTAAATACCCAGTACTGCAATTACTGGGTTGTAGAGTAGTTCTAATTTTTTGAGGAACCTCCACACTACAGTGGAGGTTTCTACAGTGGCTGCACCAGTTTGCATTCCCACCAATAGTGCATGAGGGTTCATTTTTCTCTACATCCCCACCAAAATTGCTGTTTCTTGAGTTTTTGATTTTAGCCATTCTGACAGGTATGAGGGGTATCTCATGGTGGTTTTGATTCGCATTTCCCTGATGATGAGTGATGCTGAGCATCTTTAATGTGTTTCTTGGCCATCTGATGTCTTCTTTGGAGAAATGTCTGTTTATCTCTTCTGCTCATTTTTTAACTGGATATTTTTTAGTGTTGAGTTGTATAAGTTGTTAATATATATTTTGGATACTAACCCTTTATCAGATATGTCCTTTGCAAATATCTTCTCCCCTTCGACAGGTTGTCTCCTTTGCTGTGCAGAAGCTTTTTATTTTGATGTAGTCCCAATAATTTATTTTTGCTTTTCTTTCCCTTGCCTCAGGAGACATATCTAGAAAGAAGTTGCTACAGCTGATGTCAGAGAAATTACTGCCTATTGTTCTTTTCTAGGATTTTTAAGGTTTCTAGTCTCACATTTAGGCCCTTGACCCATTTTATTTTTGTGTATAAGAAAGTGGTCCAGGGGCGCCTGGGTGGCTCAGTCGATAAGTGTCTGCCTTTGGCTCAGGTCATGTTCCCAGGGTCCTGGGATCGAGCCCTGCATCGGGCTCCCTGCTCAGCAGGAAGCCTGCTTCTCCCTCTCCCACTCCCCCTGCTTGTGTTCCCTCTCTTGCTGTGTCTCTCTCTGTCAAATAAATAAATAAAATCTTAAAAAAAAAAGTCCAGTTTCATTCTTTTGCATGTTGCTGCCCAGTTCTCCCAACATCATTTGTTGAAGAGACTCTTTCTCGCATTGCATGTTCCTGCCTCCTTTGTCAAAGATTAATTGACCATGTAACTGTGGGTTTATTTCTGGAGTTTCTATTCCATTCCATTGATCTGTGTGTCTATTTTTGTGCCAGTACCATAATTTTTGATTACTATAGCATTACAATATAACTTAAAGTCTGGAATTGTGATACCTCCAGTTTTGTTTTTCTTTTTCAAGACAGCGTTGGCTATTCGGGGTCTTTTGTGGTACCATACAAATTTTAGGATTGTTTGTTCTAGTTCTGTGGAAAATGCTGCTGGTGTTTTGTTTTTAAGATTTTATTTATTTGAGGGAAAGACAGAGCACAAGCAAGGGGGAGAGGCAGAGAGCGAGCGAGTGAGAGGAAAAAGCAGACTCCCTGTTGAGCAGGGAGCCTGACGCGGGGCTCAATCCCAGGACCCCAAGACCTGAATCATGAGATTATGACCTGAGCCGAAGGCAGACGCTTAACCGACTGAGCCACTCAGGCGCCCCTGATGTTGGTATTTTGATAGGGATTGCATTAAATCTGTAGATTCCTTTGGGTAGTATGAACATTTTAACATTTGTTCTTCTAATCCATGAGCATGGCATAGCTTTCCATTTGTGTTACTTCATCCATATTTTATAGTTTCCAGAGTACAGGTCTTTCACCTCTTTAGTTAAGTTTATTCCAAATATTTTAAGTGTGATGCTGTTTTGGTTTTTTTTTAAGATTTTATTTTTATTTATTTGACACAGAGAGAGAGATAGTGAGAGAGAGAGCACAAGCATGGGGAGCAGCAGGCAAAGGGAGAGGGAGAAGCAGACTCTCTGCTGAGCAAGGAGCCTGATGCGGGGCTCCATCCCAGGACCCTGGGATCATGACCTGAGCTGAAGGCAGCTGCTTAACCGACTGAGCCACCCAGGAGCCCCAAGTATGATGCAGTTTTTAAAGGTGTTTTCAAAATTTTGTCATCTGACCCAATTATCAAAATTGTTCAAACTCAAACATAAAAGTAAAAATGTCCTGAATAATTACAAAGCACTCTAGGTATAAGGTAGTGCGCGCGCACACACACACGTGCACAAATGATCAAGAGACTGAATTACAGCATGAAATACCGAGTGAGCTATTTTTATTCCTTTAGGGTTAACTCCTCTCTCTCCCTAATTTGCACCTATTTCTGGCATCAGCATTAAGCATGATGTGTGCCAATTACCCCTACTAAAATGTAAAGTCCACTAGGAATGGGATTTCTCTTTTTGTACGTTTTGATACCTCCCGAGCATATAAACTACAGTGCCTAGCATGTAATAGGCTCTCAATAAATTCTTGAAGAGAAATGCAAATAAAATACACACACGCACAGACAGATCTACGTACGAGGAAAAGAAAATGCTCACTCTTGCTCAACCAATCAGCATTGACTATGATAGGCAAGTTATGGAGCTTTATTATAATTCTACATGAGTACAACAAAATGTCATTATGATCATGCAATGAAGACTATCAATGATCATTATTCAATGACCATATTTCTGCCTCTTTGTTTCAAGGTAGGAACAGAGAGAAGCCAGTGACATTTACTCACTACCAAAGTTGTCCTAACAGCAGCCTTGCAGATAGCTGACAAATAATATGGGCCTTTCCCCCATTATTTAAGAGACAGTCAGGCATAAGGTCCAGTTTCATGGTCTAGGAAGTTATAATATTAATCTTTGCCCAGCGACTTACGTCTCTTAAATGAGGAGGTAGGTAAATGCAGAAAAGGTCGCTGAGAAAACTGCCACATACAAAGGAAAGACAGAGGAGGTTATACATACAAAGATAAACATACATCCCCATAGCTCTGTTGAAGAGTGATTTACCCCAAATGCCCTCTGTGTGTCTGGTTTGTGCAAAAGGGGAGCTGCCCCCACCTCAGTAGGACTTCTCATCCCAAGCCAGCCCAAATTTGTAGAAAGACCCCTGGCCTTCTTCCTTCTTGTTCTCTGGCCCAAAAATCACCACTGAAAAAGATAAAAAAACATCCCAGAAAGGGAAACCAGAGATACAGGTGCTGATCTCACTGCCACTTTATCCCTAAGAGCCTTAGGCCTCTTTCTTCAAAAATAGAAGGTTAGGTAGGGTGATTTCTACAGTCTCTTTAAGTTAATAATTTGGCCTCTATCTGCATCAAGGCCGACTGGCCACTAGGACAAGGCAAAGGAAGGAGCTAGAGCCCCATACAGCAGGTTCTGGGCAAAACTGTGCAGTGGGCTGCGGCTCAGAACGAATGAGGCTCTCACATCATAGGGCACACCTCTCTCAACTCCCTTTCCCCAGTGCAGTGCTGAAGACGAGAGGCCGGCCTGGCACATGACACAAGGGCTATTACTAGGAACAGCATCAGGCTACCTGTCAAAGGGCCCCAGGCGATGAATTAATTGCTTGGATGAACTTAGTATTACACATTTAGTAGCCTAGTTTGTTGACAGCCTCAGAAGTTTACAGAGACTTATGAATCAACTAAAAGGCCAAATTATTGATTTAAAATAAGAATTACATCTGCCAAGGGACACCTGGGTGGCTCAGTCGGTTAAGCGTCTGCCTTCGGCTCGGGTCATGATCCCGGGGTCCTGGGATCGAGTCCCACATCGGGCTCCCTGCTCCGCGGGGAGCCTGCTTCTCCCTCTGCCTCTGCCTCTCTCTCTGTTTCTCAAGAATAAATAAATAAAATCTTTAAAAAAAAAAAAAGAATTACATCTGCCAAAAAGAACAGGCATGTGGGACCTGCAGCCAAGACATGCTCCTTCTGCAGACCATCTATGTGGAAACTGGAAAGTGACTCGATCAGTTTTATGACCCAGAAGTGTGCTGGCATGAGGCTAGGAGAGCTTGCTATAAGCATCTCCACAAAAGGCAGGCATCCACCAGCAGCAGGAAACTAACTGCAGATCCAGGCCCGCGCAGGAATGACAGAGTGTTACTTCTCTTTTTGAGTCTTCTTTTTCCTTCTATTTATATAACTGTTTTGAAAGCAATAATTAATGGCTGAAGGGATCTATTTTTTATTACATGTAATAAATACTTATTCAATTCAGAGAATCAGATAAACATAGAAGTGTTTTAAAGTTTTTTGTTTTGTTTTGTTTTTGAGGAGGGAGAGCAGGGGAAGGGCAGAAGGAGAGAGAACATCTAAAGCAGGCTCCAAGCCCAGTGGGGAGCCGGACACAGGGCTCGATCTCACAACCTTGAGATCATAACCTGAGCTGAAATCAAGAGTCAGACACTTAACCCACCCAGGTGTCCCACCACACAAGTATTTTAAAAACAGAAAAAGTTTAGAACATATCTACAATCCTATAGCGAGCCGCCCGTGCAGGTACACGGATCATACAACCCTACAGCAAGCCGCCCATGCAGGTACATGGATCATACAACCCTACAGCAAGCCGCCCATGCAGGTACACGGATCATACAACCCTACAGCGAGCCACCCGTGCAGATACACAGATTCCAAAGAGCATGCTGACTTTTTACTGTATTAAACATCATGTTGTAAACATGCCCCATGATATTAAACAAGCTTTTAAAACTTCATTTTAAAGACTAAAAAATAAAAATTGACATTCTTTCTTTAGACATGTTAATATATTCCACCTGTGACAAGCAAGTCTTACTCTGGAGTCACTGAGAGTATGTTTTAAACTCTATTATAAGACAACTAACGATTTCTCCCTTATTTCTAAGTTACTGTACTGCAGTCTACAAGTACAGAAAAGATCTCCCAAATCAAAAGTGCCCTGTCCAGTTAGAAACTTTAGGCTTTATAAAATCTCCACAGTGACAAGATGGCAATGTGACAAACTAATACCTCATCATGATAGCTGGGCAGGGAGGAGGAGGAGTGCCCCTACCCCAAATATCAACTAGCATCTTCTTCCCGGCAACACATGTGCCTATCCATGGTGGTATTGCCAAATTAAACACCCCGGCACATTCCGCCCCCCCCCCTTACTTCTTCTTTTATTAATTTAATTTTATTATGTGACATTAGTCACCATACATTACATCATTAGTTTTTGATGTAGTGTTCTATGATTCATTGTTTTCGTATAACACCCAGTGCTCATTACAACACGTGCCCACCTTAATACCCATCACCGGGCTAACCCATCACCCCTCCCCTCTCCTCTAGAACCCTCAGTCTGTTTCTCAGAGTCCATCGTCTCTCATGGTTCATCTCTCCCTCCAATTCCCCTCTTCATTTTTCCCTTCCTTCTCCTAATGTCCTCCACGCTGTTCCTTATGTTCCACAAATAAGTGAAACCATATGATAATTGACTTTCTCTGCTTGACTTATCTCACTCAGCATAATCTCCTCCAGTCCCATCCATGTTGATGTAGAAGTTGGGTATTCAGCCTTTCTGATGGCTGAGTAATATTCCATTGTATATATGGGCCACATCTTCTTTATCTATTCATCTGTTGAAGGGCATCTCGGCTCTTTCCACAGTTTGGCTATTGCGGACATTGCTGCTATGAACATTGGGGTGCATATGGCCCTTCTTTTCAGTACATCTGGTCTTTGGGGTAAATACCCAGGAGTGCAACTGCTGGGTCATAGGGTAGCTCTATTTTTAATTTTTTGAGGCACCTCCACACTGTTTTCCAAAATGGCTGTACCAACTTGCATTCCCACCAACAGCGTAAGAGGGTTCCCCTTTCTCCACATCCTCTCCAACATTTGTTGTTTCTTGCCTTGTCAATTTTTGCCATTCTAACTGGTATAAGGTGATATATCTCAACGTGGTTTTGATTTGAATTTCCCTGATGGCTAATGATGATGAACATTTTTTCATGTGTCTGTTAGCCATTTGTATGTCTTCTTTTGAAAAGTGTCTGTTCATGTCTTCTGCCCATTATTTGACCTGATTATTTGTTTTTTGGGTGTTGAGTTTGAGAAGCTCCTTATAGATCTTGGATAGCCCCTTGTCTGTAGTGTCATTTGCAAATATCTTCTCCCATTCTGAGGGTTGCCTCTTTGTTTTGTTGACTGTTTCCTTTGCTGTGCAGAAGCTTTTTATTTTGATAAAGTCCCTAACGTTCATTTTTGCTTTTGTTTCCCTAGCCTTTGGAGAAGTATCTTGAAAGAAGTTGCTGTGGCCAATGTCGAAGAGGTTACGGCCTATGTTCTCCTCTAGGATTTTGATGGATTCCTGTCTCACATTGAGGTCTTTCATCCATTTTGAGTTTATCTTTGTGTATGCTGTTAGAGAATGGTCGAGTTTCATTCTTCTGTATATAGCTGTCCAATTTCCCCAGCACCATTGTCTTTTTTCCATTGCATATTTTTTCCTGCTTTGTTGAAGATTATTTGACCATAGAGTTGAGGGTCCATATCTGGGCTCTCTATTCTGTCCCATTAGTCTATATGTCTGTTTTTGTGCCAGTACCATGCTGTCTTGGTGAAGCGGGGGTGGGGGAGGCAGAGGGAGAGGGAGAAGCAGGCTCCCCACTGAGCAGGGAACTCAATGTGGGGCTCGATCCCAGGACCCTGGGATCATGACCTGAGCCAAAGGCAGGCGCGTTTAACCGACTGAGCCACCCAGGCGCCCCATCCCCTCTGACTTCTATCTTGAAAGAGAGGGAAATAAGAATTTCAGGCCAAACAGAGAAGAGGGTGAGGCCATGATAAATCAGTGAAGAGTATACTTCGGACAGCTATAACCTGGCAGTAGCATCAAATCACTTCATTACTCTGCCTACGTGCAGGACAAGCTCTAAGCCCCCAATTAAGTTATGCTCACATGACAAAAACTTCTTCGACCTCCTGCAATTATATACTACAAAGCAGAAGCTCCCAACACCTCGTATCAAACTGTGGACGCCGTAAGAACAGCCCCTAATGCACAGTTGCCTATTACCTGCTTGTGTCCCATTTTCAGTGGCATGGGGACAGAAATGTCTTTTGTACAGCTTCTCTAGGATGACAGACATTAACAGAAATGCATGGATGGACTTATTTATGCTGGCATGGATCAATTTCAAGTTATTTTACAATTACTGACTGGGGACCTCAAACAGACTTTTGCTACTTGCCAGACAAAAAGCTAACCCCACCCCCTTTATCAATCTTGAGAAAAAGCTGAAGAAACATGAAAACTGATGTATTCTGGAAACAGAACATGCCAACTCAAGATTATATCCAACTCAAAGCTGAGAATCAAGTAACAAATGTAGCTCCAGAATAGAGCTTGAGAAACTTGCAGTCTTGGCAAGTCACTCTTACAGCAGCAACCTTTGTTGCAATTGGAACTGACGAGAGGCTTTTTCACTTCAAGTAAAAGATTTCTGTCAGGGTGAACATATTTTAATCCACCACATGCATTTGTACCGTGTCATTTACAAGGACAAAACCTGACTACTTCAAGAGCCTGCTTTTGTTGTGTCACTCCACAGGCCCAGCGTATATGTTCCCAAGGCTCACAGAAGAAAAAAAAATTATTTATGTGTGTGTGTGTACACACACACACAACACACACACACACACACAGAGAAGAGAGGGGAGGAGAGGGCAGGGGGAGGCAATGTGATAATATATATGCGGAGCATATGGACAGCTACACATACATCTTGGAAATGGTGATGTACAAGATGGAGAAACATGGTTAAAATACGCTGCATGCTGAAGGAGGGTGTTATTTAGATCTTGTTCTTTTTGATGGCTTCAGGGGTGGAACTCAGAAATTTTTTATAATATACTGAGTTCTTCGAAGAGTCAAAAAAAAATCTGAAGCCATTAATACCTTCTCCTGTCACCTGTGCATAACAGGGAACAATGGGAGCATTCTAGAGATGCCACAGTCCAGGTGCTGCAAATTTAACATGGCAGGGTGGGGGGATGGGTTAGCCTGGTGATGGGTATTAAAGAGGGCACATTCTGCATGGAGCACTGGGTGTTATGAACAAACAATGAATCATGGAACACTACACCAAAACAAATTATGTAATATATGGTGATTAACATAACAATAAAAAATTTAAAAAAAAATTTAACATGGCAAGGGGAGGTGGGGTTAAGAAAGAAAAATTATGCCACAAACGGACAAGATAGTGATACAATGCTCATATTAAAAAATTAGCTCACAAGAGGGGCACCTGGGTGGCTCAGCTGGTTAAATGTCTACCTTGGGCTCAGGTCATGATCCCAGGGTCCTGGGATGGAGCCCCACCTCCAGCTCCCTGCTCAACAGGGAGTCTGCTTCTCCCTCTCCCTCTCCCTCTGCCTCTGCCTCTGCCCCTCCGTGCTGTTCTTGCTCCTCTCTCCCCCTCTCTCTCAAATAAATAAAATCTTTTTTAAAAATTAGCACACAATTTTTAATGAGTGGAAGAAGTAAGTGGGAAATGAATGGAAAATAAAGCAAACATTTAAAAAGATGAATCTTTTTTTGGACTTAGGAGTAGCAAAAGGGTTTAGTCCACTGTAATACAGAAATATATGGCATTTAATAGTCATTCTGTAAAGATATAAAGTAGACCAATTCGGTCTTTTAATTTGATTGTATTTATATTTTAATTGATATAATTTAAGTTATTTTGCTAACAAAGGCCTGGGTTTTCATTCTAAGTCGACAAGCACATATTAGCAGAAAGATCCCATCCTCTTACATCCAAGAAAAGGACCCCTCTCATTTTGACCCTTTCAGTACAGTGACTGCTAACAGCCATTTATACCTGTGCCTGTGACTAAACCCCTTCTACTAATCAAAGTAAGTTTTCAATAACAAAAATCCAATTTAACCAAGAAAATAAAGGCTTTCAACTTTAACTATTTTCCTCTTTTAAAATGGGGTTCTTTTAATAACTAAAGAAAATTAAACTAGATGTGACTCTTGGAATTGGTAACCTATTCATAAAGCAAAATTACTTTATGAAAAGTCAATCTGTAAGTATATAGAATTTTGTATTCTCTTACTCCTGTGTATTTATATATTTATTCATCAAGGTAACAGACTTGAAAGCAAAGTGCATTAATGACCTTGTCCTCGTTTTAAACAGATAGAAACAAAGAGCACAAAGAAAACAAACAGTTTGCCTAAAATTACATGAAGGAGTACATGGGGGAGAAGACTGGGCGGGGTGGTGGGGGAGTCTATTTCAGATAAAATTGTTCAAAAAATTCTGTAGCAAAATAAGAGTTTACTAATAGTTGTTAATGATACAACTTGGATGCCTGCCACATTTCAAAGACATAGAATCAATACAGATGCTGGTGAAAGCATCTAAGTTGTATTCATGAAAATACCCAAAATAAATGAATCTTCACCCATAATACAGAATATTAATCTATATGTCCGAGTAAAACTCCTCACCTATCATTTTTTGTCCATTCCACTTCTGTCTTTGTAAAACTCTAACAATAATAGCAAGAACTCATGAATTGAAATTAACACAGTATTCATCTTGATTCTTTTGTTTGCAAATCATGCTTAAAATGTCTTAAGACATGACAACTAAGTGCAATATATGATCCTGGAATCTATCCTATTCCAGGAGGAAAAATTATCATGAACATTATTGGAATCTGGATTAAAGATTAAACTATTGCATCAATGCTAAATTTCCTGATTTTGACAACTATATTTGGTTATGTAAGAAACACATATTAATTTTCAAGTATTAAGGGGGAAATTGGCATGATGTCTGTAACCCATGCTAAATGGTTCAGAGATGTGTGTGTGTGTGTGCACGTGTGTGTGTGTACACACACGGACAGAATGATAAAGCATGTGTGCTAGATGAATCTGAGTAAGTTCTTTGTCCTTATAACATTTCTGAAAGCTAAAAATTCAAAATAAAAAATTTTAGAAATTAAATTTGAAATTAATATTTCTTATAGTATCTGAAAAATACCCTTACCATGTGCAACAAAAATAAAGTACACATGCATACACACAAGTATATCATCTAGCCCTGTTTATACACAGGTTTTAAATTTACAACAGACCTACAGTAAAAATTAGTTACTAGCTCCTTCCTATCCTTCTACCATAGCTGTGAGGAAAGAGCTTATTTTTATGAAGTAGACTAATTTTTCTATTACATTAATTAACCTGCTGTCAGTAAGAAATATTCTTGGATGAAATGAAATTGAAAAATACATTAATGGCTACATAACTACCTCCCCAATTTGTTTTGTTTTTTTTTAATTTAACAAATTTCCAAAATGGTCAGTGACATATTTTTTAAACTATTCAGAGTTTGACTTTATGAGAAAAACCTGTGGAGTATCTTCACTTTAAATTTCTCATAAAATTCAATGAAAACACTAAACAAAATTAACTGAATCACTGCAAGAGTAAAGTGGACATTGTGAATCTATTACATTTACTCTTAATAATCTACTGCAGCAAGCTTATCTCTATTCTTAACAAGAATCCTGCTAGAGTAACACATCTTTATTATCCAAAGTAGATAAAGAATCATATCTTCTCTTACCTCCCCCTGCAAATAAAGAGTTCACCTTGCACATAAAAAAAGGAAAGTTTCTGCTGTTATCTACTGGTGTTCTTCTGAGGGCAAGAAAGTGGATAATTGCTACAAACCAGGTCCTTTTGAATGTATATCAACTCTCTCAAAATACAAAAGATCATGACAAACATTTTTTTTAATAAGCACACTCAAAAATGGCTTTATAAAAGTATACAGTAACATTTCATTTAACCAGTATTCTGTGCAATGTGGAAATTCACAGGTGAGAAATTTTCTGGAATACTGAAATTTACAACTCGACATGCCTAAAACTTTTCCAACTCAAAATAATTTAGAAGGAAACTTTAGTTCTAATATGTATTATTCCATTCCTTGTCCTTAAACAGAGTCTTCTTAATCCCTGCTAGTGTTATAATTATGAACATATTATTTCATTAAGCAATGCCACACAAGGCCTGCTAGACTGGCTAGGGCTGCCTGCCTCCATGTTCCTTCTCCATGATTATAGTATGCCCATCCTGCTGTGGTGTTTTTACTTCCTGCATGTGCTCATCATGCATTACTTTTTGATGCCTTTTTTTATTTATGTCTCCAGTAATTTCTCCTTTGTCCACTTGCCTGCCCTAAAAGTCCCCTTACTCTTTCTAATACAGTTGGTACAAACTACTATACTACAGCTTAAAAACTTAGTAACCAAATTTGCTAAATTGTGCCCCAAATAAGATCACACAGGCAATGGGGACCTAATTTGTAGCTCACTCCCTGTGCAACCTTTAAGTTCAGAGTCTCTGAACATTGTTTCATCAGCTGTAACAGGACTGATAGAAGTCCTACACATTTCAAGCAATTATTAACACCAAATAAGACACTGGACTTAAAAACTCTTGGTTAAATGAAAAGTGCTAAAAACAAGTATCAACTATTTTTGTTGTGATGCTGGTTATTAACAAAGCTCATGAGGAATATGGCACTACATGAAAATGTTATGTGATTCCTTTTGGGTTTGGAGCTATGGTTCCAGGCGATCAGCTAGCTGTGTTTCTGAGACTCAGACTAAAGAAACTATAAAAGGATTAATGTTTACTGCCTAAGCAGAAAATGTATATAAGTAGGCCTATAATCTCCAATAAAACTTACCCTGTGACACTGACTGGTGTTCTTTCTTATCAAGAGAATATTAAACACAATCTCGAATTAAATTTACAGTCAGTGTTTTAAACAGGCAGAGGATATTTAAACACAAAGTATAGGACTTTGTAGCCATTTGTCATAAAAGATGGAAGAATGGAGAGAAGTTAGCTAGAAAACTCCTCTAAACCTTTAGTCTCATCAACAAATTCTTATGACAATGAAGACATCTGATGAGTTTACCACAAGTAATCATAAATTATTGGTGCTGATCATTCCATTACATTTTTTTGAAAATAGCTTGGTGCTGTCTGAGTAAATCATATTCTGCCTGGGGCTATGTAGCTTACCTCGAATTATTTCAGAATCATCTAAAATGACTCATTTTTCTATTAAAATGATGAATGGGCTAAATGAGGTATGTAATAAATACTGCAGGTTTGTAAACAGATTCCTGCTCTCTAGAGAATGGAGGCCCTACTTCATTTGGTAATTCTGCCCCTCGGTATTTTCAGGAGAAGTCATCCTTAAAATATAGTTAGTAAAGAAAAGAGTGGAGAGAGTCACATTGGAACAAAATGTTGAATGTCTTTCTGGTTATGGGAATAACCCTATGCTACATGAAAATAAACCCTCCCACCCCCAGAAGCAGGGCACAGTGTAAAACATTAAGAAATTCAAAAAGAGCATAACTCGGTCCCATTTAGGAATCATAACTAAGCAATAAAACCGGGGATACATAAAAGAAATAAGTATAGATACAGAGCTGTTCAAGAATGTCCAACATTGTGAAAAATTTAATGTCCAAAAAACAAAAATGAAGCAGATCTCATTGTACATGGCATGTCACATAGTAAACATTACTGCTGTTCAATGTACTGCTGAATTCACAAAGTCATAGGTCCGCCCACAAAAGGCTATATCAAAACTGCCAGTGGTGGGTGAGACCTATCACGAAGACAAACTGAAAAGATGACTGGTGAACAAAAAGGAGCACGTGTGCCTTACAGGATCATTCACAACATAATGTGCAAAATTCTTATTTGGGATTTGTAAGGACTAGCAGACGTCATGATACTTACATTAAACTTCTAATTTGTTAAAGGTTAAAACAAACACTGAGGGCCATATTTCTTAGCCTCTTCAGTAGGAGATGAGATTATGATGTCAGTTCAATAAAATTCCAAGGCCCTAATGACAGTTCATTTCAGACCACGTAGTGAAGCAAATAAGTTAACAATAAATGCCAGGTCATTATAAAGAGATGGAATTATAACCAACCCTTTGCACTTTAGTTACCTATGGATTTTTACCCAGTGTTCTCCATACCTCACCTTGACACCCATAATGACCCAA
The DNA here is from genome assembly GCF_009762305.2 of Zalophus californianus. NCBI lineage: Eukaryota > Metazoa > Chordata > Mammalia > Carnivora > Otariidae > Zalophus > Zalophus californianus. Next base: position 86,545,975 of record NC_045606.1, read on the forward strand.
CTGATGGGACATCAATAAGCTATTTATGGCAGGGCTACCACATAGGACACCACTCAACAAGGGTCGCCCAGTTTGCAAGCAACTTGATGCATTTTTTTAAAGTACATTTTGAATGGAAATATGACAGCACATTCTAAGCAGAGTCGCTCCTCACAGTGGTCTTTTAATATAACTAGTCGTTGGTAAGAACATCAATAGCATTATACTCAACTGTGCTATTTCTTCTCTAGTCACTTTGTCAGCAAGGTCACACAGCCTGAGAATACTTTCTTGGAAAAAAAGGAACACAAGCAAATTGCCGTCACCTGTACATTGTGTTCACTGGACAGATTCGTCATCCCCGATGGTGAGATTTAATCTCCACTACCGGGAGAGCACTCAGCCATCCTCTGCTCCAGGCCCCTCGGTATCTGTCCAGCATGGTATCATGCTTCTCTAAGGCTACTTGATAATGTTGAGACCCCGGGTATTTCTGTAAAGCTGGATGAGAAGGGAGTATGACTATGTACATTTGAGAAATATATTCATCTGGTTAAGCTTTCAGTATATAAGCAATACTGAAATCTGTCATACTGATCCTATTCTTGCTCTGGGCTCTTAACATAATGGCTACGTTGAGAGAAAACATGCTTTTCCTTTTCCACTGCAGGAGCAAACAAACACATCTGAAGCCGTCCTCCTTTCCAAGGGGCATTTCATTAACAATCTCTTCATAGGGCTATGTGCCCTCCTGTTGACAATACTAATACTGCTTTAACACACACAGAAAGTAAGGACCATACATGATAACAAAGAACACAGAGACAAGACGGCATCTGAATGCTTTGTCCTGGAAACTATAATAGCCTGCTGAATCCAAACACACAGGAGTGATGCCATGCACTCTGTTCCCACCAGTCTTGAGGGAAAGAATGAGACCTGTAGATGGATCCCAGGTCCCACTCTTACCAATAACATTGAGGAAAATATCTTATACCTACATAGCTTAGATCCCCCAAACATAAAGTAGAAATTCTACATTTAAATAGTCTTCAAAAGCAAAAGCTCAAAATCATTAACTTCATTTTTGGCATTAAAAGCAAATTAATACACCATGCATGTCAAAACATTTGCGGCTTGGTGTCTTTTTCAAGAAAACCAGCACACGGTTTATATAACCAGAGGCAGCACATTAGTAGAGATTATAATCAAAGTGCTAAATTGCACCCAAAAACCTGCAACAGTTTTTTTAAAGTATGCTTAAGTGCCCACTAAAAGACCCCAGAAGGACTGCTGCTACATTGCAACTTGACTCACCTGGTTAATTTTAGTGACACTGAAAGCCCCAAGTGATGGGTCTTACTGTTCTTTTACGGAGAATTTCTGAGCAAGAACCATGTTGACCATTTCAAAATGACAACCCCAACTGCATCCTTTGCCCTTGGCCAGAACCTCACTTATATTTGGGCAGCAGTGGTATTCTTATCTACTTCTTTTAATTTAGTCATTTTTCCTCCATACACCAAATTTCAAAACCTTTCTCTCTTTTACCATGAAATTTCAATTGTCACAGTTTGAGCACAAACAAAACAAAGAACTGAAAAGCACACAGCACAAAATTAATCAATTCTTCTTCTTGATTGCTTCACTGGTACATTTCAGACAAAAAGGAAACCGGGGATAAAAAGTGACATTTCGGTGAAACAATCACTTAAATTTAGAAAAACTAAATTTATGCATTTTCATCACCTACCCTATTTTTTTTAGTGTTATTTTTTTCTAAACACTATGAGGTTTTACAGATTCAAAGAAATAGGATATAAGTAGAAAAAGAGTTCAAGGTAAGAATGACCTTCCCACCAACCCTACACTTGATAGGAGACACTTGATAGGAGACTCTTCGAGGAAAAGCAACCAGAGGTAGTACATCTTTGCATCTCCAGCAACTAACAGCACCTAGCACATACTAGGTGTTTAATAAATTTGCGAAGGAGGGGAATGTGGAAAGGGACCAAAATACATAAAGATCTAATGATCTCATCTAAAGTCAAACAAAATAATTTGTGCAGTATCTGAGGCCAGAATTGGGAAGATTCTGAAGTCACACTTCACAATATACACTTAACCCAGAATGTTTTTAATTGATTGCTACTTTTTCTATTTAAAATAAGAGGGTTTCTAATAAGAGAAACCTTGTGGCTACCCTTCACACTCCTTTCAACCATTCAAATCTAAAATCCTAGTAATACTATCACCTAAATATCTCTTACATCTCTTTTCTCTTCATCCCCATTAGCACTGTCCTAATTCAAGTACCACTTATTCTTTCTTGGATTAATGTGAAGACTGCTAACTTGTCCATTTCCATTCACTTCCTCTTCTATTCTATTCTTCACACTTCACTAGAGTGGGAGATCAAAATGCCCATCTAACCATTCCATTTCTCCCCTTCAAAACCCTTCCATGTATCCAGTCCAGGGTTCTTTGGATTGCACACATAGAACTCATGATCTTAGCCCCGCCAACTTCTTCTGCCTCACCCCTCAATATTCCTTGCCCTGGACTTCCCACTCAGCAATTCCTTGTAGTGTCCCAATGTCCCCATGCCTCTAAGTTTTAACCTGCAATATTGAAGGCTGGACCATCCCTACTCCTCAACCATATGTGCAATTCCCGCTCATACCTCAAGACTCGGCTTGGGCACCACAGCCCTGAGTAATCTTTTTTATTCTTTCCCACTTCTTCTTCCATTTTCAGGGCCTGAATAGATTCAATTCTTCATTTATTCAATCAACAAGTATTAACTGACTAATTCCCCTTTGCTAGGAACTGATACATACTGGGGACTCAAACACGTGTTGAACAAATAAATGCACATATAACAATGAGTTAAAAGAAAGTCCCTGTTTTCCCAAAAGTGAGAATTCTCACAAGAATATAAGCGCCATGGCTCTATAAGAGAGTTAGCCCTTCTCAACATATTAAATATATCAGTCTCCCACATTATACTGTGAATTTCTTTCCTTCTTTCTTTCTTTCTTTCTTTGAGAAAGAGAGAGAGAGCAGGGGGAGAGGCGGAGGAAGAGGAAGGGAGAGAATCTCAAGCAGACTCCACAGTGAGCGCAGAGCCCAAAGCAGGGCTTGATCTCAGGACCCTGAGATCACGACGCAAGCTGAAACCAAGAGTTGGGCGCTTAACTGACTGAATTTCTTAAGGACAAAAGTTTGTCTTTTTCATTTATATATCCTTGCTATCCAGCCCAGTGCTTCTCATACAGTAAGCACTCACTAAAACATTGTCCAATGGGTGAAGGAAACTATTTCACAATAAAATGTATAAATATTTAAATATTTCCTTAAGTAAATGCAGGTTCTTTTAAAGTTGAGGTTAAAAAAGAAAAAAGAGGGACGCCTGGGTGGCTCAGTCAGTTAAGCATCTGCCTTCGGCTCAGGTCATGATCCCAGGGTCCTGGGATCAAGTCCCGCATTGGGCTCCTTGCTCAGCAAGGAGCCTGCTTCTCTTTCTGCCTGCCCCTCCCCCTGCTTGTGCTCTCGCGTGCGCGTGCTCTCTCTGACAAATAAATAAAATATTTTTAAAAATTTTAAAAAAGGAAAAAGAAAATACAACAGTTCTGTGGTGATAACAAAAAATGACTAATGTCAAATCAGCAAAATTTAATTAAGACAAAAGAAGAGTAAATCAAAATTTTAATCAGCATTTTAAAAAGAAATCAAATGCAATTGCAAAGTTAAAAAAGACACAACTCCCAACTCTTTAATTTTTTTTAAATCTAATGACACAGCAAATGTTAGATTTATATGTACGAGATCTTAAAGATTCACAGAATGTCAAGTTGCACGAACTTTACAGGTTGCCTGGTGCTGTCCTTTTAGGTAATCCTCATTCCTCATGGGAGTGCTTTCCTGTTCCTAGGAAGCATTCCGTTAAAGTGAATTCCATTTAGCATTTCCATGTAGGTAAGATTATCAGTGAACTGCCTCTCTGGGACTTCTGGGCAAAATCAGCGGGCTAAAATTATCATTCCAGTGAGTGAGAAGTGGGGTGAGGGGCTGCTTTGGTCTTCTCAAATATAGAGCAGCACTTACAGCTTCTCTAGCTAAAGCAATTCTTCCTAAGGGGAAAGTCCGATCTGATTCTATTTTAAAACTTCAGCAACAGGACTCCCATGACTTTGCCCTTCAAAGAGCCTCTGTAAAGCTAGCTGCTACAACTGTGAGAAGAGAAGCCTGGACTCCCATGCGCGGAGAAAGCAATCTAAATGTCAACTGTTAGTGGGCGGAGGAAAATGGGGACTGGGGAGGAGTTAGTTTTATTTCACAATACCAATATCACATCAGTTTTGTTTCTTTTTTCCTAGTTCTCCTGAAAGAGAGCTTTCCAATTCCTTCCAACGTGTGAACCCCAACCTCTACTCTCTTACAGGCTGCGACATTTGGGTTCTAAATAAAGAGGAACAAATCAATGTCTGACCATCACTCAAAATAGTCCCACATATTAGGGATAAGAACGGCAGCAGTGAGGGCCCAGCCTCACAGCAGAAACATGCTGATGTTCTCAGGGTGACTCTTACATGAATCATGGGTTCTGGGGATGCCCGCTTCCCCAGCTTAGGATCAAGGGGCTGAGGGACAACATTAGACTTAAATCACAGTCCACACCACATGTTTTATAAGGTGGGAGGATGTAGAATCTGGAAACCTGGACTGTACATGAAAGGGGGAAGAGAAAGAATGAACATTTATACCCTCTAAATATTACACGTGCAGGGATGCTTATTTCCTTAGTTTTTCCTAATCTTTAATTATGGCAAAATACACAAACCATAAAATTTGCCATCTTAACCATTTAGAAGTGAAAAGTTCAGGAAAAGTACATTAACACTGTTATACAACCAATCTCCAGAACTGTTTTCATCTTGCAAAACTGAAACTCCAAACCCGTTAAAAAGTGCTCCATTTCTCCCTCCCCACAGCCCAGGGCAACCACCCTTCCGCATTCTGTCTCTACAGATCTGACTACTCTAGATACTTCGCCTAAGTGGAATCCTACAGTATGTCTTTTTGTGACTAGATTATTTCACTTACCATGTCTTCAAGGTTCATCGATGTGGTAGCATGTGTCAGAATTTCCTTCCTTTTTAAGGCTGAATAATGTTCCATTGTAAGTATATAGCACATTTTGCTTATGCATTCATCTGCTGATAAACACTTGGGTTGCTTCCACCTTTTGGCTATTGTGAATTATGCTGCTATGAACATGGGCATACAAATAACTCTTTGAGACTCTGCTTTCAAATCTTTTGGATAAACACCCAGAAGTGGGATAGCTGAATCATATGGTAATTCTATTTTTAGTTTTTTTGAGAAACCACCATAATGGCTTCCATAGTGGCTGTGCCATTTTATATTCCCACTAACTACATCCTTGCCAATACTTGTTATTGTCTGTTTTTCTGATAGTAGCCATACTAATGATTATGAGGTGGTTCCTTAGTAATTTTTATATTTTCTATACTATCCCTGCATTATCTTATTAGGAGAAAATTCAGTGAAATACATTCAATCATTCAAAGTGATCATGCAAACATATTTATTAATAGAAAAAGATCTTTACCCTATAGTCTAATTTTCTTTTAATATGCAAGTTATTGTAAGAGTTATATGAGACTATGTATATATCACCTATGTTTGGGGAAATACATATAAACATATTAATATAAATGTTTTATACAGACTTAGTGGGATGTGGAAAGGAATATAAAAATAATAAACCAGAATGTTAACAGTAATTATCTCTGGATAGTGGTAACTTAAGTGATCTTAATATTTTTTCTATTTACTTTCTGATTTTTACCCAATGAATATGCATGCCTTCTATAACAAATAATAACAATATAGGGGGTTAACCTTGTAAATAAGTTGGGAATCATCAGGTACCTAAATTACTGTGGGCAGCCATGGTGATTTGGCCATGAACTACCACTCAAATGTCTAAGAACACTCAAGCCAAGACAGATCAACTATAATCCCATTGTATAAATTCTTTTATTCCCTAAGTGCTACAAGGGCTCTATTTGGCTAATATGATAGGGGCTAAAATCTGGAAGATACTGTAATTTGCCATCTATATCCTATAGCCCCAGAATCAAGACAGAAGAGACCTTCAAAACAGTCTCTGGATGTTTCTTTCTTGATCCATCACTTCTGTTCTGGCTTCACTGTCTACCCATTCAGCCTGGACCCTGGATTAGTCTTTGGAGAAATGGATTCACTACACACAGGCTTCCTTTTACTTTCTCTAATGGCACATGACCTCTCCAAGAAAGGACCAAGGGAAAAAAAATACGAGAGAATACAAATTGACCCTTTTCTTATCAATTTTTAAACAATTCTCAATTGCCTGCTGAGCTAGGGACATCACCCTCAGTCCTCCATTCAAAGTTCTCCACTATATAGTCTCATTTTAGCTCTCCACTGAGTTCCCAACTACACTCCAATGAACACTGAAGGTTCTGAGAAGTTACGAAGTTACACGTGGGTTTCTAGAAGGCTGAAGTAGGAGGTAAGCAGTCAGGACCCCAGGCTTCAACCAGAGCAGCCCCAATTTTACCTAACAATGGAAAATCGTTTGAGAAGTTATGATGCACAAACAAAACAGAACCTAATTCAGCCATTAAAAACTACATTTCAGAAGAACATTCGCTGATATAAGAAAATGTTCATGGGGCACCTGGGTGGCTCAGTCGTTAACCGTCTGCCTTCGGCTCAGGTCATGATCCCAGGGTCCTGGGATCAAGCCCCACATCGGGCTCCCTGCTCCGCGGGAAGCCTGCTTCTCCCTCTCCCACTCCCCCTGCTTGTGTTCCTGCTCTCACTGTGTCTCTCTCTGTCATATGAATAAATAAAATCCTTAAAAAAAAAAAAATGTTCATGATGTTAAATGCTATCTGCAGTATTGTCCAAATTCTTATATATTCTCACATATACAAATTCTTATATATTCTAAGTATGTAATAGACCTAGGAATAAACATTTTCGAGAGGAAAAACGTCCCAATGTAAATCATGGTTATGTAAGAATGACAGATTTGTGGGTGCCTTTAAATTTTCTCCCTTCTATTAATAATCATTTTTAAACATGTTTATGTAATCTTTGCTTTTAACTTTTTTTAAATAGCTCTTTAAAAAAATAGGATTCCCTTTCTTTAAAAAGATTGTTCCTGAAAGCCTTTGCTCTGCATTTTTCCCTTTCTAAAGCACAGAAAGTGATTGATCAAACCTTACTCACCTTTGCCAGAGACTTCCCAGACTAACACCTGGTGCTTGCAGGCAGAGAGAGAAACCGGATAGGCTGCCTGTCCCAGAGGTTTCAAATACAATGAAATCAAAATCAAGGGGGGCGGGGAGAGCAAACAAGCAATATCCCTTCAGGCAAGGTGCATATGCCACTGTCTCCCCGTTGATCTTTACTAATAATTCTCAAGTTACCTGCCTTAAAAAGTCCTTCACGGTTAATATCAGCAAACTGTCAACAACTTGTAAAAGGCAAAAACCAAGAAAATCTAAGCAAAGAGAAAGAACATGCATTTTGTCAATACTAAAAGCTGGCAAGGAGTGCTTAGCTTTTCCCAAACATCAGAGATCTCCTTGTAGATGACATTTCTACTAAATCTTTAATGCTCACCAGGTGCTTTGCCTTGGCTCGTTCTTCTTCACTTGATATCCTCTCTCGAAGAATAGCTCTGGTTAACTGCTCATTAGCAAAGGCCCTCTCTCGGTCCAGTTCTTTGCCTTGCTTTAGTCTAAAAAGACAAGAAAGGACTAACTTAGAAAAAATTATTTTATTGATTATTATTTAATGAAAAACATAAATAAGAAGAGAAATGGCCGAAATCACCTTGACCTACAATTTATTAAAAGCGGGTATGTTTTCTAGTAAGTCCCCATGCAACCTCTACCCAAGCATTTAAAATAACAGAATTCAAATCCCTGAAAAGTTATTGTTAGGACTGCTAAACTAGTTTTGCAAAGTTCTTCTTATGTAAAATTGAAATGTGCCCACCTAAAAATTCCATCCCTGGTGCCTCCGTTTGTCCTCTGGCTATACAAACAGTAAGTCTAATTAACAAGCCATCTACAAGACGAATATTTGAAAGTAACCATCAACTTCCCCTCAAAACTGACTCATTCAACTGTTTGTTGAATACACACCAGCTGCTGGGTGAGGCACCGATGACACAGTGCTGAACAAGAAGGACGGGTCCCTGTCCTCATGGATCTTATATTACAGCAAGGAACTAAAAACATAATTAAGATGTCTTCCCTCCAGATGAATTACTCCCATTTTCCAACAATCCTCATATGCAAAAATGGCCAGACCTTTGAACAGCAGAGATCCTCACTTCTGGAATGACTCCAATTTGTCCCTTAGCCCCAGACCAAATGTAACACTGTGGACATAGTCTAGGCAAAACAAGACAGTAGAACTTCACCTCCAAGATCTGTACACAATACTAATTCTTTTAATGAAGCATCCGACAGCATTGGGTTTATCAGTAACCTCATCACACAATTACATCATATTAAGTTACAATCCACTAAAACCCTTCACTATGCATGAAAAAGATAAATTACTTTGGCACCGATTTTCACCATAATGCCTGGCACATAAAGGCATTCAGTAATCACTGAATGAGAGTACATTTTAGTCTAATCTTATGGACAAAGATTTTCTGATTGCCTTTTCATCTCTTGAGAGAATAACCCCTCTATACCATCATATCCCCAAAGGTATAAGAGATGCTTTAAAAAGAAAAGGTAAAATTGTTATGTTGGTATAAGTGAAATTCTGAGTGAAATCTACTTTGTAAGTGGGAATGATGAGCACCAAATTGAATTCAATACTAGTCTATCAAATTTTAGTTTTAAAAAGATTCTTGAAAAGAACTAAAGAAAATAAAACCTTGTTACTAATTTTAAATTGCCACATCATCCGGATACTCTGAAATTCTCAGAAATCAATTACAACCAAATTTCATTATAATCAATTATAATTAAAAATATAATCAGAGGAGTGCCTGGGTGGCTCAGTCCGTTGAGCATCTGACTCTCACGTCATAATCTCATGGGTCCTAGGATCGAGTCCTGAGTTGGGCTCCCCGGTCAGAGGGGGTCTGCTTCAAGATTCTCCCCCTCTGCTCCTCCCTGCATTCTCTCTCAAAAAAATAAATCTTTATATATATAATCAGAAATTACCTTGTAAAATATATTCCTAAAAAACTGAATCTGTGTTTTATGTCTTGAATAAAGATGAGTAACAGAAAAATACTAAAACCTACACTTTGAAATTCTCTAATGCAAAAGTAACCTCTAGAAGCTTTTCCTTAAGCAGTAAGTATAATTACACTTACACAAACCAAATTTCTCCATATTATTTCACAGTAAGTTCAGCAGCATCAATGCTATCAATACAGTAACTCAGTGGACGTGCATTATCATAAAAGAACACTGATAATTAGAATTCTCGTCATTTCTGTAGAGCAGCAGTTCTAAAAGTATACATAAATCAGCAGCAGCATCCGTGGGAAACTTTTAGAAATGCAAACACTCGGACACCACCCACATCTACTGAATTAGAAACTGTGGGGGTAGTGCCCCATAAACTGCCTTTTAATAAGCCCTCCAGGTGATGCTAATGCATACTAAAATGAGAGCCACAGCCCTCAGTTAGCAAAATATACTTCTACCCACGTAAATCCTGGAGATCTATAAAAGGAGAGTAACAACAAAAATGAAGTGGTCCACATAAGGATAGTGTGCAGGTAACTGCTGAGGTTACTATATCAGATCACAAAACGGTGCAGTTAAAGCATTTTACTAGCATATCACCTGCAAGTAAAAGGTATTACCTAGGTTACAAGTCAGGTGGAAACTAAAATAAAATAATAAAAATTACTATCATGCATAGATCACCTACTATATGCCAAGCACTGTGCTGGGGACTTTATATACAGATATACAACACTATTATAAAAATCACATTATTAGTTCATCAACATAAAATGAATGCTATACAACTAGATTTTCTCATATCTACCACATGTGGTATATCATATTTTAAAGTATTGTTTATCTAATAATAACTACCTATGTTTTCTAATTTAGTTTACTTGCATATGATATCAATTTTAATTACAAATGGAGTTAAAGGGGCTCAACTTTAGAAGTTTTGGCAAGTCAATGAAAAAGAAGCAAAAACTTGAGCACAAAAGCCTTCAGTGTTGTAATAAAAATAAAAATTATCAGTTTGTAATAGCTGGTACAGATGCATAAACTTTGGAGCTGGGAGTCCTGGGTCCAAATCAAGGTTCTAGCACATACTAGCTGAGTCAATACTTGAGTTAATCTCCCTGGGTCTTGTTATTCTGACTAAAATGAACCAGTATAATACCTACCTTACAGGGTTCTATATACACAAAGCATTTAGCATAAAGCACTCAACACTGTTAGGTGAAGTAGTAGTAATAACAACAGTACCCACTGTGGGGTCAGGAATACAGAAAAAGCGGTAGTTTTCTGAAAAGAAGAAGAAAATCTCCAAGTTCACTAAATACACCATGACTATATATGCTTTGTCTTCTCCATCTTTTTTTCCAAGTTTTCACCAATAAGAAGCTCTACTTTATTTTTATTACCTTCATGGACTTCCAAAATCAAATATTGACAATGACCTGCAGCCCTATCCCTTCGTATGCTCCTTCGTTTCTTTCCCACTTGCCTAAATATATATATACACACACACGCACATATATACACACATATATACCCTTACATATATATGTGCGTGTGTGTGTGTGTGTATGTATGTGGTGGGTAATAAATTTTTATTACCTATTAGCAACTTAGCTGTGCAACCTAACAAACCTGTTTTCTCAGCTTTAAAATATGATGGTTGAACTATGTAATTTTAAAATCCCTTGCAGGTAAAAGTTTTACAAACAACATACATTAAATACATTATTCTCCATCCCATAAAAACTCTTGAGAAAGTTGGTGGCAGAAGATAAATGAAACAAGTCTATCTCCAAATTTTATCATTTTCACTCAGTGGGCACTTACATTTCCAGTCTCATCCTTGGACTTTCCCACTACTTGACAAAAACTATGAACTAGGTAAGAACAAAAGGGACCACAAATTCATTCAAGATATAATTACGGGGTGCCAGACATTATTCTGATTACTGAAAACAAAATGGTGAGCCCAAGAGACAGTCCCTATCCTCATGAAGCTTAAACTCTGATGTACTTTTTTTTTTTTTAAGTGAGGTTGCTCTGAAACTATATGGATGGGAGCCAGTATCTGAATTGAAATCTAAAGGATATTAACTGAGCAACCTAGGGAAGGCGAATGTATTTTAGGGCAGACATCAGTCGGGTCCAGAGGTACTGAGAAAGGCTTTTCTTTAGAGCTCTGTGGCTGAGAGACCTAGAGCCACTGAGGGAACATTGTTAACACACATATACACACACAAACACACACACACAATTATCAATAAAAATTAGGACAAGGCTTGGAAGGGTTCCTGAAGCTTAACACTGCCTTTGCAATTTTAGGGAAAAAAATTTTTAGAAGTTGTGCTTCCTTTCATATTATTCTGGAGGGCAGAGTTTCAGATAGATGGTAGCACTAAATGAAGTTTCCTTTTTACTTCAGAAGTAGAAACAACAGATGAAAAATTTCTAAACTGTTGGATTCCTAATTTCCCCAAATCTCTCCTCCACAAAATTCATTTACAGCAATTCATTTCTTCTAATTAAGTTTCCTCTTTCACTGATCCATTTAGATTACTTTCCAAATGCTTTGCAAAGAAAAACTGCTCCCGATTCTCAGAATTCTCAGAAGCTCCCAATTCTTTTCAGAGCTTCCTCTCCAGGGCCCATGCTTTGATTATTCCATTGAGCTATTCTACTCAATGGCCATCTATGAAAGGTAAGATGGCTGTAAGATCATCTCATTTTTCTCTTACTTTGAGCCAAATGAGATGACCCAGCTTTCTGGGCCTGAGCGCTACTGGCCCAATGGTGGAGCCACGTATTAGAGCTGGGTTGTTTTGTAAACACTCCGCAAGGCAAGCAAGTGAAGTGCTCATTGACAATAGAAGGCAGCCTTTACTTCTTTGAAGGTCCCTGTTAGGTGAAAAGGAGGCATGAGATAGTCTTTGATTATTAACTCGGGTTTCCAAAGCTTTAAGAATTATCTCGAAATAAAACTAAACAAACCCAGTATCTTGGAGAATACATTCCCTTTTTTATTTATTGGCATTCCCCACTTATTATTTCAGATCTCCTGGTCTAATATTATTCTACATTAAGCCCCTGATTTAAGTTTCATTTAAATCTCCTTCTTTTAAATACATATCTCTCCTCATTTAAATTCTCTAGAGTTTTAAGCAAAGAAGTAGGAGTTTAGTGTAAACTTTTCTTATTTGCATTAAGTAATTGGATAGCTTGCCTAAGCTTAATGAAACAAATACCAGGCAGCTCTGCCCTTATACCTCAAGCCCTAGCAACTTAGCTGTTTTTCTCCGTATATTCTCAATCAGGTGAGAGATTTAACATACACCAGCAAAATGAATTTCTAAAAACCAGCCAAATCTCCTATAATGAATATTATTACAACATGTCCTTTTAAATGGGAAAAAAAAAAACCCTCATATACATTCAGCTTTCATAGATATCTAAAATCCAGTCCTACATGTTTCCGTTTCTGTATAAAAACCAGCCAGTATTATTTTATTCCAAAGAACCTAAAGATTTCAAGAAAGTGGGAAGGGCATTTAAAGAGAGCTTTAGCTATGCATTTTTTATGTAGTCAACCTCATTATCCTCCATGAAGGAGGCACTACTATCCCCGCTCTTTCACTGGAGAAAGACTGAGACGTGCAAAAGCACATGGGAGACATAAAATGACATGATCTGATTTCCAAAGCTCTGCTTCTTAAACCTCCTAAAGAGTGAACCCCGCTAACAGGAATTAGATTCCATTACATTGCTCACCTTTGTGGTCATGTAAGGACAGTCTGTAAATCCGATATTATTCATAATTATTTTTTTTAAAGCTCATTTTTTATTTGTTTCCACTATATCAAGTCAGAGTTTGCCAAAGTCAAAATTATTACCAGCCCTTTCCCAAAAGTGGTTTGGCTTTCAGGTGCCCTGTTTCTCTGAACCTGGACACTGCTCATGTAGCCATTCACAAACACTCAGATTTATCTTCATGTAGGTTGACACAGAAGTAATTCTATACAATTCTAGCTTAGAAAATTACTTTATAATTTAATGTACAAGGCCATTATAATATTACTGAGGAAAGATGACAAGAACCTCAGATAATGGGTGAGAATAAATGGGAAATGAAGATTGTTAGAGATAAAGTGATTTGATGAAATGATTTATTTACAACTGAATTGTGACCGTTTTACACAGACAATATCTGCAAAGTATTGCAATGCACTTAGAAAGACTGTTTCAAACACTGGAAGAGAAAAATTAGTGACTACAACCTCAAAGGTCAATTCTAATGCTAATGATGAATTTTATTTTAATGCATCATACTTTGTCAGAACATGCTGAACCAGCATTCAAAATACTGTTTACTATTCACTTTTTAAACAGAAAAGCTGAGCTGGGTAATTCAACAAACTATTAGACTATTAAAAATAATGATAGAACAAGTATACAACTTTTTATTAGTAAGACTTTATAAAAATAAAAGTACACAGCAAGCTTAATACTTCTCAAATTATTTCAAATACTGGAAGGAATGTTTGTGCATTGAAGTTCCAAAATTCACACATAAAGATGAAGGTACATTAATATAGCCACATTACAGTCATGTATAATAGCTATGTGCTATATGTAACATTTATATGTATCTATATGTAATATCTCTATGTACAAGAGACAAAGAGTCAGTATTTAATAATGCTGACCTTTGGGCCAGGCACAGGTCTAGGCGCTTGTCAGGTGTAACTCACAATAACGCTATGGAATCGACTATTATATTTTGTATTAGGAAGTGGAGACAGAGAGAAGTTATGTAAAACCAAAGCATATGTAAGTTAAATAGCGCCTGGCTCTTGGCAGGCATTCAATAAATATTTTTGGAAGAATGAATACAGAGTATGAGTGTAGTTTAATATTACAGAACATAGGAATTCTTTATATAATGGTAATTTAGCAATAAATGGCACTGTCTTGGAAAACTGAAGGACTGCAATCTAGAAAACCATATAGTCAATCAGTATTATTTAACCAGCATTATGACCTGGCTCTGAATATAACTGAGAGGACATATATTTTTGTCATCTATATTTCTACATAAATATCATTTAAAGTGACATTTAATTTAACAATCAAGGTTTCCTTCCTTTGCACAAAAACATTTTTTAAAAAGTGATTTTAGCTTACATTCAAATTTAGTCATAGTCTGGACATTTTCCTGCATAGCTTCAAAATGATGCTGGAGGGAAAATTCAGCCCGTAACTGGAAGCCCACAACTTTTACCGGGGATTACCCACAGCCATAACCCTAACCGGGCTTCATCTGCCCACCCCCACCCCCAGATGACGGCCTCTCACCGCATATCACCTGCTACTTTGTACCTAGAATCCCTATTTCAGTTCTCACTTAGGGAAGAAGTTCTACCTGTCCTAATTTTCTGATACCATTTTCTTACCAAATACAGTCTCCTACTGCAGTGGAAAATACATTTATATTTGAAAAGAATTCTGATTTTTTTTTAAAGAATTCTGATTTTATTCTCAAGTTAATGTCACCATATCCATGGCTCATGCACCTCCCTGTCCCTTGGAAATTCACAATTAAACTCCCTAGGAGGAACTTACAGGACACCCTGAAGCACCTCTGCCTTCCCTCTCCTGGAAGGACCTACAGCCGCTTCTTTATCTAGTTTAAGCTGAATATGTAGAGGCATCTTAAACCATAATAATCAAATTTTTATTTTAAAGAATACATCAATAATCACAATATTCAAAATACAACTGGACAATGGTCAGAGTAGGGAGGTAGAGACACCATTAAATTGTGGGTATCAGTAAGGCTTGAAAATCAACTGTTTCATAGGAGGAGGAGGAGGAAATGACCTTGCATGACCTGTTACGAGTGGAGAAAGTATCTATAGCTCTGTTACTTGTTTAGAAAGTTGTTACTTGTCTAGAAAGTATCTACACCCCGCCCCCCCAACATTCCTTTTGAGGGTACTGCAGATGTTTATGTACTAAGGTGCTGGAGGAGGATAACCACAGAGTCGGCTGAGGAGACAAATGCAGGCATCGCTGGAGCAAATCCCCCTCATCAGCCCATACGGGACAGAGCTTGAGCCGGGGACATGTGACAATGTGAGCTGGCTTCCTCCTGAAGACCTCCCTGCTTCAGTGACCTAAGATACAGGGGGAGGCTCTTGTAAAGAGGGCTCAGCTATGAAAAACTGACAGCATCTCCCTATCCTTAAGTATACGAAACAGGCATCAAGTCTTTTACAGTGATTTGCATTTATGCTTCTTCTTCATAAAAGCACACCTTAGTAGGACACACTTTTTTGAAATTATGTCCTTGTCAAGTTGGTGAGTCTGGGGAAACTTTTGGCCACAGAGAGAGACATTACCATTCTCCATTCTAAGACTTGCAGAGGAAAAAGAATCAATACTTATTTTCTATTGTAAATAACTTTCAAGCTTGAACCAAACTGCAACCTCTCACCCTCCACCGGCATTATGCTTCTGGAATGTACAGATATACACACCACCTAACTCAATCCATCTCTTTTATGGGAGATGCTTTAATGTTAGAGCTTAGCGGATTCCTTCATCAAGCCCAGAGTAAATATTTTTAAGGAAAGAATGATTACACAAAGTCCTTTATTTTTCTCTTTCAAATCAAGTAGTCTTCAAATTTCGAACTGGTTTTGATTCATATACCAAGCTGCTAATTTGACTGACACATAAAGGTTAATGAGTGTTTTTGTAAGCTGTGCTTCTTATCCTTATATAATCGCGTTTCTTTATTCTGGTTAGTCCTCATAACCCTGAATTGTACCTTTTCTCATACTTTGTTTGTTTGGTATAGTTTTGCCAACCCATTAATTTTTAACAACCTTCATTTATTAAGGTTAAAACAGATTAAGTTTACGTCATATACTACATAGCTCCTGGGTGGGTGGGTGTGTCTGTGTGTGAACATAATCTGGCAGCCTTGATCTTTAAATGGACAATGTGGCAAGCCACAATTATTAAGAGTATAATAACAATACACTGACCTTTATTTCTTCCATTTTATATTATGTTTACTATTAATTTTACTTTGTTGTTATCTTTTTCCCCCTTCCTTATTTTCCAAGTTATATCAAGTTAATATATATTCTCCTCCCCTCTCAAAAAATCTACAATGTATTTTTCTATGCCACTAGTGGTCATTCACTTCCCCTCACAGACACATATTCCCCCTGCTATTGTTTAAAAACACAATTCCTACTATTTTCTCAACCATTACCTTATGCAAACTCAGTAAGATGAAATCATTTGAATACACTGACTTCTCCCCACAGCCCAACTCTTAGCTAAGAGTTCGGTGCTATCAAATTAACACAATTCTTGGGTTTTCTCTTCAAGGATTTCTCCCCAATTTCAAGAATCCATATGAATCGTACCTTTATTAGACATTCCTGTCTACCATTCAGGCACACAGCAAAGACCGCTGCTCATGGGTGCTTCCTCTCCTCTCCACCTTTCCCTATATTGAGATCTGTTGTAATGAATTTGTAATTTGGTTAGAATTCTCTTTTTAAATATGCTCCTAAGATGGTCTATTACATCAGATATTTCTCAATGACTCTCAGCTTCACACCCCTCTTCTATCCTCTGCTTTTGTGACGTGAGAGCTGGGAGTCTTGAAACCACACTTCTGCTCCACAGTTGGGTCCCCCTTGGGCTCTGTCAATAAAGGGTGCCGGAGGGAGACTGCAAGGCTGGTGATAGTAAAAAAGGCACTCACCTGTTTGGTGTCTATACTCTTCAGCATCACTCAGGCCTCACTATTTAATCCAGTTTGCCCAAACTTGTAAAATCAACCTCACTGCACCCCACTCTGGAGACACCAGCCCTACCTACCAGGATGCTCCTCAAAATTTGAGTCCCAGACACACTGGCCTCTCCTCCAAGCTCAGAGATAGACAGCAGGGACACCAGCCAGGAGGCACCGCCTCCTCTGAGTCTGAACAGCAGTCCACAAAACCCCTCCTGCAGGTTCAATGTTTTATCAACTGCCACTGCTTCCCACCAGAGCTACCTCTGGGGTACCTGCTAGTTGCACTATCCGATACAGTCAGTAAGAGCCACAGAAATGTTGCTATTGCAAACTGAGATGTGCTGTCAGTATAAAGGACACACTTGGTTTTTTAATACTTAATATGAAAACAAGAAGGTGGTATATATTGTTAATAAATTCAATGTTAAAATGATGATATTTTGCGGGCACCTGGGTGGCTCAGTCGTTAAGCATCTGCCTTCGGCTCAGGTCATGATCCCAGAGTCCTGGGATCGAGCCCCGCATAGGGCTCCCTACTCCACGGGAAGCCTGCTTCTCCCTCTCCCGCTCCCCCTGCTTGTGTTCCCTCTCTCGCTGTGTCTCTCTCTGTCAAACAAATAAATAAAATCTTTAAAAAAATGATGATATTTTGGATATATTGGGGGAAATAATATATCTTAGAATTATTTTCACCTACTTCTTTGTACTTTTTTTGACCTGATTACTAGACCAATTTTAATTAACAGAAATATAACATGAGCCATCTATGTAAACAGCACGGCCTTAGGGCTCTTCTGTGTTGTGGGTTTTTTTCCTGCCTTTTCAGCTCTTAAATACTTCATTAACAATTCTTATGTTAAATTCTCTCTGTAAAAGCAACTGATGAGTTTTGTCTCCTCAATGGATTCTGGCTGCTAGCCAGAATAATATTTCCAGAATAATAAATTCTCAAAATCCTCGCATGCCCACAGGTCCTTTTTTCACCTGACAGGTAAATGAGAGCTCAATACAGAATTCAGGAGTTTCAGCCTTTTTTTTCTCAGGAATGCCAAGAGTCATTCCACCTTCTAGCTTACAGGCTGGCGGAAGAAAAACCTAAACCAGACTGATCCCATTTCCTTTATAAATTAGTGGTTCCTTCTGTCAGGAAGCTTACAGGATTTTCTCTTTATCCCTAGAGTTGAAAAATTTTAGCGTCTATGAGTCGGTGTGCATCTGCTCTCATCAACCCTCCCAAACAGGGAGGCCCTTCAATGTGCAGACTCGAGCCTGTCCAGCTCAGAGAAATGTTTCATACCATTTAATTCCATTGCTCTTCTATCTCTTCCATTTATCTCCATCTACAGTTTAGTCCCTTTCATCAATTAAACATGCATGGAGTTATCTTCCCCATCCTTCAAATACCTATAAAATCAAGATGCACCTTAAAATCAACGTTATCTTACAATCAAGTGGCAATAGTTGTCAATGCCACAAACAGCAAAAGCACCATTGAAATATTCCGACAGTTCTTGCTGGAAGGACCTTCTCTGAGTGCTCCTCTCATCTGTCTTTCTGTTTGGCTGCAGTGTCCAGCAAGTGCCTTCTTTTCATCTGCCCACTCACCAGGGCATAGGCCCAGCTGCTGGGCTGTGTTCAGCAGACGTACCTGTTCCAAGGTGGGAGACTAGGCAGTCTCCGCCCTGGGGCCCAGTGGTAGATCACCAGCTGAGAAGTTTTCAGCACCCTGTCAAGGGAACCAGGAAAAAGTCTCTCTGTTTCCATCTCTCTCCCAGTCCAGTTGACAGGGACATAGAAACCAAAAAGTTCTCTGAGAAGCATTCTCAGACTGATGGGGGCCAATTCTGGTGATCCTTGCGTTCTGCCAAACCTAGCCCACTGGCTCACACCCATCCATCACATGCTCTTCTAAAGAGCGGCAGCTGGGAATGAGACTGAAATTGAAATAGGACAGTGAAGATGCTTTAGATGCTTTCAAGGCTCCAACTCCCTAAAATCCTCTCCACTTTTAACATTTCTCTTGTATTTTTATTCTTTTTTAACACTAAAGGGTTTGTTAAAGCATTTTAGGGCAGAGTTAACTGATTAAAAGTGCTGGATGAAACAATCCAGGACACTGTAAATTAATTCTTATGGAAATAATCTCCCTATATCGCCTTTTCACTATAAGCTGCATTTTCCTAAAAAGAAACCTTGGGGTATAACACAGCTTCCCTGTACTATAAACACTATGAAGTCTTCATACATATAATGTGTATATATATACATATATATATATGTAATATATGCATGGTGAAAACTATTAACACCTACACAATCAAATAAGGGCAATTTCACATAAGGACAGAACAGCATGGCCCAGTTTTGCAGCTAATACTGATCAAGCATAATTGAAGGACAAGTCTTAGGGAATCAAGGAATAGATAGAATGCCTATATCGCAGAGCACTGCTTTAATTAAATATTGCACAGTACTAAGTTCAAGATTAAATTCCATGGCAAGCACCTATGCTATAATCCTGGTGAAATGCGCAACCAATTGCCGCAAAGGTCAGCCTGAGAGAAGAGTGACATCCTCTTTGGAAAGCTGAAGAGTCTAATGAAGTTGTATATGAAACAGAAAGACAACTCCCCCACCCTCCACCAAAGGAGCATATGCTGCAAGACCAGTTCTGTTCTCAAAAAAACTAATGGAAATCCACCACAACAAAAGGATAAACAGCCTCTTAAGAATCAAATTTTACATCATTGAGCACAGCCACAACTGTTATTATTAGCTGGTTAAACACAGGCCTTAGAAAAGAATATTCATCAGTCTCACATGTGAATAAAGATGGCCCTATATTTTTCACCTCAACTGCTCTGTAACCTCAAAAGAAATATCAAGAGCTGAAGGCGCCGTGTCCCTTAGACCAAGCTCATCTTTCTGTTACAAGTCACCTGGGCCTGCACAGCGAGTACAACAGACGTCAGCACCCACACTGCTGGCTCCACACTGTGTTCTCCCTAGATAACAGCAACCAATTTGCATGCCTCTCTGACACTATTCATCAGTTACAAACTCATTCTTGGGCAGATGTTTTATTTCTAGCATTCCCTATGAAATCATGCTAAAGAAAAAACAAATTCTAATAAAAACGCATTGATCTGAAAGCCACACTAAACAGTATACTGGATTTCATCTAATTTTCACCTTTAAACAGAACATGAGAGAGCAGAAAGGTGTATCACCAAGAGCCAAAAATGTGAAATTCTGTATGACTTTACCTACTCTCATTCTAGGGTTCATGTTCATTCCCTTGCTTGATATTTTCCATCTCTGACCCTCAAAAGTAAAATCACAGACATACTTTAAGAAGTAAGAATTATTAACCATTCAGAATTCACATCAAAGATAACAATGGAAGAAACAAATGGAGCCGCCTGAAATGAAAATGCATTAAAAATTACTTTTTTTTTTTTTTCTTTTTGCAAATTCAATCTGTGGACCCTAGTGTAGGAACAAGGAATCAACCTCCAGGAGACAGAACAGGACATCCAGGCCTTGCTGGTAAGGAGTCTACCAGAACACAATTCCAATTCAGTCTAACAAAAGGCATTCAGACCCATGTGGTCCTTTCACTCTCTAGTCCATTTCATTTGTTATTTTGAATACTGAAGATTTTCACATACAATTTATGCCATTTAAATGAAAAAATATGCATAATATTCAACTAATAATATTATAATAGCTACCATTTAGGGAGCACCTCCTTGTGCCAGGTATTTTAACAGGTGTTTTACATACATTATTTCATTTAATTCTCACAAAAATCCCACAGAGTAGTA
Organism: Zalophus californianus; assembly: GCF_009762305.2. Taxonomy (NCBI): domain Eukaryota; kingdom Metazoa; phylum Chordata; class Mammalia; order Carnivora; family Otariidae; genus Zalophus; species Zalophus californianus. Next base: position 86,566,905 of record NC_045606.1, read on the forward strand.
GTTATTCACCTTTCAGATCTAAAGAAACCGAAGCAGAGAGAAATTAAATGCATTGCTCAAAATCACATAAGAAAGGACGTGGTAAGATTTCTATTCTAGATTTCTGACTCTAAAAACCATGTGCTCGTCACTATACCACATGATCTTGGTTGTGGGAACCAAAATGCTTAAAGCCCCCCAAAGTAAAATGTCCAGTGTTCCAATTCAATTACATTAACATACACATCTAGTCTTTCTTCCCTCCCCTGACAAAGCCCTCCATCTTCTGTCATTTGGCCATAATGCAACTGCAAAAGCAAACACAGGCAGTTATATTACATGGCAACAAGTGGCTAACAGATGATTCAGAATTGCTTCCACTTTCTCCCCCCACTCACAGACACCCGAGATTGAGAAATCCTGCTATAGCACTATTCCAAAGGTAGAATCTGTATATAAAGTGATATTAAGTGAGGAAGCATAAACTAAAGATTACAGCCACGCTGATTAGGACTACAAAATACTGTGTATATGTTGATTATGACTACAAAATACTATGTATAACAGAACACAGAAATTCAGAGGCCTCTGTTAGGTCTTTCTCTCTTCAGAGCTACCAAGACTGCAAAGGTAATACATTAACATTTCAGTTAACATAAATAGCTACGCGGTCCCTCAAATTTAGTAGTTATAGTGGTGGTGATCCTCCCAAACCCCTTCACTGATCTGCAACATAAGGGAGAAAAGGAACTGCATCGTTGCAGTGAGAACGAGTGTGCTCATCAGGCTTTTGAGCCTAACCATTTACTCCCGGGCAGCCTATCCAGAAGAAAAACACTGTGGGTGGTAATCAAAGCAAGGGGAAGGAATTGCAAGACTAACTACAGTTAAAAACATCCTGGGCATACTGCCTACGTGTTATACACAAATGTTTAATAACGTAAAAATTTCAAAATGATTAGGTAAACCACATCTACTTATACAAATAAAACTGTATTTCCACGATGTTAACAACCATTTCTAAATTTCGGCTTATATTATTGGCCTGAGGAACTAAGGCTTTTTAATTATGCAATATTAGTCACTGACATAGTGCTCCAATCCCACGCAGCACGAACCATGTTAGCTAAACTAACAAAATGAATAATTTAACTCTCAGCCAGCAGGAATTCACTATGTCACCTTCATTATTTACTTCACAATACCCATTTCTATCCTTTTTGAAATAACAGCTGTAGGTGTTCAAGATGAGCCCATGGGCTACTTACAAGGTTTCTGATCCACATATCACAGGAAAATTAATTCATCCCCCCGTTTAAAAATATTTAAGTAATCAAGAATGTTTTAAAATCAACCTACACTCTCTTACTGAGCTCCCTCATTAAATTCTAACCCATTAAATGTCAATAACCCTAACGTACAATATAATCAATGTAATCGTACTTCAGATAAAGCTTATAAAATGAGGTGTTGCCACTGCACAAAAAAACAATGTATCTCATCAATTGTGTATTTTCACACCTTTTACTACTTGGCTTTTCCTTATTGCACCAGAAAAAGGATTTCTTTTCTTTTCTTTTCTTTTCTTTTAAGAAGGAACCACTTTAAACACAAAAATGCCTCTATCATTTTCCTTCATGGGAAGAATTTTATGGCTTCTCACTGTAACTAACAGGGTTGTGAAAAGCAGCAAGAAACCAGATGCGTTCACAGCAATCCAGAACAAATTTGGTCACAGAAACCAAGGCTTGAACTTGATCACTCTCTTACACTCTGCCGAATATCAAAAGTGTCCCAGTTACTCCACAGTTCACAGGAGGCCTATCTAGCTTCGATTCTGCAGTGACGATAGCCTTCTTGGAGATTTGAAAAACGGTCCCTGAATTAGATGCTCCAGTTTTATAGAGCAGCTAGAATTGTACTAACTCATATTCAAGTCCTAGTTAGAATAATTTTAAAGATAAATAAATACTGTCAAGGAAGAAAAATTTCAGGGAGAACTATAAATTTCATTAAGATATATAGCAGATGTTACGTGGAAGATGAATATTCATTCCATCTGGCTCCCACTGCCATCCATTTTATCTTTACAGTGATTTCCAAATATCCCAACTCAAAATGCTTACATTGTACAAAAATTCAACTGCAACACGTTTGTGGTGCAAACAGTTTGTCACTTTTTTGCTTAGTTCAACATGACTAAGTTTGTTAATATATTTTGACAGACTTGTATAACATCCTAAAATGTTTTGAACAACGCAGTTTAGGCCGCAATGCAATATTAATGAGTGAATAATGTTCTTGAATATAAGGTTTAATATTTAATGATTCAGAGTGCTGCCTGGATTTGATGCAGGAGAAAAATGTGGTTTGGAATCACTGCATTTATCAGGGGACCTGAGAAAAAGACTACAGACTCCAGGCAAACCTTTAACCTAAACTTTGAGCTGGGGTCTCAGGTGTGAAATTGATGCTTCACCAACTGAATTTCTAGCGCTTATCAGTATTCACAACATCACACCGTTTATTAAGTGTCATTCATCAGAATTTTTAAATTACTAGGAGCTCACATCTGTGGCAAGAGGTGGAAAAAGGAGGGTTATCGTAAAGGTAACATTGGGGAGTCCACATTCAAATACATTTAAGAATCAAATCTGCCAATTGCATCAACATGTCAATTTGATTATTCCTCTTTTTAAAAATGTGTGAAACTATAAAGTATTAACTTTAGATCAAATAACCTATCTCCTTATCTTCTATAAAGGTTAAGTGCCTAATCTAAGGTTCACACAGTGAAGTTGGTTCAATGTGTCAATCGAATGCACACATTATTGGACTTATTTGCAAACAATCCTATGTCTTAAAACTAATATATGAAGAGCAACAAGAACAAGATTTATCTAAATCAGTGAAGTAATACCCAAAACCACGGAACTGTGAAGAAAGGACTGTAAAGTACTAACTGGAATGTTAATATTATTGTGCTTTTAAAATAAAACACTATTCAAAGGATGAAAATAAGGCCCAGTTTCCAATATTCATCTGCATTCACAGTTCCTAACAGCCATGTCAATAATCACTAAAACATCAGAATTAGAACATCTGACTTTAAAACTCTACTCTGCCATACTGAATTTATCAATATAACCTCTCTGAGCTGGTGGTTTTTCTCATAAGAAGTTGGAAATAGTAACACCTTATGTCAAATGATTGTTGTAGAATCAAATTAAATAACACTGTTAAGCACTAGGTCATACTCAAAGCATTACACCAATGTGAGTAAACACAGAAAAATCTATGTAACATTTACTGAGCAACTACAATGAACCAGAAAGGGTCTGTACAAAACCCCTCACTTGGATTATCACTGTGGTTGTTAGAATAAAAAGAGCAGACAATGGCAATTTCTATGCTGCTTCATTTAACTTCTAGAAAAAAAGGGAGAAAATAAACAAAAAATAACAGGAGAATGGAGGGAAAAAGAGACAAGAAGCACAAAATGGCAGATAATTCTAAATATATTAGTCATCATAGTATGTATAATTTGGACTGAACTTGCTAGTTAAGTCACAGATTGATAGACTGGATTATAAAAATCCACCTACATACTGTTTATAGGAGATACAGCAAAATCATTAAAATACAGAAAGACTGAAAATAAAAAGATGGAAAAAATGTAATTAGTGAACACTTGCCAAAAGAAAGCTGGTGCAGCTATACTAATATTGACAAAATAGACTTTAAGTTAAAGAGTGTCATTAGGGATAAAGATGACTACATGATGACAACAAAAGATTCAATTAAATAGGAATAGATATAATGTTCAACCCGTATGCATTTAGTAACATAGCCTCAAACTACATAAAGCAAAAACTGTCAGAAATACAGACAAAACTGACAAATCCACTATCACAGATTTAACACAGCTCTTAAAAAAAACTAGTGGATGAAACAGTATAAAAGAGAAAAACATAGTAAGATTATAGATTTGAACACAATTTTTATCTAATGTACATGTATAGAACCCTACACCCAACAGTTAGGAGAATGCATATTCTTTTCAACCATACAATGAAAAGTTACATATATTGACCATAAAAAAGCAGCAGAATAAACACAAATAAATATATGGGTGAAATATTTTCTAACATCTGTATTTCCATTAATGTCATTTTTTGATAGTTCACAAAGTACCTTTTCAATTTGGAAAAAAGAAAAATTATCAAGTGATAATGCTCTACTAGTCAACTTGATATAACATGTTTTAATCATTAAAGTATTTATTGAACATTTATTATGTGCTTCAAATAGTGTACCAAAAAAAAAAAAACAAAAAGAGAACGGTATACAAAACATTATGTTAAAAAAAATCAGTGACTCTACTATCAACTACAGTATCATTCCTTCATTTATATCATAACATTTATATAATGCTATTAATTCTATTCCATTTTTACCAGATCAGCAATTATATCAACAATTATTTCAAAATGAGATAAACAGAAACAAAACTGCCTTAAAATGTCTACTGCAGAAAACCTGTAGTTTGCCAATGACAGGTAATAGTCTTCATTCACTATAAAATCTTAATTACCACCATAATCAGTGAGAGTCAATTTTTTTTCTGTTAAACCATTTAAAAGAACTGATGCTACAAATTCAATGAAAATTAATTAATTCCTCCTAAGCACTGGTCCTGATGCTCCTGCAGGTAATGATGGTGTCTCTTTAAGGGAACATAGATTCAGTAATTAGACTTCCCTCAAGTGTGAATAACTGAGACAAAAAGGCCAATAGATATTCACTTGGCACTTTTTACCCACCTTAATCCAAAAATCTATATTAATATACAGTAGCTTTTATGAATATTCTCTTTTAAAAAGTACTTAAGAGGGCTGAACAAGAGGCGCCATCATGGGAGTCAACATCCGCCACAACAAGAACTGAAAGGTTGGGCGCAAGGAGCCCAAGAGCCAGGACATCTACCTGAGACTGTTGGTCAAGCTGTACAGGTTTCTGGCCAGACGAACCAACTCTACCTTTAACCAAGTCGTGTTGAAGAGGTTGTTCATGAGTCGCACCAACCGGCCACCTCTGTCCCTTTCCCGGATGATCCGGAAGATGAAGCTACCTGGCCGGGAAAACAAAACAGCTGTGGTTGTAGGGACCATAACCGACAACGTGCGTGTCCAGGAGGTGCCCAAACTGAAGGTGTGCGCGCTGCGTGTGAGCAGCCGTGCCCGGAGCCGCATCCTCAAGGCTGGAGGCAAGATCCTCACCTTTGACCAGTTGGCCCTAGACTCCCCCAAGGGCTGTGGCACCGTCTTGCTCTCTGGTCCACGCAAGGGCCGAGAGGTGCACAGGCATTTCGGCAAAGCGCCGGGAACCCCACCCAGCCACACCAAACCCTACGTGAGATCCAAGGGCCGGAAGTTCGAGCACACCAGAGGCCGCAAGGGCCAGCCGCGGCTACAAAAACTAACCCCAGATCCTCCCTTGTTATTAAAGATTTTGAATGCTAAAACAAAACAAAACAAAAAAACAAAACAAAAAAAAGTACTTAAGAGCAGCACAGTATGCTTAGAAAAATGGCAGGAAGAACACACAAGAAATTGTTAATGATGGTTACCACTGGGGAAAGAGAAGGGGTACTGACTGGGCTTTTTTTTCAATTTTGTGATGTTGCCATTTTTATGCAAATGAATTATTTAAATAACCTTAGAGCACTGACTGAAAGAAATAGAATTAAAGTTACAAATGTAATTTAAATTTTTCTTCTTTTTTTTTTCAGCATTCAAAATCTTTAATAACAAGGCAGGATCTGGGGTTAGTTTTTGTAGCCTCGGCTGGCCCTGTGGCCTCTGGCACGCTCGAACTTCCGGCCCTTGGATCTCACGTAGGGATTGGTGTGGCTGTGCGGGGTTCCCGGAGCCCTTGCAGAAATGCCTGTACACCTCTCGGCCCTTGCGGGGGCCAGAGAACAAGACGGTGCCACAGCCCTTGGGGGAGTCTAGGGCCAACTGGTCGAAGGTGAGGATCTCGCCTCCAGCTCTGAGGATGCGGCTCCGGGCACGGCTGCTCACACGCAGCGCGCACACCTTCAGTTTGGGCACCTCCTGGACACGCACGTCGTCGGTTATTGTTCCTACAACCACAGCTGTTTTGTTTTCCCGGCCAGGCAGCTTCATCTTCCGAATCATCTGGGAAAGGGACAGAGGTGGCCGGTTGGTGCGACTCATGAACAACCTCTTCAACACGACTTGGTTAAAGGTAGAGTTGGTTCGTCTGGCCAGAAACCTGTACAGCTTGACCAACAGTCTCAGGTAGATGTCCTGGCTCTTGGGCTCCTTGCGCCGAACCTTTCGGTCCTTGTTGCGGCGGATGTCGACTCCCATGACGGCGCCTCCTGCTAAGCCAGGTCTGGAAAGCTGTAATTTAAATTTTTCTAAAAGCCACACTAAAAAGGTAAAAAGAGCCAAGTCAAATTAATTTGAACGATGTATTTTATTTAGCTGAATACATTCAAAATAATTATTTCCACAAATAATCAATACAATTAAAGAGATATTTTTATAAATTAAAGAGCTGGTTTATATTCTTTTTTTCACACCGAGTCTTTGAAATCTGTATTTTATACTTAAAGCAGATCTCAATTCAGACTAACCACCCTTCAAGTACTTAATAATTACTTGTGGCCGTAAGACAACACTGGGCTACATTAAGTCTCTCAAAGGTGTATCTATGTATAAGTTAGGTATTTTTCTTCCTAGTATTTCAAAGCAATAAGGAGGTGTCTATTAAAACCTCTCTCTCATCAGTTCTCAGCTCATGGCATACTACTGTTTCACTACTCTCTCTAAATAAAATCTTAAAAAAAAAAAAGTGAAGGCACTAATGCATAAGAATCAACCGTTTAGCATCATTATCAATTTTAACACTTAAATTAACTAAAAGGATTATTTTTTCAAGCTAAAAGTTGATTATTTTTCAACCACTTGTTAATCCGATAAGAAAAAAAAAATGCCCTATCTCATTTCTCCCACTTAGCACTTTTGGAACTAAGCATGGCATAACCCTTGAAGAAACATAATCAATGGCTCATGCACAAGAGAATAAGTTCATCTAGCTTCACTGAGCTTGTTTTTCTTGCACTTTCACCAACAGAGAGATTTTCTACACTGCTTAGAAATGATGAAGGCAAGAGGAAATGAGAAAGGGCACATGCAGAAGAGAGCAGGTAGGTTTTTCCCTCTATACAACTAGGGACTAATTCTCTGAAATGCACGGATGGATGGGTGGATGGACAAGACAGACAATCACATACATGGAACATGTACTATGATTCCGTGTGTGTCACTGTGCTATTCTAAGAACTTTACATGGAATGTCCCACTTAGGGACATGTCCTCAAAGTAGCCCTGAAAATATCCTAATGTGGGTGTTACTACTGTCCTCCATCTTACATAGGAGGAAACTGACCCCTAAAGAAGTTAAGCAATTTGCTATGTGGTCTCTGAACTAGTAACCCATAAAGTTGGAATTCAAACCCAAGCAGTCTGACCTCTGAGGCCACACTCTTAACCATCACACTCTTCAAAGAGACAAAACTTCTCTGTAAAAAATAAGCATTTTGTATGGAAAGTTTAATGTCCCAATGTCCTGGGACCAAGTCCCGAATCGGGTTCTCCACTCAAAGGTGAGTGTGCTTCTCTCCCTCTCCCTCTGTGATCTCTCTCACTTTCATTCTCTGTCAAATAAATAAATAAGATCTTTAAAAAAAAAAAAAACAAGCTTATCAGATAGGTAGTCTTACTAACCTCATTGCACAACTAAGGGAACTGAGAAGGTAAGTCAGCTACTCAAGATCACAGATCACTAAAAGGCAAAGCTAAAAGTCAAATCAGATCTCCGTCTGGTAACCTTCAGCCCATCCCTGCCCCTCCCATATTGTAGGTGAATTTATAATTACTATAATGAAAGAAATCCATGTAATTAGGCTTTCCTACAACTAAAATAATTTTATTTGTGGTACTTAACAGTTCAAAAAGAGCAGAGATAACCTGCATGGAGGTAAGTACTACCAAAAAAGACCACTCATTACAAAACTATTAGAGGCTATATCACTGCTTCGATTTCTAATTCACTTTTAGCTTGCTTTAATACAATTAACTCAGAATGGGAGTACTATTTAAATAGGGACACATTTTCAAATTTTTCCTTTTCAAATATCTATAGAACCCTTATTAAAACTACTCTTCCATTTAATGTCACACAACAATAACGCCTCCTGAAATCTTCATATACAATATACTCATATGGGCCGTAAATGTTACAATGATATTAACTTACCATTCATTTAAGTAGAAATTAAACAAGAATAAAAATGAAAATAACTGACATTATTATACAGTTTCATTACAGATTCCAGGGTAAAATAAAATGGCTTAGTCATTGAAAAATAAAACTTGTATTTGAATGTCTAGGAGATGCTAAATATATATATTTATATATTTACATTATGTATTTTATGTATATAAATATATGTACATTAATATATCTTATAAATGAGCATATATATAGCATTTTATATATATATATATATATATATATATATATGCATGGAAATGGGGTGGAAAGATGTAAGTAACCAATGAAGTTGATTAGGATATTTGAAAAAATAAATACCAAAAGTATTAAAGATCTATGTATTAAAATTAATCAAGATGAACCTCAGAAAACTGTTTGTCAGGTAATATAAATGTTTCAAAGACAACGTGCAGCATGATTTGTTTCCAGAAGACTGCTAGAACTTGAAACTCCCACTATTGCCAATTCTTAAAAATTTCCTTAAGACCCATGTTCATAGGGCTAAAGAAGTACAGAATTGGCAAACATGCTCTTAAAAATACCTGGAGACCTGTATGCTTTAAAAATGGGCTTCAAATGGTAAATTAACCTCTCTGGGTTCAGGTCAGTTCTATGGGAAGACAAGATAAATCACTACTTTTTTAAAGCAAAGTTTAAAATAACAAATAAAACAACTGAGCTTTTATTTTAAACTGTGTAAAGCACATAAAACTGGCTAAATATCTCACATGACTCAAAAATGTGATAATCAAAGAAATGATAGTTCCATCACTGTCCATCATATGTGACAGTGAAAAAGTACTATGTGACTGTAAAGACCGATTTTACTTCCTTCCTTACTGTGACAATGCACTACCATTTATAGTTAGTTGTCAAGTTCAAATTTAGAGAGTCTTCTGTTTTATACTTGCGGAGGCTCAGAGCTTCAACTCAAGATCTTGCCCATATTAATTTGCCACCTTTGAGTGGCTACCCTTTGGCTCATTTGTTTTACTACTACCAACATACCTGCTTAGATTAAAAACAAATACGGACATATGACATCATCTTTACAAATCAATAAATCTTGACCCTAACCCTTAAGGTTTTCAAGCCATAATCATTGGAAAGTCCTGATAAAAATAACTTCCATTAGAAAATCAACACTTAAGGGGTGCCTGGGTGGCTCGGTTGGTTAAGCGACTGCCTTCAGCTCAGGTCATGATCCCAGGGTCCTAGGATAGAGCCCATCAGGGGAGTCTGCTTCTCCCTCTCCCTTTGCCCCTCCCCCTGCTCGTGCTCTCTCTCTCAAATAAGTAAAATCTTAAAAAAGAAAAGAAAATCAACACTTAAAATTTTAAACCTGAAAGATATCTTAAAGATTTAATGAGAATTTCCTGCTGAGGGAAAACTATGAAACTATACTCATCAACTTTTACATGTATATATCAGTCTATCCCTCTGTTATGGACTGAGTTTTGTCTCCTCCAAAATTCATATTTTGGAGCCTGAACTTCTAGAATCTTAGGAAATGACAGTATTTGGAGACAGGTCCTTTAAAGAGGTAATTGAGATTAAATGCAGTCATAAATGTGGGGCCCCAATCCAAAATGACTGGTGTCCTTATTTTTTTTTTCAAAAAGATTTTATTTATTTGACAGAGAGACATAGCAAGAGAGGGAACACAAGCAGGGCGAGTGGGAAAGGGAGAAGCAAGCTTCCCTCTGAGCAGGGAACCCAATGAGGGGCTCGATCCCAGGACCCTGGGATCATGACCTGAGCCGAAGGCAGAGGCTTAACGACTGAGCCACCCAGGTGCCCCGACTAGTGTCCTTATAAGAAGAGAAAGACACACCAAGGATGCTCTTGAACTGGGGGAAAACAAAAAGCTAGATGGAAGACACAGAGAGAATTCAGCCATCAGCAAGCCAAGAAGACAGGACTCAGGAGATACCAGATCTGACAACACTTTAATTTGGACTTCCAGCCTCCAGAACTATGAAAAAATAAATTTCTACTGTTTCAGCTACCGAGTCTGTGGTATTTTCCTACGGCAGCCGTTATCAAACTAATACACCATCTCCTGAGGAAGAACACCAGAGCAGCTTCAGAGTCCTAGAAAATAAGACTGATTGCATTGCAAAAGCAGGCCCTGAAAGCAAAAGGAAAGTTTCAGAAAAGCTAGCTTCTAAGTAAAGCTAGCTTATAAGATAAAACTCAAATGGAGCCAAGATTTAAAACAATATCCAGCATAGAGGTCAGGTTAACTTACCTCTTGGTAGAACATGAATTATGATATATGCCCCAAAGGGAAGGAGAGCAGCAATTTAAACACCGGGATAATTAAGTAGCAAATGAAAATAAAATGAACAAAAAAGCAGTGTGAAGTGGGAACAGTCTCTAGACCCGGGGTAGGAAAGGGAAAAGAGAAAAGAAATTTCTTTAAAATAGCACAATACTTTGCAATGAAGAAAATTTTCAAATACAGATACTTTTTATTTTGGCTCAGTGGTCTATGGAGTCTAATCACCACGATACAGCAGGCTGAAGAAAGTATGTTTGGATCCTGCTGGTTAAATGTCTGCATCACATCTCCACTGTCATATTTGCAATAAGAAGGGAGTTTATTCAAGAGATGTAGTAGAAGTAGCTGTGGTAATGATTGCCATTACTTTTATTATTAAAAATAGCATTATTATAAAACTTTATAGGGCCAATGCAATTGCGACATATTGTTTGATCTTCACAACACTAGGAGACAAGTAGGATTATACTCTTTTATAACTGTTTCCATGTTTTTAGATATAAGTTAATTCTGTGATTCACCCATATTTAAACAGTTAATACGTGGACATGGAGAGACCAGAACCCATCTTCTGATTCCCAATTCTTGTGTAAAAACACAAGCGCGCATGCACACACCCTGAAATCTCTTCCATCTCTACGCCACTTCCGTGTTTATTCACCTGCATACGTGATGTAAGGGTGAAGTGTGTGCATATCCCCAGGCTCACCCTTATTCCGGGGTGAAGCTGAATGTCTAGCTTGTCTTCCGCATCTGCGGAAGTCCAGAATCAAGAGAAGTTCCAGCAGAAATGTTTACATACACGTTTTAGAATAAGATAAACACTTAAGAAAATAACTGTGGAGGCCGCCTGGGTGGCTCAGTTGGTTGAGCGACTCCCATCGGCTCAGGTCATGATCCCACAGTCCCAGGATCGAGTCCCGCATCGGGCTCCCTGCTCGGCAGGGACTCTGCTTCTCCCTCTGACCCTCCCCCCTCTCATGCTCTCTCCCTCACTCCTAATAAACAAATAAAATCTTTAAAAAAAAAAAAAAAACAAGAGCTGTGCTAATTACAAATTTAAAATTAGGTAATTATAGAAAATCAAGACACAAAAAAATAAACAAAAGTGTAAGCAATGCAATTTCTTTAAGCCTCGACTTCAGTCATCCACTTCACTTACCACACGTTTGTCATTTCTTCAATTTTATTTGATTTTCCTTTCATTTTTTGTAGCAAGCAAAAAGCAAACACTATGTTATCCTTTAAAAGATGAAAGTATGCCCAAATTCAACATTCAACAAATATTTATTTAGTACAAACTGTGCACAGGGCATGGTTCACAAAGCTGGACACATCTCAAAGCTGGTTTATTTCTTCTATTGACACCTGATCTTAGGACACAATCATACATTCATAGGTACAACATGGTGTTGATCAGTTAGCCAAAATCACATTTAGGCCAGATCCACTGTGGCAATTTGAGAAAAACCAAGTCACTTCAGGGCTACTAGAGCCCGGTGGCCACATAATGTCTCTCACTACTGTGAGTCTACCGTCTCTCATCGGCTGTACACAGGTCTCAGTGACAGGTTTTTATATCTAGAGGCAGCTAACCAAGAGATTAAAACTGAGTAATAGGGCGCCTAGGTGGCTCAGTCGGTTAAGTGTCTGCCTTTGGCCCAGGTCATGATCCCAGGGTCCTGGGATCGAGCCCTGCATCAGGCTCCCTGTTCAGCGGGGAGCCTGCTTCTTCCTCTCCCTCTGCCCTTCTCGTCTCCCCGGCTCGTGCTTGCTCTCTCTCTCGCAAATAAATAAATAAAATCTTTAAAAAAAAGAAACTGAGTAACAGTTTAAACTGAGTTTTTTAGTCTATACTGACTTAACAATAACCCCAAATTATCTGGCAAGTATTTAGTAGGTGCTTAAACTCTCACAGCAGCCCTTCAGTAACAGCAAGACCAACAAAAAGACCACTCCATCCCACTAGGAACCACCCATGTAAAATTAATGAAAATACCAGCCAAATAAACAGATATGATAAGGTATGATCATATGTGCATAATGTAACACTGGTTTTACTACTATATTCCCAAAATTTGCAACAGTGAGACAAAGCACAGACTCACTGGTAGTGAGTTAAACAGCACAATTTCTTGAAGGTATGTTGGCAATAATATTTGGTATAACTTTTTTCTTAAAGATTTTATTTATTTATTTGAGACAGAGATAGTGAGAGAGAGAGCACAAGTGGGGAGGAGAGGGAGAAACAGGCTCACCACTGAACAGGGAGCCCCGCGCAGGGTCGATCCCAGGACTCTGGGATCATGACCTGAGCCGAAAGCAGACATTTAACCGACTGAGTCACCCAGGCGCCCCTATTTTGTATAATTTTTGACCGAGTAATTCCACTTGTAAAAACGTAACCCAAGAAAGTACTACTGGATAATACTGTAATAGGAAAAGAAATAACACTGGATATGTGTAAATTTAATAACAAGGATATTCAAAGCAGTGTCCACAGTAGTGAAACATTTTGAACTATTTGGAAAGCTAAGTGTCTAATGGTGAACTACCATGAAATTATCTAATGACAAAACATCCACGATACATCTTAAGAACAAATATAAAACAACAGTGACAATATGACATCACTTCTGTTCTTTTCCCCCGCTTAGCAGTGTCTGTGTTCCAAAATATTTACAATGGTTTTATATGAGCAGTGGGATTACAGCAATTTTCATTTTTTCTTCATTTTGTTGAGCCACTTTTCTCTAATTTTGGATACAGTGCACATTACTTTGGGAATTAGAATAAAACACTTCGTATCACTACTGCGTGCCTTTGACTTTGCTTTTTCTCCATAGATCTTCTCAGGTGTTAGGAAGACCGTATGCATGAGGGGATGAACGAACACAGGAAAGCGGACCAGGCTAAAGTAAGAATTGCTTCTGGGACAAGGAAGATAAACAAGCAGAGACAGACTCTAGAGGGGTTTGGTGACAGGCCGGCGCTCAGGAGCCAGTTCCCCTTATCGAGGGCCCGAGGGGCCACCAGAAGTGGGCAGAGAAGGTGGCCCCGTCATGGCTGCGGCAGCTGCCTCCAGATGCCCTCAGCGCTTAAAGACTCGCAGGTGGGGCAAACTCGCCACGCTCTGGACCTCCTCGGGGACCCTGAGCTATACCCCTGCTGAGCTGCCTCCCCACCATGCTCCAATACAGGTCTCCCTTCTAATTCTCTTAGCTTCTTGATTAATTTATTTGCCCTTTCAAAGTGTCCTCTAATTCATTACAGCCTTCCTGGAATTGCTGTCTGGCTTCTCAACAAGTGATATCAGATGTCCCATAAACAACAGGACTATTATATTAAAACCGTGAATTAGATCCGAGCAACCTATTTCTCCCCAAGCCCATTAACTTGACGTTCTACAGGTTGAATCTCATTTAATTTGCCATTTACAGGCTAACCTTTCCAGGTGTATCTTTCAAGTCCTTCCTGCTGTTCTGGATACCTCTTAATATCTATATGTTGGGGAAAAATCATCGGAATGAGGTAAGAAAATTAATCCTGTTTTTCTCCTAATGGGAAAAACTGGAGGAGATAAGCACGCAGTGCAATCAGTTCAGGACTGGACAACACCCTGAAGAGGGCTGCCTTCCTGACCGAACAATGAACGGCTGCTCACAGGGAAAAGCGATGAATATTTCTGTCTCTGAAGCAACAAGATTGAGTGATCAAAGAGGTCAGGTAAGGCAATTTCCTATTCTCTGGCATTCTGCCATTAGTTATACAGTCAAGGATAGTGGTCTTTATGCAGAGAATTGTTCCCAAATGGTCCCAGAATTGGCAGACTATACTACCAGTGTTTTTTGGGGTTGGGGGGTAGGTGGAATTCAAAATGAGACTTTTCTGTCTTCTGCACACATGCAGAAAAGAAAGAAATTCTTAAAGGGGGGGGTGGCGGGATGACACTTCTATGACACAGCAAGGCCAGGCGTATTTTCAACAAAAGCAAATTAAAAAATCACTTTGCCACTTTTATAACCGTTTCGCAGTCTTATACTGTGTAAGAATGATATATATTAAATACATAAAGATAACACTAGTCGGCCATGAAAAATGCCTGAGACAAATTTAAATGACCACCATAATAAAGAATTTGATCTTTTCTTTTTTGTATTCTCCCTAGGCTTATGTCAGTAAACTAGAATAAACATGTTATTAAAAGAGAATCAATAGAAGGCTTTAAAATATACAGTACCACAAAAGGTCAAGCCCTGGTATCGATTTTAATATAACATTTTTTGTACAGCTTCCCAAAGGGTTCTTTTCTAATATTGTTCTTCATTTTTCTCTCACTTTGCTCCCTGACTGGTGAATTTGTTGTTCTTGTCTGCAAAAAGCTGTCTAAAGCTGACTGTGCTGAGTGTGTGTCATTCCTATGACAAGCTGCTGGAAATGAAAAAACAAAAAAACAAAAAAGTCAACCAAGAAAAAGAAAATTGAAGGAGTGTGAGGATGGATACAAGAGAGCATGAGGCACAAGACAACACTCAAATAGCAAAGCGTACAGGAACGCTGAGACTCAGAACAATTTGCCATCGTGGGCCACCGTGGGCTTTTGTCTCCCCAGGTGCCTCATGTGGACACTGATTCCTAGGAGCCAGCAAGGCTGGGGAAAGCAGAGAAGAGATGATCTCTCAGGATTCAACCAAAAAACTCTCACCAAACCAGGTAAAGGGACACAGATTTTCAAAATACAAATCCATGGGACCCCAGGCTCCTTTTGAAGGAAAATGGGACCACCTTCGACAGGACTCACGGGGACTAATGAGAGGTGCATGGCAGGAGCCGCAGACTTCCTGACTTCCATCCCAACATTCAAGGCTCACAGACTTAGATCAAACCCATTCTGGGTCAGTCATATAAGTATGAATGTGTGACACAGGATATATTTCACACGTAGTTCACATTTTGAGTAGGTTTCTCATTGCCAGTCAAAACAGTCCAGAGCCCACACCATATTCTCATGATGCCAGTCTCTCACTTTGAGACAATGCTGGCAAAGCAACTATCTCAGGACAGGATAGAGAGGTAGATCATTTTTTGCCTAAGTCACCTGAAACCAAAGAACTGCTGCCTCTGGAGTTAAAAATGTAGTCCCCATTCCAAAACCAGAGAGCCGATTAAGCCTCCCAGAGGGGAAGACAGGAACCACAGCTGTTTCCTAAGATCCAAAAACTAACGGCTGAAGAGGAAGATCTGGGAAAGAGGCACAGAAGGGCAGAGCAGGATTCGAATCCTTACGCTGCCTTCTGTCAGCTCCTAGGGCAAGGAACCCAGCCTCTCGGAGCCGCGTTCCAGCTCTCGAACAAATCCGTGGAGGGCAGAGCCACCATCCCCATCTGCTCCCAGGATAGCATTTGGTGTGGGGGGCCGCCCAGCCTCAGATCCCAGGGAAATGTGGGGGGCCTCATCCCACAGGTTGTCACACAGGCTACGGCAGGCCTGGCCAGAAGGCTCCCGGGGAGCGCAGGACTCATGTCCATAAACGCACCAGCACAGCACCTGCTGAACGGGAGGCAATCATGAAGTGGGAGTTGCTCTTGTCATTTGATAATTCTCCTGACGCTTTTCCCTTATGGACAAATTCTATCTTGTTCTAATCTACTTAACCATACCCATAAAATGTTACTTTAATTTGGTAATGCATTCTTGTTGACACTTACTACAAGACAATGAGTTCTGGCCACACAGACCTTTATATTCCAGTGGAAGCGACAGTCAATCAATAGCCAAAGTGCTATGAAGAAACAAAGTAGAGAAAAGGATAACCACAGTGAGACGACAAGAAAGATGATTTTGATAAAATAATCAAGAAAGCCTCTCTGTGGGGCTGAAAAGAACACCGAATAGTAAGAGGGGCCAGCCACGCAAAAGCAGCATGGAGCTGTAGGCACAAGGAGGTTTGCAGCTGACATCGTTGTAACATTCAGTGAGAGGGTGGGAAGAGATGATGCATGAGCATGTGAATACATGCAGGGAAGCAGAGGACTGGAATGTCATGGAAAGGTCTGGGCTTTATGCTAAATCTAGTGAAAAGCCATTACAGAATTTTCAGCAAATAAACTCCCATGATTCAAAATACATTTTTAGGGGCACCTGGTTGGCTCAGTTGATAAGAACACCTGATTCTTGATCTCAGGGTCATGAGTTCGAGCCCCACGCTGGGTGTAAAGATTACTTTTAAAAAATAAATAAATGTTTAAAGCACACTAATCCTGCTTTGTGAAGAGTAGAACCTGGAGACAAGGGTGGCTCCCTGGAGTAGACTTTGTAATAACACACCTGAGAAATGATAATGGCTGAGACCAGGGTTTCTGTGCATCATAGGGTATTTAGCAGCATCCCTGGCCACCACCCACTCACTTGATGCCAGGAGCAGCCTCTAAGTTGTGACAACTGTAAAGGTCAAGTGGTGGGGGGGATATCCCCCAATTGAGAACCACTAGCTTGGACTAAGTAGGGATAGAAATGGTGAGAGATAAATGGATTTGCAATACATTTTAAAAGCAGAGGCAGGGATGTACTGGCTTTGGCAGCACATATACTAAAAAGCAGAAACAAGGCTAATTAATTATAAGGGGGAAAGGAAAGACATAAGGCAAAAAGAATGGAGCACGAATATCAGTAATCAAAATTCTGATATTACCCTCAATTTTTGTTAGGCTAACACCTAAGTTTTCAGTAGTTTCAGGAAAGTGCTTTCTATGTCAAACCTACTTGGGGCTGTACAAATAACAAGTTACAGAAACTCACTTGGACAATAGTTTGGGCTCTTTTTCTTTAAGTCTATAAAAACTGAATTGTATAGTTGACAGGTAGATAGGTAGATTCATAAAGAAATACACAATTCCCAACATTTTACAGCAAAATTTACGGAAATATTAATTTTCATCCACTGACAGTATTTTGACAGTTTCATTTCAAAATATAGTCATGTGAATTGAAAAAAACAAAAACACCAAAGAAAAATCCCTTCACTTGTGAATTCTTTTCAAAACTAAATTCCTTATTTACTGAGCTCCATAATCAAGGCAAAACCGAGTGTACTGAAATCTGAAAAATGTAAAACTTCAGTAAACCAGATCAAAATAGCCTCAGAGAGAACATTCAGACTAATAGAAAATAGGTAACATCACTGTTGGACCAGAAAATAAGTTAGCCTCTGAGACGCAGTCAAGTAGAGTGGTGATGAGTATGACTTCAGATTCCAGATTGCTCGTGTTCAAATCGCAACCTATTTTCTGGGCATGAGACTAGCAAGTGCACCTCTCTATGTTTCGGACACTGCACCTGCAATGTGCGTGTACCAGCAGAACAGAACCTCCTCCACTCCGCTGCTGGGAGGATTAAATGATCAATATGTACCAAGTGCTTGCACCAGTGCTTGGGACAAAGGAAGCATCATAAACTGTTCGCTATTACCATTGCGTATTATTACTTATTATCTATTATTACTGTTAGTATTACTTTTCCTAGATGAGGTCTTCTGAAATGGTGTCTATGATCAGATCTAAAGTCTATCTGTAAGATCTATATACACTGTACATGGGAAGAGGACCACAGTATAAGACTGGGGGGTGGGGGGAAGCAAGTTATACAACATCATTACTTCAATCTCATTTTGTTTAAAACGCAAACCACATAAAACATGGTTAAGAATACATTTCCCATTGGGTATGAACAGTATTCTAGGGGGAAAGAGCAGGGGCAGAAGATAGGGAAAGATGACTAAGTTTTTATGCTTCTATATTATCGGAATTTCTTCAATATATAATATATTTCTTTTGTAATTTTTTTAAAACAAATAAACATCCATGCTTTCGGTAGTATGAAGAATGACTTTCTAAGTCAAACCTACCAGGTTCTGTAGCAATAATAAAAATTGCAGAAACTCTGTTGGGTAATGGTTTTTAAAAGGCAAAAGATTTATATGATTTGAAGAGAAACCAGAGAATGGGTAATGGTTTTGAAATTAATTGACATTTCCCATATTAAATTAGTGGTTTCGGTTGCCCTTTTTTTTGGTTTTGTTTTGATTTCATTTGGTTTTAATCCATCATCCTACTGTAATTGAAGCAAAACTATAATTTATGAGTTTTTAAGGGATTTCTGTTTTAATCTCACAAAATGGCACCAGGAAATAAGGAATTTAAGCAATCCGCTCTAAGAAGTTGTGAAGGAACTCAAATTTAAATCATTAATTGAAACATTAGTGGTTAATAAACTATTTTTATACTTTGTACTTGATGTCAAAAATCACACTACAATCATCTTAATGGGATAACTTGAAAAAAAAAATTCCAAATGAAATGGTTTAAGCGTGCAGGAGCTACACAGTGTCTGGGTAAGGAAGTGGCCGCAAATAGTATATAATAAATTGCTCCACACATTGCACTACCTGCACATTATTCAATGGAGGAATTCTATATTCTAGTTCCAAAGGCACATTGTCCTAACAGTTCATTTTCTAACTGATTTAAAAACACAGACGTTTGTAAGCTAAATGTGGTGATTTACCAAAATACTTCTATCATTACAAAAAAGACAAATGAATAATAACAAACACTACAAACCAAAAACCTAATACATGAAGCAATACAACAAATACAAAATAAAAGAATAACCACAAGTCTTTAAAAAAAAAAAAAAAAAACCTAAGGATGAACATAAAAGGAGAAATGCAAAATGATTTCCATTCCACGGTCACCTATTAAAGTAAATCCTGTGCCTCTTTATTGCTTCTGGAACAATGGCAGGGCCCAAGTGGCTCCAATGAACTCAGCAGAACACTGCTGAGCACACGCGGGCCTCAGTGACCAGCAGCTGACACGCATCTCTAAAGTTCAGGAGGCAGAGGGCTTACCACCTGCTTCCACACGCGCTGCCACCACACTGAGCAATTAAGAGAAATGTCCCAATCTTAAGCTAACAGGAAATTCAAATTGCCACCATCACTTAAACTATGTACACAAACGAGCATTTCATAGTGAGTTATAGCCTACATAAAGAATATTAACTTTAAGCACAAATTCTAAAAATTTTGGTCCTAAAACAAAGGAAGTGGTAAAAAGATCATCCTGAGCAGCTGCCCAGATCTAATAACCAGTAGCACACAACAGAGGTCATTTTTGAGTGATCTTTTATTTACTACAATTTAGACGTGAAAATCCAAGTAAATGCTTGCTACACTCCTTCCCACAGTGATAAATGAAAAACTTTGAAGAAAGTACTCCCTGTACACATGGAAAGGTAGTACTGCAGGATAGTAAAGTGCAGGGACTCCATAGATGTGGGTTCAAATCCCAGACTCATCACTTACTAGATACAAGCTTGGGCAAGTTCCTTTACCTCTCAGTTTCCTTGTTTATCAAGTGGGGTAAACAGAGGCACTGGGTGGATGAATGACTTAAAACACATCAAGTGCTCAGAATAGTACAGAACACATAACAAATACAAGGCAACACATGACCCGCAACTTTTTTTAGTTTTCTAATTTTAGTTGAGCAAATAGGTCCTGTACTCAGAAATGGTTTTCACAACAGATAATACGTGATCCAAGTGTGCATATTCTATGTGCTTGTCATCTATAAACTGTGAAGAAAGTTTCCAAAGACAAACCCTATCTGCTTCTGGATGAGTGGGATGCAAAAGAATATGGATTTCCTCAGCAAAGTATTTAACAGAAACTTAACATGAGCCACTTGCTTCTTAACAGTTTTCTCCAGCCAGGAAAGGAGGGGGGAGGGGTTATTACTTAAACATCAAAATGTGCCAATGTTTGGAAATATTATAATGCTGACAAAAAATTTACATCTGATTTACAACTATGTTGCCCACACTCCTCGTCAACTCAAGGCTCTACCGGCAAAGCTGTTAAGGTCGGGAAAGGAAAGAGGGGACCCTCTCCATATATTTTTCCACTGTTTCCAAAGTGAACTGCCATAGAAGGATCTCACATTCTTCTACACTCTTCCTAACACAGCATTCACTAGCAGCAGCAGCAGCAGATGGCTTCCAGAAGGGCGAGGACTGAGGGCTCAGCCAGGGTGATGAGGCCCAGCCTACGTGGACCACCATCCATAAATACGGACTTCTGGACTCAAGGAAATGGATATGAGGCCACTGCCCACTCACCTTCTAAAACAGAAACAAAACTGCAGCCACTCAACAAATGCTGTTTGGACAAGTATACTCCTCACACACAAATGTCCAAATTTGAGAGGAAATTATCCTGACCACAGGTTTCTCAAACTCAGCCCTAATAGCATCAGGGCCTGTGAAGGTGATTCCCAGGTATCTAGGAAGGGAAAAGGCGTGGGGCGGGGGGGCTGTCAGAGCTCTACATTCCTAGTCCTAGCCCTAACCAGATGGCACTTGAATCAGCTTTCTATTGGAGTCCCACGTCAGGCTTCCTTTGAATAAATGTTTTACAAGATGATATGAGGCAGTATGATTCTATCACCTCAGCAATAGGTGGTGTGGGGCTGAGGGGCAGTCCAATTCAAGTCCCGTTCTGCTGCTGAGAAACTTTGCATATGTCTACTTCAGTCATCTGTTTCTATAAAGCAGGGATAAACTATGAATGCTATTGTCAGTGTTATGGAAGGAATGATAAATGATTTATAGAGCACATTACAAGCTCCGCTCTTCCCCAGATTGTACTGGTAATGCAGAAACTTCAACAAGAACTACTACAACCACAGAACACTCAGAAACCAATTCCTAGAAACTTCCAAATGTAGAAACCAACTTTAGCACAAATTACTTCAAACACTGGCTTCATGAGAGAAAACTCTGTAATTACTGTCAAAAGAAACGTGAGCAAGAAGTGGTTGAACATCACTGCTGCTATTACAATCAATAAAACAGTTACACATCTCTATGGCATGCTTGACTGATTCCGGTTTTCCAGGTTTAATATTCCCACCATGTAGAAATAGCTTCTTAAACAGAATTCAGGGTAGGATCCTACAACAACATAGCATCGATAAGAAAGAAAATTGGCTTTGGAAAAAGAAGAGAGGTAAACAAAACACAGACTGGATAATCCAACCTTCTATAATGGTTGGTTATAGAAAGCAGTCGTCTCTATTAAAAACAGAAAAGTGCCATTTGAAGAGAAAAAGATGAAAGTGGCAGATGGCGAAAGATTCCAATACCTAGTACATACACAGCACCTCTAATCATCTTCCAGGGAAAAAGTACCAGGTGGCTAAGACGCGACCTTCCTCTTGCACTGAGAACAGGTTCATTCTTTATCTACTTTTAAGCAAATGTAATAGAAAAGGGACAGGTATAAAACAACAGCAATGCAGTATGCATTTTTAAAAAAGGCTTCAATAAGAAAACAATTCTCTTATATAGGGATTTTCATACTACAGAGGGAGCTCTTAAATGTTAGCACATATCAAGGAGTATTTTGCAGACAATGCCAACAAGCCATCCGCTACACAGGGAAATGTGCTCACATCACAGCAGAGTGGTACACGTTACATCGGACATCAAATGGAGAGTGATTAACTCGAATTTCTTTAATCACCTTATTTGCAAATATTTCTAAATCAGAAGTGAGAGTCATTTGCCTGTGACAGTTGAGTGCCTTGAGAAAATATTGACTAATTGATCTTTTAAAGTCACTTGAAAACTCCACTTTTATAATACGCCATTGATAAATACCAGTTATTAACAGCACTTGTTCCTTGAAAACTGCTGATTTTTTTTTAAATTCCTATATACCTAGAGATTACAAGCAGGTTGAAGGTATGCAATTTCATACATGTGTGATTTGTGTTTACAACTGGAAAGTGATGTTTAACACTACATTAATTTAAGAAAAAGGTTTAGAAGTATCTATAGTCTCTAGTTAATGTCTTTTTAAAGGCATAATTTGCTTTTATTTCTAACAAAACATAGCATATATATGTATATGTTATAAAACATACAAGTATATAAAACAGACCATCCTTGCTAGAAGATTGTCAGGATTTTCCAGCTCCAGTGATTCAGCTGAACAAATGTTTTTGAGAATTCGCTATGTGAAAGGCACCACACCAGGTAAATGACTTCAGACTTATGTATTTTCAATGTGACACTAACCTACAATACCCTGTTTTTCTCCAGTGGCTTCTTTACTCCTTTCTTTCCAAGCTTTTTCTTCCACAGGCAGAAAACAACTAATCATAAAACTGAAATGAGTTATTATGAGTTTAAACAGAAGATACCATCGCTGTGAATTTCACTTTTACTGTAAGAAACTAAATGCACAAATAAGCTTTAAGCCCTTATTTGATAACATAAGCCCTTACCTGATGCTTAAATTGAAAAAAATGAATGGACTGTGTTTAACTTACCCAGATACTGACAAAATTTATGACTAATTTATTAAACCAAATTAATTATTTTATGTCTCACAAATGTAAGGTAATTGTTCAAGTCATTAAAAATGGGGTAAAATTTCAACTGCTTGCTGTTCATCTAAAAACAGCAAGGAAGTCATCTTGGTTGATGTACAGTTGGTTACAACATCATGTAGCTATTCCCTTTCTTCCTGGTTTCTTGAAGAAAGGTTATTAAAACTGAAACACTTTCACTTGCCTTTATAGGTAAAGAGGTGAAATTCAAATGCCAAAGGTCAGAGGTCAGAAGTAGTCACATTTTTCTTGCTGTCAGAGATTGACTCTTGGAGGTAGGGTGCAGAAGACCACATTTTAAAAGTCTATACTCAAACTGTAGCATACCGCGTCCCTGCCATATTGGCTTGCTACAGTTCCAACACAGTAGGGTCAGCTATAATCCAAAATAGGCAATAGAGAATAACAGCAAAAACAGACTGCTGACGTGGGCATTTAATTTACTCTTGACTCCCAATGCACCAAACAACTATTCCATCCATGAGATGCTGTGGTAAGCAAAAACAGGATTCCAAATTAGACCCATCAATTTTAGTGTGTGTACTAATATTACGTCAATGATTTGGGGGGTATCAGCTTGTCAACTAAGCAAATCACTGAAGCTTTTCATAAAACAGAATCAGATCTAAAATAACCTGAATTGAGAGTCCATGTGTAAATGTTTTCTTAGATATGAAAAAAAGAAAAAAAAGAAATGAGAATACAGCATTCCAGTCAGACTGCTTTACAACTAGCTACATGGTCACTGGTCTTAGTAGAGCCCTTCTTCTAATAAAGCAACTTTTAATGAGGCTACATCTGCATGTTAGATTTAAGGGAGTGGAGACTCAAAGGAAAGGAGTTCGGGTACATTTTCAATGGCCTAATGAAATATCCTCAGTTTAAATTCTGATTTCTGAACAGGCTGTACATGGGTGTGGCCACTGCCAGGCAGAGATGCTGTCAGAGGCCTTCTGCACCAGGTGGGACACGAGACACTCAGGAAGTCCCTTCAGCCTGGCAGATGTTACAGCCTCGAGTGTGTCTTGAGTGTGCTGGCAGAATATGGTTCTAGGACCACAGTCTTCCATGTCTTCTCCCACCTGAAAGCATCTCACAACTGCCGCCTGCCCCGCGGCAGTCCTGCACAGTTGCCACAGCCTGTGTGTGACATCAAAATTTGCACAACTGGTGTCAGCAGCCTGCAAAAATCCCAGGAACAACAGTGGAGCAATCTTTTAAGGAATGCTGAGGCGCCAAGGTTTTGATGGCACGGAACAAGAACAAGAACATCAAGTCCAAGAGTGATTCAGAAGAATCAGATGCAATGTGAGCAAGGTTTAAGAAGCCCTTCACCCTGGGTGTCCCATTGGCAGCACTAGTGACATACTGAGCCAGATAGTTCTTTGTCTGGGTTGGGGAGGTGGTTATCCTATGCATTACAGGACGTTCAGCAGCACCCATAGCCTGGACCTGCTAGATGCCACTAACACCAAGCAAGCTGTGACAGCCAAAAATGTCTCCAGACATTGTCTTACGTGCCCTGGGGACGAAAGTATCCCCCCTCCCTGAGGACCAGAACACTGCCTTAACCTATTTATTTTGCTTACATTTTCCTTTTTAATGAATACACAAGTGATAGGTTTTTAAAAATTCAAATAAAATCTTAATGAGCTCTTTCAATAAAATTTCTAAGAGATAAACCATTATTGCTATAATTTGCAGCAATTTTTTTCTTAGTGGTATACCAAATGCTTCTTAAAATCGCTGACGTCTTCAGTTCAATGGAATTTAGCCACCCACCATCCTTTCCCTTGTTGTGAAGCCTTCATCCTGACGTCCTTTTAGGGACTTACTTCTTCCCCACTGTGTACAGTTTTAGTAGTACCCAGTTCTTCACTAGCTGCTAGTTCTCTCATCTTCCTTTTGATTCTTTTGAGCTATCCTATATGCTTCTCAAAATGTTCTTGCTTCCTAAGTTAGCCAGAGTTAAGTTTCAGTCTTTCAACCAAAAACCCAACTGAAACAAAGGACCTTCTTTAAGTAAGCCTGACAGAAGACATTTTAGATTATTCCCCTGCCAGAGAATTCACCAACTTAGTAAAAATGTTATTGTTCCCTCACCACTTGCCACATATAGGCAGAGTGACTGGGGTATAGATGAAACCAGAATTGCTGAAATAGTATGATGGCTCCTGGGGATTCATTGTACTCTTCTCTCTTTTTCAGCGTGCTTTAAAATGTCCATAATAAATAATAAATATTCTGTAGGGAAAAAAAATATGATTTCCAAAGTCCTTTTTGCACAAATTTGGCTCCTTACATGTATATGTGCCTATGTGCCACTCTTAAGTGCTTGAGAACTCGTCTACCATCATGTGGGCACCCGGAGAGCAAGGTAAGACTAGTGAGCAGCATGTACACAAGTGACAGGACAATGGCACAAAGGACCATTCTCTAACACTGCGTACAAAGCTTTATTCAATCAAGGCAACAGATACAATAATGTATTAAATGCTTCATGACTCCAAACACTTGCTTTTAAAAGACTACCAAAAGAGGTGCCTGGGTGGCTCAGTCGGGTAAGCGTCTGCCTTTGACTCAGGTCATGATCCCAGAGTCCTGGGATCGAGCCCCACATCGGGCTCCCTGCTTAGTGGGTAGCCTGCTTCTCCCTCTGCCCCTTCCCCCTGCTTGTGCTTTCTCTCTCTCTCTCTCAAATAAAATCTTTTTAATAAATAAATAAAATAAAAAAGACTACACATAGAACTCTCTTAATGTGGGGCTCCTGGGTGGCTCAGTCGGTTAAGCATCTGACTCTTGATTTTGGCTCGTGTCTTGATCTCAGGGTCGTGAGATCAAGCCCCACCTCGGGCAGCCTGCTTAAGATTCTCTCGCTCCCTCTCCCTCTGCCTACCCCAACCCATGTGCTCTCTCTCTCTCTCTCAAAAAAGAATTTTTTTCTTAATGCTTTTCCTAAAATTTCTTCTCCAGTAGAAAGGAAAAAAAAAAAAAAACGGCTAATTGATTCTACTAAGAACTATCATATAGATGAACACACACTTTTTGCCAAGATTTGGCAGCTGGAAGTTTTCATGAAGAAAGCGTCAAACATAATTTTTTTTTAAGAAAAAATAATAAAAAGGTTTTACTACCCTCCGCTCTCCTTAAAGGTGACAGAAAATAAATTCCTTATCAATAGTCATTTGTCCAGTTTACAGTGAGGCTGCCAACCTCAGTCCACATGAGGTATGAAATTGGATCTCACTGGCATCTTTTATTCATCTCATGTGCCCTTCAACCTTCCATAGACCAAGTCAGAGCAAATGAGAGTTTAATAATGAAGGGGAAAAAAAACCTACAAAAACAAAACCAAACACCACAGTAAGGAGTTATTGTAACCAAAAGCCTGTACCATATGGGGAGAAAGGAAGACAAAAATCCTATGTGAAGTATAATAAGCAAAGTAAATATGAGCATCTAACCAAAAAAAGCCTTATTAAAATAAAATCCAATTAAAAATAATAAAATTTCAAAGACAAGAAATTCTACCATAATGTATCGATTTTCTTTGCTTCTTAATGAAAATGGTCTGAAATTTTTTGAATATTTAAACTTCACTCTCTAATTATACACTCCATCAACCTAACCCAATTAAGTAATTATAAAGTGCTGTGTAAGAAAGTATTGAAATACACACAGACCCTTTTAGCAGTACTAATTACATCTTGATTTTTTTTTAAAACCCTAAGCCATGAGCCTTCCCTATTTCCCGAAAAAACGGTGGTCTTAATCTAAAACTCATATCCTGTTCCACACATTCCAAGCAAATCAGAGATAGCTCAGCACTTCGTCAAAGGGAAAGAAATATTAGAGAACATTTTCAAACCCCTCAGTTGAGAAATAAAATCTTGAAGGCCCAAAGAGGTTAAATTACATGTTGAAGGTCCTGTGGTCAGTGAAGACTAGAATCCAATCCAAAGACTCTTTACATTAAGCTCTCTCAAACAAAATAGTTAAGCAGTCCAAAATAAAAACAAATACATACTAGGCATCTACATGTGGTAGGCATGTGCCTAGTATTCACAGCAGGAAGACATTCACATGATTATATAATAAAACTCTGTGCTATATGCAAATTTCAGAAATAGCACAGATGGGAAGCACTTGACTCTATCTTGGATTAAAATGTATTCACATATTTTCATGAATAAGTATATACTTTAAATCTTTAAAAGTAGTATTTTTTACCAAATAAATATTATCATGCTGTTTTGAACGCTGCTTTTCTTCAATTTATGGTCTTTCCACATCTTTCTGAATCAGCACATAAAGATCTACCTGTCTAGTATTCCATTGTAGGTATGTATCCTAATTCATTCATCCAGTCCCCATAATGGGCATTTGGATTGCTTCTGTTTTCTACT
The DNA here is from genome assembly GCF_009762305.2 of Zalophus californianus. NCBI lineage: Eukaryota > Metazoa > Chordata > Mammalia > Carnivora > Otariidae > Zalophus > Zalophus californianus. The sequence continues at coordinate 86,594,396 of NC_045606.1, forward strand.
ATTACAAAAACACTTCAGTGAACATTCTCTCAGCTGTCAGTAGTATTAGTAATGACAATAATTGCATAGATGTACAAAAGACTAAAATGTTCAAAAATGGAACAAAAGTATGGAGGATTTTGATTTTCCAACCTTACATATTTCTGCAATGTCTTCAGCTTAAGTGAGTACATTACTAATTAGTGCTAGTTAGTGTCAATATGGACTTTAAGTCAAACCTGACATTCATCATTAGCTACAATATTGTAAGCCTTAACACCCATTGTAGACTATACAATTTTCAATCATAAACACATATGTTGGAAGAAACTTGCCTAAGAAATGCCTGGAGAATCCTCAAGAACTACTTCTCACATAGTAAGAAACTTCTCAGTAATCATGCAGCTAAGAACCTCACAAGAGATACACTGGTCACAATCAAGTGTGGGAAGAGCATGACATCGGGCTTTCATAAGCACAGTCCAAAACTAAAAATGGCCACATTCTTATACTCAACACATTCTGAAGTGCAGCCAAATGCAAATAATGAGTCTCATTACAATCATCCCTCTCCAAAAATGTTTTGTAATTAGGATAAGAGGCCACCAAAATCTCTCTCAGATACCACAAAACTCACCGTTTCTGATTTTCAGACTCTTTCCTGGCTTGCTCCAATGCCAGCTCCTCAGCCACTCTTCTCTTCAGTTCTTCATCAGAAACTAGGATCAATAAAGAGTGGAAGGAGATAAAATCAGTGATTTTTTTTTTTAAGGTTTTATTTATTTGCTAGAGAGAGAGAGAGAGAGAGCGCGCGTGGGCAAGAAAGAGTGAGTGAAAGCATAAGCAGGGGGAGCGGCAGGCAGAGGGAGAAGAAGACTCCCCGCTGAGCAGGGAGCCCGATGAAGGACTTGAACCCAGGACCCTGGGATCATGACCTGAGCCGAAAGTAGACGCTTAACGACTGAGCCACCCAGGTGTCCCCAATCAGTGATTTCTTAAAAAACAAAAGCAAGAAAACACTCCAGAAAACAAAGCTGAGACTAGATCTTAATGGGCAAAGTTCTGCCAGCTGGTCAGCGCCTCCTTGGAACTACCTAAGCACTGTAGAAAAGACCAATTAGTGCACTTCAGGAGTAATTTAATCAAAAGTTCCCTGGTGACCTAGAAATTTCCACACCTGCCAAAATGTATAATAAACTCAAGGAGCTGCTTACCACCCAGTGGGGACTGAGCCATTAAGTACAAATTCTTTAAAATGATGTCCTATCATTAAAGTCAGACAATCATGTATAAGGGGAGGAGAGGCTGTAAGAGAGAGATTTCAGAATGGAAAATGACACCAAAACATTCTCATTTTGATAATTAAACACTTTAATTTTTTTTTTTAGTAGGCTCCACGCCCAGTGTGAAGCCCAATATGGGGCTTGAGCTCACAACCCTGAGATCAAGACCCGAGTCAAGATCAAGAGTCAAGACACTTAACCAACTGAGCCACCCAGGTGCCCTATATAATCAAACACTTTAAAAAACATTTCTGACAGTAAATCATTTGTATTTACATTCATTTTTCCATGATTTATAAAAAAAGGACATTTATGATTCATAAACATTTTAAAACCATATTTTTTGGAAAATATGTCATTCAACATCAAATGCCAACAATTGGAGAGAAACATGGAAAAGTGCTGAGAAGACAGCTGGAGCTTTCTAAATACCTGGTGACCTGATCTGAAACATCTGGTCTTTCCAATTGGAAAATGTACATGTTTTGTAAAGATTCTTACAGCTATGATAGCAAATAAAATAGACAAATTTTATATATTCCTTAAGAGCCTTTCATAAGAAATAAGCAGAGACTATTTCTGCTTTACTAGGAACCCACTACCTAAAATCATGACCAAGAAAGCACCAGAAAAACTTGGGAAGATCTAGGAATACACACAGTACTTAAGAAGTACTTCAAATGGTGGAGCCTATCAGGTGGAAAACTAGGTGGACACTTTACTTGATGATCTCCATGTTATAAGGGCCTTACCTCAGGGCATATGCAAAAACTGAATTACAATGGGATATGAAAAACCTTTTTAAAATTTAGCTGACATGTAAAAAATAAATAAATATAAATAAATAAATAAAATTTAGCTGACATTAATCATCAAGACAGTATGGTACTGGCACAAAAACAGATACATAGATCAATGGAACAGAATAGAGTCCAGAAATGGACCCTCAACTCTATGGTCAACTAATCTTCGACAAAGCAGAAAAGAATGTCCACTGGAGAAAAGACAGTCTCTTCAACAAATGGTGTTGGGAAAATTGGACAGCCACATGCAGAAGAATGAAACTGGACCATTTCCTTACACCACACACACAAAAATAGACTCAAAATGGATGAAAGACCTAAATGTGAGACAGGAGTCCATCAAAATCCCAGAGGAGAACACAGGCAGCAACCTCTTTGACCTCAGCCGCAGCAACTTCTTCCTAGAAACATCACCAAAGGCAAGGGAAGCAAGGGCAAAAATGAACTGTTGGAACTTCATCAAGACAATAAGCTTTTGCACAGCAAAGGAAACAGTCAACAAAACCAAGACAGCCGACAGAATGGGAGAAGATATTTGCAAATGACTTATCAGATAAAGGGCTAGTATCCAAAAGCTATAAAGAACTTATCAAAAATCAATACCCAAAGAATAATCCAATCAAGAAATGGGCAAAGACACGAACAGACATTTTTCCAAAGAAGACATCCAAATGGTCAACAGACGCACGAAAAAGTGCTCAACATCATTCGGCATCAGGGAAATCCATATCAAAACCTCAATGAGATATCACCTCACACCAGTCAGAATGGCCAAAATTAACAAGTCAGGAAACAACAGATGTTGACAGGGATGTGGAGAAAGGGGAACCCTCCTACACTGTTGGTGGAAATGCAAGCTGGTGCAGCCACTCCTCTGGAAAACGGTATGGAGGTTCCTCAAAAAGTCAAAAATAGAGCTACCCTACAACCCAGCAATTGCACTACTGGGTATTTACTGCAAAGATACAAATGTAGTGATCCAAAGGGGTATGTGCACCCCAATGTTTATAGCAGCAATGTCCACAATAGCCAAACTATGGAAACAGCCAAGATGTTCATCAACAGATGAATGGATAAAGAAGATGTGGTGTGTGTGTGTGTGTGTACGTATATATACATACACGTACACACACAATGGAATATTATGCAGCCATCAAAAAAAAACCACACGAAATCTTGCCATTTGCAACAACGTGGATGAACTAGAGGGTATTATGCTAAGCTAAATAAGTCCATCAGAGAAAGACAAGTACCATTATGATCTCACTGATATGAGGACTTCTTAATCTCAGGAAATAAACTGAGGGTTGCTGGAGTGGTGGGAGTGAGAGGGATGGGTGGCTGGGTGATGGACATTGGGGAGGGTATATGCTATGGTAAGCGCTGTGAACTGTGTAAGATTGATGAATCACAGACCTGTACCTCTGAAACAAATAATACATTATATGTTTAAAAAAAAAAAAGAAGATCGTAGGAAGGGAAAAATGAAGGGGGGGAATCGGAGGGGGAGACGAACCATGAGAGACTATGGACTCTGAGAAACAAACTGAGGGTTTTAGAGGGGAGGGGGGTGGGGGGGTGGGTTAGCCTGGTGATGGGTATTAAGGAGGGCATGTATTGAATGGAGCACTGGGTGTTACACGCAAACAATGAATCATGGAACACTACATGAAAAACTAATGATGTAATGTATGATAACATAATAAAATAAAATTTAAAAAAATAAAAAATAAAATTTAGCTGACACTGGGTAATAACAATGAAGATATAGGAAATGTCATAAGGACATGTTCTCTTAGGTGTGGATTATCAGAAAACAAGAACAGCACCAAAGGACACCATCAAGGTGAAAAGACAAGCCACAGAATGGGAGAAAATTCTGGCAAATCATATAGCTGACAGGAGACTTGTATCCAAAATAAACAAAAAGACAACAAAATTAAAAATGGGCAAAGGACAGAAACAGGTATTTCTCTAAAAAAGATAATACAAGTGGCCAATAAGCACATACATGAAACATGGCTCAACGGCATTCATCATCAGGCAAACACAAATCAAAACCATGATGATACACCAATTCAAACCTAGTAAAATCAAAAAGACAAGCATTAGCAAGTGTTGGTGAGAATGTGAAGAAATTGGAACCTTGATACATTGCTGGTGGGAATGTAAAATAATGGGGCTACCACAGAACACACTTTGGCAGTTCCTCAAAATGCTAAACACAGCTGCCATGTGATCTAGCAATTCCACATTTAGGTACTGTATATACTCAAGAGAATTGAAAATATTTACGGCAGCATTATTCGCAATACCCCAAACATGAAAACAACCTAAATGCCCAACCACTGATGAATAAACAAAATATATATCCATCTCAATACAGCTGTAAAAAAGAAAAAAGAAAATAATATAAAAACAGAATAATGGACAAGGAATCAGAGAAAAGAATAAATACTAATTGATGTCTAATCCAAGCTTGGCCACCAACAATCTGGAGGACCTGGGACAAAAGTTACTAGCCTCTCTGTACAGTTTTCCTCAAAAGGCTGTTCTCAACTGGACGTTCTCCAGGGTCCCTTTGACCTATATACCATGCTGCTGTTTGTCTCCTACTTCATAGTCTATAATATGAGAAAGATACAAGTCTCGGCTTTGAAAAGGTCACATAAAATCAAGAAAAAAACTAGCACAGAGAATTCTGTCTGCATTCAGGCAAATCTTAAAGATTTTTTCAGTAGTAAAGGTTTAAAATAATACAAACACCAGCAGAGATGTTACAGACGTAATAGCCCAGCAAAGAGTCCAAACAGTCTTTGTTTTTCCATCAGCTAGACTTTGGATCAATCAGGTAACCTACCTGAGTTTTGATTTTCTCATCCAAAACCAGGACCTGCTGGGTTACATGGGGGTCAGCTGGCCACGAAGTTCTAGACTATGCACTCCACAGGGTGATAATTTTCACATTTTCAGCTACTTCTCATAAACAAGCAAAACAACATCACACTACATTTTTTCAAGTTGTTCACAGCTGGTAGCTCTAATTAGTAGCAAAAACTGAAACAAATATTTAACCCAACTAATACTACACAAACTATACTCTTAAATTTCCCATACCAGGCAGAATCTACAGAGTGACACTGATATGTACAATCACACCGCTTCCCCCTGGATTTTTTCAAATGACCACAGCAACATTTTTCTCAGGCAAAATTCATTCAAAGTCTCAATCACAATTCAAATGAATTTCATTCCAACAATTAGAACTAGGCTTCAGTGAAAGAAACCTCAGCATACTAGCTCTTAGTATGCAGAAATGGGATCAGTTTTCTAAGTGAGCTAATAAGTCTCCAGGTCTTCATGGTGCATTTTATGCCGCCTATTAGGGGCTTCCAACTCCGGGAAAAGCCAAAGTCAGCAGAGAGCTTTTTATGATGATGTGATAAACCTAAAATGGAACAGTAAGGACTCCATTACCAAATGGCGACCAGCTGGGAAGTTGGGAAGGAAGCCATGCAGGAGAGACCGCAGAGAAGGAGGTGTGGCTTCAAGGCCTGTCCCCTTTCTCTATACCAACCTGCCTACCCTGTCAGCCCCAGCACCTGCCAGGGATGAGGTGAGAAACGGATGGAGGTCACTGGTGATGTCATCTAGGTAGGCTACAACAGAGAGGTGGGAGTGAGAAAGCACCACAGAGCGATGCAAAGAGCCAGAAACTCCTGAAGCCACTGAAGAAGACGTGCCCAAGGGACCAACTGGTTGACATCATGTTTTGTCAGTAAAGAGACTAAAGCACAGCTGTCTTTCTAACGCCCCAGCTATTTCTGGAAAAGAAAAAAGAAAAAAAATACAATTTTGGGTCTCACGTCCAAGGTCACAGCTGAAAAAGTAATTACCTTAGCTACAAGTGAGAATTTAAAATAACAAAAGATAAAACATGACCTAGCATAAAGAGTTTAAAATCTAAAATAGCAAATCAAAGCCAAGGCAGGGAAATAAACCAGTGTAGTAATGGGTTTTGAGCAAATCTAAGTTTCATGTTATTTGTTTTTAAATCAATAGAATACAGAAAGCAACAATATATTATTTCTTCTGATGGGTTTGGTCCAAAGCACAGAAGGGAAAAAGATATAACATGTGGAGACCACTATTTAAAATGGCCTTTCCGAAAACATTCTTTTCAGCTCTCAGGATCTGAACATTTTCTCAAATAAAACTGTTATTAAATTAAAAGGTCAGTGTTTCAGGATGGGCTACTTTAAGAGAAGCTCAGGAAAGGCCAACCTTGCCTATTAGCACACTGAGTTTCCAAGTAGATCTTTAGGGACTGGCAAAGTTTGTGAAATGACAAAAAGTAAAAAAGAGAAATGTTCAAGCCGTATAAATCAGATTTGCCATGGAAATCTGCAAACCTATTTCAAGCTCAGTAAGTACGCTTCCACAGCTTTTACATACATACAACCCTTTCCTTTTAAAATGTGTTAAGACAAAAGGGTATTTTCTTCACATACTTGAATCCTATACTTCTAAAAAGTCTTCTCAAAAACCATTTTATTGTCTTTCTCAATGGCAAATGTATCTTAACATACACAAACACTGGCATTTTCTCAATTCGTTGTAGATGATACAACACTGACCATAAAAGATGTGAAAAAAACACCAAGTATTTCAATTGCTTGGTTATAGCAAGTCTGGCCCTATCTTTAAAACTATTATTTTTTAAGATTTTATTTACTTATTTGAGAAAAAGAGAGAGAGCACAAAGAGGGAGAGGGAACAGCAGACTCCCCGTGGAGCAGAGAGCCCAACGTGAGGCTCGACCCCAGGACCCTGAGATCATGACCCGAGTCAAAGGCAGACGCTTCACTGACTGAGCCACCCAGGTGCCCCTGTAAAACTATTATTGAAAATAATAAATACTTGGGGGTACCTGGGTGGCTCAGTCGTTAAGCATCTGCCTTCGGCTCAGGTCATGATCCCAGGGTCCTGGGATCGAGCCCCGCATCGAGCTCCCTGCTCTGCGGGAAGCCTGCTTCTCCCTCTCCCACTCCCCCTGCTTGTGTTCCCTCTCTCGCTGTCTCTCTATCAAATAAATAAAGTCTTTAAAAATAATAATAATAATAATAATAAATACTTGTATGGTTGAAAGCAGCTCATGATTCCTAACAAATCTGTTTTGTTTTGAGTGAACAACCTTCTAAACAAATGTTTTGGTTAGTCCACTAATTCTTTACTGACTGCCTAGCAATCTTTTACTCCTCTTGGCCACATTCTAAATTTCTAAGAATTTAAATTCTTCAGAAATTCTAAGAATGTGAATTTCTCATTTGGGTTCATGATCAAATAAGAAACTCCTACTTATTATAGATCCTAGTTTTCTTAGGAATAGAATACCATGGTCTTAATTCTCAGAGAAAGTGCAGCATAAATTCATTATGCCTCACCTGCCTTCTACGTTATATGACTTACGTCCAAATTCCATTTTCAGGAACTTGGTAAACTAGAGGGAGACAAGGAAGGAAGAGGTGAGAAGAGAGAGTCACTATATTCAAGATAGTTCCTTGAATGGAGAACAGGAAGGACTCCAAATGATGGAAGAACTTTATGAATGCCTCATCATCTATGAAAAAACAAAAAACTGAAACTGCAACTATGCTTCAAAATTTATATAGACTCCCTGAACCTCAGGGCACGTATCAATGTGCTTTGTAACAAGGACATGACTATGACTTTCCCTTCCCTTCATTTTCCTTGCAACATCCTTACACTATAATTCCCTCCCCAATTACAGTATTTCTTAAACAATCTCCAAAAGTTACTTAATAAAAATGATGGCTTGCCTCAGCAAAATGTCAGGTCCTCTGGGATTTTTTTCTTTACTCCACTTCTCTTTCCGGTTTTACCATTTGCTGATACATGCCATGTCCAATTTTATAAAGCCTATTATTTTCATATGCTAGTTTAAAAGCACTGAAGAGAAACTATGAAGATCTACTCTAAGAGGAACATTCGTGTATGTAACTGCATAACACAAGCAGCAGATTTTAGAAAAAGACCGAGGCTCTGCCAGGATTGAGACAGTTTGAGCCCCAGCTTATACCAGAAGACAAAGCCAAATTAAATTTTCAGCTCTGTAAAAATATCCATTAATCTTATAATTTCAATAAATTCATTAAAGAAAAAGAGCACTGATTGTTTTAAATAGAAGAGTGGAAGCATCCACGCAATCAATGAAATACAGCACACAGTATATTGGAACTCAATGACTCACAGCATGGGATGCAGGATAAATCCTGTCCAGCTCTTTATCTTACAAAAGGTACGGGGTTTGACTGGGAGAAGAGTCAAAAGATGACACGGACAAATCTCTGAGGTTAGAAAGAAACATGTAATGGTTTGCCATTATCCATTTGTGGCACCATTTACCTGGCAGACAAATAAACCTGATTTAAACATACACACACACACAGAGGAGTATATTAAGTATGATGTTCAGCTGACAGTTACATTCACTATCACCCAAGTATAATGTATCTTAAGACTGCCTTCAAAAAAACCGCTGTCTGCCCAGATACCTGACAGAGCAATTGAGGCTACCTATACGTTACAGTTAATGACAGTGTTAGAAGGAAAATCCTTAAATGCACATTCATAACCATAAATATTGAATCAGAAGGCACAGTGGTAACAGAGTGTGGCAACCTAAACATTAGCAGCATCAAGTTAATGGTTTATTTCGTTGTATTACTGCTCCATCAGGATTTATATACCTTTGTAAATTTCTAATTTGAATGGCATAATATGTAAATAATGTTCATTTTATTGTTTGCTTCACAACCAGCACTCATGGAAACCGGCTCCACGTTCCATTCTATGGGAAAACACACATCAATACCAGGCCGCAGACGCCGTAGAACGACAGACAAGCTCATCAGTCACATGCTACGGTTTCCACATTTTTAAGTAGGTAATTCATAAAACCAGTATTGAGAATCAGATACATCTAGTATTTCATGTCTCAATATCCTGAATAATAGTTGTAAGACCTCACAAAGCCTCAAGGAAAATAAGATCTATAATTTAAATTAAAAAATAATAATTACCTCTGGATATTGCTTTTTGATGCATAGCTTAATTTTTTTTGTTTCATAAATGGATGTGTTTTGTTCACTGGGGATAAAACTATAAATTATAACAGCATTACATCTCCAAGCCCAAACCTGTTTACATTTCGTTCTGGTAGTCCTGAGTGTGGCTCTACTCAAACACTTCTTGGGCAAGACCGAAGAAATGCAAAGAGGACCAAGCTGGAAACCAAGGGGGGGTTCCCTTTTAGTCTAGGCTTTGCCACAATTTGTTTTTGTGATTTTGCTCAAAAACACACCATTGCTCTAGGCCATGGATAGTTCATCTGTAAACTTGAGGGCCCAAACTAGAAAATCTCTAAAAGCTAAAAGCCCTTCCCCTGAAACACAGGTTAAATGGGAACCTCATGGAACTGAATTCATGCTTGAGCCTCCACATCCCCTAAAAGCCCACTAAAATGAAGGTAAAGGAATAAAACAGTACATCACTGGCAACATATATGTTCAGTTGCTTGAAGTGACACCACTCATTTGCAGACATGGTCTATCAGATACCCACCCAGCAAACTACCAAAAACAGCCTCTAGGCTTCACAGACAATGCAAAAATAAAAGGGGGAGAGGCAACAGGGGAAGGAGCAATATTGTGTAGGCTATGACAGACGTTCAATAGGGACATATTAACTGTTTGATTCATATAACCAAACATCAGTCATTATATAAAATAAGTCATCAACTTCTGAGGTAGTTTGGGAAGATTTAGAAGAAACATACACACTGTAAAATCACATACAATGAAAGTAAAAAGTGCAACAGCTACCCAAAAACTAAATTCAAGACAAGCTTCCCTCCCTCCAGCCCCCATCCCCCACCACACCACAGCCACCATCACCAGGCTTCTGCTCCTGGACCCTCCTTTCAGAAAATCTGGAGCCAGGGTGGCTCCAGTTGGTTGAGCCTCGACTCTTGATTTCAGCTCAGGTCATGATCTCAAGGTTGGGGGACTGAGCCCCATGTCTGGCTCCACACTCAGCAGGGAGTCTGCTTCTCTCCCTCTCCCTCTGCCCCTCCCCCAAAACAACTCTGGAGCCACCACTACTGACAGTATAGTATTTATAAAGGTGAGAAGGATGGGTATTCATTATAAACTTACTGTACTAGCCATAGGTTTCAATGTTTAAGCTCTTCTATGGCCAACCATATGAACTTATTTTTGTTTAATTATTTTCTTCCAAATCAAGTGACCCCTAGGAATAACACAAACTGGGGAATCCATCAATTCACTAGGTAGTAAATTCTCATTGCCTTAAGGCATATGGTCCCTACCATTAGAGACTGTAGTCTGAGTTAGTAAAATTGTGCTCTTGTGGTTTATTATTAAGAAAGCCTACCAAGGCTGGCTGCAGTCATGGAGTGCTTCATGAAGGAGGTGGGACATAAGCAAGGACCTACATTAGAAATGGAAAGGAACCCCAACAAAGCCTGTTTGTAGGAAGAAAAAAATAGAAGGGTAAATTCCGCTCAATTGTGAGAAGGCTTGGAAACCAAGCAGAAGTTTGGATAAAAACATTAAGAAATAGGGCACCAAGAACAGCTGTTAAAATACGGAAATAATGCAGGGTGCCTGGGTGGCTCAGTCAGTTAAGCATCTGCCTTCGGGTCAGGTCGTGATCTCAGAGTCCTGGGATGAGCCCAGAGAGGGCTTCCTGCACAGCAGGGAGTCGGCTTCGCCCTCTGCCCCTCCCCACCCCCTCCCCCTCTACTCCTGCTCTCTCTCCCTCACTTTCTCTCTCTCAAATAAAATCTTAAAAAAAAAAAAAAAATACAGAAGTAACGCAATCAAACAGTGTTACAGGAAACTTACTCTGGCACAGGTTTGCAGACAAACAGGATGCGGAAAGCATAAGGCAAGGAATGAGTGGCTCTCAAAGGGTAGATTCACCTTCCATGGCCCCATTTCTCTCCCCTCCCACGGAGCTGCAGCACCAGGAACTTGTTAGAAATGCAAATATTTCAGCCCCACCCCAGACCTATAAATCAACGGGGTGGGGGGGGGTGCGCGGGGAAACATTCTGTGTGTTAACAAGCCCTCCAGGTGATCCTGATGGTCGTTCAAACTTGAGATGGGGTGATGAACACCTCAGCTTAGGTTACTGGCCATAAAGACACCGTGGAAGATACAGAACTTTCATGGGAAAAACTGATCCTCTGTGACTGAGAGAAGAGGGAGAAAGAAGTCAAAGGTGCACCCAGATGCCAGAAAATTAATACCCATGATGGTCAATTAAGAAGTAGAGGCTGTCTGGGCAAGAAGGATAATGAGTTCCATTTCAGAGATAGTCAATTGAAAGTAACGGTAGAATCACCACATGGAATTGTAAGCAATTAGATATTTGAACCTGAAATTCAGATTTGATTTGCGACTTGGCTGGAAATGCTGATTTGGGAATGACTATTACAGATCTGAGCTCAGTGAATTCTGGAAAAAAATTGTGTAAAGAGAAAAAGTAGAAGGCTAAGGAATAGGCCTTAAAAATACATCAGAAGAAGGAAGGGGGGGGGCAAAAGAAGAACAAACACCATTAGGGGCAAAGAAGAAATGGAACAGAAAGGAAGAAATGAACCAAGATACCATGTGCACAAATGATAGAGATTTCATCTCTTGGCCAATTCCAATCAACTGGCAGTAACTGTTTGGGGTGCTGTGTGCGGGAGGACTCCATAGCCAATTCCAGGTTCAGTGAGTTATATCTACCCTGGGCACTGGAGGAAGATCTGGCAGCATGGCTAACAATTACCTATTATCCCATGGAGTGCACGGAAATTGGATAATGTGGGCATCCGGAAACCAGTGGGAAGAGAGCAACCGAAGGCAGCAATTACAGGCCTCTCTTCAACAAGTTTAGAAATAAAACAAGAACGAGGTGGAAGATTTATAAATAAAAGATGACTTTCACAGAAATTGGCAATCTGTGCGTGTTTGAAAGGCAGCCATAATGAATAATCTGTAACTAAACTGTAAGAGACTGATGAATGCTAGTTGTTGTTTCTCCAGAGTAGATTAGCAAATACAGTGTATACGTTACTCATAAGGATCTGGTTGTTTAATGTACAGTAATGAAGCCCAACTAAAATTTATCTATTATATCCCAGTCCACTTTCCTCATTACCACCCTGTTGCAAAGTTCACAGTGCAATTTTTAAAGTACATTTTATAACAGTGAAACAGAATGGACAAGCCCACTTCATGTGCTAAAAAGCTTTAACCAAGACTAATGTCCTTCTCTAAATAATTTGCTTTGGTAAATATAAAGTCAAATACCACTCCAACACTTAGAATCATAAATCAATCTTCCCTCTTCCTATTGTTATGAACTAGTGTGTGCTTTTTAGCAAGAAAAACTGTATTTTATTCAAAAATCCATTAATCACTAATAAGTTATTAAATAACAAACAAAATAATAAATAGGATATTTAGTTCTTTAAACTCTGACCAACATTTTTTCTAAGGGAGTCTTTAAATTTGTCTTTGCATGTAATCAAAGCCCAAGAAAACAAGAAGACTCAAAGTCTGAAAATAAAATCTACCTTCTAATCTACCTAACTGCCTACAGCTCTGGGAAATGTCAACTGATCCCAATCTCAAGACTTTTGTTCCCTTGAATTAAAATAAAATTTCTGACCCAATTATGGCCCCTTTGAGAAGGAAGAAAACAAAACTACAGAGTCCTGTTTTAGATACAGGCCCACTACTAGACAGTAGAAACAGTAAGGGACCACAGACAGACCTCTGGGCTCCAGTGCCTTCATTGATAGCCCATCAAGTGTAAGATGCCAAAAAGGGCCTATTTAACAGAGGAGCTAACCACTACAGAACAATGGCCTCTCCTGGGAAGTTTTTAAAAAAGCAATTCAGATTTAACACCCACGCTTAATTCATATTTTATTTATGGTACTTCAAATATATTAAAACTGAGACATCGGTATTATATTTTTCATTAAGCTGTAGTGCAATATCCTGAGCTTTTTTTTTTATTTAGTTCACATTGTGATAATTAGATCAGCCTCTTTTTTGAAGTAAAATTGTATCTATAGCCCTGTTACTTTTTCCTTCATCTAAAGTAACAAATCTCCACTTATTGTTCAGAAAACAGAATTTCAATGTAGTCATCATCTCTAGTAAAGCAAAAATACTACTCCGTGAAGCATTATGGAAGCTGTGAATCAGCTGATCACAGCTGATTTCACCATCTTTAAGACACAAGACTGTGGGGGCGCCTGGGTGGCTCAGTCAGTTAAGCCTCCAGCTCTTGATTTCGGCTCAGGTCATGATCTCACGGCGGTGGGACGGAGCCCCATGTCGGGCTCCACACTGGCTATGGAGTGTACTTAAGATTCTCTCCCTCTGCCCCTCCCCTCCTTCTCTATCCCTCTGTCTCTCTCTCTCTCCCCCTCCAAAAAAAAAAAAAAAAAGACATAAGACTGTACAAAGGGATGTCCATACCAAAGGCCTTGTCCTGTTTTTAAGTCCAAGAATGTACTTAACCTTTTTCCTCTAGGAGTATAATAAATTACCCACAGTAAAGTTAGACTGAGCAGAAAATAGTAAAACCATTTATTGTGATTATATATTTATTATGATTATATATTCCTAACGATCCACAAATTTCCTGAATACCAGTGTTATATAGAGAAAGGCAGTAGAACACTTCTCTTTCAGTAACATTTCATTTTGTAACCTACACCAGGTGCTATGTAAGGTTTCAGGATGTAAACCTTTTAGAATACCTGCGGCTATCCAAGACAGTAATGAAAACAGATGCTTTCTTGAGACAAGCGGTTTTCACCCTTATCAGACACAACACTGCTTTCTTTCAGCAAACATTTTGTAACATGCCCTTCGCTATCTTGAAAATAGACAATAATCTGACACAAAAATTTTTAATCAGTATAATACCCTAAGTGTTCTATTTTTAAAAAAGACACTAATTTTTAATAAAATAGTGGCTTTTTACTATGTAAATGCTCAAACCTAAACACACTAGAAGATGTAACAGCCTCAATCTTGAGCTTATATATTAAGTCACCACAAATGCAACAGCTACAACTCTTGCGACCCAGGAGCTGCATTCTTGGAAAATTTGCTATATCTTAAAACCATGCAGAACAGACTGTCTCCTTATATATTAAGTTCTGGGCTGAGTAAGCAGGTTTTCAACTGCATAAATTTCTGATGGGACATTCAGAAAATTGAGGGCACAGGACAATTAATTCTTCAAGGGACAGAACTCTCCCGGGCATTGCAAGACCTCTAGATCCCTGCCCACACCACTAAACACCAGGAGCTCCACTACAAATTTCTAAAATGCCCACCTGGAAGCAGTGCTGCCCCACCACTGAGCACCACTGTTTTAGACTAAGCTAAAATATTCACCCTGGTACAAGAAAAACATGGGAAACCTAACCACTTTATGGTTTGTATGACCACTGATAGTCGCAAATAATGCACTGATAGTAATACGGCATTTTCAAACACCGATAAAAATTTGGAGGGGGCTGCAAAATGCCTTCCCCCAATGTGAGCTCTGCTCCAAGGTGCCCAATATTACTAGCTTCCTCTCTCTCTCCACTCACTAAAATCACATTTGCCCAGTCCCATTCTTTTAGATCCCCTTGGTTTTCCTTCAGGTATCCAAAACCAATTTCTGCTAATCATTGACTTGTCTTTTTTCTCCCCTGATGCCTCAAGATGAGTCCTCAAAGGATGAGGGCTCCATCTGGAATTCAATGGAAATCGAAGGTGGGTACAAATGGCAGCCTAAAGACTGCAGCTTGCTTGTCATACCTCCAGAATACACACAGATACACGTGATATGCATCCACCCACAAACTGTTCTAATGTTTTCATTATTAAGCCCTCACAGACATTTTCAGGTTAATGTCTTTAAGAGAATAATTTCCCAAACATAACACACTTACCATCAACACTATCTACATCTGATGATTCTTGGCCAATTAAAGCTCAATGTTTCATAAGTGACAATATCAGAATTAACACTGAACAAATAGTTCAATAGGCCATATCATTTTTACATTCCAGGAAAACGAGAAAAGGATTTAAAGTTACTCACTCTAAATTGACTAATAATAATTCACAGAGAGTCTTTCTTGAAATTAAGGAAGTGAAGGTTTAGTAAAGAATAATTTCTCTGTAAACACCAAAAATAAATTAGCTTCCACTACAGCATATAACAGAAAACTATCTAGCATAAATTACAGGAAGGCAGCAAGAATGAGTACAATCCAAATACGTATGATACTTTATAGAGAAATGTATTTATGTCATTTTTAAGTACCTTCAGCAGTTGGATCCAGTCTTTTAAAACATGTTATCAGGTAAAGGTCCCTAGAACTGTTCTAACAAAACCAATAATTAGAATACCAACTTACTCTCTGTAAATAGCAATTTCTAATGTACATGAAAATTTCATAAAATAATTTGCTAAGTAATTTGAGAATTCCTCACAAGTAATTTTCTTACCAAACCCTCCCTCTCTTCCACCCCATCCCCCACCCTGTTAGTGTAAGTAAACATAAATCTTCTCTAATTTCATGACAAATTGTCAATTAAATGAATCCAAATTAATTTTACTGCATGTCTTAACATTTTTAAAGGGCCTTTAACATTTTATCTGTAATATAGTTTATAGAGGATTTAACAGTAAAAAAATAAGACATAATATATATAATATAAAAATATCTTTAATAGTATAAAATGCAGATTTAAATTTATATGCATCTTAAACACAACAATTGAAATAATGGGAACAGTATAACATGTCACACATGAAAGACCTCCATTTCACAGTCACAACCATTGTGTGTGTGTGTGTGTGTGTGTGTGCGTGTGTACATCATAGGACTGTGAAATAGAGAAGCACATCACGTTTGATTTCTCTGAAATGGAGAGTAAAACAGAGCTCAATGAGAAGCAAAGCAAAACTATTCTAAAGAATCAGGTTTAAAGGCATCTGTGTTCTCTTCCTGACTATCCTCTGTGACTTAAATTCCTATCTATAAATTACCAATGAGGTTTCTCTTGAAGACAAAATGAAATAAACTAAGGAGGTATTTTAAGGACAATGATGAACATCATTACAAAAACAGAATGAAACTCTATTCAACTGAAGAACCACCAGCATTTAATTTTTTAAAATCCTGACTACTGTATAACATTTCATTGAGCCAACACTGTATTTCCCAAAAGATCACAACTTTTTCATCATACAGAAAAGATTATGTAATTTTTTTTAAAAATGGAACAAACTGAGAGTTGCTGGAGGGGCACTGGAGGGGGATGACTAAAATGGATGATGGGGTTTAAGAGGGAACTTGTGATAGGTGCCAGGTGTTGTATTAAGTGACGTACCACTAAATTCTACACCTGAAACTAATATTACACTGCATTAACTGGAATTTAAATAAAAACCTGAAAAAGGAAAAAATCGTGGTGACCTCTCCTGAGAATTCAGGATCAAGCCTGATGCCGAGGCCCAATTACGTAAGTATTTCAGCTTTTGATCTCCAAGGTTCACGTATTGTAAATGAATTTAATCTGACAGTAACTAGAATGAATTTTAATCTCTTTCATTGTCTTTGAATACTGCTAAAGTCATGGATTATGATGGATGATGAAGAGACTGAAGGGTAAAGTAAAATTAATGTTGACCAAGTCTTGTCTAAAAATTCATTTTCATGGCCCATTTAAATACTATTAGAAACAGGAAGGCCAGCAAAGAAAGATTTAGACATGGAAGAGCAACATATATTTTATATATAAAGCAATGAGAAACGGGAAGCAAGCTCAATATCCAAAAACAGGGAAATGGTCCAACAGTAAACAGAAGAGCCATATTATGAAATATGGTGCTAATATTAACATGCTTTTAAAGAATATTAATCCATGAAAAGATTCTCACAATTAAGTAAAAAGGAGAAGATACTAAACTGATCACATTGTTTGGTCATATTATTTGATCATTTTGTTTTGTACTTTGTATGTCCAGTACTGAAAAAAGCATAAGGAAACCATCACAAAGAAATACGTATAAATATAGTCTCGAATGATAGATACAAAGTGATAATAATGATATCTTTGAATTTGGAAGGAATGGATCATTTTTCTCTTTCTTTATACTTAATTGTACTTTTTACCAAATACACATTTTTACTTCCCTGGTCATATAAGAAGTTATCTTTTAAAAACTTAAATAGACAATAAATTCCAGTTTTCAAATGTACAAAATATATCAGTTTAGCAGAACGGACATTCAAAACTCACTTATACCAAAAAAGAGTCAGCTGGGATGAGAGAGTCTAAAAGTGAGCACCAAAAGATTTGAGAAAACAAAATTGGTTTTTTTTTCTTTCTTTTACCCCACAGCCATCCTGCCTACACCTCATTTTAACAGACTATGTAGTCTTAAAAGGCAAATCACTCAAAGAAAGTACAATCATACACCATTATTGTAATAATGTTTGGGGGAGCCGAATTTATAGCACGGTTTCTTATTGTGCTACCTAGAAGCATACCACATGAGGGCTATTTGCTGAAGAGTTCTTTTGTATTGAAAACGGTAAGATTCAAAGTGTCAGAAAAAGAATAGTTGATGACCATATTAAATACAAGTAGAAAATGGGGGAGAGGGTGCCTTGGAGAGTCAAAATATTCTCTTTGCACTTCATTGTTTCAAGTAGCATTTAATTTTTTGTCTTCCATTTAGATTTTTCAATTGATAATACCAATGGCCCTATTATGATGAATGATAATGTTATCAAGGACAGCTGATGAAAAATCCTTAGTCACTGACTTCAGCAATCAACTGAGGTTAAGCTAAGTCAGATAAAAGGAATGAAAGATAACCACTGATAGGATTTTCTACATCATGCAACAAATAACACAACATAATGAAAGCTCTATGGAGATCCATTTCCTACATGAAGCAGTCACCACTACGGAGTCACTACATTTGGGGATGTTCTAGAAAATCACTCTATAAATTGTCCATTTTGGCTGTGAGACAGAGTCCAATTTATTTTATTCCAGAGGCATAAGTTAAAAGAAAATATAACTTCAACTATAAATTTAAACTATTATATCTGTCATTATATTCTTTGCTGCCACTAGCAAAATAAAACATTTAATGTTCTTTGCTTGCTGATTAGATTTATACTTAGCAGGAAATATATATCAAAATTTAGCCTTGCTTCCTTAAAATGGAATCTGACAACTTTTCACTGGGGTTTCATGGCCTGAAGCATCTCTAGTGAAAGCTATTATTCAATGTAGCAAACTCATTTTTTTTAAGTTGCTTAGTACATATACACATTACAATCACTGGCTAAGACAAAAAGGTTTTAAATATCTATTTGTAGGAACTGTATCTCAATAACAAATATCAAAACCAACGCTTTTCACAAAGCTTTCAAGACAGAGTAGCAATGACAAATGACAGGACACTGTACCAGATACCACAGCTTTATTGTGAGTTTAATCTTCATTTTATTTGGGTTTAAAGGAAAATCAAACTAAATTATTCATTCCTTACAGTTGCAAAGGAATCCTCAGATACTGTTCATGCAGTTTGAATATAAACTGAAAATATCAAGTCTTTTCAATTTTTCATCCATACTACTAAATCAGGAATAACTAAAATCCAAACAGGAATTCAGACATGTGACAGAGTGAAGTCTTTCTAACCAAAATATTCCAACATTACTCAGCTCTATTCTGAAGAGAACTCGTGCCTCAGGAATGGCCACATTCTCAGCACTTACAATCCTGGCTATATCCTTTTCCAGTCTGACCTGGGAATCCAAAGAAAATTATGAACTTCAACTAACACTGCCCAGGATGCCACAGGGGCAATTTCTGGTTGGGCATGTGGCTGATCAGAATAAAGACCACATTTTCCAGCTTTGGTCACAGTTGTGAAGCCTCATGACCATGGCTAATAATATGTACGGGGACATGGCGTGTGAAGCTTCTAGAGGCTGGAGGACAGCTGGGGGCCGTTTTGGACCATACAGATAAAGCAAACCCCCTAGAGATGCAGAGCAATAAGACAAGGAACCCGAGTCCCAATACGAAGGAATCATCAAAATTACCCAAAGTATTATGGGAGAGAGAAATAAAAGTCTAATTTTTTTTTAAGATTTTATTTATTTATTTGACAGAGAGACAGTGAGAGAGGGAACACAAAGCAGGGGGAGTGGGAGAGGGAGAAGCAGGCTTCCCAAGAAGAGAGCCTGACGCGGGGCTCGATCCCAGGACCCTGGGATCATGACCTGAGCCGAAGGCAGACACTTAACGACTGAGCCACCCAGGCGTCCCAAAATTCTAACTTTTTAAGCCATTGTTACTTAGGGTCTCCATCAGACAGTGGAACCTATCTTCTACCCTACGTATTCTGATCAAACACGGCAAAAATTCAAAGTTCTAATCTACCCTTTCTCAGACCTCAAAGAATCAAAGATAGTCTCAAAAACATGCACACTTGAGAAGGGAATGGGCAGGGAGGGGAGGGAGGGAAGCAGGGAGGAGGGGAAGAGAAGAGACGCTCAGAACCAGCTCTGCTGAGCATCCTAGAAAAGAGCTGGAAGTCTTGAGGGCAGAAGCCTAGGTTTTGTCCTAGGAAAGTCTCCCCATCCAGATACGCATAAGAGGAGGAAACTGGAAAATAACCCAGGTGTTTTGTCCATTCCAGGGTCAGTCCTTTAAGCAAGTTATTCAATCTCTTTAGAAGAGCCTCAGTTTCGTACTTCTAAAATGAGGTGCATGGATTAGATCATCTCTAACGTTCCTTTCACTTAACCTAATTCTGAATCTATGTTTCTCTACCCATGAGGCTGAGAAAGTCAGCTCTGGAATCAGATTGCCTAGATCTAAAACCTGGCTCTACCATTTGTTGTATGTCTTTAGCTTCCCTGTGACTCAGTTTCCTCACCTGCAAAATAAGTATCATAAAAGTAACCATGTCACAGGATTTTTGTGGGAATTATATCTCCTCCTCATATATATCAGTACATCATCAGATTACATTTTAGCTCTCATAAGCCTACTTTACCTAAACACCTGTACATGTAGTCCACAAATTTCAAGTAACCAGCAATTTACAGATTACTCATTGAAATTACCAATTACCTTTTCTACCCTGGCAATTCTTCAAGGCTCTGTCCTGCCATCTGCCTCCTGTTCAAGAGGACTCTAACATCATCATACTGCCTGCAAACTAATAATTCACTAACTTTCCACCACCTTTCTGGAAAGTTAAACCTTAAACCTTTCTAAAAAAACTTAGGCTATCCCGAAGTTTGTTGGAGTATCTGACTATTTGAAGCAATGCTCTCAAATTTTTTCCTTTTCTCTTCTCAAGCAGCACTCTACATAGCAGCAAGGGTCCAAAACAAATCCTAAGTCCTCCTTTTTTATAGATTTTTTTTTTTTTTGCAAATACACCAAGCAGCATTTGAAATAAAAGGACAGATTATGTCACAAGTTGATTTTCCCCATCTCCCCACCCTCTCCAATCATACACAAAAAACTCAAATGTGATCATTCTATTCTGGGTGTACCATCTAGGAACCCCACTTCCACTATTCTGTGTTCCGCTGCTAACTTTCAGGAATTCCTAAAGCCCAAAACAAACAACTGCACCACTTCAATGCTCCCTTTGATACACTAACATTCCTAAAGAGGACTTCAATGATCACCTACAAAGTAAACATTAGTTTAGGTCCAAAACAGTTTGCTTGGGCATAAGTTAGGTAAAATATTAATACATTAAAGCTGCTGGTAATGTTTTTAGCATTAATGTTAAAATTCTCTAAGAAAATAATTATTTTAAACATGCAGTGACTGATTTACTACATTCTTAAGAAATGCAAATTATATCCAGAGGCCCTTTTTTTCCAGTACATGTCCAATTTCATAAAAGATGTAAATGGAGAACCATAATCCACTTAAACATATTCACTTAACAGAAAGATTTGTTGAAACACATCTATTTTTTCCCTTTTTTAATGAGCAATGCTTAATACTTTTACAATCATAAAAATGCTTCTCTTACACAATGCAGTCATATTTCTGCATTTCCCTAAGATTCTTTCAAACTACTGAGCACCTACAATTACTGTTTTCAAACCTCTGCCACACAGGGCAGCCTGGTGTTCAGGACAGCCTGAACGCCGAGAGAACACCCTCTGAGGGAGCCTTAAATGACTTGCTACCTCCTGACAGCCATCCTCATCCCCAGAAAAAAGTAGGGATCTTGGTTTCCTCGCTAGGTGGTACTCATCATTACAGTCAACTTTGCAATAACGTAGGGACCAAGCAGGGCCAATATGCTACTGAAGTCATTCCAAGCTGGCTCTGATCCGTGCCAACGTGTACACGTTTCCACAAAGTCACTCCCTGGTGCAGAAACTAGGGAAACGTTTCATTTCCCTTCCCAAAGCTCTTCTTCCTGCTATACAAATGCTTTTGCTCAATGCTTCCAGAAGTTCAAATCCTCTCAATAATACAATCTTAAGAAACTCTTTTGTAATTTTTTAAAGAATCTGTAATTTATATGTTATATGATAAAGTAATTTTAAGTTTAAAACATTTTATTTATTTATTTTAAGTAGGTTCCACTCCTAGCATGGAGCCCAACACAGGGCCTGAACGCATGACCCTGAGATCAAAGACCTGAGCTGAGATCCTGAGTTGGACGCTTAACCGACTGAGCCACCCCGGCACCCCTAAAACATCTGATTTTAAATTACTAATTATTGAGATCATGACAAAGCTTATTATAATAATCTTTCTATAGTGTTTACGGTATATCATGGAATTCAACTTGTTCCAGTCTTTATGAAAAGAAATAAAAAATTCAGAAGTAAAACCATATATTTGGGGACCAACAGTATTTTTATTTAATTTTTTTAAAGATTTTATTTTTATGTATTTGACAGAGAGAGACAGCGAGAGAGGGAACACAAGCAGGGGGAGTGGGAGAGGGAGAAGCAGGCTTCCTGCCGAGTAGGGAGCCCGATGCGGGGCTCGATCCCAGGACCCTGGGATCATGACCTGAGCCAAAGGCAGACACTTAAGGACTGTGCCACCCAGGCACCCCTGGGGACCAACAGTATTTTTAAATATGGTATCAAAAACAGATAAAAAAATGCTTCTATGACATAATGATCAAAATTCTTACATTTGCATTTAAATTGTTTAAAGTGGTTAAATTGTTTAATTTTAGACCTTTTGTGTTTTATTTCTAAATGACAAGATAAGAGAGATTTCAGGGTGGTATTTGTAAATGGAAATAAATTTGAGGGAGGATAGCTTTTATTCCAAATAATTAAAAGCAAAACTAAATATAATAATCACCATATTCTTCCCTTTTTACATTTAGTATTAAAATATTAGACATACCTCAATGGGCTATATGAGAATTTCTATCAAATGAATACAGCTTATGAATCTAGCAAAAAGCATCCTGAAGCTAATTTTCAAAACTATCATCATTTTTATGATGTTCATTAACCTGCTTTTCATCTTCAGTGTCCCATATGTTTCCAGACTTTAACCAATAATCCACTATGGGCATAAATCAAATACTACATGACTATGAATAAAAATTTTAAACTACTTAAATGTCTACTCACCAAGGCAGGTGGGAGTACATGCAATAAACCAACTGTGTGATAAAGCAAACAAGGAACTGAAGCCTACTTGCCTGATCTCCACTAACAATCACAAAACTCATTAGACAGGCAAAGAAAATATTTAAATAACTGTTTTACTGGTTGATTTGTTCACAGAAATTAAAATATCCTCCATTAGAGCTTTTAACAGCAATGTGTTCTCCGGAACAGTCATTCAAGTCCCCAGTTGGGAAACAGTGTTTTAGAATGGTACAAAATACCAACCTAGGCAGACATGGATTCCTTCAAACTTTCCCTATAATTAGATAAATGCTTGTTTTAGGGCTCTAGAAACTTCCTAATGGGAAACAAATAGCTAAATAAAAATTAATGGGGGCACGGGGCAGTTAGACAAAAAAAGTCATTATAAAAACTAAAAGAAAAATTGTACTTTCTTATATGCGAAATTTAAAGATTTGTCCTTAGATAATCAGGAGTTAATGGCATTCTCCAGTCCTACTGTAATCAAAAGTCAGTTATAAAACCTCAGGCCAAAAACTCTTGCAAACTGCTATAGACAAATAACAAATTAAAGGTTGGAAAGAGTACGGGGAGCGAATGTGTGTGGCAGAAGAGAAGTCGCAGATGTTTCTGCAGGGCCGACTTGGGGAAGGAAGCACGTGCAGGTGTGCAAGCCCCCTCCATGGGAGGGAGAGGAGACTGACAAGGAGGGCTCTGTCAGTGAGCCCCACACGTTCCATAGCTGGGACCCGTGAAGCTGGCCTAGGTCAAGCAGAGCCACCCACTTCTTGCGTCTTGGAGGGCTGCAATCCTGGTGAGTGGTAAATGTGCTCAGGGGGCTTTTCCCCTCTACCTACAGGTCTTCCAGGAACACCACCCAAGTTACTTTGTATCTCTGAAGCTACAACTGAGTGGGAGGGGCCTTAACCTTTAAGAAGAAACAGCCTACTTATTCTCCACCTCAGAGAAGAAATAAAATGTTTTTGCGTGGTTATCTCCTATTTAACTAACAAAAGAACTGGGAGAATTAGGCTTTAGGTAAGTGCAGGAGCGACTACAATACACTCAAGCTGTCCGGTCTGACAACTGATCAAGAGGTTCAGACTTTCCAGGTGGCAAGCGATAAAACAACCCTTTTCAGGCTTTCCTAATGCACAGCAGAGCAATGCCATTTCAATGCTCTTTACCTTTCCACTTCTGGCCCTTCCTGTCTGTGTCATTAATGATGGAGCCCTGAAATGCTTCTGAGCGTCAGTCACCCTCATTAAAACAAATTGCCCAAAAGAAGCTGAAATACAGGAGACTAACGCTTTTTAATGAAGAAAATACCAAACCCCAATATAATCGTTGTACCTTTAGGGGACAAGAAGGTAGAGAATGGACTAGAACCCAAAGAAACAAATAATTTACAAGTATAGGTTCTAACCTTTTAAATTAAAGTGAACTTCAATGTTTACCCTCAAGAATTTCACAACATATGGATGCATTAATTATTCTTCCTTTTTTAATGAGGCCTTATATCGTTAGCATATATTTCTGGTCTTGCAATTTGTTTATTCAACCTTTATTAAGTACCTAATATGTGCCAAGACGAGCAGGTAACATAATGTATACTGACATGAAGGACAGTATGGTCTAATACAGTTCTCATCCTGGGGATTCTGAGGTTTTCATAAACTTGGATAGAAAAAAATGCATCTTTACTTTCACTAACCTCTAAATCAACGTGAGCATTTCCTTTGATTATGAATGATAGCCTAAAATCAATTAGTATTAGAACCAGTACCTGTGATTTTGTCACCAGAAGAAATCGTATTTTCATAACATATTGTAATAGTTCCAGACATCTCAAACTATCATTCATGCTCATCACTATTGTGAAGTAACAGTAGAACACCAGACCCTTTTATTTAGTGTGCTTATAATCAGTAACCATATTTCTGTATTATAAATTTGGGTCCTTTAGTACCTTGAAAATGTTGTTATAACTGGTTTCCTTTATAGTGCTATATATTCTATGTATTTGTAAAAATATTATTCTGAGAATGGCTCCATACACTTCACCAGAATCCCAAAGGAGACCACAGCACAGAACGGTGAAGACCTTGTCATGCAGGAGAATGCACAAAGTTTGCAGTCAAGACCCAAGCTAAAGCCAGGTGTTGTTGCCTATGGCCTAAGCAAGTCATCTAACCTCTCAGGGCCTCAGTTCCCTCTTTTGCAAACATTGCTCAGAGTTGTTGGACTGTGATAATGTATGAAAGACCACGAATCAAATTTAGATGATGCCAAATTATGGTAAAGATACCAAAGTTAATAGCATATATCAGTCAATATGACTTCTCTAAAAGATGTAACCAAAAAAAGTTTCAGAGTAAAGACAAAGGTAAAAGAGGACATTTTACAATTTTATAACCCTAACCCTATAAAATATCTTGTCCTCAGGTTCTTTTAAAAAGATAATCCAGGAAAATCCAAATGACAAGATATGAACCAAACTTAGAGCCACAGCTCATTATTTTATATAATCATCTAAATTTTTGGCACTCAAGAAAAGATACCTCACCTGAGTTGAATCAACAAGAGAAATATTAAGTTATATTCAAGATGCAAGTGTGGTTTATCCTCAAGCAAAAATGAGTCTCATCATTTTATCCTTACCACAGAGTACACCACATTTATAAATTATGTTGGAATACTTGTTTGTTCAAATATGATTCACACATTTGAACAATCATAGATCTAATGACAGGTAGAAAAAAACCACCTATGACGTCTGAATATAAAACAGCAAGCGAATTGGCCAAATTATGAAAATATCATCTCAACTAATGGAAGCCCAAAGAAGAAATCTTTAATCTTTATAGAGGTTGGAAGTTAAAAGGAAAAGAAGAGAGATGTAGATAATCCAAAAACTCAAACACAGTTGCTTTAGTTTTGGATCCAGTAAGAGTTACACACTCAGAATCGATTAGTGAACAATCGATTAGTGAACAGCAGCCATAAGCTGTGGGTATAAATTCAGGAGGAAAAAAAGAATGCAATTTGTACCTGCCAGTATTCTAACAATGGGCTATATACACATACCTTTAAATGACCAGAAAGCAACAATATTTTTAATCCATCACTGAGAACAACATAAAACAGTAAGATAACTATGCAAAACTGAGTGTGGTAAGAGTTAAGAAGTGATCAGAGTTCCACAGGGATGATCAGGGAAGGCTTCTTGGAAGAGGCAGTATTTTACTGATTTTAAAGACGAGTATGGCCTAATGGGGAGAGGATGACAAGGAAGGTAAAGGGCAAAGGGGCAGGAGGAGAATAGGGATCATAAGGGCCAGTTCAGAAAGTAACAAGAGTGGGGCGCCTGGGTGTCTCAGTGAGTTGAGCATCCAACTCTTGGTTTCAGCTCGGGTCATGATCTCAGGTCATGATCTCGGGGTCCTGAGATTGAGCCTCAAAACAGGCTCTGTGCTCAGCAGAGAGTCAGCTTGAGGTTCTCTCCCTCCTTCTCCCTCTGCCCTTCCCCCTGCTAATGTGCATGCGCCCACCACTCTTTCTCTCTCTCAAATAAATAAATCTTTAAAAAAAGAGAAAGTAACAAGAGGAGACCTCCTTTCTGAATTAAATCAACAAAATACCTACTCATAAATCATTGGGAATTCACTACCAAAGGGTAAGTGTAAAAACTGTCCCCCTAAAAATAATTTAAAACCTCTCAGACATGATAATGATGGAGTACACAGAGAACAGCAACAATATAAAAACATATGTGCAAGTACTCCCCAAGCAAGCCTCAAAATATACATAAATTCACAAAACAAGAAGGGGGTTTCAGATTTCTTAAGGCAAGGTAGGGACATTTTGTCGTTTCTGCCAAGGGAGTGGAATTTTTTTTGAAATATGTATATATCTTTTCTAAGGCCTCATACAATGTTAAAGTATTGGACACCTGGTATTTTAACAAAATTTTTTAATTTTGTAACTTTTTGTTTTGATATCATTTCAAACTTGCAGAAAAATTGCAAGACTACAAAAAATCTACATGTACCCTTCACCCAGATTCCCCAATTAACATTTACTCTCTTCTCTCTACACACACACACACACACACTCTCTCTCTCTCTCTCTCTCTCTCTCTCTCTTTTGAAACATGTGACGGTAAGTTGCAAATATGATGCCCTTCAACCCTAAATATTCCAGTGATTTTTGAAACACAAGGACAATCTGTTTCATAACTACAATTCAATGGTCAAAATTAAGAAATCAGTAGTCATACAATACGACAATCTTATTTAATTTGCCAGTTGTCTACACATGTCCAAAAAAACTCTGATTCAGATCCAATCCTGGATCACTTAGCTACACACTTTAGACACATGATTTTGTTAACTTTTTAAAGACTAATTTAAACTTAATAAATCCAGAGGGAATAGTGCCCAGTAATTTTATCCTACAAAATTTTTCAGTTTATTTACATGCACTATTATGGTGGTCTTACATGTTAAAAAAAAGACAAGAGTCTTACTTATACTATTTCAGCATATGAAGCATAGTAAATGCTTTCTCACCAATAATGAGGCTCACAAGACTAAGCTGTACTCCTGTTGGCTGTGTTTATTCCCATTTCTCATTTAACCATCAGCACCTTGAGAGCAAAAGCCTCACTCATTTTGTATTCCCCATAATGTATACAAAACTTTAATGTCTGGAAGACATTTCAACAGGACAAGACAGAGAGAACAGGCTATCTTTTCAGGTTAAACTCTCCATTAAGATTGCCCATGAAAGAAAAGCACACTGCACATTAAAATGATTAGAGAATGACAGTGCCTGAACATGAAACAATATCCTTAACTGCAGTGTTAACTATTTAGGACAAAGAAAAATAATCCCACACTTCACACCTCCGCTATTAACCTCTGGACTGTGAGTCCTTGGTCCAAGTCCCTTTCACAAGCTCGTACGCTGCTGCCATATTCCATTGATTCTGAGACACATACTCGCCGTTCACATTTCAGCCACTCTGATATGAGCGACAGCTTCTGACTCTTGCTGTGAGCCGGGTGGCAGTCACAACAGAGTTCATGACACTGTCTATGTAAGATGGAGAAAGCAATAGCATCGAAACATGCAGAACAAGTGTCAGCAGCTCAGGAGAAACTACGGAGTCTAAAGAAAAGCACTCTCGTAAGAAATGCAACATCTTAATGGCACCGAGGGTGAGAGCGTGTGGAAATACACTGACAGGGACAATTCAGAGTCAGAAAGTGAGTCACACCCGGACTCTGAATACGTTTCAAAAATATCATGACCAATTCATTTCACTTCAGTTTTCCTTTTTAATCTATGTTCTTGCAATAAACATAAACCAAACATGCTAACGGAGAAGAAAGCATTTTTTTAGCTTAATTGTCAAGGTTATTTCTTGGTGGAACATGATATAATGGTGTATCGTACAATTCATGGTATCCTTCAATTCAAGGAATCACAGTACTTCAAGCAGAGGAGAAGGCTGGGCTATGTTCTTGAAGATCTCCTTCAGAAACAGACCACGGCCAAGCTGGAGACCCAAAGGACAGTACACCCACCAGCTTTCACTTCTCCAGAAACTAACGAGGTTCTTGCAGGCCAGCAGGGCCACTGCAACATTCAAGTGACTACTTCTTGAGGCTGCATTTCAGAAGGCAGTAATATCTATCTCCATTATAACATGCTCCCGGCTCACAACAAGACTGGTAAACCCCAGGGCGGGGGGGACATATGACACACATACCACCCCACAAACAAAAACACAGCTGCTATGTTAAATTAAGACCCACCAACCTTGACCAGTACCCTTTTAATTACTATTTTTCCCTGATTCTCTAGAGTGACTTTTTTAAACCTAGAAGATGCCGATAGCATTTTTGTCATTGTTGGCCAAGTTACTCTGAGCATCACATCCAAATAACGAAATATAAATAATTTTTAAAGTAGGAGATCTTTTAAAATACATATTCTTGGGGCGCCTGGGTGGCTCAGTCAGTTAAGCATCTGCCTTCGGCTCAGGTCATGATCTCAGTCCCGCATCGGGCTCTCCACTCTCTGCGGAGAGACCATTTCTCCATCTCTCCCTGCTCTTCTCTCTTTCTGTCAAATAAATAAATAGTATCTTTAAAAAAAATACATATTCTTGTACCTTGATCATTATTATGTATTTTTATCTAACTTTTAAATTTTATATATCAGATCTAGGCATACACACACGTACATGTATGAATGAATTTTCTTTTTTGTTTTCAGGGTTTTTTTGTTCATTTGTTTCAAGTTTTTACTTAAATTCCAGTTAGTTAACATATAGTGTAATATTAGTTTCAGGGGGAGAATTTAGTGATTCATCACTTACATATAACACCCAGTGCTCATCACAAGTGCTTTCGTTAATATAAATGAATTTTTAGACATATTTCAGACTACTTGGGAAGAAACTTCAAAAAAAGACAATTTTCATTTATAAATGTTCACAGACATATACATATAAGCTCATAATCACAATGTAACTATATCTAATTATGTAACTATGACTCCAGTGGAGATATACAAAGCTGCAAACTCAATCATTTGTTCAAAAATGTTTCCCCCAGGTAACAGTGTCGACACACAAACACAAATGAAAATGGTTCTTATCTATCCAAGGAATCTCAAAGATAAAGAGTCCATTCCACCATTTGACAGGTAAGAACACTAGCGCCCAGAGAAATAAAGAAACTTATCCAATGTAAAAAAAGGCTAGATGGTAATAAAGTTGAGATAAAAGCTCTTCTCATTTTCAATCAGCAAGCCAATAATTTAAATAGTCTCTATTTATTAGGTAATATTCGGGGCATTAGGTTCTCCTGAGGTAATTAGTACCCAATTTTTTTTTAAGATTTTATTTATTTATTTGTCTGAGAGAGAGAGAGAGAACGCACAAGCGGGGGGAGCAGCAGAGGGAGAGGGCGAAGCAGACTCCCCACTGAGCAGGGAGCCCGATGCGGGGCTCAATCCCAGGACCCCAGGATCATGACCTGAGCCAAAGGCAGATGCTTAACCGACTGAGCCACCCAGGCATCCCAGTACCCAATTTTATAGGTGAGGAGACCACTGTGACTTGCCCATGGAGATTCAGGACTGACTGATCCCAAAGCCCCAGTCATGTTGCAACAGTAATGTTGCAACACAGCCTTGATGGGCTCTGACCGTCCCTGAGAAATGGCCTGACATGGCATGAAATTAGTTCCATGTACATGTCCTAAATCCTCCCTCCTAGTGGAATGGGGAGAAATGCCATAGTTAATACTCCTGAAATAGAGGAAAACAAAAACAAAAGGCCACCACTATCACACTTGGAAAAGTGAATAAACAGAAGCCAACCAAAATTATTTAAACTATTATAAAAGTAAATGTACTTATAAAAATAAATATATAGTAAAACTATTATAAAAGTAAATCCCCTTCACTTCACTGTATAAGCACACCAGCCCTGGGAACAAGAGCAAATGGCACAAAAAACATCTGCCTCTGACAAGAGCTTATTCTGCAAGGAGCCTTCAGTAACTACTAATTAAAATGTTTGAGGAGGGGTGCCTGGGTGACTCAGTCATTAAGCATCTGCCTTTGGCTCAGGTCATGACCTCAGGGTCCTGGGATCTAGCCCCGCATCGGGCTCCCTGCTCAGCGAGAAGCCTGCTTCTCCCTCTCCCACTCCCCCTGCTTGTGTTCCCTCTTCTCGCTGTATTTCTGTCAAATAAATAAATAAATAAAAATCTTAAAAAAAAAAAATGTTTTTAGGGGTGCCTGGGTGGCTCACTCAGTTAAGCATCCTCAGCTCACGCCTTGATCTCAGGGTCATGAGTTCAAGCCCCATACTGCGCTCCACCCTCGGCATGGAGCCTACATACATACATACATAAGAAAAATAAAATAAAATGTATAAATGTCCATGCAAATGTATCTGTGGTTGACATGTTATTTTCATAGGTGATGAATACACACACACGTTTGTATGTGCATACACACACACACACACACACATTTGTTTATTTGAACCGGACCTCCATAGAGACAAGACCTGACCCCAAATGGTGGAATCCAAAGTGAAGCATTTTAAGCCCTCTCACAAGCCAGAAAGAAACCTTGTACAAAGGAGCCGATCTTGACTGAGAGCTACGGGAAGGTGCCAACACCTTAGTGGTGCCAAAGCTTAATGTAAATTCATCATGAAAAAGTGAAATGGCATCTGGGCTTCTGGGTTAACCCAAATATCCATTATAAGCCTGACGAATTACTCTAAGAACACTATTTTCAGCTGCATCCATTATTTCTTTAGGAAAACGCATTCTGAGTGCCTTTGCCCAATAATGGGGGATTGCCCAACAAACAGTGACTAGCATGCCTCTCCTGCCCCTCTCGGGCCTCACAAATTAGAGAAAGCTGAGGTTCAGAGAGGCTGAACACACTGCCCCCAGGTCAGACACACAATAAGGGGCAGAGCTGAAGTCCAGGCTTCAGTCACGTCAGGACTTCAACATCTATCAATATCCATGTTCCTTCCACCAAACCACAGGTGCTGGGCATTCATTTATTTAATAGGTTTCTGAGCAACCTCTTGGGTCACACACAGAAAGGCTAGGGGGCCTATTTGGAACTAGTGGGAAAAATCTCCTACCAAATCCTGAGGACTCTGGCTTTCTCTGGCCTAGTAAGTCCTCCCACTCATACTTGGAAAGACCTACTGATCCAGCTCTGGGCTGAAACACAGGGTAGCACTCAGCTAGTTGCAGGATAAGTGAGGAGAAATCAAATGCAATGCTTTTGCTATTCCAGAGTCTCTGAAGAAACCCTAATAACAATCAGATCCATGGTGAAGAACCACCCACTGCCACTATTCATGTTAAATCAGGGTCAAGTAGATCATATCAGCCTTCCCCAAAACATAAATCTGAAACATCCAATTTTTTCAGATAGTTGGCAATCATATGAAAAAGAAAACTGCAAACATCACATAATGGTAAATGTCCTAAATGATTACATTTGGTGATATAGCATCAGGAAATAACTGTTTTATTTAAGTTATTTGATAATGATTCCATTCAAAATTTCTTGTGGGTAGACTGCATGATGAATACCCCTTTGGCAATGATCTTGTTCATTTTCCAAGAGGGCTAGATTTTGCATGAATGAGCACACCAGAATAGGTGCTCCCTGCTGTTTCATCAATACAGAAACTACTGGTTCCTACAATGAGGGAGGAAAAAGAAAACCATTTTAAACAACTCATCTAGGGCACATGTTTTATTAATATGTGTGGCTTCATAAATGCTTTAGTATAAAACAGGCTGTAAAAATAAAGTACCTATTAATGAGAAATACAAGACTGACAGGCTAAGAAACAAACTATATCTACCTCTCATATTCTGAAGGGGACAGAAAAATAACACCATTCCTTCTACCTCTGCAAATACTGTATTTCTTTTTATTAAGACAAAGCAATAGGGGTGCCTGGGTGGCTCAGTCGCTAAGTGTCTGCCTTCGGCTCAGGTCATGATCCCAGGGTCCTGGAATCGAGCCCCGCGTCGGGCTCCCTGCTCCACGGGAGGCCTGCTTCTCCCTCTCCCGCTCCCCCCGTTTGTGTTCCTGCTCTCACTATCTCTCTCTGTCAAATAAATAAATGAAATCTTTAAAAAAAAAAAAAAGACAAAGCAATGCATTACTCTCTAAGACAAACTTCTTCAAAAACTTGAAAAATAAAAATATACTGTTCAAATATATCCAACAATGTCACTTCACTGATACTAAAATAACTCACAAGAGAATGAGGTCACTGCATAGGCTCATCAGATGGTTTCTCTCACACTCCCTTGCATCTCTGAAGGGGTACTAAATTCCCAAAGCTCTACTACACCTACTTTCTACTAAGTTCCAAGTCAAAATTTTAAAACAGAGTAATAAATACTATAATGCTAGTCCCTAAGTGTATATTGTAAACATGGGAATAGGAAAAAACATGCATTGAAGATACTTTTTAAAAATCTGGTAAGATTCAAAAGCAAAGAGATAAAATTTCTATACCATAAAATTCACCCATCTAAAGTATACAGGGTCAGGGGTTTTTAGTAGACTTAGAGAGTTCTCCAACCATCAGCAGGCATCTCTATCCTCGCCACCTGCACCCCCACCACCCTGGCCCTAGGCAACCACTAATTTACTTTCTTTCTCTGGAGATGTGCTTACACTGGACATTTTTCATAAAAATGGAATCATATGTGGATTTTTGTGACTGGCTTCTCTCATTGAACACAATGTTTCTGAGGTAACAAGTATTTTGAAGAAACTGGCTCATGGGCCCTTCCATTCTTAAGCACCCTCTCTACAGGTAAGGCAGATGCCAGATGGGTCACAGTGGGACCAGAGGGGCTTTCCGGTATGAATTCTGCCTTCAAGGAGCTTACCGAAGAGTAAAGATGCTAACACAGCTATTGATAAGTAACTTACTTTTTTTGTAGAAATAGTGACTGCCAAGGGAGAAATACAAAATTATCACATGTGTTCAGAGAAAGGCAAGGTAAATAGGATCAAGAGAAGTTCTGATAAGGTGACCTCTAAATAAGAGTTGATCATACATACACACACACGAACAGTTAAAATCAAGTTTAGAAACACAGAAATGGAGTTGCTTCCTACAGAAGTAAATCCACACTCCTTAGCTTTATTATTCCATCCATATTTACTCCTTGTACTCTAATCTCCCCACTCAGTGCCTACATTCCAAATAAATATAACTAATTATACTACCCAGAAATCAAAAAGCCCTTTATGATTCTAACTGCTGCAACCACCATTTCTTCTCCCAAGAAGAGAGAACTGTGCCCCTCCTCCTTCCCATCATCCCCC
The DNA here is from genome assembly GCF_009762305.2 of Zalophus californianus. Taxonomy (NCBI): domain Eukaryota; kingdom Metazoa; phylum Chordata; class Mammalia; order Carnivora; family Otariidae; genus Zalophus; species Zalophus californianus. The sequence goes on from NC_045606.1 coordinate 86,628,169, forward strand.
ACCATCAATTCCATTATGTCTGATAGGCAGTAAACTCCTATTCATCCTTCAATATTCAGCTCAAATATCACCACCTCTTCCATGATGTCTATCCTGACCTCCCCAGGCAGTTAGTCCTTAATTCTTTATGCTACATGTGTCCTCCATTTATAGCTCATACTATTGTTCTGCTTGATCCATCTATGAAAGCCCAGCACTCAGTATAGTGTCTGGCACACAGCCAGGACTCAATAAATGATTGTTGGGACAAGGGTTAGACAGACCGGCAGAGTCACCCTGGAGTGTGTGAAAGGTGGCAGTGAAGTCAGAGCCCTAAATGCTATGTTAACAGAGGGACATTTCTTGATCACCTGCTATATTTCAGCACCTGTACATTATCTCATTTAGTCTCCATGGCAACCATGTGAAACTAGTCTATCCATTTTATCCTGGAGGACACAGAGATAAGACAAGATCACACAACTATTAAGTGGCAAAAGCTCTTTGAACACTAAACATACAGTGTGCATGTGTGCGCACACGCACACACACAGACACTTCTATTCAGAGGTAGTTCAGCTACAACCTTTCCATTTCCTATTTGAAGAAACAGGTTCATTTCCTCTGGAATCCCCATCGCACTGCATCACTGCAGGGCAACAGGTGGTGATCTCAGTCAGCTTCTGCAGCCTCTGGTTAGCCTGGGACAGACCATACCTCCTGCAGCACAGCAGAAATAATACTGCAGACTTGAGTACTACAGAGGCCTCTGTGACAGTTCAACTAAAAGAATTTTACTTGGATGGAGAAGAGGGTAGTTCTCAATCAAAAGATAACATAGCCTTGGGCGCCTGGGTGGCTCAGATGGTTAAGCGTCTGCCTTTGGCTCAGGTCATGATCCCAGAGTCCTGGGATCGAGTCTCACATCGGGCTCCCTGCTCCTTGGGAGCCTGCTTCTCCCTCTGCCTCTCTCACTCTCTCTGTCTCTCATGAATAAATAAATAAAAATCTTAAAAAAAAAGATAACACAGCCTTAAAAAGTTTCAGTTCAAAGTCCTGTAAGCAATAATGAGCAGTAAAAATGAGCAATTTTTTAAAAATCGCTTTTTAAAATTTACTGTCATTTTTGCAAACATCATTTTGCAAAAAGATGAACATGAACCATGAAACAATGTCTATTTCAATAGACATATAAGGTTTAATAGGACAGAAAAAAATTAGAGGGACCAATTTATCATCTGCGTGTTTATCAGGCTTGATAAAAAATTATTTTTTAGTTATACAGTCTATGTTTTCTCAAAGATTTTTTTATTAAAAAACTAATAAAATATGTCAAAGGTCAAAGAATAATCATGAAAAGAGGATTATAACTTCCCATAATCTTATAATAATCACTCTAAAAAGTTTCTAAGAAAGAATATTAAAGCAACCTTTTCAGAAAAATTTTATAAAGATGTCACGAAGGCAGTTTATGGGCTCAATCGCATGAGATTCCCAGAGAAGTCACCATGTTACTTTAAAAAATTAAAGAAACACCTTGCGCCCAATGGGTGTCCAGGTTATCCCACAAAATTAAACTAAAGCTGCTTGGGTAACCTCATTCTTCCTAACTGAGCAAAAGAAAACAGAGTTGATCAGCGCTATGATGTCTGCAAGTGTGCATGCACACAGTGAGTTAAAGCCATCTCTTCTTGCTAAAAGCACAAGTTTTAAGAAGGGAAATGAACTGAGCGCTTTGGAGGTGTTTTTGATAAAATAATTTGTTTAAATAATTATAAAGACAACATTCAGAATCCATAACTTTGCTGGCTGCATTAATAAAACAATAAAAATGTTTTGGGGGAGTTGTCAATCTTAAACACTGCTTTATATTTTTTTATTTAAATCAAATCTATCCTGATTATGGTAATTGATTTTGTTATAATTCCTCAGGTCCATCCTCAAAAATGACACACGGCAATCAATATTTATCTTATTTTTCAAAGTAATGAGATGACCGTTACGTCAATAACAAAGACTAACTGCATCTGAAGAATTTAGCATAACTACCAAATAAAATGTAGGGCAAAGCCAATCTGATATAATTATATGCATTATCATTACCATAGTGCATGGCAATAAGGTGAAAATAGGATACCTTGGGTAGACGCCCATATGAACTCAGCCAAATTCTTAGAAGTCTCTCTTTTATCACTGTTAGTTAATGCTTAGCTATTTGTGTGTGTGTGAACACATAGGCGAGCCAGCTCCTCGGTCTCAGGGTCGTCTTTTCCACACTGGCCTGAGAGGACACAAGCAGTACGTCCTCCTTCCAATCCCTAAAACCTCAAAGTTCCTGAGCTTCCAGACCCAAAACCCCCAGGCTTCAAAGAGCTGGCCCCAGGGACTTGAGGAAGTCAGTTGAGAGCAGAGAGACCAGCCTTTCTGGAAGACAAGAGTGATAAAGGTTGAGCCAGAAATGGAAATCCAGCATGGGAACAGCTGCCCAGAAAGAAGAGACGGTGAAGTGAAGCTCTACTTTCAAGGGTCCCAGAGTTCTGACAACAGGAAGACAGTAAAGGGCCCTCCTGGAGGAGGCTACCAGGGCTGAGTAGCTGCTCTGCAAAGTCAGAGGCCTGATGTGAGCAACCTAAAACTCTTATCCTAAAATTTCAGGGCAAAGGGACAAATGTCAGATTAGCTTTGACCCAACAGACAAGGAAAGTGAGGAGGGTACCAGGAACTAAGAGTGGAGGGTCTTAGAGGGGAAAAAATCCCAACCTTCTTCAGTCCACCCCAAAACTTGGCAAAAATCTATGCAGATTATTTCTTTTCTAAACTAAATTAATAACTAGGAGTGGGACATGAAACTCCACATCAATGTTTCCAAATCAGGGCCCTACTCGGTAGCCACTACCTCCACAAACTGTGCTTTTCACAAGATGGTGCTCAAGAAAGTTCTCTCTTACAACTGGGTTCCACTGGGTTTTCTATGGTTAAGACCTAAAACTGGCAAAGCATTGTATGGCTACCCCCCGGGCCTGGTAAAGACCCTCACACCCACACCCAGTGAACAAGCTTAAGAGAAAGATCGCTTTTCCGCCTTGCGTTTAGCTGACACGTGCACATGTACATACCAGGCTTCATGACCTGACCGGCTTTAGCGAATACATTCCCTAAACATGTATTATAATTAGTCACCATGGTTGAGAGTCCACAAGATGAGGAACAAACGTCCTCTGACCTCAAAGGCTCACAGTCTGGTAGAAAAGACAGACAACTAAACCAGTAGTTACAATAGAATGAAGCATATACTATAACAAGGATCAGTATCGTAGACTTAGTGATACAAGAACAGGAGATTCTTCAAAAAGGTATCAACTTGGGAAGTCGGCCCCGAGATGATGGGAAAATGGCACCTAAAGAAAGAGAAATCTCCTCAGCCCTCTGAGACTTGTTTTTATCCAAGTTTTCCTAATCGTCTCACCTCAACAGGTCGATGTTTACCCATAGCAAAGATACACCTCTCACTGCTTTCACCTCAGCAGACAGGTCGCCACCAAGGCAAGGGAATACAGAAAGAAGAACCACAGAAGGAGGTCCCAAGAGGACCCACGAGTGAAGACAAGCTGTGGTATCTGAGGGACAGGGCTGAGTAAATGGGCAAGTGTAGCACTATGTGCTGGTACAGAGGAAGCACATGCAGGGTGCTGTGGGGCCGTGCAGGAGGGGCATCTAACCCAGACCTGGAGTCAAGAAATACTTCCTGGAGTACATGATTTCCAGGCAGCCATGTGAACAAGGAGAGATAGCCAGAGAGAAGACAGGTAGGTGAGGAGGGGCTGGGGCTGGGGAAGACAGCTGGAGGAACAGTGCTCACACAGAAATTCACACATTGTCAAAAACCCAAAAGGGACATGTTCAAGGACACTCCAGAACTTCAGTAGGACTAGAGAAGAGCTTGACATGAGACAGGTGGGTCTGGGAGATGAGGGAGGAGATAAAGCAGCAGAGAGATTGCGCAGGACCTGCTGGCTACGTAAAAGAAATTTAGGCCAGCCTAGGGGAAGTGGAGCCTCTCAAGCAGTACGCAGGAGAACGGCATGATTGGTTCTACATTTTTCCAGTGAGAAGAGACTGGGAACCGCAAGGCTGAAAGCCAGGACCCCAAGCAAGATAGCGTTAGAACATGGCAGGAGAGAGGTTGGTAGCCACTGGGTCAGTGACACCAGGGATGGGAGAAACTGTATAACTTGAAACCATAAGAAGGGAAATGCAGAGCAAAGCTCTGGGGCTACTCAGCAAGTACACAGCGAGGCTGGTGGGTGTCCCCTGTAGGACTACAGCCACAAGGGGCGGAGACCAGCAGAAAAAAATAAGAAAAGAGCAAGGGAGCATGAAGTGAGGAGCAGAGCGGTAGCACTGGCCTATTTGACAAAGGAACTGAATCCTGCCAACAAAGTCACCACACACAGGCTTTCTGCACCATCTACCTCCCCATCACACATTCCGCGAGATGTTCTGACTACCTTCTGCCTTTAAGTAAGGAGGTATTACCTTTATTGCCCTGTAATTTCAAGCTGCAATCATCTGGTGCTGGCTAATTAAAACCCATATTCCAATTAAGCACTCAGTCAGGGTAACCAGGGCATGCAGAACAAGAATATTGTCTTAAGTGTGCCACAGCAAGTCCGTGAAAGAAGTTTGAAGAGCCTCACTATAATGACCCACATGGGTTCCCAATGCTTTTCAAGAAACACTCAAGCAAGGTCACAGCTGTCAACAAATTGTCAAGCAGGCCTGGGGGCAGAACAGGTTGAAAAGGGAACTTAAAAGCACTTATTGTTCCCTGGTAGCCCTGATTGGGCCTAATACAGAGTACTGTACATGTAATTCTGAATAAACCAGGGAGACAGGAAAGGGTAGAGGGAAGAAATGAAATGCTGGGTCACACTTTTAAACTTTTAAAATGTTTTTTACAAAGGAAAACATCATCAACAACAATAACCTACTATTTGGTCGACAGCTAGAAGGGTCAATGGATTGATTCTGAATACCTCAGCTTTCAGTAGAAAAATATACATCTGAAACTCTCTTGGGCAATTTATTTTACAAGATCTGGGCCATCCAGATGATGCCCTCGAAGTCTATCAAATTCTAAGAAAGGCAAAAATACTGTTAATCAAGTGTTTATTTTACAACTGGCATATTAAATTTTTAAATCAAAGGTAGTATATTTAGGTATTGTATGTCCTTCACTTTATCATCCATTAGAGCTGCTTATATAAACAATGCCTGATATTTTATTTTATAACTCTTAAAGCATGATTATAAAATTTATACTTTAGAGTTGTTTTCTCTTTGTGGTTTATGATATATCGTTGGTGATAGCTATGATTTACTTGACTGTTATGCCCAATAACACTTGATCTATGAGAAAACACAATCCACTGTCCCATGATTCACTTCAGTGTCAAAATCTACGGCAGCAAAAAGTGGAGCACTTCTTTAATACAGCTTTGCTCTTTCTTTCCCTGTGGTCACTGACGTTCCTTCCTTCCAGCTCCTGAGTACAGTGACCCTATGGCATTACTATAGTTCTAATCTGCAGTGTGCAATGCACCCTACAAAATAGCTTCTTCTTTCTAGTAACTGAGGAACAAGTAAGAAATTTCTGGCCCACTTGATTTCATACCCCTTGGAAGCCCTAATGCAAATATGCTACACCAGTCACAGGGTAGGGGCCTCCAAAGATTTCACAAAAAGCAGCTTAGCCGGTGGTCAATCAGTTAACTCAGAAAGTAAAGGGCAGAAGTCCTAAGTCACAAAAAACTACTGGAAGGCACAACTCACTGACATTTCAGAACCTACTAAGCATCTCTCTCTAATTCCCTTCCTCTACTGCTGGAGCTTTTTCTTTTCTGCATGACTCCCCTTTCACCCTCCCAAAATACCATGGAATGTAAGCTATACTGTCGATGATTTTTTTGTTCCATTTTTAAGATGGAACCATTGCTCTCAATTTTAAAATAAAGTGGGTTTAAATTTGTGCTGGTTTCTCAAAAATAAATACAACACAAGAGTGACAAATCAAGGGACACAGAGGAAGGTGCCCTAGACCAGAGGGTGCAAGGACTGAAGTTCAAGTCCAGGACTGCCACTAACCAGCCCCATGGCCTCAGGCACCAGATCCACCCACGTCCTTCTTCCATCCCCACCATGCATGGCGGCCGTCCCTGTCTCTGATTTCCAATGCATCCTGTACTTTATCCAAGAACCCATTTGCATTATTTCAGGTGAAATAATGCCCTGCTAAGAAATCGTCTGTTGTGCCCTACACTGCCTCAAGCAGCTGAGGGCAACTTTGTTTTGTTTTTTGTTTTTTGTTTTTGCCATAGGGCCAATTAAGGGCAAATAAAAATGCTTACGGGCTGCTTATCTTTCCTTGAAAATGAAAATTTTACTTAGTACTCTAGTAGAAAACATGTATTCTTACAATTTAGATTTGTTAAATATAAAAATATCAATGAGAAAATCAGGACTGCATTTTTAGCCATAAGTGTTATTAATATCTGAGTATATTTGAAAAATAGCAATGAATGCAACTTTCTGTACTTGCATCCTAAGATAAATGGAAGTGCTCAGTAGCCACTGGGCCCTACAGGATAAAAGGAAACTCCTTAACTTCCCCAACCTTCCTTCCACATGAAGACCCCTCCTTCATCTACATTACTCGGGTCTGTGTACCGACACTACTGAACACCTTCAACACCAACATCCCCACCTCCCCTGGCCACCTGTCTGCCCAAGCTCTTGACCTTCTTCTCTGAGTTCCTAAAATACTTTCTACACTTCTTACATATTCTATCTCCCTTACATATTCACCAACTCAAAAATATTAACTGAGCAGGTGAAGGGTACTAAACTAGTACTTATCTACTACACTATAATGTTAAATAGGTTTTGACCAAACTAACAATTCCTTGAAGCCAAAGATCGCTGCCATGCTAGTATTTGTTGATGGATGGAATTAACAATATGAGTTCAACCATCCATTAAACGTAGACTGTGGATTTATTTTTAAAAGCAGAATATACCAACTAGAGAATTTGATTTAAAACCTTTAAGTCAATAGCGTACACATAACTTCCTTTTAGGAACTGTCAAGATAAATTATCTATTACGGCACAAAAAGTGCAGAGTTGAGAAACTGACATCAACAAAGTTTCGTATTTTAAAGGTTGGAAACCTAGATATTCCGTTCTTGTAACTCAAGTCAAAGAAACAAGCACAACTTGTTTACTGTGATCTCTCCCTACTGTGTCATGTCTAAATAGGCCTTAAAGAGCTGTTTAAAAATAACTAAGAGGGCCAGATTTGGGGAGAAAAACACATAGAACATATAGATGAATCTGTTTCCCTAAATTGGCTGTTTAGTTTGGGCTGTGCTATTTCCAGCTTAAATTGGTTTCCTGCAATTTGTTAAGGCTGCCAAATACTTAGTTATCTCAGTGATGTACTTAACACAAATCGGCAAATCCTTCTTATTTTTCACAGTGACAAGAAATGTACAGAGAAACTTGCACAGTGAGGATAATAATAAAAGTAAGTTCACTTGTCTTCTTTTCCAGATGCATCATTTTCATCTGGTTGCTAGTGGCTTAGGAAACCGACAAATAGCCCCCTAATATCATTTCCTGCCTGTTTTTTTTCCTATTGATTTGGGGACAGAGTTTCCTCAACATCAGGCAGGGTGAAACACGAGAGGTATGACCTCACTATAAGCCAGAAAAACTCAAGGATTGGGGTGGAAATGAAGAAAATCAATATCCAACACTGGTTTTTAAAATCAAAAGATGCAAGATGTTAATGAAAAGGTCAGTGTATAACTATGTGCAATAGTGTCCCCTTAAGACAGCCTAAAAAATTCCCTGGTGTAAAATCAAATCAACGTAGCTGGGATAACACATTAACACAGCGAAGAATTTGAGGCAGCGAGGACACAGTTAAGTTTTTTAGAGCACATTCATTTATTAAAGTGGCATTACAATCTGCTGTGTGTCACATATTATAGTATTTTGCCTGAACAGCTTTACATGCAAATACTTATTGCCACGACTCATTGATCTGGTTCAAGGTTTGGCAAAAAAAAAGTTTCAGTAAAGTCTTTAGGGGAACTTACTTTCTTAGAACATAAATTATATTCTCGAAACTATATACATAACACAACTTAGTTCCTGTATACAGAAATCCGAGGGCTCTCACTCCATCAAATATGCTGCCCTATAGTCACACATATGAAGAGCCTAGGGCTGGTATGAATTAGACTCCTATGAGGATGAAGGCATTTTAATGAATATTAAAAATTCAACTCACATTTAATATAATTTACTTGACACTGAAAAGTGTAGAAAAGGCTGGTGACATTTTTATCAATATATTTTTGTAGACTTGAAAAATTATTTCATAACACATCTAAATTATAAATCTTAAGAAATCTATTACTGAGTATTAACTGACCCCCAAATGAGACAAATGCAGAAAAGAACATAAACTTTGAGGCTTTCTACTTTTATAAACATTTTTTTTTTAATTTTAAGAAGAATAAATCTCTGTTCATTTGCACAATCATAGTCTAATTGCATTCTTAACCTAAGGGCAAGATCATTTCAAAACAGCTTGTCAGATCTTGGTTCTTTTCCTGAGTTAGGTTGGAATAGGTTAGGGAAATGTTCTACTCAGGGGGCTGTATCATGTACCACATCATGGTACAGAAAAAACAAGCAAGTATTTGTATGGAACATGAGGGCACAGGTGTCCCCCAGTTACTCGGGAGTCCAGAGAATCCATACCTCCAATACACCCGTAACACACAGGTCAGGAAGCTCTTCTATAGACTGCGGTGAACACAGCAAGACTGCGGTGAACACAGCACACCCCAGGGACATATTCCCTGAAGTGTCCATTCACTCACAATCCTGGGGGAGGAGTTGGGAGGTGGGAAAGGCGGGCAACAAGATTCACCAACACACAGCACCATCGAGCTCCATGACCTCTGTCACGTCATTAAAATCATCGGATGGACCTCCCAAAGCCACACCCTGACATTTTCTAGACTAGACTGTGCAAGAGAACTTTGTGCAATGATGAAAGTGTCCTATCTGCACTGTCTGACAAGGTAGCCACTAGCTGCATGGGGTTACTGTGCACTGAAATACGATAAGTGCAACTGAGGAGCTAAAATGTCAATTTTACTTCACTTTAATTAATTTTAATTTAACTCTTCACAGCCACATGTGACTAGGGGCTACCATTCAGAGTTCAGTTCTAACCTGACCACCAAAACACAAGGTGGCGTTCCAAGAGTTTTCAGTGCCCAGGCTGGTCACGGACCAGTGTTCATCAGTCACGTCAAACCTAGAAATGGGAAGGGACGGATCCCTCAGCACAGCCAGGGCACACCACAATGTCAGGTCATGCACTGCAGGCCAGACCATGAGCATTCATAGAAAGCATTCCCACTCACACCCACTCTCTCAAAGTATCAGTTCAAGAAACCAACCCAAGAAGGAAAACACCTTCTCTCCTTCAACACATTACTGAATGAGAACCAACATGGGGAAAAGCTAGAAGAAGCAACAATTGCTAATACATAGACGGTTCTTTCCTAAACTCAAGCAGCACATCACTAGAAGGGATCTCTTTCCCTCCAACTAGATTCTATCACTTTCCTTCCACAAAAATTAGCAAGGTGTCCTGCAGATTATAATAAAACAGAGGGGCTCACAGTCAAAAGGATAGAATTCAACTGCCGCCTCCTTTGCTTACCAGCTTTGTGACTTTGGGCAAGAAAATTAATCAGGTCAAGTTTCAGTTTCCTTCTGTGTAAAATGGGCTGATAACAGTCCCTTCCTCACAGGGTTATAAGGATCAAATGAGATAAGACATATAAAGGATTTAGCAGAGTGCCAGACACACAAATGACATTATTTAAGTACAAATGACATTATTTAAGTATTATTTATCACTCCTTCCTTATTTCTTCATTGTCATCATCACCATTATCATCCGCTCTCCAACACAATAGGCAGAAAAGAAATCTACCTAAAACAAATCATATTTTAGATCAAACTCCAATTTAAAAAATATCCACACACCAAAAGTTATTCATAAGCCAGAATACCTGATATACTTAATTTTAATGTCATCTAGGTTTCTCTTATGCTTCTATCTTTCTTATAGTCTTTTATATACTTAGTTGTTTCTGCCCAAAAACCCCAAACTTTTTGAAAGGAAAGATTTTTTTTTTGTTTCTGTACAGACCTTAATTATTTGCACAATAGTGGACATTCAATAAATGTCACCTGAATTAAATTTCTAGAATTATATTCCAGAATGATCATGAGTAGCTACTTTCAAAATGGATAATGGGGGTGCCTGGGTGGCTCAGTTGGTTAAGTGTCCGACTCTTGATTTTGGCTCAGTCACGATCTCAAGGTCGTGAGATCAAGCCCCACGTCAGGCTCCATGCCGGACGTGGAGCCTGCTTGAGATTCTCTCCCTCTGCCCCTCCATTCCCCCAGTCTCACACACACGTGCTCTCTCTCTTAAAATATGTGTGTGTGTGTGTGTGTGTGTGTGTGTGTAAATATATAAACGGCATCTGCCCTAAAGTAACTCAACACTAAGCACCAAGAACTATCCTAGGAGCTGGGAATTCTGCTGTGAACAAACAGACAAGGGACAAGGTCCCTGGAGCTTATCTTCTGATGGACATGGCAGCCACTGTGCATAAGTAATAGAAGGGTCGTAGGAGATGATAAATGATGAGATAAAAAACAAAAAGGGTCCAGTCATGGTGTGCCTCCCCAGAGGCCAAGGAAAGCTGTTCAAATTATATTCCATGTATCATGGAGAACCACCACTGGGATGTGACATGGACTGATTAATTTTTTTCTCCAAGATTGCGAAGGTCTCTGTGTGCGTGGCAAAGCGTAAGGGGATGGGAGAGGAAGTAGGGAGGCAGTTACAAGGCTCCTAAGAAGGCAAGGTGAGAGCCACTGGCTGTCTGGATCAGGGCTGCAGCCACAAAGACAGATGTGAAAGGGTCATACTCAGACGTGTTGTGGAGACAGGACAGAACGGGCTTATGGCCTAATGCAAGGGGAAGGAAAGGACGGGGCCCAGGTTTGGGGCTTGACCACCTGTGCCAATGACTGGGGAAGACAGAGAAAAGCAAGTCTGGGAAGAACAGAAAGGCCTGTGTTTGGAGATGTTAAGTTGAAGATCTGAAAGTGGAGATTTCAAGTAGGCAGCTGCCTAAGTTTTGTTTCAGGGAGAGGTCAGGGCTAGCAATAAAACTGTGGGAGTCACAGGCATCTACGTTACCATTCAAAAGCCAAACAACAGGATGAGATTACTCAGCGGAATTGAGCAAAGACAACTAGGCTGAAGATGCCAGTAAGGCGGGAGGAGAACCAAGAGTGTGGTCCAGAAGCCAAAGAAAGGGTTTCCAGCAAGGAGGGAGCGGTCTACGTTAATGAACGGCGGAGCCCTCCTAATGCTCCCACTGAAACAGGAGTTTCGTAAGAGCAACAACTACTTGTTATTCATTACTTCTTACTCAGTTGAGTATTCTTACTCATCTCTTACCCTCTGCTTTAAACATATCAGACGCTCAATTCATGGTTACAAGTAATGATTAGTAAGGTCCCAACCGTCCCCAAGTGAATGGCATTTGGGCGGCATCCCATCTTTCTCAATGTATTTCAGTCTGGAGGCAGATTTACCACACAATACCCTTTCTAATAAGTACAGAAACTACTTAGTCCAAGATAAATCATCTCGATTATTTTCTCATTACCATTTCTCCAATAAACAGCATGTCCATCCATCAAACTGGGCAGCAACAAGAACAGTACCAGACACATAGCAGGTTCTCAATAAATATCTGTTGGATGAATAAATGGATGGGGTAGGAGGGAGCAAAGAAAAGAGAGATACCCTCTTATCCCATGGGATCCACAAATAAAATGAGGCTTAATAATTCTCTGTAAATGTCATTTAACATTTTCATCAATAATTAAGACAGAAGAAATAAACTGTTTATAAACTTAGAAGAAATCTATTAGAAAATAAAAGCATTGGTGATGTTCACAATTTGCAAATAGTAAATCAATTATTTTCTAAGTTCAATATTTTATTATAAATATTTGCTCCTTAATCTCTAATATTCCTATAATCCATTTTACACAAAAGATATGAAGTAACCTGCCAAAGCTTAATAGAGGGTTCAGAAGCTGGATCAGAAAAAAAATTCTCCCAAGACTGCTTGATAGTCAATTCATTCTCTTTTTTGTGCAAAATATTTTAAAAGAAACTGTGGTACTGATTTCTAATATTCCATATAAAAAGCCAAACACCCAAATCACAACAGACAGAAAGAAGTGCAAAAGAACTTGACTATCAAGTAAACTTTTATCACTTACAGTTTTCCTACTAAAAATTCTGAAATTAAAATTTTGAAAACCTGAGGCACCATACGCACCAGAATGCCGCTGAGATTTCGAACCAGATGGAGAGGTTTCCTTCATACGATCAATCACATTTTCCGAAAGCTGAAACGGCAACATCAAAATAAAATCAATTACAAAAAAACAAGAAAGAAAATAGTACGATAGCATCCAAGTAATGTAGTCATCCACATCAACATGTATAATAAATGGCCTAAAGAAACCTAATAGCTATAAAACTAGAAGGAAGAACAGTTTTAAGATTTCAAGATGCACCCCACAGCACTACTTCTTTATTTCTTCTAATGCACTGCTAACTGCTCATTGTAAATAACTCCTCTCCTCATTGTGTACAATGCGCTAAATTGTAATCTATGAGAAAATATAAGCCAAGAAAACTCCGACTTTCCTCCCCTAAACCTACAAATTAATTTTGCAAGCAACAGGTCTTACTTAGCTCCTTCCTTCCCTCCAGTCCCAAAGGAAATGGTATCCTTCCCTCCCTCCTGTTCAAGCTAATCACAAATAATTGCTCTTTCAACAGATTTTATTATGCACCAAATCTGTGCCAGGAACTAGGCTAGACTTAGGGTATTCAATAATCATCAAGTTGCTTAAAGTGGAGCAGAAGAAACAATCATCAGGCAGTGAAATGTGTAATGGGAAGGGCACCACCTAAGTCAGCTGGCCTGGAATGGAAGTATACAGGAAGCATAACGGACAGGACATCTAGCCAGGGTTTGGGGCTGGGGCTGGGAAAGATAAACAGGTGTTAGGAAGAGAAGACATAGCATAACAGTACTCCAAGAAGAGGGAAACACACGGCGGTATAGATGAGAAACAAGGCTTGCCACCATCAGACACTAAACACAGATAACAAGAAGGCAGTTGGCAATAAGACGGAGGCTCTGAGACTCCTCAGCCCCTGAGTTACTATCATACCATTCTTTTTATTTTCTTTATTGTACTTACCACTATGTGAGGCATTCTTGTGTGTCTGTCTTTTACACTCAAAAGGAAGCTCCATGAAAGCTAGCATTTGGCTGTCCTATTATGTCCCCAGAGCCTCAATAAGCCTGGTTAATTGGATGAATGGCTAAATAAATGATTGAAACAATATGAATGAATGGAAGAATGGCTGAAGTGGGAAGCTGGGGAGGGGGAGAGGGAAACAGTGAAATAAGATTTTGGATTCTGAAGATTTGAACTGATTCTGAGGGCAACCGGGCACTTCTGAAGGATTTTAAGCAGGGTAGTGACAAGATCAGACTTAAACATTTTAGAAAGATCACTCTAGCTACAATGTAGAGAACAGATTGGAGGGGGCCAAGAACAGAATCAGGAGGACCCCTGAAGGAAGCTAAAGGATCAATTAAGAAGCTATTAAACATATGTCCACACCAAGATTGGTGCAGGAATGTTTACGGGGCATTATTCATAATATAGCAGGAGTGAAACCAAGCAAATGTCCATCTACTGGTGAATGGATAAACAAAACATTATGTATCCAGACAATGGAATAAAATTCAGCAATAAAAAGAAGTGAAGTTCTGATACATGCTACAATATGGATAGACCTAAACAATTAAGGGAAGAAAGCCAGACACAAAAGGCTACATATTGTATAATTCCATTTATATGAAATGCCCAGAAAAGGCAACTCTGCGCAGATAGAAAGTAGAGGGGTAGATGCCTAAGGCTAGAGTAGGAATGGGGATTAACGATAAATGGGCATGACAGATCTTATTGGTTTGATGGAAATGTTTTAAAACTGGATTGTGCTGATGGTTGCACAATTCAGTAAATTTATTAAAAAGTGTTATACAAACAGGTGAATTTTATAATATGTAAATTATACATATTAAAAAAAACCATTATGGTAATCCAAAGGGAATACATTCAAAAGATATTTAGGATTCAAAATAGCTAACATTCACTGATTGCTTATTATGTGGCAGGCATTACACTAAACAAAACACTTTATTCATTTAATTCTTAACAATCATAGGAAATAGATACTTTTATTATTTCCACTGTATAGGTGAGAAGTTGAAGCACAGCCAGATTAAATAACCTTCTCTGGATTTTACATTTCATCAGTAACAGAGCCAGGATTCAAACCCAGGAAGTCTGAGTCTCAAGGTCCCATTCGGGTACCTTGCTTTACTGCCAGACTCAGTGTCTGACTAGATGTGGAAGTGAAACAGAAGTCATCAGGACATCCAGGTTTCTGGGCCATGTAACTGGATGATCCCTCTCCTCTATCTACAAAGACCTTACCACTTACACTTCCTTAACTCACCACCATCTAGCTTATAACCCAATACAGCGGTATCCTTGTAAAAGTCACCAATGACCAAATAACCTTTTATATTTATATTTATAAAACACCTAAGTTACATGGCTTCCCTTTAGCTTCTAACACCTTTGGTCACTGTCCTCTTCTGGAAACTCCTCCATTGGCTCTTCTGACCTCCCACTACCCTGACTGACCTAGGGCTCTAGCCACATCTTCCCCTTCCCTGCCTACCCTTAAATGCTAGAGGGCCCCACATTCGCTTCTTTGCCTTTATTCTCTTCTCACTCTAAGTGCTCTCGTTGGTCATCTCATCCACTCCCTTGACTTTTTTTTATTATGTTATGTTAATCACCATACATTACATCATTAGTTTTTGATGTAGTGTTCCATGATTATTTGTGTATAACACCCAGTGCTCCATGCAGAACGTGCCTTCTTTAATACCCATCACCAGGCTAACCCATCCTCCCACCCCCCTCTCCTCTAAAACCCTCAGTTTGTTTTTCAGAGTCCATAGTCTCTCATGGTTCATCTCCCCCTCCGATTTCCCCCCCTTCATTCTTCCCCTCCTGCTATCTTCTTCTTTTTTATATTTTTTAACATATATTGCATTATTTGTTTCAGAGGTACAGATCCGTGATTCAACAGTCTTGCACAATTCACAGCGCTCACCATAGCACATACCCTCCCCAATGCCTATCACCCAGCCGCCCCATCCCTCCCACCCCCCCACTCCCTTGACTTTTAACTGCGGTTGATAAATTAATGCATCCTAAATCCTTTATCTCCAGCCCAAGACCTGTGTCCCAAAAGCTAGACCTATACACTGAATTGCCTAAAAGATACCTTCTATTGGAGACCACAAGCACCTCAAACCCAACATGTCCTAAATTGAATTCATGTTTGCCAAAATCTCTTCTTCTTGCTTTCCTTATCTCATTAATGACACCACCTCCACCCAGCTTTCTGAATCAGAACATAGGACTTGGCCCTGACTCTTCATTCTCCCTCATTCTCTTTGCTATGAATTCCTCAACCCCTAAATATTTAATGAACACATTTCTTCTCCCATCCCATTTCCCCTGCCCTAATTCATGGTACCCTCAATAATCCTCCTAAAATGCAAATCTGATTATGGTAACTCCCTGCTTCAAAATCCCTCATACCTTCCGTTGACAAAGAAGTCCAAATTCTTCTGCACAGCACTCAAGACTTTCTCGTCATTTGGTCACAGACTAACTCTCCAACCTCAATTTCCATAGACTTTGCTTTAATACTTCATACCTTGTTCTCTACCCATACGGGCTACTTATTGGATGCCGTCTCTTTGCCTTTACACATGACTACACTGCCTTCTCCCTTGGCCCTGTGGGAGGGAATGACCTTTCAAATCCAGTTCAAACATCCTAAAGCCTTCTCTGACCAAATCAGTTCCCCACTCCATTCCAACTCCGCCTACCCAAGGCTACCCTTATTTGTGCTCCACCATACCCTGCACAAATCTCCCAACATGGCACTCCATGACAGAACAAGTATTTGCCTTTCCACAAAACTGTGAGCTCCTGTGTATTACTGAATCATTCATTAAATGTTTACTAGGCCAAGCACTAATTAAGGCCCTTGTGATACATGAGTGAACAAAAGTTTGTACCTGAGCAGTTACTTACATCTCAGGACCCAAACCAGAATGCAGGGGAGACAGTTAATGGAAAGACTACAGCTCAAAAGCTGGGGTCTTTGGAGGAAAATCCCAAGACTCCTCTTGGAAAAGAAATGGAAGTTAGAAAGGACAACGTCAAGGGACTTTATATTTGAAGATGTCAGGGCCAGTTGCTTCTTTTCTAACAACTGACAGCCACTGACATTGCTGCTGAAACTCATCTGCAAAGCTGAGATATATCTTAGGAAAAAACCCTTTAAGATTGACCACAATCCTCTCAATTTATAGGTGAGGAAAAAAGTCCTGAGTAACATCCACTTTCCGGTAGCATCAGGATAAGCAGCAACCCCCAATCTCTAGTCCGGTGCTTTCTCTGCTAAACAATACAGCCCTACAATCCTATGTAAAAATAAATTCACTTCCTCGTAAGGAGGTAAAAATGAGCCTTCTTTTAGAATCTTAAAGCTATTTTAATTGATACATAATGTATATAAAGCTCATTTGATATATAATGTAATATACTACATATTATATGTATTTATAGGCTATTTTAATATAGTATTCTATTCAGGAAAACTGTGGCATAGACTTAATATATTTTAATAGGTTTGCAATGTAATTTAAAATAACTTACGCAATTAAGGTATTTGGTGTTATGTGATGGGCTATTCATTAGTCTGGCTAAAGAGAGAATGGGTCTAGTAAAGTTTGGGAAGTTGAGCTTTAACATGGTCTTTTTGTTTTTTCTTACAGGAAAGGATTAGTTTAGTTGTGCTATTTTAGTTCATGTCAGTTTTCTTGATATATAGACAATTCAATATATCACTGAGATATTCCCCCAGAACCACAGAATCCTACCATATGAAAATTGGAAGGAATCTTAGCAATTATCTATTCTAATTTCTTTGTTTTAAAGATGAAACTACGGTACAAAGAAGTGACATGCCTGTGATAGCTAGTTAGCAGTGATGAACTGTGAAAACTTAAAAAAAATAATAATAGTATTCTATAATACACTACATATATTATATACTACATATCATATACTACCATATATACCATGTATTATATACTATTATATACAACATATTGTATATGTTACATATTTAATATAATTTGTTTAGGGCTAAAGTATATAAAGTTAATTTCACATAATATACATGTATATAATTTTATATTTTAATTTATATTTCTATAGTTCAAGCCAAAGTCAAAGAATTACAACTGCACTAAATGTATATTCTACCCAATCAGAAAGTGAACGTGTTTGCTAAAAATCAAGTGTTAGCCATAAGCCTTCACCTTATTGGAGACAGGCTACCCTTTCTTCTGAATACCACTTCATCTACTTCTCATCAAAATTCATATATTACCATTACCTATTGCTACTTTCAAAATGAATACTACAAAAGTCCTTCCAGTGACTAAAGCAGCCTCGAAAGTATCATTTCTTGAGAGTAAAACTAAAGGCCGACCTGAACAGAGGAAAACGCACTGGCCACCCCCTAGCTATATAATCCTAGGGAAGTCATCTCCATCAGCCTCATTTTCCTTGTCTGAAATTGAAGAATACCTAAGCCCAAGTTATAGGGACGATTACAGGTGCATCATAAACTACAACGTGCTACACACATATTTGGTAAAGCTATTACCAATACAACTCCAGTCATGGGGATTTGGACTGATCAGTTCATCTTAGTCCATTCACCAACTGACCAGAGTTTGTGCTCAGCTCTTTCACTACACAGTGCATGAAGACCAGGGCTACAGCTATTGCCAGAAGCAGCTACCTAAGTCCCAGTATGACTATATAAAGTGCTCATTTATCCCTATCTATGCATGCTCTTTGGGTAAAGTGCAGTGTCTCCTTCAGCCTAATCACTAATTGTTTCTTTTTATTTTTGTGACTTACCTGATGCCTCAAAACTTGCTACTTAAATTCTAATATCAATTCAAAACATTTTCCAATGTGGTCTTTGATTATATTTCAGTAAATTTATAAGCATGTCATCCAAAGGAGCACAATTCATCTTTTGAGGTGATAAACATATTGCAGGGTTGAGTCAACCTCCCTCTTTTGTCCTTACAATCTTCATAACTGGATCCTCAGGCCCTTCCAAAGGCACATTCATGGCAGCCTACAGTAGCAAGTCTGCTTACTCCAAGCATGATTCACCTTATCACCAGTACATTCTCAGCCACGTTGATACAAGGCAATTGCCATGCTGTGTTATCCTCTGTATCTCCAGTTAATAGCTGAGCTGACCTGCCAGTTGCAGAAATAAGTTCAGACTGGCACACTCACCTGATCTCTGTGAACTGGGGTACTCATGAAGCAGCTGACAAGATTTAGAGATGCTGATCAGGGTTATATACATAATCTGTAGCTTTAGAACAACTCTTCTTTGTGATGTGAACTGACCCAAAAAAGGGTCAGAGGTAGAACATAAGCTTCTGCAAGGGCTGGATAAGCCCTCACTAAGAGAAGCATCTTCAGGAAACATCATTCCTTAAACAGGGTACTTCTGTTAGAAAAGCTTTTGTCCTATAAAGATCGGTAGCAACTATACCTTGTTTCTAGACCTCTCTTGCACTCCCCATCAAGGCAAATACCATGTGCAAAAAGTATTTGCAGCAAAGAATGGCACGCTCTCTCTCTCTCTCTCACACACACACACACACACGCACACACACACACGCTAGAATTATGCCCTGAGGTCCATGGACTTGGGGATCTATGGATTAATTCCTCAGCTGTATGCAAAATGGTCTGCTATTCTGGGCAGAGTCCATAGCTTACAGATTTACAATAATCTATAAACTAAAAGAAACACTGTTCTACTCTAAGGGTTAACCAAGAGAAGGGGGCCAGGGCCTGCCAACATCACAGAATTCAGTCCATTGACTTTGATTATCTGCCCTATTCTCTACTGCTGCTAAAGAGAAATTTAAGTAAATGGGGCTTACTAAGTTCTAGTCTGTACCACTCACCACACCAACATGTGCTCCAGAGAGGAGGAAAAGATGTGTGTCATGTTCTATAGTCTTCCCACTCAAGTCTCCCCACCCCCCCTTGGCTGGTCGTATCCAAAATGAGCACAAATACACCACCCACCAATCTAGAATCCAATATTCTCAGAAACAGGAGGCTGCGTAAGATGGACAAAGAGATAAAGTACTTCCACTTCCAAAGAACAAAGTTAAAGGAGAGGAACTCCTTCTAAGTTGCCCCTCTCTAAGAGGTAAAGTTTGGAACCACATGAGACAGAAATAAATCACATATCTTCATCTTCATAATATTTTTCTCATCTCTTCCAGACATGTCTTAATCAAACTGACTAAAAGACTAAGACCCATTTTTCTCACTTGGTCTTCCTTCCATGTAGCATAGGTCATCTTCTGTGAGAGTACTGGTTGGTTTTTTTTAACTATCATTTTAAGACATAGGCTCCAAAAACTGCCATTATTATTTGGAAGATATTACTCCTAAATACTTACTTAAGGGCATAGCAGGGGAAGGAAAAGATATACAGATTTATATAATAACTTTTAGCTTATGTTTGTAATTTGCCATTTATATTTCTTTGCATTTGCCATTAATGGAAATGAACTTCTACTGTCTTTATAAAATCTTAGGAAGCTTTAAAAAGAAAAGTCCTAGAAAGCTTAACACGATACTCTGCCCAAGAGAGTCATAGATATCTAAACTGGAAAGGAACCAACTGTCCACCAGCTAGCTGAATTACCTCAACAACATCCCTCAACACTCCCAGTGACTGATCGGATTTGTTGCCTCTGTTAATATACACTCCCCAGAATCCTCAACATCTCACATTAAATAATCTTTTCATTTAGGGGCTCCCAACTGCCAATACTTCCCCAAAGCCTTAGATGTGTTCCATGTGAGTATCCACACTACCACATGTATGGCTCCTATATATTTCAGCTTGCAGCTTCAAGGCCAGTTGCAGAGATTCATTTATGCCTGGAAAGCACGATAACTATTACTTTGAAAATGATACTCATTGAAGTTGACATCTGCTCTGGAAGAATTCATTCACAGCTTTGATGTTTCAGATAAACCAGTGAAAGACTGACTGGTAAGCATACCTTCCAAACAGACACAGCAGGTGCTCAGAAAAATCCTATTAAGCACATGTAATATGAGTAATGAAAATGCCTGGTCTTTCTATCCCTAGAAATTATTTTAGACTTGGAGAGGAAGACAAGGCAAGAGGGTGGCCTTTCATCCAACCCATGAGTTGTTTCAGATTTGAAGTTGGAATCAGGTGTAAGAATATGGGTGATCTTATGCAAGTGGAGGGAAAGCTATCAATTGCTACGGATAAAGGAAATAAACAAAATACTATAAATACCATGAAAATAACACCTGGTATGTGAGAATAAACTTTAAACTTAAAATTGTAAGTAGGTCCTTTAATTGCTAGCCGTTAAGGACATTTTCAGCAAGAAAAATCTGGGAAAACATTATCTATTAATAAACACAGCCTAGTTACTCAAAGCCTTATGTTGCTTACTAAATGTTAACTCTTCCTATATTAAGATAAATGAAGATGAAATTACTATCCTTATCGGTGGAACGCAGATTTGGTTTTCCAACAGTGACTGAGTCCATGAATCGTTGCTCCACACTCATTTCTTAGGAGTGATGACATAAATATTAGACAACTGGGGAAGTGTGGAACGCTTTCTTCTGCTAAGCTGAATGAACCTAGCCACAGTTCAACATTGAAGTTTGTGCCTCATCGGCACCATGTTTTAATCAACTGAGCCAAAAACAGTGGCTCACTTAGGATACCAAGATTCTTGCTTATCCTTAACCTCAGAAGGAAACAAGAGGACTGTTTTGAGCTAAGAAAAATACAGAAATCAGCTGAAAAATATACAAAATGCCTAAAGAAAAATCACACAGATGATCAGCTACAGAACGCAGGACTCCTACTTCTCAGTCCACATCTTTTAGGTATACCTGTCAGAGCACAATATGCTCTTATTTTTAATTAAGTTCAATGTAAGTTTATATATCCATTCCCTTGAACAACTCTAATAATAGCTACTACTCATATAAGTACTAAACACTGTCAAAACACTAAACACTTGTATACATTATGTCAAATTTCTCGCAAGTAGTGCTTGACATATAAGTAATACAAGCAGGCTACAGTATCTAGACTTACTGAACAAGAAAACACAATGAAGAGTGACTTGTCCAGGGCCACAGAGCCTAGGGAAAGGCAGAGCTAGGTTGCCAGGTTCCAAAGGAAGTGCTCTGGCCACTATACTAACTACATAGCACCTCCAGAGAATCTTCATATATTGGATGTGAAGGAACCTTATCATAACAGCTGCTTTTTATTAAAAATCTACAATGTGCTACATGCTTTAGATACCTTACCTCATCTTCTTACCAAATATAAAGAAGTGATTTGTCCAAAGCTGCAGATAGTAAACGTCTAATCTGAAGACTTAAACTGAGGTCTATTTAACTCCAAACTAATGCTCTTTTGAACAGGACCTCGAAGAACCCAGGATGACTCCCCCAGTACTCAACAATTCAAGAGGGTGTCATTTTTAGAGGAAATTGCAATGGGCTGAGTATGGCTACAAGAAATGTAGACTGCTGCTAGACACACACAGAATTTCAGAACTGGAAAAGATCAGAGATCTTAGAGATGTACTCAAGCCCATCATCTGTCATTTTGCAGATGACAAAACTAAAGCACAGTGATGCAAATCAACCTTCAGAAAGAAGGATTTGAAGCAAGTGGGAAAACATGGCAAGGGCATTCCAGGTGAAGGGTGTATCCTGAAGAAAAGTAAAGCATAGAGGTCAAAAGAAACATGGTGTGTGCCTGAATTATAGTAATATAAATAAAATATACTCTGTGAGAAAAGACAAAAATAAAGAATACTTCTGTTAGGCTGAGTGGCCAAAAGACACAGCTTTTTTTATTTAAAAAGTTTAGAAAAAGTTTTTTAAACAATCTCTCCATTTTAGTGCAAGATCTACCCAATCGTCATACTTATCCTATTTAATCTTACCTAATACTTGATATAAATGTCTGTGCTGTTGCCAAATTTTCTTCTAATTTTGTTTGCTCTCATCACTGTGTCTGTATTAGGGCAAGAGAATATGGATTTATACATTGTTCTGGCCAGTGTCTTCTCACCCAAAATTTATTTTGCTCTCCCTTACTTTTCTTTTTTACCTTCAGGTATGGAACAGTCAAAGCCTAAGGCAAGATTAAACAAATCTCTGCATAAAACTCAGAGTTTATAGTTTTTATTTTACTCCAAAGAGTACGAACTAAACCACAACAATGCAATGCAACCTCAGACATTCTATTACAAAAGGTGGTGCTATCATTAATTAATATGATATAAAGAAATGGTGGTCACAGACCAAAAATTGAGTTCAACAGTCTGAGTTTCTATAAAGGAAACTTTAATAAATTCTTCTCAAGGTAACAGTTTCAGAGTAAAAGTTTTTAAACATTTTAAATATTTAAGACGTTTTATTTCCTGATAACAGATGCTAAAAATTATTTACACATTTCATTTACTTATGTTGGTTGTCTAACAACAGAGGAGGAAAAATTAAAAAATATCATAAAACTTTCAGAAGTGAAATTGCTTTATTTACTAGGTTCAAGCATACTTTCAAAAACGAGCAGCTCCAGATTCAGGTGCAGCGAAGAACGTGTTAATGAAGTTAGTGCTGGTGTACTAAAAACCCTAGAGAAAAATCAAGTTTTCAGTTTATGTGTCAAGCACATGTGGGGAACGTGAAAAATTTCTCTGCAACGTCTACTTGAGAACTGACTATATTAACTCGCCAGGGGTCTGAAAAATGCAAACCTCTCTCAGGCCCTGTCAGGCTGGCAGACACTTGTCCTGAAGCAACTGGGCCTGGTCCAAAACTTAGGCGGCAGGCCACAGAGGAGGAAAAGAGGAGGTATCAAGCGAAAGCGGAGAAGCTAGACGTCACCCCAGGCAGAAGTCTATGGGGTGTGTGAGCGTGCGGCAATGGGTGGTATCAGAGGGAGAGCACAAAATGACCGAGAGCAGATAAGGGTGTTCTCAAAACGCCAATTCACCTTGAGAGAGGTAACGGGGCCAGTGCAAAAGGAGGGTGGGAGCTCCTGAACCCAGGAGTAAGACAAGCCCCATTTCACAGAAGGTAAGCCTGGGGTTTCACATAAAGTCCCACAACTAGTGAGCAATACTGTCAAACCCTAGACTGTGAGCCCCTGGAGAATCTAATTCAACGTGGCATTCCCCCAACCGCCCCAGTACAGTGCTCAGCACTTGGCACACAACCAGGAAATATCTCTGAATGAATGTCCCAAGTCTTGAAACTTCAAGCTTCTTTGCAGAGAACTCGGCTTCTGGCCGGACAACACTGGGGGCCGGGACGGGGGAAACCAGGCTGAGCGGGTCCCGGGAAGGTCGGAGGTTTGGGGTCCGAGTCCGGGTCCTGGCCCTCGGCCCGCCCACTGTCACTCACCCGGATGCCCTTCACCACGGTGATGTTCTCATTCTCGTCCGCCTCGAAGGTGACCCGGCGGGTGCTGGAGGTCCCACCCATGGCTCCTGCTTCTGCCCCCGCAGAGACCTAGCCCGGACGCACGAGCACTTCAGGCCCCACGCGCACACACGCGCGCGGAAGCGCCCGGACCCTTGCCTTGCAAGGCGGGAGCAAGGCCACGACCCCAAGAAGCAAGGAGAAGGCGCCGGTCCTCAGCTCCCGCCTCCTCCGGTCACGTGCCACAACAAAAATGCCTCCGGTTGGTCGGAGATACGAACGACCCGCCTCTACTCGGTAGGGGCGCCCGGATTGGTTGGACCGGACCCGGATGCTATGGCAACAGGGGCTGTTTGAGAAAGTTTCCGCAGCCCCTGGGTGTACTGGGAATTGTAGTCTCCTTCAGGCGCGATGGTGGCTGGGACACCTTCGCCTCAGATCCAGAGGACAAGGGGAGCATGGCATTCTGGGAGATGTGGTCTTGCCTGTCCGGAAGGTTTCTAACCGGGCGACTCTCAAAGTAGTTCATTTCTCTAACAAAACATACTTTGAAAATATTGTTCTAGAAACTTAGGTTGGTGACTTAAAATATACAATGCCTCTCCTAAAAGAACTCTTAGTTTAATGAGGGAGATGCGCTCTCTTAATGAACCATACCTAAATGTCTAACAATAAAAACCTGAAGCAAAATTTAACATTTATTTTAGTCATAGCCTTAAAAAAAGAAAAACAAAAATAAGATACTTGATCTATGGCCTTACCTCATGAGTTTTGTAAAGCAAAATTTGTGAAGTACAAATTTTAAATATTATGGTTCTCAAATCTGCGTGTATGAAAACAAACAATAAATTTTTTGTACCAAGCAAGCAGATCATTCATTTTCTTGTGTCTCCTTGCACTTAAGTTACACAAACTGGTTAGGCCATAATAGGAGGAGGAGGCGAAGAAAAGTTCAGTGATGGATAAAAATGGAATAAATTAGTGGAGGAATTAAAACTGCATCAGACAAAGTTGAGATAATCTCTTTTAGAAAGTTTCTAGTTCAGAATTTCACCTCTCCAAGACCAGTAAATAATATTTAAGTAATCTACACACACATTTAAAGTTATTACTGGGGCACCTGGATGCCTTAGTCATTTAAGCATCTGATTCTTGATCTCAGACCAGGTCTTGATCTCAGGGTCCTGAGTTTGAGCCTGGCCTTGGGCTCTACACCCAGCGTGGAGCCTACTTCAGAAAATAAAAATAAGAAATAAATAAAAAATAAAAAATAAAATTATTATTTGCTAAATACCTATGACATGTAAGTTTAGTCATGTAAGTTTAGTATTACAGAGGCAGATTTGGAAATTAGGCTAATGATAGTACTTTCCTTGAATCCCTTTCAACATTAAAAACAACCAACCACAACACAACATAGCATCATCTTAATACACAGGCATTCACAAACTGCAATAACACTTTTTTAAAGTTTTATTTATTGTCTACATCCAACATGGGGTTTAAATTCACAACCCCTACATCAAGGGTTGCATGCTCCTCCCACTGAGCCAGCCAGGCACCCCTTCAATTGTGATAACATTTTTGAGTTTCAATTATGTGATTTATTACTGTAGGAATCTTTAGGGCCCAGACTATTTCTTTCATCTCTGTGTCCCTGGGGGTCAGTAGCAGAGTAGTGAATTTAGTCCATGTCATCATTTTGTTACTTTCAATATATGTATGCTTCCAAAGTGTATTATACTACTTTGCAGTTTTGAGACTGCACATTACTTTATACTTATTCTCAAATTGTATAAATGTTTAAACCTTCCTTTTACAAGAAACTAAAAATCGCAGGGATTATGTCTTTCCTTTCTTTGGCACGTTCCCTCCATATACACATCCTCTTCACTTATTACTCCAGTATATAGTACATACTGGAGGTTCTACATAAAACAGATGTTCAATAAATTCTTTTTTTTTTTAAAGATTTTATTTATTTTTCTTTTTTTTTAAATATTTTATTTATTTGAGAAAGAATGAGACAGAGCATGAGAGGGAAGAGGGTCAGAGGGAGAAGCAGACTCCCTGCTGAGCAGGGAGCCCGATGCGGGACTCGATCCCAGGACTCCAGGATCATGACCTGAGCCGAAGGCAGTCGCTTAACCAACTGAGCCACCCAGGCGCCCCGATTTTATTTATTTTTCAACAGAGAGAGAGAGACAGTGAGAGAGGGAACACAAGCAGGGGGAGTGGGGGAGGGAGAAGCAGGCTTCCTGTTGATCAGGGAGCCCAATGTGGGACTCGATCCCAGGACTCTGGGATCATGACCTGAGCTGAAGGCAGACACCTAATGACTGAGCCACCCAGGCACCCTGTTCAATAAATTCTTATCAAAATAACTAATTACAAGAGCTTAAGGAGAGAGTAGAGATATGAAGGAACCTCTAGTTAGCTTGAATGTATTTATGTCCTTAAACTATTTAATGAGTTCTTTCAACAAAATAAAGGTGACAAAGTCTAAATATGAGAGGTAGTGTATTGCCATCACTTTTAATGATATAGAAACATGTAAGTGCGCTTATTAGGCAATATAAAAATGCTTTAGAATGCATAATCCTTTCCAAACAACATTACCAAAAAAAAAAAAAAAAAAATCCTAAACTGAAGGAAAAAAAAAAAAGAAACATCTTATTCTTGGAAAAAATGCCTATTCTACTTTTTTTAAAGATTTTATTTATTTATTTGAGAGAGAGAATGAGAGATAGCATGAGAGGGAAGAGGGTCAGAGGGAGAAGCAGACTCCCTGCTGAGCAGGGAGCCCAATGCGGGACTCGATCCCGGGACTCCAGGATCATGGCCTGAGCCGAAGGCAGTTGCTTAACCAACTGAGCCACCCAGGCGCCCAAAAATGCCTATTCTAAAAATATTGGCCTATCTGTATCAATTTCAAGGCCAAGAGTCCCTTCCAAAGAAAATTTCTTTTTTTTTTAAAAGATTTTATTTATTTATTCATGAGAGACAGAGGGAGAGACAGAGAGGGAGAGAGAGAGAGAAGCAGAGGGAGAAGCAGGCTCCCAAGGAGCAGGGAGCCCGATGCGGGACTTGATCCCAGGACCCCGGGATCATGACCTGAGCCGAAGGCAGACGCTTAACCATCTGAGCCACCCAGGCGCCCCAAAGAAAATTTCTTGAGCTACCCAGAACCTGTGGTCTCCCTTTCTCTCTGGCCACAGCTTACTGGTGATCATCTAACTCAAGGCAGCATTTAATTAGCCAGAGACCTATGAACTAGAATGCAAAGCTTTACCCAACCAAAAATAATAGCAAACACTTGAGCCACTCAGATTCTATGCGGCTTTTTACCTTTTCTCTATCTCTCTATTGCATTCTTAAATTTTAAACATACAAAAAGATAACAAAGAGAGAAGCTCTGATACTGAGTCAGAACCATGGAGGATTGTAGTAAACTAAAGAGAGGTGGGAGCAGAAACTGTAAGAATAAAAGGCATCCAGATTGGAAAAGAAGTAAAACTATCTCTATTCACAGGTGGCATGATCTTATAAATACAAAAATCCCAAGAAATCCACTAAAAAATATTAAAATTAATTTTAAAAATTCAGCAAGTTTGCAGGATACAAGATCAACTTAAAAAAAATCAATTGTATTTCTATACAATGGCAATTAACAAGCCAAGAATGAAATTAAGAAAACAATTTCATTTATAATAGCAACAAAAACAACTCAAATGCCCATTAACTGGTGGATAAACAAAATGTAGTATATCCAGGCAATGGAATATTATTCAGCAATAAAAAGGAATGAAGTTCTGACATATGCCACAATATGGATGAACCCCAAGAACATTCTATCAAAGGGAAAAAACCCAGACATAGAAGACCACTTCTTTATGATTCCATTTGAATGAAATGTCCAGAATAGGCAAATTCATAGGGAAAAAAAGCAGATTAGGCTTGCCAGGGGCTAGGAGGAGGTAAGAAGGAGAATGACTTCTAGTTGGAACAAGGTTTCTTCTTTTTGGCCGGGTCGGGGGGGGGGTGAGAAAAATGTTCTAAAATTAAATTATGGTGATGTTTGCAGAACTCTTTACATAGACTCTCATTAAATTGTATACTCCAAATGGATGAACTTATAATATGTAAGTTGCATACCAATAAAGAATTTATAGCTATCAAAATTAACAAGACAAGAAACAACAGGTGTTGGCAAGGATGCAGAGAAAGGGCAACTCTCTTGCACTGCTGGTGGGAATGCAAACTGGTGCAGCCACTCTGGAGAACAGTATGGAGGTTCATCACAAAGTTAAAAATAGAACTACCCTACGATCCAGCAATTGCACCACAAGATATTTACCTAAAGGATACAAAAAGAGATTTGAAGGGGCACTTGAACCCGATGTTTATAGCAGCAATATCAAAAATAGCCAAACTATGGAAAGAGCCCAAATGTCCATCAACTGATGAATGGATAAAGAAGATGTGGTGTATACAATGGAATATTACTCAGCCATGAAAAAGAATGAAATCTTGCCTTTTGAAACCACATGGATGGAGCTAGGGTGTATTATGCTAAGTGAAATAAGTCAGTCAGAGAAAGACAATTATCATATGATCTCACTCATATGTGGAATTTAAGAAACAAAACAGATGAATATATGGGAAGGGGGAAAAGAAAACTGGAGAGAGGGAAACAAACCATAGGAGATTCTTAAAGACAGAGAACAAACCGAGGGGTGATGGAGGGAGATGGATGGGGGATGGGCTAGATGGGTGATGGGTATTAAAGAGGCCGCTTGTTGTGATGAGCACTGGGTGTTTTATGTAAATAATGAATCACTGAATTCTACTCCTAAAACCAAAATTGCACCATATGTTAACTAAAATTTAAATAAATAAAAAAAGAATAAATACAACCTCTTTAAGATCCAATGAAATCCAAATATAAGAAACTGTCTCCCATGCAATTTTGTTTGCCATTTACTAGAAATTTAAATTGTTTATCAATTTTTAACTTGAATAATAGCAGAACACAAACTTCAGGAGTACGTAAAATATGTGTTTTCAACTTTAGGCATTTAGGGTTCTAGAGTGTTTACATGTATCTTAATTTTGGCACCTGGCTGGCTCAGTTGGTTAAGCATCTGCCTTCGGCTCAGGTCATGATCTCAGGGTCCTGGGATGGAGTCTTGCATGGGCTCCCTGCTCAGCAGGGCGCCTGCTTTTCCCTTTCCCTCTCCCTCTTCCTGCCACTCCTCCTGCTTGTGCTCTCTCTCTCTCTGTCAAATAAATAAATAAATAAAATATTTTTTAAAATTTTTAAAAAATAAATGTATCTAATTTCTTAAAGGTTATATTTTCACTTTTCTTTTTACCTATTAAAAATTTCTAAAAAGAAAAAAGATTATAAAAAGATTATCTTATAAAAATGTAAAAAGAAGGAAGACATTAACGGTAAAATTAAAATAACTTACAATTCCACAGGTTAGAGATAACTACTGTAAAAAATGTTTTATTTATTTCTGTATGCAGATATAAATTTTAATAAAATTTGAGTTACACTGTAAAAAAAGAATTTATAGCTATCAAACCTGATAGAAATGTATTTATCATTCAATAAAATCTAAAATGGGTTTTTTAAAGAAAAAAGAAGGAAAAAAAGAAACTCTGAGAAGCTTTGAGGTACCGAAAAATAAGCCAATCAAAAGAGAGACTAGACATCAAAAACTAATGATGTAATGTCTGGTGATTAACATAACAGTAAAAAATTTTTAAAAAAGAGAGAGAGAGAGACTAGAATAAATCAGACCTTCCAGAATTACTTTAGTCCTACAAATAGCATGAGGGGGGAAGACCCACAACTCCAGAAGCTTCCAGCATTCCCTAGGATTCAGGAAGGCTTTCAAACTGCAGTTTTTACAAGGGCTGAATCTTTCAAGGCTCCCAGTCTTCCTAAAGCCCAAGTGTTCTATGTTTCTTAAGTTCTGGGGTACAAACAGCCTTACCCAAGAATTTTTATAATCATATGACGCCTACCTAAATATCCACAACCATAATACAACATATTTCCTTTAGTCTTCACACAGGAGACCAGCAACAGTTACATTGATGTAGAGCAGAGAACTGAACAGTACTTTGGTTCTTCATAACTGTTAGCTTGGCCATCAAGCAATATTACCTTCCTCATCCTGAGCAGCCTTTTACTTTCCCACCAGGTCAGACCTTCGGAATGAACGCTGCAAATAAAGAAAACAAACAAATAAATAAATACTTCTGCTGCCAAAATTTCAATCATCCCTAATTCCCCCTATCCCCCTCCCAGGGCGGGGGTACATCTAGACTTCTAAATCACTCAAACAAAAATTCCAGAAGTCTCAAGTTAGAAAGAAGGTTTGCACTACATAATCTGATTTTTCAATTCCAACTCTAAACAAAAAGTCACAGAAGCAAAATAGTGGTGATCCCTCTTCTACCACCTTCCTTCACACATCACTTGACTGTCTTGATACACCTCTTGGGAATATAAGAAGAAGTATGTGAGAAGAAGGATAAAAAGAGAAAAAACATGGTCTGGCATGATGAGGTATCAGGAAAGAGAGAGACCTGTTCTTGGTCCCCAACCAGAAACGTGAACGACTCTGTTGTTCATCATAGCCTTTCCCCCAGCATTTCTGAGTAGCATTTCAGCTGCAGAGGAGAGTACTCAGATTCTAGGGCTTGTGCTGGAAGAGAAGATAGACAGAATGATCATATTTTCTGAGCTAAAAATTGGAGCACATGCTCTGACTATTATTTGTGTACTTATAGAGACAAATCAGTCCTTGAAATCTGGATCATCCTAGAAAATCTAGGACATATAGTTGCCATAGTTATAGCAAACCAATTAAAATCATCGAAAAGTGCTTCTTATGTGGTGCAGACAATCAATACAAAAACATTCTGAAAATATGGCCTAAGACTGATTCAGCAAGTGGGAGCAAGACATCAGCCTTAAGGCTTTCCCAACCAATTATTGTATGTAGAATCATATAAAAACAATGAAGCCGTAAAACAGTAATGTGTGTGTGTGTGTGTGTGTGTGTGTGCATGCAAGAGTGTGCTTATGTGACAAATTTTGAATATAAGAATTTTGGGCAACATACTTGAAGAGATTAGAAACCCAAAATAGCATGAGACGAGTCAGCAATAATTACAAGGCATTCACAAGTCCTGTATGACAATCTCTCTCTGTGTCTTGGAAAGTATCCACAGTAACGGCACAAATCCCATGGTGTCCTTCTAGTGTCCCATCACTGTTCAAGTGAGACTGATCCCTGCACTTCCCATGCATCTAGTAAAATCATGAGGCAGCAGGCTCCCATGTCTCAGGGACCCCTCCATCTATCTTTGACTTCCACTTAATAGTAGCCTTTGCTACTAATTTTTCATTCACAATAAATTGCCTAAGCTGTGATCCATTGTCGTCACACGATGGGTTCTGGTGACCATTCTACTTAACAGACATCACTTAACACCACATAGCTAAAATAAATTTTACACATGGGTTATAACTTGGCAATGCACCAAGAAGATTTCCTTCTGGCATACCTCTGGCATACCTACCTCTGGCATAAAGATTATCATAGAGTAAAGCCTCAACAAATGTATACCAGGTTTCTAAAAAGGGCTTTCTCTGCCATTTCCTAGACATTCTTCTGATATATTTTTTTCATTTTTATGTTTTTTTCTCTGACACCTCGTTTCTTTTCTCCTCATCCTATATTCATCAGTGGCTGAAATACAACAGAGTGTTGGTATCAGGGCATGGAAGGAGGAATTCCAGAGTTTAGGGGAAAGTCTGTCCAGAGAGTGAGAGGCCCACCCAGCCCAGCTCCTGTCTCCTCCACCCTCAAGCCCTGCAAGAGTCTCAGGGACCTCGGCTTTCCTGTGTGTCTGATTTGGAGTGATCATCTCTCCCAACCAAGTACTAACCAGGCCCGACCCTGCTTAGCTTCCGAGATCAGACGAGATCAGGCGCGTTCAGGGTGGTATCTCTGACAAACAGAGCTCAGGTCAGAAGAGGCTCATTTCTCCTCTGATCCTCAAACAGCCACAAACATTCCATCTGTCATCTCTCCTCAATAGCTCCTCTGGCCTTGATGAATTTTCAAACCATTTTTATTTGAAAGCACAGGGACATTCTCCTAACCCTTTTACAATATCTACCTGTCATGGATCTTGAGAGATTTCTGAAATACAGGCTGTTAGCCTCTTTACTTCCAAATAACAAATGCTTGAAATGCATCAAGGTTACATGAGCACTTCTTCAGTGTTGGACAGGCAGAGAAATGCCTGTTTATTGATGCTAATCGTGTAGAAATGCCCCGAAGTATACATTCCACACAACTGGTCCTCACCTAAGTGGGTTGCCCTGTTCGGTTCCACTTTTGCCCCAGCTCAGAAAGGCCCCAAGGAGGGCACTTTGTGAGCATCTCAACTCCCCTGAAATTCTGTTTTACTCATATATTCCAAACCCCGGTGAACCCCAACCCTCACCCTGGAACAAGAATCTGGGCAATACAACTCTTTTATTAGGAATCACAGGACTGCCAAGTGGGGGTGGCCTTGACAGCTATTAAATCTTCACTTTATTCCATAGATGAAGGAGTTGACAACCAGAAAGGCTGTGAGTTGCCCAAGACCACACAGCCTCATTTCATCAGAGCCTGGGGAAATCCCAGATCCCCAGCAATTTATTTTTTTATTTTTGTTTTTGTTTTTGTTTTTTAAAAAGATTTTATTCCTTTATTTGAGAGAGAGAGAAAGAGCATGGGGAGGTGCAGCTGAGCAGGGAGCCTGACACAGGGCTCAATCCCAGGACCCTGGGATCATGACCTGAGCAGAAGGCAGACATTTAACTAACTGAGCCAACCAGGCGCCCTTGATCTCCAGCAATTTAATCTAGTACTTTACCACTGCATCATGCTGCTCTATCATGAGAAACTGCCCTCCTGAGCCATATATGCCAGGGCTCTGAAGCCCGATCCGAGATACTGCAGTGGCCACTGGACCTGTGGCAAGCACTATTAACAAGGACAGTGCACAGCTGTAAGGTGGCAACAGCGCATCCAGCACAGAGGTGGCTCAGGCCTGGCAGGAAACAGTACACCTTCCCGATGGGAATATTGGAGCCTTCATCAATTCAGTTGCTAATCATTCACTAGCTAATGACCCAGCAATTCCACTCCTGTGAATATATGCAATAGAAATGAATGCTTACCAAAAGACACCTACAGGAATATTCCCTGCAGCTTTAGTCACAAGAGCCCCAAATGTCCATCAACTTTAGAATGGAGAACGAAATCATGGTATATTTACACAGTAGAATGCTATACTACTGTGAAAAAGAGTAAACTACTGCTACATTCAACAACATGGCTGAATATAATAGACATGATATCAAGCAAAAGAAGCCAGACGCAGAAGAATACATACTGCATGAGGCCATTTGGATGGGGTTTGAGAATAGGCAAAACTGATCTATGGTGGTAGATATAAGAGTAGGGGTTAGCTTTTTGAGTGGGGTTGACTGGGAGGGGGCATGATGGAGCCTTCTGGTATGCTCGAAATGTTTTATAGTGTGCAGAGTGGGTGTCTAAATTTTTAAAAATTCCCCGAGATGGATGCTTACAATTTTTGCACTCGACTCTATGTAAGACGTAAGGAAATTTTAGAAAGTCAATTCAAAAGAGAGAAAGATGTGTTTGATAGAATCTGTCTTAGGGAATGAGCGAATCCTTTACAGGAAAGCTGGGATCCAAAATAATTCATAATTAGCAAGAACATTCTGAATCTATTATAGTCTTTATCAGTGAAACTGAGAAAATCAAAAGATGGGAAAAAAAGGAAGCAGTGAAACAGATATGTCCCGGGTAGTCCCAAACTGAGGAATTTAAAGCAGTGATGTGCTAGAGTGAGATCCCACTGACACATGAGAGCTATTCCACATTCAGTGGTATCCTAACTCTATATTTCGTGATATCACCTCAGTAGCTTGGATTTGACTGGTGTGGGAATAGTTTCACCTCAATGGAAGGCAAACACTACAAATCAGAGCTCTTTTATTTTTTCCTCAAGCTGGTTGTTAAACATCAGGTTATTGAAATGCACTTAAGGTGCAATCCATATGGGTTGGTGTATTGCATCTGGGATTGTAGAACCAGATATCTGAGAGTAAGTACATTTAAATAAAATGTGTCTGCACTCTGTCTCTTGGTTACTAATCAGGCAGGATCGGATCCTGGCCAATCTTTCTCTCTGTCTACCCGTGGTTATCATCTCACTAAACTTTCCCCCATGTCTAAGGAGTCCAGTACTTTTCATAACTCTGGGACATTCCGCATGCTGTTACTTCAAATCTGGAAAGACTCTTCAATCATGAACTTTCCTAAAACGCCAGTTCAAACATCACCTGCCCAATAAAATCATCCCAGATCAAGGGGGATCTAAAATCTAAGAATTGCTGGAATGGACATTTATTGGTTCTTCCCTGACATTTGCTTCTCTTCTCTCCTGCCATTAATAATCTGATTTTCTGGGGCGCCTGGGTGGCTCAGTTGGTTAAGCGACTGCCTTCGGCTCAGGTCATGATCCTGGAGTCCCAGGATCAAGTCCCGCATCGGGCTCCCTGCTCAGCAGGGAGTCTGCTTCTCCCTCTGACCCTCTTCCCTCTCGTGCTCTCTATCTCTCATTCTCTCTCTCAAATAAATAAATAAAATCTTTAAAAAATAATAATAATAATCTGATTTTCTATTCACGAACTCCCTCTTCTCCTTTCTCAGCCATCAGCTTTGAATGAGATTGTCCCCACCCTCAGCTCCAGTGAGGGGTGGGATAAGGTTCCTCAGTGGCTTAAGCCCGTCAGCAGATTCCTGGTGATTCTAGGAGGAAAAAAAAAAAGTCCTTCTGAGGAAGCTACCGGAATAGACTCCCACAATATGGAAAGGAGGCTATAGCCTTGTTGATGCCAAAAGACAGCTGCCCGGAAATGGAGTTAACCCAGAAAGAACAGAGCCAAGAACTGGAGAGAAAGAGCAACTGAGCCCTGGTCACATCTTTTGGCTCTAAATCAAGTCTTACCTGAAGACAGAGGTCTTCCTAGACTTTTTAATTAAGTGAGCAAGACTCAGATTTGGAGTCTTGTCTTCTGTAAGTGGCCACAAAAACACACCAACTAATAAATTTCTTCCTCTTCTGTGTATCAAGTTGCATTAATTCCCCCAACTTTTAGGGTGGCACAGAGTTGCTTGATCTTTTTGATCACTAGGGTAGGAGGTAGGGACTGGATCAGGGACTAGGGGTAATCTCTTGGGGCCCTGACCAGGGACAGAAACTATATAGAGTAGATTGGAGCCTGAGGAACTATTTTAATGTATTGTTTCTTGACACCTGCTGACTAGCAGAAAGGAAGAGTCATTTGCTCCCAAGACTAGGTTGTGAGGAAGGACTTTCTCAAGGAGAAATGGATGTCCCAGCTAGAGACTGCTCTAAGGACTGAAGTTTGCCCTGCTCAGATGTTTCTACCTTTTCCCTCTATCATCCACTGATTCATTTAAATAAAGGAAGTTTTTACCCTATTATTACCCCCATTTTAATGTATTTAAATATATTTAAAGCACCTAGCACAAACAGCATCCACTGAGAGCTCAATAAATGGTGATTTTATGTTATTCTGATGGGGTTAATTTTATTCTGCCTGATTTGAAATATCTTATTAATTATAATTCCAAGCCCTTAGTATCGTATTTTGTTTGTATATGTTTTAGATATTTAAATTACTTAGATTGACTCTATTTTTAAATTCTTAATTTAGAATTCTTATTTTTAACCTGTTATCTTATTTTCCTTAATCTTCCTTGAGTTTCTTTCACTTATTAAAAATAACATGTGTTTATTGTAGTAAAGTAGATAAACAATGAATTGAAAATTAAATCACCCATAAATAACCATTGCCCATAAATTACTAGTGTTAATAAAGAATATATGCACATATTTTTTTCTCCAAAACAACAGGATCGTAGAGTATGCACTCTTCTTTAGCTTGCTGCAGTTTTTCTTAATATATTGAGATTCTCTTTTCCATGTCATTAAATATTATTTTATAACAATGATTTTAATGATTATATAGTATTCCTTTTGTAATAAATCTTTATTTATCAAATTTCCTACTATTGGGCCAAAGGGACTTCCACTCCTAATTTTAAAGATTTATTTATTTTAGAGAAAGAGGAGGGGGTAGGGAGGGGGAAGGGGCAGAGGGAGAGAATCCCAAGCAGACTCCCCACTGTGCACAGGGCCCAAAATGGGGCCCAGTCTCATGACCCATGAGCTCATGACCTGAGCCAAAACCAAGACTTGGACACTCAACAGACTGAGCCACCCAGGCATCCCCACACCCCCTGCTAATTTTAAAAACACGATTAACAATGCTTTGATGAAGATTCTTTTAGCTAGCTCATTGTGCATATTTGTGATTATCTCTCTAGGATAAAACCCTAGCATTGAAATCACTGGGCCAAAGAGTATTTATACTAAAACAAATAACTGTATGATTCCATTTATATGAGGTTCCCAGAGGAGTCAAACCCACAGAGACAGGAAGTAGAATGGGGGGCAGAGGGAGGGGGAAATGGTGAGTTAATATTTAATGGGTATAGAGCTTCAGTTTTGCAGGATGAGAAGAGTTCTGGAGATGGATGGGGGTGATGGTTGTATGACGATATGAACGTATTTAATTACAGTCACTGAACTGTACACTTAAAAATGATTAAGATGGTAAAGTTTCCATGTATTTTACCACAGTAAAAAAATTGAAAGAAAAAGACGTATATTTTCGAAGTTCTTGTGTGTCTTGTCAACCTCTGTATCTAAAACAATTCATAGTTCCACCTGTCATGAAGTAGGTGTCATAAAGAGGTTGTTTTCTGTATCCTTGACTACACTGAATAGCATTGTTTTTTCAAGACATTACCAACTTGATAAGTAAAAAAATCAATAGCTCACGGTTTTAATTCACATTTATTTTATTACTAGTGAGGTTGAACATTTTTGCATATGCATCTTGTCATTTGGATTTCTTCATATGAGAATTCGCATCCTTAGTCCATTTTCCAATTGGTACACCCATCATTTCTAAAATAGTATTTTAACCAATTATCATTTTTAACTTAATACTATTTATCTCTGCTGGTTAATTATCAATCTTTAAAAGCATAATTAATTATAATTTTGCCTTATAATGTTAATCATGATTTTGTTTTATACTATTATGATTTTTACTTTAAATTGTTTTATATCTATTTTTAATTGCCCATCTCTCGAATGTGTCCCCAATTTTTTATAATTGCTATCTCATTTGAGTCTTTCTCAATTCTTTCTTCAAACCATGTTTGCCTTATAGAATCCTGTTTTTTATCCCCTCCTCATTTCTTTTGAAAATCATTTTCTCTGCTTTTAATTATCTTTTGAATAATTACAAAACTAATAGGAAGAGAAGCAGGGACAGTGGTGGCTCTGGGTGGGGAGAGTTCCTGATGTTCAAGGCCATTTGGAAGTTCTCTCCCTGACGCCCTGAGGTCACTCTTCTCCTGGACTTCTTTCCAAGGCTGGTTTCCTCCAGTGGGGACACATGGAGCAATTCTCCTGACCGCAGAGACAGCCTGCGTGCACTTCTGTAGGAATGTTATTACCTCTAGCCACTCTGCATGCAGACCTTGCATAAAAGGGTAAGAGTTCGTATATGGGATTCCTGACACATTACAGCCGCTAGATTTGGGGCAGGCTGTGCCAACCACAACCCAGGAGGAAGGCAAGGAAGGTAGGCAGGAGATCTCACCCAAGGAAGGCCCCACCACAAACTACATTTCTCCTGAGTGTGGTGAGAAACCAGGGGGCACCCATCTGTACCACAGCACCCCTCTCCTCCCTTGTACCTGAAGGTGGGGACTGTGTCCCAATGAACTTTGTATTCAGCCCATCTGGAGTCCCTCGTCTTTGATGTATGTCTGTTAAATGATTAATTAATGCGAACCCAGCACATTCTCGTTTATAAAGTACCTGCATCATAATGCAGTGGGGTCCGAATTCTTAGGTTCTAAACCCAGTTTTGTGGTCAGTAAAGCGATATCTAGAATGGGACCTAGACCTAACTTTTTTTT
The DNA here is from genome assembly GCF_009762305.2 of Zalophus californianus. Classification (NCBI taxonomy): domain Eukaryota; kingdom Metazoa; phylum Chordata; class Mammalia; order Carnivora; family Otariidae; genus Zalophus; species Zalophus californianus. Next base: position 86,666,339 of record NC_045606.1, read on the forward strand.
AAAGATTTTATTTATTTGAGAGAGAGAGAGAAAGCACAAGCAGGGGGAGGGACAGAGGGAGAGAAAGAAGCAGACTCCCTGCTGAGCAGGGAGCCTGATGCAGGGCTCAATTCCAGGACCCTGGGATCATGACCTGAGCCAAAGGCAGATGTTTAACCAACTGAGACACCCAGGTGCCCCTAGACCTAATTTTTAATTTCTCTAATTTTTTGTTTTCTCATCTCTAGAAAGGAGTAACTCCTACCGAATCTAACTTATATGAGTAACATAAAAATAGCCTCATAGGTTATTATGAAGATTTCAGGAGAATTTTTTAATTATTTAAATTTAAACGTGCTTTGGAAACATTTAAGAGAATAAAGAATGGCTAAGGTAGTCTCACTTTAGCCCAGTAAAATACACGTGTGACTCGTTCACTTGGCTGTTACCTTTTCCTTTTTCTCTACCTCCATCCCGGGCAGATGAGGCTACTGTGGAGGCAAAAGCACAGAGGATGGTGCCGGGGGTAGCTGCAGAACTTCAGGGTATCAGGGTATCCGGGACTGCAGAGCCTAGTGACAAGGGAGACAGGGAAATTCAACACATGTTTCTGTGGACAAAGAATTGGCTCCACTTCATTGTCTTTCAGTAGATGCCAGTTGCTTTGGTCAGGGTTCTCCAGGGAAACAGAAACAGTAGGATATTTGAAGGATAGAAGAAGATGATGATGATGATAGACAGACAGATAGATAGATAGACATTGATAGATGATTGATAGATAGATGATTCATAGGTATAGATATTTCAAGGAATTGGCTTATGTGGAGCCCGGCAAACATGAAATCTGTAGGGTGGGCCAGCAAGCTGGAAACCCTGGGGCAGAAGCTGATGCTGTGGTCTTGAGCAGAATTTCTTCTTCCTCAGGGAAACCTCAGTTTTACGATTAAGGCCTTTCAACCGATTGGTTGAAATGATCACCCACATCATGTAGGATAATATCCTTTATTTAGTCAACTGATTTTAGATGTTGGCCACATCTACAGAAATACCTCCAAAGCAACATCTCCATTAGTCTGTGATTGAATAACTGGCCAACTTAGAGGCTAACCGTGTTGACACAGAAAACTGACCCTCACACCAGTATCTATTAGATCTGCTTTACATTTCTGGCACTGGACCGTTTCTCTGGGTGAGACCCTGACCGGGGCGGGACTCATCTGCACAGTGCAATGGGATTGATTTCTGTTAACCAGTATCAAGTCTCACACAAAAATGCTAGGACCAGGGACAGTCTGTGAACTAAAGTGGATGCTGTGCAAAGCATTTTTGCTGATTAAAATTGTGGGGTATGGAGAGAAAGAGAAAACAACTGGGCAGGTGGGCATCCTGGCTCTGCCCTTGGAGAATGCCCGGGGAAGGGCCTTTGCTCCGAGGGTGGGCAAGCAGGATGTGTACCTCCCAGGATGGAGAGCTGGCCCAGAGGAAGGGCAGTGTCTTAAAAGAGAACACCTTGATGCCTGACACGCACACCCTCATCCATGGTAAATTACTGAGTGCATGCATCTGCAAAGTCCAAAGGCGCTATTCACTTGTAAATAGAAACACCCACTAAGAAAAAATTGGGGGCCAGGAGGGCCACTGAGAAGCAAGCAAAGGAAAAGATGCAAAAGGCTTCTTGAGCAGCCTAGTCATGTGAGGCTGAGCCCTCCTGCACAGAGCATTAGCTCTGTTCTCAAGGGCCCAGAATGTAGGCTGCTTGAAGCCCTGCATCCCCAAGGCACCGTTCACCGGGGCAGCATGACAGGAGGGAACAGAGATAGCAACCTCCTGTGCCCTCACCCCACCCTCACCCTGAGTCCCAGGGAGCCGTTTCCTCTGGCTCAAGCCCTGCATCATCAACTGCCAATGGACTGTTGAAGCCCTCTTTGACTTCCCAGAGTAGGAGATTTCCTGGATGGGAAAGCAGTCCTCCAGATACCCCTTCCCAAGTTACATGCTGTAAACTGAATCCGAGCATGGAAAATACAAGCCCTGCCAGCCCACAAATCACTTTTAATGATCCCTGAAAGAAACCATCAGTAAACCTCAGGCAGCAATCTGGAAGTCTGAAGTTACAGCTACAAAAACACAAGGTAAGGAAGGTGACATATAAAGGCTCATTTCACTTGGGCAGCATCTCTGTTTCTTTCATTCACGGATCATTGTGCTTGCCTTTTTGTCTGCTGAGAAGTAGAGATGTGTCTTCCCTAAACACATTAGGAATTTATAGTTAATCTGGAGCTGTGATGAATCTTACCGTCTCATATTGGTACCCGCTTCATGACTACTGCCTGTGTGTTCTGACGGAGTGATTCAATTATAAACAAAATCCCTGCCAGAAATGCTAGCCTTCCACCAGAATGTGATATGGTTAACGTAGCCATGAGCGGCAGAAGGAAGAACCCTTGTCAGATTCCCCCCTCCTCCTTCAGGTCATTTCTTCTGTTCCACCTTCCCCAGCCTTTCAGAGCTAGGATGGGGTACTCACACTCAGGCGTCATCCTCTGCCACCCCTAGTCACCAGCCCCTCTCAGGCTGAAGTGGGTTCCAGTGCAGCAGCTCATCTGCCTGGGAGGGGGCGTGTATCAGTGTCACAGCCCTGACTTTGTATTATGACTAGGACAGATTGAGTTGTCCAAAAATAGCCACAGTGATGTTTCCAGTATTTCTAGTCCCAAGTGCTCTTTTTCCAGAGCTTTGTCATTCCCTGTTAAGAAGTAGGGTCTATACTCCTCCTCTTGAACCTGTTTGGGACTTTACAACAGCCTCCATGAGTAGAATGAGGCAGAAGAAACACTCTAGGACTTCTGAGGCTAGGTCATCCAGAGCAATATAGCTTCTGCTTGGCTCTCTCTTTCTTAAGATGTCAACCCATGCAACCCAGCCACCAAGCTGAGAGGAAGCCCAGGTCACATGGAGAGGCATGCATACCAGCTAAGGTCCCCACTTCCGGCTAGCATCACCGCCAGACACGTAAGTGAGCGGGTGAGTGAGGCTTCAGATGATCCCCGCTTACGCTGAGGAATGGGCTTTGCAGATGGGCCGGTTTCCCAGGTCATGGGGACATTCTCTTCTCCTACCAGGTCCCCAGGGGTTCCTCCTATCCAGCACCAGGTGTCTCAAGTAGCTCACCCTTCAGTAGCTGCTGGTATAATACCAGAGGAGCCATCTGGTAAACTGGGGGGGTTGGGGGGGTATCACTCTAGGAGTTCTGATCAAAACAAAACTTCTTAGAGGGACAGAAGTTTGAAATTACTATCTAATCTTTTGAGTCTAACCTAGGATTTGGTGGTCTATCTATATTTAACAAAATGAATTAAAATATAGGCTCTTAGCTGCTGGTACCAAATTTATTCGGAGGGGAAAACCTCTCTCGTTGGAAAAACTCCACCCCATGATACAAGCAAGAACATTGGCTGATGTCAAGGCTTCAGAGAAGGCTGAAAACACATTTGGTGTAAAACAAGGACAGACATTTTTTGCTCCCTAATGGAGAGGGAAGAAGGAAATGAAAGGAGAGAGATGTGGGTTGGGACCTGGGTGAAGAAAGAGTGTAGTCAGGGATGGAGGAAAACCCCATGTCCTATGGTGTGCCCCTTCTCTGTGAACTATACAGCTTCCGAAAAGGCCCCCCCAAACCAACAACGAAACACTACGTTGCTGCGGAAAGTGGTGATGATGCTGGAGTTTGCATGGGGACTGAGGTGGGGCAGAGAGAGCCAACATGGTGGACACCAGAGCCAGAGAGAAGAGGTCAGTGTCAGCCTGGAGGAAATGGCAGCAGGGGGCTGGGGACCCCCTGAGATGATAAAGTTGGGAATTCAGAGCAAACCTGCTTAGGCCTGGGGGCTGTGCAGGCTCCAGCTAAACTCTAGGTTGCATAGGATTTCAGGCCCCCGAGTGCAAAAAATATAAAGAACAAAGTGAAAAATCATATTTTGGTATATATCTTAGGGTTAAAAAGTAAACTTTTCTCTGAGAAAGAATAGGATCAAAATAAATATGTTCTCTTGCCACCTCTTTTCCGGACCAATAAGACAATGTTAATAACAATACAATATCTTTCTACGTATTTGCTCCTCTTTACCAGGAATAGCTGAAACATTGTCATGGTTTATGAAGAATTCTAAAAGGATCCACCTAATTTTTTGAAGAGGATTATTTTTGGATAATGACATAAATATTCCCATGTGTCACATATTAAGCTTCTGGTCAGTCACAACCCAGCAACCTCCCTAGAAAGTCCTAAGAAATTTGCACTTAGAGTTATTGTTTTTTGTGGACAAATTTTCATATACTTGTTCATCTGTGTCATCAAAAGTATAAAAAGAATTAGAAAATAGCAGTGTTTTCCCCGACTCAAGAAGCTTTGTAAAAAGCACAGATATCAATAAATATATATGTCAATATATAATTATATATACTGTAAATGTCTAGAAAAATAGAAACCAATGTCTAGAACAATAGACTTATCAAGTTGGTTATTTTTAAGGAGGAGAGTGGAATGAGAAATAATGAATGGGGGACTTTAGTTTTTTGCTGTACCTACTCTAATATTATCTGAAAAGAATAGAAACATATTTTATAATTTCTAAAAGTCTAAAACAAACCGACCAACTAGTAAATAAGCAAGAGGCTTCCTTTTTGACCTCAAGGTGAAAAGATAAAAGGGCATGTCCTGCCATGCCTCTGGCCTGTTTCTGGGATGCTTGGACCCTTTGTAGATTTGAGAGAAAGGGACAGTGATGTGTAGGTCCTTTGGGCTTCCTACCCTTTCCCAAGCAGGGGTAGGTCTTGTTGTCAAGCATCTGGACACTTGCGGCCCATGGGGTCCTGGATTATTGATGAATATCAAATCTAAGCAGGACTAGCAGCCTTCTAAGATATCTAAGAAAGCATGATATCCAAATGATATTTCTCTCATTTGAACATATGGATGAAGCTTATTTTTTTTATTTTTAAGAATAAAACTTTTGGGGCGCCTGGGTGGCTCAGTCGGTTAAGCATCTGCCTTTGGCACAGATCTTGATCCCAGAGTCCTGGGATCGAGTCCCAAATTGGGCTCCCTGCTCAGCAGGGAGTCTATTTCTCCCTCTGCCTGCCACTCCCCTTTCTTGTGCTCTCTCTCTCTCTCACACACAAATAAATAAAAAAATCTTAAAAAAAAGAATAAAACTTTTAAACCATACTAGCATCAGTAAGTATCCTGAGTTGTATATCCAAAAATGGGGACATATTCCCACAGAATTACTGACGAGTACCAGGTTTCCCTGATAGCTACAGGCTTGATTTGGAGAGATGGCTGGCCAGGGGTAGGAGTGCTGGAGACCTTGAAGGAGAACAGAGATTGGACTTAGGGTTTGGCCCCAGTAACAACAGAAGTCAAAAACTATAAGGAGCTACTACTAACATGGTGGACAAAAGATGGCATCAGAATATAAGGCATAGGGGCACCTGGGTGGATCAGTTGGTTAAGCTTCTGCCTTTGGCTCAGGTCATGATTCCAGGGTCCTGGGATCAAGCCCTGCATTGGGCTCCCTGCTTCTCCCTCTCTGACTCCCCCTACTTGTGTTCCCTCTCCCTCTGTCTCTCTCTCTGTCAAACAAATAAATAAAATCTTTAAAAAAATAAAAATAAAAAAAGAATATAATGCATATAATGTTTACTAAATAAATAACGGCAAGGCCCCCAATTTCTTGTTTATTCGCTGCCATAACACCAAACTCCCTCTTGTCCCGGAATGTTTTCTCCTTAGTCCAGTGAACTGACGACAGCATGGAAGACAGGCTTGTAAGTTCAGAAGTGCTGTCTTTTACCTCTGATGTGCTTTGGCCACTCTGCAGGACACTCAGGTCATTGTCCCTGAGGGTGCAAATTGTGCAGAAACCAAGCTCCCGGGTGAGGCAGAAGGGACAGCATCAGAAATAAAAAGTTAACCAGAAGCTCTCTTTTCACACCACCTGGAATTTATCCAAAGAGTATTCAGACTGCAAAAGTGTGTGAAGCTGAGTGAGAAATGACAAACCCGCACAGAACGCAAACAAAGCCCACTTTGCCCTAGAAGAGCCAGCAGAAGCTCATGGCAGAGGGAAAGGAGGCAACTGCCTACTCACGAGTCCATCTGGCATTGGCCTCTGGCCTCACAGCAGGGAGCCCACCTCTGCAGGACCTCGGCAGGGTGACCCTGGGGGAACAGGTAGCATTTTCCTTGTGAACGTGTCTTTGATTTGACACTACTCTGAGACGGAGCTATTCTGTAATAGCTTTAACACGGCTATACACAAAATCTTGTGATGCTGGCTAGCAGATTTGAAATCCTCAAGTTTGAAATCCTCAAGTGATACTTTAAACATACTTTTCAAAGAAATACGTTAAGTCCCCTCAATCCTTTCATTGCTTTCATCCTTTGAAACGTGAGGTAGGGGTTTCCTGATCAAATAGTACATTCTCTTTAAAAATACCTACGGCGTGTTAAGCATTTCTTGGTCTCTTTCCTCAAAGTGAACGTATTATGAAGAATAACATTGTTGCTTCACTAATTTCTTTATCTGTCCTTACAAAGGCTTAGCTCTCCAAAGCAGTCTTAATATTGAAGTGCCCAGTACCATTGGTGCCAAAGAGAATTCTGCCTCTGGTGGCTTTCTGGTTGGGGTGGCAGTTCAATGCCTTGGTGTGCACCAGAATCACCTGAGATGCTTCTTAAACATGTATGAATAAATACCTGGCCCCATCCACAGATACTGTGATTCACATTAGGTTTGGGGTGCGACCCCTGCATCTGCCTTTTTAATACATTTCCCTGGTGATTTTGATGCAGGCAGAGGCCCAGAGGTTTAAATCTCCTTGGTGGGCTTCCCACCTTTCTCGGCTAGAAACTGTCATCTCACATTTTTTGGCATTTCCCTGTCATTTTGATTTTCAATATTAACTATTGCCCGTGTGCAATTTTCAAGACTTTATTAAGACTCAATTTTTACTCTTTCCTATATGTCCCATAAGGTCCAGACTTGAGATTGAGGTAAGTTTGGAGGTGCAAGATTTCCAGCCAGTTCAATGCTTAAAGTCTAAATCAGAATCTAATTTTGATACAGGAGTTAACGTTCCTTTGCTAAAAGCAGCTCAGGGATTCTGAGCTGAGAAATATTCATGTGAATGGGAAAAATATAATCCATTGTGGAAGAGGTGAACTGTGTGTTCTTTTCTGAAATGGCATCCTCTATTTCATGAAAGCCTCTGGGCTCCTCCAAACTCTTGTGAATAACCGGGTTGGCAGAACACAAGACTTGAAGACTGAAAAGGTCATAACATCCTGATTCAAGACCTCATAGCTACGGAATTTATCGTCTTACCACTGGGTCAAGAAAATTTTCCCTTCTCTTCTGACCTTGCACAAGCCCTCTCTTCTCCCTAGACTTCCTGCGCTTAGAGTGGAATTGAGGTGAACTAAGTGGAGTCACAAATATCATTTTACATCGGCCCCTGGGCTTCTTAAAGATGGCAGCTAAGGTTAGGACAGTTGATATTACTCCCGAGCAAGAGTGAAGAGAGTAGATGAAGGGGTGGGATCTCCACCTCTCTGAGAATTAAGGGTCCGGCCACCAGGAGAATGAGAAAAGCTAGGAAAATGGGTGGTCGTGCACGGCTGCTGGGTTTTTGCCCACCTAACATCGCTTTTTCTCCTTCTGCTTGTAGAACTCTTCTGGGAAAGACCATTTCCCTGTGGTTGGGACAGGCTGCCCCTGCCTCTCACCATAGAATGCTCTGCCCCTTGCCCCGCCTCTCCCCACCTCAGGCCTGCAGCAATTGGTTCAAGGATACGACTCAGGAGGCTAATCAGCAACCTCCCTGGTACTTTTCTGCCAGAATTGTAGGAAACCTCTTTGCACCGGGATTGCTAAACCAGCGGGATGGGAGTCTTGGGCTGTGGGATGTCAGCATCATCACATCCAAGAAGCCTGTCTGAGAGAGGGAGAGCTAAATGGAGCTCTGGATGCAGCCAAGTCTGATTTTTAAGAGTTAATAAAATCCTTCCCTGCCTTGTTTTCCCTTAGGTTAGTTAGGAGTGGCTTTCTGTCACTTGCAACCCACAGAACCCTGACTACTAGAGATTGTGTATTTATCCTTGAGATCTATGGCATGCTAGTGTAAACGCTGTTGAGGCCCCACCCAGCTAGTGTGCCCATCCCCCAGCTGCCGTAAGGGCTAAGCTAATGACTTATGCCTCTGCCCTCCGTTGACAAAACATCTTCACCCTTAGGCGCCTGGGAGGTCACATCCCACCCAGGGGTCAGTCACTGATGCAGTCCTGCCTCAAGGTGGGTCAACTCTGTAGAACTTATGACCCAAAGCTTTCCGTGGATCCACCAAAGTGAGACTTTAGCTAAGGCCACTTCCTTGCCGGTCTCCTTCCTCCTCCCTGGCCTGATGTTCTTGCTTCATCACAGAGCTTTCCCGAGGAGCCCGACAAGTCCCAGGCACCTGAGTCCCTATCAGCCTCTGCTTTTAGGGAACACAACCTAAGATGGACAGTGGTTTCTTTTAATTAGTTTATATTTTAATCAAAGAAATACATGACATGGTTAAAAAAGAAAAAGGTATGAAAAGGCTTTTACTGGTAAACAGCAGTCTCCTGCCTGACCCTCTCCACCCCAGTCAAGAAAGCAGTCACTCTCCATTCTCCTAATTCTCTTAGTATTTATCTCAACATTTTAAGTATCATGCATATCCTATTTCCATTCTAAACATTATCTATTGACTTCCCAGGGATAGAGGAGAAGTCAGCTCATTTATACTACCTCTGGTCTCCCATGCCCCCTGATACTTACATTATAGTGTATCAGAACTTTTGGCTAAATCAATAGTTATTTTTTAATATTATTTGTGACTATGATGACCTACGCCCATATATCATCAAATTTAAGATGTCATTGATTGTAAGATACACTATTATTTTATATACTACTAAGAAGAAAGGGTGTTGCCAATTAAGCATGGCATACCATCAATTATAGGTGCATCCCAGCTTCAGAAATAACATGCAGTAAAAAAAAATGTTTTGTCAATCCACCTCCCCTACGCACCCTAGAGTATCAGATCCATACAAGCACTTGGTCTGTTTTGTTCACTGCTGCAAGCACAGTAGGTGCCCAATGAAGAACTGTTGAATGAATATGCAAACAGTGCCAGGAATGGCACACATCACTTTCATTCACATCTCATCAGACAGAATAAATCCCTTGGCCCTGCCTCCCTGCGAGGGGGCTGTGAAGCCCTCCAGCAGCTCGGAAGGAGAACAGAAACTGATATGGACAATCACTGGTAATGTCTATCACCACTACCTACTGAACATCTCCACCACTGTGGCCACATTCATGTCACGTTCAACAAGTCTGAAACTGAGCACGTCTTCTCCCATCCCACCCTGCCCTATGGGAACCTGAACTGTGTATGGTGTTCTCTCAGAGAATGATACTATCATCTATCCAGTTCCCCAGCCCAGAATCTGGTGGCCATCCTTGCCCTTTCTCTCTAAATACAATTGGTCATAAAGTCTTCTGATTCTGTTACCTTACAAATATTTTGATTTGGTTTTCCTTCTCCATCCCTAGTACTTAGTTTCTGCCTTTCTTTCTGGTTTCTCTCCTGAAGCATTAAGAGGCTTCTTTTAAAAAGAGAGTAGAGTGGTGGTTACCAGGGCTGGAGGTGGGGAGCGGGGCTGGCGGGGGTGGGGGGGAGGAGGATAGGGAGATGTTAGAGTACAAACTTCCAGTTAAAAGACGAGTAAGTTCTGAGGATTTAATGTACAGCATGGTGATTAGAGTTAATAATACTGTATTATATATTTGAACTTTGCTAAGAGAATAAATCTTACACTTTCTCACCACAAAAAAGAAATGGTAATAATGTCACATGATGGAGGTATATATTACACTTGTGCAATATACAAGTGCATGGGATCAGCAAGTGGTACACTCAAACTTATACAATGTGATATGTCAATTACATCTCAATGAAGCTGGGCGGGGGGTGGGGTGGGGGGTGGGGGGGAGGCTTCTTTTTATCCCTCCAAGCTTCATGTTCCAGCCCACTCTCCACACAGGTGCCGGAGGTAACCCTCTAAAATTCATGTAGTGAAATGTCACAGCAGTCCTTGCAAGACTCCACTGCCCTCAGGCTACGGTTCAAGCTCCTTGGGGTTGTAGAGTTGTCAGGTTCTGCTGCCATTCGGTCCGTAAGTTAAGAGAATATCCTCCTCTACTCTGAACCCTCCAGAAGCTCCCACTTCATGAAGAGTTAAGAGTCAATATCCTTCCAGGATCTCATAAGATCCAACAGAGTCTTCCCCCTGCCCACCCCCATCTCTCTGCCTTCGCCTACTCCTCTGCTCTGCTCCCCCTGCCCCACCCACGCCGACCTCCTCACCACCTGTCAAATACCACCTGCGCTGGACCCTCTACCTAGAGCACTGCTTCCCCAGCTATTTGCATCATTAACTCCCTCATTTCCTTCGAGTCTTTTCTCAAAAAAAAATCACCTTCTCAACTCTCCACACCCCATCCTCCCCTCAATCCTGATCCAACAGAGCCTGCTTTCATTTTTGTCTTCCTTGTACTTACCTCTTTTGGGTGTACAATTATTTATTTTTACTAATTACTTATTCTCCATCTCCTCCCTGCTAGAATATAAACTCCATGAAGGTAGGGAATGTCTGTCCATTTTGTTCACTGATGTTTCCCAAAGTACCTAAAGAGGAGATAGCACATTGAAGGTGCTAAGTGAATACATGAAAGATGGAATGAATGAATCTCTGTTGTATTACCTTGCAAAGAATATTGTAATTATTTATTGATTTATCTGCTGCTTGCATTAAAATGTGGATTATTTTATTTCTATAACCCCAGTATGATGCCTGACACCTACATGTTCAATAAATATCTGGCAAATATATAATGTAGGATAAACCTGTCACTCTATCAATAAGGACACTGAGACCCACAGAGCTCACTCCATGTCACACAGTGAGTAATTGGTGGGGCCAAAGCTAGAATCCAGATCTTCTGTGTCTGTGGGCTGAATCTCTCCACTATACAGCTCAACCATACTGAAAATATTTTATGGATCTTGTCTTCCAACTATGTTGTAAATTTCCCGAGACAGGGGCGAGGTACCAAGCTGCTTTGAAGCTCAGGTAGTGCCTGATACAGGGCTAGGTAGACACAACACTTATTCAATAAATGTTTGTGGTTTGAGTGCTCAATAAAAATATTATTATTGTTAGCATTGTTTCCACTGTTAATGACAGGAAGGATAATAACCTCCCAGCAGTCTGCTTTAAATAGGTTCAAGACACTGAAATACAATTTTAACAGTGTCTTCCATCAGCTTGCTCCCCAAAGAGATGAAATGAGTTCATAATGAGATTCCTGCAATGAGTCAAAAAGCAGAGGGAATGAGTACAGGGTTTTGCTGCAGTAGACACAAATGTTTCCCTGGCATTTGGGAGCTCAGTTTTTCTCCACTACTCAGAGCTAGCCCCGGACTCTGGGGAGAGGGCCAATGGTGTCACTCACCCCAATGCCGACAACATGTTTTCTTTTCTGGGCAACCTCCTTAAGTCTAGTTCAGCTGTGGTAAAGGACTGGCAGACAACGGATTGTCTGCTCAGAATAAATGCAGTGTGCTACCAGCCTATGGAATGCATAGGTGCCTCTGAATCCCACACGAAATACCAAATTGATTAATTGCCAGCAACTAAAACAGCTTATTTTCTCAGTAAGAGATTGGTGCAAAGACTCTTATTTCAAGCTTCTGTTGTTAATATGTTTGACTTGCTTGGTTTTAAAGTACAGGTTAATACCATCTGCTGTTTTTAAGCCTTGGTGGTAAAAGCCTTTGTTCCTAGATTCTGGGCCAGAGGTGGCCAAACAAATAATTGAATGAGTAGGGGTAAGCAAATAGAAGAGAAAATAAGAAAATAAGAAAAAGTAGCCTGAATTGGAAGGGCTCTTGATATGCTGTTCTCTGTTCTTGGTATGTTGTTCTGCTGTTCCCCATCTAGGGTCAATCAGGGGAAGGTGTTCTAATGACAGACCTTCAAAATGCTATCCTATTTAGTCTTGCTCCTCAGTTAGAATATCCAGGGCTCTTCTTCACCCCTATTGACTCTCTGAAGCTAATAAATATATTCCCTTATTTCCTGAGTGACTCTGTGGCATCACTTCTGACCATGTCTAATGTGTCAAGTTCCTGAGCTGCTTTAGGGTGGCCAAAGTGGGGCCAAGGCTGATCTTCTCTGTGTGGACAGCATCTATGCTCATGCTCAGTGCCCCCCCACTGGGTCACCTCAGCACTTCAGCACCTTACTGCACCCTCCCCATCTCCCAAATAGCACAATAAACATACCCATCTGTAATAACTCAAACTCCAAGAGCACCAGCAAGTTGTGTAAATTATGACTGATTTTGTGATAAGACAGAGGAAAGATCTATAGTACAGTTCAGTCAGCAAAATTTTATAAAGTTTCCTTTAAATTCCCCTTAGGACACTGTGGCCTGCCCTTTCCCACTGAGCACACTCTCCAGCTATTTGGAGTTCAGCATCCCCCTCTTTAGCTTCCTATTTCCCATGGGACAATTTAGAGCTCCTCTCAGCCTCCTCACTTGGCATCCTTACCAAGAACTTCCTTGGCACCCAATTTTCTACAAGAAAGGGGGATTTAGAATGACATTTTGGGGAGTAAAAAGCTATAAAAATCCAGCTGTTAAATAAATAAGTCCCAGGAATGTGATGTACAACATAGTGACGGTACGTAATAATACTACATTGCATATTTGGAATTTCCTCAGGAAGTAGATCTTAAAAGTTCTCATCATAAGAAAGGAATCCTCATCAGGAAACAAACTGAGGGTTGCTGGAGTAGTGGGGGGGTGGGAGGGACGGGGTGGCCGGGTGATAGACTTTGGGGAGGGTATGTGCTATGGTGAGCACTGTGAATTGTGCAAGACTGTTGACTCACAGATCTGTAACTCTGAAACAAATAATGCAATACATGTTAAGAAAAAAAAAGGAGAAGATAGCAGGAGGGGAAGAATGAAGGGGAGTAAATTGGAGGGGGAGATGAACCATGAGAGACGATGGACTCTGAAAAACAAACTGAGGGTTCTAGAGGGGAGGAGGGTGGGGGGATGGGTTAGCCTGGTGATGGGTATTAAAGAGGGCACATTCTGCGTGGAGCACTGGGTGTTATGCACAAACAATGAATCATGGAACACTACATCAAAAACTAATGATGTAATGTATGGTGATTAACATAACAATAAAAAATTTAAAGTAAAAATAAAAAGAAAGGAATCCTCATGCACTGCTGGTGGGAATGGAACTGGTGTAGCTACTGTGGAAAACAGTATGGAGATTCCTCAAGAAGTTAAAACAGAACTACCCTACAATCCAGTAATTGCACTACTGGGTATTTACCCAAAGAATATGAAAACACTAACTGAAAGGGATACATATACCCCAATGTTTATTGCAGCATTATTTATAAGAGCCAAATTATGGTAGCAACCCAACTGTCCATCAACAGATGAGTGGATAAAGAAGATATGATATATAAATGCAATGGAATATTATTCAGCCATGAAAAAGAATAAGACCTTGCCATTTGCAACAACATGGATGGATCTAAAGAATATAATGCTAAGTGAAATAAGTCCAGCAGAGAAAGACAAATACCATATGATTCCACTCATATGTGGAATTTAAGAAACAAAACAAATGAGCAAAGAAAAAAAGAGAGAGCAAGAAAGACAAATCAAGAAACAGACCCCTAACTATAGAGAACAAACTGATGGTTACCAGGGGGGAGGTGGAAGGGATGGGGAAATAGGTGATGGGGATTAAACAGTACACTTACCACGATGAGCACTGAGTAATATACACAATTGTTGAATCACTATATCACATACCAGAAACTAATAGAACACTGTATGTTGACTGTACTGGAATTTTTTAAAAACCTTAATAAAATAATATATATACATACATACATACAAAAAAGTCCTCATCATAAGAAAAAAATTGTAACTGTGTATGGTGACAGATCTTAACTAGACTTATTGGGGGATCATTTTGTAATATATACAGATATTGAATAATTATGTTGTACATCTGAAACTAATTTAAAGTTATATGTCCATTATACCTCCAGGAAAGAAAGCCCAGTAATAAGTGAATCGTGGCTTTAGACTCACACCTAAGTTTTCTGACCCTAAGTCAAATACTATTTCTGTTTTGTGTATTTGATCTAAAATAACATTAAAATCTATTTTAAAAAAAGAAAATGGCATTTTTTCCTTTGTCACACTGTGTGAAGGGGGTCATTGAATGGGTGTCAAGTGCTGGGTTATGGGTACTCAGACCCTGAATGGTACACAGTTCGGCCCTCATTGGGCCATGTTCTAGTGAGGGCTTCTGGATCTAAGGGTATGATACTGGCTGGAGTTCAGATATGTAAAGGAAGTCTCGTCATCATTTTCCTCATGGATAAAGTGGGGCTCATAACACCTTCCCTACCTCCTCCTCAAGGTAGGATTATAGATGAGAAAGCCTTAGAGACAACAATTAACAGACCTGAGAAATTGCATCAGTGGCTGGGATTCTGTGATCCCCTTCCCAGTCCTACAACTTCTAGCGGTTTCTATCTGCAATCTCTGTCTCCTTTCCCCATAGCGGCCCAAAGGAAGTCTGATACAGACAGATATTCAGAGAATCCAAATATCCGAGCCACCAGAACTAATAGCATATCCATGTCAGTCTAGTGCATTGCTTGACTGATTCCCCCTTTGTCCCGCTTTTCTGATTGCTAAGAAAAACATCGCATTGAAACTAAAAATCATTCCTTTTCTATGTCTGCCATTATTCCTCTTCACTGAGGGTATATTTCCCAAGGTTTCTAAGGAAAATGCAGGGAATAATAGTCACAATGGTAAATTGAATTACATTCTAGTGGAATGAGGATGACTCTCAGGTTAAAAATTGTAATAATGTATGAGATAACTTATTATTTTTAGCAAAAGTGTTTCTTAAAGGAGATTTCACCATAGGATTTTTCTATTAACTCGTCACCTGGTTTGGCCACATAAGCACAAAGAAATAGGCAAAGCAGAGGGGGAATTCAAAGTTCAATTGGATTCAGAAGCTCTCTTCCTCATTTTCTGCCCCAGTTTTGCTCTGATTCGTCATGTTGGTGGGAAGGAGATGATCTTCTGTTTGGGCATTTGTTGCCACTAAGAGAGAAAAAACCAAGATTGGGTGGAACTTTTCTTTGATGCCAAATTCTTTTGCAAAGCCTTTCAGAGGACATCGGTCTGCTTCATCCCATTTTCAGGAAACTCATCCCCTAGCATGGCCTTGACAATATCGCTAAGTCTCCTAGGGCTCAGTCTGAGCTCTGAGTTTCTGAAATGTTTTTCTAGCCTGTCACTTTGCACTTGATGGACCTGTTGATTCCACAACATGCCAGCACACGAACCCATCTGTCACGATGGCATGGTGCCCTTGCTGCAGGGTGATATGCCAATATCCACCAGCCCCAGTGCCGGCCAAAGTGGCATTAACAACAATGCCCTGCATGACACAATAAACTGTATACCATTCAGTAAGAAGGTCTTCCCAGGGAAGGCCCACACTGCCAAATTAGGA
Organism: Zalophus californianus; assembly: GCF_009762305.2. Lineage (NCBI taxonomy): Eukaryota > Metazoa > Chordata > Mammalia > Carnivora > Otariidae > Zalophus > Zalophus californianus. The sequence continues at coordinate 86,682,056 of NC_045606.1, forward strand.
ACATCTCTCATTATGGCAAGTCATTCATGGCCCATTTCAGTGTAGACCCTGTCCTGTGGGTAATATTGGCTCTGTCTGTGTAGAGCTACTGTGACAAAGAGAGCAGCCCCTCTGTACGGACAGAGCACACCCTGGAATGGAGAACTAGCAATTGCCAGAACACCCATAGGGTGACCAAATGTCCCTATGTGCCAGGAACCGACGGGTTTCCTGGGACACAGGTTTGGCACTGCTAAAAACAAGAGCGTCTCGGGGCGCCTGGGTGGCTCAGTCATTAAGCGTCTGCCTTCGGCTCAGGTCATGATCCCAGAGTCCTGGGATCGGGCCCCACATCGGGCTCCCTGCTCTGTGGGAAGCCTGCTTCTCCCTCTCCCACTCCCCCTGCTTGTGTTCCCTCTCTCACTGTATCTGTCTCTGTCAAATAAATAGATAAAATCTTTAAAAAAAATAAAAAATAAAAATAAAAACAAGACAATCTCAAGCAAGCTGGGATGAGTAGTTCTTCCTACCTGTATCTTCATCACTGGCTCCACCAGATAAATTCCACCTGGTCCTGTATCTCCATCTAACCTTATTTCCATTTCTACTTTAGTGGTGGGCATCCTCTGAGATGGCCCCAATGATCCCCACCTTCTGATTTACATGCCTTTGTTAATCCCCTCCAGCTGAGTGTGGGCTGAACTTACTCACTTCTAATGAGAATAGGGTAGGTTACTTCCGAGATTTTAGAAAAAATACTAAGGCTTCCATCTTGGGCACTCCCTCTCTTTGTTCTTTCTTCTTCCTACCCCTCCTTCTCTCCCTTTCCTCTCCTTCCCTCTCTCTCTCTCTCTCCCTTTCCCTCAGAGGATAACCAGTGGCCATGTTTTGAATAGCCCTATAGAGAAGCCCACAGGGCAAAAAATCGATGTCTTTGCCACCAGCTAGTGAGGACCTGAGACCTGCCAACTGTCCCATGAGTGAGCTTGGACACAGATTACCCCTCTACCCAGCCTTGAACTAACTGCAGCCCCTGCCAACACCTTGACTGTAGCCTTGAGAAAGACCCTCACCTGGGCACCCAGTGGAGTCATCCTGGCATTCCTGATACACGAAAACTAAGACAATAAACGTCTGCTGTTTTAAGCTACAAAGTATTGGGGTATCTTGTTACATGGAAATAGATAACTAATACAACATTAAACCGTGAAGGAGCCAGACTTATTCAGAAACAGACAGGACTTAGAATATCACAATATTTAGGATTTTTACAGGGACCAGAGAGCTCAACTCTTCCTACCAATTCATTAGGAAAGTGAGGAGCCTGAGCTCAAAGGGGACAAAGGGACTTGTTATGGAGTGAATTGGTGACAGCTTGACTTAGACCTGGATGCATCCTCAGACTCCTGCTTTGGTGCTGGTTTTGTTCAGTACTGCTGCCCAGGCTTGGTGCTACCAAGCACCCAGAAACCCGCTACCTCTCATTTGGTTCACAAAAGAAAACTGCCTTGAACAGACCACTGTCTTCTTAATCATCTTTTCCCTGCTGGAAGCCTTTCTGACTCCTATTAGCTGACTGGATGCTGCCTTCAAAGGCTTTCTGGATGGAGTGAAATGTGATTCCCATCCCCCTATTTGGTTCCTTTTCAAATTGTAGTGTTTCTCTGAGATCTTACAGGGAGAGAATTTATCTTCAGCTTTGTCACAGGGTTGATAAACTTAATAAAATCTTTTATACATGATCTAGAAACACTGCAGATTTTTCCTGGATCTGACAATCATGAAGTGTCTTATCCTCTTGAAATCAGATTTCTACAGTGTGAATAAACTCTCATCTCAATTTAATTCAATGAGTATTCCTCAGTACCTATACCAGCATTTGTTCTAGAAGGGTTCAAATGGAAAAAATATATGACATGATTATTATCCTCAAGGAGCATTTCTGGGTGGAAATGATAACCATAATCATAGTCATAAGAATATTTAGCACCAAGGACTTTTCTATGCTTATCTATAATGTATTCTAAAAAATCTGAAAAAGTGATGAATGTTAGTTGTTAAGTCTGAGTATTGGGCACACGGTCATTATATTATTTTCTTTTTAAAAGTATATTTTAATAATATATACATTATATTATTTATTAAAACATAAATTATATTTTTATAATGTATACATTATAACATAAATAATATACATTATATTTTCTGTATGTATTTTTTAAATTAAAAGTATCTGGCATTTAACGAGTATGCACTACATCCAAAGCTCTCTACCAACCCTTTACATGCAATTTCTCATTGAATCCTTCTAGCAATCCTCTGAGAAAAGTACTATTTTTACCTTGTTCCAGTTCAGAAAGGTTGAGTAATTTATTCAAAATCATTCAACTAAGAAATGGAGTTAAAATCTAGTTCTAAAAACTAGATGATCTCAATCAAAACTGGTGATCTCAATCACCAAGCTTAAATTCCTACCAAAAAGAAGTAGCAAAAAGTATATCAAGGGGGCCTGACTGGCTCTTTTGGTGGAGCATGCGACTCTTGATCTGCAGGGGTGTAGAGATTACTTAAAAATAAAAAAAAAATGCTTTGAAATAAAGTATATTGTGGTGGGGAAATAAAAGATACATGTATAAAATAAGCGCCAACAACTTCAGTGAGCTGCTACACTCAATCTAACCAAGGGTCGAGTCTGAGGTACTGAGTTATCAGTCAGGAAAGTGAGAAATCAGTCCTAGCCAATGTAATAAGAGAAGGCTTCATGAAACAGACTCATTCATTCATTCATTCATTCAACTACTATTTCTTGGGGTGCCTGGGTGGCTCAGCCGTTAAGCGTCTGCCTTCGGCTCAGGTCATGATCCCAGGGTCCTGGGATCGAGCCCCACATCGGGCTCCCCGCTCAGCGGGAAGCCTGCTTCTCCCTCTCCCACTCCCCCTGCTTGTGTTCCAGCTCTCGCTGATTCTCTCTGTCAATTAAATAAATAAAATCTTAAAAAAAAAACCCTACTATTTCTTTTTTTTTTTTAGATTTATTTCAGAGAGAGAGAGAGAGAGAGTGTGTGTGTGTGTGCACAAGCAGGGAGGATGGACAGAGGGAGAGGGAGAGAGGAAGCAGACTCTCTGCTGAGTGGGGAGCCTGACGGGGGGGCTCTAGTCTCCATCCAAGGCTCTATCTCCCTACCCAGAGATCATGACCGGAGCCAAAACCAAGAGTCAGATGCTTAACCAACTGAGCCACCCAGGCGCCCCTCAACTACTATTTCTTGAACACCTGCTATGTGCCAGGCACAGGTGCTGGGGATAAAGTGGAGAACAAAATAGACAGGACACTGTTCCGGTGGAGATCACAACCTAGTGGGGAGGCATAGACTATCAACAAGTATATGAATAGGTAATTTCAAATGATGAAAACACTATGAAGAAAATTACAATGGAATGAAAGAGTAACAGAGGTGGGGGCTTTTAGACTGATTGGTTCGGAAGTCCCTGTTCGTTAAAGTTTGGACTCAAGTCCCCTTTCTGCCTCATTCCTCTGGGGTGGACGGCTTCACATGACTGGGGCACCCAAAATAGTAATCAGTGCTGTTTGTGGGGAGGGGAGCAACATGTGAAGATCGATTACGTCAGGTAGAGTGGTAGATTCTTCTACACATATCTTCTCATTTAGTAGCATTTGGATGTTAGTGGTGGGTAGGAAGGAAATAGTGAGAGCATGTGCATATGGGAGCAAGAAAAAGCATCATGAGTCTGGGCAACAAACCAGATAAGGGAGGGCACAGGATACACATTAAAAATTAGGCACAGGGTATTCTAGACAGATAAAGAAGAGCTGACTTGTGAAAGCCAGGATGGGCCTTAGATAAAAAATTTAAAAAATTACACTGGAGTGAGATACAAAATAAGACAGGGAAGTAATGAAAGTGGTATTTTAAATGGCTTGTTCTGGCTACAGATAACACAGGATACATAGTGTTGGTGAGACAGTGGTGGGAGGCAACAAAATCTTCCAGAAGACTATAGTTCAGATAAGCCATATGGAACCCTTATCTAAGAATGCAGGAACTGGGAACGGAGTGATGTATCTGAGAGACAAATTGCAGAGAAAGAATCAACGACCCAACCCCAAGAGCTAGGACAGGGAGGCCTTTCTTTGGATAGAAGTGGTGTGAGCTCTCAGTTGGAGATGCAGCATTGTTTTTGCCTGGCAGTTCTGGAGGATTAAGTTGTTCTGGTCTGTTGATGTTTGAACAGATTGTGAAAATGATCTCTCCAACTTTCTGGTTTTGGACTTGAGATGAAAAGTTTCTCTGAACTATTTACTGGGGAAGTGGGAGGATGGTGCGTAGGACTTGAGCTTCTGGGGGCAAGAGAGCTGCTGCACAGATGGCTGTATTACAGGATACAGACTACAATCGACTCCAACGTTTAGAAGATTTCCTCTCTCACTAAAATTTGTTCCACCCTTTGAGAAATAACAAAAGAACTTGTGCCATATGCTTCAAATGTCACTAATGCTCCATTACTTTCCAAAGATTTTGAAACTATTTCCCCCCCAGTCCTATAATTAATGCCCTATTTGCCAACATATATATGTTTTCACTGGATTCTGGGTTTCAAAGAGTAGAGATCTGCCCATTGCCTCAAGAGAAAACAGGAAGGGCAAAGAATGATAAGGATTTGGAATAAGATAGAAAAATAGAACTCTTCCCGTCTCAGAATTTGGGCTCAGGCTCCCCAACTCATGATTAAAGGTGCAAAATACCTGTACATTCTAAACGGCACTGCTAGATCATTAACATAGAACATGCCAAAAAGGGTGGTGAAAATAATCTGGCCAGCCCTGGCTCAGCACCCACCTCTAGGCAATATAAGAGAAGGCAAATTTATTAAGGGGAATTGAGGCCAAGAGTTGGGATATTTTGGGGAAGGGTCATCCATGTGTTTTTCATCACCACAGCCCCTATCCCACCTCCCTTCTGTGGTGGCAGGTATGGTTATCCCCTCACCCTTACCTCTTCAATGAGCACTGATCAAACCTTGCACGTCCTGCCCTGCCTTTCTTTGCCTGAGAGCTTTCTCTGGTTCCCTAAGACTCAGGGAGCAGACTTCAACCAATCCCTGATAGACAAAATAGACAGGACACTGTTCCGGTGGAGATCACAACCTAGTGGGGAGGCATAGACTATCAACAAGTATATGAATAGGTAATTTCAAATGATGAAAACACTATGAAGAAAATTACAATGGAATGAAAGAGTAACAGAGGTATCCCAGCTTCCTTCCCTTCAGGTGGGACATGCTTCTGGAGAACCCAACGTGCGACACTGTCCTATATGAATCAATGCTCTGAAATGTGTGGAGATTTCTTTTCTGTCCCGGCACATGGAGAGTTTTTGTAAATTTTCCATGGGTCCTTGAAAGGCATCAACATACTAAAGATGCTGGATGCTGTGCTACTGGGTGCTATTAGGCCAAGTTCGTTAAATTGTTAATTGTTCTAATCTTCCATATTCTTACTGATGTTTGTCTGCTTTTCAAATGAATTTTTGAGAGAGGTGGTTTAAATCTCTTGCTAAGATTGTGGATTTATCTATTTGTCCTTTTAGTTTTGTCCATTTTTGCTTTATATATTTTGAGATGGTATTACTAAGTTGTTTACTATATCTTTTTGGTAATCGTAATTATATCACGAAAAAGTGGTCATCTTTACCACTAACAATATTTTTGTGTACTAACCATCTATTTTGCCCAATATTAGCATAGCTAAAGCATATTTCTTTCAGTTAATATTTGCCGGGTATCTTTGTGCATCACAATAATGGACTCTTACACTGTTGGTGGGAATGCAAGTTGGTATAGCCACTTTGGAAAACAGTGTGGAGGTTCCTCAAAAAATTAAAAATAGAGCTACCCTATGACCCAGCAATTGCACTACTGGGTATTTACCCCAAAGACACAGATGTAGTGAGAAGAAGGGCCATATGCACCCCAATGTTCATAGCAGCAATGTCCGCAATAGCCAAACTGTGGAAAGAGCTGAGATGCCCTTCAAGAGATGAATGGATAAAGAAGATGTGGTCCATATATACAATGAGATATCACTCAGCCATCAGAAAGGATGAATACCCAACTTTTACATCAACATGGATGGGACTGGAGGAGATTAGGCTAAGTGAAATAAGTCAAGCAGAGAAAGTCAATTATCATATGGTTTCACTTATTTGTGGAACATAAGGAATAGCATGGAGGACATCAGAAGAAGGAAGGGAAAAATGAAGGGGGGGAAATCAGAGGGAGAGATGAACCATGAGACGATGGACTCTGAGAAACAAACTGAGGGTTTTAAGAGGGGAGGGGGGTGGCAGGATGGGTTAGCCCGGTGATGGGTATTAAGGAGGGCATGTACTGCATGGAGCATTGGGTGTTATACAAAAACAGTGAATCGTGGATCACTAAATCAAAAACTAATGCTGTATTGTACGGTGACTAACACAACATAATAAAATAAAACTAAATTAAAAAAAATAATGGACACAAGCATCACTTTCAAATTTCCCATATGCCTCTTTCCCTTTTCCCTTGATTCTCTCTGCAGCCTTTCCTAACAGTTCTTAGGCAATGACTGACTTTTTTCTGTCACTATAGATTAGTTTGCTTTCCAGAGAATTTTATATAAATGGAATCATTCTTTTTGCTCTTTTTTTATATGAATTCTTTCACATATTTATTTTTAAATTCATTCATGTTGTGTATATCAATAGATCTTTCCTTCTTATTTCTTGTTTTTTCTTATTTCTTATATCCACTTGAAGTTGTCTCATAGGTCACTGAAGCTCTTTTCATTAAAATTTTTTTTCCTCTGTGTTTCATTTTAAATAGCACTTATTATTATTAGTCTTCAAGTTCACTAATCTTTTCCTCTGCAGTGTCTAATCTGCCACTAACCCATCCAGCATGTTTTTCATCTCAAACATTGTAACTTTCATATCCAGAAGTTCCATTTGTTTTTTTTCAGGTTTTGTTTTTTTTTTTTAAGAGTGTGTGAGAGAGTGTGCAAGAAAGAGAGCAAGGGGGAGGGGCAAAGGGGGAGGGAGAGAGATAATCTTGAGTAGGCTCTGCACTCAGTGCAGATGCAGACTTGGAACTGGATCTCATAACACTGAGATTATGACCTGAGCTGGAATAAAGAATCGGATCCTTAACTGACTGAGCCACCCAGGTGCCCCTTTATTTACCTTTTTAAATATATGAAAATACAGTTTTAATATCTTTGCTAATTCTAATATCTGTCAGTTCTTAGTCAATTTCAATTAACAGATTTTACTCCCCTTTCTGGGTCATATTTTCCTCCTTCTTTCCAGGTCTGGTACTGTTTAATTGAATGCCAGTCATTGTGAATTTTACCTTGCTGGGTGCTGAATAGTTTTGTTTTCCTATAAATAGTTTTGCTCTTTGTTCTGGGACATCATTAGGTTACTTGGAAAACATTTGATCCTTTCAGCTCTTTCTTTAAGTTTTGTTAGTTAGAACCAGAACAGTATTCAGTCTAGGACTAATACTCCTCACTACTGAGGCAAGACCCTTTTAAGTACTCTATCCAGTTTATCTGTGAATTAAGTTTCTCGTCTGACTGGTGGGAACAGCTCCCAACCCTGTGTGAAAGCCTGCAAATGTTTTTTCCCCCTGTCCCAGATAATTTCTTCACATGCATGCACTGATCAGTACTCTGCTGAATACTCAAGGACCCTCTGCAGATCTCCAGAGTTATCTAACTTTTCAGCCCTTTCTTTCCAGCACTGTCCTGTAAAGCTCTAGCCACCTATGTCACCTTGGACTCTTAGCTGTTTCCTCAATTCAGGGAGTTCACCAACCTCCGGGTGGGTTCTTCCTTCCTTCCAGTGACCTAGAAACTCTCAAGACTTTAAGCTGGGGCAATGGTGTGGCTCACCTCAATTGTTTCCTATTGTCTAATGATCACTGTTCTTCACTGCCAAGTTCCAGCATCTTGAAAAACATTGTTTCAAATATTTTGTCTGCTTTTATTTGTTTGTTTCAGATGGGAGAGTAAATTTGACCTCTGTTATTTCATTTTGGCTGGAATCAGACGTTCTATCCTTTTATTCCTAATCTTTCTATAGTCTCATGTTTTAGATGTTTTTCATAAATAACATGTACTTGGATCTTTTAAATTTGGCCTGAAAAATCTTTGTTTTAGCTCAAATATTAGTCCATTTTTATTAAGCAATTGCTGATTTATTTAGATTTATATCTACCACCTCATCTTTGTATTGTTCCTCTCTATTCTATATGTATATATATGTATATTTTTGTTTCCATTTATTGCTTTCCTTTAAACTGGTTATTTTTTATTCTTCTCATTTTTTTCCTCTAGACTGGTTTGCAACTTAGTAGGATATTACACTTCATGGAAGCAAGTTCTGTGAATCTGATAATATAGTCAGCAAGATTCAGACTAAGGATAGCTCAGAATCCAGGTGCCATAATGAAATCACAACAGGCTTCTGAAAAGAGGATTTAAGGAATGAGAAGTATCCAACATGGCTATTCAGTAAAACATTAATGAATAATAGGAGGAAAGATAAATGAAAAAAAAATAATTCATTATTATCAGAAACATTCTGGTGGGAGAGGCAAAACAGCAATTGCTACTGTAGTTTTAATTATGTTTGCATGCCTTATGGGGCCCAGCAAGCAAATGAATTCCTTAAGAAGAAGATCCCAGAGATGATGGGAGGTGGTGGTATAATAATCTAAGCCTTCTGCACCTTGCTCTTTCCCTAAAAAAAGGTCTATTCCTCAGGGAAATAATAATAATGATGATGACAGTAATGAGAGTAGCTAAGACTTTTTGAGTACTTAAGTATGTAATACACAATACAACATTATATGGCTTTCTTATTTAATCCTCTCAATAATTCTTCAGCCTGGATTTGACGGTAGAGGACATTCCCTGTATGCTACTTTAAATTCTCTGAATCTCACTGATCTGTTAGTCAAGCCAATGCTACAGTGACCAGTCCTGCATAGACTCCAGCCAGCTCCATACAGATGCAACCTGGAGATATCTGCCCTCAGTCCCATGCTTCCTGCCCCAGAGCTTCTCTGCTCAGTCTCCTCATGGGTTGCTCTGAGAAAGTCCTAGTGTGTCACTGGGGTGGAGAAACTCAAAAGTTAGAAGAATCCTCTTGTTAGTTTTCTGAGCTCTAGAATAAACGCCACTGTGATAGAGAGAACAGTTTCATTTCTCCCCTCCCCTACATTTCTGACCAAGACAGTAAAGCAACTGTGCATCTCAGAAATTGTAGAGATTAGTGCTACAATCAGATGTTTAAAAGATGCAGGGGGAGAGGTTCCCATAATATTGCCATTTAATTCACCTATCTGGATGCTGAAAAACAAAAACAAAAAATCCAAGATCGATCGTGGTGGGTGATAACCATAAACCTTAATCAAGTGGTAGCCCCAATGAACAGGTGCCATTCCAGCTGTTGTACCTTTACTAAAGCAAATCAACACAACTTCTAGCTCTTCGTATGTGGCTAATAGTCTGGCAGATGGCTTCTTCCCCATCCAGATCAGTACAGGGAGGATCAGAACCAGTTTGATTTTACATGAGAGGGACAGAAGTGCATTCACTGTCTTGCCCCAGGGCTATGCTAACTTTCCTGTTCCCGGCCCCAGTCGAGTCTGTAGGGACTTGATTGTCTTGACATTCCACCAGAGCATTAATGACATCTCGCTAAAGGGATCTGGGGAGAATGGGATGGCAAGTATCCTGGATGCTCTTGTAAGTGAGCCAGTTCATAGAAATAAATTATACAGCCTCAAGTTGCAAACATTTTGAGTATGATTATTTGCTAATGACTTAAAATGTTTTAACTGATAAATTTCTTTTATTATAGAAAATATCAAACATATACAAAACTAGGCAGAATGTTATAATAAAATCACCATGTATCCTTCATCTAGCTTCAACACTGATCAACTCTGAGCCAATTTTGTTTCATCTATAATTTCATTCACTTCCCCCTCCGACTGTATTTTGAAACAAATCCCAGAGATTGTATCTTTAAACTCATAAGTATTCCGTGCATACCTCTAGAAGATAAGACTTCTTTTTAACATAATTACAGTATTATTTTCACATCTAAAAATGCTTCATAATTGCTTAATATCATCAAATATTCAGTCATTTTTAAAATTTCCAGTTGTTTCATAAATGTTGCACATTTTTAAAGTTGGTTGTTTGAATAAAGATGCAAAGAAAACCTACACATTCCAATTGGTTGATATGTTTTTATTTATTTACTTATTTATTTCTAAAAGATGTATTTATCTTTTAAAATTGTATCTTATTTAAATTCAATTAATTAACATATAGTGTATCATTAGTTTCAGAGGTAGAGTTCAGTTATTCATTAGTTGCATATAACACCCAGTGCTCATTACATCACATGCCCTCCTTAATGCCCATAACTCAGTTGCCCCAACCCCCCACCCACTTCCCCTCCAGCACACCTGTTTGTTTCCTATAGTTATGAGTCTCTTATTGTTTCTCTCCCTCTCTGATTTCATCTTAATTTATTTTTCCCTCCCTTCCCCTATGATCCTCTTTTGTTTCTTAAATTCTACATATGAGTGAAATCATATAATTCTTTCCCTAATTGACTTATTTCACTTAGCGTAATACCCTCAAGTTCTGTCCATGTCATTGCAAATGGTAAGATTTCATTTTTTTAATGGTTGAGTAATATTCCATTGCATATATATACCACAACTTCTTTACACATTCATCTGTCAATGGACATCTCAGCTCTTTCCATGGCTATTGTGGACATTGCTGCTATAAACATTGGAGTGCAGGTGTCCCTTCGGATCACTGTTTGTATCCTTTGGGTAAATACCCAGGAGTGCAATTGCTGGGGTCGTAAGATAGCTCTATTTTTAACTTTTTGAGGAACCTCTACAATATTTTCCAGAGTGGCCACACCAGCTTGCATTCCCACCAACAGTGTAAGAGAATTCCCTTTCTCTGCATCCTCACCAACATTTGTTCTTTCCTGACTTGCTAATTATAGCCATTCTGACCAGTGTGAGGTGGTATCTCATTGTGGGTTTTTTTTAATTTTTTATTGTTATGTTAATCACCATACATTATATCATTAGCTTTTGATGTAGTGTTCCATGATGCATTGTTTGTGTATAACATCCAGGGCTCCACGCAGAACATGCCCTCTTTAATACCCATCACCAGGCTAACCCATCCCCCCACCCCCTCCCCTCTAGAACCCTCAGTTTGTTTTTCAGAGTCCATCGTCTCTCATGGTTTGTCTCCCCCTCCGATTTCCCCCCTCCATTCTTCCCCTCCTGCTATCTTCCTCTTCTTTTTTTTTCTTAACATATATTGCATTATTTGTTTCAGAGGTACAGATCTGTGAGTCAACAGTCTTGCACAATTCACAGCGCTCACCATAGCATATACCCTCCCCAATGTCTATCACCCAGCCACCCCATCCCTCCCACCCCACCCACACTCCAGCAACCCTCAGTTTGTTTTCTGAGATTAAGAATTCCTCATATCAGTGAGGTCATATGATACATGTCTTTCTCTGATTGACTTATTTCACTCAGCATAACACCCTCCAGTTCCATCCACGTCGTTGCAAATGGCAAGATCTCATTCCTTTTGATGGCTGCATACTATTCCATTGTGTATATATACCACCTCTTCTTTATCCATTCATCTGTCGATGGACATCTTGGCTCTTTCCACGGTTTGGCTAGTGTGGACATTGCTGCTATAAACATTGGGGTGCACGTACCCCTTCGGATCCCTACATTTGTATCTTTGGGGTAAATACCCAGTAGTGCAATTGCTGGATTGTATGGTAGCTCTATTTTCAACTTTTTTGAGGAACCTCCATACTGTTTTCCAGAGTGGTTGCACCAGCTTACATTCCCACCAACAGTGTAGGAGGGTTCCCCTTTCTCCACATCCCCACCAACATCTGTCGTTTCCTGACTTGTTAATTTTAGCCATTCTGACTGGTGTGAGGTAGTATCTCATTGAGGTTTTCATTTGGATTTCCCTGATGCTGAGTGATGTTGAGCACTTTTTCATGTGTCTGTTGGCCATGTGGATGTCTTCGTTGGAAAAATGTTCATGTGTCTTCTTCCCTTTCCTTGATTGGATCATTTGTTCTTTGGGTGTTGAGTTTGATAAGTTCTTTATAGATTTTGGATACTAGCCCTTTATCTGATATGTCATTTGCAAATATCTTCTCCCATTCTGTTGGTTGTCTTTTGGTTTTGTGGACTGTTTCTTTTGCTGTGCAAAAGCTTTTTATCTTGATGAAATCCCAATAGTTCATTTTTGCCCTGGCTTCCCTTGCCTTTGACGATGTTTCTAGGAAGAAGTTGCTGTGGCTGAGGTCGAAGAGGCTGCTGCCTGTTCTCCTTTAGGATTTTGATGGACTCCTGTCTCACGTTTAGGTCTTTCAACCATTTGGAGTCTATTTTTGTGTGTGGTGTAAGGAAATGGTCCAGTTTCATTCTTCTGCATGTGGCTGTCCAATTTTCCCAACACCATTTGTGGAAGAGACTGTCTTTTTTCCATTGGACATTCTTTCCTGCTTTGTCAAAGATGAGTTGACCATAGAGTTGAGGGTCCATTTCTGAGCTCTCTATTCTGTTACATTGATCTATGTGTCTGTTTTTGTGCCAGTACCATCCTGTCTTGATGATGACAGCTTTGTAATAGAGCTGGAAGTCCAAAATTGTGATGCCGCTAGCTTTGCTTTTCTTTTTCAACATTCTTCTGGCTATTCAGGGTCTTTTCTGGTTCCATACAAATTTTAGGATTATTTGTTCCATTTCTTTGAAAAAAGTGGATGGTATTTTTGGGGGGATTGCATTGAATGTGTAGATTGCTCTAGGTAGCATTGACATCTTCACAATATTTGTTCTTCCAATCCATGAGCATGGAACGTTTCTCCATTTCTTTGTGTCTTCCTCAATTTCTTTCATGAGTATTTTATAGTTTTCTGAGTAGAGATCCTTTGCCTCTTTGGTTAGATTTATTCCTAGGTATCTTACGGTTTTGGGTGCAATTGTAAATGGGATCGACTCCTTAATTTCTCTCTCTTCTGTCTTGTTGTTGGTATATAGAAATGCCACTGATTTCTGTGCATTGATTTTATATCCTGCCACTTGACTGAATTCCTGTACGAGTTCTAGCAGTTTTGGGGTGGAGTCTTTTGGGTTTTCCACATAAAGTATCATATCATCTGCAAACAGTGAGAGTTTGACTTCTTCTTTGCCAATTTGGATGCCTTTTACTTCTTTTTGTTGTCTGATTGCTGTGGCTAGGACTTCTAATACTATGTTGAATAGCAGTGGTGAGAGTGGACATCCCTGCCGCGTTCTTGACCTTAGGGGGAAAGCTCTCAGTTTTTCCCCATTGAGAATGATATTCGCTGTAGGTTTTTCATAGATGGCTTTTATGATATTGAGGTATGTACCCTCTATCCCTACACTCTGAAGAGTTTTGATCAAGAAAGGATGCTGTACTTTGTCAAATGCTTTTTCTGCATCTATTGAGAGGATCCTATGATTCCTGTTCTTTCTTTTGTTAATATATTGTATCACGTTGATTGATTTGCGGATGTTGAACCAACCTTGCAGCCCAGGGATAAATCCCACTTGGTCGTGGTGAATAATCCTTTTCATGTACTGTTGGATCCTATTGGCTAGTATTTTGGTGAGAATTTTTGCATCCATGTTCATCAAGGATATTGGTCTGTAATTCTCCTTTTTGATGGGGTCTTTGACTGGTTTGGGGATCAAGGTAATGGTGGCCTCCTAAAATGAGTTTGGAAGTTTTCCTTCCATTTCTATTTTTTGGAACAGTTTCAGAAGAATAGGTATTAATTCTTCTTTAAATGTTTGGTAGAATTCCCCTGGGAAGCCATCTGGCCCTGGGCTTTTGTTTGTTGGGAGATTTTTGATGACTGCTTCAATTTCCTTAGTGGTTATAGGTCTGTTCAGGTTTTCTATTTCTTCCTGGTTCAGTTTTGGTAGTTGATACATCTCTAGGAATGCATCCATTTCTTCCAGGTTATCTAATTTGCTGGCATAGAGTTGCTCATAATATGTTCCTATAATTGTTTGTATTTCTTTGGTGTTGGTTGTGATCTCTCCTCTTTCATTCATGATTTTGTTGATTGGGGTCATTTCTCTTTTCTTTTTGATAAGTCTGGCCAGGGGTTTATCAATCTTGTTCATTCTTTCAAAGAACCAGCTCCTAGTTTCATTGATCTGTTCTACTGTTCTTTTGGTTTCTATTTCATTGATTTCTGCTCTGATCTTTATTATTTCTCTTCTCCTGCTGGCTTTAGGCTTTATTTGCTGTTTTTTCTCTAGCTCCTTTAAGTGTAGGGTTAGGTTGTGTTTTTTAAGACCTTTCTTGTTTCTTGAGAAAGGCTTGTATTGCTATATACTTTCCTCTAGGACTGCCTTTGCTGCATCCCAAAGACTTTGAACAGTTGTGTTTTCATTTTCATTGGTTTCCATGAATTTTTTTTAATTCTTCTTTAATTTCCTGGTTGACCCATTCATTCTTTAGTAGGATGCTCTTTAGCCTCCAAGTATTTGAGTTCTTTCCGACTTTCCTCTTGTGATTGAGTTCTAGTTTCAAAGCATTGTGGTCTGAAAATATGCAGGGAATAATCCCAATCTTTTGGTACCGGTTGAGACCTGATTTGTGACCTAGGATGTGATCTATTCTGGAGAAGGTTCCATGGGCACTCGAGAAGAATGTGTATTCTGTTGCTTTGGGATGGAATGTTCTGAATATGTCTGTGAAGTCCATTTGGTCCAGTGTGTCATTTAAAGTCTTTATTTCCTTGTTGATCTTTTGCTTAGATGATCTGTCCATTTCAGTCAGGGGGATGTTAAAGTCCCCCACTATTATTGTATTGTTGTCCATGTGTTTCTTTGCTTTTGTTATTAATTGCCTTATATAATTGGCTGTTCCCATGTTAGGGGCATAGATATTTACAATTGTTAGATCTTCTTCTTGGATAGACCCTTTAAGTAGGACATGGTGTCCTTCCTCATCTCTTAGTACAGTCTTTGGTTTAAAATATAATTTGTCTGATATAAGGATTGCCACCCCAGCTTTCTTTTGGTGTCCATTAGCATGGTACATGGTTTTCCACTCCCGCACTTTCAATCTGGGGGTGTCTTTGGGTCCAAAATGAGTCTCCTGCAGACAGCATAGCGATGGGTCTTGTTTTTCAATCCAATCTGATACCCTATGTCTTTTGAATGGGGCATTTAGCCCATTTACATTCAGGGTAACTATTGAAAGGTATGTATTTAGTGCCATTGTATTGCCTGTAAGGTGACTGTTACTGTATATTGTCTGTGTTCCTTTCTGGTCTATGCTGCTTTTAGGCTCTCTCTTTGCTTAGAGGACCCCTTTCAATATTTCTTGGAGGGCTGGTTTCGTGTTTGCAAATTCCTTTAGTTTTTGTTTGTCCTGGAAGCTTTTTATCTTTCCTTCTATTTTCAATGACCGCCTAGCTGGATATAGTATTCTTGGGCTGCATATTTTTCTCGTTTAGTCCTCTGAATATATCATGCCAGTCCTTTCTGGCCTGCCAGGTCTCTGTGGATAGGTCTATTGCCAATCTAATGTTTCTAACATTATAATTTACATATCTCTTCTCCTGAGCTGCTTTCAGGATTTTCTCTTTATCTCTGAGACTCATAAGTTTTACTATTAGATGTCGGGGTGTTGACCTATTTTTATTGATTTTGAGAGGGCTTCTCTGTGCCTCCTGGATTTTGATGCCTGTTTCCTTCCCCACATTAGGGAAGTTCTCTGCTATAATTTGCTCCAATATACCTTCTGCCCCTCTCTCTCTTTCTTCTTCTTCTGGGATCCCAATTATTCTAACGTTGTTTCGTCTTATGGTATTGCTTATCTCTCGAATTCTGCCCTCGTGATCTAGTGGTTGTTTATCTCTCTTTTTCTCAGCCTCTTTATTTTCCATCATTTGGTCTTCTATATCACTGATTCTCTCTTCTTCCTCATTTATCCTAGCAATTAGTGCCCCCATTTTTGATTGCACCTCATTAATAGCCTTTTTTATTTCGACTTGGTTAGATTTTAGTTCTTTTATTTCTCCAGAAAGGGTTTCTCTAATAACTTCCATGCTTTTTTCAAGCCCAGCTAGTATCTTTAAAATCATGATTCTGAATTCTAGGTCCAACATCGTACTAATGTCTGTATTGAATAGGTCCCTGGCAGTCAGTACTACCTCTTGTTCTTTTTGTTGAGGTGATTTTTTGCGTCTTGTCATTTTGTCCAGAGGAGAATAGATGAATGAGAGAACAAAATGCTAACAGGGTAACAACGTCCCCAGAAAATACTCTAAACAAATCAGAAAAGACCTGAAACCAGGGGAAAAGAAAGGGGAAGAAAGAAAAAAGAAAGAGAAAAAAAAAAGATAAAGATAAAAACAAAAACAGAACAAAACAAAACAGAATATGACCAAATATGATCAGGCTGGTGCATAGATCAGTGCCGCACACTAGATTTTGGGTGTATTTTCGTCTGTTAGAAGAAAGTGCTTCCCAAAATTTTAAAGAAAGAAAAACTTATATATGTACAAAAATAAGGGTTGATACGATGAAGGGATGGCATATGACTGTAAAGATGAAAATTATAAAAAATTTTATAAAAAGAATTGATTAGAAGTTGTTTGAAAAAAGAAAGAAGAGGATTTAAAAAAAAAGAAAAAAGAAAAAAGGGGAGAGAATGTGATCACAGGAGACTAGAACAAAGCCATACACTAGAGATTTAGGGTATATTTTGATCTGTTAGAAGATACTGTATCTCAAAATTTTAAAGAGAGAATAACATATATATATATGCCAAAAATAAGGGTAACTACTATGAATGCATAGAATATGAGTGTAAAAATGAAAAATAAAAATGTTTTTTTAAAAAGGGATTGATAAGATGTTGGTTGAAAAAGGGAAAAAGAAAAATTCAAAAAAAAAACCAGTTAAAAAAAATAAATTTGAAAGACTAAAGAATCATGGTAAAAAAGCCCTGGATTCTATGTGCAGTATTCCCCTAGTGCTGGAGTTCTGCCTTTCTCATTGATCGGTAAACTTGGTCTTGGCTTGCTGGCTGTTCTTGCAGATCTTCTGGGGGAGGGGCCTGTTGCCGTGGTTCCCAAATGTCTTTGCCGGAGGCGGAATTGCCCCGCCCTTGCCGGCCGGGCTAAGTAATCTGCTCAGGTTTGTTCACTGCAAGCTTTCCGTACAGCTTTGGAGGATGAGAGTGAAAATGGCGGCGTCCCAATCTCTGCCCCGAGGAGCCGAGAACTCGGGGCCCCACTCCTCAGTGCGCCCCCAGAGAAAAGCAGTCAGTCACTCCCGTGTCCCCGGTCTCCGGCCGCACTCCGTGCTCACCCGGCCTGTGACCGAGCGTTTCTATCTCTGGCACCCGACCCCGCGCGGAGTCTCCAAACCCAGCAGATCCCTGCGGTGCGCTCCCGCGCCGCTCCTCCCGGGGGAGGAAGGGGAGTCTCCCCGGCTCTGCCGCTTGTTGGGTCCCTGCTGGAGGAGCAGTGGCCCGACTGGGCCGCGGATCACAGTTTATGGCCACCCCGAGCTGAGAGCCCGCGCCTCGGCTTCATCTCTGCCCCCGGCTTCCCCGCTCCGATACCCGGGAGCTCTGCCGCACTCAGGCACCCCCGGTCTTTCTGTGACCCCGAGGGTCCTGAGACCACACTGTCCCGCGAGGGTTCCACCCCCCGCTTAGCCACTGGAGCGACGTCCCTCAGCGGAGCCGACTTCTACAAGTTCCGATTTTGTGCTCTGCGGCTCTATCACTTGCCAGAAGCAACTGACGTAGGCCCCCCCCCCGACCGTCTATCCTCCCGAATGTCGCCTCAGATTCACTTTTCGCATGTCCTACCTTCTAAAAAGTGGTCGCTTTTCTGTTCAGAGAGTTGTTGCTATTCTTTTCTTTGATCTCCTGTTCAGTTCGTAGGTGTTCAGAATGGTTTGATCCCTATCCAGCTGAATTCCTGAGACCGGGCGAAATCCAGGTCTCCTACTCCTCCGCCATCTTGCTCCGCCCCCTCTCGTTGTGGTTTTGATTTGTATTTCCCTGATACTGAGTGCTCATAAGCATTTTTTAGTATACACAGGTAGCAACTTCTTCAACCTCAGCCACAGCAACTTCTTGCTAGACACGTCTCCAAAGGCAAAAGAAACAAAAGCAAAAATGAACTACTGGGACTCATCAAGATAAAAAGCTTCTGCACAGCAAAGGAAACAGTCGACAAAACCAAAAGACAACCTACAGAATGGGAGAAGATGTTTGTAAATGTCTTATCAGATAAAGGGCTAGTATCCAAGATCTATAAAGAACCTATGAAACTCAACACCCCAAAAATAAATAAGCCAGTCAAGATGTGGGCAGAAGACATGAACAGACATTCCTCCAAGTAAGATTATTTACTTGTTTATTTGAGACAGAGAGAGAGCACAGGTGGCAGAGGGAGGGGCAGAGGGAGAGAATCTCAGGCAGACTCCCTGCTAAGTGCAGAGCCCAATGTGGGGCTTGATCCCATGACCCTGAGATCATGACCTGAGCCGAAATCAAGGGTCAGACACTTAACTGCCTGAGCCACCCAGGCACCCTGGTTGATATGTTTTTAAAGCTGCTTCTAATTTACCAGGTCCCCTTCCATCTCCCCGGGAATTTCTTTCTTGCAGTTTATTTGTTAAAGGAACTGCGTCATTTTTCCTGCAGATTGGATTTTGCTAATGGCATCCCTGTGCTGTCCTTTGGCATGTTCCTCTATGTTTCCTGTAGATATGTAGTTGGTGACGACATTTTTAGAAGTCCATAAAGTCTGGGATGGCCTGGGATACCTATACTGAGGTATAAGACGGGTGTTTGTACCTTGCATCTCTGATCAAGGAGGCACAATGTTTGATGAGCCTTTTGGATTTTGGAAGCAGCTTGCACTTACTTGAAAATACTATTCTAACCAGTTTATCAGGTGACTAGAAAGGATTCCATTTTCAAGTGGGGTCCAGAACGCAAGAACAATTCAGCAACGGTCCAGGTTTCAGGGCAAACTGCCCTGTTGCTGGGACCATGTGACCCAGCAGAGCCGATAGTGCTGGGGAGATCCGTTGTGGGTAAGAATGGTGTCTGAGGTTTCTGGCAAGCCCTAACATGAGGATTAGAGCAGATTTCTGGAGCTGGCCACACGTTTCTGAATCAGACAATTAATGTTTTGTTTTGTTTTTAAGAAAGAGTTCCTGATGTGTCCTGGGCTCTAGCAGAGATCTCTAATACCTGGGAGGTCAAAAGTCTGTGAAACCCAAACTGACCATTCTGAGCTCACTGTTAGCAGAACCACCAAGACATAAGGCCAGCTGGGCACAGAAGTAGTTCGCTACGCATACCAAACAGTATATTTGGGACCCTGTCAGAGCAGGTCCAGAATGCATAAGCAAATTGTAGGCTCAATCATCCCGGTCCCCAAGTCACCTACTTTCGTTGCAGCAACATCTAACCTCTACTTGCAGCAATGGCTTTATGGAGTGGGAGAAGGGTGTCCTGATAGCCAACTAAGAGAGGGAGAAAGAATTTGCATCTGGTTCTTGGATGGGTTGGTATTATATATTGGTGCTGGCTAAAAATGTATTCCAAAAGTCCAGTGGTAAAGGGAAATTTTCCTAGTAGATGGAGCAGTGAGCAGTAGGGTACTTAACTGTCCCATTTTCTATGAAAGGGGAAGTAGCCTGAGGTACGGATAAACACAGATGTCTGGACGGTGGTGAAGGCATTGGCAGGTTGGTCAGGGACTTGAAAGGAACGAGATTGGAAGATATAAGACAGATACATTGGGGGTGGGGGAGACATGTGGCTGGACCCGTGGGAATGAGAAAAAAACAGGCAGATCTTTGTGTCTCACACTCATGCCCAACAGAGGATACCTGATACCTCCTTGGCAGAGGAGGCTCTAAATAGCCAGGTGGATGGACGGGGTAACTCATCCTATGAATGTTAGCCTGCCTCTCTCATAAGCCACTCCAGTGGCAGCACAACGGATCTAAAACCAAAGTGACAAGGGTGGCAGCCATGGAGACTCTCCATGGGTCCAATGGCATAGGTCCTCTCTCACCAAGGCTAATGTCATTTCTGAATGTTCAACTGACCTACATCAAAGATTGACCATGAGCCTTTGATATAGCCCCATTCCTCAAGGACACCAGCCAGACGATTAGTGGTAGGTTGACTATATCAGACTCTTCTACCCCAGAGGGAAGAGAAATTTGCCTTTAACAGAATTGATACTTAATCCAGATATGTGTTTGCCTTTCTAGCCCACAGTGCCCCCACCAGAGCCACTATCATTGAACTACAGAATCCCTCATCCGTTAGCATTATATACAGCACAACGTTACCTTAGAAGAAAGGGTCATTTTTATGGCAAACGGGGAGCAATAAGGGACACATGACCATAGGATCCTCTGGTCTGACCATGTACCCTGTTATTCAGAAGCAAGCAGCCTAACAGAATATTTTACTGAGGACCATCCCCCAAAAGACTCCATCTCAGGAGTAGCACCCTGCCGGATTGTCCTTTTTTTTTTTTTTTTTTTTTGCTGCAGGATATAATACACGCACTGAGTCAAAAGAAGATATATGGTGCGATCTCCCCAACATCTAGAACACATGGAGTGGGGAGGAATTGTGCCAGGGGACTTAGTCACTGAACTTGAAGCTGTCACTACCACCTGATCATTTGCAGATCCTCATGCTGAAGCACAAGGAGACTAAGAAAGGAACTATTATACTGGCAAGGGTAATTGACTCCTGATTACCACAAGGACCTAGTGAGATACAACTCACGTAGAGAGGGATTTATCTAGGACCCAGGCGATTCAACGTGAGCATCTCTTAGTGACTGGTGAATGGGAATTGCAGTGATCACTGTCTGGCAAGGGCAGGGCAACCAAATCTTAGCTTGTTCAGAAGTGAATACCTGAATCACACCCCCCACTCCCCACCCAGGAGGGAAGCAAAGGGAGTAAGAACCCATAGATGAATGTTTCCCATCCCTTTCCATTCCCCAGAAAACTGAATCTGCGTTGCATTTGATACAGCTTTGCAGATAGTCTTGAAGAATCAAGTAGTTGATTGCTTATAGATGACGTCCACTCAACCATATTCCACGTATGGGCTCGCCCTCTTTCATTCCTGACTCGCCCCATCCTTGACTCCTGTTCTTGGCAATGACACTCCCCAGTAAAGGACTTGTACATAGACCTCTGTTTTAGATTCTGTTTTCTGGGACACTTAGGCTAAGACAGGTACTATTATTATTTCCATTACAGGTGTCAGTTGATTATTTGTCCGTGGTTACACAGCTATAGGATCAGGCAACTAGGATTCAGCCTTAGTCTCTCTGACACCAAGGGCTGTGTTCTAATCTGGTGCTGTCCAATAGAACTTTCTGTGATGATGGGAATGTTTTCTATCTGCACTGCCTGCCCAATTAGGTAACCACTAGCCACATGTGGCTACTGAGACTCGAAATGTGGTTAGTACAGCACAGGAACTGCATTTTAAATTTAATTTAATTTTAACTAATTTGAAATTAAATAGCCACATGCAGCTAGTGACTATCATATTAGATGGTCCCTGATTTTCCAAGCCCAACAGCTCAAAACCACTTTGTTCTCTTGCCTACTAGGAAAGACTTAGGGTAATCTATGAGGCACTTCTGATTCATATTCATGAAACAATCTATAAGCATAGTGGCTAAAACCAATAAAGGTGCATTTGCTTATTCTTGTTGAGATTTAATTGCAAAACAAACAAAGCCTCATGTCAGAGACTAGAATCTTATTCGACCAATTAAAGTACAAATTAGGGGCCCCTGGGTGGCACAGTCAGTTAAGCGTTCGACTCTTGGTTTTAGCTCAGGTCATGATCTCATGGGTTGTGGAATCGAGCCCAAGTCTGGAGTTGGGCTCCTCGCTCAGCGGGGAGTGTACATGAAAGATTCTCTCCCTCTGCCCCCAACCCCGACACTCTCTCTCAAAATAAATCTTTAAAAAAAAAAAATAAAGCACAAATTAGGAGCGAGGCATGTGCTAAGCAGAGGGTAGGTAATGGTAACCAGGACAGATATGATCCTTGCCCTGCTTCTGGATAAAAATCAACACCAGAGGGCGCCTGGGTGGCTCAGTTGGTTAAGCGACTGCCTTTGGCTCAGGTCATGATCCTGGAGTCCCGGGATCGAGTCCCACATCGGGCTCCCTGCTCAGCAGGGAGTCTGCTTCTCCCTCTGACCCTCTTCCCTCTCGTGCTCTCTATCTCTCATTCTCTCTCTCTCAAATAAATAAATAAAATATTTAAAAAAATAAATAAAAAAATAAAAATTCTAAACATCCAACTTTTGAAAAAAAAAAAAAATCAACACCAGATACTATCTGTTATCTCTCTTTGTCTTTCTTCATCACCACACAATTCATCTGTGTAGGGTGTCATTTTTCTTAACCATTTCCTTGAACTTCGATAGCTTCATTGTTGAGTTCTTCCCAACCCAACTTGTTCTGAAGCACTGTGTAGTGAAAGAAGCTTGGGCCCTGGAGTCAGATATCCCTGCATTAGAGTCAAGTTCTCCTTTTAAAGCCACCCTATCTTACATAGTTACCTACGTCTCTGAGTCTTAGTTTTTCTCATCTACAAAATGGGGTTGAGAAGATTAAATGAAGTTATATAAGTATATCCTGGCATCAGAGAGCCCCACCGACATGTTACCTCTCTCTCCCTCATTCTGACCTTTAGGAATTCCCCGTCCGAGTTCTTCCTGGAACATTTATAAGAATTTTCCACACAACAGCCAACTACATGGTAAGAGAAGCCAACTCTAGAAGGCCATTGGCAGTGCAGGTCAGCTACAAGATAATATTTAGAAATCATTTATAAAAGGAGATAAAGCTATAGTCCTGGTGATCACGTAGCTTTTTCCAAAGGAAGAGAAAGTTACAGAACCATAATCACATATTCCTGCCACGTTCACCATGAAAACATGGTTTCGGTAACTAATCAGAGGCATGTCAACACAAGGCAATAAAAAATAGATGATACAAGAGCTATAATCCTTTTATTACTTTAGGAAATTTAAAACTGCTCACTTTACATGCATAACACTATTAACAAATGCCTTTTGAACACCCACGGTGCGTTCATCGCTGTGCTGACCCCTGGGGATAGAAAGACCAATGCAACTTGGCCTGTGTCCTCATCCAGGCTGTGTCCTCATCCAGGTGGAGCACTGTGTTCAACACATATCACAGGTAACATGGGACGAGTATCAAGCTATCAGTATAACTGCCTTGTCCTGGGCTGCCTAATGGCGCTGGATAGTGGGACAGAAGCAGCGACGGGAGGGCATACCAGCCAGGCTTAGACTACACGGCTAACTGTTCAGGTCATGGTCTGCAGCAGGAGTTGGGCTGGGAGTCTGAATGATGTTCATACAAGGTTCCGGCCTCTTGTTTGAAGCAAGATAAGAATGAGTTTCAGCTCAATGAAGCTCAGGTCCTGATGGCTCAGAGGGTGGAACTGGAGGCTAGAAGAAATGCATATGACTAGCTCTGTCCTGGCTCCTAGGTAGGGAATTCTGGCAGCAGGGTTCTGAGATACTCAGCTCAACCTCAGGCTAGATCATCAGCTGATCTCCCTTCAGAAGAAAGGGCTGGTCGCATCTGAACCCCCATTTTGGTTTCCCCGTGGCGATGGCTGAGCCTCCTTGGCCCAAGAATCCTTGCTGTGGTTTTCTGTGGGTAGTTTAATAACACTGAGGTAACTGGGTTTTACTTGTGGGGTTAAAACTCCCTTCTTGGTTCACTCTTGACGACTCACCTTAGGTCTTCAGGGTTCCCTGGTGAGAATTCTTATTCTGGGAGGGGGGACGGATTGTCCACTCATGAGATCAAGGCCAGAGGCACCTATCTGGTAGCATCTTTGAGTGTCCACTGAAGGGAGAGAAACTTGAGGACTGAGGGGGTCAGGAAAGCATCCCAGAGTGGAGCATGATGGGCAAGAACACTAATCACATGGGAGTCTGTGTGAATGGAGCCCCTAGAGATATGCAGTGTACAACCTATGTAGCTGCACATGGCATCCCTGTAGATAGGCAAAGAAGAAGGGGATTAAGCATTCTAGGTAGGGAAGACAACATAAGCAAAGACCAAGAAGATCTCATTTGATTCACATTCATTTATTACCATTTTAAACCAAGGAACATTCTACAACTCACAGGCAGTTTTACCTCATTTTTACTCCATTAACTCCCTCTATATCTCTGGACAATTTTTTTGTGGCAAGTAGTAGCAACCTCAGGAGAATACATTAAGAGTAGCCATATGAATTCTGAGGGTGAGTTATTGGGAGGTTGAAAATGAGAGCTTCCCATCCTTGTGTTCTACCTCCTTTGTAGTCCCACCTTGGTTTCTATTACTTTCATTTTTAAAAATCAACCTGATTTTTCCAGGGTGATGGAAAAAAGTTGAGGTAGCCATGAGTGTACTCCACTAACCAAGAGCCAAAGCCAGAAGAGAAAAATTTAAAAATCACTTATCCTTGTGCAGTGACAAACTGAAGTTGCTATAAATGCCAAGAGAAAACAATACAGAGAAAATGGATGGGTTGCTAGAACATGTTCATAAATTTATGCAGTAAATGTGTTGTGTGTTCTCCAACTGGCAGGCATCTAATATAAGACAATATTAAGGTGCTGCAAAATCTAAGTTAATATAACATTCCCCCTCTATACTATTCAAATTTATTGCCTGAGTTTTTATGGGTTTTAAACAGCTTTTCTTGACATTAAATATTTAGCAATTAACAGTTAATTTGTCACTTTAATCTCAAATTGTTTCATACCACATAATATGACAGGAGTTAGGGGGAAAAAGGAAGTTATGTTCCTATATATGTTATAAGATTATGTCTTTGATTTGTGGGCAGGTTTGGGGATGGGGATGCCAGATTGGAAAATTTCAACATTTTCAGAAGTCTATCATACTTGAAATGATGACATGATGTGTTTCATGGCTTTCTGGAAAGTATTTTGGGAGTGGAAGAATGGCAAGTTCCTCACGATCATCCCTATCTATTCCTGTTAGCAAAGAGGGAAATAGACATTGGTTATTAATTACTATATATGGAAGAAATTAAGGCATCCAAAGCAAGTTTCACGTGGTTGGCGAATAATCATTGAGGCTGGAGGCTGAGTACATGGATGGTTGATTAGAGTGTGCTCTCTGTTTTTGCGTATATTAGAAATATCCATAAGGAAAAGGGAAATGCGAGATCCTGGAAATGAACATAAAACAAAAAAACAAAAAGCACATTTTGTCCCAGAGACAGGGCATGACCTTGAGCCTTGCTTCCTCTCTCTTTCTCAGGTTGCTCTTCAGTTTCATCTGTAATTTCCCGTGCTCTTCCTCCAGGCTTTCCTGAGTCATGTTTTAGCATTGTCATTGCAAATGTAGGATTGAGTCTCTTCTAAGATTTCATTTAGAGAGAGACAAAGAAATAACCATCCCAATAGAAAGTAATAATAGTTGCCATGTTTTGAACTCTTCTGGAACACTCAGCCAATGCTTTAACACACCATCTCACTTAAATCTTCTGATCATCCTCTGTGGGAGGGTATTAGCACTGCTTTACAGATAGAGACACTGAGGCTTAGAGAGCTAAGTAACATGTCCAAAGTCACAGAGGGAAGGCAGAGCTGGAATTAGAACCCAGGTCTGTTGTCCCAAAGCACCAGTTTAACTCTTGTGTTGAAGCTGATCCAAACTAATCTGCAGGAAGGGGTCAAAAGAGGCCCTTCAGGCTGATCATCAGGGGTCAACTCTACTTCACACTTGGGTTTGGAATCATCCTCCTTTCCAATGTCCAAAAGCAGCACCATAATTTCAGGCTGTCATTCTCCTCAGTACACACACAAGAATCCACAATGGCAGCACAAAGGAGGGGGCATGGAACAGATGACACGGAGGATGAGGTATTCCTGGGGAAAGATTTAATCTGGGCAGTGTCATAATCATCGGGGGCTGTCCTGAAGACATGCTGGGTTCTCAGCTGCAAGCTGAGATGAAAAGGAAGAAGCTACAAATAAGTAGGGCTTGCTCTGAGGTATTAATTTTGCTTTCTGGGTGGTCCTCGTGGGATGGTTGCTTGTGATCTTAGTCCCAATAAGAAAAGAAGGATGGAAGCAAGAAAAGAAGGAAGGAAGGCAACCCCCAAGTCCAAAGGCCTATAGCAAATTCAGACTCAGTCTGGGGTGGCATAAATATGTAGAGGTCCAGCCTAATGGGTGAGACAGGTCAGCAGAAATTTCTATGATGCTGAGATGCTTGAAGATATAAAAATGGCAAGAAATTCATCCTTATTAAAGACCAACATTAGGTAGGAGTTTTCTACAAGTGCCAGATAGGATATAAAGGCCTTAGCCAAAAAGTCTGAGGTTCAGAGCAGGGCTCTTGACTCAGCAGAAACCCTAGAGTTCATGTCAAGAAGTCAAGGTCGTTTGGGCTTGAGACTAGTCCCTAGTAATCCTTACTCCTCTACCCTAGCTTTGCCCCACCCAACACTGTGGTTGACATAACAATTCTAGGAAATACCACTGTAAAGCCCACCATGATTTGCTCAAGGAAAAGGTTCATATATTAACCTTTTTGTATCTGCAGTTTCTGATGCAATGCCTAGCCCACAGTGGGTCCACAAAAATATCTGTTAAAAGAATGAATGGGAAAGTTTTATGCCTGGATAGTTACAGGAATTTACCTTCTGAAGTCAAGATAATCCTGACAGTTCAGGCCTATCGATGGGCTCAGTTTCACCTGTGAATTCAGCTCTCTAGGTGTTCACAACTCAAAAGGGTATCACTGAAAAGAGCAGGTCAGACCTCCAGACTTGATTGAGTTTGGACCTTCTTCAAGTACCAGCATCCTAGTTGGAGCTCTGAGAACCTGGAACTTCATTCCTGTCCCCGAGTCTCCTCACATAGACCAAGCTTCAAATGCTGGAGTGTAGACCTGGAAAAGGACACGCACACCCCAAGGGTGATAAGACTTCCTCTGTGGATCTGAGTCTCATTTTTAGGGTCATTCCATTTCATGAGCATCTTTTAATTGCCACGGGGATCCAGGCTCCAGTTGCTGAGAAGAGAAGGCCCTTGGAGCAGCTAGCTCAAGAGCCTCTGGTAGCGTCTGTAGGAGACGGATGCACTGCATGGCTCAGCTCTCATAACATAATTGAAGTTGTGTTGAATTTGCCCTTTGCTGCTTACCATACTCCAGGGTAGCTTTGAGTTAAACCAGTCTGAGCTCTGCAAGCACAGGTTCCTTAGAGACAGAGAGGACAACATCTTACTCTGACTCTGGTCCTTTCCTTGTAAAACCAACACTTGAAGCCGTGTCTGGGCTCCCTGTTGCTAGTAGACACCCCCTCTGTACAGAGTTGAGGGCTGTGCAGCCACCAGCAGCAAGAAGATTTGAGCTTCCCTCACTCAGCTTATGTCTTGCCTCTTCCAGAGCCTGTTGTATGTGTGTAACAGGCTTCCTGCCAAAGGGCTGGTGAGGGGCTAGCGGGAGTAGGGACTCTTGACTACTAGATTCTCCTTCCTCATCCATTTTCTTTTTCTTTTATTTCTTTCTTTCTTTCTTTTTTTTTTTTTTGCTGGAATTATCAGTGTCTGTCTTAAGATTGCTGATGGGGAGTGCCTGGGTGGCTCAAGTTGGTTGTGTCTGACTCTTGACTTCGGCTCAGGTCATGATCTCCCGGTCTTGAGATCAAGCCCCATGTCGGGCCCTCACTAAGTGGGGAGTCTGCTTGAGATTCTCTCTCCTCCTTTTGTCCCTTCCCCCTCTAGTGTGTGTGCTTTCTCACACTGTCTCTCAAATCAATCAATTAATTAATTTTAAAAAAGACAAAAAGACTTAAGAAAGATGCTGTGATATGCCACCCAGATCCCCCAGTGAATGTGTTGTCCCAGTTTATTATTCCTCTTTGCCTTCTTACAGTCCAGTCAACCCAGGACCGGACTGGATATATTAGTTGGTAATCCTAAATAGAAGAAGTGAGTTATATGTTCAAGTGCTGAGTCTTCTATTGACTTTGATAAGACCACAGGAAAAGCCATTTGCCATTTCTCTATCATAGGGCCTTTATCTATTACAGGAGAAACAAGGGTATCAGGCTGACTTTTGTGATGGGGGAAACATACTGTTAGATTGTCAAATCCTCAGGAATAGGAATCATGAAAGACATGTGAAGCAATTGACTTGAGACACGCTGCTTACTGCAAATTCCAAATACGGCAATGGTGGGGAAATCTTTGAAATGATAGATCTGTAACTGTGGGTTTAACTCCTGCCTTTGATCTCTGCTTCTCTTTAAGAATAGTGAGCATTTCTGCTTTTCAGTGTTTAAAACAAGAAGGAAACTTAAAGGGTTGACTCCAGAGTTTGAGAGTTTCAATTTTTAAAACAATTTTTCTCTTCAAATGGCAGGATCTCAGAACTACTGCTCTTAATTACCTTGAGAAGGAAATGTCATCGGGGTGGAGGGACGAACTAGCAAAGGAAGGGGCAGAATGGAACCCCAGGGAATCAGGCTGCTTTAAGCCAAAGGGGTTTCCAGGGAATGGACATTTCTGGATTCTCTCTCCAGCCCCACTGTCATAAGACACTAGGTACTCACTTCTCATATCTGCAGAATGGAATTGGTTTTACTTGGTGCCTCTCTCAGCTGTTGTGAAAGTGAATGGATTTAAGCAGAAGAGATTTTTTCACAACATTTTCACCTAGACTGAACCAAGCAGTGATGAGCAGTGAATTCCAGATGTTGACGATCCCCTGTTGCTATCATTTCTTTGCACACCTGCCTCTTCTGTGACAGCCCAGAGTAGGGATCTGGCATCCTGAGATGGCTCACTTCTCTCTCTCTCTCTCCCCCACCTCTCCTTTTCTCCCTCTTCCTTCCCCTGTTTATTTCTCCCTTTGATGAACACTGTCTTCTATCAGGGTGAGATATTTTGCATATATTTAAAAGCAGCAGGATATTTTGTTCTCCCCAGATATTGCACAGGCAGCAAATAGAATCAAAAATCAATTTAGCAGATATAGGAAAAGTGTCTTTTCAATGGTCCCAGGAAAGCAAGACGGGAAGAGGTTTGCCATCTGTCACCCAAACATACTCCTTTTTTCAGGAAACAGAGTGGGTTTGGGAGCTCAGGAAGGTCTCACATCTTCGTTTTTATATTTATTGTTTTAATTTTTAAAAAAGTCCTGGTCAAAGGATTAGCTGTTTTTGTCAGAAACATGAATCTCCTATAGTTTTTCATGGATGTTTACGGTTCCTTAGTGCTCCAAAGTGGACTGATTAACCAAGAAATAGGAAAATGCCAGTGAGTAACAAGACACATCCTGGGGCCAAGCAAACCCATCTAATCCACAGAGGCAAACTCCCGCTGCTAAGTGCTAACTGTATACAGATCAGGCACTTGGCAAGCTGCTGATGGGCAACGAACACTCTGAAAAGTCTTCAGTGTTGTAGAAGAAAGGAGAAGGGGTCTCTGATAGAAATAATAGTAATCATGTCATATTTATATGGCACTCTGCTCTTTGGTGAAGCTTGAAGCGAGTTTCATCCTCACCACTAGTGTATGAGTTAGAAAGGGCAGCTTTTTCTAGTCTGAAAAGATAAATAGCTTATCAGGGTCAGTCAGGACTGTGAAGGTGAATTTTATATGTCAACTTGACTGGATTACAGGGTGCCCAGATACTTGGCCAACCACTATTTCTGGGTGTGTTTCTCTGGAGAACCCTGACTAATACAGGCAATCTAGGCCTTGCAAACTCCCAGAACTGTGTTCTTTCCAGCCCAGGAGGCGCATGCTCCGGCAGGGGCTGCAAGGCCAGCCAGGGGATCTGAGGAGCCAGCAGCAGGAGATAGAACTCCAACACAGTGGATCACGGCCAGGGGCTCAAGCTTCCTTCTCCTCTCTGCTTGGCTCTGTGAACACCTGTCGTGCAGATGTCTGTGGTACGTGCCAAGTCCTGGTCCTCAAGGTAAGGGGCCCCTGCTGTGTGTACCACCCCGTATGTCTTATCAACGCTGTGAGGCAGCTTCCTCTTTCTTATTTACCTGTACCCTCTTGATCCTGGTTGGCAAACTTTTTCTTTAAAGGGCCAGATTAAATAAATAAATGCTAACCAAACAAACAAATAAATAAATAAGGGGCCAGATAATAAACATTCTGGGCTTCGCAGGCCATAAGTTTTCTGTCACAGGTACTCAACTCTGCTACTGTAGTGAGTAGTCAACCATAGATAATAATATAGATGTATGAGTGGGGCCGTGTTCCAATAAAACTTTATTTATGGACACTGAAATTTGCATTTCTTATCATTTTCACCTGTCATGAAATATTACCCTCACCCCCTTGCAACCATTAAAAAAATGTAAAGACCATTCTTAGCCCTTGGGCTAAAAGAAGACCAAGCAGGGGCAGATGTGGCCCACCCTGCCCTAGATGCCAAGCTCCTTGAGCGAGGGAATGACTTGCTCAGGCACCCCCTAATCTGCATTTCCCACGGGTCTTGGCACACAGAACTTGCTCAGCACTTACTGGGTGACTGGATAAATGGGGTAAAGGCCAGTCCCTAGGCCGTTTCCTAAGGCATTCTCTGGTGTAACCCCTTATCCCATCTGCCCATAAAGTCTCCCCAAAGGCAGCTGCTTCCCCAGTCGCCCCTCAGGCTGTCAGGTTGCTCTCCTCAGCACGCAAGACTCTCTGAGAAACACATCCATCAAATGGGCTTGTGCTCATTGCCAGCAGCATAAAACCTCCTTTTCCAGCCTTGTTTCCAAAAATTTCCGGGAAATGTTTTGGCACAGTAGAGTCTGAATTTTGTTGTTGAAAACAAGAACATAGGTTACAGGTGCTTCTGCTGTTCTCACCACAAGAGGGAAATTCCAACAGTATCGAAAGCTTTGTTATTGAAATGACACACACACCAGGGGGGAATAGTGATTGCAATCTGATCAAGCAATATTACCAGCCCGGTATTATATAAGCCCCGAGTACATTCCTTAGATGGCTTCTCCATTGATTTTGTTCTCCGTTAGGATAACCATCTGTGGGCTCAGCCTAAAGAATTTATCACCTCGTGGTTCTGCTGCTAGAATGAGTGCCCACCATTGATAAAATCAGGAGGCTGATTTAACAAATTGAACTTTAATACGATTTTCCTAAGAAAATTTATCATCCCCACTTCCCCTCTGCCTTATGAAACAGTCCGCGCAGGAGATAAAGAGATAAGGGAGTTCTGAAGCCGCCCAGCCGGCCGTTGGCTCAGCACTCCCCTCATCCTTGGAGGTTGTGGGGGACAGCCTGGTTAGCTAGCGATGCCAGAGCTGCAGTCAGGACCCAGCCAAAGATGTGATGTGGGGATCAGTACCGACCTCTGATCACCCCATCTGGGTCTTCCTCTTGTTAGCGTGTCCCCATATTACCCTATTCCCCAAAACCAGGTCCTCGGGTTTTGGCCATTCTCTCACCCATCAACAACTGCTTTCAGAAAGACTATCTGATGGACTTATTCATCCTGAAACCCTGGGTTCCCTACAAGAATTATTTGCAACTAATTTTTCTTTGTTCTGTTTCTTTCCGCTGGAATATAAGCTCCAGAAGGTCGTCAGTGTGAGCTATTTCCTTGACTTAAGAGGTGTGCAGTAAATCTTTCTTGGAAGAATTAATGAATGAGTGGTATATAGTTAGGTGCACAAATACCATCGTACCGACCCCCAGAACAGAGAAAGGAGAGTGAGACAGAACGGGTGGACCTGCTGCTTTAAACCAAGTCAGACGCTCCTAGCACTCCATATAATCAAATGATTATACTTGTAAATGTGTATGTTTACAACAAATTTAATATTTGCAAAGTGCATAGAACAGGGCCTGGCTCATAGAATACGGTATAGGGGATTCTTCAGCAAGCACACAAACATAAATAAAATGAACAAACACCTGGCAAACATCCCCCACTGCTGAGACAAGTTGGAAAAGACAGCTTCTCCTAACAGCCCCCTCTCTCATCCCTCCTTTTCACCTCCCACCCCCAAATCCCCCCTCCCTCTCTCTCTTTCACCACATTACTGGTTTTTTTTTTTTTTTTTCTTCTCCAATGTAAGCTTATTGCTATTGTTTGTTCTTACCAGGTTTGATCAGTCTGGGAATGTTGGGGCGGGGCGGGCCCCAGCCCCCATCCTCTAGGAAGCAGCATTTCCTAAAGCCCATGACCAATGAGCTCCCACGTTACCCTTATTGTCTTTCAACAGGCTTGAACTAAAATACATCTCTGAAGGTGCACTTGGGATAGTGAGCAGGCCCGATTTGCCCCCCTCACCGAATATGTAAACACCTTATTTGTAAGACCAGACCGGGTGGGTCACCTTGGGATTGATTTCTTTTCCTGAGATAATGGTGGTGGTGGGGGGGGGGGGTTTGATGATGATGAAGGTATAAAGATGAGCAGCCAGAGGAAGACGAAGACAGGCTGCAATGCAAGGTGCTCTCTGCGGGCTCTTTGTGGTACTGAGAAGCTCTTTTAACCTGAATTACCCTGTTTAACCCTAGGAAAGAGTAATCATTTCTGTCTCCACATTTTACAGACTCGGAGAGGTTAGCTAACTTTTTCAGGGTCAAACAGCCTGTCTCTCCTCAGACAAACTCTGCATGAGGCGCTGTACAAAAGGCCATGCTTATGTTATCACTAATTCTTGCCACAATACTCACAGGGAAGTATTAGTGTCCCTTCTTTATAGTTGTGACGAATGAGACTCAGAGGAACTCAGTGACTTGTACAAGGTTACAGCTAAAAGGGATGGCACCAGCATTTTAACTGTGAAGTCTCATGTTCTCTCGACAGGCCATTTTGTTGTCCCAACCTCGCGGGTCATTTTTATTTGCTCTTTTGAACTTTAAAAACAATTTAAAATACAATAAGCATGTATTTTATTTTTACCTTCTTATAGCATTTTCATTACAATATTAATATATGAATACATGTTTATAAAAAAATTCAACACTGTAGGAGTTATATTAGTTTTATAACGAGGAGAAAAGATTATAAAAACGATGTTATTACATGTTTCTTTAGTTTTATTAATGACTTCACTTTCGTTGTCACTGGCAGTTCTTATAGCAAGAAATAAGGTATGCCCGTGGCAACACCCCCCTTTTTCAAATGAAGAATCTCACTAAGTAGTGAGAGGGTGGCTCACCATTAGTTTACGTTGAGAGATGATGTTGACTAAACCTCTCATCCTCCTGCTTCTACCTGGTCTGCAGACCCTGAAGGAGTTAGGGTGGACTTCGGAGCGCCAGGGGGAAGCAAGTTTCTCTTGTTCTCTTAGAGCAGCATGTGGGTTACAGGCTGGCGGGGTGTGGGGCCCCAGGAGGTGGGTCAAGCACATAAAGGAGCATTGGTGATAATCAGGGCCCTGAAGCCCCAAGTGTCAGTAGGATCAGGGCAGGATCCTGGTGGCTCCTTTAAGTGGGGAAATAGGGATGAGTTAAATGAAGGGGCTACTTACAATGCCCTGGGCAGGGTTAAAAGAAACGAATGAGTAATGGTAAAATATCTGGGTAGCAGCACCTATAACGAGCCTCGATCTGAAGGAACGAGAGGAGGGAGCAGTTA
This sequence comes from Zalophus californianus, assembly GCF_009762305.2. NCBI lineage: Eukaryota > Metazoa > Chordata > Mammalia > Carnivora > Otariidae > Zalophus > Zalophus californianus. The sequence goes on from NC_045606.1 coordinate 86,715,896, forward strand.
GGGAAACAGAGAGAGAGAGAGCTTCTGGGAGGGCCACCCAGACAGATTTCTGGCCTCTGAGAGTACAACACACTCACCACCAGCTCACAGCCAAGCAGGAAGGACACCAGGGGAATACATACCCCAGCTTCTCTCTCCTTGCACTTCCTGATTTCCTGCCAGTGCCTTCCTTTTGCAAAACCCAGCAGTAGTCAGAGGGCAAGGGAGCCCAGCTGGTGCAATTCATAGTGGGCAACTTCTAGAGGCGCAGAGAAAGGTTAAGGAACAAGTGCAGAAGGACAAACAAACAGTATACCCAGCATTGCTCTGACATCCTAGCCTTATTCATAGGGTAAGGAGGGCAGAGCAGAAGAGTTATGAGTCCCCCAGAATGCAGAGGCAGGAGAGACAGGGACCAGGTTGGAAGCCCTGATGACCACAGAGCTTGTCCCCTCTTTTTAATAGTCTATGTTTTAGGACCATTTGGAGTTCTAGAAAAATCCAAAAGGTAATACAAAGAGTTTCCATATACCGCGCACCCAGGTTCCCCTGTGATTAACATCTTAAACTTGTATGGCGCATCTGTTATGGTTAATGGGCCAGTATTACTGATGCATTACTATTAATGAAACTCCATAGTTTTTTTTAGATCTCCTTAGTTTTATCTTAATGTCCCCCACCCCGAATCCCATCCAGGATACCATATTACATTCAGTCACCATGTTTCCTTAGGTTCATTTTAGCTGTGACAGCTTCTCAGACTTTGTTTTTGATGTCCTTGACAGGTTTGAGGAGTACCGGTCAAGTATTTCGCAGGATGCTACTCTACTGGAACTTGTCTGATGTTTTTCTCATGATAAGACTGGGTTATGGATTACTGGAAGGGAAACCACAGAGGTAAAGTACCATTTTTATTGTGTCATATCAAAGGTACATACTTTCAATGTGATTTATGCCTATTGATGCTGACCTTGATCACCAGGCTGAGGAAGTGTCTGTTAGCTTTCTGCACCACACAGTTATTTTTTTTCCCCCTTTCCATAGTGTACTCTAGAAGGAAGTCACTACGTGTCACACTTAAGGATTGCAGAATTATGCTTCCCCTCCTTGAAGGTGGAGTATCTACATAAATTATTTGGAATTCTTCTGCATGGCAGAGTTCTCTTTTCTCTACCTTTTATTATTTTATTCAATCATTCATTATGTCAATAAGGACTCATGGATATTTATTTTCTGCTTTGGGTTATAATCCAACGTTACTTTATCTCATTGTTCAAACTGTCCCAGCTTTGGCCATTGGGAGCTTTTCAGTTAGCTCCTGTATTCCATTGATGCATCCCCATCAGTTTGTTTTGTTTTTATTTGTGTGTGTGTGCTTTCTTAATTTCTGGCCCTGCAAGGTGCTCAAAGCTTATTCTGTGCATTTCTTGCTAAAAGAAAAACTATTTCCTCTACCCACATAACACTTCTGATGCCAAATGTGTGCAGTCCTCTCTTACACTAAGCAATTGTGACACTCTCTGCAGTTACCACAGACCCCACAGCTTAAGGGTTCAGTCCCACACACTGCCCCTGACTTCAGTTGCCAATCATGAGCAGTGGGTCCCCAGGTCATCCACACTTCTGTCTGACTTGGCTACAAATTGAAGGGTCCCACAACGGCTTCCTCCGGTTCAATAATTTGCTATAATGGCTCACAGAATTCAGAGAAACACTTTATTTACTATTAACTGGTTTATTATAAAGGACACAACTCAGGAACATCCAAATGGAAGACATTCACAGGGCAAGGAAGGAAGAAAGCATGCGGGGCTTCCATGCCTTCTTGGGGCATGTTGTCCCCCTAGCACCTTGGATATGTTCAACAGCCCAGACTCTCTCTGAACACCTTGTTCGGGGTTTTTATAAAGATTCCATTACATAAGCATAACTGATTATATCACTGGCCACTGGTGATTAATTCAATCTCTTGCCGTTTTCCCTTCTCTGAAAGTAGAGGTAGGGCTGAAAGTTCCAAGTCTCCAGTCACACGATTGGTTCCTCTGGCAACCAGCCCCCATCCTCCAAGAGTCACCTCATTAGCATAAACTTGGGTACAGTTTAAAGGGGCTTATCGTGAAGAACAAAAGTTGTGCCCCTCATCCTACCACTCTGGAAATTCCAAGGGTTTTAGGAGTTCTATGCCTGGAATTGGGAAGAAGGACCAAATACCAAATATATATTTCTTATTTTGTCACATTAGCCCTAGTTCTAGAATCTGCCATTTCTTCATAGGCATTGAAGAAATTTCATTGAAGAATGATTTCAGAAACCAAAATCTAGGTATATGCACACACATATACACATATATACATGTGTGCACATAGACAAAAATATATGTTTCCATATGTAGTCATCTATATCTGTACTAGGCTAAACGAATTCATACTGATGTCTCTAACTCTAATCCATCACCACATGAATCATTCTAGGTTTCTCCCCTTGCTGATCTGTAAATTTCCACCCCATCAGTGAGAAACCTGGTTTGTACCATTTGCCATTCATTTACCTCATTCCAATACACATGAATGTTCATTTCCATTAGACACAAATAGCAGTATCAGAACTGTTGACCTACACCCCCGTGGCTAACAACTTGATAAACACAGTGCTGGTGTGCAGCACTGTGTTTTCTTCAGTCTTACAGACTTGACTGATTTCCAAGATTACTTAGGTCAGGATCTTTTCCTCTGTCCCCTTCAGGGAGAATGTTTCATACATTTAAATCCTCTTATCACAGTTAGCATTCCTTCCTGGGACCCTTCAACCCCCTAAATAATTTTTTTAAGTTTACATACATTAAGATTTACTCTTTGTGTTGTAAAGTTCTTTGGGTTTTGAGAAGTGTATAATGTCATATACCTGTTACAGTATCATGCAAAATAATACTACTGCCTTAAAAAAATCCCCTGTCCTTCACCCATTCATCCCTCCCCTCCTCTAACTGAAGCCCTAGAAACCACTGATCATTTTACTGGCTGTATAGTTTTGCCTTTTCCAGAATGTCATATAATTGAAATCATATAATATATAGCCTTTTAGATTGGCTTCTTTCATTTAGGAGCTTTAAAGTTTCTTCATGTATTTTTGTTGCTTGATAGCTGATTTCTTTTTATCACCAAATAATATTCCATGGTAGGGATGTACCACAGTTTGTTTATCCATCCACCTATTGCGGCACATCTCAGTTCCTTTCAACATTTCGTGACTATGAATAAAGTGCTATAAACAGGGGTGGCTGGTTGCCTGAGGTGGTAGAGCATGCATCTATTGATCTCAGGGTTGTAAGTTTGAGCCCCATGTTAAGGGTAAAGAATACTTAAAATAAAAAAAATGTTTTTTAAATGTGCTATAAACATTTATGTGTAGGTTTTTGTGAACATAACTTTGCAAATTAATTGGGTAAATACCTAGGAGCATTATTTCTGGATCGTATGGAAAGACTCTGTTTAGCTTTGCAGGAAACTGCCAAACTGTCTTCTAGAGGGACTGTACCATTTTGCATTCCCACCAGCAATGAATGAGCATTCCTTTTGTTCCAAACCTTCCCTTTTAATTCAAATCATGTCACTGGCAACATGAGGACAAGCAACTAGCCAGTTTCTACTGCTCCAGAAGGCAGGGTTTCCATAAGAAGAGGTGGTGACTGAGACGTAGAGCCTCAGAATCTACCATGCCCATGACTCTAGACACCATTGGTTCCCAAAGGATACCTGGAGCTTTGGTATTTTCACAATCTAAGGAGAGGTTATGATTGCCTGGATGAAATAAGGGAAGAGCATGTGGACACTAGGAATTCTTATCACATAGCCAAACAGTACTGCCCCGATATCAAAAAGAAACTCCACTAACCAGCCACTCAAGATGCACATATATTATCCAGGTCCCAAGATTTCCTCAAGTATATTGTGGTCAGGACAAATTTACCAGCAGGAGCCTTCAAAATGAAAAAATGTGACATAGCAGAGAATTTAAGAACTTGCCAGCTTTTTCATTACCAACACTTAACCACAAAGATGCACCAAGCCCACGCCATGGGCCAGTCACTGTGCTCGATGCTAGCATCCCAGAGCTCCTTGTACACGGAGGAGACCAACATGTCCACAGGGTCATCACAATTCAATGCAATACGCACAGAAACAAAGGGACACACTCATCTGGGAGCTGATGATACAAGCCTGGTTAGTAAATGGGAGCAAGTTAAGTAACAATTTCCACAACAGCTTCTGCATCCAAGGAACCAAGCCAGTCAACGAGAGGGGCCAACATGAACTTTTTCAGGCTTATGCTAAATGACAGCAACTAGCTTTTTGTAGATGGAGTTGAAAGAAGAAATGAATTCCCTTGTGGGTTTGAGGTGTTGGTGGAGGAAAAGATGGCAGGAGGCAAAGAAGCCCAGGAGTGGAGCAGCCCTGGGCAGAGAGGCAGAGACAGTTACGACAGGAAGCTGCACCCCGCACTCACCAGTTTCTGAAGCTCCCCTATGATTTAGAGAGAAGACAGCACACATTTTAAGGACACAGTGGAATGCAAGCGATTGATGGGTCAACATGGCTGGCTGGGCTGGTGATTTTGTAATTACGAAGCAGATTTTTTAGACAGAATGGTTACCCCAACTGTGTAATTAAGAGGATCGTTAAGGATTGTTGCTGGGCTATGCGTCGCCTGGGGCTAGAGCTACTACATGGTTACAATAGAAAAATGCAGGCAGGCTTCATCATAAGGCCATTGCTAATTAATTGAAAAAATATTTGCAATAACAACTCCTATATATGATATATATATCTGCAACAGTTGAATGCTGAGAGAATCTTAACAGTGGGGTCTGATCAGGGGTGAAGCAAAACAAAACAAAGCTGAATACATGCGTGCGCGCGTACACACACACACACACACACACACACACACACACACACACACAACAGGTGTGAGGCCCCAGGTTAGAGAAAAACCAATGGGCCAGTAGAAATTGGAATTGAAATTGGCCCTGGTGTAGTTTTGATGGAATCCAACCCTGTAGCACTGGTTCAGACCTTATTTTGTCATCCCATTTACCCTAGAGTGGGCATGGATTTGTTGGAGAAGTTCCAGAAACAAACAAGAGTAATTGAATTGGAAAATAGTACCTATGGGGAAGGTGAGAGAGCAGAGATCGAGTCTGGGCCATAAATCTGCATAAGACATAAATAGAGATATTCAACATTATGAGTTTTTTTCCCCTAAGAATAGAAATTCTCTGTTTCCATCTCTCCTGAGCCCAGAGAAGAATTAAAGCCTCAGCTACAGAATGAGGAACTGAACTGAGCACACATTTTGACATTTTAGGTTCTAGACCAGGAGACGACCCAGACATTCAATCTAATTCCCTGGAAGCCTTGAGAACAGCAAAGAGGCCATAAATCCCAACCCAGCCCCCCCTCAATGCTCTGTACAAATTTCCATTTTTCTTCATCTCATTCTGGACATCTTCTTTGTTGGAAATCATTAAGCATCCTTTGCTAAATGAAAGCAGGATTTTGAAAAAAAATACAGGCCAAATCATTAACGGAGAGCCCTAATCTCAGGCACTGGAAGGAAGGTCAGACTAGAGATTATAACTGAAGCCACTGAAGGCTTAGATGTGGTTTGTATAGGCTTTGGGGGTTGCTTCTAATCTTCAGATTCTAGAAATTAATGACTATTTGCCTTATTTTTCCATTGCCTGCCATGATAGCCAACACAGTAGGTGCTCAGTAAGTACTATTGCTCAGGGATCACATGTAATATAATTACTCAAGCCTCTTGTTTATTAGGGAATTTACATGTTTAATAATTTTAATTATTTTGAAATTTCGAAAACCTCTGGCCTAAGGTAACCAAACCTCAGCGCTGGGCTTGAAATGATCTCCCTGAGAACAGCATTCCCAGAGAGAATGCTAGGACCTCAGTGACCAGACAACGAATCTGCTGTCTGGTCAACAAAAGCAGTCTGTACCTACTCGGCCAACCAGGTTGTTACAGCATAATTAAAACATGGGAAAGACCTTCTGAAATGACCCAAAATGTCCCCTGTGTTTTACAGTATCTCACTGGGTGTGTGGGGGAAATTCTGTGAGAGGTTTGCCCTGGTGACAGGCAGCAGAGAGGAATACCCTCCATGCCCCACAGGTGTGTTCCTCCAACTGTGATATGAGAAAGCACAGGAAAAATGTAACGCTATATCAGTTTGTCCTTTTTATTCAGTGTTCAGTAGTTAAAATCATGTTTTTACATGAAAGCAAATGTGTATGCATTATATTTTAGAAATGAAAAATTCACATGAGCTTTTCAAAGAAAACAAGAGTCTTCAAAGAAATTTCTTCTCTGATAAAGTTCTGGCGAAGGCTCCAAAATCCCAGGGTATGCATTTACTCTACTCTAACGAGGAATAGTTTAGAGCAGTGCTATCCACAGAACTTTCTTTTCTTTTTTTTTAGATTTTACTTATTTATTTGAGAGAGAGAGTCCAAGATGGGGGAAGGTCAGAGGGAGAAGCAGATTCCCTGCTAAGCAGGGAGCCCGATGTGGGACTTGATCCTGGGACTCCGGGATCATGACCTGAGCCACAGGCAGTCGCTTACCAACTGAGCCACCCAGGCACCCCCCACAGAACTTTCTGAGATCATGGGAATGATCTAAACAAACACATGTTGCTATTAAGCACTGGAAATGTGACTAGTGAGACTGAGGAACTAAATTTTTAGTTGTATTCCATTTTAACTCATTTAAGAACTTTTTTAAGATTTTATTTATTCATTTGACAGAGAGCACAAGCAGGGAGAGCGGCAGGCAGAGGGAGAGGGAGAAGCAGACTCCCCGCTGAGCAGGGAGCCTGATGCAGGGCTTGATCCCAGGACCCTGGGATCATGACCTGAGCTGAAGGTCTTAACTGACTGAGCCACCCAGGTGCCCCTTAATTCATTTAAATTTAAATAGCCACATGAGGCTGGTGGCTACTGCATTGGACAGGTTTAAAGGACAAGTTTACATTTTATCCCAATGTCTCCTGAGAAAAGTCTTTGGGAATTAAGGAAAATCTAGGAAATGGAGCAGAGCATGAGGCTTCTGTAACATTTTCCCTCTGTCTGTCATTCTTCACTTCTGCTCCCAAGCCTCTGCTCACCTGAGTACCCCTTTCCCAGTCTCCAGAAGAACCGAACATATGAAAAAAAACCTGCTTCTGGGGAGAGCCAGGAACGGTGAGCAGTATGTGTGACGAAGTCTGGGAACCCAGCCTGGCTGTCTTGTGATCCTTGCAACAAGACCTCAGGAATCCTGCAAGTAATTTTTAAGTCCCTCTCATAGAGGTAGAAGGCAAGACTTGGGGTGGAAATATGTATTGTTCCAGTGACTTGGTGAATGAAGTCGAAGGAGCACCCTCAGCCTCCAGCTGCTGTGGATTAGTTCCCGTAATGAACCTGGGTCCCTCTCAGGGAAAGACGATGGACTGTTCTTCCCTGGCCTGTGAGCTTGCTGAGATTTCAAAGCTAGACAACATCCTTGTGGCGTGACCATATATATATACATTGCATGATTTACAAATGCTTCTCTGACTTAGTAATTCCCATGCTAGTAATTTATCCAAAGTAAATCGTGGGGAAATGTTAATAATATTACAGTAAGTGGGAAAAAGGAAGGGCACAAAATTATATATATTATATTTATACGTAATAATGTTATACTTTTTGCAATAATGTAATATTATATCATGTAATTATTATGTATAATACATTGTACATGGTAATATGTATCATAAATATAATCTCAAGAGGTTTTTTTCAATGCATGAGTATTCCTATAACAAAAATTGGAAGAAATATACCAAAACAGATAGTATGATGTCTGAATGGTAGGATTTTAGGTAATTTTAATTTTTTACTTTATGCTTTTTGTACATTTTAATTTTTCTTTAATAAACACCACTTTTATGATTAGGAAAGCCAATTATGTATAAGGACCAACACCTCATTTAATAATCATGATTCAGTATCTCGTATTCAGTGAGAACCCACAACATTGTCTTCACTGTTGTGGGCATATATTGGTGTGCTTGTGTCTGCACTCAGGGAGCGGATGTTCTGGAACAACTTGGAATTTTAAACATCCCCTTCACTGTCTGTGTAAGTTTTCTCTGAAGTGGGCTCTGCCTGGAGATAGGCATAGGCAATGCCAATGGGCAAGAAACGAGGGTAACTTGACCAAGGAAGATATGGGCTAAAGATCCTTCCAAGTGATTAAGAGCAAGCAGGCGGGGTGTTGCGGCTCTGGATAGCAAGCAGCTATTGTCAGAATGAGCAGTCTTGCAGACACCCTGTAGAAAAAGCTGTGCCTTTTTCTAATTTACAAAAAGGCAACTTCTAGGCTAACGGTGGTCTTGCGTAGACTCTTTGGTATCACCGACTTGATCATATTCGGAGTGAAATGCAAATCTGGCAAACACATGCAGGAGCTATGTGGGAAGTTGCCCTCGTAACAGCCTTCAAAAGTCAAGGCAGGGGCGCCTGGGTGGCTCAGTTGGTTAAGCGACTGCCTTCGGGTCGGGTCATGATCCTGGAGTCCCGGGATCGAGTCCCGCATCGGGCTCCCTGCTTGGCAGGGAGTCTGCTTCTCCCTCTGACCCTCCCCCCTCTCATGTGCTCTCTCTCTCTCTCTCTCTCTCTCTCTCTCTCTCTCTCTCTCTCTCTCATTCTTTCTCTCAAATAAATAAATAAAATCTCTAAAAAAAAAAAGTCAAGGCAAATGCCAAGATTTCACACATGCCTAATTTCTAACCACAGATATATAATTCCAGGCTCCTATCTCCCCCGAGGTGGCTTTAGGTTGGCTTCAGGCTGATTCTTTGAAAGCAATTGCTGATAGAATTGGGTAAAATGCACTTAGAACTGAACAGTAGTTTCCAAGGTGTTGAAAGCCTCAGCGAGCCAGCTTCCCCAATCCACAGATAGACGCAGGATCGGATGAGAGCAGGGCTTTCTGTTGTGATGTGCTGCTCCCACGGAGAACACACTGCTTTGCAGGCAGGACACGTAATGCTGCTTCAAACACCACCCCACTTTGCCACATCCTGTTACATTGCATCCCATCAACCTAAGCCGTGATGGAGAGGAGTACAACCTGGGGTGGCATGAAGCACTTTGTAATGCATCGCAGCATTTAAGTCGGCATCAGCCAAGTCACACACATTGGCTTGTACACGAGATGCTCGTTATTCAGAGGACACGATCTCATGTGCAGCAAGTGATAGCTGAGGGTATTAAATGCATCAAGGAAGAGCATCTACGTCACACTCCATCTGAGAGCCAAAGTTCCTCTACTGCATTGAATTATCAGTTCCCTGCTGGAAAACTCCACAACGACTGGGTCCTTATGAGAGAGGATCTGACAAATGAAGCTGATCCAAATGTTTGGAAAGAGGATGGTGGCTCCAATCTCCTGTGGAATGGGTTATGCCTTGTGAAGATACCACCTTCAAGTATTGGTGCTGGTGGATCTCTATCAAGTAACTCATGAAGCCTATGGCTTGATTAACAGCTATCACCTCAAATCAGAATAATGCCAAATGACTTATAGTTGTTTAAACTTAGGATCTTATTATGGTCACCCATTTATCAATTGATTAAGTACATGAGCTTCGCAGGAGAATGATGATGATGAACGATGAATGAATGAATGTCTCTCTAATGCCAACTCTTCACTATAAATGAAGTGAACTCCACTATAAATGAAATGAATAAATGGTCTCCTCCTCTGGCTGCTGCCTGAAGGACTGGGACCTAGTAATTATGGGAAACCTTATGTTCTCCAAACCCTGCTAAGGAGCAGTAAGGGGACTTGGGAACACCACGGCCCTCAAAGACTGAGGAGTACTGGAGTATGGAGCATTCACAGCAGGTTGGGAATCCTCCCAGGTCCTCTCAAGAAAGGAGGATTCAATGCAACTTCAGGGCACTTCAAGAGCTCATAACCTGCCTTTAGGTTATAGATGCTTCCTGATACATACTTTTGTAAAAGTTTCATGCTCTGATCTTCTCTTGGCCCAGTAAGAGAGGGAGGAAAGTATCTGGAAAGAGGGGTCAGAGCTATATTTCTCAGGAGACTTCTTTTTATTCAGTAGAATTGAAACATTCTGTTGGATAGGCAGTCCTTCCAACAATCCATTGGTGAGTAGCAGGCCCAGCGCCATGGCGATGTCAGGTCACCCTTCGGTTCTCAACCCTCCATCAGTCTTCCTCGGATGTGACTAAATGCTTACCTTCCTGCCCTAGTCAAGACTAATGGGTTGTCAGGAATAGAAATAACAAGCTCAATCAACAAAGTGCAGCTGGACTTTGCCAGAACCAGCACTGAAAAGCCAGATGAATCAAAGCAGCTTCTCTCTACTTCATTCTGTCCCTTTCCCTTTCTAGAACCACATGGCCTTGCACTTTCCCTTTCCCTGCATGACATCTCCCCACCCCGATCTCCATCTCCATCTCCACCTTCTTCCATCTAGCTGTCTCTCTTAAATCAGCTTTCTCTGCCTCTTTATGTGCACAAGGACAAATATGGCTACCTCAACCCATTTTAATTTCCTCAGTTCAAGTGCCTTAAAAAAAAGGTACTGTATCTTGTAGCTCTAACAAAAATTCCCATAAGATCTATGCTTGTATTTGGTCTACTCCAGTCCAATGAGTACTGTCTACTGAGTGTCCCCTCTAGTCCATTTGGTATGGCTGGGATAGTCCTATCATCCAACCAAACCTTTCAACCACAACTTCACACAAATCATGGTACAGTGAAAGAGAATAGGCTTAGAATCAGACAGACTTGGGTTGGGACACTGGCTCGGAAATTACCAGCCATGTGACCTTGGTTAAGGACCATAAACCTCAATTTCCCCATAAGAGTAGAGGGAATATCATCTATCATAAGAGGTGTTTTTGAGGAAAAATGGCTTATTTTGGAAAGAGTTACCTAAACTCAGAATCTCCACTTCCTCACTTCCTACTCTCTCCACATTCACTTACTTCTCTGGCTTCTGTTTCTATCACTCCCTTGAAATTGGTTTCATTAAGGTCAACTGTGACTTTCCTATTGGTAATATTTGCCTTGATCTTATTTAACTTCTCTTAAGAATAGGCACTGTTGACCATTCTTTCCTTGAAAATGCTCTTTCTATGGCTTCTATGACAATATGTCCTATGTTTTTACAAATTCATGTTGGTTTCTTTGATTGTTTTAATATATAAATGAACAAAATGAAATATTCAATCTTTTTTTGTATCCTCACCAAAAATTAATTACTGCTAACATGATTCTCTTTTCTTTTTCATTCTTTTCTTTATGAAAACCACTCCATCATTTTATTAAAAAATTTACTTGCTCAGGATGTAAATTCAATTAATGGAAATGTAAAAAAAAAAAAATTAGAAATTTAGAAACAGCTCAAATCCCACCATCCCAAGATTCTATTCTTTATTTAGGATAACACAACAAAACCCTTTTGTTACCCAAGGTATCCTTTTAAAATGCAAACGTGGACCTAGAAATAGAGGGAAATACATTTTTTTAAATGAGCTCACACTATAGATGCTATTTTAAGTTAAAAGAATTAAACTTAATTTTGCTTTGTTTTAATAGACATGAAACAGAACTGTTGTCCTTCAAATGACTATTTCCTTCACCTGCCATAGGAACAATTTTCTAAAAGAATCTTCAAAGCTAAGATGAAAATATGAAAACTATTAGGCAGGGAGAATCATCACATGTTTCTCCGTAAGACATTAGCACTCTCTCAATTCCTCCCAGCTCTCTTCGCCCACCTCCCGATCTGTGTTTGCTGAATGGTTGTTTTTATAATGTCTACATTTGTAGCTTTCATTTTAATTTCTGTACATGTAATTCCCATAGTTCCTTGGAATCTGGTTTTGGCTCTAGATTTGGCTCTCTATTCAAAGGTATTTAATGCTTTCTACCAGTCCTTTGATCATGGAATGTCCATTCTTAGGTTCTTTATTTTGATTTACCTCAATGTGAAATTTTGTTATCTGCAGTTTTTTCAGAAATGCTCATGGGTCTGTATTCTTTGTTATTTCATATGTGAGAGAGTCTGCTATAGCTTTTTACATACATGTAATGTTCACAGATCACACTTCCTTTCTCAGAACTCTGATGATATTCCTCCTTTACTTTCTTCTAGCATTGGATGTTCTTGTGGAAGTCTGGGGCCAGCATTATTTACTATTCTTCACTTGATGCATGAGAAAAATCTCTCTCTACCTTTGTTCATGTAACTTAACTAGGTTAGCATAACTGTACTATATCTTACATTCAGTCTGAGCAGTTGAGATAATGTATAAAAGTGCCTAGCATAGAATCTAGCATAGGGGCTGACCAACTCTGGCCCATAGACTGAATCAGCCCACAACCTGTTTTTGTAAACAGAGTTTTATTGAAACACAACCATGACTATTCATTTATATCTTGTCTATGGCTGCTTTCCTGCTACAATGACAGCGCTTGTGACAGAGACCACAGGGTCTGCAAACCTAAAATATTTACTACTTGTCATCCCTTTACAGAAAATGTTTACCAACCCCTGACCTAGACATAATCTTTTCCCCAAGACACACACTCCACTTTTGCCCATAGAATCAGAAAATGTGGACATCAAAATAAACTTTACACTTCCCTCTCTGGTCTAACACCTTGCACCTTGTTTTCTGCTAGAAAAATTTCCATAAAACCTAGATATGTGCCCACCAGTCTTTTGTGAACCAACCCTAAAGAGTTCACCTGCATTCCACCATGTCCACATTACCTGGCATCACCTTTCAAAGATGAGTTCACATCTATGTCCAGGGACCCATCACGACTGAGGCAGAATGATGTTTCAATTTAAAACTGTGTTCAGGGGCACCTGGGTGGCACAGTCAGTTAAGCCTCCAACTCTTGGTTTTAGCTCAGCTCATGATCTCAGGATCATGAGATCCAACCCAGCGATGGGCTCTGCACTCAGCATGGAGTCTGCTTGAGACTCTCTCTCCCTCATCCTCTGACCTTCCCTGCCCCCCCTCAAATAAATAAGTCAATCTTAAAACAAAACAAAACAAACCAACTGTCTGCATTCAGACACCCAGGGTCATGAGATCGAGCCCCCTGTTGGGCTCTGCCCGCAGGGTGGAATCTGCTTGAGACTCTCTCCTTTGCCCTCTGCCCCTCCCTGCCACTCTCTCTCTCTCTCAAATACATAAATCTAAAAAAAAAAAAAAAAAAAACCAAAAACAAACAAAAAAACCACAAAAAAACCCAACAACTGTCTGCATTTAGACTGGTGCCCTGTTGCCTTCCTATGGTCAGAAGGGCCACGCCCACTAGCAAATAACCAATCAGTATCAACCACAGCATGAGGTTTGATGAGAGGGATAATAAAGCCAAACTGCTTCTGATGTGAGTCAAGTCCAAGAAAATTAAATGCTAAGTCTATTAAAGGTAATGTTGAAATGAAAAAATGCAGATTTTAAAAGAGTTTCATGGTGATGACTTTGAAATGCACTTGGGCAGGACTCATCTTGTCCTTCCTCTTGAGGAATGGGCAGCTTTCTGCAGAAGGAATACCTGTGGAGATCATTTCCGGCTCTGTGAATTGCCATCTCCACTCACTATCTCTCATGTAACAATTTGTGGAGACTGTTGAAGGTGGTGAGATAGGAGAAAGGATTAATAGTCTGCATTCCAGTGACTGGGAATGTGGAGAATAGATATTTAGCAGAGGGTGAGATAAAGAATCTCCACGCTCTGTGTGTGTTTGTACATGGAAGATATCAATATATCAGCCGTTTAGATATCTACTTGCCTTAGGTCAGTAAAAATTAGAGGCAGGAATTTTATTTAACTGTGTTATCTTCTCTTTGCAACTGGAAGTAGAGGTAGGCTAGTTAATGCAAAATATATCTTGGGGGGCTACATATTTGTAATGTACATAAAAGGCTAAAATACAGCTTTTTCTATTTTCTCCTCCATGGACAACAAAGTATCTACAAAGCTAGAAATGAGTCAATAGACCCAGAATGTGTGGCCTCAGGCAAGTTTCTTAACCTGCTCTGCCTTAGTTTCTTTATCTTTAAGATGGAGAAATAAGAAGAATTAACTTAGGCAAGTACTGACTCTGTGCTAGGTATGATTCTAATGCTCTCCATGGATGATCTCATTCAATCCTGACAACTCTTCAAGATACAGACTGCTATTGTGCCCTCTTGAGTGAGGAAAGTGAGGGATAGAGAGGTTCAAGCCATTAGTTAGTGGGATTGGAACTTGGAAGTCTGGTTCCAAAGAGTATTCTGCCTCCAATTAACAGTGAGTTTAAAAATATAGAAAAAGAAAAAATTCAAGTAAATTTCTTACCATGTAGTTTGTATGTAGAAAGCACGCAAGAAATGGTAGTGATCTAAGATGATGATGATTGTGATGAAAAGAACAATAAAACACCAGAGTGATTTAGAAAATAGTGATTATAACCCCTGAGAGGGCTGCTGGCCCCAACCAAACTTTCCTCCCTATTGGAGAGAGGGCTGTCTTTATTTGATCTTGGATCCCACTTGGGACAGATTGCCTCCTCCTGCCACAGTGTTGATGGAGTTCAAAGTTGCTGGCCATTATCACAGTTCTGGCTTTTGGTCTTTGACCACAGGGCTTATGCTCAGCCTTTATCTTCTTCCAGGGTCTCAAAATCAGGGATGATTTTCATGCATTCACATAGGCTGCCAGGCAGAAATCAGGAATTACCACTTCTGGCTGTGGAAGGCTTAAGACTGGGACCCACCCTGACCATCGGGCATCAGTGGAAGAGATGGGAGTATGCCTCTTCTGAGAATCCACCTTTGGACTTCTGCCTCTTCCATAGCAGACTGATGGTGGAAAGGAGGTTTGGGAGATAAATCAGTCTGTGTGCTGAAGAAGAGGATGCAGGAATGGCAGAGAATGAGAAGAGGGGAAATTCAGGTAGCAACAATGAAAGGCTTTGGCAGGGACTGTGAATCACAAGGAGACGAGGTTGGGATGTGGTCATATGGTAAAGAAGATGAGCAGTACTTTTAAAGAGTAAGCAAAGACCAAGAGAATTAAAAATAGGGACTCAAGCAGATATGTGTACACCCATGTTCATGATAGCATCATTCACAACAACCAACCTGAAATGCTATAATTGTAAGATGTTCTATGTAAACCTCATAGTGACCACAAAGAAAAAGCTTAAAAAAAAAAAAGAAAAAGAGAAAACCTTTAGTAGATACACAAAAGATAAAGAAAAAGAGATCGAATCATACCACTATAAAAAAGTCACAATAGCCAAAAAGGCAGAAACAATCCAAATATCCATTGATGGATATGAAAAACAAACAAAATATGGTCCATCCATACAATGGGATATTATTCGACCCTAAAAAGGAAATAAATTCTGATATGTTCTACAACATGGATGAACCTTGAAGATATTATGCTAAATAAAAGAAGCCGAACACTAGAGAGTGGATATTGTGGATTCCACTTATACAGGGCACCTAGAGTAGTCAAATTTATAGACAGAAAGTCGGTTGGAGTTTGTCAGGGCCTGGGCGGTAGGGAGTGGGGGACAGAGAACTATTGTCTAATAGGTACAGAGTTTCAGTTGGTGAAGATGAAAAAGTTTTGGAGATGAATAGTGGTGATGATTGCAGAATAATGCAGAAAAATGGCTGAAATGGTAAATTTTATGTTACATCTATTTTACCATAATAAAAATAATAAATAAAAAATAAAGGAAACCTCAAAATAAAAGAGCAGGCAAATATGACTTAATTACAGTAGTTGCTTTCTAATGCACATTTATTACATAGATATACATTTATATTTAGTGGTATTGGTGGCTGGGGTGAAAGAGGAAACCAGCAAAATGTATTTAATTTCCATTCTTACCAATCTGAATCCATTGGTCAAAAATGAGGCCCATAATTTATCCCAGGGAGCTGCCACAAAATTTGGACAGTCCTGCCCTCCCATCAGTCACTCTCCAGAGAGGCCCCAGTGAGACCTCATGGAGGGTGTCAGCACCAGGATTCCTGACACGAGAGCTGGCAAGATTAGAGCAGCAGGAAAGTAGGTCAATGGAAAAGCCATTTGCTGGCTTGCAGAGACTTCAGTTGGGGTGCAGAAGAGCAGGCTGTGCTGCCGGCTGTGATTCAGGGCATGAGCTCCTTATTATCCACAGGGGCAAATGTTCTTAATATCATGAGGTTGCACAGAGCTCTCGAGAAGCCAAACTGAGAGACTCTCATTGACTCTGGCAGGCTCCCCAGTGCTGGCAAATCAGTGCATCATGGGACTCTAGTCTCCCTACAATTAAACAGATAATTAAGAAATAAGAACATATTTTTCCAATATAAATTGATAGATGCTGGTGGGTAATGTTAGCATCAGGAATAAATTGAGCAGTAATCTGCAAAGGATGTTATTGCTATTACAAAAATAAAGATCTGTCTTTGTAACCAATCAATTCAGCAGATATATACCAACAATCAAATTGTTAAAAATGACTTCTATAAATTGCCCAGTGTTCCGTCTAATGGTACCAGAAGCAGCTGTGATACAATTTAGAGCTGATATAACCATACATCTAGCACGCTTTTTCATCCTGATGTTTTTTGTTCCCTTCTAAGCAGTTGTGGTAGAGCCCCAGCTTTCTTTAATGCACCCATGTGAAAACAAAGTGTATTTCACTCCACGGGTTAGCAAAGGCATTTTGGCAGAAACACTCAGAAATATATGCATTTAATATGGGAAGAATAATTCAATTTTCTTTCTATTATTTCAGCTACAAGTTTGCAGTATCTTTAATTCTTCATTAAGCCCTCTGGCTTGCAAGGAGGTTGCTGTTCTTTACGAGCTGCCATACCTCTTTCAAATGAATGTGGAAAAGACCCACAAAGGGATAGTTATAATCAAGTATTTTTCAGTCTTGTCTAACAGCCATTTCAATAAAATCAGAACGATTTAGTACATTTTCTTGATACCTGTGGCACTTGAAGACTCGGTCTGTCCAAACTTTGATTGTCTGTTAATGCCTAATCACCAAGCCACCTTGTGATCATCTGTCGGTGGCCTTTTTTTACTTTGCATATTTATGTCAGCTGACAGAATAGTTAAAAACTGGCTGAACTGAAAGCAATTTTCCTAGTGGGGAGCCCTGACACAACAGGAATCCATCTTGAATATTACGGTTCCAAACTTAGTTCTCATGTTGAAGTTTGTCTGGTAAACTTGGTGCTCAAGCTGAGACATGGTTTACTCTAGACACAATTAACAGTGAGAGCAAAAACATCAACAGTAGCCATTGGTCTCCTACTGAGTGTTAAGTTCTTTCCACAAAAAATGGGACACCAGAAGGCATATCAACACAAGTAAATGTGGTCCCTGCCCTCAAATAACTTACAATATAGTGAGGAAAATTGAATGGTTTGGGAACAACTAACGTGATACAAATTAGAATGAGTCCTGTGGAATAGATTTGCTTTGGAAGAGAAAGTTCCTATTTCTTCCCAAGATAAAGGTAGACAAGCTCTACACAGGACATGTGGAGGATAAAAAAAGGAGCCATATCCTTGTCTTGAATGCAACAATCTAACGATGTAGTGGAGGAAGAAACCTAGAGTGACAGATTATATAATAAGGTAAGAGAAATAGAGAAATTCAGGGGCAGGGGAAGGAGAGAGTATTCGAGGTAAGCCAGGGTCAAGGACAGGTCTGAGGAGGCATGAATGAGGCATATTAAGTTTGACATAGAAATGATGCCTGGTGAGAAGATATTTGCGAATGACATATCTGATAAAGGGTTAGTATCCAAAATCTATAAAGAACTTACCAAACTCAACACCCAAAACACAAATAGTCCAGTTAAGAAACGGGCAGGAGACATGAATAGACATTTTTCTAAAGAAGACATAGAGATGGCTAACAGATGCTTGAAAAGATGCTTAACATCACTCATCATCAGGGAAATACAAATCAAAACTACAATGAGATATTACCTTACACCTGCAAAGGATGGCTAAAATTAACAACATAGGAAACAACAGGTGTTGGTAAGGATGTGGAAAAAAGGGAACCCTCTTACCCTCTTGGTGGGAATGCAAGCTGGTGCAGCCACTCTGGAAAACAGTATGCAGGAGCCTCAAAAAGTCAAAAATAGAACTATCCTATGATCCAGCAATTGCACTACTAGGTATTTACCCAAAGGATACAAAAATACAGACTCAAAGAGACATATGCAGCCTGACGTTTATAGCAGCATTATCAACCATAGCCAAATTATGGAAAAAGCCCCAATGTCCATCAACTGATGAATGGATAATGAAACTGTGGTATATACATACAATGGAATATTATTCAGCCATCAAACAGAATGACATCTTGCCATTTGCAATCACGTGGATAGAGCTAGAGTGTATTATGCTAAGTGAAATAAGTCAGAGAAAGACAATTATCATATGATTTCACAGAATTTAAGAAACAAAACAGTTGAACATATGGGAAGGGGGAAAAAGAGGAGGCAAACCACAAGAGACTCTTCTCTTCTCTTCTCTTCTCTTCTCTTCTCTTCTCTTCTCTTCTCTTCTCTTCTCTTCTCTTCTCTTCTCTTCTCTTCTCTTTTTCTTTTTAAAGTAGGCTTCATGCCCAGCACAGGGCCCAACACAGGGCTTGAATTCACAACCCTGAGATCAAGATCTAAGCTAAGATAAAGAGTGGGACTCTCAATGACCCATCCAGGTGCTCCACAAGAGATTCTTAACTATAGAGAACTAACTGAGTGTTGCTGGACGGAGGTGGGCAGGGAATGGACTAGATGGGTGATGGGAATTAAGGAGGGCACTTGCAATGAGCACTGGGTATTGTAGGTAAGTGACAAATCACTAAATTCTACTCCTGAAACCAATATTACACTCTATGTTAACTAACTGGAATTGAAACAAAAAATAAAATAAAATCAGACTTCCTACAGAGATATTAAGAAAGAAAGAAAGAAAGAAAGAAAGAAAGAAAGAAAGAAAGAAAGAAAGAAAGAAAGAAAGAAAGAAAAAGAAAGAAAGAAAGAAAGAAAGAAAGAAAGAAAGAAGAAAAAAGAAAGGAAAGAAAGAAAGAAAGAAAGAAAGAAAGAAAAAGAAAGAAAGAAAGAGAAAGAAAGAAAAAGAAAGAAAGAAAGAAAGAGAAAGAAAGAAAAAGAAAGAAAGAAAGAAAAGAAAGAGAAAGAAAGAAATGATGCTTGGTAGTCGATTGAAATCTGAGGAGTCTGGAACTCAGGAGGAGTCAAGAATAAAGATTTAGAAGTTCTGTTCTTGTGGAATACTAATCAGGTATATTGTAGAATACCCTAAAAGTTCTATTTCTGACTCTCAATAATATTTAATTTCTTCCCAATAAGTACTAATCCTGAAACTCTCAATGAAACTTCCCATCTTTTAGTATAATTAATAAAAAAAAGATTTATTTGTTTGAGGGGGGGAGGGACAATGAGAGAGGGAGAGAGAAACTCAAGCAGACTCTGAGCTGAGCACAGAGCCCGATGTGGGGCTCAGTCTCATGACCCTGAGATCTTGACCTGAGTCGAAACCAAGAGTTGGATGCTTAACCAACTGCATCAACCAGGTACTTCTTAGTATAATTTTTAATATGAAAATGTTGATAACTCTTAAATGGTCTTTCTACTAGAGATTTTCTGGGTATACATCTTTCTCCATCCTGCTTTGCGACCCAAGGGGCTGACCTCTGAACTGCATCATCTTGCTCTCTGGCTGCTAAATTGTTTGGCCACTGGAATACCCAGATGAAAGATAACAGGATGAGAGTGAGGGCAAGGTGAATATCCCTGTGGATCCCTCTTTGCCTGGTCTTGAGGAGTTGGCTGCCTCTCTCTGCCGAGTGTCCAAGAACCTCTCTGGCTCCTTGCTGGTCTAGCCAATAGGTGATGACAACTTCCTGATTTTTGACTGTGGGGTAAACATCATCCCTTGTTACTTTCCCTAAACCAGGCCTAAGCTTTCTTAAAAACTGCCTTTACTAAGCATTCTTACTTTATCAGACTTTGCAGAACTTTGTTAAACTCTTCTCAATTACCTAGTGTGAATGCATTCTCTTTCTCTGGCATGACTCTGATAAAATCCTCTGCAAATATTAACTATTGACTGATTGACTGATTGATTGATAAGATCCAGTCTTGGCTCTAAGAAAGCTTCCTTTCAAAAGTTCTACAACATAGTAATGGCCCTTGGGCTGGTTTCTTTTTTCTTTTTTTTTTTTTTAAGATTTTATTTATTTATTTGAGAGAGAGAGAATGAGAGATAGAAAGCATGAGAGGGAAGAGGGTCAGAGGGAGAAGCAGACTCCCTGCTGAGCAGGGAGCCCGATGCGGGACTCGATCCCGGGACTCCAGGATCATGACCTGAGCCGAAGGCAGTCGCTTAACCAACTGAGCCACCCAGGCGCCTGGGCTGGTTTCTTTTAATGAAAGAAAATGTTTAAGACAGTTTTCCCCAATCTAAATATTCATCAATGGGAAAATGGTTAGATAAATTATAGTTCATTTTTATGTAAGATACATAAATTAAAAAAAAGAATGAGATGATCTTATAGGTATGGACATGGGAATGTCTCCAGGACATGTTAAGTGAAAAAAATGAAGTGGCAGAAAAATAGGCTCAGTATAACCCCATTTATGAAAACAACATTAAACAAAATAAAAATAAATATTTTACATGAATTCTTGGTCCTTCAACTTCTATTCCCAAACTTTTCCTTGCCTTATCTCCTGCTATAGTCCTTCCTCAACCTTACACTTCAGCTTTGCTATACAGAAGCTAAGCTAGAGTAGGCATTCAATGCTTGTTGGATGAGCAAATAAATTACAATTTTCAAATAGAACCTGCACTTTCTTTTTCCCTCCATCTTTATTGAGGTATATTTGACAAATAAAAGTTATACATATTTAAGATGTATGCCTTGATGTTTTGATATATTTATAAATTGTAAAATAATAAATACAACCAAGCTAACTAACATATCCATCAATATTTACCATTTTCTTTCCTTTTTTGTGTGTGTATAGTGAAAACACTTACGATTCATGCTCTTAGCAAATTTCAAGTTTATAATATAGTGTTGTTAACTGTATTTATCCTGCATTTTCAAGATTCCATCTTGAAATGTGTTTCAAGTGTTTGCTCATACTGTTCCACCTGCTTGGAATACCTTAACCCTTTGCTCATCTGTTGTAATCAGATTAGTCATCCTGCATCCACTCCAAATGCCCTCATATCTGTGACATCTTCTCAAACAACTCAACCTAGAATTTCCTATCCCTCCTCTGCCATTCTATAGGAATTTGTAATTATAGCTGAGCACTTAGGACACCCTGCTTTGTATTCAGATCCAGCTTCCTCATAAGATTCTAAGATCCTTGAGAGAGCTTGGCAATTTTATATTCCTCATACACAGCATAGGATCTTGCACCTGGTAGGAACTCCATAACTAATTGCTATGTTGTCTTGAGTTAAATCTAATTGATTGTTAGGGTATGGCGGGCCAGATCTTGTGGCCTATTGTAGATCATTAACTGAATGTGTCCCAAACCAAATCAATTAATTTAATTATGAAATTGAGTGTCATCATATTTTAAATAATTTACTCTGAAACTTGAGGTAATTTAAATCTAAGATGAAAAGCAGATGTTTCATGTAAGAGCACTAAGTAGGAAAAATGTTTCTTTGTTGGATATCAATGTCAACACAGAGAACGTAGGGGCTTCAAGCAAAGATCTGGCCCAGCCGGTGTGGGAATGGACAGGAGAGGAGAAGTTGGCACATCTTTGGGCAACCAACCTCTTTTTCCTTTTCTCCGGGGGAATGAGCATATTTTCCTGTCTACTTTAGCAGCAGTTACCCCCTGCAGATTTCCCAATGAAACAGAAGCTGCCTCTGCACAGACCCATAATCCACAGCTTGTAAGTAATTCTCAAATCTAATTTATTAAAAACTCATTTATTTGCAACACCACCAGATTTCTGATTAATTCCCAGCACCATGGGTTATTTAGTGCAGTGGGTTTCATTGTCATTTCTGATTTCCCAAAGTGCTTGATTGATAGAAGCTATTGTGGGCTTAGTCTGTCAGCGTATTGTTCCCTTGTCAAGTGACAACAAAAAAAAACCTTATTGATGGAATTGCTGGGTGTCTCTTATATAAGGTAGAAATACAGTATGGCATTGGAGACACACAGGTGTTAGGCATTCACTAGGGAAGCTAACAATTATGCTTAGAAACTTCACTGAAATGTAAGGCATAGATGCCTGTCTATACTCCACCTAGAAAAGTCTAGCAAAGTGTGTAGTTGTGTTTTTTCCTCTAATGTCAAGGAATTAAGAGGTCTATTTCCATTTTGCCTTTTTATGAGGGTGATCAAATGCAGTGAAGTAGATTCAAAACCATAAATCACCTTTAAATGAAACCAGGCTTTTTGTTTGTTTTATAAATTTTTCAGAACATTAAAGGCCCATTTAAATCTTTGAAGCGAATAACCCTTAGAAGACAATATAGTCATTAAGGCTCAAAAAAAAAAAAAATAAGAGATGGTGCCAGGATGTTTCTGTAGCTAATATGCCACACTAACTAGGAATCCCTCTTTGTTTACTCCCTTAGCCTCTCCCCAAACTGAGATTACCTACCCAACTTAGCCACAAATACAAGCTAGGAATTGGAAATTAGGTATAAAAATTGTCATAAAAGGTTAATTAAGGGCAAAGAAGCAGTTCTTCCAAATAATGGCCAACTATTTTCACAATTTGGTGTACTAAATTTGTTAAAGTGAAGCAACTCTCTCTTCTATACCTTCCAATAGTGTCTTTTATATTTCCAGATAGACAAGGACCCTGATGGAGGAGATTTGGCCATCAAATAGAAAATCCAATCCCTTCACATTTCTTAAGCATGAGGATAGGTAACTTCTTAATCAGATCTTTCTCAGCTAAATATCTTCTTCAGTGACAGCAGGCCAGAGATTTGGAATCGCTTCTGTGCCAAATATTTCCCTTTAGCCTGGTATCTAATAGCAGGGCTATTGTGCCGTTTATGAAATGTTCACTGTCAAAGAGATTATAGACCACCTTGAACAGCTTAGAGGACACATACTGTGCAAAACTGAGAGCTTAGAAGTCAGGAAACTGAGAAGAAAGCATTATGTAGGATAAGTGTCCCCACCCCTTTTCATCACCTGTCCTTGCCTCCCTGGAGGAAACTCTAAGAGGGCAAACTAGGGAATAATGTGACGGAGTCCAGAGTTCTTCAAATTCCACTTCCCCGGGCCCTTTATTATATATAAACAAGCCCACTCATGTGCAATTTCTCGTATATAAATACAACTTTCCTGACAATCTACTGTCAGAGAAGTGAATGCTTTGAGGTATTTTTCAAAGAGGAATTTATAGTAATTTCTCTATAAACACTTGTATGCAAAGACATGTATTTACTGAAAGACTACATTTAGAATGAATGAGGTCTTATTGCCCTTTACGAAAGATATAGTTAAAATTGTTCCATCTCCACTTTTCACAAAGATTGACCAAGAGAAAAAAGTTAACATATTGGGGCACCTGGGTGACTCAGTCATTTAAGCGATGGACTCTTGATTTTTGGCTCAGGTCACAATCTCAGGGTCGTGAGATCCAGCCCTGCATGGGTCTCCAGCTCAGCACCCAAAGACTGCCTAAGATTCTCTCCCTGTCCCTCACCCTCTGCCGTTCTCCCTACTCTCATGCTCTCACTTGCTAAAAAAAAATAATAAAATAAATAAAATCTTTTTTAAAAAGTTAACATACTAATATGGTGATGATATAGGGAAGACAGTTTTATATTGTTATATATAAATTGGTGCAAACTCTATGGAGGACAATTTGAGAATATGCATCAGAATTAAAATGTGCTGTTAGAGATTTCTAATTTTAAGATAGCAGTGTAGTCTTTTCCTGCCCCTTTTCCTTCTAAGAAATCACCCAAAACCAACAAGGAATATGAGAAACAAAACACAAATTCCATAATCCATGAAATTAGGAAATATTTATAACTTCAAACTACAATATATGAAAATAAATGAAGGAGTTTAAATGATGTAGCAGCATGGAGAAAGCCTATATAGTTGGTTCAATAGGATTTTTAAGACAGTACTATAGAATGCAGGAGTGAGGAAAGTGGCTAAAAATGGGGACATTGATTAAAAGTCTATATAAGGAACAAAGAGAACCCTGCAGAGCCTCACCCCATCCTGAGCAGTCACATGTGTATCTCTCTCATTCCCAGGACCAAGTAGGAATTAAGGCAGAGTGGCTTCAAACTCAGGGTCACCAGCCCAGTGGAAGGCAGGGAATAAGCACTAAATTAAAAAAAGTAAATTCTGTGTAAAATGAACAACAAGACCCCCACCTCCTCTGCTATGCTTAGCTGCCAAAACACTGGGAACCAAATTTATTGCCATGGCCTTCCCCTTTCCCCACCACACTCTACCCAAAGAAAGTAAAATAAATTGTAGAATTCTTCTCTGGAATAATTCAAAGTCCCAGAGAAAATACCTAGAGATACAGATATGAATTCCACCAATAAAAATCAATCAGCTCGCTACTCCACTAATTTACAACGAAGCCAACAAGCTCAGCTCTACAGATGGAATTTCCAATCAGCTCTTTAATAGCTCCTTCTAAAATATGAACTGACAACCAAGGATCTCTTGACATTTGAGAAAATCCTCCAATATGAAAGATACTAAAATACACACACATGCACCCACACACACACGGGAAAAAGGAATGACAAAGAAACAGAGACAATGTAGGAGGCAAAAAATTATTTTCAAAAAACAAATATAATTTATATTCCTAGAAATAATGAAAATAATAAATCCATGGGGGGAAAAGGAACTATAAAAAGAATAATCAGAGAAAAGGAACTCTCAAAAATTAAAAATATTACCATAAAACATTTTTAATGTTTTTCCCAATAAATTGGTAGAAAATAAAGAGTTTAAGAAATGTCTCAAAGAGTATAATAAAAAGACAAGGAGAAAAATCATAGGAGAAACAATGAGAACTCAAACCAAGAGATCCAACATCTGATTAATGGATGTACCAGAAAGAGAGAGCAAGGGAAGGCACAGGGAGGGAATCATCACAGAAATAATACAAGAAAATTGTAGGACATGGATCTCCAGATTGAAAGAGCCTCCAGAATGTCACTACAAAGAATGAAAATGACCCACATCCAAGGATATCATTGTAAAATTTCAATACATCAGGCATAAAGAGCCTAAATCTTTTAGAGGTTTTTTTTTTTTAATCATATACAAAAGATCAGGAATCACAGTGGCATTGGATTTCTCAACAGCATTATTGGAAATTGGAAGAGAGTAGGAAATTGGAAGAGAGTAGTCTTTAAAATTTTGAAGGAAAATTGTGTTGTATCTATATCTGGCCAAACTATCAACTGTGAGAATAAAGTAAAGACATCTTCAGGTATAAAAGGACCTAAAATTTTTACCTTTCATTAATCATTCTTTGGAAGCTACTAAAGAATGCACTCCACAAAAAGGATTAAAACAGACACAAGAAAAGATGGGAAACAGGTCATCAGGGATCCAACACAAGAGAGAAAAATAAACAGAATTCTTAGAATGAGAGCAGCCAGCCCAGAGAGCAACCAGTCAACACTGGAGCAAGAAAATGGAAGGTTCCAGGGAAAAGAAGGAAATGATTGATCATGTGATGAATGTGTCACCATGGAAAATTGTATTGAAAGGTTATTAGATGAAAAATTAAATATTTACCAAGAAAACAGGAAATGAAAAATATGAGGCAATCATTAACACCAGAGGAAAAAGTCCAAGAAAGGAAACAATCATAGTGGACTACTTGGTACACCAGTGGACAAAGTTTGTACAGTCAAAATAATGTCATGTAAGTACAAATGTCAGTTTAATCTTCAACTGTGATATGAGTACGTTATGAGTCTGGAAGGAGGGGAAAGAGTGCATAAGAAACCTAAATCTTCATCTGATGTAACAGTCAATAGAAAACACCAGAACGGGTAAC
Source organism: Zalophus californianus (assembly GCF_009762305.2). Classification (NCBI taxonomy): domain Eukaryota; kingdom Metazoa; phylum Chordata; class Mammalia; order Carnivora; family Otariidae; genus Zalophus; species Zalophus californianus. Next base: position 86,742,063 of record NC_045606.1, read on the forward strand.
TCAAACATCAGTATGAGCTCATGACCTAGATATGTGTAGGTAAAAACCAGAAGGAAGAAACAAAAGGATTGAAAACAGAGGAGTGGCCTGTGGGGAACCAGGAAATGGTGGGGCTTGGGGCTGTGACTTTTAGCTATGTTTTTCAGCGCTCCTCAATGTCTAAAAATTACCTGCCTGTGATAATTTAATAAAATGTAAACATTTACTTTTAAATAATAATGGGGTCATATTAGGTGATCTTTAAAATTGCTTCTAGCTTTAAAAGGCACTTATTAAAAACTTCAAAGGAGAGAAACCATTCCAAGGAGAAAAGTATGAAAAGTAACCAGCGTGGCAAAGGGCTAAATAAAGACTTTTCTTCCCCTGTATGGGCTTCTTCTTTCCTGCTCTTATGCTAATTCCATAAGCTTTGGAGTAGAAAAGAACATGTTTGCATGAATAGAACCTACCTCTGAACTTGGCCTAAGTTAATTTCCCGAAAAGTAATTTAAAAGAACACAGACAGAATACTATTCACCAGTTTGAGAGAACAAACTCCATGCTACAAAGTGGATAAATCTTAAAGGAATTATGCTAAGGGAAAGAAACCAGAACCACAAGATTATATAATGTAGGATTCTATTGCTACAATATTCTGGAAAAGGTAAAACTATAGGGACAGGAAGTAGATCAGAGGTTGGCAGGAGCTGGGAGTAGAGTGTGGGGTTGACTACAGGTGCTGGAGGAGGGGAGGGGATTTTTTTGAAGTGATGGAATAGGTCTGTATCTTCTTTGTGCTGTGGGTTGAACAACGATATGCATTTGTCAAAACTCATAGAACTGCATTAAAAAGGGTGAAGTTTATTGCACGTACATTATATCTCAGCAAGAGAAACCGAGAGGGAGAGGAATAGGGGAATGGACAATGATTCCAAAATAGTTCTAGTTTCACAGATCATTAGATGAGACTAAAATAATCCCACCTCATTGGACCTTTCCCCACAGCATTGGGTAGGTAATTAAGGTCTCATAAGGTCTTTTCAACATAATTCTTTCCCAGATGTATCAAAGGGGATGGAGAAACCCAAAATGTCATGTAGGACTCTATACTAGTTTCATGATCAATGCAGTTTTTTTCAGAACTTTCTAAAAGGCAAATATGAAAATGAAAAGTATCTCTGCAGTAGATTGTAAAAATAGCCACAATTATTCTCCTCTCTGAATCTACATTACTTTGCAATGTGCCTTTGCAGCTCCTTCCATTAAGAGGACTTGTCTAGGTCTCCACTGCTTGAATCTGAGCTGACTTTGTGAATTGCATTATGAATAGAACATGGTGGAGGTGACTTTGAACAGGCTCTGAGAATTGGCCTCGAGACCTGTGGCCTTTCACTAGACCTCGTAGGGCGCTGCCCAGCTACCATGTGAATAAGCCTGGCCTTGTTCCCATGAGAGATATGTGTCTGAGTCACAATCATCATCACCTGCTAACCTTCAGGTGTGTGAGTGAGGCCATCCTAGATGAGTAAGCCTCCAGCTAATCCATTGGCTAACCACAGACACATAAACAAGCCCAGTTAAATCAGCCAAGCCTGGCCCAGGTGAGCTGAATCATCCTGCTGAACTATAGAATTAGGAACAATAATAAATGGTTGCTATTTTAAGTCACTCAGCTTTGGGGTAGTTTGTTAGGCAGCAAAGCTAACTGATAAAATATAAAAAAGAATGTATACTGATAAATGTATCAGTACGTATTTATACTGATATAAATACCGATATAAAAGATATATACTGATATAAAAATATATATAAAAGATATATACTGATATAAGAGTATATACTGATAAAATATAAAAAGAAATATAATTCAGTAAAAAAAAAAAAAGGGAAAACAACCCACTTAGGTGTCTTTGTAATACAGAAAAGCTAGGTATCTTAGGCTAGAGATGAGTCATCAGAAAATAAAAATAAAGAAGACTTCTTTAAGTTTCATAAAATAGTGCATTATACTTTGAAAAAGCAATTTTACTTACAGGAATTTATTCTATAGGTATATTCACATTGGTATGCACTCATGTCATTAACCAGGTGAACTCTGATTAGTCTAAATGAAGTTTTACTAAAACAGCCTCATCCATTTATTTATATATTCTTTAGGGCTGTTTTCAAAACAATGGCAGAGTTGAATAATCTCAATAGAGATTGAGTAGCTGTCAAAGCCTAAGATATTTATTACCTGGCCCTTTACAGATACACAGATCAATAAAAATTTGCCAACCCCTCGTCTCAGCCAGTGGTTCTTGAACATTAGTGAGCATCAGGGCTACATGAAGGACCTATTAAAATACGGATTGCTGTGTCTCCCTTCAGAGTTTCTGATTCAGTAGATCTGGAGAGGGCCTATGAATTTGTATTTCCAATTCTTTCTAAGGATCTTCAAATTACCCTCTGGAGACCACTACCTATTGTGTGTCCTCTATGAGCTGGTAGTAGAAAGTTCTCAATCCAAAGAGCAGAGTGTTCAATGCAGCATTGCTCTGCCCACCATGCACAGAGCATCCTGCCGAGCACTGGGATCCAGCTCATAGCTCTCACTTTGCCTTATCCTAAGTCACTGAATCTCTCCTCCCAGGTATTTGGAGGGAGAGCCATAGAACCTGCAAAAGAAAATTATAAGACCTGGGTTCAAGTTTCTGTCCTACTGTGTCCTTGTGTAAGCTCCCTAAAGACCTGGAGATAATAAAATGCTCTTATCTACTTTACATGGGTATCGTGGGAAATAAATGGGAAATTCTATGCAAACTATTCCATCAATGTTAACTTTCCATAAACTGAAGTTGTATGGTTATGATGTATTATTGTTGTATTATTGTTAGTAACCTACTATATGATAACATTGCTATTATTGATAATCCTAGCAGTTCTAAGCAGATGTTGCTATGAGCAGAGAAAAAGGCTTTGCCCCAAAAGAACGAATAAACAGTAATAAAATCCATCTCTGATTAAAAGGGAGGAGTTTAACCCATTAAGTAGCTTCAAACGTCACTCTGCATTCAAATGTAAACGTTTGTCTTCGTCCTTGGCAGAAAATAAGGGTGTGCAGGACACGCAAGTGGTGTTGGTAGATCAAACTTGCCAGACTGGAAGCTCCAAGCAAACCCTCCCTGTTTCCCTGCAAAGAGCATCTCCCCTATCTTTGGCTTCCATTCCCATTTGAAGCCAGCCTCCAATGCCGTGTCAGCCTTTGAGCACCTCCAAGTGCTCTAGCACCTTCTGCTGAATCACTCCAGGAGGACCCAAGGTCCTGAGAACACCTGCTTACACAGGAACTACAGCCAGTTGGCTCCAAGCTACAAAGAGCCATTAGCTGCCATTGCCCCTTGGCACAGCTGCTAGTCAGATTGGAGGCTGATGTGGAGTGGGGCAACCCAGCATAGGTCATTACTGCCCCCTCTAGCCACCCAGCTCCCCAGAGGCACCTGAGCTGATGTTGGCTGGCTGCCTGATCTTGTCAATGTCTTTTCTTGAACCTCACTGCTATGCTTCTTAGGAAAGTTAGCCGGAGGGGGGAGGCCTGCCTATCTGCTTTGTGTTTGCTCTTTAGCTGTTATTTCAAGGTCAACTTCACTCACGAGCGGCCAAATCCCAGCTCATCAGGTTGGCACACGCTGCTAGAGTCCTGAGTCAAAGCACCGTGTTTACACACACTCTCCCTCCCAACGCCCCCCAAGGCACAGATCTGCTAATTTCAGTGTTTGTGGCCTCCCCCCAATTCCCTACTCCCTGCTCAAACAGAACTCAGGTGACTCTCCTTGAGAGCTCTTGGCTTATACCAAGCAATTCAAATCCCAACAGCGTGTGATAAGAAGGCTCAGAGCACTCCGGGACTATTAGCTGCCTGGGGGAAACAGGTACTGTCTAGTCCACACGGAGGCAGAACCTCCTGATCCAGCCTTGTTCTGGAAGTTTCGTCCCTCCGGAAGCAAGAGTGCGGATAGCTTCACCCTTTGGAAGCACTAACAAGATGGTTTGTGTGTTTGGGTTTGTCCTGAAAACACTGGAACACTCAGTCGGGCTTCTGAGGTAACCCTGTGTGTCTCTCCCCTTGGAATGAAAAAGCCAGAGGGCTGCATCTGGTACCTCCCCTGCCACCAGTTTACTTCGGGGTCTCACGTAAGTCCCATCTCTGCTCTGGGCCTTGGCTGTGTTCTCTAAAAAAAAAAAAATGAAGGAGTAGTTGCATTATGATTCCTAAAGCTTCTTTCACTGCCAAGGTTTTATGATTCTCTTGAACTCCAGAACTGCCATTCCTCTCCTCCTCTCTCCCCTCCCCACACACACTCATAGAGAATGCAAATAAATTTTTTAATATAAATCCAAGCAAAATGTAATAGAGAAGGTAAATTTGCTGTCAAAATTTGCATAATGTATTCTCAAGCCAAGCAGAAATGGCATTTGGATTGTTTGCTGTTTTGAATTATCTGCACCACCGCACCCCTGCATTTGTGCAGATAATTGGGAGTGACTATATGTGGGAAAGAGACACAGTTGTCTCCTATGGATCACATTGCAAGTAGCATTCCTCAGAGCTTGGGTTAATGTGATTAACTCAGTTGGGGGGGCCCAAGGAAGAGCATCAGTTGGCTCTCTGTAGTTTTATATAGAGAAAAAGCTCTTTTCAGATGCCCCTAATTGCACCTCTAATCATAGAAGGAAAAAGAAGCTAAAAAAAAAATGCGTGTGTTCACTGACTTCTGTATCAGTAGACTCTTGCAGTCATGAATTTTCCTTTGTGATCAGAGTAACTCCAAAGGCAGGTAAGATAATTTGTCAGTTTATTTGCGGCATGAGTTTGCATGGCCTGTGCTGGGTGGCCAGTAGCAGGAACAAGGCCTAGAGACGGTGGTGGCACCTAGCCAGTCACAAAGCAGCCACTTAGCTTTGTCCTTCTCATGGGCAGCAACTTAACGTGAACGTTGTAAAGAAGTGGTTTCACTCTGATGCTTCAAGAGAGCTAAAAAGGCTATAAGCTTGTCTGTAAAGATATGTAAAGAAAATACGTGATTTGGAAAGCAACTCAGGAGAAAGCCCAGCACCTGTGCAAACGCTCCCATTGGCTTGAAGTCAAAAATGCGAACAGGTCGGGGTGGTGAAGGTCCTCGGGGCTCCTGCGGTAGAACCTTGAAGCTGTCACAGGAGCTGAAAACGGGGGGCGGGGGGCGGTTAGGACAAATACAACAAATGACTTCTGGACAAAGCAGGGGGTAAAGAAATGAAACATGTAGCTGCTGAAGGCGATACAGGCTGCAAATAGAAGTAGGCTCAAAAATTGCTTTGGATAAACTCAAGGCTTATAAATCCACAACAGACGCTTTCCTTTGTAATGGGAAAGCTAGGTATACTTGACACTTGACCGAGGACAGTGGTGCTTGCCCCCAAAGCATCCTTTTCCCCCACTCTCAGACCTCGGCTGCTTTTGCTACTAACCTGTATTTATCAAGTGCTAGGCAATTAGTAAAAATTTTCTGTGTGTTATCTTATTTAATCCTCCCAGGTGCATTGTATTGAGTATTATTATCCCCATTTCAGAAAAGAGGAAACTGAGTATTGTACAGACATCCTGGGTTGACTGCTCAGCTTGCACAATCCCACCTGCCTCCCCAGCACTTGACTGCATCTGTATCACATGATCCCTCCTCCTCCCTGCATTGCCAGTTGATTTGGGGGCAAGCCCCTGATCCAACCCAATCTGGGCCAATGGCATTCTCTCTCTCAGACAGGTGAAATGAGGGCGCACAGATGTGAAATGTGCCCATTAGTGGTGGAAATTCGGTTAAAGAACATATCCTTGGAGAAATTGGAACCCTCGTACTTTGCTGATGGGAATATCAAGTGGGGCAGCAGTTTTGGAAAATAGTCTGGCAGTTCTTCAAAAAGCTAAACATAGAATTACTGTATGACCCAGCAATTTTACTCCGAGGTATATACCCCAAAGAATTGAAAACAGGCACTGAAACAGATGCTTCCGCGCCAATGTTGATTGCAGCATTATTTACAATTGTCAAAAGGTGGAAGTAACCCAAACGTCCAATGATGGGCAAAAGGATAAACACAATGTGGTATATCCATAAATGTAATATCATTCAACCATAAAAAGAAACGAAGTCCCAACACATGCTAAAACATGGACAAACCTTGAAAACATAAAGCTAAGTGAAATAAGCCAGACACAAAAGGACAAATATTGTTTAATTCTACTTACATGAACTATCTAGAAGAGGTAAATTCATAGAGACAAAAAATTTATTAGAGATTACCAAGGGCTCAGGATTTTCAGAAGGGGTCTTCAGACAGTGATCCAATTAAGAATAAACCTGCTTTTATTTATGCACCAAATTAGCCTTTATAGTCTGAAATCTGATGGGTACAGATATTTGTAGAAGAGTAATTCTACATTTCATTGTTCATTGAGTCAAAAAAAGTCACAATTCGTGTCAAAAGGATCCTATCACTCTGGATCATCTTCATGCCCATTCTCCTATCTTATCATTTTGGGTAGGCCTCACTTATCAGGTCAGACAGTTCAGTGATCAGCTGTGTTAATCTCAAAAATATCACTTAAATTCAATATGATAAATTATACCCAGGAACACACACAGAGGAAGACACCCTTACATGGGGATCTAGAAAAGTAGCAACCATTACATCTGACTTGCAAATGTATCTTCTTTGGCCTGTATGGCAGATACTGTTGATTGATGACAAAAACACCTTTCCCAAATGTCTTCTTCCTTGGCATCTTTCACTATGGGGGAGGGGGTCTCTCTTTCCACTAGGAGTGACCACACGACCCAGGTTTGGCCTTTGTGATGGAAGTGAATGGCTGTGGGCTAGGGTGAGGGGGGCTTCTGGGAAATAATTTTTGATTTTCTGGTAAAAAAGGGTGATGGCCTCTTCCTCAGGCCATGAAGGTGAACGTGAGGCACAGAGTGCGGGGGTGGTCATCCCATGAGCTGACAGGCTGAAGGATGAAGACCAACAGGCTGAGGATGTAGAGCTCAAATGAATAAAGGCCTAGGTCCTAGAGTTAATACCAGCAACCACTCACCTCTATACTTCTTCTTTTAAAGTGTTTTTACTGAAGTGTAATATACATATGAAAAAGACACCAACCATAAATGTATAGCTCAACAAAACCTCACAAACGGCATACATCCTTGGAAGCAGAACTCAGATCAAGGAACAGAATGGGATGAGCAGTGTCCACCCCGCCCCCACTCCCATGTCCCCTTTCACTCTATACCTGCACAAAGATAACCTTCCTGCTTCTAATACCATTGATGAGTTTGGCCCGATTTTGTACTGGAATTACACAGTGTGTATTATTTTGTGACTGGCTTCGTTCACTCAATACTGTGTTTGTGAGATTCTTCCATATTGGTACCTGTTGTGGTTCATTTGTTTTCATTAGTGTATGGTATCCCATGTATGTATACACCATAATTTATCCATTCTACTGTTGAGGAGCATTTGTATACTATCCAGCTTTTGGTCATTATCAATGAACGTTCATAAGCAGTCTGATGATAAACACATGTACGCGTTTCTGGTGGGTATACACCCAAGAGTGGAATTGCCGAGTCATAGGATATGGGCTGCTGAGCAGTTTTCCAAAGAATTTGTGTCGGACATCTTTTTATGTGGCAAAAAATACAGCCATTTGAGTAAGCCATTGTAAGCTGGGTTTTCAGTAACTTTCAGCTGAATGCATTCCTAACCAATACAGCCTTCTTGGTGTTTTGAAATATTTTTTCAAGTAGATCAAACATATAGAGTCAGGGAACTTAACCATGATAAACTACATTTCTAGCTTGTCTTGAAATATTAGAAGATCTCACAAGACAGAGGACATTCCTTTGTGGAAATAATGGGCCGCATTTGAAAATAATAATTGTCAACACTTACATGGTGCTTATTATATGCCAGAAACCACTACACGTGCTTTACATATATTAACTCAGTACAACGATCCTACAAGGCAGATGCAGTGAGTTGCCTTTTCGTTTTTTAACATTTATTTATTTGAGAGAGAGCACGAACGGGGGGAGGGGCAGAGGGACAAGCAGACTCCCTGCTGAATAGGGAGACGGATACGGGGCTTGATCCCAGGACCCCGAGATCATGACCTAAGCCGAAGGCAGCCACTTAACTGACTAAGCCACCCAAGTGCCCCAGTGATTTGCTCATTTTACAGAAGGAAAACTGAGGCACAGAGAGGTCAGATATTTAGACCATGATCACAGAGCTAAGAGAAGGTAGAATCAGGATTTGAACTCAGACTGTCTGGTACTGGAATGTGTGCTCTTAAGAACTACACGCCACCATTCAAAGGGTCATGCATGCTCCAGTTCACCACAGCTGTACTCATCATTCTCTGCTGCCTGACACCCAGCTCTTTTCCCATTTAGGACAACCCACCAGGCTTCTGTAGACATTCAAATTTGCCGTGTAGGATTACACATTTTGTGAGGTAAAGAAAGCCCGATCTATAAATTCAGGATTTTCTCTATAACCTCCCAGGATACTTGCCATACTACCAAATTACTAACCTCTGGAATGGGATGCAAAGCAAAATCATTCCTTACATTTACCCATGCACAATAATTTTACTATTCTTACCATCGCTCATTATCGTGAATTACCTGCCATCCCCCAATTTTCTGTGGAGTTTTTAAAAACTACCTTTCTTTGGTCAATAGCTTAACAAATAATTGTGTTACTATTTGTTAAGGTCAGGGTTGTTTGGCAGGCTAAGGTCCTTTGGGCCTGGAAGCTCAAAGATGCTAGTAGAAATGGGCAAATTTCACTGAAATTATAGGGAAAGATAAGCTCTTGAAGATATTTCTAGTTACTCATATGTGGATGATAGACACTTGAAGCTGCTGGGAGCTCCCATATGGGGACCATCTTCTTGATGTTAATAAAGATGAGATAGAAGAAAACTGAGTGCTAATAATTTGACATGGTTCAAGCCCCTAGACCCAGCTATACCTGAAGTTCTAGATTCTTCCATCATGAGAACCTATTCATTTGTTTTTGTGCTAAAGTCAGTTGGGAATTAGTTTTCTGTCACTTTCAATGACAACAAAATCTTGATTTTGTTAAATTATAATGCACAACGAATAGGCTAAGGCATGATAGACTACAAACCCGTAAAAATTAAGAAAGAGAAGAGCGAGAAAGAGCTTTGGTTGGTCCAGAATAAAAAGAGAGATAATGTGTCTAAGTGTATATACTCTAGAACTGGCAAGAGAAAGGTGGAGCTAAGAAAGAAAACTAGAAGCTTCTGCTGGTACCTTGTTGGTGTGGGAAGCAGGTTAATTTCAATCAGCCATGGTGTTCACTCCCTGCCCTGTTGGAATATTCAGGTCCCTACACTGTGGAGGGTGCAGTCTGTTTTATGTAGAAGATGTGGCTCAGAGCAGTGGACAGGGTAGAGGCAAATGGCTCTAGACATAAGACTTCAGGACTTTTCTTGGGATTTCTTTTACTTTTGATTGACTCTCAAGGCCTTTCTCATGATTTCCTTCTTCCCACCTTCCTCTTCCTTTGGTCCACCTTCTCTATTTTTACATTTTTTTCAGTCTTTTCTTCAGATGAGTTCAAAAGAGGAGCTTGAGATTGTCATCATTAATCATTTGGTATTTAATTGGGTTTTGATTTATATCTATGGATTAAGGTCACATCCTTCACTGAGAATTTCTGGCAGAGTGATGAAGGCAGATATAATCCTAACCCTGAGCCCCAAATTAAATACTATAGACTGGGACAAATCACCTGTCAACATTATGCTAATGTTCTGCTTCCAAATTGTAAAGACAGGTTTCTCCAGTGTTATAGACAGCTTTAATTGAATCACCAGAAAGGGTCTCAAGTGAATGCTCACTTGCACACCCGAATCTTTTAATTAAGAATTATGTATATATAATATTTTTAAGAGGTTGAGAATAGAGGTTACTATTGTTTTCTCATTTTAACCCAAGTTGCAAGAGAACACCTTTCCTTGTTAGTGTTACCTTTTCTTAAGATTTATTTTAAAAGTGGGGGGAGGGGCAGAGGGGGAGGACCGGAGGAGAGTCTTGAGCTGATTCTGCGCTGAGTGCACAGCCCTGTGCAGGGCTCAATCTCATGATCCCCAGGATAATGACCTGAGCTGAAACCAAGAGTTGGACACTGGACAGACTGCACCACCCAGGTGCCTCATTGTTGGTATTATCTTTTTTTTTTTTTTAAGATTTTTATTTATTTGAGAGAGAGGGAGAGAGAACACAAGTAGGCAGAGCAGCAGGCAGAGGGAGAGGGAGAAGCAGGCTCCCTGCACAGCAGGGAGCCTGGCTGATGTGGGGCTGGATCCCAGGACCCTGGGATCATGACCTGAGCCAAAGGCAGGTGCTTAACCGACTGAGCCACCCAGGCACCTCCTGTTGGTATCTTTCCCCGACTCACTTGTTTTGGTTCGAGAGGATGCTCAGTATCATAACTGCAAGCAATATTGGAGGCTCCTCCCACTGTATAACATGTTTACAGGATCTCCTTGATTGTAAGTTATGTGTCAGTGTAACTATTGACATGTCAAAAGTTTCTGGAAGCAATTAAATACTTTTCCAACAGACCTAATTATATTTTCAGTCTCTCTTTTCATTGGCTTCCTCAAATATCAGAACTAAACCTGAGTTATCGATCCTTCTCCCCCTCCTTCCACCTCCTCCCAATCCATCCCTCATTCTCTCAATCCTTCCCCACCCCCAGTCCCTTTTATTTTTCAACATTCATTGGAGGCCCATTGTATTCCAGCACTGTCTACTCTGAAATGACACTAAAAAGTCCCTTAAAGTTACAGCCACTATTGTTCCCTATTATTTAACTTAATCCACGGAGGGAATAGTTTTTAATTTCATCGCTGGAAATTTCCTTAGCTTCTGATTTCCCCGGGGGATTGTGTTAAGTAAGAAAAAAAAATTAGTCTTTTTTTTTTTCTTCCTAAGATCTTAGTGAGTTTGAGGGCCGATATACATCATTGAAGTTTCCTAGTAACATTTAGTTAATTATGGCAAACACACAGTCTACATGCTGTGATGATGGAAGGGAAAAAGAATAGCCCATCAGTCAGAGGGGCCTCTAAATGATTTTGCCGTAATCTAGGGATATTGAAATTGATGGGCCTCAGCCCATCTACCAACCAAATATAGCATCCAGCTCTTACTGAGATGAGATCTAGACTTTTAAGGAAACTAAAATCGGAAAGGTCTGGGGTTGGTGGCGCTATGTTACACTTGAACAAAGAATTATTTCCATATCTCACCTTTGTCACCAGCACCGGGACAAGCTGCCCATATTCTCTACACGACCTACTGTTGTTAGTGTCATGTCTTTTCTGAAGGTTCCATTGCTAACAGACACCTTTGGCTTCGCTCCTGAAACCTGCGGGCTTGACCACCTGAGTTATAAGTGGCCCTGATTAGGTATGCTGCAACGTCCGAGTCTCTGTTTCCACCACCAGACTGCAGGATGAGCCCCGTCACGTTCCTGTAAATCTGGGGCCACCGGAGAACTTGAGAGTGCTGGGAAGCTTCCCGAAACTTTGGATTCATCTGTCCCTGCTGCAAGCTGCTCCCTCTCCTGTGGCTGGAAAGCACCCACCTAGCCAGGTGATCGGGATCAGGTAGAGAGCACCCCATCCAGGACTGACAGTTGAGATCCTGGGCTGCGTGCGTTGACTTGTTAATTGTATCAGCATGCAGCTGGGAGACGTTCTAGAGGAAATGGACAGAAAAACTACTCTTCCTCTAGGCCTTTTCTACCTTTTCTACCACCAATTCCCTTCCCCTCCCCCCACTCTTGTTCTACTTGTTTCACTTCATTTCATGCAAATGAATGTTCCAGAGCTTCCTTAATTGCACACAGAGTCCTGGACTGAGCTCAGTGCTGCCACAAAGAGATTTCTCACCCCACCACACCCGCATGTCCGTCAGCACCGTGGGAGCTCCACCGTGGTCATTTTCCTATCCGAAAAGACTTTTTGAGTCTCTTTCCCAACTTGCTCTAAGCCTTCCCTCCATCTTGAAGCACATCTTTGTCTTCATCTGCATACACTTTGTCTCCTTAACACCAATGCCAGAGGCAGCTTGGAGCCATTAATTTTTCCAATCTGACCTCTTCTGGGGATAGCTCCCTCTTAAAATGACCGTGGATCATTTTCTCTGAATACAACGGAATATTCGAGAAGAACACAGAGAGCTTCAGAGCTACCAGGATGACAGCATTTCATCCACAGAGACAGAGGGTGTTAAGATGTTCTATAGCTGCACACCGAGGAAGTGCTTCTTCCTCACACCTCTGTGAAGCCCAGGGCTGTGTCTACCAGGCTTTCGGCAGCACATTTAGCACATATTTACACGTTCACAGCTCCCATAAGGGTATCTAATCTTGTTTCAAAACAAAGTCAGCCGGATCGGACCACCTTATCAGTCTGAACCTGTTAAATCTTATTTCTTTCCCAGCTGCTAGAGATGCAGGTACTGGTTATTTAAGTAGGAATCTGGCAAATGTCAGACAAAGCCAGTGATGCTTGTCTAGAGAACCGTTTGCCAAGGATGGCCATGAAGGGGTTATGTGAGTATTTCCCAGCCTCTTCTCCTCAGACACCCCGTTTGCAGTTTTAGACAACAAGGCCATGTATTGTCTGAGCAGCAGGGAAACAGGTGAGATTGTCTCCCTGAATGCTGAATGCTTCAGGAAACAGAGCATCATTTATATCAATTGCATGACCGTTTGCTCCACAAACTCAGGGTGCAAATATGTTCACAGTTCTTTTGCTTTCGCCATTATTTGCCCGACAGCAAAACCCTCCCAGGTGCCTATTGGCAGAAAGCCCAGGATTTCACCCTTGAGGCCACCCTGATACTTCCAATTATCAACGGACACTAAAGGCTTAATCCCTGGGGAGTGGGTGTTGGGCATGGTGGCAACAGCCCCTCCAGAGAGCCAGCTTACCGGCATACAATAGAGTCCCTGAGGCCCTCCCCTAAAGCCTTCCCCTGCCTTTCCCTTTTAGAGTTGATTTGCTTCTCTGTCCTTTCTCAGAGACAAGCCCTTATACTAACAAGTCCTAGCTGTGAGCAGCCTTGCCACCCTTCCTCACGCCACAGGGACTCCCTCTCTGACATTTACAGGTGGTTTGCCCAAGGGAATCTTCCTTGATAAGACAGCAACAGCCTCTCTAGGAATGGTTGTCATTTTAAGCATCTCTGTCGAGGGACACCGTATAATCTCTTTTTTTAAGCACATCGGTCCCAGCACATCACTTATACATGGTCATTCTTAGTCCTAAATGCAAATGTAGGACTAAAAAGCTGCCTCAACTAACCCAAAGGTCCCAAACCCACAAGCTTAGGATAAAATGTAAGATGCGCCAATTTTCTTTAAGACCCCAAATCACCAGCCCCCTGAAGTCACTCTTGCCAGACCTCCTTAGGAACCCCACCATTTCTCAGGGGAGGCCCACTCAGGGCTCGCCAGGGGCTGGCAGCCAGGAGAGGGAGAATTCATTTATCCTTGAGGCCGGCCAGCCAGTGAACAGCAACAGGATACAGTTGGGCCTCCCGCCGGCCTGGAGTTTCCATCTCTGCCCCCTGCCATCAGGCCAAGAGAGGCACCCAGCCACACTACTGTCTCGGTCTCAAAGGGGCACAGCTCTTTGAATTGACAGCCATTTTCACCACCGAGGTCTCGGAGTGCCCGGAAGCCTGGATGAGGAGAAGCTTTAGTCCACGGGCTCCGCCTCAAACCGACACTTCCTCTGACAGCCAAAGTGCTCGTGTGAAGTCGGAGTCCCCAGCCTGGATTTCTTCCTCTCTTGCCGTGTGCCTTCTCCCGGGGACCCGCATGTCCTGTTCTGCACTCTGGCCTCAGGCTAGAGGAGTAGCCTTCCACACGCATCTTTGTCGTTCACACTCAGGGGGAAGGGGAGAGAGTCTAATACATTTTCCCCCAAATGGCTCTGTCGGCCTCTTACTTCTGAATGCAAATGGTTAAGGGATGGGAATGGGGAATGACCTCTCTACCTGGCAATAGCCAAGACCACACCTAATCCACTCCCCGCAACTGTTCTGCTTTGATCCTTGCCACGCCCAAGATGGCCTTTTATATCAACACCTGATGACAACGATACATTTCATCCACTTTGCCCACGTGATTAGTATTCTACTGGTGCTGTAACAAATGACCACAGCCTTGGTGACTTAGAACAACACCGACTTATTATCTTATCGTTCTGGAGTTCAGGCAGGAGTCTATACATGTTATGAAATGATTACCACAATAAGGTTAGTCAACACCTTTGTCCCCTCACATAATTTCTTGGGGTGTGTGTGTGGTGATGTCTTTTTTAAAGATTTTATTTTTAAGTCCTCTCTATACTCAATGTGGGGCTCGAACTCACAAGCCTGAGATCACGCTCCACTGAGTGAGCTAGCCAGGCACCCCTGGTGATAACTTTTAAGACCTACTCTCTTAACAACTTTCAAGTATATAATAAAGTACTATTAATTACAGTCACCATGCTGTACATTAGATCCTCAGAACTTAATCATCTTGTAGCTGTAAGTTTGTACCGTTTGACCAACATCTCCCCATTTCCCTCAGCCCCCAGCTCCTAACAACCACCATCCTACTCTCAATTTCTTTGAGTTCAGCTTTTTTAGATTCCATATATCTTAAAAAAAAAAAAAAAAAAGGAAAAAGATCATAAAGTAAGGTCAGATACTATTTGGCTTTGTCTGCCTGACTTATTTCATTTAGCATAATGACTCAAGGTCCATCCATGTTGTCACAAAAGGTAGGGTTTCCTTTTTTATGGCTGGATAATATTGTATACATATTCTCACACGTCCCTTTTTCACCTATTGAGGGACACAGGTTGTTCCTATGTCTCGGTTATTGTGAATAATGCTGCAATAAACATGCAGATACCGCTTCAAGTTAGTGATGTTATTTACTGCCCCATCTACACCCAGAAGCAGGGTTGGTGAATCATATGGTAGCTCTATTTTTAATTTTTTAACAAACCTCCATACTGTTTTATTTTGTGACTGTACCAATTTACGTTCCCACCAACAGTACACAAACGTTCCCTTTTCTTCATTCTTGCCGACACTTGTTATCTCTCCTCTTTTTGATAATAGTCACTCTAACAGGTGTGAGGTGGTATCTCATTATGGTTTTAATTTGTGATTCCCTGATGATGAGTGATTTGAGCATCTTTTCATGGACCTGTTGACCATTTGTATGTCTTCTTTGGGAAAAATATCTATTTATGTTCTTTGCTCTTTTTAAAATAAGACTATTTTTGGGGCGCCTGGGTGGCTCAGTTGGTTAAGCGACTGCCTTCGGCTCAGGTCATGATCCTGGGGTCCTAGGATCGAGTCCCACATCGGGCTCCCTGCTCAGCAGGGAGTCTGTTTCTCCCTCTGACCCTCTTCCCTCTCGTGCTCTCTATCTCTCATTCTCTCTCTCTCAAATAAATAAAAAATCTAAAAAAAAAAAAATAAGACTATTTTTTGCTGTTGAGTTGTGTGATTTCCTTATATATTTTGAAATTAATCCCTTATCAAATAGATGGTTTGCATTTCATAGGTTGCCTTTTTATTTTGCTAATTGTTTTTTTTTGCTGTGCAGAGCATTTTAGTTTGATGTAGTCCCACTTGTTCATCTTCGCTTTTGTTGTTTGTGTTCTTGGTGTCATACCCCAAAAATTATTGCCCAGATCAATGTGAAGGAGCTTTTTCCCCTATGTTTCCTACTAGAAGTTTTATAGTTTCAGGTTTTACATTTAAGTCTTTAATCCATTTTGAGTTAATTTTGTGAGTGGTGTAAGATAGGGCTCCAATTTCATTCTTCTTCATTCTTCAGTCTTCCCCGGCGTAATTTATTGAAGAGACTTATCATTTCCCCTGTTGAATTTTCTTGACTCCTTTCCAAATATTAGCTGATCGTATATGCATGGGTTAATTTCTGGATTCTTGTTTCTGTTCCACTGGTTTATGTGTCTGTTTTTATGCCACTATCACACTTTTTTATTCCTATATTTTTGTAATAAAGTTTGAAATCAGGAATTGTAATTCCTCCAGCTTTGTTCTTTGTCAGCTTTGCTTTAGCTGTCAGGGGACTTCTGCAGTTCCATATGAATGTTAGGATTGTTCTTTCTATTTCTGTGAGAAATGCCACTAGAATTTTGATAGGGATTGGTTTGAATCCATAGATGGCTTTGGGCAGTATGGACATTTTAACAATACTAATCCTTTTCATCCGTGAAGGTGGGATATCTTTCCATTTATTTTTGTCTTCTTCAATTTCTTTCATCAATGTCTCATAGTTTTCAGCACACAGATATATCACCCCCTTGATTACATTTATTCCTTACTATTTTATTACTTTTGATGCTCTTGTAAATGGGATTTTTAAAAAATATTTATTTATTTATTTTTGAGAGAGCGAGAGGGAACAGTGGGTGAGCAGGAGCAGAGGGAGAGGGAGAGAGAATCCAAGCGGACTCCGAAGCCAGATGTGGGGCTTAATCTCATGACCCTGAGATTATGACCTGAGCTGAAACCAGGAGTTGGATGCTTAACTGACTGTGCCACCCAGGTGCCCCTGTAAGTGGGATTTTTAAACTTCTTTTTTAGAGACTTCATTGATAGTATGTTAAAATGCAACTGATTTTTGTGTGTTGGTTTTGTATACTGCAACTTTACTGAATCCGTTAATTAGTTCTAATAGTTTTTTGGTGGAATCTTTAGGGTTTTCTCTATATAACATCATATCATCAGTTAGAGACAATTTTACTTCTTCCTTTCTAATTTTTATGCCTTTTACCTCTTTTCCTTGGCTAGGTTCCCTGGCTAGGACTTCCAGTACAAAGTTGAATAGGAATGGTGAGAGTGGGGGGTGCCTGGGTGGCTCAGATGGTTAAGCGTCTGCCTTCGGCTCAGGTCATGATCCCAGGGTCCTGGGATCGAGCCCCACATTGGGCTCCTAGCTCAGCGAGGAGCCTCCTTCTCCCTCTCCCTCTGCCTCTCTCCCTGCTCATGCTCTCTCTCTCTCTCTCTCTCTGTATCTCTGTGTCTCAGATGAATAAATAAAATCTTAAAAAAAAAAAAAAGGAAGGGTGAGAGTGGGCTCCCTTCTCTTATTTCTATTTTAAGGAAAGTTTTTAACCTTTCCCAGTTGAGGATGATGTTGAGGTACATTTCTTCTATAACCAGTTTCTTGAAAGTTTTTATCATGAAAGAATGTTGAATTTTGTCAAATGCTTTTTCTGTATCTATTGAGATGATCATATGATTTTTATCTTTCATTCTGTTAATGTGGTGTATCACATTTATTGATTTGTGGATGTTGAACTATCCTTTTTTTCTTGATAAGTCTAGGTAACAGTTTGTCACTTTTGTTTATTTTTTCAAAAACAAGCAATTCATTTCATTGATCTTTTCTTTGGGCTTAGTTTGTCCTTCTTTCTTCAGTTCTTTAAGTGTAAAGTTAGGTTGTGTATTTGAAATATTTCTTTTTTCTTACTGTAGAAGTTCAACACAATAAACTTCCTTCTTAGAACTGTTTTTCCTGCATCTCATACATTTTGATATGTTGTATCTCCATTTTCATTTGTTTCAAGATATTTTTTGGTTTCCCTTTTGGTTTCTTCTTTGACCCATTGGTTGTTCAGGAGTGTATTGTTTAGTTTTCACACGTTAGAGAATTTTCCAGTTTTACTCCTGTTACTGATTTCTAGTTTCAAACCATGGTGGTTTGAAAAGATACTTGATACAATTTCACACTTCTTACATTTGCTAAGGCTTATTTTGTGGCTCAACATGTTATCTATCCTGGAGAACGTTTCCTGTGCACTTGAGAAGAATGTGTATTCTGTTGCTCCTGGGTGGAATGTTCTACATATGTCTGATAGGTCCATTTGGTCTAAGGGGTAGTTCAAGTCAAATGTTTCTTTATTGATTTTCTGTCTGGATAATCTGTCCATTGTTGAAAGTGGGGTACTGAAGTCCTCTACCGTTATTGTGTTATTGTCTATTTCTCCCTTCATATTTACTTATTACATTTAGATTCTCTGGTGTCGGGCACATATATATTTATAATTGATGAATTGACCCCTTTATTATTATATAGTGACCTTCTTTGTCTCTTATAATTGAATTTGACTTAACATCTATTTTAAAATCTAGACATTTTGTTGTTGTTTATTGTTTATTTGGACCTCTGGTTCTATTGATTATACTCCTCTTTCATTGCACACTGCCAACATTGGTTGGACTAGTTTTCCAAATCCTGAACTCAAAGAAGTGTCTTTCTTTTTTTTTTTTTTAAGATTTTATTTATTTATATGACAGAGAGAGACACAGCGAGAGAGGGAACACAAGCAGGGGGAGCGGGAGAGGGAGAAGCAGGATTCCCGCGGAGCAGGGAGCCCGATGCGGGGCTCGATGCCGGGCTCGATGCGGGGCTCGATCCCAGGACCCTGGGATCATGACCTGAGCTGAAGGCAGACGCTTAATGACTGAGCGACCCAGGCACCCCAAGAAGTGTCTTTCTTTACTAACTTCTCTGTATCTCCATTCTGCCTGGCTATTTAGTAATTTACAAGATAATCACATTCCCAGAGGGGGAAAAAACTGAATACAAGGCAAAGGAATTCTTTGTTCTCAAAAGCTAAATCATAGGACAAGATACTTGAGTGGACTTTGAATCTAAAGGAAATCTTTTTTTTTCTTTTTGTACAATGTGGAAAACTGTAATGCAAATTTCCTCTTGCTTTAACAACCATGCTGACACTATGAGTCTTCTGCTTTTTATAGCTTGCACCATGTCCCCTTTCGTCCTTACTGAAATGAATAAGGTAAATCTGATTCTACTTGGTCTAACTTCAACAGCACCTTTAAGTGAGTCCTGAGAAGCAGAAAGGAGAATTCCCATGTACTCTTAGTTGCAACTGTATAACTCCTTTTCCATTCCCTGGAGCTCATATCAACATATTGGTACAACTTTTGGATGAGCTGGAGGCATTCTCTCTTCCCATTGCAAACAACAACGTGTGCATCTTCTTCTTTGATGTTGGCATAGTTTTATTCTCTTCAGCAATCACCCTAAAGCAAGTAATTCCATTGACTTTTTTTTTAAGATTATTTATTTATTTATTTGAGAGAGAGAGAGCACATGAGAGGGGGGAGGGTCAGAGGGCGAAGCAGACTCCCCGCCGAGCAGGGAGCCTGACGCGGGACTCCATCCAGGGACTCCAGGATCATGACCCGAGCCGAAGGCAGCCGCCCAACCAACTGAGCCACCCAGGGCGCCCTCCATTGACTATTTTTAAAAAGCCTAAAATTGTGCCAAATTCTAAATAGTCACTATGGGTATATATGCTCCATTTTTCAGACTAAACAATTTTGTTATTTAATTTGGTTATCAGGAGATATTTTAGTTATTCAAAGCTGTTTCCTGAAAAAACTCTTGGCACTGTTTGCATATGCATCTGAAAACTACCCAGGGTACAAATGGAAAAACTTTCCACCTAGGCAAGAGTATAAATCAAGCCTCTTAGTTTTCATAATAAAACCTCAGCTCTGCACATCAAATGCCTAGAATGCATGAGTCTTCTATCAGCAGTGTGGAAGATCTATGCTTTAGGTCTCAAATTAGCTGCCATTCATTGTCTGTTAATCACCCACCTGAGACAACTGATAATTGAAAAGAATTTTCTAAGAAGAATAGCTAAAGATGTATTCCTCTAGCCTAAATTCTCTTCTAGGCTAAGTTTTATCTCCATGCCAAGTCAAAAACTAGCAAATAACACTTTCATGATAGACTTCTTTAAGCTACCTCTGAGAAAACCTTAACAAGTGTATGACTTAATATCCTCCCCTTGACACTTATCAAGAATATATTTGAGAACTTTCCATATAAAAATGTCCCTGTATCTCAAATAAAATTGAAGGTATTTAAATCCACCATATTAGTTGAATATCTACATGACAGGTAAATTTACTTGAGAATTTAATGATAGGGAAAACCATTTTAAAGCTGATATATTTAATTTAATAGCTAATGAAGACTACCTCAGTCATTAATTTTTTAACCTTGGCTTCCAGGGAACTCAGAGCTATGTTGGGGGACTGACTGAAGTAGTTTTGCTTAGCTTGAGGTTTTTAGGACAGAGCTATTAGCCATCTATTGCTTGGCTCTTCTTTTGCTGTCTTTTAGTGGTTTCTAGTATTTCAGTCTTTATTGTGAGTAATTTTGAATCTGTTGATAGAAGAAAAGAAGGCATAGATAGAAACAGAACCAAGGTCACTTTCTGCCTAAGAGGAAGAGCTGGGAGAAACAACCTCATCTACAGAGCCCATTTTCTAAAATGGATTAGAATCTGCATTTACTCTGGCTACTAAGCAGATAGATCTCCTACTGCTGCCTCGGACAAATGGTCAGCGACCTTTTCACAGAAAGGGAAAGCTACTGTGTTGGTGACTGATCTTAATTTAAGAGGAATAAAAAATGAAGTCTATCTCTAGACATGATTTTTTTAATGGTGTATGTTTGTTGCTTGCTTGCTTGGGAAGGACTTTTTTTTTCTTTTTCTTTTTTCCTCATTTCGCTCCATGGTCTATTCCTAGGCTTGTCATTTCTAAGCACTCTTGGGACCACAAGCACAAATATGTGCAGCAGAGACCCTGCCATCAGCCCGTAGTTCCCTCAACTCCCTTCTGTGCCAAACTCATCTCTCCAACTTGTATTCCCCGTTCAGAGTGAACTGGCAAGAGATAGTAGGAGTCCCTGATGTCCCTTCGGCCACTTCAGCTGTGGGGTTGGGCCGTTGCCAGTCGACAAACAGGATGTCAGGCTCAGCTGTTTCCACAGAAGAGACTGATCCTTTTTAAATAAAATCTGTTGGGGTGAATAACATGACTCTCAGGTGCTCTGACAGGGAAGGGTCGCGCTAGGAGAGAAATATCAGGCCACCATCAGAGAGAAATGTATACGGTAGCTCTAGACCTCACCAATTACAGAAAGAGATCTCAGGGACAACTTGAGGGGAAAAGACTGTAATAAAATTAAAAAAAATTTTTTTTTTTGCTAACAAGCCAACTGATTTTGTAGTGTAACTGTAGTCATAATATTGTAGAATTGAAAAGATACCCATGGTAATCAAATTCAGGTTATATTAAGTGACAGTCTATGAACCGCCTTAAGCTGAATGCAAAATTATGTGGATATGTGCAACGTTCGTTTTCCTGGAAAAAGAACTCATATTTTCATCAAATTTCCAAAGGGGCCACAATAAAAAAAAAAAAAAAAAGAAGAAGGTCCAGAACCTCTCACCGATCTAATCCAATGCCCTCATTTCATAGGGCCCATCCAATCATAACTAACTCAAGTCACTGGGCGAAAGCAGAGCTGCCAGGTGAGGGATTAGGAATGATCAATCACAGGAAAGGAACTTTTTTGATAAGATTTTTCTAAGTCCTATAGCTTGCAAGGCTGAAAACACCATGAAAGGACAAGAAAGGGCTAGACCATCTAGAATGCCAAAGACACAGTTTTTCTGATCAAAATATTTCAGGCATGATATTTTCCGTGATCATTTTATGTGTTTAGGAGTATAATTTTCTACAGAGGTACTGAATCATTTAAACTAGCAAAACCTGCAAGTGGGAGATGCTGATATCAGCCAGCCTGAATTCTTTGGCATCTTCCTCTCACAAAGAACACAGGGATGACTCAACTCCCTGGTCAATCAGCTCCTTGCTTTTTTGTTTTGTTTTTTTAAAGATTTTATTTATTTGATAGAGACACAGCGAGAGAGGGAACACAAGCAGGGGGAGTGGGAGAGGGAGAAGCAGGCTTCCTGTGGAGCAGGGAGCCCGACACGGGGCTTGATCCCAGGACCCTGGGATCATGACCTGACCTGAAGGCAGACGCCTAACGACTGAGACACCCAGGCGCCCCAGCTCCTTGTTTGATACAATGCCAATCAACATCACTTCCTCTTTTTCTCAGCCATCTACTTTCCATGTCCCTAGATCTTGTCATTATCTAGAAGTCTGTTTCTGAAAGGTTTCAGTTAAAGTTCTCATCCTGATGACTATTTCATTCACGTATTATCCCCTCTGTATCTGTTAATTTACACTTGGACGCCTCTACTTCCCAGCCCCTCCTCCTACTTCCCCCATACCCAGCTGCCCATTCTTCTCTCTTCCCCGCTTTATCTTCCTCAACTCTTGTCTCCTTGTCTGTCCAATTCTACCACCTGGCTCAAGAGCATTCCTTGACTGATCTAACTGTCCACATTCTTTGCTTCTGTATTAGTCTGGGTTCTCCAGGGAAACAGAACTAATAGGAAATATCTGCATATCTATAGATCTATATATATCTACATTTATGTGTGTGGTATATACACACACGTATATCTATATATAATATGGGAAATATATACATATATATATATACATATCTCCTATTCTCTATTCTGTAATCTATATATAAAATTATGTATATACTCTAAGAGGTAACGTATAAAATGTATAAATATGATATTTAGATAATAACTGTATAAATTTATAGAATTCTAGATCATGTATATAATTCTCTCTATATGTGTATGTACATACTTATATATGTGTGTGTGTATATGTACATATATATTTACTTAAGGAATTCATTCTTGCAATTATGGAAGCTGAAAAGTCTAAGATCTGTAGTCCCAAGCTGGCAACGCAAGAAAGACAATGGTGTAAGTCATAGTCTGAGTCCAAGTCTGAAGGCAGAGAAGACTGATGTCCCAGTGTGAAGACAAGCAGACAGAAAATTAATTCTTAGCTTTTTATCTACTTAGACCTTTAACCAACTGGATGAGGCCCACACCCACAATTTGTTTTTTTTTTAAGTACTTCAGCAGTTTTATTGAGGTATAATTGATAGACAAGAAACTACACGTATTTAAAGTATGCAATTTGAAAACCTTTAAAACTTTTGTATATATTGACACTTACCACCACAGTCAAGATAATGGATACATCCATCACCCCAAAGGTTTCCTTGAATTCCTTTGTCAGCCCTCTCGCCAGTCCCTTCATGCCACCACTCCCTGTCAGTCCACAGGCAATCACTGATCGGCTTTTTGTCACTATAAATTCATTTGGATTTTCTAGAACAAACTGAGGGTTCTAGGGGGGAGGGGGTTGGGGGCATGGGTTAGCCCGGTGATGGGTATTAAAGAGGGCACGTATTGAATGGAGCACTGGGTGTTATACACAAACAATGAATCATGGAACACTACATCAAAAACTAATGATGTAATGTATGGTGATTATACATAACATAATGAAAAAAATTAAAAAAAGAATTTTAAATAAATCAAGGCATATGGCATATACTCTTTTTCATGACTTTTTTCAATTATCATAATTTTGAGATTTGTCTATATTATTGCATGTATCAATAGTTAATTCCTTTAGTTGCTGTGCCATATTCCATTGTATAGCTAGACTACAATTTGTTTATTCATTCACCTGTTGTCGAACATTTGTGTTGTTTCCAGTTTAGGGCTATTACAAATAAATCTGCAATGCAGATTTATCTTTGTATAGACATATGTGTTCATTCTTCTTTCAATTTTAGCCATTCCAATGGGTATACAGTGGCATCTCATTATAGTTATAATTTGTATTTCTCTAATGACTAAGGGTGTTGAACATTTTTTCATGTGATTGTCATCTATTTATCTTCCTTGATAAAGAGACTTCTCAAATCTTTTGCCCATTTTTTAATATAATTGTTTCTTTTCTTATTGTTGGACTTTGAGAATTCTTTATATATTCTGGACCTAAGTTCTTTATGAGATACATAACTTTCAAATATTTTCTCCCAGTCTGTGGTTTTTCATTCTCTTAATGAAGTTCTTAATTTTGATGATGTTCTCTCTTTCAAAGTGCTTAATTTTGTTGAAATCCAATGTATCCATTTTTTTTTAAGGGTTTGTGTTTTTGGTATCAATCTTTGTCTAGGGTGCCTGGGTGGTTCAGTTGTTAAGCGTCTGCCTTCGGCTCAGGTCATGATCCCAGGGTCCTGGGATCGAGTCCCACGTCGGGCTCCCTCCTTTGGGGGGGGGCCCGCTTCCCCCTCTCCCACTCCCCCTGCTTGTGTTCCCTCTCCCGCTGTCTCTGTCAAATAGATAAATAAAATCTTTAAAAAAAAAAAAAAGAAAAATCTTTGTCTAAGGCCACCGATATTTTCTTCTAGAAGTTTTAGTTTTAGACTTTACAGTTTGATCTAAAATATGTCCTGAGTTTATTTTTTATATGGTATAAGATAGAGATCAAAGGATTATTTTTTCATATAGTTGTTCAACTGTTACAAAATCATTTGTTGAAAAGACTAGCTCTACTCCATTGGATTGCTTTTGTGCTTTTGTTGAAAATCAATTGACCATGTATTTGTGCATCTCTTTCTGTACTCTCTCATCTGTTTCACTGATCTATCTTTATGCCAATACGATACTGTCTTGATTACCGTATCTTTGTAAGTCTTGAGATCAGGTAGCGTTAAGTCCAAAATTAAACACAGTTTCTCCTTTCAACCTCATTTTACTCTTGTCCTCCTTATGTCCATGAATGGTGGTGCCATTCATCATGCCAGGAACCAGAGCATTATCTTGGGCTTCTCCTTCCTCCACTCCTACATTTCCTCAATTACCAGTAGTTCCTCCACTCTTACCTTGTCTACTCTGGGCCACTATCATTTTATTACATATTGGGTCTCAATCTCTCTATCTCTCTCTTTCAGCTTTAAAGTTCATGAGAATAAATCATATCTGCCTTGTCACAACTGTATCCCAAGCCCCTTGGATAGGGATCAATAAACCTTAGTTGAATGAATAAATTAATTAGTTAGCTTATTACCTGGAACTCTGTAACACATGCAGACCAGTCTATTAACTGGTTTCCTCCAGTCTTGTCCCATCCAATCCATTCTACACGGTGCAACTGGAATAATTTTATAAGCAAATCTGATAAAATGCATTTTCCTTTAAACCCCTTCAATGGCACCTCATTCCCCTCCAGATGATTTCCAAGTTCCTGAAATTGATTTCCACTGCCTTCTGCCCTGGCCCATGCTTAGTTCCCTAGCCCCAAGTCTCTTCATGCCCATCCTCAATACCATGTCACATGCTTTCTCTCACTTTTTCATCTTAGTGCATGCTACTTAGTTTGCCTATTTGGAAAAATGTTTTCCTCCTCCCTTCATCAAGTTAGTTCCTGCCCATCCTTCATGCTTATGTTAAGATGTCTTTTCTGAATCCACCACATCTGGGTTAAATGTTTTTCATATGCTCTCAGAGCACCAGGTATTTCCACTTACCACAACGTATTACAGTTATCTGTACCCATAGGAGATGTGACTGTTTTGTTGATCATGTATCTCCAGCATCCAGTACAGTTCCTAGCACATAATGAGTGCTTAATAAATATTTGTTGAATGTATGTTGCACACTTGGACCTACATGATTTAAACTATGTGTGTGGCATTAAAAACAAGATTGATTGTTTCTGATAGCTTCTAAAGCATTGCTCTGTATCAACAGATTTAAAACTCTTTGAATAGTTTGACTAAACACCTTTAAGAAAGGATTCATTTTAGGGCACCTGGGTGGCTCAGTTTGTTGGGCGGCAGCTTTCGGCTCAGGTCATGATCCTGGAGTCTCAGGATCGAGTCCTGCATCGGGCTCCCTGCTCAGCAGGGAGTCTGCTTCTCCCTCTGACCCTTCCCCCTCTCATGTGCTCTCTCTCTCTCTCATTCTCTCTCTCTCTCAAATAAATAAATAAAATCTTAAAAAAAAAGAAAGGATTCATTTTAATATATAGCTGGATCACTTTTAAAGGAATCTAAGTCTCAAGCAGCACTTCTCAAACTTCAATGTGCATATAATTGCTTGGAGAACTTAGGAATTCCAGAGTCCTGGATCCTGTTTCAAGAGTTTCTGATTCACTATATCTTGGAATGGAACGAGGAAACTGTAATGTTAATAAGCACTGTATTAATTAAGGTAGTTTATCTGCCATAACAAATAACCTCCAAGGTTCAGTTGGTTAACACAAGAAAAAGTTCGTTTCTTGCTCCTGTCCCAATCCAAAAGGATTGGCTGCTTTCCATGTGGAGATTCCAGGACTCCAACTTTTTCCATTTCATGGTTCTGTCATCTTCTAGGGACTTTGAGTCCTCTGGGTGGAAAAGCCACCTCCAGCCAGGAACTGAAAGGAGATTGAGAATCTATAGAGGATCTGGGAGTTTTAAATACAGTGCTGTAATAAGTTCAGGGCTCGACTCAATCGAGAGGTCACACCTAACTGTAAATTGGGAAGGGGAATGTCATCTCCTGGCGGGTTCAGGTGGGAAAGAAAAGGCTTGGATATCGGCAAAACTTCCATTCCATCTCTAGAGCCCTTTGCTTTAGATGCACTCATCTGTGGGCAACAGTTGGGAAAAAACACCTGGTATAATGTAAAACTCAGTTCATTTCTTACAAATTCTAAACACAATCATCCATAGCACAGTGTCTTATCCCAAGACTTGATTTTAAAATATCTTTTTTAAAATTTCTCTTTCGTCCCTGTTTTAAAGTCATACAATTTATCAGATGGTTCATGTCCGTGGCTCTATAGACTCAGGGTAAAATGTTGTTTTCATAGTTTCCATCAATTCCTGGCAATTGCTTTAGCTTAAAGAGGCATTTCAGTGACTCCCCTTTCTAACAGCTTCTGCTGAAGTAGTTCCTTCTAAGTTTTAGGTCTTTTCATCGATTCTTTGCATGGAGCAGGAACAGGAGGAGATTATGGCCAGGTAAGGCATTTCAGCCCTTTAGAAAAAACCTTTTAGTAATTAATTCTATTTCTAGATCTCTCTTCACTTGAGTGCCTTTACATCTTTGGGTTTTATTTTTCTTTTATGTGAGAGCTCACTTCAAGTTATAACCATTTGATCAATATTTTATTCTGCACATAAATGATTTTCCTTGGTAACTTTTTAACAACTTACAAGTTTCATAAACCGCCTTCTTAAGTAAACTACTTTCTGAGGAATATTGCAGAAGAAAGTCATTTGTAAAGATTATACATTGTAAAAGTCCTAATAAAAATTATTGTGTGCAAATATTTTTGCCTGCAGAACCCACATTTGGAGCATTTTAACACCAAAAATGGAAACCATTTAAAGGAGATTTTAAGCTTTTTTCAGGACTCAGTGATTGCAGAAATGATTTGGATGATTTGGTGAGGCAGGGTAGGAAGGAAAGCATTGCTTTAGCTTTAAACATGTGGAGTTCATCTTCACCTTCATTTTCTGCCTTGTAGAAAGAGAGCTACGGTTGAAGCCTAGGAGATAATTATTCTAAAATGCTGAGGAGTCATTGAGGGGAAGAGGAGATAAAGTGGAAACTCTCTGGTTGAGTTTCTCATCAACTCATAATGCTGTCATGGGTTTTCAAATTCCCTTTCCAATACTCCCCAACTCCCTGCCTCAGTTTCCCCACCTTATAGGCCTGCACTGATCCATGAACCTGGAAAATCATAGGTCAGAGGAATTGCACCCAAACCTGAAAACTACTTTCAATTCTGCTTTAAAAATAGTAAAAGAAAAGATTGATCAAAGTATTGTTGGCAAGATGCTGCGCTGTATCCATTTATTAAAGGAATCATTCTGTCTCGGACCTTTCTCAAATGGCCAGGGAGAAGGGTAGAGAAGAGGCTCAGCCTCCTTCCACACAAGCAAATGTTAGCTTTTCTAATGCAATTTAAAGTTCACAGGATAAGCAAGTGGAACACATCTGGGACACAGTGGCAAAGGCTCTGTACACATTTCCAGGAATGAAATTCCCTTAAGCCCTTGAGAGGGCAAAGAGCCTGGTGGGCTGTGGCCTTTCTCTCCACCACCATTCTAATCACTGCAGGTGAAAGTTTTAATAGTGTTCCAGGTTAATATTTCCCAAGCTCTTACTCTTTGGGCCTCGCTGGGACTGGGTGCCAAGGGCTTACGTTCCAATCCTGGCTGGGTAGAGTGGATTCTGGAGAGAGCTCAGTTAGGATGGTGGAGATAGACCAGATCTAGTAAATTCTACCCCCTCATCCACCACTGAGATCCTGAGGTCCAGGAGCCTAACTTCCTTCCGCCTCCATTTTCTCACTCAGAACTTATGGTGATGCTGTCTGCACTGTGGCCGTGCAAAAGGATGGTGAAGGGAGAAAAGGCTTTGCGTATCTTATAGGAAGACTTCCCCTATGGCTTATATGCCAGGCCATACAGATCACTATGCTTACATTAGTTTTATACCAAATATAGAAAGGGGCTAAGAAGGCAATATCTCCTATGAGCTTCAGACTTAATTAATTGTTAAAATCAAGGTGTTAGCAGAACTTTCTGGAGGCTCTAGAGGAGAATCTGTTTTCTTGCCTTTTCCAGCTTCTACAAACTACTGCATTTCTCAGCTCAGGGCCCCTTTCTCCATCTTCAAGATCAGCAAGAATGTGCCAAATCCTTCTGATGCTACCATCTCTCTGGTTCTTCTGCCTCTGTCTTGTGACTACTCTGAACCCACTCAGAAATCCACTTGTCTGTGTGTGTGTGTGTGTGTGTGTGTATTAAATTTTTTAGAATTGTGATAAAATACACATACCATAAAATTTACCATCTATAACTATTTTTAAATGTACAGTTCAGTAGTGTTAGGTATATTCACATTGTTGTGCCTTTTCTTGTGTCAAAAAGGAAATTCAAGTCCCCCTAAAATATAACTTAGATATTTAAAACACACTTCTAGTAATTCTTGGTTTATAAATAACGTCAATGTTGAAATTACAAATTATTGAGAGATGAATGGCCACAGTAATCCCACATATCAAAACCTGCGGGGTCTCCCCAAGAAAACTTATAGCCTTAAATGTATTTATTAGAAAATAAGATTTTAAAAAGTGAACTAGTCATTCATTGCAAGAACCTTTGAAAAGTACATGAGTAAAAGGGAAATACTATAAAAAGAAACAATTAAACAATATAAATATAGTAGACTTGATTAATATAAACAAAAATGAATTATTTTAAAAGAGCAGCAAAATAAACAGTTTGGCAATTCTTACAAAGACAAATGAGAAAATACAAAAATAATAAACCTTAGAAAAAAGAAAGCAAACAGGCGAAAGGTCCAGCAGTGGGTTTTTTTTTTAACTCCACAAGATTATGTAAATTTTTTACCATTATGTTTGAAAGTGTAGATTAAATGGATGATGTTCCAGAAAAATATAAATCTCCATATTGACTTACGAAGAAATAAGAAGTAGAAAACTGAATTATTCAATAACTATAGAAGTAATTGAATAGGTAATGAAAGATCTATCCTTTAAAGGCTCAGTCCCAGAAAATTTATAGACAGGTACTATCAAACATTCAAGAAACAGATAATTCCTATATAAATTATTCCAGGAATAGAAAAAGATGGAAGGCATCCCAACTTGTTATATGGTCATGGATAAAATATATCTATGGATAGAACCAAATATATATATATGACTATAAATACAAGTAAATATCCTAACTAATGATTATAAAATGATCTATAAGTATATAATCTCACAAACCCACACCATAGCCAAGTGTCATTTAATCCCATGAATTTAAGGATATTGCAATGTAGAAAATCTTTTTCATGTAATTTTCTATATTAACAAATAGGGCAATCAACATCAATATATGCTTTAAAAATCTGCTCAAATTCAATTCCTATTTCTGATTAACATTACAAACCTTAAACTAAAATAGGAAAGGAAGAAAACACTCTTAACCTGATAAATAATCTCTGTCATAAATTCAGAGCAAGCAGTAGAACTTCCAGGAGGGGGGCGGGTAGGAACATTAGGAACATTCTAGCTAAAATCAGGATGCAGGAGGGGTATCTGTGTCAGCTCCGATCTTCTACATTGTACTGGAGCTTTGAGCCTGAAGACAAAGAAATAAGTCACAAATATTGGGGGAAAGTAAGATAACTGCCTTTATTCATCACAAATTACTGTTTAATTCGAATGTTCAAGATAATTAATTAAAACTACTAGGGTTGATAAGGAAGTTCAGAAATTTGACCGTATGTGAAATCAGCATTTAAAAAACATGACTGCTGAAGAGCTTTGTGTATTCGTTTGATGAGATTGACTGTATATACACATTTAATTTTTTTAATTCTTAGTTTTTGCGCTTCTTTTTTTATTTGAGATATAATTGATGTATAACACTGCATTAGTTTTAGGTGCACAACATAATGATTTGGTATACGCATATATTGCAAAATGATCAGCACAATAAGTTAATACCCATCACCACACATACTACCAATCTTTTCTTCTTGTGAGGAGAACTTTTGAGATCCACTCTCTTAGCAGCTTTCAAACATATAGTAGAGTTGTATGTAGAGTATGTATGTATAGTCACCATGTTGTACATTACATCTCAAGGACTTATTTATCTTAAAACTGGAAGTTTGTACCTTTTGCCCACCCCTACCCCACCCTACCTCTAACAACCACCAATCCGTTCTGTTTCTATGAGTTCATTTTTAAAAAATAATTTTTAAAATTTCTTCTTTATTGAAATAAAATTAACACACAATGCTACATTAGTTTCAGGTGTACAACATAGTGATTTGACAAGTCTATACTTTGTGCTACGTTCACAAGTGTAGCTACCCTCTGTCACCCTACAACATTAGGACAATACCATTGACTATATTCCCTGTGCTCTACTTTCATCCCCATGACATATTCATTCCATAACTGGAAACCTATACCTCCCACTCCCCTTCACCCATTTTGCCTAACCCTAAACCCACTTCCCCTCTGGCAACCATCAATTTGTTCTCTGTATTTATGGGTTTGTTTCTGCTTTTTCATATGCATACTTTTTAAAAAGTCACACAGTGCCAGGGGCTTTTTTTTTTTTTAAAGATTTAATTTATTTATTTGAGAGAGAGAGAGAGAGTACAAGTGGGTGGAAGGACAGAGGGAGAGAGAGAAGCCGGCTCCCCACTCATCAGGGAGCCTGACACAGGGCTTGATCCCAGGACCCTGAGATCATGGCCTGAGCCAAAGTCAGAGGCTTAACCAACTGAGCCACCCAGGTGCCCCACCAAGGGCTTTCATAACAAAACACCACTGTCTGTCCCTATCTCAAACCCTCCCTCTCCCACACCATGCCCTGGCCACCTGGTTCCCTGCCCTTTATAGAGGAAACCAATGTTACTGGTGTCTTGTATCTCCTTCTAGAGGTATTCTAGATGTGTACAAACACAAACACACCTTTACATAAAGTTTGCATAATACTCTGAATCTTGCGTATGTCACTTCACAATATACCTTGGAGATTTTTTTCGGTGTCAGTCTATACGGCACTGCCTCATTCTTTTGGATGGCTGAATATTATTCTATTTTGGGAATACTACTGATTTAATGCTATTGTTGTCCTTTAGGTCGTTTTTGACCTTTTGCTGTTTTAAACAACATTGTCATAAATATCCTCGAGTATGTGCAAATACACAGTATAAATTATTTTAAGGGTAATTCCTGGGCCATAAGGTATGTGCATTTTAAGTTAATAGGTACTTCCCTTTCTTCCCAACATAATAACATGTTAAATCTGTTTGCAGTATAATGAATATATAAATACTGTTCACTGCTGAGCCAACTGATGTGCCATAATTACAATTATGTTCTTGTGCAAATTTTTGTTTTACCTGGAGTTAAAAATATACTCATTTTTTCATTTGCTTAATATTCTTTGAATGGATAGCTAAGCTTTCCTGTATAATCACAGAGAAATGTAAAATGCCACTGCACAGAATTTTCTCCATAGTCAAACTTGTCAGGAAGTGGATCCATTCTAATTTTTATTTCTTGGAAATCGTCCTCCTGGAGCCTCCACTTCCTGCTCCAATCTGGACTCTCTCTGGTTTAACTTCTCCCGAAAAGAAATCAAGATCTTATCTCCTGCTGAGGTGGGTGAGACTACCTGCCCTGGATTTGAAGTAGAGATAGGGACATACGTATTGCTAGCCAGCCTTTTAAGCCATCTTCCTGTTTTTACCCCTTTGTACCCCTTCCTTCCGAACAATCTGGTGCTTTCCCAACCTTTGCAAAGTCGTTCATCATTGCTCATCGCCTTTTCCACCTTCACATGGTGTGAGTTGGGGTTACACATGACAAGGTGGAGTTTGTGCTTCCGTTCATTGTTTTAGTGTTTAGGAGTGATTTTTAAGAGGAGAGAGGGGGTGTATTAGTCAGGATCCCAAGAGGAAGCACATAGCATACTGAGCTTGGGATCATTTGAAGAATGCTCAGTAAAAGGTATGAGCTGGATGGAGGGGAACCACGTTGAGCTATGAGCTCAATGCCAGAGGCTGGAGCAGAGCTGTTGCTCAGCCCATGCTCCAGCCTGAGGGGGAAAAACGGAAAGAGGTAACTGGAATCCAAAAGAGAGAGAGTTAAGTGGAGGAAGCCATCCTGAGAGAGTAGCAGTAGCCTTTGGTTGAGGTAAGCCTGTAAGGAGGCGACCAAAGAACCTCATCATCTCTCCTCCCTCAAGGGAGATCATGGGTGGTTCCCTCCATACCTATCAATTCCCTCGAGGCAGAAAGCAGTGTAGAAACAGAA
This sequence comes from Zalophus californianus, assembly GCF_009762305.2. Classification (NCBI taxonomy): domain Eukaryota; kingdom Metazoa; phylum Chordata; class Mammalia; order Carnivora; family Otariidae; genus Zalophus; species Zalophus californianus. Next base: position 86,774,843 of record NC_045606.1, read on the forward strand.
GGAGGGTAAGTCTGGAGGGATGGACGGCAGATGCGTGACAGAGGCAGAAATGTCTTCTGCAACTATTTAAAAACTGGAAGTTTGGTCTCCTGGCTTTAAATGTTATCTCTATATTTGTCACCTAAATTGATGTTATTAAGGCCTAAATTTATATCTCAAGCCAGAATCCTTTAAAATCTAGACTTGTAGCTCCAACTGCCTACTTAACAGCTTCATATGTGTGTCTAACTGACATCTCAAGCATAACACATTCAAAACAGAATTCCTGATTTCTACCGCCAAACGTGTGCCTCCCCAGCCTTTCCAGAATTAGCAAAGCACTGGCAGCCACCCAGTTGTTCAAGTCGAAAACCTGAGAGCCAGCATTTACTTTCCTCTTTCCCTCACTCTTTATTTGCAGTGGTGTTCATTCTACCCTCAGAATGTATCTTGACTCGGGCCACGACTCTCAATCCCTGTTGCCATCACCCAAACCTGAGCCCCCATCATCTCTTGCCCCAATTAGTAATTTAAAATCACTTCCAATAATCAATCAATCCATCCATCAGCTTCTAATTTGTTTCTCTGTTTCAGCTCTTGCTGTCCTGCAATTTATTCTCAGAGTAGCCAGAGTAATCTTAACTAGAATTTAGCCAGATAACACTCCCGTGCTGAAAATGCTTTCGTCCCCATGATGAATGGAAATGCTTTCCAATAATTCAAGAGTAAATTCTTGAATAAAATTCTTGATACCAAGAATAAAATTTTAACTGCTCATCATGTTTCAGGTTCCTGCAGTCTTCGGTCTGCCTCTCCAACTTTTTTTTTTATTTATTTATTTTAGATTTTATTTATTTATTCATGAGAGACAGAGAGAGAGAGAGAGAGAGAGAGAGAGAGAGAGAAGCAGAGGGAGAAGCAGGCTCCCAAGGAGCAGGGAGCCCGATGCGGGACTCGATCCCAGGACCCTGGGATCATGACCTGAGCTGAAGGCAGACGCTTAACCATCTGAGCCACCCAGGCACCCTCTCCAACTTCTTATATGAATTCAAATGCAGCCTTTCGTTTTGTGCTGTTTTTTTTTTTAACCACCCATGGGAATAGCTCTCAAACAATGACTACTGGAAATTGTGTATAAATCTTGGAGAATCGCAGAGCATACCACCCCAAAATAGGACTGTAGGAGTTCAGGATATGCCACCCCAAAATATGCAATTTTGATATATTATTTTGAGCTGCAAGTACTTGAGAAACAGCAAATGCAAGGAGAGCTTTCTGTGAACTCCCTTTATCTCCTAAAGACACACCCTCCAAAAGGAACTCAATTGTCATAAATCTCCCCAGGGGTTTCATCAGCCAAGGAAGATGGACTCTTATTACAGGAGAGGAGATCAGAAGTCAACACCGCACCGGACAGATTTTGTCACGAACTATCATACCTTCCATATATTCTTCTAAGGATCCATTCATCTTCCCTAAAAAATCGTTGACCCTCCCCTGACCCTATTACCAGGGTATTTAAGCCTGAATTCTAAGCCACCTCAGAGAGTTAAATGTTTTCCCCTACGTATCTCTCATGCATGTATGAGGTATACATCTTAATGAACTTCTGTTTGTTTTTCTTTTATTAATCTGTCTTTTATTATAGGGGCCTCAGCTTAGAACTCAGAATGGTACAGGGAAAATTATTTTTCTTCTCCAATACCCAGCTCCTTCCACCCTTGGCTTGGGTGATGCACCTGTGTGTTCTGTAACATTTACCAGAGCTTCTTACAGGATTAAGCTGCAGTCACTCCAATGGAAGTTAGCTTGCTAATGCACACCCTATTGGCTGTCTTCCCATCCCTGTCTCACTTCCCCACTCCCTTATGGAGCCTCTTTCCTGCCCCTCCAGATGAAACTACTTGCACTTGAATACTTGTCTTAAGCACTGCTTCTGGCAAAATTCAAAACTGAAGAATACTGAATTGAGGTGTATTATTTCCCATTCTCCTAACCTTCACACCTGTTCTCCCAACCCTCCTCCCATGGTATGATTCCTAAGACTGAAAATAAAATAGGTCTAGCTATCAAGTCTAGACAGTGGGGGTGGGGTGGGGAAGCAGACCACTGGATTCTCTAGAACATTTCTATTAAATATATATAAAATATACAATATAAAATTAATACAAATAGGGGCACCTGGGTGGCTCAGTTGGTAAAACATCTGACTCTTGATTTCAGCTCAGGTCATGATTTCAGGGCCATGAGATGGAAGCCCTGTGTCGGGCTCCCTTCTGGGCGTGAAGCCTGCTTAAGAGTCTCTCTCTCCCTTTGCCCCTCCCCCTTCACCCTCTCTCTCTCTCTCAAAAAAAATTAATAAAATTATGTATTTAATATATTCTATTTATATACTTATAATGTTTTTATATATACATAAAATATTATCTGGTAAGAGATATGCAAGTGAAAGTAGAGTAATTCTGAGTTCCATTCATGGTTTAGAGGCCAAGTTCTAAAAGACGCAGTTATAATTCTTATTTCAGCCCATGTAATCCCCTCATTAAGTGCGTGTTTGAAAGAACTGGTCTTTGTTGCTGGGCAGGTTGCATTCAGTTATTCCTCAGTTCTGTAATTAATCGACTAACCCATTTTTTCATTAATCTTTAAATTTTCAGTTTTAATTTATCAGCAGCTATATGATGTAGGTTAAAGCCTTGTTTTCTTTGGGTTTAAAACATTTCAACCCATGTCATGCTCACTAACACTGGCTAATGAATTTAATGCATAGAGTCTGGACTTGGATGGTGTTCTCTTACCTCCTAGCCCAACCTCTGTTCCCGGGAGCTCAGCCCATTCTGTGGCACATTAGCAGGCCTTAAAGAAGTACTTATTGAATTGAATTCTGAATGGTTAAGTTGAGAATGAAACAAAGCTACATTCATTATCTAGTACGAACAGAGATTGAAAGAGATCTCTTCTCATAGGACGGATTCAAATCTCATCACTAATATCATTATCTTGCTCACTCTTGATTTTATTCAATAGCCTTTTATTATCCAGAAGACCGTTCACATTGTCTTTTGTTCCTCTACCATGCTTCTCTGCTTGTTTCTTTAACCATTGCTTCAAGTTCTTGCTTGCTCAGTTTTAAATGACTATTGTTTCAGTCTCAGATTAGGGCATTGATACGAGCTCAAGGTCAAAATTCAGATGCAGTCTGTCAGCCCCCTAGGAGTGGAAACCTTGGATGCACACCACATCATACTTGGTAAGCATCTTTCTAGTCTTTCCTTGTCCTAGACATTTATAATGAGCATGCAGCAATCTGTAGGCCTCTCTGCTCTCCTTCCAAACCACTGAGAGACCAGCTCCTCACTTGATCCCACCCCTGCCACCTCAATCTTGGTTTGCTACCTCTGTCTTGGTTCTTTAACCCTCATGTAGTCCCAAATAACTTCCAGGTAATTCTCCCCACCACATGCTCCTAACTATGGGTTACCTGCTTCTTCCCCTATTACCTTGCCAAATTCAGCACAGTGTGTACTTTCATCTAGAATGTGTTGGTGAGTGTTTAACAACTGGCTCTCCTCTCAAACCAAACATACAAAATAACCCACAAAGAAACAACAACAAAAACCACTTGATTTGTAGCATTTGTTGATTACTGTGGTATAAATACTTCTACCACAGTCAATGTCAAACGATCAGTATGATGTCACTGAATGCAGAGTTTGGAAGACATACACAGTAACACATTATTATATAATATTTCCACCTGTGCTAGCCAGCCTCTAAGAGAGCCTCCCTGGTATTCACACCTAGTGTTTATTCCCGCATTGTTCCAGTGTTGGTTTGTGTCACCAATAAAATACGGCAGAAGTGATGGTACATTACTCCCAAGGTCAGGCTATAAGAGACATTGCAGCTTTGTGCTCTCTCTCTTTTTCTTTCTTTCTCTCTCTCATCATTCACTTAGGGGCTAGCTGCCATGTTGTGAGCAGCCTGATAGAGACACCCATGCAGGCAAGTAACTTAGGCCTCTAGCCAACAGCTGTATTGGTTAACATTTGCTTGGAAGCAAATCTTCCACCTCAGTGGAGCCTTGAGACATCTTGACTGCAGGCTCATGAGAAACCCTGAGCCAGAGCTACCCAGCTAATCTGCTCTCAGATTCTTGATTTGGAACCTTGGTGAGCTAATCCAGATTGTATTTTGAGCTGCTCAATTCTGGGGTAATTTGTTAATGCAGCAATAGGTAACTAATACACCATGATACAGATAAAATAGATGTAGATAACCTCAAGAACAGATAGTAAACTAATGGTAGTAAAACAGGAAATAAAAAGCTTCAAATAATTACTACCTTGGTTTTTAACAAAATTTATATAATTTTAAGTTTATAAAAGTAAATTTTTAATAATATTGGTGTTTAACATACGGCTTGAGAAGTTCCTAAAATTTTAACAGTCAGCTCTCATGAGCCTATATGTGTATACCTACCAGGAGCAATTCTTTGAGTTTACAATCGCAAAATAATATGTACTACTCTACTAACATGTTAAAAATTTAAGGGAAAAAACCCCAGTATTTTTTAAATCTTTTTTTTTAAGATTTTATTTATTTATATGTCAGAGAGAGAACACAAGCAGGGGTAGCGGCAGGCAGAGGGAGAAGCAGACTCCCCTCTGAGCAAGGAGCCCGATGAAGGACTTGAACCCAAGACCCTGGGATCGTGACCTGAGCCGAAGGCAGATGCTTTAACCAACAGAGCCGCCCAGGCATCCCCAAATAAACAGTATTTTAAAATAGATTTTATTCCATTTATTTGATGTAAAACTTTCTATTTTCAGTGGAAACAAACTTACTAAGCAAGAGAAATGCATCAGCCCTGTTAGATCATCACTGTTTTCACCTGCAAGGTGGCTGACACAGAGGCCATGCCAGAAGAAGGCAACATGTGAGCTTTGCCAATTTCTTGTTGTTCCTTTGTGCTGGCATTATTTTAAAATTCAATTCAATTCGTGGTCTCTCTATAGAAATATTTTAAAGCTACTTCTTCATTTAGCGGATTAAACCCACACAAGATAATCTGCAAGATCATGTAACTGTATGCATGCAAATTACACCATTTCACAATTCCATCAAATACAGTGAATGAGAATGGGGGTCATAGTCAATCTCAACTCACTGTAGAACCCCCACTCTTGCCAGTTCACTTGGCAGACCACTGGTGACAAATGCCTGAATGGACCAAGTGAGGGTGGCAGGGCCAATCCATAGAATAAGTATTAAAGTTTAACTCCTTTACTTTTTAAAAGAGAAATAAATCGATGTTTTGTTATTTTCCCTCATACACCAATGGACCATTTTACACAATCCCTGGCATATCACATGTCTCCCCTGCCTTCCCCCTTTAGAGACCTATGGTCTAGTCCTTTGGTGGCAACAAAGGTTGACAAATGCTGTTAAATAGCCATGTAAGGCCTCCAACAAGGGCTCCTGAGAGGCACATCCCCTTTCGTAAGAGAAAGGGGATCCCTGAAACTTGGATTTGCGACGCTACATTAAATGTAAGGGCTATAAGAATACAAATGGCTAGAAAACACTTAGCTGTCTCTGTGGAGCTGAGAAGATGAGACCTCAAGAAGAATGTTTTAGAAACAACAAAACCCAAAAATCGCAGCTGAGGCCCAATAGGGGTGATGGATGGAACATGAGGGTTGTGATGTCTGTTGAGGGCAGAAGTTAGAGAAAGCTAGATAGATAAAGAGAGAAACTGTAAGAAATGATTTGCAAGCACCTTTTGAGTCTCTGAAGTTTCCTTTTCTGGGAAGATTTAATAGAAGAATAAAGCAGTCACCTATCCTTCTGCATAACATCTATAAATGTGTTATTCTCCCCCCCAAAAGTCTTAAGAGATGATCATTCAAATGCATATTTTTCTGCATATTATAAAGTAATTTGTCACTTCCTTTGTGTTTTGATAGATGTTTCCTGGTGTTTAGCTCCAGAACACTTTCTTTCAGGCATCTGAAGCATTGACATTTCTTAGAGACTCCAGTGTGGCTTTAAAGAATCTGCTTCTGGGGCACCTGGGTGGCTTAGTTGGTTAAGCGTCTACCTTCGGCTCAGGTCATGATCTCAGGACCCTGGGATCAAGTCCCGCATTGGGCTCCTTGCTTAGCGGGGGGCCTGCTTCTCCCTTTCCCTACTGCTTGTGTGCAATCTTTCTCTCTCTCTCAAATAAATAAATAAAATCTTAAAAAATAAATAAATAAAAAAGGCTGCTTCTCTGACCATCACTGGCTCTCCAATGAAGGGCCTTAACCCAGGGCAACCTCTCGGTGCTGGTGATTTACAATGGAGGTGGCACTTGGCCCAACTCAGGCAAGCTTCTTTATCCCTGTTCATAACACCTCTGACTCACTGTTGGGATTAAGATGCAGGTGGAGAGAATGTATTGACAACATTTCTTTTAAAAGGGATCGAAGCCTGTTTTAGATGTGGTATTCCAGGAGGAAAAAAAAACATCCTGAAATATCTCCCATAACTCTCTATAAATAAAAATAAATAAAATAACTTTCCTAGCCCTAGCATTTTCTAAAGTACTCTCACACCCTTTTCTCTTACTTGTGGTCTTGGGTTGAGATTATTTGTATTTATGGTTGAAAAACCTGAGGTCAAGGGACTCAGCCCATGTACACAAAGCTTGTTTCTAAGGTAAATATACATAGACACAGCCGGTCCCACATTCTGTGAGATAGTAAAAAGGGGAAAGTAAAACAGATTATTTTTTCTTCTCTTTTGCTTCATGTTTTGCTGCCTCCCTCCCCACACCTGGTCCAGGTTGAGTTAAGTTGACGATCCTCATTTACTTTCTACTTGTTTTGAGAAGACTCTTGAACAGAATTAAAACCTCAGGGGCAGGATAAGAAAACAGGCAGTAAGGGACAGGTTCACTGGAGTCATAAACCATGAGGATGATTGCCAATATAAGGGACAGAAGAGGTTAATTAGAAATCTGTTTGGCCATAAAGCAGAAAAAACAGGCAGGACGGTGGGATCAGGAAAGACAGGAATTAAGAAAACTCCACAGTTTTTTGGGCAAGGATTTCACCTTTTCACAGCATCTTGGGGCAAAAAATGAAGAAACCCTGTTTCACCATGTAAGACGGAGCAAACTGGAGAAGCACCAAGTCTTCCCTGAGCCTCAGTGGTTTTCTCCAAAACACACGTATACCCCGAACTTAGGATGGCCAGATAAAATACAGCATACTCGGTTACATTTGATTCGAGATGAAATAATGATTTTTTTAGTCTAAGTATATTCCAGGGGTGCCTGGGTGGCTCAGTCGGTTAAGTGTCTGCCTTCAGCTCAGGGCATGATCTCTGGGTCATGAGATCAAGTCCTGCATGGGGCTCCTTGCTCAGCCGGAAGTCTGCTTCTGCCCCTCCCCCTGCTCATGCTCTCTCTCTCTCTCTCTCTCTCTCTCAAATATATTTTAAAACTCTTAAAAAAAATATATTCCAAACAATGTATGGCATATACTTAGATTTAAAAAACGTGTTCTTTATCTGCAATTCAAATTTAACTGGACACCCTATATTTTTATTTGTTAAATCTGGCAACCCTACTCTAATTAAACTCAGATTACCCAGATTACTATTAAGCAGTTTTTCCTCATTTCCCTTCCCCCAGGCCCTGGCGACCACCAATCTGCATTCTGTCTCTGTGGATTTATCTATTCTGGACATTTTATGTAAATGGAATCCTACAGTCTGCGACGTTGTGTCTGGCTTCGCTCACTCAGCCTGTTCTGGAGGTTGGTCCACATTGTAGCATGTGTTGGTACTTCATTCCCTTTTATGGATGAATGATATTTTCCCTGAGTTTTAAAATTCAGTTTATAAGTCTTATTCTATTTTATAGAATTAGCAAATTTTGAACAATAAATTTTAAACTGACTGATTAATATTTAGCCATTTACATAGTTAATTAAAATTCCCTTAAAATTTCAACTAGTGCATACACTTAATATATTCAATTTTCTTTAATACTTTAATGAGCTTTTTAATTGAAGTATAACTCACATATAGAAAAGTACACAACTCCTAAGTATGCAGCTGCATGAATTTGCACAAAATGAGCACTGCTAGGTGGCTATCACCCAGATCAAGAAATAGAATGTAACCAGCATTGCAGAGGTCCCTCCTGCCCCTTTGCATTTTCCTGTAAAGAGTTGTCTTTAAGTCTTGAATCTCTTTGATTCTCTGTGGAAGATGGGCTTATCTGCCAAATGTTCTACCAGTTATTTGCCAGTCGCTTGTGTGCTTTAACAACAATGGCTACATGGTGCAAAGGACAAGATTCAGAAGGAAGCTCTGTTTGCCTTGTGGCTTCTCATATCCCTGGCACCCCACCCCCACACGCCAGGGAATAGGTTCTTCCCTTTGTGCTGAGTGTACAGCACACGTTGCCCTTTAGTGTAAAAGGATGGGAAGTGCAAGAGACATTGATGACATAGACAATGATGACATTGTCTATCAGTTATAGCTGGGTTTATGCTGAAGATCGACTGTTAGTTACTGTATATACATTTCCCATTGTCAGGTGGGCAATTAACCCTTCCGTTATGCAAACCCTTTAGGTATTGCCAGGGATAGACGGAGGAAGTCGCTGGGCTTTAGTGGTATTTGCTGTCGAGGTTTCCCACGCCCAGATTGGGTAAAGAGCCCCCCCCCCCTTAGAAAAGATGCCTTGAGATGAAGTATTTCTAGCTAGAATGAACTTTTGCAGCAGCTTGATGAGCGGAAGACCCAGAGCTAAGATAAATGGGGAAGCTGTCAAGAGTTCAGGTGGGTAAAAGCAGTCTGGAGCCATTTAGTAGAGGACTCTACCAGCTAGGGGAGGAATCTGTCATTAGGAGATCAGGAATCCTTGCAGGCTTTTGAAGGGAGAGCTGACCAGATGCTAATCATCCTCCGCCCCTTCATCGTTGTTTTTATTTTTATTTTCAAGAGTTTCTAATGTGAAACCGAGGAGTGATGAGTGATTTTTCACCCCTGTGGCTTGTTAGAGGCAATCAATCTGTGCAAGGTTCCTTTGCAGGCCTCCAACATCATCACACCCACTCCTCCTACTAGAGGAGTTGAGGACACACCACCCCCAAAATATGCCACTTTGGCATAGTGATTATTTTCAGCTGAAGGTACTTGATTTTTTAAAAAAGATTTTATTTATTTATTTAGAGAGGGAGAGAGAGAGCACAAACGGGGGGAGGGACAGACGGAGAGGTAGAAGCAGACTCCCCGCTGAGCAGGGAACTGATGCGGGGCTCGTTCCCAGGACCCCGGGATCATGACATGAGCCCAGGGCAGACGTCCAACCGACTGAGCCACCCAGGCGCCCCTCAGCTGAAGGTACTTGAGAAAAGGACATGCAGAAAGGGCTCTCTGACCTCCCCTTTCCACCTAAAAACAGGTCATAACATTTCCCACGAGAAGGGTGCCCTCCTTGTACCAGGAATTGCTTTTCTACCCAGAAAATGGAGCTCCTCTGATACATTTTGCAACAGAATACTGGGAGGGTTCTTTAGAGTGAAAGTGGTTTAAGATCTAAGACAAAATCACAAACATTATTATCTGAGTGCATGGTGCCCTTCCAGAGCCCCTGCCTACAGCCTTACCGCACAGAGCAAAGCCCTCTGGGAATGAGCACTTAACGACGAAAAATGGTTTATTATCATAATGGAGTATTCAATTACTTTGATGAGAAGTAGAGGCATTTCTAAATTCATCATAGTAATTTAGAGTTTTGAGGGGAAATAATTAAAAATGTAGGCCACCTATGGGTGCTACATAATGTGGATGATCTAGTGTGGTTTTAATGGGAATATAATATATTTTATTTATACAGTGTCTAGCTACAAAGAGTATGTTAGGTGTTTTGCAGTGGGGCTCAGAAGCCTAAAGCAAACAAGATTAAAATCAGCAATAAACCAGATCAGGAGAAGCCAGTGAAATTCAGCAATAAATCTGATGCAAAACCAATGTGATATGCCAAAGGCCTTTTAGAATTTGCTGCAGGCTGATGCTTATGTGATAGAGAAGGATAGAGAAGGTGGGGTTGATGGCTGTAAAGGAGAGTTCAGCCCTGGAGCACTTCCTGCTGTAGGAAGAACAATTCTGATTTTCTGGGGAGAGGAGAATGTTCATGACCTGCAGATTTTGAAAACTGTGTGTGTGAGCGTGCGTGCATGTGTGTGTGTGTGAGGCTGTGAGCGTGTGTGTTGGGGGGATTTACTTCCCAGAGTAGTCACTCATTCCTGTGTGACTTATAATCCTTATTTAGCAAACCCTTCCTGCCTAACCTCACATCACCTCTGGGTTCCCTACTAATGTTCCCTTCCCCCCTCTCAATGTTATTTCTCCTACTCCCGTTCTCAGCTTCCCATCTTAAGACCTCTACTCTTGGCACCCCCCATGTTAGTGTAAAATACTGGACGGAAATAAGACTGTGGCAGTTGGATTTTGCAGCGGGCCACTTAGCTTCTGCCTGTTCAGGACAGGGGGATCCAGACTTAATGGTATGGGGTTTGTGGGGTCCAGGTATCTAAAAATAGTAATACTTAGACAAATTCCTTGTCTCAGAACTTTATGAAACTGGCAGAAAAGATTTGTTGAGAAAGGCCAAGTGCACTCTCTGTAAGGAAAAGAGCTTATTTTTCTCGAGGCACCTAGGTTAAGCATCTTCTAAAGCATATCTTCTAACACCCTGGCAAAACCCCTTAACCACAGTGTCGAAGAGAAACACCTCGGTTTTTTGTGGTCTGGTTTGTGTCCTCTTCTCCATAGTCCATGTTGTTCTTGCTGCAAATGCAGATGTACTTGCCTGTCAAAGCGTCACCTCTAAGGATTGACCCTTATTACATATTTTCTATGGAAGGCTTGCCTCTCTGCCTTGTATTACATGAATTACTTGCTGGTTGCCTGACTACCTTGTTAACAAAAATGGGTGCATGGTGCTCTAGCATCTCTCATTCCGCTCAGAGTGTACTGCACACTTGGGTCCCTTTGGCCTCTGCTTTTGCTTTGGCCCATTCCATGTTCCCTGTCTGGTGGTGATTGATCACAGAGCTGGTTCATCCCCATTTGGTAGGAAGTATTACTTCCTGTTTGGCAGCGAAAGATCCTGCTCTGAGCTACACCATGGTACTTTCTAGATAACTGCATTAACATTCTCTTCCTCCCGATGCCATTGACTGAAGGTGTTATTAGAACACTTTGTTTCTAAAACCATGTAGTAACATCAGATTGTAGGCATGAACCATGTTTGTGTTATTTCCCAAACGGCTGGTGTGTTACTACAAGGTGAGCACTATTTTCACATTTTCTTTATGTTCCTCCGTGTCTGGTTCATTGCTATGTATGTATTAAATACCCAAAAAATATGCCTTTTCTATATACACATTTTATACTTTTTCTTTTATCCCTCAACATCACATTTTTTAAATGTTCAAACATACAGAGAAATTGTAGAAAGAAAAACCACATTCTTAGGTTTACCAATTGCCAACTTCTGGCCACATTTGCTTTTTCTGTTTACACACATATATATATTTTTTCTAAACCATTTGGAAATACAGTAAAGAAACCATGACTTTTCATCCATAAATATTTCAACACACATTTCCTAAAAGCAAGAACATTTTCCTGTCTAAACACAATACTATCGTGACACCTAAGAAAAAAGATTAACATACAGTCTATATTTAAATTCAAGAATTGGGGGTGCCTGGGTGGCTCAGTCCATTGGGCGTTTGCCTTCAGCTCGGGTCATGATCCCAGGGTCCTGGGATGGAGCCCCGCGTCAGGCTCCCTGCTCAGTGGGGAGCCTGCTTCTCCCTCTCCCTCTCCCTGCCACTCTGCCTACTTGTGCTCTCTCTATCTCTCTATCAAATAAATGGATAAAAAAATCTTTAAAAAAAATAAAATTCAAGAATTGTCTCAAAACTGTGTGCTATATTTGGTTTACTGCTTTTTAAAAATCTCAGATCCCATTAAGGTTCATGGATTGCATTTTGTTCTTACATCCAAAAAGTCACCTTGAATGAATGTGGAAATTGAAAATCATTTGTCTGCTTCATGGTTCTTCTTGGTAGAATCTGGAATAATCATTTCTACCTAGAAAGATTGGAGAGGAACTGGGGATAACATATTTAGAAACTCTAGAACATAGCCTCGCATATGCATATATATATATATATATATATATAGCACTTGTTATTGGGATGATCAGGATTGTTACTGGGATGAGAACAGGGCTGGTATTCTGCTGATATGCACCAGCATACACAACAACATTAATACCAAAATGCTATTTATTGTTAGTAAATAGCTATTGCCTGAAGCCCCCATGATGTACTCCCTTCCTCACGCCTCTCACACGACAGCACCTAGCATCTTAATTCCCGGCATGCCGATGACCCTCAGGTCCAAGGCTGAGAGATGTGTTCTACTTGGTCAGTCCCTGTGTCATATCATTCTTAACTTTTAAAATATCACTCCTGGATCAGAAGAAGGAAAACCTTGAATAGACACATTCCAGAACACTCTGTGTCTATTTCAGTTTTCCCATCTGTTAACTGAGATTATTGTTAAAAATTATTTCAGAACTTTTGCTATTTTGTCAAGTCCACTCAATAGGTTCAGGGTTTAGCAGTTCTTACTATATAAGGTGGTAAGTCCCCTGGTTACCCTTTCCCATAATTCTCTGCATTTTGCTTTTTGTGACACTCACACACGTATTATATATAAAAATCTTATTTATGTTTCCCCAAAGAAGAACACGTTTTCTCCATGATCACTCCAGCCAAAGAACCCAGCATTCAGTGCTCAGGTGAAAACCATATTTATTAGTTTACAAATGTTGGTACTGAACAGGTAGCAGGTGGTCATGACTGTTTCTTAAGAATTGTGTGCCGAGCTGAGCATTTATTTACTTAATATTTTTGAAATTAAGTGTGAAAATCTCACCGGTAAAGTTAAACAAATGTCATCTATTTTGCGTTTACTTAGTGCACACAAGTGTTTATAAAAATGGTGCTTCTGAGCAATTATTTACATAACCGAAGAATTTGGTGAGGTTTTGAGCAATCATTTAATTAAACTTCTAAAAGTTTAAGAATGTGTAAGAGTGAACGAACTGTGTCCGGGAACCCTGAAAAACCTGTGTTATAATTGCCAGTGAAATCTTAGGAGAGTTTTGGAGGCTAAAATGGAACACGGACACAACATTCTGGAAAACGACTGGAAACGGAAAGAGCGAAATAACCATCGAATTTTTCAAATAGATGGTAATCGTCAGGGGACAGTCATCACCTTAGCAAGACACCAGTGTGAGCATGGTGCAACGTAAGATATGGCTGACACACGCAAACCACAGGAAGTAAAAGCCAGAATCTCGAAACTATTAAATTCTGCCAGAACTATGGATGATGGATAAAGCTTGGAATAATGTATTTAAATTATTGTTTGAACAAATAATACATTCATATGGGTTAAAAATTTTAAAATACATCCCTATCCTCCAGGTGCCCAGTTCCTTCCCAAGAGGTAACCCAGATGATTATATATATATATTTTTAAGATTTATTTATTTATTTTGAGAGAGAGAGAGAGAGAGTGGGTGTGGGGGAGGAGGGCCAGAGGGAGAGGGAGAGAGAAACCCAAGCAGACTCCATGCTGAGTGCAGAGCTGGATGCGGGGCTCTCTCTCTCGACCCTGAGATCATGACCTGAGCCGAAACCAAGAGCTGGATGCTTAACTGACTGTGCCGCCCACATACCCCAACCCAGCTGATTATTTCTTCAGCTTCTTTATTCTTAAAAGGATATATAATGCATATGTAAGTATAATATATTTACAGTATATATAAATTCAGTATATATGGTCACATTCCAAAAAGCAAACAGTAAATTTGACAATACATTGTTGTCACCTTCAGAAAAGTTAGAAAATAGAATGTAAAAAATAAAATAGAAATGGGGTATAAAACAAAGTTGAATATTTATGTAACCACCACCTTATCAAGAAAGAGAACACTTCTGGCCCCTCCCCCTCCAGTTGCTACCCTGTGCCTCTTACCTAGAAGGTAACCACAATTTTGACTTGTAACAGTATAGTTTATTTTGCTTGTTTTCAAACTTTGCATAGGTGAGACTATACAGTAGACATGATTTTGTGTCTGTCTTTGCTTATTCCATATTACATTTTTGAGATTCACTCATGTTGTTGTGTGTAGCTGAAATTGGCTTCTTTTTCATTGCTCTAGGGTACTCTGTTGCGTGACTATGACACTGTTTCTACATTCCACTGTTGGGCATTTTCTTGTAATGCCCAGTTTGGGGATATTATGAATCATGCTGCTATGAATAGCTTTTACTTTTCTCTTTGTGCACATGTACTCCTCTATCTGTTGGGGAAAAATACATATCTATATGATGTAAATAAATCTTAATATGTGTTCTCACTTCTTCCACACACACAATGGCTTTTTTTCATAAGGGTTTTTAGGAAATAGGACGAACAGAGGAAAGTTACTTTTGGGAGAGCTAATCAAGTTACACCATGTAGGTAGCTGGTTTTCATCTACTAGCTGAACCAATTCAACTTGATAATCTCTGTTCAATAGCTGTTCAATCCATGCAGAAAAACTGATCCCATTTGAGAATGAGGCTCCCCTGGGACACCTGCCAGTCTCCAGATATCAGAGGGCATTGTCATAACAAATTTTCCTCGGTAGATGGTTAAAAATTCTCTTAGAACAGTTGAAGATAAATGATGGTCTTGCTGTTGATCCCATTGCAATGGGAAGTGTGATTTCAGGGTGATTGAACTTCTGGAGACATTAATCCTTGAAATCTTGGAATAGACAACTCCATTGTTTCATTGTCTGACACAAGTATCTTTTGTTTTTTAAATCACTGATGAGTCAATTGAGGACAGAAATGTTATCAAATGATTATTTAAATAAAAATTCACAAGCTTTTGCCTTTTGAATATTTAATTCCACAGTAAACATCTATGAGCATTTTTACAGATCAAACACATCGATCTTTGTATTGTCTACAGTTTTACTTGTATACATGAAACAGGTAGACAACACACACACTGGATTTTAGTCCAGACAGTATGAAAAATTACAGATAGGAAATGATGTTGCTGATTCTATTTTAACATTCCTCATGATTTTGTATAGTAAAATGAGATTATAATCTATAAATCTATCAAAAATGATTTCTATTTTTATTATGGTTCCCAAAAGGCAACTTAAATTTAAATTAATTCAACTAAAATGGTAAAGTCTTTTTTAAATTGCTGAAGAAATTCCTGTGTTTAGATCACTTACTAGTTTGATGACTGTGGTGACATTTATCAGGTGCTCTGGTTAATTTTCCTTAAAGTATTTTTGGAAGATTTGGTCTTAGCCCATTATATATTAAAGGAGTATAGAGGATGTTTCAATTCAACAAATACTGAGACCCTGCTCTGTGGAAGGTGCTGAGGGTATGAAAATGAATACAATTCATTTTCAGTGTATTTGCACTCAGATTTACATGTTTTTGCACTCAAGTTTACGAATGAACAAGCCTAAAGGAAACCGACACAGCCCCTGTAACAACCATATCATCTTGCCATAACTGTTGCTAACGGAGAACTAAGGGAGTTGCGGTGTGTGCATTGAGTGCTTAGGTGAGCTACTAACCTTTGGCCTTAAAGGGCAAGCAGAATTTTAACCAGGTAAATGGAAAGACATTCTTTCCTAAAAATAACCATATGTTGAGTGCCCTACTTACATACCTTATTATCTCTGAGTTTCTCAACAAGCCTGAAGACAGGTAGCCACGTTTTAAGCCCATATTTAAGATATGGGATCTGGGACTCAGAGACATTGTAGGCTGAGCAAAAGCATGTAGAACAAAGGAAAATATAAGAATACCTGGTGTATTTGGGACGTGGCTAGAGAGCAAGATTTAATGGGGAGTAATCAATAAGGAAGCTGGAAAGATCATTTGGAGCTGGTTCTCTAGTAAACAGTTTGAAAAATAATGCTATGGGCAATGAGAGTCCTTGGATGTTCTTAAAGCAGGAATAAAGGATCAGATTCCTCATATTGGGGGTGGGGTATAGGAGAGAGTCAGGTTAAGAAATATTACAACACATAAAAAGTACGTAAAGTCTTACTTTCCATTCATACAGTGGTAGATTAGATTTAATGCATAAGAAAAAACTTTTAACATCTAGAATGCACTAAGTGCTGCACAGTTGGATCCCTAAACCATTAGTTGATAAGCAAACCTCACAGAACAGCCTCAGGTCAGCAAAGGCCACAAACACCATGTACAACACATTTGAACTGGCGGATTTTGACTAGTGTGGTGGGTAGATCCGAACGAAGGCTACGTAAGAGAAAGGAGTCACAGGTGGGAAGCTAATGAGAGTTTTAGAGGCGAGATGATGAAGACCTGATTAAGTCAATGGGAATAGGATGCCAAGAAGGAAATGGAATTAAGAAGCATCATGCAGGTCCAACTGATAGAACTTGCTTGGTCTCTCTCTTACTTTTTCTCTCTCTCATTACATGTATGTATTATAACTTTATATTATTATAAAACTATAAAATATATGTTGGGCGCCTGGGTGGCTCAGTTGGTTAAGCGACTGCCTTCGGCTCAGGTCATGATCCTGGAGTCCCGGGATTGAGTCCCACATCGGGCTCCCTGCTCGGCGGGGGGTCTGCTTCTCCCTCTGACCCTCCTCCCTCTCATGCTCTCTCTCTATCATTCTCTCTCTCTCAAATAAACAAATAAAATCTTTTTAAAAAATAAATAAAAGATGTGAAGTTTTAAAAAAATAAAATAAAATTATAAAGTATATGTTATAAATTTATATATAACCATATATTATATATTGTAATATATATAACTATTATCTATATGTAATAGTGTACAATTCAGTGGAGTTTACTATATTTACAATGGTATGCAATACTATGCGGGTCCAGAACATTTCCATCACCTCCAAAGGAAATCTTGTACACATAAAGCAGTCACTCTCTATGTTCACCTGACCACCACTAATCTACTTTCTCTCTCTTGGGGTTTATGTTTTCTGGATATTTCATAGAAAAGGAATCACACAATATGGGACCTTTTGTGTCTAGCTTCTTTCACTTAACGTAATGTTTTTGAGATTCATCCATGTTGTAGAATTGATCAATACGTCATTCCTTTTAATGACTAATAGTCTACTGTATGGATATACCACTTTTGTTTATCCATCTACCCATTGAGGGACATTAGGGTTCTTTCCACCTTTGGACATTGTGAAGAGTACTGCTGTAAACATTTGTGTACAAATTTTTATTTGAACACTTGTTTTCAATTCTTTTGTGTATATACCTACCTGAAGAATTTCTGAGTCATATGGTAATTTTAGGTTTAACCATTTGGGGAACCACCAAGCTGTTTTCCACCGCAGCTGCACTCTTTTATATTCTCACAGTTGATGCACTAGGTTTAACATTCTTGTTAATAGTTGTTATTTTCCTTTTCAAAAAATTATAGCCATTCTAGTGTGTGTGAAATAGTATTTCATTGTGATTTGGGTTTGCATCTCCTTAAGGACCAATGATGTTTAGCATCTTTTCATGTGCTTGTTGGCCATTTGTATATCTCCTTTGGAGAAGTGTCTATTCAGATCCTCTGCTCATTTAAAAAATTGAATTATTTCTCTTTTTGTTGCTGAAAGAGTTCTTTATTTTCTGGATAGTAGACTCTTATCAGATATATGATTTGCAAATATTTGGTCCCATTGCATAGGATGTCTTTTCACTCAGCAGATCTTTGAGCCATTTACTGAAAGAGGAAACACATGGGAAGTAGGCAGTAGGGATAGAAGGGGGTAGGAAAAGTGAGTTCAGTTGGAGGCCTGGTTGAAAATCTGGGTGGAGAGTCCCAGAAGGTATTTGCCTATGCGTGGTCCCTGGGACATTTTATGCACTTGGTGTTTGTTGGCTGTTGGAATCTGGGAGGGAAGTTGGGGGACAGTTGCTGCCTTCGCTACCAGCAGTCAGGCTGGTGTCCCACAGAAACACAGGACACCCTTTCAAGAACGTTGCCCTTTATTATTGAAAAGACTATTCTTGGCCAACCTCCAACTCAAATGCAACATGAAGATTAAACCCCACTTCTGCCATTAGATGACATGGACCGCACCAGGTACCAAAAATGTGGCAAACAAAATCAATAGGTGAGACATTATACAGCTTCCTGTGATCTACTTATAACATTTCCCTCCAAACAGAACACAATGTGTGTATATCTCAAATAAAGCTTATATTTTTGTAAGAGTTATGTAAACTGAAGTAATTGAAAAAGCTGATAAGTTGAAATCCTGGATAAAACCATTGTTTTTTTCCATGATGAAAGCATCTTTAACTTTTTTCCTCCAGTTTTAATCCATAGGCTATGCCTTGATTTCTTCAGCCATGCCTAAAGCACATTTTTTACACCTTAGGTGAGCTGACTCTTGTGAGCAGACAACGTTGAAGAGGACATGAAATGGCTCTCTTTCCAGAGTTCTGCCCACATGGCTGACGTTATGAGACACTCTTTTTAAAATCCGCTGGGTCTGTGCTGGGCATCCTGCAGACACCCAGGCCTGGTATTTTTTAATGAATCTGCTGCTGAGGTAGCCTTATTCACACATTTCATTTATCCGCAATAATAAGAATATCAATACCTTGGATTTATATAGAGCCTCTCATCCAAAGAGGTCAAAGCATTTTAATTTAATTGGATGTTCCCGTGGCTTTAAGAGCCTCTGGGTATATTTACAAATGTAATAATAAGAAACAATCTGCCCCGGTTTACAACATAATAGACAACATAAAACAAGACCTGAGCATACACTGCTTCTCACCTTTGCTGCATAAACATATCCAATACCTGGCCATGGGGTTCAAGGTCCTTTCTGAAAGGATCTCCATGGATCTCTTCCCCTATGGCACCATTTCTTCTCCATGAATCCTTTATTCTATTCAAATTATTCTTTTAACATAGGATGCATGTTTGCACTTTGCACCTCCACCTGTCTAGAAAGCCCTTTTCTTCCTCTTCTGGTATTTAAGTCTCTACTCTTATTTTTTTTTTTAAGATTTATTTATTATTTATTTTGAGAGAGTGAGAATGAGAGAGAGAGAGAGTACATGAGGGGGGGAGGGTCAGAGGGAGAAGCAGACTCCCCGCCGAGCAGGGAGCCCGATGCGGGACTCGATCCCGGGACTCCAGGATCATGACCCGAGCCGAAGGCAGTCGCCTAACCAACTGAGCCACCCAGGCGCCCTCTACTCTTATTTTGTTTTATTTTTTGGTCCGGCTTAATTATAACCCACCTGTTCCATGAAGACTGCTATAGCCATCCGTGCTTATTTCCCATTGAAATGTCTGCAGCCTTATGCTTTTATTCTTTGGGAATTGAGTAGATGCTGTGATTTATAGTCATTTCCTTTTTTTTACTTCTCCGAATAGCAGGTTATCCCTCCACACAGCAACGTCTATAATCAGTCCCTTAGATCGTCATACATTTTATCTGGTTCCAAGGAGCCTGGTGAGTTTGGGAGCCTGTGGTTGAAGGCTGAAGGTTACAAATGGGCAGACCCACTAAGCCCTCCCTTGATTTTTTTTTTTCATTGTTCACAGTTTAGCGCAAGTTTGGGGTTAGGTTAGAAGGTCACCTAGAATAGAGGCAGTGTGAAAGGGTTTGCCTGTCACCTGAAGATGAAAGATGCAATGGGTAAGGTTTCCAGAAGTGGGATATAAAGGAGGTGGAATAGAGAAGCAAAAGCAGTTCATTGAATTAAGGTTTAATTGGGGTGTGTTGATTTAATTATCACATAATTGCTTTTCTAGTATGTGATAAAAGTAGCTACCATTTTGGTGTTTATCCAAGTCTTGCTTTTAAAAAAAAGTTCTTTTATTTCTGTTTAGAAAGGCAACTCATACATAGAAAATTTGGAAAACACAGAAAGGTGTTAAAAAATGGAAAAAAATTCTTCCTCCTCAAAACAACTTCATAGTACCCACAGAGGTATATTTTAAACAAAACTAGTACCTTACTTTAGTAATAATAGCTGATATTTGCCAAGTGCTGATCATGCATATCTCACACAGTCTCCAAATTACTCTTTCTAAGGGACTTCCTTATTATCGCCTGCTTTACAGGTAAGGAAACTGATGCACAGAAAGGTTAAGTAACTTCCCTGAGGTAACCTAGCCAGTAAGTGAAGAGCTGGGATTGAATCTAGGTGGTCCTATTGCACAACCTGCATTTTTAATTTTTTTTATTGCGGTCAAATACACATAACATAATATTTACTATTTTAACGATTTTTAAATGTCTCATTCAGTGGTTTTTAATACATTCATAAAATTGTGGAACCACCCTCACTATCAAGTTCCAGAATATTTCCATCTTCACAAAAGGAAATCCTGTGTCTATAAAGCAGTCATTCTCCATTCCCACCTCCCCCCAACCCTAGGGAATCATTTCTACTGTTCTTCAAGGTCCTTCCAGCTGGACTAAGAATCAAATTGACATGACACAGATTAACAGGAGAAAATAAAATTTAGTTTCATATGTACAGGGAATGCACACAGACATGAGATTCTAAAGGCAGTCTGGCAGAATGAGGCATATATGTCATCCTGAACTAAGGAGAAGGGGATCGCAGTCTGGGACTTCAAGGGGAAGGAATGCAATTTATAGGAAGATAAACAAGAGTATATGTTTTGATAAACAAATGTTTGCTGCGGCACGCAGAAACAATGGGACATAGAAGACTTTATCAAACAGGCCTTGCTAGGTCCTTCCCTATCTACCATTCCTAGTTCATATTGCAATATAGTTATCTATGGACCTGGAGCAGGTCTGCTATCTAAATTCTTTTAAGGCAGTTGAGGGGGAGGTTAAGAGATTTTCCTGAATCTGCAGGGTTTTGCTTGCTTTTTAACTCAAAATAATCTTCATGCTAAAGTGGCCCACTTGGGGTGTCCTGCCCTTGGGCCCCGACATCTGCTTTCTGTCTTTGCGAATTTGCCTATTTTGGGTATTTCATAAAAATAGAATCATATATTGTGTAGTCTTTTGTGTCTAGCTTCTTTCACTTATTATAATGTTTTCAACGTTCAGTGTTGTAGCATGTATCAATATTCTATTCCCTCTTTTTGGCTGAAGAATATTCCATTGTATGGATATGTCACATTTTGTTTATACCACATATTATACCACATTCATCCACTGATAGACATTTGGGTTGTTTCCACCTTCTGGCTATTGTGAACAGTGCTGCTATGAATGTTTGTGTACAAGTTTTTTTGAGCACATGTTTTCAATTCTCTTGGATATATACCTATGGGTCAATTTTCTGGGTCATATGGTAATTTTAACTTTTTGAGGACCCACCAAATTGTTTTCCACCTTGGCCGCACCATTTTACATTACCACCAGCAATGTACAAGGGTTCCAGTTTCTCCACATTCTTTCCAACATTTATTTTCTGTTATTTAAAATTATAGCCATACTAGTAGATGTGAAGTGGTATCTCACTATGGTTTTGATTTGCATTTCCCTGGTGACTAATGTCGTTGAGCACCTTTTCATGTATTTGTTGGCCATTTGTATATTTCACTTGGAGAAATGTCTATTCAAGTCCATTGCCCAGTTTTTAATTGGAGTTTCTGTCTTTTGCGGTTGAGTTGTAAGAATTCTTTCCATATGTTGGATATGAGACCCAAATCAGATATATGGTTTGCATATATTGCATGTATATATATATCCATATATATATGGATTATTTTCTTACCTCTGTGGGGTGTCTTTTTCACTTTCTTTTCTTTTTTTTAATGGTGTTTCATTTTTTTATTTTTTAAGATTTTATTTATTTATTTGACAGAGAGAGAGACAGCATGAGAGGGAACATAAGCAGGGGGAGTGGGAGAGGGAGAAACAGGCTATCCCGCCGAGCAGGGAACCTGATGTGGGGCTTGATTTGGGGCTTGATCCCAGGACTCTGGGATCATGACCTGAGCCGAAGGCAGATGCTTAACGACTGAGCCACCCAGGCGCCCCTCTTTTTTACTTTCTTGATTGTGTCCTTTGATACACAAAAGTTTCTAATTTTGGTGAGATCCAAGTCATCTATTTTTCCCTTTGTTGTTCATGATTTTAGTGTGATATATAAGAATCTATTGCCAAATCTAAGGTCATAAGGATTTACTCCATTTTTTCTTCTAAGAATTTTATCTCTTATGTCTAGGTCTTTGATCCATTTTGAGTTACATTTTGTAAAATGCTGTGAGATCTGAATGTATTCTCCCTAACCTGCAAATTCATATGTTCAATCCTAACCCCAAAGGCAATAGTATTGGGAGAGAGGGTCTTTTGGAGGTGATTAGGGATTAGTGTTCTTATAAAAGAGACTTCACAGAAGTCCCTAGTATCTTCCACCACTGAGGGCACAGTATAAGGTGCTGGCCATGAACCAGGAGGAGGGCCTTCCCTGGAACATGCCTATGCTGGCACCTCGGTCTTGGACTCCAAGCCTCCAGAACTGGAAGAAACAAATTTCTGTTGTTTATAAGCTACCCAGTCTGTGATATTTTGTTATAGCAGCTTGAGTGGACTAAGACAGGATCCAACTTCATTCTTTTGCACATGTATATCCAGTTTTCCCTGAACCATTGTTGAAGAGACTTTTCTTTTTCCATTGAATGATATTGGCACCCTTGTAGAAAATCAGTTGATCATAGATATATGGATTCATTTCTGGACTCTCCATAATATTCCCTTTATCTATGTGTTTATGTAAGTGCCACACTTTTGATTACTATAGCTTTTGAGTAAATTTGAAATCAAGAAGACTCAGTTCCCCAAATTTGTTATTTTTAAAGATTGCTTTGACTATTTGGGGCTCCTTACAATTCTATGTGAATTTTAGGATCAGTTTTTCCAATTTGGCAAAAAGGCCACTGGAATTTTCATAGGAATTGCATTGAGTTTGTAGATAGATTTAGGGAGCATTGATATCATAACTATATTGTCTTCCAATTCATGGATGCAGGATGTCTTTCCATTTATTCTTTAATTTATTTCACCAATGTTTTGTAGCTTTCAATGTAGAAGTCTTTCACCTCCTTGGTTAAATTTATTCCTGAGTATTTTATTCTTTTTGATGCTATTGTAAATGGAATTGTTTTGTTAAGTTTCTTTTGGATTGTTCATTGCTAGTGTATAAAAAGACTATTGATTTGTCTTGGTATCGCATCCTGCAACCCCGCTGAGTTAACTTTTTGGCTCTAATCATTTTTTAAAAAAGTCTTTAGGATTTCCATATGTAAAATCATATTGTCTATAAGCAGAGATAGTTTCACTTCTTCCTTTCCAATTTAGATGTCTTTTATTCTTTTTCTTGCCTAATTGCTCTGGCTAGAATTTCCAGTACTATGTTGAAGAGAAGTGGCAAAAGTGGGTGTCCTTGTCCTGTGCCTGATCATAGCTGGAAAGCTTTCAGTTTTTCAGCATTGAGTATGACGTTAGCTGTGTGTTTTTAATAAATATTCTTTATCATGTTGAAGAAGTTCCCTTCCATTTCTAGTTTTCTGAGTGTTTCATTGTGAAAAGGGTGCTGGATTTTGTCAAAAGATTTTTCTTCTGCATCAACTGCAATGATCATGGTTTTTTCCTACTGCTTGCATTCTTAGCCACTAGGGCAAATTCTTTTCTCTCTGCATATAAGTTGTTTAACTTTATAGCCTGCTTTTTGTACTTATACCATGAAAATCTCACTTTCATTAAAAGCCATTAAAATTATGATTTCCAGTGGCTATATGTTATATCCTTATATATGGATGTTCTACAATTTATTTGATACTTCTATGTTGTTTCAATAAAATTGATGTGTTCTGTGTTTGCTACTCTACAACTCCAGAACCTCTGAATTTGCATTCTCTTCATCTCTGAAGTTCTCTAAATCTTTACTGCTACTAAGCAGTATCCTTCCCTCCTGTTTCATATTTATTTTTCTTCTTGTTCCTTGATTTATGCTTTTCATACACATACTCAACTTTGTTTCTTATTTATTTCCTGTTCTGAATTAACGACTAAGCCAGTAGAGTCAAATGCAAGAAATATAAAAATCTACCAGTAAAAATATTAATAAAGCACAAGTAAAATTATTACTCTGTATATTTTATTTAGCTTGGGAAGGAAAAAAATCTGCAATTTCGTTGGTTTAGCTTTTTGGTCTTTTTGTCAATATCCAATTTGCGTGTTTTTGCAGGTATTTTTTTAGGATTATCTGGAAATACAGCCACACTGGAAGATAACTGAACTCACAGTACAAATGTACTGTACAAACGAATGTACAAACATTTAGTTTTAGAGAATAAGCCTTTCCGTGTCTTATTTTCGCATTTTATTGTTTTTATTTATTTATTTATTTATTTAAAATTTTTCTTTTTTGTGTGTGTCAAGGGCTGACTTTTAAGAGAGCGCAACGAGGGAGCTGCTTTGCTACCTATGAAACCCCGACGCAGTATTCAATTGTTTTTTTAAACCATTTGTGTTTAAAGTAAAATTTTGCTCATAGACATACCCCCCCCCCCCCCCCCCGGTAAATACACGCCCCTATATATACTTTTTGGCATTGTAAGATAAATTTGATTAAAAACATGATAAAAATCTAAAAACAAGGAAACTGGAAAAAAAAACCAAACCCACATCAGGTCAAATACAAATCACACAGTCTTTAGGAGACTTCAAGTTGCCACTGGTTTAGTTTCCTGTGTAGTTTCAGGGGAGAAAACTACAATTCCCAGAGTGCTTAGAGCTCGCGCGGGACCTTGAAACTTGCTGCCTCGGTCCCGCCTCCTTACTTCAGCGATTGGACTGTCCAGTTTCACGTCTCTGAACTTCTCTTCTTCCATTGGTTACTCCCCAGCGAGGTCAATTACAGAGTTTACGTTCGCTTTGGCCCTTCTTGCCCACCGGTTCTGCCCCTCCGCCCGGTACCAAGATGGCGGCAGAAGCAGCTGGTGGGAAATACAGAAGCACAGTCAGCAAAAGCAAAGACCCCTCGGGGCTGCTCATCTCTGTGATCAGGTGAGGGAGGCAAGAGGCAGGGTCAGGGACAGGGGGCAGCGGGCAGCGGCTCGACCTCCGCTTTGGAAGGGAGAAGGGTTAGCTGGGTTCCACCCTGCCGACCCCTCCCCCTTTCTCCTTGCCTCCCCCCAGCCCCTCCCAGGGGCCCCCGTAGTTCCCCCTTTTCCTCTGGGGTTGGGCTAGGGGGAGGAGCCCCGCCTCGCTATCTTTTCTTTAGGACCTGAGCTTTCCATTACGTCCCTGGGCCCTAGAAGCACGCTGTTTGGGCCTTGATAGAGAAAGCCAGGTGTGTTCATTTATTCGTACAGCGTTTATTTATGGATTGCCTTCGGCCGTGCTCACTTGGGAAAGGCGCCTTGTTTTCTCGATTTCTGGGTGTAAGGCCCTGAAGTCCGGGGACTACTGTCACGAGTTGCAGATTGTGTTCTCACACTTCGGACACCTCCAACCACCTGTGAATGGCCACAGCCGCCACTATAAGCCTGTAGTGAGCTTGTAGAAGGGCTGTGGGTTGGAAGGCATACAGTCGTTTTCGATTTTTGTTCTGCCTTCCTGTCCCGGTCTATTCCTTTAAAACAAAACAGATTTCGAGTTATCATCTATGCATGTTATTTTCCCAGAATATATATGGTGGGAGTGGGAGTGGTGGACCTTTTAGGGGCTCCTTTTTTTAAAAATGTGAAATAAAGGTGAGGGAGTCCTTTCAGACATTAAGGATGATACAGGAAGTGATTACAACAACCTGAATAAAATGTATTATAACACGTTTTTACGTTGTTGACATTTGAATTTCAACTCAGGTATTTTCCATAAAGTTAAACCCCCCTCCTCCTGATCCTCCCCCCCCATGCTAAACTTGCAGTTGAGTTCTAGGAGGGCTCCTGCAATGTCCTGATGATTTGTTTAAAACCCAGCCTCACCAGTACCTGGTAGGTAGTAAGGGCTTGAAGGTATGAATAGATGGAATTTTAAAGCAATCTACCACTCCTGGACTGATAAAGACCCATCTAATGGGTGTTACTTAGGGGCCTCTAGTTTAAAGTTATGAAATCATTATTACTAAGTGGGGTTTTGTTTTGCTTTTTAAAGATCTAAGATGATAATTCTCTGTGTGGAAATGCTTAATAAACTTGGTAGGCCATGCAAAGGGAACGCTGGTCTAGTGTGGACCCACATTCTGGTGACGATACAAGCAGCATAGATGATACTAAAATCCCAAAAAGAATATTGGTAGTGTCCCATCTTAATCCTTTGTGGAGTTATAATACATGAATTTATTTGGATTCTTTTTTGAACTTGTTTATTTTTTCTGTCTTACAGTCAACATTCACTTAAACTATGTATTTAGTGCCAGTTTGTAGTATGGTGCCTGGGACTTAATACATACTTAACAAATATTTGTTGAACAAATGAGTGGATGCCCTGAGTTTTGCAAAGATGAATGAGATGTGATGTTACCCCTGAGAGTATAGTTCACTTGAGGGATAAAATATGGAAGTAAAAACTATGACATAAGACTAAAAACAGAGACGAGTGAAATATGGGAATCCAGAAGAAGGAGTGGTGAAGTGGAGTGGGGGTTAGGGAAGGTAACACATGTATATAAATGTACCATTTCAGCGATGCATTTATGATTCTGTAGGCTTTACCCATTTTTTTTTTTTTGAAGATATTTATTTATTGAGAGAGAGAGACAGATCGAGAGCATGAGAAGGGGAGAGTCAGAGGGAGAAGCAGACTCCCTGCTGAGCAGGGAGCTAGATGCCGGACTTGATCGCGGGACTCCAGGATCATGACCTGAGCCGAAGGCAGTCGCTTAACCAACTGAGCCACCCAGGCACCCGGCTTTACCCATTTCTTTTCTGATGTGTATCAGTTTTCTTAAATGGCTATTACATTCATTCTAAATGCCCTACATTTGAGAAAAGCATAAAAACCAAACTAAAGGGTCTTTTTTTGTTTGTTTGTTTGTTTTTGTTTTTTAACTGATGCTGATTCAGAAACACATTGCCTTTGGTTGACTGTTCCTTTGTTCTTCAGGGGGACTCTCCCGCTGGATGGTGTGGAATATGATTTCGTGGTCGTTCATCCATCTTTTACGCCTATCTATATTACCATCACGTATCACCATGATTTAGGCCTACATAATTTTTATGCTGAATTCTGTTGTGTATTAATGTTTTCCATTTTTCTTCCTTATTCTTGACCACCTCTGACCACTTGAATAATACTTTCATTACATCTGTTAACTAGCATGGTATAACGGAGTGTCCAGATCTAGCATCCTGGGCATGTTTAGTAAGGATAAGAGTTCATGGTTCCATATGACCTTATTTAAGACTGGATGTTGTTGCTTCTCGAGTGTTAATGTTTATTTTTCAATATTTCTTTGAGTCACAGGAAAATTGTGGGGTTGGTGTGAGAGTGTTGCTAGCTCTCTCCCCTTATTGTTTCCTCCCTGATGTGCTTTTGAACATATGCAGTGGTTTATATTTCATGAACAGTGGCAGTTAATGAGAGCAGGATGGTAGTATTATTTTGGTGTTTGGGTGGGGAGAAGCAGGGGAGAGTACTTCAGAGGAGAATAGAATGGGGAATGTAGTTGCTAAGAGAGTAGATCTTAAAGGTTCTCATTACAAGAAAAATTGTAATTATGTGAGATGGATGCATGTTAACTAACCTTATTGTAATCACTTTGCAGTGTACACAATATATTAAACCATGTTGTACACCTTAAAGGACTATGGTGTTATATGTCAATTACATCCACTCAAACTGAGGGAAAAAAAGAATGGGGAATGTGTATTTCTTGTTAGTAAATTGTTCTGTCACTCCTTGCCTCTTTGTCTCTGTTCCGTTTGTATTCTTTGTGTTACCCCTTCTTGCAACATTGTATTCCTGATTTTTTTTTTTAAGATTTTATTTATTTATTTGACAGAGAGAGACACAGAGAGAGAGGGAACACAAGCAGGGGGAGTGGGAGAGGGAGAAGCAGGCTTCCTGCCGAGCAGGGAGCCCGATGTGGGGCTCGATCCCAGGACCCTGGGACCATGACCTGAGCCGAAGGGAGACGCTTAACGACTGAGCCACTCAGGCACACTGTATTCCTGATTCTTAATTCCTCATGTAAAACTTGGATTAACTCCTCTTCTCCTTAACTTCTTTTCAGACAGCACTTTCCTGAACCCATTTTAGGCTCATGTTTATAAAATCTGAGCTTCCTTGAAGATATATCTGATACATGCCAGTTCTCTTTTATGTTTCCTTGGACCTGTCATTTTGTCACCAAATAAGTGACTTGTTAGTGATAATCTTTTGAAACGTTTGATTAGTTTAGCTTTATTTATCTTCTTATATCACTGAGCTGTTGCTTTCTTTTTTGAATAGTGAATATTAAAAAATTCTCCTTTGGTTCTTTTGCTCAGATACATTAAAAAAGTCATTTCTAGGGGTGCCTGGGTGGCTCAGTTGGTTAAGCTCTGACTCTTGGTTTCAGCTCAGGTTGTGATCTCGGTTGTGTCTATGCTCAGTGGGGAATCTGCTTGCGATTCTCTCTCCTCCCGCTGGTGTGCACATGCATGTGCGCGTGTTCTCTCCCTCTCTCTCTCTCTCTGTCTCTCTCTGTCTCTCAAATAAATAAATAAATAAATAAATACATCTTTTTTAAAAGAGTCATATCTATACCTTATTATGTACTAGCATAACACATCATGTATATTTAAAGCTATTTCTATAACTTGAAACAGCATTTATTGTTAGTCATCTTTTAACACCGGATGAGAAAACAACAGGTGGATAAGTGTTCAACCTAAGGACACAGTAGGTATAGACATGGGGACTAGCCACATCTCATCACTCTTTCCAGCTGTGGTACCAAATAGTTAAATAATAACTATTTTGCTAGTGTGATCGTCAGCATTTAAAAATCAAAACAGTTCCAAGTGTGGTGTAGTTGTAGTGAAAATGTTACATTTGGTCGATGGGTATTTAAGTACCTTGAGACTCATAAATGAAATTCTTAACCATTTAAAAAGTATTGAATAAAAATATTTCCGGACAATCAGATGTTTCAAAGGGTGGACTCCTGAGGTATTGCAGAAGAGGTCCTCACGCTGGGAAGTGGGGTTTTGATGAGGAGATGGACAGTGCTTGGGACCAAGTCTGTCGGAGGCCACTGCTAACTGCAGCTTTTAGTTTGGAGTCTTGCCACTGGCCCTTTAAAAAGGAACTAATCGGGTGGACAGAGTTTCGGTCACCTGCTGATGTAAATTTGGACAGTTTTACACGTGTGCGTGCACACACAGCATTTTCCTACTTTTCTATTGATTTTTTTCCCCTCCCTAACCTTTTGTTTGGTGTGAAATCGGAGCAGGCAGCCTTTCTAAATGAGGAATAAGCAAGATGGCATTTTGGAGATGCTGTTTTATTTTTGTGAGTTCTTGTCAGATTTTTAATTGGGAAATGTGTCTACCACTTACTGTTAGGTGATTTGCTTTCCAATTAAATGTTGACTCTCTCCTCTTTATAAGTTGGCCTTTAATAGACCATTTAATTGGGAAGACAAACTTTGGCTGTGACTTTAGGCGACCTTATTGAAACCTCAGAGTAGAGCTTTTGTAGACAGACTCTGGCTACAGATGTCAGGGAGGTTTGAAGGCGGTTGAAGGCTCACGTTTTCATCAACTTTCATGTCTTCACAGAAGTTGGAATTTCAAAAACTTAGAAAATCCTTTATTGTAGACACCTGTTAAATTCCCTTCCTCCTCAGAGAGTGTGTTGGTCAGCCCCATATTTAATTCAAAGCAAGCTTTGTCGAAGGGGTCCAGGCTTTCCTCAGGGCTTTGAACAAACAGCTTTGAGGTCCATGACACAGTTTGTGGCAGAAAGGAACATGGTCACTCTGTTTGGAGGAGAGTCCCCGAAGTTGTGTTAGGCGGTTAGTGTTGTTTCCAGTAACACCTCTTCATCTGAGCCTGTCTCATTATGGTTTTTTGGGTTTCCAGTTCTTTCTTTCTACCCTGAGGCATCTTGGCACTGGGAATGCAGTACTGTTTGAAAATGACTGCCAGGCTGTCTGGAGACTAAACACTTTTTTCTTCTCGAAGTCTTGGGACATCTGACAACCTATGTGGATAGAAGGGGCAAAATAATTCCCCCTTTCTTCCTGCTAAACATGAAGAATTAGTATCTTGGGAATCCATGTTTTAGTTTCTAACCCCATGTGTAATTTTTAACAGTGGGATTTCCTGAAGGCTTCGAGGCAGAGAGGTGTGCTGTTGGGTGATAGGTCAGGTTTTTTTCAAGCCACTACTTCACAGTGTTTGGTGGGGGTTGAGTTACAGTTAGTAGAAGCTTACTGGATTGTGTTACCCCGTTGCTTCAGACCACTGTGTCTAGTCCCTCCTGTGTAAAGTGGGATAATAATAGGATCTATGGTTTGGGGGGAAAATTAAGATGTATAGGAGGGGCAAACACAGTTTGGCATAGAGAACACACGTAGGTGTTCATTTTTTCCTTTTCAGGATCTGCTGCTTCTCTGGTTAGAAACTTGATTGTAATGTTCACCAGAGAGCTCCCAGGATATGATGTTAATTTTATGTCAGAAATATCCTTTCCAGTTTGGCTTGAATATTTGATTCCGGTTGTCAGAATGTTCACGTTGTAACCAAGAAACCTCGTGCAGCTGAATTAAGATGGTAATTAATGATAATTTGAGAGTCAGCCACAGAAGCTAGATTTAAATATATGTATGCTTACATGTGCATGTAAAACATAAAATATAAACAAAGTATAAAACATTTATTAGGTTGAAGACAGAAAGTTTATACACCAACAAATTGAAAGGCCTAGGATCTCTTTGCCTACATAACCCTTTTTGCCATTAAAATCACATATATAATTTTTAAAAGTTATTTATATGTTTAGAAAATTCAAATATTTCAAGAGGAACAAAATAAAAAATGAAGACTTTTCACCCTGTTCATCCCTTTCCTGACATATTTTTGGTTCCTTGAGAGAAATAGAAAACTGTATTTAAGTAATGTGTGAATGTATAATCTTTAAACCAGAATATATATTCTTTAATATTTATTAATATATAATACTTATGAATTTATATACACTCAAGGAAGATTCATTAAAATTATATATTCTTTAAACAAATGGGACCATACTGTGTATATTTTTGACCCTTTGTTCATTTGCTTGCTTTTCTTTATTTTGGAGATCTTTTCTAGCAGCACATACTGATCTATCTCAATCCTTTTAGTGGCTGTGTGGCATTCTGTCACATGGATACAGCGTAATCTAAGTAATCGGTGGTCCTTCTCCCACGCCTTTTATAACAAACACTTAAGTTGTCTTTTTTTTTTTTTAATCTTCTGTTAAAGTGAGTGTTTCATGTACATTGTGGAGTAGACCTGTGGTGTGAGATCATGGCAGTGACAGGGGAATAGCTGCATCTGAGTATCTTCACATTTTGTATTTTGACAGTCAAAATGTCCTCCAGAAAGATGGTCATTTTCGCTCCCGCAAGTGGTGTATCCCCTCACCTGTTTCCCCAAACCCTGGCCAGAAACTGGATGGTTTTGACGATTGTGTTTATTAAGTCAGTTGTGAGTAAGAGGAGAGTATTTGTCTCCCTGTCATTTAGTTGTGTGTTAATAGCTGGATGTATGTGGATATATGCATGTTGCAAATCTTTTCTCCCAGTCTGTGGCTTGTCTTACTCTCTTGAGAGTCTTTCCCAGAGCAGAAGTTTATCATATTAATGAAGTCCCGCTCATCATTGATTTCTGTCATGGGTCATACCTTTGGCGTTGTAATCTAAAAAGTCTGTGCCATATCCAAGATCACCTAAATTTTCTTCTGGGAGTTTCATATTTTGTCTGGTACTTAGGACTGTTACCCAGTTCAAGTTAATTTTTGTGAAGGCTATAAAATCTGTGTCTAGATTCAATTTTTTGCAGGTGGATGTTCAGTTGTCCCAGCACCATTTATGGAAAAGATGACCTCTGTTCTCCATTGTTGGACATATGTGGGCTCTTCAGCAACATTCCATGTGTTTTGTTCTCTTCCTATGTACACTTGTCATTGCAACTTCCCCATTTTTGTATCACAAAAACTTGTTAAAAAAAGTCGTAAAAAAGACACAAGTCCAACAATCTCATTTCCCAAATATTACCTATTTTCCTTTTTAAGGTTTTTGTGTGGATCTTGTCTAGGTACATACAGAAGTTTAATAGTTGTAATTATAACAAACTTAACATGTTTTTAGCATAACAAAACTTTTTCATGTTGCTATATAGTCTTTGGAGCTAGATAAATTTTTTTTTTTTTTTAAAGATTTTATTTATTTATTTGACAGAGAGAGACACAGTGAGAGAAGGAACACAAGCAGGGAGAGTGGCAGTGGGAGAAGCAGGTTTCCCGCCGAGCAAGGAGCCCGATGCGGGGCTCGATCCCAGGACCCTGGGATCATGACCTGAGCCGAAGGCAGACGCTTAACGACTGAGCCACCCAGGCGCCCCTAGATAAATATTTTTTAAGTGGGGAATTAAAAAATATAGAAAATTACAGAGAAGAAAATATAAACTCTCATATTCTCACCTAGAATTAAACACTATTCATAACTTTGCTTCCAGTTTTAAAAAAAGTAACTGTACTGTTATAAAAATAATACACATTCATTATAAAGAATTCAAACAATGGAAATGCTGGAAGATGTGATTATTCCAAATTTTATCCTTTGTAAGTTACTGTCACTGATATTAGCTGAACCTAATTCCAGACGTTGCTGTGTCTCTCTTGTGTGTGTGTATGTACGAAATGTTGGATAGATAGATAGAAATTTTTTTATTTCAAACAAAAAAAATTTTTTTAAATAAATATAGGAGCTTACGCTTATGTGCTAACTTATTTTTAAGTAATCTCTACCTCCAGCGTAGGGCTCGAACTCACAACCGCAAGATCAAGAGTTGCACGCCCTACTGACTGAGCCAGCCAGGCTCTGTATGCTAAGTTACGTGCTGACTTTATTTGTCTCCCTTTTTGAGGTATACGTATGTAAAGTGCATATATATTAAATAGATGGCTTGATCCCACATCAGGATGGAGATGAACACTTACGGCACCCCGTCCTTCTTTCTCCAGTTCATTTTTTTGTGCAAGGGATCCTGTTGTTCCAACACCATTCATTAAGCAGATTAGGCTTGCTTCGCTGCATTTCTTTTGCGTATCTGTCAAAAATCAGTTGACCGATGTGGGTCTGTTTCTTGGTTCTCTAGTCTGTTTCACTCATCTGTTTACCTTGATGACATTACCACACAGTCTTGATTATTGTTTTTATAAGTCTTGAAGACAGTGTGTGCGCTCCATCTGTACCCTACTTTTTAAAAGTTATTTTGAATGGGGTGCTGGGGTCGCTCAGTCGGTTGAGTGTCTGACTCTTGATTTTGGCTCAGGTCTTGATCTCAGGGTTGTGAGTTCAGGCCCCGCATTGGGCTCCATGGAGCCTACTTAGAAAAAAACAAAAAACAAAAGTTATTTTGGCTGTTCTAGGTCCTTTGCATTCCCATATCAATTTTATTTTATTTTGTTTTATTTTTTTTCCCGTATCAGTTTTTGAATTAGTCAGTTTCTATGGTAAAACCTTCTGGGATTTTGGTTGGGATTGCATTGAATGTACAGATTAATATGGGAGAATTGACATCTTAGCCCTATTGAGTCTTCTTATCCCTGAACAGGTGTATCTCTTCATTTAATTCTTTAATTTCTCTCGGCAATTTTAAAAATAGATTTCAGTGTGTAAGTCTTACATATTATTGGTCAGATTTATTGAAGTACTTTAATCACTTCAAGTCCCACACCTTACTGAATGCTGATGTTTTCCCCCCTAGTCTATTATTACCATGCCTTCAAATTCATTAATCTTTTCTGCAATTCCCAATCTGTTGTTAATCCTATGTAATGTAATTTTTATTAGATTGTAGTTTTGAGCTCTAGTTTGCTTTGGGTCTTTTTAAGAAAAAATCTTTAGCTCTCTTTGCACATTCAGTCTTTCCTATAGACTTCTTGGACTATGAAATACAGGTATAATAATTTTCATGTTCTTGTTTACTAATTTTGTCTTCTTGTGTCATTTTTGGGTTAGTTTCAGTTGATTAATATCTGCTCCCCCTTTTTTACATGCCTTACATATGTTTTGGATACTAGATATTGTGAATTTTACCTTACTGGATACTGATAGCAGATGTCTTTGTTTTCTTGTAAATATTCCTGAATTTTGTTCTAGGATTTGTTAAGTTACTTGGAAACTGTGGTCCTTTCAGGTCTTATTTTAAGTTTTGCTCATGGGGCAGAGCCACATTTTGTGTAGGGCCAATTTTGTTTCCCTACTATGGCAAAATCCTTTTGAGTACTCCACCCCAATGCTGTGTGAACCATGAGATTTTCCCCTCTGGCTGTGTGTGATTTCAGATAATCGTGCCCACTGATCCTTACTGGTGGTTCTTTTCGGGGCCTTGAGTAGTTTTCTCTCGGGCACGTGCTGATGATAGTGTGCTGAAGCTTGAAGGGAGCCCTTCTACAGGTCTCCAGAGTGCTCTGTAGTTCTCTTTCCTCTCCATCACCTGCCCTGCAAACTCTAACTGCCTTAATGTTTAAGGTTTCAAAATCTTTTTTTTTTTTTGTCTTTTTGGGTTGTTGTTTTTACGTTCAGATGCTAGGACAAATCCAGTCCCAGTTATTTCATCAAGACCAGAAGCGGAAGTCTGTCAGTGCTTCATATTTTGAAAAATATCTTTAAAGATTCATTTCCATTGGTCAGATTTCATCAGTTGCATATGCGCAGAAGGAAGAATAAGGTAATCAGATGTGCTGTATAAAGGTATGGCATGAGGTATCTCGGCCCTAATGACCTTTCTGATTTTGCAGAGTATTAAACAGTTACACACTTCCACTTCATATAGTATTTTTCTGGGAACTTTTCTTTCAGAACTCCTAGAAATGCTTTGGAACTATTTTGCATCTGTTTATGCATTTCTTTATTTTTAAAAATATCGTTTTTGGGGGTACCTGGGTGGCTCAGCCGGTTGGGCATCTGCCTTCGGCTCAGGTCATGGTCCCAGGGTCCTGGGATCGAACCCCGCATATGGCTCCCTGCTCGGCGGGGAGCCTGCTTCTCCCTCTCTCTCTGCTGCTCCCCCTGCTTGTGCTCTATCCCTCTCTCTCTCAAATAAATAATAAAATCTTAAAAAAAATTAAAAAAAATCATTTTTGTTTGTTTGCCAGTGATAGTATTGTTCATTGTAGCCTAAGCTCTCGTAGAGCTGGTAATTGGTTTTCTTTGGGTGGCACAGCATTTAGATTGTTTTTGTTGGTGGTGGTTTTGTTTTGCTTTTTTGTTTTTGCTTGCATTTGGAGGTTTCCAGTCTGTGCTTGCATTTTTCAGTTTGCAGTGGTGAGCCCTGCTCCCTCTGGTCTCCTCTGCCGCTACTTACATTTTTAACTGCTTTCAAGCCTTGAAATGAGTTTTGGTCTTTTTAGTAGCCAGTCCTTTATGTGTTGGGAATTTCGCCTTGAAAAACATGGAAACTCACCATTTAACAGGAAAGTTCTCGTGCACCATTTGACATGGTAGGAAAACTTAATATTTTAAGTTCCTTAGAACCTTTTCTGACCATTTATTTAAAAAAAATTTTTATAAAGCCCTTGCAAAAAATAAAGTGGCATATAATTCAAAAAGGGTTTTCCATTTAAAATTTGGTGCCTATCATTGTGCTAAATATTATGGGAGACGTCATTTTATACTTAAAATACCACTTGAGAGCTTGCTAGAAATGTAGAATCTTAAAAAAAAAGGGTGGGGGAGCAGACTCAGTCACCACCTGACCCACCTGAGCAGAATCTGCAGTTTAACAGGATTACCAGGTGATTTGAATGCAAGTTAGAGTTTGAGTAGCCCTTAGGACATAATTTAGTTGGGGAAATAAACCAATTAGCATTAACTTTTTGAAGCTGAGATAATGGCTATTTTTACAAAATATTTATTTTTATTTTATTTTTATTTTTTTTATTGTTATGTTAATCACCATATATTACATCATTAGTTTTTGGTGCAGTGTTCCATGATTCATTGTTTGTTCATAACACCCAGTGCTCCATGCAGAACGTGCCCTCCTCAATACCCATCACCAGGCTAACCCATCCCCCTACCCCCCTCCCCTCTAGAACCCTCAGTTTGTTTTTCAGAGTCCATCATCTCTCATGGTTCGTCTCCCCCTCTGACATACTCCCCTTTTCTTCCTCTCCTGTTATCTTCTTCTTTTTCTTTTTTCTTAAAATATGTTGCGTTATTTGTTTCAGAAGTACAGAACTGTGATTCAACAGTCTTGCACAATTCACAGCGCTCACCGTAGCACATACCCTCCCCAATGTCTATCACCCAGCCACCCCATCCCTCCCACCCCCAACCACTCCAGTAACACTCAGTTTCTTTCCTGAGATTAAGAATTCCTCATATCAGTGAGGTCATGTGATACATGTCTTTCTCTGATTGACTTATTTCACTCAGCATAACACCCTCCAGTTCCATCCACGTCGTTGCAAATGGCAAGATCTCATTCCTTTTGATGGCTGCATAATATTCCATTGTGTATATATACCACATCTTCTTTATCCATTCATCTGTCGATGGGCATCTTGGCTCTTTCCACAGTTTGGCTATGGTGGACATTGCTGCTATAAACATTGGGGTACACGTACCCCTTCGGGTCCCTACATTTGTATCTTTGGGGTAAATACCCAGTAGTGCAATTGCTGGATCGAACGGTAGCTCTAATTTCAACTGTTTGAGGAACCTCCATACTGTTTTCCAGAGTGGTTGCACCAGCTTGCATTCCCACCAACAGTGTAGGAGGGTTCCCCTTTCTCCACATCCCCACCAACATCTGTCGTTCCCTGACTTGTTAGTTTTAGCCATTCTGACGGGTGTGAGGTGGTATCTCATTGAGGTTTTGATTTGGATTTCCCTGATGCCGAGCGATGTTGAGCACTTTTTCATGTGCCTGTTGGCCATTTGGATGTCTTCTTTGGAGAAATGTCTGTTCATGTCTTCTGCCCATTTCTTGATTGGATTATTTGTTCTTTGGGTGTTGAGTTTGATAAGTTCTTTATAGATTTTGGATACTAGCCCTTTATCTGATATGTCATTTGCAAATATTTTCTCCCATTCTGTCGGTTGTCTTTTGGTTTTGTGGACTGTTTCTTTTGCTGTGCAAAAGCTTTTTATCTTGATGAAATCCCAATAGTTCATTTTTGCCCTGGCTTCCCGTGCCTTTGGCGATGTTTCTAGGAAGAAGTTGCTGCGGCTAAGGTCGAAAAGGTTGCTACCTGTGTTCTCCTTTAGGATTTGGATGGACTCCTGTCTCACGTTTAGGTCTTTCAACCATTTGGAGTCTATTTTTGTGTGTGGTGTAAGGAAATGGTCCAGTTTCATTCTTCTGCATGTGGCTGTCCAATTTTCCCAACACCATTTGTTGAAGAGACTGTCTTTTTGCCATTGGACATTCTTTCCTGCTTTGTCAAAGATAAGTTGACCATAAAGTTGAGGGTCCATTTCTGGGCTCTCGATTCTGTTCCATTGATCTATGTGTCTGTTTTTGTGCCAGTACCATACTGTCTTGATGATGACAGCTTTGTAGTAGAGCTGGAAGTCCGGAATTGTGATGCCGCCAGCTTTGCTTTTCTTTTTCAGTATTCCTCTGGCTATTCTGGGTCTCTTCTGGTTCCATACAAATTTTAGGATGATTTGTTCCATTTCTTTGAAAAAAGTAGATGGTATTTTGATGGGGATTGCATTGAATGTGTAGATTGCTCTAGGTAGCATTGACATCTTCACAATGTTGATTCTCCCAATCCATGAGCATGGAACGTTTTTCCATTTCTTTGTGTCTTCTTCAATTTCTTTCATGAGTATTTTATAGTTTTCTGAGTACAGATCCTTTGCCTCTTTGGTTAGATTTATTCCTAGGTATCTAATGGTTTTGGGTGCAATTGTAAATGGGATCGGCTCCTTGATTTGTCTCTCTTCTGTCTTGTTGTTGGTGTATAGGAATGCCACTGATTTCTGTGCATTGATTTTATATCCTGCTACTTTACTGAATTCCTGTATGAGTTCTAGCAGTTTTGGGGTGGAGTCTTTTGGGATTTCCACATACAGTATCATATCATCTGCAAAGAGTGAGAGTTTGACTTCCTCTTTGCCGATTTGGATGCCTTTGATTTCTTTTTGTTGTCTGATTGCTGTGGCTAGGACTTCTAATACTATGTTGAATAGCAGTGGTGAGAGTGGACATCCCTGCCGCGTTCCTGACCTTAGGGGAAAAGCTCTCAGCCTTTCCCCATTGAGAATGATATTCGCTGTAGGTTTTTCATAGATGGCTTTTATGATATTGAGGTATGTACCCTCTATCCCTATACTCTGAAGAGTTTTGATCAAGAAAGGATGTTGTACTTTGTCAAATGCTTTTTCTGCATCTATTGAGAGGATCATATGATTCTTGCTCTTTCTTTTGTTAATGTATTGTATCACGTTGATTGATTTGCGGATGTTGAACCAGCCTTGCAGCCCAGGAATAAATCCCACTTGGTCCTGGTGAATAATCCTTTTCATGTACTGTTGGACCCTATTGGCTAGTATTTTGGTGAGAATTTTTGCATCCATGTTCATCAAGGATATTGGTCTGTAATTCTCTTTTTTGATGGGGTCTTTGTCTGGTTTTGGGATCAAGGTAATGCTGGCCTCATAAAATGAGTTTGGAAGTTTCCCTTCCATTTCTATTTTTTGGAACAGTTTCAGGAGAATAGGTATTAATTCTTCTTGTAATGTCTGATAGAATTCCCCTGGGAAGCCATCTGGCCCTGGGCTTTTGTTTCTTGGGAGATTTTTGATGACTGTTTCAATTTCCTTAGTGGTTATAGGTCTGTTCAGGTTTTCTATTTCTTCCTGGTTCAATTTTGGTAGTTGATACATCTCTAGGAATGCACCCATTTCTTCCAGGTTATCTAATTTGCTGGCATAGAGTTGCTCATAATATGTTCTTATAATTGTTTGTATTTCTTTGGTGTTGCTTGTGATCTCTCCTCTTTCATTCATGATTTTGTTGATTGGGGTCATTTCTCTTTTCTTTTTGATCAGTCTGGCCAGGGGTTTATCAATCTTGTTAATTCTTTCAAAGAACCAGCTCCTAGTTTCGTTGATCTGTTCTACTGTTCTTTTGGTTTCTAGTTCATTGATTTCTGCTCTGATCTTTATGATTTCTCTTCTCCTGCTGGGTTTAGGCTTTCTTTGCTGTTCTTTCTCCAGCTCCTTTAGGTGTAGGGTTAGGTTGTGTGTTTGAGACCTTTCTTGTTTCTTGAGAAAGGCTTGTATTGCTATATACTTTCCTCTCAGGACTGCCTTTGCTGTATCCCAAAGATTTTGAACAGTTGTGTTTTCATTTTCATTGGTTTCCAGGAATTTTTTTAATTCTTCTTTAATTTCTTGGTTGACCCATTCATTCTTTAGTAGGATGCTCTTTAGCCTCCATGTATTTGAGTTCTTTCCGACTTTCCTCTTGTGGTTGAGTTCTAGTTTCAAAGCATTGTGGTCTGAAAATATGCAGGGAATGATCCCAATCTTTTGGTACCGATTGAGACCTGATTTGTGACCTAGGATGTGATCAATTCTGGAGAATGTTCCATGGGCACTAGAGAAGAATGTGTATTCCTTTGCTTTGGGATGGAATGTTCTGAATATGTCTGTGAAGTCCATTTGGTCCAGTGTGTCATTTAAAGTCTTTATTTCCTTGTTGATCTTTTGCTTAGATGATCTGTCCATTTCAGTCAGGGGGGTGTTAAAGTCCCCCACTATTATTGTATTGTTGTCAATGTGTTTCTTTGCTTTTGTTATTAATTGCCTTATGTAATTGGCTGCTCCCATGTTCGGGGCATAGATATTTACAATTGTTAGATCTTCTTGTTGGATAGACCCTTTAAGTAGGATATAGTGTCCTTCCTCATCTCTTATTACAGTCTTCGTTTTAAAATCTAGTTTGTCTGATATAAGGATTGCCACCCCAGCTTTCTTTTGGTGTCCATTAGCATGGTAAATGGTTTTCCACCCCCTCACTTTCAATGTGGGGGTGTCTTTGGGTCTAAAATGAGTCTCTTGCAGACAGCATATTGATGGGTCTTGTTTTTTTATCCAATCTGATAGCCTGTGTCTTTTGATTGGGGCATTTAGCCCATTTACATTCAGGGTAACTATTGAAAGGTATGAATTTAGTGCCATTGTATTACCTGTAAGGTGACTGTTAACTGTCTGTTGTCTGTGTTCGTTTCTGCTCTTTGCTGCTTTTAGGTTCTCTCTTTGCTTAGAGGACCCCTCTCAATATTTCTTGGAGGGCTGGTTTCGTGTTTGCAAATTCCTTTAGTTTTTGTTTGTTCTGGAAGCTTTTGATCTCTCCTTCTATTTTCAATGATAGCCTAGCTGGATATAGTATTCTTGGCTGCATATTTTTCTCGTTTAGTGCTCTGAAGATATCTTGCCAGTCCTTTCTGGCCTGCCAGGTCTCTGTGGATAGGTCTGTTGCCAATCTAATGTTTCTACCATTGTAGGTTACATATCTCTTCTCCCGAGCTGCTTTCAGGATTTTCTCTTTGTCTCTGAGACTCGTAAGTTTTACTATTAGATGTCGGGGTGTTGACCTATTATTATTGATTGTGAGAGGGGTTCTCTGTGCCTCCTGGATTTTAATGCCTGTTTCCTTCCTCACATTAGGGAAGTTCTCTGCTATAATTTGCTCCAATATACCTTCTGCCCCCCTCTCTCTCTCTTCTTCTTCTGGGATCCCAATTATTCTAATGTTTCGTCTTATCACTTATCTCTCGAATTCTGCCCTCGTGATCCTGTAGTTGTTTCTCTCTCTTTTTCTCAGCCTCTTTATTTTCCATCATTTGGTCTTCTATATCGCTGATTCTCTCTTCTGCCTCATTTATCCTAGCATTTAGTGCCCCCATTTTTGATTGCACCTCATCAACAGCCTTTTTGATTTCGATTTGGTTAGATTTTAGTTCTTTTATTTCTCCAGAAAGGGTTTCTCTAATAACTTCCACGCTTTTTTCAAGCCCAGCTAGTATCTTTAAAGTCATGATTCTGAACTCTAGGTCCGACATCGTACTAATGTCCGTATTGAGTAGGTCCCTGGCTGACGGTACTACCTCTTGTTCTTTTTGCTGAGGTGATTTCTTTCGTCTTGTCATTTTGTCCAGAGGAGAATAGATGAATGAGAGAACAAAATGCTAACAGGTTTACAACGTCCCCAGCAAATATACTGTATAAAATCAGAAAAGACCTGAAACCAGGGGAAAAGAAAGGGAAAGAAAGAAAAAAGAAAGAGAAAAAGAAAAAAAAAAGAAAAAAAAGATAAAAACAAAAACAAAACAATACAAAACGGGAGAATATGATCAAATATGATCAGGCTAGTGCATAGATCAGTGCCACACACTAGATTTTGGGCGTATTTTGGTCTGTTAGAAAAAAGTGCCTCCTAAAATTTTAAAGGAAGAAAGACGTATATGTACAAAATAAGGGTTGATACAATGAAGGGATGGAAGATGACTGTAAAGATGAAAATTATAAAAGATTTTATAAAAGGACTTGGTAAGATAAGTTGTTTGAATAAAGAAAGATGATTTAAGAAAAAAAAAAAAAGGAAAAAGGGAGAGAATGTTATCAGGCAGGAGACTAGAACAAAGCCATACACTAGTGATTTAGGGTATATTTTGATCTATTAGAAGAAACTGTACCTCAAAATTTTAAAGAGAGAACAACTTATATATATATGCCAAAAATAAGGGTAACTATTATGAAGGAATAAAATATGACTCTAAAAATGAAAAATAAAAAAAATTTTTGTTTTTAAAAAAGGGATTTATAAGATGTTGGTTGAAAAAGGAAAAAAGAAAAATAAAAAAAAACAGTCAACAAAAATTAACTTTGATGAAATAATGAATCATGGTATAAAAAAAAAAAAAAGCCATGAATCTATGTGCAGTATTCCCTTAGCGCTGGAGTTCTCCTATTCTCCTTGATCGATCAACTTGGTCTTGGCTTGCTGGCTGTTTGTGTTGATCTTCTGGGGGAGGGGCCTGTTGCTGTGGTTCCCAAATGTCTTTGCCGGAGGCGGAATTGCCCCGCCCTTGTCGGTCCGGGCTAAGGAAGCTGCTCCGGTTTGCTCTCAGGAGCTTTTGTTCCCTGCAAGCTCTCGGTACAGCTTTGGAGGACCAGGGCAGAAATGGTGGCCTCCCAATCTCCACCCGGAGGAGCTGAGAACTCGGGGCCCCGCTCCTCAGTGTGCCCCCAGAGAAAAGCAGTCACTCCCGTGTCCCCGGTCTCCGGCCGCACTCCGTGCTCACCCGGCCTGTGACCGAGCGTTGCTATCTCTGGCACCCGACCCCGCGCGGAGTCTCCAAACCCAGCAGATCCCTGCAGTGCGTTCCCGCACCGCTCCTCCCCGGGAAGGAAGGGGAGTCTCCCCGGATCTGCTGCTTGTTGGGTCCCTGCTGGGGGAGCCGTGCCCCGACTGGGCCGCAGATCACAGTTTGTGGCAACCCCGAGCTGAGAGCCCGCGACTCTGCTCCGTATCTGCAGCCGGCTTCCCCGCTCTGATACCTGGGAGCTCTGGCGCACTTAGGCACCCCCGGTCTCTCTGTGACCCCAAGGGTCCTGAGACCACACTGTCCCGGGAGGATTCCACCCCCCGCTTAGCCACTGCAGCGACGTCCCTCAGCGGAGCCAACTTCTAAAAGGTCCGACTTTGTGCTCCGCGGCTCTAGCACTTGCCAGAAGCGCCGGCGGAGGCCCCTCCCCCGCCGTCTATCCTCCCGAATATCGCCTCGGATTCACTTCTCCGCACGCCCTACCTTCCAGAAAGTGGTCGCTTTTCTGTTCAGAGAGTTGCTGCTATTCTTTTCTTCAGTCTCCTGTTGAGTTCGTAGGTGTTCAGAATGGTTTGATCCCTATTCAGCTGAATTCCTGAGACCAGAAGAAATCTAGGTCTCCTACTCCTCCGCCATCTTGCTCCGCCTCTACAAAATATTTTTAAGTAACCAAACAAATGAATAAAGAAAAAGACTTTTAACTATAGAGAACTAACAGTGGTTGCCAGAGCCCAGGTGGATGGGGGCATGTGTGAAATAGGTGATTGGGGATTGAGTACACTTACTGTGATGAGCACTGAGTCATGTATGGAGTTGTTGACTCACTGTATTGGACACCTGAAACCGATATAACACTATGTAAATTATGCTGGCATTAAGACGATTTTCTTTTAAGAGGTACATAGTGAAATATATACTGATAAAAATGTCTAGTATTTGCTTCAAAAAAACTGGGGGTGTATGTTCAAGTTACGGTATAGATGAAGCAAGATTGGGATGTGTTGATAATTGTTGAAGCTGGGTTGAGGAGTCTCTCAGTTTTTGCACGTGTTTGAAAATTGCCCCGAAAATGTACATGTGTGTTTATGGACTGGGGGGAGGGAAGGGGGTGGTAATTGCAAGGGTCTATAGATGAATAAATCTAAGAAATACTACATAATCTTCACATCTTGTCCACCCAGCTTCTGCCCTCCCTCCCAGGGCACCTGGCACACGAACATATTAAAGTCTCCTGGATGTCTGCAGTTAAGAAACTTATGCTTCAATTTGTGTGGGATCCAGAATTTCCAAGATAACCTAGTACCATGCAACAGCTACCAATGTCTTCTAAAATGGGATTTTTGAGGCACTCACTGGAAACTCCACATTAGGAAGTAGCCTACACCTTTAAAATGACCAAATGCCATAATGTGTTGTAGTAACTAAAACATTCCCCTGGAGATGAAAAATAAGATCACTCTGGAGAAGGCTTTAAGGAGGATGTGGAGCTTCAAATGGAAGTGGGAAAAGAGGTAGCCTCAGTTAAGGAAGAGTAGGGGGTAGAGTTTAAATTGACTCTGTCAATCCTGGACTCAGTTTTATGCTGTAGTGAGGCTGATTTTACTTAATTCTTAGATGATGGCCTTCTCTGTTGGTTAGAAGACTTAGAGCTTTTGGTCCCCAGAAGTATTTTGTATGACTGAGTTGATGAAATACTGAAAAGCTGCATGTGTTGGGTGTAGTAATTGGCCCTAAGTGCTGTCTGAAGCAAGACACCAGTGAATTTTCAATTGACTTTAAAGCAGAAATTGTTTACTGTCACTTGATACTAAATGAATCTTTGTAGTGAATTATT
This sequence comes from Zalophus californianus, assembly GCF_009762305.2. Classification (NCBI taxonomy): domain Eukaryota; kingdom Metazoa; phylum Chordata; class Mammalia; order Carnivora; family Otariidae; genus Zalophus; species Zalophus californianus. Next base: position 86,819,340 of record NC_045606.1, read on the forward strand.
AAGGGATGTTGTTTTTATGCATCAGAAAAGTTTTTCAGAGGGACTTGTCATCATGAATTGTTATCAATTGGGACAGGATTATCTTGTATTTTGTGGGATCTAATAAGACATAATTAAGAAACAAGCAGTTGCAGTGTATAATTGAATATAATAAAATCAGATTAAAAAGTGTAATGTAGATTCGGTTATGCTTTGAGTGAAGCCATATCTTAGGTGATTATATGGTGATACACATCTCAAACATTTAATGTGTGATTTTTTTTCCATGCAAACTCAGAATTATGAGGGTTTCTTTTTTTTTTTTATAGTTCATTGGAAGCATTTGTAGATGAATCATCATATACAAAGTGCTCTGCTTAGTAGAATAGGTTTTGACGACCCTGCTCAACTTGTTAGTGTTTATATAGTCTTGGTGATCTCTTCTCCTTAGTTTGGATTTGCACTCATACCTAGAACTTTTTTTTTTTTGAGTGAGAACATGTGGACAGGTACACGCGCACATGTGCAGGACGGCCCCCCCCCCCCCCCCCCCCCGCGGGGGCAGACTCCCCGCTGAGCAGGGAGTCAGGACCCTGGGATCATGACCTGAGCCAAAGGTAGACCCATAACTGACTGAGCCACTCAGGTGCCCCTAGACCTGTCTTTAGTTCCACTTCTGACATGTTTCTGTCAGGCATTTCTTAGGTTGGCTGTTTCACGCTTTAAGGGAAAAGAAAATCTGACTCTCACACTTTGGAAATAAGGACTAAGTAGATCTAATAGTGTAATCTAAAAGCAGTTTGGTAAAGAAAATGGATTCACGTTTTCAAGAATCATGTATGCTCTAGACTTTTTGTTTCTGTGTTGGCATCAGTAACAAAAAGGAATATTCTAGAGAGCTCAATAAGCTAATAGATTTTTTCCTACTTGGAGTGATGGTCTGAAACTAGTTAACCCTTTTGTATTTGGGTTTAAAAATACTCAATTTTTGCCTTATGATAACGTGTTAGCATATTTTGTAAATAAGGAGGACTCCTTGTCTAGTGCTCTTTCCATTATGTGACTAAAAAAATTCATTAGAATTGCCCTAATGGGAGAAGGTGGTACTGGTTGAGAGGTTCAGGTGCCTGATGAGTAAAAATGCAGGGGCTTGGGGACCTCAGGTTTCAGTAAGAGGCCTATTCTGAGTATTTCCCAGAAAGGATATCACTGAGATTTGATTCCTACTGTAGATTGAGCTTTGTAGAGCTGTTAGTTTCCTGATAAGTGATTTTTGGATATGTGGGACCTTACTTAGTTTTTCTGGGTTGTTTGAAGGGATTTACAGTAATTGTTTTGTTAATCTTTATTATTTCTGGAGGAGAGGTCACTGGATACCAACAAGGAATGCCCTTAGTAGACAGTTAAGCGTATTAACCGTTTTCAGATAGCATGACTTAATGGTAATTGTTCTGCAGGTGTCACCAATATTCAGGTGTATTACATTAAATATTTATTATAGTAGGTTAATTAGTTTAGTTATCTGAGGCTGTATTAGGCAGTTAATTCTTGAGGATTTGCTGAGAATCTGTGTTGCTCTGGCTAAGGGAAGTGACCAATAACATCTGCCTTGAGATTTTAGCCAAGCAAAATAATACTGCCTGTGTTTTATAGGGTGGTGTATAAGTCTGCTCGAGCTGCTGTAACAAAACCACAGGTTGGGTGGCTTAAACAGAAATCTATTTTCTCACTGTTCTGGAGGCTAGAAGTCCAAGATCAAGGTACCAGTCAGGGTTGGTTTCTGGCGAGGCCTTTCTTCTTGGCTTGTAGATGGCCACCTTCTTGCTGTGTCCTCAAATGGCCTTTCCTCTGTGAGTGCGTGGAGAGAAAGGGCTCTTTTAATGTCTCTTTCTCTGCTTATAAGGACAGCTATTGTATCTCATATGACCTCCTTTAGAGACCCTAATCTCCAAATAGTGACATTGGGGCTTAGTGCTTCAAAGTAAATTTGGTAGTGGTAGGAGGGTGTCTTAGTGTATAACAGGTGGTACTCTGGAGACTCTCATTACTTTGTTAAAATACCCTAAAATGCTTCCAGAGTGACAGTCTGTCATTACCTATAGGTGATCTTGAGGCTCAGGCTAGAGCCCTGGACAGGTCGTTAATTTTTCACAATTGGTTGGCAGTCTTTCTACGTGCTTTTCTGGCTTAAGATATTTGACAGTCCCCTACTAACCCTCTAATACCAAATACGTGTACTGTCGATGCCCTTCAAAGAATTGCTGTCGGGTCAGCTTGAACTATCAAAGGGCTTGCTGAGAAGAGGAAATTAATGAAACATGATTTGATCAATTTCATTCTATACTTTCCCCAAATTCCATTCTTAGATTAAAATGGGTCATTGGAAAGCTTCGTGCTTGGACTATGTTCAGAGTCACAGTCTCTTGGTCTGAGTTGTGTTTTAATGTTCTGTTCTGGAAGGAACTTACAGGAAATGACCACGTAAAATTTATAGTTTTTAGAAGGTGGTTGAGGTCCTTGTTCACTATATTGTATATTGTCTTCCTTATTTTTTTTAAGTGAAAGATTTCTTTTAGAATTTAGGAGTTGCTTAAAGTTTGCTTTCTCAACAGAGGAATTGGAATCCATCTTTTCGATAATGAGAATGATTTAACTGGCTACATTTCCCTTTTTGCATGGCTAGGAACCTCACAGTTAGATTGAGGGCTCATTTCCTATCAACTGTGTTTGCCCACATGTGCTGCGTACCTGTGTTCTACATTTGTATGGCATCATTTTGTCCTGTATCTCCTTCACTTTCTCATTTGTATTACCTTCCTCATTTGTATTACCTTCATTTTTGTACAAATGGTCTCCGATCTTTTTTAGAAAGAGGTTGGATAGATGTAAAATGGAACTTGAAATATTGTTGAATATTTGCCATTCAGTATTCATTATTAAATACTGGTTGAAAGCTGTCATTCTTTTTTTTTTTTTAAGTTTTTATTTATTTTTCTTTTATTTCTCTATACCCAACGTGGGGTTCGAACTCACTACCCCAAGATCAAGAGTTGCATGCTCTTCCTGCGGAGCCAGCCAGGCGCCCTGAAAGCTGTTATTCTTTTTGCGTGGGTGCTGGTGGCATCAAAGAACACTTAACAGTAAAAGTCCACAAAGCTGTACCTGATCTGGCTCCCAGCTTCTTACCTGACCCCTCTCTATCACTGTCCCCTCTCTTGCTTCTCTGAAGCCACATTGACTTCCTTGCCATTCCTTTTACTTTGAACAGGCCAAACATACCCTGCTTCAGGGCCTGTGCATCTTCTGTTCTTTCTGGAATCTGCTTCCCCAGATAGTGCTGCCTCTCTCCCCTTCATTTTCTAGAAAGCTCTGTTCAAATGCCATCTTTATCTGAGTGGTTTTCTCTGGGCTCCTTTTGTTGTATACTCCTCCTCCTCCTCCCTGACTTCTGTTTTTTTCCATTACTGTTTCTTCCTGGCCGGCATGTGTTGTATATTTCTCTTGCATTTCCTGCTTCCCCCACTGGGATGTAAGCTTCCTGAGGGGAGGGATTGTTTTAATCCTGGCTGTATCTCTAGCTGCTTAGAACCTGCCTGCCAAGTACTAGGTGTCTAATAACAATTTGTTGAATGAACTCAGTAGGGTTGCTGTAACTATTATTTGTCCTTTCCTAGGTATTTTTGAACAGGCCTTGCTTTGTGTGAGATAATTTAGTAGCAATTGTTTCTTAAGGCAGAGGACTGCCCTCCGTGACCTCTTCAGAGCCTGCCTCTTGCTGCTGCTCATTATTTAGCTTTTCCTGAGCACTTTCAATGTGCCAGGCACCGTTAAGAATATAAAGAAAAGGGCTGACCTCAGTTCGTGAGTAAATATCTTCGGGAACTTTCGAATGGGGGTAGGCTTTGGGCTAACAATACTGTGATTCACAGATGATTTATTTGGTTCCTAATAACATGTCAGCGCACACATCAATGGCACTTTGTATTTTACCAGGCACATTCACCTACGTTGCCAGTTGCAACCACCTGGTGAGGCAGGTACTCTTACTATCCTGTCTGGTTGGCAAGGGAAGAAACAGACACAGAAGCTAAGTAACCTGCCCAAGGTTAAAGAGCTTGAAAGTGGCAAACACCTCATGGTTGACACATATGATGAGAGGAGTCAGAAACGTAATGTTATATTCCAGATTGGCAGCGTTTTAGATTCCTGTTCTTTTTGCATCCTCTCATTTGGTCTTTGACTGAAGGTTATTGTTTCTCTTGAGGGATGGGTTGGGATGGGTTACCTTTGGGGTGGCTAACCTTATTTTCATAGGGGTGTGTGTGTGTGTGTGTGTGTGCGCGTGTGTGTTTTATTTGATCTTTTGTCTTTTTAAAGAGTAATATTGACTTTTGTGTGCTTTCCCCCTGTCTGGACTCCATTACTCTGTTAAGTCCAAAGTGAAGGCAAAATTGCTCCATAGAAGGAGTCAGTGATGGTGACTAGTTATTTTCCTTTCAAAACACTTGACCGGCTGGACTGAAATACAGAAGCTGGTGTAAAAAAGGGAAAGTGATAAGTTCAGTTTCAGATCTGTAGTTACTTACCTCGGGTTTAAGGCTTGTGAGTAAGGCTCGCTTGGAGCTGCTGGCTATGAATTCAGTAGAACCAAATGGCATGTGTGCCTACTAGGTGCTGTTAGCAGTAGCTTAACATGTGCACCATGGTCCTTTTAGCCCATTAGGTAAATAAATTCCTTCCTGGGGATTAATTAGTCATGGCTAAAGATGTAGTTCATCATGCAAAATGCCAGAGCTGTCTTAGTGAAAAATTCTTGGTAATCCAGAAATGTCTCTGTGTCTGGCTTAACTAGAATTTAGCATAGGTTTTCGTGTTCCTCCATGAACTTGGCAATAGTTTTTAAATCTTAATGGTTTTGAGATAGGAATGGAGAAAAAAATCTAAATGATTCAGTAACATGAATGCATTTTGGGGTGGCAACTTCAGATCGTTTCTCCTGTGCTCAAGGCTTTCAGTTCATGCTTCTTGTCCAGACTCAAGACTCTTAGAGCACTTAACAGCTTTTTTAGTACTGTCTACATCTCTACTCATCCACTCTTCTCATCACATGTGAGCTGTAGCTTGATGAGCTGAAGGCACAAGAAGTAGGAGTTCATACCATGCATAGTGGAAAAGGCATGGGCTTTGAAGTCAGGTATACGTAGCTTCAAGTCCAGGTCCCATGTTAGCTGTGTGTGTGGGTGAAAGTGACCTTACCTCTCTATTCCTCTGACTCCATCTCACCAGACTTTTTGAGGATTATCTGAGATTATGTGTGCAAAAGAACGACTGCATTCCCTGGCATATAATGGACACTAACTAATACCTTGTGCTTCGCTTTCATTCTCCCTTTCTCAAATGTAGGACCCAAGGATGCATGTACATTTCTGTATTTAGTTTGAAAATTTCCCAACAGATGAGTGAGAGCTGGCTTGTCAGCACTTACTGTCCGGGGGATCTTGGATAATTTTTGGAGTCGGTATTTACAAAAATGCGATGTAATTTTAGACCTGATTATTAAAAATGTAGTGCCTGTATTATAGGGTATAAAAATCTCTTCCTGTGTGGACTGGTCAGACCATATGAGGAGTGTGTTGTGTTCAGTTCTAGTACTACACAGGGGAAGTGTGGGGAAGCTTTTAAGGGCCACACTGCTCAGGTTTGAGGCCTGGCTCTGCTACTTAAAATTTCTGTGCCTCTAATACCCAACTCCGTTTCCTATCTGTAATAAGGGAGGTAATAAAGGTACCTACCTCCTAGGGTTGTTGTCAGGAATAAATGAATTATTAGGCATAAACCACTTAGATTAGCGTCGGGCAAACAGTAAGTTCTATGTGAGTGTTAACCGTTTTGGAAGGGACTTCAGGGGAAGTCCACAAGGATGGTGGGCCGTGTGGGAGCCATGTTGTGGGAGAAACAGTTGAAGCAGTTAGAGATGTTTAACCTGAGAAAGAAGTACTGAGAGCCCTTTATCATTTAAAGAGAAATTGTATGGAAGAAGGGATAGACTCATGTAACCGAAAAAAGGTGCAACTTGGATCAATGGGTAGAAAGTATAAAGAGCCTGATTTTATTTTAATGAAAGGCTTTGAGAGCTGTTCACAATTGCAGTGAATGGCTTTGCGAACTAGTGAGCTTTCCATCTCACAGAGGCTTATTAGAAGGCTGGGGAGAGGTTCCTGACCTGGCTGGCGAGGTGAGCTAGATGACAGGTGTTCTCTTATACCTGGCTCTCAGTTCAGGTCAAGTGACTGGCTTAAAGTAAGATAATTCCACATTGAAATTTGCTGTGTTTTGGTAGCAGGCATGGATACTTTCTCCCTAGACTTCTAGTTTGCTTTTATGGTGTATTGTTCATTTATGGTGCCAATATTTATTGTGGGAGACATTTCGTTTCTGGTCTCAATTTTGCAGAAAAGAAAACAGAGGTCAGGGATAATGCCTGCTGTTGCTTGACACCATGGAGTTCCTGAAGGAACCCAGGGAATTATGGTTCATTATTGTTGGGAGAGCCATTCTCCTTGGGAGTGCTATTTGAAGGTCTTCTGAGCAAAGCACCGACTGCCCTTTGTTTTAGACGGTCTTGTCAAGGATATGTATTTGGATGTTTGGAGGATAGAGATGATGTCTCCCTGTAGAAGAATGGGCAGGCATGTGTCCTGTCCAGTATAAAAGATGGAGTTTTCCACATTCAGGTTCCTCTCTAGTCACTCACAGCATGTACAGGCATAAAGTTGGGTCAAGTTGCCTAACCCTCATGGGACTTGGGGCCAAGGTGAGGGGCTACTGCAGATATGCCGGTGCCCTTGCCTCATGCTGTGCTGTGAGTAAGAAAGTCCTTTGTTTCTGACCCACGAGTTTTGTGTCTTCTGGCAGCATCCATGAAACCCTGGCAGGCTAACTTGTTAGCTTGTGAGTAGGATGCAAATCTCAGACTCTCTACAGTTATTGACGTTGAGGAGTAAGGTGAGTCAGAGAGGTTAAATCTCATGCCCAGTGCCCAATGATCTAGCGTTTGGGGGGGGGCGGGTGATAGAATTTGAATCTTTGTCTCCAGAGGATGTCCTTTGCATGACGTTGTGGAACACTGCTATTGCCCTTGTGGCTCTGACTGCTAGAGCAGTCTGCACCAACCACCACCATTCGTTGAGTGCTGATGATCTCCCAGGCCTTGTTGGATCTCCTTTAATTCTCACCCACGGCCCTATAAGGAAGGTATCCTTATTCTCTACGTTTTGTAGATGAGCAAAATGAGATGGGGCGCCTGGGTGGTTCAGTCGGTTAAGTGTCTGCCTTCGGCCCGGGTCATTATCTCACGGTCCTGGGATCGAGTCCTGCATTGGGCTCCCTGCCCAGCAGGGAGTCTGCTTTTCTCTGTCTCTGCTCATGCTCTCTCTCTGTCTCTCTCAAATAAATAAATAAATAAATAAATAAATAAATAAAATCTTTTAAAAAAAATGCGATGCCATGACCAAGGTCATAGAGGTCCTAAGTGATGGAGTCAGGATTCAAAACGTAGAGGGAGGATGCTAACAGGATCACTCCTAAGGGCTGTCAGGAGGATTCAGCATACGTTCTATAGAGTGCACAGCACTGCTGGTTTCTGGCAGCTGTGGTAAGCCTCTCTCAATATTTGTGGCTATTTTTGTTATCAGTAACCTTGTTGCCTTCCTTTTCTGTAATTAAAAAAAAAAAAAGGATGATTTTGTTCTCTATTTCCAACTAAAGGCAAACTGTCATTCAGCCCAGGTTACATTAAGAGGATGAAATTAAAGGGGCACAAACCTGGCATAGGCTCTTTCCTTATACAAATATTTTCTCTAAAAATGAAAATAGGAGCTAAAACCCCCTATAGGCCCAATTTACTCTCTAATCTTCATTTTAGTAACCCTTTCTATTTCATAAATAACTCCTAATGCGGCAGTAATGTGTTACAGTGACAGCTGATGCCTGAGAAGCTGTCCTCTCTGGGCCTGACATTTTCTTTAATGGTAATTCTTCTAGTTAATGTAAACAACATGAAATGTGTGGCATGTTTCCTTCCACAAATGGTGTTGGAGAGGAAATCCAAGCATTGTAAAGGCGGCAGACTGATCCGGTGTAGCTTTGACAAATCCGTGGCTGTTTGCTGTTAGAAGGGGAAATCAGAGCTAAATACCTGGGAACTCTTCCCTTTGGGACAGTTGATAAATTGGAGGCATTTTCTGATCGTGCTTTAGATTAACAGCTTGGAAGGTTTCAGATTTAAAGAGCAAAGTTATGTATCATAGAAACAATAGAAAGGCATGCTTAGCTCCCTGTACCCAAATACTGCAAGTGAAAATTGGTAGCTCCATCTTTGAAACCATATTCCTCCTAGGTCCTCCACTCTGATTTATTTTATTAGCCAAATACTTGTGCAGTATTTTCTATCTGAAAGTAATCTTGGAGGTAGGTTGTCTGATGTCAGATCACCAGTTGACAGAGGAGGACACAGGATCTGGCATGATAAAGGCCTTCCTTCAAGTCTCGGGGTTCCTAGTATTTTGCCTTCCTGAGTGTATCCCACAACCCTTAGAGGCTTTGCACTTCCCTTCATTATATTTCTTGTCCTGTCCCCCCCCCCCCACCATTTCCTGCTAGAACTGGTCTCTTGGCATCCCTAACACATTTATGAAATTCTTTTTAGAGATTAGATTGATGTCAAAGACTGGCCTGCTGAATCTCTCTCTAAATTGAGAAGGAAGTTTTATATATGATGTGGCTCATGAATTAAGATCTCTTGCTCTAAATGACAGTTGGGGAGAAAACTGTTATACAGTATTTTGCTTGTGAATATCTGGAAGTAGGTATGTGATTGATTCACTGATAGACCATCTCTGAAAGCAGTTCTAATGATGGACTTATAATTGATTGCATCCATCATCAAAAGCCTAAACTACCCCCTCCCTAAATTAAAGATAAATGAAATAAGCTATGCTGAATGTATATAAGCTGACAAATCTGAGGGAATTTAATGAAACTCTAAATTACTGCAGCCAACAGATAAGAGAAAAAGGTTCCTTTGTTACGGGTTAGAACACTAAAAAAAAAAAGAAATCCAAAAAAGATAATAAAAGAAACAATCTGTGGCCCATGTATCAAACTAAGTTATTGAAAGACTTTTTTTTTTTTAAGATTTTATTTATTTGACAGAGAGACAGCAAGAGAGGGAACATAGCAGGGGGAGTGGGAGAGGGAGAGGGAAAAGCAGACTCCCCGTTGAGCAGGGAGCCTGATGCGGGGCTCAATCCCAAGACCTGGGATCATGACCTGAGCCAAAGGCAGACGCTTAACGACTGAGCCACCCAGATGCCCTTTGAAAGACTTTTAATAAGTGTGTCTGTCTCATTCCCTGGTTATTGTTGACTCATATCAATCTTGTTAGTGCTCTTGGATGAATAGTAAAAGTAGGGATTGTCTTGTAGTAAAGCTTGTATTAGTGCTGTTGTGACATATTTTAGAATTGATGTGACCTTATTTCCAGGCTGCTGGGGGCTCTGTACCAAATTTAGTTCACTTAAATGAGCTATTTGGAATGCAGTTCCTCATGTATGAGTAATTTTATCAGTTAGTACACTTTTAGCTTTATATAAAAGACCCAACTGAGGGTGACTTAAGCAGTGGGTATTTGTGATCACCCCTAACGAGAAGTCCTGAGGGAAAGCAGCAGGGTTGGCTGCTCTGGGGGCCCAGTGATTTCAGTGCAGTAGCTTGGCATTTCTCTTGGCTTTCCCTTACGTGATTGTAAGGGGGGTGAAATATTTGAGTATCTTAGCTTTGTTTAACAATACCCAGTGTCCAGGGGTGGGGGTGGGGGGTGGAAAACCCAGTATCCAGCTTCCTGTTAATCTTGCAAGAAAACTACTCCGAGAAGTCTTTAGGTCTCATTGGTCAGACTTATCACTGATAAGGTGAATGGAATTCCTGGGATTCACTCAAGCTAAGTCAGGACCTGACCAGACTCTCGCAGAGTTCACGCTGCCTGCTATCTAATTAAGATTCGTGTGCCAAGGAGAGTGGAGGGAAAGGCTTCTTGGATAGGCAACCAACAAATCCACTTAGATGGGCTCTTGCAGTTTACTAGGAAGGCGGCTTCAGTATTTTGTTAGTCACTTGTTCCATTTCCTCCCTACTTAGTGAGGTGAATGGGCTCGTGTATTAACTCCTCTTTTACTTTTTTTGCTTTTAAATTTGATTGAGCTTGATACAGTCTCTGTCTTCACCAGGACCCTGTCTACCAGTGATGATGTGGAAGACCGAGAGAATGAGAAGGGGCGCCTCGAAGAAGCCTATGAGAAGTGCGACCATGACCTGGATGAGTTGATTGTGCAGCACTACACGGAATTGACGACAGCCATTCGCACGTACCAGAGCATCACAGAGCGCATTACCAACTCCCGAAATAAGATAAAGCAGGTGGGCCTCCTTTTCCTCTTGTGGTTGTTACCCCTGCCGTTAGGCCAGGGCTTGTAGCGTGTAGAGGTGCCATGATAGCGGTGAGCGGCCTTCAGAGGGACTCATAACGACACTTTCTGGGGGCTTGGCAGTGTCTGGAAAGCCTGGCTGAAGAGGATCACGGAGGGCATCGTAGGCTTGCCTCCTCCCTGTGTCTTATCCTTGGCTTCTGCTGCTACTTCTCGTAGCGGTGGGAAGGGATGTGGGGGAGGTGGCCCCAACGGGAGGACATTGGAAAGGGGAGCTGTTCCAGGACTCCAGGGCCTCTTACTATTAGAGGCCCCCATTTCTGTGTATCCAGTGTATTTCATATGCTCCTGTCACACATTGTGCATGTGTGTGTGTCTCTCTGTGTGTGTGTATTGCTGTAACAGTTGAAACATTTTTTGAAATTTCAGCTTTGAGTATGTCCCCTCGTTTGAAGTTGGTTGTGACTTCTCTGCAGTGATTAGACATTCTAGGTAATGATTTTGACAAGGAAATCCAACTTACAAATTACCGAATCATTTATGAATACTGAAATTCTTGAATGCCCTTCCTTAGTTGTGACAAGCATGCAGTAACTTGTTTTGTTATTTTCCTATATTTTGCAGCGATTTCTTGTTCATTCTTTGTTTCTTCCTCTCTTTCTGCTTCTTGCCCGCTTTCTCTTCCTGCCCACCTCCTTTTGTAGTGGATCCTTGAAAAGCTCTTGGTTCTTGGCTACCATGTTTTTACTGCCTAAAGGACAAAGTAGGTTCATAAGGGGTATTTTTGTATTTGGTGAAGGGATGAACTGACCGTTGGGGGCCGTCGCATCATAGTCCTGGGGTCTCTGGCTGTTGTGTTTGGAAGATCAGTCCTTTAATTCCTTTTCGTACCACTCTGCTCACAGTAATTGCTACCACTTAGCACTGCTGCTTTGCCAGGCACGACTGTTCCTCACTCAACAGATTTAGGATTTGGATGCTAGTCTCCCTAACTCTAAGCTCCTCGCTGTGGGTTTTCAGACCTATTTTAGGCAGTAACCGCCCTTCTGAAAATGAGCTATCTCCCCGACATCCTAGTTGCCTCTTGTGTGGGGTTGGGGTGAGAGATGCAGAGCCTCGTGCTTGGTCCCCTCCTTGAAACTCTGCAGCTGCCCCTCCAGCACCTCTGTGTGGCCACGGGGCCGCACAGACCATTAGAAACGCCCTGGCTGCGCTGTGGATCGGGAACTCCTGGGACCGCACCTGCCCGGTAACAGCTATGCTCACAGCTTTCCCACGTGTTCTCTTGTCTGTCTTCTAGACCTTACCTGACAATCTTCTAAGCAGATACTTAAATTATTCTTTGAAAAATGCTGTTGACACACGAGTTTCAGCCTCTAAGAGGACCGTTTGAGAATCAGCAAGCTCTTAACCTTTTTTGAAGCAATTTGATGACCTCTTTACATTGTAGAATTAACTGGGCATTTTCAAAAGGAATACTATAATTCTTTGCCTTTACAGTTGGTGAGTTCATCCTGTGGATTTATCTGTGAAACTAGGTAAAGCTAGAGATCAGTTCAGAGTCAACTGTAGTCCATTTTGACCCAATATACTAAGCTCAAGAGGAGTCAGAAAATGAATGTCTACTGCTGCTGACCTGGCTTTGCCCCGGGTAATCACAGAAAGGGTGAAGGTTTGGTATTTCTCTTTTCTGATTAGTCCGCTTGGCTGAAAGGACTTTGTCCTGATGTCAAGGGAAGCCTGTAGTGGTTTCTGCTTTGACTCCCTATCACTTGGAGTCGATAGCCTCTTTGCCCAGAGAGTGTTGGCTGGTATTGAAAAAGAGTCTCTTCTTGATCATTTCACATCTGTTTTAGCAGCCACAGTCTGTTCGCTGTCCTCATTTTTAATTACGCTAGAATTTTGAGCAAAAGAAAACAAAAAGAAAACTTTGTGTTTATTACATCAGACAGTTGTCAAAGTCAATTTCACCTAATTCTGTTACGAATTAGCTCAATATTGGGAAGAGAAAGGGCTAAAGCTCCTTTCAAAAAAGCCTCTAATAATTGATAAATGGGAGAAGAAAAATGTTGGAGGAAAAATGAAAGTGAATTTATTTTTATTGTATAAATGGACAGTTTTGTACTGCGAAAGGCCATTTCTTATCACCAAGGAAACACTGATGTTTTCTTACTTGACTTTCCCTATCATTTTTGGTTTTTAATTGCGCTTTGGATTATATACACAATATAGGTGTGTATAGTTATGTATATTTTAAAATAGAAATGGGGATGATTGAATCATCATGGGGCTATATTATTTCACATCCAGCAAGATAGTGAGAATGTGCAGATGTGAGTCGAAATTTTCTTTCTGCTCTCTGCCAAAAGAATGTAATGAGGATTCATTCAACAAATATCTGTGGAGTGCTAGCCATGTGCCTGGTTCTGTTTTCATTGCTGGGGTTGTACCCACGGAAAACACCTATCCCTGTCCTCATGGAACTGATGTAAACAAAGTAGGTGATATTTAACCACACGGATTGAGTCTCTGTGTGAAGTGTCTGTTTTGTGCTGAGCATTGCTCGAGGCTCTGGGGTATAGAAGTGAATAAAACAAATTCTTGGCCTTGTGGAGTTTACATTCTGGTTTATATTCTAGTCAAGGGAAACCCACCATAAATTAGTACAATGTGGTAATAACAGATGGTAAGAAGTGCTGTGCCTTCCAAACCAAAAGCAAGGAAGGGAGAATCGTGAGTTGCTGCTTAAATGGATTGGTCAGGGAAGGCTTGACTGAGGTGACGTTTGAGCCAGCACTTGAAGGAAGTGAGAGTCAAGAGTAGCTCCTCAGGAAGAAGGAATGGCAGGTGCAGAAAGGTCCTAAAGCAAGAACATGACTGGAATTTGGGGGAAGCAGCAAGGAGGCCAGTGGGGCTGGAGCAAAATGGGATGGGGAAAGGGGAGAGTGGCTGGAGAGACAGCTGGTGGATGAGGTGCAGTGTGGTGGGTCAGGTCACATGGGGGTTTGGTGACTGTAAGGACTTGTTTCATAACTCAAGTATGGTGGGAATCCGTTGTAATAAGCTTTTGAACACAAGAATGGCATGATACAACATTTTAAAAGGCCTACTCTAGCTGCTATACTGAGTAGATTTTAGTGGGGACCAAGGCAGATGAAGACGTTCATGTTTATGCGTTTAGAGCTTGAGAACACAGAACTGTTGACATTTCCCATTATGATCATAGTTTCATATATGGATTTACATTGGTAGAATCTAAGTCCTTGGGGATAATGAGATGACAGATAGAGTTGACTCTTTTCCCAGATAGGTCTGTTGGGAATTTTTTTCTAGATTAAAAAAAATAGATGTAAATAAAAGTGTGTATGATTGATCAGGTCAAGTAATGTGGATAATCGGAATACTTAGGCTATCCTATTACTGTTGAATACATATCGATATCAGTCAGAATGCCATGTTACTGCACTAGAAAACCTCAGAATCCATAGGTTCTGCCAGTCTCCTAATAATGACTGTTAGAGCAGCACCACCAAAATAGATGGATATGAATGGGTACAAGCTGGGGACTTGGGTGGCACAGGTCATACTTGCTGGTCTTTGAATTGGCGTGTTTGCTCTGTGCTGTAGGGGGTGGATGAGAGGACGTCAGATTTCTTTAAAGACACTAAGTAACTGTCTCGTGTTTATCCCAGGAGCTGGTAGGTTGAAGGGAAAACATACTTGTCTCTGTTGTGAAGAATGTGCGCACTTTACATTTCACCCCAATTTCAGCTGCCCCGTTGGTACTAGATCAAGCCCTTAACTCATTTTTTTTTTTTTTGCCTGTAATTAGAAATAACTATATGTGATTATTCAAATGAAGTTGTTAAGGGCTTAATCCTTGAGTAGTGCAACATTCATTACTTAACATTTAAAATAATTTTGTGGCTTTTATATGAAAATATGCCTTGAGAGACAGAATAAGAACAAAGAATAACCTTAATACAAAAAAATGTCACAGTAGAGCAACATGGATGTGGTAGGAAATTATTTACAGCCCAGATGTAAGATGGAAAAATCCTGGCTGCTTCTATGAGAAAGGGAGAAAAGCCTAGAAAGGGACATGCTAAACAGTGGGCAATAATGTGGTAGCATGATTTAAAATCTAGGCAGTAGAGTGCATGAAGGCAGTCACAAGAACTATGAGGTAGTGTTTCCGTTAAATTTAACTGTATCCATATTTGTGTACTATATGCAACTTAAAGAAGTATTGCCCTTGGAAAGGGTTCAGTGGAGCCTCTCAGACAATTTAAGACCTTAGAATGGCAGCTAAAAAAACAAAAACAAAACAAAAACAAAACGAAGGGAACAAAAGCGTGGGAATAAAAGTTTGAGGGTAATTTAAAAGTGATCGGTTGTTCTAAAGGGCTTTAAAACAGAACAGTGAGTAGTGTTTCTGCACATCATTCCTTCCAAGCACTTTGTATAAGACTTTGGAAAAAAATGGGTTTGGACACATGTCAGGAGAATACCCATGAACATGTTTGTATATAGATTTATTTTTAACTACAGAAGAGAAAATAAATTTTGTACTTTTAGAATTAAGAATAACGTTGACTGTTATGCTAATTTCATTTACCATCCCTTGCTTATGGGGAACTTTGTAGACTATTTCTAGTCTGTAGTTTCAGTGGGGTGCTTGCATATCTGTTGTGCCTTATTACAGATACTATGCACGCCCAAAGGCATTCCCTCCGCCCATTATCCTTGAACAAAATCAGAAAAGCTTTGAATATGATGACGTGAAGCCTGGATCCATCAGCCTCTCTTACATATATCTGTTCCTCTTCTCACAAAGGCGACCATGTTGTTACTCGGAGGCCCTGGGTCGTTTTCCTCTCTCTATCGGCCCCAAGGCAGGGTTGCAGATAGCTCTTTTTCTCTGCTTTCTGTATCATCTTGCATACCCCCTTGCAATAACCTCTTGGGGCCTGTTAACCTTATTTTCTCTTTTTCTAATAGGCTTTAATTAGACTGGCTGGAGGTGCTTGTATATTGAAACTGAAATTCTTGCTGTGGCTGCATGGGTGGTTAGGAGCAACTGTGAAGTTACTAGAAGTCTAAGGAAGCAAAGGAAACGTGTTTGAAGAAGGATTTCTGTACTTGGGTTTCGATGTCTTGATTTGAATAGCTTGACTCTATGGATTTATTTCAGGAACAAACAGTAACATAAGTTTTCAATCTTAATGATCCTGATAAATTCAGTAGAATGGAATTAAAATGCTGTCACCACATCGAGAAATAAAAGTTTAAATGTAACTTGCTACCGTTCTCACATTTTAGATGTTGTTATTCATTGATGGCTACAGTGCGGTTTCTCTCTTCCCTGTATAAAAAGCATTTATTGAGCTATAATTTACCTGCAATAGAAGCAGTATTTTTGAGTATAGTTCAATGAGTTTTGGCAAATGTACCTATCCTTGAATGTATTCCCATCTACCCCAGAGAGTTCCCCCCTGCTTCCTTGGAGTCAGAATTCTGTGTTCCCCCTCCCTCCTGCCTACCCCCCCTCCACATCCTGCTTCAAACAACTGCTGATTTGAATCCCATCACTATAGATTATTTTAAAAAATTTTTCATGTTCTAGAACTAAAGTATGTACTTTTTTGTACCTGGCTTCATTTGTTCAGCAAAATGTTTCTGAGATTCTTAGTATTTCTTCTTTTTTATTGCTGAGTAGTATTCCTCCTGCTGCTCAAGTTTTAAAATAACATTTCTTCATAACTGTGACTTTCTAATCAAAAAGTTGAAGCCCCAGGGCAATCTAATATTAAAAGTTCTTGTAGCTTCTTATGTCTGCAGCTTTGGCTAATAACTTAGTTTAGGGAATAATTTTGGTGATGTTCATTTTCCACACAACCTGATGCCATCCCCCCCACCCCTAAACACAGACAGAAATTCTACCTTCCTTTTCAGTTTTCCTCCATGTTAGTAGGCAAAAAGGAGAAGTGAGCTGACTACATAGTATACATCCTAGTGTGAAATGCCAGAACAGTCTTTTTTTCCAATCAGAAAGGAGTTTGCCAAGCTCTACTGACACTCATTAAGTTTATCCCTCCCTCTCTTGATCAAGAGCCTAGTTGGGTGTTGCATGACATAAACTTTATTTTAACAATTTCTATAGTAAGCATTAAACAAAAGAAAAATCTGAGAATTGCAGAACCAAGGTGAGAGGAGTAGAATATCAGAAATCAAATTCTAACAGATTTTAAGTAAGGTTTAGGAGAGAATGGATTTAATAGCTGGAGTTCCTAGCCCAGAGACCAAGAACTCCCAAGAGGATCTGGGAACAGTAGCCTTGAGAAATATGTTTAAAAAGTCCGATAGTGGTCATTAAGAGATACACAAGTTGTAGGGATGAAGAGTAGAGCATGGGGAATATAGTCAATAATATTGTAACAACTTTGTATGGTGACAGATGACTGCATTTAATCATGGTGAGCATTTTATAATGTATATGATTGTCCTATCACTGTGTTGTATACCTGAAACCAATACTATATGTCAACTATACTTCAATTAAAAATTTAAATAAAGTCAAAACTGTAAGTGGTGACAAAAACCAGTACTTCCTACCTCATCCTTCCGCAATCCCAACTGCCAAACTTCAGAGGCACTGACTTTTACTCTTAGTAAAATGCTTGTACTGTTCTTGATTTTTCTATCTTAGACATGGTGTAGGAGCTTCCAGCTATGGAAGATGAGGATTTAGGTCCCTCTCCCACTCTTTCCCCTACCCCACTTCATCTTCTTCCCTCAACCTCGGTCTCTCTGGGTGTATCCTAGTTTTTGGTTAAATAGATAGCGCTTATTTTATTAAGACTACGTAAATATTTACCTCTAAGCCATCCAGCATACTATTTGTGCTTCTGCAATTTCGTTGCTGCTGTTTTCCTTGCAAGTACTGATTGAATGTTCCTATCGCCTTTCTCCTGCATCGGTTTTCCCCTTTCCTGGATCCCGTGTTTCCTATCTTCTGTTTTTCTCTTGTGGTGATGGAGCGCGTTCTTTACTAGCTTGCTGAGATACGGTGCCTATAAGGTTTGTTTGTTTGTTTATTTTTGAGAGTTATATATCTGAAAATGTCTTTTATTATACTTGTATTATACCTCATACTTGATTGATAGTTTTTCTGGGAAATAATTCTCTCTTAGGATTTTGAAGCTATATTATTCCTTTGTCTTGTGGCTTTTAGTGTTGCTGTTGAGAAAAGTCTGATGCATTCTGATTCACAGCTCTTTGTATGGATTTTGTCCCTCCCCCCACCCCCCTTGAAAGCTTTTAAGATTGTCTCTTTATCCCTGTGTTCTCACGTGTCAGGATAATGTGCCCTGGCTTGGGTCTTTTCTCCATTTTCTTGAACACTTGGTGTGCTTTTTCAATCTAAAAACACATGTCTTCTGGGACATTTTCTTTTATTATTTTATTGGTATTTTTCTCCACTCCATTTGTCTCATTTTTCCTCCCCTAGAACTCCTATTTGGCAAATAGTGGACTTCTTGGATCAATCCCCTCATTTTCTTTTATCTTCTCTCTCTTGTTTTTGTTTTATTCTCTGGCGATTTCCTCAAGGGTAGCTTCTAGCCTTTATGTTGGATTTTTTTTCCTATCCTATTTTAATTTCCAAGAGTAGTTTTGATTGTTTTTTTTTTTAATAGCATCCTATTCTTGTTTCATTGATGTAGTGCTTTCTCCTATTTTCCTAAGGATATTAATTATAGTTTTTTTTTAAAGATTTTATTTATTTATTTGAGAGAGAGAGAGAGAGAGAAACAGCGTGAGAGGGGAGAAGGTCAGAGGGAGAGGCAGGCTCCCCGCTGAGCCGGGAGCCCGACGCAGGACTCGATCCCAGGACTCCGGGATCATGACCTGAGCCGAAGGCAGTTGCTTAACCAACTGAGCCACCCAGGCGCCCCTATTAATTATAGTTTTAAAAAACTTCTGTTTCCTGCATAGTGCTTGTCCCATTCCCCCCCCCCCCCCGCACTTTTTTCTCTTTGTTTGTTTTGATGCCTGACTTTGCCGATTCCAGGCTTTCCTTGGCTGGCTGGTGATCCTTGGCTAACCATCTGGAAGAGGGGGGCGGTACAAAGCTGATTGGGAGCTCAGAGCGTGTTGTGGGCCTTGTCTGGTGATGAGTGGGCAGGGACCCAGCAGTTTCCTTGGTGAAACCTCAGATGCCACTAACTCTAGGACTTTTTGCCTGGTCACCTTTCCCAGGGAAAGCCCTACATTTCCTGTGTTGGAGCTAAAAATCAAGCTGAGTACATTTAGAGGCAACCCTAGCGGGAGGCTGAGGGTCTGAAGGGGACTGAAGGTTTTACTGTTTCACAGGCCCACTTTGATCTCATCCTTGTGTTTGCTGCCCCGTGCCTCACACTCTCGCCTCAGCCCGGATCCTTTCTGATCTTCAGTTCCTAAACCTTCTATTTGGCCAGTGTTTGGGGGGGGTGGGAATTAATTTCCCATCTCTGTGGTTTGATGAGGATCCAGGGCTCCAAATACACCTTATGGAAGGTGTGAGCCCTGTATTCCTGCCTTCAGTGTTCTTGGTGTCCTCCTGTCAGTGGTAGCAAACCCCACTTCATGCTGAGACTTCCAGATTGCTGTCCTCTGCTAAATTACCCATGTTCTGCTTTCTTGCCGACTTCAAAGGTTTTGTTACCATCTCTTAGATGCCATTCTCTTCTCTCTGTTCTCTTTTCTAGGTGCTTTATGCTTAGCAGAACTTTTTTTTTTTTTTTTTATTCACTTTGGGAGTGCAGGAAGGAATGGAGGTAATTAGGACCATCTTCAATAGATTTTCAAAGGGGTCCGTGACTCCCCCCAAAGCTAGTAATCATTCCATTGTGCTTATCAAGAGAGATTACAAAGTCTCCTTAGTTAGGCTTCTTTTTACATTGGAGAGTTTCTTAAAAGTAGGATTAGGTATTGCCTTAAAGTTATAGCAATAGAGTAGATGCTTTCTTAAGAAATGTTCTGATCTTAGTATTCAATCTTTATATTTTCCATGTGTGTTGGAAAACTGCTGAAATTTATTTTCATAATCACCAGAAGCATAATATTTGTGAGTCTGTGCACCACCACACCAAATCTTATAGAAGAAAGATTTTCAATGGTCAAAAATATGGTAGACTTCCTAGGGTAATGGAAATGTCCTATATTTGATGGTTTGGATTATATAGATGTCTTACATTTGCTAAAATTCATCAGCTGGCATACCTGACATGTATTCATAAACTTTACCTAAAACAAAACACAAAATAGCTGCTCTCTTTCTCTTAAAAAAAAAAATAGTTAGGGGGTTGTGCCTGGGTGGCTCAGTCGGTTAAGCATCCTCCTTCTTGATTTTGGCTCATGTTGTGATCTCAGGGTAGTGAGATTGAGCCCTGGGCATAGAGCCTGATTAAGATTCTGGGCATGGAGCCTGCTTAAGATTCTTGCTTTCCCTGTCCCCTGCCACACCCCCCCTTCTCTCTCTGTAAAAACAAGAAAAACCCATAAACAAATACTAAATTCTAATTGAAATAAAAATACATGTAAGGAATGTCAAAAGTATATGAGAGTAGCTCTGTGAATTGTGAAAGGTCATGATTCTTTTTATTTCATGTCATAAAAATTGAAAAGTCTTAATTATGAATATGAAAATGTGCTCCTCAGATTCATTATGACTACCCCTCCCCGCTCCTCCTCCTCCTGTTTTGTCGAGTTATGCCCCACCGGTTACCAAACTGCAGATCTATGAGAATGTTTGAAACTATCTTATTTAATATCTAAAAATCCTTGGTATGTCCCAGTTCCTCTTATTTTGAGATTATCTCTAAATGTGTCTACTCTTTTCTGGAAAGTGGGCTTATGTTCATGTCATTTGAGATGAAGGTACAGTTCCTTGGCTCTACACTTGAGCTGACTTATAGATGTAGGATTGTCCAAGTGACTTATCAGCTGAATAAGAAAATGCAGAGAAGAACGGGCAAGGAATAAGAGCATGGGCTCTATCAGTCATTCTCTTTTAGATACTTTAACATCAGTGGGTAGATATTTTAACATATTTTCAGAGCTCTCTGTGTCCTAAGTCCCTTTTTCTAGATTGACTCAAAGGTAGGTTAGGAGCAGTTTACTCATTTCACAGGAGAGCAAAATACACACAGAGGTGGAGACCCGTCCAGGTGATTCAGTGTCAGGACCAGGATTAGAATTTTGCAAGCCAACCAACCATGGGAATAAGTGGGAGGGGGAGTGAGGAACGGTTTACTTCTAGTGACACTAACGAAGACAACTAACTAGATTACAGGTTTGGGATGGCAAGACTTTGGACTGACTTAAGATCGAATCTGTTTTATTGTAGGTAAAAGAGAATCTGCTCTCGTGCAAGATGCTGTTGCACTGCAAAAGGGATGAGCTTCGGAAATTGTGGATTGAAGGAATTGAACATAAGCATGTCCTGAACCTGCTGGACGAGATTGAGAATATCAAGCAAGTGCCTCAAAAGCTGGAACAGTGCATGGCGAGCAAGCACTATCTCAATGCCACGGACATGCTGGTGAGAGGTCATTTCCACTCAGCTGGGGGAGCCCTCGCTCTTGTTCCCGGAATGCTAGCTTTTGTGGAGCACATTACAAACTGCCCTCTTGGGGTTCACGAGCCCTTGCAGGTGAAGCCTCATGGGCTCCCTTCCTAGTTCCAGTGTTGGAAATGGTAGGCGATTATTTATGTATTGTCTGCCTTTGGAACAATGGCAAGTCATATAATGGTAAAAAAAAAAAAAACAACCCAGTACCTCAGTCACTTTGGCATGGTAATGAGAGGTGTTTGAGTTTCCGAGGAAGATGGCTAATGAGTCCCATTTTATTTTATTTATTTACTGATTTTTTTTTTTTTTTTTTTTTAAAGGAGGCTCCATGCCCAGTGTGGGGCTTGAACTCACAACCCTGGATCAAGAGCTGTGTGCTTTACTGACTGAGCCAGCTAGGCTCCCCTAATGAATCCCATTTTAAAGAATGAAATCTGCATGAGAGACAACTTTAGGAGGTTGATAGACTTGATGTTCCTCAAGTTCTTTGAAGGGATTGTTATGTGAGGGCTTGGGTTTTTTTTTCCTTTAAATTGATGAGAAAGAAAATGATTCTGGAGCAATAATTCTGGAAGGGACTTTGTTAAGCAAGAGTACTCTGCAGCCTGGCCTTTAGCCTCAGGCCATTCTGTTACTTTTATTTTTATTTATTTATTTATTTATTTATTTATTTTTTATTATTATGTTATGTTACTCACCATACATTACATCATTAGTTTTTGATGATACTTTTATTTTTTTAACGAAAGCTCTACACCCAGCATGAGGCTTGAACTCAAAACCCTGAGATCAAGAGTCAGGTGCTCTGCTGAGTGAGCCAGCGGGCTGCCCCCATTCTGTTACTTTTTGAATTAGAAACATATTCCGAGAATATGTTAAAAGGACAGGAGTATGTGTGCAATGCCACCCATATGTTCCTTCTGCCCCTTGTCTTCGGTGTTCTCCTGTAGACTGTTTCTTCCACCTGTGGGTGGGGTTTGGGCGTTTGGGAGAGAAGAAGGGGTGTGGGCTGTGACCTGTAGCTTTCAAACTTTGCAGAGGAAAATTTTTTAATTAAAAAATATGGGAGTAGGGTCTAGGTTGGGTCAGCTTGTGTACTCTGATTGTCAGTTCCAATTAAAATTAGGTGGTTGGGGGGAGAGGGGATCTGGGGAGTGGGGTGGGAAGGAAGAGCAGTCACCTCCAGAAAGAGGCGAGTATATGAGTTATGTTTTCCAGAAGTTCCCTTCCCCCCCATTTGTTGTTTTTATATTCTGGATACTAATCTTTTGTCAGCTGTGTTTGAAATATCTTCTCCTAGTTGGTGGTACATCTTTTTACTCTGTTTAGGAAGGCTTTTGTTACAAAGAAGTATTAAAATTTAATGCAATAAAATTTTTTTCCTTTATCCAGGTTTTTTTTTTAGAATAATCATTTTATTTTCAGTTTTTTTCAATTTTTTGAGAGAGAGGGAGCATGAGTGGTAGGGGGAGGGGTAGAGGGAAAGGGAGAGGGAGAGAGAGACTCTTAAGCAGGCTCCACGCCCAGTGCAGAGCCCTGAGATCATGACCTGAGCGGAAATCAAGAGTTGGACGCTTAACTGACTGAGCCACCCAGGTGCTCCATATCCAATTTTTATTTCAAGAATTTTTTTTTTCTATCCCAGTGTCATATAGAGAATCTACTATGTCTTTTTTGAGCTGTTTGGAATCTGTTTCCATATATGGATGAACTAGGGATCTAATTTTATCTTCTGTATAAATAGCCACATGGCTCAGACCATTTGCTGAATTTATTTCCTCCTGACTTCTGATGCCATCTTGGTCACATACCAAGTTTTCATGTATGCATGGGTCTGCCCCTGAGCTCTTTGTTTTGTTCAATTGGTCTTGTTTTTATCTGCACTGAAACCATGCTGTTTTAATTACTATTATTTTATGATATATCTTGATGATAGCAGGTGGAGACGTTCCCTCACCTTGCTTTTCAGAATTATATGTGCTATTCTTGGCCAGTTACTCTTCCATATGAATTTTAGTATCAACTTGTCACATTCCTCAAAAAGTGTCATGAGATTGATTCACTTTGTAAGAATTTCATCTTTGTACTATTGAGTCTTTTCAGTGAGTAGGTCTCATTTATTGATGTCTTCATTTATGTTCCATATAATAATACTTAGTAATGTATTGCTTAGAGGTATTAAATATATTATTTCTTGCTTTTGCCTTTTTTAGAACAGTGGCTTTTTATTAATGACAACTTCTAGTTATTTGTTGCTGATGTCGGGATGTGATAGATGTTGTTTAATTGATCGTATTTCCCTGAACCTAATCCCAATCCTGTCTGCCTGGAAAATGATGATTTATTCTTTAAGGCTTGGCTCAAATTTCATTAGCTCTCTGAATGTCCCAGGTGATTAGCTGCTTTTCTCTTTTCAAAAAAAAAATGAGGTATTGTTTTTATTGTGGGAAGAATAGTTAGCCTGAGTAGGTGCTTTTTCTGTTTGTTTCCATAAGCTGCATGTACTTCCTTGTAATACAGTTGCTTTTGTTTGTATGGTAGGTCATTGAGGGCAAGGGCTATATCTTATTTTTGTCTGCCCTGTTCTTAGCATAGTGCGCCTCATCTAGTTAGGGTTCACAGATCATTAGCCAAATGGGTAACTATGGGAAAGACTTTAATATACTAAACAGATAATAGGGTGTTTCCTCTCTAGGGGCTCTGGTCTGATTTTTCTCTGGTTTCAGTGTTTGTTAATGGCAAGTTTCTCTAGTTTCCAACCTTTCCTTTTTGCAATATTTAAATGAACAACAAACAATAATTGCAATAACAGCTAATACGTATTGAGTTTTCATTATGTTCTGTTACTACTTCAAATCTGTTACACTTGTTTAACACATTTAATTCTTGCAATGACTCTATGAGAGAGAGCTTTCTGATATGACCCCTATTTTCCAGACGAGGTAGTTGCTTTGCATGATCCGAGGAGTTGGCTTATCCTAATATACAGTGACGATTTCATGAAGGTAGGATTCAAGGTGTGCTTAAAAGGTTGGACATTTCCTTCAATTTGGCCTTTTGTATATGAGTGAATAGTAAGGTCTATAATTGCTCTTTCATTGGACTTCCTATAAAAAAAAAAATCACATTTCCTTTCCCCATGGTTGTGTGCTATTAGAAGTAAAATCTACTTAAGGCATCTCAAGGGTCCAAATGAAAAATCTGCTAAAAGACATCAGAGGAAAGTGAAGACAAAAACTCGAGTCTTCGAGGGGGCGCCTGGGTGGCTCAGTCGTTAAGCGTCTGCCTTCGGCTCAGGTCGTGATCCCAGGGTCCTGGGATCGAGCCCCGCATCGGGGTCCCTGTTCAGCAGGGAGCCTGTTTCTCCCTCTCCCACTCTCCCTACTTGTGTTCCCTCTCTCGCTATGTCTCTGTCAAATAAATAAGTAAAATCTTTAAAAGAACAAAAAAACAAAAAAAACCCTCGAGTCTTCCAATACTCTCCAATTTCCCTGGATTTGTTTATCAAAAGATTTTTCATTTTCATTTTCCATTGTAAGGCAGGTGCAGATGGCCAGTAATTTAATCCCTACTCAGGTTCATAAATCCAGAGTAAATAAATCAGTGGTGACCCATGGCTCTTGTCAGCTCCTGCAGTTCCTGCTTCACCCTCACACTGCTCTGATAGCTATAGACTTGGCTTCTAGATGGGATATTTATTTCCTCTTTTGATATGATAACCTGAGTATTGCATACAATAATTAAATTGTCATGACAGGGAATGTCCGCAGATAGGCATGGCCTTTTGTTTCCTTCTTCAAGGTAAACAGCTGCTGTTAGCTTATGAAAAGCTAAAAGTGGTCCAACAAGAAGCCTGTATCCGTCACATTGAAATCAGAGACTTGATTAATATTGTAGCCTGTAGCTTTGTGATATGTAGGGTTTAAATTAGACCTTCGCAGTCATTGCGCTGGGTTGATGCAAGCACACTAAGGACATAATTTCTGGTTGCTGCATCACATTTCTGCAGTCTGTCCTTTGTATTGCACTCACATTAATTGAAGTAATTTTGCCAGTGAAGCGTGTTTCAAACCTCTGCATTTAAATTGAAATTTTAATTCCCTTATTGTCTTGGAAAGACGGCTGAAGATGCCTTGTTACAGGTTTCATTATCACTCAAAACACTCCAGCTGCTGGTTCTAATGTACAATGATTAATTCTGGGAAGAATTATTAATATAAGAAGAGCAGCTTCTTCCCAGTGGCATGAGCTAACCAGGAAGGGTTTTGATGATAGTTAATATTTTTATGAACTTTTTTAAAGGAAAATTTATGGGGAAGTCTGCATCGGACTAAAACTACACAGATGCGCTTTGAAAACCACTTACACAGGTTCCGGTTTATCAACCCATAGAAGTCCATTCATAAATGCGTTCTCTCAGTGGAAAGCAAGCCAGTGCGAGCAGCTTTGAAGCACTTTGGCTGACGGTCACAGGGCCTGTTGCTAAATTGGTTCATTCCTAAGTCTTCCTGAGATGGTTGAGAATTTGAATGTCTCTTACTCATTTGTTTACATTTTTTAAAAAAAAAGTCCTAGCTGTATAGTCTGTATAGTGAGATAAGGGTTATTATAATAATAACTAATACTTACGTAGTTGCCTTCTTCCCAGGGAATCCCAGATATTCCCTGAGAGAATGGTGTGGTGGAAATACATCTCACACGGTGAAAATGTGACCACAACTGGCAGAGAGGGAGTAAGGCAGCTTCTTAGGGGCATAGTTTCTAAGCTCCTATAATAAAACACATCTGTAGTATTTTCAGCTCACAAGATCCTTTGCATTTGTTGGATAACAGTCAAGGTTGTGAATGTCAGCATGGGTCTTAGCGTGGGTCAGATGGACCTGTGCTCGAATCCCGGCTTTGACTTTTACCAGCTGAGTGACTTGGGGCTAATGATTCAGTTTGACTCTGCTGAAAGTTGGAGTTGAGAATTACATGTACTCCCAAGGGTGGTGGAAGGGATTAAATGAGATACTAAGCTATTTATGTAAAGTCCACACAGTATACACAGTAAGTGCTTAGAAATGTTTATAATGAATTGATTAACTGATACTATAAGAAGGGTATGGTGATTGCTCCCATGTTACAATTTCAAAAACTGGTCAGAGGTGGTCTTGCTTTGAGCTGATAGAGTTGAAGTAGGGCTGGCTAGGTTAAGCATTATTGATTCCTTCTTCCCTCAGATGGACATCTATCTGAATGAAAGACTACCCCACACTTTATTATTTTTTTTAAAGATTTTATTTACTTATTTGACAGAAACACACAGAGAGAGGGAACACAAGCAGGGGGAATGGGAGAAGCAGACTTCCCGTGGACCAGGGATCCCGATGTGGGTCTTGATCCCAGGATCCTGGGATCACGACCTGAGCCAAAGACAGACACTTAACCGACTGAGCCACCCAGGCGGCCCTACCCCACACTTTATACAATGGAGTTCCTGCAGGAAGAGATGAGATTTTTGTCCAAAAACAAGTCTAGTCTGATCTAACACATGCACAGAAAGGTGATCAGGACCCCAAAGTTCTTTGCCATATATTTGGGATTTGACATGGACAAATTTCAGATTCTGTACCCATCACCTTTTTGGCCTACTTTAAGTATATGTTCATAGGGTGCCTACTGTCTAATTATAAGCGATGCAATTCGTCAGTAAACTGCCTAGGATCAGTTTGTTGCAAAATCTACTCTTAGGTAACTAAATGTATTTTTCTGCTAGTATTGTAATTGGATATAAGCCAGTTCACTATTGGAGGGTGCTTATCAATAATGTTGATTTTAGTGTTATAAAGTAGCTGATGTTAAGCTATTCTTTCTGTCAGTGCTTAGGTGGCAGGACCAGTGGAGCAGTGAGATTGTTCCTTTTGCTGCCATTAAAACTGTGTCATTAGCAAACAGACGAATTCTTTCCTCAGACTGTGGGCAGGGAAGGGGTGATCGTGCATCCACTATCAAATGATTAAGGTACAAGAAAGAAAAAGGGGCCCAAAGTGCACATCCCTTTCATCTGGCCTGAGAGTTTCTAAGATCTCACAGGACTATTTTTTCTCATTATGACTGTGGGAATGGTATTGAGGTGAAAGCTCTATAAATATCGAGAGCTGGAACATTCTAGTGAACTTATTTGACTTAACCTTACAGTGGTAAGTGACTGCAAAAATGTTTCAATATTCCATATAGATTTCTGTACACGTGATAAAAAATATATCCGTGATCAATAATGAAATAGCCACCATTAAGCCCATCTGTTTCTGGTGTAATATATTGATTTGAAAGACCAGTGCCAATATTCTATACTAATAATAGGGAAGAATTGGGCACATGTTTTGATAGACTTACAAAGAATGGGTTGGTGCCATTGTTGATCACTTGTGTTGTTGGTATACATATCTGAATGTGGCCTTAGCCTTGAAGGAGCTCACATGCTAATAAGGAGAGACAGATGAACAAGTAGTGTCTTGTATCAGGATGAGCATGACAAGAAATGGGGACCAGGACTATTGGGGATGGGGTGGGGTAGTATGGTTGGCTGTTTAAATAAGGTGGTCAGCTGAAGCTGCTTCGAACTGTATTTGAGACCCCTTCATTCCCTCAAACACTCAATCTTTTCAGAGAGGTTTAGGAAGAGCTGAAAACAAATTTATTAAACGAGAAACCTTGGTGTTTGTCTAAAATTAAATGAGTAGCCTTAGTGTGGCAGCTTCATTTTACTCCTGGAGAGTAAAAGTACAGGGCTTATAAACTGTTTTTGTTGCTGCTCAATGCCCTTTTTTTAGTATTTGTTTTTGAGGGCTAGGGTTTCTAAAAGCCACACTGATAGGCACCGGGTTATTGTATTAACTTTCTTTCCCTTTTAATTTGCTGTTTTATCTGCTCTTATTTGTCTGTTTTATTTTAAAGCAGTTAGAAATTCTGTTAGATTGCACTAAACCTCATAAGGTTCAGCAGTTTTCAGTTGGCTCGCTTGGCTGTAGGACAGTGATTCCCAAACTGCACATTAGGGACTCCTTCAAGAATTCTAAAGCCCAGGTCGTACCCTACACTGATGACATTGAAATCTGTGGTGGTGGGACACTAGCTTCGGTAATTTGACGTTCTCCAGGTGATTCCAACGTACAGATAAATTTGGAGCCGTAGATTTAGGGTATAGCCTATCTGTGCTGTGCAACAGAGTAAAACTAATTGTCCTCGACTCCATTTAACACCAGCTCTAAGGAGTTAGAAACCACTTATTTGCATATGACAGACATCACAGGGTGGTTGATACTCACGTTTATGTAGAAATGTTGTAGTTTGAAGTTGCTTTGTTGCCATCCTCTGTTGTGGATTTTGGATTGAGCTGACGAGTATTTGGCTCTTACTCTGGAATTATAGCCTGATGATTTGGTCAATAGGAGCATTGTTAAATGGTTAAATCAGATGCTGTGCAGGTTTGGGCTGACTTGAACTCTTTAGGGCTCCCCATTGGTGCTCTAATTCCTGCATTCTTACTGTGGTTTCTTATCTGGCATCGCTGGGATTTCGTGGGTTGAAATTGGGGCCCAAATTGACTTATTGACAAGTGGTGGCTAGGTCCATTGTGATATAGTGCAAACAAAATGGATTTAGAAGCTAGACGTTCTTAATTCCAACCCTGACTCAACATCTCACCAAGTTCTGTGAGCTTAGACAAATCACTTTCTCTCCCTGTTTTGTAGTATTCTCTTTTGTAGAGTCGATATACACATACCCTATCTAGATTATAGAATGGCTGTGAGAATAAAAATGAAGATTTGTAAGGGTATAGTGCTTTGTAAAATGTAAGGCAATATACAAATGTAAAAAAGTGTAAGTAGCATCATTACTACCACACAGTGCCAGGTAAGAGAAAAAGCAGTCATCTGGGACTTGTTTATACTGAGCAGCCTTTCTCTCCTGGAGCTACCATCACTAATGCATACATGTTGTTTTAATCAGATTACCTGTGTGTGCACGCACATTTATACACTTTAGTGTATAGGACGAATAAACTCAGGCAAGAATAATAAGTAAGTCCTTTGCCACCCTCCTCCGTCATATTCCGGGCTTCACCCTCACATATGGACTCGCTTGAACAGGTTTCTGATTGGTCAATCTGGGGCCAGATGGGGACCCTATATATGTATAAATTGGTTGCAGGTGATGACGCACGTTGTTGATGGGAGCGCTCTATGTCAACTTGACTATGATCTGAGAAGGCAGATCGGTAGCTTTTGCTTGGCTTGACGAGATAGGAGGAGCTTGTTGGAGTCTGGCTTCTCTTCGATTCATCCCAGTGCTAGTGACTTGTTCCTAGCCCTGAAAATGCAAAAAGCCATATTCCTCTCACATTCCTTTGTGGGATTTTAATAGTTGATGTTAGTAAAGAGCTGTGTAAGTGCTGAGCACTTCTAATGGATTTGGGGGTCTTGGAGGGTGGGCAAAATTGTCTTGATTTAAGTGTGAGCCTGCATTGACTTTCAGAGACCGTTGCCAACTCTGTAACTGTTTCTTGCCCCAGAATAACAAATAAGATGGCAAGAAGTGACTTTGGGACACTTGTCAAATGAGGATATCTTTCCTTAGTGGTCTCTTCTCTTGTATTTTGGAATAGAAACCTAGGGTTTAATGCTGTCTTTATGGAGCACTGATGGGAATTGAGAATTGGAGGGACCATAAGATTAGGAACAGTGAAGGGTTTTTGTGTGTGTGATCTTTTCCATAAGCAATTAAAATTCTTAACTGTCTCTTAAGGTGTTAGGTATAGTTTAATTTCATCAGGAAGTAATTGTGAACTGATCCGTTATAAGTCCATTTCGAACAAATAAGGCTTTAATTTGGCATTATGTATTAGAAGCCCTAAATATGTGCATTATTTTGGACTTGGAATTCTACTTCTAGAGTGTTAAGGAAAGAGTTAAGAATTTTAATTATGTGATAATTATCCTTGTATACATTTTTTTTTTATCACAGGAAGATACGTGAAAATAAAAGAATAGCAATTACTTAGTATGGGGAAATGGTTTAAGTCATTTGTGGAGTATTCAGTTTATGGGTATGAACGCTAAAAATATGTTGGGTAATGGACAGATGTTTCCAGTATGTGGCCAAATGGAAAAAGCATATTTAAAAATAATAATACTTTTTAAAAACTTTGTGTGGAAAAACAGTTGGAAGGAATCAGGTTAAAATATATTTTACCTGATTAGTGAGAATGTGGACCATCTTTTTCCTTTGTGATTTTGTGGTTTTCAAGTTTTCTTGATCACGTATTTTTACAATTTGGAAGAAAAACAAAGGTTAAGAAACATACATTTTGGGCCTTTTTCTTTTTTAAACCTGTGAGATTAGGGTGGGATCCCAGTCCTAATAGCCTTTGAAGGTCTCTTACAATAGAAAATACAGCATTTCATTTTTCAGATACTGTCCTTCTGTGAGACTTGGACTGATGGAATATCTTACAAGACCTGCCACCCCTACTTTACAAGAGGATAAAAACAAAGATTTTTGCTTAAGTTATGGGAATTATTTGTGGTGGAATGTCCCGATGTTGAGGAAAAAAACAAAACCTAGAAGAGGTGGGAGGCCCAAAGAAGACTTAAGAATAGCTTAGTCAAACGGTACGCTTTTAGAACAAGCCCGTGTCTCACAGCAATGGTGGGTTGAGCTCTGTGGTGAAACCTGCAGTCACATTGGATCTCTCATGGGTTTTGTTTTCCACGATAGATTTGAAGATACTTTAAAGAAGAAATTCACAAGTGAAAGGACGGGCTTTTCTTTGACAGCGCTTTATCTTGCAGGCCCCCCCCCCCCCGTTTATTCACTTATCAATAACTTCATCTCATTTGCTTTATCCTGTAAATTCCATTAGCTCCCCGGCAGTCTATTGCATTAAGCCTTTTCTACCTAATATCGCCTCATTTACATTGACACTTGCTTGACCTCAGCCCTTCTCCTCTCTTTGCTAATGCACCAACAAGCACTGATACCTCTCTGGAGCATTATCATTTGGTTGTTAGCACAACTAATAACAGCCCTTCATTTGAACTGATGAAGGTTTATTAAATAAAAACATGTAATAACCCTGGCAGTAATGAAAGGGAATGGCAGTAGACAGCATCCTGTTTTTAATGGTGAGAGCCTGCTGAGTCTGCATTATAGGTATTGGGTTTCCAGAGGGAGCAGGGGCACCTGAATGGGGCTGATCAATATTCTGTTAGCAGACTGACTTTAAGAATGGGCATTTTTGATTGCCTGATTTGATCACTGTGGATTGGCTGCAGGCTGAGGAGTTAGGGTGGAAAAAAGTGTTCTTGCTCCAGGCTCTTGGCCTTGCCCTGTGCTGCAGCTTTCTTGGGAAGTCTGTCCTAAGTTCCAAGCTGTCAGTAGCCTGGAGGCCTGCAGTCAATGGCAAAACAGAACCATAGGGAGCCAAATCTCCAGGAAAGCTGGGATCAGGGATTCTGTTTTTCTTATAGATCCCCTAAGACTCCTCTAAACCTCCACTATAGCCCTGGGCCTTGAATGGATTCCCTCATTCTGCTTTGTATGCCCCACACTCTGCCTCCCAACGTTCCTCTCCTCCCCTTTCCCCCAACCTTTTTGTATGAAGAGGAGTCTAAGCCATCCTCTGCATATGTCCCCTGTGGTGGCCGGTGTCCTGTTACAAACACAGGTCGAGTGGAGGTTGCTTTCAGTTTATATTTAACAGGATTTTGTTCAACAAAATCCTTTGGGGTCGCATGTTTGTGGTTTTATGTCGTGTGTGTGTGTACGCACACACGTTAAATTTTTCCTAGATTCTGTGATGTGACTAAATACATAGGGTTCTATTATAAAGGCCACAGTGCCCTACAAACAGCACTGTGATGTCCTAGATGCATCAAAGCTTTTAGATCTCCTAAAACTAATAGAAAAAACCCTATGAAACAGCCAATATTGGGTCATTTTTGACTTGTAAAAACAGTTTCCTATGGTTCAAATTTCAAACTAATACATGAAAGATACCGTGTTTTTGTTTTGGCGAGGGTTTAAAGCTGCGTTTAGTTATTGTTGGTTTTTTTTGGTTTTTGGTTTTTTAAAAAATTCCTGTCTGATAGCCAAATTTCTGCTTGGGCAATGGGGTGTAGCAAAATGGAAATGTTTGGTAAGTGATTGATCTGGGATTTTGGGTGATAAACATCTTCAGTGCTTGTGTAAAGGTGGGTATGGCTCATTCTGCAATCAGAAGGAGACTTCGTGTGTCCGTCTAGGACTCCCTGAGCCTGAATGTGGAGACTTTTGGGTGGAGGGCTGTCTTGAGGAACAGGGCCTGGAGCCACCAGAGTTTGTCTTCTAGCAGTTCGGGGCCCGGGTGGCAGCTGCCTACTGGCCTGGGCACTAAGTCAATGGCAGATTCCAACGCCCACTTCTTTTGTTCATAGGCAAAGGTTTCTGGTATTCTTAGTTGAGACAGTTGCAAAAATTTACTTGCTTACCTAAGTATAGGGAGGGAGAAGGAATCCGTTCTCTGGAATAGCCTAATTTCGTATCTTTTTACTGTTACTGCATCAGTAAGTTGAGCCAAGGCAACATTTTCAGAATGGTTGTGTTGTCTCCCTAGAAAAACAGTTCCTTAAGGGAGACATACAGATCTACTGAAAAGTGATAAAACATTTTGGAACCATGTAATTATTGGAGTCCTGAGGGAAATACTTATTTTGGACTCAACAGTGGCAACACATTTGCTTTCTTTAGGGGAACATGATTGCCAAAATAAGCATTTTCCTTAGCTAGCGGATGGTTTAGTTAGAAATGGTTACTAATGTCAGTTACCATTGTGTCTCTCCCCTCCCCCAACTAAAATAATAATAATAATAATAATAAAAGATCAGTAGTTTCTTTTCTAGTATCTCTTCAATGAAACAGCTGTCGAGAATGGCCAACTTTGGTGTTCCTCCAAAACATTTCTATTAGTTCATGTTAAAGCACAAAACTAGATCTTTTTACCTAAACAACTTGAGTGAGATTAGCAGAAGGCAAACACCTAACTATGAAACAATAATTTCGTACTTTAAACTAGAATGAAATTGAAAAACAGACATTTGGGAAGGAAAATTTAAGGGTACTGTAGTTCGTAATCACAAAGATGGCCTTTGTTGTCAACTTAGCTCTCAGCTCAAGGTAAGCTTTTTTGAAATACCATGTAATTCCTGATTATGTGCATTTTAACCGTACCTTTCACATACTTAGTTATGGAAACATTTTTAGGGATTTCCGTTTTCTTCAGTGGATAGGTTTCTAGTAGCAAAACATGCTGTCCTGTTCAGTATCATGTATTAAAACATTTTGTAAATGCTAGCTTATTTTTATAATCCTAAAGGACATGTTTTTCAAGTCTAGAACGGAGTTCTGTTATCTAAGCAGTTTCCAGCTGTGGTGAGTAGAATACTAATGTTCGATTAGGTGGTAATAGGAGTTATATGAAAACATTCCCTGCTTGTAGTATCTCCCCCAACCCCATCATTTTATTTTTGAAAATATGTCTACGAAAACTTCCAAATCATTTAATTGGCTCATTATGTATTAATCTACCTTTAAGAGATGGTGTGTCCTATCTGAGAATTCTAGGTCATACTAGAGATCATTCGGGGTGTGAGTGTATGTTATTCCATCTGTGATGGAGGTATTGACAACATTTACCAATGAACTGCTCTATTGTATGTTATCTATTTGATTTTTTATCTGGTATGTCTTGTTCTGTAATAATATGTATTTGATGTTACATGTCACACTTAAAAACCCAGTTTTAATAATTTCTTAGAGCAACTCACCTGTGAGACCATTTTA
Source organism: Zalophus californianus (assembly GCF_009762305.2). Taxonomy (NCBI): domain Eukaryota; kingdom Metazoa; phylum Chordata; class Mammalia; order Carnivora; family Otariidae; genus Zalophus; species Zalophus californianus. The sequence goes on from NC_045606.1 coordinate 86,853,279, forward strand.
GACCATTTTTTTGCGTCTAATCCAACTGCATCTCTTGAATTCTCATTAATGTTTCATCAGTGGTATTTAAAAAGTGCTCTGTAGACATTAAATTTAGGAAACAGTGAAATGATTCATAAAATGACCACATTAAAAAAACACAACTCTTCAGTTGTATTTTTACCAGTAGTTATGTAGATCTAAATGTAGGTGGATATTTAATGATTTTTTTTTAAGACTAAGTAATCTCTATGCCGCATGTGGGGCTTGAACTTAGAAACCCGAGATCCAGTTGCATGCTCCACTGACTAAACTGGCCAGGAGCCCCATTTTAAACATTTTGATGTGTACAGTGCAGTGGCATTAAGAACATTTACATCGTGCAACCATCACTACCATCCATCTCTGAACTTTTTCATCTTCCCAAACTGCAACTGTGTACTCGTTAAATAATAACTCCCCTTTTCCTCCCTCCCCACAGCTTCCAGAAACCACTATTCTACTTTCTGTCTCTATGAATTTGCCTACTCTAGGTACATGATATAAGTGGAATCATACAGTATTTGTCCTTTTGTGTCTGGCTTATTTCACTTAGCTGAGTGTTTTCAAGTTCTACCCATGTTATAGCGTGTTGGTACCACTTTTTAAAAAAATTTTTTTTAATTTAAATTCAATTTAGTTAACAAAGTGTATTATTAGTTTCAGAGGTAGAATTTAGTGACTCATCAGTTGCATAAAACACCCAGTGCTCATCACATCAAGTGTCCTCCCCAGGGTCCATCACCCAGTTACCCCATCCCCCGACCCACTTCCCCTCCAGTGACCTTAGTTTGTTCCCTATAGTGAAGAGTCTCTTCTGGTTTGCCTCCCTCTCTGTTTTTATCTTATTTTATTTTTCCTTCCCTTCTCCTATCTTCATCTATTTTGTTTCTTAAATTCCACATATGAGTGAAATCATATGGTATTTGTCTTTCTCTGACTGACTTATTTTGCTTAGCATAATACTCTGTTGTTTCATCCATGTCGTTGCAAATGGCAAGATTTCATTCTTTTGATGGCTGAGTAGTACTCCTTTGTATATATGCATCACATCTTCTTTATCCGTTCATCTGTTGGTGGACATCTGGGCTCTTTTCCATGTTTTGGCAGTTGTGGACATTGCTGCTATAAATATTGGGGTGCACGTGCCCCTTTGAATCACTATTTTTGTATCCTTTGGATAAATACCTAGTAGTAGCAATTGCTAGGTCTTAGGGTAGTTCCATTTTTAACTTTTTGAGGAACCTCCAAACTGTTTTCCAGAGTGCACCAATTTGCATTCCCACCAACAGTGTAAGAGGGTTCCCCTTTCTCTGCATCCTCACCAACATCTGTCGTTTCCTGACTTGTTAATTTTAGCTATTCTGACTGGTGTGAGGTGGCATCTCATTGTGGTTTTGATTTATATTTCCCTGATGATGAGTGATGTTGAGCATCTTCTCATGTGTCTGTTAGCCATTTGTATGTCGTCTTCTGACAACTATTTTCTTAAAATCAGTTTTAGTACCACTTAGTAAGATTAGAGTAGGGGAGGACAATGACCTTGCCTAGCTTTCATAATTACAGCTTTTAATAAGTGAAGTCCAGAAAATTAGAGCACTGTATTTTCATATAAAAAGAAGACTATGCTGGGGCGCCTGGGTGGCTCAGATGGTTGAGCGTCTGCCTTCGGCTCAGGTCATGATCCCAGGGTCCTGGGATCGAGTCCCGCATCGGGCTCCCTGCTCCTTGGGAGCCTGTTTCTCCCTCTGCCTCTCTCTGTCTCTCTGTCTCTCATGAATAAAAAAAAAAAAAAAAAAAAAAGGTTTATAAAAAAAAAGAAAGAAAGCTCTCATATGTCTAAAAATAAATAAATAAATTAATTAAAAAAAAAAAAGACTATGCTGTATTCTCTGTGGTAAATTCTTCAAGTCTTTGAAATTCTAAGACTAATCTTGATTATATATATTAATTGTACTTCTATTTTGGGTCCAGAAAACATATTCAGAAAGTTTGTCATCTAAATGGTTATAATGGTTCTATGAACAAACAACACTTTACTGGAAATGTAGCATTAGCAATGTTAGTAACGCCTTGTGAGGTTTCTTTATCCACAGAATAATGTGGATAAAATCCAGAGATTTTATCAAAATCCACAGATTCTGTTAAAAATCTAATTTCAGTGAGCACTCAGTATGTGCTAGGCACTGTGGTAAGTGCTTTACCTATATATATATATATATATATATATATATATATATGTATGTATGTATAAAATTAAGTGGCTTTGAAAGTTAATATTATCCTATAATTTTATATTTGGAATGTGAACTGTTTGGGTTAAAAATCTTCATGCAAATTCCTACAAACAAATTGAGTGTGGATGTGCAGTGGGTGGTTTTTAAGCTTAAATATCTCAGCTGGATTTAATTACCTTAAGGGATAAGGCTACATGATGGGCCAGTGGCTTACCAAATTATTTTTCATTTTCTGGATCTCTATGTCACTAAAGGTTAATGCATCCTGTTTTCTCTGTTAGAGACCCAAGTCAAAATCCATTTTAGAGCATAAGTGTAAACGAATTTGTTGTTGTTTTTCCTCCTTGGGGACACAGTGGTCATTTTGTGCGGCTGCTTTTCCATTTGGAATCGTTGGCAGCTCGCATGAGGCCCAGGGGCTCTTGTCCCAGGGGCAGTTGCAAGTCAGCATGAAAATGAACCGGCAGGCTGCAGGGGGCAGAGCTGGCCCAGGGCTTGTCACTTTTTCATGCCTTGATTCTTTCTTGGTTAACTTAAAGAAACTTACTTGCTACTGACATTTGATCATAGCACATCACAAAACAAGTGATGTGTTTGTGGGTAAGCCATTGCATTTTCCTCCCCATCTCAGGCCAGTTTGTATTTGGCAGCTGCAGGCTTTCTGTATTCACTGTCCACGTGCTCCCAAATGACCTTGTATACTGGTGTGGGTCTGTGGTCAACCCTCTGGATGGTTGGTATGTTTCGTGGCTTTTACTATCTATTGCTTTTATATACATGCCGTACTTTTTAGGAGCATGTTTATAGCCCTAATTACATTTATTGTTTTTACCCTGAAGTATTATTCGTTATTGCCTTTATCTGTACCTTTTAGGAATATTTACAAGTATAACCTAAGTAGGGAATGGTCATAGCACAGGAATCCCTTTGGGGAGCTTGGTAGGGCTCTTTTCCCTCTGAGTCAGCTGGTAGTCCTCTTTTCTATTTATAACTACTACTACTACCAGGACTATTATTATTACATTCTTTGTGTTTCTCTCTTGCTTTTATTTTTCTCCTAAGGAATAGTACCTAGAGTATAATTCTCATTGTTATTTTCTTTAAAAAAAAATATAGATCTTGGGGTGCCTGGGTGACTCAGTCAGTTAGGCGTCCATCTCTTGATCTCAGCTCAGGTATTGATCTTGGGAATGTGAGTTCAAGCCCGATGTTGGGCTCCACACTGGGTGTGGAGCCTACTTTAAAAAAAAAAATCTTTACAGAAAGACCAATATAATCTTTATATACATGGATAAATGGGATCATGTGATACATAATTTTTTTTTTTCCTTTTTGGTTATTGCTTTGGTTTCAAAGTGAGTTGTCCCAGGCTCCCTGAATTCTTCATCTTCATTTGTTGCAGGCATTCCTACACCATTTTTATTCATCCAATCTTTTTTTGTCTTAAAATCTCCCGAATTGCACTTTACACCAGGAGTATTTCCCTCTCCATAGTTTATCTCCTGTTCACCATTCATATCCCATTTCTTCTGTTGAACGGGATCAGGCCAAGGAGTGGTGAAGGCTTCTCTTTTCTCCTTACAGCATTTATGTAAAACATGCATTTCCCTCTGTGTATGTGTATATAAGAAAGAGCGAGAGAGTTACATATCTAACTATATGTAGACATGCAGGTAGACTTAGGCTAACCAAGCTCTGACTCATGGTCACCATGAGAATTATTTAAAAATTTATGTAGTGTGCTTTTCTTTAGTCTTAGTCTTAAGCTAAATTTAATTGAAAGCTGATTTAAATCATTCGTATGTGGACTTCTTGTGAGAATATGAATGATACAGTTTAATTGGGTAGGTCATTTAACTTGTATCTGTTAATAAGCAGTGTGTGGGGGAATAAATAATATGTACAGCTTTGCGGTGCTTTAGGTGCCTTCATGTTTATCAAGATTGTTTTCTTCAGCATTATTTCTCTTTAGATGTTAGACCCTTCAAAGGCAGAACTAGGCCTATCCACATTATACTCTTCAGAGTCTGATGTATGTTGATAAGGTTCTCATAAACTCTCTTTCGACCATATCTTTTAAAAATAAGGTCATAGGTTTTTACAAAATAAAGTCTCCTAGTCTCATAAAAGAAGTTCTCAAATAAAACTAGTCTCCTATTTCTAATATTGCTCAGTTATGTAGTTGTCCTACTTAATCATTTTTTTTTTTCTCCTTTTTAGGTGTCAGCAGTCGAGTCCTTGGAGGGCCCCCTGCTCCAGGTGGAAGGACTGAGTGACCTTAGGTTGGAGCTTCACAGTAAGAAGATGAACCTCCACTTGGTTCTCATAGATGAACTGCATCGGCACCTCTACATCAAATCCACAAGCCGAGTTGTGCAGCGTAACAAGGAGAAAGGGAGAGTGAGGTTAGTTAAAGAGGCTCTTGGCTACAGTGTCTTGTGGCAGTGGAGAATTTTAAGGAATATTATTTGTTTCCCAAAATACTGTTGTCATTTATTTACTTCTTGCTTTTTTTTTACTTTTTAACATACTGTCCCTGAAACGGTAAGACGGTTTTGTAATAGCAAATACTCCATGTTCTGAAAGGCTGACATCCAAAGTTTCTTCATTCCTTTGTTGCACATTTATTATGATCCTTTTATGTGAAGATAAGAAACATCTACTGTGGGCCTTTATACTGGATCAGAGATACTCTGGCAAACCTCAGAAGGAAGAGAAAAAGATCCTTAAGTTGTATAGTACCGTCAGCATAATGAAGAAATATGAGTGTCTGAACTGAAGGTAAAAGATGCTTTGTTCCTTAGGGTTGTGTTCAGCTTTAGACAATGTTCTTTCTGGAACAGTTCAGGAGAGCTTCAGAGAAAACGCTTTTATCCCTGGGCTGATCGTAGCATAGGCCTATACTTAAGGGCCTGGGTGTGGACTCAAGCAATTCATTAGGTTAGTCTAGACCTGGTAGGGAGTAAGACTAGATCTTAAGACTGTTAAGACAGTAGAATACTGACATTATTGACATGTATCAGATAGCTGTGCATGTCCTAGTCTTTCCAGCATGCCTTTAAAATAGCCATAAGATCTTTTCAGAGGGTAGTTTTAGCAGTATCTGCCAAAATGCATGTGCTCATACTTTTTTATCTAGCTACGGACAAGAGGAGCACTGAAAGCAGTGCATGCTGGGAGTGAAGTCTTTGAAGTCCTCTCCTGTTCAGACAAAAGTTGCCAACTCTGTGCGTGATGCTTCAGTTCAGTCCGAGACCCTGACAGACAGAGAAGTTTCTATCTCTTTTCTGCATACGGGCACTAGAAAATCTTCTGCCGGGCACACAAATTGAGCTGAGGGTTATGTATCCGAGACTTAACTTCAACACTGGATCTGGATAGAATGTGAGTTCCTTAGTGGAGAGTAGTGTTAGGTGGGGGCCAGTGCCCTACTGTCACCATGCCTGCAGTTGCTGGAATTTTCAGTGGTCTCTAAATGTCCCTGTATCTGTCCTTATCCCCTCAGGATTCAGAGTCCTTGGTGGAAGCATCCAGTTTGTTGAGCCTGAGACATGTCTGGCCTCCTTCAACTTTTATAGTAGGAATTTGGGCCCTCTTTTTTGCTTTGACCCAGACAATGGAGGGTCTTTCCAAATACAAAGACTGTTCCAGTTGTTGGTATCCAAAAAGAAATACACAAACACCCAACAAATTTCTACTGTGGGAGAAAACAAAAAATCACATGAAGGCACATACATATAAAGAATAGATTTTTTTTTTTAAAGATTTTATTTATTTGTTTGAGAGAGAGACACAGCATGAGTGAGGGGAGGGGCAGAGGCAGAGGGAGAAGCAGACCCCCTGTTGAGCAGGGATCCCGATGTGGGGCTCGATCCCAGGACCTGAGATCATGACCTGAGCTGAAGGCAGACGTTTGACTGAGTGACCCAGGCGCCCCAAGAACAAGATATTTTTGAAGTAGAAACAGACAACTGGTAGATATAATAAGAGAGAGTTACATGGCGACATTGAAAAAATAATAAAAATGGTATTTGGAAGATATGAAACAAGACCTAAATAAATGAGGAGACCTTCCATGTTCTTAAAGAGATCAGTCCCAGTAAAAACCCAGTTGGGTTTTTTGAAATTGTCAGATCTGTAGTTCACATAGAAGAATAAATGAATAAGAATTATTTAAAAAAAATTGGAGGCAGATAATAAGGCCTTTCTTATCTAATATTAAAATATTATTTTAAAACGAATCGAAACAGTACAGGTATGCCAATAGAAAATCAGACTGCTATAGCAAAATAGAATTTAGAAACAGATGCAGGATATATGGGACTTCAATAATTTTAAACAATAATCCAAGTAAGTAGAGGGAATGCAGGCTATTTAGAAATTGGTGTTGAGACATTTGGCTAAAGAAAGTAAATTTAGATGCTTACCTGTTACTTTATGCAAAAAATACTAATTCAATTTAAAAGTAACATGATAAAACTTAACTAGCATTAGAAAAAATTCAGAGAATGTGTGTAGAAGAGGCTTTGTAGGTCCATATCCTACAAATATAGTACTGTACCATAAAAATATATGTAACAGGATATTCATTGGAACATTGTTGATAAGAACAGCAAAAATACACAACTTAGATGTTTATCAAGAGGCATATAGTTAAATGAATTATGGTGTATCCATGGTATGTCATTCTTAAATGAAGAGAAAGATCTCTTTGTGCTGATAGGGAAACACTGCCTTTTTTTTTTTTTTTTAAAGATTTTATTTATTTATTCATAAGAGACGGTGGGGGGCAGAGGGAGAAGGAGGCTCCCTGCTGAGCAGGGAGCCCGATGCGGAACTCAGTCCCAGGACCCTGGGATCATGACCTGAGCCGAAGGCAGATGCTTAGCCATCTGAGCCACCCAGGCGCCCAATAGGGAAAGATTTCTAAGATACATTCTTGGGTCCAAAAAAAGCCACTTGAAAAACAGTATATACAGGATGAACCTACTTGTGTAAGAATTGAGAGGATATGTATTTAAAAATGTATCCTTTATATGTAGACATAAATGTGTGTTTATACAAGATTCCTGGAAGGATAGTGCTGACACTGATAAAAGGAATTACCTATGAGAAATGGAAACGGTGGGTGGGAAATAGGAAAGAACGACTTAGGACTGTGAATGTATTCACCATGAGCATATATTGTTACTTTATTTAGTAATACAGTTATTGATACTTTTGAATATTATTTTTATTTTTTAAAAAGATTTATTTATTTTAGAGAGAGGGGGGATGGGAGAGGCAGAGGGAGAGGGCAAGAGAAACTCTAGGCAGATCCCCCACTAAGCATGGAGCCAGACGGAGAACTCAGTCTCACAACCCTGAGATCACAACCTGAGTTGAAGCCAAGAGTCGGATGCTTAACCAGCTGAGCCATCCTGAAGATTATTTTTAATGAAATGGCAAAATGCTTACTACTGAAATGAAAACCTAGGATTTAAAATTCTATATAGGATGATCCAAATAGTGTTGAAAAAGAAAGTGCGTACATTTTTGTATATATGTGTATGTGTAGGGGGGCAGGGATGGACAGACAGACTCTCTTCTGTTAAATGTTTTGAAAGGCACTATGTTATAATTATATTAGTAGATTATTTTTATTTTCTTAATATTTTTTAAAAACCTACAGTACCTTTATAAGTTGATAAAATCAATAAAAAGTTATTTTAAGTTCATCCTTTTACTTCATGCATCCTGGGTTAATACTTGATTTGACCTTGTTTCCTTGGATGCTCTTTTGCTCATGAAGGAGAAAGTTTCAGCCGCATGGATTTTGGTGTCCCTATTTGTCTAGGGGCGGGGGCATAAAGATCGTCCCTGACCCCGTTGTGTTATTCATTCCCTATTTTGTCTTTAAAGTTTTTTCTTTTTATGTTCTTTTTCTCTTCTTTTCTCCTCTTTGCCTAGATTTTAGTTTCACTTTATTTTGTATTACATGTCTTCACTCTTGATCTGTCATTTGAGACCATGACTGTTTTTGACTTTTATACCTTCTGAATCATTCATTTTTCTTTCTGTATGTTCAGGCTGATCTTAGGACTATAGAGAATTACTTTGCCAGCCATTCCCGTTTCATTATTCAGTTAAATTTCCTTAGTAAGGTCATATTATCTTTGACAGCTATTTCTTAGCTCAGTTTGATTTAACAAACTTCTATGAACATTTGCTCTTTGCCGGGTACTGTGCCAGCTGTGGGGGTTATAGAGGTGAGTCTGTTCATTACTAGATTTACAACTTAAAGTTCAATTCTCCTCTGGCAAGGTTTAGTTTCACAATAAAATCAGCCAAGGGAGCTGCCCCTGTCAGTTTTGGACATATTATTATTATTTTTTTAATTTTATTTTATTATGTTTGGACATTTTAAGTGAAGGAACAGAAATGAGTTCTAATTAAAAAGCAAATGTTTAATAAGCTGTTAGTACTTCTAACCCTTCTTAAAAAACTCCTCACAAAACCCAAACCTTTCGTGACTATTGAAGTCAAACGCATAGAGGTAGATCTTTACTAGATGGATGGGTAGTTAATGGCCAAAAAGTCCTTAGGGTTATGGTGGTAGGGGTTGTTTTTGGTATAATTTGCTTTACAGTTTTCCTGTCTGCCACCCTGTGGTTAGTAAATAGCAAACCACGTTCAATCGCAATAAGCAATTAGTAATTTTGGGGGGACTGTTTTATGCCGGATAATATTTTATGTACGCCACAGCTGTCTTTTACAACTTAGCTATGAATGACTAAATGGATTTAAAATAAAAATTTGTAATCATAGATATTTAAAAAGAACAATACTTTGTACCAATGTTTCTTTCAAAATAAAGCAGTTCAGTGCATTCAAATTAATTACAAACTTGATAAGAACAGTTTAATTTTGATTTTATTTTTTGCTTTTTTTTTTAATGTTTTATTTATTTATTCATGAAAGAGAGAGAGAGCGAGGCAGAGGCAGAAGTAGGCTCCCCGCCTAGCAGGGAGCCCTGTGCAGGACTCGATCCCAGGACTCTGGGATCATGACCCGAGCTGAAGGCAGATGCTTAACCATCTGAGCCACCCAGGCGCCCCTGATTTTATTTTTTGCTTTCAAAAATACTTCCTCAGAGATATTCAGAACCCTTTGGAGGTACTCATACGTGCTCAACTTTATTTCTTCAGAAATGGAAACGGACGTACACACTATTTAAATGCAGTATTCTGTAATAGCACCTACGTTTCTGTTGAGCTTCATGTCTGTCATAACTAAATGAGTGGGTGTGCCTACTTTTTCTTGAACTCTGGAGACTAAGTCCTTTCATAACAGAACAAGAGAAAAACCAAAAGTCATTTCCAGAGTTACTTGCCTTTGGGTTAGTGTTCACAAAGGAGAAAATTGAAGCCCAGGGGAAAATTTTAGAGAGATGAGTCTATGAAAATAGTCTTGCAGTAAATTGACTTTCTAAAAGTTTATTGATGGAGCATAAGGGCCTTTCTGGCTCTGGTAATAAAGTCAGTAGGTTATGTTTTTCAAAGTTAAAATGGCAAGACATTTATCACCCCGTATTTAACTGAAACATACTTTTAGGTTAAAATTGAGAAAATAATTGTAGGTTATAATCTGAAGTGAAGCTTGTGCACATCTGTGTTTGTAGAAGTGTGTATTATACTCATAGAAATACACATATCACTACACACAAATATTGTATGACTGTGTGGCAGGCTGTGTTGCTGCTCTACACCTGAACTTTCCTGTTAATTGATACCTTCATTTATCAGTGCTTTAAAAATAACTTCTCTATTTTTGTTATGGAAATATTTATGAAACATATTCTATATTTTTCCTATCATTTAGAATCGAAATGAACTGGTTTTTTTTGTTTTATAATTTTTTATTCTGTTATGTTAGTCACCATACATCACATCATTAGTTTTTGATGTAGTGTTCCACAATTCATTGTTTGCATATAACACCCAGTGCTCCATGCAGAACATGCCCTCCTTAGTACCCATCACCGGGCTAACCCATCCCCCCACCGCTGTCCCCTGAACTTTTTCTTAATAGTGAGTAGCAGCGCTATAAACATCCGTGATGATCCTTTGTCTCTTTAGGTTTGTGAATCTAGGCTAGAGAGGTGTATGGAGCTAGTTTTGCAGTTGTGAGTAACATGCAGGTCAGAGGATGAGGTGAGGTAGTCGAGGGAAAACCGGAGATGAGAGCAGTAGTTAATATGTGAAAGATGACTGGATAAATCTGTGATCCTATTGATTTATAGACAAATCAATAGACAAACTATTGTGACAAATCAGTGGATTTGAAGGCTCTGTTTCTTAAGATAGTTTATGGGTAAATAGGAACCAAACAGCCTTATATTGGAAGAAAAGATTTATGGGAACTCTGTCAGTTTAATTCCAGGTAAGTGTTATTTTTGTTACTTTTATATCTTATACTTGAGGTTTCACATGAGTCTGCAAGTGATTCCAATAGTTGGAAATAGGCTGTTTGGTTTCACTCATATCGCAGTCATACTTGGATCCTCAGCACTGAGCCCTCTCCCAGACACGTCAATGCTGCAGACTTGTTTGAGTCGTGATTCCTTCTTCCCTGTAGTAAGTGAGAAGGGGGACCTTAGTAACTGTCCGTTATCCTCAAGGCCTGGGACAATAGCTCATGTGTTATTGGCACTTGATAAAAATAAACCTTAATTTTGCCACCACTGAGAAAGCATCCAGTTCACAGCAAGCACCGACATATGTTATCTAGAGGCTGCCACAAACCTAATGTTTCCAAAGGCAAAGGGAACAAATCATCCGTGGCTAGAAGTTCAGTCCCGGTTCGCGGTTGAAGCCCGGCTGGAAAGGTTTTTGGGTTCAACGATGGCTGAAGTGGAGAGCAGAAGAGGGAAAGGCTGGTCCAGAAGGCAAACTTAGGAAGGAATGAGGCTAAAAGGATTGTTTTCTGGCATTTTGAAATTTTCTAAATGTAAACATTCAAAATGCAAATAAACTCTGCTTCATGTAAAAAACAAAAAACCTTAAATGATGATTTTGCCTTTAACCTAAGTTTCTTTTTCAGTTTTCTGAAAGAACGTGCATATGTTTATTAGGTTAAAAATACACACGTAGCTGGCCCTGTGGGTCCAGAAGGAGTGGTGGGAGGGAGATGGGGTATGTCACCGTGGGACGTGTGGGTGCAGGTGTTCGCAGTGCACACGTCTTTCCCATTTGGAGGTCTTTCCTTAAGGTGTAGTCTTGTCCCCGCTTCCCCCACTCTGCCTGCCCTCCCTTCATAACCCACTGTGAGAATCACATCTGGGGTCAGCCACTGCTACTAACGATGGTGGTGGGACTGGGAAGAGGTGAGAACTATGGCTTTGACTAGTCTACCCTTGGAACTTAGAGAAGCTTTTCTGTTTCAGATGCAATGTGATTAGATGATTTTGTTTGTTTCTTTTTTAAGTTTGTTTGTTTATTTATTTATTTATTTTTAGTAATCTCTACACCCGACATGAGGCTTGAACTTTTGGCCCCAAGATCAAGAGTCCCATGCTCTTCCGACTGAGCCAGCCAGGCACCCCGTAGATGATTCAGTTTCTTGAGAGTAGAGCATAAGTTTGACTTGCCTTGGACTTGCCTACTTCTTTCACTTAACAGATGGCTATAAATGTGAATTAACTTGAAAATTTAATTGTTTTTTATAGTCTTTGTGCCATTTAAAATTAATGTGTTTATTCTGGAGATGATAAAGTTAATCATTAAGATGAGATGCTAAGGCCTTTATGGAAAAGGTGAAATGGGTAATCAAATACTGAATTAACCTGTTTGAGTTCCTTAAATCATCTTTTATTGTCATGATTCTCAACTTGATGAATTTTATGAACCTCTTTTAAAGAAAACTAAATGTAGTGAACTCCCAGACTATATCAAAAGCTTCAGCTTGAAAAACACAAGCTAAACAAGGTTTAACTACTTAAACCTTCTTTCAGTTATCATGATATGGTGACATTTGATCTTTCTTTGCTGATAAATTAACTTTAATATAGGAACAGAGGAGGGTACCGAAATTGCGTGGCATAATTTGGTGGTAAGGTAGTCTTTCACATGATCCACATGATCCAGGATGATGTTTTTAGACCCAGCTAGCATTGAAATAAAGACAAAAATTTGAAAACTTGGAACCCTTAGGCTACATCTTTGTACCCCTCTCTGCACAGTCACCACTGGAAATACACTTGGAAAACACTTGCACTCACAGTGTACAAAGGGCTCATGCCCAGACGAAAGTTATAAGGGATGGGCAGGTAGTGGGACTTCAGCTGTTTTTGGAGAAAGTGGTAACTACCTACCTTTCCCTTCCAGCTCCCTTATAAAAGATGCTTCTCCCGTTCCTCTGATTGATGTTACAAATCTTCCTACTCCTCGAAAATTCCTTGATACCTCTCAGTTTTCTACTCCTGGAAGCTCAAATGGTAAGTATTTAATTCTTTAGCCACTCACCTTCTTTTCATAATGTTGTAGTTCCTCAGCAAAGACTGGGAAAATCTGGGGGGTCAGGGCTGGGAGGTCCTGAGGTTAGTGCCTTGGAGCCTCTGATGAGCTCTGTGCCACCCTCAGAGGGAATAAGATAGAAGATGACTGGTTGGGCCTGTTGCATTATCAGGTTTTAAACTGGCAGCTGAATCTGGCCTGTCTCCTGAATCCAGATGTAGTTACGCTTTATTTGACCAGCACTGTTTGTTTTTCTGAAGTTGAATTTGAATGCTTTTTGATGCAGAGAGTCTCCCCCCCCACAACCCGCCCATAACCTCTCTTGTTTTTGTCAGCTTTTACCCAGCTGCTGTACATGTTACATGCTCTGTCTGGTCCTTGAGAGCTTCTGAGTGTGCTCTAGATCCTTTGTCTATCTATACAAGATACCTTGTATCTTCCAGTGCCTTCCCCACTTACACATGTGCCCGCATGTGGGTGTGCACACACACACACATATAATGTACTTTGAGCCATGTTTCTTCTTGGGCTACATACTGTTCTGTTGAATAAGAGCCATTTTGGCCTCTATTTAAAGTTGGAGACGGAGGGTATGCTTTGAATCTGAACGCAGATTTAGAGGATTTCTTCAGGAATAGCTCAGACTTGCTGTCAGAGGGTTCAGCTGAACTTGGCTCAGATTGTCTCTGGGCCTCTGCAAAGAGCCTTCAACTATTGTAGCGCTGGGTTGAGGAGAAGGAGATGGGATGTTTTTCTTGAGATGTCCCATAGGTGCCTTCGTGTCACAGCTAAAGTCCTCAATACCTTTTAACGAATGAGTAATGTTGATTATCGTTGGCTTTGCAGGTATAAATTAGTTCTTTTCTAGTTCTGTAGTCCTGTAGAGCCTGAAATAATGAAGAAGTGGAAAGGTAGAAAAATAATTTGGAGTCAGTCAATACATTTTGTGTACCTAATTGAAAGTGTTTCTTTTGAGAGCCTCACTATATATTGTTGTTGCTGAGGCATATGTAATTACCTTTTATAATATCATTTAATTAAGTTTAAGGGTTACTTAGGCTTGGAATCTTGGGGTTTATTGCTTTTACTGTAGGAAAAGTGTAGAAATTATTTTGTAATAGATTATATTGTTAGTCTATTTAATGATTCAAAAAAACCCACAAAAACCAAAATACTCTGACCACTTACGTTTATTGTGACACTTTACAAGGTTTGTACTCAAGCCTCTTCCTGGAGCTAAAAAACTTGCTTTCTCCCTCTTGCTGACGTAGTGTTGTGATTCTTTGAGTTTTGACACTGCTTGGAGCTGTTGTAGAGTGTGGAAGTATGAAACACAATTTATATTTATACTTTTGTAATTTATCTCCTCCTCCAGGAGAAATTATCAATTGTTATATCTTCAAGTTTTTATAGTGTGAGCCATCATTGCTTACCTTGGTTATAGCAATTTAAGTAAATGTTGCCGAGTCAATGGCCAAGTGAAATAAACATTTTAATTGTTTATGAAGAAATGATAGGGCAGGCGTTTTGCAAATGAAAAGCACTGTGTAAATACCAAGTAAGTTGAAAAAATGCCAATTATGGCAAATTTCAGTAGAAACTAATTTTGCTACATCTATTATTTTTAATAAGACAGCTTACTCTTTGATGGGCACTTCTGTCAGGCCCTGTAGTTAGCATTTCTCACTTCGTGGAGTTGACGGTAACACTTTGCCTTCGGCAGTCTGTTCCTTCATTATTGGGGATGACTCTTGAAGAGCCGCGTGGTAGTTGAGTAGAGGTGGGACCATCGTGGGGTCTGCTTGTACATAAGCTACAAACCTTTCTTTTTAGAGGGGCTCATTTCTTTGACTGTTTAAGGCTGTTGATCTCGTGATTTTTCTGTGGGTGACCGAAAGAGAAGGTGGTTAAAATATTATTGATCGAAATGCACACTAAGATGTGTTTAGTGCCTACCATATGTAAAACAATATTTTAAGTGCTTCGCATGAATTAGTTCAGTCCTTTAACAATCTTTGTAGGTAGGTACTATTCGAATAGCTCCATTTTACAGATGAGAAAGCCGGGGCCTAGGGGGTTAAGTTGACACAGCTGACAAGGAGCAGAGCTGTGATTTCAAGTAAGGAGCTGTCCAGGTCCACCAGATGGTTTTTTTTCCCCCGCAAAAAAGCTAGGTATGCCCTGGGTTATTAGTTTTCTCTTGTTGCCACAACAAATTGTGACAATGTAAATTTATCATCTTAACAGTTTTGTAGGTTAGAAGTCCAGTATGGGTCTGATGGGGCTAAAATCAAGGTGTTGGCATGGCTGTGTTCCTTCTGGAGGCTCTACAGGAGAGTTCATTTCCTTGCCTTTCACAGCTCCTAGGGGCTGCTACTTTTCCAGATTGTTGCCCTCTTCCTCTGTCTTCAAAACCAGGGACAGTGTGTCACATCCTTCTCGGGTCACATCTCTCTGACCCACCCTTCTGCCGCCTCCTTCCTCTTTTAAGGATTCGTGTGATTAGATTGATTCCACCTGGGTAATTCAGGATACTCTGTGCAGTTTAAGGTCCTTAACCTTAATCACATCTGCAAAGTCTCCTTTGCCATGTGACATATTCACAGAGTCTGAGGATCAAGGACATGGATATCTTTGGGGACCATCATTCTGCACTGCCTATTTTCTGACTTGAGTTATCTTGAGGAGTCAATATATAAAATTTTGACTTTCTTGAAATTATGTGTGAAGTCTTTTTAAATCACTGCAGTTCCAGTCTTAAGGACTATATTAATCTGGGTCACATTATTAAAGGGGGTTGTGTAAATGAGGAAGATGTAAATTATGTAGACAACTGCATAAAATGTTACTAAGTACGTATAAAAGTGAGGCTGATGAAATACACTATAAATAAAGGGCAGATATTTTCTTATTCTTAATGAGCAGTAAGTCCTAAGAGTGTTTTTGTGAAGTGCCCGGCAAGCCAGCCTTGAAAGTAATAGGCATTTTCAGCAGGAATTTAACATAGGCTTTTAAAACTCCCCTCTCATCTTGTGAAATAGTAGGATGGAGGGTGTAATCCATTAGAACTGACATTTTTATAGAGGAAGTTCCAATAGGGAATCCCCAGATAGAACAGATCTCTCACTGGGGTGCCATAAATTTAGGTTGGAGGTGATTCCTGAGGACTTTCAGGTTATTATTAATTAAACAAGCATTTTGATTGTTTGCAAATGAGTCATTTTTCAAATGTCTTCTTTACAGGTGGAGGTGTGAGTGACTTTTCTGTGAGATTTTCTATTATAGTTTACATGTTATGGTTTGCAAGACATGTTCCATCATTCAACTGATGGCAGCAGTCCTATGAGGTAGTTATGGCAGGTACTATTGTCATTATCATGGTGATTATTTTTATATCTATCCCATTTAAGTCTATTAAATACTTAAGTTATAAAAGTACAGAACTATAGATGTGTATGCACCATCCAATTAAAAAATATTTAATTACAATCAGGCACAGGTTGGCAGAAGCAAGAAACCCATTAAGAGAAAAATGATTAGCGTCCATTTAGCTTTCCTACACATTAGTGAGGAAAAGAAATGGCATCTTAAAGAACTGGACAAATGATGGGCAGTTTACAGAAGAGTCCATATACGTGGCAAGACTGGCATTTATCCAAAAGAGGTTAAGTATCCAGAATATATAAAGAACCCCTATAAATCAATAAAACAAGTTAATAAGCAAAAATATGCAAATGTAAACTATTAAAAAATAGGCATAAACATGAATAGGCAGTTTGTGTAGTAACTATATGAAATATTGCTTATACACTCTAGTTAATCAGGTATTATTTTTAAAACTCATTTTATAAATATATTCCATCCACAGAGGTTGAGTGATCAGTCCAGGTCCACCAGATGGTGATTGCTGGAAAGTAGCCTCATGCTGTTCCCACTCTAAATAAGAGATATATTTTGCCAGCCTTTCTCCTATTTCTCATCAGTCATAGTATTTTGTAAGGTACGAGAAACTAATGTCTAATTTAGATGTAGTAATTCAACTATAACTTAGGTAAAAGGATGGGAGAAGTGTGGAGAAAAGCCAATAATTGTAGGAAAATGTTGGTTTAAGCTTTTGGATTCCCAGTATGTCCTTTCATTTGGCAAGCTGCCTTTGGAACGTTTTGACTGAGCAATTACTCCCGGGGTACACAAGCATTTCATTTGTGGCTTCTTTATTCATTTTATGCATGCTCCTGCTGGGATTGCTGTGAATATAACTATAATGAAACTGGACTTCTTACTTCCTTTCTTTTTGGTACCAGCATAGGTTAAGCAATGAAACCTAAAGAGAGCACAAATTAAATGATTTTTTTTTTTCTTTTGCTGCTCTTTTCTCATGTGCATTTTATTTCATAAAATCTTGTTCTGGGACTTGATACTTTTCTTAAAAATTTAGGATTTGATATTTAAATTCTCTCTACATGGAGTGGGAGCTCTGAATCCTAACATAAAAGGAGATGAAATTTTTCTTCTTGCAACTCACATGTCTAGAATAGTGAAAGTTCTCCAAAACAACATGACGATGCCTTTTGAGGTACTTCTGTCCTGAGGTTGGGGCCTCCTTTGGCATTTTAAATCAGTTGTTCCGAAAGTATCCTTCTTTTGCTGTTAAGTATCTTGGTTGATTTCTATGATTAATCATAAGTAGAGCTGAGAACTGGATACAAGGGAGTCAAAATGGAATTAATGGTTCAGATGTTTATAAATGTAAAAATAAAGCAAGGCCAGAGTTCGTTAGTTAAAATACATTTATTAAATATGAATATTATATTCATATTATATTATATTCATATATATGAATATAATATAACCATCATTATGTGCTTTAATATTAATAAATATTAATATTTTTCCATAGTTGAATCAGATTCTTTAAAAAAAATTTACGGGTACAATTGAAGCCCCCTATGAATGCATGAATTCTTCCTCAATTCCTTTTCTCTCTTCTACCCTATTGGTAACTGTTTTGAAATTGTTCCACATCTTTCTCCTGTATGTTTTCATACTTTTACTGTGTCTATGTATATGTATATATGTTGTGTATTTGTAAATATAGAAACAATATGTATAATTTATATATTTATATATGTATATATTTGTATGTAAATGTTATAATATTGTGTATGTTTATTATATACAAAGTATGTTATTTTGAGTATTTTAGGGTGTAAGTAAATTGTATAGCTTAATTTACCTGTTTACTTGATTTTAATGATATAATTTAATTGACTTATAATTGTACAGTATGATAAGTATCATTCTACTACTTGGGTTTTGAACTCAACATGATATTTTTTGGATTTTTCTTATGTTACAATATAGCTCTAGTTTATTAGTTTTAACTACTGTATAGTATTTTATTATATAATCACAATTTATCCATTCTTCTATAGATAGACAACTTATAAGTTTGCAGTTTTTCACTATTAGGAACCTTATAGCAGTGAGTATTTTTGTACGTATTTCTGTAGGACAGTTTCCCAGACACTGATCTCTTGGGAATGGGTTGTAGATATATCTGAAATACTCAACCCTTCAGCCTTTGGGGTAGCCAGTTGGGTCTTGGGGCAGTCGGAATCTCTAGGCAAGTTCTCTTAGCTACATGCAGCCACCTCCATTTATCCTCGTTGTGTTGGGTAAGTACTATTATTTTCTCTATGTGCCATGATGCCTCCAAAGTGAGGAAACCCTATTCTTAGGGTGCCATGTGTGTTATATATGTATAGGAATGTTGCACATTTTAAACTTCACTTACCAAATAGCTTTTTATTTATTATTATTATTTTTTTAAGTGAGAAAGCAGGGTGGGGACGTGCAGAAAAAGAGAGAGAGAGAGAGTCTTAAGTGGAGTCCAGTGCGGGGTTTGATCTTATGACCCTGAGATCATGACCTGAGCCAAAATCAAGTGTCAGACACTTAACTGACTGAGCCACCCAGGTGCCCCGTCAGATAGCTTTTCAAAGTGATTGCACCAATGCACAATCTGAACTATGCAAGAACTTTTGTTTGTCTATTTCTTGCCCTTAAAATTGGCTTTGTTAAACTTTCAATTTTTGCAAATGGATTTTCACAAATCTGACAGGCCCTGTGTTTTTATTTTTTTAGTTATTTAGTTTGCATTTCTGAGGTTTCTAGTGGCATTGAGAATCTTTCCATGTATATGAACCATTTGGGTCTCTTGTAAATTGTCTTTTGTTTGCCAGGTTTTTATTAGGCCATTTCTTTATTACTGTGTATATAAGAGAGTTAAGTGGATGCTGATCATTTTTCTGTTTTTCCACCCATCCCATATAGTTAATCAATTTCATTAGTTTCTGGCTTATTCTTCCTGTGTTTAATAAGTGCATATATATATATCTTAATACCTCTCTTCCATGAAGGGGAATTTTACTTTAGATACTCTCTTATATTTTGCTGTTTTCACTTTATATCCTGGAAATCACTCCATTTTAGTTCATATAGATTATGCTTTATTATTATTTTTAACACTTGCATAGTTCTCCATTATGTTGATTTATCATAGCTCAGCCACTCTCTTATGTATGGGTATGTGGGTTGTTTACCATATTTTGCCTTTCTAAGTAGTGATGTAATGAATAACGTTGTGCATATGTATTTTCATATTGTTGGAGGTGTATCATCAGGGTAAACATCTAGAAGAGGGATAGCTCAATCAAAAGAGAAGCCCATATGTATTTTTTGGTATTGCCAAATTCTCCAGAAGAGTTGTACCAGCTTACATTGTACCATGAGTGTGTGAGAGTGCTTGTTTTCCCCACAGCCTTGCCACATAATGTGTTGTTATACTTTATATTTCTGCCCATTTGATAGGTGAAAATGGTATCACAGTATTGTTTAATTTGCATTTCTCTTATGAGTCAGTTTGAAAAAATTTCTATAAGGAAATTTTAAAGCCCATTTTAATTTTTTTGTGAATTGTTATTGTCTTTTGTCCGCTTTTTTCTATTTTATCTTTACTAAATCTCTTACTGTGCTGTATATTAATGGACTTCCTAATATTGAACCAATTTTTCATTTCCTAGAATAAATGCCTCTTAATGATGGTGTGTTACTTTCTCAGTGTGGTGGTGAATTCTGTTTGCTAATATTTTACTTAGAGTATTTGCATCGATGTTTATAAAGGATATTAGCCTATAGTCTAAATCATATCAGATTTTGCCTTCAATATAATAATTTGCTTCATAAAAAGAATTGGGAAATTTTTCTTCATTTTCAGTGCTCTAGAACAACTTATGGAGCATGGGGGTTCTCTGATATTTGAAGGCTAGGGAATTTCCCTGTGAAAACATTCGGATCTGATACTTATTCATATTTTTGCTTTTTTAAATTTTCTCTCTTTTTTCCTGTGTAAATTGTTCTCTTTAAGCATTCTGTCTCTGTTGGGATCAATTTTAATAATGTGTGTTTTTCTAGGAAATTACTGATTTTGTTTAATTTTCAATTTTATTTATACAGAGATCAGTATTTTCTTATGATTTTGAAATTTTCTTTTTTCTTTTTGTCTTTTTATTTGCACTATCTCCCTTGATCAAAGTAGCTGGTGGTTTGTCTGTTGTGTTAGGGTTTTTTGTTTTTGGTTTTAATTTTCAAGAAATAATTTTGGTATTTTGGTATTGATTAGGGCTATTTTTCTGTTCTCTACCTCATTTTCTCCTTTTATCTTTATTTCCTTTTTTTGTGCTTTCTTCTGGTTTATTTTTTCTTCTGATCTAGACATTGAAGTCATGTATTTTAATTCTTTCATTTTTACTGATAAAAGTGTTCAATGAGAGGAATTTTTCTCAACACTTTAAATGCTTCCCATAGACCTTGATATTTAGTTTCCATTATCATTTAAAAAATATTGTCTCATTTCAATTTGTATTTGATGAAAATCCAGTGTTTTTAAAGATTTTATTTATTTATTAGAGAAAGTGCATGAGCCAGGGTTGGGGAGGTTGGGAGGGGCAGAGGGAGAGGAAGAGGGAGAAGCCGACTCCCCACTGAGCAGGGAGACCGATGGCCGATGGCCACAGAGCTCCATCCCAGGACCCCGGGATCAGGACTTGAGCTGAAGGCAGATGCTTAACCCATTGAGCCACCCAGGCGCTCCTTGATATAGTGTTTTTAATAGAAGAATTTCATACTCAAGGATGAAAGGGTCTTTGTGTTTGTTCTGTTTCTCTTAATCCTTTCTAGCTTTTTTGCATTGAATTCAGAGAGTATTGTTGGTAATACTTTTACTTCATGGGACTTATATTTTCTTTGTGACAATACACGATCAGTGTGAATGTCCCATGGGTACTTGAGTAAAAGGCACATTCTTGGTTATCAGGTGTAGAGTTGATATATATCCATAAGATCTGCCTTATTTATTGTTTAGGTCTTTGATCTCCTTTTTTTTTTTTTTTGTGATGTATCCAAGTTTTCTATTAATGGGCTTTCCCGTGTCTCTACCTCCCTTGTAGTTTTTGTTTCAAAACGGTGGCTGCTGTTTAATTTGGTATATAAATATTTGTAAGTGTTGTAGCCTTATTGTGAACTGTGGTGTGCGGTATTAAAAGATGCCCTTCGTCATCATGGTTAATGCTTTTTGACTGGCATCTTTTGTTCATTCTATATTTCTAGCCTTTCTAAATTACTAGTTTTGAGATCTGTGTATAGCATATTGTTGGGTCTTGCTTTGTGACTCAAATTGAAAATCCTATTCTTACAATAGGTAGTATGATCCATTGATATATATTGATAAGACTAATGTTTTGTCTCAGCTCTATCATAGTATTTTATAAATATGTATATTTGCTGTGTTGCTTTTTCTCTGAGATACTAATTCTTTGCTGCTTAATTTATACAATTTTTGTTGTTGTTGTTTAGGAGGTGTTTTTTTCCCCTAGCAATTGTCTTTTTAATGTATTTAAAAACTTAGAAAAATGCTCTTAGTCCCTTTTTAATGCTTTAATCTTTCACTCTCACATTTCTGTTTTTGTGGATATCCTTTAATCCCCATCTTTTGCCTAAGTAACAACATGACTTCATTTTCCTTTCTTTTCTGCAGTTTTTAGTTGTGTTTTTTACTTTTTGTTTTTTATAACGTACTTGTCTTAGGTGTCTTCCATCCACACCTGCCACTTGTGATTTTGTCTTAAATCTACACTTAAATTTTTAAATGCTCATCATCAATATTTTTTGCTGCAGTTTTTCCACTCATCTCTTGGCTTATCAAAAGGTCCTTAAGAAAGGGCTCATGGGTGCAGAATTCCTTTAATAGGTGCTTTTTTATTTTTTCTTTTCTTTTCCTATAGTCTTGGTACTTAAAGGACAGTTTAGATGGGTATAAATTCCTTAGTTTACAATTTTTACTTCCTGATTTTCTTTTTTTGTTTTTTATAAAATGCTATTTCATTATTGTCTTCCTTTGTGTATTTTATGAAAATTCTTTTATTTTTTTAATTAAAATTTTTTTTTATTTACATTCAAGTTGGTTAACTTATAGTTTATTATTAAGTTCTTGGTGGAGTTTAGTGATTCATCAGTTGCATATAACACCCAGTGCTCATTACAAGTGTCCTCCTTAATGCCCATCACCCATTTAGCCCATCCCCCACCCACCTCCCCTCCAGCAACCCTCACTTTGTTCCCTATGGTTAAGATGCTCTTGTGGCGCCTGAGTGGCTCAGTTCATTAAGTGTCTGCCTTCGGCTCAGGTCATGATCCTGGGGTCCTGGGATCGAGCTCCATTATTGGGCTCCCTGCTCAGTGGGGAGCCTGCTTCTTCCTCTCCTTCTGCCACTCCCCCTGCTTGTGCCTGCTTGGTCTCTCTCAAATGAGTAAATAAAAATCTTAAAAAAAAAAAAGTCTCTTATGGTTTGCCTCTCTCTGGTTTCGTCTTATTTTATTTTTCCTTCCTTTCTCCTATGTTCATCTGTTTTGTTTCTTAAATCCCACATATGAGTGAAATCATATGGTGTTTGTCTTTCTCTGACTTATTTTGCTTAGCATAATACCCTCTAGTTCCATCCACATCATTGCAAACTGCATGATTTCATTCTTTTTGATGGCAGAGTAATATTCCATTCTGTATATATATCACATCTTCTTATCCATTCATCTGTTGATGGACATGTGGGCTCTTTCCATTTTTTGGCAGTTGTGGACATTTCTGTTCTAAACATTGGGGTTCATGTGTCCCTTTGAATCACTATTTTTATATCCTTTGGATAAATACCTAGTAATGCAATTGCTGGGTCATAGGGTATTTCTATTTTTAACTTTTGAGGAATCTCCATGCTGTTTTCCAGAGTGGCTGCATCAGTTTGCCTTGTTTGCCCTTGTAAATTGTGATCCTGTAGACCTTGATGACTTTTTAACTTAGAAACTTAACAGTTGTAGTAGGATATGCCCTGGAGTTTGTTTGTTTGTTTTTTGGATGGCTCATTTTCCCAGATACCCAATGGGCTCTTTCATTTTGTTGATTCAAGACTTTTTTTCTTTATAATTTTAAGTAATCTATTGTTTGTTTTTCTTCTAATATGTGACCTTTTTCTTTGCCTGTCTTCCATTTCTACTACTTTCTCTTTGGTCTTTGCACTTCTTACTTTATATCCCTTTTATTCTCTATTTTGGTTCCCTGAATTTCCTTAATACCCTTTAGAAGATACTCATTTGAGTCTGTTTTCTCTTGGGTATTTTATAATTTATTCTTCCTGTCTGAAATGATAGCTTTTTTTCCATGATCTCTTCTCAATTTAGTCAATTTTCTTCTCACCTTTCTTTTATTTGTCCATGTCTGTTCTTAGTTTTGGGATTCTGACTCAAGGTGACTTTGTATCCCCAAGTTCTTTTTTGAATATATTTTTTCCATCTGGAGTGTTGTCAGCTAATTTTCTTGTGCTTCATGGTAGTTTTGTTGCAGGGAATTTTCCTCTGTTAATGTGTGTTGGATTTTTTGACACCCTCCCCTCCCATATACCTTCATACGAATTTGTTCATGTTTTCCTGTTTTCTTTTTATGGGTTTGGGGTGTTTTATAGAATTTCTAGCTCATTGGCTCCCTCTTCTGTCAGCATAGCAAAATCTAAATACTTGAGTGGATTATTGTTTTGATGGTAGGAGAAAGTTGTTCTCAGAATTTTGACTCTCTTGTGGGATTCTTAATTTTCCCTTTATGCTTCTTTAACCCTTTACTATCCAGTAGCCAAATGGCACTTCTCTCTTCCTTTTGTCTTATTTCTCCCAAAGAAGCTGGAGGTCTCAAATACTGCTCCTGCAAATTGTCTGCTTTTAAACTCTCTTCCCTCTAGTCCATGCTCTCATCTCTTGGATACTTTTTGAGTATTTTGAAACTTAGGGTGGACATAGTCTTTTTTAGAAGATAGTTGTAGATCAATCTTAGGATCATCACTAACCCCCTTGTCTCTTCAGCAGCCTACTTTGGCTCACAACAAAGCCTTGTGGCAGAGCAGGGGTCAGGCAGGAGCCTGGGAGATCCATTGCTGGGATTAGGTGTTTTTTTTTCTTATTTTTATTTACAGTTGTTGTGAATTTTGGGCCATTTCTATCTTTCAGGTTATCCTGAGGGTATGATTTGTATGAGTTTTGTTTGTTCTTCTGGTTTTTCTATTTTGTTTTTGGAGGAAATAAGGAGAAATGGGGACCTAAGTAATTACTGCTGTCCCTAGCAATCCAGGAGTTCCTAAAGCTAGAATTTTTAAAAGTACATTTGTTTACTTTCTTGGGGGTTTCTTTTTGTGTTTTGATGTCTTACTACCTCATTTAATATACACAGTTGTGTAGGCAATATTTTATTTCCATTTTACAGATGGAAAAATTGAGGCCCAGCAAGATGTAATGACTTGAGAGAGATTTACCCAGTTAGCATGTGGTAGAGTTGATAATAAGATCTAAAGTCCTATGATGCCCAGCTCTTGCTCTTTTTTTCTTTTTTTTCTTGCTTTTTTACTATCGTGCTATCTCTTTAGGCGCTTGAACTTACAAAGCCTAACATATATTATTGAATATTAATATAAACTATCAATTTGTTCATCTGTTCCTTGTGTCTTCTCTTATCCTGTTGCCCTCTTAAAATTGTTAGTAGCCACTTCTCCAATGGTGGCTACTTTTTGACTTTTTTTTTTTTTTAAAGATTTTATTTATTTATTTGAGAGAGCGAGAATGTGAGAGAGAGAGAGAGAGAGAGAGAGAGAGCACATGAGAGGGGGGAGGGTCAGAGGGAGAAGCAGACTCCCTGCTGAGCAGGGAGCCGGATGCGGGACTCAATCCCGGGACTCCAGGATCATGACCTGAGCCGAAGGCAGTCGCTTAACCAACTGAGCCACCCAGGCGCCCTACTTCTTGACTTTGAAAGATGCATCCTCCTTGCTCTAAAAGAGATAATGTACATATGTTAAGTGCTATCTCAAGGGAAACTGAACAGGTGTCATTTTTGTTTGTGTTTATAGTCTACTCTGTTTTTTGTTTTAGTAGTCTACCCTCCACTCTCCCTTCCCCTGAAACATACCATCATTTCCCCCTTAGCCCACTTTCACTTATGGGCGGACCAGTGCACGTTCATTGTGCTTTCAGTGTCCACCTCCGAGTTGAAACTATTCCTGTGCTGAGACTGTAAAAACCCCTAGCTTCATGTAAATGATAGCCCCTAGTAGCAGAGTTGGCAATAGCTTTTGGCAGCCTCCTTTCAGGAGAAGGGTGTTATATTGTCTGTAGTTTCCTTTAAAGTAATTTAATCTGCACCTTAGGGGTGCTTAGTTAACATTTTTGAAGTACCTTAATCAGGAATCCACACTTCAGGGGTAGTTAGTTAACATTTGAAAGACCCTAATCAAGATTCTATACTCCAGGAGCAACCAGTGCATCAGAGACTGCTCTCTCAATCTGTACTAGTGGGTGCATTAATTAGAATAAAAGATGTTAGAGGTAATTTTTCATTGGTAAAACGAATGGTAGTTAAGATAAATAGTTGACCAGGTATCTCCACTGAGACATGAGTGGAAGATAAGGATTTGATGAGGCCAGAAGCATACGTAGGTCTAGAGCTTGAGTTGGTCCTGTGTTTGTAACCCTCGCTGGGGGATTTTGTCACCTCATCTGGCCAGTGGTTGCATGTGAAGTCTCTGTAACACCCCATGCGCTAGACCTTGCCCGCCTTGGCCTGCTTTTCCACACAGAGGTCGTTGGACACATACTCTGGCTCCACTACTTTTTTTCTATTTCTTGTCCACAGAGGTGTTAGTCTCAATTTTGAACCAGACTGTTTCTTCATAACTTCTTAGTTTCTATTTTGTGTATAACTGTGTTTTGAGATTGGCTATCTCAACTATGAATTTATAGTGCCATTTTGACCAGAATTATTGTTAAGTGGTAACTTTGTTATTTTCTGTTTGAGAGTATTGTCACTCACTCTTCTGAGGCCAGATTCCTGTCTGTGGGGCAGCATTGTAGATATATAATTCTCTTGGTACTTTATTGGGTTAATTAGGCCTGGTGATTTTTTTTGAAGTCTCCTTTTATATTGAATTCTGTTCAATAGTGACACAGTTCTCCTGTATATAGACATAATGTTCTTGAATACGGCATGTAAATGAAGTTATGTATGTAGGTCGAAATCAGATATATCATATTTACATACTTTAGTTACCGTGCATAGTATAAAGCATGACATTTACCAGGAGTTTCTATGGTAAATGCTACCGTTATCTCTTACAATTTAACATGCATAAATGTTAAGTTAAATAATGAAGCTTCTTCATTACAAAGTTAAAGTGTATCACCAGGGTTCTTGTGCAGATTTGATGACGTGTATATATAGCCATGGTGTGTGTTACTAATATTTTCTTACCAAACGTACCGAGAGAAGAAAGCAGTTATGGACTGGTCTACATTGCTTCCTGTACTCCCTGGGAAACAAAAGGTAGTTTTCTTTTATAGAACACTTACCTGCTTAAATGGATTATTCACTTTATCTGTTATTTTTTTTAAATGGGCTATCTATAATCTAGGTGCACATAATTAGCTATAGGCCATGGAGCCAGAGATGTATAGCTTTACTCTTAAGTTGATATAATCATGGAATTGTGGAGCTTGAAAGGACTGGAGATACCATCTAGTTAATCGTTTCATGAGTCCCAAAGTGTCTTAGTTAAACCTTCATGAATCCATGCTTAGCCTCAAACCATAGACATGATTTATATCCACTTAGGCATGTATACCTACACATCCATATCTTCCTCCTTCCTTCCCTGTCTATGCATATAACAAGGAACAATTGGGGCCAATAGGATTTTAGTAGTAATAATGGGGAAGAACATGAAAATCTTAATATTTAGTACTGTCCTGCCAGTGAGGGTCTTCAAAACCAGATTCAAGAAATCCTCACTTGATAAGTATCTTCAGAGCAAAAAGATAAGAGAGAACTGGGTGAGAGAGTACAGTATTTCTAATTATAAAGTGTTCTAAAACCTGCACGGTGAGTACTATATCATTATAGGTACAAGGGAATGATTTGGTGTTTAGTTGTTTGGAAGTATGTACATTTTGTTCTAATTGTGGTGTGAGGCCCTTACTGAATTTCAGCTACATTATTTTTGTACTAGACTTTTTCTATAAAGCACCAATAATTCTGTCTGACCTTACAGGTTTTTGAAATTATTGGACTAGTCTTCATGGTTGATTATATTATCCTTTTAAATTGCCTTTTAATTTTCAGCTGATGTAAGTGAAATAGATAATATAAATTAATTACTATTGGATCTCTTCAGTGTTTATGCTCTAGGAGATTGCAGGAGACAAACAGAAAGATAAGGTTTTAAACAAATGTGCCATTTGGGGCTGTGGCATTTTATTATTCACACCTTGCTTATTTGTTATTTTTTAATAGGCTCTCTATCATATTAGTGCACATATAAGTAGCTGTATGCCACACCATCTAGGGGCTCATGGATTTAACTATGTTTATCTCCTCACCAATCCCTCTTGCGGCAGGTGCTTGCCACACGCAGGTGGCCCTTTGCTTGGGTCTGGTTGTGACTCATATGTACTCTTTTGTGAAGATCATTTTCTCTCAGCTAAATTTCTGTTACTTTTTTCCCTGCCTGAAGCTCTGCTTATAGTTGTGCTTCATTGCTTCCCCACCCCGCCCCACCCCCCTAACATGCTGAATTTAGATGGCTCCTTGGCTGCTAAGTGTTTCTGTCTTCTTGTTGCTGGGATTTGTTTTTGCAGCATGGAGGAATTCTGTGGCCTGAGGGGTCTAGTTTTTAATGAATAAAATAAAACCAGTAACTAAAATGTCCATTCTTGGAATGTCACATTTGGAAATATCAGTGCCTTTTGTTTTTGATTTTTTTTTTTATTTGCCATCAAAATTGTCATCTTCAGAGGCTTAAGCCACCTTGGTTCTACTCTCACTTTACTAGTATTTTTAAAAATTTTTAAATGGAATACCACATCATCAAATGTCTTCTATGTTGCAAAGAAAATCCTAGGAATTTGGTCATTCTTAATGTGCTTCTGTCTCTCCACATGGTTTTCAACATCGTGGATAAATATGTGGAGGACTTCTTCAATGAAGAACAAGCTTGTTGAAGTAATTATATCCTCCATATCCTTAAATGCTTTTGGTTCATATTTAAGGGCATTTTATGAGTTGGGAACAAGAAGAGTAGGGATTGGGGAGAATAGCCTGCATATCATCTGAAGTAGGGGTTTTTTGGAGACTTGATGTAGTGGTTATAAGGATTTACTCCCTGTAATGGGATATTTTCATTCTCTCCTCATAAATATATTGCAGTCCATTCCAGTGGTGCTGAACAACTTGGGAGTGGACTCATAGTATCATTGAGCTTGAATCTACTAAAGAAGAATGCATGCATTCTTTCAGGATATCGTATATTTTAAAAACCTGCCAGTCATTTTGAAGAATAGAGGAGAGGGAAGGATGGGGAAGACTTTAACTCTTAGGGTCCATCTTCTGGCTTTTACTCACCTTTGCTTTATTCTATCTTAATCCAACCATTTTTAAAATGAGATAATTATTTTTGGGTATTTGGGGGCACATATTTGTGTGTATGTGCATTAGTTTGAAGGGAAGACCTATGGTTTTCAGTAGATAACAGAGGTCTCAGATCCTCATCCGTCCCTTTCCCCAGCTCCTCACTGGGAGATAAGAACCACTGTGCTAGGCTGTCTTCTTCCATTCCAAAACCAGGTGCTTGTGATGAAAGCTGTAGTCTATAGATGTACAGAGACTTTTGACATATAAAATTATTTCTCAGAAAACTAACATGGATTAGCAAGACCTATTTTCAGTAGAGTGTGTTACGGTAGACCTATGTTTAAAGAAAAGTTGAAGGTGGTTCTTTTGTGTTTATGAAAAGTCTTCATTACTCTTTTCCTCAGAGTCTTGTCTCATGTTGCACATATTGTTCTTCATTTTTCTTCATCTCTTGTCATTTGTTTTAACTAATTTACCTTATCTCTTTTTATCAAGTTACTTATCTTTTCTAACTATTAAATAAGAGTTTTGTGACTGTGGTCTGGCTCTTTAGAATTCTGCAGCACCCAAGTATGGCATTTTATCAACAGCAAATGCTTAATAAATGTCATGAACTGACTAGTTCATTGTAGAAGTGGTCGTCTGTGGAAAACTTTCTGTGACTTGCTTGTTTTTAATGGCTTCCACCTCTTATTTTAACTGATGGATATGATTTGAGGAATATAACTGTTACTTTGTGATTTTTAGTCACTATGTAAATATAATTTAATTACAAATTTAATTGAAAAGTCTTCTCTAATTCCTTTAAGGGAGTAATCAAAGCTGTGATCCCATTTATTCAACCCATTCTGTTTTTGAATCTTATAATGGAACCTTTTTTCCTTCCTTCCTTCCTTTCTTTTTTCTTTACAGTAAGGGAGATAAACCTGCAGGATATCAAGGAGGATTTGGAATCGGATCCAGAGGAGAACAGCACCCTTTTTATGGGCATCCTCATCAAGGGACTGGCCAAACTGAAGAAGATTCCAGAGACCGTTAAGGCGATCAAAGAACGCTTGGAGCAGGAGCTACAGCAAATTGTGAAGAGGTCTACAACCCAGGTGGCAGACAGTGGCTATCAGAGGGGAGAGAACCTCACTGTGGAGAACCAACCAAGGTAAATGGGCATGCAGTTTGTTGTTTTGAGAATTCTACATTTTCTAGGATGGGGTATAGGTGAACAACTTCTGTTGATTGTTATTTCTTGAACTTGGGCTATTAGAGCCCATATGAACTCAGATTGGTGAAAATAGCTGAATAGGCATAATTTAGCTGGTTTTTGTTAAAGTTGAAAAGTTTTAAAGCATATTGTTCATACTCAAATGAAAAAAATGTACTTTTGAATATTAAGTACTAAGCATATTCAAGGCATTTATGTATAGTTATCTCATTTAATTCACACCACCACTTTATGAGCTACTTATTAGTATCTACATTTTATAGTTAGAGAAACTGGGGCTCAGAAACTAGTAATTAGTTCAAGGTCACAGAAAAAGTGGCTGGCCTTGGAGTTGAATGCATCTCTATGGTCTTTCCTCTGTCCTGTGCTTTCTTCTTTAATGTGTGGTGATATTTGCCAATAAGGCAAATAGGTTTCAGGAATTCCTGTATCTATTTAAAATAGCTAATAGGCTTTGGATTTCATAATTCTTGTTTTATAAGGGGAAACTGAAATTGTACTACAGTCCTAACTCTGTCTTGTCTTACACACTGAGAGATATGTCGGCCAAACCAGAAGTTCCGGGCATAATAGACTGATATCACTTGACCATGGGATAAGATATTTGAAATTGAGGCTTTTCTAGAAAATCCAAGATATGCTCTACACAGGTCTCTGTTCCCTCCCCACCCCCTTCTCTGCTGTTCCACCCCCCCCCCCAAGCCTCCATGTTTACCAGGGATTTGTCACAGTGGGGTGGGAGGAAAGAAACCAGTGGAAACTGCAATTTCATGTGAGAACAGAGGGCAAAGTGGAGCAGGTCTTCTCAGTTGCTCAAATAATGTAAGTTCCTGGGAGATGCCAGACAGTGTGTAGAAGGGATCATAATCTTGTGGACCTGTTGTTAAGGGAATTCTACTGTTTGAACATAGGACTTAAAAGTTTTTTTTTTTTTTTAAAGCAAATAACAAATTTAAGGAGAAAGAATAGCTTACTTAGAATTCCTCAGACTTTATATATTTTGGAAAAATTAATGTGTTCTATTTGTATTTTCCATATTCTCTGATATATCTAAATAACATTGATTTTGATTATACTTTAAAACTTCCAAAAATTAATTCCCTTGAAAACTTCATTCAAAAATGCAGTTGGTATGGGGTGCCTGGGTGGCTCAGTCGGTTGAGTGTCTGGCTCTTGGTTTCGACTCAGGTCGTGATTTCATGGGTGATGGAAAGAGGCCTGTGTCGGCCTCTGCACTCAACGGGGAGTCTGCCTGAGGGGTCTCTCCCTCTGCCCTTCCCTTCACTCTCTCGGTCTCTTTCTCTCAAACAAATAGTGTTTAAAAAAAAAATGCAATTGGTGAAGAAACCATCTTCCACCCATCTCCTGCCATAGATCATTTCAAAGCACGTGTTTTGATGGGTTTTGGAGTCAAGCAGACCTGATTTTGAATGCCAGCTCTGTAATCTGAAGAAAATAATCCTATCTTAGAGGAGTGCTTGCACTAGGTGAGGTCATGATTAGAGTTTAGTAGAGTAGCGCCAGTAAGAACTATTACATGCCCACGTATATATGAACACACGTGTTTATTTATTCTTGCTTTCTTCCTGAACTTCCATGTTCTTTGATCACTCACATTGTGATCCAGAGAGGCTGGGAAATGGTTCTAAATTGAACTTTGCTTTTCTTCTTTCTTTGCCTGGTGCCTGGATTTCCGTGAAGACCTTTTGCCTCCTTACTAATGAACACTCCAAAATTCTGGCTTGCTATTTGCCCTGTGCTGCAAGTCCCTAGATGAATACACTGAACTTTCATAGGGAAATAACATGACTATAGCGTATATTGGAAATAAAACTAAAGGGCACGGATCAATAACTTTTCTGCAAATCTCATTACAGTACCCTTAAAAGCAATGTGTCTTTCATAGGATTTTGACCCCTTTCTCTTCTGTTCCCTGAGCCCCTTCCAGAATTCACAACTGGAAATTACAGCTGTAGAAGCAGAAATTCAGCATACTGCCCCAGGAAATAATAAATGTTTGTGAGGAATGAGTTAGCAGAAGGGTTCCCCCCCCCCTTTAAGTTTTTTTTGTTGTTGTCAGTATTTAGAGCTTTTGTAGGAAGGATATATTGGACACTGGCAAGTGAACACGCTGCTTCTCTTGGTTTCATGTGTATAACATGATCCCATTTTATAAAATGTACAAATCTGAAAAATTGGGCCCAAACTATTAAGAGATAAAATAGTCCAGAGAAAGCAGATATTTGGGGTGAACCACTCATCTTGAAGATCAAAGATTAAAGTCTTGGGCTGGGATTCCAAATGACTGATAATTTTGAGCTAGTCTGTGGTGGCACTGTGTTTTTCAAATACCTTAAAACTCACAAACTAATGACCTTGGAAATGTCATTCAAAAGTGATTGGCATTGTTGCTTCTAGAGGCTGAAAATTTTAGAAGGGGTATTGTCAGATTATCCCTTGAAGCTTGCATGGTATTTTGTGTTCATCAAACTGTACTGGGATGTGTTAGTGGCATTTATTTTAGAAAGAAGTCAAGTCATAATACTTCATATAATTTACCACTCAAGGAATCTTATGCTGAAATACAAGAATCTGTTTTTCTTAAAGTTGGAGTGTAGGCAAAAAGAACCATAAATCCTTTTTCTCCCCAATATGCACATTCTTTCCCTCACCACCCCCCCCCCCCCCCCCCCCCCCCCCCCCGCAGTGAAATAACCTCTTCCAAATCATTAGCATATAAATGCTACTCTGAGGCAAGATACCAGTACTGTAACTTTCCTTAAAAGTTTCATTGTTCAACATCATCTTATTAAATATATTCTGGTTGTGATGCATTGCAAGCCTGTTTTCATTTGTCTTTATGTAGAGAGAATTAATGTGGTGTGCTATTTTGCTAGAAAGGAAGGAACCAGGCTAGTAAATTGTCATCCTTCACTTCCTGCAGAGCCAGAATATTCTCACAGCCAGCTTTTAAAAATCACTTCGGTGACCCACTTATTTTTTTGACACCGTCCCCCCAACCCCCTGGCTCCCAACTATCTGTTGTCTATAGGAGAGATACTCTTTCTTTTCATTCATAATCTACGAAGTGTCTATAAACCTCTGCTTACTATTAAAGAAAAATATTCAAATACTGTTGCCAACTCAGGATAAACTTTAGAGCAGCATGTGCTTTGCTAATCTCCCAGAACCTCCTGCTACCCATAATTTCCTCAGGAAGACAGGCAGTGTCTTCAGTTTCAGATGGCTCATGTGGTCCACAGTCTGGGCAGCTCTTTACCAGTGTCTTCATCTCCTGCTGCCTAATGACTGCTTCTTTCCCAAAATCTAGCTCATGAGCACTTCATAGCATTTTTTGTTTCCAAGAAGCTGGAAGAAGTTCTTTAATAATTAACAAATAGGAAAAGCACGAGGGAGAGGTAAGAGAAATAAAATCCTCTCCAGGTGCAGTATCAAGAATATGGAGGAGAGAAGGGTCTGAGAAAAGACAGTGATTGGCATGTGGGAGGCACCTCTTCCATCTATTTGAAAATGGGCCCCTTTAAATGTAGAGGCAGCAAATCACTGCAAGGGGAGGTGCTGGAGGGCTGCTCAGCTTTGGTAAAAATGGTGGTATTGAAGAGGACAGAAGGGATTGAGTGAGTTGAAGCTATGGCTGCTATGGAAACCCTTTTTCCTTTTGGAAAGAGATCATTTTGCCATGTTCCTTCATCTTGGTTAGGAATGACGGAAGATTAAGTGTCTGATCTAAAAGGCAAAGAACATTACATGTTCTGTGCCCACTGGGATATTAAAGATTTGTGGAAAAACACAGGAAAGAAATACGCTTTTATGCCAAAAGTAGTTGTGTTTGGATAATGTTGTAGATTTTTCCTCCCTCTCTATTTTGTAACTGTTAAGTTCTAGTGAAAAATAAATTCATTATTTAAGAATTCAAGTACTAAAGTTATCTTAATCAGAAGAAATCATTGAAAATGAAAATGCCTAATGGGGGTAACAGTGTTGAAAAATGTAATTAATACCTGTTTGGAGACCAACAGGGTCTTGACCATTAGATTACTTTCTATGATATATGTGTGTGTTTGGTTATCTTCTAACTGCTCTTAGAATGGAAGCCTTGAAAGTGAATGAGTTTGCCTTGCTCAGCACCCTATCTCCAGAATGTAGCACAGTGCCCACCTGACCCAATATTTGTTGAGTGAAAGAATGAATTCCCAGATATGTTGAATATCTACCGTGGACCAGACACTGGGCTGAAATGACAAAGAAATAAGGCATAGTCCCTGTCCTTAGAGAGTTTAAAGTCCAGAGAGGAAGAAAGGCATTAATCAAAGAACTTTCCAGTAATAAGTATATTAGTTTATTATGCTATTCTTTTTCCTTTTTAAAATTTGAAATTTTCAACAATACAGGGTTCAGATAATGTTTATTTCCTTTTCAGTTAACTATCTACTGGTATGGGTTTTTTTTTTTATTGATTTGTAGGAACTCTTTATCTATTAAGAAAATTAGTTCTTTGGGATTTATTTTATAATTTCCCTTCACTTTTTCTCTTTTGACTTTGTTTATGGTCTACGGTCGTACCACCCTGAACGCGCTCGATCTCATCTGATCTCAGAAGCTAGTAAGCAGGGTTGGGCTTGGTTAGTACTTGGATGGGAGACTTTGTTAAGATGTCTGGCCATGTAGGCATTATTATTATATATTACAGTTTTTGTTTTTATGAGGCTGTATTATCAAGCTTTCTTTCATAGCTTCTGAGTTTTGTGTCAAACTTAGGTCTTCCGTACTCTTAGACTATAAATAAAATTTCTCAACTTTTTTCTTGTATTTATATAGTCCCATTTTTAATATTTATGTCTTTGATACATCTGGAATCTGAAGGAGTGGCCACACCACTTTTAAACAGATGTAACACTTACTGAACTGTATTATAATGGGCTGTATGCCCCTTTCATTTCTGCCTCCTATGTATCTGCCATGTGATTGATTGTCAGTGTTAGCTGAATGCTTGCTGAGTAATTCTAACACTGAATCATTTACTTTATAGTCATGGGTTTTCTTCAAGGTTGATATTTGCCTCATTTCCTAAAACTTTTTTTTGCCTGGTAGGTTTGTAGAAATGATTGAATTACTGCCCTAAAAGTTGAAAAAAAAAAAAACAACTTTAAGAATATTTTTGAAACTCTGAGTCCAGAACTTGGAATGAGGGCATACTGATAAAATAGGGTATTCTTACAAAGTGGTTCTGTCTATGAGGAAGTCTAAAGGCTCAGTCCCCAAGATGAGTTTTGTAGTACAAATGCAGTGTCTGTGAAAAGACAAATAAATGAAACACTTCTCATGTTTTTTTTAAGACCTGTGGCTAGAGTCAGGCATATGAGTCTTTTTCATATAAGTAGCATTTCCTTTCATTTTTTCCTTTTTCTATTAGTTACTCTTCTCCTAAGTCTCTGAAATGTAGGATTTTGTGGGATTGGTCATTTTATTGGACAGAAAAGTCATTTAAGAGCAGCTTTGAAGCAAGGTCGAGCATTTGTCCTTGTGGCTTCTTGTAGCCATTCCCAAGCACTGCATGTAGCACCTGGACATGCCTGGAATCAGGGAGGGCCTTGATGTAATTTAGATGAAGTAGTTAATTCGAATCAAAGCAAGCGGGAAGCAAGTAAATTTAGCTTCAGTGATTATGATATCATTTGATTAAATCTCTACTTTTGATTACACATATCAGTGAGAACATGCTTTAAATATACTCAACTGTTAAATATTGAAGGGTATGAATAGGATGAACCAATGACAGAAGAAATTCCACCATTCTTCAACTAGAACATATCCCCTGCAGCTTTATTGCAATATTTTTAGAACAAATGAAAGTTAATTCTTTACATGTTGGGACTTAATATACCAATTAACTAAAACATAAAATTTATTACCATGGAAGATAGTACTGGTTCCAAATCTATGTATGTTCTAGTAAGACTTAATAAATAAATTGGTAATAGCTTCATAACATATCAGGTGAATTAGTAATGTTAATAATGTTCTTTACTCTCTTGTAAGCATGGAATTGGACAGCTGTCTTTCTGACTGTGTATTGTTCTTGGGTTATAGTCTTCAGAGAAAGGGTGTTTGGCTAAATGGGACAGGTCTTAATATTAGATTGCTTAAATCTTTATTTACATTTGTCAGGGTGGAAAAAAAAAAACCCAACAAAACCTGCTTTTGAATTCTTTTGTTTTGCATGCTATTGCAGGTTTGAGTTAGAGATCATACGAGTTAAAGGAATGGCAGATTAAAATCTATTTCATGGTATATTGATAACACTTAGGTGTGAGCCTTCATGCTACATTGGGGCCCCCTTCTCTATTTGGCAAATAGCGGTAGCTGCCTTAGGTCTTATTTTCTGGGCACTTGTTGGTGTTAGACGAAAAGGTATTCCATATTCAAACTGACATTAGGTCTTCCATTGCAAAAACACAAATAAAACCCTTGTGTCAAGTGACAGTCTTCCCTTGCTGACATTTAGGGTCATATCAGATGGG
Organism: Zalophus californianus; assembly: GCF_009762305.2. Classification (NCBI taxonomy): domain Eukaryota; kingdom Metazoa; phylum Chordata; class Mammalia; order Carnivora; family Otariidae; genus Zalophus; species Zalophus californianus. The sequence continues at coordinate 86,889,839 of NC_045606.1, forward strand.
ATTAAAGCATCGTCATGTGTATCTTGGGCTGTATTTCGTACCTTAGGGGCTAGTCTAACTCCTGGCCCATTTCATTATCACGGTCTCTAATCAGACCGGACTATGAGTTTGCAAGAGGGGGCTTAACTGTGTTTTTGCAGCCTGATCTAGGGCTGGGCACATATTAAATGCCCAAGAAGTTTAATGAATGAATAAGAAAAAGATGCTAAGAAGATAATTTTTTAATAAGAGGAAGTGAATTTAAAAAAAAATCTCTGCACCGCTTACAGGAGTGGGATCTAAAGATCAGCAGCACCAATGCCATTTGGAAGCTAGAAATGGAGTGATTAAATTAGAATCTCTGGGTGCAGGGCCTGCAGGGGTCTATGCCTTAGGTAATTCTCATGCATGTCAAAGTTTGAGAACACTCTTTATATCATTACAGACATCGCAGAGTTTTCTGCTTTTGTAGTATTTATGCTTTGCAAAGCAGTTAGTCATCTGGCATCTCACCTGAGCGAGCCTCACTATTGGCCTCATCACAGGTAGGGGCGTTATTCTTAATCCCAGATGTACTCAGGGAAATGTGAAAGCCGAAATAATTTGACAGTTCACAAAGCTTGGTGGTGGTGGAATTAAGAGCGTAAGTAGTCTCTTTCCATCATATAAGTTTGCCTTCTGTCTTCTATAAAGATGACGCTCCTAATTCCTTTTCCTGGGCCTGATTTTGTTTCTCCACCGGAGAAAGGCAGTATTTGTACTGATGTATCCGTTCTCCCACCCAAACCCCCCACTGTGATCAATGACAGGCCTCTCAGAGACGGCTGGACATGTTAAGAAGTGTGATCAGCAACCACAGAGTAAATGGATCTTAATTAGCTCACCTGAGAATTAAACTGATGACTTAGATACCCAAGCAGTTCCCTTAGGGACCTGGCACATTCTTGTACTAAAAATACACACCTAACATCTTTGGTTATCTCTGAGAAGGGGATTTATGGATAATTTTTCTTGTGTTCCACTATGATGAAATATTATTGTGGAATGGGGAGAGGTGTTTTCCCCCTAGCTTCAGTGAGGTATAATTGACATACAACATTGCATAAATTTAAGGGGTAGAACATGTTGGGAGGACATCCTTATATATTTCAAAAATGATTACCGCCATAGCATTAGCTAACAACTGCATCACATCGATTAATTACCATTTCTTTTTTTTTAAAGATTTTATTTATTTATTTGAGAGAGAGAGAATGATAGAGAGCATGAGAGGGGGGAGGGTCAGAGGGAGAAGCAGACTCCCCGCTGAGCAGGAAGCCCGATGTGGGACTCGATCCTGGGACTCCAGGATCATGACCTGAGCAGAAGGCAGTCGCTTAACCCACTGAGCCACCCAGGTGCCCAATTAATTACCATTTCTTTTTTGTGGTGAGAACTTAAGATCTACTCCTAGCAACTTTCAAGTCTATAATATAGTATTAACTATACTCACCATGCTATACATTAGCTACCCAGAACTTACTCATCTTACAGCTGCCAAGTTTGTACTGTTTGACCAACTCCCCACTTTCTCCACCCCCAGCCCCTGGCAACCATCATTCTAGTCTGTTTCTTTGAGTTTGGCTTTTTTAGATTCCTTGTATGTGAGAACATACAATATTTGCTGAACGTATTTCCCTTATCCTGATACCCTTAAGTTTCATCCAAGTTGTCACAAATGACAGGATGTCCCTCTTTCTCATGGCTAAATCATATTTCATGGTACATATGTATACATGTGTTATGTATATGCGTTCATATACACACACATGCATACCACATCTTCTTTATCCATTTTTTTCATTGATGGACACCTAAGTTGTTTTCCCATTTTAGCTGTTGTGAGCAATGCTGAAACAAACATGAGAGCTCAGACGTCTTTTTGAGATCCTGTTTTCATTTCCTTTGGGATATGTACCCAGATGTGGAATTGCTGGATCATATGGTAGTTGCATTTTTAATTTGTTGAGGAACCCCCATACTATTTTGCATAGGAGCGCCACCAATTAACATTGCCAACCAACAGGGCACAAGGAGTCCCTTTTCTCCTTGTCCTTGCCAATATTTGTTTTTCTGTTGTCGTTTGATGATAGGCATTTTACCAGGTGTGAGGTGGTATCTCATTTTGGTTTTGATTTGCATTTCCCTGATGATGAATGATGCTGAACACCATTTTGTGTACCTTTTGGTTATTTGTGTATCTTCTTTGGAAAAATGTCTTACTTAGTTCTCTGCCTGTTTTTAAATTGGATTGTATGTATGTGCCTTTTTGGTGTTCCTGAGTTGTATGAATTCTTTATATAGTTTACATATTAACTCTTTATCAGATATATCGTTTGCAAATACATTTTTTTAAGATTTTATTCATTTGAGAGAGAATGAGAGTGTGCCTCTGTGCACGAGCGGGCAGAGGGGCAGAGGACGAAGCAGACTCCCTGCTGAGTGGGGGTTCCCAACTTGGGGCCCGAGCCCAAGACCTCAAGATCATGATCTGAGCTGAAGGCAGACGCGTAGCTGACTGAGCCACCCAGGCGCCCCTGTCATTTGCAAATATTTTGTTCTGTTCTGTGGGTTGCTTCTCATTTTTTTGGTGGTTTCCTTTGCTGTGCTGAAGCTTTTTAATTTGATGTAGTCCCAATTGTTTGTTTTAACTTTTTCTCTTTGCTTTTGGTGTCAAATCCAAAAAATCATTGCCAAGGTTGATGTCAAGGAGCTTACCTGTGTTTTCATCTCAGAGTTTTGTGGTTTCAGGTCTACAGTCGAGTCTTTACCCCACTTAGAGTTGACTTTGGTGTATGGTGTGAGGTCATGATCCAGCTTCACTCTTCTCCATGTGGCTTCCAGTATTCCCAGCACCTTCTATTGAGGAGGTTATCCTGGGAAAGGCTTTTCAAAGAATGATGCTAAATACTTTAATTAAAAGGAAGAAGGCCTAGGTCAGTTTTCTAATTTTAGTCGCTAGTTTGCCATATGTTAGAATTAATTCACTGGGGTCATCTACCGGGGATTCAGGCACTGAGCATGAGAGTCTGACTTACAAGTGGGAAAGCGACACAGGACGAAAGCTCCCAGCACCAGGGCCCACTACAGTGTGCTTTTTATTTTTGCTCTGTTTCTTTCTACATTGCTAATAGTTTTTTCCTGTTCTTTTCATCGTGCAGATGGAGAATTAGCATTCCTCAAATAGTAACTTCTTTTACATGAAGATTGTTATTAATAAGTGGCAAAACTTATCTCTACCCCTTTAAGAGTAGGTATTAGATAACCCTGAAGATTAAATGGGATCTCTGTCCTGTTTGAAATGGAAAATACTCTTGCTCAGCCAGGCTTATTAGGAAACCGTGTATGTGAGGTGGAGACATGTAAAACAAAGACCATCTTGATAGGAAATAATTGATGATCAGTTTCCTTTAATTTTTCACATAAGACCCAAGCTCCGAGGTCAGTGTTTTCTTATCTCTTAGAGCATAGTGGTAGGGAAATAAATAGTCTGTGGTTTTTGCCTTTGTCTATCTGTGGGAAAATGCAGAATCCTGATCTTAAAGTCTCAGCAGATAGGAAGTAGTAGAACGGAACTGACTTTCTACCTCGTGTGTGTGTGTCTGCTTCGTGACCAAGTAAGGCAGCTCCTTGGCTGCAAACATGGGTTTTGCAGCCAAATGACTAATTCAAGGTTCCCTGGATGTTAAATTTAGATTCAGATGGTCGTATCTCACCTTAAATATTGAACATTTTTCACATCTTGATGATACAGCTTTATACCATAGACACTCCTTGTCCCCTGGTAACGCTTCCTTAACATTTTCTTCTTACGTTTCTTGAAGACAAGACAGGTGTAGCTGCAAGTGGGAAGTTAGTAGAGGATCTGGGAAATAAGTAACATTTTACTTATAAGAGGGCTGTTTCCAAAACCTGCCAGGCAATCGGATATATGTTTAAAGAACAAACACTTTCTTCAACTTGACACTTCTGTGTTCTTGTTTTATTTTTTTTTTTACACACAATAGATTTTATTACAGTATTATTAAAGTTAGTTCTGAGTGCATGTATCTTTCAGCTTGAACTGTACTTTTGATTCTTGTGGTAAGGTTGGTAAGGTTATCTTTTTAGGAGGGTAGTTATATGTGAAATGATTTTTTATTATGGGCTTCTAAAACCAGGCGATTATAATATGTAACGTATTTCCTCACGTTATCGATAACGAGGCCTCTATGTACCCCATCTGCTGGACCTCATTTTTTCAACACATACTTACTGCCTATCCTATGTGGAACACTATGACAAATACTGGAATAGAGTGGTAAATTGGCCACAGTTCTTTGCCCTCAATGAGTGTACAGTGTAGAGAGGGAGAGGCAAGGACTGGAGGAAAGCAGAGAGTGGAGAGCTGTTTTAGGGGATGATATGGTTGGTCTGCATTAGCAGAGAAAACATGGCGTAGAGGCAAGTGGTCCATCTGAGAAGATAGTAAAGATGACTGATTGGATTTGAGTGGGAGGGGAGGTGGGGGTGATTTGCTGGGGAAGGCAGTACCATTCACTGGCATAGGGACCATGGAGGAGTAGGTGGGGGGGTAGCGATAGGATGAGTTCTGTGTAAGACCTGTGAAGTTTGAGGTCCAGAGCTCAGGAGAGTGGTCCGGCCAGAAGCTGTGTGGAGGAGTCATTCACAGGTGGAACGTTGAAGACCGTGGTGAGCGAGCCCCCCCAGAGAGAAAGTATGAGGACTGGGAAGAATTCACAGGACTCCAGGGACCGGCTGAGGAAGAGGCTCCTGAGAAGGAGCCGCCGGAGAGGTAGAAGGAAAGCAAAAGAATATTGGGTTGTGGGACCAGTGGGAGGTGGTGTTTTGAGAAGGAGTAGTCAGTAGAAACAAGTGCTGCACTTATTTAAATAAGGGCCAAAGAGTGTCTATTATAGATGGAGCAAAATGATGTTGGAGACTTTTGAGTTGTTTTAGTAGAATACCAGGGGTAAAAACTAGTTTATGGTGAGAAGGTAGAGCCCGTTTGGACAGTTCTGTTGACACTTTTTCCAGCCTTGGTTTCCTTAGCATTGTACAGTTCTGATCTCTCTTTGGCCTCTTTCCCTTCTTTCCTTCCTTCCTTCCTTCCTTCCTTCCTTCCTTCCTTCCTTCCTTCCTCCCTCCCTCCCTCCCTCCCTCCCTCCCTCCTTCCTTCCTTCCTTCCTCCTCTTCTTCTTCTCTTTCTTTCTCTCTCTCTCTCCCTCCCTCCCTCCCTTCCTTAAGATTAATTTATTAGAGTGAGAGCATGCGGAGGGAGAGGGAGAGAGGATCTGAAGCAGACTTCCTGCTAAGCGAGGAGCCCAACGCAGGGCTCCATCGTACAACCCTGAGATCATGACCGGAGCTGAAATCCAGAGTTGAAGGCTTAAGCAGTTGAGCCCCGCAGGCATTCCTGGCTTCTTTTTAAAAATGACTTCCTTTTTTTCTAATACCCCTTAAAAGGAACATCCTCTAAAATTGAGGCCTTTGTTTGAACCTTATCTGCGTTGTAGTTTCACTGTCTATGAAATGAGGATAAAAGCAGTCCCTTCCTCATAGGGTTATCCAAAGGTTTAAATGAGATAGTTGAAGGGCAGCACTTCCCACCACGCTGCCTGGCAGGGAATCAGGGTGGCTGTGATTGGCATAGTGGTCTTTGTTACAGTCCTTGTTGCTGTTGTCATCGTCCTCTTTCCCCTCCTACTTCAGCCCTCCGGCTTCAGAGCTCTCTTCCATTATGCCAGCTTTAGCTACCAGCCCCATGCTGAGGACCCCAGCTCAGTGTCTCTGATCCTAGACTTCTAGTATTGCCGCCACCCTACATTGCTCATTCTTTGACTCATGACCTCAGGCACCCATGAAATTTGACTGTTTTCTCCATTCTGAGCGTTGGGCCTTGTGTTGGAAGAGATGTGTAGTTACAAGGAGGCATAAACCAAGGTCTCTGCCCTTTCTTTCTGGCCCTGGAGGCCATGCATGTCACTGTTTTGTCACTACACTGTGTCCATTGTGAGCGTCTGTTTTTGGAGGGAGTATGGAATCCCAGAGGAATGAAGGAATTCGCTCTCACTCTGTGAGTTAGGCCTCCTTCGGTTATCAGTGACAGATCCCAGATCCAACTAAATCGAAGCGGGAGATTTACTGGAATGATGCTGCTATATCTTACGGAGTACAAGCTGGTATATCTTCCTAACGGAGCTGAAGGAAGGACAGAGATGCAGCTGGGCCATGCAGACATCCGGCGCATCTCCTGGGTCTCTCCCCCTCGCCTCTTCCACATGGTAACTGTTAAAGGTACAGAAAACAATTTACTGTTGTTCCAGGTTTGCTTTTTTAGTATACTTCTGTTACATTTTGGCATGTATATCTCACCACCTGTGATTAGGAAACTGTAATTGAAGAAGTTTGTGTCTGAGGAACCTGCGATTTGGAATGTCCTCATGACGTCTTGAAGGCCCCATGGATATGCAGCGGAGAGCTGGCTTCAAGTCTGTGGTCCTCAATGGCATATATACTGTCTGGCCATCCCAGGATTACTATTTCCCTTTACCAACTCTCATGCTGTGTTGCTGTTAGTGCATATTCTTTGTGGCTCTAGGAATAATCTCTGTGGTACATGTGAGAGAGAGAATGTGTGTTCTTTTTTTCTGAAGGGTAGAAATGGCAATTAGTTGAAATTTTAATCTCTGAGGTTCTTAGGCTTCTTTGTATATGAGGCCTTTTGTTGAGTTCCGTTTAAGGAGTCTCTTGTACTTTATTAATTCTGGCTGCTCTTTTGTCTTTTAGACCAATGGTGAAAACCTTGAGCCTAAAATGATTTAAGCGACTGAGTTAACTGCAATGGGATGTTTTACTTCTTTTATTTATTTAAATTTTGTGGTGGGAGTGGGGAATAACTTTAGCGGGGCTTTGTGTGTTTGGGTGACCCTCAGTATGTCTGCAGCTGAAGGCAGACACTTGTTTTCTCAATCTAGTGTCGTGTGGGCAATTGGCGAGTGTCTATGAATATTCATCTTGTTTCAGTTGATTTCTGGTGGCTCTAAATTGGGCCAGACTAGTGTGGATTTATGTCCTATTTATGTGAGTGATTCCCAGTCTCTCTTATTCTTTGATGCTTCAGGAGAGAGTCGTCTTACTTTTTCTTTTTTAAGGAGTGCATATGGTGTGCCTTTGCAAAGTGTGTGTTTTGACTTTAGTTTCTTTTTCCTTGTTAGCCATTCACTCCTCATCCTACTGTGGAGGTGTCAGCTTCCAGTGCTCCTCTGAAATCCTCTTGCCAAGGTCCCTGGGACCTGTGAGTTGTACGATTCTCCATCTTTACCTTCTCTGACCTCAGTGTAGCCTTGACTGTGGATATTTTCTTCTCCTTTGTCTTCTACAGTTTTCTTTCCTGGCTTCATTCTTCCTCCCTAGCTACTTCCTAACCATCTTTTCAATGCTGCTCTTTTGGGAAGTGTTGGCTGTGGACCTTGCTTGCCTTACTTACTCTGCATATTATCCCTGAGTGATCTCCTCTCAAATATTTATCATTCTTAAAAAGTTCTTTCCAGTGTCAGTCTCTCCCCTGAGCTCCAGATTTGCATACCCAAGTGCTTAAATAAATAACACCTTAAATATAACCAGATGTAAACCCACATCTCTCCTTCCAAATTTCTGCCTTCACTTGAATGCTCTTACTCTCAGGAAAGATAACCATCATCTTCAGAGTTGCTCAAGCCAGAAACCCAGACAGAGGGGCCCTGAACTCTCTTCCCTCTACCTGGTTCTGTCCAATTTCTGCTGTGCTCCTTCCAGCAGTTCAGTGAGACTCCTAGAGCAGGTATTAAATAATATTTTGTTTTTATGGATGGGAACACTTAGAGAAGTTGAGATTTTTTTTATTAAAAAACATAGGAATTATTGATGCTCTGAAAGCGCATGAATCTTGATTTCTTACCGATTACTTATATTAGTGGAAAGAACAAACCAAAAGGAACCGACCAAAAGAGAAAAGCTCATGTCCCCCTGTAGTAAGACTCCAAAAGAATCCGCTTTCATAATACTTCTTTTTGAGACATGAGTTTCCTTTTTCACTGTTTTATATGTTCTCACTACAGGGGAGGTGTTGGGCCCTGCTGTCCTCACTCAATGCCATAGCTGATGGGTTTCTTTTTAAAATAGACATACTGAGATACAATTCACATACTTCACAGTTCATCCATTGAAAGTGTACAGTTCAGTGGTTTGTAGTGTATCCACAGGGTTGTGCAACCAGCACCACTGTCTAGTTCCAGAATATTTTTGTCCCCCCCCCCAAAATAAACCCCATATGCATTAGTAGTCAATTCCCACTCAGGTAACTACGGATATATTTTCTTCCTTTATAATTTGCCTATTCTGGGTATTTTATATAAATAGAGTCATAAAATACGTATTCTTCTGTGACTTTTTTTTTTTTAAAGATTTTATTTATTCATTTGAGACACAGAGATACAGAGAGAGAGAGAGCATGAGCAGGGAGAGAGGCAGAGGGAGAAGGAGAAGCAGGCTCCCCGCTGAGCCAGGAGCCCGATGTGGGGCTCGATCCCAGGACCCTGGGATCATGACCTGCGCCGAAGGCAGATGCTTAACCATCTGAGCCACCCAGGCGCCCCGCTTCTGTGACTTTTCTTACGTAGCACATTTTCAAGGTTCATCCATGTTGTAGTGTGTCCCAGCACTTCATTCCCTCTGATAGCCAAATTATAATCTGTTGTACAATTATACATTATGTTTGTCCATTGATGAGTCAATGACATTTGGATTATTTCCATTTTTACACCTTTACTATTGTAATATTTTACTCTTAGGAGTAATACTGCCATGAGCATCTGTGTACAAGTTTCTGCGCACACATACGTTTTCATTTTTCTTGGGGATATACCTAGGAACAGAATTCCCAGTTTCATATTTTAAAAAACTGCCAAACTGGTTCCCAGAGCAGCTGTACCATTTTACATCCCCACCAGTACTGTATTGAGAGTTCCAGTTTTTCTCAACATCCCCAACAACACTTTTTATCGCTTGCCTGTTTGAATATAGCCATCCCATGGGCTGAAATGGTATCTTACGGTTTTGACTTGAATTTCTCTGATGTTGCATGTCTTTTGTTTGCCTGTTGGTTATTCATATATCTTCTTTGGAGAAAGATTTTCAAAACCTTTATCCGTCTTAAAATTTGGTTATTCATCTTTTTATTATGAGTTATAAGAAATCTTTAGATAGGCTAGATACAAATCCTTTTCAGATAAATGATTTTCAAATATTTTCACCCATTTTGTGGGCTGTCTTTTCACTTTCTTGATGGTATCATCTGTAGCACAGAAGTCTTTAATTTTGCTGTAAGAACTGTGGCTTTTACTAATGTTGCCATGCTTGTGCTGTGTGGTAAGGCAGAGGAGAGTGTCCCTGTCTTTGAAATGGGTCGATGTTTCAAATGTAGGTAGAGCTGCAACCTGACTCTCTCCACTTTTGGCCTGTTTCTTCTCCCTTCTTTCTTCCCTGTGTGGTCTCTCTTACGACTGTGATGGTCATACGACAACAGGTCTGTCTTGGCCTTGATCGTTCGGGACTGAGGGAAACTGGCAATGTGTCAGCATTTTATCAAAGGATTGCTGTTTCCGTGATATTAATAGTTACCACAAATCTCATCTTAAACCTCAATTCCCTGATCCATCTCTTTTCTAAGTAGAGCACTGCCCCTGGTTGCTGAACTGCTCTTGTCCTTGAGTGGCCATCAGGGTGTGCAGTCATGGAGCTTAGTGGTCCTGGAGATGATCAGACAGCAGCACCCCTCCATTCAGAGGAGCCACTTCTTTTCCAGTGTTTTCTGCTTCATTGCTGGTTTGCAGGCCTGTACCTGGAGCTTCATGCCATTGGGCAGTTGGACAGCAGTGTGCCTCAGGCTTCTGGATGTCTTGGATCAATAAGATTTCAAGAACTGTTAGCATATAGTATAAGGTTATTTTTAGTTTTGTCAAGTAAGGACATTTGGCAGTGTATTGCCATCGTGATAGAAAATGAGATATTCCTATCAAGAGAGTACCAAAAATACCAAATGAATTTATTTTTGTGAAAAGTTGATATATGTTCCTATTCTTCTTATGTTGCTGTCTATCCCTGAAAAATACCGTGTGGTCTGTGGATCGATATTTGGGAACCGTAAGGCTTACATACTTAACTTAAATCTTTATTTGAAAAGTAGAACCTTAACTTAATCAGGAATTTACTCTGTATGATGCCAGATACCAGTTTTATATAGATCATTTCCCTACGCTGAATTAACTGTTTTGGCTGTTATGTTAGACACATCCTCCTCTGTACCCTCTGCTGATATTTGAGAATTTCTCCTGTAACACAGATGAGAAAGAATTGTTTTAGGTATATGTGAGTATAAATATGATCTGACCTTTAAAAGATTAAAAAAAAAAACATCATTCCAAAGGTAGAATGGCTCCTATTTACAAATACAGTGTTTAATTTCTGGATTATGTGTGTTCTAAACTGGGAGTGCTACATAAATTTTTATTGATTCTGTCTCATCTAAATTAAAATGTCAAACAGATATTAGGGTTTTATCATAAGATAGTTATTGGCTATCACACTGGCACATTAATTATAGTAATTGGGCAGTAAAGTAGCCATAGGAATAGATAATAGGCTATACATTTTGATGAAATTGTAGTTACAACCTCTTATTTATGGTAATAAAATCTTGTTAATTGACATTGCTGACAAGCTCTTTTGCTTTCCTTTTCTACTTTTCAGGTTGGTTTGTAAGTCTGTTTAGGAACTCTGAACTGAGAGCCCACAATACACAATACACAATAAAGGTCGCATTTCAGAATTTTCTAGACTCATTCATGGTATACACATTAAATTCAGCAAATATTTACTGATCATGTTTTTAAATGCTCCTAAGTATACGGAGATGTATAAAGCAGTTTCCCACATTGAAAGACTAATATTGAAGAAGGGAGGCAAAACATCTCTATATAAATACCTGTGACCCACATTTATTGAGTTACATATATGAGCCCCATGTAAGTACCTGACGAGTGGGATAAAATACACGTTCAGAGGAGGAAAGAATGATTCCAAGCCTAGGTGATCAGTGAAGCTGTAAGGCTGAGTGATAGAGGAATTACTTCGAATTTCTGACGTAAAGCTTCAAGCTTTCTCTGAATACACATTTACATTCTAGAGCTATAGCAGGAGGTACGTGGTTAAATGCACCGACAGGGAAACCAGCTTTTGTTCTAGGCTCAGCTGCTGTGCAACCTCATTTAGTGTCCTTGAGTATATAAAATTGATGAAATAATATGTGTCCAGCATCTCTCACTATGAAAACTGAGATAATGCAGATGCCTAAGCTGTTTCCTGTGGTGAAAGTCAGATTGCTTGGCAGGTGTGTATTTTTTTTTCAGGCAACTTAGGCCATACATCTGAATGGTAGGCACAGCTTTCCATGACTAAAAGGATTAGCATCCTTACCAGAGTGCCCAATTTATTGCTGGAAAATAGCATGTTCTGTGTAACATCAGAACTGTTGTCTGAAAAATTGCCTGAATTTCTCGGAGAAACTGCCTATGTGAATACAGAGTAGTAGTGTGGTGATCGCTGAAGTTTGATAAAAAGGAAACATGAGCTTTTACTGCTGGTTTAGGGATGTTACAGCTGGTTTTTAAATTCTTGCATCATCTCCATTTAATAGCAGAGGAAACTGAGCTTTAGACTTCAAAAGTTGCTTCTACAACTGTTGGACATCAATCTGTGGAAATCTGATGCGCTGTTTCCGTGGTTGATGGTTTTCGTGCAGGCCATTGTAAGCCATCTTCATGTGCGTGCGTGTGTGGATGTAAATACTATCTGTTTTTTTACCAGGTTGCTTCTAGAACTGCTGGAGTTGCTCTTTGACAAGTTTAATGCTGTAGCCACTGCACACTCCGTGGTCCTGGGGTACCTGCAGGACACAGTTGTGGCTCCACTTACTCAGCAGGAAGACATCAAATTGTACGATATGGCGGACGTGTGGGTGAAGATCCAAGATGTTCTGCAGGTGAGGTCCTTTTACAAATATGGTGCCATCTTGCTTTGGAATAACAGGTTGGGATGAAAATCTGCCACCTAAAATATTCCCTTACTCACAAACAGTGAGAAAGCAATGTTGCTATTTAAAGGTGATGCTGCTGATGTCATCAACTTCTATCATCTTCAAAAAAGACCTTTTAACTTTTTTTTGCCAGGCTTTAAAATTAGGAGATTCTCAATATGTAGCAAGCAAGGATGTACAGTATTTGGCTTTCTGTTGTAACGTACTTGACTTCACTGGAATTAGTCTTTTATTAAGGCAATCAATATTAAAATATTCTTAAACAGTGTTTTATAAACATGTAGCTTAGTTTTATGACCATTTTCCTACAGTCGTCTCTTGCATATATTGGGGCAAATGACAGGTAAAGAGCTTGTTTTGAGAGATGGAAATAACCGTAAGGTATAAATGTATCACTTTGATTTGTTGAAGATTGGAGAAATGTTATTACTCTTTGGTATGATGATGCAGAGATGGTATTTAGAAATTTTATTATATTTCCTCTCCATGTGCTAGGAAAATATATTTGATTTGACTAGATGAGAATTGGAAATACGATTAAGAGTTAGCTGAAGCAAATTTGACATAGCCAAATGGAAGTGACTTGGTTAGATAGTACCTACTAATATGAAAAAAATTAAGTATATGTAGGAAATTGAAAAATATAACTGTGTAGGAATGAAATTACTTGCATGGCAAATAGGAGTATTTGCAGGGAAAAATAAATCATGAATGTAAATTTTAGTCATTTTTAAGAGTGTAAGGTGTGTCCTGTTGGATTGAATGATGGATTCTTGGTTTTCATTCATTAGACATTTTTTTTGGTGCATTCCATCTGCTTTATTGATGGCTCAGTGAAAAGAATATAGGTTGCAACTACATGCCCTGGGTTCCTTTTGCTGCTTTCTCTATTACCATGTGTCCATAGTAGGTGCTCGATGAATATTTGTCTATTGAATAAAATATCTTTATTGCTTAGAAACTGGTTCTTTAACGTTTTATATCTTGATTTACTAATATCATGGATATATGTGCTTTTCCCACAAACGTATCCCATGTTTATTTTAAGGATGCAATGAGATAATAGACTTAAAAGCCATTTCAAAAATAGTTAGAATGAGGGACTTTTGGTTCTAGGCATGGTGAAGTTACTTCCTGTTGTAAGCAGCTCTAAAACCAGATGGACTCAGGCAGTCAGCACATTCATTTGAGAGCGGAGAACATAGGAAGTAAATCCCACATTCATCCCGACTTCCTCTTGGGGGACACCTTTCATGCTCTGGCATAGGAAACTGAAATCAAGGCAGACAGCAGCAGGCTGAGATGAATTGGGGATGTGGAGGCAGCTAGAATCTGTGGGTTAGGATGGTGGAGGTGGAGAAGAGGGAATTGCACAGAGGAGGTGCCCCATCAGTCTGAAAAGAGTGCCATTGGGCCTTTGGTCAAATATGAAGCTGTGAAGATGCATCACAAGGTTTGGCAGAAAATGGCCATCATGGGACTGTATGTTGAATGGCAATTCCAGATGTTGCCAGATGCTTAGGACTGTTGGAGTTCAGAGTGCCCAGAGTGGGTGAACTTGCTGAGCACCCTGTTCTTTCAGATGTGGCCTCAGAAAGGTTATGTTGTGGCAAGAGGACTGTTCTGGCTGTAGGGTAGGAGTTACTCTAGATCTTGCATAACCAAGTCTCCACAGCATCAGCCTGATCCACCTGTACATTTGCTGCCTGGCGGAGCAAAACTCACTCCAAAGTAAGACAATCCACCTTTTTAGTAGTGAAGCATCCACAGTGTCCAGCATACATTTATGCTTGTAAAAACAGAAAAATGCAACTCTAACTGGGACTTAAGAAATTAATAAAAATTAATATCTCAAATGAAAAACTTACCGGGTGGCTTTAGCTGCAGATTGCCTGTTATAGAAGAAAATATCAGAGAACTTGAAGATGAATCAATTGGAATGATCCAAAATGAAGCACAGGGAGAAAGTGGACTGCAAAGAAAACTGAACAAAGCCATATTATCTATGAGGGGGCAGTATCCTGCAGTTTAACATTTTGTAGTTGCAGATACAGAGGAGAGGGGAGAGAGTTATTGGGGCAGAAAATTCTCAGAAGAAATCATGACCAAAAATTTCTAAATTTGGTGAAAAAACATAAACCCACAGGTCCAAGAAGCTCAACAAATCCTAAGCAACATTAACACAAAGAAAACCAGTACCTAGACACATCATCATCAGGTTGCTGGAAACCAAAGAAAAAAGTCTTAAAGATAGCCAAAGGAAAAAGACACAGTGCTTAGAGGAACCAGTGATAAAAATGTCCACTCACTTCTCAGTGGCATTTTCTTTTTTTTAAAGATTTTATTTATTTATTTGACAGAGAGAGACACAGTGAGAGAGGGAACACAAGCAGGGGGAGTGGGAGAGGGAGAAGCAGGCTTCCCGCGGAGCAGGGAGCCTGATGCGGGGCTCGATCCCGGGACCTAGGATCACGACCTGAGCCGAAGGCAGACGCTTAACGACTGAGCCACCTGGGCGCCCTCTCAGTGGCATTTTGAAGAACATACTCCTATCTTTTTGGGTTTGTCCCTTTGGGTTTAAGACATCCTCTTTAAATATAAAGATACAGTTTGGGGCGCCTGGGTGGCTCAGTTGGTTAAGTGTCTGACTCTCGATTTTGGCTCAGGTCATGATCTCAGGGTTGTGAGATTGAGCCCAAGGGCAGGCTCTGTGCTGGGCGAGGAGCCTGCTTAAGATTCTCTCTCCCTCTGCCCCTCCCCCCCATCCCCGCTTGCATACTCTCTCTCTGTCTCTCTCGAATAGATAGATAGATGGATAAATAGATAAATATAGGTAGATTAAAAGTATATGAATAGAAAGAGAGTTACCATGGAATACTAGTAATTTGTATTATGCAAACATGTTGGACACTATTAGAATACGTGGTATTTCATACTTTATAAATTCCTATGATCTCTGATATTTGACCAACTTAGACTACTGTTGTAAGTTGAAAACCACTTTTAAGTCTATTAGGATGGTATTTATAATACTATCACGAAGAATTAATTATGGTTATGAACAAAGTAAGATATGCCTTACTTATCTCTACTTAGTTTGAATTTGTCCAACATACACAGTTCCCACACTTTTGAAAACAAAACCCCACCAACTTGTATTAAAAATGTTTATAATATACTAAGGAACTTTAAGTCCCATCAGACAGGAACAGCTGAGATGTAAATATGATTTAAAATATATGTTTGTGGCTTTATGAAATGACTTATACCTTTCACCTATTTGGTTTCAAATGAAGTGATTTGGGGATCTTACCTTCATATTATGATTTGAGTTGTTTTGCCTACTTAAACAGCTTTATTGAGATAATTTACATGGCATAAGATTCATGCATTTAAAGTATAGATTTCAGTGGTTTTTAGTAAATTTATGGAGTTGTACAACCATCACCATGATATAATTTTAGAATATTTTCAACACTCTAGAAAGGAACTTTGTGTCTATTAGCAGTTACTTCCTGTTCCCCGCTTTCACACCCCCAAGATGTGTTTTAAGACGTTTATAAAAGAAGTCTCAGTTGTGTGTTGTAGCTCTCAGTAAGTCGGTAGTACCCAAATCATGCACTTGGAAATACTGTTACTATTTGATGTTAATGTGTTCATGTGTCATTGACATAAGCTATTTGACAGTTAAAGAATATCAAACTAAAACTGATCTAATACTACAGGGTGAGGTGTCTCACATAGAAATATTTCATTTCATTTATTGTGTTTAATTGGTTTGAGATCAAGGTACGACTGTGTTCTTTGCTTCTTTCCTTTCTTATAGTCCATTTTTCTCCTCTTATCTACTTTGCTGCCCCCATTTTTTGTTTTCTTAGACATATGTTGGAAGAATGACCTTGGTCACGACTTGAATTAATCTGCGGTTGTTTCTTAACTATCTATTCTACTCGTCTTTATTAAGCCACAGATTTGAGAAATGAAGCATTTTTGAATAAGAAGTTCATCTAAATATTTTCAGTTGTTATACAATAAAAATTATTTTGCAACTTTTAAATTGTTTTTAGCTCTCTGTATTTTCTGGTTCCTTCAAAAATTCTTTTCGGTCACAGGTTACTGAGTGATATTAGGCTGTTACCCATCAATAAACTGGGTGTATGCAGTGGAAGGCACACAAATGAACTGATGTCGCTAGATATAAGAAGGCATTTGGCACAGTGTGTCATATAATTGTGCTGAAACATGTGGAATGGACCAATAGAGGGTTTTGGGGTTGATGATGAGCTGATTCCTGGAGTCACAGGAGGGGGGAGGAGATAGCAGTGGTTCTCCAGGTACTTGGAACGGCAAGTGAGATGGTGTTATGTGGCTCAGAGGGAATGGACAACGGTCTTCGGAGATAAGCGAGAAAAAGAATGGCTGAGCTGTAAGTGACAGCTTCTTCTGTGGACTAGGTAAGTTTGGCTAGGTGGATTGGGCGTGGCTTGTGGAAGGCCCTTAGTGCCATGTAAGGCATTTGTGATAATTTTCAGACTGATGGTTTCTGAGGCAGGGTATGCATTTAACTTACCCAGCCCTTGATTCCTAACCCCCTCCTAGACCTTCTGAATAAGAATCACTGTGGATAAGGACTGGATTCTGTTGTTTCTGTTTTTGGTGGTGGTTTTTTGTTTTGTTTTGTTTTTTAGGTCCTAAGGTGATTCTGTTCTATTTATTTAGGATCCTCTAATTGGGAACCATTGCTTTGGGCCAGTGTTCCCTGAGAACAATATTAAAAGTGCAGATTTTTATCCCTACCTTATACTTACTAAATTATAAAGTCTAGGGATGCAGCTGTATGATCTGTGTTTTAACAAGCCCTTCAGGTGATTTGTATTCGTGCTGAAGTTTGGGGACCTTTGTTTTCAGTAATATTGGACCACTGGGGATTTTGATCGGGGTAGGATGAGATGAAGTAGGATTAGTGTGCTGGCATTGAAAAGGACTGAGCAGAGTGGCTAGAGACTTAACGCAGGGAAACTGTTTGTAGGCAAGTGGAGAGTCTGTGGATGATATTACTTGGGTATTGTCTAATAGTGAAATAAACAAGACACACTTTCATGGGGCATGGTAAAGGAATACAAGGGGGAGAAGGATTTGTAAACCTTTCGGGAGTCTTCAACACCCAGAAAAATCTGTATTATTACAGATTTTATTATTACAGAATTATAGAAATTCTGTAATTATTATTACAGAAATTATAGAAAAATCTATAATACCATGTAGTCGGCTCAGGAATCTGATTTCCAGTGTGACAGATATTTTAACGGTGGTTTAGTATTAAGTTATTGGGGGCAGCTGTGTGCTAGGTATTAGGAAATAAAGATGAACACAAGATGGAGAGCTCACTGGTGAAGTGAGGAGGAGCCTGCAGCGTATGTTTCTCCACCAAATTCACTGTTAGACATTTGGCAGGAGTAGTAACACGGGAGAATGTGTTTTTATTTTTTATTTTTTTTTCCTAAACCAACATGGAGGGTTTAAAAAAGACTCTTGGTTTAAGTTCCGTGTAGAGTTTTCTGCTTAGGCCAATTTTGTTTTTACATCCTTGTTGTGCACCAGCTTGAGCAGAGGTGATGGCATTACACGGTGAATGGAGTTCCGTGCATAGAGTTTGGGTTTCAGCATTTCTTTGAATGGGAGATGTTTCTTGCTGACAAATTGAAATGTTCTTTTGTTTATTAAATCTTGGAAGAGAAAATAATTTTTGATCTTTTTAAAGACTTCAGCAGCTTTTCTCCCCTGGAACCTGGGCTTTCCCTGGCTGGAAGAATCCATCCTGCAGTTGAAAGGCTCGTTTGTCTCAGCATGTTTGTGTCTGGAGACAGCCTTGTGAGGAGACAAGGCTGCAGTCATCCTAGTAACAGGGTGTCAGAGTTTCGTCCTGGTGTCAGCTCCGTGACCACACACCGCTGCACTCCTTTTGCAGTTTTACGCTCTTTTTGAAACTGTGATAATAGAAGTACATGTTTTTGTCCTTCTGAGCAGTGGCAGCATCTTCCAAAATGTCACCTACTTGGTGACATGCCTGTCATCCTGTTGGCTGCACATTTTCAAGTGCATAAGACTGTGGTACGCTTGAAACAAAATATTCTATTTCTTGTGGAATTCTGCCCAACAGGAAATGAGAGGATCACTTTGAACAGGTGTTAGGGTGCTAAAAAAAAAACAAAAACAATCTCCTTCTTTCCTATCTCCTTGCAACACCAACTGCCCGTTTAGCTATTATTGGCTGGAAGGTGAAACCCCGTGGTGTGCTAAGCAGGGCTGTCTAGGTGGGTGACGGCAGTGGCTTCTCATTACACTGTTTACCACTGACAGTGACACCCGGAACAAGTCAATTCACGTTTTTGTGCCTTGATCTCTCTTTCTGGAGATCAACACAGAATGTAAAATCATTTTACTTTTGCTAACTGCCACATAAATGTTTAAATAGTGATAAAATTAGGCTCATACAGAGAGAACTTGAAGTTTGCTGTCAGGTAAGAAAATGCACAAATCTTACTGGTATTGATCCATGACCTGGAGGAGTTTTTCAAGGAGAAAAATGTGATTTCTATTTTGAATCCAGGTCTGAAACTAGGTTATTCTTAGGTTTGGTTTCATTTGATATTTTGTTAGCTGAGGATTCCAGACCTTAAAGTAAAACCCGCTTTTTTCAATATTCCAAGCCAGATAACTTGTCGGATTATCCTTGCAGAAGTAGTTTTTCTTCACTTTTCAGCCTTTAAAACTTTTTGATAGCCTCTATTTTGGGTGGCATATAGTGAAGTCATTGCCAGCCATGCCATTGCATCTCCAGAGAGGTGCTTTTGCTCCTGGAAGTTTTGTCGTGTCTTGTCAATGGGTGGTATGCTGCCCGGTGAACGGAACTGAGTTTACATTAGAAAGTTAAATTAGAAATCTTCCTCGAAATTGGAGCCAGTTTCCATAGCATATCACCCTGTATTATTTTATGTTCACTACTGTTAATGTTTAAAGTAGGAACTGATGGGCTGCCAAGGAGATCCTCTGGCTCCTGGTACAAATGTGGCAAGTGCTAAGGTGTCTCATGCCCAATGAAACCTGAAGTGAATGTCATGGACATCTTAATACATTGGGCCAAAGTCTCTAATATAGTAGCTTAGCAGCAGATACTCCAGAATAAGCAGATCTGGTAGAAAGTCTGTTCTCCTTAAATTCCTTGTTTCCCAGGTAGAGTCTGCTTAGATCTTGGTCTAGCAGGAGAAATGGCAGCCTACCGCTTCCAAAGCTTATTTCCCTCTCTGGTTTTGTCTGAGATTTTAGAGGCTGGAGCGTTGTAAGTCACGTGCCCATCAGGCTTGTACTGCTACTGATGCTGTAAGGGTCCCTATGAAGATGGTGTGCTTATCAGGGTGTGGGGTACCTGGGCTGAGGCTCGGGGCCTGCTAGGAACCAGGAGGTCCTATACTAAGTGGTGAGGATTCCAGCGAGAATTCCTTGCGCGCTCCACTTCTGGAGAGCCTGTTTCCGTAGGATTCCAGTTGATTCTAATGCACATTCCCAGTTGAGAGCCAGGATTAGAGGTTTGGTCATATTTAAACCAAAGCTATTAAAGACAATCGTAAGGAATAAGAAAATTATAAAAAGTGAATTTAGTTTAATTTTGAAAGATAGGTCACTGTTGCGTGTTTAGACGTGTCTGTATTCCATGACAACAAATGATGAGATGTTGAAACTCCATATAGATGGGGGAAAATGCTTTAGTATACACACATTTTAAAGGGAAAAGAAAAACTAAATGATTGTGCCGTCACCGATCTCCGTTCACAGATTTTGAACAGCTTTATTTAGGGTAGCAGCCCAAGGACAGCTAGCAGGTAATTCCTGTTTTTGACTTGAATAGTTGAGAATTGGACAAATACGTTATTTCATTCAAGACTGTGTTTAGGATTGGAAGCAATTGTACCAGAATATTTTTTACTGTTATTAAGAATGGGGGGGGGTTGTGTGTTGCCCCCCCCAGAGATGAAAGAGATTTTAAGAGAAGAGTGAATTTTCAAAAACCTTTTAACGTCGACTCTACCAAACAGAGAGCCGTAAGTCAGGGTGGAGTTTCGGACCGGAGTGGCTGGGGGTTAGGATCGGGAAGATGGTGCTTTTGTGCCTGTTACATTTGAGGTATTGGCAGAAGATCCCCGTAGAATTGTGTTACCCCAGGGGACTAGAGATAGAGCACAGGAAGCCAGGCGAGGGATTAGGGAAGGAGATAGACATTTAGGGATCATCTGTCTGCCTGGGGATAACAGCCGAAGCAGGAAAATGGACCGGCCCAGAAACTCAAGAATGTTAGAGCGAAGTGAGTACTTTCCTTACGTGGTTCGTCGGCTCAGTTAGCTCTCCACAGTTGCCACAAGCAGCATATTACACAGCCCCTAGAGACTGGAGTTTCTTTCAGGATGCCACGTCTTGCCTTTCGTTTGCTTCTGCAGTTTTTCATTGTGTGCAGGTGATAGGAGGGCAGATTGTTGAGCAGGACCCACATGCTGTTCAGGCCAGGGGTGGTAGCTTTCGCAAGCTGGCGATTCCCTCGGGGATGTGGACAGGCAGCTTGGAGAGTGAATAACAGCTTGTGTTAACAGGTCCAGAAGTGAGCCTGGAAGGAAGGGAAGACGCAGAGTGAGCAGGGCAAAAAGTATATTTGGCCAGCCATAAGGAAAAGACCTTGGAGTTGAGGTGACTTGATATTTCTTTCCCTCGTGATCCCTGTGTTTGCCAGCCTGGCTGACACCGTGGCCGAGAGCCCGGTAGTGAGGGTGGGCACCACGAGTCTCTTGGTGCCCTGTCCTGTTCCTGTTGTCTTGCGTCCATCAGAACTCCAGGGAATGTGGTTAGTGGGAAGGCACTAAAATTATAGATTGGCCTAAAGAAGGCCTTCCTAACTCAAAGTATCTTAAGAAAACCTGTTATTCAGATATCTGTCTTAAGCTTTTTAAGAGCATCGTATTCACCCATCTGTGTTTTACGTATGTATTACCTAGTTGTAGAAGGACAGACAGAGTAAGTTTTGCTGTCAGATCTGTGTCGGTAATACAGTGAGGCACTGAAAAAGATAATGGGCCCTTCACAGGGGAATTTTCCTAAAAATCCCTTAAATTTTTAAATCCTTAATAAGATTATGTATCAAATTTTATAGCATTCAAAGCTTACAATTATTTTTTTTTAGTAGTTCTGGGCTTCCTGGAAATATTTGTTGGTGTTGCCAAAGAGTTGTCACACTGGTGAGGGGTATGAACTTTTTTGGTTTAGCTCCCTACAAGTTTTGAAGGATTTTGAAAATACAAAGTGAACAATGACAACAAATTCCACCACTTGGGATGGGATTCCATCTCAGAAAAAGAGGGGTCGCCGCCAAGCAACTACAGCAGCTGACAAAACTCCGCACCAAACAGCCAGTCTCACGGGGGTGATGAACGACAGCACGTTAGCTATGTGCTAGCAACGTGATACGGCAATGCAGAAGGCCAGCACTGGTTTTGGCTGTTCCGCACAGCACCGCATCTCCGCGTGGAGCTGGGGCCCGGCATCCCTGCTTACCCGGTTCCGGTGAGGCGGCATCCCAGATGCTCTGTTGGACACGAGTGCTTTGGAACGATAGACAAATGTGTGGAAGTCCTGAGCAGAGCGTCTGCAGTGACTAAGGACTTGAGATGAGGCAAGTTCCGGGGATTTTTAGAGGAACTGGCATGTTTAGGAATGAGCACAGACGCAAAGAGACGGTAGTCTTTTTGGAGATTG
Source organism: Zalophus californianus (assembly GCF_009762305.2). Classification (NCBI taxonomy): domain Eukaryota; kingdom Metazoa; phylum Chordata; class Mammalia; order Carnivora; family Otariidae; genus Zalophus; species Zalophus californianus. Next base: position 86,911,788 of record NC_045606.1, read on the forward strand.
GATGGTACTGAAGAAATACCGTCATTTTAAAGTTCGTCACTCACAACAGAGTTACGAGTGCTCAGTAGTTGGCATTGCTTTAGTACAGAACACGTCGGCGGGGTTACTCAAGCTCTTTCACAGATAGCTGCAAAGTAAAATTACGTTCTTGTTTTTTGTCAACTGTGTTTTTTATCAAGAGAGGAATGGGTACGGCAGTGCCTGCTATTCTGGGAAAAAGGAATATAAACTAATAACCGATCATGTAGCTCAGGTGCTTTTGATTGGAAATACAAATGCAAAAGGTAGACTTGGGAACAATGAAGGTGAGACTTTACAACTCTTAAAAATTCGAATAAGAAATAAAGGAATTATTTACTTTCCACACCAGTCGGGGTGAGCGCAGCAGAAAGAAAGAAGAAACACAAACTGTAAACCGACTGTCGGGAAATCCTTCCATGGTGAGAACTATTGGGCTGCAGGATAGTCCCCCAGGAAAATGGGGTTGAATTTCCTTGGGCATTGGATCCTGACAGAATTGAATGTGTATCACTAGGGAAATAGACTGAATATCCCTGCAGGCTTTCTCATTTCTTCTCTGATTCTGGTCCTTGCTGATGATCTATTCACCCACTGTGCTTAGAAATACCATCTCTTGTTTTTCTCCACACAGGCACATTTTAGATGCTCTGCTGATTGGCATAGGGTACGGTGGAGATTCACTGCCCTGAGGTTGACCCGGTTCTATAGAACAATTCTTCTTTGTGGGATGCAGCACAGGTAGGGTCACTAGGGTCCCTTACTGAAGGCAGATAAACTTGGTGGAGTAGGCTGGTGTGAGAGTGTCAAGGTGTTCTTCAGAGCTACCTAATAATCCAGTAGGGTTGCCAGCTGGCCTCCCAGGGGTGCTTTGGGAATAGGAGAGTAGTAGGCATGAATACCAATTCAACCTCCCCCCCCACCCCCCAGGATTTTACTGTAAAGAAAAAGGATATTCAGTAGGCTAGATGACCACAGATTCGTCCTGTGTCCTGTAGAAATGTGATACTTTTATTAAAAAAATTTTTTTTAAATATTTTATTTATTTATTTGAGAGAGTGAGTGCACATGCAAGAGAGAATATGAGCGGTGAGGAGGAGCAAAGGGAGAAGCAGACTCCCCGCCCAGCAGGGAACTCAATTCGGGGCTGGATCCGAGGACTTCGGGATCATGACCTGAGCTGAAGGCAGAAGCTTAACCAGCTGAGCCACCCAGGCGCCTCGAAATGTGGTAATTTTAAATTCTTGCATGGGAAAGGGCTCTTGAAGAACAGCTTGACTCCCTATGCTGTGACGTTGATGGATGCGCCAGGCTTTGGAGCAGCATCGTTGCATAATCAAAGAAGAAACTGAAAATACAAACTAAATATTAGGTCATTACAAATGGCCTGCTTCCCTGTAATAAACTTTTTTGTTGGATAAGATTATTTTCTTAGGTTGGCATTTAGATGCCTCCACAATTGGGATGAGCCTACCCTTCCATGCTTAGTTTTACACTTTTCCTGTAGAAATGCTCTGGTTAAATTAGTGTCTCTGCCCTTGAAGTTGGACTCTGTCCTTTTTCGCACCAGTATTTTGCTTTATCCTGCACATCTTTCCCACCGTCTTTGCCCGCACGCCTGAATGCCTTCTCTGCTGTGCTCCAGTCAGCTCTGTCTTACCCATGAGGCACCCATAATCTCCTTTCCAGAACTCATTGCGCTTCTTGTTTTTACTACTCATTTGACATCTCTCATAGTTACTTCTTTTCCTCTACTGAATCCACATCTTTTCTTCTCAGGCAGGTAAAAGTTCTCTGGAGGACCATTTCTCACAGTTTTTGATTCCTTTTTCAGCTCGTATTTTGAGATAAGGGACATTGTTTATTAATGGTTGTCCCCCCCCCACCCCAGAACTTGGCAAAGCTTAGGTACAGTATGTACCTAATATTTTTTGAATGAATGAGTAGTTGATGCCCAATAGATACTGATTGATTTAGGATTGAATTTTAAATGCCTTGTGAATGGGATAAACTTTGTAGATTTAAAAATCAGGTAGCAGAGGAATCATAAAACTGAAGATTTGCTATGTTCCCAGGAGACCGTTTCATCCTCTTTCTCTTAAACTGGACGGTAGTTAAATCATTTCCAGGATTTCTGTTGGCCAGGCCGATGAGCTCAGGCTTCCAGATAAGGGGCGTGAATAATGTTGGCAAGAGAAACCATTAATAATGGAGACGATCAGAGTACCGCTCCTAGCTAACCCAGGCCCATTCACTGGCATCATTTTTAATGCGGGTGTGACAACACGTTTGGAAGAATGGTGACAGATTTGGTAATGGGTTAAGTCAAAATGAGACTATCCAAAATTGTCCTTAGTTCTTTGAGGGGGGGGTAGAAAAAGGGAGAGATTTTACATTTTGATTTTTCATTTCCATTTTCTCATCCTTAGGAAAGTTTTCCTGCATATCTTCCTATAAATGAACTGCACTGGCTGTAAATCAAATCCACTTCTTTCGGTGATATCTTTTGTGTGTAATTACCTTCTTGAAGTGTTAAGTCTTTCTTTAGAATCATCAGGGCTTGTATTATGTAATTCTTTTGAGTAAATGCCATTTAATCAGAGCATGCATTTCACCTGAGGGGCAGCTGCAAGTGAGTGGCGTGGAGGTGGTCCCTCCGAGTATAGTTTTTGAAGTGTTCTATGGTCTTCTGGGAGATGAGGTGCAGTAGAAGTGTAAGGTTTTTATTACAACTCCCTATTATGCAGAAAGAACCATGCTAACATCGATATTGATGATTCTTTTGCATAATCAAAGAATTAAGCAAAAAAGTCATATTAATTTTCAGCTCCATTAGAGATGCAAGAATCAAAAAAGATGTTTGCCAAATGGGAAGGGACTAAATTGGTAGGAAAAAGAAATTTTAATTTCAAGCTTCAAGAGAATGTTACAAATGTAGCATAAAAAAGGCTCCTACCCAGAGTGCCTCACAGTGGCCTTTTTAAAGACAAGCAAAGTTACGGGGGGGGGGGGGGGGGAGTAAAAGAATATGAAATTAAAATTGCTATAATTCAGTCAGTTTATCATAGTAAATTACTTCAGAGAGCCTCAATTTGAAGATGTCCAGCTAGTCTGTGGTAATTAGTATAATTTTGTCATGGTCACCAAGTCTTTATATTGCTGCTGGTCAAATAGCAGTACTTTTCCCCTTTTTTTTTTAAACCTGGTAGTAATTGAGATGATGATAAATCCATTTACTTGTGGAAAGGTGAAGGTGAAATTCCTAGGGCAAAATAGGGGCACTTCAAATGTGCAGTTTAAAGAAAGTTTGCGTTTTTAATATAAAATAGTCTTATAATTTTCCTCTACCTACACAGAAACTCCATTCCGGTATGTGGGAGCAGCTGTTGTTCATCTTCTGGGGTCATTAATCAGAGGACTAGAGGGGTAGGAAAGTGTATGCCATGGAGAGCAGAGCCCTTTTCTTGAAAACAAAAACCCGGAGGCAACCGGAAGAGCTTGGGAGAACCCTCATCTTCTAGACCTATAATGTTCTTGGTTTTCTATCTCCTCTTATCTCCATTCATGACCGACTGGGTTCCAATAGGGTATGAGCAGTTCACGGTGTTTAAAGGGCAAGTGAACAGGATCCCAGAACTGTGGTGTTTTGGAATGAGCTGAGATTATTCATATTTAGGCCCCATGTGACTCTGAAGGCAGTGAGTTTTATTGCTCAAGTGAAAAAAAGGAAAAAAAACTTATACATACACACACAGTATTTAGAAAAGAAAAAGCCATCTGTTCATTCTGCTACATTTCTGTGGGGATTTAATCCGACCTGAATCGCTTGGGATTTGTACGGAATAAACCTGCACGAATATTTTATGATAAAGAGTGCCAGGGGGTATGGAGGGGCACCCCAAACTTTCTCTTTAGGGGCTGGTTAGCTCAATTCAGCTGATGCTGTCTTTTTTTTTTTATTGCCTGTGTACATGGCCAACAGTTGTTTTTTTATTTTTTATTTATTTTTTTTTAAGTAAGATTTTATTTATTTGACAGAGAGAGACACAGCGAGAGAGGGAACACAAGCAGGGGGAGTGGGAGAGGGAGAAGCAGGCTTCCCGTGGAGCACGGAGCCCGATGTGGGGCTCGATCCCAGGACCTTGGGATCATGACCTGAGCCAAAGGCAGACGCTTAACAACTGAGCCACCCAGGCGCCCCAGCAGTTGTTTTTTTAGTGTTAGCCTTTTCTGACTCCTTCTGGAAGAGGTTCGTTCCTTTATCTTAGCATGAAAAGTTCTCAGGGTAGACAGGGGCATCAGGAATGACTTTAGACAGACCAGTGGTTACAGTGTGGTCCCCAGACTAGCATCATCAGTCACTTGCGAACCCGTTAGAAGTACAAATTGTAGGGCTCTGTCTCAGACACACTGACTGAGAAACTCTAGGAGGATGGAGTTCTGTGATCTTTGTTTTAACAAGCCTTCCTGGTGATTCTGATGTGCAGGAGAACCATGGAATTTTAGACACGAGGGTATAAAAAGGAAATAGTGGTGTTACTTCAAGAAACTTAAGCACTCATACTCACTTAAGCTAATGACTGTGACCCAGGCCAAGCCTTAAATATGTTCTTTTTTTCAATCCTCACAGCATTTCGGAGAGCTTGGTGGTATTATACCCATGCTCACGTGAGGACTATGTCCTCATGATTGGTAAACAGTAGAGCCAGGCTTTGGATCCTGGTCTGATTTCGATGTTTATTTTCTTAACTACTATTAAATAAGGAGATTTTAAAAAGAATGATTGAAGTGACTACTATAGTGACTTTTTCCTCCCAAAGATTTTATTTATTTATTTTTTAAAACAAATTTTCCTAAGGATTTTATTATTTATTTGAGACAGAGAGATACAGAGAGAGAGAGAAGCATGAGCAGGGGAAGAGGCAGCAGGAGAGGGAGAAGCAGACTCCCCGCTGAACGAGGAGCCTTAATTGTGGGGCTTGATCCCAGGAGCTGGGATCATGACCTGAGCTGAAGGCAAACGCTTAACTGTCTCAGCCACCCAGGCGCCCCTTATTTATTTATTTTAGAGAGCGAGAGAGCAAGAACATGTGCGCGGTGGGGGGGAGCAGAGGGAGAGAGGGACAAGTACCTCCGCGCTGAGCACAGAGCCCAGCTTGGGACTTGATCTGATGACCCTGAGATCACAACCTGAGCCGAAATCAGGAGTTGGACGCTTAAACGACTGACTGAGAGCCACCCAGGCTCCCCTGTAGTGACTTACATTAGGGAGGCACTAAGACGTTCCACAGTAAGTTGGGTGCCAAGAGCAGCCCAGGGTGTAAACCTAGAACCCTGTTCTGTCGCATCTCTGCCTTTATTTCCTTGTATTCATTTAGGTAGCCTAAAATTTCACTGGAAAACAGGCTTCCTCCTGGGAGCCTTGATTCCTTGGATGACTGGCTTCCCCGCAGAGTGTGCCACCCCTTTTGTGGCAAAGCTTTTGCTTCAAAACTGGGAAAATTAGCATTGTGGTGTGACTTTTTCAAAGTCCTCATCGCTATTCAATAGAAGAGCTGTAGTTTATTTCCATTTATGTGAGTGTTGCATGACTGAAACTTTGCTGCCGATCTTTCAAAGAGCAAAGAAATACAAAGTAACCAAGACGTGGAAGCTCACTTTTATGTACATTTTTATCGGAGTCCATTTGCAAACCTAGAGTATTTGTTTGACTTGTAACTTTGCTGTTTGTCACAACCATCATGGCTTCATCCATCTCAAGCCTTGATTCATTACAGCCTTTGAACCAGCCAGGATCTATCGCAAACAGAGCCAGGCTTGCCATCTTATCTAAGCCCGGACATATCCTTTGCTGTTGTTTGTTTCCCACCCCACCCCCCACCCCACCTGTCACCTAAAAGTCGCAGGCTCTGCAGCTGAATTAATAGCTCTTTTTTTTTTTAAAGGCATGCATTTTTTTTTAAAGATTTTTATTTATTTATTTGTCAGAGAGAGAGAGAGAGAGAGAGAGCACAAGCAGGGGGAGCAGCAGAGGGAGAGGGAGAAGCAGGCTCCTCACTGAGCAGGGAGCCCGATGCAGGACTCGATCCCAGGACCCTGGGATCATGACCTGAGCTGAAGGCAGACGCTTAACGACTGAGCCACCCAGGTGTCCCGAGTTAATAGCTTTTGATCTATTAGCATTGAGGACGACTTCTTTGTTTTTTTAATCTATAAACCAACACTGTGTCCTCTCTGGGCCAGGCACTCAGTAATTTCATAAAGAATTAATAGTTTGATCCTTATCTTTCTGTCTTTCCCTATTATTGTCATGCCTGCCCTCTATTAGTCCATTTATCTTTCAGTATTTGTAATTCCCCCTTCTCTTCCTCTGAGCCATTGTACTTGTCATTCCCCTAGGGCAGATCCCCCGTCCTCTTTTTCTCTCTAAACCTAATCTCTCCATTAATAATTAAAACATTTAAAAATTACAGCTAACATTTACTGAGTGTTTACCACATGCCACTGTGCTTAAACCTAGTACTTCACGGACATTATTCCATTTAATCCCCACATTGATAATGCCATTACTCTTAGTTTTAGGTGACAAAAGCAAGATTTAAAGAAGTCTAGTGACTTGCCTCACTATTAAGTGGTGAGATCAAGATTCACACTCTGCTTTGTCTAATTCCAGTTAGACGCTTAACCACTATAATGAGTTGTCTCCATTGTTTTTCAGCATTTATCTAAATGTGTATGGCTTTGTCTGCTCCTCTTTACTGTGGTATTTTGCTCATATATTAAGCTTCATATGCTTGTTGCAGTTGGAAAAAGAAAAAATGTCTAGAGACTACTAGGCAGGCCCTCCAGGCCAGAACTTCTGCACATAAAATCTCAAGAATCTTCCAGTGGAGGGACCTGAATATCACACATAGGAGGCCATAATGGGCTACAACCTCCTGGGTTACGATTTATTTCACAGAGGTCAAACTGCCTCCTCACTCGAGTTCATACTTAAGTTTGGGTGCCATTTTCAGTGGATTCTAATGTAGGGGCAAGGAGAAGGGTGCATACATGGCTCTGTGAGGAAGTAGGGCTGTATCAGCATTTTCATAGTTGAAGCAGTTCCTTTCAATCCAGGATCTTAGTGGCTTTGTATACTCACTTGTAAACCCTTTTCTGTAGTTCACACTTGCTCTCTGCATTTGCTTTGGTCAGTTGTGTTGAGCTTCTGGTGTAGCCTACAGCAGAGTGGGCCTGATCTTCATTTTACTTAAAATTTCCTCTCCAGACATTCCCTAGTAACCCCCTCTTTTCTTTAAGTGAAGTTTACAGCAGGGGCCAAAAGCCGAGCAAGACCACTGAGTTTTTCTTGTCCTCCTTTGCATATATGTCAGTATGTTATACATTCTCAGTTGAAGGTGTGAGCACCAAAGAGAACTGGATATCTTTCGTTCTTTCAGTGTGAGCCTAACTTGGTGACCTGACTTCCATTTTCTCTAAATGGAATTATTTACATGTATTTCCGAGGATGACCTGTGGCTTAATTAGTATCTCTAAACTGATTAGAGAATGTAAAGCGGTATTTAAGTGCTTATTTTTTAATTACATTTATAAAGGTTAAAATATTGATAACTCACCCATCATTACCATCATCATTTAGAATTTGTATACCATTTACATTTCCAAAGTGCTTTACTCATGTAAATTAGCTGGTCCTCCTGGCATTTCTGTAAATTATGTTGGTATTATCCTGTGAAATGTTGACATTTTTAGTTTATAGTTACTATTTTTATTTCAGCCAAACTATAGCTTGTTAAAAGGGTGAAAGTGATTAATAGCGTTTGAGCCTCTAAAGATAAACATTTGTAATACTCTTGAAGGTAAGTAGGGCCTGGAACCACGATGGCTGCCAGGCTGGTAGGTGAGAATGAATTTTTTCTTTGTACAGATTGTGGATCTTAAGTTTTCTCTTCTCCTTCTCTTTCACCTTCTTAACCTGTTTGCCTTTTTCATACAGAATGTGTATACATCATAAGAGTGTATTTTTCACACATTTTCACCAACTGAACATACCCATGTAATCGGCACCCAGGTCAAGAAATAACACACTAGCAGGATCTCTGAAGCTGCCCCTTTGCTTGTTCATTAAGTTCATTTGAGGGCGAGATTCTGCCTTATAGACAAGAGATAGATTGGTATAGCTGGAATTATGGGCATACTGAGTTTCATGCTGAGATGTTTGGTTTATGAAAGCTGTTTTTCTGCAGCTCAGAAATTTTATCTCATCCGTTTATAGTAGTAGCTAATATTCACAGAAAGAGACGCACACCTCCTGAGTGCTGTAGGCAAAATGCAGTGTTGGACCTCACGGGAGCGACGGTGGGCCATTTTAGGGAAGCCTCACGTGGAAGTGGGATTAGAGCTGGGTGGAGAGCTTGGAGAAGAAGGCTGGGATTGAGTTAGGAGAGGGGAAAAGAGGAGGGTAGGAGTGGCAGGTACTCCCGGCGGGGAAAATAGATGCTTAGCATGGGGCACGTTGTGGGGACAGGTAGTACCCCACTTTGGGGGTGGGGAGCCCTGTACAAGCGTAGTCACCCTTCAAACTCGTGAGGTAAGCAGGGGCCCGATTTTTGAGGCTTTTGAATGTCGGCTAAGGTTTCATAGTAAACTGACACTTACTGATTGTTGTCTATGTTAGGCATGGTGCTCAGTGCTTTTATATGCGTTTAGAGTTTATACCCAAGGCACTTGGGGCCGTGGATGCAGAGGTTAGTGGCACTAAAAACATCTGTGCAGCCTAGAGAGAACTGGAGAGCCTGGAGGCAGGAAAACCTCCTTTAGAAGGCCATTGTGGTTGATCTGACATGAGATGATGAGACCTCGGATTAGGCTGGGTTCTGAAATGTGTAAATCCATCTACTTGAAGACCCTGGACCTAGATAATAGAGACTTAAGGTTTTCTTGATTATTTTACATATAATCCAGTAGAACAGTTAACAGGTGATAAGAGTATTTAGTTGGTAGATATTTATCAATCACCTACTGTAGGTACCTCTCTATACCAGGTTTGGTGCGTTGCTCTCTGTGCCCCACTGCTCACTTGGCACTTGTTAGTTTGGGGGCAACCATTTAATAACTGACTTCCTAATATTTATAGATAACCAGTTACGTAGGAGTCACCCTCTGACTGAAGATGATGTGTTACAATGCTTTCCCCTCCATTTTCTTCTTAGGAATTTTTGCTTTTCTTTTTTACAGCTGTGTGTTAATGTCAGGTCATTGAATCTAGTTTAGGGTTTATCATTTTTTTTTTTCTCATTCCATCATTTTAGGAACCAAAGCCAGATTTCTTTGAGGAATTACTTTCGACCTCTTTCTCCCAGTTTTAGCCCTTGTTTGCCATAACCACTCTAAAATTTGTCTCGGGCCCTCCTTCTGTTCCATCACCCCTCTGAGAGGTCTCGTGCCCCTGTTTTGTGTTGGATGGTGGGTTAATAAACTAGGTAATCGGAGGATGAATACCGAGGCAGGTGGCATATATTGCTGGGTGGATGAGTGGGTACGATGGAAAATCGTGGTAGAGAAAAAGAACAGATGCAGGCAGTGGAACGTATACATATGGTGAAAGCAGGACACAGAAAGTGGAAAGATGCAAGACCTGGGAGCGGCGGCATGAGGAGCTGTCTGTAGCCAGAGGGTCCCCGTAGTTGACGTCAGGTTCTGAAACTCATAACCAAGTCGTGCAGGAAGCAGTGGACGTTACAAAAAGGTCTTTCAAGTGTTCTTTCAATTCTTTCAACCACGTGGAAGAGTTGCCATGATTTTTAATATTATTCTGGGTGTGTCTGAGAACCCTATTTTACTGCCACCACTGGTTATGTCTTGTTCCTTGCTGCCATAGTGCACACCTCTTTTTATTGGGTGTTCTGAAAAGATTGAGCCACTTCGTAGTGGCTTTTGTCTTAATGCTGAGCCAGATTTAGGGAACAGTCTTGTCTTCTCTCATATTCAGCCCATTAACTTCCCAGTGATCTTAGTTGTCCTAAAATTTGGTCTTTTGTAACATGGACAGTTTTATGTTCTTTAATAATTAGAGGATAAATGATCAGTCTTTTCACTGAAGATTTTTTAAAATAAACGTATTAAATAACATATACAGTGACATTTGCATGATTTTTTTTTTGTCTGAATTTTGACATAGGTTTAGCTTCTTCAACTTTTTAATCTATTCCTAAGTGCAGTACTTTTAATAGATGTATTTATTTTCAAACTAGAGTACTAATTACCCCTTTTAAGGCAAATCACTATCCAAAACACATTAACTGTGCCTTCCCTAGGAACCGTGGTAACACATTTTCACCTGACAAAAGGGGGTGGGCAGAAAATTAGCTAATGAAACAGTTGTCCCAGACTAGTATATAATTAAGGTCTTTGCAAAGCCCTTTGGGAAACCAGAAAATCCAGGATGAGTTATAGGTATGTAAGTTATCTATTGCTGTACTAAATAAAGTGGAAATGAATTTTTTCTCTGGAAACTATTTAATACAAGAACAAGTCATAATTATAATAGTTTTGCCTAAGCATTGTGGTGTACTGAATACAGGAAATACTTGTTACTTTTTGACTCATGCTAATTGCCATTAAGTACCAGTGGGCACTGCTGTGTATGTTGCAGAATTTGAAGGCTGTTGTTACTCCTTCAAACAGCTGTGGGGAGAGCAATGCTGTCCTGTTTATTTGAGCTTTAGGAAGGTGAGTTGTGGACAGGTCCCCTAATTCAGTGCTTCTAAAACTTTAACATGAATATGAATCACTTGTTCTTAAAATGCAGACTTTTATCCAGTAGTTGTGGGTGGGGCTAGATAGTTTGCATTTCTGGCAAGCTCTCAGGTGGTGCCAAAACCACTTGGACCACACTTTGAATAGCAAGACTCTAATATTTACTGGAACAAGGGGAGAAATGTCTCTCCTTGTAGGATAGAACACACACACACACACCCCATCCTTTAGCATTTCTTACCTTGAGAAGTTGGGACCTGTTTGGGGTTTTTAAAGGGGTGTGATCTCTACTCTTGTCCTTCAGTATCCTTTCCCCTAATTACGGTAAGCCTACCGTATTTGTGGAAAGACTCCTGGCTGGGCAACACATTTGGCCCAGAATGCAAGTTCTGAACTTTTCTGTGGGTTGTCATCGTTAGCAGAAGAGAATTTGGCCTATTACAGTGGTTGGCCACTAGAGTGATGCCAATGTTATTTATTGGCTCCTGCCTTTTTGTTTAACTCAGTGTTGAGTGTGTTTTCCACCTTTGTGACTTTGGAATGTTACCATTCTAGATGCTCCAAGTCAAAACCATCCCCCATCACTCGCCAAAGTCTAACAGTTCCACCCCTTACATCTCTAAAATCCTCTATTCCCTCCACCCCAAGGCTACAGCTTTAGTTAGGAGCATCATTCTCTCCACCCAGGTCACTGTACCACCTGTTAACTGAATTTCTAACCCTGTGGATCATCTTTCTAAATGACGAATCCCTCCTTAATATCTAATCTCTGATGGCTAAGTCCAAACTCCTTGACATGGCATACAAGGCCTTTCTTGAATCTGGCCCGGCAGTTTTACATCTCACTTTACAGGTGACCCTTGAATGACGTGGGGTGGCCCACTGTTGACTAGAAGCCTTACTGACAGCCTAAACATCCAGTTAATACATAGTTTACATAATACATATATGGTACATATATTATATACTGTATTCTTACAATAAAGTAAGCTAGAGAAAAGAAAATGTTAAGAAAATCGTAAGGAAAATACGTTTACAGTGCCGTACTATAATTATCAGGGGGAAGAAAATCCATGCAGTTCAAAGCCGTGTTCAAGGGTCGGTTGTAGTTCTTGATGTGGTCCTATTGCTTCCCTGCCTCCAAACTTTTACACTTACTGTACCCTTTGCCTAAGATACCTTTTCTCACCTCTCCTTCCCTGGGTAACTCTGGTTTATCATTCACTTCTCAACTTTGTTGTCAAGCTCTCTGGAAGGCAGTTACTGAACCTCCAAGGGAGGACTCGGTATCTCCATGTGGAACTTACCTAACGCCCTCTGTACTTTGATGGTCTAGAAGTTTGTGTCCTATATTGCCTGTTCTTAGCTCAGCTGGGCTGGGTCCAGTGCACAGCTATATTCTTTTTGGTTCCTGCAATATTTAAAATTGTGGTAAAATACACCTAACATATACCATCTTAAAATATTATATAATATTCCATCGTATGTATATACCACATTTTGCTTGACTATGAGTGGTCAGTGGACACTGGGGTTGCTTCCGTGTTTTAGCTGCTGTGAATAATACTGCTGTGAATTCAATTGTACAAATGTTTCTCCATGACCCTGCTTTCCAGGAGTGGAATTGGTGAATCATAGGTGAATCATTTTATTTTTTAATTTTTCAGTAGTGGCTGTGCCATTTTACATTCTTACCAACAGTGTGCAAGGGTTCTGATAGTTCCATGTTGTTACCAACACTTGATATTTGTTCTTTTTTGTTGTTTTTTTGGTTTTTGGCTTTTTTTGAATGGTAGTCATTTTAATGATCATGAGGTGGTATCTCATTATAGTTTTAATTTGCATTTCCCTAAGGATTAGTGATGTGGCGCATCTTCCCATGTGCTTCTTGGCTATTTATATATCTTTTTTTTTTTTTAAGATTTTATCTATTTATTTGACACAGAGGGAGAGAGCACAAGTAGGGAGAGCGGCAGGCAGAGGGAGAGGGAGAAGCAGGCTCCCTGGGGCTCAATCCCAGGACTCTGGGATCATGACCTGAGCCGAAGGCAGCCGTTTCAACCGACTGAGCCACCCAGGCGCCCCTATTTCTGTATCTTCTTTAGTGAAATTTCTATTAAGTCCTTTGCCCATTTTTGAATCTGGTAGTTTTTTTGGTTAAGTTTTAGACTTCTCTTTGTAATCAGGATATTAATCCCTTATCTGATATATGATTTGCAAATATTTTATCCCATTCTGTGGGTTGCATTTTTACTGTTTTTTGCCTTTTTTATGTCTTTTGATGCACATAATTTTAAAGTTTTCAAGAAGTCAATTTGTGTACTTTGTCTTTTGCTGCCTGTGCTTTTGGTGTCACACTCATGGAATAACTGCTGAATTCAGTGGCATGAAACCCTTGCCCTATGCTTTCTTTGAAGGGTTTTATATATTTAGGTCATACATTTCGGTCTTTAATCTATTTTTATTTTTTTATATGATGTTAGGTAAGGGTCCAACTTTATTTTTTTTTTTTTGCTTGTGGATATCTAGGTTCCTCTGCACCATTTGTGAAAAAGACTCACAGCTGTATTCTTAGTGCCTGGCACATAGAAGTATTTACTGAATAAGATAGTCAATGAAAAAAAATGTTATAAGTAAATTTGGCTAAGGCAGAATTTACGGTGCTTTTGAGGCTGTGGAAACTTTATATTAAAATTGTACCACATTGATTCAGTAGTAAAGTTTTGATGGTGTTTATAGAGCAAATTTCAGTAAGACAAAATTTGTAATTTTATGTTAGTATATAGTCAATGATCCATATTAAATATGAAGGAGGAAGTAAAAGATCTGGAATAATCATCCTAAAACCAATAATGAATATTTGAGTAGAGATAGAGAGGTTGTGGAAATTATTAAAAAATAAGATTATTTTTCCTTTTTGTGGTTTCTCTGTTCAGATTATGGTCAAATAATGTAAGTATTACTAACAAATACTGATAGTATAACTTCTTGTTTTCTGAATGTGATTTTTTTTTTTTTTTTTTTTTTTTTGCCTTTCAGGGCAAATGTGCCACCATACGGTGGTAATGGGATTATAATTTAGTGCTAGCAAGAAAATGAAATTCTGTCCACCCATCTACCCATCCATCCGCCTCACTTAGCAAATATTTGAGTCTACTATGGGCAAGATGCTGGGGTTGTCAGCAAGATGTATGTGATCTTAAAGATAAAGTATGTCCATAATTTACAAAAACATCTCAAGCATGAATCTGCTTTGGTATTCTTAGTGTAGTTAATACTTACGTAGTGATTTACTGCTTGCAGAGCTCTTTCATGTGCCCCATCTTTTATTTCTGCATTACAGATGAAGAAACTAAGGCAGAGAGTAATTTACACAAAGTCACCTGGTGACCCAGGAAAAAGTAAACAAATTCAGGATAGACTCTGATTCCAAATCCCATGCCATTTTCTAAAACCATTCTGTTCTTCATGGGCTACTGTGGAATACTTCCCAGAACCCCAACAAGTTTTCAAGATCATGGTGTGAAAAATACTTATAAAAAATTACTGCATGTGTTCCAGTGCTTAGAATTTGTGAGCATTATGGATTAATACAGCCTAACTTGTGTCCATTATACTACCTATTGAGTCTCTATTGCTTTAAAACATTAAAATCATAGTTTTACCCCTAATGGTTTTCTAAGATTGTATTTTTAATTTAAATGTAAAGGATAGTATTTTTTGAAATTTCTTTTGACTCGTCTTCGCCTCTTATAATTTCTTTGCTATGTTGATAAAATATAAAAGATGAAGTTCTCATAGCTGGAAGGAACTTTAGAGAAAGAATATATTATTGGAATTCTAGCATAAAAGTAAAATGTAATTCTCATAGTTCACTTTAGTTTTATCTGCTTGTACAGAAAGTATTTAGGCAATAGTCATTTTTATTGACAGTATCAATTGATAAAAATGTAACTGTGGTTTATTAAATATACTGTGCTTAATGAATGAAAAGTGGTATTATAACGCTGAACTTGGACAGAGAGTGACAGGGAACAGTCTATTGCTGATGGTGTAAATGTCCCAGCATGTATGCAGTGAGCCTCATGTTCTTTATTAGGATGGCTACTCCTTGCACTCATTTAGGGATTTATTACTCTTGGATTTGACAAATACCCTATCCATGAGTAAACTTTAATAAGGTTCCTCTAGCCATCTTCTTGACTAGGCCTTGACCTTGGGCTTCTGTGTTTGTTCTTACTGGGTTCAGTTTTAGCAATAATCCTGTCAATTTAGGGAGAATCTCCTCCCCCTTGATTTTTGATCACTCTTGATAACTGATCCAAATTCCTTATCCCCAAGGACTTGATATCTAAGTCCTTGACCTGTGTTTAGCAAGAATTCTTCTACCCTTGGTGTTTCCTTCTGTACTTTTTCGTCCACTGACGCCTTCACTCAGCTTGTCATCTATAAATCCCCAGCTGTCTTCAGAGCTGAGCTCTATTTCTCTCCCTTGTTGCAATAACTCTATTGCAATAGACTTGAATGAAGTCTTCCTTACCATTTTAACAGGCATCAGAATGATTTTCTCTCCTTTTTTTTTCTTTTTTTAAAGATTTTATTTATTTATTTGACAGAGAGAGACACAGTGAGAGAGGGAACATAAGCAGGGGGAGTGGGAGAGGGAGAAGCAGGCTTCCCGCTGAGCAGGGAGTCTGATGTGGGGCTCGATCCCAGGACTCTGGGCACATGACCTGAGCTGAAGGCAGAAGCTTAACAACTGAGCCACCCAGGTGCCCCTTTTCTCTTCTTTTTAAAAGATTGATTTATTTGAGAGAGATAGCACGCATGTGCGTGGGAGGGGAGGGACAGAGAGAGAAAGAGAGAGAGAGAGAATCTTAAGCCGACTCCTTGCTGAGTGCAGAGCCTGACACAGGGCTCGATCTCACAACCCTGAGATCATGACCTGAGCTGAAATCAGGAGTCAGACTCTTAACCTAGTGAGCCACCCAGGTGTCCCCGAATGATTTTCTCTTTAACAGCTTCACAACAGCAAAAGCAATTGAAGTAATCAAATCTGCGATTGTGTATAAAGGTTAAATTCACTGTGCCTTAATGTTCAAGGAAGGGGGTATTGGCTATATTAAAATATAAAATATTTGAAAATTCAACTATGAAAGAATACCAGCCTGCAGCAAGACAAGATGTTTGTAAGATGAAGTCTCCAGCTAACTGAAACGGATTGTTATAAATTACTAGAGTTAGATCAGTTTAAACAAAATGTTGATAGTGCCAGAATTACCAAACTATGGAGCATTTTTCCTTGGTTGATGCAAAGATACTTTTTAAAATGAAACTGGAACAAACACAGAAAGTAGAATTTAGGTTTGAAGTGGTTTGTATTGAATACCTAGATTTGTAAATGTATCCTTAGTCTCATTTAATTTTTTTGGCTCTCTCAATAATTATGCCAAACCAGAAACCTGAGGCTAAAAATGAACAAATAATTTATTTGAGGTCAGCCAGAAGTTAAACCCAAACCTGACTCCAAAACTAGTAAAATGATGATGATGATGATGAAGGTGGTGAGGGAGGTAGTATTTGTGACACTGATGTAGGTGATGATGGTGGTGGTGGTGGTGCTGGTGTTGTGGTGGGTGGTGGTGGTGGTGAGGACATAGGTGCTGGTAGTCATGATGGTGGTGGGGGTGGAGTTGGCAGCTACTCTTCCTTAGGATTTCTTTTGTCCTGAGCTCTGTGATAGTCTTGTTTCCCCTACATTGCAACGCTCTGTCCATGTCTCACTACATGATTTTGCCAAAGGACGTGTTTGCTTGGATTTGAATCTCAATTAGTCTGACGCCAATGTCTGTATATTCCACTGGAATATTAGATTGGTCCCTACATTCTTTTCAGTCCATCATATGTGAATTCTGTGTATGTTCAGGGAGTACTGACATGGATTCTGGGACTGTGGGGCTAGGAGAAGGTAATTGAAGAGGTATCCGTGATTCTTCTCATTTGCTTTTGCATGTTTTAATATTTAACACTTTATAAAGACCAAAAGACCTTTTGAAGCACCACAGGTAGCCTGTCTTACCACCATCTTACATAAACTTTTCTCTTGCTGGAGCAATCTGGAGTGACTGTGTAAGAAGAGGAGTGTAATCAAAGTCAGGTAAACCTCCCAGTAGGTTAGTATATAGACAAATCATCATCATTTTTACTCATAGGCTGTGCATTGCTCATGAGGGATCATACAGTAAACGAGCAGATTTATAAATGTTTGGCTAAAATACAGTAACAGAATGATCAGGCTTTATTGCCACTTTATTGAGGTTTTGTTTTCCTACTACAAAGCTACCATTTTGATAGTCTAAAAATACTAGAATTTTGGCTGTATCAGGTTTACTCTCTCAATTCATTCCTCTTACAAAACCTGCATACTGCCTAAATGAGAGGGGAGATGCATGTGTAATGTCTGTGCTACACATTGCAGCAAACGTAGTGCTCTCTCCCGCCCCAGTCCCGATCCTCTCAAAGCAATCATGTGTAGTATCACCAGCTATGAGAGGCAGAATGTGCTGGAGGCTAAATTTCTTTGTTGATGTTCCAAATATTTCCAGAAAAGACCAGAGGAGTTGATTTACTTTTGTTTCTCTGAGCATTTCCGTTATTACCTTCCGAGATCACTAGCTCAGAGCGGTGGGCAGGACTTTATTTTATCCTTGTGCCCAACCCCTGCTCCACTTCTCTGACTGTGGAACATACTAAAAACTAGCCCTATTCAGATATCTGGCAGGCTGTGATCCTTCATTTAATTCCTTCTTCCTTTTCTATATATTTTAATTACCTCAGGGATCTGGTATTCCGAAAAATGTTAAATTTAGCCTGTTGGAAATACTTTGGTCTTCCAGGCTCTGGGTTAGTTAACCTTAGCGGGCTAGGGAGGAGAGTGGAATGAAAGAACCAGAAATCACTGGACCTTACTTGCAGGGAAATCTGTTGTCAGTTAACATTTTAAAAGAAGTGTACATGTTTCTTGTTCTTAATTATTATTAATTAGCTTCTGTGTTTGATGTTCTTAAGAGAATATTTGGAATTATTAGCTTTGTTTAACAAATAAAGACATAAGAACTAAGCGTATGGATTTGCAGGGGGTCTCTTTTCCAGGCTAAGAAATGAAATTATATTTTACCTGGGCCTTGCTGCCTTTTCTTTTTTTCGCCCCTATCTCCAGACAGCCCATCCTGCTGAGCCAGTGCATAGTGCGTGTTCTTTTGAAATGGCTTTATGTCCGTGAGCACCACACAGTTAACCCGTAGGGATCATAATAATGTGTCAGGCATGTGTTTCAAGGTAGCTCAGAGTCTCCTTATCAGGACTTATCCATCTTACAGGATATCAGAGAAGGGAGAAAAGAAAGCATTGTATTTGAGAAAAAAGCATTCTCTTAGGGAAATTAGAGTTTGTGTAGGATTATCAAAAGAACGTTAAGACTGAGGAATGTCTTCTCTGTGTGTGGCTATACACGTGTTCACAATGTGCGTATGTGGGCATCTGTCTCCTGTCTTTATTTTGTATTCTGTTTGAATAAATACATTTAAGGTCTCCAAAAGATGGTGCTAAAATTGGTTTGAAATCTACATTACCGTCAGACCATTTAAATTGTGCTAGGTCACCATCTCTCATCTTACTAAAGCTTAGGACCAACACTCTGTTGGATGCAACTATGATCTTAAAAGGCTAAATTTACAGATAATAGTGATCTTTGGGTCATTTACTTTTCTCTTTTTTGGCTACATATTATAAACTATGAAATATATAAAAATAATTGTTACGGTCAGCCATCTTGAAGATATCCATCTTTTATATCAAAAGGAACTTGGCAGAATAATGTGTCAACTCATCCACTTTTGTAAAAAAAGAAAAACCATTAAACTTCATCCTGTATAATATCTGTAGAGTCATTTTTAGATACAAAGGGAAGGGCCTTAGATAGCTGATTATAGAAGTGTTAACCAAGTAGAAGGAAGTTGAAGCCTCTTCCTACCATCTGTAGATCCTAGATCCTCATTAAATCCCTTTACCCACCATAGCCTTGTCTTTAGTAGTCTCTGAAATGTCATTAGAAATAAACTAGAGAGTTCTTATTACATAGAAATATACTTAGTCATTTATGCATTATAAAGACATTTCCCTTTTCCTGTGCTTTTTCTGACCTCTGCCAGTACATTTAGCACATTCTTACACTTGTGCAGAATTCTAACTTCTCACAGATTTTGTACCTGTAGATTTAATATTTTCAGGACTCAGCATCAGCAAAAGTAGAACAATTTCTTGGTCTTTACATTCCATCTAAACACATATTGACATTCTCAAGAAATTTGAATAAAAATCCCAACATCAAATAGCTCAGTGAAGGCATCTCTAAGTACAAATTACGGTAAGATTATGAGAAACTTATCTTCAAGTTCACAAAAGTATGCCAGCTCAGGGAAAGCTGTGTCCCAATGTCAAGTGGAACATGATAGTTTATTTGGAACTCATGCAGTGTCATTTATACTGAATCACTTCAATGTATGTTCTCACCTGCTATCTGTCTTTTTTAAAAGTTATGGGGTAAATCATAACAAAGCAAATTTTTTCCCCTTGATGTTGAATTTCAAGTGTTTTGTTCCTCTCTGGTGTAGTTTACTTCTAAGTGTGGCCTTTGAAAGGAGGAGCTAGGACCCTAACCGTTTAAGTGGATCATGGACTAATAATAACCTGTCCTTTAGTGAGCTAGTTTATAAGAGTATATTGCTTTTTACTTGACTGCTGGGCCAAGGGTAGTCCTGCTCTGTAGTGGACAATCTAAACTTTAAGCCTTGTAAGAGTTTCTAGAGTATGCAGAATTCCTGATTGATATCTGTTGAGTACTTCAGAATTCAGCTGTTTGAGAAAGTCTTTTAAAATTTTAAATCCAGCATAGTTAACATACAGTGTTGTATTAGTTTCAGGTGTACAATATAGTGATTCAACAGTTCTGTGCATTACTCGGTGCTCATCAAGATAAGTGTGCTCTTAATCCCCTTCACCTGTTTCACCATCCCCCCCCACCCCACCTCCGGTAACCATCAGTTTGCTCTCTGTAGTTAAGAGTCTGTTTTTGGGTTTGTGTGTCTTTTTTACCTTTTGTTTGTTTGTTTCTTAAATTCCAAATATGGGTGAAATCATGTAGTATTTGTCTTTCTCCGACTGGCTTATTTCGCTTAGCATTATACTCTCTAGATCCATACATGTTGTTGCAAATGGCATGATTTCATTCATTTTTATGGCTGAATAATAGACCAATGTGCGTGCGTGTGTGTGTGTGTGTGTGTGTGTGTGTGTGTGTGTATCACATGGTTTATTCATTCATCTATTGATGGACACTTGGGCTGCTTCCATACAGAATTCAGCTTTTTTTTTGGGCCAGTATTTGGTGGGCTGGCCTTAGTTATCTGATATAGCATATTGTGTGGGGCATTTGGAGGATTAAATATACTTCTATTTGTATTTGGATATTTTAATATTTTCATTTTTATTTGTGGTAATGACATCCAGGTATATAGCTTTTTAGCATCTGTCTAAGGGTAGCCCAATTCTGCAACCTCACAATTGTATGGTAAATAGACCAGTAAGTGGAGAAAGAATGTGTAACTCTGAAGAACTAAACTGATAAATCTATAACAGACAAGGTAACTCAAAGGAGGATTCTCAAAAGAAATGTATGTTCACAACATGTAGAATCAAATATCCTGAGTTAATTTATTTTTTTTTTTAAAGATTTTATTTATTTATTTGAGAGAGAATGAGAGACAGCACAAGAGGGAAGTGGGTCAGAGGGAGAAGCAGACTCCCCGCTGAGCAGGGAGCCCGATATGGGACTCGATCCCAGGACTCCAGGATCATGACCTGAGCCGAAGGCAGTCGCTTTACCAACTGAGCCACCCAGGTGCCCTGTCCTGAGTTAGTTTAAACAGAGCCTGGTCATAAGCCTAATTCATGTGACAGCAGCAAGCGTGAGAAAAAAGTAACAATCATAAAGAACATTCTCCCGTAAATAAACCCCTGAATCATATTAAAATTTAAGGGAAGAGATAAACTTGGAGGGTTTCTTTTTCCCCCCATGAAAATAAAATCCAGGAGTGGCTTTCTCAAAACACTGGTTGATGGCAGACTACCAGGCAAGTGCTCAGTCTCTTTCTTACAGGTGCTGAAGGCATTATTGGTGCTCAGTTCATGTTTAATAATAACATTATTCAGAGTTGAAATGCGGCTGGTACACCAGGGTTAATGCCAGTGCTCTTAGGAGAAGGGTGATTGGCATTTTAATCAGTGCAAATGTTCAGAACCTTTGTCTAAATGACTGTATTTCTAGCTCTTCAGATTTTCCTGCTCCATGTGGCTCAGCACCAATTCAGAGGGGAGAGCTCCATCTACCGAAGGCCCACATTAGAATGATTCTTTCTGTTGAGTTCAGTGATTTTCCTTTTGCACAGCTCGTTGAATTTTCTTCTGATTTATGGGCTCCAATGGAGGTCATGCTGAAACTGGTAATTTGGTTGTTTCAAATCCAAATTCCTTGTTATTTTGCACAGTGCTTACATCTAAAGGAGTTATTAGGGAGCATTTTTAGCTCATTTAATAGTCATGTTTTGTTGGGACTTAGTAAAATGGTAAAAGTACCCTAAGAAAATGTTGCTGTAGATGGTCTTTCTTTAGTTATCCCTAGCTTGAATCTCCTACCATATCCTTGCAATGGCATTGTATTGGTGAGATCTTAGACATTAGAAGTGACTTTGGTGTCAGATTGCTGCTTGATTTCAGTTTAGCCATCTTGGCTGGCTCTGGGATATTGTGCAAGTGACCTATTTTTTTTTTTTTTTAAGACTTTATTTATGTGCGCGTGTGTGCTCTCATATGAGTGGGGAGAGGGACAGGGCAGGGGGGAGAAGGTGAGGGAGAGGGAAAGTGAGAGAATCTTAAGCAGACTCCGTGCTGAGCCTGGAACCGACATGGGGCTCGATTTCATAACCCTGAGACCATGGCCTGAGCTGAATCCAAGAGTCTGGTGCTCAACTGCCTGAGCCACCTAGGCACCCCACAAGTGACTTAATTTTTTATAAACCTCATGGGTGCTTGTGGGCCATGCTTAATGAATTTGGACTTTGTTGGAAAGGCAGTGGAGTCCAAGAGTTTTAAATAGGGGACCATTCATATTTGCATTGTTGATCAGATCAGAGATCTTGGTGGCCCGCTCTCTGGCTATCAGCCCCTTCAGAGACTGCCCAAGGTGCCAATTCTTGGGTTTGCACACATTGATCAGTGAAGGAGCATGAAGGTGAGGCTGTCTCACAACTCTGAAGGGCCATTCTAGCTCCATGCTTCCCATGGCATCAGCTGATGCTCTTGTTGGGCCTTTAGTGTGGCTTGACATTTCCCTCCATCCTGTTTCTCTTCTCTGAAAGGAAGCTGTGGGTGTTGATCCCAAGAGTACTCCCAAATAAACATCCTGCATGCTAAACTCTGTTTCGGAGGCTATTTTCTGAGAACTCCAGTTGGGGAGTGTGGAAGATAGAGACTAAATTATGGAATTTGGATATTTACTTATAGGTAATAAGGGGTCATTGAGATTATTTGAGCAGAGAAGTAACATGCTAAAGCAGTGTGTTAGGATGTTTAGTCTGGCATCCATGTGGATCCCACAGAGGGGAGTCTGGAGTAATCATTATGAGAGAGTGAATGAAGCAAGAGTCAATAGGTACTAATGAAATAGGAGAGAGAAATGGCGCTTTGCCATCCACCAGCTGTGTGGCCTTGGGAAATTATTCACCTCTTTTTGCCTTATATTTCTGGTCTGTAAAGTGAGGGGATTAATATAGATATCATAAGGCTGTTGAGAGGCTTAAATGAGATAATGTCAGGCACATATTTAGTGTTTAGTAAGTGCTATTTCCTTCAAATAGATTTATTAATCACAGTGTCATTACTGACACACGTGCACACACACCCCCGCACACCTTCTGCACCCACAGCGTCACATTGCGTCTCTTGCTTAAAACCTTCCAGTTTTGCCTTTTACACACTTGTTAGTGTAGCAGCCAAGAACTTTTCCTCGATCGTGGTACTCCCCTCTCATCTCCTAACCTTTGTGTTCCGACAGCGAGCGCAGCAGGCCAGGAAATGTGCTGCTCTTAGGCATCTTTGCTTGTGGACCTGCTGTTTGCTCTTGCTTGTGCGCCCTGTCTCTGTGGTCCACCTGGTGAAATTCTAGTCAGTCTTCTACGTTCCTGTTCAGTTCCTTAAACAGAATTGTTAACTTCCTGGTCTGCATATTGTATACATTTGTTCCTCAGACTTGGCACACCGAGGGACTTTTGTGTTTATGTAGCCATTTTCATTATGACCTTCCTGGGCCCAGGGCCCGTGGTGTATTCATGTTTGATTTCTTGGTGCCGGGAAGGGTGTTTATGGCGCATGATGGGCACTCAGGAAATGCTTATTAAAAGTAGGTTGATGAAAGATTCTGCATTGGGCCAGCAGTGGTCAAATTCTCACAAAGTCAGGACAACTTGCTTATAGCCCTGAGGCTTCACAGAATCTGGGAATACTGCACAATGCTGGAGTGCATGCACAGATGCTGGGGTGCATCAGTACTTCCTCGGGCAGAGATCTGGAAGTCTGCTTTGCATATTGATGATGCATCCCAGAACTTTGGGTTAATAGAAGATCCTGATACCTTATCAGCTGTACCCTGTGACTCCAAGATGTCTTGTCAGTTGATGGCTTCTTGTTCCAAGAGGTCTGGTGTTGGAACAAGCCTGTATGCAGTCTCTCTGATGAAGAATGTCTTTGGATGAGCTTTCTTTTGAGAATCCTTCTTTGAGTTACCTTGTCTGTTATAGATTTATCAGTTTAGTTCTTCAGAGTTACACATTCTTTCTCCACTTACTGGTCTGTTTAGGTAAAATAATTTTTAAACCATAATTGTAAAAATCAACCAAGTTGGTCTCAATAAGTGTTACGGTTTTTATTAATGACCTCATAGTATCCTACAAATTGAATACAGGATTTTGAGTCTAATAGAGAAAGTGATGCTAAAGCAACATAGAAATTGGAAAGTTAGAAGGGGAGGTTATACTGGGGAAAAGTTACAATATCAAAATGACAGTGGGGGTCAAAGATGAAATTGCAAAAGGCAGTAGTAGTTCAAAATAGAAGTTACGAGAGGCAGTGTAACTTTTACTTCCAGCTTTTTTTTTTTAATTTAAACTCAAACAAATATTGAAAGAACAGTACAGTAAACATTAATAGAACTGTTACCTCCATTTGCCAGTTCTTAAAATTTTTACCCACACAAAAAGGTATAGAAATATGTGTGTATTTATGACACACATCAGGACACTTTATCCTTAAATATTTTAGCCTGTGTCTTCTTACAATTAGAGCATTCTTTTACATGGCTGAATTTAGTACTGTTATTAAACACGATATTGATACAATATTATTTAATATGCAGTCCATATCCAAATTTCTCCCAATTATTCAAAAATATCTTTTACAGTTGGGCTTTTAAGAATAACTTGGGGTCCATGCAAGGATTGTATTTTAGATTTTTGTTTGTCCTGCCTATTTAATGTTCTTTAATCTGGAACAGTCCTTTCACCTTGTTTTTGATAATTTTGAAGAGTCCAGACCAAGTTGTCTTGTAAGAATCTCCCACATTTGGATTTGTCTGATTCATTCCTCCTGATCAGATTCAGTTTGGCCAAGTGTGGCACTAAATACCTCATAGGAGGTATTGTGTGCTTTCCATTTTCATGTCAGGAAGTATATATCGCCTTGTTCTGTTATTGGTCATGCTGGGTTTTATCACTTGATGAAGATATTTCCTCCAGCTCTTTTCATTGTAAAGGGACAGATCTTTATAACAAGCAATCTATAGAGTGATATCTAGAGACCATTTGTTTATCCACTTTCTTAACCTTTCACCAGATAGTTCTTGCATCCAGTTTTGATTCTAGCCTGAATCAATGATTATCTTGGTGATTATAAAATAGCTAATACAGATTTGAAAGTAATGTAGGAGTTACTGATTAGTGGGGTAAGGATGGATTTGACAAATAATAAATGGACTTAGAGCTATCTATATGGAAAAAATAAAATTAAATCTCCACTTACCACTACAGAAAAAACTAAATTCCAGATGAGTTATAGGTCTAAATGTGGAAAGCAAAACTCTAAAAATTTCATAAGAGAACATACAATGCGGTTTTCCCTGACATTGTGATAGGGAAGAATTCCTTAAGACATAAAAATTATAAGCCCTAGAAGAAAAGACTGACATTTTGGAATACATTAACATAAAAATCTTTGATATAACAAAAGGCACTAAAAAGGAAATGAAAAGGCAGACCACAGACTGGGAGTACATACTTGCAACTCTTCTAAAGGATTAAAAGTAAGTATTCAGAGTTTGGAAAAAGTCATACAAATCAGTAAGAAAAAACCAAACTACTCAGGAGAAAACAGGCAAAGGATATGACTAGGCACTTCACAGAGGAAGAAGACTGAATGCAGTCAGTTATGATGAGAGTTGCTCAGCATCACTAATAATTAGGGAAATGAAAAGTAAAACCCCGGTGAGATTCCATTTTACACCCATTGATTGGCAAAACCTAATCAGTTTGCTAATACCAAGTGTTGGCCAGGTTGAGAAGAAACAGGAACTCTTGCATATAACTGATGGGAGTAAACTCTCTAATATATTTTAGCAGGCAATCTGGAAATATCTGGTACAGTTGAAGATGTGCATACTCTGCAACTCAGCCATTCTCCTTTTAGCTGCTAGCCTAGAAAGCTGTCACTCACATACAAGGAACATGAACAAGGATGTTCTTGCTAGCACTACTTCAAATAGAAAAAAAAGAGTAGGGGTACTGACCAGTGCAGTGTAATGCCCACCCCCCCCCCCCCCCGGCACTGGAGCAGTTAAAATAAACTAGTTCTCCACAGGGATGAATCTCAGAAATGTAGTACTGAATTAATAAGCTGTAAAAGAGTACATAATATATATAATAAGGTATATGCAGTGTATATAATATAGTATACAATTCAGCGGATTTCAGAATATTCAGAATTGTTCATCTATCACCTCAATCAATTTTAGAACATTTTCATTATCCCTAGAAGAAAACCATAGCTGCTCTGCCCCATCCCCAAGTCTCTCATCCTCTCCAGCCCTAGGCAACCATTAATCTGCTTTCTGTCTCCCTATATTTGGCTATTCTGGACATTTTGTATAAATGAAATTATACTGTATGTGCTCCTGTGCTCCTAGTTGCTTTCAGACAGTTGATGATCTCAATGTTGATACGTGATGTAGCATGTATCAGTCCTTCATTTATTATTGCCAGGTAATTTTCCATTGTGCAAATATACCATGTTTGATTTACCCATTTATCAGTTGGTAGACATTTGGGTTGTTTCCACTTTCTGTATAATATGAATAATGCTGCTATGAACATTTGTGTGCAAGTTTCTGTGTGGACACGTGTGTTCATTTTTTGGGGGTATATACATTGGAGTGGAATTGCTGATTATATGGTAACTATGTATATATAGTTCAACTATGTTGGAACCACCAATCTGTTTCCTAAAATGGCTGTATCCTTTTACAGTCTCACCAGGAGCATATGTTGGTTTCAGTTCCTCTTTGTCCTTACTGGCCGTTTTTATTTTAAACATTCTAGTGGGTATGAAGCGGTATCTCATTGATTGGTTTTGATTTGAGTTTCCCTGATGATTAATGATGTTGATCATTTTTTCATAAGTGTGTGTGTGTGTGTGTGTGTGTGTGTGTATAAAATGTGTACTTAAAGCATACAGGCTAATAGTATGTACTGTTTCTTATTATATATGTATAATCAAAGTATTAAAATGGGAAGAGATGGGAGAGTGGGTCTTTAGCTATATTTGTATCATTTTACTTCTTAAAAAATAAAGGCATGACCCAAGTAAGGCAAAATATTGTTAAATCATGATGGTAGAAACATAGTTGTCCATTACATTATTTTCTATTTTTGTGTGTGTATGTATGTAAAAAAAATATACATAGATAAAGAAGATGGTTGGGGGGAGAGAAAGGCAGCTACCCAAAAATGATCGTTGATGTGGTGAGAGTAGAAAATTTTTCTGTGGAAGGATTTAAAAAAAAAAAAAAATCTCGGAAATGCTTTGGTGCATGCTTCCGTTTTGGTGAGATACAAGAAATAAAATTTGGTCCAAATGTGTAAGTTGAAGAATCATTTATTAGTACAAACACAAGTTAGTGTTGTCAGCATTGTCACGTGTTGCAGAGAGGGAGAGAGTGTGGTCTTGTTAAATAAAAAAACAACACTTTTTTTTCCTTTACATTTTTTTATTGTTATGTTAATAACCATACATTACATCATTAGTTTTTGATGTAGTGTTCCATGATTCATTGTTTGGGCATAACACCCAGTGCTCTACGCAGAATGTGCCCTCTTTAATACCCATCACCAGGCTAACCCATCCCCCACCCCCCTCCCCTCTAGAACCCTCAGTTTGTTTTTCAGAGTCCATCGTCTCTCATGGTTCATCTCCCCCTCCGATTTATCCCCCTTCATTCTTCCCCTCCTGCTATCTTCTTCTTCTTTTTTTTCTTTTTTAAAAAACACCACTTTTTAATTTAGTAATCAGCTCATTAATATCCTCCAAGGATGGAGTTGTGATTTTTAGAAGTGAGATTTAAATTGTAGGAGGTAAGCAGTATATGGTGTGTGCAAAAATTAGAGTAAAACACATTCAAAAGGTCAGTGAGTTGAAGAAGAGAAATAGGGCAATAGCTTAAAAGGAAGGATGGATCAAAGCACTTGATTTAGCCTTGTGCATTGAACTTGGTTTAGTACTTGACCATCATCCAGGTGAACAGGTTGGAGTTTCTAATCGGCACCACAGCAACAGTGTTCTGATTTAGAAACGTGAGAGGGACTACTTCTTTATTCATATCTTCTCTCCTTCCTCCCTTGTTAAAAGCATTATGTTATTTGCATATATGGCTGTTTTTCTAACTCTTAAGATCCTTTGAATGAAGGAGTAATGGGTGATTTATTCATCTTTGTACCACTGCCAACCGCAGTACTTTGCATATAGTAGATGCATAAATAATGTATCTTAATTTTAAAAGGAACAACTTTATTCAGCATGGAGAGACCTTATGGGAAAGCCATCAAAAATTTGGAACAATTGAATGATAACAGTGTGTGCAAAGGGTGTACAAAATACCTAATTCAGGCTCAATAAATGGTAGTAGTCCCTCAGAGCTCCTCCCTTCCCAGGTATTTGAGAGGATATAATTGAGGAAAGTAATTCCAGAAGTCACAGAAAGGATGGCAGGGTTAGATTTTGTAAAGGAGGGGTGGAGGGAGGCGGGGTAAGCCACTGTTGGAGTAGAGAAGGATGACGGGCTGTGTGGCCAGTGCCCTGTGTGTGTTGAAGGTCCTGCAGTATTGGAGGTGACAATGTAAGGTTATTACAGAGAATGAAGAGCATTTGCAATATCTTTGTATGGGCGAAGAAATAAAAGGCAGAGGACTGAATGCATTGTCTGGCAACATCGAGAGTTCACTTGAATTTAGATAGTGTGAATGATGAGGTCTATGTGAATATATGATTTTTATGCTTTGGAAGCTGGGATTGAAGAAAAGCACACAGAACGTGCAATATAAAGGAAGGGATTCACAGGGCTGCAAATGAAAGATTTGGTGGAGACATAGTAATTTCCTTTTAAATGTTTGAACAGTTCCCGTATGGGTAAGTAATTCTTTCAATTCTATTTTATGAGCGGACAGAACTCAGGCTAAGTAACTGGAAGTAAGACAGATTTCTGCTGAGTAGAAAAACTTGCCAATAATAGAGCTATCTAATATTGGAATACAGTGTTTTCCAGAGATAGGGAGTCTCCTGTTAGGGGAAGGATTCAAAGAGGGGCTGGGATGTGAAGATGGAAGTTCTGACTGCATGTCAGCTAAAAACCTTTCTACCACTTAGGGTGTTAAAAGAGTCTATGATCACAAGTTTGATAGGGTAAGAAAATGTAGTTTCTAGTTAAGAGCAGAAAAAATGTAATGACTGCGAGTCCAGGCTAGATTGGATATCATTTGTGGACAGAAAAGGGCCAAAGATTGAAGACAAGTGGGAATTCCTGGGCCATAGTTACCTCTTTTTTTCTGCCTCTTCACTCTTCACATTAACAGTGTCACCCCATCAGTCCTATCTGCCATTGCTTGCAGGAATTCTCAACCACTCCATCTCATCAGTACCTTTGGGGTCCATGTGGTTTTACCTTCATTTAAAATTTCATTTTAGAGTGAATAACTATCATTAACTTCCTTGAAACAAAAACTAAGGATTTTTAAATTTGATTGTGCAGTGAAACATGAACTTTTTTATACACAAAGTTTTCGCATGGTTTTCTTTTTACTGTCTTTTTACAATTGATACATGAATTTTTGATTTTGAGTTTAGGCCATATTGGTTTTTTGTTTTTTGTTTTTTTAATGGAGGGAGTTGGGGAGGGGTAGAAGGAGAGGGCGAAAGAGAATCTTAAGCAGGCTCCACACCCAGCATGGATGTGCTGATATCATGACCTGAGCCAAAATCGAGAGTTGGACGCTTAACTGACTGAGCCACCCAGGGGCCCCCTAAGGCCATACTGTCAATAACTAAATGTTTTTTCTGTTTTTACTGGAAAACAGTTTCTAAATAATTGTTTTCTAGCTTTTCTCCCCCCTTTTATCTCCTCTTAGTCATAGAAAGAACATAGCAGTTTTATCAGTTTCATCCATCTTGTGAAGAAAATGTCCTGTAACATATCACCAAGTCCAGGATATAAAGGACAACTAATTAGTACAGAATTCATGTATTTGTTTCTTTCTCAGCTCAGTGCTTAGCATATATAAGCTGTAGGCTGTGATCTTGTAGGATCCCCAACTTAATCTTTTTTTGTTTTTTTTTGGATATGGTCCATGAGTGCCCAGAAATTTAGCATTGATTGCCATAGTATCTCTTGCTTCATCTGTATGCGAAAGGACTGGAAAAATAGCTTGCATCACAAAGATGGCCAGTTAGCTCTTTGTCCTGCTAAAATTGTGTGTTGGTTCCTAGAGAACACTGAATAATCAGTCTCTTGCTTTCATGTCCCACTGCTAAGATACGATGTAATTGAAGGCACAGCATTCATGGAAAACAATGTGTTAGATTTACTAAGAAGAAAGTCTGAAATGTGCATAGGTTGGGGATGTGCTGGTGAGAAAAAAATGGGTCAGTATATTGATTCTCTTGGGGTGAGGGTAGGAGCCACAGTCTTCAAGGGACCATAACAAAATCTCTGGAAAAATCTTTTCTGAATATACATGACCTACCTCTTAAGGTTCTGCTACAGCTATCACTCCCTGGATTCTATATACTTTTTTTAACCTGTTTGGAATCATTATGTACACCATTACCTATAACTACTTTGGGGATTATCATAAATATTGTCAGATAGAAGATGAATTGAGAAGAGTAGTGCTGGCGAATATACTCTGGGACTGAGAGACCATTGTAATTGATTGGCCAGCTGTTTTATAGCAACTCTTCTGTAGGATGTAGGATTAGACAAAAGCCCTCATACATGATAAGATTTTAGAATTTAAATTTAAAAAGAAAAGAAATGGACATTCATGGGAAAATATTGTAAGGACATCTGATATTTCCAATGTTAGGAAAAGGTCATCCTTGGCTGTGTTTAGAAGTGATTAAGTGGTTCAATATGATCTTTCTGGTATGAGTGAATTCAAGGAATGTAGTACAGCCGGCTCCTCTGAATATCAGTGTTATTTCAAGTAGCAGGGTGTCTAGCTAGAGGTAAAGAGGGGTAGAGCAGAGAAATGATTTCAAGAAAATAACAAGGTGGTTTCAATTTGAGGGACGTCAGATGAATCATCTAGTGAGAATGTTGGTGATTATGGAATAACAGTATCGGGGGCAGATGAGCTGATGTATGGTCAGTAGGACTGGGAAAATGTCAAGGAGGGAAAGGAAGTTCAAGGCAGGAGAATACGGCTTCTTCACAGAGGCAAGTTTGAAATTCTCCAACTCTAACTTAGCACTCATTGTTGAAAGAATTAAGAAGTGATTTTTGAGAATCAACAGTAAAGAAATTTGCCACCTCATGGTGGTGTTTTGATGTGAAGCTGATTTAAAAGGATAAACCGGCATCTCAATAAAGTGAGAGACCAGGAAGGTAGCAGTGACATGAAGAGAGCCAGCCCGCACATATTAATTGAATACTGTCCTGGGAGCCATGGAGTATAATGCTATGTATTATAAAGAGGTTGTAGTCTGATGGGGACAAGAGCAACTTGAAAGGTGAGCCCGAACAGAAGGCAGCGCATGTTGGTGTCAGATGAGTAGTAGTGCTCTTCAGAGTGGGAGGCTCAGATCTCAGGCCCCAATCTAGACCTATTTTATTAGTGTTTGTGGTTGCCTTATAAATTACCACAGGCTTATTGACTGAAAAAAGCACACATATTTATTATGTCACAGTTACTGGGGGTCAGGCGTTTGGGCAGCTTAGCTGGTTCCTCTTCGTCAGGGTCTCTCACCAGGCTGCAGGCTAGGTGTTTTCAGCCTACTTCTGAGGTTTGACTGGAGGGAATTTGCTTCCAGCCTTCCTCGATTGTTGTCCAAATTCATTTACTTGATGCCCCAGGATTCCTGGTAGCTTGCTGCTTCAAAGCCAGCTAACTGTGGAGACTAACAGGGCGGGTAGTGGGGAGAGAGAGAGAGAGAGAGAGAGAGAGTTTACTAGCAAGACAAAGTCTTATATAACATAATGTGACATCCTGTCATCTTTGCTATATTCTGCAAGTCACAGGCTCAGGGGAAGGGAATTACACAAAAGTGCGGATACCAGGAAGTGGTGGGGGTCATGAGGGCCATCTTAACGTCTGTCTGTGGCACTTACTAAGTCAGTATCTACATCTTTTTTTTTTTTTTTTACCAGTCATCTTTTATTGGATGTTAATTCTGAATTAGAATATGAAAGGATTCAAGGGTGCCAGAAGGTCATGGTCAGGAATGCCGAATGTGCCTCCACACTGGGCCCTCTTCAGTGGTACTTGGCGTAGCCACTTGTGTTTGAGTTCCTTGTAACAACGACAGTAGTTGAAAAATGCATGAGCTGCCAGCACCATAGAAATCCCAGCAATGCCCCCTTTCTTCACATTGACACACTTGTTGTAATACCGGTAGTAACCCCTTTGAAATGCTCCAGCAATGCCCTTAGGGGTGAAACCCCGCATCAGTATACAGCTGGGCAGCTCTCCTAGTTTCACATCCATGAGCTTCTTCTCCTTCACTGGCACGACTGATGCCATCTTGGAGTCCTGGTTGTCTTGCCAGTATCTACATCTTAACTATACTCCCCAGGTGATTGCATGGTAAGAAGCACTGTTATAGATGGTAGATGCCAAAAGAGTTTCGTGGAGGGAGAAGAAAGTTCTTTGGGCTCGGCTTAGTCAGGTCAGTTGTTTTATGACTTGAAAATGATCTGTGTTAAAGGCTTATTCACATCAGAGAATTTGTCGTGTCTCCTGTTGCCCACACTAACAATCCTCTCCCCCACCTCCAATTAAACATTGTGTTTTCCGCTTTTGTGGTGCTGTCAGACACTTCTTTCAGGAGTTTGTGAGTTCCTAACTTTGACTTTTTGAAAAAGCGTTGTTCTTTTTCACTGTTCGATTTGGATGATGGGAGTTGGTGGGAAGTACTGGACGTGGGTGTTTATCCCTGTCCTAATAGCTGAGAAACCCTGGGGAGGTCCTTGAACTATCCTCAGCCCCTGTTTTCTTGTGAGTTCTAGCCTCCCTCTCTTGCAGGGTTATGGTGTGAACAGTTGTTGGCAAACCGTAAAGCCATCTGTAATGTTGCAGTGGACTTCTTTTGTTGTATGTGCCCGATGCACAGTGCCATCCTCTTCCCACAGAAATGGGCGCCTGAAAGTCATGATTGTGCCTTGATCCTGCCCATCTGGCCACAGTCTGTCAGAGCAGGGGTTCGATGCCTGAACCAGACAGTGCCACACAGATTCCCCATCTTGGAATTTGAATTTGGGACCAGAAGATGACAGTTCATGGGGCACCTGAGTGGCTCAGTCAGTTGAGCGTCCGACTCTTGATTTCTAGTCAGGTCATGATCTCAGGGTCCTGAGATTGAGCCCCGCATGGGGCTCCGTGCTTAGCGAGGAGTCTGCTCGAGATTCTCTCTCCCTCTGTCCACCACCTCCCTGCCCCTGCTCATGTGTGCACGCAAGTGCTTTCTATCAAATAAATACATAAATAAATAAAATCTAAAAAAAAAACAAAAACCAAAAAACAGTTCTGGCCTTGCTGATCTAATGTGAGGAGACTAGAAGCCAAGGAAGCTTTAGCGTAGCTACCTTCTTTTATGTGGAGTAATAGAGAAAGCTTGTCACAGAGGGTAGAGGGAAATTAGACCTGCAGAAAGAATCAGAATAATGGACGGAGAGGACTCACTCTGAGGGATCTTGTCTGCTTTCCATTTCCCTATTGCTTTTCTTAGTTCTGGCTACATTTTTGCCTTTGCGTTGCATAATAGACCTCTAAATTCATAAATTAAACTCCCTTTTTAATTTAAGCTATTTTGAGTTTTCTGTTACTTTCAACTAGAGAGCTGAAGGCCAATGAATATGGTACTTAAAATTTTTTTTTAATCCCCAAACTACTTACTCCTTTTTCTCCCCTACGTAATTTGTTTTTAAAGGCCAATTATATTCTTTATTGAGTATTTTTTTTTTTCAGGATGTTTTAGAAATGTGAAATCAAGAAATATGATCCTTGTCCTCAAGCACTTTTTAATTTACTGAGATGGACATGTAAATGACCACCTATAATATCAGGCAGAAGAAAGAAAAATAAGTACTATGTGCAACTCCTGTAGGCGGTCTTTTTTTTTTAAGATTTTATTTTTGTGAGAAAGAGCATGCATGAGCAGGGGTGGAGGGTGGGGGTGGGGAGGGGGAGGAAGAGGGAGAAGCTGACTCCCTGATGAGCAGGGAGCCCAATGCAGGACTTGATCCCAGGACCCTGGGACATGACCTGAGCCTAAGGCAGAGGCTTAACAGACTGAGCCACGCAGGCAACCAAGGTAATTGTTATCTTTTTTTGATAGTATTACTTAAAGCCATTTAAAAACTTTTTTTTTTCCCCCCTGCTAAGCCCTTTTGTCCCTCACTTGGTGCTAAGGTCCTGATTGATGCTTTGGGACCTATCATTTTTGCCTTTTGCCTCAGAGCACTGCAAGCAGGCCAGGCCGAATGGCCACATGTACCTTTCTTGATCAAAGTAGGTGGAGGGAATTACAGGGATGTAGGCAAAGCTGGAAATGGAAACAAGACAAAACAGAAGCTCAGATATGAAATTTAAAAAAAAAAACTTGCTCAGGGAAACTATTTGCTCTCCCGAGATGACCAGGCCACCCTTATCTGAGGGTGATTTGAACAGTTCTGTGTTGCCTATAAGCTAGCATTGTGTGTGAAAAGGGTACTTCTGTAGCTAGCATTGTACACTAAAAAGGATAGTTAATATAAGAGTTCTGTGCTCCCGATAGCTCATGTTATGTAATGAAAGGGTGCTTATGTAGCTGGCACTGCGTAGTAAAAAGAGCACCTATTATGAGAGCTCTGTGCTTTCTGTCGCTTGCCTTACATAACGGGTGCTGAAATGACATGGAAGCCAGGGAAATTGTAGTCAAACCGCATAGGACTGATTTCAGAACCACGTTTTCTTAACGTGGAGGTTATATAGGTTATATGTTTTACTGGCTTATGCAGCTTTCCAAAATGACCCAGTTCAGAATGACATTCAACTGTGTTCACCCTAAAGTTTGTGACGTCATGCCCCCGTTGGGGTTATGTCTGCAATCGCCCCAGAAGCAGCTCTGTGTGTTATGCCTGCAGATGGCTCTGAATCTGTCAAGGGAAGAGCAAGATAAATATTTTCTTATAAATATAAAAGGAAGAGTTAAACACTTATTGTTGAGAAACCAAGCTGATAAACATATTATATTGTCTGAGGCACCAGAAATAAGCAAATTAATTACATGCAAATAACTGTTGCTCATGAAGTGTGGGATAATAATAGTATCTGTTGGATGTTTATGGTAAGTTTATTTACATGACTCAATTTTCTGCTGATTTTCCTATGGAAAATGATAAATACTTGGTTCCTTTGCCTTTGTTTCAGAAATGCTTTATTGAAATTGTGAAAACTGTGCTTTGTCTTGCTATCCTTGCCTTGCCAAGGGCAGCTCTAAAGATAGTATTTGTGTACATACATGGTGAAGAAAGAATTGTTAATTGTGGGGCTTTTTTGCTTTAAACAAATGCCATCATCAGCATCATTATGTCATACAGAAGTTTTTATTATTGAATATTATCACTCATGTAGTTCAGTCCAGATCGACTTTCTCTTGATTGTTTTCATGAACATCTTTTGATGTTCCCTGGCGAACTTCAGACATTTCCTCTCTTAAGGCAACACAGGGAATTGAACAGTTCATATTGACAGTGTGATCCACGGTGTGGGTCTCTGCCTTTTGTGCTAATGAGTGATTTGGTTCCTTTTGAAAAGATGACTCTAAAGTCTGCTTGGTGCCCACACATTCTAAAGAAACCTCTGCATCCTGCTGTCACTTTCCATCCTCCTGAATGTGTATCCTTCTTGAGGTACATCAGGGGTAATTAGATGAGTTCTTTTATTCTTTCAAGATTATCAATTCTTGTGAGTCATTCACTTCGATTATATATCAGATGTCTCATGAGCTAGGCAGTATTTTGGATGGGATAAGGAGTAATTGTTTTTCTATCCAACTTTTCAGGCCATGCTAATCCACTGAATGCTTCCCTCAATAGGGTGATATACACCTTCCCTAGGTTACTGTTTTGTTTGCTCTCTGTATGCTAAATCTTAGGCATTTTGCTCACCTCTGTGCATTTTCATCAACAACTTTGACATTTTGACATAGTTTAGAAATGATTGTCTTACGGCATGCCAAACTCTGTGATTAATCATCTGTTCACAAAACAGGAAGAAGAATCAAAATACACTTTTGCTTTAATTTTTGGTAGAGGAGGAATTTTTAACATCAACTCCAAAAGCAAAACTGAGTATTTTGTGTCTTGGATTAGTTTGTATCTGCTACTCTCCAACCTTATTTTGCCATCTAGTGGTTACATGTGCATTGGGGTGCTAGAGAACATGGGGGTGGCATAGGAAGGTTGAACTGCTGAACTCTGTAAATCAACAGCTTGCCTTTGGGGGCTCTCTTTGCTATCCTTTCCATGGATTGCCATGGTAGAGGTTAAAATTCAGAAGGCTAAATTTAGTGGCCAAAAAGTGAGGGCAGCGCGCGCGCACGCACGCACACGCGCACACGCGCACACACACACACGCGCGCGCGCACACACACACACACACACACACACACACACACACACACCCCTTGGGGATCCCTGTTCTGCTGTTCCTCCTTTCAGATTGAGATTCCCATGTAGAGCAATTATACTACTTTTTAATAATCCTGATTAAAAGGAAGAGAAAAATCAATTGGTATATTTTGAGGATAAAATCAATTTTTTTTTTTATTACAGAAAAGGATGAGAGATGTAACTACCTTGTGTTTGCAAATTATTTGCTTTCAGTCTGTGATGCTTTCAAGAGTTTGAGAAATAGGGTATTTAGCTTCTCAGTTTATGACTGATAGGATCATGGTAAAAGTGCTCCAGCCTAATGGAAGCTTAAAATTCAGCTCTCAGAAGACAGTGATTTGTATGTCTACGGATTATTAAACCTCAGCATAGAGAATGTCCTGATTTAAAATTTTCCAGTTTTATTCACTTGGTCTGATGTGAGGAGCAGCTATTCTGTCTATAGACTTGTGTAGTAGATTGTAAAATTTCTCTACCACAAATAAGTTTCTGGTCAGACCCAACCAGACTGAGCTCTAAGGAGTTCTTTCCCTCTTGAGCTTCTCAGAGGATTACTCAGATTTCTTGACCCTTGACTTTGTTGTTCATTGACACCTAAATGCCATTCCAGTGGCCATAAGCATGTGCCATGAACTAGAGCACATGCCATAGAATGATCAGGAAGAAGCAACAATCTCAGAACAGATGGCCATCACTCTATGCTAATATTTTATTATATTTATAATGCAGGCCCTCGCGTAGTGAAGGAATGTTTATCAGTTCTGTCTCTAATATGAGATTTCAAAGTAATTAGTATTCTTAGATATACTTTATATATCTAGAATATATATATAGCTTGGATATATACCTTATATATCTAAGAATACTAATTTGTTATGATCATGTCAAAGCTGATTAAAGGGATGGTAGAAATATTGGTGTCTTAGAAAGGCTGGAGAGGCAGGGAAAGTATTAACCAAGAGAGATATGATTTGAGAATAGGGATTGAGGTAATTAATAATATGGGTTAGAAGAACAATGAAGAAGGAGAAATAGGGAGTATATTGATTTAGGCGCAAGCATACTGGAACAATAAAGACTTAGAATAGAATATTAGAGAGAGAACTGATAGAAACATGGCTTTTCATATCTTTTAATTGACTTTAACAGTGTTTGCCTTGGGCCTAAAATAATGAGCCAAGTGTAAAATTTACTTTGAAATCTTAATCTGAATATTGTAAATATTTCACTAGCATATCATCTACTTTATATTTCAATATGCCACTTTGATTTTTATTACCTATTGGGATCAGTATTTTTCCGTAATTGTTTTAGTTTTCAAGATTAAGGAAATTGAGATAGAATCTACGTCCTATAAAATTCATCATTTTGAAGTGTACAATGCAATAGTTAAAATTCAGTAGTTTAGTAGGTGTACAATTCAGTAGTTTTTAGTATATTCACAAGGTTATGCATCCCTCATCACTGCCTAGTCCCAGAACGTGTTCACCATCCCAAAAAGGAACCTAGTCATCAGCAGTAACTCACCATTAACAGTTCCCTCCCATTCCTCCTTCTTAGCCTTTTGGCAACCTTCAATCTACTTTCTCTTTATGGATTTACCTATTTTGAACATTTCATGTAAGTGGAATGGTATAATACATAATCTTTTGTGACTAACTTCTTTCACTTAGCATCATGTTTTTCAGGTTCATCCATTTTATTGCATGTAGCAATACACCATTCCTTTTTATTTCCTAATAATACTCCTTTGTGTGGACATTTGATGTATCCATTGGTAAGTTGAGGCATTTCTGGAGTGTTTCCACTTTTGGCTATTATGAATAATGCTGCTGTGAACACTCATGTACAGGTTCTTACGTGAAGATGTATTTAGAATTTGTGTATACCTAGGAATGGAATTTTGAGGTCATATGTTAACCCTGTTAACATATTTAACTGTTAACTTTTTCAGGAACTGCCAAACTGCCAAATTGGCTGCACCATGTTATATTCCCACCAAATTGGGCATATTGTTTGAAATGTAACTGACATACTGTTAAAAATAAGTTTACCATTTGTTTCCTGCCTTTTGGAACATCATGTGTACTGGAATGAGTTATGACCTGAAGCTTTGAACGGTCACAGAATTTTAGAGCTGGAGGGTTTCTAACGAATCCATCTTCCCACTGGAATGGAAGGTCTCTGTGATCCGGTACCTTGTCTGTTTTGGTCACTGCTGTATCCACTCCACCTAGGTCAGGACTGTAAAAGAGTAGGTGCTCAGTAAATGTTTTCTGAATAAATGAATATAATCCAACTCCTCTGTTTTTTAATGAGAAAAATTATGCCTAAAGAGATCAGGTGACTTTCTAAAGGTCACACACAGACTTAATGGCAAAGCAACAGCTAGAATCCTTGGTCCTGATTTCCCTGCCCAGCTTTTAGCATCACAGTCTTGAATTCACTCCTCTGTCTGAGCTTGGTGGTCCATCGCTGACCTCGCTGACCTCCTATAGCATTTTCTGACAGTTTATAGCTTTGCTTTGGGCTTTATTGACATTTAATGAACGTTTTTGTTCTTGTGAAGTCATTTACATGCTTACTGCT
Source organism: Zalophus californianus (assembly GCF_009762305.2). Classification (NCBI taxonomy): domain Eukaryota; kingdom Metazoa; phylum Chordata; class Mammalia; order Carnivora; family Otariidae; genus Zalophus; species Zalophus californianus. Next base: position 86,950,735 of record NC_045606.1, read on the forward strand.
GAGGCCAGCGTTCATAAAAGGAGAAAAACATTTAAATAACTGCATTTTACCTAGGGAAGATAAATTACAGTTGCCCATCAATAAATAGATAACTTTCATAGCTGCCAAGATTATTAGATTGTAGAAGACAATAAATTTGCACCCTCCCTTATGAGTCACTTGCCTTAAAAAATTCACAACTAATTATCTAAAAGTGAGACAAGTTAATGGAGGCTTGCTATCTATTTACTAGTATTCTTTTCTTTCCTAATCACCCTTGTGGATGGAGGAATCCATTTTATCAGCCTTTCCTCCCTACTCTGCTCTTCCGGAGTAATGTATGTATAAATTAAATGTAGCATAGCGTAAGTAAGCATAGATTACCCTGTATCTGAGGCAGTGTTCTTGAAGGAGCCACATTTGCATGATAAGTGGAGTTGTATGCCATGAAGGATAGGTTTATAGACTGGACCCTTAATGAAGTTGAGAATCACTGTGCAAAAGCTATAGACTGTAGGTAGAAATCTAGAGCCTTTGAATACAAAGAGTATATATTTCACTTCCTTTTGACAAAGTCTTTATTTTATAAGGCTTTATGGGAAACAGTTCAATTACTTCAGTTAAAACTCATTCCAGGAAGCAGAATATGAAGACATTACTTGAAAGTATTGAGATTTTTCTCCTTTTTGTAACTTGTCACCAGTTGATTGATACCTAGTATTAGAGTAAGAGGTTTAACAGATTCCCGAACTCTGGTTGTATTTGTCGATATCTGTGGGACATCTCCTAGGGAGCATTATAAGGCTGTTAAGGTAATAATTGTGTTTCTGGTTTACTCCATTCATGTAGTGTTGGGCATTGAGATTGGGAAAATATAAAAAAATCTGCCTTTTGGCTAAGGTAAGAAATAAAGGCATTTTTAGGGATTAGCATGGGGTGGTGGGGGAAAATAGGCTTTTATTTAGAAGATGTATGTTTAAATTCTGGCTCTGTGACTAACTTGTTGAATAATCTTGTTTTATTTCATTTCATTGTATTTTATTTTATTTTATCTAAAGATTTATTTATTTAAGAGACAGTGAGAGTGAGAGCAAAAGAGAGGGAGAGTGTGTGAGTGGGAGGAGGGGCAGAGGGAGAGGGAGAAGCGGACTGTCCGCTGAGCAGGGAGCCTGACAGTGGGCTAGGGACTCGATCCCAGGACCCCGGGATCATGACCTGAGCTGAAGGCATACACTTACCCCTGAGTAATCTTGTTTAAATCACAGAACTTCACCAAGGCTCACTTTACTCATTTATAAAACATGGATAATAGTAATTCCTCACAGTGTGGCTTTTGTGAGATATTGTATGGGACACATAGTAGGCATTCAGTAGTTGTCAGTGGAATCTGAACCTGGGGTTCATTGACCTCTCCTAATCAGGTTTTGTTATATGTCTGTGCATGCATACTTAGATACATACATTCAGCACACACACACACACACACACACACACACACACACACACACACACACACACACACACACACACACTCACACACACTCCAGTCTGTGTCCATCCCACATCTTGTTCCCAGTAGGATTTAACTGGTTATGTGGTTGACAAGTTAACTCCTAAATGTATGTGGACAATCAGAGGCTTTTAAAATTATAGGGCGCCTGGGTGGCTCGGTTGGTTAAGCGTCTGCTTTTGGCTCAGATCATGATCCCAGGGTCTTGGGATTGAGCCCTGTGTCGGGCTCCCTGCTCGGCTGGGAGCCTGCTTCTCCCTCTTACTCTGCCTCCCCCTGCTTGTGCGCACTCTCTCTCTCCCTCTGTGTCAGATAAATAAATAAAACTCTTAAAGATTTAAAATTATCTTATACTGTTATTTACTGTAAAGATTTGTTAATAATTGCTATAAATCTGTTAAGTGCTTTCCAGTCTTTGCCAGTGCCACCGCTATTGCTTACATTATCCAAGTTGGAAACCTTGGCATGATCTTTTCTACCTTCTCTGTTCTTTGTAATTTTGCTGCCTAGAAGGGTATTTCTATGTAAAGCTAAAATTGTATAAAAGATAGTTGATGCTAGTGTAAGGTAGACAATTTATTAGTTAATGGATTACTGAGGTGCTATAAAATTCCTAATCATGTCCATTTATACTCAGAAATACAATATAATTCAATTCTAAAGGGTTTTTCCCCCTCTGTTCTTATTTTCTAGTGATCCTCTAAATGGAAGCTTATAAAACTAGGTTTCTTTCACCAAGATGATGTAGTGAGGAGACCTTTTTGTATTCCATTAGCAGCAGGATACCAGGCGTGGGTAAACGACAACAAAAACTTCCAGCAGCCTGTATCTGAGGATGTGGTAGACTGTTCCGCAAATAGTCATTCCTTACCCCTATCTCCACCCCTTTCTCTGTGAGAGTATACTTCCTTCTTCCATTGACACTGGTCTCGGACATGTCACCTACCATGACCAATGGCATCAGCAGATAATGCCACTAGCAAGGGCTTCAAATGTGCATTTGGATTTGGTCTTTTGCCAAATCCCAGATAACCAGCGTATATGTGATCAAGAAAGAAGTGCTTATTGTTGTATGTTGTTGAGTTTTTAATGTGGTTGTTACTCAGTATTGTTGTGGCATTAGCTAACAGATACAAAGGGATGCTGTTTCCTTATAAGGATTTCCTTTATGTACCGATTTGGGAGCCTTAACTTTCCCTATAGAATCAAAAACCTTATTGTTTGATTGTACTATCTTAATGCCAATTTTGCATCTCTGGTCACTGACAAAATTGTTCAGGATTGAAAGCCCAGTTAAAAGGAACGCTAACAATTCAGAGCTGAAAGAAGGGTGCCTGGTTGACCCTGACTATCTCTGCAAACCTGTCTGTACTTGGAAGTTGTTTCTAGGAGAAGATAATGGCCAGTGGCTCCTTTCTTTGGTAAAGTCATTGCATTTCCTTAGTGGTGAAAAGGGCAGTGAATACACAAAGGTAGTCTCTTTAATTATGGAAAGAGCCTATTAAAATTCCATTTTGTCTTTAGAAGTGAACATATAAAGGAAAGTGGGGGAAGCCAAACACCTCTTTAAAATAATGATTGTCTTGGGCTAATTCCTTCACTGTGCCTCCAGCATCATTAGATGCCAATCCTTCTGTGTAGGTTCATTTGCAAACAAAACTGATTAGAGAGGGGAGGCTGTGTGCTGGAGACTTCCCTAAAGCAGAGGTTTCAGACACCTGCCCAGTATTTAAACTGGTTACTGTCGGCAGTACTTTTATTTATTTTCCCTCCACCTAGGAAAAAATGGAGGCGGTGGGGGGGGGGGGGATTGTTTATTTCAAAGGGTATTGGAACCCATCGTTCAAAAGAGAACACTAAAAAAAGAGAAAAAAGGATATTATGTGAAAGCTCGGAAGGTTTTCAGAATTTCTGTTTCTTGCCCATTATAAACATGATCTTTCCCTTTGCTCTGAGCTCCCCCCTCTGGCATTCATGGTATATTTCCCTTTCTATTATTAACAAACTTCAAAGCTCCCCCACCGTGTCATTTTGCTGTCCTTCCAGACTGCAAAGCGATAGTAGGGACTGCTTTTATTTGCTAGAGTTTGGAGGGTTGCAGATTAAGGAATGTAGAGGAACTGCCTGCAACATCTATTAACTTTTAATTCAGTGCAGAAAAAATCGGAAACCAGTGCACCATTGATGCTTCAAAGATACTTTGAGCTTGTTTAACCATTTTTTTTAAGGCTTGTGTGCCAGGACTGAAATGAGTTGCATTTCACAGACCTCGGGATTGTGCTGTCATAATAGCCAGATCCATATGGCTCTTTGTTTTTGTAATTAAAGCTTTATCCTTACTGTTTTTTTTTTCTTAAATGGCAATCTTAGTTCTGATGGAGACTGATTGCTTTATTGTAAGTAAACGCTTAACTATTGTATCATATTTTCTCTAAAAAGAAGATTGGTAATGTCTAATTTCTTTCGCACTGTCTAGGAATCTGATTTTCAATGCAGCTTAATGTTTCAGAAAGCAAAATCTCATTCCTTTAAGACCAAAGGTTGTATTCTAACATTTTTAAGTGGAAAAGTTTATAAAATATATTTCTCACATTAGGTCTATAGGAGTGGAAAAAGTTTTCCTTCACCTTCTTAGGGTCCCTGGCTGGGTTTGAAAATGGTCAGAGACAATTAAGAGGAGAAAGGCATACAAATGTATTTCATGTAATTTTTCTATGACCTGGGGCCTCTCATAAAAAAAGGCTCAAAGACATGGTGAAACCTACTTGCTTTGTTATATTAGGTTTAACAAAGGCAACTGTGGACAAGTGACTGAGCTATGTCACTTCCTAAATTAGGAAGATGAGCGTTACTTTAACAAGACCTATTTGTGTATAGTTCTTTCACCCCCAGCTTCTTGTCCTTGATGGTAAGCATGTTCCTTTCCTTCTGGTCTTGAGAGGACATCTTTCATGGAGGAATTTCATCTCCTGCTCTTAAGAAGAAGAGGGAAGGTCAGAGTGTTTTTCTTGTATTTGCTGTTTTTCAAGTGGCTTTAACTCAAAATGCGCCAAAATGGCGTATTTTGGGATTATGTGCTCTGAACTCTTTCAGGTCTTTTTGCCACAAAATCCCGAGCGCATTGAGACTTACCTTGATGGTTTGAAGGGCCATCATTTTGAACCTGGTGAACTGATGCTTCATTTGAACTCTGCACACTACCCTTTACCGAATGTGTTGTGGCGTGTCAGAGGTCCCCTTGCCACCTCCAGAGGCCTGTACAGTGTTGTCCGCACCTTGAACCAGCCCCAGACTTACGTTTCTTTCTGTCTCACTTGTCTGCTTTTCAGGCCATTTGTCTTTTTCCCCTTGCTGTGTGGTGGTAGGTTATCCTATGTAGATGCTTATTATGTCTGTCTCAGACAAGCTCCTCATGCCTTCTAAGCTGCCTAACAACTGTGGTATAAGCTTGGAAGGCAGGAACCAAGGTCGCTAGAATTGCAGGTAGAATACGTAATCAAGAGAACACTCAACTGGCATCAAGTGCCTGAGCTCTTAACTATGGATTTTGTAACCTAAGTAAATTTTGCCTATTGAAATGTCTCTTTCCTGTTCTTTAAGTTCTGAGTGGTCCAGGTTACCAGATAAATTAGGTGCTAACGATAGCAGTCAAATGACACTCGAAACACATTTATTATAGAATGCTCTCTCCTAGTCACATGCGTCTGTATGTCTGTCATTCGAGTTTTAGATGTTCCATGGACATCCATTTTTGGAGAAAATGCTTCATTATTTAGATATTTCATTTCCAGAAGTATCTGGGTGAGGTAAAAGTTTCTGCCATTGCTTCTTGTCCTACCTAGATTACGTTGAATGACTAAGTGAATAATTAAACTTGCTTCTTTTGACCCTGAAGTGCTTGAGTTTTTTTCTTTCCTTTGAGTCAAGCCCTTGGTTAGATTTTTTTTTTTTCCAATTAGCTCTTAATTTTTTTTTTTAAATATTAGATCCTCCGACCTTACTCGTCTATGGCTAAAAGTTTGGGCCCTTTTACCAACCTCTTCTTATTTCCTTAATCCTCTCTAGCCCTTTGCCATCCCTTTTTTACTGTCCTTTTTATGAGTTTGACTTTTTTTTCTTTAAAGACTCCACGTATAAGATTCCCTGTATTCACTCAGCATGATGCCCTCAAAGTCTATTGGAAATGGCAGGATTTCCTTTTTCTCACGGCTGAATAATATTCCACTGTGTTGTGTGTATGCGTGTATGTATATGTGTATATATATATATATATATACATGTATTTACACACACCTCACATCTTTATCATCCATTCATTTGTTGATGGACGCTTCGGTTGCAGCATTATCTACAACAGTGAACATATAGAAACAATCTCTTAATTTGTTCTTGCCAATCTTTTATTCCTAGAGGTAGAATAAGGGTGTTCGAATTTTCTTAAGCAGCATTTTTTTTTTTGCATGTGTTTTCTGCTTTGTTTTAAGGAGATAGAATTTATTCTTGCCAGTTATTTCAAGAGATCAGTGCTCTTACATCAGCTTGATTGTTTTTGAGAGATTTTTTTTTTCTTGGCATCTAGACAAACTGGAAAGGACATGGGTCAGACCTAGAGTGATCTGGCCTTCCTTGTACTCCCTCTCTGCTCCCTCAGCTGGTACGTCTGTGCTTGCCCCATCCAGCCCCCCGGAGCTTGGCCCTCTGAGTGAGGTCTTGAATTTGACTCTAACTATCCTTTGTAGGCCAGAGCTGTCGGTATTCATATCAATGATAGTACCTTTGGATCTGTTTTCTCCTTTGCTCTTCTTTTGGCATAAAGACTCATCAATGATGAAATCCCCTTTCTCAGTAATCAGGGCCGATACCCTTTTCCTATTCCTGAATAGGAAAAGGGTATCCTTTTTCCTGAGAGAAGATGAACATCACTCATTTCTTTCTTTTTTTTGTTTTTTAGAGTCTTGAGGTCTTTTATTTTCTTTACATTTATCATGCCATGAATTCATAGGGAATGGGTTCCAGCAGTTTGGGCCCCTTTCCATTAGTTCTCACAAAGTGTGCTTCTCTGGGTAGGGCACGCTGGCGCCCAAGTTACCTTTTTCTTTGGCTTCCTTTTTCTGATCATTTTCCTTCACACGCTTCAGGAAGCTATCTCGGCTCTTTGAGTGTTTAATATGCTCAATGTGTACATTAATTCTCTTGGCAAGAATCTTGCCCTTAACATGTTTGCTTACAACAATGCCAACAGCGTGCTGAGTAACATTGTAGACTCTTCCATTTTTGCCATGGTAACATTTGTGGGGCACTCCTTTTTGAACAGTGCCCCTTCCCTTGATGTCCACAATATCACCTTTCTTATAGATTCGCATGTATGTGGCCAAAGGAACAACTCCATGTTTTCTAAAAGGTCTAGAGAACATATAGCGGGTACCGCTCCTCTTTCCCTTTGTGTTGGTCATTTTGGCGAATTACTGGAAGATGGCGGTTCCGGCCGAAAGCGAACATCACTCATTTCTTAAGGGATAGTCTGCTACCCTAATCCTCAAGGCCGTAGAGGACCTGATCAGACAGCTAGGACTGACTTGTGACGGAAGCAGCCTTCCTAAGTGCCGTATACCTTTCCTGTATGTGAGTTCAGTGGCTTTCAATTTGGCTTAATCAGTGTGTAGTTATGAATATGTATTGCATGGAATGCGCTATACTCTACATAAAGAGATACCCAAAGATGCCCAAAGATGGAATCTTCCCCCTTTTAATTTAGCTTGTGGGGGAATGTAGCATTTAGTCTTTTTGCTTCTGTTTATAACTATTTGAGATCTTTTCCCATTAGCTTAGTGTCAGCCTCATGAAAGCATATGCCTTTATATAAATTTGCCTGTCTGCCCTGTTTATAAATTAAGGATAAATTAATTGAAAAGAGTATTTGGGTGTTTGACGTTGCGTGGGGGATGGGTTGGAATGTCTGTGTGAGACAATTCCATGATTCATTGAATTATAGTGATCAAAGTAAAGGTAGATTTTAGGATTTCTGTTTATCTTTTGGCCTCTCTCTAAGCTTAGTATGTTTTCCAAATATTTTAGAGGATTTCTTTATAAAGAAAGTACTGAGAATATTTGCTCAAATTTATGGTATATATTGTACATCTTTTGCTTTTATTTTATAGTTTCTCAAATTTACTCTGTTTATATTTCTAGAGTGTTTAGGGTTTTATTCTGATCATGGTTTATGATTTAATTGGCTACCAGATGTTCACATATTCTACCTTTTCCTATTATTTCATACACAAGAGAAAAAAATGGTCTATAACCTCCTCTGTGGTGCAATTTTCTGCTCAGAAGAAAGGGAAAAGTTTGGTACCATTCACTTTCTAGCTCGTTGTCTTTATACACATTCAGCTACCTGGTGATCAGTTGCTGGTTGCTCCAAACTTCGTGTTAATGTCACACAGGGAAGAAGAATGTCTCTGGCTTCATGGAGCCCACAGTCTGCATGGGAGAAAATGTCATGGCTTTTACCACTAACGTTTGCCATCCTCTTTCTTCGTAGCCATTTTAAGATTGATAGGATGTTTCGTTGTCTGATTTTTTCCCCTTCAAATCTTCTGTTTCCCCATTTTTCTGTGATCTTTCCATAATGATTGTAAATGACTCCTCAAGTATGTGAGTGAATTCCCTTAAGAGACTTAGCTTCCCATCATGCAGGCCTGCTGATTGGTCTGAGTTCAGTTTTGTCAAGTGTTCCCCATCTGCTTTTTGTCAGTCGCTATTTCTGCAAAGTCTTCATTCTCACTAATTATACAAATATGTCTTCTTCATTTTTCTTGTCAAAGACATATTAAAAGGAATTAGTTCAGTTTCTGAGCTGGTTTAGTCTTCATTAATTCCATCCCCCACTCCATTTTTAGCAGCGTTTTTCTTTTCCCCGTCTCCCCACCACCCCCCACCTTGGTGATTTTAAAAGCTCATCTTCTCATGTCTGACTTACTTGAGTAGCATGAATTAATTTGCTACCTCTGAGTCTTTTATAAGTTTTAGCTGACTGTAACAAGGTACTTTACACTTTCCTCCATATTTAGTTCCGATCTGTCTTTGTCTGTAGATATTTGAAGAGTCATTTGTGAAACTACGTTAGGTGTTTCTTGTTCATTATCATTTTCCCCAAGAGGAATTTTAATCCTATGTGTGTTAATTATTTAATTATCCTAATGATGTCTCTTATGGTACTCCTGGCCTCTTGCACACTAATGGAATTAATCCTTCATCCCAGGGCTCCTCAGAGCCGATTCTTTAGTGTTTGTACATTTATATTTAAATGGTTCTTACATTAGTTTATAACTAACTTTTCCTTGTTCTCCCCCCACCCCCATCGTCCATGTTCTGTCTCTTCTGTCTCTAATGCCCTATGTTCTTTAGATTTAAATTTTTATTTCTATGCAGTTCCTTTCTTTCCCTTGCCTCCAGTGCGGGTCATTATTTTCTCATACACTCGGGGTCTCAGGCCTTGATGGCCAGGAGAATCACCGTGGAATGCTTGTTGAAAGCTGAGATTCTTGGGTTCCGAGCCCAGAAATTCTAATACATTTGACATGTGAAGAGCCCACATGACTGCATTTTTAGGAGGTGTCCAGGGGGTTTGGATGAAGTGGTCCACTGGCTCTGCCTCTGTGTACTCTTGCCTGCTAACTGGGTTCTTTGCTGCTGGCCTTCACCTTAAATACCACAGCCAGGTTTTCATCTCCAAGTGTTCATTTGCAGATTAATTTATGAAATGCCCGCCATCTGCAAGGTACTGTGTTGAGCACTCAGAATTGTCATAATGAGCAAAAGTGACTTTGTCCCTGAGCTTTACGCTTACGGTATATTGGATTGTTTTCTTCATGTCTTCCTCATCTGGAAAACTTTCTTGATTTCCTATTATTTACATGTAACACTGGGTCAGTTCTTCAGTATTTTTGTTGACGAGCTTATAGAATATAAGACAATACTATATTAGGAGATTTGGATTCCAAGATTGTTTTTACTTCTGACTGTGTGTGTGTGTGTGTGTGTGTGTACGAGGATAATGATGCTACACAAAGCTGTCTTCTAACTACTGATATATGATTACCTGGCACCAAATGAAGATGTATCACTGGCCTGGCACTTGTGAAAGAATCACAATTTATTAAGAGGCATAAAGTCTGTAACACAAAAGAAGCAAAGATGGAGTGGGAGACTCTCAGTCTCCTAGCTCAGGTGACCCTTCCTGTGTTTCCCCTGGATCTGCCTCACTCTTGAATTGTGGAGTGTGTAGAGATTTCGAACAATAACGTAATCAGGGTGACTATAACTCAGTGGGTAACTCTTCCATCTGTCACTCAGTTCAGACAGCTCAAAGAAACCAAACTCGGGTTAGCACAATGCTTCTCATGAGTTACAACCTCTGTATTTTTTCCTTTTAATTAAATGTGTTCATTTAAAAGCATTTAAAATAAAAAGTTTAGTGATTCAATTGAATAATCATTTGCTGGCAACCCTCTCCTACACCTGCCCCCCCCCACACACACACATTTTAACTATTCCTAAACCAGGGTCTTGCATGGGTAACACCAACTGCCTTTTAAACTTAAAAAAAAAAGTAACAGTAGTTCCTGCAAACTACAAGGACTATCTTATTTCTCTTTATGCTTTTACTGAGTCTTACTGTTCCTGGGTGACATATTAAGGGGTGCAGAGGAAAGTATTAGAATCAACTATGTACTTTTATGAAGGCTCTCACTTTGTTATTCTTCCTACCTTTATCTCTACCCCTGGCTGCCCATTCAATTCCCTCTTCCTTTCAGGCACTTTTGGCTTGAGGATTAACTTCTTATGCTACATTTGGCCATCAGTGGTCATGCTTTGACTGGAGGTATTTTAGTACTACTGGGAGATTTTGTTCGAAATCTTCTATTTCAAAAGTTGTCACTTTAACAGCTAGAGTGGTAAGTGCCAAGCCAGTCTTACAGACTCCCAAGGACCCGGGGGAGTTAAAGGAAAGGAGAAATTATGGAGTGGCTGGAAAATGCTTGAGGATGGAAGGGGTATTACAGAGGGGAGGCAGAGGCAGGAGGGGACGAGGAGTGTGTTGGGGGAGGGGCTATATTGCATGAGGTGGCACGGAGGCTGCACATCCAAGACACCCATGAGTGAGAACCCTGGCTAGTAGGTTGGGGCCGATTGAGGAGGGCCTAGAAATGCCAGCTAAAGATTTTCAGTTTTATATTTTATGGAGCAAGAGTTCCTAACATCTTAAAGAGGCATTTATCATTCCCTATAAAGCTCTAATCCATCCTCTGAGGGATAGGGCCTGTGAATGGTACAGTGGGGCTAATTCTGACTAAAACCGCTGAGGCTTTGTGTATGTTTGGATATGTGTGTGCATGTGTGCACACACGGTGTACTTACTAATGGATATTCCTGAGACGAGAGGCCTGCAGCAGAGCGGAGGAGCGTGCAGCTCCGCTGGCTGAGTTCTTCTCTTGTGAGCCATCCTAGGAAGCTGTGAGAGAAATTCTGCCCACATGGCCTTTCACGTCTAGTACTAATGATCAGCCTGCTGACAAGTCCTGCCATGAGCAGTGGGAACCATTGGAGATTTTTTGTTGTTTGTTTTGTGTGTGTGTGTGTGTGTGTGTGTATTTTTTTTTTTTTTAAGCTCTGGAATTGATATGAAATTGCTGTCTCTTAAGAAGGATGTGTTGGCTGTAGTTTTCATGGTGAACTGGAGGGGTAAGACTCGAGGCCAATTAAAAAGACCCTTTTGTAAGGACAGTGAGAATACAAAGGGACAGTTATTAGAGAGGATTTGTAGGAAGAATTTATTCACTTAGTAAACATTTATTGAAATTTATTGTACTGTGGAGATTTGAAGTAGAAAAATCTGGAACCTCTGCTTTAAAGAGCCCTCACTAGTGGGCAGTCAGTCACATAAATTGTGACAACATGATGTGCTAAATGTTGGAATAGTCCTGAAGTGCTTTGGAAATAGGACGGATTCCTCAGTGTAGTGGGGATGGCGGAGGGACGCAGTGGAGCTTGCGAGCGATGGGATTGGAGCCTATTTATATAGCTGAAGGAGAGAACCTAGTAGATAAGGAAAGGAGGGTTTTATGATGGAAGGGTTAGTGAACGATGTGAAATATGGAGGGGGTGGGAGTAAATAGATTTTGTTATAAGGAGAAGGCATTTGAGGGAGTTGAAGATTGGCTGAATATTGAGGAAAGGAATAAATCAAAGCTGACCAAGCTTTGTGTAACTAAAAGAATGGTGGTCCTGTTTCTTGTAAGGAGAAGATGAATGGTATTGAAGCCATTCGAGTTTGAGATGATTGCAGTCCAATAGGAAGCTTGTAGTGAAGGTTGATAAGGTTGACCCGTGAAAGATAAGGGCGAGCACCATTGATCAGAGAGGAGTATAATGATAACGTAATCTATAATAGGAAGTGCATGTCTGTGGGGGTGGGGGCTTTGTGCAAGTGGTGGAGTGAGAAGCTGTAGTTGCTGTGGAAGGAGGCATAGAGTTAGTTTGAAAGCCATTTGTTTCCTTGTGGGGGTGGTGCCACAGCTCTTGTCCTCAGACAATCTTCTGGAGGTGATGCATTTGTCCAGGCTAGACCTGGTGTAAGAAATGCAAGTAGTGGTAGATGCAGAAGGATGGGTTTGCAGGAAATTCTAGCAGGAGAGGCCCAGCACAAGGGGAAATGAACATTAGCACAACTGCCTTTTGGTAAATTCTTATGTGGAATGCCAAATGTGAGTGCAGCTCTGTTTTCTTGACCGGAGAGCAGCTGGGTAGGCTTGGATGGAATCAGAAAGCCCTGTAGGTAAGGACTTGGTCTGCGAAGTGCATATTAGTTGCACCTGAGTCTTGTCACTTGATTCTGGTGGTGGAAACACAAATATCAAAAACTTCTCAGTGACCCTTCCTATGGTTATAGGTGCAGAATCCAGCAGATCCCCTGGATGAGTGTTTGTCTCTGCAGATTGAGTTGCATGCCTGTTGGCTTGCCCCCTGGGGGTGTTGGTGGGTGGTTATGAAGGGCCTTTGGGAAAATTTCCCCATCTTCTTGGCTGCACTGAGGAGCCAGAACCAAGCCTACTACTGTGGGCCCTGGGGCTTCATCCTTATCTCTCAAAGTTATATGCCCAGAAAGGCCAGCTGGAAAATGGTCCCTCAAAGTGGAAAGTGGTAGTTAAGTGAGGTGTGACCTTCTGTGTACAGAAAGCTTGAGCTGTACAAGAAGTATTTGCAGCAAGAGGATAAAGGAAGCTCGTGATGGAGTATTTCCTTTATCTTGACCATTGTGCCAGGACCAGGGACAAATGACAGACCCCAGAAACTGTGTGGTTCAGGAAATTGTGATCACTCCCCGTTCTCTCGTTCCCTGGAGACCCGAGTGTACTGGTATCCTGGTCAAAAAGGTATGCTGAGAAGTAGGTCTGCATCAGAGTAGAGTGTAAGCTCACACTCACTGACTGTGGTTGCCTAGCAGTTCCGTCCAATTGTAGTCTTCAGGAAAAGCCAATTATAGAGTCAAGCTGGTGACTAAAGGAATTTTTAATCCAAAGGGACAAGGGAGATTCCAGATGAGAGTTAGCATAATGGACCAAGGAGACCAGAAAGGAAGGATCAAAGCAGGAAGTAGCAAGTGGAGCCTGGAGGACTTTACTGCATCAGAGTGAGTGTCTTTATATGGTGTACGTGGAGTCTCAGGTATGAAAAAGAGAAAATCTTTGAAAAAGCCTGACCATCTGTGCATAGTTTATTCCTTTGCTGTAAATCTTCTTGAATTTCCCTCCTTCTTAAATGCCTCTGTTTGGACACAAACAAGGTTAGGTGGAGAGTAATATTTATTGAGGACTGACTCTGTACCAGATATTGTTTTACATGTTGGGGCTAGAGCAATGAACAGCATAGAATCCCAGAGATGGAGACTATAAACTCATACACACATATGATAATTTCCTTCCTGATGAGTTCTTATGAAAAAGAGAATATGATGGAACAATACTGCAGGGTGTGATTTGTTCTGGAGGTGTCTTCTTCAGTCTAGGGTGATCTGTGAGCTCTCGTTGAAGAGATGCCATTTGAGTTGAGTCCTGAATGTTGTGAAAGAGCCACATTAAGATTGGGGAAAGGGAGAGGAGAATTCGGCTTTATTTGGCCGAAAATAAAAAAATAAACTGTATTAAGTTTGTGGTGGTTGTGAGACATGAGACACAGAGCTGGCAGGTGGGTGTATGCATCTGGGTGCTCACTAGAAAGGTCTGGGCTGATAGATTGAGCAGTCTTAGCCAATAGATTGTATTTTAAAGTCACAGGACTGGATGAGATCTCAAACTCACACTTCTTGGAGGCTCTTTTTAATCATGTCTATTAGCCTAGATATAACTGCATATAAACATTTATTTTAAATAGAACAGATTTTTAAGGACTGGACACAACTTTGGGGACATGAATATGATTTCCTGTGTGCATATATTTTTTTCGTGTTTCTGGATCATGTGTACTGATTGCCAAGTTTCTCCTGCCATATACTTGATTCTAAAAGACAGCATTTCTCAAAGTTTTCAACTTATATTCTGACAAATTGAAATTTTCCTAAACTCATTATAGAATCTACTCAAGTGTGCATATGCAGTCATAGGTTTCTGATCTCCAGATTTATTAAGAGTCCCTGAAATCTCTCTCTCAATAAATATTGTATTTGCAAAGGATTGCTGGAACATGTGTAGAGTGCTTTACAGTGAACACACATCCGAGGTTTCAAAACCCCCATGAGGTAGGAAAGTGTCGTATGTACGCTTTCCCTTGCAATTGTATGGAGTAAGGCTTTGGACTATAAAGGGATTCATGTACAGGGCAACAAAACTAAGAACTGTTAGGGCCAGTCTTAGAACCCAAGGGTTTAATTTCCCTGCTGGGGCCCTTTTCCACTACCTCAGGGGTTCTCAGCCTGGGCTGCGCATTAGAGTCCTCGTGGAGAGTTAAGCCAACTCACTATGCCCAGGCCCTGCCCCAGAGGCCTGGACAATGATACATAGTTTTTACATTCCCCAGGTGATGACTTTCTAATGACATTGGTAAGGAAGGCCTCTCTTTTCTTGGCCAGTAAAATCTCAGGCAGAGCCCTTCTCGTATTGTGACTGCCTTCCGAGTGCAAATGCAGTGCACATTCTTTCTCGGGCATCCTCATTCTCCCTGCCTGAACCTGAGATGGCTAAAGGTGGATCAGCCCTTCTCTTCCCTCAGCCCAGTAAAATGACAACCAAAAACTGCCAATAAAATGATTTTCTTATTTAAAAGGGGACTTTGTCCATTTTTTTTTAGGATCGGGAGATATGCTTTTGTATTTGTGCTCTGTTCTTTGTGCTGTAAATTTCTCTCCAGTGATTTGATGGCATTTTGAATGGTTACTCCCAGCTTTTAATGCAGGTTTATCTGTAAAATGCAGGTGGGTGCTTCTCCAGTTTGTTCACTGTTAGGTAGTGAATGCACACTTGCTTCTAGCTTGACCAGACTAGTGCTGCGACTCAAGGCATGCTAACTATTACCTATCCTGGACGAAATATAGAAACGAGAGTAAGCATTTAGAAACTCTTAGTGATTGGACAAAGTAATTTTATGTCTGAATAATAAAAATGGATTGGGAGGTTTGAGTTTATCTTAGTGTTTTTAAAGTTTTACTTTTTGTGTTTTACAATAGTATCAAAACAGATCCATCCTCACAGATAATTTCAGAAGCCATGGACTAGATCCCTGAACCCAGTAGAAGCCGAGAGGAATAAGGACCACCCCTACTTTTTCCCTGATAAGCAGTGATGATATTCTTGATTTGGGACTATTTTGAGAGTATGGAGTGATAAAATGTCCAGAGGTAAACCTCAAGTTCTGGCAATGGGAATCAACCTAGAACCCAGCCTCCGTAGCATTACTATGTTTGTTCCTGTCTTTCTTTCTCTTTCTCTTCCTTTCTCTTCCTTTCTTTTCTTTTCTTTCTCTTTCTTTCTTTCTTTCTTTCTTTCTTTCTTTCTTTCTTTCTTTCTTTCTTTCTTTCTTTCTTTCTTTCTTTTTCTTTTTCTTTCTTTCTTTCTTTTCTTTCTTTTCTTTTTCTTTCTTTCTTTCTTTTTCTTTTTCTTTTCTTTCTTTCTTTTCTTTCTTTCTTTTCTTTCCTTTCTTTTCTTTCCTTTCTTTCTTTTCTTTCCTTTCTTTCTTTCTTTCTTTCAGAAATACTTTGTGGCTCAGATGGTTAAGCATCTGCCTTTGGCTCGGGTCATGATCCCAGGGTTCTGGGATCGAGTCCCGCATCGGGCTCCCTGCTCCTTTGGGAGCTTGCTTCTCCCTCTGCCTCTCTCTCTCTCTCTCTCTCTCTGTCTCTCATGAATAAATAAATAAAATCTTTTTAAAAAAAGGAAATACTTTTTAAAAAAAGATTGATTTATTTATTAGAGAGAGTGGGGGTGGGGAGCAGAGGGAGAGAGAAACTCAAGCCGACTCCATGCTGAGCACGGAGCAATCCCACAACCCATGAGACCAGGACCTGAGCCGAAATCAGGAGTTGGATGCTTAACCCACTGGGCCACCCAGGTGCCCCATTGTTACTATGTAACTTTCTCAAGTTTCCTATTTCTGATACTTTTCACCCGTCCTCCTGAGGCTACCTTTACATTTACGTAAATTTATTTAGCTCTTCGAAGTCCCAGGAACATTTTGGCAGGCTTAATGTTGGATTTTTAACTGCAAGTTAAGGACTAAAGGAGAAATTGCTTTGGCAGCTTCTGTTCCCATTTTAAAGTGAGTCTGGCCAAGTCAACTAAGCATTTCATCGTTTTTCATATTCAGATGTATTTTGGCTCTACACTATTATGTTCTGGAAGATATATAATTTTCTAAAGCATATTGAGGCATAAAAACAACGTTGATTCCTTGCTATTACACAGTGTTTTAGGCAATCAGAGACTTCTGCTTGCTTTTTCCCCAGAGTATATACAGAGATCTTACAGATGGGAAAGGAAGATGGGTTCAGTCTGTTCTTCCTGCAGAGTCCACCAGGCAAGTCCCCTCCCCACTTTCTTATATTATTATTTCCTGTTACAAGAATAAGCCATGCTCATTACAGAAAATTTGAGAAATACAGAAAAATAGGAAAAAATTAATTTTTCCATGTTCCCACCACGTAGAAATAACTGTTGTTTACATTTTAGTGAATTTCCTTCTCTAAATTTTTGCTTCATTAAAAATCATAAAATTGTCATCCTATTGGGAATGTAAAATTCTATGCACTTATTTAAATAAGCCATTTTACTCTACTTATAAATGTAGTGTGTGTTCATTATAGACATGTTTAGAAAGAGAAAGTATATGAAGTATGAAATTTAAAAATCACCCAGAATTCTATATCCCAGGGATAATTTTTAACTTTCGTTTTTATTATTTACTTTTGATTTTTTAATGCATAGTTGAGTTCATATCCTAATTATTTTTAAGCATATATAGTACAGTTGTAGTCATAGGACCTAGATGAGAGAAGAGTTTGTTTAAAAAACAATGATTCAAGTACTTCAATATGAGTTTCAAAGATGTGAAATTATTTCTCAAGTTTCTAGGCCAAAAAAAAAAAAAAAAAGGCTATTATGTTGCTCTATGTAGCTATTCTGTTTTAGAGAGAACAATATACTGTCTATCTAGTAGTTCTCCTGGAATATTGTCCCAAATCTCCTGGAATATTGTCCCAAATGTGCTTAAAATAGTTGAGCCATTATTAGTGGTAGAAAGAATAACACTCCTATTGTTTCAAGTGTCTAATTGAAACATTTTGACTGTGAGTCAAAATAAGTGAGTGTAGGTAAAGGGCCGAAGAGGGAAGGCACAGATCAGGGGAGTGTTCTCTGCCCACAGTGCCCACTGTGTTCTGCTACACTCAGTCCAGTTCTGTTCTTAACCTCAGGGCTGGGAAAGCCCAGCAGTCCTTTGTGTCATGACTTCCTTATGTCTTCAGTCCTGATTTCGATTCATCTTTGGTAGCCTAGAGTACCTGAGCCCCTCCCCCTCTTCCCTCTTTCCATGACATAGTGGGTAGAATTGTGTACCCCAAAAAGATATGTTCTGGTCCTTCCGCTGGTACCTATGAATGTGACCTTATTTGGAAATTAGGTCTTTGCTGATGTAATCTGGTTAAATTGAAGTCATACTGTATCGGGGTGGGTCCTAATCTAAAGATTCATGTCTTGGGGCGCCTGGGTGGCTCAGTCGGTTAAGCATCTGCCTTCAGCTCAGGTCATGATCCCGGGGTCATGGGATCGAGCCCCGGGTCGGGCTCCCTGCTAGGCAGGGAGCCTGCTTCTCCCTCTGCCTGCCGCTCCCCTTGCTTGTGCCCATGCGAGCTCTCTCTCTCTCTGACAAATAAATAAATAATCTTTACAAAAGGAAAGTTTAATGTCCTTTTAAGAGGAAAATTTGGGTACAGAGAAAAAATGACAGGGAGGCTGCCATGTGATATTGGAGGCAGAGATTGAAGTGATGTTTCTGCAAGTCACCCCTGGAAACTAGGAGGTGGCAAAGAAGTAGGCTGTCCTGGATCCTTCAGAGAGCTATGGACTTGCCAGCGCCTTGATTTCATACTTGATTTCTTCAGAACCATGAGAATAATTTGTTTTTTTAAGCCACTCTGTTTGAGGTACTTTGTTATGAGCACAGCCCTGAGAAACCAATATACTCCCAAGAACACTGGTTCCTTACTCTCTGAAGTCTGTCAAGTTATGTTCTCTGAGCTTTGGTAAATGTGAGGATAATTTTTTTTTTGGACCCTCTCTTTTCTTTTAAAAATCTGTGGACAGTGTTCGATAGTCTCCTATCATATAGTGTTGGAGAAAGTATAAAGCTATCCTCATTTTTGTTCTTTTTAGAAGTTCTTTATTCTGCCTAATTATATTCATTTACATCACAAATGAGATCGAACTAGATAAGGGCCATTTCATTTTCCCTCTCCTCTCCTGCACCCACAAATGTGGTAGATTCTTTTGTTTATACATGATATTTTCCCCCCAGTGCAAGAAAATATAATTCATGGTGTGTGTGTGTGTGTGTGTGTGTGTGTGTGTACGTACAGATGTAAACATAATTTTTTTAAAAAGTTTGTTTCTAGAATTCTCAGGTGAATCCCTGCTCTTAAATCTTGATGGCTATCGTCCTCAGTTTTTTCAATCTTTGTTGTTATTTCCATTTCCATTTGGGAACACTTCTCAAATTTGTTTTTTGCACCTCCAGTTTAACTTTATGGAATATAAATTATTAACCTGTTGCACTTATTGTAGGTTTCTCTCTCGTTACAGCATTTCTATTTTCCTTGCAATTCTTCTTATCTTTCCTTTGTCCTTTTTTTATCTAATCCTGATGTCTTTTCCTTTCAGTCTGTTTTCACAGATTTCCTTTCATTGTTACAAGAGGCTGTGTGTTCCTCTTGTATGCTACTGAAGGTGCCAGAATTTATTGATGTTTTCTTGTTTCTAGTTTCTTGAAATTTCTCTTGCTCACTTTTTCTTTTTTCTTTTTCCCATTTACTCATTCTCCAAGCAGAGGAAATCCTCCTAGACTGTGCCGACTGTTGGAATATGAAGACTTGCTTTTGAGCTTATTACTGAAACGTTTGGGTGCTAATGAAATCATTTTCTGGGTTTTACCACTAAAAATTGGGGTCATGTGTACCTACCAGCTCAGTTCCTGGTTTTTATGTAATGCAAATCTGTTTCCTGGAGATGGAATCTTCAACCTTCATTTCTGCTTGACTCCCTGATACGTAGAGAATAGATGGCCTATGAAAATAAACAGAAATGCATTTTCCATGGTTATTTTTGTCCTTATCTCTAGTCTTTCACCTAAGAGGATTTTATTTGGCAGAGCCCCATGCTAGGCCTCTCCTCCTTGCTAGCAGCTTGCTTCATGTGAAGGGCTCTTTCTAATGGATGTAGGACAAGACGTGCTCCCGTGAAGTTGTAACAGGAGGGCCTGCCGCCTCAAGTCAGTGTCTGTGTAATAGTGAACATTACTTAGTTTTGTTTGATTTGGAGAGTGTGGACAGTGGAAGAGGAGGGAGGGCTTTTTGTGCCTCCTTCCAGGTAAGCAGACTAACTTTGCTTCCAGGGGTGCCGCAGTTAAGCCATTAAGTGTCAACCAAAAAGGTGTAGGTTTTAAGCCCATTCCATCAGCCTCGTACTTGGTGCAAGTTCTTCAGTGATTTTGGCAGTAGTTGTGTGCGGGCCAGAGTTGGAGCGCTGTGTGTTGTTTGTTTTGTCTTCTTTCGCACTCGTGGATATGGTAGTGTGTATATGGGAAAGACTGTCTGGGGTACTAGAGTCTAATACCAAGTTAACATTTTAACTTGAAAGTCTGATATTTGTTTCTCATTTCTCCTTACAGATTTTGTATTGATTTGCAACTTAGGTCAAGATCCTCTATTAATCTTATTTCCATTAGTGTTAAAGGGGATTATAAATGTATATGTTCAACACAGATTAATATAAATATTAACCCAGGTCACTTGCTAACATTTTACTTATTAATTTTCTTTCTTGCATTCTTGACCAGATGAATTTTTCTTTCTTCATTTGATAGACTCATAGTATTGAACATCTTTCTTTTTCTATGTGTATATTCTCCCTCAAGCCCAGACATGTCTTATTTAAAAACCTTGAGACAGAGAAAGAGTTATAGGCATTTATTGAGGGGTTTGAGTTGGTGGCTGGCTGCCCACCAGTGAACTGCTGTGTGAGGGATGAAATGGACCGCCAGTTCTGATGTTTCTTCAGTTAGGGTCGCCAGCATGATGCCAGTTAGCAGTGTGTCACTAGGGTAGATGTGCTTAGCCCATAGGTAATTCATGCGATTGATGGGAAGAGGTCAACGATTTTGAGTTGAGAAAACATAACTGTATAACAGGATGACTCCAGAGAGACCATGTGCCTTGCTCTAATTTTTTTTTAAATTGTAATCGTTAAAAGACACATAACATCAAATGTACCATCTTAACCATTTTAAAGTGTACAATTCTGTAGTGTTAATTGTATTCACATTGCTGTGTTGCTTTTGAGTCTTCTACTGAGAAGAGGTGAGGGTCTGATAATTGGTCCAATGCATTTGATTTGTTGAACAGCCCAGCGTTCTCCATGACAGAAGTAGATGAAGAACAACTAAGACTTAAAAAGGGGCAGGGGGAGAAAAACAGAGAGGAGGGAAGAGGAATAAAGCTTCGATTAGAAATAGACCTTACAGCAGGGTCCTTAATGCTAAGATCCTAAGAAATATAGGATGAGGAAGAAAAAGGAGAAGTACCTGAATGTGTACATCTGTTGTGTAAAACTGTTGATAATGATTTTGAGAGCCGTTATAACTATTTTAGATACGTTAAAATATAAGGAAGTGTGTACCCTGGGGCCTAAGAAATATAGGGAAGTGTCATTGGCGGTGATGAGAGCAGTAAATATTGTGTCTGAGGAGAAAGTTGGTGAGCAAGGAAGCAGCCCCGGAACACAGCCCGACATAGAGTGTCAAGGAGCGTCAGCTGCAGCAGCCATGCCATCTCCACACCCCACCCGGCCGTCAGCTCTGCGCCTGCCTTGCAGGTCCAGAATAGTCAACGCTCCTGAGCGTGGACAATGGTTCTTTTCCTTCTAAAAGTTACTTTTAACGAGACGGTTTTGACTTTCCACCATTATGGGTTATTGACAGCGGCTGACAGGTTAACAAATGTACACACACTCTGGAAACGTGTTCTTCGCAGTAGTGACAGAACAGCCAACAAAATGTTACATGTGTGAACTCCTAGCCTCTGTGTTTACTCTGAGCAAACGAGCAATAGATGGACATTTGAAATATATGTCTTGGGAGGTGGGTTGAATTCTGTAGTCCATATGTATTTTTCTTCCATGTGAAAAGTACCTTATAAGGGCCAGCTATTCCCCGTCAGTCTCGTTTCCATTATGTAACGTCCACGTGTGTCCACCGTCTGTCTGTCTGGTAAGTTTATCATGACACACATACATGGAATGGATTGTTACCTTTTCCGAGAGGAGAATAAACCATACATAGGAACAAGGCTTTAAAAGATCCTAACATAAATCACTTAAGAAAAATCTGTAGTAGGCTGTGAGAATATAAAAATCACTGTGAATTATAAATAATACAGCAGGGTTCTAGAAATCATTTTATATGAAAGCAGGAATATAATAGTTCTTCTTCCTACAGTAAGGCTCAGTGATTTTTAATAACATTGGTTGACCAGATCCTGTGGAATATAGTAGAAAGTTCCATAGTGAAAATTCTCGGTGATAATTGATAACGTGGAATACTAATGCTTACTTCTGTTGGAGATTTCCTTTGCTTTCTCTTGCTATCAAGATATCCTCAAATGAAATCTTTACCTTTTCTCATAGGTATTATCTCTTAGATAATACCATACAGATTTTTAATAGTTTTAAAGTTGAAAGTCTGTACTGAAAATTTCAAACATTACATTTTCTGTTAATGAAAAAGTCATTTCTCCAAAATTAGCGATTAACTTTTGGGCTACTGATAAAGCATCCAGAGAATCTCTTGTATTTTTTTCCTGTTGTATCTATTTTATTAAGATTTTTCTAAGGAAAATTAATCATAAACGTGTAAGTTAGTAACCTTCTAAATGTGTTAAAGAGTACTCTCTACTAAAGGCATCTTCTCAGTTAATTATCTGTTTTAGCAAACAGGGTATTCCTTGCTTTAGAAAGTTTTCTTTGTAATATGTAACACACATGGTTAAGAGTAACATGTTCTATGTTAAATGCACAACTTTATTTTGAAAGCAGGCTGATTTTCTTTTTAGATAAAAAGTGCCTTATTCATGTCATTGGAATTGAGCAACCTCTAAAATGCAGGAGATGAAGAAAAAGTGTAAGATGGTGCTTGTTCTTAGATTGCTTCCTAGTAGAGATCAAACTAATATTATTTTTAACAGTACTGACATTTCAAGACAATATATGATTAAGTTCTAAATTGTGTGGTTCAGGCCGCTTTTAAATGTCAATCTTAAAGAAAACTGGAGACAGGCTGCTATTACATTTTTACCCCTATTCACACATAAGTGGACTGAAAACATTCTAAATATTCAGTTTCTAATAGATTAGGAGATGTTTTCTTTTTCTAATCCGTTTCTAGGAGATTTTTGCCATACTAGAATAACTCTGCTTTTATGTTTTGTATTATATTATATTTTATTTATTTATTTTTAAAGATTTTATTTATTTGAGAGAGAGAGAATGAGAGATAGAGAGCACGAGAGGGAAGAGAGTCAGAGGGAGAAGCACACTCCCTGCTGAGCAGGGAGCCCGATGTGGGACTCGATCCTGGGACTCCAGGATCATGACCTGAGCCGAAGGCAATCGCTTAACCAACTGAGCCACCCAGGCGCCCCTGTTTTGTATTATATTTTAATTATTTCTCCAGCATTACCTTCATTCCTTAAGAGGATTTGCTTTGGTTCATCATTAGGCTGAAGGTTACAAAACAAAACTTTTTCTCTGCTACAGATGGAAGATATTTCTAAGGTGGCAATGTGTGATGATTATTTAATAGAATGATTATCTTGCCAACTTTCAGCCCATCTATGACAAAGCTCAAGAATACCACCATCTAGATTCCATTGATTTTTTTTTTTAAAGTATCATGACTGACACATGAGAAACAAATAACAGTCTTTATTTTCTGTAGAACCTTTTTCTTATGAGAAGTCTAGGTTTCTTGGAAAGCTGTTTCAGAGTTGATGGATCTGAAGCTTCAGGTGGTAGATATATATATATATATAGGAAACCTTATCAATGGAGAAGGCTGAGCTAGTGATGGGATGGAAAAGTGCTGACTGTACCTTTAAAGTCGCATGTATAATATGCATAATTGGCATTCTGTAGATTTATGCGTTTTAACTTCCTGCTCTTTTGACTTAAAAATGGAATGATCTGTCTGTGGTCCTAGCAATGTTTCAGGCAGCAAAAGCAGCCACATTCCATGAAACATCAGTGGTGCAGATAGCTATTCCCCCATCCATCGTGTCCCAGATCGTAAGTTTTTATTATTTAACTCTGTTACTTACTAATTTAAGGATTATTGATTATAATAGCTTCACTGTCTGAGAATATATATCATAAGAAATTAATTATGTTAGCTATCTGTTTCCTTCCATGTTACGCTAAACCAGA
This sequence comes from Zalophus californianus, assembly GCF_009762305.2. Taxonomy (NCBI): domain Eukaryota; kingdom Metazoa; phylum Chordata; class Mammalia; order Carnivora; family Otariidae; genus Zalophus; species Zalophus californianus. The sequence continues at coordinate 86,974,459 of NC_045606.1, forward strand.
ACTGTTTTTGGTTGCTGTGCTACATTCTGCATTCAGTCTAGGTGTGTTCTCCTTTATCCATGGACGTTACTATTTAAAGGTAAATACATGTTGTCCAGTTGAAAGTAAATGCAAAGGAAACGAAAGCAACTGTGTCCCAACCTATACACTGTCATTAACGATTCTAATTTCTGCCTGTGAGTTGCTGGAACTGAATCCCAGAATCACTGTATTCATATGGGTCACTAGATTCTGAGGGGTCTGCGTGTGGCTATGCGGCTAGAAAATGTTTAGGTAATGGCTTTGTGGGTCCAGAAGAAAGAATTGCTGTACCAAGGCCAACGAAATAAGAACTAATTTTTTTTTTAAGATTTTATTTATTTATTTGAGAAGGAGAGAATGAGAGACAGCACGAGAGGGAAGAGGGTCAGAGGGAGAAGCAGACTCCCTGCTGAGCAGGGAGCCCCATGTGGGACTCAGTCCTGGGACTCCAGGATCATGACCTGAGCTGATGGCAGTTGCTTAACCGACTGAGCCACACAGGTGTTCGGAACTAATTATTATACCTTCACTGTGTGAAAGTACATCACATCAGGAATGATAAGCCCTGTGGGCTTAGTGGAGCACACCATCTTAGTTTACACTGATGTGATCACATAACTGAACACCTTGAGGAGGGAGAGAAACTTCAGATGGGGCTACTCTGGTAGATGGGGTAATAAGAGAAAACTAGATTCTAGACTCCCTGATCAGTGTCTCATGTATGAGAAAAGTCAGGAGACATCATGGATGGAGCTCCTCAAGCTGCTCAGAATGGTGTAGATAACTCTGTGTAACAAGGTACCCGATGGTAGATGTACCTTCCCAGGTTCTCAGAGCTTTCTGTTGGGCTGCAGCTGTTGCCAGTATGAAATCAGTTATCACAGAGCCGAGGATAAAGGACATGATAGGTGATTTGGAGAACTGGGTCATTCCACATAGCAGTTTGGTGACAAATTAAGGTACTTAGCTTAGTGCCTACCCTACAGAAGGCACTTATAAATACTGATTAAACTAATAAAGGAAATTACAGAAACAGGCCAGGGAATATGGAAAACCGAGATAAGAGCCAAGTCAGTAGCTGAAATATCTGTTTGAGTGCTACTTTTGAATATATACTTTTGGTGTGATACTGTAAAATTTTTAAGGTTAATTTTATGTACAGCGTTATTTATATCAGCTAGCAGAGAAACTAAATGCCATGGTTCAAAGGAACGGAAGACCGTTGAGCAATCCTTAGACCTCCTTCAGGGCAAATACTGTCTCCTGCATCTTTGGATGTGCAGTACCCAGCACAGTGCCTTATGTTCAATAAATGCTTGATAAATGAATAGAAACATTAGTGTAAAGCTGATATTTGTGCTGGTTCTTGAAAGGTGATTTAATTTGCAGCAGAAGAAAATGAGCCAGTTGTTCAAATTAAACTCTATGAATAAAGGCACAGATATTGGAATGAGGTTGTTTAATTTTGTGAGACATTGGATAGGTCAGTCTCATTAGAAGCCCTTGGTGGATATTGTGGTGGTAATGGTTGATAAGAGGTTGTTTTTAAAGACCAGTTCCTAAGTATTTTGTGTTCTGTCTTTATTGAAGCCCTGTCCTGATTATCTTGTTGGGTACTTTAGGAGAACAGGGTACTGGTGAGGACAAGCTTATGGGTTTCTTTCTTTCTTTTTTTTTTTTTAAAGATATTATTTATTTGAGAGAGCGAGAGAGCGCTTGCGCACACAAGTGGGGGAAGGGCAGAGATCGAGGAGGAGAAGCACACTCCCCACTCTTCAGGGAGCCCAACTCAGGGCTCCGAGATCACGACCTGAGCCAAAGGCGGACGCTTAACTGACTGAGCCACCCAGGCACCCCAAGCTTATGGGTTTCACCTGCATAAAAACCATTTATTCAGTTGGCATTAATTGCATGTACACACACACACACACACACACACACACACACACAAATGTGCATACACACACGCACACATATGCACCCAGTAATCTTCTTTGGGGAAATACAAAGGAGAATGAAACACTTTTCTACGGAGAAACTCTATCTCATAGAAGAACATGCTGTCTCAGAATCTCCTAACTCCTGATCCACTGCCTTACCATATGCTGTTGGTCACAAAGGGCCACTAGCAAGAAGCAAGTGTGGTTTCTCAGCACATCCATCTTTCAGCACCTTAGAGCTTGCCATATTGAGTGGGATTTTTTTCTCAATCAGATTGCTTTTTAAAAGCTTTACCGACATGTGGTGGATTGAATCAAATGTAAAATTCACACTCTGTCCTCAGGAAGAGGGAGCCCCTTGTAAAGGTTGAAAGTTGGTAGAGGCCATTGTGGTGCCAGTCCTTGAGAAGCACAGATACTATTCAGAGGACCTCAGAGTTCAGCAGAAGCATTTTCCAAAAAGAACCACTTAAAAATTCTTCCCTGCTTCCTCTCTTTTCACCTTAAATGAGCCAATTATTATATTATGTTACTTTTTCCACTTCTGGATTTCTTTAAAACGCAAGAACTTGGGTTTGCTCTGTGGCCAACTGTAATCATGCTAGCATAATTACTAGAAATAATTCTAACAGCAGTTGTAGCTGTAGCTTTGGTAGGAACACTAAGAACCTATGCTTTCCTATTAAAGTGTGCTGTAGGTACCTTGTATTGAGCAAACTGAAATTTGCTCAGGCTCTTAGAAGGAATAAAAGGGAGAATTAGAAGTATAATCAGGGACAAAGGTAGAAAAAGTAAGGCTGCAGAAGGGATTTTTTTTTTCTTCCACAAGTAGGTAACCAGCTTAAAGAATAATTATTTTTACTAGCTAGATAGTATACTACAAATATTTTCCAATTTCGAGCTTGGCAGTATTTTTGTCTAGGGCACTACACTGCTATTCATCTTAGTCATTGTTCTACTCAGTGGTGGTTGTGCCTAGCTCCTCTCAAGCTGGAGAACCTGAGATGGAGTATTAGAGCAGGAGGACCTGACCCGGGGGGGTTGGGATCTGTCATTTATCCTATTGCAGAATACAAGCACTCGCAAATTTTGTGAAGTGCACTCCAAAGACTTGGTTTTGCTTTCAACTGTGATGACACTATAATTGATCAAATATATTCTTTCCAGGAATCATAAATTCTTATTGGAGTTTGAGGAGATGTCATGTTCATTTGTCAACATGTCACTCCAGGGACACAGGTGCAGCAAATTTATGGGGGAAGCATCTCATGTTTCTCCTGAGCCCCATAAATATGAAGCAGACTTGATTGAAAACGTGTGGCTTTAGATTACTCCTCAAATGGAGAGCAATTAAGATCTCTGTGTGGAAGGCATTTCACTGTGATTCTCGGGTTTCCGTGTCGCATAGGCAGGGATCGGGTCTGAGGGGCCATTAGAAGTTTTCGGAGACCTGCAGATGTTGTTTCAGAAAAGAATACTGAGGCATTTCTTCTCTGGCAGAATGAATAGTGCACATTTTTAGTCGAGTGCGTGATTAACTTTGACATTTGAAAATAGAACTTCACATAAAAATAAGCATGGTACTTCTGCATGTTTAATTAAGATGTTTGGTTCCTGTCAAGGCTGATAGTTTTTTTTTTTTTTCCCTATGAAGGGCAATATATTCTCAACTTCTGAAATTTCAGAAACCTGTACTTAACCTTTAATCGTCATTCCATTTACATGGAAATCTGATTAACAACTTTTAAAGTTCATGAGCTCCTGGTAAATGCAATTAAGACCTTTTTGGAGTTTGTTATTAACAGCTGGCATTTAAAGAAGACTAGGTCCTGGCTACTGATGCTGTCTCCTCCAAGGCAGGATGTCTTAAGCAATTAGCAGAGAACATGAGGTACATGAATTGTACTGTATTGCTTCCGAGTTAACACGGTTGGTATTTAAACAGCATGCTGTCTTTTTCTTTTCGATGACTTGCTTTTACAGTCTGAGCTCATTACCCAGTGAGACTAGGGCCAAGGATCGTTGGATGGAGCTGTGGCAGTTTTCGTGACCAGGAGGGTCAGGCTCAGCTTCCCCCTCCCTCTGAGGTTCTGAAGCCGTGTTGACAGACATTCGCTCTCAAGTGGTAAGGAGTCAGGTTAACCATCCTACCGCACTGCATTTTATTGCATCCCTCTGCTGGGCGTGGTTGTCCTTCTGAGAGTTAAAATGAACAGATGTGGATTTTGTGGAGAGAGATGATTCCAGCATGCAGCTTATTTTCTAAACTCTTTGGCATCAGCTGTTCAGACATTGCCCTTAGATCCTAGGGGCAGAAGGGAGGAGTTAAATGTGTTGCAGCAGGGCAGGTGTAGTATGGCTTACAAACTGAGATGTGATGTGATGTATGGAAAATGGGGGCTAGATTCTTATTGTCACCGTATGCTGCCAGTCTGGCAGGTTTTATTTCATTTGCTGATAGAATTGGGTTCTCTGGATGGACATATTTGCATTTATTTGGTCCTTTATTTGCACAGAACACTGCTTATTATCATTGAGAGGAATGACAAGAGAAAATTATGACATGGACCATCAACAAAGGCAAATCAATAAAATATATTGCATATAACAGTACTGTTAAAAGACTCAAATCTTTACATGTTGCTGTATATGTTTACATATTTCTGTACTCAAGAGCATGTATTACTTTCAAATAAAAGATCAAAATAAAGAAATGTTTGGGAGAGAGTAAAGTTAAATAGGAAATCCAGTCTAAAAGAATTAAAAATTAATGCCGTAAATATCAATAAAGTAGGTTTCTATTTTTGAACCCTTGACTTTTTATATTTACGATGCACCAGCAACACAGTTAATTTGGTTAACCTTTCAGATTATGGGCTAATCTCAAGTGTAATTAAATGATAAATCATTTAATCCCATGTTTTGAATTAACATAGAACATTTCAGTAGAAATAATGTATAAAAATCACAGATTTTTGTATAGATGTGGAAATTTTTTTCCCGGAAATAAAACTGATAAAGTAGGATTATTTTTTAACCAAGCCATCGACAGGTATATGTCATCAGGTTAGTGTCTTGCCTAAGGGGTATCTATGTATTTCATCACCTTCAGATAGAAGAATTTTGCTTACATCATAGATGGAATCTTTCTTACGATGTAGAAGTTGACAAAGTCCAGAAATGAGTGATACTAAGTTGTTTCTTTGATTATGAAGGATTTTAGTTAAGGTATTTCAGTGTGACATGAATTTATGGTAATACAGGGAAATATTAGACAAAGTGCCTTTTCATCAAGTCACATTGGGTGTTGAAGAGCTAAATTCAGGAAAAGTTCAGTAAACAGCAGCATATGGTTAATTACCAAGTCCAGGTAACCATCTGTGGATCCTGCAGGAATGTAAGGGATGACTTAAGATAGGTTGGTCAGAGAAGATTTTGTGTGTTTGATAGGAGCTGAACTGGTCCTTGAAAGAAGGTGAGGATCATTCGAGATAAGGATAATATGAACGTATTCACAACAGTACCTTACTGAATTTACCATATACATAATTCATAAGAAGAGTGTAAAATGTGATTAGATAGCCCAAAACCAGATTCTGAAAAGCCTTAGATGAATTCAGTTGAGATCTTTGTGGATTCCTTAAAGAAGGAACCATTTTATTTGTCTTTGTGTCCTCGTGCTTTGTATATTCAGTTCCTCCAAGCCCCATGACCTCCCCACTCTTCAGAATATTCCCCTCAAATCCTAATGAGAAGGGACTTAACACAGTTTCTGGCATTCAGTAGGTACAAAATAAATGTTCAGGGAATCTGCATCTGCACTTGTTAAATCCTAAAGATTCTATTTTGAATGAACTATAAGCAAACATTGTTTCTTACATATGTGTCGATGTTCACAGATTACAGATAACCAATATGAAGGAATCTGTAGTAACTGAACTGCTAATTGAAAAATCTGTGTCGGAGCCACCTAATTGAATAAACTTTCTCCAGAGAGCAATTTGGGTCTTTTCCAAGATGCATTAACTCTTTCAGGTCATTAGGGTAGCACTTATCTCATTGGAGCAGGAATTTAATAAATGGTATTCCTGTGATGTGAGTAAATTAACGTACCTCAAAAAGCCTGAAGTTTCACCATGGGGGCTGTAGTTCTACTCCAAGGAGCTCATCTGCGAATGTAAAACATCAATACGTAGCTGCCCTTTAGAGCATCTTACTTTGAATTTAGGTGACCTACTAGAGAGTTCCTGCTTTGTTCAAGACACTCTGCTAGATGTTAACAGATACAAAGGAGAGGCATGGCCTGAACTAAGAGGCAGAAGAGAAGGCAAGCAACTGTAAGATAAAATCCTTGAGCGATACAAATGGCTGCGTGGGTTTTAATGAGAGTGATATCCTACTTAACCGTTAGGATAGGTGGTAACCTCTCAGAAGGCAGAGACCTATGACACGTCCACACAGCATGCCCACTCATGTTTATTTTCTCAGTATATATAAATATCTGTGTCAATATGAATAAATAATCTGTGTTTACAGATAGTGGTAAAATAGGAGCTAGATCATCAGAAGCATTTACAGTTTTCACATGTTTCCCTCTGTGGGGTATAAATGATCAGTGTCTAGTGTTGATCTAAAATGAGTGTGATAAGTATATGAAAACCAGAAAAAGAGCCAGTACCTTTTGGAGATAAGCTCACTGGTTGGTTGTCTGATAGTCTCAATTTGGATGTCAGCTTACTACTGGGATATTGACCTCAAGGTAGAAACGAGGGTAAGAAAGGTCTGTCCTACCCACAAGCATGTGTCACACATTTACATCTAATGTGAAGATAGAGGCAGCTAGCTCTCATCTTAAGATTAAGGGTAAGTGACATTAAAAGCCCACTACAAAAAGAACTTTGAAAGAAGAGGATGGAAATTACACCTCCGTGAGAAGATAAAACTTCAAAGGTGTTTACCTACCTCTGCTTCCTCATACCTGGGGTTGACATCTCCGGGCATATCTGAATGGAGCACCTGTAGTTTGTTAAAATCAATCAAGTTAAAAAAAATAATAAAATCAATCAGGTTATACTTAAATTCACTTTCTTGATCTCATTCCCCCATGCTTGATAGATGGAAAAGGTAGTAACAAGTAAGGGTTATCAAAAAAAGGATAAACTCAGACATGACCAAAAGAACAAAAAAACAAAAAAACCTTGGGACTTATATAAGGAACAGGACAAAATCTAGGTTAAACAAACAGGAACTTTGTAAAAATAATTCATGGGAACTAAGGCTACAGAGGTCAGTTGGGGGTCAGTGGAAGGTGCTGAATAACAGTAAGGAGATGGGGTTTATTTTGCAGTCAAGGGGGAAGCCATTGAAAGATTTGAGAAGAAGAATGAGAACATTGTGCTCTGCATTAGCTGTGGGATAGATGGTCATGAGACGTTTGAGGCAGAATGACCAGTTGGGAGACTACTGGAATACTTGATGAAAAAGATAATGGGGACCAGATCTAACAGGATGAGTGTAGGGATGCAAATATTTAGAAGAGGAAATGGACATGAGGTGCATAGTATAAAATCTATAGGACTTGGCAGGTGATTTGGGCAACCAGACTGAGAAGAGTCAGAGCTAACTACAGGTTTTCATCCTGGGAGATTAGTAAAATGATAATGGTATTAACAACGAACGGAGCTAAGGGGAACTTTCTTTCTTTCCTCCCTCCCTCCTTTTGAAGAATGGTGGTGATAAAGAGTGTGTTTGGTCAGGCTGTTTGTTGACCCCATGCCTCGGTACTCTGTTCGTGTCTGTTGTGCTGTTTTCATCTCCTTATCGTAATAACGGTGTGGAAACCAGACAGACGCTCTTGCAAGCAATGGCAGTACATCTGTAGAACTTGGGAGAAAGTATGCTGGTAGAGGGAGACTTGGGAATCATCTGAAATGTAGAAGTAACTAGAATGGAAGAGAACAAGAACAAGAGTAAGGATATTCAGCATGCAAACAGTTGGATTGGACGACATGGTAGTCAGACTCACTGAAGTGCAAGTGTTCCACAAGTTTAGAGAATGAGTATTAGCGGAAACCTAGACTTAGCCATTGAGGTTTTATTATAGAGAGAAGGGGAGGAGGAAAGAAGAAAGAGAAGAGTGAGAGCAGTGGGAAGATGATGAGGATGTAGAGATAATTTTGTTTATTTAATAATGCTGATAATATGTTTGCTGTGCTCCAGGCGATGTTCTAAGAAATTGATAGCATTAACTCACTTAATCCTGATGCTAGTTCCTTGGGGCGGGTGATATTATTACTCCTGTCTTACAGTTGAGAAAACCAAAATTTTAAGGCACAGGGAGATAATGTCTTAGTTACATGGCTCTTGGGCTGCATTAAAAAAACAAAAAACAAAAAAACAACAGCAGATCTTCTGAGCCTCATCCCCAGAGATAATAACAGCCTGTTATGTGTTAAGCATTTTATGTATTTTTTTCTTTTCCTTCTCATATTAATTCTAGGGAGTAGATTCTGTTATCCTTATTTCACAGATGAGGGAAACAATGCTTAGCCAGGTGAAGCCACCTGTGAAGGTCGTACAGCTAGTGAGTTGTAGAGTCAGTTTCAAGCACACATTCCCTGCATTTCCATGTCACCCTCTCATTTTGCATTTCTAAGGGGGGGGGGCACATTAATCTTTAAAGTACTTCTCGAGGTGATTCTAATGTGCAGACCAGTCTTTCCCAAATTTGAGCCCAAGCTGAGAAGGGAAAGGTGTGTATTAGGTGGGAAGAAATAGAATACTGTGGTCAGAGAGGGGGATTCAGAGTTGGAGACCACAGAGATGGAGTATTTCCAAAGGAGCAGGAACGTTAAATAGAGGAGACATCTTTGAAATTGAGGAGACTGGGAAAGGCCCTGTAGTGAGAAAAGGGATCATTAACATAGTGTGATGAAACATCTTAGTCTTCATACAAAGTAAAGCTGAACCAGTAGCGGAAGTTTCACTTTGTAATGGTGTTAAGAAAATCATGGAGCTTCGTAGTCAAGTTTGAGAAAAAGGGAGAAAGTGATAGAAAGAGGTAGAATGAGCTTTAAAATATGTTTGAATGAAGTGGGCAGAGAATGTATTGAAATACAAATGTGCCTTGGAGCATTGAGACCACTTCTGTGTCCTACCCTGGCATGGTTTCTTTTATTTGTCTTCTGTTTTCTCGGAGTGAGTTAAAAATCACCATCAAAATATTATAGGGTCCAAAATACATGGAGGAAAAACTGACAAAATTGAAAGGAGTGGAAAATTCAGTGGTTGAAGTTAGAGATTTCAGTACTTTTTTCAATAATTAATAGAACAGCTAGACAGAAAACATAAGATTTGAACAAGATTAAGCATTGAGTGAAACTGATGGATAAGGTACACTCTACCCCACACCATCGGAACAGAAATTATTGCACAGTGACATAGTGACCACACATTAGATCATGGAATAAGTATGTTCTCTAGCCACAACAGAATTAAACAATAAGAGGAAAATTTGAATCTTATCAAATACTTCGAAATAAAACAACTAACTTCTAAATACAACATGGGCGAAAATCAGCCATGTCCCTTTGCACCCTAAGAGCTAAAAAAAAAAAAAGAGAGAGAGAAAGAACCCAAAGCAAGCAGAAGTAGGAAATGATAAAGACTAAAGTGAAAATCAATGAAGTAAAAATCAGAAGAACAATTGAAAAAAGTAATGACTGAAAGTGGATTCTTTGAAAAGATCAGAACTGATAAATCTTTAGCTAGACTGATCAATTAAAAAGATACTAAAATCAGGAATGAAAGAAGAGACATTACCACACCCCTTAAAGAAATTAACAAAGCCTATACAGGAATATTATGAACAACTTTATGCCAACCAGTTAGACAACTTAAATGAAATGGAGATATATTAGAAAGGCACAAAATACCAAAACTGATTCAAGAAGTGGAAAATCTGAATTGTCCTTCTACAAATTAGTAATAACCCTAACCCTAACCCCAAACCCCAAACCCTAAACCCTAACCCCTAACCCTAACCTTAACCTTAACCTGAAAATTTTCCTAAAAACAAAAACCAGAAACACCCGTAGGTACAAAGAGCAAACTGATGGTTGCCAGAGGGGAGGGGGCTGTGGGGCTGGGCAAATGGGTGAAGGGGTGTGGGAGATAGAAAAACCAGTTTCCTACAGATAACAGAAGCCACACTGATGTGCTGTCAAGAATATAACGAAGAAATAATATCAATCCTTTGCAAACTTGTTTAGAAACCAGAGATATGAAGGAACATTTTCCAGTACATCCTGTGAGGCCAGTATCAGCCTGATAAAAAGGGAAGGCTATCACAGGAGAGTATGGAGCAATGTCCCTCACGAACATAGACGCAAAATTCTAGAACAAAATACTAGCAGATTGGACCTGTCAACCTAAAACTGTGTTATGCACCATGATTAAGTGGGATTTATAAAAAAAATCGGTGTAATACACAGTTATTAATAGAATAAAGGGCCAAACCCACTTAATCATCTCAGTAGACACAGGAAAGCACTTAACACGCAATGATGGTTAAAAAACAAAAACCTTTAGCAAACAAGGACTAGAAAGGAACTTTCTCAGCCTGATGAAAGGCTCTATGGAAAAGCTGCAGCTAACATCATAAGGGAAATTTTGAGGTGTCAGAAGTGTTCTAGAATGATTGTGATGATGGTTACACTGTATACATTTGCTTAAAAATCTATAAACCGTACACTACAATGGGTGAATTTCATGGTACATGTATTATACTTCAACAAAGCTGTTTTAAAAGATACTGTGGGATAAAATCACATTATAAATATTCAAGGGCATATGTCCTTCAAAGTGTCCTTCAGAGACCGTATAGAAATATACTTAATAGTCCTAATGCAAGTTAAGTAATGTATAAATCATGGAAATTTCATCAACATTATTTCCCCTTTCACAAGTATGCATTTGAGGGTACACATGAATATGAATATTCATATGCTTCACAAGGGAGTATATTTCAAACTAAATTTATTGTCTATACGAAACAGACTTTTCCTGCATTCCTGGTTATTGTTCATGGAACCATAGGATTTTTCTTCCTCAGATGAGCAATCTTTTGGTTATTCTTTATTTCTCCCCCTCTTTCCTTTGCAGAATAACTTGTAAAATTTTGTTCATTTTTTTCCCCTCTCCATTGACTCTCAGAGGTATCCCTAATTGTACAATCCCATTTCCACTATTTTAGTTAACCTCTCTTTTTCTTTAAGATTTATTTATTTAAAGAGAGAGAGAGAGAGAGCGTGCACTCATGGGGAGGGGCAAAGGGAGAGAGAGAGGAACTTCAGCAGACTCCTTGCTGAGCTCGGAGCCTGAGCCAAAACCAAGAGTTGGACACTTGACTGACTGTGCCACCCAGGAGCACCTCTCTTTTTCCTTTTTTTTTTCTTTTTTTAAATGATTTTGGTAGGTTTTCTCTTCATGTGTTAAGTACTTCCTTAATCATTAATTATTTTTTTAATCATTCATTTTGCCCCAAATCCCATTCCCTTCTAATCTGTTATTTCATATGCTGCTAGATTAATTTACTTAAAGTATATTTATCACCATTTTACTGACCTACTCACAACCTTTTATTGCTGTCTAATTTTGTATTAGCTTCAGTACCTGAGCCTGGTGTTAAAGGTCCTGAGAAGTTTGTCCATTTACCAACTTGCCAGGTCTGCCTCTCTTAATTTTGCTCTTACCTGAACTATTTGCTCTTCACTAAAGATACTCTGAATTTCCTCAGCACCGTTTCTTGATTTGTTCTGTCCTTCCACCATTTTGGTTTTCAGCTTTTACACATTTTAAGATTTTATTTATATCTTGTGTGTGCCATGATCTTGAAACCCTGTTTCATTGTTCCAGTTAGGAGTAGTTTTGTCCTTTGATAAGTATTCATAGCAATTTCTTTGTCCTGATGCTTACTACTTTCCCTTGTATTGTAGTCATTCATGTGTGTGTCTGTCTGTAGATAAGCATATGACAGGAAGGTCTGATTGATTGATTTGGCTTTTAACTCTTTAAAAATTTTAACACTTAAACAATTTTACATATATAGTAAAAGTCATTTGTTTTGCTATTAAGGAAGGATTTATTTTTGAGTCTTGTTTTTATATCCAGCACAATACTTTGCATATTTTAGGTATTAAATAGTATGTTTAACTAAAAAAATGGAAACTCTTTTTTGGAAGATACCAACTGAGTTTTCTTTGTTAAGAACACATCTGTTGGGGTTGGTGGGGAGCTAAACATGATCTAGGTTTTTCCCGATCAGGTATTTGGTACAGGACCAGAAAACACATGTGTCCTCATTGAATTTTTGGTTTGTTTTACTTTAAACACTGAGGAACTATTCACAAGATCATACTAATAGTGGTTTTAATTACACAATTACAGTTGATAATGAGTATAATTAAGCAGGCAGCCATTCCATTTTCAAAACGACTGTTTATTTTTCTTTTAGTTTCCTTACTGCAGAATATTTTAGTCCTTATACAACGGGGAAATGAAAATGCAACATTGAAAAACTAAATTTTTCTGGGTTTTTTTTGGTCATTAACATTTCATTCACTAGCAACATACATGGGGGAAATCTGATAGTTTTTAGTAATTTTAAGTGGTCCTAATTTTTAAAATATTGTTTCAGTTTCTGTTTTAATATTTTCTGGAATCAAGGTAATAGTTTGAGGGGCATATTACACTGATTTTGCTCCTCCCCCTTCTTTGGATTTCTCTTCTCAGATTCTGGACATCCTGGTGTCCCTGGACCTAGCCTTGTCTCCTCCATCCACTGAGACTGTAGTTTCTGCTTGGGTTCTTCCCTTGCTCCATGGAAAGTAGGAAGTTACCTCTGGGAGGAAGCCAGAGGATCTCAACTAGTGTGCTTTCAGGGATCACAGCTACCAGTTTCTGCATAATTTGGTTTCTCTCCATGGCCTTCAAGTTATTATTTTTTTTTGGTCTGATCTTTTTAGCTTTTATAATTATTATCAGTATAAGTGTTAGTCCAGTGGAAGCTACTTTGCTGTGCCTGAAACAAAAACTGGACATCTGCATTTGAAAAGTAAGATATGAAAATAAGAGTATTTAATATAGGCACATTCAAGATACTGCTCAAGAGAAGTAGAGTCTTAGTTCATAGTGATTTCTTTTCACCTTATTATTGCTCCTGTTTTTAGCACTCTAATGTTCAGATTCATCACATGGGACAAGTACAGTATGGCTTTACTGTAAAATCATGGAATATTTGAAGTTAGTAGTGAGGAGAATCGGTTTCTTAGTGCACAGATTGAAATCTGTATAAACTGCTCCTCTTATTATCATGAGATACCAGTGTTATGCAAAAAACTGTGATATAAATGTCACTAGATACATGTTAGTGTATATTCACTTATCCATAGGTATCTTGGTGAAGAAACAAAAACCCATTCAAGCTATCATAAGAAAAAATAAGGAAAATGTATTAAAGGCCAAAAGGATGTATTGTGGAACCAAAGAGTAGAAAATTTAAGACGTTATTAGCAACTGGATTTGAGACCTGTAAAATACGGAAAACTTAGGTTGCAACCTTTAAATCTCTCTTCTGTGGGTCTCCTGTTTCTCTGTATCTGGTCATCTAGTTCATTCTTTTATTCTCTCTCTGCAGATTGGCTTTCTTTGGTTTTTCATCCACACAGTACGAGAAGGTTGCCCTAAAGAATTTACATCTCTTCATCTCCATTGACCAGCAGAGACTGTATCCCACTAATACATAACTGGGAAAGAGAACCTGATGCCCTTATGCCCTTATTGGAGGTTGGCTGTCTCCCCAGTCGAGTAGGCTCTGGCTGAGAGGGTGGAGTTCCATGGTTACAAGCATGGCAACCAGAGTCCACTGTGTAGTTGGGGAACAATTTTTAGATGAGGTGAGGATTTTCTAAGCTGGGAAGCTACTGAAAGGGATTTACCATATTAACTACTTGGGAGGATCTGGATGTTTCTACTTAGATTAATGTAGGAGCTGAAGACAGGAGATGTGTTCACTGCAAGCTGGTAAATTCCATATTTATTTTTAGGAAACTCTTGGTGTATGACATAAGCAGCCACAAGCAATATTTTAAATAAAGAAGGTGGAGTGGTAACTGAGGGGTTCATTTAGAATGATGTTACCAATGCTAAGCAAGTTCTAAATCTCAAAATCTTGGCCCTGCTTTATACATCATGAGATTTCTGACTAGCATCTTAGCAACTGCTAATCAAATATTATAGCAGAAGAGATGCCTGACCACCCCAATTTGTATGTTCTTTAAAGTATTATATTTCTTGGCTTCTACTGCAGAACCATCCAACGTAATTCTTGTCTTTGGTTTTATAAATTAATACCTTTGAAGTTAAACTTAAAACACCCATAAACTTTGACTGTTTTTTTTTTTTTTTTAAAGATTTTATTTATTTCTTTGACAGAGAGAGACAGTGAGAGAGGGAACACAAGCAGGGGGAGTGGGAGAGAGAGAAGCAGGCTTCCCGCGGAGCACGGAGCCTGATGCAGGGCTCTGTCCCAGGACCACGGGATCATGACCTGAGCCGGAGGCAGATGCTTAACAACTGAGCCACTCAGGTGCCCCAAACTTTGACTTTTATTACAGGAATTCCCTGTATTTAAAAAGAGAAAAGATATGAGGGAATTTAGAGTCAGCAAGAACATGCGATGATCTTCTGTAGGTTTTCTATGGGCAAGATATGTTTTTTATCATATATAATGACCCCTTACACAGTGGACTCTGGTTGCCATGCTTGTAACAATGGAACTCCACTCTCTCAGCCAGAATTCCAGTAGTGGGTGATTTTCCCCAGGCAAAAGACAACATGTGTGGCTTATTTCCTTTCATAAAAATGGAAATTTGAACTCATAGGTAATGGTTTAGGATGTTTATGTACAATTTAGAAGATTCAGTACATTATCCACAATGATGTGGAATCACCAAGAAATTACATGGTTATATTTTAATACCAGGTGTCTGATGTTTGTGTCAAGACTTGGTAGTAGAAGATTTCGCCTAATTCAGACAAATTTCAAGCATCTTAGAAAAAGGAGCTTTTTTGTTCTTTGAGATATTTAAAAAGCACTTTTTATAATTTGGTGTCAAAATAAAACTTTACCTGTTTTAATGCAGTAATTTCCAGCTGGTGGTAAATAATATTAGGAAAAAGAGGCGAAATACTCACCGGTGAAGGAAACAAACCTGGCAAAGTCTATGATTAAAATCATAGCTATCCCTTTTTAATCTTACTTGTATTATAAATGATTTTTGTACCGAGAAGTCATTTATAGGGCTCATTCTGTTTTGGAGACTATTTCTCACGTGTGTATTAAAAACATATACATCAAGGCTTCTTACCACATTTTGTAAATTTCAGTGATTCACTGTATATATATTTGATTTTTCTGGTATGTTTCATGGCTCTGTGATGGAAGTAAACAACTATAAAAATTGGGGTAGTCAGGTATCTTTTCCTTAAATGATATGTCATCATATCAGGCAGTTTTTGATGAACACTTGTTTAACGATGTGTCAAATGGGTACTGTAGAGCTCAGAAAGGGGGACAGCTGGCCTAGAGTGTCTTCAGAAGGAGTCATTGGAGAGAAAACATTGGAACTGTTTTTGGGACGGGTTTGTTAGGGTATCAAGGAAAGAGAGTAATCTAGGTCAGGCATTCCAAAAATGAGAGGGCCCAGGCATGTATGTTCAGGGAAGAGGTAAGTAGTTGATTCTCTTTGAGTTCTTGGTTCGTGTTGAGAAGACTTAAGATATGATCGGGAGTAGATACTGAGGTCAGATTGATGCAGATGACAAAATAGCCTTAAGATGACATTGGCAACAGTGTTTTAGGAAAACCATTCTGTTCATGGTGTATGGGAGGGACTGGAAAAAGAAGAGACGAGGGGCAGACAGAGAAACTGCATGAGTTGACCTAAGTTGGTGGCTGTCAGATGGATGAGTAGGGACAAACTAATAGAGAGTTGAGAAAGAGTGCCTGGTGCCCCGGGGTACTAATTCCTACACGGTACAAAGGTGAGGGAAGGTAGCCAAAGACCGTTCTGAAGTTTTAAACCTGGAGGCCAGGAAGAATAAGAAACCACTCACAGAAAGAAGACAGAAGGAATTACCCATTTTATGGGAAAAGGATTTAGGTCTCAGAATTTAGGGTTGAACTTATCAGAGAAATGTGTGAGTATATCAAGCATGTAGTCACATAGTTGGAACTGGAGCGTGGGAGAGAAATCGGGACTAAACCACATCATGGTAACAGAAATACATGTGAAGGCTACTTTGTAAGTTTGGAACCTAGGGACAGAAGGGGAAGGAGATTATAGAAAATGAGGACCAAAGCAAGATTTTGGTTAAGAAGGTAGAAATAGTATGTGTTTATCAAAAGAAGGGGAGAAGCAAGTGTGTAAGAATGGATAACCAAGTAAGAAGTGATAGTTAAGAGGACTGACTGACCTGGAGAAAAAGAACAGTGATGTTGAATTACCTGAGTTTTAAGGATGCTCGTCAGGTAGGCCCTGATCAGTCAGCATTTTACTGTACAAGACCACCCATTGATTTCTAGGACAAGAAGTACCTCAGAAGAATTACTGGTTTAGTGTATCTTCATACTTTGGTAGAAACGTATTTCTGTCATACTGATTGGTGTTAAAACCAACACTTGAGTGAAACAAGTGCCCTTGTAGACGTCTTTCTGTGATCCTATCAATTTGAAATTCTGTTCTGGTTTACTGGCCTTCTTTTGATCACAAATTCCCACAAACTTTATTAGCATCAGTGCTAGATACACCAAGTAATTGAGTGCCAAATCTACAAAGTCATCAAGTCCCTCAGGTGAGTTGTTACTGAAGTCGAGACCCAATTTAATATTCTCCATGACTCTTGGGCAGTTTGGATGATGTATTAGCAGAGATAGTATTTGTCAATATATTACTTTATTACTGTGCTGAATAATATTCTGGTAGCCTCGTAAACATATATAAAAAGACACTGACCAATCTGTTAATATGTTTTATAGTTTCCCAGTGAAATTTCCTTTGTGCAGAAAATTAAGTCCATTTACTGCCACCTATAGCCACTCTCATTGGCAGTTTTTATGCTTTCAGTAAGAGTAGAGTGTCGTGGGCATGAGCCAGGCTCCAGAGTCAGCTACGCCAGGGTTGAAATCCTGGTCTGTTGTTCTGTAATTATAAGACCTTAGGCTAGTTTCATTTTTTTTTCTTAAGACCATATACATAGGTTTACAGCAAAATTGAGGGAGGGTACAGAGATTTCCCATTAATTCCTGTACCCACACATGCATATAGGCTAGCTTCTTAAACCTCTAAATCTGTTTCTTCATCTCTAAAATATAGATAGTTACTTTAGCTTCATAGATTGGAAGATTGAATTAGGATCGTTTTCTAAACATGTCTGATATTTGATAAATATTTAGTAATGTGTATGTGCTCATAACAGACATAATTGGCTTTAAAACTTGGGACAGCATCATGCTCGCAGAGTGCTTCATAAATTCTTTCTGATGATAACGTTTAATAGGTCCTCACATCTTTATTGAATGAATAAGCAAATGAATGAATATACATCTGCAGACAGGAAGGAATAGTTATTGAAACCTGAGTCTCTGCAAAGCTTTTGTTTCAGTCATGGGTAGAACTGCTTGCTTACATGGACTGTAACACTTGGTTATCTTAAAATTTTAAATATGGCAGGTGATTACAGAAATGAGTTGATGTGCTTTAATCCCAGATCGGATATTCTTAGGAACCATGGTGATTTCTCTTCCAGATCTGCTACTTTCTTTCACAACAGTGGGCACTTCTTAGAGCACTTGTCTTAGAAATACAACAGTTGGGGCTCCTGGCTGGCTCAGTCGGTTAAGCCTCCGACTATTGATTTTGGCTTGGGTCATGATCTCAGGGTCATGAGATCAAGCCCTGTGTCAGGCTCCAAGCTCAGCCTGCCTGAGATTCTCTCCCTCTCCTCCTCCCACCCCTGCTTGCACACCCCCCTTAAATAAGTAAATAAATCTTAAAAAAAAATAAAACAGCTGATTCTAGCCCAAGGCCCATCCTCTGAGGCTGTAAAGTGGATCGATTTTATAAGCATTTACCCATTGGCAGTAGTGATTTAAAAAGCTGTTTGTTTTCTCGCTTTGAAGTTGTCAAGATGAGCAGTGGCCCTAGAAATCATTTGTAGGTTAGCACCTCTTAGCTTGCAATGGCTCATGATACCTCTTAGAAGGTTTGCTAGAGCCGCTTAATCCCCTTCGCAATCGAGTGAGGGGTGTGACATGGGCTCGAGAGTGAGTCCCCCAGGGTTCGTGCCGCAATCCCTAAGCCACTTCCTTATCTGTAATCTGAGAATTCATTTGATCAAATGTTGTGCTTTACATAAGAGAATACATCTAAACTAGCCCCTTGCCTACAACATAGTAAGCGCTCAGTAAATATTATGGCATTTCTGCTGATGTTGCTGTAATTGGCAGTTCCGAGGGTTATAAATGTTGATTAACTCACTTGGCACAGGGCAGACCTTCACTAAAAATGTTCCCTTTTACCCCCAAGTTCAAATGCCTAATAACATCCTAGTCTCAGTTTTAGGTATAGATGGCAATTAGATGACTTTCTGGCTTTAATGAATCTTTCCTCAGATCTACAACTAGAAGTCTGAATACCTAGGTTCATCTACTTCTGAATGTCAAGGATGAGATTTTAAAATTAGGTTTTCATCATTTTAAATTGCTTTTCTTAGTAGCATGTCATAAATATGTTTATGAAACTGCTTATCTGATTGTACAGATGCTGTTGACCGAGTACTTGGATATGAAAAATACTCGTACGGCCTCTGAACCATCAGCTCAACTAAGTTATGCCAGCACTGGACGAGATTTTGCAGCCTTCTTTGCCAAGAAGAAACCGCAAAGGCCAAAAAATTCTCTTTTTAAGTAAGTATCTCCCTGATGGTAAGATAGCAGGTGTCAAGAAGTGTTTGATCCAAGTAGGATGGCTTTCTACTTTATTGGCAGCCGGTACTTCACCCAGTTAAAGCTGATTTGAAAAAATTTATAGGGAGTGAATATATTTTTTATTTTGTATACATTTGTTTTCTGGAAGGGGAAGTGGCTATTTTGGTTTATGGTTAATGGGCTATCTGGGACTTTTAATACAAATTTTTAGAATTTATTCCTGTGGTGTTTTCTATAAAATGAAGGGAAATGAAACTTGCCAGTTGTTTCTGGGGACTTCTATATGAAATGAAATATGTCAGCTTTTGAAAAAACCCCAAGTGCCAAGAAATAACCTTTGAAGTTTACACAGATCTCCTTAGCTAAGTAGCATTGTATTTTATTTGGTTTAATAAAGGAACAATCTGGACATTCTTTTTTTCTAGTTAACCATCTTACTTGACAGCACCAGGCCATGTTCCTAAGTGTATGTCATTTGGTAACAGCTAATAGTTAATGATATTCACATTAATAGTGACAACAGCAACAGCTACCACTGAGTGCTTACTATGTACCAGGTACTGTGGGGAGATGAGTTTCTCAAAATAACCTCAAACATAATTTAATTCAAATTATGTCAGATTTTGGCAGCAGGAGTCGTGGCTAACACTGAATCCTCTCTAAGTACTAGCGAAAGCATGAAGCCATTTTCATGGATTGTCTCATTTACTCATTACAGCCTTATGGGTCGGGGTTTTATTTTTAATCCTTTTTTGCACATAAAAACTTGAGACCCAAGCAAGGTTAAGTAACTTAAGTAAATTCACATAGCTAGCAATTGGTAGAAGCAGGATTTAAGTCTTTGTCAATATATGTGTTCTTCTGAGGAGTCGGGAGATAACTGGTTAAGCAGTTGTACCTGTAAATCTAAGCATATAAAGTGACTACAGAAGTGTTATCTCTGTATTTTGAATTTGTTATTTTTGAATAGTTGAAGCTCCAGTATCTTTTATTGATCCATTTTGAGATTTGTTTATATCATAGATTCATAGAGTTCTTAGTCATTACGGAAAGTTTCAACAGTGCATTCATCTTGTTGTCTAGAGGAGAGGAGATTGAGTGTGCCTGCATTAGAATAAAATGCGTTCTGTGTATTGAATGCATTCTTTTTTTGTGTGTTTTACCATTTTGTTCAGAGGATAGACGCACTATTAGTTAAAATGCTTTAGTCCACAGGTAACATAGGACCCCATTGGAAGGTTCTTACCTCACACAGTAAGGAGGAACATGGAGGAGTCCATAATTCGACTGCAGTATCCTCCGGGACCCAACCCTTTCATCTCTCTGCCTTTGGTCCCACTCCAGTATAATGGTGATGCCAAGGAAAGGGTGGGATTCTTCTGCAAATTTTTTTGGGGGGAATTAATAGACTGTTTTTCATACTACTTTTCAGTTTACAGAAAAATCAAGCAGGCAAGACAAAGAGTTCTCTTATGTCCCCCTTCCTCAGAATTTCTACTTACGTTAACAGCTTGCATTCGTTTGTATGGTACATTTGTTACAACTGATGAACTGATAATGATCATTATTAACTAAAGACCATTGTTTACCTTAGAGTTCACTCTTCGTGTTGTATATTCTTTTTATTTTTAAGATTTTATTTATTTATTCATGAGAGACAGAGAGAGAGAGAGAGAGAGAGAGGCAGAGGGAGAAGCAGGCTCCTCTCTGAGCAGGGAGCCCAATGCAGGACCCGATCCCAGGACCCTGGGATCATGACCTGAGCTGAAGGCAGACACTTAACCATCTGAGCCACCCAGGTGCTCCCATGTTGTATATTCTGTGGGTCTTGGTAAATGCGGAATGTCATATATGCACCGTCACGTTACCATACAGAATATTTTTGCTGTCCTCAGCATCCTGTTTTCCACTTCTTCTTCCCTCTTTTCCCCACCCCCGGAGCCCCTGATAATCACTGTCTCTATAGTTTATCTTTTCCAGAACGTCTTATAGTTGGAATCATACAGTATGTAGCCTTTTCAGACGAGCTTCTTTCACTTAGCAATATGCATTTCGTGTCTTTTGTGGCTTGATAGCTCATCTCTTTGTATTGCTAAATAATATTTCATTGTGTGCATGTACCTTGGTTTTTATCCATTCATCTGTTGAAAGACATCTTGGTTACTTCCAGTTTCTGGCCATTGTGAATAAAGCTGCTATAAACGTGCAGGTGTTTAGATGTAAGTTTTCTGTTCATTTGGATAAACACCTAAGAGAATGATTACTGCATCATATGGTAGGATTATGTTTAGCTTTGTGAGACACTGCCAAACTGTCTTACAAAATGGCTATATCATTTCAGATCATTTTTTTAATTAAGAATTGTTACCCATTTATTAATCTTTTCTGCCAGTGACAAAGCCCCTCTGCAAGTTTTCCTCAGGTTTTAGGATTGGGTCTTAGGCCCATTCCTAAACCAGTCACTGGCAGATCACAGTGATTGTCTTAAAACAGTCAGGGGTCATCTCTGGGTATAGTCGTGGGCTAGAGAGGAACCACTTTTCCTTAGCACACAGCTGTTTGAAGAGGGAGGAAAGAAGCTAAATGCCCAGATAGAATGGGGGCTCTGCCAACAAACAGGGAAGGAAGATAGTGGAAGAAAAAAAGGTGGTTAACTAAGATGGCCTGAGATGCTACCTAATCCTTAGGCCTTTGCTTTGCTCGCTTATTTGCTTGCTTGCTCTCTGGCATGCTTTCTCTTCTCTCTCTCTCTCTCTCTCTCTCTCTCTCTCTCTCTCTCTCTCTCTTTCTCTTTCTCTTCCTAGCTCAACTCACTGTTGTGAATCGAGGCGTATTGCAGAAAGCAGGTTTCAGTGTGTTGAGATTTCATGCTCTCAACTATCACCCTTAACTTTCAACCTCAGACCACATATACATTTTTCCACATTTAGCCATTCCTGAAATTGTGATACTGAAAAACATGTAAATTTTTGGAACTGAATAAATGAACTTAAGTAATTGTTAAACATTTATTATTACCGCATAGTAATAAAAACTCATCACCCACACAGAATTAGACCATTCTTACAGATTTGCCTGCTTCTGGTCTTGGTTCTACCATTAATGAACCGTGCGATCCAGAGCAGATCTCCTGTCATAGTGGGCCTCTGTGCCTTTAGCTATAAAATAAGGAGGCGAGACCATATCATCTTTAGTGCCTCTTTTACTGTAAAATTATAGCAATCTGTGAGTTGTGGCAAACATACAGAGGGTTCCTGAGTAGCAAAGATACATCAGGTCATAAAGGATTAAGATTTGGGTGAGCTGTAATCTGTTTTTATGACACCCGTGAAGGACTTTATTACTCTCTTTAATTGCCCCTAGCCAAGGTTAATTAAGTGTGTTTAAGTTCTCTCTATTCTTCGCTCAAGAGTTCCTTTCTTTTTCCCTTGCCATTTCTGATCAATAGCTGTCAGCATGCTTTTTGGAGGTCAGCAGCTTCTTTCCTGCACTTGACTGGCAGGTGGCACTTTTGAAGGACTTCATACTTTGCCTTCATTCTGGCTGTGAGGGCCCTCTCAGTTCTTGGCAGGGGGTAGAGAGAGGATCAAGAAACCCAAGTGTCTCCCTCTAACGTTCATCTTCCTTGTCAAAGAATGGAGAAAGAAGGCATAATTAAGAAAGTGGTGGTGTTCCTTTTTTGGTGCCAGAAACCTATGCCATTCTCACTGTTGGTCTCTCGTGATGGTGCTGTTTACCACTTAGTGGCAGTCATTCTTAGGAGGATTCCTCCCGTCAGCCTGTTCCTCTGACTTTGAAAATCACAGATCTGAAATGGAATTTCTTAACACGTCAAAGGATTTACCATGGATACGGTCTTCAGTTTACCTGTCCCGTCCCCCGCTCCCCTGCTGCCGCCCTTCCCTGCAAGTTTCTCTTAAGACTGTGATTTATTTTCTTTTGTTTTTTTCATTCTTGAGTTCTTGTTTTCGCCTTTAGAAAATCATGCGCCTTTCCTCCATGTTGCTGACCTCTGAGGCGATTCCTGGGGTGGAGTGAACACACACTTTGTCGCCTGATAGTTTTGAGAGTATTTCATGTTGTAGGTGGCAGATCAGAAACCGTTTAGAAATTGTAATGCTTTTGAGGACTTTTAAGGGGAGACCATAGATGCCTTGCTGCTTTGGTGTATTCAGCAGCGTTGCTAGCATGCCTTCTGTGCTAGTTCTCTAACCAGGGGAGTCAGAGAAGCAAGATGTCCGCCCTGCGGAGCCGGGATTTCTGTGGTGCCTCATGAACTGGATAGTAGCACAATTCGAATGACTCTATAGGGTACCCTTATTGCGTGTGTGTAGGGATCCTGGCAAAGGGTCTGGAGGCAGAAGAAAGTGCAACAGAGGAGAGTTATGTCAGCTGAAATGAAGAAGGAGCAAATGATCCAAAGGCTATTGTGGAGGAGCATTAACCAGGAATATTGTTCATAAATCAAGTCTGGGACAGCCTGCTTTGGCCCTGTCATGGAAGAGCCAGGATGTTTGGGTCGTGGAACATTAGGGAGCACCCCACAGACTAGGGTGGCATAGTTTTGGAATACATGGCTGGACACCACCTATTGGGTGACTGCCTTTTGGTTTATTCTGCATTTCATTTCAGGTTCGAGTCCTCCTCCCATGCCATCAGTATGAGTGCCTATTTGCGAGAGCAGAGGCGGGAGCTCTACAGTCGCAGTGGAGAACTTCAAGGTAGGTGATTGAACTTCTCTGGAAAAATGAGTTTCCGGAAGAAGATCTGAAGTATTTGGCACATGTGAATTTGCAGTTTGCCTTCACAGGATTCTTTCAAGATAGCGAAGATTTAAAGACTTGATAATCTGTTTCTTCTGTACTTCCCAGCATCTGCTGCTAAACAGCTAAAACTGGATTTATAGACCTGCTACCATTCACGTGAGAACTCAAAGCAAAAAGATAGGAGGCCAGTCTCTTCGTGCTTAAACATGGCAGACACGAGTCCAGTCACAGTCTCGGGGAACGCCAGTCTTCTATGGCTGTCACTGTTACACTTAGTTAGTGCTTTCCATACCTTCTGGAACGCAGCAGGAGTACGTGGGATTGGGAAAAGGGCAAATGCAGCCTCTGTTGTTATTTAAAAGGAAGAAAGAGGCCTCTAAGTGGGATGTTGTAATCAAGCTAGCTTTGATAATACAGGATATTTGATACCCATATGTGGTTACTAAAGAGTTGTAATCTGTGGAAGAAAATACTTGAGAAAATAAATCGTAAGCAAATTTAATTAAATTAAAAATCCAATAATATTTTCTTCTGTGACAAGAAGGATGCTAATCATGGTAAATGCAATCAATTAAGAAAGATTTATGAAGTCCTGCTAAGTGCCTGCCATCCAAGGCATCGGAGGGGATGGAGGTTGAGTATAAGGAAAGAAAAGATAAAACCTTCAGATCCAACTATGAAAGTAAAGCATGAATATCAGTAATATTATCGGGAAGTCAGTGCTAACAACTAAGTAGATGGTGTGCCTGAAAATGCTCGAGGAGTTGAGAGAAGGGAGTGATGATTTAAATTATTTTAAAACTGTGGGCTTCCTATATGAGGGATGCATAAGAAGACTTCCATTTTGGGGAGATGCATTAGAGGCACTTGAAATATTTTGCAGTGAGTAGCCTACACAATTAAATATTTAGTTTTCAAGATTTATCATGTTTCAAAACATTATGAAGTAACCAGCCAGCCTTTCTGATTTAAGGACTACCACCTAGTCATTTCTACCTGCACCTTCATCATTAATCTAAATACCTGTAAATTGTTCCAAGGAAGCTGCTCTGCTTTTTCATGCCTGTACCACAGCAATAATTCCACAGCTCGCGGGTATAGTTACCAGAACGAAAAGTCTAGAAATATGTTTGAGGATATAAGGAAAAGGAAAGCAGCCTACCAACATTTTATTTAGTAGTAGTGTTGCTCTACACTGTTGGAAGCATGAAGTATGCATCTTGGAGTCTCAAGTACATGGGTCCAGGGGAGTCAAGGAGGGAAGGCAGAAGGTGGCCCAGGCTCTAGCAAGCAGCTGCCTCGGGGTAGTATAGGGTGGGCTGAGAAGCTTGGAAGGAAAGGGTGGTAACAGAGCACATATTCCCATAGGACTGATCGTACCTGAACTGCCACCCAGGGGCTGTTGCTGATCATTTAGGGCTAGAGCACTCCTCCATACTCAGTAGCCTTACTTTAACTGCAGAATCGACTTAAAGAAACGTTAAACTTACCTCCATAATTTCTCTCCACTTGGTTTGTAGTACATGAAATTCCTTTAACTGGGGACAAAGCAAGCCTTTCTTTTTTTCTTTTAGATCATTTCACTTTTTATTCATCAATACACAATTCTTTAGCGCCGTTTTAGGCTTACCACAAAGATGAGTGGAGAAAGAGCAGAGACTTCCTGCATACCCCCTGCTCTGACACACACACAGCCTCCCTTCGTATCAACATCCCCACCACAGGGAAGCCTTTTGTTTGACATGTAGAGATGAAAAGGTAGACCACATAATTAACAGGACGGCAGTGCAACCTGTCATTCATTGAGCTTCGAGCATAATTAGTCAACCAAGACAGACGACTGGTGGTAGACTCTTTCTTCTTTTTTGTTAGTGAGAATAGCGAGCGCTCTGCACTCTCAGCCATGCAGAATGGCTTTTCCGGCCGTGGCCCTGGTGGTCCACGATCTCTGGAGAGAGCCTGAAAAAAAGCAATGAAGAGGAGAGGGTTCTGGGCCTAGATTACAATCTAGCTCCCCATTGACTAGTTTCATAACCCCTGTGCCTCGGTTTCCTTATCCCTAAATGGAGACAGAAATAACAGTTCCCACCCCACGAGGTTGTTGTGAAAGCCACGTTGAGGTAAGCGACGAGCAGTGTTTAGAGAAGCGCCGACCGAATAGGAAGTGTTATGTCGTCGTCCTCCAGCCCCGTTGTTCTTGCTCAGTCCTAGCACTTCAGCTTTTGTACTACTTCTCTGTCCCTGTAGAGAGCTAAATGCTCTCTGCTTTCCAACTTTTAAATTTAGTTGTCACTTAGTCTGGTGACTGTGTCCCCCCCCCCCCCCCCCCCCGTTTTCCCTCTCAGATTGTGGCCCCTGCAGTGTTCTCCTACCGCATCTCTAACATTCCC
Organism: Zalophus californianus; assembly: GCF_009762305.2. Classification (NCBI taxonomy): domain Eukaryota; kingdom Metazoa; phylum Chordata; class Mammalia; order Carnivora; family Otariidae; genus Zalophus; species Zalophus californianus. Next base: position 87,000,623 of record NC_045606.1, read on the forward strand.
ATTCTGAGCACTTTCCACACTGTGTTGCAGATCAGTGCTCACTTGTTTGCGCCTACCACGAAACTCTAAGTTCAGGAGAGAAATACAGTTTTATTTCCTATCCTTAGCACAGTGCCTGGTATGGTGAATATTCAATAAATACTGACTGACTCAGCGACAGAACAAATGAGGACAGTTGACATCAAACGTGGGATAGAGAGCTTCCCGTGGAGAGATAGGAAGGGCCGCAAAGGGAGATGTGGTCACTGAGAGCCAGTACCAGCTTTGTAGGTTCTATTAGTTTCTAAGTTGGAGAGAAGTAGAGGCTGCGTGTAGACCTGTTTTTGTTCTCTGCAGTCCTACGTAGTTTCATTAAGTAGGAATGTTGCCACTGAGCTGTCTGGCCTGGGACAGGACTGCTGTATATGATTGAAAAACGTGTTTAAATCCAGCTAAGTTATGGAGGAAGTTCATTCTGCGAGGGTGGTTACTTGAAGAATCTCTATAATCTAACTAGGAACCTTCTCGTTTTTCAGAAAGTTAATTGAAATACAGAACCAAATGCGATAGTATATTTTACTTACCAGTGTTCAGCAAAATAGGAGGATTTATCTCTGGTTACAGGGAAGAAAGTAGTCAGCAAACCTATCATGTTCATAATAATCATTAAAAAATAATTTAGCTGAGCTGACAGATCACACGAATGGTGAGAGAATAGCTCAGCTGATGAGTTTTTGTAAACGTTTGATGGTATTTCATTGAGGAGCAAAAGTGTCTCTGATGAATGCTTTTAACAGTTCAGCAGGCAAAGAGGAAAATCACACCTATTTTCCATTAAAAAACGGCCAGCCTTTTTCAGTTACTCTGTTCATCTGACTTGACCAAGGACCACAGTGAGATCTGCATTTCAGTTTATCCTTGAAAAGGTATAATTGAATAGTTCAGTCAAATCCTAAGAGGCTGGCAAAAGATTTTTGTCTCTCCTCTCATCGCCATATAGCTGCAGGCTTCGCTTCCCAGTGGTGTGGTTCAGAGGTCAACTTTTCCTTCTGTGGCAAAGAAAATCCACCAGAAAGACCAACAAAGTAACAGTAAAAAGCTCAAGTTTTATAAAAGTTAAGTTTCTGCCGACATTTTCAATTCATCATGCAATTAAAAATGTTACTCAACCTAACAACACACAAGGGGAAAGAAGAATGTAAAAATGAGATTTCTTTGGTATCATCAACCTATCTCAGTTGGTTCCATTCAGGTACAGATGGTTCATTATATAGTCTGCTGTTGGCAATTGGGCCGAGGAGGTGGGGGTGCTATTTCAAAGTGTGCACGATAACAGGTGGACTCTAACTTGTGCGTCTCCATTAATCAGAGACTTCCTGTTGCTTTGAGCCTCTCCACTGCTTCATCGTACCGCTTAGACAGCTGTGCTACAGGTTAGAAAGATAGTCGTTTTAATGAACATTTAGCTTGAATATGACTTCCCAGGTTTAACGTGGGATTCTTTGGGAGAATAAGATAACTGATGAACGTGTTATCTCATGAGGGTTTAAAAAAAAACTCAAAATACTGCTGCTCGTGACCAAAATAAGGTCTTAGGTTACTCAGTGCCACTGTGGTTTTCTCATTTGAAAAATAGAGCTGTTATCAATTCTGACTACTTTAGGGGGGATATTGTGACTATACAGTTAGACATTAAAACTCTGGAAAAATTAGAATAGCTGTAATTGATTTAAATTAAAATGGTGCTTTAAAAAATTTATCATGGTGGAATTGGGAGAACTGCACCCACTTCATTATCTCTTGTTTTCTGCCCCTCTCTCCAGTCTCACTGTTCCCCTGAGTTGGCTCCTCTCAGGGTCACCAGCGATCCCCATCTTGGCAGATTTAGCGTTTGCTTCCCTGTGTTCGTCTCACTTGATCTTCTGGCCAGCCATGTTCCCTTTTTCCTCCACACGTTAGAGTGTCTCAAGGTTTAGTCCTGGGACCTTACCTGTGCTCCCTCTGTAGCCTCTCCCCCGATGTCTCAGCTCAGACTGAGTTTTGCTTAGCACCTAGGTGCAGGTGACTTCCAGATGTACGTCTCCTGCCCAAATCTTTTTTTTTTTTTACTTCAAATTTTTTATTGTTATGTTAATCACCATACATTACATCATTAGTTTTTGATGTAGTGTTCCATGATTCATTGTTTGTGCATAACACCCAGTGCTCCACGCAGAACGTGCCCTCTTTAATACCCATCACCGGGCTAACCCATCCCCCCACCCCCCTCCCCTCTAGAACCCTTGTTTTTCAGAGTCCATCATCTCTCATGGTTCGTCTCCCCCTCCGATTTACCCTCCTTCATTCTTCCCCTCCTGCTATCTTCTTCTTTTTTTTTCTTAACATATATTGCATTGTTTCAGAGGTACAGATCTGTGATTCAACAGTCTTGCACACTTCACAGCGCTCACCATAGCACATACCCTCCCCAATGTCTATCACCCAGCCACCCCATCCCTCCCACCACCCGATCCTGCCCAAATCTTACTGTTTCCTGACCTCTTCCAGCATCCTGCCCACTCTCCACTGCCATCCTATCATTCTTTATCACATGTTATTTTATTTTCCTCATAATGCTTAATTTCTACATGTCTTTCTCACTTGGTAATTTTCTACACTTGTCTCTGAATTCCCAAAATGCAAGACTTATTCATTAGTGCATTCCAGTGCCTGGGACAATGCTTGGCTTGAATTAAGCACTCAAAAAGTATAAGATGGAGGAAGCCTCTATCCTCAGTATCTCCTTATTTGTAGGTGCAGGCCTACTTATTTGAGAAAGCCTAGTGGGAAGTTCAACAAACAGAGTAGGAGTCCTGCGATTTGTCTTCTTCATTCTTTTTTAAGATAATAAAACTCATGAATGGGAAGAGCACTTAATTGTGATCCAAGTAGAAATATATACTCAGTTTTGATTACAGTTTCTTTTCTGTCTTGGGGCTATGTAGTACTTCTGTTTGTACTCAATAATATTACCTTTAGAGTGCTGTTTTTATTCCCATTAGTCTAATGAGTGGCATTTCTATAGCCCTGACATTTAGATATTCTGTAAAGCTCCAACCACTTGAGAATTGACTTCTCTAAGAGGATTCGCTTTACATGGTAAATATGGAAGTACTGGCATCAGGGAAAACTGGGCTCTTATACTGACCTGACCTGAATTTTCTGAGTTTTTCTCTCTAATGGGTTGTTGGTAAGTGGGGTTGTGAATACTTAATGATATCGTATGTAATTAATCTTTTTGGAGGTACCTTGCCTTAAGGTAGAGTGATATTTGAAATACATTAGCCATGAGTTGATTATCCTTTTTTACAAAAGGTTTTATAATAGGAGTCTCTCAAATAGCAAGCTTTTCTATAATGGAGCATTTAAAGCAAGATTTCATTTATGCACACATTTTCAAGGTCGTTTTGGCTGAAGTGAGGTACAGCAATTTTATACTCATTCCGCACGTTTGTTCCACAGCCTTAAATATAAGAAGCACTTGTAAAGCTTTATATCTTGAAATACAATTAGAAAATTCTTTGTAGTATTAAATTTTGCATAATGACTTTGTTAATAACTATGTAGCAATATGCAGGGGACATGAAAAAATATATTTTTACTTCTTAAAATTGCATATAACTATTTCAAAATAACCTTAATCTTTCATAGTTATCTGTTCTGTTTTAGGTTCTAAAATAGCATATAAAAATTGATTCCCCTACCTTTTATATATTTATGTTCTTGCTTTTTTAAAATACTGATCTTAACTTACTCATGTGGAAGATTTGTCTCATAATGAAATTATAATAGAATTTTTATAAATGCTAATTTCTTTATATATTCCTAAGAAGTAGTAAAGTAATAAATATATTTTCCTCAGGTCGTGAACAGACTAATGCATTATTTCTGATCATTTGGGAAATAAAAGTATTCTTATGCCAGGATTGTCACTGAGTGTATCACCTCTTTGTCGTAGTTGTTGCAGTGTAGATATTTATTTTACTTACAGATGTTCTTTGTTTCTGGTTTAATTTATGGCATGGGTTTATTTTCTGAAGAACTGTAGTTCACACAAAGTCCTCTTGGACAAACCATTGGTATCTGAGCCATGTGGAGGAGCCTAGAGGTCGTGGGACAGACAGCGGATCCTGAGAGCATAAAGCAGCTTTCACAGAGCCTTAGGAAAGCCTGTGAGCCTCACTCTTGAGAAATGATCCTTGGTCATCATGCAGAACCAGTTGATGACCTATAACCTTATTTTTAAGAAACTTTGTTCTACCCATTTATTCATTCACCCAGGCAGATACGGGAAAAGAGTGAATACTGTTAAGTGAGATAAATATTTGAGATTGAAAAGTGATACATAGACATCTCTCTTTATATAATACTTGAGCTAAAAGGTTTTTTTTAACATAAAAAATATGAAAAAAATTACAAATTTCTAGCATGCATCAGAAAGATTTACAAGTTAGCTTCTCATTTTTTATCATTTGGCTCACATTAATTTTTTAATTAATATAAAATAACAGCTTTGCTCATTTTCTTAGATTTTCTTTAGGACTGTAAGAAATTATATTTTTGCCAAATTTAGTAGGTTATATATTGCAACTAAATCTGACTTGACCTGCTTTAGAAAATAGAGAAGACCAGAAACATTCATGGCCTATAGGGGGGAAAGTAATTTTTAGACTGACGAGAATGCCAAAGAGCAACTTGATCATTGTCCCAATAAGACACAATTCATAAGATAGTTTTATGTTTTCAGAATGAAGGTTGAGTCCTTTCAGGAATATTAATAGTTAGCGATGACCTTATCTGAAGTGATCTATTATCAAAATTCAGATGAAATTGACATACGCATGCATGTACTATGAGGTCTAGAAAATAAAACAGTAGATTTTAATAGTAGCAAGTGCTTTGGAGCTCATAATCTAGTACTTTTTAAAAAGATTTTATATATTTATTTGAGAGAGAGAGAGAACACGAGTGGGAAAAGGGCAGAGGCAGAGGGAGAAGCATGCTCCCCGCTGAGCAGGGAGCCAGACTCAGGGCTTGATCCCCTGAGATCATGACCCGAGCTGAAGGCAAACACTTAACCAACTGAGCCATGCAGGCGACCCTAACCTAGTACTTTTTGAACTCATTATTTTAGTCCTAGAACCTGCTTTCTGTATGTTTTATTTCAGAGTTGAGTATAGAAAGCAGATTGAGGTGGAGGTGACTTGACTAAATGGGGTCCAGAACTCAGAGCCCCACCTGCCCAGACCCCCCTCCATCTGCTCCACTCTTCTATGGAGCACCCGAGGCACCATTACAAAACTAAACACTCCCCGGAGCAGAGCACTATACAAAGGAAAATTGATAAGGAGACAGATGACATTATAGATTTGTAGGGATGGGACAGATGAATCAATAATGGGTGGTCAGACAATTGATTAACCATAAACAATAACAACAAAAAGATGTTGAATTTGAAACTCATCCCCTATTTAGGAAAATAAATTTTGGGTGCGTTGAGAACTGAAATGTGAAAAGCAAAACCGATTGACACTTGAGTTCGTGGTAGCATTGTTTGAATAACAAAAATCTGGAAGTAACTCCTCTGAAACAAATAATACATTATATGTTAAAAAAAAAAGCAGAAGATAGTAGGAAGGGAAAAATGAAGGGGGGAAAATCGGAGGGGGAGATGAACCATGAGAGGCTATGGACTCTGAGAAACAAACTGAGGGTTCTAGAGGGGAGGTGGGTGGTGAGATGGGTTAGCCTGGTGATGGGTATTACAGAGGGCACGTACTGCATGGAGCACTGGGTGTTGTACGCAAACAATGAATCATGAAACACTACATCAAAAACTAATGATGTAATGTATGGTGATTAACATAACATAATAAAAAAAAAACCTGGAAGTAACTCAAATACCGTAGACAGGAGAATGGATTTATAAATCACGGCATAGCTGTGCAGTAGAATACTATGTAGCAGTGAAAATGTACCATATATTAACCTCGTGAGGCGTATACCCTTATGTGATGAAAATGTGAAGAAGGTAAGGTAGGGAGCATGAACATAAAACTCAGGAAAGAGATCACCTCTGGAAAGGATAGAAGAAGGTATAATAAGAGGAGCCCAAGGCTTCAAGGATAATAGTACTTCAAGGATAATCGATTTCTTAAACTAAGTGACGGAGATGCTGTTGTATTTTTAAAACTGTGCTAAATGTCCTATACATTCAGATATACATTTCATAAAAAGTACAAACATAATAATCTGTAAAAGGCCTCTTAAGTCTCCAGAGACACGACAACCTGTAGTGTAATGCTCCTACAGGAAAGTCTTCAGGAAATTTGGAGTGTTCTTTGAGAACTAGACTGGTTTATGGCCTGCACCATTCCATTGCAATGTCAGGTCCGTGCCACAGCTCTGCATTACTGCTGACCTCCAACTGTCCCTAAAACAGTTCATGAGAAGACAGCTCCAGGAGCTGGAGTGCTCCCTGCCAACCTCCCTGCCCACTCCTCCACCTCAGCCTCATCTAGCCCGTCAGAACCCAGTGCCTGGTGAGGTCAGCTGCCAGGCTACTTTTGTGTCTTGTGTTTTCTAGACTTTTTGTTTATTTATTGAATATATACAGATTTATTACATTTATTTGTCCTGGGCGGGGCCTTTAGGATACAATAATGAACGGAACCAAGTTTTGCCTTTGAAAGGGCAAAAGAGCAGAAAGGGACCATGACCGTGTCCCAGAGGCTGGCACTTGTACCCCAGCATGTCTCCTCCACATGAAGAGAGCCCCTGATTTTTAGCCATACACGTGGCCACCCCAAATAGAAACATTTCTAAGCTTTCCATGCAGCCAGCCATGCACATGTAGTTTAATTCTGGCCAGTAGAATGTGCATGAGAGTGATGTGTATAACTTCGGGTCTTACATCCCTTTTTTCCCAGCCCAGTGTGTGTGAATGTGTTGTGATGCACAGTATGAATGACCAGGGGTGGGGAGCCATCTTCGACCGTGAGGACGAGGTGGTAGAGCAATGAGAGAGAGAGAGAAGCAGCTTGAGTTGGAGACTGTGCAGCGTTGGCCTCTGGTGACCAGAGCCATTGTACCATCCCAGACTTCTCTCTAAGTCCATGGTATTCTGGTTCTCTGCTACTGTAGCCCTGCTTATATCCTGATTAATCCAACATGCAAACAAGTGATCACAGCACTGTGATACGCATTATGATGGCATTGTGTAGATCTGTAACTGAGATGTGTATACAGTGCTGGGAAGGCAGGGAGGCTTTCATAAGTATTTAAGTTTCAAGCTGCTTATAAAAGATGAAGAGAAGCTTTGCAGATAAAAGAGGGGTGGGCATTTCAGACAGTGGACATGGCAGGGATAAATGTATGGAAGTGTGAGCATATACACTTTTCTCCTTTCATAACATGAGTTAGACAGATACAACTTTTTTTTGTTTGTTTAAGATTTACTTGTTTTAAAGAGAGAGAGGAAACACTGGGGCGTGAGGGGCAGAGGGAGAGGAGAGAATCTCAAGCAGACTCTGCACTGAGCATGGACACAGGGCTCGATTCCACAACCCTAAGATCATGACCTGAGCCAAAACCAAGAGTCAGATGTTCAACTGACTGCACCACTCAGGCTTCTCTAACTTTTTCTATTAAGGAAATCAGTTTATGTATACAGACTGCTACTGATTATAATTTGTTACTTTCAGGAACCAGAGGTAATAGAAGGGACACTAAAGCTGTTGAGAGTGGCTTGGGCCATTATTCATGATAGCCAAGAGGTTAAGAATTGATAGAACCAATGGTGTCCTGGTGATGATAGGAAAGTAAAAGTCATGCTACACCTAAGTAAAAGCTCAGGATTTTCTGAGGGGTATTCAAATGGTATAACTATGCCCCTTTATTAAAATTTTTGTAGGAAACACAACTGTTTTAAATACAACTATTACAGTGTATTAGCCTGTTGCAAGGTAGATTTGGCTGGAGATATTGGCAGGGGCTGGATCATGAAGGACCAGCCTAACCTAATTCCAGAGTACCTTGTTCAGCTTGGACTGCAAATGGCAGCTTGATTGTGTATGGAGATTGCAGAGTTCTGTGTGCTCACATCTGATTTCCAGCTTGTAATTGTGTGGATGAAAATATGCATCAAGTTACTTTTGGCTTTACCACAATTTTAAACTCAAAAAGCCCATATTACAGTAATATATGATAGTATGTATGAATGCTACATGAATATTGTAATAGTCATAATATAGGATGTTCATTCCTAGAATTGTGATGACATCTACTGAATTGCAGCCAGTTCATTTGCATATTCATGCCCACTTAGCTCAAATAAGTCCCTGTTTGTTTGCACATTAACGTCTGATTTCAGCACCAGTTAACTAATTTACATATCCCTGTTCAGTTGGTTAGTGATGTTCATATGTGGAATGTTGGTGCAGCTGTTTGTGCTTTGAGTAGCTTGGGGAGCACGGTGGTTTAGTGGAAGGAGTACCTATTACTCATCCTGCTTTTACTAGGCAAGTCACGTTACCTTTCTGAGCCCTAGATTGCTCATCTGTATAATGAAGTTAGCAACACTTACCCTGCCTATTTCTTAGGGTTGTTATATCAAGTGACATATCAAAGGTGACAACACATAGTCAGCATTTCTAGGCTACCTATATTCTAGGCCTGTTCCTGGAACATCTGCATATAGGAGAGTTCTAGGTGTCATGGAAGACAAGACTTGCAAGCAGTCACAGTTTTCATGAATGTTATCAATACTTTTGGGAGCATGGAGGAGAAAACACTGAACGTTGCCAGGGGGAGTCATAGAAGGTGTTACATAGGAGGAATCTTTATACTGCAATTGGAAAGGTGAGTTAACCTACCCCCGGGGAAGGGCACTCACCGCAAGTTGGGAGAAGATGGAAACAACACCCCCATGTATGAGAGCTTCATAGGATTGTAGTATTTGGGGGTTGAAGCAGGGAGTGTTGGGAAAGATAGGGCTTAGAAAAGGGAGATGGGGGGCAGGTCTCAGAGGACTGGTATAATAGCAAGAAGACACGGTTTTTGTCCTCTGGGTGATAAGGAGTCCTCCAAAGGTTTAAAGGAAGAGAGTGACATAATCAAATCTGCATTCTAGAAAAAGTATCCCAGGGGCTCTGTGGGGGATGAATTGAGTAAAGTGAGGCGAGTTGTGTTGTTATTTCAGGTGAGAGCTTATAAGATCATGCCAGCTTTTTAGGAGGTAACAGCAGAGAGGGTGGAAGGAGGGAGTAGATCCAAAAGCCAGTTTCGAGGAAGAATCAGTTGGACATGATGGCTCCTTCTGTGTGGAGTTTGAGCAAAGATAGGCATTTTGGCTGATTCCCGGTTTTCCATTCTGGTGACTTGGGTAGGTAATAATTTTATTTAAGATAGAAAATGCAAGAAGAGGGTAGTTTTTATGGAGTGTTAGATAGGGGTGAAGATAGCTTTTTTTTTTTTTAAAGCGTATATTTTCATGCTTCTCTTTTAGTTTTGCTTAAATCTACCTAGTCTAATCTAACCACATCTAATCTAACCAAATCTATTATCGACTCCCTCATATTTAATACATTCAGCAGTGTTTGATTACCCATCACCATTCACCTTCCTAAGTCTGGTGTTGGAGCTAGGGTTTTCTTCCTTCCCTCCTCCTCCTCCTTTTATTTTATTTTATTTTTTTACTTTTTTTATTATTATGAAATTGCAAATATTACCTTCTCCTTTTTAGACTTTGGTTGATCTATTAATTTGAGTGCTCATTTTAAACTCTCTGAAAAATATCAATTATTTTTTATTCCTAGATGGACCTGTATTTCTATTACTAAAATCAAGCTACCATTCTTTTTTCTTAACATCTTGCTTTGTGATTTTGTGGCCAGTCACTTAATTGGTTTTTTCAGTTAATAGAGAAGAGTTAAATGATGTCTATGACTCTCAGTCAGTCCAAAGGTCTAGGTTCTTGATTCTCAGTACTTGGTCTGTTGCTAAAGATCGGAGTCTAAGGACTAGTTAGAGGTTTAGAGCATGGTCTCTGTCGTCAGGCTTACTGCTTGGGTGACTTTTGGCAAACTGACTCCTTTGTGTGTCCATTTCACTTTCTGTAAACTGAATATACTTATGTCATAGGGCCATAGTGAGGATGAAATGTGTTAACACATGTAAAGTGTTGAGAACTGTGCATGGCATCAATTAAGTACTGATTAAATGTTAAATACTGCTAATTTATCTGGGGTATGCCCTCCCTGCCCCAACACCTGGCATCATTCTTCACACATAGGAGACACATCTTTTTAATTAGTGAATGAATAGGCATGCTAATAGACAAATACATTCCAGTAAAATCTCCTAGAATGGTCCTTAGAAACTCCTTTTTCCTCCCTGTTCTCTTCTTTGACAAAAGTTCTTCTAGAGTGTTGAAAAACTGTGCTTACATCGGTGATAATTGCAATCATGTCATGTTAAGTGGCATCCACTGCAGTGGTCTGGGTAGGCAGCACTTGGTGACTTTTTAGTGACCTCTTCTTACCACTTACATCCACCCCAGAGGTAAATACTCATGGCAATAATGAAAGTGGCCGTTTCTCTTCAAAATCATTTTGCTATTCAGTGCCACTAACTGCATTTTAGTCTGTAAATAATTGAGGAGGATTAGTATATGGCAAAATAGGAGGTTAAAATGGAAAGGTCATTCCTTCTCTTTATGAACTAACTACCTTACATCTGATCATTTGGCGATGTTTTACAAACACTGTTGTCGTGCCTGCCCCTTACCTTCATTCTGAAGTCACTTCCTGGCTACTAGTAAAAACAAAAACAAAGAGAAAGGAGTTATACTCTAACTTGTAATTTGCTAACAACTCTTAACCTAAAAAATCCTAGAGCTAACAGAGATCTCAGATGAGTATCATAAAGGGAAATGATCTTTTGAAAACAACATAAATTCTTAAAAGCAATAAAAGGTGTGTGACTGAAACTAGTTTGAAAAAGATGGTGACTAATCTGAAAGGGAAATTTTTGACTTGGCTTGGAAGGTGAGCAATGAACTGTTTACGACCATCATTCCCCACAGCGTGGTTGCAGGAGGGGGGACAGATTCAAGCGAGGCTGCCGATGGGACACACCACTCATCTATGATTATCTCCCCTGTCTAGATTCTGTGACTCTTACTGGGAATCAGTACTCCTGACTCCTCTTGAATACCTTATTGAAATCACTTAAAAAGAATTTCTCAAAAGAAGATCTTGTGCCGTAAGAATTCTTTAGCATCTAAATTGAGTGGCTGTCTCTGATCATTTCTAAACTGTTTACTCTGATGAACTCAATAGATAGAGTTTCCTCAGAACAGATACAGAATTTGGATTTAACTTCCTAAGAAATTGAAAGCCTTTGTTACCTAAATGGTAGTATGGTTCTCTTTATACCTTCACTTCTAGGACATTTTTGGGCAAATATAATGCCCAAAGGGAACAATTAGCTCAGTTTTAGATGGTGTTTAGCTGTAATTGTTGACACTTTGAAATTTGTAGCTGTCTCAATTACTTTTATTACATATGTTATATAAATAGATTCTCTCTAGCATATGAGCTTTAGTCCCTATGAACTGAATCCTTTCTGCTCCTCCTTTTTTCTACCTTATTTTCTTATTCTCACAATTTTATCATTTCTTTTTATTGAAGTAGAATATCCTACGATGTAGTTTATCAAGTGCGTTTACCTTAAATATAGAGCTAAATTTTTGCATATAGATACACCCATGTAACTAGCCCCTAGAAGGCTTTCTCATGCCACTTCTTAGTCAGTACCACCTCCTCAAGGTAGCCACTCTTCTGATTCATAATGCTGTCACTTAGTTTTGCCTATTCTTTAGAACTGTATAGATAGAATCATACAACATCTTGTGTATCTAGCTGCTTTTGCTCAACATGATGTCCGTGAGATTCATTCATGTTATTGTATGTATCAGTTTGTTTTTCTTGCTATATATTTTGTTGTATGATTATAGGACAGTTTATTCATTCTCCTGTTAATAGATATTTACCATTTCTACTTTGGGGCTATGATAGATCTGCTATAAACCATTTTGTACATAAACGCTAATTTCTTTTAGGGATATACCTAGGAGTGGAATTGCTGGCTATCATGAGATAGTCATACGTTTAGCTTTAGAAGATACTAATAGTCATTTTACAATTATAGAAATTAATGAGAAATTGCTTGAGAATTTCAGTTGTTTTACATTCTCACTAAAATGTGATTTTATCAGCCTCTTGCGTTTTTGCCATTCTGGTGGATGTGTAGTCTACCTTATGGTTCTCATTTTTTTTTTTAAGATTTATTTTAGAGAGAGAACATGAGCACGAGGCGGACAGGGAGAGAGAATCTCAAGCAGACTCTGTGCTGAGCACAGAACCTAATATGGGGATTGATCTTACAACCCTGAGATCACGACCCAAGCCAAAACCATGAGTCAGACACTTAACCGACTGCACCACCCAGGCGCTTCTATTGTTTTCATTTTTAAAAAGAATCTCTGAGCTTTCCCTAACTATGCTACTTTTCTTCTCCCCTCCATCTGGCAGGAGTTTCTGGATGTGATTATTTAGTGTACAGGCTATATCCCAATTCACTGATTTATAGTACGGCTTTTTATAGAGAAGTGACCTTGTGTTCTTCCTAGAAAGGCCTGATTATATATGTAAATTTTTACCCCGAATTCTCAGGTGGCCTTTCTTGCGAGAAATCACATATTGTTAGAACTTTTGAGGTGGAATATAAAGATTTCTCCTCTCTTTCCTCTTTGCCACTTTTTGGTCAGTGGCTTTCTATTTTGAATTACATCTTTGTTACATGTATCTTATTGATATTCCTGCTGGTGGTGGGCAGAACTCTAAAATGATCCCAGTCACTCACAACTTTTACAATTCCTCCTCTGTGTGGGCTGGATCTGTGAATATGATGGAGTATCACTCCTACGATTAGGTTACATTATATGGCAACTGTCATGGAATTTTCCAGATGTGGTTAAAGTCCCTAATGATTGTCTTTAAGTTATTCAAAAGGGAAATTATCCTTGGTGGTCCTGACCTAACCGTGTGAGTCCTTAAAAGAGACAAGAAGCAGTAGCAGATGCTGGCCTTGAGGAAGTAATTCTTGTGGTAAGAGTAGGGTACGTGGCAAGTACCTGAAGGTGGTTTCTGGGAGCCAAGAGGAACCCCTGTCCAACAGCCAGCCAGAAAACAACGGCCTCAGTCCACAACCAAAAGGAGCTGAATTCTGCCAACAGCCCGAATGAGCTAGGAAGAGGACCTTGAGCCTCAGATAAGGTTGCAGCCCTGGTTGACACCTTGATTTTAGATTTTAGTGAGACCCTTAGCATAGGACCCAGCTAACCTATGCCTGGACTTCTGACGCACAGAAATTGTGAGGTAATAAATTTGTATCATTTTAAGCTGCTAAACTTGTAATTTGCTACACATAAATAGAATACTAATATACGACCCAGTCTTAATACTCCATGACTGCCCCTTTGAGACTCTCAAAAATTTCCTTAGACTAACAGATAGAAGTTGCTAGAATAGTTCTTACTGTAAGCAAGGAAAAGAACCAGACTTATTCTAGCTGTCAGTCTTCCTTCCTGCTTTTTCAGTTCTCTATGATTTTGATTTGGAAGCTGAGAGGGCCTTTGGGAAAGGATGAAGGTCTAGTAGTTTTTTTGTGGTTTTGTAGACTTTACAGTAGGAAATGACAGTTTAAAAACATTTAAAATAATTTATGTATACAACAATACAAAACCATCACCATCATGATAACTGTCTGAGGCAAAGTGGTACAGATTCTACTACCTCACTGGGCTGTCTCTTGAGCACCCGACCCTGAACATGTCCAAATCAAACCCAAGATCTCCCCTTCTCCCCACCACCCCAAAACCCGCTCTTCTTGCAAGTGTATTTGATTTCGTTAAATGGCATTGTCGACTTACCAGTTGCTAAACCTGGAAGTCATCCTCCTTTTCTGTAAGCAGTTAATCTGTTCCCAGATCTGCTGATACTGTCTCCTAACCCATCTACTGTTACAAACCCAACAACTCATTATTTTTTTTAAAAGTGACTCGCCTCCACCCAGGTTCTAACAGCCATCATCTCTTGGTTGGTCCTGCCTCTGCCTTGAATCCTTCCAAATCATTCGTTATATTGGAACCAGAGTGACTTAAAAAATATTCAGTGATTTTTTTTTTTTAAGATTTTATTTTTATTTATTTGTCAGAGAGAGAGAGAGAGAGAGAGAGAACGAGTACAGGCAGGGGAGAGGGAGAGGGAGAAGCAGGTTCCCCGCCGAGCAGAGAGCCCGACACGGGACTCGATCCCAGGACCCCGGGATCATGACCTGAGCCGAAGGCAGACGCTTAACCGACTGCACCACCCAGGCGTCCCGATTTTTTTTTTTTTTAATATCTCAGTACCAAGTTCCATGTCCTTAATACACCTAATAATGTTCTGCCTGATTTGGGCACCAATTGCACACAGCCTCTTTGTGCCCTCCTTTCTGATCACGTTGGCCTTCTCAGGACATGCCACCCCCATTCAGGCCTTGGCGCCTCCTTATGTGTGGCTCCCTATATCTGGAATTGGCTCACCCCGTCTTCCCTTTGTCCTTGGTAACTAGTTGTCAACTTTAAGGTAGTTCTCTGCCTTGTATGATTTTAAATGATGCTTATTAAGTACTTATCATGTGTCAATCAGTATTCTAAAAAATTTAACATGGAGTGTCTTCTTTTATTCTCTCAACTCTTACTTCCTTGAAGAAACTTTTTTTGTTTTATTTTTTTAAATCCCTCCCTACCCTGCCTGACTAGGTTAAAGCTTTCTCATTTGTAGCACATGGCATGCTTATAATTACTCAGTGTTTTCTTATTGTTTATGTAAAATGTACGTTCATTATTAATCCTAAGTTCCAAGCTGACAGGCCCCATGTCGGTTGAGTTTACCTTACATCTCAATTTCCTCATACAGTGTCTGGCATCTATAGTAAGCACCCGATAAATATTCATGCTTTTTACAAATGAAAAGAAATTCACTATTACACATTAACCAAATGGTGAACTAGATAGAAGTTTAGGTCTTTTCAAGCTTAGAACTTTTTTCAGTATTAGTAATACTTGGGTCGCCTGGGTGGCTCAGTTGGTTAAGCGTCTGCCTTCAGCTCAGTTCATGATCCCAGGGTCCTGCTGGGATCAAGTCCTGCATCGGGCTTCTTGCTCGGTGGGCAGCTTGCTTCTCCCTCTGCCTGCCACTCCTCCTGCTTGTACTCTCACACTCTCTCTCTCTCTCTCTCTCTGGCAAATAAATAAAATCTTTTAAAAAACATATATATATATTAGTAATACTTGAGGGGATATGTGAATATATCACAAATTAAATTATGTTAGGAAGGAAGTTAAGGGAAACTAGTATTTGAGAGAGGAGAGTGAAGTTACTGAGATGTCATTTTTTTGGAGTACATAGGATAATTATCACTTGACTCTCAGAATCATTTTGTAAAGGAGGCCTTATTTTCTGATTCTTTATGGCTAAGAAAACCATGGCTCGCAGAGGTTAAGTAACTTGACCAAAATCACACAACTAATAAATGATAGAGTTGAACAATTAATGTCATAGAGTTTATTATATTAGGGTTTGTAAAATAACTTGCATTTGAAATAGCTTGTGCATTTTTCTCTTTTATTGAGATACTTTACGTACAATAAGCCACATTCACTTAAAATGAACAATTCATTGAGTTTTGATAGATGTGTTTACCTGTCATGATACCAAGCATTTTCATCACTCAAGAGTTTCCTTTTGCCCTTTTGTAGACCATTTCTCTCTCTATTCCTAGCCTTGGGTAACTGCTGACATGATTCGTTCCAATAGTTTAGCTTGCAGTTTCTAAATTTTATATAAATAGACTCATGTAATATACAGCTTTGTGACTGGCTTCTTTGAGAACATACTGATTTTGACATTTATCCATGTTACTGCATCTATCAGTACTTTGTTCCTGTTTTACTGCTGAGTGGTACTCTGTTGTATGGATATACCCCAGTAGAGATATGATATACCACATTGTTGATCCTTTTAGCTGTTGATGTGTGTTTGGGTTGTTTCCAGGTTTTGGTTATTGTGAATAATGCTGCTGTATACATTCGTGTACAAGTCTTGGTGTGACACATAAATTTTCAATTCTCTTGGGAATACTTAGGAGTGGAATTGGGGGTCCTGTGGTAGGTGTATGCTTAACTTTTTAAGAAACTGCTAGTTTTTTAAAGTGAGAGTATCATTTCATATTTCCACCTGCAGTATATGCCAACACTTGGTATTGTCAGTCTTTCTAATTTCAGACATTCTAGTGGGTGTGCAGTGGTATCTCATGGTGGCTTGTGAATTTTTTAATGTAATCTTATTGATGGTAGAAGGCTCTACACCTGTGGGTTTGCACATTCTATATCCAAGTCAGAATCAACCTCAAGTCCTTTTTCTCTTGTTGTAATAATTAGTCCAAGCCTGTTACTCTGTCATTTCTTTTAGCATAACTTTTTTTATATCTACCCTCATGAATTTAGAGCAAGGAGACATAACTATTTCACACATCAACTGGAAAGCCATATTTATATTCATTTATATGTTAAAAATAGTGTTTGTTAAATATACTCATCATTATGCATCTATATTGTTCTAGCATCTTCTGGAAGTTTGTACAGTATTATTAAATAGGTAGTGAGTGAATTCTAAACAAGTCCTGCTCTGAAGCTAAAAATTCCCAGTTGTTGCCTTATTAGTAATCATAGGATTAATGCAAACTGCTGCTAATTAAGACTTGCTTTTTTTCTTTGAGTGCCACCATGGCAGCAAATGGTATCTACTACCGACAAGCTGTAAATTAAAATTTGCAGAATGCAAGACCCAGTCTAGGGAAAATGAAGTTATGTATAGGTGACTTGTTCCATTTGAATTAATCAAAGTGCTGCTGGTGTAGACCAGCTGTGTTCTGTGATGACAAAAACGAATCTTGACATTTTGGATAATGAAAATCCAGTTCAGCACCTCTTAGAGATATGTATGATAATATATTGTCAGTCAGAAGCAGAGGGAAGGAGGGAAGCGAAAACTCTTGTCTTATTAAAATAGACAATGTGACAAGTGGACATTGTTGGATCTCCAGTTTCTAGGAGAAAAAAATGCCAAGGAAAGCCTCTTTTTAAAAAAATGAGAGGAATAGCTGTTTTACGGAAGGAGGGTGAAAAGATTTGACTTCTGATGCATGACCTCTGTGACAGTTGACTTTGTTCATGATTCCTAGTTTCATGGTTTATTTTACTGGGGTGCAGGGTGGGGCATGAAAAGCCCAGAAAGGAGACTCACTTTTTTTAGTTTAACAGTATTAATACAGTCATCTAGTCCATACCTTGTAAGCCCACTTATTATTTCCTCTGCGTGTGTTTTTTCTAGTTTAGCGGATTAGCTGCACTGTCTCTTCAAAGGCTATCCAATCAAGGAGGGGTTATTAAAACCAGGGCGATTTATGACTGAGAATTAATTAGAGAAGCATTTTCATGCAAAACATCCAATTTTTTGATTAGCAATGGAGCAGGGCTGCAATTAACACTCTAGGAAGCTTAAATTTCCAGCTTTTTGATTCTCAGGAAATGAGATTATCAAAGCAGGGTCAGACACTTGACAGCAAAGCGGGGGTGGGGGAGTGTGAAATTTATATGTTAAAAAAAAAAGTCTTTTGATTTTAATTCTGAGATTGCCATTAAGGCAGTGGGGAATTCAGAGAAGGGAAAGAACAAGAAATCTGAAAATGCAAGAACCTGAAATGCCTGATTCCTTAGTGGCCTATTTGCTACGCGAAGTATCTGTTGTAAATGTTTGCCTGGAATATGTTTTAGAAGCACAGTGATATTTTTTGTTCCTGCATTATTACTTATTATTCAATTTTTCTCCAATAAATTTTGTTTACCTATTCAATTGCTGAACAAATACTTAAAGGGTTTATATGCTTTGGAGAGAAGCCAACATTTTCTTTCATTAGAAAAGGAACCTTTTTTTCTAAATGGTAGTTTGCTATTTTGGGGAGTCTATTTATTTTGTTTATTGGGGGGTGTTTTTAATTATTTTAAATCAATTGAGACATAATCTAGGTAGCGAGTTATCTCAAGACATAGATTACTACTTAATGTTAAGTGACCTTTGTCAAGCTTAGGTGCCCGAGATAAGAAGTAATGCAGCCCCAGACCTCGTGTAAAGCAGTGTATTCTGTCATCAGCATAATTGGTGCTCTCCAGGGAAATACAACATAATGAAAATTCATTTGTTCTGGAAAATATTTTTCACCTCCTCTTTTCTTAATTTAGACATCTAATTTCAATTGAGAACTAGAGGAGCAATGTATCTTTTTTGTTAGCGCAGTCTGCCAGGCTGAGACTCTTACCTCTTTCTTCTTTATCCATTAGATTCCAAGATTTTTAAGTAAAGGGACCTTGTCAGTACTTTTGAGTCATCCAGTGTTTTCTTCACTGCCCTTTTGTTTTTGCACTCACGATGGTCAGTATATACATTTATGGACTGCCTGCTTATTGACATCAGGGAAATTGTCTGCATCCCGTACTAAGATGGAACGTGGGTGATGAGCCCTACCTAGGACTGTGGTGGTGGTGGTGGTGGGGTTTTGAATCTGGCTTTTCTCATGCTCTTCCAGTGTGGATCTTCTCTATTTATATAAAGGGTAGGAGCTTTTGTTAGAATCTTGGGGGTTACTTTAAAAAAACAGATTTATAAGCAATTTTTGGACTATGCTAAACATGAATGGAAGGGACACTCTAATCAGTGATTGTCATTGCATTTTTCTCCCTAGAGCATCTCTGATTTAGGAACAAGATTCATTGATCTAGTCTATCATTCTTGCAATCCCACTATGGATTCTCAGCTTTATTTGTCAGTCTTGCTTAATCTTCCTTCCTTTGTTGGGGAAGAGTATCACCGGCTGGATGGAAATTGGCTGCAGTTTAATCTTGGGGAAAGGAGGAAAAACTGCCAGTCAGGGGCTGAAGAGTTGATCCTGTCGGATTTGTAGCCATCAGCCCCAAATGCTGGTCTTCATGTTTTTAGATGTTGATGATTGTATGCTTTTTGGTATCCAATAAATATTTGCTGAAAGAATTTATAGGGTTATGTTTATAGGTGTTTTCTTTGTTGGAAAATGTTTCTGCATTTCCAGATCCACACATGGGGAGCCTAAGCAGATGAATGAAGGATTCCTAACTATACGTGCGTGTATGGCAGGGTGCAGGGGTGGTGTGTGGATGGCTTTCAGGAAGTCTGCTTCCAGCATTATATGCAGATTTGTGGCAGAAGGGGAAAGAAGGTGCCTAGTTTTCATAATAGCAAATAATAGCAGTAATAGTAATAATGCTATTTTTAGGAATAGTACTATGCTTATATTAGTGATAGCAAATTTACTATTATAATAGTAGTAGTAAAATGCTATTATTACATGTAAACACACATACATTCACAAGTACATATATATATGTTCCTAATATATATATATTATATTAGGTTCCTAATACAGTTCCTAACTGTGAAAGCAATATTACTACCTATAGAAGAAGATAATAAAACAGCTCCAACAAAAGCACATGAAATGATATCTGTTTGTAATAAGTGTGGCCATACCTATATTCAAATATTTATTTCAGTATCAAAGACAGAAATAATTGAATTTATCAAAATTGGGAAAATTAATCAGGAGAGGCATTCTAATTAAATATGAATCTTTTTAAGGAAAGCAAGGATTATTGTTTAGTGGAGTAGAAAAACCAGGCATATTCTGTGGCTTTTTCCCCCTCCTTTAATGTTAGGTTTTTAAAAACTACAGTTTGATATAGCTCAGTTCATCAAATAATTAATTAAGGAAGTTGATTTGCTTTAAGAGGCTCACAATTGTTAATAACCTTATTCCAGTCTGAAATTCCCAGTGGTGGGGTGAGCGTGTCAGCTGTTCTGTTGGCAACATTTCTGCTTTGTTTGCTTTGCTGTGTGCTCAGTTTATATTATGGTAGATGATGGACGTGGGCGTAGGCTATTAAAAAATCTTTGCTGGTGATACTTGGAAAAGATAGCTTTTACTTTTAAGTATAACATAGTCAATTTTTGATCATGGTTGACTCATGTGTGTTTATATGGTTATATCTTGAATAGATACAGATATTTATTAAGTATACAGGTCAATATTTAATTCTTATTGAAATTTGTACTGGGAAAATTACAGTGTTACTGAAAGCCTGAAACCCTCTATTCTTTAATCTCTTTTCTCATTAAAATACTTGATTTGATAAGGATGTCTTATTTTAGCAGAAATAGTATAGGCACAAAGAAGTCTATTTTTTTTAGGATCCTGACCAGTGTAATTTAAGAAATCCAATTTTTATGAGCTGATGGTCAGTGTAGGCCAGTGAAATGAAAGGTTGACACCTTGGAGTTCCAAGCAATGAATTGGGAGAGATTCAGGTCAGGAGTTGAAATACGTGAATCATCTGTGTGTTGACAGAAACCCTAGGGTCGTTGAGCTTTTAAAGTCAGGATAAATGCAAAGAGAAGCTCAAGACTAAGCCTTGGTTGACCACCTCACTCCTCATGGAACTTGAGGAGTATCTTCAGTAAGTTAGGGAGAGGGCAGGCAAGTGGACAGTTAAGGTTTATAAGTGTAAAAATCCTCCACCATCAGCTTTTTAAAAAAACCTCAGTGATTCCCAGTAACCATAATCAAATGTTTGCTTTTGATAACTATACCTTTGTGGGCCCAATGTATCTAAAGTATATCTAAGTAAAAATACTAAAGCTATCTTTTCCAAACATCACCAGCAAAGATTTTTTTTTTTAACGGTTTAATAGTTTGCTCTTGACTACAAGTTCCTGAGTTAGAATTGTAGGACTTTTGAAGCCATTGTGCTAATAATGGTCAGTGAAAAACAGTGTTTGACTAACTAGTGGCATCACATCCTTAATGGAAATAACTTGTTCTGATGACATGAAATGAACTTTTTTTTAATGAAACACTGAGGATTTCTCTCCATCTCTTATACGAACCTTCTTTGAGGCCCAGGTGATTGCAAGACCTCCCAGATTCTTGAGGGGACCCCCACACTTCCTCTGATTCTTCTAAGCATTAAATACTATTGCACATCACATTAATGTTTTCAGATTTCTTTCTAATTGCTTGATAGTATAATAACAAAAGCTTGATAGTGTAAGAACAAAAGCTTGATGTTCTATAGCTGGTCTCTCTTAAATAATATAAAAGTTATAAATGTTTAGTGGCTTAGATGACTTCCCACATTTCTCTCTGGGAGTCTTAAATTACTATGATTTTGTGATTGTGTTCAACTTAATTGCCATTAACCACTGCTGAGGTCTCCTGCTTACTTACTGTGCAGTCATTGCCCCTAAGAGGCGTTTAGTACAGGATGAATGAACAATCCCTTCCTTGTGTTTCTGTGAATGTACAAATAACTTTCAAATGGTGTTCCTCAACTAGAGTTTCTTTAAAATGGGAGACATGCTGAAGAAATATTTTTAAAAATACTCTTTTTTCCATAGCAGGTGGCTTATTTGGTAGTTGTATTATATTTGGCAGTAGGCTGACAGGCTGTCTTAGAATATTTAAATGGCTAGGAAGATACATTTCTTAATATTGACAGATGATTGATTTAAGTTGAAGGTCAAACTCCATGGCAGTGGTCTAAAATCCAAATGTACTCTTATGTATGTGACTGAAATTTGGATGGACTTCAGTGACATTAAATGCCTCAAAAACATTATATTCTCCTGTGGGACTAGGAAGTATCTTCTGAGTTCATATAGTCTAGTGGTTTGAAAACTGAGCTTATCCTCTAGTATACTTACAGGCCTGAAAAGGTTGATGGGCCAGTCAAGATGCCTTAGTCCTCCCCTGAAAGCTTCAACCGGGGGGGCTCAAGTTTATTGTTTTGTTTGATATTTTGGAATTTATATAAGATTTTTTTTTAATTGAAATAGAGTTGATGCAGGTTGTTACATTAGTCTCAGGTATACAACCTAGTGATTGGACAGCTCTATATATTACGCTGTGATCCCTGTAAGTATGTAAGTGTGTAAGATATTTTTCTTTCAAGTGTTCCTCTGTATACTTCTGTGTTTTTTGAATTTTATACATGAAACCATTGGTCATGTTTGAATTTTTTAAAAGCTAAGTAATCTTTCAACTTCTCATTCTTTTTTGTTCCTCTGCCCAGACTATTCATTGTAAGGAATCTGGTGTGCATCCTTCCAGTTCCCTCTCTATGCACTTATATATGAATTACATAATTTCACATATACACATTTTCCAAATGTCGCTCTTTCAGAAATGTTGCCCTGAACACTTCCATGAACATTTGTGACTACTCCTTTAAAATAGGTGTCTAGAAGAGGAATTCTTGGTTAAGAGGAAAAGCCTTTTCAAAACTGCAATACGAAAATTTGAATTTGAATAGATTATCAAATCACATTTTAAAAATTTTTTACCATTTTACACTCTCTCCGAAAGTCTATGAAAGAATCCATTTCTTTATATCCTTGACACCACTGGACATTATCTGTTTTTTAAGAACTTTGAGTGCAGGGGCACCTGGGTGGCTCAGTTGGTAAAGCATCCAACTTGATTTCAGCTCAGGTCCTGATCTCAGGGCCGTGAGATGGAGCCCCATGTGGGGCTCCAAGCTGGGTGTGGAGCCTACCTAAGATTCTCTCTCCCGCCCCCCCGTCCTCTCCCCACTCATGCACATGCGTGTTCTCTTTCTCTCTCAAAAAAAAAAAAAAATTCAAGTGCATACCCGAGTTAGCCAGTTTAGCACTTTTCTGCATTTATTTGACCCTTGTAGTTTTTTCATTGAATTAGAGTCTAATACCATTTAATCATTTACCCCTTTGCTGCTTTTTGTTGGGTTGTTTGTCTATTTTTGCTAGATATTCTTTATATGTTCTTGATGTAAATGTATTATGCTTTTTTTCCCTCCCTAGTCTGACCCTTAGATTTAATTGGGGGGGGGATAATATTTTTCTAAAAATAAATTTAAAGCCATTAAACTAGCAATGTTTTTGGTGGTGTGATTTCTTTCAGATGGATGGATAGCCATTTAAAAAAGATTCTTAAGTAGAAATTGCAGTTTTCCTTGGGTAATCTCCTCTAGTGACTCACAATTCTTATGAAGTTTGTTTCCCAACTTAAAGAAAAATTAAGGAAAAATTAACATCCTCAGTTAGTCCAAAGAGCAGTTCAGCTTCCTTAGTAGTCTGTTTCCATTTTTAATTTCTTGAGGAACCTGCATATTGTTTTCCACCGTGGCTGTACCAATTTTTCATTCCCTCTAGCAATGTACTAGGATTTCTTTTTCTCCACATCCTCACTACCACTTGTTACATTTCTTCATTTTAGCCATTCTGGCAGGTGTAAGGCAATATCTCATTGTGGTTTTGATTTGCATTTCCCTAATGATTAGGGATGTTGAGCATCTTTTCATGTGTTGATTGGTCACCTGTATGTCTTCTTTGGAGCAATGTCTATTCAGTTTCTCTGCCCATTTTTCAGTCTGATTGTATGTTTTTTTTGGTGTTGAGTTGCGTAAGTTCTTTATATATTTTGGATATTAACTCCTTATTGGATATATCTTTTACAAATATTTTCTCCCATTTGATAGGTTGCCTTTTTGTTTTGTTGATGGTTTTCTTCACTGTGCAGAAGCTTTTTATTTAGATGTAGTCCCATTAGTTTATTTTTGCTCTTATTTGTCTTGCCTTGACATCTCTAGAAAAATGTTGCTATGGTCAATGTCAAAGAAATTACTGCTGTGTTCTCTTTTAGGATTTTTACAGTTTCACGTTTTACATTTAGGTCTTTAATTCATTTTGAGTTTATTTTTGTGTATGGTGTAAGAAAGTGGTCTAGTTTCATTCTTTTGTATGTAGCTGTCCAGTTTTCCCAGCACCATTTATTGAAGAGATGGTCTTTTACCCATTGTATGTGCCTTTGGTAATGAAGTAGCAGAAAGAGAAGTTAAGAAACAATTTCATTTACAATTGTACCAAAAAGATTAAAATACCTAGGAGTAAACTTAACCAAGGAGGTGAAAGACCTGTAATCTGAAAGCTATAAACATTAAGAAATTGAAGAGGACACAAAGAAATTCCGTGCTCTTGGATTAGGGGAATTAATATTGTTAAAATGTCCATACTACCCAAAGCAATCTGCAGATTCAGTGCAATCCCTATCAAAATACCAATAGCTTTTTCACAAATAATCCTAAAATTTGTATGGAACCACAAAAGTCTCTCGATATAGCCAAAGCAAACTTGAGAAAGAACAAAGCTGGAGGCATCAGGACTCCAGAGTTCAAGATATACTACCAAGCTGTAATAATCAAAACAGAGTGGTAGTGGCACAAACACATAGATCAATGGAACAGTAGAGCGCCTAGAAATTAATTTATGCTTATGTGGTCAATTAATTAGTCTAAAAAATTTTCCTATCAACATAAAATTCCAAAATTTTATTAAGTCTTTTAATTAATGTTTTAAATCTTTAGTTGCTAAGTAGCAACTTGACTCTAATTTTTCTTCTAAAAATTAGTCTGTTTTATAGACTGTGATTATCTTAATACGTCTTCTGGATAGATTGTGAACGGGCATCCGCTGTAATTTTCAATTAGAAAGGAGGAACAGGTGTTTAGTAACCTGCTGTAGGTTGCACCACTGCAGACCCAGAAATGAGCATCTGAGTCTGTTGAGATTTGAGTTGACAGAATTCTCTTGATAGAATTGAGCAACTCAATGCTGTCAAGATAAAACACATTTGCCATGCAAATAGGGCATAGTTACGTTGTCTAGCAATACATGGTCCAACATGGGGTATTTCTGTAGAACGCATGGTAATCAGTTTTGTGTTCTATTCTTCAAGACCTCCACGAAGAATTACGTCCTGGCTGTGGACCATAGCTGAGTATGGCTGGAAGAATTGTAGCATGACTAGTTGACTTTTTTTCCATCACCGGCAGCTTGGAGTGAGGTATAAATTATAAACTAGGGCATTATAAGTCCTCTCCTCTTAAAATCAAAAATCAACAAATACACAGTTATTTTAATCTGTGGCCATAAAGGCACTTAGCTGAATGTATAATGACATTTCTTATTTGTCCTTGAAAACCTTTTTGTGAAAGATGTGAAAAATGGGTATATCCCGAGACATTGTTTCCCAATTTTAGAACACATGAGATTACTTGGAGGGTGCTGTTAAAACACAGACTGCTGGACTCCATTTCCTGAGTTTCTGATTTAGTAGGTCTAGGATGGGGGTCTCAGAATTTGCATTTCTGACATGTTTTTACATGGTGGTTGATACTGCTGGTCCAGGGAACACATTTTGAGAAGCACTACTCTAAAAACCTTGCAATCACATGAAGAATGGTGTTGCTAGTCAAGATAGCCCTGTTGTCTTTGACCAGCTGTGTCTGTTGCCTCTTTTACACCATAGCACTGAGGAATTATCTTCTTTCCCCTGGAGATCAAACCTAATAGAATTATGCATGTGCATTAAGAGATCATCAACCTTATACCTTTTCCCCTGGGCCTAGAGCAATTTGAAAAGACACATTCCCGTCAAATGACATAAAACGTGTAGCTATAGTAACAAATTAACAATTGCCAGGCTCTGTAATTGGGTGTTTGTACAAGTCTCCTTCATTTGAGTTTTATGCATCAGTTACAGACTGGAGATGGAGAAATGTTTAGGAGAAGGATGAAGGACTAGTTTCCAAACTGTTATCCCAGTAGAAAATCAGATTCTAATTTTGAATTGAAAATGAGTCAGTTGTGATGCTTCAAGGCATACTACATTTTTGAAAAGAATAAAATATACACCTATACCATCTTTATAGTAGGTGTTTAACTGTACCTTAGTGTTCTTTGAGTTTCTAGTCTAGACTTTCTTTTGATTATTTTTGGTCCTGAGCAATTTTGAAGGAAATCCAGTAGAAATTGCTGGTTGCTCAGTCAGTGTCTATTTACCTACCTCTCTCTTTTCTTTTTTATTTTACCTTCTGATTGTATTCTAAGTGGTAATGTTCACAGCTTAAATAAATAAATTCTTCAGCGTCCTTTGCATTTAAGCGTGACCAATGAAATATAACCTGAGGTGGTTGGATAGGGCTTTGAGAAAATTCCTTCAAGGGCCTGACTCAGCTGGAAGGTAACCTTTTATAGCTCTTCTCTCGTCCTTCTCTCGGCCTGGAATTTGGGTGTGATGGCTAACATTGCAGCAGCCAACTGTGGCTGTGAGGCTGTCTTCAGGTTGGAGGGCAAGCACTAATGTTGTAGAGCAGGGAGGAGCCCCAGTCCTGGTGCACACAGAGTCAGCATTCCAGCCCTGAGTGTGTGCTTTCAGATTGGAGAGAGAAGTAAACCTCTGTCTGAAAAGCAATTTGTATGTGTTTTCTGTTATTTGCAAGCAAACCTTTAAATCGTTAATATTGAAGATTGCATTTTCTCCCTTTTTAAAGGAGGGTATATCTTCCAAAACTATGAGACGTTCGATGCTGACCCTGTAAGTTCATTAAAAATTATTCCACACTCGGGGTGCCTGGGTGGCGTAATCAGTTAAGTGTCCAACTCTTGGTGGTAGCTCAGGTTGTGATCTCAGGGTCCTGAAATTGAGTCTAGCATTGGGCTCCGTGCTCATTGCAGAGTCTGCTTGAGATTCTCTCTCCCTCTGCCTCTCTTGCTCGAGCTCATGTGCGCTCGCTCTCTTTCTCTCTCTCATAAGTAAATCTTAAAAAAAAATGATTCTACACGTATGGTTTCATTCTTATCTTATGTCTTTTATTTTTTCTTTCCTCCTGAAATAGCATGTTTTAGAGTCAGATATACCTGTTTTACTTTTATTTTTTTATTTTTTTTAAAGATTTTATTTATTTATTTGAGAGAGAGAATGAGATAGAGAGAGCATGAGAGAGGGTAGGGTCAGAGGGAGAAGCAGACTCCCTCCTGAGCAGGGAGCCCGATGCGGGACTCGATCCCAGGAGCCTGGGATCATGACCTGAGCTGAAGGCAGTCACTTAACCAACTGAGCCACCCAGGCGCCCTACCTGTTTTACTTTTAACAACCTTACTGGGTATCATTAAAATAACAAAATTCACCCATCTTAAGGGTACAATTTGGTGAATTTCGGTGAATTTACTGAGTTGTTCAAACATCACCGCAATCCAGTTTTAGCACATATTTGTCAGCCTGAGAGGATCCCTTGAACCATTCACAGTGAGTTCCTGCCCCAGCCACAGACAATCACTAATGTACTTTTCTGTCTTTATAGATTAGCCTTTTGGGACATTTCATATAAATAGAATGTTATAATTATGTGGTCTTTTGTATCTGGCTTCTTTCAGTTTGCATAGTATTTTGAGGTTTATTCATGTTGTATATATTACTAGTTCTTTACTTTTTATTGACAAGTAGCATTCCATTATATGGAAATACCATACCACATTTTGCTTATCCATTCATCTGGATTGATGGACCTTTGGGTTGCTTCCATTTATTTTTTTGTCTCTTTTGAATAATGCTGCTATGAACATTCCTCTGCAAGGCTTTGACACACCTGGCATTGAACCTTATTAGCTCCTACACCTAGGGTCTGGTAACCTCAGGTACATTACCTAACTGCTCATCTCTGAACCATGTGATTTCCTTGTCTCTAAAAGGTGATGACACAGTCTTCCTCTTGGAGTTGCTGTGAGGATGAAATGAAATACTATAAGAGATCATTTATTAAGAAAGCTAAACACTGGAGACATATAAGCAATAAAATTGTTTTAAGAGCATACATTAAATACAAATCACACCGTTACAGTGATTTTCCGTAACACACTGTGGGTGGTGATAATGGGACCCACAGGGTTGCAAATGACTAATTAGTATTGTCATGATAGTTTGTTAGGTTCATTATGGACAGAGTGGTACAGATCACAGCAGAAGCTGTAGTGACTGTATTAGGATCCTTCTGGAAATGCACAAGTTGGACATTTTGGTATATAGGGTTTGGCAGGTGAGAACCATCTTATAGTTCTAAATTGCAGTGTGCAAATACATATTTTACTTAGGGAAGCACTTAGAATTGAAGGTGAAGTATCAGAAAATTTTAGCCCCATGCCTGATGTTATTTTATTTTTAAAAGTTTTATCCATTTTCTAGAAAAAAACTTTGAGATAGAAAAATAGAAAAACATTTTACATATTTCTCCTTGTCTTGAAAAGAATATTTTAGACAGAACCAACTTTTTATTGATAACTTGGAATCATTATTATGAACTTGAAACAGTATACTGTACTAAAGTTTAGGTCTATTTGTCCTTGATTCAGATCATCCAGCATCCTTTTTGTTTTCTAGGTTCTGCTTTTTAATTTAGTTTTTATTTATTTCTTATGTCTTTCCTTACTTTCAGGCATTTTCTTCTGCTTTTAGCCTACTTTCTTCTAATCTTTTCATTCTATTCTTTTAGACATAGAAATTGGATATAAGAATGTGTTGCTCTGTGTAAAGTAAAAGTAAATAGACCTGAGGTGAGTAGTAAGGCTTATGAAACTTTTAACATCCATCTTGTCCCCTGAGAGGCCTTTTTTGTTTACTTTCAATTCTTGATTATTATCTGGAGTCAGGTAATTGCCAGATGTATGTGAGCTGTCCAAATTGCTGGAAGATAATTGGGCAGAGGACAAAATTGGTTGTTCCATTGAGTGGTATTTTTCTAGCACATTTGTGGCTGGCTCAGGACCCTACAGCATGTTTGTTAATGTAGGTAGTGTGGTACCTAACATTTTTGAGTGTTCTATCCAGACATTGTTCTAGGTGATTTATGTGTATTAATGATAGTGATAATATTTTGTTACTATTATGTAACTCAGTTTGATTAATTTTGCTCTCATACTCAGCTCTTAGGAACATCTCTGTATTGAAAACAAATGGAAATTCCTCCAGGTAATTTCTGATAAATCTACTTCTGGAATAAATGTTTTAGAAAATTGGACAAAGAGGTGCTCTGTGCAGCATCAGATAACCTCTTCGGTAGGTAAATTATTGACAAGAGGCCGCCTAATCTAGATTTGGAAACTGTCCATAGAGGCAACAAGAAGCATCAAAGTTGTTAAAAGGAGAATAATGAAAATACAAAAGTGTGTAACTAAAAATATGTTAACATTTTTGAGTTGATTAAATAGCAGTGAAACTCTCAGAGCTTAGACTTAGGGGTGCTAGGAACTAGACACTAAAAGGAGAAAAATTGGGGTCCGATGGTGATAGGGATTATTTTTGATCCAGTATTTGGTTTGTTGTACTAAATTCTGTGTATACAAGGAAATTTTTCTCTCATGCATTAGACTAAGGATATTCTGAACTTTCTGTTGCCACTACCGGTTTATTATGTATTATTAATCAGACATTCAGATTGATAAGCCAAGTATTAAACTCTAGTTCTTATATTAATGTCAAAAGAAATTTTTTAGAGCATGTTGTTGTTCTTGTACATGTCTTTTTTTTTTTTTAAGATTTTATTTATTTATTCGAGAGAGAAAGAGAGAGAGCACGAGTGGGGTGAGGGGCAGAGGGAGAAGCAGGTTCTCTGCTGAGTAGGTTGCCCGATGCGGGCCTTGATCCCGGGACTCGGGGATCATGACCTGAGCCGAAGCTCAGATGTAAAGAACTAAGCCACCCAGGTGTTCTGTACATGTCTTTACCAGGTAGTTGACTTTGATTACTAGTTGCTTATTTTTTGGTGATATGACTTTCTACTGTTGTTGGTTTTAGTTATTATACTGTGAAAGTAATAAAGAAGTTGACTAATTTTTTTTTTGCGACCAGTTAATATTTATGCACAGTACAGTGTATTGCAAGAACTACAGAGCATACTTTCTTTAGGTGGGCTATAAATCTTTTCATCTAATGACCTTGAAGGTCGGTCCACCAGTAGCATGGGGCACTGAATTTTCCAATGGCACTTATTTGTCACAACCCAGTTCTTTACTGTAGCAAAAATAAATGTTCCAGTACAGCCACTTTCTTAAGCACCATGTCTTCTTACAATTTATAATCATTATCAAAGTAATGAAAACATACCACTGAAGAGCCCTATTGTCAGTAACTATGGTTTCATCAGTCTGAATAGAAAATCTATCTTTGATATTAACTGACATCTCATCAGTACATCTTTGAATTGAATCATTGCTCAATGGCAGTGCTTTTAAAATACTGGAAGGAATTTTTTTTAAAAAGATTTGTTTATTTATTTGAGAGAGAGAGAGAAATGTACATGAGGGGAGGGGCAGAGGGAGAGAATCCTACACAGACTCCCCGCTGAGTACAGAGTGGGATGCAGGGCTCGATCTTATGACCCATGAGATCATGGCCTGAGCCAAAATGAGTCAGACACTTAACTGACTGAGCTACCCAGGCACCCCTAAAGTACTAGAAAGAATATGATGCATCACTGTTGAAAATACAGTCTCTAGTGTGGGTCATATGACAGTCTCTGCAACTGTATGAACACTAGAAAGTTTGGGGCAGGTTTTTTTTTTTCCACTTTTTAACATCTAGCCTTATTGAAATTCACACGACCATGCAATTTACCCATTTAAAGTATATACAGTGCAGTGGTTTTTAGGATATTAAGAGTTGTATGACCATTACCACCATCAGTATTAGAACATTTTCATCATCCCCAAAAGAAGTCCTGTACAGTACTCCTCATTTCCTCCCATTTTCCCTAGACCTCAGCAGTCACTAATCTACTTTCCTTCTCTATAGAGTTTTCTTTTCTGGACATTTCCTATAAATGGAATCATACACTATGTGGCATTTTGTGACTATTTTTTTTCACTTATGTTTTCAAGGTTCATCCACATGTTAGCATGTATCAAGCCTTCGTAGCTTTTCCTTGCTGAATACTATTCCATTGTGTAGGCATTTTATTTATCCACTCACTAGTTGGAGGACATTTGGTTTATTTCCCTTTTGGGGTTATTTCCACGTTGGGGTTATTTCCACTTTTTGGCTACTATGAATAAGGCTGCTTTGAACATTCGTGTGGGAGATTTTGTGTGGCCATAAGCTTCATTTTGCTTGCATATATACCAAGAAGTTGAAAGGTTGGAAGATATGGTAACTCTGTGTTTCCTGCCAACTTACCTCTTCATTTTTTATAGAATTTGAACCATTCACAGTAGAAAATAATCATTTAGGATATTTTTACTTCAGGTCATTGTCTTCAGGGTGAGTTGTTTACCCTTTATTCTCCTAATGTGTGAACCTGCCCATTTATGACAGGGATCAGTCACTAACTACAGTTTACACACATATCCACCTAAATCTGTTCATCCTTCTCATGAACTAAGGAATCGGAGATATACTCTAGCCATAAAGGGATTGACATTGGATAAGAATGGCTTGAGAATGAGAACTTCACATACTTATAGGAGTTCCACACATTGAAATTACATAGTTCGGGAGATAGATGATGTGATGGTTGCATAACAGTGTGAATGTACTTTAATGTCACTAATCTGTACGCTTAAAAGTAGTTAGGGGCGCCTGGGTGGCTCAGTCGGTTAAGTGTCCGACTCTTGATCTCACGAACCACAGGCTCAGGTCCTTGATCTCATGGCCGTGGCTTTGAGCCCTGTGTTGGAGCCTACTTAAATAAATGAATGAATGAATGAATGAATGAATGAATAGATGGTTAAATGGCAAGTTTTATGTTACGTATTATTTTATTAAAAATACATATATTCACTGCAGCAATGAAATAGTGACAACTACCCAAATGCTTCACAATAAGGAAATTGTAGTTAAGTGCATATTTCATCAAAATTTTAGGAAGTATTAAATATAATTTAAATGTTTATGAGAGTATTAATAAGTAGTTATGTTATAAATTAAAATTATATATTCAGTACAAACATGTAAATAAAATACATAAAAAAACAGGTATGTGTTTGCCTTTCAAACCGAGCTGAAAAAATAATCAGAAGGTAGAAAAGCCGAACCAGAGAGGAATCCATATAGATTTCTTCATAGAAAATAAACAAAAAAAAGTTGGACAGAAGTTGACTACAACCTGACTAGCCTCCAAATGAGGAAATGTGAATAGTTGAGAGAGGTTGGGCTTTTATAGGAAGTCTGGCCTGCCAACCCGTGGCATTAGGAAGCAGTTTTCAGGTGAACTTCTTATTGCAAAACAGACCATTAGACCAATGGGAACGAATAGACCTCCTATTTTCTTTAAGAACTTACTGTATGTGATAATTCAGTATAGAATGGATATATAGTCAACGAACAATATTAGAATAATTTGGAAAAAAATCTAATTCATGAAATAGCGGACAAAACTAATTACAGGTGGTTGAAAGAGTAAATGTAACAAAACATAAAAAATTAGAAGGTAAAAGTAAATATTAAGTGTTTGGATATGCAGACTTAAAAGAACTGAAGGAGAGGATAATTTAGTATTGCTACATAAAAATGTTAACAGCTTTATAATTGAAACAAAATTAAAAGCTAAAAAAATAAATTGTGAATAATATTGAGGCAAATATGGCAGAAAGACTGAAGTCCTTACTGATACAGGCCTCTTTTTTTTTTTTAATTGAAGTATAGTTGACAAAGTGTTTCATTAGTTTTGAGTGTACTACATAGTGATTTGAAAACTCTGCATTATGCTGTGCTCACCACACAGGTAGCTACCATCTATCACCATACAATGCTTTTAAATACCATTGACTTTTTCCCTATGCTGTACTTTTTTTTTTTTAGGGAAATTTTTTTTTAGTATGTTATGTTAATCACCATACATTACATCATTAGTTTTTTGATGTAGTGTTCCATGATTCATTGTTTGCGTATAACCACCAGTGCTCCATGCAGAACGTGCCCTCTTTAATACCCATCACCAGGCTAACCCACCTCCCCACCCCCCTCCCCTCTAGAACCCTCAGTTTGTTTTTCAGAGTCCATAGTCTTTCATGGTTCGTCTCCCCCTCTGATTTCCCCCCCTTCATTCTTCCCCCTCCTGCTGTCGTCGTCTTCTTCTTTTTCTTTTTTTTTTTTTAACATATAATGTATTATTTGTTTCAGAGGTACAGATTTGTGATTCAACAGTCTTCCACAATTCACAGCGCTCACCATAGCACATACCCTCCCCAATGTCTATCACCCAGCCACCCCATCCTTCCCACCCCCCCCCACTCCAGCAACCCTCAGTTTGTTTCCTGAGATTAAGAATTCCTCATATCAGTGAGATCATCTGATACATGTCTTTCTCTGATTGACTTACTTCGCTCAGCATAATACCCTCCAGTTCCATCCACGTCATCGCAAATGGCAAGATTTCATTCCTTTTGATGGCTCCAACAACCATTCCATTTTTTGTTGGAATATATATTTCATCTTTCAAAATCTTTTGCAACAAAAGTCTACATTTGTATAATAATTTAACTGAGCACTTTTCTGTCCTTTACTCAAATTGGTATCATCAACTGAAATGCATTCATAAGCATTTCACACCTCAGGAAAGCAAGGGTCCTAACATCCAATTCCCTCATACTCAGATATTACGGAGTTCCTTCTATAGGCTAGATTCTGTGCCTGTCCCTAAAAATGCGAAAATGAATAGAGTACCCCCATTGAGTGAGACAGACAGAAAAAGAATTAAACAAAACAAAACAAAACAAAAAACCACTGCAGTCAGTACATTAAAGAGACATGCCCAGGTCTATGGTGCATCCAAAAGAGACAAAAAAAAGCAGAAACACATCTACAAATACAGAGAACAAACTGGTGGTTTGCCACAGGGATATTCCCATGACTTATTCATTCCATCACTGGAGGCCTGTGCTTCCCACTCCCCTTCAGCCATTTTTCCTGTCCCCCAGGCCCCCTCCCCTCTGGCAAATGCATTTCGGTTGATGATACCGATTTGAGTAAAGGACGGAAAAGTGCTCAGTTAAATTATTATACAAATGTAGACTTTTGTTGTAAAAGATTTTGAAAGATGAAATATATATTCCAACAAAAAATGGAATGGTTGTTGGTCATACTATACATTATTAGTTTATATAAATTATGGGAGATCTTTTTGCTGCCCTTGTTAATTCTTCTCTCTTTCAGTTCCTGAAGCCCTACCTTCATATCTCTGGTGTTATTTCACTTCTCTCCTTTCTTTATCATTTCTCTCTCTCTCTCTCTCTCTCTCTCTCTCTCTCTCCTACCTTCCTCTTTCCCTGTCTCATTCCCTCTTTCCCTCCCCACAACAAGCTCAGTAAGAAAGTGAAGTTTTTGAGTTCCATTTATGCTTTTCCCTACTTGGCCGTAAGAATCAACCAAGTGTGTGTTTCAGATAATCCCAGTATGATGGGAAGTAAGCTTCCAGTGCAGGATGACTACTGTGGGTGATATATAAAATAAATGAAAGGATGTTATGTGGAGTGTTGACCCTTTAGGGCTATTATGTGCAAATTACATTATTTGGATGGTAAACTGAGCCAATTTAATATTGGCTAGTGGAAATGATAGTGTTTATAAATTTGCAGAGTGACATTTGTATGAATCAGGCTTTAACTTTTATTGCATCGAATATACTATCATTACTTTAATATTCTTCTTCTAGAGCTGTTTATGCTACGGGAAACACTTCTTGAAAACTTGAAATCCTTAGAAATTGGATGATTTTCATTTTACCGAATCTTAAATGATGGCTGTAATTAAGATTTTAGGTTTGTAAATCACTCTACCATAGCCCGTGAGAAAAAAGGTGTTTTTTTTTCCCACCATAATTTTCTCACTGAAATAGTTTAAACCATCTCTGTTTAAAAATGCATTCTCTTAAACATAAGTGTTGCTTATTTGTATAGTTTTTGAAATTTGTATGCTCCCAATGCATTTTAATTAATAATGGGGGGAAAATGAAAGATAACCTAGAATTATGCCCTCACAGTAATAAATACTCTTTATTATGATTTATTTCAGTTCTGTTTCATATGTATTTGCAGTACATGGATTCAGCTTTCCTTAAAAATGGATTTAAGTAGTTTATCTCCTGACTTCTATTCATTAAAATCAGCAAAGGTATTTCATCAAGACTAATATTTGTCCTCTTCAGCCATTTTAGTAAGTTTTAAGAAGAGACAATAGAGTTTAATATGAACCTTCATAATGTGTTAATTTTTTAACATCATTAAGCTAGCAAAAACCCTTCCAAAACAAACATACAAAGTCCCAAACTACAGGTGTGGGCCACCATTATCTTTTCTGAGTTTTGTGCCGCTAATGTGTTTTGAGTCTCTGAGGTGCATAATATGTGTGATTTGTTTGAGTTTCAGCCATAACTTAGTAGCAATTTTTCTCCATTATGGACTTCACACATAATGAATTTCAGGAAATAGGCAACAACAGCTTCTTCTGCTTGTAGGTAAAGACAGTAATATGATGAAGTGATCAAATACAAATGCTCC
The DNA here is from genome assembly GCF_009762305.2 of Zalophus californianus. NCBI lineage: Eukaryota > Metazoa > Chordata > Mammalia > Carnivora > Otariidae > Zalophus > Zalophus californianus. Next base: position 87,036,253 of record NC_045606.1, read on the forward strand.
TTTAACTTATTTTGCCAAGACATTTATCCATGTTTTATTTATAAGGCAATTGAAGTCATTCATTTTGTATGGAACTCTTCCTCTTCTGAATAACAAATAATATATTATCATATATACCACATTAGAGGAGGGAGTGATGAAAGCCATACTTGAAAATAAAAGTTTAATATTTTGGGCTCATTGGGCACAATTATAGTGGCACTATCTTTGTTTTCAACTGAATCATAATTGTGTGTTCAGGTTTTTAAAGAATTGGGATGGCTTATAGCACAATTGTATAGAAAATAGAAGATTCTTTGTTCAGAGAAGGAAAAAGTGTTTCTTTTCAGCTGCAGAGCATTTTAAATGCACAGAATCTGTCTCAGAACTATCCCTTTGTACCCCTTGCACACACATGATTTTAAGGTGTTTCATTGTAGGAGTGACGAGAATGAAACTCAAGCTTATCTGCCCAAGAATCTATGACATGGCCGTTGGAAAGCCATGGCCAACTGGTTTGTTTTGAACTCTTTTCAGAAACGATCCCATGTGAAGGGCATCTGTGACATTTCCCTCCTGAACCAAATCAGGTAGCCCACTAGTGTTTTACTCTCCACTTTGTGTTTGCTTTTTCCTGATGCCATAAATAAATACATCTAGAGCTGCATCATAGTGATAATTGTTATTTATCCTTAGTTACATTTCCAGCTAATGACTATAATATGCCTCAGCTTCTTATGTATTGATTGCTTGAGATTACCCACTTTTGGGATAGCTTCGAATAAAACATCATGAAGTTTCAAGTTTAGAATCTCATAGCATAAAGGTCAGAGGACTAGTTTAGGTAGTGCATACCTCTGTTCAAGCAGACACTACATATTAAATTCTATGAGGATTTATATATATTTATGGTTAATAGTTCCTATAAATTAATTTGGGTAGATCCATGTAATGTGGAGATCATAATTTACTGACATGGTTTTTCAAAGCATGGTCCCAGACAACGCAAATCATACTGTAAGATTCCTTTTAGTAATGCACTCTTTTTTAGCACATTGAAAGTATCAGACTTATAAACCATTATTTCAGGAATATCCACTATGTACAGAGTTTGAACCATCAAAGCATATCTGATAATTACAAAGTTATTGGCTTGTGATTGTTTTCATCTCCTGTCTGGAATTGCACAAAGTTATTCTGTTGTCAGGGCATTTGAAATCTTTTCTGTACAGAGAGCTTTTGACCTATTCCATCTTGTAAGTGTGACATTTAGCCATTTGAATTATCCACCATAGGTTATTTGCTAGTTACTGCTTTGATATTGTGAGGGCTGTTGGTTCTTGGAATGCCTCATAGTGTCCTATCAGTGGTACCTTAGCTAATATCTTGGGCTGAGGAAAATGTGGCCCCTGATGATGTGTTTGCTGAGTTATCACTGAGCTGCCTTTTCCTTTTCCCAGAATAGCCACTGCTGTTCAGTTAATCTTTCCAAGGTCAAACTGATGGCTGGAAATTATTCCTATTGAGACCAAATAAGCATCTGAACCTTTTAAAGGTTTTGTTGTAGTTTCCAAGTGAGAATAGTAAGCTGGTGTTGTTGCTTCCTGACATGTTGTGGATTTCAGAAGAGAACAGTGTGCCTATGTTTTTTCGTAGAAAATTCTTCATAATGGGGTTTTTGCTAGAGTTTCTGGGACCATTTGGGAGTATTTCCTTTTTTCCATACTACCTTCTTTCTAAAGTAGGGTTCTTAACAGTTTTTGAATCATGAACCTTTTCGCCTTCCCATAATAATGTTAAATGGATTAAAAATGCACAGGAGTACAAAATGAACCAACTCCATTGACATACAGTTATAATAACAAGATCTGATGGCAAGTCTGATGATACTATTTTTCAAAGCAGTTGTGAACATAATTTTGAGATACTTAGAACAACTGTAATAGGATATGAAAATATTATTGATGTCTGTTGGTGACAGAGTTGCAGGTATGTTCATACTATTGTTGTTGCCTGTGATAATAATGGAAGGGAACGCTTAATTTCAGTTAGCAGTTAGTAATATAAAGATAAGCATTTTCCCCATCCACGGTCATGCACTCCTTGAATTCTATCCATGGATCCCAGATTAAGAAGCCGTTTCCTAAAGGGATTCCTGCTTTCCTATCAGTATTTTTCCTGAGCTAATATTCCCAAGTTAGAGAGAAAGTTATTTGCCTTTGGTTCCTGAAGGACTAACTTCCCTAAACCTTAGCTGATGAGTCCTATAGTGCTGCCAAGGCTTCAGTGTCCTCAGCGTCTTCTGCCAGAAGAGACGTTATGTTGGGTACATTATTTTCCTTTCCCCAATAATGGGCTCTTTCTTCACTTCAGAGACCAATACAGTATTGTTACCCAAGCTGTTGAGAAATTCTTATTTCTTTGGGATGGTGTAGACCAAAAGCATAAATCAGTTTGACAGAAATACCCAACCTTTTTCTTTCCAATTTGCTGAAAAAAGTTAATCCCATTTATAAATGTTGACCACTCCTCCTTTATCCAAGTTGATGTCAGGTTGGGAATTTGTGATATAGGATCAATAATTTGAAGTAAACCAGTTACTTACTGGTCTAAGAAGAAAGACCAAATTGATTTGGGGAGAATTTTTTTTTTTAATACATGATCTAAGATTCTATAGAGGTTTTCCCATTGATCCTATATTCTGTTCCTCAGGAGAGAAGTTTCCCAAGATAGAACTTCCTGCAGCAAACAAATATATCATGACTATCTAGTTTTGCAAATAGATTCTCAAAGGCATTTCATTTCTCTGGCCACATCAGAGGGGAATAACAGTTAAGAATATAACTAATTTTACTACAGAGACATCATGGGAAATAAATTTAGATGACAGTAGAAAAAAGCAGAATTTCTAGGACACTAATCATAATACCACTCCCATTAGTTGGATTTTTCTTGTATCTGCAGTTGGTTTGAAATGAATATATATAATATGTGTATATATATATTCATAAATATATATGTGTATCTATGTAAGTCATGTAGTAGTTGGGTTTTTTTATGTTGGTTAAGGGCTTGAGCCTACAGACAGAGACCTTTGCCTGATTTGTCTGAACCTAGGATGTTCTTGTGGTATGTCTGTTGTATCACACCCTGAGGCCTAGGCAGAGGAATGAGATGTAGGCAGTGTGCTGGAGTGTAGTTTGGGAAAGCTGGAGAGTCACTGTAAAACTAAAGAAAAAAATGTAGTCAAAAACCCTGGTTAGAATTGCTTTCAAATTGTATAGAAGGGAAAAATTGTATATAGATGAAACAAAAGGTTTTGTTCATTTTTGTGATGCAATGAAAAATATGCATTGCCCCCAGTAGAGAAAATGGCAGGAGCTGAAAGTATTCTATTCAGTAGACCACTGTAGGAAGCCCTACAAAACAGTCATCAAAATTCTCAAAATTCCAAAATGAAATGCAACATTATTCTAAAAATAATCAAAATTCTTTCGTATTTTTAGCAAAAAAAAAAAGAAAGGATGGTAGGGGACATGTTTACTGTTTATCTTCACTTATTTTTCATAGACAGACATCCTTGAATATATCATTCATTCCTGAACTTTATTTGCATCAGAATCATCTGGAGGGCTTCTTAAAACACAGACTGCTGGGTACCACTCCCCCACCTCAATTTCTGATGCATTATTAGATCAGGAGTGAGACCCAAAGATGTACATTTCTAACAAGTTAGGTACCACACTTTAGAACCTCTGCACTTTATTACCCACTTAATTCTAGTGGTAGTGAAGACTTACCTGATAATCTTTTGCTTAATGTGTCTTCATGACCCAGTAGACCACCTCATCTTGTTAAAAACAGAAGGGAACACTTCCATAGTTAAAAGAGGCTGTCTAATGAACACAAAGCTGTGAACCTTGATCTCAGGAACATTCAGAGTTCTTTAGATTGGAGATTGATCCATTATGAAATGTTTTTTTATGGTCTTAGCACATATGGAGGTTAAGGAAAAGGAAATATTAATGTTGTTAATGGGCTGTTAGAATTCTGATTGTTACAAACGTATTTTAATATTTTATCAGTTACTATGATTTTGAGTTTGGCTTTAGTGATGCCCTGGAAAACCACCAGCTACACATTTTTGTTTGGGTTCTTTTTTGGTGGGTGATCATTGTATTGTATTCAGATTGTTGTTACCCTCATTTGGTTTATGCAAACCTAAATAGGGACTAGGGTTTCAAAATTTCTTCTTTGGTCACTTAATTTATTGGTTTATTCAAATCCTGCATGGCTATTTAATATCTAAGAGCTAGGGCCCTTAAAAGTGCTCAGATTGAGAGGATATATGGGTACTCTCTACACTCTTCAGTTTTCTGTAAACCTAAAACTAGTCTAAAGTATAAAGGGAGTTCATTTTTATAAAAAGTGTTCAGAGCCAACATGTTTGTCTGAACAAAAGGAAAAGGAATTAGAAAATATACATAGGTTTGACAGTTACTGGAGAAGATCCTGGGTATGCAAGGTGTGTGTGTGTGTGTGTGTGTGTGTGTGTGTGTGTGTGTGTGTGTGTGTGTGTGTGTGTGTGTGTGTTTAAAATCCCTGTTCATTTCCTGGGTATGCAAGGTGTGTGTGTGTGTGTGTGTGTGTGTGTGTGTGTGTGTGTGTGTGTGTTTAAAATCCCTGTTCATTTATACATCCAAACACCAACAGATGTGTGATTTAGCATTTGCCCTGCACCTCTGGCTCTAGGGACTGTGGAGTTTTTGTATGTGGATTCTCTGCCGCAGTGAACTCTGTCATTGTTGTGAACAGCTGGGAATGGAGGATAGCTCATTAAGACAGGAGATGGTATCCAAGCCTCCCCTGGCATCCCAGAGAGTAGTGAATATGTTTTGCTTCCCATGATCTAAAGTATCCATTTCGTTACCACCTAGTGTTCTCTTTGCTTTTATTGAAAAACTCTGTTGGCCCCATTGCCTCTTTGAATGATGTGCACAGTTTATCCCAGCTGTTCGCTTGTTATCCTCTTCTTCTTACTTCACTTTTTATTATGTTTATGGTGTATGGTGTGCCTTTATATCAAAAAGTAAAACCCCAGTGTAATTAGTACATATCACTTGTCTATGTAACTAGAACAATATTAAGAACAGATTTCCACAAATAAATCCCTAGCATCCAGATATCCCTGCTCCCTTGGGAATAAAGAGCAACTTTTGGGGGGAATGGGTTTAATTTAAGCTCATTATGCTCATCGAGGAAGGGAGCTTATGTTTGAGTCCTTATTTTGTGCCAGGTGCTTCGCTCATATTACTTCATCTGATGGTGGTAATAAATCTGTGAGGTATAAGTATTATCCCATTTTGTAGATGGGGCACTGAGCATCAGAAAGATCAAATAACTCAATTAGTAAATTGTGGAGCAGGGATTCAAACCTGTGCCTTTCTGATTCTAATCCCTATTATGTTACCTTTTGGTGAGTTGTATGTCCATGTTCATTTTTCATGTGGCATCATTGCTTATGAAGCATGATTATTCAGAACAAAAAGGCAATTAGAGAAATCATGTTTAAAATACCACTTTCATCTGGAGATTCAGAGGCATATCTAGGTCATCATTTTTCAATTTGGAGAATTATTCGGTCTTTGCAAATGAAATAAGCAGGGATGACCAGAAATAGCAGTCTGGAGCCTCCTTTGTAATTGGAGAGAGAAACGTTTCAACCTCTCCACTAACGTTTATTGGGAGAGTACAACATGTCAACCACATACAGTCATCATTTCATTTAATCCTCTAGGAAGTGTAAGAATACATGTAGAAAAGGACGTCCAGAGCAGTTGAGTAATATGCCCAAGCTCGCATAGCCTGCAAGAATATGGTTGGGGCAAGAGCTGCTATCAGAGTCCAGAGCTCACACTCTCAATCTATGCTACGCTGCCAAGAGTGGCAGTTAAAACATGGGAGTGGTGTGATACCGTAGCCTAGAAAAGAGGTAAATTATTTGAACAACCTGGCCATTTTCTTTTCCCATCAGCTAACTGTACTTTTTAAACAGAGGTACATTTATCCCTCTTCAGATACAAATTTCCTAAAAAGAAGTTAAAGTACAGGTAAATTTACTTTGCATACTTTTGATTAATCCAAGAAAGTTGGTCATATGATTTCTAAATCACTCTAGTTGGGTATAAATGGAAGGAGCTGGGGGCTTTGGGAATAAAAAGAAGTCAGAAACAGTGACAGAGAAAGGCTAGAGGTTTTGTACATTTGCAGCTTTGTCAAAGGTAAAAGGAAGCAAAGGATGTGAGTCGATTCACTTTCCATTCCAAGGCATCTGTGAGGAAGGGACAAATGATGTCAGGTGCTTTGGCCTATTAATTGTATAACCTTGAACATGATGGAGGGGCTTACCCTAACCTTTTTTTTCCTGGTTAAACTCTGTAAGACATCTATGAGACACACGACAAGATTCAGGGAGGCAGGACCTAGTAGAGACTGAACATTAAACGTGGATGGAGTAATAGACACCTCTTGGTTTATGTATACAACCACATACCTCTTAATGCACAATTTTCTGTAGCAAAACAGCACTGTAGGAAAAGAACAAAGTAACATTTCTAGTGAGGAAGAGATTTTAACTAAAATTGATAGTATAGTACCCAATATTATTCAGAGCCTTTAGATTATAGCTGACTCTTTCTTTGTATGAGAAGGTATCTTTATTTTGTTGACTATAGACGAATGTATGTGATCTTTCCTAGGTTTAACCCCTTAACCACAGAAGCTGCCTTCCGTGTTGTATGGAAACTGACCATCCATGTTGGAGAGTATCCATGCTTTTTAAATTAGTTTTAATATAATAAACCATTTCATGTTTAGCGCTTTTGACTTACAGTATAGTCTCCTTGGCTTCTAAGTACAGATTCAGTAACTGAATTTATATTCATGTGTAAGATGTTGACAAGTAGGTGAAAACTCAAGGGGAGACAAAGGAGAACATGGTGCTAAAACCAAGAAAGACTTGGCTACAGTCAGGGCCTGTGGCACTGCCCTTCCTCGGAGGCCCAGGGAAGGCTAGGGAGCAGGTCTATCAAACTCTGTAAGAAGAAATGCATGAAAAAAAAATTCTTTTTATGTGAAAAATCTAGTAGTCCTTAGGAACATAAATCCTTCTTGGAGTTGAGAATTCAGTTGTACCACTTCTTTTCAGTGCATCTGTCTAATAATAATGTGATAGTTTTTATTAATTTTTTATTGGGTAGTTTTTAGAAATCAGTTTTGGGAAACAGAGGCCCAGTGGACCTACAAGTACCTGGTATTTACTATTTATAATTTTGGGGAGCCCACTTCCTTCCAAAAATTCTCTGAACTTTTTCTTTCACCATTAGCCTGAACTTGACTTACTAACTGTGTTCATTAGCATGTGGCTGATCAGAATTAAGTAATTTAGAGGGATGATCTCAGAATGAGAAAAGTTAGGACAAATTGCTTAAGTGAAAAATCTCTTAGGAAATGAATATCAATTGCATTTTCCCACTGTGTAAACAGAGAGAGGCAGAGTAACCAAGAGGTGGTGCATAGGTGATTTATTTACCAGAGAGCTTTTCATACATGGTGCTATGGTGGTAAGTTAATGTCACAAAACGAAGAGCAATCCTGGAAGAAACCATTGACCTAAGAGAAAGCCTGCTTTTGATACCCTTCGCTTTTGGAAGTGAGTAAGACTGGTGTGGCCAAGTCATAAATTAGCCACATTTATTCCTAAATTTGGAAACCGTGTTAGAATTTGAACTTTAGCGAACATGCGCATGTGTGTGTGCGCGCGCACTTGCGCGCACACACACACACACACACACACGATGAATTATTTACTCCCATATAAATTTGTTTAGAGGCTCCTGTAATTGACTTATTTAGAAGCAATAAGGTAATTCAGATAATTTCAGAAAATTTACTTTTGCGAAGGAATTCTAATAAAGGATAATTTAGACAATTATGCATGAGGAAAGACTACTAAAAAGAGAGTAAGCTTACTATAGATGTTAGAGTTCAAAATGAGAGATTCTCATTGAAAATAGTCTATTTCCTGAGATTTCAGGGTGAAAATTACATGGATGGAGTATGACCCAGAAACAGCCCTGCCAATGATTGCCACTGGGTATACAGTAATTGAAGATTTGCCTGTGTTGATTGACTTTCAGTATCTGATTACAGAAGCTCTGAGCAGTGTATCTTATTCTTTGTTACCTCCTTTCAGAAATGCTTGTAAAATGTGTCTGGTCTATTTATAGATTTTTGGATTCTTAGAAGGCCAATTAACCATTTCTGTTTAGTGTTTACCAGGAGAAGATTTCAGTTGGTAGCAATATATTAGCATTATATAAAACCTGAATTAAAATTTGCTAGAATTCCAAGACCGATATTTTTGGCATAGAATACACTTACTTCTTGTAGTACCTCATATATATGAATATTTATATGGAAATACATCTTGATCTTCAGTGCTAGTATGAAAACCTGTGGCAAGACACTGTAGTTTGTGGTTACCAACCCTTTTAGAATGACCTACTGTTAGGTTTTGAGTAAATCTGTCTCTGGGAATTAAATTCAATACTGTCAACATGAGAATCTGGTCACTTTATTTAGAATTTAACAGTGGCAGCATGTATGAATGGGCTTTGCTTAAAACAAAACAAAAAAAACAAACAAACCAAACACTGTATTCTATTTTACTCTAGCTGTGAGGAGCATAGCCTCTTCAGTGTGGATTATTTATGGTCAGCTTCTTGCCATGACAAGCTATGGTAGTGCCACAGCTGACTACACCATTTCTGTGTAGATTTTCTGGCTTTGTTTGGTTTCTGGTTTTCAGGTCTTTGAACCTGGATTATGCTGCCAGAAACGTTGGTGGACAGGTGAAGAACACTATGTTGGAAAAGAGACCTATGTTCCCACCTTCTTTAGTTTTGCCAGGAGTACATTTCGACTCTTACAGACCCAGTTCAGTGATTCTTCTGTTTCCCCATGTATTAATATATCAACATGGCCATGATGTCGTGGGAGTAGATGGAGAGGAAAGGGGAGGTGAGGATTGTGATGTGATTGTCCTAAAGGCTGGGGAGAAGATCTCTAACTCCAACCTCTCACAGTGACAAATGCAAGAAGTCTATATGGCAGATGAGAATGCTCTTCCTACATTACTGCAGAGCAGAGAATTTTATTTCAGCTCTGATAAGCACTTGCTTTTGTTTCTAGTATGCCCAGTATTTTCATCATCAAATCATATCCTCTACCTTTTGACACTGTGCTTTGCTCGGCACTTGGCTTCTGTGTATCTGTGTTTATTGCCATTTTTGATTTAGTGTAGGATTTGAATAATGACTGCCTACATTTTAAACGATGTCACATTGCACTGTATATTTGCTCAAATTTATGTGTAATCAGTAAACATATGTTTTTGGTGTTTCCTTTCTGTTTCAGAGATGCATGTTGGCTGTAGCTGTTTTCAGAGCCCTTCCATTTTGGTCCTGGGCTGAAGAACCTTAGCTAATTTTAATCAACCCTGAGCTGTCATTTCTGTTCATCACTGTCACATTAGCATCATTCCTGTTCATCAATGTCACATTAGCAGCAAATCTGAACTTGCTGATTAGTAAAGTGGATGGAAATCACAGCTCTGTGTGTGTCCAAATAGCTACTCATCAGCAAGGCTTGTGATGGGGTCTGATGGTTTAATGCAGGCCTTAATCAAGGGCTGAGAAATGTTTTCTCTGTAGTTTAACCCAGTACTATTGAATTACATTAACATGTGTATATGCTCACATACACATACACAGAAGTAGTGTTACATCAGCATTCCAAGTCAGTCAGGCTGACTCAAACAAAGAAAGGAAAGAATAGACTTTGAAGATGGCTTTTCTTGTGATATCAAGTCAGCTGTTTATGTCTGCTGACTTGGGGGGCATTGGGTCACTCATATCCAGCTGAAGAACCGCTTGATTGAAAATATGCTATCTTTGGGGACATAAACTGGGAAACTGTGGGGCAGATGGGATGGATTTTATGTTCAGAGCTGACATTGCCCCAAGTGGTCACTCACTTCTCAGTGGTACTTGCGCAGATGTGTTAACACACATTTGGATTCTTGTGCTTGCAAGGCTCAAGAGTTACAAAGGTGTGGGGGGCCTTATGTGGAGATGAGATGGGGGTCACATTATATAATATCTCTGCTTAAGCACGTGAAACAAGTGTCTTTTGTTTCTCATAAACGACCTTTTTTTTGCATCGGTTAAACTCACACACTGTATTTTGAGTATTCACTGTATAACCTAATGTCTTTGTGTACCTGACTTTTGACATGGCGTTTTTATTTTGGGAGCTAAGTGTCATTCTAACTTCACTGATGAAGTTCTGAGTAGCTAAGTGACTCATCCAGAGTCACACTACCCATACATAAAAGCTGGGCCTTGCATACAAGTCTTTGTGACTCTCCAGGTTTGGTGATTTTGTCTTTTCACCACGTAGCAGCTGCCTTGCTTCTGTAGCTTAACATGATGCCAGAAATTGATGATGAGGTCTGTCTCAGTTTTTCAAAAAATTCCTCATACCTTGATGCTTCCTGTCATATCTAAATGACCATAGCTACTGTGAATCCCGACTTCACTTAGGATAGCGGAAACATTGGGGAAAGCAAGGATGTTACCACAGTTTACACCAACATCTTCTGGGAGGATTGTAGGATTTGCATTCAAACTAATAAGGACAGCATGGGGATCAGGACTCTGGTACTACTTTATGGAAACCAGTTTCATGCATGTTTTTACAGTAGTATCAGTTCTTTTATCTGATTAAAAATTTTACCTTGCAGATTTGTATTTTCATCTGTAGGCTCTAGCCCTGGAACTGTATCTTTGAAGCCTGTTGTCATTTCCTTTCTTCTAAGACTAGTGGGTGGGTGTGTTCACGTATTTCCAGCATGCAGTGTGTTGCTGTTCTAAACTGAATGAACATACTTATTTTCTTCCAAGATTTCCGTTACTCTCCCATTATCTTTTTCTTTTCTGATGGCTCAGATTAATAGAATGCTATCACATTTATTTCTCTTGTTTGTTATGCCAGACTGGGTGTTTTACTTCGCTTCTGTTCTGAGCCCAGTAAGTTTTCCTTTGCGGCAACAGCATCGTGTAATGGGAAGAGTGTGGGCTTTTGAGACAGAGACCTGAATTATGATTCTTGCTCCTCCACTTACTGTTTTTTTTCCAGCCACATTACCCTGATCTGTAATAGTAGGGATTGGTTGGGTTACGGTGAGGATTAAGTAGGGCAACCAAAAAGAAATGGCTGCTGTATTCCCCACTTAGAGTAACTGTATTTCCCTCCTTCCATCTCTCTGTCTCATTCTGTTCACAACCCCAAAGTTTTGGTGATTCTTAAGAGACCACAGTCATCCACTTGGAAGGTTGCTTGGACCATGCTCTGGTCATTGGCATTAGACTAGCAGGGTCATCAGTGTTGTTTCTAACCTGACTTCTCATTTCAGCAAAAACATTCCTGGGTCCAGGGTTCCTCATTCTCCTTTGCCCAGTCACACCTGTTGTCTCCCCTCTTGCCTGTTTTTTCTGAGCTTGTTTCTTTCCTCCTGTCAATTTATTTTAAAACTCTCCTTATTAGGTTGGGAGACTTGCTGCCAAACATCTTTAACTTGGCTGTAGGGGTAGGTGTAGCTTTGAACAACAGGGACTCACCAGTGGGGTAAACAAGATGGAATTTTATTCTTTTCCCACATGCAGTTCTGGTAGTCAGGTCCTCGTATGTGGCCTTGATCCATGACGTCCTCGAGGACCCGGGCTCGCTCTTCTTAATGTTTCGTCATGTGTGTGCTCCATTCCTAGTATCTCTTTGTCCAGGGTGGGTACTTGAACTCTTGCCATCTTATCTACATATTAGTCAGCAACAAGTAGATGGGCAAAGTGGGATGTGCTCGTCTCTCTGGAAGCTGCCCACACCGACTTCCTCTTACACGTCCTTGGCCAGAGCTAGCCATAAGGAAGACTCAGGAAACTAGTATGTTTCAGGCATCCATATGCTGGGAAGGAAGGACTAGAGATTCGAGAGCAAATATCAGCAGTGTCTGCTTGTTGGTTTATGTGAAATGTGCTATCCCCTGAAAGCCTGAGGAAATCAAATCCTTTTCTTTTACACCATTTATATTGCTGCCCAATTATTTCTTGTATCACACTTTATCTTTTTAAGTCCACACTACCTGTAGAAATAGAATATCACCTATGCTCTGTTTTATTCATTTTACCAAGGGGAAATTGTCTCTACTGGTCGGATTCCTTGTTCCCGCGTGAGTCAGCTACCATGATCATCGACTGCACACTTAGCAGTCAAATCTAGCAGAAATCCATGTTGGATTTTTCTCCACATTCCTCTGAAAGTAGTCCAATATGTAGAATTTTAAGATTGCCTTCCACCAAAATAATGGTGGTATAGCACTCTTCCGTTTATTTTTATCAAAGCATCTGTGGAAATATAGTCCATATTTAAGATGTATCAGTAGTCAAGGGTAATTATGAACTGTATTGAAGATGCAGTTGTAAACAGTTTTATGTATCGGTCACAATAGCTCATACACAGTAGTTTACAGATGTTTCCTTTTTTGGTAGCAACAATTACAAGAACCCCTGCTTTTTTCACATTATTTATTGTGACTGAGTGATACATGAGACCATAAAAGTATTTTTATTTTGGTAAGTGAAGTAACTGTTTTCAGAGGTTGGGTAACTTGTCCAAGGTCATATAACTAGTAAGCGGTAGACCTAAGCCTCAAACCTAGATTTTTCTAATCCAAATTCACTTCCTTTTGTACCATCATACATGAGCTGGAAAGTCAGGGCGTTCTTCTACTTACTGCAGACTGAATTCTCAGAATACCCTGTTGCTGCCTTTCCAGAATGGATTGACCATCCTTGATGGGAGAACCATCATTTTTATCAGAATGTTCAGCTGGAGTAGGGTTGGTTCCTTCATTTGCTGTTAAATAGCTTTCTCTTCATCCGTAGCTTAACAAAGATCTCCTTCTTTAAAATCTTTTACCTGTATTCCTTTTTTTTCTTCTAGGATTGAATTTATTATATATTTTAAAATCGTGCCCATGCTCTTAAGGAGCTTAAAACCTCTTTAGGGATACATAATATATGTCTGAGGAAAGGGTCACATTGGCATACCTGTCTCAGTAAAATTGCTGCATGTGTATGTTTTTTTTTCTTTTACTATTCTTTATGCTGCACATTTTTAAATAAACCGATACTGCTCTGTTTCAGAAATGTGTACTTTATTGTCTTTATCTTTTACCCTGATACTCCATACCTGTGGTATGCTTAAGATGCTGCTTTACTCTGTTACATCTAGAAAGAACAATTTTAGATTTATACTCAAACATACTTCATCATCTTACAATTGTAAAAGGTGGAACAGAAGACAGTGGCAGAGTATCCTACCCCTGCACAGAAATGGGGATAGTGTCCTTCTTCCTTCTGTTCTTTTTCAAGTGCCGCGAGGCTTTGATTAGGTAAGAGAATTTTTTTCTTTATTGTCATAAGCTACTATCTGATGCAAATAGTCAACTCAACTGTATCTCATTTGTCCTTCACTTTACCTCTTGGGCTGTATTTTTCCATTTTGCATAATTGCCAATGTGTGAACTTTAAAATGAACTCAAATTATGAACTCAGGAACCAGCTTTCTCTGGCAAGACTGTGACTTCACAGAGTTCTGGATCTCAGTTGCCTTCTGCTCTGTGCTGATGTAAGTGAAGACAGGCTATTTTAGTACCTATTAATCAGGAATAAGAAAAGCCATTTGTCTCAGGCATAGGTTCTCTCGAAAAGCTAACCATAATATCTGTGTAGGTTGTAATGATTTAATAATTTGGAGTTTTTTCTTTTTTGTGTGACTTGGCAGTTTTCAAAGATAGGAAAAGAAATTATATGTTTTTTGTAAGCATGAAAACTTTCCCCGGATCCCATCATGGATATAACCTGAATATTTAGTTGTCCTTCTGGAAGCAGTTCATTGTTCCATGAAACTTCTAAATCCTTAGATCTGAGAATTTGTAGATTTTTTCTCCCAGAAAATTCTAAGGAGGCTTGTTGTAGGGGCACACCTGCTCTGAGGTAATGGGTTCACTGTAGATACTCTCTCAGAATCCCTTCTTGCTTTATGATTCTTTGATAAGCATTCTATAATTCCACTATGTGAAAAAGTCACCACCAGCAACCTCCAAAACCTGGGAGGAATGGTTAGCTATTTCCTGTTGGTAGTTTTGAGTACTTTCAAAGGAAGGCATTAGATAAACATGAGGCATTTTTTGTTATGCCTATTGCCATTACTTGTTATCACTTATGTACCACCTGCCTCACTAATGCAGTTGCTTACAGGAGCTGCAATTTTATTCCTGATGGCCACTTTTTGTCATTATGTAATCTGTGGTAAACCAAATACCATCTAAATGTTGCCTTTGGATTTCTTTTTCTTTAAACTCCAGCCCTAGAATACTGTTTCTGGCCCATTTGTCAGTGAACCCCTAATGGAAATTTCTTAGGAATATATGCTACTTGGTGCCCAGGAAAAGAAAACATATTAAAAACCAGTATAACTCCAACTGATTACCCCATCATAGTTCTTGTTACCTCAGAAAACTATTAAAAGAACATTAATAAGTTTTCCATGCATGGCTTCATTTTTGTAACCAATTGCTAAATTGCTAAGTTGCCTTTATATTTACTTTCAAATTTACAAACATAATTTCCAAATCTGTGGCTTTCATTTGCTAATGCATAGCTCATTGTATATGTGTATGTGTGTGTTTTTCTGGTAAATTGCCATTTCTTCCTTGTTCAAAAGCTTTGGGTCTCTTTTTCTGAACGATTCCTGCCAGCAGTTATCAATTTGTATATTATGGAACAATGTATTGACCTGACAGACTTTGCCAGTTTCACTTGCACAGCTAATAGCTTCCTTTTGGAAAGCAGAGAAAGGCTTTCTTGCAGAAATACATTGATTTATTCTCTGTTTACTTCTCATCAAAAAACTTTTTAAAAACATATTTTGTTTTGAAATTCGGAATCCTTTGATGTGTGGGGTATCTTTACACAATGAATCAAAGCACTTCTTGCTAGTTATTTTTCTTTTTCTGACAATATTAACCAATGTATTTTTAATACAGTTAGGAACATGAAATATTTCACATTACAGTAGGTAACAATACATAAATTCATGGTCCATCTTCTGAATTTTTATGTCTACATGAAATAATTAGGTTTAATTAAGCTAATTATAGTCTTTATTTACTTTTTTTTTCTCATTGGAAATGATTCTCCCTATTTTTTCAAATAATTTGAGAATGTGAACACTACCCAGGAAGCCTAAGTTCGGTATGCCATCTCCGAAAATCTCTGCCAGATGGCACCTGGATTAATTTTTGGTATTTGAATGCCTGTCACTGTTGCCTACTCCATTCTTTAGCACTGGTTAGCATCTCCCTGATACCTATGAAAGGTGTTGGTCATAAACACTTGGGAATAACAATGCATGGTGCCCTATAAATAGTTGCTTTTAGTTGTGAATCATCCATACAGGAATATTTGTACTTTATTTATTTAGTTAGTTATGTTTAAATTCAATTAGTCAATATATAGTACATCATTAGTTTCAGATGTAGAGTTCAGTGATTGATCAGTTGTATACCATACCCAGTGCTCATCACATCACGTGCCCTCCTTAATGCCCATCACCCAGTTGCCCCATCCCACCACCCACCTCCCCTCCAGCAACCCTCAGTTTGTTTCCTACAGTTAAGATTCTCTCATAGTTTGTCTCTCTCTCTAATTATTTCCCATTTCGTTTCCCTCCTTTCCCCTATGATCCTCTGTGCTGTTTCTTCTATTCCACATATGTTTGAAACCATATAATTGTCTTTCTCTGATTGACTTACTTCGTTTAGCATAATACCCTCTAGGTCTATCCATGTCATTGCAAATGGCAAAATTTCATTCTTTTTGATGGCTGCATAATATTCCATTGTATATATATACCACATCTTCTTTATCCATTCATCTGTCAATAGACATCTTGGCTCTTTCCACAGTTTGGCTATTGTGGACATTGCTGCTATAAACATTGGGGTACGTGTGCCCCTTCCGATCATTACATTTGTATCTTTGGGGTAAATACCTAGTAGTGCAATTGCTGGGTCGTAGGGTAGCTCTATTTTTAACTTCTTGAGGAACCTCCATAGTGTTTTCCAGAGTGGCTGAACCAGCTTGCATTCCCACCAACAGTGTAAGAGGGTTCCCCTTTGTGTTAATGTGTATACATATATATACATATGTTTTTCTTTCTTTACAATTTTGGGATCGGATGTCTTCTAACAAACAGACCAAAATACACCCAGGACCCAGTGTGTCACCCTGTTCTGTCTACCTGTTTGATTATATTCTCTCCGCCCCGCCTTTTTCTGGTTTCTGATCTCTTTGATTTGTGTAGTGTGTATTTCGCCAGGGTCATGGTTGATATTTTTATTTCTTTTTTGTTCTCTCGTTCATCTAGTCTTCTCTGGACAAAATGAGCAGAAGGAAAAATTCCCAGGAAAAAGGACAAGAGGCAGTACTCACTGTGAGACTTAATAAATATGGATATTGGTAAAATGTCAGAGCTGAATTCAGAACAATGATTATAAAGATACTAGCTGGGCTTGAATAAAGCAAGGAAGACACTAGAGAATCCCTTTCTGGAGAAATAAAAGAACTGAGATCTAATCAGGTTGAAATCAAAAAGGGTATTGCTGAGATGCAATCAACAATGGAGGCTCTTCCTGCTAGGATAACTGAGGCAGAAGAGAGAATAAGTGACGTAGAAGATAAAATTATGGAGAACAAGGAAACTGAGCAAAAGAGAGATAAATAATTACTGGAACATGAGGGGAGAATTCAAGAGATCAGTAATGCCATAAAGCAAAATAATATTAGAATTATTGGGGTCCCAGAGGAAGTGGAAAGAGAGAGGGGAGCAGAAGGTATATTCAAGCAAATTATAGCTGAGAACTTCTCTAATCTGGGGAGGGAAACAGGCATTCAATCAAGTCCAGGAGGTACAGAGAAGCCCCCCTCAAAATCAATAAAAATAGATCAACACTGGGACGTATAATAGTGAAGCTTGCAAATTTCAGAGATAAAGAGAAATCCTGAAAGCAGCATGGGACAAGAAGTCCTTAACTTACAAGGGTAGGAACATTAGACTGGCAGCATACCTATCCACAGAGACCTGGCAGGTCAGAAAGGGCTGGCATGGTATATTCAGGGTACTAAATGAGGAAAACATGCAGCCAAGAATACTTTATCCAGCAAGGCTGTCTTTCAGAATAGAAGGAGCTATAAAGAACTTCCAGGATAAACAGAAACTAAAAGAATTTGTAATTGCTAAACCAGCCCTACAAAAATATTAAAGGGGATCCTGTAAACAAAGAGAGAGCCCCAAAGTAACACAAACCAGAAAGGAACAGAGACAGTACACAGAAACCGTGATTTTACAGGTAATACAATGGCACTAAATTCATACCTTTCAGTGGTTACTCTGAATGTAAATGGGCTAAATGCTCCAGTCAAAAGACACAGAGTATCAGAGTGGATAAAAAAGCAAGACCCATTGATATGCTATCTGCAAGAGACTCATTTTAGACCCAGAGACCCCTCCAGACTGAAAGTGAGGGGGTGGAGAACCATTTATCATGCTAATGGACATCAAAAGAAGGCTGGGGTTGCAATCCTTATATCAGACAAGTTAGATTTTAAACCAAAGACTGTATTAAGGGATGAAGAGGGACACTATATCATAATAAAGTTGTCTTATCCAACAAGAAGATCTAAAAATTGTAAATACTTATGCCCCTAACGTGGGAGCAGCCAACTATATCAACCAATTAATAACAAAATTAAAGAAACACATTGATAATTAAACAATAATACTAGGGGACTTTAACACCCCACTCACAGCAATGGACAGATCGTCTAAGCAGAGAATCAGTAAGGAAACAAGGACTTTGAATGACACACTGGATCTGACGGACTTCACAGATATATTCAGAGCATTTCATCCTAACGCAACAGAACACAATCTTAAGTTCACATGGGACATTCTCTAGAATAGATCACATACTGGGTCACAATCAGGTGTCAACTGGTACCAAAAGATTGGGATCATTCCCTGCATATTTTCAGACCACAATGCTTTGAAACTTGAACTCAGTCACAAGAGGAAATTTGGCAGGAATTCAAATACTTGGAGGAACATTTGTATTTTTTTTAAAGATTTTATTTATTTATTTGACAGAGAGAGACACAGAGAGAGAGGGAACACAAGCAGGGGTAGTGGGAGAGGGAGAAGCAGGCTTCCCGCCGAGCAGGGAGCCCGATGCGGGGCTTGATCCCAGGACCCCGGGATCATGACCTGAGCCAAAGGCAGATGCTTTAAGGACTGAGCCACCCAGGCACCCCGGAACATTTGCATTTTAAAGAAAAATCTTATCTGTGGACTTCTCTGTGGTCTTTACTTGGTGGATATTTTAGCAATATGATAAAGTAAAAAAAAAATCTAGGCAGTGTCGGGAGTAATTTGGAGGAAAAGAAGTTTTGTCACGACACTATATTTGCATCATGTGAGGGGTTACCTTACCAGTGATGGAAGCAGAGGCTTAATTCTCTCTTCCGGTAGTTATGCACTTTTGATTCTTGATTCTGCCTTTTTTGTTGTTGTTGTTTTGCTTTGTTTTTTTAAGCATACAGCGTAATTCCGTTTTATAAACTTATTTTTAAAAAAGACAGTTATCATATGGTTTCACTTATATGTGGAACATAATAGCATGGAGGACATTAGGAGATGAACCATGAGAGACTATGGACTCTGGGAAACAAACAGGGTTTCAGAGGGGAGGGGGGTGGGGGAGATGGGTTAGCCTGGTGATGGGTATTAAGGAGGGCACGTATTGCAATGAGCACTGGGTGTTATACACAAACAATGAATCATGGAATACTACATCAAAAACTAATGAAGTACTGTATGGTGACTAACAAAGCATAATAAAAAAATAAAAATTGTTTTGAAATAATACGTCACTTAGAGAATGCCCATTTTTTCGTTTAAGTTGTGATATCATTGACTATCGTTGACATATAACATTAAGTTTAAAGTGTCCAACATGTTGATTTGATATATGTTGTCTAGCAATAACCATTGTGATATTAGCTTATACCTCTGTCACATAACATAATTGTAATTTCTTTTTGTGTGTGTGTGTGTCGTGAGGACAATTAAGATCTAGGCTCTTAGTACCTTTGAAGTTTATAATACATTATTGTTGACTGTAACCACTATACTGTGCGTTAGGTCTCCAGGACTTATTTATCTACTAGTTGCAAGTTTGTACCCTTGAACATCATCTTCCAGTTTTCCCATCACCCTAGCCCTTAGTAACCACCATTCTACTCAATGTTTTTACAAGTTCAGCTTTTTTAGATTCTACATATAAATGATATTATATAGTATTTGTTTTTTTACTGTCTGGCTTATCTCACTTAGCCTAATACTCCTAGGGTTCATTCATGTTGTCACAAATGGCAGAATGTCCTTCCCTCTCCCGGTTGAATGATATTTCATTGTGTGTGTGTGTATATATATATATATGTATATATATATATATACACACTGCATCATTATCCTTTCATCCATTGTTGGACACAGGTTGTTTCCATGTTTCAGCTGTTGTGAATAATGCTGTAATAAATGTGGGAATGCAGGTATCTCTTTGATATCCTGTTTTCATTTCCTTTGGATATATGCCCAGAAGTGGAATTGTTGGATCATATGATAGTTCTATTTTTAATTTTTTGAGGAACCTCCATACTGTTTTCCATAGTATTTACACTAATCTACATTACCACCAATGGTATACAAGTGTTCTCTCATCTCCACATCCTGGCTAACACTTGTTATCTCTTGTCTTCTTGATGATACAGAGAGAATGCCTATTTAAAAGTATTCACAAATGATTTGAAATAGTTTCAGACTGATTTAGTGAATGGCATTAACTTTATATTTGCTTATCAGTACCAGTTTTATTTTTCTTTGTGTTAAGGAAAATTTGAATTGTTCTTTTCAAGCTTGTTGATGGATTCAGAATTAAAATTAGAGATTAAAAGTATTAATAAGTATATTTAGACTGGAAATATGTCAGTTGAGAGCTGTAAGATGACCACAGTTGTCAAAATAAATTTTTGCTCATTTTCATTAGACCACAAATCTAATAGCATGAGTGTTTTGGGAAACTTGAGTTTTTTAGATTTGTCCCTGAACTCTTGGTTGGCTTTGCAGTTTAGTTTTTGATATTTAGTTCCCTTTGGTAATGATTTAAGAAGGCAATCAGGTTTTTTATAACTCTTCCAAAACTGCCTTTGTATGTAAATTGAGTATCCCAATATAATCTCTCTACAGCCTAAGATTTTTCTCTAAGACAGGTTTTCATGTTTCTGTTTAATTTACTATTTCTGTTTGTTTCATTATTTCTTGGGAATTTCAGTGGATTACTTTGAGTACCCAGATATAATTTAATTAATTCTATTCACTCCACCCAAGCTGTTGTTCAGTTGATATTTCCCAGTGTTGAGTTTCAAAGGAGTATTTTTATACTTTGAATATTTAGGGGCGCCTGGGTGGTGCAGTCAGTTAAGCATCTGACTCTTGGTTTCGGCTCAGGTCATGATCTCAGGGTTGTGGGGTCAAGCCCCTGGGGGGCTCCCTGCTCAGTGGGGAGTCTGCTTCAGGATTCTTTCCCTCTGCCCCTCCCCCTTTGCATGCGTGCACCCATGTGCGTGAGCATGGGTGTGTGTGCACGTGCGCTTTCTCTCTTTCTCTGCCTCAGATAAATAAATAAATCTTTAAAAAAACACATCTAATGGTTATACTGTGGGCAAATTCCTTTCTTCATTTTACCCGATTCTTTAATTCCATTTTTTGCTTGAGTTGCTCAGCTTGGCCCATCCTTCCGACAATAAGCTTTCATATATTTAATAACTGTTATTAGGTTATCCTTATGCTGTCTTTTTTTCAGCTACAATAATCGCAGTTTCTTTAAGCTTTATTTCTATCCAGCTTTTATCAGGCTTTAATAATTTTAGTGGCTTATTCTAGGTCTTCTTTAGAAAACAGTAGTATGAGATTATCAAATGAGCTTACTGGTGGAAGTGTGCTTGTCGTTTATCCTCTGTATCAGTCAAATTCTTGGAGATCTTCAAACTGAAGCCTCCATGGGAACATTTATTATTTGTTCAAATATAGCCTTAAAAATCGACTTTGCAATCATACTGAGTCATCTTGACAGTGCTGTGAGTGACAGAAACTAATCTTATCTGCTGGCTAGCATTTTAGAAATGATAAATGGACGCTCAGTCTTTGGTTAGCTTATAAATGAAATTAGGTTTATCTTATTTCTCCAAGAAATAGCATTACTTAGAAAATTTTGAATTATACTTTTCTGAATGAAGTTAAATAGTAAAGGCTAGGGGCTACATTTTGATTATTATTATATACATACATTTTTTTGCCTGGCTTTTAGCACCAAGTAATGGTGCTTTGGGAAAATGAAAGTGTTAAGAACTCAGCATATATTTCCCGAAGAGAACAAAAGATTCCCCATCATCTCTGCTTGCAACCTAACTTGAAAATTGTACTCAAATAGACTGAAATAAGATAAATTTTTACCAGGTATTTGTGCCTTTTTTTTTTCCAGATCTAAAATAAATTTTTAAATCTTGATAATCTCAGCATGTGGAGGACTAATGTTTTGTCTGTCTTCCTTCTAGTCCTCTAATCATTTAAAGATCAAGTTAAATTGAAATCTAGTCCAATTCCTGCTGGTAAAGTGACTTTTATAGTAACTTCCGCCATTCATTTGTTTTCCCAGTAGGAAACTGATTTACCTTACTTCTCCATGTGGTTCTGATACCTTTGTTTTGAAATTGTCTTTTCTTTGTCAGTCAGGATCAAGGACTTCAGAACCCATTTTACCAACTCCTAGAACAGATTAAATTAGGTCACTTCACAGTGTCTGATGCCTTTTTCTTCTGCATTTTAACTGAAATTTCAGAACCTCAACACTGTCATTTTTTTCCCCCTTTCCTCTATTCTTGTTCTCCAAGACCATGCTAATAAGTTTGTTAGATGGTATTTTGTCAAATTTGAGGTTTAGCCAAATCAAGGGAATTAAAGCAGTAACCTTTTATGTTCTGTTTCTAAAGCAACAGGATATTGATGTGCTGGGTTGATTGGCTGCGGAAAAAAAACCTTGTTATCTTCCATTTGTAGATTTTCTTCCTTCTTTTTTCCTGGTCAGCATGCTTCAGAGCTTTGTATCTCAGACATGAAATATGAGAGAGATAAGGCTTGAATGAGTAGGAGGATAACTCTTCACCTTTTGTTCTAATTATTTTGTTTTTTTAATTCCATTTCACTTGAGGTTTTTAAAAGCCAAGGGGTCTGTGGATATGCTTGGTGGTTGAAAATTTGCAAGGGATAAAAAGTTACTTTTTTTTTTTTTTTTTTTTTTGCTTGTGTGGTAGTTATTTTCTCCTCCAAATTCTCCTAAATGAGATATTTTACCCCTCCAACACATTAGGCTCAAGACTCTTGCTTTATGGAGAAAAAGTATAGCAATGCCTCATTTGTTAATATCATTAGAAACGAATTGTCTCTCAAAGTTAATTTTCCAGATAACTAAATCTTACCACTGGGAATCACATTGGTGTTCAGTGGACACGGTATGGGCTTTTGAGTCAAATCCAAGTAAGAATCCTAGCTTCACCGATTTTTTTAGAGGTTGAACTAGTTGTCGAACCTCTCTGACCCTCAATGTCCTCTTTTCTAAAGATGAGCTTGTAATAATACCCACTTCAGTGGTTCATTCTGAGGATTAAACCTGTGTGAAATACCTAGAATAGCACTTGATACCAGAGAGCCATTGGGTTCTTTCTTCTTTCCTATTGAATATTATAACTTGATTTGACTTACCTTTTTCTGATTTCTTCACATTCTTATGGTCCCCAAAACATTTAGATTTTACATTCAAATAGTTTACTTGTCTTTCCTTTGCTACAGGTTCCCAGTTCAGATTCTTTTCATCACTCACTTGAACTCTTTTCAATGTTAAAGGATTTAAAAAGCCATCTAGTTTGACTATTCTCCTAATACTTGAATTTACTCTGTATTACTTCTTCTGTTGGTTTTCCAGTTTATATCAATGCTTAAGCCTACTGGTCCTAGCTTGGGCCCAGCTAGCTTCAGAGATCCAGCTCATTTCAGCCTCCCATGGCAGCTCCTGAGATTCATGAAGGTGACCAGCATGTTCCCACTGAGCCTTTTCTTTTCCAGATGAAAACACTCGGTACCTAGTTTATATTTCTGGGTCTCCAGTGCTCTTGACATTCTGATTGATATTCTTGATAGTTTCAGTTGGTTCAAATCCCTCATAGAAAATGGATACTCATTACAGACATGATTTGACCTGTCCAGAGGAGAACTGGATGATTTACTTATCTTGTTCTAGAAACTGTACATCTGTTAGTTAATCTGATACCACCCTAGATATATCTTATCGCTAGTTACTCTTTTGATTCATACTGACTTTTAAAGGGTCTTCATTGATGCTGTTTTAAAGCTAGATTTGTTCATTTTATTTTTAAGGTTAGGTTTATTGAGATTTAATTTACATAAAGTAAAATTCAGTCTTTTTAGGAGACAACTTGATGAGTTTTGACAAATGCATACAGTCATGTAACCATCACCACAACTGATAGCTAGAACATTTTCCTCATCCCCAAAAGTGCCCTAGTAGAGCCCCTTTATAGTCATTCTCTTTCCTTATCCCCAGCCTCTGGCATCTTTCCTGTCCCTGTAAGTTTGCCTTTTCTAGATACTTTTGTATTCTTACATGGCTGATTTTTCTGCTTTATTATAGATCTTGATCTTTATGCTTTTAAATTTTCTTCATCTTAGCTTGGATGCATAGATAGCTCTAGATTGTCATGATCTCCTGGAATCTTAATTGTTTTTTCTTGTCTTCCCAGTCTCATGGCATGCATGAACTTGATAGGCATTTGGCTGTATTTTTCACCCACACTGTGGAAAAGTCAAAGGTTGACCGGAGATGAGCAAAGAATGGAACCTTTGTTTGATACTACAGAACATCATCTAAGTTGACATTTATTTACTTATCAGTCTTCTTTTGTGTTGTACTTTTATCTGTCCAAGAACATTACTCTGCTTCTATTTACACATCTGTTTTAACTGAGGACAACACAAGAAACTTTGGCAGGTGGAAGTCTGGAGCACAGTTTTCATCCTGCATTTCCATTACATAATAGTCTAACCTTTTCTGCCCACTGGTGTGACTTTGAAACTATCATATGGTACATTGTTTATCAAAACCTATTTCTCTCTGTCATTTCTGTTCCCTGACAGCTTTATTCTTTTTTAAGATTTTATTTATTTGATAGAAACAGAGAGAGAGCACAAGCACCCGAGTAGGGGGAGAGGCAAAGGGAGAAGCCGACTCTCTGCTGAGCAGGGAGCCCAATGTGGGGCTCCATCTCAGGATCCTGGGATCATGACCTGAGTGGAAGGCAGACACTTAACCGACTAAGCCACCCAGGCTCCCTGTCCCTGACAGCTTTAAATTTGAAATGTGTATATATGCCTAATACTTAACATTAACCATAAGAGGTAAGAACCCAATGAATTTTGTTTCTCAACTGATTTTTTTCTTACAAATCAAAATTTTTGTGAAGCATGTTGTAAGACGCTTCTGTATTTGAATTGAAGCCATGGTTTTTGTTATGAAACTCTTGTCACTTTCTTTAAGGTATTACACAACCCTACAGTGGTAGGGAAGAAATGTTATGCTGTAAACGATTTATATTGTCCGAAAAAGCTCTGTGTGGGCAGCTACCATGTCTCCCTTGTTGCCCTCTGATGCCAGCCTCAAGCAGAATGCCAGACACACAGTAGGTACTCTCTGTGAAAGATCTTGACTGCAGCCCTTCCATAACAGAGTGTACTGTGTTCAGTTATATTCAGTACCACACCCTGATTACGCTTGTTTTGTTATATACAGTTATAGTTGTCATTTACAATAACTGTTATTTTTCCAGCATGAATGTAAGTAATAAAAGTTTTTAAAAAAATAGAGCTCCTTGGTTAAGACTGTGAAATCTCTATCTCTGAGCAATTTCTGGTATTTAATGATATCAGCTTTTGTTTAAGAGTAATGGCCTTCCTGTTATTACCACCAACATCATTAATATAAGGCTTTTTATATTGTAGCATCCATTTTTATGAAATTAAAAAAGCATACGCATTCAAATTTAGCTGAGCTAGAACTGGATGAGTGTTGTCCACTGTCCCCTAACCCTACAAATTAGGAAATGGTGCTAACTTTCAAATTACTACCCGTGATGATCTTTTTGAGGTGTCAACTTGATTAGGGTACAGTTCCTAGTTAATTCAATAAAACACTAATCTAGCAGTTGCTATGAAGATATTTTGGGACTATGATTCAAGTCAATAATCAGTTGACTTTAAATGTGGGAGATTCTAGATAATATGAGTGGGCCTGATTGCAGTAAAAGGCCTTAAAAGCAGAGCTGCCCCTTCTTTGAAGAAGAAATTCTGTCCGTGGACAACAACTTCAGGTCGGGCCTGAGAGGTAGCTCCTGTCCTTCTCTGAGAGCCTGCCCTTTGGGTTTCAGACTTGCTTAGCCAGCCCCCGATTACTGCCTTGTAATCTCTTCACCTTTATCTCCTGCTGGTGCTTTCCTCTGGTTGAACCATGACTGATGAATTACCCCTCCGAGAGGCAGTTTCTGATAATCTTCTAATGACAAGTGTGATGCAAAGCGTGGTTCCTACTACGTCAGTCGGTTGCTGCGTGAGTCTTGGTAGGTGAGAGGTGCTTCCATTTTGCGTACCTTTTTCAGAAACATAGCTTCTGTCAGCCGCGCTGCTCTAGCTACTCACTGCTTTGACATTTGATTCCCCGCCCCGCCCAAGGTTTCTCTTCGGAAAGAAAGTTTCATCTTGTGATTTTTTTGGGCTAAAGTATAGGGAGATAATGTTTTTGTAATTTTAGTTGTTTTGAAGTTGCTCTGTTTACTTTTTTGGAAGGAGGAAAGTAACTGCTGTGCATTTTGATTTACTGCATTGAGTAGTTAAGACATAGAATATGTTAGCATAAGGTTGAAAATGTGAATGTTCTAGAGCACCAGTGCAGAGGATTGATACAGACAGGACGTCAGTTATTCGGAAGATACATTCCAGGATTCTGTCACATGCTGATAAAGTGCCAAAGCATATGGATCTCCATATGGTGTTTCTTTTGGGGTCCTTACCACCTGTAATCTAGCTGAATTTCATTCATTTAAATTTGTCCACGAGGTAAGGAAACTAAATATGGAAATGGAGATAATGTGCTTGTGTTAAGACGCTGAAGTTGGGGCTGAGTTACTGTTATTATGGTAATTACCAAGAAAAGAAATAATTCATTAAGTGAGTGCATTAGTGCTCTGGCAGTTGTGTTTCTATTACCTCATTAACAGCGGGGAGCAGTGTATCCATTTCTGACTTGCGGAGTGGAGAGGGAAATTATTTTATTTTATAGAGTCTTTGTGAGAAGACAGAGGTAGATCATTTCGGACATCTTTAAACATAATAATAATGAATTTAAGCATGCTTTCATGGTTCAGGAATAATGGTATTGTGAATGGCATTTGGCATTTTGATTGAATATAAAAAGTAATAAAACTAGTTGCATTCTGACTTCATGATACTGCATTTGTTTTATATCATTAAGAATCTTTGATTTCAAAAATGAAAAAAAGAATGGCTCCCATTGAACTTGGTTTTTCAGACCTCATAAAAATGCTATTCTAAGATCCAGACAGAGTTATTGGGTTATGTGTCAGCTAGCATTGTTTTACATTGCATCTGAAATGTTTTAGCTTCTCTTCGAAGCAGGTGTTTTAATAGACAGGGCAGAACTCACTGAAGATGTCTGTGTTACTGTTGTCTTGTAAAAACAAAAAGGTACTTCTTGTTTACGGTTTAGGACACATCTAAGACTTTTATCTGGGGTTATTTTATTGATACCCACATGGTAGGGAAATTGTGGCATAATTATTCATATTTGAAGTTATTTCAAAAGCCAGATACACTAGGAATTACCTCTTTTCCACCACAGCCACCCCCGGGAGCATTTGGCAAATTGAATAGTTATTGCTGAGACTCGATAGTGACTTGGAATGGGCTTGGAGGGAGGGATATCTCCAGTTGGGACTGGCGATGGAACCGATCATATGCATCTAATCAACACAATCAGCCCAATCAGACCACATGAATGTATCCGCCACGTTATTCATAGCACCTGGCACAGTGTCTGGTGCAAAGTACTAAACATATTTTCTTGATAGTAAAACATATTTTTTTCGGATTTAGGCATTTATGAAATCAAGGCACATCTTATTATTATGTCGTATTTCTCTTCTTCAAAAATTAAAGCTTTGAACAAAATATGTTTGAGATAACAAAGGAAGGAACAGAATGTACCCTTCCTCATGTATGATCTGTTTGCTTTCTTTGTATAGTTGAAGGATCCTGGGTTGACATGCACTGAGCTCTGATACTCCCCTTGCCATTTACTAGTGGGCAGGTGGCATTGGGCAGGGCTCAGGCACTGATTCTTTATTGATAAGATAGGGACAGTATTATATACCCTACTTACTTTACAGGATAATTATGAGAATCAAATACGATAATGGATATAAAGTGTTTTATAAAGTATGATATACATGTAAGAGATACTACTACATCACAGTGTGTCTGTACTTTATTTTTTCTCATTCCCACTGCCCCAATTAATTCAGGCCTTTTGCTACCTCACACTTGGATTTTGTCTGTCTTCTACTAAAGAAATGCCTTATCTCTGGCTTTTATGGAATGTATTGAGTCGTCCTCAAATAATAGTCCAAATACATTGCTTTCCTTTTCAAGACTTCATTATGCCTTGTACTTCTTCCTCCCGGACCACTCCCTGACCTGCTTACTATCCCCTCCACCTCTGGTACCTTCGCATGTGCTGTGAGATCTCCCTAGGATCCTTTCTCCCTTCGAAACTTACTTCATATCCACTCAATAAAGTCTGTCTTTCCAAGTCCATCTCAAATATGATTTTCTGCCTGTAAGTATCTTTCTCACTTTACCAGACCCAAATTTTCTTTTATAGGCATGGAGTAGATAATGGGAACCAGGAATAAGGGATGACAGCCAGGGGAAGTCAGTAGGACCCAGTTTGATTTTCCGTGTTCCTGACACGGTGAGAGGTGATCACAGGGTTTATTTTGCCATTGGGAAATTGAAAGCTGTGGTAGCATGTCACCACCAGTGCCTCCTGCCCCCCGCCTGTGTTTATGGTGCTTCAGCTTTGTTTTACCTAATGAGTAGATCTTATGTAGATCTATAAGTAGTCCTATTTTATAAGATATATATAATACAAATTTTAAATCTTACAATGTAAATTCCTTAGGAAATGCGCTGTTCAGAGGTGAGCTACTTTGAAAGTGAAAATTCAGTTGTACGATGAAAACTTCAGTGTGTCTGTTAGACAAATTTAGAGATCTGAATGTCAACTTTTCTTAAGTCATGCTTTATCCCATGTTAGCGTTAATGTCTGTAGGAATGCGGCCCAGGCCTATTCCTGAGAACTATAAAACCTAATAGATGTTACTACCATAGGTTGATCAGATTTTAAACTTTAGCTTTCAGTAGTTAAATACTGTTCTCTAGAAGTCTTTATTGTTAATAAGGTTTGAGTAAAGAATCTTGAAATATGTTTAAATTCTAGGTTCCTAAACTTGCTGCACCAAAAATGGAGTTGTTATAATTTTTGTCAGTTTCAAAATAAATTGATCTCTGGTAGAGAAGTTCATTGCTTCTGTCCTTCAACCTTCAGCCAGTACCAGGGTGCTATCTCTGGCACTCTGCCTGATCTGTGCTTCAAAATACAACCAAATAGACTTTTCTCTGATAAAATTACCATGAATCATAATCCTGATCACAGAGCACTTTTCCTCAATAGAGCCCTACCTGACCTCTTAGGGTTTAGTGTCTTCTCTTTCGTGTTTCAGTAGTTCCTTATATATTAATGACCATCACATTGTCTTACAATTTTTTATTTATGCATTTGTCTCCCCAACTTGACTGGGAGATCCTTATGGGCAAGAATCCTATCTTACTAATTTTTTAATCACCCTGTGCCTTGCAACTTATGTGCAGTCAATGTTTATGGAATCAAAAGATGGATTAACTGAGAATAAACTGGTGGTTGCCAGAGGGGAGGTGGTGGGGGATGGGTAAATAAAGGGGGATTAAGAGTATACTTATCTTGATGAGCACTGAGAAATGTATAGAATTGTTGAATCATTATATTATACACCTAAAAGTAGTGTAACACTGTATGTTAATTATACTTCAATTTAAAAAAGATAGATTAACAAGCATGAGATTCTTCGTCTTCTAGTTCCCCTTAGGTATGGCAATATGTCATAAAATACATAGAAACCTCCAAGACATTGCTATAGATGGAAACTATTTGGGCAAGCAGTGGATTAGAAGTTATTGGAAAATTGAATCTAGCCTGTAATGCCCCTGGGGTATGGATTAATTCCTTTAACACAGAATGGCCTGGGCAAGTTATTTATCTAAATAACAATGAACAAATATTTATTGAGCCTAGGGAAATGTGGAGATTTGGCTATTGGGAAATGTGGAGATTTGGTATCTAGATAGATGGAAAAGTAGCAATAATTAAAATATCTTTTTTTCTTTGCTGGCCACTGAGGGTGTTGTGGTTAAGAAGGTAGTCCATTAGCTATGTGTTAACTGTTTTCTCAGGCAAGACGTTTCATGTTTCATCCTCAAAGATAACCTATAATTTAATTTCTTAAGGTACATTTATTTCTTCACAATAGTAGGGGTTTTTTTTTTTTTTTTTTTGGTAATACCTATATGCCCCTATTTTTATTTTATTTTTTAAATAAAATTTACAGACATGAACTTTGTTTTTCTGTGAACCAGGTTCATATTCAGAAGCCCTGGGGTCACTTGAAATACATATAGAAAGAACCCAGACTTTAGAATCAGACTGCCGGATTTAAATTTAAGTTTTGTCTTTGCTCCTTCAGCTGCATGAGTTTAGACAAGTTTACTTTAGCATCGCTTAGCTGTTGGGTCATCTACAAAAATATAAGGACAACAGTTGTACCTACCTCCTAGGGTAATTCTGAGGATAAATAGATAATGCACCTAAGACTGTCACCAATGGCCATTAGCTATGATAACATACTCTCAAAATGCAACAGTTTCGAAGTAAAAGTAATAGCGTGACACTTTCTACATAGCTGGCAAAATGCAGTTTTTTAATTTTCAAAATGTTGACTGTTTCACCTTCTATACATAAGCACATAGGGTACTTATGCCTCGATGACAGAATTAGCCAGGCACATTCGGTTGTTTCTGATAGAAATGGGCTGTGTGCTTCGCTGAGAGATTGGAACCACTTGAGGGGACTTTCCATCCACTGACTTAATTTCTCCTGTCAGTTGCTGCCCACAGTGACATTGTTACAGTGTAGCTTGGCACCTGAACTCTTTGTCACCAGACATGTTCCTAATGGATTGCTGTAACTGTCATGAAATCCAGTCTTGCTGAATCACTAAACCTGCTTTCTC
The DNA here is from genome assembly GCF_009762305.2 of Zalophus californianus. Lineage (NCBI taxonomy): Eukaryota > Metazoa > Chordata > Mammalia > Carnivora > Otariidae > Zalophus > Zalophus californianus. The sequence continues at coordinate 87,067,113 of NC_045606.1, forward strand.
CTAGAAGGCTCTTTATTGGGAGCTGACGGATCACCTCTCCAGAGCCTTCAGACGTCCTGGCTCTCTAATTCTTCTCCATAACGAGTTTTGTGCTGCATGATAAAATATTCATGTTAAAATAGGTTCTAAAATAATTATCTGCAGCCAGCAGTTGCCACTGCAGTCATTTGCTGTTAGCTTGGCTCAAGTTAAGGGCTTGTATTTCAGTACAAATAGTCCCTTCTGGCTATTTCCTGTCGCTGATTCTTAGCCTAAATGGAGTTTCCATACCTATCTAGAGTTAATTCTTATTTTGAGAGGAGATTCTTGCCCGACTTTTCCCATCTCATTTTGTTAAGATGAGCTTGGTTTCAGTGTCCAGTTCTTTATTGTTCCCCTCCATCTTCAGTTCCTATGTCACTGCCAAAGTCATGACTCCCACACTGGCCAGAGAGAAAAAGTAGTCAGGTTCCAGCTTTATGTTTCATAGAATATCCATATCACATTTTTAAGTACGGATAAGTACCACGCTAAGGATGGATTTTGGTGTTTCAGATAAGCATTTCTGCTTAGATGGCAGAGACCTACAGAAGGAGTCTTAAAGGAGAATTAACCAGTTTGGGAGGAATTATGGGGCTGGATGTGAGGAAAAGAAGACCCTAACGGAGTGTTTTTGGCGGGTATTGGTGGAAACAATAAATGAAATGCTGAAACAGTGGGTGGATTCAACAATGGAGGACTAAGGACTTGGTCTCCGGGTAATCCACAGTGTTGTAGAAGTGAAAAGAGAAGAAGCCAAGCAAGCAAGGGAACCTTGCCCATATCCAAAGTCTGGGTTGGGTTTCCTGACCAGGTCTTTCATTGACCCTTTCTGCCCCCATGTGTTTCAGTAGTGAGTGAGCATGAATGGAGCTCAGTCGGAGAGAGAAATTCCGTTGTTAGGTAGAGGGTGGGCTTTCTTTGGAGTCTTGAGTGCCTCTCACCTCAGCATCATCTTGGCCATTGAGCTCTTCAGAAAACAGCAGCTAACCCAGAGCAGTTAACTAGGGTGTTGGACCAGGAGATGCCCATCCTCCCTTCAACATAAAAAATACAGCTTTTATTCAACCCCTTTTGCTTAGAATGTTGTAGGTATCACACTCTTTTAAATACCACCTGGCCTCCTCTCCTCCTCCCCAAGTAAAGCAAACAAAAATCGGAAGCTGCATATTGATTCTCTGCCAGTTAATTGATATATGCCATATGCATTCTATAAATGGCCTATGGATTTCATGAGCCCAGTGTTAGTGATTCAAGTTTTAAAATCAAAGCCTTCCATTTTTCATGAGCTTTTAAAAAAATTAGAATTTTATTTTGCATAAACAGTTACTAGATTCATACCCTTAGAACCTGTCAGGATGTTGAGATACAGGTGTGTGGTGCATAAAACGTGCATAATTCTTACGGAGCTCTGAATAGTAAAGAAAATTCTCCTGATACTAACTGCCCAAATCCAGCAGTCCATTTTTCATTGTACTTAAAAGAGCACAAGCATGGGGAATTAGTATGCTAAGTGTTTTCCCCTCACGCGTTGTTTCTGACCTATGTCATATGTTTGTTAATTCATCTGCTTTTTATTCCTTGATCAAAGCCTGTTAAAACACCCATGGTGAGATGCTTCCTGAAAGGAAATGTTAGCTGACATTTTGGTTTTCTTCTTTCTTTTTTTAGTAAAAACATTTTTGTCCTGGAATCTGTTATGAATGTGATTCCCAGGAAATGTGTGAAAGGGAAATCTAATAACAGTGCTACAATTGTGGCTTCTTAGAGTTCAGGTATAACTTGAAATTAAGAGTTATCGCGTATTTTATTTTACATTCATTTTTTAGTTATAACTTCATAATAATTTCTTCACTTAAGTGTATGAATAATAGTTTCTTTTAAGTTCATAAAATACCTGAGGCATTTTTGGGTGGGTCTCTAGGCATTAACTATTTTAATAGGAAAAATGTGTTTAAGCTAACACCTCCCTGCTTCTAATATTAGAACAGTAATTTCGGAAACGACAAATGTTACACATATTCTTTAAATCTCTTCCTATTCTCTTTTTTTAGTTTTAAAAGAATTAATATTTTTGTTTTTCTGATAGTCCCCGTAGACATAGATGTATTCACCGAAGAGAGAAAAGATGTAAATTGTATTTAATGGAATCCTGATCATTTAAGATGCCTGAGAGTTAATGCTGTTGATACTTCTTCAAATCATCTAATAAGCTTTCAGTTGCTCAGAAGGAGAATGATAACTGGTGGCCTCTTAGAGAAGCATGAAGGGCAGAAGAAGGAAACTCTGTACCCAGCCAGGGGACCTCTGGGGATCCCATATGACTCACCACATTAGCCCTCTTTACTAGTTGAAGACTGAAGGGCATATGAGGAGAAATTTATGAGAATATATAGTAATTATGTAAAATGCTTATCTGATTTTAAGCAGTTCAACCAATTACCCCCAACTTAGGTTTGCATTTGATTCCCAGACTTTCCTGTAATCCTGCCATTAGAGATACCTCTTTACATTGAGGTACATGATGGGGCTGCATCTTCTGTAGGGGTTGAATTTTAGGATACAACAGAATGGCACTTGTATTAGGAATGCATTCAATTTTAAGTAACAGGAAACCCAGTAACAGTAGGAGTTTATTATTGTTCGCATAAAAGGTCTGAAATAGGCAGTTGGTTCAGTGACTCAAGGAGATCAGCGCTAATTCTGTATAGTTCTTTTGGCTTTTCTCTGGTGTCCATAAGATGGCCACTGCAGCAGTCATTATATTCATGTTTGAGGCAAAAGGGTAAGGGATGGGATGTGTCAGTTTGTTCCCTTGTTGTCAGAAAAAGGAAAGCTTTTTCAGATCACCTGGGCTTATTTCTGATCACTTGACCTCTCCTCCCCTCTCCTCTGTGCAGACAAGGTTGACAAAAGCCAGCATTTGGCATTTTAGTCCCTGTCATGGTAAGTGAGGTTGGCTTGGCCTTGGATAACCAGTGAACACTCTCTGTCTTTGCAAATAAGGTGAAAGTCACCATTGGAAATATTTTAAATGGTACAAACCCAGTTTTGTGCCAAAGGTGATTAGGTTCCTCTGTATCTTCTTAAACCAGTATTTCCCTATACCCTTTAATTAATTAAGTCTTCATTTTTTTTTCCCCTCAAGGGTTTTGAAGAAGCCATTCCTCCCTACTTGGCTACCACCTATACAGTGCATGACAGGGCCCTGGAAACCCTAGAAGTAATGTACACTTGGTTGCCATCAGTTTTAAATGCCATTCATTCCTTGACTCATTAAGACTTGATTGCCTTGGCCATTCCTCATTAGTTGGAGTGGTGACTCTCCCCGTGTTTGTTCATTTGCTAATTTTTAGTGTTAAAAAGTAGTTGAACTTCTGTGAAGGGTGCTTTTGGTCTCAGTCGGTTCTGCTTGTCTGCTCCAGGCTGCCCAGGCCCAGGGGGTTGGTTTCTGCTGCCATGATAGAGAAGGCAGCGAGACAAGTTTCCCTGGGCCACGCCTGACCTCTGGATTAGACTCCCAGTGCTCTTCTGACTCTTGGGTTCTGCTTTACTGGATTCCTCGGCCTCCTGAAATGGCAGCCTCGTGCTTCTGGTTCACGTGTTCTCTAAAATCCCATTCATCTGGTACTTCCAGACTTGTCATTTTTATTAGGTCTCATTGCTTCAGCAGTCATGGCATGCCCCTGACAAATAGAGTTCTTTCTTACCTAGGAAAAATATTCGCTTTAGTTTAGCTATAGCTGTTTTCACAAGTGTGTGAAGAGTTGGAAAATTGCAATTAGTTTCGGATAAGCACAGCTGAAATATTCTTGTTTTGTACTACGGCGACAGATTGCGAGGAGGATTGAGGGCGCTGAGTCATTGTAGTGTCTGATGGTACAACCAGTGCGCTATGGGCTCACGTGTTACACTGGGGCCCTGTTACTTCTGAAATCTAGGGTAGAAGGGTCTTAATGGTCCTTCGTCATCCTTGTGCCTCTTCATAAGAGCTTTTCATTTTTAGTCCCTGAGTTAGTCATCACATTTTTGTATTGCTAGCCCCCCTGTGGCCAAACCGAGTACGCATTAATTTTAATAATAGAAAAACTCTTCAGGAATGTACTGGTCTGCGGGGACAGGCCCATAACTCATGAAGTCATGCAAAGAAGATGAAATTATTTTGGTCATTTTAGGGCCACTTAAAAAAAAACACACACACAACAGTTCAAATGGCTCTTACAGGCCAAGGAGGACTGTTTGTGGTCAGCATCTGGGAGGTTGAGTGTTAAATTTCATTTGTTTGATTTGTACTGCTGGGTTGTCACACTCTGCCATTAGTGGTCATTTTTAATGGCCATTTTTATTGGCATATGAAATTGAAAGAGACTGAGGTGTTAGAAGGAAGAGTAACTATGTTTTTTAATTACTACAGTTTCTAGAATTAAATGGGCTTTTTTTCCTGAAGCCTCAAGAAGTGTATGTTTTTAAAAAGTTATTCAAAATTGGGCAAATTAGCTCTCTTGTGAACATCTGTAAGCATTGAGTTTCATTGCCCTGCAGCTGCTGTTGGCTGTGAGGTTTCCCGTTTTATTTCTCCATTGCTTCCCTGTCATTATAGGTCACTTGATTTCCTCTTTTCTACTGTTGCCTGGGTCAGATGGGTTTGTATAGAAGAATTAAGATGCTCTAGTTATTTTTAAGAACCTACAGACAAGTGCACTTGTCTGTTAGAGCATTTTCTCCAAACACCTGTTACCAATTGAATTGAATGTGCACCAGCTGTAGCCTAGTTGTGTGTGGTGTGAGTGGGACGTGTCTGATACATGGTCTCTTTCTGTTTTCGTGGAAGTGGATTTGGTAAAACTAAGTGGCATGAGTTGGAAAATATGAGACAAACCCAATAGTAGATGAAGACCTTGCAAAATAGGGCCTTAAAATACAGCGGTTCAAATATACTTGCTTACGCTTTCAACATGAATGCAAAATTGGGCGATGATGGAAATTTGTTGAGGCAAAATTGCCAGGAATTGAATTCATTGCACATCGAGACCACTCTCTTTGACATCAGCCACTTTGTCCATCTGAGTTTTCCTGCTGAGTTACTCTATTGGGCATGATTCTGTAGAATGGAGTTACTCTAGAGAAAAAAATGAAGGTGATGAGAATTTATTTTTGTTGACATGGGTATGAGTCAAATTGAGCTTTATGGAAACATGATTTGCTTCATAGGAATTCTTGTATTTTGCCTACTCCATTGCAGGTGAAATCAAGTTCTTACCTTTGTGCCCTCTTTCTCCACTTAAGAATTAGATGGCTTAGTCACTTTATGTCATACTTTCAACTATACCTTACTAAACCAACTTCTAATGATCAATTTTAAAGGTTAGGACCAGTCAAAATGCTGAATTTTGGTGACTGACCAGTAGGAGGCAGGCTAAGAGTCTCACTATTCATTTAGTATTTTTTCCAAAGTTTCTAGTATGTAAGGCCTTTGACATGTAATTATGAGGACAAAGAGGAAACCAACATGAATTGAAGTGTCCTAACCTCTGGCATAGCTACAGGTTGTTCGGGGACTGCAAGTCAAGGCCTATGAGCTGAGGTTGCTAAGACCATGTCCAGCAATCTGAATTTGTAGTGTTCAAGGTAAACTCAAACTTCACCCCACCAACTCTAGATAACCCAGGGTTCGAATCTGGTGAGTGAGGAATTGCAATAGAAACCTCTTAACTTGGTGAATAGTGGTTTAGGGTGCACATTTTAGTTTGAATTAGAATCTCAGTTAGTGGCCTTGGGAAAGACTTTTCCCATTCATAACCATAGCAAAATGGATTGGGAACCATAGCTAATTAGGAGCCAAAGGGAAGCTAATCCCAAGGATTGGGTATGCATGGAAGAATGGGTAGGGAAGCGTGCTGGATCCTGAGCTTAACCTTTTTTATTCTGAGTTTTCTTCTCCTCGAAATGATAATAGTTAACAATAGTAGTTACCTCAATGGGGTTGTTTATGGGATTAAAAGAGAAAATCCATGGAGAGTCCTTAAAACGGTACCTGGCACATAGACAGTATTCAATACATATGTTGGTTATTATAGATGCTACCCACTCAAAGGATTTAACTTAGACACAGACTAGGTTAGAAGGCTGGGAGGCTGAGGGAGGGAGCTGAGTCTAAGCCAGTGGTTCTCAAACTTCAAGCATGCATCAGAATAACTTCGAGGACCTGTTAAAGCTGATTGCTGGGAGTCACCTTCAGGCTCTTTGGCTGGGTTTTGATTCTGGTGTAGAGTGACCTAGTTAAATTTGACTTTCAGATAAATAGCAACTAATTTCTAAAGTATGTCTCATACAATATTTGGAATGTACTGTTGTGCCCCCACCTTATCTGCGGGGAATATGTTCCAAGACCCCCAGTGGATGGCTGGAACCGTGGATAGTACAGAACCCTATATATACTGTTTCTTCCTGTGCATACATATCTATGATATGCGACTAAAAGACTGGCAGCATATACAGCATGGATGTGCTGGACAAAGGGATGAGTCTGGGGCTGGATGGAGAGGGATGGCATGAGATTTCATCAGGCTGCTCAAAACAGTGTACAGTTTAAAACGTAGGAATTGTTTATTTCTGGAACTTTCCATTTAATATTTTTGGGCCACGATTGACAGTGGGTAACTAAGCCAGGCAGAGTGAAACCTTAGACAAGGGGGGCTACTGTACTTACCCCATAAAAGAAGGCCATTGTTTGTCTGAAATTTCCATTTAGCAAGGCATCTTGCTTTTTGTGCTGTTTTTTGCTAAATCTGGCAACTCTGGTTTGGGTGGGCCTGGGAATTCGCTTGTCAGTTCATTCTAAGGAGCTGCTGGTGCTAGCATTTCAGGGCCACACTTTGAGAACCTCTTAGTGTTTGCAGCTGCATGGAACTGAGGACTGTGATAACCCTTGTTTTCAAATAACTTTAGCACAAGATGTAAATAAAGTTCTCTGCAAGTTCAAAGGACGTCAAAGATACCAGGCAGTAATGTTAGTGTCTAATAGGGACAGTTCAGTGGGGGTTATGGATACGTGGTATAATTTTTTTAAAAGAACATGAGTTCAGTATCACTTAGGAAGGTATGTAAATGCATTGGCCTAAATGAAGTGAAGATAATAGATTCCATTTTTTTTAGCATGATTTTAATTTAGCCACATTTTCATGAATTTTAGATTTATAGCCTAATGCCAGGGATGATATTTTGGGTTTGGAGTGAGAGGGCCAAGGGCCAGACTTGAAACTCATCTTACTTTATCTATAATCTCTCTGAAGTCAGAAACCAGAAATTGGAGACACACAAGACGCAGTGTAAGAGAGTGGTTATTTCATGAGCTTTAGAGTTAGATAGTATTTAACCCACCTAAGCCTCAGTTTTCTCCTCTGTCTAGGGGAAATAACAATGGTACCTATCTTCTAAGGTGGTTGTGAATATGATAGGTGAGAGCACACATCCAGCATGGCTTAGCATGTAGTAAGTGCTTCACTAGGATTAGGATTTCATAAAACTCAAGTTTGCTCTCTGGTGAGTAAATTCTTAAATTATAAATAAATCCTCTGAATTAAGTTTTTTTTTTTTAAACCAAGAAACATCATTTATTCATGATGCATGATCAATATGCATTGATTAAAGGTGCATATTTAAACTAAGTTACTGGGTCTACTCCCCACTAGAATATTAAGCTCTGTCAGGGCAGGATTATATACTCATTTTCTTCTCTCTTTTATCCTCTGTGCCTTCAACAATGTCTTTCACCTAAGAGGTACTCAATAAATATTTGTGGAAAGAATGAAGGATGACTGCCATCGTAGATGCTTTCAACAAACTATATTTAAAAGATGTTATGGTTAGACATAGGTAATCTTGTTATACTGGAAGATGGTGTTTTTGTGGATATAATAATACTAGAATAAAGATTTAGAATATCTTAAATAACAAACTGGGCACCTATACAAAATCACATAGAGTATGAAGAAAAACAAAGGTTTTCAAACATGTTTGTGTATTCTATAAAAATACTGACATGAGAATAATGTCATTTGGCTTTTTTTCTTTCTTTTAAAACTTTGATGTACTGATGTAAAAAAGCCTTCGAGGGGCGCCTGGGTGGCTCAGTGGGTTGGGTGTCTGCCTTCAGCTCAGGTCATCGTGCCACGGTCCTGGGATCAAGCCCCACATCGGGCTCCCTGCTCAGCGGGGAGCCTGCTTCTCCCTCTCCCTCCGCTGCTCCCCCTACTTGTGTTCGCGCATGCTCTCTCTCTGTCAAATAGATAAATAAAAATCTTAAAAAAGCCTTTGATTTTACTAATTTTAAATAGTGTAAATGGTAATGCATTCTTATAATTCAGGATTAAGAAGTTGAAAAGTGTCTTTGATAACCATCTCTCTGCCACCTCTGTATACCAGCCACCCTATCACCTTTCCCACAGACAGCTGATACCATTAGTTGCTTATGGTTCATTTCAGGGATGGTTTTTGCATAAATAAGCAAATATATGTATATTCTTTTTTCTCTTGTTTTACAGTGATGGTAGCACATTATAAATACTGTTGTGAACATGGTTGTTTTCATTTGCTATATCATTTGCTCTGTCATTCCTTTTTATGGTGAGAGTATTTCGTTGTATTGATACACCGTAAGTTAGAGAACTACTCCTCTGTTAATGGGCATTTGACATGTTTCTGATTTTTTTCTTACCACAAGCAGAGCTGCGATATAAATGTCCTTTCATGTGTATATTAATATATCTGAAAGATACATTCCTGGAGGTGGAGTTTTTCCTATTTATCTTTTGATTTTCCTTACCATAGTTTTTGCCATGAGAAATGTTTGATTTTTATGTTGTTAAATATAACAAGCTTTTCTTTTGTGGATTCTTTATTTCACAGTTATAAAAGACTTCTACTGGCTGAGGTTATTATACGAGGAATTTTCTCATTTCTCCCATTACTTTTAGTTTAATTTTTTTACACTAAAATTTTCAATCCATTTGGAAATTATCCAGATATAAAGATGGGGAAATCATTTGACTTCTGCTTTGATTTTGCTTTATTTGTGACCTCACTGATTCAACTACTTATTTTTTGAGTACTGTTTATGTGCAAGGAACTTTGGTGGATGCCCTCTTAGAGGGCACCACCTTATTAGCTTAGTAGGATGGGTAGACTTTCCAAAACAAATTATACAAATAATAACACAAAAAGCATAGTAAGTACAATGGTGAAGATATTTGCGATTAATTCCTTCTGCATATAAGAAAGGACAGGACTCATAGTAAAGAAATATGCAGACCATGATAATTTTTGAACCAATTAGTGTCTTAAAACAATTTTGTTTTATAAGATACTCATTGAAAGATTGATTTAGAAGGATGTTGAGTATGTGGTATGAATAGATTAACTGATGATACGATTCACATCTATAAGCCTGGCATCCCTAGTGATATATTTTGTAGCTAGAAGAAAAAAAGGACTGGGGAAACAAATTTAAGAGAGCCAGTTTTCAAGAGGGAGGAGAAGATGGTAGTCTAAGAATAGTATCATACCAACTTTATGATTTTGGAACTCCCTTGAGAAAGAACCTAAGAATCGTTAACCATGTTTTGTTTTTTTTTTAAGGCCAAATATTAAATTAAAAAGAGCTCAGATAACTAGAAAGGTGGTGGAATAAATGGTGAGGTGATAAAGGAAAAGAAGCTTAATCGTGCGGGGAAATGTATAAAACTTGGTACATTTGAAAGTAAGCAGAGAGTTTCAGTCACTTTACAGGGCTTGAATGAAGGGGACAGCAAAGATGCTAGATATGTCTAAAGGACATAAATGATAAGAGAACAGCCTAAGGTTTGAACATAAGATGGAATGTGTAACTTGATATAACTTTCAGAGAAGTAAATGAATCAGGTACCAGCAGGTAGTTATTTTCAACTGGAAAAGAAACCAAATTGTTTTTAAAGCAGAGTAGAGATAATATAATTTTACAATTAAACATGCATTAACCCAGTGTTTTAAGAGAATAAACAGTGAAGAAGACCCAATACTGGAGAAAAAAACCAAAGTGTATGTGGATTATATTTCACATGTGTGTGTATATGTGTATATGTATGTATATGTACACACACATACACAGATATTATGGTAAGGCCTTGAGTTTTGCTCCCAGAGAGCCAAAAGAAATATAAAATCCTAAAAATTCTTCAATTTTTGACAGTCTTTTGCATTTCATGCATGAAGATTAATATTATTCTTTTCTCTCATTATCAAATCTTCAGGTTTCAAATCCTCTTGTGGTGAGGGTGTGGTGGCTGCTAGAGATTCTGTACTTTTGCCCACCTTATGTTTTATATCTGTGTCTCAACTGGAATATATTTATGAGACCTATGCTTATCACCAGTGCACACACTTGTTTTTCTATTCACCACTACTTTTTATAAGATAATGCCAAAATGCAATACAATATCAAATAGTTGCTTAACTGCTTCTGTACCAAGATGGCAGTGCTGCTGAAATTGAATTGTGAGCAGGCAGGAAAGGCTTCCGTGGATTAACTGGAAATATTTGTCAGTTCAAATTTGGTATATAAAATTCAATTTAGTATTGTCACTATATAATGTATAATAGATGGTGCTGTATGAATGTTGATGACCTCATGCATTTAGAGCCTCTGCAGACTTCTAATACTGTGGGGAATAAATGTTGCCATGTCTCTTCAGACTAGGGATCAGGAATCTGAGGTTTTATAGCCTTAGCAGTTAATGATCATCCAGTTCAGTCACTTTTTTTTATAGTTTTGGAGAGTAAAACCTAAAAAAGTCCCCCTCCCCTGCCCCATGGTGTACAAAGCAGATTTGGTGTCAGAGACGTGATTAACAATTGGGCTTTCTGACTTGCTTCATTGGCTTTTTCAGCACGGGTTGCTACTTTGCCATAGTGCTTTTCAATTTTAGTGCCCCAGGTGATTCTTGGTAAAAATACAGATTCCTGGTCTCCAGCTCAGAGATACTCTGATTTGGCAAGTGTGCTATGTGGGCATAAGAATCTACATTTTAAAGTATCCACCCAGATGAAGATGGTACTTGTGCCATACTTTGAGAAATGTGGCCCATGTCATGTATAAAGCTGGAGTAGATAGATATTATATATCCATGGTCACACACGTAGGAAGTGGTAAAAATCAGGACTCTTTGCCGCTTCTCTATCTTCTTAACCTGTGACTTTCATGTTACAGAAAGTGTAGTAGTGACTGACTCCATCTAGAGGCTGGGTATAAGATGTAGCAAGCAGCTAAAGTCAACATAACCCACTGTTTATGGTGATGTATGCTTGTTAATAACCAAAGTACAATTGCCCAGCATGAGCCACCTTTATATAGGCATTTAAAAGAAATAAGACTATGATAACTAATGGTATAAGTAACAGTTTACTTTGAAACTGATTAGAGACTCTAATTTAAGTATTGGTATCTCCATGCTTTCCAATCATTATCCTATTGTGCATCCTGGGTGGTCTTTCCCTCCTACACACTGGACTTCAGAATTGTTTAAGAGCTTGGCCTTTATGTAACTTATAGTTTTGTGGAACATACAACTTAAATCCATAAACAACTAAGGAATAATATTAGAGTGATGAGTCAGTGATTGCTTGTGTGGCTGTCAGTCATGCAGTGGTTCACAGGAAAGACAAGTGTGTGTCAGAGTGGTGACCAGATGAGCCCCTTTGGTGGTCCGCACAGACCAAATGTCATCAGACAGAAGGGAGCTAGTGAGAGTGGAAATTACTAATAAAAATGAATCCTTTAGAAGGAAGGGTTAATGGAAAATCAGAATTCACTGAGAAAGTAGATGTGGAGATTTCCTGTTTTACTGAGTCAGTGGGTGGAAATCAACTAGAAGATGGTGGAGAGAATCCAATGGAAAAGGCTGTATTGTTTCCGAAGGAAGAATTTAAATGTCAGCAGATGTTAAAGAAACCAGGCAGTTATTTGAATGGTCATACTTGTTTGTGCTTGGAGGTACTTTAATGCAACTTTCCAGCCTCTTTTCTTTTGTTTCTGCATTGTTTCAGGCTAAATTCTTGTCTAGAATGCTGTCTAAATTTCTCCAAGTTTGTAGCAGTGTAAATAGTACATCAAAATCATAGCACTGAATAATCGAGCAGACGAAAACATGAGCCTGCCTGGAAAAGAAGACTGGAACTGAAAAATCAATAAGCATAGGAAAAAACTTATAAAAGCTTACTCAATATAAGATAGCAATAAATCAAGAATAATAAACAATCAAGTTGCTTGGATAATCGTTTTACTTTGAACAACATAAGCAAAAAATTGATAGTTTTTGTGTGTGTATATGAAAGATTTCTAGCATTTGAAAGGTTATAGAAGAATAAAGGAAGTACAAATGATATATAAAAGGAAATCCTTCTGGCATAACAAAAATCACTTTAGTGGAATAAAATAATAAACTTTAGGGAAGATAGGTTACTGATTTGAAGAGCTGCTGGGATTCTGGGGAAGCTTTTGGGACATCTCTAAATTTCATCTTGCTGAAACTGTGATTTTGATTGCTGATTACTAATCCAAGAATACTGGTATTGGAACATGATCTATAGTGACTTAAGGCTTATGACTCCGTCTCCTACTCATAACTACAAGAAATTTTACAATTTAATAAACTCACTTCCCCACTATAAAAATGGAGAATATGTGGGTTTTTTGGGGTAGTTTTATTTTTGGTTTTTGGGTGGTTTTGTTTGTTTTGTTTTGTGTTGTTTTTTCCAGCAGGAGAGGGCTGGAAACGTGTCCCTGATGCCCTTGGGGTCAAAGAAACGTATGCCTGATGCCCTTGGGGTGAGCTTTGTAGGTAGCTGCTGGGAGCAGAAACCTGTTTAGGGAGTGAAGGGCAGCTGGGGAGCTGGGAATGGTGACTGTGGACAACAACTTCTAGAATTTTGGTGTGAAGAGGAGAGAACAAAGGATGACTTTTTTTTTTTTTTTTTTTTTAAGATGTGAGAGGGTTGAGCTGCTTGAATTGTAAGGGGGCCAGTAGTGATGGAAATGTTGAGGTGAAAAGAGAGAGGGGTCCACTGTGGAACAGTGCCCTTGGTTAGCCTGAGTTGGAGGAGCAGCACAGCCTCAGGGTGCTGGAGAGAATGAGGAAACTGGTAAAGAATCTATTTTTGAATTTTTCAATTAGATATCTTCCACTTATCAGGAAGCCCCAGCCAGATTCTAAGATAACATTTAAGGATATAACCATATGATAAAGCACTTACTATATATATAGATAATCTGAAACTACCAATTCTGGAACAAAAGAGTGTGGCCGTATATAGCTGTGATAATACATGAACAGTTAGATCTTGAATATAGTTAACATGTTGACTTTGAAGTTTCTGATTAATAAAAAAAAAAAGCCGATACTAGTCTATGATATATATGACACTCATCACTTCACAAAGACTATTAGAGCTGAAAGGAACCCCATTTTTACAGAATGACAGAGCTGGCGAGGTGAATTGACTAGTTATTGACATAGACAAGTAGGAACCCAGATATTTTGGGCACCAATCCAGAGAAGCCATAGAGCGACTTCTAAGAATGGAGAAAGGACCAGATTCAGTGAAAGTACAGATAGTCCTCAGCCTCTGGCAAGTCTTCACCTCTGCTCTTCTACTTTGGGTCTAGCTAAGGAATCATAAGAGGCAACTCCAGCCCTGGGAATCAGGAACCCAGGAAGCATGTAGTGATGCGCCCCAAAGTACAGTGTGCAGAACTTCATGGACTTAGAGCCTTTAATTGCCAATGTGGGGTTTTGATGCAATCTGTAAGGATTGCATGTTCCTGTGTTAAGCACAAAGTAAAGATGTTGATTTTATTTCTGTTGTGAAGAGAGATTCTTCAGCCTTGTAAAAATTTAAAGTACTTTTGGTTATAATTTTTTCCAGTTATTATTTAGCATATATAAAACATTTTGTGCTCTCAAAGTACTTCTTAGTATCATTGGTTATTAGGTAAGATTTCTAGTAAGTTGCTGTTCTTACTAATAGTTTGGGTAATTATACATTATTATTTATAACCCATATCTAACAGGAACGAGTGGAAAGTGTATAGTATATAGAAGAAGTAGCTCTGGCTCTTGAATGGAACCAGAGGTTGGGGTGTGTGTGTGTGTGTGTGTGTGTGTGTGTGTGTGTGTGTGTGTGTGTGTGTGTGTGTGTGTGTGTGTGTGTGTGTGTGTGTGTGTGTGTATACACATATATAATTCTATATATGATTATACATACCACATATACGTATGTAGAATCTATTTACGTATGTATAATTTAAATATATATACATATAACAATACACACACACACATATGCTTCTTTAGGTATTTAGGGAAGGATTAGAATGAATCTAGATTATAAACTTTTAAACCAGATTGTAAGCTTCTTGAGAGTAGACATTTTTTAAATTACCTTGTTGTATCTCTCACTTAATAAACACTGAGTAAAAATATTTGCCGATTGCCATGATTTTAGTACTAAGTATGGTGGAAATTTTTTCTAAAGAACAGTCAAGGTCAGGGCTCTGTGTGTGAGTCAGTCAGTTTGTCTAAAGGGCTGCTGATCTGCCACCCCTGATAACTGCCTTTATCCTGAAGTGTGTGTTCTTCACATGTCTGAAAGATGAAGCTCCTGGTCAGCACCGCCATTGCTTCTCTGAAATGTAAATATCCTCACTCTTGTTAATATTGTTGTACTTTGATCTCATGCTGGCTGCTTTCCTTTTCTTCATCTTTTTTTCATTACAGCTTTGCCTCTTCCCTTTCCACCCAAATGCATCGGAAAGATGTCACCTGCAGAGATGCTATTTGGTGAAGATTTGGACCCTCTTAAGAGTTAAAATATTGTCCTTTATCTCCAGTGGTGATGACAAATCTGTTAGAACCAACTTTTTGGAAGGAATATTGTACTGAAGATGGTACTATTCATGAAATAGATACTATTCATGAAAATAAGTGTGCTCTTAAATTACCTATATCAGCGAAGCGCTCACCAATAATCAAATAATTATATTTGATTATACACATTTGTTGAAAAGAGATGTGCTTAATTCTCATCTAAAAATGTTTTAAAGTGATTTCCCTGCGCACCCACCCCCCCTCGAGGAAGTCAGTATGTATCCATCTCATGTACTTTTGGAGGTACCACATTTCTTTCATCCCCTAGATCTTTCTACAACTAGATCCCCTAGAACTTTCACATCTTGTCATTTCCTCTTTCTTTTAGATTTATCTCCAGTGGCTCCTAATATCACTGCTACCCCGTTTTTCAAGTCTTTGTCATCTTACACCAAGTTATATACACCTAATGTTACCTCTCTTAATTTTGATCCATTGTGTACACTGCATTCTTCAGGGGACATTAGTGTCATCTAGGCTCTGGGCATGATCACAAAGTAAACGGGAGCTGCTGGTTTGTAGTAGAGCATTAACTTTAAAAGAGCTCTCCCCACTTTAAAAAATAATTATGGAACCATAGCACATACAATACTGCTTTAGATGTTGAGAAGATTTAAAAAATTTTTGAAGAATTGAAACCTTTCCTTTATTTAAAACTTCCATTTTGGTGGTAGGGTCTGGGAATGGGGTGGCTGTAGAGGGGTCAATCCAGTATGTTCCCTATCCAGAGAGAATCAGTTCTGGGAATGAGTAGACAATTTCTTGAATTTAAAGCTGTAATAAGTGTAGTAGAGCAAAGTGGGTTTATATCCTAGTGGTGCCTCTCTCCTTTCATGCTTCTTTGATGCCCAGTGTTCAGATCAAATATATTCTAGTGAGTGCTTCTAACAGTCCTCTAATTTTCCTGTTTCCTTTCTTCACCTCCAGGTTCATCTCAAGTGAACCCCTCCTTGGTCCCATAAGGCCAGTCTGTTTTTGCATTCCTCAGTTCTGATTTCTTTTGGCAGGAGAACTAGATGTGGTTGACAGATTATATCTGAAAAGGGCTTTGGTAATTGCTCGTTCTGTTCGGTGACTGTGTTGCTGACAGATGGGCCCAGTGAATATTGAAAATGTTCTGGACCTCCGCATACTTCTTCAGCTCACGAGTATTGAGCACTGCCAGCAATTTTGTTATTATCTATCAGCAGATTTTAAAAGAATTGCTTTGGTCTTTACATCTTTTTTGAACCTCTAACTAAATCACGTTTATGGCTGGGTTCTCTCCCACCTCTCCGACTACCTCCTCATTATATATTTTTTGGAATAGACAAAATTCTCAAGATGTTAGTGCAGGCTGGCATGAATGGGTGCCAACAGCTCTTACAGACTTGTTAAAAGATTTATTTTTTGCCTGAGAATTACACATATGGCCTAGAATGATAATATTAGGATCTGTGTTGGTTGAGATAATTGGCAGATCACACCTTAAGAAAAGTGATTGGTTGGCTTGTCTCTTTCATTTTAATCCACTGTCTCCGTCACAGTCAAATTACCATTATGTAGTGTATTACTATGCCTGTTTAAAAAAACTTATTTAACCCATTTATAGGGGGCATCTGTTAGTTGAGCTTGAATTATTTAAAACATTCTTTTACATTGGCCAATTTAGTAACAGCCAGCAAAGTTAAAGTGAGCAAAGGAGGGGATCCCAATAATCCCAGATCTATAAAGATGGTTTCTTAAAGGGGTACCAGTCACCATCCAGATAATGCTAGAAGTAATCTCATGCAGTCTCAGTAGAAAAAGAATCCGGAAGTGAGAAATGGGACCTCTGGGTACCAACGTGGAGACAGGGTATTGGACTACAGTGTGCTGTTGGAGAGGTAACCATGGGGCCCTTGTACCCTTATGCCCCTTATATATGCAGCAAGTCTTAATAGAAGACCCTGCGATATAGGGCAAATTAATTCATCTACTTAACTTCAGTGGTGACAAATGATAGGATGACCTTTAAAATATCCATAGTTCTGCTAATTATTAATTCAGCATTTGTGAAAGCATTGGAATTGTATACCGATCTTGTAACACCTAATTCCTACAATGGTGATTACAGTTACTAGTTTCTGCTTATAAGAAAGATGCTAAGATTAAATAAACTTAATTTGTATGTTTTCTTTCTAATTCTTTTATTCACTATACGCATATGAGTGCTGCATTAGGGAAAGAGAAGAACATATGCTCAGGTTTGAATATATAGTTTCATTTCTTAATAAATGGAAGAAGATGTTCCTACCTGTAGGCATGGAAGCTGGACTTGGCAGTTTCTCTTATAGTGTAGTTTAAAGATAGACATAATCAAAAAGAATAAATTATACAAACGTTGGAGCTGGTATCCACCTTTGTTTAAGTTGGGATAATATTTTGAATTAGAAAAACAAAATATGTTACCTCCCTTTGCCTTCAAATATTGACTTACTGCATTCGTCAGACTTTAGGAAGCTAGCAAATATATGATGAAGTAACAAACTTGTATTTATCTTCTTTCCCCTTCAATTTAAAGATTTTTTTAAAAAATTATTTCTTGAGATAGAGCACAAACAGAGAGAGAGAGGGAGAAGCAGATTCCCTCCTGAGGGTAGAGCCTGACATGGGGCTCCATCCCAGGACCCTGGGATCATGACCTGAGCCGAAGGCAGACGCTTAACCGACTGAGCCACCCAGGCACCCTCCACTTCAATTTAATAGTATTTTTCTCTGTGAAAAAAAAAGGTTTGTTGTTTTGTTTTTTTTTTTCATGAAAAAATTCTGAACTATAAAACTGTCGCCTTGTAGGGCGCCTGGGTGGCTCAGTTGGTTAAGCGACTGCCTTCGGCTCAGGTCATGATCCCGGAGAGCCGGGATCGAGTCCCGCATCGGGCTCCCTGCTCAGCGGGGAGTCTGCTTCTCCCTCTGACCCTCTTCCCTCTCGCGCTCTCTCTCTCTCATTCTCTCTCTCTCAAATAAATAAATAAAATCTTTAAAAACAAACAAACAAAAAAACTGTCACCTTGTAAATTCCTGGACCACCATTGTAATTATTTTCATTCTCTTCCTAGTAATAACTTCCTAAAATAACTGTTCCCTCATTTATTCCAATGATTATTATAAAGTTAGAAGATCGCTTGGAAAATGTCTAGTCTGTTTTACAGAAGGGATAACTGTGGCCCCAAAAGTTAAGGGACTTGAGATTGCACAACAAATTAAGTCACAGAGTCCAAAAAAGAACCTAGATCTCCTTGTTCCTGCTCAGGACTCTTGCTCCTGGTCACCCTACTCCCATTGTGTTCTCAGTCCCGAGGAGTTGCCTGTAGAAGTAGAGAGGATGTAGTTCTCTGTCTACCAATTATTACCAATTTTCATTCATGTTTTAGTAATCGAATTGTAGAGTTCAAATTTATTATTTTCCACAGGCCTTATATACTCAGTATATATTTGTTGACTGAATGAAACTGATAGTTTTGTTTTGCATATGCAATTTTTCTGACCCACCTCCCCCACTCCCCAAAAAACCCCATTAAAATAAAAAAGAATCCAAGACGGATCTACCTGCTTATTTGCAAGTACATTGCCTTGTAAGATACCAGCACAATGATGTTGCACAAGTTAAGTGTTCACAACTGGAGACAAATTGTGAAGCATGGTAGAGATTCTAAATTTTGAAAATTGTACAGGTGTTCCTTTCATAACCCCACCAATAGGTAGATGTACATTTTTTTCCAACTCAGTATACATTTGAAATTGTTTTTCTTATACTGTTGCCTTAATTTTTTGAAAGTATAATACATAAGTCATGGGGTTATCACATGGGATTCCAAAGAAAAGCAAGTCATGATTCTGTATCCTGCATTTGGCCACATTTGTCCCTTCAAAACTGTTTCACATCTCATCAGATATTTAGGGGGATTTTCGTGATTTACCTGTCTGTCCTTAGTCCATAGAAAGGAATCTTTTTACCTTGCCTGATGCTACAGAACCTTGAGTGCGGTTCCCAGATTGTTGATTATTTATTGGGCAATTAAAATTCCAGCTTTTGTTTTCCAGTCACAAGGCTTTTGAACCTAAGATACATCTTTGCATCTCAAAATCAGTGAAAATTAGAATATCTCATAGAGTTTTTAGCTGTTTTATTTCTTATCACCATGACTAACCTGCAACACTAACACGATTTAAAATATATATAACCTGATGTGGTGATGTATTTTGCATAGCTCCTTGAATCAATAGGTTATTTGGTACCTTTGCATCAAAATGTGTTGCTTCACTTTGGGAGACTATCAATCAATTTGCATAAATTTATTTATAATTGGACATTGAAGGAATGCACAGTTAGTTTTATAAAACAGTTGGCATAGCTGTCAAAGTTCTTAAAATTTTTTGCAGTGTTGGAGCTGGAGTGTTCCAGGGCATTGAAAGAAAAGGCAGACAAACAAATCTTTAATAACATTGCATTTTCCTAGTTCTCTTGGGCTTGTAGTGAAGAACAGGTGTTGGGGGTGGTGTTGAAATTAGTTTGGAATCATGAGAAAATAAAATACAACTCTTTCAGATGGCTGGGGCAAAATGACTTTGGAACACCACAGTTACTCTGCCCCCATCTGAGAAAAGGTTGCTTATGCTCAATAGCTCTTGTTAATCGGAAAACCTCTAGGATTACATAAATAATGAATGGGCCCAAAATGCATTGGTTTTTGTAATGTAGATGAGGGTAAGACGTCTTGTCAGGGCTGAAATTTGCATATTAGAATAATTCAGTTATCTTACCCTGTTCTTTAAAGAAATAAATGCCTATGAATATTCATGGTTCAATTAAAATATTAATGGTATACTGATACTCGAGTTTTAGGTCTCTAGTCATCCATAAAGATTTTCATTTAAAGTTGATTAACAGTGAAGGGATATTTAAGCATAAAGTATAATCTATTGGCTTTTTGTCTTGGAAATGAAAATGTAGTAGTATCTGACAAGAGTAAACGATTTGTTTATCCTTGCCGTGCATCATTTCTTTTGATAAGAAATGGGAAAGGACATAGAATGAATATCTTTTGGTGCCCATGTACTCTTGTTTGTTTGTTTAAGCACGTCTGTTTACCTTTATTATGTAGTTAGGGTTTCTTTAGTTGCTTCATTGACTTTTAAATTTTTATTTATTTTTAATTGTGATACACCCATAAAATTTACCATCTTAATCAGTGTGCAGCACAGTGTTATTAGGTGCATTCACCACCATCCATCTGCAAAAATTTTTCATCCTTCCAACTAAAATGCTATACTTATTCAACAATAACACCCCATTGCCCCCTCCTCTAGTCCCTGGCAACCACCATTCTAGTTTCTGTCTCTGCGAATTTAACTAGTCTGGTTACCTCATATAAGTGGAATCATAGTATTTGTCTTTTTGTGACTGGTGTATTTCACTTGACATGACATCCTCAGGGTTTATTCATGTTGTAGCAGGTGTCAGAACTTTCTTCCTTTTTTGGGAAGGGTGGGGTGGAGCAGGGAGGGAGTGAGAGAATCTTAAGCAGGCTCCATGCCCAGCATGAATCCCGACACGGGACTTGATCTCACAACTCTGAGATCATGACCTGATGAGCCGAAATCAAGAGCTGGACACTTAACCGACTGAGCCATCCAGATGACCCCCTCCTTTTTTTTTTTTTTTTTTTTTTTTTTTTTGAGAGAGAGAGAGAGAGAGCACTTTCTTCCTTTTTAAGGTTGCATTGTATGTAATACCATATTTTGTTTACCCATTCATTCATTCATCTGATGGATGTTTGAGTTGCTTCCTGCTTTTAGCTATATAAGTAATAATGTATGGATGTTGTGGATAAGGCTGCTGTGATTACAGGTGTGCAGATAGCTCTTGGAGATCCTGCTTTCACTTCCTTTGGCAATAAACCCAGAAGTGTAATTACTAGATCATATGGTAATTCTCTTTTTAATTTTTTATGGAATTGCCATACTGTTTTCCATTTTCCATTCCCACTGGTAGCGCACATGGGTTCCAATTTCTCCACAGCCCCACCAACACTGGTTATTTTCTGTTTATAGATTTTAAGTTACGTAGAGACTCAAGCAATGCAGAAAGGTTGTAAAGTAAAATTGAAGCTCTTTCTTCACTCCCTGTGATGATTGGTGTGGAACGGAAAAGGTATGAAGGACAGGAAGGAGTGTTGAGATGACTGCTGGCCTGGGAACTTCGGTGGTAGAGGGTCCTATTTTGGTGGAAGAAGCACAGTTGTAGAGACGAGTTTTCGGATTGTTGAAGCTGAAATGTCTGAGGTAGTCAGGTGAAATCTAGAGTTTGGGAGAGAGGCCAGGGCTCTATTATCAGGGTTTTATTAGCATTCAGGTGGGAGTTGATACTATGATGGTGCCTTTGATCATTCAGGGAGGGAGTAAGAAGAGCAAAGAATTAGAGAACAGAACCTTGGGGGCCTCCCCATGTAGGGGATGGCGGGAGGTGTGGAGGAGAGCATATTGACTTAAAATCATAGTCATCATCTTCCCTCAAAACCCTTTTCTTCTTAAATTTCCCTGTTCTCTCAAGATAGCAGCATTCACAGTGCAATTAGAATACAAAACTGCGTGTCCTCCCTGGCCATTATCTTTGCCTAATCTGTCACCAACTTCTTTTTGTTTATTTTCTTTTACAGGACTTTTCAAACCTGTCATTTCTTATTTTTTCCACTTGTGCCATTGTTTTTTAGGCCTTTGTTTTTAGTCTGTTGTCGTTTTCTATTAACCCTTCTTCTTCAGAATTTTCTCTCAGACTTTTTATTGACTTAATATAAGCTTTCTAATGATGAAGAAAACTTCTGTTTAAGAAAAATAAGGTTTCAAAGTATTCCTTTGTAAGAGTACAGGTCCTGGCATTCAAGGCCCTCCAGAGTCTACCTCTAATTTCGCTTAACATAAATCTCCGTCTATATCTTGGGGGTTTGCCATTCTGCTCTGTTTGATCCTCGTGAGTTTTCATGTCTGTGTTTTCTTAGGCTGTTTCCATTACCTTCAGTCCTTCTCACACAAAGATCAAACTCAACGATTCAAGTCTCATTTCCTCTTTGAAGAGGAGGCAGTGTGGTGCTGTATAAAGAGCTTCGTGCAAATCCTCGTCAGCTAGCTATTATCTGTGTAGCTTTGAACAACTTTACTCAATTTCAGATCCCTTATTTGTAAAAGAGGCTGTTGTATAGGGAAATTAATTTTAGAAAAAGTGAAATGTGAACCACGGTAGTTAATATTTATGATCTCTGTCCCTTTGGGTTTTCTCATTCATTCATTCATTCAATGAATAGTTGCCTGGGCACTGCTCTGAGCAGTGGGGATGTAGCATTGAACAAAATGGACAAAAATCCCTGCCATCATGGAACTTAGAAGAGATGGATGCTAAGCAAGATAAGAAGTCTCATATGATGTTGTGATAATGATAAGGGCTAAGGAGGAAAACTAAAGCAGGAAAGGAGGCATGAGGAAAGGTTGAAATTTGAGTTGGGGTGGATGGAGAAGGCCTCTCTGAGAAGTTTTCTCATTAGAAATTCTGAAGCACACTTGACAAACTCTTAGTACTTAGTCTATTACGTGCTGTTGTCCGTCTAGATGTGTGTGTGTGTGTGCAGTCAGCTCTGACCTCAGCTCCATTATGGGCTCCTTGTGCTGAGGGACAATTTGTGTCAGTTCTTTGTATTCCTCACCCCACTTACACTGCAGTGAAAATATATCATCCTGACAAGGAACTGATAGAATATCAAAGTATAACTGGCAATGGTGGAAATGTTGGAAAAGGCCTTCGTATCTAACAGGAGGTTGGTGGAATTCCATGAGAGTTAAATATTTAATACTTGTTTCATCTAATCTTTATCAGGCCAGGCACTTAGGATTGCAAAATCAAAACCAGAAGAATAAAGAACAGTTGCCTCCATTAGGCGTTGTTAATTGTTCCTTGGAGACTGAATGAAGATGGCACTGCCTTTGAATTTCGTAGGGAAAACTGGACCTCTGAGCTCAGAACTAAGTGAAACTTCAGTGCTCACACAGAAACAACTTGACTGGCCTTGGAAGGGTGGGGAGGCTGCAGCCAATTTTATTCAAATCCTTTGTCTTTTATGAGGTGTTTATGCATCAGACTGAACAGAAATCACCAAGGAAAATGCCCGTTTTACCATCATTGTTTGAACCCACAGCAAAATCAGATGATAGCTTGAATATGTAATTCACAGTTAAATTTGTCCTCCGGATTGCTTTAGCTTCCAGCGTAGCAGGCAGGAAATTGGAATCAGAAAGAGGAACTCAGAATGTGCAACTCTTATTCCTGGTTCAGTTTTTTCCCAAGAAAAGTTATCCTGAGAAGAGTTAAATTTCCTGCCAACAATGACATGAAAGCTATGTTGTTGCTATTGCTCCTGTTTTGAACTTTGGAAAAAAGAAAACCCAGCGAGCACTACACTTTGATTAGTTCAAGCATTTTGTTCCCTTAGGGGAGACTGTAGACTATAATTTCATCACCAAAAAAGTGGTGCCTGAGCTCTAACCAAAGTTTGAGTTTGTTTTCCCCTTGGGGATTTGACATTTTCTGGTTCCTGACATTTTTACCATTGTTAGACACCCTTCTTTGTATTCCTGCCCCATATTCATTCCCTCAGGGAATTTGTATGTTTTATCTACTGGAAGGCACGAATGCCTTCTGTTTTGGACAAGTCATTTAATTGTTCAAATAAATCCAACTGTCATGTAATAGACCAATCATTAGGAACTGAGCCATGTGGCCGCATTTAGATTCATGAGACCCAGATCCTCCGCTCAATCCAGAAAAGAAATTAAATACCATGTAGACAAAATGAATGATTTCCTTTCCTTTTTCCTTCTTCACCTGGCCCTCCCCACCCCACCATTTGGAAATATTAAATAGCATCCTAAAAGCAAACAAAATGCTGTTTGTTTTAGTCTTTTTGGTCTGTTTGAGAGCATAATAGTTAGGCATTCAGTAAAACAGTAACAAAGGTTGCCTTTTTGCCGTTATCCTCTATTTTATATAAACGTCCAAGAAAAAAAAGTAATGAAGGCCTAGCACTTTTTTACTCCCTTTTCAGCTCTTTTGATGTAATCCCATGTTAATTAATGGGTACATTATTAATGGATACATTCCATATATATAGATATACAGGTATATATAGATATATATATATATATACATCTACATATATATAATCATCTTATTTCCTAGCAACACTGCTTATTTTCCTTCATTTTTAACACTGTATATATTTGGTTAAAAAATACACCTTTTGGAACTAAGTTGCTGATATGAATTTGCTAAGGGGCTTATTGAACAGTTAGTTTGCAGAAATGATTTCTCTTAGGTTTGCACCCTCCTGGACAGAATGCGCAGCTTATTGGATTATAAAAGGTGACACTTGGTTTGGGAAATTGAATGAATGTAAGTTTGAGAATTCGTTTATTTTCGCCCCACGCAGTGGCAACAAGGTGGATGCAGATATCGAGACATGGGGCGGTGCTACGTGCGCTGTGTTCTTGAGAGTGTAATTTGACTCTGCCGGGACTAACCAGTTTTTGTAATTTTTCCCATTCAGACCTCTAAAAATCACCAATCTGTGATTATTCTTTAGCAAGGTCTGGACTTGAGTTCCTTGCAGCCTTAGAAGGCCTTGGAAAGGATTCTTTTTTGGCCACTATATATTGCACACAGGAATGTTCACGTCTGTGATGTTCACATCTGAGCAGCCGTTGAAAGATCCATCCAGCAACCAAATTGATAGATATTAATTGATAGATATTAATCAAAGGGCTTAACTTTTCAAAAAAAATCAGTAAAGTCTTCCATTTTGGTGTTAGTAATTCTTCTCAGGCTTTGTTTGATGAGAAAGAAAAGAGAATACTGTGAATAGTCACCACTTCTGTGCGTTAGGTGAGTATTGTGGTGCTGTTTTGTTTCTACAAGTGAAACAGAATGAATAACATCTGGGCAAGGAGAGATTTGTCAAGACAGGGTTGGAGATGCTGCTTTACTGCTCTGGTTGTAGACTCTGATATTTCTTCATTAGTCTTGGTATCTCCAGTTCACTATCTGAAATTAACTCTGCTAATCCTTACCTAGCGGGCATAACCTTCAGAGCCTGAGATAATCCAGCTAGAAATCTTTAAGCCAGAGGCCCTCTGGCTCCCTGAATTGGTAATGTGTATGTAATTATAAAATGGGAATCAGTTTGTCTTTGGGAGTCAGGGTTGAGAATAGCTGATGAAGTCCAGTTGTCAGATCTGTAGAGTAAATAATCATAGGAGATCTTTATGGATGATGGAAGCTCTTAAATTATGAAGATCCCTCCTGATTTTAGATTTTTCATGTCTATATTTTCCATACATTGAAGGATTGGCTTTAAAAGACAATCCTTTTTTTTTTTTTTTTTTGGTTACATCCAGTTGTCACAACTCCTGCACCTCACTTTTCCAAAATGCTTGTAACGGTGTGTTTCTATAATAGATGAGCAAGCATATTTGAGCAAATGTAGTAAAATATACATCTTAAAAACAATATACAAAAGAATTTATGAAGCAAACAGAAACCTGCTTCGATTATTAAATACTAAAATTAATTATTAAATATTAAAACAAGAATAAATGCATTCTAATTTCCTATCAGAATCCAAATTTTATGTGGTTACATAAAGACATAGTAAAATTTAATAATAACTTAAAATGCATTTATCAAAAAAAAATCCTGTGGTGCCTCACTGTATGTTAGATAAAAATAAGTCATGTTCTCCCAACAAGTAGAATTGGGGCATAGTGACGAAGAGACTAATCCTCAAACCAAACATACTTCTCTTAACTAATTGGGGTGTCATGGAAGCAAAACTATCCCCACCTAAACTGAGAGAGGAATTTTAGAATCTAACATTTGCCAGAAACCTTAAAGGGGAACCAGTTTGATGCAGTTGAAATGGTGCTTTCCTTAGACCACAAGGAGGCTTTCTGTGAGGTTTTATAGCGGAGAAAGACAGTAAAATCTAGAGGGGAAGAAAAGAAAAGCTGGTTGTAAGAGATAGGGTAGGAAAAGAACGAGAAAAAGTTTCCATTTGGAGACTTTTCTCCCTTTCTAGCAAATTTTAGTTTTTTAAAAAGATTTTAGTTATTTGAGAGAGAGAGAGAGAGAGACAGCGAGAGAGGGGACACAAGCAGGGGGAGTGGGAGAGGGAGAAGGAGGCTTCCCGCTGAGCAGGGAGCCCGATGTGGGACTCGATCCCAGGACCCTGGGATCGTGACCTGAGCCGAAGGCAGACGCTTAACGACTGAGCCACCCAGGCGCCCCTGTTCTAGCAAATTTGAACTTTGTTTTTTGAACTTTGGTCTTTCGAATTCTAAAGCGCGCCTAACACCAACAATAAATTCCTTCCTACATCTCCTCCTTTTCCTGTATCTTCTCACCAGACTTCTCAACTCTTTCAATTTTTTTCCCAAGGAATTGATGGAGAGTCTTGGATTTGGGGATTGCCCAAGTTCCTCCCCGTCGGACCTCTGTCCTCTCTGGCTCCTAAGAAGTCGAAACCCAGATTCTGGTACTTCTGTCTGCCTATCTTTGTTGTAGCGCGAGGTGTGGCTTCCAAGTGGCCTTGGTCACTTCCCCCACTCCGCCTTTTGCCTTGCTCCAGCTTTGCTCTTACCCCACAACCCCACAGTTTTCTTCATGTGTCTCCCATCTCCCCTTCTTACCCCCGGTGCCATTGCTTTTCTCTTATCTCACAGTGTAGCCCCTCCATTTGTTGGGTATCCCAATCCTTGACCTAATCTGGATTTCTTTCTTGTCCTTTAACTGCAATAGCAAGAGTGCTTTTTGGTTCTTTTATTTTACATTGCAAAAAGAAAGTGTACCATGGATTTATGAGAAATTTTATGAGAGTTCTGGCTGTTTTTTTTTTTTCCCTAATGTGCTGCCATGTTTTGGAGAAAAGACAAAAATAGCCAACATTAACTTTATTTTATTTTTTATTTTTTTCAATATATTTTATTTTTTTAACTTTGTTTTAAAGGTAGGGAAAATATGCATTAAATTGTTCATATTTGCAAAATGAGTAGAACTACTTAAAATCAGATTTTCCTGCTATTAAATTCCATCCTTCATCATCAATCCCTTTGTTCCCCTAACTCACTGGTGTATTTTGTTGTTGTTGTTTATAATTTCATGTTTTTTGTTTGTTTTGGAGCTTGGAAAAAATGGGATGCGTCTGTGGGGAAATTCTTGTTTTATATACCTTTGGGTATTAGTAATAGAATCACACCTCTTCTCATTAATAAATGGGCTTCCCAATCAGCACAGCATGAAGCTCCTCCAGTAGGGTAGTCTTCTGGTTTAGTACAGAGGGCTTCCAGCTTTGTTTCTCCGCTATTCTCATGGAGTCTTCCCTTTTCCAAGTGTGGACTTCATCTTGACATTGTCTCCAAGATGGCTCCAGTCACCCAAGCACCTTAGCTTTCATGGCTATCACATCCACACAAGAACTCTAGAGGCAACAAAGGCCCACTGTTTTTTGGATTTCCTGTGTTAAACAAGAGAGAGCCTTTCTCAGAAGATGCCATATTTCCCTGGCCGGAATTACAGACCCTTGCCTAAATCTAGCTCTGACCCTTAATGGCACTGGGGTCAGCGTTCCATACAGCATGCTACTGTCCAGAAGAACAAAATCAGAGTTCTTTTGAAAGGAGGAAACTGGGGGGTGTGTGGGGGTGTGTGGGATGTGCATTTGTAGCCAGCCAGATTTTCAGTTTTGTTTATCTTCTTTAACATACATGGAATATCCTTTCAGCCTGTCAGATCATGCAGATCAAGTTTGGTGAATTGATGTCCACTAGAATACCACTCTATCAGTGTGGCTTAGGTTCTGTGTAAGTAATGAAGACCTAAAATAACAATGGCTTATATAAGGTAGTCATTTTTCTACAAAATAAACATCTCCCCCTGCCTTACTTAGAAGTCAGGAATTATGTAGTTCAGGTGTGTATGATGGTCTTGTTCTAAAAAACCTCTGTATGGTTGGGTTCCTTCAACTCATGGTCCTGGCATGAGTTCCAACTCCTTCTGTGGCAGAACCATGGTCCAAGATGCTGGCTATTGCAGCCACTGAATGAAAAAGAGACAAAATAGAAAGGGGACAAAGGACTTGTCCAGTTGTTTTTTAAGGGTATTCTAAGAAGCTACAACACTTCTGCTTCTATCCCATTGGCCAGTCTTAGTCATAGAGCTGCACCTTACTATGAGAGAGAGCCAGAAATCTGAATTTCAAGATGCTCAACTAAAAATTAGGAGAGTTATTAGTATGGCAGAGTGATTATTGGCTACAACTAAGTCTTTGCCGCACTCTTCCAGTCTAAGCACTATTGGTGAACAGGTGATCAATTATTTAGCATTTGTGACCTTGTTCATCTCCATTTGTCCTTTTGAAAGCTGTGCCTGTATGGGCAAAATGATGCTTGATGTCCTGGAGACTACAGAACTTCATGTATATGGTTGTGCTGCCCAGGATAGTAGCATGCGTTACATAAGGTTCTTGAGCTCTTGAAGTGTGGCTAATGCAACTGAAGGACAGAATTTTAAATTTTATTGAATTTTAATTAATTTAAAAACTGATACTGATTCAGTTACTGAAAACTTTTAATTGTATCTAGAATAGCTTGGATATGTGAAATCTTTTTTAGTTGGAGATTTTATGATGCATAAATACAGATCAGGTGTTTTGGGTGAAAATTTAACAACTGGATTGAGCTGTGCCTCTAAGTATAAAATGCAAACTGGATTTCAAAGACAGTATAAAAAAGAACATAAAACATGCCAATTTTTAAATGTGTTTACATGTTTAAATGATATTTTGGGTGTATTGGGTTAAGTTAAAATATCAGTGAAATTTCACTGGTTTTCTTTTACTTTTTTAATGTGGCTACTGGAAAATTCTTTTTATTATTATGTTAATCACCATACATTACATCATTAGTTTTTGATGTAGTGTTCCACGATTCATTGTTTGCGTATAACACCCAGCGCTCCATGTAGAACGTGCCCTCTTTGATACCCATCACCAGGCTAACCCACCCCCCCACCCCACTCCCCTCTAGAACCCTCAGTTTGTTTTTCAGAGTCCATCGTCTCTCATGGTTCGTCTCCCCCTCTGATTCCCCCCCCTTCATTCTTCCCTTCCTGCTATCTTCTTTTTTTATTTTTTAACATATAATGTATTATTTGTTTCAGAGGTACAGATTTGTGATTCAGCAGTCTTGCACAATTCACAGCACTCGCCATAGCACATACCCTCCCCAATGCCTATCACCCAGCCACCCCATCCCTCCCACCCCCCACCACTCCAGCAACCCTCAGTTTGTTTCCAGAGATTAAGAATTCTTCATATCAGTGAGATCATATGATACATGTCTTTCTCTGATTGACTTATTTCGCTCAGCATAATACCCTCCAGTTCCATCCACGTTCTTGCAAATGGCAAGATTTCATTCCTTTTGATGGCTGCATAATATTCCATTGTATATATATACCACCTCTTCTTTATCCCTTCATCTGTCGACGGACATCTTGGCTCTTTCCACAGTTTGGGTATTGTGGACATTGCTGCTATAAACATCGGGGTGCACGTACCCCTTCGGATCCCTACATTTGTATCTTTGTGGTAAATACCCAGTAGTGCAATTGCTGGATCGTATGGTAGCTCTTTTCTAAATGACATGTGACTCACATGTTTCCATTGGTCCGCACTGTTGTAAAGCCTCATCTCTCAATTGAGGACATGACCCCATGTGCAAATGAAGAGGCTCACTAACATTTCTTGGTTTTTGAGGAAGCAGAAATTCCAAGATGAGTAGAGAGATCTGTGGTTTATCTTTTTGTCATATTGTTCTTTATATTCTATTCCCTTTACCTCTGTTCTGCTATATTCTTTCTCCTCTTGTTCCTCTCTTGTTCTTTCACATTGTCCTGACCCTTTCTGGTGCTTCCCTTTGGCCCTCCCTTACCTCAGATGTCTAATTGCTGTTTGACAGAAGATGACCATGCTGTGTAATCTTCATGTGCTGTACTTCACTGAATATGGTGTATTGTTGTGTCTTGATGGCAGAACCCAAATCAGCCTTTCTCACATTAACTTCCACATCTGCTACGAGCTCGTCCTAAACATTGGTTGTTTCCAAGATTGATGAGCGCAGTTTAAGTCTTTTCCTTGAAATTCTTGGAATGTTTTGTGTCGAAAGCCTACCTTTTATTATTTCATTTATTTTGGTATCTATCTATGATGAGATAGTTGGGGGGAAGTGGTATGATTCTTATCCTTACAGAGTACAGATTCTTGTCCAACTTGACATTATTTCCCCTAAATATCACACTACAAATTAATTATAGAGCAGGTATTGGAAGCTAGCCAGATCCTTTGACTTTTGAGATGTTTGAATGTTCCTTGCAATCCTAACATTTTCCATTTGTTTTAAAGTACTATCCATCTGTTAAGATCTTAGGCAAGGTGGTTCCCCTTTTGATATCTTGATTTTTTTCTCATCAGTTGCTTTAGTAGCACTTGGTTTATTTACTTCAGTACTGTGAGGCTCAGATGAGAGAGTGATTGCAAAAGCAATTTGCACATTAAGTAGCTGTGTTATTATAAGGTGTTTTTATTTATGTAGACCTGTTTTCTTCTTCAGGGAAGGGAGGGTTGCATAGTTTTCCCCTTGCCCGATCAGCTAGATATGGAGTACTCTCTTTTATGTGCACTAATGGAGAGAATCAGTGTTGCACATTTTCCAAAAAGGCAGACAATTAGAAAATCATTTAGAAAATATTTTAGCATTTTCATTTTTATATGGGTCTTTCTGATGTTCAGAATTCATAATTCCAGAATCAAAGACAACAACAAAATTGTCCTATTCAGGAGAAAATAAGAAACTTTACAACTTTGCTGTCTTACCCTTTGTTCCAGTATGGACTATTGTGGGGCAGAAATGCATCTGTGTTTCTAACCAGTGAAGGGTTCTAGCTTACAGCATTGTTGGCTTATTTTCTTAATATTTCAAACCTCTGTCTAGTCAGATAGAAACAGACATTTGAGAAATAGCCTTTTTCTTAGCTTCTAAAGAAGCATCAACTGCATACAAATTATACCAAGAAAGTACACAATTAAATATTGTCGATACACATTTGAAAGCCCGTTTGCTCTGAATCACCTATCCTGGGGATAATCTCTTAAAGATTGCCCTGGCAACAGTGCATGGAAATGAGACAGATACAGATTCCCTTGCCCACTCTCTTTTTTGTTTATATGCTACTTTAAAACAACAACAATAAGTAATAGCTTATTTGCCATATTCATTTCTCTCTTTTTTTCTTTTCATAGACCTCTCTGTATTGGGCTTGTGTTTCCCAGGGTACAAAATCTGATTGACTTTTTAGTTAATTGATGTTTATTGGTGTCATTGGCCTGGAACATTCACCCATAGTCACATTATTTATATTCAGAGGCATTTCTTTTATAAGCGGAAAGATTTGGTGGAAATATTTGGTGCTATAAAGCCATCTGTGGAAATGTTTGGAGTTACGTATGTATGTGTGTATCTGTGTGTGTGTGTATATATATGCATATATATTTTTAAGAATTAAGAGTGAACCCATCCCCTTCAATTCTAATAGGCTGTAAATGATTCTGAATTACTGTTTATCCCACCATTACATATTATATCTATTCCCTGATGGAAATCATCTTTATAAATACATAAAACATTTTAAAATGGCCTGTTGGTCTCCGTGCCCCTCTGCCCCTGCCACTTTTCTCGGTTCTCCTAGTTAGGGAGAAGAGAAAAGCCCTGTGAGTGAGAATATAGCAGAGAACATGGCCTAGCAGTTGTCTGCTTTTCTTTCCTTTTGCTTGAGGACGGAAGACAGCTCGACTGAGCCCTCTCTAGCTATACCAGTCACTGTGACAGCTGCTGTATCTTAAGGTATGATCATGGCCTTTGCTGTTCCAACAGGACATATAGAGCTGATGGCAGCGTTAAGTCAAGCTTCACGGCTTTCTGAACATCTGGGACTTGTGTCTATTGGTAGCAGAGGCTTGGCACCAAAAACACTTTATCCCAAATTTCTGTTTTGAAGAAAGCCTCCAGATCATCTCTGGGACACGGAGGCAGTCCAGTCCAGCTCCTGCATCTGCCCACCCAGCTGGTCACCAGTTAGACAGGTTCACATTTTCCAGTACTTTGGTTGACTATCTAACATTAATTGTGTGACTGCATGTCTAAATGGCAGTGCCTGTGTGGATGCACGTGTGTGTGTGTGTGTGTGTGTGTGTGTGTGTGTGTGTGTGTGTGTGTGTGTTTGTATAAATACACGGTTCTGGGTATAGAACTGCTATATGGTATCTCATTTTATCTATAGAATGTGTACATATGTAAACTTTTTAGAATTTTGCTAAGTTGGGTCCGGCATGATGCCGTCACACTGACTTTTATGAAATTGGTTTTTATTAAAGTCTGCAGGTTATTCTTGTACTGGCCGTGGCTTTGATTAAGCACTGTATTAGGGTCATATCCTAGAATAACAGCATTTTGAAATCCCTGGCTGTTTTTGAAAGAATTGTGATTAAAGTTCTGGCTGTTTTCCCATGATTACTAATGTCTGCTGAGGGTTGAGTTTCCCCGGTTGTTATTGGCGATGGAGTTGTGTGGCAGCCCCTGTGCTTTCTTGCCAATATCAGTGGCATTCTCGAGGGAAGAGTGATTTTCCATTGAAATGTGAGAACTAAAAGCTGTAACAAAATTAACATGGGGTCTAGGGTTTCTGATGTGACTATGGAACTAGAATGGGAATATTTCCTAAAGTCCAATTAATATGTGACTGAATTTCAGACAAAACAACACTGCCATGATGAGAAGGGAGAGAAACACATCCAAAAGAGATTATGGATGAACAGGTTGAAGAATAGGATATGGCAGGGTGAAATCTAGGCAATCAGATATTTCAGCTTCAGCTGGGCCTTTCAAGGTGTGTTCTTGCATTGGCCTGAGCACCCCAGGCAGCAGCACACCTGGGAAACCTGTGCTTTTAGGAGTGATTTCTTTCCCTGCCAATGGGGAATGGAAAATGAGCTGCCTTCCTGTGGTGTTGGAAACAAAATGTTTGTGGGTGTGTGGGGGTGGGTGTGGGGGGGTGTGTGTGTGTGAAGGGATGTGGTTCCTTAGGTTTTAAGATATACTGTGAAGTTAGGGTCATCTAAATGAGAACAGTTACGGACTATCTACTACCACCCCAGTTAATGTTAAGTTCTCTTCCATGTAGAAAGAAAAACTGCCAGATGAAAAATATTAAGAATATTAGATATGTGATTTTTTTCCAGCTGCTACCAAATTAAAATCATACATAATTTTATTTTTACTTGCTGGTCTTTTTTTTTTTTAAGTGAACAGGTGTCTTAATACATTTTTATTTTAAAATAGATGTAGATTTATAGAAAATTTACAAAGACAGTGCAGGATTTCAAATTAGCTCAGCTCCAGTTTCCTGTCTTATATCATTATGATTTATTATTAAAATTAATGAACCAATGTGATATACTGTTATTAGCTACAGTTGATTTTTTTTTTCAGATTTTCTTAGTTTTACCTTTTTTCCTTCTCTGATCGCATTCAGGATACCTCATTATTACATTTAGCAGTGGTGTCTCCTTAGGATGTTCTTGGCTAGAGTTTATATGATGACCCTGAAAATTTTCAAGAGTACCTCTCAGGAATTTTGTAGAATGTTCTCCAGTTGGTATTTACCTGATGTTTCTCTTATAATTACCCTGGAGTTACGTGTTTTTGAAGAGGAAGGCCAGAGAGGGCAAGTGTAGTTCACAACACTTCATATCAAAGGCGCAGGTTCTCAAGATGACTTATTTCTGTTGATGATAACATTGATCCTCTGGCTGAGGTAGGGTTTGTCCAGTTGTTCCTCTATAAAGTTACTCTTTCCCCCCAGTCCATTCTGTATGTACTTTTTTTGGGAAGGATGTCACTTTGTGCAGCCCATACTTGCTAGTCTTTAAACTGTGGAAATTTTAGGACTTGGGTATTTATTTTCTACCTCTGTAGGTTATAAATTCCTTGAGGGTTGGACACTGTATCTTAGACTTTTTATTTTCTGTCACTGTACCATACAGAAATGCTTTTATGATACCTGTCTGTGGGTTGATTTAGAATTTGCCCTTTGTGCTCTACCAAAATTTAAATTACAAATTTAATTTTTAAGCCTAAATGCAGTGTTATGCAAATACCTAAATGTATCTCGAGAGAGTTCTGAACACACTTGGTACTTCTTATTCAGCTCTTTTTTTTCATATTTATTTTAATTTTTAGGACTGATTTCAAGATATAACAGTGGACTTCTGGTCTTATCTCTGTCTTTCATACTTCATTAAATAATCATACATCATTAAGTAATGATGTATAAAGAAGTGGGAACCGTAGAATATGTACACAGTAGGAGGTGTGTGTATATGTATGAACTTTAGAGACTGATTTATCAGTTATTCAGCAAATATTTTTTCAGTAGCCACTGTTGTCACATGTTGTTATAGGTAGTTGAGATAAAAGGGCAAACAAAACAAAGATTCTGTAATCTTTTATTATTTTAATTTTAAGTGTTATTAAGATAAAATTCACATACCACAATATTCACCATTTCATAGTGTACAATTCAGTGATTTTTAGTGTGATCACGGAGTTGTGTGACCACCACCCCTATCTAATTCCAGAAGATTTTTATTACCCCTGAAAGAAATCTGTCTCTAACAGTCATTCTCCATCCCTCCTTCCCCAGCCCCTGGCTATTTTCTGTCTGTTGATTTGCTTATTCTGGATATTTCATATAAATGAAACTATATGTGGCCTTTTGTGTCTGATTTTGGTCACTTAGCATATTGTTTTTCTGGTTCATCTGCAGTGTAGCATGAATCAGTACTTCAGTACTTTGTCCCTTTTTACTGATAAAAGGAAGACTATAGGAGGAGCAAGTAGAGAATAGGAGGTGGATCAGAGTGTGTTGTTGAACATATTAAATTAGAGTCATGCCAACCAGAATTCCAGTGGAGATCCTGAGTAGTCAGTTGGACATCCAAGTCTGGAGTTCAGGAGAGAGGTCTAGCTTAAAGATGTGAATTGAGGCATCATTCCTATGTAGATGATATTTAACTAGCATCTTCTGTGGCTGGTATCTAGAACAGAGAATGGGTTCAAGGGTTGAGCACAGAGATACTTGAATGATAAAAGATCAGGAAGATGAGGAGGAATCAGCAAGAAAATGGAGGACTGACTAGGGAGTAAGGTGGAGAATCAAGAGATTATGATATAGGGTCCTGGAAAATAAGTGAAGAAAATTGTTTTAAGAAAGGAACGGTTGAGGGGCCCCTGGGTGGCTCAGTCGTTAAGCGTCTGCCTTCGGCTCAGGTCATGATCCCAGGATCCTGGGATCAAGTCCCCCATCGGGCTCCTTGCTCAGCGGGAAGCCTGCTTCTCCCTCTCCCACTCCCCCTGCTTGTGTTCCCTCTCTCGCTGTGTCTCTTTCTGTCAAATAAATAAATAAAATATTAAAAAAAAAAAAAAAAAAAGAAAGGAACGGTTGAGGGATGCCTGGGTGGCTCAGTCAGTTAAGTGTCTGCCTTTGGCTCAAGTCATGATCCCAGGGTCCTGGGATTGAGTACTACATGGGGCTCCTTGCTCAGTGGGGAGCCTGCTTCTCCCTCTGCATGCCACTCCCCTTGCTTGTGCTCTCTCTCTCTGACAAATAAATCTTAAAAAAAAAAAAGGAACGGTTGATTTTGTTAGTTGATACTGCTAGATCCAGTGATAAGGATGAAGATTGAGAATTGTTCGTTGACTAAGACCATTTTAAGAAGGTAGCTTCCAAACCACCATCCAAAGAGTAAACATGAGAGTTCTAGACTATGTGTATTCTTAGCAATTTCATGGCCTTCATTCCCCCACAACTTTTACAGGCTCATCTCTACAGTCTGTTCCATGTCTTCATGCCCTGTATCTCAGCTACATCAGTTACCACAAAGAGCCCACAGTTCCCCACTTACCCAACATTGTGAGGCCCCTTGTCCCCAATACTGCTTGCTACATCTCCATCCCTCCCGCCCTGTCCTCTCTCTGAATTTACCCACCTCATCGTTGCAGATCTCTTGTATCCCAGACGTCTTTACTGAATGTTCTTTTAACCTTCTTCCAAGAGCAACTAGAACTAAAACCTGTTAGCACCTTGAGAGCCTGCTTCCCTTGCTGCTGTTGTAAATTGTGGCTCTTTCTGTGCCATACAGACACATGATAGGTGTCTTCCTTGCCTCTTCCAGACCATTTTCTCTCTCTTCTCCGTAAAAAGTCCCACCCCCTCAGATAATTCCATCTGTTCTTATTCCTTGTAGTTATTTTCAGACCCTAAGAATGTTCCACCTTTTTCCTAGCTGTAGATCATGAAATAT
Organism: Zalophus californianus; assembly: GCF_009762305.2. Classification (NCBI taxonomy): domain Eukaryota; kingdom Metazoa; phylum Chordata; class Mammalia; order Carnivora; family Otariidae; genus Zalophus; species Zalophus californianus. Next base: position 87,103,621 of record NC_045606.1, read on the forward strand.
GTATTGGCTAATGATAGTTTTCCCAATTTGGGCAAGCCTGGGGTTTAGCCCAGCCTCATTGTGCTTTACAATAGCAAGGACGGTTTTTTGAGACCAGGTTTTTGAAACATTAGTAAATATGGAAGATGACAAATGCATTAGTCAAGCTCCTGCTGTACTGACCTGATCTTAAAAAAATACATGAATTTTAAGTGGTTTATATAGTTGAAAGGAGAACTTAACACATGTGTCAGTTATGCTGATCAAATGATAAAGTGAAGGGAAATCGAGCCCCAACCTTTTGTGCAGCCAGTGAAAGTAAAACATTGCAGTTTTCAGAGGCAGATGGAATGTGAACAACTAATAAATCAGGTTTTGAAACATTGAAGAACAACTTATTTCAATGCATATGGTGTTGGATCTTAGACAAGATAGTATTGGGAGTAAAAATAGATAAAGCAGTGTTAGAAGGACATTGTACCTAAGCATCATCTGCATGATAATATTTAAATCCATATCATGGCATCAGGCTCAGAAATTGAGTAAATAATTATAGTGTGCCAAGAAGAACCTTTGAGATCTCTGTGGAGTTGTACATGAAAGAGATCAGAGTGAAATTGTGTTACCACAAGCATTCTGTGATCATTCTAATATTTCCCTCTCTGTTGTGCTTTAAGATCAGAAGACTATTATCACTTTATAGGCTTCTCATCAGAAGCATTTAACAGTAGAAATGCAAATTATTATAATGGACAAATTTTGCATCGGTGCTTGTGAGCCTGCTTTATGGTGGGAACGTATGATCATTTCTTGTTCACGGAGTGATACAAAATGGATCATTGTGTAAAACTTGTATATATCTCATGTGTAAAATAGATTTTGGGAAGGCAAACAAGTATGGCGCTGAAGATATGTGAGAGAAAAAGCAAGCAAAAATTGATATCATTAATTTTAAGTCCTTTATTGACTTTTTTTACTTACGAGTAGAATAAGAAAATTTTTGATTTTTTTAATAAGGCATTTTTAATAGAATATGCTCCAACTTGAGGATGTTCAAAGTTTTACAGCAGAATTTTCCTGGGATTTTGTTTTAAGCTACATTCTGGATCTTTAATATAGAACAATTTAATCTGAATTTGGGACTGTTTTTTGGTTAGATAGGGAAGAACAGGAATGGAAATTTATTTTCTCTTGTAAAAACCAGGAGGATGAGTCTAGTGAACATCTTCTCTTATATTCCTCAAAGATATCTAGGTTAACAATTTGTTTGATTACCTCATTTAAGTTTGTGGGCAGTTTCTGCCTACTCAGAAAAGGTTTATATTTATTGTGTTTATCAATTGAACACTATGTTAGAGCTTTAGGCATTATACCTAAGTAGGAGACAAAAAGACCCTGCCTTCAAGATGGTCACAGACCCTGAGGAGAAAGAAAGAAAAAAAAAAACCACATTGAACTGTTCCAAAATGCAGTGCAAATAAAGATGAAATAAAATATTAACGTACAGGATGCATGAGAGTTGTTTGGCAGGACAGTCATTCGTCCTGGGCCTAGAATGTGAAACTTTGCTCCAGTTATAAGAAACTTGTGACCATCTTTTACCCAATTGTGATGCTTTGCTTCCAGCCTGCCTTATGATTTGCAGGAGTACTATAAGTATATGTTAAGTCAGATTAATTTCTTTCTTTTTTTTTAAGATTTTATTTATTTATTTGACAGAGAGAGCACAAGTAGGCAAAGCGGCAGGCAGAGGGAGAGGGAGAAGCAGACTCTCCGCTGAGCAGGGAGCCCCACGCGGGGCTCGATCCCAGGGCTCCAGGATCATGACCCAAGCCGAAGGCAGACGCTCACTGGACTGAGCCACCCAGGCGACCCAGATTATTTCCTTAGTTAGATACTTTTGAGACTAGTGAATGCCACCTGTAAGCATTTTTTGTTAAACTCAATGCTTCTGATCTACATTGAGTGCCATGCTGTCAAGCCTTCCAGTTTGCCTAAATCATGGCTGAGTATGTGTTATTTGCCAGACCAGTTACTCAGCCAGATAAATCTAAAATGACTAACGGTGGATGTTTACCTTGAGGGAGTTTCCTTTAATAGAAGAACAATTATTATTATGAATGCCATGAGAGATACTTATGCAAGGTCAAATAAAGAACTCTAGGAAGGCCTTACGGCTTTATGTAACTACTTTGGAATTGGGAGTACTAGCCACAGTTTTGTTATCTTTCAAGTGTTTATAACAATAAATATGTATGTTGTATTCAGACATGCCGAAACAGGATTTAGGAGGATGTTTACTAAGGTTTCTAGTAGATCCACAGAAAATTAATAAATGTTTTCTGTGTTAAATATAACTAGTATATTTCTGGAAGCTTTGTTTATTTTGGGGAGGGGGGAAGAATTGCAAACAACACAGAAGTTGGGGAGATAGTACATGTGTGTATGTTGTGTATACTCATCATCCACATTCAGTAGTTATTACGATTTTATTTGCTTCATCTATTTTTGTTTTTCATTCTTTGCTGAAGTATTTTAAAGCAGTTTCCAGACATGATGTCATCTTATCCCTGCATACGTGAATATGCATCTTTAAATGCTAAGAATACTTTCTTAGATGTACATGGTTCTGACAATTGTGTAATATTGTCCTGAGCCCCATGGGAATGTTGGGAACTCTAATTATATATTTTGCCTCTATATAGGGCTCATCCACTAAAAGGAAGTGACAGAGAAAAGAAATCATTTTTGTTATATGAAATCCAATATAAATGTACTTAAATTGAACTTGTAGTTAAACTTAAATTGAACTTGCACTTGTTCAAGATTTTGATTCAGATATTTATACTAAATGATTTTTTGGCTTTTGTGAATTTAGCATGTTCCAATTACATATATACTGTGCCTGCAACGAGTTGGAAGCTAATAATTTTCTGATATTACTAATTCATAATAGGACTCTAGCAATTGCTCTGTTCTCCCTCTGTGTGATAAGCACAGGGAGTATCTGGAAGTCAGCTGAGGAGAAATCTTAATAGAGGAATATTTTCCTATAAACTGCAGCTCTCACATTGAGACATAAATACAAACTTCTATGTGTAAAACATAGTGATAGCCCAAATGGGAAAATCCTGTATGTAAAGAAGAGGTATCATTACTTTACATACTTTTTGTTTGTTTGTTTTGTTTTTCTTTTTTTGTTGGGAAGAGTAGGGTCACAGTAAAGTTATATAATAAGAACCAAGAGGCTAGTTTTAGACTCAAAGATGGGCCAGAGCAGCCTCACAGTGGCTTGCTGGAGATGACCCTGAACTTTTCCACCCAATTGTGTGTTCAGGGTTACCATGTTGGTATCTTAAAATTGGCCTTGATGGGAGTAGTTACCCCACAGAAATCAGCCAAGGCTACGAATCAGGGCTTCGGCCTCCCACAGAGAGCTGGCTATTAAACATTGACCAGCACAGCACGGGTTACAGTCCACTGAAGACTTTACCTGTACAATGAGAGATCCAGATGATGCTTTATTGTTTTGTACTCTTAGCCTTTAAAAAACAAACAAACAGGGGGCGCCTGGGTGGCTCAGTCGTTAAGCGTCTGCCTTCGGCTCAGGTCATGGCGAGCCCCACATCGGCCCCCCTGCTCAGCGGGAAGTCTGCTTCTCCCTGTCCCTCTCCCACTCCCCTGCTTGTGTTCCCTCTCTCGCTGTGTCTCTCTCTGTCAAATAATTAAATAAAATCTTAAAAACAAACAACGAAAACAGTGTTCACGTTCCTTTGTAATCATTTGCTCTTTAATATGTGCAGTATTTCCTTTTATTCTTGATATGACTAGACATAACTAGATATAATTAGACATGTTATAAGTTTAATTCCTTTTTTATGATCCTACATAACTGTGATAGACTATAATAGTGAATTCTTTAGGGCTGTTGACTATTGCAGAATCCTTGGTGATGGTCTTTGACTTAATTATATTTATGGGTTTAATCCCAGGACATTTTTCTGAAATGCCACAATCTCACTGTTGGGACTCATTCTTACTTTCCAATCATTGCTTTAAGTCTACTTTAAGATACCACGACAAATGGATAACCATCTTGTCTGAGGAAAAAACAAACAAAGGCCTTCAGTTACCAGGAAGAAACTGTCTCCTAAAATAGTCGTTACTTTTTCATTCTCTTCCAGTCCTTGGTAAATGTGCCCTTTTAGAAAGCCAAATCTGTATTTTTGAAAGTTCCAACCTCTTTGTCCTGCTACTGTCCCTAGGACCACAGAATACAACCTGACTCCTTTTTATAACGTAGCACTTTACATACCTGAAGACGATAATCATATTCCCCCCACTCTAATATTCCTCCAACCTAAACATTTCTCATTGCTTCTACCCTGTTGTTGTTTTTTTTACTTTTAATTTTTTATTATGTTAATCACCATATATTACATCATTAGTTTTTGATGTAGTGTTCCATGATACATTGTTTGTGCATAACACCCAGTGCTCCACGCAGAATGTGCCCTCTTTAATACCCATCACCAGGCTAACCCATCCCCCCACCCCCCTCCCCTCTAGAACCCTCAGTTTGTTTTTCAGAGTCCATCGTCTCTCATGGTTCGTCTCCCCCTCCGACTTACTCCCCTTCATTCTTCCCCTCCTGCTATCTTCTTCTTCTTCTTTTTTCTTAACATATGTTATATTATTTCTTTCAGAAGTACAGATCTGTGACTCATCAGTCTTGCACAATTCACAGCGCTCACCATAGCACATACCCTCCCCAATGTCTATCACCCAGCCACCCCATCCCTCCCACCCCCCACCACTCCAGCAACCCTCAGTTTGTTTCCTGAGATTAAGAATTCCTCATATCAGTGAGGTCATATGATACATCTCTTTCTCTGATTGACTTATTTCACTCAGCATAACACCCTCCAGTTCCATCCACGTCGTTGCAAATGGCAAGATCTCATTCCTTTTGATGGCTGCATAATATTCCATGGTGTATATATACCACGTCTTCTTTATCCATTCATCTGTCGATGGACATCTTGGCTCTTTCCACAGTTTGGCTATTGTGGACATTGCTGCTATAAACATCGGGGTGCACGTAGCCCTTCGATCCCTACATTTGTATCTTTTTGGTAAATACCCAGTAGTGCAATTGCTGGATCGTATGGTAGCTCTATTTTCAACTCTTTGAGGAACCTCCATACTGTTTTCCAGAGGGGTTGCACCAGCTTGCATTCCCACCAACAGTGTAGGAGGGTTCCCCTTTCTCCACATCCCCGCCAACATCTGTCGTTTCCTGACTTGTTAATTTTAGCCATTCTGATGGGTGTGAGGTGGTATCTCATCAAGGTTTTGATTTGGATTTCCCTGATGCCGAGCGATGTTGAGCACTTTTTCATGTGTCTGTTGGCCATTTGGATGTCTTCTTTGGAAAAATGTCTCTTCATGTCTTCTGCCCATTTCTTGATTGGATTATTTGTTCTTTGGGTGTTGAGTTTGCTAAGTTCTTTATAGATTTTGGATACTAGCCCTTTATCTGATATGTCATTTGCAAATATTGTCTCCCATTCTGTCGGTTGTCTTTTGGTTTTGTGGACTGTTTCTTTTGCTATGCAAAAGCTTTTTATCTTGAGGAAATCCCAGTAGTTCATTTTTGCCCTTGCTTCCTTTGCCTTTGGTGATGTTTCTAGGAAGAAGTTGCTGCAGCTGAGGTCGAAGAGGTTGCTACCTGTGTTCTCCTTTAGGATTTTGATGGACTCCTGTCTCACGTTTAGGTCTTTCAACCATTTGGAGTCTATTTCTGTGTGTGGTGTAAGGAAATGGTCCAGCTTCATTCTTCTGCATGTGGCTGTCCAATTTTCCCAACACCATTTGTTGAAGAGACTGTCTTTTTGCCATTGGACATTCTTTCCTGCTTTGTCAAAGATAAGTTGACAATAGAGTTGAGGGTCCATTTCTGGGCTCTCGATTCTGTTCCATTGATCTATGTGTCTGTTTTTGTGCCAATACCATACTGTCTTGATGATGACAGCTTTGTAATAGAGCTGGAAGTCCGGAATTGTGATGCCGCCAGCTTTGCTTTTCTTTTTCAATATTCCTCTGCCTATTCGGGGTCTCTTCTGGTTCCATACAAATTTTAGGATTATTTGTTCCATTTCTTTGAAAAAAGTGGATGGTATTTTGATGGGGATTGCATTGAGTGTGTAGATTGCTCTAGGTAGCGTTGACATCTTCACAATGTTGGTTATCCCAGTCCATGAGCATGGAACATTTTTCCATTTCTTTGTGTCTTCTTCAATTTCTTTCATGAGTATTTTATAGTTTTCTGAGTACAGATCCTTTGCCTCTTTGGTTAAATTTATTCCTAGGTATCTTATGGTTTTGGGTGCAATTGTAAATGGGATCGACTCCTTGATTTGTCTCTCTTTTGTCTTGTTGTTGGTGTATAGGAATGCCACTGATTTCTGTGCATTGATTTTATATCCTGCTACTTTACTGAATTCCTTTATGAGTTCTAGCAGTTTTGGGGTGGAGTCTTTTGGGTTTTCCACATACAGTATCATATCATCTGCAAAGAGTGAGAGTTTGACTTCCTCTTTGCCGATTTGGATGCCTTTGATTTCTTTTTGTTGTCTGATTGCTGTGGCTAGGACTTCTAATACTACGTTGAATAGCAGTGGTGAGAGTGGACATCCCTGCCGCGTTCCTGACCTTAGGGGAAAAGCTCTCAGCTTTTCCCCACTGAGAATGATATTCGCTGTAGGTTTTTCATAGATGGCTTTTATGATATTGAGGTATGTACCCTCTATCCCTATACTCTGAAGAGTTTTGATCAAGAAAGGATGCTGTACTTTGTCAAATGCTTTTTCTGCATCTATTGAGAGGATCCTATGATTCTTGTTCTTTCTTTTGTTAATGTATTGTATCACGTTGATTGATTTGCGGATGTTGAACCAGCCTTGCAGCCCAGGGATAAATCCCACTTGGTCGTGGTGAATAATCCTTTTCATGTACTGTTGGATCCTATTGCCTAGTATTTTGGTGAGAATTTTTGCATCCATGTTCATCAAGGATATTGGTCTGTAATTCTCCTTTTTGATGGGGTCTTTGTCTGGTTTTGGGATCAAGGTAATGCTGGCCTCATAAAATGAGTTTGGAAGTTTTCCCTCCATTTCTATTTTTTGGAACAGTTTCAGGAGAATAGGTATTAATTCTTCTTTAAATGTCTGATAGAATTCCCCTGGGAAGCCATCTGGCCCTGGGCTTTTGTTTGTTGGGAGATTTGTGATGAGTGCTTCAATTTCCTTAGTGGCTATAGGTCTGTTCAGGTTTTCTATTTCTTCCTGGTTCAATTTTGGTAGTTGATACATCTCTAGGAATGCACCCATTTCTTCCAGGTTATCTAATTTGCTGGCATAGAGTTGCTCATAATATGTTCTTATAATTGTTTGTATTTCTTTGGTGTTGGTTGTGATCTCTCCTCTTTCATTCATGATTTTGTTGATTGGGGTCATTTCTCTTTTCTTTTTGATAAGTCTGGCCAGGGATTTATCAATCTCGTTAATTCTTTCAAAGAACCAGCTCCTAGTTTCGTTGATCTGTTCTACTGTTCTTTTGGTTTCTAGTTCATTGATTTCTGCTCTGATCTTTATGATTTCTCTTCTCCTGCTGGGTTTAGGCTTTCTTTGCTGTTCTTTCTCCAGCTCCTTTAGGTGTAGGGTTAGGTTGTGTATTTGAGACCTTTCTTGTTTCTTGAGAAAGGCTTGTATTGCTATATACTTTCCTCTCAGGACTGCCTTTGCTGTATCCCAAAGATTTTGAACAGTTGTGTTTTCATTTTCATTGGTTTCCATGAATTTTTTTAATTCTTCTTTAATTTCCTGGTTGACCGATTTATTCTTTAGTAGGATGCTCTTTAGCCTCCATGTATTTGAGTTCTTTCCGACTTTCCTCTTGTGATTGAGTTCTAGTTTCAAAGCATTGTGGTCTGAAAATATGCAGGGAATGATCCCAATCTTTTGGTACCGGTTGAGACCTGATTTGTGACCTAGGATGTGATCTATTCTGGAGAATGTTCTGTGGGCACTAGAGAAGAATGTGTATTCCGTTGCTTTGGGATGGAATGTTCTGAATATGTCTGTGAAGTCCATTTGGTCCAGGGTGTCATTTAAAGTCTTTATTTCCTTGTTGATCTTTTGCTTAGATGATCTGTCCATTTCAATCGGGGGGTGTTAAAGTCCCCCACTATTATTATATTGTTGTCCATGTGTTTCTTTGCTTTTGTAATTAATTGCCTTATATAACTGGCTGCTCCTATGTTAGGGGCATAGATATTTACAATTGTTAGATCTTCTTGTTGGATAGACCCTTTAAGTAGGATATAGTGTCCTTCGTCATCTCTTATTACAGTCTTTGTTTTAAAATCTAATTTGTCTGATATAAGGATTGCCACCCCAGCTTTCTTTTGGTGTCCATTAGCATGGTACATGGTTTTCCACCCCTTCACTTTCAATCTGGGGGTGTCTTTGGGTCTAAAATGAGTCTCTTGCAGACAGCATATCGATGGGTCTTGTTTTTTAATCCAATCTGATAGCCTGTGTCTTTTGATTGGGGCATTTAGCCCATTTACATTCAGGGTAACTATTGAAAAGTATGAATTTAGTGCCATTGTATTGCCTGTAAGGTGACTGTTACTGTATATTGTCTGTGTTCCTTTCTGATCTATGCTGCTTTTAGGCTCTCTCTTTGCTTAGAGGACCCCTTTCAATATTTCTTGTAGGGCTGGTTTCGTGTTTGCAAATTCCTTTAGTTTTTGTTTGTCCTGGAAGCTTTTTATCTCTCCTTCTATTTTCAATGACAGCCGAGCTGGATATAGTATTCTTGGCTGCATATTTTTCTCGTTTAGTGCTCTGAAGATATCTTGCCAGTCCTTTCTGGCCTGCCAGGTCTCTGTGGATAGGTCTGTTGCCAATCTAATGTTTCTACCATTGTAGGTTACATATTTCTTCTCCCCAGCTGCTTTCAGGATTTTCTCTTTGTCTCTGAGACTCGTAAGTTTTACTATTAGATGTTGGGGTGTTGACCTATTATTATTGATTGTGAGAGGGGTTCTCTGTGCCTCCTGGATTTTGATGCCTGTTTCCTTCCTCACATTAGGGAAGTTCTCTGCTATTATTTGCTCCAATATACCTTCTGCCCGTCTCTCTCTTTCTTCTTCTTCTGGGATCCCAATTATTCTAATGTTATTTCGTCTTATCGTATCACTTATCTCTCAAATTCTGCCCTCGTGATCCTGTAGTTGTTTATCTCTCTTTTTCTCAGCCTCTTTATTTTCCATCATTTGGTCTTCTATATCACTGATTCTCTCTTCTACCTCATTTATCCTAGCAGTTAGTGCCCCCATTTTTGAATGCACCTCATCAGTAGCCTTTTTGATTTCGACTTGTTTAGATTTTAGTTCTTTTACTTCTCCAGAAAGGGTTTCTCTAATAACTTCCACGCTTTTTTCAAGCCCAGCTAGTATCTTTAAAATCATGATTCTGAACTCTAGGTCCGACATTGTACTAATGTCCGTATTGAGTAGGTCCCTGGCTGACGGTACTACCTGTTGTTCTTTTTGCTGAGGTGATTTTTTTAGACTTGTCATTTTGTCCAGAGGAGAATAGATGAATGAGAGAACAAAATGCTAACAGGTTAACAACGTCCCCAGCAAATATACTGTATACAAATCAGAAAAGACCTGAAACCCAGGGAAAAGAAAGGGAAAGAAAGAAAAAAGAAAGAAAAAAACAAAAACAGAACAATACAAAAAAAGCAGAATATGATCAAATATGATCAGGCTAGTGCATAGATCAGTGCCACAGACTAGATTTTGGGCGTATTTGGTCTGTTAGAAAAAAGTGCCTCCTAAAATTATAAAGGAAGAAAGACATATATGTGCAGAATAAGGGTTGATACAATGAAGGGATGGAAGATGACTGTAAAGATGAAAATTATAAAAGATTTTATAAAAGTAATTGATAAGTTGTTTGAAAAAAGAAAGAAGATTTAAAAAAAAAAGGGAGAGGTGATCAGGCAGGAGACTAGAACAAAGCCATACACTAGTGATTTAGGGTATATTTTGATCTGTTAGAAGAAACTGTATCTCAAAATTTTCAGAGAGAACAACTTATATATATATATATATATATATGCAAAAATAAGGGTAACTACTATGAAGGGATAAAATATGACTAAAAATGAAAAATAAGAAATGTTTTTTTTATAAAAGGGATTGATAAGATGTTGGTTGAAAAAGGGAAAAAGAAAAATTAAAAAAAAACAGTTAAAAAAATTAACTTTGATGAACTTATGAATCATGGTAAAAAAAAAGCCATGAATTCTATGTGCAGTATTCCCCTAGCGCTGGAGTTCTCCCGTTCTCCTTGATCGGTAAACTTGGTCTTGGCTTGCTGGCTGTTCCTGCTGATCTTCTGGGGGAGGGGCCTGTTGCCGTGGTTCCCAGATGTCTTTGCTGCAGGCAGAATTGCCCCGCCCTTGTGAGTCCGGGATAAACAAGCTGCTCGGGTTTGCTCTCAGGAGCTTTTGTTCCCTGCAAGCTCTCGGTAGAGCTTTGGAGGACCAGGGTGAAAATGGCGGCCTCCCAATCTCCGCCTGGAGGAGCCGAAAACTCGGGGCCCCGCTCCTCAGTGTGCCCCCAGAGAAAAGCAGTCACTCCCGTGTCCCCGGTCTCCGGCCGCACTCCGTACTCACCCGGCCTGTGACCGAGCGTTTCTATCTCTGGCACCCGACCCCGTGTGGAGTCTCCAAACCCAGCAGATCCCTGTGGTGCGCTCCCGCGCCGCTCCTCCCGGGGGAGGAAGGGGAGTCTCCCCGGCTCTGCCGCTTGTTGGGTCCCTGCTGGAGGAGCAGTGGCCCGACTGGGGCGCAGATCACAGTTTATGGCCACCCCGAGCTGAGCGCCGGTGCCTCGGCTCCGTCTCTGCAGCCGGCTTCCCCGCTCCGATATCCGGGAGCTCTGCTGCACTGAGGCTCCCCCGGTCTTTCTGTGACTCCGAGGGTCCTGAGACCACACTGTCCCGCGAGGGTTCCACCCCCCGCTTAGCCACTGGAGCGACGTCCCTCCGCAGAGCCGACTTCTAAAAGTTCCGATTTTGTGCTCCGCGGCTCTAGCACTTGCCAGAAGCGGCCGACGGAGGCCCCCTCCCCCGCCGTCTATCCTCCCGAATATCACCTCGGATTCACTCCTCTGCACATCCTACCTTCCAGAAAGTGGTCGCTTTTCTGTTCAGAGAGTTGCTGCTATTCTTTTCTTCAGTCTCCTGTTGAGTTCGTAGGTGTTCAGAATGGTTTGATCCCTGTTCAGCTGAATTCCTGACACCAGACGAAATCTAGGTCTCCTACTCCTCCGCCATCTTGCTCCGCCCCCTACCCTGTTGTTTTTTTATGCCTGAGAATAAAATGATGACTTGAATCTGCATTCCTCTGAGGATTTGACTCTTAGAGCTTCTTCCTAGTGGGGATTAGCGAAACACATAGCTGTTTCCATGTTATAATAACTATCATTTATACTGTGCTTTACAAGAATTTTACAAAAACCTTCACACGCATACTTTTATTTGTTTATAACTTTTTGAGAGCAGAGTTTTATTTTTTTATAGACAAGTAAACAGAGGTTGGAAAATGTTAAATGCCTTGGCCAAGGAGAGACACAGAGAGGAAGTGGTGAAGCTGGAATTTGAATCCAGATCTTTCTGACTCCAGAAACTCGAGTAATTCTCTTAAACCTGGGGTCTCTGGTCTTAAGGTGGTCTGTGTACTCCTGGAATTATTTATAAAATTTTGTCCTCGTGTATATCTGCATTTTTCTGAGGAGAAGAGCCACAGTTCAGAACAGATTCCGAAAGGCTTTTGTGACCTCACCAAAGGTGAAGAAGCATTACTGTGTTACCTGCATCTCTGAAGGGTTATTCCACGGGAAATTATTTGGAAATAGAATCTTCAATAAATAGAAGATTTGGCTTTAATATTTCCTTCCTGTAGAGACACAGCTTTCATTGAGATTTATGTCATAGGACAAAGATACCTTTCTCTAGGCTGAATCAGCTGACTGTATTATATGAATATGTAATAAACATCTTACAGTTTTAGACCTAACCAGGTATCTCTCTCTCTTTCTCTGTCTCTCACACACACGGTATATATTTTATGCTCTCTCAATATATATTTTCATTCTTTTTAAATTTTAAAAGTTAGAAATTTGTTAGTTTCATAAACAATAGGATAATAAATTTTGAACAAATAAATTTGGTGTATGGAACTTGTCTTACTACTTTATTGTCACACCTCATTAAATAATACTGAATTTATGTCAGAGTTTAATGTGTGCTATCAATTCCCTTTGGTTATTTTGAGTGGGGCTGAATTTTCATTCATGTAATAAGCTTGAAAGTGTTCTAGGACTCTTAGGTTATTAGCTTTAGATTGGGGGAACTCTGTTTGAAATGCTTAGAAGACTAAAGTGGGTACAGATGTAGGAACATTTGTTTTCCTGCATATGGGAAGATGAAGAATGTCCAAGTTGTTTATCTATTTTCTCTGTAAAATAAAAATAATTTTCTCTATAAGGTCATCTGTTAGAGTTAAGGAGAAAGTCATGTGGTGAAGATTTGAGAGTGTAGGAATTCTGTAGACAGTGGGAGAATGAATTTTCTAGAGAAATGTACTTGATTTGCGGGGTAGTGCTGAAGGGCTCATTTTGGTTAGCCATTACACCTTGTTTGGTGATTCTCTACAGCAGTGGTTGATGAAAACCCAGAGAAGGCAGGTATTCAGGCTTCCCCGTGGTTGGCTTTTACCAGACTGGTGTGACGTAAAGGACAGAAGGATGAGTGATGCTATTGGCGAGGGTGTTCCTTATGTTACACGTGATGAGATCTTTGTTGAAGGATAAGGAAAGTGAAAAACCTTGAAAGGTGATGAAATGGGAGAAAGGTAAAGGGCCTGTAGATTAGAAGTCAGGATGGAGTCAGGATGGTGTGAGGAGAGTGGTAAATGTAGTTAGAGCAGTAACAGATCGTAGTTAAGTCCAGGTTGGCTCTGAGGGAGTGAGTGGTTGTCACAGGTTGGGTTCTCCAGAAGCAGACGCTGAGACAGAGTCAGTAATATGCAAGGTATCTTTTGGGAGTAACCACCTATGAAAACACGTGAGCGGAAGTAGGGTTTAGCAGAAAGAAAAGTCAAATTGGAGGGCGGCAGGGCGGGGGGACTCCTTAGAGCCTAGGCCAACCCAGTAGAGATCAGTGGAGTAGATCTTACCCATCAGAATTATCTTGCATTCAGCTGAAATAGCTGGGACTTAATACTCCTGCTTAGCTTAGTCACTGGATGTGGGCCTCCAGAGCAAAGGCTCCCTGTGGCTGAGGCAGACCCTAGAGTGACTGATAGGTAGAGACTGTATGCTGGATCGTCCATATCTGTGTTGACCACAGAGGCCGAGGTAGAATGAAAGAGGTCACTGGTGATGAGAATGTCAAAGCTTTTAGAGGACTCTTTTGGGCCCTAAATATGAATGTTGAGGTCATCATGCTAGATACTGGATTGTGAATCAGGAGCTGAAGTTAGTAAGTGGTAGCAAAAGATAGGATGAAACAGCACAGTGGGATGGGCCGTAAAGTATCAGTATTTTAAAAAAATATGTATTATTATTCAAGTGCTGGAGGTACAGTGGTCTGGAAGCTGCTTTGGGATGCCACCCAGTCTAGATTTTCAGTTCTCCTGCCTATGCAAGAGGAAATAACCAACACTTTAGAAACCTATGGAGAAATGATGTTCACGGGAGAAAACCAGGGGATAATAAATAGTGAGGGGTTTTGGAGATTGAAGACAAGTGAGATCTGAATGAGGAGCAAGGAAATTCAGGGTACTATGAGGGATAGAAATGGTTAGTTACTATTCAAGGAGACTGATTGGCCAATGACACAGGAATGAGAGATGTGGTAGGCTTTGGGTATAGTGACCAGAGCTTGTGTCACCCTTAGCTTGGTTGGTGGTGGTCCCAGAAGCTGCAGACTCTGTGTGCTGCTTGGCAGAGAGAATTGAAGAAGGCAGTCCAGAGACTGCTTTGGAGAAGATTCATGAGACGTTTTGAAGCAAGACTTTGTCAGGATAAAAATTAGGGAGAGGGTTGTGTTAGAGATTACTCTGGGTCTTTAAAACATGATCTTATATTCGCATTAAATCCCATCACTCCCTTCTCCAGATGTTTAACAGCTTCCTATTATGTTTAGGATAAAAAACCTGTTTCCCCCGGCATAGCCTCCCAGGCCCTTGTGACCTGGCTCTGCCTAATTCCCCTGACAGTTAACTCTTCTTCCTCACTAGCCTTCTAACACTGAACTTTTTTCATTGCCTCCAAAGGGCCTCTCTCTTTGCTGCCTCAGGACCTTCACACATGCTCTTCCCTTTGCCTAGGACACTCCTGCCTCTACTCTTTCCAGACCACCTCCTTCTCATCCTTCAGGCTCTGTGTTAATGTCACTCCCTCAGAGAAGTTCTGTCTGTCCTTGGGGTAAATTAGTCCCTAATAGATACTGTGGGATTATTGTTAAATACATAGAGAGGTATCATGGTCTCTCCTGCCAGTCTGTTCCAGTCTCATAACACAGAAGACAATTTGTAATTATGTATTTCTGTGATCACTTCAGGTCTTATCTCAATATAATACGGTCAACTTCGGAAGGATAGAGGTAGGGCCTTTGACCATTTTTTTTCCTGGTACCTAGCATGGTGCCTGGCATGCAGCTGGCTTGCTGATAATTGTTGAATGGTGAATGTTTGGTGCATCTCTACAATATTATGCAATCTTTAATACTTATGTTCTTAAAGAATATTTAATGACTTGGGAAAACACCCAGAATAGAGTGGTAGGAGCAAAAAGCTAGCTCAGACATTTATATACATGTGGTTTCAGTGTTTCATGTGTATGTGTGTGGTTAGTGGGTATTCTCTGTGTAATGTCTTTCTCAGAATT
Source organism: Zalophus californianus (assembly GCF_009762305.2). Taxonomy (NCBI): domain Eukaryota; kingdom Metazoa; phylum Chordata; class Mammalia; order Carnivora; family Otariidae; genus Zalophus; species Zalophus californianus. The sequence continues at coordinate 87,118,634 of NC_045606.1, forward strand.
ATATCATCGTGGCCAGATTTCAGAAACTTAGTTTTTTATAGGTTTGCAGTTGCTTGTATATAGAAATATATGCTTTCTACTGACTAAATTTATTATTTAAATGATTTTACTTATATCTTATATCTCATTTTGCATGCCGTGGAAGGGTTTACTGAGAAGGACATAGTTGAGTGGAGACTTGAAGGAGGTAAGGGAGGAGTCCACATAGATCGTGGGGAAGAGTATTGACAAGTGGAGCGAACAGGAGGAACAGAGGCCCCAAAGCAGGTGTGTGTATGGTGTCTTCACAGAAGAGCAGAATGAGACAGGGAAGGAGAGGTAGGAGATGAACCCAGAAAATTACAGGGACAGATCTCATGGACTCTTCTATCTAGGTCATTGCAAGGAGTTCAGATTTTACTCCAAATGAGATAGGAAGCAGAGCATTTTGGAGAGGGGAGTAATTGGATTATCCTTACTTGTATTTTAACAGGATTACTCTGTCTTATATATTGAGAATTCCCTGAAAGGGGGCAGGGAGACCAGTTAAAAGACCAGATGGTGGTGGCTTAGAAAGTGGTTTGCAAAGTACTTGGACTCTGTGTCTTGAAGGTTGAACTGCTAGGATTTGCTGGTGATGGGGTGAGAGGCATGAACAAAACAGAAGAGTGACGATGACTCCAGGGTTGCAGACATGAGCAACCAGAGGTTCATGTTGCTCTTACTACTGCCAGGACCTCGTGCGGAACCTGTACATGATTGGCACTTCATCAATATTTGCTGAATGTATTTGAATTTAATCCGCCTCCCATATTTTTTGTTCTGTCTCCCTTTAGTTCTCTACAGTTGGAGTGGTGCTTGATTGTTTGGGTTAGAAAAAAAAATGTTTACACTGAAGCTGTGTCCACAGACCATTACTTTACACTAAGTTGCTTTGTCTAGTATCTTCAGAGCCTTTTTGTTAGTAACCTCTGCCCCTCTCTGGTCCCCCCTCAGCTGAATTGACAAGTCATTCTTTTGTGCATTCTTAACAAAAGCCTTGTCTATATTTTAGGCTTTTGAACAACAGCATTTAAAAAGCAAATTTACTGATCTTTGAAGAAATACAAAAGAAATGTACTTTTCCAGGAAGAAAGTTGTAGCAAGAATTTTATATGATGTATTTAGAAAATGTTGATAAGTAGCTCCTTTGTTATGTGATTGAATCACTGTTTTTTCTCAGCCCAAGGGAGAATTGACTTACCTAATGATACCAATAATACCAATTATACCAATATTAGGAGTTCTGTATTACATGTTACTTTGGTCAATCTGTTTTCTTGTATTATTAATATCAGGCTACTTTGTAGAGGATCAGTGTCGTATTTTCTCTACCAAACAACCGTAACTTCACATGCCTTCCCATGAATTTTATTATGCTTATGTAAGTTGGTTTTCAAACTAAAGAGTAGTACTTCTATCAACATTCTTGTGGAATGCTGTATTTTAATTATTTTGCTGTATCTTATAATAGCTTTGTCTCTAACTTTTGGTGTGTTCCTTTTCATACCACAATGAAAGCATGAACTTCTTGAGGTCATGGACTGTGTCTGTTAGTTAGGTTTATATCATCATGAGTCCACTCCTAGGCACCAAGATGCTGAGTTCCTAATTATTAGATTGTATTAAATTAAATAGTGTTTTCCTATTAAATACATTTCTGTCAGAATTGCAGTTTTGAAAACCATCGATTATAGTGATTTTTGTAAAGTTCTGATACCTGGTTTGGGGTGAATTATTAAGAAACATTTTAGGTTAAAATTGCACAGACACGACATGAATTTTGCCCATTTTATTTCTCAGCATTGGGTAATTCTTGTGATAATCAAGGCAGGGTCTAAGATGCTTCTCATAAAAGAAGGAGAGCATAGATAATCATAATTAGATGGTATAAAAATGTCAGCCCAAAATGATACTAATTATTTTTTCCTGAAGCATAACTAATATCCCAAAGCAAAAATGCAGTTCGTTCTCATTTAAAATCCTGTTAGAATTATTGCATATGGTATCTCAATGATTATAACAATTGGCATAAATTTCTACTTGATAAAGGTGCTACTATGTTATGCTATACGGTATCAGAAAATGTAAATAAAACCTATTAGAATATATTCCAAAGGACATTTTATGATCTAAGAAATAAAAATTCATAGATGGAAAGTTTTCTCAAGAGTATACTATCTGGTTCATTCTCTTTATTTTATTGATAAAAAATAAAATAGAAGCCTCAGAGAGGTTAAGCAACTTTCTTGTTGCCAGAAAATTACTTGATATCAAAGTTAGAGAACTTCAATTCTTAACATTTGATTATAATCTATATCAAATTGCATTTTATTGTATATCATTTATTTCAGTATATCACATTAACTGATAACATTTAAGGAAAAGCTGTATTATTTTTATTGTTTATTTTTTGTATTTGTAATGATTATCTTAGGATAACTATGATAACTGATTAAAAACAAATAACAAACAGTAATCGGGATATCTGAATATAATCCAAAGATGCTTGTACTGGAAAAATTTAATTCAGAGGGGAAATTGTTTGTAGACTATTCTGTAAAGAATATTTTCTGTGGAGACTTCTCTTTCTAGCAGTATGACTGGTATCTTTGCTGATCTGCCCATGAAAAAATTTAAAGTGTTGGGTGAAACATTTAAAAATGTGTTAAATAGCTTTGATGGGCTGGCAAGAAAGTTAGGATTATTGGAAGCAAAAAACGGACTGCAGAGAGATATTGAGAAAAGGACTTCCAAGCCAGTCTTTACTTGAAAATACTTGCCAAAGCCAAGTGAACTTGCAAGGCACAGAATAGGAACAAAACCCAGAACCTACCCAACCTGGGTAGTCTAATAGAATGTTACCCCCAAACTCCGTATAGAGCACAAGGGTCATCTAGAAATACCATCCCTTTCCCCATAATTTTCCCACCTCCTGGTAAGGGACTGAAAGAAAATTGGTCACCTTGGCATAGACTGAAAGCAGGGAAAATCCCTAGAAAAACCAGGTTTGTTGCCAAAACAAACATCCTCTGGTTCATGTGAGAAAATTTTAAAGTGAGACTTCAGTTTAAAATGGGTTGCAGTTTGGTAATTCTATTAGGTCAACTAGCAGAAGTGATTGTTAATGTATTCTGATGGTACCTACCTTTAAGCCAGTCCTCCAAGAATTGTTACAGATAAATTTCTAAGAAATATGAACTTAAATAACACACACACATGCACAAATACATATGCAAATAAATATGATACACATGATACACAATACATAAAGAAAAAAGAATCTAGGAACAAGATTCAACAGAGGTGGAAGACAAAAGAATTAAGTCAGCAAAGATATTCAGTATTACAGTTATGAGACACATAATATTGGCTTATCTAACAGTATTATTTTAATCAATAACTTTTTGCCATAATGACTCCTGCATGTTAAGTCATTTTCTTGCCTTATTGTAGTGTCTATTTTTAATGGCTGTGTCATATTCCAGTTATACGTACATACATACACATACATACATGCATGTTTGTATCACTTATGTATATGTTGAGATATGTGTGGATTTATAATCAGTTCCCTGTTAATTTTGCATTTTAAGTGACTTTTTAAAAGTTTAAGATACTGTTCTATGATAAACATTCTTGTTGCCAATTTTTTTCTTTAAAGATTTTATTTATTTGACAGAGAGCTAGCAAGAGCAAGAACACAAGCAAGGGGGAGTGGGAGAGGGAGAAGCAGGCTTCCCGCCGAGCAGGGAGCCCAATGATGTGGGGCTCAATCCCAGGACCCTGGGATCACGACCTGAGCCAAAGGCAGACGCTTAACAACTGAGCCACCCAGGCGTCCCTCTTGTTGCTGAATCTTAAATTCACCTGTGATGGTGTTTTTTTTTATTGGGGATGGGAGGAAATGCCAAGAACTGGGATTATGGGGTTAAGTAGTATGTAAAATGTTAACGTTAAAGGTTATTTGCTTTTTAACCATCATGACTGGTAAAATGGAGAATAAAAATTTTGAGAAGTGCCCGGTGGAAGCATGCCAGATGAATGTGGAAGAAATAAGATTGGAAAAATTCACTACTTTTTGGTTTGGTTTGGGTAAAAAAAAATGTATTAGACATTGTAGAGCTGCAGGGGATGGGCAGTCTGGATGGATTAAAACACTATTTTTTTTAAACTTTTTTTTTTTTTTGCATGCACAATCCTATGTTATGCTCTATTTATGTAGAAACAGAAAAAAAAAAGCCCCTGCCAGCTGTACTTTTGAGTGCTGATCATGTCATAGCTCATGCTTAGCTGGCTTGGAAGACCAATTTTAATGCTATGAGAATATTCCAAGAGCTGTTGCCTAGAGTGGCTTTAAAGTTGACTGTTGCTGATTAAACCTAAAGAGTGACTATGGGTTTGCTGGTAAAGTTATTTAAAGCCACCTGTGCCTTAGTCATCCAGATGCTTCCAATGAGCCATGAAATAATGCTGTTTCTGTTTGGATGCCAGCACTCATTATCTTTGTCAGTAAGCTAAATGCCATGGTTTGCAACTTGTATTTTGACTCTAAATTTGTCTTTAAGGAGACCTTTATCTTACTTCTTACAGTCATTTTGGGTTATTATACTTTCTACCTGTCACATCAAGCCCTTCAAAATAATTTCTTTCTACCTTTGGGCATTCTCAGATTTAAGCATATATCTGAGCGTGGAGTTGGTGACAGCATTTAACAATACCACTTCATCTATATGACCTAGTGTATCTGTGCATCCGTCATTTCCAGAGGCCTGGGCCTCATTGTAGACCATTTCACAGGCAAAATAAGATTGATGGACTCAGTCTGTTTTCAGCTTGATGCTTATCTGCACCATAAATCCACCACTCAGCTGGCAAGACATCATTGGAAGACTCCTGACTAGTCCAACATACATGTTAGGTCAGCACTGAGATGGGCTCATCTGATTAGAGAACTTCGCTGCATTCTGTCATCCTTCATATCACTCTTGGCTTTATTTTAACAAGAACTACTGAGCAAACAGTAAACTCTTCAGCAATCTGAAACTTGAGTGAGGAGAGAATCTTCATTGTCAGTTTTAATCATGTTTGATGAACCAGCACCGACACTTAGTTGAAACACTATAGATAGCATAGAGCGTTTCCCAGTTGTACCAATTTCCAGAGGCTTCTGCCCTGCCATCACTTGTTACACTAGTAATGCTTCCCCAATGATCCTTCAAAACAGACAGGGCCACCCCTACAAGAGGCAGGGGGAGATTTCGGGTTGGGGGGAAAGGGATTTTCTAGAGAACAAACTACTCATACTTCCTTTGTGTGCTGCTCATCACATACCACCTCCACCCCCCCCCCACTCCCAGTGCCACCCAGACACAGGTTTTCTTCTAAATAATTAGTTTATTAAAGAAAATAACAACAATGGACATTAGGGTGTAGACTGTTTGGAAAACAGTCTGCCAGTTCCTCCAGATGTTAAAGATAGAGTTACCATATGATCCAGCAATTCAAATTCTAGGTATATATTGAGAATTGGAAACCTATGTCCACACAGAACTTGGATGTACATGGATGTTCATAGAAACTTTGTTCATAATAGCCCAAAGCGAAAATACCCAAACGTTTATCAGTTGGTGAAGAGATAAACTAACTGTGGTATATACATACATTGGAATACTAATCGCCTTAAAAAGAAATGAAGTACTGATAAATGCCACAACATGGGTGTACACTGAAAACATGCTAAATGAAAGAAATCAGATACATGATAAGTAAGGGAGAGGACTCCAGCTTCCACACATGAGAATCTTTGAGCTAGATATACCTGGCTTGCCTCTAAAACCTATTTAGTAGATTCAAGATAATTCAAACTAGGGAATCCGTTAAACAGTGGAAGGAGAAGAAAGAATCAATGCCGTCTCCTTATGTAGCCTTAAAATAAAGTGAGTTGGAGGATAATGTCACTAAGATAGGAATGCTTCTCAAAAATGGTCAGTTAAAGTTCCCTTGTGCCTTATTGATCAACCATTTAAAAATATGCATGCAGTGCCTGTGGATCCTCTGGTAATTGGCTCATATCTTACATTTTGCTCTTCGTAGAGCATGCCATTTCAGACTCCATTAGAGAAACGGTCAGTCCTGTTACTAATGGAGCCGCCTTTGACTTATGCTCACGGAAGAGCTCCAGGTGAATACATTTTACTGATGGCTTAGAGTGAGCTATTATTAACCTTAAAATTTTTTCTTTCTTTTTCTTTCTTTCTCTCTTTCTTCCGTTCGTTCTTTCTTTCGTTGTCATTCCATCTTCCAAAACATCATTGAATTTATTGTTAGGAAGATAATTAAGGATTTTTCTTTCTTGTTTTGTTTTGTAAGCCAAGACACCACCCCAGAATAATAGCTTATTATAAAATTCACTTGTTATTTGGGAGCTAGAATGTATTCAATTTTCAAACTATAAAAGAATATGATTTTTATTTCTATTTCTTTATAAAAATTATTTCATGGTGAAACAACACTGTTAGGTTACCAAAAAATAATTATTTCATGGTCTTTAGCCAAACATCGGGAGAGAGGGTCTTACTTGAGGCAAAACTCGGACGAGGTATTTGCTTCCTAGCAGGCTGCTCACACTGAGATTCCAACAGACATAAGGTACTGCACGTTCATCTGCTGTCCTCCGTATACTTCAAAACATGGACTGTTTGTCTCACAATAACCTGTCATTAGGCAGTGTCTAATTTAGATCCTCTTTCTGTACATTATGCTTTATACCTACGGGTGACACAAGAAAGGGACCAAAAGGAGCTTCCCCTTTTTCCTCAGGGCTGAGGTCCTTGAACTGTCCTTTATTTTTTTCCTTTCTTATTCTCAGCCCACCTCCAAACTTTGCTACTCCCTAATTCTTTACTACCAAACATCTAACTTACTGTTTCGCCCCACCCCATTTCTAACTCAGGGGAGGGCTTCATGGGGTGTCCACAGGGAAGGCAAGGAAAGATACAATTCTAAGCCTGTCCCTGTCTAAATACAACATCCATTCCTTTTCAGTCTTCTCTCACTCTGACTTCAGCCATCAGTATTCTTATCTGAGAGAAACCCCTACATGTCAGCTTGCATTGCCTTATTGTCAGTCAAGTCTTTTCCAAGTCTCATTTATTTCTTATCAAGCCTTGACCCATCTATGGTCAATCATCTGACTTTCTTATCAGAATCTTTGATCTTTTGCTACAACCACCTAGTAAATCCTCAACTCTAACTCTCAGAGTCTCTCTTCTCCACTCTTATTTTTGCTCTAGAATATTCCATAATAATATGGTGCTGCTACAAATTGCAGTAATTTTCTCTCCCCTGGGCCCTCAGCAGTGTGGAAGGATTATCAAGAAATCCATCAGATGTAACAGTAAAAGACAAAGCAAGGGAGAGTTAGTGGAATTTTCTTAAAAAAGGGTAAGCAGAAAAAAATGGGCTTCTGTCAGTATTTTGGGTATTGATACAGGCAAACTCTCCAAAGTTCCCTCCCTGAAGGGCTGGACCCTGTCTTGTCTTCCTACCTGCATGTTCCTGGGCCTCCAAAGAGCCCTAGCCAGTAGTTTGGAGTTCAAGGGGTCATTATACCCTGCCCTAGCTAGTCAGGAGAGATGGGGAAAAGTAAAATTAGTTCTCGTTCTTGCTGCTGGGACTATATTAGAGAGGAAGCGTTCTTTCTGGCCTCGGTTGGACCATTAAATGTTTTCCCCCCAGAATCATTGTTTATATGATGGCTTTATCTACAAAATGTTGTTTTTTTCAGGCTCCACTTACATTTTAGATCAAAGAGGCTTTTTGTGCATTGACTTGCATAACCAACTGTTGTATTTAGTGTTGATTCCGTAGAAAATGCATTTAATGTGTCAGACAACCATAAAATCAGGGTTTACTGTTCCCTGGTTTAGAATTTTCCTGTATCACCCATCATCTGTGTCATTTTTTTTTCAACCCGTGAATTTCTTGGAACATAAAGTGATATTAAGTGCATTGTAGTGTGTATATAGTGAGGAAAAATAGTTTAAATACTGACCCTGCCATTTGTGATTTTGATTTTGAGCAAAACTCTGTACTCCTCCTCCCATGCCCATGAGCCTTCATTTCTTCATCTCTGTGTTGGGTAATAATATTACAGGGCTATTACTAGGATTAAGTGAGATATTTTATGTGAAGTGTCCAGCACAGTACTGGGTTCCTGGCAGATGTTTAATAAATGTGAGCCCCCCTCCGGCCTCTTGACCTTCTTCCTGCGTACTCTGTCTAATACTTGACACCTGTCTTAACTATCTACACAGTACAACATTAGAGCTGCCCAGGAATAAAATGTAATTGAGCAGAGAAACATAGACAAGGCATTTACTCCTCTTTTGGTGGGGATAACTATTTTGTTTCTACTTGGGAGATTGTTTTCTACAAATAATATCTTATTAGAATTTTTCAGCATTTTACTGAAACGTGCATTCCTTACTTAGCATACTTTATGCAAAACACAACTGCTGTTTGTTCGTAGGTGGTCTGTATTTAGAATTCACTTGATCTGAAAGGGACATTAGCATTTTTTCCGGTTTGTTCATTTGTTTATTCATATATTCATTCAACAAATACTTACTGAATGCTTATGATGTGCCAGAAACTATTCTAAGCACAGGAGATACATCCATGAACAAAATTATATTGTTGTTAATAATTATAGACTTGGTGTGAGTTGAGTCCAGAAGATGATCCTTTCCTTGAAGGGGTTTATTGCCAAGATTTCCTTCCCAGATCCGACAGCAACTTACCATGAGAAGTAGAATGTTACCACCAATCTTGATTTGCTTGAGTTCACCATAATAGTAAGTTATTCGAGGGTAAGAATAAGTATTGTACTTCTCTTTTCTTCCTAATCTAGTACCAAACCCCAAGTTCATAGATAGATAGTCCCTAGTCACAGGTTGGGTGGTGGTGGTGAACACAGCAACAGCATTAAGTCTTAATGATAATCTGTGCTTTTGAATGGGTACTTGCTAAAGAACTTAATCTAAAAGAACAAGGTGACAGCTGTGAATTCAGGGAATTCTTAGACCATTCAGTAGGCTCTTAGAGCCAATTAAAGACCCTATTTATTGATAGAATCAGAATGCATTTTCATAATCCTTTGAAAGTGTTTATGAAGCAAAATATTTGCTGTAAAAAAAAATCATCTTCACTGTGGTTCTTTACAATGTGAAAGGGCCATGTTGAAATCCAGGCCATATTAAACATGTCAGATAAGGTATGCTGTTTTTTGTGGGTCAACCCAATTGACCATCAGACTCTATACTGTCTTCTTCTAAGCACTTGCACAGACAATTCATAATCTTTATATCTGTAATTTAATATTGGTTATTTTTATTCTGTCATGCTGTAAGTGTTCTCAGCAATTTTCTAACCTTTCACTGCAATAATCCCCCCAGATAAGACAGACATATTCTAACTGCTCCTGTTAATGATAGTGACTCATACAACACTGCCTGAAGTAGCAAGAATAACATTCTGTAAATTGGATCTTTTGTGCTTTAGTTTATGTTCCAGTGATTGTGTGTGTGTGTGTGTGTGTGTGTGTGTGTGTGTGTGTGTGTGTGTGTGTGTGAGATCAGGTATATCCTTAACTGCTTGGTCATTCTAATGAGAAAAGTAGACCATTTATTTGAGATATACTGGGTGTCAAACAGTGTACTGAATCCCCAGGAGTATGTTATCACCACAGGTCTTTGAAAGAGTTAATTTCAGTATGTATTTTATAAATGGGAAAGCTAAAGCTCAGAAAATTTAAATAATTCTATCACACTTCCAGTATTAAGTAGCAATTTGGGGTCTGACACCGATCTTAGTGATTTTTCCCACTGTCCCCTAGACCTGTCAGTGAGGACGTTTGTTTCATTTCTCAGGCTGTGGTTTTCTTTTTCTGTTTTATTAAAATGACTATATTCATTGTAAATGACATCAAATTCCAGTTGGGAAGAATCAAGGAAGAAATAAGTTGAGGAGCTAATGACTTCTGTGTGAATGAATTATCCAAGAAAGGCCTAGTTTGTGAGCCCTGATATGCTGTCATCACAGCAGTCCCTGCATGGCCTCCGTGCCTCTTGCCAGGTGTCTGCAACAGCCTGTCAAACCATTGTCCTCATTGTTAGAAACTGAAATAGGACTGGGGCATTTCCTCTCCTTTCTGCACAAGCTGTATTCTACTTGTAATACAACTGTCAGTTTCCTTTTCTTTCCAGCCATCCATCATCATTCAGCATTTTTTCTAGTGCTTATCACCCGGCCTCTGACAGCTGAGATCAGACTGTAAGCATAATGAATGAAGGTGAAGGAGATGCTCTGGCCCGTGCGTGCTCTTCCTGGGATGGAACATGTTCCCCCGGAACGCTCGTGACAGCCGCTCCCAGATTACTTGATTACGGGAAGGCAGATGAGGAGAGGCGAGTTTTGTTTCTCACTCAGAATTTTGAAATGCTAGACTAAATCTCAGAGGATTCGACACTCGGACCATATGGTCTTCAGCCATGGTCTTTACTTTTGGTTCTGACCTGTGTATTTTCAAGAATATTTTCCCTGGCTTGGTGCTGATATTGGTAATTGAGTAAGCTGGATTTGGACTTGTAGTAAAGAGGAAATCTCATCAAATGCAGGGTAGGTGGGGTTTGCGATGGGCCTGGAAGCCTATAATGAGCCTCCTGTAGGAGGAATTTTGGTTGGGGGTTGAGGTATTCCTGCCCGAAGTTTACTTTTTGTTCAGTTTAACCCCACTCTGTAAAGCAGTAATCATCTTTCTGGAGCTAACAAGGAACAAATGCAACTATTATTTAGTTTCCAGCCAAATGCTAGCACTCATCCTTCCTTTTCACAGCCAAATCTTCCTCTTGCTGCCATTTCTCACAGCCCATGGCCCTTATTTTTGGTATTGTATCTTTTGTTATCTGTGTTCCCTATATGATTGTCATCAACAAATGTTTATTAAGTGCACCTGTTACCTGTAAGGCTCTGGGGATACAAAGGGGATTGCTTGTGTTTGTTAGGTCTTTGACAGTTCCCAAAGGACTTGCACATATACTCTCTCATCTAATTCCAATGACATTCTACTAAGGTCTCCATTTCTTCCTTCATTCAGCAAGTGTATGCTTTTAGAACCACTTTCCAGGAAGTTCCATTCCAGGCAGGGAAATGTTACATAAGCATTAGAAAACAAGTGACAATACAGGTGACCGATGTTGAGGTTATTTTATATAAAATCGCTGCTAATGGAATTGTGGACATTAGGAGAGGGCCATTCAACAGTTTAAGGCTAGACCTGGTGCCTAAAGAAATGGTCGGAGCAGGGCAGGGCCCTCCAGATGGAAGCCCGGTGTGGAGCAGGACACGGCGATGCACCCACAGTCAGTGCATTTGGTGTGCCCGAAGCTGCTACTAGTTTGCCTGGAGCTAGGTTCATCAGGTCTGTATATAATACTTGAGTATCTAAAATCATAGAACCTACAAATTTTTAGAAGTCATTGGAGATCTTGTAATCTAACTCACATTTGTCCTTAAAAGAAATGCCCATATTCCGTAAATGAATGCATTATATTGTTGTGTATATTTATTTCATAGGAAGTTATTTATGTTGTGCCTGGAGTGCAGAATATAACCTGTTTATTTTCTACACATATACACATGTTTCCTTGGTAATTCAATACGGACTTCGTTGTATGATCTTAGAGAAGTGTTGATAAAGAAGATCTGTTTATTCTGCTCTGTTTGTTTGGAACCATACCGTGTGACTTTTAGAGGAGGATTTTATGAAAAGGGTAGTGTTTATGATAGTCTTGATGCTCTCCTTTTGCAAAACCACTGACTTAGCAGAACACTAATATCTCTGGTGCAAATATAGTACTACAAGATGTATTTTTTTTTTTCAAATGAGAAAAAATAGCTCATGGTTTTGAATCAAGAGCTGTACATTCCATTATATTTTCTGTTTTTCTTAAGAAAAGCCATGCTGTGATTAGTTGGTAGAAACAACTGATCCAAATGGGATTTGTCTAGACTCTGATGCCTCTGGGAAGTCTTGATGATCCAGGGTATGGATTTCTGAGGCTTCACATGTTTTTATCAGTCAATCTCCAAGGTACCTCAGAGACCATTAAGATAGATAATAAATCAAATGAGATTTAGTTGTGTTTGGTATCATGCAAAGAGCTATAATTAGAAAGAAAATGTTGAATTTAAAAGAAAGAAAAATATTTTAAGTGTAGGCTGTCAGAATTTTGAGGAAGCCCAGGAAATAGCATCTATCTTTACTATCAGATTCCTGAAACATTAAGAAATAACATAAGTAAGGTAGATGGAAAGTGAAATTCCAACTTTTATACTGGCAAAAGCTAGACTGGAAGATGCGGTCTACTTTGAGAGCCAAATGCGTTTGCTAACTGAACATCAAAATTAGACAAATTTACTCACCCGCTTACAGAAAGGACAAGACCACTTCATCCTTCTCTGAACAAAGCAAGAACTTTATTGTTCAACTTTGCAAGACAACACTTACCATCTGCAGGCATTCTGGCTTCTAAAGTGGAATAAGGAGGTTGCTGAGACCTGCATGCTCGGCTTTGTCTTCTCAAATTTACCAGGGGAATTACTTCACTTCCCCTAGAGTGGGTAAAAGACAGAGAGAGGCCAGGGATTACATTAATTTTCATTCTCATAGTAGGTAACGTGAGTTGTGTGTGTGGGAGGGGGAGCATTTCTCCCAACATACTGAGATACACATTTTTTCACGTTTTAAAGCAGCTGAAATTAGGATGTTATCTTAAGTCAATGGCATCTTCATGGCTGTGGACCAGAAGACAGCCAAAATGAGTTGTTTTGCCTCAGTTTGTGTGAGCTGAGTGGATATTCCTCATACCATGAGCCTTCAGTGTTTCAATTAATTAACCTCTTAAGGATAGGTTGAGGAAAGATTATGAATCTTGGCTGGTATAGGAACACCTTCCCTTTAAATCTTCTGATAGCATCAAGTACATACCAACATTAAACCTTGCAGAATCAGTATCAGCAGTTGGAATAAAATACTAGATACACGCCTTTAAGAAACCCACTTAGTGACACCATTTAGAAAACAAGGATATTGACAACTCTGAGTCATTAAGAAAAGCTGGATTCTGAAAATTATGTAGTTTTAAGAACACCTTAATTTATTTTTCTTATATTTCTGTATTAAATGTGTGTGAGAGATTTATGATAAACATCTATTTATTTTAAAAGTCTTAAAGCCTTAAAAAAATCTTAAATATTTACTTAAATTATATAACCTACTTGTGTATATTTAAACGGTAAGAAGCTTTTCAATGAGAAAAAAAAACCCTAGGTAATAAGAAAGCATTGTATAGTTTCATTAGCAGGATTTTTAAAAAAAATTAGTGTTACTTAGTAGTGTATCTTAAAATTGGTGGTGTCTTAGATTTGATGAAGTGTGGTCAGGTTAGGTTTATATGGGTCTTTGCTCTAACCGTTACAGCCCTGGACAATCTTGAATGCTACTTCCGGTTTGGGAAAGTTCCACGTGCTGTGCTAAGATGGACACTGGTGATTGTAGATCTAAAAGTTTAACTGGATTTGCCCTACACTGTTTCTTTAAAAACACAATTTATTTTTACTGAGCTTCCATGTTCTCACTCCAGAGTGGAAGTGCTGCTCTACAGTTTACGTAACGAGGAAGACTGACTGGATTCCGTCATTCAAAATAATTGTATAGGTTTGAAGGCAACTGTTTTCAATGATAATCCTTCCTGTGATAGGATAACATTCATCTCAATAGCCTTGGTTTATTTTTTTGTAAAAGTTCTAATAAGCTAAATCTGTCTTCTTTTTCCTGAAAGGGGGTCCTGATGATAACTTAATTGAAGGGGGAGGAACCAAATTTGTCTGCAAACCTGGAGCCAGAAATATTACTGTCATATTCCACCCATTACTAAGGTAAGTCGAATCCTATGTACTTACTGAAAGTCATTGTTTTCATTATTTTTCCTGATGTACTGAATGCCAGGAGGTCAGTCAGCATTGAAACAAGTCCTAAATAAATAAATAAATAAAACAAAACAAAAACTTGTTCTATTTTTAGGGCTTCACTATCAAAATTTGTCAATAAAACCAATAATGTCAACTCTGCTAAGTACCTATTTGTTCTCTGGAGTAATACTCCATAAATACTTTTTAATAATTTTCTTTGTTTCCTACTCCCTGTCCCTGCCCCTCTCCCTCTCTCTGTCATTGTCCCTCCATTCCCTTCTTTATTTCAGGGAGTGGCAACTTATATGGCCCATAAGAGAAATCTAGTCTGTCACCTGGTTTTCTTTTTTTTAATAAATTTTTCTTGACACAGTCATGCTCATCTATTTATGCACTGTCCATAGCTGCTCTGTTCTACAATGTTGCAGAATTGAATATTTGCAAGAGAAACCGTGTGGTCTACAAAGCCTAAGATGTTTACTCTTCGGCCCTTTACAGGAAAAAAATGGCAGACCCATGACCTATCTCCCTAATTTATATTAATGACTCAGATATCCTCTGAGGATTGCCAAGTCTTGAAACAAATATGACCTATAAAAACTGAAAGACATTATAGCAGTCATGTATATGCTTTCATATATTAAAGGACAACTCGATGCTGACTAGATTGAAATCTGTTATATTGCTCAGTGGAGCTATGATTATAAAAAAATAAAGATCTGTGATAATTGCATTTTAAAAACTTCTAAGCCCTAAATACCTTTAAAAAGGGACTTTTTGGGAAGAGAGGAAAAGGGAGTTATTCTTCAATGCATCTAAAGTTTTGGTTTTGCAAGATGAAAAATTTCTAGAAACCTGGTTACAAACAATGTGCATATAGTTAGCATTACTGTACTGTATACCTAAAAAAGATTAAGATGGTGAATTATATTTTAAGCGTTATTGGCCACAATAAAAAAGGGTACTCTTTGAACATAGATATCCAATATAATATTAATTGTATGTTTTCTTTGCAATGAACCAATACATATTTTTGCTTTTTTCATATAATGGACCAGAAACTCTTGGGTTCATTTAAGGTTAGGTGCCTCAGATCATCACATTAACTTCCTCAGGTAACTTCTGTAATATTTGAGGCATTTGAAATAACAGTTAAGCAAATGCTGCTGAATTGTCCAGATAAATATTGAATATACTTTTCTACAACATAAGCAGTTTATTACTGGAATCATCCTTATCCTACCTTCTCATTAACCAAGACTTACTAAATCGAAATCATTAGAACTAGTTCAATTTAGATCTCTTGCCTAAGCAACAGGTTTAAAAATTGTACGGGAATACTTCACCCCGTTAGTTTTAAATGCAGAAACACACAAATATGTAAATTTAACAACAAAAAAATCCTTTCATGCAATAACAAGAGATTTTTAAAGAAAGCATTATTAATCTTTTGAAAAATCTGTTTTAGCAAACATTTGCAAAAGTAAATCATGTAATTTAGGAATCCTGGAATTAAGAGAATTAAGACTATTCCTCTATAAATTTAGTTGATTTTCTATATAAAACATAAATTACAACATCTAGATTTTCTAGATTAAGTAACAGTGCTCATATTTATTACACCTGACTTTGGTAATTGGTTTAGTATTCACTCTCATCTTCAATTAAATTGATTTCTTCTTAGTTAAAGTTGCTAATTGTTAGGAAAATGGGAAAATACCTTAATCATTATAGGCATCTTCTAACCTAGATTTAATGCCATAATTTACTGCTACGTTACCCCATGGAATGGATAAATGTAATTCTTATGCTTAAAAGCATAGAAGAAGACCTTTGAAAGTTTTTTAGCTGTGGTTGTTAGTCACTTTTCAGGATATTTTCTTTCTCTATAAACTTTTTTTTTCCCTTTATAAATGTGAAGTTAGGAGATTGGGGAAGAAAAGTTACCCTTATTTGACAGTTAATAAAATGCATTTTTGCTAAAGTATGAGTAGAGTTTCATGTATTGCAATTCTTAACAATTATTTTTTAGCATTTATCCTTCTTTACAAGAGAGTTGTTTTAAGACTTGATAATACTCATACTAGTTTTACTCACTTGATTGGTCTCTACTTTCATTCTGAATGTTATTATTGATTAAAAGTTTTGTTGCATGATACAGTTTACATTCATTCTCTGTGTAACTTAATGGAAGTCACAAGAATATTATGTGGTCTGCGAGGTAAGTTAATTCCTTTCTAAGCAGGTGATCATTATAGACTTTAAATTAGCCTTTGGCTCAAATTGTAACCTTGCTTCTCAAACCCATTATAAAGTCTCAGCTGAAACCTCAAAATGCGCTTATGGAATTTCAAATGATTAAGATCTTATAGTTTTGTTTTTTTTTATTTTAGTTTTTACACTTCAGCATTTGTTGATTATTGGATTTATTATTTCTTCTAAAGCTTGGAAGTTTAGTTTTGGTAATGAGGAGAGTCAGTGTGCATTATCATACTAGTGCATTTCATTTTTACTCTGTGTGTTTAAAGTTTTCTCATTTCTCCTGCAGCCATTCATTTATTCATGATCGACAAATGTATATTGAACACTTACGGTGCATGTTTTCCCTTCTCTAAGTTGGTGTGGACTCTTCTTTAGAAATAGTCACTCCTATTTTTATGGGATTATTTAAATAAAATATGCATACATATATTTCCCATCCTTTGGAATGCCCCTCATTTTATTTCCATGCTAGCTCAAAGTGAATGTGATTTAGCATATTACTATTTACAAAACCGTATAACCTAGTGGGAGAGTTAGCATAGAAGAATGGAAAGATGGGGAATTAAAGCACAGGATTTGAAATTTAAAGTGAAAAGTGCAACAAATTAGGTTCAGATCCAGGTTCCTCTGTTCAGTTTTACTGATTATTTATTGGACCCTGATTCTATGCGAGGTCCTGGGGAAATGAAAAAATAACATCAAATCCTTGCCTAAAGGTATTCCCTTGGTAGTTGCATGGGCGGCAAAAACTGAGAAGCCCCAAAACTCCAGTGACTGGTGAGGACAGAGATGAGCGGGCTCTTGCACCAGGAGGTAGATGACTGCAGCCTTTCCCGCACACAGTTGGACAGTAGTGAGCTGGCACATAACCTTTCACCCAGCACTTCGCCTCCTTGCGTGCTTCTGCTGGGATGCAGGGACTCCTCCTTTTCCTCTTCTAAGTCCCCAAACTCTAGTTCAGAAGGAACTTACTACAAGTTGGCTTTTATCAGCCATTTAAACACTGTCCTTGTTTTCTTGCACTGTCTCTCTCAGGGAGCTGAGATCTTTTCCATGGGAAGGGAGTTTTCGTTTCCCTTTGCTACTTTTCCCCTATGTCTAGCGATACTCGGATTCTGTCTTCCTGAAATGCTGCAGGTGGCTTGTGTATACCTCATTTATTAAAAATGTCCTTTCCATCATTTTTATTTAGTGGGCAGCGCATTCTTTGCTGCATAAAAGTTTTCTGTACTGAAAACTTGGAACCACCCTGTTCAAGAACACCACAGAGCACATTCCTATTACGCTGTTTTATATATTCTTAGCCGTCATTTTTACTGTCCTCCCATAAAATCATTGTACAAGGTCCCAGATCTGGCAACCTTGCAAGTTTACTTTTGTACTTTTCTCCTAAGTACTGCAGTTTCTTCCCTAGGAACTCTCACAGGGTGTCGGAGGCAAATCTACGGACCTCCAGTCTGTTCACTACCCGTTAACTCTGCTGGCCCCTTTGACTTGTTTATTTAATCCTCTTCCTTACTATTTTCTCTTTCTGGGTAAGAAATCACAAAATTGTCTCAGAGAATGATGTTTTAGAAAAATGAGGTCTATAGCATTATCTTGCTTGCTTTATTCTTAGCCTAACAACACATTGTGTGAAACTTAAGCCTTATAATGTAAGCTTTTGATGGTAAGAGTTTATCTAATCAGTTTTGCTACCTCTGGTTCTAAGTGAACAAAACATACTGAAATGAAGAGGTTTCTACTTAAACCTAGGTAGATTCTGAAATACTTTCACCAAAATAGAGACCCTGAAAATGATAGGCTGAAGAACGTGTACCACCCTCACTGACATAGTTGCTGCTTTTTCCCTTTCTCTGAAAACAGTCAAGAGGAATGGATGGATTCACTCTAATAAATTCTTTTATAGGCCTTCAATTTGGGAAACACAAAGAAAATACATTAATGGTGAAATCTGAATGACAGTATTTCCTTTCTTTTGACTAGACCAGACATGCATTTGGATTTTTTTTTTACACAAATTATTTTTGATTAGTTCCATCATGGTAAACTTTATCAAGAAAATACATTTTGTTGAGGTATCAATCACAGTTTGACAGAGTAGCACTTTGTAGTTATAATTAATATATAATGTAGCCATTTCTGGAAATCTGAAATTACCTTGTGGCTGCTATTTGTAGGATTTTGCGGGGAGAGGCAGAGAATTTATTTCTCCCTTTGTTTTTTCATTTATCACTATTCCTTATTCTCTGACCCCCCCAACAGAGAATATATGGTTCCTTAGATTGTTAGTACAGTTCCTTCATATAGCAAAAACTGAGTGACAACAAAAATTATTCCTTTACCAATCTAAATGCTTGCAGCATCTAACTAAAGAATTTAAAAACACTCTCAAGCTTTATTAATCTCTCATTTATTTATTTATTGCATGCATTTGTGATTGCATACCTTCTGGGCCAATAAGGCAAATTGGTGGGGAGTGCTGCTCTTGAAAACAAAGTTATGCCCTTGACTTTGTTGCATTCAACCCTCTTACAGCTGGAAGCTTTCGGTTTCAAAAGTAGAATCATCAAAGAGAAATAGTGGGATTTCATGTAGCCCATCACTGTTTGAGAAACAAAAATCCCTAGTCTTGAGAGCTAGGACAGGTCGGAGTAAGGACACCTGAGTCCAAGGAAGCATTCTCACTGTGTCCTGACATGACCTCTTCCTCTTCTTATAGGGACGCCAGCCTTTCTGGATTACGGTCTCATTCTTATGACCTCATTTAACCTTAATTATTGCAGAAAATGTACATTAAATTTTGCAGTTAGAAGAAACTCAGGAAATTGATTTATTAAGTGATTAATTTATCATTCTTTTAGCACTGGAGCCAATGTTTAGATGGGAAGGAGTTTTGTGTATTTCATGAGAGAGAGAGAGAGACCACTGAATGTGGGCTGGGGGAAGGGGTGGCTACGAGGGACCACATTTTAATTTTTGGTATTGGCCAAATCCCGGTGTGTCTTAGTTTTCCATATCTATAAAATCAAGGAGTTGGTTGGTCTGGATTTTGCTTTCTACCTCTCAAGTTTGTGATTTTGTGACCGGGAAATGCTTTTATAATATTTAAGGACTCCAAAGGCCTGACATTTTAAAATTTAAACGTCCAAATGACAATGTGTTTCTTTTGCGTATTTGCTTCAACTAGCTTTTAAAAGACATTTGGCTCTTTAGGGTAATGATCACTTTGCATATATGAAGTACGTTTCTTATGAGACAATTGAAGAACAGATGTTTGCAGTTGGGGTGACTTGGCAGAGGTAAGAGGCTGGAGACAGAGTGGATGATGATGGTATTTAAAGTTGCAAAAATGTCACTGATGCTTCCTCCGTTGAACACAACTTGAATATTGACTATTTGGGCTGTGAGCGTTTTTCACCATTATCAGCCACACTTCATTAAAATGAGACAGCAATTAAAGGCTTTCTGGGTAGAACAAAAAATGAAATATTCATTGGTCAGTAAGGAGTAGGTTGGCATTTAGATTAGTTAGCGAGATAAAACTTCCTGGCGACTTGAGCTATGACCATGGTCAGAATTTCTGTGGTTGGCTGTGTGCCTTTTTTAAGGCAAATGGCAGTAGAACAAGTAAACGTTATCATCACATGTAATTGTGTTTGTTTCTGATTACAGAGAAGAGTTACTTCTAAAAGTTAATCTTGTCAGATGTAGCAACTGCCAGTTAGCAGCAGTGTAGGGAATTGGTTAAGGGGTCGCCAGGGCCTGGCTGTGAAATCGCTATAATTGTTAAGCAGGGCTTGAAGTTAGGAGGAGGTCAGGAAGTGGTTGAAACCAAACCTCAAACAAGGAAAGGCACCAAAATTGATTATGCCATTAACGTAGTAGGTTATGTTGCTAAAAATGATATTCCAAAGTAAATGACAATTGTGATTAACATTTGCATTTTATATTTTTTGTTTTATTAATTACAGTACCTATCACGTTGACAATACTGGTAGATCCAAGGCATATAAAATTCATTGTTATAATTAAGCATAATAAAAATCCATTTGCTCATCCATTTAATAAAATTTATTGAGCACTTACTTTGTGCCAACTCCTCTCCATCTAAGTCTCTACCCTTGTGGAATGTAGTCTGGTGGAAAAATCAGACAGTAAAAAAGTAGACTAACACACATAGAAAACAGTATCAGGTGGTGACAGTTTTAGGAAGAATGAAGGATGAAAGTGAGGAGTTTGAATAGTGACTGGTGGAGGTGGGGGCAATATTTTAGTTAAGGTGCAGTCGGAAGAGCTTTCTGAGAAAATGACATTTGGTCAGACTGGAAAATGAAGTACCGGAGGCAGCTGTGTGAACATCTAGGGGCGAATGACCTGGGCGGGGGAAATGGTAGGTGGAAAGGAAGAAGAGGAGATGCTGAAGGAACAGTGAACAGACTGACGTGGAGACGGGTATATGTTGCTGACATGCAGCACGTGTTGGGACAGATACGTGAGGAGCTTCGTACACAGGTAGTCAAGGTAAAAATTTCTCTCTTTTGTCAAAAAAACAAGAAGGGCGTTATATTTAGATTTATAAGAAGCATTTGGTACTAGATCTGAAACTTCCAAAGGTTTTGAAGGCTTAGAGAAAGCCTGATAAAATGACTACCAGCAAAAACTATTTTCTGAGATTTATCTTACTGGATGTGGGGCACTCAGGAAGCCCTGTTTGTAGGGGTGAAGTCATTAGTACAACTCTATTTGGGATAGTGAAAAATCTCTGTCCCTTCTGACACTCGTGTCTCCTGAAATGGAATATAAGTCTTATTTATATAGTCCACTTTGATAATATTATCCAGAGATATTGAGCAAATGTTATTAGGCCATTAGCTTATCAACATGTTATTAAGGATTTATTCCATGTGACATTCAAGATACCTGAGAGTTTTTACAGAGCAGTTGTGGCTGAACTACAGGTTTTCTCCTAAAGAAGTTTGGTTTTGTGGGCTGCTTTGCAGAAGGCCTGTGGGGTTTTTGTAATAAACTTTGCCAACAAATCTAATTCTTTTTCTTATAGAAAATAACTCTGGGTAATCACTGAACTCCTTATGAATTTTGTATATATTAGTCTATACCTGGCCTAGCACAGAAGATCTTTCCAACTTTTTGGCATTAACTGTTGCTCGCAAGTGAATGAATTTGGTAAGACCATTTTAGGTCTTCAGAACTCCAAATCTGCATTCCTGTAACAGCCTAGATCTCTGCCCTTCATGGTCTTTTTTTCTCACCTCCTTTCCTAACAATAAAGGGAGGAGAGCAGTTCAAACATATCTTCTACATGAACGGAGCACACAATAAATAACTTCATTAAAGAATTAATGAATCAGGGGCGCCTGGGTGGCTCAGTCGTTAAGCGTCTGCCTTCGGCTCAGGTCATGATCCCAGGGTCCTGGGATGGAGCCCCGCATCGGGCTCCCTGCTCAGCGGGGGGGCCTGCTTCTCTCTCTCCCGCTCCCCCTGCTTGTGTTCCCTCTCTCGCTGTCGCTCTCTCTGTCAAATAAATAAAATCTTTAAAAAAGAGGGAGAATTAATGAATCACTTGGAAGGGTGTTAGCACATGTCTGTTGAAGTGAATGGTTTTTTTTTTCTTCTTCAGATACCAATAAAAGTATAAAGGAAAATTTTTTTTTTTCTTTAGTAATGATATTGAAATAGGCCAGTCTTTCGTACCTAGAAGTGGTATAATAGTGGGTGGTTTTTGTTTTGTTTCGTTTTGTTTTGTTTTGTATTTTGGTTTCTTTTTACTTCTGTTGTTAACTAAAAAGTGTTTGTTAGAGGATGAAATACAGAAATATAAAGTTCATTCTTTTTACAGCACTGATCCTAAAGTACTACTCTTGTAGCTTAGCTTTGTAGTTTGTTTTTAGTAGTTACTAGATACTTGGTCCTTTCACCTTTACTGCCTCTTATTACTACATTGAAAGTTTATGGTTGTATGAAGTACTTTTGCTTTATCATTCTTTCATAGATCATAGAAGCCCCTTCCCAGATTATAAAACTGTTTCTAATAGAAGAAATCTTGCTTTAAAAGCTTTTTTATTTAGCCTCTTCTGTTTCTGCCAATTTTTTTTTCACTTTTATTTAGAAAGTGTGCAATAGTCCCTGGATCATTCCTTGATTTTTATCTATATATATATATAGAGAGAGAGAGAGAGAGAGGGAGAGAGAGAGTGTGTGTGTGTATGTTTTGAAAGAGGGATTTAAGCTTGATTATTTAGAGTAAGCATGAATGTCACAAGCTGAAATAATTCTGTATTTCGTTTCCCAACATTTTTATTTTTGAGAAATGCACAAAAGTAGGATACCTGTGTTTGATGTGTGTATTGGTATTTGGCAGAATATTATTCTGAGTGTTCACAGGTATGTGATATTTTTATACAGATACATGTTTGTTCTTAATGAGCTAAAACTTATATAGACATTTTGAAAGATGCTAGTGATTAGACAGTCTAACAAATAACATTGTAGATCGTACATTATTCATGCATGGGATGAAATGTGGCTACCCTATTGCATTTTTATGAAACATACCTTTTTTTTCCCTTGTCCTCAGAATTATGAAAAATAGTGGTGTGTTTTCAGACTGTCTGACCCGTGAAGGTCTGTGAAGCACTGAGTAGTGGTACATTGAGATTTCAAACCCCATATCTGAGCAACTGCTTTTGAATGTATGTGAGAAATGTTAAAGGCTTTTAAATCCTCAAATTAACTTTTGGAGATTAAAATTTATTTTTCAAAACTTTTCTTTTACTTCCGTATTTTCAGACTATGTTATGTGGTATATGGCTGAACACTGATTGTGACTAACTGGCAGTTTTATGTTACCAACTGAAATGGAGAGATGATCAAGGCTCCAACCCAAATATCAATGCACGTTTCAGTGACAACAATAAGAGGAGTGGGTATGGCAGTCCAGTGAGGAGGAAAGTATAGCCTGTTCCTTATAAGGAAAAGAAGTGGAAATATCAGTGAAACAGAGAAGAAAAACAGAATATTTGACACCTATTTTCACATATATGAATGTCTGTCATGTAAAAGAGATAAAGTAGTTTTGTTTTTTGTTGTTTCACAAATCCGGATTAGAACTAGTTGGTTGATGTTCTTTTTTTTAATTAATTAATTAATTACTTTTTAAATTATGTTAAAAAAAATACTAGTTGGTTGGTTGGATGTTAAAGAGATTCTACTCTACGTAACGAGAATTTTCTAATGAATTTGGCAAAACTAGGAAAGATTTCCTTGGAAGGCAGTATCCTTCCTGGAGATGCAGTTAACTATGCGCTCAACTGTCAGGTCTGCACTCTTGAGATCAAGGATTTCATAGAGTGTGATTTCTGATCTACCATGCAACCTCAGAGCTCTGTGTAGATAGATAGGTTTCTTCCAGTCTTGCTCATTTGGGTTACTTTTTCATATTTCAGTGTAATGCTGATGACTGTCATTTAGTAAGCGAAGGACTTATATAGTAGACTTCTGCATCCTTCAGCTTTGACTTTCCTCTTCCTGACACAGGGTAAGAGAGAAATTCATGTTATGTTGTATGTAGCACGCTTGCTAGAGGAACTCAGCCCTGCCCTGCCAACGAGTTCCTTCTCTCCTCATTCCTTTTTATTTCTCTTCTCTTGTTTATATTGTTCCCTTTTTTTTTTCCTGTGCCAGTAATTGTTCATATAAGTTAACTCTTAGTGATGTTTAAGGCAAAAAGAAAGCTGGCTTTCTTCTGCTAAAAGCTAATGGGGGACTGAAACTGCGCAAATAAACCTAAAATCATCATGACTGCTGCTGATTTTGACCTAAATATGCTGATATTTTTGGTGCAGTTTTTCTACTAATTAAATTTTGTAATAATTAATTAACATTAGCTTACTTATAAAAGATAGCAGAAATTTTTTTCATTGCAGAATGTTTACATAATTTGTGTGCTGCTTTTTGTGTATTCTGAACATGTATTTGTCTTGGACTGCAATAGCCCAAATGCCTATTCAGCATTCATTGAAATATGCTTATGTCTAGCCACAGGCCCATTTACATCTGATTTTGAAACCTTAAATTGATAATGTAATTTGGTATTAAAAATAATGTAGGAATACCTACAAGAAAAACACGGTCCCTTACATATAACTTCTTTTCCTTTGAGTGTTAACAATACATTGTTGTATACTCTGTATGATTTGGAAAATTATTTTGCTATTCGCCTTGCATGCCCCTCAGAAAACATCCCCCCCTCTGTCACACACAAACACACACTCCTGTTCATTTTGTTGTCTTATTTTGGTTTTGTTTGCTTTGTTTCAAGGGCTTCTAACACCAAGGGCTCTTCTTGGTCATTTTTAACTTTTTTACTTTTAGTAATTATCATTTGAACATTTAATCATTAATATTGCCTACTCTTTTTTTTTTAATATGTAGTACTTCAAGTGAAATATTTTCCATTTCACGGGCAAAAACCCTTTTTATCTTCTTTTTGTAGTTAAAAACTGACAAGAAGAAACCTCAAACTAAGCAACAATATTTTCTTGAAATTTTGTTATTTCATAAGTGAGAAAGGAAAGTTCTTTGATACAAGCAAAGGAAGCAAGAACAGCAGATACAGGAATACAGGTGGAAGTATCACAAGAGAAGTTTTAGTTTTTAATGACCTTAATTTCATTTTTTGGGAAGAGCAATGGTTTTGACCTTGGAAGTGCTGGATCTGTCTTTCTGTTTTGCAGTTGGAATAGATACTGGAGTTTTCAATATCCTCAAGTAGTTTTCTGCACTTGTGGAAGAAAAGTAATTATTTCGTGGGTACTATTTTTAAACTCAAGGAGCACTCTCTAAAGCCTGTTCCTGTAAGCTACCCCATCATATAGGTGAGAAAGTGCTTGATACATAGCAAGAAGAAAAGAGTGTAATGTCAGGAATTTTCCAGGATATCACTCTTTAGTGGAAGAATACGGAAGTATCTTACTTGGATTCTGTGACTTCAGAATCTATAAATAATGTAAAAGCTAATCAAAAAATTTGAGTTATTACAATATGATATACATACATTAACATGTACAACTCTTAAGTATTTGTATGTATATTCATATATTTGTATGCATTTTTGTGTATGTATACACAAGTATGATCATGACCCAGACCAAAATAGAGAACATTGATGTAGCTCATTTTCAGTGCCCAAGAAGACTTTCTCATATTGACAGTCAATACCTTTCCAGAAGAGGTAACCATCAGCAGGATTTCTGTCATTGTACGTAGATTGGTTTTGCCTGTGCTTGAACTTCATATAAATGGAATCATACACTATGTCCTCTTTGGTGTCTGGTGGCTTTTGTGCAATATTATGTCTGTGTTAGTCGCCCACACTGGTAGTAACAGCAGTCATTGGTTCTTTTATGTTAGCCCTTGTATCCGTATCTGCAGTTATGAGAACACAATATTCAGTCATGATTTTGGAATAAATGAGACGTCATTAGGATCTTATGGTCTTAAATACTGCTTACTATTTAAACTTCTTCAAAACAACTTTTCAAGAAATCTTTTGATTTCCTATCTTGTGGGGGCCAAGGAGCCTCTCAGGCAAGTAAGAGATCTAGGGGCTCTTCCATGTCCTAGCCAGGGTGCCCAGAGTCAGATTAACTAGATGAAGGGTATAGACTGTGTCCTACAGCCTTGGAAGTAAACGCCAGGCAAGCTAAAATTAATTGACTATTTCGTAGACTTTGAGATGTTTGAATCAATGAAAAATAATTGGCAACTAACATAGGTTGCCAGTTTTGTTAAAGAGAGTGAATTACAACACCAAGGAAAGTAAAAATGATATTACCTTGGGGGCGCCTGGGTGGCTCAGTTGGTTTAGCAGCTGACTCTTGATCTCAGCTCAGGTCTTCATCTCAGGAACCATGCTTTTCAAAGAAAGATAATTGGCAATTTAAATCAGCATTCTTAGGCAAACATCAATATATAGGCTGGTGTTTGGGACCAATATATTCAGCCAGGAGGGGGCGGTGAAGTGTTACATGAAGGATTAACCAAGAACCAGTTGGGATGTAGGAGTATCACAGGAAGCAATGAGTAGGCATGGGCTAGATTGGAGGCACTAACATAATTTTAGTGAGTAGGTATGTAAATTACGTGGTTCTGGTCCATCATAGGAAGGGAGTAAAAATGTTTTGAGTAAATGAGCAAATTATGGGTAAGTGGGTGGGCCAGTATTAAAAGCACAGGATGAACCTGATGGACATGAAATAATTCTTTTAGTAGATCTTTACAACCTTGCATTTTAACTCTTGCAAATTAAAACCTTTGTATTTTGAATTCTTTATGCCATCTTGAACCTATTGTTAATTACAGTTATTCACTGCCTTCACTTCAGCTGCTTGGTTATGGAATATATATTCTGTGCAGTCACATGTGTCATAGCCACTTTGCTTTCTGGGCTTTCCTACGACTGCAGCCTCTCCCGGGGGTGGTTACTACAAGTCCCTGTCGGCAGCAATGCCCTGCTGGCCACAGCTCTCTCCCACTGCCCAGTGTGCTCAGGGTGCCAGCACCAGCAATGCCATCAGTATCATGTCTGCATATTTTACTTTTGCTTTTTGGTTTTATTTATTTGTCAGAGAGAGGGAGTAAGCGCACAAGCAGGGAGAGTGGCAGGCAGAGGGAGAAGCAGGCTCCCCTCTGGAGCCCAATGCGGGACTCGATCCCAGGACCCTGAGATCGTGACCTGAGCCGAAGGCAGACCCTTAACCAACTGAGCCTCCCAGGCGTCCCACAGAGTATTCTGGGAAAAAAATTTGAATATAGGAGTGGAAATAAGAAAAGCAAAAACAGTTGTATAAAAAGAGACCACTCTATCCATTCTTTAAAAATGAAATTATAAATGCTGAGCAGGCTTGATAAAGGTGCATCAGTGCCCAGAAATAAAACTGAGTGAATCTACAGTTTTTTCTTATTTTGAAGCTTTCAGGAAAATTGAAATGAGGATTTCCCTAAAGAGTAAAGAGGAAGCAACATTCTTCTCTGAAAGTTGGAAGTCCTTCTGTTTTATATGCCTTAATTCATTACATTTTCTTTTTTTATGTGCGTTTTGATTGACGTTGATTTTTCAAGATGCAGCTCCTACATTCAATAGGAATTGAGTGTACTTAAAGAAAGCCTGAATTTTGGGGGAAAATTCTTCAATTTAGTCATGTTTTTCTGTTTATTATTTTCATCCATATATTCATTGTATTCAACAAATATTTGAGTGCTTACCATGTGCCAGACATTGTCCTTGCCTTTATGGAACTTTTGTTCCTAACTAGGTATCCTGGTAATTTGAGAATAAAAGAAAACCCATGACAAAAAAGCCCATTTTGTGTGCTCTTTCCTTTTTCAGAGGCTGTTCCTCCTCTAGTGAATCCAGTTCCCCTCCATCCCTTCTGGGATCTTGTTCTTGTTTAATCTGGCCTCTCCTGGTCGTCAGTCTTTTCTGATCTGCTGGCTCCTTCCCTGGGACCTACAAATGTGCTCGATCTCTGCCCTTTATAAAATTTCTTTTCTTAAACTTGCATATCCCACCCTCCCACTCCCACCTACCAGTTAAATTCCTCTTTTCCTTCCTACTAAGCAGTTGGTGAGTATTCTTGCTCATTTCCCTCTCCTCCCATTCATTCTGTATTCTGCTGACCTACTGATGTCATCGCCATCTCTGGCCTCTGGTTCTACCTGAGACCATTCGTTCTCAGGCTTGTTAAGGTTCTGTTCTCTCTGCGTACTTCCTCAATGCACGTCCTCCACGGAGCCTGGCTTGGACTGTTTTCTGTGTACTCACTATTATCTCCACCCGTTCAGTAGCTTTAGCTCTTACTTGCAAGATACTATCTCAAACTGGAACTCTCTCGAAAAGTCCAGCAAGCGAGTTCCGTTCTAAAACCTGAACTGTTGGTCTTATTGCCTAAATCTTTCATTCCCAGCCTCTACTCCTGTGCACATACCTACGTCTTAGTATGCTGATCTGCATCTGCCTCTTCCCTTCCTGTGTTCCCTGTACCGAGAGATGAGGCCGCCCGCTCTCCAGTGATCCGGACCACAAGAATCCAGGAGTCCACCTAGAAAACTTTGATTCCCCTGTTCCTACACATCCAGAGTCACTCTTTTCATAATTATGTCTCACAGGAAAAGAGGGGCTCCTGGGTGGCTCAGGCGGTTGAGTGTCGGACTCTTGATTTCAGCTCAGGTCATGATCTCCGGGTCCTGGGATCTAGCCCAGCGTCGGCTCCGTGCTCTGCACAGAGTCTGCTTGTCCCTCTCCCTCTGCTCCTCCCCCTGCTCGTGCTCTCTCTCTTAAATAAATAATAACATTTAAAAAATATATACCCACACTCAGTGAAGATCTTAGAATAGGAAAATAATGCCCCTGGTAGGAGAAAACACCCACAATTAATAGTGATGTTTTGGAAGAAGGTACAAGATGAGGGATAAGAAACAAACTGGATTATATTCAAACTCAAGATGTTTGCTTGGAAGTTGGAGACGGGCGTGAGGAGAGGTATTTGTGAAGGATAAGAAGGGGATTCCTGGATGAAAGGTGTGAGCCAGATGTGCTAATGGCCTTTGTAGTGGAGATGAGAGTTTATAGGTTAAGTCATTGAACGATTGTACAGTAAAGTGAAGCTTAATATAATATTGAATCAGATGATGCAGAATTGAGGATTTTCAGAAAATCCTCAAGATCAAATACAAATGTTCTGGCAAAGAAACAATGCAAAAGGATAACAGAGGTATGTGAGTGGGAGGATGGGGTAAAGGGAAGGATTAAAAGACTGAAATGGACAGATCACAGGGAATGTTTAGCTAAGATCTGTATATATTCATATATTGGGCTGTCTGTCTAGAGGATATTGGTTGCATACCTTATGTTCTATGCATACAACATTGTCCAGCCACTGAAAATTGTATAGTAGATGTATTTTTATTAACATAGAAGGATACGTTAAATATACTGAGTAAAGAGCTGGTTGCAAAACAGAAATATAGCATGACCACATTCTGATCAAAATATATACATACATATCTTTGTTTATGAGTACATATATACCTAGAAATAAATGTGGGATTATCTTCTTTGTTACACTTTCCTATATTTTCTGAATTTATTGGAACGAGGCTATATTTATTTTATAATTATAAAAGTCTAAAGGGAGAGGTCAGCGTACAAAGCCATGAGCTACTAGAACATAAATAATAACTTTATTCCTATGATTATGCGTTTACTTGAGTTATATAAATTATATAATAGCATTAGCTAACAATAAAATAGCAACTTGCAAGTACATTGTCTTATTCTGCCAGCATAACAGCCCTGAGAAATAGTTTGAAGGCTCGAACATTCAGTTCCTTTGAGGCAACACAGTATTGGAGACAGGACATCAGCCTGTGGCTTCTGCCTGAATCCTGTGCTTTCTGCACCATGTTGGATGGGAGTGCAGGCATGAAGAGAGCCTGTCCAGGGTTCTTCATGGGATGTACTACAAGGTGATTAGGGGGTCTAAGTCACCTCCATTTTGTGGCTCCTCTCACATCTAGGCTCTTACATTCTTTCCAGTGAGGAGGTGGATGAATAAAACAGGATTGTAGACCTGTCTTTAAACCTCATTTCCTTCATTTTCTTAACTACTTCCTATAATCTGTTTTGCCATCCTAAACTATTTCTGTTCATCCCTCAGCAACATCTTTTCCAGGATACCGTCTGACACCTTTCTTACTCCTCCCCTTTGCTCTGTGCCCTTGCTAACCTAACACATAATTATTCTCTATTTATTCTCATGTTTCTTCCTCATAAAGAAGATGTTACTGACCATTTCTTAATTGGCTTTGCATACCCAGAACTTCGCTGATGTCTAGCACAAACTAGGTTCTCAGTAAATGTTGGGTGAGTAAATTAATAATGTAAGCTTTTCATGGAGCGCCATGTCTTATGGTTCTCACTGTCAGAACCATGGTAATGAGGAGAGACAGCTGGTTGTTAGGTGGCCATACACAATTCATGGTTCCGGTTTTGTGCTCCCATGTGCCTTAGGGTCATTGCCACCTAAACAGATTTGTACCTTCTCGGGTTTGCTTTTGGTATCCAAAGGAATAAATTCCGAAGATAAATTTCCAAATGTGTTTTGTGGTACAGTTACTTAAGGAGAACTGATTCCTACTAGAAAGTGGCTTAATTTGCTCTCTTGAATGCTTATGTTAGTGGATGGGCTGCCTGTGTTTGATTAAAAATGACAGTCCATAAACCACCTTAAGGTAGACCATTAATTTCCCATGACAGCACATGAAACTCCTTTTCTCCTCCCCTCCTCAAGCCCAAGCGCACACACCAGGGGAACCTCCTATGCTAGACATTTGTTGAATGTTGCCTGTCAGAAAAGGTGCTAGAACAAGTCATTCAGGGTTGAAGTTTGCAAACATACTTCTACCTTTCTAAACTCACAAAGCCTGTCAAAAATCTCATTTCCCCATATTTTCTCTTCTCTCGAGAAGAAAAACCATTACAGATGTAAATGTTAGAGGAATTTTGTCATTGGCTTTGGTGCTTCTGCAGAAAGTTTTACTCGTAGTTTGGATTGGGGAAAGGAAGGAAGCCTCTGCTGACAGTTTGAAACCTTTCTAGCAATTTATGTGAACTGTACTACTAGGGAGTAGATGTTTTTTTCTTCCAACCCTGATATTTCTGAAATGCCTGCTTATTTTTCCTGTTGGTTTCTTCTCAGTCTTTGAGACTGTCTACCAGACCTACTCTTGGGATGCATCCACATATGTATTTTCCTGGGAGTTGGATGAAATACATTTATGTGTGCCACACATATTTCAGGTATTATTTTATTTGGTGGATGATGAATAACTACTGAGACAAAAACGAGTTGCTCCTCAAAATATAATTAGCAGTCCCAACCTAGGAGAAGTTTGCATTTGGTTTTGACAAAGCCTGTGGCATGCCCTCTGCGAAGACAAGAAGGGGAAGATAGATGCATTTCTAATGCAATCAGGAAGCCCCTCTATAATTTAAATATATTAGCATATCTCAAGAAACCTGGTATTTGAATGTCCCTAAGATAACTCAGAGTCTCTCCCAAATAAACATGATTGAATTACTTGAGGGAATGCATTAAGACAGCAGGCATGGTCCTTAATGGATCAAGGCTGTCTAGACTCATTATCACAGCAAACTCCAGGAAAACTATCACTAAAGCCTTAAGGAGTCAGGTTACTGATGCAGTCCTAGAGATTGTGCTTGCATTGCTCACATCCAGTTTGCTACCAAAAGTTTGATGCCATGCAAAAAATGAATTTCTACAACATTAATATTAGTTTCTACTTGTATGGAGAAATAGTTAAGAGCATACATCTTGAATCCTTGTGTTTTAGGTTATATACATGAGCATAACTAATGGTTTTGCAACATTCTGAATTCCAGGAATGTTGGGGTAATGCATAATAGAATTGTCTTAAGTGTACATTCTGTGTCTCACTTTTACAGTCTGCTTATATATTGTAAAGGTCTCTGTCAACTCAAGTAAATAATAATAAAACTAGTTATTGAGCCCTACTGATAGCCCAGCTATGTTTTTTGATGCTTAGCATCTACTACGTAATTCAGTCTTCACTGCAACTCTGTGTGGTAGGTACTATTATTATCCCCCTTTTATAGCTAAGGAACCTCACGTGAAGCATAGAGAGTTGAAGTGGCTTGACCAAGATCACACTATTGTAAATGGCGGGGGCCATGATTCAAGCCCAGGCAGAAGGACTCCAGAGCCCTAGCTCTTACCTTGTACTCTTCATTCAAAACCCTGAAAACACGAGGTTTCTCAAGTTCCAGGCCTCTTTCATGGTGACTCTAACTGGGCTGGTTGAGTCAGGACTATCACTTAAGTAGGACACTCTGGAAGCAGTTCATAAACATAATTCTCCTGCTGGATTAGAATAAATCACTTTTCTCTTAGAAAAAAATTCAGATGAAAGACACAATCTGACCAGCTCTGGGTCCCAGAGACATCGCAGGCCAGGTCAAGATGAGAAGCTCAGAGAACTATCTCACGATGGTCTACTTTAATCACTATGCTCTTCTGTTAGTCTTATTTCTAAAAGATAATTATCTAAAAATAGTTGGGCTGATTCAGAAGAAAACTTTATGAATTTAACTGGTTGATTTGGGCATACTTATTTGCATAACGTAAGGACTTTGATTATATAAATTTACCCAAGGTAAATTTTCAAAATAGATTTAAAATATAACTTATTTAAAGGTAAATTTCTCTACACAGATGAGGGATGTCTCCATTGCAAGAAAGAAGGAACACTTGAATATTTCTAGAATAGAACACTGTGATTTCCATATTAGCTCTGGGTCTTGGTATGATGTGAAATGAAAACTTTCAAGAATTACGCTACCTGCAGGAATGTCTTCTTTATAAACATCCTCTCTTGGCATTATCATCTAAAAGAATGCATTTCCCTATATTTTGTGGTTTTACGTTATTTCTCAAATGACTTCTGCCATTTTGGGCCCTTCTTTTTTTCAGTGAGATATGATAAGTATAACGTTTTCAAATATTTAGTCTTCATGACACTTATGAATTGGCCTTAAACTCCTATCTCCCTATATATGATATATTCCTTGTTTTTTATTTAGAGCAGGATGATATAGTAGGGGCCCTAAAAGGAGAGGGAAAACAGTTCTGACTTACCCAGGCCATTTGTTAGTGCCATCTTGCTAAACCTTAATCTTTTGTGAAGAAGAATGGACACATCTATATATTTAATTTGGGTAGTCTGAGTAAATGATTAGCACTTTGATTCAGAAATTTCATTAATTTTTAAAATTCACTTATTTGTTCATTTAGGTTTATGCTTTTCTAAAAACAATGTGAGACAGCTGATTAAATATTTTGTTTGAGGAGCAGTTAAAAACTGAAGTTGTAGGGAAACCATGCCAGAAACAATTTATAAAAGGAAAACAATGGACATGTTTATAGTTTTGTTTTTTGTTTTTTTTTAACTCATTTCTCCTAATAGACCTGTGCTTTTCCATGAAGTGCCTTAAATATTAAGAAGAGAAATGATTTCTTCTCTATGGTGGATTGCAGTGAATCTTAAGTAGACTTTTTTTGTAGTATGCTCTCAGCGTATGACTCATAAAGGAAAAATCATTATAAGCTTTAAAATCTAGTTTTGCATTCTCTTGAGCTTATTATTATAAAATAATGCCCCCTTCCCTTTTTAAAGTACTAGCATTGCAAACCTTCTGCATAATTTCTTCCTAATGTTTGCAGAATCCCCCTGGGATTTCTTCTGGTTCCATGGAATTCCTCTTCTCCAGATATTGACAAAATCATTAAACAAGCCTGAAGCTTCGTGAATATTTTTCCAGCAGCACTTTCATTGCTCTTTATCATTACATTTAGTTATGTTTCATCTAGTTTTCAATATATGTGACAGGGTTCATATCTCAGCCAACTGGAATTAATTTGATAGCTAAGCATTTCATGAGCTGCCTCCATAACATACTCTGCCAGATCCTGCCATGTGTGAAGCATTACTACTTTTTTACCACTACAGATTATATATAACTTTGACTTCCTCCATGCTCATTTGTGTTTCTGAAGAAGGGAGGGCATGGTGTGCCTGTTCAGAGTGTTTCTCTTGGCTTTCCTCTGTGTAAATCGCACTAATGCTTTCAATCACCACCATCTGTGTCTTTCCTTTTGAACAAGAGGAGAAAAATGGAATTGGTTTGAATGCCATGCCTTGCTTCTTGGTAAGAGAATGCACTCGGAAGCTCTGGTGTAGTTCAGAGTTCTCTCTCTTGCTGCCCATCAGTGGCTTGTGAGGGGACTAGGGGGGAGAGTGTGGTTGGTGGTAACACAGCTGGCATGAACCTCAATAAATAATTGTTGAAGAGCTTAGTCATTGGAAGTTATCACGCTAAGTGACAGAATGGGAACCTATTGAATATTATGTCACTACTTGGGGAAACAATTTCTTAGCCACGTATTTCAGGAATAAGAGAAAGAAAGTGTTTATATTTCTAAGATTAGGTTATGTTCCAGATTTCTACCCTTTTCGTAAATATCCAAAGCTATCCAAAACAGAATTTATTAATACTCTGAAGGAGCTTAGAACACGGTCTTTTATTTGACCATTTTTCCCTTGTTTATCAGTTTGATAATTTAATTTTATGGCCATATATATGTTCCCCTGTTTAGAGGTTTCTCTCACATGGCATGATTAGCAATCATGTGTGAAATGATTATGTGGAAACATTACTAGCGAATTACTGCTTGTCTAAATACTGTATGTTTTCACTTGAGAACATTGGCTCTGGAATGTATTTTTGGCACTGTGAAGGAAAAAAAAAAAAAAAGTCTTGGTGTTAAAAAATGCAGCCAGAATTTAATTTGTGAAATGGAGCTTTAAACTCAGTTGTTCCTCCCACTGGCAGCAACTTGAGGTTGCTTATTTCCTTTCTAGAATGAAAATTGTGCCCTTTAAGACTACTTAATCGTATTTTTAATCTTCAAATTGGTGTTGTCTTCTAGAAAGAGCCAAAACTTCACACCGTCTGTGTTTGTTTCTGTGTATTACATAGAATCTAAATTATAAATCCTAATTAGTACCACTTAAAACTAATGGAGTGGCCATTTCAAGGTCCTTTTACTACAGTCATTATGCCCTGGAACAGGGAAATGAATCATATGTTAAGACTTTATACTAAGAATTCTGGCTGACTTCTCATAAAGTGTTGAAGCCCAAATTGGGAGTAGTATTCTTATTGTAAGATACAATCAATAACCTTCCCTGCTGGGTAGTCACTGTTTGGGGGAATTAACTCTAATCTGTGAAATAACTGTAGTGGGAGAAATTCAAAGAGAGAGAAAAGCCAGCAGATACAGTCTTATTTTCCTGCTTATTTTATCCTGCAATACAAAGAAGTTCATCTCGGTTTATAAATAAAGATTTCTTAGTATTGGGATTGGTCAGTTTCATTTCTGGATTTGTATAAAGAAAAGAAAAGGGGGAAGGGAGTTTCTTTACTGATTTAATTATTATAACCATAAAAGGTTCTTCGAATATGTCCAAAGTACGTATTCTCCCCATGTGAGAAAGAAGAAAAACTGAAAGAAATGTTACACCACATTTCCTCCTTTTTCTCCCCAAAGAGGGGCCTCAAAGTTCTGTAATAAAAGTTGCTTTCTCCTTACTCCCAGCATTTGATGTAGAAGATTGACAGCATGCATAGAGACTTAGTCTCATTAGGGTCTAGACCAAGGAAGACATCATAGCCAAGAAGATCAAAGATCTGAACTGAAGCAGGAACTTTTCATTCAGACTTGAATAAATCTAGAGGAAAAGGATGATACATCTTCCAAAAATTAAAAATCAAAACAAAATGAAAAAAATAAACCACCTATACTCTTTTAGCACTACAGATTCTATATTTATTTTGAAGTGAACATTTTCAGGAAAATATCATGATTCATTAGTCTGAGAAATTATTGCATTATCATAAGAAAAGGATTGTTGACTCTAGTAGAAATAGGCTTTGGATCACTTATAGTATGAATTAGCCTCATAGCATTAAACCATAATATGAAGATACAGATTGCTTATTCATTGACTAGGATGATTTTAAATATTACTC
Organism: Zalophus californianus; assembly: GCF_009762305.2. Classification (NCBI taxonomy): domain Eukaryota; kingdom Metazoa; phylum Chordata; class Mammalia; order Carnivora; family Otariidae; genus Zalophus; species Zalophus californianus. Next base: position 87,154,659 of record NC_045606.1, read on the forward strand.
TGAGGAATTCTTTCTGATATCAGAATTGCACACAAGGACCTCACTGTGTAACTCCAAAATTCTAGTAGGCAGGTAGTGCTTGGTAGATTGAGTCTCATTATTAGCTTAGAGATAAACAGAAAAGCTAGTTGATTTCCTTTTCCAGGTAATTTGGCTATGATGTTGATGGCTTATAACTGCCATTTTTCCTATGATATCTACAATAAATATTCTCACTGCAGATGAAAAGCTACCAGCATATAAGTGCTTAGGATATAAGGATATATTTTTAAAAATTGATCTTTGAAAAAGGTGTGAATTGTGATTACTGTCACAAACAGCTTTAGAGGTACAGTATCTTTTCAATGAAGATAAGTAGGAGGTGGGGAAGAGCATTTTTCCCCTTGCTTATCCAAAAATAAATTTAAAGATACATACTGGTAAAATGTTGTCTTTCTCTTTTCTTTTTTTGTTCTTAGAGAAATATATTTAACATACCATAGAAATTTTAGTGCTTTATTTATTAAACACAAAAATGGTTAAAACATCTTGGTTCCATTTAAGCCACTTAACAGAGCGAATGGAGCAAAAGAAGGAGTGGCGAGTGGCCAAAGGAAGCCAAGTAAAGAAGAAAAGAAAGAGTGACATGGATCCAGAGAGGAGGAGGAACAGTGGGGGAAAGAATGAGTCTCGGTTCAAGCTGGAGACCTACTTAGTAAGAGAGAATTGGATACCGCAGGGCAGCTGAGGACAGAAAGCAGCCCCAGGGCCAAGGGCCTGGTTTGTCAGCCTTGGTTTGTCAGCCTCAGAGCAAATGGCTGTTTTTACTGTTTTATGGAATTTTGACTTTTTCCACTCTCCAAACTCATATTCATAATGCTCGTTTTTTACTTAGAGATATAAAAAGGAAAATAGCTTTAATGCTTTTGTAGCAATATACTAAAAATTCATGGGCCAGACACTGTATTAAAAGTAGGCCCTTTTTGGACTTAAATGTTAACACCACTTTTTCCTGGTAGAAAAGAAGAAAAACAGAGTAAAAATCTCCAGAACAAAGAAATTATAGGAATTCAGAACTATAAATAACAATGGCAATACTTACTGTTTTCTAATTAGGGAAAATTTTAGGAAGCGAACATTAGTGAGTAAGTAAGATTGTGTCCTTTAAGGGTTTTGAGACCTGAACTTAATATATTTACTTCTATACGTAGTATTTTCCTGTAGATTTTGATGGGCCGAAGGGTGTGTTCTAATGAAACTTCACAAGGGAAGGAAAACATTATTAGTGTTAATAATTTTTATATTTGTAGGTAGATATTATATTTTCTATTACATTGAATTGGCTTGGAATCCAAAACCATAACTCAGCTTTCAGAAGTATTTTTTTCCCTAAAGGCCAAGGCAAACATCTGCACTTTACTATCATGAAATAGTTCTCAATGTATTTGCCTATTATAGCTGATAATACCCGCTGTATCAAGACACCTTTTTATTTATAAAGGAATATCTCAAAGTAATTTTTGAAGGGTATGCAAAACTATACTATTTTTGCACTGTTTTGCATTGGCTCACACACACAGTATTGGGAAGGAAAAAATTTCTCTCTACCCTTTCAGGCTATTTAGCTGGTCTAATAAATTAACATAAGACAGATTACTGGAGAAAAATTTAATTACATACATACAGGACCCCACATGAATATGAGACCCAAGGAAAAGCTGGGCAGTTGAGGCTTATATGCCATCTTGAGCTAAGGAAGGAGTTAGGGTTTCAAAGGGGAAGGAGGGTGATTCACAGGATGGTAAGAGCAGATGTTTGGTAATTAGATGTTTATCTTGTTATACAGATAGGTCAGGTAAAGAGTTAGCTCTTGGTAATAGCTCTGTTTCTGGTCAAGGCCCCCTACCTAGATTCTTTTAAATAGTTTAAGAGAGGGATAAAGGTTTTTCTTGAATCTGCTGGGTCTTGATTGCCTTCAGCTCAAAATAGTCCATATGCCAAATGGCACATTTTAGGGAGACTTGTTCTGAACCCCTTCAGTAGCAACACATTTGCCTCTTAGAACATTTACTTCTTTCTGGCAGGTTAACAGGGTAAATACCTTCTCTCATCTTTCTTTTCTCTGCATCTTCAGCTCTGCAAACATCCTCTTATTCCCTGTAAACTCTCTAAAGCTTAGCAAATACTTTTCCCTGTATAGCCTGCATTTCCTTCCCTGTATAGCCCCATTTTCCTCTCTTTGGACAGATAAGAAAGAGGAAGCCTGACTTTATGAACCTTCTTGTTGTCACTTTCCAGACAACTTCTGTTTCTGAACTGCACAGCAGAAATTGAAGTGAAAACAACAGAAATATGTGAGAATGGTGTGCTGTCTGTCCATAGCTCTTTGTCTTTATACTTGCATGGTGTGAGAGTGCCCAGGACAGCAGAGAATTCAGGGCTGGAGGAATAGGAGGTGAGGAAGTCTAATTATAATAAGGAAACCTTGTCAGGAAAGATACAGGCAGTCATGGGAAGAAATGAGTTTCCTCCTGGATATCATGTATTTTTTTCCCCCTTTGGGACTCATAAAATAGGGTTTCTAATATATGGAGGTTTTCCTTAATAAGAAATTGGCTAGTGCACTGGGCCATCCCTGTCATTCCAGGACTGGTTCTATGCATGCGTGAATAAGGGTTTATAAAAATCAATTCTGCATGAAAGAATATGCCTTAGGAATTTAAAGGAGTGCCTTAAATTCAGTAGGTTGCTGAGAGCTCTGAGGAAGGTGGTTTAGCCCTGAAGAAATGCTGTCGATGTTCGGGTGTTGGATCAAACCAGTCTAGACTCCATTCCCATTTTAGCCACTGAACTTTCAAAAGTCTCAGTTTCTTCATCTGTAGAATGGGAATAATACCATGGACTTTGTTGGGATTGTTAGAAGATGAGCCAATGTACATAGATTACTTAAACTTGTACTTGAAACAGGAAGGTCCTGATAAATGATGTTTGTAGAGGTTGTTTTCATAGACACTGAAAATGGAGAGTTGAATACATTGCCATTTTTAGATGATCCCAGAGGCCTTAGCATTTGGGGGGCTGCTGGTCATAGGTAGAGCAAACTGAAGGGGGGTGCCCTGTGTGTGGAATGTCTGCCCCTGCCCTCTTACCTCAGGCCTGGCCTGAGCGCCTCTCTTTCTTTCCCTTTCCCATTGCTCAGGGCTCATTCAAGGTAAAGTAATGGGATATATTGCTCCACCGTTGTATTTTTAGTATAGAAGGCCTTAGGGAAAGATTGCTTACACTTAATAAATAATTAAGGGCTGAATTTGAAGTTTTAATGGCAAAGCTGTCATTTGGAGGGCTTTCATATTAATAAATAGAGAATGCTATGTTCTTTTCTGCCTGTGCAAAGACATTAGCAAAATTGGAGATGGGGAGAAGTGGAAAATGAATTTTGTCTTGTAACATATCCAAAGTATGTGACCGGAGTAGTGAGAATTATTTTCCAATTCTGAAACTACTACGAAGGTAACTGTAGCCTCCTCAAATATAAAACAGCTCTAGTAAAATGATGAATGACCCATTAATTAGAATAATGTTGCAAAGAAAGTGGCGGCAGAATACAGATAAAATTACCCATCACAGGCACATTTACATGAAACAAATTAAATCTAAGTGAGTGCTGTGGTGAACCCTAACAGAATAAAGAGATGGGCAGCTACTTGGATGAAAATGTTTCCAACTTCAGCTGAAACAATCCCTCCCCCCCCCCCCCCCCCCCGCCCGATAACAGGGGTTGCAGTGACTTGAACGAATTGAGTCAGGCCTGACTCTCTATATAGGATATGGCCCAGGAAGGTAACATCAACTACAGTACTGCAACATGATTAGTTCCAATCTGTAGTGACTTCTTTCAACGTTTTGTATGATATTTGCCTGTATTTTGTTTTTGATGTTCAGACTTAGAAATGAACTCCTGGGGGCAGGGAAGAATATCTGATTTCGGGACATGAAATCAGAAGAATTCAGAAGAGCATTTCAAAGAATAAATGACACTTAGGAAGCAAACATGTTTGTCTAATCTAACATGTCCTGTGAAGATAAGAAGACAGCCAGCGAGATCATTGGAAGTGGCAGATATTATTTGGTTTGTTGTTGTTGTCATTCTTAGTGTAGTAAGATAAAAAGGTATTTCTTGTGGGAACTGAGGCATGATTTAAAAAAATAAAAACAAAAAGAAAAAAGTCCTGCCACCTACATGATGATAGTTGCTGATCACTTCTCACTTCTTTTTAACTTAATGAAGTCCAGCAAAAGAGACTTGACATCAGTTTCTTTTTTGCTCATAATTAACATTCACTGCCAATAAGAGACTGCCATTTATAGCTATTAAGTTCAAGTTCTTAGGGTTTTGTTACTGAGAATAGAGTTTTGGTAAGTAAGAGCATTTTTTTTTTAGCATGGCATCTAAATGCCATTGTAAGTTCTTATCCCAACTGCCCCGACAGAATTGAATTTCAGTGATGTTCCAAATTTGAAAATATACTTTCACTAAAGAGGGCCATTATACTTTTAGTATAAACTGTAGTTTAAGTAGAAATGACCTTCAATTTCCTGAGCATATTATTTTGGAAAAGTGTGTTTTTTTTGAGTTTCTCATCTAACAAGAGTTTCAATACTGTTTTACAAATCAATGTGGATCCTGCCTTGGTTGAGTGTGGAATCAGTGTTGGAAGATAATTGAACTGGTTACTGAGGCTACATGGAAAAATTTGGAACCAAGAGATGTGGGTTTCCTTTATTCATCTTTTAATGGTCTGCCTTGGTCTGTGCTTTCAAGAGCAATCAAGTCATGGTCTTTGCTTTTAGCCACCTCATATTGCTATAGGGAGACCAATACATGTGTTTGGTCCTCTGCAAGCCAATAGGGAGTAAAACAGACATGAATAACACTCCCAGCCCTCATGTGTTTACAGGCTAGGGGAGAGGATAAGCATGCCCAGAGAAAGTGGTTAAGTGCCACAAAGAATGGGAGAAGAGAGTAGAGGCAGCCTTTAAGGGTCGGGGAAGTCCTTCTGATAATGTAAGAAGTATCTGTACAAAGACCTGCAGGGTGAGTTATCCTTAGGAGTGGGGGAAGAACTTTCCTATCAGAGAATTTGTCCTATGCAAAGGCAGTAAGGGATAGGGGTAGGAGAGAGAGAGAGAGAGAGAGAGAGCGAGAGCGAGCGAGATCTCCACATACATCTGTGAGTACTTAAGACTTAAGTCTAAGACCTTGATTATCAAGTTCAGTGATTCTATATTATCAGCACCAGATTGTACCAGTATGAACTTGTCTGGTCACTAAGCCCTTGCTCTTCCTTGACTTTGGCTTGAAAGTACAACCGGGTTTTTTATGGGCCTCTCCCCTCCCAGTATATTTCTAGGGTCTTACAGAATTCTAGCAGGTTAAAAATTACTTTAATCTGTCCTGTGTCCGGGTAAGGAGTTCCAGAATTGAGGGAAGCTGTTTTTGTGGTTAAGATAAATAGGAGAAAATGCCATTATTTGGGCCAGTTTCTCCAGGACAGAAGCAGCTGTGGTGTCCCCTCTTAGGAAAAAATGCCTTCAAATCATCTGCAATCGACTCTCCATGGTGGACAGGAGCAGGTAGGCTGTTGGGTAGGGTGGACTTAGCTCCGCAATTTTTTGATTGTGTTACGTTGGGCAAGTTGTTTCCTTCTTGGTTTCTGTATCTTTCCCCTGAGGATATGGTAGTAGTATCCATTTCATAGAGTTGTTGAGGACTACGTAGGTACTCAATAAATAAGGACGCTCACTCATTTATTCCCAAAATGAAGATCTACTGAGGATGCTCAAAGGGCCTCGTCATCTAGCCTGGTTCCAGGGAGAGAAGACTGATTTTGTTACTTGAATCTCTTTCTTCTCCACCCCCTCCAACAAATCAAAATTATTGCTTATTTTGTTTTTATCTTATACTTTTACAGGGTTTATGAAAGTGAGTTCCAAGTACCACCTGTATTAAATCTGCAGAGGAACTTATTAAAAATGTGGATTCCTGGTCCTTATTTTGGACCTGCTGAGTCAGAACTCTGGGCACAGCGTAGGGGACCAGCATTTGAAGAAGGTTCTCCAGGTGGTTCCTAAACACACTGAGGTTGGCACCGTGTAGGATCTCGTGGTCACAGTGACTTCTCATGGGGTGCTACTCTTCAGAAAGGCCAGCAGTCACATTCCTGCTCTTGCTATTATATAAGCTTTCTGTCACTTGGGATCCTGAAAAAGCCTCCTTGCTTTACTTCAGACGGAGAAACAGCAATGTACTTTCTTAGCAGCCTTCAATGACATGGATTTTTCCAGAGATAAGTAAGATCTGACTGAACTGTCTTCCACCCTGGATGTCTTCTTTTACTAGCATCCATTTCTCTAAAACTCAAGAAGCAGAAGGTAGCACCCATCTGCCACCAACCTTCAGCGTAACGTAATACTGCGCTTTCCCTTTCCCGGTTGTAGGGTTTGTTAGGGCCCCTGGGCCATATGTTCAGGACTCACCGCCTGAATGTTAATAACAAGGTAAAAAGGACTGAAACTTCTGAGTGTGTTTTCATTAATTTTTTTTGCAGCCTTGAATTGATTGTTTCCCTTCCCCCAAAGCGCACCAAGTGTGACCCTGATTTAATGAGGCTTAATCAATAGACTGCAGAATGACTAATTTGTTTCTACTCATTTCTTTATTGAGTATTTTCCAAGCAGAGGTGAGGATGGGAAAACTGTCTGAGAGCCAGGGTGCAGGGAAATGTTGAGGCGTGGAGCGATAGCTGCCTGCGTTGACGGCAGTAATTTTTAAAAAGAGTAAATGGAAGGGGAGGAAGAATGCTGGTAAAGATGCCTGTCTCTCTGAGGTCGCATTTCTGCCGCATTATGTAAAAGACCTCTTGATAGCAGGCAGACAGCTCTTGAATGCCTGTTGGTTTTGTTTTCTCTTGATCTCTATAAGCCACGGGAAAGTATACAGCCCCCACTGAATGGGTCTAGTGGAACCCTGCAAATTTTAAAAGCATCCAATCTGAAGAGTAGTAAACCGTTGAGTGCAATTTAGGGTTTTCCTCCCCACCCCCATGCTTCTCTTAACTTTTTTCTTATTACTTCATGGGGAGACCCAATGCCCCTTCAATTCCATGGGGATACGCAATAAACACCTCATTAAAATGGAGTGCGGGGTCTCATGAAAAGGGTAGATGTGCCAGGCTGTGCTTGGGAACTGCTGTTTATTAAGTGCTTGTTGTATACCACCGACTTTTCACGACTTGACTTATAATTTTCAGAACAATCATTTAATTTAAAAATCCAGGAACCTGAGAAAGAGATAAAATTATTTGCTCGAGGTCAGTGAACACAGTACCATATGGCGAATTTAAAATTTGAACTCCTAGTTGTCTGACTTTTAAGTTTGTTCCCCAGCACACCACTGAAGCCAGCCGGGGCATTTTCAGGGGAGGGGAGGGGCAGTTGAGATAGCTGAAAGAGAGGGGGAACGAAGGTGAGCATGCCCTACTTGCACGCTCACCTGGGTCTCTGTTGTTCCAGGCTAGCAGAGCAGCTGTTGTTCGAAGAGTACGGTGCTGGGAATTCCCACTTTGAGAGGTGCAAGCTTCCGGTTATAAAATAAGTCACGGGGATGAGAAGTATAGCACAAATAGTACTAACTTTGTGTGGTGACCGGTGGTGACCCCACTTATGAGGTGAGCACTGTATAATGTATAGAATTGTCACAGCACTCTGTTGTACAGCTGAAAGTAATATTATATGTCAACTCTACTTGAATTAAAAAAAAAAAACTGCCATTGGAGGGAAAGAAACACAAAATTACCATGAACTATATACACATCTTACTGTGTGTGGTCACAGAGCAATACAGGAGGAATTCTGTGCATTTTAGCGACTACCTCTAAACCCTGAGCTGTAGTGATATTCCATCTCCTTCTTCGGGGCAAAAGTAAAAAGTTTATAGCTATAAAGTATATGGGAAGCGCACACAGAAATGGCAAAATACACATTTTACTGGCCCTGTGGTTATATCTTACCAAGTGTTTATGGTGAAGGGCTATGTATTTGTGAAATAAAAGGAGTTTGATGGCAGTGAGAATCTATATTTCAAAAAAAGATTATTGGCCAATTTAGGTTTTGACAACAGAGTATCCCATTAAAAATAAGCAGTGAGCTACGTATCCAGCAGGAGTTGGGTGTGAGAACATACTCAGGGTGCCTTCATAGGTGAGAACAAGACCACTATGGGTGGGGTGCTCAGTGTTCTCTGTTAGTATTACCTCCCTAACAACTCTCAGGATAATAGGATAAAATATATTTTTCAAAGATTTTATCTGTTTTAGAGAGAAATTGCATAAGTGGGGCTGCAGGGAGAGGGAGAGAGAGAATCTCAAGCAGACTCCCTACTGAGCCCAGAACCTGACGTGGGGCTCGATCCCGCAACCCTGAGATTATGACCTGAGCCAAAATCAAGAGTCGGCTGCTTAACTGACTGAGCCACCCAGGTGCCCCAGGATACAATATTTGAATGGAAATGATTTGTTATTGAAAATACATTAATAATAAAAAGATTCTTTATTTAAGAGGAGAGTGCCTTACAATCATGGGGTTCTAAAGTTTTCTAGTAATTGTAACTCTTCTGTAATTTTCTAGACCAGTGACTTTTATCTACGGTGGGAGAGGATGACTGATTGAATAAACATACTGTTTTTGATTAGTAAAAATTATAAGAATGAAACTTGACCAGATGCAGGCTGGTGAGGCAAAGAAGATGGAATAGGATGGCATTGTAGGAGGCATAGGCTAAATAATTTCTAGACACTGTCTTTATTTCAAGTTAGGTTTCTAATACTGAAATGCCATTTTATTCCTCGCTCTCTTAGGCTAACATTTATTCAAAGATTTGCTGTAATTGACTTATTAATGATTCAGCAGTAGGTTTTCTTTAATCTACAAATCCTAAATTATTTTGGTTTTGGTTCACAGAGAGTTTGAAGGATTCAAATGACTAATTCTAGCAGGCGGGAGAAAGTGCACTTGAAATAAAGAGAGAGGCCAGAGCTAAGAATTTATATTTGGGAATCACACTAATATTCAACATTTTTTGCATGCTTAATACACGCCAGTCTTCATGTTGAGCCTTACACGGATTAGTTCGTTAAACCTCCACAGAACGCCATAAAGCAGGTAGTATTAGTATCCACATTTTACAGATGAGGAAACTGGTATAGAAAAGACTTTTATAGTTTGCCATAGGTCACACAACTAGTAATTGTTACAGTGGGATTTCAGTGGAAATCTTGATGATGTTCAAATCCAAGCTCTTAATCCCTGCAGTTTATGCATAGAGGGGATTTTTAAGCCTTGCATAGAGTTGAAAGCTGAGGTCAATTTAATCTTGGAACACGCCATGTAAAGAGGACAGGGGAAGTGATGAGACCGCAAAGGACAAAGAAGTATAGCCAGTTATGGAAACGCTGCAAGAGGGTTTAAAGGAGAAGAGAGTTATTAAAAGCTGCAGAGAAATCAAGAAGAAGAGAAATTATTAGATAGAGCGATTATATGTCTCTGGGAGCTTTGAGTAGAGCAATTTTGAGTGCAGCATTTAATCATACCTCAATAAGTCTTTCATTTTTGCAGCTTCGGACTTGTTTATTCATCATTATCCTTGGATGTCACATTCAAGAGCACCTTAGTTGGGCGCCTGGGTGGCTCAGATGGTTAAGCGTCTGCCTTCAGCTCAGGTCATGATCCCAGGGTCCTGGGATCGAGTCCCACATCAGGCTCCCTGCTCCTTGGGAGCCTTCTTCTCCCTCTGCCTCTCTCTCTCTCTCTCTCTCTCTGTCTCTCATGAATAAATAAATAAAATCTTTAAAAAAAAAAAAAGAGCACTACTTAGTTGAGGATAATAGTTCTGCACAGTTTTTTAGCAAATGAGAGCATGTATGACACTCCCTTTTTTGGTCCCGTTCCTTTTCACGTTCAAAATATATAAATAAGTCCATCTGTAAGATAAAGGGGGAAAGTAGCAGAGTGTCTGGCGTATTGAGAACAGCAGAAGAATGTCAGAACGTCTTTGGCCTGGAAAAGATGCACTCAGAGCAGTAGTGGACAGATGGCAACAGGTGACGGGATAAATGTATTCGTGGGCTCTGCTGGGAGTGAGATTTCCTGTGCTTTTTTCCTAAGACCTCAGAACATGTTACAGGCTTGGTCATCTTTCATAAATATAACACGTGTAAGGAGTAAGGCTAATTTCCTCTTGTTTTCCCCTCACTGGAGAAATTGAAACAGAGAAAGGGATGGTAGGGAATAGATACAACCCTCAGTTTCCCTTTCTGTGCATTGTCTCCTGGTCTCCACTTTTCCTTCTAGTCAGCACAGAGTGTCCCCATTCTTGTGACCGGCTCCTTGCACGCATCGTTGAAACTGCAGTACGGGATACAGCTTCTGTCCGCACCTCCTCAGAACTTCTTTTCCCTTCGCCCCCAGGACAACGCACTCATGAGTGTCCCCCTCCCCCACCTGACCTCTCAGCCTGGAGCATCCAGGGTTTGGTTCTCGGCCACCCTCACTTTCCTGGTGGGCTCAGCCCATCTTAGGACTTTAAAACCCACCTCAAGTGGATGACTCCCAGATTTGTATCTCCAGCCCGGACTGCCACAGGGGACTCCAGCCAGAAAGCCTAGGTCTTTTGGTTTACCTGACACTTCTGCTTCTTTGTCACGTGGGAATCTCACATTTAAAATGTCCAAGACCAAGATCCCAGTGTTCCACACCATCGGTTCTCCAACTGCTGCCTTTTAAAGGGTCCCCCAGTTCAACAGAAAGCAGCACCATTGTTCCAGTTGCTCAGACCAAAAGCTTAGGAGTCTGCCCTTCTTCTTGCACCCCAGAAGCAATCCACCAGCACATCCTTTTGACTTTTCCAGAAGTAAACCCCAGAATCGAACCATTGCTCATCACCTTCATAATTACTATCCTGGTCTCTGCCACCATCATTTCTTGCCTGGGTAATTGAATTACGCTCCTAACTAGTCTCATGCTTGATCTCTTGCTCTCCTCCCATTTAGCCATAGCAATCCTGTTTCAATGTAAGTTGTGTCATATAAACTTTGGGGCCCCAAATTCTCCGATAACAATGCATGGAGAGGAAAACCCAGAATTCTTTATAGTGACTGAGAAGGCCCTACATGATCTGCCCCTACCAGTCATTGCTCAGTGCATTTTCTACAGCCCTCTCTGTAGATCACTTTGCTCCAACCACACCATTCTCCTTGAACTTCTCCTTGAACCTTTGAACAACGCTATTGTTCTTCTACCAGATACCCCTGTTAGTCACTTCCTTGACACCTTTAAGGCGCTTCTCAAATGTTACTGTCCTAGTGAAGCTTTCCCTGGCTGTCCTATTGAGAACTGTAACATGACTGTCCCTGTCACCCTGTTTCCCTCGTCACCCGGTTTCCCTCGTCACCATTTGCATACTTGACCTTGTATCTGTCTTTCTGTCTCACACCTCCCCCACTAAGAACGTAAGTTGCATAAGGGTAGGGATTTTTGTCTTGTTTGGTTCACTGTTGTTTCCCTATTACTTAGAATGGTACCTGACAGAGTAGACCTTCCATTTATGTTTGTTGAATGAATGAGTGAAGTTTCAGAGCCTCAAATAGGGTTGTGGAGTTCAGGGTATGCACGTATATGTGTGTCTGTGAAAAAAAGTTTTCCCTTGATTTCTGAGCTACAGCGCCAAGATGAGAGTTCTCCACCTCTGAACAAAGGTGCCTCTGAGTGCCCAGATCTTTTTCCCTATGAGTAAACATTGCCTGTTAGAGCCAGTGTGAGGGGAGAAGCACATTACCTTGTCCAACTCTGTAGAGTCCTTTGGCCCAAATGATTTCAAAATGCTATCCCATAAAGGCAGACAAACCCAGAGACCTCTGTAGTTTCCCTTAGCCTCTGCTGCATTAGCTGAAGATAAATCTCTGCAGAGTTCACTGAAGGGAACAGACAACTGCATTAAGCTATGTAATGATGAACACTAATGGCCTGTGACAAAATGGGTCTCTGTAGGCTCGGCTGCTATGCAAGGTGGGGATTTTTCCTTCTTTAGATAATGGTAATGAAAAAAAAAACCAGAATCATATATAAAAAATTGCAAAGAAACAGCCCGCCGGCCAAGTTCAAGGTGATTTTCATGGTATTCTGTTTTTCCTTTTTCCTTTTTGTAAGCACATGCATTTTGACTGTAAAAGATACTTACGCCCTTGTTATTGTACAGTGATGGGGGACTCTGTTGTAGTAAATAGCAATGAAGTGCTCTTTATCTTCAGTAGCAACCTGGTATAGTTCATTTGTTTCCTTTTTTGTGGCATGTGCATTGTCATGCAGGTTGTAAAAGTGATTTTTTTAGTTGCTTGTTATTTTTACTTATAGGCACTTATACCTTTATTATAGTGATTGATTTTATTTTCCATGGATTCCTTTCCCACTCTTAATTTAAGTGAAGAGCTTGTTTACCTAGACGTCCTTCTCCCCTTTTGACTTTCCCATGGTCAGCTGGGTAGTCTTGGGGCAATCAGTTAACTTCCTGTATTGCCCCTGATTATTATGAGGATCAAATACATATGTATAAATATGCTTTATATATCCTATAAACATTTAAGTTAATGATGCCATTGTGGAGATTAGACCAGTTGATCTCTAAGACTCCTTTCAGTGATAGAACTAAGATTCTATCTTAGTGTTCTAAGATTTCCAAAGCAATCTTTCTAGTATATTCTATAAATTTAGATAATTGGGTTATGTATGTATTTATGGTCAACTCTTGGGAACCCCAGGTTTTACAGTAACTGTATCTTTCATATATATATTTCATATATATAAAGATATACATAATTACTTTTAATCTATTCAGAATGTCAGTATGACCTACACAGACTGTATTTTCCCTGTTTGCTTCTCAGATATTCAGAACACATTTTACTCTCCAGCAGAATTATTTGACAACATATTTCCCTGCCCTCTGAATCCCCATGGATGATCTACAAAAAAAATAGCATCTCCATTTGTTACTAAATAAAACCCTGGTATGACTCTTTTCTATAAATCCAGTTTTATTACCTTCTTCCAAAGTAATTTCTGATAATTCAGCCAGAACCCTCACTTTTGTTTGTCATTTTCATGCTAGATTCTTGAATAAGAGGACTATCTCTAATTTTAGCCTCAAAAGAAAGGATTATAAGGCAAATTTCAAAACCCTGGTTTTGCTGCTTGATCTATTAAATTTGTAAATTCGAGGAGTCCCTTTACTTTTTAAAAACATTTTTGTTCTTATTTTCAGTGTCAGTTTGTTTCCTTCAGCTTTCCCGCATGCATGACTTTTACAGCCCCTTATAAAGTAGAGTGCTCTGCCATATTGATTTAATGGTATATTTCAATAAATTTCCCCTGTTACAGTGCTTGCTGCATTCCAGGCAACCAAGGGGGGAAACAGACGGATGTGCTGGTTAACTGATTTTAAAAGAGAAAAATTCCATTTTCTCCATTCTTTAATGTTATAGCTGTCCTGCCAGTGACCTGATACTGAGATGTTTTAGGTTCCCCCTGATATACGTTACAGGAAATAGTGACCTGACCTTTTAAAAATTTTATTAACATTTATAAATTTGTTTTAGTGTATTATGTTGGAAGCAATGATTTTTCTCCAGAATGGATTGGGGTGACTGCTGTACAGATTGATAGCCATGTGCTACATTAAGCTGGTGGATATTATGTAGAGTATACAGATACTGGGGGGGTTTTCCCCCTCTTCTCCTACTTGTAAAGCTTATGCTAATGAGGGTGGAAACATTTTAAATTTTCCTTGAAAGCCTTTTACAAACAACTGAATCATTAGTGTCAGCCTTTACGTAGCTGGTTATGTTTTCATTTTTACTGGATGAAACACTGAGGCATGGGTATTCATGCATTCTCATTCCTTCAACTTCTCCTTAGTGCCTAATGTATTCCAGACACTGTGCCAGTCACTAGGGACGTAAGAGTGATTGCCACAGTCCCTGTTCTCAAGTAATTTACAAACTGATGGATTAGGAACCTGTGGTGTACAGTCAAGATTCTAATCAAACTTTTTTTTCTCTCCCGACTCTGTGTTCAAAGCCCCAACCTGTACCTTGTTTTTTTTGTTTTGTTTTTAACTATTCTATTCTGTCGTGGCTCTCCCTGGTAAATAATTTAATTTCTAAATACTTTGTAGGTAGAAATATTTGTCATAGATTAAAAAAGGAAATCTTTATTAAGGCAAATCACTGGAACTTAGCTATGTTCACTTTTATTGCCTTAGCAATCAATTCTCATCTTTTCCACCATACCTAAGAAACTGAACAGTGTGTGGTTGTATAAAAAGGACACATCTCCCATGACAGCAAACACAGGAGCCGGGACAGTTGGCATGCTGTCTTTCTAACCTGTTCACCGCGATAGCAGTTGTGATGATGATGATGATTGACATCCCATCCATCATCTGCCTTTTTCCAAATGCTCCTGTAACAAAAAGTAAGCCTCCCAGCTCCTCAGAGAGTATGGATTGCTCTTTTATTTTACAGTAAATATTTGTTTGTTTTATAGACAGGGAAATTGAGGTATTGAGAACATGAGTGGGTAGATAAATAAGTTATGGACGCTGCTGGGAAACATCAGCTAATGTTGATTGAGCTCCTGTGGAACATAATACTTTCATAAGTCCCGTGCAGTATATTTTGATTCTAGTTTTCCTCCTTCTGCTCGAGGAGAGTATTCCATGGAATGTACTGGCTTGAATTTACTCTTTTGTCATCATGGAAAACTGTTGTTTTGTTGTTGTACATTTTACTTTTACATTTACACTTTCCTGATACATTTTACTGTTCACTTTAGCAATATAAGACCTAGGAAGAACATCAGCCATACTACCAGATTCTAGGCTTTTCCACGTTCCGTCACTCAGCTTTTCAAAAAATGTGAACACTATTATATATCAGATACCGTGCTCGGGGCCAGGGCCAGAAAGGTGAATTAAGACACAGTTCTTGTTCCCAAGAAACTCAATTTTAGTAAATTCTTTTTAGTACCATGAAAACTGTAATATACTTTTTGTTTGCCTGGTACTAAGATAAGCAACTCTCTAGTGCAGAACTTTTCAGAGCCTCTACTAGACAAGGCTCACTGTGACTTTCCAGAGGCAAATAGTATATGTAACATTTTTTAAGGTTATCTGAACAATAAACACGTTACTCAAGGTGTGGGTTTTGGAGTTAGTGTTCTTTAGAACACACTTGAAAGAGCGGATGACATGGCCATTTCTCCCCATCCACTTGCCAGACGGCGCTGGAAGTGATCGTGGGCAGACAACCCAACTTTGCCAGAACAGCCAAGAAGGGTTTCATCTCCTCATTCTCCGAAGCTCGTTTTCCCCCCAACCAAGTAGCAGCCTGTGAAAGAGAAACAGACTGCTTCCCCGCTGCTCACACTTAGGCTAAACCTATAGATTTGTATTCATGAGATTTTGAAGAGATTAGCAATCACCTAGTCTAGCCCCTGTATTCAACTTGAGAGGAATTTGAAGCTAGTATAGAAAAGCTTCGTGACTTACCTAGGATAATAGAAGTAGAAGCAGAGCCTAAAACAATACAAGTCTCCTGACTCTTCCATGACACCGGACTCCATCTCAGGTGATACCTGGTCAGAAGTCTTCTACCTCAAATACTTGGAACTTCTAGGAATCCGTGTATTTGGCACAAATGACTACATAAATAGTCTTTATAATCAAATAAAGTTTTTGCCCTTTTCCCACAAAATGTCTATTCCTTTTTTACTTTGTGGTTTGCTCACCTGCTGTCTATTCCATTGTAATGTTTAGGGTGTTTTACCTAAATAACCAAGTTGTGTCTTAGGCACTGGGGAGCTCCCCTCCTCTGTGCTCCACAAATGAACATAGTGACTCACTGTTAAAATCTGATGCACTACAGAAGCCCTGTGTAGGTTATATTCTGAATGGTGTTTTGTTTGGTTTGGTTTGGTTTGGTTTGGTTTGGTTTGGTTTTTATGTCAGAGGAAGTGCAATAAATCTAGGCAGGAGAATAAAAACCATCAAATGTATGAATGGAAAATAAGTTATAAGATGGCCTTGCTTTTCTTATAAATGTGTTCCAGAAATGCATGGAAGTCAAATAAGAATGTATACATACATTGTATAATAGTCTGTGGGCATCTTTAGGTCATGTTCATGGTCATTTGCCAAACTGTCTGTTTTCTGAAGCTTTTCTGTAACATGGTACCCGGTAGCATCATAATAGTATAGTTTGATACTTGTGAATAGATTATAGTTCATATGTCTGGTTCATTTATTAGTTGTTTGGAACTCAGAATGCATTTTCTCATAGAAATGATCTTATTTGGTGCAAACCTCTGCAAAACAGTGCTATCCACAGTCTATCTCTACTGTCTCACTGTAGCTTTCTCAATTTAACTAAAATACTTGCATGCATCTGGGAATGGATTTAGAGTTGGCTTGAGATTCTGGGAGCACGTGTCTTCCTACTGAAACCTGGCCGCAAGGTCAAATGCTCATATGCCATGTTGAGACTTGATAAATAAAAGGGGCCTTAGAGATCATCTAGTCCAATCTTCTTATTTTAGAGAACAAGGACATTACCCTCAATATGACCTACTTGTGGTTACCAAAGACCTGGGCAGAGGTTTCCTACTTGAGAGAGGTAGGTGGTGAGGGGCAGAGTTTCCAGGGGTCACTGGTGTGAGGAGCAAGATGTGGCCTGGGTGAGATGGCAGTTCTGGGAAGGAAAGTATGGTGATGAGGGTCTGCTCATTGTGGGGAGTATACTGGATCCTTCTTGGTAAGCACAACAGGATTGCTCTCCCCTTTTTGCGTCTTTGTATCCTATTCCATCTTCTTTCCCTTCCTAGTTACGGAGGAGCATTGGGTGAACTCCCTTGCTTTTGATAAGATGGCATTCATCTTTCTCTTCTGCCTTGGCACTACCAGTGCATCAGCACAGCTGCTGCCTTCCTCAAGGAGGCCACGTCTGGAGGGGAGAGATGAGCGGCAGAACAAGCTGTCTTTGGTGCTGGCAGAGCCTGCAGTGGTGCCAGGAGATGGACAAGGATGTTTCTAGCAGTGGGTAAGGAAGAGGAGTCGTCTGGCATCCCCGTCAGGTGTGTGCGTGATGAGGCTGCCTGAGTGTAGAGCTGGCCTCTTGCATCAGCTCCAAGGGAACCATTGGGAAGTGGGGGGAGAGAAGACCAGTGCGAGCTCGCGGTGAAGCTGAGGGATCTGTATGCATGTGGGGGTGGAGGGTTGAACGGAATCTCTGGTTGCTTGTCTGATGAATCAGAACTTGTGCTATAGTGACAAATCCTGGGCAAATTTAGTATGGGAAATTGGATTTTAGGAGATATTCCTACACCACAATGAAGAACCATGTTCACTAAATGGTCTGTGTTGATCGTACAAGAAGCTATGTTCCTTTACCCCAAACCTTCTCAATGCAGTGAAGTGTAATTGGGTATGTTTGAGGTAAGAGAGGGTGGTTGCAAAGAGGGGGACGATAGACACAAAATCCTTCAGAATATTCTGAGCAGAGAGTCTTTTCGATTCACTTAAAGCTTCTCAGAGGCCACTGAGAGAGAACACTCTCATCTCTGAGGAACACCTAAAAGGACTCTAAAGGATGTTGTTTCTCTTACATGTTTCTATCAAAACATTTTATTTTCCTATAGTTATTTTCCGTGCCTAATTTGGTTCTGTAGCTATGAGATTAGGGGAGTGTGCAGTTAGGAAGTCATTTTATTTTGAAGACTGAGGTTTCTGATGAAGTTTTGGTAGGTTTTTTGGGAGGTTTGTTATCTCAGCTTTGGGTGGTGCAGACTCACAGCTGCTTTCCATGATGGGCATTAAGACTGCAAGTAACTCGTATGAGTGGGTGTTCTGTGATTTCAGTGTCTGGTTCAAAGGCTGAGGTCTACATCGCGAAGTTGGATGCTGAGTCACGCTTAGGTTAAAATTCTAGCCTGGACAGCCTTGTGACTTTGAGCATGTTCTTGAATCATCTGAACTTGTTTCCTCACCTATAAAATGGGGCAAATAACTAGCAAGCAGTGTTCTTGGTGTCTATTCAAATGACACAGGGGAAGAGTCGTGGCATTTATTAGCTGCCCAGTGAATGTATGGTTTATTTTAGTTGATTTCATTTCTGACTGTGTGCTTTTGGCCTATTGCTCACAAGCAGACAGAGAAAGAACAGCACAGTCTGACTGGAAGCTATTTGTTGAGTCGCTCAGTGATGGGGGCAGCCTGAAAGACTACTTTGCTTCTATGTCAGGAGTGGGAGCTCTCAGAACTTGCAGCTTTCCTTCCTAGATTCCTGAATTCTGCCTCTTCCTCCCCACCTGTGACTTGTTATTAGTAAGAAGCTCTCCTGAATGTTTGTTAGTACCTGAGTCTCTACATTTGTGGATATTGTTTGCCCAGTGGCCATAATCCCAACTGGTTGACTGAGTCGACGGATCTGGAGAACGTTCTTATATACATTCCTTTGTGAGGGCATTTATCGCAATGATACAGTTTTTTGTTTATATTTAACTATTTATTTAACTTTTTTTTAAACTTCTCCACCTTCATTTTATTTATTTATTTTTTTACATACACACCACATTTTTTTTATTATGTTTAACTTCTGTTATGCATCAAGCAATGAAAAAAATGAAGTCCTTGTTCTTACAGAGTTTATATTTCTAATGGGAGATTCAAATAATAAACAAATTAAAATACCTCAGGTATGGTAATTACTGTGCAGAAAAATAAAACAGGGTAAGAAGGAGCCAGATAAGATGCTGTCTTACATAGGGTGTTCAGAGAAAGTATTCAAGCAAAGACTTGAATGAAATTAGGGAGCAAACCTCTAGGCAGAGGAAAGAGTTTTTATGTTTTTATTTAATTTCCAGTTGACATACACTGTAATATTAGTGTCAGGTGTACGGTGTAGTGATTCAGCAGTGCCGTACACCCCCCAGCGCTCATCCCAACAAGTGCACTCCTCCATCCCCGTCACCTATGTAACCCGTCCTCCTACCCTAAGGCCTTTTAGATGGTGGTAGGCGTTTGGGATTTTGCCCTGGGTGAGTTTGGGAAACTATTGGAGAGTTTTGAAAAGGGGAATGTCATAATCTGACTTAACTCTTTTAAGGATTGCTTTGGCTGCCATATGAAGAATATACCAGAGGGAGAGGCAAAAGTAGTAGCAAAGAGGGGCGCCTGGGTGGCCCAGTTGGTTAAGCGACTGCCTTCGGCTCAGGTCATGATCCCAGAGTCCTGGGATCGAGCCCCACATCAGGCTCCCCCTGCTCTGCAGGGAGCCTCCTTCTCCCTCTGCCTCTGCCTGCCACTCCCCCTGCTTGTGCTCTCTCTCTCTCTCTCTGTCAAATAAATAAAAATCTTAAAAAAAAAAAGTAGTAGCAAAGAGTAGAAAGCCATTGCAATAATTTAGGTTAGAAATGATGACCTGAACTGGGTTGGCAGCAGCAGAGATGAGAGTGGGGGTCACACTCTGGATGTACCGGGAAGACTGGCCAGTGAGAAAGAGGAGCCAAGCAGATCTCAAAGGTTTTTGACCCAAGCAACAAGAATGAAGATGGGATTTCCAAAGAGGGTGAAGACTGCAGGAAGAGCTATTGGAGAGTAAGATCCTGAGTTCAGTTTTGGAGATGGAAATTTGAGATGCCTGTTAGATTAGCCAAGTTTGTATGTTGAGTAGTTAGTCGAATGCAAGACTCTACAGTTTGGAAGTGAGAACTAAACCAGCTTTGTCTATAGGACTTTTTCCATGTTTTATAGCTTCACTGTCCGATATGATAGCCACTAGCCATGTGGTTATTAAACACTTCAGATGTGGCTAGTGCAACGGAGGGACTGATTTCTTATTTTTCCTAATTTTAATGAATTTAAATTAAAAATGGGAGAGTCGCATGTGGTTAGAGCTACTGTACTGGCCAGCATGGAGGACCATAGATAAAAATTTGCAAGTCACCAACATTCCAGTGATGTGAAGGGCCCTGAGACAGGATGAAATCCACCTGGGAGGGAGCACAGGTAAGTGAAGAAGAGACTTCTGAGGCCTGGGACCTCCATCATGCAGGTTAGGAAGATGCAGTGCTCCTGACGAAGGATGTTCAAAAAGCAACAGACAGTGAGGAAGCAAAAGACCAAGAGAAGGTGGTTTTTAGGAATCCATGGGAAGGAGGTGTTTTAAGGAGAGGGACCGACTCTGTCAGATGCTGCTAGGCTATCCATCACCCTCATTCTACAGTGAATCACTTAAGGATTTACCTCTTTAAGGATGGCTATCGTCCAGCCCAGCAAATAGTTGTTGCTTTATGCATATTTGCAAAATGAAGAACATTGAGCAAACCAGTGGATCACTCAGTCAGTTTTTACAATCTCATTTTCAGGAACTGTGCTTATTACTCCTTACCCACCAGAACCTACCACCATCTCCCCCTCACTAGTCCTCACAGGACATGATTTTGGAGAAGCTGGTATAGAGACAGCCTCAGCACCTCTCATCTCAGAGGTGAAGTGAGAGAACCAGTTATCTGCCTGGCCCTAGACGATTCCTCTTCCTCTGCCTTCCAGGTATTGATTCCTTAAAGGAATCCCTTTTAAGGGGGATCCCTGGTAAGGAAGTTGGAAGCTGTTTGTACACTTGGCCTGTTGGCACAGCCTTTAGGATCAAATGAAGAAGTTACTGGGGATGGCTGGGAAGAAGCAAATGATTTCACCCCAAATCCCTGAAACACTGGTGTGATTTATTAAGTTGGTTATTGTGATACCTAGATGGAATTTTTTTTTTCCTTTTCCCAGATTCCCTGTTAGTTCTTCTGGACTCTGTGTTGACTGTCTGCTTTGTCTCTTCTGCCTATTCTCTTGTGTATTTTATTTCCCTAGTTCTTTTCTTCATTTATTCTCGTTCTGAAAAGTTCCATTCATTGTTCTTACGTGTGCCCTGACTCAGACTGTTACTTGGTCTAACCACACACATTGTTGTCTCGTCTTGCTGTTCCCTCATATGCTTTCATTTGGAATTTCTCCCTTGCCCCCAGACTTCTGACTTCATTCTGTGCACCTGGCTCTGCCTTGGCTTCCATTCCGTATTTGATACACTGCTTCTGATTATCTCTGATTAGCTGAGAGAGGAAGCAACAAAGACACAACAGGCCTGCCTTTCTCCTTGCCCCTTTTATATGTTGATTATAGCTTCTATGGTTATCCTCTTAAGTATGACTTTAAGTAATTACACATGATACTTTGTTAATACTCATTTTCCTTGTTCTTTATTTCTATATTGTACCACCTTAAAACACTCAGTGAATGTTGTAATTGACACAGAAAGTTCATTATCATTATCATTTCTATTGTTAAAAATAATCACGTGGGTAGTGTTGGCACAGCACTGAATAAGGAGGAACAGATGCTAGGGTAGTATGGGGCCTGACGCTTGAGACCCACAGTGACTTTCTGTAGTGAAGTCCAAGGGCAGCAAGGAATTTGTGTCACTCTCAAGCACTACTGAGTTTAAATCTGCCAAGGAAAAAATGCAGAATTGTAGGTTGCCTTAAATGATTAAAAGTCACATGAAGGATGAAGAAAGAAAATCCCTTTGGATTGGTGGCTAGAAAATCTTTTATAGTCAAAAGCCATACCAAAAGCAATCATGGGAGACCCTAGAAATCAGAGATAGAAATGGGAGTGGATTATATGTAATACAAAAGACAAATGCACACACATTCCCTACCAAATGGTCTTTTAATGTAAGACCCGCTGATTAAGACAAAATGCATGGTTAATTAAGGCACATCTTAAGAGGGGTTGGGGTTGCTGAATTCTTCACACATTGATACATTTAGTTTACTTTGAATTCTACTATTATGATTAATTATATTATTTTTAAGGTGGGAATTTTTACAGTCCACTTACATGAAAATGACAGATTAATAAGTGAAGTTTGTGTGTTTAACCTCATGATTTGGTTATACGCCATTTGTGTGCCTTGCCTAGAATGTTTCCTTCTAATATTTCTGTGTGTTAACCCAGCTGCCTCCTTTCATTGCTGCCATATTACAATGGATGTTTTCTGCATTTTTATGAAGAGCCTATTAGCAGCATAGGCTTGATTTAAAGAATTTCTCCAGCTTATGAATACAGTTCATCCCTGTGAATGAATTTAGCACTTTAATGCTATTTATTTACTCCACACCATAAAATGTAATATAATAAATAATGGGTCCCTTGGGCTTGTGGTAAAACTCCGTGATCATCCTCTCAGCAGGAAGATGAACACAACTTGAGTGGAGAAATAATGATCAAAATTCACCACGCTCACTGGGATGCCATTTATATACCTGAATCTAATAAAGGCGGAATTACAATGCTTAACATTATGCTTAGTACCAGCATCTGAATGTAATGAGGCTGGGGGAAGGAAAAGACTCCATCATATTAGCAAAATTTTGGAAGATTATATCAACTCCAAATTAGCAATTCAGAGTAAGGAGGTGTTCTTAAAACTATACAACACATGATTTCTTGTGATAAATACATGTTAGGGTAGTATTTTCTAGCATCTTCATCCATGGAAAATCCTTGGTGGGGGAGGGGGAGGTGGGCAGAGGAGGACACCGTTTCATGAGTCCTTCATTATCAGTTTATTATTTTGGAACTTTGCAAGATGACCCTGTCAGCTATCCATAAGTGAAATATCTGCAATGAAGTGAATAAACGAAATATCTCGCTATGGGCATTGGTCGATAAGGCCATTCTGTTTCCAATGGTTGAAATCCAGAAAGAGTTAACATTCATGAATGTTTAGAACTCTGTGTGTATAAATATGTACCTGATTATATTGAGATTATTCGGGTTATCTTTGTATTATCTTTCCTTTTATTTCCCTTCATTAGACATTTGTTCCTTGACATAAAAGGTCACAAACTTACATGCCTCTAGGAGCTTGACTGATAACATAAATGAGTGATTTTGGCATAAACGGAGACTTAGCCAAACTGGAGGGGTTAGCCTTTGTCGGTCCAGCTAATCATTGTCATTTAGAAGATAATCCCAGTGGTGCCAGATTGTCTAAATCTGAAAAACAAGCAAAAAGTCAGATGCCTTTGATTATTGTCTAAAATCCTCATGCATTCAGTTGTCATCTAATTTTTTAAAAATTAAATAGCATGGTCTCCTATCACATGTGTCAGCACTCTGGTTTTGGTTCATAGGTTGCCAGTGTGATAGTTCTGCTTTAAATTATAAGCTCATGAAAATGCTTATATACTCAAAGTTCTCATCGTACTGTTAGCTTGAGGCATTTACTACCAGCTCCAGTGTGCCTCCATTTTGGTTCTCCCTGACCATGCACAGTTACCACATGATACATGCTAGGGCTTTGAAATTAAATCACTCAAAACGTCTTAAAAGGAAGAGTGCTGAATGAAGTTAGGTATTGCAAAGTAGAGGTATATATGCCTCAATAAACACAAAATACTTAGTGTTTCTTTTATGTTGCATTTTTATCTTTCAGTCTTTAAAATCGAGATAATTAAATTTATTGCTTATTTATTTAGAAGTATATACATGGTAGAAGGATATGCTGACGTTTACCTTTATGGTAATAGAATCATAGACAGATGATTTGGTGATTGTGTTTTGCTGCCCTCAAATGATAAGCAGAGTCATCACCAAATGGAGGCATCAACTATAAACTTAACGTTTAAAAAAAAAATAGGTATCAAAGGATTTTCTCATTTCACTCAAAGGCATTTGCTAAAGTCATAATTTTATTGTGGAAGAGTGTAAAGTAATCCTCTGATGAAAGGCTTCCGAAGGCACAGCTTTGATTTGGGGAGCTGGGGGTACAGTACTTGTTTCTTGGTTGGACATCTTCAGTTATTAGATTGAGATAAAAATCTGCCTTCTTGTAAATTTTACTTTTAATTTCTTCAACTTCTAAATTCACATAGTACTTTTTGGGTCTCTTTGGCAGGTGGTTGTTTCCACCTTGTGTATTATCTGTACTTGCATCATGAATAAAGAATGGCTCATCTTGGGGTACCTGGTTTGTGCAGTTGGTTAAGCATCTGACTCTTGGTTTCGGCTCGGGTCTTGATCTCAGGGTGGTGAGATCGAGCCCCTTGTTGGGCTCCCCGCTCAGCGTGGAGTCTGCTTGAGATTCCCTCTCCCTCCCCCTCCCCCCCTGCTTGTGCTCTCTCTCTCATAAATAAATAAATCTTAAAAAAAAAATGGCTCGTCTCTATTTGGGAAGGTTGCCTACTCTTTGAGCCTGCAGCTTTGTTGAAGAACATGAGGCAGCCACATCAGCTGATGCAACTCAGTCAGGCAGGGAGTTGCAAGATCAGTGGGGTGAGAGTTGCAGTCATTCACTCATTCAAGACAGGTATTTACTGAGTGCCCATTATATACCACGCACTGTTCCAGATGCTAGATGACACACATACTCTAACTTGATGCCTTAGTTTCCTTTCTAGACTGTGTACTCTGTGAGAACAGGATTTTTGTCTGATTACCTTTGTATATTCCACCTCATCTAGCACAGCACGTTACATTGAGAATGTGTTCAAGTTTTATTTTTTAAATGAGTAAAACACTGAGTATTGCCTATTTTGGAAAGCACCACAGAGTAGAACTAATCCCTTTATGACAGCCATTAAATAAATTAGTCACATTTGCCTTATGTGTAGACTAAGTGACCTTAGTTCTTCAACAGTTGTTTTTTTTCTGAGTAGTTTGATTTTCTTTCTTTGGTTCTTCTCTAGTGGAGTATTGCCCTTTTCATGTGTTGGGACCAGGAGTGAGTTCAACTATTCAAGATGGGGCCTGAGTATATAAAGTGGAAAGGAGAGCACTGTACTTTCTGGGATTCATGAATTCCCTATAAGGCATTTTATGAACCACCACTCTCTCCTTTTTTCCCCCAAGGCAGTCTTTTCTCTCTTTCACTAAGTAAATATATTAATTAGTAGGATACTGTATGTCTATGTAAGAACCAAGTATGTAGCGGCGCCTGGGTGGCTCAGTCATTTAGCATCTGCCTTCAGCTCAGGTCAAGATCCCAGGATCCTGGGATGGAGCCCCGCATTGGGCTCCCTGCTCAACGGGAAGCCTGCTTCTCCCTCCCCCACTCCCCCTGCTTGTGTTCCCTCTCTCACTGTCTCTCTGTCTGTCAAAAAATAAAAATCTTAAAAAAAAAATACAAAAAAAAAAAAAGAGCCAAGTATGTGTACTCTGGAACTATTTTCCTGATAATTTTCATTAGTGAAAAGACCTTTTATTTCCAGTAGGAGGTACTTATCATGTATATTACAGAATGCTTTTCAAAAACTCTTAATACAGTTATCATTTTGGGGATACACAAATACAGTGTGTGTGTGTGTGTGTGTGTGTGTGTGTGTGTGTGTGTGTGTGTGTGTGTGTGAGATAGAGAGAGAGAGAGAAGGGGGGGAGAAAAAATGAGAATGAAGTGATGAATCTCTAAGACTCCACGTTCTTGCCTCCTTTATTCTGACATACTCGTTTATACTGATAATATCTGTGTGATCCTTGTAGAATATTATTCTGTGTTATTTGGCCTCCCTATTTCCTGTGCATGAATCAAAACTAACTGGTTTGGTAACTCTTAGTGTTTCTCTTGTCTCTCATTTTTAAGTTCTAGAAAAAAGAATTAAAATATTCTTGTAGACATCTTTGTTATGGTTAAGACGTGTTGCTGTTTCTAGAAACTTAATGACAAATCCTTGTCTTTACCACTGCACAAACCTTCTACCAAATCCATGGGTCAACAGCCCTATCCAGGTGATTTACTGTGCTTGATTTGATCCATGATTTCATCTTTAGACACTTCCATCTTTGTCAGGGCCATACTGATCTCCCCACAAGGGATATGTAGTAGAATTTCTCATATGTCAAATGCACTCCATGCATTAAAAAAAAAAAAATGAACATCATTTGAGTTAACTATGATAAAATTCCAAAGCTTCAATTTGGAATTACAGGTTTGTATTTTAAAGTTTGTTTTTCTGTTTTGTTTGTTTTTACTTTGGCTTTTGCTTTCCTTCTACATTCCAGCTTCCTTTATTCTTCAGCTTAGCAAGTATTTTTAATATGCTCACTATGTGCAAAGAATTCAACACCTAGATGGTTAAAAAGGTAAATTAAAGCTCCTTTCCTTTTTCCCACTGCAGAGCAACCCAAAAAAGCAATCCCTCTTAAATCCTTCTCTTTCTGCTAAATAGCATTAGAATAGAATGCTCTGGTTTGTTGTTGTTAGTGTTCACTAAAAGATTTTATACATTTTGTTTAAGTTTCCTTCACTGGCCCATAGGTATGTTTTACAGCCTGCATCACTTAGTCGATTAGAATGTTTATTTCAGGTCCCATAATGTGTTCAACAGTATACGGGGCTTAAAATGCATCCCTGTAATTATACTCTTAAACTTTCATTGACTGTTTTCAATAAGGCTCTATTTTCTCCAGGTTCAGAATAACGTTTTAAAAAGGTGAATTTTATGGTATGAAAATTGTATTAAATATATTTTAGTAAAGCTTTTACATATGTGTGTGTATGTCTATGTATATGTGCGAATGTGTATGTGTGTGTGTATATATACATATATATATGATCATATCTAAATATTGCCATGTGTTATAAATACAAAAAGCTTTCTTTGGTTAGATTTAATCGCATGTATAACAAATTTTCAGGGCCATTTTGCAGCACCGTAGATGGACTGCTTTATTCCACAGACGAATTCCAGTTCTAAAACATAGGGAAATCTTGGTTAACTAATTGAAACACTCATTTGGATAAGAACTTCAGCAAGGTTCAGTAATTCTCAATTTCCCACTTTGCTTGCAAAACACAATGTAAGTACAGAATTACGCTCTTCACAGCTTATTACACTGTGTGTTCACTCAAAGGGAAATAATTTAATGCAATTTACTCCCAACTGTTTCCCTCATGCTGACCCCTTTATTAAAGTGACTGATTTCTCAAGGTTATATTTATTTTGAAACTATTTTATTTTTATTTTATTTTTATTTTTTTGGAGGTCATACATTTAATCACACACCTGATGTCCTTCTCCTTTTGCTTTTTCCCCCCATTTAAATTTCCACATTGTGTCACCACACCAGCTCTTGATGGCTCCTACTCTCTTCCTGCCTGGTTGATCTCCGTTACTTCTTTCACTTAGATATTTTATTTTTGTGTTTCTCTTGTTATTCTTTCTTTGTTCAAACTGATCTCAAGACTTCTCTTTAGTTCAGGCTCATCACATACTAATCATTTAGGCCCTTGCCTTGGAGTTTTTGTCAACGCTCCCAAAGTTGGAAAAGCAAGACATATTTTTACCTGTTATCCCATAAGTCTGATGCTTCTCTTCCATAAATTGTTCATTTGGAGAGAAATCAGCCTAAACGCACCATTTCAAAATTTGGGGGAAATTTTATAAAGACTTTTTTTTTTTTTTTTTTACCTTTTGCTGCCTTTGTTCCAAATCATGCTTTTTAACTTACCTTCTCTCAAGGCATTTTTTATGAATAATGTTGTCTTGAATTTCTCCTTCTCCTAAGGGATGGTGATCAGTTATCCCTCCGTCCATGCCCTGAGGGCTCTGAGATGTGTTCTCACTGGAGATGTCCATCACAGAGCCACTCGGAGCAGAACCTTGCGCCCGATGTGTGAGGAGCTCCTACTGAAACTGCTGTAATGTGCCCAGGAGCTGGCCCTGGGGAATTTAGTTTTCTTCTGTTTTGTTTTACCTTTGCTTGAATCCCATCCTCTCCCCATGGAATGGTAGAGACATTATAGGAACTGTAATGCTTTATAATTGGTTGACCTTGCCAATCATTATTTGCGGTAGGCCTTTTTTTTCTCCTGGATTTTGCATTTTCTCAGTGTACAACATTCTGTAGACTGTTGGAGCTAAAAGATTACTCAGAAACGGCCAGAGGTGCTAATATATACAGGACAACATTAGTTTGCTAATTTGCTTGGATCTAAGTATGGAAGAAAATAGAAATGAAAGTTTAGAGTAGTTAACAGATCACAATATCTCATTGTTAAGTAGTGGGTTTAAAAAAAATAGGTGAAAGTCCTTTGTGGTATTTATTGATTTTATTTAATGAATTTATTTGTTCCTTTTAAGGAACCACCGTTACTCCTCAGCAATCCCTGTGAATTAGAGGCTAAAAATCTTTGTTTTACATCTGGGGAACAAGTGGATGTTCCTGCTTCCTTCTCAGACAAGAGGGTGATTGATGGCTTTGATATCAAAGTCTTAACTGAAATAAATTTTGTCTCAATTTGAGAGGAAACAGTGATAACACGGAGGTCGCCCTGCCAGCCAACTCAGGCTTATGGGTCTTTTTTTACTTTTTGCTTTCTTTTTTGTCTTCCCCCATTTACTTGTACCCTAGACTGAAAATCTCACATTTTCTCCTAAAGTTGATTTAACAACATAGCAAACATTTAAAAATATCTGAAATAAAGAGTATAGCACATTCTACTGAACTAGGAGTCTAGTAGTTTATCTATGCTGGGTCTAATGCATTCCTCACCTTACATAAATCTCCAGAAAAGCTGCAGGAAGGAAACACATTCCCCTGACACGACAGGATGTAAAATGGATATAAACCAATTACTTTTTGCAGTTCTTAGAGCAGTCTCAGGAATACTGACCCCTCTGACTTCATTTCAGGCAAGAATCCTCCACACCCACCTTGCAAGGAAAAATAATTGAGCTGAATTCCAAGCAAGAAGCAGATCATGGTTTTCAAAGAATAATTTTGCTGGGACCTATGAAGCAAATCACCTCTCAAACATGCCAAAAGTAGTTGTTTAAATACATTTAAGACTCTAATCACAGCAGTCTTTGATGAACTTTTCCCACTTTAAATACATCAAAGTAAGTAAAGAGAATAGAGAAAGCCATTAGAAAATCATTATAATAAACACCAACATTGATCTACTTCTGTCTCCTTTGGAACCTGCCCTCCCCTTGTTTTAAGCTATTCAGGTGGACTTTATATAGTGAAGAATCAAACGCTCCAGGCCATCAAAAAAGAAATTTAAGTGATAGGGGGGAAAAACAAACTTTAAGATTTCAAGGGAACTGATCTGTGCTGTGAGTACCCAGTTTTTGGCTGTGACTTTCAAGTTGAACCTTTTCGATGGCAAATAGCCTCCTGCTTATGCTGCCTGTGTGTTTTGGCTTAAAAAAAAATCAATCTTTGAGAAAATGGGCTTCCATCTTCCTTTCAGCCCCGTCTCCTTTGATGATTGATGTTAATTCAGTAAGCTGCTGACCCAAGAAAAAAGAATTGTTTGTGCTGTTGTTTTGAATAAATAAACTTACAAAGAATCAATGGCTGTAGCTTAGAGAAATTAGATGGTAGAGAGCATAAAGTCTCTTTCCGTCGTGTTTCTCATGTAAATAAAGCAGGTAGAGGGCATTTCAGCGTCAGATATCTTTTTGAATGATGGAGGCTTGCTTCAAAGGGGAATTGTTTTTTAATTTAATTTAAAAAGAAGTGTACTGTCTGTATCTGTAGTGAGTAAAGTCCGTATTTATAACAAACAGGACACCTACTTATTCCTACAAACAATTCCAAACCGGCAGGAAGCCAGTTTCCCCAGTCCCTGGGTCTCAGCTCACATTCAGTATTGTTCGTTTTTTGGACCTCAGTCTTCCCACTGCAGTATAGAGAAACATTTCGGAAAGACTTTTGGAACATTCTTATTTTGTTTTAAAACTGAAAGGCAATGTGCTCTGCCAGACCAAAATAGTTAACCCAGGCAGTTTTTTTGATCCAGCTGGCTGTGTATTGACTGATCGTACTGAGTGCTTTTGCTTTGCCCCATCACCATTTCCTTCACCTAAGCCATACCACCAAGTGTTACTGTCATGGAGGAAAGGTGACGTCACCTATAATGACTATTCTTCAGGTAAAAATGTGATTCACTGGCTTCCTGGCCATAAGACTTTAACAGTCAGTGTTACAGGCCCTTCAAGACATTTGAAAATAGAAAGACAGCCTTGCTTTCTATTACCCTTTGGTACCACTTAACTCCAGCAATGGCTAATAAAGACAGTGCTTCACTTCTTACATTACCTAATCCACCGTTTCAGCCAAACGAGCACACATTTATGTTAAAAACACATGCAGAGTTAGAACTGAACATTATCTATGCCAATTACAGCTTTATGAATTGTAAACAACCTCAAAAATCAAGAAATACTGGGAAGGCTAAGTAAGTTATGGTATTTTCAGATGGTGTACCATTATATGGCCATGAAGTCAGTTTCTTACTCTGGGAAATGGAGATAATAATACCCACCTCATAGGCCTGAGAGGAAAACTAAATGAACTCATGTGTGAAACACTTAGAACAGTGACTGGCATAAACATCCTAGAGCACTTTGCTATTTTTATTAGCGGTATGTTAAAATTGTGTGCATGGAGAGCTTTTGCTAGTAAAGAGAAGTATGTATGTTTCAAGTGAATATGAAATTATAGACACACTGTGATCTTTAACTATGTCAAATACTACTAAGAGGTAATATAACAGATAATTAACATAGTTATCCCTGGGTATTTTTTCCTCTCTAGTTTTTAATTTTTTCTGTATTTTTAATGTTTTCATCAGATGAGCATATGTTCTATGCGGTGAAAAAAAAATGTGACTTGAAAAAGTGACAATAGCTCCAACATCGTATCTGGGGATGCATTTTGTTGAAAAGAAATGATCTGATATATCCAAGTATGCTCAGGCAAATGCAGATGTAAATAAAAAGAGTAAATATCCACTAGTTTAGGCCAAACATAGGTATACAGCATAATGTATTTCTATCTAGTTTCAAGTCCTGACCCTACCAGTTATTAGATAGTTGGTCATTGGTAAACTACTTAAAATCCTAGAAGTCTCATCTGTAAAAGAGAAATAAGGTCATTTTTTTTCTGTTCATCTGATAATGTGCTTGAGAGGACTGCATGAAGAAACGTATGTGGAAGTGCTTTATAAGTATTATCTAAAAGGACGCAAAATAGGGGCGCCTGGGTGGCTCAGTTGGTTAAGCGACTGCCTTCGGCTCAGGTCATGATCTTGGAGTCCCGGGATCGAGTCCCACATCGGGCTCCCTGCTCAGCAGGGAGTCTGCTTCTCCCTCTGACTCTCTTCCCTCTCGTGCTATCTCTCATTCTCTCTCTCTCTAATATAAATAAATAAATAAATAAATAAATAAATAAATAAATAAAGGACACAAAATATTCCATCTAGGCTTTGTTTTTTTAGAATTTAAATGTTACGGAGTTTCAGGTATAAATGGTATTAACTAAAGATAATTACTGAAATTTTTAACAAAGAATGAATGAAGTATGATTCAACAGTTAGAAAATAGATTTATCTCAAACTGTATTTTAGACTTAATCCTAAACTATAGTCCCCTTTGGAATTCAGGCATCAGTGAAGAACTGATTCGGTAGTCCAGAGTCCAGTTTATTTTATGGGAAAAGAGCCAAATAGACATTCTGAAGTCATTAAACAATACTCTTGATTTAGAAGGGGAGTGGCAACGACGTAATACACAGCTCAAGCATCAAACACTTGACTGTCTTCTAGCCCACCCCTCTTCCTTATTTTCTATTATTCAGATTTTGTCTTCAGTAGGGTGAGTTGATCCCAATGAGTGTGCATGCCTATTTATGCCCGCGTTGCTGTTTGGGCAGTGAAATCTTCCAATGTTGGTGTTGAGCGACAAGATTAGCAATGCCATGTGGGTTTACGATTGTAGCATGAACTTGGGAATCTGCTTTAGACTTTAATTACAGTGAGCCGTGTCCATCATTTTCAGTTTATTTAGTCATTAAGTAAAGGATTCTTAGGAAGGGTAAAGGAAATGGTATATGTAAAAATGGCTTTTGAAAGCATCTAAATTACAGAACCAGGATATTTATATAGCCTCAAAGTATCTCTCCCAAAGTATTTCTTAATTACTATGGAGGTTTTGACAGAAGTCCACAGATGCCTTGATGCTTGTCCCTCCAGGAGGCAAAACCTAATTCCCCTGCCTTAGAGTGTGGGCTGGACATTGTGACAAACCCCTGGAAATGGAAAAAGGGTAACTTTACAGTGGAGAAACCTGATAGACACCACCTTGCATGTGATCAAAGTTTACATCACCAGTAATAAGACCTATTGATATCATGTATCCCCTGATGTGATAAGATGAGAAAGGCACTTCACCTCTGTGGTATTCTTCACAAAAATCCATAACCACCGTTGAAATCCTGAGAAAACATCAAAGGAACAAAATAACTGGTGAGTACTCTTCAGAAGTTTTGAAATGATGAAAGACAAAGACTGAGGAATTGTCATAGATTGGAGGAGACTAAGACATGACATCTAAATTCAATGTGGCAGCAAGGGATTAGACCCTGAAACAGAAAGAGGACATTAGTGGAAAAACTGGGGAGATCAGAGTGGAGTCTGTAGTGGAGTTAACAGTATTGTACCAGTGGTAACTTGGTTTTATTAATGACACCATGGTTAAGTAAGAGGAAGTAGGTGAAGGCTGTACTGTCCTTGCAACTCTGGTGTAAGTATACGATTTTTTCAAGATAAAATGTTAAAAAAAAAATTAGTGCTTGGGAAGAATCATACAGGTGTATAACTTTATTCAAAAGAAATGGTATGCTTTGTACTATATCCAGTTGTGTTTAATGGAGAGAATCTGTATGATCAGTGTAATTAAAAATTTGATTAATGAAATTTTGCTACCATGTGAAATTTTGACTTACTAGCTCTTGTTACCATTTTAGAGCAATTCTGTTACACATTTTCATTGGGCTGGTTTTTCTTCTGGCAGATCAGCTCTTAACACTTTATTTGATGTTCATTTGAAAATACGCACATGTAGGGGTGCCTAGGTGGTGTAGTCAGTTGAGCATCCGACTCTTGGTTTTGGCCCAGGTCATAATCTCAGGGTCCTGAGATCGAGCCCCGTGCCAGGGTCCACGCTCAGCACAGAGTCTGCTTACGATTCTCTCTCCCTCTGCCCCTCCTCCACATTCTCTCTCTCTCTCTATCTCTCTCTCTCTCTCAAATAAGTAAATAAATAAATCTGAAGAAAATAAAAATTTAAAAAATATATGCACATGTAACAAATACCTTTTCATTTACTGTGGAGGAAGACTGTTACATCAAAATGGCTGAAATGGAAGCTCATGAGAAATTTAAAAATTTATAAGTTGGATAAATGATATAGAAGTCAGGAAAACAAGTCTGTTAAGCATGATAACAGCCACGCTATTAGAATAGTTAATTAGGGAATGTTACAAATCAGCAGTTTCCAACACTTGACATATATTAATTGATTTAATCCTTACAATTAAAACTTACAACCTATGAGATAGTTGTGGTTATTATTCTCATTTTAAGATGAGGAACTTGAGACATAGAGAGGTAAAGCCCAAATTTTAACAAACTACAAACCGCCCATTTTGCCCCATTTCTGAGAATTCGCATACCAGGTTCATACCGTAACATTTACTAAAGAAACACCCAGGTAGCTACACGTGGCTTTATGGAAGAGGAGCAGAGCCTGAGCAATTTCATGGGCCACCTTTCTCATGCACACATTATAATTTCATTACCTGCTAGTTCTGTACCAGATGTTAAGCAGTGTTTACCATCAGACCCTTTTACCACCTCCTGGGGGCTGAGGCTCTCAGTCAGAATGACTCAAAAGCTACACCTGCTGGGTCCCAGAGCACATTATATTCTCAAGCACCAGTACGCACTTTTGAAGGAAAAGAGTTGGTCCGCACATGGCGAAGGGATGTATGGATTTCCCTTCTGTGCCAAACACCATGAAATGCTTTTCTTTAAATAAGTTGGTGTCCTGATCTTTCAAAGATTTTGTCATTCTGTGAAAGGGGGGACTAGTGTGAGGACCTGATTGAAGACTGCCCTTCCCACCTTGATTTCCTGAGCACTGTGACTCTTGAATGTCATCTCTCCTCTCCTTTCACTCCTGTCTTTCTTTGTGGGGCCTCGCTTCTCCTTCCCCGTGTTTTGATATTATGGGGCTCATTCCAGCTGACACATTTTGTTAGAGTTATCAGACACATTAGAAGGAGTAAAATCACTGTGAGTGTGATTCTTTAAGGTCAACAGGCTTACTTTTCAAAGATAGCACTCCTTGATTGCTCTGCTTGGGGCATAATTGATCAGTATCCAGTTTGCAGCGTATTCTACGTCTGACTTGTTAATTTAACTCACAGTGTGCCGATTTCATATGCAGTGTTGGCTCATCTCCCAGGGTTCAGGATCTAACATATATATTAAACTCTCAAAAGGCTGGCAATACAAGAATGAATGGTTTATAATTTGCTCATCTGAGCCATTATAGCTAATATCTGTAGCTTTTGAATCAAATAAAAACACATGGTGATGATTATTCTTTCTCAATGATCGTTAAATATTGTTTAAGGTTAGAATAATTTTCAGTAGAATCCTTTCCTTATGTGAAAGCCCTGCCTCTCGTACAGCTTTATGGTCTCTGCACAGCACGCTCTCTTACCAAGTTTTGGAGGCACTCATGAGATTTTAGGCATTCTTGAATCAAGAAAGGCAGTTTTGCCGGTTTTGTTAAAATAGCTGTCATTTTTATGACACATCACTCATATGGGAAAAAAAATCAGATAATATATATTAACACCAAAATATGGGTATTTTACCTATCCATCTACACATCCAGAACATAAGGATATAAAATAAAATACGTAGAAAGCCAGAAATTTGACCCACCTTTTTTTTTTTATTATAATTAAAACATAGCATATTAAGCAAATGATCACAATGTGCTCCCAGGTTTCTCTATATGTGTTTAGCAAGGTGTCCTGGATCATTTTAGTAAGTCACAAAATCACATTTGCTATTTTAAAGATGTATTATTCTGCCAATATAACACGGGTGGTTTATCCAATTAGCTGAGACACCTCTGCTCTAACAAACTTGAATTAACAGATGCTACTTAGCACACAGAGGACAAACCTGTATGAGACTGCTCATAGCTCTGAAGAGATGCCTCTAGATGTCATTATCATTCTTCTGCCTTTGGCAGGACTGCGTGTAAACTATGATACAGTGTTTTACAAATGAAAAATAAAACATTAATCCTTCATGATAATATACTGAATTAAAATTAATTTAAAATATACTTAAAATGCCAGAAAACTTTATTCTTTGGGTTTTAATGCACTCCTGTAACTTTGCAAAATATGAAAAAGTAATGGTTTAACTATACTATTACAAACTTGATATACTTACAAAAACAAAGAATTTTAGTACAAAGTTACCGTATTAATATTTGATTTTCAACTTTAAGAATTGGTAATTTGAAAAATACCAAATTACCTCAACTTTTTAATGATTGGGTTTGATGAAGTAGCAGTGATTTTGCGTGATATGAGACATATGTGGGTCCTAGGTTGAAGGAAATGGGGAAGAAAAAATATTTGAAATGACCACATAAAAATAAAAGCAAGGGACTTTGATTTCTGGCAAGGTTGAGAGCTAAAAAGTCTGGAAAATTTACCAGTACAAAGCAGTTAGAAATGCTGGATGTAATGTAATAAACTTCCTTTTAAATGTATTGCTGACCTTGTTAGTAAGAGGTCTCCTGGGGATGAAAATAAAGAGAAAACTAAAAACCAGAGCAGTAAACTGATACTGATACCACAGCTGCTTGGGGGCATTTGTCAGTCTCAGTAACCAAGAGGTTTGAGTTTTAACAGCTGCATCACTACTGGAGACGGGACCTTGGGCCTGTACAAGAGGGGATTTTAGAATTAAAACCATCCTATGAAGCATAGACTTTTTAAAGGGTTGTAACTTTAGTAAAAGACTAGAAGAGAGAAAAAAAAACCCAACAACTTATCAGCAAAGACAGATAACAAGGAAATTTGTCCTGGCAAAGCCAACAATTCTTCTCTAGAAGAATATGCCATTAATTTAGGCCTTGGTTCTTCCCATGGATAAAATTGCCTAAAACATGAATTCACACCCTTCAATTACAGAAATACACAGGGGATATGTAACCATGAGCTGGAGTCAAGCAGAAGCAAAACACAGTTGAATTCGTTCCCGATAATTTTAGAAATGGGATTACTAGTTACAGAATATAAAAATGGGTATGTTTCAAACATTTTTAAAAAATTTACATCAAAAACATAAAAGAGTGAGATGCTGTCCAAAAAAAAAGTTTAGGCGGTCTTGATAAAGAATCAAGAAGACTTCCAGGAGTGAAAATTTTAATCGTTGCATTAAGAATTTAGTTCATGGTTTAGATATCAGATTAGGCACACAAGAGAATTAGTAAACTACTAAACAAATCTGAAGAAATAATTAAAAGGCAATGTATAAAGACAAAAAATTTAGAAAATATGAAAGAGGAGTGGCTTTTGTACAAAGGCTGCCAGTTCTTTGATGCTCCTCCTGTCTTGACATGGAGTCCATGCCCTTGAAACTGGGCAGATTTGTGAGTGAACCAAGAGTGTGGTGTAAATAATATTATGTAATTTTTGAGGCTAAGTCATAGAAGGCTATATAGCTTCTATCGTTTTCGCTGGAATGATTGTTCTTGGAACCCTGAGCTGACATTAAAGAAATTCAATTACCCGAGGCTACATTGTTTTGAGAAATATCAAACAAGACAGAGTCCAGTCCCAGTTCTTCAGGTGACTCCTAGTCACTTTGAGTGTTGCCCTTTGAGGTCTCAGACATCATGGAACAAACAAACAAACACAGTCCATCCAGGCTCTGCCCTGTTAGAATTCTTGACTCACAGGGATGCCTGGGTAGCACAGTTAAATGTTCACCTCTTGGTTTTGGCTCAGGTCATGATCCTCAGGGGCATGAGATTAAGTCCCATGTGTGGCTCCACGCTCAGCTCGGGAGTCGGCTTGAGATTCTCTCTCCCTCTCCCTCTGCTCCTCCTGCTCATTCTCTCTTTCTCTCTCTCTCTCTGCAATAAATGAATAACCTTTAAAAAAAAAAAAGAATTCTTGACCCACAGAATGGCAGTTGTTAGTAAGTTTTGGAGTGATTTTTTATGCAGCAGTAGGTAAATGGAATAGGTAAGACAAGAAGTTCCAACAAACGTATAAACAAAGTTCCAGAAGAACATAATAGAAAGAATGGGAGAGAGGTAATATCTAAGGATATAGAAATTGAGAAATTTCTAGAATTGATAAATATGGCATGAATCCTTGCATCCCCGAATCATAACGAATTCCAAGCAGGAAAGATGAAAGAGACCCATACCTTAACGCAGCAAAATACAACCCTAGAACACCAAAGTCAAAGCTAATACATTAAAAGCAAACAGAGAGGGGAAAAAAAGATGACTTAGCAATGAAGTACAACCTGCATTGCTCAGTATAGTTAAAAACTGGAAAAGGTCTGTTAATCCAGAGAAGGATTAAAAAATACATGGTGATATGTTACAACAATGAAAAGCTACCCAGACTATCCAGCAGTAAACAATAATTGAACAGGAACTGTATACCTCAACATGAATCAATTTCATGTTTGAAGGAGAATATAGTATGATGACATTTATATAAAGTTTAAAAACATGACAAAATGTACATGTGTCTCTGTGTATTCTTTAGTAGTCCATACATGTATATAAGATAAAGGCACCTAGTTCAGAATGACAAACATTAAAATCAGTGTAGTGACAAAAGAGTATGATTGGAGAGGACTGCACTCCAGATTTTAACTCCAGTGTTTTGTTTTTTCCTTAACCGGGTAGCAGCTTCATGGGTGCTCATTAGTCTTTGTACTTAACTTGTGTGAGTATTTTATAATCCAGTTTTGAACAGGAATAAGAAGATTCAATGAAGAGGGTGAATAGGAACTGTGTGACTTCTTGAAGGAAATGTATACTTAGTCTGAAAAGATTTGGAGGATCTAGATTAAGTGAATCCTGTTTACCTCTTGGGTTAAATGAATAGTTAAAACACATAGGAGAAAGATCAAAGCAGGTCTGGCATGAAATCACTTCTACCAGACTGGGAGACTTTTGAACCTTGGCAAGGGGGGGGTTAATGAAATGGGTGGGGAGGAGGAAGTAAAATAGGAGATACAGAACTTTATGGCTGAAGTCTGGGAATTGTTTATGAATGGGACATGTTGTTTGATAACGAACAAGGTAGAACTTGAACTTTTATATCATTAATGAAACCGCTGAAAAATCTTTATAGTCTTAAAAATCTTCTGTACTTCGGAATATCTATAATAACAAATACCATGCTTTATTTTGATGAAGATGACTATTTTTCATTTCTTAAACACCTGGCAATCACTGTGATTTGTCAGCCATAAATGAAGGCCTTGTAAGGGTGTAAGGGGTGGGGGGGAGAGACCAGGGAAAGACAATCGGGAAATGAAGTAGTTTCCAATTATTAAATTGTTAAGAATGGTGGTTGTGAGGCCATTACGGGCCATTTTTATTCTTCTCTCTGATGGCACTTTGGTCAAATGGAGAAAAATGGGTTATGGAGATGACAGCTTACTTGGAGATTTCACTTGATTTTCAAATCCCTTGGCAAAACTTTTGCTCAGTCTCTTAGTTGGATCTTTTCTTTGAAAATAGATACTCATTCAGATTATTGCAAGTGTTATGGCATGTATGTGATGCACTTGGGAGTTCTAAAAAAATGCAAGAGAATCACAGGAATGGTAGTAAACATGACAGAGCTGAGCAGGAGAAAAAAGAATGTGAATGATAACTTGCCCACAAATACTGATCTTCCAGTAAATGACTCAGCTAACTTGCATGCTAGCTTTGCCCTCCTTATAGTTTTATGTTCTCACAGTTTGGGTTCTTTTAAAAATTGGGCTTACACATCATGATGCTTCATTTGCTTTTTTCTTTGCCTCATTTTAATTTTTAGCTTTCTAGGAGTAAGAATATGATCTTCTAGCCAGCCTTTCAGTTGGCTGCCATTGGGTGAGATGCCTACCCTTGGTCCACTTAGCTCCAGCTTGGTAGGATGTAATCATGCTGTAGAACAAGGTCTCTGGGCTGACCCCACGAACAGGGACCATGTGTGGAATAGGTGTACTCAGTGATAGTGGTAGTTACTTGATTTCCTCTTTATGCCCAGCTATATACAGTCAGCAGTGATTTCCATCTAACCAGCTAGCACAAACTGAGACTTAACTGGCTGCCACAGTTTTGATAAATTTGTATGCAAAGAATGGTACTAAGTTTAATGTTTGGTACTAAGTTAATGGTACTAGGTTTAATGTTTGGTACTAAGTTAATGGTACTAGGTTTAATGTTTGGCTTTCTCTGGTATCCTTACTGTTCCATGTATTTGGAGTGTAAATTACTATGATGGTATTTGCCCCTCTCTAGTGCCTCTTAACACCTTTTTCCCCACACCTTATGACTTGGTTATTAATACAAGTACTAACTTTTCTCCAAGCTAGTTAAATTCTTCAGTCTGGCCTTAAAATAAATTCAGTCAATTGTTCATTATTATTTTAGCTTACCTGGTTACTAATCAGTTGCCAGGAAATGTGACTTAAGGGAAAAAAAACCTATCGGATAAGGGTATTTATTTAACATAAACATTTGTATTAAATCTTAACATACTAGTGTATGAATCTAGGAAACTGTGTGTATGTGTACAGACATATGTAAAATTTATTTTTTAAAGTAAGCTTAGCGGACGTATTTGCCTTGAAGCACTCTTAAAATAGTTGGTCTAGAGTAGAACTATTTAGCATCACTTTACATGCCGTTGAACTCAGAGTTAGAATCATGATGGAGGCACCCCGTAATGCAAATAGAAATGTCCTGAGGTCATTGTGTAATTTTATAGGGATCTTCACCAAAGCCAAGAAGAAGGTAGTAAATTTTATTAGCATGATTAACTCTGAAAGAGCTGGCCTTTTTGGGAAGCCAGCTGAAAATAGAATTCTGTGTGTAGGCACACAATATATAGAATAGGCATTATATGGGGTATATATCTACATGCATTTTTCCTTTGATCAACACAGCCTTTAATTAACTAGAATGAAGTCTTCCACAAGATGAAAATACGTCTTGAAAAAAGTGGTAGCAATAAAACAATACCTTGCAGCTTTCTACTTAGAGTCCCAGTGGATTCGTGATTTTACTTTACATTTGAAATGACAGTATAGTGATGATTATTGCTCCTTTGGGATGGATAAGGAAAGAAATGGTGCCCAATTTTATTAGTCATTAGTATTCTCTGTTGTAAGTGGTATGGGAAGCTCTGGAACTAGAAGAACATGGCCTGAATATATTTTTTTAAACAAGTAAATTATCTTTCAGTATTAGTAAAAATGTCGTTTGTCTGCCTTAGAAAAATAAAACCTTCAGACGTAATTTAGCTTGTCTGTCATTTTAAACATTTCAGAAGACATAGCCCCCTGGTCCAGGCCCATTTTTCTTTGTCAGGAGCTCATGGTTCATTGGTTCCTGGATGAAAGTTTTGACATTTATATTACACTCTGAGTACTTGAGAAACCAAAGGGTGCCAGTTCTTTTGGAATTAAATAATGGTATCTCCTGTACCAGGCAGACATTTGCAATATTCTATGTACGGTCTGAAATTGTTGAATGCCCTCTTTCCTTACATATTTTTGTCATAATACTCTTTATTACTGTTCTTGTTATATTGCTGTTTATTACTGTCCATCTTTATAGTTTCTTCCATATGCAACCCAGTCCTTCTCATGCCCACATTTATTGCTGTAGGTCAAATAGTTAAGAAATCCAGTCGTGAAACTCTGTTTTGATCTCCAAATAAAACAGCTCATGCTTCCAGCCATATCTTGGTGAATAATTCTCAGAGTGGAGTGACTGTTCATGACCATGCTGAAAATCCTTTCCCTGACCATTTTAAGCTTCTTTCTTGAGTGTTCACCCAGCTCCTATCCCATCTCTTGACTCTAGCACAATAAAGTCAGGGACGCTGAGTAATCCTGTGGCCCAGTCTTCACACACCAGTCCAGTCCTGAGAGCTGTGACGTATCTATACTTCCAGTTTTTCCAATTACTCCCAATTTTCTTGAAGAGGAAAAAAATCACTTTTTAAAATTCATCTCACAGCAAAACTTTATAAAGATCCTGTTTCTTCTTCTTCTTCTTCTTCTTCTTCTTCTTCTTCTTCTTCTTCTTCTTCTTCTTCTTCTTCTTCTTCCTCCTCCTCCTCCTCCTCCTCCTCCTCCTCTTCCTCCTCCTCCTCCTCCCCCTCTCCTCCTCCTCCTTCTTCTTCTTCTTTCTTCTTCTTTCTTCTTCTTTCTTCTTCACCACACAGTCTTTATTTATCTTCCCTCTGTGAAACCCTGAGCCAACTGCTTTCCCTGGGCTGCGTAGGGAGGTCCAGGAAAAGGAACATACAGGGCAGATGAGACATGGGAGGAAGACCTGTGGGAAGGGGACATGGCTCTATCACATGGGCAAAGAGGATGAGAAAGGCCATCGTCAGGCAAAAGAGTCCCATTGGCTCTGGGAGGGCAAAGCCCAGAATGGTGTAGGAGAAGAACCATTGCTTCAGAGAGGGGTTCCTGGCATCACCAATGATGAGGCTCCCAAGATCAGTCTCAGTTCCAGCCCCAGAGCCAGCCGCCCCTACCATGGCAGCCCCAGTCCCGATGAACTTGGCTGCTGTGTCAATGTCCCTTGAAATGGCACTGGTTTGGAAACTGCATCTAGGAATGAGTGAGGTCAGGGGGCATGGGGCTGCCCAGCTGCTGAGGCTCTGATCTGCCAGTGTCTCTGGTGGTTTTAGGACCACTGCAGACAGTGGTGGGCTCAACAGCTGAGACATGCTCCTGACCAAGAAGGGGGTGGAGACGAACTTGGCACAGGCAAACATTTTCAGGGGCTGAGGGGCTTTGGTGGGAGAGCTGCTCCCAGTGCAGAGAAGACAGAGAGGGGCGTGCGGACGGTGGGGGGGATGTGTGGGAAGAGTAAAAAGAAGCTGTAAACATCCTCTTTTCTTCAAGGGTTTTCCAGCAGCAACTTTTCATCCCTTTCTTCCTAGAAATCAGCATTTCTTAATAATATTGTCAATGAATCACATTTGTTAAGCATTTGCCCCATGTCAGACAACGTGCTAACCACTTCACGTGCACTATTTTTACACAAACAAACCTGTGTGGTATGCCCTGTTGAGATCTTTGTTGCTTTGGAGGGGGAAATTGAGGTTCAAAGACTTGAAGTAACATGACCCTCATCACATGGTCAGGAAGTCACGGAGCCATGCTTCAAACCCAGGCAGCCTGATACCAGAGCTTGCTGTCTTCACGGTCATGTGCATTGAAATCAGTAAAAATGTGTGTAATGCTGTCCCTGTCCAGACAGCCATACTGAACTCAGTCTCAGTAGGCCCTAAAAGAGAAGGGCTATAAGAAAGGTTTTTTTGTATTATAAGAAGGGAGAAGCAGGCTAGAAAAGCAGAGATAGGGTCTCAGGGAAGGCCTTAGAGAAGAGATTATCGCGAAGGAAAGTTTCAGTGGGTGTGGCCAGATAGTGTAGGATTATTCAAGGCTGAGAAGAAAAGGCAAGTGGTTCTCACAGGGTGACTGATACCCCAGTACCATCTCATCCCCTGGGAAATTGTTAGAAATGCAAACTCTCAGTCCCACCCAGACCTGTGGAATCAGAAACACTAAAGGTCATGCTCCCCAATTTGCATTTTTGCAAATCCTTACAGGTGATCCTGATACTTGTTCAATTTTGAGAACCACTCTAAATGCTCAGAAGGTGAGAACACATGGCTTATTTCAAGAATTTGAATATGAGGGGCGCCTGGGTGGCTCAGTTTGTTCAGAGTCTGCCTTCAACTCAGGTCGTGATCCTGGGGTCCTGGGATCAAGCCCCTGCGTTGGGCTCCCTGCTCAGCAAGGAATCTGTTTCTCCCCTTCCCCACCGCCAGCTCGAGTTCTCTCTTGCTACCTCTCTCCCTCTCAAATAAATAAATAAAATCTTAAAAAAAAAAGAATTTTTATATTATTTTCACCTCTCTCCTTGCAACCAGAAGGAATAGAGTTGTGTCTTCATCACACCTACCTTGCCTGTCTCTGGTTCAATAGTATTTGGGAGAGAAGCAGTTGAAGATATATTCTCTTTTTGTTTTTAGATAAGAAAGTAGACTTTGTGGATAGCAAGAGTCAACATTTCACCCTCAAGAGTTGAGCCTCTTTCCAGTATTATCTAATGGGTGGGTCAAAGCCAACCCATTAACAGCTTGAGTCTTCGTTGATGGTAGTTAAACTGATAGTGACAGCAACTTTTCTGGTCATCAGTATCAATGATGTCCATTAAGTGTCTCCCCATTTTATAAGTTTGACGTGCAATTCTAGAATTATCTGAATTATGCTTATCTGAACAGCTATGTTTGCGTGCATCAAATCCTGTTATAATAAAAGCCAAAGGACTGTCCAGTTTCATTTATTGTACTCAAATGAGGCGGTAGTAAGGATTGCTTGAAATAATAGTTTTATATGAAGATTAACATGTAAACCTGGTTGGTGTGTTCTCCACATTTCAGAGATTATTTGTACTATTTCTTTAGTCATTAAAAAACAAAATATAGTACTGTTCATAGAGCATTTAAAGCATGACAGTGTAAATGTAAAACAAATTGATAGTCCCTCTTAAATTTTGGTCTTTTTTTCTTCATAATCCCTTGGGTTTTTTAATGTTGTTGTAGTTGATACTGTATTGACATAATGTACTAAGTTCTTGAAATTTACTGCTTTTGAACAGCACATTAATCCCCCTCTCCTTTTTTACTGTGTTTCTATTATATTTATCATAATTTTATTTTAATTTATTTGTTTACATGTCAGCCTCCCTTTTTAAACTCAGAAGGCAGGAAGTCTTGTCAGTGTCCCATGCCCAGCCAGGGAATTATTACTAGATTCTTTTTTACTTTTTAAATGATACCACAAATGGCTCTGTCAGTCAGTCATGCACAATATATTCATTTAATAAAGATTTATTAAGCACCAACTTTGTGTATTTACTGCTTTAGGAAATTTATTCTAAGCACTGGTCTGGAATTGGCTGCCTGAGAATTACTACCTAGGGAACATTAAGGACAGACCACATTTCTGGGCCCACCCTCGTCATTCAGATGCTACAGGTGAAAGTCTGGGACCTGGGATGCTAGTATCAGAAAGCTCCCAGTGATAGTTCTAATGTTTCCTTAGGACTGAATGATAAAGAGATGGTCTTTACGTAGACTGGTTAGTCTTCTTCCTTATCTTTTGTCATTGTCTTTTTTTTTTTTTTAATTATTTGAGAGAGAGTGAGCAAGAGAGAGAGAAAACAAGCAGGGAGGAGGGGCAGAGGCAGAGGGAGGAGCCGACTCCGCACGGAGCAAAGAGCCTGGTGTGGGGCTCTACCCGCGAACCCCGGGATCATGACCTGAGCCGAAGGCAGGCGCTTCACCGACTGAGCCACCCTGGCTCCCTTTTATTTATCTTTGTTCTCATTCAGTGAAGCAAACTGGAAGGGGCACCTGGGT
This sequence comes from Zalophus californianus, assembly GCF_009762305.2. NCBI lineage: Eukaryota > Metazoa > Chordata > Mammalia > Carnivora > Otariidae > Zalophus > Zalophus californianus. The sequence continues at coordinate 87,199,369 of NC_045606.1, forward strand.
GGCTCAGTCAGTTAAGACTCTGACTCTTGATTTCAGCTCAGGTCATGATCTCAGGGTCCCGAGACTGGGCCCCATGTCAGGCTCCGCGCTCGTTGGGGAGTCTGCCTGTCCCTCTCCCTCTCCTCCTCTCCTCACTCCTGTGCGCACATGCCCTCTCTCAAATAAATAATAAAATCTTAAAAAAAAAAAGGAAAACTGGAAGTAAAATGGGGAGATGATGGCTTATTTTAATGCTGAAGGAAGAGGAAGGCACTTTAACAAATATTTTATTTAACTGTTACAGTTCTTCTGGGAAGTAAATAGTATTATTCTCATTTTTTCCTGTAAGACATTTTTGTTCCATAAAACATTTTTTTTCCATAAAACATAAAAAATCTTACACAAGGTCACACATCTAGTTAGTGCTACAGTATGGATGAAAACCCCGAGCTGTGTAACTCTGGAGCCCACCTTCGATTCCCCTAATATACCCAGCTGTGCTATAAAATGGAAATCAGCTGTTTTAAAAACGTGCTGTGCTAACTGCATTTGTGTTCAGTTTTAAGAACAAAGAAAAAAACACAAATAAGTTGATGCTTCATAAAAAAAAAAGCTCGAATGCTCTATGAGGAAAAAAAGATTAAGTTGATTTTATATATGTGGCCTTTGATTTTATTCCCCCCAACCCCCTGCTCTGTGTATCGATGCCTTTCCATGTAAAAAAGCCTTAGGCTTTTTGTATTGTATATAGTTTTGTTTGTATATAGTTTTAAAGTAGTGATTTCATTTTTGAGTTGAGACTATTAATCTTAAAGAAGATGCATAAGGATATTATACAACTTTATTTTTTAGCCCTGTAGATTTTATATCTCTTAAACTGAAAACAGCTACCAATATATAGCAGGCATGTTACTCCAGACCAGGATGTCAGGTCTTGTTTTTGTTTTTATTTCTGTCAAATAACGTTGGCTATTATTTTTCACTCTGGATGGTTTTTGAGGCCATGTATTTAGATTTTGAACTTTAAAGTTTGGAAGCTGGTGGTAAATTTATATGGTGTCATGTGTCTATAATATGGAAATTAAAAATAGGGTCCGGATGGGGCACCTGGGTGGCTCAGTCGTTAAGCGTCTGCCTTCGACTCAGGTCACGATCCCAGGGTCCTGGGATCGAGCCCCGCGTCGGGCTCCCCTGCTGTGCGGGAAGCCTGCTTCTCCCTCTCCCAGTCCCCCTGCTTGTGTTCCCTCTCTTGCTGTGTCTCTGTCAAGTTAATAAATAAAATCTTTACCAAAAAATAAATAAATAAATAGGGTCCTGATAATAAATTAGTCAATAAGAATAGGCATATGCTTACCAGTTTGATGCCATGCATATATTGTTTCTTATCAAATTATGCACTAACCTTGAGGTAGCTTTTGAAAAGTACTGTTACTGTTAATTAGTATCAACATTTGCCCTGATATGATATAAATGTTTGCAAGAGTGAAATCACAACACATATTAAAGAGGCTAGTATGAACTGGGGATATATTTACAGAGGGATATATTTACATTTAGTTAGGCTGTTGAAAGTTTCGTATTCTTAAACTCTTCTGTGCCTTTGGGGTGCCCTTCACCTTATCCGCCGGAGCAAATTGATGATCATCGCTCAGTTCCACTCTTCTGTAGAGTTTGGTGAGCCTGACCCTTTTTATGATGAATCAATGAATAGGCTGAATCACTTCCTGTAGTGATTTATCTGAGTGTGTGTCTTCTGTACTACTCTGAGCTCCTTCATGTAAGGACCATCTCTAGGAACTCCAGCAGAGTCTAAAACGTTGCACATTCTCTAAAGGTTTGATTTTGGCTTAATGAATAAAGTTTATTGTTTGCCGTTGCAGTGGAAAATGTACTAGAGCAATTGATTTTGCATTATTCATTGTGAGATCTATATTAAGACTATTACTTTTAGGAAAACTGAGATCCAGAGTAGCTCAAGAGCTTGCTACAGTCATATAGAAGATTCCTTAAATTTAGTCTGACACTATGTTCATTTGTCTTTCAATCCTATATACTTTTCAGTAAACCAGCATGTGCCAAACTGTGTTCCACAAGACACTAGTGCCCCAGAAAATGTAACTGGCGACATGGCCAGTAAGGGAAAAGAATAGCATTTGGGGGCGGGGGGAGCCTTGGTTAAATAAAATTTAATAGGATTTTTTACTCCAGGACTTTTCTGAACTATGATGCGCTGAAGTACAGAGTGCCAGAGAGACTGATAGAGCAGGCGGTATTTTCCAAAATTATGTGTTAACCCCCTCTTTAAATTTACTCTTCTCTGGAGAGACATTTTTTTTTTTCAAAAGATACAATTTAGAGAAGCTGTACTAAATGAATTCTGTATGATGTTGATTCAAGTTCTTTATATCAAAGTCATCTTGACTTTGTGTGTGAACAAAAGAAATTGAAAGATATTGGTTGTGGACTCTTTTCCTGGATTTGTCTCTGATTTACTCTTTGAGCTTTGACAAATTCCAAAAGTGCAGGAAATTGTTTCCATTTATTCATTAATAAAGGGGATATCTGGGGAGACACATGGTCAAATACTCAGCCTTAGAATCTCGTGATTTTGAGCCTGTAAGTCTGTTGGTTTGCTAATAGGTCCTAGTCCAGAGGTATATGTCAGATAGTATTACAACTAATAACACTGGACAATCCACATTCATTTATTTTACTCAGTGTACATTTTGTTGCCTGAAGTAGGTTGACTTGGTAATTGTTTTTTATATGGAGACTTAGTTATCCAGTGTGGTCCAAGGAACATTGCAGGGACCACTCTCTGTTATAGTTTATTTGTTAGTTAATAAAGGGAAAAAAACCAGAGCCCTTCTCTGCTGTTAAATACTAACTTTTAATAGTATCTGTTTTCAGAAAATTTAACTTGATCAAATTCAAATCCTAGGCTTAATATGAATTAAAGTTTAATTATAAGAGGGCAGTTAGAGGTAGTTGTAATTTCAGAAGGAAACCTCTGCAAGCTAATAGAGATTGTGGATTTGGGGAGAGAATCCATAGCACTGGTTGTAAAGAGGAAGGACCCATTAGTGTCCAGAATAATCAGTATAAGGCAATATTACTGCCATCACTATGTTGAATTCGTGGTAGTAGAAAGGACAATTGAGTTTTTATAGTTTCCTCAAGGAACTAAGTAACTTAATTTGATTAAATGTAGTCTGGCAAAAAGAATCTGCACAAAATAAAAATTGTGAATTTGAGAATAAGAATAGCAGGCCTATTTGAATTTAAAAAGGAAGGGGGAGCTCCAGCTGTGAATTAGTGTGGAAGGAGTATAACCACCTGACTGGAGACTCCACCATTTTCTACCTTGATGAATTGGGACAGCTCTCTCTCTACATTTACTTAAAAGGAAGTGGGCTATAATTCTAGGAGTCTAAGCTAGGAATGTAGAAGAAAGTAAAGTAAACATGTCTTTGCAACCGATTTTTTAGTTGACATGTTAGAAGTATCATAGAAGGACTGATTTTTTTTTTTTACTAAACATTACAGATTTGATCATTTAATTTTATCCATAAAAATACTTAAATATTTATTCATTTATTTATTTGTTTTTAAAGATTTTATTTATTTGACAGTGAGCAAGAGAGAGAGCACAAGCAGGGGCAGAGGGAGAGGGAGAAGCAGACTCCCTGTTGAGCAGGAAGCCCACATGGGGCTGGATCCCAGGGCCTGGAGATCATGACCTGAGCCAAAGGCAGATGCTTAACTGACTGAGCTACCCAGGCGTACCCTTAAATATTTTTTTTTAATATAAAAAAATGCCACCAAAGCTCCAGTTTTTTTCCCCCTGCCTCAGGTTTTTTTTATTTTTTAATTTAAATTCAATATAATTAACATATAGTGTATTATTAGTTTCAGGGGTAGAATTCAGTGATCCATCAGTTGCATATAATACCAAGTGCTCATTACATCAAGTGTGCTCCTTAGTGGAGCACCCAATTACCCCATTCCCCCCCGCCTCCCCTCCAGCAACCCTCAGTTTGTTTCCTAGAGTTAAGAGTCTTATGGTTTGCCTCCCTCTCTGTTTTTATCTTACTTTATTTTTCGTTCCCTTCCATAGTTTTTTTTTTTCAATCTTCCTTTGGAATTACCTTTGAGCAAATTTAAGGACCCAAAAATTAAGTAGAATTGCTTTATATATTACTATATATTTTTATATATACTTATATGTATTTATGTGTATGTATATACACACAAATATTTTTGTAACATCAAATAAAGTACCTAATTTATTTACTTCTTCATTCATTAGACTGAGGTTTAAATGATTTTAAATGGTCCAAAAAACTTTAATAGATAAAGATATGTCATCATTTCATTTTTTTAAAGGCATTTCCTGATGTAGAATATTTTAACAGTGGCAGCAGCTCTGAGGCAAATATCTTCCATCCATAGGCAAGTATTGTGGAAAGACTCTTATTGGGATGTTTACATTATCATATGTTTGTTAAGAATAGCAATTATCTTACAGCATATTCTTACCTGGTGAAAAAAAACAGAAAGGACCAGATAAGCAGGAGATTTGAGAATACAAATGTGGAGATGTATACCAATGAAAATAAATAGTATCTTAAATTTGCAAGTGGTATTGCATTAAAGGGTTATAAAACACCTAGAAAGTCATAATTTTCCAAGTTGAATTTTTCTGAATAAAAATTTTCTGAGTTAAAATGTAGTCCTAGACTTCAGAAATTTTCCATTATTCAAATAGCTCTTACACACCCTCAAAAAGATCTGTGCAGAATATAATAGGATTGCATAATTCACAGTCTGTGATAGGATAATCTGAATTGGAGCTGAGTTGAAGCATATTACCTTAAAGATTTTAATGAAATTGAATATTAACACAATTAAACAAGATCAACCAGATCAAAAGCTAACAATCAAATTGTTTTAGGTACTGTTAAAGACCTTGCCTCTACTGGGGCTTTGCTATGCCAATTATACACGTGATTTATTTGTGTATTATATTTTCTACTAGATAGCATTTAGCTGGAAGTTCTGCTGCATTTATAGGACTTTAGAAATGATGAAAGCTTTTTTTAAGATAAAAGTATAGTATTCACTTGTCCTTTCTGCTAATGTGTGAATGGACTTCCCTCCCAACTAGTTCGAATTGTCACCTGTATGACTACCATGTATATGTAGGCATGCAAGTTTGTGTGTGTGAAAAATTACACATGTGTATACCTTTTTATTTTATTAGTTCCATTTGCCCCAATATTATTAAGTTATTACAATGAACACATCTAGTTAAACTGTTTCCAGCATGGTACCTTCCTTCTCCTTTGTAAGAATTTACAAATTTGGTTTATCGGTTACAAATGCCTACTGCAATGGTGATAGACACATATGTGTATATTTGTATGTACATGTATACACATATACAAACTCCTAAGTCAATACTGGACATAATTTTTGGTTGACTAATAAGTGTACAGATCAGCACTCTCCCAAAGACACATGAGTCACATTAAAAAAAAAAAAAGGAAAGATAAAAGGTTGAAATAAATTCAATAGTATATTTTATTTCACCCAGTACATCCAAAATATCATTTTGTTCATCTTAAAATATAAAACTGGCAGTTATTTTACCAGCAAAAATGGGTTTATTTGGGAATAATGGAGCATTGCAGTCAGGGCCAGCTGTGGGAAAACCACAGGCACTTCTGGACAACAAAGGAGAGGTATAGAGAAAAGGAGGGAGTCAGGAAGGCTGTTAGAAACAAAAAGTCCAGTGGAGTAAACTCAGAGTTCCAAATACAGTTGTTTTTCATTGGCTGAGTTGTGCCTGTCTCTCATTGGCTAGGCTGTTGCTAGGGCAAAGGAAAGCCTTTCTTCTTCCTGCTGAGATGGCAAAGAAGTGTCTTTGTCCAAGGTGCTTCTCTTCCTGTTGCGTCTGCAATTGATGAATGGTAGGGCATGAGTGCACCCCCTGCCGGCCTCCTTTCTAAATGAGATTTCCTGTTATTAATTTTCCACAACTTCAACTTGTAATTAAAAAAAAAAAAGATTACATTTTACATTCTGATTTTCATACTACCTCTTAGAAATCCAGTATGTATTTTATCCTTCGAGCACATCTCAGTTTGGACTAGACACACGCTTAACAGCTACATGTAGCTGTGGCTCCTGTCTGGGACCCCACAGGCCTGGGTGTTTATCATCAGTGTGCACACCCAGTGTGAGCTGCAAGGAGGATAGAGATTTCGAGAATAGTGAAGTGAGGATGAAATCAGAGATCGTTTAACAGCTTCTCCAGTAATCACTGCTCCTTTCCTACAGAAAGTTCAAAACAAAACAAAACAAAAAACCCCACAGGGTAGGGGGGAAAAAAAAGGAGAGAAAAGACAGCTTTCTAAATATATGTGGACACAAAGACTATCTGCCAAAAGAGCTGCCTGAATTATGTTTCTTTGTTTGCTGACAGAAGCCACATTTTTCAAATTCAAAACTGGGATAAGGACCACAGAAATTTCCATTCCTTGCTGATTTCCTTCTCGGGTTGTGGAAGAAAAGCCTACCTGCTTCCCAGTTGCAGGCAGCCTGCAGAGATGGGAAGCTCTCATTAACATCCCTATTGTGGAGGGCAGGGCCCGGACCTGCTCTGAGGGGAGGCGGAGTTACTTGAGCAATTTGCTTCTCAAAAGAGATTGCAAATGGAAGTTTCTGCACCTGCTATAGCTCAAGCCCAATTACTAAGAATGTGAAGGGGGTGTCCTAGTCCCTAGAATGGGCTGCTTATGCAACAAATTTATTTCTCACCCTTGTGGAGGCTGGTAGTCCAAGGTCACCGTGGTGCCAGCATACTCAGGTTCTGGTGAGTTCCCTGTTCTTGGTTTACAGATGGCCACCTTCCTGCCTTGTCCTCAAAGGGTGGAAAGAGGAAGCATTGCTATCTCTTCCTCTCCTTAAAAGAGCCCTAATTCCATCAGGAGGCTCTACCCCCATGACCTTATCTAAACTTAATTACCACCCAAAGACCCCCACCTCCAAATACCATTACCCTGGAGGTTAGAGCTTCATCATACGAATTCCGGAGGGACACAAACACTGAGTCCATCACACAGGGACTGCTTTATATCTCAAGTGTGTTCTTACACTATTTTACCTGTATATACTCACTGGCCTTTACCTACATGTTTGTCTTTTTTTTTTTTTAAAGGTTTTATTTATTTGACAGAGAGAGCATAAGCGGCGGGGGGGGGGACAGCAGAGGGAGAGGGAGAAGCAGGCTTCCCGCCGAGCAGGGAGCCCGATGTGGGACTCGATCCCAGGACCCTGGGATCATGACCCGAGCCGAAGGCAGATGCTTAACCTACTGAGCCACCCAGGCGCCCCCATGTTTGTCTTTTTTTAAAAAACCAATGTAAAACTGAAGCCAAGAGACTCATTTAGCATATAATTAATTGTCAGTTGCTTTGAAGGATTTACATTGAAGCTTTTACTGGTAAAATGATAGAAATCAACCAGGGATTAGTTAAAATGACAAAAAAAAAAACCCACTATTAAATAGATACAGAAAAATAATTGACAATGAAATACCAATTAATTTGATTAACAGTTTCCTATTTTATTTTAAAGTAGATTATAGAAGGGACATCTGGGTGGCTCAGTTGGTTAAGTGTCTGCCTTTGGCTCAGGTCGTGATCCCAGAGTCCTGGGATCGAATCCCACATCGGGCTCCCTGCTCAGCAGGGAGTCTGCTTCTCTCTCTCCTTCTGCCACTCCCCCTACTTGTGCTCTCTTTCTCTGGCAAATTAATAAAATCTTTTTTAAAAAACAAAAGTAGATTATACAGACCTGTAGTTTTTTTTTTCTCAACTCTCAATTGCTTATTTTTGAAAAATATGTTAACATTTTTGTTTCTGACAGATACAAGGACTTGAAATTTTGAAATTCTGGTTATCTTAAGTGACAGTGGACAGTTACGTAGATAATGGAATAATAAAAATGATACTTGAAATTTGCATGGTGCTTTATAGTTCATATTATTTATAAAGTGCTTTTTTGAAATCCTCAAGATAGAACCTAATAAAAACTCAGAGAAGTTTGGGGACAAGGCCACCTAGCTGTCCGCCAAGGTAAATCCTGCTTCTGACTTAAAGACCCCTTAGTTCTTTTTTTTTTTCCTATCTTTAAATTTTTTATTGTTATGTTAATCACCATACATTACCTCATTAGTTTTTGATGTAGTGTTCCATGATTCATTGTTTGTGCATAATACCCAGTGCTCCACGCAGACCGTGCCCTCTTTAATACCCATCACCAGGCTAACCCATCCCCCCACCCCCCTCCCCTCTAGAACCCTCAGTTTGTTTTTCAGCATCCATCATCTCTCATGGTTCAAGACCCCTTAGTTCTTCTATTAGAATGCAGCAGAATCTCCTGATTTATAAGAATTACAGGGAAAAGAAGACAGAAAAAGTAGAATATGTGGTCATTACAGGAAAAGGAATTCTTCATAAGTGACTTGCAACTAAAATGAATAATGAGCTTGAGGCATGTATCGTCACAAGCTCTAATTGACTTGATACTGAGTTTGGGAAAGAACAAATATTCTGGTTCGCTAGGTAGGGACGTATTGATTGGAAGGGTTAGGTGACTTACTGAGTCCTAATAAAAGAATTTCTGCATCACTGAAAGAGAGGATCTGACTTTAACTGGCATAGTTTCGAGGAAAAAGGCAACCAGTGTGTTGATTCATTTATTCATTATTATGTTCTGGGGAACAAAGACAAGAATGTCTGCCATCATGGAGCTTAAATTCTGGTGGGACAGAAGTTTCTATTTTATTGCAGGCACTGTGCTGAGTACTTACTTGATATCTCTCAAAAGTCCTATGGCAACCTCTGGCATTATCGTATTTCCAATTTAAAGATGAAAAAACGGAGTCTCAGTAAGTTGCTCAATATTACACAGCCAGTAAGCACCGGGAACAGTAATTAAACCTTGTTCTGTCTGGCCCCCTTTTACCCCATAGTTCCACTATGGTCTCCCAGGTCACCCTCTTTATGAGAATACTTTTCCAAATGTCAGCGTTTAATAATGTTAGAACCTCTAGGTTTGCTCATCATTCATTTGCTTTTTTTCAAAGCATTCATTTTGTAGTATTGGGCTTAGCTATGTCTTCAAAAGCAATTACGTGTGATATGTTTAGTCTGATTTGGTAGCACAAATGACTGCTTCCCCTCAGCAACAACAGGAAGATTCTTAATGGGCGCTATCTTCAGAATGTGATTCTGATAAGCAATTGCCTCTTTAATAGTGTAGTCTGTGTAATAGCAAAGGACAGCCAATTATAATCAGGCACTGTCTGCCAAGGTTGACTCTGGTGGGGCTGCTAGAGAAATAATATAGATTTTGTGAAGGAATAGAATGAGGGAGGTGACATCAAAAGGAAAAAAAAAAGGCAAGACGGTTGCAAACTGATGACCAGCAGCAGCTTGTCTCTGGGCTTTGCCCTGGCAGGTTAGAGTTGGCACTTGCCAAGTGGTATCGTCCTCTTATTTCTTATCAAATTAAGGTTTTGATTACATGTGGCCCAAGGGAGGGGGCATAATCGTATTTAGTATCTGTTAGGCCAAATCCCAGACTAGTAGCTGGGGGATGACATCTCTTCTTTGGCTAGGCGAACTTAGCATTGTTTTTTAAGATTTCCTGTCATGGAGTCATCACTACCATCATTGGTTTTCTGTTCCCTTTTCAGGGAGGTGTGAGATCGTAGTGTCGTGAAGAGCCTGTGGCTCTGTGGCTTGATTACCTTGGTCCTGCTCTCTTCCTCGCTGTGAAACCTTGGGCAGATGCCTTAGGTCTCTCTGTCTCTGTTTCCTCGTCTGTAAAATGGGGATAGCAGTAGAACTCACTTGATAGGATTTGCGTGAGTGAAGCACTTAGACCAGTACCTAGCCCGTGGTTAATGCTACAGGTATTAGGGACTGTGACTATGATTGTTGTTGTTACTGTTACAAATGTCTTACCATGCTACCCTTAAATTGGTCACCATTGTTTTCTTAGCGTCAAATGGCAGGTGAACAAGAACATTTATTTTAAGATCACCAGTACTTTGCCTAGGAATGTTGACAAATTTGTATCAGCCATGAAAGACCTTGTGAATTTAATAAAACAATGCATGGAGTAGCCATCAGGCATCGAGGACACAGTGTTTGGTATTTTAGTCCGTTGAAGCTGCTATAGCAAAAATACCATAGACCGGGTGGCAGACAACAGCAGTTTACATCTCTCGCAGTTCTGGAGGCTGGAAGTCCAGGATCGAGGTGCCAGTAGGTCTGTGTCTGGTGAAGACCTGCTTCCTGACTTGCAGGAGCCCCCTCTCTTACTGTATCTTCACATGTCCGGGGAGATCGTCTCTTTCATGACTCCAGCTGGCACTCATCTCATTCACGAGGGTTTTCTACCTTCATGACCTAATTACTTCCTAAGCTCCCCACCTCTAAATACCATCACACTGGGACTTCAACATGACGTTTAGGGGGACATAGCATTCAGTCCATATAGCACTTGGGAAGAAGCACAGCAGAAACCGCCTAGGCAACATTGAGGCTCCTGTCTCAGGTTGGAGTAGACCTCGGGAAGATGCTCATCTCCTCTGCATCTGGTCTCATAGGTGCCTGCCTGTGTCTCCCCTCTTGCTCACAGCCCTGGGTCAGTGTAGCTGCTGTGGTTCATGTTGTATATGGGGATTTCTCAGTGCTGAGATGATTTGGACGTGGAAACCAGTTGGGATATAAATTGGTAGTTGCAGGTATGAAATGCTACTATGCTACAACTGAGACCTGTTGTCTAACCTCAACTGTTTTTACTGTGCAGTCAGACAAAAAAGCATATTCCAAGGCAGCTGCTCCGCATTTCTCTTATCTTTGTTTTGCTTTGATGCTGTTGCCACATGCTTTTTATTTTCTTTTTTATAAGTAATCCTAAATCAGGTAACCATGTCATGTTAGCCTTAAAATTCAACTGTGTCAGGCTTAATTTGATCAACAACAAAAATCGAAGAAGAAAGAAAAAAAAAGGAAAAGGCGTCACCACCAGCATATGAAACGTTTTACAGAATGAACGCCAGACAGGGATAAATGAAGCACACTGTTGGTCAAGTGGACTCCAGTGGATGCCATGCCATCCCCATAGAACAACAGTAGTAGAAAATAAGCCATGTCAGTTTTTACTGACTTGTTCTTTTGGTGATTGAGGCATTTCATTGCACAACCAGGAAAATAATAGGTTACTTTCACAATGGGAGAAGTTTAACAAATGCTCAGTCGTTCACCTACATCATCACTGTTGTTGGCCAGAGCTTTACTATATGATATTGATGCCTTGCTTCTTTCTTATTGCCATATTCTTTTCAGATTCAATCTGTCTGCAATGGGCCACTAAACATTTCAATTTGCTACCTGTGGAGCTGGATTGCGATGTTCAGGCTGAAATGAGAGAGAAATGGATTTAGTGAAACTCAAAGTAGAGAGTTTCATGGATTTTTGAAGAAGGATGCACAAACTGAAACCCACAGATAAGATACACGTGATCACTTTTGAGTGTCTCAAGGAAGTACATGGTATTAAGCAATTCATGGATGCTTATAGGGAAAATAGACTCCACTAGATACTGATAAGACCCCTTGCATTTTGAGGAACACAGACTCTGCCGGCCTGGGCTCTGCTTGCCTAAAGTCAGCGCTGCTGCACTAGCCCTCGAATCCTTCTAACACTGCGCTCATTTAGGTGCTCTTAAGAGAGCTTAGCTCCTAAAGAAGATGGAAATCCAAATTATTTTCTCGCACGGTCAGACTAAAAGGAAGGGTTTTTATTCTAGAATCAGAAGAGAGGTTTTCTCTCCTTTGCAGTTCAAAAGGAAAATAACCTGAGGACAAGCTGAACGTGGCAGAGTGAAGGGCCAAGAGAATCACAGACAGCTGGAACAAGAGCCTTGATTTTACCGTTCCTGCAGCCCTTGCCACCTTTGGGACTTACTGTTGTATGAGAAAATAGATCGTCTTACTGGTGCCGCTGGAAGCATGCTGGTAGATAGATCACCTTGGATATTTATATTCCACAGTTTATTGTACATTCACATATATGGTGTCACCTTAGAAAACAATTATGCAAGTTAGTGAGCACCCTCCTCATTTTAAGAGTAGAAACAGAGAATTTAGTGGTGAAGTGACTTGTCCAAGGCTCGGCCAGGATTAAAGTTCCTCATCTTTGGAATGCAACTCTAGCTGTCTTTCCCATTCATATCATAATCACTGTCATAATGTAAAAATACCACCAGACTACAAAGGAATAAATAATACTGAGCCTCTATTCTGTCACTGTATGAGTTTGAGAAGGGCATCCTATCTGGGCCACATTTTTCTCTTCCGTGTAAATGGAGATCAACAGACACAACCTACTCCCTTTTTTTTTTTTTTTTTTTGCATAAACCTGACTCCATTAATGTGTTTTCTCCGTGTTTACCTTATCTTTTCTCAAAATCATCATCATCATCACAAAAGAGCAATAATTGATGGGTTGTGTAAATAGAGGAAAGCTAGAAGGCAGAAGATAGCAATCGTGGGTAACTTTGTACTAGGCCAGGCTTTGGAATGCCAGGCCAGTTATTTGGGGACTTCAGGGGTCTCGTTGTGCTCTTATTTCTTGCTGCCACCACTGAACGCTCCCCGTTGGGAGTGGTCCTTCTTCTCCTGACTGTAGACTACAGAAATGGATCTGGTCTGTGATTCCTTTCTCTGCTGATCCTCAAGGAGCCATGAAAATCTTTAATGTTTTCCAGTGATTGCGTGGGCGTGGGGCGGGGGTGTGGGGGGGTATGTAATACTGGGATTTCAACAAATGGGAGAGATCCCAGGTTCCAGATTAAAAGTAAAAGAATAACTTAGAGTCTTAAACATAAAGGCCCCTATATTTGAAGTGAATTTAGGGACTTAAAAATTTCTTCGGCCTATTCCTGCTCTTCTTCTCTATTTTTCTCTTAATTCCTATGCTGCTGCTTAGGGACTTTCTGTCCTAATTAACTGTGATGAATTCAAAGATGGCCCCTTCTTCTGCATTTTGTGTGTTGTTTCAGTTGTTTCAGACATTGCTTGTTTGTCTTCTCTTCACTATTAGGGGAATTTGGAGCAGGGAGGAGAAGGGTACCAGGATGCCAGAGCCTTTAATTATTTTATTTGGGGCAGAGGGGGTATTTGTAGTATAGACACATGAAACTAGGCAGGTTACTTCTTGTGGAAACTCTTAGTCTTACTCTAGAAAGCATATTTCTTCATAGAAAGTTACTGTCAAATAGCCATATTATTTCTGTTCAAATGGGGATCACCATTTATAGGTAAAGCAATTAGCTTTGCCTTGAGTTAATAGAAGGCATACCATATCCCAATGAAGAATTTTTTTTCTTAAAAATATTATAGACAAGTTCTCAAAGACAGTGTTAGGCTACTATCTTCAGAGAGGTTCGTCTTAACCTTGATATTTATGAAATAGTCTTTTTCTTGAAGCATTCCATTCATTCATTGATTCATTCAGCAAATATTTATTGAGTACTTCCTGTGTACAGAACACTGCTAAATGCTGGAGACAGAGCCATGAAAAAGTTGGCATGGGACTCCACCTTCAAGAGGCTTTCAATATGGCAGAAAGAGTGAATTGAGCAAGTGGTTGCAAGGGCTTGTTAGAGAGCTGGAATACCTGTGTATGGGAGAGGCTCTTGTGTGAACACAATCTATTTATAAATGTGGACTTAGAGAATTTTGAGAGAGGAGAGCATTGCTTTGGAAGGATCTGTGAGAGACATCCTCCCTGATCGCCATAGAAATATGCATTTTTTCACATCTGGCCTTGCCTGTTAGACTTGAAGACCTAAAATGATTTTTAATACAGAGCTGGTCTCCTGCCACAAAATATAAAAATACCCTCTGATTGGAACTTTCTTCTAGAGTATTTTTGTGTAATTAAGGAGGGTTTTTTGTTTTTTTGTGTTTTTACATTAGTTTTAGAAAGTGTTCTTTAAAAGTAGATTTCTTCATTTGGCAATATTTCACAACTGGCTCTGTGTTCCTCAGACTCAGATATAAATAAACAATAAATTATTTTTTAATTCATTTTAAGTTTTTTTTTAGGTTTGATAGCAAGTAATTCTATTTGATATTTCCCATAGATTCAGATTTAGCTGTAAAAAGAAAAAAAGAAAGAAAGAAAGAAAGAAAAAAGAAAAAGAGGCCCAGACAAAGAGGAATTGTTAGAACTTCTGAAAGGTTCACTACTCTTTCTTACCCTTTCAGGTGACTAATGCCAAGGAATGAAATCAGTAAAATTGCCCTTTTCTGTGTAAGTCAAGGTCAATAACTAGTAAAAGAGCTTTTGAAAATTAAATGAGCTTTATAATTTTACAAGTGATAGGAATCATCTCCTTTTAAATTAGCATTATTCATTTAATAACTAAAGAATTGATGTATTTCCCTCGTTCATTTGTAGAAGTTTTCTCCTTTTTAGTCTGGTTCATTCATCAAGGCACAACAAAATTGTGAGTGTTCTGTCCATGGGTTGCCCCCCTTACTCCCCACACCCCCATCTGTGAAGCTCGCCATGATCATCGCTCTACTCCCCTCCATAGTTCTCTGTGATTTTATTATAATACACTCATATATCCATCTTTCTGTTATGTTAGGAACTCCTTGTGTCAGAACAGTGTTATTGTAGACCCAGTGCCCAACACAGGGTTCAGCATATACTAGGTGCTCATATATATGTGATGAGTGGATGAAATGTGGCCCTCTGAAGAACAAAATATACATACATTCTTATACACATACAGCCAGCAAATATATATTAAATGCCTATGTGTACAGGGTTGCCACCCAGTCTGTTGAAGGTGCTAAATATATAGGGTCCCTCCCCTACGTTTGGAAAGCTTAAAATGTTGATGGAATCTAAATGCATATTTGTGGAAAAGATGCCTTAAATAATGATATATATCAAAGATATGCTTTGTTGAGATGCCAAAGGATAGCCTTTGCTATAGTTTAGAGGCTCAAGGATCTCCTTTCACTAAGGAGAATCAGGAACTTTTCCATAGAAGAAATGGGATTTTTAGCACAACCCTGAAAGAGCTGGTAAGATGTATGCCCGAAGGCACCATGGATGGTCGTTTTGTCCATTAGGTTCCATCCAGGTCTCAAAGCAAAAACTGACTATACAACCTCATCCAGCATGGGTTAAGGGATAGATTTTACTAGGGAAAAGGAAAACTGACACAGCTAAGTCAGCAAGACAGAAGAAGGCACAGTTCCCCCCATTCTGCATCATCCCACAGAGAAGTACACTGGGGCTTCTGCTCTGCTGAGCCTGCAGAGTGGGTTTGAATTCCCCTGGTATTCTGCCTTACCATCAGGCAAGAATGAGAAAGCATCCTTGTCATTGAGAGAATCCTTGGGCTGCTTAGTTCCAAGCAGTTCAAATTGGTGTCCCAGCTGCCTCTAGAAGTTGTCTGGGAGGGTCAGCTCCTCATACCTAGATGCTTTCAGACCCATGGGACGTCTCAGTCTCCTCTTCTGGGGGATAAAGGCGCCAGTGCTGTGGATAACTGATCCTGAGTACGGTCCCTTCTGCTGGGAAAAAGGTGTTCACCTGCTGTAGCCTAGTTTTTGTCCAGGCAACACTGAGTGAGCTCTGGGGGTCACCATCAGATAATCCTGATTATTGCCCGGCAGTGGTCAAGAGTTTGGGCCCTAGAAATAGAGACCTTCATTCAAATCCTAGCTTGTCCGCTTACGGGCTCTGTGACTGTAGACCCTTCACCTCTCTAAGCCTCAGGATTCTGAAATGTGAAATTAGAATAATAATAATTCATTCTTCATAGGATTGTAGTGAGGACTACATAAAACAGACCTTTAGCACCTCGTAAATGTTCAGTGAACATTAGCCATGAAGGAAGGATAATGATTTTCCAAGAAAGGGACTAGTGAGAATGTTCGTGTGAGAGCAGGCATGTCCTGGGGAAAGCGAGCGGACCGGTTTTGTCAGGGTAGCGGCTCGCTTTGGGGAAAACAGGACTAGATTTGTGGTGGGCCCTTAATTCAAGACTGAAGAGTCCTCTTCCAGTCAGTTGGGAGCCACTGAAGATTTTCTTGTCAAAACATGACATGTAGAGGAAATTTTCAGAAAAATAATGTGGTGGTAGGCACTCCAGGTATATTAAAAGGTAAAGAAACTGAAAACAGGAAGACCTTATGGGCTAAAAATCATTTATTTTCCAGGAAGCTGTGGATTTGAGTTGCTTGAACTTTGACTTCTGTTCAGTCTGCCATTAGCCTTCATTCACTTAGTTATAATCTTAGTTGCAGTATGCTTTTAGACCTGTGTCCATCTGCTTTTTATTCTTCATTGTATGCACAGCTTGAAGCTTAGCATGGTAAAAACAGTTTATATATATATATATATATATATATATATATATATATATATATAAAACATTTCTCAGAAGTGGATTTTGGTGATTTCTCATTAAATTGAATTGACAGAAACTTAGGAACAGTGCTACCCCCTTTTCAAGAAGTAAATATTTTTTAAGATTTTATTTATTTATTTGAGAGAGAGGATGAGATAGAGAGCATGAGAGGGGGGAGGGTCAGAGGGAGAAGCAGACCCCCCGCCGAGCAGGGAGCCCGATGCGGGACTCGATCCCGGGACTCCAGGATCATGACCTGAGCCGAAGGCAGTCGCTTAACCAACTGAGCCACCCAGGCGCCCCAAGAAGTAAATATTTTTATATTTAATAAAATAGGAGCCTGGGTGGCTTAGTCGGTTAAGCATCCATCCGACTCTTGATTTTGGCTCAGGTCACGATCTCAGGGTCATGAGATCAAGCCCGATTCAGGCTCTGCCCTGAGCGTGGAGCCTGCTTAAGACTCTCCCTCTCCCTCTGTTCCTTACCCCTCTGCTTGTGCATGCACTATCTCAAACACGGTCAAGGGTATATGAGTAGCCGTGCTCCCCTGCTAGAACCTCCAAACAAGCTCTCAGATAGATAGATAGATAGATAGATAGATAGATAGATAGATAATTTTAACGTAGTAAGTCAGAGCTTTATAAAAGTTTGCAATGTCTTGTTTAGCATTCTGTTTTCTAATCCTGCCTAGCATAGTGCTTGATAGAGACTAATCAAGAAATGATGGATGGATGGATGGATGGATGAGTGGATGGGTGGATGAATTAATGGGTTGCAAGGCAGTCCAGAATTAATGGCCCTTTCCCCACTGGATTATAATTGATTGTGTATGATTGTCTAATGTGTCTCCCACCATCACCCCCCGTGGACCGGGGCCTCTTGGGGCAAAGATTGTGCCTCTGTTCTCAGTGTAGCCCCAGTTCCTAGCTTAAGGCCTAGAGTAGTCTTTCATTATTTCTTGAATAAATGACTCTATTCCTGAAATAAGGTTAAACATGGGATTTTGAGAGAGTACATTACTGATAAAGGATTGTGTTCTGAACCTTGGGCTACTTAAGATCTCTGAGCCTTAGTTTCCTTATCTGGAAAAATGTGTATAACACCTATTTTGCTACTAAGTGATAGTTAAAATGTAATAAAAAGTACTTCAGAATTATAATTAAATCTGGAGATTACTGTTTCATGAGTGTTGCCTATGAACTATGAGAATTTAAGGCACAACCACCAATAAGGAAACACCATTTCTTTTGACCTTGAAAATTAAACAGCCAGTTAAATCACCAGCAAAATGGGCTTAATCAGGAATAGCAGAGGAATTGCAATTAGAGACATGCAAGCTGTGACAAACCATAGGCAAATCTGGAGAACAAATGAGAGGGGCTTGCTTGCATAAAGCAAAGCAGGAGGTTGGAAAGGGGTTGCATTGACTTAAGAGTCCTTTGGAGGAGCTCAGGAGTGGTGGCTTCTCTTGTGCTGAGTAGTGATGTCTTCTCATTGGCTGGAGCTGTTCCCCGGGCAAGAAGGAAATCTTTCTCCGTCTTGCTGGGGTAGTAATTTAAGGTTCTTCTCATTGGAGAATGTAAGGGACATGTGTGCCTGTTGGGCGTCTACAGTTGACAACAGGGCGTTGTGTGTGAGAGCTCCCCTCAGAGCTTTCCAACTCCATTTCAAGTGAGGTTTCTTTTTCTCAACTTTCACAAGCAAACCAGTCAGCCTTAGAGTATGAT
The DNA here is from genome assembly GCF_009762305.2 of Zalophus californianus. Taxonomy (NCBI): domain Eukaryota; kingdom Metazoa; phylum Chordata; class Mammalia; order Carnivora; family Otariidae; genus Zalophus; species Zalophus californianus. The sequence continues at coordinate 87,217,593 of NC_045606.1, forward strand.
TTTAAAGTTATTTTCTTATTCGTGTAAAACAAACAAAAAAATAGTTACTCAAGGGATATCTCATGTTGTAAAATTTCTAGAAATTTCTGACAATGTAGTAGGTTTTCCTTCCTCAGTTCTTTACGTTAAAATATCAGAGAGAAAAACCCAAAACTTTTGAAAGAGACAGAACAATATTTTGCTTCACTTGCTGATACTGACGGAAGCCCAGCTGTGGTGTTCAGCACACAGCAATGTTTCCATGGTAGATAAGCAAAATACAGACCACTTGGAGATGTAGGAAAATTTAACATCCCAGCAAGGGGACAGGTAACTTGAGATCAACTTGACTGATACTTGAAATGAGCCACCTCAGAAATGGAGGAGTGTTATTCAGGGCTTAAATTTTTCTGATAATTTTAAGGAGAAATAATTTGGGGCTAAAATAGAACTTCTCAGTATTAAATAGGACCCTTCAGTTTTCCTACAGTGAATAGGTAACCAAGTTTGATGTCACAACTGTCATTCTGCTCTATTCCTTTTGCCTCTGGTAGACTTGTCCTTACATTTACTATCTCTATCCAATTAAGGGAGAAATGGAGAACTTGAAATTCAGAGAACTCCTTCTTTTTTGTCACTAAGTTAATGGACTGGCCTTGATTTTGGGTGAAGTTGAGAAAATGTGGCTCTTCATTTCCATTTTTTTTTCATTAAGATTAAGAAAAACACTCCACATTTTGTCCATTTATCAGCAGTGGCATCACCTTGCAGTTTATGATCTTCCATATTCTTAGGAGCTTATTATAAAGAAAATTACTTCGAAACATCATCAAGCAAGCATACATTCTGAGTGTTACCTATTTGGGGCTCATAGAGTATCCTTAGGGAAAGAACCAGGAATCAAAACCGATAATTGGAACCATTAATAAGATAGAGACTCTCTTCTCATACGGAGGCAGTGTGGTGTGGCAGAAAAAATATATTTGTAAGTCAAGAGGTCTTATTCCTATTCCTGATATCGTTACTATGTCAGAGACCAGATTTTACCACAGTAGACATAAGTCGTTGTAACATTCAGGGAAATAAAAATGCAGATGTAACATAATGCTGAATGTAAGGTGAAGTTTTAGAACCTTTGTGGTCAACCAAAAGCACCAGCTCTTCTTTGTGACCTCCTAGCGAGTTAGGTGTCTCTTTTTTAAATGTAACCCCTGGGCAGGTATATACATGGTAAGAAGATGTTTGGCTGGGAGACAGTTTTCCACGAGTTCTTGTGTCCCTTCATGTCTTGTGAACAGAAAAGCATGACACTGTGGACTTTTGTCTTGGGTTGCTCTCTCAAGGGTGTTTATTCAGTGAACAGCCTTGTGGCAAGAAAAGAATGTCTCCTCTCGGGAGCAAAGGATGGTTTTCTTTGCCATCCAGTATCATAAAAACACGATCTCACTATAGGGACTGAACACTGAGCAGGTTTGCTTACAGCCCATTATAAAGGATTGGGTTTCCTGAGCCCAGGATGCCCCTCTTGTTCTGTGCCCACTACGTGTCATTCGTTACCTGACCTGCATCATGGGGCTCAGTGGGAAGTAGGCTTCAAGGAAGCAGAGCAAGGAAATGATGGTGCTCTGGCTACTATCATTCCTGCACGTAGTAAAATGTCCTTTGTCTCTGACCCAGGGGGCTGGTGGTTTTTTGGGTTTTGGGTTTTTTTTTTCCTGCCAGCATTCTCAAAACTGTGGCAGACTAACTTGTTAGCTTGCAAGTAGGGTAAAAACTCAGACCCATTACAGTTCTTGACAGAGTTGAGTTTGAACGTATTGATTTTGAAGGAAGGTACAGAGGTGAAGTTACGCATCTGAGGCAGTTGGCAACTGCATATAAGTTCAGGCATGTCTACGTTCTGACAAGCAAGAAGAAGTCAGAACTCACAATATAAAATGTAACTTTAAGATTTCTTGCTAAACAGGGGTGTCTGGGTGGCTCAGTCGGTTGAGCATCTGACTGTTGATTTCCGCTCAGGTCATGATCTCAGAGTTGTGAGTTCGAGCCTGCTTGAGAATCTTTCTCCCTCTCCCTCTGCCCCTCCCCCTGACTCATGCTCACTCTCTCAGAGAGAGAGAGAGAGAGGAAGGAAGGAAGGAAGGAGGGAGGGAGGGAAGGAAGGAAGGAAGGAAGGAAGGAAGGAAGGAAGGAAGGAAGGAAGGAAGGAAGGAAGGAAGGAAGGAAAGAAGGAAGGAAGGAAGGAAGGAAGGAAGGAAGGAAGAAAAAATTTCTTGCTAAACAGACCTTACCTGTTACCACATTTGGGACTTGCCTTAAAACCATTGTTTCATTACAGTGAAATGTTGGAAATCTGTTGATAAGGCTCTTTGATTTTGAAAGTTAAAGATACAACACTAGAGAAGACCAGTTTCTCTGGCTACACATATTCAGCTGCTTTACCTGAGTTCACTAAATTACAGTTGCTCTTGCATTTATCTAGGGTTCAGAGGAAATCAGAGGCTCTTTAAATGGAGAAAAACAGTTAATTTCTTTCTCCTATAGAAAAAAATCAAGATTCTGCAGACTGAGAAATGTTAAAGAAGAAACATATCCTTTTCACAAGGAAAGGCAAACTGTCTATTGTTAAACTCGGCTTTGGGCAATTACATGTCTCTCTCAGTAGCCAATTTGGAAACATTATTGAAACTTTCGGTCTTTGGTATAATATACCTGGTGTGGTAAGCAGGAGTGATAACTGGTAGGTACTTCAGCTTGAATTCTAGGCATTTTAAAGGTTATCGGGAAAGGGAGAATAATCCATGAATTTTTACTAGAGTGTTCATTTAAGCATCTTCTGTGAAAATCAATGTAAAATTTCCTTGCCATTCAAAATGCAAAGTGGTGTGTAATATCACTACTCCAAGCTGCCCTAAATTGTTGAATTTTTAAACAAGCAGGCTTTGAGTTATGCCCTTACCACATAAATTCAGCTTCTCAGGTTGGATTATTGCCATATGGTTGCAATTGCAAGAAAAATAAATTTATGTCAGTCTGAATTCTACCTCTGCATTTATTATTTAAGCAGCTCTTAACCTTTTCCTAGGTCAGTGATCATCTCATGGATTTGCTTTTATTCATATGCCTCAGAGGAGAAAAATTCCTTTCTTTATGAGTATTATTTATAAGTTAAATGTTACTTCTCCATTTACATTAGTAATCTTAAATTATCTACCTGCTTTGGAATTCATACATTACGAATTTGCCAAATGAAAGCTGTCAGACGGCTGCATATATTTGTGCCACTCCTCTGTTGCCCATTAAAGGAGCTGGTTTGGGAAAAATACAAAGCATTCAGAAGGGCAGAGAAGAGGTCAGGTGATCCGTATCAAAGTCGGCCTTGCTACAGCTTGTACCAGCTGACCTCCTGGCAGTCTCCCCCAACCTTGAGCTGTTGAATTAACCCTTCTACCTCCTTTGTGTTTCCTTCATTAAATCCTCAGTGGAGTGGGTGGAGAAAGAGAACACTGTTTAAGAGAAATAGTGTCTCCCCCTAGGCAGCAGCATGACAATACATCTTGACTTGATCGGGAGGAGTATCTTGAGTTACTAAAGAAGTTTAACTTTTTTCCATAAAGACTTACTCAAAATTAAAAGCCCTGAGTTATAGAAACAAAAAAATCTTACATGTAATTGCTAATCATGCCGATCTAAATTATGTGACTCCAAAATCCCATTACCAAGATGAATAAATAACCTCAGGCTGGCAGATCTGGTAATGGCAAGTTTGCCCTTGGGCTGGTAAATTTGGTCTCAGGCCTTGGGCAGCTAGATGAAGGCTGGTTTTTCCAAGCTGGTATTTCCAGTCGTACACCCTGTCTTGTCGAATAACTTGAGAAAGAAGGGATTCAATTGGAGCTGTTGAGAAACTTTCATTTCCTCAGTTACTCCAAAGTCAACGGAAAGATCTCAGTCAGACTGAGCTTTGTTGGGGAGTAAAAGACAAAATTTTAAACCCACATCTGGAAGATAGGTTAGCAAGGCAGACTTTAAAACAGACCCTTGTACATCTTAATTCTTCTGGAGCCTCTTCCGCAAGGTATTTTTGTTCACTCATTCATTCAACAAATATTTATTGAGTACCCACTGTGTAGCTGACATAAGGCTCTGAGGATATGTCAGAGAACAAAACATACAAAATTCCTGCTTCTTGGAGCTTATACCCTGGTGAGGAAACACAGATATTAATAATGTCATGTCTATTTTATTAGTGAATAATAAGATAGAGATGTAATAGTTCAGTTGGTGACAAGTGCCATGAAGAAAGGTAAAGTGGAGTGATGAGCCAGTAAGGAAAGGGCTCTCTGTGAAGGTGTTATCCAAGCAGAGATCAAAGGAAGTGAGGAAATGATTCATACAGATACTTGGAGACAGATGTTTAGGTAGAAGGAACAAGTACAGTGCCTGAAACCCTTAACATTTGGAGTGTTTGGAGGGCTCTGTGGGAGGACCCGTAAGGTTAGAACATAATGATAAAGAGAAGTGAAAGGAGATGAGGCCAGAGAAGTATATGGGGGAGTGGAGACAGGGGATGATCAAATAATAGGCCTTAGCAAAGACTTTGACATTGAATAAAAAAGGAAGTTAATGGAGGGTTTAGAGAGGTAGAGGGAGATGATCCTAGATTGTAAAGCAGTGCTGAGCAACAGAACTTAGAGGGATGTCGGAAATGTTCTAGAATCTATGGTGTCCGGTAAGGTAGCCACTAACCACGTGTGGCTGTTGTGCACTTGAACCGGGGCTAATGCACCTAAGAAACTGGATTTTTCACTTAATAGGATTTTAACTTGAATAGTAACGTGTGCTAGTGGCTAGCACATTGGACCTCATAGTTTTAAATTTTCATCGGTTGCTTTGTGGGGAATGGTATGTAGGGAGGTGGAGGGACAGAAGCAGGGAGAAGACTTTGAAAGTGACTGTAATAATCCAGACTAGGGGTTAGCAAATATGTTTTTGTAATGTGCCCGGTAGTAAAGACGTAGGCTTTGCAGGTCATATGGTCTTACTATACTACTCAAGTGTACCATCGCAGCAGGAAAGCAGGACAGCCAACATGTAAATGAATTCAAATGGTCATGTTTCAAAAATACTTTATTGGTGGGTCAAATACGGCCCCTGGGCTGTAGTTGACCAACCTCTGATGTGGATGACTTGGACCAGGCTGTGCTTCAAAGGTCAAGTTGACAAGAGGCTGCACGTGGGATGTGAAAGAGAAGATTAAAGCAGTACCTTGAAGGGGCTTGTCCTCTACATTTGATGAAACGGAGTTGCCATCTACTAAGATGAAGAAGACCTGATAGGAGCAGATTTGGAAGGAGAAACCCAGTTGATTTTGGCCTGGTTAGGTTTGAGATGTCTGGTTGGCATCCAGGGGGAGCCGAGAGTTGCGAGAGGTCTAGACTGCAGAGATGCATTCGATAGTCATTGAAATTAATGGTATTAAACCCGGGGAGATGAGTAAGATCTCCTAGAGTGAGAGTCTGCTGAGGAAGAGAAAAGGTCTGAGTGCTGACCCCTGGCATGCTCCAGTGTGTGGAGGTAGAACAGGTTAGGAGACCACACAGCCAAGGAGACGATAAGGAAGGGTCAGAGCAACCCGGAAAGTGATGTCATAGCAACCAAATGAGAGTGTGTCAAGGACAGATTCATCAACACTTACCAAACGCTCCAGAAACATGGTGGGCACGTATACATTTGTGGAGTCAGTGAATCCCTGGGCCCCCACTACTCCATTCTAGTTTCTGTTGAGCCGTAAGACACAAACTTCCTGTTCAGAAGCTTTTAATGAATCCCCTTTGCCTGCAAAATAAAGTCCAGCTCCTTGACCAGGACTTGATATTTTAATCAGGCTGTGAGCCCAACTGCAGCACCTCTTCACGGGGCTCCAATAAGTCCAGCAATTCCACATGTTTATTTCCTCATCCTCTTCAAATTCCTTGATGTTTGAAATGCCATTCTGTCCTTCTTCACCTGTTGAGATCTTAGCAGTCAATTAGGGGCCAATTCAGATGCTCTCTTCTCTCTTAATACTTCCCCACTCCTCCCTCCCACCAGCCCTCCTTGTCACCCATTCTCAAACCCTCGTCGTGGTTCTACAACACCTCCCCCCAACTCTGCATCTGATTCCAGTTGTTGGTTTTAATTCCCTCATGGTATTTTAGACTCCCTGTAAGCAGGAGGAGGACCCTAGAGGAGAGACTAAAAGCACAGAAGATGGTATAAAACAGACATGTTTTTCAGTGCTGGCTCTGCCATTATGGGCTTGTGACTTCACTGAGTAACTGAAAGTCCTGGAGGCTCCATTGTTTTACCTGTAAATTAAGACAAATAAGGTTTTGTGACAATTAAATGAGATAGTCATATTTATTGTCTGCACTTACTGCATTTACTGTGTGTCAGATTACAGCAAGATCTTTTCAGTGTAAATTAACAAACAAGTTTGTTCAAGGAAAAATCATAAAGAGATTGTTGTTTTTATCTCTTAAAGTGTTTATCACTTCCTCTTGCACATACCTCCTCTTAAATTATTTACTTGGAAGGATTAAGCATTAACTTCTATGCCTGAAGTTAATTATAGGTGAATTTCTTTTTTTCATCTTACGATCTTTGTTGAAGCTCTTTTAAATAATTGCCACTTGGTAGTTTATTAACTTGATGAAAGCACATGACTGTCTGATTCTTCCTTTGCCCCCAAATGCCACTTTTCTTTTTAATCAGTGGAGCATCTCTGAGAGGGAGCTGCAGCTAAAGTCAATACTTATAACTTTTTCATTAGACCTTAAAACTTTGCCTTAAAAATTTATGGTAGTGCATCCGGTGGAGGAAGGGAGAGTTACGTGGAGAGCCAGACCTCTCCTTGGTGGCGTCGGGAACCTTCAGCAGTGAGAAGCAGAGCTGTTCTTGCCTGAAAATAACGATTTGCTAGGGAGTTGCCTTGAAAGGCTTGGTTCTGTGACAGGGTAGGGTGTACTGGGGAAATTCTTACCGAGACTTTCCATTGATGTTGTCATGTAGTGTTTACTGAAAACAGCTTTTCATTTCAGAACTGTAGATAACGTTGGGAGTTAGAAAATGGCTCAAACCTTTTTGCCTCTACATTGAATCAACCGAAGAGTACTTTCCCTTGTCAGATTTAGGCTGCATTTGTCTGTCCTTCCTTTGAAAAACGGTTGTATATGCTGGTAATTTGTCTTGTTGTTAAGACAAGTAATAATTACTACTTAATTGCCTTCTTGCTGTTCATAATCTACATAATGTTCCCCTGTAACATGATGTAGACTTTTTCTATTCTGTAAACTCCTCTTGGGCTCTTAACTCACTTACTTGTTAGCTAACAACAAGAAGAGAAGAATGACTTCCATGCCTGGGTCATTTTACTAAGAACATTTAGAGTTTTCTAATCCAGCCATCCTCCAACGTATGATCTTTCCTGTAGTATTTCTCTATCTTGAATTTTACCCATTCCAGTATCTCCACCTTTTGAGGAAACTCATTGCATCATTCAGTGAAATTACCCATCGGAAAGCGTTCTTTTAGCGTAAAACGCTCTGCTCCTTGCAGCCTTACCTGTCCATTCCAGCCCTCGCCTTTGGGTTTTTAAGGAAATAGTCTGATCCCTCTTCCACAAAATCGTCCTTTGACTCTTTGGGTGACAAGAACATGGTTCTGTTGCATAAACCCTGTAGATTCTCAGATAATGTTGGTTATTGATAAATTTTCTCCCTTTGTTTTTCTTTAGCATTAGTTTCAGGAAAAGTTAGAGACAACAAATACAAAAACCCCCACAAAACCCCTTATTTGCAAAATATAAATTGGGGCAGGCTGTAAGAAGAAATGTGGGAATGATCAACAGCTGACTTGGTTAATCTCTGTTGAGTAAATATATGCTTAGGACACTAAAAAAAACTTCATACTTTTTTTTTAAGATTTTATTTATTTAACAGAGAGAATGAGAGAGCACAAGCAGGGGGAGTGGCAGAGGGAGAGGGAGAAGAGGGGCTCCCTGTTCATGGATGCAGGGCTCAATCCCAGGACCCTGAGATCATGACTCGAGCCAAAGCCTCAACCGACCAAATCACCCAGGTGCCCCAAAATCTTTTACTTTTGAGAAGACGGTAATAGTGTTTGTATAATAGTTACGTAGCACAACTACTTGCTTATTCATCACTAATCAATGGATTTGGACTCATGTTGGCCTATGGTGCAAATCTTGCAGATTACTCTGTGAAGGAATGGGGAAAAGGAGAAATATATAAAAGATACTGCCAGGTAAATACTTACTTAGAAGAGGGAGGCAATACTGTCCGTTCACCAGGGAGTAATGAAAAGGACTCCCTGCACTTCCTGTTGAAACAATATTTGGTATGACTGGAAGAGCGTGCTTACCTACAGGAGATCTTCTTGGGTCCTTGGGGCGTAGTAAGATTCTTCTCAAGTTTCCTGATGTTATCTTATTTTTTAGTTATACATTTATATGTAATATTAGATTTCATAAATCTTCTTCTAAGCTTCACAGTCGTATTTATTTTTAAAGAATTGAAGTAGTTAAAATCAACTTTTATTATTCTTTCCTTACCCCTCCTATGAATTCAGGAGCTAGATTCTCCCCTTACCAGAACACTAAGAAAACTTCCTTTTTTGGGTCTAAAATAGCTTAGTCTCTTGGTCAAAGGAATAAGACTAATTAAACCTTAATCTGGAAACCTCCCAGAGCAAGATATAAAGTAATTGACCTCTAGAAATTAAATACTATAGCATTCACATGAATAATCATTGGCAACTGTGATTGCTTTTCTTAGATTTAGGTGAAAGGAATAAATGATGTATGCTTTACTCAAATAATAGCATGGCTTTGATTTTCTGTTATTCTAACATTGCTACTATTTCTAACAACCGCAAAGCAAGGCAGGTTTTAAAAAAAAACAAAAAAGGAAAAAGAAATCACCCTATACATCTCAGAGGCAGCTGAGGTCACTTTTTACTGACCTTCTTTCTGACAAATGAGATGATTGGAAAAAAGGCAATAATTACTGGTGACAATAATGGAAATCTTGTTAAATGGATTTGAAATTGTCTTCTCTACCTGGACAAGGACCTTACAGAGGAAATCCTAGAGGTTAGTCAGCAGGATCTGCAAGTACAGAGTCTTAGGATTAATTGCCTATGATGAACCTTTACTGAAATGTTCTAAATTCCCATTATTCCTTTCAAACAGATGATAGATTGGCAAAATATTATTAATAGTGCTGCCATATCTGCTGAGCATGGCTCTAGAAAAAAAATAGCTTTTTGATATAATCAAGTCAACTTGTTCAGCTACCAACTATTTCAGATTTGGCAGATTCCAAGTTTTCTGGATGCTTGTTTGGATGTGTTTATAAAGCCATTTGTCTTCCTTCTCTCCCCTCGCTGCCCTCCCTCCTTCCTTCTGTTCTTTGTTAAACTCTGAACATACAGCAAAGAGTAAGACAAGTCTTTATGCTCGTGGAGCTGACAATCCAAAGCATTTTGGAAAAGGTGTCCAAAAATACCAATGTTGAATATTAAACAATTTAGAATTATGAGCTTTATTGTTTTTTTTTTTCCTGTTTTGTATGGATTAACTCACATTAATAGATATACACTATTTTGGTGAGCTTCAGTCATTTCATGTTTAATGCTATAAAAGACATAAGCTTTTAGTAAGATTAAATATTCTACTCTTCTCTGTTAGATTCATCTTGACTTTATAACTCACTTGATAATCATTACAAAGTGAATCTAGTTGTTCAAATGGAAAATGGAATTTAGTTTTTTTTTCTTTTTACTTTAGATTTTACTTAAAATATGGGTCACATTTAAATAGAACAGCAGAGTATTTAACATAGATAATCAAAAACAGTAGATTTTAGCCTGTAGTAATTTATCTTTCTTACAGCAAAATTTTGAAGTTTTAGTATGATTAAAAAAAAAAAAAAAGGTTTACTGCTGTCTATTGTGATAAAATATACCTAACATCAAATTTGCCATTCTAACCATTTTTAAGTGTACAGTTGCGGGGTATTAAATATAGTCACACTGTTGTGCAACCATCACGCATCTCCAGAACTTTTTCCTCTTTCCAAACTGAAATCCTATCCGCTAAGCAGTGGCACCTCATTCCCCTTCTTACTGCTTTTGATTTCTTTTCTGTGGGACATAAATAAAAGAATGCCCTTTATCCCTGCCCTCTTGGTAAGTAGTAGGTGCTAACTGAAGACATTCTGCTTACTGCTGGGATGCCATGGGGAAGAAGTACTAACTGCTTGGACTACTTAATTTGCAAAATAGCAGAGAGAAGGGATAGAGAAATAGTAGTTTGTAAAGCCAAATAAAACACTCAGTCACTCACTGGTGCAGTGCACTAGCATGAAATTTGTCGTGATGAGACCTCACTTGGAATCCTGACCCCAACATTTAATCTAGAATGGTATTTAAAAAAAGCTTGCTTTACATACCTCACAGGGATGTTGTAAGGAACCAAGGAGTTAATTATGCCAAAGTATTCTGAAAATCAGAACTGGTATTTCAAATGTTAATTTATATGCTATTAAGCCGGATACCTGGTGTTCTCCTCTTGGGGGGCTCGAACTCATGACCCCAAGAGTAAGAGTCGCATGCTCCTCCGACTGGGCCAGGCCAGGCGCCCCCTAAACTTTAATTTCTATGTCTGTGACGAAGTCCTTTTCAGTGTTTGGAACCCACCACATCTCTGTAGATACGTTGGAGTGATCTGTTGAGACTTTCCTTCACTTCTAATTCAAGATACTATGCAGATGACCGAGACATAAGCTGTTGTTATTTAGATAAACAAGGGGAGTATTGCTTATTTGACCTCTTCCAGACATGTCCTGCAGATGCAATTTAAAAATGCAAATTTTAACTTACTTTTTGTGAAGTCCCAAGAAGATAATCACCTAAAAGAATAATTTTTCTCCTCTTCACCAAATAGTTTGTGCTGTTTTTCAAAATGTGGCTTGAGACAGAGGAATATGCTATTTAAATAAAATTCTTAGAGTCAAGAAAGTGCCAAAGTTAACAACTTTTTAAAGGGGCTATTTTACCAACTCCGTAATTGACGTTCTGTCACTGCTCAGACTTTATTTCATTTCTGCTCAACTCAATATATGGATTTTTATACAAACCATTTACCAAGCACTAGACAATAGCGCCTTTGGCAGATCAAATTTGTACAGGTAGGTTGTTTGTTATCCACAGGAGAGCTTCATTGTATTACTGGGACAGCTTCCCTTAGCAGCCCAGGGTGAGAGTTGGTGACACTTAAAAACTCAAATTATTGATGGGAACATCCCAAGTACTAGAAAGAATTTAAAATTAAACCTTTTAAGCCTGTGCAGTCATTATCACATTAAGCAGGGAGATGGTGATGGGTCATAAATTGGTTTTCCATTTTTTTTTAAATAGGACCTGGCAGAATGTAAATGCAGTCTTCAAAGTTCACTTACTCGTGATAATTTACTTTTTTTTTTTTGCAACATGGGTATGAGGTTAAAACTTTACGCAATCTCTGATCGTTTCTGTTAGACTCCCTTTATTGGAAAATTTTTATTTAGAGTTTATTTTTCTAGTTTCTGTTATGTTTTCCAGAAACCCAGGAATTCCTTCACATTCTAATTTTTCTGTATTGATTTCATGCAACTTTTTGAAATTGTAGAGACTTAAATTGTGACTCACAGTTCATTGTCAGTACTTCTTGAGGTGTAAATTTTAGCGTTAGTACTGTTTTAAAGCCATTCCTAAATTAAAACTTCAATCAGAGCTTAATTTTCGGGGCGCCTGGGTGGCTCAGTCATTAGGCATCTGCCTTCGGCTCAGGTCATGATCCCATAGTCCTGGGGTAGAGCCCCGCATCAGGCTCCCTGCTCCGCGGGAAGCCTGCTTCTCCCTCTCCCACTTCCCCTGCTTGTGTTCCCTCTCTCGCTGTGTCTCTCTCTGTCAAATAAATAAAATCTTTAAAAAAAAAAAAAAAACTTCATTTTCTTCAGACATAGTGTAGATGTGAGTTGAAACTGGTTCAGGCAGTTCTATTAATTTCTTCTGAATCCCTTCGGAAGGAAAGCCTTTGCCATACAAGCTCCAGGCTGTGTGGATCCTTCTAATGTTGCCTGACTTCTGATCTTGAGCCATATTGTTTATAAACTACTTCCAGACAACTCACAAGTTTATCTGAGTCCTCCTTGCTACTCTAGTCATCGCCCCGGTCATTTCTTCTAAGAAATCTGATTAATTACCTAAGAAGTTCGTTTACCTGCCTCAGTTAAATGGGATCCTGGGTTCTCTACCTTTTCAGATGTGTGGTCCTCCTCCATTTCTAGAAACCCCAAATCTTCATTTATTTATTTGCCTATTGAGATCATCTAAAGAGGATTCCCTTAGCGTACCCCTGTTAGACTCTACCTCAAAAGTTCCTCTTCTCTTCCTGTATTCCTTCTCCTAAGGAGTAAATCCTCTTCAGCCATGTCAAGCTCACCTCCTTGTGGTTTTGATTGTATTCTCTCCCAAATTTTCCAGGGTCTCGTTCCATTATTCTTTACCCACCCTCAACCCTCTCTTCATTCCCAGAAGATACTTACTTTCTCAACACCTCCTCATTTCTTTCTACCCATAAACATGTTCATTCTCTCCTTATCCTAAGGAAACCTCCTCCTGACCTGAGATTTTCTCAAGATACTGACCTCTTTTTTATACCAGCTGTATCCACAGAGTAGACTGGGTTCTTCTCTACCACCTGCTGACTCTAATCTTTTTTCTTCTTCCCCTTCTTTCTTCTTCTTTGTTTGTATTGTTGCTTCCATTATTCCATCTAGAACAGTGGCTTTCAACTCTACCTGCATTCTATTATCGTCTGGGCAGTTTTTAAGAACTACGTATGCCTGGGCACCACCTGGACAAATTCTGACTTAATTGGTCAGTGATGAGTATCTCCATTGATAATTAAAAAAAATTTTCCCAGAAGATTCCAATGTGCTGGCAGGGTTGAGAACCACTGGTCCTAATGATGATTATAATAACCTCCTAATTGTTAAATCCAACAGGTTTTCTCCCCAGTATGTATCCTCCTTGACTTACTGCTTCTTTCAAAATAGGTAAAAAACCTTTTCCTCAAGCTCATGGTTGGAACGCTCGCACTGTATTTGTGTCCTGCCTTTCTGACTGCTCATTTTCTCTGTCCTGTTCTGCCTCCTCTTCCTCCTTCCTATTCCTAAAATACTGCTTCAGCACAAATTATTAGCTTAGGTAGGTCTTCTAGTTGATATAATCTAGATCAGTGATCTTATTTCCTTGCCTTACCTTTATATTTATGTAATAGCGCCCTGTACTTTGTACCAAAACCCAGAATCCTCATAGGAAACTGCCTTCTGGACATCTTTCTTTACTTCCATTTACTCTTGGTCCTTATGTCCAAAGAAGAACTTATTATCTTGCTGGAATTTTTTTTTTCTAGCCTCTGTTTTTTCAGCCACCTGTGCCGTAAGCATCATACTCATCTCCAGTTTCATCTTCCTGTTTGTCACTACCAGTTATTATTTAAGTCATATAGATGCTATTTTAGGAATTGTTCCTCATTTTGCTATTCTGATCTTCGCACAGTCGTTAATCTTGTTCTGGCTGCATGTGAACAATGACAGTAGCCCACTTGCCGGTCTTTACCATGCCCTATATATACCATGTGTTACTTTTCAGTCACAGTGCCATTATTTTCTCTGCCCTTTCAAACCTTCTATGGCTCCTTGTTGCCTGGAATTGAATACAATTATCACAAGATTCTAGGCACTTGATAACAGGTCCCTGCCAGCATTTTTGATCCATCCCCTTACTCTTCCACAAGAATCTGTGCTTCAGCTAAACCGGGCTGTGAGTGTTCTCTCATTTCTAAACTTTTTTTTTTTTCTGACATTCCTTTTCTTGTGTAAATGTTCTACCTTATGAAGCTTCTGATTTTTTTTTTTTTTCCTGAATCCTTTAGGAAGGAAGGTTTTTGCCATAAAAGTTCTAGACTGTATAGATCCTTCTCATGCTATTTGATTTCCAAAGTCAGTATGGAGCTAAGTAGCTTCAGGTTTCTGGTTGCTTGGATAGCACTTAACAAGCGTGTTCGTACATTAGAAGGCCACTTGTGGCTGATGGTGATGCATGGCGCATCCTGGGACCTGTCCGGCAAATTGCTTTCTCCCTCCCCTTACATAAGGTAAAGATGAGGTTTTTCACTTTCTCTTCAGAGACAGCTCCCGTGTTTCCTGGGGCTAGAGTCTGTCTTCCCTGCCTGGACCTTTTCATGAACACCGTCTAGCTTTTGAGTTCAGTGACGAAAAAAGGACCAATATCCTTTTAGATTCTTTTAACTTTGCCTGCTTTCTGGTGCCCCTCAATTATTAAACCCAAATTGTCTCCTGCTGTCTTGAAAGAAATGAGATTTCTCAGCAGTAGCAAACAACAATGTCAATCTATTTGAGACTGTTAATGACTCATTTATAATGCTGGCAGACACATGAAGGCTGGAAAAATTAAATGTACAGCCTCATTACCTTTGTGGTTAGCATTGCTGGGAAGCAGCTTAGTGTAACATTTTAAAAGACAAAAATTCTTTTAGCAGAATGAGTTTTATACTTGAAGGTGTGGATAATGGAATGACAAACTGATAACTTCTTGATATTTGAGCTTCCTGCCATAAAGCCTTCTTTAGAGATTAACTAGGAGACTCTGCATGTCTGCAAAAGCTGAGCTGTTCCAGTCGTCATGACCTGTTTGCGCAAATAATTTTGGAAATGTATTTTTGGTGTTTTGAAAACATCACGTTCAAAGAACATGACTTAAATTCTTTTTTTTTTTAATTAGGAAGTTATCTTTTTTTTTGAAGAAGAGTAATTGACATATAATAACCTTTATTTGGCTTCAGGTGTACATCATAGTGATTCAGTATAAAATCTTTTTGCAAATAGTAGTCATTAGAAATTGTCTCAACTATTAGTTTCTTCCGATTTGAAGATAATGTTACCGACATGTCCAGGGATGCTGCACATGGGCTACCGTATCAACCAGCATGTCTGTGAGCTCTCTTCCAACTCCCAAGTTATGTTGTTACTTTCGCTCCATTTGAATTCTTCCCCAGGAACTGAGATGAACATGCTCTAGGTTTCCTTAATATATGTAGAAATTGTGATAAAATAGATGGCTTGTTTTGAAAGTTTATAGCTGTGGAAGAGAATGAAACTAGCTGGCCCAAATGGAGACTGAAATAAAACCTGAGATCCAAAAGTGCAATCTAAACTATAAAGTGTAATATGAATGCAAATTATGTGTGGTGGCCTGAAACCGGATATTCCTCCCTCTACAGTCTTTTAAGAACACCCACCATAGTGTAAGACTATGCTTTTTCTAACAGAGCAACAAAAGACATTTTGTGAAAGGACAACATTGAACTTCATGACGTCAAGCTATCTTATCTTTTTCACAATGAATGTGTACTTTTAATTTATCAGAACTCTTTTACAGTCTTCATTATTTTGAATCTGCATTGTTTCCTTGAATAACAACAAGTTCTATACATCTATACATCTTCTACCCATTGTTTATAATACTTTTTTTTTTCCTTAAAGTAGGCTCCACGCCCAGTGTGGAGCACAGTGCGGGGCTTAAACTCATGACCCTGAGATCAAGACCTGAGCTGAGATCAAGAGTCAGACGCTTAGCCGACTGAGCCCCCTGGGCGCCCCTGTTTCTAATACTTTCTCAGATTTGTTCTGAAATGACCTTTAAGCTTCAGGATAGACTCCCCCCATTTTGTTGTAGAGTTAAGCCATTTGGTGAATGGGTCTCCGTGTCATTTTTGTAGATCTTTTCAGTGAAAAAAAAGCTGCGTCTGTATCTGTTTTCAACTTTGTGTTGCCAGATTAAAAAGCCAGCTGACTATTAAAATTAACAGGGCTTGATTGAGTACTTGCTGTTTGTAAAGAATTAGAAATGGAAGATATGGTATGTGGCATCAAGAGGCTTATACCAGTTGACATTTAAATACCACAAAGTATTGATTCACAAAAACCATGACTGTATGCCTATTACTCTGAAGTATCTGGAAGTGTCATGAAGAGGTTATGGACCTGGCCTCAGGAAGCTTACATTCTGATCAGAGAAAACTGGTTATACCTAGATAGTTTGGTTAGGGAATGTGAGTGGGGGCATTGAGATAAGACAGAAGCATTATATGTTGAGTAATTGAGTATTATAAGCAGCATCTCAATTTCTAAACATTTTGTATAAATTTTAAAAGTTGTAGCATGCGAGTAGGAATACAAGAGTGGGTGCAGTGCCTTGTCCTGCCACTTTCCTCTTAGGTGATCCTAGGAAAGTTATTTCTCTCTTGTCTTAGTTTCCTCATTAGTGTAAGAGAGGAACTCAGAGAGTCTTCCCTATAAGTTGTTGAGGTAAAATGTTACATCTAAAACTCATGAAGCAAGCTAATACTTTCAGTGGGTTTTTTTTTTTTTTTAAGATTTATTTATTTATCTGAGAGAGAGAGCGAGCCAAGGATGGGCAGAGGGAGAGAGAGAGAATCCCAGGTTCCCTGCTGAGCGTGGAGCCCATTGTGGGGCTCAGTCTCACGAACCTGAGATAATGACCTGAGTCAAAATCAAGAGTCAGATGCTCAACCGACTGGGCCACCCAGGTACCCTACTTCCAGTGTACTTTCATTGTGGAACCATATCTGTGAATATTTACCATAATAATGATTAACGTGCTTTAGAAGACTCCTATTCTTTAACCCTTTTGACCAATAATAGATGCAGCGATTACCCTCCCCGATACAGAGATCTGTATATTTAACATTCTCTTTGTTACTTTCATTTTATAATTTGCTCTAATACATGTGTTTTGAAAAGTCAAAAATTCAACTACAGCAATGGCAAAGTTTTCTACAACGACAGGAGAATAAGAAGTTTTGAAAGCAAAATTTAGATAATTAAAGCTTAGCTTTTAATGCTAAAACTTAGTTTTGAGCCTTTTCAAATGGAAATCTCTCTTAAATGTGTAGGAATTTTTCTTGCCTCTTTAAGAAGGCTATCCATTTCTTGATGATTCACACATCTGTCAGTTACTGCAGTATAGGAACTTTAAAAACTCACTTTTGATCATTTCTTTTCAAAATAAAGATTTTTATGGGCAGTATGCCATGGAATGATATTCCAACAAATTAGTTATGGTATTATAGACTGGTGTTCAGGGGCACCTGGGTGGTTCAGTTGGTTCAGTGTCTGATTCTTGATTTCCGCTCAGGTCATGATCTTGGGGTCGTGAGATCAAGCCCTGTGCTTTGGGCTCTGTACGCTCAGCAAGGAGTCTGCTTGGGATTCTCTCTCACCCTTTGTGCACACCCCCTCACACACACACACACACACACACACACACACACACTGCACTCTCTCAAATAAATAAATCTTTTTAAAAACTGGTGTTCAATTAGAAAAGCAGAAGCACATGCAGGTTTGTGTGTATATAATATAAAAACTCATAATAAAAAATTCATTACAGGGGACTTGGCCTTATGCAGTCATGGACTCTGGTTAAACTGTTTCTTCACAGCTTATGTAGCACCTCGGGGAGGGATAGCGATGAGGGAGAGCAAGCACAAGCTAGAACCCATGAGAATGGGCTGGAACTCGCGTCACTTCTCACTGTCTCCGACCCTGATGATAGGAGTGTCCTACAGGAGGTGTTGACCCCCTCATCACTGAGCAAAAACATACCAGGCATAGGAGTCCAAGGTGCTCCAGGAGAATCAGGGAAAGGTGAGCAGCCCCAGGCCAAGGATTTGAACCAGCAACAGCATTAAGATGCCAGCCTCTTGAGTCCATAGAACACAGTGGTTCCTGGTTCACTTCCATCCTTCACATCTCAAGCAAGAATGTCTTTTGTAACCCAGCCAGCTGGGAACACCCAGGGAAGAGAATTCAAGGAAATGGAGTTTAGCTTGGCCAAGTACACCCATTACAAAGCTACCATAATAACAAATTAGTCTTCTGAATAACTTCTTTATCATCTTAAAAGGGTACTATTCTACAAGTCAAAGCTTTTCCCAACCTTTTCATAATATCTGGATGACAAAATTCCAGGTATAGCCATTTTGTAGAATTGCATCATTAATGTTACCTTGGGGCTGAGAGTCCTATATAGTGGCTCAATGTATTTGAAGGTATAGGGTTCCAATGTAGCAAAATGGAGAGTAAATAAATAAGAATATTAGGGGAAATTCCTTTGAAAAGTTTCAACATCAATTTATGAGATCAATTCTATAATAATACTTCATATTATAATGTAATTTGATTCAGTGAATTAACTTTGGTGAGCAGAAAGATACAACAAGCATGTTAATAGGCAGTCATCCTTGCTACCTTCATATACCTATATGAAATGAAATTCCACTGAGTGTACAAAAAAAAGTTTGAACTTGGCAGAAGGAATTGATGTGCATTAGCTTATACCCTGAAAGCAACAGGTAAGCTTAGGACGTTTTGAAAACCCAAGACTATGAAATTTGCAATTATCTGCTCATTTTATATGTGAGATCCTCCGTGGATATTAGCGTGTGCATTAATAATAATCCCTGTGCATTATTACCTGCTGGAATAGTAGTTAACATGCACCATAAATGCAGTTGCTTCATCAACCTAGTGACACTGCTTAACATAGTCTCTGGTTAAAAACAACAAAAAAGTTCTCTGGAGACATTCCAACCGTGGGGAAGCTTCATCGGTCATCTTTCTTCAGATAGATTCTAGCCTTCTTGTCCATAATGACAATATAAAACGCTTCAGAAACACACATCTCAGCAAATTGATGTCCCTCGAGACAGTTATTTGCCCTTTCAATTAACACTATTTGGAGAGGGTGGTACTTTGTGAGAATAGAAGTCTCCTTCCTCACCCCCCCCCGACAGTAATAATGATGATCTCTCACATTGTCTGCAGAGATCTTTATATGTCACTTCACATGATCTTCCAGGAATGATGGTCCTGTGAGATCATAGGCATAGGTTACCATGGCATGATGCCCCTCTTAGCTGAGTGGGGCGATATTAGCATCCGAATTAAGGAAAGTAAGACAGAGAGTGGGTTTCAAGCAACTTGCTTAACCTGTTGATTGCCTACCCCCCCCCCCGTACCCTCCCCCCTCATCTTCCTAGCTGTCAGGTAGTAATTTTATTCTGGTGACTCTCTCTGCAAGGCGATGTGCTCAGGGAAGGGTCCTTTCTCCCTTAGGGTGCAACATGATTTGCCTAGACCAGTCATGCTAATGCTGTTTCTTTTGCCAAAAATGGTCAAGGCCACAAATACACAATACAGTTCTGGTCAGCAAGTCTGGAGAAGGTCTACTGAGGCATTTTGGGGTAAGGTGTTCTCTGAGTGAAAGATAATACAAAGAAATAGGCCTGTTTGTTTCTCTCAGCAATGTCAAAGGTACATGAGTTACCTGCACCTGTGGCAGCCATTTTGCAAGCAAAAAAGGGACAAGCTTCTGATGTTCACGGAATAGAAAAATGGAAAGACCCTGAGTCCTGGATGATATTGTAGTGTTGCTGAGTTAACCAGTTCTGAAACTGCCTTGCCTTTGGAATTCTTGTCGTGAATGCTGCTGCGTATCACTGTTGTTTAAGCTACTTGTGAATCTGGTGGTTTGGCACTCAGAAATTATTCCAAGCTCGTTGCCTTCCATGACTATGTATCCTGGTGTCCCTTGCATCAGAATTTAGGTGATGAAGTAGGTTCTTCCTACAAGATGCATTCATGTGATATTTGTAACGGGGAACTGAGGTGAAGGCTGTTTTCTTATGGTTTGGCTGTTTTCTGGAAGCAAGTATGGAGGTGTTGGCATTTTTGCAACAATATTAAAAGTCACTGACTAGTTTCAGGACTACCCAGAGGTCATTGTATTCTAATCCCTCCCTTTCCTGTTAGCGACAGGTGTCATAGTTCTTCTGGTGAGTCAGTTCTTTAGTGTTATTTTGGAATCATTCCTGGAAATGCAGCTTCGACCCAACTCCACCAGCTCTTAATATGATACTGTAAGCACCAAATTTCTTATGTTAAATCTCTGCTTAAAATAACTAGAGTGGTTCCTCTTTCTTAGAATGAAACTGTTTATGACCTTTAGTCAGTTTCCTATTATTTGTAGCTGAAACAATCCTGGTTGAAACAGTCACATACATGGTAAATAGCAGAGCTCAGATTTCAATTCAAGTCCCGTGACGGCAAATCCTTCCTTAGGTTCTTTCCCTTTTACCACGTCTAGGATGTCAGTAAGAGCTGTAGTTCAATTTCTGAAAGATTACCCTGTTTTTCTATTTTTTTTTTCTCCCTTTCCCTTTGTCTCCTACGGTTGCCTCCCAGCAAGTTATCTCTGTCTCTCTTCCCACCTTTGTCTTTTAAACACAGATTATGTACTTTTATGGTTATGCACTATTGTATAGATCATAGTATGACTGTTTATCAGTACCTTCCAATGAATTGTTTGCCATTTGCTAATCTGGATTGATGATATGTTTATGTCTGTTACTAGCTGATTACAATGATGCCTCAGGGACTGACGAAGTTATTTTAACAGAAATCCATTTGCCCTTTCACTAACTGCCCCCCAAAGTCTTGCAGACTTGTCATTTTATAGTTGATGTACCTTTGTTGTCATCAGAATACATTTTATAGGTTCTAAACTGTTTCTGCTACTTCTGCTCCCGCTGCTCAGTGCACCATTTCTGCTGAATACCAGTTTTTAAGCACTTCTATAGTCTAACGATTCCTGCATTCATTTTCCCCCCTTCGTATCCATTGGCTTCCTTCTCCTATCACTATCCCCCATGCTTCTTGGGTTTTGCACCACCGTCTTGGTTTTTATGACTCTTGCCAGTCCTTAAGAATGCTTCTTTCTTTCTGGGCTGTGTAATAGAATTTGCAACCAGGGTTTATGCTTTGAGAATTCCTCCTTTCAGGTACTTGTGATTACTTTTAGCATTGCTAACTGCTCTTGCTTGATTTTCTCTTAGAGTTGCTTTAAGGGATAAAATAAAACTAAATGCAATGTGATACCCAGGTTTGCCAAGGTTTTCTTGGCTCCTAGAAAACTGATTTCCACAGAACATTACTAAATTGTGTCTGCTTATAGTGAGGTGCACCTTGATAGCAAGTTAAGACTCTCAACCTACAACATATCGTTAACGTTCTCGAAAATGTAGATACGTGAGAAATAGAAAAGTTGAAAGTCCCTTAGAAATAATTATTTTTCAAATGAGTTTTATATTTTACAGCAAGAAAACTTCACTTTTCTCCCTGACGAAAGAATCAGGAACTGTTAAAAGCATTTGTCAATGATACATTAGTATTCAGGGCCGCTCACCCAGTATTGCTTAGTTATTTTCCAGTTGAAACTTTAAATACAACAGCATTTAAAAGGCAGCACGTGCAGCTCAAAAGGATGTCACCTTCATTCCTGGGTTGCTCATCCCCCTGGAGTTGTTGACCTGGGAGGTCTAATAGAATGTGTGCTGAAAAATAAGGGAAACCTATTTTAACATCAAAAGAGGAACAAAGAAAAGGGGGTTGTTTTTCTTTTTCCCAGCTGCCCCCTGGTGGCCAAGGCACACCAGACAGCAAAGGCATTTAACAAAGATTCTTGCTGTGTGATGCTGCTGGTGATTCTTAAGAGGGTCTCAAACTAAAGTCTGTGCTGTACATGTGTGCTTCCGAAAAAGGAAGAACAGAACATCGGGTCTCCTAATTACATTTCGCTTCCCAACGGCATCTGTTCTTATCATAGCGGGACCAGGCTCTACCAGCTCAGTCAATACTTGTATATTAACAAGAGACAATCGATGGAAAAATTAAAAAGGAAAGTCAAGGTAATTAGGCTAAAGCTGTTGCTTATGAGTTTTCAATAATTACTTTAGCTTCCTCTTGTTTTCCCATCTCCAGAAAAATAGGGCCTGATTGAAGGACTGGGTCGTGTTTGACTGAGGACATGTCAGAATTATACAAAGCCAGGCAGGAAATAAAATTAAGCTGTATTTGTTTTAGAGCAGTCAAAGGGGCTTTGCATGATGGCGTGGGAAGAATAGGCGTTGATTTCAGTGTCCCCATCAGCAGCTGCGCCATTGTCGGTACCTGTGTCCCGCCATCAGTGTTTGTACCACTGGCAGAAGCCCTCTCTGGAGCGCTGTGACATGTCATGTATCAAAGCTCCAGAGGAAGACAGTGGATAGATTTTTCCCAGAAAGGGGATCTTTTTGGAAATTAGATGTCATCCTTAAAAAAAAAAAAAAAAAAAAAAAAAAAAAACATGAAATAATTCAAAATCTCATGGCTGGTGTGGACCATGCTTGGGATCTTGTTCTTTGTGGCCGTAATTGACAGGGATTACCGTCCATTTATTGGGCTTCACAAGTGAAGTAGCCTCATCTTTGGTTTGGAGCTACTTTGACATTTTTGTGCCCTGGTGCTGCAAGTCCTAAATAAATCAGACCTTTCCTGTTGCTGCTTGCTGCAAATGAGGTTGGTATGTCTTCCTCTTAGGGGAAGGGGAAAATAAAAGACAGAGAGGAATCCTTAGTTTGGGAGAGGTAAATCTAGGGAGAAAAGCTAGGTTCGTGAGAGAGATATTTCATGTTTTATGTCCATTTACAGTCTTCATTTGCACTATTTCTGTCAGCTCCAAGCACTTTATAAACTTTACAACCAAATTATGTACCAACATCATTTCATTCACTGCTGATATGTAGCTGTTAAACATCTGCCAGGTACATATTTCCTAGAGGCCAAAAAAAATGGAGAAGAGAATTAGATCTTGTTAAATATACACAGAAAATGTAGATATGCGGAAATATAATAGGAAGCTGTTTATCAAACACCTTCTATGTATGAAGCATTATGGAAGGTTACCTAGATACAGGAAATCATAAACTCTCTGCCCCCGCTCCAAGTTCGTAGAACAGAAGTGACTGATGGGTCCAGGATTTGAATCCAGGACAGTCTTATTTCAAAGCACAAGCTCTTAACTCTTTTATTACATTTTAATCTTTACTTGAGGCTTAATAAAAAGACTTTCTAGGGGAATAGGAAATGTTTGAAGTGCGTGGTCTTGACTCAGTGAACTCAGATCTAATTGATGATAGTGATGCTACGGTGTGGGGATGGGGACTAGTGAATAAAATACACATGCAGAGGCATTGGAAAGTGAGATGAGGAGACACAGATGGAACTAGAGCTCTGGTGAGACTTGTGTTCTTTAGCTTTAATATAACAAATGGTCTTATATTATTCCCCCACTGGTTTGTCTCGCGTACGGGAATCCCTTCTATATGTAGAACTTCCAGCAAGTAAGACCACTCCTGATCGGTGATTGGGGTCTGGCATTTTTGTGAGATTGTGTCTAGGCCCCCAGAAAATTCCAAGTACCCTTTAGATTCGCTGAGGCCAACGCATTGCAAATGCAGCTAAGCCTGGACACATCTGGTGGCTGAATTCTTTGCTGCTTATTACCCATGATCCCAAATGTTTGGAAGGTTCTAGCTGATGCTTTCATGGTGAAAATAGTACATAATAAGCATTTGTTCCTTTACTTAAAAAAAAGTTATTCTAAATACATAATCACTTCTGGATTAGATATGTTTAGAAATTTGCCAAGGGGATAATTTATGAAAGCTCATTTTTCCTCTTCTCCCTAGACCCATTTTATTTAGAAATTGCAAAGGAAGCTTTTTTTCTGCTTCTGTGCTTTTTATTAAAAAAAAAAATGTGTTTGTTGCTTCCATGCCACTCCATATGTTCTGTCTTTGTTGTTTTCATTTTTATCTTATAAAAAGTTTTTGTACCAAGTACTGAATAAGAGTGATGGAATATTATGCAACCATTAAGGCAGTAATAGTTTAGTTTTGTGACAAGAGCTTCAATGCAAGTCCAACCACCTGGTTTGACTCTTAGCTTTGCTCTAAGTTAACTCTATAATCTTCAGTAAGTTACTTAAACTTTATAGTTTTTTTAATCTATAAAATGAGAATAATAGAAATACCTATCTTAGAGGCTTGTTATGAAGATTAAAGGAGCTGACATAGAAAGTGTCTTATACACAGTGCTCTGTTAAGTGTTAGCATATTTAACAATGAAAACGGTTTTTACACTTCTGTTCATTAGTAATGTATTTCAGTATAGAAAATGTTCAAGAGAGAACTTTAAATGAAAGATACTGTATATAAAGTGAAATAGGATTACAACTATGAAAACAAGCACTTAAACAATTTTAAAAGGCCTGTGATAAAATAGACCAAAATATCCATTGTGGTTTGTTTTAGAACCATTGCCTCCTATTAATTTTTAGCTGTTGTTTTTAGAATTTTTGGGGGAGGTGGGGAGCTGGTAAATTTGAGGTACTTATCACAGTACACAGTTGTTTTATTGATCTGTTTACTTGATTTTTAATTGTCTCTCCCTCTAGAATGGAAGTTTTCTGAGAAAGAACTCATGGTGGTCTTTTTCACCATTGTATATTTTGCATCTAGTGCCTGCCAGAGGGTATCCCTTCAATAAATGTTTGTTGAATGAATATATTTATTTCTCTTACTGTTCTGGAAGTGTTTTCCGGTTATGCTAATAGAAAATTTCTGTTATACTAGGGTGGCAAAAGCTATTTTAAAAACATTATCTCAGCCTTCCCAAAGGCATACCATTGCTCTACAATTCATGGTGAGGTAGCAAATACTAAGAAAATGTTTTTTACATTACATGTTGCCTTGGTTTTTTTGAAGTGACCGTTCCAACTCACAGCCTTTATTGGTTTTATTTTTTTTCTTTAGCTTTTTAATCCATCTAGAAAAATCCTACATGGGTTGATTTCCACAGTTTGGTTTTAAACATACTAAAGCTCTTCTTTTTTAGTGAGGATAATTGGCAGTTCCGAGTTACGTAGAGAGCTTCATTTGTTTTTGCTAGTTATGTATTACCGTAAAGCCTTATTGTAAGTGAAGAAGTATTCCAGTTTTTAAATTCAAAATATTGTACCCAGGCTAATTTAGGCGTGGATTCCTTCAGTGGTTTATTCAGCGTTAATTTTCTCAATGCCAGAGTCACTGGTATGTTTTTCACCCACTGAGCCCTGGTGCATCTCTGCCTAAGGCTGAGTTACATGTGCATGTGCGAGTGGGAGGAGGTACTTGTTTCTGTGCCAGAGATTTTGCTTTGCAGTAAAAGTAGGCCTTGCGTTCAGGGTTGAGATTCATAAGGTTCTCTGATAGCTCTATAATTCAGTGCTCATTTTTGAAGAAGAAACTTCAGCAAGAGGACTGTAATGATACACACAGGGTCAATTCAAACAGAATGCAGAAACCTTTTCATCTGTTGCTAAAAAATTTCACAGTTGCTGAGATGCAGCCCATCTTTCCCATGATTCCTTATTCATCTGCCAGACTGACAGCAGTTCATCTACCGTGGTTCTTAGAAGTCAGCCTGGAATTTTCTCTTTTCTAAAGAGGGGCTCAATGAAGTACTTCGGAGAGAGCCAAAACAAAGGAGCCAGAGAGGAGGAGAGAAGAAAATAGGTTGAGGGAGTCTGAGGTTCAGAAGAAGGTGGTTACCCTGGTACAGCCACACCAGGGGAAAGGGATGTCAAGACAAAAGATACGTTCTTTCAAGCAGCACTTAGGAAAGCATCTACATCATCCGTGGTAGAAGTGACATAAATTAGATGCATGGAGTGAATTGTGGAAAAGCATTTTGTCACTCTGAAGGTCTTCTTTTTGTTGAGTCCTTAAGTCAGGTCAACCCCAACTTGCTAATAATTCCGTTTCCTGAAATTCTATTATTGCTGTAAATTAAGACCTGTTATTTTTTTGTTTACATAATATTGGAATGTGTTGCAATGTACACAGGCAGAGCACTTACTATAGAATGTAACATAAGTCTAGAATAAAGCAGCTACATAGAATAAATACTGTGTACTTAGTAGAAAGAATAAATGGTAAGTAACTCCTGCTGACTTTTATCCTAAACCAGGATACTGATTGAGGATAATCTGAGAAGTATAAAAAGTTGCAAAGGGAGCCTCTTCATTTCTAGATGGTGGTTCTCTGTTGGCTTGGTTCACTTTACCTGGATGCTGTTCTTCCTCCCATCCCTGAAGACCACCATGCGTAACACAGTGATATAAAAAAGTTGATGTTTGTCCCAGGAAAGTGCAAAAGCATCATGTTCTGATTGCACATTTCAGTGGCAAATTCTTCATGTTTTCCTTGAGCCCTTCTTCCATATTTCTTCCAAGTATCATTTAAATCCAACTTTTCTTTGAAGAATTTCCCCTAGTCTATTCTGTCAGTGTAAAAGATTCTGTATTTTGCAGATAAAAGGCAAGATATTTAAGATATTTAATAATTTGTGAATTGGTTTTGAAGTTCACATACATTGAAATGTCTGTTGATAAAGTGATAATGATGTATCTTTTGACCTTTATGTGTTGAATTGCTCTGCTCAAAAATAAAGGTGGTTTGAGCAATTTGACCCCTCACTGAGCATGCAGCCTATCTGTGTTAGCCTCTTTATTGCTCCTCTCTACCCACAACTCAACGTAACTGTTCCTATTCTGAGGCAGTGTTTAAAATCTGTATGACTTGGGGCTCCTGGGTGGCTCAGTTGGTTAAGCGACTGCCTTCGGCTCAGGTCATGATCCTGGGGTCCCGGGATCGAGTCCCACATCGGGCTCCCTGCTCAGCAGGGAGTCTGCTTCTCCCTCTGACCCTCCCCCCTCTCATGCTCTCTCTATCTCATTCTCTCTCTCAAATAAATAAATAAAATCCTTAAAAAAAAAAAAAATCTGTATGACTCAGCAAGAGAAACCAGCAACCAGGGAGAGAATTTATTATTTTCTCGCCTATCAGCCATCACCACATAATTGCAACATCTACATCCTGATTGAAATTTTAGTCTTTTAGATTTAGAATTGCTCGTTAACTTTTTGCTCCGTGCTCTCACAGGGAAAAAGAAGAATCCACGCTCAGAGGCTAGGAGACCAGTAGCTTTTCTCTTCCTAGGGGTATTTCCCTTAAACCTTCTTTTTGTGCTAGGCCAACCCCATTATCTGCAGGTCTGGGAACTGCTGGTGTAGTATGAGCTGAGGCACTGCAAAGCCTGTGTCGCTCCAAAATATTTCTTGTTAGAGTGCGCCTGGCTGGCCCAGTCGGTAGAGCATGCAACTCTTGATCTCAGGGCCTTGGGCGTAGAGATTACTTATAAAAAATATTTAAAAACCAAGAAAATAGACAAAATACTTTTTACTAACCAATTATTAAGCTAACATCTTTATACCTGGCCTTAGATGTCTACCAGCAGAATTAATACTTTGGATTAGTCAATCAATTGGAGGATATTTTCTTCAGAAGGTTACTTGTTTAAAATTACGTGTTTTGAAGGAAGACCTTAGATCGATCCCAGAGGTCTACAGTGACTCTTCTTCACGAATACATTTTATGTGTAAACTAGGACAAGCTTCAAGAGACGGAATGTGAAGCCTACCAATGAATGCACCCCTGTGATGGGAGAAACCACGTGATTGGGAAGTCCCAAGCGGAAAGCCCCAGACTGGGAAGTCACTTCATAGTTTCACTGGGGGGGGTCCCCAAGGTCACTGCTATGTTTGGAGATTCACTAGAAGGACTCAGCGTATAGTTGTAACCATGGCTAAGATTTATTACAGTGATGTAGTAACTAAGGATATACATTTGGCTGATAAGGCGGGCGGAAAAGCACAGGTAAGGTCTGTAGGAATTCACGTACTGGTTCCCTTATGCTCTCTCCCTCCCATGTGGAGGAAGGGGTCACACACAGTACACCCCCTCTCCTAGAAACAAAAAAATGCAACAATGTGTCTGTCTGAGAGATTCAGCACCCAAGGTCAGGGACTGGTCGCTTGGTCACATAGGCGTCCTCTGCCTAGCATATACCGAAATTTCAGACTCCAGGAAGGAAAGCCCAGTGTTTGGCATAAACCACATTGTTTGTACAACAAATAATGTAGGCACAGTAAACCACCCTTGTTAGTTAGAGAAAGGTGAGAACACTTTACAAATATTAGCCAAGGGCCAACTTTGCAAGCAGGCCCTTCTTAAGATAGCAGCCTCAGGCTTACTGTGTTAGCCGTTTTCCTCACAAGGGTACTAAGCTTCAGTGTTTTTGCTAGACAGCTAATGGGGAACATGACGTATAGGCTCCAGAGCCAGGACGGTTGGCTTTAGGTATGATCTCTGTTCTCATAGATAAGAAACACTTCCATCTTTATATCAGCAAAGATGATTTATTGTGGTCGTAATTTGGGGGATCTTCATTACTTGGAAATTAAAATCAGAAGAGTCTAGTGTCATGCTCTTCTTTCTTTTAGGAATCCCTGCCCTAGCTGATAGACTTCAGTGAAGTCCAAAGAGGTGGTGAAAAGGAGAGAGATTTCCTCCAGATGACCTGCTTTATAATTTTATCCCTGCCTCTGGATCCTGATGAATGGGAGCCTGTATTAAAAGGCTTTATGTATTAATCAGACTGAAGAATTCTAAAAATGTGAATTAATTGTTTTGAGTTCTGTTCAGTCTATGCCGTAAGTGGTTCTGATGTGGTCAGACTTCAGAGGGATAATATTATGTCTAAAATACCCTATTTTAAGCACCGAGCAGGATCCGGGGTGCACTAGTATTTTAACATCAAATCAGTGGTAGATTCTTTTTCCTCACTAATTTACTCCCCTTTTTACACCACCTTGAGGTTCAGTATAAGAAGAAGAATCCTAGTTACTTATGGAACATACCTTTGCCCTTCTTTGTTGCCTTTCCTACAGGTTAGCTGGCTTTTTCTGGGCCACTGGATTTTGTTGCCATGAAAACTAAACGTATATGCCTCTGAGACCAAAATGAGATCTCTGGAAATTTATCTGAAGTGAAGGAAAGCTACGAGGCCTAATGCTAGGATTTTCTGCTCATCTGCGGAGAAAGGAGTGTGCATTAGAATTATCTGGGGATTCAGATCACATGGGCTTCTGTTTCTCTACTGCGTCTGCCTCCCATTGTCCCCAAGAGTAGGGATTCTGTATGCTTTCTTAAGTGAGCCATGGTTATTAACATTAGTGGAAATTTGTATTTCAAGCATATTTAGATGCCAATATATTTAAGAATCATTGGCTTGGGGCCTGGGTGGGTCAGTGGGTTAAGCATCCAACTCTTGATTTTGGCTTAGCTCATGATATTGGTGTTCTGGGATCGAGCCCCACATTGGGCTCCGCACTCATCAGGGAGTCTGCTTGAGGATTCTCTCTCTCCCTCTCCTTCTGCCCCTCTCCCTGCTTGCATGCTCTCTCACTTGCTAAATAAATAAATAAATAAATAAATAAATAAATAAATAAATAAATAAATAAAATCGTAAAAGAATCATTGGCTTAAAACACTTTTTCCAGTGTGTCCATTGAATTCCAGTTTCTCATTTTGGCTTTATATGTGCCTCCCTAGATGGAGATTCGGAGTACCATTGGTAGCTCACTGGTTTCTTCTGGAATGAATATACCTAGAAAGGAGAAATGCCTATGGTGCATCATTCTGTGGGGAGACCAGTTTTAAAGTGAGATAGTGTGGGACATGAGAGATGAGTAGCTGATGTGTGAGGGAATTATAGACTTATTTTGAGCTTTTTCAGTGGAAAGACTTGAGAAAACCAATTTTTGGAAAATGCAAAGATTCTTGAAATGCAAGTCAAACTACCTGGAGAAGTCATTTGTATTTTATATCCACACATGCGGATTGGCATGGAGGAGGACCACCAAAGAGAAAGCAATTGATCTCCTGACTGGTTTACTGAATCCTTTGAGTTTCTTGTTTCCATTGAAGACCATTAAAATATTTGGAAGGCCAGTGTATTTGATGGTCACAAAAGCACGTTTAATTGCTTGCATAAAGTTGGATCCTGTCTTTTTCCTTTCCCAACAAAGTGACATTTATTAACATTTCTCTGGTAGTTATTTGTAATTGCACTAGTGTTCACCAGTCCCAAATGTTACAATTAAATCATTTGAGATTCCAGTCACATTTTAAAGCAGATGTAACAAATTACAGCTCAAGACTTCAGCTTGAAATCTAGAGTTCCAATTAGTCAAATATCTGGGGTGGGAAGGGTTAGTAAGGGAAAGACCCAAGAAAACACACTGCCCAAAATAGTTTGAAATTTCCTTGCTGCTTTGCCTCCACCCAAATTTGATTTGTCAGCATGTAAGAGGGTGTTACATCTTCTAAGAAACTGCTTGGTTTCCATTTCATTCAAATATAATTGGTTTTCATGGGCTGAATTGAAGCAGGAAAGCAAAAGTTAGGTGGGTGACGTAAGTGAGTAAACTCCATATATAGCAGCATCTCGGTTTGAGTGCTTGTTAGGCTTTGTTCTTTGTTTCCATCAAAACCACAGTTTTATGGACAGCTCTTTTTGTCGTACTGGCTTTTGCGTGTTGGCTTAAAATGCAGGTGTGATGTCTAATTTTCTATTTTAACTAGTTTCAGGAGCCCCTGAAACTACCCTCTTACTTACCACTCCTTTAATTTGGAATAGCTACTCTATGATAGCTGCTGAGTTGTTGAATTTATTTTCTTTAGGACCAGCGTTTAAAATCTCTTTTGCCAGTTACTCTTCCTTTTCCCGGGGACTCACTTACGTCTCTGCAACACTTATGAATTTGGTTTTCCCCACTGCTTGCTCTTACTGTGCTGCAGTCGAAAGGAAGCTGTGGAATTAAGAGGCAAGAGCAAGGGTGGGAGAGTCTGAGTAGCTCTGGGTTCATGACTGGCTTTGCTGTTCACAGTCTCTCTGAGTGTGGTCCGGTCAGCTCACTTTGCAGAGTGGGGGTATTCTCATCATAGAATGGGATTAATGGCACCCATCTTTCTGGAATGTTTGTTTTTTTATTTGTTCATTTTTTGGTGTGTGCATTCTTTTGTTCCTTCAGAGTATGTGTGGAGCACTTACCCTGTGTCCAGCTCTGTGCCAACAGATGGACACGGTCTATGCTCTTATGATGCCTACAGTATAGTGGGAAAAGTGGACATTAAAACAAGTAGTTACAAGTACGATCACTGTTGAAGAGCAAAAAAGAGTGCGCACAGAAGGCCATTGGAGCATTTCAGGGGAGAAACAGAGAAAAGCTGCCATGGTTCATTTGGGCTGCTATAACAAAATATCATAGATAAGTGGCTGAAACAACAGACTTTTATTCCTCACCGTTCTGGAGGCTGGGAAGTCCAAGATCCAAGATCAGCAGATTCAGTATCTAGAGAGAGCCCCCTTCCTGGTTCATAGATGGCTTTCTTCTTATTGATTGTTCACATGGCAGAAGGGGCAAGAGAGCTTCCTGGGGTCTTTTTATGGGAGCCCTAATCCATTCGCAAGGGCTGTACCCTTATGACCTCATCACCTCCCAAAAGCCCCACTTCCAAATACCATGACATTGGGAAGTAGGTTTTAATATATGAATTCTAGGGGGACGTTTAATATATGAATTTCAGTCCATAGCCATAAAAGTTTTGTTTGGTTGGTTTTTGGCCAGGGGAGGGAGACTGAGAGAAGTCACGGACAGCTTTGCTCAGCAGGTAAATGTTAACTTCATGGGATATTGTCATGGAAGATGAGCTACAATAGGGCCATGCTTTGCTTCCCTTGGCAAAGTTTGCAAGTCTTTCTCCAGAGTCTGGAGTTTTCCAACTTGCCTGAACCTTTGAACTCTCTGCTCGCTCTGTCAGACACTATCCCACATCATTGCCTGCATCTGGCCCTGTGTTTTGTTAGTGTTACCCTGCCTAGGAGAAGCCTGCTTCCTTTTCCTGTGATGTGGTCTCTCCTGCTACTCTGACACCATTCCTTTTATTCTGTGAAATACTCTGGATGTTTTTCTCCACTGTGTTGACCATCTCTGTCAAAGATCAAAGAGCTTAATCTCTTTAGAATTTGCTTTATTTGTGTGTTCTGAACATTTTCAGCCTAAATTTATAAATATAGCAATCTTTCATCTATTAGGAATGTGGATACCAAGAAGCTGAAATAACTCTTCTCTCCCAAGACCACTTTTGTAGTCTTCATTGTATCTATTTATTTTTTAAAATCTCCTATCTTACACTGATCTCACTGAAGCAGGGGCTGGAAAATACTCATTGTTGGATCACCGGCACACCCAAGAATATGACACAGGGAAGGGACTTGATGTTTTTAAGTAAGGAAACATACTACCGAACAGTCAGGGATGATCTTAGATTCCACCTAAACAACAACCCAAAACTCTAGAAATGAGATATTTTAACACCTGGTAGGTACAGTGAGTTGTCCGGAGTGCTGCAGAGATGTGCAGGAGGAATCAGATGACCTCCACGTGGGAGGTGCAGGGAGCCTCTGTGACCGTTACAACATTGTCTTCGTCTGTTCAGGCTGCCCTAAGAACATACCAGACTGGGGCAGCTTCCAAACAACAGGAATTAACTTCTCACAGTTCGGGGGGGTGGAAATCCTAGGTCAGGGTGCCGGCAGGTGTGGGCGCGCGCCTTCTTCCAGGTTGTGGACTTCTTGTTGTAGCCTCACCACCCCAGGCGGAGAGGGGAGAAAGAAGTCTGTGGGATCCTTCACAAGAGCACTAATCCCATTTTTGAGGGCTTCACTTTCACAGTCACCCCTCAAAGGCCCCACCTGCTAATAAACACCGTCACCTTTGGGGGCTGGGATTTCAGTCTGTGAACTGAAGGCAGGGGGACACACAGGCATTCAGACCATAGCAGTTATTCATGTTAAATCTTGGAGGATGGCAAAGATTTCTTCAGGTGAACAAGGAAGGAATGACATCCTAACCTGAGAAATTGAACACGCGGAGAGCGCAACATTGGAAAGATGCTCACACATTTGCAGAACTGCAAGTCACCCCCTGAACCCAGAGTGCTGGGCATACGTGGAGGCATGGTAAACATGAGGCTGGAGAGATTGGGCTATGGCTGGAGCCGGGGGGCCTGTTACGTAGAGGGCTAGTAAGTTTGGATTTTCCGAGTTGGGGAGCATGGAAGGAATTGAAGTCAGAGAATGGTTGAAATGTCAAGAAGAGGGTGGAGGACAGGGAGGAGGAAATGATACCGTTCCTTACAACAACATGCCAGACAGTATCTACACCCTTCATGTGTACTAACTCACTGGTATAGAGAATATTCTGAACTGGGCAAAATCAAAGGCAATGAGAACACTGTATTACAACATTTGGGTTGAGAAACGATGGGGTCTTGAACTAAGGTTGTTTGAGTAAGGCTGGAGCGAAGGGGTCTCATCAGCAGAATTGACAGGTCTGGGACCATCCGCTGGAGGTGAAGGAGAGGCAAGAGGCCAGGACGACCTCTCCAGCTCTGCCTTGGGCAGGTGGGTATGTGGCAGTGCCTTTCTCTGAAATCGAGACTGTAAGACTAGGAGCAGGCTTCAGGGCAAAGATGATAAATTTAGATTTGACCTTGGAGCACTTGGTCCTGATGAGATAGATACCCAAGAGGAGAGCATTGGTTAGGAATACCTCTCAGGAGCTCCCGTGGGCCGCGGGGGGACGTATATGTCAGGGAGTCTGTGGTATTGGAGTGGTAGTTGAAGCCATGACAATAGTCGAAATGGACTAGGGAGTTTATTCCGTAAGGGTGACCCTTAGAGAATACCCCCACTTCAGGAATGGTCAGAGGAGGGAGGACCAAATGATACCAGTACAAATTACTGTAGTTCTTTCTTTCTTTCTTTCTTTTTTAAGGTTTTATTTATTTATTTGAGAGAGCGCAAGCGGGGGGTGAGGGTTGGGAGAAGCAGGCTCCCCGCCGAGCAGGGAGCCCAACATGGGGCTCGATCCCAGGACCCCGGGATCATGTCCCGAGACGAAGGCAGTCGTTTAACTGACTGAGCCACCCAGGCACCCCTACTGTAGTTCTTTACTGCGATAAAATGTCCATCCATCATGACTGTATAGTATTGATTGGTTATGTGAGGTGATGTACTATGAAAGATAGAGAGTAACACTTTAAAAACCAACTTGGTTTTACTTTAACTTTAATGCCAACAAATAGGATAAAACATCCCATGCCTAATTAGTAATAAATTATAAGTTAATAATTATTAAATTTGACTATTTTTCTCTCTTAGAATTTAAAGGAGCTACTAAGTATTGTTTCTAGGATCAGGTCTAAAGCTGCTCAGAGAAACCAAATTGATTTCTTTTTCTCTACACACATGTCCTTGCGGTTATCAAGGAAGAATAGTTCACATTTTCCCATAGATTTATAAACAGCGTATTTTAGTTGGTGATTAGTAAATGTTTCTTGATAATGATCATTCTCTTATAGAAAAAGAAAATCTTTGCATAAAGGTCAACGCTGCATTTCTTCCATATGCCTTCCTCGGTAAACATAGTCTATTTCAAATATAATTCCACTGCTGAGGATCAGACCAAAGACCACCAGAAACAGG
Source organism: Zalophus californianus (assembly GCF_009762305.2). Classification (NCBI taxonomy): domain Eukaryota; kingdom Metazoa; phylum Chordata; class Mammalia; order Carnivora; family Otariidae; genus Zalophus; species Zalophus californianus. The sequence goes on from NC_045606.1 coordinate 87,252,158, forward strand.
TGCTAACAAATCCTGCATTCCTCAGCTTTGTTACCGCAAGGCCTACTAGATGCTGTAGAAGGTTCTTCACAATGTTGCAAAGCCATAGGAAGGTAGTCAGTAAGCCTTCTGTGTAGAATTTTTCAAAGGTGTCACAGTAGAGTAACGGCAACACTAAATTCCATTCGCTGAATGCTTACTATGGGTTAGGTTCTGTGCCAGTAGGTACAATACACGTCTTCTCTCTCACTCTCACAACCCAGCGTCCACACACACTGAGCTTTGTAGGCTCTTTCCTCAGATGTCCCCATTTGTAATTTCTTTATGTCGACTCAGGATGGAAAGTTTGCTCTGAATATCTTGTCCTCGCTTCTCTGTGGCGCCCCTTCGTCCTCCAAACTTATTTCCCCAAAGTCTGCATGGTGGCTCCCTGCACCATGAAATCATCAAGAAAACAGTGTGGATACCAGTGAAATATGTGGATGAAGAAAAAAAATTATCATTCTTTTACAACATAACAGCCTTTTTTTAGTTCCATAGCCTTCAGTCATTTTCCTCCTGCATATGTATTCATACACTACCACGTGTACTAATTTGTATTCTGCTTTTCCTCTTACACATCATATTTTTTCATATTTCCATATAATTTTCATAATTATCATTTTCATTATAAAAACAGTATTACTCCATTACAGAAAATAAATCACCCATAATTACCAACTTGATGACACTTCTTGCTTGTTTTCTCTAAGTACCTGTGTTCCAAGTTAAGGGGGAGGGTGGGGATGTTTAAATAGCTAAGGAAACCTCCACCGACACTTTGTTTTTATTTTGATAATGTCACTTTTTTAAAAAAAAGTTCTTTCAGATTCACTTTATCTCTCTGAACTTCCATTGTTCCAACTGTCAAATGAAGGTATTGAGCTTTATTGTCTCTAAGATTATTTCTAAAGTCCTTCTACAATGTAGCCGGTCTGTGACTCCGTTTTAATGTAATAAACCTTGATGGCATTGGTAGTTCTTTGCTTTTTTTTTTTTCTTTCTTTCTTTTTTTGCCCTGTACCTCACCCCATTGAGAATGCGGTGAAAGCTTTGGACCCTCTCCATTTAAAAATACCACAATGCACAAACACAAAAAATGTTTCATGCAAGACCATCTGGGGACCAAGAATCTTTTGCTGTAAGCACAGGAAAGGAAAATTTATGGAAATGACAGGATTCAGAAAGTATTAACTTTCTGGGAGGTGGGAAAAATGATGTGGTTCCTCTTTCTCTAATATTGTGCAACCAAGAAAGCAGAAAATGGGAAGAAATTCTAAAAAAGCACGTATCAAACACACTGTAAAGTTACATAAAAATATTGACTAAAGTGAGTTTTGAATATTTGGGTGTGATTAGTTTAGGACAGTCACTGTGACTGTAGTCAAAGATGGTGACTCTTGGAGCTACATGGAAGTACTGAACTCATGCTTCCAGGAGGAAAGGGGAAAAATGGGCATGATCATGATTGTCTGGCTGTGCTTTAAAAATAAAGCTCCTGGGTGGCTCAGTCCGTTGAGCGCTGACTCTTGGTTTCCTCTCAGGTCATGAACCTTCCAGGAGGAAAGGGGGGAAATGGGCATGATCATGATTGTCTGGCTGTGCTTTAAAAATAAAGCTCCTGGGTGGCTCAGTCCGTTGAGCGCTGACTCTTGGTTTCGGCTCAGGTCATGAACCTCAGGGTCAGGATCATGGGATTGAGTCCCCTGTCAGGCTCCACGCTCAGCAGGGAACCTGATTGGGATTCTCCCTCTTTCTCCCTCTGCTCCTCGCCCCCCCCCCCAAATAAATAAACAAAATTTTTTAAAAAATAGGTATTAAAGGACTAAATATGTTCCCTAGCTTCATTGTACGTTATTGCTAAATCTGTCTATGCAATTGGTTGGTCAAGATTTTGTTTACTGTTTGTAAGTGGATAAGCAGACACCGACATCCTGCCTTTATACGGATGAGACCCTCTTCCTATATGTGAAGGCAGTGGCTCCTACTTTAAAATATGATTATAATGGGGAAATGATGTAATGTTGAATGTAAGCCATTGAACATAAGTTACATTTTACGGCTCTAGTTAAATTGCTTGGGATTTTTCTGCTGAGTTAAAGAACACAGGAGGGAAAAGTAGTTTTAGAAAAAAAATACGAAGCGTCTCATTTTTTAAGATGTAGATGTTGTTTGCTTTGTGATTTAGATGTTTAAAGAAGTATCAAGAGGATGCCTCAAATTTGGAAATGCCCTAGTTGAGATGGGAGAGAAGAATATCAGCAAACAGCTCTTTTCCTGAGAGACTGTGGGGTCATCACCAAGAGACCTCTGGATACTGTGCTTAACAAGATAATGGATTCTTCTAAGAGTTATCACATCCTATTGGTTCGGTTTCTCTGGAGAACCCTGACTAATATAGTACTATTATTAACCCCATTTTCAAACAGACAAGGAGACTGAGCCCTAAAAAAAAAAGTAAATAACTTGCTTGAGTTGACACAGCAAGTAAATTGTGAAGCAGGGATTGGAACTCAGGCCTACTGGGTCCACATCCTCCTTTCTTATCCGGAGAGGTGAAGGAAGGATCACTTTCAGGATTGCTTTTATTTTCTGTTCAGTCATGGAATTCTAAATTGCTGGACTCTGTAGGAAACATCTTTAAAATGCTACTACTTATGACTGACCCAGAAGGAAAGTCAAGAAGCTAGTATAAAATAATTAAATCAATGCATAATTTATTCATTGAATTGAATGGGTATTTATTGAATGCCTGTGACCTCTCAGGCGCCATGCCAGACTCTAGGGTTACAAAGATGAAAAGCCCAGGACTCTGTCCCCAAGGGGCATATCCTGCTGTCTAGGGGAGACAGACATGCAAACCAGCAGGTACACTTAGGATAAGAGAGTTTTGGTAGTGAAATATGTTCAAATGCAGTGAGCTCGTTGGAGATGAACACATAATCTTCTTTTCACCCCTATTTTGTGTATGTATATAGATGTTTTGTAAGTAGAACGGGAACGCCATATAGTTATTGAAAAGTTGAAAAGTGTGGGTGGGTGCATGTGTGTGAGGTGTGCGTATGTATAAAGTAGCATTAATTTTTCTTGCCTGGATACCCAAGGGATTCTTAATCTTTGAAGTTTAATAACTTAACTAAAATATATAGTATTTTTTTTCTGTGATACATTGTGCCTTTTCGAACTTTAGATTATAAAGAGTATAAAGATCACGGTGTTCTTGAGGAAAAATCAAGAATTGAAGTGCTTTGGCAGTTTGAAGTACTTAAGAAAAGTTGAAATTTCCAGGCATTTCTGGAGGGTGCAGAAGAATGTGGAGAAGGGCCAGAGGCAACTTGATAGGCTAGGCAGTTTTAAATATGGTCAGATTTGTGAGATTCAGGGATTGCTCCCCATGCCAAAGATTCCCTCCCTCCAGCTTATAACAGTGCCTAAAACTGTGCCATTAAAATCTACTAGGTTAAGGCATTTTGCCCTAAATGGGTTCTGTAGAATTCTGTTTTGCAAAATGTTAAGAGATGTTCTAGGCAGGGGAATAATTCCATAAGTAAATAAGAATAAGATTGGAAAACACTACAACTAGTTCCCTTTTTAGTAATTAATTACTCCGTAAGATAGTAAAGATCCTAAAAAGTCCCATAATAAGAAAAAAAAATCATTTACTTTTATTTATACCAGGACTTCCCAAATTCATATGACCACATAATTCTTTTTTTCCTGGAATATTAGATGAAGACATTATTTTTCTGAATTTAAAATTCTAATGATCTGGGAGGAGCTGATCGATGATGATTAATAATAACAAATTAATGATGTAATAAAAATAATACCTAAACTTCAGTGCATATTTACTGTATCCCAGGTGCAGATCTAAAGTGGCTTTATATGATTACCTTATAAAACACAACAATCCTGTGACCTTCCTCATTTTACAGATGAAGAAATTTAGGCTTATCAGGATTGCATACCTGTGTCATGGTTACACAATTAGTAAATGGCAGAGCCAGGATTCAGACCTTGCAGCCATGACTCTAGGACTTCTCTCTTACCCCCACTGGGTAGTACCACACATAAAGTTAGCAGATATGTGTGGCCTAGAAGCACTTGGCTGTTGACCCCTTTTCTCCATGCCAGCAAGCCGAGAGAAGCACCTTGCTGAGTCGGAGTCCTGATGGACAAGGAGGAAAAGGAGTAGGAGAAAGGGTGCCGGTCTTTGAATGTGGGGGGGGGGGTGGGGGGGAGGGAGGGTGGTCAGAGTTCAGGAAGGAGTCCAACAGAAGAAAAGTAAAGTGTGTGGGTGGTAGTACCCTTCCCCTGCTTTCCAGTTTGATCTAGAGTTAGCCTCTACCATAAGAAAAGAAGACACAAGAAATACAGAAAAAATGAAAAGCAGAGTACAGGTTAAAATTAATCATTGCCTCCAAGTCAGCACCAGTCTGACCAAAGATGAAAATGAGAGGACAAGTCAAATCCCTTACAGGAAAAATCACCGGGAGATAACGTCCACTTTTACCCATCCTGTTGTGATGCTCAGTTCCATGTGGTGAGACTCTCCGTAGAACCTGTGGACACAGCAGATGTATTGAGTCAGATTTGTACAACAGAGACGCTCAGGAGCCCTTGTCCTTTCTCTGTTGGTGTTTTTTAGCAAGGAGAGTAGCATTTTGGTGTAGTATTTTTGGACAGTAACTACGTTTGAGGATTCGTACTACTTTTTTTTTTTTTCCTTAACACAAATTTTTTCAAAATATTGGCTTTCAGTGACGGAATAGGATAAGGAAGGACATACACTACTATAATATTTCCCTTAGCGAATGTCAGTTCCTGGAGTAAGGGTGAAGACCGGGGGGGGGGGCTGTCCAATCACTGGAAACCTGTCCCCTTTAAATCTCAGAATCCGTGTCTTCCAGGGCAAGTCCCCACTCCCCCGACCTCCCTGTCTGATGCTATACGCACACCTGCGCTTTCTCTCTGCTACTCCAGTGAATGCCCTTCTGCCCAGCTGGTTTGACTTTCTGCCATCCTAGGCCTCATTTAGGAAAGACCTTGACTGGCAGCAAAAGCAGGCAGGTAGGTCTCCTGACTTTCATTCCTCTATCATCTCCACTCTACTACAAAGTCTTTCCAAAAGAAAGAAGTTAGAATTAACATAGCATGTCTAATGTCTTGTCAGGCTAATTTAAAAGAAGTCTTTTTTCTAGACAACAGAAAGTTCTCTGTAATAAAAATATTTACATGGCCCAGGAAATGGTCTCCTTATTTGTAAGCAGTAGCTGATACAGCAAAATTATAATAGAGTAAACATATTTATATCATCTCTTGGATTTTCCGTTATTATCATTATTTGACCTGTGTAATACCCACCTTTACAACTTGATGACGAAAACAAGACAGCCTATTCACAACCCCACACCAAAATTCGCATGTTATCAGCCTATCAATGATCAGATTGACTAAAGTGAGTTTTGAATATTTGGGTGTGATTAGTTTAGGACAGTCACTGTGACTGTAGTCAAAGATGGTGACTCTTGGAGCTACATGGAAGTACTGAACTTGTGCTTCCAGGAGGAAAGGGGGAAATTGGGCATGATCAAGATTGTCAAACGAACAAATAAATTAAGACGTTAGTATTAACGACAAATCTACTGGGGCTTCCGCCTCCCGTAATTAAGAAGTCTTAAAGGATGATTAGCATTTTCTGTTGATGTTTACCTCTGAAATTTTGAACAAAACAATGTAAGCAGAAGATACCCTGAGGAGCACTTTTGGAAAAATTCCAACGATTGCATAGCGCCACACAGATGAAATGAATTAATTAACTTGGATAACACTATTTCTTCTAAAGCATCTGAAATAGACTCATGAAACTCATAAAAACCCTTGTATTTTCTAGCATATGTGAGAGTTCAAGGGTGCTTAAGAGCCTATTTTGAAAGATTTGCTATGAAGCTCTCTTGGCAGAATGTACTGTTGCCAAAGTTGAAAGAAAAAGAGGCTGCCTGTAGGATTATCCAGTTGTCAATGTCTTCATAGAATCGAGGACTGGAAGGAGACTTTAGAGCACTTCTAAACTATCTTTTTTGTTTGATTTTTAACCAAAGAGTGAACTGATACATAGATTGGCTCTCACCTCCCTGAAAGTCCCATACCTAGTTTCCGTGAAAGAGCCAGGACTAGACCCCAGATTGCTGAAAAGATGAAGAGAGATTGACTGCTCTTCCCACCCCACCATATTGCTTGACTGGTATTTGACTTCCTTTTCGGTGTGAAATCAACTTTGCTGATTGAAATAATAGCTAGTAAGTGTATTCTCTATATGATTTGGTTCACTTCTAACCACCTCCCTTTATAACTTACCAGCAGTACTAATCAGTAAGCAAACCATTTTCACCTGGGCACAGTGATTTTTACCTATCCTGAAGAGACTGACAGAGTGGACAATTTAGGTTCCTGTCAGAAGGCTTTTCTTCTCTCTCCTCACATGAAACTTCACTTCTTCTTACCAAGAAGCAGTGAGCAAAAGGGGTGCCTGGATGCCTCGGTTGGTTAAGTGTCAGACTCTTAATTTCTGCTCAGGTCGTGACCCCTCAGGGTCATGAGATCGAGCCCTGTGTCGGGCTCTATGCTGAGCGTGGAGCCTGCTTAAGATTCTCTCTCCTTCTCCCTCTGCCACTCCCCACTTGCCTTCTCTCTCTCTCTCTCAAAAGAGAAAAAAAAAGCAGTGAGCAAAAGGCACACGCAGAGATATGTGAATGCTCTTCACTGCCTCCTTGAGTTCGTCTCTCTCATATCTGGACTTCTCTCTCTACATCTTTGGAACAGGAAAGAAAAAGCACAGATGTGGGGTGACATCAGGTAGCCAGGTAAAAGGAATGGAGACTTGTCCTGGAAGACACAGGATTCTGAGATTGAAAGGGGACAGATTTCCAGTGATTTGAGAGCCCTCCCTCCCCTCTTCCTTTTTACTCTAGGAACTGACATGCTGTTAAGGGAAAACATTAAGATGGGATTATAAATTCTATAATCCCATTGGATACTTGGTTGTAGAAGGAGGCAGACCTCTGCGTGGGACCCAAGAGGATACTGAAATCATTGACAAGAGTTTTTTTTCTTGTTTTCACATGTATATGTCCTGTCCCAATATACAGTGATAGAATTTTCATCTTAAGTGACAAAATTTCAGATCCTGAAAGTTAACGTATTGGATTTGAACAAATGAAATTGCTGACTCTCAACTATATTTTACCTATAAAAGGGCAATTTCATATGGCTTCAGTTAAATAGTAAAAGTCAATAACTGAGAGCCTATATGTGTAAAAATGTCATAAATGACTGGTGAATATTAAACATTATTAGAAACAAAAAACTGAACCTTAAACCATTTCCTTACCCTTGTCAAATGGTAAACCAACAGATAATCTTATATTCTGCCAGGGGGATCGTTGATTGATACAACCACTAAGTATGGAAATATTTAAACTTAGTGTTTTTCACTTATAGATATTTATATCCAGGTAGTACACTGATACGTGAGTAAATATTTTTGCACAAATATGTTCCCAGCAGCTTGCTTATAACTGTAGAAAATTGGAAACAAACTAGCGATAGGGGAATGGTATTGTGCTACAGCCATATGACATAGTGTTATATAATAACTAAAATGCTATTTACCAAGTGTGTGTGTGTTTTTTTTTAAGATTTTATTTGTTTACTTGTCAGAGAGAGAGAGAGATTGAGCAGGGGGTGCAGCAGCCAGAGGGAGAAACAGACTCCCCTCTGAGCAAGGAGCCCAGTGCGGGACTCGATCTGGGATCATGACCTAAGAGCCAGGCGTCCCTTTACCAAGTGTTTTTAATGATACTGTATAAGAAGGGAATAAAGTAGAATCGGAATGGTATATACCATGTGATCTTAACTATATAGTCTCTAATAAGAAAATGCACCAAAACATTGACAATGGTTATTTACTTTGTACATTTCATTGTGTTTTGCAATTAACATGTATTGCTTTTATAATGTGGGAGGAGAATAATTGTTTTCTGGACATCAATACATAAAGTCAGGATGTCTGCCTGGCCAAAGGTGGCGTGTCCACATAGAACCATGGACATCTGCTTTCTAAGAAGCTTCCAGGTGGAGTTGGTGCTGCTAGCCTGGGGACCACACAGAAACTTATGAATGGTGGTTAGGTTTATTTAAAACAGGACTGAGCACCAAGTATAAATGGTTGTCTCTTAAGTCACCCAGCTCTAGCAAATGAAAGTTTGGAGTATAGTTTGTTCACTGTCTTATTATGTGTCTGCCTTGAGGACTCAGTACCATGCCTTTCCTCTCGGGATCCCCTTCACCTAGAACAGTACCTAGCAGCAACAAGAAAAATGTTTGGTTATGTTGGTTGGTTTATTGAATGAATTAAGTGGTAAAGAGCCCAGTTTTAAAATCCTAAAAAAGGGAATTAGACCACTGGTTCCTTTAACTTGCCAGCAATGTGATGGTAAGTAGATTCCTTAACCTCCTGGTGCCCATTTGCTCATCTGTAAAGTGACTTCATAGCGTTGTTGGAAGGATTAGATGCATTAATATGCAAGTTTTAGAAGAATGCTTAATAAATGCTCGCAGCTGGTGTTGCTTTTATACAGGGCTGCTTGCATTTTAATGTTTTCCGAGAAAGAAAAGTTACCTGAGTATTCAGCAAAACAACGACAACAACAAAGAAAAAAAAAACATTACAACACCACACTTTTAAGAGAGGAAAATTAGAGTCCTTTTATTAAGAACAAATCTTGGGGAAAGGACTATGGAGAAAAATGTTCTCTGAAAGCAGTTTGACAGATTTCTGCTAGACATTTCTGCTTTAGTGGCCCTCACAGTCCCAGGATTTACCAACTATGGGACCTCTCAAAAGTACTTCAAAGTTTCTTAGTTTTCTTTTGATTTTTGTAGCCATAAAAACATAACTGTCATGGATCAGTAGAATTTCTTAACCTTGTGACTTTTGCCCATGTCTCTTACATTAATGGTGACAATACTGATTCCCTTATAGATTACATGTGAAGATTAAATGAGGGATTGTGGCTACATGAGTGAGCAGAGTGCCAAGCAAACAGTTGATTCAACTTAATAAATTTTTATTTTACCTCCCCACTTTCACTTCTGCTCATCTTTCTGCATCCCACAATTTCTATGTGGTTTTCAAATGTTGAACAGATGTCAAGGTGTTTTTAACTAGGATTGGCATCCTTTCTGAAAAACTTCTCCAAAAGGTCGCAATTGAAAAAAAAAAAAATTATCCTTCTGATACTCCTGCCATTAAAAAGAAGGGGTGCTCTAAGCATGCAGTGAAGATATGAAGCCCTCTTTTCTCTTCTAGTGCAAGAAGCCTCATGAATGTTTCATTATGGTGTCTCTAAGTTGGGGACGAATCCATTGACCCCTCTTAGGAGAGTTCCAGCATGCTCTGGACCGAGAGGATTTGGTCCAAGCGTACTGCATTTTACTGAGGCAGACACGCACTGGATCTGTTTGGTTTGAGGCTCTCAGTTCAGAAACCTCCTAGTCTTAGAGGACTGACTTCCTATGAGATCGTTAGGAAAGAAACTCTGTATCTCAGATATGTATAGTTCCGTTCAGTGTTCTTTTGCATAATATTAGAAATAATGAGAAAGTTAGGAGTTTCCAGTGTATTGAGTAGCTTGGTAAGTTACTTGCTGTTAGCTAAGGAGTTGCTTAATATTGACCAAGCTTTTGCTAATCTGGAGAGCGTTGAGATCTATTATACATATATATAGACCTTTCTTCTTTGTGTGACATCTGCAACGTGGTAGGAAAGACAGTAAATTCAAAATTCAAAGACCTGGTTGTGCCATTTATTAGGTATGTGATCTTGGGTAGGACATTTATCCTCTCCAGATCTCAATTCCTGCATAATTAAATATAGATAATCACTAGGTATCATACAGTTGTGACCATCAGATAAGCTAAAATGTGTGAAAGCTTTTGATAACCTATGAAGTCCTACCCAGGTAGGTGGAACTTTTAGGCTATTATATTATTTGTGAACATAAGCTTTTGTTTTGTTTTCCTATAAAATGAGCATATCCTGTTGCTTCAGGAGAGTTTGTACTTTCATTTAACTGGGTGTTATATCTAATCAGAATCTCTGTTTTTTTCCCCCTTGATTTCAGGTTTTAACTTTTTTTTTTCAGGTCTTAATATTTAAATAGAAGTGATCTCTAACAGATATAGTCATAACCCACCTGCCTTTTAATTGAATTTGTCCCTGGTTTACATGTAACCTGTGCTAGGTAAAAATTAAAAAGCTGAATATTCAGCTTTGCAACATAGATAGGATTTGAAAATGGCTGGTTCTCATTTTGAAAACCCAAGGTTCATGCATATTTCTAACTATAGTAGACTCGGGAATTAGAAGTTGTATATATTGTCTCTAGATGTGCTTTTTTTTTTCTTTTTTGTTTTTTTTTACCATGAGCAATCATTTGTTTCTTAATCACTAAAAGTATCATTTTTTTTTGTAAGTATAGGATAAATATAAGAAAAGAATGTATTTTGGGGCACCTGGCTGGCTTAGTGGTGGAGCATGCAACTCTTGATCTCAGTGTTGGAAGTTCAAGCCCCACATTGGGTGTAGAGATTACTTAAAAATAAAAAATCTTTAAAAAAAAAGGGGGGGATATATTTTAAGATCTTTTAATAACATAGCGTTGTGGTAAAGTTTATACTTGGAGTTATTCTGGAAATAATCTAATAAATTTTTTCTTTTTTCTGCATTATTCACCTTCCTCTGTATTACAGTCTTTCCTATAAGGAAACTATCAGATTAACCCATCATTTTTATTTCCTCAGTGTTAAATAAGCATACACACTTTAAACCTTACCTGTGAATTATGGTTACTCTCCCTTTTATAATTTATTTCCCTATTCTCTTTTGAGACTCCTTTGGGACACAAAGTGGCATTCAGGCTTTAAAAGAGAACTGTACACACACACACACACACACACACATACACACACACACACACACAGTTTTCTGCTCAGCCCCATAAAACTGAAGTAGAATGAAATCTGGTAAAGTTCAAGCAGAGTTAAAGAATCCAATTCAATTGAGCTTTTACCAGGAGTTCTGAGTGAAATAATTGCATTATCGATGCTTCCTCTTCAGTAAGATTTCTTCTATTTGCTTTCTTGTACTTGCTTTTGGGAGGCTCATATTTAGAACTTCTATGCTTATATAAAAAAAAAGAGAGAGATAGCTTTATAATTACTATGTAAGAACTGTGAAGTGGGAAAGAATACATTGGCAAGGCATATTACAATTACTTTGTCATGCATCTGGTTATGTTGGCATATTTGTTTAATTAAATTCCCTGCTAATTATAACTGTATGTACTTGTGTTAATTATTATTTGCTTAACACAGGAAACAGTGTAATTCTTTAAAGGAAAGCAACTCACTTGCTATTGAAATTAAATTCCAATGTAATATGCTTTCTAAAATAATAATAGTGATATTTTAATAGAATGGTAGTTGGAAAATATTTATCTAACTCAGTGGAATTGGGACTGGCTAAAATTTAACAGAGTTATTTTAATATCAAATTGTAATTGGGAATAATAAATTTTAGAATATAATGGTCAACATTATACCAAACCACCAACTGATGCTATCCACACACGAAGGACAAATTTTCACCTGTTAAGGAAAACCTTCTCTGTCATTCTGAAACTCCTTATCACCTATTCTAGAAGAGAGAGGGAGAGAATTAGTACTTGACAGTGATCCTCAAAGGACCAACAAGTGCAGTTCACCTTTTAATACCTTGTCTGAAGCATTTGTTTAATGTCAGATCGCCCACATCACTTGGTTATAATCACTCATGGTACCTAGTATATTTAGAGGTTTTCTCAGGCTTGCAAATCATTATCATTAGAGTGAAAATAAGATTCCCAACAGAGTTGGGTCTTTTCTCTTTCATTCTTTTCATCTTCTCTCAGTTTCAGACATTTTCCCCTTCCTCCAAAGGTTTCCCCTTCCCTCCGACTCTTCCTCCCACTAGATATTTTTAAAAATTTCTCCCACTTACCTTGTGATGAGCTGAGGACTCTTATTTACATAACTGTCCCCTTTCATTTGCATGTATCCTTGCATCTGTTCAGAGAGCTTGAGTCTTCTCTTTTCCTTCATTTAGTTTAAAATTAATTTCTTTCTTTAAAATATCAACTTTTTTGCCATTTATTCTTTGTTTATTCTCCCTAATTCACATCAAAAACTTTTCTTATCTCAAGAGCTTTAGCTTTGGCTCCAGACAGAAATGGGTTCAAAGCATGCCTTTTCAGGTGAATTGCCAATCATCTGAGAATCAGGGTCTTTATTTATAGAATGGGACTATCAGTGGTGTCTGCCGCCTAGGGCTAGAGATGAAAAATCAAATTCCATATGTAAAGCATCTACATCTAGTTTAAACTATCACCAAGGTTAGGTAATGAATGTTAATTGGCAAAATGGACACACTGCAGTGTTTTTTGAGAGGGATTCCTTGTTACCATTGGACATTTGTATTAGAGTCACAGGAAGGCAATATCTACTAGCTACATGTTAACACTAATGAATCCCCTAAAATTTGATGCTGAATTTAGGACAGATGTTCAGTTGAATTCAACAAACACTTTTTGATTGAGGACAAGGCACTGAACTGTGTACAAGGAAAAAAGGCATCCCATGGTCTAGTGAAGAAGTCAGATCAGTAAATGGAGCATTTCAAAATTTTGTAATATGTGCTATGGAAAAATATAAAGAGCAAGTTACGGGAACACATAGAAGAGAGGATGTTATATCAGAGGCCATGACATTTAAACTGAGTAACTGGGCAAATGGGAATGCCATTAAGCAGAATATGTGGAATACAGTAGGAAGAGCAAGGGCCTGGATTGAGAGAGGAGCTAGCAGTCATGCTGTACATTTTGAATTGGAGCTTCCTCTACATCATGCTTGTGGTAACGTACAGCAGGCAGTTGAAGTTTTGTGTCAGAAGCACTAGTCATGAATTTTGTATTTAGTCATTGGTATAGAAGATGCCTTGAAGCTACTACAATAATGATATTGAGTGTGGGTATGCAAAGTAAAAAAAAAATAGAAGTAGGTGACTGATATTTAAGGTTAGATGGAAGAAATGAAGCTGAAGAGATCAAAGAGGAACAGTGAGTGGAGAAAGAAAAGGGAAATATTCAAGGAATGGAAAAATAGCCATGTGTTTCCTTCCCACGTGAGGGGGCAAATGATGGTGATCGTGTCAGATGACGTGGAGGCATAGAAAGGATGAGCGCTATCAAGAGGTCACCTGTCACTTTCAGGCGAGCATGTTCTGTGAGAGCCATTCAGGTGGCTGAGGCAGTACCAACCGCTAGTGTAGACTGCTCTAAAAATAACTTGAGTGCAAAAGAGGGAGGGGTTCTGTCTTCTTCCACATAATTTGAGAAAGCAATGACTGATCAAGGTAACATGTTAGAAGCAATTTAAACTGTTCTCAGCATACCTGTAGCCTGTAACTTTCTGCTCTTTTCCTGCGTAAACAAAGGAGAGAACCCTACCATCTAAAGCCTCTTGGACATTGTCTCCAACAGCATGAATTAAAGAATAGCCATGGAATGTTTTTCCAGTGCAACTTAAGCCACCATAAACTAAGTTTTGGTGCCACTGACAAGCTTTCACACAAATTAAATTTGATCCATTTGAAGAAATGAATTCGGGATGAGTTACCAAGGGGGATTCTAATCTAGGACTAGGGTTAAGAGCAAGAATAATCTGTAAGTGAAACAGCAGTTAGAACTTCCTTTTTTATATTTATTTTTTTAAAGTAGGCCCCATGCCCAGTGCAGAGCCCAGTGCAGGGCTTGACTCCTGACCCTGAGATCAAGACCTGAGCTGATAACAAGAGTCAGACGCTTAACTGACTGAGGCACCCAGGCGTCCCAACAACTGACTTTTTAATTTATTTTTTAAAAGTTTTCTTTGTAGAATTATGTATGTTTAAGAATTCAGCTATGACTCAAGCAACTTCCATCACTTGGTGATAAAATATATCAGTTGCAATTTCTGTATTTTTAGGGGAGGCATGGAAGCTTGGTGGTAGGAGGAGGATCTTGAATAAGTTTCCAAACTGAAAAAGAACACAGGGCCCAATAGCTTCATATCTTGAAAATAGTGTTGCTTGTCTGCTTTCCATCAGCATATTTTACTTTGCCTTTTATGGAGCACTATATTATTATATATAGAAGGTATTATGGGAAGCAGTTCTTTTAAAATTTTTCTTAGTTGTGACCTAATAGAAAATTCTGTCCTGTGGCATGTCTGTATTGCTAAAGAAGATAGCCCAAATGCATCTTCTCCAGCAACTTGTAAACAAGGTGTCTTCCATTGATTAATTACTGATGAAAATCCTGAATGATTAGCACCTTTTATGTATAAAAGCATCATGCCTGGCCCCTGTGGGAAACTGACTGACCCTAAAGAACCAAGTCTCATCCAGAGGTTTAAAAGTTGCTGTTGACAGCCTCCAGACCCAGAGTGGTGGTTGGGGTGGTAGCATTGGTAATGACTGGAACTCATAAATCACCTCCAGTAGGCAGTTGGACTTGAATAATTCAGAGTGACTCTACATCTAAGCACCAACGTATTCCACAACTCCCAAGAAATCTACAAAATTATATGACTGACTCTTCACACTCTATAGCCCTAACAGTAGGGCTCCCATAAAGTCATGAGCCTGTCATCTTCATGCTTTCATGTGAGGGGTTCCAGGGACATTCCCATGTCCACACGTCTTTCTCCCATGACTCGACTAGTGCAGCTGAACTCTGCTACTGGAGATTTCCTGAGTTAATGTATTGTTTTCATTCATTTATCTACTCGACCACCAAGTATTTTTTGCATATCTTTAGTGTGTATCATTTCTTCCTAGGCAATTCTAAGAGATAAAGATGTATGATCCCTCATCAAAGGAAAAGGAGACAGAATAGCAGTTTCTGAGCCCAAACTATGTATCAGGCACTGTCCTAGGTACTTTAGTTAATCTTGCAAACAACCTTGAAAGGTGGTTGGTGATTACATCTATTTTGTAGGCGAGGAATTTGAGGCTCAGAGAAATTACTTACCGAAGCTTACACAGCTACCAAGGGCAGATTTGAAGTTCCAACTCAGGTTTGTCTTCCTCAAAAGCCTGTGCCCTGCTAGTGCTCCTTAAGGAGCTAATAACCCTGTAGAAGAGACACGGAATGAAAGGTGCAGTAACACACACATTAAGAAGTTTGAATAAAATGCTGTTACAGGCACCTGGGTGGCTCAGTTGGTTAAGCGTCTGCCTTCAGCTCAGAGCCCCACATCGGGCTCCCTGCTCAGCGGGGAGTCTGCTTCTCCCTCTCCCTCTGCTCCTCCCACCTTCCCCTTCCCCCGCCCCCGCCGCTTGTACTCTCTCTGTCTCTCTTTCAAATGAATAAATAAAATCTTTTTAAAAAATAAATAAAATGCTGTTACATTAAGAAGTTTAAATAAAATGCTGTGGCAGTTCAAAGAGGGATAGAAATACTTCTAGCCAAGAGATTTAGGGTATATTTACACGGGGGGTGGGTGACGTTTAGGCTGGGTGACAAAGATGAGAACTATCACCCATGCCAGATCTGTACCTCTGAAACAAATAATGTTAAGAAAAACAAATATATGTTAAGGAAAAAAAAAAGAAGAAGATAGTAGGAGGGGAAGAATGAAGGGGAGTAAATTGGAGGGGGAGACGAACCATGAGAGACGATGGACTCTGAAAAACAAACTGAGGGTTCTAGAGGGGAGGGGGGGTGAGGGGATGGGTTAGCCTGGTGATGGGTATTAAAGAGGGCACGTTCTGCGTGGAGCACAAACAATGAATCATGGAACGCTACATCAAAAACTAATGATGTAATGTATGGTGATTAATATAACAATAAAAAAATAAAAAAAAAGAACTATCACCCATGCACCAAATTTAAATTTTCTTTCATCTACGAAGTAAGCATCTTATTTATGGCATCTTATACAGTGCTTCGGTTATATAGAAGTGTAGTGACTGTTGGAAATAAATATTCTCCAGTCAAATGTATTTGACCCCAGCATAAAGGAAATGAGGGGAAATCTTGAGGCACACTCTTTTCCTCTTTAAAAGGTGGCCTCAGCTAAGGCACTTAGGATGAAGTCTAGGCGGGAGGTAACATGAGGGTATTAAATAATCAAGTGCTGAGGAAGCTAGATTGCATAATTTTGAGGAGAGAAACCCTAAATTGAGAGAGTTATAGTCAGTAACTTATAAATGAACTTCTTGAGTATAGTCTTTCTCCCCAGAGCAGGGTTTGTAAGACTTGCCTGGCCAGTTACTTTGTTACCTTACCTACAGCCCTTCCCCCCTTTCTGGGTGTAGTCCGAACTCTCCAGGGAAGATCTGGCCCCCATCCGCAGGTTCTTTCACTTTGCTTTGCCTTACATCGGTGCCTCACTCGTCCCCGAGTGTTTTCTGTCCTCCTCTCCTCCAGCCATCGGCCAGCTTCAGTATCTACTGTCCTCTGATGAGCCTCTCCTGAGAACTGGTTTCTCCTTCCTTTCCTTCCCACTAGACACTGACTATATCTGTGTCACAGAATCGCTAGTATTCAGTGCACTTGTGTGTTTTCCTCTTAGTAGATGGTATGGTTTTTGAGAACAAAAAACATGCCTTTATGCACATATCCCCAGTGGTATGCCTGATACATAGTTATCACTTGGTAAATACTAGCTGGATCCATATACAAAACAATGTAGAGACAAATGAACAGTTTTATCCTGAGCTGACCCTGTGTATAGCAACCCAGTTCACAAAGTCCTTTAGCTTTTTTAAGCCTGTGGGCCAGTGTTACCATCTAAGGCCCGAGCCACAGAAGCCTCGGGACAAGATATTGCAAGCAGAGCTAATGTGGGAAAACCCAGAATGGGATTTTCAATATGGTAATTATCTATCAGTACTCTCCTGGGCAGATGTAAATATCATTTAATGTACGCACAGATTACTGGATTTTATTGGCTCTTGAGTATGTCATAATTAAGTGACTGCTTCTGACTGTGGAGTCAAGATCGTACCATTTTAAAAATAGAACATAATCATCTGCTCTGATCACTTAGATAAAATATTATGGCTTATTTTACATTTCTGTAATGCACATCGTGGAGCTTTCTCAACATTTACCAGCATCCCAGATCACAGCTAATTCTTAACGGAAGTTGCAACTGACTTTACCAGTCAGTCATAGGGTTATCTTTAGACCTTTGGCACCAGGATCATTCTCACACTGGCTCATTACTCCTCGTGGAGGAAAGATGGGAGCAGGTGTGTCTAATGAGTAGCGTCTACATTAAGTAGCTGACAAGCAGTATGCTAATTCAGTTTGCTTTGGGGTCATACGTATGTTTAATGAGTATTTGTTGACCAATTCCTTTATCTTAGTCCAAGGATTTTCAGAAGTTTTGCCATAACCAACAGTGTGCAAGTATGCATACATACATATATACTTATGGACAGACATACAGAAACATATATTACTACACACAGTATACTCTGATATTTTCTGTTCTGTCCTATTCTATTGTATTATCACCCCATTCCGTTTTGGTTATGATGCGCACGCAGTTTGAAAAACACTGCTTAGCCATTATCAGTAACACAGACTAAACGGGTACAGAATGTGACCTCGACTCCCAGGAAATCCTATATGAATGTACATTATACACCACTACTGGAGGGGGTGAGTGGGAGGTACCATGGATGTATTATATGCAGGATCTTACGTAACTTCTATCAACTGACAGTCTTTTTTCTTGTTTCGTTTAACCTCATTTGCAAACGTTCCTTGCTTAGTTGCAAACTGTCATGGATCTGTTTTGGGGGAAGCTGATGAGTAATCTTGTGAATGGAAAGATGAACTGAGGGAAATTACTTACTTTCTGTGTTGACTCAGGCCCCATTTCGTCTTAACTCCCTAGTTAGGGGACATCAGTAATGGTTCTGTCTCTGCAATTCATCCCTAAATAAAATTAATTGGAAACTAGATAGCTCCCTAATAACCATGCTTGCTTTTGCATAATAGGAGAAAAGGATTAAATTCTTTGTTCTAATTAATAGGAATGAAAATAGAATCGCAATCCATGATAGGGCAAAATGAGAGAAAATAAGGCTTGTAAGTAATTTTCATGGTTGTTTAGGAATAATTGTTTCATTATTGAGTTAATAGGTTTTACAAACAGCTCCCATTTCCATATCATATTTCTGCAGTAGCTCTTTATTGAGGTTGCCTAGGCAGAAGATGTCAGGATGCTATTTTCAATCCATCACTTGTCTAAAATATGAGTTCCTAAGTAGTTGGGGGAGGGGATGCAGCAGGAAAGAGTAAGGTATGGGAGGGGAAATAGGGGGTCAGATTGAAATCAGTTGATTAATAAGACAACACAATTCATTCACCAGCTTGTTTCAAAGGAGACTCTTACTATTCTGGAGAGAAATTAGACATCAGATCCCTCATAGGCCCCAGGCTCTGACATGTGTTTTATAATGACAGTTAATTAGCTGCTGTCTGCAGCAATCATAGGCTGTCATTTCTAATACATTTCTGGGAAGCTGGAGGACAGGAGAAGTCACCCCCTCCCCATCTTCCCCCTTCCCGTAACTGAAATCGTTTGCCAAAATTAACCATGAATATATGAGGCACAAGTTCAACAATTATACAGCCGTTCTGCACATTTATGTTTCCTACTTGGTATGTGCTCTGCATCCCAGGCTATGCCGGGTATGCATTTTCCAGACAGAGTTGTTACTGCAGCCAGCCTTGGTAATATTTCGGAACATCTCACACAGTACTCCCTAACACCTGGTCTCGTGGAAGATACCACTTGTCGTTGCAACTTAGGCATTAGAACACAGAGTCTTCCACGAGTCTTCCACGCTGTCGAGCTCAAACCACTGGCACCACCCCCACCACCATTTTTCCTAAAGCAGAAACTGCAGTGCAGTAATTAAAATTAT
Source organism: Zalophus californianus (assembly GCF_009762305.2). NCBI lineage: Eukaryota > Metazoa > Chordata > Mammalia > Carnivora > Otariidae > Zalophus > Zalophus californianus. Next base: position 87,271,260 of record NC_045606.1, read on the forward strand.
TTATTCTCCTATATGTAAACCTTAAATTTGGATAACTCCTGCAGTAGTATCTCATCTAAAATTTTAACACCCCCCCCCTTTTGCTGAACATCATTATAACATGGTAATGAAGTATAACAGGAAAGAAACTAAGCAGAAACCCTCCTTGTGACAGCTTAAACTCATAAATTATTAAAATTTTTAGAGACCTTCCGAATGGTCTTTATTTTACATGCAAAGACATTTGAGGCCCAGAGTGCTACAGAGTAAGCCTGAACTGAAACTCCATTCTCCTGACTTCTGGCCTGTGTCTCCTTTCCTTTAGAGCACTACTTCCTGCCTTATTATCGGAGTGACTTTGTGCAAATCACTAGACTTTTGCGACCTTGAGTTTTCTCATCTGTAAAATGGGCATAGAAAGCATACCTTCCTTGTAGGGTTGCAGTGAGTGTAAATGGGGAAGCTACTCCACAGTCATCTGTAGGACTCTGGGCAATCTTGTGTTGCCCTCTGCTTGGGGTTTGTTTTGGGGTTTTTTTAGATTTATTTATTTATTTTAGAGTGAGCACAAGTAGGAGGGGCAGAGGAAGAGAGAGAATCCAAATCAGAGTCCCTGCCAAGCACAGGGCCGGATGCGAGGCTCGATCCCATAAGCCTGAGATCTCAACCTGAGTTGAAACCAAGAGTCACTTGCTCAACCCACTGAGCCACCCGGGTACCCCCCCCCCCGCTTGCTTTTATCATATGTCATCTTTACCCAGTACTTACCTAGACCTCATAAATACCCACTGAGGGGCGTAAGAAGGCTTGCTGGAACTTTCTGGTTGAAAACTATACTTTTTAACAGGTGATCCGCTAAGTTTCTCTTTCCTGTTTAGAGACATGTCTAGTCAAGTCATGTGCAGAAATTCGGTCTTTTTCAACTCCCAAGTTCTCATAACTAGTGTCCCTAGGGTAGTGGTTTCCAAGCATAGCAAAGTAGGAATTCGCTAGAGATTTTCTTAAAAGTGTAGATTCCTGCTCCTGTGTGACTTCTCTCCTATCAACATGCACCCCAAGTAAAAACCTAATGCAGTAAGTAGGTTTGGAGTAGAGCCTTGAGAGTCTGTACAATTGCTAGGTTTTGTTTTATTTTTGCTTTTTGAGCTCCCTTGCTGACTGCCTGGGAGATGCTCCTTACCAGAGCAGATCATATATCCCCAAAATGTGCTACCTTCCACAGCAGCTAAAATCTCTGGATACTTTCTTGTGGATTCTAATTAACTCTTACATTTTGGAAGTTGAAATGTCAGCAGTAAGCTGATAACATAAATTCTTGGAGGCACTGACTTTCCTTCCCTTGCTCTTATGTACTCATACACACACCAGCCTACTGCCCCTGCTGTCCACTCCCCTGCACCCCAGCTCCTCCACCACACTCCGTCTACCACCCTTCCAACCTAGAGGGACGCGCATAGCAGATAGCCAGTGTCTGTCAACAGAGGTCTGCCGTCCACTACCAGCAAAGAACGTGTCTGAGATTTGTTCTGTGTTGTGGTTGTAGTGGTTTTAATCTCCCCACACCCATCATTCTAATAATAGGGCTGAGTTTATATGAAGCCACTCCCTGTTACATCTGGTCTCCTCACAAAGATATATTTTCAAAACACGTAGCTGGGATTAGGGATGCGATGTGTGATGCTGAGTGATTACTCTCTGTGTGAAATAAACTGGTATCAGAAAGCTGATTAAGCCATATTCTGGACCTCATTGTATGAGTCTCTATCCAATGAGCTAACCCAGCCCCAGGGCAGAGTTGGAAAGGGTACAGGAGTGCAGACCATCAACATCCCTGAAGATCCAGACTGATACCTTAAATTATTCTCAGGCATGAGCAGAAAGTGTATGCTTAGTCAATTCCATATGTGTTACTATAATGGTTCACTTGCTTTCTAAATGAATACAGCCTCTGTACCAGCTGTGGACTCCTACTAATGTTTGTAAAGGTTTAAAGATATTCCAGTAGGAAGTAGCATGACATCGAATAAAGATGTTGAGAAAAGAAGACAAAGATGATGAAATAATATATATAAAATTAGCTGAGACGGAGCCCAGCACATAGTAAGCATTCAACAAATATTAGCTCCAGTTGAGGTTATTACTATTATTCCTATACCATTGCTGTTTAACTCAAGTTATTACTGATAATCAGTGGCATATTGTCCATGGATATTAAGCATAGTAACTTGAAGGCATTTAACTTGACTTCTTATAAAAAAGAAATTTTACAGATCCACTTAGTTCAAGCCTAACTTCTTGCTCTATTTGTGCATATTATAGTATATGGTCCTTAACTTATGGACATGAGTTCTGAGTTCATATTTCCATTGGGTTTAGTGGATTAGATGTTTTTAGGAAAATTAAATGGGGTGTATGAAGCTCATCCCTGGACCAACTTCAAGAATCACTGAGGCTTATGGATAACTCACAATGTCAAGTTTGTGATATTTTTCCCTGAAGATTCTAAGCCTCCACTCAACTTGCCCCTCCCCACGAATTGAGTAAATAATGGATAATGATGAAAATATGGCTAACCTGACCAAAGTCTGTACCTCCAGCGGTGACTCAGACAAATGGCAGATGGTGGAGCATCCCTTTTATGTTAGGGCTCCAGGTCTGTGGGTTTTAAGAGGATTTAACTCTTCATGGAGTCATAATTGTGGCCGTTTTTGAAAAAGATAGACAATCTTTTACATGGTTTATTTCCCTTAGTTTGTATTGTCAGAAGTGCGGAATTCCATTTTTCTTCTCATCTCTTTACTATACAGTGCCACATACCAGAGTTTCTTTGTCTCTTTAACCTGCAATATACCTTGCCTTTGGGGAAAAGGAATAGAAATCGATTTGGATGACATGCACAGCCTCCATGTGTGAAGCTTTCATGTAAATTGATCATTCTTAGCCTACATCATGGCAAAATGACCTCAAGCCTCTTGTTCAGCCATTGAGTGGCATAGTCAAGTGGACAGACACACAGTGTGATCTGCAAAGACATGCCTTTCTTAATCTGTGTACACAGTGTAGCACTGTCCTTGCCCTCTTGCTTTGTTTATCGTCTTTAATAAAGTTAGAAAGACTAATTTTCTCGGTCAAACATATAGCAGATGCATCTGGAAGAACATCTGCATAGCTATACTAATGTTCTCTGGGACATATTCTCCCTGTACTTTTCTGTGGATTTAATACAGTAGAGAGGACTGTGACACAGTTAAGGCATCAAAACATCCAAGAAAATACGAGATCTTTTTCCCTGTCCATATCTCCTGTGAGGCACCCATAATTCCACAAACTTGTTCATTTATTTTTCTGTTGAGTATCCTAAATCCTTATACATAAGAGATAGTAGGTTTTGTATGGGACCCTCAATACAGGTAAGTCGTGGCTGTTGACCATTTGGGATGTTCTAGTGTCTAGGAAAGAGCAACTCAAGTTTGGCATTCCTGGCACTTCAGAAAGGATTCCTAGGAAGGATAAACTGAGACTTAATGCTGGAAGAAAACCACATCATCAGTTCTCTTGAAGGAAATACATCTCCTTGATTATAGTGTTAATGGACTTGGGTTTTTTTAGACATTTATGGATCTTCTGCGGATAAAAAGCACTTTAGGGACGCCTGGATGGCTCAGTCGGTTGAGTGTCCCTCTCTTGATTTCAGCTCAGGTCATGATCTCAGGGTCCTGAGATCGAGCCCCACATGGGGCTGCGCACTCAGTGCAGAGTCGGCTTAAGATCTCTCTCTCTCCTCTGCCCCTCCCTCTGCTCCACTTGTGTGCGCACATGCATGCTCTCTCCCTCTCTCAAAAAAAACCAAACAAACAAACAAGCAAACTTTTTTTTTTAAAAAGCACTCTTAAAGAAATAAGGAAAAATGAAGTAGAGATCTAATTCTGCCCAGGCTAGAAAGCTCAAAGAAGTGGAGACTTCAAACTGCAAGTATGATTTTAAGGAATAGGTTAGTCACCTGAGGAAATTGAGTTTTTTTGGTTTCTTTTGTTCACTGTCTCTTTACTATTGTACAGTCTGTTTTCTCATTTCACCTTCTGGTGCAAGGAATATAAATGATGGTATCTTATGTTGTTGCTCAATAAAGCAACAACGTGGTATCCATCTTACAGGCTACTCTTCTTCTCCTTTTCCAAATGCTAACTGCACTGACATGATTTGTACCTTATTTTCAGTCTTATATTAATTTATTCCACCATCTCTCAGGAGTTAATTGATCATCTTGTCTCTCGTTGCAGACATTTAGGCATGTGCTACCCCCAGCCCAATGTCTTTATGTGGAGAAAGGGACCGCCAAAGAAGGTTGATTGAAGGGGTGTGTTTGTGAATGAAGGGGTACAAAGTATGAATGAAGAGTTGAGTTCCATTGTGAATGTGGACAGGATTCATTTATTCTTGTCTCTGATTTTTAAGATCATGTGTAAATTATGACAAATATAAATCGTATTTGACTTGTATCCTCTTAAGTCATCAACATATTATTTTTTAAGAGTTATCAAATATTCAAGAGCTAACATTTGGCTCAGAGTAAGCCTATTCATATGCCAAATAATTTGGATTAAGTTCAGAAAGCTGCTGCTTTGGGTCTTCAGATGGGTGTTCTTAACAAACTACGATATTCTCTATTTCTTTACTGCAAGTTACAGGCCACAAACTTGTTCCCTGCTTTACTGATGTCCTCTTAGTTGCTTTGTATGTAAGAATACTTAAGTGTAGTTCACTACCATATTAAAAACATGAAACAAAGTTGTAACAAGAAGGCCCTTTTAGCCTTCTGGAAAGGAGCTACAGTAAATCAAAAAAGAGCACAAGCTTTAATTTTGTTGTCAATATAGGACCACTTGAGGGTCAAGAAAATTACTTAATTTATATTTTGAGACATTATTTTATAACTATCTTTTGCTGTTGATTTCTTTATATTTAGTCTGCTAAAATTATACAGTTAAAGTGTTTTTGCTAGAATCTTTAATGATTCTTGTTCCCTATCAAGGAGAATTCTTTGAACATAGTATTTATCAGAATTTCTACTGAGATTAAAAACCATGTACACTTTGTTCTTTCTTCTGGGCCTTTGCTTGTTCTGTTGAGAATACATATAAAGTTTTTTTGTCACCTAACTTTGCTTTCACACATATATCTTCAGAAGATATTATCAGGGAACCTCAGTACTGGACTGTATATTTAGGTCTGAGTCATATAACCTGAGGATTTCTTTTTGAACCACAGCATATAGTAAAAATACTTCCTACAGATGGTCATGTGAGAAGTTGCTACTCTAGAGCTGAAAAATGCTTTCACGTTCTTAGTGAATGTCATTCTTAAGAACAAGGCAATATTTGGATTATTGGCGGAATCAGGGATGGCCTGTTTTGGAATTATAGTAAGAAGCAGATGAGCAGTATAGACGAGAGAGGGTGGCACGTGGCTGAGAGTGCAGTGCAGACTTTAGAAACCATCCTAGGTTCACATCCTGGCCTAGTCATTTTTTAGTTATGTGACCTTGAGAAAGTCACTAAGCCTGTTTTCAGTTTCCTCATCTGGTATTGAGGGATGACAGTAACAGTACCTCCTTTAAAGGATTGTTGTAAGGATTAAGCATGTTAATATATATGAAGTTCTTAGACAGCCTCTAGCATATAATTAGTATGTATCATACGTAACACCTTCTATTATCTTGATTCATTATGAAGATTGTCTTGGTGCCATACCTTAGCCAAGCGATTTTCTGTTCTCCCTGGAACAACATCTCTCCCACACCTCTGTGCTATTTGCTGCCTAGGTATTTACTAACATCACCCTTTACTTTATCCTTCATTAAAAAAAAAAGTATCCCTGAAAGGCTTATAAAAGTATACTTGATTGATGAGAATTGTAGGTATTCTTCCTGGTACTGTGATTAAGACAAAGGAAAGGTCCAAAGTGTGGAGAGTAAGAGTTTTCACCCAAGTTGCCTTTCATCCTGTTCTCTCTCTTGTTTCTGATTTAAGGGGGTAATTAATGAGGAAAAAAAAAAAAGGAAACCAAGTTCCTCATGATTCCCTTATTAACTTTAAAAAGGACTTGGTCTGAGATATTACTTCATATAAGACTTCTCCACTATTTTTAGAGTATGGAGGAAGTCGGAAGGTTGTGGACCACTTACTGTCTTCCCACCATTATTCATTTGGAAAGTTATAATCTAGCCAAAGTTTCAGAACTGTTTCCCTTTCATTCTGTCACATAGCAGAAACAATACCCAAGCAATAATTGCCTTATCGAATCCCTTATTAGTCTGTAATGTGGCCTCTGCCGTGTCATTTTTTTTCTTTCAATTTAATTCTAAAATGCTAACAGCATTTCCCTTCTGATTTCACTTCACATGGGCTACGTCAGAAACTTTTAAGTAAATTGTTACAGTGTTAATTAAGATTTCATGGTCAGGCTCTATTCTATAATAGGTATGATAGGATTTGGCCGCCTCTGTATCTTCAAATAGGCAATTCAAACATCCTTATGATCTTTCCTGCTGCCTTAGAAGATTTGCTGTAATGGAGGGATGATGAAGCTATCAAACAAGTTCTATTGATTCATCTTTGTGAATGTAATTCATATATTAGTAAGTACCTTGGAGGCAAAATTACCTTTGGAGTTGAAATTTCCATTGCAAAGTTGTATTAGAAAGGTAATTTTGTTTGGGTAGGCCACAGGGTTTTGCTTTTAAATACTGTAAAATTTATATCTACTTGCCATCTTCATTGTGTAAGTGAGAGGTTTAAATACTATGCATTTTATTTCCCTGTCTATAAAAATGAGGGTTTTTTTAAATGGCTTTCTCAATACTGCTAACTCTTATTTTTGCTGTATTGCTAGATGAGAAACATGGATTTATGGTACTATGAAAAGCAAAGAGTAAGGGGGAAAAGAGAAGGAACAAATAACTTAGCAATTCTGTTCCTTGAAATGTTTCAGAACTCAGAGGGCCTTTGGATCATTGGGGAAATTTCAGTTAGTGATTTCTTGATGTCCAGGTCAGAGGACTTATCCTGATGATTTACTGGGGAGCAGAGCAGTGGGTTCTGGTAGGTTGGAAGAGCAGGTGTTGGATGCTGAAGGGATAGGCTTTTTTCTACCAAGTGACATTAGCACAGAACTAATGGTCACTGACGGTTTTTTACAACTAGTGATGTTTTTATTTCTAGCCATCAAGCAGTACCCTAACTGCCTTAACATTCACAGTTAACGACCTTCCCCTCAAATCCTTCATTTTCTTCATATTTGAAATAATTTCTCCTTCCTATAATTGCTTTTTAAGAATTGAAAAAAGCTACACTGTGTAAATGTGGAAAAGGGAAGCATTCATGATATTAGCAGCCTCAGAAATGTGATGGGTTTGGGAGCTCAAAAATTGGTTTTAAGAGCTTTTCATTAAACACGTTTCTTCCTATGCATATATATTTTAAAGTGCCCTTTTATGTTAATAGAGACAATGTCTTGCTTGGACTTAGCAACTGTCCCAGATTTACCAGGAGTCTACCAGAATTATTGTGAATAATTCTCAAGGAGCAATGTCTTTGTTTTTTGGGTTTTTTTTTTTTTTTTTTTCATTTCGAGCATAGGAGTGTCATAAAGAACCCCACATTGGGCTGCAGTGGCCCAGTTTAAGTATGTCTGCCATGCTCCATCATCTGTGGCCTGGCGTGACCACTGAGGAGACTCAAAGGTATGGTGCCTCGAGGCCAACAATCACCTTTGCCCCCCACAGCATATTCTCTTAAAGGGAGATTGAAATGGAGAACTTCCATGGCTGCCAGAGTCCCTGTTAGCATGTTGGTATTTTTAAAACTAAGAATTATTCAATTTTGCCTCCTAATATGCCAAGTGATTACTTTATCTTCTAGAAGTTGCTCTGGTTATAATAGGCCTACTTCATGGTGACTCCACATATGACATCACAAAACTGAGCAGATGGTTTTTTTATTAGTCTTTGGGAGAATGAGACACTGGCCATTGCGTCAGCAACACTGACGAGAATGGAACATTCTGCCTATGTTCCTTACAACACTTCAGTTCAAGAGAAAATGACAACTATTAGATAATGTCTTCCTATATAAGGGAAATACAGAGTCTCAAGCAAACAACAACAACAACAACAACAACAAAAACTCTCTAAATGTAAAATTCAAAACAGTCTGTGGAGAAAGCTGTTTTAGATTATCTGGTTCATTTGTTGGTAGCCTACAGAGGTCATTAAACTCGATTAAACTAGACTTCTTGGGGTTCCTGGATTCACTATAAAAATAAACTAGCTTTCTGTCAGTTCTGAAGTCTAAAGATGGTTTGTGCACACAGTGGTGATTAACAGAGCAATGAGTTAGGAATTGGTAGACCTGAGTTTTGGGACCTGGCTCTGCCACTTAACTAGTTGTGTTTCTTTTCAGTACCTTAATCTTTCTGGGTTTGTTTCTTTATCTGAAAAATTCAGGAATGGGAATATCAGTGAATGCACAGACCCTTTCTAATTCTAAAAATCTGTTGATTCTAAAACCAGTGTGTGGGGTTTTTCCAGATGATTGAAGCCCAACCACCCCTGTACCTGAAGCTTGTGGGAGAGCTTGATATGTCTCCAGAGAACTTGCCTTGCATTGGACCTTCTGCGCCTTTGTGAGTCCCCCATACAGGGCTCTGCAGTAACTCATTGTGATCAGTGGAGAGGCAAGGGGGCTCAGGACCTCAACTCCCAATTGTGTTCTTGACTGATTCACAGCTACTATGCCTTTGGGCAAGTTGTCTAACTTATTTTTAGTTTGGCCAGCTACAAAACACAAATAATATTCTTCCACACACGCCACTTGAGGAGTGACAATGCAAAAATAGCTTTTGTTATGTCAGAATCCATCTCTTCCAATTTTAATCATTCCCTTACGGCTTCTAATTAAAAAAAAAAAAATTCCTTTGTAATCCTAATGTGTATGAGTCTTTCTACTAATTTGTCTTTGGGGATGAATACAACCAAGTTGGGTCAGTATCAAGATGCTGCCAAGGGTTGCAGATACTATCTATGTTCGGTGTCTTTTAAGCCTTTGTAGAAAACATGCTTCTTTGGCTCAGAGGAAGTCATCAATGCAGACATTGCTGGTCATTTGTCAAAATGCTGCATTAGGAAATGTTATATTTATACATATCTAGGTTTACTAAAATAAATGTAACCTCTGAGGGCATGCAGTCATTCTGGGATGCAAACTAGTTAGATACCTGGGCCTCTGGGCTTACAAATAAGCAAATACCCCTTCATGGTTTTACAAAATGGTTGGATTATTTCAAATCACAAAAATGCACCCATCCTTAGGGCCTTGAGGGTATTAACATTAATCAAAGTGATGCAAAATTCAATTAGAAATTATCTGATGCTCCCTGCATGTTGATCTCACTAGGCAAGGAGCCTCTTTTGCAATAATCTACTTGAACAGATGAGACTCAGATCAGGCAGGCTGAAAGCTGTCAAAGGCTAAGTCTTGAATCAGGGCAGAAGAATGATCCCAACATGGGAACCTTCTTCACAGCATCCATCTGTAGCAGAAGTGGAGCCCGGGGCAAGTCACACTTTTAATGGGGCCCCTGAAACACTTTCTTTTGTAGATAAAATCTGGTTAAATGGATACCAGGAATTACTGCCCTTACATTAAATGTTGCTACTGCCTGGGTACCTAACTACGATTACCCTCTGCATGGAGGGAAAGGGGCATGATATCAAAGGCTGGCAATGTTTTTGTGACGTTTACAAAAAGACAAGTCTCCACAGACCTGACTTCCGGTTTCAAGGCTACATATTGGTTGATTGGCCCTGGTCACTGGCTCGAGCCATTGGAAGGCAAGGTGACAGAGTGGAAGGACCCAAGCATCCAGATAGACTGGGGTTGGAAGCACAACTGTGCCATTTTTATTTGCCTAGTGACAGTGGGCAAGTTCTGTACATATGTGCTTCATCGTTAAAATAGGGATGTGTATCTCATGGGAGTATGATGAGGGTTAATACTAAAGTGTATATAGTAATTCACGTGGTTCATAGTATTCAGTAAATGACTTTTTAAAGAACCCTCTGTAACTCATATCCTCTACTATGGATATGAGCCATTGTAGCCCTTGAAAACTTTCCTTCTTCGGTTCCTTCCCAGTGGTAGGGGACTTGGAGCGTCCATGTTTTCATGGCATCCTTAAGTCTCCGTTGCCGTATAGGCTGCCAAGACTAGCTCTGGCTGGAGATACCCAGAGACCAGGGATTGTCTGTGATTGGTTGTTGGAAGAGTGGATCATAGTCACATACCCCGGTGGCCTTTGATGCTTGCATGTGAAGCACTGCTATGTGTGGCATCATATCAGTCATGGCCCCGGCCATCATCCTACTTGCAGTTCCCCTCGGACATAACTGCTTTTATGAACAATGAATTTTATATGATTCCTGGTGGCAGAAGGCCAGAATGTTCATCTCATTCACCACACCAAATTACTCATCCATGTTTGTGCTCTTGAACTCTTGCATTTAAGTAGTGTAATAAAGTACACATTCAGTGAACTGTGTGGAGAGTTAGTGCATGGGATCATTGCTTACAGGTAGTTCTAAAAATTGCAAATTATTTGCAAGGCAGGAAGTTCAGATTTTGACAAACAGAGATAACTTAGTTGTCTTTTGCTTACAATGTGCCAGTAATACATGTTCTCAGTAACAGGAGGTAATACAGATCTGTGGTTGTGTATGCTTTCACATTTTGCTAAACTCTTCTATACAGTTTCATTGTTCTGACCTGTAGTTGATAGCAGTGAGTACCAAAAGAAAATTTTTTTAAGCAGTAGATGAGGTGCATATTTATTTTTTTGTGTGTTTTGATTTGCTTTTTTTGGGACAACTTATGAATGTGATAAATTCTTCACACCACCATTCTTATGTTCTTAAAGAATAGTAATCATCGGTTTAAAACGTTTATTTTATCTATCCTTCCATTTTCAATGGTAATATTAATAATTATTATGTTAATAATTCAAATCAATAAAATTTTAAATTACACCATTTAATTTTTATTAAAGCACTTTCTTGTTTGATTAACACATAATCTGTCCTTTGCTCATATTTTTTTCTCTTAATCCTTATCATCTCTCTTACTAAGCAGAGAGGTCATGTGCAAGTGCTTGTAATGGCTGATAGTAGCTATTGAACTCTAGTGGTTAAGACTTCAAGAGACCATTAAGAGGACAGAAAAATGTACCTTTGATATCTTAATTTGATCACTCTAACTGAGAGAATACACCTTAATGATTGTTCTGTAGGTATATTGACCTGATCATTCATTTGCCTGCTAATTTGGACCCTCAGTCTTTGCCTTTCTGGGTTTTATCTGCATTTGACTAGGTGATAGATGGAGAAGGTTGGACATCCATATTCACGCGATGGAGCACAGGCCTTGACCTGTGTGCCTTTTTCTCTTCTTTCTTCCTCCCTGGAGTCTGTTCTTGTACATGGCATTGCTGGTGGGCTCCACCAGAGAGCTGACAGCACAGGCTAGTTATAATGATGCTTTCAGATTTCTTCAGAGTCTGTAATTAAATGACATCACTAAGTCTTAAATGCATCTGCTGTGAAAGTCAGAAGGCTAAATTATCCCATTAAAGAGAGAAAAGTGTGACTTGGTGTTAAAGAATCCCAAGTTTAGTATGCTGAAGAGTTGCTTCGGGAAAGCTGTTGAAAGCCAGTTGAGCATGGAACATAGTGGGAAGATTGGGAGGCTGGTAAGGCCATGTGGTTCAGAACAGGCTGTTCAAGAATCACAGCTGCAATCAGGCTAACTTTTAAAAAAAGAAGGCATTTTTAAAAAATGGGTTTTTTTTTCTTTCCCAAAGACAGTTAACTGTTTAGCTGCTGGTTCATTTTTTTTTTTTAAGATTTATTTGACAGAGAGAGAGAGAGAGAGAGAGACAGCGAGAGAGGGAACACAAGCAGGGGGAGTAGGAGAGGGAGAAGCAGGCTTCCCACGTAGCAGGGAGCCCGACGCAGGGCTCGATCCCAGGACCCTGGGATCATGACCTGAGTCGAAGGCAGACGCTTGACCGACTGAGCCACCCAGGCACCCCTTAGCTGCTGGTTTTTACTCTGAACAGCTGTGCTACTCCAGGCAGCTAGCCGCCGCTCCGTGACCCCAGAATAATATATTGTAGCTAATTGGAGCACAGTTTGAGTGAGACCAGTGTCGTGAGTTCAGTTGCCACCGGAGCAGCTAACTTCACTAAATTAAATCACCGGTTATCCTAGCTCCAGCCCTAGTTAGCCCTCTGCCATCTCACCGCCTCATAACCAAAGGGGATGCACGGAAAGAACCTCTATTGATCAGCCCCAAAGCGCCGTCACTATTGAAATGATATCTTGAAACTATGACGTTTATGCCTACCTGGCTAAGGACACAATTTTTAGAATTAAAGTACTATTTCGAATTGCGGTACAGTAAGAAATATTTATTTGGTCTTTGTCCCTGATTCCTGACACACAGCTCCTAAAACACTTGGAATCTCTGGAGTGATAGAGTATCTTTTGTATGCCAATGAGATGACTAGTGACTGGGTACCCCTGGATAGTTTCAGGGTGGGGGCTGGTCACCAGAAAAACCAAGGCAGGATTAGAGATTGGAACTTTGACGACCCCCCCCCCCCCCGCCCCTCATCCCTCAGACTTCTAGGAGGGGAGAGACACTGGAAATTAATCATCCATGGCCAAGGATTTAATCAATCATGCCTACATAATGAAACTTCCATAGGACCCCCCTAGACAGCAGAATTTAGAGAGCCTCCTGGTTGGTGAATGCATCCACGTGTCAGAAAAGCAGTGAGCCCCAACTCCACTGGGACGGAAGCTCCAGTACTTGGGGCCTTTCTGGTTCTCACTCTATAAATTCTTCATTTGGCCGTTCATTTATTTCTTTATAGTAAACTGTTTTCCCTGAGTTTTGTGAGCTGTTGTAGCAGATGATCAAACCTGAGGAAGAGGTTGTGGGAACCCTGATTTATAACAGATGTAGGAGAGGCCTGGGGCTCGTGATTGGCGTTTGTAGTGGAGGCAGTCTTGTGGGCCTGGGCCCCTAACTTGTGGTGTCTCACACTAACACTCCAGGTAGTTAGTGTCAGAACTGAATTGAATCATTGGACATCCAGTTGGTGTCCAGAGTGTTGGAGAATTGATTGTGGGGGTGGAAAATATTTATGCATTCGGTGTCCAAAGTGTTGTGACTAAAACCAACTCATACTTTTTTCAGTTATCAGTTGTGATGCCCCTTTGAAATATAAAAAGCTGTACAAGCACTTGATCAAGCCTTCGCTTTTTCATGAACTGTTTTTTCTTTGGCACTTCTAGAGAAATGATATTTTCCCACTAGATTTTTTTCCTTCCCATATGTGTCTGGCTTATGACACTGTATCATGATTGAGGACTGTAATCTCTTCGTTTACAGAGTAATACAGGGATAGAGTGGTAGCAGAGGGAGGAACTGGGATGGCTTGAGCAAAAGCCACCCCATATTCCTTCCTTCTTCCCGAAGCATGTATTTACTTTCTCAAAACTGCCTGACTCTTTCCGTCCTCAGCACCTGAAAACGCCAGTTTCTCCAGGCACCGAACCAAGAGGCTAAGGAAGAGATGGAGGAAGGAAATGGGCACGTGTTCTGTGTTCTTGGTTTTATTTTAGAAACACTAAAAAAGTGTTCTTCCAAGCTCAGCCTCTGTCCAATATACCAAATATATCAGTGAATAAGTTTTTTTTGGTTGGTTTGTTTGGGGTTTTTTGTAAGTAAAAGAAACCAATACAAAAAAAAAAGGAAAATTTGGAAGGATAATAGAGTGTCTCATAGAATCCAGACCTTTGGAAGGACAGAAACCAGGGCATTTCTGGGGATGTCAGCAGGAAGAATCTGTGAGTCCTCTGTAATGCTCCTATTCCATAACCCAGGACCCTCACTTTGGCCAAGTGTCTCTTGACACTATACAAACCAAGTAGTGCAAAGGCAAGGCCATGCAGCGGAAAAACTCATTTCAGTCTACCCTTCTGGGGTTGCAGATTCTTCTCTGAGAAGGAGACCACTGGGTAGGCCATCCAAAAAGTGTCCATGCTGTTAAGGTCCCAGAGGCTTCATTTTAGTTCATCAAAAAGAAGGTGTCAAAGAACTTTCTAGACCAGCACCCATTCCAGAAATGTAGTGAAAGTTCTCAAAGCTTATTTTAGTACCTGAGAAGTTTGGAACACTAGGTCTAGAAAAGCATTTTCCCTCAGGCTTAAGGCCACATAGAAGGTCTACACTCTGTGTTATTCCACATTTTGCTGACCTTTATTCAGTAGTTTGCCACTTCCTTTCCCCTGCCCCCCAGAAATCCAGCAGAAGGCCGCATGAGCTCCAGCAGTGATGATGTCATCATCCTGGCTCTTACAACACTTGGGCTTCTGTATCTTCAAGGAACATACAGTGCGCGGCATATTAAAATTTCCCTTCTACGCATCCAGGCAAACAGAGAAGAAACTCCCCTTTAGTTGATAACGTAAGACACAAACACAGAAGTAGTTACTATTATACTTGAAGGTTGTAAATAAATCCCAAATGATCCATATATAGATGGAAAGTACTTTAGACATAAAAGAGGAAGGATTCATGAATAACAATAATAAGTAACATTTATTGAGCATTTTCTGTTATATACTGTATTGAGCACTTTTTATGGATTGTGTCATTTAATCCCTCAACATGTAGGTAGTACTGTTTTATAGATAAAGCAACAGGCTCATAGAGGTTGACGGCTTTTTCCAGGTCACACAGCTTTAGTAGCAGCATAACCTAGATACTTCTTCCTAATGCTCGTGTTCTTCGCCACTATACGATACGTTCTAGGGAATTTCTGAGAGGAAAGGGAATAAAGTTCCTATATATTCTAAACACTGGAATTACTGAGTTCCTCGTTGGTTCTCCCCCTCCCTTGCTTCTGTGGCTTTTCCTTTGCTGGCACCTCCTTGTCCTTTCTATTTCTAAATTAGAGCATTTTAGGGCTCAGTCTTTGGGGGCCTCTCCTCTCCTCTTTTCTAGGAGATGCACTTCCTAGTCTCATGACTTTAAATACTAACTGTGCACCAATACTTTCAAAATTTTTATCCATGCTACCAATTTCTCCTCTCTCAGCTCTAGACTCATATAGCCAACTACTCACTTGATCTCTCCACTTAGATGTCTCACGAGCATCTTCATCTAAATGGGTCCAAAACAAGACTCTTAATTTCTTTTAAAACCTGTTCTTCCTGTTGTCTTGCTCATCTCAGTCAATGCCAGCTCCATCCCTCTATTTGCTCAGACCAAAACTCTCCATGTCATGCTTGACACCTTTCTTTTATACCCTACACGCAGTAGGTCTTTGACAAATCTTGTGTGCTCTACCTTCAGACTGTATAGAGACTCTAACTACTCTGCACCGTCTACACTGTTCCCACCCTGACCCAGGCTACCATAATCTTTCATCTGCATTGATGCCATAGCCTACTCCCTGAAGTTCTTACTGCTTTAGTCACCCATTCACTCTGTTGTCCACATGGCAGGCCAAGTGATCCTATTAAAACACAGAGTAGATCCTGACAATCGGGGGAAATCCAGATTCTTTACCATGGCGGATAAAGTCATGACGCGGCCCCCCACTGATTTCTCTGGTGTTGCGTCTCATCGCTCTCTCTGCCCTCCTTCACCCACGCAGGCCTCATTGATGTTTTTCGAATGCTAAAAATCCGTTCTTCCTCAGGAGCTTCACAGTTGCTCTCCCCGCATCCTGGAACACTGTTGCTCCGGAAATCTGCATCACTCTTGACTTTATTATGGTCTCTGTTCAAATGGCACCTTCTCCAGAGGCTTTTCCTCAGCCTTTCCTTTTCCTTTTGAAGAGCAACCACTCTTCACTTGCCATTTCCTAGTCTCCTTTCTTTTGCTTCATAGCCGCTGTCACTGCTGGATACACGTCTGTTTCGTGTCTGTCTCCCCTCACTAGAATGTCAACCGCATTTTTTAGCAGCTTTGTCTCTTGGGTCACCAGTGTCTAGAGCAGTGCCTGCCACACAGTGAATCCTCAATAAAAAAATCCCTGTAAACTGATTAGCAGTTGCATCCCGATGTTTATTCAACACTAACCAATTCAGTCATTTGAAGTACAATTCCGAGAATCAGATGTGTTCACACTCAACAGTGAGTGTGGACTCAAACTAAAAGAGCTTGTTCCTTAGAAAGTCTAAGGGACAGTGTGAGGACAGATCCTGGCATTTTCACAGGGAACCCTGAAGCTGGACTATGTGCTTGTTTAATAAATATTTGTTAACTCTAGTTCAGCCAGATGCTATTCTAGGCTTTTGGGGAGGTTCAAAGATGTGTAAGACATGGGAAGGGGCAGGTGATTAACTCTCTGGCAGGGGCAATGCCTTATTCTAATGAAGTAGTGAGAAGTCACAAGGAAGGCACGAGGAACACCACCGTCTCTGCTGAGTCACTATTCTGTGGTGATGCCATTGTAGCTACACCCCCGTGTCTTCCCGGGTAGCACATCACCTAGTTCCTAAGATCCACACCACTTTCTTTGGTATTTCATTAATGGTTGACATTAATTTGATTATTATTCCTACTAATCCATGACCTTTCAGTTATCCTTAATCTGACTTTCCATTCCTATTTGAACTGTGTTGGTTTCCTCAGCTAAAAAACACTACTCCATCAATGATTATGAATGAAAAATAAAAATAGTCATAGCAGTGGATTGTAAGTTAAGGATGAGCCCAGAGGAGAGATTTTAGCATTTCAAAAGGAAGGGTCATCTGCCAACTGATGAATGGATAAATAAAATGTGGTAAATCCATCCAATGGCTTGTTATTCTTCCATAAAAAGGGATAAAGTACACCTCCATGCTGTAATGTGATGAACCTTGAAAACATCATGCCGAGTGAAAGAAGCTAGTCACGAAGACCACCTATTTGTATGATTCCATCTATATGAAAAAATCAGAACTGACAAATGTGTAGAAATAGGAAGTAAATGATTGGTACCCTAAGGCCCAAAGATGGGGTAGAGTTGTGGGGGAAATGGAGAGTCACTGCTGATGGTTATAGAGTTTCTTTTGGGGGTGATGAAAATGTCCTAAAGTAGATTCTGGTGATGGCTACACAACTCTGTGACTAAAAATCACTTTAGATGGATGAATTGCCTGTGAATCATATCTTAATAAAGCTAGTATGTAAGAAGGAAGGAAGGAAATTCTGTATCTGAAAAGTTCTGGAAAACTTAAGAATTTTCCTCAGGGTTAAGGCTAAACAGGAACTCTCCATTTTGTGCCACTTTGTCTTTTGCTGCCCTTTATTCGGTTCTATGTCTCTCCTCCCCCACTACAAAATGGCATGTACTTTTGCCACACTTAACTTGTTCAATTGGTAACTTCCAGGAAGTTTCCTAATAGAATTTTATAGTCTACTACACTAACAATATAAGACTACCATTCGATGATAAAACAAAACAATGCAATGTTTTGGAAAGGAGATCAAAATGGGATTTGAAAGTCCTAGGTTCTAGGCCTAGTGTTGACCTAGATGTATACCCTTGGTCAAATGGCAAAACTCAATACCTAAGTTACTTAGGTAGCTAACAAGATTGTGTTGCCATTATAATAACTGCAGGTTTACTGATCAATCTAAGTCGTCTTTATTTCAGAGGCAAAATGTTGCTGTGGTATTGATGGTGGGAGATGACAGAAAAAGACTGTCCTTTTCATTTCATTTTCTAAGAACACACTGTTGTTTAAAGTCGTGAATGACTTTATTGTAACCATCCCAGCCCTAATATACTGATTCAGTTACTACCTCTTCTTCTGGGCTGTAGTCATCATATTGATCACCTAGTGTAAAGTGTCCGAGGACTTGCCATTTTTTTCTGGAGAGCAAGATCACCAGCCCCTTGACCACATAACTAGAAAAAATATATATTCTCATGGAACAAACTTGGCGCCATTTGTGTTAGGCGGCTCCTAAGGGAGTCAGAAGCTGCCTCCAGCCTGGTAAATAATGAGCCCATAACTAACAGAACCTGATCTTCCCAGCAGAAATGACAGTCAGCCTACTTTACAGTCTGCAATATGGTCAATGAATCAGTGGTTGCTGAGTGAACTGCAGTTACCCCAGCTGGAAGAGAGACAAGCTTTTTTAGGAGTAGTAGAGCATGCAATAGAATGTAGACAGGGAAGGAATTTGATGAATTGATTTTCACTGGAAAAGGCTGAAGATGTCTTCACCTGAGACCACTTAATAGTCCTAAAGCTTTAAGCTACTAATGAGTCTTTGCCCACCCCATTGGGGGCACTTACATGTTACTCAGCCCTGAGTAGGCTGAAGCAAATGATGCAAAACCATGACTCGATTTCTTGGAACTATGGGGGTGATAACCGTAAACCTTCGAATTGCACCAAAGCGATGGAACTGAAACATGATTCGGTAGAAAATACGTAGAAGTTATTTGCTTTCATCACAAGTTCACATATTAGCCCTATTTCACGTGATTTTTTATTCTGTGAGTGACCACATGCATTCCACCAGAAATAAGTGGTTAGGCAAATTCTTCCTTTCATGCATCCCCTATTGCTAGAGCTAGGTTATCCTCTTATTTAAGATTTACAACTAGCCAGTGACTGAAGGGAAAGTCTCATGACTGAAACATTCTTCAGCTTCACAAAACAAGCCTTTCTAGAATGAGATTTGCAGGTAGAGGTTCACGCCACACACTGCTGGGGGCTCTGTGGAATCTGCTTGTCAAACAGAACATACCTCCTCAGGCATGTGGTCCCAATAGCTTTCACAAGCATTAAACTCACTTAGAAAACAATTAGTAATCAAAAAAGGCATTTAAACTCAACTCTCTGAAGCATGGAGGAAGAGGTACATTACAGAAATTGAATTATCAGTATAAATATCTACTTTAGTTATAGACATAATTAGGTTTTAGTGAAAGAAGACATTTGTGTGGATTGGGGAGATGTGGGAGTATTGTAATCACTGAAGTATTTTTATTAGGACTGGATATCAGGGGCTTGGACTGAACTGTGGATCAGTCTTCTCCACTTAGAGAGGTGAGATACTAATGTTTTCGAACTAGGAGAAGGCTGCCTGCTGATCTCACTCAGCTGCTGACCGCCCAGGATTCCCACTTCCTAGAATCCGTGAAGTCGGTAATAAGCTTCACAATTTCTTTTTGGTATACTCGTGAGTATGGATGTGCTTCCAGTTTGGTTGCAAAATTACCAATAGGCTTATTTACATTCTGGCTGGAGTTATATCCGCTCAAGACATAGCTCACCTACTATGGGGGCTGGGTCTGCCTAAGTCAGTTATGCATCCTTAGTTCCCTGAATATGGCCTCACACATGGCTAAGAACTTAATATTTATTGGTTTGATGGTTGGACAAATGGGTAGAAGAAGAACTGACCAGAAGTTCTTTTGGCAGTTATATAAACTTGAATTGATTTTTTAAAGGAGAAATTGATGATTTAATAAATGTAATGGAGTTAGTAAAAATATTTCAAAACAAAATCTCAGAGCAAACGAGTAAAGTAAGTTCTAGATGTGTAAACTGCTTTCAACAGTTCTGAACTAGGGTCCAAAGAAGTTAATTGGCCTACTCCAGCTTGAGCAGCAAGGTGGTGGCAGAATACAGATGAGAATCTAGAGCTGTTGGTCTACAATTTTCCCACTACAAACTGTATTATCTAAAACAGATCATGTTTCTTTATATTTTTAATCTTTGTGAAATAAAGGTGTTATTTAAGCTTTAGAAATCAAACACCTGTGGCTCTACATAAAACTTACCTCTATAGTTGCCTCCTTTACTTTTGTTATTATGTATGACATACAGAAGCTGAATTGAACATTGTTTTTTC
The DNA here is from genome assembly GCF_009762305.2 of Zalophus californianus. Classification (NCBI taxonomy): domain Eukaryota; kingdom Metazoa; phylum Chordata; class Mammalia; order Carnivora; family Otariidae; genus Zalophus; species Zalophus californianus. The sequence continues at coordinate 87,291,224 of NC_045606.1, forward strand.
ACATGCAGATGAGACTCTATTCAGGGGAATTTTGTGTGGTTTGGGGTATTTTGCAGGGGGGTGGAGGGGAGGTGTATCACTACCTTTGAGGATCTGATGACACCCACGGACCCTGGAGAAATACTCAGATGCCCAGACCCATGGAGTTTTACACACTGTATCAGGCAATTCGTGAAGCCCAGGTTAAGGACACTGGTGTAGGGACTGTGTTGCCATTCCTTTTGTCTCCCTCTTGGTTTGGGATGTTTTGAGCCCTTTCACATTTGCTTCTACTCAGATCATAATTAAACAGCCTGTAATATTTCATCATTTAAAATCCTCCGACAGGTATGTTCCGCATTGTCCGTTGAAAGTGATTATTTACAACTTTAAGGCATTTTCATTTTTTTAAAAATATGGAAAGTGAAAAAAAAACTAGAAGAAAATTGTTCACAAGAGCAAAATTCTAAATTACCGTGCTATGATGTAGCTGTAAGTGGAGCTATTGTAGAATATGCATTTTTATTCCAAAATGGAACTGTAAAAACTGAGACAGTTTTGATGCCCTGAAAAAAAGTGTCTACAAATAATATGCATTTATAGTTCTTCAAGAGGAGGTGTCAAAAGGAAGTCAACTTCAGGTGGTGTGAATGGATTTTGCGTGTTCTCCTCAACTTTGGAGCCTCAGCGGGACTGGTGCAAGAAAGGTGAAGGCAGACAATCATTTCCCTTTTTTGAGGCCTTCTCTCCCCCACCCCCTACACCCCCTTTTTCTTGGGAAAATACTTCGATAACTAGAAGCAAGTACATGTTCAATTGACAAATTGACAATTGACGTTTAATAAAAGTGGGGCCTTGATATCCTTAAAGAGGAGCTTGAGCAGGAAGCCTCTTCACCCCATTTCATCATCTTCACTTGTGATTTTAATTCTAGTGCTTTAAAGAGACTCTAGCAGAGGCAGCAGAGACAGTAGCACTCAGTTGCTCTTGATTGCATTTCTCAGGTTCCTCGGATCACTCTCGAACTGGGAGTCTCAGACACACAACCGCAAGGGGATTTGCAGCTCTGCCCCCCTCACCACAGTGAAAATCTCCCCCTTGCGGTTTGTACGTCATTTCCCCCTCTCGGCTCTCCTGATACAGCGGGAGACTGGTTGAGAAATGAGATTTGAGGTCCTTGAGCACGGGAAGCCATTTTCTTCTCATTTCTGGCCCATCATTTGCTCTTGAGTGGGATTTTCCTTTCTCTGTTTTCCAGTTTCTGTAATCAACCTTGACTCCTTCGTGAGGGCTTCGAATGTGTTGACTCTTGTTGGAAAAATGACTCTTTAAAGATCCTACGTCATATACACTCAGGTGACTTCTGTAATTAGGGTGGTATTTTCATCTTTGCTGCCCAGATGTGTCATGGCCTATGTGTCTCCCTCCCATTTTAAGTGGTAAATTACTTCAGAAAGCCACCGGCACCCCAGCCCCTTGTCATGTGTCCCAATGACACAGAAACTCCTTGGCTTCCTTTGCGAGCCTGGCAGTAGAGCCTACCTCTGCTTTTGGAATTCTTGCTTCATTTTCAGTGCTTGTAAAAATCTCAAAATTAAATCACGTTTTTCCTGATTTGGAACTTCAGTTACCAGGCTGTTCCATGTCTTCTCTCCTAGCACCTGAGAGTCATTACCCTTCAATTCAGTTCATTCAGGTTTCAATTCTTTGAGCCCAAGAGTTCCTTCCATTATTATATTCATTTCCTTGGAAGTGGTCCCGGCCAAGGATGACAGCCCGAATGTGCCCCAGGCCGCTGCCACGGGTCACTTGCTTTTCCTCTGGAGTAGCATTCTGTGGCTCCACGGACTGAGGCCCCCTCCCCACCTCCGTGAAGCACTCTGGTTTTCAAAGCAACTCCTCCCTGTGAGTGCTTTCTTAATTGTTGAGTCAGGAGACTGGGTGGTCAAAGAATCAGGTCTGACACAACCAAGTTCACATAGAACTATTGTTGAATTAAAACCAGTACCCTCAACAAGTAAGGAATGAAGAAGACCCTTAGAAAAGAGAGAACCATGGTTAATGGGCCTGGTTTTTTTTCTTTTTTTTCTCCCTTTAACCACTACCATGAAAAAATATCATCCTCATTAAAGGGCTGTAAAGTTATCTGCTTTAGTGCTTCAGCACACTAATGTATCCTTGCTTTCAGCGCTGTTTCAGTATGTTGACCCTCTGTTCCCTGCAGCTGGGAGTTTATTAGTCTTTGTGGCCTTTGAACTTGAATATTCATAATGAGATAGCAGCGATACTCCAGGTCCATTTTAGGGCCCCGACGGAACTACTCTTAGCAATGAGGAAAGCTGAGAATTTGGGCCAAATCACGCCAGCGCCCCATAGTGAATCATGGAATGCAAGAGCTGTGACCAGAGGATCTGGGAAGTTCATCTAGTGAGTAAACTGAGAAGGGCAGGCAGGTTGGGATCCAGGTCTTTCCCTCTCAGGCCATATTCTTTTCATGGCCCCATGCTGTCTCCATATTAATTAACCTTTTCCATCTGAGATTCTAGCCATTGAAAGCATGAAATGCCAAATGTCTTATTAGAATTGAACCATGATGTTGAGACATTTGTGACAAAGCTGCTCAAGGAGGGCAGAGGAACATAAAAGGATCTCTTGCCAACCATGTCGTTTCTTGGAAGTAAACTTTCCTTATATTTGGGGGCACTAATTTCACCAACTGTATCACAATTTTTCCCTGTAACAATTAGCATCATGATGTTAATAACTTATGTAAAAGCGTTTCTAAGGTGATTCCCAGAGAGTTGATGGAACACCTGTTAAAAGCATTTCATTATGGTAAACACTGGGAAATATGGAAGACCCATGATGGTGCTTTTTCTTAAATTCTCTTTCCTTAACTCTATTATATGCATCCCATGAAGATTTACAGTTGTAAGATAACTTCATTGAAATTCTTATGATTGCATTTTAATTTACTATAGGCATCTAGTCCTCTAGTCTTAAAAGTTTTTTTGATGTTGTTGTTGTTTTTTTTTTATATCCATTACAGTCTTTAATAAATACTTCCCAAATTCTATCACAGTTCCAGGAAATATTCTGTTGCCTAAGACTAAATTTTTTTTATGTGCATATCTTTTTCTTTTATTTTTTTAGTGTTATGTTAATCACCATACATTACATCATTAGTTTTTGATGTAGTGTTCCATGATTCAGTGTTTGTGTATAACACCCAGTGCTCCATGCAGAGCGTGCCCTCTTTAATGCCCATCACCGGGCTAACCCATCCCCCCTCCCCCCTCCCCTCTAGAACCCTCAGTTTGTTTTTCAGAGTCCATCGTCTCTCATGGTTCGTCTCCCCCTCCGATTTCCCCGACTCTGGTTAAATTCTACCTAACTTTCTCTATAGGCAGTTTATTTTAGTGAGTGTTGTGCGCCTTTCATTTCCTAGTGAGATCGGGTCAGATGAAAGAACAGTTTCACTTCCCCAAGGTGACACGATTTGGATCCCGGACTGTGGTTGTGTTTTTCCTGGAGCGGCTACCAAGCAGACTGATGGGGGAGAGGACTCTAGTGGAAATGATGCCAGAGAGCCACTCCTGATCAAGACTGCCCATAAAGGCTTCCAAGTTGACTGAAGGATAACTAGATGGCTTTGCCTATTCCAGGCATGGCATTGACATAACATGAGGCTAACAAGATTATTTTTAGTGATCTGTGTCTTTGGTTCTGTTTGGAAGATACCTGACTTTATAGATGGGCTCCTTCCCTAGTTATGTGCCCAGGAAGCTAATTATTCAGTCGGAGGGTAATGAAAGACCTTGCCATCTGCCTGCCGATCTATTGGAGTGTCAGCACATCCCAAATAGGAAGTAATTGGATTGACAGACACAAAGCCAGTTATTAGACTGTTATTATCTGATTGGAAAAAGCAGGCGGAGAAGCATACAACTGTAGCAAAACTAATCTAATGATGTCTGTTGTTCCCGGAATGCAGTCTGCCACACAGAATTCATGGGCTCTGAAACCCCTGACCAGCTTGGGAACGTTTGGAGTTCCTTCTCTCAGAACCCATCTCTGTATTCTTATTACAAATCATTATAATGCAATCTAATAAAACACAGTTTGCATAAAGATGGGGCCCATTTATAAAACTGTCACTGCAGCCACTCTATTAATAGAGCCATTTTAAAGATTTATTGTGAGCATATGTTACTTTTTACAGGGGGCCAGATTGAGAGCTGCAGGATTTGAACATGCAAGAATGTGCTACTGGTGATAATTCAAAAAATAATGTAAGCTGTTCTGCCCAAGTAATGTCATTAGACTCATACTTGTTTCTTACTTTTCAGGTGTGATCATCAAATGAGAGTTGTAATGAGGCATCAGAGAAAGGGGACAAGGTCTAGGGCCGTGTTGCATAAGCACAATTTTTTTTTTCTTTCACTGATTCCAGTGTTACTGCCTGGCATCACTGGAGGTCGGGGGGCACATTGGATGGGTTAAATATGACCAGTCAGGATCAGAACTAGGCTCTGGGGCTTTCGTCTTCTCCAAACAACTGTCTGGGATGGATCTAATGGGGGAAAAATAGTAAAGGCAGACATTGCATCCATTCTTACTCGTTGGAACTCACTGGAGTTCCCAGTCCTTGGAGTTCATGGAGAGTAGACAGGAGTCCAGCAAGTTCACATTTATTCACCGAGTGTCTCTGGAGCCCCTGCCATGTGTTACATACTTTTCTAGGTTCTAGGTGGGCAGCTGTGAACCAGCCTCCATTCCAGCCCTCATGGGCTTTACAGTGGAAAATAAGCAAGTAAATATGGCATTAGATGATGATAAGTTCTACAAAGAAAAAGAGGCAGTTAAAGGAGATAATGATTAGAGAGCTATTTTCAGGCCCTCCTCAAACATCTTCAGAAGATGGATGACATACATGGGCACAGTGACAAGGGTGAGTGGCGTGACCGGAGGGAGAGCAGCCCAGGCAGAGGGACCAGCGCATTCAGAGACCCAGAGCACACTTGAAGTATTTTTGGTCAGTGTCACCACCAAAACACTAGGGGCTGCCAGGTTCCTTTGTCTGATCATGGTCCCCAGCATTTCCTGTTTGCAAGTTGGGACAGTCTGATAACGCGTATGAACGGCTGCTGTAAATTCTAAACGATATACAGACCTAAGATATTGTTAGCAAGCTCCAGGGGAGCTCTGGGGAACTCCATCAGTGTAAACTAAGGCATTAAAATTTTCAAAGGATTTCCTACCTAAGAGTAGAAAAACCTCACTGAATGGTCCAGGGTAGGAGTAATTTTGGATTCTTAGGAAACAAGAACCAAATGAGCCTCCTACAGAGGCATGGGAAAGAAATGGGGCCAGACCCTGGGAGAGGGAATTTTAGCTTCATGTGATGAAAGTAGAAGCTATTGAAGGTGTTTAAGAAATGAAATAGCACTACAAAAGAGATGTTTGGTGTAGATGAATCTGGTGGTGAAATGACAGGTGGGAATGGGAAAGACCAGTCTAGACACAGAATATTCTAGAAGAAGAGGGTTTAGACCAGTCATAGAGATGGGACTTGTTTGGAGATGATTCTGTTGCCTTTTCACCTTACTTGATCTCATTAAAGTAATTTAAAGGGAATAATGCACATTCAGAGGAACAGATTAAATATCAAGAAATCAGCAAATCGGCTAGCTAAAGCTTTCTGCAATGTACTTTATCTCCATCCATCCATCCATCCATCCATCCATCCATCCATCCCTGTATTCTTTCCTCCCTCTCTGAATTTATACTTACAGTCAGACAGATTACTTCCACAGATAACAGTCCCAGTGTAGTACTGTAAGATGTTGGTGGCATTAAATTAGGTAATGGATATGAAAGTGACTTATTCTGATGACAAATTTGAAACATTATGATTATTATTATTTTGTTTTCATCCCTTTGGGATTCTCTTAAAATCATATTTAGACTACATAGGTAGATGTATAGACAGCTTGTACATTTGAAAATAAATACATCCTTCAGTGATCCTGTTTCCAATTATTATGATTCCTTCTGCATTTTTATGACAGCCCCTTCTAGAGAATTGACCAAAGAGGAGGGGACTCTTCCTGCTTCCTCCCAAGACCTAAAATAATCACTTTGATTGTCTTTTTGATGCCGTGAATGAAAAGTCACAACTCCAAGAAGAAAAGTTGTGCTGATTTGTTTTAATAACGTCCCTTTTATTTTCCTCATAAGACGGTATTAAGTAGTAGTCATCCTATTAAGTAATGTTCCTGCACTGAACGTTCAAGCCTCTGATGATACAGTTTTCTGTCTTGTGTTTCAAAAGTTCAGGCAGTCTTAGAACAATAGTCAAAAGAAGTTTGTTCATGGAAACATTTCACTGACATCCCCTGGTCATTGCTTTCCAGGTTTAGGGGACCCAAGTAGCAGACAGTGTTGACACCTGATTAAACTTTCCCAGTATAGACACCTAACAGGCAGGTGTCTTCTGTTCTCTGGTAACAGCACTACAAAGTGTCAAGCACGGGTAACTTCTCAAGTCAGAGAGCAAGATACACAAATTTTAAGAGAATCATATGCTTTTGTTCCTTTCTAGTATTGAAACTTACATAAATTACCTTGGGAAATAGAATGGCTCGGCCTTGTGGTCAAAGTTGATCAAGCCCATCCTTCTTCAGATGAAAACAAGAACTGTCGTATGCCAGTGGCCAAGAGCCACGACCTGCATGACAGACACCCACCAGATAACCGTACCACAGTGAGGGCAGAGGGTGAAGACTTGGCATGTGGGACCGGGGTGACTTGAGAGCATGAAGGTGACTCTCTCTTCACTCGTTATCACTTTCTTAACAATGCTATTTACCCCTCTGCTCATTTCCAAGGAGGGCAATGAGATGAGAGACATGGACTGTATTTGGCAATGATTTTCTTCTTGTTGGCTGTGAGCTAGACATTATTTACTAGCATCCCCTCATGCTGATGTTCTCTTGTTGGTTGAATGTGTTATATTCGCTCTTCATGAATAATCAACAGGCCTACTTCCCTCCCCCTACACCAGTGTATGCCCAGCCAATAAGAGGCACAGTTTGTCTTAGCAGCAATACTCTTTGTAATTTCTCCACACTTCCTAAAGGTAGAGACTTTGAACTGTGAGTTGACTAGAGCTTGCACAAGTGAAGTTAGCTCAAATTGTCATGGATAGAGAAGATGAAAGTATAAAACGACCATGAACACTGGCCAACAGCAAATGAATATATATTTTCCTCACATAGGCTCAGCTAAACGCCACCCTCAGGTAGCTGGTTTATAGCATGGCCATTTTCAAAGCTGCCTTAACTTACCACTTTAGGCAGGAGGCTTGCATTGAGCGTCTATGCCAGGCACTGAGGGGAAGATACTGATAAAGCTGACCAGTATCCTACCCTCAAAGAATTTAAGTCATGTTGGGGGATAAGGTATGTAAACAAATCACCAAGTCCCCCTCCACCTCTCTGTCTCTGTCAATGCTGACTGCAACTTTTTAATTTTGTTTCATGACCACTAATAGGGCGTGGATTGTGGTTTGGATTCAACGTTGCTTTAGCCTGAGTTCTCTTAAGAGCAAGTACTATGTTTTGTCTATTTTATTCATACAGAGTGGTACCTGACATATAGTTAGCACACTTAATGTTTGTTGTGTGAGTGAATGCGTGGATACACAGATATACTCAACTGATTTCTGGTCCAACCTGATGAATAGCACAGATAGATTCCCTACAGTCCTGACTGACAGAAATTAGAAAAAATTACTGTCCTGTCCTGTCACCTCTACAGAAGTGACTAAAAGCAGGATAATGAATTCTATATTGAGAAATGATCCATGTAGTCCAAGGGTAGGCAAAATATCTACCACCCTCAACTTCTAATACATTTTACTTTGCTAATGGTCTCTTCTTATGCAGCATGCAATTGCGGATTTTTTCTGAATCCGTGACTCAAGGAACGAAATCTACCTTCAATTATTTATGGTTTAAATTAATGCAAATAAGACTTTCTGGCTTGCTGTGCTAATACTCATTAATAAATATTTCACTGGGTATTAGGAAGATTCAGATGGACTAAATGAGGCTCTTTTTCAATATAAACAAAAGCCCTTGTGTTTTTCGCAACTGTGCAGGCCCAATTTTTACGTCTGGCTTTCATTAAGACAAACGAATGTTAGATGGGCGCATCTACAGAACGATGGGGCCTTTGGGAACTGGAGTCAGCAGGGCTCTGCTGTGAAATAATCCTCTAGTTAAACCAAATGTAATCTCATTAGCAGGGTAATTGTGCTGTTAGAAGAAATGGCCAACCAGGTTAAAGAGAAACCCACATAGTCTAATTACTCTTTCACTTTTGTCATTGAAGAATAGAACGTTGAACCAAGAGGCAAAAGATGCAGATTTTGTACTTGGCCTAACATTGTGATTGAGTCTCATAAAATTCCAGATCTCTCCCAGCTGCTCGGGCCTGTGTTTGGTATTGGTGTCAGGTCATAACACACTCTGTGATCCTTCCTGTAGAGGCAGACACACCAGTAAGGAGGAGCTGTCACCTCGCTCTTTTTTATGCATGCATTTTGCCCACTCATTTTTCCAACACAGTCGTATGCATTTGACTTTCCCAATGTTTTTTAAACTACCAAAATATCTAGAACTTAGTTACGAAAAATATGCCTTTCCATCTTTGGAAATGAGCACATTGGGAAATTTTCTATAATCATTGAATCTGTGACCATATAGTTTGCTTTCTTCTGAATTTCTATCCATACGGGCTCTGCCAGTTTGGGATATAGTACAGAGGAAAGAATGGTGAACTAATTAGGAGCCAGATCTAGGTTCAAGACACAGTCTTAAAACTTGATAGCAGTGTGACCTTCAGCAAATTACTTATCTTGTCTGAACTGCAATTTCTTCATTTGTAAAATGGAAATAACTATCACTGTCAAACCAGCCCCCAAAGCAGAGTGAGGTTCAAGTATGTGAAAGTCCTTTGTAAGTGCTAACATGTGCTAAGAGAGATCATCTCTTTCCTCTTGACTTAGAGGACTTTTCATCCCTAACTTGTAGGGCATGGCTTATACATGGTCAGTAAATGTTAGCTGAATTAATTAATTAGTTAAATGTTTGGGAGGTTTCCCATTGTATTTCAGATTGTTGCTGGGAACTTGCATGAAGGATTATTGCCAAAAATTTGTCAAAAACAAAGATTAAAAGGTATGCTGCTGCATGCTTTTTAAAAGGAGAGAGAATACATGAATACCTCCTGTGCAAGAGGAGCTTGTTACATATATAGCTGATCAAACAAAATATGCATGTGGGAAAAATGACTAAAAGGTATTAATAAGTAAGTGACAACCTGAATATATAGTTGTTATATGCAAACCTCACTCTTATGCCTCTTGACTATCGTGCTTGTGGCCATAATTTTACATCATTGACTTCATAAAAATGGGCAATTTTATGTATACTACCATATTGAAAATAAACTGTCCAAAAAAAACTGGCTGTCAGTCTGATGAGCTAGAAATTTTTTCACAGGTTTTATATGAGACCAGATAGTTTTCTGGAATAATTTTTTCCGTTAAGATGTACTTCCTTTGTGTGCTGCGATAAAACATATATTCCTTACCTTTTTTTTTTTTCCATCGCTTTGAAAATAGGAAACACATCTCAGATGAAACCAGGATTACATTGATTTTTCTTTTTTTTATGTTTGAAGTTCTTTCTGTGGGCTTTTTCTGTGTCTTGCATATTCAGCTGTAATTAGTAGCAACAGTAAGCCCAAGAGTGTAAATTCACTGAGCAGAGTGACCTGATTGCAGACACTGACTGGTGGGCAGTTGTTTTGTCTTCTGTGTGTTTTAGGTATTTGTCATCAATAGAATCCAGAGGAATATCAGTTATATTGTAATCGAAATTCTTCAATAGGGTCTAGTTTTTCTTTGGAAATGTTGTGTATTCCATCATCTTAATGCCTATATGATTGATAGATATTCACCTACAAGTAATCAGCTAGCAGGAGGCTATTTTTTTTTCTGTATTATTCCACGTACAAATGTAATTATCTATACTTTTCTGCTGCTCAGCTTTGTTAGCAGAATTTTTAACACTGATTTAGCCTTCCCAGGGATATAAAAACTTGAATGAAACAGAATGGTAGGAATTATAAAGTCTTTAATTCCTATCCAGTAAGTGGACCTATTGATGAAATTAACTATAAAGAAGGACATGAGTCTGAGGCTCCTGGAGGGAAAGTAACAGAATGGCAGCTAAGATGGCTTAAAAGTGATCAGTGTTAAGTTGCTGTTACTCCACCTCATTGTGTGATGTTGAAAGCCTCTCTCGAGTGTGATAGGACAATAGATGGCCAAGAGGAGACTCCAGAAAGCAGAAACTCTTTTCCAAATAGGAAAGAGCTCTGTGGGAGGTAAATTTGAGGAGAACTTTGAGCCATTATGGAAAATAACTTTGTGAGTATTGTTGCAAGATCATTATAGATACAGGTCTGGGAAAGTGTGGACGCAGAGAAGGGAACCAATGAGAAGACCATGGTGGCTTCTTTGAAATAAGTATGTGAACAAAAGGGATAAAAGTAGAAAAGTTTAGGGAACAAGAGCTGTCTATAACTCATAGATATCCAAATCATTGACTAGGGGATCATTCACTGTTTTCCAGGTACTTAGAGCCCTTTGCATTCAGGGTGGCAGTTAATCAAGTGATAATAAACAACAAGAGTGGGATAAGAAATCATCGTAAGCTAAGTTCAGGAACAAGCTTAGCTACCAAATAGGTTCATTAGAGATAATTCAAACTGAGTTTTCCAAAACATTCATTTATTAAATGTAATGAAATCATCTTTTTCAGGAATAGTGAAGGAGAGAACCAAGTGGCCAGCCTGTTTCTCCCAGCAAACATATAGTGTAATTTTATCCCAGCAGGCTCACAATTCATGTTTTTGACACATGAAATGCTTTCAGTCTCTGACTTCCATCAGTGATGCCCAAGCAGTATTCACTAAATTAGGCCAGATTCACTAAATTTTGTGTTACCAGGAATGTAAACAGGTTTTGATTTGCTAATAGGTTGCCTTAAAATGCCTAAAAAAATAGTAATTTAACATAATGCGTACATCATTTATCTTCACAATCTTCTCTTTTTTCTTTCATTTTATCTGTTCTTTTTTTTTTTTTTCCTACTTTTTTGGCCAGCCATATTTATTCCCCAGAACAAAGCCTTATAATAATCTATGCATTGTAATCCTTTTAAAAAGCACTGGCTTTTAGGGGCACCTGGGTGGCTCAGTCAGTTAAGCATCCAACTCCTGATTTCAACTCAAGTCATGATCTCACAGTTGTGAGATCGAACCCCATGTCAGGGGTTCCCTCCCACTTAGTGTGGAGTCAGCTTGAGGTTCTCCCTCCCTGCCCCTCCCCACACTCGTACTCTTTCTCTCTCGAAAAATAAAATCTTAAAAAAAAGCACTGGCCTTTCAAGATAAAACCTAAGTAAGTTGTGTTAGAAACATAATATTACCATTTCTTTGAAACATTAACTGTGTCCACTATACTTGACATAGGGTTAAGTGCTTCAAGTATGATTCAAAAATGTACAAAGCACAGTTGCTACTCTGAAGGAGCTTAATTCTAATAGGAGAGAGAAAATAAATAGGGAGAAAGGAACTAACACTATGTAATGAAGTAAACTACTTCAAATTAATAAAGTAGTTGAGAGAGATTGGGGTGGGAGAGTGCCTAGCTGGTTCAGTCAGTAGAGCACGCAACTCTTGATCTCGGGATTGTGAGTTCAAGCCCCACACTGGGCGTAGAGATTGCTTTAAAAAAAAAAATAAAGAGATCAGGGAAAACTTTATGAGCGAGTGGCTTTGAATTGGCCCTTGAAGGAAGGTTGTAGCAAAAATGACAGCTTCTCAAGCCTCCACTCTAGCTTATATACCACAGTCTAGAAAATGGATTGCACTAAAAGTAGACCACATAGACATCATGGGAAAAGCCATAGGATTTTTTTTTTTTTTTAATGCAAAGAATACACAGAAAGCAAAGTTTGCTGGTAAGTAGAAGTACAAATACATTGGACTTATTTCTTGATACCTCCTGGGTACTAAACACTGACTACAATAAACAAGACACATTCCCTCTCCTCAGGATGTTTAGAAACTAGCAGGGAATACAGACACCTCAGCAGGAATATTCTGTAGACGTACGGTACTGTGGGGGCAAAGTGAAAGGGCATTCAACATAGACTCAAGGGGCAAGGCCTTCTGGAAGTAGTATTTAAGCTGGTGGCTGTAGGACTGTTGGGGGGAAAGGGTACAGAGGGAAGTGTTCTAGCAGATGGACCAGCATGGGCAAAGACCTGGAAGCAAGAGGGAGTAGGGCACACTGAGGAAGCTGCAAGCAGTTAGATACTCTGTGCCTTAGACTACTGTAACAACTATTCCTTAGATCAGTTGGACAAAGAAGGGACTAAAGGGACTAAAGATGGAGACACCAGTTGGGAAATTGTTTTAGGAAGGCCTGGAAAAGAAATTGCCTTATATTAAGTTCTGTCCATCCATCTACATCATCTACGTCATCTAATTTAATAAAAGCCTGAATTATGGTGCTGGATGTTAACAAATGGAGGCATAGAAATGTCTGTTCAGGCCTCCAGCACAAAACTGCTTGAGATGGCACCATTCCTACCCTAGCTGTGTCAGTGGTAGTCCCTGGGGCATGATTCTTTCGCTGTGGAGGCTTTAGAACCTAGAACACTACCCGACATAAGGTAGGCACTCCGCAAATACTTGCTTAAATAAATGAAGAAATGGACACGTGAATGAATGCATGACCGTAAGAGATCATATAAAGAGAATGCCTCTAAGTCCGGAAGCTGCTTTCCTGAGTAGCAAGGCTGAAAATAAGAGAGGAAGAAGTGAAAGATGATTAAGTTTGCACCGGGGTAACCAGAACAAGGAATAGTACCAAAAAGAGAACATAGAGGGAGAGAAATGAAGTAATAGTGGGAGGGCAGCTGTGAAGAGTTCCATTTCAGAGACAGTTTGAATTGTCAAAAGGACATCCAGTTGGAATACCTAACAGATTAAAAATATAGATCTCAGTTGGTAGGGCGACTGCCTTCAGCTCAGGTCATGATCCTGGAGTCCCGGGATCGAGTCCCGCATCGGGCTCCCCACTCGGCGGGGAGTCTGCTTCTCCTTCTGACCCTCTTCCCTCTCGTGCTCTCTGTCTCTCATTCTCTCTCTCTCTCAAATAAATAAAATATTTTAAAAAAAAATACAGATCAGGATCTTGAGGGAAGAAGTCAGGGCTGGACATAAGACTAAACTGTATTTCAAGAGAAATAATTGGGTCTTTGGTATGTATATCCGAATATTTGTATTTAGCAACATTAAGGTTCTCTCAGTCCAGGCAAGCTTCCACTCTGTCAGCACATTCTAGGGCTTTTCACGTGGACTTCTGTTGATTGTCTTCCCCTTACCAGCTCCCTTCAAGAGTCCTAACCCTGGGGGTGAACATTTGGGAGGCAGTGGTTTTAGAGGAGTACATTGTATCAAGTGGCGGTTAAGTCCAGCATGGCCTCTGGAGCCAAATTGCCCAAGTTCAAATTTTGGCCCCATCACTTATAGCTGTATGACCTTGGGAAAGTCCTTAATCTTTCTATGCCTTCATTTCTTCTTCCAAATAGCAATTATAAAAGTACTCTTTGTAGCATTGTAAGGAATAAGTGAAGCAAAGCATAGTGGTTGCTTCAAACAGTTCAGGCATATTATGAGCACAATGTAACTGTCAGCTAATAATATTTTTTTCACTTGCTCAGTTTCATTGTATGTAAAATCAGACAGCAATAGTGCAGACCTCATAGAGTTATTGTGAGAATTGCATAAAAGAATCTTTATAAAGCTCTTCAATCAGGACATGGTAAGAGCTGAGTGGATGTAAGCAATTATTAATGGAGCTCCTACTGACAGCAATAGGTAGAAGATTTGCCAGATTCCCCTGTGTCTTGCATTAGAATATCTAAGGCCAAACTGATACAGAACCCCTAAAATACAACATGTTTAATACATTACATGTAAGTTTCCAGGTGATATGATAGACATTTTGTAATATCTTGAAAATTTTTCAGACAGCCTTATCTTTTGTAAAATATATATATACACACACAAAGGAGAAGTTTCTTGACTATAAATAAGTAGAAGGGATTAAAAACAGCATTCCAGGCCGATTGGCAAAGTGGGATTATCATTTTGCCTCAGAGTTTTAGATCAGTAGCCCTTATTAATTTCTTTACATGCATTTTTTTCATTAAAAAAGAAGATTGCTTGCTATTAAGGGTTAGAGTTTGAATTACTTCAATTTCCAGATTATATGCTTAAAAAATTTAAACAGCTGTCATTTTAAAGAGGCTTACTTCATTTTACCTAAAGTGCTTTTCAGTCTGGAGGGAGCACTTAAATGCAGTCACAAATCACTTACAGTGTACTCATGGTAAGATTTTTTTAAAGTTAAATTTGTTTACAAGCCTGCGGAGTTCAAATTTTGTAGATAATTTTCTTTTCTCCCTTTACTTAATGATTTTTACCTCTTTTTTTCCTGTAGTGCTAGGCATGAATTTTACTCATTACAAATAAGAGCACCCAAATCCCTTTTTATTTCATTAGTTCAGCAAATTGTCTCCTAGGGGTATGGGCTGAGGACATGATTGGGCTCTGCAATGATGAGCTTATTTTGCACTTTTACCCAGAAAATCTTTATATACAAAAGGCACAGATAGTAGTTAGACTCAGCATGAACAATTACGGACTGTTGGGGGAGCCTCTTCCTGATGTGCCGATGACTTACTCCCATGAATTAAGAGGCAGATGCGCTCCAAAGTGCATTAACCTTTATGGATTTTTCTTCGGTTTTCATGTTCCACTGATTTATGGTCTGAAATATGCCTGTTGCTACTGTTTCTGAATGAGTACCTTGTAAATCATTTCCAAATGATCTTTTTTTGAGTCAGATAATCCAAGTAAGTTGAATATATCTCCGATCAATTCCTGTGAGGCTTCTTTCTTTCGTTCTTTCATTCTTTCTTTTTTCCCCCCCAAGTTGTTTTAGTTTGTTCTGTGCCTTAAATGTCACATCTGAGAATAAGTGAGTGCATACGAAATATGTCTTAAAGGAGTCATGCTTGCTGGCCAGCTTCTTTGTGTGCACTGAGCTCTTTCTGGCCTTTTGTGTGGCCTCAACTGGGGTTTGATTCCGAAGGCCCACTTACCTTAGTACTCCCATCTAACTGGTTACAGTTCTTTGTGCAAGGATAGGCTCATGCCTGGGAATGGGTTTTATTATGGGTTATACATCACTGTTTTTCATACAAATCAAGCATGGCAGGGATTTTGAGTATACTGTGCTCTCATAAAAGTCTACTATTTCTCTTAGAATCCAGTGCAGCACAGGGTCGTCAGTATGCAAGACTCTGTTATCAGTGCTGCTTGGTGTCATTTCCCAAGGCCCCAGATTTCTGCAGAAAAGTTCTGCATTTGGCCCTCAGTGTTCCATTCTGTGTGTGTCCAAAGATTCTTTCTATTTACCGGATTTGGGGGGAACTGTAGTTTTATTTTCTCTTCGTAAGGCCCACGTCATTCATGCAGTAGGGTTGTTGTCACTGCTTTTGTTTGCATTTGTGCCGTAAAACTAAAACACAAAATCAAAGGTGCAGATTTCAGAAAATTCAAATTCAGAATTCTGGCTTTTAAAGCACAAGTAACTCATTCCATGTCTCTGTCATGAACCGTGCATCATTACTGATTGCGAACTAAGTTTTTAACGTATGCATTTATACATATCTGTCGTGTGGCATTATGAAATGTGGTGGTAGAGTGTCACACAGTGAGTGGTGCTGTGGGGACTTACCTTTGAGTATGCTTGACAAGTTAAGCAGAGCTCATGCAGGCCTGCAAATATCATGCAACTTTTCACATAGAAACCGTGGACTAAAATGAAGGGACGAAGACGGTTCCGGGTTTTTTTTAATGGCTTTAAAGCTATTTTGTAGTGGAAGAGATTCAGAACTTCTTGGTAGAGGTAAGCATGGTACATCTGTGCAGAGAGTCTAGCTTTGAAGGTGCAGTAGTAGAACCGATAATGCTGAGAGATGCTGAAGAATGTATGTGGTCAGAGGGATAAGTCTCTCTACACATTTCTCCTAGTTCCAGTGCATGGGATCAGGAGAAAAATCCTCAAGCCTTTCAGACCAATGTTTTATGTGCATTATGCAGCCAAAAATACCAAAACATATATGTGATAACATAGAGCAAAGTTAGGAAGTATCAAAGTGAAAAGAATTAGTATATTGCATATCCTATGTTGTATGATACAGATTCTATACAAATGTATACATTAAAAATGGAATTAGCAATAAAATGACATACTGTTCATGGGAGAGACATGACTGAATTTCCTGTGCTCCAGAAGCCAGAGGAATGTGAATTTTCTGAAATCTGCACCTCTGATTTTGTGTTTTGGTTTTATGGAAAGATGATGTTTCCCCATGACTGGGTTCAAGTTATGCATTTTTGGCAAGAATATCAGAGAAGCGACACTGTAGTTAGTGCTCTCTGTCTTATCAGGAGGTACATATCAGCTTGTCCCATTGCTGCTAATGTTTGCCATAGAATTTTAAAAACTCACTAGGCGTGAATGTTAGGAATACATATTTACTGTGAGTAACTACTTTTATTCAAGTGAATAAATATCATTGCTCCCGTCGCAACTTCTAAAATATAATATAGCCCTCCATGTTCAAGGGTATTTCCAGCTGGTAGCAGCCGTAATTCTGGGCTGAAATAAAATGCAAGAAATGGAGCTTTACAATGAAACAGAATTTGCGGTGAGGAGCCTGGGTTACCCACGGAGCTTAAGAAGCTTGAGTGAAATTTTAATTAGTTTGTGATTTCCCTGGACAGAAATCAAATCAAGATAAAAATTTTGGGAAAATACTAGGTCATATATAGGTAGTGTACTTCCACATGCAATCCAAAGGCCACACACTTGCTGTAAGAAAGAGCAAGTTTAAAATATAGGTACTGACTATGGACATATTTTTGGAGGCACCCTCGTTGGTGGTATTCTGAAAAGAAAACTCTGGTTAAATATTTACGAATAGCAATATTAGAATTTAGGAAATGAGATCCATGCTTTAGACATTCAAGTGCCACGAGAATCTGTTGCCTACTTTCATTTGTTTTTTGGTTTATCCTACTTTACAGCTTTGGGTTTAGGAGGCTGATTTGAATAAGGTTCCTCAAAATCCTGTGATTAGATGCTCTGCATGTGGCATTATGTAGCTCCTTTCCTTTGAGTCTCCTTCTCCTCCTTCCCATACACACAGATGTACCTGGCCTTTGTGTTTGCCTTCTCATCGTTCACAGGATGGGAATCCCTAGTGGGAAAGCACTTCACCAGATTAGATAATACCCTTTGACAGGGTTCCATCTGTGTTCCAGCTTAACTTTGAAGTGTTTCTTTCCTAATGAGATTCTTTTCACTGTTAAAAATTCAGGGCTTTCTTACTTCCATAGAACTGATTAGGAGCATTGTTGGAAAAACTGAGCTTTTTGATGATTTGCCTCCACACCGTTGACTGTCTCTCTCCTGTCTCCCATTCAACAGATCAATTTTCAAGTACTTACTAGGTAAAAGGAGCCATGCAGTACATTGTGGGAATCTGGCAGAAATAAAATGTAGAGTCGCCCATGAAAAATAATGAGGAGCGACTCCAGTAACTTGGGGGAATAATTCAACAGAAGCAAAACGAAGATGTTCACTGTAGGATTATCTATCATAAAACCAGAGGGCAGCATTAATATTCCTTAGTAGATGTTTGGTTGAATAATGTTGTGTTCATTAGTGGGATAGAATGAGTTTATAATACTCTGCAGAAGAACAGAATATAAAGTCGTGTGAATAACCATATTGTACAAAGTAAAAAAACAACAACCACCACCCTGGGAATGTGGTCAAGGACTCAAGAACATTCTCTCAGTAAGCGGTAACTGTTAACATTGGGGTGGTGGAGATATGGATGATTTTTCTTTTTTAAATATTTTATTTGGACCTCTAGTCCCAATTCTTGGGAGGAGGGCATTATTTGTCTTAGTGGTCACACCTTAGTTTCAAGAACTATGGGTTGAATTTAAAGGACCTGTTAATTTTATTCACTACTCCCTTTACCAAATATTTCCTGAGAACCTACTATGTGCTAGCCATAGAGTAAGTAGTACTAGGCTCTGAGGATATAGAAGTGAACAATTTACACTTAACCCTTGGCCACATGGGGCTTTGGTCATACCTACATCAGTTTGTTCCTATAATAAAGTATTAATCTAGTGGTCCAAATTGCCAATTATGGGCAAGCGTGGGAAAAGGAAAGAGCAAGGTGAAAAAGATCATCAAATATGTCCCATTTGCCTCTACTCTCCAACCTCATCAGGGTTCACATCCTGATGGTAATCACAAAAAATAGTTGCTACCATTTATTTACCCAGCATTTCCTATGTGCCAACCTCTGTGCTACATGCTTAACTTTCATTTTCCTCCTTGAATCAACAAAACAGTCATCTATGTTATCAGATCCATTTTACAGAATACAGCAGAAAGATCAAGAGAGGCTAAATAACCCACCCAACACTGTATGGTCAAGATTCAGCCTCAGGAATACCTACTCTAAGTGTTCGGCTCTGGGCCCTCTGCTTCCCTCAAGTTATTCCTCTCTGCGGCGACTGTGAGTCTCGTTTACCTTCCAGCTGCTTACAAGAGTCTCTCCTCTGTGTCCTTCCTGCCCAAGAAGGGGCAGTTTGCCCATTTCATGCCTTTTGCTTCCCCTTTTTGATTAGAATAAAAGCGAGCTGATCAGACAGCCGTGTTCTTTTTCTTTCCTTCTCTCGCACACGTTTCATGCTTCCTAAACAGTGAGGATGCGCACAGCTTTGAACGCAGATTTGGACACATGTTGCATGGGTCCCCTCGAGTTAGAGATGACATCAACCTGGCTGTGTCCTTTTAGACTGATGGCGCATGCTGTAGGGAATAAGAGATTTGTATTGGGAAAAAGTCATGCAGCTGAAAGTGATAGGATCCCCACCCCTTCGTGGGCGTGGCTCAGAGCAGTTTCATATGTTGGGGACAGCAAAGGCACATAAAGGACTAGAAAAAAAGAGAAAAGGTGGATAATTTAGAGCCTTCTGCCACTGTTTAGGAGCACTTTAGTAAAAATGTGTTTCTAACAAATGATAAAGATTTTGAAAATGTAGGAAGTACTCCTCAGAAAACTCTTTTTCTAAGTCCCATTGAAAAGAAAAAGGAGGGATTCTGATGATTGAGTCTCATAATATCAGAAAAGTATAAAATGAAGAGGTCTTTGGTGTGGTTACTCATAAGCAAATTAAAAACAGTGGTTTTCTTTTAGAGGCAGACCAAAGAGAACAAGATACACCTGGGGGGGTGGGGGAGGGCAGGGATTTCTCTGAGGGTTAGATGAGTCAGAAGGGGTCAAAGCTGCAGGATGTGGGATTTGGAGATTTTTAAGTTATGGTTAACTGTCCACCTTTATTTCTTCATTTTTCCCCACCTTCTTCCGCTCAATCCCTTCTTAAAGATTTATTAAATCTTGTTTGGTGGTCACGCCTTTACTCCGTTTCCAGGTTGATAAAGTCAATTAAGAAGGCTCATTGAGGTTTCTCTTGGCTTTTCAATGTCTGCTTTCTTTCCTACATTGTTTGGCTTACTTTATCATTGTGATAATCCTATACACATAAGCCCTCCCTTCCCTCCACCGCAACACACACCCGCATGATGCGAACACACACACACACACACACACACACACACACACACACCCAAAGGTTAATGGAACATTAAGTTGCATGCCATGATGTATTTATTTATTAAGTAAAGGAGACTCTTTATTAGATCAAACAGCTAAACTTAAAGAACATTTATACACCAAAACTTTAAATGTGGTCTAATCAGAAAGCAATTTATGAAATACATTCTTTGGTATGTGTAGGTAATTTTTTTATATTTTCTAATTTAATGTTATTTGAGTAGCTAATATATTCACAGTCTTTAAAAATCCAATGATTATAAGAGCTCTTTTCTCTTTGCCAGCTGGGCTGCTGTCTGATTCATAAATTGTTGAATAAAGCCAATTTGATCTTTAAAGAAATCAAAGATGATTATTAAAAGTTATAATTGAAAAGTCTAATTCCCACTTCTCCAGACCCCACCCCACCCCTGCTTCCTGCAGGAACTCCCTTTGATTAGTTTCTTTGTGAGTCTTCCCAGGGTTTCTTTATAAGAAAATAAACAAATGAGGATGTATAATTTTTACAGAAAGGTCAGTGTGATGAGTACCACTAAATACACATTGATCTGCAGCTTGCATTTCTCACTGAACGATTTATCTTGGAGATCTGTTCACATTAGTGCATCAAAGCTTCCACGCTTGGGGATTGAGGTTACGCACAGTATTCCAATATGTAGATACACCACGGTTGCTTTGATTAATCCCTAAATGATGGATTTTTTTTTTAGTTCTGTCTTTTGCTGTAAAAACACTGCTACACTGATCTGTGTAATCATATTTAGATATGGCTCTCAGAAGAATTTCCTACAAGTGGGATTTCTGGGTCAAAAGGAAATGCATTCATAATTTTGAATGATGATGCCGACTTGCTCTTCATAAGGGTCATACCGTTTTTCATTCCCATCAAAAATGCATTAGAATGCCTCTTCCCACACTTGTGCCAAAAGAGTATGTTTTCAAACTTTTGGAATCTGGTCAATGCATGGATGTAAAAAAAATGGCATCTCAGTATAGTTTACTTTTCATTTTTTTCATTATGAGCAAAGTTAATTTTTTCTCATGTTTTAATGGCCATTGTATTCCTTTTACTATGAATTGTCTTTTTTGTCCCTTCGTCATTTTTTTTCTACTAAATTGTTGTTTTTTTCTAACTTATCTGTGATAGAAGTTGCAAATATATCTTCCCAGTTATTCATTCACTTTTTGTCTTTATTTCGTTTGATTGCATTTCATTTCATTTCCCTTCTACATTTTTTTTTTTTGAAGAAAATTTAAAATACAGCACAGTCCTTGCTTTGCATAGCATTCTGGAAATGTAAAATCACCGTGCAAAGCAGTCTTAATCACTGGGGAAAATCACAATTGTTTCTCAACTTTAGCAAGTTTTTGCCAAAACATGAAAAACTCCCTTCCTGTCAGTTGTAAATATGTCCAAAAATGAAAAACTAAGAAAACTAATACATACTTAGCACTCTGTGATATTAGAAACATTAATAAATGAAGTGTTTTATTTGTTAAAATCTTCCTCAGAGTAGTTTGAACAGTCCTTGCGACCTTCTTTTCATCGTATACTTTACGATACACAGCGAGCATCTTTTCTAGGTGTTGGTGAAATGTCATACTTGCTTTAAGTCTGGATCTGCCAGTATTTTATTCTTTACCTTTCAGTTTCATGAAATATCTTCAAGAGTTCCTTTAGTGTACAGTTTGGGCCACCTCACTTCCTCTGGGATGCCTTCATCCCTTTCACCACAAAGATTTTCCTTGGTGAGGTGGATAAGTTCACCTTCCCTCTGGTTGCATTTGCCTCTTAAAGGGGTACAGTGTCAACATTCCCAGCTGTTTCTTCTATAAATCCACTTACATTCCATTCAAATTTCACTCCCAATGTTATCACTGTTTGTTTTATCTGTACTTCTATCTTTTTTGGTCAATTCCCTCTTTTAATTATCCATTTTTGTAAAATGCCACGTGGGCTTATCACTGGGAGTCAAGGACACAACGCAACTACACGCTTTGCTGCCTGAACATGAACTGAATAACAGATGTGCAGTTATCAATCACTGTCAGATTTTGAAAGAAGTGCCATGATTGATCCATTGATCATGCTGAACATCAGTTATTTACATAGAGATTTCGGGACTGAAAAGGTAGCAGCCAAGTTTTCATTTTATACCATTACTCACAGTTAGTATACGTAGTATCTGGAATTTAAACCTTGTTTCTGGGGGACTGTGTTTTTAACTAAGTGGAAGTAACTGAAATCTGTGCATATCAAAACCATGCAAAGCAGGAAGTGCCGGTATAAAAAAGTACAAAGAAGAACGTAACAAACATCTGCATCCTCGTCTATGTTTAGACAGTTACTAACATTCTGCTCTCTATGCTTTCCATGTTCTCGGTAAAGGAAACAGATCATTACAAATAAGGCTGAAGTTCTCCTTTGTCCCCACTTCCCTTCCTGTTCTCTTTCTTTACCTCCCAACCTCTCATCATGAATTAAAAGAGTATCATTTATTCTCTCTCTCCCCTCTGCCTTTTTTTTTTTTTTAATTTGGGTATAGTTGACACACAGTGTTACATTAGTTTCAGGTGTAAAACTTAGCCATTTGACGAGATTATACATTAAACTACGCTCCCCACAAGTGTAGCTACCATCCATCCATTATATCCTTATTAAGATATCACTGACTATGTGCTCTGCTTTTTATTCCCATGACTTACTGATTCCATAACTGAGGGCTGCATTTCCCTCTCCCCTTTGCTTGTTTTGCACGCGCCCCCCCCCAGTTACCCGCCCCCACCCCAGCAACTGTCAATTTGTTCTTTGTATTTGATTCTGCTTTCTGTTTGTTTACGCATCTTTTTTAGATTCCATTTATGAGTGGATCATACGGTATTTGTCTTTCTCAGTTAGAGTTAGGATTAAACCTACTTCACTTAGCATAATACCTTCCAGTTCCGTGCGTGTTGTCTCACATGACATGACCTCATCCTCCTTTGATGGCTGTGTAATATTCCATCATATATATAGGGGCATCTGGGTGGCTCAGTCAGTTAAGCGTCTGCCTTCAGCTCAGGTCATGATCTTCCTGGGATGGAGCCCTGCGTCGGGCTCCCTGCCCAGCGGGGAGCCTGCTTCTGCCTCTCCCCCAGCCCCTCCCTCCAGTTATGCTCCCCCACTCTCTTTCGCAGATAAATAAATAAAATCTTTTAAAAAAGTATTCCATATATACCACATTTTCTTTACCCATTCGTCTATTGGTGGATACTTAGGTTGCTTCCATGTCTTGACTGTTATAAATAATACTGCATAAACATAGGGGTGCATATATCTTTTTGAGTTAGTGTTTTCATTTTCCCTGGGTAAATACCCAGAAGGGGGATTATCGATCATATGGCATCACTATTTTGAATTTTGTGAGGAAATGCCACACTGTTTTCCATAGTGGCTGTACAATTTACATTCCCACTAACAGTGCACAAGTGTTCTTTTTTCTTCATGTCCTTGACAACACTTGTTTCTTTTCTTCTTGATTTAGCCATTCCAGTAAGTGTGAGGTGATATCTCCTTGTGGTTTCATGTATAAGAATGAACCTCGACTACTTTCTACATACACACAATACACAAAAATAAACTCAAAATGAATTAAAGACCTAAATGTGAATCCTGAAACCATAAAAATCCTAAAAGAGAACACAGGCAGTAATTTCTCTGACGTTGGCCTTAGCAACATTTTTCTAGATATGTCTCCTGAGATAAGGGAAACAAAAGCAAAAATAAACTATTGGGATTATATCAAAATAAAAAGCGTCTGCACAGCAAAGGAAACCATTAAGAAAACAAAAAAACAACCTACTGAATGGGAGAAGATGTTTGCAAGTGACATATCCAATAAAGGGTTAGTATCCAAAATATATAAAGAACTTAATACAACTCAACACCAAAAAAAACAAATAATCCTATTAAATGGACAGAGGACCTGAATAAACATTTCTACAAAGACATACCGGTGACCGGGGCGCCTGGGTGGCTCAGTCGTTAAGCGTCTGCCTTCGGCTCAGGTCATGATCTCGGGGTCCTGGGATCAAGCCCCGCATCAGGCTCCCTGCTCAGTGGGAAGCCTGCTTCTCCCTCTCTCACTCCCCCTGCTTGTGTCCCCTCTCTCGCTGTCTCTTCCTGTCAAATAAATAAGTAAAATCTTAAAAAAAAAAAAAAAAAAGACAGATGACCAACACACACATGAAAAGATGCTCAGCATCACTAATCATCAGGGAAATGCAAATCTCCCTTTTTTTAAAACATTTCTGTCTATACATATAACGATCTCAGTGAGGAATATGCAGTATTTGGGGGTGTGCTTTTAAATTTGTGTTGTAATTTGTTTTCTGTTCATCATGCCTGCCTTCGCTTCTTGTATTCTTATTTCCTTATTGAATTAATACAAATATCTTTTGATGTCTCCCTTTTTTCCCCTGAGTTTAGAAGTCATGTTTTCTATTTTGTCCTATTTTTATTCAATTAGTGAAATACTTTAGAAAAATAGAAACAACTAATACAGAAATGAATAATAAAGTGATGACCTGTTCTCGTTAAGAATTCTGGGAATCTCCCCTCACCTCTCCATGGAAAGAGAGGCCAAAGCTAGAAATACCCATATGTGTTTTGTGATTTCCAGAAGTATTTTTCTGATATATTTGACAACCATTTTCTTCTGTTGTCCTCCAGATTTATTCAAGAGATCGAGCATGCCCTGGGACTTGGCCCAGCCAAACAGTGCCCTCTTCGAGACTTTCTCACGGTGTACATCAAAAACATCTTCCTCAATCAGGTCTTGGCAGAGATCAACAAGGAGATTGAAGGAGTCACCAAAACATCTGACCCCTTGAAGATCCTAGCTAATGCAGACACCATGAAGGTGATGGGGGTGCAGCGGCCTCTCCTACAGGTAATAATATACTTTGAACTTAATTATTTTTGTCAGCAGTTTTCATTGACTTGGCAAGAGGCACAAATTACAAAAAGAAGAATTACCATCTGTTTCCATATTCATCAGAGACAAAACAAGAGGAGATAAATTAAACCGGCACTGGGGAAATTTAGAACTAATGTAGAGATAATGGAAATTCCTTCAGATCTTTAAGAAAAAAGTGGTTGGCTTTGCATATGGAAGATGGTGAGTCTCATTAACATGCAGGCAACTCATTATTTGCCTGGAACTTCTCCCTGAAGGGAATTCTTGATCCACTTGTGAATGTACCAAGAGTATGAAGGACTTCAGGGAAGGAAATTATTGTGCCAAACCTCAACTACCAACAAGAAAACCCTTTTTATTAGGGCAGACTTACTGTAAAGAGCTCGGCTAACTCACAGTGAATTTGAACCCACCAGCAAACTGGCCTTTAAAAGTCAGATCATTTAATTCAGGATCTTGTTAATATTGAAAATTTTACTTTGGTTATATAAAGAAATGGTTTCCAGGCAACAGAAATGAAGTAATTTGTTAGCAGATATTTGGATTTATAGGCTTGAGGTATTTATTTTACATCCATTTTAGCCAGTGACTTGGAGGTAAATCTGAAACTAAAAGTATATTAGTATGAGTTTAAATTATATATGTACATTAACTATTATTACAGTGTTATTGTATCTTTATAGTGTATCTTCCTTTGAGAGAATCATGGGCACAATAGCATATTTTTACAAAAGTTGCACGATTCGAGAATATCTCAAAGTGTGGAAGGCTTGAGCTCTTCAAAGGAAAGTTGTGTAAGTGGAAAGGAGTTACAGTTACTTTAGTTGCTTGCCCTTAACTGCTTTTATATGTGTGTTCCTTGCTTTTTCCTTCTTTGTACCTTAGAGTTAATACAAGTGCTAGCTAGACCTTTCATAGGCAAGTGCTCTAGTTATGAGCATTCTTTTTCATGAGCAAACTGTTCTGTGGTATTGAGAAACCAGAATAGAGGCATTCGCTTCTCCCAGAACCTGAATAATAGCATGACACGTAGGAAAGTTTCATTTGGATCATCTGGCTCTGTGTGAGATATGTTCCTTGTGAGGGATCTGTACTGAGTATGGGGTGCAGGGAAGGGAGAGTGGTGAAGGCATGTGCTCACTTGTCCCTCCACTGGATTACTCTTCCGCTGGCTCTTTGCGTGACTGGGACCTACTTTCTCAGAGGCCCAGTTCAGATGTCTCCTCCACAGGGCAGCTTTTCCTGACTATCCTACTTAAGTAGGTCCCCTTCCCTGATTATTCTGCATTCTTCCCTCCCTCCGATACCCCAACCCAGTCCAACACTGAAGCTGAACTCCCTGGGCTATATCACCAAACCTCCCTTGCCAGGTGAGTTAAGATCTGGTTCTGCCGATAGGAAGCAGTAGTGGCAGATTGGAAGAGGTAAGAGAAGAAAGAGATTAGGGCTGTTTCTTATCTCCTCCTTCTCCACTTTGGATAATTGTTCTGGCTGTGGGTGTACCCCTTCCTCCATAACCAGAGGTCCTGCCAGATGACACCCACTCCACAGCTCCAGCCCTCACTGGGCTCTGGTGATGTCATTTCTTCCCCTTGATCACAGCTTTCTGCTCTTACTAGTCTCTGGGTACCTCACCATCCCTCACTGCTTCTTTCAGTTCTGCCTATACCTCTGTAATTCCATCTCTGCATTAATGTTTCCTCATGTGAATCATGCAAGGAATTCCCTTTTTTTCTCCAGATCCTGAATAAGTCTCCCTAGTTAGTCACTATTTGAACACTTTGATTCTTCTTTCGTCGTAACACCACCACATTTATTAGTTCATCGATTTTCTGACTCGTTTATTACCTGTTTTTTCCCAATAGACTGTAAGTTCCAGAAGCATAGTACAGTACCGGTAAGCAGGAAGGTATTTGATAAATAATTTATTGAACGAATGCATCCATGCATGGATAGATGGATGGATGAATAGACACAGTGGATAAGCTTTGAGAGTCAGAAATAACTGCAGAGTCGGCGTGGGAAGACCAGAAATAGAGAGTGACTAAACCTTGTTTGTATCTAGCTTTGGTCTGACCATATCATTAACTTCCTCTCATTCAGGAAACCTTTTCGGTATTTCTGTCCCCGAGGTGTCATGCTCCCTGCTGTGCAGAGCAACTTTAATATGCTTAGTGTACTGAATTCCAAAGAGAACAAAGGCAACAATGGACTGTGGAGCGTATCTGCGTACTAAAGATGCTGACTTATTGTTCATGATAATTTTCAGCTTGAATAGCAAAAGCACATTACAACTCATAACTAGTTGACTATAATCAGAGCCAAGTCACGGCCATACTTTGCCAGCTATAAGACACCTCAGGGCAGCCTACTGCCTCCTTATTAAATCACTCCCAACCTCGTCACCAGCCATAGTGTTACAATGCCTTCTGTTTTCTAAATCGATTACTCCATTCTGAGGGATAGATGAGAACTCCCAACTTCACCTCTCCTCTCTTTGACCAAGTCAAGATAGAATTCTGTGTAAGTGAGTAAATCTTTGAACTAAGGTCATTCAGTTTATTAATCTCCAAATTTGTTGTCACAACCAAAACACCTGCTTTCTTATTTATTTTGTCGCCCTCTCTTTCTTCATAAAAATTTTATTTTCTGAGAATGTAAATTAGCTAGACCATATCAATAAATTTAATATTCTCAGAGTAATGAGATTGAAAAAGTAATGAGATGGTTATTTTCCTCTCGCATCTTGAGACATTCTCTTGCTTTATAATCATTGAGAGTTGTTTTCAAACATAATTTTCCATGGTCAAGTTTCAGTGTTCCTTAAATGTCACCTTAACATTTTTTTTTTTTTTTGGTCACCATAACATTTTTATTCCCAGCTAATTGTAGGTGACTAATCTGAAGAAAAAATAAACAATTCTCAAAAATTTTTGCTGAGAATCCAAAACAACTGCTAAGAAGGGAGCTTGGAGAGATACATATATGTGTAAAAGATGCAAGTGGGTTAAGTAGTCAATTACTTGAAGTTTAAAAAATGTCCTTTAAAGTCATTCCCGCTGCTAGACTGTCGTTGGGTCTCTGAGAAGAAAGGATCGTGCCTTTTCCCTGAGGCAGCACCCAGGGTCACACAGCATCAGCACACCTGGGTTCTCCGGGGAGAGTGGAAGGACAGCTGTCTCAGCGCTGCTTTCATCTGTTTGATGATGTGCAGATGCAGAGAACCCCAGAACGCTCTGTCCTCACCTCTCTGAAATGGCATCGGGGCGGTATAGACAGTCTGTTACAAGGGGGCATTTCCATGGGTGATAACATGCTTTCGAATCCATAATTCCACTGTCCAGGCACAGAATTCACAGAAGGGAAGGAAGTAAATAGGAAGGAGGAGATGACAAACACCATTTTATAGGTGAAACAACTGTGCAGGTATTGGCCCCAAATGACACGCATCATACCAGTAGTAACAATGGTAGCAACTGTAACAATTGTATTCCTACTAATAGATAGTAGTGATGATAGCAGCTAACACTTTTATGAGCCAAGACATGATTCTGATTCTTTGGTATGTGTTGACTTGTGTTTTACATGTATTGGCAACAGGTTTGTGAGGGTGGCATTCTTAATATGGGGAGGAAACTGAGAAATAGTGAAATTAAATAACTTGCCCACAGTCACATAGCTAGCAAGTACTGGAACTGTAGTTCACACCCAGGCAACCTAACCCTGGAGTCCAGTGTCTAAATGAGTTCTACTCAAAATGTAGCCTGAGGAGTATGCTTGTCTGCAAGCTATTTGTTACCAGTCTGCTGTGAGATGCACAGAATTTGAGAGTAAGCATTTTAGACGCCCTCCCTCCTTTTAAAGGAATTTGACATTGCCTGTTGAAACTAACAAAAAAAGGAGGAGGGGGACTTGTGCTTTGTGTATCTCTGTGGTTCTAAATTTTTTTTATTAATCAGTTTTTGATGTATTTTATAAAAGTATCAATGTACAACAGATGGGCTGGTGGGCCTGGCCTGGGTTCTCACCGTAGTTCGGGACACACTGCCCTAAATTTCTTACTCCTCTATGTTGCCTCTGAGAGAAAGAAGTGAAAGCACAGAAGCAGTCATCTCACCTTGGTGCCCAAGGTACTTTCCAATAGATGAAATAGCTTGAATATTTTTTTGCAGAGGGTTGTCTCCTAAATATTCAGCTCCTAGAAGAGTGTCTACTATAGAGGAGGTACTCAATATTTAATAAATGGGTGAATGGTTGAGTGATTGAAAGTGAATGAATTAATGATGGCTTCCTTAATACAAGAACATATATGTGCATGTTTTCCCCCAAGATTTGTGGTTGTGGGTTTAAGATTGTTGGCAAGCTTAAACTAAAATGTTACAGTTCTTATTCCTCTGATGCTGTCTATCCACATGAAGGCAGGATTGAATATACCTCGTGGTCTTATTGTCTGAGTCCTCTGTTGCCATCCCCCCTCCTTTTTTTTTTCCGAAATGGCTTCCATCTGTTGCAAGGCAAAGCACACTGATTCAAATTAAGGAAATCTCTTAGGAGAAGAGAAATGAGCATTCTGGCTTTCTGGACATGGAGCTATGGAAACGGTCAGTTGAAGTGGTTATCCTTTCAACTACTTTATACATCTATAGGAGTCTACAAAGTTTTCATTCCTTAGACATGAGGAAACACCCACTCAGTTTTGGGGGAGGTCATTTAATTTATTTCTTCTGTAGCATCTCCATCCAGAAAAAGGGTTAGAAGGCTAATGCTCAGGGGTTTTGTCTTTAACCTGTCAAACTGTTGAATGGGCATCTGACCATGTGAACAAAGGTACAAGGAAAGTTTTCTCCCCCAACCCCAATGGAATATGCTATACCTTTGCTACGTAGAGAGTGGTCTGTGGAAAAGAACCTCAGACCTCTGAGTCAGGATCTGTATTTGTATAGTATTGGCGTATGATTTCCAGGCACATTTAGAGTTTGGGAAGCACTAGTTTGTACCAGTGCAACACAGAGTGTGGTTCATGGATTGTTGGTATCAGCATCACCTGAGCAGGTGAGAAATGCAAGTTCCTGCAAGAATCTTTGTTCTAACTAGCCCCCCGCCCCGGCCCCCACCGGGTCCAGTAATTTTGATAGAGACTGAAGTTTTAGAAGTGTTGCAATGTATCACACCACCATGCCTAGCTGGAAGTTAGGAAATGGGAGCTAACACTGTCGGCTCTTAGCATTGCAGTGAATAAGAGAAGTCACTTAAAAAAAAAAAAAACAACAACTATCCAGCTTTGTTTCATACAGGCCCAGAAATTGTAAAAACAATATTTGCAGTGGCAGCAGAAGCTGCTTCCTAGTCTAGCACATTGCTGAATTTTACAGAGTTCTTTCCAAACACAGGATGAGCCTACATTTTCTGGCTCATTCAGGGATGAGAGGAAGAGGCAGCTTTCCTAATGCTTAGGCTCAAATTCCCACATCATTGGAGGAAAAAAGCATAAGCTGTGCAAGTAAAAATGGAGGCATTCTTGAAACATTTAAAGCGTTTTTTTTTTCTTTCATTTTCCTCACTGCCCCAGTATTTGTCAGAGTACTTCCGAGACGTGATGTGGCTAGAGTTGCCAGCTTACGCCACACCCGTCTCTTCCTCAGCCAGCTGCACTGGCCACTCTTACCTGTGAGCTTAGGGCAGTGGTTCCCAGCAGCGGGACCCGTTAGAATCACCCAGGAGCTTTCTGAAAACACCACCTGCCCAGATCCCGTCCCAGAGATTCAATTCAGTTGATCAGGAGCGGGGCTGGGGCCTCAGTGTTCTGTAAGATGCTCAGATGATCCCAGCATGCAGCCAGAATTAGTGCCACTGGTCTGGATCTTTCTACTCCGTAGAATCAATTATTGCCCTGAGGGGAAGTGTATACGAAATTATAGTTGAGACATTCTTGAATTCAGTCAGGCTTTTTTTTTTTTAAAGATTTTATTTATTTATTAGAGAGAGAATGAGAGACAGAGAGCACAAGAGGGAAGAGGGTCAGAGGGAGAAGCAGACTCCCTGCCGAGCAGGGAGCCCGATGCGGGACTCGATCCCGGGACTCCAGGATCATGACCTGAGCCTCAGGCAGTCACCGAACCGACTGAGCCACCCAGGCTCCCCATCAGTCAGGCCTTTGACAGAGGTCATATCAAAGTATGTCTTTGATACTTTGAACCAACTTTGATACATACGCCTTGGAATCAGATACAAATGATTTTACATCGCAGCCATTTCATCCGATAACTCTGTGGACAGGACCAAATTGTTAATTTCTCTGTACCTGTTTTTCCTCCTCTATAAAACGAGAATAATAAAATGGGTGTCAAAGGAACACAGGAATTATTTCTAATGATTAGGTGGAGTAATGTTTATAAAATGTGTCTCCTTCCTGCCCCATGTCACCCATGTGTGCATTTTAGCATTGATTCACTCTCGCCTTTACAGAATTCTGACTTCTGCTGACTCCCCCACCCCTGCCATCTGTCTCAATTTCAGAAACCCCTGCATCTCCTCCCCTCACGAATTTGTGTTTACCTGCTCCTGTCCTTTGTACTGCAGCACCCACCTAGTAACCTGTTTCCTGCCTGCCCACCCTAGCGTGACAGCACGTGATGACACTATTTTAACCTCTTTCTCTTTTTCCTGGAGTTTGTCCACTGATGGTTCTTCAGCAGCAGAAGTAACATGCAGTGTTTATTACCATTAAAGCTAGTGTATCTGTTTCCTAGGCCAGCCATAACAAATGACCACACCTGGGTGGCTTTAAACAGCAGAAACGTCTCCTGTCACAGTTCTGGAAGCCAGGGGCCACATTGCCTCCGGAGGGTCTAGAGGAGGACCTTCCCTTGCCTCTTCCAGCTTCTGGTGGGCCTGGCGTGTCTGGGCTTCCATCCTGACATGGCCTTCTTCCCTGTGTCTCCATCCTTCTCTGGGTCTTAGAAGGACGGTCTCATTGCATTTAGGGCCCACCTTAATCCAGCCTAATCCTATATCAGTCTTTACTGTAATTACATCTGCAAAGACCCTATTTTCAAGTGAGATCACATTCTGAGGTTCTGTGTAGAATTTTGGGGGAACACTGTTCAACTGGCTATAGCTGATCACTGGAAGCAAGCTACATGGAATGCAGTGTATTTAATTTGCTGTTTGTTCCTCGACAACCCTCTGACAGGAAGCAGTGTAGAAGTATTGCTATTCGGGCAGTAGGGCCGGGATGGTCTAGATTCTGGTGTCAGCAAGGTTCCTGGTGACGGTTTGTGGTAGGCTGAGTGATTGCTGGAGCTCCCAGCAAGTCTCACCAAAGGCTGGTAGACACAGCTGCCTGTGGTATAATGATCTGCTAGAGATAATTACACTGATGCCCAAAGCCAAAGTACTGCCCGTAACCTTTTGCTGGTTTCCCAAGGAAGTGTAGCCGGAAGCAGTAGCATAGCGTCTTCATCATATCAAATTATGTTAATATGAAAAATGTTGCTTTTGAGTGGTATTTGCATCACGGCCAGTTTTTACCATCCACTCTGTGGTACAGAATAGATTCAGCTTTTATTAGTGTAAATAGATTAGTCCCATTTAAGGTCTGCTGGAAGTCATCATGAAAATCATTAAGTTGAAAAGAGAGCTGATCAATTGATTCCCCGCCCCCCCCCCCTGCACTCTGAGAGGTGGTGCTGATGGTCCCACTGTGTTAACATAAGCCTTAGAAGCAAAATGCCTTAGGGTCTAATCTGATCTTCATTGTCTCTCCAGACTGAAAGAAATACTAATTCACCACAGTTTGTAGTGTTGATTTTCTTCGGATTTTACTCTTACTATTTTATTCACTAGCAGTATTATTTGGTCTCTTTATGACAAGTAGGGGCCTCACATAACCAACCAGTAGTAGCTGCCTCAGGCTTCAGCCAGGAAGATGGAGTTGAAGACGCCTTTATTCTTTTCTTTGCTTGTTTCTCTTGTCACTGTGGCTTCCAACTCTCACCTGTTCACTTCTGAGACAGCTGAGCAAATGAAATCTTTCATTACTAATGGGGACTTACAGGATCTTAGAACATTCATTTGTGTCTTCAAATTGTCGTATTTGTGTTAGTTTTGTAGTATTAATTCTGTTACTAGCTGAAATACCTTCTATTTTTGTGGAGTTAATGTTGTGATGCTTCATAGCCATTCGGGAACATAACTAATGTGAATTTTACCATGGCATGTGGGAAAAGCATCTAGAACGTGGATCTAGTCTCCTTGTCAGCTCAGTGACCTTAGACGAGCCCAAGCCACTTCTCTTCCCTGGCACCCCTCCCTTCCCTCATCTATAAAGTAGGAAGGATGCTCAAGCTACCTCATAAAACTAAGGTGAGAAGTCTGTACGGGCTCATGTATTCAGCAGGGCTCTGGGAACGGCTCTCCATTTTGACTTGGTGGTTTCATAACTTACTGTTATTGGCCCCCACACACACCTGATCACTGCATTCAGGAAAATCCGTTAGCATTGAAGGGAATGGTGTTAAGAAAAAACCTACAGGAATGAAAAATGTTTCCTATTAAATAAAGAGCTTCACGAGTTTTTACCAACAGTGTGTCTTAAGCATGATTAGACAACCAGTGTAAGAACCTGGCAATAGTTTTTCCACAGTGTATCATGAATATTTTAAATTCCTGAAAAGGCTGAAAAAAAATTGTGCGAGCAACACCCACACACTCACCATCCAGATTCTACAGTAACCACTGTATGCTATATTTGTTTCATAGCTTAACCAAACCCGGTCATTTTAATTCTTCAGCTGGCCCCGAAGTGAATTCCCAGTCATGCCCTAAGCACTTTACCGTGGTGTTATTCACAGGTTTTTAATATCTTAGAAAAAATCTGAACATAAAGAGAAATAAATTAAGTGGGAAAGTTGTTGCTTTGTTCAATTTCTAAAAGTACTCAGTTTCTAAAAGCTTTTAAGTAGTGTCTTGGAACAGTGAATGGACCAGCTTATACTTGTGATTAATCTGTAAGTACCGCCTTTGTTGGTATGATACCACAAGGGATCTGTCATCATAACTATCGATGGAAAAGACTGAAGTGAGCAAACGAGAGGTGATTTTTATATGCAGACAACAGACACGTTATATGGTCAACTTGAATTTTTACAAATATCTTTATAGTCTTATCTCTGAATGAGATGGTTTTCTTAGAAAGTTCCTCCTTAACTAGACTTCTATAAATAGCTTTCTGCAAAGCAAGGAGAGAGGGGGAAATACAGACAGAGAACGCGCACGCGTGCACCCAGAGCAGCTAAAAATGAAGATTTTTTTTTTGTATGTGTGTAGAAAATCTTCGCAACTAGCCCTATGCATGGTATAAGAATTATTAACGATTTCCAAGTTTGTTTTTAAAAGTCAGTTATAATTACAAATGTTTTCTTCAACAATCTATCATCCCTCATAATGTGTTTGGAACAGCTTTTAATTTAGATGCAACTTTTCAAGAATTTATCATATCTGGGTTATGAGTTTAGAAAAAAGCAAGCTGGAAGACTTTACCCACGTGGATAGAGAAGTCATGAGGGACTGCTGAATGAGAAAGTAATTACAGTGAGTGACACTTGTTTACTGGCTTTGCTTGCTACTAAGAAACTTGTCTGAGCACGAGACTGTTTCAGAGTGACATCAGTATAGGGACAAGCCCTGGGTTTTAAAGGATGATTCCGAATGTATTTTCTAAGTCAAGGTAGGCCCATGGATGGCTGTCTCCGTTGTCACTTGGGCTGTTCTATGAAACAGGGCTCATTTGGGGGTATTTGAGACATTGATTGGCTGCTGTCTGCTTTGATCTTGCCTCTGCCCACTCCTGGTGGATGAGCAGGAGAGGAGGTAATGACTTACGACAGGTCTGCTGACAGCCACCCAACTACATCAACACGCTGTCGCTCAGATCCGTGGAGAGCTGCCTTTGCCCGACGCATATTTGACTTTACTTGCTAACAAAGGCATCTTCAGATGTATTTCTTTTCCTTAAATGCTAGAGAAGAGGAAGAACATCCCATCAAGAAATACCAGGAGAGAAAAGGCTAGCTCAACAGCCCAAGCAAATGATAGTTATCATTCTTGGGAGCAGCACGGTTGCTGAGCTCACAAGATTACTGGTAGGAGCCAGATGAGTGTGGACAGAGAGAACTGCTGCTCTTGGGGCATTGTTGAGGTTCTTATCCTAAGTCATTTTTGCCCCGTCTGAATGTTGCAGCTCTGGCTTGGGTATGTTCTAGGGAGAAAATGAGGAGGGAGAAAGCAGATTTCTGAGCTTGAAAGTTAATTGGCCCTTCAAGAGCGTTCAGATAAAGCCGCTGTTCCTGCTCTGGCTTTTTGCTTGCATGTGTTTGTGTTCCTTTAGACCCTGTAAGATGGGCTGGTAAAAATCTGATCCATCGACTGTGACGAGTGATACAGCGCATACAGTTGAGTAATTTCTACTGTTGAAATTCTAGATAACATTAAATGATAAATCTTGATTAAACACCTGCTTGATGCCATCACTGGAAAAGGAAGTGTGGGGATCCCATTTCACGGAAACTTCCAGGTTAGTTAGGGAATCGAAATTCCTCCTGCCTGCAGACCCGAGAGCAGTGGGGTAGAGCTTGTAACTAGCACTGCATGCAGTGTTCCAGAAGGCTTGCGGTCTGAAAGTTGAGAGCACTGAGGGCTAGAGAATTCAAGAGACTTTAGGCGAGCTCTGGATCCCGACCTGGGCATCACAGGCTGTGTAGAAACAGAGAAACAGTGGAGAAAGTAACCCGAACAAGGAATGTAACATCAGTAGAGACACTAAAGGTATGTTCCTGAGACAGTGAGGTTAGACCACCTGAGTGAAGGGATGAGTGCAGAGTGAGAAATCAGGTTGACAGGGGGCACAAAACTCTTAAGAAGGTCTTAAACTTGGAGCAGAACAGTTTACGTTTAAAGTGGGAAGAGGTACAGTCATGAAAGGTTCTAGTGAAGGGGCTCATTGGCTCCTGTCTCATTTGATCTTGCGTAACAGAGAGATGAGCTGATAAGGGAGAGTGGGCTCTGGCAGTTCCCAGACAGGATTAGAGAGTAGTGAGCCCGGGGTCAGGGAGGCCATCCAAGGAGGAGATCTAGGAGTCCAGCTCAGAAGGGAAGACAAAGTTTCCTGTGAGTGTTGCTCTGCAGACCGAAGCTTCAGGTAGTGACCTCCTGGCTGCCCCCACATTTTGCTCAGCTCAGCATTTGAAGTCATTCTTTTGACTGCTCATCATAATTAGTCAAACAGGCTGACTTTCTGGGACAAGTATTGTGCTCTATCAAGTTTTTCTCCAAGCCCGCACAGACAGTGACTGGATGGGGTTCTTAAGATTAGGCTGTATATTTCTCGTTTATTACCTCTTCAGACACCCAGGAGCTCTGTCAGTTAAAGTCCTGCTTGGGGAAAAGGCAGCACACAGCTAGCTCATTAACAGGTTATCTGTGTCATTATGTCCTTTTTGGATTGTGCATATTGGAAATAGAATCTTTTGAGAAGGAAAAAAAAATCCATCTAGGCTTCTAGTTTCCCTTTCTTTTTCTTCCTCATTTTTATCTGCTTCTCTTCCCTCCATAGTTACAGCTATTCCCATGATGGATGGTCCTATCTTTAGAGCCCAGAATACCCTGAGTATATTCACTTGCAAATAGCTACAAAGTCAAATTCAGATGACTGCACTTAAATGAAAGGCTTTCTGTACCTCTCTTCTCTGGACACGTAGACTTCTCCTTGCCCCATTTCAGCCACAGGAGCTTAATTGCTTCTTCCTTTTGATTCCACAAAGCATGTTTTAATTTGTTCTCCCCTTGGTCATTCCAAGGTCAAGGCTGCCTATCAGGTGCTCGCAGACGTGCTCTGGTGACCTTGCATGCTGTGTTTGCCCCTAGCTTCCAAGACTTTACCAAAATGAACAGCCTGCCTATGTAGAGAGGGCTGAGCTATCAGTTCATTTCTTGCCTCTTGGACAAGAAGAGTCTCCTTTTCTTCCATCCTCTCAGAGTTTTGCTTTAGAGCCAAAAGGAATCTCTGACACATAGTAGGTGCTCATTTGGTGAATGAATAAAGTGGAAATTGCCAACAGTTATGTTAAAGGGTGGCCTCTGGCTTACACAGTTAGGGATATGCTTTGTAGAAGCAAACCTGTGCTGTTGCCAAGGAAAGTAGCATTAAGTGTTTGGTTTTTTTAATAAGCTTTTTATTTCAAAAAGTTTGAGGTTTACAGAAAAGTTGCGGAGATAGTACAGAGAGTTTTCCTACACTCCATACCTTGTTTCCCTGTTACCAGCATCTTCTGTTAGTCTGATGCATTTGTTAACGTTTAACCAACCAGTATTGATACATACTTATTAATGTCCATAGTTTGATCAGATTGCCTTGGTTTTTATATGTCTTTCTTCTGTTCCAGTATCCCATCCAGGACAGCACCTTGTATTTAGTTGTCTTAACTTCTTGGGTCCCTCTTGGATATAGCAGTTTCTCAGACTTTTTGAGTGGCCTTCACAGTGGGTAGGTATGGTATCCCAGTGGGTATACCCAGTCCAGCGATCTGGGTCTATCTGATGTTTTTCTTATGATTTGACAAGAGGGTATGTGTTTTGGGGAGGAAGACCCCAGAGGCAAAGTGCCACTCTTATCACATCATATCAGATAGACATGCTGTCAACAAGACTTATCACTGTCAAAGTTAACCTTGAGCACCCGGCTGAGGGCAGTGTTTGCCAGGTTTCTCCACTAGAAAGTTATCTTCCTCCTTCCTTTCCATACTCTACTCCATGGAAGGAAGTCTCTGTGCGGCCCACACACTCAGGGAGTAGGGAGTTATGCTCTACTCCCTTGAAGGGAGAGTATTTGCATAAATTATTTGGAATGCTTCTGCATGAGAGATGTGTCTCTTCTCTCCTATTTTTGTATTTATTTAATTGCTAATTGATGTCAGTATGAACTCATGGGTTTCTATTGGAGACAGCGGGTTTATAATGCAATACTACTTCATTTTTATTGCTCAGATTATTCCAGCGTTGGCCATTGGGAGCTCTTTCAGTTGGCACCTGTGTCTCCTGTGTCCCCATCTTTGTGATTTTTTTTTTTTTTTTTAGCATTCTTTGTTTTCTGGCACAACAAGATACTCCAAGCTCCATCTGTATATTTTCTGCCCCAGTCCTAGAATCAGCCTTTTTCCCAAGGAGCCCCAGTTGCTGTTATTGGAGAATAGTATTGGCAGCCAAGATCTGGGGACTTGGTATGATTGTTGCTACTTGGAGCATCATTACTTCTTGGTCATCTCAACTGGTAGAGAAAAGAAATATATGCATTTATACTAACCCTCGTATGTATTCATATCCATACATATTTCTACTTGGATTTACATGTTTTTAAAAAGATTTATTTATTTATTTTAGGGGGGGAGGGACAGAGGAAGAAGGAGAAAGAATCTCAAGCTGAGTCTGCACTGAGCGTAGAGCCCAACGCAGGGCTCGATCGCACAACCCCGAGGTCACAACCTGAGCCGAACCAGACACTCAACAGACTGAGGCACTCAGGCGCCCCTACGTGTATTTACATACTAAGCTAAAAATGAGTTCATACTGATATCGCCAACTCTAATGCATCACTGTATGGATCATTTTAGCCTGCTCTTCTTACCTCCTTTATCTGTAACCGCCTTCTCCAACAGTGAAACACCTGCCCCCGCCCTCCGCCACCCATTTGCTTGATTGTTCTAGCCCAGCAAACACGTGTAGCATGTCAGAATTATTAACCCGCGCCCTGTGCGAAGCAACTTCATCAACTCATGCATAGTTCTTACGTACAATTTCTTTTGCCTTTATTTTTACATCCTGATCTCTGAAATTGCTTGGTTCAGTGCCTTTTCCTCCTACTCCTTTCAAGAAGATTGTTTTATACATTTTGTAATGCAGTTAGATGGTTTTGTCACATTCTGCACTACGTCCTGGGATCCCCTAACCTCCTTAAATGATTTTTTTTAATTTGCATACATCAAGGTTCATTCTCCATGCTTTAAAGGTCTGTGGGGTTTGACAAATACCTAACGTCATGTATCTGCCATTACAGCCTCATACAAAATGGATTTTACCACACCTCTCCCTCGTCCCAAAAATCTCTGTACTTGGTCTTGTCTTTTTTTCTTTCTTTCTTTCTTTTTTAAAGATTTTATTTATTTATTTGACAGAGAGACACAGCAAGAGAGGGAACACAAGCAGGGGGAGTGGGAGAGGGAGAAGCAGGCTTCCCGCCAAGCAGGGAGCCTGATGCAGGGCTCGATCCCAGGACCCTGGGACCATGACCTGAGCCGAAGGCAGACGCTTAATGACTGAGCCACCCAGGCGCCCCTATACTTAGTCTTTTCAACCCATCTCCCTTTTGCCCACATCTCTGGCAATCAATCTTTTTACGGTCACTACAGTGTTGCCTTTTCCAGAATTCATATAATTGGAATCAGACAGTATTTAGCTTTTTTTCAGACTGGATTCTTTAATTAGCAATATGCATAGGATTCATTCATGGCTTTTCATGGCTTGATGGCTCATTTCTTTTCATCATTGAATAATATTCCAGGGTATGAGTTATGGATGTGGCATGTGGTATGGATATACCAGTTTATTTATCCATTCACCTATTAAAGGACATCTTGGTTGCTTCCATTTAGGATGGTTTTGGATAAAGCTGCTGTAGACATCTACCTGTAGGTTTTTATGTGATCATAAGTTTTCAAATTGGTTGGATATTGTTTTAGCTGTTTCTAGAAGTTGTGAGGATTAATGGGGTTGCAACAGTGGTGAGGACAGACTTAAAAATAAACAAATATATCACAGTGGTAAGTGCTTTAATAAAAGTATGAACATGGTGAGTAAACTTGAATATAAGAAAAAGGCAAAAGTAAAAATACTTAAATTTACTCTTAAGTACTATTCTAAAACTTACTCTTAGGTTCTATTTTTTTAAAAATACTTAGCATTCCTTTCCAGGAAAAACATTCTCCCTCTAACGCCCCCCGCCCCCAACCTAGTAAAACCAGCTGCTGCTACAGCCACGGTACAGACAGTGAGTCAGGTGGTACAGAATTTTCTGTCTCCAGAGACAGTCCTAGGAGTTCACTGGTGACAGACACCTTCAGAACTTAATCCTGTGTCTTCTTCCAACTCAAAAAGTAGGAGAGAAAATCCATGTCTAAGGGTGAAAAAACAGCTCCTGCCCATTAGAAGGAGAAAAAATGACTAGGGATTATTTGCCTTCTGGAAACATGGAATTCTTAGGCCAAAAGAGCAAATAAAATTATTTGACCAAGTCATTCAGTGCCAACAATAAGTAAATTTATTCTGGGATTTGGAATTCCTCCTCCAGGAATTTCTTTTTTTTTTTTTTTTTTTTTAGATTTTATTTATTTATTTGACACAAGAGAGAGGGATGGGGAGAGAGCACAGGGAAAGCTTCAGACAGAGGGAAGCAGGCTCCCCGCTGAGCAGGGGCCAGATGCAGGGCTCGATCCCAGGACCCCAAGATCATGACCCGAGCCGAAGGCAGACACTTAACTGACTGAGACACCCAGTTGCCCCAGGAATTTCTTATAGAAGGAGCTAAACCCAAAGGAACTAGCCACATGGGAATGAATCCTTGCTTTGTCAAGAGCTAAGCTTGTGTCTTTCAAGAAGAGCTTTCGTGTTAAACGTCTAGGAAGAGATGCCAGGGGTCTGTTAAGGGGCCTCTGGTTTTCTGCTTGCACACCTTTAAATGTTGGATGGCAGGGTCAGCTGGGCTAACTGGATCCTGATTTGTGTACCAGTCAGTAGTGAAGTAGATGGATCGAGAAGAAAAAATGTGTTTACAGCCTGGGAGGTAGAATGGACAAGAGGTGGTGTGTGTACATCCTTCTTGAATGTCCAGTGACCTGTGGGATAGTAAAATAGAGCATGAGCTCAGAGGCTTGACTCGGTTAGCAAGTCCTCTTTGTTTGCAGAGGAATTAAAAGGGTGGAAGGAGTGTAGACAGAGGGACCAAACTTTAAGTGAAGAGAGAAGTTTCTCCAACACCCAGCATGACAAGAAATTTGTAAGCTGCCAGTTATCAGAGACTTTTTGATGTACAGAACATAAATAAGAGAAAAATATTTCTCTTTAAGTGAAAGACAAAAGAATTCAGAGCGAAGTTGTAATTTATAATGTTACAATTTAGTTGGTGAGTGTTTTTAATTAATCCCTGGGTAACTATATTTTTTAAAATCTTGCTGTAGTTCATATATTTGTCCAAAATGCATTAGTTAAATATTTATGTGACTAGTTACATATTTATAATGTGCTTTTTTATGGAGTAGTTTTACAGAGAAAATCATAAGTGACTGGATCGAAAGCTATTTTTACTTTTTCCCAACTAACTCTGTCTAGGGAAAACCAAGCTAATTGGCTCACGAACCTATGGACCAGATTGACCTCCTGAGTTCTAACCCAGCTGCAGACCTCATACCTGGGTAGAAATAACCAATCACTGTAGAGCTAGCTTAGCAAATACACAAACTTCAAGAATTGGCACAGATTTGAGGTTTATTTTAATTCTACTTCCTTACTCCTTTCAGCTCCTGAACATAGCGGCACATGCTGGTTTACTTATATAACAGACATAAAACTTCATAGATGAGGAATGTTGTAACTGAACTTATATACGTGAGACAAATATTCTATGTATGTCCTCACTCTGTTTAGAAGAAGATTGTGCATGGTATGGTATACATTTTCCCCAGTTAGTGTTGGTGTTTTCTATCATAGAAAGACTAGACTCCCAAAGAACTGTAGAGCTAGAATTTTAACCCCACTCTGTGACTGAAGTCAAGCTTAGCTAGTTAAGTGTCTGGTCTAACATGACACATCTGGTAAATGACAGCTCCAGTGGTAGAAATCCAGGCCCCTCTTTTGCTGACCCAGTTCACTTTCTGTTCTACCTGCGGTATTGTTTAAAGCCTGCTACCCTTTCATGTGCTGAGTAATTTATTTACATGGGATTTTAGCAGCCCCAATGCTTGTACTATAAGGAAACTATTTTGTTCTGCTGAACTTCCAAAAAAAGTAACATCTTGCACCCCCTCCTGTTTAGGGTGACTTTGCTTTCCATTTTGCTCCTTTCTCTAAAGGCAGAGCACGTTTCACTCCAAAACCAAATAACAAGCATCTCTCTCCTAATTTATGGTTTTCAAAATTTTAAGCTGTTTGTTCCCTTGCTGTCCAGAATGCTGTCTGAAAAGTCACAGTGATTTAAATAATTAATGGCTACTTTATGAAATTGTCAGCCTAGATCCATTCTCCTCCCTTCCCCAACCACAAGTCCTTGAGCAGCTAATCCTTTTATGTTGCATCCTTTTTTTTTTCCCCTTCCTGGTTTCATTTAGATAATTATATTATTCACCCTGGAATATAATTGCCATTATACTGTGGGGGAAGGGGGACAGATTAGGGTGGGCTGCCTGCTGTTGGCATCTGCAGGTTGTAAAATGTCTGTTATGCTCTAGCCTCTAATTTCTTTGCCATTCCACCTTTTAAAGATTTAATTATACCTGTGTAAAAGCATAATTTGAAATATGACTTCTGGTTCTTTTGGAAGATAAAAGAGAGATTAATCCATTGTCAAACATGAACAAGCGGTATAATGGAAAATCTTTGGACTGGAATTCAGGGATTTCTTCGCAGCTGAACAAACAAGCTCTAAATACCTGCTGTGTACCAGGGCACTGGGCTGAGGATTAGGAAATGCAAAATTTAGGGGCGCCTGGGTGGCTCAGTTGGTTAAGCATCTGCCTTTAGCTCAGGGTCCTGGGATTGAGTCCCGCATCGGGCTCCCTGATCAGTGGGGAGCCTGCTTCTCCCTCTCCCTCTGCAGCTCCCCCTGCTTGTGCTCTCTCTCTCAAATTAATTAATTAATTAAATAAGTCTTTTTTTAAAAGGTGCAAAATTTAAAAGAAAAGAGGAAACTGTCCTCCA
Source organism: Zalophus californianus (assembly GCF_009762305.2). NCBI lineage: Eukaryota > Metazoa > Chordata > Mammalia > Carnivora > Otariidae > Zalophus > Zalophus californianus. Next base: position 87,334,101 of record NC_045606.1, read on the forward strand.
GGATTGGATATCTTGATAATCTGCTACCCACTTGTGACCCAACTTTGGGCAGTGCACTTTAACCTCTCTGGGCCTACATGTCTCATCTCTAAACAAAGGATACCGTCCTCTTCAGATGTCCTTCCAGCTGTAACATTCCCTGATGTTCTGAAGAAAAGACCATCAAGTATCAGCCACATTCCTTCTTTGTCAGATCTAATTCGAAGAGTGGGGGGTGGTAAAAAGTATCAATTTTCTGTGACAGAAGTCAGTTTGTCACCTCTGAAATCAAAGACGGTCTCGTCTGAAAGCTCTTAAACAAAGGATTGCCTTTTCCTGAATATATTTTCTACCTGCTGAGTCCCGGGTGCCCAGCGCAGGGCGTGTTTGGGAGCAGAAGGTGACAGTCTCTGAGCAACTGCAAGTTGTTATTCACAGGAGCAATAACTTTTCCTCTCAAATTACGGCCCGACATCCTTTTTCCATCTCATGAAGCCATTTTTCCAGTGAGAATTTGGATTCTAACATGTGTTTTTCATAAGGCTTAATTGCACTGTACGTTGGGTGGAAGGAAGGTCACAAAATGGTTCTTGTGCTTCTTCAGATATTGTTATTTTTCTCTTTGGAGGTGTCTAGTTTTCTCTTTGGAGGTGTCTAGTCAAGGAACTTGTCAACCCGGGAACTTAGAAAACATAACGATATGAAATATAAACCTAATGATAGATCAGGCTGTGTAGCTTTGAGAGGAAGTGGTATTCATCTCTGTCAGGGCCTTCCAGTGTTGGATAAAGCAAACCCAAAATGACAGCATATAGCCTGTTACAAATGGAACACAAATAACACATAATAAAATAGAGATTTAAAGTGGGCTTTATAACATGTTTATTTCAGGGAGCAAATCATAACCCATTTGCCTTATTGGAAAAACAATTTTCCCGTTACACAGGGAAAATGGAGTATTTAAAAAGGAAATGAAAATGACCACCAAATGGACTTGGTTGAAATGGGCAAATTTGTTTCTTATTTACCTGTTGTTTTTGCACTGGGGAGAGCGATACAGGGCCTAGACCTGCTTTCAGCAGTAATGGTTCTTTTACCAAAAAAACCCTAGCCATCTGGGGTAAAGTAGCTTGTGCATGTCCCATCCTCTGTAGGGGTATAAATGGATGCTAGAACTCTCTCCCCTTCATATACAATCCTAATGCTGTCCATAATTTTCAATCTACCTCTTTTTTCCTCTTTATCTTTTTTTTTTTAAGATTTTATTTATTTGGCAGAGAGAGAGCAAGAGAGGGAATACAAGCAGGGAGAGTGGGAGAGGGAGAAGCAGACTCCCCGCCGAGCAGGGAGCCCGATGCGGGGCTTGATCCCAGGACCCTGGGATCATGACCTGAGCCGAAGGCAGACGCTTAACGACTGAGCCACCCAGGTGCCCCTTTTCCTCTTTATCTTGATGCAGGTCTTTGCCAGTGACCCTCTCCTCTGTTGTCCAGTAATAAAATATTGTCAGTCTAGTAGTAGGCCTTCCTCTTTTGTGTCATTTTATTTATCTCTAGTACTGTGTTCCTTAGACCCATGCTTCTAAAATTTTAACATTCATGTTCGTCACCAGGGGGTCCTTTTCAAATGCATATTCTGACGCAGTCAGTCTCGTTGAGTTCTGAATTTGTACATTTTGAACCAGCACTCCAGTCATGCTGAAGCTGCTGGTCCGTGAGCTGTCCTTTGACTAGAAGGCTGTACGCCACGAGCCAACAAGTTTTTTCTGTAAAGGGCCAGAGAGCAAATATTTCCATGCGGCTGTGTGAGCCATATGGCCTCTGTTTGAACAGTTGGGCCATCATGGTATAAGGGCCACCACGGACAGACAGTGTGTCAACGAACGAGCATGACTGTGTTCCAATAAAACTTTACTTAACAGCAACAACAAAATGCTGCAGCTGGATGTGGCTGGCAGACCACAGTCTGCCAACCCCTGCTTTAGACAGTGTCTTTGAAATGATGTATGTATTTTTTTAAACTTGAAGGTTTTCATCCAGATGTTTACACGAGACTGTTTTACAATGTCAGGCACATATATAAAGGGGATAGAGGTTAATTTGTGCGCTACCAAGATACTATGCAAGACAAAAACATAGGCCCAGAGACAAGAGATCTTTGCTTTCTAGAGGACGTAAAAGGAGGTGGGAGGCGTCATGTTTTAGTGTTGTGGTGGCATAATGTGATGACTTGAAAACCCACTTCCTGTTTGGCAAGGAGTGGTTTTGCAGTTATATATTGTTATAGGCATGTCTCTCTCCGAGCCCCGACTCTTGCCTGCCTGTGTGCATTTCTTTGATCACATCCCTTGCCATATCATTTGGCGCCAATCCATATTTGAGTAATGAGATAGTTTGTTGTGCCTGCAATGAAGAAAATGATTTAAAATGTTTTTTAATAAGTTAACAGGAGCGAGTGTTGAAATTACTGTAATGAGATAATGATAGTGCAGCATATTGCTTTGAAGATTGTGCTCTGGTGAAGAATGTACACTCTTAATAAATTCATTTTCACTGTATTTTCCTTGGCAAGGTTGTTTAGCATTTGCCTGTCTGCTGGCAGCCGAGAAATGGGCATATGAGTTGGTAATCAACGAAGAATGAAGACCAAAGGTGGTAATGATTTAGGAGTATTGAGCTTTAGGATATCAGCCGTGGAGGGCTTGTGCACTCAGCACCCAAATCATACAGCGACAGGTACTGTATGGGAAGGTTGAAATCCAAACTTCTGAACCTCAGGCCAGCATAGCAGGTTCAGCTTTTAAATCTGGCTATTGACATGGGTCACGTGTACTTTATTTCTTTGAGGTTTCAAATGTGAAACTTGAAAGTTATCTAAGTCTCCTTGCATGTGTTTAGCCAGCATGTATACTTTGTAAACTCAAAACACAGCATGGTGTAAGATAGGGAGCCACAGAGATGAAAAGGACCTGAGTCCTGCTGTCAAGTTTATTGTTGAGAAGAGAGCGGCAGACATATCAACAAATCGGCGTTAGGCCTGCCATGATCTATCTGCATTTGTACTGAGCACGTTGGGAGCTCAGGAAGGGGACTGGTCATTCAAGAAAGGTTTCAAAAAGGAGATGATATTTCAGCTGAGTCCAGAAAGGTGGGACATATTCAAAGTAGAGGAAAAGACATGAACAAAATATAGAGGCAGTGAAATAGCATAGCACATTAAGGGACATAGATACATTGTCTATATACCTGTGATGGAATTCCATACAGCAATGGAAATGAATGAACTGCATGTTATACATCATCTGGATGAATCCAACAAAATAACATTCAAAAAAGGAAGCAAGACACAAAAGAATATGTAAAATATGATTCCATTCTTAGGAAGCAAAATTATACTTTATAGTTGAGGGAAGTGGTAAAATCATACAGAATAGCGGAAAAAGGATAATTACAAAAATTGCCACAGGTGGGAAGAGAGAAGGTTTTGTCTGGGGCGGGGAGTACTTGGGATGCTGGAAAGTTGTGTTTCTTTACCACGTTGGTGGTTCCATTGGGTGTTTGCCTCATGATTAACATGAGTATACATTATCATAAACCTTTTCATGCATATGTTACTGTGAAATATGTGGGTTATATTGCACAATAAAAGATTTTTTTTTTTTCCTGAAGGTGAAAACCTCTGCAATAGGCAGTAGGAAATGGAAGCGTGGTCATGAAAGGGATCAGTCCGTAGAATCATGTGGCCGCTGCTTCCAGTGGGTATGGACCCAAGTTTTTAATTTGTCAACTCTAAATATGGCATGTTGTTGCGACCAGGAACGTTGTCTCCATACTGGCAAGGCCTTTTCTGCTGTAGCGCTCACTCCTGTCAGGCCCATTCTTTTTCTACCCAAAGGTTATTATTCATACCTACTTCTTCAGATGAGTATAAATCACCACCACTTTCCGCACAGTCCTATCAAGAAAATCAGTCAGTTGCCCATCTTCCCACTCATTAATTCCAGGAGTCACCTCAAACTATACATAGTCTGTTTTACTTTTGTACCCAATGGAACCTCACTGAGTGTTTGCTCCACCACACACATTGTGTTCTTACCGGTCTGACGTACGCAGTCCTTCCTGCTCAGTCTTCCTTCCCTACCCTTGGCCATACGCCGCTGCCGTGCTTCCGTGAGAGGAACAGCATTGCTTTATCCTTTTCGTCCGATTCCACTCATTTTTATAACCAAACCAAAAATCCCCGTCAGAAGGCCATTCCTGACTAAAAAGGTCTACACTACCTCCTGAAAATATCTGCGTTTTACATGAAAACCACACTAAATTTTCTACTTCGACTGTGACAGACTTTTATCTTACTCATATGGATTTGTTTTGTTTGGTTTTTGATTTAAAAGGGACTTTCCTTAACTCAAACCTGAAAGTCCAAACGTATGTCTTGAAATTAAGATTGGTGTGTGTAAGTAGCCTCGGCATCATGGGAACTTCGGTTTGTAATGCTGCATGTTCTCTCTTTACATGAAATTGATTGAATAAACTGTTACCTATTTAGAAGGATGATATGGAGGCCGACTCTGACTAGGTAGGCACCTGCTTTATGCTGTTTTCCTAGTGCAGGAGGGCAGTCGCAGCATCCACACAAGCAGCCATCTTACGAGGGGTGACGGAACATTCCATTCAGTTGAAATGTACTGAGTGTCACCAACTAGCAGAGACAGCGGCGTTGGTAACAGAGCCTCTGCCCGTGGTACTGACTGGGACATCTGTGCGTCAGACTCCTCCCGAACCATCTGGAATCTGGTTCTCCCAGAAAAGTCAGAAAACCCTTTCGTGGGGCCCGGTGGGCTTTCTCCCTAACAGAAACACTTCACGTGTGGCAGCTCTCCGGCGCACCGCTCCTGCCACGTGTCCCAGCCGTGCCATTCCCCTCCCACCCAGCAAATCACATCTGTCTTGATAACTACTTGGGAGCTTTGTTGAAACAAAACGCTGCGCTTCTTGTTGCCATGCAGTGAGTTAAAGGCGGCTGTGCTTACTTTAACAGATTAAACGTTCACTTTAGAATCATGTCAGGAACCCAAGTCACAATAACCTGGTCTCTGCCGCAGTGGTGTCCAAGTGTGACGGGCACTCTTTGTTTTTCGGGGGGAAATGAAGTGTCTCTGGTTGACTGGCTAACCTTGTCGGTCTTAGAGGATTTAAAAGAACATAAAGGCAGGCGTTTGTTCACCATAATAAACCAAGAGACTTTGCAGTGAATTCTATGATGACTGCTCTCAACACCTCACTACCCCCTATATACACGCATGCATTGTACACATGCACATACATGTCCATGTGCATGCGCGCGCACACACGCACACACACACACTGGGGAAAATTTTAATTTATAACAAAAGAGTAAAACATGATGCTTATTTTATATCTCCAGAGTTGAAGATAACGATGTTACATAGAATGAAGTATCCTGTATAACATAGCTTCTAATTGGTCTGATCGCTATCTTCAAAAGCACACATAGCATTTTCTTGACCCCTTCAAGTCTTGCATATGATATTTTTAATACATGTTTCTTGAGTGAAAATATGTTTGGGTAGAAGTAAGTATGCTTTTTGGTATGGGAGAGCCTTTCAGAAGCCAAGAATACCAGGGTACAAAAATTTTGTTGGGTAGCTTTAACCTTTCAATGAAGGTCTCGTCTATTTTAACTGAAGGTTTGGGACTTGAAAATAGTTTTTAATCCAGGGGTGTTCTGGTAAATGTTCAACAACCTGCCCTCTGGGGAAAAAGAGTGGGGGGGGTGGTGGTAGGGGGAAGGTCAATAAATCAAACCCTGGTTTATAGTGTTTGCGAATCTCCGTAGTGTAACTACTCCTACCACGGACAATTTTAATCTTACCAGCATGCTGCTGAATGCTGAGAAGAGGTGCACAGAATCACACCATTATATAGAATTCTCGCCATACAGATACAGTAGACTCAAATAACCTCAAGAGCGTAAATGATAATAATAATAATAATATGTGTTCGTTTAATAATGCCTGCGGTTCACCAAGTCTTAAAAATGGAACGGTTCACTCTTGAGAGCCGATAGGGGCCAACTCCAGCACATGACTATTCTTATCACAATGTATTATAATGGCTAATTTAATTGTTTGCCTCCTTTCCTAAATAATGAGCTTCCTGAAAACATGCATAATGTCTTGATTTGCTCACCCTTGCATCGCTAATGCCTAGCACATAGTAGGTACTCAAGTATTTGTCGACTGAATGAATCATTTCAATCTCACCAGATTAACATGCCATGAAACAAAAGATGAGAGTTTCTTTCCCTAAAAACTACATTTTATTTTCTTGGTTTTGGTCAGCTCTGACAATATACTTACTATGAATGTTCATCTCTCAGCACTTCAGCATATGAAATATTAATGTTTTCAATATGGTGCAACTAAAGATAATGTGAGTTATTCACGGGCATAGTGTTCAAAGAACTCATATAATATAGATATGTTCAGGAACTATTTTTCAATAGAATGTCAATTTCTTTGATCTGTTTGTGTTCTTCTAAACCAACAAAACGCTACCAATTCCTGTGATATGTAGATTACTTGTCTTTATAAAATTGCAAAATTTTTTACAGTTTTCTCTGGGTCCTGCCAAACTCCCATGTTTTCAGCCTAAAGCTTTGTCACTGACCAGAATTAGAAGTTCTAGCATATTTGCACTTAAGGCATTTTTAAGGAGAAAAGAATATTCTTCCCATAGCGTAGGCTAACATTTCCCAAGATGCGTTCCACAGGATCCAGTTGTGGGATGTTAATGGTACTGCGTGAGAACCAATTTCAAAGTAAAAATGAGCTGGGGAAAAAACTACTTTAACGTTAAACAGATATTTTTACAGTAGCACATTCCGGAAGTGGGCACAGTATATACTGTTTCCCCATGAATTTGTTTTCAGAAGAGTTTCACATGATGCTTAAGAAGTATCACACTTGTATACGAACAGACTTCCAGAATCATGTAATGTTTAGAATTGAAAGGCCTTAAAGGCTACCTGGCTCACCTCCCCACACACCCCCACCTATCAGAATCCATTTTACTTCACCTTGGCCGCATGGCCGTCCAGCCTTTGCTGAATACCCGCCGTAGCAGGGAACTTGGTCCTCCCAAGGCCGTCTCCTCCACTGGGGACTCCTGTCCTTTTTTGTTTTTGTTTTTGTTTTTCTTTTTTAAACAAAGTTATTCCTTGTGATTGAACCAAAGGTCTGTTTCTCTGTACCCTATCCATTACTTCCAGTTTTGCCACCTGGAATATTAGCAAAACAAGTTTGCTTCCATTTCTTCAAGATAATTATCATGCTTCCCAGTAGCCTTCTCTTCTCTAAATGGAACATGCCCAGTTTACTCATCTCTTCCTCATATGAGGAAGTTTCTCATCCTAATTACTCTATTCTGCATAATTTATATTTTCCTCTCCAAATGAGATACCTAAAACTGAACATAGTCTGCTGTGGTCTGCCAAGCACAGACGTTTAGCTTTCCATTCAGCAAATACTTCTGGAGCCCCTGTTCTTCGGGCACCATGCTAGACAGTGGGAAAACAGTAGGCAGTAAGAGGCAGGTCAGAGTTTTCATGGAACTTACCATCTAGTGGCGGAAAAAGAAACCAGAAAATAAGGAAATAAAGAAGGTGATCTCAAGTAGTCCAAACTGGTATAAGGGCAATAAAACAGAAACGTCTGTTATGCCAGAAAGTGTTTCGGAAGGAAGTGGCTTGTTTTCGATCAGTGGTAAGGAAAAGACTCTCAGGAGGTGATGTTTGAACTGTTCTTGAATGATACAAAGGAACCAGGAGTGAGCATCTGTGGGCAGTGTTGGCACAGGGAAGAAGGACCGCGTGTTGGAGTGTAGTAGCATACTAAGAGAAACAGTGAAATGAACTTCTAAAGAGTAATTCCAGTTTATTTGATCTCCATTGATAGGACGGTGATCTACTTTGCTAGGATATTCTACTACTGTTAAATCTGGCCAGAATTTTTCGTTGTTGCTATTATTTTTCTAAACCTGATCAAATCCTCAATCCTATTGACTTTTGATAAATTAAAATCCCCAGCCTTTTTCTTTTTTTAATGCTCTTGACAAAGCCAGTAGTTTGGAATTTAAGGGAAAAACATTTGTTGCTCTTAAATACCATAATTTTGGTTTCCTGCTTATCAGGAAAATGTTAAACCCTGGCTTTATTGTCAGTACTGATTGCAGTAGTCTCAGTTGTCTGGGTTTTTAAAATTTAATAAATCTTATATGTCCTTATTCAAAATTGTTAATTAAATTGTTGTACAGGTTATTTCCAAGGACTGTAGTCTATTGTGAGTGTCCCTTCGGGTTTAGAGAACCCAGTAAGCAACCTTTCTTAGTATATAGCCTTTCAACTGCCTGCTAATACTTAACTCCATGAGCTCTCCTCTACCCCATATTTTTACCATAAGGCTAGCCCTCAAGATACAGGAAGACCTCTAGATCACTCAGTCTACTAATCCTGTAGGAAAAGAAAATTAACGTAACAGCTTCGTGAATGCAAGATAGCTCTTAGATCACATTTGCTTTTCTAAATGCTCATAACCCAAAAGATGATTGAAATTTAATCAAGTCTTTCTAAAATGCACTCTCTCCCATTTTAAAAAATGAATAAATAATCACAGCATCTTCCTGACTCCAGTCAGGCTGGAGATTAGGGAGTAAGCAAAACTCGTGGCATCATCTTTGACAAAAGCACTGTCTCTAAGAGAAAGGAGCCTCAGCATCTTCTGTCACCTAACACCCTTGCATCACATGAATTCGCCCAAAACGAGTCTATATTTGTTGAGCCCTGGCACGGTGACCTAGGGGCCAACACTTTGTTAAGAACACAAAACATAATAATAAATAAATACAAGACCATCAGTACCTTGGCTCTGAAGTGCCCCCCCTTATAGGCCTAGGAGATCTGAGATGGGCTAAGTTCCTGGAAGCTAGGTTTAGTCAATTAACTGTCTTTTTGCTCCTCATGTTCAGAATCCAGTGAATGATTGTAGCCTGAGGTTAAGCGCAGTGCGGCTGGGTGTTAGGCAGTCAAGGTGGGCTCAGGCTTCTTGGGGCCAGTGCCATTCTTCAGCATGACGCAAAGCTAACTGTGAGCTTAGCCACAGCAGGAGTGCCTGCCTCGTAGAGCTGGCCAGGTTCTGTTGCCATCCCCTCCTTCTTAACCTTGTTATTGGCAAGAGCTCATCTGTTGTTTTGGTAATCGTCACCTCTATTTTATGGGAAGAGAAAATCCTTCTTTGCCTTAACATCTGAGTTGCTTAGCATGCGGCTTGGGCACCCCCGAGGCCCCGCAAACCATTCACACATGTTGCCGCTCAGTCATCTTGAATCCGTTTGGTCCAGTTCAGCAAGTGTTTATTGAGCCCTCCCTATGTGCTCATGTTCATATTCACCTCTGGGGGCCCAGAGATGCTGTTCTGGAGACCCTTTCTGCTTCGGGTCAGGTTTAACCTCAGAAGAACCCATCGGTTCCTGTCGGCTGGACAGCGTCCGTACTGCACCGTTCCCTGCCTCCCCGTCGAGAGCTCCCCTCCAGGTGGGTTCCTTCGCTGGCTTGTCTGTGAGCACAGAGGCACTCCTTAGCAGGTTCTGGTGGTTCCCAGTCCCTGGTGGGTACACTGTGTTTATGTTTGCCATATGGAGGTAGCATGTCGAACCCTCGGGATGGGCGGCGCACAGAAGCAGCAACGCTCCTCAGGAGCTGGTCGGCAGCAGCCTCATCAGAGAGGGGCAGCGCTCCTGGGAGACGGTGTGTGTGAACCGGTCCATCCCGTCTGACTCTGGGGAGAGGACTCACGGTGACAGACTAGCAGTGTCATTGTATACTTGCCTCTTCAGACACTGACCGTTCTCTGGGTGAGTGGGGGTGGAGCTTGTGAGACACAGGGCTTGTGGGGGCCCCGAAGACCCTGAGGACAACATACCCTCACCCGTGCATGCCCTCTCTTATTGGTATCCTGGTTACTGCGTATTTTTCTAGCGCATTCTCCTCCTGGGCTCAACTGTTCAAAAGAGAAAAAAAAATTAATCCTGTACTTCATATGCTCTGAAGCTAAAAAGAGGGCAAGAGGGAAGAAGTTTACATCAGACCTGACAGTCTTACTGATCGTTGCCGATAAAAACTGGCAAAGGGAAAGGTAATCGGAGCCTCGGGAATTCAATTCACTCTTTTTAATCCACTCAGCAGATATTTTATTTTTAAAACACAAGTGCAGCCATCAGCAAAATTGAGAGACTCTGTGGGGCCCCAAAGCACTTTATAGTTTGGAGCCTCTTAACCTCCCCCCATCCCTACCTTCAAATAGTCCCTCTCAGCCACTCCTTTTGGGGGGTATCCTCTCTACTGTCTCTTTCCTTTACTGCCTAGAAATCAATTTAAAAAAAAAAGAACTTGTCTTTTGGCATTAATTAAAGAAAGAAGGAGCCCTGTGATCTAGACCATCAGCTAGAGACTTGTGTGGCATATGACCCCTATTTCTCGTGAGTCACCTATGGCCCTGAGTCTTTCTTATATGCAGGAAATATGTAACACAGCGCTGCCCTCCTGCTGACCATGTATTGTAAATGGCTTCCCCTCCTATTCCTGGGGTACTGGCAAACCAGGTGTTTTTAGCCCCCAAGAGAACTGGACAGTTGCTTCTCATGTTTTATGAGCTTTTCCCAGGCATTATTAATAGAGAATAATTTTGCCACTTTCTACTCCTTTCTCAACCCCTCTCAAATCTCACCAACCTTCCTGGAAGGATCTAATAATCTGAACCAGAAAACCAATTTAGTTTCACCTGTGAATTTTAATTGCTACTCTCTACTACAGTAGAAAGATTTCTCCTGTCCAGTAAGATATGAAAAGAAGATATGAGAACACCCATGTCCATATGACCTCCCTTGCTGGGCGGACAGGATTGCTTCTTGATCTCTTTTCTCAAGATGCCAGCACAATTGCTTTTGGAGGTGTGTGGCTTTGAGTGTAGGGCCTTGAGATCCATAGGTTAGCCTATATAACCTTCAAATCTCCAAATTAATGTTCTCTGTGCTAAGTGCCCAAATGGTGATGTAATAGTACTCTTAACATAGAATGATGAACAATTCTAAAAAGCATGTCTACCTTTTTCTTTGCGGAGAGGGTAGAACCAACCAGTGACAGGAAAAGTAGGCATCAAGTCAATGTTTCATCTCCAAGTCGAACTAGTTAACCCTGTATTCCCTTTTACACTTGAGAACATTGGCAAGCAATTATTACATATGTACACCGTAGTGGGACAAGCTTCGATTTAGAGTCTGGCACCTGCTTGTAAGCCTTAGGCTTTACCACTTCTTAGCCCTGTATATAGATACTGTCCCTTAACACCACTGAGCCTCAATTTCCTTACCTGCAATCTGAGATATTTACGTTACGGCCTTGTCTGGAAGATTAAATGACGTGGAACATGACAAGCACTTGGTAAAGTGAAACCCTACATGAATATTGATTTTAAGAAGCTGGCCTGTGTAGTTAAAAAAGCATGGCCTTGGGGGCACCTGGGTGGCTCAGTCGGTTAAGCGTCCGTCTCTTAGTTTGGCTCAGGTCATGATCTCAGAGTCATGAGATCGAGCCCCGCATGGGGCTCTGTGCTCATGTGGAGCCTGCTTGTCACTCTTCCCTCTGTTCCTCCCCGCACACTTTGCTCCCTCCCTCTCTCTCTCTCTTTCTCTCAAATAAATAAATAAAATCTTTAAAAAAAAAGCAGGGGGCAAGTCCTTTGAAATTAGACATGGGGGTGGATCCAAGCCCTGCTGCTTGCTAGCTGCATGGCCTTCCACAGGGAGCCAAACTTCCTTGAGCCTATAGCGTTGACCCTTGAACAGTGTGGGGGTCAGGGCCACTGACAGCCCCCCTGTGCAGCAAATCCATGTAAAAGTTTTGATTCTACCAAAACATAACTACTGATATGACGGGAAGCCTTACATGTAACATAAAAACTGATTAATGTATCTTATTTGTATATGTATTATATAATGTATTCTTACAATAAAGTAAGCTAGAGAAAAGAAAATGTTAAGAAAATCATATGTAAATGGAAAATACATTTATAGTACTGTACTGTATTTAAAAAACTCCACATGTAAGTGGATCCACATAGTTCAAACCCATACTGTTCAAAGGTCAACTGTAATACTAATATGACCCCTACAGCATGAGTATGGGGATTAAATAAGTAATGCATAAAAGAATACATTATGAATGCAAGTTCTGCACAGTCATAAGTGGGAAAATATGTGTATGGTGCTATAGGAACTAGAGTTGGTTAAACACCTGGGACATACTGCCCAGGCCTTATTCCTGACACTGTCACTTACCAACATATGACATCACCTCTTTGTAATTGCTTATCTTCCTCTGTCACCCACAAGTGTGGGAATTACTTGAAACTCGAGAGACTGTATTCTCACTGCATGTGCATCTCCTTAGTGGCTTCCCTACCATGTAGAGGTGCTCAGGAAAGGTCTGTTGAATAAACACATATGTGATTTTTTTTTTATCTGCTATTCCTTTTATACTGTAGTACCTCATAGGTATCACTTCGATTTGTAAAGATGACCATCAGTTGGAATTGGTAGGGCAATGGCCAGTTCAGGTAGCTCGTTTGAAACCCACAACACTGCTTCCTTCCTGCCTCTCCAGGCCTCTGGATTCAAGTTCTTTGCTCAGGAGGATCTTATCTAAGGCCAGAAATGCAGTAGAGAAGTAGAACGTTTTCTGGAAGTAATAACTCTACTTGATCTACCTGGATGATTGCCTTCTAATACCCTGAGACTAAGCAGACATCTTTTATTTGCCAGATAGTCTGATGAAGACACTCTGAGTGCCTTGTGGAATACATCTTGGAAACTCCTTGAGGGTAGGGATTTGGCATTTTGCAGGTGCTCAAGAAGTGTTGATTCTGAAATTAATAAATGGGGTTCTTTTCAGTTCACAGACCCCAGAGTTTTCCTGTGCTTCTGCCCCATGGCAGTTAATCCAAACCCTGTAGTATTCAACTATTTTCAGATAAATCAAAACAGTGTCACCTTCTTAGGCATCTCTTCTGCTTCATCTGTTTGGAACAGCAAGCAGCATCCTGTTGCAGCTTGCTGTCCGATCCCAGGGTGCATTTCAAATTCTAATTGCTTATTCTGTGACAGCCTTCCACTCCAGCAGGTCTCTGTGCCGCCATCTTTGGTACTCTCCCACCGCTTGACTCTTCTCCCCAAAACCTTGCAAAACCCCACCCATTGGCCCCAATTTGATTTTCCAGTACCTTAGTCCACTTGTCCCATTGGTCCTCTCTGGTTGAGCTAACTCGACAGCCGTTGTTTGTGCAGTCTTCGTTTTTCCAAGCAGCCATTAGAAGTCACCACAGCTCCTGCTACATTTCAAGCACATGTCCCAGAGGTAGCGCGGCAGAACATCAATCTTCGGTGCCACCTGGCTCCCTGTTATATAAGCTTTTGTTTTGTATGTGGCTGTATTGTCAGGAGCTTCCCTTCCTCTCTTCCCAGCACCCCATCCTGAGAGAGCGTTTCCGAATATGACAACCATCTAAAGACAAATTATCTCCTCACAAAGTTAATTTCTGTTTCTCAGCAGGGAGGCCACTGGCTCCCACTGGGTTTGCAAGTGCTGCTGTTTGGCTAATGGATGAGCGGCTCTTGGCTCCGGGAGCCCACACCGAAACTGCCGCAGCGCCTGCCTCCCCGTTTACTATAATTTCCTACTTGCAGCTGGTTTTAGGAGACCTAAATGGGTTTATTCACAGGGTAGTGGCTTCCAGTCATTAGCGCTGGAAGGAAATCAGATTGAAGACGAGGGCCAGAGAGCTGCTTTCGCGTCACCCATGATCAGTTAGGACAGCTTGCTTGGTTTTTTGTTTTGTTTTGTTTTGTTTTGTTTAGAGAGTGAAGTCACAGAATCCTTCTAGAGATAGACCAAATGACCTAACATAAGAGGTCCATCTCAGAGCTTTTGAGAGTTGAGAAAGCAGGGAAGTCTTGCGCGTGTCCCGTGTACCGGATGCTGAAGCGCAGGCTGGAAAATGCCCTGAGCACTCGGAAGTGTGTTGTCATTGTTTTGTATGCTAAAAGCTTTTTTAAAATGCAGGAAATTCTGTAACAAGTAGTTGTATCGTCGTCTAGAAAGCAGAGCCAGAAGCAACCTGGAAATTCCTGAGAACCTATCTGGAACACTTCTGTGGAGTTATAAAATGACTCCTTCTAGAGGTCAAACAAGGTCAACTATTGGCAATTTTGCATAGTCCCAGCTATACTGTGCTGGCTTTTTCGATACCATTCTGAAGGCCAGCCGCACCGTAGATATGTTTTCCCCTTTGAAAAACTGCAAAGCCTGTAGGCCAGTGCCCATATGTCCTTGAGAGGAGCCCAACTCTAAGCTGTAAATTGCATGAGTCAAAAATAGACCTCAGCATTGCAGGCCTCGGGGAACAGCTGGTCACGCAGGCTGGCTCACATTGGCCAGCTCACGTCCCCTCGCGCAGCATCGTTTCCCACAGTACTTCTGCACGCTGCAGTCCAGCTCACGGAGCAGGAGAGACCATCAAACTAGAAGTTCTGAGGAAGAAAGGAAACGAGCCAGCAACTCCTCCTTCCTAAAAAGCCACTTACAGTGAAAAACTTCGGGGTCTCTGAGGAGTCGTTTGGCCATTTGTGAGAGGGAAGAAGGAACCCTGCAAAACAAATTAAATGCAAAACTCCTCCCCACCCTCCACGCCTCCCATATAGCTGCCATGTGACTTTGGGCAAATATCTTTTTTTTTTTTTTAAAGATTTTATTTATTTATGAGAGAGGGAACACAGCGGGGGCGTGGGGGAGGGAGAAGCAGGCCTCCTGCAGAGCAGGGAGCCCAATGCAGGGCTTGATCCCAGGACCCTGGGATCATGACCTGAGCCGAAGGCAGACGCCCAACGACTAAGCCACCCAGGTGCCCCTGGGCAAATATCTTAATGTCTAATAGTTTTGTTTTCACACTAAGGAAAATAATATCTCAGAGAAATGTTGGCAAATTGAAGAAGATCAAATAGTAAAGTATCTAGTATACAGTCAAGATACATAAGTGCTTAATGGATGTTATTTCTCTTTTTCCTCTTTATTTCCGAGTTTTAGGCATGAATTTTAAATCTTTAGGTCCTTAAGGGGCACACCTGGGTGGCTCAGTCCACTGAGCATCGGACTCTTGATTTCGGCTCAGGTCATGATCTCAGGGTCATGAGATTGAGTCCCGCATCAGGCTCCATGCTGGGAGCCTGCTGAGTTTCATAAATAGTGGTCCTAGTGAACCTAGGTGCCAGAGCCCATATGCTTTACCCACAGACCCTTAGTCAAAGCCTATTCTAGAAAAGTGTGTCTGGTTTTCTGGTTCACAGTACTTTAAGCAGCAAATTAGCAGTTGCAGAAATTGACAACAGTGAATCTACTGCTCCTTTTTATTCAAAGCGTTAAGGTTTAATGGCTGCTAGTCTCTATAAGAAAAACTATATAAAATCATAAAAAAAACATGCTGGTCTGGAGCCATTTAAGTGGGTTGCAAATTGCTCTACCTGCCGTGATAGCCTTTAAGGGCATGGCTTATTGCTAAACAGAAAGGTTGATGTTAGTAATGGTGAATGATTAATTTGTAATGAGTCGTTATGAGGTTACCTTAAGATCTGTGGATTCTACTCCAATGGGCAGGAAAGTATGAACTTGTTTATTTACTCACTTTTAATTGAAGTATACTTGCCACACAACGTTACATTAGTTTCAGGTGTACAACACAGTAATTCAACAAGCCGACACACTATGCTGTGCTCACCACAAGTATAGCTACCATGTGGCACCATACAATGCTGTATGACTGTTCCCTATGCTGTGCCTTCTGTCCCCATGACTTACTCATTCCATGTCTGGAAGCCTGTATGTCACCACCCCTTCACCCATTTTGCTCATCTTCCAACCTCCCTCCCCTCTGGCAACTACCAGTTGTCTGTGTTTATGAGTCTGTTTCTGCTTTTTGTCTTGGTTTTTTTTTTTTTTTTTTGCTTTTTAGATTCCACGTATGAGTGAAATCATATGGTATTTGTCTTTCTCTGACTTATTTCACTTAGCATAATACCCTTTAGGTTCATCCATGTTATCACAAATGGCAAAACCTCACTAACTCCACATTATAATTTTTATCAGGGTTTAAGCTTTTGATGTTGTATCTAAATCACAAACCAAAATTTATGTAGATTTTCCCCTATGTTTTTTTATTTAAATTCAGTTAGCCAATATATAGTACATCATTCGTTTCAGATGTAGAGTTCAATAATTCATCAGTTGCATAGAGCATATCACATCAAGTGCCCTTCTTAATGCCCAATCACCCAATTACCCCATCCCTCCACCCAGCCTCCCCTCCAGCAACCCTCAGTTTGTTTCCTAGAGTTAAGAGTCTCTTATGGGTTGTCTCTCTCTCTCTCTCTCTCTCTCTCTCTCTCTCTCTCTCTGATTACTGTGTGGCTCATTTGGTTAAGCGTCTGTCTTGGGCTCAGGTCATGATCCTAGGGACCTGGTATCAAGCCCAGAGTCAGGCTCCCTGCTCAGCAGGAGCCTGTTTCTCCCCTATGTTTTTAATAGGACTTTTATAGCTTTGCATTTACATTTAAATATGAACTATTTTAAGTGAATTTATGTGTTAGGTGAACATTTGTATCTTCAGTTTTTTCCCATATTTGAATATATTAGAAAAATCATCAAAGATAGGAGTGTAAGAAATTATATAACAGGTATGGTTGTACTGGAATTTTGTTTTGTTAAATATTATTTTGAAATAAGTAAACCACCTGTTAGGAATTGGGATTTTATTTGAGAAATCCTGGTCTGAAAAAAGAAAGTGAATAGTGAAGAATTATTGTGCATGTAAAATGGCAACAACAGGGGCGCCTAAGTGGTGCGGTCCGTTAAGCATCCGACTCTTGATTTCAGCTCAGATCATGATCTCAGGGTCCTAAGATTGAGCCCCGCATCAGGCTCAGTGTTCACGGGGCAGGGAAGGTTGTGGGGGGTGCTGCTTGGGATTCTTTCCCTACCCCTACCCCCATGCTTGCCCCCTGCTTGCCCAATCTCTCTCACTCTCTGAAACAAAATAGCAATAACAGTACCTTCTTCACAAGGCTGTTCAAAGAAGTAGGTAAATTAACATGTAAGTTTCTAACTTGCCTATTGCTATGCAAACTTCCTAACACATGGTCGGCACCCAGGAGAAGCTTGGTGTTGCCACCATTGCTATCGCTGCCATCATCCTTCTGAAGCATGCAGACCTTCTGCCCCTTCTCACTCAGGCCGTCCAGCTTCTTCCTTTCCCAGAGACCTGGGTGGTAGATTTTCTTCTGGGGAGTTCCTTGAGGCAAGAGTAAGCTCTTAATCCTTTCCCCGGAGAAACAAAGGGTTGGTTCTTTTTTTGCAAATGGGAGCAGGGAAGGAGAAGAATCTCTTTTGAGTCCTTCTCCCTCCCCTTCCACCTGCCCCCCTGCATTTCCTGTGGCAGACCACGATTTAGTGTCTCAGAAGATGATCCTGCCACGTCTACCTAAATGTGATACATGGTATGACCTGTGGGGTAACAGCGGAAAACTCTAATCACTTACTTAAACCTTCCAAAGACTAATTTCTAGAAGCCTCAGAGGTAGGTGTGCATATTGAAAGACACCAGGTCCTCTCAGTAGAACCCTGAGCAAATGTGTATTGATTAACTTAATTAAAGGAAGATGATAGCGTGCACACTGCACTCTGTGAGTTATCTCACTATATGATTCCAAGGGATCTTTAAAGCATGTGTGTTAATGGCCTTCTCATTTAAACCAGAATGAATTTGAGGTTATTTCATCAATTCAGTAATCAAATAATTGCCAGGAACACAGAAGGTAAAAAATAAGAAGGATTTGCTCTTGTAGGTAAATTATAATACTTTAAACTGTCTTTTGTAATAATTCTGGGTGGAGTTTGGTTCAAAGAGATTCTGCTTTTTAATATTAAAGGCAAGAGCTCTTTAGCTTTTATTTATTCTTCTGATCTCATTTCCTGGCTTGGGCTGGGGTCATAGAACCATGAAGATTTGATTGGGCCATTTGTTTGGGAAACCTCCAATGTGAGTATCTTTAGGTCATTCTTGGACCAGGCTCAACAGAGAAGGATTTTCTGATCTGCTCTCTGGAGATCGAAGGCCTCCCTGCCAGCATCCAGGAAACCAAATGGGAAGAGAATGGGAGAGAGGGCTGGGGCTTCTTGGCCTCCGATATGCATAAATTCACTTAATTCTCCTGTTTTTTTTTTCCCCCGTTCTTAATTGTTTATCATGTCTCCTAGTCCAGA
The DNA here is from genome assembly GCF_009762305.2 of Zalophus californianus. Lineage (NCBI taxonomy): Eukaryota > Metazoa > Chordata > Mammalia > Carnivora > Otariidae > Zalophus > Zalophus californianus. The sequence continues at coordinate 87,352,521 of NC_045606.1, forward strand.
GATCTTCTGTTTTACAGAGAATAAGACTTCAGGTTTTTACCAGAGTGGAGGAGAGACCACCCTGTTTTCCACTGGGGGGAGGGATCTGAGAAACTGACTCCCTCCTAAGTAGACTTTCAACTAATCCTTATAGTAACCACCCTTTTCCTTTTGCCCCCCCCACCATCCAGATGTGCCTAGGGCCGTCGGAAATTCACAGCAGAGATTGGTTTGCTTTTCAGCTTTCCATTTTCTGACCTAGGATTGCACTTTCTTGAGTCTATTAGAGCCATTGACCGCTCTGATGGGCTTTCCAGCTTCCAGAGTTGTGTTAACCTTTGTCTTCTCCCCTCCTGTTCTTCTTAATCCTTAGAGGTTTATGTCTTGGACAAAAAACATCTCTTTACTGTCACTTCAGAGATTTGGGGAGCAAGAGAGAATAGATGTGTTTGTTAAATCTGTTTTCCTTACCCAGAAGTAAATTCTCGCCTAGGGCCATCGTTCTCACTCCTGCTACCTGTGTCTTTACTCAGAAGGCCCTGCCTTGCCTCTCCTCTCAGGTAACTGCAGCACTCTTTCTTTTCTACCTCCCCATGCCATTGGGGTCCCTCCATCTTTTCTACCCACCTTCCCTGAAGGCCCCAACTCAGATTGTAACTTGTCTATAAAACCTTTGAGAGTATCTCAGGCCATGATGAAAAGCACTCGTATATTCCACATGTGGGTAGCTGAATTTCTGTGTGTACATCTTTTATATCCTCTCCAAGAAGACTCAAACTGGACTGTGTCTCCTAACGCCCTGTCTGGCCTGAGAATTTGGGATTTAAGTTGCCAAGGGGAATAGTGGGAGAGAGCACGGGTTTGGAGTTGGATCAGTCTGAGGGCAGCTCTGGGCCCCATGACCTACTGTGTTATCTTGAACAGGGACTTTAACTTTTCTGAAGCTCCTATCTTCTCTGTCAGATGAGTTACGTGAGTACTAAATGAGATGACACGTGTGGCACTGGTTAGCATAATCCCAGGCACACAGAAGGTACTTAATGAAGCTTGGTTCCCTCCACCCCCCACTTCTATGTTTACATCTCCTTAGTGCAGTAGGAGATGCTTGTAGTAGATGCTCAAGAATATTCACTAAGCGATTGTTCTGGGAAAAAGTTGATAAAGGCTAGACATTATTCTTCATTAGACATTATACTTTTCTGTGTCCAAGTTGTACCACATCAACCAGAGTTTTATGGCAGGAAATCCTTACTGCTCAAGTAAAGGGAGACCAGGGGAGCAGGAACACAATATTCAATAAAACTGAAAGGACCTCAATCTCAGTATTGGCTTTACCAAAGCCATCCTGAGGCTTGCAGCTGTGCTTCCTCTCTGCAATTATAAAAGTGAGAACTATGTTAACTAACTTCCAATTCAATCCACACTCTGCCACTTGGGATCTGGAAGCTAGCTGATTTTTTGACCTAAGGTGCTCTGCTGTGTAGGGTTGCCAGTTATAATTATATGTTCAGGTGTCAATTAGCAAAATAGCCCATTATTTGGCAGTTTGGAGTAATGAGATGAATCTTGCACTAATCTTTGAATTCAACAAGCATTTGATAAGTGCTATATACATAAAAATTCCATATCGGGCTGCACCTAGTAAGGTTATATGAAGAGCTGGAGGTCAGAAATTTTAAATGTGCATTCCTTTGTGAGCTCATGAATTCTCAAATATTACTAGAATCTTGAGCAACAAAGAAAAAGGCAGAAAGCTTTCCATAAAAAATAGGTCTCAGTCATACTCACACAGTGTCCCTTTGTATTCAAGTGACAAGAATTTCAAAGGTTACCTCATGGAACAGATATAATGGAAATTCATTTAGTGAAAAATACATTTACTGAATATGATTGCGCTTGACTCGGGGGAAAGCCTTGCTGAGTGAGACAGATTGGCTTTCTCCAAAGATTGCCAGTTCCACAGAACTTTCCTTCTGTGTGGTTCAGAGCTTTGTGTGCACATTTTTCTCTGTGCCATATCTAGATGTGCATACAAACAGTATTTGTTGAGTTCCTGATCTTACGTTCTTTTTGCACGGTTTATCATTAATGTTCACCTAAAGCTTGCCAGTTCATGAAATGTCCTCTGTCTCCAGCTTGACCTCTGTCCATATCCAGAAATAAAGAGTCTACATAGAACAGAGAATGAAGATGCAAGAGCTCACTTAGGGAGCGTGAGGATGGGTGGCACCACTCTGCAGGATTCTTTGGGTTTACCCCTCATGGTGCCTGTAGCATCTTTGAGAACACAGACTCAGGCCTTCTCCGAACTTACCTTCTCAAACTCTCTTTTATACACGTAACCTCTTTCTTCATTCCTCAGATTAGAGTAGATAATTTGTTTTTCAGAAGCTCTGTCATTTTTCTTTGTCTCCCTCTTCCTGCATTCATTTCTTCACTGTGGTGAATCTGGGACTTTATGAGGTTCAAGTCTCTAGACCCCTGCCCATCCACTTACCTGAGAATAGATGCATTCGGTGCATCACCCCCATGGTTTGTGGCTGCTGGCTCCTACAGGCTTCTAAGAGCTGTTGTGAAATTTTCAGAAATTTTGTAAGCCGGCTATTAAACACAGTCATTATTAAAAAGTAAGTTCTAGGGCACCTGGGTGGCTTAGGCAGTTAAGTGTCTGCCTTCGGCTCAGGTCATGATCCCAGAGTCCTGGGATCGAGTCCCGCATCGGGCTCCCTGCTCAGCGGGGAGTCTGCTTCTTCCTCTGCCTCTCCCTCTGCCCCTCCCCCTGCTCGTGCTCACTGTATCTCTCAAACAAATAAATCTTTAAAAAAAATAAAAATAAAAGTAAGTTCTAAAATACTAAAAACAAAGGAAATAAATATTCAAACCCATCACTTCTTGATTATTTTACCACATTTTACTATTATCTGTGCTCTTGGGTTTTTGCATCAGTTGAGCTAATGCCAGAAATACTATATTTTTCTGGGTGTTACTGGGCTTCTTTCCCCAGCTGTAAGTTCAGGGACATCACATTGGTAGTGAAATCTAGCCATGCTGGGAGTGTACCCACATGGAAAGCAGCAAACACTAACCAGTCGGGACTCCCTTTGTCTCCCTGGAGAGCCAGTGGTCAAACATTTCCCAGCACATTGCCAGTCACGTGACTCTCTTCTGCTGCTGATATTACTGTCACTAATGACCTTCAGCCACATCAATTACCATTTCTCTTCAAGGTGACAAAACTCTTCCTCCAGTGTGGCCATGCCTGCCTTCCATTTCTTTGCCCAGAGGCCTCGGGAACGCCGAGCCCAGATTTTTACAGTTGATCCATGGCCACTCCTAGACTGCCCGTCCCTCCATCCCACTCATCCTCAATGAATCAGTCATTAATTCTCTCTTTGTACCCCTGTTTTCTCCCTCCCCCTTCCTTCTCCTTCTTCCTTCTCCTTATTCTTCTTAAAGGCTAGGACTCTGGAGCCAGACTGACTGGCTTTTCCTCAGACCATACTATTCACTATATTGTGTTACCTCAGGCTTGCTCCTGAACTTGAGCTTTGAATGCCTCAGTTTTATCATCTGGCAAGTGGAGATAATTGTATCTACCTCATAAATACATGAGTTAACAGTTTAAGGGCACCTGGAATAATGTGTGGCATACAGTAGGCAACACATGCATACTTATTTACCAGAATCTACACTTGCAGCTGTTATCCAGCTCCGACCTGCAGACTTGCTGTGTGGTAGAGAATTGAAGTTCTCCATTCTAGAAGAGCAAAAGAAACACATGAAAATAAGGAAGAGCAGACCTGGCCTTGGGGTGGTGACACAGGAACAGTAGCTCTAGGGAACCAGGGAAAGGGTTAACAAAATAAACCAGAGGAGGGGTCAAGAGCAGGAAGGAAGACAGCAAATAAGAAGAAAAATAGTCGCATTTCCGCATAATCGGCGAAGATTCAAATATATGTAATATAAACTTTTTCTGTCTTATTGCAAATATATGTACCTGGAAAATAAAGGGATACTTTAGAAATACATAGAAAATTCCCATTTTGATTGAAGCAATTAAGCCAATTTGGAGCCTCATTCTAGGCGGAAATGCGGTTGTCACACACTGAAGGTACTTAGGCTAAATCAAATTTGTATTGAGCAAGAGCCATGGAGACCGAGTGGGAGATGTCTGTCCGTGTCTATGAAAACCGCAAGCCCAGGAGCCTCAGGACCCATTTGTCTGACCATCTGGAAATCTCTAGTGATCTAAGCACTTAATTTTACCCTCATTTTTAGAACAAAAGGGAAACAATACAAGAAGAAAACGGGCAGCAGGGACATTCTACTTTTCATTTAAAAAAAAAATCTTAGTGATAAAAGGAGCAGAGAGTTTAAAAGAAAAAAAATGAGAAACCATTAAAATGAATTGAATGCTCTCTCTGTATTTTGCAATAGGCTCTATTGTTTTCAGTTACATGGGAACTGTGGTAATTTTATGAATCATTAGAGTTTTCTTTCCAAATTGTATCTGCATGCTCTTAAAGTGCCTTCTAAGTTACCCACATGAAGAGACTTTGAACAATTTTATTATTCCATTTAATACTTTTGAGTTTTGTATTAATTTTGTGTTTTAAAAAAATTCATACTTAAAATCCAAAGATAACATTGTGACAGCTGAATCTTTGTGTACTTAATTTCTCTTGCTTTTAAAAACATATGAGCCTGTCTCATCTTCTCATCCCTGGTCTAATAAGAGACTCTAGAGTAAATATGAGGCCCCGGTTTGGTAGAATGATGACTTCCTACTTAAAATCAAAACCCACCCCACCCCACGGTTGAGCACAATCACAACAGTTGAACATTGTCCTTTGGCATTTATGTCTCATTAGGCATAGTGGTCTGGAAAGCATGTACTCTGCGAATGATTCCTACCCCCTCCAGTCGTAGCACAGTGGTCCCCAGTTCAGTCGCACCTGGGCCAGCCAGTCGAACATGGGATGCACAGGAAATGGGAAAACTAAAAGTCAGTGTAGTGTTTGTGTGTGAGTGTGTGTGTGTGAGTGTGAGTGAGTGTGCGTGTGAGTGTGAGTGCGTGTGAGTGTGTGTGCGTGAGTGTGAGTGCGTGTGAGTGTGTGCGTGTGTGTGAGAGTGTGTGAGTGTGAGTGCGTGTGCGCATGAGTGTGTGTGCGTGAGTGTGAGTGTGTGTGCGTGCGTGTGAGTGTGTGCGTGTGAGTGTGTGTGCGCGTGTGAGTGTGCGTGTGAGTGTGTGCGTGTGCGTGTGTGAGTGTGTGCGTGCGTGTGTGTGCGTGTGTGTGTTTTCCAGTTTACTTTCTTGGGAAGGACTTTTTTCTGGTATGTTCCTCCATTTTCTTGGTGTTAAAATATTCATGTTTTTATCATACTTTTATAAAAAGAGTGGTATTGTAAGTGATCTGTTTTTGTTTCGTTTTATTTTAAGCATCATAACTTGGCAAAATAAGGAGTTGGATCTATGTTGGTTCATTTATTTTTCCTGGTTGGTGAACTCCTAAAGTCTGGAAATTACATGTGTTGGCTGTATCCTTCCCAGTGGGCGTGGGTGTTTGCTGTGTGAAGAGATTGTCTTAGAAGGAAACACATCAAAGCCTCACTATTCTGATTTTTTAACTACTAACCGTTCTTGGATTCAGGAGCAAAGCTGCTTTCCTGGGCAGTATGTGGGTGGTTCTCCTGCCATTCGTTTCACACAAACTTTGGCGGGATGCTGTTGAATTTAGTTCCTCGGGATCCATTGTGGTAATTTCTGATCTCATGTAGGCCTCTCTCTTCATCAATAATGTGCTTTGATAATGAAAATCCAGGAAGGATAAATGCGAATGACTCATCTCCTAAACTTGGGAAGGTGGGTTAAAGGCCAAGTTGGTGGGCAGGCTGGAGATGTCACTGTGGTGGACAAAGAATACTGCACTCCTTGAGAATGAAGAAAGGAAGAATAACTTATTCAGTGTCTCAGAGTTAGTCTTAAAACCATATTCGGAGTCCAGGTCTCCTGTGTCTTCGTCATTTGACTTCTGCTCAGTGGCGCATACTGGTTTGCTCAATGTGCAGCGATCATATGGAGCCGTTAACTTTATTCCTAGAATAGGCTGGGATGCTGGGTTTGCAACAGCCAGTTTTGTCAAAAACAAGGCCTATTTTTTTAAAAAAGGTATTCGCTCTTCACAAATTTTATCGTCTCTCCCAGTATGAGGCATATCTGAGTTGTATCTCTAGCCTTGAACAAATTTTCCCTTGTGTGTGCATGCTTGCACGCTTGCTCGAACGCTGTCTCCCCCCAGTCAGTTCCATATGTTCTACTTTCCTGGAAGCCAAGCTCCCTGCTCATTCTTCCCCTAAGAGGGCTCCAGATCTCACCTCCGAGGTACATGAGTAACTGAGGCTGAAACAATGTGTAGGGAAACTTGTCAGCATAATTGATTGTTAGATGGAACGAGTCACCGAAGACAGGTGAGCCCGCACAGAGTGGAGCGAATGTGTGCAAAGTATGCGTCTCCCACTGGGTCCGGCCGGACTTCCTCCTCTGACACGATTTATATATTCGTAACGCTTCCCTAACGACTTGTGTCCCCACTGTGGGTCACTGAGCCTCCTGCCAAAGAGACCTTGCCTTTGCCAGCAAAAAGAAGAAACACAAAGGTTCTGCTCTGTGAATTTCCAGCTTTGGTTGTTTGTTGGCACTAAATGGAGCAGCTAAGGACACGAAGTCTTTAAAAGGACAAAATGATCACGTAAAACGCTTGAATAATACTACTACCTCAAGAGAAGGGTTTCTGTGAATACAGATCCTTTGTAACATGACAGAAACGAATCCGAGTGGAACGAGGATTTGAGAAATATAAAGAAATGCAAACACTTCAGGCCACCTTTGGTGGCAGCTTGATATTCTGGAGTTCTTTAAAAACGTCTTCCTAAGTGTTATACTTGTTCCTTGAAACTGCTTTAAGTGTTAGACTTGCTAAAAAATAGGGATGATAAGGACTGCTCCACTTTCTCACAATCTGTTGGGATATTGACTGAGATATTTGCGAAGTACTCTGAGTTCTCCGGAAGAAGGGTGTTAGAAATCGTTATGGTGATGTTGTTAGCAGGGCATGGCAAATTATGCAAAAACATCATTTCAGAAAGATAACTTTAAGATAGTTTGGATTATTAGCCTGAGCCTGTATGGCAGTAGTAGGTCCATAGTCCAGTGCTTTCACACAAGATAGCCATTCTGGGTGAACGAAAGAGCCCAGATATTGGGAAGGTATGAAGAGACAGGAGCCTAGAGCCCTTGCTGCCTCAGAAGTGTCGCTGAAGAGTCTCTTGGCTGGGCTGCTGGCATTGGGGTGGCCTCTGCCCCCAGAAGGCTGCTCATACAGAGTAGCCTAGTGACCAGCAGCAGAGTTCAGTCTCCATTTCCTATCCTGACTCTGTCCTGTCTCCTTGCTGAGTTACTTCACACCTCCCTCTCACTAACAGATGTCTCAGATGAGCGGCTGTGTCCCCTCACCACATGCTGCCTCCACAGCTTCCCATAAATCTGGTTCTGGTTCCACCAGTGGCAGCACCGAAACCGTCGTCTGAAGGTCATGGTGACACCCTTCCACAGTCAGTCCTTACTCGCCTTGACCGGGCTGCACCTGGCATCGTAGGCTGCCCGAAGAGATTAACTCATCACTCACTGTTTCTGTTTTTACTAGAAGCAGCAAAAGGCTCAGGCTGCCTGGGTTCACATCCTGACTGAAGCTACAATCTTCTAGTTGCGTGTCCTTGGACAACTCTTTGATCTCTTAGTACTTCAGTTTCCTCAGCTATAAAATGGGGATAGTAATACCCATCTTATAGATACATAAATAGAATTTATAAGGAGTTAAATGAGATGATGCCTATAAAGCTCTTAGACCTCTGTGTGACACCCTTCTTTATAATTGTTATATTCGCAGAATGTCGCATAGTGATAATGCCTGGCACATAGTAGGTGTTCAGTAAATATTGGATAGATTGGCAGATGGATAGACAGGTAGGTAGCTTGTTCTCACATTCGTGTTTTTTATATCCCATAAATGCTGGTTATTTTTTATAGGTATTATCAAAAATAAGAGAAAGGAAACAAGGGGGTGGGGGATGGGTTAGCCTGGTGATGGGTATTAAGGAGGGCATGTTCTGCGTGGAGCACTGGGTGTTATGCACAAACAATGAATCGTGGAACACTACATCAAAAACTAATGATGTAATGTATGGTGATTAACATAACAATAAAATTTAAAGTAAAAAAAGAGAGAGAGAAAGGAAACAAGGGTACTTGAGTATTATACATTCATCAATCAAGTCAACTAAGGGCTAGAATTTGGTTATCTTTGAATATATATCTGTTTCATTGGAAGTTCACCTATATTTGTTCTTTTTCATGCCCTTTTACTTTTATGCTGTTTCTTGTTATTAAATTTTTCTTTGTGTAAATTACCTTTTTTATTTTTTTTTAAGGTTTTATTTATTTATTCATTTGACAGGGAGGGAGAGTACAAGCAGGGGGAGCGGCAGGCAGAGGGAGAGGGAGAAGCAGGCTTCCCGCGGAGCAGGGAGCCCGATGCGGGGCTCGATCCCAGGGCCCTGGGATCATGACCTGAGCCGAAGGCAGACGCTTAACTGACTGAGCCACCCAGGCGCCCCATAAATTACCTTTTTTAAAAAAACAATTTGTGTTGGTTGGGTTAAGGGAAAGAATGAAGGACGGGTTTTTTGTTTTTGTTTTTGTTTTTTAATGTGCATATAATTAGACGGTAGACCATGGAATAATATGGGCCCTTTAAGCAGAAAGAGAATATTTAGACATACACAACTGGGACACAGAATTCCAGGGCACACTGTTACCTGGGATCAGTCTGACATTGGAGATTTTTCCTTCTCCATTGGAGGATTTTGTGAGTTGTTTGTTTGTTCATAAAGATCAGAGGCCCTTGCACAACCCCTCTTCCTTGAAACTCTTCTTTCTGGGCTTTTTGCACACTTTGTTTTCCTCACTTTTTTTGTCTTTGTCCCTGTTCTTTTTTCCTTTCTTAGACCCTCTTCTCCCCCTTTCACTGCTGCTCAGGCCACCCTGGACTCCTGCTGGGGCCCCGGGCAGTCTGCTTGCTGTGATGTCCTGCGTCTCTCACCTCCGTGCGTCTGCCTCATCCACCTCCATCTCACACCACCCTGCCCAGGACTGGGCACAGAGTTGGGGGCATTAGAGAGGACATTGAAATGGGAGTCGGAGCGCCTGGGCGGCTCGGTCGTTAAGCGTCTGCCTTCGGCTCCGGTCATGATCCCAGGGTCCTGGGATCGAGCCCCGCATCGGGCTCCCTGCTCCGCGGGAGGCCTGCTTCTCCCTCTCCCACTCCCCCTGCTTGTGTTCCCTCTCTCGCTGTGTCTCTCTCTGTCAAATAAATAAAATCTTAAAAAAAAAAAAAAAGAAAGAAAGAAAGAAATGGGAGTCAAAAGGCCTGAATTCTTCATTTTTCCTTTCAGACTTCATTTCCTTTATCCTTGCTGTTTTTAAGATTCTTTTCTGTTAATCTCACTGGTTTTCAACAATTTGGTGATAGCGTGCCTTGCTGTAGTCTTTGTCATCTTCCGTTTGAGGTTTGTTGAGCTTCTTGGATCTGTGGGCATATAGTTTTCATCAGATGTGGAAAAGGTTCAGCCATTATATTTTTTTTCCGCCTTCCACCTCCTTTGGGAACGTTAGTTACATATATTAGGTTGCTTGATACTGTCCCACGGACAGTTCGCTGACTCTCTGTTTCATCATTGTCATTTTTTTCTCTGTGTTTTATTTTGGATAGTTTCTATTGCTGTGTCTTCAATTTCTCTCTCTTCTTGTCATGTTCACGTTTTGCTTTATGTTCTTGAACATAGGAGCATATTTATCATGGTGGTTCTAACCTCCTTATCTACTAATTCTATTATCTGTGTCATTTCTGGGACTGTTCTTAACTGATTTTCCTTTTCCTTATGTAGTCTCTCACATCTTTGCATGCCAGGTAACCTTTTGTTGAATGCTGGACATGATGATTTATTATTATATTTTTTGTTACATTTTTGGGTGCTGGATTTTGTTGTAGTGCTTTAAATATTATTGAGCTTTGTTTTAGGACACATTTTAGTGATAGAATTACACTGATCATTTTGAGGTTTGCTTCCAGGCTTTGTGAGACATGTCCAGGGCAACCTTTAGTCTAAGGCTAATTTGACCCCACTACCCGAGGTGCAGTACCTTCCTGAGGACTCAACCCGATGCCATATCTATGAGGTTGCTCATCCACTCTGGCTAATGGGAACCATCCCTCGCCCTGTGTGAAGTCTGGGAATTCTACCTGCTTTTTCCAGGTAGTTCTTTCACCAGTATTAGTAATTCCTGCCCCACTGGCACAGATCAGTACTCAGCCAAAGGTTTGAGGGGACCCTGCTAAAGACCTCCAGAAAGATCTCAATCTCTCCCTCTCCCTTGCTCCCTCTGTACACCTCCTTCCCCTCCAGTATTTCACCCCACAAAGCCCTAATTGCCTTAACCTTCCAGAGCTCCAGATTCTATCTCCTTCACGCAGTATGACTCCCAGGCTCCATGCAGTTCCCCCCTTTCCTGCACCATGGCCTGGAAACTAGCTGGGGGCATTTGTGGGGCCCACCTCATTTACCTTCCTTCTCCAGCATCTGAGAACTAGTACTTCATATGTTTCATCTGGTTTTCTCATGTTTGAAGCAAGGCTTCAAGCTATTTCCTGCCAAAATACCTTAGTATAACTTCTCTACAGAGCAAGAGCATTTTCTTCATTATCACAATCACATTGTCACAGTTAACGAGCATGAGCAGTAAGTTCTTAATATCTTCTGATATCTAGAAATTTGAAATTTCCCACGTTTTGCAAAAATATTCTTTACATCTAGTTGGGCCAAAGTAGGATTCCATCTAGGGCTGTAATTGTGATGCGGCTCTTTTAATCCAGAACAGTCCTTGTTACCACGCTGACGTGTTGAGCAGACCCAGGCCCCTGTGCTCTACAATATTCCATGTTCTGGATTCATCTCATAGCTTCCTCTGTTTCCTGTTACTCGGTGTTAGATCTAAAAGTGATTGGATTGAAGTTAAATGGTGTCAGTAAGAATATATAATCAATGATGCTAGACTTCACGTTCCATCACGTCCGCAGACCTGTAAGAGCTGGCTTCCTAACATTAGTGATGTGAAGGTTGACCCCTGGATGAGAGTTGTGACCGTCTGGTCCCTCTATCATGCAATTATGGTTTTCCTCGTGTGACCAGAAAGTAATCTGTGCAGTCTATCTTTGCCACTACAAAAACATTCATTTTCCCTGTCAACTTTCATCTATTTGTTTTAACACCAATTGATAATCTTTACCCAAATCAGTTGTTTTATTAGAGGCTATAAAATGATTTTCTAATTCTGTTACTTTTTCTATATCTCCTAGTTGGCATTCTTCATTAGAGGAGAGCTTTCCCTATTTGATACTTCTGAAATAGATATGGTTCCTACTGGAAAGACAGAGTAAATGCATAATTCTTTCTCTTTATCAGTGCTCAAAGAATTTGATTCAATAGTCACCTCAAAGGGTGACAAACAAGTTTTTCTCTTTCTTCCTGTATTGATTTTTCATGTTTTTCAGTAAAAAATCATCAACTATAATAATTTATTCCATTTGGTGCTCTAATCATCAGCTTTGGCCAGAGGGAGCTCAGAGACCTGAAGTCTAGATTTTGAAGTGTCATAAGCTAGCTGTGTACATTTGACAGGCCCTTTAATATTTGTTTTGATTTTCTTTTTTAAAGCCAGAGAACTGGACTGTGGATAGCAAGGGTTCTTTTTGTCTCTAAGATGGGGATTCTGAGCTCCATCCACCCCCTCATCCACTGCCCTGCTTCTGTCCCCCCAGGAGGAAGCCCTCAGCCTGACATTCAGGCCTTCCTCAGGTGGGCTCCCCCTGGCCAGTCAGCCTTTCTCCTCTGGTTCCTCAACAGGAATCTCCCCCTCCAGCCACACGTGTCTCCTGCTTGCTACGGAAGACCCGCTTTTCCCTGCTCTGAAATACCTTTCTGCTTCCTCCGCATGTCTTCTGAACCTCACCCATCTTCCAGATCCCAGTTCAGTCTTCCCCACCTTTTCACTGCTATTTCCCTACAGTGTTTTTTGCACTTAACTGGCATCTTCTCTTGAAATATCACTCGTTTCAAGAGCATTGCTTGGCACAAAAGAAGTACTATAGCTGCTAACATTGTTCTATTTCTGTATCTTCTGTAGCACTGTGTATTTTGCCGAATAGCAACTTTAAGGTATTTTGGAAGAGTGTGTGTGTGTGTGTGTGTGTGTGTGTGTGTGTGTGTGTGTGTGTGTGTATTGGGGGCTAGAGTTGAGGGTATCTCTTACAGGTGCCAACGTTCACCTCTTCATTGATGTATTTCCACTCCCTGGGTTCCATTACCTATCCAGGGCAATTGATAACCTGGATATACAGTCATACTGATTGGAAGCATGTAAGGAAACAAAGATACCCCCTCGGATCTGACAGTCTAATTAAGCACCACTGTTGTATACTTCTTTCCCCTTTCCCGCTACATTGTTTTGTTTTGAATATGAAATCACAAGCCCCTAAATAAACCTCATAAAGAGCCAGCTGTGCTTATAAGATATATTAGGCACAGATTTTATTCAAGCATAGTGATCCTCTAGCCAAAATGCTAAGAAAATATTATGAGTAGTTTACATCATATACATTTTCCAAGTTATTAACTGACAGGTAAATTTTATAATCACGTATGTGAATTCTAAAGAGATATATAGTATTGCTGGTTGCCCAAAATTCGACCTCATATTTTCTTTGATTAAGCCTATTTATAAACTATAATTCTCTTCAGCCTGCCAAATGGAGCTTCAGAATGTATTTCCCTGTTGGTTATAGAAGTTTGTCTTTTCTCAGGAGTAGAACCTTTTGAAATTACCTTCCTACACTTGGAGTGGATCATCTAATGATTAGTGACATCAGACAGGATTAGTTTGTTGCATTTCCTTGCTGGAGAGGGTAAAAGAGGGATATTCCAAATATTTAGGTACCAAGTACACATATTGTTATGCAAGGACCTCCAACACCTAGCTCTGACTTCCTGTCACAGCCTTCCCGATCTACACGCGCGCGCGCGCAGGGGCGCGCACACACACGCCCCCTTCATCACAGCCATGAAGAACAGCTCACGCTTCCCTGAACCCCACGCTATTTCACGTTCATGCTGCTCTCTCTACCTGAAGTACTATTTCCCCATTTTTGTCAATCTGTAAGTCACTATTGATCTTTCAGAAATCAATTCAATGATAACTTCCTCTTTCCCACCACTCCCCCACCCCCACCCCAGTGCAGTTAACTTTCCTTCTCTCTGCCTCTCCTGTAAAATACACAGTTGCCCAGTATAGCACCTGTGAGACTTTATTGTCTTTATCTGTGAACTCGTTGGTCTCCTCCTACTAATATCTAAGACCACTGGAGGGTGGGAACCTTGTCTCATCTGGCTTTTTATCTCCTGCAGTTAGCCTACTATTTGGCCCAGAGAAAATATTGATGCAATAAAGGTGTATCTCTTTAACATTTAAGTTCCCAGCCCTATCCCCAGACAGCTTCTGGTCCTTCCCAACCTTAAAGGTCCCAAGACCTTTAAGACAAGGTCTTAAAGGCCCAATCACTGGTTGGCATCCAGTGGTCTGTAGTAGTATTGCCAACATTATTGCTACATCTTCACAGTTTAAGCATGGCCCGTTGGTGAAAACCACTGTACTAGAATACTTACGCACGTATACAGATGGTACTCTCAGACGAGTTGTTGAAGGGGTACTATTCATTTGTATGATGGTTGGACAGAATTGTTTATGACTGACATCTAACATGCATGTACGTAACCACCAACCAGATGTCCCTCCCAGTCAGGATCTCTCCTGCCCCTAACAAAGGTGTATTCATCTGAGTTCTCCAGAGAAGTAGAACCAAAGGGGCAGGAGAGAGATGTTATAGGTGTTTTTAACAGGAGGGACCTAATGGGAGTTGGGAAGAGTTTTTCTACAGAAAGGAGGTTTTAGCTGAGATCTGAAAGATAAGGAGAAGTACTCTAAGAAAGGAAGACGGGGGACAGAACTTTGTAGGCAAGTACAGGGCCCTGAAATGGGAATGAAGAACTGAAGAAGCCCCAGGTAGCCGGTTCTCAGAGAGGCAAGGGGAAATGGTAGCTGACGAGGCTGGAGGAGTAGACAGAAGCCCTGTCATGAAGGGCCTTGCCAGTTACCTGAAGAATGCAGGGCCTCATGCATTGAAGAGTTAAGTTGGTGAGAACATAACCAGTTATCACTTTAAATGTTTTCTTTTGACATTGAACTTACAAACTATAAAGCGTACAAATCTTAAGTGTGAAGAATTTTTACATATGTGTTTACTCATGGAACAGCTGCCCAGTCAAGATCTTTCCAATACCTGGAAGGTTCTCGCCTTCCCAGTCAGGACCCACCCCCTCCAAGGGTGGCCACTGTTCTGAGTCCTACCACCAGAAATGACTTCTGCTTGTTTTTGAACTACAATAATAGCAGGCATGCCGTTGTTTCCCTTTGTGTCTGAATGCTCTACTCAGCTCACGGTCAGTAAGATCCAGCCATGTTGTCACACGCAGTGGTGTCTCGTCCTTTTTCATTGCCCTGTAGTATTCCATTGTGTGACTACACCACACAGTATCTGCCCCTTCAGTTACTGATGCATATGACAATCGCCCCTTTTTTTTGCTATTATAAATAAAACTGCTATGACACCGTGTGTTCATGTCTTTCGATGGACATAAGCACTCATTTCTGTAGGAGACATAAGTTTTTAACAGATCCCTCTGCTTGTGAGGTGGAGGATGATGGGGAAGAGAGTAGAAGGGCATTTTCTCAGGTACCAGCTCCCTGGATGCATAGACTTTTACCAGATAGCTTATTAAAGGAACAGACCCTTTCAGAACATTTTAAACATCACACAAATCAAAATATAGATTAAAAAATGAGAAGCAGACTTCCTTTAGGCTTCCAGCATTACTGTCATTACCGTAGCTATTACATAGTGAGCTATCACGTGGAGCTGATAATAACTGGAAGGACAGTATGGTCCTTTACTGACTTGTAGTTGAATATGTCCCAATAAACAGAAACATTATTGTCCTCATCTAACATTTGTGAAGCCCCCTCCCTCCACAATTGCTGGTGTGTGGGTGGTAGTGTGGGGGTGTATCTGAATTTACTGTTTTCTCTCAAATGCTTCCTAAAGCAGTTTTCAAGAACCTTGGGGTCTTTGTAGCATCTCTGAAACATCCCTGCTCCGGGGACTAAAACGGCACGCATACAGAGACTGCATTCTACAAACTCAAGGTTTTTGGTTTTGTTTTTCTTGAATTGTGAATTTATTTATATTTCTTAAAATTAGCACGTTTGGTTGTATGTATAATGGGTTGCCATTACAGAAAATCATACAGTCAGGTGAAATTCAGGATATTTTTGTAGAGAAATCTGAAATCTGTAGTCACAATAAATATTCAGTCGTTAGAACCGTGGGAATTAAGATACAGTAATATAGTAATAAAGAGGCTGTGGTCTGATTCCACCTCACAGGTCAGGCTTTTCGCTCACTATTTTGCATCATAATTCTACTCTAAATCTGTCTTTTCACTGTTCTGAATGTGCTGTGCATTTTCATTAATAAACATTTCTTGAACACCTACAATATGCCAGACACTTTGCTACTAAGGAGTAGAAATATGAAGAGATAGTCACTGACCAAAGGAATAGATAGTCTAGTGGAAGAGACAGTCAAGCGAACCAGTGGGTGCCATACTCCACTGAGGGCTTGGGCTAAATTGTACCTAGGGTGTTCGGGTAGCACTGAGGAGGGGCATCTAAATCAGAGCAAGTAGCCTTTGGGCTGACTTTTCAAGGATGGCAGACATGTGCTGGGAAGGGCATCCCAGGCCCAGAGATCAGGAAGCTCAAAGACACAGAGGCAGGAAGTAGCTTGATGCAGTCAAGGAATAACTAATAGTTTCTTATGGTTGGAGCACAGGGTTAGCATGCTCGGTGGAGCTGGAGAGAAGGTTAGAGAGGTGGGGCAGGGGCCAGAACTTAAAAGGCTGGGCATGTAGAGAAGGGACTGAGGAGGAAGAGGCTCAGATTCTCACCCTGTTCCTAGCTGGACTCCCTGTGAGTCCTCAAGCATGTCGCTAGGCATAGGGTCCTCATCAGTACAACCAGAGAACTGGGAAGTCATTCCCAAACCGTGTTCTGGAAGCACTGTTCCAGAAGATGTGAAAAGATCTATGCTGTGCTATGAAAAATGTTTTCTTAAATAATTAAGGGAAGATTGAATACCACATTTGCCTCTTTCAGATTCACAATGACATTAGCATAGTAAAAGTCTCCAAAGTCCTCCAGTGAAGAAACCACCTCAGTTTTCTTTAACTCGGCATTTTCCAAATTACTTGAACTTCGAGTCCATTTTCTATAATATTACTATTAGTATCGTGCTGCAGAGCCCCATTTTGGCAAACAATGGACAAGGTCTTAAAGGCCCAATCATCTTCGTTCATTCGTTAAAGTTTTTTTTAGAGCGCAGAACCAAAGAGCTGGTGTTTGAACACCCTCTTCCTATCGTAGCCCGCTGGAGCATCTGTATAAGAAACTTTAGTTATTTTTCATAGCAATGGCTTTTTTATTGCATCCGCTATCTTGGGATTTTTTTTCCTTTTCTCATTTTTCATGTCATGCCCAGACTTTATTACCTGGTAATAAGTTGCAAGAAATGAGAATTGAGTTGTTTCTAAACAAATATCAATCACCTGTGATATGTTTAGTAGAAATTATAATTAATATAATCAGGGTTTTACTTACTATAAAGTCATTATATTCAACATTGGCAAATCCCAAAATTAATAACAAGTCAATACATCATTTGAGATTCCAAAGAGATCAAATAAATAAAAACAGAATTGACCTTGTTAGAAATTTGATATTTTCAACACTTATCTGTCAGAGCCACTGATTTGGAAATTGTAATAAATTCTTGGAAAATGGGAACTTTTTTTTCCCCTTGTAAAAATACCCATTATTTGGCAAACTACAGTGTCATTTTCCTTGAAGAGAATGTAGTGATTGATTATCCAGAGTGCTACCATGACAAGGTAAACCAACCAAATAGCTGGAAAATTGTATGTAATCATATAGCATCACATTTAGGCTTTTTGTTGAGCACGATCATTAGAATTAAACTATGGCATTCTAATCATTCCCTTATAGGTACTTCCTATTTACCCCAAAACCTTTATCTCTGGGGGATGTTCCCATGTGCTTGAATTTTCCCCTTCCCCTCCGATGGTCACAGGAATAAACACAGACCACCCTGAACCCACCCAACGAGACTGCAGAATGCAGAGATGCTGGTGTCTAGCATCCCTGACGTATGTGACATTCGGAGAAGTTTATTTATGTGTGCTAACATTATTATACTGTTTCTCTTATTAGTTGCATTGTCCTGAAGGTCCTGAGAAATCGTAAACCAGTGGGGGAGGGGAAGGATGGGAGATAGACAAAGGGAAATGAAGAATGCCACTCTTGCTATTGAGAAGTTGACCATCTAATCAGGAAGACCAAACACACCTGAGATTACCTGAGAACAATTAGACATCTTTCCCTCTGTGTAAAAGCACCAGCCCACTGATCGAATCCCGGAGTGATGAAGGCCAGTCGAGGAGCCACCAAAGCATCCTTGGTTATTAAAAGACCCAAATGGAGTCATAAGAGAGGAAGAGGTTACCCAAACTTGCCTGGAGTTAATTATCAATAGCTTAATTGGAAATAGAACCAGGCCCCTTCTCTCAATAAACCCAAGCAGTCTCCCCGTGCTCCTCTTCCCTATGGTGTTTTAGATTTTAAGGAGGCTTTGTTAGGATGGCTGAACTCCACTCTCCTTTATTAATTGCTGTCCACATGTTACAGGATATCCTGTGTTCTGAATCAGGATGAGAGTTTTAGATTCTTCTGAGCAGCGTGGGGACATGTAGCGAGGCAGAATCAATTCCTGTCACTCACACACAAATACAGAGGAGCGGGATTATGGATCAGGGTGAAGCTGCAGTGCTTTATTCTTAAAATCAATACAGAAAACGAAGTTGAACTTGTGGGGATTCTATAGAGACTGTAATTTGGTTTCCTCTGAGGTTTGCCTTACAGAATATAACTGCTCCTTCCTTTCTGCCTTCTGACTATTTTACTTCGGGGTGGGGGGGAGGTAGTGGGGGAGCAGGACAGAAGATAAGAAACCTCTGCAGCCACATAATCTTGAATAAGCACACACGTGGAACTCATAACTCAAGCTGATCCTCCATTGTGTTGAGAAAAGCTGTACAATTTTATCCATTCTTTTTATTTTTAGAAGAAAAAAAAATTAACCAAGACCCTGTACCCCATAGTCCGCATTTAAGCAGAATAAAATGCCTTTGATTTTTTTCCACAGGTCACTGTCAGCATAGGAAAAAAAAAATTTTTTTAATGTTTACTCTTATGGCCAAGTCTACCATAGCTTCTGTAATTCTATGTAAATAAATACATATGTAAATACATATTCATCTTCAACAAACCAGCTATTGATCAAAGGATTCCAAGGTGCTAGGCTTGCGATTAATATTTACTCCAGTGTAATTCTCCTTTTGAAAGAGGCATGAACTAATGGTTTCAACCACCCAGTCTTGTCTAAATCCAAGATTTAGAGTTGATTATGAATATGCCTCTTTGCAGATAGAACGCTGGGCTGCTGCACAGTGCTATCAGTCTCTAGCTGCAAGATGGGCTTATTATTGTTTCCCTGGGATATTTCTCTAAATCTGTTTTTAAAATATGTCTGAGTCCCTTTGGCCAGTGCTTCTGTGGTGGCAGCAACAATAGGAAATACTCTGATCTAACAAGAAAATGGTGGGACTACAAGCAGGGAACTCCGAGCTAGCTCCGAGGCAGAGTGGTATAGTTAAAAGAGTGAAGCCTGCAGCCCTTGGCTCTGCTTACTTCCTTTTCTAAGCCTGTTTCTTCATCTTTAAACTGGGGGTGATTGTGGGACTCACCTGACGCGTAGGCACGTTGAGAGGATGAAGTGAGCTGAAGCGTGTAGCATGCCTGGCCCTGCACTTTGCACTTGTTAATAATTTTTTTAAGATTTTTATTTATTTATTTGAGAAAGAGCAAGAGAGAAAGAGCATGAGCAGGGTGAAGGGCAGAGGGAAAAGCAGACTTCCCACTGAGCAGGGAGCCCGACGCGGGGCTTGATCCCGGGACTCCAGGACCATGACCTGAGCCAAAGGCAGACGCTTAACTGACTGAGCCACCCAGGCGCCCCCCACCCCTGCACTTTGCACTTGGAAGAACCCAATGTTCATGATTACCATGATTAATGTGAGTCTCAAATAAGAGAACATATGCTGTGTATGTGAAAACATCCTACAAGCTGTAAGGCACAATACAAATGTTAGTTGTTGTTCTGAAGAGGTGGATGGTTTTGAAACTCTTAAAATGGATCCCGGAGGGCATTTTCTTTGAGCTGCCTTTCGTAGGTCCCTAATCTCAAAGTGCAACCCTGGAGGCGATAACTCAGTCTCCAACCAAATACGTATTTTCTTTCTTAAAAGCCATACCCATATCTTGCGGATACCAAGAATTCCATGAAACCAATCCATAAACCCCTGTCCTGCATCTTTCCACAGAAAGTACTTTCTCAGGCCTTTGGAAGACCGGCGTCATGTAAGATACTTATTTGAAGCTGTTTTTAATCGGTATTTGTCAGTGTCGCATCCTCCCAGGAAACTCATGTCTTAAATGATAGCATCCTTTCAGTTGTCCTTCCTTGTCCTACACATGACTTGAATTAAAAAAACAACTCATGGATTTCTGTGTCCTCTCACAGAGCACAATCATTGTGGAGAAGACGGTGCAGGACCTCCTGAACCTGATGCACGACCTGAGCGCTTACTCGGATCAGTTCCTCAACATGGTGTGCGTGAAGCTGCAGGAGTACAGGGACACCTGCGCTGCCGCCTGCAGGTAGAGCATCATTTGCGAACCTGACCATTCCCCAGCTTGGGGACACTGGTTTTCCACCATTCTAGAAAAGGACCAGTTTTGCGTTTGTCAAGGGCCCTGACAAGGGCACATGCCACAGAAATAGCCTCCTGGATGCATGTGCAGTCACACCAATAGAGGGAATGCGAGGGACCAAGGGGCAGAGCCACTTAGGACTGCCATTGAGTGACAGAGAAAAAGTGTCAGCCTGGATTTCCATGAAAACCTAGAATCATTAAGATTGGTCTTCGAGGAAGTGCCAGGTCATGGTTAGTCCCATCTTGTGACCCTAAAAGATCTTTAAAGGAAAGCAATTTCGAATTCTTAGGATCCCTTAATAATCTACAGTATGATTTCTTTTTAGTTCTTAAAATGTGCTTCTCCGGATGCTTAATCTATAGCCTTTCTACCATCATGACAGGACAGTTACACCTGTTTCCAGCATGCGCAGAACTGAAAAACCATTGTTATGAACTTGAAAACCTTTAGTTTTCCCTCTGATTTCTTTTCTCTGAGCTCAGAAATCTCACCGAGCCGTGGAAAAGATCATAGCACTTCTGGTAATAAGCTAATAATAGGAACCAATTGTGGTATGGTTGACAAGACCTGAAACAATTAGCGAAGAAAAGAGTATGTAATATAATACTAAATTTTATGTGATATATAATTAAGGATAGATAGGAAAATACAGTATGTCATCAGGTGCTACTTGCACAATGTGGGACAAAAGAGTAGAAGGAATGAAAGATGAGAGAGAAAAAGAAGGGGAGACTGGAGTCCGAAAAGATTTCACAGGTGAGTTGTGTGCTGGCCTTAGAAAGACAGATGGGATGAAGGGGGGCAGACAGAATAAAGGACATTGCAGGGACGCAGGGGAAGCACCAGTATGGTTGCCTGATAGTTCAGCAAAAGTCCTTCCTTGTGTAGAATCCAGTGCTGGACACGGTGCTTCTCATTACATCGGACTGTCGCATTTGTCAGAGATGTATTGAGCCTCTACCAGATCCGAGACAGTTTGAGTGTGTGAGGATAAAGCAGTCAGTCAGTCAGAGATTATACCTTTAATGAGTTTGCCTTCTCGGTAGAGAATAGAAAAGGAAATCAGAGACCAAGACACGTATGTCCACAGTGTTAACTTGTGATAGAAAATATAAGATAGGTAGACATGCTGTAGGAGGAAGAAACGACTTGAGGACCGGAGCGCCTCCTTGAAGGGTAGGAAGGAGGCCTCGTGAAGAATGAGGAGGAGTTAGACAGGATTTAGGCTAAAGGAGCTGAAGGAAGGAACCAGAGCATTGTCAAGGAGGTGGGAAGAGGAGGAAAAGAAAGAACGACTGATGAATGTTTGGGTTTTGGAAAGGAAGGCTGAGCCAAAATGGAGGATCTTGAATACCAGGCTCAAGGAACTTGGCCTTGTAAAATTAGGTAGTGGGGAACCACTGAGGAAGAATAAATGGGGAGTAGCAGGCCCAGACCTGTGCGTCGGGGACACTTTTCTGAGCTTTGTGTATGATGGACTGGAAAGGCAAGAGTGTGGAGGGAGAGGGAGAGGAAGAGGGGCAACGAGTTCCTGAATTGAAGAAGAGGCAAAGGAGGTGGTGGGAAAGGGACAAATCAAGAGACACTAGGAGGCAAATTTGTGGGACATGGCCACTGGTTAGCTGTAGGGGGTAAGGTTGAAATTAGCCTTACCTTTTCTATGCTGTATTTGTAGAAGATTTTTTTAAACTTGAATTCAAGATCTCACATTTACCCATTAAATTTAATGTTATTTTTAGCTCATCATTTCAGTCTTTTGCGATATTTTTGAATCCTCATTCTGTCATCAGAAAATCTTAGCTCTTCCCCAAATTCCTTGTCATTCTTGATTTTATAAGCAATCTTTTAGTTTCTTTATGTATGTCATTTGAAAAAAATGTTCAACAGGACAGAGCTAAGTTGAGAATTTGGGGGCCGTACCTCTTGAGACTTCCTTTGAGATTCTCATTCCTATATTACTCAGTACTTCGGGAGTTCATGGGGTTTTCTAAATGTGGACCCAGATTATACCTCAAGGGCAGGCTCTGGAGCCTACATTTGAATGCTGACTTTGCCACTTATTAGTTATATGACCTTGAACAACTAGTTATTCAGCCTCCCTGTGCCTAAATTTTCTCATCTGCAAAAAGGGATAATAACAGATCTTCCCTCATAAGGTTGTTTTGAAAATGTTAGTCTTCTAGAACTGTTTTTAGCAAAATAGTAAGTTTCCCCCCAAATGATGAGCTGTGATTCTAATGACAAAGATGACCCTTACGACCATTCACAACAGTACCTCCTGTATTTAATCATCTGCCCCCATAAGAGACTTGTTAGATTTCTTGCTGGTATCCGTCCAGTCCTGATCTTTGTAACGCGGCTCCCCCTCCCTCGTTCTCCCCAGAGTGGGCGCGTACGGGTGTGCGAAGGACGGTACGAGCTATCCTTCCACTCGCAGGACCCACTGCTCCCTGCTCTGCTGAACCTTTGTTAAGAGCTCTTGCTCATCTTGAACAGCTTACAAATTACCCTTGGAAGCCAGGACTCTTGGCCTTGATCCAGATTTACCATTTCTTCTGTCAAGTCAGTGAGTTCCCAAGTTAGGATAGGAACAAAGGCATGTAACTTGTACGTTGGGAGGTCTTCCTGGCCCCAAGTGAGGACCACTTCCTAACTGTTCACAAACCATCTTTAATAATCTGTTCTAGAATTTTGCCTATAACTCCAAACTCACCCGATTTCTGTCATTTACTTTCTTTTCTTTTATGAACATCTTTGCTCTCAGGCATTTTTCACCATTTGCCAGGATACCTCTGAGATTACCGGGAATGGTTCTGTGATTCTCTGCTCTTAGGCAAGGACCTTCTGTGCCCCAAGGTCCTTGCCTAAATGTATTAAACCTGTCAGAATATTCTTTAATTTCAGTAACTGTTGACACAGTTGGTTTACCCCATCCTTAAAGCAACATATTGGTTTCTAGGATTTCATTCATTCAGCAGATGTTTATTGGGTACTTATATAAGAGTTTATAGATACAGCAGTGAACCAAAAGACAAGATGCTGCTTTCATGGAGTTTACATTCTGTTGGAGATAGAAGAGAGGATACAGACAATAAATAAATAGAATGCATAAACACAAAGAATTTTAAAATAGTAAGTATTGTGGGGGCGGGGGGGAGTGGAACAGGTCAGACAGACTCTGGAGTAGAGGAGAAGGAGCCTGCCATTTTAAATAGGGTGCTCCAGAGGGGCCGCTTGAGTTGACGTTTGAGAAGAGGCTCAAAGGAGTTTGGGGAGTTGGCTAAAGTATCTGGAAAGAGTGCCTTGGCAGAAGGCAAAGGCCCTAAGGCGGGACTCCGCGTGACACTTTTCAGGAGCCGCAGCAGGGAGGCCAGTATGGTCGGGGTAAAGTGAGCAAAGAGGGTATTAGGAGGACATCCCAAAGACAAGAGAGGCCCTGACCATGCAGGGCCTTGTAGGTCACGGTAGGGATGCTGACTTCTCCTCTGAGTGAAAAGGGGAGCCACTGTAGGAACCGTCCTAAGGGCAGCATGATCTGACCTACACCGTATTGAGAGTAAGCTATAGGGGGACAAGGATGGAAGCAGGGAGCGCAGTTAGGGGCGGTTGTGGCAGTCTGGGTTCGAGATGAAGACCGCTCATGCTGGTTGGTGGCAGCAGAGATGGTGAGGACTGGTTGAATTCTGAATATATTTGGAATTCCCTGCCTGATTAGTTAGAGTGTAAGAGAAAGACAGGTGTCAGAGATGACTCCTGGGATTTTTTTGTTTGAGTGATGAAAAGATGGAGTCACCAGCTATTGAGATGGAGATGGAGGACGCCACAGGGCAGACAAGTGAGGACTTAAATTTGGGGGGTCTCTGAGGCATCCCCATGGAGATAGGCAGCAGGCATCCAAAGGAAAGGGGTCTGGCCATCAACATTTAAAGAGTACATGTAAGTGGTATTTAAAACCATGGACAAGATGACACCTCATGGGAGTGAGCAAAAACATGACAGAGACGAGGACTGATGGAAGAGAGAAAGGGGCGAATTGCTGAAATTCCGGTTTTGGCCGGTGAGTAGGAGCAGGATGTAATACACAGGTGGAGTGACTGGCTCTGGGCAGGAACTCGGATAGTTTTGTTTGCTGTGGCCTGTCCTTCTAGGGATTGAACTCTTTCTCTGTCATTTACGTTTCACCATTTTGTCCAAACAGTGCGCCTATCTCCATTATATTACTTCTTCTTGGAACATAGCTACTGCTTTTGGTTTGGCTCCTGATATACTGTGGTCATCATGAGTACCTTGATTCCTTCCCCCAGGAGTCCATACCACCGTGGTATCCCTCCTGGGCAAATTGTCTGGAATGGTGTCGACTTATTGGTGCCCATGATCAGACCGTTTCACACACAAGGTAATATCTGCAGCAGTCTACCACCGTTGCTGAATTACAGGCTCAGGGATGGAAAAAGTAATTCTGTGAAGCTTTGAAGGGGAAAAAATAGAAAATCATTTATATGGCTGCTATAAAACAACACACACTCTCCTTCACACACACACACACACACACACACACACACACACACACCCCATATGTAACCCCATGGTGCCTGTTGCCTATTACTTAATCAAGTTTTTCAAGCTAGAGAGAAAGCGTTTTCTTATTGTATGACTCTGAAGATGCAAAGTGTCCTTACTTCCTCTCTTCCCATTATTACCCTCCCCCAGATTGGCACCTGCTGAGGAGTAATTAGGGCAGTCCTAATTTGGACAGCCAAATCCTGATTACAGTGAGAGGAAAAACAGGAAATGTTCTAGTTTTGCTGCCAGCAAATGACTGACTTAAATAGAAAGCCATATACAATTCAAATGATCCAAAATGATATAACATTGGGGAAGGAGGAGGGGAGCAGGAAAACATTGCAATCTGATTCTTTCTCAGCAGATATCTTTTACAGAAACGATCAAATCCACAATCTCACAATGCCCTCTGCTGAGAGCTGGCTTGTTTTCTAAGTTTACCACGAGAACCCGAGCATCCACTGGGAGTTAAGAGATCTGAGGGAAGGTCAGGAACATCTCACCTTTCCGTGAGCACCTCACTCTGGAGAGAAAGACTGTAGTGTCTAATGATGTCATGTTACATGCGTTGGATGAAGAGAGGTTTCCTAAAAGGGTAATGAGGACTAGAAGTCTTTTCCTTAATTAGTCACACCCCTTGGGGCTTAGAGGAAAACTCAGCTGTGGATTCTCCAGTGCGCTGCATTAGCAATCAGGCAGTTGGCCCATTAGCCTGCTCCTTCCAAGCTGAGTGCTTCTCTGCCTCTGTTCATTCTCTTTGTCCTGGGGTACTACCAGCGGCTTAGGTGTCCCAAAATAGTCATTAAAAGATTGGAAATCACAGCTTTTTAAAGTTTCTGCCTCTTCCAATTCAGCATCAGTCCGTTCATTTTTTTTGGTCTTTCTGCATTGGTTGGGCCTGTTAGTGAATACAAATAAAACATCTTCTAGTCTTTGTGACTCAACTGATAGGAAACACCAACATGTTTTTATTAGGAGAAAGTATAACCATCCTCAGGGTTCATACAGGACTGAGAACTCACGCCAGAGCATGAAGAAAGAGTGACGTGGGGATAAACTTGCAATCACTGATGGCAGAAACCAGGTCTGTCCCTGGCCTAGGCAACTCGTTGGCCCTCTGTGTGTTTGCTGAATGAATAAGGAAATTCCTAACGGACTGAACAGGATGAGCAAGCAGTGGGGTAGCGTGGGTAGATGTGATGTGTTGGGGAGAGCTTGGGAAATCAAAATGACTAGGTAGACAGTGTGGTTGGGTAGGAATGGGCAGAATAGGTAATTCTGAAAACTTCCCATATTAAGTGAGGGAATACTATCATCGGTTTTCGTAAGGAGGATGACCAACATTCTCCATGATCAAAGCGGTGTTCTAAGATCTCAGAGGCCCCATTGTGTTAAATAGCAGAAACAAGAGAGCAGGACCTGTGATGGGTCTTGAGGCCCGAGGGTTTCCTGAGTAGCCAGAGGCCAGGGTCCTGCAGGAATGAGAGCCTGGTTGAGCTTGCCTTGCCAAGTTCGTAACCCAGCTAAGGTCACAGGGGATGGGAGTGGGAGTGCATGAGCCAGAAGCTAAGTCTTTTTGGCTCTAAAGTGGAATCAAAGAGAAAAAGTTGGAAAACTTAAGCTAACTTTTTTTTTTAAGATTTGTTTATTTATTTGAGAGAGAGCGCAAGCGAGCCCAAGCGAGCATGAGCGGGGCCAAGGGCAAAGGGAGAGGGGGAGAGAGAATCTTAAGCAGACTGCCTATTCAGCACGGAGCCCGATGCAGGGCTCAATTCCAGGACCCTTAGGTCACAACCTGAGCCAAACCAAGAGTCTAAACTAACCCTGAACCTCAGAAGAGCCAAGGAGGGGCGCTGGGTGGTGCAGTTGGTTGAGCATCTGACTTTTGGTTTCAGCTCAGGTCATGATCTTGGGGTCATGAAATCAAGTCATTCCCCTCCCCTCCCCACCCCCCCCCCAATCAGGCTCTGCACTCAGTTCGGAGTCTGCCCAAGATTCTCTCTCCCTCTCCCTCTGCCCCCTCCCCCCATTCATGTGTGCATGGTCTCTCTCTCTCTCTGTCTCTCTCTCAAATAAGTAAATAAATAAAATCTAAAAAAAAAAAAAGAATCAGAAAAAGAGCCAAGGAAACTCTGCAAGCTCCATGCAAGCTTGCTTTCTGGTTGCCTCTTGAAACTATATTCTGTCCCTTACCCCCTTGGCTTACATGGCACTGATATATTCATTTTTATTAAATATTGAGGAGATACAAAAGAACACTTATAAAATATGTACACTATCTGGTTCATAGAGAGCACTCAGCAAATGAGAGCTTTTATTTGCTCCTATAATTTATTATGCATAACTCTATTCTGGCATCCCATTATATTGCAATTTAAAATTTTGTTTCGTATGCATGATCTGATCAGTTACTGGTTTTCATGTCTTTCTCTCTCAAAAACATTGTTTTTCAACTGTGGATTCACATCATACTTATTTGGGGCGGTTTCAAAGCACCCATACTGGATTTGCCACACTGGGCGCACTGACTGTTGGGCCCGGGCACGAGTAGTTTAAAATGTCCCAAAAGTGATTCTCATGGGTGTTACTGTGTCTTTTCCCACATAATCATCTCCAGCTTTTAGCGTGATGTCTGTATAGAGGCCTCTCCCCCAGGTTTATTGATCAAATGAGTAGCTTCCCTAGGCCTTTCGAGCACACATCAGCTGACAGTTGCTGCCCACACAACCAGGTGTCCCACAGACTCCATAGCAAGCAGCCAATCTTAATTTCTCCCCCGCAACTCAGCCGACCACAATATCAGATAGGAGCCTCTTGTAGTAACTTTGCTACAAAGAAAATATCGACCTGGACTGGAATGGGGCCACACTGGGGAAAGCGCTCAGGCACTGTACAGGGGACTGTCAGTCATTAACCCGTCTTGTCAGCCACAACCATCCAGAAGACAAGACTCCCCCGACCTTACCGATAAGAAAATGGAGGTTCAGAAAGGTCCAGAACCTAGCTAAGGTTACAGGGCACAGGGGTGGCTGTGTATGAGCTCCAAGCCAAGTGTGTCTGGCTCTGAAGCCCAGAGAAGAGGCAGTGGAATTAAAGAGGAAACAGGGAACCTGAGAAATGTTGCAGATTGTTCAGAGAGACATCCTAACAGGAGCACAGACTCCAGAGCAGTTGGAACGGGCTCAGTTCCGGCTTTGCCCTCTTCAGCTGCTTGGTATCTCATCTGTCAAATGGGAATAATCACCGTGCCTAGTGCACAGGATTTTTAGCAGGATTGCAAGAGTTAATACATGTGAAGTGTTGGGAACAATGCCTAGTAAATGCTGTCGGCTGATCGTTATTGCTGCTGGTGTTTATTATTTATTTTTTAAATTAATTCATTGATAATATTGTTATTCACTAATAAGATGGCCAAAGAAAGATATTTTTATAACCTCTGTTATTTCCCTGGTGCTTTGTGCTTCATTGCTGTCATTCATTCATGAGTTATTTTATTTATTCCACAGTTATTTATGAAGCACTTCTGGGGCCAGCATTATTCTAGATGTAAGAGTATAAAACTGAATACACTAGGCAGGGTCCTGCTGCCTTCATGGACTTTACACCCTAATGAAGGACACAGAATACAGTCAAGTAACAAACAATAAATTTCTCAGAAACAAGGGTGATGTGGTTTAAAAAAAAAGAAAGGTTCAAGGTGAGGGACAGCATCAGGAAAGATCTCAGAGAGGACCTGATGTTTGAGCTAAATTCTGAAGGTTGAGAAGGAGCCATGTGGCGATATGGGGGAGAACATTCCAGGCAGAGGAGGGAGAGGTGTGAAGATGGCAAGAGACTCAAAGATTAAGTGCATTAAGCTTAGTGTAACTGGAACAGAGGGAGAGAGGAGGGAGACGTGAATATTGAATAAGGATGGACAGGTGCAAGGAGCAGATCATTCAGGTTACTTCTGGCTACACGTTAGAATCACGTGAGAGCTTAAAGCTATCCATGCTGAGCCGCACTTCAGAATGTGCAATTGATACACTTTTAAAATGCTTCCCAAGTGTTTTAATGTGTGCCAGAATTAAGGACCATTGACAAAGGATCTCAAGGCCAGGCAATTTGAGTTTTATCCTAAATGCAATAAGAAGGCATGCATTTAGGGTTGAAACAGGCAGTTACCGGGTCTGATGTCTTTCCATGCAGACCTTCAGTTTGCTTATAACAAAAATCTGAACATTGACAGTTAAGACAAATTTTATATTAATTTGTGGTCCTCTGTTACAATATAATTCTTTTCTTGTTTTTTTTAATACCAGTTATAACCCTTCTTCTGAGAACTTGCCTATTTAAAGGTTGTTATTAAATTATGCCCAAGAGTCACCTTTTGTAAACTCTCAAGTTTCAAATCCTTTTCCACAGGTCCTCTTGAATTGTTTCTGTTTCCCGTGCACCATCTCCAGAGTCATCAGATGTTTCTGAAGTTGTGGTTCTTAGGTAGAAATCCATACCGTCATCAAGCTCTCTGACCAGCCTTGAGGGTGATATAAAAATAGCCTAATGTTTCTCTGCTCTTTTCCTACTTATTCTGCTCCATCTTATCTTAAGGGATTTTTGGGTTTTCTTTTTGTGTTTGTTTTGTTTCAATTAGCGGCCTAGTACTACCTCTTACCCAATGTCATTATCACTGTGTTAGTGGACATAGCGCTACATTTCGGCCTGCTGTATGTAGGTCCAATCATTCACAGTTGAAAGCCCGCTACAGCAGCTTAATTTGAACCGTCCGTGTCCGGGGTTCATCTGTCTAGCTTGGCTCCTAGTTTTTGAAGTATCTGAAAGATTCAGCCTGGGAACGTAAACATCATGCCCTGGCTGTCACCAAACAGTTGAATCCAATTAGCCCCACCTGCCCCAGGTTGTTTACTTAATGAAAGACTCCTCACCCCAGCTGTGTCCAGGGACCAGGCACACTTGCACTTCCCAACTGCTCCAGAGAAGAAGCAATGCATGTCAGAGCCAGTCAACACCAACAGATGTTTTCTTAATGAAATTCACTCAACTGTGTCTAGAGGGTAGACCCTTCTCATGGCAGGCTTATCACCTGTTCCAAGAGGTATACCTATTTTCCTCTTCCTCCTGGGAACAGGTACAAATAGTTACACAGATGGTTCTGTCTGTGGCCCCTTGAGCTGTGAATTAATCAGTAGATTATGGTTCTGGGAGTGGTGATTAACCCTACTCCTCTTGTGGAATAATTGTTGGAAATTTAGCTCTTCTTTTTTGAGGCTATTTGGGTATGTCCTAGAATTTTGTAGCCCCCACAATCCAGCTTATCACAAAATGATAAACTAATAAATGCAGTTGGTGAGGATGGAGATTTTGCCATTTGAATGAAAACTTCCCTTTACGGTAATTCTATGTCGCTGATCAATGCCAATATTTCAAATTAGAATACTTAGAATGACATTTGGGATTGATCTTCATTCCAGAATGAATTAATAATTTATTGTTGAAGGCAGTACATAGGTAGCATGTTAGGTCGTTTTGATTTCTGTTTTTTTTAATAAAATAGGATCTATGAATATTAGTGAAGGCAGTAATAAAATATTGATTACTGAATTAAGCCAGTCTTTAAAAAATATATGTAAGTGAACAATGTGGGTACTTTAAGGTAGTATTTCACTAAGCTATTTTTTTTTCATTTCAGCTAGTGCCAAAATGAAAAAAATTCTAGATCCCCAAAATGTACAATACCATCTCACATCTATACACCCAAACTACTTCCTGAACCGTAGGGCAGCATCCATGGGCTCAAAGATATACATGCTGGAAAACCTAAGTCAGGTTCTAACTCTGCGGAGTAGAATTTCACCGCATTATGGGTCTAAGAGCAACTGAACCACCCAGCCAAAGTTCTTTCTAGATATGGATGCTAAAATTTAAATTTTATATAACTTCCACATCTCACAAAATATTCTCCTTTTGATCTTTTTTTTAAAAAGCATCTTTAGGGGTGCCTGGGTGGCTCAGTCGTTAAGCGTCTGCCTCTGGCTCAGGTCATGATCCCAGGGTCCTGGGATCAAGCCCCACATCGGGCTCCCTGCTCTGCGGGAAGCCTGCTTCTCCCTCTCCCACTCTCCCTGCTTGTGTTCCCTCTCTCGCTGTGTCTCTCTCTCAAATAAATAAAATATTAAAAAAATAAAATAAATTTAATTTAAAAAATAAAAAGCATCTTAAAATGTCAACCCTATTCATAGCTTACAGGACATACCAACTCAGTTGATGGGGCAGATTTGACCCATTGATGATAGTTTTCCCAACCCAGTATATAGGACAAAGTTCTAATTTTGAAGTCTAGGTGATCAGTGTAAAGGAGGGGTTTTGTTCATTTGCTTTTCAAAGGGAGAGATTATTGTAAGCTGACATAGTCAACGAATTCTTCGCAGAGAAAGTAAGACTTTGAGGAGACTTTGCAAAAATATGCCACTGAGAAACAAGCGGAGTAAAAGGGGGGAAAGCATGTCAATAATCACTCTGTAATTTATTTGTTTTGTGAATCAGGACTTTTTTTATGTTGAATTTTTTTCAGAGGGAGTCACACCTATAATCCCGAGTCTGATTTGTATTAAATTCAGAGAGGTATGGTGAGAGCCTGGCAGAGTGATCTCTAAGTTGATTAAAATATCAAATGACTTGATTATCTCACCTAAGTCATTTCGTACAGAGAAGTAAAGGAAAACCACAAAGATGGTTTTAGTTTAATAAATTACCTAGACTCCTAAAACTGAAGAGAGCTTATTTTTAGCTTCAGTTCAGTTCTTATATATATTCCAAATACCAGGTATTGTACTAGAAACTGGGGACACAAAAACCAAAGAGAAATTCACTCTACCCTCAAGGAACTCATCATCCACTATGGGATCCCAACTTGCAAACAAGTGCCCGTAGGACCAGTGATAGTAGAAGTGTGTGTAAGGTGTTGGTTCTCACCTTTGAATGCACAGTGGAATCACCTGGGAAACTTGTAAAAATTCTAATGCCTGGGTTCCACCCCCAGAGATTGATTTACTTGGGCTTGGTTGTGGACTTGGTGTCTGGTTTTTTTTAAAAGCTCCCCATGTTGGGGCGCCTGGGTGGCTCAGTCATTAAGTGTCTGCCTTCGGCTCAGGTCGTGATCCCGGGGTCCTGGGATCGAGCCCCGCGTTGGGCTCCCCGCTCCGCGGGAAGCCTATTTCTCCCTCTCCCATTCCCCCTGCTTGTGTTCCCTCTCTCATTGTGTCTCTCTCTGTCAAATAAATAAATAAAATCTTTAAAAAAATAAAAATAAAAGCTCCCCATGTTATCCCAGCGTGCGGTCAAGGTTTGAAATCTCTGACATAAAGGTGATGAGGCACAGAAGAAGACTCAGCTGTCCTAAGGGAGGAATCGAAGTAAAGCTTAATCAGTAGAATCAAACAAGGAGATGAGGAAAAGGCTTTACAGGCAGAGATAATACACAGAAGTAGGAAATATTACCCCTCCCCCATCGAAAAAAACTCTAGAATACTCATTATGTATAGGATGTTTAGCCAACACAGGTGGGGTGCTGGGGAATAGTGAACATAGAGGAGGAAAGCTACCTGAAAACATGGATGTTCATTCATACTCTTAAGTTTGGACTTGGTCTTAGAATTAGGAATCAGTGGAGTTCTAAGGAGAACAACATGACTGTATTTGAACAGTTTTAGGAAAATAACTCTTCCAGCTAGTGTTAAGTTGGACTGATGGTCTAGAAGTTCCAAGCAAGATGCCCAGTTAACTGCCAAATTCAAGTGACAAGGTTAATGGCAGTGGACCTAAACAGGAAAATGACAGATTTGTAAGATACTGAAGAGGTCGAATTGGCAGGATGTTGTGACTGTGGGTGAATAGGATGACTCTTAGTTCGTGACTTGAGTAACAGGATGGATGGTTGGACTGTTGACCAAAACAGGGAATACTAGATGTTTAGTCAGAGAGGGAAAGGTGTATAATGAATGAGTTCCTTTGATTCATTTTAATTTGAAATGCTGGTAGGACTTTCAAGTAGAAATCTTCAGGAAGCCTTTGGATATGCAGGTCCAAGACTCAGAAGAAAGGACAGCGATGAAGATATTAATTTAGGAGTTATCAGAATATAGGTTAGTCATGTCTGGCAAGAAGATGAAATTGCCCAAGTGAGAAATGCGGAATGGACCACCAATATTAAGAGAATGGACAGAGGAAATGAGCCATCAATTTTTCTTTCTTTTTTTGTCTTTAAATTTTTTTATTGTTATGTTAATCACCATATATTACATCATTATTTTTTGATATAGTTTTCCATGATTCATTGTTTGTGCATAACACCCAGTGCTCCACGCAGAACGTGCCCTCTTTAATACCCATCACGAGAGCCATCAATTTTTCTAAGAAAGACGTTAGGGTAGCAGGAGTAGAACCAGAAAAAGTTGATAATGTGGAAACCCAAGGAGTAATATTTCAGGAAGGGAATAATCAAAAGTATCAGGTGCTTTAGAATACTCAAAGAATGTGAAGAATAAAATACACCCATGGGTCAGTGGAACAGTTTCACAGGAATGGTGGTTCTAGAACCCTGATTGCAATTGATTTAAGACTGAATTTTGACTTCAGTCAAAAGTGTGGAATTGATAGATTTAGGAAACCCTTCTCCTACTCCTAACACATACAAAGTCCAGT
The DNA here is from genome assembly GCF_009762305.2 of Zalophus californianus. Classification (NCBI taxonomy): domain Eukaryota; kingdom Metazoa; phylum Chordata; class Mammalia; order Carnivora; family Otariidae; genus Zalophus; species Zalophus californianus. The sequence goes on from NC_045606.1 coordinate 87,385,957, forward strand.
TAAAAATATGTAACTTTAGGGGCACCTGGGTGGCTCAGTCAGTTAAGCATCTGCCTTTGGCTCAGGTCATAGTCTCGGGGTCCTGGGATCGAGCCCCATATCAGGCTCCCTGCTCAGTGGGAAGTCTGCTTCTCCCTCTCCCTCTCCCTCTGCCCCTTCCCCTGCTCATGCTCTCTCTCGTGCTCTCGCTCTCTCTCTCAAATAAAATCTTTATATATATCTTAAAAAAATTTTAAATATTCAGCCAATTTCAAAAGGAAGAAAAGCAATTCTCCAGATGCCTCAAATGAAAGAAGATAGCATATAGGATCTGCGTGCCATAGCAGTAAGCAAATAGTGATGCTGAGTGGCCCACAAAAGTTCAGGACTTCATATGGCAATTGTCTTTGTCTGTTTGGGCTGCTGTAACAAAATGGCACAGATAGGATGGCTTCTAAACAACAGAAATTTATTTCTCACAGTTCTGGAGGGTGGAAGTTCAAGATTAGGCTGCCAGAAGGGTAAGGTGAGGCCCTCTTCCAGGTCGGAGACTTCTCATTGCTTTATCACATGGTGAAAGGAGCTAGGGAGCTCTGTGGGATTTCTTTATAAGGGCACTGATCCCACTCATAAAGGCTCTACTCCTGTGACCTAATCACTTCCTAAAGGCCCCACTTCCTAACACTATAACATTGATAGTAGGATTCCAACATGTGAGTTTTGGACAGACACAGACATTCAGATCATAGCCGAGTTCAGACCCAAGTAGGGGCTGGCATTTGAACACCTGCATGGGAGGGAGTTTTATCCCCTGCAGAAGTTATGCAAGGGACTTTGCCACCTATGACTGCAACCAGGAAAACTCTAGACTTGGGAATGAGCCACCCAATTTGGAGAGTAGAAAAGTGGCCTCTAGAAGAAATCAGAACCCCACACGGGTACAAGTGAGGACCTCCATTTGCACTTTCCCTGTTGGGAGAGAATGTTTTAAGCCAAAAAAAGGAAAGAAAAAAAAAAAACTTAAAACCTTACTTGGAACTAGTGAAACCTATAGGATCCAGAAGAGGGGGAATGCAAACCACCTAATAGTAGCATCTCTAAAACTCAGGGCAAATGTGGGATTCCCATAGAGGACAAATCCCACTGAGGTGGAGCTTGCAGACCAGTAGCAGATACATGAGAAAACTCATCATCATGAAAAAAGAAGGAAAATGCAACTAACAGGACATTTGACATCCAACGAACTACCAAAAAATGTAAAGCCACATGAGAGGAACTTTAAAATTGCTGCTTTTAAAATATTCAAAATGGTAAAGAATAGAATCCATAATTCAAGGGCAGGTTATTTTGGAGGAGGGAAGCCAGTGGATTTCTAGAAGAGCTGAAGAGAAACTAGAAAGGACAAATACAGTAATTGAAAACATTTCAAAAAAGCAATAGATGGCTTAAATCCTAGAGTAGATACCGGAGAGAGAGTCATAAATTGATAAAATGAGAGGTGAGAAAGAGAAGTCGTTGAAGGCCACTCACTGAGCAACAGGGTCTGTGAAGGGTAGGGAGGAGCTTCACTGGAGAGAAATGTTGGATCGAGGAAGAGATTGATTCATTCTTTAAAAAAAAAAAATAATGGGGGGTTGGGTGATCCGTTGAGAGAGATACTAGGTATGGAAAGGGGACTTGGGGGGCAGTAGGGAGGATCCCTAAGAGCCTTGGTAGAGAGATTAACTGGCAGTGATGAGGATGAGACTGATTTGAAGATATTTCTGTGGGGGATAGAGGTGGAATGTTTGAAAGCATATAATTAAGAAGCCTCCCTTCTGTGTCAGATAAAGAATGTAGGGGGTAAGCAATGAGGAGATAAAAGGTGAAGGTTTAAAAAATAGCATTGAGGGAACGGGAAGTTCCTCAGAGGGGAGTTGAGCAGAGGCAGGTGGAAGGAAGGCCAAAGAACATTGGCGGCCCACCCGGGAAACAACGTCAGGAATGTGAGATGGTCCCCAGCACCCCACATATGTATGGGTAAAAGTCAGATTGTGGGACTAACCCATACATAGCGCAGAAAAGATGCAAGAAAACAACAAGAGAAAAGAAGAGACTAGAAGGTACAGGGAGAGTAATTTGAGAGGCCCGAAGAAAGGTTCTGAAGTCTAATTTCTGTATTGCTGACCATAGTTACTGTTAGAAAACTTTTGCTTATCGTGAGTTAGAAGAATGCTAAAAATCAGCTATCATTCTCTTAGTAATTCTAGCTTATTTTCAGAGAACCAGAGCGATACTGCTCCCTACAACCTGAAATCCTATTACCTCGAGTCAGGTTGTCATGAATCAAAGTTTTTAGGCTTCAGCTTCTTTTGTTGACAGACATTAAATTGTGTGTTGGTTAAGGAGCTTTTATCATGATTACCCACCATATATATGTTGTATGTTAAGATGTGCATAATGTCCCCTAGTTAGGATTCTTACACCAACATAAATTCCTGCGTGTGACAGGGGGAAACCTCGTGGAGTCTGGGTCAACTTAAGAGGGGGTAGCCAGCTAAGTAGCACTCCCTTCATAAATAAATGTCATTCCTGTCACCTAGAGTTGCTGATGATTTTTAGACCATTGAAATTCGTTACAGTGACAGAAATGTTGAACAGAAGGAGAAGCTTTTTAATTAGGTTGAAATTGAATGTTTAAGATGAATTTACAGGTACTTTCTGGTAAGTGCAGTGTTGATAGCTAACCGATGGGCCCTATTAAAGAACTTGAAGCCTGTCACTCTAGGTCACCAGTCAAAGCCCACTGGAGAGAGCAATAATCAAAGACTTTTTCTGCCTGACATCTGGGGCAGAAGGTTTCTCTATGATGGTAGATTTACTTTGAATAGAGGGGTGTGCGTCGTTCAGAAAGTACCTTCAAGTAGAACTAATTGGTATTTTTTAAACTAAGAAGTCAGAGAACAACCTTTTGTAACACTTCATCACCTTTCCAGTACCATTTATATTATTATTTCATAACATTGTTATTTGTTCAACATCTTTCTTGAAAGATCCCCCCAAAACCTACCATATGTTTTTATTTATCCTAAGGGATTAACTATGATAAGGGTGACAAATTAGTATTATTATGGACCTTTCACAATTACTCAGCAGTGAAGAGACTAAGAACAAAATCTAGAAATGGTTTCCCAGTAATGTGACCTGCTAATGGATGTCAGGACTCCAACTCAAATAATAGATTATGTTAATAAGAGAGATGGCTGTGGTATTTTTTTTTTCCTGCAGCAAAGGTAGATGAAAAATGCTAACTGGATACCAGGCAATGTGCTGAAGTGTCTCTTTTCCACTGATTGTGTTCAGGGGCATTGTCCAGTCAGAAGAGAAACTTGTCATCAGTGCATCTTGGGCAAAAGATGATGATATCAGCAGACTCCTGAAATCTCTACCCAACTGGATTAACATGGCTCAACCCAAACAGCTGAGGCCAAAGAGAGAAGAGGAAGAAGATTTCATAAGGTAACAGATTTATTTTCTATGTTGTATTAAACACTGGGAGTAAAAACATCTGTTTAGCTAACTCTTCCTTACATGAAATTTGGGGCAATTCTAAATATTAAGCAGCAATGAACTGAACTTAGTAAAGTCTGTTTCTATCTTAACACACGTCATTCCCCACGTAAATACGCTTTGTACTCAAAATTCTAGAAGGGATTGGTGTATATCAAATTTGGAGAATTGTTAAATCAAGTTAAAATATCTTTTAATTTGTAGGTCATTTTTCCCTCTAAGGGGAAGCATGCAATTTACTCATTAATGCATTTATTTATTCAGCAAAGTTGTATTGACCTTGTTATGTGCCATACCTTGGAAAGATGACAATTAATGACTTAAGGTTCTTGCCCATACAGAGTCTTTTAAAATTGTTCTTTGCATGCTCTTCATCTCCTAGAACTGTTAGTTGAACTTTCTGGAAATATAAATGAGCTTCTCATGTTTGTTCATATACATTGTATTATCTCTGATTGTTTCCTACTTATTTTGAGAAATGTCAGGTCTCAGCTTTATCACTCAACATTTACTTTTGTACAATTTAAGTTTTTTATGTAGCCATGACACTGTGGCCTCATTCAATGAAGGTACTCATTTTCACATGGCATGCCACAGTGAAATATTTCCACCTCTGTCACTGTAGAGCTGTGTAAAGTAGGAAAAAATGAAGTAATACTTTGTCACATTAAAATTAGGTTTAGTCTTACTGTTTTTTGCATATTCAGGTGAATGAATAAATAGTAAAAATAAAATCAGAGCACTTTAAAAAAGCAAAGACCAGAAAAGGAATAAAGGAAGTAATGGCCAATATTTTACTTTTAACTCATCATAGAACTGTGGGCTCATCTTTTTCTCAGAATGTGGGTTGCAACTGTAGATAAATAGGTGTTTACTGCTCACAAAGTTACCTGTATTCATACATGAATGATAGTGCCTCGTTTTTACCAACCTTTTATTATGAAAATTTGTTACCATTTAAAATCATATCAAAATCGTGAGACTCAAAAATTCACCTGTAATTTAACTATATATATATATATATATATATATATATATATATATAATAGACTGTTTTTGGGGGGAGCTGTTTTAGTTTACAGAAAGTATTGAGCAAAAGTATAGTTCCCATTATATACCCTTACCTACCACCTTCAGTTTCCTCTGTTTTTAACATCTTGCATTAAGTGTGGTACATATGTTATACTTGATAAGCTATTATTGATACATTATTATCAACTGAAGTCTATAATATACATTAGGGTTTACTCTTGGTGTTGTAAATTCCTTGGGTCTTGACAAATATAAAATGGATGTATCATCTCAGTATCATTCAGAATTATAGTTGCATTGCCCTAAAACTCTTCTGTGTTCCCCATATTCATCCCTGCCTTCCTTTCCCCAAAGCCCTGCCAACTGCTGATTTTTTTTACCATCTCCATAGTTTTGCCTTTTCCAGAATATCATAGAGTTGGAATCATGTGTAGCCTTTTCAGATTGGCTTCTTGTCCTTAAAAATATGCACTTAAGATTCCTCCATGTCTTTTTGGGTGGCCTGATACGTTTTTTTTAATCCGTGAGTAATATTCCATTGTATGGGTGTACTATAGTTTGTTTATCCATTCACCACTTGAAGGACATTTTGATTGCTTCCAGGTTCTGGCGATTATAAATAAAGGTGCTATAAACACTTACATACAGGTTTTTGTGTGGATGTAAGTTTTTCATTCTTTTGGGTAAATACTACAGAATGCAATTGCTCGATCGTGTAGTAAGAGTATGTGTCATTTTGTAAGAAATTGTCACTGTTTTCCAAAGTGGTTCTATTTTGCATTCCCGCCAGCAATGAATGAGAGTTCCTTTTGCTCTACATCCTCTCTAGAGGTGCTAATGTTTGGTGCTAATGCTAATATTTGGTGCTAATGTGTTGGAGTTGGTACATTCTAACAGGTGTGTAGTGATAATCTCATTGTTTTCACTTGTATTTCCCTAATGGCATATGATGTTGAACATCATCTTTTCATATGCTTATTTGATATTTGTATATATATTTTTGTTGAGATACTGCTTATTTTTTAATTGGATTGTGTTTTCTTATTGTTGAGTTTTAAGAGCTCTTTGTATGTTTTGGATACTGTCCTTTATCTGATATGTGTTTTGCAAAGATTTTTTTCCCAGTCTGTGCCTTATGTTTTCATTCTTTTCACAGCTTCTTTTGTGGAACAGATGTTTTACATTTTAATGAAGTCCAGCTTACTGTATTTTTTCTTTTATGGGTCATGCTTTTCTGCTTTCTGATCTTAATTGAATATTTTATATGATTCCATTTTCTCCTCTCTCTTAGCATATAAATTATACTTTTCTTTTACCTTTTTTAGTGGTTTCCCTAGAATTTTCAATATACATTTATAACTAATTCAAGTCTAGTTAACACCAGACCACTGAAACAGGTAATGCAAGTACCTTATAATAAAGTATTCCTAATTCCCCCCTTCCATCTCTTATAACATTGCTGTCATTCATGTATTTCATTTATCCATAAGCTGTAATCACTGTGTATAATGTTGCCATTGTTCTTTTGAACAAATTGTTATCTGATCAATTAGGAGTAAGAGAAATAAAAGATTTTATTATTCCTCCTCTAATGCTCTTCCTTACCTACCGTAGATCCAAATTTCTGAACTAAATAATTTTCCTTTGCCCTAAAGAACTTCTTTTAACATCTTTGTAAGGCAGGTCCTCTAGGGACAAATTCCCTACATTTTTTTATTTGGCTTTATTAAGTGATTGGTAATTGGGCAGCATCCCAGCTAGCAAGTGGTGGGGAGCTCCCAAATTCCCTCAGTTTTTATTTGCCAGAAGAAGACTTTATTTCTCCTTTTGAAAAATAATTGTGTAGGGTACCAAATTCTAGGTTGGTGATTGTTTTCTTTTAACACTTTAAATATTTCACTCCATTATTCTTGCTTCCCTGGTTTTTGAAGAGAAGTCTAATGTAACTTTTATCTTTGTTCTTCAGTAGGTAAGGTAATTTTTTGCCTCAGACTTCTTTCAAGATTTTGTTCTTTTTTATTTTGTGCCATTTGAATATTATATGCCTAGGTGTAGGTGTGTGTGTTTGTGTGTGTGTGTGTGCGCACACACTCACGCGATGGCACACTTCGTGCTTGGTATTCTCTGAGCTTCCTAGATCTGTGATTTGATGTCTGTCATTGGTTTTGGGAAATTCACAGTCATTATTTCTTCAAATATTTCTCCTGTTCCTTTTTCTCTTTCTTCTCCTTCTGGTATTCCCATTGTCCATATATTACACCTTTTTAAATTGTTCCTACACTTCTTGGATATTCTGTTCTGCTTTTCTCTTTAAGTGTATACATTTAATCATATCTATAACCTGAATAGTTTTATTAGAAGCAATTTCTAGAGGATAAATTATTTTTCCCAACTTTTCAGGTTACTTTAAATGAATGTAAATCTTCCTGTTTCCTCAGCTTATTATTATGCAACTTCTTAGTTGTCTTCCATGCTTGCAAAGAGATTTTCAGTTGGTTTTATTAGTATCTCCAGTAGCTTAAAGGGATGGGCTTCTATCCCTATTCCAGAAAAGAGAATGCTAGTCCACAGAGCTGCATGTCTGTGTACCACCTCGTGCTTCTGATACAGAAAAGCTACATTAGGTCCCTAGCTTTCTTATTCTTGCTTTGCTCACTGAGTCATATCACCTTCCATCTTAAATCTGAAGGCAAAACAACTTATACACACATTTTAAAAAGTTTTTGGTGAATTACAACATACATGAAGTCAAGTGTAACCTTAGGTATATAACTCAGTGAAATGTTATATACGATTATACCCATGAAATCACCTCCCAGATCAAAATAGAGAACTCTCCTAGCACCCGGACAGCCTACCCTCAAGGTAACCACTATTCTGACTTGAATCACCATAGATCAGATTTGAATGTCCCCAAATTTTATATTAGTTTAATCATAGTATCGGGTTTATTTTGTTGAACATTATGCCCAAGAGATTCGTCCATGCTTCTGCATGTAGACATAGTTTGGAAAACAAATTATATTTACTTGAACAATAGAAAAATAACTTTTTCAGTCTGTTTTGTTTTGTTTGTGATTCTTTGCTCTTAATCTTTCACATTCTCTATCCTGATTAGCCATTGAAAGTGAAGATAAGTAGAAGAGAACACCCTTTATTGATGCTCCAGTGTGGTAGAGTTGACAGAGCCTCGGTGTAGCACGTTAGGGTACCATAGACCATGGCAGGAGCCAGAAAGACTGAAAAGTCACACTCCCCTCCTGTAATTAGTTTTTAAAGCACAGAGGGCTATTTGGCGCACGGAGGAATATAGAATCCAGTGCCCTTTGCATTGAATAAAGGTTATGTTCCCTTCATTACTAAATGAGGCCCTTTCCTATTCTTTTTTTTTAACTAAAAAAATAAAGTGTGTTATTTCCAGGCTTAACTTTGAATAGAGGAGGAAAAATAGGTCAAGCCAGGGCTTTAATAGAAAAAGGAAAAATAGCAAATATCCTTTTGTTTCCCAAGAAGCTGAAAGCAGGCTTTCTAGCCCATTGTCTCTGCACCTGTCATATATATGTATATATTTATCCTTTTGAGATCAATGAATATCCACTGATAAAAGCAGTCCCACTTTCTGGAGATGTAATTAACAGAACAGGTAAGGTGTTAGGATAAATAACAGAGTAGGGAGGGATTGTCTAGGAGTTGGGGAGGCTATCTGTATTAGACTGTCCCCAAAAATCTGTGACCCCCATTTCACTCAGTGACCCAGGATTTCAAAAATAAGAATCATTTCTCTAGAGCCAGGTTTGAGAAACCTTACGTAGATAGATGTAATTGGTGAGACCAGGACCAGAGTTTTCAGGTGATAGAAGTCAAGGAATATATAAAACCTACAAATTAGTCTTGAAGTATAGCAGGCAGAAAGATTAATGATAAAAAATCATACAATCTGTTTCAACGATTACAACAATCAGAGTTGACGGTGTCTGGCACTGTATAGCAACATTACGAGTTTTCAGGTGTATTATTCTCATTCAGCAGATGAGAAAACAGAGGGGTAGAGAAATGAAGTAACTTCCTCAGATTCACAGAGCTACTAAGTGACAGAGCTAAAATTTGAGCCCAGATGGTCTAGCTCTAAGAACTACCCCACCGTGATCCACCAGCCTAAAAATAGATCAGCAATTTATAGTTTGGGACTTTTGAGTTATTCCTTCATTTTCATCGATCATTATAATCTTGACCGGTTTTCTAATCATTTTATGCCAATGTCAGACATTTGTCATATAGGTGCTTTTACTCTAGATTTAGTTTGCAATTATTAGTATTCATTGTATTACATTGTTATAAATTCTCTGAGTTTTATGTTTGCCTAGTCAAAGAAAAGAAAAAAGAAAAAGAATCATTGTTGAAAAAAGAAAGATGACACAAAGGGGGTGAAAATATAAAGAGGATATAAAAGAAATTATGTAGGTTTCAGATAGAGTGTAATGCGGACCTGAATAGGGAAGAGAGAGTAAGGGTATTTTAGCTATTTTTAGTTACTGAGTTCTTTAGAAAATAACTTTTCATTTTATCTGGAGAATCAAGTGAGTGCTGTGTTTATTAAGGCTGCTTTTTGTTGTCTTATGAAATTAGGAACTCAGTGTGATTAAAGAACAGCAAAATATTATTTCAAAGAGCAAGGTCATTCCTGAGATTTTACTTGGTATTAGTTCTGTATTAAATGGTTAATGAAAAAAAGAATGAAAGCAGAAAATTTGCACATTCACCTTCCTTCTGTGAAACCCTAATAGTACATCATAGATCCTCAGTAAATGTTGGATGAATGAAACTGAATTTAAAAATAGGAAGAATCACCCACTCTTCGTATGAAAATAAAATGTAAAGAATGGTGAGCCAGTGTCTTAATTGGAAGAAAATGCCTTCAGTGGCCTCTCTGAAAGTTGCACACGTAGGAACAAGTTCCTTTTGGAAGCTCACAGGCCCAGGTTCTGGTCCTTGGCAAGGCCATTAATTAGTCTGTTTTATTTCCGTTTTGCCTTTGGTAGGTCTTTATACCTGTTTGGTTTCTTCAACCACCTCAGATTAGAGAGGCAGAAATCTAGTGGGCTTAGAAATATGTTTAGATGAAACATGGTATGAATAAAGTAGAGCATAAATAATTTTCATAAAAATTCCATTTGGAAATTTAAAAAGTTCTCAAAACAATATAAAGAAAGCTGTTAAAAGGTTCCCGGTAACGGGGCACCTGGGTGGCTCAGTCGGTTAAACGTCCGACTCTTGATCTCAGCTCAGGTCTTGAGCTCAGGGTCGTGAGTTCAAGCCCCACATTGGGCTCCACACTGGGCATGGAGCCTACTTTAAAAAGGGCGGGGGGGGGGGACCTGGGTGGCTCAGTCGATTAAGTGTCTGCCTTTGGCTCTGTATCCACCTCCGCAGCAGGTTTCTTGGGCAGTGGGGAGTCTGCTTCTCCCTTTGCCCCTCCCTCTGCTCGTGCTCTCACGGGCTCTCTCTCAAATAAATAAATAAAATCTTTAAAAAAAAAAAAAGGTTCCCAATAACTACAGCTATTGAAGAATCTTTAGATGAATTTGAAGGAATAAGTAAAAGATCCAGTGCAGGAAAAAAAAGGCTAGCTAACTTGAACAAAATGTTCATTAGAATGGAGACATATATTCCACTATCTCTGCAGGCTTAATATGACCTTAAAAATATAATTATAAAAGGAAAGATGAATCAGAAAATATGAATATATTAAGTACAAGGGTAGGAAATGCTTTGCTAAATTTTTTTTTCCCTCAATTAAACAAGATGAAGGTCATAGATGGATGTAGGCACTGCCAGACAAGACAAATAGAAGCAGACTCAAATCTCAAAATTAAACAAAAAAGACAGGTAATTAACTGGAGACTTACCTACAAAACTTATCAATTAATGTTCAAGATGACTGCATTAGGCACTTTGTTATTATATTAAAATGATATCACTCTTGTTAGCATAAGAGTGACAGTAAATGAAAAAAAAACCTTAAAATCTCTCCTATATATTGCATAAATGCTAATCTATTTAGACAATTATTGGAGGGTTATAATTATTCACTAGTATTATTAAAAAGTCACTGATAGAGTGTTTTCTACATTGTGTTTTTTGTGTAATTTCAGATCATGGAATTATTTAACTTTTTTAAACTTAGATTTTACTTCATTTAACACCATTCCTCTTTCTCTCATTTGGAATCTTAATCAAAGAAAAGATAATGATCTGCCTAATTTAGTCCCACTCAGCCCTTCAGAACGAGGCTGAGAATGATGTTCTCTGCCATTGTGGTGGGAGGGATACCTGTTACCTAGCCTGCGTAGGAGCAAGAAGAGGTGTTCTTAAGACAATAGCCAGCAATGAGACCAAAGCGCCGCCAAGAAGGCATGTGCCTGTTGTTGTCTTTCCCCAGCTCTGTCCCTGCTGATGGCCTCTCTCTGCTGCAGGCCGACGTCCTTCCAGACGATGAAGAACCACTCACCTTCTCACCTGCGTCTTTTTTTCTTTCTTGAACTTTTTCCGGTTCCCCATCTACCATGCTCTTTCCACCTCTATGTGTTTGCCACACCTCTTCTTCTTCCTGGAATGCCCTCTGCTCATCCCACCCCTGCCTCCTGTCCCCCCATCCTGTTCTGCTTGCAAGATAAAGCTCAGGTATCAGCTCCTTCGGCATTTCCTCCCCAAAACTCTCTCCCGCTCTGCACCCCTCCTTGCTTCCCTCCTGCCTTAGGAGCTCAGAGTCCAGGAGGGTAGTTAAATAAGCAATTTATAGTGTGAGGAGTCCTGCTGGAGGTAAGGACATGTATACAAATCTAAGAGACCAGTAGATAAACTAAAAATAATAATATAACATTAGGAAGGGGAATTGGGTATAACTGGGGGGAGGGAAGAAGGGTGGTCAGAATCAAAATATCTAAAATTAATACATCAACAAGTAGCAATTTCCATGTGGATGTAACCACTGGAAGAATTAGGAGCCAAAATAGTCTGTTTTTGGAAGCTGTAGGTTCTTTTTTCAGGGACACAAGACTAAGAGTGGGTAGGGGTCAGACAGGGGATCACTGCTCAGCATTTTAAGTTATTTAACCATGAGTAATTATTACTTAGGTTTTAATTTTTTGTTTCCCCCCCCAAAAAATTCCACATATCTTCAAACCCTGTTCCTGTTCACTGCCAGTTCAGTAATTCTGTATAAATACATCATCATTCTAACATTTTTTGATCTCTGCAAAAAAATCTTAATCTTAAGTCATCTTAACTTTTCTGCCAATTTTATGCAAAGCATTTACTCTTCTGTGTATTATCTCACTTCGTCCCAGAGGTTCCCATCTCTTCCTTCGTCTTCCTCCTATAACCCCTACACCCCACCCATTCCTCAGTTCCTTCCCCTTCTCCGTTCCAAGAAAGCTACTTGAAGACAGGCAACTTAATTGCTTACTTTGGGAATAATTCCATTGCCTTTGCTTGAGATCAGTTGTTTAGTGTCTCTGCTCTGAGTAGATTTAGATTATTCAAAAGGAAATTATATGATAATATGAGAAATAACCAGAATGATCAATGAGCTAGAATACTCAGGTGAGGAGGCTCAGTGATGTATGAATTTTGACTTTTAAATCTGCAATCATTCTTGGTAGCTGAAAAACCAAAGTATGTGTTCAGCTTATAATTATTGGTTATTTTAATCCTACATTTGATAATCTGTTTTGAAGCTTAATAAATGTTCTTTATGGAAATCTATTGCTATTTGTATAAATGCATAACTTACAGTGACTCACAGCAGAAAAACTATACCTCAGAAGTCCGAGCACCTATAGAAAAAACTTGTACCTTATTGTTTATATCCAGTGTTGCTTGACAACAAGCTACAAAGAAAACTTAGTAGCCAGGCTTATTTGAGTAGCTTGGCTAAAGAAAGTGTGTTCCGTGCTATCAGAGCACTTCAATGCAATTTTATTCCAAGTGGATTCTATATCAAAACTCTAAGTGGGTGCCATCAGCCTGAAAATAATGTGCTGTCCACAATTAGCTCTTTGCTTGTTGTAACCTAGTATCAATTTCTTTCTTTTTTTTTTTTTGAGTTATTTATTTGGGAGTGATTGAGTGAGCACAGGCAGGTCCGAGAGCAGGGGAGGGGCAGAGGGAGAGGGAAAGAGAAAGAGAGAATCTCAAGCGGACTCCCTGCTGAGCGCAGAGCCCAACGCAAGTCTCTTATCTCATGACCCTGAGATCATGACCTGGTGAGCCAAAACCAAGAGTCAGAGGCTTCACTGACTGAGCCACCCAGGCACCCCAACCTAGTATCAATTTCCGTAGAATTCTTCACTCTCCTTACCCACTGATACATCAGTATACTCATTTACTATTTACAAAAAGGGGGTACAAAATGTGGAGAAAACCCTGAACTGAGCTTTGGGCTTCTGCCTCACCTTGCTGCTAGTTTTCTGTGTCTTTAGCCAGCTCCCCTCACTTCTTTGCACCTCTGTCCCTCCTCTGTAAATGGCAATCTTTAATTCTAGATCTTACACGCTGGGACGTGTGTATATGTGTGTGTATATACTACATTAGGTCATGTTTAATGTCCAGTAGAGTTGTACTTTTATGTTGTGTACTTACATTTTAGAGTAGATGGAGCCCTTTTGTAATCATACACCTAGAACATTCTGTACATTTTGTAGAATTTTTAGTATAAATTTACTCTGTTTTAGCTACTACTCAGGGTTCTGGTTTTAGTATATTTACCTTTATGGCATATTTTTTGCAAACATTCATCATTCATTTGATGTCTCCAAATCACAACCTTTAATTATTAAGCTGATCTTACAAGAAAATTTGGTCAATTCTTCAATGACTCTTGTTTTCCAGAAAAATATTGTCACAAAAGCACAGGTTGCCTCAAAGACTTTTTGAAATCAAGTTCCTAATAAATTAGGATTCAGCACTTGATATCAAAAGCATAGGGTTAATGACCAGAGTACTTACCTAGTATCATGGCTCTAGAATTTGGGTATTGAATGCCAGACCTAGCGTAAGTCACATAGTGGTTGCTCAGTGAATGCTTGTTGCATGAATCTATGTCTGTACTCATGTACTACTTGATATACGGTAATGGAGTTAAAGAAGAGAAAGGATAGCATGGAAGGAGTCTTAGAGTGTGGGTGTGTATTAGTCAGCTCAGGCTGCCGTAACAAAACACCGTAGACTGGGTGGCTTAAACAACAGAAATTTCTTTCTCACAGCCCTAGAAGCTGGGAAGTCAAAGATCAAGGTGTCGGCCAATTTGGTTCCTGCTAAGAGCTCTCCTCCTGGCTTGCAGAGGCCCATTTTTTGCTATTTCCTTACACGTCGGAGAGAGAAAGAGATCTCGCTCACGTCTCTTCATATAAGGGTATTAGCCCATCATGAGGGCTCCACTTTCATAATTTAATTACCTCCCAAAGATCCCACCTCTAAACACCATCATTTTGGGGTTTAGGACCTCACCACATGAATTTCAGGAGTGGGGAGTACATTTCAGTCCATAGCAGGGTGAAAATACCTAGCTGTTTGCCTACAGTCTGAGTTGTCATTTTACACTAGTGATTGGAAATGAGCCAGAAATAAAGAAGCTAGCCGTTTAATCTGTAGAATATATTGTTAGTAATACAGGCAAAAGAAGAAACGTCATGCTACTGGAGAAGAAAAATGACAAAACTATAATGATAGAAAAAATTTAAAGAATTGTTTGTCACATGACTTACACAGTTCTGAGTCAAATAGGAACAGAGGTTTGTTGTGTTTATTTTTTTCTCTAAAGACCCTTTTAACGTTTTTATGGTGTTACCTTATTTTCTTTCTTTTTTTTTTCAAGATTTTATTTATTTATTTGAGAGACAGAATGAGATAGAGAGAGCATGAGAGAGGGGAGGGTTAGAAGGAGAAGCAGACTTCTTGCTGAGCAGGGAGCCCGATGCGGGACTAGATCCTGAGACTCCAGGATCATGACCTGAGCCGAAAGCAGTTGCTTAACCAACTGAGCCACCCAGGCGCCCTGTTGTGTTGTGTTTTTACATAATGAATCTCCCATTGTATATTTGGACTTATCACTCAGTCACTTATATTGACCCGTGATTAGAATCTTGGCCTCTAATTGGAGACTCACTATTTGAACCCTGGTGTTTTGCTACCAGCCCAGCCTCTATAGGCTTCATGATGAAAAAAGTGATCGTTTTATGTCTCTCTTTTAGACAGGGAACCCACGTAGAGGTGAAATTGCCTTTAGCAGAATGGTGCCTTTGCCCTGCCATCACCTTGGTGGCTCCAGGCCCTTTTCTTTGAGAAGAAAGTTATTTGAGCATAATAATTTTTCTGTGCTCACCCATAAGAACACAACACATAAACTCTTCCAGAATTCTTACACAAGGACAGAAAGATGGACAGGAAAAATTATGCATTTATGCCTTCATGGATTAAACATGTCAAAACATAACTGGCTGTCATTCTAAATGTTACCTCTCCAGATCTGAAATAAGAATGGCAAAGACAGTTTGTGAGAGTTCTGATTGCTTTCGTAATATTGTTCAAGTTTTTAATTTGGTGCGTTAAAGTCTCATTGTGCGTGTTATGTTATACCTTGTACTAAGCCTTCATTCTCAGAAACTCAGTGCTCTGGGAAGAAACTTAGAGTGATTCCTGGAAGACTACTGTCCTAGGAAGTGATTTTGAAAAGCACAACAATTATCCATCTATTCCTTGCTTCTTTTTTGTTTGTTTGTTTTTTGAACTTAAACTTTTTTCAAAGATGAATTCACAGAAAAATTGAAATAACTGTCCAATGAACGCATGTATACCTTGACTTAGATTTACTATTAACATCTTGCCATACCCGCTCTGTTCTCGCCAGATAAATGCACATACTTGTCTCTTGCCACACCATCAAAAGTAGGCTACCCGACATGGTGACCTTTCCCTCTTAAACACATGAGCATGCATCTCCCAACAACAAGGGCCTTCTCCTACACACGCACGTTATTACCAGATACATTCATTTTTTTGTTGCTGCCATAAGGGATTATCAGAGAGTGGCTTAAAATAACACAAACCCATTTTCTTACAATTCTATAGGTTAGAAGTCTAACTCGGGTCTCAGTGAGCTACAACCAAGTGTCAACAGGGCTGTGCTCCTTTCTGGAGGTTCTAAGGAAGAATCCATTTCCTCGCCATTACCAGCTTTTAGAGGCTGCTCTCATTTCTTGGTCTCCTTCCTCCATCTTCAGAGGACTCTCTGACCTTCTTCCATCATCACATCTCTCTCCCTGACCAGAGCCAGAGAAGGTTCTCTACTTTTGAAGACTCCTGTGATTAGGCTTGGTTTTAAAAAGTAGAAAAGTGCCTGTTATTATGAAGGGACTCTACTCTGAGGTTTGGCAGATGTATGTATGTCTCCCCTCCTTTAGCAATACACGAGAGTAGAGTGCTCAAGAAAGTCTAATTCCTTGGTAAGAAGCAATTTTTGTATGTCTTGAGGCAGCAGGACTGATCTCATGGGTTGTGAGATCGAGCTCCATGTCGGGCTCCACGTGGAGTCTGCTTAAGATTCTCTCTCTCCTCCCTCTGCCCCTCCCCGCGCTGCTTGTGCACACATGCTCGCTCTCTTAAAAAAAAAAAAAAAAAAAAAAAAAATATATATATATATATATATATATACACACACACACACACTTCTTCGTCACATCCACTAAGGTGACTGGAATTTTTAAAAAGAGAGATAATAGCAAGAGTTGGCAAGGATGTAGAGAAATTGGAATCCACATATGCTAGTGGAAAATGGAAAATGGTACTGCCATTTTGGAAAACAATATGGCATTTCCTTGAAAGGTTAAAAATAGTTATCCTGTGACCCACCAATTTCACTCCTAGGTATATATACCCAGGAGAAGTGAAAACACATACCCATGCAAAGATTTATACATGAAAGCTCATAGCAGCAAAACTCATAATAGCCTAGAAATGGAAACCAACGCTAATGTCCCTCAGCTGATGAATGGGTAAACAAAATGTGGTATATCTATACAATGGAATATTATTTGGTAATAAGAGACATGAAGTACTACTCTAGGCTTGAACATGGATGGACCTTGAAAGCATGTTAAGTAAAAGAAACCAGTCACAAAAGATGACGTATTGTGTGATTCCATTTACAGGAGTATAAATCATAGATGAATGTCTGAAATAGGGAAACCTATAGAGGCAAAAGTAGATTAGCATTTACTTAGGGCTGGAGGGTAGGGGTCGGGAATGAGTATGAAGTCTAATGTGTACAGGGTTTCTTTTTGAGGTAATGAAACTGTTCTAAATTGTGGTGTGGTCACATAACTGTGATTATACTGAAAACTATTGAACTGCACATATTAAATGGGCAAATTTTATGACACAGGAAATATATCCCAATAAAGCCATTATTTTTAAAAGTGCCCATGCCTGAGCCCCACCCATGACCAATTAAATCAATTTTTATAGATGGAGTTTGGCATGGAGAATTTTGTTTACACCTTCCTAGTTCAGCTTTTAATGTATAGCCAGAGTGAGAACCACTAGTTTAACTACCAAGATCCCTCTCAGGGCCAGAATATCATAAATCCATGAGTCCGGTGTTTTGTGCCTGTCGTGGTGAGCGAGCTGATTTAGAGAAACAAGAGAAAGAGCTGGTGGTCAAACCTCCACCCCCATGATGGTCATGATTAATTTTTCTGGCTGTCATCTGTGAGTAGAAATCCAGAAACTACAATTTCCCTGCAACCAGGAAAGAAAAGAACAATAAATTAATATTGTCCTAAGCCCCAAGCAGGACCGGGGAGCAGAGAAGTTGTTGATATTTTATACATTCCCCGTGATCGGAGAGAGCACCCTGGGACCCCTCCCAGACTCATTCCCAGTCATTCCCTGCACAGAATTGTGGACTGCTCGGCGTCATCTAGCCAGGCCAGAGCACTGCAAGTTTTTACATGGCAGACGGACCGTAGATAAAGAAAGCAAATGAAAAAAATCCTTGATTGTGATTATTGACGGAGACAGATTTCTAAAGAGGAACAATTACTTATTAAATGTGAAAAATAGCTGTTCACATGAGATTGTGTGATGAAATGCACATGCATGAAAACGAGTGAAGGATAGACTTAGTGATGAGTTTTAGCAGTTTCTAGGAGGAAAGAAATAATATTGTAATCAAGATAACTGGGCTATTTTATTCTTATTTATGAGGGTTTAGACAAGATCATTTTAGAAAAACAGTTTTTTGAAAACCTGATTAAAGAACCCATCAGAATGGTACTACCCCCATTATTTTTGACACAGACAAATTGAGTTTTGAAAGGGTTGAAGATTGAGCAGTTATAAAAAGCAGAAGTGATAAATGGATGTGTCATTGTCACATCTCAATAGAATCAGTCGGTATTATTAGGAATCTAGGTAGGTGACCTGACCTTTTTATAACCTTCATCAGTTTAGGCTCTGACAGATAATGGCTAAGTGATGTCTACAGGTCACCTTAACATGTCTCGGTTTCTCTGCCTATACAACAGGACTAATTAATTCCCATGCCAGATAATTGACTCAGTCCCCAGTAGCATTGAATATGGCCAGACATCGTTATTAGATCTAACGTATAAGTTAAGGTCTAACGTGGAAAATAGAAACAATGTCAACTGTTTACCTCCGAGAGAATTTAATGTAGGGAATTGGTCATACATTTTAACGAGGATCTATCAAACAGGAATATTAAGATAACCCATAGATTAGCAACAGCAAGAAGCCACTACCTCCCTTTAGCTGGAATGCCAAAGGAGAGAGGAATTTACTAGAACACAGCATGGTAGGAGCTAGAGACAAGAAGGAGATGCTTCCGTTGCTGGAGACATCACTCAAAAGGCAGAGAGGGTGGGGGATAAATGCCCTGCCTTCTCCTTTTCCTTTGCCCTTCAGTGTCCCCCCACCTAGGGCCTCCCAGTGTCAGTACCCAGCTGGGAGCCTGGAAAACAGCCTGCAGGGGTCAGCCCCTGCGGCGCCCCCCCCCCCCCGCCCCCCGCCGTAACAGATCAGAGCAAGGGAAAGATGAGGAATGGATCTTACAGCAAACAGGCCTAGGACTTCTAGAGTCTCACCCCTTTTGTTACTCTGTATCCATTCTCACCCTTACGCCCATATTTTAGAACTTCGTACTTCTGCTTAATATCAGGTGCTATTCATCATATAAAGGCATTCCCTCTCTCTCTCCCCAATAAAGGAGAGCCTGGATCAACACTCACTGTATTCATCTCAAGTCTAGGATTTCCAGTGTCCTCCATGGTCAAGTCTCAGATGTGACTCCTTATATCTGGTGACCTCTGAATGGAATTGGAAAGGTCGGGGCACCTGAGTGGCTCAGTTGGTTAAGCGTCTGATTCTTGATTTTGGTTCAAGTTGTGACCTTAGGGTTGTGAAATTGAGTGTGGAGCCTGCTTAAGATCCTCTCTCTCTCTCCCACTCCCTCTGCCTCTCTCCCCACCTCTCTCTCCCTCTCTAAAAAAAAAAAAAAAGAAAAGAAAGATTGGAAAGGTGATCACTACCAGCTCCTCATATAAAATAGTGGTGTAGATACCACCTCAAACCCATTAGGATGGCTATTATTAAAAAATTAAATTTTTTAAAACCAGAAAATAGCACATTTAGGCAAGGATGTAGAATAATTGGACCCCCTGTGCATTGCTGGTAGGAATGTTAAGTGGTGCAGCCACTGTGGAAGACAGTTTGGTAGTTCCTTAGAAAGCGAAACACAGAGTTACCATATGATTCAGCAGTTCCACTTCTCTGTATGTACCCAAAAGAATTGAAGGCAGAGACGCAGGTACTTGTATACCAGCAGGCACGGAAGCATTACTGACAACCAACCGAAAGGTAGAAACAACCTAAATGCCCATTGGCCAATTAATGGATAAACAATATGTGGTATGTACATAACAAGAAAATACTATTCAGCCTTAAAAAGGGAATGAGACTCTGACTAAGACCTCGAGGAAATCTGACAGTGGTGCTAATAGAAACATTTCAGGCAAGGCAAGCAGTTCCGTACTTTAAGTGGCTGTGACGGCCTGGGGACCACACTGCCCCTTCTGAGAGGCAAGAAGCCTGTGGGAGTCTGGTTAGCTCTTTGAGCTGGTCCTTGCTTTTCCCTGCTCTGTCCCAGATCAGAGAGGAGTGAGCTCCGGCAGGTTTCCGAGGCGCCTGGGCAATAGGAAGCCACGGGGAAAGACTGGGGGAGATTTGCGGGGAGAGCAAGCAGTGAGTCTGAGTGTACGTGTCATGTGACCAAACAGAGCCCAGATCTGCAGATCAGTCATTTTGAAACTATTCATGATGTTTCTTTCGTAAGTGCATTTAGTCTGCTGCAGATGCAGTTTTTTTTTTTTTTTTTTTTTGGCCTTTCTAAGATTTCAGCCGATAACAGAACTATTTAAAGACTAAATGGAGACAGTTTTCAGCATCTTTGGCAAAATTCTCTTAAATGAATTCTTGTCGGATAGACCTCCTTCAAGATTATAATTGTGTGGTAAAATTAAATTAAACGGGTTTTACACTCTTGGCAAAAATCTCTTAAATGAATTCTTGTCAGATCAAGCTCTTTAAAGATTATAATTGTGTGCTAAAATTAAGCTTCACAGGTTTGACACTTCTGTAGTTTGATAGGCGTCTGCGTGAGCATGTTGGCCTACCCCTGATGAAGGCAGCTCCTCGCGCAGGCCTCAGCAGCTAGAGCACAAGCTTTGAGTTCTGATTCCTGTTCCCGGCTGTGTCCGATGATCTGTGGGCCATGAACGAGTGCCTGTTACTTCTGAATTTCTGTTACTCCACCTTTTCAAGGTGGATGATTCTGCTGCCCACTTCAGCCCAATATATGTAATGTCTTCTTTCATTAATGGGCTCACAGAAGAAGCAGAAGATGAAGAGTACGTAGAAATTCAGATCTAGAAAGAGGAAATAGTATTGGCCCAGATGCTGGGTGGTCATCTTTCTGGCAGCGAGATCCTCTATAGCAGACGGTGATGGCATGTTGAGCAAGCCCGCAGCCTCGGTCCAAACCAGCTGTCAGACCAGCCAACCACCCATTGCCTCCCACTTTGGCTTAAGTAACTATAACTTCCACATCCTCTAATTTTCCCTGCTAAAATCCTTGATGTGTCCCTTCAAAAGATTTTCTCATTTGTGATAGAGTTCCCAGCTTTCGTTTTTAATTAAAAAGTAAACACGCTCTTCGGAGAAAATGTGGAAAATACAGAGAAGCACCAAGCACCAAGCGTAGTCCAGTTACACAGTTAGCATTTGGGTATGTAGACATCCAGTCTTTTTTGGTTTAGATAGACATATGATCATTTTTTTTTAATATCCTACAGTACATACTGTTTTATAACAGCTTATTTTACTCAGCTGGGGATCATGGCTAAAAATAAGCTATAGCCAACATTTTTCTATGGCATCGTGTTTTCTACTATATAATTTCTGATGCCTGTGTAGTTTTCCATAGTGTGGATATACCATAATTTATTTAAGAAATTAGAAGGTTTAAGAAAAGATCTGTAGTCGAGCAGCTAAAGCCATCCCCTTAAAGGTTATTGTAACACATAAAAACTGTCCACCAAGCTCTTTGACACACACAGATCCTGGAAGGAATGATTTTTTTGTGTGAAATGGTTATAGCTGTCAATCATTTATCCCTGATGTCCTGGTTTCTGTGCTCTCTGTAGGTTGTTAGGGGGTGATTATGGATTCCTGTCAAATGAGATGTGTACTATGTATTCAACATGAGGCAGTTTGTGTTTTTCTGTCTGTTGCTCTCCCGTCGGAGGAGGTTAAGCAAATCTAAGTAAGCCAAAGGGAAATGGGATAGGCATCCAGGGCTGGAAGCCCACCGCACTGCAGACCTGCCCAAGGCCCAAAGATCCCCACACAAGCAGATTAGACTTCTACATAAATACATTTGTCTTGATTGTCACATTCCACCCAGGGTTACACCTACATGCATAAAAACGCCTCCAAGCCTGTTTTTCAAAGCTGTTTGCCTCCCCTGTTGCTTTTTAACCACCCGGCTCAAAGGCATTTTTTGTGTTATATCTATCAAAGATGATTAAGGGGCTGGGAGAGTTGATATATAAGGACAGACTAAGAAAACTAAATATTTACAGCTTGACTGAGTGACAGCCACAGAGAAGATGCTAGAACTGTCTGCTGGGCTCAAATCAAAGAGGAGACATTGTTTTGCTTTTCCCAGTAACTTGATTTTAGGGATATCTAAATTCAGGGAAAGTTTTCTGAGGGTGACATCATTTATGCTAATTTGATCATTGTGTCAGTTAGAAATTGCATTTAGCTGCTGGTAGCCGAAGCTTGGAATAGCAGTGGCTGAAACAAATAGTTTTATTGTCCCTCCTGTGACATGAAGCCCGGAAGCGTATTGTCTCGGAGACTGTTGTGTAGTTCCGTGGTGGCATTGGGACACTCATGCTCTCCTAATCATTGGCTCCAGTATTGACAGCATTATTTTCGTACTCAAGGTCACCTGATGTTTGAGGAAGCACTGTTGCAGCTTCACATGCTGTGACTGCATTCCAGAAAGGCAGGGGGCACAAAAGGTCCCTGCCAGCTGAGACTGCTTATAAGGGCTTTCTTGGAAGCCCACTTACTGATTTTGGTTTATAGCTCATTGACCACCATATCTGCAAGAAGGGCTAGGAATTGAGTAGGGTGTTTTGCTTTGTTTTGTTTTGTTTTGTTTTTAAACATGGCTGACCCCAACAATCCCAGGGTCCTTTGCCTAAGAAGGCATGGGATGATGGATACTGGCCAGGTAACTAGTGGTTCCTATCACTATCATATCTCTTGAAGATTCTGGAAATCTGGCCTCCTAAGACACGGTGACATTTGCTGTGATGTTACAAGGTTCCATTTGTAAAACTAGCCCTTGAGATCTAATTTACTTACTTGTGATCATTTATCTATTTCAATTCATTCATCATAGCCTTACCCTGGGCTGACGCCAAATAAACCAGCCATCTCAACAGACTGTAGAGTGATAACTACAGCTTGTTAGCTTTCACCAAGTTGCACTGGGTCATGCACCTCACATCCCCTGAATGATTGTTTCAAAATCCTCCCAAGGGGGGTGGGGTGTGGAGAAAGATGAAAAAAGACTCACCCGTGGGGGATCACTGTACCCTTCTGTCTACTTTTGGAATTACTGAAATTGTCCCAGTAAAGGTTTTTAAAACCCCCTCCAATGTTTACATTACTTCATCTGAGGTCAGCACTCTCACCCCCAGCTAACGATGCTGAGAGAGGTAAAGCCGAGTCCCACAGTAAATGGCAGTTAGGATTCAGCGCCAGGTTTGTGTAACTTTGAAGCCTGTGCTCTAAGCCTTAGTTAGTACTCAAAGAAAGTGTGCTTCCCAGACAGTATCTGAAACTGGAGATGCAGACTTTTGGGTTCCACCCCGAGACCTTTTACAAGACCGGAAGTATGCACACTTCCGGTTCCTGCACTGAGTCTCTGTTGCCTCCGTGACCCCAGCTTACCCAACTCAGTCAATCGAGTATGACTTTTCCTTAGAAAAATGTAACCCTGCGTTGAAATGAGAAGCCTCATGGTGAGTCACTACTTGGTAGCGTAAACATTTTTTAGTAAGTTTTTAATTCACAGCCGTTGTTTCTTTCCACGTGGAGCGTCTGCTATCGTGCGGGCACTAAACGCCGGTGTGTCCATTAAGCCTCGTCCTGACTGTCAGCTGTTACTGATCACTGCGGGCTTGAAACGTAATATGGTTTTGCTACTTAAATAAAGCCTTTGCCTCTGCTCCCTTAAGGTGTTCTGAGTTTTAAGAAGCTTTGGGACTTAGAACTCTCCAGGTGCCTGTTCCAACCTTTACCAGTAGCCGCTGGGCTTCCCCACCTGCATGGAACTTTCCCTAAAAGACGAGATTTTTCTCCCTAGCATCCTCAGTTGTCTTCTGCCATTTCAGCCCTCTGTCTTTCTGAAAGAAAGGGCGCTGCGGGAATTAGATGGAGTCCCAGCTCTGCCACTCATGTGTCATGGGGGCACAACGGTTCACCTTCTGAGCCTCCATTTCTGCCTCTCGGGGCCCTTCCGACTCCCTCTTCCTGTGACCCCACAGAACTTGATTTTTCAGCACCCCCCCCAAAACATTATGAACATGCTGGGCTGTGTGCGAAGACCATCTGACTGTGTTTTTCCAGTCAGTAAAAGGATCCAGCCTTGGTTTTTATTGGTCTCTCTTTTCGAATAGTACAAACCTTAATGCCTCGTAGTTTGCTTCAGATCCTTTTACAAGTCAATGAGTGAATGAATGAGGTCTGTCATATCTCAACTATAATCTGCTCTCTTCAAGAGACTGGACCCTCTTTGCTTTTGAACATTTTAAAACGTTTTCTAGCTGGTCAACTTGGTAGTTTTATTTATGCCCATAACCTTCAAACCATGTACATTTTTTCACGCCCTAAGCTATTGGCCAACGTCCATAGCAGAAGAGGCAAGAAAAAAACCCACGAGAGAACGGGCATCAAAGCCATTCCCAGGGACCATCACTGTCTAGGTGAGGTCCATGCTGGCTCCTGTTGAAGGTATGAGCATCAGGGAAACTTCATTCTTCTAAGAACTATCTTTCTCCTACTAGAATAATTTTAAGCAGGTATATGATCGTTTTCTCACAACAGTAAACCTAGTAAAGATAGCATACTATGAAATACTGACAAATAACCACTGTGCTAGACCTGCCTAAAACAGTATTGCCCACCTCTGTCTTTTCCGTGCTGTATGTGAAATATGTTTCTGATTTGTTTCTCAGGGCAGCCTTTGGCAAGGAGTCGGAAGTTCTTATTGGGAACCTGGGTGATAAGTTAATCCCTCCGCAAGACATCCTCCGTGATGTCAGTGACCTCAAAGCTTTGGCCAACATGCATGAAAGCCTGGAGTGGCTAGCAGGTCGAACAAAGTCAGCTTTCTCCAATCTTTCTACATCCCAGAGTAAGTATCTATTATGGCGGCAGTTGTGGGGACAGCGGAAGGAACTAGACTGAGTAGTTTCATTTGAAACGCGGGTGCGTATACATGTCCCCATATGAGGGGATGTCCAGGTTGTCAGAAGGTCCGTGCTAGATCCATGCAAGAATTCTGCTTGGGCTGCGCCTCTCATAGTTTGTGATTCCACTGAAGGAAGTAATCTCGGTTTCCCTGGGTGGGGCATGGAAAGCCAAAAAAGGTTCACGTTCACATAGCTTGATATTAAACCTTCGAAACATAAAATCGTGGAAGAACACAGTGGTTGTGTCTCCAGAACAGAAAACAGTACCTTTGTCCTCCTTACAGCTTCTCAAGGATAGGAACTGTCTCAGAGCTGAGCACACGGCTGGTGGTTTCACTGTAACTGCCGTAAAGCTAATGAAAAAGTGTCTAACGAGAATAATAGAAGTGACGAAGGTGCTAGAAAATAGACAATGAGAAAAACAGTGATTCCCGAAAAGGAATGGTTGAGAGATAACTTACAGAATTCAAGGAAAGGAAGAGATAGGATATGAAATAAAAATGGGAAACTTTTTTCTATTGAGGGCCAATGACTCCGAGAAAAAGAATTTGAAAACTTTAGGGCACATACACTTTATTCACTAGCGATAAAATAAATACTTTGGGGCACATTAAAAGCATGAGTTCAGAAGTATGTGTTAGGCTGTTAAAATAGAAGCAAAGAGAAAACGTTAGGAAGAAGGAATAAAGGAGCTGACAGATCTGAATGCATAAATAAACAGCAGGAGAAAGTAAAATAAAGCAATAACGTGAGAGAAACAGACTCAGCTTTGAACTTAATATTAGAGTTAACTGTTAGGAGATAATTAGAAGGAAAAAGCCCGCATTGTTTGGACTGTGAACTTCAGAGTAAGTTATTTATTATCATTGTCTTTTGAAAAGTCGTGATTTTGGTAACCACGCTTCCAGCCTCGAGATGGAAGCCGTGGGGATGAAACTCACAGGGGTAAATTCTTCCCTGAAATACGTGCCCCCTAGAGGCTCAGGATCCCTTGAATGCTCCCTGCTA
Organism: Zalophus californianus; assembly: GCF_009762305.2. Taxonomy (NCBI): domain Eukaryota; kingdom Metazoa; phylum Chordata; class Mammalia; order Carnivora; family Otariidae; genus Zalophus; species Zalophus californianus. Next base: position 87,411,651 of record NC_045606.1, read on the forward strand.
AACCCGCCTGGTGCTGATTATGTCGCTGTCCTAAAGCTCAGTAGTGGATGGGGAAGATGGACAGAAGGAAGGGGGCTTTTGAGCGAGATTATATACTCTGCTTTAGAAGTCTTCTTGAAATACTACTTTTCATTTATACTTTTATTTTTATGCTTCTTATTTAACCGTACTTTTTGTCTGAGGCTAAAATTACACATTATTTAGTCTCTGAATCTGTAAGAATAGGGTAGTTTGGGCGCAGCGTGGGGCCTGAGCAGCTCTTCGTCAGGAGATATCCTTGAAAAGCCCTCAACTTTCTAATCCTGTCAGGATCAGGCAGTCTGTCACAAGCAGTAGTCTAAATTACCCAGTTTATCCCAGCCCCACCCCACTGCACCAAAAATAAAAGTCAGAGCTAATTCCCCTTCTGCTAATTGCCAAATAAACAGTTCTGGTAAAGGGGTCACATGCTGCTTTTCCCGGTTTCCTTTGATCCCTACAAATGCAGGACTGCTTGGGGTCAGTTGACTGGGAAGGGGTCCTTTCGTTTGGTAGGCCATCGACATCTGATATTTAATAATGCAGTCTCTTATTTCCAGTGGCTCAGCATTCCAGACTTCTGTTCTGCCCATTTGAAAAGGGTTTTGCAAAGCAAAACAGTCCGTAACCTCTACAGCCAGCCCCTGAATGATTCACACTGGCTAACCTGACATCAGCTGTTTTCAAAAAGAGAAAGATGTTCTCTGAGTTATGCTCAACTTTGTAATTGAACGATATACCTGTTATGTTCATGTCACTGAGAGTACCCAGTACACTTGATGTCTAATTCTTGTCTTTAATCATCTCTGTTATTCTGACAAAGATCTCTTCTACCACACCCGTTAATACTTTGTCTCCTGTGTTCAGTTCCATTTTATAATATAAGTTGTACTCTCTCAGTTCTTTTCAGGGTGATTATTCCACCCAGTGAGTGATTTCAGTGACTGTCAGCATTTTGACGATCAGAACCAAACCCAAGTGAACTGTAATCACTACTTATGTTGTCTTTGCTAAAACAAAGCATTTAGCGAACCTGGTTTATTCTGCTAACAACAAGCCTGGCTCACCCGCACTCATCTGTTCTCTGAATTCCCAGGAGAGATGCCCATTGATGTTTATAATTTGAGCAAAGCAGGGAATTCTCTGATAATGGGTTACTTTGATTGCTCCATGTCAGTGAGACTCTAGAAAGGGAAAAAGGGGTAGCTCTTTATTATTCCTTTGAAAAGTGAACCAAATGATTACCTCAACAAAAGTTTCCAAATCTGGAGACTAGGTAGCATGAAGAAAATGCCAGCCTTTTATCTAGCACTCAGGGATACTCAGCAGGATGGGAAGAGATCCAGAAAAGAAGATTTCAGTTCATTTCTTGCTCCACATTCTGTAAACTATTTGGTAAATACGCGGCTTTGATAGAATGACAAAGCTAGTAGTGTTGATGGAGTAGAGGAAATTTGCAGAAAATTATTTTCATAGTAGAATATCTCTCCAGACATTACAGCAGGACTGCCATCCACCCAAAACATGTCATGTCACACAGAACAGAGTACTGCATTTTAGTGGCAGGGCATGGTCGCCCATTTGTCCGAGAGGTGAAAGCTGACCATTTCTTCAAAGATAATTTTTCTATTTCTTTTAGTGTTTGCCTCAATGTCACTCTGTCTCTTCGTGCTTAAAAGGGTCCTCTTACCTCAAAGAGGTCCTGATTACATCAAAGGCACTGCTCTTACTTTCATCCTCCTGCAGTTTTTGGTTCCTGCTCCATTTCTTCTGGTATCATCCCCATCCCCCACCACCCTCATCTTCCCTCGTACCTGTTCTGCTTAGGATTCTTTCCATTGAAAGAAACAGACCAGTGGAAGGGAAAATAATTCATGGACTCATAAAACTGGTAAATCAAAGGCTTCGGGTGTGGCTGGATCCAGGTTTACAAGATAGCATCCTGTCACAGACATGCTTACACACCTCCGCATGCTCTCTTACGCATTCTCTCTCTCTCTCCCTGCCCTTCTTGCCTCCCTTCCTCTGTCTCTTGGCATTTTCTCTTTATTGCTTTCCATCTCAGGCAAGCACTTTCCTTATGTCAACATCCTTGGCCACCAGCAGCCCCAGGATTATTTGATCCCGGACAAAAAAAAAAAAAAAAAAAGAACATCTTTTCCAAGAGCTCCAGAAACAATTCCAGAAAGGCCTTGGATTGACCCAGCTTGACCTTCTCTCATGGGTTCTACCTGATTCTCTTTGTATAAGCCTTGTTTCCTGACTCTGTTTTTCTCCCCATCTGCAACTCAGTCTCTGTCTCCCGCTCCCTCTTCTAGAACTCCTTTATGTTCAGGACATGGTTTCAGTGCAAAGAAGTTGAGCAGGATCATATTTAGCATTGGGCATTCAGGATCTAGGTTTATACATATTTTCCCCCATGGATCACAATTTCAACCTTGTAGTACAGACTGAAGGTAGCATCTGCCCTTTGTACTATCTGCTGTGTTTAAGAATCCTAAACAAAGACACTGAGATGAACTGTTCCCTTAAGAAATTTCTCAGCAAATGTGACCTACATAAAAATTGTTGGAGTGTATTCAATTTGAACATTAATGGTTTTCTTTTGTAGTGTATCCTTTTGTTTTAGATATGTGTGGCTTTTAAAAATAGACTACAGAGAAGTGGAGGGTTCAAGGGCTTATTTTGTCTGCATTGCTTCCTCAGGAGGCCTCCTCTCTGTCTTGGATCCTGTAAAAAAATCTCCAGGATTAGAGATCCTAAAACCTCCTTGATTACATATTCTGCTCTTTAAGTAACCTTACCATCTGGGAGGTCATTTATTTTTTCTTTCTTTTGTCTTCTTTTCTTTCTTTCTTTCAAAAGTCCCTTTGCTTCAGTCTAACCCTCTTTCTTCTGCCTGTTCTTCAGAAATCAGATGTTGAATATTTTCTCCATAAAATACAAGACGTATCTGAAAATACTTCCCTGGCTTCTACCTGCCCATCTCTAGATATTGAAGACATCTGGCCTGACAGTCCCAGTCTCTGAATCAAGGGCAACCAAACATGCAGAATTAGGAGCCCAGAGCAGGCCCAAGTTCACTCACACTCTCTTGGTTGGTGAACTTGGCTGTTTGTGAATGTGGGCCCTACCATGGGTTCCTTTGACCCAGGCTATCCACCACTGCTCGCAGTTCCCATGACTGGATTTCTTGCTGAGCCCACATGCACAGATGATAAGCAATAAAATATCATACCGTAGGCTTTTCCAGTCTGAGAAACCAAAGGTTAAAACATTCCTCTAACCTCCAGGGTGAGTAAATGTCACAATTTTGGTTTCTGGAATTGGTTCAGGAATTGTAGTATTAGTTTTACAATTATTTATCTACTTTTTTATTATAAAAATACATAATACTAAATATACCATCTTAACCATTTTTTAAAGATTTGTTAATTTATTTGAGAAAGAGAGTGAGTGCATGCACCAGTGGGGGGAAGGTCAGAGAGAGAGAGAGAGAAAAAGAGTCTTCAAGCAGACTCCATGCTTAGTATGGAGCCCGGGGGGGGGGGGGGGGGGCCTCGATCCCACGACCCATGAGATCATGACCTGAGCCAAAACCAAAAATCAGTTGCTTAATCCACTGAGCCACCCAGGTGCCCCCATCTTAACCATTTTTGAGTGTACAGTATTGTAGTATTAAATATATTATTGTGCAGCAGATCTCTAGAACTTTTTCATCTCGCACAACTGAAACTCTATACCCACTGAACAATTCTCCATTTCCTCTCCCTCCTCGCCCTGGGTAACCACATTCCACTTCCTGTTTCTATGAGTTTGATTTTAGATACCCTTATATATGTGGAATCAAACAGTATTTCTCTTCTAGTGACTGGCTTATTTCACTTAGCATCATGTCTTCAAGGTTCATCCATGGTGAAGCATGTGACAGGATTTCCTTTTTTATGGCTGTATAATATTGCATTGTATGTATCTACCACCTTTTTTTTAATCCATTCATCTCTCAGTAGACGTTTGGGTTGTTTCTACCTCTTGACTGTTGTGAAGAGTGCTGCCATGAATATGCGTGTGCAAATTATACTTCTTTCTTTTTTTTTTTTAAAGATCTTATTTATTTATTTGAGAGAGCGAGAATGAGAGTGAGAGAGAGCACATGAGAGGGAAGAGGGTCAGAGGGAGAAGCAGACTCCCCGCTGAGCAGGGAGCCTGATGTGGGACTCGATCCCGGGACTCCAGGACCATGACCTGAGCCGAAGGCAGTCGCTTAACCAACTGAGCCACCCAGGCGCCCCTATACTTCTTTCTTAAAGTGGAATTATTGCTAGGGATCTTAGAAGTCATCTGGTCCAACTCAGTTATTTTGCCCATGAGGAAATTAAGGCTTCAGAATGGTCACACTGCATGTCTATGCCTGAGCTGGTATGGAAGCAGGTCTTCAAATTCCCAGTTTAATTTTCTCTCCACTACATCACTGTCTTGACCAGGACCAAGATTTAGTACTGGCAGTGCTAGGGGGGGCCATTAATGCCGTATTTCTATTAAACCACCCAGGAGGGTCATCATATTTTTTAATGCAAGTGCTTTAATACCAACACTGAACCTGTGATCGTTTCTGACCATCATTGCCGGTGTATAACCAGAATTTCTATTCCTTAAATTTACAGGGTTTTTGCACATATCCCTTTTGAATTTCATCATTGTTGAGAACAGTACATTTCTCAAATTTGTCACTCTGTTTTTGTTCTACAAGTATTTGCTAACTTAGAAACTCTGTCTTGTTGCCATATTGTGTAATAAATTCTAGCTACTACACTGTCCTATACAGTAGCCACTACCCTTGGGTGGCTATTTAAATTTAAATTAAATAAAACTAAAAATTCAGCTCCTCAGTCACACTAGCCACATTGACAGCAATGCAGTGTTTCCCAAACTTAGCAGTGAATTCTCTCTCTGCAGAACATCTTCTAGGACTTTGCTTCCGTGGAACGACTTCTGGGAAACACTGTCCTGTGCTATATTTATATAATTTGTTTAGAATCTTTGATTTCTCCCTGCACAGTCAGGCACAGGGCAGGACAGATGTTTTTGCTATTGCAGGAATGTAATTTCATATAATTGGCAAATTTGCACACCATCAGATGATTTCTGTTGCAATTTGGTTGATTATTTGATTTGTTCAATCATTTTTAGAAATGTTCGAGTCAACCAATATAAAATGACTATGGTTTCCTTTTTGCTTGTTTCAAACATGGCTGCCATACTGACACTTCTCCAGTCACTGTGCACCTTCCTCACAGTTAGCAAAGACTCAAATAGAATTCCACACCTCAGTTCATTGTCAAATGCTAATATGTCCATTGTGGGGGTCCACAAAAAAATTGATTTTTTTATTAGAATTTTTATTGTGGAATAGTTGTAGATTCGGAGTAAAGTTGCAAAGATGGTACAGAGTTTCCATGTGTATATCACACCCAGTTTCCCCCTACTGTTAACATCTTATATTAATAGGGTAACATTCATCACAACTAATGAACCAATATTGATACATTGCTATTAACTAATGTCTTGTCTTTATTAGAATTTTCTTCGTTTTTACCTGATGTTCTTCTTCTGTTCCAGGATCCCATCTAGGATATCATAATGTATTTAGGCATTATATCTCTTCTTTAAGTTCATCTGGGCTGTGGCAGCTTCCTAGACTTTCTTCCTTTTTGATGACCTTGACAGTTTAGAGGAAAACTGGTTGGGTATTTTGCAGAATGTCCTTCAATATGGGTTTGCCTAATGTCTTCTCATGATTAGACTGGACTTACGGGTTTTGGAAAGGAAAACCACAGAGATAAAGTGCTATTCTCACCTATTCGTTTCAAGAGTAACTCCTATCAATGTGACTTATCACTGATGATGTTCTGGGATTGATTTTTATGCCTCCAATTCATGTAGCCCTCTCCAGACAGTTCCTTCTGAATTCTGGAGCGACTTTCCATTTTTCCACCACAAATTGCTTTGTGTGTTTATCTTTCTAGTGACTATTTTTTAACATGATGAATGCATCTCTTATAAGCCCAATGTTTGGACAAGTTGAATAGCTGCTAAAGAAAATAGTTGTCTACCTTAAACAATTATGCAGTTGATATAGATTCTATAATCTTAAGAGTCTGAGAGTCTCTGTGTGGGAGGAGCTGTTTTTATCTACGCTGAGCCCCTTGATGAGGGCCTACAGCTACTTCTTAGTTGCCATATGTGCTAAACACTCCTTAAAAATGTATACAATCGTATTTCAGACAAAGCCATGCTGAGATTAAAAGAGTTATCTGAATTTTCTTTACTAAAAAAATCAACATAAAATGCTGACTCCAGGCCTGTGTATGAGTGAGACTTGCTTCCTGGGAAATGTTGAGTAGCAATTCTCAAAGTTGGCTACCCATCAGTTGTAATCAGTTGGGATTTTTTATAATCCTGATGCTGGGCCCCACTGTCAGAGATTTCCATTTAATTGTTCCAACATGTGGCCTGGGCATCTCCAAACCAATCAGATCAGAGGTTGAGAACCACTGTTTTAAAGGATCGGTTCACATCCTTGGCTTATATTAGAATCACCTATGGAGCTTTCACTCAGCCCTCTGGGGGAGAGGCCTAGACCACTGTGCTTTTTATTATCTCCCCAGGTGACGCAACAAATAGCCAAGATGAAGAAGCACAGATCAGGAGCCCCCCTAGTGTCTTTAGTCTCTCTTCGTCTTCTGTTGGGGAAATTATTTTTGGTTATTTTGCCAGTTCTTCTATTCTCAAAAGCTTGGGATTAACATGACTTCCTATCTTCTGGACAAGAACACCAGGCACAAAATGTTATACTTTGAGTCTATGCCAGAGTCAGGACAACAACCCACTTCTCCTTAGCAGTTTTTTAGTTAGTCAAACTGTGTCTCAAATTTGGTTAAAAATAAAAACATTCCTCTTACCCTTCTCAAGCCAGCCAAATGAGAAAGGCACAAGGAATCCTTGTCCCCCTTAATACAAAAGGCTGCAATTCCCAAACCAATTGAATGAATGCAGAATTGTGTACAGGTCAATTGTATCACTGAAATTAAGGATGGAACAGGTCCAGGTGTCTATATACTGCCATCCCTCACGTGCGTGGTTTTGTGGCATACCAGGAGGCCTTTATTCGTTGCCTGCTGTAATTTATCATTTTCTAGAAGATGGAATATGAATTCTCCCATACTAGAGCGCACTGTCAAGGGCTTTCTCTGCTTTACCGGTAAATGAAAGATAAAATGAAGACCCCTCCACACACACACACACCTACCGCTGTATGTTTTTCTGCCTTGACGCAAATGTGAATAAGAATGTCCCTAGGCAAGATCTCATGGGACACTGTCCTGTTTCAGCTTTGCATTTGTCAAACTATTAAGCCAGATTTTTCCCTGTCATAATTTCATCTGATTATTTTTAATTAAAACTCCACACGTGGTAATTCCTCTCTTGCTGCAGTATTTACAAGTTTCAAATATTTGTAGACTGTTATCAGACAGCTCCCCATCAGGTATTCCTTAGCACGACTGTGCAGATTTAGTTGCTCTAATCATCTTTCCGAGGTTAGGCTTTCTAGGCCATCATCACTTTTTGGTCTTACTGGTGGTCATTTTCTTCCCTGTCCTTCTGTGGCTTCACTCTTACCATGCTCCTTCCTCTGTTGGTGACACTGTCCCGTTCACTGCTTTGGTTAATTTCATGAGCGTGTTGCTTTTTTCTTTTTTTAAGATTTTATTTATTGATTTTGAGAGAGAAAGAATACATGAGTGGGGAGAGGGACCGAGGGAGAGGGAGAGAGAGAATCTCAAGCAGACTTCACGCTGAGCATGGAGCCTGACGCAGGGCTCGATCCCACAACTGTGAGATCATGACCAGAGCTGAAATCAAGAGTTGGATGTTTAACCAACTGACCCACCAGGTGCCCCTCATGATCATGCTTTTTACTGAGAAAATTAAATTACCACTGGTCTTAGCATCTCCTTCATGAGTTTCCTGCCCACTGTCCAACTCTGAATTTATTTTGATCTTACTTAATTGACGCTACTTGTACTTTTGTATGAGATTTTATCACTTTTTAAAATAATGTCCAAGTATGTTCCCATGTTGTACCCAGTTTCACAACTAATCATATGTTTTGTAGGAGTAAAAAACACCAAATGATAATCTTATGACAATTCCATTTTGTTCATTTTCAGTCTTAATTGTACTCTGTTATTTATAAACTGATTGAAATTAATCTTAAGAAGGAATTGGCGTGGAAAGTCCCTGTGCTCAGGGTATTCACCTGATTCCTAGGACTCTCTTGAAACCTTGTTGTTACTAACAGTAGAGATGCTGGTGGTTCTCTCGTTTTATAAGGAAGACTATCTGGACCGCTCTAACTCTTTCTCCATACTGGTGCATTATGCACTATTATTGCTGATTATCATCCCAGCTTCAGGCTGTCCCGTGTTGCTTTGCTTTTAGTACATTTTAAATACTGATACACAATGGTTACTTCTCTTCTTAAACATTTCTATTCTGTTTTTTCCCTTTCCTCTCATTGAGTGCCCTCACATGGCTCCTAAATCAGGGTCATTTTTGCCTCTCCCTGAATATCTATGATGCTCTTTTAATCCACAGACTCTCTCCCATACTTTTCCTGGTCTAGGAGGCAGGCATACAGCACCTATGTGACTTTGCAGTCAGATCCACTTGGAGACACGTGAAGCAAGTTACTATGTTACCATAGGGAAATTATTTAGCCTTTCCGAATAGCCTTCTCTAAATAGGTCTCTTTACCTGTTAAATAGAAACAGTGATACAAACTTATCAGGTTCCTGTAACCATTAAGAGGGACAATGAACTTGGGAGTTGTTAGCAGTGTGTGCTGCACAGCACAGGGACTCAGGATGGGGCTCCCGGGGTTCCTACTCTCAGCCGTCTCACTAGAGCTCGCTCTCATTGCTCTCCTCCCTTAGTGCTGGGTCTTGACCTTCCTCCCACCCCTTTGGGCTTCTCTTTGATCGCAAGTCCTGTGGTTGCTTTTCAAACTCTAACATCTGTGCTCCTGAATCATTTCTAGTAAATCATGGCTCTCACTGCACAGAGTTCCCCAGTGTTTCAGAGGTCACGGGAATGTGTCTGAGAATGGACCTGCATCTGAGAGTCAGCTCTGTGTACAAGTGCCCATCTGAGAAGCCAAAGTTGAATCGCCAAAAGATACCCTTTTTTTCTTCAAAACTATAAAAAGAGGGCTCAGTTATTATTTAAAGACAGAATCGAAAACAATTCCCTTCCTGTCAGTCAGCTGGTCATCTGTAGAGTTCATTGTCCTGTCCTGAGGACTGATTAGAAAGCAGTACACAACCTCCCTCAGCAAAGAGGTGACTATCAATTGTGAAGCTACAGAAGCCTAGTGCTGTGGGCATTTCAACATAGTTATGGAGCTCTAAGTACCTGTCCATAAAGAATTATGTGGCTGTTCCTCTGAAAACGCCAACGTTTTTATCCATAAGGGAAATATTTTATTAAAATATGGTAATATCATGGATACTTAAGTATGGTGGCTGGGAGCGTCCAGCTGAACAATTATATCTGCAAACAAAACTATAACAAGGCAACAGGAAGAAGAAATAAAACTGAAAATCTTTGGTTAAGTGTGGAGGCCAGAAGAGGTTGGAAAACAAGAGAGGGCTCTTAAATGGCATGCTGAGGAGTCAGACTGAGTAAAATAGTGCAGATGCGGGATTACCTGAGCCGACACCAAGCTGAGGTGAGGAGGAGTAGCTATTTAGGGCAGTAGGAGTTGAGCAAAAAAATCTCAGGGGACTGATTTGGCTGCCAAATAACAGAAGCCTCTTAGAGTGAGAATAGAGTGAAAGATTGTACCTGAAGGCATGGATTGTACTATTAAATCTAAGCTCTTATCTAGAGAAGCCCTGAGGTAGTTGGGTGCTTTAAAACTTGAGATAAGCCCGCTAACCATGACTTAGTGAACTCCTCACTAGAAAAAGAGTGTGTCTTTTAATTTCTTCACCCATGAAACTAAGTTTAGGGATGCCACAAAGCACAGTGGGTAGGAGAGACGAATCCTGATGGGGAAAAAACAAAGAGGATAGAGGGCTGGCCCAGATTTAATGGAAGAAATTACCATCTGTGGAGACTGAGTTTAGAAAAATGCTCTAAATGTAAACTGGATATGCTTTTTCAGACAGCTTACTTATTAATCAGTAGTGCATAAGGACCCTTTCCAGACTTCCAGCCCCAGTCAAGTGTAGCAGCTGGGCACTGTGTGCGAATCATGTGTGCACACAACAGTCCCACAGGGGCGTCACCATGACCATAGCGGACTCAGTGTTTAGATTGCATTTCCGTATTTTCAAGTTCCTTTGTAATCATTCATTCTTAATCCCTTATCCCTGCCTCAGGCTAGTTGACAGGCCAGCCTTCATTCTCTCAGTCTTACAAAGCATGATCATGAAACAGAAATATGACCTTTGCCCAAGGTCAAAATGCGGCGTTGACAAAATCTAGACTAAAACCTGACTGATTGTCAGAGCGCAGACCACAGTGTCTAGAAAAACAACATAATCACCTGTTACTGGTGTGCCTCTGTTTCCCCCCGGGGGTAATGCGCTTCTTCAGCTGTCTCCCAAAATTACAGCAAGATAAATGTGATGCTGCATCCCTGGCATGAATGGCCTTGAGTGAGCTTTAAAAGGGGGTATGGGTCAGAGCGCCTGGGTGGCTCAGTCGTGTGAGCATCCGACTTGATCTCATCTCAGGTCTTGATCTCAGGGTTGTGAGTTCAAGCCCCACACTGGGCTCCACGGTGGGTGTAGAGCCTACTTAAATTAAAAAAATAGTAATAATAAAAGGGGACATGGAGGTAAGTGATCTTGACATTCCACCCATTTTAAGAAGCTGAAGCTTAAAAGCTGTACCGCCTCCCCTCCCCCATCCACAACGAGGATCTATTTTGGAACCAAATTTTTGTAGTCATGTATTTATGGAAAAGTTTTTTTACTTTATTGTCCTAAATTCAATACCATAAATGTGTATCTGGTATTATAAATCATACAATAAAAATGTAAAGGCCCTCCTCCTTCATAGGAGATATAGGTACATATCAGGTATAGGTTTCCAAGGCCACAGTGTTGTTTACTAACAGCAGTTAATTCTGTGTACTAACATCTTTGAGCACTGGTCATTGAATCCTGGATGGATTTGACTGGAGTCCTTAACTAACGACTTAATCCAATTTTTATGAAGGGAAGAATAATGAGGACTTTTCTGTACAACTGATGAAAAACCTAAGCGTCTTTCTAGAAACTAAGAATATCTGATCAGATTCTTCAAGGAAGCAAAAATCCTGTAAATGTCAGAAAGATGTCACATGCTGGAAAACCCCTTTGGTCAAATTCATCTAAAGAAGGTACTATTTGTAGGTGACTTTTCCGCAAGTCTGTCAAAAGCTTCTTGCTACAGATAAAAATTCAATAACCTTTCTCTGTGGATGGGCCACAATTATCACTCATTTAAAAACAGTCCCTCTAATAGAGTATTTTATCATGCTGGACAGTCTCTGCATTGTTCATTATTTAGTGTTTGCTAAGCTGATGGCACTTCCCAGCACTTTTCTTATCTCTACTTCTTCAGAATTGGATTTTACATTTCCGAACCAGTCAGATATGACAAGTCATTTTCTTCCCTCTTGTCTTTTAAGAAACGCAAACTTCATTTCTTTTCTTTTTCTTTTTTTTTTTTTGACAATCACCACTTAAAGATTAAAGTTATTGGAAATGTCTGTATTAAATGGCATTGGGATGTGTCGTGGAGGACTACTGCATTTTAATTGCAATTGAGGGTTTCCTCTTTTTTATTCTTTTTATTTTCCAATATGTGTGTATTCTGTATCTCTTTGGAGCCTCATTCTTCTAAAACACACAGCGTAGGGCGAAGATGAGGTATTATGAAGCCTGATGTTATTGGAAGACAAGCCAAGGTATTATCAGAATTATTATATTATAGAACCCCAGTAAAGGTGGTGATAAGCTACGTAAGTGAGTCTCTGTATATAAAGATTGTCTTTATGTGAGAAACTTCCTGAAAGGAAAATGATAAAGTCATTAGCCTAGTACCTGGGGAGAAATGCAAATTCAAACAATATCACTTTCTCTATATAGCTCATTATTGAGAATCTTAACGTTATAAGTCTGAAAAAAATTAATTCTCTGTGATTCTTAGTGAAGTATTTTTAAAAGAAGCATATACTTTCTGTAAGCTTCGGAACTGATCCGTAACATACAGTTTTAGGTGTTTACCTTTTACTCCAGGTTCTGTGTTGGACACTGTCATGTAATAGGGCTATTTTCTAATTAAACTAAGCAGCTTCTCTTTATAGTGAGGAATCTCTGGGAGATTGAGGTGAGGCAGGCTGAACAAAGGATCAGAATAAAGTGGTCACGTGACTTCTTCCTTCATTGGAAATGCTGTGGGTCTAGTGAGGACCTGTCCGTTTCTTCCAAGAGAGTGTCTTACACAATTTTTAGGGCAATATAGAACTTCACTCAAGAACTGTGATGACGAGACTTTGACTTTTTACAGTACAGCCTTTTAAAGAGTGACATCAGGATACTGCAAAAGCGCAGAGAGAAATTCTTACCAAAATATTAATTTTAAGATTTATGTATTATTATTGTAAGCACCAAGACAGAAACAGCATCAGAGTCTCTCTTCATACAGGAATTATGAAGGCCATCCTTTAGGGTCAGCTTTATGAAGAAAAATATTTGCTCAAACTTTACTCAGAGAGAGGAGATGTTCAGAACTTCTGTCATGCCTGCTTCTAAAAGAGGGAGCATGAGGAAAACTCCTTCTTGTTATTTGTTTAAAGGTACCACAGCCCAATTACCACATTTCTCCAGCCAGCAGCCTTGGGGCTTTTCACAGAAATCTTGGAAGTGTGCTAGAGAAACGCCCCCACAAAAGACTGTTGCATATGCTGCTATATCTGCCTCGCTCCGGGAAGCAGAGCATGGGTCACTGACGGACAGATGGCTGCCACACGCACCACCAGTGGCCGGAAACTCTGCCTACAAACAAGTGGGAGCGGTGCTTCTCTTCAACACTGTACCCAGATTTTCTCTTCTCTTGACCCAGCCCTACCCATGGAGTTTTGAGGCAAGACCTACATCTAGTGTTATGCTTCTGCCTTACCCCTGTTCCTCAGCACCAGCATAACTCAACAGACAAGCATGAGCTTGGCCTTAGACAGGCATGTTTAATATCATCCATGGGATTATCTGTATTATCAGTTTCTCATAGGATCGAGTCAACTCATGTATGCACAACACCTGACACAGTGCCTAGCAAACCGTGATCTCTCGATCAGTGGTAGGGTTTTTTCCATCTGCTTCTTCTCTTTAAAGCTTGTTTCTCCATTCTTAGTCATCCTGAAGATATGTTATTTCTGACTCTTCCATTTTGCTGCCAATATTTGCCCATAGTGCTACTCAGTGTGGAATGCCCAGGTCTGTGTCCAGTTGTTTACCCCCTTCTCCTATCCTACCTGTTGTTAACTGGGCCAGTCTGCCTGAATTTAATTTCACTGTCAAGGGATCTTTGGTGCATTGCATTTTTTTTTTAAGATTTTATTTTTTATTGATTAGAGAGAGTGAGAGAGAGAGCGCAGATGGGGTAGGGTCAGAGGGAGGAGCAGACTCCCTGCTGAGCAGGGAGCCCAATGCGGGACTCGATCCCAGGACCCCAGTATCATGACCTGAGCCGAAGGCAGTCGCTTAACCAACTGAGCCATCCAGGCGCCCAAGGTGCATTGCATTTTGAAATTAGACTTTGAGCCCTTATACTTCACAGCCTCCCAAAAGCCCTGTGGCCATGGAACTCAGGCATAGGGTAAAGGGGTATTTATTCAGGGTCACAGCGAGCAAAACTTCAGGTTAAACCTCAGCTCTCAATACGTGACTTTATCTGTAAACGTGCACTTGAGTGTATCAGGGGACATAGAAATGAAGAAGCTCCTGCATGGTGGTTTTAGTAAAAACAGTGACAAAATGACAGGCCATCCAAGCCCAGAGGCCTTTGGGCATCAAGGGCTCCTGTCTGTGTTCAACTGCATTCTCTTTCACATTAGGAATTATAACATGTCTCATTGAGTTGATTGTGCATATGAATTTTTTTTCAGTTAGATGTCTTATAAACTTTTATTTTTTAAAAGCAGAATAACTGTAAACTATTAAATGTCTGAGTAGCCCTGTATATCCCTAGGGTGGCCTATAGGATACCAACACTGCATTAATGCCATATAGAGAGGAATTTTAAAAATAAATAGCTGTATGCATTAATTTAAAACATCTACCATAACTTTAAAGTACTCAGTTTTTTTAAAATTTTTTTTAATTTTATTTTATTTTGTTATGTTAACCACCATACATTACATCATTAGTTTTTGATGTAGTGTTCCATGATTCATTGTTTGTGCATAACACCCAGTGCTCCATTCAATATGTGCCCTCTTTAATACCCATCACCAGGCTAACCCATCCCCCCACCCCCCTCCCCTCTAGAACCCTCAGTTTGTTTCTCAGAGTCCATTGTCTCTCATGGTTCATCTCCCCCTCCGATTTCCCCCTCTTCATTTTTCCCTTCCTACTACCTTTTTTTTTTTTAACATATGTCTTATTTGTTTCAGAGGTATAGGTCTGTGATTCATCAGTCTTACACATTCACAGCGCTCACCATAGCACATACCCTCCCCAGTGTCTATCACCCAGCCACCCCATCCCTCCCACCCCCCACCACTCCAGCAACCCTCAGTTTGTTTCCTGAGATTAAGAATTCCTCATATCAGTGAGGTCATATGATACATGTCTTTCTCAATTGACTTACTTTGCTTAGCATAATACCCTCTAGTTCCACCCACATCATTGCAAATGGCAAGATTTCATTCCTTTTGATGGCTGCATAATATTCCATTGTGTATATATACCACATCTTCTTTATCCACTCATCTGTCGTTGGACATGTTGGCTCTCTACATAGTTTGGCTATTGTGGACATTGCTGCTATAAACATTGGGGTGAACGTACCCCTTCGGATCACTATATTTGTATCTTTGGGGTAAATACCCAGTAGTGCAATTGCTAGGTTGTAGGGTAGCTCTATTTTCAACTTTTTGAGGAACCTGCACACTGTTTCCCAGAGTGGCTGCACCAGCTTGCATTCCCACCAACAGTGTAGGAGGGTTCCCCTTTCTCCGCATCCTCGCCAACATCTGTCGTTTCCTGACTTGTTAATTTTAGCCATTCTGACTGGTGTGAAGTGGTATCTCATTGAGGTTTTGATTTGGATTTCCGTGATGCCGAGCGATGTTGAGCACTTTTTCATGTGTCTGTTGGCCATTTGGATGTCTTCTTTGGAAAAGTGTCTGTTCATGTCTTCTGCCCATTTCTTGATTGGATTATTTGTTCTTTGGGTGTTGAGTTTGATAAGTTCTTTATAGATTTTGGATACTAGCCCTTTATCTGATATGTCATTTGCAAATATCTTCTCCCATCCTGTCTGTTGTCTTTTGGTTTTGTGGACTGTTTCCTTTGCTGTGCAAAAGCTTTTTATCTTGACGAAGTCCCAATAGTTCATTTTTGCCCTTGCTTCCCTTGCCTTTGGCAATGTTTCTAGGAAGAAGTTGCTGCGGCTGAGGTCGAAGAGGTTGCTGCCTGTGTTCTCCTCTAGGATTTTGATGGACTCCTGTCTCACATTGAGGCCTTTCATCCATTTTGAGTCTATTTTTGTGTGTGGTGTAAGGAAATGGTCCAGTTTCATCTTCTGCATGTGGCTGTCCAATTTTCCCAACACCATTTGTTGAAGAGACTGTCTTTTTTCCACTGGACATTCCTTCCTGCTTTGTTGAAGATGAGTTGACCATAGAGTTGAGGGTCCATTCCTGGGCTCTCTATTCTGTTCCATTGATCTGTGTCTGTTTTTGTGCCAGTACCATTCTGTCTTGATGATGACAGCTTTGTAATATAGCTGGAAGTCCGGAATTGTGATGCCACCAGCTTTGCTTTTCTTTTTCAACATTCCTCTGGCTATTTG
Source organism: Zalophus californianus (assembly GCF_009762305.2). Lineage (NCBI taxonomy): Eukaryota > Metazoa > Chordata > Mammalia > Carnivora > Otariidae > Zalophus > Zalophus californianus. The sequence continues at coordinate 87,427,800 of NC_045606.1, forward strand.
GGGTCTTTCCTGGTTCCATACACATTTTAGGATTATTTGTTCCATTTCTTTGAAAAAAGTGGATGGTATTTTGATAGGGATTGCATTAAATGTGTAGATTGCTCTAGGTAGCATTGACATCTTCACAATACTTGTTCTTCCAATCCAAGAGCATGGAACGTTTTTCCATTTCTTTGTGTCTTCCTCAATTTCTTTCATGAGTATTCTGTAGTTTTCTGAGTACAGATTCTTTGCCTCTTTGGTTAGATGTATTTCTAGGTATCTTATGGTTTTGGGTGCAGTTGTAAATGGGATCGACTCCTTAATTTCTCTTTCTTCTGCCTTGTTGTTGGTGTATAGGAATGCAACTGATTTCTGTGCATTGATTTTATATCCTGCCACTTTACTGAATTCCTGTGTAAGTTCTAGCAGTTTTGGGGTGGAGTCTTTTGGGTTTTCCACATAAAGTATCGTATCATCTGCAAACAGTGAGAGTTTGACTTCTTCTTTGCCGATTGGGATGCCTTTGATTTCTTTTTGTTGTCTGATTGCTGTGGCTAGGACTTCTAGTACTATGTTGAATAGCAGTGGTGAGAGTGGACATCCCTGCCGAGTTCCTGACCTTAGGGGGAAAACTCTCAGTTTTTCCCCACTGAGAATGATATTCGCTGTGGGTTTTTCATAGATGGATTTTATGATATTGAGGTATGTACCCTGTATCCCTACACTCTGAATAGTCTTAATCAAGAAAGGACGTTGTACTTTGTCAAATGCTTTTTCTGCATCTATTGAGCAGATCATGTGGTTCTTGTTCTTTTTTTTTTATTAATGTATCACATTGATTGATTTGCGGATGTTGAGCCAACCTTGCAGCCCAGGAATAAATCTCACTTGGTTGTGGTGAATAATCCTTTTATGTACTGTTGGATCCTATTGGCTAGTATTTTGGTGAGAATTTTTGCATCCATGTTCATCAGGGATATTGGTCTGTAATTCTCCTTTTTGGTGGGGTCTTTGTCTGATTTGGGGATCAAGGTTATGCTGGCCTCATAAAATGAGTTTGGAGGTTTTCCTTCCATTTCTATTTTTTGGAACAGTTTCAGAAGAATAGGTATTAATTCTTCTTTAAATGTTTGGTAGAATTCCCCTGGGAAGCCATCTGGCCCTGGGCTCTTGTTTGTTGAGAGATTTTGATTACTGCTTCAGTTTCCTTAGTGGTTATGGGTCTGTTCAGTTTTCTGTTTCTTCCTGGTTCAGTTTTGGTAGTTGATACATCTCTAGGAATGCATTAGTTTCTTCGAGATTATCTAATTTGCTGGCATATAGTCGCTCATAATGTGTTCTTATAATTGTTTGTATTTCTTTGGTGTTGGTTGTGATCTCTCCTCTTTCATTTATGATTTTATTTATTTGGGTCCTTTCTCTTTTCTTTATGATAAGTCTGGCCAGGGGTTTATCAATCTTATTAATTCTTTCAAAGAACCAGCTCCTAGTTTCGTTGATCTGTTCTGTTCTTTTCGTTTCTATTTCATTGATTAAAGTACTCAGTTTTTTAAACTATAATCTTCAGTCTTCAATAAAATCCTGATGGCAAAGTATAACTTTAGTCTCAGAAACGTATAATGTACTATATGCTGGCTAACTGAACATAATAAAAAAAGAAAGAAAGAAAATAAAAGACTGTAAAGAGTTCAAGCCATTCCAGTCTTTTGATTAGGAAGGTAAGATTCTTTAGTGCTAATATGGTATTTTCTGCGTCCACTATTTGGTTAATGGATTATTCCCTGATTTTCTTTGTATACGAGTCTTTTACCAAGGATCACTACAGTTTCACATACACCATGAAACAACAAAAAGGCTTCATTATCACAGAGCTTCTTCTAGTTTTAGCAGAGCCATTTGAAACATCTAAATGGTTGAAAAATGCATCCCAGTAATATACTGAGAAATCAGAATAGTGAAAATAACTATTTAGCTTGAATTCATTAGGGGTCAATTACCCATGTTGCAATTCACTTGATTTCCTACTTTCCACACTGAATTAGTTATGTGAATTAGTTAACAACCCAGCCACCACTGCCAAATCAGCTCGCACTAAGACTGCTTTCCCTCATCAACTGCTCCACATCGGCTCGTATTATAAACCAAAGCAGCAGGTAGAAACCACGGCCAACCTGGGTGAGCCACACAGGGCCCAGTGAGTTCTTTGTGCTGATACAGACGTTGACAAGGCCGGTATAATTATCAGTATCAATAATAGAACCCGTTCAGCCATAGCTCCTTGAACATAGCAGGTACTCAGTAAATATTTCACCAAATTAAATTAAATTAACAAAGTGCTTGCCCTGAGATCCTGAAATCTGCTACCTTTCTATTGCTGAACTGCCTGGTAAATCTGTGTCTACATGAGCCAGCCCTTTTTCTTATATCTGCGGGTACTCCCATTCCCTTTCTTCCTTCCTCTCCTTTCAAGCACTGATAGTAGTAGTTATCTTACAGAGCATAGGAAGGTTCCTTTCAAGTCTTTTTATCTCCATTAAGAATTTCTCCTAAGATTAAACAGTACAGTTACCTTTGGATTTTCACGTATTTTTAGACTCTAATGTCCTTAATTCAAGCAAGGTATTTAATTACATACCTATTTTTATCCCTTGCTAAATGTGAATTTTACTTACTGAAAATGTTCCTTCTGACCTTCTACTTTGACTGGTCTTTCCTTTCCTTAATCTTTCCTTCAGTACCTGTTTTGGCACAAATATTCGCTCACCAACTGATGCATGTGTTGTGATCCAGAAGTTCTTTTTAAAAACTCTGAATGCATTTCCCCCATAGAAACATTGTTATTTCTGGTTACGGCATATGCGACATGATTTTCAATTTCTGTGAGTTTCAATTATCTCATCTCTAAATTAGGTATAATAATAATGCCTATTTTTGATAGTTGCTATGAAGATCTGCTGATTTTACTTCCTAAATATTTCGACATCTGTCATTTCTTCTTCATCCGTACTGCCACTGCCCTAATTGACACCTCCATTGTTTCTCACCCGAATCCTCTCAGTAGCCTGCTTCCATTCTTCTCCTCCTGTGATACAACTGCTGTACCAAAGTGATCTGTCTAAAGGCAAATCTGACCATAGAGCTTGCTACAGTGGCTTCTCGTCATCCTGTGGGCAAGGTCCAAGATCCTTAACATGACCTAGAATGTTCTTCACAATCTGTATCTCTGCTTTTATGAACACCAAACTGCCCTTAATTTTCCTGTAATGTCATGCCATTTCTCAGTCCCTTATCTTTATTCAAGCTGTCTCCTCTGAACTTAATGCCCATTCTCCTGCCTTTTCCCATTCTCCTTCACCCATTCCTCCTTTAAAATTCGGCTTAAGCATCACCACTTCCACAAACTTTTGTGGGCCCTTTCAGACTGACTTAAGTAACCTTCATCTGAGCTCTGTCATACCCAAGAGCTATCTCTAGCATTTTGCACACTTATTGTGCTATTTATCTGTTTCTATATCTACCTTGCCAACCAGACTTTGAAAGTATGGACTTTGACAGTATGGACTTGGTTTCTTTCCTGTTTATACTAACTAATATGGTACCAGTACATAGAAGGGGCTGAAAAAAAAATGTGGATTGTTTCAATTAACGTAAATGGACAAAAAAAAAAATCGACCTTAACCTTCATTAATACTATTATTTCTGGTGGGGTAGTATATATTTCTATCTGGATGACTCCAAGAACACAGTCCCCTATGCAGCAGTCTCAGAGAGAACTTCCTCCCCACCTGCTACCCCTACAATCCCAATAACTCCCTAGTTTTTATTTCTAACATTTACTTACCATGAGAGTACATCTAAAATAATACGATATGGACTATAGTTAATGCTGTAATATAAACAAGAATAGCCTCTCTCACTAGGGCAATATTGTGGCATCGACCCAGTAAACATTTGTGAAAGCCAATGAAAAAAACCTGTCTGGAGTTGGGCTAAAGGAGAAGCTATAGGCCAAGTCAAAATCCTCCTCAGAAAACAAGTCTAGGTTTACTCCAGTAGACTAATAAATTGTTGATTTAGGCCCCCCAGTTTTTTTTGCCGTAGAGCAGTGATTTCCAGACAGTTTGGAGGGGTCCTGAGCAAGCAGAGTTCTAGGCTTTCCACCTTCTGCTCTAACCAGAGCACCTTCTAAACTTGATGCTGTAACTGGAGATCAGTGTTGAACTCAACTCATAGACATAACTATGAATCGTTCATGTCCACAGAGTCAGAGGCTATGAAGAATCAATAAAAGCTGCCACCTCTATCTTTTATGTTGTTCCTAGCAGATTTCTTCTCAAGACATTGAGGTAGGAAGGATAACAGTGATAATTGTGATGCTCCCATCTTACATAAAATATCGCTTTGATACACCCAGGCATGCAGTTTGCCAAGGAAGACACTGGCATAGAATTTTAAAATTTAGGAGGGATGTTTAGCAAATTTGATGGATCTGTAGATTGGGGGAAGTGGAAGAAGGCCATTCTGAGTAAAATACACTCCAGGTCCAACCACATGGCAATAGAATGATAAAGTTAATAATTGTCACTTAGTATGAACTTTAAATAATTGTGAAAAAAAAAAAAGGTGATGGATGAGCATACACATTTATCTGTCCTTCTTCCATTGTTCTACTGAAACAAAGCAAAGGGGAATTTTAAAGGTATAAGTCCACAGGAACAAAGACAACAGGAGAAGAGAAAATCCAAGAAAGCTAATTTCTGAACCAGTAGTGAGTACACCAAGAAGTTATACAACTTAACGTTAAAAAAAAAAAAAAAATGGTGTAGCTAACTACCTCTGAAAGAAGGAATGAAGATGGGGCTGAAAACAGGAAGACTTGCTGAAAGCTGTTTGTGAGACATTTACTCTCAGATTCTCTCCCCTCTTTCACGTAGCTGTGGCATTGCTCCTATCGAATCATAACAGAGCACTGGAGGTTTGTTTTCTAAAAATGGTAAAATAGAGATTCCTTGGACTGCAGGACATAAGTCATAGTTGAATGTGGGGCTACCATCTTGAAATTAGGGCAGCTAATTCACAGTTCCCATAAATGACTGTTGAGACCTGCCGCCTTTCCCCGATTGGCTAGCAGCCGGGTATACAACTTCAGAGAAGAGACTGGAAAGTCTTTGAAGAATCTCAGCAGCCCAAGAGAAGAAAAACAAGAACCAAACCCAAAGACACCAACATCCATAGTTCCCCAATGAAGCAGACCAACCAGATCACCTACCACGATGACCACAGTCCACAGGCTCCAGCTCCACAGACGCAAAACTTCAATCAGTCCCACTTAAATATGATCACACAGCCAGTAACAGGAGACATTTGAGGAAACCAGATAATATGAAACACAGAGACCAAAATAAACAAAAAACATAACTCAGAGGAAACAAGGATTATCCAGGGGAAAAAAGCACTTACACCCCCCATAGTTAGTATCCCAGAAGAAGAAGGAAGAGAAGATACTGCATCTATGACAAAAGTAGTACCCTATGTGAAAGGAACATTCAAAGAACACAAAAGAACTCACAGAAATAAAAACAAGTGAAAATCATAGTCCCGAACTAGAAGAAAAGTTAGAGTTGAAGAAATACCAAAAAAAAAAAAGAAAGAAAAAAGACAACATAAAGACAAATAGAAACTAGGCAAAAATAGAAAGGACTCAAGGATCAGTCCAGTATGTCCAACAACTGAATAACAGGGCCACAGAGAGAGGAGAGAAATAAAAAGAAACATCAAAGAAAAATGAAAAAAACCTCCCAAAGGAAAAAACATTGATTTTCAAATTGGACAAGACCAGAGTCTCTTAATGGATGAAAACAGAGCTAGGTTCCTCCTACCAAAGCAGTCATCACAAAATTGCAGAACCCTCAGAATAAAGAGAAAACCCTACACTGTCCAGGGAAGAAAAGGGGGTGGGGGAGCAGTTTATAGAAAAAAATCAAGAAGCAGAAAAGCAATGACTCCTCAGAAGTAACACTGGAAGCTAGACGATAATAGAAAAATACCTTTTAGATTCTAAGAAAAACTATTTCCAACCTAGAATCTGGTACCCAACCAAACTGTCAGTTTGGTGTGAGGGAAGAACAAAAGCATTTCAGGCATATCTAAGATCTCAAAAAACATATTTTCCATTCAGCCTTCTTCAGAATCTACCAAAGTTGAAGAGTTTACATAAAGATAGGAAGGCGTGGTGAGAAGCAGCAGAGATCATTAACACAGAGAAAGAACCCCAACGTGGTAATGACAGGAGATACCAAGGAGGGCAGCTATGCAACAGGCCTAAGGAGTAACTGGCCCAGAGATGAAACATTCAGAAGGTCTCAGGAGACATCTGTTCAGGAAGATGATACTGATAGAATACCCAGTGTGTTTGGATTTATTCTCTTTGGAGAGAAGAACTTGTTTGATCAGGGACGTGTTCGGGGTTGAATGATCCCTGAGTACATAAGAAACTAAGCAAACGAATAAGTAACAAGGCCATTATTAGCACCAGAGGAAACAAGCCTGTGGTTCAAGGTGGGAAAACTAGGAAGGCATACTCCACAGCCGTAGATGTCAGGGGCACTTAGAATAACGTCAACGTGACATACGGATCTCGCCAAAGCTAAGACGCAGCAGTAGCAAGAAAGCAGTGGGAAGAGTGTGCATATGTGGAGGGAGCTAAGTCCTCATCTTGCTAGTGGGAGGGCAACAAACACCGAGAAGTGGAAAATCAAGGAGCAGCAAAGTGGACAAGTTCTTTAACTATAGAGGGCTGAGAACTGTGGAAATCAACTAAAGAGCTGAAAGTGGTTGCCTTGTGAAAAAGCTTATAAAAATGACTCTTTATGGGCATCTCTAGCTTTGATTACAATTAAAAAGTGATTATAGTAGTAGAAGTCCTCCGTGGGTCTTCACTTTTGAGTTTATGATCAATTGTAATAAATAATTTACAGTCCTGCATGAAAACGTTAGGTAGACCCAGTCAAGGAAGAACCTGTTGTCCATAAAATTCCAGTCTTCCTGACATCCAGGAACTAGAGAAAAACAGACTTTCCAAATGTCTGTTGGAATCTGGACTTCCAGTTTCTCCTGTGAAACTGAGGATGAGAGTAACTGTAGTCTGCCCTCATTCCTAGTACTGACCACCAAACCCGAATCATACCAGCATAATTTATTTGCTTGTGTTTAGATGAGATAATAAGAGCTCTCCTATCTAATATTTAATAAGATCTCAGGTGGCCTCCCTATATTCTGCCTTGCTTATGGACACACTATCTTAAGATGTTTTCTGGTTTCGTAGGGCTATCAGACTGCTACAACCAACAGGATGCCTAACAGAGAGTAGACACAACTGGATTCTGTTTCTCAGCTACTTACAAAAGAAATAGTAGAGCCCTGATAATTTACTAAGTTTTACATATAATGAAATATTAAAGCCTTTATATTATATGTGCATGCATAAATAAATATACATGAGAAAAACTGGTAAAATAACTCAAGTGTGTTTAATATTTGGAGCTACAACATTATACCCCCGTAAGTAATAATATAAGCAATTCACTATTAAGATATTTCCACAAGCTATCTGAGTTTTTGAGGCAGATCCTCCTAGGAGTATAATAATCACACCAGAAGATTTAACTTGCCTTAAATTTCTACCAACAGATTAAGTAGAAAGTCAGATATTATGCTGTTAACAATATTCTGGCCATTAACAGACAAATGTTTACAGATATATGATCAGAACTTGGAACCTGCTTCTTTATGATAAAAAACATAAAGCTATTAGGAAAACATTTCACTCTCTTATAAGGTAACAGAACTTCCAAGATTGACAGGACCTTAGTCAACTAGGCAGCTCCAATGATGAACACTGCCATTTACTGAGAACTTAACTATGCACATGGCACTATACCGGGAGTTTTAGAACATTCTCTCTTAATTATTATAGTGCTTTGAAGCTAAGTGTGGTTGGCAGAATGTAGCCCCCAAAAGGTGTTGACATCTAATCCCCAGAACCTGCAAGTATGTTCAGCAAAGGGGAATTAAAATTGCAACTCAGCTCAACTTGCAGTAGGGAAATTATCCTGCATAATCCATGTGGGCCCAGTGTCACTACAAGGGTCCTTAAAAGTGAAGGCAAGAGAGATGAGAGGTCGGAGTGATGCCCTGTGAGGACTCGCCCTTCCATTGCTGGCTTTAAAGATGGAGGAAAGGGCCACAACCCACAGAATGTGGACAGCCTCTAGGAGCTCACACTGACCAGGAAGTGAATTCACCCCACAGCCTCTGATGCCTCAGTTTTAGCCCAGGGAGGCCCATGTCAGACTTCTACTCTCCAGAACTCTTAAGATAATAAGTGTGTATTGTTTTAAACTACTACATCTATAGTAATTTGTCAAAGCAGCGATAGGAAACATATAATAAGTATTATCATCTCAATTTTTAGTTGACAAAAGTAAGGTTCAAAAGATGGAGCAACTTCTCTAAAATCACGCAGGAAGCAAGTGGCAAAGCCAGGACTAGAACTTAGGACGGTGTGAGTCCCAGACCTGCCTCTTCACCTGCAGTAACAACTGGCATTGGTTCTACACCAACCAGGTGGGAGGCAGTTTATGGACAGGAAAACTGCGAGGAAAACTGCGAGCCAAACGAGGTCACACAGCAGCGGGGTGCCTCAGCCAGGTCCGGAATCCACGTTCCGTCCTGCCCTCTCTAGGGGCTCTATCTTGAAGACCTTCCTTAATGTAGACTTACAGGTGAAACAGCCACAGGGAGCAGAGATACTAAATAACCATGCTAAAGAGAAAGGGAAGCATTTGCTGTCTACTTCCGGTTAGGGTGGTTCGGTTTCCTGAAACTTAACACCAACCGGAAATCATTTCTGTCACATGGATTTGTGCCGCTCCCAGGTAGCTGTCCTGTCTGTTTTTTCAGTCGTTGGGCCCATTAAGCATATCTTTCACCTTACAGGAAGTTTCTCATTAGGTGAAATGAGTTAAAAGCTTATCACCGTGGCTACACAGCTCTAGCCAGGGCAGAGATGCACTGCCCTTGACCCTGGCGTTCTCGCTGGAACAGACTCGCTGCAGAAATGATGCAAGACATTTAAAGGGCTGTGCTCTTATTTTTTGTCACTTTTATACACAGTCTAAATCTTATCACACAAACAACACTTACCATGCAAGTTAAACATTTAAATTGAAGCAAAGTTGAGTGTCACCACATGTGCTGATGCCAGAGCTATATAATTCTTCTGAGGTTTCTGGAAACATGAACCAAGCCATTTATGCTTCATAGGAACAGATTATATCATTTGAAATCCTCAAGAAAAATGCAGTCTCATATTCTGCAGATGGGTGTCATTTAATTAAAATATGTATTTCAAATGCAAAGGGCTACATTAATTCTTCACTGTGGCTGAGATTTTAATTGCACTTGAGTTAGGAAATTCTGAGTTAATGTTCCCCTGGCATCTCTCATCCAGCCTCTTAGAACAGATGTATTGTGATCTGAGGAGGATTTCAATATGTTTTCACATGCTGTCCATGTAGGGATGGCTCTGAGATGCTAGGGTGGCAGGCATTCGAAAAACAAAGAGCCAGCTCCCAGGGGAAGGCGCGCAGCAGCCTGGGACCCCAGCTAGTCACTCCCTGAAGTTGTACTCACTCTCTGTCAGCTATCACAGAATGATTGGCATGGGGCTCCTATTTTTTGTGGGGAACTGACTGCCATATTTAAAGGGCTCAGCACTTTGAAAAGCTCAGAATTTAAAAAAAAAAAAAAACCAACTCTATGAATGTCTTTGAGTTTTAGAGGACATTTTAAAGTATACTTAAGTGTTTTATAAATGCTAATTGAGCAACGAGAAAAACCATCAGCCTCACTTAAGTGCCGTTGTGGTACAATAAACTACAAAATACACTCCATAGGAGAACACAGGAATTGGGAGCTTTTAGGAACTTCTTTTCAGACTAGAGACAGTCCAGGGACGAAAGAAATGCTGGAGTTCAGGAGGGTTGTCTGACGAGTAAGGCAAGGGGTGGGGGAAAAAAGGGACAAATAATAAATGTTGTGGGCACCAAACTGTGGGATGATTACTGTCAAGGATTTGAGGGAAGGATTGATTTTATACTTAAATTATTAGAGAGGAATCCATAACACTAAAAGCATCAAAAAAGAAAGAGATGAGAACCCCCGTGAAGACAAAGAGGAGGATGAAATTGACACCAAGCAAGAAAGGTTATGTGTCCCTTCATTCATTCTGTCACCTCACTCATTCACCCTGCTCTGTGCCCAGGGTGGGGTTAGGCAAGTCAATTCAGTGGTGAACGGAAGATACAAGGCCCAGGTCATTTGGGGCCTTATAGCCTAGTGGGGCCATTATCTACATCGGACATGAATACGGACGCCCAGTCAAATCAATACAGGGGCTTCTGCTGAAGATTATGGAGAAAACAACAAAGCCATAGGTTAGATTTGAAGGGATGAATGTTAAGAATGTTAGTTTAGAAATAGCAGCATATATTTTAGGAGGTTTTTATTATGTATGTAATATATCTTTTAAAATCTCTAAGACTAATATAAGGTAATATCTGAGAAGGAACTTCAAGTTCTTAGGAAAACAAGCAGTATATAAATCTCAGAGAAGAAAATAAATCCAAAGCCCTCTTTAGAAAATCAGCAAAAGAACCAGTCATGGAATTCAGACCTCCTGGCTCCTCATCTAGTTGTTTATGTCAGTACGCAATCTCCCTGAAATTAACTTTTTATATTAAAAAGAAAGCCAACTCAGTTGAAGAAACAACTGTATTTTTCTCTCGGGCTTTTCCTCGGTTTTGTTGTATGAGCATATGCTTCACTGGGTCAGGATTATCAACCATAGGGCGCACACACCCACCACCAGAAGGTTCCAAGGGCCTTCCCCAGACCCTTCTCTTTTAAGAAATGTCTTCTAGTTGAAAAACTCACAGGCTGGTTAAAGGCTGAAAAGAGAACCTCAGCCCTCACCACAGAGTCCTTCGTGGGCTATAGCGGTTTTAAACCCAGGGAAGTGAAATACGATTATGTGTCTCAGAAGCCCGGGCCTGACTTTCTAATTCTGCGGGGGTAGATAAGGTTCACAGGGCCTTGGTGAATGGAGGAAACCTAATCATCGGGCTTAATGTGCAAGACTTGACTTACTAGAGATTGATTTCGCTTTATCGTTATGGAAGACTAATAGGGCTTGAGAGTTGTTGGTTTTCTTAAATATTCCCAGTTTATACATGGGCTCTTAGGTAAATCAGAGCCATCTATTTATCTATAAAATCTTATGGAAGACCATTTTGCCTCTTTTTTCTTTAATCTTTATAGGGAAGGATGGACGGTTCATTGAAAAGAGGCAAATTTTCTTAAAGCAGGATGTGTGTAGAAACTAATTGAAAACAAACCTTCTAAAGGAGTTATTGCCTCCTTAAAAGTGCTGATTTCCATGTGAAATTTATGCCTTCTTTCAGAAGCAAAGAGGAGTACCCCAGTTCTAAGGAGCAATTCATTACTGGTTAGTGTACACACTCCATGAAGGACATTCATTCACAAAATGAAAAACTAATAGAGTGTTTAGCTGGCTTTTTATTACCAGTGGCAGTCTGCACTCTCTTCATCATTAGTGTTTACTGAGCTGATGGGCGCGAACGCAGTCAGGCCCGCTCATCACAGCTCATCTCAGATGAGTTGACATCCCTTTCCGAGCTTCATTGGGCATCCCTCCTCTCTTCACTGAAATGAGCACTCCAGGGTTACCCAAGAGGTCATTCCATCCATTTTGTATTTACTTCCCTTCCCTCTTTCCTGTCGCGTCCCCAGCAGAAACCCTCTCTCACTATACATCTGTGACTCCTACTGTAGTCATCCTTTGGTTAATCCCCACAGCCACGGTCCAGACTTATCTAAATAAAGAAGTAACTTATGAAATAAGAAGAAGAAAGCTAGCATCTTTTTATTCCCATTTTACAGATGGAAAAAAAAGTATGATCTAGGCTTAGCCAGTGGCAGAGCTGGGGCATTGATCTGGGAGCCACATGACTTTCCATTAAACTTCAGAAATGTTACTCGGCTTCTCTAGCTTTTTCCTTCTCATACATTCTTGCAGCACCCCTCACTGTTGATTCATGTGTCCACTCTAACAATGATTTCTGCTTTCTCATATGGCAGTTTTTACCAGCTATTCATGTGAGGGGGTTTATTTCTTTTTTTCTGAAAATCTGTTCGGGCGATTCTTGGGCATGTGTCCTATTTCCTGGATTAAAAAGTCCTTTACTTCTCTTCCTTATCATTTAAGTTGCTTCCTTATCTAATAAAAACAGATGTGACATTTTAACAAACTTTGAAATACCAAAATTGCTTCATTAAGTTCAAAGCATGTTGGAAAGTGTACTGTGGTAGGACGTGCAGAGGGAGCATTATTTTCAAGTCTTTATGTTTAAATAAAGCAACTCAGATGAACACTATAAATGCAGAAACAGAGATTTTCACTGTCTGAAGGGATTTTGGGGGTAATTTTTTGTGTTATGGATTCTTTGAGTTGCAGAGAATGAGGAAGTACCTGAAAGTGGTGCTAGAAAAGTCAGTTTGGCTTTCGTTTGTTTTTGCCTTTGTCCTCTGACTGTCCTGTTTCACTCTCCAACTTGACCAGCTGCTTTCCTCTCCATTCATCTCCAGTAGACATCCCCTACTGAGGAGACAAAAGACACATGGTCAATCAGCTGGAGAGCCACACTGGTTATAGGCATAGAGAAGAATTCATAAATCATGTGTTCTGTTGAATTTATCCAATAGACATTAAACTAAATCAGTGCAGCACTGTCTCATGGGGCCATCAGAGAGGATACTCGTTCAGTAAATATTTGTGGATCAGCTCGGCTTAACAAATAATACAGCTATATGCTAGGCCTCAGGGCCATGAGTAAACAAGACCCACCTTCTGCCTGCAGGGGATTTCTAGGTCATGGAAAAGACAGGCACGAAAGTAATTACACTATATTGTGATTGGGCAACTATGGAGTAAACACAACATACAATGGGAATGCAGGAAGCATGTTTTAAGGGAGAATATAAGTATCAGAGAAGGCCTCTGGAGAAGGGGGCAGCTGATCTGGATCTTTAAAAAGTAATTCACCAGGCAAAGAGAGGATAGAGGGCATTTTATGGAGGAGAAACCAAAAAAGGGAAGAGGAGGGGAGGAGAAAAGGCTATGAAGTGAAAGAAAAGAGGTGAATTCAGGGTAATTCATGTGTTCACTGGGGCTGGCGCATAAGGTTCATGGTCGGGGAGCCCCAAGCAATGAAGCTGGAGATGTGGGCAAGGACCAGTTGAGATGTAATTTGAAAGGTAAGGCCAAGCCATTGAAAGATTTTTAGACATAAGAGAAACATGTTCAAATGGTATTTTGGAGTGATTTCTTCCGCAGGACTCTAGGAGGCTAAATCGGAGAGGAATAAGTCTTGAGGCAAAGAGATTAGTTAGAAACCTGCTATGCCAACACGGGTGATGAATGGTGGAGGACCGCACCAAGATGGAGGCAGTGGGGATGGTTTCGGAGATACGAGGGAAGAATGATCAGCAGACATTCCTCGCTAATTCAATATAGGCAGTGCAGGATACAGACGTCAAAAGTCTTTCCAGATTCCTTGTCTGTGCAACTGGTGGACTGTGCCTGTGCCAAGCCCTGTGCTGGGATAAGGAATTAGCTCTGCCAATAGAGCCATATGCTGGAGTGATGCTCATTAAAATGAAATGGTACCTGCACAGGGGCGCCTGGGTGGCTCAGTCGTTAAGCGTCTGCCTTCGGCTCAGGTCATGGTCCCCGGGGTCCTGGGATCGAGTCCCACATCGGGCTCCCTGCTCCACGGGAAGCCTGCTTCTGCCTCTCCCACTCCCCCTGCTTGTGTTCCTGCTCTCGCTGTCTCTCTCTCTCTGTCAAATAAATAAATAAAAATTAAAAAAAAAAAGAAAGAAAGAAATGGTACCTGCACATCACAGATGTATAGTACAGCTCAACATAAATATGAGCAAATAAAGGAAACTATCCAAATTTAGTAGTTGAACTAGAACGTTATTGTAAAAAAAATTCTCCTTAGATATACTCAATTGAATGAGTCATAGAAATTATTTTCAGTATAGAGACAATTATATTAGTGGTTTTTGATCTCTGATACACAAATCTAACCTTAGATATTAGTCTAGAAGCAGCAAAATGGACTGATTCAAAAGTCATTTGTCTCCTGCCCTGCATTTGTGCCATGTTGGGAGATGGAGTGAACCAGGAATTCTGCTTATGGGTTAGCATATGGAATTATAAACATGTTATAATAATTACAAGATAAATAACCGAGCAGGACTCGGAGGTCATGCCCACCCTAGGCAGTAAACATCTGAATGCCCCTAAAGTAACTCAACTTAGTAGTAATTCTTGTGAGTGGTTTAATGAAGAAAGAGGATGATGCTGATAACTAAAATTAAAATATGAGATCCTAAAAAAAAGTAAAATACAGGATCCTGTACAATTTTTATTGAGAATTGACTGTACTACTGATTTTGCTAATTACTTATTAGTAATTAGCAAACAAATCTTTGTTTTATATACAGTGCCTTCACCTAAAATAATGGCAGAGTGCAAAATGGACCGTTTGTAGCACTGAAGGAAATTAAAACTCTGTAGACAATCCCATATGTTTATTTTGAGTTCTGTAGAAGCAAGTAAGTATACTGTAAGTATACTGTAGTATACTTACTTGTAGAAAGTATACTACAGTCCACTCAGTGAAATGCAGGCTCTGAATGGTGCTTTCTGGATAAAATGATGAAAGTGACATGGTGGCAGCAGTGATGGGAGGTTTCAAGTAGTTTCCAAAAGTCTAATTCAGCTAAAATAGGATGAGAATTAAGTTCTCGAGTTGTTTTTTGAATGACTTTTCTTCCCAAGAGGGAAAAAAAACGTGGAGACTCAATATTCTGTATGTAATTATGACCAAAAGGAAGAATTCAGTGGGAAAGTGAAAATTATAATAGTCTTTGGAGAATGTTACCATATCATACTGGAGTTTGCACAGTAAATAAACACCAGGCATGGCCAGATGTATCATTTTCACAAAGTTAAATTTTCAGACATTTAGAAAAAATATTGCTGTGATCCCATGGTTAGAACCTATCAAAGAGAACATAGTTCATATTTGTAGGAGATGATACAACATAAAATTTGCACCATAAAGGGCTAAATCATTTCAACAAGAAATAACATCAAACATACTCTATGCTAGGGTATATTATTAAACACACACACTCTCTCTCATTTAATGTTCACAATACCCCCATGAAGCAAATACCATGATTATCTCTATTTTTACATACTGGGAAACTGAGGCACAGAGAGGTAAAATAACTTACCCAATGGCACATAGCTATTAAACAGTCAGTGGTGGAGCCAGAATTTGAACTTACCCAGTTTGCTTCCAGTCTGGACTTTTAATCACGGCACTGTGGTCTCGCCTCCAAAGAGCTCTCTGATGAGCCCACAGGGAAGGACACAAGAATGAAAGAATGAGTGCACAGTAGGCAGAGAAGATGTAAGGTGAGCCTTAGGTAAAGTGTCAGGGTAGCAGGCACCCAGAATCACTTGATGGTCGTTAGAGATGCTGAAGGCAATAAAATTTAGCTGTATTTAGACACAGAACAGGAAATGGCTGGGCCCACAATTGGCAAAATGGTAAAGGTGATGCTAATAGAAGGCAGAACCACTCTTCTTTTGTTTCTGTTTTATTTAGAAAGGGGACCATTTTTCAAATGAAAAGATGGAAGACAAGTCATAGTAAGAAACAAGTGTGAGGAAAACATCCGATGGCCTGTGGCTATTTTAAAGTAGAATTCAAATAGATTATCTTGGGGTACTCAGGAAATTTGCTGAATTTGGGAAAATGTAGAACATGTGAAAGGTGACATAACACCAGATTACAGCATGTATTCCTATTCTCAAAACAGGGAAATCTGAAAAAATTCTAGAAACTATAGACTTAAGTTTCACCATGATCCCAAGAACAAATATGATTGTTGGCACCCAGAGAGGAATGTGGGGAGAGGCAGAAGCCACCGTGGGTTCACAAGAGGAAAAGAAAAGGGTCCTCGCTGCCCAAGGGCCCCCAGGTGTGTAGTGAAGGGAACAGGGGCACTGTGCATATAGCCATAAAATTAGCAGACAGAGACCAAGTTTTGCTATAATCTCAATGTGTATGTTTAATTTCCAAATGAATGTGAATATATTTTCATTTTAGCTCTTGTGTCTTACCAAACCAAGATTTACCAATGTCATTTTATTGTTTCTCTGAAAATAAAATTCTACTTAGTCCAGCAGAGAAAGATGTAAAAAATGATGAGTACCCACTTTTTTAAACTAAACATTTCTGATGAATGAGCCTAAGAACAAAGAGATTCATGCTTTTAGTGGTCAGTAGATGGTTCCTTCTAAATTTCATGACTTTAACCTGTCTAAGGGCCAGTGATCCGAACTGTGGAGCCTGGAAGTTCTTACATGCTTAGTGTGCTCACAAACACGGAGTTGTTTTAGAAGATAAATTCAGTATTGGGGCGCCTGGGTGGCTCTTTTGGTTAATAGTACGACTCTTGATTTCAGCTCAGGTCATAATCTCAGGGTGGTGAGATCAGTGGGGCTCCATGCTGAACGTGGAGCCTGCTTAAGATTCTCTCTCTCTCTCCCCCTCTCTGCCCTTCCTCCCTCCCTACTCACGGGCACATGCATGCGCTCTCTCTCTCTCTCTCTAAAAAAAAATTCAGTATTAAGCTAAAGTTTTTTATATAATCGTTGAAAGCAGCTCCAAATGGAGTGACCTCTCTAAGAAGTCAGCTTTGTGGAAGTCTACATCTTTAACCTGGGATTCCTTTAGAAAATAGTAGAGAAGCCCATGGTACACTTTTCTGAAAAGTTGGACAGCTCATTGGTTCCGTGAAACATTTTCCAAAGGAAAGGTTGAATCTACTTTGCAAGGGAGTCTTGGCAGGTCTTGTTCAAAATGAGAGCAACTTATAATTTGTTCAGTACTCAATAAACACATTTTTTAAAAAAGATACTAGAATTCATGTGACTAAAATAATAAGGAGAAAGCTGGTCACTTATTTCTAAGTAAATATTTATATAGACTTTCCTGCCATTCATTCTCAGTCTTTAGGAGCTGTGCCGTATTTTAAGCGTTTGACTTTTATCCCTACTTTGGCTGGTATCTGGAGGCTGGAGTCACAACGGGAAATGGTTTGCTTGTGACCAGCTCCCTCCTCTTCAAGGGCAGTGGTTTGTAAATGGCTCTTTCAGCAGATTTTTACTGCCAAATCTTAATAGGTAACAAATAAAAGTGGAGCTTTTCTGATTAAGGGAGCTGGTGGAAACCGAGATACTGGAGATGGGGAGACTAGCAGCTCTGCTGAGCACGTTCTGCACATCCTGGCCTTAGAGGTCACAAGCTTCCATGAAAGGGGAGCCCAGGGATAGATTCTTAGCGACTCTTCATGCCACTCCCTCCTGCTCCAGATGTTCTCAGGAATATCTCGTGCATAGAAGGTTGTATTTATTTCTTCGTCCAGACTCAGTCGGGAAAACAGAAACCATTTCAGGTATTTCAAGCAAGAGAGAATTTAATACAAGGAATTAGGTGTTTTTAAAAGGGCTTTAAACGCTTAGAAAACAGCTGGAAGGAAGCAAAGAGCAAGGAAAGTCGCTGCCGGCTTGCAGGAAACGGGGACATAGAGGGAAGGCACCAGAGGTTTCACCAACTGCTGGGAGGAAGCAGCTGTCGCCGAGCTCTCCTGCAAACAGCTGCAGCCCTCTTATTTGCCATCTGCCTGAGCATCTTTCTACCAGTGCAAGAGGAGGAGCATGCTTTCCCTCTCTCTTTGCCTTCCACATCTTTTGGGAGTGCCTCTTGCTGGCTGGGGCTAAACCCAAAATCCTGCCGGCAAGCAGTTGGAAAATACAGTTCGTTCCTGAGCTTCCAGGAAAGGGGTTGGGGATGATGCCGAGTTGACCACGGACCAGGGCACAAGTGTATTTTCTCATCTCACTTTCTACAATAAATGTAATCTAAGGTAATATCAAGGGGAACATATTCCCAAGAAAAAATAAAATGACAAGTCTCTCTCTGGTAGTAAAGATAAAAAACATCTTTCCAAAATAAGCCCTGTTGAGCTGTTTTAAGCCTGCACAGAAGAGCTGACTTGTTAGTGTTTTATGTGCATATGGAAATAATTTATAGCAGGGTTTCTGGCTCTTCAGGTGAAAATAGCAGTTTTGATCACTTCAGGTCAGAATGTCAGGGCTCTATAGATTCCTGATCACTACCCGCTTAGCTATACCACATGGACACGCACCCATGTTCATTTCGACTCCTCTGCCTTCATCGTGCCTTTTGGCCGGGGCAAAGGAATCTGTGACCGTGAAGTAAATGCTGATTCAGAATACAAATCCGACCTTCCGAGTCCTGCGTGAGTAAGGCAGACCTGATCTCTCAAAAGCACAATTTCCAAGCTTTGTAGAATATCCTTTTGAATTGCTAAGATAACGCCTAAGTTCACTTAGCTCAAGAACCAAGCACTACAGACATCCTTTCCTCGAAAGGAAAGTTCCCTGTCATTCCCTCCTCAAAATAACATGAGGAACACCTACTACATCTCCTCCCAAGCTGCTTCCGGGTGTCCTTCCTTGCTTTCCAGGCAAGCTCCACTTCCTTGTGCCTTCCTGAAGTGCCACCTCTTTTATTGACTTGACAACGGGAGAAAGTCCTTCTTCTCGCTTTGTAGATGAAAAGGTAAAATTTAAACCGCCACTTGTAGTCCCTTTTTCTCCCATTTGCCTAAACTGCCTCGAACATTGCCAGATTTCTGTAGTGTTCTCTTACTTTTCTGATTCCTTATTTTAAGGTCAGAATGTCAGGAGTTTACACATGTCAATGTCTTACTACATCGGTTTCTTTCTGTCCCTTAGACGCATGAACAACTAAGCCCACAGCTCGCCGGTGTTTTGCAAGGTGTTTTGATGACTAAGGAGATGAGTCTAAGAGTCCCAGTCTTCCAGAGTTCCCAGCAAGGGGTCCAGCAATAGTAACTGAGATTTACTGAGCACTTACTATGTGCCATGCATCGTTCTAGATACTTTATGTGCTCTCTATACCCTGAATCCTTACGATGACCCTCAGAGGCTGAAACTGATGTCACCCCAGTTCAAGGTCTTTGTAATTTTGCCCAAGGTTATTCAGTTAGTATGTGGTTGAGTCAGAATTTAGCCACCACTTTCTGAGTCTAAACTTGGTGGTCAGTCCAAGAGAAATGTTGTTATGTAACGGTAGAAAATATGGGGTTCATAGTTACTATAAGAACACTTATGTCCTTTTACTTAGAGAAAGTTACTTGGATTTCGAGTGAGGTTAATACGTATCCTCAGATTATATAATCACTTGGTAGATAAATGATTGCTTCTATCCATAGCTTACCCTTAACTGGCCTAAAAACAGATTATGAATCTTTTGATGTTTAGGACAGTGGATTCTGGAAGCATCTATATGATTGTTAATTATTCTAGGGATTATATGACAAGGCTGGAATGTGTGTGAGAACAGTGTTCATGTGTTACTAATGTATAGAGACAGAAATATGGCTGTATATTATTGCCCTTCACAAGGCATTAGTCAACATGTGTGTGGCACCAGCTCATCCATTTAGCCAACAGAAGCAAAATCTGACACGAGAGAGATTAAAGGGGAGGTACTTGGTTAACTGTTTCCTTTACTGCACGCAGTGGCCACCCTTGTCCTCATTGAGGAGAAATTCTGTCGGCAAGATTTACACCTGCAGATCCTGCCCCGTGTGTTAGCAGGTTCATCCTCTCTGTATTTCTTACTTCCAACATGCTTCAGAGGGAGCCATCACCGACGACACAACTAGTCTCGGTGTTGGTCTGTGTGCTTGGTGGCAGTGTCAGCTCTGGCTTCCAGATAAGTCAGTTGTCTATGTGTTGTCCTCACAGCAATAGGATCAGAGTGACCAATGCTTCTAGGATTCTACCTGTTTTGTTCTGCACTAATAATAGCTCATCAGGTTTTGCCATTCACTGTATAAAGCTAGTGTAATTGTTCCAAAGCCTACTGAAAGCTATGGATGGAGGAGAGGGATCCTGGGGTTTGCTCTTTATTCATTCAGTACATCAATATTGAATAAATAATAGTAATAGTACTAGTAGTTGTTGTGATGGTAATAGTAGTTGCCATGTATTAAGGGCTTGTGTGTCAACACTGTTCTGAGCCTTTGTGTATTTTCTCACTGAATCATCAGACTCCTCTGAGGTAGGTAAGATGATAAAAGTGAAAGTTGTACCTGCTCTAGGTCGAGAAGATGATGATTATTTTTTACCTCAAGTCCAAATGTATGAATGATGCAGCTGCCTGTAGAGGAATGTCATAGGAGAAAAGGCCACTGGGAGAAGTCACATGCAAGAGAGACCCCAGAGAGGGCTTTCCGTTTAACTCCCTCAGCTCCGTCTCCACGTGTGGTAGCCGTTCGCCGTTCGCCATGTCCTGTCAGGAAGCGTGCTTTATTTCTGTTTGGTTCAGTCTCACCATTTGCAAATGGACCTCATGTTTCGAATTTACACAGTGAACGAGCCATCCCCGCAAGCTCTTTGGAAGATTTACAAATCCTAAAGCTGGAAGGATCCTGTTGACACATGAATAAATGTTATCTCCTTGCTACATAATATTTTTGCCTCTGAAATCCTTTTGAAACTTAAATCTGTGTCGCTTACTCACGTAAAATATCTGGCTAAGTATTTGTTAACACCTTAAGATGCTTTTTTGATGCAAGGCTTTACAGAAACACAAAAGGCTTACAAAGTCCACGGAAATCTAATGGAGTCCCACAATAGTGCCTTTCAGCACAAGGACAGGAGCTGTTCATTAGCTTTTCCTCCATTTCTCTTTCATATCCGGCAGGAGCTGAATTGGCCACACCACACGCCTTTTTAGTAGATGATTGGGTTTTTACCAGGCCTCAGGGAGGATTATTCGGAATAAAGGAAAAATCAATCTTAATGTCTCCCCCCAGGACTGAAGGGGACGGAGGTCTGTCCTGTCACTCACAAGGTGTAAAAACCAGTGTGTCTGGGCTGGTTTACACTGTATAGAAGTCGAGTCTAAAGCTCGCCGTCTTGGAGGACCTGGGGCTTGCTCAGGCTTGTTACTGTCAAGCACTGTTTCGTGAGTTACTAGATGTGAGCTTCCCTGTACAGCACTGCGGGTGTGTAGTTTATCCTGGTGGCTCAGAATTGGTCCCTTATCCTGTGGTAGCCTAAGGGAACAACAGTCCTTTTTTTTTTTTTTTAATCTTGGTTCTTATTTTTGTTTTGCTCTTCACCATGAGCCTTACACGGATCTCCCTTGTTTTCTCTAGATAGGTCAATATTTGGAGTAATTCTTCCATTTCACTCATGGGCCTTCTGTCGGTTCATTTTCTTACCCTGAAACAGAATAATGTTCCAAGCTAATAAGCTGTTTGGAAGACATTTGGTTAAAGGCACTGTGGAGCTATAATAAAAAGAAAAAGAAAAAGATACAGAATTCTTTGATTTGTCCTTAACCTGCCGATTCAGTGCAACAGGCACTACTGCAGAGTGGGAGGAAGAGGTGGACTGTGAGGGACGCCAGGAAGAGTGGGTTATGGCTTTTGTTCTCACGGATCTCACAAGCTACTGGGGACTCTCTACAGCACGAGGTGAGTCGTGCCAAGACCGGAACAGGAAGAGGGAGGCCTAGTGTTGCTGGAGTTCCAAGGACGGTCCTAGCTTTGTGGCAGGCACCCTGGGAAGGGCTGTGCTCCCCATTTGGTCCTCACAGCAACTCTCTGAGGAGACACCTGAGGACAGTGAGGCCGACAGTTGTTAAGAATTGTGCTCTAGAGGTAATAATAAGTGGAAGAGTAAGTTCTCGTCCTCTGGGAAACGGCTGGAAGGAGCATGGTTTCACAAAGATGAAAATTACTCTTAAGCAACATCCTTAAAACCGAGTTCTTTATAAAGGTTTGATCGTTGGTCTTTATTTTTTTGCCTTATAATACCACATTCTTAAATGTTACTGAACATCTGTGTCGTTAGGCTGGGCAGTGAGTGGGCTAAACACACCTTTTCTCCCCCAAAGCATCACTGCCTGCAGTTAGGGTAACATAAGACATTTCGGAAGGGAGGGAGAAGGGATTGAAAGAGAGACGTTCCAAAGGACATGAAGTTACGTTGCCCATAAGTCTGTGACTGACGGAGGAAAAGGTGTAACGTGTGATCACTTAAATAACAAACGGTAGCACAGAAAAGAAAGTAGGTCTTTGCCTCCTGTACCCACTGGGAACTTTTTTTTTTTTTACCATAAATTTATATCAATTAGGTAATTAGACCCTAAAAAAACAAACATAAAGAAGACACATTCACTTTGTGCTCCAGTTCCTCCATTCTTGATCTTTTGTCCTCCCTGACGATGAATTTCTTCCATTTCTAACCACCCCAATTTTTTTTTTTTTAAATCCCTTCCACTTATCCTTCTTCCCTGTAAGAGTCGACAAAAGAGAGCTTCCTTCCAGAAGCGGCAGTGAAAAGGAAATCTGGACTGAAAAGAACTAGGTATTATTTAGGGGCAGAAGAGCCATTGCTTCTGAAATAGGACGCAAACTGAAGCGAATCTACCAAACATGTTTCTTACGTAGGGCTGGTCCTTATATAGAAACATAGCAAAAGAAGTTTAGATTAGGTTCTGGATTGTTTGGCGGGTGGGAAGGGGTGACCAAAATACAGGACTTGCTAAATAAATAAATGACAGTGCGGAAAGCTGGGGCTGCTGGTAAAGAACAGCGAGGGGTTAAAAATGTGTCTCAGGAGAAAGAAAGAATGATCAAAAAGAGTCACCATGAAACTTGAGTTTGGAGTAATTGACTTAAGAAAGAAAGGACACCGGGGCGCCTGGGTGGCTCAGTCGTTAAGCGTCTGCCTTCGGCTCAGGTCATGATCCCAGGATCCTGGAATCGAGCCCCACATCGGGCTCCCTGCTCGGCGGGAAGCCTGCTTCTCCCTCTCCCACTCCCCCTGCTTGTGTTCCCTCTCTTGCTGTCTCTCTCTGTCAAATAAATAAATAAAATCTTTAAAAAAAAAAAAAAAGGAAAGGACACCTCTATCCTAAGAAAATTCTAATTCGGGACACCGGGGTGACTTAGTCAGTAAAGTGTCTGCCTTCAGCTCAGGTCATGATCCCACGGTCCTGGGACTGAGTCCCTCATCCGGCTCCCTGCTCAGTGGGGAGGATGCTTCTCCCTCTGCTGCTCCACCTGCTTGTGCTCTCTTTCTCTCTCTCTCTCTCTCTCTCTCTCTCTCTCTCTGTCAAATAAATAAATAAATAAGTCGAATTCAATACTATGAAGATGGTAGAGCCTCTAGCATGTGAAGATCACCCCTGGTTCTAGAAGCCACTCGGTTTCAAAAATAGGTAAGTGATTTATTTAAGAAACACTTATAAAGTGACTACTGTGTACAAAGCACTGGGGTCAGGGCCGGTTAGCTTATATAGGTTTGCAAATAATTGCAGGACATGAATAAAAGGTAGGGATGGTGGTACAGAGAATTGAGAAGACTGAGGACAGAACTAGCCGGCATTGAACCGCTTGAACCACCCTTGGAACCGCAGTGTTAGAGTGTCTGACACCCTTCAATCCTTACCCCGTGTTAGGCTCGGTAGTAGCACATCCCCCAGGCATTTAGGGAGAGGGAAGAGTTAGAGAGACGGTCTCCTGTCCCAGCCCCCTCTGACTCTGTAAGCCCCTTGAGTTCTTAATGTCACAGGCCTAATCGGCATTCCTATTTTTAAAAAATGTCAGCCACGTAACAACATCGAAGGATCTAGAAATTATTTGCAGAACCTAATAACACACTGCCCTGGGAGGTAGGAAGATGCTATTAGCCCAATTTTCTAAATAGGAAAACTGAAGATTGGAAATTAAATAAATTTATCCCGGGTTCAAGCAGACATCATTATGTGGTGTCTGTCATTTCTCTGTACAAATAGCAAGAAGAGTCAGAAATAATGATTGTACCAAAATTTGATCTTCTAAAATGTTTTCAAGTGAGAAAATCTCATGAGATCATTCTTCATTGTCTTTTTTCCATCTTCTAAAAAGTTTGAATTCACAGAGTTAACCTTTCTTTTTCTGCTGTGATAACCAGCTTTCCCTTTTCAATTTATCACTTTGCTGACAGCTGATACCAGTCTAAGCTAATATTGTAACAATTTTAGATAATATTGCAGATGCACAAGGACATCCTCCTATGAATCAATTAAAGAAGTCACAGTAAGTTGCCGTTGAAAGTGTAGCAGCTGCATCCTTGAAAACAGATGCTCTTCTGGGTCTGAATGAGTCCAATTTTGACTAATTTTAAGACTTAAACACATTTCAGTCTGGTTAATATTAGGATGTGGAACCACTTGAGACATCCTAATGTCCTAGGCTGATTGCTTCTCCATGACAGTATGTTGGCTTTCCTTGAAAGATACTGGTTATTTGATATGCCAGGGATTTTATGTCTTTGGAAAAGAGAGGACCCCCAAGGCTTGGCTGCCACAAGGTGGATTCAGGAAATTAAAGTGGCTTCTAAAGGCAACACAGTTTATAAGGAGAGTGCTGGGGCTGTAGGGATTGACCGGAATTCCTTTAGACTCTACTTCTGCAAGATTCCGGAACAGCCCAGAAAACCAGCTATCATGAACTACTTCCATATCCCCACTCTGTCCCCAGAATGTACTCAAGAAGCTAAGGAAAAAGTTACAGTTGGAAATGGCAAGCTGTGCCTTCTTGTTCCTGATTTTCATCAATCTGTTATTATGTGAATTCTTTGTGTTGTCACATTGGTTAATTAAATCATTTGTTCTGTTTAATAAAAAAGCATTGATGGAACTCCTGTATGCTTCCAACTGGTATAGATAGATATACATATATAGGTAATCCCTGCCCTGAAGGAGCTGATGATCTGTAGGAAGACGTACTGATAAACAGATGTCAATGGAATATGGTAACTACTGTAATACAGTTGTGTGGGGGAAAAAACAACAACAACAAACAAACCCAGAGATGCCAGTGACCTGGCCTGGAAAACCAGGAAACACTTTCTGAACCAGAAAGCATGAATAGCTTAGAAAGAGGATTAAGAACCATCCAAGGTATAGAATCCTGAAACAGCAGAATCTGTTTAGGGAATCGGCTTTAAAAAGGTGTCAGATTGATGGGCCGGGAAGGGAACGGAGAGAAGTTGGAGAGGAAGGAGAAAATGGTGAGAAATGGAGAAAAACTGCAGTGTTGGACAGAAACCAAAAATCATGGAAAGCCTTGCTAAGGAGCTTGGACTTCAACGCATAAGCAATGGGAACCACTGATGTTATTTTTACAAGAAATTAACAAAGTCTCATCTGTGTTTTTGATAAATAACTCTGACTCTCTAACTCATTTAATGAGCTGAATATGGAGGATTGGATTAAGGTAGGGGCCAGGCATGAGGCCTCCTCTTGCAGTAGTAGTTCATGGCAGAGACAAGGGCTAAACCAAGAAAGTCACAGCAGATCCAGAGAAGACAAAAGATATTAAGAGACATTTAGGAAATGAAATTGGCAGAAATTAGTCTTTGCCAAGGAGAGTGAGGGAGGGGAGAGGCTCAAAAATTACTCTCGAGCTTGCAGCTGAGATTCCTGGATTGCTACACCACTGATGCAGAGGGAGTCCAGGATAAAGAGCGGATGCTGAAGATAGATAATGAGTTTAGTTTAGAACACTTTGCATTTGAGATGCCTGTGGGGTGTACAGGTAAGGCTAGCTTGCACAGTTGACCAAATGAAGTTTAGAGGTCCTCAATCCCTAGATAATAGCAAAAACCATGAAAATGGATGAGCTCACTCAAAGAGAACATACAGAATGACAAGTAAGGGAGACCAATGGAGAAAAAAGTCCTGGGAACCCCAGCACTTATGCGTGGGCTAAAGGAAGAGGGTCCGGGGAAGGAAATGGGTGAAAACAATGTCAGAGAGGTTCAAGGACACCCAGAGGAGTAGGGTGCCATATAAGCCAAAAGAAAATGGAGTTTTAAGAGGGAAATGCCAGTCATGTTGAACGTCGCAGAGGGCCTTTCTGAGATTAGGACTGTAAAGCACCCATTGGATTTGGCAATTAGGATATCATTGGTGATGATTAGAATAATGCTCTAATAAAGAGGTGAAGGCAGAAGGATTATGGCATGTGGAAGAGTTAATAGATGGCAAGACCACAGAGAAAGCAAATGTTGATGATTCCTTTGAAGTCTTAATGAGAATCTGAGGTCCTTAAGAGAAGAGTGACAAGAGAGTAGGAAGGACAAAGCAGCATGATTTGGGGAAAGTTGCTGAGAGGGGGGAAAAGGAGCTAGCCAAGCACTAGGGAAGGATGGACAAGTGATATTGAAGGCATTTTTGAGATTAAAATCCAGAAAATTTTAGCGGCAACAATCCGTACTTTTGTTTCCCTGTCAAAAGATGAGTTGCAGAATTAGCCGGGGTTAGATCAAGTTGCCACAGAAGAATCTGTTTGGGCGGATAGGGACATGTGGCCTCCTCTCGCTATGAGCAAGGCTGGGAATGCAAACATTTAACTTTCTGGAGTCTGTAGCAGCATGAGCAAGGGAGAATTGGAAATATGTGTTGGTTCACCTAATAAGCAGTGCCTGCCCTAGAGAGCAAGCTTCAGCGTCCTCCTGTAGAGCAATCAGTTTAGTACAGAAAGCCGCAGTTCCATTGCCACGATTAGTTAGCTAGGAGTCTCAAAGATGCCTGCTTTTATACAGTGGTTATAAGAGGAACAGGATATTATGAACGATCGGATGTGACCCATCCCTAGTATTAGCAGAACAGCTCAAAGTGTGTATCTTAATAAAATGATAAGTACTAATATTTTTAAAGTCCAGTAGATGTGGGCTTTGCTGATACAAAGAGCAATCCCTGAGATAAACCACCACGTAGCCTCTAAAAGGATATGGTGCAGGTGTGTGTCCAGTAACCTCCTATCTCGACTGTATCCCAAGCCAATTCTGTCAGCATTGCTCTTTTGTAGGTTTCCATTTGACATTTAAGAGAGAGTTCATTGTTTTGTGTTGTATTTGTTTGCCATGCTCAGCATTTTTTTGCTCAGTATATTCCTTCTTGTTAAGAAAACTTTGTAAATTTCAGTGAGCCCTCAGGAATTCACAGGCTGGCTTTTCAATAGAATTCTGGGCATGAGTTTTCATGTTGCTTTACTAAAATGTTGTGTTTTTGTTGTAGATTACAGTCAAGCGAAATGTGCAATGTGCTGCTTTTCTAACCTCCTTTTACCTCACTCATTCCAAGTTTTATCTTGACTCTTTATCTTCCATTAACTCGGATTTTTTTTTTTTTTTAACTTTCTCGGTGGAATTTGTCCTGAATGTCTTTGATAGAGTTTAGGAGATTGGGGTGACTTTGAACCTTAAGCCATGAGTCTGCTGTCTTCGGGGCTGATTTCTGCCCCTCATCACTGGCACATAAAGAGCTCTCAAACCACAGTTAGTGTCATTCAACAGCAGAGTCCAGGGGCTCAAAAGCCCTAACATGCTTTGAAGTATTAGAATAGTGTTACTTATACTTGCTTTCATCTGGCCTGCCAGACGGAAACATTATGAAGGCATTGATCTCACCTCGCAATCCTACAAGCTGGGCAGTGTTAACCGTGGAGAGGGGGAGCCATGCCACGTGTCCACTCTCCTGCCAATGGAGTTAGTGAGCCTCTTGAATGATGCCAAGGCTGGTAGGAATTTTAAACCTACACTGTTACATTTCATTCTTCCTTACAGGTCGGTTCCCTTGGCCCGAATTTGTTTGGTTTTTGTTTAATCTTTGCCATAAATCTTAATTTATTCAAGTCTGGTTTCCCAGAGGAGAACTTGGCCTTATGAGGCTGGACTGTCTTTCTAGGCCCTTCTCTGGGCTTAGCAAAGTCCAGAAACAGATGCAGCTCTGAAAGCCTGTGGCTGTAGACTCTGCTGCAGCCACCTGTGACTCTCTACCCTGCAAGGTGAACCCCTCCTGAGCTAGTCAGTGATGCTTTGCCAGATCTCACGTGCCCTAAGTGCCCTTCTTCCTGCAGAATTCTTCTGCATTCTCTGACAGAAGAATTTCCAGGTGGAAAAGCAAAAAATACTGATAATGGAATCTCAAGATGGAATTATCTTTTAAGTACTTTGTCGCTATAATTAAGCTTAAGACTCTTAACCTGGACAAATCACATGCTAAGGAATAATAATAATTGCTTATTATTTGTATTAATATTAAGTGAGGTTGATATGCTGTTATTCTATGTGTTTTACCCACATTAACCCAGTTAATGCTCCCCAAAACCCCATGGTGTAGGTAGTATTATCTCCATTTTACAGTGAGAAACCGAGGCAGACATAATTTAAGCATTTAGCTCTTGGTCACATAATGAGTAAGTAGTGGGGAGACAGGATTCAAAGCCAGTCTTGGAAACTCTAGAGTACTAAAAAAAATTTGAATGAAATTGCCAAGTTAATTATTGGTGATCTTTGAGAAACTGTGGGGAACTGGATATGCAACAGGAGTCTAGATATAAATATAGTTCACATCTTTGCTATTCAGTATTTTCCTGAAGAAAATGTCCAAGTGCCTTAAATATTTTATCAGTTACTTGATAGAGATACAGAAGGTAGCTCTATCAGATTTTCCAAAAAGACCTTTGGGGGCTTTTAGCTGACTGTAAGCTCTGTATGAGTTAAAGTAGAATACAGCACACTCTTCTAACCCCCCTTCCCCCCCCCCCGCAAGAAGATTTCAGGCTTATGTGCAAGCAGCATAGCATCTAGAACAAGGGAGTTGATCATTCTCTCTAGACAGGACAGACCCACTCTGTAGTATTTATTATGTTTGGCCCTGAGTGCCACATTTCAAGGGAGACATAGAACAATTGGAATGGTTTTGTTGGCAAATTATGAGAATTGTAAAATAATTCACTCTGATTATATGAATAGCTGAAAAACTGGGGATAGTTAACTTGGAAAAGGGAAGACTTCAAGGAAGCCAAAAGACATGATATCTTCAATACTTGAAGTGCTAACACGTATGAGAATGATTGCAAAGCTGCTAGAATCAGAGACAGTGATTAGAAATTAATGGCAACAGATATCAGTAGATATAGATGGTCACATCTTTCAGAGATGGAGTAGGCTGCCTTAAGAGGAAATTGAGTTTTCTTTCACAAACATTCATGTGAGTATGCGAGCAGAAGCACAGCAACCACTGGAAGATGTACAAGAGACGCAAGTGTAGACCACACGGTCGGGCCGGATGCCTATTGAGGTCGCTTCCAATGCTGAGGTTCTGTTCTATTAATCTATGAATTGGTTGAAGACAATCAGTGTTGAATCAGTACAGAAATAGTCTACCATGTCTTGGACGTCTAATGCTGCCCACACCAGCATTAGCCAAATTGGTAAAAATGTGATGAGCAACAAAGTAAGATGTCATTTCAAACAAACCTATAGGCATCTAGTTCAGTGACTGGTGTTTTCTTCTCCTCCTTTCAGTGCTGTCTCCTGCTCAAGAGAGCCATGTGACCATGGATCTGCCCCCAGTGTCAGAGCAGATCATGCAGACGCTGAGTGAACTTGCCAAATCTTTCCAGGATATGGCTGACCGCTGCTTGCTGGTCCTGCATCTGGAAGTCAGGTATGACACAGCCAAGCCCAAGACTGCAGTTGAAATGCACAGTGGGTCATCTATCACTTGCTTCTTTCTGAAGACTATCACCATAACTTTTGATTCTTATTATTGATGTCCTTTTTTTTTTTACACTGAATGTGATTTTTAGTGTTAATCACTGCAAAAGTTTTTAAGCACGTGCTATATTGTAAATATGGTGATTCAGAGTTTGCATGGCCTGTGACATCAGAATGATCTGGATTTGAAGGTCTCTACCAGCTAGCGAGGCCATCTTAAGTCAGTTAATCTACCTTTACTAATCCTGTTTTCTCATTGTAAATATAAAACAATAATTCCTAACTTACAGGGTTTGTAAATGTTATAATAAATAATTAGTACAGTGCCTGCCACAAAATAAATGCTCAAAATGTGGTAGCTTTGTGATTATGGTGACTTTATTGTCACTGACATTTTTGCGAACGTACTCTGCTAATCAGTAAGGGAGTATACAGATGCAAGAGCCGTGACCCCTTCCTTCAAGAACTTAAGACCCAAGAAGAGATTACGTTAAATCATAATTCAGGACAAGAGTTGCAAAGATGCCATATTCTTGGACTCTTGTTCCTTCCCCTGAAGTGTAGAACATTCTTAGCTTCGGTGGCCTCTCTTATCACACCTATGGAAATGGTAGAAAGAAAAGACTGGGAAGTTTTCAATCATTTGTTCGTTCAATAAACATTTACTGAGTGCCCTCTTTGTGCTAGGCAGTGTGCTAGGAATTGGGATACAGCAATGAAAAAATCACTCAAGGGCTCTGCTCTCATGGAGCTACATTCTAATGGGGGGAAACAGCCCCCCATTATCCCCACAATGGGGGGAAACAGGTGATTTCTGTGAATAGATAAATGCAATAGACAGAAACAAAAAGAAAAATCAGTAACATTCTGATGCCTCTGTTACCCGGGTTGCACAGAAAAGCAAGGGAACACCAAATTAATTACTATCACAGCTCCTGGAATTTATGCTATTGATTGTGTTGGGAACACAAAGTGTTCCACATTCAGAACTAGCCGCTTGTAGTGTTGTTAATTCCCAGTGGGAGATTTTCAACACTTTTGAGTAAGTCTTTTAAATCCTAACCTCTGTTTTGCCCTTTTTATTTTTGTATGTCATGACGGTACTATTCTTAATGCTGAACATACTTTAGTCATTATTTATTAACTTTACAAGAAACCATTCATTGCGATAACACCCATTGCTGTATCTCCTTCAGCAATCGTTTAAACACAGAAAAAGATCGTTGTAAGAATGAATAACAAAAAGCACTGAGTTTTACAGCCCTGGATGCAGAATTTTCTTCCCTTGACTTTTGCTAAAAGCACTAAACATGTTTATTGTTTCTAAATTCAATTCCGCCACCTTCTCATATCACATGATTTCAACATTCAGGTTGCTTTCTTAAGAATATCCTACATACTGTCTTTGTTCCTTTTAAAGTATGGTAGATAAAACTAGGCAGAGAGCTCCATGGATGGCTCAGGAAATGAATATTGACATACTTCATTCATTCCTTGTCACAGTAACAAGCACGTGTGTGTGTGTGTGTGTGTGTGTGTGTGTGTGTTCATACAGTTGATGATACAAAATGAACAAAGCACATCACTAGCATATCAGTAACACTGTACTATAGTAATGCTAAAGTAAAGAGAGTGCTGAGCACCCCCCATATCCGCAGTGGGTGACGATGGAGGAGACCATTGGCTCCTAGAAGGCAGGAATCAGGTGTGCCTTGTTTATTACTCGCCCCCAGAACTTGGAACAGTCTTGCTCAATAAAAACCTGAACGCTTCTTGAGAATTACCTGTTTGAAATCAAACCCAGACAAAATAGGTGCTGTTTGTCCAAACAAAACTGGTTGCTCTTTAAAGGAAATGAGTTGGTTTGGAGACTCTGTTTGCACCCAGCGGTCCGCTACGTGTATCTAGGAAGTACGGAGGCTGCACAACCAGTGTCATCCTTGTCACCATAATCTCCTAGTGTTTGTTTTGTTCCCATCCTGCCATAAAAGAGAATTAGAACTTAGGCACTGTCATTCAGGAGCTGGTGCAATGAAGAAGTGGCCGGTTAGGTACTGTCTCTGGTACTTTTACCCCAGAAGCCACTGGAATAAGATAGCACAGACAGACTATGGGGAAAAAATAGTGGGAAATGCTAGCAAGAAGTACAGAACAGCTTCAAATGCCAAAAACTTATCTTCTTCACCAAAATACCATCATGTCTGTAGCCCGTATTTTTCTGTAACGTTGTTAAAGTTCAAACCAGAAAGTGTTTTCAAACCTAGTAGGTTCTAGGTTGAAGGACCCATCCAAAGAGCATTTGACATTTTACCCACGTCACTGTAGGCCACATTTAACCAACAAGCAACCCCTTCGCATAGTTTGAAGCATAAGGCAAATGATACTCCCAAGAAATGAAAGACATGGTGAGACCATCAAAAATTGTTGAGGGTTGGTTTTGTTTTGTTTTTCCTATTTGAATTTTAGAAGAAGAAAATTAAGTTGCCATTTGAGTCCAAGATGCCGGGAATGTCACCTTTATCAGCTGATTTCTCTCACCATCAGGAGGGCTCTAAGTGGGTTCCACGGCAACCGCCTGTCACCGTGGGGATCCAAAGTGTGCACTTCCTGAAAATCACCCATCCTGCTGTGTAATCAGCAATATTTGCAGAAACCCTTAATGCCAAAGTCATGTTAAGGTCAGCAACAACATGCCAGAATCCGAAGAAAACACTTTTTGAATTTGACATTTGCCAGTGACTACTTTAATTTCTTTTTCCTCTCTAAACATTTTGGGAGAGGAAGACAGTACCTTGAAGTAGTCTTTCTTCTCTTCCACTCACTTCAGGATCTCATACACGCTCACCTCCAATTCCTGAGAATGTCCCAAGTGGTCTCTCTACTTTCATTTGCTTCCATTCTTCGCCATCAGTCCACCCTTTATACGGTGCTAGAATGATCTTGCCAAAGCTCCTATCTGATTACATCATTTTCACCTCTTAAAATCCTCCTAAGGCCCCCTGTGGCTTCTCAAATAAAGTCCAGAGTCTGTAGTTGGCCTTAAAGCTGATGATGACCTGTCTCCTGCCCATCTCCCCGAGCTCACCTCATGCCTCTGTCTTCACATGTGATCTGTGTGTACCAAAAGGAACCACTTGTCATTCCTGAAAACCAGTCTTCATTCACACCCTCATGCCTTTGTACATGGTCTTCCCCTTGTCTGGAGTGACGTCATCTGTAATTTACTATAAAAATACTTTAGCGTTGATGGCTTGATTTTCTTTTCAGCTAAGAGCTACTCAGTTTAAATTTCAACCACTAAATAAATAAATAAATAAATAAATAAATAAATAAATAAATAATAAATTTCAACCACAGTTGCAATCAGTTTCCCTAGTCGTGAATCCCGCTCCAGGATTGGTCAGCTTTCATGATATCAGCAAGGTCACATTCCAGAGGGGGCTGCAACCAGTGCAGTTACTGGTGTCTTGATTAACAGTATACACCTTGCCAGTTAGCACAGGAATGCCAGTATGAATTTTTATTGGCGAAATTAGTCATTAATTGATGCAGCTGTTAGATGATCACCCATAATGAAAATGAGCTGGTAGTCAAGATTTTTAGATTCCCCCTCATAAGCAGGTAGTAAGAATATAACGCATCCTATACAAAACTTAGCTCAAAATGGATCAGGGCGCCTGGGTGTCTCAGTCATTTAAGCATCTGCCTTCAGGTCATGATCTCTGGGTCCTGGATCGAGCCCCGTGTCGGGCTCCCTGCTCAGCCAGGAGTTTGCTGCTCCCTCTCCCTCTTCCCCTCCCCACCACCCACTTGTGTGTGCACTCTCTCTCTCAAATAAATAAATAAAATCTTAAAAAAAAAGATTTAAAAAAATTGAATCATCAATCTAAATATAAAACCTAAAACTATAAAACTTCCAGGAGAAAAAACTTCTTAGGAAAAAAATCTTTGTGACATTGTTCAGGCCAGGATTTCTTACATATGACCCCAAAACACCATCCATAAAAGAAAAAATGTATAAATTGAAGTTCATCAAAATTAAAAACCATTCTTCAAAAGACATCACGAAGATGAAAAGACAAGCCCAAAAGGGGGAGAAAATATTTGCAAAATGCACATCTAATAAAGGACTTGTATCCAGAACATATAAAGAATTCTCAAAACTTAAGAAAACAACCCCAAGAAAATACTGGGCGAGAATTATGAACACAGAGGTATATGGATGGCAAATAAGCACATGAAAATATGCCCACCATCACTAATAATTTGATGAGATAATTAATGAATTAATAATTCTCATTATTAGGAAAATGAGAATTAAAACCACAATGGGATACCACTATACATCTGTTAGAATGACTAAAAATTTTTTTAAACTAACAAACGCTTGAAGACTTTATGCTAAGTGAAGTAAATCTGACAAAGACAAATACTGCGTAATTATCACTTATATGCAGAATCTAAAAACAAAAAAAGTCAAAATCATAGAAACACAGAATAGAAAAGTAGTGGCTGGGGGTTGGGAGAAACAGAGTTTGGTAAAGGTACAAACTTTCAGCTATAAGATTTGAATAAGGCCTCAGAATCTAATATAAAACATGATGACTTTGGTTGATAACACTATATCATATAATCGAAATTTGCTAAGATGCTAAAAGAGTAGAACTTAAATGTTCTCATTTAAAAAAAAAAAGGATAAATATGTGACAGACGTGTTAAGTAACTAGATTGGGGGAATCCTTCCACAAGCTATATGTATATCAAATCAAATCGTGATGTGTGCTTAAAATGTCTTACAGTTTTGGGGCGCCTGGGTGACTCAGTCGGTTAAGTGTCCTACTCTTGATTTCGGCTCAGGTTGTGATCTCAGGGTCATGAGATCAAGCCCCACATCACACTCCATGTTCAGCTTGGAGTCTGCTTGTACCTCTCCTTCCCCCTCTGCTCCTCCCCTTGCTCTCTCTCTCTCTTTAAAAATGAATAAATAAAACCTTTTAAAAAAACTGGCAGCAGTAAGTGCTGGTGAGGCTGCAGAGCAACCAGAACTCTTGTACGTTGTGGATAGAAAAGCAAAATGGCGTAGCTCCTTTGGAAAACTGTTTGACAGTTTCTTATAAAATTAAAATATACTTACTATATGACCCAGCAATTCCACTTTTACCCATGACAAATGAAAATTTATATTTATATTTACATAAAAACCTGTACATGAAGCAGCTTTATTTATAATCACCCAGAAGTAGAAACAACCCAGATGTCAACTGGTGAATGGTTAAATTGTAGTATCTCCATACGGTGGGAATCTGCTCATCAGTAACAAGGAACAAACACAACATGAGTAAATCACAAATGCCCTAAGCAGAGTGAAAGAAGCCAAACTCCAAAAGCTACATACTATGTGATTCCATTTATATGGCACTCTGGACAAGTATAGGAAGCATATATAAATCAGTGGTTGCCAGATCCTTGGTGTATGGGTAGAGGTTGACTGCAAAGGGGCTCAAGGGAATTCTGGGGGTGATGATAGTGTTCTATAATTTGATTATAGTGGTGATTATACACTGTGTGGATTTCTCAAAGCTCATAGAACTATACACTGAAAAGGGGGAATTTTACTGTTTATAAATTATTTCTCAATAAACGTTACTTAAAAAAAGAAAGATGATAGTCAAGCCTGAAGATACATCATTAGGGATAATGCCCAAGGCTTTTGCAGCCTTTTGTTTAGGAATATTTCCCATTACCTGGTGCAGACTGTAAGGGTAACAGAGTTTTGACTGTGAATGTCTTCCTGTCTACCTCTAGTGAACCTTCCATGACATGATCAGACAGAGCACCTAAAACAATAACTAAGACTTCACTGAGTTTATAGTACAACCTGTTTGAACTATGTCTGCCAATGGATGGAGGATTTTGTTTTTGTTTTTGTTTTTTAAGAATGCCTGTATGTGTGGTAGAATTATGTGGACTGAAACTTGCTTTTGTTAAGGCTTAACACCAAGATTATAGAGTAGCCAATCCTTACCCATCTCAGACTTCTTTGGCAGTTACCGATAACTACCAAAAAGAACCTAAGAAGTGTGCATGGTCAGAATGACTGAGATCATGTCAACACAGGAATGCCCTCCTTCCTCAAGCTCATTCACATCATCTTATTTACTTAAGCATCACCCTATGTTGTTACACCCCATGGCAGACTTCCATGGTTCTCTGGTATATGTGCTTCTGAGTGAGACACTGCCTTCCTTTGACCTTTTTTTTGGTCTGCCCCACTAAGCTGTGTGGAGTCTTTCAGGGCACAAATCATGTCTCACATTCCTAAGGCCCAGCACAATTGTATTTTTAAATAAATAAATTTATTTTAGTGTCTTACTTAAGTAACAGATTAATTACAGTAATAGTGATGATGGCCAACACTTGCTGGGCACTTGCTCTGTGCCAGGCCTATGCCAGGTGCTTGACGTTCAGTAGCTCCTTCAGAGCACCTTATGAGGTGAGTATTGTTGCCATCCCAGGTACACAGGTAAGGAAACCGAGACATGGAGAAAGTAACTCGCAGCCAGCCACGCAGCCAGCAGTTGTTGGAATCGGGAACTGAAACCAAAGGAGTCTCATTCCAGAGCCAGCTCTTTTGAGCTCTGTGACCTGCACCTCTCGTTTTTGCTACAACAGTATCTGTTGAAAGATAGAATGCTTTTCACACTAGCCATGTAATCCGGTCTTTGAAAGGAATTTTAGAGCTCATTTATTCCTCACCCCCGATGTTTGGATTAAGCAAGCGAGGCTCACAGAAGCTGACTTGCTCCAGATCACTCTTCTTCGTTAGATGGTTTTCCAGTGAACAAGCAGAAGAGGACGTAAATATTTACAGGGCCACTGCTGCTTTAAGTATTTGGGTGGTCTGTCCCAAAAAGATTATTGTTTTCATCAGGAAAATGTATTACTAACTGCTCTCGGCATCTTTGCCTTTTTCAGGGTTCACTGTTTCCACTATCTCATCCCCCTTGCAAAGGAGGGGAACTATGCCATCGTGGCTAATGTGGAAAGTATGGATTATGACCCTCTGGTGGTCAAGCTCAACAAAGACATCAGCGCCATTGAAGAGGCCATGAGTGCCAGCCTTCAGCAGCACAAGTTCCAATATATATTTGAAGGTCAGATCCTGTCTGTGTCCCTAGGATTTGGGGAGGAAGGAAGGGTGAAGGGTTTTGTTGTTTTTTTTTTATTCTCTACTGTTGAAGTTCACAACTTGTAGTTGTTTGGGTTTTGTTTTGGTTTGGCTTTTTCTTTTTGGACTAAAGCTGCAATACCTAGTCTCTCTGCATATGGCTAGGTAGACAACAATATGGCTGCCATCTGCTCTTGGTTGATAAGATTTAATCCAACATAAGGCAGATGGCAGCCTGGCTGCCTCCCTGACATGCCACTCATGAGAGTTGGGTAAATATGTAGAGTGGACCATGAGTTAGCTCAAGAGAAGCTCATAAA
Source organism: Zalophus californianus (assembly GCF_009762305.2). Classification (NCBI taxonomy): domain Eukaryota; kingdom Metazoa; phylum Chordata; class Mammalia; order Carnivora; family Otariidae; genus Zalophus; species Zalophus californianus. The sequence goes on from NC_045606.1 coordinate 87,465,178, forward strand.
AGAAAAAGAAGCACACATACAATGAGAAGATGACTCCAAAAAGAGATCTCTCGTTGACTAAAATTATCAGTGGAAAGGGAAGTTTTCTCTCAAAGAATGCAGTGTTGTCTGAAAAGAACAGAAACCTCCGATCAGCAGAGATTTTAGGAAGGCTGCACCCATAAATGCCTTGGGGCAGGCAGGCAGGCAAGGAAGGGCACGAAAGACAGTTCCATCTAAAGGCATTCACCTTCAACATTTTGAGATAATGCGATGCCAGGCAAATAATTTTTCATGCTGAATTCCTCCCATGGGGAGGACTTTTAGGACTTCAAACTATATTCCCTTCTTTCTTGTTTTGGTTTATTTGTATGTAGGCCTGGGTCCCAGAAGTATCTGTGGTGTCTGTCAGAATTAAAGCAATGTTATTCAAAACAATTAAGAAAGTGCATTGTGCAAAGGATTGTAGAACCTGGAGATAGGAAAGAAAGGCTTGGCTATTGCTTGCTTTATTAAACAGTTATGTCCCCTCAAATTTGGACCAAAAAGCTGAAAATCCTGTTTTCCTATTAAATTATGTCATAAAGATGGAGATATGTTCTGAAAGGAACTATCCGTAAAAGACTTTAGCCAAAAAGTCTTAGTGATTAAAAGGTTAACTGTTCTCTGCATGGCACTGAGAATTTGGGGGCCATGTGTATCAACATTCACAATTCCCAGACTTTCCCTATCATTTACCCAGATATTTCTTAACATCTAATCCTGATGAGTAGCAACATCTTCTTGAAATACGGGTGTAACACTCTGATGTAGAAAAGAAATGAAGAAATCATGAATTGGAGACCTTCTGTTTAAAAAACTCTAGCTAGGGCGCCTGGGTGGCTCAGTTGGTTAGGCAGCTGCCTTCAGCTTAGGTCATGATTCTGGAGTCCCAGGATGGAGTCCCGCATTGGGCTCCCTGCTCAGCGGGGAGTCTGCTTCTCCCTCTGACCCTCCCCACCTCATGCTCTCTCTCACAAATAAATAAATAAAATCTTTAAAAAAATAAAAATAAAAAGTTCTAGCTGTTTCTCTGTGAGACCACTCTCAAAATTCACAAGGCATAATACTGAATTTCCCAAAGGGTTGGGAATGGGGATGACAGGGTCTCAGTCTTCTTTGGTGTGGCAGAAAGGAGCATGATATAGCAGATATTATTTGAAATTGCCAGTGTATAGTAATATTATAAAGCAGACTTCTACTGGGTTTTATTTTTAATTATTATTATAATCTATTATGTGTACTTATTATATAAATTTACTTTTTCTTTTAAGTGGGCTCCGTGCCCAACATGGAGCCCAACATGAGGCTTGAACTCCCAACCCTGAGATCAAGACCTGAGCTAAGATCAAGAGTAGGAAGCTTAACTGACTGAGCCACCCAGGCACCCTTAAATTTACTTATTTAATATATTTATTATTATTTACTATTCTCTACAAACACCACCCCCTCATTACCTCCACGTAGGCAGATTGCCTTTTACCATGGTAGAACAAAATTATACCCGGAGTTATGGGCTCAGTAAAATCACACTCAGACTTGACCTACAGAGGTTTTTCGACTTTTTTTTTTAAAGACTTTATTTATTTATTTGAGAGAGAATGAGAGATAGCACGAGAGGGAAGAGGGTCAGAGGGAGAAGCAGACTCCACGCTGAGCAGGGAGCCCAATGCGGGACTCGATCCTGGGACTCCAGGACCATGACCCGAGCCGAAGGCAATCGCCCAACCAACTGAGCCACCCAGGCGCCCACCTACAGAGATTTTTCACATCAGTCAGTGGCTTTAAATGTAAAATCCATGTGTGTGTTTCTTTTTCTTTGCGTAGAAAACCTCTTACTTGCCTTTTAAGTAGTTGCACGTACAGGTGAGTTTGTGGTCTAGAAGCAACACTACACGAGTGTAGCTGAGGCAAGAGAGAATGCTCCTCCTCTCCCTTTTCTGCCTTCATCCTAGTGAAAGGAAACTCATTTTGCAGACTGAGGGAGTCATGGAACCTGAAGCTCCCCGGGAACCTTCACCACGGAGGCACTATGACTTTAGAAGAGGGAAATCATGAAGATAGTAGGCTGCTTGTGACTAGCCAGCTAGCTTTAGAGTTCCAGGAGAAGCTTTGAAGAATGGTAACCCACATGCATCAATTTCTTACCGACATATTTTTGCTTATTAGGTTCCAAATCAATGTTTGAGCCAAAAATACACCCCTGTCTTTTTTTGTGGGAGGAAGAGGAAACCAAACAGATCATTGTATTTGCATGTTTTTTTTTTAAGATTTTATTTATTTATTTATTTGAGAGAGAGAATGAGATAGGGAGAGAGAGCCTGAGAGGGAGAAGCAGGCTCCCCGCCGAGCAGGGAGCCGGATGCGGGACTCGATCCCGGGACTCCAGGATCATGACCTGAGCCGAAGGCAGTCGCTTAACCAACTGAGCCACCCAGGCGCCCCCCCCCCCCTTTTTCTTAAGATTTTATTTGAGAGAGAGAATGAGATAGAGAGCATGAGAGGGGGGAGGGTCAGAGGGAGAATGCTTCCAGAACCTCTTTATGGGAAAAAAAGAGTTCCAATGCTCTTCAGTAGTTTATAACAACCTGGCATATTTTCTAAGCCCTTGACATAGTGGCTTGAGGCATATATATGTGGCAGTGCTGGAGCAATGGATATGTTGCGTAAAGCCTCTCCATTTGTAGCTTTTAGGACAATGTATAAATATTCCAAAACTGTTGTAAAATCAGTGGGTGCAGCAACCCTCAGAGATACGTTTTCTTTGGTCATTTAAATTTGTGGAGGATTTAAAGAAAGAAATCCTTCCAAATTCATATGTAAGTTCATGCAAGGTGGCACTAATCTGTCTTCTTCCCCCCCCCCCCCCCCCCCCCCCCCCCACTGATCTGTGCTGGCCCCTCAGGCCTGGGTCACCTGATCTCCTGCATCCTCATTAATGGTGCCCAGTACTTCAGGCGCATCAGTGAATCTGGCATCAAGAAGATGTGTAGGAACATCTTTGTCCTGCAGCAGAATTTGACCAACATCACCATGTCGCGGGAGGCAGACCTGGACTTTGCAAGGTAGGAGGAAGGACCAGGCTTGGTCCCTTGTACCAAAGTCAAGATCCTACTGCCTATCAAAATCACTTAGAAAAATGGATTCTTGGTACCTAAAAAGTTAACTTAAGAAAAAATGAAACAATTAGATGTTCATCAGTCTTAGAGAAGGTAATTCTCTACAATTCTATTGGCTGTTTAACCTCCCTTATGCAGGGAGTTTTCCTGTTCTCTAACCTAAGTTCTTCTTACTACAAAACTTCAGTAACTTTCCTATTTTAGAAGTAATATTTGCTCATTGCATGAGATATGTCACATAAAATACAAAAAAAGAAACCAATAAACATAACTCATAAGCCTTTCAGCTGGAGACTATGACATTTGGTGTAATTTCTCTTGGCCTTGTGCCTCCACCATGGATACAAGTGAATTTTCATATTATGCATGCCTGTAACTTGTCTTTGTACCAAATTGGAACTACGTTAATGTAATTTTATATTTAATTGCATTTTCCCCTATCAGTAACATTCTTTGAAAACATTATTTTTCCCAAAGCCACTAATAGTTCTTGAAAGAACAGTTGATCCTTAAATGACATGGGTTTCAACAGTGCAGGTCCACTTATATGCAGATTTTTTTCATACGTTACTATTACTGTATTTTCTCTTCCTTATTTTCTTAACATTTTCTTTTCTCTAGCTTACTTTCTTGTTAGAATACAGTATGTAATACATATACAAAACTTGTTCATCAACTGTTGATGTTATTAGTACGGCATCTGGTCAACAGTGGGCTATTCAGAGTGAAGTTTGGGGGGGTCAGAAGTTATACATGGATTTGTGATTGTGTGGGAGGTTGGCACCCGTACCTCCCCACATTGTTAAAGGGTCCACTTATCACTTTTAATACCTGCACAAATATTCCATGGTATAAGTTAGACATTATTTAATCATTTGCAAATTTGTAAACATTAGGATTTTTTCCCTTTTTTTCTCTCATAAATAACGTGTGTTGAATGTATGTTTTCATGAATCTTTTCCTCATCTCTTCTCTCTTTCCCAGTTGAAATCCTTCTTCTCTTCTTGTTTTCATTGTGAGGACAGTAGTTACTCATCATCAACCATGCTCACCCTTCATGTCCTTAAAGGCTCTTCTTTTAAAGAGCACTCTTTCTCTTTCCTAGTTTGCTGATCTCAGTTTTTAATGTTTCTTTATAATGCACTTTTTCAAGTTTGAAGGGTTGTTTTATTCTCTCTTCATATGGTCTCAGCACTGTATACTTTACTTAAGTCATCAGACCTTTGGTACTTCAGTGAAAGCTAAAACAGTTTGAAGAGGGTAGACGATGATTACGGTATCTTGGTATTTTATTGCTGTTTGTACCTTGGTGAATTAGTTCATAAACTCCTTTGTGGCTAGGAAGTCTTTTTTTTTTTTAAGATTTTATTTATTTATTTAATTGATAGAGAGAGCGAGCGTGAGAGGGAACACAAGCAGGGGGAGTGGGAGAGGGAGAAGCAGGCTTCCCGCCGAGCAGGGAGCCCGATGCAGGGCTCGATCCCAGGACCCCAGGATCATGACCTGAGCCGAAGGTAGACGCTTAATGACTGCGCCACCCAGGCGCCCCGGAAGTCATTTGTTTTTAATCCCCCAGAATTCTCCTGCCTAACATTTGGACTTCTGTGTCATTTCATTTGATTTTTGGATTCCTCAAGAAGTTCCAGAAAAATTTGAAACAATTTTTAAGACTTTTCAGGAAATGACGAAATATTACATTATGTTGACAGTTATCAAGACATCTATGCTAGGATCTTTGTTTTGATAGCATATAACCATATATCTTCATTTTTTAACTTTTCTTCTCCAGTCTATCCCCCCATTTGTTCCATTGCTTCCCTGTTCCTCTGCTTCTCTGTCCTCCTTCCCTGTCTTATTCTTCCTTTGTGCGTGCGTGTGTGTGTGTGTGTGTGTGTTGTGTGTTCATTAAATTCCCTCTTTTAGGCTAAATTTGGTAGAAAGCCTTCTTTGCTCAGATTAGGGAAACCAGGTGTGACTGAATGCTGCATTTATTTGGTTGCTCTTATGGGGAATGATCTCATTATTGAATTAGTCTATTCATAATAACATTGACAAGGGGAAGTTAAGAACATGGAGGCCTGAGGGATACAGAAAAGCATTACTAATTCTCTGAGGAATATAATTCTTAAATTCAATCATCTTTTTTTAAATGATTTTTTTTAGTTAGCTGAAATAAGTAAATTAACAGATTTTGGCAGACAGTATGGGGCCCAAACATGTACTAAAGAAACTGGCATCTGAATAATGAAATGTTGACTGGGCGGTACTGAGGTTGGCATCAGTGGGCTGTGTGCCAACAGTGTTTCTTCAGGAAATAATTGAATGACAACTGAGCCGTGCCTTCTATAGTTGGATTTGTGAATGATGTCCAAGGCAGTGGGTGTGGACTGAAATGTGACCACGTGGGGGAGGTACTGCTACTGTTGCTCTTTACTCTTAATGGATTATGAAAGGAAATAGGCAGCATAAATATGTAGCATTGGATGATTCTGTCCTTCCGATCGTGGTTCAGAAGGCCTCTCCTTTTTTTTTTTTTTTTAAGATTTATTTATTTATTTTAGAGAGAGATCGTGTGGCAGGGAGGGACAGAAGGAGAGGAAGAGAGAATCCCAAGCAGACTCCCTGCTGAGGGACATGGGGCTCAGTCTCATGACCCTGAGATCATGACCTGAGCTAAAACCAAGAGTCGGCTGCCTAACCCACTGAGCTACCCAGGCGCTCCTCAGAAGACCTTTCCTTATTAGTCTTCTGTGTCCCAAGAGACCAAGACGCTTTCTGTTTTCTCAGTGCTGGACCAGAGTAAGTGCTCATCATGTGTCTTGAATGAATGGATAGGTATCCAATCAAGGCTTCTTTTGGTGTTGATGAAGGGCTTAGATAATGACAAAGTTTCTGTCTTTAATGCCCTGAAAGTTTTAACTAGCTGACATGGGTCAGTGTTCTTACAGGCTTACAAGGAACAGCATCTCCCTAGAGCAGAAAGCATTTTATAAGAGGAACCATATATCCCTACTTTTCATTGTCTCTTTCTCCTTCATTTGCCCTTGCTCTCATACATACAACATACATAGACACACTTTATAGCCTTATTTTTTTCTATTTCTGTTTTTGGTAGGGACAGGTTTCATGGAATGGGCTCCATCAATTCCACTGAATTTGAAGCTATGTAAAATAAATATAACAGCGATACCAAAATAGCCAGAAATAATAGGCTGCAGCAGTGTGCCTCAGCGTTCCTTAAGCAGTGTCTAATCAAGCATGGGCAGCATCTGTACTTCCAGCAAATCTCTATAGGAATGTTATCTTCTGATGCAGTAATTAATCACTAGTTGCCATGTGTCAGAAAACTTACCTAACAAGAAGTTGCAAGGCTCTTGTAGGTTTTCACCTCCATAGGCTCCCTGGCGAGTGGAAAATATACACCCTTTCTGTAATAAAGAGGAATCTGGAGTGATTCAATTTATGTTGATTCTTCTACTTGCAGCATTGCTGTCGATCTCTTTTTCTACATACCTTTACTCATCTCCAATAGGAGGATAAATCTTGGGTGAGCAAAGGATCAGCATAATCTGCATAATCACCAGAATTAGAGAAACCCTGTCCCCCATGATAATGATCTTTGCTATGGTTTTGACCTTTTTGACCCCACTGTACGTTTTCAGATTCAAGACAATACTTTGTCCTGGAAAATGACTACAGATTAACTAGAAAATGGAAGGGCTTCTTGAGTGGGCTTTTTTTTAGTTCCTTTCATCAGAAATCATCTTCCCCTGAGCTGCCATGCACTTCTCCAGAACTGAGTCTCTGAAACAGCCCAGGAGTCCAGGCACTGTGTCACAGGAGAAGTCTGGCTGGGCACTGAAGTCCCCAAAGTGGATCTGACAGTCTTTGTAGTTTAAGTGAAGCCATTATTCAAGTAGATGAGTCCAGAGTTTTCTTCCTAGTTCTTCCCGCTCTCCCCACATTTTCCCTCCAGTATCTCTCTCTCCCTTTACAGTTGTCTTTCTCCTACATCTCTCCTGCCATCTCTAGTTCCTGCTTTCCTCCTTCAAGGCTTCATCTCTCCTCGATTTTTTTTCTCATTTTGCTTTTCTTTAGACTGGCATCTCTCATACTCAAATCAGACAAAGATAGGGAAATGAAAGCTTAGATTCAGGAAGTGGTAAGGGGAGGAGTTCTAACACATAAGAAAGCTTCCTCACCCTCTTAGTCATTCATTCTTTCATTCATTCATTCATTCAACTGATATTTATTGAGTGTATTCTCTTTATGTTCTGCCCTTGTGGAATTTACGTTCTTGTAATTCAGGCAATTAAGACAGACTAATAAATAAGTAAAATATAAAATATCTCAGATGGTGAGGGGAAGAGAGGATGCCAGGGGATAATGAAGGTAACCCACAATTTCAGAGTGGTCACAGAAGCCCTCAATGATATGGTAACATTTGTGGAAAGACCTAAAGGAAGACAGGGAAAAAGCCATGTGGATATCCAGGGGAAAAGCATACTAGGAAAAGACATGTAAGAGGAAAGAGCCAGAGGGAGAAGTACACTTGGCATTATAAAGAACAGCAAAATAATGATGTAATGTATGGTGATTAACATAATAAAACTTAAAAAAAGTTAAAAATAAAAATAAAAGGAGAAGAAAAAGAAAGAAAGAAAGAAAGAATGAACGAAAGAACAGCAGAAAGGCCAGTGTGTTTGGCTGAAGTGAATGAGCAAAAGGAAGAGTCAGAGATGAGGTCACAGGTTTCACCTAAGAAGCTGAGATCTTGAAGACTGTTGCAGTAAGTTGGCTTTTACTTGGAGTGAGGTAGGAAGCTATCAGATGACTTGGAACAGAAGGCTGCCATAATGTGACTTACATTGTAAAAGAATCACTCCTGGCTACTATGTTGTAAGTAGACATTTGGGGAGGTGAGGTTGCAGGCAAGAGCAACAGCAGAAGGAGCTGTCGGGAAACTACTGCAATAACCTAGGGGAAAGATAGTGGTGATTCAAGCCAAGACGGCGGCACTGCAGAAGATGAGAAGTGGTCCGGTTAGGATATATTTCACAAGGAGAGCTGACAGGATTTGCTGAGGGATTGGAAGTAAACGGGTGACTCCAAGGTTTTTGTTCTGAGCAATTCAAAGGATGGTTTTCATTTACTAAAATGAAAATGAGCCAGAAAGGTTGAGTTTGGGGAGGTGGCAATAGGGCAGATAGGAAGGGGGTGGGTATCAGGAGTTTGGGTTTGGAAATACTAAGTTTGAGATGCACATTAGACATCTGAATAGAAATCCTGAAGAGAGAGCTGAATGTATAAATCTGTATTCAGGAAAGAGGTCTGGGCTGGAAATAGAAGTTTGGGAATCATCAACAGGTAGATGGGATTTAAAGCCATGAGATGGAGTGAGAGATGAGATCTTATTGAGAACACAAGCAGAGGAAAAAGAGAAGCCATCCAAGAATTGGGCCTTGGGTAGGTACTCCACTGTTGAGATGTTGGAGTGCTGACGACAAACCAGCAAAGGAACCTGAGAAGGAGCAGGGAAAATAGCAGTAGAGAGGTCTGTGTCCCACAAACAAGTGTTTTAAGAGGAGAGTGTCTTCATCTGTGTCAAATGGTGCTAGTAGATTAAATTAGCTCAGGACAGCGAACTGGGGCACTGGTGGACCTGATAAGAGGGCTGAAATGCTTTGATTTGCACTCCTAAATCTTCTCTACACAGCTTACCTAGTGCAGAAACAAGCTCTGGGAATAGGCTTCACACTGCTCAATTCTGTGGTAGGGTCTGATGCATTCATGACAAACAAAAATGCAATTAGAGTGTTTCTGGTGTGATATGTGAAAGACCAAATAGGCACCCTCTCTTTTCTCATTGAATGGTTACTAAGAAAGCCCTGCTCTTCCCAGCATATTTATTCAACATGTGTTTCCCATGATGAAGAGGAGTTGTGATGTCTCTTAGAAGGACTCTGAATGGTTTTATTTTCAAGGAAGGGTAGTCTCTGCTCCTCCATGCCCCACTCCTCCCTTCTCCAGCCCTAGACCCCCTTCCAGCAACTCTGGTTTAGCTTTGGAGCTGTTCTATATATGTTTACTTAACCAGTGAAGCCCTATATCCTCTATGTGTAATACACATACATAGGAACATCTTCACAGTAGCCAACGGAAAAATCCCACTGGTAAAGAAGGAACCATTTGGAATCTGGGAACCAAATGAGAAAGAAATCTTTCCATTTTAACCTCTCTGACTCCTCTTTGAGGCTGTTAAGGTGCCTTCCTCCAGGTGACAGACTGAGTGACTAGATTCAGCCTAGAGACTGAATATATATCAGTTCAGATCTGTGCTTCATCCTTGACCTTGTGCTGTATCTGAGGCCAAGAATGATCTCTGGCATGGCTGAGCATGTTGAATTTTCTTCCAAGGCAGCTGTTTAGGCTGACTTCCTTCCCCCAAACCTCTTGCACCAGGAACAGCCCTTTGGTTTTCTGCAGGAAAGGTATGGGTTTTCCTCTTTGGACTGACCAGGGTGTAGCCTGACAGGAATTAGCAATGACATGCTGCCATCTACTGGAAACACCCACAGACATCCAGACAGATGAATATCTCTGGTCCCCTAAATCCCCATCACTCACGGGAATCAAGAGTGGGTACTGCCTCTGAAGTAGGCTTTGGAGGTGATTCGGCTGAAAATAGGAAATGCCCCCACCTATTAAATAAAATGTTATTTGATTGCCAGAAGAGCAATTCTGTTTCTGAAAAATTACATATATATTTTTTTTTCATATTCTTTTCTCTGCTTATTTTTTTCCCATCTTTATTCTGCCATTGGTCTTAGCTGCTTCTCCAATCCTGGAATAACCGATCCCTTTTCTCAAACCTTTACCTGTAAAACTCCAGATTTTTGACTCAAGATTATTAATCATGTGGACTTACTTAGGAGATATTAGTCTGCTACCAAAATTCTTTTAATGGTGGTGCCCCCTAAAAATTCTGTTATATCTCTTGAATTTAATGGTTATACAAGGCTAGCCCTGACTTTCCTGGGGGCCACAGGAAATTGGGAAATACGATGGGTTAAATAGCTTTTGCTGCCTGGTAGAAGGAAATATACCCATTAATAAAATTTAATAATAAAACAAAATTTGTATGCTTGATCTCAGAAAATTTTCTTTAAAATTTTGTGTAAGTAGATTTAAATAATATTACATCTCCCTAATTAAACCTTCATTTGACCTTGCTACGCTGTTTCTGACCATCCCTCTTTCTAGTGATCTACTTTTTCTGTGTTTATCGCACTCATAGTAGGTTCCATACCTTCTAGCAATTAACTGATCACTAATTGTTTAATGGGGGCTCTTTATCCCCCATAGAGTTCCCCAAAAAATGAGTATTTATAAAGCTCTTAAAAATAATACCTGTCCATACTGATGTTTGATTGGTCATATCTTATATGTGAGGCTTTAATTAAGTAAGAATTCTTTTGATTATGCTCAATTAATGTCACCATACCTTGTACATATATCATGTCAATGTATAATTTAGGGGTCCTCAAGATTCTTGGCAGATAGTTGCAGTCTTCCCTTTGTGGCACATGTTCTGGAATCGGAATGATTCTGAGATTAGCATGGATGACAGGGCGGTATTATTTCCAATAAAGATCCCAAGGACTGGAAATCAGAAGTGACTTGCCCAAAATCTCTCATCAAATTGTGCTATTTATACACCCTGCACTACCTCTGTAGTCGTCACAGTTAGGAAATTGAATTAATTCACCCAGCGAGGCCATTTTTCTGCCAGGAAATGATTGTGCTGAAAAGATATGTGCTAAAAAGATATGAAGCTTGTTCTTGACTCAAGCCCAAGAATGATCATTTACTGACTTTATTAGAATTCTTACTGAAAAACTTGAGGCTGGAAGCTGACCTTTCTTGTTTTCTAAATGAAGATATAGTGTTTAATTTTGGTCCTTAAACGTAGGAAACGGGCGCATTTGCTATAGCTATGAAAACAGAGCCACAGCCTCTACAACCATGTCAAGGCCAGACTTCCTCCCAGGGCCTTCCTCATTAGCCGGTTATTATGACTAGTTACCATAATTGGGCTTTGTTTTTGGTTTCTGGGTGGGCTTTTTTTTCCCCCTGTACTGCTCTGTTACAGCAATCTAAAATGTTTATGAATGTGATTTGCGTTTCAGAGTGTTTGATAAATATGAATATCCATGTATGTTTCAGAGAGCACCCTTAGCTAAATATAAGTACATTACCAAGAAGTAAACATGTGCCTAGACTTCTGACTCCACCCTGCTTTCACCAAAACAAGGACAGCTTCTAGAAGACAACCAACTTCAGTATAAACTACCTACCGGCCTAAATCACTTCCTTGCAGTGATGATATAAGAGCAAGTATTATTACTATTATATAATTGATCTCAGTACATGAGATGAACCGTAAGAAGTGCTTTGCCTATACTGGTTCACTGAATCCTCCCTGAAACCCTATATGAAACTCTATATGTAATTATTATGACCTCACTTTCTAAATGAAAAAAACTAAAGTTTAAAGAGGCTAAGCAGATTCTCAGTTTACATAATAATAAGAGTTTTAGGATTCAAACTTAGGTCAGTCCAACACCAAAGTCTCTGTATGTTCTTAGCCATGTGAAATCAGGGTTCTCATTTGGTAAATATTGGGTCTCTGTTTGCTTTGTTTAATTAGAATATGATTTCATTTTTCAATTAGACTCTTAGCTCTCAAACGTTTTCTTTTCCTTTATTTTTTCTGGTTGTCTTTCCCGCCTGATTTCCATCAAGCTCTGGTCTCTGGCACTTTTAATTAGCTTTAATTAGCAGTTTCACTGTAGAGGGCTCTGCTGACCCCTCCTGCGCCGGAATGTGTGAGGGAGGGCTGGTTTTGCTTAACCGTTCGGTACTCAGTACTGTGCGTTGTTGGTCTATCCACCTTCCAAGCAACTGTCCTGGAGCAGTACCACTTGACATTCAAGAACACTCTCTCATGGGGCGCCTGGGTGGTTCAGTCGATTGTTAAGTGTCTGGCTCTTGGCTTCAGCTCAGGCCACAATCTCAAGGTTGTGAGATGGAGCCCCACTGTTGTATTAGGCTCTGCGCTCAGCAGGGAGTCTGCTTCAGATTCTCTCCCTCCATCTCTCCCCACCCCTCACCCACATGTATGCTCGCTCGTGCACTCTCTCAAATAAATAAATCTCTTTTTTTTAAGATTTTATTTATTTATTAGAAACAGATTGAGAGAGAGAGAGGGAACACAAGCAGGGGGAGTGGGAGAGGGAGAAGCAGGCTTCCCGCAGAGCAGGGAGCCCGATGCGGGGCTCGATCCCAGGACCCTGGGACCATGACCTGAGCCGAAGGCAGACACTTAATGACTGAGCCACCCAGGCGCCCCTAAAATAAATAAATCTTAAAAAAAAAAAAAGAACACTCTCAGAACCATACCACAAAGTAGAACTAGCACATGGTCATATCATGGGTAAACTCTGTCACTGATCCCAAGTACATACAGCTATACTCCTAAAACACCAAGCAGATTAACCAGGTGGTTCTCAAAGGCTAGATGGTATAAGAATTTTGTAGGGGACTTCTTGTAAGAGGAATTCTTTGACTCCATCGCTAAAAATTCAAATCTAGAAGGTTGAGGTTGGGAGAGTGGGGAGCAGGAATCTGCAGTTTACTTAGCAAGTGTCCAGGAGAGCCTGATGCAGGCAGCTCTTGGACGCTCTTAGAGAAATACTGGCCTAATCTGTGTTCTTTGAGACTCACAGTAGGCCATTTCTCTCTCAGCCCTTTATTCTCCTTTAGTCTCCCAGATTCCTTCTTCCTCCTGCTGGGGGCAGTGAAAGTGAAACTTGCCTGAAAGCCCTCGTCTGGACTAAGTGGGCCCATTAGCATCACCCCTCGGGGCAGTCACCATGATGGTGACGATGATGATGATGATGATGATGACTATTTTGAGGCAGAATCAAACCGTGTTCTTGAAAGTTTGGGGGTAAACTAGTACTTCACTGATGTAGTAGCAGGCCAATAAACAGATGCAATCCATGATTGGACAGGTGACTTCAGCTCTCTTCGCTGAAGTTTCCTTATCTAAAAATAAGGCTCTGAGAAGAAGGTCAACTCTAGATATGACTCGCCCAGAGTTGCACAAGGTAGAGCCCGAGATGGGGCTCCGAGGTCGAGCGCCACCTCGGCCACCAGCTCTCAGAAGACGCTGTCTCAGGAAGGGTTTTTGAAAGGAAGCAAATTAACTTCAATCTAATTCCATAAAGGTCCTGTAAAGATTTCTCAGATACACAGTACGTAACAGGCACTTTTAATATTTGATGACTGGGTGGACAAATTAATGCATGTGTATGTATGAATGACAAGAGAAGGAGCGGAGCCCAGTTTCTTCCAGTCCAGCTTGCAGTTGTGGTATTTGCTCACCACACCTCCCCGAGAGTAAGACAGACAGAAGCTGGCTACTGCTTTTGCATGACCTATAAAGGTCCTATAAGGCTCTGAATGGTAATTCAAAAAATAAACATGTAGGTGCTCAAAAATATAAATGTCACACCTGCTGTAGCTCTTCATCTCCTTTGCCTTGCTGTGGTTTTCCAGTTGATGGAAAGGTTTTATTCAGATCAGCCATTTCACTTTTTCCTGGAGGCACTCTTAATCTTTGTGTTCTAACCTTTAAAGATCTAGGCTTTTGGTTGCTGCTGTAATGATTTCCATTGCTGGCATCTACATGTTTAAATTCCTCCAAAGAATTGCCCACCTCCGATTTTGCTCAATTGCAGATGGAATCTAATGAGAGTGAACGAGTCGGGGTAGGAGAGGCCAGCTCTTGATCTCTCTCTCTCTCTCTCTCTCTCTCTCTCTCTCTCTCTCTCTCTCTCGATACCCGGGTCAGGGGAAGGAGTGGATCCGTGGCCTCCACTCTCGCATAAGCAATAGCACCCCATCTCCTCTTCCTTGGTGTAGTCTCTTTCACAAAGACACGCACGAAACATTTCGGGAGTACTGAGGACAGAGGAAGGAGCGGTTGGGGATTTTTAGCGGCTGGAGCATTTTATTGACAACATTAAAGGCTTTGTGGATACGTTGGAGCAGAAATTAATTACAGCCCAGTTCCCCCATTTCTCCCTTAGGTGACAGTCTTCTGTCGATGTGTGCTGCTGTGAAAGTAATAATAGGTTTCAAATGTTTGTGAAAAACATAAAGTAATTACTTGCTGTGATAAATCAGTCATCTGAAGTTTCAGCTTCGCTCCACTCCACGTACGTGGCAGCGGGTCTGTTTCTTTTGTTAACTTTAATTATATAGCATAGGAGTATTTTTATTTTTCAGTTTTCAGAAATTTTCCCTTTTTCTTTTCTTGGTTTCCTAGTTCTCCGGGGATGAAAGTATTGAAATGATAATGACACATAACTAACATTTGAACAAGGGAAGCATATGTCTGGCAGGGAGCTGATTGCCTTAGTTAAGTTTTGTAGCTATTGGCTATTAGCTATTTGCCAGTTTCTCTAATGAGCCTTAAATATTTACTGTTTGTGGTGCAGAGGGAAAGAATGTGCTCTCGGGCATTCTGAGCCTCCCTCTCACCAATAGCATATGTTTAAATTACGGGCCCTGAAGCCAAAGAGCCTCTAATAGTTCTTTTCCCTTTTTTAAATTAAAAAAAAAGAAAGAAAGAAGGAAAAGTTTCCAATAAAATCTGCAGCTCCTTTCCTGGGGTCCCTTTCTTCGGTAGGGCCTATGCGGATCTGCCTGGATGACACTGACCCCTTTGTTAGCTCACCTGTAGAATAAGAGAGAAATTTCCTTTTGACAACCATTGTAAAAGAGGTCCTTACCCAAGCAGATACAGTAGTGAGGACCATATCCTGGTCAGCATGACACATTATCACAGGTAGATATCTTACTGTTAGCACTAAGGCTGGCTCACCCCAAAAATGTGAACTATACATATACATGTTCATATCTCTTTTTAACTCCTATAGTATTAATATTAAGTTCTTCTATTCTGTTGAATCTATCTTGTCCATTCCTGACCGGTGAGCCATCATAATTCCTAACTTCAAAGGTTTGCTTAATCTCCTGGATCAAGCTATCCCTTACTTAGAACAGTAAGTTTTTCCCTTTCCAATATTAATCTCTCTCTTCAAACTATCATTTATATTTAGAATCAAATAGAAGAGCAGTAAGAATTGGTTATCTCATTATTTATCTTAGTTATTAATTGGTTGTCTATTGGATAATTCTTCTGTATGGAAAATCATACTTACTGGGACTTCTGAGCTTTTTCATTGCAATGATCATTGCTGTTCGTAATGTTTGTCCCTGAGACTGGAAGATCCCATCCATCATCAAAGAATACTATTGCATTTAGTATAGTTTTACCATTATGTCCATTTTACTGTATTCTGTAAAAATATTAAAAACTGGTGGCAATATGATATCTCAGTTTAAGCCAGAATCTCTGATTACAACTGTAACCCCTTATTTTCTTCCCATGCTGCATCGTGGAGTTTTTAAAGCCCTATAATTCTGTCATAGCATTTGAGTTTTCCACATGTAAGTAAGATGAGGTAGTAACAACAAACTGCTTAAAATATTTTTTATTCTATTATTGTTAACATTATTGCCAATAACTACCATGTATTGAGCACATACTTTGTGTAAGGCACTCTACTTATGTGATGTACACACATTACCTTATGTAATCCTTATAATAACCTAGTGTGCTTAGGTATTAGCATTTTCATTTTACAAATGGGAAAACTGAGTCTGAAAGATTAAGTAGCCCAAGGTCTACACAACTAGCAACTGACAGAACCATGATTCAAAGCCAGATCTCTGCATTTTAGCTGTTATTCTATACAGCTCATGACAATGTAATGCATTAGTATTTCAAGAAGATATACCACAGCCTCAGTGATTTTATAGACTCAATAATGGTGATGACGGGGTGTTCTTTGTTGAAAGGGCTTCAAAGAGGGGTAACAATTTTTTTATCTTCCCTGCAAGAAATTGAAAGGAGATGTTGTTTTGTAGGTCTGCAGGAATAAACAAAAGGAGGCCAAAAAGGTTATGAGAAAGGATTTTGGCACAGCAACTAATGCCCCTCTAGGAATGATCACAGTTATTGTTAGGCCCAACAGAGGCATTATATATTTGTTTCCATTATCTATTGCTATATAATGAATCATCCCCAAACATTAGTACCAAGCACAACAACCATGACATTAGTTCTCTTGATTTAGCAGATGGACTGGGGCTCAGCTGAACTGTACACAGTTCTTCTGCTGGATTGCCTTAGGATGTCTCCCATGGCTGTAAGATAATGGCAGCTCTGGGTCCAAGCTATCTTGTCTGCATGTGACTGGTGGGGATCGCTGGAAGCCTGGGCTCAGCTGTGGTGTTGGGATGACTAGCTCCCTCTCTTTCTCTCTTCATTGAGTCTAAAAGATTCTACCTTCCACATAACTCTTCCATGTGGTTTCTCCATCACAGTAGTCATACTTCTTAAATGGTGACTTAGGGCTCCCAAAAGCATGAAAGTGGAAGCTGCCAGGCCTTTTTTAAGGCTTGGACACAGGACTAGCATGGTATCACTTCTGCGACATTCTGTCAGTTAAAGCAAGTCACTGGGCTAGCCCACATTTACTGTAGGAGGGGACTATGTAAAGGCATGAATAATGGAAGGTACGGTTCATAGGGGTTACCTTGGGGATTTAGCTACCACTATGTCTAAACCTTAGGCTGCATATTAAATGTTCAATGCCAAGTAGAGTAGGCATCCAATGTATTTGTCAGGATTATTTCTGTTGCAAGGGGCAGAAACCAAATCCAAACTAGCTTATGCAAAAAAAAAAAAAAAAATTTATTGAATCATGAAACTTATATAGCAATAGATAACAGAAACAAATGTATAAAACTGATAAGTTTTCTCAGCTATGGGAGCCAAGCCTCAGGGCATGAAATTTATTGAATCATGAAAAAATATCTAAATATTTAGAATTTAGAATTGGGATATTCAAGGGGTGATTGGTTTTAGACATAGTTTTGTCCAAGGATTCAAACCATATCAATAGGACTCAGTCTTTTTTTTATCCACCAGACTCTTGGTTCCGTTTGCATCTGCTTGGCTTTATTATTATATAGCCTATCTCCCCATGTGGCCAAAATAGTAGCCCCAAACCAGTATCAGACTTGTAGCAGGAAATGTTAGGGAAAGAAACCCTCTCGCTTTCAAAATCCATACAGCAAATTTTATGTAGGGACTCTGACAGCCCTGTCCTTCTACGAGCCAATTGCTGTGGCCGGGAAGAAGGGGCGTTCTGATTGGACAGTCCACATCACGTGTCCACACCAGTTGTTGAAGGGCTGATCGGTCTGACCCAGACCTCGTAGAAAGTGTTCCAGAGAAAAGGAAAGCTTCTGTTACCAAAAGAAGTGGGATGGGTCCTGGAAAAATAAAAACAAGATACAGTTACTACACCTAATAACAGTGTACTGAATGAATAAAATTTAATAAGTGAGTGGCGTATGCAGTATTAAGTTTATTAGGTGCCAAAGGAGATAGACACTTAAAAATTATTTTATGGAAAGAGCTAGACGGAAGTGCTGCTAGGACACTATTCAGAGTGGGTTGAAATAGAGAAAAAACGCAGTTTTGAGCTGTACTTTGAGAGAGGGGAGATTCAGGAGGAGGAGATTATAGGCAGAGAAAAGGTCACTTTCTCCAGAACCAAAAGCAATTAAAGATAGAGAAGTTTCCAAAGTCTAATTTTTGGATGCAGCTGCTCTCCTTAAACTGTACCTTTAAGAAAATCAGGAGCTTGGTTACTACAGTGTGTTGTACCATTTAGTTTCCAATTTAGTTGGATCTGAAGAAGCATTTTGTAACCCTGAATGTGATGGCTGGGTGTCTCAAGTGTTTAAAGGGCTCCTACAAAAATAAAGTTCCAAGGTGACTGTCATCAAAGGGTTAAGAGAAAAGCCTTTTGAAAATATATATTCACTTGTCCTCTGTCATTTTGACTAACAATAGATGCTGAATTGCCAGAAATAATAGTAATCTGCATTTCTGTATTTATAGCCCTCCTGTGAGGCTGAAGGTTTCCCTGAATGTAAATTAATTAGCTCTCCCCGGGTGCCCTAAGGAGGAAAGGAATGTAAGCCCAACTCCCTCCCCATGCCCTGTCTGAAAACCAATTTGGGGGGGGGGGGTTCGGGGGTTGAGGATGGGTTGAGGGAGTATGAGGAGAGAAAGAGCAAAAACTGACCTGGCTGAACTAACTATAGTTTCCTTGAGACTGGCAAAAGGAGAAAGCAGTAGAAGGCAGAAATGAGTTTAGAATTTTCTCAAGAGGAGTCCCAGTTGGCTCTCAGATTACTTATATCATATCGTCTTCATAGAAACCTTTGAAGTCTTCATTAGTGAGGACTTTGAGGTGGTGTCATCTGTCCCCTTCCTTTAACAGGCAGGAAACTGGCCCAGGGAGATGGAGAAACTGGCCAGTGAGAGATTCTGGTAGGACTAGAACTCAGATTTCCTGACTCCTTGGTCGGGACTCCCCCTTCCCACCCCACGCCCCGGGACTCGGGGCCTTCTACACGTTGATGTCAACTTTCCCAGTGTTCACATTCCCGTTGGAAGCAGTGGTGTCCTCGGGCAGTGGCAGGCAATCCCGGGAAAAGGAGTATCATCATCCTCGTGCGGTTTGAACCCCTCCCCCCAGTTTCTTTTACAGTTCAAGGGGTATCTCGTTAACCCCACTCACCATAGTGTTTGCCTTCTCTAAGACTGGAATAATATTGCTGCTAGACACTTCTTTATAAACAGAAATTACTATGTGATAATAGTTATGACTTCTGTTCACTATCTGCACATACTCAGATCCTTGTTATTAAGTAAATACAGAAAGATTATTCGTTGTATTAGCTTTTGATATTGATAGTGCCATGTTCTCTCTTAGCTATAAATATCTGCTCTGCCCACGTCAATTTGAATCTTTTTTCTTAAGCAAATTAAAATAGAAATGATAACACAATTACCAACTGAATTCTACTAAACTCGAAGTCAAAACAAAATATAAGAACTGTGATTATGAGAGGGAGAGACTAGAGGGGGAGACTTCTCCTGCTGCTAAGGAGCCGGAAGTCAGATCCTTAGCAGGAGAACCCAGATATCTCAGGTCACCGCCAGTGTGGAGGGCGGCTGGATTCCTGAACCAAACCTGGAGACACAGTGCAGTTACCCAGGGTGGGAGGTTGAGTGTTGTCACTGGCTTGTTATATACTAACTCGGGTATTAATCTTCTGCCTCCATGGGGTAAATGGGTTCTTTTCCTGAGTCCAAGTTCATGATAGTAACTTAGAGAAACACCCTTAAAGGTCTGGGTAGACAGAGAGAATCTGGGTATCTGTGACCAACATGAAGGAGAGCAGAGGTTTAGTGTTGGGGTCACTTACAAAAACCTTCAGATTCTTACTTTCTCCCTGAGAGGAATCTAGTCTGATTAAAATACCTACTCTCTGCCTTGGAAGAACATTCTCAGCTACCCCGCCATATCTAGTGAGTAGACTTGAGAGGACCCTTAGGCCCCAAAGTGGTTTTTCTAAGCTGTTAGGAGGGAGGAAGCAGAACTCGGACATAGGCTGTCTACTTGGATGGTTTCCTTAGTTTGATAATACGAAGCAGTAGACCTTGTCTAGACCAAGACATGATCATCCATTGGGTTATTTTCATATGTTCAGGGATAACATAGTTTCATTATCCCAAATATATGGCACTTGATATCTCTTGTGTTCATTGTACATTAAGCTTCTGTTTCACGTTAGCACCTTGGTGGACCTTTCATTTATTTATTTTTTAAGATTTTATTTGTTTAGGGCGCCTGGGTGGCTCAGTCGGTTGGGCGACTGCCTTCAGCTCAGGTCATGATCCTGGAGTCCCGGGATCGAGTCCCGCATCGGGCTCCCTGCTCATCAGGGAGTCTGCTTCTCCCTCTGACCCTCTTCCCTCTCGTGCTCTCTCTCTCTCTCATTCTCTCTCTCAAATAAATAAATAAAATCTTTAAAAAAAAAAAAAGATTTTATTTGTTTATTTGACAGAGAGAGAGAGAGACAGCAAGAGAGGGAACACAAGCAGGGGGAGCAGGAGAGGGAGAAGCAGGCTTCCCGCCGAGCAGGGAGCCCGATGCGGGGCTCGATCCCAGGCCCCTGGGATCATGACCCGAGCCAAAGACAGAAGCTTAACGACTGAGCCACCCAGGTGCCCTTGGTGGACCTTTTAAAACAGTCTCTTCTTAGGCTCTTACACGTCTTTGGAACCATGTGCCACTGGGAGCTTCTTACCACTGATTTCCTTAATGAATATTCTACGTATAAGCACAAAAGCATATAATTTAAACTATTTCAGTATCTGAAGCACTTCCTAAAGAAGTCAGTTGCTCGAGGTGGTTATGACAGATTGGCAAGGGGTCATCCATTCATACATCAAGTGGTTCCTGAACGCACGTGAGAGCTAACCATTACTGGAAGTTCAAAGATGAGGATCCCGGCTCCTGCTGTACGTGGTGGAGCAGCTGGGCTCAGCAATGAGCGCAGTACAGTGTGGGACCAACTACGAGGGAGAGGATGAAGTTAAGAAAGGATGTTAAAAACCTCCTAAGGTTCGCTCCTGGGTATATACCCCAAACAAAACATATGTCCACACAGAAACATGTACATAAATAGCATTCTTATGTAGAATAACTGCAAGGTGGAAACAACCCATTTGTCCATCACTGGATGAATGGATACACAAATGTGGTCTCTCCACACAATGGATTATTACTTGCCTGTAAAAGATTGAAGTAATGAGTGAATCCTGAAAACATTATGCTCGGTGAAAAAAGACCATCACAAAAGATCGTATACTATATGATTCCATTCATATAAAAGTCCAGAACAAGAGAAATCCACAGAAACAGAAAGTAGGTTAGTAGTCGCCCAGGGCTGGGTGGGGGGAGGAGGGGCGTGGTAGCCCAAAAGGTACAGGGTCTCTTTTTGAGATGATGAAAGTGTTCTAAATTCAGCTGTGGTGATAGTTGCACATTATCTATAAAAGCCATTGAATTGTACACTTGAAGTGGGTGAATTATATGGTATGTGAATTACACCTCGATAAAGCTGTTTTTTTAAAAACTCAGATTGAAAATAGTGGTAAAGAATGACAAGGAGCGGCTCTCTCGCCCTCTCTTCTCCTCCCCACCTCCCCCCTCCTCTCTCTTCTCTCTCTCCCTCCTTCCTTTCTTCCTCTCTCCCTGTCCTGCCCCCAAAAGGGAATCACTGTCTGTGGTTGAGGACAGACACTGCCTCTGGAAGTAAGGGAATGCTTTTAGTGCTCCTGATGATTTTTTTTTAAATCATTATTAAGTGTTGATTATGGAGGTAATTAGGACTACAGAACTTGCAGCTAGACAAAGAAAAAATTGCACTTGGGAGGGTAGAGAGAGGTATTACTAGTTCGAAATCTGACAAACACTTCGATCCCAGCTGGAGGAAGCCTTTCTTTTTACAGGAAAGGAGCGATGCTGCTGAAAGCTGCTCAAGAAAAAGCAATCCCAAAGTTAAAATAGGTGCATCCAATAAAAGAGAAAGAATCGGAGACTCCATTATAGATCCATTAAGTTAAGAATAGCTCAGGAAATATAAGGAATTCTTTTGTATTTGCAGGGAAGATTTTTCTTTTCTGAGTTTTCATTTGTTCGTGAATCTCTCGGCTTCACTTGTTTTAATAAGCAGGCGGTGAGATGAGTTGCAGAGTCATGATTTAAAATTCTAAATGTCTGATCTCCCTAGTAACCCAGACCATCTAGGATTATAAATTATGACTCGTTATTGCCACCTGATGACAACAAAGAGTACAGCCCTTCTGGAAATACTGGCCCTTTGAGAAACAGATGAATGCCCTGCAAGCTGAAATGCAGAATCCGTCATAGAGAGATGGTGACCAAGTCTCTTTAGAAGGTTCTCTGACCTTGGTGTTAGAAGGAGGCCATCTCATCATAGGCGTCTTTAAGCATCATCGTGAGGTCTTTGCTTCTAGCCACGTTACCTAGAAAGCAGTATTTTGTATACTGAAAGTGATTTTCCGTCTGTTGTATCAAAGCGGTAGGTGTGTGCCACCCTGGGCCTGTCACCACTTTCTCCTGCAGTTGTGGGTGCTGTCGCTGTCCAGTGCTGCCACTCTGGTATTGATGGCGGCTGCCAGCCTGCCGGCACTCTGGCAGCTGTCATCACCATCACACACAAGCTGTTGCCCCTGCCACTGTCTGCCCACTGCTAATGGGACTGATTGGCACCTCTCCGTGCCACATCAAGGTGCAGAAGCTGCTCACCACCCCAGGCTCCGAGCCATCTGACACCCTTTACTGCCACTGCTCGTTACCACCCTCGTAGCAATGGCACCAGCTGGGACCAGCCCAGCCCGGAGCTGGGTGGCTCCACTGATGGAGGGAGTGTGATAGGAGTGTGATAGTCACCTTGCAACCTGCAGAAGCAGCTGGGCCTCTCAGTGAGACTCGACCTGGGGACTCCAAGAACCCTGCATCTTTAAGAGTCAACACATTAGAGCTCAGCATTTCTCTTCTTTACTTGTTTCGGGAGTTGATAGCAATTTGAAGCTCCTCCAAGCCCAATGGAGAGCTTCAGCTGCTTCCTCCTCGCCCCAGTGCCTGCTGAGGTGCCCACAATACGCAATACTGTACTCTCCCTGACCACACACTACCTTTCAGTGCCGTACGTTAAAAGTTGTGTTAAAACATTTTGCATCATATCCAGTATTTTTCAAAGCTTGTGAGGGTTAAATAATATGGAGGATTCAAGATGGCAGCCCTCACGACTGTACTTTCGCAGAGAAATAAACAAGAATCAATCCACAGCTGAGAAAGAATAGAAGGGGCTTTACCAGTGAACGAAAGGGGTCAACAGATTTCTGGAAGATGGAAAGAAGACTGGGTACAGTTAATGGGCAAACTGGTAGGGAAAACCTCTGGATAGAATGTGCAATGAGTGGTTTGGAGAAGTTCCAGGTTCATAATCCACAGTTAAAAATGGGAATGCCAAGAGAAACTGAACACAGAGGGATTAATGAAAATTTTATAAATCTGAAAATGTCATTATAGCACTGTTTTATTTGCCCCTTTAAAATGCTGGCACCCAGAATTTATTCCTGAAAGAGCCATCTTGGAAAATATTTAGGGAGAGTCAGGGCATCTGGTGTGGCTGTTGCAACCCCAGAACAAACCCTCTTTGTGTGGCACCAGAGAAAGAGGTTTCCCACCTGACAGTTGGCACCCCACCCGCTAACCCGCAAGAGAAACAGACTTACCTGTTAGCACTTTGAGCACCACCCACATAACACTTGCAGGCAGAACTCTCTCCCACCAAGAGAAGAGGCTTTTTAGAAACATGATCCAACCTGTACTTAGAGGCCTAGCATCCAACTGATTGGGAGTCGCAGGAAAAGAGATGAGAAAATGAAAAGGAAGGGTAAGTGCTGCCAAATTGGTAGAAATGCTTTTCTAAAACGAAGGGCACATGTCTTCACAGTTACCAGTGCGGTAAATGAAAAAAAACAGCCTCACCTAAAGACAGCCTCGTGAATTATCAGAATGCCAAAAGTAAAGTTCCTAAAAGCTTCAGCGAGGGAGGGAGAAAAACAAGTCAGCCAGCGTCAGACTTGTGATCAATAGCACTAAGTGATGAAGTGATACCTGCTCAGCTCTGAGGCAGAATGATTTCAACCTAGAAACGTATATCCAAAGGGTGTATCCACCATGCTGAGGGCAAGATGAAGAACATGTTAGGATTTTAAGGATTCAGAGAGTTTACTTCTCATGCTCTTCTTCCTGGGGAACTAGCTAAGGATGTATTCAAGCAAAGCAAGTAAAGAAGCCAAAAACTTAGAAAACATGATGTCTAAAAAAATGCTTGATCCCACTCAGAAAAACCGCAAAAGGGCAGCCCCGAAGCAGGCTTGAAGAAGAACCCGTCCAGTTTGTGATGACAGGATACAGCACCCCCAGGGAAAGAGCTCTGGGAGCAGGAGTCAAGAAGATGGATAGTATGATTAAAAATTAAAAAAAAAAAAAAAACCTTAAGCTATGATAAATGTAAACAATGCAAGAAAAAGAAAAGCTAGGGGCGCCTGGGTGGCTCCGTCGTTAAGCTTCTGCCTTCGGCTCAGGTCATGATCCCAGGGTCCTGGGATCGAGCCCCACATCTGGCTCCCTGCTCGGCAGGCGGCCTGCTTCTCCCTCTCCCTCTCCCTCTCCCCCTGCTTGTTTTCTCTCTCTCTCAAATAAATAAATCTTTAAAAAGAAAAAGAAAAACCAATCTGAATTTTTGAGGGAAAAAAACTGTACAAGAAATTCATGGTCCAAATACAAAGCAGACTTCCAAAAGCAGCCCAACAGTTAATGTACCCCTTTACACAGTACCGAGTCCAGCCCCAAGCCATACGTGGTACGCACAGTGATGGAAATGCCCTTTCACCAATCGTCATGCAACAAAGCACGAGAGACCCAGGCAGTTGTGTTTGTAGGATAACACAGGCAAAAGTAAAAATGCAGCAGAGAGAAAATGGAAGCCAGGGCCCCAGTGGGAGGCAGCATGTGGACCGTAGAGAGAGGAAGAAAAGTTTACGAAAGGGTCATTAATAGCTTCCTCTTAAAAAGTGGGGGCAGGCAGATGAGTGGAAATAAACATAGTGGTCTAGGTAGTTAATTATTTAAATTATAGAGGGCAGCATTTTTATACCGAAGTAATAAAATACTGGAAAAAGGAGAGAGGTATTGCAGGTGAGTTGTACTTTTGTCTTTCACACCAGATTTATCTGTTAAGGTACTTTTGGCTCCATACAGTAGAGGTAAGAGACTTAGTGACTTAAAACATTTAAAACATTCCACAACTCTATACATGACTCCGTGCTCATCATGATAAGTGCAGTCCTTAATCCCCATCCCCTATGTCACCCATCCCCCCACCCACCTCCCCTCAGGTAGCCATCAGTTTGTTCTCTAGAGTTAAGAGTCTGTTTCTTGGGTGCCTGGGTGGCTCAGTTGGTTAAGCATCTGCCTTCCGCTCAGGTCATGATCCCAGGATCCTGGGATTGAGGCCTGCATCTGGTTTCCTACTCAACGGGAAGTCTGCCTCTCCCTCTGCCAGGCCCCCACCTCTCATGCTCTCTCCCTCCCCCACTTCGCAAAAATAAATAAAATCTTTAAAAAAAAAAAAAAAGCGAGAGTCTGTTTTTTGGTTTGTTTCTCTCCTTTGTTTCCCTTTGTTCATTTGCTTTGTTTCTTAAATTTCACGAGTGAAATCAAATGGTATTTTTCTTTCTCTGACTTATTTTATTTAGCATTATCCTGTCTAGCTCCATCCATATTGTTGCAGATGGTGAGATTTCATTTTTTTTTTATAGCTGAATAATACTCCATTGTGTATATATTATATCTTGCCCGCTCTCTGCTGTTCATTCCTCAAGTTCTGTTGGTTTCATGCTCCACAGCCCCCTCTGTGGTCCCAGGCTGGCTCCTACACTTCCAAGCGTCACAAAAACATCCAGTGGAAAAAGAGTTTCCCTCCTTTGCTTTAGTTTTGTCTCAAGGAAACATTTTCCAGCAGTCTCACTAACAGACTTCCTCACATGTCTTACTGGCCCAAACTGTATCACACACCCTCCTCTAAACCAGACACTGCGAACAGAAATGGACCACTGCCTTCTTACAGCTACTCAGCTGACTTGACTTGGCCGAAGGTCCCTGGAAATGGCAACTTGTATTCTAGCATGAACCTAAGACTTAGACATGACAACTGTTACCTTATCTCTCTCTTAATTGATAGGATTTCATACCTATAGACGTACCAAAGAAAAGTTGTTGTCTGTGTAGGTCAATTATAGACATAACTCAGAGGGAGTTGTCTAGTGGCCTTGTTCAGGAATTCTCTCTTGAGATCTAGAAATATAGGTTCCTTCTTTCTGACTGTGTATCAAATCAGGATCCTCAGAGCTGCTAAGTAAATTTTTTTCTTTGATTAAATAGCTTTGTATAATTCACAGGTCCTAAAAGATCCTTCCTCTTTAGATGATCTGTAGCTTTGTGATAATATATGGATTCTATATAAGGAGAAGGATTCTGTGCCTCTTCTCAAAACTTCCTTGTTTTGCAACTTGGCAAAGTGGAAATGAAATGCAAACAAGGCTTTGGATCCCAACCCTCCCACTTACAGTAGCTGCATGACCTCCAGGAGTTTCCAAACCTTTCAATGCTTTAGTTACTTAAAAATGGAAGCAGTTTGCTTACATTTTAGGGTGGTTTTAAGGCTTAAGTGAAAGTATAAATAGAAGGAGAATGTCAGCAGTTGCTAACTCTTCCTATGGTAGCATGCAAGAGGGTGTGTAGCACTTGGTACCCCAGTTTTTATGTGTTTGATAGTCAGCCAACATTATGGAAAAGTGAGTCAAATTAGGCAAGTCAGAAGAATTTGATTTTTCATTTGAAGCATGAATATAGTAACAAGAGGAGAGATGAAAAGCAGCAAGGGTAAAGACCAAAGGGTGAAGATATCCGTGCTTTTGACCAAGTTTTCTCAATCAAAGACTGCAAGCTGCTCCCAGAGCGCCCTGAGTTGAATCCTACGGAGCTCCATTGAAGGGGATTTCAGTGGAATGGATTCCTCACAGAAGGAGACCATGGTAACTTTATTTCTTCACTGAAACACTTTGAATTATAAAAAGAAATCAGGCTCAGATAATCAAAAAGCATGAGATGATGGATAAAATACATTAGAGGATTATAATTCAATAATCATTGAATTTCTCTAGCAGAGAGACTCAGAGAAGTTCAAATATATCATCTCAATTAGTTCCAACACCCATCCGTCAAGATGAGGGCCCGGTGTTAGACTTTGCACCCTTCACAGCCTTCACCAAGACAATGAGACACAACAGTCTTCCTGTGGCTGTGCCATATCCATGGTTTCATACGCTTTGCCATGAATGTTTTGGGCACAATTTAGAAGTGAGCTGTCCCCGTTCCTCGTTGTGGGCTTTCTCAGTCCTGAGTGGAGACGTCATCTTGCTAGCTTCCCCTCTGCGTTTCTTCTCTGAATGCCAGAAGTTCTTGAAAAAGCACACATTTCTCATGCCAGTAATCCTCGTCATCTTGATTCTGAATGTAGGGAGTTCTTTGCTAAATGCCTAGCACTCTGAATAACAGGGAACTAAAATAGGTAGCTTGTCTTTCCACCACTTCCCTTGGAAAGGTCAAGATGGGCACAGAATCGGGTGCAGCATCTGCCTCCTCCCCCCTCTGTGGACCCGGCAGCAGAACAGACATCCCATTCTCCAAGGCAGGTCTGAGAAGCGCCAGGCTCAGGAATTGCGTATTGATTGTGTAAGAATTAGCATATCTGGCAGATGGGGACAGTCTGAACTCATTGAGCTGAGAGGCATCTGCACTGGGTGGCTGGGCATTGCTGAGCTTTCGCACGGCGGGTTTGGGGGTTTAACATGCAGCCCGAGATGCAGCAGCCTGAGACTCCCCCGTGGTGATCCAGTGAACACATAAAAAGATTTAAGCCTTTATTAATTCCAGGGCCTAAACACGTTGCAGAATAAAACTATTTTCCCCAAGGGCTGTGTTGATACTCTTGGCACCTATATTTACATCGATGCTCTTCAAGAGCCACTGCATGGAGTCAGTTATTCAGAAGATGTTGGCCTCTCTAATTTGTCTTTTAAATTGTCGTAGTGTGCTGAGCTGAATTAGGTGGGTAAAGTAATCTTTTTTTGAGAAATCACTTGCAATACATTATTTTATTCTCTGTTACTTCCTTCTGATTCCTCGGCTCTCCCTGTCTCTTCCTTCTAATTTATTCTCATTTCCGTTATACTCATTTCCCTATTTCTACCTTATGGTCCTTCACTGCCCTCCATGGCCTCCAGACCCTCATCTCTTCAGGTCGTAGTGGGAGGAGGCCTCTACCAAGCGGAGCAGGTAGCACCACAGGATGCTCCCCATCTATCTCTATGTATTACCTTCGGGAATAACGAGGGGCTGTTGTAAGCTCCCTGGGCTGTCAGTCGAACCAGCACCCTCCTGGAGCTTGACTAGCTCTGGGTGAGGGCCCTGAGAATGAAGGTGAATGAACATTTGCTTACCCAGCAGTGTCAAAGCACTCAAAGTGCCCATGTAAAGATAAGCATGTGTGTGTCTCTGTACCAATAAATCCCGTAACCTGCGTTCCTACTTGTGATACGGAGGTTTCTTCTTTCATTTCCTGCCTGCAACATGGAAGGATCCATCCACCTTAAATTGTCCCACTCTCCTGCTTCCATCTGGTGTGAATAGAGATCCTGATTAATCAGAATTACAAGTGGGTAAAAGCTGCATGCAGCTTGATTAGTAAATAGGTGTGCACACACGCACACGTATAAGCCTGGTGTAGAAAAGATGAGTGTCTCTATATGAAGATACAGATATTTGTATGTATATGTGGGGGGGGGGGATGTCTGTGTGTGATATTTAGAGTCTAAACCATGTAATCCTCACATGGAGTGCATAATGGTGCTTCAGGGGGTCCATACACTGTAAGATTATATGCAAAATCTGTGTTGATGTCGATTTTAGTGTTTTCTGGCAAGGCAGTCCATGATTTTACTAAATTTTGAAAAGGTGCTGTGAGAGTCCCAGTCCCTTTTCTTGGACCCTGTGTATTTACTCTCTCATCCTTGGAACATTCTGAACAAAAGTTAGGGATGAGAACAGGCCATCATACTAATGCCAAAATGATATAATCTTGCCAGGCCTGAGTGTTCCCCTCTTCACTGCCCTTCATCACCCCGTTCAGAACTGACCACCACTCCCCAGCTATTCAGACTGTTGTGCTTAGCTACCCCAACAGAATGAACAGCCGCAGGGGTGGGGGCTGGGGAAGACAATGTCAGAATACATAGGCTTTCACTTTGTTGAAGAGTTTACATTTGAAAAGAGTTCATCTTATTCTCTCATAAAGCAAGTCCCCACTTCTAAACTTAAGAGCATTCTCCACTCAGGAGGGAAATCTGGATAATCATTGGCGCTCAATTCTCTTTCATCATCTCTACCAGGTCCAAGCAATTCTTCCTCTAAGTTTTCAAATATTAATAATAGCAGACTGACAGGCTCATTCACTCTGGTTTTGGTTCTCTGTAAAAATAGGCTCAAGGTCTGCCAAAGCTGAACCTTAGTGCCTTAACCTTAGATCTTACATTATAGAAATTTCTAACACTCTCTGTGGCTCATTTGTCAGTCTTGTCAACCACTTAATCCACTTAAACACAAAGATTTGTTGACTCTTTCTTCCTCCAGAAGGTTCTAGGTTCCACTGCTGTTTTACTGTTTCCACTATCACTGTTCTCCCACATTTAGAATAAAGCAGCAGTCCTTCAGCTGGTATTTATATCTTTCCAGTGTCAGCCATCCTTTATGATACTGTTTCCCTTAAATTAATTTGTTGCTCTATCCTTAGAGTAACTCTATTATAAATTATCCAGCCCAAACTTTATAGGCTTGAATAAAAATTATCTTATTCACTGCCCTTTCTTAACTGGCCAGCTTCTTCTCTCATTGTTTATTCCAGAAACTTCTGTTCCCACTGATCTCACAGTGCTCCCTACATGGGACTTCATGCCTTTGTTCTGACTATTCCTATTCTTAAACTTCCCGCTCTTCAAAATGCATCACACTACCTACCACCCCTTTTCTGGAATGTTCGGCTATTTGACACTCACTTTTCTGTTCTCTGACATCACTGACTTCTTATTTGTATTTTCCGTAATGCAAGCCCATGACATATAATAGATGTTTAATAAATATTTGGTCATTTCAAAGATCACTTTCTAACCAGTAGAATCCAAGGGTAATAAAGGTATGTTTTGGGGAAAGCAGATAATGGCCGGTCCCAAGTAATCAATGCACAAAGTACTACAAATATGCAGCTAATTCTGAGGTCACTAAAGCTCAATTAACAATATTTGTCACATCTCCAATATTCTTGTATGTCAGTAAAGAAAAAGATGTTTAATGCTGATGCTTCTAAATGATAGCCAACCACCCATGGCACCAGTATTAATCATCTTATACGGTATAGGTGGTTGGGCCTTCTCTTTGACTAGTCAAGTGAATATTTAATATTGCTTCCCAAGCATATTTCTTGGCTGAAATGTGATCATCTGGTGTGTACCTTTACCCTTTGATAAACATAACAATGCATTTCCCTTCCCCTCCCAAAACTGATGGCAAACACCACCAAATATGTGTTATGTCCACCTGTCCCTGTGATTATGGCATCAGATCTTTGTGTACGGTTCCATTCCAGTGGATTCTAAATAAGGAAGGATTTTCCCATCGTAATTGCTGTTCCCAAAGAATAACGTAAACTACTTTAGTCAGCAAAAAATATATATCATCTTTGCCTTGCTATATATTGAATTGCTGACTCTCTCTTCTTTAGACCCAACAGTCATTTCTTTGGCTCCTTAATTTATGCATGAAGCTAAAAGAAAAATCACTTAGTATTCTTAATAAAATGGCGTAAGGTTTAGATAATTTTTTACTATATGCAGTAAAAATGCAAATGTGTATGGCTTATTTGCAAATGCAGACATTAATAACTGATATTTAAACAGACTGGATTAGCAATTTTACTGATACATTCAAGAGATTTTTCCAATAATTTGCACACTCAAAATCAATTTGAATATAACATGTAAATTGAATTTAATTTTTTGATAGAAAATTGTAGTTATCAGCTTGAACCATTAAATTTACTACTTAATATATGCTTTCCAGCTCACTTGGTTAGAATTTCATTGCACCTTATCTATATAAATTTAATTAGGCTTGATATCATCAGTATATTATAGAACTAATTAAAGATTCAGATAAGTGCTGAGGGGGCTTATTGAAACTCCATAAAGTTCCATTTGGAGAATGAGATAGTCTTCCTTCAGTTCATTGTAAGAGAATGAAACAGCAAGAAGGGTGTCTTGGAGTGTTTCTGAAAAATTATTTAACTGGATTTAATGTACTTATTCCATTCTTTGAAGAGCTTTTTAATTACTCTGTATCTTTGTACAGCCCAACAACAGTTATAATCTTTATTTAAAGGCTTGAAAATCCTCATTTCCCTCTCCTCCCACTGAGCGAGCGGTCTCGTATTCTGGCTTGTGTGTGTGTGTGTGTGTGTGTGTGTGTGTGTGTGTGTGTGTGTGTGTGTAGAGGTAGGTGCGACAGGGTTGTATACCCTGATTGAGATCATGTAATGTGTAATGGAGCTTTTGGGGAAGCCTGTCAGTCCTCGCAAGTAGAATAAGCATCGAGAAAGATCAGAGAGAGTTCCTGCCGTAAACACGGAGAGGAAAAGAGAAAAGATGAGAAACGCTGACCCAAGAGGTAGTCCCTGGGCAAAACTGAGGTTCCCACTCAGAGGTATGGCCACTGTGAGGGAATCATTCCGTAGAATTCCCTTTGAATCCCCTTGTATCTGCATCTCTGCAGTAGAGTATAAAGCAGATGGGCTTAAAAGACTGGTGATTTCAACTAAGTGCTTTGTGTCTTCATTACAAAGCACAATAAAGCTTTTTTATTACAATGGAGCCATTATTACTTTCAATTGAATATGCACTGAAATCAAGCTGCATCTACTGCATTCCCAGGGTGCTCAGTGCTTTTGTCAAAAGCATATTCTTTTTCTAGGGCAGATTGAGTGACACAATGCATGGTGGAGAAGAAAGGAGAGTTAAGAGGACAAATAATAAATGTGGGCCATCTATGACCGGGGACGCCATGGTTCAGTACAGAGGCACCCAGGAAGCCAGAAAAATGTTCGCGAGCCTATGTAGTGTGATGGAAAAGTTACAGGCTTTGGGGTTTAGGAGATAAAGATTGGAAGCTCTCCTTTTGATGAGCTGTATGATCTGGGGGCTCATCTCTCCAAAGCGTAAATTTCTTTTCCTGGAAAATGGAAATAATAACAATGATGCTGCCTCTCCTCCCACTTCAGTCTCCCTCATGGGCTGGGATGGTACTCAGATGTCATTTTTCTAGTCTAACCCATGTATGCTTCCAGATAGGGAAACTGAGGTACAGTGGCATAAGTGCTATGATCGTGATAACTCATGAGCTAGTGACAGGGCAAGGGCTGGAATAGAAGCACATCAGATGTCATGTCTACACTGTCACAGGTAATATAAAAGAACACAGAGGCATTTTCTTAATGACATCCTGGCTGCACTTGATAGCATTGTGATTTTCCTCCTCCAAGCAAGTATTTCTGAAACATCCCTGCAGGTTTGCTGCCCACATGGTTTGTAAACACATGTACCCCCCCAGCCTGACAAAACATTTGCAGAAACATTTGGGTCACAAACCAATGTGTGTTTCACCACTGCACTTGAAATGTTTCTCTTGGAAAGCACTAGAAATGTTTCCCAGTAAAGCTCAGCAGAGGTACAAACCTGCCTTGGGAGGGATACCGCCAGCTGCCTGGTTGGGACCTCAGGGCCCTCCGGACGTGGCAGTTCCTTCCTGGCCTGTAAGGAATGTGTAACCTCTCCCAGCATGGCCTCAGACCATCGAATCCTTTGGTTTTGAACTGTAACAGATATGCTACGCTCCAGTAAGTTTTGGGGCAGCAGCTGAGTTCCCTCCTCTGCCCCTGAATTTAGACTATTGAGAAGGAAGTGTGGAGGGGGGAGGCAGGAAACTGGCCCAAACAGTCTCACTGTAGAAAGAACAGACCCAAGGCTTACTGGTTTCTTGCCCATTCTTTTCCACACTCCCCTGCTTAGCGTCTTGCAGCTCAACCCAGTAGTGCTCATTTGAGGCAGGGTATTCGGGATAACCTTGATTAGTAGCACTGGCCTGACAATGCTGGAGTTTAGTGACTGGACCAGCAGCTTGGGGGTCCGGGCAGAGTGGGCTTGCTCGAAACTCTCCTGACTCATGGATAACCCCAGGTAATCCCCTGTGCCATCTCCCTCTCATTGAGTTTCCTCCACTGATCCTTACATCACAAGAGCAGCATTTCCCTGGGGCCACAGAATAACCAGAAGGCCATATCCTGCTTGCTGCCAGAGCCCACTAGACCATATGTGAAGCACTGTGGGGTTCATTCAATTTTTAAAAGCACTGGAAATTAGGAGACGCTGATTCTGAAGGTAGCAAACGTGAAGGGAGTGGAATACGCCCTTTCGTGCTCTTCCCTGCAACCTTCTGCAATATTTGTGAGACACTGGGTTCAGGTTTCCAGGCTGTCTTTTGAATAACTTTCCACTTTTCCTATTAAGAATCAGCATATTTTTTCTTATAAACCTGTACCCACTGGGATCACAGGCCATCCTACCCTGCACCTTCCTATCTCGTGCAGCCTCACCTCAACCTTGAAAAGTCACTCATTACCATGAATAAAGACCCGAAGGGCAGCTGTGTAAAGCAGATCATTGCAAGAAGTCTCGTCTTCTGCTTTAACTTAGCATAAGCTAGCACAGCGGCCACACAGTGAGGAGTTGTCTGCACCTCAGCTTCTGATTTTTACCCCCGTCCAACACCCGGGCTAAAATAATAATAATAGGTTTTTGCCAGATAGGTGTATTTGCATAACACTTTACAGTTTACACAGGGCTGTCACAAATAGGATCTCAGTGGGTCTCTCCATTATGAATCAACATTTTTGTCTCCCCAGGCTTGCTCCCGAGTGTAAACTATTTTCTCGCGTCCCAATTTCAGAGTTTTTCTGGAATGATCTGGATGAGGTAAGCTAGGGTAGGGTATTATCATGCAAGCGGAGTTCAGTCAGGCTGTGGTTAACTAACCAGGTGACCTTAGGTATTTAGCCTTTGTGAGCTCCAGCTGTGAGGTTGAAATCCAGGAGACCAGGAAAGCATCTGGCATATAGTGTTAAATAAATACTAATTGTTGCCCTTAACAACACATTAATATAATCAATTGTGAATCTTCAGCTCGGTTACATTTCTTTTTTTTAAAGATTTTACTTATTTATTTGAGAAAGCGTGCAGAGCAAGAGAGAGAGAGAAAAGAGAGCATGAGTTGGGGGGAGGGGCAGAGGGAGAGAGAGAAGCAGACTCCCCACTGAGCAGGGAGCCTGCTGTGGCGCTCCATCCCAGGACCTCGGGATCATGACCTGAGCTGAAGGCAGTTGCTTAACCGACTGAGCCACCCAGGCACCCCTCGGTTATATTTCTGTTACTCCATAATCACGTGCATAAAACTCTTCCCAATTCTAACCTATTTTTCCAGTAAGGGTTATTCATTATTAGTTGTCATAAACTTTTCTTGACAATGACGTACACGAATAGAGGGAGTTCAGAGGCATTCAGTGCAAAGATGTTAGAGGTAGGGGTCATGGGAGGACCTATGAAAGTATGGAGCCCTGAGAAACGGCTTTGGTACATTTCAGGGGAACTTGGTGGAAATGGGAGCTGGTGAAAATGTTTCCATATCTGTCAGCTGACGGAGTCTTTTCTGCAAATGTCCCAGGCGAACATTGAACTGCAGCAAATATCTTGATTAATGGATCAGTCTTCACAACACTATC
This sequence comes from Zalophus californianus, assembly GCF_009762305.2. Classification (NCBI taxonomy): domain Eukaryota; kingdom Metazoa; phylum Chordata; class Mammalia; order Carnivora; family Otariidae; genus Zalophus; species Zalophus californianus. Next base: position 87,499,977 of record NC_045606.1, read on the forward strand.
GGCTGTGGGTGTACATCATCAGTATAGTTAAAGAAGTCAGGGTTGTAGTTCATAAAATTAGCATTTTTATAACAGCTTGAGATATAATTTACATACTATAAACATTAACCCTTTTAAAGTGTGCGGTTCATGTGGGGTTTTTGTGTGGTCTAGGGCTGGGCAGCCATCATCACTAGATAATTTGAGAGCATTTTCATCACCCCAAAAAGAAACCCTGGATCCATTCACAGGCACTCCTCGTTTCCCGACTCCCACCCCTGGCAGCCACTAGTCCCCTTTCTGTCTGTGGCTTTGCCTCTTCTGGATATACCATTTAAATGGAATCATGTAACATGTGGTCTTTTGTGACTAGCATCTTTTACCCCCGTAATGTTTTTAAAGTTCATAAAATCAGCATTTGTCGTAACGTCAGGATGCGAGGTTGAGTTGAAAAGTCTCCACGTACCCACCCCAACTCCTGGCCTATCGCCTGCTCTCATTTTCTTTTCTGTTTTTTAAGTGGGTGGGGGAGGAAGGTAATAGGCTCTTATTGAGATATAACCTGCGTACGTACAGTAAACTACCAGACTTACTTATAGAGCGTGGCTACAACCATGTGACCATCACCCACCTAAAAACGCACACTGTTAGAATCAGCCTAGAGGCCTCCTTGTGTGCCCCGTTCCTCGTCATTACCCCCACCCCCAGGTACTTGCTGATTGTGTTTAATGTTAGTCTTCTGAGTGGCTGTCCCTGCACACCCACATGGACCATGTGGTCTCTCGCAGGCTATGCCGTATTCGGATTTCAGAACAGACGTTTTCCTGCTGCCACCGGGCCTCAGTCACTGCATTCATGACTGTTGGTTCCCATGGGAAATAAAGCAACACTAAACCTCCCAGGAGCGCCGTGCTGTGCACTCTGTGTCCTCCTCACTCTTCTGGGCCCAGTGGCCTCCCCCACCTTGTGAGCCTCCTCCTTGCCCAGGGCTCCAGCTTTCCTTCCAAACACCAAGGCTCCCTCCACACCGGCTGGTGCAGGGGGCAGCGGGGAGCCACACCCTCCATCAGGTGCAATTTGAGGCAAACGCTGAGCTCCAAAGTGAAGTCTTTTAAGGGGAAACCCTGATTTGTGACAGAGGCAGCCCCCTGTCCCTGCCACTTAGTCTGGCCCACTGTCGTTTTGCCAGGCGGTTTTTATCCTGATCAGCAGCGTATTCCTCTCGTGCAATTCCGTGTATTCGCTTCTCTGCCAAAATAAAAAATCTTTTATTCGGGAAATTCAGTTTTCATTTTAAATTCGCTTTATGGTCTTTGAAAAACTTTCGTTTTTGTGTGGTCCAGAGCTATAGGTTAGCATTAGCATTTAAATAGAGGTATTAACCGCGCTCAAAGACCTTTCTCTTATAAGGTGCCCTTTCTGGGAAGTTTTTCAAATCTGATACTTTTTTCTTCCTACAAAAAGAATGCAAATGCTATATATATTTTCCCCATCAAACACCCTTTTCTTTATTTATAGACTTAGGAGAACGGCATTGTTGAACAGTCTCACATTAGTCTTTTTATATGGAAAAGGCCAGTTTAAAAAAATTGCTATTCTGCCCCTCCATGCCGGATTTTCTCCGCAGACTCTCAGAACGAATTTCCCCAGGGTTAATTATATCCTGTTATACCTCATATCCCTCCAGACACCCTCCCCAGACTCAAATCCCCATTGTAAACGAAGAATCTGGCTTAAATTCTTGCCCTGCAGCAGGACGCTCTCAGTCACCGGTGTTCCCAGAATCCCCGTGGAGAATCCCACAGACCAGGCTTGGAATCCACTGTCAGTCCATGAAGATTTGTGACCTTTCCTCAGATTCTCGCTTTATCTGCCAGGCTAAGGTTATCAAGCCTGTTGTGTGTGGTTGTCAAGAGATCAAATAAGATGATGGCCGTACTCCTAATTTAGAATTTTATGTATGATTATATACATCTTAGTCCTGTTAGAGACTACCTGATGCGTAATTGATGCTTCAATGTTTGTTGAGCAAATAAACAAAGAATGGTTTTGAAAGGCACTATATCAGCACTGAGGAAGCTACAGAGAGTCATGAGACATCGGCTTTGTCATCAGGAAGCCTGCATTCTGGGAGAAGATAATAAATATGTATTATGGTACATCCAAACAATTGAATCTTCCGCAGCCATTAAGAAGAATGAGGCAGGTCGATAATATACTGAAGTAGAACCATCTCCAAGGTATATAGTTAAGTGGGAAAAGCCAAGTGCAGAAGAGCATGTAAACACCATTTCTCTTTAAATGTACGTGCGCGCGCATGCTCAGACACACTCATGCGCATGCACACACACACACACACACAAAACTATGCTGGGGTATGTATAAAATGTATTTGGAAGGATGCCCAGAAAACTAGTAACGGTGATGGGCTCTAGGAAAGGAAACAGGGTGGATAGCTAGGAGACAGGAGTGGGAAAAAAAGGCTTAGTACTATATGCCTTTTTGGACCTTTTATTTTGCTTGTTTAACAAACACTTGTATATTAGGTGCCAGGCACTGTTTGAAGCACTTTACAGGTTTTAGCTCAATAAATCCTCCTAACACTCGATGTGGTACGTACTATCGTAGCCTCCTGTTAGACCCTAGTAACTTTTTTTCTTTTATCACTAACCTCTTTCAAAAGCAGATACTGCTCAGAAAGTCACATGTTAAATGGGGGACCCGTGCAGTAACAGAGAAGAAAGAAGTTGTTCGGAGGAGAGCTTCATAGAGGAAAGAGATTTCATCAGTCTTGAGGTTTATTTAGGCTTTGATACATAAGTCCAGTGCCAAAAAGGACGAAGTATGTTCTAGGGACATTGACTAGCTCAGTTTGGCTTAAATAGAAGGTTGATGCAGGGGGAAAATGGAAGAAAGGGTGGAATGGGGGCCACCTTGGATGTCAGCGTTAGAAGTTTGGGGACTTGATGCTGTTGACACCAGTGAACACACAAGTCTTTTTGTTTTGGGTTTGTTTGTTTTATACAGAATAGTAATCTGATCTGGTTGGAACCAGAGAAGATTAGTCTGGGCGAGTGAGTGAGCATGAGAGACTCCAGTAGGAGATAGTTGTCATAACCTACTGAGAAGAGACTTCGATCTGCGGTAATGAGACTGGAGATAAGCAAGGAGCATAAAAGTTGTTACACCTGGTGACGATCAGACAAGAGTCAAAACTGACATTGATATTTTGAGGTTTTGCAAACTTTGGAAGTTAGGCACCTGATAAGGGCATCTAGTAGAAATGTCTGGAAACCCGTGAAAATGAAGCTTTGATCTGTTGAGAGACCAGATCTTGAGGAAGAACATCTCATGCACAAGTTAAGACTTTTGGAAGCAGAGAGAGGAGAAGGGCTCAGGCCTGTCTGTGAGGAATGCCTGCAGTGAACAGACAGAAGAGGAGCCAAGAAAGAAATGGAAGAATCTGAGGGAGCTGGAGAAGGACCTAGTAACGTGGCTTAAAGAGAGTTGAGTTCAGAATGGAAAAACCATCAAGGGGAAGAGGACTAAGTAGAAGCCATTGTGTTTATCTACTATGATGTCATTGGTGACTTTTTTAAATGTAATTTCAGACAAAATGGAGGCTTTAGGAGAGACAGTGAATACAAATGATTTGTTCAAGAAATTTCATGATGAAAAGGAGAAAAAAAACAAGATGAGAGAGTAGACAGAGGATTGCATGAAGGTCTTGGGGTTTGTTGTTTGGATTTGAGGTTTTTTGTTTCTTGTTTTTTGTTTTCAAAAGAGGAGAAACTATAAGGATGTTTGAAGGCAGACATGAAAGAACCAGGGAAAGGGGTAGATACTAGATACAAGAGTTCAAAACAAAAACAAAACCCTAACAGGGTCCTAACAGCGTTGGGATCAAAGGCAGACGGTTAATCTTAGAAAAAGGAAAGAAAAGAAATCCCTCTGCTGAGGCACAAGGAAAGGATTAGTAAGAAACCATTTCAGTGAGGAGAATATGATAACCTCATACGATCCTGAAGATCCAAAGACATACCATATACAGGGCCGGTACAGAGTCCATAGTAAGTATTAAATAAAAGTTAGCTGTTATTGCTACCGTTTGTACACGACAGGTGTCCTACCATGTCATTTGATGTAATCCTCAAACTTAACTTGTGATGTTACATTACCTACCCCACGTATAAATCAAGAAACTGAAGTTTGGACAAACCAAGAAGTGTCCAAGGTCACATGCATCAGAGAAAAGTTGTGGGATTCGCGTCTAATTCTACCAGAGAATGAAAGAAAAGATGGAGGATTGCACATCATAAGCCAGAAATGGATCTCTTCCCTCTGTCCTCCCCTTCTTTATTTGCAACCAGTTGGCCCACACCGAGGTGCTCCACATCTCCCTCCTGGAGCTGTGTCGGAAGACCCCTCTGCCTTTTACATGGAACAGCTATTTTATTCATAGTTCCTCCCCACTCAGTGTCAAAGAATCACAGACTGCTTTTTACTTTGTCCTCTGTCACTTAATGAGAGGGACTGACTGTTGGCTCTCTCAGTCATTCATTCCTTTTCATGATTCCACACCCACTAGATGTCTTATTCTCGGTCCAGGGGGTAATATAAGGAGTGAGACAGAATCCAACCCTATCACAGCCCCTGTGTTCTGGGAGTGGGCGGCAGACATTCATGTAGTAAATACTTACACAACACTTAACTCCGTCCCAGCCACTCTTCTTCATCATTTGACCCTTTTAACAACCCTGTATTACTATTTCCTTGCTCAGATGAATAAAAGAAGTCACAGAGACATTAGTAAATTGCCCAAGAGCATAGAAATAGTGAGAGATGGAACTAGGATTCAAACCTAGGTCACTGGCTCCTGGGTCCATGATCTTAACCACTCTAAGACGCTGTGTCTCTATATGTACATACATTTTTTAAAATACGTATAACATAAAAATATAACTGTCCCCAGAAGACATTTTTAATACATATTTATGTTTAGATGATCAATGCTAACCAGAAGTGAAGCTCAGTAAGAGGACAAAGCTTGGTAAGTGGGGCAGGGATCATTTTCGAGAAGGTGGTCAGGGAAAACCTCGCTCATTCATAAGCTGACATTGGAACAAACATTGGACGGAATTTCTTTTAATCCTCTAATTTCCTCCAATCTTCTCTCCCTTTAATCCCATTTGATGCTCTTTTCTGATTTTCTTTCAATTGGCTTAGGGTATAAAGCAATACAGAACTATGAAGCACAACAAAGGGGGGTTATCATCACCTCCTTGACCTATAACTGGTACTTTTTTTTTTTTTTTTTACAGGTAGTAAGAAAATTCTCTGGTTCCATGTGCTTACACTGCCCCCCCCCCCCCCACACACACACCCTCACGAACCATTTTCACCAGTGCTGTTCTAAGGTTTCTCCCCACTGTAAAATATAGAGGGGCAGAATTTCTTCTAGAGAAATTCTCTTGGGTTTTTCCAACATGTATCTCATTTCATTGTTTTCTGCCCCTAACTCTGAATTCTCTGGAGTCCTTTACATTCTTTCTCTTTCTTTGTTGCTGTTCACAGCCCTTCCCCATTTAGTAACATTTGCCCTTTGCGGCACCTGTATGTGCTCGCACATTAATTAAGGTATTAAGTGAGATCAGTTATAAGCCAGTGCCCTCAGGGTTCACTAGATGCTTTCTCTCTGAATTTGTTGATTTGCCTTTATCATTACCCTTTGTTTGTTCTTCAGGCTGTGTCCTATCAGGGGTAGCCATTCAAAATAAATTCATTTTGCTAGTTATATTTTTTTTAGAGGCACTGTATAAAATGGTTCACTGACATCCAAATATATATCAGCCACAGTGGTCTTTTCATCCACCAAATTCACATTGCTACCCAAAGCTATCCATCACATTTGTCAGAGTATTTGGGTTTGTAATTAAACCCTGCTGGATATGTACATATTTCCATTAGCTCTTTGTGATTTAGTCTATCATTTTTCTAATTGACATCAATTCTGAGTCACATGTCCTTGAATCTCAGGTGGCCCATTTTGTAGCTTTGGTTTATTTAGGTTTTCTCGCTTCTGTAAATAACCTGAGGATTTAGTAAATAAATAACACCCTGGAGTATTTGCCATTGGGACCTGCTGATTTGCATATGCTCACGCTTTTCAAATCTGCTGGGGTTTTTTTGTTCCTCTGACAAACCCATTTTTCTTTCTGGCCCTTCAGTCCTAAAAGATACTTTTTTTTTTTGGTCTCAGCAAAGTAGAGAAATCCCCTATAACAGTATCGAGAAGTGTGCTGGGGTCCCTAACTAAGACCAAAAATCATTAGTAAGGGTTTAAGTAACTTAGCCAACTGATAGCTGAATAGCAGTTCTTGCATCTAGGCTCCCCAGCAGTGATGATGGCTTGCAGTGAACTATCCATTCAGCTCTACCCAGACCTTGTCTAAACACACTTGTGAGGTAGCTGGCTAGGGGCAGAGTCAGTGGCTAAAGAACAGAACTAACTGGCAGCTACTGGAATATTCTAATGGCAAGTTCTTCCATCGAAGCCATGTAGTCCATGCCTATCCTCACTGACCTTTCTCCCCAAACACTTACAGGTAGAGAAGGATCTCCATATTATAAATACGGAAACCCAACACCAGTTACCCCTTCACATCTCCATCCCATCACTAACTGGTAGTCACTGGAGCAGAATCCTATTCTTGGCTTCTGTTCCTTGTCTAGCGCCCTCCAACTCTTTTCTTCTGCTTTTTTTTTTTTTTTGATGTCTGATCGTATTTATTTGTCACTCATAGAAAATCTCATTTTTGACTGGATTCAGACTTAGAGGTAGAAGCTCTCAGAGAGGACAGCCTCCGTCTCTTGGCAATCTGTTCCTGGCGTTTTTCTTTGGCCTCCTTCATTCTCTTGGCCAAAAGTTTAGCATATTCTGCAGCCTCTTCCTTATTTTTCTTAGTGCGCTGCTTCTTCAAAGCAATACGCCGCTGTCTGTGTTGGAGGACTCGTGGAGTAACAAGACGCTGAATCTTAGGCGCTTTGGTTCTAGGTTTCTTCCCTTCTTTGTTTAGGGGCTTTCTCACAACATACTGGTGGACATCATCTTTAGAGAGATTGAAAAGTTTGCGGGTTCTGCTGGCTCTTTTGGGCCCCAGGCGACGAGGCACAGTAGTATCAGGGAGTCCAGGAATATCCTTCTCCCCTTGTTTTTCAATGACCAAGTTGAGAACACTGAGATTGGCATCCACAATGCAACCCCGAACAGATTTGCGCTTTCTCTCTCCAGTCCGCCTTGGTCTGTAGCAGGAATGCCCCTTACTCAGCAGCAGGCGGACACGACCATGGGTCAAGACACCCTGCTTCATGGGGAAGCCTTGTTTGTCATTGCCACCACTGATTCGGACCACATAACCCTTCCATTCTTCACCCAGAGCATCAGCAGCAACTTCTGTGGCCATACGCTTCTCATAAAAGGTACGAAATTTGCGTTCATCGTCCACTTCAATGAGTTTCTGGCAGCCAGTAGCTGGGAAAGAGATGTTCAGCTTCATCCTGAAGCAGCCTACCGCCTCCGAGGCGCCACGAAAAAGAGCCAAGTCTTTTCTTCTTTACCACATACCAAGAGAGAGGAGCAGAATGGGCAGGCTGGCTGGCAAGCCCAGATTTATTTTGCTGTAAAGTATTTACCTAGTGTCCTAGATACCTTTGATCTGGGTCTGGGTTGTATTTTTTAAAGTGTAGATAAAAGAAGCTTCTTGAAGCCAAGGACTATACCTCTGTAATTTTCTCTGTTAAATGGTAGTCCACCCCCCTTATGTGCAAGGAATGACTTCCATGACCCCGCCACAGATGCCTAAAACCACGGATAGTGCTCAACCCTATGTATACTATCTTTTTCCTATACATAATACCTTTGGCAAAGTTTAATTTGCAAATTAGGCACAGTAAGAGATCAACAACAGTAACTAATAATAAGTAGAACAATTATAACAATCCACTATAAGAAAAGTTATGTGGTCTCTCTCAGAATATCTTGTATTCATCCTTCTTGTGATGGTGGGAGATGATGAAATGCCTGCGTGATGAGATGAAGTGAGGTGAATGACGTAGGCATGTGATGTAGCATGAGGCTGCTATTAGTGATGCGTCAAGAGGAGAGTCATATGGACCATGGCTGTGGACCATGGTTGACCACGGATAACTGAAACCACAGATAACAAGACTGTGGATAAGGGCGCATTACTGTATTAACTTTTAAGATGTTATTAGAGCTTCCTAAGTACTAGTGATAATAATACTAGATTTTCCTTTGAAGAAATCCTTTGCATTATTTATTGAGAAGTTGATAAATGCTTAAAACTGAAAAAGCCATAGGGCCTCTGAATTATTTTTGTTCTGCATATGTCAGCAACCGTTTCCCAGATGGCTAATCTGGGAAATATAGATAATATACAGTATAAGGGCCTTGTGCTAATTGGTAAACAATATGTAGCTTTGAGACCACCAAAGTACATAATACTATCTCCTTTTATCAACCTATGATCTTCGATAAATTATTTTTTTAAATTGAAAAAACTCTCTAAAGTGATATTCAGCACAGCATAACTCTCCTTAACCTGGATTCACCTTTTGATAATCAAAAGAACGTTTACAGGAGTATGAGACAAACACAATTATGAAAGTAAAATGAAGGACCTAAATAAAAATCACAGAACAAGAGGGAAATTCTATTCACTCTTTCATATTTCATTATTTGATAACATCAGAAGATGAATCCATCAGAATTGCTTTGGCAAGGCAAACAGAAATGTGCCTGATCAATATTTATTAAAACCTTCAAAATGGGAGAGGAGTTGAGCAGACTTCTTAATGGACTGAGTAATTATTCATACAAATGGGGTTTGACCGAAGGCAGTACCAGACCAAAGAGACACAGTTTTAATTGCACTGAATTTAAAATGCAGATCTTCCTTTAGCTCTGCTGTAGAAAACTTAATTTAAAAAATTATCTGATGGAGCAGAGAGTGACATATGAATCCTTAAGTTGTTGAGGAGGAAATTTCAGCCACAGATATTATAAATTTAGAAGGTGTTGCGAAGGTGGGGAGCAAAATTTCTAGCTGAGGGAACCAGAAGAAATTTTCTTCCCATTTCAGGGATTATCAGTGAGCTTGGGAGAGGGTCATCATCTCAAAAGTGGTGGATCTCCAAGGAATTCCTTTGTTTTGAGTGGTTGTGTTTTCCGAAGAGAAATAAAGCAAGGCTCTGGAGGCTGCTATCAAAAATATCAGGGTACGTTCCCAAGAAGGATGAACACAGCCAACTTTACCTTTTAACATCTCCTCAGGAGAGACACCTGCCATTACTACTGAAGCGTGCTGGTTATCAGAACTTGGCCAGCAGGTAACTGCGGTTTAAGCATAGTGCTGTCCATGAAGGCAGTGTGTGTGTGCCCCTTTCTATGAAGAAGATGTAGGTAGATGCCCCTTCAAGCCTGCACAAGCCTTAGCACAGCAGATTCTCAGGCTCTGACTTCCTCTTGAATGATTTTCTACTGCCACCAGCTGAGGGAATTTCTATGCTGTCTTTTCTAACGACCACACTTCTCTTCTGGAATCCCCTGATCCGAACAAAAATCTGCACCCAGTCTGTTGTCAGGAATGTTAAAAACCATCCCTATAGAACATAAATCTAATTCTGCCCCTACCTCTCTGAAAATTATTTCGCTTTTCTCTGCCTTAGTTTTCTCATTCCCAAAATGGAAATAATTTCCCCGATTTCAAATTAGAATTTTCAATCATGTCTGTATTAAACTCTAAGCTCTTTGAAGGGGAAGACAAATGAGAGCAATTATATTATATTTCTTAATAAACTAATTTATTCTTCTGACACACAGGATTGCCATCCATTTTATTATTGGTCTGGAAAGTACACATCTAAGCTAAGTTTACACTTGTTCAGAATGTTTCCAAATCAATCAGTGCAGCGTCTCACCTACTACGGTTCAGGGAAAATCAGCATCAGCTAATTCTGATGGAAGCCTGTGGTTTTTAAAGGAGCAAGTGGAGGACACTATAAAAGTTTTAAAATCCAAAAATGCTTAAATAGCATCTGGTCTGACCTCTTTGTTTTCCATATGGGAAGCAGAAGTCCAAAGAGCCGACAGCCTTTGCCCAGGGTCACACAACTAGTTAGCGGGGAGTGAAAGATTTAACCAGAATCTGAGTTCAGTTGATCTCTTGAGGATTTACTTCTCTTTAAGTCTTTCTGCTATAACTACCTCTTAATTATTTATGGGATGATTATCTAGTTTACGGATTATTCAGTTCCTTTCTTTTCTCTTTCTCCATTTCCCTGCTTATTACCATGGACGCCATTGAGTGAACAGAGAAAAACAAGAGTTGAATGTTTTATCCAACAATTTAGTGACCCATCTACTACTGGGTTTTTGATTAACGTTCTCAAAATGCTGCAGCTGTTGGCTAAAAAGAATGTGGGGGGCTACTGTCAATACTAAGTTATATTCAGGTAAAATTTTCCTCCTTCAGAATTTACATTTGAGAAGTCTACTCCAGAACCCAATTCTCTTGTTGACATTATTACTTTCATTACCTCAGGAAGGACTAGATGAGAAAGCCTTTACAATGACATTGCTTAATTATCCCTCTTCCTCAAGGAAGTAATCAGTCAGAAGGGCAGCCAGCTTTTGGAAATAAAGGTCACTTTGCCCGTTACCCGCTTGGAAAGGGGCAAAAAGCAAGAAATAGGTGACAAAATGAAAAAGCCAAAACTCATTTCTGTAACTTTTTTTTTTCATTTCTGTGACTTTTGAATGCTGACTCGACAGCATGACTTCATTATTTGTTTTAGAGTGCTGAATTCCCAGATCAAATCCAGTGCTGTTCAAATATAACTACAAAGTGTGTAAATGAATTTTGAATTGCCGAAATACTGGCTTGTTCCATTACAGTGGAAGGCAGAGAGTTGAGTTCGTATGTGGATTTTATTTTGTCCCTATTGCCTGAATCAGGACTAAAATTTGCTCTACAACTTTTCTTTGCAGTTAGTACTTTTGCTTTTTACAGCTTCCATCATGTCCATATTATAGTGGCTTTGGAGGGAGTACAGGTTCAAAGTCCTTGATTTTGAGGCCTTAGACAGATAGCTCAGTTTGCTCATCTGTGCAGCGTGGATGATTGCAGCAGCTACGTCAAAGGGTTGAATATGGCAGTGCACCTAAAATTTAGACATTATTATTAATAGTACCTCAATCAAGACAGGTTCTCACACCCGGCATGAGACATAACTAGGTAGCCATGGAAAATACAGTTTTCCTTCAGGGATTTAGGACTCTGGACCCCACCCTGTAAAGGGAGGCAGATGGCAAAGCTTTCCCCACGGACTGTGGACAGCCCCCAGTTAGCACCTTCTTTCCATCCCCACCCCCAGACTCTCGAGACTGCCTGCAGGTCCAAAATTGACAGTTGCTGTGTGGGAATAGCTGGTTTTATCGGGGCTTGCTTTCCTCAATTTACAAAGAAGAGAGCTGAAACTGTGTGCAGTAGCTTTCAGAGATGCAGTGATAACTTTTATGATGAGTATGGCAGAGTGGGAGGTAGAACCAGGGATGAGAGACTAGAATGGTCCTTGCTTCTTGTTTATGGAAATTTCTGAAGAGCTCTTAAATAAGAAGAGCACTTATACTCAAAATATACAAAGGTATCAACAATTTGCTTATACGTACACACAGACCTATGTACATTAAAAACCAGTAAGTAGGTGAAAAATGGTTTAACTTCACGTATGTTAAGAGAATATGAGGAGGTAGGTGCAGTCCTATGTTGTTGGTAGGAAGAAAAATTGATGCAACTTTTTTAGGAAGCAGTTTGGCAGCATTGCCCAAGTCCTAAATACTATCCTTATCTTTGACTAAATCTGCTTTGGAATCTCTCCTCAGGAAAGAAAGTGTTTAAACTTGGAGGCAAAGGGGCTCCTGGGTGGCTCAGTCGGTTAAGCATCTGCCTTCGGCTCAGGTCATGATCCCAGGGTCCTGGGATTGAGCCTCATGTCTGTACAGGCACCCTGCTCAGCGGGGAGCCTGCTTCTCCCTCCCCCTCTCCCTCTTCCTCTGCCCGTCCCCCTCACTCATGCTGTCTCTCTCTCTCAAAATAAATAAATGAAATCTTTAAAAAAAAAATAAAATTGGAAACAAAGTGTCCAATAGTCTGTCAACCCAAATATTTCAACTGTAATAGAGAAATTGGTAGAACATCACATATGGAAAACAAACACTGGAAAGAAATGCAAAAATATGGTATGTCTTTATAAAGGACTTGTAGGAGTAATCTTTTTTTTTTTCTGTTTAATCTTTGTGTTGAGTCCATATAGTCTATATGACATGTATATTAATTTCCCAGCCAGAGAAAGATAAAATAAACTCCATTTGAAAACTTTTAAAGAGGAGCCCTGCCCAGCTTCCCAACATGCCCTTCCTGTCCTCACTTGTGTAGATAGTTGCCAACGCCATCAATGGGGAGAAAGAGTTACAGTTCAATACCGTTAAAAAAGTAAGAAGAACAAAACACAGGGAAGAACAGCCCATTGCAAAAGGGAACGTGAAGAAGATATGAGAACATAATCTGTCTGCACCAGAACAAAGTATGGACTCTGTCAGATTCTGGACTGGGCGCAGGAGACCAGTCTAGGTGACACACAGACACACACCCCCCACCTGTCTCCTATTGCTCCACCCGCCTCCCTCTACACTCAGGCCACTGTGGGAACTGCTGCCCAAAGGTACACAGCAGAGAGAGAAACCATGGGAGGAAGCCACCTGCACCCATCAGGGTGACCTGGAACTCTGGTCTCCAGAATAGGATCCTTAGTCCACGTCTGGCAGTTGGCCCCTGAATGTTACGGGCTTTGAAGAGACTTGCCGTATAAGTCATGAGCCAGAAAAGGCCTAAATCAAATGTGTGTTCACTGATCCCATCCGGGCAGCTAAGTGCTGTCTCCTACAAAACGTGATGCCTGGAAACCATGGCTGCTATTGTAATGCTTGATGATAAAGATCAAGCTTTCATTTTCCTGGAGCTTCAGTGAGTGCTGGTAAATTATTTATCCCAATTGGGTTACATGATTTCATTTCAGCGTGTCAGTGTTTATCATGGAGGCCCATTCTAATTGTACAGTTTGGGGGCAGTTTCCTATTTTCTCCTTGGGGCACCTTGTAACACCCTTTCTCTACCTCCAATTACAACTGTTGCTGTGCTGATTTAGTGTTGTCTTTGCTACCGGGTACTATTCTGCAAGATGAATGAATTTCATTCCATCTTTAAATATTTATGTTTCTTCATGACCTAATGTATCATCGTGGTTATGGGTAATTTTTTTCCCTAACTGCAGAAAATACACCATCAGTTATTGTTTATATATACACCATCGATTTTGTTTAATAACTCAGCTTTGCAATTCTGGGACAGTGTTCCGCTGAGGCTCTTGAGGACTCTTTTAGTCTCCGAGTCCACTTCAGAGTGTCATTCTGGGATTTATAAAGGTCTTCATTGCACAGAGGATATTGAAACATTAAGGACTTAAGTGGCTCACCCTTTATCCCTTACCACACTGGAGGATCCAGGACTAGAAATCCAGGCATCTTTGTTTTGTTGTTTGCTCCCAGCATGGAACAGTGGTCTCTGTAGAAAACCAGCCAGTATCCCTGGAAACAATTCATCAGATTTTTCAAAAGAAATCCAATTTCATCTGGTTAGATGGGCTTGATGTCACTTCTTAAGATAAATGATGAAAATATCAACATCATAATACAAAGAAACCCAATTCTTTTGGTTTAATCTCAGTGAAAAGCATAACCATCCACTTAAACTGCTTCTGTCTCCTTCCCTAATGGTTTTAGGTCCTTGGCTCAAGGAGATGGGAATGGTTCTGTAACTCTTCCCACACCAGAGAGACTCTGGGTCAGAGTCCCAGCTGGTTCTGGACCTTTGGGAATCACAGTAGCTGGGGTGGGCCCTGAGGAATCTGCACTTTTCATAAGCCCCCCAAGCACTTTCTAGCTGGAGAACCACCAGCCAAGAACTGCAGCCATCATGTCCCTTCTAGCTTTGAAAGAATCATGAGCCCCCAGTTCTCTGTCATTACATTAGGTAAGTCTAGATTTGAACATGTATTCTTTTCGAGCAAGTTTTAAAAGATGTTCTTAGGTAGTTCCCTAAATGGGTAGCTCTCTCCCTCACCTGTGCATCTGAGGGAAACCAAATTAGATGATGCAGGGCTCCATTTCTCAAAACAGGGGCTGGTATCAGGGAGGGAGCCAAGGTGTGCCAAGGGACACGTGAAGCCATCAGATAAATATGATGCATCTTCCTACAGCATCAGGTTTTTCTTAAAATTTGTATTTTTAAGTTACAACAGATGTATTGTGGAGTATGGATAGTTCACATGGGTTTTATGCTGAACATGAAGTTTCAGAAAAGTTCCTGACCGTATCTGCTACTGGGCTCCCAGAAGTCTGCAGGCTAGAGTTAATTTGCCTCTTCTGTTAGAAGTACCTCTGTCTACATTCAAGGTTACCTTTGACCAGTGATTTCTAAATATGTGGTTCCAGGAAGTTAAAGTGAACATTCATTTACAGAAAACTAGCCCCAAGAGGACCCTCTACACAAGAATGTTGACCCTTTTCGCTGCCTGGAGTCACTCATAAACTTGCCAGTATAAGATGAGCACTTATTATTCCTGCCACTATTTAGGAAATATTTGTGAAAACATATTCTTTTTTTTTTTTAAGAGTATGTTAATTAGAAAAGGCGGTTTAGCAGAGCAGGAAAAGGAACTAGCCATGTGAAAAGACACTAATGCCCTTACTGACCATATTCCCATTGTAACAACAATTTATACAATATTCTTGAAATTATGAGCTCCCAGAATATATTCCTTACTATAAGGATAGCTTACTTCTCCCAGAGGATGTTCTTTTTATCAAGATGTTCCTGATGAACAAGAAACAAATGCAAGACCCAAGTCCAGTGATCCTGGTAGGTCCACAAGATCCCTTCATCTCTGGAGTTGCCTTGGGCCTTCTGCCTTGGTCTGCCCCTCCATTGAGGCAGAGCTGCCTTTCCTGTCAGGAAGAGAGAAGGAAGTAAACTGTGCCTGGGAAGGCTTCTCTGTTCTTTGCCTAACCAGCTGTGATAGCATCGCTTGGCCCAGAGCCTGTACTCAACTTTACTTCCTGGGTAATTTGTAGTAAACGTGCAAGTCTGAGCCTCAGTGCAGACTCCGTGAGGGATAGTGGTGGCATAATGTTAGTTTTAAGAAGGGTAAATGGCTGCCTTCTCCTTTCCTGACTCCCATCTCCCCCATCTTCTCTCTGCATTGGAGACTCACTGTAATGCCTGTTTCTCTTATGGGTACTACTCTTCTCTCCTCCACCCAGGAAAATGGTCTGGCAGCCAAATGGATCTCAAGTCTGCAACTTTTTACGAGAATTATGGCTAATCCCCCGCCCCCCCCAGACCATTCTGCGTACCGCTGTCACCTTAATTTTCCAGAAGCACAACTTGGATGGTGCTTCTGTTCTCAACAGAACCTTGGGGGGTAAGGGAGGGAGGTCCTTTACTGACTTGACTAAGTCTAAGGTTCTTTATTAATTTAACTAACCTGATGTCAAACAATCTGCCTTCTGGCTTCATCTGCCTTTTCCCACAACTTTGCTGTCCACGTACACTCCCCAGGCTAACCAGATTCCTCTTCCCAGGAGGAGCCTTTGCCTCTGCTCTTCTCTTTTCCCTTAATCTAGAATTTCCTTCCTGGGAGCCCTGCCTGGCAATATTGTACCCCATATGAAGTCTTCCTTGAATCTTCACCTTCCCCTCAACATGGTGGGATTTCTCCTTCCTCTGCTATAAATTTATAACATTTATACTTCCTTCATGTCACGTGGAGCATTATTCTTGTCTGTATCCATGAAGAAGGAGAGTGAGAAACTTGGGTGCGTATCCTGCCACAGCCCCTCACTTCTTTGGGATGCTAAACAAGTCCTGTAACTTGGCTATGTTTCAGTTTCCTTATCTGAAAAAAAATGACTAATAGCTCCCTAGGTGTAGTGAGGGTTAAATGACGCAGTACATGAAAATGAACTTTGTCAACAGAAACGCAATCATTATTTCCCTACTTTTCATTATCTTTTCAACTTATCTCTGAGCTATTTGAGGAGAGAGGCCATGTCTTGCTCATCATTATATACTTACATTACTATCATTACATTCCTGTTAATTATTACTATTTCAAATAATAATAGCTAGTATTTATGGAGCATGTATGTTTGTCGGGCACCATTCCAAGTGCTTTATATGGATGAATTCTTCCAATAACCCTAAGAGGTAGGTACTATTATTATCCCACCTTGTGGAGGAGAAAACCATACATTTCACAGAGCCTCCAGCGAATAAATAAATGAATGAGGGATTGAATAAGACAAAAACAGCTTTCGCAGTGCCTGCCAGATGATTATTTCTCTCCTTCCTGGTCCTGCCCCTACTTGTTTTTCTTTGGATCTCCCTAGGTGAATATAACATTAGGGCAAATCTTGAGTGAACGGAGACCCTGAAAGATGTGAGCTCTCCCGGAACCTTCATTTAGACTTATTCTCATGAAGAAAGCTCCACTGAGCTCCAAGAGGACAGAGATCGTGTTTGTCCTGTTCTCCATTATATTCATAAGACCTAGAACAATGTCTAGTGATCGACAAATGCTTATGGAATAAGTAATCTATAAACAGCATATTCATCACCACTGAGACCACGTAAATGGCTGACAGTGGAGATGGTGAACAGTGTCCCCTCTTTCTTCCTCAGGCAATATTACGAGATGTTATACAACACGGCCGACGAACTCCTGAACCTGGTGGTGGACCAGGGCGTGAAATACACGGAGCTAGAGTACATCCACGCCCTGACCTTGCTACACCGCAGTCAGACTGGGGTGGGAGACCAGACCACCCAGAACATGAGGCTGCAGCGGCTCAAGGAGATCATTTGCGAGCAGGCTGCCATCAAGCAAGCCACCAAGGATAAGAAAATAACTACGGTTTAATCGAGCGCACTGCTGGGGGTGGGGGCGCTGTTTTTGTTTACTCAGTCACACTTGCTTCTTTCTCTGGTATGTTATTTGGTATATTCGGAGCCGACTTGCTTTTCTCTGCGCTGATACTTTAGTGGAGAGAAGACAAGAGGATATATATATATATATATATATTTTTTTTTTTTTTTTTGTCTCTTTACCTTGGGCTTTTCCTATAAACTCTAACGGGAGTTTGCAGTACAGAATGTTTTGATTTAATGTCTACTCTAATGCAGTCCATTCCAAAGGGTTGAGTGACTAGGGTGGGATGGGAGGAAGGTTGTATCAAATTGGACTCTGAAAAAATGAATGCACAAATTACAACTACCCAACAATCTTTAGAAAGCAGACTGCTCCCTCAGCTTTAGTCCCTTCCTAAAACACTCCATAGGGTTCTCTTACACAAAGAGTAGATTTTTACTCTCTTGACTCTTGTCAGTTTACAATTTAGTGAAATAAGCATATGTGCATTGCTTTTTATCTCTATTGCCAACATCAAATCAGTGGCTTCTCAGCTGGCTGTAATTTTCAACAAGTTTTCCTAACCAAAACAGGACCTCTTCAGGGCTAGGGGAAAAGTCCTTTTATCTCAGTCCCTGGGCGAGTTTTGTGTGCAGCTGCTTGTACACAGAATATAGTCAGTGTATTGCCTTTTCGTCTTTACTTCTGCTGCATCAAAACCAGGAGCCTTCAAATTAATCACAAAAATGGAAGAATGAAAGGCAGTCCACCCTCCTCTTGATTTTTTAACCTCTACTTTCCAAGAGAAAATAATGGGTAGAGAACTTTTACTCTCAGTTAAACATTGTTTGGATGTGATTCTTAGATGCTTTCTTGCTCTCGATGTGAGCCCCTAGGTCTTTCTCACCTTAGAAAGATGCCCTGGTCCACTCAGCTGAGTGCACAGAAGATGGGACAGCATGACATTCGACCTCTGTGCACCCACCAGCGGAGGCCATTTCTAAAGTGTTCCCAGGTGGTTTGGGTGCTCACCTCTCCTGGCACACTGAACCCTGCCATCGCCCCCCAAGTCTCCAAGCATTCCTGCTACCCATGGTTGATATGTCACAGGAGAAAGCAAGGCACTGACTGGGACACACCTTAGAAACATGTGGAAAGGAGAGCAGAAAGGACTTTAACCATACACGGCTATGCCTCACATTGTGGTGATCCAAAATTGTATACCTGTTTGTACAGCTTTGGTCTTGGTGGGAAAAACAGGAAATTAAAAAATGTTTTGAGAAGCTGAAATGTTGTGTGTTGTTTTTCTTGTGTTCCTTATTCAGCAAACATTCCCTGAGGGCCTAATGTGTGCCAAATGCTGCTAGGCATAGGGGCAGATATTAGACAATGAGGGAGGGCACTCGTTATCTACCTTTAAGACAGAGTATGGGCACTGGATTCTAACCAAACCCTAACGGATGTACACCCAGGGCTGAGTTAGAAATCAGGACTGACAGTGGGAATTCAGCAAGCAGCTGAAAGATGGTCTTCCAGAGGGTTCTGTGTTCTATGCAAATCTGTGTGCTTCAGAAGCCTGGTTGGAAAGAAGTTGAATCCATGTAGGAGAAAACCATGGAAACAACATCGTAGGAAAGTAGTCTACCCAAGAAGTGGGGGCGGGAGAAGGGAGATGAGGGAAATTCGAGCCGACCCCTTCAGTTTGGAGGCCTCCTCTTAGTGGCCACAGCTTTCCAGCATCGCTTCGGTACCTTTTCTCCTTCCTTCCACTCTAGGTATAGAACCCTGGGTGGTTACAAGGATACCAAAAGAGCTAGGGGTGGAATTGGTGAATGCTTAAGATAGTTTTATTGGATGTGGAAAGGGACATGGGTTTGGAGTGAGTAGAATGCCAAGAACACTGAGAACCAGCAGGAAAATGGCAGATGGGCTGCTGCGGGGGAGCGTTTAGGAAAATAGAATCCCTGCTTTGCTTACAATGATGATAGGATTGAAAAATGTCAGTTCTGCACCAAAAAAGTGATCTGTGCCTGTCTGTCCAAGACATTCAAGGCACAGATTTCTTTGTAGGATGGCACATCACTCTTTTTCTAACAGGTCAAGGACAGCCAGTGTCCTATTCAGTGGATGGTCAAATGGATGCAGATGGAAGGACTCCATTCACAGAAGCCCAGCGCCTCTCCAGGACCTCATTCTTGCCTGAATGTTTTCTCAGCCTGACCATCCTTAATTTATGTTTCACATAGCTTGGGGAGAAACAGTCAAATACAGCCAAGTTGGATTGGCAACCAAACCCAATGATCTTCCTGTCGAGTCCTATCCATGGATGTCTTAGTGCTACTGCATTCATTCAGTCAAGAAGATGTAATTGCCTGTTACAATGATAGGGGATTCATGTAGTGGCAAGCAAGAGAAGCAGTCCCTTAGGACGTGGAGCTTATACTTCCAGTCCGACAAAGAGTTACCCAACTTCCATCCCAATTTTGCCCTCCCCAGGGTTTTTATTTACCACTCAATCCACCAAAACCACCCTTTCATTTAGGAAGACATCTCCTGGGATTGAGGACTGCCATCTTCAGCCTGACTCTCTGCTGCTTGCTTCTGAGCTCTGCCCTTCTGGAAGCCCGGGACTGTATCTCACTGTTCACTGGGCCCTCCCTGGCTAGCCAGAGCCTGGAAGTTCCCCCTTGACCATGTGTGGTTGGAACAAATGGATTCCTGCCTCCCGGGTTCCGTGAACGGCCTGAGGCCATTGGTTTCCAGATTCTCACACAGGAGCACAGCTGTGGCTGTCTCCCCGTGCCGGGGCACAGAAATTTCACAGTAAAAAACAGAGGGTATCAGTCTTCAACAAGCCCTAGCTGGTCTCCACGCCACCGGAGGCAAAATGTGATGAGAAGCCCAGCCAAGAGGCTGTCCTTGGATTGGGAGGCGATAGGAAAACAAGGAGTGTCCCCATCAACCAGACTGTGCTTGAAGAAGCAGAGTTTGTACAGAAATCCACACACCTGAGAGCAATTGTCTTAATGGGGCAGGGACGTAAAACAAATTGGGCCTAATTTGGAGGGAAGGTAATGAGGTACCCAGAAGAAGAAAACAAAGAAAGACTTGGCTCAGCAAAGGTCTCGGCTCTGTCCTAATTAGGCCTGGTTGTTATAAGAAGTGCATAATTAATAAGCGTGTGACCGGATGTGAAATACAGCAGAGCCTTTTCCTGAAATGGAAGGTGTAATGAAGTGTACACAGCTGGAAGGAGTTGTCCTAATCTGGTTGAGGCGGGCAGCCTGCCTGGAATTTTGAAGAGGTGTAGTGAGAGGCCCACCACGGGTTTACACCTGAAAACAACTAATCCTTTTCCAATGGGGCTGGGCTGTAATGAGATATAGCTAATTATCACAAGTGTAATGAGAGGCAAAAGCCACTAGAATTGAGCTGGAAATCTCTTTAAAAGGGAACTCAGAGGCAAACACGAGAGAAGACTCTGCTAATGGGACGAGGTGTGAGTCTGAGGAGGGGTGCCTGGTTTGAGGGGTTGCTTCGACATCCCTGCCAAAGACTCATGTCTGTAATTAAAGATATTGCTGGGACAGTCACACACCTGGAGCGGGAGTCCCTGGGAGTCTGGGAATGCAGGGACCTGTAAAAGCTGCGCATGTATTTTTTTTTTAAATGTATATACAGCTTATGTGTGTCCATACAAATTTAAAAAAAAGATGAGGTTAGGAGCTGTCGGGTGAGTGTAGCTCCCATTATATTCCATCCCTTTCAGAAACGCGGCCTCAGATTCCTGCTGACTTTGCAATACATACCGTAAGAGGAGAAAAACTGGCCATCTCTTCATCCCAAATTCACTCGCCTGCCAGGCTGAGCTTTCTTTCACAAGTGTATTTACTGCAAGCGATCAGGAAAACAGCACCTGGTTTTTGCTATTTTTATGATTGCTATTATGTTATTGTAGATATCGCTTATTGAGCACTTACTATGTGTCAGATGCTGTGCTAAATGCTTTACCACATTATCCCAATGAATCCTCAAAAAATCCTATGAGACTGTTACCTTTATCATCCCTACTTTGCAGAAGAAACCAAGGCTCACATTAAGAACGCCAGAGTTCAGGCTTGGCACCCCTCTCTTCTCATCCCTTGGGGCAAAGGAGAGACCCTCACGTGCTATATTTGAGCTCCAAGTGACGTTCTCCCCAGAGGGAGCCACTCCCAGACTGAATTTAAGACTGCCTTTCCCACTCCCCTCTGCTGCTCCTCAGCTCCCAGTGGCCAATAAATATATCTACAAAATTCTTGAACACAAGAACCTTTGGCCCAGGGGCTGGGCCCAGCCAGCTGGAGGCTGATGATGACCCATAGCTGGACCAAAGGCTGGAGCATTGGGGGGCGGGGACTAAATGCTCAGGTTTTAGAATCCTCTGTACCTTGGGTGGGGGGATGGGGTGACTGGGTGATGGGCATTAAGAAGGGCACTTGACGTAGTGAACACTCAGTGTTCTATGCAACTGATGAATCACTAAACTCTACCCCTGAAACTAATAGTACACAATATGTTAACTTGAATTTAATAAAATCTTGGGAAAAAAAAGAATCCTCTGTACCGTGGCTCAGGACGTCACCTCAGCCTTATAGAAGTGGTTTGCTGTTGTATAAACTATTAAATGCCCTAAGCTTCAGTTTCCTCATCTGTGAAATGGGATAATAATAATAATAATAGCTCCTATCCCACAGTTGCTGTATAGAGTAAATGAGGTGTTCAACACCTGCCATATAATAAATATGACATCTGCATCATATCTAATAATATTTTTTATTGGGTCAACAGGAGCTGTTGACCCAATATCTAGAAAACCTGCTCTGTGGATGTGGTGTAGGAGCGCAACCACCTTGATAGGGCTCATTGCCAGAAAGCCCGGGGATCTGCCGGGCGGGGCCCCAGATGCTGCTTGTTGTACTTAAAGCCTGAAGCCACCAGACCTCAGCAGTTCAAACTCTGTCACTGCATTGTTTGAGCCCCCTCTCCAGCACAGGACACCTGCCCTCCAGGGTCTGCTTCCCTTTTAGCTGGTAGTGAGTTTTGGCATCTCATTGCCTGCCCATGTATCATGCACATCTCATTAAACTCTGAAGGCTCCAGGACCCATCATGGACCAGGCCTTAACAGACAGAATGGCCTTCTGCCCGGGGTTTGAGTTTGCTGTTGCTCTTCCAGCCTAGGCTGAGCAATGTCAGATCAGGGATCTCTAAAAGCAATTCATAAATTGATCTAAGAAAGTGAAGTGGAAAAAAATGTCTTTTTTTTTTTTCCCTCTAAATCCAATCTGGCTCCGAGCTCCCACTCACCATTCTCAGCAAACGCCTCAACTGCAGTAATTTTTTGTGGTTTCCTGGTAGGGAGGTAGGGAAGAGGCTTCCCTTCCTTTGGGTTGTGTCAACATTCCACTGCTAAAGCACAGCAGGAAAACAGCGGTGAAGACAGAATCGTCCTCTCTGCGTCCTCATCACTTCACCACCCCTGCTCCGGACGCCCTCTGCTGCTCCAGATGTGGAAGTCCTGTCTCGTGTCTCCAGGCGTCATCTGGAGGGGGCCTCCTGCCACAGTGTCCAGCCTCCACAGGCATGCCTTACAGTCACCCCCACCCAAGGTCCTGCCTTGCTGGGGGCACTGTGAGCTAGGCGCAGGCTGGAGCTGCCTATCTGTTCCCAGCTTTGGGGACCGACACTCCAGGTGGGTCAGTTCTCCCCTCTTTGCTCCAAATGCCAAAGTGTGTTTTCTTTTCCACCACAGGGAGGTCCTGGACCTTTCGAGACAGTAGCCTGCTTAAGGGAGTTTCCCAAATGACTCTCTCCTGTCCCCTCTCTTTCTTCTTCCATTTCTGCCCTGAAACAGGAAGTTTATTTATTTTTCTTAAAGATCTTATTTATTTATTTGTCAGAGAGAGAGGGAGAGGGCATAAGCAGGGAGAGCAACAGGCAAATAGAGAAGCAGCCTCCCTACTGAGCAGGGAGCCCAACGCAGGACTCGATCCCAGGACTCTGGGATCATGACCTGAGCAGAAGGCAGAAACTTAACCGACTGAACCACCCAGGTGTCCCTGAGACAGGAAGTTTATTAACCAAACACCTGGGGGTTAAAGGGAGCCTGGGCTTCAGGGGGAGTCCCCAGATAATCTTCCTATAAGGTAGCTGAGGGAGGGGATATCCCTTTTATTCTAATTTGGGGGAGAGCGATGACATCAATTTCTCAAAACTGCATCTGTTGTGGATTCATACGAGTGGATCAAACTTTGGAGAGCATTTGTCCCCACCATTTCACTTTTCTGAGTGGTCAAGTAAGCTCCAAGAGAGGGGCGCCTGGGTGGCTCAGTCATTAAGTGTCTGCCTTTGGCTCAGGTCATGATCCCAGGGTCCTGGGATCTAGCCCCGCATCGGGCTCCCTGCTCAGCGGGGAGCTTGCTTCTCCCTCTCCCACTCCCCCTGCTTGTGTTCCCTCTCTCACTATGTCTCTCTGTGTCAAAATAAATAAATAAAATCTTTAAAAAAAAAATCTCCAAGAGAAAAGAGTGGGGACACTTGGTGACTGAGGCAGGACCAGCATCTAGATCTCTTGACTGCCAATCCCAGCGACCCTGCATTTGGGAGCCCACACGTGCCCCTTACAGGTAAACTACCAAATACAGTGGTAGAAGACAAGGCTCTGCCTTCAAAGACATGATATATTCCCATGGAAAGAACAGGGCAACATACCTGCTTTCATGCTCTCCACCTTCCAGAAATATAGTAGGATTGTCTTTCCTGTCTCCTTGGGGTTTGGGTGGAACGATGTGATCAGGTGGCTAATGAGTTGTAGGTAGAAGTGTGACATTTCTCAAAGCATTTAATTACTGTGTGCAAGCCTCCAGAGCTCACTGCCCCCCTCTGCCACAACATCAGCAACATGCCAGACAGCGACCCTTCAGTGTACTTGGGTCCCAGAAGGAGGACAGTGCAGAGCAGAGCCCCAGCTGACTGCAGTTGACATGTGATATAAGAACAAAATGAATCTTTGTTGTAAGCTGTTGAAATTCGGGGGTTGTTTGTTCCTGCAGCATAACCTTGCTTGTCCTGACTAATATGCACAACAAAGAGACTGACCTTGATGAGAGCAGAAAGAGCAAAGGACTTCTTTTTAAAAGGATGAAATTATTAGCATCAAAGAGAACTGGTTGAGCGGAGTGATGGGAACAGAGGCCAAACTTAGAGACTCAAGAGAGAAGAGATGGTGCCTTGCCAGTATCAAGTGCTCCATCAGCACATTTGTGCTAGAGATAGAAGCAACAGGGATGTGTTGTTCACTCAAGGAGTGACACCGGAGCCTCCCACTTTATTTACGTCTTTTAATGTTTCCGCCTCCTTCTTTGAACTCCTGATACTCCTGGTATTAGTGGGCCACCTACAAAGGCCTTAGTTCAGTATTTTTGATTAGTCATAGGAAAGCTTCTAGAGACACCTACTACATACAGAGAAAAATAGAGCATTACAATTAACTGTTTTAAAGCTTGAAAATGCCTAACCAAGGGGCCACACATCTCTGCTCCTGAATTTTCTCTGAAGTCTAATCATCTCACTGGCCCAGTGAGATGATTAGAAGCTTTCCATCACAGGGCCATGCAATACCAATCCCTAGATTTGAGTTTTTATCCTCTGATAACCTAGGCCCACTCACAAAAACATGAAAAAGACTGGCGGAAAAATCGGTTTTCTGTTTTTCTACTGTCTTTGTCAACAGCCCAGAGTTCCTTGTATTTCTCTGGTGTCCCAATGGAAGTAAATGTTAAAGGTTGTGAAGGAGATCTGAAGTTGCAATTTTAAAACGAGGAAACATAACACTGAAATGCTGTTAACTCAGCTAATTTTAAGATACTAATAAAGCACAAAGAACTAGGTCTTTTGGTACTTAAAGAGCTACAATTCACTCATCTGCAAGATAGGAAGCATTAAAATGTTTTCACAGGGATTATAGAAATTCTTAAGTTTTGCAGGTTTATTAACTATTATTGTTTGCTTGAATTTTTATTTCCATGTTCCTAGATACAGTTAGTCATGGCACAGGTCCTGCCCCAGCAGACCCCTGAGATGGTTGCACACTGCCCTAGACCCTACTCAGAGCTTGGAAGGGAAGTAAAAATATCTATGTAATTGCCCTGCATCCCACCCCTCCATTGAGGACTGATTTTCTTAGTCCATTCTGGCTGCTATAATGAAATACCAGACACTAGGTAGGTTATAAGTAATAGAAATTTATTTCCCACAGTTCAGGGAAGTCCAAGACCAATGCACTGGCAGATTTGGTGTCTAGTGAGAGAACCCACTTTCTGGTTCATAGATGGCACCTTCTCACTGGGTCCTCACATGGTAGAAGGGTCAGGGAGCCCTCTGGGGTCTCTTTTTTAAGGGCACTAATCCCATTCATGAGAGCTCCACCCTCATGACCTAAGGGCATCCCAAAGACCGCACCTCCTAACGCCATCACATAGGGGATTAGGGCTTTAACATATAAATATTGGAAGAACGTTCAGACCATAGCATGGATCTAAGTTAATTTGACATTGATATTTGTCAGGTTCCTTTGGTAAATATTAGTAGCCTTCAACCATAAGAAGTAAGGAGGAGCAATATACCTCCTCCCCACAACTTCGCTAGCAGGTAGTATGTGACAAAGTAAGCAGGCCGCAGACAACATTTATTAGCAACACTATTAACAAGGATGAAAGTCATCTTTCAAGATGCTCTGTAAGTTCAGTGAATTCCCCCTGTCTATCCTTGCTCTCCAACCACCACTGTTATTAGAACATTCATTCCAAGGTAAACAATGTTTTGTCAGCAGGATCAGACTCACCTTCTAGTCAGATCTGGAGAAAGAGTTCTGTAATTATGGGGGATCTGGGTCCTGGAGTCTGGTTCCATAGCTGTAGGTACTGGCTTTACTTATTTTTAAAATTCATTCATGAAAAGGTGGAAGAACCAACAGTCTTACTAGCCAAGCATATATCTTGGACACATTTTACCACCCACATCTAATCCCTCTCATGCTTGGGCTATCCTGCCCCTCATTAATATCCCACCCTTCAGATGGAGTGTCCATTCCTCTAATGCCACACATTAGGACATCTACTAATGGTCTTCTTCCTAGTTGTGGACATGAATTTGCAGTGAGTGGTCCACACGACAGTGGCACCTACAACTTGAATTTGTCAGGCAGGACCCAGGGTCTAGTCCCAGCCTGCCTCAGAACACAAAGGCACTGACCTAAGTCCCCCCAAAAACAAAGCCAGACCCAGCCCCAGTCATGCGGCACCTCTCTGACCTATTGAGCACTCTACTCCACTCACCCACAATCACGAAGTCTGGTCCACAGACCCCATGAACTGGTACACAGAGACCCCAAACCTAAGCCCCTGTTGCTGCTGCAAACTGGCTCCCTCTCCAAGGGCACAGAGCTTTGTACCCTTATCCCACCATCTACCTTAGGCTATTAATATCCAGGGCCGTGCCACCAGCCCATAGCTTATTAATAATATGTAGCTGCAGCCCCTGACTTAGTTAAGCTACAGACATCCCTCATTTGCATGATTAGCTCTTACCTTACTGATTAGAAAGTTTCATCCTCTCCCAAAACCTACCTTTTCTGAATGAATGGCTCTTTTAAAGGGAGCCAGGCTCTCTGAAATGCATCTCCAATCCAAATAAAAATGAATCAACAGCAACAACAACAAAAAGAGGCCTGTTACTTTCTTTAAGGAATGAGAAAAAGAAGCTTAAGGAGGTTTTTGAAAGTTCAGCGCCATGCCTATCGAAGGAACTATAAGTAGCCTATCAACAGGGGCACGTAGGGATCAAAAGTTGGAGAAGGTCTTGGGGGCTTGTAGGAGAGATGAATGAATTTTTAGTTTTTACCTCGAAGAGTTTAGGGTCTTAAGCAAGAGAGTTGGGCTCAGGTTTTGACTTGAGAAATATCACCCTGGAGGAAGATGGTTAATAAATTAGAAAGGAGATGGCAGGGAGACTAGTAATAAATCCAGGAGACAGATGGTGGTGGCTAGAGCTAGGGCGGTGGCTGCGGAGATGGACAAAAGGGGATAGATTTAGGAGGCATGGAGCATGATGGCTCCCTTACCTCCTTCCAGGCTCTGCTTGGATTTCACCTAAGTGAATCCTTTGTTGACTACCTGTTTAACACAGCAGTCCCTCTCCCATGCCCTGTCACCCTTCTCTGCTTAATTTTTCTCCATAGCATTGATCACCATCTGATGTCCCATAGAATTTAGTTGTTAATTTGGATTTTTTTTTTCGCCATCTAAAATATACATTTTATGAGGGCTGGGGTATTTGTATCTTTTTTTCTCTGGATTTCCAACACCTAGACCAGTCCCTGGGACATACTAGATGATCAAGAAATATTTTTAGAATGAATGTAGGGTGAGGAATGAATAGAATTGCAGGACATGATCGTTGGTTGGCTGGGAGGAGGTCAGAGGAAGTGGTAAAGGAGCAAAGGAAGGTTCCCAGGTTTCTGGCTAGGTTACTTGAGGGGGTGAGGTGCTAGTCAGTGAGACCGGGAACACCATGTGAGAGGGGAGAAGCAGGGTTGGAAGTGAAGGAGTGAGTGGATAAATTTGAAGCAACTGTGGGACATCTAAAGAAAAAAGAGTAGACAGGAGAGGGCTTTGGGTTAGAGGAATAGACTTTGCAGCCTTTTGAGGCTTTATTCATTCAAAAAGTCTTTATTGTGTACCTGCTTTGTTCCAGACACTGCCAGGCGCAACGATACCAAGATGAGCAAAGCGATGACGTTACTCGTAAGATTACAGTTACTACCACAGCTGAGAGTAGCTCGTGTTACTGAGGGGGCAGGGAGCAGGCGCTCTCTCAGACTGTAGAAGGAACTAGAAATTGGTAGGAACTTTCCAGAATACAACGTGGCAGTGTGTACCAAAAAACTTAGAAATGGACATGTTGGTGACTCAGCAGTTTCTCTTCTAGGTATTTATTTGCTAATCATAAGCACAAGACACGCTGTATGCCAAGAGGCTCCTACTTCAGCGTGGCCGGCTTGCACACCGCCAGGCAACCAGGAATCCCACCCAGTGCTGCACAGGACAGGGCCCTGTGCAGGCCCCAACCTCATAGTTTAATCATTTTATTATATCTCATGGGTCTTTGAATCCAGAATTTGAGCAGAGATTTGCTGGGCAATTCTTCTGCTCCATGTGGCATCTACCAGGGTCACCCCATGGTATTGAGTTGGCAGCTGGGCTAGTCTGGAGCATTCAAGATGGTTTTACTCACGTGACTGACACGTTGGCGGGAATGGCTCTGAGGGTCCTCTTCCCTTCCTGCATTGTCTCAGAGCCTCCGCATGTGGGCTCTCCAGGAGAGTAGCTGGTCTTTTTCATGATGGCTTGGGACACTAAGACACCCAGACAGAAGCTGCCAGTTCATTTAAAAGCTAGCCCTGCAACTAGCTTTGTATCACTTTGGCCATACTCTAAAGGTCAAAAGGCAAAAGGCTAGGAATAGATCCCACCTCTCAGTAAGAGGACTCTCAAAGAACTTTTAGCCATCTTTAATCTGTTACATTTCTTTTTTTTTTTTTAAGATTTTATTTATTTGACAGAGAGAACGAGAGCACAAGCAGGGGGAGCAGCAGGCAGAGGGAGAAGCAGGCTCCCTGCTGAACAGGGAACCCGGTGTGGGGCTTGATCCCAGGACCCTGAGACCATGACCTGAGCCAAAGGCAGACGCTTAACTGACTGAGCCACCCAAGCACCCCTGTCACACTTATTAATTCAGGATCACCAAGAGGGCAAAGTCTAGCATGTACTTTCTGGTTATTCTCCTTCTGCCCCTCTACTGTGTGAGCCAATTCCTCCCTGTAAGTGTACTGTAAAGTGAAAATCTCTCACCTTCCTTCTCCACAGAAAACTGGGCTTATTATAACAAACAAACAAGAACCCCTGTAATGTCATTCTGATATCTAGATGTGAGGCAAACCAAGGCTGTCTGGCTCCTGCCAACTGCTATCCTGGCTCTCCTGGGAGGGCCCTTCACTGTGAAAGAGAGAGAAATAGTCTCGGCTGTTCATTTGTGGACACATGGCTCAGCCAAGAGGGTGGAGTTTCTACTGATCAGTTCTTACATTGAACGCCATATATAAATGGCGTGAAGGCAGCTCCTTAGCCAATTGCACAGACCTAGGTTATAATTCGAAAATACTCCCATGGAAGCCATGGTTATGTCCTTATTTGTCCAATAGCAAAGAGACTTTGCTCGTTAGTGTTCAAGACAGCATAAAAGACAGTATTATCAGGACACCTTGGACTACATAAAAAGCGCCAGAGGGGCTGGCCAAAAGTGAGAACATGGCTGCCAATTGGTAGGGCACCATCCAGGCCAGAAGAAGAGCTACCAGGCACAGTGAGTGATGTCACCGGGAAAGCTGATCAGAGAGAAGGTCCCAAGTTATCACAGGTGAATACCTGAACTGCCCTTGAATTATCTTTATATCAGGAGAGCCTCTAGCAGGGTTCTTTGAATGTAGATGCCTCCCTACCTTTCAAGGCTGGCAGGTGGTTACAGAGGAAACAGGCTTTCCACGAGGTCAAAGAGAGGATGAGCGACCCTGGGAAATCATCTGGTTCAACTCTAAAAAAAGTATTCACCCAAAGGACAGGCCTCCCCAACCTTGAATTCCACTGCCACATCTCATAACTGCTAATGGCCCCTCTGTGCCAGGTTGGCAGGTGAGACTTTGGATTTGAGTTCTGAGGACAGATGCTGTGTGGTGTTTTAAATATATCCACAAATTCTCTGGTACTCTTCCCTTCAAGAGGTGGACCTTGGAGACTTCCAGAATGGTGGAGTAAGAACTTCTGAAAATTCGTTCTTCCATAAAAGCAGTAAGAATACTTGTAAAAATTGTCAAAATCAACATTTCCAAACACTGGAAATTAACCAAAGGCTTCCAACACCCCAAGGAGCACTTATTCAAGAAAAACTGCTGAATCTCCATAAGAACAGCAAATGTTGTAGCATTTTTAACTTGCACTATTCCAGTGGAGGCGTGGATTGAGTTTGGAACCCTCAAAAAGCCCCTTTCGCCTAGAGTTGTCACTATTTTCCTGTCTTATAGCTCCATGGAAAGCCCTATTCACAGGACATTGTCATTATTTGACCTGATTCAGAGCTCACTGGGGGCAGGGAGGGAGGAGGGAGCCTAATCCCTAGGGCACTTGTCAAAAACAATAAACAGCAATTGTTTAGCATTATGAGTATCTGAGGCTGGACACCAGTTGGGGCCAACAAGAGACTGGCCAAAAATTAAAGAGGAAGATCTTAGAAATGAGTTGTTCACAGGGGGCTTTGAAAAGCTCCAACATTATCACAGGATCTGGAAGGCCACACACATGTGCAGGACTCTGAGAACACTCCGGAAAAGGCATAAGCAGGACTGAACTTTGCAACTTCTCACCACTGGCTGACCTTGAGAACTTAAGTGATCAGGAAGTTGTATACTTCAGGAGTGTTGGAAGTGTGCCCCAGCGCATATGCATGCACACACACACACACACACACACACGTACACACACACACACACAGTGCCTCTTGGGAAAGGCTGGAGACTAATTGGTTCAAAGCATTTATGGAAATTTCAGTCATTATCTGACCATTAAGTTAACTGAACACAGACTTCAGTGGTCACACATGACAGGGAATACATATCCACAGAATCTGTCCAGGAAAGTTACAAAACAAACAAACAATAACAAAACAGCAACAACGGGGTGCCTGGGTGGCTCAGTCAGTTGCATGTCTAACTCTTGATTTCAGGTCTGGTCATGGTCTCAGGGTCATGAGATTGAGGCTTGTGTCGGGCTCTCCACTCGGCATGGAGCCTGCTTATTCTCTCTTTCTCTCTCTCTCTCTCTCTCTCACTCTCGTTCTCTCTCTGCCCCTCCCCCTTGCCCCCCCAAAACAAACAAAACAAAATAAAACAAAACAGAAACAGAAACAACAACCCTGGTGGAGGAAGGTATCTGATTTCCAGAACTGCCACATTATATTATTTCAAATGTCCAGTTTTCAATGGATATGGAGTTCCTTTTTGGGGTGATGATAGTGTTCTGGAATTAGATAGTGGTGATGGTTGCACAACCTTGGGGATATACTAAAATCCCTTGCATTGTACAGTTTAAAAGTGTGAATATTATGGTTGGTATGTGACATCTCAGTAAAATTTTTTAATGTCTAATTTTCAATAAAAATTATGAGACACACAAAGAAACAGGAAGTATGGCCCATACACAGGAAAGGAAGCAGTCAATAAAAATCATCCCTGAAGAAGTCTAGATGTTGGGCTTACTATATAAAGACTTTAAATCAGCTATTATAAATTTGTTTAAAGAACTAAAGGAGGGGTGCCTGGGTGGCTCAGTCATTAAGCTCCTGCCTTTGGCTCAGGTCATGATCCCAGGGTCCTGGGATCGAGCCCCGCATCGGGCTCCCTGCTCAGTGAGAAGCCTGCTTCTCCTTCTCTCACTCCCCCTGCTTGTGTTCCCTCTCTTGCTGTGTCTCTCTCTGTCAAATAAATAAAATCTTAAAAAAAAAAAGAACTAAAGGAAACCATAACTAAGAATTAAATGGAAACGTAAGAATAATGTCCCACCAAATAGAGGATATCAGTAGAGATTATTTGTTTTAAAGAGACAGAGCTTAATTTTGCACCCCTTGAGTTGGGCTGCAGTTAGCAACTTAATTCTATTGAGTAGCATATGGCAGAAATGATGGTGGTGACCATATTAGGTACTAAAAACACTGATGCTTCTCCTTGCTCTCTTGGATTACTCGCTCTGGGGAAAGCCAGCGGCTTTGTCATGAGGACACTTGAGTAGCCCAGTGGAGAGAGCCACATGGCAAGGAACTGAGACCTCCTGCCAACAACCATGTGGTTGGGTCACCTTGGAAGCCAATCCTCCAGCTTGAGTCAAGCCTTCAGATGACAGTAGCCCCACTAGCTGACATCGCAGTCATTATTTCATGAGAGCCCCTGAGCTAGAATCATCCAGGTAATTTGCTCTTGGATTTCTGACCTTCAGAAGCTGTGTATCTCACACCATCTGAGTCTGTTGTTTAAGCAGCTAAGTTTGGGGATAATTTGTTATGCAGCAATAGTAACTAATAAATGCTGAGAGGCAAAAATCCTTTAAAATAATCAAAGGAAAGAATTAAGATCAATAGAGAGATGTTACCGGGAAGCTAATTTTGTTTCAATATGAGGAAGAACTCTATACAACAAGAGCAGCTTATCGTGAAGTAAGCCACATTTAAAGTGGTGTGCTGCTGTCATTCATAATTTTTTTAAGTGTTTCTTTTATTTTTATTTTTTTTAAGATTTTATTTATTTGAGAGTGAGAGAGCACAAGTGGAGGGTGGAGCGGCAGAGGAAGAGGGAGAAGCGGACTCCCTGCTGAGCAGGGAGCCCGATGCAGGACTCGATCCCAGGACCCCAGGATCATGACCTGAGTTGAAGGGAGATGCTTAACCAACTGAGCCACCCAGGCACCCTGTCATTCACAATTTTCAACCAGAGATCAATGGCCATTTATCACAGATGATGAATGTGGTTTCCTTCTCTAGTGGGTACAGGATTTTTCCGGATGACCTCTGTTTTCAAATTTACTTATAATTTTACACCCACCACTACCACTACCATCTATTTTCCAGAAAGAATCTGAAGTGGATCTAGAATTAGGACACATCCACAAACAAGCTAAGATAAAAATAACAGAGACCAGAAACCACACAGAAGAATGAGGAGAGTTGCTGGAATTAAAATTAAGCTTTGTGGCAGCTTGAGAAAAAAAAAAAAATCCCACTCCCCATCACTGGAGATGTTGATATCCTACCCCCATTGTGAGACATGGCAATGTCTTCCTTTTGTTTCAGCCCAGGAGCTAATTCTGGTTGGAGAATCACTGGCCCGGATTATCCCTCCCAACTCTGTCATGTCCTCTATGCTTTTGTCAGGGCTAAACATTACCTGATTTATTTAATTATTTTTAAGATTTTATTTATTTGAGAGAGAGAAGGGGTGCGTGCATAAGATAGAGAGCACGGGGGGCGGGCAAAGGGAGAAGCAGATTCCTTACTGAGCAGGGAGCCCAAACTGGGGCTCCATCCCAGGACCCTGAAGTCATGACCTGAGCCCAAGGCAGACGCTTAACTGACTGAGCCACCCAGGTGCCCCTAAACGTTACCTGATTTAACTGAAGAACATTCCTTATTACAGATAGAAAAAATAAAAAGTCTATGGGTAACCAATCCCAGAAGATGAGTATGAGAAAGCCTATCTCCCTCCTTAATGGAGAGAAGTAGATCTCACTGTCTACTGTTTGCAGGAAAATCTCCTAAAGTAAGGCTGTTTTATCTTATCTAACATTAGGAGGCAGCCTCCCTGGTTTACTGCAGTGGAAGATGGAGGAGACGGTTGAGGCTCATAGACATCCTGGCTGAGACAAATTCCTGGGTGATCCAGAACAGGAGTCAATTTACCGATCATAAGGCATCCTGCCCATTGGCCAGGTCCAAGGTCCAACCTCCACAACCTGATATGAATGGAAACATCCAAGTTCCTAGCAGATTCCTTTTATCCCTAAACCTCTTCTCATTATCTCAATGAGATAAGACACTAAGATGTTGTGGCTCTAAATCTAATTTGGGCCTGGCAAAGGTTCATGTTCCTATCAGTGGGCCACCTTAGTTGTAAAAGGTTCTGGAAGAAATCTGACTTGGAGTTGTACTGCCTAAACTCAGATGATCAGTGATATCCAAGGTCCCTAATCACTACTAGGTTCTCAGATTTCAGTGTCATGAGCTTTGGGTAGGGAAGTCAAATGTGTGGAACCAGCAAGCACACATCCAAGCAATATCATGAAAGGAGGACATGCACTTATTAATCAAAATCGAGTCCGAGACAAAGTAGAGAAATGGCACCTGATGTTCTTTTCACCAAAGTCCCTGCTTAATTCCAAACATATTCTGCGGGCTGGGTGTCGGGCAGCTGAAGGGTGATCAGTCTTACGCTGGAATTAAAGCCTGCTGTGATGTTAATGAGGAACCACCAGTAGGTTTGCTGGAAGGTAATTTAGATCTACATAATTATGACTTTAATCCCTCACCCTGTGACATCAAAAAGGTCCCTACCCAAGTGGAAGCTGCATGATTTCATGCCACAAGGAGTGCAGCTGTATGACTCCTGTTCCCTTTTGTGTGTAGTGCTCACATCAGTCGTGATAGCTTTATTAAATGGTGTGACCCGACCCAGTTCTTGCACACAGGGCGCTATCTCCTAATCAAAACCTCCAAACGTGGCTGAGCAGGCTGCGAAAAGAAATCAAGATCTGCATCTTAAATAGCAGATTAACTGCTCTGGAAGGGAGAGCTGCTGGCAGGGGTGGGGATGGCTCAAAGCAACCTCGCTTCTGTCCATGGTCGCAATTGGAAGCATAGCCTGGAGCCATTCCAGGTGAAGGAGTCCACAGAAGTGTGTTCAGAACTCCAGGTCTTGTTCTGGGGACAACTGTCCTGGCACGGAATTGCCCCTAGGACATCTCCTCATCACACACAGTGGGTTTCCAAGGCCAAGGAGAGCCCTCCGAAACATGCTTCTCCTCCTCCATCTTCCAGGACGAGAGATGGGTGCACAAGTTAAGAGTTGCTGTAGGTGGGGTCAACGTTCCTGGCAAAAAGTAGCCTGGTGACAACTCAGTGCCAGTGCTTGGGTCATAAAATGCAGAAAAGTCATCGGGGTTACTTAGGCCAGAGGTGGTAAAGCAAGGGATAGCTGTTCTAACGTGTTTGGGGTAGGGAGAAGGAGAGTCGGTCTGGGATGTTTCCAGAAGGAGGTGACATTTGAGCTTGGCTATAAGGATGGTGTTATGGATTGAATGGTGTTCCCTCAAAATTCGTTTGTTGAAGTCCTAACCCTGGGACTAAGGAATTGTGACTTTATTTGGAAATAGGGTTATTGTAGATGTAATTAGTTAAGATGAAGTCAGACTGGAGTAGGGTGAGCCCTAATCCAGTGTGAATATGTCCTTATAAAAAAGGGAAATTTAGACACACACACACACACACACACACACACACTTGGAGATGCCATATGAAGATTGGAATTATGCTGCTCCAAGCCAAGGAACTAGAAGCTATCAGAGAGGCCTGGAACAGATCCTTCCCTAGTGCCTTCAGAGGGGGCATGGTCCTGCTGACACCTTGATTTCTCACTGGCCGCCAGGACTGCGAGGCAATACATTTACGTTGTTCTAAGCCCCCCCAGTTTGTGGTGCTTTGTTATGGCGGCCCTAGCAAACTAATAGGGATTTGTAGGACTATATTTTTAGGCATTGGAAAGAGAGGCCCAGGTGAAGATAAGAGCACCAGTTTCTTTTTTTTTTTTTTAATATTTTATTTATTTATTTGAGAGAGAGAATGAGATAGAGCATGAGAGAGGGGAGGGTCAGAGGGAGAAGCAGGCTCCCCTCTGAGCAGGGAGCCCGATGCGGGACTCGATCCTGGGACTCCAGGATCATGACCTGAGCCGAAGGCAGTCGCTTAACCAACTGAGCCACCCAGGCGCCCAAGAGCACCAGTTTCTTGAGTTAAGAATTGGGCTTGCAGAATGTCCACAAGAGCCAAACTGTGGAAAGAGCCAAGATGCCCTTCAACAGATGAATGGATAAAGATGTGGTCCATATATACAATGGAATATTACTCAGCCATCAGGAACGATGAATACCCAACTTTTACATCAACATGGTTGGGACTGGAGGAAATTATGCTAAGTGAAGTAAGTCAAGCAGAGAAAGTCAATTATCATATGGTTTCACTTATTTGTGAACATAAGGAATAGCATGGAGGACATTAGGGGAAGGAAGGGAAAAATGAAGGGGGGGAAATCGGAGGGAGAGACGAACCATGAGAGACGATGGACTCCGAGAAACAAACTGAGGGTTCTAGAGGGGAGGGGGTGGGGGGATGAGTTAGCCCGGTGATGGGTATTAAGGAGGGCACGTACTGCATGGAGCACTGGGTGTTATACGAAAACAATGAAGCGTTGGGGCCCCTGGGTGGCTCGGTCATTGGGCGTCTGCCTTCGGCTCGGGTCGTGATCCCAGGGTCCTGGGATCGAGCCCTGCATCAGGCTCCCTGCTCAGCGGGAGGCCTGCTTCTCCCTCTCCCACTCCCCCTGCTTGTGTTCCCTCTCTCGCTGTCTCTCTCTGCCAAATGAATAAATAAAATCTTTAAAAAAAAAAAAAACGAAGCGTGGATCATTACATCAAAAACTAATGATGTATGGTGACTAACATAATAAAATAAAATTAACAAAAAAAAAGAATTGAGCTTGCAGGGTACCTGGGTGGCTCAGTTGGTCAAGCATCTGACTCTTGATTTGGGCTCAGGTCATGATCTTAGGGTTGTGAGATTGAGCCCCGAGTACAGCCCCATGTGGGCTCCACACTCAGCAAGGAGTCTGCTTGAAATTCTTTCCCTCTGCCCCTCCTCCCACTCTCCTCTCTCTCTCTCTCTCTCTCTCTCTCTCTCAAATCTTAAAAAAAAGAATTGGCCTTGTATCTCGGGAGCATTCAGTGGTTCAATTTTGTTGGAACCAAGAATCTGAAGAGCCATGGGAAGGTATTTTGGGGACAAGCAATACAGAGCTTTGAATAGCAGGCAATTTTTTCATCTGGGGGATTTTACTTCTCAGTTGTTTTGTGTTTGTTTCTATCCACTTTGACAGGAAGTGATTTGAGATGTCTGACTTCAGTCTGTAAGTTGTGGGGAACCAGGTTATGTTCTGGGAAGTGACTTGATCAGAGTGTCTACAGGAAGATGAACTTGGACCCATCTGCCGAGAGCAATGAGAGACAGGAAGCAGCTTACGAAGCCTACGAAGTGGAAATGAGAGACAGGAAGCAGCCTACGAAGCTGCTGTGGGCCCCTG
This sequence comes from Zalophus californianus, assembly GCF_009762305.2. Taxonomy (NCBI): domain Eukaryota; kingdom Metazoa; phylum Chordata; class Mammalia; order Carnivora; family Otariidae; genus Zalophus; species Zalophus californianus. Next base: position 87,537,102 of record NC_045606.1, read on the forward strand.
AGGAAGAGGCTAGGAAGGACTGCAGTGGGAAAATGGCAACAGAACAGAGAAGAAGAGATGAAGACGAGCGATGAAACTGTCTGTTGACCTGGCACATGTCTGTGAGTGAAGAGGACGGGGAGAGGAATTGGACTACACGTTGTCCATGTTTTGAGCCTGGTGACTAGGACAGTAGTGCTACTGACCGAGTTAGTGAGGAACGGAGGACAGTGAGGAAGGGAGGACCATGTGGAGGGAGTTGAGGAGTTCCTTCACACACGTCCACTTTGGGGGCATCTGTGGGGCAGGTGGTGAACCTGGAAGAAAATGAACTTGAGGGAAAATATTACGTCATTCACCTTGATGTGAAAATTGCTTGTGTTCCTTCTCTCGCTGTGTCTCTCTCTGTCAAATACATAAAATCTTTAAAAAAAAAAAAGAATTGAAATTTTGAAGCCAACTGTAAAATAACAGTTCTAACGTACAGGAAATGAAATGGGGGGAAAACCCAATCCGTTTAAAGACTGTGCTAATCTATTCAAATGGGGTTGTTTTGTTGTTGTTTTTAAGTACTATCAACAAAGAAAAGATTTGGTCAGTGGCAGAACGGCTTGAACCTTGCTTTTAGCCAAGTCCTGTCTCTGTGTGAGAGGATGAAGTAATGAAATAAATATGCTGTCTGTCAGGAAAAGTCTCTCCCACCTGGAAAAACAAAAGCAAGAACTCAAGCCTGAGGCCCAGCAGCCCCAGAGAGTGATCTCTCTGCTCTGCTTTCCTGGCCATAGCAGGAAACGGAAGTGGAGACACCAAGAGAGTAAGAAAGCAAAGCGCTCAGCTTTCTTTGGAGAGTTAATTAGTTGGTGAGCACTGAGCTCTCTGACAGAGGAAGCTCGGGTCATCAATGTATTCTTAATTGATGCATCAGGAGAGAGAGAGACAAAAGAAGCCGCGTCTGGAAAGAAGACCTTGGATGCTTTTTGCAGCAGAATGAGATAAAGTACTTTCTTTTAAAGCAGAGTATAAAAGCTGTGGTTAAGTTCAGCAGTGAAGGGTAGTAGAAGACAAACCATACTTAACTCCTTCTATGCTGATGTATTTATTAAGCCAGGTAAAAGTGAATAATATCTCCTACAATCTTGTCACCAAAACTTCTTAAGCCAAATAAAAGTAAGACCCCACAGGGTGGCATTTTGACAAAATTACTGACTACCTCATCCCCATCCAGTAAACATCTAATGTGAGCCACAAGGAATTTAATAATTGCTAACAGCCACATTAAAAAAGGTAAAAAGAAACAGGTGAAGTTAATTTTAATAAACTCATGTTTTAATAAAATATCTTCTTTAACCCAATATGTCCAAAATATTACCATTTTAACACATAATTAATATTTAAATTTTTTGAGGTATTTTATGGTGTGTGTGTGTGTGTGTGTGTGTGTGTGTGTGTGTGTGTGTGTATGAAGCCTTCAAACTCCAGTGTCTGTTTATGCTCACAGTGCATCCCAGCTCCACTGGCCACATTTCAAGGGTTCAGCAGCCACACGTGGCTTGTCTGAGAGCGTCCCACTGCCTCTTCTGAACCAGGGGGACTTCATCCTTGCTTAAGCTGTTCATCCACATCAGCTGAAGGGTTCCTGCCTCATTTTCCAAATAGATGATTTTTCTTTACTTCGAAATTTTTGACCAATGAATTTGCTAGAAATGTCTTCAATATTCTGTGGTATCGCCTCTTGTTGAAAGGTTGGCCACGGGACTCAGTTTACAAATAGTATTTTGTACTAAGACCAAAGTAGACTCTCAAGTAAATGTTTATGGAAAGGAATTTGGGGGGATGGATGAGAACTACCACTCACAGAGGGCTGTCTCTGTGCTGCGTACTATGGCAGGTGCTAAATCTACATTAGCCCATGTCACCCTCATGCTGAGACCAGGCAATATGTTCCTTGCTCCGAGCTTTCAATGAGACAACTGGAGATTAAAGAAGCTAAGTACCTTGCTCACGTACATGTTACCAGGAACAGCTAGTGACCAGTAAGAAGTCCTAACTTTCAGTACTAATGTTCCTTTTCGTTCTGAGTAACACCAGAACAGAGGTCAACCCTACAAATCGTGGTACTATTTGTAAGGAAAATAGTTTCCTTAGTTTTCACAGTGAATGAGATATACAGAGGCAGCCCATGTGATGCGCCAAGACCGTCTCACATTCTGATCAAGGCACGCGGGTCATTGGACCTGCCCTACCAACCTCCCCTCATCCAGTCCCACTGAGCACAGCAGTGAAGCCGGGCAGGGAACATTATCCACAGAAGGGGGCAAGCCAGTTGCCCACTACCCTGCAAAGCCTCAGCCCTGTCTTCTACTGAACTCTTGTCCCCACCGATGGAGGGATGGAGCCTTACTTGAATCTTGGAGCTGACTCTGCCTCACACCCAGTCTCAGAAGATCCCAGGGAATACCCAACTTAGGAGAAAAAGGGAGCTGAAGGTAATGGCAGTCGTAACAGTCCATTTTTTTTTTAAGTAGCAAAGAGAGCTCATTTGAGAGAGAAGGTAAAGATGCACAGAAGGGGTCAACAGATAGGGTAAGAAGGATCACAGAAACGGTGAGGTGGAAGATGTGGAGGAAGCATCTTTCCTCTGTAATCAGTCTGTAGCTGATCTGCAAACTGAATGTGAGGCAGGCTGAGCTGAGGAGCCCCCTTTTGTCTAGCGCCTCCTGTCTGCTCATACCCCCAGTCCCACCTGCCCTTTCTGCAGCCACTGGTCAAAAATGGGAGCCTGATTTTTACTTTCTGCTTACTTTACCCGGACTAAGTTCTCCCACTAGAGTCTAAACTAACTGGGAGCCGGGACTTGACTCAGGTTTCTCTGTTGCACTTTGTTTTTCACAGCGCTTTGCTCCTAGTAGGTATTCCATAAGACTTTGTTGAACTGACTGTAAGGATAAAGATCTGGGGTGCCCTGTAAGCATAAAGTTGTAAGGAGAAAGGGTTCAAGGTGTACAGAACAGAGAGGATATTGAGAAATTCATTTGCATTTAAGGGAGAGGTGGGAGGAAGATGCTGCAAGGGGATGAATTGGGAGAAGAGGTGCAGGCGGGGTGCAGTCTTGCAGACCCTTGAGAAGCCCAGGAGAAATCAGAGACCGGCATTGTCTCATTATCACATTAAAGAGCTCTAGCAGGGACGACTGCCCTTTGTTGACAGATACCTGTTTGATCTTATAAGGGACTGTGGGGAGAGAAGTTTCCTAGGGCTTCTGTGAAATTGCTCTGCATTTCACAGAGAAAGCTCTCTAAATTACAAAAGAAATGAATGTGAAGTGATTAACTGCTCCAGATTGTACCAAAAAAAAAAAAAAAAAAAAAAGGCAAACTAATTCAAATAAGCCAGTTGCCAGTTAACCATTGGAAATATCCAAGAATGGTTCCCATGATCAAGGCAAGTGATGAAAGACCCCAAGGTGGTCCCTGACCTGGGCTGAGGGCGGCCATTTTTCAGAAAACAGGCTCCCTCTGTCCCCATCCCACTGACTACAAAGGCTAATGATTTTATGCTGACCCAGTTCCAAGAGGCTTATATGGGAGTGTCCCCAAACCATGCAAGAAGAGACCATCTCTGTCTCTGAATTTTTTTTTAAGTGGGAACCCATTCCCAGAAGCTCCTTCAGTGGAGACATGCCATTGGCCAGAGGAGTTCTATGCAAACATTCTAAGCCAGTCGCCAGCAAGGAATGGGGCACTCTGCTTGACTGAAATCAATCAAGGCCGCAGCAAGGCCTTCACTGGGTGGGGGCAGGCTCCAGCAAGCAGCACCTGTCTGCTTATAGGCAGAGTTCCTGAGGAGGTCCAGGGTCTGTGAGGAAGGAAGGGTGGGGTGGAGATTGGGGGTAAAAGATGTTAGGTCTACAGATGTTAGTGATAGTGAAGTTTCCAAAGCAATCTTTATATGTTAAAGTAGACTTACAGGATCCTGGGGGTTGGGCTAAGATTGCCTTTTGCCCTTAGCAAAGTACTAACATCAAGACAGCTGAGTTCCAAGAGGGAAATCTGCCTGTTTTAAGGACCTGTGAATGGGCTGTATGTAGTATGGAAATCTAATTTTTCTTTTGCCTTTGTTACATTTTTTGCTGGACCACCTACGTATTGGCTCATGTACTCTTAGGCAAAAACTCCCTAACTCTTCTGGTTTGCAAAATGGGATAATAGTTCCTACTGTTATAAATATTAAGAAAGAAAAAGTATAAAAAAAAAAACCCCAGCATAGTGCCTGCCACATACCAGGTACCTTTATTATGAGATCCCTTCATCTGTATTAGAAACGGTAGCAATAGTGGGTAGGCCAGCTGCGTATTAATTTGCTGGGGGGTTGACATCTTAGATTTGTTTCCAGGGGAAACATGAAATAATTTACAATTCCACAGAGTCTTCTGAGAAAATAAGTACAATAAGGCATTTTTCATAAATATCAAGGATGGGAGGCACCTAGAGCCAGTCTAGCAAATTAAGGGACCCAAACAAAAGGGAAAACATTGGCATGCCTTTTCTCTCCTTACTAGGACTCAACCCTGCACTAGTTCCCTAGCCTACGATGGTGAGAAAGGATGGCTTCCAAATGGGGTCCGTTAGCCAAAACCTTCTCTGCCTTCCCTTAGCACTTACTTGGTCCTCGCTCTGTCTTTAGCATCTCTCACATTGTATTACAAAAGCCACCCATCTTTAGGAATCATCTGTACTTAATTCAGCTTCTCCCACTAGACCATGGGTTATCATAGGCACCTTTTCTTATTTATTTTGTCTCCCTAAGGGAAATTCCAGGAATCTAGAAGCTTCTGTTTAGTATGTAAATTATAAAGAGAGCCTGCCATTTGCTAACTAGAATGTGACCCCTTTTAGTGTTGTATGAGGTCATGGGATGTCCATTTTCATCTTTAAGGGATGGCTGTGAAGTTAACAGAACTGCCCTCGGAGGAGCCATTAGGAAGGCTAAGAAGGGCTGAGGCTCTGACCCACATTTCAGTTTTCAAGGGCTGCCATCTTCTTGCTGAGTCCTTCCTTTCTTATCTCAACCTCTCTTGGCGGCTCTGTTTTTAACTGCTGCTCCTTGAGAGGGAATTTTTGTTCCTCTCTTCTAGTAGGAGTAGCACAAAATTTATGAAATCAGCTTTTTTTTTTTTTTTTTTGCTGCTCTTCTCCAGGGGCTGTGTGTTTTTCAGATTTGCTTTACAGTCTTGAGGTTTGGCAGTGAGGGTCTCCTTCCTATTTTGGATTTCTACATGTTACTCATGCTGTAATGTTTCCTTACCTTCGATGATTCCATTTTTGAACGGTTGGGCTCAGAATTGTAGTCTTAACAGTCTACAGCTCAGATTCTACAGTTTATCACATCATTAAAAGGCTGGTGCCCTTATCTCTCAATTGATGCATGAAGGGACCTGCTTCATAGTGATATGCCTTCAGGTTCCATATTAATTATCTCTAACCAGGAATCAGGTGGGAGGATAGTCCCGGTGATGCTGGTAGTAGACAAACATTTGTTTGGGGTGGGAGGGGGTGGTGAGGCATAATCATGCTGTGAATCTAAGTGCTGCCCCCCAAGTGGGTCCCAAATACTAACCAGTATCTCAATGATGAAAATTGCTAAAGGCTTAAAACCAATAGCTACACTGCCATTTGGAGTCATGTTGACTTGTCTTTGACCTTGTGTGACACCCCCGACCTTCCCTTTCAAAGCACCTGTTCTTTTTCTCAATAATGGACACCTGGTGTCCAGTGCTCTCTGCCCCCTGTGTCGAGGCAGAGGTCCAGCTGCTGGCCTCTGCTATTTCTTTTTACACTCCTTCATCTGTTTTCTTACCACCGAATTTGTTCATGCTTTCAAGATCATCACATGCACCCCAGTGCATTCTTTTTTTCCCTAAGCTTCCCCTCTTCTGTTCATCCATTCCTGTCTATGCAGTTTAAATGGCAACCTTTTCCTACAGTCGCAGCCTCTTTAGTGGGCAGTGTTGTAAAACAATATAGATCTTTTTCCTCCTTACTCCGAAAAACTCATGTCTTTTGTGGTCAGAAAGAAAATTAGTAGCAGCTGAAAGCAGAATTTTAATGACACTAAGACCTAATTGTTATTCAGCTTTGACTGTAAATCCTACCTCCTCTTCCACAAATTCCTATTAATTCATCAGCTAAATAATGTGGCTGCTACTAAAGATTCTGACATCTAATTCTCTGCCTTTGCAGGTTTATTGCCAGGGTGAAAAATACTTTGTCTTTTTACTTTCATTTTTAAAAACAAGCATAATGAAAATATAAAATATTGTTTAGGATTTATCTAAGAAGACTTGGCAGTTTCTTTGAGAAATGGTTGAATGGGGAGATATGAATCAAATTTGGAAGCCCTCTGTCCCAGACTCCTAGTCATTATTTGAATAAGTATGAGCTGATTGGACATGAAGAAGATCTCTCTATTTTTAACTGTGACCCATATCCATTTACTTCTTTAAAATTTTAAGGTAAAGGGTAATTTTTGAGATGGCAGAAGATTAGGAATTAGCCATGTAACCTTCTAAATTGTGACGATTTTCATCATCAGAAGAGGTTGGGTTTACAAACTATCCTACAGGTAGTGCACTGGATAATTTCCTTCTGTGGTTATAAGCCTGCCTTATTCTGAAAGCTGCTGCCAGGAGGTGGTTGGGGATATTTATAAGCACAGAAACATTTTCTTATGGATTGAATCAGCAATGTGGGTAGCCAGAAGGTGTAGGAAGTGTAGTGTTCCCAGGATTCACCTCTAGGGTACAACATTCATGGTGTAGTTTATAGAATGATTCCAGTCAAGTCCAGCTACATGGCAGAGGTCCCTTCCAGACACAGATTAGTTTAGTACGTGAGGAGGTTTGGGTGTGGATTGAGTTTGCCCTTTAGTTAGGTTCAAATGCATAGAAGAGAAACGAGCCAAGGGAAGAGACAATTCTTTGAGATGTGACTAAAGGATCAAGATTAAAAGAAATAGAATACTTGGGTATCTCATTAACTTCTGATATAAATTATTGTTTAATGTAATTCAGCCCTGGGTTTACTTCTTGTGACCAAATATTAAACATATCTTCATGGCTGAGTGATAAATAAACAACATTTAACTTCCTGACTGGGTCTGGGGAGACTAGAGAAGCTCTTCTGGCTGCTCTAATTTGCTAGTAGTATAAAATCCTACTACTAGTCTGCTTATAATAGCTATCTTTATACTTGGCAGGTGTGTTGGTCTTTTACATTGTTTTCACTTTGAAATCTTAGCTTAAAAAAAAAAAAACTTCATAATTTCCCTTCCCTTCTTCCCTAATTCCCTTGCATCCAGAGAGATTGGGCACATTCAGGGTGGTATAGCCCTAGACTTCCCTTGCACCCAAAAAAAGAAAGGAAAAGAAAAGAGCAAGAGAGATGTCTCCTAGGCCTCTCTCACTCAACCTTCAACTTCTAAACAGGATCTAAATACCATGGTGAATATCTCACTAGACTAATTAGCTTCACTAGCTCCTTAAAAAAGGCTGTCCTCGGAGTGCCTGGGTAGCACAGTTGGTTGGGCGACCAACTCTTGGTTTCCACTCAGGTCGTGATCTCAGTATCTTGAGATCAAACCCTGGGGCAGGCTCCGCACCAAGCGCAGAGTCTGCTTAAGACTCTCTCTCCTGCCCCTTCCCTTTGTGCGCATGCACGCATGCTCTCTCCCTCAAATAAATCAGTAAATCTTAAAAAAAAAAAAAAAAGCTGTCTTCATGTTCACTTACCATTCATATCAGTGGGGGACTCAGCAGGAAATATTAGGCCCACTTGGTTAGGCTTCCAAAGAGAATTTAATAAAGAGACTATGGGTAGAGTTAAGGAAACCACCAAAGGATGTTGAGATATCAGGGCCTAGCTGAAGCAGGAACTGAAGGATCAAGGGAAGCAAACAATATTCTAATTGAGTCCAGTGAGAACTGAAGCTATGGAAGGGGGCCTCTAGACAGGAACAATAGTCACAGAGGGATGCAGGAGGTATAAGGGAAACTCTGACCATTCTCTTGCCTGTCCTCCCATTGGCCAAAATCAATTTCAACTAAAAGACAAAAGGCAACGGAGCCAGATGATATCATCAGCCGGGGTCAGCCCCTCCAGGGATACGGAGACTAGAAGGGAACAGATGGGGCAGGGAAGAAATGGAGACTAACCAGTGCCTATGCCTTACAGATTATTAAATTAGTACTGGTCATGTGCTTGGGAATACCTGCCCTATAATTAGTCCCATCCTGTACCGTGGTAATACTCTCTGCCTAAAGAGGCAATCCTTGTTTCTTTTGATAATTTTAAATGTAAAAAAAAGTAGGGTCTTTTCAACAAATAATGTTGAGGAAACTGGATGTCCGTGTGCAAAAGAATGAAGTTGGACCCTGCCTTACACCGTATATAGAAGTTAACTCAAAATGGATCAAAGACCTAGACATAAGAGGTAAAGCTATGAAACTGTCAGAAGAAAACATAGGAGAAAATCTTCCAGACTATGACAGTCATTTCTCAAATGTGGTACCAAAGGCCCAGACAACAAAAGTACAAATAGATAAACTGGACTAGATAAAAATTTAAAACTTCTGTGCATCAAAGAATACAATCAACAGAGTGAAAACACAACCCATGGAATGAGTGAAATATTTGCAGATCATATATCTGATAAAAGATTAGTATCCAGAATAAAGAACTTCTACAACTCAACAACAAAACCCAAGCAACCTGATTTTAAAATGGGCAAAGGACTGATAGATATTTCCCCGAAGAAGATCTATAAATGGCCAATAAACTCTTGGAAAGATGTTCAACATCACTAACCACTAGAGAAATGCAAACCCAGACCACAAGGAGATACAACTTCATACCCATTAGGATGACTGCTATCCAAAAACAAAGCAAAACAAACAAACAAAAACCAGAAAGTAGCAAGTGTTAGCAAGGATGTGGAGAAATTGGAACCCTTATGCACTGTTATTAGGATTGTAAAATGATGCAGTCTCTATGGAAAACAGTATGGCACTTCATTAAAAATTTAAAAATAGAATTATCATCTGATCCAATAATGTCACTTCTAGGTATATATGCAAAAGAAATGAAAGCAGGGTCTCCACACATCCATGTTCATAGCAGCATTATTCATAACAGCCAAAAGATGGAAGCAACCCAAGTGTCCACTGACAGATAAATGGATAAGCACAATGTGGTATATACATATCATGGAATATTATTCAGACGTAAGAAGAAAATTTTTACACATGCTACAACATGGAAAAACCCTGAGGATGTTATGCGAAATAAAATAAGCTGGTCACCAAAAGACATATATTCTATGATTCTACCTACATAAATTACCTGGACTAGTCAAATTCATAGAGACAGAAGATAGAATGGTGGTTTCCAGGGGCTGGGGTGAAGAGCAATGGGGAGTTATTGTTTGATGGGCATAGAGTCAGTTTTGCACAATGAAAAGAATTCTGGGGATGACTGGTGGTGACGGATGCACAGCAATGTAAATATACTTAATGTCATTGAACTGTATGTACACTTACAAATGGTTATGATGGTGAATTTTATGTGTATTGTGCCACATTTTTTAAAAGCTGTAGTATGAAGAACAACTCAGAACCTAAATGGTCAAAATCAAGTTTCTCCAACAAGATTTTTATGCAAAGGAATTTTATAAAAGCCATAAATCACTTCCTGAATGAATTCCCAGTCAAGATGGACTCTTCAGTAACTTGATTTGGTCAGGAACAAAAATCAAAATGAGACAGAGTAAGAGCTGCTTGAGGGGACCTCAATAATTAATGAACTTTGAAAAATACCCTAAGCATTATTTATAGATCATGAAAATACTATGCATATTCAGAGCTGTTTGTATCTGCAAGACTCTTTACAAAGCAGATAAATAATTCAAACAGAAATTTGCTCACCTGGGTATCTAAGGACGGTGAGAGGCCAGAGGGCAGGACCCTGTCCTCTTCTGATGGTTATTGATTTTTATTCTCCAGATGTGTACATGGCCAGTGTCCTATGACTCTGAAAAGGCCCTGTGACATGACTCCAGGTATGACTTCTCTATCATCCTCTTCCCACTTACGAATGTTCCATTTGAAGGCAATAGAACTCTAGATCTACCTCTCGTCTACTTGTATTTCTCATGTAAGTGTGGCTCTTTCCATTTTTTAATCACCACTATTATTACCATTATTCCTATATGCACCCTAGACTTTTTAATACTCTTAGTGGCTTGCATCATCACAGACCTAAGGAATGCAAGAGTGCTCCCCCAGGCAGTGGGGCACAAAATAGAGGATGGTGTTCAGAGTATCCACGAGGCTCCCTTGGCTGGACAGGGCCTCTGGTATACAAATGGGAAAAGGTGTGAGATTTGTTCTTTCCCTTTCACAGATCCCAGAGGACTTTGTTTCTGTCCCTTATTTAGAAACCACTCATAAGTGTTAGTTCCTGTGATGGCTAATTTTATGCATCAACCTGATCCGGCCACAAGGTGCCCAAACATTCGGTCAAACATAATTCTGGGTGCATTTGTGAGATGGTTTCTGAGTGAGATTAACATTTGAATCAGTAGGCTGAGTAAAGCAAACTGCCCTCCCTAATATAGGGGGGGCCTCCTGCAATCAAAATTGAAGACCTTGGGCGCCTGGGTAGCTCAGTCAGTTAAGGGGCTGCCTTCGGCTCAGGTCATGATCCCAGGGTCCTGGGATCGAGTCCCGCGTTGGGCTCCCTGCTCAGTTGGGGGGGGGGCCTGCTCCTCCCTTTACTCTTCCCACCCCCCCACTCGTGATCTCTCTCTCTCTCTCTCTCAAAATAAGTAAAATCTTAAAAAAAAAAAAAACTGAAGACCTGAATAGAACAAAAAGGCCGAGTACGAGGGAACTCTGCTTATCTGACTGCTGAGCTGAGACATCTGTCTTCCTCAGCTCTTGGCCCGGGACTTATGCCATGGGCTCTCTCAGGTCTCCAGCTTGCCAACTTCAGATCTTGGAACTTCTAGCCTCCAAAATCATATATAGATATATTTAAATATATATATATTATATTAAATTAAATATATATTTAATTTATTTAAATTTATATATAAATTTAATTAAATTTAATATATATTAAATATAATATATATTAAATATATATATTATATATATATATATCCTATTGGTTCTGTTTCTTTGGAAAATCCTGACTAATATACTTGCATTGTTGGAAAGATTTGCAGCTTCTTTTTTGGCCTTGATGGCAGCAAAGACTTATTTATGATGGAACCTAATACTGACAATAGCAAAGGCCAATACGAAAATAATCACTTAAGGGGCGCCTGGGTGGCTCAGTCAGTTAAGCGTCTGCCTTTGGCTCCGGTCATGATCTCAGGGTCCTGGGATCGAACCCCGAGTCAGGCTTCCTGCTTAGCGGGGAGCCTGCTTCTCCCTCTCCCTCTGCCTGCCGCTTCCCCTGCTTGTGCTCTCTCTCTCTCTCTCTCTCTCTGACAAATAAATAATATCTTTAAAAGAAAAGAAAAATCACTTGAATGAAAGTCGGAAGATAAAGATTCTACCATCAATGTGTCACTAACCAGTGAGGTGAGACTGTAGGCAATCCAGACACTATATGTATAAATTCACTTTTGCTGCCTTTCAGACCATCCCAGATCTTAGTGGCTTAAAACAACCATTTATTTAGCTCATGCTTCTTTAGGTTGACTGAACAGTTCTTCTGGTCTGGTTTTTGCTGGGGTTTTGCTCATCTGGTTTTTGCTGGGTTCCCTCAGAAAACTTAGGTCAGTTGGCAGCCCGGCTGCTGTTGGATGAGCTAGGCTGGCTTCACTGACAGGCCTGGTAATGGGAGGCAGCTGGCCAAAGCCCCAGGGAACTAGACCCCATTGCCTCTCATCATCCTGCAGGCTGGTCCTGGCTTCTTCACAGGATGATTACAGTGTTCCCAAGAGCAGCAAAAAAGAATAGCCCAACGCCCAAGCATTTTTGGGTCTCTGCTGTTGTCACATTTGCGACTGTTCTGTGGGCCAAAGCAAGTCTCCGGACCAAGCCCAGACTCAGAGTGGAGAAATAGGCTCCACCTCTTAATGGGGTGGGGCGGTGCTGAAGTCACATGGCAAGGGGTGTGCGTACAGGGACAGAAGAATCCGTGGCTATATTTGCCATCTACCACACTGAAGGCCCTCGTTTTATATTCCTCCGGTTGAACTCTCCCTGTAACCTCGGGAGGTAGGCATTAGGACTGGCTTGGATTAGATCCCAAGTCTAACTCTACAGGAGTCCTGTTAGATCCTTTGAATTCAGGAATTCTGGTTTGTAGCTTTTGATTTCTTTGGCAGCTTCAGGGTCCAGGTAGTCCTTTCTGGGACAGGCATCCTGCTAATTTAATTCCATACACTCGTCTGCGCAGAGGTCATTTCACTCAGGAAGAATGAGGCAGCAGCCGCATCGGGTATAATCACCACAAAGCTAAGCTTTTGAGCAGTCAATACATGTTTATAAAGCACTTTTTATAAAGCTTATGTACAGGGCGCAAGGAAGGGAGGGACCCTCCGTGGAAAAAGGTAACTGAGGAAGTCTGGCCACAAGGTGTAGATGTGAATTGTGTCATGCCTAAAATACACGGTATGTCAGAGACCAACAGAGCCCCCCAAGAATTTTATGGCTCCTGCCTTCTCCACGCGACTGTCAGAATCTCTTACAAGGCCCATCTCTTCTCTTTTTCTTTACTGTCATCCCCTAGATTCTAAGATATTTTGACACGAGGGAATTTCATCTGCTCCTTCACGCACGTCCACTCTTCTTCGAGAAAGTCGGCAGCCTCCCTTCTTCCCAACTTCCTGCGAGCAGGTTTTATTTCTAGACCCATTACTTCTCAGAGCCTCTTCCTAAAACATGTCCAGGCCAGCCTCCTTGCCTCGATTTATGCCACTTCCCATTGCTTGACACCCCACTCTCCTCCTCCTGTGTGTCTCCTTCCTCCTTGAAGGCCTCATTCATGTCTTACCTCATCCATGAAGCTTCTGAGCATACCTGTCTGGGGACACAGATTTATCTCCACCGGGAACTCCCATGGACTGGCCTGCTTTATCTGCCTGGAGGAGAGAGCCCTCTGGCAGAGTGGTTTGCATCTGCCTCCTGCTCAGTCCCTCCCTGAGGGTCTGAAACACTACCTCCAGGACTTACTCTCTCTTAAGTACTTTTATTTTTTTTATTTTTATTTTTTAAAGATTTTACTTATTCACTTGAGAGAAACAGACAGAGAGAGCATAAGCAAGGGGAGAGGCAGAGGGTGAGGGAGAAGCAGACTCCCTGCTGAGCTGGGAGCCCGACATGGCCCTTGATTCTAGGACCTGAAGATCATGACCTGAGCTGAAGGCAGACGCTTAACCATCTGAGCCACCCAGGTGCCCCTCTTGTGTACTTTTAATTCCTGTTTAAAATCTCTGTATCCTGCTGCCCAACCATAATGCAAAATTCTTGACTAAAGAGATCAAGAGTTTACCTTTTTTTTTTTAAGATTTTATTTGTCAGAGAGAGAGAGAGAGCACAAGCAGGGGGAGTGGCAGGCAGAGGGAGAAACAGACTGCCCGCTGAGCAATGAGCCTGATGTGGGACTCAATCCCAGAGTCCTGGGATCGTGACCTGAGCCAAAGGCAGATGCTTAACCAACTGAGCCACCCAGGTGTTCCAAGAGTTTACCTTTTTTGTATCCAGGGCCAGAGACAGACCCCTCTTCTATAGGTTGTGAGATCAGTCAGTGATACTGGTTACCTAGGTGTTTCCTGTGCTTTCCATCGGAACCTGCCTGATTTGCTTTTTCACAGAGCACCACTGTTTCAAACTGGTTCTTAACTCGATGAAGTATATTGCGATTTTTGCAGTGTGTGGCCTATGGTGGGATTTCTTGCCCAGTTCATTCACCTGTCTTCCATTTTATTATTCAGTGCCATTGAGATGCTTTGGTTATTAAGCCTCATGTCCCTCAGACTCTCTTTCCTTTTACTACCTCCTGAGCTGATTTCTTCCTGAATTCCTCTTGGTCTTCTTTGATCTTCTGCATGTCCCTAGTATAATATCCTCAAGTCCTCGTGTCTTCTTCCAAAAGATTTCATACTGTCCCTTCTGCTTGCCATTTTCACACTTTAATCGTTTTGATCTTAAGTGGTTGTGACTGCCCTGATGAAATCCACCATTTGGCATGTGAAGGTAATCTGAGCTAGAAATTCTCAGCAATCTTTGTCTCATCCTCTGTTCGGATTTTATTCATGACCTGATGCTTGCAATTCCTTTTCAAACAGTTTCTCATTGGCTTGATTTTTCTGCCTCTGCCTGTGAGCTTTTGAGATTACCTCCTCCTAGACTGCAATTTTTATCTTTGATATCAACACCAGTATTTGATATAGAGCACCTATTAGTGGGGCACCCCCCAAATCCCTTTGATATCTCCTTAGAACACATATATTTTTAAAAGATTTTATTTATTTATTTGAGAGAGAGAGAGAAAGAGAAAGAGAGCACGAGTGGGGCTTGGGGGAGGAGCAGAGGGAGAAGCAGACTTCCACTGAGCAGGGAGCCCGATGTGGGGCTCCATCCCAGGACCCTGGGATCGTGACCTGAGCCGAGGGCAGATGCTTAACTGGCTGAACCACCCAGGCGTCACTACTTAGAACACATATTATTTGGCTCAGTCAAGTCCTGCCTCGACTTTATCAGGCTCTACCAGCCCGATTAATTACTCCCACCATAGTCTGGATGCAGTTGATTTCTGCAAAGATAACAAATGAAGTTCCTCATTTGTTGTATTGTCTTTCCCCCACCTGTTTGATAATAATTATGAGGCTCAAAGTGTCTGTGTTAACATTTTGAAGGATCCTTCCACATCATAATGTGTCAAGGCCCTAGGTTATGTTCTCATGGCTTCTATATTTTCCCTCGTTAGCCTTTATGGCAATTGAAATTAAACGATTATTTGTATAATTATTTGTTTACTGTCTATAGTCCCACTAGACTATTATTAGATAATGAACTTCCTTATGAAGAATAATCTCTTTTTCATAGAAAGGGATAACAGCAAACAAGGTATGATGTTAATGCATTAAATAATCTCAACTTTAAGGGTCTCCCCTATTTTAGTCAGTTTGCACTGCTATAACAGAATACTGTAAGCTGGGTGATTTATAGACAACAGAAATTTACTTCTCCCGGTTCTGGAGGCTGGAAGTCCAAGATCTTGGTGCCAGGTTCAGGTTCTGGGGAAGAATTCCGGCTTGCAAACTGCCACCTTCCCCTTGTATCCTCACAGGACAGAAAGAGGGAGCTAGCTCTCTGGCCTCTTATAATCCCATTCATGAGAATTCCACCCTTATGACCTAATCACTTCCGAGAGGCCCCGCCTCCTTATACCATCACATTGGGGATTAGATTTCAACATAGGGACTTGGGGGGAGGGGGATAGAAAAATTCAGTCTATAACATCCCTCACAAAGTTTTACTAAAGTGGTTGAATGGGAGTACTGTGTTTTGTTTTGTTTTCTAAGCTTATTTATTTATTTGGGTAATCTCTACACCAGATATGGGGCTTGAACTCACAACCCTGGAGATCAAGAGTTGCATGCTGTTCCACCTAAGCCAGCCAGGCGCCCCATGAAGTAGAGTGTTTTGATTAAGGATGTGGGCTGGGAAATCAAGCTCTCTCCATTTGAGTCCTTGCTTTGCCACTGTGTGATAAAGTAGGTTGAGTGGGTTATAACCTCTCTATGCCTATATTGCTCATCTATAATATGGAGATAATTTTAATTTCTACTTTGGAGGGTCCTTATGGGGATAAAATGAATTAATATGGGTAAATCACTTATAAGGGTGCCTGGCACATAGTAAGTACCCGTAAACATTAGTAGTGGTTATGTTTTCATTGTTACTCATATCAATGGTGCCTTCTATGGCCTATGAGTTCTCCCATTTCATGATATTCTGTAAAAATTTAAGTATTCCATAAAAAAACACCACAAGTTCAAGGTGCTGCCATCTCAACATACCTGAGAAACATTGTCCCACCTGTTTTTCCTTGCACAAAATTGGGCCATAGGTACATGAAGGGGATGGAGGCACACATTCCTTGCTTTGCCCAAGGTCCACACTCCTGGGAAGGTAGTCTCCCCAAATACAGGAAATAGAGGGTTGGCCCTGCCTTTTCTTTTCATTGTCAATTACATTAGAGTGCTGGCTTCAGATTGGGGGAGACCCCTGTTCCACACAAAAAGTCAGGAGTAAGGATAAATAATATTATAGGGGCCAAGCTACCTAGTCGCTAAAACTGGTAATTAGCACCTTCTTTCAAACTACAGCTCTTCACCCCTCTGACTCTCCCCTCCCAGTAGCCTATTCTGTTTGTCCTCTTAAGAGAGGTGCTCTTCAGCATCACGGTGATACTATTCCACTTTCTCCTTTCCCTCATCTACAATGGAAAGGATCCAGGGCTATCCCAGAAGCCCCTGCTCTGCTGGATTATCATATTCCACTGCCTGCCCACCCTACTCTATTTCCCTGGTCCCAGAATCCTGAGCTCTTCCTGCCTGGCCCCCAACACATACATGCATGCACACACGTACACTAATTTTCAGGATATCATCAAGGCCATGCTCTTTGTGCCTCACAATTACTTCCTGAGAAACCAATTCTTACTTTTGGAGAAGACAGAGTACTAATGGTTAAGACCAGAGGCTTTGGATCCAGTAAGACTTGAGTTGGACTTTTGGTGTAGACACAAACTGTGTGACTGGGCAATTTTTCTTAGCATTTTGGAGCATCATTCTTCCCCTTAGTAAAATGGGAATATCAATTCCTATTTCAGAGAGCAATTGGAATAATTCACTGAGATATGTAGATGGCACTTAGGGTAAGCCTTGTGCCATCTCCCTGTGCCTAATTGTCTTCTCTACCTGGTAACATAACTTTTATGCAGGTAATGCCTTCTATTTTGATGCCCAGAATCCCCAAGTGTTCTATTCATGATTCCAGCATCAGGAGCATTTTGGTGACCTAGCAAGAACAAAGATTGAACAATGAGAGGTCTAAACTTGTAATTCCTGCCCAGCTGCTAACAAGTCAGGTGATTTGGGGCAAGGTATTGTCTCTGGTGGACCATTAGTTCCTTCTCCTATAAAAGGCAACATTCGACAAGATAAGTTTTTAAGTTCTTTCTAGTTCTGACATGCTATGATTCTATATGAAAGGGTCATTCTCTGTGTTCTCTTATTTCCACTTAAGAACATTAACTGATACATGTTTTCTCTTCTGAGACCTCTCCGGTACTTTTATCTTGACTCACATTTTCCATCTGCAAAAACGGTAGTTGAAGGCAGACTGTGGAACTGGTCATTCTGGGTTTGGATTTCAGTACCAGCACTTGAATTTGGGCCAGTTATTTAGCTTCTCTGGGCCTCAGTTACCTCATCTGTCAAATGGGTATAGACACGGGGTAAATGTGAAGGTGAAAAGAAAGCATTTAGAAATACATAACTCCAGGGGCACCTGGGTGGGTCTGTCAGTTAAGCGTTGGACTCCTGATTTCAGCTCAGGTCATGAGACTGAGCCTGTGTCTGGCTCCATGCTCAGCGGGAAGTCTGCTTCTCTCCCTTTCCCCCTGCCCCCTGCTCACACACACTCTAATAAATAAATATTTTTAAAAATGGAAATACATAACTCCAGAGGCTATAGTTTAATGTCCTGTAGGGTATCAATCGTTCTTTTTCCCTTTAACTTAGTGAACTTATTTCAGAATGCCTTTCTTTACGGACTATGAATACCCTGTTACCATCTTACTGGTTCTCTCATTCATGAATAAGTTGAATAAAATCTTTCACAGGTGTTTTATTCCATTTTTATATGAGAATCATGTTAACTTTTTGAAAATTATTCTTTGACAGGTCCTAACTAACTCTGTCTTAAGACACTGTCCTCAATAGTTTGACATTGGCAAATCTTGCTTTGCTAGGAATGCTGAGTATTTTAAGAAACCAAAACCACACTGGGTTTTTCCATTTTTAGATTTCCTACCCCCTTCTTCCCTATGTCAGTTAGCAAGAGCCAGGTCCCGTGGGGGTGACAACGAGGAAAAATCCCTTGGAGGAGTCTCTACCCACTGGAAAAAGAAATAAGCAAGCAGCAAGATGAGCCAAGCAAAAAGAGATACTTTCATTGTGGCCTTTACATTTATGGCTAGCGAGATAATGAAGGAAGGTAATTCTGAAAGCTTTATGTCAGTTTTAACGGCCCCTCAAGCACTGAGAAAGATAATAGTCAATGGATGATGTCCATAAGGATTTTTCTTCTTCTCCCCTGACAGCCATTGACAGGATCATTTTGTATTTGCAACTGCTATCACTGAAGCATGGAGAAAAAAAGCCCTGTAAGGCCAGGAGGATGAGAGCGACTTCCCTGCAAGGATCTCTGTTGTCATCACTATGGCAATAATAGTTACTATAATTTTCATTCTGCTTTTCCATAGTCTACTTTGTGGAGCTCGAGGCTATGGGATTTGGGTCACATAAAATCACACTAGCATAAAATCATGCTTTGTAATCTTGCAAGAGTATTTTATGAAACTGCACAGAGAACCTATGCAACAAGATAAAAATAATTATCAATGCAGGTCACTTGCCTAATGCAATTATTTACGGGATGCTAATAGCTTTTCGGAGGCTTTCAGATACAGGGTCAATTTGACAATCTTTTTTTTTTTTTTTCCTGTTTGGATTGTTAGACCACTGCCCATTTTTCTCCCCAAGGACATGGCTTATCATTTCAGGGGGGAAATGTAAATTAATTGCAAATCAGCTCTCAGTCCTCGTCTGGTAGTTTCTCTTTAGTATCTGCAATTAAATAATAAGGACAGGAGCCTTGCCTTCTATTTCATTTTCGCACAACCTGGTCTCCTAACACCGCGCGGTCCGCTTAGAGTAAAGTTTCAGTGTTAGCTTTCCGACAGAGAGCATTAGAGACATCTAATACTTTCAAAGTATCACTCTGCGGAAAAGGCCTCTGTGAATGAAGCAGGTGAATGAAGGAGGCTCACAGGTGATGTTAGGGTGGGATGAAAAATCTCCAACAGGGACCTCCAGGTGAGGAGAAACGAGCTGGAGACAAAACGGGTGCTAAGAAAAGAGGTGAAAATGAGAAAGACAAGTAAAAAGAAAACCAGCGATTGAACGAACTAAAAGAAAAAACAGCCAGACGAGTCAGACGAAAAGAAAGAAGTCGAGAGTCAGCGGTGGTTCAGACAGTAAGCCAAGACGCGCGGAGGGGCGGAGGTTACAGCCCAGAATCCCTTGCGGCGCCTCCTTGCCCGGCGTCAGTCTCCTAGGCAACCCCGGTAAACAAGATGGCGACCGCCGGGAGCGATCCCCAGTGGCCGATGTCTTCCTCTCTCCAGAGCAGTCCACGAACTGGAGCCCAGTGGATTCTGCCGCACTCAGAAAAAGAGCGTCAGTCTTGCTGGTCTTCTTTTCCCATGGGGCAGAGACCGAAAGGTACTTTCCATAAAGCCTCCTACCTGCTCCAGCAGCTCATCCACCGCTCTCGGGAGTCGGACGCGGACGGAGAGGAATACGACGACAAGGGCGAAGTGGAATCCGAGGAGTCCTCAGAGTCCGAGATGCTGAATTTGGAGGTGTGCTTTCCCCCCGCCCCCACACCCTCGCTCCCTTCTCCAGCCGTCGGGCCCTGCTACTTCGGCGGCAGCTTCCCCACGCACCACTCACCAGCCGCTCTCGCCGCCGGGAGCGCCTCTCCCTGACCGCTCCTAGGTTCCTTCTCTTTTCTTCCCGTTTCCTCACCCTTTGCCAGGCATATTTCTGAGTGTCTCCTTTTTTTGTCACTAGCACATTTGGTGTCTTAAGAGTCAAGTTACACAGCGTCCTGATGAAAAAGTTCCCACCTATTTGTATGGGGGAGTTACAGCTTTAGCTTTTAAAACTTACGCCTCGACGGTATTCTGAACGGGCCGAGTTCGTCTTTGGCATCCTCTGCACCGTTTTCCGTGGTTGTGAAATACACCAACACTCTCCCCCACTTCCAGTCCCTTCATCCTCCTTCCTCCGCGGGGGGGGGGGGGGGAATTACTTTCCTGAAATAATCTGGTAAGGGCTAACTCAAAGCCCAAATGACTTGAAAGTCTAATGTATTACTTCTGCCAGGGGCATAGAATGCATTACACAAGCAACACACACACCCCCTTACAGGGTTCAAGCAGCCGGCTCACTGTGGTAGTTGTTTTCAGAGGTGGAGAATGTTTCTTACCTTCCCATCTGTATTGCCTGAGGTGTGGCTTTGCCTTCACATGACTATAAATTCTCTTTTCTACAGTACCGCTTCTACCAATTCCACTTCTTTCCTGCACAGATCATCATCGTATTCTTTTTACCCCACTGCCTATTTTTTTTTGGTTTGGGGTGGGGGGTGGTTTGGGTCCCTTTCCACCTCTTACCACTTTCTTCCTTTGGCTTCTAATATATTGTTTGCTTTTTTTTTTCAAAAACATAAGTTGATTTGCTTCCTTTCAATCAATAAACCGTTGGGTTTTCCTCTTTGTCTTGGCTGCCAGGAAACTCAGAATATTTTTCTTAATTTTAATGGTTTTTCTCTAAGGTTTTCTCTCCCCTTTCCTCTTCCTTCATGGTATAAACTGCTGCAAAATCTTTTCTGAAGTAGATATAATACAGAGAAATAGAATGTTTCCGGTGCCCCCATTCTGTGATATTCTGGCTTCCCTACTCTGCATCTTTGTGCATTTTCCTAGTCCCCTCTTCGCCTTGAGGCCAAATATGTTTTTGTTTTTCTTTGTTATTCCCGTTCTTTCAGTCTTTGAGTTAGCCCTTACCAGATTATTTCAGGAAAGTAATTCCCCCCCCCCCCCCCCCGAGGAAGGAGGATGAAGGGACTGGAAGTGGGGGAGAGTGTTGGTGTATTTCACAACCATGGAAAATGGTGAGGGGATGCCAAAGACGACCTGTGCCCATTCAGAATACCGTGGAAGCACAAGTTTTAAAAGCTAAAGCTGTAACTCCCCACAAACTCCTTTCCTCATTTGTCCTGTTTCTTCGTATTCACCTGTCTGTAATTTGCACTGTCTTATGTTCCTCTGATTCTACCATTAACCACCTACATTCTTTTCCCACTTAGGTTCCCTTCTTACATAACATCCTTTTATCCATTTTCAACGTTTGGCCCATTTTTCCACCCTTCTCTCCCATTTTGACTTTCCTCTTCTACCTCCTATATGGGCTGGTTACACATTAGTTTTTCTTAAAGTGGACGATAGAAAATTATTACTTATGTTATTCCTCTTTTGTTGATTTACTTTGCTACCCTTAACAGTGACAAATGCAAAACTGTAGCAGTGTTTTTACAACTTTGAGATGTTTGTATGGTTTCTACCAGCTTCCACCCCAAAGGAATTCACAGATGAATCACCGGTTTACTTTATTATTCTAATTAACGCATGCTCTTGGGCTATGGGCTTCATTAGTACTGGTATTAATCTGTCTTCAGTATGCCATTAACAAACCATAGGGGGGGTTGACTTGAACTGGTTATCCCTGGCTTGTAGGCTGTGTGTGGAAAAGTTTATTTTTTCTTCCACTTATGTTGTAAATATTAATATTTGTGTTCTTAAATCCTATTTTAGCTTCTTAGAGTATCTAATAAATTTTAATAGGCTGAATAAACTGAAAACTTTTAAAAGGATTTAGACTTGCATGTTCAGAGATTTATTGTCCATCTCCTCGCCTGGCTAAGGTTTATAATGCTATGATGGTCACAGTGGTTATTGAGTGCCTATAGCGTAATTAGTCTCAGAAGCCCCTGGTGAACTTAAGGAAGGTAGACCAGCTGTTCAGAATACTGCCTTTGATTAGTTTCAAGATTTTGAGCAAGGTATTTTACATCTGTGTCTCCTCTGTAATCTGGGAATTCTACTAATACCTATCTCATAGGAGAGTTGTGAGAATTAGATGAGAACCTATAAGTAAAACACTTACCATAATGTTATTTTTACTGATACAAGTAATAATACACGTGTTTTTTTATCTGCTAACTATAGCTCATTAAGTGATTTGGTTAATTTCACTGACTTGAGCAATCAGTCATTGAATGATTGCTATGTAGGAGCCACTCTGACTACATGACATGTGTCTGGTACATGGAAACTACTCTCCAGTAACTTAATGTGGGTAATGTCTACTCATGGGATAGTTATATCAAATTGGATAAGAAAGTGTTAAAGTTCTTGATACAGTGTCTGATATAGAGTAGATTCCTGAAAGTTACAGAGGTAATGCCTAATAGCAGTAGTAATGACAGAAGAAGATGAGAACGTCATTGAGGACATAGGTGTCCCCTGCACTTAAGGTCAGATAAGGATGCAAGTAAATCAAAGCTATTGAGCATCTGAAGCGTTATTCACAGGTGTGTACAGATGACAGCTGGATTGCAGAGATGATGGCCGACTTTGAAGGAAGCAGACCCTTGTTTGGGTGAGGGCGGGGTGTGTGGGCAGGCACATAGCAGCTGTTCCTACTGATGACTTATAGGTGAGAGCAGAGAGAGCAGCTGAGGCGGGGGCCAGATTGTGGAGGGTTTTACGCTGTTTTACAGACCATGGAACTTGGATCTCTAAGCAGTGGGGAGCTGCCCTGGTAGCTGCCCCGACTGGTGTTAGATTAGAGGATGGTTAAGACTGGAGACGGGGAGATCAATGAGAAAACTCTAGCAATGTCTACAGAGGAGAGGCAAGAGTCCGGATTAAGGAAGTGGAAGTGAGAACGGAAAGTAAGCTAAAGACGAAGACATTTAAAATATTTAAGGTGGGACAGTTACTACGTAAATATTGGAAGTCTAGGATGACTGCTAGGTCTCTGGCGCGGTCTGGGGACATATTAAGGCCATTCACCACAATAGGAAATGGGATAGCAGCTGCACACGAAAGAGCCAGATATATGAATCACATGACTCTGGAAATCAGGGGAGGGGGGTCTCAGGGTAGGAGACCCGGGATATCAGCACTGGGGTCTGTGAGATCATCCGGGAAGAGAAGAGGGAAGAACCAAGGGGGTACAGCAGATGAAGAGGAATCAGGGAGGGCAACAGGAAAGGAATGGTAAGCGGAGAAGGAAAAGAAAGAAGGGCTGTGTGAGGGGAAGCCAAGGCAAGGAAGAGTCTCAAGAACGTGGAAATGAGTTGTGCTGCCAGTGGGTTAAGTGGAAAGGACCCTAAAGAGTGCTCATTAGCTTTGCCCATTTGAGGGTGATTGGAGGCCTTGGCCCATGTGGTTTTGTGATGTGGCGAAGGCAGAAGGCTAGCTCACGTGCATTGAGGAGTGAATGGGAGGTGAGCAAGGGGCCACTAAAGGATGGCAAAGCAGCTCTGCAGTAGCTCAGTTATTTAGGGAAGCTGTAGCTAAAGGAACATGCGGGACCGAAGGGACTCACAGACTTGCACCACTGGAGAACTGACAGGGTGCAGAATGATGGCGGAGAGAGACTGGCTGAAATCCCAGGCAAAGAGGGCAAAATGGAGGGTTCCCGAGCAAGGTCCCTGAGGAAACAGGAGGTGGGGGCCCTGAGTGTGGAAAAGAAGCAGTCTGCCTCTGACACCCAAATGAAGGGCGTTTGGACAGGTGCAGAATGCTGACCGGTTGGCGTCTGATCACTTCTACTTTGCCCCGGAAGTGGAGGGGCAATGTACCTGCTGAGAGTGAGGACAAAGGAGTGGAGGCACCCCGAGGCTCAAGGAGAGGATGAAGAGCTGGCAGCCAAGGTGGGAGCTGATGAAGAATGAGGGACTGGAACAGCGGCCTGCCCGGCTAACAGCTGACCCCAGAGTGGTACCAGCAAGCACGGTTGTGGGGCCCCTCCCAGCCCACTCACTAGCTCAAGGGCAGGAACAATTTTTATTCACTCAGCCATGTTTGAGCGCCTACCGTGTACGAGGCACCATCTTGCCCCTCCTGCTTTATGCTTCAGCTATTTTGAACTCTAGTTCCCCAATGGGCCGTGTTCACCTTTGCCTTTGGAATTTTGTACCTGTTGCCCTTTTGCCTGCAGTACCCTTCTTGTTCCTCTTCTCCTGTCCGTTCTTCTCCTTTGCCAGAGTAACTCAGTTACTTGTGTCTCATTGCTTTCTCCCCCAGCAAGTCTTTGCTAACCTCCTAATTCCCCCTAGAACTGACATAAAATGGATGCCCTGCTTATAGTCAAAGCACCCTGCTTACTCATATTGTAATATTTATCAAACTACTGAAATTGCTTGTGTACTTGTCAGTCTCCCAGATTGAATTGTAAATCCCTTAAGGATAGGCACCATGTCTTATTCATAATAATTCTGTTCACTGAGCCTAGCATACTGGCTGGCATGTGCCTGGCATGCTATAAAGATTTTTGTCCCAAATGAATGATGAGCATGACATAGTCCCTGCCTCAGAGCGGTAGTTGATTGTGAACTTGATTCAGGTTTGGGTATGTGTGCGGTAGTTTGAGTCAGGGGGACCAGGAGTCAGAGGTTTAAGCGTAGAGAGACACTGAAATGGCCCAGGGGATACCAAGCAGGGAAGGAAGTGAGAGGGGACAGATAGACTCTGAGAGAGGAAAAGATGGACAGACCGGAGATTTTGTTGTCATCACAGAACAGGGTCAGTAGGGGTTGGAAGGGTTGTAGGATCACAGAGGAGAATACTAGGTTCTGAGGTTTCTAAGGTGGAACAGTTCAGCATGACGACTGGGTTCAGGGCATGGCCATGGGGATGAGTGGCTGAAGCTGAGTAGAGATCAATTTAAAGTTGATTGTGGAGATGAGAAAGAAACATGCGTGTGCGCGTGAGTGCTTGGGAGTAGGAGGGGGATTGAATGGCCTTCCTTAGGCTCTGAAGCCACCCAAGATCAAGTAGGGCTTGTAAAGGTCTGAAAATGACCAAAGATCAGAAGAGAAAGGCATGATGCTGATAAGTGGCAAGAACCTCAATGGAGGTGTGAGGGGGTTGCCATGAGGAGGCTTGCCTTGGGGATCTGGGAAAAGGCTGACCAGCGTGCTGGTCTCCATATCAGTAGCTATGCTGAAAGACAGACATTGGCTTACTGTCAGTCAGGGGTGCAATATCTTCTCACACCAGGAAATAGAGGCGGTGTGTCAGGTAAACTTCAGAGGTTTAGATGGAAAGTTTTGGAGGGAAGGTAACACCCCCACCTCTAATCCTTCCCAGGCCTTGTATAAGAAGTTGGAGCTATATTTAGAAAAGTGAGTGTCTTTCTTCCATTTGTAAACAGGTTGATTGGTATGGAAGAATGAAACAGTAAGATGCGGAATTTCCAACTTCATCAATTACTGGAAGCAACTGTCATTTATTGGGAATACTTGCTATAGTTCTAGGCAAAGGCACTAAGAGCTTTACACTTTTTTTTTTTATTCTCCCTAAAATATTAAGAGAAGGTAATAAAATTTCCTATTGCAGATATGAGGCTCAGAGAAAACTTTATCTCCCCAAAGTCATAAACTGAAAATGGCAGATCGGGGGTTCAAACCAAGCCTGTCCAGCCTCACAGCCTGTGCACTATCTCCGTTTATATCCATGAGCGATATTTGCTTCCTTGGGCTAGTGGTGATGGAGGGGGGCACAGAGAAGCTCTTTCTAGTAGCACAAGCCTATGTACTTATGGCCTCAGTACCAGCAGCCTGAGCAGCATTGTTGGTTCCTGAATTAATATGGAACTGGAAAGAGTATTTTGTCATTATTGTCCACATGCTAGTCATGGTTAGTTATATTGGTGTGACTGATGGGATTACTGGATTTTGTGTCCTCATGCTGATGTTAGTGTTAATGTGTTGGTCATTATAGGGTTGAAGGCAGTACAAACCTAACACCGATCTACCTGTTGTCTCTTCTGTTTGTTATTTTTGGGGAAAGGGCATTTTGACTCATCACCGGTTCATGGCTTTCTACAGACCAAGGGCCAACCTCCTTATGGCAGTGATTGTTACCCTTTTAATAAATCTTGTAAATTGTATGACTCCAGTAAAATTAGCTAATAAGAAGTAAATTGAGAACCTGTTTTTTGTTTTTTGTTTATTTTTTTCCAGGAAGAATACCAGATTTAGCCAAGTAATTGCCTTAATTTGGAAGTAACCATCTTTTTGGGTGGAGGCCAGCAGTCTAGTATAGTGGTTAGAATTGCCCTGGAGTCAGACAGATTCAGGTTTGTGTTCTGGTTCTGTCACATACTAGCTATGTGGTTTTAGGTGAGTTAACCCCTGTAAACCTTAGTTTCCTCATCTGTCGAATGGAACTAAGAGTACCTACCTCAGGGTTATCAGGAGGATTCGATGAGTTGATCACTGAAAGCTTAGTGCCTGGAACAGAGAAACACTCACCATTAATGGTGATGCCTCCGCTGCTGTTGTGTTGATTTCACTTTGAATACTTAATGCAAGTGACCACCCAAAAATTCGGTGGCAATGCAAACACCAATTTGATTGGTATTTGTATGTCCTATGTATGTGTCTTCAACATAGAATTTTCTTTAGGGCTGATAAATTTTGGAAGGGTCAGCTCCTGATTATGTCATATACTAAGTGCTGGCTATGAGGAGGTGGACTGTTTCTTTTCTTTTTTAAAGATTTTTTTGTCCATTTGAGAGAGCGAGAGAGCATGAGCGAGCGAGAGCAGGGGGCAGGGCAGAGGGAGAGAAAGAGAGCCTCGAGCAGACTCCCCACTGAGTGCAGAGCCTGTTGTGGGGCTTGATCTCATGACCTTGAGATCATGACCTGAGCTGAAATCAAGAGTCAACACTTAACCTAACTGAGCCACCCAGGTGCCCCTGGACTGTTTCTTTTCTAATGGAAGTCCTTTGTCCACCTCTCTGGTTTTTTGTTTTTGTGTGTGTGTGTGTGTTGTTGTTGTTTTTTTTTTGCAGGAGGAATTTGATGGGGTCCTGAGAGAGGAGGTCGTGGCCAATGCCCTTCACCAGTTGGGGCGCTCAGGCTCCGGGACTGAGCAGGTCTATCTCAATCTAGCTTTATCAGTGAGTATGACAAGTTCACCATGGGCTGACTGGGCTACATCTTGATACTGGTTGGACCGTATCTGTTTTTTCTGGTACTCATAGCTTTTGTGTTGGCCCCAGATCTCAGAGTCTTTCATTTAATGGAGACTGGTGATAAGAGTTATTTATGTTATGTGAGGCATCAAAGAGCTCTGGGCAGTCCGGTAATCAGCCCCTGAATTCCTTTGTTTTCATTCCATCAGTCTGTTTCTTTCATCTTAAGTAGTCTATATTATAGTAATCAATGCTTTCTTTCCAGAAGTTGAATTTGACTCTGTGAAACCAATCAAAAACTCTTGAAGAATTTTCTCTCTGATCAGTGCCAGGACTAAAATTAATATCTAAATCCAAGGGAACAAAGTATTTTGGTATTGACTCCCCCCCCCAACACGTATGTCAAGAAATAAGTAGCTTTCAGCCACAGTTCACTTTCCAAAAGATACCCATTATTAAAGAAAAAAATGTTCAATTTTCACGATGTCAATACTAACACATAATCTTGGCTTCACTTTTTAAGGGAAGCTGTAAGAGCAAAGTACTCATCGTATTTCAAATTCTTTCTTCCTTTTGTTTCTCTATAGTCCTAGAAAAATAATTTAACTCTTTTTGCTTCCTTATATTGTAAAGTATTAAATATTCCTTGGAAATCCACACAGTAAATGCAGATACATAGGTGAAAAAAAGGCCACTGAAATTTTGCTACTGTACTATAATTTGGCTAAAGTATATATAATTCGCAGCAAGCAAAGCATATACAACTCATAATCTTGGTCCATCTTGGATTTGAACTAGTAAACTATCCAAGAAATGTTAAGCTCTTTTTACCCATGCTGGTTCCACGGCATATTTTTTGAGGACAGCATATTAAGTCTGTATTTTTTTACTGTTTTCACTTTATAACATTTTATGGATGACTCAGCCAGTTAAGCAGTAACTTACAGGGAGCATCCTGTGTACACTGCCCTGTGTCAGGCATTGGAAAGGTAGATAATTCCAGCATCCAGTACATCCTCGCACAAGTCCATTTCAATTAGTATTCTACTTATGTATGTAGTGCTATGCCTTAAATTGATCTGCAAAAAAAAAAATCCTTTAAATCTTATTTCAGCTAGATGGGCTGATGCTTAACTTACCTTGCCCCTGACCTCCTTACATTTGAGATATTACATATTGAATTACTTTGCCTTTATAACCTGTCTTACTGCATACACTTTCTTATGGTTGCCTGGTTGGTGATTCCCCCCACCCCTTGTATCTTATGTTACACGTTATTTTTTACTTTTTCTTATTACTTATGTACATAGCCTCTCTCCTACCAAAGTCCTAAGTTTCTTAAGGGCACAGTACAGCTCTACCCCATAACTGCTCTGTATTTGTCATGATGCACAATGCCTTGTGCATGGTAGGTTTTCTTTAACATTTACTACACTATTCTTGCGGCCTTCATTAAACATTTTTATCATCAGTATATTTGAGAACTTGCTTATCATGATACTTCATTGGTTGGCTTTTTCTGATTCTCACACTGCAACATAAACCAGCCACAAGAGTCTGTTCCAAGGGACCAAATTCCCCTCTCCCATCCTGAAGTTCTCTAGAAGCAAGATTTCGTGGAAAGAATCTTGGAGAAGGATTAGGAGACTTGGATCTGCTTCTCTGTTGCTAATTTGCTGTGTGATTTTAGGTTATTTACATCCCTCTCTGTCCCTCCTATTCCTCATTGCCAAATT
Organism: Zalophus californianus; assembly: GCF_009762305.2. NCBI lineage: Eukaryota > Metazoa > Chordata > Mammalia > Carnivora > Otariidae > Zalophus > Zalophus californianus. The sequence continues at coordinate 87,565,955 of NC_045606.1, forward strand.
GGGAATAGTCCACCCTATGGATCTCAGTTTTACTTGGTCAGATGAGATTACTGTGAAGGAGCTTTGAACAGGACCCTGTGAAAATATAGGTGACAGTGTCATTAATGATCTCCTGATGATGCGTGAGATTTCTTTAGCATTTCATTTAAATTCTAGGCATCTGCCTTTTCTTCTACTAGAGAAAGGCTTTGGCCTTACTGCTATTATGTGGGGTTTTCTTTTTCTTCTTTTTTTTTAATAATAAAACTCTGCTCTAAAGGTCTACCTGACACTGTTTTAATTTGCCTTTTCATGTTGTATTTGTTCTTGCTAATATCACTAATTTTCCAAGCTATTGTCTTCTGCAGAGGAATGCATTTTTTAAATGGGTTTGTCATCTGCTTTGAGATCCTGTTAGTAGTAGGCCTCAGATTTAGTTCTCTCATTTAACTACTATATTTTACTATAAGTAAGTATATTTTTACTATACTTTTACTATAAGTATAGTATACTATACTTACTAATAGAAATTCTGGATTTCTTTCTGTCAACTCTTATTTCCAGGTGTCAGGAGATGGCTGAGTACTAACCTGTTAAAGCAGCATTAAAGTCTTTTTACCTTTTATTTTCTCAGGGTTGTGATTTAATTGACATTAGCATTCTCTGTGAATATGTTCACCTACAGAAGTTGGATCTTTCAGTAAATAAAATTGAAGGTATGTAATTTTCATTCTAATAGATTGATGGATCATTCAGTTATTTCAAAGTTTAAGCTTTGCAGTATGTAATATAGATTAATACTACAAAACTTGGTATGAGCGCTCTTGTGGATACATTTACATATCAATGCTCTACTTTGCATGTAAAAAAGGCACCATGGATGATGAGTAAAGTCAGCAAACACGCAACATTACGCTACGGTTCAAAGGTGCTCAGTGATGTTGAAGAGTATCCCATGGAATGTTTGCTTTGTTTTTTCCTTGTAAGAGACGGCTCATTACTTCTTTAATACTTCTTGAATATTTGATGATTCCCTTGCCTTTCCTCCTATTAGTTTATTCAGTACAGATGAATTAGTCCTCCCCTCCCCCCTTTTTTCCTTTAATGGATTCTTTTATTTTGCTTTTGCGTCTACATTTTAATTCTGGCCAGCTACGTTTCTTCTTGAGTGCCAGGGATTCACACATTTATTTTTTCCTTTTTTTTTTTTTTTTTTTACTGTCTCTATACATGTATCTGATTCAACTTCACCATTAGTAGTTCTCTGTAATGTATTTGTTGTGACATCTTGCTCACATTTAATGAAATTAGTCACATTTTCTTCGAAGCTTGATTCTTGTTCCTAATTTTCTGATCTTATTTGAAGTTAAAGTGTCCAGTTTCTTTTCTTTAGACTTGGAGGGAAGTCAGCAGTTGTTATTTCCGACCTGCTTTCTTTGCTGGTCCATCTTTCCACTTGCTTCTTTAGCCTGTCTTTTTTATGACGGTTAAATGTTGCTGATACGGTTTTCTCTGGCTCCTTTCTGATTTCTTCCCCTCCTAAGAGAGCAATAATTAAAATCCAGCCTTGCTTTTCAGTGGCTAAGAAATATTCCAGCATGGTTTATTCCTCTAATGCTACTGTTTGTGAGTTATTTTTTTTTTCTAGTTTTATGAATCTTTTTTTTTTTAATGGAAAATTACAAACGTGCACAAGAGACTATTGTGATGAACATTCAGGTTCAACATTTATCAGCCCATGGCCTGTCTGGTTTCACCTATACCTCCCTGCCCAACTTCCCCAGGGTTATTTTAAAGATTTTAGAGCAAGCCCAAGCAGGGAGAGGAGGAGAGGTAGAAGGAGAGGGAGAAGCAGACTCCCCACTGAGCAGGGAGCCCAATGCGGGGATCGGTCCCAGAATCCTGGGATTATGACCTGAGCCGAAGGCAGACGCTTAACGACTGAGCCACCTAGGCGCCCCCCCGCCAGGGTTATTTTAAAGCAAATCCCAGATACACCTATCATCGGAAAGGGTTTTTCAATGTCACTGGCAGGAGCTGCCCCACACCACACCACTCCCAGGTTGGTTTCCTTCGCTGGATAAGGAATTGCAGCGTGATGGGAGGCTGCAGCAATGCTCAGTGGCGGCCTCCTACCCTGGCAGTTTGAGCCAGGACCCCACAGTTGCTAATGGAGCTTTCCTCAGATCAGTCTCCTTTAGTCTTTTAGGGCCCATTTTCTTAGCTTATCCAGTGTTTGAGAACCTACTATGTGTAAGGCACAGTATATTTTTCTTTTTTGTGAGAACAGCTTCTGTCCTGAAGTAGACCAGATTTCAGCTTGCATCAGAATCACCAGCTGCCTGTTAAAATACAGCTGACTGTGCCCCACCCTCAGAGTTTCTGATTCTGATTCTGTAGCTCTGGGGTGGGACTTGAGAATGTGCATTTCTAATTAGCAACCTCCCGCCCCCGCCCCCCCCCGCCCCCCCCCGCCCCCGCCCCCCCCCCCCGCCCCCGCCCCCCCCCCCCCCCCCCCCCCCCCGCCGCCCCGGGAAGCCGACATGCCGCATCCAGGACCACACTTTGAGAACCACCCTTGTAGACGCAAGGAGCTCCTGCCATCTGGTGGACATGGAGGTCACTGCACCAAGTAGGGTTTAATGGGCCAGCCAGGGTTAGAAGCCCAGCAACCAAGATCGTGCTTTTTTTGTTGTTGTTGTTCGAGTGGTTTGAAAGGATCAGTCATCTACAAAGTTGGGATGTAGCTCCATTTCGGTGGTAGCAGCTGCTTCTGCTTCAGGACAGCTCCATGGTACAGCACTTACCTGCCCACAGAAAGATCAGCTCCAAGGACGCATTGGGGCTGGTGGACATTAATAGAATTGATTGACTGATAGATGTGGAACTGAGCTCAGAAAGGACAAATAGGCAAGACTTGTAAAGTCATGACAGTTTCACCTTAGGTTTCCTTTTCCAGGCAGCCTTCCTTGATTCACTCATTAAGTCCCACCAAAGTGTTAAAGTCTCAGTGTATTGTCTGTCCTAGAACAATTCCATAAAGACAGGTTTAAGAAGGGTGTGATTTAGACCAGAGAAATGACATAGAATTTGGTGGGATCTTGAGAAGCAAAGATGCTGGGGGGAGGTGGGCTGAGGGGATTGCTCATGGTGCCTACTCCAGGGAAGACCCCAGCTGCTGGCCCTGCTCCCTTCTCCTAGGCTGGGTACATTGTCACCTGGTGACAGGTCAGAGTGGTCCTCTTAGCTTCGGGTGTGGAGGCTCCATTCTGCCACTAGGGTCCTTCCTGGTGGGGGAGAGGTGTAATAGCTGGTTCTGTGACCTAGAATGAAAAGAGAGGGAGAAACTATTATGATTACTGTTTTCAGTTGGAGACTTAAGTTCCTGCTGGAGACAGGGCTGTAAATCCTCTACCTACAATTTTTTTTAAAAGATTTTATTTATTTATTTGACAGAGAGAGAGGGAACACAAGCAAGGGGAGTGGGAGAGGGAGAAGCAGGCTTCCTGCAGAGCAGAGAGCCCGATGCAGGGCTTGATCCCAGGACTCTGGGATCATGACCTGAGCTGAAGGCAGACGCTTAACCGACTGAGCCACCCAGGCGCCCCTCTTCCTATGATTCTTCCAGAGTCTTTGTCTAATTTATCCTGCTGCCCCGAAGTGTGCCTCTGCTATAAAGGGGCAGAGGAAGGCAACCTAGTACTTCATCATTTTTATGTTTTGTACGTTGCTGTCATTAGAGCACAGCCGTCCTTAGTGTTCGAGGTTTAGAATATTTGCTTGGGACAAAGTGCAAAACTCAGACATACTTCTGAACCAATCCAGAGCCAGTCTTTCTGAAAAGAATTCAGCCACTTAGGGGCTAATTATCAAGGGGATTATCTATGGCTTTAGTTTCTCGTCCTTTCCTCCAAGGCTGGTATTTTTTGAAGCATTTGGCTGTTAGTAGCTCCTGAGAGAGTGAGCTGGGACCTGGAGGGTGCACCTGTCGCTTGAAAAGGGATAGAAGAGGAGGGGAGGCCCTGGGGAAGAAGGTGAAGTTAGGAGCTCATGGAGAGTTCTCCACACTGTGTGTGTTTCACTGATTCCTGTTTTTATTCATTTCATTTGCTTGCAATAATTAAGAAGTGCATGCAACTGGCTAATGAGAAAATGCTCTGATGTAACATAAGCTGTTTTTTTTAAAAGATTTTATTTATTTATTTGAGAGAGAAAAGGAGAGAGAGAGAGAGAACACAAGCAGGGAGGAAGGGCAGAGGGAGAGGGAGAAGCAGGTTCCCCACCAAGCCCGATGTGGGGCTTGATCCCAGGACTTTAGGATCATGACCTGAGCCGAAGGCAGACCTTTAACCAACTGAGCCACCCAGGCGCCCCATAACATAAGCTGTTTTTAATGACTTAGTCTAATTTTGATTTTATTGGCTTACCTTATTCTGTATTTGTTTCTCCCCGCAGATCTGTCTTGTGTGAGTTGTATGCCTTACCTTCTAGAACTTAATGCTTCTCACAATAAACTGACGACATTCTTCAATTTCAAGCCACCCAAAAATCTCAAGGTAGACTTGATCAATACATTCATTCATTAACTGGCTTGCAAAGTACAGTAACACGTAAAACAGTGCTTAAACAGATAATTCAGACACCCTAAGATATGGGAGTAAATAGTATAAATGTCTAAAATGAAATAAAAAGGGATTTGGGTATCACTGATGAAAAAGGGAGATGGTCTGTCTGCAGATAATCTTTTTAGGAAGCTTTGCTAGTAGTGTTCAGGCTGAGAAACTAACTTCCTTCTCTTTCCCACAGCTAAATACTAGTTATTATTGTATATTATTTGTATATTTGTAAGTATAGTACAACAATTTTATACCTGGAAAACCTGTAAAAATTTCTTTGGGGGCTCAAATTTTGCCCTATTTATCCAACCTTTACTTTCTTTTTTTTCCACAATGATTTCTGATCTTGCTTCTCTGAAGTTCCTTTTGCATCTGACATACAACTAAACTCTGTGAATGGTAGTTGATGGAACAGCGGGCTCTGGGCTGTGTCTCGTGCTTTAATGTGTGTATAGATTACCTGGGGTTCTTGTGAAACTAGGGATTCTTACCCAGGAGATCTGAAGTCAGGCCTGAGACTGTGGTTTCTAACAGCCTCCCAGGTGATGCTGCTGCTGGTGGTCCATGGGCCACATCGAAGCAGAGACGCTGTAGATTCATGGTTCCCAGACTCTTCTGCACATTGCAGTCACCTGGGGACTTTCAAAACCTACTCACTGCCAGAGAGTCTGATTCAAGTGGCCCCAGGTAAGGCCTGGATGTGGAATTTTTAAAAGACCCCCAGGTGGCTCTAATGTGCTGACAAATTTGGGAACTGTTGCTGTGAGCTTGGGATTAGTGTTCTAGTAGACTAATATATTTCATTAAATATTTTTAGAATTGGACATCAGTTATTGCTTTTATTATCTATTTTGTCTTATTTACAAATGAAATGAACTTAGAGCCCAGGCATTCTATTGGGGCTCGCACAAATATGAAAGTTTGTTTGAAATCAGGAATCTGACATCACCCATGCTGCTAGTTCTTAATTTTTCTTCTGTTCACCTCTTTTTTTCTTAATAGTGGGGTAAAAATTTTCCCCTTTGAAATTATATTTATTGCCAGGGTGACGTTCCTTTGTCCAAATAAGCCATGCAAGATGCCTATTTGTACTCGGTGTGGGGCCACGTGGTCTCCAGGTGATCAGGAATTTTATTTGTGGAGCTGTTTCATCTCTCCCTGAGTTGCTGTCCCATTCTGCTTTGTCCTAAGCCCCAAGGAAATGAGTCATGGCAACCATGTAACCCCTTCCCTGGGAAAAACTTCCTTGGGATTTCTTCCATTTACCCTCCCCCCCGCCAGGAAGGCTTCGCCAATGAACAAAAACAATGCAGATACCCCATCTTTAAGGTTCTGAGCTCCCAGAGAGTTAAGAGCAAATCTATCGGTCACTGTAGAGAAGTGCCTGGAAAGAGCCAGACCGCCTGTGATGACGTGCTCCAAGCCCTTGTGAACCCTGTGTCAGCCTGAGGCAGTGACCCAGACCTGCTGGTGTTTTTAGGGCATTATCTTAAGCAATCCTCCCCATAGAGCTGTGAGGCAGCTGCGATGGTCCCATGTCACAGATGAGGACTCCAGAGTATAGAAAGGGCAAATCATGTATGTCATCTCTGTTGGGAGGTAGCAGGGCTGGGATGGAACCCAATGTCTGCCACCCAAAGGCTATATCTTCCCAGGAAACCAGGCTTGTGTACACCGTCTCACCATCTCGAAAAGCTCAGCATCCTGTTCACTTCTTATTCGTGAGCTTTGAGCTACCAGCCAGAGAAGACATACGTTTCCTAAAGCACAGGGGCTTGTTCTTACACACACTTTGTATTTCCCAGAATGCTTTGCTCTTAGTAGGTCCAGCAGGTTCATTTGGTAGACGGGACTCCCTGTAAGGCTTCAGGTCCAGTGGAACTCCCAGGGGAAGTCAGAGCACCATCAGAACCCTTTCAGGCCTCTCAACACACCTGGTATCACAGGGACCAGAGGGCACAGTATGGGCGTGTGGCCCAGAGAAGGGTAGAGTTAGAGAGGAGCAGACCCAGCCATGGCACAGGAACGGAAGGTGTTGATGAAAAAGTGTCAATTATAGGTAAGCCTAGATTGCTATGTTGACTTCCAGTCCATCATTATTACCTAGAAGGCAAAAGTGAATATGAAACTTCATTCCATCAAGCCAGACTGACTTCTTAGGTCAGCCATGGTCTGCGATTGACATAGTTGGAGTTTATATAGGCGTCAAGTTTTGTGTTCTGTTTGGTTGTTTTTGGACTAACAGTATTTTGTTTGCCACATTACTGTTTCTTCACATGGTTCACACACTTGTGTTTTACTGACATTGTGGTCTTGTTGCTATCTTGTAATCAACTTAATCCATTTTCTTCTCTTCAGTATTTAAAGTTTTTAGTATTTAATACATTGATAAAATATTCTTAGTACATTTTTGGGGGTGGAATCACTGTTTTAAAGGGCACAAGAAGATAAGAATAGTGCTCATTAGATCATTGTTTGATAGTTTTCCAGAAAATTATTATATGTGCCCAGCAAGTTATCAATGCAGCGTTTTAAAGGTTTTTTTTTAATCCTTTTTGTTTATCTTTTGCTTGTGGGTGAATATTTAAAATTATTTAATGTTGATTTTCTTTAGTCTCCTATTTTTGAGTAAGAACAACTGTAGTTGCTGGAAAGGCTTTCCTAAAATAGTCTGTTTTGAGAAAGGGTGTTAAGTGGATGAGATGTAGCCTGAGGGATGAATAAAAAAGATTTTTCTGGCACTTCGGAGGTGACACAGGAGAATATATTGAGAGAGAGGAGAAAAGCCAGAGAAAAGATAAGCACGGAAACTAAGTGAATGCCGCTTGTAGGACAGTAGAGAAAATAAAGGAAATGGTGGTAAAAGCGGAATTGAGGTGAATTCTGCGGGAAGATGAACAAAGTCTGAAGTGATTGCTGGAAATGGAGAGAGAGAAAGAGTAGGAATGGAAAGCATTTAGGGGGTGGGGGTGTCCACACCAGCTGCAGGGCAGGAGCCTCCTCCCCCGTCTCCCTCAGACTGAACAGACAAGGGTCCAGACAGAACAGGATTAGATATGGGTGGCTATGTTAGCCTTGGCGTATTTTCAGTAATGACTTCTAACCCCACAGCCAGAAAGACCTTCTTCTGTGAGGAATTATGGTAGTTAAGCAGATGAAAAATAAACTTTGACATATTGTTCTCTTTTTCTCATCAGAAGGTGGATTTTTCCTACAATCAAATTTCTGAAATGTGTGATTTGTCAGCATACCAGGCTCTCACTAAGCTAATTTTGGACAGTATCCTTTGAATGAATAAAGGGGAAATTTGGGTAATAGGCCTGTTAATAACTGTGTACTTGGATGACTTGGAGTGGTACCAGATCAGCAATTTACTGAAGATGTGTGACTCATTTGAATGACTAAGAATTGATATTCACAAAATGAAGAAAGATATTTTATTTACCAAGGAGTAAGATTGTAAGTCAGAGCTTGCCAAGAGCATCTTACACCTGAAAAAGCAACATAAGACAGTCATTCTGATAAACATAGGCTTATTTTTAATTCTGGAACCAGATAAGTTCTGTTTTAATTGGCTCTCTTCTTCAAATTTACTTAAACTTGTGCCCTATTTTACATAAAGTCAGTCTCTGGAAATCCAGATATAACCAAAAGGAAAATAAGTGATTTTTTTTTTATTTTACAAAAGATTTTATAGTAATCTCCCTTTAAATAGCAGGCTTCTCTGGCATGTTTAAAATGTACTTTCATTTTTTAAAAAAAGCAAAACCAACCCCTTTTGATGAGCAACCAACTTCAGGAACATATCTACTGCATGAGTCAGGCTCCCATGCAGAGCATCTACCTTGAAGTACACACACTCCAACTTCGAAAGCCTAAAGGGTTAATTAGGGATCTGTGAGTTTAATGAGCTTGAGTCTCTTTACACCAGAGACTGATGTTTGCTGGGTGATAAGGGAGCAGCATCTTCTCTTTCTCAGTATCTCTCTGCCCACCTGAGGATTTTTCAAGGCAGAGTGGGGAATGAATTGATTGCCCTTGGGTGCCTCATTCCAGGGACAGGGCAGCAGTTAGAACACTACACTTGTAATGAGACTGAGATGTGGGGAGAACAGGAGGTATATTGTCTTGAAGATGTATTTTGTTGGGAAAAAACCTTTTTCATATATGATGAGAAATTTAGAACATAGCGCCACGCTTTTTAGAACCGGTGTGTGAAAATGTACCAATAGTGGACACTTAGCTGGTGCTCTTGAAGTGAGCAAGTTCTAAATGTATCCTAATGAGAAAATGATCAAAATTAAATGCTCTGATGGCAAACTAAAGTAGTACACGTTAGCCCAGCACCTGTCCATAGAACTTTTCACTTCATGCTTGATAGTCATACATACTGAATTTGCAAGGAGGTAGAGGCTGACTGCCCAGAAGCCACCTGACTCAGAAATCCACTCAGACCACCTAGAAGAACACTGCTCAGGGAAGATTAATGGCATCAGCATTAGCATTGCCTGGAACTTCTTAGAAATGCAGGCTCTGGGACTCTACCCCAGACCCCTGAAATGAGAACCTGCATTTTTAACAAGACTCCCAGGTGATGGGAGTACACGGTAAAGCTCAAGAAGCACTGGTCTAGAAGTCAGCTGCGCCCAAGACTCCTACCAGCCAGAAGGGAGGAATGAGCATCCAGAGCGCCATCTAATCTTCAGGGTACCCTGAATGAGGGCGGTCATGTGGCAGTCTGGGCTCTGTCTCCCAGAAAAATACTCTTCTGTGTGTAGCATGGGACCACCAGTGAAAACAACTCCACAGGATTTTGGACTCAGGACAGAGGGTGCAGTTTAAAACATTTCTGTCGTGGAAGACTTAAGTTCTATATAAATTTATTTTTTCCGTGTAAGAAACTGTTATGACTCTGTAAATGTCAAATATCATGAGGAAAGGAATTAGGGTTTTACTTTTTTTTTTAATTTTTTTTGTTATGTTAATCACCATATATTACATCATTAGTTTTTGATGTAGTGTTCCATGATTCATTGTTTGTGCATAACACCCAGTGCTCCATGCAGAATGTGCCCTCTTGAATACCCATCACCAGGCTAACCCATCCCCCTACCCTCCTCCCCTCTAGAACCCTCAGTTTGTTTTTCAGAGTCCATCGTCTCTCATGGTTCGTCTCCCCCTCTGACTTAACTCCCCTTCATTCTTCCCCTCCTGCTATCATCTTCTTTTTCTTTTTTCTTAACATATGTTGCATTATTTGTTTCAGAAGTACAGATCTGTGATTCAACAGTCTTGCACAATTCACAGCACTCACCATAGCACATACCCTCCCCAATGTTTATTACCCAGCCACCCCATCCCTCCCACCCCCCACCACTCCAGCAACACTCATTTTGTTTCCTGAGATTAAGAATTCCTCATATCAGTGAGATCATATGATACATGTCTTTCTCTGATTGACTTTCACTCAGCATAACACCCTCCAGTTCCATCCACGTCGTTGCAAATGGCAAGATCTCATTCCTTTTGATGGCTGCATAATATTCTATGGTGTATATATACCACATCTTCTTTATCCATTCATCTGTCGATGGACATCTTGGCTCTTTCCACAGTTTGGCTATTGTGGACATTGCTGCTATAAACATTGGGGTGCACATACCCCTTCGGATCCCTACCTTTGTATCTTTGTGGTAAATACCCAGTAGTGCAATTGCTGGGTCATATGGTAGCTCTATTTTCAACTCTTTGAGGAACCTCCATACTGTTTTCCAGAAGGGTTGCACCCGCTTGCATTCCCACCGACAGTGTAGGAGGGTTCCCCTTTCTGCACATCCCCGCCAACATCTGTCGTTTCCTGACTTGTTAATTTTAGCCATTCTGACTGGTGTGACGTGGTATCTCATTGAGGTTTTGATTTGGATTTCCCTGATGCCGAGTGATGTTGAGCACTTTTTCATGTGTCTGTTGGCCATTTGAATGTCTTCTTTGGAAAAATGTCTGTTCATGTCTTCTGCCCATTTCTTGATTGGATTGTTCTTTGGGTGTTGAGTTTGATAAGTTCTTTATAGATTTTGGATACTAGCCCTTTATCTGATATGTCATTTGCAAATATTTTCTCCCATTCTGTCGGTTGTCTTTTGGTTTTGTGGACCATTTCTTTTGCTGTGCAAAAGCTTTTTATCGTGATGAAATCCCAATAGTTCATTTTTGCCCTTGCTTCCCTTGCCTTTGGCGATGTTCCTAGGAAGAAGTTGCTGCGGCTGAGGTCGAAGAGGTTGCTACCTGTGTTCTCCTTTAGGATTTTGATGGACTCCTGTCTCACGTTTAGATCCTTCAATCATTTCGAGTCTATTTTTGTGTGTGGTGTAAGGAAATGGTCCAGTTTCATTCTTCTGCATGTGGCTGTCCAATTTTCCCAACACCATTTATTGAAGAGACTGTCTTTTTGCCATTGGACATTCTTTCCTGCTTTGTCAAAGATTAAGTTGACCATAGAGTTGAGGGTCCATTTCTGGGCTCTCGATTCTGTTCTATTGATCGATGTGTCTGTTTTTGTGCCAGTACCATACTGTCTTGATGATGACAGCTTTGTAATAGAGCTGGAAGTCCGGAATTGTGATGCCGCCAGCTTTGCTTTTCTTTTTCAAGATTCCTCTGGCTATTCGGGGTCTCTTCTGGTTCCATACAAATTTTAGGATTCTTTGTTCCATTTCTTTGAAAAAAGTGGATGGTATTTTGATGGGGATTGCATTGAATGTGTAGATTGCTCTAGGTAGCATTGACATCTTCCCAATGTTGGTTCTCCCAATCCATGAGCATGGAACGTTTTTCCATTTCTTTTTGTCTTCTTCAATTTCTTTCATGAGTATTTTATAGTTTTCTGAGTACAGATCCTTTGCCTCTTTGGTTAAATTTATTCCTAGGTATCTTATGGTTTTGGGTGCAATTGTAAATGGGATCGACTCCTTGATTTGTCTCTCTTCTGTCTTGTTGTTGGTGCATAGGAATGCCACTGATTTCTGTGCATTGATTTTATATCCTGCTACTTTACTGAATTCCTTTATGGGTTCTAGCCATTTTGAGGTGGAGTCTTTTGGGTTTTCCACATACAGTATCATATCATCTGCAAAGAGTGAGAGTTTGACTTCCTCTTTGCCGATTTGGATGCCTTTGATTTCTTTTTCTTGTCTGATTGCTGTGGCTAGGACTTCTAATACTATGTTGAATAGCACTGGTGAGAGTGGACATCCCTGCCGCGTTCCTGACCGTAGGGGAAAAGCTCTCAGCTTTTCCCCATTGAGAATGATATTTGCTGTAGGTTTTTCACAGATGGCTTTTATGATATTGAGGTATGCACTATCCCTATACTCTGAAGAGTTTTGATCAAGAAAGGATGTTGTACTTTGTCAAATGCGTTTTCTGCATCTATGGAGAGGATCATATGATTCTCGTTCTTTCTTTTGTTACTGTATTGTATCACGTTGATTGATTTGTGGATGTTGAACCATCCTTGAAGCCCAGGGATAAATCCCACTTGGTCGTGGTGAATAATCCTTTTAATGTACTATTGGATCCTATTGGCTAGTATTTTGGTGAGAATTTTTGCATCCATGTTCATCAAAGATATTGGTCTGTAATTCTCCTTTTTGATGGGGTCTTTGTCTGGATTTGGGGTCAAGGTAATGGTGGCCTCATAAAATGAGTTTGGAAGTTTTCCTTCCATTTCTATTTTTTGGAACAGTTTCAGGAGAATAGGTATTAATTCTTCTTTAAATGTCTGATAGAATTCCCCTGGGAAGTCATCTGGCCCTGGGCTTTTGTTTGTTGGGAGATTTTTGATGACTCCTTCAATTTCCTTAGTGGCTATAGGTCTGTTCAGGTTTTCTATTTCTTCCTGGTTCAATTTTGGTAGTTGATACATCTCTAGGAATGCATCCATTTCTTCCAGGTTATCTAATTTGCTGGCATAGAGTTGCTCATAATATGTTCTTATAATTGTTTGTATTTCTTTGGTGTTGGTTGTGATCTCTCCTCTTTCATTCATGATTTTGTTGATTTGGGTCATTTCTCTTTTCTTTTTGATAAGTCTGGCCAGGGGTTTATCAATCTCGTTAATTCTTTCAAAGAACCAGCTCCTAGTTTCGTTGATCTGTTCTACTGTTCTTTTGGTTTCTAGTTCATTGATTTCTGCTCTGATCTTTATGATTTCTCTTCTCCTGCTGGCTTTAGGCTTTATTTGCTGTTCTTTCTCCAGCTCCTTTAGGTGTAGGGTTAGGTTGTGTATTTGAGACCTTTCTTGTTTCTTGAGAAAGGCTTGTATTGCTATATACTTTCCTCTCAGGACTGCCTTTGCTGTATCCCAAAGATTTTGAACAGTTGTGTTTTCATTTTCATTGGTTTCCGTGAATTTTTTTAATTCTTCTTTAATTTCCTGGTTGACCCCTTCATTCTTTAGTAGGATGCTCTTTAGCCTCCATGTATTTGAGTTCTTTCCGACTTTCCTCTTGTGATTGTGTTCTAGTTTCAAAGCATTGTGGTCTGAAAATATGCAGGGAATAATCCCAATCTTTTGGTACCGGTTGAGACCTGATTTGTGACCTAGGATGTGATCTATTCTGGAGAATGTTCCATGAGCACTAGAGAAGAATGTGTATTCCGTTGCTTTGGGATGGAATGTTCTGAATATGTCTGTGAAGTCCATTTGGTCCAGTGTGTCATTTAAAGTCTTTATTTCCTTGTTGATCTTTTGCTTAGATGATCTGTCCATTTCAGTCAGGGGGGTGATAAAGTCCCCCACTATTATTGTATTGTTGCCAATGTGTTTCTTCGCTTTTGTTATTAATTGCCTTATATAATCGGCTGCTCCCATGTTAGGGGCATAGATATTTACAATTGTTAGATCTTCTTGTTGGATAGACCCTTTAAGTAGGATATAGTGTCCTTCCTCATCTCTTATTACCGTCTTTGATTTAAAATCTAATTTGTCTGCTATAAGGATTGCCACCCCAGCTTTCTTTTGGTGTCCATTAGCATGGTACATGGTTTTCCACCCCAACTTTCAATCTGGGGGTGTCTTTGGGTCTAAAATGAGTCTCTTGCAGACAGCATATCGATGGGTCTTGTTTTTTAATCCAATCTGATAGCCTGTGTCTTTTGATTGGGGCATTTAGCCCATTTACATTCAGGGTAACTATTAAAAGGTATGAATTTAGTGCCATTGTATTGCCTGTAAGGTGACTGTTACTGTATATTGTCTGTGTTCCTTTCTGATCTATGCTGCTTTTAGGCTCTCTCTTTGCTTAGAGGACCCCTTTCAATATTTCTTGGAGGGCTGGTTTCGTGTTTGCAAATTCCTTTAGTTTTTGTTTGTTCTGGAAGCTTTTTATCTCTCCTTCTATTTTCAATGACAGCCAAGCTGGATATAGTATTCTTGGCTGCATATTTTTCTCGTTTAGTGCTCTGAAGATATCTTGCCAGTCCTTTCTGGCCTGCCAGGTCTCTGTGGATAGGTCTGTTGCCAATCTAATATTTCTTTTTTTTTTTTTTAAGATTTTATTTATTTATTTGAGAGAGAGAGAGAGAGAATGAGAGAGAGAGAGCACGAGAGGGTAGAGGGTCAGAGGGAGAAGCAGACTCCCCGCCGAGCAGGGAGCACGATGCGGGACTCGATCCCGGGACCCCAGGATCATGACCTGAGCCGAAGGCAGTCACTTAACCAACTGAGCCACCCAGGCGCCCGCCAATCTAATATTTCTACCATTGTAGGTTACATATCTCTTCTCCCGACCTGCTTTCAGGATTTTCTCTTTGTCTCTGAGACTCATAAGTTTTACTATTAGATGTCGGGGTGTTGACCTATTATTATTGATTTTGAGAGGGGTTCTCTGTGCCTCCTGGATTTTGATGCCTGCTTCCTTCCTCACATTAGGGAAGTGCTCTGCTATTATTTGCTCCAATATACCTTCTGCCCCTCTCTCTCTTTCTTCTTCTTCTGGGATCCCAATTATTCTAATGTTGTTTCATCTTATTGTATCACTTATCTCTCGAATTCTGGCCTCGTGATCCTGTAGTTGTTTCTCTCTCTTTTTCTCAGCCTCTTTATTTTCCATCATTTGGTCTTCTATATCACTGATTCTCTTTTCTGCCTCATTTATCCCAGCAGTTAGTGCCCCCATTTTTGATTGCACCTCATCAATAGCCTTTCTCATTTCGACTTGGTTAGATTTTAGTTCTTTTATTTCTCCAGAAAGAGTTTCTCTAATAACTTCCACGCTTTTTTCAAGCCCAGCTAGTATCTTTAAAGTCATGATTCTGAACTCTAGGTCTGACATCGTACTAATGTCCGTATTGAGTAGGTCCCTGGCTGACGGTACTACCTCTTGTTCTTTTTGCTGAGGTGATTTTTTTCGTCTTGTCATTTTGTCCAGAGGAGACTAGATGAATGAGAGAACAAAATGCTAACAGGTTAACAACGTCCCCAGCAAATATACTCTAAACAAATCAGAAAAGACCTGAAACCAGGGGAAAAGAAAGGGAAAGAAAGAAAAAAGAAAGAGAAAAAAAAAAGAAAAAAAGATAAAAACAAAAACAGAACAATACAAAAAAAGCAGAATATGATCAAATATGATCAGGCTAGTTCATAGATCAGTGCCACACACTAGATTTTGGGCATATTTTGGTCTGTTAGAAAAAAGTGCCCCCTAAAATTTTAAAGGAAGAAAGACATATTTATGTACAAAATGAGGGTTGATACAATGAAGGGATGGAAGATGACTGTAAAGATGAAAATTATAAAAGATTTTATAAAAGGAATTGATAAGTTGTTTGAAAAAAGAAAGAAGAAGATTTAAAAAAAAAAGAAAAGAAAAAAGGGAGAGAATGTGATCAGGCAGGAGACTAGAACAAAGCCATACACTAGTGATTTAGGGTATATTTTGATCTGTTAGAAGAAACTGTATCTCAAAATTTTAAAGAGAGAACAACTTATATATATATATATGCCAAAAATAAGGATAACTACTATGAAGGGATAAAATATGACTCTAAAAATGAAAAATAAAAAATGTTTTTTTTTTTTAAAAAAGGGATTGATAAGATGTTGGTTGAAAAAGGGAAAAAGAAAAATTTAAAAAAAAGCTAAAAAAAATTAACTTTGATGAACTAATGAATCATGGTAAAAAAAAAAAGCCATGAATTCTATGTGCAGTATTTCCCCTAGCGCTGGAGTTCTCCCGTTCTCCTTGATCGGTAAACTTGGTCTTGGCTTGCTGGCTGTTCCTGCTGATCTTCTGGGGGAGGGGCCTGTTGCCGTGGTTTCCAGATGTCTTTGCCGGAGGCTGAATTGCCCTGCCCTTGTCAGTCCGGGCTAAGCAAGGTGCTCGGGTTTGCTCTCAGGAGCTTTTGTTCCCTGCAAGCTCTCGGTACAGCTTTGGAGGACCAGGGTGAAAATGGTGGCCTCCCAATCTCCACCCGGAGGAGCTGAGAACTCGGGGCCCCGCTCCTCAGTGCGCCCCCAGAGAAAAGTAGTCACTCCTGTCTCCCTGGTCTCCGGCCGCACTCCGTGCTCACCGGGCCTGTGACCAAGCGTTTGTATCTCTGGAACCCGACCCCGTGCGGAGTCTCCAAACCCAGCAGATCCCTGCGGTGTGTTCCCGTGCCGCTCCTCCCGGGGGAGAAAGGGGAGTCTCCCCGGCTCTGCCGCTTGCTGGGTCCCTGCTGGAGGAGCAGTGGCCCGACTGGGCCGCAGATCACAGTTTATGGCAACCCCGAGCTGAGAGCCCGCACCTCGGCTCTGTCTCTGCAGCCGGCTTCCCCGCTCCGATACTTGGGAGCTCTGCCACATTCAGGCACCCCCGGCCTTTCTGTGACCCCAAGGGTCCTGAGACCACACTGTCCCGGGAGGATTCCACCCCACGCTTAGCCACTGCAGCGACGCCCCTCAGCAGAGCCAACTTCTAAAAGTTCCGATTTTGTGCTCTGCGGCTCTATCACTTGCCAGAAGCGACGGAAGGAGGCCCCCTCCCCCGCCGTCTATCCTCCCGAATATCACCTCGGATTCACTTCTCCGCACATCCTACCTTCCAGTAAGTGGTCGCTTCTCTGTTCAGAGAGTTGTTGCTACTCTCCTCTTCGATCTCCTGTTCAGTTCGTAAGTGTTCAGAATGGTTTGATCCCTATTCAGCTGAATTCCTGCGACCAGACGAAATCTAGGTCTCCTACTCCTCTGCCATCTTGCTCTGCCCCCCTACTTTTTTTTTTTAACCTGACTTTAGAGGTAGCAATTCTATCTTCTCTCCAAAGTATAAAAAGCTGTCATCATTACATCAGAACCAACTGAAATTCAGAACATGGACCCATAATTAAAAGGTAACATGGCAGCATTCCTCATCTGTGTTTTTTAAAATGTAAACACAGTAGCCAAAACAAGTTACCCTTCATAAACTCTTTTTTTTTAAAGATTTTATTTACTTATTTGACAGCACAAGCCAGGGGAGGGGCAGAGGGAGAGGGAGAAGCAGATGCCCCACCGGCCAGGGAGCCCAATGCGGGGCTCGATCCCAGGACCCTGGGATCATGTGCTGTCCCAAAGGCAGACGCTTAACTGACTGAGCCACCCAGGCACCCCTCCCCCTCATAAACTCTTTTTTTTTTTTTTTAAAGATTTTATTTGTTTATTCATGAGAGACGGAGAGAGAGAGAGAGAAGCAGAGGGAGAAGCAGGCTCCCCGCCGAGCGGGGAGCCCGACGCGGGACTCGATCCCAGGACCCCGGGATCATGACCTGAGCTGAAGGCAGATGCTTAACCATCTGAGCCACCCAGGCGCCCCCTCATAAACTCTTAATGAAGTAAACTTCTTAGCTTACCATTTTGAAAACATAGTGGGCTGGTTTTTAAACAGTACTGAATATGCCACTTGCTCTGTTCAAGAGTATCACACATACTGTGTATAATTATGTTATTAGATTAGATTTTTGAAAAGACTTAAAAGCTTTGCAATAAAAAAAATTTTTAAACAAAATTTTTATGCCAGTACATTTGAAAACTTAGATGAAATGAATAAATTCCTAGAAAAATATGCACCAAGGGCGCCTGGGTGGCTCAGTTGGTTAAGCGACTGCCTTCAGCTTAGGTCATGATCCTGGAGTCCAGGGATCGAGTCCTGCATTGGGCTCCCTGCTCAGCAGTGAGTCTGCTTCTCCCTCGGACTCTCCCCCCTCTCATGCTCTCTCTCTCTCTCTCTCTCTCTCTCTCTATCTCATTCTCTCTCTCAAATAAATAAAATCTTAAAAAAAAAAAAAAACAGAAAAAAAAATGCACCAAAATGCTGCTTTGGAAATAGAAACCCTGAGTAGTCCTGTAATTATAAATGCAGTTCTTATAAAGTTAATTAAATTAACATACTCGTATAAAAAAAAAACCCCACCAGATCCAAACTTTTAAGAACAGATCTTCCAATAATGAACAAATTCTTTCAAAGATTAAGAATAGAAGGCATATTCACAATCCATTCTAATGAGATTACTTTGCTATCCAAAAGCATATAAGGAACAATAAGAGAAAGGAAAATGACAGACTCATTTCACTCTTGATCTAGATGTAAAAATCCTAAACCAGTATTGGCAAACTGAATCTAATAGTGTTTGAAAAAAGATAATATACCATGACCCAAGTTTGGTTTATCTCATGAATGTAAGGATAGTTTAATATTAGAAAGTCAATACATGTCATTATGTTAACAGATTAAGAGGAATAAACCATATAATCAGTAGGTTTAGAAATGCAATAGATAGAATTTAATAAAATCTAATTTACAATAAAAACTATTAGTAAGCTAGTAATAAGGAATTTTCTCAACTTGATAAGATCTATAAAAATATTTGAAGCAGCCTTTATCCTAATTGAGGACATGTTCTAAGCATTCTTTAAAATTGGGAACAAGACAAAGATCTCTACCGTTGCCCCTTGTATTCATCATTGTTTTGGAGGTTTTAGCCAGCACTATAAAATGAGAAAAAAAAATTGAAACTGTAAAGATTGAAGGGAAAAGATAAATGTCATTTTTTTTGCAAATGATATCATTGTCCATAGAGAATATCAAAAATAACTTGCAATAAACTACTAGAAATGATAGTTTTGAGAGTTCAACAAAGTAGTTGGATATGACTTCAATAAACAGAAATCCATTGCATTTTTCTACATCATGAACAAGCAATTAGAAAACACAACTTAAAACAGAGACCCCATTTACAAGAGCAATAAAAATGAATCTTATTAACAATGAATAAGGCCTGTGGGAGGAATATAATGAAACTTTATCGAAGAGCGTTAAAGACCTAACTAAAGAGAAATATATTCCATGTTCCCAGACAGGAAAATGGGAGATGTATAAAAAGAGTTTTACAATCAAAAACTGATGATGTAATGTATGGTGATTAACATAACAATAAAAAATTTAAAGAAAAAAATAAAAACCTTAGGTACATTGAAAAAAAAAGGTTTTACAGAAAATTAGTCAGATAAGGCTAATGAACATATGACTAGATGTCAGCCTCATTTGTATTCGGAGAAATGCAACCCTAGACCACATGAGATCTGTATTACATCCATTCAATTGACAAAATTTAAGAAATCCAAAAATACCAAGTGTTGGAGAACATGTAGGTCAAGAGAATGTCTTTTTTTCTTCCTTTGGGTGTGAAATTAGTTCAACCACTTTGGAGAGCAATTTTATGTTCTTTTATAAAGTTGAACATCCAAATTCCTGTGGCCTAGCACTTCATTCCCACGTATGGGAAGTTTAGCATACGTGTATCTGGAGGCTTGTATAAGAATGCTCATAGCAACACTGCTTGTCATAGCAAAAATTGAAATAGCCCATATGCTCATTGATAAGAGAAAGTACAAACTACGTTATAATAGCGTATCATACAGTAGTGAAAATGAGTGAAATATATCTCCATGCAGCAGTAGGGATGCATCTTAATAAAACTAAATATAATTTTAGTATCAAACCAAAGGGGAAAAGGAAGAGGAAGTGGACAATTCAGCATAGTGGTCATCTCCGAGAGGGGCACATTGGATGCACCTGGAGGGGCATGCAGAGGTAGACGTTAGTTACTGCTCACATTCTTCTTGGGCTGGAGGCAGGGGCCATTTCAAGAGTGTTCATTAGATTTTTAAAAATAAGCATACGTAGGCCGTGTATGGGCAAATGGTGTATCTGTGTCCATTAAAAATGTTTTAAATCTGAAAATTACTGATTTCTTTGAAAATAGTTATTTACCAAGCTTCAAATGAGCTTGTATCAGAATCCCCTGGAGGGTTTGTTAAAACACCTCTTACTGGCCTCCACCCTCAGAACTTCTGGTGGAGTAGGTCTGGGGTGGGACCTGAGAATTTGCATTTTAAACAAGCTCCCGTGTGATGCCGATATTGCTGGTCTGAGAAGTGCACTTGAAGATCCCCAGCTTTAAGCTAGCCGGTCTTCTCTGTTGTACCTTGCTGGGGATCCTTTCCTAATCTGATGCCATTCCATGTGTCCTTTTTAGGGGTTTGGTGGTTATCTTTTTTGTGCTTTTTATATTTGTTCAAGTTTTCCTTAGTGGGCGTATGTCTTTTCTATTTGAGGGAAACAAGTGCACTTTTGTTTAAAATATAATTAAATAAAATTGTAATTATCAACACTAAAAAGCACTCCTTTAAAATAAACACAAATCAGTTAATCAACCTGGTGATGCTGACATTGTGATTGTAGTTTAGTGCCTCAAAATGGACTGGCTGACTATAAGAAATCAAGTTTTTGGTTTATCTTATGCTATTTTGTCGTTCCATATGTGGATAACTGATTAATTGATAATCATCCTAAATCACAAGCTGATAAACTTTGTCAAGGATAAGTCAGTGTATTTCTTAAGAAGGAATTCTGTGTATTCTTTACCTGTAAATATTGACAGATTGATTGTTCATTGGAATTTGTTTTATGATTATAGAATCATGGAGTTTTTAAAAAGTGATTCACAGAATTTTAATATCCAGACTGGACTTTAGAGATTATCTACTAACTGTTCTTTTATGGAAGAGGAGCTTAGGACCCAGGGAGGCTCCGTAACTTGTCCAAGATCATTTGGTCATTGGTTGAACTGAGATTAGTCCTCTAAATTCCATTGTTTTCCCCATGCTGCAATTCATTGAGTAATTACTACTTTTATCACCTAGCCAGTTAAAGTGTATGTGTGTTTCATTTCTTAGAGATTCACTCCCATAGTGAAGAACATTTTTCACTGGTAAGGTGATATAGATCTTTCAGGATTGGTTTTGATTAAAGCTATCATTGCGGTTCTCTCTACTAAGAGAATTGTGATGGATTTCCTGCTTATTTCTCAGTAACTGTTTTCTATAACACCCGAACCATATTTTATGATTGTAGACAAATGAATAAGAGCGAAAACCGAACTAGTGAATAATTCATGTCAAGGTCTGCAAACTGCTGACAGCATCACCAAAATGTAAAAATATGTTGTGGGGCTTTTCCCTCACTGTAAAGTTATGCTTATGTGCCTTTGGGTTCCTTCACTCAGTTTCTGAGGATCTAAAATTCCACCATAAAAGATTTATTCACAGAAATGTAAAACTTTAGAGCTGGAATGCAGTATGATGATTTTGAGTTCTTTGTCTCCTTCTTCTGATAGCCGCATTTTGAAAATTAAAACGTACCTAAGAGGGTTAACCCAGTAAGCTAATTCATTGTAATAGCTTAGTGACTTATCAGATTCTATTTCTTCTATTGGAAAGTCCCACGACCTATATGAAAGAATGCAAAAGAATAACGTTCAGAGGAAGGACAAGTAACATTTCATGCAGGTTCTTAAAATAAGAAAATGCGAGATGAGGGAGATAAAGGTATTCCCAAAAGCGAGCTGCAAACTCAGGGCTCTGTATGGCCCAGTCCTGCATATTGACCATTATCACTACTCATGGTCACAGATGATGTGACCTTGGGAGTATGGAGGCAGGCTGTGGCTGGGGGGTGGGGGGGTGGGAGGGAGGTGTTGGGCCACTGTAAAAAGTACTCTTCACTCAAGAACCCGATTAATTTATAATCATTGAAATCCCTCAAAATTTAAGGAGGAGTGAAGAGTTGGGAAATAAACAGTTTTTCTGAAATGAACTTATATCTCAGCCGAGATGTGCAGTCCGTTCCTCAAGCCTTTGCCCCCAGTGCTGTGAGAGACTGCAGAGGTAGCTGCAGAAGCCAGGACTACCATTGCAGTGAGCCCTCTGTATTTCCTCTTCCTTTGGGCTCTTGCGAGGCTGATTTCATGAAACCTGACTTGCCGTATTAGTCAAAGCAGGAGAGTGAGCCAGATGTACCGAGAGAACTGGGGTTAGCCTTGGATGTCTTGGAAAATTACTGCATACACAATAAACAAGCTTGCCTTTTCACTTCCCACTAGCTCTTGATAGTTTCAGGATTCCTATTTCCTCGTTTTCTGATCCTTGCTCCCTTCCCATGCAAGGGCTTCCTGACTCAGGGCCCACAAGCATTTGTTTTACTCTTCCCTGTAGAGTATCTTCATTTCGGTTGGAGCAGACCTATCAGGACACTAATGCCCCAACATAGGACTTAAAGATTATTGCATCCTCTGCTAACTTGAGACAGACGGCCATTTGAAGTTTTCCTTGCCTAATTTTTCTTGCCAAAGATTGCCACTCCAAGGACATTTCATTTCATCTATAGCTCTGTGAAAATTTAATCTCCGTTTCCCACATTTCACATCCCTTGTTACAATCCGTATCTGCAAAGATCTTGTCTTCATTCTCGTTCGAGAATGATTATTTAAACAGCCCAGGGGAAACAGAAGCAGAAAGAGTGTGGCGTTTGTGAACCTAAATGTTTCTTTGTAAAGCTCTTCTGGCAGGAAGCTTTATGAAAGTACATTCGAAAATGCATATTTGATGACCAGTGAAACTATGCTTCAGCCCAAGGGTCACATCTGGAACCAATGAAGAAAAATTAGGAATGTCTGGTTCATTTGGCAACATTTTCTCCTCATTGCTTCTAGTTTCCTAATTTACCTCTTTCTCTGGCCTACGTCTTTTCGGAATGGATGCTGGCCTTCAATCTTCCATTTTGTGCTGTTGGCCGACAGGTAGAGGTTGTGATTCCTTGACCTCACGTGCTTGTAATGTGTTAATGATAACTGCCTTATAATTGCGAGGAACTTTATGGCTTGTGAACCTCATTCCGAAGATTTTTTCCATGATCAGACTTTCAGTTTTCATGACAACCTGTTGTTTGTTATTCCCACTTTACCAGTGAAAAATCTGAACAGAGAGAAGTTAAGTCACATAATGAGTAACTCGTGGAGTTAGGAGAACTACAAAGAATTATGAGGCAAAATACCTATTTTTTGTGATCCTTAATGATCCCTTCCATCCCCTTTTAAAAATTCTTTGATTCTATGATTAATGGAAGGAGATAGGCGGGGGGTTGGAAGTTGACCAGAAAAGGCTCCGGGGAAGAAATGGTCTGTCCAGAGTAAGTATCAAGAATTGAAGTTGCTGTGACAAATTTACAATTACAGCATGGCAAGTTGCTTCCAAATTGGCTCCAGCATAATGAAGCCCTAGTCATAGGAAACAAAGTGTTCTGCAGAACCTTTAAAATGCTTGCTAAACTGATAGGTGAAGAATGGCATCTTGATTTGCATTCTCCTGATTAAGGGTGAAGCAGAGTCTTTAAATATGTTTATTAGCTACTTGGATTTGCTCTTTTGGGAATTTTCTCCCTATGTTCTTTCTCGTTTTCTATTGGGTGGTTTGGTCTTTATTCTTTCTTTCTATTAAGTTATTGTCATTCTTTATGTATTCTAGATAGTAATCCTTCATCTACTATTTGTTGCAAATACGTTCTCCCAGCCTATCATTTGTACGTACTTAAGTAATTAAGAGCGACAGAAATAAGAATATGAGGCTATTTTTCAAAAAAGAAATAATTAAGTTGATTTAATGTAAATGTTAAAGAAAGAAAAGAAGTGGAATTTGAAATTGAGTCCTGAGGAATAGGCAGGGTTTAGGAAGGGTAGGAAAGCAACATGAAAACAAGACACACTGCTAAGTAAGAAAGTTCTTGGTATGTTCCAGAACTGGCGAGAAGACTGACCTGGTAGAATTAGGGAATTCTCACTGGGTTATAATGGAGATGAAACAGGAGAGATAGGCTTTGCTTAAAGTCAGGGGCTTCAGATGCCAGAGTGAGAAATTTGGAATTTGTCCTGTGAGAATTTTTTGATTGAAACATGATATTCAATCAATATTTTGAAAAAAATTAACCTGACTACAGTGTGTCAGGTGATTTAGGCAGGAAGAAATGGTTGTTAGAGGTACCCATCAGTGCTAAAGCTGAATTAAGTTGGCAGTGGAGTGAACGGAAAGGAAGGGAATAATTAAAGAGATGTTTAAAGCAAAAAATGCCAACTCTTGCTGATTGATTGGATGCCCTGAAGATTACAAGTGGCTGAGAGAACCATGATGTCTTCAAGCAATACTTGGGAGGGAAAACTGAACTGTGGTGGGCAAATGATATTAAATCCCAAAAATTTGCCAAAGAAATTGAGACCAGAGAGAGGAGAATAGAATTGGTGATGTTGGGATTGCAGTTTTAGGTGACTGTAAGGATGGAACACAGAAGAAATTTAAATTTTAAAATGACTAGAAACTCAACATGAGGAAATGAAGATGGAGTTTAGGCCTCATTTATTTTAAAGGGAGAAGAGAAACCAATATAGACAAAAAAGGCTGTTCCTCTCTATATCAGGGTATTGGTTCTTTACCACCTATCTGCCACAGGTGACATCTCCCTGGCTGTTCCCCTGGTTCTGAGGGTAATAAAGCTTGGTGCATGTTGCTTGCACAGGTGACCCTGTATTGGGAGGTCTCACCTGTGGGAAAGTTTGTGAGTTTCTTGTGAAGACCCTTAAGGAACCAAGGAAAAACACTGCCAAGGAGGCAGCTTCCAAAGCACCCTGAAATGTTTTTCCTCACTGATTAAATGAGTCACATATGAATGCAAAGTGAACTGAGCATACTCAAAAGCTATGTCTTTAAAAAAATTTAAGCAGTGCCAGTATTAACTTCTATAATGAAAAAAATATATTTCAAGATTTAGTGTCCATCCTGTATCGGGCATGTATTAGTGCTTTATTAATGCCGTTGTCTGATTTTTCTAGTGATCTGACACTATTTTTTTCTTCAAAAAAATTTTTTTTGTTAAAGATTTTATTTATTAGAGAGAGAGAGAGTGTGTGTGCATAAGCAGGGGGTGGAGGGAGAGGGATAAGCAGACTCGGTGCTGAGTGTGGAGCCTGAAGTGGGGCTCAGTATCGTAATTCTGAGATCATGATCTGAGCGGAAATCAAGAGCCGGATGCTTAACCGACTGAGCCACCTGGGCGCCCCTCTTCAAAATGTTTCTCATATCATTTTCCTTAAACATAGTCATGGTGCATAGGCAACAAGATAGAGGAGATCCGTGGGCTAGAGCTGTGTAGTGGCCTAACATACCTGAGTCTGGCCAAGAACAAGATCACGTCAATTAACGGCTTAGGCATGCTGCCAATCAAAATCCTTTGTCTGGTGAGTCTAACCAAAAGTTACTCTTTTTTTTTTTTTTTTCATTTTTTAAGATTTGATTATTTGACAGAAAGAGAGAGAGCAAAAGCATAAGCAGGGGGAGCAGCAGGCAGTGGGAGAGGGAGAAGCAGACTCCCCACTGAGCAGGGAGCCTGATGTGGGGCTCGATCCCTGGACCCTGGGATCATGACCTGAGCCAAAGGCAGATGCTTAATTACTGAGCCACCCAAATGCCCCTCTTCCTACGATTCTTCCAGAGTCTTTGTCTAATTTATCCTGCTGCCCCAAAGTGTGCCTCTGCTGTAAAGGGGCAGAGGAAGGCAACCCTGAGAAAGAAAGGAATACTTTTAACAACTATGAAAAATACATTTCATAATGTCTCACTGATGAAATAACATTTAAGCATAATATTTACTGCTGTTTACCCTTTATTGTTCTCAAGTGAACCATAAGATGTTCTCTGGGCCTGAACTTTGGCAGCCCTTTTATATTAATATATGCTAGTTTCCCATTCTAGAAAACCAGAATTGATGCTGAGAATAAAGGAACAATTCCAATCAGAAACTTGAAGTTTTTAAATTTTTTTCCCATAGAGAGAACTTTTCTTAAGCTCTATGATGTGTGCTGTGACTATGAATAAACATGCAGATAATTTATTAAAAAGTCAGCAGAATTATAATAGTTCCAAAGATATATACAGTGTTTTTGAAATAACAGTATAGCTCACTAATTTAAAAGTTGATAATACAGTTTGTAGATTATTCAGGATTCTTCTTCCATTCCTCCTCTCTCCTATGTCTTACCCTTGGATGGCTTTGCTATTTTTTATTATATCTGTCACAAGGTGGGCAGGGAGGATTTTAAGCCATGAGGCTGGTAGCTTATTAATTTCTTATGTGAACCATCCAATAGGAGAGTGTTGAACTGCTTTTTGAAATGACATCTTGGGGTTATCTGCAGATTTTTGACATAATATACTATTCCTGCCTTATTTAACTACAGATAGTGGAAGGTTGGCTAGTGTTAATTTTTCTTTCCCTGAGCTTAGAGCTTGAAGTGGTTTTTCAAGAGACTCCCCTCCTTACAGCAAGTTAGGTGAGGGCAAAGTACTGGTTCCAGTACCAAGGACAGACCGTGGGCGTGGAGAGGTCTAATAATGTCCTTAAGATTTCATGTTTTCTGCGCACCGGGGCATGTTAGCAAAGCGTAAAAGAAAATGAATTTGTAAAGTTGGTGGACAAATTTAAAAATTATCAAAGAAAGTCACATTCAAAAAATTATGATAATTTAAAGGAGTGCTGGCAATATCTACTACTCAGTTGGTACCTTGTTAGAACCTTATCCTTTTCTTTACATCTCTTTGTATTGGTGCTCTCTTTAACTTTAAGTGGAGCATGGTATGTGGAAAGAGATGGGGGGTGTGCTTAGAGGGAGGAGAACTGAATTCATGATTAAGAAGATTAACACATAGCACTTTAAACAAGAGTTTGTTTCGATAACTAAACAATCCATGTTGACAGTTCCACCTCAAGCAGCTTTTAGAAAAAGCATAAAGGTCTTATTTTTTCTACAAATAAATTAGGGAGATTATTCCCAGTCCCTGCCCCCATCACCCAAGATGAATCAAAAAATACGGACCATGCCATCATTCATTTCCCCTTAAAGTTTTTGAGAATAGTAACGGTTTCTTTCACAAATGTTAATGAAATATAGAAGATAAAATGATACACATTTGCTTCAATAGTTAATGCTTTTATGTTTTAGTTTGTGGAATTAGAAAACCACCTGCTTTACTACTGAAATAATTCATTTTACATTTTTTTAGAGAAAAGAGAATAATTCGCTATACAAACCAGTTAATTCTCTACCATCAGCTTTTACAATAAATGTAAGGAGGTAATGTGGTTTACTCATGGGCTATTCTGTCAACCACTTCTTTGAACAAGTAAGGACAATGCATTCCACACTGTAAAATTCATTTTGTCTTAGTAAGAGCCATTTATTTCTTCCTTTCCAAATTGGGGAGATGAAGAATATTTCTCATTTCATCTCTTTAAGAAAATAGCTTCTCTCTAAAGGCCCCCTTTTCCCTGTTGATCACAATTTTACAAAAAGGAAAGCAGAACCGTTCTTGCTGAAACTGGATGTCCACTTTGAGGGGCAATGTATCCGTGTTTCAGCATTGGATAAAGGGTTTGACTAGATGACTTTCAACTCAGAAATTATGTGATTCTGAATATTTCACTGCTCTGCTTTCCTTTATGACCATAGGCTAGCTAATTAAACGTTTCTATGCCTCACTCTACTCTTAGGCATCTACCACTTTGAAAGCCATCAGAGATGCTGTAAAGATTTATTACAGTCTATCTTCCATAGTTCTAGCACTTCAGAGTCCTTTGGGAAGAAATGTATTGTATATAAATTTTATATGTGGGCATATTTTAAATAGGATATTGAGGTCTTATTTCAATAAGTTAAATTAGTAGGGCTATTATGTTAACTTTAGTGCAGTTTTTTCTTTTACTTTTCTATTACACTTTTTAGAACATTTTTGAACTCTGAATAGTAGGAAATTTGACTTCGGCAAATGGGGGTTATGAGTATTTTTCCCTTCTGATTATGGAATTGTTCAAACATATATTTTTAAAAAGGGAATAGTTTAATGAGCCCCCATGTATTATCACCCAGCTTTGCAGATTATCAACATTCTATTAATGTATTTTTAAAGGCCACAGAATTAAACTAATGACTGCAAATCTTGCTCATTATTGAAGTGAAATCCTATGAAAGATAGGATGAAAATGAGCTCTTGCTATTAAAATGTACCAGGAAACATATATCAGGAAAAATATTGTAGATGGAGAGCATGCTATAATTTAATTTTTCAGTTAAGTGCTTATTAAAAGTAGTAAAAGTTTAAAGATGGGCATTTTATGTCATTAATTGAAACCTCAAAATTGTCTTTATGACTCCCAACTTAAACTAAAAGTGTAATTTTACTGTGGCATGTTCTTACACTTCAAGGCTAAGAAACCCAAGGAATTATATGTTGGAAAATGCACAAGAAAATGCAGATTATTGTTGCCACTATAATTTGTTATTATGCGTCCATGGGGGTTGGGAAAGAGGATCTCTGAATCTTTGTTTTATGCTTATTGTCTGAGAAGATGCTTATGTGTGAATTATTGAAGAACTCAGTTATCTATTGTTGAATAACAAGCCACCCCAAGTGTGGTGCACAGAGAAGTATTATTCACTAACCATTTTTTTGGCTAGCCGTTCTGTAATCTGAGCTGGGTTCAGCAGGGTGGTTCTTCTGCTACTCTTGCCTCATTCAGCTGGCAGATTGGCTGGGGGCTGCGCTCAGCGGGGATGCTGAAATGGCTGGATTTTTCCTCTCTCTCTTTAGTGTCAGGGCCCCTCTCCGTGTGACCTCTTCTTCTCCATGTGACCTCTCCACAAATCCTCTCCCAACAGAGTAGCTAGAGTCCTTACATGGCAGCTCAGGGCTCCAGGATACAAGAAGGGAAGCTGCCAGGCCTTCTCAATTCTTAGACTTGGAACTGGCACACTTCTGCCATATTCTTTTCTTAAGGCAAGTCGTAGGTCCAGCCTAGATTCAAGAGGAGGGACCTGCTCGAGAGCATAAATAACTCAAGCCATGGATCAGACTACCACAGCCCTTGTGATATGAAGTGATTATATTTAGAATATTCCTGAAAACCAAGTATATGTGGGAATCACACTATACTTGTAATAATCACACGTGGTGTAACATGATGGCGCTGAAAGAATTGCAATTTTAAATATTTTTTCTGAAGATGAACACAGGTATGCTATTATTAGGATTTAGGTAAATAATGTTAAAAGCTTACACTACCTAGCTTCTGTCTGTCCTACTGATTCGAACATTCATCTCGCAAGAACTTTAGTGAACATATGACATTCTGAATCTTCCAGCTGAAAAACTGGGAGTTCTTTCTGGGGCATATGTATATGTGTTTATCAAGGTGATCAGTGGAAATGGGAGGGTGCGGGGCAACAAGAATGGCTTGCTGATTTTAGGAGATTGGGGCAGAATCCAGAATGAAAACTTGGCCTTACACTTTTTCCTACTAGAAGCTTTTAAGACATTGGTTGTATTTTACCAATTGTAGAGCAATAACCAGATTGAGAAGATCACGGGTTTGGAGGACCTAAAAGCCTTGCAGATTGTGGATCTGTCCCATAATCAGATCAGCAGCCTCCAGGGCTTAGAGAACCATGACCTCTTGGAAGTCATCAACCTGGAGGATAATAAGGTAACGTCACACGTCACCTGTCCTGGTTTCAGTGTCTGTGTAAGAGGACATACCAAGTCCCATTACTGGTTTCTCAAGGGCTGTCACTTGAAATGCCAGCTTAGAAACATTATTCTAGAAAATTTCCAGGAGCAGTCATTGCAGAAGGACTGTTTCGTTTGTTTGTAATTAATACAATTCTTAATTTTTGGAAATCTGATTATTCCTAATTACATTGTTTTAAGGGTTTAAATTGCAACCAAGTGGACATGACTTTCTGAAGTAGATGTGTTCATGTAAAATTTTGTGTAGAAAGGTGACCTTGGGAGTGTCTGAAATGTCAGAGCAGGGAAATGGGAGACATGAGAAGAGCCTCAGGCTGGTGTTGCCTGTGCCTATCATTTAAGGAGAAGAGGCACAGGGAGTGAATTCCTATATTCTATTGGTAACAAAAGTGTATGTTCCTAATCTGTAGAAGTTGGGGATTGGACTGACTCAAATTTTCTATATATGGTTTAATACACACTTTGTTTCATAAACTATATAAATTGGTGTCCACTCTTAATTATACTTTATTTTCAATGAAGCACTTGTACTCATAATCATGGTATATCTGACTACTTAAGCAATAATGTCTATAAAACAATTGTATTCTTACTGAGTACTTTATCACATTTTTTGGAAAGACTCATAAGGAAGTTGACTGTTTATTTCTTCTTGAAAATGCAAACTTGGCTGGCCCTGAAAGAGACATTGGTCTTACCTGGGGTGAGATGTGATGCTGTGGAGACATTTCTCTGTTCAGGTGTGATGGTGCTTATCAGTTATGTCTGATGACTCTTTCTCCAGTGAACTTGCATCACCTATTTATCTAAACATCAAGAAAAGGCCATCTTTAGGTCTGGGGAAAAGTAGATTTTTAATCACAGACAAAACTGTTCATCCTTATTTTTACTTGATTTGTATATTGTTTTGTCAGCTCCTAAGTTCATTTAACTTTTGCTCCCTGTGCCACGTGTCTTATGAAGTCAGCACAGTCTCTGTTTCTTTTAGTGTCTTTTCATGAAATTGCCATGAAAATGGTTCTCACGTATATCCAGGGAGTGTTGAAAAGGTATGGAATGCATCCATTGAGTCCCAACTGAATGCATCTCAGAATTCAGGAAAGGGAATAATGGTTAATGGTAATAATAGTAATAATTACAGTCATAAGATCATCTAGAGATATTTGTTGAGTACCCGTGCACAAAGCACTGTTCTAAGCACTTCACATCTATCATCTCATTTGATCCTCATTATAACCCTACTATTGCCATATTTTATAGATGAAGAAACTGGGGCACAGAGAGGTTAAGTGTAACATGCCCAGAGTTCTACGTCTAGCAAATAGCAGAGTCAGGATGCAAATATAGAATGGTTTGCCTCCAGACTCCGTGTTCTCAACACTGAAGGATAATACAGTAATTATCCTTCAGAAAAGCGTATAGTGTAATGCTCTAGAAGAGTGCTTTCTGATAGAAATATAATGCAAGCCATAAATGTGAGCCATATATGCAGTTTTAAGTTTTCTAGTAGGCACAATAAAAAAGTGAAAACAAACAAGGAAAAGTAATTGTAATAATATATTTTATTTAGCCCAGTACATCCAAAATATCATCATGTCAACATGTAATCTATAGAAAAATCATTGATGAGGCACTTTATAACCTCTTGCCCATACTAAGTTTTTGACATCTGGTATGTATTTTATACTTACACACATTTCAGTTCATCCTAGCCCTATTCCAAATGTTAAGTAGCTGCATGTGGCTAGTAACTACCATATTGGATAGTGCTGCTCTAGAAAGTGCTGCTCATGAATAAATATATCGTTCTCTTCCATTTCAAGAGACATTTCAAGTTACATTTGAAAACATTTAAGAAAAAAAAAGAGGGCTATCATTAAGTAAGTAAAGGAGTTTATAGTTTTCAAATGTTCAAGAGACTCCATTAAAGAAAAAGTGGCCATGTGTCCCAAAGCAGGGAATCCTTCGGGAAGAATTGAGTCCATAACAATAACATAATTCCCTGGTTCCCCACTGGGCAGGTTGGGGAGCAACCAACAGTACTTTGAAATGTTCTTTGTGCCTTCCAAAGATTTCCTCAGAGATTTCCCCAGTACTACTGAGAATACCATGTCAGGTATGGAAAATTTGTCATTTAACAGAAACATAACTTAGCTGCTGCTCCTCATATGATTAATTTGATATTTTATCATTTGCACTTTCATCAGTATTATTTACTTGGTTTTAGCTGCTGACACATTGCTGTACCCTCACGTGATCATTTCAACATCTCTTTTAAGTTCCTTTGCAAATGTTTCCCATCAGCTGGTGATTTGGGGGCCCTTATCACTCTCTAGAGTCCTTGTTAGAGTGGATGTCATAAAACTTATCCCCCAAATGTTAACTCTGTTAACTTCAGTCCTTTCTTCTAGAAACATGACATTGGTTGGGGAGTTACTTAGAGAATGCTTTTCCTTCTTTTAGTGTCATTATTTCATAAATCAATCAGCCAATCAATCAGTCAAAGAAAAAGTTTTCACAGGCCGCTTTAGGTGTGGATGCTGGGGCTTGGAGAGCATAGCCTACGAGGAAATGGCAAAATGAGAGTCAACTAAACTGCTCTCCCTAGGAATTCGAAGTTGACAGGCTGCTAGGGGTTGGGAGTAACCCACAGGGGCAGAGGAGGTTTGCAAAGAGGGGCACACGGAATCTGGGGATCAGCTGTGCTGGCGTGACATTCTTGGCTGATGTTCCTTTAAGAATAGAAACTTTCTGGCAGTGTTTTACTCTAAGTTATTCGGGGTGCTGTACCCCTACATCCACTGTAATGAATGATCTGTGATGCACACAGCCTTGGGTTTGGCATTTGAGAAGACATGCGGGTGGGTCTGCTGTGGGTTGAGGTCTTCAGGAGAGGGAGAGGGGGCCGATGCAGGACAGCCAGTATCTGTGGAATGTGTCTAATTCAGCAGATGTGGGATCTTGAAGCCGGGCTAGCCCATACTTGCTTGGCTCTGCCCTTAACAGCCTCTTCCTACCTTTGGAAGGACTAGGGGGGAAAGGCAGCTGGATCCCTCTCATGTGACTCTCAAAAGACCAGGTGATCCCAGCTGACATTTTAGTTACAATTTTTTGTAGTCCGTGATCATGCTATTCATGTTGTTTGTAACATTTCAAGATCTTTCCATGTCAGTTACCAGAGATGTCACCATCTTCTAAAGTAAGTGCATAGTGTTCCTATCATGGGACTGTACTGTGTGACTCATTAAACTCATCACATAATGATGGGTTTTTTTCAGAATTTAGGAATTTTTAAACTTTTACTAAAAATGTTAGCCCAGACATTCTTTATCTAATGTTTGCCAGTCTGATGATCTCTTCAGTGTAAACCTCTTGAGGGTGGGGAAGCTGGTTCATAGCTTATGCACACATAACATATCAGCTTGCCCCTTAGGAAAAACATGCCAGTTTCCACCCTCACCAGCAGTGCGTGCCAGTGCATGCACGTGGCCAGGACTTGGCGGTGAGACATGTTCACCACAGGAAAACATCCCCTGCTTGCATTTGTGTCGGGTCCAAGCACAGGAGCTGTATGCTAGAGGAAAATCAATCCATGGCTCTGACTAAGCAGTGTGAAGCGAGTTGACTTTTCCACCTTCCTGAATCACACAATATTTTAAAAAAATGATCTTTTTATCTTGCAGAGGATCGAAATGCCCCTCTAATGGATCTAGTCATTGTGTTGAAAGAGCAGTGTCTGATAGCATAGCATTGCTATAAGCAGATTAATGCTTATTAATAAGCATATAGAACTAATGCCAGGTTCTTTGCAGTGACTCAGAATTTACCTTTTATATTATGTCTTTGAAAATGGCATCCCTTGAATATGGTGCATGTGTTGTTCCCCTGATTTAACGCTGGGAATAGTTTAATTTTAGCTGCATTTTGTGTTTGGATAACTCAGGAATTATCGGTGACTACCTTTGGAGAGCTTTCACAATGCACACAGAAATGACTTGGGGAGAAACAGAAATGAAGAAGTGCTTTTTAATTTTTTTGCAGAAGTTTAGTATCCACATCTTAAATAAAATTATAATTATGCTAACTACAGGAAATTTAAGTAAAACTGTTTGTCCTTAGTGGGAAATCCAGGCATTCTGCAACCCAAGCTCTCTCCTTGGTCAAATTAAGGAACTGTCAAGCAGCCTTTTTTCCCCTCATTTTTTAAAGTTGTGACACATAACCTACACAGAAAAGAGTATAAAACATAAGCGTGCAGTTTAAACAAAAAATTTTAAGGTGAATGCCCGTGTCAAGAAGTGTGTCGTATCATTTCTGTTTTTATCTTTCCTTAAACTAATTATCTTTTGTTAAAAAAACAAAAGAGCTACACATGCACGTGTGGTAAGAAGTCTTCATCGGTGACAAGCAGCCAGGCTAGCAGAGGCAGCCCTGGGGAGGCAGACTGGGGAGCAGGAGGGCTAGGAAGGCTTAGGGTTGAGGAGAGAGAACCAGGGAGCCCCCACCTGCATTTTTTTTTGTCCTATTTCTCTGATTCTGCATACTAAGTTATTTCTGCCTTAAAATAAATAAAATATTTATTAATAAAAAATAAAATATTTATTAATTAATTAAAATAAATATGGCTGAGATGAGGAATAGTTCAGAGAACTATTTTTTAGCCAGAGAAGAAAAAAAGAAAATGTGGCTATGTGTGTTCACATTTAGTGAAGGAGCATGCAGTAATTCCCTTGTTCTGCATTCGGAAGACTCCTGAGAAGGCTAGATATGCAACAGAGCAGTTTCTAAAATAAGTTGAAGTTAGAGGATCCATACCAGCTCCTCTTATAGTACTTTATATTATTGGTTGTACAGTTAATCTATTGATAATACTTTGTTTCTTTGATTAAACAGATTGCTGAGCTGGGTGAAATAGAATACATTGAAAATCTACCTCTCCTCCGGGTTCTCAATTTTCTAAGAAATCCAATTCAGGTGAGAGAGATTTATGGGCAGAGAGGGGGTGAGGACCTTCTTGGAATTCTTCAAGGAACACTTTTGATAAAGAGCATCAGGGCTGTGCATGCACTGTATTTACCTTCATTCTCGATCTCTAAGGGAGGTTTGGCCATTGAGGAGGTTTAGGCCAAGGAGCAGCTATTCACGCCGTCAGTGAGGGTGGAGCCCGGAGTTCCCTGCCCCGGGTGGTCACGTGTGACTCATCCCCGCTGGTAATAAAGATCACGTGACACAGCTACTGCGACTGGAGCAATGTCCTTTTACGTTAGAGAAGGTGCCATGCTGGAGGTGTGGACAGACTCTGGTTCATGTCGTATAACAGGGGAAAGAAAGTCTAGGATCAGATACCTATAGTAATCTGTCTGGATATAGTTGGGAAATCGATGGTGTTGTAAAAACGATTATAGAAAGAAAGCCTCCATTTCCTATGGATTCTTCGCTTCTGATACTAAAAAATCCACTGTTTTTCAAGCCTCTCTCTTTCCTACCATTGATAGATCCTCTCTCCTGGCTTCTCTCCCTCCCTCTTTTTCCATTTGTCCTTCATTCCACTTTGCTACCTATACCCTTCCCTTCCTTTTCCAGAGACTCTTGAATTTAAATGTATCTCTGAGTACCTTTTTGTGTGTGTGTAGATGAACATGTCTGGACAAGCAAAAAGAAAAAAAAAAGCAAAAATGAAAAACAAGATTAAAAAATAAATCCAATCCTTGGTATGGAAATAGTGGCCAGCAACTTAAAAGCATCTCTGGTAAGAAAGGAGCAGGGCTTACAAAGCAACCATGAGCACCGCCCCCTCTTTTAGAGCCATGGGGAGTGTTTGTGCATGCCCATAAATAACCACAAACCCTATCACACACATTAACTCACTTATATACACAGCACCCCCCAACTCACGCATCACAGGACAAAAAAGATACCTTTGTATATTCATTTCATGTGCACTCTTATCTATGAAATGCATCACCCACTAATACCTTTCTCTTCAAAGATGTCACTTCTTAATACAAAACTTTAATTATATTTCTAAAAGCCAGATAATCCTAACATAGCAGATGGTTGGGAGTAATAAGGAATTTGTTCTATAAATGAATATTATTTATTATTGTAAAATAAATTCACAATGGTACAAATTAATTCAAACAAATACAAAATAAATGACAAACAAGTCATAAATAATGTTCATTATTTGCAATAATGAAACTCTTTGGAGTTAGAAGAAAAAGGATTTGAATCACTGGCCATGGAATCTTAAGTGAAATGCTTCACGACTCTGAGGCTTAGTTAGTTTCTCTTTAGAAATGAAGATGATCATACTTGTCCTGTGTCACAGAGAGATTAACAAGATCACACGTTTGAAGAGCTTTGTAAGCTACAAGGCACAGTCTGCGTGTGAGTTAATATGAGGGGACTGCTAAGCGTGAAACTGCGGACACCTTGAGGGTGTGTGTATGTGGGTAGGGTAGAAGCTGAAACACCTACGTGTGAGAGTAGCATGCTAGTGCTTGGTCATGAAGGCAATTGAATATTCCTCTTGATATTTTAAATAGGAAAAATCTGAATATTGGTTCTTCGTGATTTTTATGCTCCTACGACTAACAGAATTAGATCAGAAGAAAATTAAAGTGGAAGAAAAGGTATGTAATCATATTATTCCATGTGTTTGTGAGTTAATGTGCTCAAGGGCTTTGCTGTCTGCTGTGGGACGGACGTAATCAATAAATGGCACACGTGATAATATGGGAATTAACTACTTATTTAGGGAGTGCTTCCTTACTCTGTGGTTTAACCCCCTGCAAAGCTGAGCATCAGCACGGATGCAGCGAAGATGCTGCTCTCGCACAGTCAACAGGCCGGCAGTGGGGATGGAAGCCGTGCTCCATGGGTCCAGGCAGCAGCGGGATGGCAGTCTATTAACTTGGATGACTATCATAATTGAGGGTGTGTGATTCTCACTGTGTTGCTCTAAACATTCATTTAATAATGAAATTTATTATTATGTCACTCTACATTTACAATCAAAAGGTACTCAAATCACTCTCCTGGTATTTTAAGCCCTTAATTCTGCTCTTTAAAAGTCATGATCCCCGGGGCACCTGGGTGGCTCAGTCATTAAGCGTCTGCCTTCAGCTCAGGTCATGATCCCAGGGTTCTGGGATCGAGCCCCGCATCGGGCTCTCCGCTCACCGGGAAGCCTGCTTCTCCTTCTCCCACTCTCCCGGCTTGTGTTCCTGCTCTCGCTATCTCTCTCTCTCTCTCTGTCAAATAAATAAATAATCTTTTAAAAAATAATAAAAAATAAAATAAAATCATGATCCTCCTGGACACACGGTTCCAGAGTAACCGGACCTGACACACTAGCACGTGCCTCCCCACCACCATGCCGGGGGTGCTACTTTGTCTTGCTTTAGTGACTGGGCACAGCTGAAATCTCCACTAACAAGGGATTTCTTACACTAAATGCCGATTTGAGATGAGCATGAAAGCAGATATAAGTATGTAGAGGGGCAGGTATTCCATTTCATACATGCGTTTTGGAAATCGCTGTTAAAAATAGTTACAGATGTTAGTGCGTTGTTATTCTCAAACTCAGAGGCACTTGCTAGATTTTCTCTTTAATGTTTTGTGAAGGGAATGCAATTCAAAAGCCTTCATTAAGTAAAGATGGGGTTCACGGAGATCATGTGTGTAGAGGGGTGACAAGGACACATGGATAGAGAAGGCTACGTCACGAGGGAAAGATCCCTATCTTTGAACACAGGGAGCTCTGCTGAAAGAGGTGGAGGTTTGGATAGAATTTGAGATCATTGGAATCGCTCCTGGTTGAGATGGCATGAGGAACACATCCTCGTGGTATCAATGACCTGGAATCTAGAACTATGTATTTTATTCCTTCCTCTCATACTCAAGAGTGGGAATGTTTACTATATTAAAAGTAATCTTGGGCTTTAGAGGTTTTGTGTTTGCTTCTTCTCTTCCAAACCCGGGAGCATAAAGAAGTAGGGGACCCAGCGTCTCCAGCTCCATATTTTAAGATAATCATCCTTATTTAGGTTTTAGGAAAGTGAGAGTAGACACAAAGACTGAGCACAAAGGTCCATGAGCATGCATTAAATTATTTTCTGTACCTGGTTGCCTGTTTGGAATGTTTCACTCAAGAAAAATCTAAGACTTGTCTTCTTTTAAGAAATGAAGCGTGTTTTCCTCTTGCATTTCTAATTCTGGCAAAGGTTGCTGCCGTGAATAGATACGACCCTCCCCCAGAAGTGGTCGCAGCCCAAGATCACCTGACCCATGTTGTCAACAGTGTGATGCAGCCGCAGAGGATCTTTGACAGGTATTTGTGAGGGATCCCCAGGGTAGAACTCAGGGTGGCGAGCACAGGACAACCTCATCATCTGCCTAGCACTGTTTTGTCTTTATTTGTCTTTATTTGGCTGTCTCAGTTTTAGCGATTATCATCACATGCTTGAGTGTGGGGTTTATTCATTGGTGGTTTCCCAGGTGTGGAGATGAGTGGATTCATCTTCCCTTTTCCATCCAGCCCCTTGAATGGTGACTAGCCTCTGACATAGGACAGTGAAACACAATGTTTAAAAATGTGTCAGCTTTCCTGCTGTAGGATAGAGCCATAGACCTTTGCCTCATTAACAAAGAATTATGATGATTTCTGTCCACTGTAAATTTTTCATTAGCTGTAAGTAAATGCTCGATAGCCCTGCCAAAGAGCATGAATGCAGCTTATGAGAGAGTCCATAGAAGGAAGCCCAGCTAGCCCAAGGGAAACCTGAAATAGTCTTTATACTGATTGCACTGAGCCCGTGAGTCACCCAGCTTAGTTGAACACATGAACCGAGTCTCTCACCTCTAAGTTCAAAGACAGCTTTACCATAGTTTCTCCATTTCTTTTTAAACAATCTGTTGGAGCAGATGGCCTTTTATGCTATAAGTATATTGCAGAAATTCTATCAATACCCAAAGGCATTTAAAAAATACTTGTAAAATCTCTTCGTTATAAATGGCTTCCCTTCTTTATGTGGTGTTTGCTTCTGTAGTTCACATCTCCCCACAGAGAACACAATGTTTTATTTTGCATCCAGGACATGATTTTTTACATATAATTTAATAATACAGACATTGACAGTTTTATATATTTATGGTCGCCCTCTAGGTGGAATGATTTATCATTTATTTGCATACATCTAGAAAAGCACATTTGATTTAAAAGAAGGGCATTTATAGCCTCATTGTATTTCTTTCCTAGTTTATGAGATTGCTAGTTGTTTCATGCTTTAGGGTACATTTATATAAAAATATGTATCAAAGAAATTTACAGCACTGTCTGAAAAACACGTATTTCATCATCATTTGCGGCTATCGAGTAGACAAGAGCAAAGTGGCCAACCAGCCCCAGATGCTCCAGAATGGAGCAGTGTTCGCTGTGAGAAGCTCACAGAGATAGGGGCAAGCCTACCATTGCCCTTCCCAAGCTGGGCCAGTAGGGAACCCTCACTCTTGACCTTGGCGCTCTTATGCTGCATATTGGGGAACACCCTGCAACTAGGGTGAGGATAAAATTACTAAAATTACATGGCAGAATCTTGACTCTGGCCTGGTAATCATGGATAGCTTTCTTGCTCTCCTGTATGACAAGGTCCTCCAGGTTCATCTTCTACAAGCCCTGTCCAAACTCTGGAATCAACCACTTCTCCAAGAAGCCCTGGTTTGTTTTAGTGAGAAATGGTAGTTCCCAGTCACAATCTGGCTGCTAGAGGTTATCCTTGCTACTGAGTTGGTCATTGTTGTTAGGAGTTTTAGTGGACAGAGCTAGGAATGTATTTCCTTCCTCCCTTCCTTCCGTCCACCCACCCACCCATGTACCCAACCACCCATTGGTCTATTCTGTCTATCGTGTTTATCTATTTATATGTCTCTATCTACATCTATTCAATCTGTTTATATCTAGTCTATATCTAGGTGATCTATATCTATTTATAGGTAGATGATAAAAGATCTCCTGAATTCATGTTGATACTTTCAATTCAATTTCAAGACGATGGTTGAGCTTTTACTTATCCTCCTCTCTATTACATCTGTGTCCTCCCTCCCACATCAAAAACACAGAGGAAGATGGATTTAGAATATCCCATAATTACTTTTTTCAAATCCCTTATTGCAACATAGCAGTATCAGTGCTAATACTACCACCACCATGATTACTGAAAACACTAAAATCCTGTTTCGCCTATACTCTTCTCCACACCCCCCCCATTTTTTATTGTGGTAAAGTATATATAACATAAAATTTGCCATTTTAACCATTTTAGAGTGTACAGTTGAGTGGCATTAATTATATTTACACTGTTGTGGCAACCATCACCACCACCTGTTTCCGAAATTTTTCATCCATCCCCCCCACCCCCAAACAAAAGCTGTAACTAAGCAGTGACTGCTCACTGCCTGCTACTCCCAGTCCCTGGAGACTTCACATATCCTTTCTATCCCTATGAATTTGCCTATTGTATACATTTTATGTGTCAATCACCCACATTAAAAATAGTGTACCATATTTATATTGTCAGAACATGTATCCATCACACACCGTACTTCCTCCTTTGCTGTCATTTGGTCTTAGTTCTGTGGATAAATGCATATTTATGGCTCCCAACCAGCCCTTGTATTGATGTCTCCTGAGTTAATTGGGTGTGTGGAGCTTTTTCTCCAGTAGACTCCTTAGGATGGGCTATGGGATCAGTATCCCATGACCTCTTGCATGTTGATAATATTCTCTGTCTTTTATACTTGAAAGTCATTTTTGTTATATTTGAAATCTGTGGCTCAAACTTTTTTCCTTGACTATATAAAGGATGTTACTCTTTTTTGGGGGGGTGCAAAACATCTATCAAAATCTGATAGACAATTTTCTTTCCCTTATAAGTCATGTGTTCTCTTTTTCTAGCTGAATGGTTTTTTTTTTTTCTTTTAAGTCCAGTCATTTTACTAGACTATATCTTAATATTAGTCATTCTGAGCTAATACTCTCAGGTATGCTGTGTACTATTTCAATGCCTAGTTTTACTTTTTTATTTTAGGAAAGTTTTCTTGAATTACAGTCTTTAATATTTGTTCTGTTCCTTTGCTTTGGTTTTCTCCTTCAGAAAGAAGATCTCCTTTGCCTATATTCAATATTTGTCACTTTCAATTTTTTTCTCTTTAATCATTTAAAAAATTTTACTTTCAGATAATTTTATTTTTTATTTTATTTTTATCTAAATTCAATTAGCCCACATATAGTACATCATTAGTTTTTGGCGTAGTGTTCAATGATTCATAAGTTGCGTATAACTTTGAGATAATTTTAGATTCACATGCAGTTGTAAGAGATAATACGGAGAAATTCTAGATGTTTCCCCCAGTGGTGATACCTTGCCTAACTAAGTAGAATATCAAAACCAGGAAATTGACATTGATACAACCCACCAACCTGATCAGATATGACCAGCTTTGCATGTACTCGTGTATGCATTTAGTTCTATGCAATTTTGTCACATGTATAGATCATATGAGCACCACTACAGAAGACTTTTGTCACAGGAATCCCTGCACTTCCCTTTTAGAGCCATAGCCACCTCTTTCCTCTTCAACTCCCCTAATCCTTGGCAACCAGTAGTCTAGTCTCCATCTCTATCGTGTTGTCATTTCAAGAATATTATACAAATGGCATCATATAGTGTATAACCTTTTAGAATTGGCTTTTTTTTTTTAACTTAGCCTTATTCCCTGGAGATGCATCCAAGTTGTTGGATATATCAACAATTCATTCCTTTTTTTGCTGAGTAGTATTCCTTGTATGGATGCACCAGGTTAGTTTAACTATTCATCTCTTTTTAAAAATTTTATTGTTATGGTAATCACCATACATTACATCATTAGTTTTTGATGTAGTGTTCCATGATTCATTGTTTGCCTATAACACCCAGTGCTCCATGCAGAACGTGCCCTCTTTAATACCCATCACCAGGCTAACCCGTCCCCCCACCCCCCTCCCCTCTAGAACCCTCAGTTTGTTTCTCAGAGTCCGTAGTCTCTCATGGTTCGTCTCCCCCTCCGATTTCCCCCCCTGCATTTTTCCCTTCCTGCTGTGGGGAGGGTTTGTGCTATGGTGAGTGCTGTGAATTGTGTAAGACGGTTGAATCACAGACCTGTACCTCTGAAACAAATAGTACATTATAAGATAACTATTCATCTCTTGAAAGACTTCTGAGCTGATTCTGTTTGGGGGCTATTACAAATCCAGCTATTATGGCTATTGATGTACAGATTTTTGCTCATGTACAGTTTCAGCCTGCTTGCTTTTTCCAGTGGATACCCCTTGACTCTGCTGGGGTTCCCTTGTCCTCAGGCCTGTCACTTGCTGCCCCAAACCGCCCCCCCCCCCCCCCCCCGCCCCGCACGGATTCCAGCACTGGGCAAGCCTTGTGGGTTTATGGTTCATGGAGATACTTTCTCACCTGCTTTTGTTACACATGTTATCCATGGGCTTTTGCTCTTAATTTTTTCTGTTTTTTCTGTGGATGCCACCACCACCTCCATTCTTCATCATAGAATCTATACCTTAGCATGTATTTTTAAAATATGTTTTATTCTGGATTTCTATAGTTGTGGCACGAGTAGAATTCACACACTCCAGCCAGCATGCTTTCACTCCTTAGTCCAGTCTTTCAGGCCCAGAAGCCATGCCTAGATTCCTATATTAGCTTTTAGCTATTAGCTGTTCCTTTGAGCAAGTTAATCAACCTCTCTGTACTTCAGTTTCTTTGTGTATGCAATGGGGATAATGATAGATAATGATAGAAACATCTTCATCCGCTTCCTGTAGTAATTAAATGAGGTAATGCCCGTCAGATTCCTAGAATAGTTCCTGGCATATAGTGATTGCTCAGGTAAATTTTATAATTATTACCATTTTCATTGCATATCTGTGTTCTAATTTAGTGGGTATGGATGTTAAAACTTACCTCTCAGAGAGCATTCTTCCTTCTTCTGTTTTGAAGTTCTTGGGGAAATACTTTATCAACCAAGAACTAATACATCTTTCCGTATTTTTCCTTTTAAAAATGTCATTAAAGTAAATTTACATACATTTGGACTTGACTTGTTATCTACACTTTGAATATTATTTTTGGCCTATCATCATCAACTTGCTCTGGAAAGTAGGACCAGCCTCCTGTCCTGGGCCTGCAGGTAGCATGTGCTCAGTCATGAACTTAGGTGTGACTGTGGTGTAGACCCTGACTTGGGAGTGACTGTGGTGTAGTCCCTGCCCGCTGGGCGTGTATGTGACTAGGACCGGCCGTCACTGCCTGCCCTATGTTCCAGCACTCTCCCCCGCCTGGACGCCCCTTATCCCATGTTGGTGCTAGCTGGTCCTGAAGCCTGTGGGAAACGAGAACTGGCTCACCGCCTCTGCAGAGAGTTCAGCACGTACTTCCGATACGGGTAAGTGTGTTCATGTAAGGCTGTACGTTGTCGGCTGTGGCTGTTAATTGTAAGCAAGCTCAAAAAGGTGCAGATAAGGCTCATCAGCTTCTTTGCTATTTATTACGCTGTGATAGATACCCTGTACTTTATTTATTTGTTGTACTTTATTCCTCCAAATGTTTACCTTCCTTCACTGACAGCTCACATCACTCTCCAAGGGTTGAAGATCCACGTATTTTTAGGGAAGAGTGATGGCATCGCAGCCCCGGCTCATCCTGTGGCCACGGGATGCCACAGCACGGATAGTGCGGTGACAGGGGGCGGGCTTGGTGCTCAGAGGACCCGTGAGCTCCTCTCCCTTCCTCCGCTGGACTCATGCCGACTGCACCTCCACTTCCTCATCTCCATGCGGGGCGTCCTCTTTCGAGGCCTATTTCAGGAGGAAGGAAAGAGAAATGACGGCAAACGTTTTCCCTTTCCTTTCCTTTCCCTCAGGCTAGCATTCAGTGCACTCCCATTTTCTGGAGCAAACGTTTTGCTGTGTGATTCCCTCATGGTCCAGTTAAAATAGAAGAGAATATCAAAAATATGAGGACCATTCAAAAAAAATCTTCAGCTGGACTTACAGACTACTTAAAGGTTTCTGGGAGTCAGAGTTAAGAGTCACCACTGTGGTCTTTTAAACTGGTTTCCTCTTAATTTTTACCTATGGCAAAGCAATTACCTTTAGATTAGTAATGTTTGTCAGTGACCGGAGGAGGGGACTGCAAAGCTATTTCAGACAGCAAGAAAAATAAATGCAAATTATTTTCTAATGCCTTTCCTTCCCTTAAGCTATACATGTTCAAACAATGTAAATACTATTTGAAACAGGTCCATTTACTTAGATATCTAAAATTACATCCCTCATTTGAATAACTCTGGGATCCAAATATATAGAATGATTTATTTACTAATATATTTTAAGCCCCCTGAAGTAACAAAATAAATTAAAACTTAACATTAGAATAAAAAAGTACAGAGTGCCATTTTGCCTGTATAGGGGTGCTGACCCTGTTTTATTTTTTTTATTTTTATTTTTTTTAAAGATTTTA
The DNA here is from genome assembly GCF_009762305.2 of Zalophus californianus. Lineage (NCBI taxonomy): Eukaryota > Metazoa > Chordata > Mammalia > Carnivora > Otariidae > Zalophus > Zalophus californianus. Next base: position 87,610,102 of record NC_045606.1, read on the forward strand.
TTTATTTATTTGAGAGAGAGAATGAGATAGAGAGACAGCATGAGAGGGGAGAGGGTCAGAGGGTCAGAGGGAGAAGCAGACTCCCTGCCGAGCAGGGAGCCCAATGCAGGACCCGATCCCGGGACTCCAGGATCATGACCTGAGCCGAAGGCAGTCGCTTAACCAACTCAGCCACCCAGGCGCCCGCTGACCCTGTTTTAAAAGATAAGTAGAACGCAATGAATGGAAGGTCAAAGTCGGGCAGAGAGGTGTATCCCAACTATATTGCCAGTGTAAACCTAGAACCTTCTAGCAAACCAGAATGCCGGGAACCAAGGCTTTCTCTGATTAGAATTCCTTTTAAGTATGTTGTAAAGGTTGAGAGCCAGGTCCTTCAGATGTGTTTGTGATACACGTTACGGAGGCATGAGGGATCAGATGTGTTCTCAGAGGTGTTTATTAACTCATCACTAAGACTGTGAGTCAGTCTGCCTCTCTTTTCTCACCTGGATGGGCCTTCTTATTATTCATTTTTATTAAATCCCGGTTCCCCCCATTAGAATGCTTATCCATCATGCTTGTGATCGATTTATTTAGTGTATGTCTTCCCTACTCATCTGTAAGCCCAAGGAGGGTATGGACCAATGTCAGCTTTGCCTACTGTTCGGTTCTCGGAGTTCAGCAGATGACCAGGCACTTAATACCTACATGAGAAATACTTGTTAACCAAGTGACAGATTGAGTGAGTGCATGGGATGAAAGAATTAAGGGCATTATAAGCCACATTCCGTGGGAAATTACTGTGACAAGAAACACAGGTGATTTTCCACAACCACCACTGATGGATATCCGGGGACATGAATGGATTCATTCATTTGTTGACCAGTTCTTTCCCTAAATATTTATTGAATTCCTCCCATGTGCTAAGCCCTGAAGATACAGCAAGAAAAAGATTGACAGTGTCCTTGCTTTAATGAGATTTGTAATCTAGTGGGGAACTCAGACCTTTAATTAGTGTCGTGCGTAGTTTGTGTGGAGGCACAAGGCAGCAAAACAGAACCTTAAGACTAGCTTCGTGCTGTACTTCTGAAACAAATAATGCAACATATTTTAAGAAAAAAGAAAAAGAAGAAGATAACAGGAGAGGAAGAAAAGGGGAGTATGTCAGAGGGGGAGACGAACCATGAGAGATGATGGACTCTGAAAAACAAACTGAGGGTTCTAGAGGGGAGGGGGGTAGGGGGATGGGTTAGCCTGGTGATGGGTATTGAGGAGGGCACGTTCTGCATGGAGCACTGGGTGTTATGAACAAACAATGAATCATGGAACACTGCACCAAAAACTAATGATGTAATATATGGTGATTAACATAACAATAAAAAATTAAAAAAAAAAAAAAAAAAAAAAAAAAAAAAAGACTAGCTTCGTGCCCACAGGGTTACTGCTGCTGTTGTCTCTCTCTTCTGGACGGAATTAGTGGGATGTGTGGAAAGACACTCCTAACTGCCTACTCACTCACCCACCTCCCTCGCAGACTCCGAAGCACTGGCCCGCCGCACACTGGCGTCCCCGTGGAGGCAGAGATCAGGGCTTGCTCAGTGGCGCATCATTCTAAAAATTCCATCAAGGCATGGATCAAAGATCATATCATTGGGTTAAAAAAAAGGTATTAGGTAGTAATTTCATCTGTGGAGACGGTAAGGTAGTACTACTTTCTATGCAGCAACTTTCTAATTAAAACAAATGATAAAACCAAAGCACATCCTCAGAGGCAAGTCATTGCTCTTGTTTAGATTTTTTAATTCCTTATCCAACATAATTTTTATTGATTTTTAATTAAATGGGGGGGAAGGCATGAAAACAGTTTCATCATGAAACATACAAGTATGTACAAAGGCACTTTCTCTGCCATTTACTTGTATCTTCTTTCCCATCTATTTCATTTTCTCATGGTATTCTGTTTTCCCTTTTTTAAATTACATTGACCCATGACTGAGACATTCAGTGAAATTCTCACACACTAAGTTGTATATCCGGATGTATCAGTATTAAAAGCATAACATGGTGGTCTAACAAGTATTGGAATGGCTGAGAGATCTTGTTCTTGTTTTAGGTTTTGATTTTTCTATTCTTGGTTTTAGAAATAGGTTGGCTGTTCTTTCTTTACCTCTATTAGTTCTACGTGGAGATAGGAATTTACTGCCTTCAAAATCTATTTCCAACCTTAATATTATCACACAAATCAGTGGCTCCCTGGCAGAGTAATGAATAATGGGAGAAACATAAAACAATGCTGGTATATCTGTCCAACTTCCAGATTTAAGGCCTTGAGAGTGAGCTGAATAGTCACAAAAGGAAGACTTTATTTTTCTTTCCAAGATCTCCATTTTACAGCAGTCTCTCTTTTTATAACCTTTTTTTTGATGTCGACTACTAAACATCTTTACTTTTAGTACGATAATACAGTAAAGTAACAGACCACAGCTCTTGAGCTAAATGAGATGTATGAGCTGCAGCTACCTTCATGCAGTCTCATAATCTAAGGTCTGTTTATCCAGATGTGACAAACCAGTAGGATGGTTCATTTGTTCACCTAATCAGTGTTTATTGAGCACCAGCCCTGTGCTAGCAGAAACCGTAGAACAAAGCGGGCGTGGGTCTTGTCCTGGGAGCTTACCATCTGGTATTGGATTCAGGCAGGTCAGTGCTGGCTGACAGGATGGTTTGATGGGTGCTGGGCTGAGGGGAGTAAAGAGCCTCTGGGACAGAAGATGTGGAAGACACATGGGATGTGGAACTTGAGCAGGAGCATCTTCCAGGAGGAAGGAACGACAGGCAGGTCTGATGAGCTGCAGGTACAGGCCGGAGTACCAGAAGTATGCAAGAAGATGGCAGAAGATAAGACCAGCGACAGACGGGAGTCTGAGCGTAAAGGATTTGTAAGCAGGGAGTGTCCCGAGGACTGCTGCATTCCAGAAAGTGTGCCCTGTGGGAAGCTCGGCGGGGGGAGGGGGCACCGGAGCCGGGGACCAGCTGGGGTACAGTCACAGCTCACGAAGGCATAAGTCAGAAAGCGGCGTGCCGTTACTGGAAAGTGGACAGGGCAGTGGCTTCCTGGAATGGGTTACTCAGACGTGCTGCTGGAATCTTATGTGTTGATGATCTCTTTAAATGCCCAGCAGTTAATTGATGTATATTTGCGTTAAGGGTTAGGACCAATTTAATTTTCCTACCGAATGCCCTAGGAAAATCTGGGCTCTTGTGAATAGCCTTTGAAAGTGTTCACTTACTAACAATATGGCGTGCTATGTGCTTGAATTTATTTATTTTTAATTTTTTATTTATCTTTTATTTTTTTCCCCGTGTGATTGAATTTTTTTTTATTACGTTCAGCTAGCCAGCATCTAGCACATCATTAGTTTCTGATGTCGTGTTCAACGACTCATTAGTTGCGCATAACACCCAGTGCTCATCACAACACGTGCTTGAATTTAGATGTGCTCACAGCTAAGCCTCTGCCTAAATATTTGCAGTAACAAGAAGTTTGTTATTTCCTGAGGCAATCTGGTCCAGAATGGAAATTCTAAAACTGCATGCTTCTGAATCAAACTCAAAAAATTTCTGCTCCTCATCCAGCTGCTAGCTCTTCTCAGACATCTTTTCTTCCTATTACATTTCCCTGAATATTTTGCCATTCCACTGTTTGGTCTGACCTTGCGGATTCCTTCCCCTCCTGATCATCTCCTCTTCTCCATAGACTTGATTTGTTAGGATCCTCCAGGACAGCTGGCCCATGAACCGGCGTTTTGAATGTCTAAACTCACTCTTAGACTCTCAGGCCCAGTGTTGTAGTCTGGCGTTCATCTCTGACTCACTTCTTTGGTGTGGTTCCCATTGCAAACCATGAGTTAACTAATTCACCATGACTTAACTAGTAAATTAATTAGTAAATAAGAAACTCACGGAAATCTAAATTACAAATGGAATTGTACTGAGACCAGGGAGAAGAAGGACACCGAAGGTGATGGCCCAAGCAGATTTCTTTGTCTAAAATTTGGCATCATTATTTTTCTAAGTTTAGTGAAACACTGCTTTCACTATGCAGTGTTTCCTTTTTAAGACATTCACATTTGGGCAGCATACTCCACAGCGAACATTTCTGCATGTGAAAATTGGATGACAGGATTCAAAAACCCACAGGTCGTCTTAGGTCCTTCATAATGGAAGGTTCTGCAGCGGATACAGGCTCTGTCAGCCGCATTCTCCACCTCACTGAAGCCTTCTCTCTATTTACCTGCCTAGAAGCTTCAAATTACTTCTTTGCTTTGTCTTCCTTTTAGAAATACTGAAAAAATTCCTGCCGCTCAATTCCTTTGTTGGAAAATGCAGATCCAACACTGCGTGTAAAGGCTATGCTAAGGCTGTACAGCGCAGGATGCCAAGTCACTGAATTATCTTTCCCGCCTGTCAAGGACACCACTAGACAGAGGGTCCCAGGGCCCTGCCAAGGTGTGTGAAGAAATGCCAGTGTATTCACACAACAGAACAAATATCATGTGTTTTGACAGTCTTTTCTTAGAATATACTCTCCTTCCTGGGTCTATAATTTAAATACAATGTTAAGAACTTAAAATTTACTAGTCTAGTTAATTCTTGATGATAATGGAAGGGGAACAGCAGTACAAATTATAGAACTTGGACTCTGTAACGGAGAGGCTTTTGAGGTTACACCTCTGTGCTCTTGGCGCGATAGTAAAACACGGAGTCCTCCTGGCGTTGCTATTTAGGGCGTTGCTACTTAGTCACCTTACTTAATTGCTGTGCCTCAGTTTCATCATCTGTAAAATGGAAACAGCAATACTCGCCTCATGGTTTTTTGTGAGGAAGGAATGAAATAACATGTCAAATGTCTAGCTATTCTCATCTTCTCCTTTAAAAACCACAGTATACTACAAAGATCAGTTTGCATTGCATTCCCAAAACTTGACACTAGGAAGTCAGAATGGTATGAAATCAAGAGTCGTGGGCTAGTTGGGACCCCATTGTCTATTTCTGGGACTGACACTGGTTGGTCGGCTCTGTGGCCTTAGACTAGCCATCTTTATTGTCCTCCACCAAATGGAGTTGATCACACCTGTTACCCACTTCACAGGTGTCATTTACTGGTTCATGTTACAGATAACTAGCGGCTGCCTGCGTGGGGGCCAGGCGTGGGGAATGTAGTAGCAAGTAAGATGAACAAGATAAAGTCCTCTCCTCATGAGTTGTACGTCCTGCTGGGGAAGACAGGGAAAACCCTGATATGTGGATAAAGGAAGGCAGTTTTGGTGATAGAGAGTAAGTGGGGGCATGGGGACGGGGAGGGGATGCTGTCGCATACAGTGATCAGAAAGGGTCTCTCTGGTTGAGCTGAGAACTCCGTTCATGGCTTCCCATGGGAGGCTCATACCTGGTGTTTATAAGCACTGGCAGCACTGAGGAGGTGGGGTCCTGAGCAAGGAACTGGGATGCAATCGGTGGCAGGCACTGAGGCTATGAGCATGTAAAGAAGAGGTGTATAATCAGCAATAGGAGGTCAAGAAAGGCTTTTAGGCAGGGAGAGGGGGGAGGGGGACACTTAACTTGGGTCCTGGAAGACAGCTGGGCCAGCCAGGTGAGAGAGGAGGGGCGTGGGGAAATGCCCACAGAGCAGAGAGGACACGAAGACTCTTGGGTGGAAATATATGAGTAATGAACTGAAGTAGTAGTGTGTGAGGAGGTGGTTCAGAGGTGATCAATAACAGTGGGTCAAGATTTGGTGTGGATAATCCTGAATTTGTGTAATCCTTGTAGAGTGTAGCAGCTGAATGTAGTCTAGCACTTCAAAACCACAGTGTTTTCAGAACTACGTTACCTCACAATTCATGATTCGTGGATGAATTTCAACTTTTTAAAACCTACTTTTACCCAAACCTTTTCCATTTTGAATCCCAAGCTGCTGGAAGTAGACCAGTTATCTACTGTGTTTTCAGGGCCTGCCACACCACAAGACCGCCTTACTTTGGAGAAGGGGATCGAGTCGATTATCATTTTATCTCTCAGGAAGTTTTTGATGAAATGCTAAACATGGTAAGAACATTTTCCTTTGTTTGTATTACACAAGAAACCACGTCCTCTGGTAGCAATATTAGGAACTAGTGATAACAAAGAGAAAAATGTTGTTTATTGTGAGAGAAGTGTTCTTGGGTTGTTTTTTCTTAAGCCAGGTATACATCCTTGTTGACATGCAGCTTTATTTTAGGATCTTGGAGAGAATGTTGTAAATTTTCAGTAAAGCTCAATGAGTAGACGTTTCAAGAAAATGGAAATAAGAGCGCTACGAAAAGTTCTTGTGATCTGTGTTTATCATGTGCTGCTGTCATTAATCAGACTTTACTCAAGATAGGCAACTCTCACAAACAGAGCTGATGTGCGAAGCTTATGAACTGAGCCTCCCTTGGTGTTGGGAGTTTTCTGTCCAGAGACCACTTCTGTTTGCTTTCACTGGTGCTTTCTTTTCTTTTTAAGATTTTATATTTATTTATGAGAGAGAGAGAGCAGGGGGAAGAGCAGAGGGAGAGGGACAAGCAGACTCTACGCTGAGTGCAGAGCCTGATGCGGGGCTCGGTCTCAGGACCCTGAGATCATGACCTGAGTTGAAACCAAGAGTTGGACCCTCAGCCGGCTGAGCCACCCAGGCGCCCCATCACTGGTGCTTTCTACCCGTTGTGGCTAAGCATCATTTCATCATGGTGTGTTTCATACAGTTGCCTGTCCTGGACACATATATAGCCTTAACCTTCCACATTATACATCAGTGCAGGTAACTGTGGTACGATTAAGCATGGGATCTGCAGTTTCTATGAGTTTAATCTTGAAGGGCCAGCTTTACACATAGTGCGTGTTTTCTCTTACGTTCACAGAGAAACCCAAGTGAGAAAGTCCTGTAATCCCTAGGCCGTTTCCCCTCTAACCTTGTCAAAAGAACATCTTGGAGATTCTTTATAATCTTCTCTCCTAGGGCTGTATTTTGGTAGTTCATTTGAATGTATCCAGAGTACTTTGGGATTTTTATATTTCTAAAAGCCTTAATAGAGATAGGAAGCATTATCTTGATATTAGTAAGAAGGATTCCTGTAGGACTCTTTGAGTTGAAAGACAGCTAGTTCCCGAAATTCATGTTAATTTCTCTTGTTAGAGTCTGAGGCATTTTTTTCTTGGTTCAGTTCATCTGTTCTCAGTACCCCATATGCTCCCCTGACGTTCCATACCTTATTGGATCAGTAGTAACTAAGTCTGGTTCAATTCCTAGTCTAAGAAATCGCTGTACTTACATACCATATTTGGTTTTACAATTTGACTCCCTCTACAAAATCCTTGTACGGGTGCGTAGTACTTGTTTTTACTGCTTCTTCTAACTTATGTTACTTCAGTATAATGTCATTTTCTTCAACTTGAATTTTGCTTCTGAGCTCCTTTTCCTTAAAGCGAGCTAGAGACTGTTTCTAAGAGGCAGACCTAGGGGGGCGCCTGGGAGGCTCAGTCGTTAAGCATCTGCATTCGGCTCAGGTCGTGGTCCCAGGGTCCGGAGATCGAGCCCCATGTGGGGCTCTCTACTCAGCGGGAAGCCTGCTTCTCCCTCTCCCACTCCCCCTGCTTGTGTTCCCTCTCTCGCTGTGTCTCTGTCAAATAAATAAAATTAAAAAAAAAAAAAGGCAAACCTAGAGGTTATAACTCATGACATTGTCAGCGTCTCCAGTCACACCAACACACTCAGCCGTCTGTATATACAACCCCCCTCCCCGGAACACCCACCCAGACCGCCTGCCACCCCTCCTTGGCAGTCTACCCTGACGTACCCAGGCCCTGGACACCTCCTGTGGACAGTCACATCCACCCACTCCTCCATTCCCTCATCACCAACACGTGGAATTGCCACCCCACCACATGCCTACAGACACATGAACTTTTCTTAAGGACATAAATGCAGTCACTTCCCTGAAGATATTCTTCCTCTCTTATTGAAGTAAGATCACAGATCTGGAGGCTCCTGAAATATGATTATTGCTGTTCACTAAGAAATCCACAAGCAGGAAGGTGTATCCCCAGCCAGAAGCTGGAGGACTACTTAATCTCAGTTCTTTAAAAAAAGGTTAACAAAGCCTGTTTTATATATAAAAGCACAATGTCAGAGTCTTCCCAGCTCTGCATTCTCCCAGGAAATATCTTTGGGGTCCACAGAGGGAGGCCCTTGTGTGCACCTGTGTACACACAAGTAAACAGATGCGTAGTATATATCTGAAACGTGATTCAAGAGTACATTTTGAGGGGCACCTGGGTGGCTCAGGCCCGACTCTTGATTGTGGCTTAGGTCATGATCTTAAATGTCCGACTCTTGATTGTGGCTTAGGTCATGATCTTAAATGTCCGACTCTTGATTGTGGCTTAGGTCATGATCTCTGGATTGTGAGATTGAGCCCCGTGTCAGGCTCCACACGGGGCATGGAGCCTGCTTAAGGTTCTCCCTCTCCCTTTGCCCCTCGCCCACCTCCAAAAAAAAATACATTTTGAAAACAGGGTGAGTCACAGTAAACAAGATAAAGTATATACCTGATGGGAGATTCGGTATCTTATCTACCTATATAGATGCAATATATATATATAAAAGATGTCCTAGTATTTCCTCCAAAGAACAAAGAAGGTATGACATTGAAGGAGTAAAATATTAGGATATTTATTGTTGAGTTTTTAACGTTCAGAATGCATGATGTAAACTTCTTTGGATTACGAGGTGTGTAGGTTTCCCCCATCACTCCTAGCAGTCACATTCACTAGAGACCCACTGCACCACAGCAGATATTTTGTGTCTCATGGACTTCCGGGCCCCCTGTCCCGGGACAGATAGCCTGTTCCCGATCCTCAAATCTCCAGGACGTCTGGGGCCAGGAGGCAGAAGTAGCACAAAGGGCTCCTAATTGCTACTGTTCTTAATGATGATGCCGCCATCTGATGGGATTCAGTTGATGGGATTCAGCCTTACAAGTTTTCATTTCATCATTTCTTTCAAAATCCCATGCATGAGGAGCCACAGTTGCCAAGATCATCCATATTTTTATTCCTTCTTTTGCAATCAGCTTTCCAGTTTAGATGAGACCTAGTAGCTTAATAAATATAACATTATCAAAGAAAAGGTCAACTTCGAGAGGCATGTTTTAACTTGGACTGTTTTGCAAGGGAGTACAGCCTTGGGAAGAACTGGGCTTCCAGAATGTATAGAAGGCAGTATTTAAACCTCAGATGACTACAGGGCACACAGAAATTCTGTTGAAAAACACTTGGGGCAGTGTCAATAAAAAGCTGTGTTTTATAAGGAAAAACAGAATTGGGTCTGTTTTTCACGGCTTATCTCAGGATGCAAAGGTTTTTGGATGTCCCTGTAATTATTGGCCTTCAGGCTTATCTGGGAGCGCAGGGCTTTTTCTGGGGTACCTGTCCTGCCAGCATAGCCGGCATGGTTGAGGCAAAGGGCGAGCTGTTGGTTTTGCTTTCTCAGTAATGACCGTTTATGGCACACGTTTGGCAAGGAAGCAGGTAAACAAGCAAAATGATCTGTTCTACCAGAAGCTTCAGTGCCTTCACTCGCCCCACGTGTTTTGTCAGCAGACTCCAGGAGCTCCAAAAACTTAAATTTTTTTTTTTTTTGCCAGCTGAGACTTCTGAATAAATTTCTCTACCACATTTTGATATTAAGTTTCATAAGCCCATCATCAGCCTTCGATTTGTAAGTTTCATGAAAGCATACAAAAGTAAGACGTCAAATAATTTCATTTATGTTAACTTTCATTATGGCAGCTGTTATATGAAAATCTCTGTACTTCTCAAATTTCAGGGGAAATTCATTCTCACATTTAATTATGGTAATCACCATTATGGATTAAATAGGGACACCATAGAAGCTATCGCCAGAGACGGTTTAGCAAGTTGTATTCACATGGAAATAGAAGTAAGTGTTTTCTCATTCAGTCAATTTATTTTTAATGCATGTGTGTGTGTGTGTGTGTGTGTGTGAGTCGGTATATATATACTTGGGGCTGAGGAGGGGATACGAATGCAGGTAGCACACTGCCAGGCACAGGGGGAAGCTTATCGTTCCTATTGGCGGGGGGGGGGGGCAGACATGAACACTTAAATGACAGGAGTTACTCTATAAGACATGGCTTGCACATACCCTTGGGACAGAAGTGCTCCTCGGGATTTACTTTCTAAGTTAATTTCCTCACCAAATTATCCCTTTTAGGGCATGGTCTCTGTTTATATAAAGTGATATTAGGTAAAGGTCCTTCTCACAGGCTGTGGAGCTGGTGCGTGGCCCCCTCAGGACCTGCCTGGGCAGCTCCGCGCAGCCGCCCTTGTTCTCTGCTTCCTCGGGGGAGACGTGTGCGCTCTGCCCTCATTGACCCCCCGCTTGCTCTCTGGTTGCAATCCTTTTCCGCTCTGAGCGATTTAGACTTGCAGAATTCAGGAGACTTCCCTCTCTGCCCCCATATCCCATCCTCCCCAGTGACCTTCTGTAATGAGAATATGCAGAAGTTTCTCTCCAATCCAGATCCAGAGTTAAACCATGACTATCCTACTTATCTGTTTTAAAAATAGATAGCTTTATTAAGTATGTGAAGTCTTTAAAGATAGTTGATCGTCTTTTTAAGGTACCTTCACCGAGCGGTCTAACAGTTTTGTAGTCAGAAAAAAAAGTTAGAAAAATGATTCCATTAGGTCAAACTTAACAGAAAACAGAATCTGGGCTGGCCAGATATTCCTTTACTATCGACTCTGAAACTTCTTTAAAACTTGTTTCCTTTGTAACTGGGCAGAGAAGGAGACTGATTCCTTTTTGTCTCCTTGGATTGGGGTGTTGCCTCACTTCAGTGAGACTGGTCATGTTTCTTCCAGCTCTTCAGTTTTTCTAACTTCAAAATCCTGCAGTTCTCATCTTTCCACAACTGATTGCGTTTGCATCTTTAAGGAGGTTTTCTGTGTTTCTATGTTAATAACCAAAAATATCTTCCTCGGACAAGGCAGAAACTCTCCAGCTCCTTGTGCTTACCTTCTTCCGGTTCACTGGTTCTCTGAGTGCTGGCTCCTGTCTCCTTTTTCCTCCCTGAGAACTTTCTCCTACTCATTTTCAAGAGGTTGACTCTATAAACCAGGCTTGATGTCCCTGATTCTCCCAAGCGAAAGCATTTCTCCGAACTGCTGTAGTCATTGACACTTTTAGAAATTACTTTTTTAAAAGATCCCATATTTCAACTCCCACTCCCCCCACTGAATGTTTAAAACAAAGATTTTGAATGTTGAACTAAACTACTGATGATGGGATTGAGGAGGAAGGAGCTTTAGAGTTCATTTGGAAGGGCTCTTGCATTTCAGCTAGGAGGAAATTAGTGCTCGGGGAGCAATTGTGGGGTTTGCTCGTGGTCTGCAGGAGCTGGGGAGCCACAGTTATTCACCACCCAGCCCTCCTGATCCACAGACCACCACCGCCCTGCTCCTTGGCATGAGCTCCTGGCAGCTTGGCTGTCCCTTGCTCTGGGTAGAAGCTGTGAGATGTAATAGGAACCAGCCAACCAGGTTGCTGGTTTAGGAATAGGCCCGGTCCCAAGGAGATGACAAAGGGGTAACCGAGGAACCTTTTTTCTCTGGTAAGATCTTTATCTCCTGGAGCTGCAAGGGTGCTCTTTGAAATGTAGACTTGAAATTACTTCTGAGTGGGGTACCTGGCTGGCTCAGTCTGTAGAGCATGCAACTCTTGATCTCTGGGTTGTAAGTTTGAGCCCCACATTGGGTATAGAGATTCCTTAAAAACAAAATCTGAAAAAAAAAAAAAAAAGAAATCAGTTTTCAGTACTAAAGATGCAGCACTACTGTGAATGTACCTGTTTGTATCTGGCAATTTTCTTTTTGTTTTTCTTTTCTTTTCTTTTCTTTTTTTTTTTTTTTTAGAGCATGAGCGGGGGAGTGGGGAGAGAGGGAGAGAGAATCTCAAGCAGGCCCCATGCCCAGTGCGGAGCCCAAAACGGGGCTCGATCTCATGATCCTGAGATCATGACCTGAGCTAAAATCAAGAGTCAGACACCTAACTGACTGAGCCACCCAGGGACCCCTAGCAATTTTCTTTTTTAACCATCATGTTTATTAGAGTAGTTAGTTAGAGGATAACCAGGTAGTTCTTTTACTCCCAATAACAATATTTGATGAACAAAGGGAAGTAATCCAACTTTGAGATATTTGCAGGAAAATAATAGCTAATTATCCAAATAAATCTTTTAATACAAGACTACTTATTACACCTATGTTGTCAGATGTCTCCAACATGATTTCTAAATTGTGTATCTGGTTCTAATTTATTACCTTTTCTTTAAACAAATAGGGTGTAAGAAGTTTGAAATTTTCCTATTTTGAGCCTCGATATATCCTGGTGGTGCCCATGAACAAGGAAAAATATGAGGAATATTTGCGGAGAAAAGGATTATTTAGTCGTGTAGAGATTGAATTTGCTGTCTCTAGAGTGGACCTTTATATTGAAATCAACCAGAAATTTCCAGGATATTTTGATGCAATCATCAATGCAGGTCAGTAACCTTCAGCAAAGTTTTATTTTTGAAGTGTAAGGTCACTGGGGGAAAATCCTCTCTAACAGACATTCTTAACTGTTGGCTGACTGCAGTTTCTTGTGGTTGTAGGACTGGGGTCCCTGCTTCTTTTGTTGGCTCTCTGCCAGGGGCTGCCCTCTGTCCTACGGGCTGCTGCCAGGTCCTGTGCATGTGGCCCTTCTGTCTTCAAGCTGGTGACAGCACATCACATTCTCCTCATGCTTCAAGTCTCTGCTTTCCTCTTCTACCAGAAAACTCTCTTCCTTTATGGGGCTCCTGTGATCATGTGTAGGCCCACCTGGGTAGTCTACCTTCTGACTGGCCCAAACTCAACTGATGAATATCCTTCATTACATTTGCAAAAATCCCTTTTGCCATTTAACATGACATAATCACAGGAGTCACACCCCCTCACATTCACAGGTTCTGCCCACACTGAAGAGAGGCAGTTATATGAGGGTGAAGTGTCATGAGGGTCTTAGAATTCTGCCTACCACAATAGTCATAACATTAGATGTAGCTTAAAAAATCATTACCACCAACAGTTGCAAATTGACTATATTTTGGTATGATTCTGTTGCCTTAAAGTACCTTTTCTCATTTACTGTAGATGATCTGGAAGTTGCCTACCAAAAGCTGAGTCATCTCATCAGAGAATACCTTGGGTTGTCTGAGGAAACATCCAAGAATCTGGCTCCAACTGCAGGTACTACCCTCTCCCTTTTGTGCCAGGAAAACAAGTCTGTGAATTGCTATTTAGGTACTCATTGAGCAGGCTCAAGCTGGTTCTCGTTAATCCCTGTCCTTCCTCCTGTGTGATGGTCCCCACAAGTGAGCTGCGTGAATCAGCCCCCTGGACCTGTCCCTCTCCTTGTCTGGGTGGCCTTAGTGGCACTCACAGGACTGTCCTTCAGGGACATGCTGGCTGGTGCCTCCTTGGAGGTTTCTGGTAAATAAGGGCCAGCCTCCTGGTTCAGATCTCAGCCTTCTAGAAGTTTGGCTCCCTTAGGGAGCTGAAGTGGTGTTCTGCTTTGTATTTGTCTTTAGCATTGTTTTAATCCAACAGGTTTCTTTCTCCTTTTCTTTGCATTGCCACCGTCCTCCAAGTGTGGTGCCATTGAGGCTAGTAGAAGAGCGTGGTCAGAGGGTATGAACCTGGTTGTGGCCCTCCCGCTCCCTTGGGCAAGCTGCTTTGCTGTTTGGAGCTTCAGTGGACTGTCTTGCTAGATGGAGTTAATGCTCTGCATTAAAGGAGATTTAATGCCTCATGGAGTATCTGCAGCAAACGACATGGGCTGTAGAGCCATGTATCTCCTTGGAATCCAGGAATTCTAAAGCCCTAACTTAGAATTTTGGTACCTGAGTATTTTGAGATGCATTTAGAAGGTTCTCCCCAATCCACTTCACTCCCACTGAGATGGCTAACTATGAAAAAAAGACAGAAAATAAGTGTTGGCAAGGATGTAGAGAAGTTGGGAAGGTAAAATGGTATAGCTCTGATGGAAAACAGTATAATGTTCCTCAAAAAATTAGAAATAGAATTACCATATGATCTAGCAATTCCACCTCAGGGTATCTCCCCAGAAGAATTGAAAGCAGGGACTTGCATAGGCCCTTGTACACCAGTGAATGCAGCATTATTCACAGTAGCTGAGAAGTGGAAGCAATCCAAATGTTCGTCAACAGACAAATGAATAAACTAAATGTGGTTTATAAATACAGTGGAATGTTATTCAGCCCTAAACAGGAAGGGAATTCTGACACACGCTACATCGTGGATGAACCTTGAGAACATTCTGCTAAGTGAAATAAGCCAGTCACAAAAACACAAATACTGTCTGATGCCACTTTTACGAAGTACCTAGAGTAGTCAAATCCATAAGGAGAGCAAAATGCCAGAGGCTGGGGGAGGGAGAGGAACGGAGTGTTGTTGCTTAACAACTACAGAGTTTCACTATTACAAGATGAAAAGAGCTCATGGACTTGGTTGCACAACACCGTGAATATACGTAACACAACTGAACTGTACACTTAAAAATGGTTAAGATGGCAAACTTTATGTTATGTGTATTTTTACCACCCTAATGAAGAAAAAGGTCCCCTCCGGTGGGCTGAACTGCTGTCACATATCATATTGTAAAACGTTGACGTGAGACCCTGGCTTACTGTGTGTTCGTGTGCTTTTAGCCTTTGTGACTCTTGGCCCAAGTAGGATTTCACTGGCCAAGTTGAGGCAGGCCTGGCCATGATTTTGCCAGAGTTCAAACTGATAGTGCCCTTTTGCAATTTTGCACGTTCTTTTCAGGTCAGGTACCCTTGGAATTCTGGAACGAGGTCAGTGTGAAACTGGTAACAACCAACAGATAACAGAGTGAGGCTGTCCTTCTAGGTATGTCTTCTAGGAGACAGGTGACCAGGGTATGACTTCCCGCCTTCAGAGGACCAGAAGAAAGTGTGCCCTGTGCACAGACAGGCATTCATGGAGGACTGGAGGACTGTGCCCAGTCTACAAAGGGGGGACATTCAATGAGGAGTGTGCCCGTGTGTTTATCCAGCACTGCTCCCATCGGTTCTTTAGAAAGCCATCTGTGCCTGGCAGGGTGCACCGTATATCTCATGAGGCTTTGGTAGCTGGATAGAAGTGTCTCATGAGGAAATCTGACTCTCTTTGCTTTTAATCTTTGCTAACCCAGCAACTTCTGATGTTTAATTTGGTCTCCTGGGTGGAGCTGTCCCACTGGGGGCGCTCTCCTATGTTAGAACACCCTGCCCTGATCCCTGAGCCAGGCCCATCTCCCACTGTAAGTTAATAAGTTGGTGTTCTGGCTTTTAAATCAGCCCCTCGTGGATTTAGATGAGCATGAGTCAGTCCCCTGAGCCTGACCATTTCTGAGGAACGGAGAGAAGCATGTTTGTCAGTCCGTAGCACAGAGGGCTCCTCTGAGATGTAGCGCTTGAGCAGGACTCTGCCTCTAAGCCAGTGGGGCTCCAGCCCTCCATCTTTCCATATTGTGCAACCACCAGGACGCTGACTATTGGGTGCAGTTGCCATTTGGTGAATTAGTAGACCAGATAATGTGTGCATAGGAAAACAGACTCCCATTTTAAAAAGGTATAATAAAACTTCATTTATTTGGACCAATTAGGTTCGGCTTGTCGGATTTAATGGAAAGTATGAATTATAGAATTTGTTAAAATGTTACCCCTCTCAGATACATTTAATAACAGAAACTGGGTCATCCGGTTATTGACTAATAGAGCATCAGCTTTAAAAAGTAGAGGGGAGGGTAATACATCGATTCCCTGACCTCCGTAAACCCCCATTTTCCTGGCAGGTTTAGTGTTTTGGAAAATAATGTGTTTTCTTAAGAAACCACACCACCTCATTTTATTTAAATAGTCAATCTGTGGAGGATGTTACTGTCTTCAGTTGCTGGTTTCAGGATAAACTTGCAAATAAAGTGACTTTGTGGAGGCCAGACATGATTCAAGTGAGTATTTAAAAATTCTGAGAGCATAGTCCTTACTAATAAAGCTTTTAAAGGATCTCTAGTGCATTAAGAGTAGAGCCAATGGCCTCTTGGCGTCTCAGGGCTGTAAAGTGTATGTCAAGGAGGACAGGCCCAGATATTCACAGCTTCACTGCAGGCGAGCAGGGCCCAACCATAACCACCTCAAAATGAGCATCATGACTCCCCAAAAAGGGACCAGAGCCCCAGCAGGGTCACCACCCCAGGCCTGGCTGGCTCTTAAATTTTTGCTTCCACTCTGAGCTGGGTCCCTCTGATTTTAAATTCTGTAGTTCAGGTATGTTTACATAAAGACTTATGTTACTTATTTAAATGTAAATGAGACCCCTAGAAGAAAAGATCAATAATTTTAGCAGAGTGGGATATTTTTAATATTTAATTGAGCTGTCAAAGGTAAGAAATTGAAGTAAAAAATATTTAAGAGTCTATGAAAGACAGTCTGAACAATTAGAAAATTGAACTGGAAATAGGAAACCTTAGTTTTCTATTCCAGATTTCACCAATAATCATTAATTTGATTAGAGAAATCACTTTGAACTTCCATTTCTAAAAAGGCCAACTGCATTTAATATTATGGAACATTCTAGAATTTGCTGAGGTTTTTTCCCCGTTAGATTAGACTGCCTATAAGTTAGGCTCCAGTACAAACTGAAATCTGGTGGCCAATGGTATTATTTTCATGGAAGCAGGAATCCTGTACCAATGCCAATTGGGCAGTATTCCTAGATATTTGAAGTAATAATACATAGCTTTATCTTTAGTAATTTCATGTTGCTAATTTGTAACTGAGGATGCAATTTTAATTTCTACTCTTAATGATGAAACTATAACAAAGTCATAAAAGTAAGCCTGAAGTCTATCAGTATAACAACCCCATCCGTCTGGACCCAGAAATGCAAACCTTTACCAGAGGAGAGACTAACTGAATTTCCATTAAATGCACATACAAATAGTAACTTTAGGTACAGAGTGATTGTAAAACCTCAAAATACTGAGATGTACATTAGTTAAAAATGTTTATCAACCATGGTATGGATGATCTTATTTTTTTTTCCCCTATAGCAGTGCAGGTAATATTCATTTACAAAGCATGAAGACTAAAAAAATCCTGATCAAACAATACAGTTTTTATGAAATAAGAAAAAACTCACTCTATTCACAACTCAGTGTAAGGGATGTCTTTACCCTCCATGTGTCTCTATACAACCTATTTCTGGAATACTTATCTGGTGCTCCCAATAAAGCTTTTTTAAAAAGCTGATCCAACTGCCACTCTGAGTTCTTGCTATAGAAATCATAAAATAAAATTATATTTGCAAATCATTATTTAGATCTGACTAATGATAGAGGAAAATGTTGATGGTGATGATGAGACAAACGGGGCACTTGAGCAATTTACTAGTCCCCACGTGGTGCTTTTATCTCTAATAAAGGACGGGCTATCATTTGCCAAATGATGTGAATTGTTGAATTCTAAAAGTGGGGAAAAAAATCCTTGTGTGTCTGATTCTAGGAAACCAGGGGTTTACAAATAGAGCCTTCAGCATTGGGTTTCACTCTTCTTATGCCTTTCTATTTTATTTTATTTAATTTTTTTGTGATTAAAAAACCATAAAACTAGCCATTTTAGCCATTTTAAGTATACAACTTAATGGCATTAACTACATTCACAGTGTTGCATAACCATCCCAACTACCTGTTTCCAAAAGTTTTCATCCCTCCCACACAGAAACTCCATTCCCGTTAAGCAATAACTCCCCCTTTAGCCCCTGGTGACCTCTAATCTACTTTCTGTCTCTATGAATTTGCCTATTCTAGACGTTTTTACTGTTCTTATATTTTAAGTTAGCCTGTTTCTTGACTAAATTTGTATTTAATCTATAACTGTCATGAACTAGGGAGATAGGAATGATGAGCAGGGCCATCCCCTCAGAAACCCCACCAGGAGGCAAGCTTTTCTTTGTCCCCACTCTTCCCTAACCCCTCCCCAGAGACGTCTAGTTCTACTGGAGGCACAGGGTATCTGCCCAGACGAGGAGGTTCAGGGATGACCCAGAGTAGTCCAAGCTCATCCTGCTTTGTGGGGGAGAATGGACAGTGGCCAGGAGCCTGGTTTGCTTCTGGGGATAGACCACCCTGGGGTCACCTTGGAGGTCTGACTTGGTTTGCAGTCTCTGAACATCAGGTCTCCCTCAAAGTGGGCTGAGACTAGTTTCTTCAAGGCTGTTCCACACTGGTGTGCCTGCCCCTGGCCACAGCATTTCAGAGCCATGTCCTTAGGACTGGGTTAAGATGATATATGGGCCACCAGAAAATGTATGGGCTTCTCTCATAAACAAGTGCCTGCTGAGCTGATTGTGTCCATGGTCTGTCCACGAGACCAGAATCACACGAAGAACTTGCTCCCATGGTGATCGAAAGAAGTGTCCCCCTCTGCAACGTTAACGTGCTAGTGGCCTCTGAGAGCCATTGCTGAAACCAGGGTAGACTCGGAAGGAAAAGAGTAGCCCTGGGGGTGGGGCGGATCCTCAGGAGCAGGTCCTCTGAGTCATGGCACCTCAGGCTTCTGGGGGATCGGTTCTTTGCCTCCTTCCATTCACTGCTGACTTATTGAGTGCCTGTTGAATTTCCCGTGCCTTGCCTCGCCTCGCCTCGCCTCGCCTCGCCTCGCCTCGCCTTCCCTCCCCTCCCCTCCCCTCCCCTCCCCTCCCCTCCCCTCCCCTCCCCTCCCCTCCCCTCCCCTCCCCTCCCCGGTAAGCTGATTATTCCTCATAGAGCTCCCAGTTTCTTGAAGAGGACTGCCATTAAATAAGCAGAACTTCCCCTGGCTTAGATGTACCCCCTCTAGTTTCTACCATCAAAAGCAGCATTGGTCTCTCTAAGCTGTGGAAGTTCTAAATCTCATTTGCTTAAAAATTGTTCTTGCCGCTCTCAGAACCATTTTCGTTCTGTGAATAAGTCTCTTTATGTTTATTTACTGAAGTTCATGATTTCAATTGACTAAGATTGTTCTACATTCTACTAAATAAGAGAATTCTAGGCACCTAGTATCCCCAAGGGGAAGGAATGGTTATAATTCTTCTGTATGTGTAATTTTATTCTTTTCAAGGGCCTATGTGCATCAGTAAAGGAAAAGGTATTTTTTGTTGTTATTTCTAAAGTTACTTAGTTACATAGTATGTGTTAAGATGTTTTTAGCTAACTTCTTCTTATATCAAAGCAGGAGCTGCCTCTAGCAAGAAGACCCCCTCTGGGGTGCCAGCACACCTGGTGCCATCCCCAAGGCGCTTGGCGAAACTGCAAGCAGATGGCCAGATAACAGAGGCTCTCTCTGGAACGCAGATTCATGTACAGGTCCCTGAACCTCAGAACCCAGCCCGCTCCCAGAACCAAGAGCTGGCTCAGGCGGGAGCAGCCCATCAAGAGCGGTTCTCTCCCAGTAACCATGTCAGTGCGGAGCCTCTTCCACGGCCCAGCTCATCAGCACTTGGTATTTCCCAGCAGGCCCAAGACTTATCCCCAAACCAGCAGGAAGGGGATGTTCAACAATTGGATCTTTCTTCAAAAATAGTAATGACGGATCTCCCTGAAAATGAGCCCCAGACATCTGAGGCAAAAGCGGGTAAAATAGGGCAGCCTTCCATCGTTCCTTCCCAAGCGCCTTCTCAGCACCCTGACCCACCTCCAGCTCACAGCCCTCAGCCAGACCAGGATGAGGAATCAGGGGAGGCCAAGGTAACCTCCACTGGCCCTCCCCCATCTGAGGCTCCCCAGGAGTCTGGTCCAACATCCCTCAGCCCCCAGAGAACCCAGGATGAGGAAACTGAGTCAGCCGATCTGCCACCCAGCAGTACCCATTATCAGCCTCCAAGAGACCCTTCCCACCCTAATGGGGCCAAAACACCGGGACCATCTCCAGAAGATTCTCAACAACTTCTAGAGGAGGGAACCCCCAAAGGAGAATTTGTTCGGGTTAGCACTCCTTACCCAGAATTGCCACGTCCTCAGGATTCAGCAGATATCAAACAGATCCAGGACAGGAAAGATCCAATGACTTTGCTTCCCAGAAGCCGCCTGGCTCCCACCAGGCTGCCCCAGCCTCAGGTCCTTGCTCCACTCCAGAGTCGGAGGCCCACACCCAAACTCCTCTCACCCAGCAGGGAGAGAGGAACAGCCTCAGATCAAACCGTGATTCCCTCCCCCAGGCCTCCACTAGCTCAGGAAGGAGACCCCAGTAAACTTCCTCCCATCAGCCCTCCCCATTCCAAACCACCACAAAATCTGAGCCCCCATCTGGACCACAGTCCTCAGCAAGTCCAGAAAGAAAAGGTCAGGGAGGTGAAACTCCCTCTTATCAGCCCCCCCATCCAGGAGCACATGCCACAACTCACTCCCCATCCGCTCCAGGAAGAGGAGGCTCAGGTGGTTAGGCTCCCACAAATTCCCACTTCCTTCTCTGAACAGCAGCTGCCTCAGAACACAGGGCCTCGCCATGATTCGAGGCCTGTGAAGGAAAGACAAGCTCCGAAAGCAGTCCACTCCTCCAGCAAGAAGATTTCAGATGTGCGGGCCTTACCTCAAAACCAAGAGCCAGAGCAGCAGACAGAAGCTAGGGAAAAAAAACTCCCTATCCAAAGAGAGACAACTAAAGGACCAGGGCTTCTGAAAAAGGCACCACCTAGAAGCCATCATACAGCCTTGCAGCCAGAATCCCAGAGTAAGCTGACTCCCCCAGAGGTACCGGACCACCCTAATCCCAGCCCGCCTCTGAGTCCTCAGGGGAACCAGAAGAGAAAAGCCCACACACCAGAAATTCCTGAATCACCCCACGCTGAACCATTGCCTAAGGATCCCCAATTACAAGAAGAGAAATGAGAAAAGGTACATTCTTCCAGAAAAAAGGCCCGTGCCAACCTCCCCCCCAGATGACCTGGTTCAAAAAGTATCTGTGTCCAAAAGAGGACCATCCTTGAAAAAAGAGAATTCTGGAGGATTGTCTCAGGAAAATAAAGCTACCCTCGGTGGCAGTCAACCAACTCAGGAGGGTCAGCCCCTGCCCGGGAGACCTCTCCAGAGTGAAATGTCCTCTGCAGAGTCAAGACCAGATGATTCTGCTCCTAGGCAGCATCTGAGGAGAAAAGAAGAGGCTCATAAAAGGGGAAGATTTCAGAAGAGAGAGACTGCTTTGGATTCCCCAGAGCAGGCCTCCACCCAGCCTGTCAGAGGGACGCAAGCCCAGAAGGGGACCAGTCAGACCAGAGAGAGCTCTGTCCAAAGAGACAGGGCTTCCAGGCAGCAAGCCAGAGACAAACACAGAGGGAAACATGGCGAAGCACCAAAGGACAGAAGCTCTGCTGCACCCCAGAATCAGGTGTCTGCTGAGGAGCGGGGCAGCTGGAAAGGAAGACTGCGAGCTAGGGGTAGTCAGAGCACCAAGGTTTAAGCCATCCCTGGAGCACTGGGTCTTTAACGTCTGTGTTCCTTGGAGGCAGTGCTGTCACAGAAAGGACCGTGATGGCCAGGGCACTATGAGCCCATATACCAGCTTCCTTCTGCCACCCCACGTAAGCATGGGGGGCGGTGGGCACCAGCCCTGTCCAGCCATTGGTTTCTTAGAAGGCAGCTAGTCTGTGCAGATTCTTGTGGTTTGCCACTGTAGCCTGGAAGAGCAGCCCCTCGAGGTGGGGTACACCAGCAAACAGTGCTCCTGCGGCCAGCTATAGAGCTGGTCTTAAAGATTGGTGTCAGCAGGGAGCCTCTGTGTCTAGCATGAATTCCAGTATGCGTTCAAACTCTGGCCGAAGCAATTGCCATTGTTTTTGTTGAATTCATTAGGAAAACTCACTTCTAGTTGAGAAAAGTGTCACATGCCTCTCGCCTTATCGAGGGATCCAGAATAACTCTGAGAAAGGAAGCCTTTGCAGTTCCTGGGTCTTGGTCACTCCTGCAAAGATTCTAGACCCGCGGTTAATTTGTGGGAACAAGTTCTTTGCACATGGGACACTGTGATTGATGAGTGCTTCGGATTTGCATTGGAACATATGACCTGAAACTTTTGCTGGAAATGTATTTCAAAATGAATACCTTCCTTCTCTGTCCGAACAGTAACCTCATGTAAATTAGCCCATGCCTTCATTATGCCAAGCCATCTTGTTGAATCAGTTAAAAGGGCTAGTGGGGAGAAAATTGAGGGGAATCAGTTTTCCTTTATCAATTCACACCATCAGGATTCCTTTGCTGACAAGTTACTGGGGTCCAACCTGAGCCAGCTTATGGGAATCTACAAGAAGGGAGTGGGATATTTCCTACAACCAAACTGTGGGGAGGGCAGAGGTATAGCAGAGCCTCAGAATTGGGGACCTGTTATTGAACATAACCCAGACTCTCATCATGCCCAGTATTTTCTGTCATCAACTGCACTCTCGTCATTTCTCTGTTTCTTTCTCCATGGTGGCTCTTTCTTTTTGATTCAGACAGACTACATAGAAGTTTCTGCACATGGCAGGGAACATGGCCACCAGTACCTCTCAAGTCTTACATCTGGTTTTACATCTGGCAGCTCCCACTACTAGAAAGGGATTAATTTACATGTTCCTTAATCCTAAAGTTAAAAAAAAAAAAATTCAGGGAGAGATACCAGTTGGCTTGGGTTGGCTCAGGTGCTCATCCTTAAACTAATCTACTCTGGGCAGAAACAGGGTCCCAGACACGTAACCATTGGGGCCCCCTCCTCGAGTACATGGCAACTGCATTCCCAGAAGGCAGTAATTGTGAGTAAAGCAGCCAACCCAAGATTTGGCTCTTAAAGAGTTACAAGGTATTTATTGAGTGCTTACTATGTATATAGCAGCATCCGAAGCTCTGTTTGGCATCCTGTATTTAAAAAATAGAAAACAATTGAGGACTAAATGCCTGTATAAATGGATCTTACCATATACGAAAGGTATGTGTCCATGAAATTGTATGTATGGCAGATGTTATTCAAGTTCAGTAGAAGAAATTGACATTTTTAAAATCCAGGATGCAGGAATCCTCTTATAAAATGAAAAGCCTATGTTATGCCAATAATTACCCTTTGATTTATCTGGTTTGTCAAAGATGACAGTAATAAGATGAATGTTTTTTAAAATAACTTACTGAGTTAGTTCAGTCATCCAACAAGCATTGATTGAGCGCCTCGTATGTGCCAGACACTGTGCTAGTTGCTAGACGTACATAGCGTTGATGAGGACACCCAAGGAGCTCTCTCTCTTATCCAGGGAGACAGATAAGAGAGTTCATTACAACACCATGTGATTGGGGCAGCTGGAAGCCCCACTGCACACTGGGCCAGGTTTAACAACAAATGGACAGGCAAATCCATTTATTAACTTTTCCAGTATGCCCTAAGGATACCAAGGAAGGACACTGAATCCAGCCTGGGATGGGAGAATTGGATCAGAAAACACTTCCAAGAGGAGGTCATCTTTCAGCCAAGTCATCAAGGTTGCAAAATGAGAATGATGGCAGAGACCGAAGGTTCTTTCGAGGAGGGAACAGCATATACTAGGCATGGCAGTAAGAGCAGACACAGCATTTCCTCTAAGGACCCAGATGTCAGGAGAGCCGTAGGTATCTGTAGATCCAGAGGGTGTTTTGTGCTATGCTAATAACGAGTTTGGAAACTTGATCTAACAATGGGGAGCTACTGAATAGTTAAATCTTTATCTTAGAGACGTGTCTAGAGTTGGTATGGAGGATAAATTTAAGGTAGTCAATACAGGGAGTAGGAAGGATGGCTGGGAAATTATTGCAATAGTCCTAACAAGATGGTAAGGGCCTGAAATAAGGCACTGTGGCAGGAATGGACAGATTTCACGAAGTATCTGGGTTGGACGTGGGGGGCGGGGAGGACAGACGTGAAAAAAAAAGGAAGAAAATTAGGATAACCACCCCTTGTTTTATGAGCGGTGAAGGGTGCATTTCAGAGGCACCGACACCTCACTTAGGTGAGACCTTAAGAAAAATACATGGTTTCCTCCTCAGGCAACTTGTTCTGAGGCTCCTTAAGGCATTCGGGTTTGCATTTTTATTAGGGTTCTAAAGGGAAGTGAAAAGCCAAGTTTCCCTTTGTTTGACTTAGAGGAAGCTCTCGCTCCCCCGCCCCCCCCCCCCCCCCCCGGGTGTTCCTGATGGTATAAGGTTTGTGTTTTGATAGTATATCAAAGTGTCCTAGGCTCAGTGCAACTGGGCAACACTGTTTATAGTCCAAGGAAGGGAGTGCAAAGATCATTGACGCCTTTGTGGTGGGAGGATTTTACTGCTATTATTGATTTTCTCTGTGTGATGGAAACTTCTGCTTTTTAGCTGTATAAGAATTGTCATTTTCCATCTATGTTTACAAAGTTCACATCACTTCGATTTGCTGTATTCCTTAGCGAAGTGATCTTTATGGGACAGCAGAAAACATTGCAGACTTTAGTCCCTCTATTAGCTAATATGATTTTCAGCTTTTTAAAGGAAGTCCAGCAGCTAGTATTGAAATCAACCGAGATAATAGTTCCACTAGGCGTAAGAGCCTTCTTCAAATATTTAAAGAGCTAAATCAGTTATTTTCAAGCCTCAAAAGAGAATTGGAACAAAGGACACGATCAGGTAATTCACAAAAGAGGAGAGAAAAATGGCCAAAATACATGTCAAAAAGCTTTTTGCTTTGACCACTTCTATAAGTTAAAATGGATTAGATTGTGGGGGGTACCAAACTGGCAAAGATGGAAAGCAAATTAATGCCTATTCTTGATGAGGTTAAGGGGAAACAGGCTTTCTGTGTCATCACTGAGAAAGTAAGCTGGTACAACTTTTGGGGGGACAGTTGAACAATATATGTCAGAGCCTTTAAATTTTGCCTATCTTTAACCTAGTAACTCTAATCTACGACTTACCACAAGGAAGTAAGTGACATAGAAGGATGTTCCCATTAATATCTTTTTTTGGTTTTTGTTATTTAAATTTTTTATTGTTATGTTAATCACCATACATTACATCATTAGTTCTTGATGTAGTGTTCCATGATTCATTGTTTGTGCATAACACCCAGTGCTCCATGCAGAACGTGCCCTCTTTAATACCCATCACCAGGCTAACCCATCCCCCCACCCTCCTCTCCTCTAGAACCCTCAGTTTGTTTTTCAGAGTCCATCATTTCTCATGGTTCATCTCTCCCTCCGCCCATTAATATCTTTATAATAAAATCTGGAAATAATGTAGCCACCCAATGGGGTTTTAAAAATAAGTTATGGAAAAGTTATGGTGTAGCTATGTGCTGGAACGCTACGTTGCCATTATGTTGTAGAAGAATATAGAGAAGAGGAAAATATTTGTTACATATTCAGGAGAAAACAGGTTAAGGAGGTAGAGCCAGTATGGTTCCAGTTGTGAGTTCTGGGTTGTCAGATTATGAATAATTTTTATTTTTTCACTTATGCTTTTTAGTACTTTCCAAATATTCTACGATAAACCTGTGTTTATTTGGAAAAGGTTACATAGAATCAAATTCACATATATGAA
Source organism: Zalophus californianus (assembly GCF_009762305.2). Lineage (NCBI taxonomy): Eukaryota > Metazoa > Chordata > Mammalia > Carnivora > Otariidae > Zalophus > Zalophus californianus. The sequence goes on from NC_045606.1 coordinate 87,635,825, forward strand.
AATCTGTCCTGTGAAAGAGCAACCTTATGTTCTATTTCAATTTGACATAATGAGGAACTTTCTAAAAGTTAGAAGTCATGTTCAAAGGAATAAATAGGCTTTCTTTAGAACTTAGAGGCTCTGTGTTGGGAATCTTACAAGAAGCCTCCATATGTCGGGTGATCAGTTGGGCTGGATAAAATTTAAGGTTCCTTTTATGATATCCATTTACTACACCTGGCTCTACCTAAATTTTAAAAATGCTGGTCATAACCTACAAAATGGATTCCACAATTTAGTTTGCAACCTGCAGTTTGGAAACCCCTGCACTGAGCTCTTTGAAGCTTTGCTCTGGTGCTGTTCCTAGAGGCCTGCTCACTAGATGCTTCCCTGCTCTGGTAACTCCATGTGTAATGGGATAGGTTGACATATGATTTATGCTGAATTCCTTTCTGGGACAATAGCAAGGATCCAGTGGATTGGCAGTTATGCTCGTTGTCAGTATTAGGGCTCCAGAGAAGATATGTCCAAAATTCTTATGCATAAAAATTAAGTTCTTGTTTAAAGCAAAAAAAAAAAAAAAATCTTGATCAGTAGTATTTTCAGCACTAAGTACTTAGCTGACTCCCTTTCCTTTTGCTCCATGACAACCCTGAAATCATCTTGTTAACATAAAAGATCCTCCAAATTCCACTTTAGATAATTGTGCTATTTATATAGTGTCTAGCACAATATGTTCATAAATGAATTTAATTAATTGCTTAGTTCAATCTGAAAGACATAATTCTAGAAATCACTTTTTTTGTTTGACCAGGCATTCAGAAAAGAGAATAAGAGCCTACCCATTTCTTTGTGTTGATGATAGATAAATAATGTCAGACCACCAAATCTTTCATCTCCAAGGTGATTAGGAGAGTGCGGGAATGATTAGCAAAAGCTGAAGGCTTTTTTTTTTAAGTTTGTAACCTTAGAAATTCATAATTTCAAATAACACGAACAGTCAAAATAATCACTGGAAGTCCCAACACTGTACCATTTAGCTGTGTGACCTTGGGCAAGTTACAGAGTTCTCATATAGAGACAATAACAGTACCTACCTCAAGATTATTGTGAGGAGTAAATGAGTTTGAGTTAATAAATTGAAAGACAATGTCTGGCACATAGTAAGTGTGTATATGAGTATTAGTGTTAACATGTAAGCAGCAAAAAAAAAATTAAACATAGCATTTTATCATTAATTGGATTTAAGAACCGTTCAAACTAGGTAGGAATGTTTGTCAAATAGGATGGTCTTCTCTGAAAATCCTCTTAAAAACTTTCACAACCTTGATCGAATTAAGGAGCTTAAGCAGAATTAGAATAATGTTGGGAAGAAATTGTAGCTGAGCAACATGTTACCGAGATCAAGAGATTGTTTCATAGACATTCACGTGCAGCGTTGCAGCTTAGAGAAGTGAGTTGGGAAACATCAGCTCTAGGGTTATTATGAAATTTACTTGTGATACACACATGAAAGGCTTGTCACGGCACCTGGCACATAGTACATGCTCAATAAATGCTATCTATTGTTTTTACTACTGTTATTTCTTTACTGATAAAGTCAAAGCCATTTATATTCTGCGTTGCAAATTGGTTAGATAGTAAGTGCTGTCAAGTTATTTAACTCAGAATCAGCTACCAGATAGTGGGCATTCTGTTTTCCTTTTGCGGTGGGTTGAGACCAAGACTGACTTCTACAAGCTACCCAATTTTAAAGACCCCCAGTTTCCACAGACAAAGAAAAGTGAAGGAAGACCCCCCCCCGCCAAAAAAAAAAAAGTCTTTCATAGAGGAATTGACCAATGAAGTAACATCTTTGAAAAAGCTGTTCTTGAAGGATGATCCCTTAGGAAGCCCCTTGCGCTTGCCAGAAGTGGGAGTGTAGGATTGGGTGGAAGTCTCATTACCAGCCTCATTATCAAACATATTACTTAAAGGAGAAGAAGGCTTTCATGTGTATCCAAGCTCCCTGAATGTTTCTTTCCTATTTCCTGCTTCTCCTTTCTCCTGCCCAAGTGCTGTACATATGCAGATCTTATGTATCAAGTTTCCAGTCTTGAAATTTGCCTGTCCTATATCTTGTCTCCTTCAAAGCATCAATTAACTACTTCATGATAAACTCATCCATTAAAAAAAAATTCAGGGCACTATTGTTATATGTTTTATTTTATTTTATTTTTAAGTTATATATGTATTTATTTTTAAGTAAGCTCTACACCCAGGGTGGGGCTCGAACTCAAAACCCTGAGATCAAGGGTCTCATGCTCCACCAACTAAGCCAGCCAGGCACCCCTGTTATATGTTCTAATTAGGACATTCTAAATGCAGGGACCAAATATTGAGCCCATTAGTTCAGCTGTACTGAGGAGGTTTCAGTGTGAAATTCAATGAAAAGAAACTTTTTTTTTGTACCTCATTCTGTCTGTGTGAGAATATACATTCACATGCTTTCCTCTGTCTTGATATAGACTCTGTTTAAGTAGCTGATTATCCTTTTATTAGAAACTCAGGAACAGAGCACTTTACTGTGAGAATGATTTAATAAGTATACTCATTTTATCATGTATAACATGAACATTATTACTCTATTTCCTTGGATTTGGTAGCTTTCCACTATAAAAGCTTATTTTGCTATGGAAAATTATTATGGCTATTATGTGAAATTTTAGTTGCTTTTATTCCTTACTTGGAAGCACAGATAGACAAGACTTTCAAGATTTAATTCTGCCCTAGAAAAATACTTTTTTCAGAACCTTTAGTTTTGTGATACTTCCCAATGAACTGAGCTTTCCTTTAATTTTCCACTAAAACTATGTAACTCTCATTAAAAATAAATACTGTATTACAGATTATTGTGCATTAATTTGGTTTTGGCCTTTTTTATGGTTACATATTTCAGTATTCCTTTACAGTGATTTTACAAGTATATTTTATACGTATATGGGTTTATTCATGGTAGGGATGAATTTCTCTCTCTAGTTAAAAAAAAAAAAAAAACCTCACTATTACCTAAATAAACATGTGTTTTTTTTTTTTAAACCCCATTTGAGTTGGGGGGGAATGAACAATTCTGAAACCATCCAGTTATCTGAGAACTTTTGTTTGAAAATTAAAGCCTGTTTCCAAGTCATACATTTCCCATGGTTTTCAAACAGAGACATATTCCAGTTGATTGATTTTTTTCCCAGGGTTTTGTTTAAACGTTAAAAAATGTATATTTACAAGTGTTTAGTCTCATATTTTTGAACAGGAAAATGACTTAGTTGCTTTGCTATATAACTAATCTTATTAATATAGAAACATTGGTTATTAAAGTAGGGATTTTTGTTTCTCAAAATATTCACAGTCTGATTCTCAAATTCTAATGTTATTCCTAGTTATTGACATGGATATGTGGCCGCGTGCCAGTAATGTCAGATCAACATTTTGTATTTCCTGCTTTGTGCAAGAAAAGGCCTTGTTTTGTCTGTGTGATGGTATGATATTAAATATATGCTCAACATGTTTTATTCTTAGGTACATAGCTCATACTGCATTTGTTATTTAGGTTGGTTTCTATGCTGCTTTTAAAATGTTTTATGCAAATTATTTTAATTCACTTGACTGCAAAGGGATAGAAGTCTAAATAAAAGGTCTAAGCTACTTAGAACTAATTTGAGATGTACTTCCACTTGTTCCGGGTAATTCATTTATATTTTCCTGTGTTTAATAATGATACTAATCCATAAAATAACTTTAAAATCTGTCATACATCATTAAATTCATTTGTGCTTCATTGTAGCTGTTTACATAAATTTAACTAGCCTTTATACTGAGAGACTTGGTTGTTTTTGTGGACTGTAATTTATATATATTTTTTAATGTTGCCTCAAGGTTGTCTTTAATGTAGATACTTTGAATAAGATATGTTAAACTCTTGTTGCAGGGTATTGTAACAGTGGTAATTATATATATATATTTAACTGAGAAGCAGGATCCCTGTCCATTGATGTATTAAGACATTAGTAACTGTTTTAAGAACTGTATGAAACTCTTCATTATAGGAGTCCAAGTCATTAAAGTGGTGGCATTACAAGATGGTTTAATAGTAATGTAAACACATTATCTTTACCCAAAATGTTTTATTGTTGGGAAACCATAAAGACATAAAGTTGTTGGAATTATAGCTCCATTGTATCATCAGATTGAACTTAACTTGTTCACACCACGGTACAAATTGCTGATGTCTCAGAAAGGTAGAAAAAGGAACCCTGACACATAGACTGGAAATTTTGTGGAAATTTTCTCAATGAATATAGCTTCCATTTCTTTCATTTTTATCTTAACTTTTCTCAAATTCATCTGGTCTTTTTCACAGTTCTTTTGGTTCTTAGAGTCCCATCAAGAGGACAAGTATTTTCCCTCTTTGCTTTTTTTAAATGAGCACAGGCTCCAGCATCTCCATCCCATCCCCCACCCCTTGCTTCAGCCCTTTCCATTCTTTAATTCAGTTAGGCATGCTCCTGGATCTTTATACAAAGCACCTCTTTCTGCATGATAATGCTTTTGTCCCAGATAGTTGAATGCTTTTCTTGTGATTTTAGTTGCCTGTCCGATGTCACCCCCTCAGAGAGGACTTCTCTGACCATCACGCCCTCTCTGGCTCTTTCTCCTTATCTGGCTTCCCATTCGCTTCATTGCACAATACTGCCACCTATAGCATCTGATGTGGTTGTCTGTCTCTCTCCAACATGAGAATGTAATTCCCACAGCTCAGGACTTTACTGCCGTATCTCCAACGTCCAGAGCCCTAGCTGGCACATAGCAGGTACTCAACAAATATGGATTGAATGGCTTTTCCATCATGAAGACTTAACAAAGAAGGTCTCCACATGCGATTATCCCTTACTATCGCTGTGACTGTTAGAACCGTAGTTACCGCAGTGCTCCTCAGATTGCTCTGTGGCCTGGAATTCCTCTGGTGTGGACTCACTCATCTGTTGTATCTTCTGAGTCTCTGTCTCTCTCTCTCTCTCAAGGCAGGTGTTGGGTTGTGGAGCTTTAGACTTTCTGATATGATTAAATACTTTGACTTGCCTACAAGTTTTTTCCTTATCTTACTGGTCTGGGATTGCCACACAATCTGGTGGGAGTTTGAGTTCAGGTTCCATACAAGCATGCAACACAGGATCAGAGGCCTGATTTTCCACAGGTGTTTCCACCCTCAGTCCAGGCGAGACTCTGTGTCCAGGCACAGTCTCTCGGTCCGTGGGCTGAGATTTCCAGACACCCCCTTTGTGGCTTCTCACCTCATCAAAGAGCCCAGGACTTCTGCAACAAGAACACAGGGACTGACCCCTCTCAGTCCAGAAACCTCAGCCCCAGGAGCACTTGGACTTCTTGGCATCGATTCCCACTCTTCTGACTTGGAACCTTCACTTCCAGCACCTGGAAATTTTTCTTTCTTCTTTCTCAGCAGTGCTATGTAGGCAAGACAAATTTCTGTTATATATTATCTAGTGCTTTCTTGTCTTTGAGGAGAGCTTCCCATGTCTGTTCAGTCAGCCATATTGACTGGTGGGACATGTGGAAATAGTTTTAAATTTTTTATTTTAGCACTTTTAAAGCAATATTCCTGAAAGAGTTGATGCTCATATATGTCCAAAAGCACTTACACCAGGGCTCTCTGTGGATGAGCAGTAATAGAAATTTAGATTCTTTATATTCTAGGTCTCTGGACATTCTAGTGTTTTAAAGGAAGCTTTTGGCATTATTTATGAATAAATTCTGTCAAACAGTGACCTCATCATCCATTCCATTATTTTTTTAAGTTTCTTCTCAGCGTTGCATGTTTTATTTTCCTTCTAGCCTTTTAGGAGAATTTTGTCAAAGGGAAAGTAATTATCAGTGTGACTTTTTAAGTGTCTGGAAGGTATTGTATGTATGAAGATTTACTTCAGTTCCCTTCACAAGCCTGTGTTGAGAGCACCGAGTGTACTCCCAGGACACGTGTACTAGGTGCTGTGGTCTGTCTTTACTATAATCAATAATAATTATTACCTTGTTTTCTAAGACATATTTTTATTTTATATTTTTTAAAGTTTTTATTTATTTGACAGCACAAGTAGGCAGAGTGGCAGGCAGAGGGAGAAGCAGGCTCCCCGCTGAGCAGGGAGCCCAATGTGGGACTCGATCCCAGGACCCTGGGATCATGACCTGAGCCAAAGGCAGACGCTTAACCGACTGAGCCACCCAGGCGCCCCTAAGACATATTTTTGTTATCTTACTCTCAAGTTGAAATGCACAGACTTTAAGTATTTAGTTTGCTGTGTTTGGGACAATCCAGATACAAAAAATTTCCCTCACTTCAGGAAGTTCCCTTATCCTATTTCATGCCTTTTATTTGTAAACTTTGCTTTCTTCCCTACCAGGTATTAAGATATCTCCGATAAAATCTGAGGAGTTTTCTAGGAAGCTCTCCACTTTGAATTTGTGTGATTTCCTGGATTCTACAGACAGAAACTACTTTGTGAAATTATGGGCCAAACTTGCAGCCAAAAAAACCCCAGTGGTAAGGATGGGGCGGGGGTTAGGGAGGGATAGAGCCTCATCTGAGCATCACATGGCTCAGACCAAAAGGGGATTTGGGTATTCTGAGACTAAGTTTCGCCAAAACTCTTCTCTGACTGGTATGAGCTGAAGACAAATTTTTAGCCTCTTTCTACACCTGTAGGAATAGACATGGGCTCTACAAAGAATATTCAGTGTAGCTTTTGTGAGTACCTTTTTCTAGCCCTTAATCAAAACTTGGACACTCTTTAGCAAGAATAGAAAAGGACTTTGACAGAACTAACGTGGTAAAAGATGTATTTCAAGAGAAAACTGGCTTTCTTGTTGGGGTAAAATGTTGAGTGTTCTTGTGCTTAGCCTTCAAAATGAGTCCACTCAGAGGCCCTGTCTTACGACTTTGCAGCACTCAAGCCAGTCATATAACTGTCCCAACTCAGTTCTTGGACCACCCAGAAAAATCGGTATGTGTGGGAAGATTGAGTGCAGAGTTGGCTCTGCATGCAGATTAGGTTGTGCTCATTTTCCATTTGTCATAGTTTTATAGGATGATCTGGGAATATGAGGAGGCCTAAGTCATGGCCACTGCGGTTGCCACAGATGCTACAGGACTTGCCTTTTGGTTGTCAACTCCCAGTTTGTGTTTCCTGAAGGCGACGCTGTTGTCAGCAAATAATCACATCATACTCTAAAGTCAGAACCATAGGCGGTGGGTGGTTGAAAGAATCAGACTGGTTACTTCAGATGAAAAGTCTTGGGCTGCAGAATACCCAGGCATAGCTCTGCGGTCTGCTCAGATTAAGTCCTACGATGCCAGTGTTCAACGTGCAAGAAACAGATGCCCGATCAAGTCAGCTTAAGTAAGAGGTAGTGCCATAGAAAAAATATAACGAGTGGCTTCACAGTGCATCATGAACAGGGATGAAGTACAGACCTCACAGGTACTGTCCGGCATTGGAATGAACGAGTGAGGTGCTCGGATTTCTCTGCCTTCCAGAGGCATCAAGTTCCTGTCATCTCTGCTCCTGATTCTCAAGTATTCTGTGGTCCTATCTCTCCTGGCCAGGCTCCTCCATTCACACAGGCTTCTCTCCCACGTAATTTGAGCTCATTCTCATGCACAGCAGCCCTGACTCTCCATGGCCTCTTGGCTTTGTGTTCCCAATTCCTGGTCACATCTCTCTGTCTCTGTCATTCATATTGTGGGAGGCAAGAGAATCTAATTGGCCCAGCTGGACTTTTCAAGCCATTCCTCAGAGATCATGTGAGACTGCTTGTCCAGTCACCTGTGGAAGGGCAAACAGCATGGGTACAGATCAGGGCTTCTTAGGAGGAACAGAGGGTGGGTGCACTCTAAACATGTATAAATAATATGAATTTGTACCATGATACTTAAGTGGCAGGAAATATCATATTGATTTATCCAAAATAAATCAATTCTGGAATTGTTGCCATCCACCAGGATCTGTGGGAAGTCAAATTATCAGTCATGAAGAGTTGGGATCACTCCCATTCTTTGGATCAAGTTCAAGAACCCTGAGGGTTTCACCATCCCGGAAGATTGGGGAAGAGCCCCTGGCTTCCAGACCACCATGGTTACCATGGAGATGCCCCTAGTCTAAGAGCCTGGGTTCCACTCCGAGCCAGTGGCGCCGGTATTCTCTGTATCCTCTACTACCAGTACCCTCGCCTAGTACTGACCCCTAGGGGGCTCCCTCTCCATGAGGAGCCTCTCAGGCTCTATCTTTCCATCCTGGGAAATCTCAGTTCTTTATGGGTCATTCCCCCCCTTTCTCTCTACACTTGTTATCCTGTTCTTGGATAGTATGGCTTTATGCTTGTTGGGGCTTAGACTTGCAAATATAGGTTCTTCTTTATGTCCCCAGGACATGGCATATCCATAGCGTAAACTCCAGAACAAATCCTTGGCCACACTTATTCCTTCATGATAAAGTCTGTGTTCTGACAACCAGAACCCCTCACATCCCACTTCTGCTGTCCTGCCGCACAACCTCACACACACTGATGAGCAACACACACCATTGTTTTGCCACACCCCTCTGCCCATTAGTGGGTAATCATGATTTATTTAAACATGACCAGTCTGAATTTCACCTGTTAGATAACCTGCAGGCTTAAAGACAGCATTTGTCTGGTCTAGGGCACTCAGGTATTTAGGAGCAAGAACAGAGGATAAAAGGAACAGAGATGGGGAAAAACAAAAAAACTCAGAGACACACAATGTGTTCTTAGCTATAATTCATGACTGATAATAATAAATAATCGATAATAGTAATAATAATTCAGTATAAAATTAATGAAGACTTTGGAGAAACTGGAGAGGGAAGAGTATGATAAAAAGGCAGTGTGATAGTACGAGGGGCCACCTTGGTGGTGGTCGACGGGGGAGGGGTGCAGGTACTGCGGACCACTCGTAGTCAAAAGTAGTCTCATGAACTTTTCCCCGGGGTCACTCCTCCCCTGCAGTCACCTCCCTGAGAAACCGTTCGGCCCCATAATCCAGGGCATCCATAGCCTGGTCTAGAACATCTCTTGTGTCCCCTGTTAGAACATTAGCAGTGACTGATCCCTGATGGTAACAATGCTCAAACTCCTTGCAGCCTCCAGGTTCTGGTGTCTTTGCCCATCAGTGCTAGCAGAGATACAGTGTAACAACAGTTTCACAGAGAACAAATCAAATCCCCCAACAACCAACAGGTAGATACATTCTTCAGAAATAGGTGCAAAATACTAAATTGCTGCTGTCGTATATATAGGGTGTAACGTGCCTAAGGTTATTTTTAGTGCCTCATTTTCTTTTAAAGATGATGGATTCAATACTATTTTTAAATTTTAAGTACTTTTAAGATTTTAGGTTATTAACCTTTTGTGTAGCTGTTAACAATGCAAAATGAGCAACATGACAGCAGCAACTTTAGAGAGACGTTATCATGTTATGTTAGAGAACATAAACAGCCTTTACTCAGCATTTGTAATTTGGAAAGGGCTTTCATGTAAATTATCTCATGTACCTTTCACTGCAACCTTTTGGAGAAGATGTTATTTTGCTCATTTTACTTTCCCCAACATAAATTTCCATGTACTTTTGAAACCTTTTAGTGGATTGAAGAAAAATTGCAACTTCCTCTGTCAGAAACCTGTATCTTAAATTGTTCCCCCCCAAAAGTAGAAATTTTTGTGCTTTTTTTGGGTGTCTTCACTGTAGATTTAATGTATTCATAGTTACCTTTAGAGACTATCAAGAGAGCCATTTGACAGTAATGGATAGGTGGAAATTTCCATCACCTAGGCTTTTTGAGTTCTGCTTCTCTGAAGCTCCTTCCCACTTAATTGAAGACAGTGTTCTTCGTCTCTGCTCAATTCTACCTCAAACTCCCTGTGCACGTGAGGTCTTTCTGTCTCATCCTATCCAAATATTCCACACTTTCCTTGTGCAGACTTTCTAACTTCATGGATGTCAAGGTGTGATTACAAAATTTCAGGTGGGTTATCTATATAAATGTGAAAGACAAAGCAAGAATACTTCTAGAAGATAATGTAAGAGAAGATTTTTATGGGTCAGGCCTGGTTAGTACTTGGATGGGAGAAGATTTTTATGACTTTAAGGCAGGTACAGATTCCTTAAATGTAATACAAAACACTAATTACAAAGGAAAAGTTTAAAACATTGAGGAACATTAAAACTAGTAACATGTATAAAAAAACAGTATTAAAGAGGAAACAAAACAAACCACATGGGGGGGTGATATTTATAATAAGTATAACAAAATGCTTTTATTTAGAATATATAAAAAAACTTTTATAAATTATTAAGAAAAAATAACTCACGGAAAAACCTCTTTACAAAGGATAATATCCAGATGGCCAATAATGATGTGGAGAGATAGTCAACCTCATATCAGGAAATGCAAATTACAGCCACAGTAAGATACTGCTGCATAAAAGTCTGAGCTGACGGTTAAGATGTGGAATAGTGGAAATTTTTATAAGACAACTGGTGGAAGGTTCAATTTGGACACTTTAGAAAGTAAGTGGGCATTATCCACTAAAGTTGAGCGTACACATACCCTATGCCTCAACAGTGGGATTCCAATGGACATGTGTGGCCCCGTGCACCAAAATGTATGTGCAAGAATGTTCGTAGTAGCCTTGTGTATAGTGGTCCTAAACGGGAAATTCAAGTGTCCACTAGCAGTAGATTGGCCAAGTAAAATTTTGAATATTCATACAGTTAAATATGTACAGTAATGAAAATGAACAAACTTTGGTCCATGAATGTCTCTCTCAAACATCCTGTTGAACCAAAGAATTCTTGACTCTAAAGAGTACACACTATCTGATTCTAATAATATATAATTTAAAAGTTGGCAATACTAAACCATAATACTTAGGGATGCATATTTAGGTGATAAAAGAAGTGGTTAAAAGAAGTGGTCACCGTAACAGGAGAGTGCTTATCTTGGGAGAGGGAAGGAGGTGGCAAAGGTTGAAAAGGACGCAAGGGATGCTGGCACTTGGGGGTGGAGGAGGGCACCTGGTGTAGTGGAATGAGGGCTATTTGTCTGTTCACTAGCTGGACAAGCCTCAATGAGTTACTTAACCTCTCTGGGATTGGGTAGGATTTCCCGCAGCTTGAAAAATCAAGGGCATTCTACAGGGTTGATGCTGAAACCACAACCAAACAGGGGCAACTACATGATCAATCTGAAGGATTCGAAGAGAGTGAGGAATCAAGACCACAGCAGTAGAGCACATCAGGGTGAGAGCTTGCTCAGGGCTGAGACTTAGCTTCCTGTCCCCCTGGATATAAATCTGGGAAAAGGGAAATACTGAGCTACGGGAGGTGTGGCCGTGGGGGAAAGTGGTGTCCGTAGTCTGTGTGATGGTTCGTTGGAGGATGAGTCCATTCTGTCATTGCTAGTTGAGCAATCCCAGGAAAAGCCTCTGCTGTCACAGCCATCCCGTCTTTTCCCATGTGCAGAGGGCTCGCCTCCCCTTCCCTAACTCTTTTCTTTCCTTTCTTCTCACTCAGTCATCTTCCCTTCTTCTCACATATCTTGAATTTGTTGAATTCCTACCATGTATAAGGATTAGATTTGCTTTTCAGTAGATAGCAGGTATTTGCTTGCTGGACCCTGTTCTAGACACTAGAACCAAGTGGAGCTGATCCCTGCCCTTATTGAATGGAAAAGTCTGGTAGAGACGCCTCTGGTCTCCTCTCATCGGTGGGGTGAGGTCGGTGTCTCTAGCCCTTCTACCACTGCCTTCTTTCTTTGAGTAGAAAATGGGCTAATGGAGCCTGGCAACATCCTCAGGATTACCGACGCCTAATGTTCCAAGAGCTATGTTTTGTTTCTCATCTGTAGGATCACTGGGACCCACGTGGCTTGTCTCCGTTAGGAAGAAATGTCCAAGAGTATTATTCTTTGTCTTCAAATCTGGAAAAACATCTGCTAACGTCACTTTTCTTGCTTGTAACTCTAATAGTTTATCAATATCAAATACTTTCCATGAATATGACCATAATTTGAGTTTAAATAGTAATAAAATATTCAGTGTATTTCCTTATTCCTTGCTTATACAATCCTTGTTGTTTCATTTCTTCTCTCTTCTTAGCTTAAATGGTACTTACTTTTCTGAATGACTCCCAGAGCATATTAATTTGAACATCTCTGAAAGATTCCCGGAGAACTGTAAATAAATATTGATCAGCCTTCCTTCTTAAATGCAGTTTTCTTTTAAGGTTCGAGTAAAAAACAAAACAAACAAACAAACAAAAAAACGCACAACTCTTTTCTTACCATTGCAAAAAGTACGTAACAAACACTATCCAGTAAAAGGTTTTTATTTATATGACACATATACTATTGATTAAAGAAGTTGAAGTTCATGAGTTTTGTTATATATCACTGTGTTTTAGTTTCCCCTCACTGATTGCAACCCCCTTTTGCATGGTTGGCTGCCTGGAAGGCATGCATGAAGGCTATGATGGCTTAGTGAAGATTTTCTGCTCTGGAACCGTGACTAGATCTTTGCCTTCCAGAAGAAGCTTGACTTTCAACCTTCACTTGAACTTCAATTGTATCTGTTTCTTCAGCCAGGTCTTCTGACCTCCTTAGGGACCACCCTCACTCCTGGGGCAGACCAGCTTACCGAAAGCCAGTTCTCCAGAAAAATTGCTGAATGGTTGATTCATTCAAAGCCACTTTAGCAAATGTGTGTGTGTGTGTGTGTGTGTGTGTGTGTGTGTGTGTGGCAGATTAGTCCAGTCCAATCCCATGAAGTACCTGAATGTATGAAGGCCAGTGAGAAGGTGGATCTGTGGTGACAAAATATTGGACACCTAAATCTACTAAGCACCACTTCTTTTCAATACTGTGTGAGAGCTTAGCTCAGAGAACTTGTCCAAGATCACACAGCTTAGCAATGTCAATTTTGATTCCAAAAGAAAAGTGCTTTCATTTACTCAGATGCATTTTTCAGGGCACGGCATTCACCAGATTTATTAGCTGGAGTAATACCATAAAGAGATGCTCCTCTCATCTACCACCAGGCTACCAAGTGGCACAGATCATATAGGATCAGCTGTCTAATTGCTCTTTTCAAGATAATGGTTTCCTATTACTCTCTGACGGTGACCAATTAATTTTTAAATATTTATGATCATTATGTTCTTGATTTGTACATATTGAATGGTATCTACCCAGAGCATTTTGTATCTTTATTGAAACTCAAATTGTCCTACCTTTGGCCAGTGAGAGCCTCTTCAGGGTGGCTCCTGTGTCCTTTAATATGACCCATTTCGACTTTAGTAGCCGTCTTGCTCTCTGTTAGGATGAAATCTTCTATGCTCTTCTGTGCATTCCCTGTCTCAGACCTGCAAACCTTATCTTTTCTCCAAGGAGCCCTGGTTTCTTTAAGTGGGAGATGTTAGTGCAAGGACACGTGGTTGCCAGGAGTGCTTGTCGCTACTGGGCTGGTCATTGCTTCCAGGCTTTCTCTGTGGATAGATGAGATGAACTTCATGAGTTCAAGTTAATATTTCCAATTCAGATTCAAGACTTGGGGATTTTTACTTGTCGTCTTCTCTATTACATATCTTTCTTTCACACTGAGCATCCTGATTCTGAAAGACATGGGAGATGATAGAACTACAGTGTCACTAAACTTCTCATATGGTTTATCCAGATCGTGGACAGAAGAGTCTCCAAATAACAATACCAATACGACTAGCACCCAGTAGAAAGACCAAGAACAGTTAAAAATTTTGTTTGCACATGTTCTCCACCCGCCCCCAGCCCTGGTTATTTGTGGTTGTGTTACAGCTATACTCTCAGCACATAGTCATATGTTTGCTCCCTTTTAACTCTCATTTTGTCTTAGTTCTCAAATATGTACACACTTGATACTCATCATTAGACCTCAGGCCAATATCTAGTAGTTCTGTTGTCTAGGCACATTCTCTGCTAGATCCAGGAAGGGCTACGGGGGCAGCATTTCCTGAGTTCTTGCCTGCCGATGACAGTCTGTCATACTTGAGACTCGAACTGTAGTTTTTGTGACCTATCCTGTTTGCTTGTTTTGGTTTCTTTATCAAGGGCTCTTATTGTTTGCATTTTGGATCTTCTTTGTCTATCTTAAATATTTGTCATTTTCTCTTGAATCTTGTTACCTCTTGATTTCTTTTTGAGTTTAAAAACTTTCCTCCGTTCACTTTCTAGTCCTCTGAAGGTACTATTTTTTTGTTTTTATTCACTCTTCTGTTCCCTCTGGTTTAGTTTTCATTTCTGAAGTGACTTTTTCCCCATATATTTCTAATTCTTTCCTGAGGTCTGTCACCTCATTTCGGAGTTTTAAAAATTGTAATTTATTGGGGCACCTGGGTGGCTCAGTCGGTTAAGTGTCCAGCTCTTGATTTCAACTCAGGTGGTGATCTCAGGGCTGTGCGATCGAGCCCCATGTGGGGCTCTGCATTGGGCAAGGAGTCTGCTTGAGATTCTCTCCCTCTCTCTGCCCCTCCCCCCACTCATGTGCTCTCTCCCTCTGGGGAAAAAATTGTCATTTATTTGTTTCTTACTGTTTTATGCTATTTCCTTAATGTCTTTTAGTTAGTTTTGAAATAGTCAATGACAGATCTTGCCGGTTTTACGAGCACACTTTCATTGTATGTAAAGGGGTTCTCCTGCTCCTTTTCCTCTTTTTAAAATAATAGCTTTGGGATTTTACCAGGAAATCTCTCATTTTTATGTGAAATTCGTTTTTTCAAACTTTTATAAGGAAGCGTGGTTCTTTTGAATTGTGTTTAAATATATGGCAGTTTTCTTTGGGGCGTTTCCGGCTATTCCGCTCCACCATTTTGGTCTAGACTTTCTCTTTGTCTCTGTTGACTCTGTCCTAATTAATTCTGATCCCACTCCTACCGGCTTTTCTCTAGGGTGGGGCCCTGTCTTAGAAGAGGGCCCCATGGGTCAGTTTTGGAACTTACTGTGGACCCCTTATTCTTACCCACTATTGGGGTAGGAACAGGCTCCCCTGGACTCCGGCTGTGGTGCCCAGTCGTGCTGCTTTCTTCCCAGTGAATACTTTTTAACTGTTTTGAGGTTCTCCTGTTCTCAGGTGTTTCAGTTCCCCTGTTGCTTCCTTTGTCTTCCTCTTGCATAGGCACTGGTACCATGTGGTGGTGTTGCTACTATCACCTGTATTTTGGCATTTGAAGGGATTTCTCTTCTGATTTGGGGTTTAAGGGGAATCTCTTCACCTAGTTTTCTTGCTGATGTTTTGGTATGTTTTTTATTTTGCCATGTGCTTGCTCTAACTATTTTTGTGTGGGAATTCTGAAAGATCCAGGCTATACTTCCACTATTACTGTCATATCCTTCCAGTCATGATATAATTGAAGTTGAGGATCAATATAGAAAAAAATAAAGATGGTATAAAGTAAAATCACAATAGAGAATATATGTACTGCCATTGAGTAATTGAGGAAAAATAATAATACATTAACCTGGGAGTGGATAGGACAGCAGAGTTCGTCCATATATAGTAATTTTGTAGTAATATGAAACAATTTAAGTGGGAGATGATAGTGCAAGGACTATGGGGTTATTTAAACAGTTTTAAATGGTGAAATTTAAATAGAGTTTCTTTCTTCATTTCTTGTCCCATTACAGATGCCATCCCTCCAGCCCAACAGATATTTTCTCCTTGTCCTGCTTAGACAGAATCACAGAGCTAATGGCCAGGGACACCGTCAAATGGTCTTGATGACCAAACGGACACCCGAGAGCCTGTGTTCCATGAGTTTGCATGTTAACTCTCATGTGTCATGGTGTCTAAGGAACACTTTCAAAAGCATGACCCAGAATTTCTCAAGCTAGCAACCGTTGACAGCAAATTCTATTCCAGATCATGAAGAATGGTAGACATTATTCACACTTTATATTATCTCCCCAAATATATACTGTTGTACATTAAAGATATAGATTGAGCACCCACTTCATGCTCAGGTGTGTGTATGCTGTGTACAGGGAAACATAGGAGTGACCAAAGGGACTTCTGGTCTCTGGGGAGTGACTTGTTTCCCAGGGGTGTTCACTGGGCCAACCTTGGCATCACTCCTGCAGATTAATTTCTGTGATGCAAAAATGTTTTTTAGAATCACATCAACTTACCCCTTAAAAATTGATTCTTGAAAAATTCCCCCAAAACACACACAGCCACTTGAAACTATGGTAGCCCCCAAGGCTAGAACAAGTGGTTAGCCCAGAGTTATATGGGCTCACAACCGTAGGTTTGGTGTGTATTCTTCCTCTAGTGTACTTGTTTGCTGTCATTTCTTGTGTGATTTTAACTAAATATCAACTCATAGACGAACCTGGTCGTCACATTAAAATCAAAAGAGGCTTATTTTAGATTCAGTTACTGCAAGCAAAGATTGCTGTTTAAATAAATGTTATTATAAATCCCTTTATACTTTAGTCTTTTATGTAAAACAAATAAGCAACTTGCTGATTTCTTTTCTGTAAATTGAGAATTTTATACATCAGCTTTGCTTAAAGTGAGGAAATCCAGCACTTGGATGGTTGCTAAACAGATCACACTCCATTACATAATCCATATATAGACACACATTATACTATTTATAAAACAGCATGTGCTATCTTTTTTTTCTCTTTTTAAATCCCCTTTTGCCACCAGATTATAAACCTTTTGAAGGCGGTGATTATGTCTTTTATGTCTCTCTTTTCCCATCAAATGTTTACTAAGTATATAGTGATGGTGACATGCTGGTGAAATGTGGGAGATATTTCAGGGTGGTACTGAAACGTTGGATATAATCAATCAGTTGACTACTCTGCGTGCAAAGATCTGGGAAGACAAAAAGACAATAATAATATATATCCTTGAGAGATAATCTCATTGGAAAGATTAAAAAAAACATATAAACATTGACAAGGAATTGCCACATTATTTAGATGTCAAATGAAGTTGATATATTGTGTTCTTTGTAAAAATATTTAATTTTTTTTTCTTTCCACTGAACCAATACCAGTTGTTTTTTAGTCCTTTTCCCCGTTTTTCTTTCCACATATTTGACAATCTCTAGTAACAATATATTGATTACAGCTACTTTCACCATCTGACATATTTTTAACATGAGTATAATTTTCTGATCATATTCCTTGCCTAGGAAAGAGAATCTATAGAGAGACAATATGAGACAGCCCGGCAGGCCCTGATGGGAAAGATACCTCCTCATCATACACTCCTGTTCCAAAGGTAGTGATATATCACATTTATTTATACCTGATTGATTTAGATTGATTCTCTAGTATCCAGATATACCAAATGAATCATCAACGTGAACAGAGGCCTCTGTACTAAAGTGGACCCAGTGATTCAGTAGTAAACCTAGTTCTAGAAGTTTTATTTTCCTTTCATTTATATATACTTTAAAAAGACATAATGTGTTCAAAGCTCTTAGAAACTGATGGCTTTTTTTTTTTCATTCTATAAAGAATGGTATTTCTGGTGAAATTTGAATATATATATCAGCCTTCTCCAAGGCTGTTCATGACGGAAGGTTCATTATATCCTATTGTATATCTTGCTCTTGTCCATCATGACTCTCAAAACAATAGTAATTATGTGTAAAGTCATTTGTTTAAAGCCTCCTTTCCATATTAAACTGTATATTCCATGAGGGTGGGAATCATTGTATCCTTATTAGCCTATGAATTCTCTATTCTTAATATGAAAGGTTTTACTTAGTTCTTCTGCATAGTAAAGGCTTCATGATGTTAGTGGCTGTAATTACTGTACTATTAATTTTTACATATCAAGAGTCACATTTAGGCTTTAATATTTACTCAAAATGAATAACTAGGTCACAGGATAGCTATAGAATGCTTGCATTTTATTTTATCATTAATGTTATAGGCTTTGATATTCTGAATTCTCTTTCCTGTGTCACATTTTAGAAAATTTGAGTAATAAAGTGAAGTCTCTGTTTTCAGAAAGTTAGGAAGAGCATGACAAGACCTTAATTATAGCATTTTTAAAAGCTTTTTAGAGTGCAGTGATTCAAGGAAGCAGAATAAAGAAGCCATTTAAATTTTTTTTCAATTTCAGTTCTTTTTATTGTCTGTAATTTTAAGCTATCTGTTGAAAATCTTCATCCAATATAAATGAAACCAAGTTTTGTCACTTTGTTACATATCCAAAAAAGTGTGATGAATTTTCTCCATATTGATAGGCTATCTTTGGATAGTCTGATTCAAAAGATAGGCTGTGTGGCATACACAGAGTTCTACTGAAGGGCCAGGAAGGTAATGACCAGGAGATAGGCAATGTCTTCCAGAGCAGCAAAGCTGGGGTCTGTGTGACCTCCGACCAGCAGCAGAGCCATGCTTATTAAAACGCTGGGGACAGAGAACCGAAGCAGTTTTAAATATGAACTCCAAATGGGTCATACCAGGACAGATAGATGCTTCGAATTTGCATGCATTTATATGCAGTTGGGCTACTTTGCACACAGCAACTCTATTTAGCAAGTCTGAGGTGAATAGCAACAGGATTTTTTCACTAAAAATGGTTAATGATTCTTCCAAGTCACTCTGGGGAAACAGGCTAGTAGAGATGAAAAAAGAATATTTTACACTGGAGTTCAGTTGAGAGTATAATATTAGAATTTTTAGAAATATTTTATTCTGGTATCATTTCAAAGCACTGGATTAGAAACAAAATTCGAAAATATCTATTTCGATTTTTATAGCAGTGGATACATTGCTGACTCACATAACAAATGGACTAGAGTTTCTAATAGAATACGTAGAATACATACTAATCGGTAGGAAGATAATTTGCCTATATTAGTGACTTAATGGATAAGGAAGATTCAAAACAATACAAATTCACCTAACCTACAAATTAGAATGTAATAATGCTAGTGTTTTAAGACAAGCTCGGGGGTAAATGTTGAGTGGATATATTATATTATTCCAAATAGATTTTATTGGCATTTACATTTATGTGGGTATATCAGTCAGTATTTAGGTATTATGTGTGTGTATGCTTGGTATCATTACAAAATTCTTTGTTTTTTTTGTTTGTTTGTTTGTTTTTTTCTGATTTCAGGGGTCTGGTGCCAGCACCTATTATCAATGGTCTACATTATTTTACAGCTTTAGAACTACAGAAAAGTTCTGAGCTTTGTGAAGATTATTTTAAAGCTCCCATTGGACCGTATTCTGAGAAGAGGTGAGTTGAGTTTTGTCGAATAAAATCAGTTATTTTCTGCTGATTAGCTAAGATCACAGCACTCCTCCCTAAGCTTCAGAGAAATCTTAAAACTGGGGAGCAGGGCCCCACCTTCCACCATGGACTTTGAAGGAAGTAGATCCTGGCCCTCCAGGGAAGACACAGGCATATATCTTGGGTTCATCCAATTGAAAGCTTCTCTCTGGGATTTTGAATCTTGAGGGAGTGACACAAAGATGCAAGGGCAGTTAGAGATCCATCAAGACATTGGCAATGGAAGATCAAGAATCCATTGTGGAGGGCAAGCAGTGATGATCTACCTATCTCTTCCGGTATTGAGACCTGGCTGTGTTCTTGGCACCTAGCTTACCTTGGTTCCTGCCCAGTTTTTAGGTCTGATTCTTCAGTTTTTCATTAGTCTATAAACTACATGAAAGCTTTTCAGCAACTCCTTTTTAGGTACTAAAATGAGCCAGATTTGGTGTTTGTAATTTGCAATTAACATCTCTGACTAGTATAGCTCTGTGTTTCTAAATGTTTACCAGCTGGTGTCTAATATACAAAAGGGCATTTCAGGGTTCCAGTGCTTAATATATCAAAGTGTAGTTCAAAAGCTGAGTAGGTGTTAAACTGAAGACCACATATAGACCACAGCTGACACTCCACCACTGATTTTAGTGCTTGGCCTTTGCAGGCACTCTACTACATTCTGTTCCTGCTTCTGCTGTGTTTACTTCTACAATTGACCATCTCTCCATACATAGGTCTTGAATCCAAATTTCCCAAGCAAAGATCTGGCTGGTTGGGTCAATCACCATCTACTAGGGGTGCCGCTCTTGAATAGGGATCTGTAGCTAGAGCCCTCATAGGAAGCAGGCTGGTCTATGGATTGGTTGCAACTATATCAAGCACCCATCCTTTATCTGATTATCTGTGGCCAGACCAATGACAGAGAACCAAGTAGAGAATTCTTCAGAAGGGGTCGTGGGGGTTTGGCAGAGTCTCTGCAGTATCTGAATCCATGGCAACATAATAGACAGGAAATGGGACTGGAATGAAGTGCACTAGAATATTATTAACAGGGGAGATTTCTTTAGAAATATCAGTTATTTTTATTTTCTTCTTTATTCTTTTTTTGTAACTTCTAAATTGTCTTTACAGGATATATATTTTATTTTTATATACTAAAAAAACTAAGAATCCATGATGGTTTGATGAAATATTTGATAAATGGAAAAAATTGGCCCTTTAGATACAATTAAGTTTTCACATCACTCTACATGTTAAAACAAATGTTAAAGTTATAAGGCGTTAAATACAATCAGTGTCTATGATATAATAATAAGTATGGAGATTGAGATACATATGTATAGCCAGTGTAATTAGGTTTAAAAATATTCATGTGTATGTATAGAAAAAAATACTGAAGATACACCAAAATAGAATCAGTTATTATCGTGTAGTGATGAGATTATGACCAATTTTTATTTCTTTGTTCTTCTCCCATATTTTCAATGGTGAACATTTAATAATTTTTGAAGTATTAATGTCACTTTAAAAAGTTATCTTAAAGGTCTGCCACAGCAAAGGGATATTTTTTGATGGCATGTGTCATAAGAATGACAGTTTAAAAAATGAGTGTTTTCCTTTACTTCTGAGTTTTATTGCTGTAGCACTTGGATTTCTTCCCATAAACTTGATGATGAAAAATAACCTTGTCTTCTAAGGGGTTCCTTCAAGCCTACCATTTCACTAGCTACTAGAGGCCCTAGTATTCTAATTAGTATTGATATTCAATACTAATTGAAGGGAGAAGGATAGACACATTCCGACCATAACAGAGAGTTAATATGCTTAACAGGCCACACTGGGCTTATACATCATCTGTCCCCACAGTGAAAAGGGGGGGGTCAGACCTACCCTCAAGTTTGACCATTCGCTGGTGGTAACATATGTGTGTCTTTCAACTCTACCACCTTTTTACATCTGTCTTTCAAAGCATTTTCATTTAATACTTTCTTTGATAGAAAGGAAAAAGTAATTGTTGAGAGACAGACATTGTTCTGTGATTCCCGTCCCACCTTTTTTTGGTGTGTGCTTTAAATGAAGACCTACTGTCTTTTTCAAAAATAAGAGACCAGAACATGCGTTATGGGTTGAGTTGTGCCCCTCCCATCCCCGCCCCACCCCCTGCCAAATTCCCCTGCTGGAGTCCTGGCCCCTCAGAATGTGACCTTATTTGGAAACAAGGTTGTTGCAGATGTAATTAGTTAAGATAAGGTCATACTGGAGTAAGGTAGTAAGGTAGACCCCTAAACCAATATGATTGGTGTCCACATAAAATGGGGAAATTTGGACACAGGCCCACGCACCGGAAGAGGCCTGGGGCGATGTAGAAACCAAGGAGCCCTAGACCGCCAGCAAACCGCCAGAAGCTAGAGGGGAGGCCTAAAACAGCTGCTCTGCCCCAGCCTTCCGGAGTAACCAGACCTGCTGACACCTTGATCTCGGACTTAGAGACTCTAAGACCGTGAGACATTAAATTTCAGCCACTCAGTTCACAGTACTTGGCTACACCAAACCTAACAAACTAATATGTATTAAAAGTCCAGTGACATTTTTCTTGCTATTTTCTTTCTGTGCTCCCTTCAACATACCATCTTGGTATTACTTTAGAGATTTAGCCATAAGATCTATGGATTGTTGTGTTTTTTTTTTATTAAAAGAAGGAAGAAAACTTTATGCTTCTATAGTTTGGAATAAAAGGTCTAGCCCATAAAACATAAATGCATCCAACGTTGTATTTAGCAGAACAAGATTCAGTCTAGTATACTCTGGAGAGAAGCTCCCAAGCAGGATTACTAATGTTACTTGTCCACTGCAAGAGGAAAGAGCTATTCAGTCACTGAGAAATCCAGAAGTTGGCAGTATTGGTCTCAGTTCTTTAGGAAGTACTTCTTAGACAAGCTCAATTACCTTATGTGGGAGCAAGAGGTTGGAAAACAAAGTCTTCTAGTATCATGGTATTCTACCTGAAGGGGGGCTAGTATTCTGTGAAGGGATTCCAAAAATTGTTGTCTGACAAAAAGAGACAAACCCAAGAACTCTGTCCAACCTGGTAAGAGGGATCCCCTCCTTCCAATGAGCAATTCAGTTTTTCTATCTGTTGATAACAAGTACTCAAAGCTGCTTCTCTCTTTTTTTTTTAAGATTATTTATTTATTTATTTGAGAGAGAGAGAGAGAGAGAGAGAGAATGCACAAGCAGGGCACAGGGGAGAGGCAGAGGGAGAAGCAGGCACAGACTCCCCACTGAGCAGGGAGCCCAAGGCAGGGCTTGATCCCAGGACGCTGGGATCATGACCTGAGCCAAAGGCAGATGCTGAACCAATTGAACCACCCAGGTGTCCCTACAAGTACTCAAAACGTCTAAGCAGAACCCTAGCTGCAGGGAGATTGCTCAATCCTGGACTGTCTCTGCCTGGGAATGCTGGTGCCATCGAGCCCTAGTTGTAGTTGGTAGGTTGAGCAGAAGGCAGGTGTCCATGCCCAGTGTGGGAGCTTTCCAGGAGAGCTGATTTTGGATTCCAGCCATGGACTACCACCCACGAACTGCAGCTTCTGCTTGCCATTCAGACATAACCCAGACAGCATGAGTGTCCTCACATTGGACGTGTCCCCTCAGTATGCCTACATCACCCACTACATTTCCTCCTGGGTCAAGGACAAGCCCAGATAGATAATTGGACTGTGTTTCCTAGTAATAGGGCCTTGAACTCCTGGGGACACCTCATTAAAACTTGCTTCTACCCTTTTCATCTCTGCTACAGTCATAATATCATCTTGGTAGACAGAGACACCCTCATTAAGTGACAAGCTTTATCCTGAATAGACCCGATTTGCATCAGCCTTTTCTACTGCAAAGATATGAACTTAAGTTAAATGCGGAGTGTGAACAAGTGGAGGTCAATCTGAATTTGACATTTGATCCCAGAAATGTACTTCTGTGCTGAAATAGTAGTCATCGTGCTGGAACTACAGGGAAGAAAGTGTAGTCACTTTCAACCGCCAGGTCCTGCAGTAAACAATTACCTCTTAATTTTCAATATTTTAAATTAATCTTTGGCTAAATCATGAAAAGACAACACTCTGACAACAAAACTTACTATAATTAACACTGGCAGTGAAAAGTAGAGCTCTAATGACAAAGTTGAGGAGGTAGAGGTGGAAAGTCAACATGCATCATCTGTTGTTGATGGAACAAGAAACGCAGGATTGAAATACGATACACGAAGGTGTAGATCTGACAGATGGAGGAACTGAAAACAGTGATAGGGCTCTTGCGGGGAGGAAGAACAGGGGGAGTGTTATTAAGTGAGCTGAATCCTTTCTGATAATAGCAGATATTCATATCTACCAAAGATCGACTGAAAACTGGTAAGTCAATAAAAGCCAGTAATATATTATTTACAAATAAGATTATTGTCAGAATATCTAAGAACAAGACGTGGTTAAAAATGGTTGACCGTCGGGGCGCCTGGGTGGCTCAGATCGTTAAGCATCTGCCTTCGGCTCAGGTCATGATCCCAGGGTCCTGGGATCGAGCCCCACATCGGGCTCCTGGCTCAGTGAGGAGCCTGCTTCTCCCTCTCCCTCTGCCTCTCACCCTGGCTGATGCTTTCTCTCTCTCTCTCTCTCTCTGTGTGTCTCTGTGTCTCAAATGAATAAATAAAATCTTTAAAAAAATGGTTGACTCTCAGGAGAGTACAAGTGGTGTTGGGAGAGGTAGGGCTCGGGTTGCTGCTTTTTATTATAAGCTCTTCTGCATAATAGAATTTAGTTTTAATTATATATATAGACGGTTAACCCTTGAACAACACAGACTGGAACTGCATGGGTCCATTTATAGACGGGTTATTTGCAGTAGTGTACTGATGTACCATAAATGTATTTTCTCTTCCTTGTGATTTTCTTAATAGCCTTTACTCTATGTTCCTTTATTGTAAGAGTAAGAATACAGTATCTAATACATACAACATACAAGATATGTGTTAATCAACTTATGTTGATTGAATCAACTTATATATACCGATATTTGTTATCGGTAAGGCTTCCAGCCAACAATAAGCCGTGAGTAGTTAAGGTTTTGTGGAGTCAAAAGTTACGTGTGGATTTTTGACTGCAGGGAGGGTCAGCACCCCTAACCCTCCCTCACATGGTTCAAGGGTCAACCCCAGTAAGTTGCTTAAAATATTAATGAAATGTTTTTGGAGAAATAAGAAAAATCACAGAGGGAAAGGTGAGTACATTTTGACTAGATAAACATCTTCAGTTTCTCTAGGTCCAAAACAAATGTAAAAGGAAAAACAGCAGGCTATTTAAAATGTAACAAAAGAGTCAAAGTTCAATATATAAAGAGTTCACACAAATTGATAGAGCAAACAGGAAGATAGATCCCCCAAAGGTAAATGAGGAAAAGACAGTTTACAAATGACAGGAGAAAAGCTAATTAATAAATGAATAAACTTAAAGATTAAGAAATAATGTTGAATCTTGCTGTGAACAAAGCAACAAAGCCCAATTACTTCACAGTGCTCTGCAGGTTGAGCCTCTCCCCTCCCGTCCATGAAGCTGCGCCACCCCCCGGGAGCTCCAAAGCCAAGAAGCAAGTGAATCCCAAAGGAGAGTAACCTGGTGGCAGGAAGTGCACTGGGCCAAACACAGGGATGTTGGGCACGCTAATCACACCCGAACCTTATCCTAAAAGGGGAATAAAATCACAGTCCCCAAAACTTGCATTAGGTTTGCCCAGTGTGTGGTCCTAATACATTTTCGTATCCTCTGTCCTTGAAATAGCAGGAGAGGCCATATGTAAATTGCACTCGATTTCTAAAGTCCTGGGCATTAGTACCTGTGCCTTACTCATCTTGCGTACGCTCCAGTATCCATCACGATGCTTTGCCCTTAGCAGGCGCTCAGCTATGTCTTGTCGGGTGGAGGAGAGGTTTATGCTAATATGTACAGCTTTTACTATGCCCGGTGCTCTGTAAGTCCTGCCGCAGGTACCGCTGAACGCTTGAGCTCAACAGAGACGGGCACAGGCCACTGACAAGGCTCCAGAAAGGTGACCCAGTGCAGTCACAGGTGTAGATCGTGTGGCGCTCGGTAGCTTGTCATCTCAACGGGATCATGCACTTTTCATTTTTCAGCGGTGAGGATTCCCACCTTATCAAGAACTATTCTACAGTATTTCATTCTTATCCATGGTCAAAAGAAATGGCTTTTCAGCCTCCAGAGGGCAGCGTCTATTCCCGCCCGGGATCAGGAGTAAGTGATAGTGAGGCCGATCAGGCCATAAAAGGTATGTGTCATTTTACATACGTTTCTCATATAAATATTAATATCATAATTATATCTATTTCCCACTATTTCCTGATTTTTTTTTTTTAATGAAGTGAGTGTTTTAAGTGAGACTCTCTCCTCTGAGGTAGGGTGGGTTTTTTTGTCTCCCATTGCTTAGAGATGAGAAATGAGTTCAGAAAGGTCGGGAATGTGCCCAAGGTCACTTACTTAGGCCACTTAGAATGGGCTTAGAATAGGCTTCTGTTTTGCCCACTGAGCCACTCTGCCGGCAGGGGTCTTCCCAGGTTGCGGGCACGTGCTCTCTGCAGGAGGTCTTTGAGGACTTGGGCTCCATTCAGTGAGGGTGAAGAGAAGCCGGGAAGGTTTCCAATTGCTGGCCCATCTTCTGCCCTGGGAGTCTGGCCAAATCCCGTTGGTTTTAGATTTAAAGGCTCTGGCCCAGCCTAGCCACGTCAACCCCTTCATGCCCCTTGCTCCTCTACACACAGGTGAATGCATATCTCCAGGCCCCGACCAGAGGGGCATTGCATTTTTGTCTCTGGACACACTAGCGGTGTTCACAAATGACAGCAAGTAAAGACCTTGGACAGTGTTGGGGAGACTGAAGGGCTAGAGGTAAAGGGAGAGAGAACGGGAGAAAGTAACCCGGTGTTGGGATAGAAGGTGGGGCTCTGTGAGCAATGGAAAGAACAATAAGGAACTTGGAGGACTCCGTAGGACCTGCAGGCTAACAGGGAGCTGCCACTGATAGCCTGGGTAGGTGGTGAAGTTCTGCCTGAGCCCAGAAGGGAGGTGAGGAACCCCGCCTTAGGGTGACCGAGGGAACCAGAAAGAGAATAAAGACTTGTTAGTTTGCCAGGGACGAGGAGACACGGTGGTTGGCACGTCCAGAAGGCAGGGTTCCTAAACAGGCAGCGTCTCACCAGCTCGAGGGTGGAGGCCTCTCTCTCCAGCTGTGCTTACGTTCAGGACAGCCAGCCAGGATAAGGTGTTTTCAAGCATTTTACATGTGACAGTGGACACAGACGGTAAGGATTAGAGTCCCAAGACCAAAGTTCTAGGAAGTCATCCCAGATTCTGAAATAGACACTTTGTTGTCATCTCACCAGTTGTGGGGAGTGTTCTAGGAACCCCTTAAAGACTGCGACCTGCCACTTAGGAGCCTGAGGACAAAACTCCAGGAGCCCTGGACCAAATTGTCACCAAGGCCCTCCATGGTTCTGGTGTCCCATAGGACAGTGTTTCCAGGCCTTTCCCATCTTATTTTCTGTCCTCTTGTACCTTTCCTTCAGTGGGACTTAGAGTCAAAAACTGCATTCCAGACAGTCTGACCAGAGTGGAAGTGGGCTGTTACCTGTGAAAAGAGCACTGTATTCAAAATCAGAAGACCAGGTTCTAGCTCCGTTTCTACTTTTGTCTGACTGCACAGTGTTGGGCAAATCAGATCATGTCTGAGCCTTGAGAATGATATCTGTCCTACAGTAATATAGCAACATCCTATACCACCATATATTACATTATAACACACATGTGTATATATGTATGTAATATATATAATATACATGTATATATAATATGTATATATATGATGTGTATATATGTATAATATGTATATATAATATGTATATAATATATATTATATATTATAATATACATGTATATATACATGTATATTATAATATATAATAATCTAGAACCAACAAGATGGGGTGTGGTGTAAGAAAGAAAGAAGTCAGGTGCTAGATACCTACTTGGTATTATAAATTTGTATACACATAAGCAGAAGATGGTGGTAGTTTTCTGCAGGGATGGTTTCTAGAGATTTATTTTGTTCCTTTGAATGAGCCATGTTTTCCTGTTTCTTTATGTGCCATGTGATGTTTTGACATCACGTTTGAAAAAGCAGCCACCGCTCCAAGTGTGCAGGCCGCCCCAGGTCTTGTCCAGAGCCCAGGGTCAGTCCAGTGTGAAGGCTTAGGGTCTTTCCAGTCCTTTTCTGGGCATGTACTTTTCCTGGACCTATGCGTATGCTTTTTTCCGCTTCCCCAGCATACACAGCCGCTTTTTGAAGTCTTTACTTCCCTAATAGTCTTACCCTAGCTTCTTCTTGGGACTTTATGAAGGTGTCCTTTTGTCCTCTTCAATTAGTAATGTCTTGCCCCAGGCGTGCGTAGCTCTGGGTCTTCACTAGCCTCGCCCGCTTCTTCCCGCAGCTTCAGCTGGGTGGGATCCCAGCCGAGTCACTCGTGGCCCTCTGAAACCCGAGTTCGGGGACACAGAGACCCATCAGGCAGCCCCCAGGCAGCTCAGCACAGTGCTCTACTCTCTCTGGTTGGCAAAAAACCCTGAAATTTCCTCCTGTTTTTAATGTCGCTTTTTCTTGATTGGGCATTCTCTTGGTTGCTAGGGCTTTTTCACTGAGCTCCTACAAGGTTGTTTCAGTTAGTCTCACTGTTCAGTGTTTGCACAGGGGAGCAAGGGCCTGGAGCTTCCCAGTCTGCTGTCTCGCCGGTGTCTCTCAGGGGTGGTTTTCTTAACAATAGGTCCCACGACTGGCTCCGGGTCAGTTAAGCTCACCTGTCTTTTGCACACGAACTGCCAAACCAGATTTCCATCATCTAACACATAGGTACTTGATTTTCTTCTTATGTGAGAGCAGCTTTTATTTTCTTCTTTTTATTATTTTGGTTTCAGCCCCACATTCTAGTTTAATTCGATCATTTGGGGTGTTGGTTCATCCTCCATATTTACAGTTTTATAAGTTTCTGTAAAACAAGCAAGCATGCTACCTATGCCTTTGTCGTAGTCTCTGCCAACAATAGGATCCAGGACTTGGCCAAGAGTAGTGTCCTGTGACAAGTCTTCAGAGACTCAGTTCCAAGGAGAGCCTACTTGCCATGTGATTTCTACTCACATCTCTCTAGTGTCCTTATGTGAGAAGCTTTGATACGTGCCTTGCAGAAATCAAGACAAGACTGTATCAGTGGTGCTTTCTAACTCAGGTCAGCATTTACTGTGAAGGGCTAGACCCTTTTGCAATGACTCAACCCTCCCACTTGTGGTGTGAGAACAGCCATAGACAATATGTAAATTAACTGCCATAGCCTGGGTACCAGTAACTTTATTTACTGAAACACACTGCACACCAGATTTGGCCTATGCGCTATACATTTGTTGACCCCTGCCCAAATAAAATGGAAATTAAGTTAATTTGAAATAATTAATTTGACATAATTTGCAAACTCCTTCCAACACTTGTCACTCACTATGGTGTTTTATGAATGCGCAAACCATTTCTTTCACAAACTTGAATTTGCTAAGGTTTGAAGTCAAGTGCACTAGTTTGTAAATCTTTGTTCCCATGTTCCCATGTTTCCCTTTGTTCTGCATGTTCCAAGCAGTGTTATTTGTCTCCCGTACTTTTCTTGCTGTCAGTGAGCTCTCCAAGACCAAGCTCTGAAAGCACTTCCATAGTTTACTCCAGCACCCTGGGATAGAGTGTGCCTGGGTGTGGAAACTTGAACTGATTTAGAAAGGAGGCCTACTCTTCCACTGTCTTCTTTCTTCTTCAGGGCCTTCCTTCTTTTAAGATGTTTTTGTTACCCTTTCCAGTTTGAAAAACATCTCCATGGTAGGGGGAAAAAAAGAAGCACCAGCAGCAGCAAACAAGGAGGAGCTCTTCGTTTTCTTCTCTCTCTCTCTCTCTCTCTTTTTTTTTTTTTTTGGTCCTCTGTTAACATAGTATCATCTCATGGAATGTGCCCTTTTTGCTCTGATTATACCTTAAAAAGGCCCATTTCCCTTCATGATTCAGATTGCTTCTGTTTGCCTGATAGATGGAGTCTTCCTAATCTTATGGTATGGGTCACTCCATTTTTTCTTATTCTCTGTAGAATCCTCTGCCTCACTTTCTCAATCCCTGCTACACTGCTTCTCCCCAGGGAGAATGTGGCTTCCTCTGTGGCCACTCTGTGCTCTACCTTCAGTCTCTCTCTTTCAAACTCTTCTTGCTGCCCATAGTCCCCAATGGAGCCTTATGGTACATCCTTGGTGTCTTCATCCTTGGTGAACAGACCAACCTTAGAGCACAGTGGATGAGGCTTTTCTAGGAAGGACTTTAGGATATATATGGGTGCATGTCTGTTTGTGTGTGTGTGTGTGTGTGTGAGTATGTGTGTGCGTGTGCGTGTGTGCACGAAGCCAGGTTAGGTATGATTGTAAAAGAATATGGTGCCAGGCATCATTACAGAAGGTATGAGCAGGATAGAAAAGTAGCATGTGATTACTTGGGGTTCCCGCCTTCTGATCACTGGGCAAGTCTACACAGCCTAAGGCTCATCCAACCGTGCACATGATGTGTTTTGAAACCCATCCCCTATTTTTCTTGTTTGGATGTCTTTTGTTCCCTTTAGTTTGTTATGAATTAATTCTAAACAATATTCTGGTGCTTACAACGTTGCAATGCTTATTTTCTCTGTAAACAAATAAATCTCTTGTGTACCAGGAGGTTAACTCTATGTACTGTCTTTTTTTTTTCTTAATGTCTTACAGAGCTATGTAAACAGCCACTTCCATGTGACAAAGGGTCTGTCCAACAGAGAAGACACATGGTCTCGGTCATCAGCCACCCAGGTTTCAACACCAAACTCATCCTCCCTCCAATCCCTCAGGGCCGCAAGTAGACCAGTAGCTGACATTTGGTCTTAACATACAAAACTGGTTCTGATCAGTGTCCAATCCCTTTGTCTTACCTGGCCATGGGTCCTGTTTGCCACTCAACCAACTACCTACAAAAGAAGTGTTTTACATGCCTTTAATTCTCTCAATCAGTTTCTTTTGTGATTCTCAAATAGTGTCTTTTTAAAATGTAAATTATTCTTAGCTTTTAGAAATGTAATTTCAGTTTTTCTCAGAGCTCTTAATGATTTTTCCAACTGCTTCCTGCTCTGAAATATCAGACGGCAAACTCTCCCAAGATCTCTGCATTGCTGTGTGCAGAGTGATTTTTGGATATATCCAACTGGGATTCTGCTTTTGAAATTTCAGTGTGTCCATTTATAACATTAGTGTATACCCTGGGGTACTGAAATATTTTGTTCTTCTGATTATGAAAGGATTGTAGAGTTCCGCTTAACTCGTGACCAACAGGATCTCGACTGCATCTCTCAAAAGGATTTAATTAATGTATTTTTTCATGGTTCTTGAGTTCCTCTAGCAATATGAAGGAATTAGAATTATCAGATATTTCTTTTAGTTCACCCTTTCCTGACTCTGATTAAGTACTGCTTGTCATTAGAAATATTTTTAAACAACTTTCTTCATCTTTATAGTTTCACTATCTACTGTTGGCAGGAAAAGAACATTGGGTAGTTATAGATAAGGCTGGTATTCAGCTGATATGTGCCAGTGTGACTATCCTGGTTCTTAAAATATTGAAACACATCTCTTTGGATTGGTAGCTGGTCTCTTCTCTGAATCCTCTGTGCATGATGATTCATGGGAGCAAGAACCTTCACATAGTACTATACTAATAGTTAAATATTTAAAATATTATAACCCTCTAATGACTTCCCTCTTAAAAATATTAAAACCCCCTTTGATAGCCCTTTTTCCCATGATCAGATTTGGATGTAACATGATTTGCTATTGGTTTCTGTCTGCCACTTAGCCCTATTCTCAACAGAAGC
The DNA here is from genome assembly GCF_009762305.2 of Zalophus californianus. NCBI lineage: Eukaryota > Metazoa > Chordata > Mammalia > Carnivora > Otariidae > Zalophus > Zalophus californianus. Next base: position 87,667,218 of record NC_045606.1, read on the forward strand.
TGCTTAAATTTCTTTTCTTGGGGTTGGTGGGAGGGATGGGAGGGGGGCCTGAAGAGAAGGACACGGCTGAGCAGGAAAAGGGAGTTGGTGCCCTCGGGGGCAGCGAGGAGGCGGGGAGTGGGCAACTTTAATATTCACCAGCGTCATCTAATCTTTTAAGAAGTTATTTTGAACTATTTTAGAAACAGCAGAAGATATAAAAACAAGAGTTCCAATTTCAGACAACATGGAGGAGATGCACTTTCCCCTATTTCCTCCACTAAGTACAATCAAATCCCACAAATTGTATCTAAAATAAACACAAGACGATTGAGAGGTAGAAGGAAGAAGGCAAGCCAGCTGGAGACCTTGGGACCTGAGTAGCAACACAGAGGTGAGTTCCCTGGGGGTTTTTTTGGCTCAGAGATCCTGAACTGGGTGCTAGAGAAGCTATAACCTCAAAACATTAATGGTAAAGACCACACATCTCCAGCCAAAAGCTTGCACTCTCTAGCTAAAGGACTACAAAAGGGGCAGCCTGGCAAGACAGAAAACGTTTAGACAATAACTGCCCTTACTTTGGTCAGACACCGTAGACGAAATTGTGGCTCCATCCTTTCTCTCTACCCTGTCAGCCAAGGCTTTTCTGGTTATATTGAGGTTCCCTCCTTCTCCCTGCTGGGACAGTGTCCGCGAAGTTCTTGTGGAGAGCCAGGACCTGCAACACTCCCCAGTATTAAGAAGAACCTCCTCCCACAGTGTCATTGAAGGCTACGTAGGGACCTGGACTTCCATTCCCTACCTGATAGTAATGAGACATTTCCTTCCCTTCCCATCAGGGTGGTGTCAGAGAAGGTCTTGTGGAGGTCCAGGACTTTCACCACTGACCTATCTTCTTGCAGTATCAGTGGAGGCCAGGTGGGGAACAGAAAATTTAAATAAGATCCATATTCTCATAACATACTACCCCAAATGTCCAAGATGTAGTTAAAAAAAGAAAAAAAATTCATCGAGAATCAGGAAAAGTTTAACTTGAATGAGAAAAGATAATCAACATCTGAGCCAGGATGATGTCAGCGAAGGCCTAGTGGGGACCCTAAACTTCTACCCCACCCAGTATCAATAAGGCATCATTCCCCCTTTTCCTACCCTAAGTGTCAAGAGAGGCCAAATGGAGAGTTTAGCTTTCCACCTCTGCCTGGGAGGAATGAGGCAGTGCCCCCTCCCTCATTAGCATGGTGTCGAAGAAAGTACACTAAGATTTAAATAAGACTGACTTTCACAATATACTATCCCAAATGTCCAAGGTATCATTTTTTAAAAAAAGAAAAAACTCATCAAGAATCAGGAAAACTTCAACTTGAATGAGAAAAGATAATCAACATATACCAATGACTGGTAAGCCAAGGTGAAACAGATGCTGGAGTGATCTGATGGATTTTAAAGCGACTATCATAAAACTGATTCAAGACGCAATTATAAACACAATTGAAAAAAATGAAAAAGGCAGACAATCTCAGCCAAAAAAAAAAAAGTCTTAGCAAATAAATAGAAGATATAAAGAAGAACCAAATGGAAATTTTATACCTGAATAATACAGTAACTCACTGGATGGACTCAGTAGTAAAATGGATAGGACGGAGCGGGGGAAAGTCGGTGAACTTGAAGACCGAGCAACTGAAATTGCCCAGTCTGAACAACAGAAAGAAAATAGACTGAAAGACAAAATGAGCTCCAGGGACATGTAGGATTATATGGAAAGATCTGATGTTTATGTCATTAGCGACCCAGGAGAGCAAAAAAGAGTATGTGGCTGAAAAAGTATTCAAACAAATAACGACAGAAAATTCCCCAAATTTGGCAAAAGCCAAAAATCTACAAATTCAAGAAGATGATGGAACCCAGACAGGAAAAACACAAATAAATTTGTAACAAGACACACCATAATCGAACTTTTGAAAACTAAGGACAAAGAAAAATATCCTAAAGCAATGAGAGAGAAAACATCTTCATTATACAGAAATAACAAATCAAATGATAACGGATTTTTTTATCAGAAATCACGGTACCACCAGAAACCATGGAAGTAGATCAACATTTTCTAGTGCTAAAAGAAAAAACAAAAACTGTTAATCTAGAATTCTGTGTTCAGTGAAAATGTCCTTTGGGAATGAAGGGGAAATCAAGACATTCTCAGGTAGAAGGAAAACAAAGAGACTGTGTTGCCAGCAGACCTATATCCTAAAGGAATGGCTAAAGAATGTTCTTGAAACAGAATGAAAATGTTAAAGAAGGACATTTGGAACAACAGGAAGGAAAAGAGAACAATAAAGTAAAAATACGGATTAATATAAAGAAGTTTTTTTCATCTTGAGTTTTTTAAATAAGGTTTGATGATTGAGGGAAAATTATAGCATCTAGTGTGATTCTCAATATGTGTAGAAGTTACGCATAATTTAAGGCAATTATAAACAGGAATGAAAGGACTTAAAGGGAGGTAAGCTTTCTACATTTCTCTTGAACTGTTAAACTGTAGACTGTGTGATAAATCATATGAATAATGTAATACCTAGAACACCACCAACAAAGCTACTTTGTGAGATACATCCAAGAAATACTATAGATAGATAAAAATGGAGTTTTAAAAACATTTCAGTGATACATGAGAAGGCAGAAAAAAGAAATAGAGAACCGAAAAACAAAACAAAACAAAAAACAAAAGCAGCCTTAAGCCCTTATATAATAGCAATTAACATTAGAGTAAACAGTCTAAATACACCAATTAAAGGCAGAGGTTGGCAGAGTAGATTTTAAAACGTGACCCAATTATATGCTATCTACGAGAAACTCACTTGAAATTTAACAAGGTAGGCTGGTCAAAAGTAAAAGGATAGAAATGTGTTTGCATATATCATGCAAACATTAATCAAAAGGAAGCAGGAGCGGTGATTAGTATCAGATAAAGTAGGCTTCAGTGCAAAAATTTTTTACCAGAGACAGAGAGGTATATTACAAAACAATGAGAGAAATTTTAACAAATTTAAAGAATTGAAATCATACAACGTATGTTCTCTGACCACAATAGAATCAAACTAGAATAACAGGAAGATAACAGAAAAATCTCCAAACCTCTGGAAACAAACAACATACTCCTATATAACCCGTGGGTCTACGAGAAACTCTCAAGGAAATTTAAAAATACATCAAGCTAAATGAACGTGAAATACACCATATCAAAATTTGTGGGATGCAGCCAGGTCAGTGCTGAAGGGGAAATGTATAACACTAAATGCATACATTAGAAAAGTGGAGGATTTTCAAATCAAGAAGATCCTACCTCAAGAATCTAGAAAAAGAGCAAAATAAACCCAAAGTAAGCAGGAGGAAATAAGAGCAGAAATCATTGAAAATGAAAACAAAAACAACAGAGAAAAATTAATAAAAACGTAGTTCTTTGAAAAGATCAATAAAATTGCCAACCCCTCTCTTGTAAAACTGACAAAAAAGAGAAGACATAAATTACCAATATTGAAAGTGAAATGGGATGAGACTACAGACTCTACAGACATCAAAGGGCAATAAGAGAATACTACAAAAAAGAGACGTAAATTTGACAAATGAAATGGACCAATTTCTCAAAATAAAACACAGCTCACACACTATGGGATAGATTATTTAAATAACCCCATAAATATATTAAAGAAACTGAAGAATTAAACTGAATTGAATTGATAATTCAATTTTGAAAAAGAAACCTCCAGGCCCAGATGCTTTCACTAGAGAATTCCACCAAAGGTTTACAGAAGAATTCATACCAATTCTATACAGTCTTTTCCAGAAAAGAGAAAGAGAAGGAAGGTTTCCAGCTTATTTTATGAGACTAATATTACCCTGATACCAAATCAGACAGGCCATACAAAGAAAACTGCAAACTAGTATCACTTATGAATAGATGCAAAAATCCTTAACAAAATATTAACAAATAAAATTCAGCAATACATAAAAAGAATTACACACTATGACCAAGTGGGGTTTATCCCAGGAATGCAAGCTTGGTTCCACAGTTGAAAGCAGCCAATGTAATCCACTCTAATAACAGGCTAAACAAGAAAAATCACTGATCATATCGATTGATGCAGAAAAAGTGTTTGACAAAGTCCAGCACCTCCTCATGATAAAAAATCTAGGAATAGGGACGCCTGGGTGGCGCGGTCTGTTGAGCGTCTGCCTTCAGCTCAGGTCATGATCCCAGGGTCCTGGGATTGAGTCCCGCATTGGGCTCCCTGCTCTGCGGGGAGCCTGCTTCTCCCTCTGCCTCTGCCTCTCTCTCTCTCTCTCTGTCGCTCATGAATAAATAAATAAAATCTTAAAAAAAAAATCTAGGAACAGAAGAGGACTTCCTCAACTTGATAAAGACTTCAATACATACGTATTTATCCTGAACAATATATACTTTTGTTCACCATGATTTTAAACTTCATATTATACTGTATATATTCAGCAATTAACTTTGTTCTCCACATTATGTGTGTGGAGAACACATAATCCATGTAGATCGTGTTGTTTTAGTTTTAATTTTTTTTCACTGTCATATACTATCCCACAGTACGACTATAACCACAGTGTATCCACTTAGCTGTTGATGAATGCTGAATTTGCTTCCTTTTTTTTCCCCTTACAAAGGATGCAGCTAAAAACATTCTTGTCTAAAAAAACAAAAACAAAAACATTCTTGTCTGGGAGTTGAATTCCTGTGTTATGGCATGCAAATCTTTAACAGATATTCCCACATTGGTTACTCTAATATGCCTTCACCAACATCTAAGAAAGTCCCCATTTTCCTGCATCTTGGGATTGGAACTGACAATCTTTTTAACTGCTAATCCAAAGGCTGTTAATATAAATTCATTTTTGTATTTAATTTGAATTTCTCCAAGTATTAGTGAAATTAAACATTTTTTATAAATTTATTGGCCACTTAATGGCTCCTCTTCTGTGAATAGCCTATTTATACGTTTTGCCTAGTTTTACATTGGATTACTATATTTTTCTTATCAATTTGCAGGATTTATGTATTTCAGAACTTGGGTGAGTAATTCTTTGTTAACTGTGTGTATTACAGGTATATTTTCCAAGGCTGTGTCTTGTCTTTTCACTTTTTAAAATAGTATCTTTGAATGAATAAAAGTTTTTATTATGGCTAAATTTGTCAGTGTTTTTGTTTATGGCTGGTACCTTTTATTTTTATGTCTTATGAATTCCTTCCCTATCCCATAGTCATGAATAAAATCTCGTAGATATTCTTCTAAATTCCTTTTGTTTTTTAATTTTGCTTTTACAATTTAGGTCTATATTTTTCCTGGAATGGATTTTTGTGGATGACATGAGGTAGAATTGAATTTTTTTTCCAGTTGTCCCATCTCTTTTTCTCTCTAATCTATAAAACCATTTCTTTCATAAATTGTTTTTGTAAATGCTTGGGTCTCTTTCTGGGCTCTCTCCTCTAACTCAATGTTTTATTTACTATATATTTGTTTTTGGTTTTTGAGAGAAAAAGAAATTTTATTGCTTAACAAATGATCAGCACTGTCAGGATTTGAATCCAGGTCTCTCCATTCCTTTTTTTTTTTTTTTAATTTTTTATTTTGAGAGAGTGAGAGCACATGAGAGGAGGGAGGGCCAGAGGGAGAAGCAGGTTCCTTGCTGAGCAGGGAGCCCAATGCGGGACTCGATCGCGGGACTCCAGGATCATGACCTGAGCCGAAGGCAGTCGCGCAACCAACTGAGCCACCCAGGCACCCCAGGTCTCTCCATTCCTAATCCAGAGTCTGCTCTCCACTGCACCTGCTGCTTAAAGCCAGGTGCACGTACTTGTACATAACAATAGCTATATTGACCATATGCGCCCTTTACTTACGTTATTGCGAATATTTTTTGTAATTAAAATCAATTAGCCAACGTACAGTACATCATTAGTTTTTGATATAGTGTTCAATGATTCAACAATGATGAACAATAGTTTCGTGTAACATATTTGTAACAAGACTTACAACATGGTAGGACAAGTTGTGTACTTCCATATTCTTTAAAATTATCTTGGCTGTTCTTTGCATTTTGCTTTTCCAAGTAATTTTAGAATTTGTTTTTCAAACCCTACAAATGCCCTTGCTTGGAGTTGATTAGAATTACACTGAATTCATAAATTTGAGGAGGCTTGTCTTCTTTATGATATTGGATATCTCTGTCTATAAACATGCTCCATTTGTGTAGGTTTTCTTTAAGTTGTGTAATTTTCTCCATAAAGAACATATGTATCGTTAGCAAGATTGAGACTTATTCCTAGGTATTTCTTTTTGGTTTTTGTAATTGGAATATTCTTTGTATTTTCTGTGACTGGAATATAGAAATCATAGGTACTTATTCTAATAATATACTTGTAGATTATTTCAGGATTTCCATCTGGGTAATATCAAAAATGCCATTTTTTCCCCCTTCTATTCCTATTATTGTTCTCTTTCTTCTTTCTCATTTTTTTTTCTTTCAAAAAACTGCCCTGGAGAGAACTTCCAATATAATGTTGAATAGAAGAAATTGATAGTGAGCATTCTAATCTCACTTCTGATTTAAAAAAAAAATGTCTAATGCTTCATTCAAATGTGAGATTTGCTATAGATGTTTGGCAGATAAACTTCTTTAGAAAAAAATGTTTCATTAATTCCTGGTTTACTATGAATTTTACCATGAGTGAGTATAGAAAATAAGGGGTTTTCTTTGTAGGGTACAAAAAATTGACGTATGTATTAATTTAATCGTATTAATTATAATATTCAAACTATTTTCTTTTTAGCTTTTTTTTCCTATTCACTTATACTGAAATGTCAAAAAACCCCTCACAGTGATTGAGTTTCTGTTGCTTCCCTTCTTTCCCTCCCTCCTTCCCTTCCTGGATTACGTGCTGACTGTAAAAAAAATTAGTGGTACATAAAAGAAATGCTTATAGAAGCATCAAAAGTAACATTACACAAATGAAAAGCACAAGTCGAATATATAATATTATAATCAAAGTAAGAAGTCCGGACAAAAATCATTAAATGACACATAAAACACCCTTTACATTAAAACCAGGTGCATCTCATTACTAAGACATAACAGTCATGAGCCCTTATGAATTGAGTCCTATAACATCAAAGTACATAAAGCAAAAGGTGTTAGAAATGTAAATTATTTTCTATCTGAATCAAAGCATTACCATCTATAAAATCACGATTACAACAGGAGTGCCTGTTTGGGATCTTGTGATTAGTACACTAGATAATGAATGTGTAGTGAGTAAGAATACCTCAGACCATAAACTCTTAATTTTAAGTTCAAATCCAAAGTGAAAGAAACTTTATTTTAGTCTCAGTCAATTCAGAACAGTCTCAATCCATTCCATCTTTCCTCGCTGGCTTTTTCACCTGGGATTGCATCCAACTTCCAGATGGTTACAGAGTTTTAAGACATGGGGGTGGGGGTGGGGAGGGACGCATCTGTTTCCAGCGTTAACATGAAAACCTTGGGTCTTGCCTACTCTCCAAGGGTCCATGAAAATAGCTGCCGCGGCATCCCCATCATTCTGGCCACTCCAGGTATGTCAATCCTCTTTTGGTATAATTTGGGTTCTTTTCATGAAAGTACATAATAAACCAACTTCCCTCTGTGTCATTCTGGAGCCAGAGGACTGCCTTAGCCCCTCTCGGCCTTGACCTCCACGCAGTCTTCTTTTCCTGATGAGTTCCCACCACATGGGTACATCGGGAACTCAGTGGGCTGGCTACCTGCTACAGCCCCATATGGGGAGCCAAACAGCAGGCATAAGTGCCCTTGCTCTTAAAGCCTCACACTCAAATGAGGTTTCTATTGTACCCCAGACCCTGAAGTTGTATCTCTATAACTCTAGAATAATGGTTCTCAATCTGGTCTGCACATCAGACTCTCCATAAGCTTGAAAAGTACCCATGCCCAGGCTCCATCTCAGGCCATTAAATAAGGATCTGTGGGTATGGAGGCTCAGATATTGTATTTTTTTAAAGTCCCCAGAGTGAGTCCAATGTATAGCTAGGTGTCAGAACCACTGCTCCTGGACTGGGGCTTTCTAGAATGACTAATGAATGGGGGTTTTCTAGAATGATTTTGTCAAAAGTTTTTATTATTTACCTTCATCAGTTTATGAGTGACTTACCACACTCTAATTAGTATGAAGTATATTATAATTTTTTATCACTATTAATTTGATAGTTGCAAAATGATATTATGTTTAATATTTTTCATAGGCTTATTTTTGGTTAACATTTCCTTCTTATGAATTATTAGTTCATGTCTTTGTTACATTTTTATCCTGGAATGTTCGTGTTTTCTTTTACATTCTTGTGAGAGCTATATCTACTGGGGAATAACTATTTGGTCCCCATTTATTATCATGAATTCTATTTTCTAAAAGTCATGTTATTCTTTGGAGCTTTCTATGATGATGGAAATGCATAGAAATATCTACATTGTCCAGTATGGCAGCCACAAGCTCCCTGTGGCTATGGTGTGACTAAGATGTGGTTAAAGACTAAAATGTGGCTAGTGTGATTAAGGAACTGAATTTTTAATTTTGGTTAATTTAGATGTAAATAACCACATGTATCTAGTGGTTCTCGTATGGAACAGTGCAATTCTAAAGGGTTTATCATCACAGTTTGGGGTTTTATTGGCCTGACAGTTATTTTGAGAGTTTTTTTCTTATAAGTTCTAGTTTCAATGAATTTTAATGAAGAAATGAAAATATGTTTTTTTGTCATTATATTTTGTAAACTTTATTCATGTTCTTTATGCCCTGGCATGGACTCAGTTTTAAAAAATCATCAGTGGAATTGAAAAGAATGTCTATGGTATAAAATTTTGCTACATTTACTAATTCAATTTTACTAATTACATTATTTAAACTACCTAGATATATTCTAACAACTTCCTCTGTCATAGATGATATTGATATTTTAGTATGTCACTGTAGTTGTATTTCTGTCTCTTTCTTCTTATATACTAAATAGTTATTTGCTACATAAATTTTGAGGTTATGTTAATTAACTCATAAATAACTATTATCTAATTATGAATTTCAGCTTGTTTCAATGTGCAATGTGCAAAATGTGTTTTTGTTTCATCGAATCCTTTTTGTTTTGAACTTTCCTTTGATAATATCAGTGCCACCTCTTATTTTTATTTGCCTGATTCATTTTATTCTCTTATTTTTTTCTAGTGTAATTTGATTTTGGTCTCACTGTTATAAGAAACATAGTTGGATGCTCTTTAACTCATTCAGAGTCTCTTTTACTTCAGTTGTGAAGCAAAATTATTTTTTTCTTTTTCTTTTTTCTTTTTTTATTATTTTTATATTTTTTCTTTTTAATACAGATGAGTTCAGTCCTACTTATGTCACTTTGTTTAATGTTTTATGGTGATTTGAGACTTTTTTTTTGCTGTTTCATTTATTGGCTTTTGGCTTTTGCTACATATTTTGATCTTTTCATTTATAGTGACTTAGAAGGTATATTTCCCCCTATTCTGATGTGTATCATGGAGTTTAAAATGTTTTTATTCCCCTCCCCCATCCTTTCCCATCTCCATAATTATAAATTTAATTAGGACTCAGTTTATAGAACCTTACCTCTCTTTTTTGCCAAATAAATCTTCAAGAGCTGCTTTGGCCTTATATTAAGTATTTAGGTTCTTTTATTTCTCTCTGGATTTTTCAGTAGTTTCAGTATTTACTACCAATTGTTGTATATGATGATTTTCTCATTGTCACATTCTTAACCTAAAGGTGCAAAGGGAAAGTGAGGGAAGGAGACCATTTCAGAAATAGTTCTGCATAGTTATGGAAGAATCTGCTTGATTTCTGTATTCCAGCCAGTAGAAGAAATGAGAGGTGACAGGTGACTGAACTCGTTAACATTTTTCTTTTTTTTTTTTAAAGATTTTATTTATTTATTTGAGGGAGAGAGAATGAGAGACAGAGAGCACAAGAGGGAAGAGGGTCAGAGGGAGAAGCAGACTCCCCGCTGAGCAGGGAGCCCGATATGGGCCTCTATCCCGGGACTCCAGGATCATGACCTGAGCCAAAGGCAGTCGCTTAACCAACTGAGCCACCCAGGCGCCCTGAACTTGTTAACATTTTTCTAACATTTATTATTTTCCCAGGGTATATTCTCTGTTCTTTTCTTTCTGCTCTCCCTAGGATGCTGCATTCAGTGGATAAGAACAGGACTTGGGCATATGGGCTGACCTTTAGATTTGATTCCTAAGTGCTAGTTACTTTTGTTATTGTTGTTTTGTTTGGATTTTGTAAGGGGGGGGACGCCTTTCAGAATTCACTGAATGGGAAGTTAGGATAGGTAGTTGCTTATATGCCATCATATTAACCCGGACACCTGCATTTCAGTTTCTAGAAAGCATTAAATTTTCAAGAGCTCCTGAAGATGTATGTCTGTATCATATACCAGTGCATTCCAAAAAGGTTTGAGGGCATGAAATGTGGTACATGCAATTCAATAGGACAGAACATGGAAAAGGAAGGATATCAGGGCAAAAAAAAAAAAAAAAAGACTGGTTAATATATCAAGTGCAAGCCCTAATTCTTAGAGGTGGGTCACAAAAGTAGGCTTCCTGGTTGGTCACATTAAAAAGGAAACATGATCAGTTCCATAATTTCAAGATTCACAGTGACCTTAAGATGAAGTCAAATGGTTACCCAGGAAACAGTACAGCTTTTCTGTAGAGTGAGACTTCAGAGACCTTCCGTTCCTAGTTTCTCCCAAAGGGGGCACCGTGTAAAGGTGGACCACATCCTCTTTACCTTACAGGCATTAAATAGTCTTGAGTTTGACACAGCCATTTCTTGTGATGTCCTCCAGCATCAACTATGTAATACAAAATTACAATCCCTTCATGCCACCCTCCCCCTCAAACAAAAGCAATTTTTTTAGAGGCTCTAACTAGTAAGAAGGCACTATAGCATAGCAATGGGAGACTACGGTCAGAATTCCTGAGTTCGAAATCTGATTCAGCCATTTGCTCGGAGTCTAACCTTAGGCAATATTTTTACTGAATTATAATTAACATACAGTGTTATATTAGTTTCAGGTGTACAATATAATCATTCATCATTCACTGATTCTATACATTTCTCAATGCTCGCCATGATAAGTGTAACTTTTAACGTCCTTTATCTAGTTCACCATCCGCTCACCCAGTTCCCCTCTGGCAACCACCAGTTTGTTCTCTGTATTTGAGTCTGTTTTTTTTGTTTGTCTCTTTTTTCTTTGTTGCTTTGTTTCTTAAATTCCACATGAGGGAAACCATATGGTATTTGTCTTTCTCTAACTAACTTATTTCACTTAGCATTGTACCTTCTAGATCCATCCATGTTATTGCAAAATTGCAAGATCTCATTCTTCTTTATGACTGAGTAATATTTCATTGTGTATATATACACCACATTTTCTTCATCCATCTACTGATGGATACTTGGGCTGCTTCCATATCTTGGCTGTTGTAAATAATGCTGCAGTAAACATGCTGCATGTATCCTTTTGACTTAGTGTTTTCATTTTCTTTAAGTAAATACCCAGTAGTGGAATTACTAGGTCATATGGTGATTTTATTTTTAATTTTTTGAGGAATTCCCATATTGTTTTCCACAGAGGCTGCTCCAATTTGCATTCCCATGAATAGTGCATGAGTGTTCCTTTTTTTCCACATCCTCACCAATAGTTGTTATTTCTCATCTTTTTGATTCTAGCCTTTCTGGCAGGTGTAAAGTGATATCTCGCTGCAATTTTGATTTGCATTTCCCTAATGATTAGTGATGTTGAGCATTTTTCATGTATCTGTTGGCCATCCATATGTCTTCTTTGGAAAAATGTCTATTCAGGTCCTCTGACCATTTTTAAGCAGATGGTCTTTTTGGTGTTGAGTTGTAGAGATTCTTTATATATTTGGGATATTTTCCCCTTGTCAGATATATCATTTGCAAATATCTTCTCCAATTGAGTAGGTTGCCTTTTTATATTGTTAATGGTTTCCTATACTGTGCAAAAGCTTTTTATTTTGGTGTAGTCTCAATAGTTTAATTTTGCTTTTGTTTCCCTTGCCTAAGGAGACATTTGTAGAAAAATGTTTCTCTGGCTAATGTCGAAGAGATCACTGCCTATGTTTTCTTCTAGGAGTTTTATGGTTTCAGGTCTCATGTTTAGATCGTTAATCCATTTTTTAAAAGATTTTATTTATTTGAGAGAGCGCGCATGCGCGCACAAGCAGGGAGGGACAGAGGCAGAGGGAGAAGCAGGCTCCCCGCTGAGCAAGGAGCCAGATGTGGGACTCTATCCCAGGACCCTGGGATCATGACCTGAGCCGAAGGCAGACGCTTAACAGTCTGACCCACCCAGGCGCCCTCTTTAATCCATTTTGAGTTTATTTTTGTGTATGATGTAAGAAAGTGGTACAGTTTCATTCTTTTGCATGTAGCTGTCCACTTTTCCTAACACCATTCATTAAAGAGACTGTCTTTTCCCCATTGCATATTCTTGCCTCCATGGTTGTAGATTAATTGACCATAAAAGCATGGGTTTATTTGTAGACCCTCTATTCTGTTCCATTGATCTATATGTCTGTTTTTGTGCCAGTACCATACTGTTTTTGATTACTACAGATTTGTAAGATATCTTGAAATTTGGGATTATGATACCTCCAGCTTTATTCTCCTTTCTCAAGATTGCTTTGGCCATTTGGTATCTTTTGTGTTTCCATACAAATTTTACTATTATTTGTTCTAGCTCTGTTAAGAAGAGTTTTTGGTATTTTGGTAGAGATTGCATTAAATCTGTATATTGCTTTGGGTAGTATGGACATTTTAACAATATTAACTCTTGTAAATCATGAATGTGGAATATCCATTTATCTATGTCATCTTCAATTTCTTTCATCAATGTTTTCTAGTTTTTGGAGTGCAGGTCTTTCACTTGTTTATTCTTAGGTGTTTTATTATTTTTGGTTCAATTGTAATTGGGATTTTCTTAATTTTTGTTATTTCATTATTACTGCTTAGAAATGCAATAAATTTATGTATATTAATTTTGTATTCTGCTACTTCATTGAATTCATTTATTAGTTCTAGTAGTTTTTTGGTAAAGTTCTTAGGGTTTTCTATATATATAGTATCATCTCATCTGCAAGTAGTGAAAACTTTACTTCTTCCTTACCAATTTAGATGACTTCTATCTCTTTTTGTTGTCTGATTGCTGTGGCTAGGACTTCCAGTACTGTTGAATAAAAGTGGTGAGAGTGGACATCCTTGTCTTGTTCCTGACCTTAGGGGGAAAGCTCTCAATTTTTCACCATGTAATGATGTTAGCTGTGGGTTTTTCATATGTGGCCTTTATTATGTTGAGATATGTTTCCTCTAAACTATCTGTTGAGAGTTTGTATCATGAATGGGTGTTGTAACTTGTCACGTGTTTTCTTTGCATCTATTGAGATGATCATGTGGTTTTTATCCTCCTCCTTGTTTTGTTTTTTAATCCTCCTTCTTGTTAATGTGATGTGTCATGCTGATCGATTTGCGAATATTGAACCACCATTGCAACCCTGGCATAAATCCCACTTGATTGTAATGAGTGATTTTTTAAATGTATTGTTGGATTGAGTTTGCTAATATTTTGTTGAGGATTTTTGTATCTATGTTCATCAGGGATATCAGCCTGGAGTTTTCTTTTTTTGCGGAGTCTTTGTCTGGTTTTGGTATCAGGGTAATGCTGGTCTCAGAATGAATTTGGAAACTTTCCTTCCTTTTCTATTTGTTGGAATAATTTGAGAAAAGGTATTAACTCTTCTTTAAATGTTTGGTAGAATTCACCTGTGAAGCCATCCTGACCTTAGGCAATTTACTCAACTCTCTGTTTCTTCAACTGCTAGGCTCAGTCACAGAGGGACTGATAGAGATGTCATTTCACAGAACTGGGAGTAGTGTGGGGGCAAGGTGAAGGGATGTAATGAATCAGATTGTACAACAGCCTGCAGGTCTCCAGTCTCAAGTCCCCAATCCCCTGTGGTGGGTCTTAGAAGAAAATTAATAATCAGGCGGTGGAAAATTGAAGGAAAAAAAATATTGATTCTAGGAGGCACATTTTTTGCATTTTAATATCTTTAAATCGAGGCACATTTTAAAATTGATGGCATGCCATAGTTGACTTGACAGCATTATTTTTCTTTCTCGGTGGAATATAAAATGATGCTATATATTACAATTTATAATATCTTAGTTCAATAAAATATGGTAGTGATAACTATTGTAAGAGACCAGCTTTTCTTCAGAGGCAGGCAAGGTCTGTTTGGGGAGATAGAATGGATCCCTCTACACTTCTGGCAATCTAAGAGGGCCCCAGCTGTCCAGTTAGGATTCTGTCAGAGATATGGCTCTCCCATTTTATGAAGAAGCTCTGCTAGGGCTAACTCTTGTGTTATCCATCTTTTCCAGGTTCCTCATAATGAAGGAATTGCATGTACCAAGAAACTCCTTTTTTTAACAAGTGAGAAGAGTTAAACCACAAATAAACATAAGAATATGTGATTAGAGGAAGGTAGAGAGCAAGTGGACAGCATGCCCATGTCCCCTCCAATGCCATTTCCCTATGGTTATGTCTTTTTTGTTTTGTTTTGTTTTGCCAAGTCAGCCAGGACTATTGAGAAATCACTGCCAGTAGACCCTTCCTCTGACCTTTCCCTCTGGTGGGGTAGCACACAATGTGATAGCCCATTGTTGGCAAGGACATCAGGGACTACTGGACACAGGGACTACAAAAAACCTACCTTGCATGGGAAGGGCAGACTATACCATATCAGTTTGGAAAGAGGCTACATCTACCTTCAGGAGAAGTTTGCACCCTGTTCCCTCCAGAATTGTCCAAAGTGTCTGTCAAATGATAAATGCTCTATAAACATAGCGATTTTTATTTTATAAGTATTTTTGGCAAGACAGTTTTGGAAGATAGGAAGGATCTATTATGGAAAACCAGAAATACTACTCTATTTTATGGTGCCTGGGAGTGCTGGGGTAAGAGAAGACCTAAAAATTGGTTCTGTGGGTTAAGTGATCTAGTGTCCCAGTTAGCTTGGGGCTGTCCCACTTTATGCCTGTTGTCCCAGCAAAATTATAAATGGGCACATTTTCATTTTCAAAAGCATCCTAGTGTAGATAACTAATCTATATGTTCATTCCACATCTGAGTCATGTGGGGTCAATTTTTCCATTTCTATTCATATAATGTGAGTAATAAAATAATTTAAATATAGAAGGATATAAAATTGAATTAGTGAGATACTTAAAAGTTTAAGAACAAGAATTTTAAAGCCAGGAAATCAAGACTAGATAAAAACTCAAATAGAAGAGTAAATAAGAAATACCATAGTGGACAAATTTCCATGTTGGACTTGTCAAATGAAAAGCATTTAGTGCAGAGCCTGATGCAGGGCTCAGTCTCACGACCCTGAGATCATGACTTGAGCTGAAACCAAGAGTTAGATGCTTAACTGACTGAGCCACCCAGGTGCCCCTAAAAGAACAATTTTTAAATAAAATTTCAAAGTAAGTGTTTTTAAAGTGTTACATTAAGACATGTAGTGATAAATCTTAAAAGACAAAGTATCCAAAGATTAAATAAGTTGTAAAACAGGATAAGAATATAAATAGAAAATAAAACAATAAAAATAGATCTGGAGAAGCCCACTAAAACAGTACATATCTCTGTACATAATATACATATAAATATATTTATGTTTATAATATATTTATATATACACATATTTATCTCCTTAGTAAAACAAACCAAAAACTGAAAGAGAATGGGAGGAAAAAAACCAGGGCATGATGGGAAGCTAGCGAATAGCAACAATTCCGTAGTCAGGGCCCTTTCTCACAGTGCAGGGGCCAAGCAGAATCCCTGGTAGGGGAGAAGTCGTGTGAGGGCACCCAGAGAATAACCTGGCTCCTGTAGGGGCCAAGGGAAGGCTACCCCAAGATGGGCCACTTTGGCATGAAGAGTATTTTTGAATTAAAAGCAATTAAAGCCCAGCTGATATAGAAAAAACTCTTACCTCTCCCTCAACTGCCTAAAAATAATTTAGTTAAAGGATCTGCTCCAGGAAGAGAGCCATCACTATAGAAAAGTAAATTATGATATGAACTAGGTGTGGCAGATAGGAACATAACAAGGCCTGTGTGTTCGAAGTCCTCTATGTCCCATTGTTTCTGAGTGGTCCAGCAAACCTGTGTTTACCAAACATTTATTCTTTTTCATCTTCCTGTGTATGTATTGCATTCCTTGACATTTAAGTCCCAGATCCGTACCCCTTCTCCTTAGTTCAGGATGACCTATATACTTCATTCTGCCTGACTGCCTTTGGAATCTCATGTCTGTGTGGATTCCCTGTACTTAAGAAATTAAATTTGATTTTCTTCTATTAATCTGTCTCATGTCAATCTGATTCCTAGTCCAGATGGAAGGACCTTGAAGGGCAGAGGAAATTCTTCCTCCTCAACAGCTGGCATAGTCAGCAGGATAAAATTCCCTGGCTTGACATGAATCAAACTGTCTGCATCCTCTTCTCCAAACCCCATTAAACACCTTAAAGATTTCTCATAACAGTGTTGATGAGATACTGCATAGTTGAATATATGCTGCTTTGATCTCCAAATGCATAGGCACTGTATGGTTTTGTTTTCAGACTTTTCTGAAAAGTGGTCATGCCTAAAAACCTAAAGTATCTGATTAATGAAAGCACTCCAATCCCAAACTATGTTGATAATGAAGTTGCTTACAAAGATGATGAAATTGACACATAAAAAACAACCCTTCAGTGTAATAATCAGCCTAGCACCAGACAGAATCTATGGTATAACTGCTTTTTCAAAAAGCATATGCAGCAAGTTTTGTTGAATAAGAACTATGAAAAATGAGAGCAATTTGATCCACTAATTAGAATGCCTCCATTAAATCACAGTGGCTCAGCTAAGGTCACGTACCACTTGCCTGCATTTGAAGAGGAGAAAGGTTTGCGGTTTTATATTTTCTCTTATTTATTAACATGTGAAAAGCTCCCGGCTTTTTATGAACCCAAGCAGTTGTTGACGTGAGAGATTAGTTCAGCAATTTGATGAGGTGAATTCCACAGCATGTTAAATTAGAATCCTAGACACTAAAGCCCCAAATCTAATTTCACCCTAGTTTATAAGGTTCTCTTGAAAATTCTATTATCCTAATGCATACCTCTAATTCTCTAACGCCTATAAGAAATAGTAATTCCTACCAAACGCAAAGTCAAAAATATCCTGAATTGCCACTGTGGGATATTTAAGTTCTGTCTTTACTGGATCTTTGAGATTAGGTGTAGAGATCCAATCTAATATTTCCTGAGGGGCACCTGGCTGGCTCAGTTGGTTAAGCATCCAACTCTTGGTTTCTACTCAGGTCATGATCTCAGGATCATGGGATGGAGCCCTGCATTGGGCTCCAAGCTCATCATGAAGTCTACTTGTCCCTCTCCCTCTGCTCCTCCCCCTGCTTGTTCTCTCTCTCCCCTCCATTAATTAATTAATTAATTCTCTAATGATTCCTGAAATTGCAGTACTTGTAAATTGTGGCAAAATTCTTGATCTAACCATGGGTTTTGCTAAATAAAGACTTTTCTTGGGCCACTAATTTTACCTAAATAATAACTTCACTTGCTTGTAATTGGGGCAAGTTCTTAAAAACCCAATCAGTATATGACTCAGAAAGCCAGATAAAAGAAAGAAAAAGAAGAACAGAAGGCAAGGAAAGACATTCTGTTTCTCTACAGGTATAGCCAGGAGTGATTACTGGTCCTGTATAGACACATTTTCAGCTTTAAAAGATAATGCCAAATTATCTTCCAAGTCAGCTATACCAATTTGCAGTTCTTGTCGATGTACTCCTTGTCCACACTTGCTATATTCTGACTTTTCAGTGTCTGGTGAATGTAACATGATCTATCACTCCACTTTTAGGTTGCATTACCCTAATTAGGAATGAGATTGACCATCCTTTCATGTCTAGAGGCCACTGGGTGTTTTTTATTCTGTGAAATACTGTTCATGTCATCTGTTCTTCTTTTCAGTTGTTTGTCTTTTCCTTACTGATTTTAAGAGTTCTTTGTAAATGCTGGATATTAATCCATTATCAGTTGTATATATTACAAATATGTTCTCCTCTTTTGTACCCTTTTTCTCCTTTCCTTTTTCTCCCTCCTTCTCTTCCTTGTTACTTTCCCCCCAAAATATCTATGGGTTTGGAAGAAGAGGTGGATCTATCTATGTTGGCTTAACCCATCATGTTATACAGAAATTCCCCATAGACTCTGCCTCTTAAATTTTCCCATTCCTAGCATTTTTGGCAGTTTTGCCTAGATAACCTTTTGGAAAAATAGACAACTCACTTGACATGTAAGTTATTCCTTTTCATTTTTAAATTGTGGAAGTAAAATAATTATTTTTTTTATTTTCCCACTGAGTACCATTTGGAATTAAACCAATTTCTAATATTCCTCTATAACCTTAACTGACTGAACACATAATTTATGCATAATTGCATCATTTATGGGCAACTTGACAGCTGCTATAATGCTTAGAAAGCTTAGCATTTGTTAGAATTAGTTGCCTAAACGGCAGCCTGAGAGTCAAAATTTTCATTTTGCTCTTGGTTTTTCCTTCCCCAAAGCTCTTAATTCTGCATGAAATAAAACATTAAATCTACAAAGATTCTTGTTTCCACTTCTCAGGTTATATCTAAAGTTTTTAATGGATTATAAATTCTCTAAGGAGAGAGACCCTGTTGATTTTGCTCACTAATGTATTCCTTGTCCTGGACCACCGTACCTGGCACACAGTAGCTTGGTTATAAAATACTTGCTTAATGAATTATGTGAAGTATAGATCCACAAAATTTTGGCCATATACCTTTAAGAATCTAAAACTGTTCACAGGCTGTGGACCCATAAATCTGCTTCAAGGCATGCATTCTAAGAAAGAATTCTGATCAACGCAGGCAGATTTATATACAAGGATGTTCATGCAGTCACTATTGATAAGTAACTTTGGAAACATAAATGTGAAATGTTCAACAATAATGGATTTGTTCAAATAGTTATGGGACATCCACAGAAGAATGTCATGATGTCATTAAAACTCATGTTTTCAAAGAATATAAAAAACACATATAAAACAGTGTTAAGTAAATAACAGAGAACACAGAACTGAATATGCAGGACGCCTGGGTGGCTCAGTTGGTTAAGAGACTGCCTTTGGCTCAGGTCATGATCCTGGAGTCCTGGGATCAAGTCCCGCATTGGGCTCCCTGCTCAGCAGGGAGTCTACTTCTCCTTCTGACCCCCCCCCCCCCCCCGCCATGCTCTCTCTCTCTGGCTCGCTCTCATTCTCTCTCAAATAAATAAAAAAAATCTTAAAAAAAAAAAGAACTGAATATGCACTATGATCCTAATTTTGGTATAGGATATGCAGGCATAGAGAAAACTGGAAAGAAATATACCAGTATTTTTCAGTAGCTGTCCTTGTGTGGTGGGAATCACCAGTAAGTATGATTACTGCATTAGACTGTAAACACCTTAAAATTAGTACCAAGTTTTTTCTTAGCTTCGTATTGCTATAGTTTAGCACTGCACCTGTGAATTGTGGTACTCAAGAATTTGAAAATGCACTTGAAAAACAGTAAAAATTCTCAATCCATGATAGCCCATTATCAACGACTTGTCATTGATCATGTATTCTCAAATTTCATTTATCGTCATATATTTCTGCTTGCAGACAGGTGGCTGGTGGGCCATGCCAGCCACATCCCTCACAGGCATTCTGGGGCCTGGAAATGACAGAGGCTCAGAGGCACATAACACACTCTTCGCCAGCCTTTGAAGCCTGCGGGCTGCCATGACAAAGTGTTTTTGCAGAATTTATGCCTTAGTTGTGTGAAATGAACTCAACATGCAGAGTGTGTGCATCTTTGATTTGAAATAGATATATTTCCATTCACTTCCAGTGGGAGGTTGTCAAACACAAGGCACTACACATGCTGAGCTCGGCAATGGCTTCCATAAATTATCTATGGTGATTGCATTTTGGCTACTTAAGAATGATTGGGAGATTTGGGACATATGTTTTCATTAAGAAATATTCTGATCTTGTCGTATTACCCAGTTGACTGCTGTTGAACAAGAAATGCAGCAAGACTGGAAGGCAAACCAAAGAAAGGCTTTCATTTGAAGCCTGAGAATTGCAGTTTGGGAGACACAGAGGAGGAGGAATCAAAAATCTGTTCCAAAAGCAGGGAGTGAAAAGGTGGGCTTATAAAGGCAAAGCGGAGACTTCCAGTAAAGCCATGTAAATTGTTTGTCAAGAATTGTGATTGGTGTTGACGAGCCGAAGCTATTCTTATCTGCACGTGATTGGTTGCTAAGGGCTATCACTAAGCAAAAAGTCGGTTTCTAAGTAGAAGAAAAAAGTTCCTTTCTTGACACGACAGCATTGCTGGTGCTCCGGGATGCTTGTGGTTTGGCAGCGACCTATATTGTAAAGTTTATCTTTCAGTGGAGATGTGCATAAGCTCTGCTTCCTTAATGGCTCCATTTTAAATCACTCTCTTAGCAGTGGCTCCCTTTTGATGTTTCTTTCACACTGCTAAGATCTGATCTTGTGTGGAAAGTGTGTGACTCCCAGTGGCAGCTGGTTGTGGGGTCTGGTTCTTCATGCCTTCCTGGACTTTTCAGCTAGAGATCACAGGTCCTCCTGGCAGAAATGATGAGGACTTTGGGAAAGTAGGAAATGTATTCCAGTTTCCTCAATAGAGGGGGTCCGAACGAAGTGTGATGGCTCTCAGAAAAGATCCAAAATTCCTATAGCTACCCAGGAAGGAGAAATTCTCCTTCAGGGGCCAGAGTCAAATGTGGATATAGCAGCAGAAGCCGAGGGGCCTCCGGCCCACACTGGGCAGCAGCTGCACCCTGCTCTGACTCAGGTGGGGGTGGGGGTGAGTCCTCTTGGAAGCTAGGAGAATACCAGGCACAGAGAAGGCTCTAAATGAAAGCCCCCTTTCCTTCTCCACCCAAGGTAGGAGAAGTGAGATCTACACTTGCACAGAGCATTGGTCTGCCTCTGCCTTCCCATTCTTGTGCTTCATTGAAGGCTTTGTGTGGTTAGTTACCTGTCCGGGCCCCATGCTCCCCCACCTGAGGTAAGCTGAGCATTTGGACCAGGGAAATACTGAGAGCAACACAGCCAAGGGGAAACTAAGACAGTGTTTCCAGAGCAGGCACTGGAGCTGCAGGGTCACCAGGCTTCAGGAACCCCAACACCCAAGGATGAACAGAAATCTGAGCCCCTCATTCATTCTGTAAACATCAGATAAGCTTCCTGGGCCTTTGTTCAACCCCAAGGAGATGCAGTAGCCATAGCAAAGATGGAGGATGAGACCCCCGCCAGCCTGACAGGATGGGGGCTGGGAATCAGTTCTTTAAGTCAGTTTCTTTTTATCAATTCTATATGACATTGCTTTCACAGTCCAGTTTGTGTTTTAAAATTCATACCCGTTACACTCACAACTGTTAGAGTTGTAGGGAGCATGGTTTTTCAGCACTGATAACCAAGTCAGGCCTCCCAAAGATGTCAGGGAAAAAACCCAAATCATATCAACAAATATTTGATCCCACCAAGGCAAGAACCCTTTTGTCTTCCAGCACATGGCAGCAAAGTGCTGATCTTATCACTGCCAAAATACCTTCTGTCACTGTCAGCTGCCTCCGTTTTCTGTTGCCCCTAAATGCCATCCGTGGTTATATATTCTACCAAGTATGCCCCTCTTTACATAATTAACAACCTTCTGCAGTGGTTAATGGATGAGGAAAAAGCTCTCTAAAGGAGTTGATCTTAATTTATCCCATGTTTCCTACAGGAAGACACGTGCTTCTATGCCAAAAGTAGACATGACATGATGGGGAATTTACACATGGCCTTTATGGGGTAATTTACTGGCAAACTTGGGTGTGTGTTATTGTAAACTGCTGCATTCCATGTGATTACAAGATTAGGAAAGAAGGAGTGAATTGCTAATCTTGTCAGTCCAACTGTTTTCTTCCTTGATAACATTTGTGTTATTACACTGGGTGATGAAAGATTGTAATTGGCTGTTGACACTGATTGAAGGAAGGAGACGTTTTTTGTTTTGTTTTAAAAGGAGAATTAATTAGCTTGGTGAGGGAGGTAACGCAATTCAAATCTGCAGCTCTCCTCGCAGCTGCAAAACAGAAGTGAACTGTCAAAGAATGTTTTCATCTCTTTCTTCCCCACCTGTTTTTCTCCCTTTGATGACATCTTTTCCTAGATTTAACACATTGGAAATGCACCCATCAAAGAGAGTGGGGGCGGGCGGGGGACGGGGAGCCTTCAAGAGAAAAAGAGAAAATGTAGCTTTCGGGATTCACACCAGAAACCCTGCAAAATGTGTGTCTTCATTTGCATGTGTCTAAGCAGTGTTTGACGAAGATGCCAGAGACAGATGGACTGAGCCAGGTCAACTCTGTCACTCAAGTTGGCCTAAACCAGTAACCAACACCTGAGACCGGCCCCTTGTGTGGCAGCCGGAAGAAAAGCTTCTAGGTAAGTAAGTGGACACATCCTGGTTCAGTCTCGAGGTGTTGAAGGAGCAATTAAAACCTGCGGTCCTGCAAGATGCCATCTCTGCTGGAACCAGCGACCTCTACACCGTCCTTTTTACTCCCAGAGAGAAAACCCAGAAGAATGATTGGGATAGATTCCGGAATCAGGACCAAGAATTGGGATAGATGTGAAGTGGATTCACACCCTCACCCCTCAGGAAGCCCCCTTGCAAAATGTTTGTTTCTTGTGTCCCACAACTTTAGGGCTCCTGGTCTAGAAGTCTGACATTCCAAGGGAGGAGTACTTTTTACCAAGGGATGCAACAAAGGTTCAGGTGGGGAAGAAGTTGAGACTGCCACCTGGTCGTTTTTGGCTTCTTATGTCACTGGAGCAATAAGCAAAGAAAAGGACTGTGGTCATTGTTCAGGGGAATTTGGATCCTGAAAGAGAAACAAGGATCCGGCCATACCAGGAGAAGAAGAAATGTTTGCAAGTCAGGGCACTCCCTCAGAACTTTCCTGGTACTGAAATGTCCAGAGGTACAAGTTAATGGAAGACAACACCACCAGGACAGCAAGAACAGGTTCCCTGCACTTCAGAATTGAAGGTCTGGGTCATTCCACAAGGTAAAGACCCTGGAGAAGCTGAGGAGCAGGCAGAGGGCAGAGGGAACCGCATGGCAAGCAGAATAAGAAAGTTGTAAATGCCAACTATGGCCTCACAGACAGTTGAGAAAATGAAGACCGTTAACAAGCCTGCCTGTTTTGCCTCTTGCTTTGTTATGAATATATTAGTAACATTAGCAAATTAATTTTATGATAAGTGACCAATCTCCTCCCCCATTTCATTTTACACAAGATGTGATGTTGGCTTAATTTTTAGTTTCAGGTTTCAGGATCTCAAAGGGAATTGCGGCTGACCTGGATGGTGCATTTGGATGAGAGGTGGCACATCATATTAGGCAGAAGCACGCTGCTTCACTCCATTGTTTGTTTGGACGTAAATAGTATTATTTAATAGTCCAGCCACAGGCCCAAGTGTGCTGGATTGCCCCTCTAATTCTAATCTCTCCCCCTGTAGCAGAGGGTTGGGGAGTCTTGGAATCTACATTCCCCAGAATATTCACCAGCAGTGTTGGGGGATAGATTCCCCCACGACATGTACTTGGTGTGATGCGGGAGGCAGAAATGAGAGGCATATAACCGACCCTCTGGCAACAGTGTGCACACAGGTGGGCTTCTGCAGATGCACCATTGTGTAGCGGCTTCCATTGCTTTCGTTGAGGACTTCGAGGGACTGGACTAGCCCCAGTGTGCCTACCTCCTGTGAAAAATAAGCCTTTAGGTTAAGTTACTGTGGTTTGGGTCTCTGTGACACGCAGTTAATCCTGATGATATTTGTATAAAAAGAATGACAGTTGGGTTTTCATTTTCTGATAAAATTACATATGCAAACATATCTGCAGAGACCAGTGTTTTCTAGAATCAAAATTTGAGCAATACTGTTACATTGATTCTTGTGTGAAAGGGGGATATTAGACAATCCAGTGGATAATGGATAGTGCATTAAACTCCATTTGTGCCAAAGATAGTGAATCATTGAAAATGAAAACTCTTGTAATGATCCTTGTATGATGGTTGAAGGTTTATTATCAAAGTATAATTCAGGGATGGCATGTACCCAGGTAGATGAGATAACATAATTTAAATGCTTTCTGAGACAGGACTTGGAGAAACTAGAAGAATGGTTAATGCATACATTAAACATTCTGTAAATTACAGCTACTTAAGCAAATTATTGAAAAAGGCTTTGTGATTTAATTACCTAAGTTTCCATACTGCGTATTTGATATTGTTGATTAACCCGAAAGCCGTATGATTCAGATACCAGGTGATGTGACCATTTAAGAACCAGAACCATTTCAGAGTGCTGTTTTGCTACTTTCTGGTTTTTATTTTCTTGCTTGCATTGCAGATCATAAGCTCCCAGAGGAAAGGTAGAGAATAAGCTCTGAATTTGAAGACAGATGTTAACATCATAGCAAGAAAACCAATTCAAGACTAATTGCTGACTTTTAGCGTATAGAGATCTATACCAACTGGACTCTTACGAAGATTTTAGAGCTGGCATAGTGCTGTGATTAAGAGCATAGATTCCGGAATCAGTCTTCATGGGTTCAAATCCCAGCTCCAACACTTATGGTTAACTGAGGCATTAGCTCTTCTGTGCCTCAGTTTCCCCAATCTGTGAAACTAGGATAATTTTCTAACTTCCATGATTTGTCATGAGGATTAGGCGGAGCAAAGTGCCTCACACATGGTAAATATATTTACTATTAATACTGTGTCACTCCATTCAATTGCTGGAATGAAATCCATCCTTGAAACCATGTTAATGACTCTGGGAAATTGACACAGATGTGTGGCCTTCATGAAAGGAATATGTTCATGCAGTAAACTTCATTTGAAGCTATTACAGGAAATAATAAAACTCCAATAATTATCATCAGAAGCTCCCATAGCTTCAGAACACATCTGTGTACCAGAGTCGTGTGCAATAATGAAGCCAGATGCCAAATTCTTGACGTGCTGATTAAGAAACAATCAGACATGAACATAACTTAATTTTAATGATGGGATAATTTTATTAAGTTAATTTGCAGATAAAGAACATCACTGAAAAGCTTTGACTATTAACAAATACTTGCCTGGCCAGATGGGCTTTCTCTTTCTTTTAAGAAGTTTTGACATTAATACACACTCAAGTCATTGATCTGTGCTTTGTTGATGGTTGCTTGAATGCCGAATAGAAGACAGGGACAAAGAAATTGGATCTTTTCTGACATCCCTATGTGCTTGAGCCCTCCTTATTAATGAGAGAAGTCTCAGGCTGAGACACTGCTGTGTTATCTGCAATTACACTTCGCTGCTGGCCCTCGGATCACAAGCTCTTCTGTAGAAGACTGCTCCATGGGTGAGATACACAATTTTCTAAGGCGTTGAACTAAACCATGATTTAGTCTCCCAGAGGGTTCTTTCCTTTTTGTAGGCTTGCAGTTCATCCCATTTTAGAATTCCCCATCCTCTAAACCTGTATGACTTGAGCACGAAGGGGCTTCAGAGGCAGGCAAGGCCAGTCCAGCCTTACATCCTAGGCTCAGGGCCAGTTGGGAACATCAAGCCCCATCCTCTGATAAGGTTGTGCTATGATTTTTAAGGAGACGGATTTCCATCATGCTATATTTAATGCAAAATCTCCTGTTTATTTTTTTCTTTCAGTGTTCTGGATCGAGGGGCTACTGAGTAACATTAAAAATAGATTAGGTGTGGCCAATTGCTTGGAAAGTTGCTTTCAGGCTAAGATTTATTTAAAAGCAACAGATTGGAGATAAAGAGAACTGGCCATTGCAGCATTACAAAAATTAGTGTGTTTCCATTAAAGCAAAGAGGATTTGAAAGAGTGGCTATGGCAACTTACTGCATGACCTCTAAAACCTCCACAAGTAGACTGATCTTCCTTACATTTCTAAAGTAGAAACAGACCTGTAGCCTGAGAAGTGGTTTATGATTGATCCAGCTGCTAGACATTAGGAAGATAGGTTGCTTACAATAATTTGTAGTAAAATGTACCACCACCACTATTTGAGGCAAAAATTGGAGAGCTTTTGAAACAGCACATAAGCACTTGAAAGGTAATGGTGATGGGAAACACCTGCAAGAAATCTATCACTTTTATAAGAAACAATGTACAAGGGGCACCTGGGTGGCTCAGTCGTTAAGCGTCTGCCTTCAGCTCAGGTCACGATCCCAGGGTCCTGGGATCGAGCCCCGCATCAGGCTCCGTGCTCGGCAGGAAGCCTGCTTCTCCCTCTCCCACTCCCCCTGCTTGTGTTCCTGCTCTCGCTGTGTCTGTCTCTGTCAAATAAATAAATAAAATCTTTAAAAAAAATAATGTACAAATTCAAGATAAAAACCAGGTGTCTGATCAATTGTTTCAGAAGGTAGAAAATGACTATAAGAAATCATGGTGAAAAGACCCATTCAGTGTGGCAAAACATTTTATTCTACAAAATTTCCCTTTCCTCCCTAACTCTCTGCTCAGAGAACTCAGAAGGCTGGAAGCTGGTGTTTGATATTCACAAGCTCAAAATGTGAATATGAACTGATGTGTCTTAGCTGCTCTACACACCCCTACTGCTGTGCAGTTTGCTCCGCCCCCGGGTCTTTGTTCTTCAAGCAGCATACTGAATGAAGAGCTAAGAAGCTGGCTAAATCCAATCCCAGCTGGCTGGCCCTTCCCACCCCGCCTCCACATACTTGGTTCAAAAATCCCACTTTAAAAACCATCCCCTTTTTGGGAGGATGATGCCGTTCCCTGGATGAGAGCAACTAGTAGGGAAATGACCTGTGATGGCAAGTGATGCACAGACATTTTCCTTGTGCTCGGGAACCACCACTGCTTTTCTCCTTGGTTCTTCTCCCATCTCAAAAGATATAAATAATTCAAAAGGCCAACAAATTATTACACCCTTTTTTTCTTAAAAGGTATGGATTTTATTTCTTTTAAATGTAGACCGAGCTTCCCCCTCCCCCTGCCATCTCTGGGACCCTTGCAGCCTGCCTTACTTGGTTCAAATTGAGGATATTTGGTAGAATGGTTAGCAATTTAAGTAGGTAACGTTCGGGGGAGGTGTCTCAAAATGGTACTGAGAATAGACACATAGACAATGAGCCCCAGGCATCAGCCAGTACCGGCTCTGAAGATGTAAGCTTCACCCCGGGCAGCCTGCTTCAAAAACTGGAGAATCTTTAATGCTACCCTGAGAGGCATCTCCTTGCACAGAGCAACAAATGACACAAGGTGCTAAATACAGGATGCTCTTCCCCACCCCAGCGCCACCTGGGATCAGACAGCAATCTCGTGTGTGTGTGTTGTCCACTCCTTCTTAGAAATGTTAGAAATCTTATAAATGAGTCTCCGAAAGGTTTCCTCTTATTTGCTTTCTTGCCAACCAGCTAATGAAGAGTGGTATCAGGAACCAATAAAAGGTTTCTCAGAAACTTGATGGAATAAGAAATCTTGGCAAGCGTTCCCTTATTCCCTTAACACAAGTCAGACATTAGGCTGGGGCCGGCACTACAGAACCAAGTAAGATGTGATCCCTGGTCCCTCCCTTCTCTGCAGTGTCTACTGGCAGGAAGCTGCTGGAAAGAGAGAGCACACTACAAAGTCTCCGCCCTAGCTTGGTACATACTGAACATATCCCAACGCTTATGACTAGTTTTTACTTACAAATATAGTTTATGCTCATTTTGAAATATCACTTCAATCAGATTAATATATTAATGTATTTTTATCTACATTGACAGTTGTTTCAACCCAAGAATAAACTGTCACAGGTAAGATCTACTTCTGTTTTTCAGGATAAAGCTATTGAGACCAAAACGCTTTATCTAAGGGCAGAGTTACTCATAATTCTATTTACTCCAAGCCGAAGAGAAACAAACTACAACAAACGTAGGATCTTGATTTCTGATCTCTATGATAGGGATCTTCTCACTGTGCATCTGCCCAGGTCTTTGCCATGTTCCCCTGCAGGGGCCAAGGGCAGGCTCCATAATGTACCACCATGGCATACTCATTATTTTGAATTGAAGCTACTTGGGGAACCACAGTGCAAGGACACTCAGACCCTCCTCTGTCCTCTTGAAAGCAGAAAAAAATCTCCCACATGAAAGGTACTCTCCTTGCACTAAGAACTAAAAAGAAAGCTGTAGAAACAAACCTTGTTACTTTTTTACTAATCTACTACCTCAGCCCAAATTCCACTAGGAATTCCCTACTAAAGCTCCCGAATATCTATTTTCCTTATCCTGTCAATTTCTCAGATTTATGGTCTCTTTGTCTAAATTGTATAAAAACTGCCTGCCTTGCTCATTTATTTCTCAGTTTCATCATTGGGTCTGTGTGTGCACAAAATAAAATGGTGGTTTTCTCCTGTTAATCTGTCTCATGTAAATTTCTTAGTCCAGCTAGAAGAATCTTGGACAGAAGAAGATCTCTTCCTCCTCTTCAGTTGGCACTGTTGGCAGGATAAACTTCCACTGGATATTTGCCATGAAGATTCTGCAGCTTTGAGATCTTAGGACATCTGACAGAGAGCTGGCAGAAGGTAAGATTTCCTACCCCATCAGCCTCCCAGAACCTCTGTCTACAGAATTCAATGGTTGAGAATGGTGAGAACCTTTATTTCTCTTTCTAAATTTAGATTAGCAGGAGAAAATATTGACAAACTAGATCCTTGGGCTTAGCTACTCTTCATAAAAATTTGGTGGGGTAATCTTGGTTTTACTGATCCATTTCCTCTAAGAGATTGTCACTCTTTTCCCCACTGGCTGCAACAATTCACATTCCCACCAACAGTGCATGAGAGTTCCCTTTTCTCACCTTCACTAAACACTTATTTCTTGTCTTTTTGATGTTAGCCATTCTGGCAGGTGTAAGGTGATATCTCATTGCAGTTTTGATTTGCAATTTCCTGATGATTAGTGATGTCGAGCATCTTTTCATATGTCTGTTGGCCATATGAATGTCTTCTTTGGAAAAATGTCTGTTCAGGTCCTCTGCCCATTTCTTTCTTTCTTTTTTTTTTAAGATTTTATTTATTTGAGAGAGTGAAAGGGACAAGCAGACTCCCCGCTAAGAGGGAGCCTGACATGGGGCTCAATCCCTGGACCCTGGGATCATGACCTGAGTCGAAGGCAGCTGCTTAACCAATTGAGCCACCCAGGTGCCCCCCTGCCCATTTCTTAATCAGATTATTTGGGGGAGGGGTTAGAGTTAGATAAGCTCTTTATATATTTTGGATATTAATCCCTTAGGTATATCATTTGTAAATATCTTCTCCCATTCAATAGGTTGACTTTTTGTTTCATTGATGGCTTCACTATACAAGAGTGAATTTTTATTTCGGTGTAGTCTGATAGTTTCATTTTGCTTTTGTTTCCTTTGCCTGAGGAGATATATCTAGAAAAATGTTGCTAGGTCCAACATCCCAGACATTCTTGCCTATGGGTTTTTTTTTAATTATATTAATCACCATACATTACATCATTAGGTTTTGATGTAGTGTTCCATGACTCATTGTTTGTGCATAACACCCAGTGCTCCACACAGAACGTGCCCTCTTTAATACCCATCACCAGGCTAACCCATTCCCCCACCCTCCTCCCCTCTAGAACCCTGTTTGTTTTTCTTTTTTTTTTTTTTAACCCTTAAAGGGCTTTTATTCCATCCGTAAATCATTTATGTGGAAGATCTACACTAACGCAAATCCCAAGAAGCCAGATACATTGGCAGCTCTTTACTGGGTCGGCCGAGGTAGAGGGGCTGCTTCTGCTTCTAACCCGGAGGACCTCGGCGTCCGGGAAATCTCAGCGCTTACAAGCCCATGGCCTTTCCTTTCCTCAGTTTGTTTTTCAGAGTCCACAGTCTCTCATGGTTTGTCTCCCCCTCCGATTCCCCCCCTTCATTCTTCCCCTCCTGCTTTTTTTTTAACATATAATGTATTATTTATTTCAGAGGTACAGGTCTGTGATTCAACAGTCTTATGCAATTCACAGCACTCGCCATAGCACATATCCTCCCCAGTGTCTATCACCCAGCCACCCAATCCCTCCCAACCCCCCTCCAGCAACTCTCAGTTTGTTTCCTGAGATTAAGAATTCCTCATATCAGTGAGGTCATATGATACATGCCTTTCTCTGATTGACTTATTTCGCTCAGCATAAACCCTCCAGTTCTGTCCACGTCGTTGCAAATGGCAAGATCTCATTCCTTTTGATGGCTGCAGAATATTCCATTGTGTATATATACCACCTCTTCTTTATCCATTCATCTGTCGATGGACATCTTGGCTCTTTCCACAGTTTGGCTATTGTGGACATTGCTGCTATAAACATTGGGGAGCACATACCCCTTCGGATCCCTACATTTGTATCTTTGTGATAAATACCCAGTAGTGCAATTGCTGGATCGTAGGGTAGCTCTATTTTCAACTTTTTGAGGAAGCTCCATACTGTTTTCCAGAGTGGCTGAACCAGCTTGCATTCCCACCAACAGTGTAGGAGGGTTCCCCTTTCTCCGCATCCCCACCAACATCTGTCATTTTCTGACTTGTTAATTTTAGCCATTCTGACTGGTGTGAGGTGATATCTCATTGAGGTTTTGATTTGGATTTCCCTGATGCTGAGCGATGCTGAGCACTTTTTCATGTGTCTGTTGGCCATTTGGATGACTTCTTTGGAAAGATGTCTGTTCATGTCTTCTGCCCATTTCTTGATTGGATCATTTGTTCTTTGGGGGTTGAGTTTGATAACTTCTTTATAGATTTTGGATAGTAGCCCTTTATCTGATATGTCATTTGCAAATATCTTCTCCCATTCTGTTGGTTGTCTTTTGGTTTTGTGGACTGTTTCTTTTGCTGTGCAAAAGCTTTTTATCTTGATGAAGTCCCAATAGTTCATTTTTGCCCTGGCTTCCCTTGCCTTTGGCGATGTTTCTAGGAAGAAGTTGCTGCGGCTGAGGTCGAAGACATTGCTGCCTGTGTTCTCCTTTAGGATTTTTTTTTTTAAAGATTTTATTTATTCGAGAGAGACAATGAGAGAGAGAGAGCACACGAGAGGGGGTAGGGTCAGAGAGAGAAGCAGACTCCCCGCTCAGCAGGGACCCCGATGCGGGACTCAATCCCAGGACTCCAGGATCATGACCTGAGCCGAAGGTAGCTGCCCAACCAACTGAGCCACCCAGCACCCCTCCTTTAGGATTTTGAAGGACTCCTGTTTCACATTGAGGTCTTTCAACCATTTTGAGTCTATTTTTGTGTGTGGTGTAAGGAAATGGTCCAGTTTCATTCTTCTGCATGTGGCTGTCCAATTTTCCCAACACCATTTGTTGAAGAGACTGTCTTTTCTCCACTGGACATTCTTTCCTGACTTGTCAAAGATTAGTTGGCCATAGAGTTGAGGGTCCGTTTCTGGACTCTCTATGCTGTTCCATTGATCTATGTGTCTGTTTTTGTACCAGTACCATACTGTCTTGATGATGACAGCTTTCTAATAGAGCTTGAAGTCTGGAATTGTGATGCCACCAGCTTTGCTTTTCTTTTTCAACATTCTTCTGGCTATTCGGGGTCTTTTCTGGTTCCATACAAATTTTAGGATTATTTGTTCCATTTCTTTGAAAAAAGTGGATGGTATTTTGATAGGGATTGCACTGAATGTGTAGATTGCTCTAGGTAGCATTGACATCTTCACAATGTTTGTTCTTCCAATCCATGAGCATGGAACGTTTTTCCATTTCTTTGTGTCTTCCTCAATTTCTTTCATGAGTATTTTATAATTTTCTGAGTACAGATCCTTTGCCTCTTTGGTTAAATTTATTCCTAGGTATCTTATGGTTTTGGGTGCAATTGTAAATGGGATCGACTCCTTGATTTGTCTCTCTTCTGTCTTGTTGTTGGGGCATAGGAATGCCACTGATTTCTGTGCATTGATTTTATATCCTGCCACTTTACTGAATTCCTGTATGAGTTCTAGCAGTTTTGGGGTGGAGTCTTTTGGGTTTTATGATACATAAAGTATCATATCATCTGCAGTGAGAGTTTGACTTCTTCTTTGCTGATCTGGATGCCTTTTATTTCTTTTTGTTGTCTGATTGCTGTGGCTAGGACTTCTAGTACTATGTTGAATAGCAGTGGTGATAGTGGACATCCCTGCCGTGTTCCTGACCTTAGCGGGGAAGCTCTCAGTTTTTCCCCATTGAGAATGATATTCACTGTGGGTTTTTCATAGATGGTTTTTATGATATTGAGGTATGTACCCTCTATCCCTATACTCTGAAGAGTTTTGATCAAGAAAGGATGCTGTACTTTGTCAAATGCTTTTTCTGCATCTATTGAGAGGATCCTATGGCCTCTTTTTCTTTTATTAATGTATCGTATCACATTGATTTGTGGATGTTGAACCAACCTTGCAGCGCAGGGATAAATCCCACTTGGTCTTGGTCAATAATCCTTTTAATGTACTGTTGGATCCTGTTGGCTAGTATTTTGGTGAGAATTTTTACATACGTGTTCATCAAGGATATTGGTAATTCTTTTTGATGGGGTCTTTGGTTTGGGGATCAAGGTAATGGTGGCCTCATAAAATGAGTTTGGAAGTTTTCCTTCCATTTCTATTTTTTGGAACAGTTTCAGAAGAATAGGTATTAATTCTTCTTTAAATGTTTGGTAGAATTCCCCTGGGAAGCCATCTGGCCCTGCGCTTTTGTTTGTTGGGAGATTTTTGATGACTGCTTCAATTTCCTTAGTGGCTATAGGTCTGTTCAGGTTTTCTATTTCTTCCTGGTTCAATTTTGGTAGTTGATACATCTCTAGGAATGCATCCATTTCTTCCAGATTATCTAATTTGCTGGCATATAGTTGCTCATAGTATGTTCTTATAATTATTTGTATTTCTTTGGTGTTGGTTGTGATCTCTCCTCTTTCATTCATGATTTGGTTGATTTGGGTCCCTTTCTCTTTTCTTTTTTGATAAGTCTGGCCAGGGTTTATCAATCTTGTTAATTCTTTCAAAGAACCAGCTCCTAGTTTCGTTGATCTGTTCTACTGTTCTTTGGGTTTCTATTTCATTGATTTCTGCTCTGATCTTTATGATTTCTCTTCTCCTGCTGGGTTTAGGCTTTATTTGCTGTTCTTTCTCCAGCTCCTTTAGGTGTAGGGTTAGGTTGTGTATTTGAGACTTTTCTTGTTTCTTGAGAAAGGCTTGTATTGCTATATACTTTCCTCTCGGACTGCCTTTGCTGCCTCCCAAAGATTTTGAACAGTTGTGTTTTCATTTTCATTTGTTTCCATGAATTTAATTCTTCTTTAATTTCCTGGTTGACCCATTCATTCTTTAGTAGGATGCTCTTTAGCCTCCACGTATTTGAGTTCTTTCTGACTTTCCTCTTGTGATTGAGTTCTAGTTTCAAAGCACTGTGGTCTGAACATATGCAGGGAATAATCCCAATCTTTTGGTACCGGTTGAGACCTGATTTGTGACCTAGGATGTGATCTATTCTGGAGAATGTTCCGTGGGCACTAGAGAAGAATGTGTATTCCGTTGCTTTGGGATGGAATGTTCTGAATATATCTGTGAAGGCCATTTGGTCCAGTGTGTCATTTAAAGTCTTTATTTCTTTGTTGATCTTTTGCTTAGATGATCTGTACATTTCAGTGAGGGGGGAGGGTGTTAAAGTTCCCCACTATTATTGTATTGTTGTCAATGCGTTTCTTCGCTTTTGTTATTAATTGCCTTATATAATTAGTTGCTCCCATGTTAGGGGCATAGATATTTACAATTGTTAGATCTTCTTGTTGGATAGACACTTTAAGTATGATACAGTGTCCTTCCTCATCTCTTATTACAGTCTTTGGTTTAAAATCTAATTTGTCTGATATAAGGATTGCCACCCCAGCTTTCTTTTGGTGTCCATTAGCATGGTACATGGTTTTCCACCCCCTCACTTTCAATCTGGGGGTGTCTTTGGGTCTAAAATGAGTCTCTTGCAGACAGCATATCGATGGGTCTTGTTTTTTTATCCAATCTGATAGCCTGTGTCTTTTGATTGGGGCATTTATCTCATTTATATTCAGGGTAACTATTGAAAGATCTGAATTTAGTGCCATTGTATTGCCTGTAAAGTGACTGTTACTGTATATTGTCTGTGTTCCTTTCTGGTCTATGTTACTTTTAGGCTCTCTCTTTGCTTAGAGGACCCCTTTCAATATTTCTTGGAGGGCTGGTTTGGTGTTTGCAAATTCCTTTAGTTTTTGTTTGTCCTGGAAGCTTTTCATCTCTCCTATTTTCAGTGACAGCCTAGCTGGATATAGTATTCTCGGTTGCATATTTTTCTGTTAGTGCTCTGAATATATCATGCCAGTCCTTTCTGGCCTGCCAGGTCTCTGTGGATAGGTCTGTTGCCAATCTAATGTTTCCACTATTGTAGGTTACAGATCTCTTCTCCCGAGCTGCTTTCAGGATTTTCTCTTTGTCTCTGAGACTCGTAAGTTTTACTGTTAGATGTCAGGGTGTTGACCTATTTTTATTGATTTTGAGAGGGGTTCTCTGTGCCTCCTGGATTTTGATGCCTGTTTCCTTCCCCAAATTAGGAAGGGGAATTTGCTATAATTTGCTCCAATATACCTTCTGCCCCTCTCTCTCTTTCTTCTTCTGGGATCCCAATTATTCTAATGTTTCATCTTATAGTATTGCTTATCTCTCGAATTCTGCCCTCGTGATCCAGTAGTTGTTTATCTTTTTCTCAGCTTTTTTATTTTCCATCATTGGTCTTCTATATCACTAATTCTCTCTTCTGCCTCATTTATCCTATCCTAGCAGTTAGAGCCTCCATTTTTTATTGCACCTCATTAATAG
Source organism: Zalophus californianus (assembly GCF_009762305.2). Classification (NCBI taxonomy): domain Eukaryota; kingdom Metazoa; phylum Chordata; class Mammalia; order Carnivora; family Otariidae; genus Zalophus; species Zalophus californianus. Next base: position 87,702,429 of record NC_045606.1, read on the forward strand.
CTTTTTTGATTTTGACTTGGTTAGATTTTAGTTCTTTTATTTGTCCAGAAAGGGTTTCTCTAATAACTTCCATGCTTTTTTTCAAGCCCAGCTAGTATCTTTAAAATCATCATTTTGAAGTCTAGTTCCAACATCTTACTAATGTCTGTATTGATTAGGTCCCTGGCAGTCAGTACTGCCTCTTGTTCTTTTTGTTGAGATTTTTTCTGTCTTGTTATTTTGTCCAGAGAATAGATGAATGAGAGAACAAAATGCTAACAGGGTAACAACGTCCCCAGAAAATATACACTAAACAAATCAGAGAAGACCTGAAACCGGGGGGAAAGAAAGGGAAAGAAAGAAAAAAGAAAAAAAAAAGATAAAAACAAAACAAAACAAAGAAAACAGAATATGATCAAATATGATCAGGCTGGTGCATAGATCAATGCCACACACTAGATTTTGGGCGTATTTTGGTCTGTTAGAAGAAAGTGCCTCCCAAAATTTTAAAGAAAGAAAAACTTCTTTATGTACAAAAATAAGGGTTAATATGATGAAGGGATGGAATATGACTGTAAAGATGAAAATTATAAAAGACTTTATAAAAGGAATTGATAAGTTGGTTGAAAAAAGAATGAAGAGGACTTAAAAAAGGGGGGGAGAGAATGTGATCAGGCAGGAGACTAGAACAAAGCCATACACTAGAGATTTTGGATATATTTTAATCTGTTGGAAGAAACTGAATCCCAAAATTTTAAAGAGAGAACAATATATATATATATATATATATATATATATATATATATATATATATACACACACACCAAAAATAAGGGTAACTACTATGAAGGGATAGAATATGACTCTAAAAATGAAAAATAAGATTTTTTTTAAAAAAGGGATTAAGATGTTGGTTGAAAAAGGGAAAAAGAAAAATTTTAAAAAGTTAAAAAAAATTAACTTTGGAAGACTAAAGAATCATGGTAAAAAAGCCATGAATTCTATGTGCAGTATTCCCCTAGCGCTGGAGTTCTGCCATTCTCATTGATCGGTAAACTTGGTCTTGGCTGGCGGTTCTTGATGATCTTCTGGGGGAGGGGCCTGTTGCCGTGGTTTCCTAGTGTCTTTGCCAGAGGTGGAATTGCTCCGCCCTTGCCGGGTTCGGGCTAAGCAATCTGCTTGGGTTTGCTCTCAGGAGCTTTTGTTCCCTGCAAGCTTTCCATACAGCTTTGGAGGATGAGAGTGAAAATTGCCTCCCAATCTCTGCCCCGGAGGAGCCAAGAACTCGGGGCCCTGCTCCTCAGTGCGCCCCCAGAGAAAAGCAGTTAGTCACTCCCGTCTCCCTGGTCTCCGGCCACACTCTGTGCTCACCCGGCCTGTGACCGAGTGTTTCTATCTCTGGCACCTCAGTGTGGAGTCTCCAAACCCAGCAGATCCCTGCGGTGCGCTCCCGCGCTGCTCCTCCCAGGGGAGGAAGGGGAGTCTCCCCGGATCTGCCGCTTGTTGGGTACCTGCTGGAGGAGCAGTGGCCCGACTGGGCCGCGGATCACAGTTTATGGCCACCCCGAGCTGAGAGCCCGCGCCTCGGCTCCGTGTCTGCAGCCGGCTTTCCCGCTCCGATACCTGGGAGCTCTGCCGCACTCAGGCACCCCCCCCCCGTCTTTCTGTGACCCCGAGGGTCCTGAGACCACACTGTCCCGTGAGGGCTCCACCCCCCGCTTAGCCACTGGAGCGATGTCCCTCAGCGGAGCCGACTTCTAAAAGTTCCGATATTGTGCTCCGCGGCTCTATCACTTGCCAGAAGCGGCCAACGGAGGCCCCCTCCCCCGCCGTCTATCCTCCCGAATATCACCTCGGATTCGCTTCTCCGCACGTCCTACCTTCCAGAAATTGGTCGCTTTTCTGTTCAGAGAGTTGTTGCTATTCTTTTCTTCAAACTCCTGTTGAGTTCGTAGGTGTTCAGAATGGTTTGATCCCTATCCAGCTGAATTCCTGAGACCAGACGAAATCCAGGTCTCCTACTCCTCTGCCATCTTGCTCCTCCCCCTCCTATGTTTTAAGGAGTTTTACTGCTTTGGGTCTCATAATTAAGGCTCCAAACCATTTTGAGTTTATTTTTGTGTATGGTATAAGAAAGTGGTCCAGTTTAATTCTTTTGTATGTAGCTGTCCAGTTTTCCCAACACCATTTATTAAAGAGACTGTGATTTCCCCATTGTGTATCCTTGCCTTCTCTGTTCTAACTGACCATATAAGCATGGGTTTATTTCTGGCATCTCTATTCTGTTCCAGTGATCTATGGGTCTACTTTTGTGTCAGTAGCATATTCCTTTGATTACTACAGCTTTGTAGTGTATCTTGAAATCTGGGATTGTGATGCCACCAGCTTTATTGTTCTTTCTCAAGATTGCTGTGGCTATTTGGGGTCTTGTGTGGTTCCATACAAATTCTTAGTATTAATTGTTCTAGTTCTGTGAAAAATGCTATTGGTATTTCAATGAGGATTGCATTAAATCAGTATATTGCTTTGGGTAGTATGGATATTTTAACAATATTGGTTCTTCCATTCTGTGAGCATGAGATATCTTCCCATTTGTTGTGTCATCTTTAATTTTTTTCATATTTTATAGTTTTCAGAGTACCAATCTTTCACCTCGGTTAAGTTTAATCCGAAGTATTTTATTCCTTTTGGTACAATTATAAATAGGATTGTTTTCTTAATTTCTCTTTCTGCTATTTCATTATTAATGTACAGAAATGAAAGATTCATATTAATTTTATATCCTGAGACATTACTGAATTCATTTATCAGTTCTAATAGTTCTTTAGTGGAGTCTTTAGGGTTTTTTATTTTTTATACAGTACTATGTCTTCTGCAAATAGAGTTTTACTTCTTCCTTAAAAATTTGGATGTCCTTTATGTCTTTTTCTTACCTGATTGCTGTGGCTAGGACTTCCAGTACTATGTTGAGTAAAAGTGGCTAGAGTAGATTAACATCCTTCTCTTGTTTCAGATCTTAGAGGAAAAGCTGTTAACTGGAAGTTTTCCTCATTGAGTATAATGTTAGCTATGTGTTTGTTTATCATAATGGCCTTTGTTATGCTGCTTTTTCAGCATCTCTGGAGATGGTCATATGGTTTTTATCCTTTTTTTTTTTCTTTTTTTTTTAAGATTTGAGAGAGAGAATCCACACACACACTCCCTGCTGAGCATGGAGCCCAACACAGTGCTTGATCCCAGGACCCTGACCATGACCTGAGCCAAAATCAAGAGTTGGACACTTAACCAACTGAGCCACCCAGGTGCCCCTAATCTTCATTTTGTTGATGTGATGTATCACGGTGACCAATTTGCAGATATTGAACCATACTTGCATCCCTGGAATAAATCCCACATGATAATGAATGATTCTTTTAATGTATTGCTGGATTCAGTTTGTTAATATTTTGTTGAGAATTTTTTAATCTGTTTATCAGGGACATTAGCCTGTAGTTTTCTTATACTGTCTTTGTCTGATTTGGGTATGAGGGTAATGCTGGCCTTGTTAAATGAATTTGGAAGCTTTCCTTCCTCTTCTACTTTTTGGAAGAGTTTGAGGAAAGGAATTAACTCTTCTTTATTTATGTCCCTTAAATCTTCTTTAAATGTTTGGCAGAATTCATCTGTGAAGCCATCAGTTCCTAGACTTCTGAGAACTTTTTGATTACCCATTCAATTTCATTACTAGTAATTGGTCTGTTCAGATTTTTTATTTCTTCCTGAATCACTTTTGGAAGACACTCTATACTTCCAGGAATTTATCCAGAAGACTGTATACTTCTAGGAATTTATCCATTTCTTCTAGATTGCCCAATTTATTGGCATATATTTTTTGTAGCCTCTTATAATCCTGTGTCATTTTGTGATGTAGGTGGTTACTTCATTTCTGATTTTAATTTCAGTCCTTTTTTTCTTAATTTATCAATTATGTTTATCTTTTCAAAGAACCAGATCTTGGTTTCCTTGATCTTTTGTAATTTTTTTACTTTGTTTCACTTATTTCCACTCTTCTATTATTTCCTTCATTCTACTAACTTTGGGCTTTGTTAAAGTTCTTTTTTTCAAGTTTATGTGTTAAGTTAGATTATTTGAAATTTTTCTCATTTCTTAAGGTAGGCCTCTAATGTTATAAACTTCTTAGAAGCGTCTTGTGTCTCAAAGATTTTTGGACTGTTATGTTTTCATTTGTTTCCATTTTTTCATTTATTTTTAATTTCTTCATTGATCCACTGGTTAGGTAGTAACATGTTTAGGCTCCATGTGCATATGGTTTGGTTTTTTTTTTTCCCATTCTTGTAATTTCTAGTTTTATACTATTGGGGTCAGAAAAGATGCTTGATAGGATTTCAGTCTTCTTAAATTAATTGAGACTTGTTTGGTGGCCTAACATGTGATCCATTCTGGAGAATGTTATATGTGTACTTAAAAAGAATGTGTTTCTGTATGGAATGTTCTATATATATCTGTAAAATCCATCAAAGCCATGGTTTACTTATTTTCTGTCTGGATGATCTATCTATTGGTGCAAGTGGGATGTTAAATTCCCCTCCTGTTATTGTCAATTTCTCCCTCTGTTAATATTTGCTTTACGTATTTAGGTGCTCCAATGGTGGGTGAATATTTATACTTGTTATATCCTCTTGATTGATCCCATTATCATTATATAATGCCTTTGTTTTATTTTGTGTAAGTATTGCTACCCCAGTTTTTTTTTCCCCCTTTCATTTGCATGAAATCTTTTTTTCCATCCCTTCACTTCCACTCTGTAAGTGGTCTGAAGTAAGTCTCTTGTAGGCAGCATATAGATGGGTCTGGTTGTTTTATCCTGTTACCCTACGTCTTTTGTTTTTAAGATTTTATCCATTTATTTGAGAGAGAGTGCAAGTTGGGGGAGGAGCAGATGGGGAAGGAGAGGGACAAATGGCCTGTGTGGACCCCAAGAACATGACCTGAGCTGAAGGCAGTTGTGAAGGCAGACGTTTAAGTGACTGAGCCACCCAGGTGCCCCCTTTTTTAATTCATTTATGAGAGAGAGGGAGAGAGAACCCTATGTCTTTTGATTGGAGCATTTATATTTAAGGTAATTACTAATATGTATTTAGTGCCATTTTGTTTTCTGGTTATAGTTTTATTTCCTTGTAATTGATGACTTTCTTTAGTGTTATCCTTTTTATTTTTGTGTCTCTGTTATAGATTTCTGGTTTGTAATTACCATGAGGCTTATATATAAGATCCTAAGTATGTAAGTCTGTATTGTTGATTGTTGCTTAAGTTCGAACACATTCTAAACGAACTTCAGTTTTACACCCTCTCCATATTTTACGTATATATTTTACATCTTATTGAGTCCCTAGATATAATTTAACTATTAGATATAATTGATATTACTACCTTTGTCTTTTAATCTTTTTAATTTTATAGTGATTAATCTACTACTTTGTATATTTGCTTTTATTTGTGAAATTTTTTCCTTTTCCTAATTTTCTTCTAATTATGGGCTTTTCTTTTCCACTTAAAGAATTCCCTTTGGGGCGCCTGGGTGGCTCAGTCGTTGGGCGTCTGCCTTTGGCTCAGGTCATGATCCCAGGGTTATGGGATCAAGCCCCGCGTCAGGCTCCCTGCTCCGCCGGAGGCCTGCTTCTCCTTCTCCCACTCCCCTTGCTTGTGTTCCCTCTCTCGCTGTGTCTCTCTGTGTCAAATAAATAAAGAAAATCTTTAAAAAAAAAAAAAAAGAATTCCCTTTAATATTTCTTGTAAGGCCAGTTGAGTGGTGATAAACTCCTTTACCTTAGGTTTGGGAAATTCCTTCTCTCTCCAATTCTGAATGACCATCTTGCTCAGTAAAGTACTCTTGGTTATAGGTTTTTTCTTTTCAGCACTTTGAATATGTCATGCCTCTCCCTTCTGGCCTGCAAAATTTCTGCTGAAAAATCATATAGCCTTAGGGGGAGTTTCTTTCTACATACCTAGTTGCTTCTTGCTGGCTCCTTTTAAGATTATCTGTTTTTAATCTTTAACATTTTAATTATGTGTCTTGTTGTGGACCGCCTTGGTTCAACTTGTTTGGGGCTCTCTGTGCCCCCTGGACCTGGATGTCTCTTTCCTTCCCCCAGGTTGGATAAGTTCTCTCTTCTTTCTAGGAGCCCTGTATTGTGAATGTCCATATGCTTGATGTTGTCCCAGAGATCTCTTAACCTATCTGCATTAAAAATTTCTTTTGCTCTTCAGGTTGGGTGCTTTCCATTAGCCGGTCTTCCAGATCACTGATCCACTCCTCTGCATCCTCTAATTTGCTGTTGATTCCTTCTAGTGTATTTTTCATTTGTTACTGCATTCTTTCCCTCTGATTGGCTCTTTTTTATATTTTCTCTTTGTTGAAGTTCTGAGTTCATCCACTCTTATGTCTATCAGGTAGATTGTTGCTCTCCATTTCATTTAGTTCTTTTCCTGAAGTTTTGTGCTTTTGGTTAGAGCACATTCTTCATTTTGTGTTTATTTCTATGAAATAGAAGAGCTACTTCCTTCCTAAACTTGAGGAAATTGCCTTGTGTAAGGCTGGCTGGTATAGACTGTGTGTCTGGCCATTGGGCTGGCTGTAGCAGGTGTGTGGACTGGGGATCCCAGCGCTCTGCAGAGAGCACTCCAGCAGGACAGCTGAAGCTGAAGTAGGGACAAGCTGGGGGAGCCCGGGGCTTTTTCTGCAAGGTACATAAGGTAAGACTGCTGGAGCCACAGGAGGCCTGGGCAGAAAGTCCCCCGGCAATATGTGTGTGTGGGGGGGTGCCCAGGCAAGTCATCTGGACTGTCCCAAGATGCTTTGCCCCTGTGTCACCTTGGTGATACAGCTGGAGCTGTAGTCTATGCTGTCTGGGTATACCCAGTGTGTGCTGGGGCCCCAGGTTCACAGAGATAGCAGGCCAGCCCAGGAGCCTGGATCCTATTTAAATCTGCATTATCAAGGTGAAGGGGTGTAAACAGGCGCGTGCTGCAGCCTCTCTGACCGGAGGGTGTTCCAGCAGGCCCCCTACTGCTTGGTAGAGAGCTAGTTCCTTAAAAAGCTATGGTTTAAAAAGGCAACTAGAATGTTATCTGCAACTCAGGGCAGATAAATCTGTTCAGTCCCTCAATTCTATCCCTCCCCAGTGCAGTCTGCAGTGCTGGGGTGGGGGTTCCCTGTTGTTACCACGTCAGTCGCTTCGGCTGTTCTCTATGGGAAGCTGTCCAGTCAGCCCTCAGAGAAGGGGAGATCAAGGTTCTCCTACTTCACAAACTTCACCTAAGAATTCAAATTAAATGGGCTAAAGCTACCCCAAATAAAAGAAACAACTCTGTATACAAGGAAAATGCTTTCACTAAGAGAAAGGTATGAGGAATGCAAAGACATTTTTGTTGAGGGAAAACTTAGAACAAAATCGGAATGTAAAAAAGGAATTTTATATATGGTCAGTAATGGCTAATATTAGAATAAATTTAAATTTTAACATTAGTTTATTATTTATGAAAAGCAAACCAATAATCTAAGATTCTATGTCTTCATCAGATCTTTGATCATTCAGGAAAACTGAGTCTTCAATATTAAAAGAGCCAAGTTTTGCTCACAATTATGTAACCTTCGGTATTTGACTTTAAAATCTTTTGTCACTTTGGTTAAATATTTCAGAATGATCAGCGATCCTATTTAATAAAATGTTCAAACATTTTGATGTTTATTGACAAACTTTCCAAAATCAAATTCTAAAGTCTCTTCATCACAATCTAATTGAAATATTCCAGAGGGCCCATAGATATCTGGTCTCCTTATAAAAAGACTACAGTAATTAGGCTTGTTAAGTTAAATGGGAAGCTCTGTCAACTGAGTGATACTGAACTCTGATTATATTTATGTAGAAATGTTATTAAAAACTGTATGAAGCTCTTAGAAATCAGGTATGTCCTGGTATGTATGAAGTGTTGTGTGTCACAGAAATAACCGAATCTCCTCGTCAACTGCATTGCTGTGAACTCTGATAGGATCTCTAACCACGGCCACTTTTAAGTCTCTTCTTGTTTCCGGACAGTTACACTCAGATGCTTTTTACAAGCCCTCCTGCAAATGTGTTTCGTCTGCACTGAGACTCATGGAAAGAAATTGGAGTACAGTTTCTGATAATATTAAGATCATGCAACTGAACTTGGTAAGAATTTCCAGAACTACTGAAAGAATTAGATTTAAGCAAAACAAGAATAACATGGGACTGAATGAATTGAGGATGATTATAATTCTTATGACTTTCTTTTGTTGAAACGTTGTTTATCCAGATTTAAAGAAATCAAGGTAACTTACAGCAATTTGATAAAATATACCTTTGTGAATAAAATATTTATCTTCTCTCTACCTGATCCCTTAGGAATTCAAAAACTCTCAGTATTCTTATATTTTCATAATATATTCATTTGCATAAGTTCAATAAGTAACGGGACACAACAACTGGAAACCCTGGTGATATTACCAAGGCTTTGACTGGAATGTCGTATTTGAGGGAGACCTGCATAAACTCAGCTATTACCAGAGAGCTTAAGGAACTAAGGTTGACTATATGGAGCCAAAAAAGCCCCCTGGAAAAATAGCCTGATATCTTGCTGACAGGGTTCCCAACAAACTTACCAGGTGAGGAGAGAAGGTCCCTTCCTGGCAGGAAAAAGAACCGCGGGATACTTTGGGGACCTTGAGAAAGAATTAATCCAAATCTACAGGTGTTACAGGTGAAATCTGTGGCAAGTATTTGGCTTGGCTTCTAACCTTGAGAGGCTGTAAAGTGCAGTCTGGAGAGTCCTTATAAAAAGAGCCTATACGATCAATAGCTATTCTTGCTGCACTTATATGAGGAATCAGACCAAGTTCTAAAAAACTAGACTTATTTTGCAAACCAATTAGTCTCAACTGGGCTGTCTTTGGTAAAAACGAGTGTGCTTATAAAGAGAAAAACTTTCAATAACATACCTTTGTGAATACTATATTCTAATACACTTCATTATAAACTGGACAAGATCCTGATTTCTTCTGGTTTTCTCCAGTGCCTGGCTACAACTCCCCCAACTAACATTTTTGTTTTTCTTCCCCATCCTTTTTACCTGGCTTGCTAACCAAAAACTGTGCTTTTTCCTGAAGCCCTGCAAACTGCATATAAACAACTTAAACTTCAGAGAAGTGACAACAGCTCACATGTACACAATCCGGATGACTTAAAAAGATCACAGAAACTCAAATTACAAACCATGAAAATACATCAGACTGCCACTGCCAGTAATCCAGAAATCCACTCGACTGGCTCCCCTCAGAAACTGGTTTATAATCTGATCCAATCATTAACCATTGCTTTTGTTTCCACAGAAATGGCTTATTCATTCCCGATTTGAACCATTGGACTAACTTTGAGAACACATCACCACCTCCTGAAATGAGTTTTAACTAAACTGATGTATTGTCAGAACCCAGCCTGGTTCATTGAAATGGAACAATCTGGAACTTTTGATGTGTGAAACTTCCAGGGAAATTTCGGTGGAGGGAACCGCAGGGGTCAAGGGCAGGCCCCATAATGTAGCACAATGGCATACTCATTATTTTGAATTGGAAACTATGTGGGAAACAGCAGGTACAAGGATACTCAGACCCTCCTCTATCCTCCTGAAAGCAGAAAATAAGTCTCCCACGTGAAAGGTACCCTGCCTGCACTAAGAAAACTAAAAAAAAAAATAATAATAATCTTTATTTAAAGCCAAGAAAGCTGCAGAAACAAACCTGGTTATATTTTTACTAATCTACTACCACAGCCCGAATTCCTTACTAAAGCTCCCAAACATCCGTTTTCTTTATCCTGTCAACTCCTGACCGGTTTACTGTCTAAAGTGTATATTTTTAAAGTGCCTGCTTTGGTCTTCTGTTTAGGTTTCAGTTTCCTTATTGGGACTCCCGGGTGCACAAAATAAAACTGATTTTTTTTTTCCTCCTGTTAATCTGTCTCATGTAAATTTAGTTCCTAGTCCAGCAGGAAGAACCTTGGACAGGAAAATTTCTTCCTCCCCTTCACTCTGACATGCCAACTGATCCACCAGCCCACAGCTAATTCACTGGCTTTGAATAATTCCTGAGGTTTTCCACTTCCCCTCTCCCTGGCATTTGGCACTGGTGAGTAAAGTGAGCTCAAGGTGCGGTGAAAAGAGCAAACAAGAACATGATTTTCCAAATACAGAAGAACATGGTGGTTAAGATTTTCACCCTGTTTTAGGTAACAAAACATACAAACATTTTTACATTTACCCTCATGTTCATACTTATCTATACATATATTCACATATGGGCCAGATCTTCTCACACTCCAAGTATCAGTGCTTATAACAATGTCTAACAAAATGCGTGTGACACAGATATAAATACCTTGTAAAAATCCAGAAAAACATCTGAGAGGCCCCAGAGAATAGAGGCATAAACAGATACAAGATTACAGGTGTGGAAAACTATACAAATTTTCAGTGGAAAAGTACACAAGGGAACAGAGACTGCAATGAGGACACTGGACGTGGGGCTTAGGAGGGAAACAAAATAGGGCGGAAGGGAGGAAAGGTGCTCAAGAAATGACCTCATGTTATTAGAATGGTTTAAAAATGTCAGGTAATCTTCCCACAAGAATAAGGTACTGTAGCATTTCATAATTGGATAACTGGGCAGGAAGAAGGAGGAAAAACTAGATTGTGTCTAAATACTTTAAAACTTGATGATAGACACTTACCAAGTACATTAATGATTGTTTCAGACGAAAAGGAAAATAAAAAGGATCAAGAAAAAAAAAAATAAAAAAATGAAAAAGAGCATTTATAATGTGACAAGAGAATTGTGTAAAGGCTGATGTAGGTATTACATTAATTTAGATATCCACCATTTTCTCCTATTACTTTATCTATGATACTGGTCAAGCTGTTAAGTGGGTACACAAGTATGTATACACATGTACACACACACACACACACACACACAGTATACTTTCTGGCTAGTATCCTCTGCTATTTGATCTTTGCTCTAAAGGTAGAGTAACACCAATCTCTTTTGTAAACAAACTCTATCTCTAGGGTACACAGTTACATAGTCTTGACCCAGAGAAAGAGGAGAAGCACTTTAATAGACATTTCTCCTTCAGTTGCATGGGTCTGGTCCTCTACAAAATGGTTTATTTGCCTCTTTAATAAAAGTTGAAATTAGTTTCAACCTGGATTGAAAAATCAGTTATCCTATGGAAATAAATGGTCCAAAAAAAGTTGTTAATGGAAGTGTTAGTGTCCATTAGACATATTTTCTTACATCTGGCCACTAGAGAGAAAATCAACTCACAGGGCATTTCAGACATTCTGTTCTTACATATGTTCATTTTTTGTTTAAGTGCCATAATCTGTCCATATATAACCTCTTGTTAATAAAACCAGCAGAGGTGTTCAGACTGAGAGGGACATGTACTTTCTAAAACCAGAATCTAAAACCTAACAGACCCAGTTAAATGCTGCCTGTGTACACCAACCATTTCAATAACTAAAAATTTTCATCAACATAAAAAGGATAACACTAAGTTATGAAAGCCTGTTAAGACTCCAGATACACAGCAATCCAATAGCCCCTAGGGACAGGTTCTTCTATTAAGTGATTTTTAAAAAAGCAGCTTTTATTGTTTTTAAGAGGATATTTAACACAAGCTATTTATAGCATCATATAGCCTGAGGAACTCTACATATTTCAAAGAAAATGCCTTTTGATTCCATGAATGGGTTCACACCAAATTCGGCATCTTTTAGAGTAGACCAATTATTAGCACTGGAAAGTTGTCCTCCAGAACAACAAATTAGTCTGAAAACCCAGTGACTAACATGGAGAAACAATGAGGCAGCTTAAGTTACTTCCCCAGAGCGACCCAATGGTTGTGGGACACTTATTTCAGACCCCTCAGAGAACAGCTGTAGATGGAGAAGGAAATATCCACACCACAGAATGAGACAAGGAGATCTGGAGAACCACATCGCAATGTAAGAACACAGTCCATGCCCAAAGGGAAAAGGAAGGGCTTTGTGTGCAAAAGAGGGAAGTGCATGTACCTCTGTGAGGTTAATGAAGGTCCGAGGCTGAGTGAAGAACGAGGAAACAGAAGAACAGACTTTCATGCTCTTTTTCTCAAAATTATCCCAGGAAGGAAAAACCACACCTCCGAAATGATTAGCCAGAAAGGGCATCATGTTTCTACACAGTAGAACACATTACCTCCCAACCATCTGTAAATACCCACCAAGAACACGAAGATACCTCATAGGAAAGAAAAAATCCACCTTCATTTTCGTTGTGACTGGACCTGATTTATCCACCACTCCCACCATATACTAGTCTACTCCTTAGCCTGACTGCCCATGACTCTATCAGACTGACAGGCAGAGCGGGATCTCTCTGGTTAAGAAGCCTTTCAAAGAGTTAACGCACCCACTGGGAACCAGCCCTGCGCGTACCTGGCCGGGCCTAGAGGGGAGCTTGGGCTCTCTGGGTGCCGCCGAGGGTCAGCTGCTCCCGGCCACCCTGGCAGCACCATCTCCATTCTGAGCTGAAGGGCTCCATGTACAAGACGGAGGGAAAACGTCTCTCCCTCCTGATTCACATAAACCTTTCTTATTAACTCTGCGCCATAGAGATGCGCCGCAGGGTCTGTTCGAAGCACAGAAAGCAAAAGACTTTTGCATAAGGGAAAAAAAAAAAAAAGCAAGATGGGGAAAGAATACCCACTGGCCCTGCTCCAGGGTGACAAGGCTCTGCTCACATGGACAACTGCTTCTTTTCCGGGCCCAGTGTCACCGGGGTCTCAATTCACAGGGCCACTCAGCTGTGTCCCAAGGATGAGGCCTGGAGCATCTGACTGGCTGACAGTGCTGCGGGGGTGGCGGGGGGGGGGGAGGGAGTGGAAAGGTGACAGAAAGAAGGGACGAGGCCACAGGAGGGTAATGACTGTGTGGCAGAGAATCATCAGAATGGCAACAAGAGATCAACTCGTCTGAGACCACTCATATAACACTAGTAGCTGTGGGGACTCAGAATTCAATAAACAAGTAACAGTACTAAATATTTTGGTAGACAAAACAAGTAACAAACCGGCTGTTCAATAGCAGAGAACTGTTCTTGTTTCTATTTCATGGTTGAGGGGTGTCCATTTAGAGTCTGCAAACCTTGGTCTGTACAGCCTTAAGAAATCTGAGAAGTCCCTCCTTCTGAGGGTTCTCTGGTACAAGGCTGGTTCAGTACTTCAGCATTAACGAGTGTGAGATGGTGGCCAGACTTTCACCAGACCCTGGCACGTTAGGGCAGTGGTCTCTGCTCCACGCAGACCTCAGTTTTTCTTGTCCTTCTGAGGCTGGCTTTTTGTGGTCCCTAGGCTGTTCCACACTTCTGAGTACATTAGGGTCCCAATGAAGACAAACAAGGTACCCAGCCAGTGCCACAGCGTGAAAGGGTTCTGGAAGTACAGGATGGAAAAGATGAGGCTGACAAACTTGCGCAGAGTCACGACAAGGGTGACGGTAAGGGAGGCACATTCTGTGGTGAGAATGAAGACGCCCCGGATGCACACGTACCTGGAGTGGTGGGGTTAAGGTGGTTTTCAGTAGACTAGGGAGAACACCAGGGAGAACATTCTGGCCTCGCTCTTAGTTTAAACGTTCATATTCTAAGAACCAGAAAACACGGGGGTGGGTTATGGCTGCTCTGAGGCTCTTCCTTAGTACAACATCCTGCAGAATGCATGTCCTACCATCCATCTGTGGATCCTAACTTGAAACTGCCTGCGGAACTCCCACTATTCTTGTTCCAAATCCTTCACAGGGTTTACGGTGAGGGTCCCCCTCCCAAGCAGTGACAGTAGGTCAGCAAACCTACTTTAGAGGACCCGGGCTCCACTACTCGTCCAAAAAGGAACTCTGCCGGCAAATCTATTAGGTGATGTCAGAGAAATGAGACCCATCTCGACCTGTTTCATGGTTTCAAAGCCTTCATGATTTTTATAACATACTTAAGGTCGTTCAAAAGAACCATTGAAAAAATTAGGTTTTAGTTAGTTTGAAATTTCTTGCAGAATTTTGTGGCAGCTTGTGACATATCCTAGGTTACTGAAAAACTCCAGTAGAAATCACAGAGCATTCATGTCATATACTAATACTTAGTTATCCATTGATATCTACACCTCCACCCAGAGCAAGTCCTTTGTGGTGCCCAGTGACTTACTGACCTACTGCAGCACTAACATCTCTCTGGCCCCCCACGAAGGCACCTCTGTCTCTGGCAGTACAAAACAGATCAAGGCAGAAACAAAACTCATGTCACCGCACCATCAGAAGAATAAACATTCCTATGTCAAAAGCCCATGGAGCAGACCATGTGGCAGAGGAGTGCAAAGGATACTGAGTGATGACATTCATGAGGAGGTAGAACCACATGATGGGCACTGTCACACCAATGACTGGAACTTGATATAATTCTGCAAAGATAAAGAGGGGAGACAGTCATATTTTTGACAGCTTAATGGAGACTGAACATAATAGACACGGCAACAGTACTTCCCTTGCAAGTAGATTTGGACGGTAGACCACTTTACTTGCCTTGATTCCAGACTACATCGGTCTTAAGAGTCATTACACTGGTTTCTTAAATTATTTATTTAACCTGTAAAATAAACTCTTCACCATCCACCTGACTAGGACCCCACTTTACAAAGAAACACTGTGAGGCACAGAGAGGTGAAAAATGACATGGTCTTAACTGACAATCGACACATGAGTAAAGACAACCCGTAACTAAATGTCATTTGGAAATACATTCAATCCTACTAGTAATTGAAGAATTCAAAACTGAACAAGGCTCTACCATTTTATACTCTATTAAAACAGCAATTAAAAACTTATAAAATCCTAATCTGGAAATGTGGTAGTGGAATTGGCAGCCACTCAGTTGGTAGTAGTATCAACTACCGGTGTGTGTTTTTTTAAAATCAATTTCATAATGCTTATATTAAGGGACAAGTATTTATATTCATTCTTAGGAATTAGTCCTCATGAATTCAAAAGAAGAAGAAAATTCTCCATTGATGGGAGTACTATTTATAAGGAGGAAAAACTGAATCAATCTCAATGGTTAATCTTAGAGCAATGGCTGTGTAAGCAAAGGAACTTCCACTAAATGAGGCAGGACACATTTGATTAAAAAAGAATCACGAAGATTATATACACTCACATAAAAAAGAAGGCAAGTGAAAAAGCAAGTATAAAATTTATCTACACAAGGATGACAACTATGTAAGAATATATGTAAGCAGTATCTGGAAAAAGAAACTGCTAAAACGAAATTAGCTGACGTCTAAGGCGATGGAACTGTAACTTTTCTTCCTTTAAATACATTCTTATGTTCTGAGGCTTGCATAGTAAATATTTGGGAGGAAATAAAATATTCAAGATCAAAGAGAGTAAGGACATAGTAATCCTCAAGAGATCCGTTTTTAAAAATTCCTCAGTTGTTTGGGGAGTTGAATTATACAGTATAACTTAGGAAATTCTAATAGTGACAGTGAGGTCTGGTTAGTAAAGGAATGTTACTAGGAACAGTATTACTATTTAATGGCTTCAGAGATCCACTGAATCCAATGAATATTACTAGTAACTAAATCAAAATCAATCCCAAGGAATCTGGTAATATGTTTATGTCAGTAGCCCTTCGTTATGTGGGAATTCTCAAGAGACCTTAAAAATCATTGTGTCAAAAATGGCCATGTGTTGATTCTATCTTCAAAAAAAAAAAGCCAGAAGTGATTGAGTAATTTGGAGCCTTAAAAACTTCCTGACGCACTACCTTCATTACACACTTTTGGTGGGTAAATGGGCCAGGCAACCCTGCAAACTCCAATAGGAAGCATTCACACCGTCCCAACGCAGGTTCTGAGGGCAAACAAATTAACAGGGTACATACTGCCCTACCACAAAACACACCTGCCATTTTGGATACGAGCAACATAAAGCCTTAATTTTACACGTTTCTTTGTTCCTGTGTGTTCATGTGTCCGTCTACACACTATGTCTTTTAGTCGATAATCACATAAGTAATTCCTTTCAAGTTAATTGGCAATTTATAGCTAGTTGATTAAATAGCCCCTTAAAAAGTAATAGCTAACTTACCCTGTAGACATCTGAACTAATTTTGCTTATTCCTGCTGCCTACCTACTCTGTATCTTGGAAAAAAGCCCCCTTGTGGTTCTTGTTTCCCCTGACTCCAAAGGAGCTAGGATGGGGTGTGCGAGCGGGTCTGCCTTCGCCAGCAGCAAAGGAAGAGCAGGAACACACAGAGCTGGATGGCTGCCCAGTTTCTCACGGTCCCACCTCTGCAGGGGGGTATTGCTATTTTTTTGCATTCTCAAAACATCAAATGTTCCACACACGCAAATGCAAACACACAAATTCCAAAGCAAAATAGAAAATTTGAAGATACTCTCTTCCATCGTTTGCAAATGACTGAGAAGCACCTGTAAAAGTTTTTGCCGCTGCAGCCACTGATGAACAGCACTGTATCCCCAGGAGGTGGAGTGGGGATGGCTCCCAATAGGGCAATGATTTGGAAAAGATCGTGAAAAAAGCAGCAGTCAAGTCAATAGCAAAACTGAGAGGTGGCCGCAGAACCTGTCAGGTAGTTCTACCGAATAACATCCTACTCACCAGACTTATTGAACAGAACTGCATGGTCATAAATATCGGAAGCCAGGAAGATGAAGCCAGGAAGTGGAAGGGCATGCTATGGGAAGAAAGATTTCGTGTAAATTTAAATACAGACACATGATACAATGTGTAGAGCAGCTTTACAATGTCTTACTGCTTGTCAAACAACTCATAAAACTGTATCAAGAAAAACAATTCAGACTCGTTAGGTTAAATGTATCCAGGGCTTCGGACCAGGTGACACTGTCCAGCGTGCTACTGACCCAAACTGCAGTTCTTGCCCTTACGGAACGGAGTCAGATGATCACCACATACTAAACAAAACAAAACAAAACAAACGGAGCCAGCATCCTTCCCTCAACAAAAGGGAGGTTTGAACTCACAGCCATTCGGACCATAGGATTTGCTACATTTTGCTACTTTTGGAAAATGGCTTGGCAAACAGAAGGATTTAAAAATTATAAAGAAGGCAAAGGTCGATTTCAGGGAGTTTAGGTAACTCTTGGGAAAAAGAGGTCTGAGGACAATACGAGGTCAGGGAAAATGAAGACAAGAATAAAAAGAGGACGGAGAGGAAATGACAGGTCAGCACAGGTGAACGTGCTTGACAACAGCCACCAGCACCACAGTATGGGATCACAGCTAACGTTACGGGCCAGCCACTCCGTGCCAGGTACAATTCTCAAAGAAAGATGTGAACCAGATAGACTGTTCCTTATTTTTTAAACTCCCAGCCACATACTCCAGCTCCAGTTAAATATCTCAACCGGATTGTCTGCAGCTTCTGGCGGTGAAGGAACACCTGACTCATCCGACTCCACCTGAACACTGAAGCTGAAGGCATCTCTACCACCCAGAACCTTGACGGGCTGTGTTTTGGATGTTCTCTCCATAGGAGAGAGGTTGGAGGAAGAGTACAGTTAGAGAGGGTAGCTCTGGCTCAGCAGTTTCCAAAAAAGCAGCGGAAGCACACAGAAGTCGGTAATGAAACTAACCATCGAGTAAAGAGAGCTCCTCAGAGGGACTGCGCTCACCCCCTTCCCCTGTCTCTCAAATGCCTGCCACCTGCCTGCCAACGTCCCCCTCGGCATGTTGTTTTTGGAACTTATTTTCCTGTTCCAAGTTTCCATAGTGGTTTTAACTTGATTTCATCTCCAGGAACATTGGGGGGGTGAAGGTTCTCATCCCCAGACTTGTTCCTGGTTGGCAGACATGCTAGGTTCACACTGATCATGATCATCTCATGTAGAGAACTGTGGCTCAGAATACACATTAGTAGCCTATTAAAAATACTTGGTCCTTCGACTACATCAGAAAAATGCATATTTCATTTGAAATAAAAGATTACAACTCAGTACTTTTTATCTTCCTCAGGTTTAAGAAATTGCTTACGTTATAAAACAAAGCCTCCTTGGAGTGTTTCCCAAATTGTTTGTATAGGGTCTCTTGGAAAATACCCATCCT
The DNA here is from genome assembly GCF_009762305.2 of Zalophus californianus. NCBI lineage: Eukaryota > Metazoa > Chordata > Mammalia > Carnivora > Otariidae > Zalophus > Zalophus californianus. The sequence continues at coordinate 87,720,661 of NC_045606.1, forward strand.
TGCTGACATCAGAAGTGCAAAAGTCAGTGCCCCGATTCCTAAAAAAAAAAAAACAAAAATCAGGTTACAAGATACTAGATTTGCTCATTTCCAGATGTTTTCCTAAAGAACACCGACCGTTCTACACTAATTACAAGCCAGCTGTAGAACATGGACAAAATTTTTAAAAGAAATAAAAAATCAACCACAGGATCACTACCTACTACTTGATAGGTTGCACTCTCTCTCTATATATATATATTTATGTATATATTTAATGCTAAAACTGGATAATGAACATACAATTGTACATCTTGCTTTCTTCATGATCTTTTTCTTGGACTTTCCGTCAAGTCATTAAAATTTTTTCAAAGGTATGAATTCATGGCTCCATGACTCTATCACGTGGAGGGACCAGATTAGCTGTCTTATGAGAATGATTAGATTACTTCCAATTATTTCACCACTCAAATCAATGTACATCCTTGTACATAAATCTTGAAACAAAATGTTGATGATTTTCCTTAGGATAAACTTTCCTAAATGAAATTACGGAGTCAAAAGTTGTAGACATTTTTAAAACTCACTACATAAATTTTTCCTGAAAGGCTGTGTCAATTTCTACCATAAACAGTTTATACAAAAATGCACCCTCAGCAGCGATGAGAATAATCGTTTACTATCTTGCCATTTTAATAGGCCAAAAATAAAAAGGTACTACATTTTGGTTTCAATTTGCATCTCTCTGATTCCAAGACCATTGAGGCTGAACCTAAGAATCAGATATTAATTTTTCCCCATGAACTGTATGTTCATATCCTCTGCAAATTTTTCTTATCGGATGAAGTGTTTTCTAACAGCTCATAAAGATTTTTCTATGTGAAGAAGAGCGACCTGAAGGGATAGTTTCGAAGCCAAGCGGCAGGGAGAATCGAGTTTTTTCATTGCTATTTCTCTGCGGCTTAGTCTCGATCTGTTACTGCTGCTACCGGCTGCACTTGGAAAGAGTTTCGCCGCTGTATCCGACAACACGAGGCCAAAGCTCTACAGTAGTTGTCTAATTCCACAGAGAGATACTCATTTTTAAAAATTCCCTAGGAGACTCGGATGATCAGTCAGGTTTGGGAACACTCATTATGGAAGAGCTAACTTATGAAGAAAATGACTCTAAAATTTAGAAATGAGTCCCCTGGAAATTTACTGCTTCTACTCGGGAGACAGATCGTGAAGAACAGGAGGACACTCGAAGCACTCGCTCCCAGAGAGAGGGACAGGCAACCGACATGCACTTTTCTTTCTATATCAGTGGCAACCAAGGAACGTGGTTTATACAGTTATGTGCAGTTTTCAATGCACATAAAAATGTGCATTTTTGTATAAACTGTTTATGGTAGAAATTGACACGTTGTAGAACCCACTACCCTGAACATGGACATTTTCTTTTTTTCATGCTCTGAACACCAAAGTTCAGAGATAGGTGATCCCAGGTGCCTCTCTCTTCTGTGGCATGATCTGTTTAGCCAAATCTTCTTGCCAAGAAACCTGTTCTTCGGGAGAAAACTCAGCAAACAGAACTGCAGAGGCAATTAGCTTTATTGTAATTATTGTACTTGCCTAGTAGCCACCTTAAAAATGCCTGGAATCCATCATTCTCACTCGAGCTGGACTGGGAAGTCTAGGAAGGAAAGAAAAATACCAGGTAGAGAGACCAGAACTACATGCAAGGTGCCCGGGTAGAAAGTAACGATCTGTGTTACCCATTCCCCTCCACTCTCCTCTTTAGCAGAGACCCGAATCCTATTGCATAAGCCTGTAAACGTACTGTATCAATAAAAAGCACCGGGGCCCCCATGGCAAGCAGTGAATAGAAATGATTTGTGAAGCGATTCTTACCACCTGCTTTGCTGACATGAAAGTGCAAATAAATATCCCCAGAGACACCAGGGCAATGGAGGTATATTTGAATATGCTGTATCTGCAAGAACAAGAACAAGAACACCTTAAGAAAAGCACAGATACGAATTTCCACATGATGCTCACAGTCAAGTGTTGCATAAGAGCACAAATCACCAAAATACGGCTGACGGTACCACACACATGAAGGAAGCAGCGTGCTAATGACTGAACACACTCTTCTAGTGTTGCTTAAAATAGTTTCCATTAGTTTGTGGACCGAGAGATTGTTTCATCAGAAAACAAAAACAAAGAAAGACATAGACCAGATATGATACTCCATTCTGCTTGAGTCCCAGTGAAAGCTGGGCAGATCTTAACTGCCACCTGTGGCTTTTCTGGTCTTCGAGGGCCCAAACATGAGTGTCAGAGACACACCAGACAAGAGGAAGAACGGAGTCTCAGAGACAAGCAGCAGGACTCAATGCTCAAAAAAAAAAAAAAAAAAAATCATTCAACTGTGTTGTCGGGAGAGGATATTTTTAACAACTTTGAATGACTTAAATGTTTTTAAATGTCAGCACAGTTGGATAAAAGAAGAAATATTACACTAACAGGACTGATAGCAGTAAGAACAGTGGCATTTCCTATTAACTAAAACAACATCGGGGCGCCTGGGTGGCTCAGTCGTTAAGTGTCTGCCTTCGGCTCAGGTCATGATCCCGGGGTCCTGGGATCGAGCCCTGCATCGGGCTCCCTGGTTGGCAGGAAGCCTGCTTCTCCCTCTCCCACCCCTGCTGCTTGTGTTCCTTCTCTCACTGTGTCTTTCTCTGTCAAATAAATAAATAAAATCTTAAAAAAAAACCAACATCATTAACATCCCTCTTGGGCCTCTTACTGATAAAGCAGAAGGCCTCAGGCAAGAATGAAAAGGAATTAAATTTACAGGATGAACCGACCAGGGTTTTCTAGCCAAATACTTTTTGTAGAGTTCTGATCACATCACCTCATAAAAGGCCAACAGGACTAGCTAAGCAGCAGATCAGGCGCCAAAAGCTACCTGCTAGTGGACAGAGGCAGGATGAGGTAACAGGCTCTGAGGAAGCAGATAGAAAAGTAAGGGAACTCTTCAGTCTGGAAAGATCCAGACAGGGAGAGGTTTGTAACTCAGGCCTAAAAATTAACAAAGGGCAGGTTCAGGTAAGTACAGACTTGGCCTTCAAATCCCAAAATGAGGAACATACTATGAACCTAAGGGGCTCTGCTCAAAATACACAAAAGAAGACAGTAACTTCCTAATTCCTGATATTAGATGGTCACCTTAAGGAAATTCCTGCTCTCTGGATGATACGCACCAAGGAGAGTCAAAAGGGCTTACTTGGATAGATTCAAGATGACCCAACACAAGTTCCCCAGGGAAATGGAGATGTTTAAGAAAGGCCCCTGACATTTCAGAGCACTATCAGGAGAATACATTCCTTGTATAATATGTTCTTTCGTAGCCCTATTATGAGCAAAATCAAAGGTTGGAAGGCCTGCAGGTCTGTCCCAACGTCAAGTCTACACTACCAAGAAGCTTAGCAGTCACTTCAATGTAACAAACCCATTACATATGAACACTTAATGTGGAGACCTGGAAAGGAAGTCGACTGCAGTTATACTCATCTGGGGAATACATAAGCCTCAGAAGACAAAGGGTTCATGATAAGAAGCCTAGCAGGAGAGGACAGCTGCCCTCCTTAGGACACTGCTCGTATTACCTAAATGCTCTAGGTTCCCACACTCTCAATTGGCAGCACTTTCTAAGCTGGGATAGAGTTCTGACACTGGGGCTAGATACTGAATACAGAGAAGAGCTGGCGTGAGCTTGTACCACTGTGATCTTAACAGTGAGGGTGAACTGCCCCTGAGGAATGTTCCAGACTGAATGTGCTGACTCTCCCCAATGCCCTTCCTCCTTGGGAGTAAGGGGCAAGGCTCAGAACGAAAGTGGAAGACAAATACTTTGAGAAAGTATCCCAGGCATTTCTGATATTTCCCAACCATATCCCAGAGAGAGGCACTGGTGACAGCCACATGAAACAGTCCTGAAAGTTTTCACCCCATCTTCTTGGCCATTTGGGTCTTTGTTAGGAACTTTCTTTCTAACACGGGTATCGTTAGTTCATCACATCGTACTGATTAACACCTCCTATAACAGTGTTGTCCAAGAACTTCCGCGAAGTTGATAATGTTCCATATCTGGGTTCTCCAACATGGTTGCCACTAGCCACATGTGGCTACTAAGCACTTAAAATGTGAGAAACTAAATATTTAACTTTAAATAACTTAAATTTAAATGTAAATAGTCCCATGTAGCTAGTGGAGACTACATGGGACAGTGAAGTTCTAGATCAACTGGCTTTGGAGGTTACTATGGTACTAAAGATTCAGTGGTGACAAGAGCTACTTCGTTCTACACAGAGGAAATGCTGCTCCAAAGCCACAGGTGGGGCCCCTTACCCCGTCCACTGCCTCAGGATGCACAGCACTGTCACGGAGAGAACAGAGAGACAAGCTAGATGATCAAGAGCAAACTTATCACCACCATGAGAAAAGGAGTCCAGCTTATGGATGGGGCTCAGGATATCCTTCTTACACATAAAATATGAAAGTATATTGTTTACCTTTTCTTCAAAATGATAATTCCTAGGATCATGTTGGCAATTAGAGAACCCTGTAAAAGGACAACAGTAACAGAGTTTTAGTGCACCAGGGAAAGAAAATAATTCAAGATAAATAAGAACACCGACAAGCAGGAAAAAGAGCCAGAAAGGAGGAGGTTAGAATGAATAATTAGTAAGGTTCACTTGTTCTTATAATGGCAAAAAGTATAAACTATACAAATCTATGATGTAAATTAATAAAACCTTCTGAAGATAACAATGAGAATAAAAATGATCAATTCTCTAAATATTGGTCAGAACTGAAACTAAGGCTAGCAGAAATTATATTGTAGACTTAATTTTGTTAAATTTTCCATCTGATTTAGGAGAGCTTTTGCTAGGCTTCTCCTCACCCCCGGTTTTAATTAATGAAAGAAGGCGTGCAGGGATCTTTCTCTTCTCTAGAAAGCTGTCGCTCAATCAGCAAGAGTTTACTGAAAGTCTATTATGTACTCAGTACTTTGAAAGTCTTCTTTGTAAGTATAATTAGCTCTGAGAAGTCCCTTTGAGGATAGCACCTTTAATCTCCCAGAAATCTCAGACTACACAGAAATGTTATAATTCCAATGGTCACCAATTTTGCATTCTTCTGCAATCCTAACTACATTCCCCTTGAAGTTTTCTTGCTCTTCAGGGAGCACTCTGTTATTTATTTATATATAGATCTCCCACCAAACATGAGAGGAAGGAAAAAGCCACTGCTGCTCTGGGAGAAACCCCACCTTCATCAAGAATTTCCCTTTATTGGGGCGCCTGGGTGGCTCAGTCAGTTAAGCATCTGGCGGCTCAGGTCATGATCTCAGGGTCCTGAGATTGAGTCCTGCACCGGGTTCCCTGGTCAGCAGGAAGCCTGCTTCTCCCTCTCCCTCTGCTCCTCCCCCTCATGCTCTGTCTCTCTCTCCAATAAATTAAAATCTTTAAGAATTTCCCTTTATTTAGAGCACCTGGGTGGCTCAGTCAGTTAAGCCTCCCACTCTTGGTTTTGGCCCAGGTCATGATCTCAGGGTCATGAGATCGAGCCCTGCATCAGGCTCCACACTCAGCGGGGAGTCTCCTTGAGATTTTTGTCCCTGTGTCCCTCACTGCACCTGTGCATGTGCACGCTCTAAAATAAATATTTTTTAAAAATAAGAATTTCCCTTTACTTAATGGTCTCAAAAGTCTCTTGCTTTAAAAAAAAAAATCAAAAAAGGGAAGTATCAATTTTATGTACTAGAAGTAAATGTAATTTTATGAAAGAAACCAAAAGTGATGAGAAATAAGTAACATTCATAGCAAGTCTGAATATAAAATCAACCAGATGAGGGAAATTAAACGTAAAATCTGACTCCCAGGGAAATTTTAGCTCCTTTTATTGATCACACGTAAGACCTCAGAGGGATGAAAGTCAACTGTCCACTCTGCCTTACTGCGCAGATGAAAGCCAGTCTTTGCTCATGCATCCAGGAGACCTATTCTTAGACGCTAGACTCTACTAGTTATAGGACCTTTCTAGTTTTGTCAAGTGTTCAATCGACCCACTTAGATGTCCCAGAGCAACATACACACGTAAGCCGGCAGCACTTACAGATCTAAATATCATATGCAGGGGCATGGCAATGTTGAGATTCAGGGCATAGTTGTTCACCACACTGACAGTGAAGAACATGGCTACCATCACAGCGTAGTACCTGAAACGCAGAGATCACAGCACATCACACAAAATCTACTATTTCAAGAAAATCAAGTATAGAAGGAAACAGTTATTTTTGGTTAGAAAAATATCTCGTTTTAGTCCCTCTAGATTAAAAGACTGTATCACTACTATAATGTGAAGTCAATACTAAGCACATACAAAAATACATCCAAAGCCAGACTAACATGGAAAAAGTCTGAATTAGAATATGTTTTGGCTCAGGTCATGATCTCAAGGTCCTGGGATTGAGTCCCGCACTGGGTTCCCTGCTCAGCGGGGAGCCTGCTTCTCCCTCTCCCTCTGTTCTTCCCCCTCATGCTCTGTCTCTCTCTCAAATAAATGAATAAAAGAAATACTATTTTAATCTTTCTCGAGTATACTCTTAGTATTTTTCAAGCAATTTAAAACCAGGCTTCAAAAAACATTATCTGAGGGGTGCCTGGGTGCCTCAGTTGGTTAAGCGGCTGCCTTTGGCTCAGGTCATGATCCTGGAGTCCTGGGATCAAGCCCCAGGTCAGGCTCCCTGCTCAGCGGGGAGTCTGCTTCTCCCTCTACCCACCCCCCACCCTGCTCATAATATCTCTTTCTCTCTCTCGGATAAATAAAATCTTTTTTTAAAAAAAAGATCAAAAAAATAAATTTAAAAAAAGAAAAATATTTGAAATAATGGCTAAATAAATAAAATCTTTAAAAAAAGGTAAAAAGAAATTATTTTTTAAAAAAAAGTCTTTGAGCATAGATTCCCACCTTTTTCATCTTGGCACATCTGAAGAATGACAGCACCAAGATTCCAGTGATCTTCCTTGACAGGAACCTACCTAATGTTGCTGGTTGGATATGGACCTACATGGCCTAACCAGCAGCCATGCTGGGCTAAATTAATACAGTCTGTAAAGTTTGAGGAGCTTCATGATGAATGCAGGACACAGTACTACGCACATGCAAAACTACTGCTGTTCAAAAGAAAACCACAGGCCCCAAATGCAAAATGGTGCCTTTACTTAAGGACCCAAGTCAGCAAACCAAGACTTAATTCCTAACCCAACTGCAGTTTCAACCAACCCTCCCCGTCCCCCCACGAATGTCACCTTTAACCAGTCAACATTGAATTTCCTGGTCAATACTAGGGAATTTATTAATAGACCCCCCTTCTGCTCTCTTTACCAGGCAACCTTACCTAACAACACATATGTTGCTAAGAAATTCCTTTCTTTTTTAAAAATGCCCTCTCTCTGCCTTTAAAAAGCCTTTCTCTTATTTACTCAGTGGAGCTCCCCTCTACTTGCTAGATGGAATGCTGCCCATTCATGAACAGTTCAAGAAACCCAATTAAATCTTCAAATTTACTTGGCTGAATTTTTTTTCTGAACACACTTGGTGGCAGCATCAGGATCCAAAGCAAACTTCTGACAGCATTCAGGGACAAGGAGAAACATAGGCGTGGTGCCCCAAGAACCCATTTGAGTTCTCTGTCTTTCTCACTGTTTCCAAGGGCCGTTGGTAAGTCCCTCTTGGTCTCAGCTCCACTCTTTTTGCATTTAAGTACCCATCTAATTAGCTTCCTAATCCAGGGTTAACAGGTCTAGACAAACAGGAGCCTCTAACAGAGCGCCAGTCCTTGGCCCTTGGTTCGTTCTGCAATTCCATATTGGCATCCCTTCCCCAGTTCCAGGCCACACTCCCCATTTACCAGGGTTTGGTGGTTTAATCCTTTACCCATTTCCAGTCCATAGTCTCCCTGAATGGAGTCTACTGGTTTAGTCCACCCAACAAATTGCTGGTTTTGCCCATGGTCTTCTCTTGGCTAGTCCACAGGAACAACTCTTACTTACTACTGGTGTGTTAAGGTACACATATTTGTTTTTTGTGTGTGTGTAAACAAAGGCTTAGCTTGGGGGTCCTTAAATTCTACAGAATCAAGCGTGCCACCTTCTGGCATACCCGCTTATTTTAAGTCTAAAAACTATGGTGCCGGAAGCTGTGAACAGCTACAGAAATAAAGGACTAAAAAGAACCTAGAATTTGCAATGGCCATGATGGAGAATGTTCCAATTAGATAAGGTCATTTAAGAAATGCCCTTGAATGCAAGGGTTCCCAAATTAAACAGAATGGGACATCTGTTTTAAATGGCAAGCAGAAGCCTCCAAAAGGTTCAAAATTCCAAAATAGTCTCACTAAAAGACACATGTAAACAGCTAATGAAAATGAGAAAAAGTACCTAAAATGACTGTAAAACTGACGTAACCGCTACTGTTCCCCTCTGTCTTTTGAGTACTCATCCTACTCAGCCTCTTATGAACTGCCTTTCACTCTAAAGAGACTATTAAACAGTTACTTTTAGAAGAAAACCAGTTGAGGCTATAGGCAATACTCTTCACTCCTTAGTCAAAGGCCAAACTAAAGTCCACAGTTGAATAATTTCTCAAACCTGGGGAGGATCTTCAAGAGTTTTTGTAACAATATCACTTCCTGAGCCCAGCTGAGAGAGGAAAATAAAAATTCACATTGTCCCTTCCTTTACAAATAATGGATAGTTGGAAGAAAGGCAAGCAGCAACTAGGCCCACCCCTCACCCCCACCCCAGCCGTAAGAGAAAACTACCTTTAAAAGGATTTTACACCACCCTGGAAGGAGCCCTCCACCCTTTCCCCCTGTGAACAACTACCTGATAGGTAGATGAGCGTGTGGACAAAAACCTGATTGGGTGACAGGTGCATGGAGGGTTAATCAGATTAAAACAACCCACCAACATTTTCATCAAAACCCCTAGATTTAGAAACTCTGGCAGCAACCTTCTCAGGCCCACCTCCCTCTTCGGGAGCTTTGTACTATCACTTAATAAACTTTGCTTTGCTGCCCACCAGTCTTCAGCTGGTCTACTTCTTCATTCTTCGAAGCAGCATGACCAAGAGCCGCGGGAACTAAAGGAAAAGAAATCCTGCATCACAAATCCAGTCCATATATCCTAAGAACTTGGCTTCGCTCTCTGCCTGTCTGGAGTATGCAGGTTGTTGGTTCTTTCTTTGGCTATCATTGGGAGTGACTCTAAATATTCTGAAGAGGATATCTCTTATGCCCTCTTTGAGGGCACCTCTTGGATCCATGAGGTTATTTAATACTGCCAGAATTATTTACTGTTTGCCCTGGCAAAATATTTGAAAGGATTTAATAACTTTATAATCAGGAATTTGGTCAAATTGGAAACTGATATTCAGAGCCTGATAGGAATTTTTTAAGGACTTTTCTCCTAAGCTATATGAACCCAGAGAGAAAGACTTTTTTTTTTTAAAGTAATCTCTACACCCCACATGGGACTCAAACTCACAATCCAGAGATCAAGAGCTGCACACTCTACCTACCGACTGAGCCAGCCAGGCACCCAGAAGGAAGACATTCTTAGAAGAATTAAAAATAGCTGTCCCTGTCTCACAAATCTAGTCTCTACAGGATCAGAGGTGTAGTTCCAAAACAATTCAAAGATTACCAAACCTTTTTGCCAATCCCCCAACCTCCCCTATCTCAAAAGACTTGTAAGTGTAAAAATTCTGACTTTAAGGGAACAAAAGTCCTTCTAGGAGAAGCTTGCATTCTTTCCCTGTGTCTTTAAGACGTAAATGTTCACCATTCTACTGGTCTTTTCTAAGAAATCCTTTCTAGTCCATCTCTTTAAAATACAAACTTCAGAGTGGTAATTCTTGTCAAGAAAAAACACAAAGGGAGAGAGAGGTCATTTGGAACTTGACTTGCCAAGGAGAAATTCAAATCTTAAGTGTCTTCACAAATACTAAAAAAGCTTTGGCCATCTAGACTGATAACCTTATTCCATCTACCAGAAAAACAACTGAGATCTAACTTTTATAACTAGTAAATTCTGTACCTACTTCATGGCAGTAATTTAAAACTATAAGGGCTATCTGTCCTATATTCATGTGTCTATATTTATGTGTTGTAGCTCTGTGGTATTTTCTACTTCTGGGTGGTATTGCTACAATTAATTTGTAAAAGAGTTCTATTTAGTTGGTTTGAAGGCAAGCACATGTAAGGATTGTGTATTCTAAAACTCTCAAAAAGAAAGAAACTAACTCAAATATTTTTCAAGGTCACATGGTTTGAAAAAAATATTTGATATAAAAGCTAGTTTAAGGTGGATGGCTCAATTAAAAAGACATGTCTTTAAAGTTACCAACACTAAATATAAAACTTTTCTACTTCAGTTTAGTAGCCCCCAAATAAGTTCATGTTGTCCTTTCCAAGATCTGTCAACAAAAATTAATAGCTTAGGATAATGGCTGACTTTGTCTAATGTTTAATACCATTTTTATAGGTCATCTAAACATAGCTATTAAGGACAAGTAAATTAGATATAAACAAGATAAAAGTTTATAAATGAACTTTTCAAAAATATTTATGTCTACTTAGTTTTCCCTTTTTTTTTTTTTTTGGTAACCTAAAACCTTAAAGTTTTGCTGAATTAGGTTAAATGATGAATTAAGTTAACTTCATTAAATATCTAGATCATTTCTAGAAGTAGGAGGACCCGAGGCTCACCTCACACTAGATAACTATCAAATTATCCTAAATATTTCAGAAATTGACCTGAAGACTGGCAGAACAGACTCCACAACTAAAGGCAGAGAAGGGCCACATGGAAGAAGGTAGGAAATGTGGATGTGTGGTTTGGGAGAGAAATGACTCCAGGAGCTGCTGTTGCAAAGAAGGGCAAGAGACAGACTAACACACGTGGGAGCCATGAAGAAAATAAATCCCCATAGCAACTGGCTTAGAAAGTGAGATAGGCTGAATTTCCTGAGTTCTCGCAACCAGTGGGGCTTAAAGTCTGGAGTTCTGAAGGTCAGTGGGTTTGGTTCAGATAGAGCCCTGAGTCACTGGGGTTGCTCTTGGAGAGAAAGCAGGGCAGACAATCCAAGGACATACAACATGGAAACAATGATTTGAAGAGTGCTTGGGGCACACAGTGTAGAGGTCAGTTGTTCATCTCAGACCTGTTCCAGAGGGGGAGCTCACAGAGAGACCCCTTCGGGAACAACAAAGAAACTGGCAGAGCCATTTCCCTCCCCCGCTCCTTAGCATAAACACAGAACCACCACCCCCGGGAACTAGCCCAGCACTGACACTAACCGGCTTACGCTGCTGGAACAGCCCATCCCAGTCATGCTTTCCTCAAACCCAATGAGGCGGGCCCCCTCCCCCAGAAGACCGGCCCAAACCCCTGCCCACAGCACATCTCCTGAACTGGGAGTTTGGCAGGGGCTCGGTTCCAGCAGCACTGGTGAGAGGTCTCATTTCACAAGCAGAACAGAGCACAACTTGTTAAAATGCACCACATTCGGGCCAGACACCAAACACTGCCCACATGAGGCAAAGAAAGCCCCTGCAGATGACCGGCCTGAAGGATAACGTGGCCAGGACACAACAGACCACATGCCGCACACATCAGAGATACCCCCTGAAGTGGCAGGACCTGGGTAACAGGGGACACCACACTGCAGGGCACTACAGGACCTCTGCTTCATAAGGCCATCACCCTCAAGGACAGAAGATGTAGCTGACTTTGCTAAGGCACAGAGACTTAGACAAAATGAGAAGACAGAGGAATCTGTCCCAAATGACAGTACAGGAAAAGGCCATGGACAGAGATCTAAGTGAAACAGATAAAAGTAACATGCCTGATAAAGAATTTAAAATAATGATCATAGAGATATTTATTGGATTTGAGAAAAGAGTGGAAAACATGAGTAAGACCCTTAACAAAGCAATAACAAATAACACAGCAGAGATAAAGGGCTCAATAAATCAAATGAGAACCATGCTTGATGCAATGAACAGCAGGCTGGAAGAAACAGAGGAATGAATTAATGACCTAGAGGACAGAGTAATGGAAAAGTAATCAAGCTGAACAAAAGAGAAAAAAGAATTATGCAAAATGAGAACAGACTTAGGGAATGCAGTGACTCCATCAAATGTAATAACATTTGCATTATAGGAGTTCCACAAGGAGAGAGAAAAGGGGACAGAAAATTTATTTGCAGAGATAGTAACTGAAAAGTTCCCTAATCTGAGGAAGGAAATATCCAGATCCAGGAGGCACAGAAAATCCCCAACATCAACAAAAGGAGATCCACACCAACACTTATCGTAATTAAAATGGCAAAACATAGTGATAAAGAAAAAAACTTAAAAGCAGCAAGACAAGAGAGGACATACAAGGGAAACCCCATAAGGCTACCAAGGGATTTTTCAGCAGAAATGTTGCGAGCCAGAAAGAAGTGGCATGAGATATTCAAAGCACTGAATGGGAAAAATCTGCAGCCAAGAATACTCTACCCAGTAAGGCTATCACTCAGAATAGAAGAAGAGATAAAGAGTTTCTTAGATGAACAAAAACTAAAGGAGTTTTGACCACTAAACCAGCCCTGCAAGAAATATTAATGGGGGCTCTAAGTGGAAAGGAAAGACCAAGTGACAATATGAAGGTAAGAAACACAAAAGCAGTAAAAACTAATATTGTTGTAAAATATCAGTCAAGGAACTCACAAAATAAAAGGATGTAAAATATGACACCATATACCTAAAATGTGAGGAGAGGACTAAAGAATAAGTTCAAATTTAAACAACCATCAACTTAATATGGACTGCTATATGCAGAAAATGTTATATATACAAACCTAATGGTAACCACAAATCAAAATCCACTAATAAATATGCAAAGAATAAAAAGAAAGAAATCCAAATTACCACTACAGAAAACCAGCAAACCAAGAAAGAAAGACAAGACAGGATCAGAGAAAATCTTCAGAAACAACCAGAAAACAAGTAATAAAATGGCAATAAATACATATCAATAATTACTTTGAATTTAAATGGACTAAACACTCCACTCAAAAGATATAGGGTGACAAAATGGATAAAAAACCAGACCCATCTATATGCTGCCTACAAGAGACTCATTTTAGACCTAAAGACATCCACCTTTAGACCTAAAGATTGAAGTGAAGGGAGGGAGAAACATTTATGCAAATGGATGTTAAAAGAAAGCTGTAGTAATACTTATATTGGACACACTACACTTTAAAACAAAGACTGTAAAAAAATAACGACTGTAACAAGAGATGAAGAAAGACACTAAAAAATAATAATATAGACAATCCAACAAGAAGACATAACAACTGGAAATATTTATGCACCCAACATGCGAGCACCCAAATACATAAAGCAGTTGATAGCAAATATAAAGGAACTAATTGATAATAATACAGTAATAGTAGGGGACTTTAACATCCCACTTACATCAACAGATCATCTAAACAGAAAATCAACAAGGAAACAATGGCTTTCAATGATACACTGGAATTGATGGATTTAACAGATGTATCCAGAACATTCCATCCTAAAACAGAAGAATTACACATTCTTTTCAAGTGCACACGGAACATTCTCCAGAACAGATCACATATTAGGCCACAAAACAAGCCTCAACAAATTCAAAAAGACTGAAGTCTTATCATGCATTTTTTCTGACCACAAGGCTATGATACTAGAAATCAACTACCAGAAAAAAAAAATCTGTAAAGATTACAAATACATGGGGGTTAAGTACCATGCTACTAAACAATGAATGGGTCAATCAGGAAATAAGGAAAGAAATTAAAGGGTGCCTGGGTGGCTCAGCTGGTTAAGGGTCTGCCTTTAGCTCAGGTCATTATCTCAGAGTCCTGGGATCGTGTCCCATGTTAGGCCCCTGCTCAGCTGGGAGTCTGCTTCTCCCTCTCCCTCTGCCCCCCTCCCTGCTCGTGCTCTCTCTGTTGTGCTCTCTTTCTCAAATAAAATCTTTCAAAAGAAAAAAAGAAGATATTAAAAAGTACACAAAAACAAATGGAAATGAAAACAATGGTTTAAAATCTTTGGTATGCAACAAAAGCAGTTCTAAGAGGGAAGTTTAGAGCAATACAGGCCTACCTAAAGAAGCAAGAAAAATCTCAACCTTCCCTTACACCTAAAGGAGCTGGAAAAAGAACAAATGAAGCCTAAAGCCAGCAGGGGGATGGAAAGTATAAAGATCAGAGCAGAAATAAATGGTGTAGAAACTAAAAAGACAATAGAACAAATCTATGAAACCAGGAGCTGGTTCTTTGAAACAATAAAATTGATAAATCTCTAGCCAGACTTATCAAAAAGAGAAAGGAACCAAATAAATAAAATCACAGATGAGAGAGGATAAATAACAACCCAACACCACAGAAATACAATTTTAAGAGATTATGAAAAACTATATGCCAACAAATTGGACAACCTAGAAGAAATGGATAAATTCTTAGAAACCTATAAATTACAAAAACTGAAACAGGAAGAAATAGAAAAACTTGAACAGACGATTATCAGCAAAGAAGTTGCATCAGTAATCAAAAAACTCACAACAAAGTCCAGAACCAGATGGCTTCACAGGGGAATTCTGCCAAACATTTAAAGAAGAATTAAAACCTATTCTTCTCAAACTATTCCAAAAAACAGAAAAGGAAGGAAAAGTTCCAAATGCATTCTATGAGGCCAGCATTATCCTGATACCAAAACCAGAAAAAGACACCACAAAAAAAGAACGACACACCAATATCTCTAATGAACACAGATGCAAAAATCCTCAACAAAATACTAGCAGATTGAATCCAACAATAAATTAAAAAAATCATTCACCATGATCAAGTAAGATTTATTCCTGGGTTGCAAGGGTAGTTCAATATTTGCAAATCAATCAACGTGATACAACACATAAATAAGAAAAGAACCATATGATCATTTCAATGGATGCAGAAAAAGCATTTGACAAAGTACGACATCCATTCATGATAAAAAAAACCCTAAACAAAGTAGGTTTAGAGGTAACATGCTGTCTATAAGAGACTCATTTTAGACCTAAAGACATCCACCTTTAAGCATAATAAAGATCATATATGAAAAAACCCACGCTAACATGATCCTTAATTGGGAAAAACAGAGCTTTTCCCCTGAGGTCAGGAACAAGACAAGAACGCCTACTCTCAACACTTTTATTCAACATAGTATTAGGAGTCCTAGCCATAGCAATCAGACAACAAAAAGAAATAAAAGGCATCCTAATTGGTAAGAAAGACATAAAACTTTTATTATTTGCAAATGACATGATACTGTGTATAGAAAACCCTAAAGACTACCACACCCTAAAGACTACCTTAAAGACTAAATAGACTACCCATAAAGACCACCCTAAAGACTATCAAAAAACTGCTAGGACGGACACACGAATTCAGTAAAGTTATAGGATACAAAATCATTCTACAGAAATCTCTTGCATTTCTATACATCAATAATGAAAGCAGCAGAAAGAGAAATTAAAACAATTCCATTTACAAGTATAATAAAATAAGATACCTAGGAATAAACCTAATCGAAGAGGTGAAAGACCTGTACTCTGAAAACTAGAAAACAATGATGAAAGAAATTTGAAGAGACTACACAAAGAAATAAAAAGACATTCCACGCTCATGGATTGGAAAAACAAATATTGTTAAAATGTCTATACTACCCAAAGCAATCTACACATTCAATGCAATCCCTATCAAAATACCATGAACATTTTTCACAAAGCTAGAACAAACAATCCTGAAATTTTTATGGAAACACAGAAGACTCCAAATAGCCAAGACAATCTTGGGACGGGGGGGAAAAAAAGCTGGAGGCATCACAATTCCAGACTTCAAGTTATATTACAAAGCTGTAGTAATCAAAAACAGTATGGTAGTGGCACAAAAAGAGACACATAGATCAATGGAACAGAACAGAAAACCTCAGCTAATCTTTGACAAAGCAGGAAAGACACCCAATGGAAAAAAGCCAGCCTCTTCAAAAAATGGTGTTGGGAAAACTGGACAGCAACATGCAAAAGAATTCAACTACTTTCTTAAACCATACCCAAAAATAAATTCAAAATGGATTAAGGACCTAAATGTGACATGAAACCATAAAAATCCTAAAAGAGCACAGGCAGTAACTTCTCTGACACTGGCTGTAATAACTTTTTACTAGACAGGTTCCCTGAGGTAAGAAAAACAAAAGCAAAAATATGGGGACTACATCAAAATAAAAAGCTTCTGCACAGCGAAGGAAACAATCAACAAAACTAAAAGGCAGCCTATGGAATGAAAGAAGATATTAGCAAATGACATATCTGATAAAGGGTTAGTACCCCAATACATAAAGAATTTATAAAACTTAACACCCAAAAAACAAATAATCCAATTAAAAAATGGGCAGAGGACATGGATATTTTTCCAAAGAAGACATAGAGATGGCCAAGAGACAAAGAAAAGATGCTCAACATTACTGATCACTGGGAAATGTGAATCAAAACTACAATGAAATATCACCTGACACCTGTCAGAATGGTTAAAATTAACAACACAAGAAACAACAGGTGTTGGTGAGCATGTAGAAAAAAGGAACCCTCTTGCACTGTTGGGGAATGCAAACTGGTGCAGCCACCGTGAAAAACAGTCTAGAGGTTCCTCAAAAAGTTAAAAATAGAACTACCCCTATCCGAAGGGGTACGTGCACCCCGATGTTTATAGCAGCAATGTCCACAACAGCCAAACTGTGGAAAGAGCCAAGATGTCCATCGACAGATGAATGGATAAAGAAGATGTGGTATATATACACAATGGAATATTATGCAGCCATCAAAAGGAATGAGATCTTGCCATTTGCAACGACATGGATGGAACTGGAGGGTGTTATGCTGAGTGAAATAGGTCAATCAGAGAAAGACATGTATCATATGACCTCACTGATATGAGGAATTCTTAATCTCAGGAAACAAACTGAGGGTTGCTGGAGTGGTGGGGGGTGGGAGGGATGGGGTGGCTGGGTGATGGACATTGGGGAGGGTATGTGCTATGGTGAGCGCTGTGAATTGTACAAGACTGATGAATCACGGATCTGTACTTCTGAAACAAATAATGCAATATATGTTAAGAAAAAAAAAAAGAAGAAGAAGATAGCAGGAGGGGAAGAATGAAGGGGAAGAATGAAGGGGAGTTAAGTCGGAGGGGGAGACGAACCATTAGAGACGATGGACTCTGAAAAACAAACTGAGAGTTCTAGAGGGGAGGGGGTGGGGGGATGGGTTAGCCTGGTGATGGGTATTAAAGAAGGCACATTCTGCATGGAGCACTGGGTGTTATGCACAATGAATCATGGAACACTACATCAAAAACTAATGATGCAATGTATGGTGATTAACATAACAATAAATTACTAAAAAAATAGAACTACCCTATGATCCAGTAATCACATTACTGGGTATTTACCCGAAGAATACAGAAACACTAATTCAAAGAGATATATGCACCCCGATGTTTAAAGCAGCATTATTTATTATAATAGCCAAGATATGGAAGCAGCCCAAGTGTCCACTCACTGATGAATACATACAGATGTGGTACACACATACATAAACACACACACACACACACACACACACACCAGAATATTATTCAGCCATAAAAATGAATGACATCTTGCCATTTGCAATGACATGGATGGAGCTAGAGAGTATAATGCTAAGTGAAGTAAGAAAAAGAAACACCGTATGATTTCACTCATATGTGGAATTTAAGAAACAAAATAAATGAGCAAAGGGAAAAAGAGCGAAAGAGACAAACCAAGAAACAGACTGTTCACTACAGAGAACAAACTGATGATTACCAGATGGGGTAATAGGTGACAGAGATTAAGTAATGCCCCTGTCATGATGAGCACAGGATGATGTATCGAAGTGCTGAATCACTATATCGTACATGTAAAACTAGTATAACGCTGTATATTAACTAACTGGAAGTAAAATAAAAACAAAAAAAAAATCTAGATTGGGGCTCCTGAGTTGCTCAGTTGGTTAAGCGTCTGCCTCGGGCTCAAGTCATGATCTCAGGGTCCTGGGAGCGAGCCCCTCCCTTACTCAGTAGGGAGTCTGCCTCTCCCCCTTCCTCTCCCTCTGCCTGCCACTCCCCCTGCTTGGGTGCTTTCTCTCTCTAATAAATAAATAAAATCTTAAAAAAAAATAAAATCTAGATCATTTCCAAAAAAGACAAAATACCAAAACATTAACTATTAAACGTAAGTTGATCTACTTTTGGCTTCTTATTACAGAGACACTAAAAGATATTTGGATATGTTAATACTCCATTGGCAAATTTAAAAAGGCATATGCTTTTAAAATTTTTGAAATGTATTCGTAAAATTCAAATTCAAAAAAATGCTGGTAAAACTGACAGCTCACAATTGTTTACTTCTTAGTTTTCACTAGAAATTAAGGTTTCTCAGGGTTAAGAACTCAAATATATGTAATTAAATCTACTAAAAATAAGGAAAACATCTCCGTATAGTAGGAGAGTAGGATGTGTTTTCAGGAGAAAAAGATGTGAGAAATGGAGATGGTGTAGCTGGGGCCCAGGGGCACAAGAGCACCTGGCTTCGGGGGTCCCAAACAGACCAGGTTTGGCCACTGGCTGCTCACAAAACCCAAGGGCAGAGAAAGGGCGGTGGTGAAACAGGAATTTATTTCAGTGAGGCCAACACCCAGAAGACAGGGGACTAGCATCTGAGAGACTATCTCCAAAGCGCTGAAAAGGTTTATATATAAGAAAATGTGGAGCAAAGGTGGGTGGATATGTACAGGGGGGCAGTGAAAGTCAAATTAACCATTGTTTTGAAGTGAATCATGGGGCAGGACCTCGCTAGCTTAGGGCAGTCCCTACTGCTCAAGGGGGCAGTTTCGGTTCCCATCATGGGATGCTTTGCCCACAGGGTCTTCAGCTGAGCCAAGAGACAAGCTGGAAAGAAGAACACAACTAGAAAGTTTGAGGTCAAAATGGAGGCAGCCAAAGTCCTCTTTCAATACATTTTTTGTGAAGGGGAGAAAAAGTAATTTTGTCCTAAAATGAGGCTGACTGTTTAAAGGGAAAAAAACATTAGACAAAACTGGGATGTAGGGGGAAAAAATATTGTAGGAGGTTTGTGGAAAAATAATCTTTAAACAGGAACTTTCATGTGTGGTCGACCTGGTTCAGATTAAAATAAATTTATTTTTAAAAATGGGTTTTAATATCAAAAGTAAGCTGGTACAAAATTAGAATTTGGTTTTCTATTAAAAGGACAAAGTTTTCTTGGGCTTTTGGTGTCATTTGGGTAAGACTAAAATTCTCTTTACCTTTTAAGTATTAGATTTTGTAGTAATCTGTGATCCTATTTAGGCAAGTGCTTTAAAACCTTTTCTAAAAATATTTTTGATTGGGGCGCCTGGGTGGCTCAGTCAGTTAAGTGTCTGCCTTCGGCTCAAGCCCTGATCCTAGGGTCCTGGGATGGAGCCCCTCATCGGGCTTCCTGTTCAGCGGGGAGTCTGCTTCTCCCTCTCCCTCTCCCCTTCCCTCTGCTTGTGCTCTCTCTTCGAGCATGCTCTCTCTCTAATAAATAACATCTTTAAAAAAAATATTTTTGACCAACTTCCTAAAACCAAATTCTAAGTGAAGTCTTTTTGACCTAAAATATTCCAAAGGACTTGTTAAATGAATTAGGCTTATCTAGTATGTAAATTACATGGAAAGCACTGTCAAAAAAAGTAACTCTAAGCCTTTATATTTGTAAGACTGTGGCACATGTGGATAAAGTCCATTCTGCTTCTGCAAAAATAGCCCCTCACTGCCAGACTTTTGTCATCCTAATGTCCTTGTAACATGGCAACCTCTGAAATTTAAACAACTTTTTATTTCAGGATAGAAAAAAATCTAACTGTGCTCCTAACTTTTCACAGACAAAGTAAGACATCTTATTGGTCGACTCCTCTAAATTTACGTTGTTGAGTTAAAAAGGGCCTACCAGGGGCGCCTGGGTGGCTCAGTCAGTTGAGCCAAATTGAACTCTTGATTTCGGCTCAGGTCACGATCTCAGGTTCTGAGATCGAGTCCCACATCAGGCTCCACACTCAGTGGGGAGTCTGCTTGAGATTCTCTCTATCCCTCTTCCTCTGCAACCCTCCCAAAATAAATAAATAATTTTTTAAAAGATTTTTATTTATTTATTTAAGAGAGAGAGAGTGAGAAACAGCATGAGAGGGAAGAGGGTCAGAGGGAGAAGCAGACTCCCTGCTGAGCAGGGAGCCCGATGTGGGACTTGATCCCAGGACTCCAGGATCATGACCTGAGCCGAAGGCAGTCGCCCAACCGACTGAGCCCCCCAGGCGCCCAATAATTTTTTTTTTTAAAGCGTCTACTGGAGGACATTCATGATTCACAATTCACTCCTTCTGACAGGTCTCTATTTCCCTGATTAGGGATAAATGTAAATAAGGCTAGGATCAAGAACTGCTCCTTAATTCTTAAAATTACTGCAAAACCTGTTAAAGCAATTGCAGCCCAACAAATACCCTTAAACTCTCTAGCCAAAGTTGTCCTTGATAACGGAACAGCTCTGAACTATCTATTGGCTGACGAAGACGGTGTCTGTGCTGTCGACACCACCTGCTGAGCCTCTACCTGACACCTGTCGACGCTGAAAGTCAGGTAAGATCAAAGAACAAGTCGCTTGGCTTAAGAAGGTGACTCCTTCCACAGGGTCTTTCTTTGGCTTATTTGATTTTGATTGGTTTGGGTCTTGGGGACCATGGCTCTAAACTGCACTCCAAATATTGGTATTTATCCTACTTATGTAATGATTATAATCTCCCTAGTGTGTTGTATTCTTTCAAAAGCTTGAGACACATGTAGCAGGACATCGAGCAAATGCTCTCCCTAAGACTGGAACATCTAAGGAACAAAGAAAATAACCCACTTAAAGGAGTGTGAATCTGAGGCTGTGACCTATGAATATCAGAGGTTAAGCAAAAAGGTCATGACTTATGGATAACACACAAAGAAACAACAAAAACTTTAAGAACTTAGAGCAGTAACAGAGACTGGTGCTAAGGCCTTAAATGTTCATCACATCTCTCAGTTAAGAGTCTGATCAAAAAGGGGCAATTGCTCAAAAGAAAACCACTAGCCCAAAATGGTGCCACTAAGGTTAAGGACCCAAGTCAATAAACCAAGACTTAATTCCTTACCCAAGTGCAATTTCAACCAATCCCCCCTCCCCGGAATGTCACCTTTATCCAGTCAACATAGAATTCCCTGGTCAATACTAGGGACTTTTCTGATAGACCCCCCGTCTGCTCTCCTTCTGAGGCAACTTTGCCTAAACAATGCATATCTTGCTAATAAATTCCTTTCCGCTTTTTTTAATGCCCTCTGCCTTTAAAAGCCTTTCCCTTCTTTAGCTCAGTGGAGCTCCCCTCTTCTTGCTAGATGAAATACTGCTTGATTCATGAATCATTTAATAAAACCAATTAGATCTTCAAATTTACTCAGCTGAATTTTTTTTTAACACTGAGAACACCTATTTCACAGTCTCTAAAATACTATTGGTGACTTCACAAGGTTTCTTGCCAAATTTTCTTAGTCTTATCTTGAAACGATGCCATCTGGAGACAGAGTTCATCAAGGCCTTTTAGAAAGATAATGAATTCCAAGTATTCCACATTGCTGTCTACATAGCATGGCCTAGAAATTGCTCCTGGGGATGAATGGTATCCCCATGATGTCAAGATTTTGACTGCAGCTTCACAGATAGAAAATAAAACAGCCAGTTTTATGGGACACACATGGAGGTACGATTGTTAGGGCAAGATCCTGGGGAGCTTCACAGGCCAGGTTAGGGAGCTGGGCTTCCCTCTGAACCTACTGGTGACCCCCGAGTGCCTGTGAGGGGGGGGGTGTCACAATACAATGGTAGGAAGTCGAAATACAGGGATGGAGGGGTGGGAGGCAAGAGGCCAGCCAGCTAGGACACCATTAAAAAAGTTAATGGCGAGAGTGAATGCATTCCTGAACTGTGCTAGGGGCAAGCTGAATGGAAAGAGATAATGGCGGGGGCGGGGGGGGGGGGAGAGTCAGAGGAATAAAAAATGTGGGGGATCCTTGTTCTCACCATACTGTCTTGATGACCACAGTTTTGTAATATAGCTTGAAATCTGGAACTGTGATGCCTCCAGTTTTGTTTCTCTTTTTCAGGACTGCTTGGGCTATTTGGGGCACACAGATCAATGGAACAGAATAGAGAACCCAGAAATGGACCCACAACTGTATGGTCAACTAATATTCAACAAAGCAGGAAAAAATATCCAAGGGAAAAAAGACAGTCTCTTCAACAAATGGCGTTGGGAAAAACGGACAGCAACGTGCAGAAGAATGAAACTGGACCACTTTCTTACACCATACACAAAAATAAATTCAAAGCGGATGCAAGACCTAAATGTGAGACTGGAAGCCATCAAAATCTAGAGGAGAACACAGGCAGCAACCTCTCTGACCTTGGCCCCAGCAACTTCAACAAAAGCAAAAATGAGATATTGGGACTTCATCAAGATAAAAAGCTTCCGCACAGCAAAGGAAACATTCAACAAAACTAAAAGGCAGCCTACAGAATGGGAGAAGACATTTGCAAGTGACATATCTCATAAAGGCTTAATATCGCAAATATATAAAGAACTTATCAAACTCAATGCACAAAAAAACCTAAATATTCTTAAGAAATGGGCAGAAGATATGAATAGACACTTTTCTAAAGAAGACATCCAGATGGCTAAGAGACACAACATCACTCATCAGGGAAATATCAATCAAAACCATGATGAGATACCATCTCACACCTGTCAGAATGGCTAAAATTAATGCAAGAAAGAACAGGTGTTGGTGAGGATGTGGAGAAAGGGAAGCCTCTTGCACTGTTGGTGGAAATGCAAACTGGTGTAGCTACTCTGGAGAACAGTATGGAGGTTCCTCAAAAATTTAAAAATAGAATTGTGTAAGACTGTTGAATCACAGACCTGTGTCTCTGAAACAAATAATACATTATATGTTTAAAAAAAAAAAAAGAAGAAGATAGCAGGAAGGGAAAAATGAAGGGGGGGGAATCAGAGGGGGGAGACGAACCATGGGAGACTGTGGACTCTGAGAAACAAACTGAGGGTTCTAGAGGGGAGGGGGTGGGGGGATGGGTTAGCCTGGTGATGGGTATTAAAGAGGGCATGTACTGAATGGAGTACTGGGTGTTATACGCAAACAATGAATCATGGAACGCTACATCAAAAACTAATGATGTAATGTATGGTGATTAACATAATAAAAAAAATAGAACTACCCTACTATCTAGCAATTGCACTAAAGGTATTTACCCAAAGGATTAAAAAATACAGATTTGAAGGGGTACATGCACACCGATTTTTTTTTTTTTTTAAGATTTTATTTATTTATTTGACAGAGAGAGACAGCCAGAGCAGGAACACAAGCAGGGGGAGTGCGAGAGGGAGAAGCAGGCTTCCCGCTCAGCAGGGAGCCCGATGTGGGACTCGATCCCAGGACCCTGGGACCATGACCTGAGCCGAAGGCAGACGCTTAACGACTGAGCCACCCAGGCGCCCACACCCCGATGTTTATAGCAGCATTATCAACAATAGCCAAACTATGGAGAGAGCCCAAATGTCCATCAACTTATGAATGAATAAAGATGTGGTATATATATACAAGGGATTATTACTCAACCATTAAAAAGAAAGAAATCTTACCATTTGCAACCACATAGACGGAGCTGGTGTATTATACTAAGTGAAATAAGTCAGTCAAAGAATATAAATACCATATGATCTCACTCATATATGGAATTTAAGAAACAAAACAGATGAACATATGGGAAAGGGGGGAAAAAGGGAGAGAGGGAAACAAATCATAGGAGATTCTTAACAGTAGAGAACTGTGGGCTGATGGAGGAAGGTTGGTAGGGGATGGGTAGATGGGTCATGGGCATTAAGGAGGGCACTTGTGATGAGCACTGGGTGTTTCATATAAGTGATGAATCACTGAATCTACTCCTGAAACCAATATTGCACTGTATGTTAACTAAAATGTAAATAAAAATTTGAAAATAGGATAAAACTATAGAGTGATTTCCAAAAAAAAAAAAAAAAAAAAAGTGGGGGCTTCTACCATGATGTAAATGCTGGCTTAGGGAACCGAAAATTTATGTAGATATTAAAGCCAACAAAGAAACAACCTACTCAGAATACTTAGCATCACGTTGGGAAATTTAAAAGCACAATATTAATAACAAAATTCAACCACATTTTCTATAGCAGGCTACTCAGGAATGTTGTAAAAAAACACCAACCACCGAGAGCCTTAACCAGTCCTTGGATACATTCACACCAGGTAAATCCCTAGCAACAGGATTACATGTCCTGATCTTACTACATGCTCACAACTGGATGCATTACACTTTTATTTCCAGTCCCTCTCAGCAAGAATGTTGAATTTTCAATACACTGTTTATTAGAAGAACTGTCTTGTTTTCTATTTGGCCCCCTGAGTACAGTTATGCAAATCTGGACTAACGGGTGGGTGTCTGGAATCAACAATTTTGCCTTAGCTTGCCATTCACTTCCTTTTAATTGAGAGGAAATGTACGTAACATAAAATCAACCATTTTAAAGTGAACAATTCAGTGGCATTTAGTATATCATGAGGCTGCATAAGCACCACTTGTTTATTGCCCAGACCCATTCATTTTTAAAAAGGACCAATAATACCACTCTTAGTGTATTTGATAACTTTACCAACATGAGGCTAGCATACATTAACTATTAAAAAACATTGTGGTCACACTAAGCCTTTTACCAACCATATATTACACACATATACACATTGTTGTCTCCGTCACAATTATTTTGTGTTGCAGGGGGAATTTTATTCTAAAAATAGGCTCCCCGGAGTTTCACAATATATTAAATTCAGAAAATGAATTACCATTATTATTCTAATATCTTTGACACAGATCTTATAAAAGGATATCTCATACTCCTATCTAGTTACCAGAAAAGTCCTGAACTTCTTTAAAAAAAAACAAAAAAAAACAAAGGCTAAAAGAGACTTCAATGTGCCATACCTTATTGGGATAGCTGGCTGCTTCCTTCCCAAATCAGCTTCAAAAAGGAAGCCTTCCACAGCAATAAATAAAAATTGTGCAAATGTCACAATGTTCCCGCATCCTGGATGCTTCCTGTGTAGTAAAAAAACAAAGAGGCAAATAAGGTACAAAAAGCTGAGATAAAGGGCACCAAGACTTGTTATATTGATAGTATGAAATAACAGAGAGGACTGATTTCTATTACCCACTGTCCTTTATCTCAGATTTCCTATCCCATGGATCACACACATCTATCAATAGAGCTCGCAGAGAAGAACGTCAAGCTTGCTATTTCTTCCCTAGGTGTAGCAGGCCATGAGTAAGAATTGTGCTAACACTCATTCTCAGAACTACGATACAACTTTTCTAGTAAACTGTGGGAAGTTGGTCGTATGTACTTGGGATACTCACTTCATCAAATGGGCTTTAGTCAGAATCCTAGTCAGCCTCAGCAGCAAAGCCCAAGCACAGAAATATGCTCAGGTCTCCTGGAATGTTTACATAGTCTCCTGACCAGGAACCACCCAGACTACTGTCAACAGAAGACAAGCACCCATTGTTGGTGACTGGGACATCACCTTAGAGAAAGTCCCCCTGGGGGCAACGACTGGTTCTTGGGGTGGGGAGATTCATACTCTTTTTTGAAGTATCAAGTATATATAAATACAGCACATGAACCAGTATATAACGTATCTGTCGGGAGGTGATTAGGGAAAAAATGTCTACAGACAAAGGGTCTTTGGCAGGGGTAAGGAGAAATAAGGAGCAATAATGAGAAAAGGCTGAAGAACACTACTATCATCTACTGTTCCCCACAGCCCTGAACACAAGTATATTAGGTACTCCACAAATGGTGGAATTGAATCGAACCTCTTCAGGGATCCACTAAGGGATGAGGAGTCTTCCACAGTATCTGTTAGGAACATATTTATAAGGCAGAAAAAGTCCTTCTGACCTCACTCCTGAAACACTCTGCGAAAGTCAGTTTACTTAAAATGTTTGTGGTTTGGAGTTTGTCCTCCATTGGCTTCTGCTCAGTCACTGGAAGAAGTACAAAGTGACCAGTTGTCTCTGTTTCCCTGAAGCTTCCACATTTCTCAGGCTTCATATTCCATTTTCTCATCAAGGACATTTATTTACCAGAGGCTAGTGATTAGATGATTGTTGTATTATAAATGTACAATTACATCTAATATAATGCTATTTAGAAAAACAACCCCGTTCTCTACTGGTGGTACTATTATTAAATAGCAATGTCAAGTATACAAGTTCTTAAATACACCCATCAGGCATAAAATAGATAACCCTGAACATAAGCCACTCTCGTGCAGAGCTATGCTTGCCATCTGCAACAACTGTGGCTACTCTTTAGGCTCTATGAAGGTGTTCTTGAAAACTACTGCTTTGTATTCAACAATTACTTTTAGCATTTATGTTCAAGGGATACAGGGTAAACACTGCAAGAAGCCATAAACAATCACGTAAGACATCGACCTCATTCAAAGAGCTAATTAAAACCATTAGCCTAATTATGAGTGACAGAAGGTACTTTAGCTCTAGCTAGTTCCTGGCATGGTGCTTTTCAACTCTGGTTAGGCTGCTCTTTAGAAACCCACGTGCCTGAGGAGCACCCCCCCCCTCCGCTCCCCCCCAGTTCTGCTTAGACTGCTGTGGGGTAGGGCCCTGGAACCTGTACTTTTCAAAGCTCTCTGCTTGATTGTGAGGGGCAGCCAGAGCTGAGAACCACTAGTGTAGGTCTGGGGAAAGTGCTGGAAGATGTGTGTGGGAGGGTGTGTATGCGTCTACATAAGATGTGCAGGTGGTTCCCATATGCTATCACAGGGCTGAGAACCACCCAAAGTGGTTAAAATTACACAATGACGGGCAGGATCCAGTCCTATAGAGTGGAAGTTAATTACCCTATCTAAGTCTTATTTCCTTATCTTTAAAATGCGAACAGTATTAGTGCCTATCTCACTGGTTTATTGTAGAGTAAACAAGCCAGTCCCTGAAAAGCGCTTAATAGTGTGCCACAGAGGGAAAAAGGCAAAGACTAACATTAGGATCTTGCGCCCTGGAAGGTCTTCAATTAAAGATAAAGACATTTATCTTGACCAATTTTTCTCCCCTATAAAGTGCAAGTGATAAATTTTTAATTTTGTATTGAGGATTCCATGAGAAAATGTAAAGTGCTAACACAAGACTTAGCCCAAATGGGGTTCATCAAGCTTCCCTGCTTCCCACTCATTTTTTTCTTTACCAAAAGATGAGGCCAATTCAATTACAGAACAATTGAGGAGAACCTATCACGTGTAAAGTTGGGTGTTGGGGAGCTCCCAATGTGAAGGAGACCTGAGCCCTTAAGGGGATGACAATATAATGAATGAGGCAAACATGAGAGTATGAAACAGTAAGAACTCAGTGCCACACAGGGAAGGTGAGGACCAACGGTGTCCAATTCATCTTCATGCCCTGCTCTCTGGGCCCAGTATCTGGCCTTTACTCAAACGGCTGAATGAACGTGAGGGCGCCTCACATATGACCTAAAATATTGTATGAAAGATAAAAAGAAATCATTTATTTCTAAAACCGATTCACTTTACAAGTGTATTCCTCACAGGATTTTTTAAAAGGCCTAACAATTTTTATCTTTATTTTACAGAGGTAGATGTAATTATGCCTATTTCATTGCTAAAGACACCGAGGTCCACATGGCACTGACTCAGGTAAGTCTCACAGAGCCACAGGGCAAATAAGTGATGTTTGCAGACACCTTTATATTACTCTTTACAATTCAGTGTTTTTTACTAAAGAGTTGTGCGGCTATTACCATTTTACGGTACCTCCCAAAGAAATCTCATACCCATTAGGGTCCCTCTCCATTGCCCCCTCCCCCATCCCTTGACAACGCTATTCTACTTTGTCTCTATTTCCACAGGATTTTAAAATATCCCTAATGTACTCACATAATTAATTTTTTTTAAATCAACTTAGCTTTTTGGGAAACACACTGTTGTATGGCTACCAATGGAACTATTTGTTTTAACTTTAATAATTCATTTTAAAACTTCAATGTAAAAACTTGGATCCTTTTCCCTAAATCACTTGTTTTCTTGAACTTTACTCCTTAGAAATTATAATCACCAACTGCAAACAGTTTCTCTTACTTTGAATTCTCTTTGGTAAGCATTCAAATTTTTACTTCAAAGACAAGCAACTTTGAAGAGAAAGAAGTTTATGCCTTTTGTACTTCTTCTTTCAGATTTAGGAAACTTCCTATTTGAGTCAAAATGGTGCACTTGATTATAAAATAAGATAGGAAAAAGAAAATGTTCCAGATTGTTTTCCTGAAGTAAGACACGCGCTACCTTGGCTAGCTAGTCAGCTGATGTGTGTGCATCCTGTTTCCAAGCTCTTTCAGGAGGGAGATCAAGGCGTCCATTCATGACTTCATGTCTGTTTTGTACACTGCGTGGTGCTTTTTATTATAGGTCCCAATTATAGATATAAAAATCAAAAGGAAGAAACCTAGATTTGTTTTCCAATTTGGGGAAAATGGAGAAAAATGTTTCCTTCTCCCTACAAGTCACTCTAGCATTTCCATTTATAGTTAGTGTTCTACTTGGCACTTCCTAGGGCACATAATGGTTCCAAGGAAGCCATATAAGAGCACAGTTCCTGCTCTATAAAAATTTATGAGCTTTCCACTGTGATGTCCCAAGATAAAGTAGAAAATTATGAGGAGGCCAAATCTACAAAGGACCTTAAAGACCATCTGGTCCAACCTGCTTTTATTTTACTGATCTTTAACAGAGTAAGAAGTGAGCTGCCCAAGCCAATCAGGAAAAAGCTGCTATTCGGTCTGATGTACACCACTCACTAAAACAATAAATGTACCCCTCACCGCTTTATGAAAACCCACTGCTGTATGCAAAAGGTCAGATTTACAAAAAAAGATAGATGAGGAAGATGTGTATGTAAATTCTTCTAAGCGTTCTAAATAGAGGCTCCTCTAACTCACAAAAACATTCCGTAAAGTTAGATTTATCCACAACTTTTCCGGAGTACCTTATAAAACAAGGTTTACCCTTACTGGAACCAAAGTTATTAGAGACAAGAGGAAGTCAGTTTGGGGCGCCTGGGTCCTGGCACAGAGCCCCATGTCCAGGTCCCTGCTCGGCGGGAAGCCTGCTTCTCCCTCTCCCACTCCCTCCCCCCACCCTGCCTGTGTTCCCTCTCTCGCTCTCTGTCAAATAAATAAATTAAAAACCTTAAAAAACAAAAAGTCAGTGTGCTCCAGGTGCTTTGCACATGCATTTCATTGAACCCTTCAAAACCCTGTAAGGCTGGTATAGCCACCGCCGGCCTTTCACAGTTCAAAGAACAGGCTCAGGAGATCAAGTGATTTAGCCAAGAGCTCACACTTAGTAAGGAGGGCCTTCAGGCGCTAGCATATTATGACGTCATACAGTCTTTGGCAGGATTTAACGGCATGTTCAACACAAGTATTATATTTATATATATACTTATATTATTCTCTGACCTTCATTTCCATGGCTGGCCTGATTTTCTCACTTTTTAAAATATTTTTAAATCAATTTCCCCAAATGACCTTCCTCTGAAGTATACCAGACTGACAAGAGAATACATTTTTAATTTTTTTTATTTTTTTAAACCTCTCTCCAACTATGCCCCAAATAGGTGGCAGATCTTTATCAATACTTTCGGCATAAGATTTCAAGCTCTGTGATAGCAAAAATTAACCCATACCTTAAGTAAACGGATTGTTTCAGAATGACTAATCAATGGCATCATGAAAACAAAATAAATACGTTTCTAGTAGGCTCCAGGTGAAGCACTGACCAAAATTCTGTGGGCTGCTTCAGGTCAAAAATAACAGGGAGGTTGCAAAAGGTACTGGACTAGGGTATAAGTATCTTGGATTCTAGTTCTGGCCCTGCCATCTACAAGTAGTAAAAGACCATCTCACTTCTCGGGACCTGTTTCACTTTCAGTAAAAGAGGTAACTCCTGACCTATTTGGTACACAAGACTGTTCTGATGGTCAGTGGATATGTGCAGATTCAGATATATGGCACTAAAGGACACCACATAGAGTTTATTCTTCAGCCAGAAAAAGGGAGGACCCAACCAAGACTTGAGATTCAGTCCTGAGCCTTTTCTAGTCTACCTGTTGTCTTTTCTGTAACAACAGCTCCTACCCACTGAACTTTGCACATTACTCAACATTATTTGAGTGCCACCTCAATAAAGCTAACCTAGTTTCCCTTTGGGAAAGTGTCACAATCATTCTTAATTTATAAAGTTACGCCTCGAAATGCATGTTTCTCAATCTAAAGACTGTAATATCTTAAAAGCTGGAATTCCTCTCTCTGGTCAAGTGGACGGGCCTTGTGAATAAGTTAAGAATCCATTCGACTACATCACCGGGAGGTATGTTTGGGTCAAGTACTCAAACCATCTCTAAGGCCAATAAAACAAATGCTTTAGGGGCCACCTTAATGAAACTCTCTGCTGTGAGTACAAAATCAGACTGCGTTAGAAGTCAAAGAGCTTTGCTCAAGTCAAACGTGTGGCATTAACAGGATCGCGAAAAGAGCTGGAGGAGCCCTGGGTTCTGCCACGAGCTCCCTGCCGACCTTAGACCCGTCACGAGAAAAACTCTGCAGCCTTCAATCCCCCAGTGTGTGGAGAGCGGGTGAGGACAGCAACACCCCCGGCGCTCCCCTCCGAGGATGCGGACAAACTGGTGCGCAGGATAGCGGCCAGCGCGCAGGACCACGGCGCAACCGTCTCCGCCGGGTCCCAGGCCGTCCCACCCCCGCCCCCGCGCGCTGCGAGCGGGGGTGCGACCCGCGAAGGTCACTCACCGGGCCAGGAGCTCAAGGAAGATCACATTACTGCAGCAGCCTGCGAACACCAGGCCCACCGCGAAGGCCGGGCGCATGGCCGGAGCGGGGAAAGGAGAGCGAGCGCGCAGAGGAGGCGCCCGCTTAAACCGCCACCCCAGGAAGCCGGGAGGCTGCGTCCGCCGCGGCACAGAACATCCCCACAGTGCCGCAGCGCTGCTCTCCTTCGGCGCCGCCGGCGGCTCCCCTTCCCCCGCGGCCGCCACCAACGCAGACGGCCGAGGAGCTGTAGTTCGCAGCCAGCCTGGGCCCCATTCATCCGAGGGGCCGTCCGGGTCCCAGCCAGACTACACATCCCAGGATGCTGCGCGCCCTCACGTCAGGCTGTGTGGCGTCCCGCCTCAAGGTTCTTCCGCTAGAGAGGAGAGTGGGCCGAGGTGCCCGTCATGCCTCGCGCGGAAAGAGGCCTCTGGGCTTGCTGGGAAGTGAAGTTCCAATGCTGTCAACGTGGTTTCTTGCGAGGCCGCCGAGGGCTCAGAAAGGAATTCGTCCCTCGCTGTAACAACAAACTCACCGCTGACGGCACTAGAACTACAGACCTGATGGATTGTCCGGAGGTGTTATCATCTGAAACAATTCTCCTGAATTGAGTGAAAGTAGAAATCCCTGTGAACTCGCTTGTCTACCTCTTGAAAAGAACATTAGGCTAGAATCTTGGCTCAGTCCCTAATCAGCTCCACTATGTCAGTCAACTTCTTTGAGTCTGAGTCTCAACCTAGGTAAGGATAGAAACAGTAATGCCTATCTTACCTGGCTCTGTGGACCTTGTTTAAATGCACTAGAACTGTGGTGTGTCCTGAGATTCGGCGTTTCTGGCATGTTCTCCCGTGACGCTGATGCTACTGGTCTGTGGACCACACTTTGAAGAGCAGATGCCTATAAAACAGATGACTTGAGAGACCTCTCTATCCCACCCCTCCTATTGGTTCGGGGACTTTGTGCCAGCCAACCTGTCCTTAGTCTCTTCCTTCCTCATAGCCTACGATCCTGCTCAAACAAACTTACTTGAGTTTTTCATTTGGCCACCAAGTATCTTTAAAGAGCATTCTAAATTCATAGTCTTTGCTTTTTACTCTGATCGAAGCCAGATTATGGAAAGTAGTCTCATTCAGACTCCTAATGACCTCTTAATTGTCAAAACCGTATGCCACGTTCTCACCTTACTTGATCTTGCAATGGCTTTTGACAATGAAAGCTCCATCCTCTTGACATTCTCTTGTCCATCTGCTTATAAGACATGAGTCTCCTGTTTCTCTTTCTACTTCTCTCTCTCTCTTTTTTTTTTTTTCAGTTTTGTTTGCGGGCTTTTCTGCCTCTGCCCCAAGTCTACCAAAGTTCCATTATTTGCTCCTCTTCTTACTGCCCTAAACCCTTCCTACTGGTGATCTCTTCTTTGTAACTTCAACCATCATATGTAACTGTGAGCCTATGTGTGTATAAATGTTCATGTACAACCCCAATTTCCTGTGTGCCTTAAATAAAACTTTCCAACAGCTTGTTTGACTTCTTCAGCAATATATCCTCTAAACCCTTCAGCTTAAGCATATACACAGCTCATCTACCCTTCCATATAGGCTCTTCTTTCTTTCTTTTTTTTTTTTAGATTTTACTTATTTATTTGAGAGAGAGAGAGAGAGCACGAGCAGGGAGAGGGGCAGACGGAGAGGGAGAAGCAGACTCCCTGCTGACCTGGGAGCCCAATGAGGGGATCGATCCCAGGACCCTGGGATCATGACCTGAGCCCAAGGAAGACGCTCAACCAACTGAGCCACCCAGGTACCCCGATAGGCCCTAATTTCTATTAAGGACATTATCCACCACCTATTCTCTTTGGGCAGAAACCTGAAAGATTTTCACAGTCTTCCTCTCCTTCCCACCATACATTATTTGATCTCTACATCCTGTCAAGTATTCCTCACAAGTATATCTAGATTCCAGCCTCTCTACCCACTTATCCTCCTGTGAAAGCCTCTGAACATGTCTTGGTATCTTCAACCTCTGCCTTCTTCAAACCATCCTCCATGCTGTCTCCAGACTGTGTTTCCAAAAACTCAAAGTCTCTATGTCACGCTGCTATTCCAAAATGTCTGTTGCAGTTGTCTAGTACTGCATAATAGACCACCCTGAAGTGTAGTGTTTCAAAATATAGTGTAGACCCAAAAAAGAAAAATTCTTTCTTACAGTTCTTTATGTTATACACATTCAACACACAGCAAGTCCATTCTCCATTGGGGTTTCTGATGCAGTTGTGGTCAGATGTCAGGTGAGGTTGGAGTCACCTGAAAGCCTGACTGGGCTGAGGAACAGCCCTCTCCACACGGTTCCTCTTAGGCTGTGCTTCTTCACAATACTGTGGACTCAGGCTAGCTGGACTTCTTATATGATGACTGACACCCCTAGAACAAGTTTTTCAAGAAATCAAAGCAGAAGCCGCAGTGGCCTCAGAAATCACACGGTGTCACTTGTACCAAGTTCTATTGGTTTCATTGGCCAACTGAAATTCACTGTGGGAGAGGACTAACAAAGGCATCAGTTGGGTGTGTGGCGGGAGGGCATCTCTGAAGACTAGCTACACAGCACTTCTTGGCACCTTGTGTAAAATTCACACTTGTAGAAGATGTACAAGCATGTCACAATCAAGCTTGAGTTTACCTCTGTAGTTTCATCTCCTGCCATTCTTCCCAGTGTTACCGAGACTCTTGCCACATTAAACACTCTCTGTTTTCTGAGTTTACAATGACTTTCAAAATTCACATCTCTGCACACGCCGTTCTGCCTGCTCAGAATACGCCCTTTCTCCTTGGTCACCTCCTACTTATCCTTTTATGGCAGTAGAGGACAGTGCAGCAAGTAGATACTTCTGCACTGTGCGGAGGGAAGGTCCCCACTCAGGCACCACCTTTCTGTGTGTAGGTTTTCAATGCACCATTCCTGGCTCCTCTTCTATCTGTAGCACTCCATCCGTACCACCTGAACAAAGCCATGAAGCATGTTGTATTGTAGTTGTCATTTTCATGTCTGTCTCCCCTGTAGACCATGCCCCTTGGTGGACAGAACCAAGAATAACTAATTCATCTCTTGATCCTTAGCATCGTATACAGTGACTGGTATATACTATGTACATATATTTTTTTGTTGAATGAATGAGCTTTGCTTTATTATTTAAGTCAAATAATTTGTATCTCATAAATTCGATAAATATGTACATGTTATTAAATATTTTTATTAAATATTACATATTTTCAGCATGACTAATTTTTAAACATAAAAAATGCACTGCTCAATTAATTTGCATAAACGATGATCTATATAACCAAGACCCTGGCCAAGAAACAGAACATTACCAGCATCCCAGAAGCTCCTTGTTTCCCCTCCCAATCACTAATCCCCTCTAGGAATAACCACTTTTCTCTTTCTAGCACCAGAATTTGTTTTGCCTGTTTTGGGACTTCACATAAATGGAATCATACAGCATATTTTCTTTTGTTTCTGCTTCTTTCACTCAACATTCTGTTTCTGTTTGTTCGTGTTGTTGCATGTATTTGTAGTTCATTTATTCTCACCGCCCTCCAACATTTCTTTCCGTGAATATACCACAAATTATTTCTCTCTTCTGCTGGTAATGGGCATTTTGGCTATTACAAATAGTGCTTCTATGGAATTTGTTGTACATAGCTTCTAGTGAACTTTTAAGCACACGTTTCTGTTGGATATGAGTATATTCATCAAGGTCTAGTCAAGAAACAGAAATCACACAGTAAGGAATGGGGAAAGTTTTTATGAAGAATTACAAACTAGTAACAGAGAATTCACTACTATAAGGAGTTAAGAAACCCCCGAGATGATACAAATAACAGATACAAGGTGCAGCTACTACTTAGGACCAAGGCAGACAACCCAAGGAAGGAACAAATTTGGAAGAGGGCCTTCTTGAGAGCCAAACTGAGATTCACTTACTGAAAAGAGAGTGATTACGGCCCTCTGGCTAGCAGAGAAGTTCAGTGAGCTGCTGATCAAACTCGCCGTGAGCGACCCCCTCTGGGGTCCAGCTGGGTCACTGGCCAATTCATCAGGAAGCTTCCTGGGGGTATTGTACTTTCTAGGTAGCTGGCTGGGGTCTGGCAGAACTCTCTAGTCACCATCTGTAAGGGTACTGATGAACTCACTGAGGTGAGGGCCACGGGGTACCTCTGGGGCTGCAGGAACAAGAAGAGAGGGGACAACACCAGAACCAGCAAGACAAACCACCTCCTCCTGCTCTGCTCCCATAGCACCCATTGGGTCACCTGGCAGAGGACAGACATCCATAGGATTTAGCTCCAGCCCCACATGCAAAGCCATGTGGAGCCATGAAGAGTGAATTTGGAGCTGAGAGGCTGCAAATCAACAACTGGGACACCCCAGGGGATTTTTAGGGGTCATTTCAACTTTAAGATTTTCATTGTTTTGGGGCGCCTAAGTGGCTCAGTTGGTTAAGCCACTGCCTTCGGCTCAGGTCATGATCCCGGAGTCCCAGGATCGAATCCCATGGGGCTCCCTGCTCAGTGGGGAGTTTGCTTCTCCCTCTGACTCCTCCATCTTGTGCTCTCTCTCTCATCAATAAAAAAATCTTTAAAAAAATATTTTCATTGTTTCATCATAAAACCAAAGTTATGCAGTATAGGCAAGCCTTCATCTCCCAGATTTTTTCTTCTTTTCCCCCTGAGTTCAAAATTCTAGCATCCCTGAATGAATAGGATTTCTTAGACAGCAGCCGGGCTCAATGACTTCAACCTTCATACAACCCTCTTCCCTGGTGAAGAAGGACCTATCACTTTGGGAATGTTCATCATCTCTGCCCCCTTGTTTGTCAGCAGGAAACGCTGTCAAGGTTGTTTTAAAAACCATTTTTGCTTCTAGTGCCAGCCACTCAGACATATTTTGAATCATTTATAAAATCCACTTAACCAAGTTGTTGACAAAAAAATTAAGTAAGATGACTCCTGTGGGATAGTGCTTGACAAGTGTCCTCAAGTTGATAATCCTACAGAGATTTGTCACTTGATTTTTTTTTAACCTATTTTCCAGATGTACCACATGAGGATGATTTTCTTCTCTCTATACCACATAAATCTTGAGGTGCTTGGAGCTGTGTCCTGGAAAGACACACTATAAATATACTTAAGGTATTATTTATAAAGTCAAAATATTTCTGTTGCTTGTTTCAGAGGTCAGATTCAAGCAATGCCCCAGCGTATTGATAGATTTATGCACTCTAGCTTCTTCAAGGACATTATTCAAGGACAGATTTCCTTTTTCAGAGCACTACATTAAGACACATAGTTTTGGAGTTTGGGCTAGGAAGGCAATCTTCCCAACCAGAATGTTAGTGGCAAAGGTCAAAGACTTTGTCTTATTAGCCACAGTATCTTCTACATCTAGATATGTCTGGCTTAGAGCAGATGTTCAGTTAGTAATGATTGGATGGTAGGAAGGAAGGAAGACAGGAGGAAAGAAAAAAGGAATGGAGGGATGGAGGGACAGACAGAGGGACAAGTGGAGGGAGGGAGGATGGAAGGGAGAAGGAAGGATCTTTAGTAAAACCAGCTCCTTTTTAGGGAACACTTTTTTTTTTAAATTTATATAAATTAGAGAGAGAGAGAGAGAGAGCAGGGGGAGCAGCAAGCAGAGGGAGAAGCAGGCTCCCTGGGACTCAGTCCCAGGACCCTGGGATCATGACCTGAGCAGAAGGCCGAATCTTAACCAACAACCACCCAGCCGTCCCTTTAGGGAACTTTTATACACAAACAGGAAAGGGGTTGAAAGTGCCACCTGCCATAGGAGACACAACTAACAGTCATTACCTGAAGTGCCTAAGTGCCACTAAGCACCAGTCCTTAGTACCTGGGCTACGAGCCAGCTCTGGAATGGCAGGAATCTTGTCTCCTTGATGACCTATGTGCCTTGCAGTTTCCTCCTTCATTTCTGTTTAAATTGATATTTGTTAAATTGTATTATTGAATTGAGGCAGAAAATCTAACTAGGAAGAAAAGACAGTTACACTAGTTCTAGTAAAAATGATAGCAGAGAACCAAGTTTTCTACATGGTGTGACATGTCTCAGAGTTACGTAGTGCATTTCCCCCCTCCCTGCCCAACCCCGAATGACTGAGAAGATTTTAAGGGGAAAAAAAAACAACAACAAAAAGCCAGACCCATGGGATCATTTAATTTCAATTTCCCTACACTGGTTCTGTCACCTTTTGCCCAACTCAGGTATTAAGTGCGTGTGAAGCTGTCACTAACCCATGTCCTGAAACATGCTTTGATCTGTTCTGGGGTGGGGGGCTAGAGGGGAAGGCGGTACATCACGGTGTCTGACAATTTCAGCTTATGAAAGCTTCCGCGCATACCTCATCAACCCCTCCATCAATTATGTAAGGTACATAGGGATTATTATTCCTGAGAAGAAATTTGAGGGTTAAGAAGGTTAAATGCATTTTCTAAGGCTCACAAATTTCAATGCATGTGGGGCCAGGAAGGTAAGGTACATGTGCCTAACTGATTTTTCAGGTAAATGTGTGAAACTGGCTGCAAAACATAAGAATTTTGTCGAGGAATTGGAAAGTCTATCTGGATACATTCAAATTCACATTAAAAAATATTTTTAGGCGCGCCTGGGTGGCTCAGTCAGTTAAGCGTCTGCCTTCGGCTCAGGTCATGATCTCAGGGTCCTGGGATCGGACCCTGCATCGGGCTCCCTGTTCAGCGGGAGTCTGCTTCCCGCTCTCCCTCTGCCCCTCCCCCTGCTTGTGCTCTCTAGCTCATTCTCTCTCATAAATAAATAAAATCTTTAAAAAAATTTTGATTGTTTAACGTACATATAACATAAAATTTACCATTTTAATCCTTTTTAAGTGTACAGTTCAGTGGTATTAAATACATTTACACGGTTGTACAACCATCACCACCATCCACTCCCAGAGCTCTTTTCATCTTGCAAAACTGAAACTCAATACCCGTTGAACAATAACTCCCTATTCTTCTCTCCCCCGGCCCTTAGCAACCTTCCTAATTTTTTGGCTCTATAAATTTGACTAGTTAGGTACTTCATTTAAGTAGAATCATACAGTACTTGTCTTTTTGTGATTGGCTTATTTCACTTAGCATAATGTCCTCCAGGTTCATCCCTGTTGTAGTATATGTCAGAATTTCCTTCCTTTTTTAAGGCTGGATAATATTCCATTGTATGTATCTACCACATTTTGTTTATCCACTTATCCACTGATGGACATTTGGATTGCTCTCACCTTCTGGCTATTGGGAATCATGCTGTTATGAACCTGGGTGTACAAATATCTCTTTGAGCCTCTGTTTTTAATACTTTTGGGTACGTACCCAGAAGTGGAATTGCTAGATCATTCCACTGGATCATGGTAATTCTATATTTAGTTTTTTGAGGAATATCATACTGTTTCCACAGCAACCACACCATTTTATATTTCCAGCAACAGTACACAAGAGTTCCTTTTCTCCATTTATCTCCCCAACTCTTGTTATTTTCTGGGGTTTTGTTTGTTTGTTTGATAGTAGCAATCATAATGGATGTGAGGCAGTATCTCATTGTGGTTTTGATTTGCATTTCCCTAATTATTAGTGATGTTGAGCATCTTTTCATGTGTTTATTAGTCACTTGTATGTCTTCTTTGGAGAAATGTGTACTCAAAATCCTTTGTATTCACATTTTTAAATCATGGAGCACAGCCATCTTTGAGACAGATTCTCTCTGCAGACTGCTGGCTTATGACCGCTGATCATACCCCAAACGACAGTGCCAGGACAAGGAGGAAGCAGCCCTCCCTTGATCCCTGCTCAGTTTGTACCACCATCTTGCCCCAACATGTTCCCTTTGGGATTGAAGATACTTTTTTTTCTTTACTTTTTCTTCATTTAAAATTTTATTAACAGATTTGTTTTTAAATTTGTAATACATGAAAATTTACCAGTGTAGAATAATTTTCCTTCCTCTCCTAAACTCCAGCACCCCTAATTTGAGACTACTATTGTCACTAATGTTTTGTGCATCCTCCCATTTATTACAATAGTTTTTAAAAAAAAAAAAGTTTAGATGCTATTTTTTTTCCTTAACTATATCTTGGAGAATGTTCCACATTAGCATGATCTTGTTCTTTTTTTACCAACTGCATAATAGTCCATTTATGGATCTGCCATCTTTTATTTAACCAGTCCTCTGTTGTTGGATTTTTAGATTGTTCTCAATCTTTTGCTCTAGCATTGCATTGAATATCAACGGCATGTATTTCTGAGTAACCAAACAGGTGGACAGCTGGCCATTACTTAGTTATGAATCATAGTCAAGTTAACGGATTCAAAATTGTACCAAGGACCAAGCTTGGTAGTACCAAGCTTTCAGAGGACTCCTGTGGTTAAGAATGCTTCTTCCTAAACCATCTCCCTATAACCAGATAGTTTAAAAAAAAAAAAGACCAAAGTAGATATTTACTTTAACACTTATGTACAATACAAAATATTATATAGTATTCCTCATACATTGTCTGAAAACTACAGCCTACCAATAATTCCTCAGAGATCTACTATCACCGGGGAAGTAAATGTAGTGTCACTAGGGCAAGATTTCAACCTGGTAATTAAGCCAAAATGTCCAGGTAATGTGAACTTTAGGACTGAAAGCAAACCAAAAATTGTACTGAAATAATTTTGAATGGATGTCTTCATGTAATTCCCCACCTTATCAAATGTAACACAGTGAACGCTGGTTAGCGTTATCTTCTGCATGCAGCATCGTGGTTTTGAGCAGTCATTACTGCAGTGTGGGATTCTTACTGAGTCACTGGATGAACCATGGCCTGAGTGCCCTGATACTAAATGGCCCCCCATTTCCTCAGGAAATGGTCTCAGGTGGCCCAAGACTGATCGGTGCTCCTCCAGCGCCCTCTGCTGTCCAGTACTCACCCTAGCCTAGAGCTTAACACGCTATTGAGATGGATCCCTGGCCTGTCTCCTCTCCCCACGCTGTAAGCCCTGTGAGGGCAAGGATAATGTTCTTGGTACTTTTGTGTACCCACCTCCCAACAACGGTGCCTCGTTTACAATAGTCGCTCATAAATATTTGTTAGGTGAATGAATTATTGAATAAATAAGGAGTGAGTGAATAGTTGGAATTCTCTCCGCATTTTAGTTTTAATTTTGTCCTTTGTCCTGTTGCTCTCTGTACACTCAGCGTGTTGGCCTCTGGCCAATGTCCCTTCCAACCCTCTGTAACCTGAGAAACCTGACTGACTGAGCATGTGATTGGGTTTAAAAGCGTGTAAGGAATGAAGAGCTCTCCGTGATTCAAGTTTATAGCTTTAGTGCATAATCTTTCTGACAGGTGTTTTGGGAATGCAAAGACATATTTTATTTTCTTTCTGGTTCTTGGGTTCTGCATAGAGTTGCCAGTCAGCTGATTGCTAGGTTAGAAAGTTATTGCTGTCCTGTAAGTCTATAAAAATTAATTAAGAGTCGAGTTATGTGCTCAACACACACGTGGGAAGTATGGGATTATATATCACAAAGCTTGCGAAGGTAAGAGCTTAATATGTATTTGTTGATTGATAAAGGAAAAGTGCAGAGAATGGTTCTGCTGCCCTCAATAATAATAGCTAACATATGAAACACTTAATGCCGGGCACTTTACTAAAATTATCTCATTTAATCTTCATAAAAATCCAGTGGGATAAGGCA
The DNA here is from genome assembly GCF_009762305.2 of Zalophus californianus. Lineage (NCBI taxonomy): Eukaryota > Metazoa > Chordata > Mammalia > Carnivora > Otariidae > Zalophus > Zalophus californianus. The sequence continues at coordinate 87,761,681 of NC_045606.1, forward strand.
CTATTACAATCTCCATTTCACAGAGGAGGAAATTGGGGCTTAGAGAGATTAAGAGACCTCTTCAAAGTGATAAAAGGTGTGAATGTGACTAACACCCAGATCCATCTGATTCTAGAGACCAGAGTCAAAACTGCTCTGCTCCACCGACCGAAGAGATTTTCAGTTTCATCAGAGAGATACGATAAACACACATGAAACTACCAGCGCTTTTCAAAACACTCCAGCTTATGACCCAGCCCTTGGTACTTCTCTTCCACTCACCCATCGCTCTTCCCTGTGAAACTGCTCTCCAGCCACACTGAGTTCCTGGCTGTTCCTGCGGTATGCTGAGCACATTCCTGCCCCAGGACCTTTGCACTTGCCATTCCCCTTGCTTGAAACACACTTCCTCCAGCTTTATCTGGGGCAATCTCCCTCATTTCATTAACTTCTGTGCTTAAATTACTTCCTCGGAGAGACACTTCCATCTCTGAAATAACATCCTCTGACATTCCTTCTGGATGTATCCTGCTTTATTTTCTTTATTTTACCATTACCTAACATGATATTGGCTATCTTTTTATAGATTTACTTTTAATTTCTGTGTCCTCCCCTAGATAGTAGACTCCAGAAAACCGGGGGCTTTGTATGTTCCTCCAGCAACTTCAACAGTGCCTGGCACATAGCAGCGCTCAATATGTACTTGCCAAATGAATAAATTACTTTATTACATGGCAATTATCTTTAAGATAATTGATAAGTATTGAACAACAGCTCTGCACCAGGCATTTTACCAGATGTTTTACATTACACCATCTCATATGTTACTTGGTCACACCCTGATGAGAGGAGCATATCATCTTCTCCTCATTTTACAGACACAGAAAGGAAAACCAAAGTTCAGAGAAATGGAACCAGGTGCTCCTGGGCTCCTTGGCTGAGCTGGGATCTGGATGTGCTCTTTCCCACTATGGAGAGAGTTCATTGTCCCAGGGCTTCCTTGCAGACTACAGGCCATATCTGCAAAGCTTATAGCAGACAGTAGTTTCTCCTTCGTTTTGCTCTGATGGTATTTCAACAAGTCCTAACACTACAGAGAAGAAGAATGGATCAGGGGCTTTTCAAGCTCTGGCCTAACACCCACACACAACTGCACAAGGGTCAGGTCACCGGGCAGCTGTTTATCCAGGACCCAATTTCCTCCAGGATGCTTCAGATCCCCCAACTTTTTTTCAGCCACAACAGATGGCTCAGAAAGAACAAATAACTCAGCAGTTACAAGGAGAGTGGTCAGAGCAACTCCATGGCAGAGAAGATTTGGTGTCGCTGCCCACCTCTCTGACACAAGGAAGGCTTATCCCTATGCAGAAGGCTTTCCGAAGTTTTCAATGATGTAGCAACATGTGTTTTTTGTTTTTTGTTTTTTTTCCAAGTGTGGTTTTTGCAAGCAGGCTGACCAGCTCGGCTCTGATTGCTGGACGTTGCCTCATGCCCTGGGAAAGTGGAGAGTCAGTCTCTGATCTCCTGCTGGAGAATAATCATACTTTGAATGTGGACCTGGAAGATTCCACCCTTAACAAGCCTACCCCATTCACTTGAGCTTGTATTTGGGGGAAGGGGTAAGGGAAGGCAGTACTTTCATTAATACCAACTTTGTTTCCCATGAGGCACCAATGTGGCGGTCTGAGTTTTTGTTACCAAGAAAAGTTTTGGCATTTCTTTATTAACAAAACTTCTAACGATCTGGTTGCTTTTTGTCGTTCCAGAGTCAGCTTTGGTTTCCTCCTCCACGCCCCCAACACCCATAATTTCATGGAACAGCATAGGGGTGTTGGAGGGGTGGTGGGGGTGGATTTGAAAAGAAGTTCCAGATGGCTCAGCATCAAGATTGCGGCAGTGACAGCTCAGAAGGGGAAAGCTGCAGCACACCCTGAGATGCCACGAGGTGATGGGGCAGTGGGGGTGGGGGGTGGGGGGAGGCCAGGCAGCTCCTCTGGTGCAGGAAATTTTCCCCACCTTCGCGCAGACCTGTGCGGGGTGGGAGGGGGGAGGGGTGCTCATTATCCATGCTTCGCAGTTCCTCAAATATGCAATAGAAGTTCAGATAGGTTGATAGTCACCTCAAGGTCACACCTAAGATCTGCTTCTCTGCTTATGAGTCTTCATTGATCCCCTATCTCTTTACAGGAAAAACCCCAAACTTCCTTCCAGGGCCCTCTACACCCCATCTTCCCAGCCTCATCTCACGCCCACCACCACTTGCACCAGAACCTGGGTTATGAGAACCGCCTGGGACTCCCTGAGCACAAGCATGACGACCTTAGTCACTTTGTGTCTGTCGAGGTCTCTGGTGCCTTTAGGGCCGCCTGGCAAATGTCTGCTCATGGCTTCAGGTCTGCTCAGGTGTGGCCTCCTCTTCTGTGATGCTCCACTCCACCCTCATCCTGAGTCGGGGCTCCATCTTAAGAGCACCTTGTGTTTCATCCTGCACACACTGCAATTTGCCAGGAACACAACTCTGACCATGGGTCATTTCCAGACTAACATTCTTCAGTGGCTTCCCTTTGCCCATCAAATATGGTCCAACTGATGGCCCTCTTGCTGTGAACCACTACCTACCCCAACCTTTTCTTCTAGAACTGCATTGTCCATCCAACTTGGTAGCTACTAGCCCCGTGTGGCAATTTAAATTTAAAGTATTTAAAATTAAATGAAATGATGGGGCGCCTGGATGGCTCAGTCAGTTAAGCGTCTGCCTTCAGCTCAGGTCATGATCCCAGGGTGCTGGGATGGAGCCCCGCATCACCGGGCTCCTACTTAGCGGGCAGCCTATTTCTCCTTCTCCCTCTGCCGCTCCCCCTGCTTGTGCCCTCTGGCTCTCTTTCTCTCTCTCAAATAAATAAATAAAATCTTTTTAAAAATTTAAATTAAATTAAATACTCAATTCTTTAGTCAGATTAGCCACTCAACAGAAACATGTGGGTGTGGCTGCCATTTTGGAAAGATTTATAGAACATTTCCATTGTCATAGAAAGTTCTGTTTGACAACACTGTTCTAGAGCCATCTACCCCCTTTTTGCATCATTTCGCTTGTGCTGGTAGTTCTGCTTGGACTGACCTTGCCATCCTTATTCTTCTGTATAAATTTTGTGTATCTCCCAGTAGAAGTTCAGGCATTATATCCACCAGGAAGCTTTCCATTAATCCTGACTGGGGTAAGTGCCCCTTTTGGGTGCTTATAGCTTCCTCTGCTTACCTGGCTCATAACACTTACTCTCTTGGCTACTCAATGAATCTGAATTGGGGAGACCTCAAGGTCAAGGACCCTGTGCCTTATTCATCTATTTCTGGTGCCTCCATATAAGCAGGGCTGTGTTAATCTTTTTCAGCACCAGCAACCTAGTGCTTAGCATCCTAATTGGTTCATAGTAGCTGCTCAATAAACACTTGTGAAATGAATGAGTGAATGAATTAGTTACTCTGTGTAGGTGAATTAGTTACATTCTTGGGAGAGCCTGGAATTGTAAACCTTGACATTTTTCTGAACAATAAAGTGTGTTATTAAAACAGATCTCCCTTTTCTTTCTTCTTCTTCTTTCTTTATTTTTTGGGGTATTTTTTCCTGTTTACCATAGAGTAAAAGGAAAACACAGAAAGTTATCAAGAAGAAAAATCACCCAGAGATCACAGCCTTCCAGCATCTTCTTTTTTAATAGTGTTGTTAACTCTCCCTTGGTATTCGTTGATCCAGTATGTGTTGTTCAGTTTTTACCTGGTTTCACATTTGTACTCAGCTGATGGGACACAGGGTAACTGTACAAAAAGAGCTTTTTCCAACAAATCTGGGGAGGCAACTGCAAGGTTATTCTCCAAAACGAGCTACGTTCTGTAGGACACTACTAGTTTGTCCAGAAAGTACCCTTTTCTAGTTTCTAGGCCCGAAAAGGAAGTTTAGAAGAATACTGGTGGTTTCATGAAAACTAGTCGGCATCTCAGTGGAAGAGCAGGGCTTACCTTCATCATAGAAAACCCTGATGGTCATTCTCCATTACCCTTGCAGGTCTCTTTCCCACCCTTCTCTGTCCTGCTTTGAGCCCTGGGAACTATGCTCAACCGGAACACATCACCCAGGCTCCCTTACTCCCTGGTTTCCGGCTGAGTTTGACAAATAGAAGGCCAGATCAGAGGGCAGGAAGAGAGAGCGGTTGGGTCTTTGTTCCTCCTTCCCCTCGTCCCTTGAGCCATGGTTCAAGCAAGGGCTCCATCCTTCTACCTAGCACCACAGTCCCTGACAGAGGGCTCCTTTCCCATGAATATAGCTCATGCCATGTTCCAGTAATAATGATTTTCCCTTTGTCCCTTTAGGCCTAGGGTTGGTAATGTCTACCCAGTGTTGATGGTCCCTGGATATTTCACCATCCTTCATTGGTTCTCTAATCTCTGTACACACTTCTGTGGGAAGGCCTGTCGTAAAACTCTATTTAATTAACTCTTTGAGTGTGTTATCTATTTCCCTCTGGGATCCTGAAAGAGATAGCCTCAAATTCTGCTCTATCTTCTTTGGGGTCTACCTGTCCCCCAACTTAATGTAGCCATTGGTTTTGTCGGGAAGACCAAGAATTGGCAAATTCCAGATGAGGGAGGCAATGCAGAGCCATCCACTGCCTGTTTTTGTCAATCAAGTTTTATTGGACCTCGGCCATGCTGCAACAGCCAAGTTGAGAGGTTATGACAAAGCCTAAAATATATTAACTATATGGCCCTTTACAGAATGTTATATACCTCTTCTAGACTTACCCCATATTGGAATTACTGTTGGTATCCAGACTCATGAATAAAAGCCATACAGCCTTCACACATGCTGACCCTGTTACTGACTCCAGTGCTGTTTCGCAAACATTTCTGAGTGTGTAGCTCTGATCACAGATGATGATGGCATCAGACAGACCTGGATTCAAGTCTCAGCTCTGACATCTACTGGGTGAACTTGAACAAGTTTTTAGAATTCTCTAAACTGACCTCAGTTTCTTAATCTATAAAAAGGGACTAATTATACTATTTTTTTCTCTCCTAGACTTGTAATGAGAAACAGGTAAGATGATATGATGTAAAATGCCTAACACAGGGCCTGGTGCACAGTGAAGGCTTCAAAACTGTTAGCCACTGGGCACCAGGCTCTGTGCTAAGAAAGGCAGGAAAAATAAAGACCTGAAAGATGTACTCTTGTGCCTCAAGGAGCTACAGATACAGTGAGGGAGAGAGTTGGCTTCACTGCAGAGATTTTTTCACGTTCAGTATGAGACATGAGCACAGCCTGAGCAGCCTTCCTCCCTAGCCCCGGGGCCTTTTCAAACTCCCAAGTCTGCCCTTTCTAGTCCTAGCTGGGAAAACTGCAGAGCCTCATGCCTGGGAGAATAGTTTTCATTCTTGCCACAGCCCTGTTTTCATCCCATCAGGTGGTAGAGGGGCCCTGCTCTATTAAAGGTGATTTATGCTCTATTTGGAAGTGATTATTTCAAGGCCACCAACATCCATTGGCTCTAGTGGAAAGACACAGCGACTGTGGAATGTTTCTTACTTTCTATTGACCTGGGACCCCACGAGTCATCTGCAGTGGCAGCTTCCAGACCACAGTATCACCAAAAAAGATCTCAGCATACTTATTGGCATTCCATAGGAGTCTTAGTGACAATACAGAGCTGATGGAAGGGTCTTATGCATCATGAATATGAATATCATCATTCAAATTACTCTGGTGGATGTCGAAGATAAAAGGAAATGTTTTATTTTGTGTTCATTAAGCACTAGAGGGTATGTTTCCCCTGGATGCCAACTCATTATATCTGTAACGGTTAATGGGAGTTAAATTCCAACATCACATCAAGGGGGAAAAATGATCCCTCAAGTATTTGGAAACTCCTTCCTCTAAATTGCAGATCAAAGCTAGGTTATGAACTTCTAGGCTGTCTTGTTAATGGATTTGACTAACAGTATTCTTTGAATTTTTTTCTTCCAAACACTAACTTTCCCTAAGTAGAGATAATTACAGAAATTTTGTAAGCATGAGATGTCATGAGTTCTACCAGAGCGAGCCCCCCATTCTAGGTTTCCCTCCCAGGGAAGAAACATTAATGTTGAATAAATGCCTGTTAAGTATCAGGAGCCTTCCTTTTGCCCGTCTCCCTTCCATTTCACAAACCCCCGGTGAGATGCTTCTGTCTTACATATGAGAAAACTGAGGCCCATGTTGATTAGGTTGCCCTCCCAAAAGTATACAGCTGACAAGAGAATGAGGCCACAGGCCCAATGCAGTCCAGTTTAAAAACACATTCTGGGGCGCCTGGGTGGCTCAGCTAGTTAAGCATCAGACACTTGATTTCGGTTCAGGTCATGACCTCAGGGTCATGAGATTGAGCCCCACATTGGGCTTCATGCTCAGTGGGGGTTCTGCTTGAGATTCTCTTTCTCCCTCTCCCTCTGCCCCCCCTCCCTGCTCACACATGCATGCATGCTCTCTCTCTCTCTCTATAAAAAACCAACCAGCCGGGGGGGCAGAACAAGATGGCGGAGGAGTAGGAGACCTGGATTTCGCCCGGTCTCAGGAATTCAGCTGGATAGGGATCAAACCATTCTGAACACCTACGAACTCAACAGGAGACCAAAGAAGAGAGTAGCAACAACTCTCTGAACAGAGAAGCAACCACTTTCTGGAAGGTAGGACGTGCGGAGAAGTGAATCCGAGGCGATATTCGGGAGGATAGACGGCGGGGGAGGGGGCCTCCGTCGGCCGCTTCTGGCAAGTGCTAGAGCCGCGGAGCACAAAATGGGAACTTTTAGAAGTCGGCTCCGCTGAGGGACGTCGCTGCAGTGGCTAAGCGGGGGGTGGAACCCTCGCGGGACAGTGTGGTCTCAGGACCCTCGGGGTCACAGAAAGACCGGGGGTGCCTGAGTGCGGCAGAGCTCCCAGGTATCGGAGCGGGGAAGCCGGCTGCAGAGATGGAGCCGAGGCGCGGGCTCTCAGCTCGGGGTTGCCATAAACTGTGATCTGCGGCCCAGTCGGGCCACTGCTCCTCCAGCAGGGACCCAACAAGCGGCAGAGCCGGGGAGACTCCCCTTCCTCCCCCGGGAGGAGCGGCGCGGGAGCGCACCACAGGGATCTGCTGGGTTTGGAAACTCCACACGGGGTCGGGTGCCAGAGATACAAACGCTCGGTCACAGGCCGGGTGAGTACGGAGTGCGGCCGGAGACCGGGGACACGGGAGTGACTGCTTTTCTCTGGGGGCACTGAAGAGCGGGACCCCGAGTTCTCGGCTCCTCCAGGTGGAGATTGGGAGGCCACCATTTTCGCCCTGGTCCTCCAAAGCTGTACCGAGAGCTTGCAGGGAACAAAAGCTCCCGAGAGCAAACCCGAGCAGCTTGCTTAGCCTGGACTCACAAGGGCGGGGCAATTCCACCTCCGGCAAAGACATTTGGGAACCATGGCAACAGGCCCCTCCCCCAGAAGATCGGCACGCACAGCCAGCAAGCCAAGACCAAGTTTACCGATCAAGGAAACGGGAGAACTCCAGCGCTAGGGGAATACTGCACATAGAATTCACGGCTTTTTTTACCATGATTCATTAGTTTTTCAAAGTTAATTTTTTAACTGTTTTTTTTTATTTTTCTTTTTCCCTTTTTCAACCATCTTATCAATCTCTTTTTTAAAAAAACATTTTTTATTTTTCATTTTTAGAGTCATATTTTATCCCTTCATAGTAGTTACCCTTATTTTTGGCATATATATATAAGTTCTTCTCTCTTTAAAATTTTGAGATACAGTTTCTTCTAACAGATCAAAATATACCCTAAATCACTAGTGTATGGCTTTGTTCTAGTCTCCTGCCTGATCACATTCTCTCCCTTTTTTTTTCTTTCTTTTTTTTTTAAATCTTCTTCTTTCTATTTTCAAACAACTTCTTATCTTATCAATTCCTTTTATAAAATCTTCTATAATTTTCATCTTTACAGTCATCTTCCATCCCTTCATTGTATCAACCCTTATTTTGTACATATATGTCTTTCTTCCTTTAAAATTTTAGGAGGCACTTTTTTCTAACAGACCAAAATACGCCCAAAATCTAGTGTGTGGCGCTGATCTATGCACTAGCCTGATCACATTTGATCATATTCTGTTTTTTTTTTGTATTGTTCTGTTTTTGTTTTTATCTTTTTCTTTTTTCTCTTTCTTTTTTCTTTCTTTCCCTTTCTTTCCCCCTGGTTTCAGGTCTTTTCTGATTTGTATAGAGTATATTTGCTGGGGACGTTGTTAACCTGTTAGCATTTTGTTCTCTCATTCCTCTATTCTCCTCTGGACAAAATGACAAGACGAAAAAAATCACCTCAGCAAGAAGAACAAGAGGTAGTACCGTCTGCCAGGGACCTACTCAATACGGACATTAGTACGATGTCAGACCTAGAGTTCAGAATCATGACTTTAAAGATATTAGCTGGGCTTGAAAAAAGCGTGGAAGTTATTAGAGAAACCCTTTCTGGAGAAATAAAAGAACTAAAATCTAACCAAGTCGAAACCAAAAAGGCTATTAATGAGGTGCAATCAAAAATGGGGGCACTAACTGCTAGGATAAATGAGGCAGAAGAGAGAATCAGCGACATAGAAGATCAAACGATGGAAAACAAAGAGGCTGAGAAAAAGAGAGATAAACAACTACAGGATCACGAAGGCAGAATTCGAGAGATAAGCGATACGATAAGACGAAACAACATTAGAATAATTGGGACCCCAGAAGAAGAAGAAAGAGAGAGACGGGCAGAAGGTATATTGCAGCAAATAATAGCAGAGAACTTCCCTAATGTGAGGAAGGAAACAGGCATCAAAATCCAGGAGGCACGGAGAACCCCTCTCAAAATCAATAAAAATAGGTCAACACCCTGACATCTAATAGTAAAACTTACGAGTCTCAGAGACAAAGAGAAAATCCTGAAAGCAGCTCGGGAGAAGAAATATGTAACCTACAACGGTAGAAACATTAGATTGGCAACAGACCTATCCACAGAGACCTGGCAGGCCAGAAAGGACTGGCATGAGATCTTCAGAGCACTAAACGAGAAAAATATGCAGCCAAGAATACTATATCCAGCTAGGCTGTCATTGAAAATAGAAGGAGAGATAAAAAGCTTCCAGGACAAACAAAAACTAAAGGAATTTGCAAACACGAAACCAGCCCTCCAAGAAATATTGAAAGGGGTCCTCTAAGCAAAAAGAGAGCCTAAAAGCAGCATAGATCAGAAGGAACACAGACAATATACAGTAACAGTCACCTTACAGGCAATAAAATGGCACTAAATTCATACCTTTCAATAGTTACCCTGAATGTAAATGGGCTAAATGCCCCAATCAAAAGACACAGGCTATCAGATTGGATAAAAAAACAAGACCCATCGATATGCTGTCTGCAAGAGACTCATTTTAGACCCAAGGACACCCCCAGATTGAAAGTGAGAGGGTGGAAAACCATGTACCATGCTAATGGACACCAAAAGAAAGCTGGGGTGGCAATCCTTATATCAGACAAATTAGATTTTAAAACAAAGACTGTAATAAGAGACAACGAAGGACACTATATCCTACTTAAAGGGTCTATCCAACAAGAAGATCTAACAATTGTAAATACCTATGCCCCTAACATGGGAGCAACCAATTATATAAGGCAGTTAATAACAAAAGCAAAGAAACACATTGACAACAATACAGTAATAGTGGGGGACTTTAACACCCCCCTGACTGAAATGGACAGATCATCTAAGCAAAAGATCAACAAGGAAATAAAGACTTTAAATGACACACTGGACCAAATGGACTTCACAGACATATTCAGAACATTCCATCCCAAAGCAATGGAATACACATTCTTCTCTAGTGCCCATGGAACATTCTCCAGAATAGATCACATCCTAGGTCACAAATCAGGTCTCAACTGGTACCAAAAGATTGGGATTATTCCCTGCATATTTTCAGACCACAATGCTTTGAAACTAGAACTCAATCACAAGAGGAAAGTTGGAAAGAACTCAAATACATGGAGGCTAAAGAGCTTCCTACTAAAGAATGAATGGGTCAACCAGGAAATTAAAGAAGAATTAAAAAAATTCATGGAAACCAATGAAAATGAAAACACAGCTGTTCAAAATCTTTGGGATACAGCAAAGGCAGTCCTGAGAGGAAAGTATATAGCAATACAAGCCTTTCTCAAGAAACAAGAAAGGTCTCAAATACACAACCTAACCCTACACCTAAAGGAGCTGGAGAAAGAACAGCAAATAAAGCCTAAACCCAGCAGGAGAAGAGAAATCATAAAGATCAGAGCAGAAATCAATGAACTAGAAACCAAAAGAACAGTAGAACAGATCAACGAAACTAGGAGCTGGTTCTTTGAAAGAATTAACAAGATTGTTAAACCCCTGGCCAGACTTATCAAAAAGAAAAGAGAAATGACCCCAATCAACAAAATCATGAATGAAAGAGGAGAGATCACAACCAACACCAAAGAAATACAAACAATTATAAAAACATATTATGAGCAACTCTATGCCAGCAAATTAGATAACCTGGAAGAAATGGGTGCATTCCTAGAGATGTATCAACTACCAAAATTGAACCAGGAAGAAATAGAAAACCTGAACAGACCTAAAACCACTAAGGAAATTGAAGCAGTCATCAAAAATCTCCCAACAAACAAAAGCCCAGGGCCAGATGGCTTCCCAGGGGAATTCTATCAGACATTTAAAGAAGAATTAATACCTATTCTCCTGAAACTGTTCCAAAAAATAGAAATGGAAGGAAAACTTCCAAACTCATTTTATGAGGCCACCATTACCTTGACCCCAAATCCAGACAAAGACCCCATCAAAAAGGAGAATTACAGACCAATATCCTTGATGAACATGGAAGCAAAAATTCTCACCAAAATACTAGCCAATAGGATCCAACAGTACATGAAAAGGATTATTCACCACGACCAAGTGGGATTTATCCCTGGGCTGCAAGGTTGGTTCAACATCCGCAAATCAATCAACGTGATACAATACATTAACAAAAGAAAGAACAAGAATCATAAGATCCTCTCAATAGATGCAGAAAAAGCATTTGACAAAGTACAGCATCCTTTCTTGATCAAAACTCTTCAGAGTGTAGGGATAGAGGGTACATACCTCAATATCATAAAAGCCATCTATGAAAAACCTACAGCGAATATCATTCTCAATGGAGAAAAGCTGAGAGCATTTCCCCTAAGGTCAGGAATGCGGCAGGGATGTCCACTATCACCACTGCTATTCAACATTGTAGTAGAAGTCCTAGCCACAGCAATCAGACAACAAAAAGAAATCAAAGGCATCCAAATCGGCAAAGAGGAAGTCAAACTCTCACTCTTTGCAGATGATATGATACTGTATGTGGAAAACCCAAAAGACTCCACCCCAAAACTGCTAGAACTCATACAGGAATTCAGTCAAGTAGCAGGATATGAAATCAATGCACAGAAATCAGTGGCATTCCTATACACCAACAACAAGACAGAAGAGAGACAAATCAAGGAGTCGATCCCATTTACAATTGCACCCAAAACCATAAGATACCTAGGAATAAATTTAACCAAAGAGGCAAAGGATCTGTACTCAGAAAACTATAAAATACTCAGGAAAGAAATTGAAGAAGACACAAAGAAATGGAAAAACGTTCCATGCTCATGGATTGGAAGAACAAACATTGTGAAGACGTTAATGCTACCTAGAGCAATCTACACATTCATTGCAATCCCCATCAAAATACCATCCACTTTTTTCAAAGAAATGGAACAAAGAATCCTAAAATTTGTATGGAACCAGAAGAGACCCCGAATAGCCAGAGGAATCTTGAAAAAGAAAAGCAAAGCTGGCGGCATCACAATTCCGGACTTCCAGCTCTATTACAAAGCTGTCATCATCAAGACAGTATGGTACTGGCACAAAAACAGACACATAGATCAATGGAACAGAATTAAGAGCCCAGAAATGGACCCTCAACTCTATGGTCAACTCATCTTTGATAAAGCAGGAAAGAATGTCCAATGGCAAAAAGACAGTCTCTTCAACAAATGGTGTTGGATTGGACAGCCACATGCAGAAGAATGAAACTGGACCATTTCCTTACACCACACAGAAAAATAGACTCCAAATGGTTGAAAGACCTAAACGTGAGACAGGAGTCCATCAAAATCCTAAAGGAGAACACAGGTAGCAACCTCTTCGACCTCAGCCGCAGCAACTTCTTCCTAGACACATCGCCAAAGGCAAGAGAAGCCAGGGCAAAAATGAACTATTGGGATTTCATCAAGATAAAAAGCTTTTGCACAGCAAAAGAAACAGTCCACAAAACCAAAAGACAACCGACAGAATGAGAGAAGATATTTGCAAATGACATATCAGATAAAGGGCTAGTATCCAAAATCTATAAAGAACTTATCAAACTCAACACCCAAAGAACAAATAATGCAATCAAGAAATGGGCAGAAGGCATGAACAGACATTTCTCCAAAGAAGACATCCAAATGGCCAACAGACACATGAAAAAGTGCTCCACATTGCTCGGCATCAGGGAAATCCAAATCAAAACCTCAGTGAGATACCACCTCACACCAGTCAGAATGGCTAAAATTAACAAGTCAGGAAACGACAGATGTTGGCGGGGATGTGGAGAAAGGGGAACCCTCCTACACTGTTGGTGGGAATGCAAGCTGGTGCAACCCCTCTGGAAAACAGTATGGAGGTTCCTCAAACAGTTGAAAATAGAGCTACCATATGACCCAGCAATTGCACTACTGGGTATTTACCACAAAGATACAAAGGTAGGGATCCGAAGGGGTACGTGCACCCCAATGTTTATGGCAGCAATGTCCACAATAGCCAAACTGTGGAAAGAGCCAAGATGTCCATCGACAGATGAATGGATAAAGAAGAGGTGGTATATATACACAATGGAATATTCTGCAGCCATCAAAAGGAATGAGATCTTGCCATTTGCAACGACGTGGATGGAACTGGAGGGTGTTATGCTGAGTGAAATAAGTCAATCAGAGAAAGACATGTATCATATGACCTCACTGATATGAGGAATTCTTAATCTCAGGAAACAAACTGAGGGTTGCTGGAGTGGTGGGGGGGTGGGAGGGATGGAGTGGCTGGGTGATAGGCATTGGGGAGGGTATGTGCTATGGTGAGGGCTGTGAATTGTGCAAGACTGTTGAATCACAGATCTGTACGTCTGAAACAAATAATGCAACATATGTTAAGAAAAAAGAAAAAGAAGATAGCAGGAGGGGAAGAATGAAGGGGGGTAAGTCGGAGGGGGAGATGAACCATGAGAGACGATGGACTCTGAAAAACAAACTGAAGGTTCTAGAGGCGAGGGGGGTGGGGGGATGGGTTAGCCTGGTGATGGGTATTAAGGAGGGCACATTCTGCGTGGAGCACTGGGTGTTATGCACAAACAATGAATCATGGAACACTACATCAAAAACTAATGATGTAATGTATGGTGATTAACATAACAATAAAAAAAACCCCAACCAGCCACCACCACCAACAAAAACGTGTTCTAATCCACTGCTTGGGGCCATCTCCCCAGTCCCTGTCAGATCCCGACTCTATGATACGTGTTCTCCAGGACTGGGGTGTGCAAACAGGATGAGGGGAAACTGAGCTGACCAAATTGCCAGAAAGGTGTGACTGAATCATATGAGCTCATGCAAGCTCTCTGCGCATGCAGTTTTCTCTCCTTTCCTAAACCTAAACCTGCTGATGAGAAAAATGCATCTGTCCCAGGTCACAGTCCGTGAGCCCCTAGGAAACTGCCCTGTGACTGGGAAGAGGAAGGGGCATGGGGAGCAGGGAAGGAGTGTGGAGGAGAGAGGAGGAGCGTGCTGAGTTGTGCCCTCAGCAGCCTCCTGGGGCGGAATGCTCCTCCTTGTGGCTCATCTCACTTGAGAGGAAACTTCTAGTGACTTCTGGAAGGAGAGAAACCACAGAAAGCTCAGCCCTGTGCAGGTTTTAATAACGTTTAAGACAAAATGTCTCCTCTGTGGAGTAAAACCGGCTCTCTCGTTACTGAAGATGAAGGAGAAAATGAATCCCCACTCTCTTTATACCGTCTTCCTGGGACTGCTTCTGGGATCCAAACAGAACAAGGCCCAGCTTTGTAATCTTCCTCCCAGGACCCATTTCCTGGGTCAGGGTAATATTTGTGTTGTTCTGCTTTGTGCTCCCTTTGTATTATCCTGTCTGGGGTGAAATGTAGGGCCCAGGAGGAGATGGAGATGGATCAGCTAAGCAACACTTGGAGTAACAGATGACCCTGCAGAGACCCCACCTGGAAAGCTGTGCTCAGCTCTGAGCCTCTAATTACCAGCCAGGTACAGACAAATGGGGTGAATGTTGGGGGAAAAGCAACAGAAGTGATGGAGGAGGACAGCTGGATTTATGAAGAATGATTAAAAGAACTGAATAGGAAGAGCTCCAGAAATGATGTTCTGGGGAGAACTTGGGGACCATCTACTTATATCCGCAGGTTGTAAACAGTCAGCCGAGCAAGAATTATTTTGGTGAGACTTAAGAAAAATAACAAAGAGTAATGTAAAGAAATATATAATAATAATGGACTGTAATTTTATACCCATTCTCACCCCAGGAAACCTCAAAACATTTTATGGCTTAGGATAATATACGCACTACAGTGGGGTGTATTCAGACTGCAAAGTGGCTTGCAATTTCACTAAAGCCCTTGCCAAAATAATATTTAGTGAGAGGGTAATGGGCACTTGGTGGGTAAAGAGTGGGACCCTGGCTTGGCTCGGCTGGCTGCCCCCTCCCAGGCGTGGTGGAGGTGGGGACGAGTCCTGCTTTGTGTAAGTCAGGCCACTTACAAAGCTTCCTGCTGCCATGCTCAGGGGCACACACCGTTCAACCCCTATTAAAAAAAAAAAAAGAAGTAGAAGGATCTTCACAGTCAGAGAAAGATGGGTCTCAGAAAACAGTGGAAGGCTGTTCCAGATGACATCTTAACACAGTCGTGGGTCGTCAGCTCCTTGATGGAGTCCCCCGGACTGCAACCAGACCTCCCACTTCTTCACCTGCTCCTGCGCAGACTGCGAGCGCCTGTGGATTCCATGGGGTCTCCACCTCTCCCTGGAGCTCACCTGCTCAGCCTCTACTTGAAGAGGGAAATCTTTGTCTCTTTTCTGACTGTGATACTGAGCAATGGGTGAGGTTTTGCATTCCACGCACCACCACCCCCAACCCCCGACTCAGAGTGCTCCTTTCTCAGATGTCCGAGGTGCTCGCATTCATTCAGGTTTCTGCTTAAATGCCAAATTGTGAGAGAGACTGTATCTGGCCACCCTAAAATAGTACCCTCCCCACCGCATCCCCCTCCAGCCCCTTACTCTTTATTTTTAAAACATGCCTATCAGTACCTGAAATTATTATATTACATTATATTATAGTTTATTTTCTGTCTCCTCTGACTAAGCAGGTAAGCTTCTTAAGGAGAGGGACTTAGCTGTTATGTTCACTCCTGCATCACTAGCAGCACCCAGATCACTTCCTGGCCCCCCACAGCAGAGGCTCAGTACATGTTACCTAAGTGAGTTTACTTGATGTGCCTCGGTTGTCTCAGAATTAGGGAACCTTATAAATTGCATGTGTGCTTTATGTCTGCAGCGTGTTTTTATTTTTATTTTTTAAAATTTTATTTATTTGCTTGACAGAGAGAGAGACAGCGAGAGAGAGAACACAAGCAGGGGGAGTGGGAGGGAGAAGCAGGCTTCCCACGGAGCAGGGAGCCTGATGCGGAGCTCAATCCCAGGACCCTGGGATCATGACCTGAGCCGAAGGCAGACGCTTAACAAATGAGCCACCCAGGTGCCCCTGCAGTGTGTTTTTAATCTCTTAAAATTCTCATCCTTTCAACAGTCCTGTGGGATCCACTAGTGGTCTTCTCCCCGGTTTACAGATGGGGAAACTGAGGCACAACATTGCAACCTGAGACACCTTCACACTGCAGGAGGCCAATTTAAGCCCAGAGCTCCCGAGTTTTCACACCATTCTTGGGGGCCCTTGAGTATCTCCTGCCAGAGTCCAAGTTTTATGTCTATAAGCTCCTTGCCTCCTGCATTGCATAAACTTTTGGGAAATCATGAAGAGATTATATATAAGAGATTATATATTAGAAACTCTACACGCGGAATTGGATAAGTGTTGAAAGTAATGATCTCATTATAGGGAAATCTATAAATCTGGGCCAACTCCCCTCTGCCGCTGATTACAGGTACCTGAAGTCTCTGGCACACATTGTTCGCACAATATATAATTCAACTGGTTGTGCGCTTCACCGTTCCAAGTAGCTGAGAGAGTGGAAGAGGTTCTTCGCTGCTGTGCTTTTCCTGCCTCCCATCTGGTTAGGATTCTTAATGGCTGCATACGTGGCTGGTAATGTGTTTTCTAACCCAAGTTTTCAAAGAGTGCCCTCAACTTGCAATTGCTAATACATCAGGAGGATTCAGAGGTCTCTCCGGTCTACCTCCTTGGTTGGCGTGAGCAGCCTTTTTATTTTTGTCATTAATACAGAATCAACGACGCACCAGATAGCAATATGGGGGCCAGAAGGGGGCAGACCCAGTCCCTGGTAGAGCCACACGGGAGAGTTTCCCAGGAGCTTTCAAGTGACAACCGTTGTCGTCTTGGGGAACGAGGCCGTCCTGTGCTAGTCACCGTGTGGGAAGCCCTGAGACCACGTTTGCCCCAGCAAGGATCTCAGTGGTGATCGCCTGGCCAAGGGCAATCCAGGGTGGTGGTGGACAGGCCACAGACACAAGACTTGCAGGGACATACTGTGGGGCTGTGTGACAGAGAGAACACTTGGGCTTGGCTTTTCCTCTCCCATCTCCTCATGTATTCAAAAGGGTTCATGTCTTGCTTCATTTCTGCAGGTTTCTCTCTGCCCAGCTGCTCAGCAAGTCAGGTCAGACCTCTTGGTCCTACTTCTGAGGCACAGAGAAATGATAAAAGAACAAAGATTCTGGAGCCCATTGACTTCCCTTAATTCTTCTCTTTGAGACACCACACACCCCATCTCCTTAGAGACCCAGATGTCATTTGGGAAGGTCAAATCAGATATGTAAGAACAAAAAAGCCAGGTGCCAGTTAAGAAGTACTTTTCTTTTTTTTTTTTTTTTTTTAAGGAAAGTGCTAATAGAGCCACCTCAGACTTTCATCAGACTTTCCAGACTAGGTGGGTAATGATTAAATGACTCCTCTTCTTTTTTTTTTTAATCAAACATTTTTTTTCCCCTTCTTTTTGGTCTTTCACCTGGCAGTGAGGAGAGTTCATTAACTGGGTGAACAAAGGGAGCCCATTTGGGCAATGTGCTTTTGAAGGGAAGGAATTAGGTTCATTTGCTGTTTGACTCTACATTTTGTGGGAAAAAAAAAATTACACAGGTTTATTTTAGCTCCCGAAATGGTGAATGGCAGCACGGAATGCCTAATTGTTCAGTGCGATTTGGGTAAGCCGACCTTCTCAGCAAATAATCTTAACCGCTCAGAGCCTGTGTCGGGCTGAGACCTGGACCCTAATGTTCTCAAAAAGAGAATTTCCTCCTCCATTTGCAGAGAAATCCTATCTGACTTGCATGTCAGATGTCATGGTCATTTGTCCATTCTGAACATGCCCAGGAAGTAAGTAAATCCAGGGATGGAAATAGCACAGTACCTGCAGTGTTTTGAGTCATAGGTAGATTCATGATTTTAACTGAGCACAGCATATGTGATTTGTTGCTGTGAAAATGATTCTTTGGAGGGTCTCTTCATCAAGCTCTCATTTGCGAATGTGTAAGTTGATCTATAAGAGTTAACGGCCTTCATTTTAAGGTAAAACACTGAAGGAAGGGAACCTGTGTGGAGTGACAGGGAAAGTAGCTGTTTTGGAATCAGATGCATCTGGTGTCAAATCCTGTCTCTGCTTCTTATTAGGTGATGTGACCTCATGCGAGTTGTTCAAAACCCTGCAGCTTCAGTTTTTCATCTATAAAAGGGAATAAAATCCCATATGTAAAGCTCATGGAATGTACTCAGTGAATTTCAGTCTCTCTTTACCCTCCACCCACCTTAAAATGCATCAGCTTAAATGCAGAGCCAAGGTTAATGGAGAAGGCTCTGCTAATGTATGAGAAAGCTGTTGCTAAGTGTGTCTCCAGGTACCCACTGTCACAGTGGCCGGGTCACACCCAGAGCCACGTGAGGCTTTGGGGCCCCATGAGGAGCTTTGGGCTGCTGCTTACTGCACACCAACTTTGCTCTGTATCCAGATCCTTTAATGCCTTGTTCCCCTTTGGAGACAGGGTGTGACCTTGGGGAAGTCAGCTCAGCCTGGGAGTGTGGAGCTGCATGACCAGTGGCACCAGCAAACAAGCATCTCTTCTGTGCTTTCGTCCTAGGTGGGGAATGTGCATGTTCTCCTGGGTTCCCAGGGAGGGATGTGGGGTGCTCCACTGCATTCTCGGAGCTTCTGCAGAACGCCCTGCTCTCGCAGTGATGGTGGGGAGGAAGTAGAGGTTCTCCGGAGCCTGTGAAATGCGTGCCACTCACATCTCACCGTGATTGGTGACCCTGCTTTCCTCCCACGGTGAAGATAGTTATTCCCTCCATGCTTTGGAAGGGCAAGTGCCCGTTCTGCCTTGCAAAGCAGGGGAAAACCTTTGCCTTCCACCTTTTCCTACTTTCTCCTCCATCCTTTAGATTCTCCTGGAGATTTTGTGTTTAAAATCCAGTTTTAACACAAGTAGGAAAAATCCCTTCCCTCGAGCTTAACGGCTTGCACAGTCCTTAGAGATGCCGATAAATGCCTGGCATGGCTTGAAACCAACTCAGAGTGCTCCACGAGGAGGTTTCCTGGTGGCAAGAAGGTGGAATGGGGGTGTGCTTGGGGTGGTTTGGGAGCAAGAGGGAGAGCGTGAGTGCCAGGAGGCTGGGAGAACATGAGGAGGATTATGGAAAGTAGAGAGGTGGGGTCATGGATGAGAGGTGGGATTTGGGAGAAAGGTATAACGATCCTTGCTGGGAAGCCCAGCTCTCCCTCAATCGTGTAACACAATTCTCTCT
The DNA here is from genome assembly GCF_009762305.2 of Zalophus californianus. Lineage (NCBI taxonomy): Eukaryota > Metazoa > Chordata > Mammalia > Carnivora > Otariidae > Zalophus > Zalophus californianus. Next base: position 87,780,848 of record NC_045606.1, read on the forward strand.
CTGCCTCCTTGAGACACTTTCAGGGAAGGCATATATTACCTTTCAAAACCTTCTGTGGGAGTATTTGTATTTCTTCTGAATATAGCCCTGGGCTGAGACATGCCTTCAGTCAAACAGCCCAGCTAAATTCAGGGGTTGGGAGTAGTCCTTACATGTTTGATGGGCTCTGCACACTGGTCACACTGGTTGAACATTTCACGTTCATCTGCTTGCCTAACCCTTGCAGTAATCTGACATTTAGCGCCATTTCACAGCATAAGAAACCAAGTCTTAACAGGATTTTTTTAAAAATTAACCAACAAACATTTATTTCTCATAGTTCTGGAGGCTGGGAAGTCTAAGATCAAGGTACCAGCATATTCGGCAAAGTCCCACAGCTGTGGAGGGATGCAGCTGGGGTTGGGTAGAAGCTCAGGTGTGGGGGCGCCTGGGTGGCTCAGTTGGTTAAGCGTCTGCCTTCAGCTTGGTCATGATCCCAGGGTCCCGGGATCGAGCCCCCTTGGCGGGGAGCCTGCTTCTCCCTCTTCCTCTGCTTGTAGCAGCCCCTGCTTGTGCTCGTTCTCTCTGTCAAATAAGTAAACAAAATCTTAAAAAAAAAAAAAAAAAAAAGCTTAGGTTTGTCTGGCTCCAGAGTCCGGGCTCTCCTCCCCTTCACTGCTCTCTCCCTCCTCTGTTGTAGGATGTGCTGTTTTTGGAAGGCAGCCATGCTCTGTGTCTTTGGAAGTCTCCCTAGCACTGGGCACGGCACATAGTGGGTGCTCAGTAATGTTTGTGGAGCAAGTGAATTGTTGGAGTAACAGCTACCCAGTTAATCCATACAAGGCACCTGGGCTGAGCAAGATGGCGAGAATCAATCCTCTTTGGCTTTTAAATTAAAAAGACTTCACAGGAGTACACATCTGGGCTCACAGTTAACCTCTCAAGTGAAGAATTCCATGTTTTGAACTATTTCTGAGGAGACTTTCAGTGGCTCGGAGAAGTGCCCATTCACTCAGAACTTGGTAAGATGAACACGGGCAAAGAAAATCATCAGATTGGCAAATCCAAGACATGGCCAAGTGTGGGAATCGATGCCTAATTGTTATTCGGGGACAGAAATGAAAGGACATCGGGTTTCTAGATTTCATATGTGCCCCAGAGTATGCTTCAGATACGTTTTTGATGGATTTACAAGAAGTTACCTCACTCCATCAATGAAACCGGGGCAACAGAAAACACAGGTGGGGAGGGTGGGGCAGTCCATCCCAATATAACTTCACTCAGCCTTCCGAAATCAGAGGGCAGAGTCTGGGAGAGACAAATGGAACCTCGGCACTGGAAGGAATTTTGAAGAGTCATCTAATCTGTGCCCCTAAATCATCTGGAGCAGGTTCATTTTATTTTGAAAGACCCCCAGGGAAAGACACTCACAAACCTCTTTTTGGTGTAGCCATTACAGTGTTAACAGCTCTCACTCGCTGGAAATTTCATCCCCCTAATTCATCACTCGCCACGGCAAACACAAGCTGACGGAGTCTATCTATTTTTCTAAGGATTTACGTCCCTACCTGCTTCCCAAATGGGTATGAGGCAACCCGCTGATGGAGCTGGCTCAGAGTTTAGGGAAAAGAGAACGTAAAAGAGCCGAGTGCTATATAATATGCTGCCCTAATGAAAGACCGAGGAAGGCTTCCACAACAGGAAAATCCAGGCTGGACTTGGCATCACCGGAACGAGCCAAGTGGCAGTGAGTAGAGAGGCCGAGGGGCACAGTGAGGGCACCATTTGCAAGTTGCTTTGAAACGGTCTAGAGAAAGAAACAAGAAACTGGCAAAAAGCAAACGTTGACAGCCGTCAAAGATCTGAGGGTAGGCTGGTGGCACCTGAGGGTATCATCTGTGTCGCAAAGGGTCCTGAAGTCATGTGTGACTCCATGAGGGGAAGCTTAGGAGAAATCCACCGTCATTCTAGAGCTGATGGAGACATGATGAAGAGGCAAATTTGGGTGGTGGCTGGAAGATGGGACCCACTAAAAAGGGAACACTTGCGGTTCAGTTCTAGTGGTGGCGGAAGTTCAGGAGGACACCAGCCATGGGCAGGGATGCTGGCCGAACCAGGATGGGCCTCTGCTGTGGGGAGAGGATGAAGCAACGCAACAGAAAATACTCTCAGCCCTTGTGAAGGTGCAACTCTGGCCTTTACCACATCACTACGTGAGGGTTTTTCATGCTGACAGGCTGAAAGCAAAAGCAAATGTTGAAAGAAACTGAGCGAATGGAGGGAAAGTGGGCTCAAATGCATTAGAAGCAATCTAGACTGTATGAAAACACAGTGAGGAGAACATGGACGCTGAAATACTCCTTGCCTTCGTTAAAAGGAAGATTGTTCCATCACGGTATGACTATAAATGCTATTATTACTACTAACTCCATATAATTAAATTGAGATCTGAGGCGCTTTCCCAAGACCAACTACCAGAATGGATATCATTATATGTAGGTGCAGCAAATTTTGCACAATTCCTTCAGAGCCAGAAAACAAAGACCAGTAGAGAAGGAAAAGGAACAGTGAAAGCAAAGAGGACTGAGGGCTCCTCCTTGTGGACTCTAGTGTGCCCTGCACCTTAGTGGGACGTTGGATTTGGATGGATGGGTGGATAGGTAGATGGATGGTTAGGTGGATGGATGGATGGATGGACGGATGGATGGATGGACGGGTGGATGGATGGACGGGTGGATGGATGGATGGATGGATGGATGGATGGATGGATGGATGGGTGGATGGGTGGATGGATGGATGGATGGATGGATGGATGAATGGATGGATGGGTGGATGGGTGGATGGATGGGTGGGTGGGTGGATGGGTGGATGGATGGGTGGATGGATGGATGGATGGATGGATGGGTGGGTGGGTGGATGGATGGGTGGATGGATGGGTGGATGGATGGATGGATGGATGGATGGATGGATGGGTGGATGGGTGGGTGGGTGGGTGGGTGGATGGATGGATGGATGCGTGAATGGATGGATGGATGGATGGATGGATGGATGGATGGATGGATGGATGGATGGATGGGTGGGTGGGTGGATGGATGGGTGGATGGATGGATGGATGGATGGGTGGGTGGGTGGATGGATGGGTGGATGGATGGATGGATGGATGGATGGATGGATGGATGGTTGGGTGGGTGGATGGATGGATGGATGGATGGGTAGATGGATGATTAGGTAAACATATGGGTGTATAGGTGGATGGGTAGATGGATGGATAATAGAGTGGATGGATGGATGAAGATGTGAGTAGAAGGATGACTGGATGCTTACAATTTAGAGTTTAGAATAAAAAGGTTACTTGTAATAATTATAAAACAGGAAGGGGCTAGAAGGAAAATAGGATAGAATTATCATTAGCTATGTATAATAGCTAATTAATACCTTCTGGGGCACTGACCAGGAGGGGGTGATAGCCCCCTCTCCTTCCTGCTCTGTGACAGCCAGCTTGCCCAGTTTTCCTCATTCTTTCCGTCTATTTCATCTCAGACTTCCTAGTTCATTTTTCTCTCCCTAAGCTCCCGATATTGGAGTTATCCAGACTCGGTCCTAGGCCCTGTTCCCACTTCACTCTGCACTTTCTCCTCGGGTGACCTCACCCATTCCCATGATTTAAAAACCCTCTTGATCCTGATGGCTCTCACATGTATCATTCTTGGCCAGCTCTCTTCTGATTCATACATACCATTATATACATATACACAATTACCCACTCTTCAACTGTACTTTGATGTCTCAGAGGCAGCTGAAGTACAATGTGTCCAAAACAGAAGAGTTTCCCCTCCTGCCCCATCCGCTCCTACTCCAGGGCCTCTGGTCTCAGTACTGGCACCTGCATTCACCAGAAGTCTGGGGAAGCATTCTTAGTTCTACTTTATGTCAGCTGTCCCCCATCCCACACACATCAAATATATCCCCAACACCTGCCATTTCTAGTCCCCAGATTTATCCCAAATCCTTCTCTTCTGTCTCTATTATCATAACCTTGAACTAACAAGCCAGCATAGTTTCTCCTCTGAACCCTTCAAATGGGCTCCTAGCCGGCCTCCTTGCTTCCATCGTTGCTTTCCAGTTATCAGTTCATGCTGTCACCAGAATGGTCTTTTAAAACAAACAGGAAAGTGATGCCTCTGCTGAAAATTCTTTCATTGCTTCCCACTGTACTTCCTATAAAATCTCATAACATGGCCATGAGCCCTAGCACAGTGGCGCTCCTTAGACCTCTGTAGCTCATCCCAGTTTACACTCTACCTCATTCACCTCTGGCCACACTGGCATTTAAGGTCCTCAGATAAGCTCAGCTCTTCCCTGCCCCTGGGGCTTTGTTCATGTGGTTCCCTGGCCTGGAATGTTCTTCATCCCCTTCCCCTCAAATGGCTAATTCCTACTTCTTTTTCAGCTTAAATGTCACTCCCTCAGGATAGCACTTCCTGGCACCCCCAATCTATATAATCCTCCCTGTCATAGTCCATTCTGTCTGCGATAATAATACCACAGACTGGGTGGCTTATAAACAACAGAAATTTATTTCTCACAGCTCTAGAGGCTGGGAAGTCCAGGTTCAAGGTGCTGGCAGATTCCGTATCCGGTGAGGGCTCACTTTCTGGTTCATAGAGGGATGCCTTCTTGCTGTATCCTCACGTGGTGGAAGGGGATGAGGGAGCTCTCTGGAGTCTCTTTTATAAGAACACCAATCCCATTCCTGAGGACTTCACTCTCATGACCTAAGCACCTCCCAAAGGCCCCACCTCCAAATACCATCACCTTGGGGATTAAGTTTCAACACCTGAATTCTGGGGAACACAAACATTCAGTGTCTAGCCCCCACTGCCCCAACCATTCTTCTCTACCACAGCACTCTGTACTTTTGCATAGGACTTCCTCTCACTTAGTAACTTAGAAATTTCCATGCCTATTTTTGGTAGGGTCCTTTTCTCTCTATTACATTACAGTTCCATAAAGACACAGGGTATGTTCTTTGCGCTCACGAATTTCTATTTTCGAGGAATCTGGACTTGAGAATCATAACTGGTATCAGTCTATGCTGGTTGCCTGCATTGCAGACAAGACCTCCGGGAGCTGTAGGAAGGACCTTCCTACCAGAGAAGACAATGTGGAGAAAGCAAGAGGAAAAATCCTCACAAGAGGAGAGACACAGTCCCAGTGATGGAGAGATAGAGAGACATAGACCCACAGACACCCAGAGAGAGGTAGAGATGCCCCTGCCCACACTGGGTTTGTTTTCATTTTTCCATATGAGATAGATCTCTGAATCCTCCCATCAATCCCCTCTGAGTTTTGGACTAGGCTGAGTGTATTTCCATAACCTGAAACCAACATGAGCTGGTTGGAGATGGGGACAGAACAATTAGAAGACAGTTCTCTTAGCCATTTAAACAAAGAATATGCATCTCGAATCAATGATTGCAAGTGACCCAGTGATAAATTTCAGGAACTGGGGTGCGAGCTCTCCACATACCTGTTCATTTGCCTATTTCTTGTCTCTGGCTTTGGAAGACGCTTCCCTGGTCTACAATCTCTGGACCTGTCATCACGCTTGAGTGTGTCCGTAGGCTAGAGCAAGGCCAGGGCTCTGACCGCTCCAAACACCTGTCACCTCAGAGTCAGATGGGAGCCCTGGGGCCCATTCTCTCTTCACAGCGCAGCAGAAGATGTCTAGGGCAATGATGGATTTTTCCTTTCTTCCTTTGAAGGACAAGGCTGGGCAAATGCAACACATCCTTCCTGAAAATGACGCATTTCTAGGTCTCTGTGCTTAAGGGTATGTGATTTCTGAAGGGTAAACATGGCCTTAAAGGGGGAAAAATTGTTCTGTTTAACTTTGCAGAGAATTCCAGCAGCTCCTTTAATTTGGTTTTCTTGAATAGGGCACATTTGCATTCACTGACTTGGGGCTTTTTAGAATAGCAAATGCATCTCTCTCTTCCCTGTGTTTCATTAAATGACTAGGCAGTCTCCAAGCTGCACTAACATTAGCCAGTCCCCCTGAGACTTGGAGGCATGTCGATCTAGCTAGCTTGTTTCTTTTCCTCTACCCCACCTCCTCAGCTTTTCTCATTTTAAATCTTCCTTGTCCTGTGAGGACTGGACCTCTGGAATGATTGCGTGCGTGTGTGCGCGCGCGCACGCGCTTGCACAATACATACATACGGTAGGGTGGGGGTAGGAGAGGAGAGAAGGAAGAGTGTATGAAATCTTGATTAGGATAAAAAAGATTGCCTTGGTCTACAGCCGAAGTTAGTAAAGAGAGTGGATTTTTTTTTTACTGTTTTACTATTTAATTTTTATATTAGCACATCACCGTGTGGCACTTAATATTTGGTGTTAGTGACTCGTGCTACCAAGGGGCTGCTTCCCCATCCATCAGTGAGGAGGTGCATTTGTGAGCAGAGGGTTTGTCAGTCCCGTGGTCACATGGCCCCTGGACTCCTGCCCGAGCCTGGGTGGGCAAGGGGAGACTGAGACCAGAGGAGCATGGGAACTCAGCTTCCAGAGTGTCACAGGTGACTGAACAGAAAAGAGAGAGGTTCTCCAAATTCTAGCAGAGAAGCCAACATACTGAGTTTGATCTAATACATCTTCTGTGGTTGGACATTTTGTTTGTCCCACTATCTTGCAACAACAAATGAAGCAGACCAGAATCACTGATTGGGAATGAATTATAAGGAAAGAATAAAAGGATTGAAGCCTCCACCCAAAGAACTTTGAAAATTGGACAGAATTCCCTCAACATGCAATAAAGGGTACAAAACAACCCTAAAATCCACTGAAATTACTAACATGCAAGATAATTTTTAGCCAAATTGGGTTTGTGTCCACATTGTCCTTCCGATCCACTTAAGTATGTTCTTCAGGGTTGGATGATCTAAAGCCACGGCAGACTGGGGAGAGCGAGTTCTGAAGTTGAAATCCTGGTTTTGAGACACAATTTTCCCACCCAGCTTGGGCAAGGTGCAACATTTCTAAGCCATCCTTTTCCAAAAAAAGTATCTACTTTACCTGGCTATTAGAAGGGATTTGATGAGATAATGTACATGAAAGTGTTTCATAAACTGTGAACCATGAAGATGTTATTTGTCCTCTAGGCCACCGGCAACAATTTTCAGCAATGGCTGATCAAAATAGCAAAAAAAAAAAAAAAAATTAGAACATGCACAGGAACTGATAGGTACATGATAATTTACATTCTTGGGGCTATAGCTGTTCTGGATTCATGCTGAAACCAGAATCCGCCAACTTGTTCTAGGGTGTGCTAGGACTAGAACCTTCTAGGGCTATACATACTCTGGGAGTAACTTACACTTCCAGAATTGCCAAGTGGAATTCGAATGATTTCATTTCTTCCACCATTACGAATCTCCTTTGATCGCCTTCAAAATTCCGCTTAGATGGAGTTCAGTTGCACTGCTTCAGTAATATTTCCTATGTACATCCAAACTCTAACAACACAAGAAATTCTCTTAGGGAGTCTGCCCTGGGGGGAGTCTATAATGTGCTGATTTAAAACCCATCCACAATTTAATGAATCATTTATTACACACCTGTTTGGTGTAAGGCACAGTGCTGGGTCCTATGGGATGTTGAAAACATGAAATTACCCTCTTCCAAGGTAATAACCAAGCCCAGATATATGTAAATATTCACACAAAGTGAACTGAGGATTATTTATAAAAAGAATCTTGCACTTTTGCTGATGACATGCCCAGCATGGTTTGGAAAGTGGTACAATGACGTTGCTAGACGTTATGGCGCCCCATTATCACAGAAACACAAAAGCAGGGTGGGGTCCAGAAAGACTCCTTTGGTAGACATTGCTTCTTGATTTGCCATAAAGCAGTTTGGCCTAAGCATTTCTTTTCTTGACTGTGGAAAGCTTAAGACAAGGTAAGTCTGCTGCTGCTGAATCCTTAGATTCAACCACACTCTTAGGACAAGGCAAGCTGTCAGGAGGGTACCGTGGTCAACTTGCTGTGAAGCCATCAGGGCAGGGAAGAAGGGCGAAAAGATGATTTTGGCTCTTGGCTTTTGTGGGGGTCCCCGAGCAGTTATCTTGATAAATTCTGCTTCGTAGAAGGATGTTAATTTTTGCCAGTTTTTCTTGTCATTGCCTGCACGATATCTACTCTTGAAAGTAATGTGACTACATGGATCAGCTCTTCTCTACCATTAAAATGAGAGGAAGCTGATATAATCAGTGAAGTTGATATAAACTTCCCCAAAGAACAGATTTGGTGAGGCAGGCCGAGGTCTTCTGATCCCAGCTTGACAAACCCTGTTCTGTGGTGACACGTGCACACTATTTTCCACGGGCCGTTCAGACCGTACACAGTCAATGGGTTCCAATTAAATAAGCATCAGATGTGGCAGGGAATAGATACAATTGTTTAAAAATGGATCCAACAGTAACTATGTCTCCCCATTGTCAACTGCATAGGGATATTTTCAGAGATTCATTAAAATACATTGTCTTGATTGCCGAAACTTTCTAAAAAGTTACTTTATGCACAGTTGCAAGGTTTCCTTGAGCTTACAGTTTTGAATACCTTTGCTTGCCAAAGTTTTACACTTAAAAATAGACCTGGAAAGTTCTTTTGGCAGAAAGAATGCTGCTAATTTGATATATACCCGTACATTTTGGGAAGTGGGATATATTTTTAATCCATTCAGGTGCTAAGGATACTCCAAAGTTTGTCACATTTAGGGTGGGGAGGGTCTCTGTAGGTAGGTATGTATCTTCATTAGCTTTGCTACATTCATCAGAGGATATCGTTCCCAAACCTCACTGGGCAGGCTCTTAAGACACATGGTTTGACGCTTAGCCATACATGAAATACTTGCTCTCCAATGGTTATCAGAGAGTATAAATTGACTCAATAGCTCTCAAAAGCTTAGCTGAGAGAAATTCTATTTTTGGAAGTTTTCCACTAGGGCGTAGGGCGTGCAGTGGAGATATCCTGTTAAATACACTAGTTTACCCCTGATATGAGGCAGATAAAAAGAGCCTCACACTTCGCCCACGTGACTTTGGGCTCTGCTCTGTGTGATGACTTTTCTGACCTGTGCTCAGTGTTATGACACTGGTCTATGAGACATGGTGGAATGTTAGAACAAACAACCTGAGGAGCCTTGTTTCATCCTAGAGATGTGTGTAGTGGAGAGTTCACTTTATCCACACGGACGTCTGGTCTTTGTCCAGGCTCCTGGGAGGTAGCTGCTAAAATCCTTAAAGTTTCTTGAGTGATAGACATATTTTGTTATGGGTGGTGGGCCCCTCAGGTCTCACTGGATAGTTTATGCTAACCAGGTGAATTAGGGTGAGGCCAGCCCTGCCAGAGAAACCAGCCATGTGATTAGAGGACTGGAGCTCTGGTCAACCTCACAGCAACAGATTCAGTCTGTCATGCCTACAGGAGAGAAACTAGGGTCACTGAAGCCTGGGTGAGCTCACTGGCAACACTCTGTATTGTCACACACTGATGACAGGAGGGTAACGTGTCCCTGAAGACATAAGAGCTTCACATTTGGGACTCTCCCAGACTTTGCCCTGTGTATCTTTCTTTGGTTGGCTCTGCTTTGTTTCTCTGTGTTATGAAGAAAAGGCTGTAAGCATAAATATAGCACTTTCCTGAGTTCTGTGAGTCATTCTAGTGAATGAGCAAAACTGAGGATGGTTTTGGGAAAACCCCAAGCTTGCAGTCAGTGCCAGAAATTTTGGGCAGACTTACTTGGCATCTTGGAGTTGTACGTCCTTAACCTTGAGTTTAGTTAATTCTGGGGAAGATGTTTTGGAGGACATTGTTCTCTACATCACGTCATGGGGAGTGGGTATCAGAAAGGTACATCTGGACACGCTTTTACTGATGAGAGACACCTTGGCTCAGTTGCTGTGTGTGGGGTTGAGGAAGCCCATTTCAGATGGTTTGAGCTGATCGCTCCCGTGGCTCCCTATGGAGAGGCTCTGGCTCATATTTTCCAATGGGAGACAGTGAAAATATGGGACAACCTTCTGAGGATCTCAGAACGACAGGCAACACTGATTCCCAAGTCAGGTCTAGTCCTGGGGGACATAGCATTTCAAGGTCCATTCGCCCATCTCCCTAAGATAGGATAAATAAGAAGATCCCCAGTGGGGTCTCTCCACCCTCAAGGAAGACAATGGTGGGCCAGCTTGAGCCAGACAGCAGCACTTTCTCAAGCAGAGGTGGGATGCAGGAAGTGTGCTCCCCCAGCAGCGGGGCTGGTGGGGCCACCGCCCTGGCTACAGGGGTAAGTAGGAGGGACAGTCACAGAAGGTTTACACCAAAGAGCAGAGCTGGGTGGCTTTGATCCTTTAGCAAGGACAGTGGGTACCATATGGATCCAGTGAGGCATCACAGCTTGGGTGAGCAGGTTAGTGGTTCTGAAGGAGCCTTGTCTTCAACCACCAAGAGTCCAGAGAACAGACATCTCTCCAACACAGTCCTCTTGGGTGGGTGGGAGGGGGGGTCACTGAACAAAAGGACTTGGGGAGGTGAAGTCTTCAGACCAAGGGACCACATAAGATTCACAGCTCCTGTCTCCTTCCCCGTGTGAGGGACTTCAGCCAAAGGTGTTGCCAACAAATCCCTGAAGTTAGATGAGCACGCGTCACCCACTTAAGGAGCCAGAGTGACTGCAGGGGGGTTCTGGAGCCCACAACGACATCCAGCTTTTATATCAGACATAAAGCAAATCAAGTCGTATTCCTCTCTTACAATTCTCTTAGTAACGGTCCCTCGAAATGTTGACATCTGATTGGGGGTAGTTTGGTGGAGTTTTAGTCATTAAAAAAAAAAAAAAGAAAGGACAGGCACCAATTTGCTAAGCAAGCATCACAGTAGGGAGATGCTAAGCACGCATCACAGTAGGGAGATGCTAAGCACGCATCACAGTAGGGAGATGCTAAGCACATCATGAATATGGCAGACTTCCTTGGATAATGGGGAATTGAGCTGCAGTTCCATCCATCCTCCCCACTCTGCATAAAATTGTGAAGGCAGGGGCACCTGGCTGGCTTGTTGGTAGAGCATGAGACTCTTGATCTTGGGGTAATGAGTTCAAGCCCCACATTGGGTGTAAAGCTTACTATAAAAAACAGTTTGGGGCTGCCTGGAGGGCTCAGTCAGTTAAGTGTACAACTCTTGACTTCAGCTCAGGTCATGATCTCAAGATCATGAGACTGAGCCCCACGTTGGGCTCCTCACTGGGCTTGGACCCGGCTTAAGATTCTCTCTCTTCCTCTACCCCTCCCCTACCTCTCTCCCTCCCTCAAATAGATAGATAGATAGATAGATAGATAGATAGATAGATAGATAGATAGATAGATAGATAGCTCGTGATGACAGGTGAGGGGTGGGATGGGGCAGGATGTGGGGGTGCTGGAGAATGGACTGGCTTCCATGAATACTGTGGAATGGTCGGGGGCTGGGGAGGGCTGGTGTTTTCTGGAAAGAGTAATGGGGCCAGACTGTGCATTGGCATGACCCAAGTTTAGGATTTTGCATGTTAACATGTATGCATAGAGAAGGCATTGGAAGGTTATGGCCCAAGCTAGCACACAGCTGAGATCTAGTGGTTCACAAACCTCCCTTCCAAATGGTGCAGTACTGAATCCATTTTGCATAATGGAATATTTGAGACAACAAAGTTGCTCAAGACATATGGCAAGGTCTTTTTCTCTCCCAAGAGACAGCAAGCAGCTGCAGCCCCTGGAGGAATCCACCACCCGTTTGACCTGAGTGGAGTCTCTTCCGTCCCTGCTGACACCCATGAGGTGGTGACGGGGCTAAGATCGGCAGCAGCCATGGAGCAGAAGGGCTGTCACTCCCTCGGCAAAGGAGCAGCATCCCTGACGCGGACTATGGCAGGGACAGACTGAAAACTTGGGCTTGGCAGGGTTCCCAGGGTGTTGGAAGCACCTGGCAGTCTGAGACTACTGTGCACCACAGGCTACTGTCCCCGGGGCTCTCAGATGTCAAACACCAGAGAAGTTCCCAGTATAAATTTTGGAGGCTAACATAGGGCTGTCATTTTTTAATCATGACAAGTGGGGCTTGAATTTAAAACATGTTAATCTACCATCCACAATCAGCATCATTTTGTAAAAAAAAAGGACATTTCAATGCCAAAAAAAGCAGGAAGGAAATCGTCACAGAATATAGGACAATCTTCCAAAATGAAAATTTTAGCTTTTTAAAAACTCCCCAGATTGACCTTATTTTTTTTAAGATTTTATTTATTTTTCAACAGAGAGAGGGAGACAGCAAGAGAGGGAACACAAGCAGGGGGAGTGGGAGAGGGAGAAGCAGGCTTCCCACTGAGCAGGGAGCCCGATGCGGGGCTCGATCCCAGGACCCTGGGATCATGACCTGAGCTGAAGGCAGACGCTTAACAACTGAGCCACCCAGGTGCCCCCAGATTGACCTTATTTTCTATCACTTATCCCCGACCTATTAAAAAAAGGGGGGGGAGGAAATGAAGTAGGGGATATATTTGGAATTAAACTCCTGGGTTCAAGTCCCGACTCACCCATGGGGCACCGTGAGCCTCCTCCAGTCTCTCGACCTCCACGTGGGAAAGGGCTTCGTGATGGGCAGATGTCAGCCACAACCAGACCTTGGAGCCTGTGGGCCGAATATAACCACACAGTGACACAGGGCTGAGTTGGACAGCTGATTTTCTTCACTTCCTAATACTATTGAAATGATATAAGAAAGATGGTTTGACTCCGGCAGCTCCAACAGTATGGGTTCTTATCAGGGACTCTTCTTAGGGGGGTTAAATATTCTCTCTCTACCAACAGGGCGGTTTGATTGCTAAAGGAGTTGCAGAGCAGGATGCTCTGGCTGGTCGGTTTTGGGGGTCACGGAGGGATGTCTCTTTTTGTGGTAACAATGGTGGCACAAGGTGCGAGCAAGCTGGCATCTATCTGTCCAGTTCAGTGTTTGTATTCTTCTCCTTTCTAGTGCCTTCCCCTTGGCTTCCTGATTTCCGCTCAGGTCATGATCTCAGGATCCTGGGATGGAGTCCCGGCATCGGGCTTCGCCCTCGGTGGGGAGCCGGCTTGTCCCTCTCGCTCTGCCCCCCACCCCCGCTTGTGTGCTCTCTCTCCCTCTAAAATAAATAAATAAAGCAAAAAAAAAAAAAAAAAGAAGCTATTTACACCACCATCAAATTCTAGCTAAATCCCAGTCCAGCCATATCAGAAGCACTAGCAGCTTCTGCAATGATTTCGAGCGCAGCAACGGTTGGTGGTATTGCTGCCCCACATCACGCACCACTTTAAATGAAAGCACACCAGGAGCTGAGTCTGGGGGCCCTGACATTAGGGGGCCTATTTTGGGAGTTTCTTCTTAGGATTGGAGGCCGCTGTTAGAAGCCAGCCTCCAGAACCTCGTTTTCCATTCATAGGGTCCAATGTCTCGTGCGCTTCACTGACCCTCCCTGAGCCACATTAGAGGGAGGTGAGGCCAACAGCATCTCCCGGAAGCTGGGTCTCTCCTTATTTCCCACTAGCACCCTGCTCCTTCCTCTTCCACCGTGGTTTCCAGGTTCCATCTTCTGTGTTCTCTTTCTGCTTCTTGCCCTTTCAGTTCAGGCCTGTAAGCTCCCACCTCCTCCATTTTTACGCTCTGCTCAGAACTTGGCTCTTGGCTCTAGCTGCTCCTCTGCTTCTGTTATCATCCAGATATTGAGTGGAAAGCATCCCGCACCAGCCTGGCAGGAGCCCCTACCTACCAGGACTCTGCCCCTCCCCTTGGTGGGGGGTGCATTTGAATGAGGGGTACTAGTTCAGGATCATCCCTGGTGGGAAGGACACTGGGAAGTAAGGGAGCCCGGGAGCCTGAGAGGCTCAGAAGAGGCCACACTTGCAGTGTTGTCCGTGCCCAGGATACCGACTAGAAGCCTTGCCACTTTCCTATGCATCCCCAACTCTTACATGCAACATCTCCCTCTGCTCTTGGGTTCTCCCATTTCCCTTCCCTTCAGCTGATGTAACACCTCCCACGGGCTGTGCACCCAGGAGCTCTTCAGACTCTTGCCCCATCTTCCCTGATCCCTCCTCCATGGAGGTCCACCCCTATCTGGAGCTACTTTTGCTTTCTTAAGCTCACAAGAGCTGCGGGCGCCCAGGGGAAACTGGGGACCCTGGTGGGTTTCCCAGGTCACGCTTTGGGCTTGGACTGCAGGTGTCTCCGGCCGCACCAACAGGTTGAACCCCCACCGCTCAGTCTCACCCCCTCCTCCCCTTTAAGATGCTAGCTGGCAGCCCTGGCGGCCCCATCCCCTAGAGCTAACGTTTAGTAAGCACCCACCACCACCCCCCAGCCACCCACCCACGCTGAAAGTCGCACCAGTCTAGCCCTTACAAGGCATTGAACCCTTTCTGGGAGTCCCACGTAGCCTGGAAGGTGGAGGAGGTTCAGAACATGGAAAGTGGCAATCTAGTTCCCAGGGTGGGGGCCAGACGGGAACAGAGAGGGCCTTGGCTGTACTGCAAAGTGTGCAGCACATACGATGAGAAGAAGGGCAGCAGAGAGTAAGGAGCTTCTTCGGGAAACTCTGTCTCCAGAGCCCAACTCAAGGTAAATACCGTGGGCTTTTAAAGCAGGCAGACCTGGGTTCAAAACTCCAGCTCTACTTCTGATGAGTGGCGTGATCTTGGGCTGGTTATTTAGCCTCTCAGAATTTCAGTCTCCTCATCTGTAAAATGGGGATGGTAATACCTAGGGTCACTGTAGGGTAAAGTGAGTGCCTGACCCATGGTGGGTTCCCAGCAAACCTCAGTTCCCCGTGGGACCCGGGACAGCAAAGCACAGCATGCTGCTGCCACCTGGTGGCAGATTTTGGAGTTGCAAATAATCGGCTCCCGAAGAAACCTGTTTTATATGATGGCTTGATTAAATTTAACTTGATTGAATACCAGGATGGACAAAGATGGGTAGAAACCAAGAGAAATCGAATAAATGAGTGAGAATGGGAAGGCAACCTGCTCAGGGAGAATAACATGAACACAACACAGGGATGGGAGTTATTACACTGAATTTTGGGTAGAGAGGTACAGAAAAAAGATTCAACAGATTTGTTGTTTCTCATATTGCCACAAACTTTGCACAAGTAGGCAACGGACAGGGACAGGCTTGATGGGCGCACCAGGGTGTGGCCTTACCCCTACTATCCAGGATTTCAAGAATCACGGCTCTCGTAACACTATCCTCAGTCCCGTGGTGAAGTGCTTTCCTGCGGTGGTCTGAGCAGAATCCTGCCACCCTGCTAACACTGCTGGTCAAGGTTTCCACCAGGAGAGTGGCCCGATGGCTTGTGGATTCTGCAGGGGCTGGATATATGGATATCCTCGGTCCTGACAGCTGAGGACCCACATTCGCCCAGCTACCACCCTCACTGGGTACGGACTCCTCTCAATGGGGATCCCCAAGGGTTATTGGGAAAAGATTGTGGTATACACAGCGTACCTTGCCTGCAACTTCAGAAAGAGAATCATGAAGTTAATTCAGTTGCTGGAAGTGCCAACTATCACTAACAGGGTATCCCTGGGGTCTGCAGCATCCTCTGGGTGAAAATAAGCATGTGCCCTATGCCAGTTACCGATATCTCTCCGCACTACTCACTGCTGTACAAAGGCTTGCACTTGCTGCAGGGCTGGGGCAAGGCTGGGTGTGGACGGCTTGTCCGGACTCATCCCTATTCCTTGACCGATTTCCCTGTGCTAGTTGGCCAGCTGAGACCAGCGTGCTCTCTGAGACCCAAAGTGGTTTTCACTGTGTCATGCTAACTGGTTTGTAACTGGAACTGAACCAACAGCCTTGGATTCATCCTCCCTGTGTTCTAAAGACCGAGATCATGGACTTAGAGGACAATGGTAAACAAACCACTCAGGTGTGCATGCACGCACACGCACAAAGCGTGAGATGGCCCCCATGCAACGGACTAAGAACTGAGAATTAGCTTTGTCGTGAGCAGAGCTGACCTCTCACGGGTGTGGCAGAGAACCGGGGGCTGCCAGAAAGACGTGGCACTGTCCTCATTCCAGTCCCCATCTCTTATCTTCTTCCCCACAGAAAGGCGGTCCTGCTGAATCTGCAATGGAAGCCAGAAGGCCTTCCAGGAAGCTCCCGTCGTGCAGTCCATTTCAGACTTTTAAGTGATGGCTACCAGCTATCCCCAGTCCCAGGAAATCCAATCTGAGCCCCGGGCAATCAAATCCCTGTGCCGCAAGTCCTCAGCTAATATGTCATGCCCTGGCACAGGTCCTGGCAAACCCACGCTCGGGCCTCTGCGGGTCAGGCAGAGGGTCTTGGCAAGTGGGGGACCCTGCTGACCTTAGCTGCTGTTTGAGCTAAAAGAGCTGTGAACCCCAAGCTTGGGGGGTATGTGATTGTGATAAAATATGCATAATATACAAGTTACTATTTTAACCATGTTCAAGTGTACAACTCAGTGTCGTTAAGTACATTCGCAATGTCGTGTGAGCAATGCCACCATCCCTTTCCAGAATTATTTCGTCTTCCCAAACAGAAACCCTGTACCCATTAAACAAGAACTCCCTATTCCTCTATCTTTCAGCCCCTGGCAACCATGGTTCCGCTTTCTGCATCTATGAATCTGCCTATTCCAGGTACCTCATTTGAGGGGGGTATCCCACAATATCTGTCCTTTTGTGTCTGGCTTAGCTCACTTACTGTTTTCAGATTTCATGTTATAGCAGATCTCAGAATTCCATGACTTCCTGGAGCTGAGTAATACGCCATCGTCTGCATATATCACATTTTGTTCACCCGTTCCTCTGTTGATGGACATCTGGGTTGTATCCCCCGTTGGGTCACTGTGAGTAATGCTTTCATAAACAGCGGTTGTACAAGTGTCTGTCTGAGTCCCTGCTCTCAGCTCTTCGGGGTGTCTGATTCCTGGATCGTATCCTGTGATTCTGTGTTTTGTTTTTGGAGGAAACACCGTATCGTTTTCCTCAGTGGCTGAGCCATTTTATGTTCCCGCCAGTGTCCTTCCCAACGCTTGTCACTGTCTTTTTTTTTTTTTTTTAAATAATAGTCATCCTACCATCCTAATGACTGTGAAATTTGTGGGTTTTAACCCTTTTCTTTTTGCATCTCTCTCAGTGTCTTGGGTTTGAGGAGAACTGTAGAGCAATGCAGAGGGTTTGAGCCCAGTGACATCCTGAGGGGAAAACTGTCCTCCTCCAAGGCAGAGTTTCTCCACCAAGCGAGACTGGCATTTTGGCTGGAGGCTTCTTTCTTGTCCTGTGCACTGTAGGGTGTTTAAGCAGCATCCTTGACCTCTCCCCGCTAGATGTCAGTACCACCTTCTCCTGAGTAGTGACAATCAAGTGTCTCCAGGTTTGCCAAATGTGCCTTTGGGGGGGGCAGAACTGCCCCCATTGAGAACCACTGTCTAAGTCATGACTAGCTAAAGTCAGCCTGGCACATCAGGAGGAGAGTTGGAGCCTGCCCCAGTTACTGTGAGCTAAGTGTAATGAGTTGCAGTTCCAACTTGCTCATTGTCTCATTTAGATTTGTGGTTTTTTCCATCTAAAAGTTGAGTTCAAACTGAGCTAGCTAACTTGCTGGGACACTACAGAGAACACGGCGTTTTTGCAACACCACCAGGGGGCCCTGTTGATCAAGAAAGGCTCAAGACAGTAACCCCACTCAGCTCTGTGTTTGGCTGGTAAGGGGAGTAGAGGGCTTGAGACGGCACTTTTAATGAGCTGATGCCAGCCTCCCCCCTCTACATCCCTGCTGGCTCCCAGGGATGGCTAGTTGCCTTTCCTCTCCACACACTCCTTCTTCATGTTACAGACTCTTTGACAGTGCTTCCCTTCCAAGCTGATCTTGAAGGCCCCATCAAATTTCACAGACTGGAATAAAAGCACTCTGTCTAAAACACCTCAAAACCATCTACCGTACCAAGCCTATTGACACTCCCAGGTATCTAGCCATGATGACACGGTCTTAGTCTCTGAATCATGGCAGCCCTACGTCTGTCTGCGCTCTGTTAGCACTTAGAATCCATTCCCAACCCCCTCTCTGCTCCCTTCAATATTGCAAGAGAGGAGAGGCCAAAAACTGCCTTCCCATTCTTTCTTCGAGCTAGGGGTCTAGGTGTAATTCAGGCTGAGCCAGTGAGGCGAATTTGCGTGAGTAATGGAGAAGCCAGCCGAGGTCATCTGCCTGCTCGGTAGCTGCTGGAAGGGCAGTCAGAGGTGAATGTGTGTGGTGGTTTCGCTCCACTCCCAGGGTCTGGTCACCGCTTGAGAAGTGTGAGCAGTTCTGTGGTGTCATTAAGCAGCAACTGCTCCCTGACCTGTTAATACAGCCAGAGTAATTTGATCTTGAAGCCAATTGCCTAACAGTGGCCCCCTTACTTCTGCCCACCCAATAATTATGAGAGTGCATGATTCCGGATATCCAAACCCTTTCAGCTACAGTGGTTCTGTGTCCTGCTTTGAACCCTGCCCGGCACATGTATGTTCGCTCACATGCACAGTTTTCCTGACTGCCTTCCCATGCTGCTTATTTAAATTTAGGTAGTGTTTATTGATCGTTTGCTGAGTGGAAGGATGTGCCCAGTGCTGATGGAGGTTGCCATCCAAAGGAATCTTCTACTGATCATAAGAAGATAGACTCTGGAACTCAGGGATCAACACCTCAGAACAATACAAATATCTGTTAACGTTCTATGGTGTTGAACACCACCAAGGGCTCTTGGCTATCAGAAGGAATGGGACTGATGGAGTGACTTCATTCAAGTAGGTTTGAATTAAACCCGAAGCACAGGTCAACCCTGGGTAGGTAAAGAGAAGGGGGACAGTAGGGTATGAGAAAAGACAGGCAGGGAGTGACATCTCGAAGAGTCAAAACCTGGACTGATGTCCTCACTTTGCCATGTCTTCTGGTTGGGTCAATGATTTGATCTCTGAGAACCAAACTGACCTTGTCTGAAAACCAAGAAAACCCTATAGGATTGTTGTGAGGACCAAATGAGATTACAAAATAGATCTCTGTCTACAGATCTATATCTCTGGATATCATAATATACTACACAGATGTAAGCTAGGTGTTCTCTGTTTGCCCCTGAGGACCCAGCACCTCACATCCCCACCCTGTTGTGATGCTCGGAAGCTGGCCTGAACGGACAGCATCCGGGGGTCTCCTGCTCTCTCAGTGGATCTCTCAGTGTTGAGCCAATAGGAGGCTTTCATGGGGACTAGAAGGCGAGAGGAAAGGGAGATTAGAGCTATTTCACCAGCTCTCTCCCTTCCAGCCACACTGTGATCCTCTACCAACAGCTTCTGGCAGGCAGCTGTCTGTTTCCCAAAGCTAGAGCTTGATCCACTTACAGTGGCCGTTCCAGGTCTCCTGCATTCTCCTTTGCTGGAGTCCCTATATCCACCCACATCATCGAATATCATCTCTTTGATGAGCTTTTTTCAAACACCCCCTTTGGAATATGCCCTTTGTTCCCTGCCGTGATTCTGGCAGATAAAAATGTAAGCTGCTATATTCAAGTATTTCCCTTGACTAAGAACCTGTGAGAATTCCCTGTTGTTTAATAAGGGCAAGTCCAAATTCATCTTAACAGCATATGAAAAATACAATTAAGAACGTGAATCCACATTACATGATTTACAGATCACCCTGCTACTTCTCCAGCGACCATGTACACAATGGAGGCTTGAAGCCTTAGGAGGGCATGGGGCCAGTTGGAGTGGTACAGAGATGGTCCTCCACTGGTTTCATGTCCATCTCCTATTTCCAAGCCAGATAAACAATTCCAGAGCACCCCTTCTGCCCTTTTGTTTCCCCTTTCTTCCATTTCTATGTGCCTCTCCCTCATTTTTTTTCCCCTTTTAAAATCCAAAGGTGAACACAGGAGGGGAGTACATGGTGAACCACTGGAAAATTTCTTAGCCTTTAAAGCCCCACGGTTCATTGGGCAGCTAACCTACCAGATGAGGCAAGCAGTAGATGACTCATTTGGATAATAGGAGATCCAGATGGGGAGAGGCGTGGGGGAGGTACAGGTCACGGAGGGGCTGTGTGGTCTATCCTGACTCAGTGCCTGCCCAGCTTTTGTTCTCAACCCCTCTTTCCTCCAAGGTGAAGGGTCAGAGATTAAGACTCCATTTTCATGGACTAATGGCAACACCTTTTGGAAATATAGACATGCCATACGATGCTGAGCTAAAACAATTTTTAAAAGTATTAATAGTGGTGTCACAGAGCCTTAGTCTCTGGATAAGGTATTACAACCAAGTATGATGGCGAAGCACAGATTGGACATGAGTACACCTGTCTTATTGCATCCCACAAGCTTTACTGAGCACCCACCCTCTTAAGGATCCTCTAGGATCCTGGTGGAGGGTAAATTTTATTACATAAGGACCATCCTTTGGCTGTGGCTTATGGCCAGAGCTATTTCTTGTCAAGGGCCTTTGCTAAGTGGCTTTAAGGACAGGCTCAAATTCCGTCCACCCCTGAAGCCTTTCTTTTATCTCCAATGGTGTGATAACCCTTTATTTGGCATTTACAGAAATGGAAGAATGTGTAAACCACTCCAGGTTGTCTTTTCTCCCCCACAAATTTGTCTAGGGTCTGAAATCATGTTGTGTATTTAAATGATTCCCAACAATGCCAAGCCCAGGGCTGTGTAGGAGTCAAATTAGAAAAATCTGTGAGTTAAAAACAGTATGGAGGTTCCTCAAAAAACTAATACTAGAACTACCCTACAACCTAACAACTGCAGTACTAGGTATTTACCCAAAGGATACAAAAATACAGATCTGAAGGGGTACATGCACCCTGATGTTTATAGCAGCATTATCAACAATAGCCAAATTATGGGGGGAGTCCAAACGTCCATCGACTGATGAATGGGTAAAGGAGATGTGGTGTATATATTTAATGAAATATTACTCAGCCATCAAAAGAATGAAATCCTGCCATTTGCAATGATGTGGATGGAGCTAGAGTGTATTACGCTAAGCAAAATAAGTCAGAGAAAGACAAATACCATATTCACTCATGGGTGGAATTTAAGAAACAAAACAGATGAACATACGGAAAGGGGGAGAAAAAGGAGAGGGGGAGAGAGACTCTTAATGATTGAGAACAGACTGAGGATTGATGGAGGGAGGAGGGTGGGGGATGGATTAGATGGGTGATGGGTATTAAAGAGGGTACTTGTTGTGATGAGCACTAGGTGTTGTATGCAAGTGATGATTCACTGAATTCTACTCCTGAGACCGATACTGCATTATATGTTAACTAAAATTTAAATAAAAATTAAAAAAAAATAAGGTGATCTCAGGAGGGGCTTATCTCCCCCGCAACACCTCTATTTCCAGGTGAGGAAACAGACACATAGAGAAGTAGACACAATCAAGTTACTTACAAACCTTAGACCAGAATTCAGGTCATTTGATGTCCAATTCTGTATTCGTCCACTGCACTGTCCAGCTTTCTGATAGCTTGGAGGCTGGCCAGCCCTGAAGTATTTGTACTGACACATCAGCTCCAGGGTGAGAAAAGATGGCAGAGCACGGAGGGATGAGTCACCACAAGCCCGTCTCCTCTGAAGACTCCAGAAAGTGCTGGAATCTGGTAGCTCATTCTGGTAGATGATCCGTAAGTGTTGGATACACGAGAAGACATTTCCTTTCTGTATCTGGAAAACAGGTATGGCAAGTGTGAGCGGCCACCTCCCTGGACATGGTTTTTGGTTTTTTGCTCCTCAGGCCATGATGGGATGATGATCTCCATATTGTGGGCTTTTGAAAGTAGGAATTACCCATCCATTCCTGCACTGCTAATCCATGAGAATGGGAATTTCCTATTTGAACTTAGCATTTAGACCTACCCTCTAAATTTACTGTGTGAGGACAGATGGATGCACTTTACTCCTCTCTCCATGCCTTTTCACTAACCAGAGCCTTACACATTTGGTTTGACTTTCTTGCCATTTCTGCTGAGGTGCATTATTTTCTAATCAGAAAAAAATCCTTCAAGAAAATGGCACCTCCTCAGGGTCCACAACTGCTCAGCTCCTAAGAACTTTCTCAGATTCATTCAATCAGAGCAGCAAACCAATACTTTACACATAGGTTGTGTTCTGTTCACTCAACAAATACCTATTCCCTGCCTTCCTGAGGTCAGACCTGCAAAAAGCACTGAGGATAAAACAGCCAGTATGACACAGTCCTGTTCTCAAGGAGCTTAGTATTTGGTGGGAAAGATAGTCAGTTACACTGCAGCACAACGAATGACAGGGTGGACACTACCCAGTGCAATGGGGGCATTAGGAGGGGCTGGTAGCCCAGTCCTGGGATGGGGTGCAGTGTGGTGGCTCAGCTTCTTTACTAAAGAAAATATCACAGCATAAATCGGAGAGATTAGCAAGAACTAAGGAGGTAAATTTGGAGGCTGGTGGTAAAGAGAGTGGTCCAGGCAAGAAACCTACATATTCAAAATCTTGGGGACCTTCTTGTATATTCAGGAAATGGCAAGTCGTATAATGTTGCTAGAACACGAAGTTCAAGGGTAAAATAGCAAGAAATGAGACAGAGAGGGCAAGACAAGGTTAGCTCATGCATGGCCTTATAAGCTACATGAGAGCGACTGAATCTTATCCTAACAGCAGTGGGGGAACCAGAAAGAGGGAGCCGGCAGGGAGGTGACACAACGAGATGGGGTCCCAGGTGAGAGATCATATAATGGTAATAACCATAATAATGATGATGGTAATTATTGGTATTGGTGGTGGCGGTCTTGAATGGAAGGTGGTTGCTGTGATCATCTTTACCAGTGATTGTTTTAGGAACTTTCCTAAAGACATAAACTTAAAAGCAAACAGAAATTCAGGTGCACAGGGCGCCTGGGTGGCTCAGTTGGTTAAGCGACTGCCTTCGGCTCAGGTCATGATCCTGGAGTCCCGGGATCGAGTCCCGCATCGGGCTCCCTGCTCAGCAGGGAGTCTGCTTCTCCCTCGGACCCTCCCCCCTCTCATGCTCTATCTCATTCTCTCTCTCAAATAAATAAATAAAATCTTTAAAAAAAAAGAAAAGAAAGGAAAAAAAGAAAGTCAGGCGCACAAAGATATTTATCAACACATTATTTATATAAATGAAAATTTGAAATCCTCAAAATTTACCATAAGAGGATTAAGTCAGTTACCTCTAAAATTGAGGAAAAAGCAGCTATCAATACAACGTCACCAGAGATTTTCTTAATGACAGGAAAACATGTTTATAAGTGAAAAAGACCAGATCCTACCTACGGCAGGAGTGTATGTGAATTACATGAAATTTTAATTTTTTTCCTCTATACTTTTAAATATTTTATAATTTTATGCAGCCTATATTTATCATCAAAAACATTATTTAAAATAAAATACTTTGATGACAATGACCTTCCGTGACCTTTTCTGAGTCTCATTCATGGACTGACCTGGAGGGGCAGATATTTAGATGACATGTACCCGTATGATTGTGCACAGTAACTGCTGAGTCCCTTCCAATTGGTCAATGCCCTGGCTTATGCTTGGCTCGGTATTTTAAATATCACCCCGGGAGAAGAATTTGTATCACCCGAAGATTCATTTCTGAATAGACCTCTTCTTCAGAATGTGTAGTAGTTTCAGTGGAAAAATCATACGTTTTAATGTTGGCCCCAATTCTTACTAGTTGGATGACCTTAGGCAGATTGTTTTAATCTTCTGAGACTCATTTATAAAATGCAAATAAGAAATACCTGCCCTAGAACCTACGCAGGTTGTGAGATGTAGTTGGCCTCATCTTTGTCCACATAACGTATATTTGAGGTGCCATATTGCTTGTTGGCTAGCCTTGTAGTCATGGGATCTCCAGGTAGACCTTGCCCTAACACTGAATTCGTTACACCTGCCTACCAAGCCTTTTTGACTACCAAAAAATTGGTGAATTTTTTCCAGGAATTGCTAGTTTCATTGCTATTTTCCAACAACAGCTGAGTCATTACTGACATGGAACATTCTTTAGCTGACTTGAATCAACTTCAGAAACTTTCCACCAACACTCACTACCAGCACACTAGTAGCACAGACTCCCCAGGTTGGTTGACTGGGCATGCACAACACTTAAAATAGCCATGAAAATGGAACTTTCTGAGACTTTCCATCAAATTAGACCAAAGCTGCTGCTCAGTTCTCTTTCTACCAGAGCAAGCTTTTCCGGTAGGGATTTCGATACTGCAGGAGGGGACATGTGTATCCAGTGTTGTGATGACTAAGTCCATTAAAACTGAAAAGCCCAGTGTCTACTAATGACCTAACGCAAATTTCCCAGGATCTTGTATTACAAACACAATCAGTTGTTCAGTTAGATGGGCCTCTTTATTGGTGTGCAGTGGCAGGTTGCCTATAAAACAAACAACTGTAAAAAAGACAGAGATAGCAAACGATTCTTTTCAAGATTTATTTGAGAGAGAGAGAGGATGAGCAGAGGGGCAGAGAGGGAGGGAAAGAGAATCTCAAGCAGACTCCACGTTGAGCATGGAGCCCGACCGAGGGCTCAATCCCATGACCCTGAGATCATAAACTGAGCCAAGACCAAGAGCTGGACACTCAACTGACTGCGCCACCCAGTCACCCCTAGTGAATATTTTTAAAATGCATTTTATGTTGCCGTTATTGTTTCCCACTGGAATGTACATTTTTAACACTACTTTATCACCTCGAGGAGGACATGGGTTTCAGTTAGTTTCCATGGTGGATCCAGGTGGCTGCCTGAGGTTGCCTGCAAGGGGTGAGGTTCTCAGGCCACAGGCCAAAGCAATGTTAACAGAGGGGAGCGCTGAGGAAGGTTGTCCTGTGTGGGCAAAGCCTCTGCTGATCACAAGCGTTTCCGAATTCTGAGGACATGAGATCTCTTCTATTTTTCCAGTCCTGGAAACCAAGGCTGGGAGTGGAAATGCATGAGTCACAGCTAGGCACAGGAGATTTTCATGCTGGCTTTTAGGGCATCAATGATTCCTTTGTCTGTGTCACTTAACATTGACCAGGCACTGCTCATACTTGCCCAAGACCCCATGTACTTAGGGATGTTGGCCTTCTGCAACTGACAGCCCCAGCCTGAAAACAGAAAGGGAATGATCTGTGAGTGCTGGGTGTGTCCAGCCATATGAACATAGAGAGCTGCTGAGGAAAGGGCAGATGCCTGGTGCCTTCTCCACTCCATGCCAAATCCCACCTAGGATATTAGATTTCTAAATTGCTGCAGATTATAACCTGGGAACTGAGAAGGGGCCTGTAGCGCAGAAGGGGCCGGTGTTTGAGATGGGTGCTATGGGGTAGGAGAGCTGGCTAATGGCCTGATGCTGAGGAAGAAGGCAGAAAATCAAAACTCAGGGTAGTACCGTATTAGGGCATGGTGCCATTGCTGAGATCCAGTTCTGCCGGCATCTCTCTTCAAGAAGGCAGACAATTTTATAATACATTTCAGAGAAGTGTCAACATTCTCATCAATAATGAGAAAATTTTATTTTTCTATTTTTAGATGCCTGGCAATTATCAGATCCTAGGGGAAGTGCAAGGCAAGATGCCTTCCTGGGGAAGCTGGGCTTTTGTGGGTAGAAAACGGAATTAAAAATGCAAGGTGGCTTCTGATAAGTGCCAAATAAATGATTTAGGCAGTAATTGCCTTGTAGCTGAAAGAAAGGAAAATAATCAGGGCTCCTTGAACTACCCCCTCCCACCACCACATGATCAACTCATTCCTAGTGAAGAAAGTTACCTTTGTTGAAAGCATGGTAGAACTGTCAAAAATCCAAGTACTCAATTACATAAATTTTGAAGCCTAAGTCACAGTTCTTTTTGTTCCACAAGACTGTAAAACTTACAATTTTTCATTAAGATAGAAAATAAGAACCCACTCACTGCCTCCTCTCACAGGATCGTGTACCCCCACCCCTTGCACGATCCCTTCCTCTTTACCATGCTTATCTGTGCAGGTGTCTTTGTTACTAGCATTTGTCATTTGAGGGTACAGAGGGGCCATTGGTAATCAGGTTGAGCCAAGGGTGGATTTCTTTCTTGCACCTTCTGATAGGATCATTGGCATAGACTCGTATCTAATGAGGCAATTAAACAGAGAAATGGTCATGAGGAAAATAGACAACATGAACCCACTAGGAATTTACAATGTTGGCAAATCACTTTGTCAGAAACATCAAGGACTGGCATCATGGGTCT
Source organism: Zalophus californianus (assembly GCF_009762305.2). NCBI lineage: Eukaryota > Metazoa > Chordata > Mammalia > Carnivora > Otariidae > Zalophus > Zalophus californianus. Next base: position 87,807,176 of record NC_045606.1, read on the forward strand.
TGAAGGAGTTAGGCAGGGAGAAAGGCCAGGAAATGTGCTTCCAGGGAGGCCAAGAATGTGATGAAAGAGGTGGACGTGGGTCCAGATGGGCATCAGAGGACAGCAGGGAAAGGGTGTGTCTGACAAAGATGTTTCTCTGCAGGGACTTGTGAGGACGAGATGTAGGCTGGTGAGTGGCATGGTGAGATATGAATGAGTTGCTATAGTTTGAGAAGACGTGCTGTCATCTTTTAAGTTCCCTCCAATGCACACCTTGAGTGAAGAATGGGGCACAAGTAGTTTATTCAGGAAGTGATCTCAGAAAGCATGGTGAACAAGTGGGAAAGTAGGATGGGTGGAGGGAAAGCCAACACAGGTGCGTTAACGAGAGGGTTGGCGCCGTGGGCAAATGGCGCTCCGGCCCTTGGGGTCCTCAGACATGAGGAGTACCCAAGTGTTCTTTTCTCTCAGAATCATCATTTGTCACCAAATGAACAATTTCAGTTTTTAAACATGCAATCACTTTTTCTTCATGCTTAACTGAAAATGAGTAATGGAATTTTATTTAAATTTCACAAATACCCTTACATCTAGCTTGAGATTAAGCGTGAGAAAGTTCAGTCCAAAGTTAGACCGCACTGCCCAAACAGGTAAGCAGCTAAAACTAAAGCTGGGGAAAAACCTGCATTTATCAAAGAGAATGAAGCATTCCAATGAAGGCTGACAATGAAGCGTGATACAGCCGTGAGTAAGACTTCAGGCACTAGGAAGGCAAGGTTTTGATTCATCCAATTCCGTCTTACTGACTTGAAATTTGCTCCTGGGCTTTAACTCTGGGGCATTTCTGACCTCTCCATGGGTAAGCTTTGTGTGCTGCTAGTATGAGGCAGGAGAAAACCCGCAAGAGAAACGGGTGCTTGACGGGCTGAGCCATCACCCTGAATGGGAACTTCCCACTGAGCTGCACAGGTGACTTCAGGTGCACAGAGGAGAGATGGGTGGGCATCATCGGCTTCTGCCACATGCTCTTCTTGCTCAGGGAGAACTCTAAGAAAGGGATGTTGGTTCCTGTATCCCCACATTTCCCCTTCTCGCTCTACCTGTGCTTCACGCATTTCTCTACCCATTCCAGGTCCCCAGTGTCACTATTCTTTGTAACCGTTCCAGGTAATTGGGTGGGGGCGGGAGCTCAAAGGTAGCATTTGCCTTCCAGCAGACATCCAAGGAAGGAATTTTTAATTGTGAAATTACGTGTGATTGAGAAATACGTTTTGGGAGAGACAGAGATCTACCCAGAGCCTTGAAATAAGTTACCTTTTAGGCTTCTGCCCGATATCCGCCAACTCACAGCCCTTGGGAAATGGTGATGTTTTGTTCCTGAATGCATGTCCTCATCTTGTTTTCTGCAAGACTAAAAACCAGGGGACAGTCTTTTGTTGACATTTGGAATTGCCACAACTGTAAAGTGACCGTGACTTTCGCTGGGCACCCATCTACGAGTCCAGAGGAAGAAAAGAATTAAATAAGTTTTTAAAACATTAATCAGAAGAATTCTTTTCAACAGGAGATCTTTCCTGTTCTTACAAGAACAGCTGAGGAGTCGAAATGATCACAGAGACTATCAGCCGAGGACGGAGCAGTCATCCTGCCCCTGAAATTATGAAATTGTCTGTTCTTGACACAGGATCTCCACAGCGACCGACTGTCATGTCACAGAGCAGACAAGAATATGAACACACAGAGAAACGGCACCAGCGAAGGAACTGATCTGTGATTCCTTTTCCATGCAAGTAGTCTAAGTCAGAAAAATAAAAGGAACAGAATCCCTTAACATGAAGGTAGAATTATCTAGGAATTGATTTTTTTCTTCACATAGCATCTCTCTTCACACAGACTATTTTTGAAGTTGATTTTCCCCCCTTTTTTGGGTAGGAGGAGGCAGGGGGATGACAAGCCTCTTAGGGGCTGCAGTAATAAGAATCATAAATCTGGAGGGAGTTCAAGGGTTTGACTTGCCCAGCTTCTGGTTTCCAGGCAGAAATGATCACGTTTTAGAAGGCCTGCAGGAAAGATGATGATTCTAGAGTCTTTCCCAGTGTCGCAGCTTGCGTGTTTTACCCCCTGCTCTACGACAGCGCCTTCTTCTATCAATTGTGTGTCTCTGTACTGAATTTTAAGTCTATATTTTACGTTCTGTTCTCACTGGCACATTGAAAATAGCCGGTCGCTGGGGAGGCTACACTCTGCATTTACAATAGTGTACCTGCTCCCAGGTGCTCTGGGTTCCTGACATTCCTGGACCAGTAACATTGACCCTGGGTGTGGAACTACCAAGGAGAAGGGAATGGAGAGTAACTGGCCGAGGTGGGTGTGGAGACTGCAATTTGGTCCCCCCAATTTGCAACAGTTGCTTAAAAGAAAATTCCTTTTCCTAAATTTCTGCAAGCAGGGAGGTGGGTGAGGTGGTGACTCGGCTTTGGCCATCCAGACCCAGTGCCTGACAGCATGGTGGGACAGCAAGCAGAAAGGAGGAGGGTGGAACAGAGCTGCCCCTCCGGCCAGGACAGGCCACCCTGGACCTTGTAGTCACAAAGAAACACACTCTTTCACAGTTAACTCCACTGCACATTGGTTTTCTTGTTGGAGCATCCTCCACTGTACCCTAACACAGGACACAGCCACTGGTCCTCAGTCAAGCCAAATGGGAAAGATTAATTTTCAACACTCTCCAGGGCAGGCTCAGATTTTGAAGACACACCCCCACATTGGTCTTCAAGCAGAGCCCCATGCTAACTCCAGATGCCATCATCAGTTCCAACCATCCACCAGCTGGCTGCTCACTCTGGATTAAGGCCAGGGCAACCTGGCCAAGGACTACCCCGTTCTCTTTCACTGAGGAAGTTATCATTATGGTTTTCTGGTTCTACTTTTGTTTTTTCAACACTTCCTTGTTTTTTTTGGCACTCTAAGATGCTCCAGATTCATTCTGTATTTCCTACCCCAGTTCTGGAATTTACCATTTCTGCAAGGAGCCTTGCTTCTTTTTATTAGAATGGTATTAGAAACCAAGATCTGATTTCTACATGTGTTCATTTCTGCTGCAGTGTCCTTGCTTCTAGGTTCTCTTAGCTGACAGAGCAAGGAAATGTGTGTTTACTAACCTATGTATACGTACATATCTATAAATATCTCTACATGTATCCATCTATATCTATATTAAACTAAACATGAGTTCATATTGAAGTTGCCAACTCTAATCCATTACACTATGGATCATTCTAGCCTTTTCTCCCCGGGACTCACCTGATCTCCACACTCAGGCATTAAAAACCGTGGATCATTCACAAACTGGTGTGTGTTGAGGCACAATCATGGTTGGGTCCACTTGATCAGCAGGTTCCATTGGTTCAGGGACCGGAGCAAAGCCCTAAGAGAAAGAGAAGGTGTTCAAGGGCAGAGGAAGTAGGACTTGCAGGCCATAAAGCATGGCTCTCCACTGATTCTTCATTTTTGTTCCATAGACGTATTTCCACCACAGGCAGACCCCATGGAGCTTTATCTCATTTGATTCTTGAAGCTAGTTTTCTCTCTTAGAGAAGGAGAAATAGCTAGGATCCCGAGTTCCTGAGGGCACCACTGCTCCTGGGGACTCTTTACCCATGGTTCTGCTTGCTTTCATTATTTATTTTCATTTATCCTTTGCTAAATTGCTTTAAGCATACTTGTTTTACCCTTTTAGACATTCCTGCTGGGAGGGGAAAAATGGTAGAATTCATGTAAACACCACATTGGCAATATCTAACACAATGGTAAGTACACTTCCCTTTGGGCTAGCAATACCCCTTCTGAGAATTTATCATCTCCACACACATGAAATATGTAAGTATGAAATTATTTATTGCAGTATTATTAGTAATAACAGAAGTTTGGAAAGAGCATAAGTGTTTACAGTAGGGTATGTGTTTAATTAAACCATGGTACATCCATACAGTGGAATCCCAAAAAAGAAAGGAAGGGAAGGAATGAAAGAAAAGAAAGAAAAAGGAAAGAAAAGCAGCAAGCAAGCAGGTGAGCATCTAGTAACTCCGTATGTTTTAATACAGAAGAGGCCTAGGATACATTGTTAGGTGATAAAACCAAGACTCAGAGTACTTTCTAAAGCATGCTACCTTTAGTATATGGAAAGGGACAAACTGAATATATAAGAAAATAATACAAATAGTTACCAGAGAGGGCCTAAAGCCGAGGAAGCGGGTAGGTGAGGACAGGGAGAGAATTAGCCTGTTCGATGTATGGCTTTTTACTCATTTTGATATTTGACCCCATCTACTGCCTACCCCAAAATAATAAATAAAAATGAAAATAAAAGCAAGACTTGTTCTCTTCTAGTTCCAGTAAAAACTGGAAAATTACAGCTTGGAGATGGAAGCTGGCTCAGTTTACCAGATGACCTATGATAGCACTGACATTCCAGTGACAAAGGGCCTGGGGAAAACTCCCAGTAGCTGACACGACATTAGTGCTCTGCTGCTATTAGGAACTTTGAAATGAGTTACCAAATAAATGCTTCAGTCAAATCCATTGATTATAGAAAGAAGATGGAGAGAGCATTTAAGGTTTATGATCAGAGAATTATTATTATGGTTATCAGGCGTTTTATATACTTTGTCTCACTTGGTCCTCTCAACAACACTGTGGGGTATTTTTACTATCATCACAATTTCCACTTGATAAATGAGAAGACTAATCTCAGAGAGGCTCAATAACTTGCCCTAGGCCTCAAAGCAAGTTGGAGCGCTGCTGGGATTCACAGAAGGCCTGTTTCAATTATGAAAGAAAAACAATCACCAGATGCAAACCCAATTAATCTACTCAGTTACTTGTTCAAAAATGTTTAGTGAGCATCTATTAAGTGACGGGCACCACTGTATATCCTTGTGACATATCCAGCAGATTAGCTTCCCTTAAATACGGAGTAGATGTCTCTTGGAATTTGTCTCAGGAGTTTTCTGTCTGCTTCCTGTTCTGCAAACACTAGCTACTTGCAGTGGGAGAAGAGATCACTCTCGGTCTCTTCTTCTGCCCACTTTTCACTTTATTGATGGTTGGCTAAGCCCCCAAGAATCAGGAGAGAAAGCGGATCCCAGGTTACTGACTGTAGATGCAGATATTCTAACCTCTGCAAATATGCATTCAATGAATGTCCTATTCTCTGATCAATCAATCCTTGGGGTGGAGGAGCTAGTAAGAAGAGCAAAAAGAGATCAGAGGTGGAAATGCGGTTTCAGGTGGGCAGAGAAATCCCTCTTACCTCTCCCATAGTGCCCATTCACACACTCCTATCTGAGCAACATCTCCTTTGGACTCTAGCAGGAGTATAAAAAGTGAAATCTCCCAGGGATGCCCGGGTGGCTCAGTCGGTTAAGTGTCTGCCTTTGGTTCGGGTCATGGTCTCAGGGTCCTGGGATCAAGCCCCACATTGGGCTCCCTGCTCAGCGGGGAGCCTGCTTCTCCCTCTGCCCTTTCCCACTGCTTGTGCTCTGACAAATAAAATCTTTATTAAAAAAAAAAAAAGTAAAGTCTCCCAAATCTCAGAGAGCTGATATTGTTCTATATTTTTATTAACATTGTAAAGGAAAGATTGCCAGGGAAATGCAAAGATCTGGGTTAAATGTGATGCTGGTAAGTACCAAGGTGAAATGACATTTTTAATGGCTGGGTTGCAAGAATTTGGTTAGAGAAGATTTCCTGCTAGTGTGAAGCCCACTGGACTGGAAGCTGACTTTTCCTGAACAGCTCCGTTGCTCCAAATACTGAGCAATTTGGGGGGGGGGGGGATATCTACCACATTACATTATGTCCATTCACAAAACAATGGACAGTGTTTCACAGTTTGTCAGTGGGAGAATCTGGGACAGTGCCTGCTCTGTTTTCCATGTCGTACAGCTTTTTAAAGTCTGAGGTGTCTGATGTCTAGGACATTTCCATGTCGTACAGCTTTTCAAAGTCTGGGATGTCTGATGTCCTTGGGTATTTGTTCCCAATACTTCCCCTACTCACAGTAGATCCGGTTCCGCCTTATCTTTATTAATAATTTCCCTGATTCTGTTTTCCTTACAAGGTACTGAGCTCAAGGAATTAGGAGCCACAGGGAAGACAGTGGTCAAGGTGGACAATAGTTCAAGCTAGGGGACTTAATAACCGAAAGGCAGTTTTTTGAAAGTCTACCAAGAACCCCCTTGTTGACATGGTTCTGATTGCCAATTTATGTTTATTTTATTTGATGACACTTTAAGGTCTTGCATTTCTCATCAGACTCTAACCAGCAGGACTGGACAATGCCCTTCAGAAGTTTACAGCATGTTAGTATGTGTGGCAGAGACTGGTGCTCACCCACACCTAGGGGCACGTGGATGGGCTACGCGTCCCTGTAATCCTTGCCATTAGGCTGACCATGTGCGATGAGTGCTGGCCAACGGGCTGCAAGTGGGGTGTCCTATCAGGGCTGAATATTTCCTTGCTGGGGTGAGAACGTCCAGCCCTCTTTTCTCCTGCCACAGTGATCGTGGAATCCTGTGTTGAGAGGGACACAAGAACAAAGTACCTGGTACCACTGAGCCACCACATGGAGAACAGCTGCCTGAAAAGTTTTCCAGATCCAAAGCAAACTGTTTATTGTTAAGCCTCTGAGATATTTGTGTTGTTACTACAGCATCATCTAGCTTATCCTAACTGGTACACTGTGTATTTTTAGCTGGCTATCACTTTTGTCAACACTCCAAACAGACTGGAATCACACAGCATAATAGAAATTAAATGTTCAGCCACCATTCCACAGCATTCTTAAGGGATAATCAAAATACCTATTGCCATGATTAACAACTGTTCACGTGAGGTAAGGAGGAAGACACTGATCCCCATTTGAGTTAGTGGCATCTCTATTGATGGAAATAGAAAATACTAATTTTGGCAAATCTGAAGAACACAGAATTTCAGTTTCTTGTGCAGCAATTTAAAATTTTTGTTTTGTTTAGCAATAGGCTCATGAAATAAAACTTAAAAACGAGTTTCAACTTAAATTGTGTTGTGACTTTTGAATTATGACGCCCCCCACCTTTTTTCCCTATCTTTTCATTGTATAGTGCATTACAAAGGTTTTCTACTGAGAAGATACAACTATGGATTAGTTAGGATGTTTCTGCCTACAAATAGCAAAAGCCCCCAACCCAAAACTAGTTGCAACAATAAGGATGCAAATTATCTCACATTATCAAAAGTCTAGAGATTTTGTGGGGTTCAGGATTAGCTCATTCAGCAGCTCGGTTATATTGTCAAGGATTCAGATTATTTTCTAAAGCTGATAGCGAGGCGGTATAGCAGTTCCAGACATCACATCCGCATGGGGCAATGTTCAAAGGGAGAAGATCGATCATCTCATCCTGTGTTTCTCACTTAAAGAGAGGTTAAAAAGAGGATTTCTCACAAACCACTGCTCATCTGCCCGAAGCTGTCACGTGTCCAATCCTGAAACCATTCCTGGTGAGAAGGACAGAATTGTCAGGACTGACTTAGAACCATTAGAGCAGGTGTAAGACGAAGAGCAGCTGGATAGAATGGATGTTGGGGAGTCTATCACAGATGTTAGCTCTATTCCCAATTTTACAGTCAGGGAAACAGACATGCTGGGGCATTTTCTCCCTTTTGGTTCTGCTGAGTTGATTCCTTCCTTTTGTCCCAATTCTCCTAACACTACCACATGTTACTGTATTAAAGGTGCTAAAGATGCTCACGTTTTTATTCATCGATTTTGCAGTAACTTCTCATCTGCCTCTTCCAGCTCATCTCGTTTTTCTCCAGTCCCTGCTTCCTATGCCTCTGCTTGAAGTTTCCTAAAATCCTCTTCTCATTTTGTCACATCTTTATGCAATTATGTTTAAGGTCTCTCTTGTCACTGGCTCTCAGCTCAGATGTCTCTGGGTGTTTTTCCAGAGGTGTTTTTGTTATGCTAATCCCATCCACTACTCCTAGGCAGCCCTCACTCTTTAAATACCTCCCCTCACTGCCTTGCTCACCTAACATGTCAACTCCTGCTTCCATACTTCTGTGTCGTTTCTCCCATCTTGAATGTTCTCCATCTTCTCTGCCCGTCCAAATCCCTTGAACATTTGTCTCAAACTCACCCTCTTCACGAAGGCTTTCTTGGCTAACTCCAGCCTATGCTGGTCTCTCTTCAATGAATTTTTATTTCATGTATAGCCAACACCATACTTGTGATCCTTAGTATGTGTTAAGCTGCTCTTCCCAAATAAATGAGGTAGGTTTTGAGAGCAGAGACCATTGTTACGCTTCATTTCTGTCCAACACCATCTTTACACATTTGGCACAACTTACCGATCTTTCCATCAATCAGCAAGCAATGACGGAGACCCACCCCTCACGGTTCCACTGTGACACTAGCACAGATGAAGTCAAACAACTTGACCCTACTGGAAATTTGAATTTTGTATTTGCGAGTCTCAAGCTCACTTCTGATAGCTTAAAATCTGTGTACCTGTTTGAAGGTCATTCCATTCCAGAATCAATACAGAGGGTTGATAAACATTTGGCTTGGCCTCTTAAACAAGAGCTCCAGTCATGCATGTGTACTTTTGTAGGTACCATCCTTTGTGTATGAAAAAAGATTTGAACCTCAATTCTTTTGGTTTTTAAATGAGGAGACATTCATAGAGACATTGCCTCTTTCCTCCTGTGATCACTGGTATACATTTGCTGGCCAGTCTGAACAATGCGTATGGACAAGCACCACTGAACAGAGAGAAGGAAAGTGTGCCTTGGAGGAATCAGATTGCTCCTCTACCCTGTGCTTTGTGCACCAGACCTGTAAAGCCCTCTGGACACTGGGCTGCTTATGTTGCCTGTGACTGTGTGAGGTGGGAATTAATACATAATTCTGTGACCCAGCTTTATTGCTGAGGTCCATAATGAGTCAGTATAATTAAGCACCATTTGCCTGGTTAGTTAGTTCAGGTGTCTAAATCTGTCACAATAAAGTATGTGATGTTAAACATGTTTGGATTAGAACCTTCTGGAGCCAATGCCAATGCAGACAGCTATATTAATCACATGGGAGGTTATCTTATTTGAGATTTTCTATGCACCTCTGAGTTACAGTGTTTCATCCATCAAGGGCTTGCTGAAGACATCTGTAAACTTTGATTTATTGCACTGTTCCTGGTACAGAATTAAATAGCATTATACTAAAATATATTGGCTTAATTGACAGGTAGAGATTTAATCCTGTTAATTATCTAGCTTGCTTGAAAGCTTCCATTAACCCCTTGCTGAAACGGCAGGATTCAGAAGAGGTATCTCAGTACCTATTTTGGACTCGGGTAAATCCATCATTGTCCTTGCTCTTCACAAAGTTTATTCCTGCCAGCCCCAGTTTGTGAGTGAACATGCATACCCATCAGACAAGTGTGTCATCTTGGGTCATCTCCTCTCTGGTTCTCAACAGCCCATTCCTTTCAGTAAATGACATCAGGAGGTTTGTAGTCAGGGTCTCTCCTGGCTTTGGGTTTTGTAGGTGAGCATTTAAGGAAATAACATGTTTGAAAGTCATTCATTCATTTACTCAACATACTTTTATTGAGCACTTATAGTGTTCAGGAACTTTGCTGGGATGGAAAAAACAAAAATATGTGTTAAGACAGTTCAAACCCTCAAGGAACTTCCATCATTTATAAGTCAAAATGCTCTGCAAATGTAGAAGACACCTACTGGTAATTCTTTATATCTGTGCCATTATAATAATGTGTGCTAATAGGTCCTTGATGCCAGAAAATGTAAGTGCAGTTCAACTTTATCCTTCTAGAACCGGTACTTCCAACAAAGGACACTAAGGTGGAAATTTTCAAACACCGTGGCAAAGGAATCTGGGAGACTCTGAAGGAGGTGGAGTTTTTGGAACTTTCCAACTCATCTTCCCAAAGCAGCTCTGTTCTCTTCCTTCTTGCACACATGGCAGGATCCCATCCATAGAGCCATCTCCTAGACGTCTCTACCCCTCAGGGCAACTAATGTCCTCCCTGTTCCTGGTCACTGTGGTAGATGCAGAAGACACAAAGAAGGCAGACCTCTCTGCCTTCTTACAGCTCACAGTTTGGTGGAGACACAGACAGCAGTAAGAGGACAATGAGGAAAGGCCCCACGGGGGGCTATCAGAGCCTTAATAACATGGACAAATTCAAATGAGTGAAAATTATTATGAAGATTGAAAATACAATGCAGAAACTCTGGGGTCACATTCTGGCTTATTAACCTTGGTTCCTTAATCTGTAAAATGTGAATAATACTAACGTCTATGGGTATTGTGAGGAGTAAATTAGTTTCTACAGAGCTTATTATAGTGGCTGGCATATAAAAACCACTCCCTACAGGTTAGCTATTGGTATCATTACTAAAGTAGTGTTATTTTTTGGTCACATCTTCTATTACCCCAAATAGTAAAAGTTTAAAGAAACTAACCTAAACTCCCAATCAGTTAAGATAAAGTAAAACATTCTTAACCTACTGTTGAATCAAACAGAAGATTAAAACTATGATTACAAAACAAGGGGAAAATTGTATCAGTCACCGATGACATCTAGTGGAAAGCAGCCAAAGCTCCACTAATAGGGAAACTCGTGGATGCAAACAATGTTCTTATTCGGAGGGGAAAAAAAGAGAATAGTAAGAATAAAACAAATCTTAAGAAAATAGAAGGAATAAAATGGCAGCAGTAAAAGCAGGAATCATTTTTTAAAAAGCAGAAAATTATTTTAATTTGGGAGGTAAAACAGCAAAATATGCTCACCACGTCTAAATTTAAGTTTTAAAAAGATGGAGACATACACATACTGCTGGATAATAAGACTGAATACTGTAAAAAATGTTAATTCTTCCCAATTTAATGTATCCATTCATTAAAAACCCAATCAACATTCTGATGGGACTATTTTTTAGAAATCAGAGGTGTAATGATAAGGCTCATGTGGAGAACACGTGAGAACAGCTAAGAACATTTTGAAAACATTCTAATATTAAATTCATTGAAACAATCTAGATTAGACGTTATTTTGAGAGCAGACAGGCATCAATATAAAAAAAAGCCTTAGTCAACCTGGTACTTTATTGAAATACTAAATGCCCTCAGTCTGGAATTCACAACTACTCAGTCCCAGCTCTAGATATTTTTGCCCCTTTGATGCACAGACCTCTAAATCAATTCACAGAGAGGTTGAGAATAAATTGCTCTTGTGTCCCTCAACACAAGCCCAGAAAAAAATAGTGGAACCCTGAAACAAAAATATCTTTGGATCTTATTCAGATGGGATCATGTGTATTTAGTGAATTTAGTGAATTTTGTTATGTGTATTTAGTGAATTTTGTGTAGTGAATTTTGTTATTCATATTTCATAGGCATGCATGAGCCATTATAAATCCTTTTAATTATTTTCAGTCCATAAGTTTTCCTCACTTTCAGGCTGGGAAATTTGGGAAGGTCATGTTCAAGTTTTAACTTTGTTGGTCATGGATAAACACTACCACTTTTTCTAAAGTTATCACTAGAATGATCCTAAATAATAGTTCTATACCTAGGGTCTAGAAATAAAGGAAGTTGCTTCATCTGGCCTATGAATGGAGAGGAGATTTGATGATGGGAGCCTGGCCTGGGGCGATTAAGCTCAGGACACCTGGACCTAGCAATGTCAAACTGGAACAGAATGCACAAGGATTTCCCCCACCCCAATCCTTCCAAACATACAGGTATGATACGAAAAATGGGGAGTCTGGAAATACAGGGGGAGTAGTATAGCGATCAGATGTGTCAGTACTGAATTCAAATACTCGGTACCAGAACCAGGCCATGGGTTAAGACAACATGATCTAGAGTCAAAAAGACCCCGACGTAAGTCCCAGCTCCACCACCTGCTAGACCATTTTCTCAAACGTTCTGACTCCCCAGTTCATCTCTAGTTCAGGGATTACACAGATCTCAACACATAATAGCCAATCTTACTTGGTGTAAAAGACTGCGGCCCTTATAAGTCTAAGCTTCTGATCACAGGCAGTAGAAAGTGGGATGGGGAGTGCATAACCGTGTAGATCAAAGGAGCTCAAAGAGATGAAATATTGAGGATAGGCATTCTGTGGGCATGTGTAAGACAGAGAAATAAGAATCAAAAATATCAGGGGCCCCTGGGTGGCTCAGTCGATTAAGTGTCAGACTCTGGATTTCTGCTCAGGTCATGATCTCAGGGTTGTAAGGTTGAGCCAGCATTGGGCTCTGTGCTGGGCGTGGAGCCTACTTACGATCCTCTCCCTCTGCCTCTCCCCATCCCCCGGCGCACATTCTTTCTCTCAAGAAAAAAGAAGAGGGGCGCCTGGGTGGCTCAGTCGTTAAGCGGCTGCCTTCAGCTCAGGTCATGATCCCGGAGTCCTGGGATCGAGTCCCACATCGGCCTCCCTGCTCTGTGGGAAGCCTGCTTCTCCCTCTTCCACTCCCCCTGCTTGTGTTCCTGCTCTTGCTGTCTGTCAAATAAATATATAAAATATTTAAAAAAAGAAAAAAGATTAAAAAAATAGTAAAAATTAAATGATGTACAGTATGAGGGAAAACTACAGATATTGGGAGCTGGTTAAAAATACCAAGGAACCCGCATAACAGAAAACCCACAGAGGTTTGATGGAAATACTTGAAATTCAGTTTTAGGAGAAAGAAAGTATACTGATGCCCAAACATCCAGCCTCTGAGAAGCCTACCAGAACCCCATTCCTGTGTGCCAGGGAGGAAGCAGCAGTTGTGGGGAGGAGGAAGATGGCATGCTGCCCCTGGGTGACCTCTGTCTGGAGGCAGTGCTGCACAGGGGAATTGCTTAAATGGCCCCGAACACCAGGAGAGAGCCAGGCAGAGACAAAGGGTCTCCATGGAAGCTGCTGGTACCTATGAACTCAAGTACAAGAATTATAACCATGAGCGCGACCTTCTTGTCCTCTTTATGCTTCTTCCCACGCAGGTCATTGGACGAAACAAATTAGTATTGACACCAACTAAAGCTGACAATAGTGCTGACCTGGCAACTCCCTTCCGGTGTATTTCTTGTCTTCCCCGATTTGTGGCTCATCTATTTACATTTTAAAGAGCTGAAAAGGATATTGATGACAACACAAGCAGTGTGGAGCAGATGGAAGAAAAGGGTTCCAGCTCAACTCTGGAAAACGATTAGAGGATTCAGCAGGCTGTAAAGCCACTGGCTTGATGTGGATTTACGGGAACAGGCGGTCTAGCCTAACAGAACTAGCTTCAGCCTCGCTTATCCGCAGGCACCAAGATCTTAGCTCACAGGTATCAACTGAGTCGCCTGGGAGATCTGGGCAAAATGAAGGGGTGAGGGCATGGTTATGGAAATTCGAAGACTCTAATGTTAATTTGAGATGGGAGCATCTCTGCCCTTTCCTGAATCGCCAAGAACCACTGTCTCCATGCTCGTGGAAGGAGGGAGGGAGACGGGAGAACAGTGAAGAGAGGGTCAGCCAAGCTCGCTTTCCTCCACACTTTGAAATTATTCTTAAATAACCTTGAGCAAGACAAGTCACACTGCTATGTGCCATGGAAGACAAATTCACAAAGCACATGTCTTGTTTCATGGATTATTTCCCATTTGTTACAGAAATCTGACAGAGAGGCCCCTGATAGGTCACCCCCGCTGAGAACCCAGGTCAGTTAATCTTTTTAGTGCTCACGTTCCTCCTGGAGCATCCAAAACACCCTGGAGGGGAGGGGGTCTCATGTGAATTCTGTGCATTAGTTATCCTGGGCTACACAGTGGCACTTACAGTTTTCCTTTTCCCGTTAATTGGATGACACCAGATTAGGCCAACTCCAAAAGCAACACCTGGGCATGGATTCTCCCCCTCGGTCACCACTCAGCTGCCACAAGCTGGTATCTGTTGTGAAGGCCTAGATAGCTAAACAAGAGAGTTGTCTTGGAGCACTTCTGAAGCCCCTGGCACTTTCTCCCACCAGGGCAGAGCTGTGGGATCCAATATGGCAGTGTCTTGTATTCTCAGAGTCCTGCGGAGATGATGATGAAAAAGCTGAGATTTGATTTGCTCTTTTATGGCTGAACTTAGCCATGAGCACCTGGGGTCCAGGCCAGGCGATGGTCTGTGTGACAGATGCCTACTGCCCTCAGCTACAGTTCCCAGGTACAGTGAGATAGGGAAAATGTCATCCACTTACTAGCTAGTACAAGAATTTATCTTGGGAAGAGACTTGCCTTTTTGAGAAAAATGCCTTGATAAGCTCACTTGTGTAGTCAATTCCTCGGAAGCATAGCTATTCTCTGGTGCCACGGTTTCAGGGCAAAAGCCAAAGTTATTCTGCATAGGAAAACGATTTATGTTTGTATTTTGTCTTGGAGAAGGGAAAGAGGAAAATAAAACAGAGGAAGAATAAGGTGGGTGGTAGAGACCATGTGTTGCCCAGTGGGACTCATCTTAACCAATATTATTAAAAACCGTCAAATACTTGGTTCGATTGGATTTCCTATGGAAACCGGTGACTAGGGTTGATGGTGTAAATGCCCACTCTGGGTGAAACAGAGTTCACAGACACAGATAAAAGAAAAGGAGACAGACCAGTTGCCATCTGTACAGCGAGGCCACGTTTCTTGTCTTTGAAATTGAACCTGTGCAGCCTACCTGGTCCTTGATTATGCCAATGGGGCCCAAGCAGCTGTGCCCCATCAGGGCTGAACGTGAGCTCAGAGAGGTCTGTAGCCCAGGGTAGATGCAACTTAGAAACTACTGGAAATGGACCCCAGCGACCACCTCCTCTGACCATCTTTGAAGTACCATTTCCTTCCCTCTTCAAGGAGGGTCCTCAGCACCTTAACAGCTGCCAGTAACCACATCTCAGCAGTTTCTAGAAGGACCCCTGCGTCTGTTCCAGGGTTCTCTTCCATTCCATTCCATGCCACACCACTCATCCCAAACACATTCACCGAGCACCGACTGTGCCCGACGCTTCGCCAGGCTCTGGGCACACAGAGACAATCAACACGCCATCTACAGGAATAGAACGTTTCTTTCTCTGCCCCCCTGGTGGGCTGGGCTCCAGGGGACAGACCCCTTATTTCTCCTTGCCTTCTGAGCACACTGCTGGGAGGCACAGTTTTGTTTTCAAGATCAGTCCTTCAGAGAGATTAGTCTCAAGTCTAGCATTTCTCTTACATTTTCATATTTTCTTATATGCTGTTGCTCCCTGTATGTTTACTATTGCTGCTGAAACAAATTACTACTAACTTAGTGGCTTACAGCAAGATAAATTTATTCTCTTACAGTTCTGTGGGTCAGGAGTTGAACATGAGCCAGCAGGGCTGTGTTCCTTCTGGAGGCTCTAGGGGAGAATCCATTTGTCTGCCTTTTCCAGCTTCTAGAGGCTGCCAATATTTTTTGGCTTGTTTCTGCAAGACTCCAACCTGCCGCTTCCATCATCACATGACCCTTGTTCCACGTCTGACCCGCCTGCCTCCCTCTTATAAGGACCCTTGTGATTCTATTGGACCCACCTGGCTGAGTCAGGCTACTTGGGGAGAGTCCCCACCTCAAGAGGCTTAATTTAATCACACCTGCAAAATCCTTTCTATCATGTAAGGCAACAAACTCACAGGTTCTGGGGATGAGGATGTGGGCACCTTTAGGGGGTTATTATTCAGCTCACTATCGTTCCCAAGATACAAAAATGTGCACTTGTTACTCTACCCCTTCTGGAGCTGTGTTTAGCTTCACGATATCAGTCTGTGATGGTCTGTGGCTGGAAGCCCAGTCTCCACAAGGCATGGGGGGTTATCTTGGACATGAGGTGCGACTGAAAACTAAAAATCCTAAAACCTGCTCTTCTTAAGATGAATTCATTCATTTGTTTAGCAAACATTTAAAAGACCGTAGGGCTGATGAACTAGGATAAAAATGTAAAGGCATGTCCAACACCCTACGTGAGTAGGGAACTGCAAATTAAAACAACAAGAGGGGCGCCTGGGTGGCTCAGTTGTTAAGCATCTGCCTTCGGCTCAGGTCGTGATCCCGGGGTCCTGGGATCGAGCCTGGCACCGGGCTCCCTGCTCAGCGGGAAGCCTGCTTCCCCCTCTCCCACTCCCCCTGCTTGTGTTCCCTCTCTCGCTATCTCTCTCTCTCTCTCTGTCAAATAAATAAAATCAAATCTAAAAAATAAAGATAAAAAATAAAACAAGATTCCTCACATATCTATTAGAATGCTAAAATCCCAAACGCTGACAACACCAAATGCTGGTGAGGATGGGGAGCAACAGGAAGTCTCACTCATTGCTGGTGGGAATGCAAAATGGTAACAGCAACTTTAGAGAGAGTTTGGCAGTTTTTTGCAAAGCTAATAATATTCTTACCACATGATCCATTAATCGTGCTTCTTGGCATTTACCCATATGAGCTGGAAGCTTATGTCCACATAAAAATCTGCCCAGGAATGTTTATAGCAGCTTTGTTAATAATTGCCAAAAATTGGAAGCAATCATAACATCCTTCCACAGGTGAATGGGTAAACAAACTGTGATACCTTCATACAGTGGAATATTATTCGGTGATAAAAAAGAAATGAGCAATTAAACTACAAAAGACATGAGGAGAGGAAGTGGAATGTGTATTGCCAAATGAAAGAAGCCGGTCCAAAAAGGCTAACTATTGTAGGATTCCAACTATAGGACATTCTGAAAAAGGCAAAACTATGGAGTCAGTAAAAAGATTCGTGGTTGCCAGGGGGTTGCTGGGAAAAAGAGAAGAATGAGTGGAGCCCAAGGTTTTTAGGGCAGTGAAACTATTCTGTATGATACTGTATGGGTAGATACATGACATGATGCATTTGTCAAAATCCAAAGAACTGCATAACACGAAGAGTGAACCCTAATGTAAACTGTGGACTTTAGTTAATAATAATGTATCAGTACTGGTTCATCAATTGCAACTGATGTACCATATTAGCGCAAGATGTTAGTAATAGGGAAACTGGGTGGGGAGGGGCGTATGAAAACTCTCTGTACTTTCTGCTCAAATTTTCTGTATACCTAAAACTTCTCTAGATTAAAGTCTATTTATTTAAAAATGCATAGTATGTTGGATAGTGATATGTACTGTGAAGAATAATAAAGCAATACACAGGTATAGAAGTAAGTAAGAGTGCAAACTATTTTACTTTTTAGGTGGTTAGGGATGACCTCAGTGATGAGGTGATGTTTGGAAAGTCTTAAAAGAAGTGACAGAGCAAATCATTTAGACTTCTAGTGGGGGAAATAAAACTTTTCAGGTCAAGGGAAGCAAGTGCAAAGGCCCTGTAGCTGACATATGCTTAGTGTGTTTGATGGCAGTGGGGCTGGAGAGGAGTTTGAAGAGACAGTAGAGATGGGGTGGGGGAAAGGACATGTCACAGAGCACCTTACTGGTCACCATGGAGAATTGGGATTTTACCCTGAGTGAGATGAGGAGCCCTGAGGAAATTGTGAGCAGAGGAGTGTCACAGCCTGATTTATTTTTAAGAAACTTCTTCTCATGTTTGGGAGAAGAATAGACTGTAGTGGGAGGAAGAATGGAACCAGAAGACCTAATTTAAGTTGGCGGGAAGAAGTGTCGGAGCTAGACCCAGAAACAGGATCCTGTCCTCATTTGAGCTTCTGCTCCATTTAAAAGAAGGGATTGGCTTCCAGGGCAGCTGGGAGAAAGGAAACATGGGGAAGAATTTAATTCTCATGAGAGTTTTTGGAAGCCTAGTATTTTGGTGCAACTTCTCTGACTGTCCCTCAAAGTTTCCAGGCTAGGGTTTCCTCGTTGGTAATTGTCATGATTTCTACAGACAGAATGAGCCTTAGCTATTGGTTTCCAAGAAAATGTGAATTCTGTGCTCCTATAATGATTTGGGCAGATGCTGTGGTGTCTTGAGGACCTGATACATTGCAAGTTCTACCCGAAGTTCCTTTATATTCATTAACTATCTTAATCCTCATAACTGTCCCATTAATGGGCCTTACCGTAGTTCCTATTGACAAATGAGAAACTGCAAACCCAGAGAGGTCAAATATCATCCCGAAGTCGTCCAGTAATAAATAGCAACCTGGTCTACCTGATCCTTCCCCAGATATGTGAAGACAAATGAATAAGTACTGAACATCCCCACGGACGTGCTTCCACACAACCTTGCGGTTTAATTCCAGAGACAAAATATGAAAGACCAACATTTCCATGTAAAACCTTTTTCCTTCGCTTGGCTGTTTGATGCCCTCTGTCTGAGTGAGTTTGGGGGGGAACGGTGGAGTGAGTGAAGGAAGGAAAAGTTTAGAGAGCGGGGTGGTGGAATGTGTCAGAAGAGGCAGATTTGGGCAGATTTCTCTACTCCTCACCTACCATTCCCAAGCAGTTCCCATAGTAGGGAGACGAGTGACTAACAAAGACAAAGGAAAGCCACTTTACTCTTGGAAGCTGTGAGGATTGTGTGGGGCCCTCTGGTTGCTGTCTCCTCTTTTGGGAGGGCAGCGAGGCCCGCATCGGGGTCAGGCTGGCCTGGATGCCCAGATCTCGGCTGTGGTCCCCAGGAGGCCTGCCTCCCAGAGACTCTCAGCTTTGTCCCAGGCTACATCTCCTCACTGTTGAGTAGAAAATCCTCCCCTGGCTGCATAAGCTAGGTGGATTTGCTTGGGGAGGGTCCCGCATCGCCAGGTGCCATGGCCTCTAATGGAGGTTTGGGTAACGGAGGATGTCAAAGAGGTCCCAGCTGACTGATGACTCCAGGGTGGGTAATCTTCACGTCCACAGGCCATTAACCAGCTGAGTTATAAACTCCGAAAGCAGAAACGCTGGCTGACTACAGACTGTATGTTCGTGACCGAGAGGGTAGTTGGCAGGGAGATGGTGTTTACTTTATCCCTGCCCCCTGAATCCTGAAGGCCATTTTAATTAGCTTTCAAACGGCTTTTGTACTTTTTGGTCTTTGAGTTTGTCCTTATTGGCTACACACAGCCACCCATACATAATCCTATTTTAATGGAATCAGGGGAAACATCAGAATGGCTATATCGTATTGTATCAATGCCTCATTAAAACGGGCATCTCTTGCTGTAACAGGGGAGAAGGGCTGCTTTGTAGTTTATCAGTGTTTTTAATTATTCAAAGCAAAATTTCCACACACAGTTGCGTTGGTGAATAGAGGTCAACTTTTTCTTTCTCTTTTTCTAATATATATAAACAAGAAAGGTTGTTTTCCTGCTTCCAAAGTAAGCTGCCAAGGAAGGAAAGGCTGTAGTGGCTTTGAACATAACATTAGATTCCTGGTAAAATTGGATGTGTTTTTTAAAACATACTGCTAATATTTGGAGTGCAGTTGTAAGTATTTATGGGGGCAGGGGTGGGGAGCCACACTAGGGGGCTCGGGGAGGAAATGAAAGGATATCCAATTAGCTCTGGGTGGAAATTTACCGTGCAGTGCTGCACAAAGGGCCGAGCCGGTGAAGCAACCACACCTAAAAGAAAAGTGACGATGGTAATTTAAATAACCTAAGTATGTCGCACATGCCAGTGACGTGGGTCCACACAGATCACTGGGGCAGATGGGGGAACCACCGGCCTTGACTGAGCTGGCTTCAGAGGCTGTGGATTAGTGGTTGCCAGAGGGGGTGAGGCTCAGAGGGCAGCAAAGAGGATGCGGGTGTTGTGGAAGGAAGGAGATGGAATGATACTATGGGAAAGGGGAGACGTTGGCTTCCCCCGCCCCCCGCTAAGATGCCATCAAAGGTCAAGCGGCAGCCTTGAGGGACCTGAGTGATTCCAGCCCCCAGCTGGGGAAGCCTTTGTAAGGGAAGACGATGAAGGATGTGGAGGAGGCATGCGTTAGCTGAGTCTCCCAGAGAGCGGGAGAGCTTACAAAATGACAGTCTGGGGACTTGGGAAAAGTGATACTGATGAGCACTTGAAGTTTTCCTAATAGAGTTCTTAGTGAGATGTTTAATCCACATACCTAGCATGGAGTCTCTGTTAAATTGCTTTCTCTGGCATCTGTATCACTTGGAGTCCCAGAAAGAAACAGATGGAGCGCTCACACTGGGGAACACAGGGAAGCTTAATAGAGAGACTGCAAAGGCGTGGGCAGCGTGAGGAAACCATAAGAGACAGCGCTCAGGGCTGGGAACCATGTGGGGAGAGCATCGTCACCCCACCATCTGGAGGGGACTGAAGGAAGCAGTACTGAACCTGGGCAGTGGGGAGAGGATCACTGTGGTAGAGATGTACAGCAGCTACCAGGAGAGAGCCATGGGAATAAATACCCCCACCCCCCTCCTCTCTCTTCACCCTCCAATCACCTGCTGCTGAGACCCATTGGTTTATCCCAATTTGAAGCCAGACATGACTATGTGGCTGGCAAGTCCAAAATTAAGGCAATTGGCAGGCTGAAAATTTGAGTAAGAGTTGATGTTACCGTCTTGAGTCCAAAAGCAGAAAACTCAGGCAGAGTTTCCATGCTACAATCTGGAGGCAGAATGTTTTTCTTTTCAGGAAACATCAATTTTTGCTCTGAAGATCTTCAACTGTTTGGACGGGGCTCACCCAGACTATGGAGGGTGATCTGCTCTATTAAAAGTCAATTGACAGTGAATGTTAATCACATCTAAAAATTATGTTTACAGCAACATGTAGACAGGTGTTGGCCCAAATATCTGGACACCATAGTCTTGTCCAGCTCACACTTAAAATTAACCATCACTGAACTCCTTGTGGTGTAACAAGATGAAAGCAGAGTTAGGCTGAAGTTCAATCAGGAAACTTACAGTTAAAAAATTATTCTCACAAATGTTGACTTCTCTAATCCTCAAAACCATACGGTGAAACAGGCATTATCATCCATAATTTTTGTTGTTGTTATTTACTGTTTTACCCAAACTTTATTTTTTATTTTTATTTTTTAATTTTTTTTCTTTAAAGTCAATTAACATTATTATTGTATTATTAGTTTCAGAGGTAGAGTTCAGTGATTCATCAGTCTTATATAATACCCAGTACTCATTACACCATGTGCCCTCCTTAATGTCCATCACCCAGTGACCCCATCCCCCCAACCCCTCCAGCAATCCTCAGGTTGTTTCCTATGATTAAGAGTCTCTTATGGTTTGTCTCCCTCTCTGGTTTTATCTTGTTCTATTTTTCCCTCCCTTCCCCTATGATCCTGTTTTGTTTCTTAATGCCACATGAGTGAGATCATATGATAATTCTTTCTCTGATTCACTTATTTCACCTAGCATAATACCCTCTAGTTCCATCCGTGTCGTGGCAAATGGCAAGATTTCATTTTTTTTGATGGCTGAGTAGTATTCCACTGTGTATATATACCACATCTTCTTTATCCATTCACCTGTCGATGGACATCTGGGCTCTTTCCATAGTTTAGCTATTGTGGACATTGCTGCTATAAGCATTGGGGTGCAGGTGCCCCCTTGGATCACTGCATTTGTATCTTTGGGGTAAATACCCAGTAGTGCAATTGCTGGGTCGTAGGGTAGCTCTATTTCCAACTGTTTGAGGAACCGCCATACTGTTTTCCAGAGCGGCTGCACCAGCTTGCATTCCCACCAACAGCGTAAAAGGATTCTCCTTTCTCCGCATCCCCGCCAATGTCTGTTGTTTCCTGACTTGTTCATTTTGGCCATTCTGAGCAGTGTGATTTTTGATTTGTATTTCCCTGATGCCAGATGATGTGGGGCATTTTTTCATGTGTCTGTTGGCCATTTGCATGTGTTCTTTGGAGAAATGTCTGTTATTCTTCTGCCCATTTTTGATTGGATTATTCTCTGGGGATTGAATTTGATAAGTTCTTTATAAATTTGGGATACTAGCCCTTTATCTGATATGTCATTTGCAAATACCTTCTCCCATTCTGTTGGTTTTGTCGACTGTTTCCTTTGCTGTGCAAAAGCTTTTTATCTTGATGAAGTCCCAATAGTTCATTTTTGCCTTTGTTTCCCTTATCATCCATAATTTACAGAAGTTGCAACTGAGGCTCAGAGAAGTTACTGCCAAAGGGCAGCTGGAAAATTGTAGAGGCAAGACTCAAACTCAGATTCCATGATTTCAATCCTAGACAGTTTCTAAGTGAGTAGTAGAGTATTTTAAAGTCCTATTATGAAATCATATATGAGGAGTTTACTTAAAAAGTATAAAATGGGGGAACGAGTGAGAGTATGGACGAGACACGATTTGTCATGTACTGATAATTGTTGGGGCTGGGTGACAGGTAAATGGAAGCTCACTGTACTCTTCTCTACCCTTTTGAGTATGTTTGAGGATTTTCACAATGAAATCTCACACCTTTGTGAGTACTTCGCTGTCTGAAAAAGTAGAGCTATCCACTCAACTCTTATCATTTGTAGCTGTATGAATTCAAGCCCTTTGGATCTAACTCTGCTTTTCCCTATTTTGGTTTTGAAGGGCAAAGTTATGAGGGAGGTTACAGCAGGTGTCTTCGCTGTCAGGTTACACTGAGTATCTTCTGATGACACTGACCCTTTCGTCATGTGGGCTGACATGCAGGTCACGCCATGGGATAATGGTCACAGCACAGACTCTGCAGCCAGATTGTCTGAGTTCGATCCCTGCCTCTGCCACTTACCAGCTGTACACCCTTGGCAGACCACTTAACCTCTCTGTCCCAGCTTCGCCATCCCCAAAATAGGACAGTGACAGTACCTTCCTTCTAGATTTATTATGAGGACTGAATGAGTTTACATCGCTAAAAGACTTAGACTCTATCTGCACACAGTTGGTGTCATGTAAATGTATGTTGAATAAAATCTATAAAATTCTCTTTTCATGAAAGAATCAACTTTTAGCTGCATGGGGTTTTCTGCTTGCTTTGTCTTCCAGTGCTGGAAGAGAAAGCAATAGGTAAATTACTGAATCTTTTAATAATTTTTGAGGCCCTGTTTCATATCTATCATGATGATGATCCTAAAAATGAGAGTCTTTGACAACAGAACACAGTTTAGTTGGGGAAGGCAGACCATTAATTAAATCAATAGTTCTTGACATTCACTAAGACATAAACCTTTAGAGAATTGCAAGAAGGTTATGAATCATCTCCACAAAATGCTTATACACATAAGCTATTGAGTATAATTTAACCCTATACACCAGGTTAGGAACCCCTAAAATAAATAATTATAAATAGTATGATTAATACTATATAGAGATATGTTCCCTTTTTACCTCCCTGGTCCAATTTCTCAACATGGTCCTCCCTTACTCTCCAGTTCTACTATATTGACATTCTTTAATGAAACAGTTTCCAAAATCTTGGGTTGTATACCACAATTAGAACACAACAGATAAATAAGCAAAAACCTTCCAGGTTCCTACACACACACACACACACACACACACACACACACACTCCAAGATATGTATATTTATTTATAAATTGTATACGTATATTATCACCATTAACTAATATATCAAGACGAGGAGAACTATAAATAGGGAAAGATTTGACACTGACAACAGAGGAGGCAAATACATATTTCAAAAAGCCTTGGTGAAAATTTTGTATTCTTTTGACAGACTTCTTGTCAGATCTGATTAAATACTTGTTTTTATCTCATAACGTGGCTGACAAAGAACTTGTATAAGGCAGTGTCAGTTCAGAAGTAAATTCCTTTTAAAAAAAAATTTAATTGCTGTATAGGGGCACCTGTGTGGTACTGTCGGTTAAGTATCAGACTCCTGGTTTCAACTCAGGTTGTGATCTCAGGGTCGTGGGATTGAGCCCTACATCAGGCTCTGCGCTCAGTGCAGAGTCTGCTTGAGATTCTCTCTCCCTCTCCCCTGCCCCTCCCCCTTGTCCTCTCTCTTTATCTCTCTCTCTCAGATAAATAAGTAAATCTTCAAAAAAATTTTTAATTGAGGTATAATCAACAGATAACATATTAGTTTCAGGTGTACAACATAATGATCCGATATTTGTATTTCTAGTTACCATTTGTCATGATACAAACTTAGCTTTCAGGACTTACTCTCTTGGTAAGTTCCAAGTATCCTCAAGAATATTATTGACTGTAGTCACCATGCTGTACATTACATCCCCATGACTTATTTTATAACTGGCAGTTTGTGCCTCTTGACCTTCTTCATCGGTTTTATCCACTTTCCAACATGCCTCCCCTCTGGGCAACCACCATTCTGTTCTTTGTATCTATGATTTGGTTTTGTTTTATTTTGTTTGTTCACTTGTTTTGTATTTTAGATTCCACATGTAAGTGAAATCATATGATATCTGTCTTTGACTTATTTCACTTAGCAGAATTCCTTTAAGATCCATCCACGTTGTCACAAATGGCAAGATTTCATTCTTTTTTATGGCTGAGTAGTATTTCATTATATAGAAACACCACATCTTCTTTATCCATTCATCCACTGATGGACACTTAGGTTGTTTCCATATTTTGGCTATCGTAAGTAATGCGATGGTGAATATAGGGGTATATATATCTTTATAAATTATATTTTTGTTTTCTTTGGATAAATACCCAGAAAAGGAATTGCTGGGTTATATGGTCTTCTATTTTTTTATAATGTTCTATTTTTAATATTTTGAGGAACCTTCATACTGTTTTCCAAGTGGTTGCTGCAACTTAACATTCCCACTAACGATGTACAAGGGTCCCCTTTTTTCCACATCTTCATTGCTATTTCTTAGGGATTTTTTTGATAATAGCCATTCTAAACGGTGACATTTCATTGTGGTTTTAATTTGCAATTCTCTGATGATGAGTAATTTTGAGCATCACATCTTTTCATATGCCTTTTGGCTGTCTGTATGTCTTCTTTGGAAAAATATCTATTCAGATCCCCTGCCCATTTTTTTAATTGGATTGTTTGTTTTTTGCTATTATGTTTTATGAGTTGTTGTATATTTTAGATATTGAATATATCATCAACATATCATTATTGTCTCCCATCCAGTAAGTTGTCTTTTCATTTTGTTGATGGTTTCCTTTGCCATGCAGAAGCTTTTTAGTTTGACATGGTCCCACTTGTTTATTTTTGCTTTTGAAGTCAGATCCAAAAAATCATTGCCAAGATCAATGTCAAACAGCTTACTATTCATGTTTTCTTCTAGGAGATTTATGCCTTTAGGTCTTACATTCAAGTCTTTAATCTATTTTGAGTTAATTTTTGTGTATGGTATAAGAAATTTAGTGGTCAGAAGAAAATTCCTGCTCACTTCTACTTATATACCTTCAATCTGTGCCTTCTTTGCAGAAACCTCTTTAAACCACACTTTATATTGTGTAGGTTTAGACTAAGCAATAAATCCATGAGTTCATGTAAGAGACACATTATGAGCTGCACATTAGGGCACGGCCATTCCGCTTCCAGAATACACCATGTACCTCCCATGGCGTGTGACCCTCTGACTCTAAGGGAGTTGCTGGTTTCAGCCTGTTTATTAGATAATAATAGAGCTTAATTTCTTATTCTGTTAAAAATTCAGCATAAGTAGGTGACCATTCTTTCTTCCTGCTTCATCATGGATTATTTATGGCACCCCTTTGGGAATAAGCACCCTACTTTGAAAACCTGTGCTCGCAAACATCAGGCCATCTAGCTACAGTCTTCCCAAAGCTGTGTTTGTGGCCTGCAACACTTTTGCTGCCCATTTACTCAGGGCCTAAATTCTACATGCCCTTCTACAGGTCTCCAATTTATCATGTCTTCTGGGCACCTTTGTCTAACCCCCACTTATATCAGGTTGCATACTTCTATTTATTTCCCTAACACTTCTTCATACTACAAATACCTATTGAGTTTCTATTATTCTAGGTTTATCCAGGTGAGCAAAATGGACATGGCCTTGCATTTATGAAGCTTACAGTCTAGAGGACGTAGTAGTCATTAATTGGCTAATGATAATAAATATGAAATTATAATTGTGTTAAATGCTTTGAGAGAGAAGTACAAAATGTGAAAAAAGCATAAAGGAGGGGGATTTGATTTAGCCTGGGGAACTAATTGAGTTTAAATCTGAAGGAGTACTAGACAAAGGGGAGAGAGAGTTCTGCGGAGGGGAGTGGGCGAACAGCATATGCAAAGGCCCTGTGGCAGAAGGGAGCACTTATTTTAATACTTACTACATATTTCACAGTTCCTTGTAAAATTATCCGTGTCCCTCCTTAGATGCTAAGCTCTGTGAGAATGGAGACTATGTCTGTCTTGTTCACTATTGTATCACCTTTGCATAACACAACAACCCGCCACTTAGTAGCTGCTCAAGAAATATTTGTGGAATGAATAAGTGCGCACATAGGAAAAGCAATACATCCAGACTGAGGATTCAGAAAAAATTTTCTCAGAGGAGACAGCACTTGGGTTGAGATATAAAGGACAAGCAGGATTTCACTACAGGAAGAAGCTGGAGGAAGTGAGGGAAAGAGCGGGAGATAACAGGAGCATTAGCAAATAGCTATCACGCACCTGCAGAGACCCCCATCTGGCAGTGGCTCTAGCTTGGGGCAGGCAGGACAAAGGGTGGCCCAAAGGATGAGGCTGGAGGGGAAAGCAGGAGGGGACGGGAGGAGCCCTCCACCTGGCCCCGGGGCCTTTGAAGGATTTGGCCCGTTGGGAGGTGTTGTAATACAGGTGCAGCATGAGGGCCTAAGCTAAGGCAGGTGCAGTGGGGCTGAAGAGAAGTCAAACTTCCATGCGGGTGGGGAGTGGTGCCATAACTAAGAGTGGGGCACGGGGAGAGCAGCTGGGTGTGATGGGAGTGGGCGTGACAGCTGCAGAAGCAGTAAGGCTAAACTGGAGATTCTTGCGCAGTATTGCCCAGGAGTAAACTGTAGTGGTTAAGATTCCTGGGGCTGAAGTCACCTGGGCTCTCTGACTTAGGGTCAGGGAATCCTGGTCAGAGTACGTATAGGATACAACAATGGCTAAGACACTATCCCCGTCCTGGGTGGGTTCCGGTCTGCTAGGGAGTGTGCTTCCCACATAATATTACACACACGGCAAGAAGTCCTAGGTAAGAGGAACAAGCTGGGAATTCAGAAGGGAGAGAGTGGGAGGTCACTTCTTGAGGGGCGAGAGGTGGTAGGAACCTGCTCAGAAACCACTACACTGGGTAAACGTCACACGTCATCCATATTTTATGGTGGTGGCAGCAGGAAAATGTGGGTGTCTTCGTTGGCATTAACCTCCAAAAGCCAGTCCTTTGAAACCCAGATTGCATGGTGACTTTTAAAAATAGCCGTTAGTGTGGAGCCTTTTGGAAAGTCTAAATAAATTACATTCGTTGGTTTCCCCTTGTCCACACATTAATCTTCTCAAAGGCTGCAGTGCATTAATCAGGTCTACCTTCTCCTTCTGGAATTGCCTTTCCCGGGGAAATTCTGCGCATCTGAGAGTGCCCCATCGATTCTGCACGCCTGCCTGGGTGCTGCTGGAAGTGAGCTCTGCTCCTGGTTCTCAGAAGCCCCCGCAGAGTCTTCCCCTTGCTCAGGGGCACACCGGTACTTTCTGCCCCCAGACGTCAGGGGTCTCTGTGCTGACACAGGACACACGGGCTGAGAGTTGCACAATGTCACCGCCCTTCCCCAACCCCTCAGAAAATCCTGGGGGAGCCCCATCCTTACCCAGGGATTTATCTTGTTAAACAACTAAGTAATTTGTGGCTATTTGGTTAACTACCTCCAAACGACCTGCTTCTATAAATAATCTAGAAGTGGCCCAGCCAAAGCACCCGAGTCCTTGGGCTTCCACGTTTTTCTCCCTCTGCTGAGCCCTTGGCCATCACCTTAGGAAGCGTGCCCTTGACTTTCAGGAGTTTGGGTAAAGTCAAGGAGCCTTCTATTAGAAGCTGTGGGGAAAAAGAAGAAGGGGGAGGAGGAGGAAGGGAAGGGGAGGAAGGAGAAGGAGAAGAAGCAGAAGCAGCAACTTTGGAGCTCCTCGCAGGGCTTTTGAATTATTTGTGTCCCTGTTGATTCCATCTTGCCCAGAATCTGCCACGCTTCGTGGGCTTCCCAGATTTAGTTGATTGGCCTTCTCCATGTCTACAATAGCACCGTGCACACACCCTCAGCCTCCCCTAATGTGTTTGGCCATCTGGCCTGTCAGCGTGTCTTGTGCACCGGCTGGTCTGCAAGAGTGCAATTTCAGGCACATACAGACCAGGACTGGGTCAAGGACCGGCGTGCAGCTATACGGCGGGACAGGGCTAAACCTACAAGGAGTAGCGCGGGAGCGTAGTCGCTTTGCAAAGAAGCTTGAGAGCTCTGGCTGGAGATGGGAGTGTGTTTCCATGGCCTGTCCATAGCTCCTTAGCTGGCCATGAGTCCAGGAGGTTCCTTTTTATCGTATTTTATTTTTTTTTAAAGATTTTACTTATTTCTTTGACAGAGAGAGATAGTGAGAGCGGGAACACAAGCAGGGGGAGTGGGAGAGGGAGAAGCGGGCTTCCCGTGGAGCCGGGAGCCCGATGCAGGGCTCGATCCCAGGACCCTGGGATCATGACCTGAGCCGAAGGTAGAGGCTTAACGACTGAGCCACACAGGCGCCCCAGGATCCTCTTTATTTTAAAGGGCCACCTGGAACAGTTTAGATCCACAGGCTCCTAGATCATCAACAATCTGAAAAACTGAAACCCATAAGGCTGGTCCTCCTTGTTGAGGCAAAAGCCTCATCTACAGCATTTGAGATGGTCATGTCTTGGAACTGAATTAGGAGCCAACCAAGGTGTCCACATCCAGCCTCAGAGAGAACAAGCTGGCTATGGTTCTAAGTCAGAAGTCCTAGGGGGTGCCTCCTTCTCATTCTCTGCCCCCTCTTTGTTGTATGAAACTTGGCTCTGTGTCTGACAGTCATGGCCAGGCTTCCTCTACCCATTAGCCAGTCTTTAAAACAATCTAAAAAATAGCATCTCTAGACCTCCAAAGCAACTCTGACCCTTAGCACTGGAGAGAAACTTTTTGGAATGTTTGAATTTAGACCATTCTTATTTAGCATTGATAAGGGGAGAGCTCTGAATCTGGGGGAGTGTATGAATAATTCCCTGAGTTTACCAACAGGCAAGGTGTGTTGGAAATGTTGGACTGAATGAGGTTTGAAGTCCCTTCCAGTCATGAATGCCGTATTTTCACAGGTGGTCTGACAAGTGAAAGGCATAGTGGAAAGGCCACCAATCTTGACCTGAGAATAGTTCGGATTCTAGCAAACCCAAGTTTCAGGAAGAAGGATCTGTCTGGAACAAGAAGGGACCAGGGGAGACTCTCATCGGGTAGAAGGCAACACCCATCTCTAGGAATTTGGGTTCAAAATAAGACATCAATCCTTGGAGGATGCGAAATAAGGTGCCATCCTGTTCCTGGATGTGCTGGAGTTCTTGGAACGAAGGCTAGGATTTAGTTGGAATTGGGGCTCAGGACAAAGACTTGGCCAAATGGAAAAAGGCAGGGGGAATTATTGGAACCAACATCAGATAGGGACTAATAGCCAAGGTGGTTTATGCTCTTAAATTTCTCCTACTTGGGTGCAGGATGAAAAGGATTAAACCTCAAATTCTGGTTTGGTGGCTTCAGTTGAAAAAAAAAAAGTGAGTTTCAGTTAGTTATTAACGGTAATTTTGCAGAATGAACACTAAATGCGGAAAGTGATCGAATCTCTGGGAACATCTGCATAGACAGCACATCCAGTAGAGTGATTTTCAGGACTGGCTTTTCTATCTGTATCTGGAATCATCCTCCCAGAACCCTCAAGTGTGACTCTTCACACAGACAGCACAATGGAGAAAGTGCTTAGCTAGCCAAACCTGAGGTGATTACCAGAAATGAGGGCAAAGGCCAAAGATGGGCCATCAACTAGATAGGAATGAGGGACCTCAGCTCACGGTTAAGCGATTCAGCAACTGAAGATATTCTCACCGGGAGAGGGCGGTTCTCTGCCCCTCGTTTTGCAGAACACTGAGTGTTTCACTTGGCAGTGCAAGACATCAGAGCAATGCCTCCTCGGAATGATGAAGTGAGACAGGCACACTGCCCTATACATTCCTCTGTTGTTCCTTTCCTGCTCCCAGCTCTGCTGTCCTCGGCCCTAACTTTGCCACGCATCTCCTGGCCCAGCCCACTCTCGCTCCATCACTGCTTTCTGTGGGGAGCTTCAGGGACAGTTGAAGAAGACTTTGGATCCTCGGTTGGCATCTGCTGAATCAGCCACATGGGAGCAGCACTTCTGATCACATTGCTGTTCTCATCGCAAAAATACCAGCTTTGGTCTTTCTGCTTGAGTGCGGTCTTCTTTGTCTTGCCTACACACATGGTTAGAGCACTGCTTCTCACAGCGTGCTTTGGAGAAAGGGTGCATGTGCGTCTGTCCAGGTTCATATAGGCACATTTTAGTTTAGTGTGCAGTGGGTGAAAATAACAGCCAAATTACCCTTCCTCCTGACACATTCACACATAAGTCATGAAACGAAAATATCATGTTATGGAGACCACATGAGTTGGGGGAGGGGTACTGTCTTGGAGGAGCTTCTGGGAACTACACCCGAGGGGCCTCCTCCACACCTGGATCTGACTTAGGCGACACGGTTCTGAATCATACGCTGATGCTGGAATGGGATGAGACTTCTGCAGGTGGGAGCGGAGAGTGAGAATCTTTTGCACATGGGCTGGATGTGTACCACTGGGGCCCAAGGATGGATGGTGGTAGGCAGCCTCTAAGAAGGTCCCATGATCCCTGCCTCTTGCTATTTATTTACACCCTTGTGTAGTTCCCTCCCATATTATACCACATTTGGGCCGTGTTACCAAGAGAATACATCATAGTGACCCCTTCCCCAAAATTTCTCACCCGTAGGAACTGTGAGATAATAAATGTTTGTCCGAAGCTTCCAAGTGTGGGAGTAGTTTTTTTATGTGGCAATAGATGATTAATTCACTCAACACACGGGCTTCCTCTTGGTCACCACTTCCTATTCCAGGCAGGAAGACAGTGAAAGCGGAGAGATGCCTTTATTAGGGAAGTAACAAATTTCTGCTTCTCTCCACAGAGCAAGAACTAAGAACATGGCTCTCCCTGGCTGCAGAGCAGCCTGGGAAGTGTGTTTTGTTTTATTTTGTTTTTCAGCTGAGAAAATTACTGCCTGGAATTAAAATCAGGGTTCCATTATTAAGGAAGAGAGGGAATGGATATTGGAGAGGCAACCATACTGTGTCAAAATAGATTTATTTCCGAGTGTTCCACATATTACATTAGTGTTTCCCAACCTTTTATCATGGGACCCGGAAAATAATGCTTGTATGGCAACCCAGAGTAAGTGGAGGATGCTGCTGATGGCCAAGGCAACTCACCTGTGGACACATGACATGATTGACATGGGACCGACCTCGCTTCTCCAAGGGCTGAGAGGATCAATACCCCTGCAGACCAGTAACCCATTCACGGTTTGAGAGGTGTCGTGGGTAAAGTTTCTTGGAGATTGGCACACAGGAGCTTTATCCAGTAGTGTTTTCAAGAACACCTGTGAGGGATGAGGGGTACAGAATTGGGCAACAGGATAAGTTGAGTGACCCCAAATCAGAGACTTCAGAGGATCCCATCGGAAGCTCTGGAGCCAGGATGGCCCTTCAGGGTTGTCCACTTAGAGACAAAGGAGCCAGGCCAAGGAAACCATCCTTCCCCATCACTGGCCAGTCACTGGATATGGGAGGGGATTGGCTTTGAATAAGGGGCTCTCATAGGCTGAGGGCAATGCTCCAGTTGGGACTCAACTGAGAGCCATCAGCTGCCATGACTCCCATCAGCTGGGGGAATGGGTCCCTCAATCCTAAAGGGTGGGAGGGGTCTGGGCAGAGCTCCCAGAATTTACTTCCAGAGGCTCTGCATTCTGTGAGCACAGGGCACAGCCACACTCTCCTGCAGAATGACCCTTGGTGGCATGGTAAGAGCAGGAAATTGAAAGGCATGAAATAAAGGTCTTACTCAGAATGGCATCTGGAGTCTTATGCAAATTGGCATCTCAGCTAGCGGGGGAGTCCCAGAGGCCTGAAGGAGAGTTCTGCCAGTCCGCAGCAGCGCTAGAGGGTTGACATATGTATTTCACATTGCTGTTTATTTGAATTCAGCCAGACTCTTCTGCAGCATTTAATTGTCATGGACCTCATGTAGCGGGAGGCAGCTGAGAGCCTGAAATGAACTCCCAATTTGTCTTTGGAAATTTTTCTCCATTATGAGACTAGAAAGATTAAAGGGATAATAATACCTTACACCCATATCATGCTTTCCCACTAGCAAAAAGCTTTTGGATGCACATTATCTTCTTTGAGCCTCATGATAGTCTTGTGAGGTGGCTACAAGAGGAATTATTATCTTAGAGAAGAAAAAATTACTACTTAGGGAAGTTATACCTCCGCCTTATATTCCAAAAATGGGTTGCATTTCTCGATTTTTACAAAAATTGGCCAAAATCCAAGAAGGCTAAAGCATGAAGGCAGGTGAGAAAGAGAATTTCCCTTCTCTTATGCACGTCTGCTTTGTAGTCTCTTCCTCGCATCTCTGAAGCTACCCTGCAAGAGCTAGGAAGCAAACACACACAAAAATATGGCAACTGTCAACTTCCGTGATTGTATCACTTATTCATCGTGCCCCACTGGATGCGGTGGGAAGGGTTTTAAAAAAGTGAATAAAAATCATAGTTCTTGTGGAGCAAGCCATCCAATAAGGGACATAAGATAGGCAGAGGACTACCACATTACAGAAAAGAGGAGGATCCCCGTTTGCCAGGAGTTTAGGGCAGGCACAGACGCTGGGATGCTCTGACGAAAGAGGCAGCACGAGAGCTAATCCCTCACGCGGATCCTTGACAGATGAGACAGCAGTGACAACCCCGGGAGCTAGCAACTCATGACCCTGAGCTTACTGAGTGCTGAGCCCTGGGCTAAAATGAGGGCGACCACATTCACCATACTGCTAATGCGATCGGGTCAGTAGTTAGCCATTGCACACGTGACCGCCAGCCAGCCAACCAAACAGCCTACACCTGCTTGCTCTACCGCTGGGCTCTTTTCTAAACCATATTTTGTTTTCACCGTTTTTTTCAACACTTCTTGTAGCATTCGATAGGGCTATCACCAGAATTTTAAAGAAATGTTTGGCTGCGGTGTTCCTTGAAAAATAGACTCTTTCGGCTGGGATCTCCTGGCGTCTTTGGGGGGATTCAGGAGATACTTTGAGCAGCAGATGGTCTAGTATCTGCACCGAGTCAGATGTCCTTTTTGCACACAGGTGATAGATACGCCTGTGCCCAAGAGAAACAGCAAGGCTTTGAATGGGATGCTTTTTTCGTAGTTGCTTGTTTGTCTTGCTTTTTTTGTTCTACCTTTATTGTTTTCCTGGAGGGAACATTCCTAGTAGGATTAATAAATGAAAAATGTAAATAATACGACTACTGAAATATAGATTTTCCAGGGACGCAATTTATTACTGGCTTTGTAGAAGCTAAGTCACATGATACCATCCGCTAAATGGTTACTTCACAGGCTGCCAGGATTTCACAAATAAGAACCAGAGCTGTCAGTGGCTGGTCAGGTCTGCCATGCGTGGCTCCCAGGGGCAGCTGATCATAGGCGGGGCAAGAGAGGAAGGTGCTGATTCGGGAAACAGAAATAACCTCCAACCATAAAGTGGTGTCACGTGGACACGAGTCTTGGAACAGCAGGCTGAGGACGTTTATGCCAAACTTGAAACAGTCATTTGAAAGCTGGGGGAGGTGGGTGGAGAGGGCTTGGATTTGAAAAGAATGGGGTTGAGAAATGAAGAAGAGACAAAGTGGATGATGACCGGATGTCAAAGTGGCAGATCCTTATGCAACAACCAAGGCTAGTGTTTGCAGCCATGACCATTTGGGGGAATTACCTGCAAGACCGGGCAAACCCATGTGCATTCTGGAAGCTAGACTTCCCAGTGAGGAGAATCTGCCTTTGCAGCATCTTGGTGGTCCTAACTGGTTAGGTTATCTGGTCTCTAGAGCTGCTGGATCTTGTATTAATGATTCCATTTCAGAATCAAAAGCTTTATAAAATACTTCTTTGCTAGATTCATTCAGTGTCAACTTTGACATCACTTGAAGGAGAAGGAAATGGAATCTGTGGTGACCTTGTCTTCCTCACCAACCATCCTCTCAAAAGGGGAACCTGGACACCCAAACAGGAAACCTGAAGAGCAAAGGAATGGCATCAGGAGCTACACCCCTGCCCCAGGGAAAGTAGTAGAGTGTGACTCTACCTTCATTGCTAGAGAAGGAAAAATCCTCAAAGAGGCTGATAGGGACTGCCAACCTGCATGCAACTTTTCCCCGGTGCCTCCTTCCCTCTCTCTCACCTTTCCATCCAAGGCTCTTCCTCCTCATTATCAGTGATTTACATTTCAAACAGGACTGTCTAGGACAGAGGCATATTTCTGGGAGCTACTCTTGACCTGAACCAAAGAAGGAAGAGTGAAGGTGCCAAGCTGTGAGCAGAAGAGAGGAAACCAGCTCGCCTTGCCAGGGTGGTGGGCAGGAGAAGGAAGGGGTTGAGAGCCGGGTGGAGATGGGAAGGTGTGAGATTCTAAGGCAGGCTGGCATTCAGGGACCAGGTTTTCCCTGTGGCTCTGAGAGGTAGATTTCGTAAGGAGGTCCTGAGGAGAGCAATGAGACCGAGAGTATGGATCTCCCACTGCAGCCAGAGAGCCAAAGAATGGCTGGAAAATTTCCCTGCAAAAGGACTTCAATTTCCTCAGAACCCACTGTATTTCATGGGGAGAATGAGCTTGTGTACCCCATTCATTCATTCATTCATTCAGCAAACAGTTATTGAGTTTGCAATGTAGTAGGTGCTGCAGATCCCCGTGGATTCCGTAGTGGGGAAGATTATATATAAATACACCTTGTGTCCTCCCACAGAAACCAGGGCTGAGTTAATCCCTGAAAGTGTGCTGTTGGGGAAGGTATGCATGGCTCCTGGGGACAGATCCCAACCACTCTAAACTAAGTGCTTGGTCATGCTTGATCACTCCACGTTTCTTTACCTCCATCCTGGCTCTCATCACCACGTGACTTGTTTGTTTGTTTGCTGATTCTTTGTCTCCCTTCACTAGAACATAAGCTCCATGAGAGCAGAGGCCTCATCATGCCCACCCCTCCGGCCTCCGCTTTCTAGAAGGGCTGCTGGGCACAGAATGGGTGGCATTCGATGGCCATTAGCCGAGCAAGTACGTGAACCAACAAATGTGTATCAGTGATGCCCAGCACACACAGACAGGGCCCACAAGATGCCATCACATCCAGATTTGGCCACCAACCAATATGTGAAGCAAATGCCCAGCTCGTGAGTGGCCATGGAGAGGCCAGACAGCACAACACCTTTCCAGTTGCAACTGTGCTTTGACACGCATTTAGTATTGAGCAAATCAGATCCAATAGTCCCTCGGCTGCATGTCACCTCAACGGGTTGTCAGTTAGCTAGGTTTTCCCCCTTTTATCCTGTTTAGGCAATTTGGAGTCCTAAGAGTAGGGCTGATCTCAGGAAAGGCACGATGGGGTCTCAGACGCTGGGATTAGTTAGCCAGTTGGGTGTATGGGTGGCTAATGGAAGACCAGTGAGGCAAAAGAGCCCAACAGGCATTTAAAATAAGAAAACAGGCTGCCCACCCAAATAGATGCGTTCTCCATCTCCTGCCTAGGTTCAACAGTCTCTGCATCTCACTTCTCATAGTTCTGCTCAGACATAGCTCCTTCCTACCAGATCATATCTGCTTTTAATTGTTCCCCTAATGACATTATGTCATTCCTAAATTTAGGTCTTTTAAAGTTCTATTTGTACCTTAACTAACCTGGAACGCCACCCTGCCTGTATCCACATTATTCATATAGACAGGATATCTTCAATTTATGTGACTCTAGCTGGACACCCCTCCAGTGGCTTGTGGAGCCGTAGCAGAGTCCGCAGATGCGAGAGGGACAGGAGATGTCCTTAGGAAACTGAAGGAGATGCAGGCTTCTGGGCCCACAAGGCCTTCATCCCAACTTACTCAAATGCCATCCTATTGTTGCTTCATTGATTTTAGCTGCTGGTGGGACTGTTTGCCTGTTCGTTAGAAAGGACTTTATTTCCCTTCCTCCCGTTTATTCATTTTTAAAGATTTTATTTATTTATTTGAGAGAAAGAAAGAACACAAGCGGGGTGGAGGGCAGAGGGAGAAGCAGACTCCCCACTGAGCAGGGAGCCCGATGCATGCAGGACTCAAATCACTGGACTCGGGGATCATGACCTGAGCCGAAGGCAGACACTTGCTTAACCCACTGAGTCACCCAGGCGCCCCCTTCCATTTATTTTTTAATCTGCTCCACCCTTGGCGAAAGAAGTGAATCAGTCTGTGTCCACTGCTCCACACCTGGGGGCTCAGTATTTTCCTTCCTGAGTGGAGGCAGAGGCCTGAGGGGCCATCGGTTTGTCTAAGATAGAATCGCTTGCAAATCTGCTTTGTTATCAATGTTTGAGCAGTGAATGAGCGGAGACCATGTTGTGTACAGAAAGCATACGGGATTTAGAGAGATCTCTGTCTCATTTTCCTCAGGCCTGCCATTTTCCCTCCCGAGAGAGACACAAAATACAGGATCAGTGTGAGGATTAAATGAGGTGAACCGTAAAGAGCTTGGCACACAGGAGGTGATCAACAAATACTAGGTCTCTTCCTTACACCGGATATGCAATCTCTGCATTAGGGCCGAGGGTGGGGGGGGGGGGGGGGAGGCAGAAAAATGACTCCCCATGACTCTGGGCTATGGATCAGCCTCTCCCAACTTGATTGTCACCAATCTGGATCTTTGTCCATGCTTCAGGACCATCTTCCCTACATCAATCCAGAATGTATCCCCCAAATCCGGCGAGTGTGAGACAAAATGCAATCCCTTTCCAGGCTCGTCGTTGTGTCACTATGTATCTGAATCAGAGTTGTAACAAAGGATGAAAAACATCAAAACAACAACAACAATCCCCTCTAAACCGTTAGCAAAACGGTAGGAACTCTTTAGGAAGCCAAACTGACCGGAAATGGAAAGTGGAGCAATGGCGCCACCAAGTGGTGAAACTTCAAATGACAGTTTTGCCTGCCGGTTGTTCGTGAACTTCGCTGTCCTCGGAGTTACCTGGCAAACCTGATCCCAAGGCCTGGCTCATTAGAGCGTAGGGTTGATGGAGTTGGCTCACAGGCACTAGCCACAGTTCAAACAACTGCGAGGAAGGATAGCAAGCGAGTGGGAATGGAGCCGCGGAAATGAATCCTTTCAAGGGGGAAAAACAATAAATAATTGTATTATTTACAGCTTGTCAGAGACACAGGGAAGTATTCTGCAACATGCTGTTCTTCTGCCAGACCTGCCTCAGGATCACCTGGAGAGCCTGGTAAAGGTGCGGATTCCCAGAGCCACCTAGACCTCCTGAGCCAGAACCTCTGGGGATGGCGACTGAGAGTCTGCATTTTTAACAGGTATCCTGGGCAGCCTGGGGAATGTTAAAATTGGGGACCAGAAAATGAACAGAAGACAATGAATGAAGAGCTGTGAGGGTTTCCTGAATTCATTCTATAAAAAAGAGAAGGTCAAGACAGTGAGCAGAGGAAACGATCACATTTAAAAGAGAAACTTGAAGGCAACCACTGAACACTAGAGTTTTGTTTGCCGGACCCAGGATTTTTAAGATCCTTACTTTTTTTGTTAAATCAGGTACGAGTTAAGCTACTTAAGCTGAAGTACTTCCCCCACGTTTTAGTCCTGAGTATCCAGTTACATTTGGGGACCCTTTAAGCCCTTACCTTGAACCTGAGATCTGCTTTCCCCACCCTTTGTAAGTTTTAAATTAGACTCCTAGGGAGGGAGGGAAAGGAAGGAGTGGAGCAGATATGTGTGCCCTCTCCTTTCAACATTCTCTTCTTCTGTCTCCCCTCCAACCCACCCCTGTAACCTACTCCATGGCAACTCTGGTGTGAATCCCGCTTGGTCCTTTTCCACAATGGCTGATGGGGAGGGAGCCACTATACCACGGAGGTTCAGTAGTTACGTGCAAACAATCTGCTAATCTGAGGATGTCATGGACCTTTTGGTGGTGGATACATGTAAAACCAAAACAAATCCTTCATGTGTAGCACTTGCCTGTTTCTGTGGTGTAAATACTCCCACTGTAGCCTATTTCAAGCCACGATGTTGACATCACTGAACACAGAAGAGATGCACAATCTCGTAGTATTTTACCGGATAGGTATAATTGTAAGTCACCCCAAGAGCACAGATCATAGTAAAATGTAATAAAATAATTAGGAGGTGATGAGTTTTGTGGATTTATTACCTTTGTAACTAATATAACTTAATTATGTTATCATTTTTTTAAAAATAAATTGTGTTCTTGCAAAATTCCTGAAACTGTGACAGTCGGATCTCATGAACTGTTAGGAGCCAGTTCCAACGTATCATCAGTCTGCCCCAAGAATTGTTCTGTCACTACCATAAAGCCAGAGGTGGAGGGCCAGGACCAAGCCTGGGGGGAGCTGCTAACAGGAGCTGATGAGAGTTAGCTCTCAGGCAGCTTCTGGGCCACGCTAGGGGTTTTCTCTCTGGATCTTTCTCTCGAGGTTAGCCCCCCACTGGGCATGGAGCGGCTGCCTCAAAGTCCTCCCTGGTCCACTGCCTAGAGCTGGGGAGGGGAGTGTGGCCTTCCGTGGACTTCCAGGTCACCCCTCCCTGTCCAGCACCCAGTGGAGTCCCCAGCTCAGATGAGGGAGGTTCAGTGAACATTTACTGTTGATGAATTAGCTGTTACAGAAGGCACCGGCCCAGGGTCAGAAGAGTTGCGTTCTGGTCTTGGGTTTGGGGTCTGCCATTGCCGGGTTGTTCAACTCTTTGGTTTCTGGGTCTCAGTTTCCTCCGTCGGTTGGAGGAAGGAGTTAAGCTACATGACTCTGAGGACTCTACCAGTATCCCCAGGACTCTCTTCTCCAGGATGATTGGCTCTGAGACCCTGTCATCTCCCCCAGCCTGAGGCCCTGACCTGCTCATCTCACCCTCAGGGCTTGACTTCATGGTGGGGTCGGGGTTCTCCAACCCTTTATGGGTTGATCCTGGTGCCACTGATGTTAAAGGCTCTGATACATGGAAAACTTTGCTTAAGAACACACCAGTTCCGTTAGTGGCAGGATTCCAGCTCCAGAGACAGGATTTCCCCAGAAATTCCGGAGAGGGGTGTGGCTGTGTCACTAGGTTGGAACAGGCCTTTACCATCTGAGCTGCCACGGGTGCCTTGCTAACTCGTCAGGGAAACTTCCAGCGCCAGCTCTCTTCCCCTCTGTCCCGGGGAAGATGTCCATGGGGTAAGAAGTCAGAGGGAATTGTGAATAGAGTAAAAGCCACTGAACTGTATACTTTAAAATGGAGAATTTTATGTTGGGTAAATTATCTGAATTTTAAAAAGATTCAGATACTTGGCGAGGCAGAAGCAGAAGAGGAGGAGGAGGAGAAATAAGTTACAGAGGGCTCTTGGAGGTAAAGAGAGGGGGAAGAATATTCCAAGATTCCCCGGACCAACTCCTGGCAGAGGGTCCTTTTGGAAGAGGATTGCAAACTGAGTGCATTCATCCTCTAACTTGATTTAATATGTTGGACAATTTGTGTTCCGATGGAACCCAAATGCCGAGTCCTAGAAGAAGAACAAGTCAGCGTGTGAGAACCCCACCCTGTCCGGGGTGAGACGGTGGTGGGAGAGCAGAGCAGGGTGTTGCCCGGGCCCACCGTGGCTCCAGTCCTCCCGGGATGTCCCTTCCTATGGATCTCAGCTCCTGGTTCTTTACAGCTTCCAGACAAGTGTCAGCTGGGGGCTCTGGGTCCCCCTATCTGCCACAGCCTCTTGTGGAAAAAAACCCCTTCCCTTTGTGTTCAGCTGAGACTGAGCTGGAATTTTCCAAGAAGAACATTTTCTCAAAAACTTAGGGAACCAAAAAAGCACCAAGGTATTAGGAAAAAAAACCGCACAACCTCCCATGCCGCCAGAGGGTAGATTTCCACTGTGGTCTGCCCGAATGCAGGCCAAAGCTGGGGGAAGAGAGTTGATGGGATCTCTTCTCTTATCTCAACCCTGAACAGGGGCCCTGCTCGTGAGGACCCCTCTTTGGGGCCTTGAGTGTCTTTCCTTCCTGGTCTCCTCTGCCCCCTGGACCTCCCATGAAGCCACGTCTGAGGCTGGGCCTTGCAGAAGGAGTCTTCAGCAGCCACATCTCCAAGGGTTTAGGCAGGACCTTTTTCAGGCCTCCTTTCCAAATTAATCCCAGAATTACAGAGTGACAGATCTGGTAGAAACCGTGCTGACCACCTGGTCCAACTCATCCTGCTGGTAGAAGTGTTTTGCCCAGGATGATCCAGGGTATCAGGCTGGAAGGTACTCATATGGGGCCACAGAGCTGGCCACCTGGCATGGGGCACCTCAGAAGCCAGCCCAGGTCCCCTGAAAGGTGGCATGGGGGTAGTGGCAAGAGAAGAAAGTAGCGCCATACCAAAAATTCTGTTCTCTAGTGGCTAGGCGGTACTTTGCTGTAGGCAGGGCTGGAATGGATGGAGCACGACCAAGGAGCCTGAGGGCAGGCCACTCCCACAATCAGAAATACAGAGGGACGGCAACTCCAGGCTCCGATCTTCCCCAGCTTGAGAATCCAGGCCAGAGGACATTTACCTTACAGCTCCGCGTCCCAGGGCTGGGCCTGCTCAGTCTGCAGGCCCCCAGGGTCCTCCTGCAGATTGCCTCACCCCACCTACCGCTGAGTCTTGCTAAAAGTGCTCACGAGGGTTTGTGAGTCATCCTGGTGGCCCCTGCTATCTGCTATCTGCCCTTCTCATGCCCCTGGCAGCTCTAGGCCCACGGAGGTACTGAATTCACTCTGGCCTGTGCCTGCTGACCTTGGACAACCCCGTGCAGACTCGCCGGACAACGAAAGTCCTGTAAGGTGAGAGACTGCTTGTGCCCTCTTTGTCACCCTCCCTCAGGGGCACCCCACAATGAGATACCACAAGCCCAGGCCCCAGATACTGCAGTTCTGATGGTACAGATTTTTCGGGTCTCACCACACACACACACACACACACACACACACACACACACACACACACAGCCATTTCTCTCAAGGTAGGTGTCCCAGGGTGACTTCAGCTCTCCCCTGTATCCTGGGTTGTGCCAGGGTCTGGCTGCCTCTCTCTGAATGTGCCCTGTGGTCCCTTCCAGGAGCTTTTCAATTTGGCCTTGTCTGGGGTTACCCAATACTTAGGACATATTATTTCATTCTAGAAACACAAGGGAGGTTAGAATTTGGATCACTTTTTTGCTCAGGGAATTTTTTTTCAGCCCATCTGGATTCAAATAGGTATACGGGACGGGAGCTCAGCAGGAGTCCACATCCAGCAGCAGGCCAATCCTCGCCTGGAAGGCTGATAGCAGAGGCAGCCCCGGGCTTGGCTCCCCATGGGGTTTCAAAGGCGGGGGAGATGCTGCGGGAGGGAGATCTCGTCTCTCTCCCCCAGCATCAGACCCCGTTCCCATCATCCCCTTGTACTTTAAGAAAATCGTTCACTAGCCATTTTGCTCTAAATGCTTTGATTATCAAAACTTTCTGAGATTGGTCTGAGGCTCCTGGTGCAGGAACCTTGGTGGTAAGGAAGGATTTGTAGCAGCATCTGTGCCCCGAAGGACCGTGAGGTCACAGGAGTGTCCGTCTATGGAATCCTTTCTAACAACGGACTTGAGACAGGCTTGGTGGAGCCTGCAGAGCAGAGGCAAGAGCGGAAGGAAAAGAAGGAAACCCATGGGAGATGGTCCCTGGCAAGCCACTCCAGAAACCGGGCCCTCCGGGGGAGACCAACCCGCTAGCGCTCATGGCTCTCCGTGGCCAGGAGTGGCTGGCGTTTAGTGAGCCCATCCTGCTTTCCGTACTGACTTCCTAGGACATAGATCAGGATGGTGGGGCAGAAATGTGCTTCCTCTAAGAAAAGGGGAGTATGTCAGAGGGGGAGATGAACCATGAGAGACGATGGACTCTGAAAAACAAACTGAGGGTTCTAGAGGGGAGGGGGGTGGGGGGATGAGTTAGCCTGGTGATGGGTATTAAAGAGGGCACGTTCTGCATGGAGCACTGGGTGTTATGCACAAACAATGAATCATGGAACACTGCACCAAAAACTAATGATGTAATGTATGGTGATTAACATAACAATAAAAAAATTAAAAAAAAAAAGAATCAACAGAAATGTGCTTCCTCTGGATCAGAGGTCGCCATGGGGTGAGGTCTGGCTCACAGATAGAACCGTCTAGCTCTCCTCAGAGCTACTCTGAAGCTTGCCTCAGAACTTGGTTTGCAAGATACCTGCGTGCGCAGCCTCACCAAATCTAGATCTTACTCCATCCCCGGGGCGATCCGTGGCTTCAGCCCTCCACCAGGATCCGGGTACCTTTCTACCTACGGTTGCTCTGCGAGTCATAAGTAAGACCCGAGCATCCTGGACCGGGAGGAAGGGGCTCCTGTGGGCTGGCCAGAGGAGGTAGCCACAACTTGGTCATATGAAGAGGAGGGAGGCTATTCCATGAGGAGGGACCATGAGTCAGTCGCCAAGATGGGGCTTGTGGGGCAGGGTGAGGCCCATGTCTGTCTAGTCAACCGCCTGTCTGCAGGAAATCTTGGTGCTGGAGTGACCATGTGGCTGACAACGTGTCCTTATCATGGAAGGGCATGAGAAGGGCAGAGGAGGGCCTGGAGCCTGTGCTACAGACTGACAGTGCAGCAACTCAGAAGAGAGGGGGCCATACTCCAGGAGAGAGCCATCTCGCCCGAGGACGCAGAGCGCTTTGAGGCCCTGATGGCACGATGGGCAGCGCGGTTCGGACCTGGTTTCTCATCTGATCTTCGTAACAATTCTGAGACCCGAGTGTTATTATTAATTGGCTTCCATTTTGTAGATGGCGAAACTGGGGGAACAGGGAGGCTACGCAACATGCCCAAGGCTCTGGCAGCAAAAGGGGGACCGGATTCAACCCCGGAGTCTGGATCTGGAGTCCATGCCACACCTAACCATGGTCAGGACCTGAGGAAAATGCACAGGCGGGGACAAAATATGGCTTCGCTCTTGGGACGCTGGAGAGGACGCTTTCTACATGGATGTTTGATTCGCTTCAGCCATTGAGCCTGGGGATGCAAAGGTGATGCAAAGGTGAACAGACTTTCCTTGGGGGAACTCCTAAACTAGAGGGAGTGGCGGCATCTAGGACTAGCCAGAATGGCCTGCACAGAGCAGGAGCCCTGGGCTCTCGCAGCACAAACACGGGCGGGGCAGCCGGAGGGACTGGGGCGAGGGGACTAAGAGAGCCCGGCATAGCGGAGAAATGGCAAGTTCGGGTTTGGCTGGAGGAAGGAGTCAGGTGCTTCTGGAAGTTTGGCGTCGGCTGTGAAAGGTTTGGGTCTGAGGAAATGGCAGCCACCGTGGGCCTTACAGTGGAAGCCGTAAGATCAGAGTTTCATTTTACAAGAGCGCTCAGTCATCCAGCTAAACGTGGCACGGGTCTCAGCCAGGTGCTGGGAAGGGGGAATCCAGGGAAGGGTATGAATGCTAGAACTGCTTTGAGGACAAAGGTCAGCCGATTGTCAAGGGGCGGCAGTGAGAAAGACGGGGAGGCCAGAGGATTCGCAGGCTTCTCCACCGGGCAAATTGTGATGCGGTTAAGCAAAGCGGTAGGAGGGGCGGGGACTCCACAGGGGCCGTGGCTCCACCCCCTCTCTGGTTTGGTGCCCCGGTGGCCGGGCTGGAGGTGTGTTTTCTAAATGTGGTTCCCACACCGCCACTTGCGTCAGAATCAGAATCATCTGGCTTGTTTGGGAAAAGATGCAGATGCCCGAGCCATACGCAGAATCTCTGGGAATGAAAGGGTAGCGCCCTGGCTTTGGAAAAACACCTGGCCCTAAATATTCACAATTCCTTCCCCCCTCGCCCCCACTTTTTCTCAGTCCCCTTAAACTGTGATGCTGGGAACATAATAAGAAGAGCAAGTTTTAGAGGGAAGGGAATGAGTTTGGCTTTAGGGGTGTTTGCCTATTATAAGCCCGAGCTCAGGAAAGCCACTGGGCTCGAGATGGA
Source organism: Zalophus californianus (assembly GCF_009762305.2). Lineage (NCBI taxonomy): Eukaryota > Metazoa > Chordata > Mammalia > Carnivora > Otariidae > Zalophus > Zalophus californianus. The sequence continues at coordinate 87,851,445 of NC_045606.1, forward strand.
TATTGATATTCAAGAACATAACGGGAGGAATAATTTGAAATTGTGTGAGATTTTTCTCTTTTGTCTTCACGAATCTATGACCTTTCCACACAGTCTGCCTCAGGCAACCAGATGTCTGGGAAGAGATTAGAATTTTTTATAGAAGGATTGCCTAGGAAAAAACTAAGTTGATCGTTCAACTTCTGACATTCAAAATAGGATCATGGCAGGACAATAATCTTTAAGCCAGGATGCTATCTTGAGGGAGGATTCACCAAATTCCTTTACTTCCCTCTTTCCCTGTTGGGTTCCTTAAGAGCTCAGCCCCTGCCCGGAATTTTAGGTTCAGGTAGAGATCTGGAAGAGGGTAATGTGACATAAGGAGATCAAAATAAAAAGCCGGGGCGCCAGGGTGGCTCAGTCGTTGAGCGTCTGCCTTCAGCTCAGGTCATGATCCCAGGGTCCTGGGACGGAGCCCCGTGTCGGGCTCCCTGCTCGGCGGGAAGCCTGCTTCTCCCTCTCCCGCTCCCCCTGCTTGTGTTCCCTCTCTCGCTGTCTTGCTGTCTCTCTCTCTTTCTGTCAAAATAAATAAATAAAATATTTAAAAATATAAATAAATAAAAAATAAAAAGCCGGCTGGATGGGGAGATTTAGGGGAGAAGAAGGAGAAGATGGTGGCTGTAGGAGGGGTGGGAGGCTAAGCGTTCTGCAGGCAGCCACAGCAGCTGGTTCAAGATCAGCTTATGTGCCCCCATAAGGGCACACAAGAGGCCGGCCAAGGTCATCATCCTGGAGAGCCAGGGACCCCACTGGAGGACTGGACGAGGGCCCCCACAGCCAGGGGCCTCTTCTAGCAGAGATGGGCCATGGCAGCTGAAAGACCGAGCATCCTAATCCAAGGAAGGCTGAACAGACACCTAAGGGACTTGACGGTTACCCAGCCTGATTAAGCTTCACTCGTCATCTGAAAATTGCAGTTTGAATCCTGTACATCCAAGATGTGACGTGGGTTAAATACTCAGCTCAGTGGAGGAATCCTCAGGTGGGAGTAGGAGCTCTGAGAAGCACCGGAGGTAGCTGAGGAATGTGGGCGGAATGAGAGCAGAAGCCTGGGGGAGGGGACAGGGTGGGCAGACAGGGTGCAGAGAGGCTGGAGCCGGTGGTGTCTGAGAGCCTGGAAACATTGTTTCAGGAAGCCTGTGGTGAGCAGTGCCAGACCATTGCTAGAAGAAGGGAGGATGAAGGTGCAGGAAGGCTCATTTCATTTGACAGTTAGGAGACATTTAAGCTGCCGTGTAAATCCTGGTGTTGCGTGAGTGGGCGGGTGATGGAAAGAGCTAGAGTCCACGCGTCCTTCGAAGGGCTTGTCCGTGGGGTAGATGCAAGCAGTACACCGGATGACAATCGGAGGGACAGTGAAAACGGTACTATAGGGGGACCTGGGCAGAGAGAAGGGATGCAGCCGATGAGAGAAGATCAAGGTGCTAGGAAAACGAGAGGCTGTCAGTGTGTGGTGGTTGAGCTCCTGCTCAGCCTTGGGGAAAACAGGAGAACAGGTGGAGGGACTGACTCTGTGAAGGAAAAAGGGGCCTCTCTCTCCAAGACCTGTCCCCATCTCCTTCTTCCTTTAGTGATCACGGAGTGAGGTCATCTGTAGATGAGGCTGCCCAAGTGGGGAGGCGTCAGGGAATGGGGGACGGAGGATCACAGTGCTGTGTGTGGGTGATGCGCGAGTGCCCTGGGTTCTTGGTGTCTGCTCCAGGCCCACCTGTCATCAGTGGCAGGGACATCACCCGCGCCGGGGCTTGAGCACTGACGGCTGGAAGTGGGGACAGTGGAGGAGGCCAGGGGAGCGGGGGTTCCCCTGGGAACAATTCCCAAGGTTTTGTCATCTTAATTCCTTGTGAATATACCTTTATGAATAATTTTCCCCGATTGCCCAAAGAACATTATCAAACCAATAACAGGAATATTTTTTTTAAACCGAACTTTTTTCCCCCCCAAGTTTCTTCTCAGTCCCGATCCTAATGCTCTGTGATTTTTATGTGGTTTTTAACCACAGCGCACAGATCTCAGCAGATTGTATTTTCTGAAAAAATGGCCAGAGCAACACTGCCAGTCCTTCTTTCTGGTACCGAAACTTGTCACTCTCTCATGAAAGGTAGAGTCTCTTTTCCTTCCCCTTTCGAACCGGCTGGGACTTTGTGACTGTCTCAATGAGTGGAGATGAGATGGCACATAATTTTTAAGACTAGGTCATATAAGGTGACTTGACTTCGGCCTGGTTCTCTCTCTGGGGACGCTCAGCTTTTAAACCCAGCCACCGCATTTCAAGGAAGCCCAAACCACACCCCGGTGTCCTGGCCAAAAAGTCCACCTGAGGTCTCGGCTGAGAGCCAGCATGTATAACCAGACCTGTGAGCAAATGTGCCTCAGAGGATCTGGGCTCAGCTGAGGCCCCAGGCATTGTGGCTTCAGAGAAGTCATACACTTGTGTCCTGTCTTAATTCCTGATCCATAAAAAATGGTTGTTTCATGCCATTAAGTTTTAAGGCAATTTTTATGCAGCCATGGTGACTGAAACACATACAGTGTTTTGTTTTGTAACTTTTGCGTTTGTTAGTAAGAGCATTTACTCATGTTGCTTCATAGCCATAATTATTTTATTGGCTGCAAAATATTTTGAATTAATGTAGCATCGCTTATTTAAATATTGTGCTATTCTTGGCTATTTAGACTGCTTTTCATTTGTCACTATTTAAGTAACGATATAAAAAGTTGTGTATAGCTTTTTCTTTTCTCTTTGAACTGCTTCATTGGGACAAATTCCCAGAAGTGGAATTACTTTTGGGTATGAACATGTTTATGACTCCACAAATGTACTACCCTGTTCCTTCTCAAGCAAAATTGCATCAGTAGATTCTGCCACCCATTGTGTTTGGCAATTTTGGTACATAAAACCACCTCAAATGTGTTTTGAACTGAAGTGGGGTATAAATAAACAACTGCTTTAAAGAAAAACCTTTACTATAATGTCATCATTAGACATCGTCACTGTTTTTCATTTTGGCTAATTTAATCAGTGCAATTGTATTTTATCCTTGTTATCATTTATATCTCTTGGGTGAGTACTGAAGCTGAGATTCTGCTATATTTTAAAGGTGGTTTTTCCAGATTTTAAAAATTGTAAAAAATTGTTTTATACGTAGAAGTGTCCGTGTATATTCTTTATCCAATATGTATTTATAAGAGGTCTCGCTATTACTGTTTTTTTAAACTATAAGTCACAATTCATTAGTAGATTATGAAATCAATTAAGTGACTCATAACAAGCATTAAAAATTAGAATAGAATAAAAACATAGGGTCGCCTGAGTGTCTCAGTTGGTTAAGCACCTGCCTTCGGCTCAGGTCATGATCCCAGGGTCCTGGGATCGAGCCCCGCATCGGGCTCCCTGCTCAGCGGGAAGCCTGCTTCTCCTTCTCCCACTCCCCCTGCTTGTGTTCCCTCTCTCGCTGTCTCTCTCTCTCTCTCTATTAAATAAATAAATAAAATATTTTTTTAAAAAAAGAATAAAAAGATAAAAAACTTATTCTCTGATAATATTATCAGAATTAAATAAAAATATAATTTCACGCACGGTGTGTTTTTTTGTGTGCGAAACTTTTGTTTCAGTCTAAGTACGTTTTGGGTCAGGAGGCAAAATTGTAAAAAGCTGGCCTTATAAGAACGTATTTATTAGGCCCTTTCCATATTGATGTAAACATTTCCCAAGCTGCATCTCACCTTTTTATATTGAATTATCTTTCTTTTGTACCATTTTAATTTTTCATCTGGCCTGGCCTGGCAGTCCTTTGTAATTTCTTATTTCAGTTGAAAACAGAAATTCGTCTTGTTTCTACAAAGGTGATAAATGATCCATCCCATTTTTTTTGTCAACTCAATTCTTACTGAAGCGTTCTCTGGACACCCCTGAACTTATAAAATTCATGTCAGCTCAGCAAAATGCAAATGAGGGGCTCGGGCACAAACGTTGTTATGGAATGCGCGAATCGAAAATACACGTAATCAGGAGAACGCGGCCCCTGTTCTCACCCGCAGTTGTCAAAGCTTATGTTACCTCAGCAAACTGAGGCTCAAACGCTGCATAAGCAAATGTTCTAATGGTCATCCAAAGGTGGCTACAGAAGGATCAGCAAACTTGAAGAGAAAGCAGCGCTGAAAATTCCTGAACACGTGGAAATACTCAGAATAATGAGCGCTGAGTTTGGGGATATAAATTGGTTGGAGGCTAAGAAAATAATAATCATGACTCTATTTTCCGGGCTTATTTACTCCTCACCATCACCTGTAAGGTTTATCATTATTTGCATTCTGCTGGTGAGCAAATGTCAGCCCCAGAAGGCTATGTGATATGCCCAAGGTTACTCGGTGGGTAGGTGCCCGGGACTTGACCTTCAGGCCCCTGCTCTTAATCTCAGCCCCATGCTGGCGTCTCATAGGGGAGCCAGGGGCTTGCAGTCAAAGGAAAAAGGGTGAATGCCCGGGGACAGTTACTTACAATTTAGGAGTCTCAAAGGAATCCTTCTATTACTGTATGGGAACTGGCCAGATTTCCCTTTCCAGTCTGGGGAATTTTTTCAAATCACTGGATCGTGTCACGGAGAATAAAAGCAGCTGCTAGTCTGTACAGTTCTGGAGAGACACAGACGCATGTTTTGTGTTTCATCTCTTATGTTGCTGGACTCCATTCCGAACATGACCACTCCTAACGTTACAAGGGCTGCAAGAGGCAGTGGACACTGTGGTTTGGGCCACAGATGTGGCAGCCGATGTGTGTGGGTGTGTGACTCCGCTCAGCCTCCTCGCTTGTAAGATGGGAATGATAATAGTACCTTCCTGTTATTGCAGACGGCACCTGATCCAACGGAAGTGGTACCTTAGTTATATTATTATTATTATATAACAGAGTTATTTCTTTGAAGTCAGTGCACAGGTATCCCCCACTTCTCAAAAGTCCTCATTACACCACTTTCCTTTTACAAAAGACCTACATTAGTCTTTGTTTTCAACTGAAAGAAATCCAAAGAGGATTTTAGCTTTTACAAGGAAAGGCCAAGAGTGCCAACAGTGTTCAGCGAGCCCTTATAGAGGCAGCACGTACCCTGCACAGTGAGGGCACCGCCCCTCCCCAAGCTCCTACCCAGGAAGGACACACAGCCTCTCAGCATCAAGCCGCCCAAGCTGCAAACTGTGTAAGCACCTGCTTTATCTCGGTTTATTTTGTCCACCCGCTAGCAAGGTGTGTCCTCAGGTACCAGAAAAGCTTGGCAGAGGTTATTTTTCGGCTCTGGAAATACTCAAAATTTTTTCCACATAAATTAATGGTAATCTTTTCTTTGATTTACACCCTCTTGGCTTAGGAAGGTTTTTCATAGGAAGGACCACTCTACTTTTGGATAGCAGGGAAAGCCTGTACTTTATATTAGTTATACTTCGGTTTCTCTGGACTTTAGGAGATAATCTAGTTTTGTCCGCAGCATATTTACAGAGTTTTATGTTGATGTTTGTAAGTTAAATTTAATCACCTGGCATTTTCCTATCTAAGTCTTCAGGTTCTAGGGTACATGCTCTTTGGGTGGGGTGACCATATATGTCCTGGCTTAACACTTATTGTCCCAGGGGAATTGCTAGTAGTGTCCCCTTTCAATTCAAAAGCCTCCTGGTTTGGAAGATAAACCATATGGTCATCATTTTTGGAGAACTGCAAACACTCCTATCCCTGGCCACTGCTACATTATATGATCTGGATCAGGAGGACCAAAGCCTGGCATAGAATCAAGGGTAGTGGCTCTTATTTTTCATGCCAGGACCCCTTCATCCAGCTGCAGAAGCCTCTGAACCCCTTTCTAAGCATAATTGTTTTGTTTTAATTTAAATTTAATTAATTAACATATAGTGTATTATTAGTTTCAGAGGTAGAATTCAGTGATTTATCAGTTGCATATGACACCCAGTGCTCATTACATCACGTGTCCTTCCCAATGCCTATCACCCCGTTACCCCATTCCGCCACATGCCTCCCCTCCAGCAACCTTCAATTTGTTCCCTATGATTAAGAGTCTCTTATGGTTTGCCTCCCTCTCTGATTTCGTCTTGTTTTATTTTTCCCTCCCTTCCCCTATGATCTGTTTTGTTTCTTAAGTGTCACATGTGAGTGAGATCATATGATAATTGTCTTTCTCTGATTGACTTATTTCTAAGCATAGTTTTTTAATACAGAAAAAATGTACAGGATTACAGAGGAATTCCATAATTTTCAGAGAATGCTATCAAAACATGGGGAAAAATGAATTTGTGATGTCATAATATACATACTTTTTATTGGTGATTAAATAACAGATCTGTGACTAGTTTGATAAAGCAGTGATGAGCATAAATGATATTTTGAGATCTCTGTAACAATGGCAACATGATACAGAAACGCCTATGATTTCTATTAGTGACAAAGTCACAGTATTTCTGCCTGTTTTCTGTATTCTGTTACAGAATACAATTCTTTCCCTGTCCAAGTTCACAGACCTCGTGGTTCTGCTCAGGCCTCTTGTGGATCCCACTTTCAAAACCCCTGCACTAGGGAGAATGTTTGCCGCACCAAGAGGGAGGCAAATTGCACAAAGATCCAAAGAAAAGAAAAAGACTGTAATGATTGTAGGTTTGGGCACAAGAGGTGGAGAAGAAAAGGAATGTGAGAGGTTGCCAAGATGTGGCTGGATGGAGTAAAAAGGCACGGCAGGTCTGTCACTGTCTCTATTGACAAGAGAGTATGGATGAGTATAGCGCATCCAGGATACAGCCTGCCAGGAACACGAATTTGCACAGTGGCTCGGAATGTGGACTCTGAAATCTGACGCCCCTGGGGTCTCAACCCTAGCCCTGCCATTTGCTAGCATGTACTTTGCACGATCTTATAACTGACTCAGTTTCTCCTGTTTAGTGGGAGTAATAATTACCTAAAGCACAAAATTGCTTTGAGTATTAAACGAGATGACGTGTATAAAAAGCTCGGTGTGGTGTCTGGTATATTTTTACAAGCCCTCCACCAAGAGTTCTAGCAAGAGTATTGTGGTTATTGTTGTCACTATGAAGACCCACTTCCCAGCAGTCAACTAGGGCTCCATGCAAGTCAGGAAAACACTGGGGTTGACTCCCATGTGGCCAGCAGGTGACAGCAAACACCATACTATAGGCTGAGGAGGACCGGGCAGTCGTGTGTGGATGGAAACTTCCTTCTGCTTCCACAGAATGAACTCCACAGGGGCTCCTGGGTGGCTCAGTCGGTTGAGCGTCTGCCTTCGGCTCAGGTCATGATCCCAGGGTCATGGGATCGAGCCCCACATAGGGGCTCCTGGCTCAGCAAGGAGCCTGCTCTCCCTCTGCCTCTCCCCCTGCTCATGCTTTCTCTCTATCTCTGTGTCTCAAATGAATAAATAAAATCTTTAAAAAAAAAAAAAAAAGAATGAACTCCACAAGCTAGGTTCCTTCGGCCCCCAGTGCCAAAAAGGCTGTCCAGTCCCTATTCTAGACACCGAGACGATGTCAGGAATGTTCTGGGGAGGCCAGGACCAGGGCCAGAGACCAATTCTTTGTATATACGCAATCCTAGCCAAGCAGTGATTAGAGAGAGCCATACATTCAGGTCCTGGGAATAATTCTGCATACAGTTTGGGGCCTCTCAGTCTAGTCTCACTCCCTCCTTAAACTGGTCTTGTTATCTACCTATTCACCTGCTCTCTGGGTAGTCCCAGGAGCCAACAGTGTTCATTCACACTGGCTGCGCCCAACTGAGGAATATCCAACGTAGGACATCCTGTTCTGTCCTCTCTTCTTCCACGACGAGCTAATAATTGCCTTATGCTGTCCTGTACTGAATAATCTGGAAGGCTTTTGAACTAGTTACCTGTGCACATATAGAGAGAAATCGTCCCTATGTTATAAAGGCAGGGAGTTAGCAAGTTGTTGGTGTCACAGTCATATCACCCTATCCCTTTGCGACCCTCCTCTGGGACATCCCAGTAACACAGTAGGATGGCAGGAACACGGCACGAGACAGGCAAGTTCGACAAGCGTTCGTTAAACTGTTGCTAAGGGGAAGTGCTTCCTCCAAGTGACCGATTAACCTAGGAATTATTCATGGATCTGTACCTCGAGGATGGAGTGATCTTCTTTCCTGTGCCCCTTAGCCACGGAACTGAACTTGGAACTCAAGTCTCCAAGAATACTTACTGAAAGGTACTAAAACTTGGGAAGTGAGCAGAGACGGAGATTCCCCCAAGAGATCCAACTTGATTCTCCATTGAATGACTTTAATTTTTCTGCAACTTTTCTTTTTAAGGACCGGAACCTTTTCCACAAATGAAATCTTACACAGTTCCAAAACACAAAGCAGATAAAAAAGAATTTGCTCTGGTTGAGGCAGGAAGGGGAAGGAGAGAGGCGACCTATGCCACCCTTCTTGACCCTCGGCCCTGACCCACAAATCCAGCCTTCCTCGAAAATGCAGTTTGAAACCCTTGGATGACAAACCAGTCTAGTCTTGAGTTCAGATGAGGCCACAAATTGAGGGTTTGAGGTTTCCAAAATGATGTGTCCAGCCCAAGAGGACACCAGTGTAGGTGACCTGTAGGAAAAGAACACTGGATAAACATTCAAAGACATAAGTTCCGATCCAGACTGTTCCACTAATCTGCTGGCCTTGGGCTTGGGCCCTCCTACACAATGAAACTGAAACCGTATGACCTCGGAGAGCTCTTCCCGAGCCAATGTTCCTGTCCACATTGGCTGATATATGGTGCCTGGGAGGGAAGCCTACACAACTCTCTCAGTGTCCAGGTCCAGGCTGGGAGCCTCGCTGCAGGCTCAGGTGGAAATGTACAGCAGGAAAGTGTTTTTAGGGGCGCCTGGGTGGCTCAGTCGTTGGGCGTCTGCCTTCGGCTCGGGTCGTGATCCCAGGGTCCTGGGATCGAGTCCCAAGTTGAGCTCCCAGCTCAGCGGGGAGCCTGCTTCTCCCTCTCCCTCTGCCTGCCACTTCCCCTGCTTGTGCTCTCTCCCTCTCTCAAATAAATAAATAAAATCTTTTTAAAAAGACAGTTCTGTTTTTAAACGAATAAACAAGCAAACAACCCTATCTTTTATTTTGCTCAGTAACATGCAGTTGGGCACTCAGAGTTTTCTGTGTCCAGAGTTAAGATAGTCATAAAGAGATGCCTGGCTGGCTCAGTTGGTAGAGCGCATGACTCTTGATCTTGGGGTTGTGAGTTCGAGCCCCATGCTGGGTGTAGAGATGACTTAGATAAATAAAACTTAAAAAGAAAATAGTCATAAAAATTAGTTTCAGTGTGACTGAGTAGGAATCCTGGCCCCAGAATGAGAAGACGGAACCATGCACTAACCGTGAGATATTTGGCATAGCAATGAACTTTTCTTGATTTAAGTTCATCATCTATAAAATGAGAATCATGACACATGGGTCTCATGGGGGTGTTGCAAGGATCCAATGAGATTATCATTCGTATTTTTCAGCATTTATGTTTTCTTATGAAATATATATACAAAAATGTGTAGAATCTCTGCACCCCATTTAAATTAAGGACTAAAATAAAACAAACGTGCATATTCCCAGAGCCCAGGGTAAGAAAAATAAGTAGTAACTTAGAAATTTTTTCATGTCCCTTCCTGATGTCGAACTTCACCCTTTTTTTTTTTTTGGGTGTGTGTGTGTGTGTGTGTGTGTGTGTGTGTGTGTGTGTGTGGTAACTTCTTTCTGCGTCTTCCAGGGTCTCTCTTTGTTTCTCCAGCTTACTGAGATTTCATGGACAGGTCACATTGTATAAAATTAAGCTGACAGTGTGATGATTTGATGCAGGTATATATTGGGAAATGTTTACCACAATAAGGTTCGTTAACACATAATTACTATTTTGCAGTTGTTACAGTGAGAACAATAAAGCCCTATTTTCATAGCAACATTCAAGAACACAATACAATATTGTTAACTAAAGTCACCATGCTGAACATGAGATGCCCGGAACTTATTCATCTTATAACTGGAAGTTTGTGTCCTTTGACCAACATCTCCCTATTTCTCCCATCTCAGCTCCTGACAACCACCACTCTGATCTCTGTTTCTATGAGTTCGATGTGCTTAGTGGCCACATATAGGTAGGATTATATAGTATTTGTTTTCTCTGACTTATCTCACTTAGCCTCATGTCTCAAGGTCCGTCCAAATTGTTGCAAATGGCAGGATTTTCTTCTTTCTCATGGCTGAATAATTCCATTATGTATATACCACATCTTCTTTATCCATTTATGCATTAGGACACCTATGTTGTTCCGTGTCTCAGCTATTGTGAATAACACTGCTACGAACCTGGGGATGGAGGTATCTCTTCGAGATGGTGATTTCGTCTCCTTTAGATATATACCCAAAAGTAGGATTGCTAGACCATATAGTAGTTCTACTTTTAGTTTTCTGAGGAACGTTTATACTGTTTTCCACAATGGCTGCACAAATTTGCATTCTCATCAACAGCACACGAGGGTTCCCCTTTCTCCACACCCTCATCAACACATCATTTCTTGTCTTTTTTATAATAACCATTCCAATAGATATGAGGTGATATCTCATTGTGATTTTTAAAAATTAATGAATTTCATAGAGAGAGATTGAATGTGTGTGTGAGCGGAAGAGCAGAGGGACAGAGAGAATCCTTGAGCAGGCTCCTGGCTGAGCGCAGAGCCCTACACGGGGCTTGACCCTGAGATCATGACCTGAGTCAAAACGAAGAGTCGGACACTTAACTGACTGAACCACCCAGGTGCCCCTGTATTAGTAGACTATTACCGTATGCATTTCTCTGTGACTAACTTTTCTTGCCTCGGTATTCTGTTGTTGAGATTTATTCCTGTGAAAGCATATAGTGGTAGATCATACACCATGAGGATACGCCACGGTGGGTATATGAGATGGCTGTGGAGATGCCCTTTACCAAGTTAAAGAAGTTTTCTTCTCTTGTGAGTCTACCAAAAGATTTTATCATTAAACGATTTTAATGTATCAAACATTTTTTATTTGAATACATATGCCTTTAACTTATTAATATGGTAGAGGATGTTAATGATTTTCTAATATAAAATCAACACGGCATTCCTGTGATAAAATTGCATTGATCATTTCATACATTATTGGATGTGACTAAAAGTCTATTTTGTTTAGGATTTGTACGTATCTGTTTTTCAGTGAGATTAGTCTGTAATTTTCCTTTCTTGAACTGTCCTAGTAATTTGAGTATCAAATTTGTCCTGGCTGCATAAAATGATTTTGAAAGTATTCCCTCTTGTTCTGCTTTCTGGAGCAACTTGTGTCGGATTGGCATTGTCTGTACCTAGAATGTTATGATACATCACAACACCTCTATAAAGCCATCTTTATCTGGCATTTTCTTTGTGGAAACACTTTTAATAGTTATTCTACTTCTTCAGTGATTTTCAGACTCCATAAATTATAAGCCTCCTAAGTATTGCTTTAGTTGCATCCCAAAATTTTGATATGTCTTATTTTTACCATTCCACATGTGTTTTCTACTTTATATTAAGAGGCAGCCTAACAGAACCAGAATACAGAGTCTGGGCCACACTGCCCCCAATGCAGACCCAGTGCTACCATTTTCCAGTTGCCCAACCTTGAGCGCGTTGTCCATTCTCTGCGTGTCCCTTGTTTCTTCGTCTGCATATGAAATGATAATAGGACCAGCCTCAAAGGGTTGATTGGGGGTTTAGAAAATATATAAAACTCATAAAATATTACATCGCACATAATTCATTAGTAAATGCCATATGGAGTGTTTGCTATTATTTTTTCTTCTTTAACCCTTGAGTTGTGTGTGTCTGTTTTCAAATTTCCAGCTGTGAATATGGGGATGGGCAGTTCCTAACGTTCATGTTTTTTGCTAATATTTTATATTTTTATTAAATTGTGGCCAGACAGTATGATCCATATGATATCAATTTGTTGAAATTTGTTGAGGCCAGCACTTGGGCCTAGCATATTCCTGATTTTCATAAATGTTCCACATGTGCTTAGAAATACGTGTTCTCCAAGAGCAGCGTTAGTGACCATGTCATTCAAATCTGTACCCTTACTAGTTATTTTGTTTGCTTGATCTAAGAGAGATGTGAGCATTTTTAAAGCAAGTGAGTAAACAAGGCTTGTTATATTTTGTTTAGAAAAGCAGCTCTGAGCGTTCTATAAAGTTTTTTCTTAATAGACATTTTATTTTTGAATAGTTTTATAGAAAAATTTTGAAGATAGTACAGACTTCCCATATACTCCACACCTAGTTTCCCATTATTAACAGATTACATTAGTATATTTAGTAATAATGGATTACATTTGGCATAATTAGTGAACCAATATTGATAAATTTTTCTTAGCTGAAGTCCAGACTTTATTCTGACTTCCTTATTACCTAAATGTCCTCTTTCCTGTCCCAGGATCCCATACAATTTGTCATTGTGTCTCCTTAAGCTCCCCTTGGTTGTGGTAGCTTCTCAGACTTTTCATGGTTTTTATGACCTTAACGGTTTTGAGGGGTATTGGTATGGGTCAGATATTTTGTAAAACATCCCTCAAAAACAATTTGTCTCATGTTTTCTCCTGATTAGACTGGGGTTATGGGCTTGGGGGAGGAAGACCGTGGAGGCAAAGGGCCATTCTCATGACATCATGTCAAGAGCACATATTATGAATATGACCTATGACTGCTGATGTTAACCTTGATCCCCTGGTGATAAGGCTGTACACGTGTGCAAGTTACTATAATTTTTATTAAATGGAATATCATGATGTAATGCAATAGACTAGATCTAGACACCTGGATTCTAGGTCCATTTCTGTTACTAAATTGCTCTGTGCGTTTTGGCTGGTCACTTGACCTCTCTGATCCCCAGGGTTTTCTGTTGTAAAACCAAAATGTTGCCCTGGCTGGGCATGACAATCAGAACATATATTCTTTTGAAATATTGGTTGCATGTTTATAATTACTTCTGAAAGGCTTTCTAAACATATGCCGTTCTAAATTTGCAAATTGTGGTCGCCAGCCTCCAAGATGTACCCAGTGGATAGGGCTGATCTTTTGTGGAAATGATGGTGGTGTATGGCTTCTGAGGTTAAGTAATGAAAGACAATATGGCTTCCACTTTGTGTTCGCTTGGATCACTCATCAGGCAGAGTCAGCCACCATGTCACGAACACTCCAGCAGCCTTGTGGAAAGGTACGTGGGGTGAGAACTGGGGTCTCCTGCCAATAGCAAGTACTGTCTTGCCGGTGATGGAATGCTCCACCCTGGAATCAGATCCTCTAGGTCCAGCCAAGCCTCCAGATGATGCAATCCCAGCCACCATATTTGCTGCCACCTCATGAGAGACTCCCATCCACAACCTGCTAAGCCACTCTGGAATTCTTGAATTCCAACAACTATGTGGAAAAAAAATCTTTGTCGCTCTTAAAAACAAACAACAAAGGGTTGGATCCCAAGGCTTTGCGATGATGTTCAGGCCCTCATGGTTATGGGGTTGTGCGTGAGGGTGTTGACTGGCTTGGTTCCCAGACTCCTCCCCCACTTAAACCACAGCAGCTTGGCCTTCTGATTTATATATTGAGGATCCATGTAGGATTCTTTCAAAGAAAGAAGTAGAATTAGATGACCTCCAACACTCAACGATTTCATCTATCAGTACAAAAAAAATACTTCTTACAAACACACACGCATTTTCTTTTTTTTTTTTCTTTTTTGTGGGGGTAGAGGAGCAGGAGGAGAGAGAGAACCTTAAGCAGGCCCCACTCTCAGCACAAGCTGAATGCAGGGCTCAATCTCACAGCCCTGAGATCATGACCTGAGCCAAAATCAAGAGTCAGAAGCTTAACTGACTGAGCCACCCCGGCAGCATTTTCTTCAGGGCCTGCTCTTCTTGAAGGATGCACGGTCCCTGAGATGGGAAACAAGAGCACAGAGTGTGCTTCTCACTGAGGAGTGTATCGGACGCTGCCCTTTCTGGGTGTGAGGCGGCCAGAACCAAGCCTGTGAGAAAGCGCTGCTGGGCAGAGCTCCATCCCCTGGGCACCAGCTGCAGGCTGTGAGGGAGAGGATGCATTTGCCCCTGTTGCCAACATTCCATTGGAAGACTAAGGGCAAGCAGGTACTGAGGGCCGTGGGCAAGGCCCAGGATAGGGGTTTTCCATTCCATATACCTCATTTAACCCCCGTGACCGTTAGGAGGTAGGCATCTTGTAGATTGGGGAAAGAGAGGCTGGAAGGCTAACCGGTTTGCCAGAGTCGAGGGTTAGGAAGAGGAGAGCTGCAAGGAAGTCTCAGTCTGTCTGCATCTGTAGAACTCTTTGCCTTTTTCATGTATTCCAGGCCACAATTCAAAACTGAGCAGCTCCTCTTTGGGTCAGAAACACACTGATTTTACACAAGGATGTTGTCATAATTTGTCGCTGTAAGAAAAGCTCGTCATTCATTTGGTCACTCGTTCATGCAAACGGCATTACCGAGAGCCTGCTCTGTGCCCCGGCACTGTTCTGGGCACTGCGGATAGAAAGGAAAGAAAGCGGAGACTGGTGCTCCCTCTGGCCGAGCTTGAGCGTTGGGCTAGAGGAGGACCTGAGAAGCCATCAGTTGCTTTGACTGCTTGTAGCCAGATTCTAGGGAGGGAAGGGGAGGCTCCTTCAGGATCCTGAAGGCCGGGGTCTTCTTGGAACACAGCTAGAAAATGCCTTCAAGGGACAGAAAGACTAGGTGTGACCTGGAGCTGGATCCCAGGGAGCCATGAATCCCCCAAAGGTAGTCCCTGTTGCCCCCCTAGGAAGCCTTCCGGGGTTGGACCCAACATGGATGGTGCTGCTCCTGGCTGGGCAGTTCCCGGCGTCCTGCCAGGGAGCACCGCAGACATTGCACTAAAATAGCTCGTCCGGCAATTATACCGACGGGAAGCAGGACAGTGTTGAGAAACTGTGTGAAACTGGCCCTTGAGAAATTGCACTGTTTGAAATCAAGTCTGCATTGTTCAGAGAGATTTTCAAGTGCAGGTCTTAATCGCCTGTGATTCAATTAAATTTAGTTCCCGTCTTTCAGTGGGTCTCATTATCTTATTAACAATTCTACTCTTTGGCTGGAACTTTGTTTTTGTAAAAGTCCCAACTATTTTGTGAATGTGTTCAGAGGCCCCAGCAAAGGTCCTCAGAGATGGGACCGGCACTATTGTTCTAGAACTCCCACCGCCTTGGCCCCCTGGAGAGTCACTTCATTCACGACAAGGAGTCCACCGGAGTGCTGAGGCTGGATTGGAAAGCTGTCCCCCCCCGGAACGTGCAAAGCTGTCGGGGTCTTAGTTGCACAATGGGAAGGGAGAAAGGGACTCTGCACTGGGAAGGCAGCACCTGTTTCTAGGAGGACCCCCCCCTCCACCCCCACCCCGTGTCTACCTGCTCCACCCTTGGATCAATCCGCTGTGGAATGAAGTTGGCCCGCCAAGGCTGGCTGCACCTATGGTCCTTCACGCCACATTCCAGGGCCAGTGAGCCAGGGTGCCCACCTGCACTGGGGCCACGGACGGCCACCCACACCCCTTTTTAATCTTCAAAATGCAGGAGTTCTTTAATCAAGAGGCTTTAATTCTCCTCCCCTTCCCTGCTCCAGGTAAGACTCCTTCTCAGAAACATGTTCTTAGATATGAACTGAGTCTTGCTACAAAGTAGGAACCAAGGCCAGAGTAGGGTCTTTATTTTTAACTTGTTTGTACTTCTTGCTGACCCTCGAATTAGCTTATTTTGATAGTGTTCTTCAAGCAGGGATCTAGCACCCTGGCATTGGCTTGGAACGCTTTACTACTGATCACCCCAAAGTTTTTCCAAAGCATGTTAAAACCAACTCTGGGCTAACTGGAAATAGAGGGTGGGGGACAAGGTCAGAGATTATTTGACTCATTTATAATAAAATGATGATCTAGAGGGTGACTGCGAAGTTTGCTGCTTAACCTGGGATAAGGTGGGACCTGCCTATCTGGCAGGGGAAACTGGGCCGCTGTGAGGAACAGGTGCCAGGAAGAAGGGTCCAGGCCCAGAGCTGTAGGGTGTGAGCAGCCGCCAGACAGGGGCCTGGTGCTCTCCTGCATCCCTGGTGAGGCCCAGCAACCACTGTTGCCCAATTATCTAAAACCCTAGGGGTACGCTTTACCTGTGGACAACCTACAGAGCAGTTAATATCTCCTATAGGGGTTACAGTCATCCCGGAGGTAGTCTGCAACAAAGCCATTAATTCTATGAATTAAGTCAACTCTCGTCTAGCTCATCCCTTTGTCAATTTAACTCTGGGAAAGAAAATGTTAATAAAAATAAGCAACAGCGTTCATAATCGTTAAAAGCAGACCTTTACTTGTGTGATCTGTTTAGAGCATTCCTCTTTCTCAGTTATGTGAAGATACAGTGAGAAAGGGATAGTCTACAACCCAGGAAAATGGCTCTCACCCGAACGAAACCCTGCTGGCCCCACGATCCAACTTCCGGCCTCCAGAACTGAGAGAGAGAAATGTCTGTTTCGCCCACTCAGGCAACGGCATTTTGTTACGGCGGCCGCAGCTCACCCAGATGCCGTTCACTGAGGCTTCTCTCCCCTCTTGTCTAGACCATGAGCTTCACGAAAGCAGTTCCTCGTGAATAGGGCTGCTTAGTAAACACAGGACTTGGGGCCTGCCAGGCAGCAGGGACAACAAAGAAACTTGGGAAGTGACAAATGGATTCCTGTCCCCTCCCAGCCCTGAGGGTGGTGGCTCTCAGCCTTGGCTGCACAGTAGCAACACCCTGGGCCAATCAGATGGGCCCCCAGCGGTGAGGTCCAGACAGCACTAGATTTGAAGGCTTCCCAGGTGACTCAAATGCGCACCCAGACGATATCAACCACCCTAATGCTAAATGGGTGAAGAACTGGGGCGAGGGGTCCCCAACCAGAGAGAAAGAGGTCAGGTAATCGTTCTCGTTGCCCAGCTGAGTGTCTGCTTTATAGGTATAGAGGGGATGAAGGCTGAGTGCGACAGACAGCGGTGTATTGCTTCAATAAATCAAAATAAAACGAACAGCAACAAGTCACAAAACAACTTTTATTTGAGGCAAGAAGTCTGGATGAAAGGGTTACAGTTCCCAGCAGCCAACATCCAGTCGTTAGTGGCACTATTTCAACTCTGTAGACTCAACCTAGTCAGAAAAGAGTACTAAGGTCCTACTTTCCCCAGCTGGACAAGAAGAAGGGCAAAGAGAATTAGAAGAAGCTTCTAACCTACTGATACTGCTCTTCAGACCCAACACCGAGCGGGCCAAGCCCTCACCGGCCGGTCCGCAGTTGCTGACCCACCACTGAGGGGCAGAGACCATACTACGCTCCACAGAGGGAAAGGGGCGCGGGGAACACAGCGGCGGGTCACCTGGAGGGGAAGAGGCACCAAGAGCTTCAAAACTCAGCGTTGAAGGGATAGTCCTTGTGGGAAGCACAGCTGTCGGGGAAAAAAAAGAGGAACACATTAGCTTTTCCAGAAGAGATTTCAACCATAACAGATTACGAAAAGCAACGGTGAGTGTCTCATTATCGGCAGAAATAGAGGCCTGAGAGATGAGCCGGTTTTCCAGACCGCGGATCATGGGTCTGCACCTGGGGGCCGCCACCCCCCTCCAGGCTCCTCTGCCTCAGGCTCTCATCAGTCTGCACAGGCTGACGGACCCCACCTGCCCCGGGAGCCCAGCACTGTGCCTGAGGTGGGCGGGGCGCCAAGACACGCTCCGGCTTCCGGGTCACTCAGTCTAAATGGCCGGACCAGACAGTATCCCATAGGCTGCAACAGTAAGTGGGTGACCAGACAGAGGTCAGGAGTCTGTATGTGCGACAGAGCCAGAGGGGAGGAAGGAGGCTGGGCGGTGTGTGTGAACAGGGCCAATGGCTCGTGCTGGAACAAGTTTTGGCACTCACACTGGAAAGGCTGGCTGGGCATAGTGTGAAAGGCCAAGGGTGAACCCAGCACGGGGCCCGGAACTCTCAGTCAAAAGATTCGGAGCCATTCAAAACAGCCCCATAGTCTGCCCTTTTTCGCCTCCCAGCAAGCCTGAGTAATAGGCCCCTGCCCTTAGCAACAGAGGCTTAGTAAAGCAGTAATTGCCAAAAAGAGGCAGTGTAGGTGTGTGTCTAGTGAGAAGCTTCCTAGGTGACCTGGCCTTACCCTCCCTACTCCAGCCCCAGCCCATCCCCACTAACCATCAGCAGCCCCCACAATCACCGACGGCTGTTTCTGGAGTGGCACTGGAGAGTGGAGGGAGTATATGGGAAAAGGGACCCGTTGGAAAACCACTGTGGTCTGTCAGCCCCGAGAGCGCCAACAGGTGGTGTCAGCAGTGGGAAGGGCAAAGGGAAGCGACTGAATGATACAGAGACTCCCACAGGAGAACAGACGTCACCTGGTGAAGGATTCACCTCTCTCTCCCTCACCCGACTTGGTCCAAAAAGGATTTTAATGCCCAAACGTTAAGCACCACGGACACAAATAGGGGCATTGGAAAGGGCCCGGCATGCCGGTGCCAGTGGTCCCCCGTGAGCGGTGTGTGAGTGGCCCATCTGGGACGGCAACGTGCTCACGGCCAAAGCGCAGCAGAGCCCTTGGCGGACACGGCCCCCCAGCGCTGCCAACAGCACTGCAGAGGGCGCAGGGCAGGAGAGAGAAGGCTAGCACCCCACCCCACCTCGGGGGACGTCCGTCTTGCTCAAGAGACTCACCACCGGGAGGTGGGGACGAAACAGAGGCCATATAGTGAAAGAAGAAGCTCTCAGTCCCCACTGTAAAACGAAGGCTTCTTAAAAAGCAAAGAATGAATTTTAAACTTTAGTTACTGTGCTGTAGGACAAGCGGGGGGGCGGGGGGACGACGACCACAGCAACAAAAACCAAAAACCAACCTTCCTTGTCATCTCCCTCAAATTCCAAACTACAAGAAGCCAGCGAATATGCAGCTCGAGGGGCCCCGGGTGACCGTCAGTCAGGGAGGGGTCGAGAGGCTTCCGCAGCCCCAAGCCCCAGTCTTCCCACTGAACCTCTCCAATCAAGTCAGTGTAAGAGTCCCATGTGAATTCTTCCAGAAGGTGGCACAGCAGCCACACGGATCACCTGGTTTCAGATGAGCCACTGAGACTGGAAAATTAATGCTCAAGTATGTGGCTGCTGCAGGTTAGGCCAACAATGCTGCTGGGGAGGGAGAAGACATCTAGAACCGATCTCTTGGCATTTTGCCCTGGGCTGTGTCAGGTCAGCTGACACGGGTTCAACTGTTTCCCACTGCGCAGGGATGAGAAAGCAAAACCACGAGCGGCAGTGGGCCCCACTGGGCTGACAGGACGCAGACGTTACCGCCTCCGGGGGCTTCCCTTGTGCCGCCACCTCAGACCCCCTCCGGGCACGCACTCACCTCACCAAGGCACACACCCGCCAGTTCCGGTTGTAGCTGAGTAAGGTGGTCATATCCACGCTGCTCAGTTCAAAGTCAAAGACCTCAAAAGGAAAAAAAACAAAAACAAAAAACCCAGTTATTCTTCTTTAAATAAAGGCCAAACCCAGAACACAAAGTGCCCACACAGCTGTGTGCAGGGCCACTGCGGAGCTGCTGCCCTGCGCGGCCCTGCGTGGGGAGGGCAGGAAGAAGACAACGGTCAGAGAAACGAACTGCAGGACTCTCCGGAGAACGCCCACGTGCTGGCGGGATACTACACAATACGAGAAGACAGTCCCTCCCTTCGGAGCCTCTGAGCAAAACGGTATTTCTGAGTCCACTTAAGACTATCAAAACCACAGCGGTGCTGAGCATTTCTGTGACAAGCAGCAATGGAAAGAAAATGATGGATCACAAGTGTCTCCGCCTCAGTTTACGGTGAAGCAAAGGGAAGAGGTAATTCAACAAGCACAACGCAAGGAACAATCGATCGCACACTGTAGGGAGACGCTATACAAAGCACTCAGAGGGTCCAGAGGAATTAGGAATGAAGGCTGGCCGGGGAGCTGAAGGATGCGGTCAAAGAAGGTATCTGAGATGGGCCTAAGCAGCCAAGTAACAGCTAGACAGAGAGGACAAGAAAGGTCCGTCAGGAGGGGCACCGTGCCCGTGAGGCCCACAGCCTGCCGGGGAAGAACTCAGCCATCAGGGCGGCCAGCAGGTGGGCCCAAAGCAGCCGCCGGTGAGCCTGGGAGGGGCGGCGCGCATGCGGATGAGGAAGGCCCTCATGTCCCAATGTCCAGAAAGCACACTGCTGTACACTCGCCGGCTACATCTGTGGGCAAGTGTGCAACGACTGCACAGTTGGCTACACAGGCTGGCTCCCTGAGAGGCGACAGGACGGTGGGGTCCCACACATGATAATCCAGGCATGAGACGAGAGGCCCTGTCTCCTACTCTGCTGAAAAAACCCTGGCCAACCAGCCCTGGTCTTACCTGAAAGTTCTCAGCAATGTGTTCGGGTGTCATGGACTTGGGGATCACGACCAAATTCCTCTGCATGGGGAACCGGATCAGAACCTGTGAAAAGAGGGGGCGAGGGTGTACGTACACCAATAATCTACATTATGATGTCACTTAGTCTTATATACATCCATTCCCCAAAGATGGAAATTCCAGAACGTCACAGGTGAGAAAACGGGAGGCTCAGAGAGGTTAGGGCCACCCCCAGCCACGCCAGGCGCTTCCGCGTCTCCCAGGTGTACTAGGCATGAGGAGGAAGCCATCCTACCACTTGCGAGAAGAAAAACATTTCCCAGGCAGCTAAGCAGGAGTGCTCTCCTGCGAGCAGAGATGAGCTTCCCACCTCCATCAGCAAACATGGCCCCTCGGGGCGGCTTGCAGAGGTGGGGGGGGGCAGGTGCCACCATCCCCACCACGTGGCCATCTTCTGGCTTCCCAGTCTGTGTACCTGTCTACCACCCGCTCCCGGACCTCCAGGGAGGGCTTGGCTGGGCTTGCTCGCCTCTCCCTCCCCGCTGAACGGGGCCACTAAGAAGGCAGGGACTTCTGGGAATCGTCACGGGCGCGTGGAGAGGACGATACCTGCGCGGTGGTCTTCTTGTGCTTGGCTGCGATAGCTTTGATCCTGGGATCCTCCAACAGGGAGGGGTCCTCAGGCTTGGCCCTGGAGACAGAAAGATGGCCTGCGTGAGCAGCCATCATCACCTCCACTCAAGGCAGCTCTAACTCCCCTCAACCTCAGAGGGCAGCGCACCAGTCTCCTGCTGATTTGAAGCTCAGGCACAAACTCCCAACCCTCTGGAAAAAGAGTGGCCATCTTGCTACTAGAAATGACAACCAGGAAACCCAGCAAGAGGCTCCTGGGTAAGTCTGCAAGCTGGCGCCAGAAGCATTTTCCTTGACGCTGAGTATTTCTCTCTAGCCATTTCTAACCTTCACTGATGGACAAGACAACACGATCCGGTGGGAACCTCACCAGGGCCGGTCAGGAGAGCCGAGCGGGCTGTAGGCAGTCACCACGATGCCTTTGGACTGGCAGTACTGGATTAACTTCTCCTGAGTGAGATACGGGTGGCACTCGATCTGCAGATGCAAACGGGGGGCTGGTGGTGGCATGTGGGCACAGGCGTGGGGACATACAGGAAGTGCCCCCCCAACAGAAAACGATGTATAACCACCATCTGAGCTCCCCAATAAGCTGTAACAACTGTCTCCATTTCCCAGCTAGTGTCCTCAACACAAACAACGATGTTGTTATCGATGTACTGTGGCCATGGGCCCTAAGGGTTTGTTCTGGCTTTGGCCTTTTATCAACTGCGATGAGTCTGAGGATCTCAACGTCTGCACGCTGATAATCTGGGAGAGCCTGAGTCATCACAAGCCAGGCTCCAACCCCGTCTCTCCTGTAAGCTCGGCTCCCAGATGGGTCACCGTCATTCTCAATCCCGAATCGGGACCTGCCTACTGGCTGCTCCCTGGGGGACGTGGATCAGAAGTAACTGCCAGCTTCAGAAAGTAACAAAACAGTCTCCCATGCACACCCTCCCCCGCCGATGTTTACCTGGTTAACAGCCGGCTTGTATTTTAAGCCAGGTTTGTTTAAGATCTTCTCGACTTGCAGATGGTTGAAGTTGGAGACTCCAATAGCTTTCACCAGCCC
Source organism: Zalophus californianus (assembly GCF_009762305.2). Classification (NCBI taxonomy): domain Eukaryota; kingdom Metazoa; phylum Chordata; class Mammalia; order Carnivora; family Otariidae; genus Zalophus; species Zalophus californianus. The sequence continues at coordinate 87,873,689 of NC_045606.1, forward strand.
TTCATCCATCAGCTCTTCCATGGCCTACCAACAAAAGAGGAGCTGCTTGCTCCTGACATGTGTCCCAGAGGACAGGGACGAGAAAAGCATCTCTGGCTCCAGTCAGTTCAACAGGTCCTGCCCTTACTAATCGGTGCCGGCAAATTAGACCTTTGAGAAGCCAAGAGACACCAAGACAAAAGCCAGGCTGGCTTTAATAAGACAGGAAGAGCAAAAATGGTGACCAAACACCAAAATGCAGGGAAAGACATGGCAGAGCAGGTCACTCACAGGAGAAAGGGAAACCAGCAAGGGGGGAGAAAAGACCGGGTCAAGGACTGTCTTACCTCCCACGTGTCCACAAAATTGGTGTCGCTGGGAATCACATTGCCTTCCCCATCCAGTGGGAAATATTCCTTCCCGTGCTGTTGTTGCAAGAGCAAACAATCAATGACAGCCCTTCACAGACCTGCATCTTTAAACACAAAAGTTCTAAAAAAAATTACTAACTACCATAGCTAAAGTTTCCAGAAGATAATCAAGGGCAAACGCACGGGCCAGTGGGAAAAGGAAATAGGCAGACAAGTCCTGAAGCCCCCAGACACTTTTCCTTTCAAATGGTTGCAGCTGACTGTCCGATGGAACCAGCACAATACAACAGGGCTAGAGAATAAAAGCCACATGGCTTCAATCCAGCAGACAAAGCAGAAAACGGACCCTGTGGCTAGGAAGAAGGCAAAGGAGGTAATAACCCGAGTTTGTTTGGTGCAGAGACTCAGGCTGCCAAGGAATACTGATGAGGCTTCCACAGGATGGGGCCTGTGTGCAGAAGGCAGGACTACATCCCCACACACGGAAGCAGAGGGTGACAGCCAATGAGGTCTTCGGGCCACATGCAGAATGTCACCTGAGCCACGTTCGCGGTTACAGTTTGAAACGGTACCACCGCAGCAAATGACAAAGCACAGCGCTCCTCAAATTCTGTAACGTGCAATCGAGTCACCTACGGCTCAGATTCAGTAGGCCTGGGGGGCCAGAGGCTGATTTCTAACAGCTCCCAGGTGACAGCACTGGCAGCTACTTCAGGAACAGGGCCTGGGCCAGTAAGCACACACACGCAGCGTGTGCCCACCTCTACCCACCTAATGCAGGAGGGCCTGGCACACCCAGGCTACACGGAGGGACAGGGCCTGAATCAGTAAGGACACACACACAGCGTGTGCCCATCTCTACCCACCTAATGCAGGAGGGCTTGACACATCCAGGCTACAAAGAGGGACAGGGGCCTGGCCTGAGCCCTGTGTCGCCTACCTTGAAGCCGGTTGGCCAGTGAATAAGGTAGAGGTCCAGGTAGTCCAGCTTCAGGTCACTGAGTGTCTTCTGGCAGGCTCCCTTCACCATGCTCTTCTCATGGAATGTGCACCACAGCTGAAGCCAGGGAGAGAGCATGTCTTAGCCCGTGTGCAGGAGGTGGTTTCCCCAGCCAGGAGCCAGACGGCTCGAAGACAAAACCCACCCCTCTCACTGTGGCACTGTAAATGGTAGTGAGGGAGTTTCCATTGCACACCGTGGACCCTAACTTTCCAAGGCAGGCAGGATAATCAGGTCGGGGAAATCCGGCAGAGGGACCAAACTGAAGGCATAATGTAGAATGGACAGGTCAGGAAGGCCCAGGCCCTAAAACATGAGCTCTCAAGGCCATTTTCCTACAAGGCTTGGTCTCTGTGGAGCTAGCCTCACCCTCCCACCCAGTGTCCCTTTGGGCACCCAAAGCCTCCAGGAGAAAGACCATGGCCAGCAGTGGAGATCCAGTCTCCCGATGGAAACCAAGTTCTGTCCTCAAAGGTAACTCCCTGGAAAGGGAGCACCAACCCACAATCTGAGCCTCATCAACAAGGGGCTCTAACCAATGGCTCTACACCACATGACCACCTAACACACAAGGGACAGGCGAGCTTCGGAGCCCTCTATGGCCTGTAGTCAACCCGTATCCCCAGCAGAATGGCCTCGGCTCCTAAGCTGGCTCTGCCATTGCACAAACATGAAGGAAAAGCCAATCGCCTGGGCCCCCCTGCCGGGCTGCACCTTGCTGACGATGAAGAGGTCCTCACGCTTCACCACCTGCTCCTTGAGCTTCTCCTGGATGGCCAACCCCACCTCGTTCTCGTTCTGGTACACGTGAGCACAGTCGATGTGACGGTACCCAAGGTCAATGGCCATCTTCACAGCCTCGGTCACTTTGCCTGGAGGGGACTGAAAGGAAAGGCACCGGAAGGCATGGAGTTAAAAATCAACAACAAAGCAACCCAGGCAGAAAGAAGGGCAGTGTGAGCCCCCCGCTCCTCGCTGAAGCTCCTGCCCCGCTCCGACGGCTGCGGATGGCCAGCGGCTTCCCAAACCATCTGCTCTCAGACAGGGGCGTGGAACCGAGGTGAAATGCTGCATGGCTTCACATTAGCATACTCCTGACAACCACTTAATGGTAGCCTAGCCCACCCTAAAAAGATGTGCCAGAGCGGTCTCCCTTGCTTCTTTACATCTGTTGATTTACAAACCACTATATAAAAAAAACCACCCTATCTGAATCTTTTAGGTTCCCAAGACAGTAAGGAACACCATGTCCTTCAAACAGCTCAGAGTATTTTAATAACTGCTGTAAATATTTACCCAATGCCCGTTTGGTTTCTGAGCTGTCACTAAATGCCCATGCTTTACTTTCTCTTCAGTGTGGATTCTGACACTGGCAATCATTCGTTTTTCAGCAGTTCTGGGACATCATCGTAAAGTCAAGGACATTATTGATACAGATTCAAAGGCTGGTGCTTTCTTTGTGACCACGTAAGAACTTGCTCTAAGAGGCAGGGGTGGGAGACAGCCCCTCTGAGATACCAGCAGACAGAAAGGAGCTGGAAGGAGAGGGGAAATGGGCATCACTAATGTGTGGGCAGAGCTGCAAAGAGACTAGACGGCCGTCTGACCACCTCTGTGCCCAGGACAGGGCAGAGCCTGGCTGTCAGGGAAGAGGAGGCTCCTCCAGGGCTTTGAGCTTCACCAGCGCCCAGACTGACCTCATGGACATTTACTCCATCGCCTCACTGATCCTACTCAGATCAGAGAGGTGAAAAATACACACATGTGCAACAGACTGTGGCATGAATACAGTGCATTCCTCCAGAGAGCTGGGGGAGAAGAGAATGAAAAGGAAAATCCCCAGGGCTATGAGCAGCTGCAGACATTTGCTGTTTTGGCATCAGCTGTTGTGAACAGGGCCGGGGCAGGGGGGGAGATTATGAACCAGCGCGAACAAGGGTACGGCCAGAGCCTGTTAGTACACTGAGCTTGCTCACCCCCAAGGAGGGAGCAGGGGGCGGGATGCTAACCTCGGGTCTAAGAGAGGGTACACCTCCAGATGACCCGATTATCTCTTTTTTTCCGTGGAGGAACAAAGAACCTACAGGTACAGCCTTCCCCACCGTTGGAGATTCAAGGGACCAGGCAGAAGGAAGCCCAGCCCCGGAGAGAGGGGCGGACATACTCCCCAGGCCCGGCCTGGCCACACGTTGCATCTGGCACAGCAACTGGTGCAGAGGCATGACCCAAACCAGGCCCGCGGGACTCGGTCTCTGGGAACTACTACCAAGACAAGCTCCCATTCTGCTGGGGTCGCCGAGCTGGGGGAATGGAGTCAGGAGCAGCTCGAAGAGAGTGGGGGGTCGCGAGAGACTGCTCCGAGCAACATCACATACAGCCTCGACTCTGGGTACGCCCGAGGGCATCCTGTGGGCCCAGAAGTCCCCACCTCACATACTTTTTATTCTGCCCAACAGAATTATTCAGCTCCTTGGAGCCAGAAAAGTGTAAACTAGGATATTCAAGGTTGCCGAAAGAGTGGCACAAAACTGAAAAAAGGTTCACGTTATGTTTTCAGAGAAAAGCCAAGGGCAGAAATGACCAAGAGATGAGCCAGGGACACAGGCACTGGGAAGCTGGCCACGCTGCTTTCTAAAGGTAAAGAAAAACAGAAGCAAGGACTGTTGAGGAAGGACTGTTGGGCATTTTATAAATTCAGTCTGCAGAAGTTGCAGCAACTGGTGATCAGACTCCCAAGAATGGGGGCTGTGTCAAAGTTATTTGACAGAGAGACACAAGCAGGGGGAGCGGGAGAGGGAGAAGCAGGCTTCTCACTGAGCGGGGAGCCCAATGATGCAGGGCTCGATCCCAGGACCCTGGGATCATGACCTGAGCCCGAGGCAGATGCTTAACCGACTGAGCCACCCAGGCGCCCCCAGCCTCCCCTTTTTGGGGACACCTTTTGCAGCCACAGGGAGGCCACACGGGGCCATGTGCTCTGCCACAGGACTGATGGCTGTCCCCTGGGCTGACCCTGAGCAGGCAGGGCAGATCATGTCACTGAATGGATACTGACCAGTGGGGTACTTAGCACACACTAGCTCAGACTGAAAATATGACCCATTTTTACCAGTTTTGAATACATTAATACACTGAATCTTTACCACAACCCTGGCAGATAGAGTTATCTCTATAGCTAGGGAAAGAAAGGCACAGAAGGTGATGCAAAGGGTCCATGATCACAGTCGGCCAAAGACGTCAGGACTCAAATGTTGACAGAAGGACCTCAGAGCCATGCTCTGCCTAGAGGTCTGTCCTCCTGTGTGGATCCTAAGAGGCACGAGACACTGGTCAGTGAAAGGATTAAGTTTCCTAGCCTTGGAAAAATCATTCTCTGGAATGAAAATGTACTAGAGTCCACAAACTACATTTACTATTCATCATCTCAACCTAACCCTTCACAGAAAGAGACTAAATGAACTTCTCTTACCACTAACGAATCAGACAATTTAAGATACGATGAAAAAAATCACACAATGAACTTGGCAATGCTAGTATGTGATTATACCATCTCTCCATTTCATGCCACATTTACAAATGCAAACAGAAGGAGTGGTCCAAACTGAAACTTTGAAAAGAAAAATCATGAAAGTGTATTTCCACACATCTCAGCAAACCTGCAGAAAACTGTTACGGGAAACATTCAAATTACAGATGACCAAACTGTACAAATCCTACAGACTTAAATCATGTTTTAACTTGATTCTGCCAATAATCTGCCCTGTGACTTAGGCAAACCCATGGATGCCCAACTCTCTTGAACCTTAGAGCTCCAGAGTGCTAGCTCAGGCAGCAACCTGACAATGGTCTGAGCTGATGGCACCAACGGATGGCAGTGAGCATTCTCGGCCCCGGGGCTCCCCACCATCTCCACAAGATACGCCTCCCCATCTCCTTGCTTTGTAACATCTGCAGCCCGCTAACACCAACTCGGACCCTATTAGCGCCCCCCCTTTACACACACACACTTTTAAAAACCTAATCATCTTCCCCTTTGCATGTAGCTCTTACCTGTTACTTTAATAACCCTCCCTCTATTCCCTCTGCAAGGAAAGGTTATAAAATGGCATCAACGGCTAAAAAAAAAAAAAAAAAAAAAAAAAAAGTATTTCAGAGACTGAATTCCTTGCAATATTAACCACGGGGATTTCTGAAAGAGGGGATTATGTTCTTTCTGATGTATTTTTTAAAAATTTTCTCTTGTTAGCAGGTATTACTTTTGCAATGAAAGGAGGGATGGGAATGAAAGAAATTTAACTTTGGGGGAAAATCCTAGGTAAGATGTATGAGAACAGTGTGCCAATGATAATCCTAGGGTAAGGAATAGGAAACCATAACTTTTGATGTGAACTTAGATTTAATAAAGAACCAGGGCCATCAACCTCTAAAGCCTTTAAAAATACCATGATCGGGCGCCCTGGGTGGCTCAGTTGGTTAAGCGTCTGCCTTCGGCTCAGGTCATGATCTCAGGGTCCTGGGATCAAGCCCCGCATCGGGCTCCCTGCTCAGCAGAAAGCCTGCTTCTCCCTCTCCCACTCCCCCTGCTTGTGTTCCCTCTCTCGCTGTCTCTCTGTCAAATAAATAAATAAAATCTTAAAAAAAAATAAAAATACCAAGATCACAGAAAAGCCGTCCCCACGAACATTTAACTTCTTCTGATTAAACCAGCTTTTCTTTACAGAAACTAAACCTGCGTCTAAGAGAAACTCATTTTTTTATTATTAGGTTTGTTTAAATACTAGTGGTCTTACAATATAATTTTCTATTTTAAGTGTTCGTTTTAAGTGTAAGTCATTTCAACCAGACGCAAGTGTAACAGGCATTTGTGACTTCTCAAAATGTATTCCATTCACTTAGAATCTTCTGGAAGAGGAGTTGGCAAACTTTTTCTATAAGATGCCAGAGAATATTTTAGGCTTTGTTGGCCTGACGGTCGGATGCAAGTGCCCCACTCTGCCACTGCAGCACAAAAGCAGTCATAAATAATACGTACACAGGAGATGTGTTCTAAAAAAACTTTATTTACAAAAACGGTCTGTGGCTTGTAGTTTACCAGCCCATTTCTATGCCAGAAGAGCATACAAAGAAATGGGGATTAGGCAAGAGGCCCAGCCTTGATTTGTCCTAATTCCTAATCACAAATAAAATGGTGTCCAATTCAGTATTATGATTAACGAAAAGTTAGGTATTCTGATCCTGAACATGGGTATTTTGGTGACCAAAAGGGTTTAATCCCAGTTCTAATTTAGCCAATTGACAATACAATCTCAATCAACTTCGGGTAAATCTGAGCAAGCTGGCTTCCTCACTCTGTAGGGCACACAATGCTCCACTCAGCACAAATGGGAGACTGGGGACCTGGTGGTTTGTATAAACAAGGCTTAAAATCTGCCGTACTCCTAAGATTCCAACAGACCAATCATGGGGGAGAATCCAGAGAGTAACAACAACATGCTACCTCTCGTGTCCAATCTACAGTCAATACAAAGCGTGCTTGTCAATGTTTGGTGCAGATAAGCCAACCTCACTGGGCTCACGATCAGTACGTCCACATCTATTTACAGTTCTGTACAAATGATAAGGGGTTGACCACCCTTTTCAGTTGCCTCATCACATGAAAACAGTCAATCTGGCTACTCTTTGGCATCAAAGCTCATAATCAGGCTTGGAAACAAACACAAACCAACTAATAAAATTGAAATTAGCTTCCTCCCACCCAACCTGAATCAATCTCTGCTGAATTCTAAAACACTGACATCTCCATTTGGTTGAGATGGGACTGGACCAGGGCTGGCCCTGCTTGGGGAAGACTTAACTTAACTATCTTTGATCTTGAAGAGGGCCAGGTTGAGGCCCGCAGGGAGATGAGGCAGGTGAACGGTAAAACCAAGTTACGGTCTCAGCTCCAAAGCCAGCACCTCATCCCCCCACCCCAACCCAGGATCTTGGGGCTAATACAAGCTTGTCCTACTTTGGGCATGTGACAGAAAGTCTTTCTCAGCACATTTTTTTCTCCCTCATGTGTTCTTAAAGGGGGAGATATCACCCCCAAAGAGGCAAAAACTGGTTCAGTGGGGGCAAAAAATAAAATCTTAGCTTACACAAAGGTTTGTGGCCCTCTGAAGGACCACAGGACATAAACAAATATACAGTCTATCTCTGATGTTAAAATTGTGTGTGGGGGGGGGCAATTAGGAAAAAACGTCTCAAAGGTTCTTGCATGGGGCAGGGGTGGAGATAATGGAAAAGAGGTTAAGAAACACAGTTGCCCTCCACTCCTCAGTTTGAAGTATGTGCGTGTGTCATAATAACCAAACTACCAACAATTTTTCAGCTAGGTCAGAACATTTACTAGCAACAGGACTGCAAGAGGACATCAAAAGAAATCTGTTTGAACGGATTCCTGGCAAAACAAGGTTGGTGGGTTTACTTCCTGTCTAATGGGGAAGGCAAGCTTGCCGGGGAGAAACACTCGCTATGCCACACGGGGTCTGAGGCAGAGAGGCTCTCCCATCTGCCTGTAAGCCTCACTTCCAAGGACAGAAGGGCAGATTTGAGGACCTTTGATGCAAAAAGCAGATCGGAGACCACTAGAGCCCCACAAAGGGTCTGGATGGCACAACACAGATGCCATGATAGGAAAGATCCAGGAGAACAAGGAACTGTACCCGCTTGCAGAGCCTCCCCCAATTCTCACAAAGATAAGCAAATGCTTCTCAGGTCACCCCTTCTTTTGTCCAGCATCTGTGAAGAAATATGTACACACATATGGGGGTAAGCGGAAGAGTTACTATCACACTATCTGCTATCCTTAAGAACAACAAAAAAAAGGAATCCATTCTAAGCCTATACTTGTGCTATTTATTTCACTGTTACCTCCCCTCTCCCACCTCAACACAATTCTGTACAAACCTCATCTCCTCACCTCCCCCACCATCCAAAGTTATCTTACTTCTTTGTATCAATACCTATCTAACATATCTTTTGGGTACCTACTGTTTACCAGGTGTTGTAAGATGTGCTTGTGAACAAGACAGATGCTACCCTTGCCCTCAAAGAACGTACTCTGCCAGAATGAATGACCTCACTATAGATTTTATAATGTTAAATAAACATGCAGCTTTTCAGGGCATTAAGTGTGCAGGTGCAGGACTTTAAACTCTCTTTAAGGGACACCTGGTTGGCTCAGTTGGTTAAGTGTCCCAACTCTTGATTTGGGCTCCGGTCATGATTTCAGGGTCGTGAGATCAGGCTCTGTGCTATAAAATGCCAGCCCCCTCTCTCCCTCTGCCCCCCCAATCGTGCTTGCACGCACGCTCACTCTCTAAAAAATAAAAAATAGGGGTGCCTGGGTGGCTCAGTCGGCTAAGTGTCTGGCTCTTCGCTTCAGTTCAGGTCCTGGGATTGAGCCCCACATCAGGCTCTGAGCTCAACAGGGAGTCTGCTTGAGGATTCTCTCCCTCTTCCTCTGCCCCTCCCCCTGCTCGCACTCTCTCTAAATAAATAAATCTTTTTTTAAAAAAATAAAACAGGGACGCCTGGGTGACTCAGTCGGTTAAGTTTCTGCCTTCAGCTCAGGTCATGATCTCAGGGTCCTGGGATCGAGCCCCGCATCCGACTCACTGCTCAGCAGCGAGTCTGCTTCTCCCTCTCCCTCTGTGATCTCTCTCACTTTCACTAATATATGAATAAAATCTTTAAAAATAATTTTTTAAAGAAAATTTTAAAAAAATTCTGAAAATCCTTTTAACAAATTTTTATTCCTTATTTACCCTAGAGTAGTAATTTACAAACGATGGACCAAGGTCAGGAACCTAATTTCTGAAAACACAGAACAGAATAAAAATATTGGAATTCATCCCACTTAGTAGTGTTTTGTGGATCTTTTCTGCTCCAGTTATATGCGTGTGTGTGTGCCTGCATCATTATACAAACTGTAATAATTTACTATTGCCAAGAAAGTGTCTTTTCACATCCATTCCAAGAGAATAACCCTCAACAGCTGAAATTTAACTCTGTATCACGGTCATAATTCAATTACACCCTTAGAGCCCTCACTGGACTTCTTGAAGGAAACACAAATTACACATACTCTGATTACTTTGGCCAAGAAACACTCTGTGTAAAGCAACTCTTTGACCCTTTCCTTATTTCTTATATTTCCTAATCTTCAATTGCAGCTTTTAGGGTAGAGATAAACCCCACCCTCTGTTCTAGATCAAACCATTTAGCGGTGCACTCAATCCTCTCTCATTTCCTCATCAGTGTGAGAAGATCCAATGCCCAGGCCCACATTCAAAGTTCCTGGGAAAAACTGAGTCCTAGCTGTAGAATGTAATATATAATACCCCAAACCTAACTTAAAAGGAGCTTTTAAAAACACTGGGTTTTGTCCCAGCGCCTGTAATACCACCCGTCAGTGCTCCCTACTTTTCAGATAATCAGGCTAGCCTTTTTATTCCTAACCACTTCTTAGGGACGCTGGGGAGAGATTTCAGTGGTTGTTAAGGTTTCTGGAAGACCGTTTTAATACTGGCAACAGCTAACAGTTTTCTCTGGGCGGTAACCACAGGTGCCCAGGTTCTCTGTGAAGGTCTGCCCCGCATACGACACCCGCCCCCGCCCCCAACCCCGAGAGGCAAGCTCAGCTACAAGGGGTCAGCGTCGCGTGTTTGGGGACACGGAGATACATGCATCCTGGGCAAACTCGTGGCAGCTAATTTAATTACCTGCAGTCTCCGGCCTTAAGCTGAGTGCTTATTCCTGAGAGAGTAAAAACGGAAACAATTAAGAATAAACTATTTAGAAGAGAGACAAAGGCGCAGGTGCCGCAGGTGCGGTTCAGAAGCGATTCGCCGGCGCGCGACGGCCCACCCCCCTTTCGGCCCCAACGCCCCAGCTCCTCCCGATTCCCGCCCCCTGGGCAGAGCGGCGGGGCGCAGGAAACCCCCCTCCTGTGATTTTCCAACCGGGATCGGATTCCAAGTGCGGCCTGGGGATCCCACCCGCCGAGCGTCTACGGCAGCAGTCCCCCACCCAAGCTCCCGGGACGGCAGGCCAGCGCCCGGTGCCCCGGTCCCCGCGGGGACCACCCCGTCCCGCCCGGGCCCGGCCAGCCCAACTGTGGCTCCTTGGAGGCCGGGCCTCCCCGGCCGGGGGCACCGCTCTGAGTCACTGTAGGTCCCTACCGCCCCAGGCCGCGCTGAGCCCGAGACAAGCCGTGGGACGCGCGCGCTCCCGAGAGCACTTACCTTCCAGGTGCCCAGCCCCATGATGGGCATCTTGGCGCCGGTGTAGAGCACGAGGTGGCTGGCCATGGCTGCCGAGATCCGCAGGCCCGCTCCCAAAGACCACGCCGCGCCAGCTGCGGCGCAGGCTTTTAAATAGCCCGTGAGGCCTGCGGGAGGGGCGGGTCCGACGGACGACGGGCATACGCGAAGGCGGCTTCTGATTGGCCGGCCCGCGCCGAGACGGGGGCGCCGCAGCCCGGGGTCTCGGCGAGGACGCGCCTTCCGCTAGGTCCCAGAGAGGCCCGGATTCTCGGCGCTCCGCTTGCCCACGCCCTACCTGGCGGCAGCTGGGGACTTCGCACCAGGCAGTGGGGCGCGTTGGAACCGGAATGCTTCAGCGAAAGTACCAGACATCTTATAAATAAGTAGACTGGGAAGGAGTTCGCGTTTCATTTTTTTAAAAGGAGCCCCGAAGGATGCATTTGTCTGTTGTCCAAGCCAGAGTCACGCTCTTTGCGAACTGGACCAATGTCTTATCATCTATAGGAATCATACTGACCACAGGTACAGTTTAGCAGCGCACTTTGCTTTTACAAAGGTGCATATCAGAGAAATGGCTTGCAGTCTTGTTGCAGAACACCTACTGGAGACCGGAGTTCACACAGCTTGTATGTAGGCCCTTAGGGGTATCTCGGCATCCCACCCTAGGTGCGAGTTTTGTCTGTACCACTGAGCGTGGTTGAGCAAGCCTTCCTCAAAAGCCAGCATCTTTTGAGGTTAGGAATCCCTAATGAGCTTGGTTCAGAACCCATGGACGGCATCAGGTTTTCAGAAAATAAGACTGTCAAACCAAGTTTTAATAATGGAACTTAACAGAACTCTCTAGAAGAGTGAAAAGGCAGAAACCCACCGAAGAAAAGTTAACTTTAATATTGTAGCTTCAAGTATTTCAAATGAGGAGGTGCTAAAGAATAAATTGATCAGCCCTGTCAGCCAAGAAGACATTACTTCCCAAGACCCCCAAAAGTTGCTGAAAAGAGCTTTGAAGACAATTTTGGTTTCTTTTCAACAAACTTTCTCCCTGATTCTCTGTCCTACTCCAAACCTGCTCTTCTTGCTCCATCACCCTCTAATCTTTCCTAATTATGTAAGATTGGGAATTACATCTGCAGGGCAATGACTCAGGAACCAGACCTCACTAAACTCCATTCTGGTGATTTTCCACTTGGTGACTTCTAAAAAGTGCTCCCTAGGAAAAATTTATACACAACAGACTAGCCCAGATACTTTTCCATTTGACTTTTATAAAAACCTGTTAATTGGCAAATTCTGATGCTATTTGTCCATAAAGAACGGAATTTTAATTAGAACTTTCAGCTGGGAACTTGGTTTGTAATAAAACAGCAGTAGCCTAACATTCTTCATTCATAAGATTTCCATTGACAGAGTATATCCAAAGGGTGCTGTCCAAGCGGCTAGTCCCTTGGGAAAATGATACACCTTGAATGACCAGTTTGGTATACACAGAGGGGTCACCTGTTAGGGACATACACCTCAATATGAAGGTCTTGCTGTTTCTACGGCGACTGAGGATGGAAGCTGACTGCCTGAAGGTATAGCTAAAGTTCTGACTTGGGAGTATTCTGTGTGGGTTATGCAAATGTGAAAAGTCATACCTGGGCGTTTTCAGTTGCAACAATAGTACTATCACCGGCACATACTGTGATAGTCTCCTAACTGCCCTACAGCCGGTGTCAGCTTTGTAAGATGCCATCATGCACGTGTCAAAATTATGCTTCAAGCAACATTCTAGGACTTCGTATCAAGAACTGTAAGAATCTTCATGATCTGAACCAGTAAGCTCATCCTGAAGAAATCATGTAAAAGCAATGCGGTTGTGCACGTGCACACACAGGCTAGCCCTCGGGCTAGGGATAAGGGAGGTGAGCGATCATTCACATACAGCCTGGATGTAAGCACCTCCTTAAACTTGACACGCAGGGGCACTTCACTTGTGTGTGTGTGTGTGTGTGTGTGTGTGAGAGAGAGAGAGAGAGAGAGAGAGAGAGAGAAACAGTTCTAGCCACATAAAGTAAAACTATAAGTGTCCAACTATGACAATAGATGCAATATAGCCATTGAAGACGATATATAGAGAAGAGTGTACCTGAAATAATACGAAGGTGAAAGGAGAGAACAAAATTGTAAATACAGCCTCATTATAAGCATGAAAAAAAAAATGTACCTTATAGACAAATTTAGGAAGAAGCCAAAGGAAATGGGAATGCTGTTTGTCAGACTATCATTAATTAAATGTGTTTTGCAACTACAAGACACTTTCCTATTAACTCTCTGATTCCCATAGGATACAACTTAAAACTCCTTAGCCTGGCATTTAAGGTCCTGTGACATCTGCTATAACTGTGACTATATGAAAAAACACCAAATTGTATACTTTAATGGGGTGAATATTATGGCATGTGAATTATATCTCCATAAAGATATTACAAACAAACAAATGTATAAAGGTTATGTGAGATCTGTCCAACCCAGGCCTGTGGGGGGGGTGGGCAGTAGGCTCAAGGACCCAGGCTACAGGTTCTAACGACGTTGTTTCACTGCTGTCCCCATCCAAATCTTCCGGCTCTGCCTCAGGGGAGCCAAAGAGCCCTGGAGAGTCTCAAATGAGCGCTTAATTGTTCAGGCCTGGAAGTGGGACACCTCACTTCTCTCTACAGCCTACTGGCCGGACCTATTCACAGGGTCCCGTCTAGCTTCACTGGGATGGGGAAATGTCGCCTTCTTATGTGCCAGAAAGCAGAGGAGAACAGAATGTAGTAGAATACAGTAAGTACCGGCAGTCTCTTCCACAATGACAACTTTTGAGCCTTTATTACATTTCGGGCACAGTCTTAGGCCCTTTACATACATTATAGGAAGGTGTTGCTGTTGGTACTGCTGCTGGTAATAATATAATAGCTCACATCTGTTGAGCTTGCTATTCTATAAGCATTGTATGCATCAAATCACTTAATTTTCATAGGCACCCTTTGCAGTGGGTGCTATTATTAATTCATTTTACATATAAGGAAACTGGGCACAGAGAAGAGAGGTAAATTGCTAAGGTCTCATAGCGAGTAAGTGGCATAGTCAAGATTTAAACCCGAGGAATTGGACTATAGTACCCAAACTCTTAACCACTGCACTGGTGGCTTTCAAATTATTTTACTGTGACTCATAGTTACACATACTGTACCCATGTATGTAGACAGAACAGAAACAAAATATTGACAAAGTAATTCTCATCCTTATGATGTATGGCATACTCTGCTATTGCACATTCTGGAATTTTTTTTTTAAGATTTTATTTATTCATTTGACAGAGAGAGAGAAAGCACAAGCAAGGGGAAGGGGAGAGGGAGAGGGAGAAGCAGGCTTCCCGTTGAGCGGGGAACTGGGTACGGGGCTCCATCCCAGGATCTGGAGATCATGACCTGACGCTTAACAGGCTGAGCCACCCAAGTGCCCCATATTCTGGATTATTTTAGTGCTGCTTTCAATCATGATTCACTCCTGGTTCCACAATACATGATTTCATGACCCACTAGCAGATCGTGGCTTGAGGATTAGAAAACCTCCGCCTTCCATCCACTCTCTGGTCTTGCCACTGCTCCTCATCTCAGGTGGCAGGAAAACTATGACAGCCACATGCAAGGGACATGATGCTAGCTCCAGGAGAAATCCACAGCGGGAGCCTTTCTACCATGCCCGCAAACTGTCTTTCTCCCCATCTCTGTCCACTCCATCCTTCTGTACCCTTGGTCAAGCAGTCCTAACTATAGGATGAGAACTAAGACTTGTCCTTTGGTAGGTAGAAGTAGTGAGAGGTAATGAGGCCAAAGAGAAATTGTGAAAGCTCTAAGAACAGGACAGAGGCCTCAGCCCCTGCCGGGGGGCGGGGGGGTGGGGGTTGGTCTTAAAACCTCAGGGACTGGTCAACTGAGGAGCTGGCTCCAGGGTGTCAATGTTTATTCATATTTGTTTGCGAGCTGAAGTTTAGATGGCAAACATTGAGAGATTATCAATATTAACCTTCCTCATAGATACTGGAGAATGATAGCAATACCAAAAAAAAAAAAAAAAAGAGGAATAAGGAGAAGCAGGAGGAGAAGGAGAAAAGAAAGAAAGAAGAAAAAAAGAAAGAAAAACCTTCTGTCACTTTTAGCGCAGCTATTCAATACATTCTTGTAAATAATAACATCCACTATTTTCTGGGTGCCTTCCACGCTTGGGCACTTCAAACACATTGCTTGACTTTATCCTTACGAACTCCTGGAAAACACATGACCCCATATCTTTCCCGTTTTTCAGATTGAAGAAACTGAGGTTTGGTAATATTAATTTGCCCAAGCCCAAGAAGTTAGTAAGTAGCCGTTCTTCAAAAGTTTCATATTTTGTTCATCACGGATTCTTCTTGCATTAATTTAGATTTTTAAAATCCTGCATTAAAATATAATTTATTTGGGGTTTTTCTGTTTCTTTTTCTTTTAGAGAGAGAGCATGAGTGGGGGAGGGGCATACAGAGGGAGAGAGAGAATCCCAAGCAGGCTCCATGTGGGGCGCAGTCTCACGCCCCTGAGACCATGACCGGAGCTGAAATCAAGAGTCAGATGTTTAACCGACTGAGCCCCCCAGGTGCCCCAAATTTATTTTGATTACTGATATTTGGGGTGCCATCCTTCCCTTAAATTCTGCATTGAGGCAAGTGCCTCATTTGCTTCACAGTACCTAAGAGCATCAAAATAAAAAAGAGAACCCCCAGAGAGGTGGAGTTATTCACCCAGAGCAATCACTTTCCACACTGCAGTGATTTGACTGCCACGCTCTTCACAGCGCAGGCGTGAGGACATGTGTGAGCATCCTGTGTGGCAGTGACTCCACCCCCTTTTCTCCCAGTGGCTGAGGACCTCCTGTATCTGTGGCTCTCCTTCCCAAGTGAGGGGACTTGGGGTACTAGGTGGCAAGAGGGGAGACATACCTATACATCACTGCGGGGCAGTAGGCCTCGCAGGGCAAGTAAGTCTCCTGGACTCCAGTCTAAGAATAGGTTACTGGTGAGATGGAGTGGTCTCCTTATTGATCTGGGGTCCTGGCTTGGGTGGCAGTGCGGGTGGGTGGAGAACAATGAAACTACGGAATTGCTAACGCAGGCTCTGGTATTGTTAAACAGTTCCCAGAGCCCGCTGGTCATTCCCATCAGCATGGATTTGCATGAGGCCATAGACAACTTCGTGGTTGCCTGCTCTTATTTCATCCGTAATGGCCAGATCCACAGCTTTGCTGGGCAAATCTACTGGAAGGAAAGATCTCTGTGCACAGGCAAAAGTGCATGGGGTATTATCAAGTTTGGCACCTGTATTCATTCAACAAATTCATTTATTTATCCAACAAATACAGAGTATTTGATATGGCCAGGTACTGTTTGAGGGCTTGGGATTACAGAGATAAAGAGAATAAAGTCTCTGACCACAGAAAGCTTCCTTTCTAGAGGGAGAGATCACTAGTAAACATATCTATAACCAAGCCAATGTAATTTCCGGCCCGATAATGATAAGGGCTATGAACAAAGGCAATGAGGACAAAGATGAGTACAGGGTTGGAGAGAGAGGGAGTGTGAGCCCGGTGCATACTCAGAGAGACGCATTCCAGTAGGCAAGAAGAGCCCTATCTGGACTTTGAGGGTGGAATGAGTTGGGTGGTGTGTGAATGGGACGGGGGTGCGGGGGGCAGAGTGTGTGCAGGGGGAGTGGTGGCAGAAGCAGGGACATCTGCATGAGTAAAGAAGAGAGAGTGAGCAGGAGGTTCCTAGGAAATGAAGTTGGAGCTGAAATGGGAGAGGTAGGCACAGGTCACATCTAGAGCCTTAAAGGGCCATCACATAATAATTTAGTTTTATTCTGAATGTGATGAGAAGCCATTGGAAGGTTTTTAACAGGGGAATGTCATGATCTGATGTACATTTTAGAAGGCACAAGCTGCCCCCCCCCCGCAAAACCTAGGCAATAGTCAGAGCTTATAATTTAATGGGACTCTTGCTGTGTCTGCTGGCGAAAGTGACTTCATTATGGTAGTTGCAAGATGAAATAATCTGTCCTTTCCTTTACTTGGTTGGAGTGTCCCAGAATACCCCAACCATCGGATGCCCAAAATTTTACTGGTGTGGTATGCAACCTGAGTCATGGTAGGGTTCATCTCCCACCCTCTGGGAGGCATGTTTCTTTCCAAAGTCTCTAATGTGTTAGCCCTTGCTTGCTCAGACAAGCCGATTAGCATGATGCCATTGATATAGTGGATCAATGTGGGATATCCATAAAGTCCAGATATTTTTCAGCTATGACAAAGGGCAAGACAGTTAACTTAGCCCTGGGGCACAACTGTAAACACATACTATTGTCTGTTCTGTCTGAAGGCAAATGGTCTCTGATCCTCTTTATTGATGAAAACAGAAAACATTTATTTGCCAGTGAAACGTAAATGCAAGGAGTAATTGTTGGGATAGACCACGGAATCTAAGCTGGATAAAGAGGGAATTGAGGATGGGAAAATGGTGACTGTCTACGAAGGTGGTGATAAGACAGTGAAATGAGATAAGGTTAGTGGATTAGGGGTCTTTATGGTGTCAAAGAATTGATGGAAGTATGAGTTTTAGAGGAAATACGATGGGGTAAGAGGTAGTAGGCAGGATGCTAAAACTTGAGATTTAATGGTAGTAGATGTATTGGTAATGGCAGAAAAGAGAAGAAAAGTTCATAACCACTGAGAGAGTCGATAAACAGATACCTGAGGCACCAAGAATTAGAAGGATGTTGTAAGTCACCAAGAATGATTACGGAGGGGGTAGTGGTACGTAGTAAAATCTCGGACAACGGAGGAAGAATGACCTGTCATCAGTGGAAGAGAGAATGGGGCATATAATGAGATGCCGTGTACTTCCACGTATCCGGATCTTGAGACAAGATATGGACTGAGAGCTGCAGTATCCAAGGTAGATATTTACCTCACTTTTAAGCTCACTGGCAGGAGGATTGACAGAGAAACAAACCAGCAGCCTCTTAAGAGAGCTTAGGGGCAAGTGGAATGAACATTCAGAGAAGAGATAGAGGATAATAGTCCAAGGGATCTGGGCCAGGAGGTTTGTTGGCAGGGTGTGTGGATAAATGTGTAACATTTATGTGTTCTGGGAGGGGGCGGGGGTACAGGAAGAGTTGGGATTTGCAGTGCGGGTTACTTTCTCCTCCTCTCCCAAACCTATTTTAAGCTACCCAAACCGGGGTTGGGGGGCAAGATCGGGTGAGTCAAGTGAGGCAACCTCCTCAGGTTCAAAATTGAACTCAGCGCCAAAAAACCCTCAGGTATCATGATAAGTGAGACTTTAATACGGTATTTTAAGAAGGAATAAAGTCATTAAATGAATGACTTCCACATAGTGGTAACAATATGGAAACAGTCAAAACAGGGTAACTGAGTGGAGAGTGCTTGGGAGCGGGGGAGGGGCTCCTTTGGTCTCAGAGGAGGAGGCTCCACATTTCCTTAGAGATTTCAAGGACTCTGCGAAAATCCTGAAAGAAGTCTTGTTTGCTGCTGCAGTCCTCATCAGTTTCATCAGAATCTGGGCTTTGAATCACCACTGGAATCACAAGATTTTAGCAAGAAATGGGTGTACACTCCAACTCACTGCCTTTGCAGAAGCCTTCTGGAAGCACATGATCAAACTTCTGGCAGTTTTTTTTTTTCTTTTGTTAAGAAGAAAGGAAAGCCCATTGTCAAAATAATTTGCCAAGCTTGAACATTTATGAGAATGGAGGAGTCATTAATTATTGTATGGGTTTTTAAATATTAGTTCTGTGAAGGAAATACCTTTTCAATGCAATAAAAATCCATGAAGGCACAGTTTGGAGGATGTTTTTATGTGCATTTTTCCAGGAAGGAGTTCAGAGCTTTTTTTCAGACCCTCGTATGGATTTCTGAGCCCCCAAAAGTTAGGATGACCAGAGAGTAGCTTCCATAAAATGTAAATGATAAAAATACACACTATAAATCCACAGATTGCAAATCGTTAGATGACCATCCAAACTGAATAGTAAGACTGTCAACATATCTTTAATACCGCTTGGAGGAACATGTGTTTTCAGACGATATGATTAGTTCTGATTATTAATGCAGAAAAATCCCTCTCAAATTTTATAGGAAGTAAAATTATAGTTGAGAAAGTGTTCTAATTCCATGCTAACCAAGCAAAGGGAATTGAGTTTTCTAAGAGAACATTTCTTGCTAAACCTAGTGGCTAGTAAAGGGTTATAGCAGCCCTTCTTTGTCTCTTCTTTCTTTTCTGCTACCTGGAATGTGGATATAATGGCTGGAGCTCAAGCAGCCTGTTGGAATTGTGAGACAGCCTGGGTAAAGCAGCAGGATAAAAAGAACCTGGATTCTTTAAGTGGTGCAGCTGCCATACCAGGATTCTTTTTTTTTTTTTTTAAGATTTTATTTATTTATTTGACAAAGAGACAGAGAGAGAGAGAGAGTGCACAATCAGGGGGTGTGGGAGAGGGAGAAGAAGGCTTCCTGCAGAGCAGGGAGCCCGATGCGGGGCTCGATCCCAGGACCCTGGGATCATGACCTGAGCCAAAGGCAGACGCTTAACGACTGAGCCACCCCGGCGCCCCAAGAACCTGGATTCTTTAAGTGGTGCTGCTGCCATACCAGACCTGGATTGCCTTCTTCCTTTTCATGATAGAAAAAAAAGAAAGAAAGAAAACTTCCATCTTATTTATGCTACTGCTTGCCACAAACTGCACACCTCACCTCACTTACACATCATAATCACCCAAAAAGGTACATGCTGTTAGATCAGTTTTATAGATGAGGAAGCCAAGACCCACAGAGGTTGAGGAAGTGGCAGGTTGAGTTAGACAGTCTGGCTTCAGAACCAGTATTCTTACTCTATACCAGGCATTTTCCCAAGCGCTTAACAAGTACTGACTCAGGCGCCTGGGTGGCTCAGATGGTTGAGAGTCTGCCTTCAGCTCAGGTCATGATCCCAGGGTCCTGGGATCGAGTCCCGCATCGGGCTCCCTGCTCCTTGGGAGCCTGCTTCTCCCTCCGCTTCTCTCTCTCTCTCTCTCTCTCTCTCCCTCTGTCTCTCATGAATAAATAAATAAAATCTTAAAAAAAAAAAAAGAAGAAGTACTGACTCAAATAATCCCCACCGGAAACTTTGAAAATAGTTACTGTTATTCCCCCCCGCCCCCAACTTGTAAAAGAGGAAATCGAGGCATGTACCACATGAAAAGTATCACACATCACAGAGAGTAAGGTGGAGCCCGGGTGTAAGACAGGGCTCCGAGTCTGGGTGGGGTTCCCTGTCTGGTCGTCCGTGATGTGGCCTTTCTCAGAGGCAGAGATGAACTCCGTGCTCTTAAGGACCATTATCTAGTAAAGGTTTATGAGCTGCTTTTGTCCGATGAACAGATACCTACCGTTTGTGTAAACCCAGTTAAGTGCCTTGATTTAAATGTGGCATTGAAGAGTCATCAACCTTGTATGTAGCATTGCCAAAGTCAAGACAATATATGGGTATTGATTTTAGAGGCAAAACCAAAAGCAAATATTTGCAAAAGCTCTCTTCAGTGTCCATTATAACAAATGCCAGAGAGCTAGCCTTTGCAGCAAAGCTTAGAAAATGCCCAAACCATAAATGGATTCAATGCCCTCACACACTAAAGTTAGATTTCCCTATTTTAAGAGTGTCAGAGCTTGCCTGACAAAAAAAAAAAACCAAAAAACCAAAAAACAAAAACAACCAAAAAACACATTTATGTGATGTTCAGAAAAATGCCATCATGTATGTTCCTAGCATGGAAATCTCTGGGCAACTGAAAGTCAAAATAACAGTCAACACGTATTAGTCATGTTCTGTTGGAGTTTGAAAGCGACTGCTCTCCTTTTCCTGAGTTGAGAACACGCTGAGTAATAGACACAAGAATTGGGCATATGGAAATCAAATCTCAGCTTTGTTTCTGACAAGGCTGAATCGGAAAATATGGTTTGAACTTTGTAGACACGTTCCAGAACATGCCCCCCAGGACTGGTTGTGCCCACCAGTGTCAGGCAAAGCTGCACCACTGCATCTTCCTCTCGGAGGCAGGTCATTCATCTGGTGGAAAATGTATGTAACCCGAAGACAGGGAGAGAATGAGCAAATCCAGAAAAGGCTGTGTCAATCATGCACAATTCAAAGTCAGGAAAAGACGAGAATTCACCAAATAAGTCATTCCACCATCCTTGAAGAAAACTAAGCGAGGGGATGGGCAAAAGGGAATGAATGTTACCCTCTAAGGAGTTCTCCGAGAGCAGAATGTCCTAGAATCTACAGAAATAGTAACAAAGAGGTCCTGCTAAGATGACTCGTGTGAAAGGCAATGTGCTAAGTGTTTTATACAGCAAGGTGACGGGTCATGAAGACCCCAGACAGAACCCCCACACTGCCTGGGCTTTCCCAGTGCACGACGAGCAGTCACAAAGCCAGCTTGGATGAGGGAGCCCATCTCATTAAAGGATTATATCTCATCACATGTAATTCACTCTTCGGTCAGAAGTGGAAGCCCCCCCCCACCCCCCGCCCCGTGCAGCTGATTTATGTCCAGGTTTTATTACACCACCTTGTAAGTGGACATTATCTTACAGCTGAGGTTTTATGGTTCAGAGGGGTTACGTAGTTTGCCCAAGACCATAGAGAACCAGAAGGAAGATGGAGAATAAATACCTTTAGAAAACCCCTTTACTTTTCCCCTTATTTCACTGCCAAAAAGAAAATTACCTCCCAAGAGCATGAACCAGGTTGAGGAGGATGACAGTCACTAATCTACGCCGTAAGATTTCCTAGTAGGAGGAGTCAGAAGATCTGTAAATAGAGAAGGGCCACAGTGATGGAGCTATGCAGGTAGGAGGACTTTAGTATTTCTTTTCCTGGCTCCTCTAATTGTCCTGAGCAGAAATCTGTTTCTTCTTCTTCCTGTGAGATCTTCAGAAACTTCATAACTATGCGATACTCTTGAGTACTATGTAGCAGAGATAATATGCTGTCAGTTATAAATCTCAACAATTTGTTTTTTTGAGATACAAGTTGGAGGCTTTGTGTTTCACAGTTACAGGTTTCTTTTCTTTTTTTTCTTTTTTTAAAGATTTTATTTCTTTTATTTGAGACAGCACACACACAAGATGGGGGTTGGGAGAAGCAGGGAGCCAGACGCAGGGCTCGATCCCAGGACCCCAAGATCATGATCATGACCCGAGCCTAAGGCAGGTGCTTAACCGACTGAGCCACACAGGCTCCCCCCACAGTTATACGTTCCTGATGGGTCAAGAAGGACTGAGAAGGAGAAGCTCTGTCTAGCTGGAAGAGACAATGAGAGGGCTCTCAGCAGAAGATGAACATGGACGTCACTTGGTAGGACATCGGAGTGGGCGGTTCCATAATTTCTTTATTTAAAAATAAGCACTTAGAGTAACACACTAAAGTCACTAATGGCTTATTAATTTCATCAAGGGTTATGCTTTTACAGAAAGAAGGAAACACATGCATTGCCTGCTTTGCTAGAGACTGTTCATACACTATCCCCTTTAATCCTCACAGAACCCTGCAAAGGTAGGCTATAATTTCCGTCGATCTTTAGCACATGAAGATCCTTGGGCTCAAAAAGATTAACTAACCTAAGTACACAGGTCCAAAACCAATGCTCCTTTCAACATACAATAATCCATTCCAGCAACCCAATATGCTTAAACTATGGAGTTACAAAGAGCAGATCACATACATTTTCTTAAGTCTTTCCCAGATCCCTTGAATTAGTCTTTATTATGCTCACTTTGTAGGTGAGAAAGCCAAAGCTCAAAAAGTTACTTCTTGGAGCCAATAAAGAGCAGAGCTGAAATTTAAGTGCAGGTCTTCTGACATCCAATCTCAAGCCCTGTCCAGTACACTGCCCCACTGAAATCTGAGACGCATTCCTTTTTACCCACAGGAAGCCTTTGGATTTGAGTCATGACTTCACAGACAGAACAAAGCTGGCTGCCTAATGACAGATCTGGGGTTCATGTGCTCAGACTTAAAAAAAATCTACAAAGTAATTACCATTATCTTTTTTTTTAAGATTTATTTATGGGGGCGGGGAGGGGCAGAGGGAGATGGAGAGAGAGAATCCCAAGCCAACTCCCCACTGAGCACAGAGCCCTACATGGGGCTCAATCTCACCATGCTGAGATTATGACCTGAGCCGAAATCAAGAGTTGGACGCTTAACCAACTGAGCCCCCCAGGCGCCCCCCAGCATCATTATCTTTGAAGAATCCTGTAGGTACAATTATGGATGGCAGCTTCAGAGTGCAATATTAAAGATAACTTACTAACTTAACAGAACCTTTGGTATCCATCCTTGCATTAGTCAGGGTTCTCCAGACACCAGAACCAATACATACAAAATATAAATATAAATAGATATATAATAGATATGAAATATATAGATTATAGATATATAATAATATAATATAGATATTACAATCTTTCTCTCTCTTTCTCTTGAGATAATATTATTAGGAATTGGCTCATGTGGTTATAGATTGCACAAGATCTGTAGTCAGCTCTCTGCAAGATGGAGACCCAGGAAAGCTGGTGACATAAGTTCTGCTTAGAGAGCAGAGGAAGACTGATGTCTCAGCTCCAGTAGTCAGGGAGGCAAAACTCCCTCTTGCTCAGCCTTTTTTTTTTTTTAATTCAGGTCTTTAATTGATTGGATGAGTTCCCCCCTCCCCAACACCAGGAAGGGCAATCAACTTAGTCTAGTGAGACAAATGTAATCACCCTTATTGACAGCCCCAAAATAATGTTTGATCAAATGTCTAGGCACCCCATGGCCCAGACAAGTGAACTCATGAAATTAACTATCACAATCCCTAATGAATGACATTGATGAGATTTCCAGAATCTCCCACCACATATACCTCATTGCTTTTATGAAAGCCACTAATATTTGTAATGTCTAGAAGTTTGCACCAGTTCTGTAACTTCTCTTTCTCTCCCACTCTCACTGGTTGTTCTCGTCACACATCTCCTGTATTAAGCTATTTCATAATTCTGCTATCAGCACTTTTCCTTCTAAAAATAAGTTTCACCAACAGTGAAAGTTAGCATGGTATGGAAGTGTGGAGAGCAGGGACCCAGATGATTGGAGTTTGGATTCCACTTTTGCTTCTTACTAGCTAACATGAGATAGAATCATAAAAAAAATTGTAAAATTCAGCTTTTTAAAATACAAAAATGTCAGTTTCATGTCGTTGAATCCAATAATAGCACTCAGAGTAAGTGTGTGATACATGTCATCTCATGGAGCTCTCACAAAGCCATTGTGAAATAGGTTTCTCATTACCTATGTTTTACTGATGAAGAAATGGAGGTTCACAGTAAGGCCACAAGCCTTTGTGTGGCTAAACTGAGAATCTCTAGGTCTTTATGTTTCTGTAGCCAACAGTCTCATTTATGACATGAGTGAGTCACTTAGCAGACATCATCTCTTCTATTTATCATCTGCAAGGAGAAACTCAGGATTTTCTTTTTTCCACTAGTTATTATCAAAAGAGAAAAACCTTGAAGACTGACAGAATTCATGAGTAGTGGAATAAAGATTAAAGGAGATCAATCAACAACTAAAAAGATAAAGCATCAGATCTGGATACATGCAATAATATTAGCATATTTTTTTAAAGATTTTATTTATTCATTTGAGACACAGAGATAGAGAGAGAGAGAGAGAGAGAATGAGCAGGGGGAGAGGGAGAAGCAGGCTCCCCACTGAGCCAGGAGCCTGATATGGGGCTCGATCCCAGGACCCTGGGATCATGACCCGAGCCGAAGGCAGAAGCCCAACCATCTGAGCCACCCAGGCGCCCCAATAATATTAGAGTATTACAAGTGAAAGTAAAAATGATTAATATGAATGTGATACCAAAAAAAAAAATGCGATACCTACTGTACTTAAGATTCATTAAGTTATATTTGGTTTCTTAGTAAAAAAAAAAGTGTGTCTTGACCAACTACGACAGTATATAAATTGTTATAGACAACACAGACAAACAATGGATTGCTTTCTAGATCATTGTTTAGCTTCTTGCCTTATCCAGATTGCAGGCTTCCCTATCTCTGTAGGAAATGGGGCCAAGGACACATCCTCCCCATCTCATTTCTTTGAAGAAATTCGGAAGGCCCTGGGTATAACATAAGATGGAGACCCTCAGCCTCGTAGGGGAGGGCCTCTAACCTTCCTGGGATTCAAGGCTTAGATGATCCCAGTGAAGCCCCCCCTATGCCTTGGTATGTCTACAGGTCCTTCTACCTGGGGGTCGGGAGGGCAATGGGGAGCCCTCTCCCCAGTCCCATGTCTGCCGCAGCCAAGACAAAACACCGTAAAAAGTATATGTTCTCTTCCCTTTGTTCCTCTAGACACTTTGTCGGGGCTGTCCAACATGGCCGCCGCAGTGTCAGGTGATACTTGACATACAGATCAGCTAAGGGACCTGAGGGCCGTAGCTGTCGTAAGCACTAGAGTTAAGAGTGCAGGAAGGCAGGTGTTCTCAAAGATGATGGGGGAAATGAGAGACATGACTGTTTGTTTGTTTGTTTGTTTTTTCACAATAAGAAACACTCTGATCAGCCTACAAAGCTTCCTTGCCTGACGTGCCCTCCCAAACCCCAGTCAGCTATCTGGAAGGAAAGGGAAGAGAGACATTCGTGAGTCTCAGACCACATAAAATGGAATCTTCACTCCTTCCTTGAATTAATTCCTAACATCCAGGATCGATTGTCTATAGGTGGGGAGGTAGTTATACTTTAGGTGAAAAAAAAGAGTAATATTTAAAAATATCTGTTTTTAAATAAGATTCTATTTGTCTCCTGCCTGGAAACCAGAAGCAAGAGAAAACCAACTTTGACAGGGAGTAGTTCTGTTAAATTTCTTGATTGTCCTCATTTTTCTCCCATTTTTCTTATGTGTCTGCTGTAATGCAATAAGGAAACCACCACAGAGGCTAAAAGTACAATAAAGCCATAGAGGTGTGCAAGGTGGCAGGCTTAAATAAAGCTAGATCAAACCAAACCAAACCAAACCAAACCAAGTCAAATCTATGTTGTTCTACCGAGGTGTGTTCTACCGTGCTCCAGCCAGGGAGCCTGGTATAGACCAGACATCTAGAACTGACTGTGAGATGGTGGGGCAAGGGCGATAGAAAGGCAAAGATGGGAGGCTGGGAAATTTTACACAGTGGGGGTCCTATTTACATCTGGCCTTGAAGTTGGGCAATGTCATGAAGAGTGGGGAGGGCATTCTAAGAAGTGGTTACAACAAGAAGCAAGGCATATCAGCATGAATAAAGATGGTGGGATCGGAAAATGGCAAGTACCTTGGCACAGATGGTTGGCGAGGCACTGGGGAAAGAGAAGGGATGGAGAATGTGGCTGGGAAGGTAGACTGGCCCACACTGTGTAGGTCTTGAGTGTCAAGCAAAGGAGCTCTAACTTCATCTTGTGGACTGCTATGAGAATTATCTTAGGAAATCAGAGTGTGTACATGGTTAAGCAGTGATTAAAGTAGTAGTATCAGCAATCTTGCCTTGAAACAACCATGGAATTTTTACTAAGTAAACAGATGGTTCTGTTTACTCAGCACCGATTGTTGGGAGTAGACATACCACTGGTTATTGTAGATGTCATTCTTTTGTTTGAATGTTGGGGTCATTTCTTTGTTCACTTCTCTCAGTGTTTTCTTAGTAGCTAGCAATAATTTCTAAAATTCTTGCCTAACTGAGCTATGCCAGGGAATTGAAAAGAAAGGATATTTTTGTTCCAAAAATTGGAATTGTAAGAAGGAATTGAAAAGAAAGGATATTTTTGTTCCAAAAATTGGAATTGTAAACTGTACTCAGGGAAGTCTGGCATGATGGCAACAAAGGCATAAAATATTAGAGCTCCAAGAGGAAGGAGGAACCAGGGAGACAGAATCAAGCTGCTTGGTCAGCTTCTCCTCCCTAGCTAGAGTTTCTCCATGCATTCACCCAGTAAATTTTTTATAAGTATATTTATTTTTATAACTTGTATTATTTACATATGATATATGTTCAAACTAAATAATTTATAAAAGTACTTATATATGAGGCATCCTTTTCTCTACAAAAATTGTGTTCTTTTAATGAGAAGGATACTGAGAACTGAAACCATCTGTACCACATGACTTACAGTCTACATTCATATGAGTTTATTTTCTTCATTAACACAGGCCTCAAGGAGATTCTTTTTTTTTTTTAAAGATTTTATTTATTTATTTGAGAGAGAGAGAATGAGAGATAGAGAGCACGAGAGGGAAGAGGGTGAGAGGGAGAAGCAGACTCCCCGCCGAGCAGGGAGCCCGATGCGGGACTCGATCCCGGGACTCCAGGATCATGACCTGAGCCGAAGGCAGTCGCCCAACCAACTGAGCCACCCAGGCGCCCTCAAGGAGATTCTTGTCCGGGAAGATAAAAATGGCAGATAACTATATTGTTCATTTCAGGAACTTCCTAAAAGGCCTGCCAACTCTTTCATACAAAGCAACAAATAGCAGTTTATCCCAAGAATCTTTGAAGACTATCCTCAAAATCCTTACCTTCTAGGACCCACCAAGCTTAGTCTGTTCTGTCATCATTTTTCCCCAATTCTAATCCAGTGCCAATCACCACCCTGTCCTCCTTCGAACGACCAGACTCAACATCTCAAGAAATATCCCAACTTTGCCTTCTTCTCTCCCCTCTGAGAGGCTAACAAGACTCCATAAGGGCAGCATTCCCCTTACCTCCATAAGCCTACTCTGATCAGCAGGTTGTTTGGTGTGATTTGGGGGACCCAACATTCCAAAGAAGACCTTCTCTTAAATTGGCAGATATGTGAAGGTTCGAGTTGGAAAACTTCATGTGGAGAAAATTTTAAAGAATGAAATTACTGAAGTGAAGCCTTACCTAAGAATTAGATCACCATAGTAGGAAAAAATCAGACAATTAGGTTAAGAGGGCACGTGAGAGATACAGAGAAACTGGCAAACCAGGCAATTGTTAGCAACACGTGAGAAAAAGCCAAATGCGTTCAGGGAGTTGGATCTTCTTGGAAAATGATGAGCTTCATTTTTTAGTAAACAAATACTGTAATTATTATCCAGTTACTAAGAATAAGCTGTGGGATTAGGCCATAAACTTGGCTTGTATCAAGAATAATCTAAAACCACGGCAGTACATGGGGGCGCCTGGGTGGCTCAGTCGACTGAGCGGCTGCCTTCGGCTCAGGTCATTATCCTGCGCGTCCTGGGATTGAGCCCTGCGTTGGGTTCCCTGCTCAGTGGAGAGCCTGTTTCTCCCTCTCCCTCTGCCTGCCACTCTTCCTACTTGTGCTCTCTCTCTATCTCTCTGTCAAATAAATAAATAAAATCTTTTAAAAAATAATAATTATAAAAAAAACCCCACCACAGTACAAAAATGTAGGGAAATGGATTTCACTTGGATATTGGGCTTTTGTAATACAGAACCACAAAAACAAATATTTAGACAGGTCAATTTAATAGTTTCAGTGGCAATAAGCTTGTACCGCTTATAAATTAGCCCAACATTTTGATCTGAATCTGCCTGAGGTTTACATATAATATATAAGGACATGTCTTTGCAAGGAATGGAATGGAAATTTGAATATGCAGAAGCAAATGTGTTCTCATAAATATGATCTAAAGATTTTTAGTATTGTGAAAACATATAAGTTTAGATTTAGTTTTAAAAATTCAGTGCAAGTTGGAGTTTCTTCCTCTTCAACTGTAAACATGTTTGAGTGTAACTATAATAAAGCTTATGCAGAACTGAAGAAACAGTGAAAATTACTTGTACATTAAACATTGCTTTTGGATTTCTGAATTAAGAAATTACTTTTTGGGCAACTTTAAATTTAAATTTCCTCATAGATATATCAACATTGACATGACCCTGATATGAAATCTTTTCAAGACAGTTTCTTGGCAGGTGAATTATTTAAATTCATACCTGCCAGGGCGCCTGGGTGGCTCAGTTGGTTAAGCGACTGCCTTCAACTCAGGTCATGATCCTGGAGTCCCGGGATCGAGTCCCGCATCGGATTCCCTGCTCAGCGGGGAGTCTGCTTCTCCCTCTGACCCACCCCCCCAAGCTCTCTCTCTCTCTCTCTCTCTCATTCTCTTTCTCAAATAAATAAATAAAATCTTTAAAAAAAATAAATTCATACCTGCCAGTGATATGATGCTGTCAAAAGTGTTGAACTTCTACTAGCTGAAGATTTTGTTACATCTTGATATGGGAAAAAAATAATGAACGATTGTTTTGGGTTTTGATGAATTCATGTGTCGATGCTTTCTTCCAAAGTAGAATCCTCCCACTGGAAGGGGAGAGCCTGGCTTATTCATGTAGTATTGTTTGTTCGATAATTTGGTTTGATATTATCAGACCATACAGAGTTAAAGTGTGACTGGGATATGCAAGATATTTTTAGAGAGCTTGTGGGGCCAAAATGATTTTCATGACAATACTTAGACAGCATTTTCTTTTTTCACTCTTTTTTTAAAAAAGATTTTATTTATTTATTTGAGACAGAGAGAATGAGAGAGAGAGAGAGAGAGAGCACATGAGAGGGGGGAGGGTCAGAGGGAGAAGCAGACTCCCTACGGAGCAGGGAGCCCGATGCGGGACTCGATCCAGGGACTCCAGGATCATGACCTGAGCCGAAGGCAGGTGCTTAACCGACTGAGCCACCCAGGCGCCCTCTTTTTTCACTCTTATTCTCCCACAAGCGTAGACTGGAGTTTCCAGAGGCTACACCACATGCAATATTGCACAGAGCAAATGCAAAAGAAGACACAAGAATTCAGCTGTCTATGAAATTCTACATTAAAGAGTTTTGTAAAAATGCAAAATAATGCCGCTCTTCCCACTCAATTTTTGTTTTGGAAAATGTAGTCATTTTTTTCCATAAAAATATGTAATTTGTATGCAGTGGGGGTTTTCTTGTTATCGTTCAATGAACGAATATATCACTATTTTTTAAATTTCTTGGTTTTCATTTCTAATATAGTAAATATTGGTTAATGTAGCCCACATTAAACTAAGCTCTTTGGGGTCCTCAATAATTTTTTAAGAGTGTAAAGGGATCCTGAAACCAAAGTTTAGGAACCACTGCCATAAAGTTTTACTACTATTTCCCATTCAGTGAGAAATCATTTGCAGCGTTCATAATGTGGGTCATCCAACCCAGGAAAAAATAATTCTGTTCTTGATGAGGTCAGAGATTCGGGAGGAAGTTTGTCAATCTGTGGGACAATCTCAATTATCACAATGCCTTTACTGACCTGATTTCTAATCTTCTCATTAGTGCAATTCAGTTTTCCATGGGCTTGGCACAACATGGCAAGAAAAGAGAATTTCTCTGGAAAGGATCTAACCAGAGCCAAGTCCAATGAGCCTATCAACTTCCTTGATTTGTCATTCTATTTTTTGCACTATTATGTCTTACAGAATTGCTGGTAGCAAATCCTTATTTTTTCTGAGTTTCTCCAAGAATTAGGTCTCTCCTAGTTTGTGTTCATGTAATAGATTCTTTAAACCCTAACGCTGATTCAAACCTCATTGTGCTGGGCTTGGCTCCAAATTTTAGCCTATCACATTTTTTAAAATCTTCCCTTAAATCAGAAGTGGCAAAACTTTATTCATTATCTCCTTCCTTCCATTCTTGGAATAAGGAATTGGAGTATGAAATTTTAAAGCAAGCAAACTAGGAAAAATTTGATGTTATGTTAAAAATAGAGACATTTAAGGGACACCTGGGTGGCTCAGTCCATTAAGCGATCAACTCTTTTTTTTTTTAAGATTTTATTTATTTATTTATTTGAGAGAGAAAGAATGAGAGATAGAGAGCACGAGAGGGAAGAGGGTCAGAGGGAGAAGTGGACTCCCTGCTGAGCAGGGAGCCCGATGTGGGACTCGATCCCAGGACTCCAGGATCAGTACCTGAGCCGAAGGCAGTCGCTTAACCAACTGAACCACCCAGGCGCCCTAAGCAATCAACTCTTGATTTTTGGTTCAGGTCATGATCTGAGGGTCGTGAGATAGAGCCCCACCATGAGCTCTGTGCTGAGTGTGGAGTCTGCTTAAGAGTCTCCCTCTAGAGGAGAAAGATGGCAGAGGAGTAGGAGACCTAAATTTCATCTGGTCCCAGGAATTCAGCTAGATAGTTACCAAACCATTCTGAACACCTACGAACTCAACAGGAGCTCAAAGAAAAGAATAGCAGCAACCCTCTAAACAGAAGAGCGACCACTTACTGGAAGGTAGGATGTGCAGAGAAGTGAATCCGAGGCGATATTCAGGAGGATAGACGGCGGGGGAGGGGGCCTCCGTGGGCCGCTTCTGGCAAGTGATAGAGCCGCGGAGCACAAAATCGGAACTTGTAGAAGTCGGCTCCGCGGAGGGACGTCACTCCAGTGGCTAAGCGGGGGGTGGAACCCTCGCGGGACAGTGTGGTCTCAGGACCCTCGGGGTCACAGAAAGACCGGGGGTGCCTGAGTGTGGCAGAGCTCCCGGGTATCGGAGCGGGGAAGCCGGCTGCAGAGACGGAGCCGAGGCGCGGGCTCTCAGCTCGGGGTGGCCATAAACTGTGATCCGTGGCACAGTCGGGCCACTGCTCCTCCAGCAGGGACCCAACAAGCAGCAGATCCGGGGAGACTCCTCTTCCTCCCCCGGGAGGAGTGGCGCGGGAGCGCACCGCAGGGATCTGCTGGGTTTGGAGACTCCACACAGGGTTGGGTGCCAGAGATAGAAACACTCGGTCACAGGCCGGGTGAGCACGGAGTGCGGCCGGAGACCGGGGAGACAGAAGTGACTGACTGCTTTTCTCTGGGGCGCACTGAGAAGTGGGGCCCCAAGTTCTCGGCTACTCCAGGGTGGAGATTGGGAGGCCTCCATTTCACTCTTGTCCTCCAAAGCTGTACCGAGAGCTTGCAGGGAACAAAAGCTCCCGAGAGCAAACCTGAGCAGATTACTTAGCCCGGACCCAGCAAGGGTGGGGCAATTCCGCCTCCCCAAAGACAGTTGGGAACCACAGCAACAGGCCTCTCCCCCAGAAAATCAGCAAGAACAGCCAGCCAACGCCAAGTTTACAGATCAATGAGAACAGCAGAACTCCAGCGCTAGGGGAATACCACACATAGAATTCATGGCTTTTTTCACCCTGATTCTTTAGTCTTTCGAAGTTAATTTTTTAAATTTTCCTTATTTTTTCTTTTTCTATTTCTTTTTTTTTAATTCTTCTTCTTTCCTTTTTCAGTCGACATCTTATCAATTCCTTTTTTTAAAATGTTTTTTAATTTTCATTTTTACAACCATATTCTATCCCTTCATTGTATTTAACCTTATTTTTTGTATATATATAAGTTTTTCTTTCTTTCTTTTTTTTTTAATAAGTTTTTCTTTCTTTAAAATTTTGGGATACAGTTTCTTCTAACAGACCAAAATATACCCTAAATCTAGTGTATGCCTTTGTTCTAGACTCCTGTCTGATCACATTCTCTCCTTTTTTTTTTAATTTTTCTTATTTTTTCAACCAACTTCTTATCTTACCACTTCTTTTTTAAAATCTTTTTTAATTTTCATTTTTACACTCATATTCCATCCCTTCATATATACATATGTATGTGTGTGTAAGTTTTTCTTTCTTCAAAATTTTGGGAGGCAGTTTCTTCTAACAGACCAAAATACACCCAAAATCTAGTGTGTGGCTCTGTTCTATTCAGCCGCCTGATCATATTTTTTTTTCTTTCTTTTCCCCCCAGTTTTGGGTCTCTTCTGATTTGTTTAGTGTATAATTTTCTGGGGTCGTTGTTACCCTTTTAGCATTTTTTCCCTCTCATTCGTCTATTCTTCTGGACAAAATGACAAAATGGAAAAACTCACCTCAAAAAAAAAAAGAATAAGAGTACCAACTGCTAGGGACATAATCAGTATGGACATTAGTAAGATGTCGGAACTAGAGTTCAGAATGACGATTATAAAGATACTAGCTGGGCTTGAAAAAAGCATAGAAGATACTAGAGAATCCATTTCTGGAGAAATAAAAGAACTAAAATCTAACCAAGTTGAAATCACAAAGGCTATTAATGAGATGCAGTCAAAAATAGAGGCTCTAACCCAAGATGTCCATCGACAGATGAATGGATAAAGAAGATGTGGTATATATATATATATACAATGGAATATTATGCAGCCATGAAAAGGAATGAGATCTTGCCATTTGCAACAACGTGGATGGAACTGGAGGGTGTTATGCTGAGTGAAATAAGTCAATCAGAGAAAGACATGTATCACATGACCTCACTGATATGAGGAATTCTTAATCTCAGGAAACAAACTGAGGGTTGCTGGAGTGGTGGGGGGTGGGAGGGATGGGGTGCCTGGGTGATAGACATTGGGGAGGGTATGTGCTATGGTGAGCGCTGTGAATTGTGCAAGACTGTTGAATCACAGATCTGTACCTCTGAAACAAATAATACAATATATGTTAAAAAAAAAAAAAAGAAGAAGAAGATAGCAGGAGGGTAAGAATGAAGGGGGAATTCGGAAGGGGAGATGAACCATGAGAGACGATGGACTCTGAAAAACAAACTGAGGGTTCTAGAGGGGAGGGGGGTGGGAGGATGGGTTGGCCTGGTGGGGGGTATTGGGGAGGGCACGTTCTGCATGGAGCACTGGGTATTGTGCACAAACAATGAATCGTAGAACACTACATCAAAAACTAATGATGTAATGTATGGTGATTAACATAACAATAAAAAATTAAATTAAAAAAACTATACATAAAGGGGAGCCTGGGTGGCTAAAAAATAAAACAGGCTCTAACTGCTAGGATAAATGAAGCAGAAGGGAGAATTAGTGATACAGAAGACCAAATGATGGAGAATAAAGAAGCTGAGAAAAAGAGAGATAAACAACTACTGCCTCACGAGGGGAGAATTTGAGAGGTAAGTGATGCCGTAAAGTGAAACAACACAATAACTGGGACCCCAGAAGATAGAAGAAAGAGAGAGGGGGCAGAAGGTATACTGGAGCAAATTATAGTGGAGAACTTCCCTAACTTGGGGAAGGAAACATGCATCAAAATCCAGGAGGCACAAAGAACTCCCCTCAAAATCAATAAAAATAGATCAACACCTTGACATCTAACAGTAAAACTTACAAGTCTCAGAGACGAAGAGAAAATCCTGAAAGCAGCTTGGGACAAGAGGTCTGTAACCTACAAAGGTAGAAACATTACACTGGCAGCATACACAGAGACCTGGCAGTCCAGAAAGGACTGGCATGATATATTCAGGGCACTAAGTGAGAAAAATATGCAGCCAAGAATACTATATCCAGCTAGGCTGTCACTGAAAATAGAAGGAGAGATAAAAAGCTTTCAGGACAAACAAAAACTAAAAGAATTTGCAAACACTGAACCAGCCCTACAAGAAATACTGAAAGGGGTCCTCTAAGCAAAGAGAGCCTAAAAGTAACATAGACCAGAAAGGAATAGAGACAATATACAGTAACAGTCACCTTACAGGCAATACAAGAGCACTAAATTCGTATCTTTCAATAGTTACCCTGAATGTAAATGGGCTAAATGCCCCAATCAAAAGACACAAGGTATCAGCTTGGATTAAAAAAAAAAAAAAAAACAAGACCCATCTATATGCTGTCTGCAAGAGACTCATTTTAGATGCAAAGACACCTCCAGATTTAAAATGAGGGGGTGGAAAACCATTTACCATGCTAATGGACATCAAAAGAAAGCTGAGGTGGCAGTCCTTATATCAGACAACTTAGAATTTAAACCAAAGACTATAATAAGAGATGAGGAAGGACACTATATCATACTTAAAGGGTATATTCAACAAGAAGATCTAACAATTTCAATTATCTATGCTCCTAACATGGGAGCAGCCAATTATATAAGCCAATTAATAACAAAAGCAAAGAAACACATTGACAATAATACAATAATAGTAGGGGACTTTAACACCCCCCTCACTGAAATGGACAGATCATCTAAGCAAAAGATCAACAAGGAAATAAAGACTTTAAATGACACACTGGACCAGATGGACTTCAGAGAGATATTCAGAACATTCCATCCCAAAGCAACAGAATACACATTCTTCTCTAGTGCCCATGGAACATTCTCCAGAAGAGATCACATCCTGGGTCACAAATCGGGTCTGAACAGGTACCAAAAGATTGGGATCATTCCCTGCATATTTTCGGACAACAACGCTTTGAAACTAGAACTCAGTCACAAGAGAAAAGTTTAAAGAACTCAAATACATGGAAGCTAAAGAGCATCCAGTAAAGAAAGAATGGGTCAACCAGGAAATTAAAGAAGAACTAAAAACATTCATGGAAACAAATGAAAATGAAAACACAACTCTTCAAAATCTTTGGGATGCAGCAAAGGCAGTCCTAAGAGGAAAATATATAGCAATACAAGCTTCTCTCAAGAAACAAGAAAGTTCTCAAATACACAACCTAACCCTACACCTAACGGAGCTGGAGAAAGAACAGCAAATAAAGCCTAAACCCAGCAGGAGAAGAGAAATAATAAAAATCACCAGAAATCAATGAGATAGAAACCAAAAGAACAGTAGAACAGATCAACGAAACTAGGAGCTGGTGCTTTGAAACAATTAATAAGATTGATAAACCCCTGGCCAGATGTATCAAAAAGAAAAGAGAAAGGATGCAAATAAATAAATTCATGAATGAAAGAGGAGAGATCACAACCAACACCAAAGAAATACAAACAATTATAAGAACATATTATGAGCAACTATATGCCAGCAAATGAGACAATCTGGAAGAAATGGATGCAATCCTAGAGATGTATAAACTACCAAAACTGAACCAGGAAGAAATAGAAAACCTGAACAGATGCATAACCAGTAAGGAAATTGAAGAAGTCATCAAAAATCTCCCAACAAACAAGAGCCCAGGGCCAGATGGCTTCCCAGGAGAATTCTACTAAACATTTAAAGAAGAATTAATAGCTAGTCTTCTGAAACTGTTCCAAAAAATAGAAATGGAAGGAAAACTCCCAAACTCATTCTATGAAGCCAGCATTACCTTGATCCCAAAACCAGACAAAGACCCCATCAAACAGAAGAATTACAGACCAATATTCCTGATGAATGTAGAGGCAAAAATTCTCACCAAAATACTAGCCCATAGGATCCAACAGTACATTAAAAGATTATTCACCATGACCAAGTGGGATTTATTCCTGGGCTGCAAGGTTGGTTCAATATCCACAAATCAATCAATGTGATATAATACTTTAATAAAAAAGAACAAGAACCATATGATACTCTCAATAGATGCAGAAAAAGCATTTGTTACAGTATAGCATCCTTTCTTGATTAAAACTCTTCACAGTGTAGGGATAGAGGGTGCATACCTCAATATCATAAAAGCCATCTATGAAAAACCTACAGCAAGTATCATTCTCAATGGGGAAAAACTGAGAGTTTTTCCCCTAAGGTTAGGAACACGGCAGGGATGTCCACTATCATCACTGTTATTCAACATAGTACTAGAAGTCCTAGCCTCAGCAATCAGACAACAAAAAGAAACAAAAGGCATCCGAATCAGCAAAGAAGTCAAACTCTCACTCTTTGCAGATGATATGATACTTTATGTGGAAAACCCAAAAGACTCCACCCCAAAACTATTAGAACTCATACAGGAATTCAGTAAAGTGGCAGGATATAAAATCAATGCACAGAAATCCGTGGCATTTCTACACACCAACAACAAGACAGAAGAAAGAGAAATTAAGGAGTTGATCTCATTTACAATTGCACCCAAAACCATAAGATACCTAGGAATACATCTAACCAAAGAGGCAAAGTATCTGTATGCAGAAAAATATAAAATACTCGGTAAAGAAACTGAGGAAGATACAAAGAAATGGAAAAACGTTCCATGCTCATGGATTGCAAGAACACATACTGTGAAGATGTCAATGCTACCTAGAGCAATCTACACATTTAATGCAATCCCTATCAAAATACCATCCACTTTTTTCAAAGAAATGGAACAAATAATCCTAAAATTTGTATGGAACCAGAAAAGACCCCGAATAGCCAGAGGTATGTTGAAAAAGCAAAGCAAAGCTGGTGGCATCATAATTCCAGACTTCAAGCTCTATTACAAAGCTGTAATCATCAAGACAGTATGGTACTGGCACAAAAACAGACACATAGATCAATGGAACAGAATAGAGAGCCCAGAAATGGACCCTCAACTCTATGGTCAACTAATCTTTGACAAAGCAGGAAAGAATGTCCAATAGAAAAAAGACAGTCTCTTTAATAAATGGTGTTGGGAAAATTGGATAGCCACGTGCAGAAGAATGAATCCGGATCATTTCCTTACACCACACACAAAAATAGACTCAAAATGGATGAAGGACCTAAATGTGAGACAGGAATCCATCAAAATCCTAGAGGAGAACACAGGCAGCAACCTCTTCGACCTCAGCCGCAGCAACTTCTTCCTAGAAACATTGCCAAAGGCAAGGGAAGCAAGGGCAAAAATGAACAATTGGGATTTCATCAAGATAAAAAGCTTTTGCCCAGCAAAAGAAACAGTCAACAAAACCAAAAGACAACTGACAGAATGGGAGAAGAAATTTGCAAATAACATATCAGATAAAGGGCTAGTTAACCAAAATCTAAAAAGAACTTATCAAACTCAACACCCGAAGAACAAATAATCCAATCAAGAAATGGGCAGAAGGCATGAACAGACATTTTTCCAAAGAAGACATCCAAATGGCCAACAGACACATGAAAAAGTGTTCAACATCACTTGGCATCAGGGAAATACAAATCAAAACCACAGTGAGATACCACCTCACACTGGTCAGAATGGCTAAAATTAACAAATTGGGAAATGACAGATGCTGGCGGGGATGCGGAGAAAGGGGTACCCTCCTACACTGTTGGTGGGAATGCAAGCTGGTGCAACCCCTCTGGAAAACAGTATGGAGGTTCCTCAAACAGTTGAAAATAGAGCTACCATACGATCCAGCAATTGTGCTACTGGGTATTTATCCCAAAGATACAAATGTAGTGATCCAAAGGGGCATGTGCATCCCAAAGTTTATAGCAGCAATGTCCACAATAGCCAAACTAGGGAAAGAGCCTAGATGTCCATCAACAGATGAATAGATAAAGAAGAGGTGGTATATATATACAATGGAATATTATGCAGCCATAAAAAATGAAATCTTGCCATTTTCAATGACATGGATGGAACTAGAGGGTATTGTGCTAGGCAAAATAAGTCAATCAGAGAAAGACAATTATCATATGATCTCACTGATATATAGAATTTGAGAAACAAGACAGAGGATCATAGGGGAAGGGAGGGAAAAATTAAAGAAGACAAAACCAGAGAGGGAGACAAACCATAAGAGACTATTAATCTCAGGAAACAAACTGAGGGTTGCTGGAGTGGGGGGGGTGGGAGGGATGGGGTGGCTGGGTGATAGACATTGGGGAGGGTATGTGCTATGGTGAGCACTCTGAATTGTATAAAACTGATGAATCACAGACCTGTACCTCTGAAACAAATAATACATTATATATTAATAAAAAAAAAGCAAAGATAATCCCCTGAGGTAAAAAAAAATCATAACACAACTATATACTATTTATAAGGAAACAATTAGGTACAAAGCAAAGGGTCGGAATTATATTCCATATTCACACTGATGAAAAGAAAACTAGGGGACTATGTTAATATCAAACAAACTTGCCTTCAGAGCCAATAATATTTCATGATAGGATAGGTTATTTCCTAATGATAAAGTAGTCAATTCACCAGGAAGACACAATAATCCTAAACATTAATGCACCCAGTAATAGACTTTTTTTTTTTAAAGATTTTATTTATTTATTTGAGAGATAGAGAGCACGAGAGGAAAGCGGGTCAGAGGGAGAAGCAGACTCCCTGCTGAGCAGGGAGCCCGATGCGGGACTCGATCCCGGGACTCCAGGATCATGACCTGAGCCGAAGGCAGTCGCTTAACCAACTGAGC
This sequence comes from Zalophus californianus, assembly GCF_009762305.2. Classification (NCBI taxonomy): domain Eukaryota; kingdom Metazoa; phylum Chordata; class Mammalia; order Carnivora; family Otariidae; genus Zalophus; species Zalophus californianus. The sequence continues at coordinate 87,912,577 of NC_045606.1, forward strand.
CACCCAGGCTCCCCCCAGTAATAGACTTTTAAAATATGTGAAGGAAAAACTGAAAGAACTGAAAAGAAAAATAGACAAGTCCACAACGGTAATAAAAGATTTCAATACTCCTCTTCCAATAATCAAAAGAACAAGTAGTCAGAAAATCAGTAAGGATATATAGAACTTGAATAATATAATCAATCCAGTTGACCTAATAGAAATTTATGGAACACCCCACCCAACAACAGCAGAATATATGCTCTTTTTAAATGCGTATCGTTACCAAGATAGACCATAATCTTATCCATAAAATAGGTCTCAATATAGAAGGATTTGAGTCATACAAAGTGTGTTCTATGACCAAACTGGGATTAAATTAGAAATCAATAACAGATATATTTGGAGAGACGTCAAGTATTTGGAAACTAAATAAAACACTTCTAAATAACCCCTGGGATAAAAAAGAAATCAAAGGTAAATTAGAAGGTATCTAGAACTCACTGAATGAAAATGAAAGCACAACATGCTAAAATTTATAAGATCCTATTAAAGCAGTACTTATGGGGGAACTTGAAAACACTAATACCGTTATTAAAAAGAATAAAGGTCTCAAACTAAAAACCTCAATTCTCACCATAAAAAACTGAAAAAAAAATAAATGAAACTTGAGGTAAGAAAAAAAAAGAAAAAGAAAGTTCAGAACAGAAATAAATGAAAATAGAAAATAGAAAACAGGAAAATAGAAAAAAATTAGAGTCCAAAATATGGTTTTTTAAGCAAGTCAATAAAATTGATTAATCTCTAGCCAGACTGATCAGATGAAAAAGAGAGAAGACACAGATTACCAGTATCAGAAATGTGAAATGTGACATCACCACTCATTCTATAGATATTAAAAGATAATAAAGGAATGTAATGAGCAATATTGTGTCAATAAATGAAACAAATAGGATTTGTTTAAAAGGATTTTATTTATATGAGAGAGAGTGAGAGTGAAAAAGAGCATGAGCTGGGGCCGGGGAGGAGGGAAAAGGGAAGAGGGAGAGGGAGAGGGAGAAGCTGATTCCCCACTGAGCAGGGAGCCCAATGTGGGACTTGATCCCAGGACATTGGGATCATGACCTGAGCTGAACACAGACCTTAACCGACTGAGTCACCCAGGCGCCCCCCGACATCTATTGTTGATTAAACACTCTCAGCAAACTAGCAAAAATGTGGAAAACTTAGCTACCAAACCGACAAAAGATGTGCAAGATCTACACAATGAAAATTATAAAACACTGCTGAGAGAAATTAAAGAAATTCACTGGTTAGAAGGCTCGATATTGTTAAGATGTCAATTCTCCCCAGTGTGATGTCCAGGTTCGATGGAGTCCTAATCAAAATCCCATCAGTTTTTTGTCAAACTGGTGGACTTTGACAAACTGAGTCTAATATTCACATGGAAGAATCTAGAACGGCCAAACAACTTTGAAATATAATAAAATTGGAGGATTAATACTGATTTTTTTTAAGATTTTAAAATTTTTAAGTGATCTCTACACCCAGTGTGGGGCTCAAGCTCACAACTCTGAGATCAAGAGTCCCATGCTCTACCAACTGAGCCAGCCAGGTGCCCTAATGCCAACTGATTTTAAGATTTATTATGAGGGGTGCCTGGGTGGCTCAGTCGGTTAAGCGGCTGCCTTCAGCTCAGGTCATGATCCTGGGGTCCTGGGATCGAGCCCCACATCCGGCTCCCTGCTCAGCGGGGAGCCTGCTTCTCCCTCTCCATCTGCCTGCCACTCTGCCTACTTGTGTTCTCTCTCTCTTTGTCAAATAAATAAATAAAATATTTTAAAAAGATTTATTATGAAAATAAAGTAATTAAGACAGGGTGGTATGGTTTCACAAGCTGAGAAAAGAGAACATCTTCCTGATTGCATGTCAGGGAAGGGTTTCTTAGAGAAGATACAAAAGCACTATGAGAAAAGATTGGTAGGTTTGATTACGTTAGAATTAAGAATGTCTTTTCACATAAACATATCATAAAGAGCACACAAATCTAGGCCTCCAGAGTGTCAGAGGATATTTGCAACACATACAAAGGACAATTATCCAGAATATATAAAGACCTCCCACTAATCACGTGGAAAACAACCACATAGCAAAAATGGGCTAAGGCTGGAACAGATAGTTAATAAAGCTGGAGATCCCAGTGGCCAGAAAACGTAATAAAAAACACTCAACCCCTTCAGTAATCTGTGAAACGCCAATTAAAATCACAGCCAGGGGCGCCTGGGCGGCTCCGGCGTTAAGCGTCTGCCTTCGGCTCAGGTCAGGATCCAGCCCCGCATCGGGCTCCCTGCTCCGCGGGAAGCCTGCTTCTCCCTCTCCCTCTCCCCTGCTTGTGTTCCCTCTCTTGCTGTGTCTCTCTGTCAAATAAATAAATAAAATCTTTAAAAATAGAATAAAATAAAATCACAACCAGATACCATCACAAACCTTACAGATTAGCAAAAATGAAAGAACCTGGTGGTATTTAATGCCAGTGAACAACATAATTTTTCAGAGATAGCTGGAGAAAGCATATTGGTACAATCCCTTTGGAAAATGATTTGTTATCATCCAGGTGAGTTGAAGATATATTTGCACCTCAGCAATTCCTTTCCTAGAGAAATTCTTATGCACACATATTGCAATCCAGTGTCTATGTATACAAAGATGTTCATAGCAGCACTGGTCATAACAGCAAAAACCTAGAAACTCAAATGCGTATCCATAATAGATTGGAAAAATACATTGCAGTGTACTTACACAATGGAATACCAAGTCGAAGTTAATATAAACAGAAGAACATGAACGAAACGAACCTCATCTTTCATGATCAAGTGAAGCAAGCCAGAAAATGATACATATTTCTTAATATATAAATATATTCTTAATGCCCCTTTTCAAAGTGCCCCCTGCAGGTACCTCACCCTGGCCATTTGCTGACTGCATCAATGTCCTCAGGAAGCTTGCCATCTTGTAAGGCTCCCAGAGCCGTCTGTCTTCAAGGAGCCGGGGGGAAGCCGGGTTCCATGCTGAAATGGACAGAACTTCGCTGCCTACTTTATCTTGTACTTGTCACTTAGGTGCTGAAGCATCACTGTTTGAGCCCTGAATCTTACAAAATCTCTCACTAAACACCTTGAATTTTTACTTCTAACCTCTTCCTCCAAAGAGGCTCAAACCCACCCGCCATGTTGGAGGTGGTGGAAGCAAGTAAGGGTGGGGAGAACATTGGGCAAATACCGGACTCTATTGGGTTGCCTGTGGAAGCAAATATCCCACAGGCGCCTGGGTGGCTCAGTCAGTTAGGCATCTGCCTTGGACTCAGGTCATGATCTCAGGGTCCTGGGATGGAGCCTCCCATCGGGCTCCCTGCTCAGTGGGGAGTCTGCTCCTCTCTCTCCCTCTGCCCTCCCCCCTGCTCATGCTCTCTCTTGCTTTCTCTCTCAAATAAATAAATGAAAAAAAAAAAAATAGAAAAGCAAATACCCGGATCCGAAATAAGCAAATCCTACCCTCTTCTTTAACTCCAAACAAAAAAGCACTCGCCCTTAGAATTGTGCAAATTTGCTTAATGAACTCAGAATTTGTTAACTGTCTCTATTCATGTTGGTAAATGATCATCCCTATTACACTTCTGGCTGGGCTTTTGGAAGCATGCTCACTGAATGATATGATATGTATTCCCTTCTTTCATTTTCACCTGAATATTCTCTGAGAGTCATATTTATTTTTCAGGGGAAAGCCCCGTGATCCAAGAACGCTTGCCTTCCCAGGCAAGCGGGGATGGCTGGGTGCCCTAGCAAGAGTTATTCATGACAAGTGACGTTATGGTATCCACCCAAGAATTCTACCCTCATCACTTCTCTGCTGCCTGTTGTTACCTTTCCCCCTGCATTGTATCCAGTGCTCCTGGTTTTTCCATCAAGTTCCCCTTCCCTTTCCAAATTCCAAGCATCATAATTCATTATAGTTGGAAGGCAACTTAGATATTATCTGGTCAAACTCATTGATCTATAGGTGATCAAACTGAGGCTGGCGAGGAGGGACCAGCTAAACTGATACATCTAAATACGGAAGTGGTCATGCCTTGCAGTAACATTATCTGTAATAATAATAGTGACTAATACTCCTACGCTGCCAAGTCTTCCTGCTCGTTGGGGACAACTTGTCCTTTAAGATGAGGAAAAAAGTCCCCAAATTCAGATCCCATTTATGATAAGCAACTTGGCTTCTTTCCCAATGTTTGGGGGATTCTTGGTGTCTTCACAGTCATGCTGGGGGCCTCTAGGTCCAGACCCTGTGCCTGCTGATTTTCTGATGCCTGACCTGCTTTCATTTTCTGCACGATGTTGCTGGGACTCCATTGCTTGGGACTTCAGCAGCTGTGGTCCTAATTTCCCTTCCACTGTCTCTCCTTCCAAAGTCGGCCGTCACCATAGGCCATCACTGTGCTCACCAAGGTCTTCCTCCAACCATCATTAAAATTCTTACTAGATTTCCCTGCTTAGTTTCTTAAAAATGATCTTTATTTAGCTCACCCTTCAGTGCCATACGAGCACTAATCTTCCAAAACTTGGAGCTAGTTTGTTGGTCTAGGGTGGACCCAGTTTGTTGGAGCTAGGGTTGGTCTAGGGACAACTTGAGAGGTCCCACAGGAAACATTTCTTCCACTCAATCACTCTTCTGATACATAACCAAGTAGTGTCCCCTGAGCTTTGACACTTAGATCACTTCTACCTTGGGAAAGTTCCCTGCCCACCCCCACAAACTGCCCAAGGTGAGGAGGGGTCTTTCTTTAGCCACACCTGAGTCAGAGGTCTTAGTTACAGGACTGCGGTTCCTTTTATGGCTTTGTCCAGGGGATGGATCAAATCCCCATGCAAACGGACTCCTGAGGCCCCCCCCAGCATTTACGTGGGACCCTAGACGTGGAAATCACACCTTCTCAGGACCCCACTACATTTAAATATCTATAATAATTCCCAAGACTCTAGTTCAGTTGCACAAATACAATTTTCATGGTTCAGTATGGAGATAGAGTGATTTCTAACCCAAGTCTTAATCTAGTTTTGTTTGTCTGATTTCTGTGCTTATATAAAGACAGCTGAAGATAAAGGCTAGAATGACAGAAATGCGCTGCATTGAATATTTACTTACCCCTCTGAGGGAGAGAAAATGAGCTGCTTCTTCATTCTGTATGAAACACGGGATTGTTTCGATATCTCGACTCTTGCTTTTCTGTTAACCTCTGTCCGTTTTCTGATAATACTCCCAGATTGGGCCTAGCCTGACCTGAGGAGCAGGCTCAGTGAGCTGCAGGGGCAGCTGGGAGGGCAGAGAACGTCATTTCCCCTTCCGTGTGCCCTTATCACTCACAGCTGGTGTGGGCCCAAGCTTTGAAACTTTATTCTGCATCTTAAGCCATCCCCAGTGAATGCGACAAGGTAATCTTTTGGGGACAGTGTCTCCCTAGGCCAGTCTGAGCCAGGACAATCTGCCCCCCCCCGGGGGGGGGGCGAAGCTGGCAGTCAGCGCTTTCAGGGGTGTCCTCAGGTTTCCACTAGAGAGTCAGGCTTAGCATCTTGCATTCTAGGAACGGAAGCCTCAGCCTCCTTGTGCCTGGCTGCAGTAACGTGCCTGGCTTCCGATGAGTGCAAGACAGGAGAAGGTTATGTAACTTACTATGGTTCAGGCGGTCGGAGTCTAATGCGAAGAAAGCACAAAGGAGATCGTGGATTCTGCCTGCGGGGGGTGGGGGGGGGGAGGGTGGAGAAGGGCTTCCCAGGGGGAGGGGACATGGAGTCTTGACCTAGACGAGTGGGAGAACCTTGCCAGGTAGGAAAGGTGAAGATAAGTGTCAAGACGGGGACCTCACCAGTGGGGGGACAGTCACCATTCGTGGCCCGGGCAGTCTCTGACCTTGAACTGACAGGGGTGGTGTGAACACACTAGTGCTGCCCAGTGACTGCCCCCCCCCCACCCCCCTGGCTTGCAGGCATTTTCTATGCTATGCACGCTGTTTCCCATTCTTACCACATTAAGTGGCACTTCCTGGAGAATCTAGAAAGAGGAAGACTTTGGGTTCATTCATTCCACGAGGATCTGCCCTTCCTATATGCATGGCACTGTCCCAGGCCCTCTGGGGGAAACAAAGGAGCGTCAGGCACAGCACCTGTGCAAAAAAAGTTTGTAGTCTTGTTAGGAGCCATTCCAAAATAATGCCAAGTGGTAGGTGTGAGTCACAGAAATGAAGGTCATGAGTTGGCCATGGGTGTTGGCACCTTCCATATTTTATGGAATGCAATACCAAACATCACAAACACTAATAATAGTTTTTCTAAACTTCTCTCTAATATTCTTTAGGAAATTAAGCTTAATTTGTTTACAAGAAATGTGCTCACACTGACAAAAGCTTGTAAGATTCAGAAATACAATGGTGAGAGTTGTGTTGCTGATGACGATGCACAACAGTGTCAAGTAACCAACCGTCTCTGGTGTCCTATCAATAATTCAATGTCCGTGACTTCGGTCATTTCTTATTTCTATTTTCCCAAGAACCCACCATCACCACTGCGACTCTAGGCTGATGGAACTACACATTTCCTTTTATATTTCATTTGAAATATAGGATTGAATGCCAACCCGAGATCCAGCACTTCCCCCGGTGGGAAAATTCAAAAGTAGAGGACATAGTAAGAGGTGAACACCCCTGAGGTGAGTGGAAAACTAAACGCAGGGCTGAGGGGAGGGAGGAGAAATCCCTGGGGAGGTGTCAGCAGACCCTTGCCTCTAGGACAGGTTATCTGAGCACAGAATGTCTGGCTTCGGGGTGCATCTCCAGTCCCATGGTGCCTCCAGAAAGGCCTCCGGTTTTCCAGGTCAGCGCTGAGCACCATGCATTCATCATCATCGTCGTCATCAACAACATCATCATCGTGAGCTCCGTGCCCTTCTTCCCAAAGGGCCTCTCACACAGCCTTGGGGCCAGGAACCCACCTCCAAGGACCCATCTGAGGGTCCTGGAAAAGCGTTCTCCCTCCAAAAGGACGCAGAGGCTACTGCTCAGATCCTTGATCTGCAGAAAGACAAATAGCCCTGGAAGGAGCTCCCAGCAAGCCCTTGCTCCCCAGGAGACATTTGCTTCATGTTTGCTTTTTCTTCAACAGCACGCTGATAGCAGCCTCCCTGCTTGGACAGGAAGAGGCGTCTTCTGGACAAAAGTCTTTCCTCAAAGAGGCGAGGAGCACCCAGGGAGAAGCCCAAGGTAGGAAGTGCACAGTGTGACATAAGAAGAAAAAAAAAAGTGCTGCCTCATTTCTCTTCACTGTTTCGAAGAACTGACTACCAGATGCTCATCAGTAAAGCGAACATTTCGTACTCAAAAGCCCTACATTTCTTTTCTTTTCTTTTCTTTAAGATTTTATTTATTTGACACAGGGAGAGCGACAGTGAGAGAGGGAATACAAGCAGGGGGAGTGGAAGAGGGAGAAGCAGGCCTCCTGCATAACAGGGAGCCCAATGTGGGGCTCGATTCCAGGACCCTGGGATCATGTCCTGAGCTGAAGGCAGACGCTTAACGACTGAGCCACCCAGGCGCCCCAAAAGCCCTACATTTCTATATTTATTCAGACCAACTCTGGACTGTGGGCTGTGGGTATTAGTAAGTTTTTGTTTTGTTTTGTTTTTTTTAAATGTCTTTGGGCATCTTGCCCCAGTGTTCCCTGGCTCAGGAGCAGCTACCCAAGGACAAATAGAGCTGGATGGCTGGAAGCAGACTTGGAAGCCCCTGAGTGGCCAGAAGGGGAAATCTCAGAGGTGCTCATTTCAGTCCACACTATGGGCCGGCCCCCCTCTGGTAGGCCTGGAACCGGCAGTAAGCTTTTTCTGCAGTGTTGTGGCGTGTGTGCAAGGGGAGGTGGAGGGAGAGGCTGGGGACAGGGAAGGGGGTAGGTTCCTGGGTGGCATGTATATATAGAGAGAAGTGGATGGTTACCCTAGTGTGTTTTAAACTTGAACTGTGAACACACAGCACCTGGAAATCTTGTGGAAAGGCAAATTCTGACTCAGTGGACCTGGAGTAGGGCCGGAAATGCTGCATATCTGACAAACTCCTAGTTCTGGCAGATGCCGCCGGTCCCCCACCCGTACTTTGAGAAGCAAAGAGGAACAGAGCAGGAAACAGTGAGGATTCAAAGAGAACATTTTCCAGCTTCTGAACATTGCCTTGGTCTAGCCCTGGACCTGGGTTTGAGTTTCAGATTGTGCTCCAAATGTGTTTTAATCGCCCGGTAGGCTTGTAGCTAATGTCACAGAGTCGGCTGGAAAGCCAGGTGCGTAGGTATGTGCTGCCCCCTGCTGGTCATAGTCTCGCATGTGGAGTCTCCCGCACCCTGGACTCTGGGAGCTGGAGTTTTTGGGCCAGGCGAGTCCCAGAAAGGCATTCAAATCATTCCTTCGACTTTGCAGGTCCATTCCACAACAAACCCTCAGATATGCACATATTCTGAGCTTTAGCACGGGTTACTATTACATAACTAGCTCTCCGGATTCGGTGTTAGGTCTGTGAGGGGCCCTCGCGGTCATGTAGTCCTGGGTGGTGGGTGTGTCCGAGAGCCTTTAGAGTTATTTTCACAAGAGACAAGAAAAAATGATGTATGCTCAGGAGGCATCCCAAGGTATTCTGAGAGGCAGCCCCCTCTCTGTTGAGAACCACCAGAGTGGTGGCATTTTTCAGAGCCCAGCATGGTGAGCGACAGGAAGACGTGCTGGTGGGAGAGAAGGCACTGAAACCTCAGTCGTGGCACATGCCGCCTCACACAGGGTCCTCAGGTCATGGCTCTCTGCACGAGGAGGTGGCAAATCTCCTTCAAGGCAAGGATGGGTGACCAGTAGGGGCTTCTGCACATCCTGCCCAGTACATCAGTTTGGCAAAAATGGCTTCTTGGTCAGAAGGAGGGGAGGAGGAAGTAGGGCAGCCTCTGCCAATGATTTTTAATACAAATCATCCTGGAATAACCCAACTGTGGCTGTCTGCAGGCTTCCTTTGTCAAGAACAATGCTTGTGATGACCACTGAGGAGCCCTGGGAACCTACCCTGGGAATTTTAGCCCCAGGGCTTTCCCTTAAAGGTTACTGTAGGAGACAGGAATGGAAGGGATCCCGAAAAAGGCCCTCTCCTTGTAAGTAATACACACAATAGCCTTCCAGTCTCCGTCTTACAAGGGAGGTGACTTCATCTGTGATCCTAGGGCTTATGCAGGTAACCCAGTTACTAGGGAGATTGATCAGCAGGCTGCTATGGAGAGTATCAGCTGGTTTTGGGGAAAGGGTCAAAAAGAAAAGCACAAGACAACGTGGTTATGACTAGTCAAAGAGAAAAGAGGAGGGTAAAAAATGGATAGGTGGGGAAAAAATCCAAGAGGCCAATTCAGCTGTCTGTCCTTTACTGCCTCCCCTTCTCTGAAATCATTTTGCACCTTTGGGGCCTCTTTTACTCTACGGATCGTGCCAACATCCTTGCTACTAACCAGCTCCACGGCCAGACTCCTCTGGGGGCCTTACCAACACTAGGGGCAAATCATGCATAACATCACGGAAGTACATTTCTTGTCTCCGTAAGACAGTTGAGGGTAATCCCAGGCCCTACTGGAATTAACTCTAACAACTCATCCCACCTCCCGCACCACCCCCCATGCCACCCCAATCCGTGGTGAAAGCCTTTTTACAACAAAGCAATCACTCCTAGTTTGACAGCATTTACTTGTCTCATGACATTGCCTCATCGGATAGACATTGAAGTGTATGTACAGATTGTTCCAGACTTTTTTTTTTAAGGTTTTATTTATTCATGAGAGACACAGAGAGAGAGGCAGAGGGAGAAGCAGGCTCCCCGCTGAGCAGGGAGCCCGATGAGGGACTTGATCCCAGGACCCTGGGATCATGACCTGAGCCGAAGGCAGACGCTGAACAACTGAGCCACCCAGGCGCCCTCCAGACATTTTCAATAGCCAGGGAGGGGTTGGTTTAGATTTAAACAGATAAATTTAAACGCTAAAGCATCCCATAATTCTGCCACAAACTATCTCATATTTTTGTAGCAACTTTACAAATCTTTTGCTTTCCTGATCTATGGCCACCTGCGCTATATGCTATACATCTGTTGTGTAATTAAGAACCATAATCAATCACTAAGTAAATCTAAATCTTCAGGCCAAGTCTCTCCCACAGACACAACGTCCTGCAGGGGCTTTAATTCAACCTCCCAATAAATCTGATCATCAACATCAGTATTATCATATGTTTTATTACCTTTAGCGACATTAATTTTATCTATGCTTCCTAAATTATAGCAAAAGCAGTACTCTGGACACACGGTTCCAATAGAAATCAGACATAAATACAGTATGGATACATAAACTGCCTTTTAAAAAACATCTCCATTTAGGGGCGCCCGGCTGGCTCAGCCATTAAGCATCTGCCTTCAGCTCAGGTCATGATCCCAGGGTCCTGGGATCGAGTCCCACATCAGGCTCCCTGCTTAGCAGGGAGCCTGCTTCTCCCTTTTCCCCTCCCCCTGCTTGTGTGTTCTCTCTCTCAATCTGACAAATAAATAAAATCTTAAAAAAAAGAAATTTACTGAGGCATATTTAAAGAACTGTCTATATATATGTGTGTTTTAAAGTGTAAACAATCCAAATGTGTATTATTGGGATTAACCTTTGGCATGAGCAAATGCTGTGCAAAAGGAAATGTGTACGCAGGAGCTCCGATGGAGCTGGCCATGGACCAGGTCAGTGGTTGGCCAGCTATAGCCCACTGGCCAAATTTGCCCTGCCACCTATTTTGTAAACAAAATGTTACATAGTGTTGTGGTTGTTGTTTTTAAGATTTTATTTATTTATTTGTCAGAGAGAGAGAAAGCACAAGCAGAGGGCGAGGCAGGCTCTCTGCTGAGCAGGGAGCCCGATGCGATGCGGGGCTCAATCCCAAGACCCCGGGATCATGACCTGAGCCGAAGGCAGACGCCCAACCGACTGAGCCACCCAGGCGCCCCTGTTACATAGTGTTTATATCCATTTCCATAATGTTTATAGCTGCTTTCATGCTACAACAGCAGAGTTGAATTTTTGTGACGGCCCACATGGTCTACAAAGAATAAAGCAATCCTTCATGTTCTTCTCACAGGAAAGAGGGCAAAAATAGTCTGCTCTCTTGATTAGTTCTGGCTTTTTTATTTTATTTATTTACCTCTTAAAAATTTATTTATTTATTTGAGAGAGAGAGAGAGAGAGCATGCAAGCGAGAGAGCACAAGCAGGAGGGGCAGTGGGAGAAGGAGAGAGAATCTTACTCAAGTAGACCCCTCAGTGAGCGTGGGCCCACCACGGTGCTCAGTCTCATGACCCTGAGATCATGACCTGAGCAGAAACCAAGAGTCAGGTGCTTAACTGACTGCACCACTCAGGCACCTCAAGTTCTGGCTCTTTTTAGAAAAAGTTTCCTACCCCCTGGTTTAGTTCATCAGCTGCGTGGTGGGGCCACAAGCATCCTTTATAATATTCTTTATATCTATTTGTACATTGAGTTTATTCTTTTTTTTAAGATTTTATTTATTTATTTGAGAGAGAGAGTGAGAGACAGAGCACAAGTGGGGGGAGGGGAAGAGGCAGAGGGAGAAGCAGACTCCCCACTGCGCAGGGAGCCCGATGCGGGACTCGATCCCAGGACCCTGAGACCATGACCTGAGCCGAAGGCAGCCACTTAACCAACTGAGCCACCCAGGCGCCCCCGTGTTTATTCTTTTGTAGGTATGAAATATGGTATAAATTTTAAAATTAAAATGTCAAAGAGTACTTTCTATTTCCAAATAATGCAAGATTCTAAGTATGCGGTAAGAGCCCGCTGGAGTACTAGAACATAGCTTTTGAAAAAAGCTTAGTATTTTTTAGTATTGTTTCTTAGTATTTCTTTAGTATTGTTTCCCACAGTGTGCTCTGCAGCTTGAGGGTGATCTACTGACGAAGAAGGGTAAAGAGTGGGAGGCTAGTGCTCCGTGATCAAAAAAGCTTCTAACAACCACATATTATATCTCTACTTCAAGATTCATAATGCACATGCTTAGTGTATCAAAGGCTCTGACAAGTCCTGCAGAAAAGAAACCTATTTAAATTCATTTAACCCAGAATTTTCCAAACTTTTTTGAATGCATCCATTTTTTTTTTTTTTTTTTTTTTTTTTTTTTGTCTTTTTCACATGACAGCTATTCCATGGACCACACTTTCGGAAGTCCTCTCACACTATCTGATGGCAGTGGGTAAGAGGAAGAATGCGCCAAAGCGAAGCAAAAGGCCATAGCAATGGCCTTGGGTGATTCTATATGGTTTTGAATTGAAGTGGAGGCTGTGGAACAAAGGGTAGGGATTGAAATAGGAAACATTTTAAAGGAAGAGTGACCAATGCTAGAACTATATTTGGATATGAGGTGGGAAGCCAGGAGATAGAGCAGGATCATTGTCCATGTTTTCGTATCGGAATGACTGGGGACGGCTAAACTAGGAAAGATTGTGGAGATACCGTCTGGGCCAGTTCATGAGCTGGGTAGACCAAGGCAGACCTGACAAGACTGCCCGCCTGTGTTCCTGCCATTCACGGAAAGGTAGGGAAGCAGCCGGCCTAGAACTGTCGTGGGTTAGTGGGGATTTACTGCAGAATGAAGCAAACTCTATTCTCTTCACGTGGAAGAGAAGGCACAACTCATTTGTTCTTTTGATAAGCTTGTCATGAAACCTATCACCAAGCATACACTGCTTTGCATCATGACATTTTATTGATTGGTTATTATTACATAATGGAGTGGCCAAGGAATTTCTCTTAAATGTCCTGTGTTTTATGTTGTGACCCAAGGTGAAGATTGGTGTTTTGTGCAAAATGTGTAATGAGGGGTTTGCGTCTGCTAGGTTTTGTCCTTTGTGTTTGAGCAGAATGTTGAAAGCGAGGCAACATTCTTTGATGATTGGACTTCAGCGTAGCCTTGACAATGTCAAGCAAGTCAGGTCTCCTGAGCAAGTTCGGGAGATAAGATAAGGACAAAACTATGAGAGAGAAGAAAGTAAATCTGGCGCTCTTGGATCTGGGAGGCGAGGAGAGGGGGCTGAGGATGCCCGTGGCGATGGCCCTTGGAAATTCCCTGACAGCATTGCCTCGGGGTCCAGGCCCCTCCTGCCCTTGGGATGACCACGACAGTGACCCCGTGCAGACTGGTGTCCTGAGGGCAGTCTACTCTCTCTTAACCCAGTCCAGTCTCTCCTAAATACCCCCTTCTGACTTATTTTCTTCTGCTCTTGGGAAGATTTTCCCTGAACCATTTCATGAAGAATGCCTGCTTTTGAGATTCTTAACAAAACAACATCTTAGATTCCTGCTTTCATTTGACCAACCCACATCCCTAGACTGTAACCTACATTGTAAGGACTGCCTTCCAAGGCCTTGCCAGCCCAAGGGTGAGCGCCAGCACCACGAACACGACCACCCCATTGCTCCTGTTCTGAGCTTCCTGGACCTGCTCAGCACACACAGCCTGCTTGTCTCCCTCCAGTGGGGCCCTCGGTCCCCCCTCCGGTCCAGGGAAGGGCAAGGGTCCAGCGGGAGTGTGCACACACCAGGCTTGCCCCCTGGCCTTGAAAATTATTAAAAGTGATGATTAAGCACCTTTTCTTTTGCAGTGAAAACAGCAGCATCAGATTAAATGGAAGTTTATCATGAAATTCGATGATCTGAAGGCTGGCCGGAAGGAGACCGGCCATTGCTACGGAACACCTTAATGCCCACCCCCCTGTCACTCTTCGGCACCTCAAGGTGGGAACTACTGGTAAAGGGAGCAAGGGGACTGGCATCTTTGAAGGGGGCAGTCTTTGTGCTAAGGGCTCTACTTTATTTTATTTCAGATGAGACTTTCCTTAATTGACCACAGATTCTCAGCAAAGAAAACGTTTGCTCATTACCAAAAGTGTCGGGGGGGGCACCACCTTTTGGAGACCCCTTCTCAGCAGATCTTGCTAGTGCTGGGTGACTGACTTCAAGACCAACACTCCTTGACAACTAGGGGGCAGAACAGAGTCGGCAGTGACGTCCTATTGCCCTGCCCCTGCCGTTTCTCCCACCCTAGCCTTCAGCAATCATAGGATAGCTGCCGAGGCTCCTTCTGACCTCTGGCCACATTGCCCCAGCTCTGGAGTTAACGCTACTGGGGTGGCAAGGTTTTGGGGGAATATACCAAGCCCCCAAAATTTAGGCATGGAGTGACCTTGCTCCTCTTAGGTTGGAGCTGATCCCTAATTCTTCGTGCATCCAGCCTGCTAGAGGGCTATTGCCAACTCCCTACTTAATACTGCAGTGCCCTTTGAGGGCTCTGGGAGCCCTGTCTTGTGACCCCGTCACTCTTTCCAACCCCTCCACTCCCAGCCCCTGGACCATATATTTTTCTCTCCTTTAACCTGTTAATACATGATCTAAGAATGGAATTCCTCTGATCATAGGTAGACTTCTTTTGAAACGGTGTTAGATTCTGTATTTTAATGCCGTAAGATCTTTACACCAATATCCATAGTGTTTTTTCTCCCTTGCAGTTTTATTGAGATATAACTGACATACAACACTATATAAGCTTAAGTGTCCAGCATAATGACTTGATATAGGTATATATTGTGAAATGATTACTGTAATAAATTTAGTTAACATCTATAACCTCATATAGTTACAAAAACTTTTTTTTTTCTTCTGGTAAGAGCGTTTAGGATCAACTTTCTTAGCAACTTGCAAATATAGCATTGTTACCTACAGCACTGTTAATTATAGTCATTGTGTTGTGTATTACATGCCCAGGACTTATTTATCTTATAACTGAAAACTTGTACCCGTTGACCAACCTTCATCCAATTCCTGCCCCCCCCCGACACACACACCCTTCACCCCCTGCCTCTGGTAACCACACACATCTAATCTCTTTTTCAATGAGTTTGGTTTTTTTTAGATTCCACATGTAAGTGAGTTCGTACAGGATTTATCTTTCTTTGTCTGACATATTTCACTTCACGTGATGCCCTCAAGGTCCATCCATGTAGAGCAGAGCCCGTGGTTTTCTTTCAGTGAACTGTCTGTGAAGTTTTGGTAAGAGTGTCTCAATGAATTCTTGGGGAAACTGTGGAGCTTTTCTTTTTCTGTGGTCCTGGAAGTGTGAAAACATAGGGGAATTATTCATTTGTTGAAGGTTGGAAGTGAATTCTCCTTTAAACCCCTTTGGACCTGTCATTTTTTAGGAGCTTAGAGCAAAGGAGATAATGTTCTTGGACAAATTCCTCATTTTCTCCATATTTATTTATAGGGTTAGGTTGCCTATTCCTTTTAAAGTACATTTTAGGGGGCGCCTGGGTGGCTCAGTCGTTAAGTGTCTGCCTTCAGCTCAGGTCATGATCCGAGGGTCCTGGGATCAAGCCCCGCATCGGGCTCCCTGCTCCGCGGGAAGCCTGCTTCTCCCTCTCCCGCTCCCCCTGCTTGTGTTCCCTCTCTCGCTGTGTCTCTCTCTGTCAAATAAATAAAATAAAATCTTTTAAAAAAGTACATTTTAGCAACCTACACATACATACATGTCATAATTTAAGATGGATTAGTATGGAATTATGTCAAATAATTTCAAAAATTGTAGAATTTTGTCTGTATTTCTAGTTATTTTTTGCTTATTTATTTCTACGTAGGAGTGTTTGTCACTTCCTTGTTTCTTCATTAACCTAGTGAAAGGTATTGCTCCTTTGTTTTTTTACTTTTTAAAAATTTTTTATTTTGGGCCCCTGGGTGGCTCAGTTGGTTAAGCGACTGCCTTCGGCTCAGGTCGTGATCCTGGAGTCCCTGGATTGAGTCCCACATCGGGCTCCCTGCTCGGCAGGGAGTCTGCTTCTCCCTCTGACCCTCTTCCCTCTCGTGCTCTCTCTCTCTCTCATTTTCTCTCTCTCAAATAAATAAATGAAATCCTTAAAAAAATAAATAAAAAATTAAATAAAATAAAAATTTTTTATTTTTTGAAAGGTATCGCTCTTTGTTATCCTCGTTTGTCTGTAAAAACACGTCATATCGATTGAGCTTTTTTACCGAATTTGATAGGCCTTGATCATGCACTGAATTAATCATATTTATTCAGTAAATATTTATTAAGCGTAATCCTCAAGGGACACCAGAGGGTCGTTTTGCCAGATTTAGTGTCTCACAAGCATTAACACAATTCAGAAAGATTATAAGTGCTCCATAAGGGTTAGCCTGCGTAATAATAAATGGTGAATAAGACAGGGTCCTTGCCCATAAAAACATGGCAGTTTACTTTGACTTTTAATAGGTAAATTCAAAATATTTATATCTATTATAATAAAGATAGGTTTTATCAAATATCTGTTATCTAACCTTATTTTCCTTTCGTCATGCTTTCCTGGCTTTTTCCAGATTGAACAAGTTTCCTTTATATTCCTGATGGTTTCTCTATTTGCTAGAATGTTCTGCAATCCATTCAATCACTGACTATTTGCTTAAAGAGCAAAGGGAGTCTATGTGAAGTTGGCACTCTTGGATAGTTTTCACCTGCCATTTATTTAACTAAAGTGAGATTTTGCATGCTTGTGTAGCTATTTGGCTTAAGGCACATTCTCAGACAGTCCTGTTTGAATGGGAAGTTTGTCAAATACTGGGATCAAATGGGATGTTGTGACTTTTGCTTGGATACTCCCTCCTTCACCTTTTATCCCAAATTTCTCCTCCGGGAACTTTCTACTATCAGCCACCCTGGGTAATAGCAGCTGTGTACAAAGAAGAAATAGGAGACCAAGCTTGGGGGGGAGGGGGGTAGGTCGTTCCCTCTGGTCATGGGGAAGATGACAAATAATAGATACAAAGTAAGCAGGTAGAGATAGCTATTGGTTACTTTAAAAAAAAAAAGTGTACTGACACAAACTTTTAGGTCATAGTTCAGGCTCTGGAGCCTACTCCCTTGAAGACTAAGACTTTCACTAACAGCATTCATTCCTTCGTTCATTCATTCATGAAGTATGTATTGAACACCTCCTATGGACCAGGTACTCTCTCAGGCAATGGGGTAATGGTGGTGAACAAGACAGGCAAGATTTCTTCCACATGGAGTTTTACATTTTGTGATGGGAGAAAGAAAGCAAAATGTGAACACACATTAACTCAGTTTCTAATAAGCTGATGGGAGAAATCCACTGAATGTGAGGTAGAGAGTCGTTGAGGGGAGAGGGTAGGCATGCCACTTCACTCGGGCTGATCAGGGAAGGAGGCCTATCAGTTCATAGGAGACATTTGAGCTAAGACCTGAAGAGAGAAGTCAGCCCTGCAGAGAGCCAGTACACGATTTCAGGCAGAGGGAAAAGCAAGTGCAAATGCCCTGGGACAGGAAAAAAAGCTTGGAATCTTTGAGAAATAGCAAGCCAGTGTGACACATGATAAGCAAAGGGAGTATGGCCCAAGATGAGGTCAGAGAAGCAGTCAGGGGACAGAGAACAGGCCTTGGAGGCTCAGAAGTCTGTATTTTGCTGTAAGAGCAGTGGGAACTCATTGGTGGATTTTTAAGCAGGGGGAACATGATCCGTTTTCATTGTGAGAAATGTATAGTCTCGAGAATGATTTATAGCAGCAGTTTTCAGTCTCGAGCATGTGTCAGAACCAGTGGGGGGGGCCTGTGAAAACAGACTGCTGGGCCCCACATCCAGTGTTTCTGAATCAGTAGGTCTGGGGTGGGGCCTGAGAGTGTGCATTTCTAGCAAGCTCCTGGGTGCTCTGGTCTGAACTGTGTCCCTTCCAAATTCCGATGCAGGAGCCCTGACCTCCAATGTGATGGTATTAGGGGCTGGGGCCTTTGGGAGGTAATTAGGTTTTGATGAGGTCCTAAGGGTGTGGTCCTCAGGGTAGGATTAAGGTAAGAGACACCAGAGAGTGAGTGAGCGAGCTCTCATTTCTCTGCTGTTTAAGGACACAGTGAGAAACCGTCATCTGCAAACCAGGAAGCAAGCCTTCCCAGAACCCAGCCATGCTGGCACCTTGATCTTGGACTTCCAGCCTCCAGAGCTTCGAGAAATAATTTCTGTGATTTAAGCCCCCCGGTCTGTGGTATTTTGTTATGGCGGCCCCAGCTAAGACAGCAGGTGATGCTGGTCCTGGGCAGGGGTTCACACTTGGAGAACCACTGCTCCAGCGAGAACAGAGCAGGACCACAGAGACCAGGTAGGAGCTATTTCAGAGGTCTGGGTGAAAATGGGCAGGTGAGGCAGCATCAGTGGAAAGGGGACAGAGAGACAATCAGTTGGCTGCTCTGTAAAAAGCATTTAGAGTCAGACAAACCAGAAAAGTTAATATACTTCCTAACTAAATTTTACTCTAAAGTTTACAAAGAAATTCTCTCCACCTTGTTTAAACATTAGTCTATTTTTCTTCTAAGTATTTAAAAGCCACAAATTCAAAGGTTCGGATAAAGGGGTGAAACGGAGAACTGAACGTTTTCTCGGACTTTGGTGACAATTCTCAAAGCAACATCGTGGAAGCATAGGACATCCCTCCTTCTGTCGTCCTTCGCGTGACAACAAATTAGGCATCCATCCATGCACAAGAACGCCAATGTGGCAGTTGTGGGATCCAGCACTATAAACCACGGGCCCCCAAGTGGCCTCTTGCCCACCTGCGCATCTGGTAATAGACCTCAGTTCTAGCTGTTGCCTTCTCCTGGCTGCGGCCGGGGAGAAACCTGAAGAATGCTGACGTGGGCAAATACCCATGGATGAAAGAGAATTTGTACAAGTCCAGCCTTCCCGAGGGGAGATTCCAGCACGCCTTTGGAGCGGAAAAAAAAAAAGTGTACACAGTGGAGAGGGAAAGAGGCACTTTGCCAGCACCAGCCCTCCCCAGGACAGCACAGTGTGCAACTGAGCTAGCCCCAGCTGTGCGGTAAGATGCTGGAGAAATCCATTTCTCTCCAGCAGCACCTGGAGTATTGGTGGGATCCCCTGTGACTAGGCGGGAGCAGGAGATGGGGAGAGGGGCAGCTAAAATACTAAAGCCCTGGCTGCACTCAGGACTCCAGCAGGAAGCCCACCCACAAGCTGCTGGGAGGAGAATCTCACCTGGATTGCCCATGGCCCCCAGTCACTCCCAATGCCCCATGTAGTAAACACATATCCCCACTCAGCAGCAGGCTCCTTGTGCATGCTTCCAAGTGCGGCGGCCAGGGAGAGTCCCATAAAGGCGATGCTTTCAGAGAAACAGACCAGGATCTTCAGGCCAGGACAAAACCACAAGCTTGAGCTATGGTACCACCTTCTGAAAAGGGAAAAAGAGGGGTTTCCAGAGGCCAGCTGGTGAGTTTAAGAACCAGAGAAGACATAAAAGCTTAAGAGCACTGCCCCAGGACGGAGCAAGAGGTATGGAGAGGTGGATCCATACAAAGTCAGAGAGAAAACCCCCGAGGTAACAGTATCCCCTATCTGAAGGCAACTAGTAAAGATTTGAGGAGGTGTCTGCTACTTCAAATGCAAAAGCAGCAATGCAAAACTGTAAGGAGCACAAAGAATCAAGGAAACGTGACCGAAAGATAATAATGATTCTCCAACAACGGAGCCCAAAGGCACAAAATCTTGCCATCTAGCTGATAAAGGATTAAAATGAGCTATTTTGAGGAAGCTCAATGAGCTGCAAGAAAACACAGAAAGACAATTCAATGGTAGCTGGAAAAAAAAACATATGAACAAAAAGAGAAATTTAACTAAGAAATATAAATCATAAAAAGGAACTAAACAACACGAACCATGAGAGACGATGGACTCTGAAAAACAAACTGAACGTTCTAGAGGGGAGGAGGGTGGGGGGATGGGTTAGCCTGGTGATGGGTATTAAAGAGGGCACGTTCTGCGTGGAGCACTGGGTGTTATGCACAAACAATGAATCATGGAACCCCACATCAAAAACTAATGATGTCATGTATGGTGATTAACATAACAATAAAAAATTTAAAGAAAAAAATAAAAAATAAAATATATTAAAAAAAAAAGAACCAAACAGAAATTCTGGAGCTGAAGAATTCAAAGAATGAAATAAAAAATGCAGTAGAAAGCACCTGCTGCAGAGTAGATCGAATTCAAGACAGAATAAGTTATCTAGAGGACAGGGACTTTGAAATAACCCCATCAGAGGAGAAGAAAGCAAAAAGAATGAAAAGGAGTGAAGACAGCCCATATGACCTATGGGACCCAATGAACTATACAAATATTAGAACAACTGGGTTTCCAGAAGGAGAAAAGAGGGAGAAGGGGGCAGAAAGTTTATTTAAAGAAATAGTAGCTGAGAACTTCCCTGTTATACTATTATACAGGTAATCTGGGGCTGTGTTACTTAACCCAGGTCTATTTGCAGAAACTTGACTGAATAGAAATAAAAAAATTTACTTGCTAAAATCCTATGTCCCCCCGTTTCCATCAGCATAAGAGCATGCACTGGAGGACCCTAAAGATGCTGAGCAGTTAGAAGCCCCAAGACTTGTCAGCAGGCTGGAGGAGAAAAGGAGGATTTGGGTGGATGGGGCGCCCTCCCACGGTGAGAGCAAACCCACACTTCTCAGAGACAAGTGCAGAGAAAATCACGTGGGTTTTTTGATACCTTACACAGGTGGGCTGGACATGTAAAACAAAAATGCAAGGTTTCAGAAGAAAAATGTTGTCAGAAAAAAACAAGAGCCGCTCTTGCCAGATGATCCAGCGATTATGCTTCTTTGTATTTATCCAAATGAGTTGAAAACTTGTGTCTATGCAAAAAACGTGAATGTGAATGTTGACACCAGCTTTATTTGTAATTGCCCAAACTTGGAAGCCACGGAGATGCCTTTCCATAGGTGAATGGAGAGGCAAACTGTGGTACATCCCTACAATGGATACTGCTCAGTGGGGGGGAGCTGGGGGGGGTGGAGAGCTACCAAGCCATGAAAAGACATGGAGGAAACTTAAAGGCATATGACTAAGTGCAAGAAGCCAATCTGAAAAGGCTATATACTGTATGATTCCTACTCTACAACATTTTGGAAAAGGCAAAACTGTGGAGACAGTAAAGAGATCAGTGGTTGCCAGGAGCTGGGGAGGAGGCGGAGAGGTGACAAGCACAGAGGATTTTCTGGGCAGTGAAAATATGTATGATATTTTAAGGTTCGACACACATCATTATGTGTGTACAACAGAAAAGGTGCAACGCAAAGAGTGGAGCCTAATGCGAACTATGGATGTTAGTTAATAATAATGCATCCATATTTTCTGTAAACCCAAAACTGCTCAAAAATTAAAGCCTATTCATGAAAAACAGGCCCTAAGACAAAGGCTGATGCTGTCACACCTGGAAGTGGGCTCCACGCAGGGCCCGTCGGAAGCCCAGCAGGTGCAGCATCTATGACCCATGATACTTTCAGAGACCCACAAAGATGTTTTCATTTCTTTCAAACTCAGAAGAAAAACATGAATATGTTAACGAATATATCATCATAAATCCAGTCTTTATAGCAATGCAGTCATAAAATACGCTTTGGAATATTTTTATGGAAGAAGGAAGTGGCTAGGGCCATGAAAGACATAATGCTCGGCCCCTGCTGTGTGGGTGAAACATAACAGCCAGCGGACTTGGGTGTGGGCCTGCCCCCAAGCTGGGGTTCAGTTGGGAAGACCTAGGAGCTTAGATGCAGAGCTGCTATGTTAAGAAGAGACGGGGCCCCAGGTGGGTTGTTCCAGACGAAGCCTGGGCAAGCAGACTGCTGCTGGGAAAGAATGAACACAAGTCAGAAACTGCACGAGCAGGAGTTATACTAGGGGAAGCCAGAGTCCTTTCTAATCTGAATAAGATGCTGGGCTTGGAGTTAACAGGTACCAGAGACACAGGGAACAGCGAGGCGGGGGCTGGATTCTTACAGGCAGGGACCAGGTGAGAAGAGAAGAGTCCTGTTCTCAGGGTGTGGGGACCCTAGAGGCAGAGACTGGACAGGACTGCAAATCAGTTCTGGTGTTCATGTTTCCCAAAGATGCGGTCAAAAGGCTTTCCTGGCAGAAACCCGGTGTGTTCTTTCCATCCATTCCTGATAAGCTCAGGTCTTGACTTAAATCTGTCCCATGCCTCTCACTTCATGTAAGTAAATGAAGCTTAGGCTGTGCTGTCAGCCCCAGGGATAAGCAACCCGACAACAGAGTGTTTTCTTGAGTTACAACCTTTTATAAAAATACGCACAACCTCATAGTTACCTTTGGGTGACTATATGTTCACATTTCTGGTGGGTATTCACATGGGAATGGAATTGCTGAGTCCAAGGATTAAGAGTTTGTAAAAAAAAAATTTTTTTTTTAAAGATTTATTTATTTGAGAGAAAAAGTGAGAGAGTGCACACAAGCAAGGTGGGGGGAAGGGAAGGGAGGGAGAGAGAATCTCAAGCAGACTCCCCTCTGAGCTCTGAGCCCGATCCCAGGACCCTGAGATCATGACCTGAGCTGAAACCAGGAGTCGGATGCTCAAGCGACTAAGCCACCTCCAGGTGCCCTGAGTTTGTAAAAAATTTTAGTTAAACAGTCCCCATTCTTGTAGCAAGCTTTCAAAACTCATAATGCTTGAGAGTTGTTCTTACCCATAAGTCCTCACTGAAGGCAAAAACAATCGTTCCCTTCAGTGTCTGCATTTCATCAGTTTCAAAAGATCTTGGATCGAGAAATATTATTGGGTGTGGATTGACTTCTTCTTTGCAATGTGGCCTAATGCAGTATTTCTTCAATTCTGGTATAAGAATCACCTTGGGGGAGGGGTGCCTGGGTGGCTCAGTCGGTTAAGGGTCTGCCTTCCGCTCAGGTCATGATCCCCCCGCCCCCTTGCTCTCTCTCTTTTCTCTCTCAGGAAAAAAAAAAAAAGAATCACCTGGGGGGGGGGGTGTGGTTGTTAACAGTGTAGATTCCCAAAGACCTCCCCCGCCCCCCACACACAGACACACCAATTCTAGTTTAGTAGATGCAGAAATCTGCCTTTTAAACAAGTGAGCTGGTGTGGGTGCTCGGGCGGGGTAGACAGTATTATGAGAAACATCTGCACGGTGCTTGGTACGCTCTCTAGTCTAGAGAAGGCTTTCTCAATCATGGAGCACCTTAGGATCCCCCAGGGAGCTTTTTACAAATGCCAGTGCTTTACCCTTGGACTCAGCAATTCCACTCCCATGAAAAGAGCCACCAGGAAGGTGAACATATATTCACCAAAAAAAAAAAAAAAAACGCATACGAGAATGTATATAGCATCACCACGTCTTAATAGCCCCAGACTGGAAAGATCCCTCATGCTTGCTCATCAAGAGTTAACTAAAAATATTATGGTCTTCTCATACAGTGGAGTGCTATACACCAATAGGAATAAACAAGCTACATCCACATTCAGCAACAGGGATGGACCTTCCAAACCAACTTCGCAGTGAAAGGAGCCAGGCACAGGAGAGTGCACAATGTTTGGTTTCATGAAAACCTTGACATAAAGTTGGAAACCAGGCACAATGGCTGGGTGCTGTTAGCAGCCAGGAGCCTGGTGGTTCTATCGGGTCTGGGGAGTGACTGGGAGGGGGCACGAGGAGGCTCCTCTGTCCGGAGGGTTCAGTTTCTTGTTCCTGGTGTGGATACATGGTAACGTTCACTCCATGAAATTCATCAACCTATGCTTCCATTGAGAGCCCTTGCCTGGGTGTATGTTGTAATTCAACAAAGTATCTACTTAAGACTTAAAAAAAGGTCAGTGTTTGGGCCCTAGCCCCAGCCACATAAATCTGAATCTCTAGTGTGAACGTGGGTGTGGGTAGGTGGGAGAACCCCAGCAACAAGGGCCCGCAGTTCCTCACATGATGCTAATGTGCACATCTGCTCCATCAAAGCTCTTCCCTTTACTGGTTGTGTGACTTTAGGTCTTCTAGAGTCCAGAGGCTCCATGACTCACTCTTGGGCTACTCTACTCCCCTCCACCCGTTTCCCGAGTTGCTTTCTTGATCCACAAATGTGGGATGACTGTACTCATTACAGCTAACATCCACTGAGGGTGAGCTCAGAAAGTGCTGACATCCTAAGCCCTTTGCATGTGTCATTAACTCATCGAATGCTCACAACAGCCCCCAAACTGTTCTAGTGTTGTTCCCCACCTCACCCTGTTGTGAGAATAAATGGGAGTGATACTCGAAGGCACTGAGCTCCATGCTTGGCACCAGGCTTATTGTTAGCTCCCATTAGGAGTTCATTTTGGTGCCCTCAGCCCTGCTTCCTGCCCTCCTTCTTAGCACACTTTTCAGGGCAACTGGATGGAAGGTTGAGGTGGGGTCCCTTCTTGTATCCTTCCAGCCTCTTGTGGGGAGTGGCTTGAGGGCACACCAGAAAAGAATGCCTTCTAAACCAGAGTTTATGCCACATGGTCTCCTTTGTGCTTGTTTTCTCTGCAGGTTGTCTCATTTGGAGGATTACCCCTTCTATACAGAATATTAAAGCTGAATCTCCTGATAAGATGACCCCATAGATTCTCTCTTCACTTTATTGAAGTGTAACTCTCTCTGCCAGAGTCTGACTTTTGCCAAGCTTATCTGAAATCACACTGAGCCTGTCCTGCCCCTAGGCCAGGATTTAGGCAGCGTTGTATCGAGATTGGTATGTTCAACCGGGAGCAGGGTTATCACATGGAGATCTGTCTTAGATAAGCAAATTACAAGGTTCCCACCCCACTTATTTGATCCCATCACAGGGGAACTCTCCAAACACTGAGGATCCAAAGATAAAAAGAATAAAAAATTACAATAATAAGCAAAATGGACTGAGAGTTTACTATGCACCAACAAAGTGCTTTTCTTTTTTTCAAAAGTGCTTTTTGTATGTGTTAACTCCTTGAATCTTGCAACCATCACATGTTTACAGAAAAGCAAATGCAGGAATGGAGAGGCCAAGTAACTTGTCCAAGGGCATCCGGGTTGTGAGTTACTGAACCAAGTTTCAAAGGCGAAAAGACAGGGAGAGCTCCCCGTGATTGGTCACCCCTGCTTCCCAAGCCTCTGGTACCTGCCCCTCTTGTCTTTCCCTACTCTTTTCCTTTCTTGTTCTCCCCCCTGCCTTTACGATGCCCTCCTGCCTCAACTCCAGTGATCCTCAGAGCCTGTAAGGCCCACAAAGGTGCCACTCTTCTTTGAAGAAGAGTCATGGCAAATCCTTGGGAGTGGGAGTGGAAAAGGAAGTGAGTCCGAACAAGGAAAATGTTTGTTATTGCCATTAATCTGGAACTTTTTTTTTCTATAATAATTTCTTCTGAAATATTCCAATTATGTAGAAATGCACAGAGAGTAACAGAATGAGCATCTGGCCACCCACCTTATAAATTTAACAAATGCTAACGTTTGGCCATATTGACTTGAAACTTTTTTTTTTTTTAATTATTGATGAAATAAATGGTTACCAGTACGGTTGAGGACCACTCCGTACCCTCCCCTCCCCATTCTCCTGACTCCCTTCCCAGAGGTCGTGCCCATCCTCAGGTTGGTGAGTGCCGCCCCGCTGCTCACTTGCCTGCTTGCTCCCAGCCCTTAGCTCCTTCTATTCCTCACGGGGGTGAGGGGGCGGGGGGCGCCGATGAACTACATTTCCCAGGCTTCCCAGCCACTTTTGCTGGATTTGGTCAATAGGAGTTACGGTCAGGTGATTGGAGGGCTGGAGGAAAGGAGAAGCCAGGTGTTTCTCCTTCTTCTGCCTGGAGTGGCAACTCCAAAAGCAGTCCCATTTCTTCTGTGGTCTCAACTCTTGCCAGGCAGCCTCCACTTTGATTCTCTCTCTCTCTCAGCAGAAGATGCCGCGGCTGGGATTAGGAGCATCACTTCCTCCTAGGTGCTCCATCCCAAGGACCGAGTCCTTTCGTGCTGTTGTTAATTCCTGAGTCACCTCACCGGGCTCTTCTCCCATTTCATCTCCCAGCTCTTCCATCCCTCAGGTAGCCATTCTTTGAATTAAATATGCAATGCTCAACAAGCTTAGAGTGCATTCTGTTCTCCTGGCTGGACCCTGACTGATACACTTCCTTCCCATCCACGTTTTGATATTTTCACTACTTATTTATATATCCATAAATAATCTATGGGATTGTTTTGTGTGCTTTTAAAATGGTATAAATTTTTTTTCCTTCATGTGATTATGATTTCCTTGATTAAAAAGCTTAGGTTATAGGATAAAAAGATTAGATTCCTATTAATGATTTATATGATTTTCATTTCACTTACATTTAACAAAGAGGTAAATAAGTATATAAGAATTTTATGATATTTTCATTTCACTTAAATTTTAAAAATGAGGTAAATAAGTAAGCTGATACAGAGAAAAGAATGTATTCTACAAAAAGGAACTTCCTGGTTATTCCCGATTTTATTTTCCACATTTGCCTCTCGAGGAATGAGAACTTTGCAGGCCTCAGGGTCCTTAATCTCACAATTCTGACAAATACAATGAATCTATCCTAAAGTCTGTTCACTGTTCTTGGATGGCTGGAAATAAAGCCACCGCAGTCATCAACTAAACCTGCGTCCTCCCTGATGGAGAGTCTTATGTATACACTAGAGGTGTGTATTAAATGAACTCTTTCTACTCCATGAGTGTGTTGAGAACTTGCCTTATTTTTTTTTTTTTTAAGATTTTATTTATTTGACAGAGAGAGACACACAGAGAGAGGGAACACAAGCAGGGGGAGCGGGAGAGGGAGAAGCAGACTCCCCGCCGAGCAGGGAGCCCTATGCGGGGCTCGATCCCAGGACCCTGAGATCATGACCCGAGCCGAAGGCAGACGCTTTTTAACGACTGAGCCACCCAGGCGCCCCGAGAACTTGCCTTATCTTATGGAGAAAGAGGAAAGGGAGTAGCAGGGGAGGAAGGGATCCAAGGCAGGTGTGGAAAATGAAGGGAGCTTATCATGGAAAGTGGTGGGTCCTCACATTCAGAGTATGTCTCTCCTCCATCCATTGTCTGAGATTGGGCTGGAAAATGGGGTACCAGCTAACCTGGAGTTCCAGGAATCACTGCTGCTGTCCTGCAGTTCCCAGGAAGTCGTGGGATTTGACTTGATCCCTCAGTATGTGAGTGAGATCTAGCAAACGCCAGCCAGCGGATGCCAAACTACAGCTGGGACCCAGAAGGATGGGAGGTATTCAGATCCCATAATGCCCAACCGCCCAGGCCGGCTTCAGTCATTCATTAAACTCATAATAATTGCATTTTACCCGATTAAAATTTTGGACCCTACCTATTGCATAATTGTGGGATTTCACTGTACATTACAGAGCAAAAGTGGTACCGATTAGAGGTCTCCAGTAGCAAATAAGTTTCAGTAAAATTCAAGACCCTCTTTGTGAACATTGTTGGAAATAAGTATTTTTTTGGCTGAAATATTGAGTATGCATGACTATAAAAATGCAAACTCAACAAAAACTATGCAAAAATAATGGGCAGTAATTTTGGAAAAAAACAAAATCATGAGTGTGACGGAAAACGGATTCATGATTTTCTTATGATGGAAGAGCCTTTTCAAATCAGTTAGAAAAGTCTGAGAGAAAGCAAAGTGGATACACGAAACCTGGCCAATTAACCATGAGAAATGTTGTTCAGACCACTACCCAAAAATGCAAATTAAAACTAGTCGTTTTCACTATCAAATCAACAAAGTTTAAAATAAAAGGAAAATCTATCTAAAAAGATAGAAATGTAAACAGTTCTTTTTCCTACGTAGTCACAAGTGAATTTTGTTCTTGTTATGATTTTACATAATTTTCAAGTTTTCTACAATGGGAAATTCATCTTTACAATCAGAGAATTATTAAGCCTTTGAAAAAATAACAAATAAGGATTCAACTCAATTAAATATTTCATACACCTACACTGTTGCTTGAAATGATTTTCATTCAATTGGCCTTTCAACTTTAGAAAACAAATATTCTGAATGTACTACACAGTGGAATTTGATCACATATTATTTTAATTCTACCCAGCTTGTTGTTCCTCCATTTGTTGTCGGCAGGGTGTTTTCCCAGAAATTCCAGGGAAGTGTCTCACCCTTTAGCTTTATGGTGCTGTCTGCCAGCACCTTTCATTGTTTCAAAGGGGCCAAACCCCGGATAAGTTGGGGAGAATTGATGGAGACCAAAAAGAAGACCTTGAGAAGATCATCATTAAAAATAACACAGGATAGGTGGTTTGGGCTTATTTACCACTGTGTTTGTGCCCCAGGGCCTTTGCCCTTGCTCTTCTCACTGCCTGGGATGTGTTCTCCTCAGATATGGGGGTGATTCTCTGCCTGATATTCCTGGTCCTTGCTCACTAACCATCTTCACAGCAAGGTCTTCCATCACCACCTTATTTAAAATTAATCCATTTCCTCTGGTACTCTCTTTCTCTTCTCTGTTTTCTTTCCCACCATACCATTTATTTATCTAATATATCGCATATAACATTTATTGTTGGTGTGCTTGCTGTTTCTCCCCAATAGAATGTAAGCTCGATGAGAGCAGGACTTCCGGTCTGTTTGTTGCTGTATCCTCTCTGTTCCTTAATCCTATCTCTTGAATAAATGGACCCCATTTATGCACTTCTTGAACAGAACTTACTTTTCGTATGAAACTGTTAGCCAAATAGCTAAAATAAGTGCGCCTGGGTGGCTCAGTCAGTTAAGTGTCTGCCTTGGGCTCAGGTCATGATCTCAGGGTCCTGGGATCCAGCCCCGCATCAAGTTCTCTGCTCCGGGGGGAGCCTGCTTCTCCCTCTCCCTCTGCCACTGCCCCTGTTTGTGCTCTCTCTCTCTGTCAAATAAATAAGTAAAATCTAAAAAAAAAAAAAAAAAAAAAAAAACTAAAATAGCCTCTCAGTGTCATCTGAGTCATATTTAGGCCTGTTTTTTCTCAACAGCCTATTTGCTTCTGTATGTATCCGTTCTTTCATGGCTCTCCACCTGTGTTATCTTGTCCAAAGCGAAGCCTTCTCAGCGGTGTTTGTGAATGCTGGCAGCTTCCCCGGCACCATGCTTTTGCATTTGCCAGCCTCTGTACTCTGACAGGAACGTTGGGCCTCAGAAAGACAGACACGTGCTGCTTCTGCAGAAGAACCCAGTTGCCTGAGGTGACTGAAGAGATTTGCTGGGCCTTTGTCCGTCTGGCCTACGAGGTATTTCCTTCTCCAGAGCCAGGCCTAGCCGGAGCCATGATAACACACTTAATGTGATAACAAACGAATTAAACCATTTCCTCGGGGGCTCTAGCCATTATCTACCTTAAGGTAGATGAAGAAGGCAGAATTTTAAGGCAGCCTTCAGTGACCCTCTCTCGGATCATCTCCTTTCCTGGAGTGTGGAACTTGTAAATACGATAAGATAGTACCAAAATACTGATGTTATATTGTATCGTAAAGGGGATTTTACAGTTGTAACTAAGGCCCCAAATCAGCTGACCTTAAGACAGGGAGATCGCTGGGGTGGGCCTGACCTAATCACATGAGTTGAATCCTTAACTTGTGTTACTTCTGTTTATTAGACAATCACTTGCACTGAAAATGACATAGAAGAAAGGAAAAGATAGGGCAAACCGTAGTTCCTTTTCCGTAGTTCCTTCCCTTTCCTTACTCATCTGTAAGCCAAATATAGAGCCAAACGTAGGGAAAATGAGTGTGTGTCTAGAAGTGAAATAAAAACAGTAGAGTTAGTTTTGTGCAATCTTCCCACTGTTCTGGTGAAAACAACATATATATGTGTGTATGAGCTCCAAAATATAGTTGTGTAACACTGGTGATTTTGCATATGAGTTAAATGCTCTCATATTTGCTTTTTTTTTTTTTAAAGATTTTATTTATTTGAGAGAGAGAATGAGATAGAGAGCATGAGAGGGGAGAGGGTCAGAGGGAGAAGCAGACTCTCTGCGAGCAGGGAGCCCGATGCGGGACTCCATCCCAGGACTCCAGGATCATGACCTGAGCCAAAGGCAGTCGCTTAACCAACTGAGCCACCCAGGCGCCCTCTCATATTTGCTTTTGAAACTGATACTGCACAATATAAACAGTAAAATTCATACGAATAATTTTCCAATTTAAATTTTCCTGTACTTAAAATGACATGAAATAGCAAATTAAAAAAACAAAACAAAACCCCACTATGGTTGAGAGAGGCCATGGAAAAAAAAAGAAAAGAATTTTATTTTTTAGTAGCTTTAACAGCATTTTTTCCTGCCAGGGGACAAGGGCTCTGTATTTTCATTTTCCATTTGGTTCTGCAAATTATGTGGTCAGCCATGGAGTCAGATTTCTCATTGTAAGAGGTTACAACTATGAAAAGACACAGAACTAGAATGAACTCCATGGAATTGGATTAGGATTAGTGTGAACTCATGGTTTTCCAAATAGGGTGGTATAGAAGATCCACAGAGCTATCGATACGTATGTGTCGTTCTCCATTAAAAACAAAGCAAAACAAAACTAGGTTACTTGGAGAACTGGCTGACTTCAGGATAACAGCAGGGCACAGATTTTTCCACCGGAAAGTGAGGGAGTGTTCAGTGAACAATGGGGTCCTGCCTAAAGGCACAGAGGCCAGCTCAATTAGAGCATAAAATTAATAATGACACTAATGGATTATGAACCACTGAATAAAAGAGGAATTCATGGGACCACACTGAAATGAATAAATGGGACCGAAAACTCTTCCTCACTGCATATTGTTAACTAATATGCGAAAGAAATAATGGACTTAGAAGACACGATTTTATCAACTGTATTAATAATTAATCCATCCAAGAAATGTCAGTTGATACTTAAACTAATAAGTAGGTAAATATTTGATGAGAAATTGGATATTTGTCTAGTCTTAAAGCACTTCTTTACAAAATGCTTATTAATTGCTATTATGGGTATCCCCCCTCACGCTGCCCCAAATTCCTATGTTGAAATCCTAACCCCCAATGTGGTGGTATTAGGAGGTGGGACCTTTGGGAGGTGATTAAGTCATAAAGGTAGAAGCCTTATGAATAGCATTAGTGCCCTTATAAGAAGAGACAGGAGAGCTTGCTTCCTTTCTCTGCTCTAGTTTTTTTTTTAAAGCATCTAATATTTGTTATTTTTACATATATCTCCTAGAATTCAGCATGTGATAAATATACAGGATCTACTCTTTGGTTTCTCTAAAAAAACAAAAACAAAAAACAAAAAATACTCGGCTTTTTTTCCCCCCTTAGCAGCTCTGTTGTCTTCTGCATGTGTTGGTTTCTACACCCTGCACTACCACATCCAAATACAGTCTTGCCCATTGTTAAGCTGTTGGCTGAGTTCCCCGACACCATGACTCTGCATATACATCTTCCTCACCCTGTCTTTAGATTTAGGGCTTTTGCCTTCTGTCTGCCCAAGACATAGGGTTGTCACTCTCTCTCCCCCACAAGGTGAGGGCTGTGGATCTCAGAGGGGCAGGCTTCTGAAGATCAAAAATATCCACAGGCCCCCAGCTCATTCTTTCTCTTAACAACCTTTTTTTTCCTGCTATTAATTATCATAATAAAGCAACATACACGTGATCCATACACACTCTTCAGAATAAATCAAATACCAAGTATTTTCTTAAAAGTCCAGAAACTGGTTGTAAACTGGTGAAGTTAGAATCCACAATTTTTTAAAATTAAAATTTAATTTAGTTAACATATACTGTATTATTAGTTTCGGGGGTAGAATTTAGTGATTCATCAGTTGCATATAACACCCAGTACTCATGACATCAAGTGTGCTCCTTACTGCCCATCCCCCAGTTACCCCATCCCCCCACCACCTCCCCTCCAGCAACCCTCAGTTTGCTTCCTAAGATGAAGAGTCTCTTATGGTTTGCCTCCCTCTCTGTTTTCATCTTATTTTATTTTTCCTTCCCTTCCCGTATGTTCATCTGTTTTGTTTCTTAAATTCCACATGTGAGTGAATTCATATGGGCATAAAAGTCTTTCTCTGACTGACCTATTTCACTTAGCATAATACCCTTTAGTTCCAGCCATGTCATTGCAAATGACAAGATTTCATTTTTTTGATGGCTGAGTAACATTCCATTGTATATATATACCACATCTTCTTTATCCATTCCTCTGTCAATGCACCTCTGGGCTCTTTCCATATTTTAGAACCCACAACTCTTGCTGAAGTATTATTTCCATATCCACCAAAATTAAGTTCCCTCTCTACTGCTTGCCTCAGATTATGTCGTTCCAGAAAAGGCTCTTCCTGGACCCCACACTCTCTACTTCCTGGCAACAATATGAAACTAGTTGTAAAAGGCCCTAGAACCCCTGAATCAATTTCCTTAATTTTTGCTTGAGCTTTCAGAGGGGGAAAAAAACGAATGATCTCAGGAAAATGAATCCCTTTCCTCCTTTCTTCTTCGATCCCAGAACTTTAAGAGCGTAGTTTCGTCTTTCAGCTTTGCTTGACTTATTTCTAAACCAATGGGTAATATTCTAAAGCGGAAAATCCTGCTGTCATTGTGTTCTACGGCCTTCTAACTTAATTCAGTTCCACCTGGAAGCCAAGAATCCCGAGGAGAATTTTAAACACTTGCTTTATAATGATCAGCCTTGCAACATCCTCCATTGTGAATCTACTAGAAGAAAAGCCGTACACTTGTGGCTACAAGCTCTGTCTGTGCTGATAACCGTGTAGGTGTGTGTCCCTGGAGCCACCTCCTGACTCCGTGGAGAAGCTGAGCGAGGACTGGCAGCCAAGGGGTCCTCAAGGCTTTCGTACAGTTGTGCACTCTGGGCTGTGACAGAAATGACAGGGCTGATTTAGGAGATCACAGACTATCAGGGTCGGTGGGGCCACAGGGGCACTGAGGGTCTTCCAGATCTTCGACACCAGAGGCTGGCCGATGTCCAACCGCCTCTCGTGACCAGGAATTCGCTCTTCCCAATGAGTATCTAGAGAGATCTTGTGTCTAGAGAGGTCTTTGTTATGCTAAGCGAAAATGTGCTTTCCTACATCTTCCACCTGTTGTTCTTAATTCTGTATGCTTTGACCACACAGGACAAGTCTTATCCTAGCCCTCATGGAAACCCTGCTGAATGTTTGATATAGCTGTTCCTACTCCTATGTTATTATACCCAATTGTTTGTGGTAAACATCGTCAATCCATTGATACAGTTTAAACTAATTAAATTCATCTTAAATAACTCAATTTATGATCCCATAAATTGATTTATTAATGTTAAAGCAATGTGTTAATTAAACTCAGTGAATACAGTTTAACATGGACATGCCTTTAAGTTAAGAGTGGTAGCTTTAAGAGAAGGAGGCTCAGGCTGAACCTCAGAGGATGCCAGCCAGCAAATTGGTGAGATCATTCTGAGGCCAAGGTCAAGTCTACAGCACTGTAGATTTTAAAATTCATTCTTGTTAGTTCACTCAAGAGTGATGGGGGGGTGATCCATAATAATCTAGTTCATAACAAACTGATACATGTGATGGAACTCTCATTTACATCACTGTTCTATGAGATGTGCCCACCGAGCAGACTAGAACATGTGTGTATCTGCTGGTCACACGTTATGTTTTCATTAGATCAAAAGCCTTTGAAAACTACTTGAATATCAGGAGTGATTATAATAAAAAAGTTCAGCCCGAGGCACTTACCGTTTCATCTGAGCTCACAGCTGAGCACACGGACATATGCCTGCCAGCCAGAGAGCAGATTCTCTCTCTTTCCATAGTGCTGGAGGGTGATTCTGACAAATTCTGGATGAATGATTCCTCTTTTAAAATACTCTTTATCTGCCACAAAAGTGCTGCATCCAACATTTCTGCGTTTGGCAAGATGCAGTGGTTAGGAGAGTCGGCTCAAGTCAGTAAGTATTTATTAACTGAATGACTGAATAAATGAATCAGAAATCATTGAATAGGACAAGCTCAGTTGAAATTTGCCAGAACAGGATATATTTTACGTCAGTGTGTTAATTTTTTAGTGAACGGTTTGCAATCATTGTCTTTGCACATAAGATTTGTCAAAGCTGCCACCCTGGGGCTTCTTCCTGTGAGTTAGGAAACGCTCCAGTCATCAACATCTGTAACTGTACTGGGCTCAACGTTGGTGCACCTGCCAAATTCATATGCTGAGAACCCTAACCCCCCATGTGACACTGTTTGGAGTTGGAGCTTAGGCTAGTTCACAGGGTTAGGCCCTCCTGATGGGATCAGCAGCCTGATGAGAAGAGGAAGAGAGAGATACATGCCTGAGGAAAGACCCTTGTAAAGGTGTCAGAGAAGGTGGTTGGTTCTCTGCAAGCCAGGAAGGTGCTCACCAGCAACCGAATCGGTTGGCACCTTGATCTTGAACCTCCCAGGCCCCAGAACTGTGAGAAATGAATGCAGATTGTTTAAGCCAGCCAGGCTGCCCTGTTCTGTTATGGCCGTCTGAGCTAAGACAGTAAAGTATCTTTCAGAGAAGTACGTTGATTCGGAGATGAGATGCAGGATATCTTTTTATTACTTCGCATTGAAGAAGGTGGCATTTCTGACATCTTCTCCAGCCACCTCTAGAAAGGTCCTGCAGAGGACTCCGTAGGTCCTGTGCTCGGTCTACAGTGGAGGGGGACTGCGGTGGAAGGACTGGACAGATGGTCTCAGTCCTTCAGATAAAGGAGGATGTGAGATTGGGGAGCTGAAATGTGGTATGGGAATTTCAGGGAGTGGAGCAGGATTAGAATTGGTTCCATGAGCAATGCCCCAAGGAGTTAACTAAGGACATATAGAAGAATGGTGAACAGCCTTGAGGTCACCACCGAGGTTACATAGTGTGGACGGAGAGTCGAGTAATGTGGAGACCCTTCCAACTTTCTGTAGGAGCACCTGGCTGCCCAGGAGGGGAGAGACAAGAGAGCTGACTTTATTTATCATTGGGGATTGATAAGGCAGTTAAGAGCAAAGGATTCCTGGAGGCTTACTGGCATTAAGTAACAAACTCTTAAATAGAAAGTGCTTCAGAGAAGCAGAGCCGGGGCGCCTGGGTGGCTCAGTTGGTTGGATGTCTGCCTTCAGCTCAGGTCATGATCCCAGGGTCTGGGATGGAGCCCCACATCGGGCTCCCTGCTCAGCGGGGAGTCTCCTTCACCCTCTCCCTTTGCTTGCCGCTCCCCCTGCTTGTGCACGCTCTCTCTCTGTCAAATAAATAAATAAAATTTTTTTTTTTTTAAAAAGAAGCTGAGCAGTGAATGTTTCAAGGCAAAGGGAGACTACCCACATGGATAGGTATGAAATGTTTAGTCAAGGAAACTGGGAGTGCCCTGCCGCCTCCCCCATTGCTCAGGTCTAGCCACTTCTCTGGTTTACACTTACATGGGGTTCAAGATCTTGTCTCCAGCTGACTGATCTCCCTGTATTCTTTATCTTTTGTTTAATTCCATTTTTGCCCTGCCCCTTCAAACTCGAGGTTCCTGTTATTAATACCAAGGATCTTCATGCCAAGCTGGTGGACAGTTTAGTCGAGACTCTACTGCCACCTAGTGGTCCTGGGTCACTTCACGTGTCCACAGTATCCAGGCTAGGAAAGAGGCAAGTGAAATCAAGGCAGTTAGTTGAATGCTTGGATATGAATATTCAAGAAGTCTGGAGTTCATGCTGAGAGTAAAGAAAAAAAAAAATTAGTAGGTATAAGAATGACAGAAGAATGAGAGTTTGTGGCTAAGAGAACTTCAGAGTTTGAAATCTTGATGATGAAGGAATATCCTGTGAGGATAATACCAAAGGAGTGGCTAAGGTTGTGTGCAACTGAAAGGGTCTTGAAGAAAGACATTTAAGTTGAAGGTCAAAGAATTGAGGGCCAGGTTGTTGCAAGGGCCATTTGCATTCTCCACTCAGAGATGAATGTTCCTGTGTTAGAGTCCTTGTCTCAGTGATATTTTTCATCTCCCACACTTCTGGACACATTGTTTATAAAATCTTGTTGGAAGGGACTTGAACATTGAAACCTCGCTAATGGTGATCGTAAAAGATGGAATGGAGATTTCGACCGTGAACTGGTTGACCTGTACTTTTAGATATGATATCATTTCAAATATTTGGCTTTCTCAAGCCAAGCGGCTGTTTTCCACCTTCCAGTGGCTGTGCCAGTGCATCTCCACTAGGCAGAGGTCCCCATACCTGGTACTTTCCAGCTTCATGTATATCTTCCTAGGGCAGGAAAATATCCTGGGTGTTGCTGTGTGCTCATGGCCTGAAGTGGACACCCCACTTTCAGCAATTCCCTCCCTACCTTCCCTGACATTTATTCTCCACTGTGAATTTTCTGTCAGCAAGATTTTCCTCGAGGGATTCTTAATCTGGGGTTCATGGATCCCAGGCTTTGGGGAGCCCCTGAAATCAAATGCAAAAATATATTTTGTAAACACTCATTTATTTTCTCCCATTTTTTTTTTAAATTAAGTTCTTAAAGGAATGTGTGGCCCGTGAAGGAAAAATAAGCCTTGCTTTGGGCAATTTGACTTGCTTTGATCTCAGGCAAGTTTCTGAACCTCCAAACTCCATCAGCTTTCCCTCCCTTCTGAGTTTGTAAAAGTTTTTGAAA
The DNA here is from genome assembly GCF_009762305.2 of Zalophus californianus. Lineage (NCBI taxonomy): Eukaryota > Metazoa > Chordata > Mammalia > Carnivora > Otariidae > Zalophus > Zalophus californianus. Next base: position 87,949,257 of record NC_045606.1, read on the forward strand.
GTTAGTTCCTGGGAAGCCTGGGTGGCTCAGTTGGTTAAGCATCTGCCTTCAGCTTGGGTCATGATCCCAGGGTCCTGGGATGGAGCCCTACATCGGGCTCCCTGCTCAGCGGGGAGTCTGCTTCTCCCTCTCCCTCTGCCTGCAGCTCCCCCTGCTTGTGCTCTCTATCAAATAAATAAATAAAATCTTAAAAAAAAAAAAAGAAAGTTAGTTCCTCTACTTTTCCATACTTGCCCAAGGAAATGTGGAAATCCTGCATGTCTGCTTACTGGGTAATCTGGCTTCCGGTCACACTGTCCTGGGTCAGTGGGGTCTTTGACCCGGAGGGCTCCCCTTCTCCATTCCCCAAAGGGTAGAGGATTTCTAGACATTTTTTTCATTCCTCACCAAGTGAAGTCTACATTTCTTCCAACTGAGAGCTCACCCAAATCATACGCTTGACTCATTCCTGCTGACCCCCTGAATCTCCTGTGGGGCTTATTAGCTCTCGAACTGAAGCTTCCATTGGTTCCCCAGATGCCCAGTGCCTGAACGACTGAATACTGTCAGTCCTTTGAACACTTTGATGAATACTCTGGTTACCTCTTGATTCTTACGACACCTTTGCTAGCCAACATGTCTACTAGGTGGCTTCTTTGTCAGCTGTGGTAACAGATCTCATTTATTTTTTCCAACTTCTTACTATGGAAAAATGTCAGTCATACACAATATTAGAATAGTAAATTGAATATAATGTACAGATCACTCAGCCTTCATCATTTCATGACCAATATTATTTCATCTGTGCCCCCTTGCTTTCCACTCCTCACCCTGATTATTTGGAAGCAAATCCCAACAGCATCCCCTATAAATATATCAGTATAGATCTCTAAGACATAAGAATTCTTAATACCACATCACATCTAAAAATTAGCAAGAAATTTCCACATTTCATTTAGCCTTACATAGTAGGGGTTGAAGGTAGCTCTTGTTCAGAAAAAAACCTCAATTTCAGTTTTGAGCTAAACACACACACACGCACACACACACACACACACACAATTAAACTTTACCACTACTAAGCCACCAAGTCAGGATATTTTGCTTCTATTTCTGACAAAAATTCATAGAACTGAAGATAAGCGTAAGTCCATTAGAGTGACTAAAGTTCATTTTTGACACCATTGATTCAATAACACAAAGATTCAAATATTTTCTGCAAAGGATCTGCTAATGAAGAATACAATAAATAATCACAGGCTTTAGCATCTTATCATTATTATTTTTTGTCACGAGCTTTGTGAAAATTTGCCCAATTAAGCTTTTTTCTGTTCCATGGAAGGTCTTACCACCAGGAAGTTGTTAGTACGTCTTAGCAGATTCCACCTCAGGTTCGACCGCATTATCGATTTTCTCAACTTGTCGCTGTTCTACACAGGCTATCCATAGGATCCAAGTCTCCAGTCACTTCAGACCTGGCATTGACACTTGAAGTAAACAATAGTAACTGAACCATTATCAGTGGCATCTGGTAACTCATCAAGACACAAGGAAAAATAGAACCATTAGCCTTGTTTTTTTTTTTTTAGATTTTTATTTATTTATTTGAGAGAGAGAATGAGATAGAGAGAGAGAGCATGAGAGTGGGGAGGGTCAGAGGGAGAAGCAGACTCCCTGCTGAGCAGAGAGCCTGATGCGGACTTGATCCCGGGACTCCAGAATCATGACCTGAGTCAAGGGCAGTCGCTTAACCAACTCAGCCACCCAGGCGCCCTGTTTTTTGGGTTTTTATTTGTTTGTTTTCTTTTAACTAACTGCTGGTGTTGTTCTCAATGTCTTCACTACTTGGACCTGCTGTTCTTACCAAAAGACTTGTTGTCTTAAGCAAGTTTATTTTCTCTGGACACATTTTCTCAGCTTCTGCAGTCAAACACCATTTAAGTCACTTACTTACGGTCAGTGGCTTTCCTTGCTTACTACCAAATCGGCCACGTGAAAACTTTGGTTGCAACCTCATTTCCATTTTTAATTCTTGGGAAGAAATTCTGCTATAATGAGATACGCCATTTTAAATTTCATAATATTTTTGATTGTTACTTTTCTGTGAATTGGGAATATTGTGATGGCTGCTTAATCTGGTAATGCTGACATATATTGTGTTGTTTGAGCACAGTTATGGTGTCATTACATAATGAATATAATTCAATAAAAAATAAACCACACTCTATAGTGACTAGAAAGTGGAACATTTGGAGTCCACTTTTCTTGTTTTGACATGAAGGATATGCAGTGCTACTATAAAATAAAGTAAAATTAAATTAAATTAAACATTATGGTACAATGATACGCTTAGCACTCCTAACACTGTTTTGAGTGAGCTATGACTCCCTGAGCAGCAGTATGAAGTGATGAGAGTTCAACATATGGTCTCTGTTGCAACTTTTCAGCTCTATTGTTGACACTTGAATGTGGCCATAGATAATACATAAATGGATGAGTGAGGCTGTCTTACAATAAAACAAGCAAACAAAAATAGAAACTAATCTTTAATTTCAAGTATTTTTCACATCACAAAATACAATTATTCTTTTGATTTTTTTCAACCATTTAAAAATGTAAAACCATTCTTAGTTTGCAGACCATATAAAAACAGGCAGTGGGCCAGACTTGGCCCGCAGGCCAAAATTTACCAACCCCTGGTCTAGATCATTGTACCTCTAAAAATTCCACCGATGTGTCAGGTTCCTGAATCTTTTCAGGGTTTATTTCCTATCACCTCTTTCTTAGACATTCGAAGTTCTAGCCACTTTCTGCTACCAGGCCCTATTGGCATGGTGTCATCAGTGAGTAGACCAGTGACCAGAATGTCCAGATAACCAAGGTCCATCTGTCTATGAGCTATATACTTTCAGCAAGGACCAGACCAATGAATTGAATAGGTAATCATGAAGAGTATCACTCTTGCATCCTTTGAGTGGCTGAGGGTGACACAAATCACTGCAGGAGTCTCTGTTGCTGTCAACTTACTATCTTTGCCTAGGGATAGGGATCAGAGAGGACTTCTGGGATTTCCATTTAGCCTTTCCTACCATGAAGACTTAACTCCACAGAAAACCAATGTGACCATTCTTCCAGTTGCTAAGAATACCACAGCCCTCTGACTTGGGCTTGGACTCCATCTATCACTTGGCCTCTAAACATCCCTCTTGAGTAAGGATGCTGATGCTATTTTGGGCCACTTGGCATCCATGTCAGTCTATCCACAGCCCTCAAAATACCTGCATATTCACTTTCCCCAGTGTACAGTTAATCTGGTAAATGTTTATAGGCTCCTTGGAGGAAGGATTGTTAATCCTTCTGTACTATAACTACTTGCTATGGTGCTTCAGGGTCCTTCCTCAAGAGGACAATGGATTCTGAGACTGAAAGCTGCCTGAACTCTTGAAACTAGATAAGAAACCATAATTTTCATTGAGGGTATGGACCGACTCAAGTTTTTTTGGGATATAGAAATCAAGCAATACCCTCATTGCCTTCCTACATACCTTGCTCCTAGGTTACCATGCCTTATTAGTTTTTGCCACAGATTCCTAAGGGCCAAGTCCTCCTGGTTGTCACTGTTGCCCATTAGGATAATTATATCTACCTGGCTTATTGTGGCAATTAACACAGCCGATTAATACCAGTAATCCCACCTTCGCTCTGACAGTTTTGTGCTATCAACTAGCTTCTGCTATTCCAGAACCCTATCAACCCCATTTTCCCGGCAGATCTCTCACCGTCTGTCAACTCTGGCCTGCAGAAACAGACAACACTGAGTTTGTCAAGATGCTAGTACCTCCCTTCTGAAGCATTCCTTTCTACCTCAGTGAAGAGTGTCTTCTGGGTCTTCCTGAGAACCACTGTCATCTGCTGGTTCCACGGTGTTGCACAATAAGTCAGTTCTAACATGCCCACCTCCCTGAGCCTTTCACCCCTTCCTCAGCCAAGGAATTTCCAGCATCTCCGCCTCACTTTTTCCAAGGCTTATTTAAAAGATATTTTGGGGGAGCCTGGGTGGCTCAGTCAGTTAAGCGTCTGCCTTCGGCTCAGGTCATGATCCCAGGTCCTGGGATCAAGTCCCACGTCAGGCTCCCTGCTCCGGGGGGAGCCTGCTTCTCCCTCTCCCACTCCCCCAGGCCTCATACTCTCTTGAGCACGCTCTCTCTCTCAAATAAATAAATAAAATATTTTTTTAAAAAAGAGAGAGATTCTGGCAGTTTATTAACAATGGCTCCAGGTATGCTCGCAGGGCAAGCTGGAGGAAGAGAAAGCAGAGAGCAAGAAAGTAAAAGAATAGGTCACATATCTTTTTCCCACCAGTGAGTCCTCAAACCAAAAATCAGTTCTGAGCTGAGGGAAGGGAAACACTTTGCAATGGATGGCAATTTGAAGTTTTTAACTGAATAACACTTTCTAATACTTGAAAAGCCAAACTGTTTTAATACCCAAGAATAAATGGAAAGCAAATGGAGAGTCTTTGGATCTGCCCATGATATCTCCAAAGGACAGGGAAGGGAGAACCAACAGAACCAATTTCCAATGACAGGGAAGGGAGAACCAGCAGGCAGAAGAAGAAGAAAAATGGAGCTGTTTCCTCGTTGTACTATTGATGACTGATGGTTTATTTTATTTATTTATTTATTTTTAAAAGATTTAATTTATTTATTTGAGAGAGAGGAGAGCAGAAGCAGGGGGAGCAGCTGAGGGATAGGGAGAAGCAGCCTCCCCGCTGAGCAGGGAGCCCAATGCGGGACTCGATCCCAGGACCCTGGGATCATGACCTGAGCTGACGGCAGACGCTTAACCAACTGAGCCACCCATGCGCCCCTGAACAATGGTTTAAACAGCCAGTTACACAAGTGTTGAAGTGCAAAATGGTGTTGCTCCCTTCTAGTTCTCCAAGTTGTTTTTTTTCCCATTTAGGAAGTGGGTTACAATGAGCCATTATGCAACAAGAAACCTCTAGACATTCCGTTTTTATAAACACAAGGAACAAAATACATAAAATCTGCATGTCATGATATATGAACTGGTCTCAGAGACTGGGAAGTAGCACCCTAGGTGCCCTACAAAAGTCTCAGCCATGTACCATGGAGCTCAGTGAAGGCGACATCTCATCCATGGTACAATGGTTGCAGATCAAAGAAGGTTTCACGAAGGAGATGATATTTAAAAGGAATTTGAGGTACTGATATGATGTTGAAAGACTTAGAGAAAGAAGTCCTTCGAGGGAGATGGAACAACAGGGAAAGACATGTCAGAGTGATCCGAGGGATGAGAAATTCAATTTAGATGAAACAAAGAACCCATGTGGAGACGAAATAGAAAACAAAGACCAAAAAACATGTTTCATTTGTATGTGGAAAGTCCTAGACACCAGGGAGCAGGATTTATATGTCAGAGGGAGGCATAGGAGTGATTGATCAGAATTCTAATATTCTCCTTAGTATTTTTCAAATCATTGCTTGGGATCTTCAAGTTCTTGTTTGTAAACTACACCTGAAGACAGAGTAAGCGGGAGTAAGACTGTGCTAAGGAGCCAGTGGGCAGGGACTTGCTGAATCAGAGCGTTGATTGGGGGCAGCTATTCCAGACTGCTCCATGGCAGTGACCTGGAGAACAGGGAGAGCTCTAGAGTTCTCATTCTGTCTACCAGCCCGCAGTTGCCCAGGCTGAAGGAGGCAGGTGCCTGTTCCTTAGACACCACTTCTGGATTTGACCACCTCCAGTGAATCCCTCTTCCCTGGAAGCCCATATATTGCCTTGCTCCAGTCTGGTGCTGGTCTGAATAAGGAAGAAGATGGCGTACAACTGTGTTGGACCCGATGAGCAATGGGCCTCTTCCCTCTTAAGTTGCCTGCTTTGTCTTCAAGGTGAACACTGGAGTCCAATATCAATATTCTGTATTTACGGGAACAAGCTTATGCTTTCCCCTCGCTTGATCTTCAAAGGGAAGAGCATTATTAGAACACTCCTAAGGTGCTAGAAACACACCTTGAACCCCTGTCCCCTGCCCAGGTAGTTGAAAACATATTACATCCCTCATCAATTATATTCCCCTTTCCTGCAGACATTCTTCATATTAGATGGCTTCGGACTTGCATCGTCCCAGCCTCTTCTTCTGGACCTCTACACTCTGATGTCCTTGGATAACGTGATACCCAGCAGAGTACTCAGTTCCCCAGGTATGGGCTGACAAGCGAAGGAGAAGTAAAAGCATTCTTTCACCTTAGCCCAGATACTAAAATTCTGTTTTTCCGGGTTAAGATTTCTTTAGGGTTTTTGTTTTGTTTTGTTTTGTTTGGCAGCAACAACTTGCTGTTGACTCATATTTAGCTTCCAGCCAACGGAAACTGGAGTCCTTTCTTTTTCCCTGGGTGATGCGATCCAGCCATCTCAGCCCCACCCAGGTCTTGGGCAGTTTGTTTTTATAGACCTGAGTAAGGGACCTCTCGTGTCTGTTAAATTCCACCTTGTTAGGTTCATTTTCTCCATTCTAGCCTCTGGCACGTTAATTCTCCTGTCCTAGACTTACCCCGTAAGAACCAGATACATATCTTCTTTAAATTCAATCGATTTTTCAGCGATGCCCTTTACTGAAACTTACTAAAAAGTTTAAACAAGAGCAGGAGCACCAAAAGGCAGCACAGAGCCCTGCGACCTGCCACCAGAGGCCTCCTCACAGATTGAAAGGGAATTCAGTAAGTACCACTCTTTGGGTATGGGCATTCAACTGGATATGAATTCACCTAATTGATCTAGAGTCCAGTTCACATTATTACACATTTTCTAAAATAAATCACGAGGGAACTTGCCAAATGCCTTGTCCACACGCACAATTTATGTTGTATTCATTCCATCTTCCAGTCTAGAAACACCACCAAAAATGAAATGAATCCACTGTGAAATGGCTTCCTCTTTGTGAACACTATATTTATCACTCTCTGGGGTGTTGCCCCTCCATCATTGCTCTTCCCTACACAACGGTGGTCTCTAAAATATACTTTTTTTTTTTTACAGAGGCAGTGTAGCACTTTAAGATCGTGAGGAGCATGAATTCAGGCTCGAATCCTGCCCCTCCCCCTCAGTTACTGGCTGTGTGAACTTGGGCCATTTGTCTAACCAAACTGTGCCTCAACTTTTTCATCAGTAAAATGGGGACAATAATAGAGTGCACATCATAAGGAGGATTTGAGAATTGAACAACTTAACACTTGTAAAGCATGTAGAACGATTTCTGGCACATTAGTAAGCAATATGAAAATTCTTGTTAAATAAATAAGTGGAAAAAAAATAAACCCAGTGCTTTGGTTTGGTGTCTCCTCTCTTTTTTTCTTTGTCACATATGCTAGAGATTTGTCAATTTTGTTGATCTTTTCAAAGAGCCAACTTTTATTTATTTGAGAGAGAGAGCGTGCACATGAATGGGGGAGGGGCTGAGGCAGAGGGAGAGAGAGAGAACCCCAAGCCGACTCCCTGCTGAGCATGGAGCCCTGTCTCACCACCCTGAGATCGTGACCTGAGCTGAAATCAAGAGTCAAAAGCTTAACTGACTGAGCCACCCAGGTGCCCCTCAAAAAACCAACTTTTGGCTTCATTGGTCCCCTTTATTGTTTTTATATTGTCTATCATTTATTTCTGCTCTAATCTTTATTAGCCCCTTCCTTTTGCTAGCTTTGGTTTGAGTTTACTTGCCTTTTTCTAAGGTATAAAGCCGGGTCATGGGTTTGAGATCTTTCTTCCTTTTTATTTATTTACCTATTTTAAAAAAGATCTTCTTTCTTTATTTATTTTAGAGAGAAAGCACTGGTGAGTGGGGGGGGGCAGGGAGAGGGTCTGTGGTTGAGGGAGAGAGAACTCAAGCAAACGCTGTGCTGAGCATGGAGCCTAATGCAGAATTCGATCTCATGACCCTGAGATCACAACCTGTGCTGAACCCAAGAGTTGGCTCTTAACTGACTGAGTCACCCAGGCACCCCCCTTTCTTCCTTTTTAATGTAAGTGTTTACTGCTATAAATTTCCCTCTGAGCATTGCTTTCACTGCATCCTACAGGTTTTAGTATGTTGTGTTTTCACTTTCACTCATCTCAAAGTATTTACTAATTTCCATTGCAATTTCTTATTTAACCCATTGGTTGTTTAAGAGTGTGTTGTTTGATTTCCATATATTTGTAATTTTATGCTACTTTAAATCATATTTCAAAATCTTGACCATAGTCAGAATGTTTATAATATGAAGAATCCATATTCTACCCTAATTTAGGACCTTACTTGAATCCTTACTGAACCTCATTGTCTTGTATTTATCATGCCATCTAGACAAATTGTTTTTGGATTCTGATTTTATCATTCAATATTTTTGGCTTTGAAGTATTTTATCAAATAAATGATAAAAATGTGGAATAGGATTGGCTAAGGATAAACCTATCTTCATAATTAAGTTAACAGTAGCAGTTCATTGTATTAATTTTTTTTACCTTATGAAAAAGGGTTAGGATTGAAGATCCCAGCCTACCTTCTTCAGACTATAAATCCTTAATATAAGTTAATATCCTTAATATAAATCCTTAATATAAGTTAATACAAATATAATTTAATATGCTGTACTATTGCTGTGATGGTCAGTTTTTATTATTTATTTATTTATTTATAAAAGATTTATTTATTTATTTATTTGAGAGAGAGAGAATGAGATAGAGAGCGAGTACATGAGAGGGGGGAGGGTCAGAAGGAGAAGCAGCCTCCTTTGCTGAGCAGGGAGCCCGATGTGGGACTCGATCCCGGGACTCCGGGGTCATGACCTGAGCCGAAGGCAGTCGCTTAACCAACTGAGCCACCCAGGCGCCCTGTGATGGTTAGTTTTATGTATCGATTCAGCTGGGCCACAGTGCCCAAATATTTGGTCAAACATCATTTTAGATGTTTCTGTGAAACTATTTTTTGGATATGATTAACATTTTAAATTAGCAAACTTTGAGTAAAACATATAATCCTTCACAAAGTGGATGGACCTCATTCAATCAGTTGAAGGCCTTATAGGAAAAGACTAGCCCTAGCAAGGACTCAAACTACACCACTTCCCTGAGGCTCCACTCCATCAGATTTTTGATTTGTCAAGCCTCCACAATCATGTAAGCCAATTTCCTTAAAATAAATCTCTCTTTATACACATACATCCTGTTGTTTCTGTTTCTTTGGGAAAGTGACTGATAAACTTGCTATAAAGTATTATTCTGAAACTAAAATATTTTCTTTTAGCCCTATGATTTGTACTTTGTTTCCAGAGTAAGATTTTACTGCATATCCAATACATTCTCTCCTGTTGGATTCCATCATTCATTCATTTGACAAATATCTCTGAATATCTACAATGCACCATGCACTAAGCATGAGGCAGTGAACAAATAAGGAAATATATAGCATGTCAAATGATGGTAAGTGTTATGGAAAACAATAAAGGGCAGGATGCAGGGGGTGTTTACCAGGAGGCAGTAGTGTTACCACATAGGGTAGTATATTAGGTACCTTCCATTTGCTTCTCGAGATCTGTTCCCCACCATTCTCCTCTCCATTATCTGTCATAGGAGGCTGACACGTATGGACTACACAATATGCTCTTTTGCGCTTGGCTTTCAGTTGGGTTCGGCTAGTGGGAGCACTGGCAAGAGATCAGAGGAAAAGAAAAGAGTAGATTTGGGATATTTCTTCTTCTGGCTCCTTTCCTACTTTATTACAATGGTTTGGCTATGTCTTTCTACTGAAGGTTTGTCTAATTGGATGGCCATCTCACCACACCTGTCTCTCCTAGGGTTCTAGGAGCTGTCCTTACCTAGTGGCAAGAATTGGGGCAATTCTTTACCCCAGGGGACATTTGGCAATGTGTAGAGAAATTTGGGTTGTCTCACTGGGGGGAATGCTGCTGGCATCTTGTGGATAGAGGGCAGAGATGCTGCTACACATCCTTAAAATGTGCAGGATAGCCCTCCCCCAACCACATAGAATTATCTGGCCAAAAATGTTGATAGTGCTGAGGTTGAGAAGCCCTGACTTGCCCCCTCAAGTCCGGGAGTTGTGCGTAATGGCTCCCAGCTGTTACTGGCCCAGAGTGACTACACCATCCCTTGTTGTTTTTCCAAAACCAAACCAACACTTATATAAACAGTCCTTTTATTAAACGCTCCTCAAATTACAAATTTCCTTCTGGGACTGAAAGTGATATAAGTTGTCAAGTCAGAATCCAGTGAATTCAACAGAAATAGGTCTGAAGAATAAAAAGAGGAATTTATTGGAAAGAATTGGGTACTGGAAGACCTGAGAGGCCAAATGATTAACATTAAAGAAACCTGGAAATCAGTAATGGCTGGAAGCCACTAGCATTCCTAGGCTAGAGGAACAAAGGAAATATATGGTGTTATCAGATCCCAGAGGCTAGAGTTGCCTGCCAGAGGCAAGAAGCTAGTTCCAGAGGGACTAGAGCCAGGGGCAGATTCACTGCCGCCTGGAGATGCAGCCTGAGATAGGACAAAATACCCCATCTCCCTTTCCCTCCTCCCACTCTCTAGTCTTTTGTTGGTGCTCCCACTGACTGAACCCAACCAGAAGCCAGCTGACGTAGGAGTCTGAGGAAAGCAGCCCGCAGAAGAAAGCAAAAAGTTGGGCAAGGGAATGATCAGAGAACATGCAGGCTCATGCCCAACAAAGAAAGTCCTTCTAAATAAGATGACATTTCAGTAAGGACTTTAAAGACTGAAGAGGCAAACCATGTAGATATTTGGAATAAGAATGTTCTAAAAAAAACCAAAACAAAACAAAGAATGTTCTAGGTTGCAGGAGAAAGTGCAAAGATGCTAGGTGGTAACACACTTTGTGTATTAAGGGAGACATATTGCTAATGATCCTACAACAGAAAGAATGAGCAGGAGAGTGGTGGGAGATGAGATCAGAAGTTAAGACAGACAGCAGACCATATGGGACTTTATTTGCCATGCTATGGACTTTGCTTTTGGCTCTGAGATGAAATCATCGACGAGTTTTGAGCAAAGGAGTGACGTGATGTGACTATGGTTTAGAAGGATCCTTGTGGCTGCTGTGAGGAAAATAGACTTTAATGGAGCAAGAGATGAAGAGAGAGAACAGTTGGGAAATTATCTTAATAATCTAGGCAAGGTAGCTTGAGTAAGGAGGGCCCAAGAGGTAGATGAGGAGAGGTAGGATTTTGTACATCTGTGGAGGGTAAAGCCAAAAGTTTTGTTGTTGTTGTTGTTGGGTGATATGTGGTTGTGAAAGAAAAGAGTGAGGTCAAAAATGACTTCCAGTGGAGAAGGGCAGTTTGGAGGGAGAATCGGGAGCTCACCAGTGGTAACATGAAGTTTGAAATGGAGACTAGCTCTCCATACAGAGCTGTGGGGGAGGGCCATTGGATGTGCTTCTGGAATTTGGGGGATGTTGGGGTGAGGGATATAAATGTGGGGGTTACAACTGGCATGTAAATAGTATTTGTCTTCATTTGGGTTTCCCTAGAGGCAGACCCTGACAAGCATTTGAGTGCAAGCAGTTTATTTGGAGGCGAGTCCAAGAATTACAGGCCAGGAAGAGAAGAAGTGAGACCGGAAGAGGAAGGAAGTCAATAAAATGTGCATTGTGAAGTAAGTTATTCTCATTGGCAACTGAAATTTGTTCCCATTGTGAAATTCTGGGGAAAAAAAATGTAGAATAGGCCTCAAGGTATCCTGAGGGATCAGAAAGCTAGGTTGTTTATCCACCAGATGGCCGTCCATCTTGGGTTGTGAGCTTGCTCTGAGGGACATGAACTCTCCAGCACTCCCAGGTTTTCCACAGGAGAGTCCAGTACTGCCTGGGCCAATAAAAGGCCCCAGGGAAGAAGGTCAGAAGTGAGGTTCCCAGTAAGCAGCCCTCCATGTGCAGAGGTCTTGAAGGATAAAGTTGGGGCCCCCACAGCATGAGATGATCTAGTGTCTCCCCAAGAGGGAGTGAGGTTAGAGAGAGAAGGCATCTTATCTCTAAAGCTCTATAGCATTCCATCATTTAGAGGCCAAGGAAATGAGAAGGAACCAGCAAAGGGGACTGAAGAGAGGCCTGTAAAAAGAGAGTGGAGTCCCAAAAGCCAAGTTCAGAAAGTGCTCCTAGCAGTTGGAAGAGATTAACTATCAAATGCTGCAGGAGGCTCACGGAAGTGAGGATTGAAGATGGAGCATTGGATTTAGCAATCTGGAGGTCACTGATGACCTTGAGGGGATCAATTTTGGAGCTGTGGTTCAAGATAGGGAGTGAGTTCAACAGAAAAGAGAAATCAGAGACAACCTGTATAGGCAACTTTTTTAAAAATAGTTTGGTGTAGAGAAATTGTAGCTAGCTGGCAGGAGACGTGTGGGTCAAAAGAGAGAGGTGTGTGTGTGTGTGTGTGTGTGTGTGTACGTGCATGTTTAGGATGGGAAATGTTGCAGCATGTTTGTTTGTTGATGAGACTAATCCAGGCAAGAGGGAAAAACTGATAATGCAGGAAAGAGACAGAAAGTCACAGAAGTGATATCCTTGGTACACAGAGGGAATGGGATCTGTGCATATCTAAACATAGGTCCCTTAGGAGCACAGATATTCATCGATGGTAACATAGTTTCAAAAGGCAGAGGGTAGGGCCATAGATGTGGATAGGTGGTGGAGTGTGTGGAAGTTTTCTTCTGAATTGCAGTATTTTTCACAGAAGCAAGGAAATCCACTAACATTTGAGGACGGAGGAGAAGTGGTTGAAGATTGAGGTGAGAGAAGAGGTGTGAAATAGTCGTTCAGGATTGGGAATAGCCAAGAGAAGAGGTTAACCCCTTTACCCTCGATAAATGCTGGGAGCTGGACTTCCTCTCTGGGCTTCATGACTCTGGTGAGCTCTATTGCCACTGATGAAGGAGTTAGAACCCAACATCCATTTAACTGTGAGTTATAAATAATTTGCTCCAGTTTACAAGAGGCTGAGTATAGTAGTACAACCAGAGGGATTGTAAAAAGCAAGAAAGATGTGTTTGAAGTAGCTCCACCTTCCTCTAGTAAAAATGTCTTAACTACTTTTGTAGGTAGAGCTCACATCTTTGATGAGCCTCTGGTCAAAGATTCTACTAAGAAATCTCTTGAGACCTGGAGCTGGATATTCTGGACTTTTGTCTTACCCCTGGCTAATAAGAGTTAAGATAATGTGTCTTTCTGTCCCAGTGTCTAGTTTCTGAACAATGTCAAGCAGCCCATTTACCAGCGCTCAGAAGACATCCATGGCATAAAGCCACCAGATGTGGGCAATGGAAGGGCGGGCACAGGGGGTTGAATATCATGCCCCCAAAAGATACGTCCAAGTTCTAACTCCTGGAGACTGTGACTGTGACCTTGTTTGAAAACAGGATCTTTGCAGATGTAATTAAGTTGAGGATCTTGAGATTAGATCATCCTGGGTATTGGGTGGGCCCCAAATCTAATGACCGGCACCCTTACAAGAGAGGGGAGAGGAATATTTGAGACACATAGAGACATGGAAAAGGACAATGTGAATTTGGAGGCAGATATTGGCATGCAGCATCTACAAGAGCCACAGATTGCTGGAAACCACCAGAAGTGAGGAGAGAGGCATAGAATAGTGTCCCTCGGGGTCTCCAGAAGAAACCAATCCTGCTGTCACCTTGATTTCAGACTTCTGGCCTACTGAACTGGGAGAGGATAAATTTCTGTTGTGTTAAGCCACCAGGTATGTGGTGATTTGTTACAGCAGCTGTAAGAAACTGATGCAGAGAATGAACTCATATTTTGATAAAGTGAAAAGTGCAAGGTCAGGAAAATGACAATGAAGCATTCTTGGGACTAGGGAAGGAGGCTGGAACCACTTCCATTTCCTAAAACCTTGGGGGGTGTTTCCTTTCATTTCCCTCTAGAAGAATATGGCTTCTCCTCTGTAAATCATGTTTCCTGACAGTCTGGAAAGCCTGCAGTTAGATTCTGAGTCCACTGTCTCACTTCCATGAAAATGTTTGCAAGCATCTTGCTCCCCAGGAAGTCCTACCCTCATGATTTAACAAGCCTGCTTCTGCAGTCTTGAAATTTCTGCTTGCAGCAGGTCTGAGCTGAGAAGTTTGCCCTTGGAGAGAGCAGCCTCCCAGACACCTGTCTCTCCCTGGATTCCTGCCTTGTCTCATCTGGACTGGAAAGAAGTTAGAGTTAGCACCGCACTTTGATGTATTGGTGCTTTTAGCCATTCCGTTCTCTACCTTAAGTGCTCACACTCCATTTAGGGAGCTCCTGCCTCTCCTTCAGGACTTGTCCAAATGCCTTCTGCTCTGTGAAGGCCTCCCTGGAGCCACAGAATCAATTATATTTCCTTCTATGCCCCCATAGAATTTGGGCACCTCTGTTCAAGGACTTATTAAAGTTTATTACAGCTTATTTTTTACATATCTGTCTTACCTGAAACACTCCAGAGGAAGTGTTATTCATGTCTGAATCACCAGCATTTAGTCTAGAAGCTAGGTCCATAAATGCTTTCTGTATAAAAAAGGAAAGCAGGGCACCTGGGTGGCTCAGTTGGTTAAGTGATGGCCTTCGGATCAGGTCATGATCCTGGAGTCCCAGGATCAAGTCCCACATTGGGCTCCCTGCTCGGCAGGGAGTCTGCTTTTCCCTCTGACCCTCCCCCCTCTCGTGCGCTCTCTCTCATTCTCTTTCTCTCAAATAAATAAATAAATAAATAAATAAAATCTTAAAAAAAAAAAGGAAAGCAAGATCTTAGAAAATCTGCAATAACCAAATTTAAAGCTTCTCAAAAATATGCAACTGCTATTAATTAACTTCATCTGTTTTGGATTTCAAGCCATTAGCATTTGGCAAAGGAACAAAGCAACATAGAAACTAGGATGTCCTATATGAGTAAAGAGTTCAGTGCAGAATTTTGGAGGTAACTGTTGGCTGCTTTGCCCATTACAATCAGAGGGAAACTTCTTTCCTACAGATAAAAAGGGCAATGTTACCCGATGGACGGCAACTTTCTTCAACCCGTGGGAGGTAGGTTCTTCCTATTTGGGATGAGAGTTTAGCAAAAACTTTCTGGAATCAACCACTGAAGAAGCACACTGAGCCACATTTCCTTCATCTGGCCACTGCAGAAGGCTGAAGTGTTTACAGCAGATGGTATTCGATGCGATGTTATCATACCATGGTTTACCCAAAAATCTCCTCTCATCATGTTTTGTTTGGAGTTATACCTGGAGTTTTATGTATTTGAAAACATTCAGGATGACTCCTCAGTTGTAGAAGAAAAACAGACTGTGCTCCAAGCTTATATGTGAATATGCTCCGTAGAAAAGATGAAACATCCAAGTGAACAAGCTGAGTATGAGAGGAAAGTCTGAGTAGGTAAGTATGTATGTTCCCATGGGAATGCACAGCTGCTGCCAACAAAAACCATGGGAAAAGGCTACAGACTCCTTCTATGATTCAGACTAAAATCAAATTTGTAAAGGAGTCAAAATACACATGAATCATCTGCTCTTTCATCCGCCATGATCATTATTATCTCCAAGTCAAAAGTTGGCCAAGAGTCACAATGAAAACCAGCCTGTTGTGACGACTGAAGTTGTTTGTACTAAAAAATCTCCCCACCAAGAAATTCCGACAGCTTCTAGCATCCACCACATTCCATTTAACTTCTTTGGCCTATGAAGACCCCCATATGCTGGTATTACAGTCTCTATCTCATCTAATTTGTGACCACTTCCCCATTTTGATCAAGATGGTCTTCTCACTAATCCCTACACATTCACGTTCATTCCTAACTCCAAAACTTTACTCACACTCTTTGTCCATCTCCCAGTGCATTTTCCTTCTTCATCTACTCAAATCAATCTATTCTTAAATTCCAGTCCCAGTACCATCTGATGGGGCCGGGGGTTGTCATGACTGCAGACCATATGTTATCTCCCTGCTCTCAAATTGCTCTACTGCCACTTGAGACCTAGAATCCCAAGCTAATGCTTCTTTTGAAATCAATCCATTTATGGACACTCGTTGGGTTCACACACCACTCGGAGTGTAATGGAGATTTCTGGTTGATCTTCTAGGTATTATCTTTGCTGTTCACTGTTTTAAACAATTTGTTTCTTCCCAAAGATGACCAAGATAACTAAGGGCTTTTCTTCCTTTTAAACCCTATGCAAGAGAAACGTTTCTCCCCCTTCTTAGGCAAGAAAGAACCAGGGTGCACTAAACTGGTGAAAACTATTGAACTCTTGACCTTTAACCCCTTCCAAATGGAATAAACCTCAGTTAAAGTACAAATCACTTATTCATTGAGGAAACCCTATGCAGATAAAAAATTACTGGTTTTGGGTACCACTTGGGTTAAGTGCTCTGAATCCTAGTTTTTGGATATCTAGGCTGTGGAATCACTAACAGGCATATTCCACGGTCAGGATGCAGAATGAGAGTAATTCTTTGGGGATCTGAACCTTGCAGAGAAAAATAAATGAACAAGGCTAGATCCAGGTCTCAGAGTCTGGCAATCCCAGTTTAGTCACAAACAGATAAGGGAATCTGTAGCATTTGCTTAACATCTAAAACCTCAAAATGCCTCTATTTCTAGGTCAGTATCATCTCTGTATCAAGAAACTGTTCCTGGACACTGAGAAATTTAGCCTGGTATTTTGTTTTTTGTTTTTTAAAGATTTTATTTATTTATTTGACAGAGAGAGACACAGCAAGGGAGGGAACACAAGCAGGGGGAGTGGGAGAGGGAGAAGCAGGCTTCCTGCAGAGCAGAGAGCCCAATGCAGAGCTCGATCCCAGGACCCTGGGATCATGACCTGAGCCGAAGGCAGACACTTAACAACTGAGCCACCCAGGCGCCCCTAGCCTGGTATTTTGAAAAGTCACCCTAGTTCATCTGTGCTAAGAGGAAAACTGAAAAAAAAAAAAAAATTCTCCTCCCTTTAATTGAACAAACTGTAGCCTGCCCTTGAATGACTTTTCTGTAGCTTATCCACTGTGGTAGGGTACTGTCAAAAATATTCACCCTTTTCCCCTTTTACCTCCATGAAAGGAATATTCTTCTACTCCTTTACTTTGATTTGGCCATGTGATGTTCTTCGGCAGATGGGACACAGACAGGGGCTTGGAACGTGCTTGAGTGGTTGGGCTCACCCTCTTGCACTTCTGTCATCATCACGAGAAGAGCATGTCTTGACTAGCCCCTGGTCCAAGGAGGGTGAAGACACACGGAGCAGCCACCCAGCTGACCAGCAGCTGTGTGAGATTGTTATTTTAATGTGCTGAGTTCTAGGGAAAGTTTGTTACACAGTGTTTTTGTGGCAATAGCTAACTGAGGTACACGCCAGTAACTTCACAGTCAGATTTTCTGGAGTTCTGTTTCAATTCCCAGAAAATACCATTCTTGACTTAAAGATGCAAACATAATATTTTCCTAGGGGCTTCTAGATCAAATGGCATAGTGACCTTCAGACAAATGCTTATATTTTTTCTTTTTTTTTTTTTTTAATTTCTGACATCGTGTTTCCTGAGTATTGTGAGTAGTTCACAGGGAAATGAGGTGCCTCTATGTGCACAGGTACTTACTTGATTCCAGGCTCAGAGGTATCTGATTGTGATTCCTACATCTGTCACTGTGTCATGGACTGCCAGAAACTTGAAAGGAGGCTCTATCAGTCAGGGGCTCAGCAAGAAACAGAGAGTACACTCAGCTTTGGGGTGTAGAGACTTTTTTAAAAAGATTTTATTTATTTATTTGAAAGAGGGAGACAGCGCTGAGAGTGAGAGCATGCAAGCAAGAGGAGGGGGGGAGGGACAGAGGGAGAGGGAGAGGTGGACTCCCAGCTGAGTAGAGCGAGCCTGACATGGGGGCTAGGTCACAGACCCCCGGATTATGACCCGAGCCGAAGGCAGATGCTTAACCGACTGAGTCACCCAGGTGCCCCATGTAGAGGCTTTTTAATAAAGGTAGGGTTAGAGGAACCCAGGAGGAAGGAACCAGAGACTAGGGAGAGTGGGGGTCAGTTGCAATCCCCAGCCTGAACAGCAGGGGGACTCCACCCTGTTATCACAGCCTGGTTGAGAGCTAAAGTCAAAGGGACGGCCCCATGGGAGCTGCAGCTTGGTGATAAGGCCATTGACAAAACCACAGGGAAGCAGAGTGGGTGGGAGGGAATAAATGCCCTGGCATCTCTCTTCTCCCACATTCTGACCTCTGGCTGGCGACTCCTACTTGCTAGACGGTGACACAGTCCATAGAAGTCAGCTCCCCAGGGCAAAGAACACAGCAGAGGAAAACAGAGCTGATCTGGGGAGAATCAAAGAACAATCAGAATACAGACATACCTCAGAGATATTGCGGATTTAGTTCCAGATTGTCACAATAAAGGGCATATTGCAATAATCTGAGTTAAATGAATTTTTTGGTTTCCTAGTGCATATAAAAGTTATGTTTACAACTTGTCTATTATGTGTACAATAATAGCATTCTGTCTAAAAAATGTACATACCTTAATTAAAAATACTTTACTGCTAAGAAGTGCTAATGATCATCTGAGCTTTCAGTGAGTCATCATCTTTTTGATGGTGGAGGGTCTTGCCTCAGTGTTGATGGCTGCTGACTGATCGGGATGGGTGCTTCCCGAAGGCTTGGGTGGCTGTTGCAATTTCTTAAAATAACACGATGGAGTCTGCCACATCCATTGCCTCTTCCTTTTACAAATGATTTCTCTGTAGCATGTGATGCTGTTTGATACTATTTTACCCATGGTAGAACTTCTTTCACAATTGGGAGTCAAGTCTCTGTAATAGTCGATAAAGCCGCGATAAAACCACGGCTTTATCGACTAAGTGCGTGTCACATTCTACATCCTCTGTTGTCATCTCAACGGTCTTCGTAGCATCTTCAGCAACGAGTCAATTCCATCTCAAGAAACCACTTTCTTTGCTCATTCTTGAGAAGCAACTCATCTGTCAAAGTTTTACCATGAGTTTGCAGCAATTCAGATACAAGAACAATGAAAAATTTTGAACTATTGCAAAGGATTATCACAAGATGAGCCAGAGACCCAAAAATGAATAAACATTGGGAAATGGCACTGATGAACTCATGTGACCCAGGGTTGCCGCAAACCTTCAGTTTGTAAAAAATGTGGTACCTGTAAAGCACATAAAACCAAGTATGATTGCAGAGGTTTACTAACACTGGACCCAGTTTCCTCAGGAAAGGAAACATGGTGGAGAGGGAGAAAAAGAAAGGGGTTATGTTTATAAGGATATGGGTTAGGGAAAGTGTACAGTCTTTCATTGTTAATTGATTAGCAAAAGATGGAGAATTAAATAATCTGTGATTGGACCAGTAGGTTTCTTTGCACTGCACTATGTTGACTTCAAGAACTTCTCTAAAGGCATCATGAGATAAGCCCATGGCACTAGAGGGGGATCAGTGAAATTAATATTAAAGTATCTGGAAGATAATTATTTTGAGGAGGGTTAGGGTACTAAGTTTCAGGCCTGAATTTATGGATTTGGAATTGGGATTTAAGAAGAAGTATCTTTTATTCTTTAAAATTTTTTATTGTTATGTTAATCACCATACATTACATCATTAGTTTTTGATTTAAGAAGAAATATCTTAATGGATAGTGAAGCAAAACATATATTGGTGCCAGAAGATTTCTAACACCTTTGAGCCATGAAACCCCGACACTGTTTCAATTTTGTGATACTCTTCTGATTCTTGGCCTATAAAAATATGTGGAGCTATTCACCAAACTTAACTCATGACATATCCATAAACCCAGGCTTGCCAAAATATTTTAGGTGAGAGAATGGAGCAAGGGATGCTGAGCACTCCTGGGTCCATATACATGCATGCCTATACATACGCCAGCATTGGTGATCTTTCTTCAGCAAAATTACACTTCCTTTCCATTTGTTTCCAAAAATGGGCTAACGTGAGTAAGACCCAAATATCAACATGTTGAGGATATTTTCTATTATACACAGAAGTATCTTAATATGCTGGGAAACAATATTATATATTGTACCAATTTGCCTTGAAAAATCAAGTAGCTGACTCTTCATCTGAACTCAGATAAGTGAGACACACTTCCTTGGTTTTGAGATTGTTCCTTAAACTAGATCTTTACCTCAGAAGAACTCTTGAACAATAATATTGTGGGGATAACACTAGGTAAACTCAAAGGAAGTGAATTCTAGGTCTTTAGGAATGCTGGATGTGAACCATTTCAAGTATCAGATTTACTAACAATAGGTTCATACCAATATTTTATTAGTCAGTTTGCTTGATATTAAGCTAGCCTACATTGGGTTTCTTCAGAACAGACCCTGAGACTAGGACCAAGGCTAGGAGTTTATTTGGAAGGCGATCTCAGGAAATATCGGTGGGGGGAGGGGGCAGTGAGCCAGGGCAGGGAAGGAAGCCAGTAGATGAATTCATGAGTATGTTAGAGCTGTGGCGAACTTGGGCTCATTTCTACTTCTACTGTGCAACTCTGGGAAGTGGTGTAGAGCAGACCCGAGAGTTGTCTCACCCAAAGGATGAGAAAGATGGAGGACTTAGCCACTAACTCCCATCTGTCCTGAGTTTGAAGCTGTTCCCGGGGATGTCAACTCACTGGCACCCGGAATGTTCCTGTGGTCAGAGAACGCTCTCAGGCTAAGGGATGCAGGTATTGGCAATAGAAAGCTTATCAGCATGCATAGGAATGTTGAGTGACAAGGGGATATAAATGGTTTACCTAAAGTACCTACTCAGAGGCATAACCGATTATCAACACACTACTAAAGCCTCCTCTTAATGGGAGGAAACCAAAAGGCCAGCAACCGAGGCTGCCAAGATATGAGAAACATAAACTGTAACCCTTCTAATAGCAGTCCTACTTTCTTCCCACACAGGATCCTTGCATGCTTCTCCTCGAGCCCCAGGCAGTCCCTAGAGGTCAGACTAAGGGAGGCCTGAGAATTGTAATCACGCTATTTCTCTACAGGCTTGAAAGCCATGGGATTATCCGATTGAAGGGAAATACTGAAGCCGAGGTGCTTACTGTTCTTCAGTAAGATGCTCAGTCTTATTGGAAGTAGGAAATTTGGTTTTCTCCCATTTAAAAGGAAGCTTTAGTAGTGTGCTGATAATCGGTTATGCCTCTGAGTAGGTACTTTCGGCACACCATTTATATTCCATTGTCACTCAACATTCCTATGCATGCTGATAAGCTTTCTATTGCCAATAATTGTACTTTCCTTTTAGATTTTATGGTATATCCCTGTCTTAACATGAGTCCCAGCCCTACAAGCTTCTTGTACCTGGTAACGTCAAACTGAATGAGCAACTATGACTAGGGCTGTTTGTATTTCTGAAATTGGGAATTGGAGGAGGGTGCAGGAAAGGAGAGTTTCCCCTGCCCTAAGGTTCCAGGGTGCTGCAAAAAAGACAGTGGTTGATGCTGATTCTAGAAAACTGGTTCTCATGGATCTTTTAGGCTGATTTCCTCATCTCCTAACTTTATGGGAGGAAGGATTCCTTTCAATAAAGTGAGGACTAGATAAGGGGTAAGTAGTTAACTAGAAAGGCGTGGTAGGTAGTTAAGTGTTCTGGGCAAGGGAACCACGTGTAAAAAATACATTAGGCCAAAGGAATAAGCTCACGAAAACATGCTCAATATCTTTAGTCATTAGAGAAATGCAAGTTAACACTAAACTGAGATACTACTTCACAGCCAATAGAATAGCTAAAATTTAAGACTGACAAATACCAAGTGTTGATGAAGAGCCAGAACAATTAGAACTCATATATACTGCTGGTAGGAGTCTAAAAATGTGGTAAATGGTGTGGTAGTTTCTTATGAACATATATCTACCTTAAGATCCAGCGATTGTAGATCTAGGTCATTGCCCAAGGTAAGTGGAAATATACTTTCACAAAAGGACTTGTATAAAGAATGTTCATAGCAGTTTTATTCACAATAGCCGAAAACTGAAAACAATCCAAATGTCTCCTGACAAGAGGATGGGTAAACAAGTTGTGGTATTATATTACCACTCAGTATTAAAAAGGATCACTTATTGTACTGATACCTGCAACAACATGACCGAATCTCACAAACCTAATGGTGAGAAAAGAAGCCAGACATAAAAGGGAATATAAATACTGTACGTTTCCACTTAGATGAAGTGCTAGAATAGGCAAAACTCACCTAGGGTGAAAAAAAAACCACTGGTTGCTTTTAGGGGATTCGGGGAATCACCTGGGAAGGGAGGAGGACGCTTTCTCATGAGATGGCACTCCGGTAAGGTCGTAGGTACACAGGTGTACCTAGTTGTCAAAATGGTTCAATTGTGCATTTCAACGTATGTACATTTTACCATAAAAACTCTAAAAAGTAATGATAATTAAATAGAGGGGCTGAAGAGTGGGTGGTAGAGATAAAACAAGAGTGGTAGAATATTCATGGTTGAAGTTAAGTGATGACTAAGTGGGGTTCATTACACAATTCTGTTTATCTACGTTAGAAAATTTCCACACACACACACACAAAAGTAAAAACACAAAACTAAACAAAACCCAATAAGCAAACATCATCAAAAAACTTTCAGGAAACTGAAAACAGTGCAGAATGGCTGAAGTGGAGTGTCTTTTCCACTCGTTCATCTAGTAGGAATCTTCCAGACAGTGGTGGACTGAAGATACCAAATCTCTTAGCCACATCTCACTTGAAAGCATGGATGGTTACAATGATTAGCTAACACAAACAAAAAGCTGTGGTGGGAAAAACACATTTATACCCCATGTGTAAACATAACTTACCAAATATTGTTCCTTGAGGTACCTTGCAGCAGTTGGAACAAGCATTTAAACATGAGCCATTTAGCTACCACGGAACATGGACATACTTATTGGTACAGGCTCAGAGCAGTATAATCCCCTTTCTTAACCTGGTAAAGCTCCTGAAGTTGCAGTAACTAAAATACACCACACCCAATCAATAACTAATTTTAAAAAAGTGATAATGTCTTATAAATCAAAAATCATGTCTGGAAATATATGACCAATAAATCATCACCTCTCATCACTTTCTACTTTAAAATAGATTAATGCCAGGGGCGCCTGGGTGGCTCAGTCGTTAAGCATCCGCCTTCGGCTCAGGTCATGATCCCGGGGTCCTGGGATCGAGCCCCGCATCGGGCTCCCTCCTCCACGAGAAGCCTACTTCTCCCTCTCCCACTCCCCCTGCTTGTGTTCCTGCTCTCGCTCTCTCTCTCTCTCTCTGTCAAATAAATAAATAAAAATCTTAAAAAAGATAAAAAATAAATAAAATAAAATAGATTAATGCCAATGTTTTGAATGTTTCATAAGAGTCTACATTAAATTTCCTTCATCTTAATGCAATGCAGTTGTGTGTGTGAGAGAGAGAGGGAGGAAGGGAAGGGAGAGAGAGAAATCAGGGGTTTGTGTAGACTTGTTAGAGTGAATTACAGATTTCCTTTTTAGGAAAAATTTAAAGTTCCCTTTAATTTTGCAGATGAGGGACTTGAAACCAGGACAAATGGAGTTACTTGTCCAAGATAACAAGAGTAAGACCATCACTCAGATCTTCTGATTTCTTCAAATTGAGACAGACTATTCTGCCTATGAATATGAATTTGAAATGAATATGAAATTCCTTCCATTAGCTGCATCCATATTGAATAACTCAAGAGAACTTTATCTTGGCAATTCACAGAACACTACACAAATTCAGAATTGTTCAAAATATTTCCAGTGCTGTAGCAGAAATATACTTTTGCCCCATGGAGATTACCATACTGGACATACGGTGACATCTTCAGTGTATATGCTGCCAAAGCGAGCACAATACGGTGACATCTTCAAAAGATTGTGGAAAATACTGCCAATTCACCATTTGCATTGCTGACCCAGCATCAGAGTAGATATTGAACAATTCAAGAACTTTTCCTCTCTTTTTTTTTTTCTTGCCCACATCTTCACTTGGGTGCCATCACACACTCTTTACATCAGGTTTTTTTTTTTTTTTTTAAGGAGCACATTACAATCCATTATTAGTTTATGAAATAAACTAAATGGGACACAGCATCTTTAAAATGAAATTAATTAGATTAGAAAATGTATGTTGTACATTAGAAATTAGAAAATTAGAAAATTAGATTAGAAAATTAGAAAATGTATGTTGTACATACATAAGTTAGGGCAAGGACTATTTCATGAAATTTTTGTTTTAGTCGTATACATATGTGCGTACACTGGGTGACAGTATATTTGTTACTGTCAATCACAGTCAAAAGCACTTGAGAGCCAATGGTTCTCAGAGGGTCTCATAAGGACTTTAATGTTCTGATTACTCCTTTCTCAAGGAGTTTTGTCACATGTTTTGTTGTGCTGTTTGTGTTGTCTACATGTTTGTGTTGTCTACTATTTTAATTTTCATTTTTAGAACCACAGAAATGAGACATTATTATCATCACTTATATAATGTCTGGATTTACCTACATGTTTGCTAGTTTCTGTGCATCTATGAAATAAAAATTTTTTTGTAGAGAAGGGGAGAGAAAGCACGTGTGTGGGTGGGATGGGGGAAGGGCAGAGGGAGAGAGGGAGAATCTTAAGTACCCTCCGTGCTCAGCATGGAGCCTGACGCAGGGCTTGATCCCTGAGATCCCGACCTGAGCTGAAATCCAGAGCCGGACCCTGAACCAACTGAGCCACACAGGGGTCCCTGTACTTTTTTTGTATTGTGGCAAAATTCACATAAAATTCACAATTTTAGCCATCTTAATGTGTATAATTCAGTGACAGTTCATTTACAACACTGTGCAACCATCACTTCTATCTGGTTCCAGAACATTTTTATTATCCCAAAAGGAAACTCCACACCAATTAAGCAGTCACTTCACATTCCTTCCTCTCCCCAGCCGTTGGCAACCAGTGATCTTCTGTTTCAATGGCTCTGCCTATTATGCATATTTCAAATGGAATCATACAATATGTGACAACCTGTGTCTGGCTTCTTTCACTCAGCATAATATGGTTATTGTGAATAGTGCTGCTATGGACATTTGTGTACAAGTATCTGTTTGAATACCTGTTTTCAATTTGGGGGGGTAATATAACTAGAAGTGGATTTGCTGCTTCATACGGTAATGCTACGCTTTAACTTTTGAAGGAACCACCAAAATTTTTTCCATAGCTGCTGCACCATTTAAAATTCCCACAAGCAATGTACAGGGTTCTAATTTCTCTACATTCTCCCCAACACTTGTTATTTTCCATTAAAAAAAACTATAGCTATCCCACTGAGCATGAGGTGGGCATTTCATTGCAGTTTTGATTTGCATTTCTCTAATGACCAATGATGTTGTACATCTTTTCATATGTTTGTTGGCCATTTGTGTATCTTCTTTGGAAGATGTCTATTCAAGTCTTTGCCCGCACTTTTTTTTTAAAAAGATTTTATTTATTTATTTATTTGTCAGGGGGAGAGAGAGAGAAAGAGAGCACAAGCAGGGGGAGGGACAGAGGGTTGAAGCAGGCCCCCTGCCAAGCAGGGAGCCCGATGCGGGACTCGATCCCAGGACCCTGGGATTATGACCTGAGCCGAAGGCAAACGCTTAACCGACTAAGCCACTCAGGCATCCCTTTGCCTGCACTTTTTAACTGAGTTGTCTTTTCATTGTTGAGTTGTTTAAGTTCTTTCTAAATTCTGAATACTAGACACATGATTTACATAATTTACAAATAATAGCTCCCATTCTGTAGGTTCTTTCATTTTTGATCATGTCCTTTGATGCACAAAATCTTCAATTTTGAAGTCCAGTATTTTTGTTGTTGTTGCTTGTGCTCTTGGTGTCATATCTAAGAAACCATCCCCAAATCCAAGATCATGGAGATTTACCCCTATGTTTTCCCCCAAGGGTATTATGGTTTTAGCTCTCAGATTTACGTCTTTGATCCATTTTGGGATAATTTTTGTATACTTCATTCTTCTGCATGTGGGTATCTTGAACTTGCCTTTAGAACCATTTTTCTTCTTTTTAAAGTACACTTTTTTTTTTTTAAGATTTATTTTTTGAGAGCAGGAGGGAGGGGCAGAGGGTGAGCGAGAGAGTCTTAAGCAGACCCCATGCTCAGCTAAGAGCTCGATCTCACAAACCCAAGATCATGACCTGAGCCAAAACCAAGAGTCGACGCTTAACTGACTGTGCCACCCAGGTGCCTCAAAGAATATTCTTTAAAAATTCCTTTACATAAGGTTTCTTGGTTGCAAATGTAATCTATGTTTATCTGAAAGTCTCTTTATTGCCTTTGTCCTTGAAAAATAGTTGTGCTAAATCCACGAATCTAGCTTGACAGTCATTTTCTCTTCAGAACTCTAAAGCTATTATTCCGCTGTGTTCTGGTTTCCATTGTTGCTTTTGAGAAACTGATATCTACTTGTCCTCCTTTGTAAATTATCTACCTTTTTCCTCCCCCTACTTTTAAGATCTTCTCTTCGTCTTTGATATTCTTTGGTTTTACTAACATATATCTGGGTGTGACTTTCTTTTTATTTATCTATTCTATTTTGGACTCTTGTTTCCTCTATCTGTGGATTCGTGTCTTTTCGGCAGTTTTGGGAAAATCTCAGCCTTTATGTCTTCAAATATTGCCTTTTTTTCTATTTCCTCCTTCTGGAACTCAAATTAGATATGTTATACTTATTCATTATACCCTCAATGTAGCTTAACATCTCTTCCATATTTACTGCCTTGTCCCTATGTGTTATAGCCTGAGTATTTCCTTCAGATTTAACTCTCTTCAGCTACATATATTCTTCTGTTTAACTCATCCACTAAGTCATTAATTTTAATAATTATATGTTATCTATAAATGTTCTAAGTGTTAAATGTGCCTGGTATCTTTATTAGAATTATATTTTGACCCTTTTTCAGTTTTTATTCCATCTTTAATTTCTTTTTTTTAAAGATTTTTTATTTATTCATTTGAGACAGAGAGAGAGCATGAGCGGGGGACAGGCAGAGGGAGAAGGAGAAGCAGACTCCCCACTGAGCAGGGAGCCCAATGTGAGGCTTGAACCCAGGACCGTGGGATCATGACCCAAGCCGAAGGCAGATGCCCAACCATCTGGGCCACCCAGGCGCCCCCCATCTTTAATTTCTTGAAACACTGATCCATAATTACTTTATACACTGTTTCATAATTTCAATATCTAAATTCTCAGGAACTTCAATGTGTTGTTATTGTTTTCTCCTGACTTTCATTCATGGTAGGTTTGTTAATTTCTTATATATTTGATTGCATTTAATTTTAACAAATCAGGAGGCTTCAACTGGGGATTTATATTTGTTCCTTCATGGATCTGGGGTGGGGATCACTCTAGGCCCCTTCAAAGACTGTGGCTTAAGGGAAGAGTCTCACTCTCCACTTCACAGAGAGCCCACAACTTTAAAGGTCATATAATTAAATAACATCTTAAATTTACAAACAAATAACTTCAATCACAGTTTTAGGCAATTTATCCCAAGGTCACACAGCTACTATAATAAATTGTGGGAGTAGACCCAAAGTCTCCTGACTCCAAGCCATGCTTCTGTATTACACCACACTCTACCATTGAATTGACTTGATACAAATTGTTCAAGTATGTGACATTGCATACCAAAAAGAAAAGGGGGGGAATGCTCTCTTTGAACTAGTTGTTTTCTTCCTTGCCTTTTACAGAACTGATGACTTCATACATAATCTTGTTTGCTGAAAGAAGCACATATTCTTGATGAATATAAATCCTCTATTGTGTGTGTTTTTTTTTAAATAATTTGTGCTATGAGGACAAAAATCTTTTCTTTCTTTCTTCTTTTTTATTTTGGTGACAGTTCAACTCCTAAGTTCGGTAGATAAGGATGGATACTGCCCAACAGTAAATGAGAAACGCAGTTCTAGTTAGAGCCCAGGAAAAAGCTGATTGGTGCATCAGAGTCAAGGTCTCGGAGATATAAATAGAAAATGTCTGATGAATGAGGTTAAGAGGGAAAGGAAGAAGTGTACATGTGTGGAGTGGGGCAGGGTGAAATTTGAAATTCCGGAAGATATATATGCTTAGCTGATTTGGAGTAGGTTTTAAAGGGGAAAAGACTCAATGCACATTAATGTTATCTACTTTTCTACCTCCCTTCAGGGTGAGGCTGAGTAGAACTGGACTGGAGTTTCTTTAGTGATTTGCTTAGTGAAAGGTTGCTACATGGTTGAGCCTGTCGCACTAATAGACTTCCATTTGGTCATCAGGTGCTACACCTGTTTCCTCCAATGCTGGGAATCCAGAGTAACATATACAGGACATCCTAACTTCCTCCCCAGTAACAGAGGTGAGCTATGGAGGCAGAGTGGGGAGGCAGAATGTATAAGATAGATGTAGCTAGGCTGGGTAGAGCAGGGAACGGTGAAGGATAGGCATGTGTAAACATACAGGTGAGGAGAGAGAGAGACAGAAGTCACATACAATGATAACCCTCCATACCCAAGAATGGCACAAGACTCTGTCCCATAGCTCACAGCTGGGATTAGTAACAGACTAGCTAGGAAGACACTACACATGTTTCACTACTTATATAGCCTTCTCTGACATGTCACTTGTCATTTAAGGTCTTATAGCTCTTTTTGGCCCACTGATGGGTATAGCAGGAAATGTTAAAATATGGGGTAGATGCATAGCAGGTGGTTAGAGTGAATATGGGAGACGAGTCAGGAGGTTATGCAGTCAAAGAGAAATGAGGGCAACTTGATTAAGAAAAGGATTATTAGTACAGTCCAAAAAGATTTGAAATTTATAAGAGAACACTACATAAAATTTTGCCATAAACTGGAAAATCTACATGAAATAGATGATTATATAGAAAATACAAATTACTAAAAGTAATTAAAGAAGAGATAGAAAAATGTGCATAGACCAAGTAGCACCAGGTGGGAGGTGGGGTTGAGGGAGTAAAAAGCGTGTAAAAATGTCTACCCTCTAAAAAGTCCCCAAGCTAGGGTGATTTACCAAGAGAACTCTAGCAAACATTCAGAGTGCAGGTATTATCTATGATAGTCACATTTTTCCAAAGTATCAGAAAACAAGGAATTTTCCCAATTCATCTTATAAAGTTATAATAACGCAGGACCAAAACCTTGTCAAGAATTATTCAAAACTGAAGACCAGCCTCTCTAAATAAATAAGTAATCATAAAATATATAATAATTCATTCTAACAGTATATTTATAAAATATACTGTGCCAAAATAGGTTTTAGTTCAGAAATTAAAGGATTGTACTGAATACTAGAATAACTATAAAGTGATCCATTCATGAATTTTAGTTAATAGAACAAAAGATTTAAAAAGCAAAAGATCAAGAGCAAGTAATTACAGCAGAAGTCAGAGGCTGAAGAAGCAGCCTACTTGAAGTCTAGTCAAAATGCAATGAAGATGGGGGCGCCTGGGTGGCTCAGTCAATTAAGCATCTGCCTTCGGCTCAGGTCGTGATCTCGGGGTCCTGGGATCGAGTCCCACATCGGGCTCCCTGCTCCATGGGGAGTCTGCTTCTCCCTCTCCCACTCCCCCTGCTTGTGCACGCGCTCTCTCTGTCAAATAAATAAAATCTTAAAAAAAAAAAAAAGAAAAGAATGCAGTGAAGATGATTATTGTAAGCAAAGAGCAGGGACAAAGAGAAAATAAAGTATAGGGACTGTCTGTAATTTAGATGTGTTTGGTGATCTTTCCTGTCATTTTTTTCCCTTTGGGGACCTTCTACTATAGTAGGAAGATCCTTTCTCACACGAATAATTCAAGCTATTTAGTATCCCAAGAGGTTCCCAGTAGTATACTACCATCAAAGCTGGAATTAAAAATATACGTATTAAAAATATCTAGACTTACTGTGAAGTTGGCTGATGATGAGGAGTCGTATCAGCCTACTGTTCACACCTGTGAGATGTTAGGACCTCTGAGATTTCAATCAGTCAACAGATATTTGGGGTAGATGCTGAGTGTGGGCTATGGCTGCGGTTCGCCCCGAGGAGGACATACCTGCTCTTGTCACTCACTTGGTGGCCTTGGGTCATTTATTTCAACTCTCCAAGGCCCTATTCTCATCTGTAAAATGGGGATAATATGAAGGTATCTCATAGGGTTGTTATGAGAATGAAAATGAGATCACAAAGATGAAGAAGCACAGAGCCTGGCTATAGGAAGGCATAGGAGCCCTTAGCTGAAATTGATCACTACTGTGTTCTTTCAGAAAGACCCCGTTGCTAACCCCTTCACAAGCGCTCGCTCCTCTGAGCACCACGCAGCGCATCAACGCTGCCCTTCCCAAGTGATGACCCCTCTGAAGTTCTGCAGCCTGACACCTCAGAACTGCTCTGATTATACTGCTCCTCTGTGAATTTTGTCAGAGCAAACCAACATTCAACAGGCATAAGTGTAATATCTGCTTTCCTCCTTATGTTAATTGAGCAAGGAATCAGCAGGACGTAAACTAAATAGCCCTTGAATATGGACTTATACATAAATACTGAGATACACTAGGTTTCTGGCATTAAGAAGGAAGATAATTTGCGGTATTAATTTTTTTTCTTTTATATTTTAGAACACTTCACTACTGTTTTGAAGCACTATTCTACAGGTACAAGTATTTCATTCTGTCCTCACAATAACACTGGGAAGTACACAGGGTAAAGTACATTTTTCCCATTTAACTGGTGTAAAAACTGAGGCTCGGAGAAGTGTAGTGATTCATCCAATGCCAAACAGGTATTTCGTGTCAGAATTTGAACTACCACCAACTAGATCCTAAGACACCATATACAGGAATGCTTTTTTGTTTATCTTTCCTTCCCTCCATCCTTCCCTGTCTCCTTCCATCCCTTCTTTTCTTCCTCTCTACTTTTTCCTTCTTTCCCTACCTCCAGATCCTCCCTCCCTTCATTATGCAATATTTCACACATATATATTCCTGCCTAAATGAGTGTCTATTAACCCATCTTTCAGCTTAAGAAATGATATTACCCATACCTCTGAAGCCCACTGCATCCCACCCCCTACCTGTAACCACTATCCTGGATTTTGTAGTTATCATTCCCTTTTCTTTCTAGCTTTATCATCTTATCTTTTGTGCATCCCTACAAATGTCTATATTATTTCATTTTGCATGTGGATGGATTTTAAGCAAATGCAATCATACTGCAGATTTTCATCTCTGTGTAGTATTATATGTCTGAGATTCATTCATGTTGGTGTGTGTAGCTGTAGTTCATTTCCATTGCTTTAGAGGATTCCACTTTATGAATATACCACACTCTATTCATCTTTTCTCCAACTGACAGGCATTTGGGTTATTTCAGTTTTGTGCTATTCTGAACAAAGTTGTGCACACTCCTGTCACACACGGGCAAGAGCTTTTCCAGTAGAAATACTGGTTCATGGAATGCACCTACCTACAACTTTACTAGCTAATGCCAAATTGTTTTCCAAACCGATTGTACCAATTCCCATAAGCATATGAATTCCAAGGACTGAATTTTCATCAACTTGAAATTGTCAGAAATTTTAGCCAGATCTTGTGCTCAGATCTTGGTTTCCAAACACCACTCTAAGACAGACACCAGAACTCCTTGGAGAAATAGTTGATTCCAGGGCCAAGGCAGGTAATATGTGAGATGAACCTGGAATGTCTTGTGGCCCCATAAAGTAAGAACATGCTCCAAAACAAAACAGAACTGGGGACCAAACTGAATTAGCTTTTAAGTGCCACAGTTGGAACAACTTGAGCAGCAAGATAAATAATCACAGCGTTAGAGTCTAATCCATAAATATAATAAATATCCATGAGTCCATACTGAAAAAAGTAATTAAATAAGTAAGTGGGGGAGATGGGACGCCTTACAGTAGAATTTGAGTGAGTAAGTGTAAAAGGAAAGAGAAAAATAGAAAATTACCATGAAATACCACAATAATAATGCTTGCAGACAAGCTCCATCAATAGATGATAAAATTAGTGGGTCAGAGTTTGTGGAGAAATAAGGTTCCCATCACTTTAAAATATCTGCCCCAAGATATTTATTGATTACAAAGGAAAATTCAGTAATTTTAAGTGGGGAAACTTGGCAGAAACCACCTTAAACCAAGTGATCAAGGTTAATACCACCAATTATAAGATACGTCAACATCATGAACCCCGTTATAGGAGGCAGTACGAAGAACACAGTACTCCATGGTAATCTCACCAAACGTACGTCACCTCAGGTCAATTATGAGAAAACATCTGGCAAACTCAAACTGAGAGACATTTGACAAAATCATCTGTACTCTTCAAAAATATCAAGGTTGTGAAAGACAAGGAATGACTGAGGAGCGATTACACACTGCAGGGGACTCAGGGCAACTGCCAACTTCTTTGTACCCCCAGAGCCTCCCCTACACACACTTAAGTGTCCCCTAGCCTTCCACCAAAACACTGCCTTCCACCAAACCATCTCAATAATTGCACTGGCATTTATATTTGTTGGGCTGTAATTAACAATTCATGAGTTGGGTCTCTTTCCTATTGGGCCATGCTCCTTAAGGACACGGAAAATATTTCCCTTATATTTATATCTCTTGCTCCTAGCACAGTTCATGGTAGGCACTAAAAGTATTGTTAATTCAATTTATTCAAAATTCCTACCACGATTTTTTTAACTTTAAAAAATATTTATTTATTTTTGAGAGGGAGAGAGAAAGAGAAGGAGAGCACAAGTGGAGAAGCAGACTCCCCGCTGAGTAGGGAGCCTGATGTGATGCAGGACTCCATCCTAGGACCCTGGGATCATGACCTGAGCAGAAGGCAAATGCTTAACCGACTGAGCCACCCAGGTGCCCCCTGCCACAATTTCTTATGTTAGGAGACATTTAATGAATAATTGGTTACTTTTGGGTTTGATTTGCTGGTTGAGACCAGATCCTGTGCATTTCTGAAGATTTTACTATTTTCTTATTCTTCCTTTTCCTTTTTTGCTCTTCTTTCTCCTCCATTTTTAGAGAAGGCAGAGATGCTATAAAGCATAAGGAAATATATGAGTTTAAGCAAAGAGGAATACATATGTATATTTATATATTATATACCTAATAAATTATGTATATATTTCTTAAATTTACCCTTTTTTGGAGATAAAAATGTAACTTTTTCCATAATACTTTATTAAAAGTTGGTCTGTTATTAATATTTTGCCTAATATTATTGGGCTTGGAGCTGAGAACACAGGTTCTTTCCTATTGGTCTTAAAAATACTTTTCAGGGGGGCACCTGGTAGCTCAGTTGGTTAAGCATCCCACTCTTGATTTTGGCTCAACTCATGATCTCAGGGTTGTATGACCGAGTCCGGGTCGAGCTCTATGCTGGGCATGACGCTTGTTTGGGATTCTCTCCCTCTGCCCCTCCCCACTCCCACCCTGCTCTTGCATGAGTGCTCTCTCGCTCTCTCTAAAAAAAAAAAATAATTAAAAAAAATAATTTTCAACACAAGGGAAGTTTTCGCAAGATATAGCCGCCTGGCCTTTATACACTTGCTTAGGGTTCCAAAGATGAAGAAATGTAGGTCATGTGGCATTGTAGTTCTCTGCTTCAACTGTCACTGAGTAATCGTGGATCACAGTAATCAGAGTTTCAGCACGTCATTCAGCATGTCAAGAATCATCAGCATTGGTGCCTTTGCCATTACTCACCTTATAAATCGTAACTAGTTTACAGAATAACCTTTTTTGCTAACTTTTACATCCTGTGGTTACCAACAGGTGATTTCCCTATTTCTCTTACCTGACATCTCACTGAGAGATGATGTCAAGGACTAGTTAGGATACTCAATTGGCATAAAAAGACCAACGCTCAGTTGCTGGTACTGGCTGATGGTCACAAAACTGGTAACACATTGCTTATTCTCATTATTCTGTACATGATAAATGAAGCCAGTCAAGCTATTTTCTAAATTTAATTAGTGAAGATTCAAACGGGGAACGTGGAGAGCTTCATCTCACTCATGTTGAAGTCACATACCTATAGGTAAAGTAGCTTCTCTCTGGACACAAAACAGCACTTAGAAGTAGCTATAGAAGGGGCGCCTGGGTGGTTCAGTGGGCTAAGCGTTTGCCTTCAGCTCAGGGCATGATCCCAGGGTCCTGGGATGGAGCCCCACATCAGGCTCCCTGCTCAGCGGGGAGTCTGCTTCTCCCTCTCCCTCTGCTTCTCCCCTCTGCTCCTGCTCTCTGTCTCAAATAAATAATCTCTTAAAAAAAAAGTAGATATAGGAATGACAGCTCTGGAAGCCACCAGAAAACATTCTGTTAAAAAATTCTGGGACCTCAGGTAGCCTCAAAAATGTCTATTACATTTGACAAAATACAGCATCCTTTCCTGATTAAAACTCTTCAGAGTGTAGGGATAGAGGAAACATTCCTCAATTTCACAAAAACCATCTATGAAAAGCCCACAGTGAATATCATTCTCAATGGGGAAAAGCTGAAAGCCTTTCTCTTAAGATCAGGAACATGACAAGGATGCCCACTCTCACCACTATTGTTCAACATAGCACTAGAAGTCCTAGCATCAGCAATCAGACAACAAAAAGAAATAAAAGGTATTCAAACCGGCAAAGAAGAAGTCAAACTCTTTCTCTTCGCAGATGACATGATACTTTATGTGGAATATCCAAAAGACTCCACCCGCAAATTACTAGAACTCATACAGCAATTCAGTAATGTGGCAGGATACAAAATCAATGCACGGAAATCGGTTGCTTTTCTATACACTAACAATGTAACTGTAGAAAGAGAAATTAGAGAATGAATTCCATTTACAATAGCACCAAAAACCATAAAATACCTTGGAATAAACCTAAACAAAGAGGTAAAGGATCTATACTCTAGAAACTACAGAAGACTTATGAAAGAAATTGAAGAAGACACAAAAAGATGGAAAAACATTCCATGCCCATGGATTGTAAGAATAGACATTGTTAAAATGTCTATGCTGCCCTGAGCAATCTACACTTTCAATGCCATCCCTATTAAAATACCATTGGCATTTTTCAAAGAGCTGAAACAAATAATCCTAAAATTTGTATGGAACCAGAAAAGACCCCGACTCACCAAGGAAATGTTGAAAAAGAAAAACAAAGCTGGGGACATCATGTTGCCTGATCTCATGCTATATTGCAAAGCTGTGATCACCAAGACAGCATGATATTGGCACAAAAACAGACACATAGATCAATGGAACAGAATAGAGTCTCTAAGAATCGACCCTCAACTCTATGGTCAACTAGTCTTCGACAAATCAGGAAAAAATATCCAATGGAAAAAAGACAGTCTCTTCAATAAATGGTGCTGGGAAAATAGAACAGCTATATACATAAGAATGAAACTCGACCATTGTCTTACACTGTACACACAGATAAACTCAAAATGGATGAAAGACTTCGATGTGAAACAGGAATCCATCAAAATCCTAGAGGAGAACATAGGCAGTAACCTCTTCGACATCGGCCACAGCAACTTCTTTTGATGACATGTCTCCAAAGGCAACGGAAACAAAAGCAAAAATGAACTTTTGGGACTTCATTAAGATAAAAAGCTTCACACAGCAAAGGAAACAGTCAACAAAACTAAAAGGCAACCCACGGAATGGGAGAAGATATTTGCAAATGACATTATAGATAAAGGGCTGGTATCTAAGACCTTAAAGAACTTCTCAAACTCAACACCCAAAAAGCAAATAATCAAGTCAAAAAATGGGCAGAAGACATGAACAGGCACTTCTCCAAAGAAAACATACAAATGGCTAACAGACACATGAAAAAATGTTCATCATCATTAGCCATCAGGGAAATTCAAATCAAAACCACATCAAGATACCCCCTTACACCAGTTAGAATGGCAAAAATTAACAAGGCAGGAGACAACAAATGTTGGAGAGGATGTGGAGAAAGGGGAACCCTCTTACACTGTTGGTGGGAATGCAAGTTGGTACAGCCATTTTGGAAAACAGTAGGGAGGTTCCTCAAAAAGTTAAAAATAGAGCTACCCTATGACCCAGCAATTGCACTCCTGGGTATTTACCCCAAAGACCAGATGTACTGAAAAGAAGGGCCATATGCACCCCAATGTTCATAGCAGCAATGTCTGCAATAGCCAAACTATGGAAGGAGCTGAGATGCTCTTCAACAGATGAATGGATAAAGAAGATGTGGTCCATATATACAATGGAATATTACTCAGCCATCAGAAAGGATGAATAGCCACCATTTGCATCGACATGGATGGAACTGGAGGGGATTATGCCAAGTGAAATAAGTCAAGCAGAGAAAGACAACTATCATATGGTTTCACTCATATGTGGAACATAAGGAACAGCATGGAGGACATTAGGGGAAGGAAGGGAAAGATGAAGGGGGAAAATCAGAGGGGGGAGATGAACCATGAGAGACTATGGACTCTGGGAAACAATCTGAGGGTTTCAGAGGGGAGGGGGGTGTGGGGAAAGGGTAGCCTGGTGATGGGTATCAAGGAGGGCATGTGTTGTAATGAGCACTGGGTGTTATACGCAAACAGTGAATCATAGAACACTACATCAAAAACTAATGATGTAATGTATGGTGACTAACATAACATAATAAAATGTCTGTTACACAGGGAAAAGATACTTTACATAACAAGGCTTGGTTTAGAAGCTTATTTTAATTTCATTTGTAAATAGGTTGTCTTTTGTTTGCTGTTGTGATTTCTTTATACCATTTTAGATTTCTTTAGTATTTCCCCCCCTCCGTATTTTTAAAAACCACTAGGCTTCATGTTATCTCAACACACTAGCATCTGTGGCCTGGTCCTTGTTTTTATAAGTAATCATACGCCTTACCCTCCGTAGTGCAGCCCCTGCAACCTTATCTGCTAAGACCAGCCTTCCCCTGCCCGAGGAGGGCCTCCCAGTTGCTTGCTCTATCTGTTTTTCTCCAGAAGAAAACAAGAGAATATCAACAAGGTTGATTTTATTCTATACATAAGAAATAATATTGGGTCCTTAATCTATCGTGGAGACTTTTTAAAATGAAAACTTATTGAGCTCCTTTCCATGTGTTAACTTATTTAAATAATACAACTTTATAAGGTAGGTACCTTTACTGTGCTCATTATACAACAGAAGAAATAAGGCAAGGATGCTCAACAAGTTGCCCAAGTTTGCATGGTTAGTACAGAAGACGGCCAGGATTGGAACGCAGGCAAACTGGCTCCAAGCCCACACTCTTACACTTCTTTTGAACCTCCAAATCATATTTTCTTCCTGCTGGATAATTATTAGTCCCCAGTAATATACCTGCATTAGAGAGTCAGCCTGGGAGTTAGGAAACTTGGATTATTGTTCTGTGCTTTAACTGGGGAGGAAACAGCGTTCTAGGCAGGGAAAGTGCATGTACAAAGGCCTAGTGGTTGTAGGGAGGAAGAAGTAAGACCAACATTAGGAACAATGGGAAAGCACTGCAGTGTTTTTTGTTTTGTTTTGTTTTAAAGATTGATTTATTTATTTTAGAGGGGGTTAGGGGCAGAGGGACAGGGAAAGAGAGAATCTCAAGCAGACTCCCTGCTGAGTGCGGAGCCTGCCATGGGGCTCAGGCTCTATCTGAGGACCCCAAGATCATGATTTGAACAGAAATCAAGAGCCGGAGGCTTAATGGACTGAGCCACTCAGGCGCCCTCTTCCAGTAAAAAGATTTATTTACCATCGCAGTGTTTTAAGCTGGAGGGGGCTGGGAAGTTAGTTGTCAGATGACGACAAAGATACTCTACCCATATCACCTTGGCTGCATAAAAGAGAGCAACAGTGGATTCAGGAAAATTTGGTTAGGAGTTTACTGAGAAACTCCAGGCAGGAGGTAATGGTAGCTTGGGTTAGGGTGTTGATAGTGTGTGCGAAGAAGAGGAGGAATGGAAAAAAGGTATTTTAAAACAGGTACCCTTGATTGAAACTGACTTTGATTAGATTGTATAAAAAGACTTTAACAAAACGTTCTAGTAATTACACTTCCAAATAAGGATTATGGGCTTAAAAGCGTCATATTGGGATGTTATATACCCATTTCAAGAATGCTTCATGGCTCTAAACAATTCTGGAAAACCTTTTTTAGAATTTCCTCCAGAAACAGTTTATGAGCCAAACCAGAAAAACAGGCTTATTACTATATACATTCTTCATGTCATATATATCATACTTCAAGTCACATTTCATACCATATATACACATATACATATATATACACGCATACATATATACATATATACATAAACACACACACACACACGTACAGTCATACTTCATAACTCCCAAAAGCTAAGGGAGTGTAATATTGTTAAAATTGTTACAGGGTTTTAAGAGCTTCCTTTTATGACTCTAAACTTCCAATATATACAGTAAGGTCACTTATGTAAGAAAATAAGCAATATGTAGGAAAAAAGCTAAGTCATCTGACTGTTCATCAAAAACTGAAGATAGGGGCCCCTGGACGGCTCAGTTGCTTAAGCATCCGACTCTTGGTTTCCACTCAGGTCACGATCTCAGGGTCGTGGGATCGAGCCCCATGTCGGGCTCTGTGCTTAGCACGGAGTTGCCATGTCCCTCTCCCTCTGCTCTTCCTCCGTTCCCCTTGCTTGTGCTCATTCTCTCTCTCAAGTAAATAAATAAATAAAATCTCTAAAAAAAACCTGAAGATATATTCTGCAGGCAAAGAGTGAGCCAACTCGGAAAACCCACAGATGGAAGGAATTCTTGGACAGTAGGGGATTTTTTTTTTTTAGGGAGTAGATAACAAATATATCCTAGAAGATTGACAACAAATTCCTCACAGAAAAAGAATGAAGTTACATCCATCAGCTTTTAGGAACAGTGGGAAGCTTGGTGGGAAAAGTCCAAATTTCAGAACCAAGCGTAGGAGTCAATGTCTGGTTCTCTAACTAGCTCTGCAGGCTTGGACAAATTCTCTGAGCCTTACTCTCATCTATAAAATGGGCATATAAATGCCAGGAATCTGGTGAGGTTCTGTTAATGGAGTCCTGACTTCCACTCCCTCCCCCCATTTTCTGTCACCTAAACTCCTTTACTTCAGGTTAAAGAACCAGAAACGCTGAGGGAAGAGGCAGTAAAAGGGCAACCCTCCTTCCTGGAGCTTTCAGGCTTACATGGCTTCAGTGTTCAGGCTCTGCAATACCCCGCACAGAGAAAAGAATTCCTGGCCACCTTTATCATCAGCCTTGTCAAAAAAGAACTGTGGCCAGTAGGTAGTCCCTTTGGTTCAAAAGACATTCCCAGAACACCCTGTCATTTGGGGACAGAAGCAGCCCATTTAAATCCCCGAATCTTTTCAAGAAACTGAAACCCCCTCAATGTCTGAGAGCAGCAGATGAGTTGAAGAGTGACACATAATACTTGAAGGCAGGTGTACATGATGCAATTACATCTTGAAAAAGAGTATTAAATGACAGGGGGACATGTTCATGATAAATGAAGTAAATGTTGCTGTAAAACAGTATATACATTATAGATTCCTTTTTTTTTTTAAATAATTGATTTATAGGGAAAAACAGAAGGAAATAAAAATTGTCAATGATAAATTCTGAGTGGTAAGGTTATGGGGCTTTAAATTTTTTCTTTTCTAAGCCTTATACGATAAATGTAATATTTTTTTAATATAGAGTTATAATACGTAAATATGATACAGCTTTTAAACAACAACTCCACCAGGCAGAAATTGTGACTTTTTCTTCATCACCACAGAAAAACAAGCGTTTTAAAGAAATGTGGCCTTTTCCTCAGCAGTGAGGTAAAGAATTTGTATAGGGGCAAAGTGCCTCTTGATTTTCTATAAGTTTCCTCCCTTTCTCCCTTGTCTCACCTTTCAAAGAGTTTTGGGTCCCCACCCACCCTGAATTGAGTGTGGAAAAAAAAAATCAACCTGGCTCTTTTCCTGCCTGAAGATGCTCAATGTTGAGACTTAGAATAGGGAAATTGCACATCGTTCAGATTTCCCAATACCAGTGGCTCCTGGCCAAGCCGGTGGATCTGTACCTTCCCCACCTTTGCCTCCCGACAGTCACCTCCTGTATCCTCTGCAAGAGTTCAGGTCTCTGCTTGAGAGCAGGAAAGGAGGGGAAAGCACAAGGCCCAAACTTTCTTTGAGTTCTTAAAATAAGAGTACTTCTAAGTAGCTAGGACACTTTACATTTATCATTACTGTGATTGTTAAGAGTAACTACCATTTATTGAACGCTTTTCATAGACACTGTATTATTGCATTGAATTTTCACATTAGTCACTTAGGGCTTCTCCCCATTTCATGGATAAAGACGTAGGCTGTGGTCAAGCAGCATGCCTAAGTTCCCAGTGCTAGAAAATGGCTGACGTCAGGCGCTTCACAGATTACAAAATTATTTATTGCCTGTTATTCTTCACACTACTCTGTGAGATAAAGATTCTATGTTTTCACCTGTGAAATGAAGGGACAGGTGCCTTTAAAGTCCGTTCTGTGGGTCTACATGACTGATCCCTGAGAGTATTTCCAACTTTTGGTTTCACTGGAGGAGACCTGTACTTAATAGGGCAATGGTGGGAGCCAAACATAAGCCTACTATCCTATTCAAATTTTAATCTGAATCTGAAGAAGGTAGGGTGGGGTGGGACACTAGATACTAGCAGTGAACAACCAGATTATGATGTGACCTGATACCGTGAAGACAAGGAGACAGTTGTATATTGGCTATAGGGCCATAGAATTCTGTAGTTTGCTGGTGGGAGGGCGTGGGGTAGGAAACTAATAGCTCTACCAGGGTAGAAAAAGGCAGAATAGCCTAGGTCGGTGGATGCTTTGATGCTTGGTGGACGGGCTCAACCCTACCTCAAAGGTAGGGGCTCTGTACAAATAGCTGTGAAATTATTTGAGCCAAGTATGTATGCGATTATAAAAGTATTTTATTCAGGTCCTGAATAAGACAATCTGCTACCAATCTTTAAAGTACCACATGTGTTAACACTGACTTTTCAATACACATAACAGAAAAACAAAGAGACGACACAGCTTACTGCATTTTCATTTCTTGCTTGGATGAAAGTGGGACTACACCAAAAGTTGCTGGAAGTAAAGTAGTGAAACTGAGACACTGAGTTATTTTCATATCTATACCGTTTGCTATATCAGAATTAAATTTCTCCTGATTGGCCTTAATGGAAGCTAATTTTAACATTAGTAATCTTGATGTTTAAAAAAAAAAACTATTGTTTTTTTGGAGGGTGGGACGAGGCAGTGGAAGAGGAAACATTTTCTCAGAATTGTGAATTGGCAACCTTGGATCCTCACAGCTCTGCCCTCAACGAGCTATGTGACTGTGAATAAATCTCTTAAACTTCAAATTGCTCACCTGTACAATGAGATTCTAAAAGGCAGGTGATGTTTGATATTGTTAATGTTCTATATGACAAGCTAGCATTCCATGGGTATCCACAACAGTAAAACCAAATCCAATGAGGAGGTGCACTTAAGTCCTAGTAAGTATCCCTAAATGTCAAGTGCTCTAAGACTCTGACACATGTAAATGGTTGTCTTTATCCTCCAGAGTAGGGATGGTGGGCCCTGAGTAGGGACCTTTGATGTTACACTACAGTAGGAAAGTTTTTCCCTCACTTTGTCCCCATCTGATATGGAGAAGAGGAAAAACAAGTGAGTAAGAGTACAGGATTTGGAAGCTGCATTCCTGGGAGTCGAGACTTGAAGCTGCTTCCTCCAGTTGCTCTGACCTGACTCTAGTCATCTTGTGCAAGTTAAAAATTCCAACTATCACAAGGTGGGACCGATCACCTGCTGGGACCTGTTAAGCCTTGGATCTGTGTTCTTCCAGAAGTGAAGGTATGTTCTTTGAGATCCCAGGAGGAACTGTTACACTCTAAGACAGATAAATAGGATGTAGAACTAACTACAAACACTTAAGCATTAATGAAGTCAATACATAGTATGTCAGAGTTTAAAACGTGGAAAGATTATCTTTTCAAAATTATGTTTATCATTTGTTTGTTTACGCTTGGCGGTCACAAACCTACTGAACTTGTTATGGGGATGAAATAGGAAAAACTCAAAAGAAGACACTAAACACTAGGTAGAACGGCTTCTAGAAATCTAGAAGGGCGATTTCCCA
The DNA here is from genome assembly GCF_009762305.2 of Zalophus californianus. NCBI lineage: Eukaryota > Metazoa > Chordata > Mammalia > Carnivora > Otariidae > Zalophus > Zalophus californianus. Next base: position 87,991,579 of record NC_045606.1, read on the forward strand.
TGTGGTCAGACAAACATATCATTCCTTATCTTTCTCACCCACCCAAGAGTTCTGACACTTGCGTCAAAGTTTTGTGGAGTAGTTCAAGCCTACTTAGATGCCTAAAGGACCTAGTGCCAGGCTTTGGGTATTTTCATGGATTTCTCTTGTTCAGTAATTGTGGCCTCCAAGTTTTTATAATTCTCCTCCTCATTCCATTCCATCCTCCTTTCAAACTGTGAGCTTTTAGTGCAATCCGCTTATCACTTTTCTTCCCCAACCAAAATAGTGTCAGGGAATTGCCTAAGGGGAGTCCCTATAAAAGTACTAAGAGAAAGGGGGGGATAAGTTACTGCCTATAAAACAGGCACTTTAAAGGCTTTCGCTTTAAAGACGATTTAAGACTGACAACCGCAAGGAAAGCAGGAGCTTTCATCCGCGCGAACTCCCACCTTCATCCCCAGGTTGAACTTCCCCATGAGTAAAAGAAGGTATCACCTCATCACTCCCTGGACTCCGCGGACACTTCTCTACACTGGCAGGTACTTCCTTTGCGACCCGAAACGCTTTCTAGCACTTCAACGACTTAAACTCTCCCCGCGCCTGAGGTTCCTCTATCGCCTGGGCGACGCTCCCGGCTTTGTTTTTTTTTTTTTTTTTTCCCTACTTCCCCAGGCCTAAGCCCGCCCACCAGCGTCGACGTCAGCTCTTTACTGGTCCTTGAGTGTGTTCGTCTCCTCAGAGAGCCAATCAGAGCCTCGCCGTCCACGCTAGGGATTTGGGAAACGGAAAAGACCCCGACCTGTTCCCGAGAGTGGGGCGGGGCCTTATATGAGTGACCGCTCGACCCTCCAATACGCAGAGCGCTAGGACCTCCCCCTTCGGGCTCCAGAGCTAGAAAAGAGCGTCGATGCCGGCGGCAGTGATGAGTTATAGGAGGAGCTGGGTGCTTGGAGGAGCTGGGTGCTTGGCGGCTCTGAGGAGCGGCTGCTGCTACTGCTGCTGCTGCTGGTGGCCTCTTTACAGGTGAGTGGTTTTGTTTTAGAATTTTGCTCTTGCGAACCTTTCTGTTTTTAAGTGATGTGGTGTTTTAATTTGGAGTGCAGGAAGGCCAGTTCTTGACTCCTCCGATTCCGTCTTTGGAGGGAATCTGGTGCTCGCTCGTCTGCCCCTCGAGCTCCCACCCTCACTTACTCCCGAGATCCCTCTCAGGCCCCTTTCTCAGAATAAGCCTTCCTGGGACGCACGGATCTGTCAGCTGAAAGGAGGACTCCGCCTTGGTCGTGGTGTCTTGACGGCAAGAGTAAACAGGAGTTGGAGTGATGGACTCAACTCTCCTGGACGTGTGAGGCGCAGTTTGGCGGAGGAGGGGTCCTGGAAGCAAGCTAGGGGTGTTTTCAGGGCCACGCCACTCTATTTAGGGCGATGGCAGACCTGGCCCTAAACGTCTAAGTAGAGAGAAAAAACCCTGCATGCCAGGGAAGGAGAAAGAGGTGAATATCTGCCATGGTTTCACATAGCTCTCACATCGAGCTAAATCACAGGTTCTTAGAACCACTAAAAATTAAAAAAAAAAAAAAAGTATGTTTCTCCTCTGTTCAAAGGAATGGGGGCTGCATTACTAGAGAAGGACAGGAGAAATGCATAATGGAAGTAAAGTTCACAGTTACTTTGAAAAAGTAAAGTTAAAGGATAATTAGTTGTTTGCTAACTTATTATACTCCTCTTCCCCTACCACCTCCCTTCCAAATTATGGAGGCTTTACAGCTTGTGAGTGGTACCAGAATGCGAACTGACCGAATGCAGACTTTTGGGGAAAAAAAAATCAAATGGCATCTTTCACCAGGCGGTACTACAGTTTTCTGTAATGAAAGCAGAACACATGTCAGCTTGTACTTTGGTTTAAAACTCTCTCCCCTGAGGCCAGGGACTGGGTTTTATCCATCTTTGTTTTCCTGGAGCACCTCACACACCATAGATGCCCCTCATATGGTGGTGGGCCTTCTTTTGTTTTAAGTTTTTATTTTTAATCCTAGTTAGTTAACATGCAGTGTTATATTCGTTTCAGGGGTACGATGTAGTGATTCAACACTTCCGTGCATCACCCGGTACTCATCACAAGTGCACTCCTTAATCCCCACAGTGGTGGACTTTAGAGAACTGTAATTCAAGCGAATGGTGTAATGGAAGAAGCTCTGAGCTGGAAGTCAGGACCCCTAGGTTTTAGTGTCGAAGATGTTGCTATTTGTGTAATCTTAAACAAATCATTTCAACCTTCTGGGTTAATTTTTGCATCTTTAAAAAAGCGGATGTTGTTGAAGATTATTTTGGAGGGCCATGCCTGTGTTAAAAGTCTGTTTTATTTTTTTTTTTAAGATTTTATTTGTTTATTTGACAGAGAGAGCAAGAGAGCACAAGCTGGGGGAACAGTAGAGGGTGAGGGAGAAGCAGGCTCCCCGCCAAGCAGGGAGCCCAATGCAGGGCTCGATCCCAGGACCCTGGGATCATGACCTGAGCCGAAGGCACATGCTTAACCATCTGAGCCACCCAGGCGCCCCTAAAAGTCTGTTTTAAAATAAAGATGATTAGACATTTTCCACCACAAGTACATAAGCAAAAATCTCATAGCAGTAAATTCTGGGCCAATCTGTTAGCAAATAGAAGTTCCCATCTACAAAGGGTAGTACTTGTTCTTTTGTGCCCCTCTTTAAACCAAACCCAATGGATCATTGTAGAAAATTTGGTCATTGTACAGAATGACCATTGTACAGAGTATAATGTGGCAGAAAATGTCATCCTTTATTCCATCACTCAGAGGTAACCACTGTTAAGTGTTTGGGCAGATCTTCCAGTCTCTCTTCCTCTTTTGCCTTCTATGGTTGATTGAGATTAAGTGGCATATTTCATTTTAATAATGACTGATACATCTAAATTCAGCTGTGCCTTCATTTTTGTGGGTCTGGTGCTCAGAGAACAGAGGACACAAATATTTGAAACAACAGGTCTCTTGAACATCCTTGGAATGAAATCTGGTGTGAGAGAATGTTTACATGGAGAAATAAGACCAAAAATATTACTCTTTCATGGAAATTTGGCCACAAAAACTGAAAAAAATACTTTATAAAATGTAGGGAAAACGTTAGCCACTTGATTAAAGCATTTGGATTGTAGAATACTGCTTAATATTTGGTATGCTTTTAGAGCTATGTCTTACCATCAACCCCCCACAGCCCCAACACATAAAACATTCGCTTGTATTTCTCCTTCCACTGCCTAATTTAACCTTTTCTCTTTATCCCCATCCTCATTTTACTTTGTTCCCAGCTTTTACTTCCGCACATACCTCAGCAAGGTAGGATCACTTTCAGGGGCCTGAGGTCTGGGCAAGTTTTCATTAGTCTGCTCCGTTCAACCCAGAACACCTCTCACTCTTTGGCAGAGTGCTTCACCATAATCTCATTTAGTCTCCCTAATAGCCCCTTGAGAACAGCAATTATCCCTGTCTTTATGGATAAGGAACCTGAGGTCCAGAAAGTTTGAATCACTCGGTCCATATCAAACCATCAGTAAGTAGCAGAGCTGGGACTAATGTCGGGGTTTCTTGACTCCAAACTTCTGGGACTTGGTGGCAATAGTTTCTGTTGACAAAAGCTATTATCCTGGGGGAATAAGTAACCAAAGTTAGGAAGGAGGTGTCAGGAGTGGGTGTTGAGCTCATCAGTGATGCCGCACAGGCTGGAACAAGCAACATGCCCCGGGCAAACACTCATCTCATGACCCAAGTAGATCTCTTCCCTGTTAATAGGGGTCTACCTGCTGTGGTTTGCTACCTGTGTAACAAGTGATCAGTAGAGGCTGCTGGTAGCGGTAAAGTTGGAGAATGACTGGGGTTACAGTGCCTGGAAAACACCAGGAAGTGATAGCATTGGCTCCTGGTAAAGAGGTGCTCTTAGGGTGCAAGTGGAAAAGTTACTGTAAAGCTTTAGGAAGTAATAGATGGTGGAATGCAAGGTACTTTTAGGGACACTCATGTTTGAACTTTTAATATTGAGCTTGATTTTGGGGAAAGCATATTTTGTTAAGACTCTAAGGAACTGAGCTCTGGATTTCATTTCCCTTAAGAACTATTCCTTTTTTAATTTATCCGAAACATGATTAACCTCTCTTTTTTTCTATCCTCGAATATGCCAGCCTATCTTTTATAGAATTAGATTCCTCTAGAGTTAGATTAAGAGTTGTTCAAAGCCATGCAATGGGGATTTGGACTAGGGAAAACATCCGAGTGGTGAAGGGTAGCACTGGACTATCTAATATTTAAGGGGAAGCTTTTGATCACAGCAACTCTGGCTCTGTATCCCTTATTTTATGTTACTTCAACATTATATCATTGATCACACTTCTTACTCAGTTTTTAGAAGCAGAAAACTAAGTTTTTATTTTTAGACTGGTCTTTATCCTATAATTTTCCTCACCCGTTCATGAGTCATTATACTAGAGCATTAGATATTATGTTTCAGACACCCGAGGAAGGGAAACAGCAATATCTCAGGAGCATTAGTTTGGAAGACAGGACGAGCCTCAGTTATGGTGGGGGGCGGGGAAGGTATGTGAAAGTATATGGTTTAATGAGGGACAGGAGTCGGAAGCAGCAGCAAGATCGTCTAGTGCTACATTTGTTGAAACTACCTAGAGGTCCTGGAAATATTGTAGAAGTAACCTCAGTAAATGCAATGCTGTGTATTTGCACCAGTCCCCTACCTACCTACTGTCTCCAGCCCTGCCTTGCCTAAAGGATGTGCTAATTCTAAAAAAAAACATAACTTCAGTTTTATGGTGGCATTTATGGAAAGAATAGCTTTTGCTCTGTAGGCAATTGAGATGGAATCACTATACATACACATAGTGAGAAGTCTTTGAAAATATGTCACCTGCATAGTATGTTTTCTTTGAATCACTTGTCTCTTTGCTGCTAAGCCAGTTGTTCAGCTTGTATGCCCGAGCCAGTCTACATTCTCCTGAAGTGTGAGGCACAGTGACAATTTATGAAGACGGTGTTTGAGAGAAGTAAAGCATGTCAGAATGACATACTTTTGAAGTTGGTTAACAGCGTGAATACTTTTTCTCTATAATTTTACCTTGAACCCATTATTAAATCAATTAAGCAGAAGTAAACAGACTGATTTGAATATGTTCAGTATTGTCTTCCGCGAGGAATAAAAAACAATTATGAATGGGATTCTATTACTCAAGGTACTTGCAATTCTGGCCAAGAATAAAATCAGGTGATTTAATAATTCTGAGATTATCCCACGACAGGATGCTTAAAGGTTCAAAATGCTGATGTGATTAGTAGATCTGAGTATGGTATCCAGCTAGGCCATGGTTTGGCAAAATAAGGCCTGCTGGTCTACTACCTGTTTTTGTACAGCCTACAAGCTATGATTGGTTTTTATGTTTTGTTTTGTTTTGTTTTTACTGGTTGAAATACATCAAAGAATGGACTTCTTTGGGCATGAAAATTATATGAAATTCTAATTTCAGTGTCCATACATAAAGTTTTGTTGAAATAAAGCTTCATTTATTCATTTATGTACTATCTGTGGCTGCTTTCAGCTGCAGTGGCAGAATTGAGCGACTCTAACAGAGACCATAGAGCATAAAAAATTTACTGTTTGGCCAACACCAAATACAGAAAAAATTGCCAACATCTCAGCTAAGCTGTAGTGTCTTTCATATCCATCTCCTGCATCCCATCTCAGTAGCCTTTATCCTGGTCCAGTCAAGGTCCATTGCAAAAGCCTCTCACATATTCATATCAGTAGTTTTCCCCATCTCATTCTGTGTTTGTAAGTGTTGCCTGATCCTCCTAAGATACACATTATTAAATCTTCAGTGATGTCCCAGTACTTATAGAAGAATCTATCTTCTTTGGCACAAGGCCTTTCTGGGGCCACTATTCAATCTTATCTTTCTAGGCTTGTCTCCTCCCACTTCCTTGATATACCCTGTACTTAGGATAGGGATCATATAATTTTCCAAATGGGACACTCACAGGTGAAAGGGGCCCTATAATAATTATGTTGGGGAAATAGGCCTAAAGCAAGACTGTTCTAGGCAAACGTGGAAATGTGGTCACCCTTTCCATACTCCAGCCAGTTTGAATGGCTCACCATTCTCCATATACACCTGTTCCCTTGCCTCTACTCACTATTTCTTTAGGCTAGGATTCCTTTTCCTTTTTCTATAAATCTAAGTCTTGAACATCTTTCCAAACCCAGCTTAAATGGTACCATGTCCATGAAGCCTTACTCAGAAATAATCTCCCCTTTTTCATCTCCCTTATGAATGAAGTGCTTTCTCATGGTGTGGATTACTTTCTGCTTTAGTGATAACACACACACACATCCCTTTCCCCCATCAGTTCTTTGAAGACATAATCTATGTTGGATTCTGTACTTCTTACAGTCCTGTGTTATGCCCTGCTCAAATGGGGTTTGCAACACATGTTTAAAGAATGAGTTAATTGACTAGACTAGGGAGACTGATGAATATTTGGGACTGTCAATTTATAAATCATCCATTTTAATGTGAGCAAAGTAGTGAGAAAAGTTTCCAAGGACTGAGGACAGAGCCTTGGGTGCCAATGTGGTGATGTAGCAGAGTGGTTCAAGGCCTAAGGATAGGCTTAGGGGGTCCAGCCTGCCTGAGACTGAACTCCAGCTCCCGCCATTTGCAATCTGTGTCACCTTGGACAAGTCGACCTTTCCTTCTAAGTTTCTGCATCTGTAAAAGGGGAGTAACCATAGAACCTTCTCTATAGAATGGTTGTTGAAGATTCAAACAGTCCCAAACACATGATGAGCCCTCCATGAATATTGCCTGCTATGACTTCATATGCTGTCTTCATCATCATAGATAATACTGGTAGTGGTGGGTAGGAAAATATAGAGACCCAACACCAGGATGTAACAACAGAAGAGCTGAGAGAAACACAGCGCCGGAATCTCAGAATAATTCTAACCCCTCTATTGAGGTAGTCAGCTTCAGAGGGATCAAAGAGGTATGAGTCCTGAGAGAAGATGGTCTTCACTTAGTAAGAAATAACTGATTGGCAGTCTTTGGAGAGACCATTTCAGCAGAGTGGTCAAGGCTCAGTTTAGGTGTCAGAGGACTAAAAAAGTAATGGCCAGAAGGCGGGGAAAACAGCAAAGAGGGAGGGGTGAGACGATGAGACACAGAGTCATATAAAAGATATGTTTGTTTAGTAAACTTTTTCTTTGAGCAATATCATACTTTAAAAAGGAAGAAACCCTGGGGCACCTGGGTGGCTCAGTCCATTAAATGTCCAACTCTTGATTTCTGTTCAGGTTTTGATCTCAGGGTCAAGAGATTGAGTCCTGCGTTGGGCTCCATGCTCCGCAGAGGGTCTGTTCCAGATTCTCTTCCTGTCCCTCTGCCCCTGCTCTACGCCGCCCCCCCCCCCCCCCCCCCCCCCCCGCCACAAGCTCTCTCTCTTTCTCTCTTTCAAATAAATAAATACATCTTAAAAAAAAAAAAGGAAGAAACCCTGGGGTATGCTAATTCTGTGACCTGTGTGGCCCTTTTTGGTATGAAGTAAATCATTGACTAAAATTAGTGCTTAATTCAGGTGCTGGTAACCCTTGCCAAGGGATAAACAAGGAATCTTGAGAACCAACTCCAGAGTGGTGAGCTTTACCAAAAACAACACAAAAACAAAGCTCGATTTAAAAAAAAAAAAAAGTTTTTAATTTGAGGGTGGGGAGTGTATATTTGTAGTATGGTACCTCTTTGTAAATTGCCCACTTGACTTTGTGCCTTAAGGTTTTTCTCCAGAGCAGTCATAAGCTGAGCCCTCCTTTATACTCACCTTGTTTGTATGCACTTTATGAAATGACTGCCTGGGTTTGGAAGGACAAGTTGTGACTGGAGATGCTCCTGTGAAGTGAAGCCAAGTGAGCCTAGATACTCAAACCCGGACTCTGAAGTCTCCATGGTGAGGAGAAAGAGCACAGGTATTTGGAGGCCGATATGGATTGCAGTTCCAATTTGCCACTTAGTGGCTCTATGTGTTTTGTTTGTTTGTTTGTTTTTTGGGGTTTTTGTTGTTTCAGGTTTTTATTTAAATTCTAGTTAGTTAACATATAGTGTAAAGTTGTCAGTTGGAGTCTCTCTTTTCTCTGTGCAGATTACAGCCATTCGTGAATATGCTAAACCGTGAAGGATACAGAAATGTAATGGATGATCATGATTGGCTCTGGCTTTGCCATTAAATACACTGCAATTCTTGAATTAAGGCTTCCTAACCCCTCAGGCCTGCAGTTACCACTCAAACTGTCAAGCCTTAGGCTCATTAGCACAATGTAATCACTTCGGTTGACTTCAGTTCAGTCAACACACCTTCCTACTAAGTGCCCAACATGTGTCACATGTCACGCTAGGTTTTAGAGATCGGGCAGTGAGTGAGGGCTGCCGTGATGCAGCTGACAGTCTAACAGGGCACATAGAAAATGAACAAGTAATCCGTACAAGTGACCCATCACAATTCTACCCAATGTTGTAGAGCGGGGTGCTTCGAGTGTCTACCAAGCAGGACTGACTACTTCCCTGGGGGTAAGAAGGAAGGGCAGAGATGTCGGCCTAGAGACGAGGTGGTCTCAAACCAGCAGTATCTCAGCATCACCTGGGAGCTTGTTAGAAATCCAGATTCTCAGATTCACAGGCCTGTATTCAGATGTACTCAGTCGGGCCTTGGAAGTGAGGCCCAGCACTCTGTTGTAACCACTTCTCTTGGTGATTCTGATGTACGTTCAAGTTTGAGAACCACTGGCCTAGAAGAAATAACCTTAAAACCCAGCTCTAAAGCTGTTCCAATCAACATGGTAGCCACTGGTCACATGAGCCTTTGAAATGCGGCTGGTCCAAGTTGAGCTGTGCTTTAAGTCTAAAATATCCATAAGGTTTCAAAGACTTACTATGAAAAAAAGAATGTGAAATACCCCCATGAAGAATTTTATATAAATCATAGGTTGGAATAACATTTTGAACATATAAAGTTAAATAAAATATATTATTAAAATTAATTTTATTTATTTATTTTCCCTTTTTAATATGGCTTTTAGAGAAATCTAAAATTAAAGGGGTGCCTGGGTGGCTCAGTCGTTAAGCATCTGCCTTCGGCTCAGGTCATGATCTCAGGGTCCTGGGGTGGAGTTCCACATCAGGCTCCCTGTTCGGGGGTGAGCCTATTCTCCCTCTCCCTCTGTTGCTCCCCCTGCTTATGCTCTCTCTGTTTCTGTCTCTGTCAAATAAATAAATAAAATCTTTTTAAAAAATCTAAAATTACATATGTGGCTTACAGAATATTTTGATTGGACACAGCTGTTTTTTCTTTTTTAAAGATTTTATTTATTTATTCATGAGAGACGGAGAGAGAGAGAGAGGCAGAGGGAGAAGCAGGGTACCCACTGAGCAGGGAGCCCGATGCGGGACTCATTGCCAGGACCCTGGGATCATGACCTGAGCTGAAGGCAGACGCTTAACCATCTGAGCCACCCAGGCGCCCTGGACACAGCTGTTCCAAGGGATGACTAGAGGTTACCTAAAGCTGGGTGGGACCATGGTGGCTGTGGAGGGGAGGGGAAGCTGGGCGAGGGTTCTGGATAGGGTACAGTGTGTGCAGAGGTCCTGAAGCAAGAAAGAACACGGCATGCTCAAGGAAATAAGAGAAAACCAAAGCCTCGCAGTTCACATTAAGAATTTTGAACTTTATCCTAAGACCAACAGGAAGTGATTGAGGATTTTAAATTAGGGTGCTCACTTTTCAGGACTTTTGCAGCTAATCAGTGAGGGCATGAGAGCTACATCTGAATATAGCAAGACTCTCAGAATCCAAGCTTCTTTCCTCCCCCAAAAGATGGTTGGGGGGTGGAGGCATTTGGTCAGGACCGAGAGGGAGCAGGACCCTGCCCATCACCTGCGCGTGCCCTAGGATCCGAGGCACAAACACCCCTGACGAAAGGCAGAAGCAGACACCTGGGAGAGGTAGTTATGCTTTCAGTTCATTTTCAGCTGGGTTAAAGCTCAGAGCTGGCAGAAGCATTCCCGGAAGAGTCCAAAGTTGAGTGGAAGTTTGATTACAGAGCTGGGGCTCTGCAGGGAACTGGCCAAGGGTTTGGCGAAGGAGGATCAGGGACAAGGAGGCCAGTACGTGTGGAGGACAAAGCAGGGGAAGCCAGGATTGGAGCCTGGAGGCTGGGGGTCTGACCATCTCCCAGGGTATGGTGGCCTCTTCCTTCGTCTGTGGCCTGGAGGAGATTCTTTGTAACTCATGGACTCAATCTAGCCTCCAGACATTTCGTTGAGCTCACATTTTTCAAATGTATTTAAATTCGTCAGCAGTATTAATATTAGATGTTACATAAAAAAATGTGCATTTCTGGGGTTTTTGAAAATTGGAAGATCCAGGAACCCCAGTTCTAATCCTCACAGAAAAATGGGGGAGCTAAGTAGTCACTACTCCTTTTAGTTTTATATGAACTTTTAGGAGATGAAATGACCATTTTTATGTTTTTTAAAGAAGACTTTTTTTTACCCCGAAGACAAAATTGAGTTCATAGGTCACTGTGGTCTGACTCGAAGTCTTACATTCTCTCCAATGTTTGCTTTGAGGAGTCCCATCTTCTGTTTGTTCTCCAGAAAGTTTCTAAGAATGGGAGCCTTAGTTCAGTGAGACCAGGTTATACAAAAGCTCTGTCCACTGACAAAGGAATCACGTCCATCAGAGAAGCACGCGTGGTCCCCAAAGTTCTCCACAGTTCCCATCACCCTTGTGACCCAGCATCGCTGCTCTTCACCTCAGTCTGGCCCCTGGGACGTGTGAGTTTGCAGCCCCTGCCTGAAACTTTAAATGAGACTGACTGCACTCCGGTGTGTTTGTTGGTAAACACTTGGTATACCAGCTCCCATGGTGATTAAAATCTTAAAGATTGCAAACTCTAAACCTCAACAGCTCCTCTGTACATATTCAGCAGTTAATTAAGTAGGGATTCAGTTGATAGCAGCAAGGAAGAGAGAAGGAAGTAACTTTGTTTACCCAAGACATGCACTGTCTAGTACCTTATCCTGTATTCACCACTGTATGCCGGAGTGAGGGGACGGTGTGTATTTGTGTAGTCTTCTGGCTCTAGTACTGTTTCTCTGCTCCAGTGTATGTATTTGGGGTGGCGGGGGGGGGGCTGGAAACGGAGAAATTGTTCTATTTCTTTTTTTTTTTTAAGATTTTATTTATTTGAGAGAGTGAGAATGAGAGAGAGAGAAAGAGAGCACATGAGGGGGGGAGGGTCAGAGGGAGAAGCACACTCCCCGCTGAGCAGGGCGCCCGATGCGGGACTCCATCCCGGAACTCCAGGATCATGACCTGAGCCGAAGGCAGTCGCTTAACCAACTGAGCCACCCAGGCGCCCGAAATTGTTCTATTTCTTAAAGAAAGTAAGGATATAGAACAGATTCAAATACTGCCAAGCTTTGCAGTTAAGTGCCTGGGTGTTCATGATGTTATTGCTCTCTCTATATTTTGTTCTCTTGATATAATTCATAATCAAAGACAAGGGAGAAGTGCTTCTGCCTACAGAATTTGTCCATCATACCCTTTTCCATTTGAAGGGAAAATAGCTTCATTAGCATAAGGAGGCTTCTTGCTTGACAAGACAAAGTAAGGGTTGAGGTGGCTTCTCTTTTCTCCATCCCCCTTCACCAGCAGCAAAAAACAAAACAATAAATGTTACAAGGGGGTGGATCTAGTTTTTGACTGGTCAGAAGCTTCTACTGCTTGGTGAATTAGGGCTCTTTAAAAAAACAATACAAAAATGTCTTTCCTTTGCAAATTAAACACACATGCATACATGCATGCATGCATGCATGCATGTACAGACACATGCATGTGCGTGCGTGCGCGCGCGCACACACACACACACACGTGCGTGTGCATTCATTATTTGGTTTCTCCCAGTGCCTTAGAAGGAGTTTGTTCAAGGGAAGGAGGCTGAAGCTTGAGCTTCATTAGCTTCATAATTATTCTGCTTCTGGGCACCAGTAATCATGCAGCAGAACACTGCCCAGATGTCTTTCATCCTGTTCTCTGTTCTGCCACCCCAAAGGAGTGCTGAGGGAGGGTAGAGGCATCGCTCTCCCTCCAGAAATTCTCAGCTCTGTGAACTGCCTTTGCCTGAGCCCTGAGCCCAGTCTCTTCCAGATGCTTTCGCTTCTCGTGCAGTAAAGCTTCAGACTTGATGCTTGACAAGAAAGGGAAGTCCTAAACCTAATCACCCTCATCTTTCACCTCTGCTTCCTCCTTCAGGTCCTCTTCCGTTTGCTTCATCTGAAATAAGATGAAGCCTTATTTTAAAGGCTTTTTCCCCCCTTCAGAATCTCTAGGAATTATTAAAGAAAGGAAGAAACTCGATACCCAGATTCCAGTTAACTTTGTCACTGATTGTTATGTAACTGTGGGTGAATCACAGGTTAAGTGGGACAGAAAATCTCCAGTGAACGGGGCTTGCCAAGAATGGCAGAGGACCAGGCCCTGATGTTCCTATCATTTTTACTCCCCAGTGTGGAAAACCCTGGGGTGGAAATGGAGAGCGCTGGGCCAGGAGAGTGAGCGGCATTTGTCAGGGTAAGTACGTCTACTGCAGGGAGAGTGGGGCAGTCTAAGGCAGCCAGAACTTAGCCAGAACCTAAGGCAGCATACTCTCCAGGGGACAGAGTGGGCCCAGCAGACCTTTGGGCCAGCAGCTTAACTTGGGGAATTCAGAAACACCTGAAGGTTGTGTGTCCCACTCTACCAGATTCTTCACCTGCTGAGATGTGGCTGGTTTGTGTAGGACAGTTTAAGGTCAAGGAAGAGGAGACAGGGCCTCCTTATCAGCGTGCTTCCTCTCACTCCTCCAGACACCTGCTCCTGCTAATCTGTTTCCACAGGCAGCATCTCTTAGCTGCTTGCAATTGATAGCTTGTGTGGCATACGGATTTATGCCTGCTGAAAGCTCTACCTTGAGGCAGGTGAGATTATTTCGGTGAGTACCGCATTCAGTGTTAATGTTGCTTTAAATCACTTTTAGTGTTTGAATGTTGCACCTTAGATTTTCTTATAGATTGTGGAGCCTATTGCACTGAAGAGCGAGCTGCCCCCAGTTAGTGATTTATATACCGGATAAATGTGGTGGGTCATTGAATGAACATGTTTAACTTCTATAATAAAAGGAGACTGGTAAATATTTCTCTTTTCACCAGAGGAAAAACAAAGTGAGGAGGCTGCCTTCAACCCGGAGTCAGCTGCTAGGAGCTGGGAGTTCCCAGCTACTAGTCATACTTTTAGACATCTATAACTCATTCCACTAAATCCTCTCTTTTGTAAGCACGGACTGCCTTTTTATCTGGTGGAAATGCAGCGTGCCATTAGAATGACGTGGTCTGTTAGTGTACCTCATAGAATTAACATACTGTCCAGCCGTCAGAAAATTTAAGTCGACGAGGTTCCCTGTAATGAATTATTTGTAGAATATGCCTGTATGTGCCATAATGTATAAGGTGTCTGATGTCTTGATGTCAAATCTGGTCAAAGGAATGCCTCCAATTTAGTTTTAGACACCGACTGTTGTAAAGTTGTGCTTCCATTCCCAGGAGTCAGTTGAATGAAGAATATAACAATATACTTTTTGTTCCTTCTCTTTCTAGATGTATTGCTGTCATTGAATATTGGCCCATTTGAAAGTGCTAGGGAAGCTCAACCATCAGGATGTCCAAGTACAAACTGATTATGTTAAGACACGGAGAGGGCGCTTGGAATAAAGAGAATCGTTTTTGTAGCTGGGTGGATCAGAAACTTAACAGTGAAGGAATGGAGGAAGCTCGGAACTGTGGAAAGCAACTCAAAGCGCTAAACTTGGAGTTTGATCTTGTATTCACATCCATCCTGAATCGGTCCATCCACACAGCCTGGCTGATCCTGGAAGAGCTGGGCCAGGAGTGGGTTCCCGTGGAGAGCTCCTGGCGTCTAAATGAACGTCACTATGGAGCTTTGATCGGTCTCAACAGGGAGCAGATGGCTTTGAATCATGGTGAAGAACAAGTGAGGCTCTGGAGAAGAAGCTACAATGTGACCCCACCACCCATTGAGGAATCTCACCCTTTCTACCATGAAATCTATAATGACCGGAGGTATAAAGTGTGCGACGTACCTGTGGATCAGCTGCCCCGATCTGAAAGCTTAAAGGATGTTCTGGAGAGACTCCTTCCCTTTTGGAATGAAAGGATTGCTCCTGAAGTATTAAGTGGCAAAACCGTTCTGATATCCGCTCATGGAAATAGCAGTAGGGCTCTCCTGAAGCATCTGGAAGGTACCATCTTTATGCTACTACTTCCTAGAGGTTGCTGATTGTTATACTTGGGCCTTAATCTAGAAAGGACATGGTTTCTGAGCTAACAATACACAACTGGCATGATAGACTTTCTTTCCCGTCCCTTTTTGCCACTTTAGTCTTTTAAGAATCATTTTGTTCTATAAATGAAAAACCCTGTGCCTTTTACATTCATATTATAGACAGCAGTGATTCTCAAACTTTAGCAAGCATCAGAATTACCTGGAGGGAGAGTTTGATCTAACAGATTGCTGGCCCCACCCTTGGAGTTTCTGAATTCGTAGGCCTCTGGTGTGGCTGGAGAATTTGCATTTCTAAGACATTGTATGGTAATGCCCATACTGCTCCTTGGGGTTCTCCACTTTGAGAACCCTTGATCTAAAAGATTATATGGCTTTTGTTGTATTAAGGGAAAGGGAGGCTAGGAAGGGTATACATTTCTATAGAAATAGTATGCAAAGCCAATTTACTTATTTGGGTCTTTCCAGATAAATAAAATGATCTAGACTTTGGTTTTGCCCATGCTCTTCCAACTTTAAACAGTTATTCCGGTGTTTCAGACCTGGCCTTCTTGAACAATTCCTTTGTTCCAGTACTCTCTTTCCAGACCAGCCTGAGTCATTGCTTGGGAGAAAGTTAGGGGGACAGAAAAGGAAAGGATGGCTTTTTGGAGATAATCGGTTGCCTCCATTTAACTCAAGCATTTAACTACTTGATGTTGTATTCTTTTTTTTTTTTTAAGATTTTATTTATTAAAAAAAATTTTATTTATTTGAGAGAGAGAGAGAGAGAGAGAAAGAAACAGCATGAGAGGGGAGAAGGTCAGAGGGAGAAGCAGGCTCCCCACTGAGCCGGGAGCCTGATGTGGATCCGGGATCATGACCTGAGCCAAAGGCAGTTGCTTAACCAACTGAGCCACCCAGGCACCCTTGATGTTGTATTCTAAATGTATTCCGAAATGTACACTATTGTTATCTTCCTCTTAAGTAATGTGAACTAAATGAACTCTTGAGGACTCGAGCTCCCCAGTTTGGGGCATCAGTGATGGCCCTGTGGCACCTTCAGGGGGTCTTTCCTTCCCCTTTCTCCCTTCACTAAGAAATCCTAAGCAGTTGTGCATTTTGAGTGATCTGCTCCATCCACTGTTTTCCTGTCTGTTAGCCCTCTCAGCAATTAGCCCGTGACACTAGAATGCATTTCTCCAACATTCCCTTCCCATTCTGCTTTTTTTTTCTCTACGAGCCTGTGAGAAATAAAAAGGTTGACATTGCATATGAAATAAGTGAAAATAGGTTATTGGTAACAAAACAAAGTGATCTTTATGAGATTTTATTGTAAACTTTTTAGCATGTGTTTTTACCCCTGATTTTTATATAACATGGCCAGGAGCCAAATCATTACTCCTATACCTGCATCCATTAGTCGTGCAGAGATCTAAACTCTACAGATTTTATTGGCTATTAAAAATGTTACTGGCTAGACATGGCGCTCAATCTGTTGGTGTATGTTTGTGTATATATCTTATTTACTCAACTATATAAAGGGTTCTATTCTTCCTCTTTCAGAATAGTCAGATACTGGATTAAATGATAAATAACATCATCGTTATTGGACTATAGTACTTTATTGTTTGAAGAAGAGTTGAGCCTTCTCTTAGGACAACAACAAACTGAAATTGAGAATTCCGAAGTTTCTGCCAAAAGATGTTTTCTGTCCCACGACGCCAGTTCCTTTTTTCCAGAGATGGGACTTAGACCTCCTTGTGGACAAGCTCCCTTCCCTAAAGAAAATGCCATCACTTCCTTCAGGATCCTCTTTTCTTCCCTGTCTTAGCTAGGAAATTCTCCCTTTAAAAATGATTTCTTGCTGTTTAATACCATTTATTCTTCAACTGTCTTCAGGTTTAGATGTCTTTAAGATTATTCTGCATCCCCAACCACAGCTCATCTTAGATACCCCCTTCTGTTAGTGCATCAGTGACTTCACGATTTCTTACTGTTCTTTTTTTGAAGGGAATAGGAAGGTTTACAGATGGTGGTGAGGACAACTACCACCGTGGTGGGGGTGGAGGCCGACCTGCCTGTGGAAGGCAAGGTTACCCATAGAAAGCTTACTTTCTGCTTTTGAAGCAGGTTTTGAAACCACTAATAATTTATTTAAAAAACAATCATTTGGGATAGCTGCTGTGGAAAACAATCTGGCAGCTTCTCGATAGATTAAACATGCAGTAACCATATGAGCCACCAATTGTACTCCTAGGTATTTACCTGTATTCATTTCCTAGTGCTACTGTGACAAAGTACCAATCACTGCATGGCTTAAAACTACAGATACTAGTTTTCTCACAGTTCTGGGGCCTGGAAGTCCTAAATTAAAGTGTTCGCAGGGTCATATTCTCTCTGAAGTCTCAAGGTGAGAATCCTTTCTTGCCTCTTCTAGCTTCTTGTGTTCGTTGGAAATCTTGGGCATTCCCTGGCTTGTAGATGCATCATTGCGGCCCTCAGTCTTCACTTGGTGTTTTCCCCATGTGTGTCTCTCTTCCTTGTCCAAATGTTCCCTTTTTGTAAGAACACATAGAATAGTAGAGTAGGGCCAAAGACCTCCTCTTAACTTGATTAGCTTGATAAAGACCCTATTTCCAAATAAGGTCACATTCTCAGGTTAGGACTTCAATGTATCTTTTTGGAGGGACATAATTCAACCCATAACAGTACTTAAGAGAAAGGAAAACATATGTCCACACGAAAACTTGTACACAAACCTTCATAGCAGTATTATTCATAAGAGTCAAAACATGGGAGCATCCCAGATGCCCATCACGTAGTGACTAGATAAGTTAAATTTGGTACATCCATGCAATAGAATATTATTTGGCAATGAAAACAAATGGAATAGTCTTCTGTGCTGTAACATGGATGAACTTTGAAATCGTTGTTACCTGAAAGAAGCCAGTCCCAAAGGAGCATATATTGTACTTAAATGAAATGTCAGCATAGCCAAGTCTTGAGAGACAGGAAAGATTGTTTCCTAAGCCTGGGGTGGAGGTGGTAGGGGTGTGGATTGAAGAGTGACTGCAGTTAGGTATAGGCTTTCTTGTTGGGGTGGTGAAAATGTGCTAAAATTGAATGTGATGATGGTCACACAAGTCTGAGTATACTAAAAGCCATTAACCTGGACACTTTATGTGGGGAAATGGTATGGTATGGGAATTATCTAATTAAACCTGCAAAAACAGCTTAATCAATGGGATTGAAAGATGAAAGGATTTGACATTGACCTAGAAGAAAAATATTTCAGGGCAAATACATAGAATTGCTATCAAAGTAGACATGCATGGATGTGGAGTACAGAATAAGGAAAAAATAAAATAAAATACAACTTTGACCGTTAGGGCAGAAGTGGATTTATAGGGATTGCTGAGAAATTAGCAGACATTTGTCCTCAGGCTTTATTTAAACTTTCTTCTGAAGGTCTTTTTTTTTAACCTTGGATGTATAGAACTAAATTACCTTTCAGAGCTTACTGAAGTTTGAAGCAATCTTAAATTATAATTCCTATCCCTATCACTATAAATAGGCCTTAGACAAAATGTGTTTATTTGGGACATAGTTTAAAACAGCGGTATTCATGCTGGAAGAGGTAAATAGTACAAGGAGATTCGAGTTGGAAGTATGTGCAAGTGGAAGAGGTGTGGGGTTGGCCCAGGTCTGCAGCGGAGGACGAGGGAGGTGTAGATGAGGGAGACAGGGACTGGAAACGGGACAGTAGGTGACCAGGGAGGATGGCAGACATTCAGGGGGAAAAAATGGCCAAAAGTCCAGAGTATGCCATTGGCACAAGCCCACAGGTGGGGAAACCAATGGAGTGGATGGGAAAATTGGGATTTGTCCATGGAAGACATGAGCCTGGTATGTAATCTTGGCTCACCCATCCTGAGTAGAACAACTTTGTTCCTTTTTGGCCTGTAGTACCCCCTGGTGGTGCTGTTGTTAAGATTCATGGAGCTCTTTGATGTCGCTGTGATTTCCTATAATGACTTCCATGCCTAACATGGAAGAAATTATTTCATGTGCATGAAATGGACTAAACTAGATTTTAGGGTCACTTGATAAATTAGTTATCATGTCCTATTTTAGGAGGTCTCTAAGTACCAATCTCCACTAAGAAATTTCTCTTACGGTGTGTACTGAAAAATAAGATGCAAGTATTCTATGTCACGGCTCTAAGAATTAAGTATAAGTGACTTTCCCAAGATCAGAAGAAATCGTGTGTTATTTCTTCCATGTCATTTCTGTTAATGAGATTTTAGGTTTTTTAAAATTTATTCTGGATGTATATGGTCACCAGAATAGGAATCCCAACAGGAGTCCTCTTGCCTCGCATGTCTGACCTTCAGGAGCTCAAGTTATAGGGCTTTATGTGGCACTTCATAAATTCCCAACCTAAAAGAAAACATTCCTTTGAATTTGGATGCTAACTTTTTAAGACTCCAAAATATTAGGTTAATCTCCCTTACTTTTGGGGGAAAAATGGAGATTTTTATCTGATAGTAAGGACTACTTGCAATTTATTTGTGATTATATGTGTTTGGTGTGTTAAAAACGTATCATAAAATTTACCATCTTAATCGCCAATTTATTCTTACTGTAAAGTTACATGACTATACATACCACCATTAGCCATTCTCTGGTTAATACCTACTGTCCCAGTGCAATTATTAATAGCCTCTCCTTTCACTTTCAAAAGTGCCCCACTTGAATGATAAATCATGTGGTCATCTTACTATAAAGATGTTAGCCTTCACTAGTATTAAGAATGAATCCTTGGGGCGCCTGGGTGGCTCAGTCGGTTAAGCGTCTGCCTTCAGCTCAGGTCATGATCCCATGGCCCTGGGATTGAGCCCCGCATCAGGCTCCCTGCTCAGCAGGAAGCCTGCTTCTCCCTCTCCCACTCCCCTTGCTTGTGTTCCCTCTCTCGCTGTGTCTCTCTCTGTCAAATAAATAAAAATCTTAAAAAAAAAAAAGAGTGAATCCTTGAAATGGAATGGCTGTGACCAGATTCCATACTTCCTGTAAACATAAAAGTTGCTAAATTCTTTGCATTAATTACAAAAGTAAGAATGCTTGTGGCTATAGATTCATCTGATTCCTAGTCATACTTTCTAGATGTTTATATAAAATTCTCCTCTATAAACAGGATCTTTCAAGGAACTGGGTGATGTTTCCCTGTATTGTCCTTAAATTGTTTGACAGACTTAAAGCTGTTACTTCCTGCTGAGGAGGAGTATGGTAGCTGATAGAATCCAGTGACCGCATACTGTCATATCATAAAAACACATTATTGTTTAAAGACTAGAACTTGGGGTAGGAAGGGTGATGACCCTGTTAAATAACTACTTAGAATACTGGTTTACCCTGAAATCTCAACGTTCCTTATGATCTTTTTACTTAAAAAGTATACTCGTATTCCACATCTGCTCTACATTGTATATACCTCAACAATGAAGAGCGTGGGTTCTTAAGACATTATTTTGTTTCTCAGCTATTTGGTGCTGTGACTTTACCCTATAAGCAGTCAAGTCCTGACTGACACTTCTTCCATTTGTGAGAAAGAAGACAGGTGCTGTAGGAGGAAAATGAAACCCAGACAGACCTCAGATGACTTAGCCATGATCATGATAATTAGTTGGAGTCGTGAACTCCACCCAAACCCAGTTCACTGAGTCTCCACACATGATTACCACCTGGGCTTTTCTGTTTTAAATTTTTTCTAAAAAGTAGCCCTTCCCTTGATCCATTTTTTGTTTGGAGTACTAAGTTTTAAGAAGCTGAGTCAAGAGTATCCTTGGCAGGTAAACCATTAAAAGTTAATTTGATGCAACTAACTGAGTCCCCGATTATTATCGCTGTTACCCTAACGTTGTGGCTTGTGTGTGGTGTTCCCTGGTACAGCTATACAAGGTGGCCTTATTTTGAGTGCATACTATGTGCTAAGCGCAGTTCTAGGCATTTTACCTCATATCCTGTTTAATATAGGAACTAGTGCAAGGTTCTGAACTGGCTGGAAAGCTGTGTTTCAACCCTGTGTTTTACTCTGCTGTTTAGTGTATCTAGGTCATATTCTTTAATTTCATTTGACCAATCATTGATCACTAAGCTATTTTGCCTAAAGAAACTGCTTTAATAAAAAGGGGCGCCTGGGTGGCTCAGTTCGTTAAACCGCCGCCTTCAGCTCAGGTCATGATCCCAGGGTCCTGGGATCGAGCCCCACATCGGGCTCCCTGCTCATGCAGGAAGCCTGCTTCTCCCTCTGCCTGCCGCTCCCCCTGCTTGTGCTCTCTCCCTCTCTCTCTGTGTGTCAAATAAATAAATAAAATCTTAAAAAAAAAAGAAACTGCTTTAATAAAAAGGAACAGACTACTGATATGCCTCACATCCTGGGTGAATCTCAGCTGCCTTATGCTAGGTGAAAGACACTGAATTTAAAAAGCTTATGTTGTACATTCCTGTTGAAATCTTAGCCCTCAGTAGTTCAGAATATGACTGTATTTGGGCATAGGGTCTTTAAAGGGGCAATTAAGGTAAAATGAGGCCATTAGGGTGGCCCCTAATCTAACATGATGGGTGTCCTCATAAAAGATCAGGACACAGACACAGAGGGAAGACACAGGGAAATAGCAGCCATCTACAAACCAAGGAGAGAGGTCTCAGACATCAGATGTCTGCACAACTGTGAGAAAATAAATTTCTGTTATTTATTTTTTTTAAGCAACAAACAAACAAACTAGGCATTGTATGACTCTGTTTATTTGCCATTCAGGAAAGGGCAATATAATTGGGTCAGAAAACAGATCAGTGGAGGAAGGGTAGGCTGCAAAGTGGTACAAGGAAATTTGGGGGATTTATAGAACTATTCTGTACACTTAGAAGGGTGAATTTTACTGTGTGTAAATTATACCTCAATTTAAAAAGTCTTGCTTTTATCCAGCGAAATGACCAATGCCCTAATGGGGACCATGCCTTTTGTTGCACAAAATAATAGACTGGATTAGTTTGATTGTCAAATAGTAGAATTAAAGGAAGGGTGCTACATACACCTACCTTTGCCTTTGAAAACTAACCTGGAGGGCACTGGTATGCTTTCTCGGGAGCAATCGGTGCTGTCTCTAAGCACCCAAACCATGGACAGTGTAGGGAATCGCCAGTCAAAACCCATCTTCATGAATTATCTATAAGCTGCGGGAACACAAAGCTTTGTACTTGGAGGTTGTAAACTCCTCCAGTAAAGGTTTTTCTGCCTCAGAATGATTTCTCCTCACTAACCACCGAATTCTCTGACTTTTTTTCCTTCTCACAACCAGCCAGCCCAAGAGTAGGTCAAACCAAGGAGAATGAACGGTACAGTGAGGCAAGTGTTACTGATTCAGAGCGAGGTAACACTCTTGTGCAGGAATTGCAAACCCAGGACCCACGTGTCAGCACCCAGAATATGCTTCTTGCCTGCTCGGGACAGCCTCTACCCTGTCAATTACTTATTTAATATCTCTGCTTTTCAATTGTAGATCATCGGGGGGATTGCATTGCCTTTAACTTGAGAGTAGCTCTTAATACTTTCAGAAGAAAGAAGACTTCAGACAGACCTAGGAGATACTGTATAGTAAGAAAATGCCCTACCTAAGGGACGGCTCTACCTATTTTTAGCAGCCTAAATGATTACCAGTGCTGTGCTAGTAAGTCCGGGCCAAAGAATTCAGACCCACTTCTCCCAGAGCTGCACCATATGAAAGCTCCTAACGCACTTAGTATCTAAGAGCATCCCGTTCTGTAGCGTTCCAGACAGGCGTGTGACTCTTTCTCTGTGGTTGGCATAGTCAACTTCCTGTTTGTTTCCTGCTGGCCCACACTGAAGGAAAAGCCAGGGACTGAACTGGAGCGTTGGATGTCGTCTGCATCTTGCCAGCGGAAGTGGATTGTTTAGTCTGGGTTCAAGCACAGGACTAAGCAGTTTCAAGTTTGGAATCAGAGTGGCGTGCAGGAGACTCATGAACAACGGGCTTGATCCTGGAAGAACATTGTGCAGCTGCATACGTGGTGAGGCAGAGAAGCCTTCAGGCGGAATTAGAGAGCCAGGGAGGGCAGGTCAGCCAGGGCCAGCTGTGGGGGCGGGGCTGCGGAGTGCATCACCTTTGGCATTTTAGTGTGATATTTTCAGAAGCGGCAAATTCAGGCCTCCCTCTGGCGAAGCAAATGCTTGTCCAGTGGTACGGTTAAGTTTTCTCTTATTAGAAGTATCCTTGATTTATAAAAACGTTTACTTTTAAAAGTTGCAGGCTATTTTAACTATAAAATTCAGCGTGGAGTGGATTCTGCCCTCTGCCTTATTCTAAATTAGAGGCTGTGATCCTATCATCATGTTACAATATTCAAATAACCCCTTTCCAGTTGCTCCCCAGCCTGTCTTTAAGTTGCACACAATAGCATCCAAACCTTAAGGAATTCTAATTAAAGATAGGTAGATCATCTATGAAATTGAGAGTCTCTTGTGTCAGCTCTTATTTTTGCAATAGAATACAGACCTCTCCCCACGAATCGCCCATCGGTCGGGTTTGAATTGTGACTTACTTGCGTGGGAGAGGTACGTGGGGCCTGCATGGCACCTCACGGTTCAATGAACTGATCAAAGTGGTTTCCCTCTTTTCCTAGATTCCAAAAATATACACTGTAGATTTGGGGTTTGCTCTCGTCCTGTGACAGATCTGTCTCCCTGGACATCTTCTCTCCTGTTTCCCGAGATTCAAAGAAAATATATGGAGGACAAATTTAGTTTGAATTGCTTATTAGCACTAAATATGAACAACCTTTTCTTCAAGGCTAAGAGCCTTCTCAACTCTCTTCTTGGTAAGGTTTTAAAGGAAACCTAATCTTTCATCAAGGTTTCAGAGTACAAGACTAGATGTAATTGGAAAGCCCAGAGAGTTCAGGTTTATTCATTTCAGCTATGTGCTGAGGGCCTGTCAATTCAGGTACTGTTCTTGGTGGAGGATACAGCATCTAGAATTGGACACATGGAACCTTTACTTTTGAGGAGCTTATGTCTCCATTTTGATCTCTTTCTGAAATTCGGCCAATACCGTACCTCTGGCAAAGTCTTCGGAGTGCTTTCGTGTATAGGCTTTATGCATTAGAGTTTTTAGTTAATGCTTTATTCTTTATTGCTTGTATTTATATGTGAGGAGTAGATTCATATAATATATACAGTTGTAATAGTGGATCACATAGCTAAATGATTTCTGGATCCTGGAAGCCAACACATAATAGGGTTCTTTACAGTTGAACAAACCATTTTCTAAATTCTCACAGCGGCTAAGGCACTGTTCTAAGATATAGGTGACACAGGGATGGATGAGACATGGTCCCTGTTCTCAAGGAGTTTGTAATCCTGGTAGGAGAAGCAGGCATTTGCGCAGCCACCTCTAAGGCCAAGTGTGAGTGCCGTAGTATATGTATGGTGATCTTGATATCTGGCTGTGGTTCCTGTTCCTGCTGTATTGACTTGGGGGCTGGAGCTCAGAGGTGCAGATTTGACTTCTTGAAGTTAATCCTGTGTGCAGAAAATGAAGTTGTTTGAATTTCTCCCCATATTGGCATTGAGTTACCCCTTTGACTTACGATAAACTTTCATTATTTCTTACTTGAAATGCCCCAGTCATTTAGACTGATTGCAGTTAACTCCTAGGTGCTCCTATGTAAAGGTTCAAGAATTAAAGACAGGGGCGCCTTGCTGGCTCAGTCGGCTAAGTTTCTGACTCTTGACCTCAGCTCAGGTCTTGATCTCAGGGTCATGAGTTCAAGCCCTGCCTTGGGCTCCATGCTGAGCTCCATATCTGTGGAGCCTACTTTAAAAAAAAAGGGGGGGGGTGCCTGGGTGGCTCAGTTCGTTAAGCGACTGCCTTCAGCTCAGGTCATGATCCTGGAGTCCCGGGATCGAGTCCCACATCGGGATCCCTGCTGGGTGGGGAGTCTGCTTCTCCCTCTGACCCTACCCACTCTTGTGCTCTCTCTCTCTCACTCTCTTTCTCTCTCAAATAAATAAATAAAATAAAATCTTAAAAAAAAAAAGAAAGACAGTGGTTGGGAGTTCAAGAAGGGGTGGCTGTGGAGGGGGAGTGACAGAGAGGGGTAGTTGCAGGGTGAGGACTCTGATGATTCCCTTCAGTGCATTCTTGGGATGCCAGATAAAAAAATCTAAGCCCATTATCAGACAGGGCATGTGCTGTTTGTCCACTCATTTTAACCTTCATATGATGTTCCAGTTAATGAATTTCTAATACAGTATTGCATAATGTATTATTGATTCAGTTTGGCTTAATTCAGTGCAGATGCATTATTCTAGCCTTAGGACCTCTGCTTGCTTAAGTTTCTCAGAACGAAGAATGGCTTATGCCAAAATCAGGTAATGAGTAATAGCTTCACTGTGGTTTTTCCTAATTTGCTATTTTAAAATTTCAGTCTCTTAAGTCTCACTGACTGATTATTAACCAGTCTAGGTATTTTAAATATGTATAAGTAATTAGTCTGCCATGTGAATGATTTGAGTAGTCATTAAAGTGGAATGTCAACTTTAATTTATTTATTGGAAATGTTTCTATTTCTGTTGAGCTCTCCTTCCTTTGTAGGGGAAATATTCTAGTTCTCATGGCTTTTGTTTAGTTGGCTCTTTGATTCGGTCCCACACAAAAGCGGGTTGTTATCTAAGCCATAGGCGTGAGCTTGAGGGTGGTGCTACTAAAGAGAGGACTTGTCAAGGTCTGGTTAGATCTGGGGCCATGGTCAAACAAGAGAGTCCCATGTGTGCTCCAGCCCCTTGCAGAGACCTAGAACTCTTTTCTAAGGTCACAGACCACAGCCCCTAAACCTGGCCTATCGTGATCCCAGTGTGTTAGCTGTTTCAAAGAGCTCAGACGACTCTGTTCATGCCCTTTACCAGTCCTGAAAACAGGAGAACCCTAGATGCTACTGGTTAGTTAGTAACCAGCCCTTCACAAGGGCACAGCAGGGATGAAGACATTCTCCTCTCTCCCTAAACTGCCATGGAAGTAGCCTTGGACAGACAACCATGGTTGAAGTCCTGGGATTTGGGAATAAAAAACCCAGGTCCAGTTTTATTGCCTTAACAGTCTTGAGATTTGAGAAGCTTTATTTAACTTTTCTGGATCTGTTTAGTATTTTTTAACAGCCCTATTGAGATATCGTTTATATAATATACAGTTCACCCATTTAAAGAGTACAATTCAGTGGCTTTTTATATGTGTACAGAATTGTCCATCTATCACCACAGTCAATTTTGGAACAATTTCATTATTCCCAAAAGTAACCCTATACCTAGCTGTCACTTCCAACTTTCTCCATTCCCTCTAGCCCTAAGCAACCACTAATCTCTTTGTTTCACTCTAGATTTTCCTATATAAATGCAGTCATCCAACATGCAGTCCGTTGTGCCTGGCTTCTTTTCATTAGCATAATGTTTTCAAGGTTCATCAATGTTTGGCATATATCAGCACTCAGTTCTTTTTCATTACCAAAGAATATTCCACTGTATGGCTCTACCACAGCTATCACAGTTAATTTATCGCTTCATCACTTGAGGGACATTTAGGGTCCTTCCACTTTTTGCTGTTATGACTAATGCTACTATGAAAGTTCACATACAAGATTTAGATAGGAAACATGAAGGAACAACAGGTTGCCCCAAAGGGTATCTGCTATCCTAAAATTTGATGTGATGCAAATCTCTAAGGTTTTTTTCTTTAACTTCTGGAAAGTTTTTTCCCTCCAGGAACTATAGCTAGAATCCCTCCCAGGATCAGGCATGGTTCCAGATACATAGCTAATATGGGACTCAATAAATGTGCAGTGGGGAACCTGGGTGGCTTAGTCGGTTAAGCGTCCAGCTTTTGATTTCAGCTCAGGTCATGGTCTCAGGGACCTGGGATCGAGCCCCACGTCAGGCTCTGTGCTCAGTGTGGAGTCTGCTTGAGTTTCCCTCCCTCTGTCCCTCACTCCGCTCACTCTCTTTCTCCCTCTCTCTCAAATAAATAAATAAATAAATAAATAAAACCTTTTAAAAAATAAACATGCAGTTACACAACTGAATAGAACTTCCTCTTACATTGTCTTCAATGTCTTGTTCGTGCCTCTCCTGATCTACAGGTATCTCTGATGAAGACATTATCAACATTACTCTTCCCACTGGAGTCCCCATTCTCCTGGAACTGGATGAGAACCTGCATGCTGTTGGGCCCCACCAGTTCCTGGGCGACCAAGAAGCTATCCAAGCTGCCATTAAGAAAATAGATGACCAAGGAAAAGTGAAAAAACGAGCTGAAAAGTGAAGGCTTTCCCGTTTGCTGGCTAGGAATAGCTGAAAAAAAAAAAAAGTGGCATGCAGTGTTTTATGGGTGCTGATCTCTCTCTTTCTTTTTTTTTTTTTTTCCCTTGATTTTTCCAGAACTGGGCTATGGGGTAGAGTTTATATAGGTAATTAGGTAACTTATGTTGCCCAGGTAAAGGCTTTAGGATGCTTGAATACTTTGTCATGTCTTATGAATGAACTCTCCTGCTAGTCCTGTTTGAATTAGTCATTTGTGGGGCTAATTAGTAACAGCGGTGGTTAATCAATGTCCTAAATATCTAGGGAGAGTAACAAGTAGAGGTGAAGTTTAAGGTATTCATCATTCAATAAATCATTATTGAGTCACTGTGGACAGGCACTACTTATTCTAATAAGTAGTTCACTTTTATATTTACTAAGACTTTCTGGGATGATAGTAAGGTATATTAGATAATATACTCTAATTAAGTATTTATTACTAGGCTTCTCCTCTAGGCAAAGGGATGCTTTGCCAGTTAAAACTAGAGGCCCATTAAATGGGGGAAATCATAGATGGGTTTCTCCAAGAAAGCCAACAACAAACAATAAGGCTCTTTGCCTTGTCTCTAGTCCAGAGACGTCCTTTCTTTGACATTTGGGAGGAATGCCCTTTGGCTGCTAAAATTAGCAGCATAGAGACAGCCCTAGCTGTTGGTGTTCTCCTTTTGTTTTGTTCTGTTGAACTTCCATCTTTGGGTACTTAAAATTGGCTTAAAAATAAAGGTCTGTGACTGAAAAATGAATATCCCCAAAGCATCTCCATGTAAGTGATAAGCATTAGGTAAAGGCTTCTGAACTAGTCTTTGGCTCAGAATCTTCCTGTAACACTCGAAGAGTTGCATGGACACTCCCAATTCTCTACCAATTGAACATCGGGGTTTGGGGGAAGGTAGAATATAGTGCATGTAATTTTATTCACGTGAGCAGGGAAAACATGGTACATTGGGGCTTGTCATATACATGTATTGTTCATCAGCTGAGAGCAAATGATTATAGTACATACTGTAGAGCAGCATGGGTAGGCCATGGGGCAGACATGATTACTTCTCAATCTCAGTGACAGTTTTCCAGATCATATTTTTAAATGTCATGGGTACATAAGTCCTCATTTCTTTAAACTCTTGCCTTATTTCAAGGCAGGTGACCTGTAGTTCAGTGATAAAGTCATGGGGAAAGAATTGTAGCTATTTATCAGTTTTTCATGGTTTTTCCATTGGCAGATTAATCTGTTTGTATCCATTTGATGATAAATGGCAATAGAAGAAAACTAATTTAAAACCCTTGCTACTGCTTGGTCTTCATTTGGTCCTTACCGTAGGGTTCTGGCTGCACTGGTGATGAGGATGGCTGGGAAGAAGAGCTGAAGCTGGTGTGCTCACAGCTGACCACATCTGTGATGCATAAGGACATGGAACGTGGGTGCTTTACATTTCTGACAAACTCGTGGTGTTTGTAGGCCTTCATTTTAGTCCAGCTGCTTAACCAAATGATAACTCTTTAGAATTCAGAGATCAGATCTTCCTAGAATTCTAAACCTCTGGTGAGGCTATACCTCAGACCATTCTTTAACAGTTTCATCTCTGGAATTGGCCTCTGCATTTTCTAACCCGAGCAGTGACCATATCTTAATGTGGCTCAAGATCCTAGAGTTGGAGTCTTCCCTTGTCCTGCATCTAGATGTTCACTCCCAGGGTACCCCCTGGCCGAATGATGTGCTTCTACACACAAAGCTACACTGACAACCAGACACTTTGGAATCTTGCAGATTTCCTAAGATAGGATTAACTTTTGCTGACACTTTCTGATATAATTTGGTTTATTGTTTTTGAGATCTTGGCTGAAATAAATGAGACATTTATGAAAAACCTCATGTAAAATTATTTTTTTAAAGATTCTATTTTTTTAAGTCATCTCTATACCCAGTATGGGGCTCGAACTCACAACCCCGAGATCAAGAGTTGCACGCTCTACCGACTGAGCCCGCCGGGTGTCTCATTTTTTTTTTTTTTTAAGACATACAAAATTATTTCTAACAACTCCAACAGTTCAACCTTAGATCACCTAATGTACGTGTTTTTTTTTTCACATGGCTTACAAGATATCCAGAATTTTTGATGTAGAAATCTTTTTTTTTAAAGATTTTATTTATTTGAGAGAGAGAGAGAGAGAGAGAGCGTGAGGTGGGGGAGGGTCAGAGGGAGAAGCAGACTCCCCGCCGAGCGGGGAGCCGGAGGCGGGACTCGATCCCGGGATGCCGGGATCATGACCTGAGCCGAAGGCAGTCGCTCAACCGGCTGAGCCACCCAGGTGCCCCGACGGAGAAATCTTGAAGGCTGACTAAACCGCGTCCTCATCTTGGCATTCTTCTGTTCTCTGTGAGGCGTGGCCAGAAAGAAGAGGAATTTTTTTTTTTTTAAGAAAAGGTAGACAGCCTGTCTAGAAATTTGGCCATTAGAGAAGGCAACCCATCCTGCTGCCAGGTTGGGCTAGTCCCAGAGCCAGTAGGACATGTCTCCTCTGCCCAGGCTGAAGTAACTGTCCCAGTGTGGAACGAGTGTGGTACAATGAAGGCGAGAGCAAGATGCTCCTCCTAGAGTTTTAATTTTTAAATATCTCCGATGAGTACTGTATCCTCGTACACTGAGAATTTATTTTGCCAAAAGAGCAGAAGTTCTGCTTCAAAAAACAAAGGTTTGCGCATCATCTAATTTGAGCCCCGACAACAAAGCATCCCTGGGTAAGAATACATTCTGTCATGCATTTTTCTTTGCTAAGATGTGCAAGAAAGATTTCTAAATGCAATCTGGTTATTTTCAGGCTCGACGAGATTGTTTCGCCCCAGATTTGTAGGTTATTTCTCATCTTGGAGCATGATCACTTTTATCTAAATGCTGTTCCTACACGTGCACAGGAATGGCCATGGTTATTTGTCTTCCAGTTTGGGACGCCTCCCCATGCTCTATAGCTTTTCGGGGTCGGGGGGGGGGGGTGTTATTTATTTATTTTTTTGGTGAGTGCATGAGCCTGTTAAAACCAATCCCCAGGGGGCAGCGCTTGGCCAGCTTGGTGGCCAAATGCAGAAACCTAACTGGTCATGTTGCCACCCCAAGAAAAGAGAGAAGAGAGAGGTCAAATACTTCCCCACTCCTTTCGTGTAGTTACAGTTCTTTGTTTTCCTGGCCCCTCACCACTTTTGACAGAATGGGCTAGGGAAAGCAGTCTTACTAGACAGGCATTTCATCATCCCCTGGTGTCATTTTTAATTCCTTTGCTTGCATTTGCAAGCAACAGTCTCTTTTCAAAGTTCAGCTTCCTCGTTACCTGGAAAGCCTTTCATATGTTCTTCTTCCCTCAGAAACATACCAAAATTGCCTCAACATTGCAGTTCCTGATTACGTTTCCTGCTTTTGTGTTTTGCATAATTGGATTTTGCAAGTTTTTGGCTGACTCTTAAAATACCGTTTGTAGTATTAAATCATGCCTTGCCTCACAGCAGGTCCGGCTGTGGCCTGAGAGTTTTCCACACTGGACTATGAAGGGAATTAAAACCACCAATTCCAAGGGGAAAATGAAACATCCAAAATAGAAGAGTATTGTAATCCTTCTATCTCCCTCTTATGACAAAGTTAGTTGGCTAATTGATAGGCAGAATGAAAGTCACTCTTTTTCCACGATTGGTCATGTTTTATTTATTGGAGGATTATCTGGCTGTATAGCCTTTAAGACACTGGGACGTTAAGTTGCCAAAAAAAAATGTAAGTTCCTTTGACAATTTTCTAGAGGTACGCTAGAGTGTCACCATCTCTTCCTACGTATACATAATAGAGCCACATATTTCTTACTTTTTAAGTCAGAGCAGGCCACTTAAGCTTACATTTACGCTGCTTTGACAGGAATACATTTTTAAAAATCTTTTTATTATAAAAAGCTTTAAGCAGACACAAAAGCAGAGAGTATAAATAGCACAAAGAATATTCCTATGCCCGCCTGCCACCCAACTGCCACCTCATTCACTTATGGCCACTGTTCTGTATATCTCCCCTCTCTCTTCCCCAGCCCCCACTGGGTTATTCTGGAATAAATGCCAAACATCAAACAGGATAAATTCCGAAAAGGGAAACAGCTTAAATAGTCTCTGCACAGTTAAAGTGGAAGCCATCAATATTCTGTTTTGAACGTTGTCTTTTTTCCAGCACTTTAGAGAAATCTCACGGCAGCCTTTGCTAAGCTGTCCAATTTGAGTCTTGGCTCGTATACAGTTTGTATTACCTCTGGTTGCTGTCTAGAGACCTGTTAGTCTGTTATGTGTGATTTCTGCTGAATACTGTGGGATGATTTGGTGACTCTGATGTTAAATTCAACTGTTTTAAAGATGAAAATGTTCCCGAGACTATTTTAAATAATTCTGAAACCAATTGCATAGGTTTAAGAAATGAGCAAATTTGTTGATGTTCTTGTAAATCAGGTTACTCACTATGGGAGAAGGGAGATAGAACATGGAAGCAGATAAAGAAGAACGCGGTTTTATTGGTTTTGAACTGGGGATATTTATATGAGTGTGTGTGTGTGTGTGTGTGTGTGTGTGTGTGTGTGTGTGTGCGCTTTCTCTCCCTAACACCACCTTCTCTCACCCCCAGCTCTGTTCCTGTCCCCTGAAAAGACCTAAAACAATAACCTAGTAATGATGAGCTTACCTACAGCCCTGAGCTTGCTTTCTAATTACTCTTCACAGAACCAGGGGTGTTTGGGAAAATGGTCAATTCCAGGTTTGGGACAGATAAAATATAAGGGGAACTTGAAAGAGCTTGAGTCAGAAAAGAAGAAAACGCCCAAAGACTGATGGGACACAAAAATTGGCTTCAAGTGCCAAATTTGGGACAATTTGAGATTAAAGACAAGAGTGATGATCATGGATTATGGAACATTTGTCTCAGTCTGCTCAAGCTGCTGTAACAAAAATAAACCACAGACGAGGTGGCTTTAACAACAAACATTTGTCACAGTGCTGGAGACTGGGCCGTCAAAGATTAAGGAACTAGCAGATTTGGTGCCTGATGAGGGCCCTCCTGGTTTTCAGACAGATGTCTTCTTGCTCTCCCCTTGTAGTGGAGAGTGGAGGGGAGGGCACTGGTCTCTTCCTCTTACGAAGACACTAATCTCATCATGGGTGGGGTGTGCCTACCCTCAAGACCTCATGTAAATCTAAGTACCTCCCAAAGGCCCTCCCTCCAAAAACCATCACGTTGGGGATTAGGCCCTCAATATTCGAACTCTAATCGGATATTTTAATTAAAAGTTATAAAGGACATTTGGGGGCTGAAGAATTTAAAGGTGATGTGTCATGTCTGTAACTCACATTCAGAGTTCGGCCGACACAATGTCCCTGTATATTTAGCGAGCGACAGAAAGCAAATGCTGTGAATATTGTAAGTGATAAACTGAGGAAAGAATGTACTCTTCTTCCAGCTCTTCTGTAGGTTTGAAATTTTTCAAAATGAAACCAGGAAAACTAAAGTGACAGGAGGAAAAAAAATGCACAAAGAAGCAACTAAAACAACCTCTCTCTAGTGACTTGGATAAAGGTGCCTACTTTCTGTGCTGTTTGACTCTTCCTGAAATCTCAGTCCCTGTTAGGTAAGAGAAGAACTCCTCAAGCCTGTATTGTCAAGAAAGAAGTACCCTCATTTTATTTCAATTACGCTTGGCGCTGCAGTTAGGCATTACACCGACAATTAACTTTTCTGTTGATAGAGCAAATCAGGAACAGGATTACGATTGCCATTACCTTGTAGCTAAACAAATGGTAAATGGAATTTCTTTCTCCTGATGCAAAACTTTCTGTTTAATCTCCTTTACTGCCTTAGGGTGGCATTCCTTCTTACTGTCACCATTTGGCTCCAAAACCTTATGTAATGTCTGGGCCTAGGGTTCCTTGAATTTGAGGTCACTGCAGCAGCAAGCTTGCAAATGTTCCTCATGTCACTCTTCTCAGGGTCCTAGCCCCCACCTGGATCCATGTGACTCTGAAGCAGCCTTGGTTTCTGCTCTTCCTCCGTGCATGCTTCTGCTAAGACTGCTGAGGGTCAGAGGCCTGCAGTGACTGGTTCTCACTGCCCCAAACAACAGGCAAATGGACCGTGTTGGTACTAAAGACTTGCCTTTTATTTATGTTGTGATTGGCCATGTAAGCCTTCAGTCTAGTCTCACTTAAAAAACAAAGTTCGTGAAAAAGATCCCGTTTTCATGAAGGAAGCTCTACCTCTCAAGACAGTTTTATTGCTCAACCTGTTCATAGCCCAGCAAACACAAACGCAAGTACAAAAACCAGCACCTAGTTTCCAGTCTGCAGAAGATAGATGCCCACTGATAGTAACTTTAGCAACCGTTGGCCAGGATGTTAGATGGTCACTTTCTCCTTTCTCAATAAGGCAACTGCAGCACAGAGTTTACTCAAGGATTTTTCATGAATTCACTCGAGCCTCACGGCTACTGCAAAGGGAATGTCTGCCAACCATGCTGCCTTGCCTCCACTCGAGAGGAAACTTCATTTGACATATTGCTGACCTCGGTGAGGAATCAGAGGGTTATTAGTGAAATTAATTGCATAAAATCTACCCTGTTAGTGAGAAGACTCTTGGGACTAACTGAAACTGGACCTTGGAACAAAGAGGGTAAAGTCCATCACATAGTTATGTGCCCATTGGCCACTTGGATTGAGGCCCTTAATCCATTCTGACACTTGTTCTATAGAATATCCATTGGAGTTCTCCAAGCAGTCCCTGGCCATAGGTTAGCTAGTCAGCATTTTAATTTCTGAAGCACACTAGGATTCTGAACTGGACTGTAGGGAATGGAATTTGTAGCTGGAATTCCACGTACTTTCCCGGGAGTCTTGGTATTTTATAATCTTTATTTTTTAATCCTTATTTAATCTTTATTTCTACACCCAGACACTGGGGGTCAGTATTTGTTCATAAATGCCGCTGGATTTGCCTGCAAACCTAGTTCTGACTATTTACAAGAGGTCATGGCCAAAGAGGCCTGAAATCAATTGTGGGATTTCTTTCCCTGATTATGTAACTGTAGAGCTCAGCCGATGTAAACATAAAATGTAAACAGAGACCTCATGGATCCCCATGGGATTGTAACCTGGGAAAGAGGCAGACATAAGTAAATATAAATTTAGATTTTCAATCTAAAATATAAACTAATACCAAGTCCTTGCTGGTTTCTGGAGTCTTGCCAGTGTCTGGCAACAGTGGTCCTACCAATGCACTCAGATGCTCAGCCAGCATCCTGGCTGTCACCGTGACTTTCCTTCTGATCAGTTACAGAGTCCTGTTGATTTTCTTTCCTTGTTCCTTTCAAATCCATCTCCTCTCCGTCCTTCCCGCTCAGGCCCTGGGTCACATCCTCAGCTTTGCTCTCTTTAAACATCTCAAACATTGATCTCCCTCCTTCTACTTTTACTGTTCTCCAGTCCTCTCCAAAAACTTGTCGGGTGACTTTTCAAAAGCTCTGCCACACAGAACTTGATGCAGACTTTCGGGGACACCAACACGTTTTTAAGGATCTGCCTTTGCCCTCATCATCTATCACCTGCTCCTTGCCTGCCTAGTATCTGCTCATCCCTCAGGACTCGTAGGCTCCCTTAGAGTCCCTGACTTACCTATGCTGGACCTCACTTGTCCCCTGTCCCCTCTCTTTGCTGGCAGGAGAATTGGATGAATCCCAAGTCCCCTGCCTCATGAAGCTGAGTGCCAGACAAGGTCATGCAGATTTACTCTCCAAAATTTCAGAAATGTATCCCCCTTGAGCCCTGGACTGTTCATTTTTATAGATTCTTTAAAATATTTCTCGTCTAGCAGATATTTGATCTTAATCTGTACCGTGCTCTCTGGCTATCTTCCCATCAGTCCACACAGATGTGGAAACCCTGCTGCTGGTAGACAGAGAGCCAAGTGAAGCCAAGTGGCCTGACAGCTCAGAGCATTTCTCCATGGGCAGCTACCATCATGGTATGCAAACAGGTTGATGACTTGTGTTCTTGCTTTTTATTCAAATTACAGAGTTAAATGTAGTGGTATAAATATTTTGAAAATAAGTAGAGAAGATTCCTTAATCCTATTATTGTCCCCTGTCCCCTCTCTTTTCATTTATTTCTTCCTATATGCATTTTTCACATAGATATATTCTTAATTTACATTCCATTGTGTATTTCATTTATTTCTTCCTATATGCATTTTTCACATAGATATATTCTTAATTTACATTCCACTGTGTGTTTTTTTTTAATCATAAATATTTCTCCATGGTTCATGGGCTTCAAACAATCTTAATATATGGGTAAATATTGTCCCATCATTTGGATAGAACTTAAATGTCCCAACAGGGAAAAAAAATTAGATGCTTTCAATATTCTGCTATAATAACTAATTCTATTTCTATAACTTCCTTACAGGCCCATCTTGAATGTGTGTGAGGTTCAGTACAAGAGCACAATGGTGGCCCACATGCTACTTGTCTAAATATTTTATTTTATTTTATTTAAGATTTTATTTATTTATTTGACAGAGAGAGACACAGCGAGAGAGGGAGCACAAGCAGGGGGAGTGGGAGAGGGAGAAGCAGGCTTCCCGCCGAGCAGGGAGCCCGATGCGGGGCTCGATCCCAGGACCCTGGGACCATGACCTGAGCCGAAGGCAGACGCTTAACGACTGAGCCACCCAGGCACCCCTTGTCTAAATATTTTAAACTACCAATCAAGCTAACAAACTTACATGAAAGGTTTTGTGTGTTTTATATAACCTGACAAATACACCTTCAAAACAAAAAGTATTTTAAAATATGTAGACATTTTCTATGACTGAAAGCCAGCAAACATCAAGAATGGTTATGGAAGTCTTCTCTGAAAAGATTTCATATATACTAAACCTTGAATGATATAGCGCATGTGTCAGTGTGTGCGCATGTGCATATGTGTGTGTGAATGTTAAGGCAGAAAAGGGGTATTTAAGAAGCAGGTAATAACTAAGGTCAGGGTAGCTTGGGCACAGTAATGAGCAGTGAAGCATCATGGGATGGGATTAGAGAAGTAGACAGAAGCTTCGTTGGGCTATGTGAGAGGGATGGAAGATGTGAGGAAGGTCTTCTCAGCAGAAGAGTGGTCCAGTGGTCCAAGCCTTTCTGGCCACAAAGAGCTTCAGCCATTTGAGCATAGTCTCCCCAAGGCAATGTTTTACTTTCCACTGTTGTGAAATATAATCCCTATGAGAATCATAAATCCTATCATCTTTAAATAGAGATGAAGCCTGCCAAATATATGAATCATTGAGAGAACTGAAAGGAGAAATGGACAGCAATACAATAATAGTAGGAGACTTTAATACCTCCCCTTCAGTTAGGCTAGAACTACTAGACAGAAGATCAACAGGGAAACAGAGGACTTGAACAACACGATGGAACCAATTGGACCTAAGAGACACATATAAAACACTGCACCCCAAAACAGCAGAATACACATTCTTCTCAAATGCACATAGAACATTCACCAAGATAGATCACATGCTGTCACAAAGTAAGTCTTAACAAAGTTAAGAAGGTTGAACTCGTACAAAGTATCTTCTTTGACCACATGAAATGAAACTAGGATTCAATAGCAGAAAGAAAACAGAAAAATCACCTAAAATATGGAAATACATAATTCACTTTTGAAACAATGAGTCAAAGAAGAAATCACAAGGGAATTTAGAAGAAATCTGGAGGTAAAATGAAAATACAACATACCAAAATATATGGAACAGTAAAAGCAGTACTAAGAAGAAAGTTTATAGTGACAAATGCTTACATTAAGAAGAAGAAAGATCTCAAATCAACAATCTAATTTTGCATCTCAAGGAACTACAAAAGGAAGAGCAAACTAAACCAAAGGTTAGGAGAAAGAAGGACATAATAAAGATTAGAGAACAGATAAATGGAAGAGACTAGAAGCAATAGAAAAATTAACAAGACCAAGAATTGGTTTTTTGAAAATATCAACAAAATTGGCATATCCTTAGCTAGACAAAAAAAGAGATTAAAATTAGAAATGAAAGAAGGGACATTACAACTGATGTCACAGGAGTAAAAAGGATTATAACAGACTACCATGAACAATTACATGTCAACAAGCTGGATAACCTAGAAGAAATGGGTACATTCCTGGAAACATCAACCTACCAACACTGACTCATAAGAAATAAAAAAAAAAAATCAGAATAGACTTATAACTAATAAAGAGATTAAAGCAGTAATCAAAAGCCTCCCAACAAAGGAAAGTCCAGGACCAGAGGCTTCACTGGAAAATTCTACCAAATATTTAAAGAAGAATTAATACCAATCCTTCTAAAACTTTTCCGAAGAATTGAAGATGAGGGAACATTTTCAAACTCATTCTATGAGGCCAGAATTACTCTGATGCCAAAAAAGAAATAAAAGCCACCCAAATTGGAAAGAAAAAAGTAAAATTATATCTGTTTCACAGATGACATAATTTTATATGAGAAAACCCTAGGGATTACACAAAAAAACTGTCAAAATTAAATTATTTTAACAAAGTTTCAGGCTAGAAAATCACAAAAATCAACTATGTTTCTATACACTAACAATGACCAATCTAGAAAGAAAATTAAGACAACAAACTCATTTACTATAAAATCAAAAAGAATAAAATAATTAGGAATAAACTTAAGATGAAAATCTTGTACACTGAATGCTCCAGAACATTGCTAAAAGAAAGAAGATACAAATATATGGAAAGACATTCTGTACTCATGGATTGGAAGACTTAACGTTGTTAAAATGTCCCTACTAGCCAAAGTTATCTACAGATTCAGCACAATCCCTATCAAAATCCCAATGGCATTCTTTGCGGGGATAGAACTAAATATCCTAAAAAGGAATCTCAAGAGACCTGCAATACCCAAAGCAATCTTGAGGCCTCACACTGCCTGATCTCAGAACATACTACAAAGCAACAAGACTGTATAGGACTGCCATAAAAACAGGTATATAAACCAATAGAACAGAATAGAGATCCCAGAAATAAAGCTTTGCATGATATGGTCAAATGATTTTTGATAAACATGCCAAAACTACACAATGGGGAAAGGACAGTCTCTTCAAATGGTATGGGGAAAACTGGATATCCATATGCAAAAGAACTAAGTTGGACCTTACCTTACACCACACATAAAAATCAGCTCAAAATGGTTTAAAAACTTATCCACAGACCTAAAAATATGAAACTCCTAGAGAAAATTTAGGGAGAAAGATTCAGGACATTGGGTTTGGCAATGATTTCTTTGGTCTGACATCAAAAGCACAGGCAATGAAAGCAAGAATAGGCAAATGGAACTATATCAAATGTAAACCTTTGTGCATCAAGGGAAACATTGAACAGAGTGAAAAGACAACCTACAGAATGGGAGAAAATATTTGCAAATCATATATATAAGAGGTTATATCCAAAATATGTAAGGAATTTCTACAACTCAACAACAAAAAACAAATAACCCAATTTAAAAATGGGCAAGGGACTTGAATAGACAATTCTCCAAAGAGAATATACAAATGGACAACACACATATGAAAAGATGTTCAACATCACTTATTATAAGAGAAATGCAAATCAAGGGGCACCTGGGCGGTTCAGTTGGTTAAGCGTCTGACTCTTGATTTTGGTTCAGGTCATGATCTCAGGGTTGTGAAATTGAGCCCCACATCAGGCTCCGTGCTGGGGCATGGAGCCTGCTTGTGATTCTCTCTCTGCCTCTGCCCCTCCAACCCCTCTCTGCTCCTCTCTTAAAAAAAAGAAAAAACGAAAAATGCAAATCGAAACTACATTGAGATATCACTTCACATCCATTAGAATAGCCACTATCAAAAGAACAGAAAATAAGTGTTGACAAGGATGCAAAGAACTCTGGCACTGTTGGTGGGGATGTAAAATGGTGCTGCCATTATGAAAACCAGTATAGAAGTTCCTCAAAAAATTAAAAATAGCATTACCATAAGATCCAGAAATCCCACTTCTAGGTATATATCCAAAAGAATTCAAACCAGGATATTGAAGAGATCTTTATACACCTGTCAATTACAACGTTATTCACAACAGCCAAGAGAGGGAAGCAACCCAAAAGTCCACTGACAAATGAATGGATAAAGCAAACGTGATATATACATACAGTGGGATATTATGTACACTTAAAAAAGAAGGAAATTCTCTCACCTGCTACAACATGGATGAACCTTGAGGACCTTCTGCTAAGTGAAATAAGCCAGTCGGAAAAGGGGAAATACTGTATGATTCCATTCATATGAAGTATCTAAAGTAGCCAAAATCATACAAGCAGAAATTAGGTGATTGCCAAGGGCTAGGAGGAGAGGGGACTAGTAGTTAATGGTTATAGAGTTTCAGTTTTGCACGTTGAAAAAGTTCCAGGGATCCTGCTGCACAACAGTGTGAACATACTTAAACTGTCCACTTAAAAATGCTTACATTGGTAAATTTAATGTCATGTGTTTTTATGACAATATAGAAAAGAGATTAAGAGAAAGATGTCTATACTTTTTTTAAAGATTTATTTATTTTAGAAAGAGAGAGTGTGTGTGTGTGGAAGTGGGGAGAGGAGCAGAGGGAGAGGGAGAGAATCTCAAGCAGACTCCCCACTGAGCGTGGAGCCCAATGCGGGTATGGATGCCACAACCCTGAGATCACAACCTGAGCTGAGATCAAGAGTCAGACGCTCAACTCTCTGAGCCACCCAGGCGCCCCAAGACTTCCACACTTCTAAATGCACCACTGCTGGAAATGATGTCATGACAAGCATCAAAATGAAACGAAAACGACGAAGACTATTTTTATGACTGTCAAAGTCATGCAAAAGTACTATACTTAAAATCTTGATTTTAACTTTTATCATACAGGTGTCATGAATTACTCCCAAAGATGATTCTCTGATGCAAAGTAAGCCTGTCTTAGATCTCATTAAATCCTCACAGCAATACTACAAGGATGCATTCTCACCTGACAGAGGAGCCTCAGAGAAGTTGAGTAACTGGCCCAAAGTCACAAAGCTAATATAGGGCTGCCTCAGGATTCAGATCCAGGGCTCTCTAACTCCACAGCCCATGCCCTTGGCCACTACACCATACTGCTTTTAGTTTGAAAAAAATTTTTAAATTGAGATGTCCGTTTAAAATTGGCCAAAGATCATCCAATGAAGCTACAGTGAGCAAATACCATTTTCATTCTCTTACAAACTAATATGGTGCCACATAAGTCCAACAGAACACTGAGTGGAGCTAGAGAGCTTAGATTTTTCACACAAAATTTAAGTGTTTGCTTTTCTCCGTGAGACAAATAGAGTTCGCTTTCCTTCTTTTCTCAAACCATCTGCTTTGATATTTGGGGAGTCCTGAGCTTGTGTGTTAAAGCCTAGCTGGATTATATGAATACATACATAGGAATAGGTGAGCTGAACATTTTACTTGCCAAAAAGTAAAACAAACATTGTGCCTTCTTCAGTATGGGGTATTTAAAGCCACAGCTCTCCAGCCTTGGAAAACTATCAGTGCCAGGATCCTCAGTCAGACACAGTAGAAACCACTCTCGCTAGTCTAAACAAAACAGGAATTTGTTAAAGGATATCAAGTGCCTCACAGACTTCTTGGGAAGGCCAGAGAATTGAGCTTGGAAGGCCACTCTGCTGAGAATAACACCCAGAGCACGGAGTGGGGATGACTCCAGCAAGGACTCCAATGCCCCCGCCAGTGGGCACAGGCACTGTAGCTCCTAGCGATGACTGGGCACTGTGCTAGAACATCTGCTGCTGCTATCCCAATTGGCAGAGGTCTAGTAGATTGCAAAAACGGCCATAAATTCTTCTTTTCTCCTGTATCCATCCATCCATGCTCCTTCACCAGGAAACTTTGAATGACCTCCCACCTGGTTCTGGGCTCAGCCAATTGGATGTCAGGAAAGTGATGCTAGCAGAGACTTGAGAAGCCTGCGCACTATGGAGCTTGTCTTCTTTTGGAACCCTGATGCTGCCACGTAGAGAAACCCAAGCTGACCTGCGGGATGTTGAGATATACATGGCACAGTCACTCCTGCTACCCAAACATACAGCTTGTCAACCACCAGACATGGAATTTGAGGCCAACCTAGATCTCCCATCTATTAGACGACTTGCCAGTTCACCATGGACACATGAGTGAGCCCAGCAATGATCAACGAAGCTGGCACAAACCACACAGTCTGGCCAACCCATAAAATCACAAGCTAAATAAATGGTGGTTATTATAAGTCGCTATGTTTGGGGTATCAGTAGCAAAAGGTACCTGATATTAGTTTACTAAATTCTTTCACATAGCTTATCTCACTCTCCTCTACTCACAACTGTCTAAGGCAGGAGAAGCAGATATATTATCCACATGTTCCAAGGGGAGGAAATTGAGCCCCACAGAAGCTTAATGACTTGCCAAATGTCAAACTGCTAATAAATAAAAAAGGTGGATTTAGAATGCAGGTTACCTTGACCCCCTAGTCAAAATATACCCATCAACCATATTGTTTTGTTTGAGGCAAAGCAATAGTGTAATATGGCTTCAGCTTAGCCAATGGTTCTGCTAATATAGTCCTATCTCCTCTGATTACCATCTAAACTCTTAAAACTCAAGAGGGGATCCCTCTGTCAAAATCTGTTCCAACATTTAGAGGCAACTATCAAGTAGCCAGACTGGGCTAGAGTTTCAGGTGATCATAGGGAATAAGCAGGCAAATATCTCCTATGAAGAGCATACTTTGGAAGAAGTCAACATTTCTTCATCTCTCTGGATCTCTGCTCTGGTCTCCCACTTGCTGATAAACTCTTACAGATGCTCGCATAGGTAGGAGGTGTTATAGGCAAATATCTTAGTCAGGACTAATATGAAGGCAAGCTCTTAGTTCTATTAAGGAGCTTAATTCAAGTTTGTCGTTAGCTATGGTTCTAGGAGGAACGTGCAGGGTGTTATGAAGTGGGAATGATAAAATACTGTTGGTGTTCATTAGCAGGGTTCACAAAAGCTTTCATGGGGAATGTAGCATTGGAGCTGGGTTTACAGCAGAAGGATGGGAGGACAGGGAGTTGAACAAGTCTGGCAGGAGGCTGGCTAGAAGGCGTCTGAGAAAATGGGAAGACCTAAATAGACAGGTAGGTTTTAAGCAGGAATGACCAGAAATAACCTTAACTGAAAAAGAGAAGTGGTTCATAAATGCACCAATTCTAGGATTTGCTGGTGATAAGAAATCAATGAAACAGGTACTACTAGCTTATAGTCTAAAGAAGAAGGAAAGGGACTGGTGTGGGGAAACATAATGAGTTTCATTTTGAATATGTTGGGCTTAAAGTATCAGTAGATTATCTTTATGGGCATGCCTGTGACCAGTAAAAAACATAGCCCTGGACCACAAAAGAGAAGCCAATGGGTTCAGCTGTGATTCC
This sequence comes from Zalophus californianus, assembly GCF_009762305.2. Lineage (NCBI taxonomy): Eukaryota > Metazoa > Chordata > Mammalia > Carnivora > Otariidae > Zalophus > Zalophus californianus. Next base: position 88,033,952 of record NC_045606.1, read on the forward strand.
TACCTTGTAGAGTTTTGTGAGAATGAAATAGGAAAATATACCTACATGTCTAGTGGAGTGCTTTGCCACAGAAGAAAGTTTAAATTACCATTCAGTTCCTAAAATAAACAGTTTCCTTACCCCACTTTTTCCTTCTCCCTTGGCAGTAGGGAATCCTGACTTTGAATGTTTCCTAAGATCCACCAAGACTACCTGAAAGACCTTTGCCAAGTGCCCATCATCAAGAATGGTTTGGGAACCCCATTCTAGAGAAAACAGTATGGTGGTTTCTGAAAAATTAAAAATAGGATCACAAATATGATTCTGCAATTCTACTTCTGAGCATATGGCCAAGATAATTGAAAGTAGGGTCCTGAAAAGATATTTGTACACCCATGTTCTTAGCAGCATTATTCAAAATAGCTAAAACAAGGAAACCACCCAAATGTCCATTGACAGATGAATGGATAAACAAAATGTGGTATGTACATACAACGCAGTATTATTCATCCTTAAGAAAGAAGGAAATTCTGACATAGGCTACAACACAGATAAACTTTGAAGATATTATGCCAAGTGAAATAAGCTAGTCACAAAAAGACAAATACTATATGATCCCACTTGTATGAGAATTTAGAGTAGTCAAACTGTAGAGACAGAAAATAGAATAGTGTTCGCCAGGAGCTGGGGGAAATGGGGAGTTAATGTTTAATGGGCAGAGTTTCAGTTTTGCAAGATGCAAAGTTTTGGAGGTGGATGTTGGGGATGGTGGCATAGCACTATGAATGGATTTAATTCTACTGAACTGTACACTTTAAAATGGTTAAGATAGGGGCACCTGGCTCAGTCGTTGAACGTCTGCCTTCAGCTCAGATCATGGTCCCAGGGTCCTGGGATCGAGTCCCACATCGGGCTCCCTGCTCCGCGGGAAGCCTGCTTCTCCCTCTCCTACTCCCCCTGCTTGTGTTCCCTCTCTCTCTGTGTCTCTCTCTGTCAAATAAATAAATAAAATCTTAAAAAAAAAAAGGTTAAGATAGTAAATTTCTGTTCTGTGTATTTTACCACATAATTAAAAAAAAAATCACATGACCTGGAGAGCTTGGTAAAATACAGATTCCTGGGCCTCATCCACCAGGGTGCAGGCTCAATAGCTCTGAAGTGGGGCCTACGATTTGAAATTTCTTTTTCTTTTTTTTTTTAAGAAATACATATTTTATTTATTTATAAAGATTTATTTATTTATTTTTATATTTGTTTTTTTAATTATGTTATGTTAGTTTCTAACAAGCTTTCAGGTGATGCTGATGCTGCCCCTGCCTGGGCCATACTTTGAATAGCACTGCCCTAGGGGAAAACAGATTAACAGTAGGGAAGGAATTTGAGTCACGACAGGATCTTCTGTACCAGGGAAGACAGAAATCAACTCTCTTAAGCCAGTGTCAGTGCAATGTATGCCTTCGTCATCCAGCTTAGCTTCCATCCTGATTCAACTGGTACTCGGTAATTGCTTGTTGGGGACGCCTGGGTGGCTCAGGGGGTTAAACATCTGCTTTGGGCACAGGTAGTGATCTCAGGGTCCTGGGATCAAGTCCCAGGTCGGGCTCCCTGCTCTCCCTGCCCCTCAGCAGTGAGAAACCCCGACTGCTCCCCTACTCCAGGCCATGGGCTCTGAGAGCAGACACTGCACACACCAGTCCACCGTGCAGGTCAGACCGCCCCCTTCCCCTACGCCTCCAGCTACCACCCCTTCCCAGAGTTAAAAGGCGACTTATCTCTCAGGGCACGATGGGGGCACAGGCTTGCTGAGGGAGCTCAATTCCAAGTTCATGAGCTGAAGAGACTCAGGGGCAACGTCAGACCGGGGAGGCGCTGCCGTGGTGGGAAAGAATGCTGGTGGTGACCACTTCCTTCTCTTTATTCTGCAGAGCAGTTAAATGCTGGCCTTGCCCGAATATCATGCTGAGACTTGGACCTCAGTAAGTCCAAAACACACACCCTTTTCAGAAATGTGTATTGTCATCATTTATTGACCAAAGGACTCCAACCACAGAGAGGCACACATTTTCCATTGGGATTTATTCTGCTGCTCCCTTTTGGTGGGTATACTCTTTCCGCCTTGCTTTTGAAACCCCAATTCATTATATGAAGTATAGGTTTTCCAAACTGATTTTAAAGTAGCTTGTTATTAAATATACATATCTCTCGTCCCTCTGTCTTTCTCACTCCACTTTATGGATTTGAGAACTGAGACGTAGAACAGCCAATGGCTTAGAAAAGCTAAATTCGCTTTTTATTTGGACCATGGACCATCATCTGGACTTTGAAGTCTAAAGATCTAGGATTACCGGCCCTCTCCCCAACCCTCAGTATGGCCAGACCCTGATGCAAAAAGCCAGGAACCTCATTCTCCAAGTACAAGCAACCTAAGACTTCCAGTTTCTGGTTGCAGTTGAAGGCTAGTAAATTTGGAGAACAGAATGGAACTATTTCTTGCACAGGCAAACAATTTGTAATCATTAAAAAGTATGAAGCTAATGAAAAGCAATTAGCTCAATGGCAAGCCTTGCCATAAATTTTATTCCCAAAGTGAACACATGATAGAGGCACGATTCTTGATTTCAGATAAAGTAGAAAATGTGGAGTTATTATTAAATACAAAGTAAAACGACATGAAAAAAAAAATGCCAGAAGATAGAAGGAATGCAAGCAGGAGCCCTGGGGCGGATGGAAGGAAGGGCTAGCAAAGGCAGGCGGATGTGTAGGGAGGGCGAGGGGTGAGGGGCACCCTGGAGCCGTGCCAAGTTGATTCAGTCTCCAGGCTGGCAATGCTGAGTGGGGCCAGGGACAGAGCCAGCTCCCCTCCCCACCCCCCAGGAGTCCTGAGTTTGGATCTCTGCAGCTCTGGCTGAGCCACTCGCCCTCCCCACCCTGCTGCCCCTTCCACAGGGAGTCACATGGTGCCCTCCCCTTATGGAGCAAGAAATAAAGAATGACTCCTCATTTCCTGGAACACTTGAGACCACAGGGGAGTTGGCAGAGGCAGGGGAAAGTGAAGATTTTTGGTGGAATGGGGGCAGGGAGAGAGGGCACTGAAACCACCTCTGTATCTCTCCCTACCAGATGGAATTCTGGCCAAATGCGTGCGACGGCTTTGGAGATAGCCTGTGGTTGAAAAATCAGCCCGGGGTGCTTTACGTTCTACTCAGAGAACCAGACTGCCAGGGAGGGATTTCTTCCTTTGAAAGATCAGAATATAATTTGCCCTGAGGCCACCTTAATTGTACCTTGAATGAATACCTAATATGATCACAAAAATCTTCCCAGCCGCTAAAAAAAAAAGGGTCTTCCCCTTTTTCCATCCCAGATGCCTGAAATTCCTTTAATACAGGACAAAAAAGATCTTTATGAAATCATTAAACATAACATTTTAAAAGCAAATACCACAAAGGAACAGAGCATACCGAAGACACTCATCTGCAAGGAAAAGGTAGTCAGGAAATTGAACGACAGGTGGAGATTACTGGCAGCAGATTTTTCCCCGTTTTGATAGAAGAAAGGGGCGCTAAAGGAGAGGAGGGATTTATGTTGAAGAAAGACCCAGAAAACAAAGAAAGCTACCGACTAGCTGATTGTACTGAGGGTTGGCCTTGTTTATCTTCAGTCGGTGTGGAGGAGAGAAAGCAGTACCCTTTCCAGCCGGGTGTGAGGATACTTGTCCCATGGGTTGTTGACAATAGATAATCTTTTGTATGCTTTATGGAGATTTGGGCACTTTCTTTCTTAATGCTTTCTCAAAAGCATTATTTGAGCGTTCCGTAGCATCATTATTTGAGATATATATGTACATGAGACAGTTGGTGGCACAGCACAGTGAGATGCAAAGGGTCTGGCACTGGAAGCCCAAGATTTGTGTTCTACCCCAGGCCCTTGCCATGAGCTAACTGAATGACCTGGGACCAGCCACTTCCTCCCTGATGCTTCATTTTCTCAGTGAGTGCCCCAGATCAGGGTTTCCTTCTTTCCAAACTGGGATGCTTTCTTTGAAAGCAGAGCTGCCCCAGTGGAAGTAGAGGAGGGGTCCCAGAACCCTGCCCACCCAGCTCCTCGTTTCCTCACCCACCTGTGAGGCTCCTCGTCAGAACCCTGGAGAGTGTGAACTACACTGCCTGAGGTGGCGGCTAACGTCTGCGGGGGTTTATCAGAGAATAGCTTCTGCTGGGGGAGTGTTACAGACAGGCTTGGAGAATCGGGCAATCCTGTTCTAGAATAAGGCACGTGTTCTAGGAGCCTTTTTCTGCTCACGGGTTGTGCATGGGAGTCAGAGGAAGCTGCTGTTAGTGGGCCTTGGGATGCCCCCCAAAAAGTAGATAACCTTAGCTGCATGGGCTGTCAGAATATAGAGAGGGTCTGGGAATTTTTTTTTATTAATAATCCTTTTGTTCAGAATAGCTCTACGCATTAACGGTTCTGTAATCTGCCTTCCAGTTCAACTCTTCCTTGCTAGCCCAGGTTGCCTCTCGTCCTTTTTCATCTCAGCCATCCTGCTGGAGCCCAGTGATAAATGTCCCACTGTGTGTCGTGGAGGACTTAACACGGTTCGAACGACATACTTCCTGTCTTACCTGACAAAGTTATCATCCATCCACACAGCCCACTCCCACCAGACACAGAGGAGAGAGGAGGGCTGTGCCCTTGTCCTGAAAATTACTAAGCCCTGGAGGAAATAAGAAGTGACATAAAAACTGAGAAGTGATGGAACTGGTTCTTTACGTCTCCCTGCAAATCAAAGGCATAACCAAAGCCACATCACATATAGGAGAGAAGCCCGGCAGATCCTTGGACATTGGAGTGGGGTGAGAGAAAATTGTATTTGAGAGAAACTACTCTGGCAAAGAGATGGTAAGGGGATCAGGGCAGGGAAAATTCACAACAGGGAGTCCAATGGCAGCCGGAATCCAGACCCTGGGTGTGGTGCGGGTCTGTGCTGGGAACGACAACCCTCCTCTTTCTGAGAGCAGTGCCAGGTAGTGCGGAGAACTTAGTCTGGGATGTGAGACGGGGTCCCAGGGGCAGGGCTGCCAACAGTCCTGCCCTCAACTTGTCAATGAGAGGCTTTTCAAACAAGGAGGGGTGTCCCCATAGTCTATGAGGACCTCCCTGCACTGTACAGTCTATGGCTCTCGCCTTCGTCAGCCTTTGTGACCCAGAAGGTCGCTAGGCATGTTTCCCTGCATGCTCTGCATGTATCTTAGCTTGTCCCCAGATCCTTCGAGAATCTTCCGTGTTGGTGGCTGGAAGTCTAGCCTAGAAAAATTATGTAATAGTAACTAGCATTTGTGTGGAACTTGTTCCAGGCAAGCCTTGCTCAGTTGCTTTGTATATTAGCACATGAAGTGCATACTATTATCATTCTGATTTTATAGGTAAGGAAACAGAGGAACAGAGCAGTTGAGTTGCTCAAGCTCACACAGCTGTCTGTGGTAGAGCTGGGCTTTAGACCTAGGCAGTTGGGCTCTGGAGCCCGTGTGTTAACCACCTGCACTACCTCTTCGTTATAAAACATACAATAATCGCAGTGATACAGTAACATAGGTGTGAACTTCTTGACCATGCTGAACAAGGAGAGTTTTGAGCCCTTAGGAGAGAGCCAATGCAACCAGGAGGGGCGCAGAGAGGGGGCTCAGGACATCTCAGAAGGTGCTAAGGGGCTTTGGAGGATGTCACAGCTACTGTGTACATACCCTGCTGCCACTGTATCTGCTTCTCTCTGAAAATTAACAGCAACAAAGAAACACGATCATTTGCCACTTGAAAAAGGAGCTAGCAGCTACAGGAATCTGGAAATAATATCCCCTTAACTCAAAGGACTGATGCAGTGGTTTAGAAGGGGTTGACTTTAAAGCTGGTATGTGAGTTTACTGGGGCCATTGGCAGGGATGCTAACAATTTATGGAACGCATTTTTGGAAAGGATTAGGGGGAAAAAAACCTGTCGTGTCTTACGAACCCAGAGTTCGGCAGACAGCTCCGAGGGCTGAGCATGAAGTAGCAAGCTTTCGGTATGCAGGGTTTTTAAGGGAATAGGTTTGCCTTGTTTCTTCTCCTTCTTTGCTTTTTCAGATCTTACCCAAAGGATCAGATTCGGGCCATACCGGATGTGCCCCAATCATTCCCAGCTGACGCCCAGGCCGGCCCAGGAGGCCTGGCCTTGAGGGGCAGCTCCCTGCGAGGGACCCAAACAGAACCACGTCACTTGTTTCTGTTGGGGCTGACAGGCTCGCTGGTTTTCTTCTGTCAGCTGAGTTTTCCAGACGGGCTGCTATTTACATTCTGGAAATGGAGTCACCTGGGGGAAAAGAAGCCCTTCATTCCTGTTCTGTTTCCCTCCCAACTTCTCCCTCCCCACCATATGATGACAGGTTTCCGGCAAAGCAGGGGTTATTTCCAAAGATGGGTAAACCAAGGCACAGAGCAGTCAACAGATGTGTCCCGGCTCGGCTTAATTCTTATGTAACAAAGAAAGGGACGTCTCTATGCCCAGAACAGAACCTTTGGAAGTGACGAGAGTGTTAGTTAAATCAAAAGCAAGACACCAGACTTTGTAAAGAATCCCTCTGTTGCTCTTTCTGGGAATTCTGCTTGGAGCCCACCTGCCCGGCCCCAGATTTTCACTGCTCCCCAAGACACAGTATTTAGTATTTAGTTCTGTATTCACCTCTGCATGGATCAGGCATGATCCGACAAAATACACCTGGCAGAAAGGGTTTCAAGCTGCTTCTGAAGGGCAGCAGGGTTTGCGCCAAGGATGGAAGTCGGACAAGCTAGTGTTCACAGGGAGGCAGTGCCTAAACTGACATGAGGCAAGGAGATGTGACCGGCAGCCCAAGGCCCTGGGCCAGGCCTTCACAGGACCTCTGCCTCTGCTGGCTTGATCTATCACAGAGAGCGGTTCGACCCCAGCCTTCTAGGTTGTTGTTTAAAAGGACTATTTTTTAAGGGTAGTTTTAGGCTCATAACAAAACTGAGAGGAAGGTACAGAGATTTCCCTTATAAACCCTATCCCCATACATGCCCCCCATTATTTACACCATTCACCAGAGAGATGTATTTGTTACCAAGGATGGACCTACACTGACACTTCATTATCACCCAAAGTCTTAGGCTTCACTCTTGGTATCATACGTTCTATAGGTTTGGACTACATATAATGACATATATCCATCAGTATAATACCACACGGAGTATTTTCACCGCCCTAAAAATCTTCTATGCTCTGCCTAATCATCCCTCCTTCCCTACCCATCCCCCAACCCCTGGCAATCACAGATTCATTTACTACCTTCATAGTTTTGCTTTTCCCAGAATGGTATATGGTTGGAATCATGGATTGTGTAGCCTTTTCAAGTTGGCTTCTTTCACTTAGTAATATGCATTTAAGGTTCCACCATGTCTTTTCACGGCTTCATGGCTCATTTCTTTTTTAGTGCTGAATAATAGTCCACAGTCTGGGTGTACCGCAGTTTATTTTCCCATTCACCTACTGAAGGACATCATGGTTGCTTCCGAGTCTTGGCAGTTGTGAATAAAGCTGCTGTAAGCATCTGTGTGCAGGTTTTTGTGTGGACATGTTTTCAACTCCTTTGGGTAAATACCAAGAAGAGTGATTGCTGGAGCATGTGGTGAGAGTATATTTAGTTTTATAAGGAACTGCCAAGCTGTCTTCCAAAGTGGCTGTACCATTTTGCATTCCCACCAGTGATGAATGAGAGTTCCTGATGCTCCACATGCTCACCAGCATCTGGTGTTGTCAGTGTTCTGGGTTTTGGTCAATCTAATAGGTGGATAGCAGTATCTCATTTGCATTTCCCTGATGACATATGATGTGGAGCATCTTTCCATATGCTTATTTGCCATCCGTATATCTTCTTTGGTGAGGTGACTGGTCAGGTCTTTGGCCCATTTTTAAACTGGGTTGTGTGGTTTCTTATACTTGATTTTTAAAAAAGTTCTTTGTCTATTTTGGATAATAGTCCTTTATCAGCTGTGTCTTCTGTAAGTATTTTCTCTCCGTCTGTGGCTTGTCTCCTAATTCTCTTGACAGGGTCTTTCACGGAGCAGAAGTTTTTATTTATTTATTTATTTATTATTTTTTTAAAGATTTTATTTATTTATTTGAGAGAGAGAGAGAAACAGCATGAGAGGGGAAAGGGTCAGAGGGAGAAGCAGGCTCCCCGCTGAGCCGGGAGCCCGATGTGGGACTCGATCTCGGGACTCCGGGATCATGACCTGAGCCGAAGGCAGTCGCTTAACCAACTGAGCCACCCAGGCGCCCCAGAAGTTTTTAATTTTAGTGAAATCCAGCTTATCAATGATTTCTTTTGTGGGCTGTGACTTTGACGTTGTGTCTAGAAAGGCATCACCATTCCCAAGGTCATCTAGGTTTTCTCCTGTTATCTTGTTGGAGTTTTATAGTCTTGCGTTTTTCCTTTAGTTCTATGATCCATTTCGAGTGTAAGGAATTTTTGTGAAGGATGTGAGGTCTGTGTCGAGAGTCATTTTTTTCATATGGGGATGTGTAGCTGTTCCAGAACAATTTGCTGAAGAAACTGTCTTTGCTCCATCCTATTGCCTTTACTCCTTTGTCAAAGATCAGTTGACTGTATTTATGGGGGTCTATTTCTGGGCTCTCTGTTCTGTTCCATTGATCTATTTATCTATTCTTTTGCCATTACCACACGTTGGTGTTGACTACCATAGCTTTATAGTAAGTCTCGACGTTAGATAGCATCAATCCTCCAGCTTTGTTCTTCTTCTCCAATATTGTGTTGGCTCTTCTGGGTCTTTTACCTCACCATATAAACTTTAAAATCAGTAATTGTCCTTGCCTTGTACCTGATCTTGGTGCAAAAGCTCCAAGTTTTTCACCATGATGTGTGATGTTAGCTGTAGGATTTTTGTAGATGGTATTTATCAAGTTGAGAAAACTCCCTTCTATTCCTAGTTTTTATCATGAATGGGGGTTGGGTTTTGTCAAATATATTTTCTACTGCCAAAGGTATTTCGGCAATTTTTTTCTGCATCTGTGGATGTGATCATATGATTTTTCTTTTTTAGTCCATCAATGTGATAAGCTATTTTTTGTATAAAATTTTAATACTATGAAAAATGTTATTTTTAAGAATAAAATATTTCTGGGGCATCTGGGTGGCTCAGTCAGTTAAGCATCTGCCTTCAGCTCAGGTCACAATCTCAGGATCCTGGGATCGAGATCCACATTGGGTTCCCTGCTCGGTGGCGAGTCTGCTTCTCCCTCTCCCTCTGCTTCTCCCCTCCACTCCTTCTCTCTCTCTCTCTCAAATAAATAAATAAAATTTTTAAAAAAGGATAAAATATTTCCATCATCTCAAATTCTTTGTTTTTGCTATTTAAATTGAGAGACTTTATAGAGAGATTTCTGTTTTTCATGCTACACAGAGCAATCTGCTCGATACTGGTCACATTTCCTTTACTAAAAATCAAATAAATCACATCAAAAAAACATTTATTGAGCATCACTTACGTGCAAAACACAGTGCCTGACATCAAATAGTAAATCCTTACAGTCGTATTTAAACTTCCTGCTTTGAAATCATTTTCGAGGTTTCAAAGGAGTTGCAAAATTAGTGCAGAGGGTTGCTGTGTACCCTTTATCCTGCTTTCCCCAATGATAACATCATACACAATTGTAATAGATTATTGAAACTGGAAACAACCCTCCAGTTTTATGGGTGAGAAAAAAATGGAAGCTTGGGAAGGCTGGGTGACTTGCCCAAAGGCACATGGTGAGTGACATAATTTGGTGTCCCCCAGCAGGTACACTCCACTGGGGCAGACAAAGGGCAGTTGGCCACCTTGAGGTTCTGTTTGAGTCCAGCCTCTGTGACTTAAGAGCTGGGTGACTTCAGACAAATTCCTTAAATTCTGTAAGCATCAGCATTCTTATCGGTACGACTGAAATAATAATAGTACCTAACTTAAGGGATTTTTCTAGGGACTGGACGAAGGGTCTGCAAAACGCTTGGGACAGTGCCGGACATATAATAAGAATCCATGTTCATTGAAGGCTTCTCTGTTCCTGGCACTGTTCTAGAGCTTTCCATGCTACATTATTTGATCCTTATAACAATGCTAGAATACTTCACCACCATTATCTTATAAATGAGGAAATGAGGCATAAGGAGGTCATCGATCTCGTGACAGACAGGGCTGGGACTCAAAATTAGACAGTCTGGGCTGAGGCTTCTTGCTTCCAGCCTCCCAGAGTTAAGACTTAAAGAGCAATTGCTATTCCAGCACACTGCTGCCCACCTGGACCCTCTGGCTGGCCGTGCTGGCTTCCATGAGCCATTCACTGGTGCCACCTGTGTATGAACTTGAGGCCAGGCACAGAAGCAATCCCAAGGCACTCATCATGGGGCCATCATAAGCCTAGTGGTTAACGAGCTGCTGGATTGACTTTACTAAGCTCTTGGGCTTCAAAGGAGCTCAGCAATCATCCAATCCAAGGATCCCTGCATTTCCATTAGCAGAGACTCCTTCATTACCTCCTTCCTTTTCTCCACCCCTTGGGTTCTCTTTGTCTCAAAAGACTTTGCCATCAAAATCTTATATTTGTCAATTGGCTGAGCTATTTTTCATTTTAAGAAATGAATCAAAGATATGTGTGATTACCAAACTGAGATACGGAGCAAAAAAGGGTAACCAATGTCATCACACCGGGCTAATAAAATTCTGTCCCAAAGAAAACAAAATTTGACATTTTAATGAGCCTCTGCAGGCTTCGCAGGTAGGCGCAGGACTTCAACGTGACTTTTAAAACTACTGAAAATAGTCGGAGGACTCCTAAGGGTTTAGGAATCCCAGGGACTTAATCCAGTCCCAAAAGATCCTAAAGATTTCAGAAAATCCCCTATAAAATGTAATTACACCTTGTTATGTGTGCTTTATGGTGGCCTCAATCCCTTTTTCGACACCTTAATCCCATTCTACCTTAAATTTTGATATTTACACGGGAATCTCTAAAATTTAAGGGTATCCAGTTGCATTAAAATATGTCTATGCACATATGGTACCCAGGTGCAAAGTAAATGTAGGAAGAATTGTTTTTAAAATAGTGGCACATCGTTTTTTTTTTTCCATTTCTGTCTACCGACTCACATATTATCCGCCATTTTCCCTTTCCTAGCCAACCGTCAGCCCCACTTGCCATATTCCTTTCTTTGCTATTAAGTTGTAGTCCCATAAATTCTTACTAAACGTGTACTATATTAGGGTTCTCCAGAGAAACAGAATCCATGGTGTGTGTATATATACAAAGAGACAGAAACAGAGAGAAACAGATTTGTTCGGAGAAGTACATTTACACGATGGGGGAGGGGATGGCAGACAAGTCCAAGATTTGCTGGACAGACTGGCAGCCTGGAGGCTCCAAGAGCTGATGTTAGCAGCTGGAGTCTGAAGGCATTCTGTAGGCAGAATTCCTTTCTCTTCCAGGGACTTCAGTCTTTTCTCTTAAGACCTTCAACTGATTGCATAAGGCCCACCCACAGATGGAAAAAACTAAAATAAAAACGAGCCAAACACAAAATCTTCCTTCCTCCCTTCTCCCAAGTGGCTCCTTCACCATGAACTTAAATTGCCTCTTTCGTAGTAACACCAGGTAGAAAGCAATAACATCAAAGGAATGGTCAACTACAACAATGAGTGTTTTCAGTCCTGGATAGGGAAATTGACATTTAAGTAAAAATAATGTATATGGGGGCGGGGGGCGCCTGGGTGGCTCAGTCAGTTAAGCTTCTGCCTTCGGCTCAGGTCATGATCTCAGGGTCCTGGGATCAAGCCTCATGTAGGGCTCCCTGCTCAGCAGGGAGTCTGCTTCTCCCTCTCCCTCTGCCTCCTCCCCCCCCGCTCGTGCTCTCTCTCTCTCTGTCAAATAAATAAATAAAATCTCTCAAAAAAAAATAACGTATAGGGGCTCCTGGGTGGCTCAGGTGTTAAGCATCTGCCTTTGGCTCAGGTCATGATCCCAGGTTCCTGGGATTGACTCCCACATCGGGCTCCCTGCTCAGCGGGGAGCCTGCTCCTCCCTCTCCCGCTCCCCCTGCTTGTATTCCCTCTCTCGCTGTCTCTCTTGCTGTCAAATAAATAAATAAAATCTTTAATAAAAAATAACGTATATATATAAAGGGGCGCCTGGGTGGCTCAGATGGTTGAGCGTCTGCCTTCGGCTCAGGTCATGATCCCGGAGTCGTGGGATCGAGTCCTGCATCGGGCTCCCTGCTCCTTGGGAGCCTGCTTCTCCCTCTGCTTCTCTCTCTCTCTCTCTGTCTGTCTGTCTCTCATGAATAAATAAATAAAATCTTTAAAAAAAATAACGTATATGGCAAATTGTGAAAAAAAATTTTCAGAAAATAATTTTTACTCTCTTGAAATATTAGAAAAGCAGAAGAATAAAGGTGCCCTATCCAAAAAGGTAAGCTTCTTAAATCAACAGTGAGAGAAAGGTACAGGATCAGGGAGAGCTGGGAGGACATGAGTGATCATCCAGCCCACAGATGAGAATCCTGGCTCAGGGCTATGTGTTTCCAAAGGTCACACACCTAACAGGTAAAAATTAAGAGAAAAGCTTATTCTCTCGACAAGTGCTTGTTCCTCTACATAATGTTGCCATTTAGATTTTTGGACACTGTTTATCCATTTCAGAAGCTTAATCACCAACATAATGGAATTTTCTGGAATCCATACAGCAAAAAATGAGCCAACTTCATTCAATTTTCCGTTCACTTGTTTCGGTGGAATGTACGGGCAGTTCACCCCAAGACATCATTGCAGAGAAGGGAACAAAAGAGATTTTGGGGCTCAACCTCTCAGGACAGGAGAGCACTGCAATCACCCTTATACAGCAGTCTGGCTGAATTATTGGGAGTTTTATGTGTGTTATGAGATTTGGGACATGAACAGAGATAAAGGAATAATTGCAAGGAATGGATGCTTTTTGGAGACAAGAGCTCTGAGGTGAGACACAACTGCATTGAACTCTGATCTGCTTCCCTTCTTGTAAGGCAAATACCTTCAGCTGGTTACTTTTGCGAGGAAAAACAAACAAACAAACGTGTTCTAGCTAAAAGAGGAACATAACCAGTTTGTTGAGCTCAATCACTCTTGCCCTAGACTGAATGTTGGCATCCCCACAAGGTTCATATGTTCAACCCTAACCTCCAATGGGATGGTGTTAGGAGGCGGGGCCTTTGGGAGGTGATGAGGTCATGAGGGTGGAGCCCTCATGAATGGGATTAGTGCCCTTATTAAAAGCAGCCCCAGAGAGTTTCTCACCCCTTCTGTCACCCAGCAAAAAGACAGCCATCGATGAACAGGAAGTGGGCTCTCCCCAGACCCTGAAGTTGCCGGCACCTTGATCTTGGACGTTCCAGCCTCCAGAACTGTGAGAAATACATTTCTGTTGTTTTCCAGCCACCTCGTCTCTGGCATTTTTTAAATTGCAGCCTGAACAGACGAAGACAACTCTTAGCGAAAGCATGTCGTAACCAGTCGACAAATACCGGCCACACAGGCGAGAGGGAAGCAGCTGGGTTATACAGAAAGCTTTTGCATATTTACAATGCCTTCTACGTCCAAACTCTGCCTCCTATTTCAGTTTGAGGACTCAAATTTTACCCGTTTTTCATGCAATGTTGAAGCAGAATTTTGCCCGGACATGAGCATAGTGAGAGCACAGAAGAAATAGGAAGTGTTCTTTCCTTTGGAGCAAATGAGTTGAAGGTTCTAGACAGACTCAGCCATTGACACGGATCTTCCTAACTCCTCCCTCCCCCACCTCATTACAGAATCAATATTAGCATTTCAAATGGCATGGGGGTAGTACAGTAGCTTGAGAAAACCTAAGGCACAACCTCTCTTTTTGGTTTTCCTTTTGAATAATTATGCTGAAATTCACCACGTTGGAGACAGTGTTGGGGTCTGGGCCACCGAATTAAGCCAAGCTCATTGGCCCATCCAGACATCAAAGCATTTAGCCCACATTCTGACTGCTGAATTAGACATCAGAGGCCCAAAGTTCTGAGACTGGCTTCCAACAACCCTGTGCCTCAGGCAGCACAGCTTCCAGAACATTCCAGGAGGATGGGTGTTTCACTTTCACGAGGACGAGTGTTATGTGATGAAACGTCTGACCAGCCACGTCTCCTATGTGGCAGTCCATGCACATCTCCTCTCACAGAGTCATCACCAAACATCATCGTGGAGCCTATCTGGCAGCTTTACCAAACCGGGTTGGGATGGAGGATGGGAAATACGGACATTGCAGAAGAGGTGGAATTGAGGAGCTGTTGGTGATGAAGGCGTGGTTTGTCACAGGTAGAGACAGGGGGGTACTTTCAAGAAGTTGAACACTCTTTGTTTTATTGAGGCAACCCGGAGGCGCCCCAGACAGCCCAAGCAAGAAGCAAAATGACTGACACTTTTGCCTGCAGCCAGATATCTGCGTGCGCCAGGAGGAGCAGCTTCACAAGAGTCAGGCAGATAGACTGTCTTCTCATCTCGTCCCGGTGAGACCACAGGGGCACAGGGCCACCTGGACCTGCTGCTGAATCCTGGAGCCCCCTAAACTCTAGGGTGGCTCCCTGGATAGGAGGAGAGAGGGAGGGGCTCGGCAGAGGGGCAGCAGGAGGAGAGAGGGAGGGGCTCGGCAGAGGAGCAGCTTTATCCTGTGCCCCGGGGGTCCCCAGCTGACTCTGGCCCTGTGCACAGCCACTCGGCAATATTTACTAATACCTGTCATTGAGAGAATACTCTCCAAAACCCGAGGAGAGTCGCCAGGGCTGCAAAGGGTCTCCCTATTCGTTAGGGTGAAAGTATGAATCAACACAAAACCAGTCCGTAGAAATGCAAGTGACAAAGACATTTGCCATCAACTTCGGGGGCACAGAGATCTACACAAACAGCCCTGCCCGTGCACTGGTGGGACACACATCTAATCTGAGCACAGGCTGCTTGCTGGCCTGCCCGCTGTCCCGCCCGCTCTGCCTGCCTCTCCCGGAGCGTTAGAGCTGTCAAGTGATATGAGCCAGCTAACCCAACACTTTGGGTTTGAATCCATCCCCTCGCCCGTGTAAGCACCCAATTCGGTGTTTCCAAAGTGTCCCCCAGCACGTGGGGTGGCCTTTCTGGCTGCCCACAGACTGACAGAAGAACACAATTATGAGAACAGCACGAGGACAGCCCTGCCCCCAGACTCTGCGTGCGTCTTCCCAACACAGTTCTGCCAGCCTGCCTGGGTTCAAGTCCCACCATGGCGGCTGCGGGCTCTATGACCTTGGGCAAGGCCCTGCCCCTCTTTGGTCCTTTAGTTTCCTTACCTGGAAAGTCAGGGCGTAGAAACGGGTTCTTTCGAAGGTGCCACTTAGCCCTGATAGGCTTGTGCTTCTCTTTATGTAAAAACTTAAGAAGAGGAGGGGATGGAGGGGGAGGTGGGCAGTGGTGGGAGAAAGATAGTTCAAGACTTTCCACTCAGCTGAAAATCAGCTTCTCTTCTTTCCCTTTGCCTTGCTTGTGGGGTGTCCCTGGCCGCCGAGGCAGAAGAACAGGGGACTCGGAGCTATTGTTACTGAGGAAGACTGTGTGCAGGGTCAGGACTTGGGTGGCAAGCTGAGGCAGGGGTTTGCTAAGGGTTTGAGGAAGGCTGGCTGTGTGGCCCCCGCCTGGGAAGAAAGGGCATCCGTGAAGCCGAGCACCTAGCATGTATCCGTGGAGGTGGACCGCGTGATCACCAGGCTTACCCCGGGCCCCAGGCTGGAAGCCATCCGCAGGGGCACTGGAACGGATGACCTGGAATTGCTGGGAATGGGGCCCGAACGGGGCTGTTCCAGAAGCTGCTGCCCCTTCAGCTCCCCCTCGCCTGCAGCCCCAGCAGAGTTCTAACCAGTCACGAAAGCGGTTTCTCTGAGGTCAAGGACTGAGAACAAACAGCAGATAAAAACATCAGTCTTCTTCGCAGCTGACTCACTCAAGGTCACCCCAGCGAGCGGTCAAACCACTGTATAAGGCAGGAACGGCTTGATTTGGGGGCATGTATAAATTAGGAAGTGTGTAGTACTGAATGGAGAAATGATAGGTAGTTTTATTTGCAGAGCCAACAGACAAATTTGGCATTCTGTGCGCTTGGACTTTCAAATATTTACAACCAACAACCTACCGGAGTAGTGTTTCTGCAGAGACCTTTTTGATAGAGTATTGCAGACTTCCAAGAGCCCTTTGCTGACTTTTGCTGCAAACCCATTTAGCAGCATTTTTGTAAATAATGGGTAAATTTTCCTGGGTCACCTCAGTAAAATACTGTCTGGTGATGCTTTGAATGCTGCCAGAGATCCAAGGCCCTGGGATATACCCCAAGTGCAGGGTTAACTACCAAGCAAAGAGGTCCCTTTGCTAATTAGCAGGTGGAGGTGCTGAACCTAATATAATTTAACACCAAGGACCCATAGAACCTCCTCCCTGATGCATTTCACTTGAAGCGGGCCCTGGACACCCATTTTGGAAATGAGTCTTACCACACTGCGGTGTATGATCAGTGCCATGGGGACCTGTTCAAGTAATTATGAAACTAATATCGTGCTTTTCGTTGTTGAGGAGTGCTTTGCCAAACATCAGATTTCTTATCTGCGAATCTGGGCTGCTAACGCCCACTCAGAGAGTTGTCATGAGTCCCGAATGTGATAACATGTGTGTGTTGAGCACCCACTATTTTTTCTCGAACATGGAAAACTCAGAAAAATGTGGGAGCTCTTATTTTTATTGTGTTTGGGGAGTGGAAACAAACTTAGTGGAAGTGTGCACATCACTTTCTATGACCCACCACAGAGACCAATCTGTGATCTTTGGGAATTCAAGTGTCACCAATTGTCTCCCTATCCAATATGGACTTGGCGAATCTTCAAACCAACCGACCAACAAAATTGGGGGTATTTGAGGATGAACGGGATAATGTATAAATAGCACAATACATGGTATCATTATTTAGTATTGTCATGCAAAGAGATGTCCATAGCCTATGACAATAATTTCACACAAAGCTTTCCGAAAATGTTTGGATGCACGGAAGTTAATTGGAATAAGTTTCTGTCTTCACAAAGTGGTCAGTTCTCATTTGCTGCATTAGTCCTGGAATGTTAGTCAAAAACCTAGTCACACCATTATAATTTGAGGGATTAATAAAATGGGCAAAAATTTGACAAAGATTTTTGCAATTCCTAGCTTTTTCTTGGCCATTTGCAAAGCACAGGAATGCTATTGAGACTGGAAGAGGAGGGAGGTAGAGATTTACATGGAAAGTACCATGACGGGCATCTGAAGTTCCTATTGGATTAGGCTCTGATTAAAGAATGGAAAATATTTTTGCAATGAAAATTCTTGTCATTAGGCCAAACACCTTTGTTGGATTAGGTTCCTCTTGGGAGAGCTGAAGCTCCCTCCTGGGCAAGGCACCTTATCTCTTTAGGGGCTGACGTCCCATCTGTAACTAATAATCTCAATATGGATCTGTCTGAGACCAGTATTTGTAGGATTTGACTTTTAAAAATAGATTTGTGTGGGATTAAATGGCCCAGAAAGAGTTAAATATCTAAATGTCTTCATAGTTGCCCGTTTTTTAATCAAA
The DNA here is from genome assembly GCF_009762305.2 of Zalophus californianus. Classification (NCBI taxonomy): domain Eukaryota; kingdom Metazoa; phylum Chordata; class Mammalia; order Carnivora; family Otariidae; genus Zalophus; species Zalophus californianus. The sequence goes on from NC_045606.1 coordinate 88,051,640, forward strand.
AAAGTACAATATTTTGTACATTTCTACAAAGTATGTCTATTTGTAGAAAATTGAGAAAATGTAAGAAAGCATAAAGAATAAAATAAAAATCACGTTATTCTACTTCATCGTAAGCTTTTTAGTCTTTCTTCTATTATCTACATGCATATATACACCTACACGTATATGTTATATTTGTGTAATGTGTGCAATACACACTTTTAAGGAGCTTATGTTTACAAACTGCTAGGAACTGGCTTTTTAATTTCATTTATCATGAACATTTGCCTGTGTCATTTAACATTCTCCTACTGAAGGATTATAAATGGTTGGAGCATAGCCCATGGCAGTGGGGTTGGGTATGGTCTGGCCACAGGGTTCAGGGAGCGCTTCTCTGTGCCTCTTGCTCTAGAGGAACCCGTGTTCTGGTGATGACATGCCATGGGGGCGTGATCTGGTTTCCTCTGCTGTACCCACCATCATGCTCCCTGTGCTTTCCCGTGGGGTTCAGCAGAATCGGCAGCACGCGCCTCTGATCCCTGAGGACCTTGACGATCTGGAGCTGCCCCTTGGAGGGTTGGAGGAGGGGGGATGCCTTTGGCTGTGGCCATCTCGCATATTAAGGGAGGCAGCCCAGCCAGGAGTTCAGGCCCCATGCTCCGGGGTCAGGCTGACTGGACTCGAATCCCTGCCCCACAATGCACCGGCTGTAGGGGTTTGGGTAAGGTGTCTAACTGCTCTGGGTAAGAGAAGAACATAATAATAGTGTCTACTTCATAGAGCTGTTGTGAGAACTAAGTAAGAATTTATGCAAAGCTTGGCACCCTGTGTGCCAAACGGTAAGAGTTCAGTAGATGTTAATTGCTTCCGTGTTCCACGAATGTGGGGAAGTCTGATGGGAGAACAAGGTGGGATAAAGTACAGAGAATAATCACAAGAAGAAAGAATCCAGGGAGGATTCTGGCGATGGTGGTAGGAAGGGCTATTTGATGGCGAATTTTATGTGTCAAATAGGTTAGGCCATGGTAACCAGATACCTGGTCAAGCGTCAGTCTAGATGTCACTGTGAAGGTATTTTTTTTAGATGTGATTAACACTGGAATCAGTAGACGGTGAGGGATGTGGGTGGGCCTGGTCCAATCAGTTGAAGGCCTTAAGAGGAAGAAGACTGACCTCCCCCAAGGAAGGGGGAATTCTGCCTCTAGACATGAGCTTCAATTAATTCTTTTCTGGATCTTCAGTCTGCCAGCTTGCCCTGCAGATTTTGGACTTACCAGCTCCTAATCACATGACCGACTTCCTAAAAATCTCTCTCAAAAGGAAAAAAAAAAATATATATATATATATATACACACACACACATGTATCTTACTGGTTTATTGATAATATACATGTACACACACATATATGTATGTATATGTGTGTGTGTGTATCCTATTGGTTCTCGGGGGAACCCTAACTAATACAGGCTATTACGTAAAGTACAAGAAACAAAGAAAAAGGTAAAATGGAAGTGAATGTTCAGGTAAGGTCAGTGAAGGCCAGAGAGAGGGAGTTATGAGCTATATTCAGAGCAGGAACCCTGTGCTATTTATCTTCGTAGCCTTTGTGCAGTCCCTGGTGTATTATCAAATTAAAAAGGAGAAGGAAAGGAGGGAGGTGGCAGGGAGAGAAGGAGGAAGGAAAGTAAGAAGAAGGGAGGGGAGAAAGAAGTATAGGCAGGAGAGGGAAACAGAGGGAAAAAGGGAAGCCCCAAGGAAGGCTCCAGGCAGGACTGTTCCAGTCATCTTTTTCCCTTTTTAATCCTTGACCCCATGCCTGAAGCATTCCTTTTCCACGGGCTTTAAAATCAAGCCACAAGCACAAATCCTTCCCATTTCTCCCCAGATCTTTTGCTACAGCAGACACCTCTTTCACCTCTACGGCTTGGAGGTCTAACCAGTAACATCTTCCTTTTAGAGTACTGAGCCTGGGGTCCGGATCCGGCTGGTATGGCCACCACGCTCTTCAGTGGTTCTACTTAACGCCTGCCTGGAACCTACACCCGGCAGTCAATTTCCACTCCAGTCCAGACTTACCTGCCCTAGGTCCCAGGCGTTCTCCCCTGGAAACCAACAACAGTAGACAATTTCCTCTTGGCTGACAATATGATCGGCTCCCTCCACATCCAATTCCCCCAGGACTGTGGAGATGCTTGTGGATGATAAACTATATGTGGGACAGAGAGCAGGGGATAGGGTATTTCTCTGACCGCATTTTGCGGAGCGAGAGTTTCGGGAGATATTTGCAGGTACCCTATGAAAGAATTTTTTTTTTTTTAATCGAATGACTGTGGGGAACATGACATATTTTATCCTCCCTTGGAAATTCCCAAGGAACATTAGCATAGTAAAGGCTTGATATCCTGCAGTAAAGAAACTCATTGAATTTAGTTTAATTTAATAATAATCCCAGGTGGAAATTTTTTTTCCCCCTACGGAATAATGGTCCCCAGAACACTGGTTTGGAAAACACACCCCCAAGCTAATGAAGTAGAAATGGAGAGATTTCAGATGACTCCAAATAGCGGAGAGAAGACATGTTCTAAACTGGCGAGGGCTGGTTTGGAGGAGGTTCCAGCCCCGTGACATGGAATAGCACAACCACGGGGATGGCTAGTCAGTGTCTCCCTTCATCTCTTGGCTGACTTTCCCTCCTCTGGAAGGATCTTGCCAGTCCTTTCGGGTCCCTCCTCTTCCAGTCTCTATCTACTTCTCACTCAGAGAAGATTCTGCAGACATCTCACTCCATCCTAGCTGCTCCTTTCCGCAGACCATTTCTTCTCTGCCCCTTCACATGCCGGTCCCAGCTGTGGTCTCATGTTTGCCTAGTGAGGGGAGGGGGCTTCATTTTTCTGATTGTTTGGCTCACTTCCATCCCTGCATTGTCATACGTTACCGATGGAGTAAGGCTATGCCTTGCTGCAAAGATTCTGTGAGTAAAGAACTCTAGCTCCATTTTCAAATATATATACTTCCACTATTTAAAAAAGAAACTAGGATAATAAACACATTCTCTAATTTGACATGCACCAGATTTTAACATCTTAGAGACCACCACTACAGTGACTTGCACTGCTGGGTGAGCTTGGTTTAGTTTAGACCTGGAAATAGCATTTCTTTTTTTTTTTTTTAAAGATTTTATGTATTAGAGAGAGTGAGAGAGAGAGAGCACATGAGAGGGGGGAGGGTCAGAGGGAGAAGCAGACTCCCTGCTGAGCAGGGAGCCCGATGCGGGACTCCATCCCGGGACTCCAGGATCATGACCTGAGCCGAAGGCAGTCGCTTAACCAACTGAGCCACCCAGGCGCCCAATAGCATTTCTCTTGAGGTCTCTCTGTGCATATTTGAATGTCTTATAGATGTGCCTTTGAATAGAGCTTGTAGCTCTGCCCAGATCTGTTCCTGAATTCAGGCCTGTGCATGTCCCCTAGGGTAAATTATTGCAAGTGTGTACCCTCCATTTACAAGGGGGTAATCATGCTCCATTAAATTCTGGGCAAAACTTGGGTGCATATGCGCATCACATGCTCTCCTCATGGGGTGGAAATCAATTGCTCAATAACAAGCGGACATGTAATGCATTGCATGAAGATAGTATCGTATTATGGTGGTTTTAGTGCATTAAGTTTTCTGTGCTTCTGACCTTCACATTAATAAGTGTAATACATGTGTATATGTGCATGAGAGATCATTTATGTTTATATTTATATTTATCGCCTCCCTTCATGGGATGAGATAATTGTACTTATAACAAGAAAAGAATCAAGATAATAAAGACAAAGCTGACCAGATGAAGCACCTGTCCAGAACACGAAGGCCGTGTGTGAAAAACTCTCTCATAAAGTCTTGCAGACAAGAAGAATGGTAATAATTATTTGTCACTGGGGTTCACCTTTTATGGTGCTAAAAGTTACTGGATGTACTTCATGCAGTAAAAATTTGCAAAATAGTTCTATGACTCCTGCCAAGTTACAATGGTATCTTGAAACAGAATATAGTGAGAATAAAAATAAGGCTATTGACATCTTACCTCTTACAGTCTTGAGATTACTGTTCCTAGAAAACTGAATATGAACTAAAATTAAATCTGACAATGAAAATTCATATGCAGCCTCATTCAAAGTAGATGTGCTCTATGAGAGAAAATGGAATGTTCCACCAGGGAAAGCACTGTTAAATGTTCTGTTATTAACAATGCAACTGGCTACTATAAAAATTCAGCCACAAAAAAAAAAAAGAACGAAAAGAAAAGAAAAAGAAAAAGAAAAAGGAAAAATTCAACCACTACCATTGTCTGACAAGAGCATAGTGTGGACTGCAAGAATTATCGCCCAATGTGCTTGATGAATTAATTCAGAGGCTGAGATTTTATTACATCTTTATAGATCTAGCGAATGAGAATCTGCTTTGCTTGCCTTTGTGTTAGAAGTTTATACAGACAAATATGAAAAAGATTTATTACTTTCTAAAACTTTTGACATGTGTGCAACAGAAGAAATTTTTAGGTGTTTAGATCAGTTTTTAACACACCATCAAATAAATTGGCAAAAATATAAGCTAGTTGTATGAACAGGATGAAAACAATGGCGGGGGAAGTCAGAAGGAATTGTTCATTTCAAAACCATTACCAGAGTTAATTTACATGTTCACTGTACATTGACTGGATGTGCACTAGCTATTGATAAGATGACAAATTCGTTTAAAACTACACTGCATATCAGGGCACCAGTGTGGCTCAGTCGGTTGAGCACTCGACTCTTCATGGTCTCAGGGTTGTGAGATCCGGCCCCACATCCGCCTCTGCGCTCAGCGCGGAGTCTACTTGTGATTCTCTCCCTCTCCCACTGCCCCTCCCCATGCTCATGCTGTCTCTCTCTCTCAAAATAAAATCTTTAAAAAAATACATTGAATAGTGCCATATAGATTGTCAGTTCTATTAAGAAATAGTATTTACATCGTAAACTTTCATGTTTGATGGGAACCATATGAATAATAAGTTCTAGAATTTACTTTTTTACACCAAAGATCAATGACAAATGAGATATAAAAAAAAAAATCACTGGTGTTTATTTGTGGTTATTTTGGTTGGTTAAGAAACTCCGTTACCGCACCATCTCCCAAATATAACAAGGTTGGACCACTATAGTTTTTAAAAATATATATGTGTAATAAATTTTACTTTTTAAAGCAGGTATAGGTTTAGAGAAAAACTGAGCAGAATGTACAGAGTTCCCACATACTCTTTCCTCCAACCCCCAACAATTTCCCCTACATTGCATTAGTGTGGTGCCCTTGTTAGGACTAACGAACCGAGATTGATATACTACTAGTAATTAAAGACCATAGTTTATGTCAGAGTTCACTCTTTGTGTTGTACAAGTCTGTGGATTTTGACAAACGTATGATGTCATATATCTGCCATTACAGTGTCAAACAGAAGTATCATCACTGTAAGGATCACTGTGGTTTTAAGAAGCTGAAAGAGCCCAATTGGGATATCAGAGTAACGCCGTTACCTTGCCTCCACGTGCAGATAAAGCACTAGCAACTAAGATGAAACACATTTCATTTCCACTCAACACATCTCATTCAACACATTTCATGTGGTACCAACTAAATTTACCTGTTTGGGTCCTGAGGATGAAGAAAGAGGAAGGGGATAGAAAGTGGGCGGGGCAGAAGGAAAGGTATGATACGGAGTGGCAGACATCCCTGCAACCCAGCTTCTAACTCTGCCACTCACTGCCTGGGGGATTCTCCTGCCGCAGCTGGTCCACGCTGGTCCAGCTGGTCCAGGATCCGTTTCCTGGTCCACAAGGTGAGTGGTTTGATGCCCTGATCGCAAATGCCCTCCCACCTCCAACTGAAAGAGGATCACAGATAATTACAACCAGGGCTAGTGTGTGTTTAGTGGATTGAAAAACATTTTCTTGGAGCGTCAGGACTTCTTGTGCTGATTGCCTTTGGAGAATTCAAGAATTAAAAAAAAAAAAAAGACTAAGAAAACATAAATAGAAAGATTTCTGTTTGGGATTTTACCAATTTCATCATTAAATGGCATGTTTGGGCTATGGCTAAAAGAAAAAGAAAATAATAATAACTCACCTTATTTCTAGATGAGAATCTATAAGCGGGACTCTCCTCACCTCCCCTTTAGTACATGAACAAAGTCAATACAGGAACGTTTTTCTTGGAATAGAAAAAAACTTGATACTAAGTGTATGAGTTCTCAGAGAAGGTAGACCTTTTATTTGGTGCCAATTTGTCTTTCTTCTTATTTACACAGAACCAAACTAAAGTTGGTTGGTGGTAAGAAGCAGAAAAGTGGGACAGTAGTTTTGCTTATAAGTGCCTGTGGCTTTACTATGAAATCCTAGGTTCTAGACTGAAGACATTTTTAAAAGTCTTCCACTTAGGGAAGAACACTCCATCCAAAGGACTGGTGTGAATATTCACTATTAAAAATAGCTGACATTTTTTAAGCCTGACATTGTTCTAAGCACCTTACATGGATTACAGCATTTTACCCACTCATCAATCTTATGAAGTAAACACTATTACAATCTCCATTTTGCTGAACCAGAAATAAAGCACAAAAAAGTTAAATAACTTGCCCAAGGTCACTCTATATGGTTATGTTGAGATTTGAACCTAGGCAGGCTGTCTCTCAAGCCTGAGTTCTTAACCCCTATAGTTATACTGCTATAAATTATGTATTTATATATTTTGGGAAAGGAAGGAAAATTCAATATAATAATATATCTAAGATAAGAGCTAAGATAAGTGGCCAAATATAATCTGTAACACTTGTCCTGTACTTAGGAATGTATAAATCTTAAATTGTAGTAAATTACTGTTCAAACTGGTGTTGCATTGGAAGACGAATCTTTCATCCTTTAATATAGATATAGTTACAATGCAGATGGACCTAACAGACTTGAACTGGCATCCAAATTTTAAATGTTCTGCCCATCTGTTGCTAGGATTATGCTCTTGCCTGACAAACAATATGGTCTTGTTGGGAGACGATTCTCCAGGTCTCTTGCATTGCTGGGTGTCCTGCAAGAAGAGGCACTGACTTTCTTCTAGACTATCTTCTTAAGGGTCTTCATATAGTGAATAGCCTTGGAAGATAGAGATGGTGTCTGCTCCTGGAGCCCACAGCAGGCATAATTTACTGACCACTGTAAAATGTTCAGGTTCCCTAAGCTCAGGGTTCCTGTCCTCTAACCACTGATTGTGTGTGCAGGTGTCACCTGGCCCTCTTCATGTCGCTCTGTGGGGACTGTGGTTCAGGAAACTGGCATGAGAAAAATGCCAAAACATTTTGACTACTGGTATTGCTCTGAGTAACAAAGTCCTTTGTCTCTGACCCAGGAGCCTCGTGTCTTCCCCGGCATTCGTGCAACTGTACCATACTACCTTGCTAGTTTGCAGGAAGGGTAAAACCTCAGACCTTTTGTAGTTCTTGACACCTATATCTGGATTTTTTAACTGATGAAAATACCGTCACCAATACCTAGATCAATAACACTTGTCAAGTGAATCTTTGAGTTAAGTGGAACAAATGAATCACATTTTAGTAAGAACCTACCGGAGGTTTTCCCCTGTGCTAGCCTCACAACAGCTCTGTCTGGTATAGACGATTATCCTCATTTTTCAAATGAGGAAACTGATGTGTAGGGACATGGAGTATTTCCCCCAATATCTTTCAACTAGTAAATGTTAGAACTAAAGCTTGAAATGAGTCCAATGTTCTTTCTGCCACTGTTGCCTCTTGAAACGTTTTAGCGATAGAGATGTTAATTTTCGAACTAAATTATAAAGGCCACTGGGAAAGGAAGAATGATTGTTTAAAGAGAAAATGTGAGTTTTAAACTAGAAGGAAGGGGAGAAGTGAAGAAAGAGTGAGTATGAAAGAAAATAGAGGAGAGAGAGAAAGGATGGAAAGTATGTCCAAATACCTTTTAGTGCAAATGGTGGGGTAAGGTCCCTAAAACAAGGGTTGGGGATAGGAGGGGATTATGGGTCTGCTAAGGGGAACTGGTGTTAATCCATGGTGAATCTCAAACATAGTGCCCAGAATAAGGTCTAGAAGGAGCCAATAGTCAAGCAAGCAAACAAATGGTGCATTCATCAGAGACGGAGAAGGATATCAAGGTCTTGGTAGTTGGAGAGAGAAGGTAGGGAGATTTCTCACTGGATTATTGTGATGGGGACAGTCTTTTGTCACTGTTGGGTCCTTGTCTGCTTTGGGTTTTTTTGGACACCAATGGCTTTGCCTTTGTGCAGAAGGAAACTGTTAAGGACCCCAATCTGGCTTGGACAAAACAACAGCAACCACCATTTACCTTGGCTGGCCCTTAGGGGAGTGAACTCTGTAAGATACTTGTTCAAAAGCCAAAATGGTTGGAGTCAGTCACCAAAGATACCTGCAGTGAGTTTTTGTGCCCTTGTTTGGACTAGTTTCAACTGAGTTGTGCTTTGAGCCATGAAGAGCCTTGAAAATAAGGCTTGCTATTCCTTTTTACCCCCACTTTGGGTAGTAACTAAACAATATGGTTTTAGCATGTAGCCTTGTAAGCACTGCCCACCATATTTTGTTGCGTTCAGACCCACACTTTGCTCACTGGCACTCTGCAAACATTTGTCAGTGATGATGGCAGCATGCTGGTGAGCTCCCTGGTTCTTTGTTTCCTTGCAGAGCATGGTTGAAATAATTTGGGAAAGTTTCCCTTCTTCAGGGGGCTGGGAAAGAGTGATGAATGGCTCCCTTGTTCTGAGGCATCATTCTGTCTCCTACAAGGGAATAAATTGACAGCTGTTAATCTCTGGGCCTTCGTGAGCCCCACCTTGCTCTCTTATAGGATCACTTACTGTTGTCGAAAAAATGTGCCATGGGGGTGAAGCAGAGTTTCATATTATTCATTAGGCTTGAGTCCTCATTAGTAACTCTTTTATAAAATAAACACGAGTCTCTGCAGAAACAGGGAACAAGAGCCCACTTCATACAAAGTACAATGATAAATGTCTCCTGTGGCCCTAGATTCCAACTCTTAACATCTGTGATCTCCCCGTCTCCCTGGCAACATAAAGTAAATAATAAAAATAGTCCAAATCCAGGAAAAGCACAGCAGGGAATGTCTGTCCTGAAAAAAAAAAAAAACAAAAAAAACAAAAAACACAAGCGCTTAACATGCACTCACATACCAGCAAGAGGACCCATGTGAAACTTAGCAGTTGATCGATAGGAAAACAACAGTGAGTGGATGTTGCAGAGCGTGAAAGCAAGCAGACAAAAAAATGTCAGATTGTTTGAAGAAGTGTTGTCTGCTTTCAATAGGAGGCCTGAAGGGAACATTGCTTCTTACATTCATGGGCTTGTAGAGTACGGATTTTACATTTTGTCCAAATGTGTTTTGAATTATAAGCCTGTTATGTTACACTGTATTTAAAGGGAGCCATAGATGATAAAAGTAATAGGATCGAGCAAAGAGTTGGGAAGTGCTGATTTCGATTTTGCCACATAGCTTCCTAGCAAAGCTGCAGTCCTCTGAGATAGACCTCCTGGGTCCCCTCCTGTCTGACCCCTCAACAGTAGGGGGCTGCTCCTCTGGTCCTCCCCCCTCCCCACCACAGGAACGGGGCAAAATTGTGCCTTAGCGGGGCTCTGTAGGCCCTATAGTTGGTGTGAAAGCAGCAAAGCAGCCCCCTGGGAGAGAAGAATGTGCCCTCAGGGGCACAAGAAAACCCACAAGAACAGGGTATTTTCAAGAATGAGGATTTTGAGTTAATTGAATTTTCTAGTTAACTGTAGCAACTAACACTGACTTTGGCCCTTTCAACTCCCTGAGCCTAGTTTAGGTCATCTGCAAAAAAAAGAGAGGGGGGCTTTATGACCCTGGTGTCCCTGCCGGTCCTGGAATTCTATAATTCTATGAACTGAGCACAAAGCAGGATTTTGTTTCAGCTTTTATGGATAAAAAACTTAGAATTTCTGGGTTTACTGTTCTACTGTAGCACAAACTGTGCATTGAATACAACCAGATGGCAGTGCATGACTGCGTGATTTTGTGTGTGTGATTGTGTGTGTGTGTGTGTGTGTGTGTGTGTGTGTGGTGAGGGGTAGGTGTGGCTTGGGGGAATGACCCAGAGGTCTTGAGCCAATCCCAGTGACTGGCTGTGTGAGCCTGGGCCAGTTCCTCAACTTTTCTTGGCCATGTCTCCATCCCTAATGGGGTTAATGGTTCTCACCTTATAGCACTGCTGTAGGAACAATTATAAATGATCAATAAATAGCAACTGTTATATTTTTATGGATTTTGGATCAGTTGTTTGAAGAATATTATTTATTTATTTGAGAGAGAGAGAACATGTGAGTGAGTGGGGGAAGGTGGAGAGGGACAGAGAGAATCCTCGGCAGTTTCCATGTCCAGGAAAATAAAAAGGAAAAGAGGGTGGAATTAAAACTGGTAAAGCAGTAGGAAAAGCAAAATACCACAGAATACACAGTACAGAGTAGGACAGAGGAGAACACTGAGATCAGCAGATTAGGAGAAAGAAAACAAAGAGGAGAAAGGTCAAAAGATGAGAAAGAAAGAAAGAGAGAGAGAGAGAGAGAGAGAGAGAAGAAAGAAAGAAAGAAAGAAAGAAAGAAAGAAAGAAAGAAAGAAAGAAAAGAAGAAAGAAAGAAAGAAAGAAAGAAAGAAAGAAAGAAAGAAAGAAAGAAAGAAAGAAAGAAAGAAAGAAAGAAAGAAAGAAAGAAAGAAAAAGAAAGAAAGAAAGAGAAAGAAAGAGAGAGAGCGAGAGAAAAAAAGAAAAAGAAAGAGAGAAAGAGAGAAAGGGAGAAAAAAGGAAACTTCTCTGGAGAAAAGGAACAATAAGTAGAATCTGCTTCAATGCCATCTTTGTGGCTACTGACTTCTGCCTAGCTTTTCATTCGCACACTACCTGTGAATAAATGGCAAAATGTGTGTGCACAACTCATAGTAAAAACTTCCGCCTCTCAGAGCCCAACCGTTCTAGACTATTACATTAGCCAAAATGGTCCAGCTGAACTCTATTTTTAGGAGAAGAATGAAACAATCAGAGTGAAAAGCTACTCTTAAGAAGTCAATAGAAAGCCCCCATGGTGGATCTTCAGTACAGATTCACATACTGAGGGCCGAATGGAACCCCCATCACAAGGTCCTGAGCCTGCTTTCCGTAAATCATACTAAACCCTGCTGTAAAATCTTACCTGAATGATCAAAAATATTCTTCAGGGGTGCCTGGGGGGCTCAGTCTGTTAAACATCTGGCTCTTGATTTCAGCTCAGGTCATGATCTCCGGGTTGTGGGATTGAGCCCTGCGTTGGGCTCTGCTCTCCGGGTGGAGACTGCTTAAGATTCTCCCTCTCCCTCTGCCCCTCCCCCAGCCGCTCTTGTGCTCTTTCTCTCTCTCAAAAAAATAAGTAAAAAATAAATAAAAATTGCAGGCTCCAAATCCATTTTAAATCTCATACCAGATCTGTTTAGAGCAGTGGTTCTGGGGGTGGGGGTGATTTTGCCCCCCAGGAGACATTTGATAATGTCTGGAGATATTTTTGATTGTCACAACTTGGGGGTGGTGTGGGGCATTGCTACTGGCACATAAGGTAGAGGCCAGTAGAGGCCAAGGAGGCTGCTGAGCGTTCCACAATGCAAAGCATTGCCCTATCCAACATTTCATGGTGCCGAGGTTGAGAAACCCTAGTTTAGAGGTAGCAAGGGACACAAAATCATTTTGTAAATAGGGGGATCCTTTTTGGCTTTAGTATCTTACTATTTATTAAGCCTAGATAGAGGAGGCATTCAATGGGATTTGCAAACCTTTAAACTGAGCCACTTTTATGAATCACAGAAGCATGTTTGCCTTTCGGGCAAAAAGATCTGTAGCCTTTTACATGCCAAAAAATGCGCTCAGGGTTTGCTATGCAGGGCAGGAGAATCTGTCCATAAAAGGGATGGACTCTGCTGCCCAGAGGGATTCCCTTCAAGGGTTTCCCTTGTGAGCCTGAAAAATCACTGGGAAAGGGCAAGATTGGCCAGCCTTCTAGTTCCAGCTCTTCCTGAGGGGTGTTTACCCTTCCCAGGAGGTGAGAGTGAAGAGGCTGTGGCTAAGGGACTGTACTCTAGACCTAAAAAGGGCTTGTTTGGGAACCACCTTCTGTGCCTAAGATATGAAGATCAACCAGCTTAACTGTGAAAAACTTCTAACATGGGAACCTGAGTTTTATGCTCAGGGGAAGCTGAGAGGAAGCCATCAGGGAGAGGAGAGTACCTGGGGTTCTGGTCAGGAAGACCAGGCTCGGAACTCCACGTCCTCCTGCTCCTTGCAGACTCTGTGACCGTGGAAAAAGAAGGCAAATAACTCAAGTTACTGCCCACCTATTGCATGTCAGCCTGAATGCTAGTCTTGCATGTGCAGTATGCTTTCACTGTACTTTTAGATTTAACACCTTGGAGTAGCTCAGCTAAATCATATATAGCCAGTGGCTGGCTGAGTCACCCTAGATTTGTCTGACTCCAAAGCTCGTGTTTTTTCCACTGTATCACACTGTTTCCTCAAATCCTCCGCGGCTTTAAGCCTTGGTTTCCTCCCTTGTTAAACGGAGGCCAACAGACCACCTCAAAGGAATGAAGGATCTTCGATGCCTCTGGCATGTAGTTGGCCCTGGCCTCTAAGGGAAGCTCAACACCCCTCCTGTCCACCTCCCTCCCCTCCTCTGCTGTGGTTGGTGCTTTAAGGACATTCACCAGCCATTGCACCTGTTGGGGGCGTCAGTGGGCTGAGATAGAGGCCTTGTGCCCAACCAGGGGGCAGCCTTCTGCCACCTCCTCTAGATCTCTCTGCAAAACCTGTCAACTCCCTGATCTCTACTCAAACAACAACAAAAACAAAACATATTAAATGATGGTTTTCAAGATATTGGACGCTGAGTGACAAAGGACAGAGTTCCCTGAGAGACAGAAAACAAGTGAGGTGAGCCCCACAGTTGGCCCAGGCCATGGTGCCAAATGCGGAAATCCAGAGTTGAGGATTGGGCTGGGAGTCCCAGGAGCCCAGGTAGTTAGGGTTCAGAAGGCAGAGTATGGGAGAGGAGGTTGCTGTGCAGAGACCACTCTGGAGATCTGCAGAGGGCTCCCCTGTCCCTGGGTCTCCTCTGAGCCCTGATAACTGCACGTGTGTGAGGAAACCAGCCAAGGTCTGGGGAAGAATCACCTCAGCCTATTAGAAGGACAATTCTCTAGAGCTCACAGTCAGGAATAGCTCCTCTACCCCCTAGCCAGAGCAGAAAACCTTCTAATTCGTGGGGTATCAGGTAGAATTCTCACGGGGTTTTGCCTCAGTAGCGAGGCAAAATGAGCTCAAGATTAAACTCTGCTCTGGTCCCACCAAAGCTTAAAACAAGACCTAAAAGGGCGCCTGGGTGGCTCAGATGGTTAAGCATCTGCCCTCGGCTCAGGTCATGCATGACTCAGGGTCCTGGGATCGGGCCCCATGTCGGGCTCCCTGCTCAGCGGGGAGTCTGCTTCTCCCTCTCCCTCTGCCTGCTGTTCCCCCTGCTTGTGCTTTTGCTCTCTGTCAAATAAATAAATAAAATCTTAAAAAAAAAAAAAAAAAAACAAGACCTAAAAGCCTCAAATTGTTTCCAAATGTAATGAAATGAATGGTGGCCCAAAGATACCGAGTCCTGATCCCTGGAAACTATCAATGTTATCTTATTTGGAAAAAAGATCTTTACAGATATGATATAACGTTAAGAATCTTGAGATGAAGAGATCAACCTGGATTTGCCAGGTGGGCCCTAAATGACATCTCAAGTGTCCTTGTAAGAAGGAGGCAAAGAGGGATGCCTGGGTGGCTCAATCGGTGAAGCACCCAACTCTTGGTTTCGGCTCAGGTCATGATCTCAGGGTCATGAGATCCAGTCCCGAGTTTGGCTCCGAGCTTAGTCAGGAGTCCACTTGAGGATTCTCTCCCTCTGCTCCTCCACCTGCTCATGCGCTTGCTTGCTCTCTCTCTCTGTCATAAATAAATAAATCTTAAAGAAAAAGAGCAGGCAACGAGAGATTGGATTCATACAGAGGAGAAAGCGATGGGGAGAAGACAGAGGCAGCGATTGGAGTGATACAGCCAAGGACTGTCGGGCACCACCAGAAGCTGGAAAGGCAAAAAAAAGATTCTCTCCTAGAGCCCCTGGAAATACCCCGCTGACACTTTGGTTTCAGACTTCTGGCCCCCACAACTGTGAAAGAATAAACTCCTATGGTTTAAGCCACTAAGTTTGAGATAATTTGTTACAGTGCATCAGGAGACTAATACACCAAGTAGCTTAACCATATCCCGTAACAAAACTCAAGAATATTTATAGGAATACAAAATTATTCAGCACCTAACAAGATAAAATTCACAGTGTTTAAACATCCAATCAAAAGTGACCAGGCATGAAAAAAAGTTGAAAAAAAAAAAAAAACGTAATGAGAAGAAAAAATCAATCAATTCAACTGACCCAGAAAAGACCTAAATGGAACAGCTAGCACCCACCCTTTCTTTTTAAGATCAGGACTTACGCTGCTGAGGATACAGCTAAAATCCAAGTTCTATCACCAAAAGATGAAATGGAGAACCTTGGCAGACTGCTGGCAGTCCCAGCCATCATAGTAAAAATCTTGTCTCACCAGTTGTATTAGTCAGGGTTTTATAGCTGCAAACAACTGAAACAGATGTGGTCAAGTTAAGCAGAAAAGGCGTTTAATAAAAGGATATTGTGTATTTCACAGACTACAGAACCAGTCTTCGAAATCAAGCAGGAACAAATGAGGCCTGGCAGCAGCCAGGACCACAGCCAGAATCTTGCTCCAGAGCCCATCTAGGGGGGATAATGCTGGACGCCACAGCCTGAGCTTTGAAGTCACGAATCACAGGGGTAGGCCGTCTGAGTTGTTGACACTGCTGTTGCCAACCACCAGCAAGGATGTGCCTCGCCTCTGCTTCTTTGTACCACTAGCTAAAGGCGGCAACGCATGCGTCTGAGTCTCGTCATAGTCTGAGCTCCAAGTGCAAGGGAGGCTGGGAGAAGGTCTTCAGCTTCTGCAATGGGAAGCAAGTTTTGCCTTGCATCAAGATGTACAGGAAAAGAAGTCTTCTCAAAACTGGGAGGGTGCAGAATGTGAACAGCCTAATAATAATGGTGAGGATGATGATGATGATGAGAGTAGTAATTGACAAAGGTCCATTCCATGACTTCAGATCTACCAACATTAGTGAGCTGTGAGAGCAGGGTGAAGGGGAGATCTTAGCCTTAGTGACCCATCTTCCACTCTTCAGGACCTAGTTTTGTCACCCATCTAAGCTCTTCTTTGCTTCTCATTCCTAAGGAATACTTTGTAGTCAGACATATTTGAGAATTATGAGATCATTAGGAAATAAATCATCTAAGTCTGTGTTATTAACTTCCTACTTTGGGTGATTTTCTTTACTAACATTTTTTCCTTTATGGACATCCTATTGGCTACCTACTTTTGTGTCCAGGATGAGGAAAAACAAAATCTAAAAAGAGTGGCAGGTACTTAAATGTACTGTTCTCTCCTTTGCACTGTGGTATCTAGTGTAGGGAATGACTTTGACCCTGTTTAAGCCCTGAGCAGCTTGCTTCCTGGATTAATTAAGTCTTTGATCTGTGATGATTCTTAAGCAGGCACTCTCATTCTCCTTGATTGAAAGGAAGTATTAGATTAGAGAATATCTGCCTAGAAAGGCCAGTGTTTTAGACAGCTGCATTACTATGATTTAAGAGTAATGGAAGACCTCTACGTTGTCTCTATTGTTTAATCCTTTGAAGTTAATTCCTTGGACACTTATGGCAAGGCTCTCATTAAAATACAAAAATCACATAAGTGGCAACACATAAAACACTTATCACTTTGAACACCTTTGAGGAGTGAGTTTTTTAAGTAGTAACTAACACTTCTTTGGCACTATAGAGCACTTCATTCACAATTTAACTCATCATTCCTCACAAAAGCCCTGTCATAGGGTAGTATTATTATTATTCCTTTTCTATAGATGAGCAAAGGGAGGAACAGAAAAGCCAATAACTTGCCCAGGGTTGCACAGCTACTAAGTGGCTTACTGGGATTCAAACCCCCAGTGTCCATTTCCAATGCCTACCTGTTTAGCTTGTGTCCTTTGCTGCCTATCATCTAGGAAAGAAGGGTCGGTAAATGCTGACACAAGGGCGGAGGGAGCCCAGGTCCAGTGCATTGGGCACACAGCCCATGGAGGGCAGGCCTGAGTCCACGTAGGAACTCTTCTGAAGGGACACAGAGGAAGGATTTAGAGGGCTGGCACAGCATAAATCACCCTTTGGCCAAGGGCCTTCCTTCTTCCTGGCTAGTGGACCTTAACCCTTTTATGCAGACAGGCTCTGACTTCAGGCAGAGCCTTCTGAAGGACTGATCAGTTACCTTCATACCTAATAAAACTGGCAGACTCTGTCTGCCACCTTGAGATCCAAGGATAAAGTGGGGGTGAGGGGGCAGTATCAAGGGGATGTGTGAGTGATCCTTAAGTAGATATGGAAAATCATTTGCCACCTATGGGAAGCAAAGTCAACAATCTGCATAACAGCGGGGCAAGTTCCTGATGAGAGAGAATGAAAGCTGTTGGTGTCATTGCTACATCTAGATGTCTGGATGGAGACTCCAGCAGGGGAGTTTATGCCTCTGGAAGGCAAGCTCTGTGAATCGTAAGCCCCAGAGCCTTCTCACTGTAGAGAGGGATTCACAAAGCTCCACATAAGCCCGAATAGTCACAGATGTGAAGCCACGAAGGTTACCACCGCTGCTGTTTCTGCTGGGGAATTTACTAGCCCTAAAGTAAATAATGAGTTTTAGTTCTGGGGGACTGCCCTTTCACAGAAAAGGCCAGAATCCAAACCAGGATTCAAATCTCATCCTGATTCTCTCTCTGTCTCTGTCTCTCTGTCCCTTCCTCCCTCTCCTCCCTCCCTCGCTCCCTCTCTCTTTCTCCAGCACCCACAGTGTCTGATTCTAAATATAACTCAAACAACCAGAAACATTAGAAGTAAGGAGAATGAAACAAAAGAGCATGGAGCCATCCTTTGGTTTTCCCAACAGACCAGACAATGGTAGAGAAATACAGAAAAGCTTATGCCAAATCCCCCATGCCATGACTCCAGCTTCCCAATTCTTTCATCATCAGAAGAGAGTTGGTCAGGTACTGTCAGCAGAAATAGGCTTTACAAGGAGTAATGCAAGCACTGCACTGTGATTTAAGCCTCTTAAAAAACCCAGACTTATGGCACTTAGCCTGATAACAGATTCTATCTCAAAAATGTCTTCTCTCTGGCATCCTGTCTTTTGAAGAAACGCAGAAACTAGTAATGTGGATTAGTCTATTTATAAATTTTTGGCCTTATTCATCTTCTAGAATCAGAAAAAAATTAAAACATTGACTGGTTAATACCATAATTAGGAACAACACAAGTTACAAAATAGCAACATGGAAGGTAATTTTGGGATTAAAATAGACTTTTGGCTTTCCTGATTCATACGATTTTGTATGTCACACAGGCTGGCATTTGTGTGTGTGCGGGGGGAGGGAGCGAGGGTGGTGGAGTGAGGAGACTTCCAGATTCAGAGTGCATAGGCCCAGAGAAAAGCCACTTTTTTTTTTTTAATGTTGGTGGGATTTGTGTGATTTAAGTTCTTATTTTATTAATGTTTTACAGTAAGTGTGGGGAGTAAAGACAAAGATGGAGTAAGGCAAAGGAAGAAAAGTATCCTACAAGTTCCTTGGCCTACTGAAGAATGTACTGGAATAAGAAAGTTCAGTAAAAGTATCATGTCCCTATTACCACAGACTGCTTGGTGGAGATATGTGACAGGGACGAGGCAACTCTTTAGGTGTGGTAGAAGCTGACAGAGAATTAACCCTACATCAAACCCGGCACACATGGAAGACCATGCAATGCAGATGCTACACGGTTTGGCAGATGAAAAGCTGACTCTCCAGAATGTACTTCCTAGCATATGAGTAGGAACACATATGCCCCTTCTCTGGTCTGAGTGTCTCTTCCTCTCCAGTAGGGAAGGGAGACCCTACACACCACGCAGCAATGGTAAAACTGTTGGGCAAGACTCCTTAAGAAAAGAGAAAGATTTCTTTTTTATATCTGCTGGTGGTGTTGATTGACCAGAAATGACTTCTTTGACTTTGGGGCAGTAGTGTGTCCTGGTGATAACGTAATCTACACTCAACACTCTTAAAAGGCATAGGAGAGTGAAAACAAGGCCTCTTAAGACCTAGACTAGTAGGAAGGGTAATATGTGGGTTCTTTCTAAGGATAAGGGCACGAAACAGCTAATTCTGAAACACCACAAATGAACTGTCACAGATAGACGAGACCTTGGCTTTTTCCATTCACACAAAAACTCACCTTTCCTAGCGTATACTACTAAATCTAAGGTCAGCTTAATCACAGGTTGGGACATTATTACTGTGTTTCCACAGTTAAGGTGAAAAGCTACATTCTTAATAGGTTTTTCTTCCCCAATTAAATGGATTTGAATAAGCTGAAAGCCTAAAAACTAGGGACTCTTTTCATTATTTTATTTATCGGGGGCAACACTTAAAACTTCCACTGCCATTTTTTTTTTTTAACTTACAAACTTGTAAGGTATGAAATGGACAGGGAGAAGTTATTACACAAATCATAGAAATGGTCAACATTTATCTAATTTTATCCATTGAACAAAGACAGCTAAAGGGGGTAAGTTCTTTTAAGAAGCTAAATGTGTTTAAAGTGAAGAATACTACACTAGCTTTTTTTTTTTTTTTTTCCCTGAACGGGGTGGTGGTGGGGGGAATGGATACATAGAATTGAACAGGATGGGAAAGAATGTGTCCATTAAACAAACACCCACCATTTGTGTAACAGTTCTGTCAGAGTGGAGTCAGGCATGGATCATTGAGTTTATCTTTGGCAGTGATCTCATGTTTTAGGTACCTAGAGTGAGATTATATAGCTGGGTAATGGCTGGGTACAGTGAGTGGATATAGATTTTAATTTCAATTCTCAGCAAATGATGACGAGCACAGATTCAGCATTTTAGTTTGCACATCCTCTGTGCCCAAATCATCCACTGCTGTGAAGCTTGAGCTTTAGGTGAGAAAGCTGGATTCTTCCATAATTCCTTTGTGGGTTTGCTCCACCCTAAGAGATGGTTTTCTTAGTAGAGAAAATATTCAATGCTAAACAGGAGACTTAAGTCTTGTAAACATTTTACAGTGGTGACGGGTGTTTTGATTCAGGAATAGGCTCTTTAACAGGTCAAATACATATTCTCCCCCCCACTTTTAAAGATTTTATTTTTTAAGTAATCTCTACACCCAAGGTGGGGCTTGAACTCACAACGCAGAGATCAAGAGTTGCATGCTCTACCAACTGAGCCAGCCAGGTGTTAAGCAACAGAATTATATTTTTTGGCTTGAAGTAGTGCTTCCTGCTCTATTTGAAGGTTTTCTTGGTAGATATTCCAATATTTCTTCAAAATTTCCCCCTATCTGGGAGGTTTTCTTAGAGGCTATCTTAGAAGCCCCCTCCTCCTAACAAACAGCCCAGTGGATGAGACTTTGGAGGTTGCAGAACTGAGGATTCTAGGTGGGCACAGATAACCTGGATTGGGAGGTGGGTTCAGCCCTGCAATGCTTAATCCACTGGTGCTAAAACGTGTCTCCTCGCCATCCAACAGTTTCCTGTAAGCTGCTGTCTCAAAACCAAGAGCCATTTTGACAGTGAGCGAGTCCTGGTATTACTGAAGGTGGCGGGCCATCTCACACTCTTGGTGTTCCTGAGATCACTCTCCAGGGCCCGGTGCTATCCTGGTAGCTAGCCACGTCTGCACTGTGCCGCCCCTCCCGCTCCAGGACCTGCTTCTCCAACGACTCCTTGGCCCCAGGCAGCCCTTCAGTCTCCATGGTGCGTGCCTGCGGCCAGCGACAGTACTTGTGAATCTCCTGGCGTCTGGCCCTGATGGCCTCAGTGCTGTGCGCCGCCTGCTAGTTCAGGTTGGCAAACTTGGACTTGTACACTCCTCCACTGACCCAGCAGCCAGGGACTCATACTGAGCACAGATCTTGCTCAACGTGGAGCTCAGGTATGGTTTGGCCATGGCCACGTCCACCTCGACAGTGGCCTGCGACTTGGCCACCTCCTCCTCTTGCACCAGGCGCACGAAGGCCAGCTAGTTCAGCAGAGACTCCAGCTTCTCCAGGTCCAGGAGGGCCTGCGAGGCGCCATCCACGCTACGCTGTTGCACCCTCAACGGGCCCTATGCCCTCCTCCTCGGAGCCCCACCGCGGCGGCGGCACCTCTTCTCCCAGGCTGTCGCTAGGCAGCGGGGCCTGCGCGTGCGCCGAGCACGCCTCCTTCAGCTGCGCGCGCAGCTGGCGCCGGAAGAGCTCGCGACACGCGACGTGTCTGGGTGATGCTGCCCCAGCGCGCGCTTCTGCGTCTCTGGCTGGTGCGTCTCCGCGGTGAATGCGGCGAAGTGGTTGTCGAGGGCCTGCAAGTGCTCCTTCTCATGGGTCCGGATGACCCTGGGTTCAGCCGTTGAACGCCGCAGAGCCTCTGGCGGTAGGCCAGGCTCAGGCCCAGGCCGAGCGACGAGGCCAAGGAGCAGGCGGCCGAGGAGGCCACACCGCAACGGGACAGTGACTGCGAGCTACCCGTGCCCCCGGCGCTGGAGCGTCAGGAGGACAGGCGAGGGCCATCTCCGAACACCCTGTGGTAGCAGGGGGAAGCGCACAGGTAGTGCTCTGAGCTTAATGAAGCTCCTGGGACCGGGGCCAGGACCAGGGCCGGGAGAGCAGCTGCTGCTGAAGCTACAGAGTAGTGTCCTTTCAGGAGGTGCGTTGGACAGGCCAAGGAAAGCTGCTCTTACCCGCCCCCCCCCCCCCCCGCACTCCTACTCCACCCATCCTACAGCACCGCTCATCCACTGGCCACCTCCATTATCTGATCTGCCTCTAATGTCTCCCCCTCATTCCGTTTGTCCACCCTGCCCTTGTCTGCTTCCGGTACTACCTCTCCAGCTTCTGCTGGTCCCTTTTACAGCTTCCTCCTCCGTGGCTAACCTGCCATTCTAGTCTCTCGATTGGAGTTCTTGCCAGCCTTGAAGCTTTGCTCTGTCATTTTCACGTAATGTCCCTCTCTTTCTTTAGCTTCACCACTGGCCCTTGCTCCCTGACTGTAATCAAACTAGCCAACCAAACAAGAAACCAAGCCAACAAACACCCGCATAAACAAAACCACTTTCCCTCCACTCTGCTGGCCCCGCTAAGCAAGTGCCTTCGCTATTTCTCTTCGCTATAAAACTTCTTAAAAAAGTCGTCTTTGTCAGCTGCTTCCATCCGGATACCACCAACTCGCTTCTTAATGGTAAGCTGGCTTCAGCTCTTATCCATAATTTTTTTGAAGGTCAGTTGTCAGCTGGTTACCAAATGCAGTGCTCTGTTTTATTCTTATTTTGCCCAATCACTTTATATGTGGACCGTGTTCCCTCATCCTAATCACCTCCCCACGCCTGTGAAATTCTCACCTCCTTAGGCTTCCCTGATAATAATTTCTCATATCTCCTTTTATCTCTGTGTCTCCTTGCCTTCTTTTCCAGCTTGAAATATAAGTTCCCCTAAGAATCTGCCCTTGGCCGTCTACTCCGTCCTCATTTCTGTATGGTCTCTTGATGAGCCCATTCAGTCCCATGGCTTTACTTCTTCCTTGTTTGTGACTCGTTTCTGAAACCCGGTTTCTAGCCCTGACACCTCCTCTTGGAAGTTTCCACCTATGTGTTCTACAAGTGTGTTGATCTTAACAGATTCAAATCTAAATCATTATTTTCTTTACTGAACGTTTACTTCTTCCCATTTCTGTTAATTAAGATCTTTATAATTGCTCAAAACTGATAGAATCTTTAATTCTCCCCTTTCTTTTGTCCCACATCTGATTAGTAGTCAAGTTGTTACTTTTGTTCAAAACATGTTATCTTTTGTGTTTGTTCTTTCCTTTTTATTCCTGCTAACACCCTCTTTCAAGATCTGGCTTCCTCCCACTTCCTTTAAGGACATAGTCTCCTAGTTGGTGTCCCTGCTTCCAGTCCTACCCTCCTGAGCTGCACCTTATACTCTGACACAGCACTACCATGTTAATTTCTGAAGCACACATCTAAGCTGGTTATGTCCCTGCTCAGACACTTTCAGTGGCTGCCTAATACCTAAAGCATAAAGACCCAAATGCACACAATACAGGTGGGACCCTCTACCTCTAGGTCCAAACCACCCCTCCAGTTTTATTTCCTGTGAGTTTTTTTCCCCCACCAGTTTTTACTTTGGCCACCAATACATACAAGCACATGCTGTAATTTTATATCCAATAGCAAGAAACAAAAACTCTACTTCAAAGTGACATAATAACCGTGTTTATGATTTAGTTGATAACTAAACTTATGGATTATATGCTATGTGTAAAAAAAATATGACAAATTCTGAAGCAGAATGGGCCCCAGGCAGAAAGGTCTCCTCAGCTGTGATTCTGCTACTTTGTAATTCTCTTGAGGGAAATGAGTTCTCCTTTGCTAATGATCTCCTCCACTTTGGAACTCAGGCTGCACTGATCACAGTGTGCTTTATGTTAAAATTACCTGTTACCTGTCTTATCCCTGCTGGTATTGGGGGGCGGGGGGACTTGTTAGCATGCACATCCCTGTCAGATCTTTAGGTTACATCCAAGAAAGTCGCTGAGCAGTAAGGCATGGGATAACAGCACAGGGGTGTTTAGGAAAGAACAACTCTTCTAGATATCAAAGAAGTCAGAATCCTGTCTGATAAAACTGTCGACTTCTGACATCAAGGACTATATTTTGTATACATCTTTTAGGTGACATATTGAATGCTTAATAATGTCAGATAAATTATATACCATAATTATTACTATAAGTTATGTAGTTATATACCATTGAATCAATATATTATCATATAATAAATGTGATATAATGTTATACCATAGATTTAGAACATATTACACAGTTATATATATTAACAAATTATTAAAATTCAAAAGGCTGCTGATATGCAACAGTGACATTACCAGAGACTTATAGAGGAAAAGCTGGTTATTACACAGGAAAACAAATTATTCTTGGGCCTGCCTAGCATGAGGAGAGGCACATAGAGAAAATGAACACACTTCTAGTTCCTGTGCATATCCGAAGGTAATGAGCAAATAAAACAATGTTTCCTATAAAGAATTATTTCTTAAAATCATATCAAAGCTCCTAGATTTTTTTCCTTTCAGAATTCATGAGAAAACTTACTTTATTTTTCAAGAGTGAATCATTTTGTACCACCCAGACACTTCATATGATGCCAGCCATCTGGATCTGTAAAAAATTAGTGTTTGAGTCACTGTTTTTAATTTTCATTAAGATATTTGGTGTCAAGTAGATGCAGCACAAGTATTTCTCTTTGAAGTACCTTAGTATTGATGCATCACCTCCTCATAGCACGTAGTTCAAAATTTATACAGATTTGGAGGGGTCTTGAGAGAAAAATACACTAACAAACACCATTCAGGATATTTGAATAACTGACTTTGTGTAGGTGAAATGTTGATGTAAACCTTAGAACTTAAACTTGGGTAGTAATACCATATATGCGTATAATCTGGCGAGCGTATGCATGTGTGTATCATGCAGGACACTTATTTGGATAACTGTCAAACACTCCTAAAGGAATGGTATTTCTCTCTGTGTATAGGTAGAACTTTGTGCTCTTAGGGGAAATAAATGTATACATTTATTCTAAGTACTGTGGGGTCCTTAGGATTGCTCCTGGGACTTAATTTAACACATTATCCTATTATCATAAGGGACTTGAAAGTTGAATTTGGAACTTTTTGTAAAATTTTATGGCTACCTGAGATAGTTCTGGGAGGTTGAGATATATACCAAGCCCCTCAGAGGAAGCCACTGAGTAATAAGGGACTGTCAGTTGAGACAAGACAGTGTTTGTGGGCATTGTGCTGCTTTCCTTGTGGTACCTGAGGGAGAGTGAGCTGGCTGGGGGAGTGCTGGGTGCAAATCTGGAAGCTCTCTACAGTCTTCCAAAGGAGCTCAATGTACTGGTGGCTCCTGAGATCACAGCTGGTATCCATGTTCTGAGGGGTTTGATACAGTCCTGCAGCAGTAACCTATGGAGAAATGTCTTGGGGACACTGATGAGTGCTCTGTGGGAAGCTGATGGTATTACTACTGAAAAGAAAAAATCCATAAAGATGCAGACTAGAAATCTAGAAAAGCTACTCATGCCTCAAATCCCAGGAAGGAAAGGAATAACCAGATACAATGTCATATTTTTTAAAAAAGTCCTTTGTGAGGGGCTTTTGGCTTCCTGCATACAGTGCCTTCCATGGGAAATGTAATGTAAGTCCTTGTCTTCTTTGTGCCTAGTAGAGGAAAAGGAGTGAAGACAGAGGTCACTTTCTGCCTTAAGAACCATCTCCACCGACGTCAAAAACCCAAAACAAACATCTCCTTTAAATGGAGAGAATAATAACTGGATTATGATAGATGAAGTCCCCAAATCTCTTAATGGAGCCATAAGATCAGTGAAAGCCTATGAAGGGAGTCTCAAATTCCGGTTTAGAATGTGACCCTGCCAAAGAAGACAACGCATTTATGTACTTAAAGCTCTTTGTACAGATATGTAATGTACATGCGGGTGTAGGGCTGTAGAAAAATTCACACCCTTAGATGCACACCTTGGCTCCTTCCACTGCCCTCATGCTACTCCACATTCTGCCTACTCCCAGACGGATCCTTCCTTTCATTCATCAGACACTTCGAAGAGAAATTTCTATCTTATGTGTAGACAAAATGAGTGCCACTCACCATCCCTTAGAGAACAAAGATAATACATTGTCTGGCCTATGGCAACTGATTTGGCTAATGACAACTATGCCAAGATGGCCTTAAATCTTTAGAGAACTAACACTGGTGGTGTTTGATGGGAGAATACATCACCACCAAAAAAGATGGTCCTTGACAAATTTTTATATGTTGCTCAGAATTCATTTATATATATATATAATGTTTTTAATATATTTATAAATAAATATATTTTATATATTTATATATATACAGCATTATGAGGATTTATGGTTTTCATCAAATTATAATTATATATAATACATTATAAATATAAGTTTATATTATAAATGTATGTTACATGTAAAATATAAATAAATACATAAATTATAGTTTATAAATTATATAAAATATAAATATATTATAAATATGTTATAAATAAATATATTAAATGTGTAAATGTTATAAATAAAATACATTATAAATAAATATATAATATATATTATACACAATATATATTTTTATATTTATTTATATACATAAATGTGTTATATATATTTATATTTTAAATACATGTGTATACATTTGTATATAAATATATATATATTTTAAAGATTTTATTTATTTGACAGAGAGAGACTGAGAGAGGGAACACAAGCAGGGGAAGTGGGAGAGGGAGAAGCAGGCTCTCCGCCGAGCAGGGAGCCCAATGCGGGGCTTGATCCCAGGACCCTAGAATCATGATCTGAGCCGAAGGCAGATGCTTAATGATTGAGCCACCCAGGCGCCCCTAAATATATCATATATATATATATATATATATATATGTTGCTTTGCTGTGAGGATTTATGTTTTTCATCAAATTAGAAAATTCTCACCATTACCTTTTCCAATATTGCCTCAGCTCCGTTCTCTCTCCTTCATTTCTAGAAATCCTTTTAGACTTAATTGAACCTTCTCATGCTACCCTTTCTATCTTAACCTCCCAAGTTTTCCATCTTGTTATTTCTCTGGGATCCATTCTGGTATGATGTTTTAGCTTGGGCTCTGTGTTCACAAATTTTCCTTCAGACATGTCTAATCTACTGTTTAGTGTGCCCACTGAGTTTTTAATTTCAGTAACTGTATTTTATTTCTAGAATTTCTATTTGGTTCTTAAAAAAAAAACACTTTTTTTTTGTCATGACACCCTGTTTTTCTTGTGGATTTTTTTCTTTTTGTAATGTTTTTATTCTAAACATCCTTTTATATTCTTTCAGATTGTTGTAGTAGCTCCATTCTTTGGGAGGTGGGAGGTGGTGGTGGTGAATTCCTATTGGCTCTTGCCCATGATGGATTTGTCCCTTCAGTGTTTTGCCATTTCTTTCATTGTGAGCTCATCTCGTGTGGGGCTTGCTTATTTTTGTGAAACTAACTGTATTCTGCGTTGTGGAATGTCTCTCTAGAGTGTTTTTGTAACTGCTTCTGCCAGGCACTCCCAGAGTATTACTAGCCAGGGACCAGTTTTTACATTAATTTCTTGGCTTGAAAGTTTCTGGGCCATTCCAGTAGGGAAATTTCAAAAACCAAATTCATGGGTAGACCAGGTCCAGGGTTTCACATTCTCAGGAAAGACTTTTTTCCACGAAGAGAGACAAATGAGTTTCTGTGTCATCTTGCTGTGCTGGTTGGGGGCTGGGAGGGGTCAGTATTCTCCTGGATGGGTTAAGGCCTACAAGGATCTTGGCTTCATGTAGTAATCTCATCTCTGCCCCCATTTTGTGGAGGCTCAAGGCCTTATCTCCTGTGGTCATTAAAATCCAGGTTCTAAGCGTTATGAAGATCTGTGACTCACTCCAATTTTGAGGGCAAATGGAGCATCACTTTACATGCTGACTTACTTGTTTCATTCTTTCTCCTATGATTTCCCCTTCTTTCCTATGATCTTAATTTTGCTTTTAAAATATTTTTTTGTTGGGGCGCCTGGGTGGCTCAGTCGGTTAAGCGTCCAACTCTTGGTTTTGGCTCAGGTCATGATCTCAGGGTCATGAGATCAAGTTCCGCATGGGGCTCCGTGCTAAGTGCAGAGTCTACTTGAGATTCTTTCCCTCTCCCTCCCCCCTCTGCCCCTCCCCCTACTCGTGCTTATGTGCATTCTCTCTCAAATAAATAAATAAAATCTTAACTTTTTCTCTTTGTATTTTATCCTGCTATTGTAGGCATACTTGAAGGAGAGTTTCCAAGTTATCTTAGCCTGCCATATTATCAGAATTAGAAGTCCTTTCATCTGTGCTTTATGTTTTTCCCCCTTACTGTTATATCAAGACCTTTATGACTTATGCTAGGACTTCTGCATTAGCCCTCTCATACATTCTTCTCCAAGGTGTCTAAGATACCATCTTTCAGATACATCTTTCTAAAATACCACTTTGACCATGTGATATTGTGGCTTAACCACTGTTCATGATCCCCACGTTGCCTGTAGAAAAAAGTCTGAATTCCCTGTCCTTGCATTTAAGGTCATCTGTAATCCAGCCTCCAATTAAATATATTTTCTATTGGTTTTAGTGATGTTTTTGATTTTTTTGCTGTTGAACAGTTCAACATTCTTTTTAAAAAATTAGGTAAGCACTACCTGGTATATAAAACTGTGAGATGGGTCCTCAACTATAGGACAAGTATTTTTATCTATTTTAGTGTGGATTGGATTAGTCCTTATATCACCCCAAATCTTAGTACATGCCCTGACCTCAACAGGCACGCATACCTGCTTCTTAAATTAACTAGAGAGGAGACATTGGTGATTGGACTTCAAGCCATAGAAGAAACAACTGGGGCAGAGCTTTACCTTGATTGCTTTTGGAGATTGTCTATTTTCTACTGTGTGCAATAAGAGAAAACTGTGCAGAGGAGGTCAAACATAGAATGTGACACAAATGGCACACATTTACATAAATATGAGTAAAATTCATACTCTCTATTTTTTACAATGACTTGTAGTTTTCAAACCATGTTTATAGCCACGATCCATTTGATCTTTACAACAACCTGTACGGTAGGTAGAGAAAATTTGGAAAGAAGTAAACAAGTCCAGAAATATTATTCATATATTCACTCAATGATTGAAGAACTATTTATTATACCACCTATGTACCAGGCACTGGGCTAGGGCTGGATGAAATGTGCTAAGACAGTACTTCATGGACCTAGAAATCTTACAGTTTTGTGACTTATCCAAGCCTCTTACCCAAGAAATGATGGACTTGGAAATAGCAGCCAACTCTTAAAAGTCCTGATCTGTCAAACCCCCCATCTGGCAAGGTTAGCCCCACACTTGACCTGGAAGAGAATGCCACCTAAATTATCTTTGCTATCTCTTTTCAAGCTAGGTTTACTGTTCCTCACAGTTATTTCCTCTTTTTGCTGGGCACATAATTAGACTGTACTTCCCACCCTTCCATGGAGGTGAAGGTGGTCATGTGACTGAATTCTAGCCAGTGAAACATGCTGAGGTGACATACAGTACTCCAGGCTTGGACCACAGAAACACTCCGCATGTAATTGTCTCTCCTCTTTTTCCTTTAGTGGCTGAATGCAGAAAATTCCAAGGACCAAGAAAAGGGTGAAGCCACAGACGGAAGAAACTAGATTTCCAGAATGACACACGGTAGGCAGCCTGTCAATCAGGAGCACTTCATGTGACTTCATATGAGAAATAAACTTTTGCTGTAAGCCAACTGGAATTTGGGAGGTTTTTTGGTTTTTGTTATTGTTGTTTTGTTTTGTGTTTTTATTTTGTTTTTCATTGTTTTGTTTTGTTTTGTTTTTAGAGCAGATAGTGTACCCTAAGAAGTGCATCCTTCAAATTAAAGCCTAAAATGATACAAGAGTGGTAACCAAATGGCATAACTTTTAAGTGATCTATTAAACTATACCCCCTAGATTCTTTATTGGTAACTTAGATGTAGATATCGATATTCTCATCAAATTTAAAGGATATACCAGCACTCCAGGACATTTTAAAATTCCAAATGATACTCAACAATGTTATAGACCCAGTGTATCTCAGTATCAGCAAGGCATTTGACAAGGCATTTTGAATAAAAGAGTGAAATAGGGGTGCTACTCAATGAATTCAAAGCTGCTTAAACAGACCAGATGATTAGTGGATGCATTCAAGTAAGTAGAGTGTTCTGCAAATGAAATATTGGGCTATTCTCTTATACTTGTTTTGGTCCACATTTTTATCAGTATCTTGCATGAGGATGTAGCAGGTATGCTGATCAAATGTGCCAGTGACACAACTCTGGAGGGGATAGAAATAAGATATAAGATGACAGAATCAAGATTCAGAATTATCTTGACATGCTGCAATGCTTGGCCAAAACTAACAACATGAAATGTAATAAGGATAAATGCAAAGTCTTGTGTTTGGGTCCCAAAATGAATTATAGGAATACAGGATGGAGAACATGTAACTTGGCAGCAGTTGATGTAAAAAGGCCCTGGGGGTCTTATTTGACCAAAAGCTTGATTTGAGCCAACAGTGTGATTGGCTCCACAAGCTGAGCTGCGTTAATGGAAGCATCGTGTGATTATCAGGAGACACATCAGGCTCTGTACTCCTCAGATGAAATCTGGACTATTATTTTTTAAAATCTGTGTATGTTGGCACAGGGACAAACTGGAGACTACACAGAAGAGGTGATGAGGATGGTGAATAAAGATGTCTCCTGCCTCTGCATCCGTAGCATACTGCTGGTGACCTTCTTAGTGTTTGTGTTGTTCCTCCAGCTTTCTACCACAGTCTTTTTCACCCACCAGACTGCATGCTCCATTAAAAAAAGTGATGATAATAACAATAATAATAATGATGATGATAGTACCAACAATGGTTGCGGGTGATATTGAGTTCTTCCCTGTGCAAGACACTTCTCTGAATGCTTTACATGTATGATCTTATTCATGTATGGCAGCCCTGTGAAATGGATTTGACTAGTGTCCCTGTTTATAGATGAACTAGGTATAGTGGGGTTAAGTTTCTTAGTAAATGGTGGAATCAGGGCACACACTCAGGCAATTTGACTTAGGACTGGTGTTCTTAACCATATGCTATCTGTAGCTCTGAAACTCCCCAACCTCAAGCACGCAGTTCATGTTCAGTTATCTTAATGGGAGAGACAAGAGTGGCACCTAGAAACCAGGTTATAGAAAGAACCAAAAAGGGGCAGAGCCCCTGCCCGAGTAGTACCGCAGATTTGTGTAGTGCCCACTGCATGTAAGAAGAGAAATATACTCACGAGGTTTTGATATGCCCATACTAGTAGTCACAATAATAATAATTTTACATGTTTATGGTCAGTTGTTAGTTTTCAAAAGCATTTTATTTATTTTATCTTTTTGAAGTATAATTGGCATATAATATTATATTAGTTTCAGGTGTCAAAAGCATTTTTAAAAAGCTTGATATCCTTTAATCTTCTGAATGCCTTGTGAAGCAAGCACAGCAAGTTTAGAATGAGGAAACAAACCCAAAAAGGTTATGTTTGTCCATCCACCCACGTATTTATTCCACAAACATTTATCAAGCGCCCTTTATGTTCTAGGCACCACAGCAAGATCCAAAGAGCTTTGTAAAGAAGGTGTTATCTTTATCTTATAGATAAGGAAATGGAAGTCCTAAAGACTACATTAGTGTTGGCGCTCTCTCACACACACACTCACACGCATATGCACACACAGGATATATACATGATATATGTCTGGGTCCCACATTATATATCTTTCTTTCAAAGGATGGAATTGGAATGGTCATTTCCTTGCTGCCTCATGGTTAAATTTCACAGTCCTGTGTGCCAGAAAGGAGTTGCCATGATATCCAACTAGTAGTTGAGTAACTAGTAGTCAAGTTCTTGGTTCCCATTATGAGATTCTAACCATGATATAGGTAGGTTATGTGAAAAAATCGAAGTGACATTCATGCAAGAGGAAGTCATTACTAATAGTAGGAAGGAAAATAGAAATAAACACCTATTAGAAAATGAGATCATCCTTGGAGAGTGCTTTGAGATCTTTGGGGAAATGTGGTTGGGGTGGGGGAGCATGCTGGGACACCTTCCCTCTGTGGGTTCCAGACATTCCAGGCTCCCAGCCTCCCAGCTATGGAATGTCCTGGAATGTGCTCGAATCAGTGTGGGCTTTGGAGCCTGGGAGCAGTAGGGCTCTGCTAGCAGGGGCTGGTTTGGCCCACCTGGGATCTCTGGTGTGGTTCAGCAGCCCCCAGGGCTGGGAGGGGAGGAGACTAATAGGAAATGCAGAACTTGTCACTGCAGGCCTCCGGGAGAGCGAGGTCAGCCTGGAGCTTAAAGAAGATAGCGGTTGTTCTGTCTCGTCTTATAAGTATCCACAGTGTCAGCATATTTCCAACAGAGGCTATCCAAATGCCTCCCTACCCCTGTGTTTACTGAGAGTTATAAACAGTGTGTCACCTACCCTTCTTTCTTGGAAATGGGCATTGTCTCTCTAAGCAGTCTTCTCTTTCTTTAAGGTTAGGACTGAAGAGAGATTGTGGGACCTGGGCAGTGAAGGGTAAAGAGTGCTAGTAGTGGCAAGAGAGGCAACGCATGTGGTCCTCTGTCCCTGGACGTTCTTGGGGACTCTCCTGCCTACCTCTCTGCCCCAGTGTGTACAGACACAAAGGTCAGCCTCTCTGCAGCAGCCTTAAAAGTGAGTCAATAAAAGAGGAGGGTTGGTATACTTATCAGGGGAAGATTGCTGTTTCTCTCCCACGGAGGCCTTGGAGACTTCTACATTTCCCAGCACTTCCCAGAAGTGAGCATGGGGGAAGGAAAATTACTGCTTGGAGTGCAGTTGGCAGGGGCTTGGGATCAGCCCCCTTGGGCCTGGCTTGGTGCCTCTATGGAGAAGCATCTTTAACTTTCATTGCCAGAGGGTGTTTTGCTTCTAGGGAGGGGAGGAGGAGATGGAGGAAATAAAAGCACAAAAATGAAAAACAAAGAATTCCTGAAGGTCCGATAAGCAGTTCAACTATGCACCAAAACATAAATATTTGGCCAAATTAGTTACTCCAAATGCTTCATATTTCTAAAATTGAACCACAGTTTTGTTATACTTTGAAGTTTTTCAGCTCTTGACAATCCTGTGCAAAGCTAAGGGGCGTGGGGACTGGAGTTCATTTCCTTCCCCGAGATCCCAGCAAATACTTAGCTTCTTTCTTTTTGATGCCTGGTAAAATGATTTTGCTTTTTGGTTGGTCCTCTCTTTCCAAATGGAAATGTTGTCTGTGTAGTCACTCAAGTCAGCATTTTATCAGTGAACAAGCAGCAAGCAGCTTGTACCAGGAAATATCTGATCGGAATGGATCAGAAAGGCTCTGATGGTTATTAACATATCTGCATCCTAGTGTCTGCGATAGTGCTGCTATCGAATTTCTCTTTGCCTTTTGTTGAATTCACCTTTGTAGATTTGCATGATGTTAGTCATAGAGCTTCTCACAAATACAGGTCTCAAATCTCATTTATTTATGCATGGCAGAAATCTGTTGTTCCCTTGGGCAGAAGAATTAACGTCTATAAAACTTAGTATTTTATGTGATCCTCAAGCAGTTGATTAATTTCCTCAATGCAGTCCTCTAATAAATTCAGTGAAAAACAGCCAATCAGATCAGTTGTTTGCTGTCACTTAAAAAATAAGTGGAAAATGTTAAGGTCTAGAAAACAGAGGACCCTCTTTTCCTTTAGCACCCATGTTTGAGGGTGTTAAATTAATTAAACAAGGGGGCCATTAGACAGAGGTGACTTTAATGCCTTAGTAGCCTATGTAAGCAAACCCAAACCTAAACTTGCAGTGTTTCAAGGTTAAGAAATCAAAACCTAAAGTCAATTCATCAAAAATGAGGCTTTCCCTGATAAAGCAACCGTGTAAGCTGTAGACAGCCTAGTAATTTCCATGCTTTGCTTCTGCCTCTTCTCTATAAAGTCCCTGGCAGGATTCCTGTAGGTGGTGGGGCGCTTCTAATTACTTCTGGTTCGACATAGCCTAATATGACTCAATTTTCACTCAAAGCCTTAGAAATGTAGTATGCCTCAGTTTATCTTTTTTTAAAGATTTTGTTTATTTGAGGGAGAGAGAGCGTGTGCACGCAGGGGAAGGGGAGGGGCAGAGGGAGAGGGGGAGAGAGAACCTCAAGCACACTCCCCACTGAACATGGAGCCTGATGTGAGGTTCAGTCCCATGACACTGAGATGAAATCAAGAGTCAGACACTCAACTGACTGAGCCACCCAGGTACCCCTCCTTCAGTTTATCTTTTAATAAGGGGAAGGTCAAGGCTCTTGGTGAATGGGAAACTTTTCTTCTAGTAGCATTCATTGTACTTCATAGTAATGAGAACTGTTTTTGTAAAGCACACAATGGGTGGTGGTAGACAGAACTGTCACTTTCTAGGCAAAGTGGCCGAGGAGGTATTCAAGCTTGCTCTTAGACTGGACATCTTTTTACCTAATTTCCGGGAAACAAGACCAGAGACTGCCTTCAGATGTTTCTGATGCGAGTGTGTAGCTTAGGGTTCAGGTTAGTTATGTAATGGAGAAAATTAGAGGCCCTGCCTCTTTAGACTTGGCTTAAATTATTCTCTTCTACCAGGAACTATCTGTGGGAGTGGGGGGGAGAAAAAAAATGAGGGAAAGAGAGCAAGATTGATTGCATAATTTATGTAAGAAATGTTGAACACATTGAAAGCACAGGAGGTTCACCTATGTATGCAGACATTACCTGAATTACTCTGAAACTAGGCAAAATCAAAGTAAGCCGATTCAGAGGTACCTGGGTGGCTCATTCAGTTAAGTGTCCAACTGTTGATTTCGGCTCATAGTCTTGAGTTGAAGCCCTGCATCGGGCTCTGCACTGGTGTGGAGCCTGCTTGAAATTCTCTCTCTCCCTCTGCACCCCCTTACCCCCCACTTGCAGGCGTGCTCTTTCTCTTAAAAAAAGGAAAAAAGAAGAAAGTAAGCCAATCCAAATAAGCTCAGAGGAACAAGATTCTTCAGGAAACACTACTTGTTAGTCTTCCTGCACACCGTAACTTTCTTTCCCCCAAAGGAGCTTCTCCTTATCCTTCCTAAGCCTGTGAAGGCCCTTCTGTCTTTGCTCTTGAAAGGGCAGTTGGAATGCCTCTTTCTCCAGGAAGCCTTTCTTAGAGAAAATAAGTGACACTCCTCACCTTCTCTGGACTCTCACAGAATCTTCCTTGTACCTCTTTATGGCACTTAGTTAGTTGTACCATATATTGTAGCAATTTATGTTCGCACCTTACCCCCCTCCCCCACCTATCTCATCTGATCTGTAAGCTTCTAGGAGAGGAGATCTGTGAGATTTTTACTTTGTACCTCCTCATTCTTTAGCACAGTGCATTGTATCTTACAGAGCACATAGTGTGTGTTTATTAATAAAATGAATGCATCCAAAGCATCTCTGCTGCACAGGAATAACCTGCAACCTAATGTTCATACAAGTGAGGATTAAAAAAAGGTTAAAACTTTACTTTTTAAGTTTAAAAAATACTTCCTCAGTATCCTCTATCAAAACTCAGTATCAGGCATCTTAAATTTGGTCAGAATGGACTGAGCAGTTTAGAGTGTAATAGTTTAAGTAAACATTTTTCTTTTTCTTTTTGTCTTTCTTGGGAACAGATGACACTTTGCTGGACAAAAAGGAAAACTATCTGGGTGGGAGAAATAGGGTGGGGCCGGGTGAAGTCTGAATTCTGTTACTGGATTTAGTTGAAAATACCAAACTGTGCTCAAGAAAGAACTCTGCATTAAATGGACTCTGTCACATGATACTTGGGGGTGCCTTCCGTGAAGACCGGAATTAGAAAGATTTGGGAGCGGAGAGTTAAGCCGAACGAAAGGTACCTATTTTAAACCAAAACATACGCAGGGAGGGGAGGAGCTTAACCTAAATTCTAAATTCTAAATTCTACCACTCAGCTCTCACCCCTTAGACCTATCTTCTCTGATAAATTTTCTCTGGTTACATTAAAAAGGAGGGGTTGTTGCTGTTGTTTTGCCATCCCTTAGTAAGAGCAATTTAAAATATACTCGGTCTCCTTTTGGTGTTCTAGAAGTTATGCCTTTCATCTCCCAATTATTATATATGATACTGGGGTGAGGTGGTTTTGTTTTGTTTTGTTTTGCGAGGTGGCCTTAATATTCGAGTAATGAGGAGATGGAGAACAAGTGGTAGAAGAATTAGAAGAAAAAAAGAAAATGGGGAAGACAATTCCTGTCCTTTTTGCTCAGTGTCCAAGAGTTTTGGAAGACTTTGGGAGCCTTTTTGTTGTGGTGATGGTGGAATTTCTTGTTCAGTTTGTGATATATCATGTTATCTGTCATGGTTGTGTGGGTTTGATGAAGCAACTGCTGTTAGTTCGGGATGATGGGAGAGAACCTGTGGGCGTTCAGCGGAAAGAGCCTGATTGGGCTGGAATCGCCAGCAATGGCACCTTCAGGCCTTGGAGCTTGGATTCTGTCATGTGAATATTATTGCAGTTTGGACTTTTGGGGAAGGAGGAATCTGGTGAGAAATAATAACTAGAGATTAGTCTAATGAGGCTAGAGAGATGTAAAGAGAAAAGAGGCTTGTTTATTTTTCTTCACAAATACAAAGAAATACCTGTCCGTCCTGGAACCAGTAATGGAAATGACACAAGTGTGCAGAGCAAGGAATGGGACTTTCAAGGGGCAAGTTCAGATGAGCAAGATAAAGGGCAGTTGTGGGATGGATCTAGCCTCAGAAGATTTCTGAAAGCAGAAGGGCAAGATACACCTGCAGCCAGGGACTCAGGTGGTCACTGGAACATTGTGAAGGAATTCTGTTTAGCTAACCCTGGAGGGGGCGCTTTTTCAGAGTTCCAGAAGACAGCAGGAAAGTTAAGTGGTGCCAAGGACATGCACAGATTTCTGAGGTGCCAGAGGTACAAGGGTGAACTACATTTCTATAATTTAATTTTTTAAATCATTTAATTTAGAGAACAGACGCAGGTTTCTAGAGCTCAAGATTGGACAAAAAATTTTCTCAATCTCACAGAAAGCACATTCTCAGACCTCTTGAGGGAATGCAGTTCTCAGTAAAGTAATGCTGTTCCAGAAGGGAACCAGTAGGCCCAGGTCTCTGGAACTAAAGGAGTCTGAGGAAGAAATAGAGAATGGCCCCTTCAGAAACCAGGAAGCAAGTGTTGTGATCGTGTGAGTGCTGGGAACCCTGGGGTCATGATGGGTACTGTTTCTCTGAGTCCTGAGTCCTAGCATCACCGAAGCAGACCCCTCTCCAATCTCTGACTTCCTCTGCCAGGTTTCTACCCATTGATGATCTAGCCTTGGTTCCAAATCTAAGCTTGGAGGAACAGCCTCAGGAGACTTACATTTTTTTTTTTTAAGACTTATTTATTTATTTTGGAGTGGGGTGGCCGGAGGGAGAGGGAGAGAGAATCCCAAGTAGACTCCCAGCTGAGCTCAGAGCCCAAAGCAGGATCCCAGAACCCTGAAATCATGACCTGAGCCGAAATCAAGTGTCCAAGGCTTAACCAACAGCCACCCAGGCACCCCGGGAGACCTGGAGTTTTGAGGAGAGTTCACACAGGGCGTCTTGGGGGATTGGGTGGAAGCTTGATAGGGCATATGTTGGAAAAACTGCAAACTAGATTCAACTACTGCTTTAGGACGGGCACTGCTGTTGCTGGAGTGTTCGTGGAAAGGAACAAGTAGGCCTCTTTCTTCATTCAGTCCCGTGGTCTCCCTCTGGTGCCCCCAGTTGGTGGTGGAACAGGGAGTTGGTGGTCCAAGCAGAAATGTGCTGGGCAGAGTCACAGCCCCAGCATCATGAAACCCAAGAGGGAAGGATGGATCTGGAGGTGAGAAGTAAAACCTTAAGGGGCACGCTCTGCTTCTAGCCAGTTGGGAAAGCACGTGGTTCTTTCCTATTAGAACCATGTATTATTGATTACAGCGAGAATTCTATTTGAGGCCTTTTTAGGGACTTTTTCTTGGGAGGGAGAACCATGCCTTTCTAACTTGGACTTTAAAAAATTCTGCCTTCCTAAAGTCTCAGGCATATGCTTGATGATGCTTACCCTTTCGTTCCTAGCTATTAAAAGAAAAAACATCGACTTCACTCTCTTCTGAAAGGTGAAGACAAGTCAAGAACGTGTCTACCCTTATATATTCAATTATCAATTATAGATCTTACTCAAGTACTAGTTTTATCGTCAGAAATGTGTAATTTTCTCTTTCTGACCAGGTGGCCCATAGCAAAATTCCAAAACAAATCATTTGTGTTCTTCTCTAACTCACCCATTCTTTCCGGTGTTTCCATTCACAGGTTGCTCATGTGAATGCCTTCTTGACCTATAGTACCACTCAGTCTCACCTTATTATAAGACTGTAGTTTAAGAAGAGGATATACTCTTCTGTTGTTGTATTTCAATCTGGCGTCCCTTCCCACCATGTCTCAAAGATTACATAGGGTATAATCCTAAGCTTAATTTGGTTACAACACATACTGGGCAGGTTAGGGAGACAATATGGTGTCATGTGGGCTCTGGACCAGATTGTTTTTGTTCAAAACCTGGTTTTCCTACTTCCAGCTATGCATGTCCTTTCACAAGTTTCTTAGCTTCTGTAAGCCTCATTTTCTTCTTCTGTAAAATGGAACTCATAATATTTCATATTTTATAGGATTATTCTTCAGTCTAAAAGCAATACACAGATAGTGCTCAATCAATGACTGCCATTATTGGCATAAAGACTCTTGAGGCTCTAAGTATTATTTCTGTCTCTCATCTCCCTTCCAATATTTTTGGGGTATAAAACACTAGGCACTTCCCATACTTTGATTCATCTCATCTTGTTGTCCTCTAAAGGTGCCACTTTCATAGGTTTATCAAGGTAATTGTCTCCTTTTCCTTCTTTAAAGTCTTTCAAGGAGGTCATTTAGACTCTAGTCAAATATCCTTCCTCTGCCAAGAATCCATCATTCATCCCAGTGCCAAAAACCGTGGTTCTGTCTTTTTAATCTCATGTCTCATTATCATCTCTTTATTGGGACATTCAACTCCCAGATCTTCTTTTCTAGTCCAAAGCCTTGACTGTTGGTAGAGAAAAGTTTAAGTCCATCATCTGTGCTATTGAGTCCTTTGATTCCTTCCCAAGGTCTCATAGTTTCTATTCAGATAATGTCATTCATAAAGCATTTTAAACTTAGGTTGTGCTGGGAGGAAATTTCCAGGAGCGAGTTAATAGGGGTCGTCAAGTGGCAGAGGAATCAGAGAAGCAGATCTGAGAGCTTAAGGGAATGGCCTTCAAGAGTTTGGTGATCCATCTTGGGTATGTGACTTGGACAGAATGCTTATTTCAGATAGGTCAAGTAGGGCGTCTTGGGCCTGTCAGAAAATGAAGCTATCTGCAGAATGCCAAAGAAATATGCTATTTAGTCAAAATAACCAGTCAAATAATTTCCAAGTTAATTTATTTTTCATTTGGTGTTTGCATTTGCACATCCAGCCCAAGACTCTCAAAGGAATAAATTATTATTTCAGCATGTAAAGGTTTAGTTTCTTCTCTTGGGAGAAGAAAACCATCCAAATTATAAAGTAAAACTGTATATTGTACAGTGTTACCTTCATAAATCTACTTCCGTGAGCCAGAGAAGAGGCATCAGGAGTGGGGAATTTCATATGCGTCCATGCATGTACGGAGTTCAGACTCTAGAAGATAAATGTGTCAAGAATACATAACTGCTGCTGAGTAATTATGCAACATATATTTCTGCCAATAAATTTCGAGCCTGATTTATGTCAGATCAGACTATAAATCCAGTGTTTGCACCAATTATCAAAAATGCATTTTACAATCTTGAGTATATTATTTTCCAAAGAGAAAATAAACAATGGAATGTTTTGTCGGGTCAATACTGTGAAGTCTTTTGGAGGCTGGGATAGGGTGGGGTGGGGAATCTGTCTGGAGAAGACTCAGCTCTGAAAAAAAATTTGTAATCTAAGGGTCGAGAAATTGTGATGACTTTACGAACCAACCTTGGGCCTGAGCTCTCATGTGAGAAATTAATGCGAGAAGCCATCTTAATTATCCTAGAAAAAAAGAGTATATCCTCTGTTTACTAAAGTAATGAGAGAAGATTATTCTGTAGGGAATGGATTCCCAGGTTCTCCAACCTGTGTATCCCTTCCCTGTGCCAGGTACCAATCCCCCAGTCTAAATTTGTAGAACCTGGACCGTGCATCTCAGTGCTGGGAAGTCGCTTGGGGAGCTTTGAAAACTACTGATGTCTGGCTCTACCGAAGAAATCTGAATTTAATTGGGCTGGGGTGCCACCTAGGCATTGCTAGTTTTTTTTTTTTTTTAAAGCACACCAGGAGAGAAGCATTGGTCCAAGTTGATTGTCCTGGGAGTG
The DNA here is from genome assembly GCF_009762305.2 of Zalophus californianus. Taxonomy (NCBI): domain Eukaryota; kingdom Metazoa; phylum Chordata; class Mammalia; order Carnivora; family Otariidae; genus Zalophus; species Zalophus californianus. Next base: position 88,091,093 of record NC_045606.1, read on the forward strand.
GCTTCTGCTTCATAGTAACTATAGCAGAATCCATTGGCAGGGATGTGAAACAGGGCTACAGTGGGTGCTCTTCCCCATTGTTGTTCTGTCTCTTCCGTGCTCCTTATTCTCCTGCCTTGCAGCATTGGCCCTGGACTATAGATTGTCTTCTGTTTCCTATGATTTCATGCTTCTGATTCCCAGGTACCTGCTAGTCCCTCCCCTGCCCGCCGGGCCTCCAGAAATTTGTTTTCCTTCTGAGTGTTTGTCCACTCTGTTGCAAACTCTGGCCTCCTGATTTCCCAGCTGCCTTTGCAAGACCCTCTACCAGCACCGACTGGAGGCAGGTGTCTGACTGAGCACTCTCAGTTGGTGCAGGAGACTGGGACCTCTCCATAGGTAACCCCTGAAAATGTTTGTTCAGCTTGTGACTTCTGTGGGATGGGATGAGGTCCAGGCCTATCCATCTAGATAGTAGTCTTCTTCTTTTAGGAGAAAACAGTAGTGTGATTCTGGATCAGAACAGCTGGGGTTTGAATCCTGGGCAGGGAAGTCACAACAGAGGAAAAAAGCCTAGATGGCCAGGAACCAGGTTGCCATGCAGGGACCTGAGATGTGGAAAGGAGGAACATTATAAAGGGAAGCAACAAAAGAAATGAATGGCAAGTGACACAATCTTCTTTAGGTAAACCTAGGTATGTATAATAAATGTTAGTGTGGGTTACTGTAGCTTGTACAACTGCCACTGTCATTGAAAAAATTCTGCAATATGTCTTCTTTGTGACTTTTTAATAGTATCCTTGCCTCAAGGCACAAGCAGAATGGAAGTATAAATTTCTTTAAATGTCAAGAAATGAATACATATATTTTTATTTTCAACAATTCCAACATTAAAAGTAAACTAAAACCCACTATTGACTTTCATGCCCAATCCCAGTCAACTCCCAGAGGTACCTCTATTAACAGAGATGTAGTCCTTTTAGTGCTTTTACTATATATAAATATATATATATATATCGCATTTTTGTTATTTCCACATAAAATGAAATATGCATTTTAAATATAAATAGATATTATCACATTCACACTTCACCTAGGAATGCAAGAGAATACCATTTCACCATACCCTAACCAATACTGATAACACAACAACATGGTTCATTATTGTTCCAGTATGCATTTCTTTGATTACAAAGATTCAGCATCTTTATATATGCTTACTGTTACTTGGATTTTGTCTTCTATGAACCCACTTCTCGTTTCCTTTGCTCACTCTTCTATTGTGTGGCTTGTCAATCTTTTTATTAATATAGGAATGCTTTATATATTAAGGATTTTGATCAAGGCAGCTTCAGGGACACTACTTATTGTTGTTTACTTGAATGGCTCCCCCTGCTGGTGTGCAGGACACAGCCTGTGCAGCCATTCCTAGTGGTTCTTATCTTTTGTTTGTGATGAGTTAGGTGAATATTTTATCTGTAACCTGTCTCTGTCTTTTAACTTTGCTTGTGTTATTTTTCACAGTAGCAAAATCATTTAATTTTAGTCCTATCTATTCAGTCTTTTACTTTGTGTTGTTTGCCTTCTTGGTTTTGTTTAAAATGGTCTTTCCTACCTAAGGTAATAAAACATTTTCCTCTATTTCCTCTGGTTGTTTTCATAGTTTTTTAATGCTTCTATAATGTGTCTGAAAATTATTAGTGAATGATGTGAAATGGGGATTTTTTTTTTCTAATTTTTTTTCCTAGTGGATAAACAGTCATCCCAACAAATTACTGGACGGCTATCCTTTCCCCCTATCTAAAAACACTACCATTATTATATACTTTTCCCCCCTACATTCATGAGTCTCTTTTGGGGCTCTGAATTCTGCTCTTATGATTAAAATAATATTTGAAGGAAGTATTTAGCTACACTAGTAAAGTGTAAAACATTATCAATAAGTGAAAAGTTGATATTGAAATAAAAATCCACTCCATATTGATTTTAATCCATAAGATAAGACCTGATGTTATAGTAAATTATATGTAAATTATATGGAGTTCTTATTTCTGAAAGGAGGCTCAGTCAATTTCAGTAACCTGTTTGCCATCTTTATAAAGCCCCACATTGAAGACTCCTATCTAGAAACTCTTACATAGTTAGAACTGGTGGATCTTATGTGATTCTTAGACACAAGATCCTGGTGCCCGGTTAAGCAACCAACTTGTTTTATTTCTTCCCGAATATTGTGCTTGACTTGGAAACTCTTAACTTGATTTAACCACATATGTAGTGAACTAATAAAAATTAATGTATGTTTTCACTTTAAATGAATTGATTACTGAAACAAAAGTGCAGAGATATAAATCATGAGTTTTTGCATGGGGCCATGAGAACCTTAAAAACAGGATACATCTGATAGCACGGTGTGACAAATAGTAGGCACTGCATAAATATTTGGAGGATGAATGAAGCTAATACCCAGCTTTACTTTAAAAACATCCTTTATGCTTTCTTTTTTCTAAGCACTTTACTGATTTGCTTCATTCAGAGTGACTGTTTTGTTCTCACTGCTTTATGACATACGATATTAGAACTTGGCATGAATCTGACTTTCTTAGCCAGAAAACTTCGAGTCAATTTAATTATTTTCTTTGGGATTTATTTAAACCCAGGACTTAATTATTTGGTTATTGGTTTTAAAAAAAAAGCAACCTGAAATATAAGTCTTATTATCCATATTTGCTTTCCACATGGACCAAAGAATGAAAACTACACTTACTTTACTCTCCCTTCTCTTCAGGTAGAACTAGCTATGTATAATAGAGTGTGAATGACTCTGGAGTTGTGCAGTGCACAGTACTATCCTCCTTCCTTCCCAACCCCCCTGCTCTGTCTGTATTTTTCTAATCAGAGCTGCTTGGCTCTGACTACCCTGCTATCTGCTGGCTTGTAGATACCTAGACTGTAGCTCTGTGTCCCTTGAAGCCTTCATTTCATATACTGCAAAGATTATTCATGAAAATAGCCCAGAGACTTTTAGCAGTTTCCAGCTCTGAGTTCTTATCAGAGTTTTTCTTAAGAGTTCAAATTGTCTCCTTTGTGACTATTTTTAAAATATGGAGTACAGTAAAACTCTTGGAATGACTGTTATAGGATGATAGCTTGCCTACTCACACAAGCCTTAGTACTACTGACTATGCATGAGCATTTTGATGACAACAGAATGTTTGCATCTGGAGTCAAACTTCTAGCACAGAGATTCTGTTCAGTGTAGCAAGCATAGGCTACTTTTACCCACCAAGAAACTTCCCATGAGTATATTCCGCATGCTGGTGTTTTTGAGTGATTCTGACTTATTCAGACTGTTGTGTGCAACTCTGTTCTTCCTTTTTTCTTTAGAAAGGGGGGGGAGAGAGAGAGAGAGAGAGAGAGAGAAAGAGAGAGAAAGAGAAGGGGGAGGGCCAGAGGGAGAGGGAGAATCTTAAGTAGGCTCCTCCCCAGTGCAGAGCCCAGAGACAGGGCTCAATCCAATGACCTGAGCTGAAATCAAGAGTTGGATGCTTAACCCACTGAGCCACCCAGGTGCCCCACTCTGTTCTTTCTTAAAGCATGCATGAGATAATTCAAAGTCAAAGTCAAAACTCCTATACTCATAGATTAGTAGGACTGAAAATGCTTTGGGGATCTTCTGGTCTAACATTTGAATTTGGAATTAGGATGGCTTCCTTGTTGACTTGACTATATACACTACATAACTATAACAATCATGTTAATAATGATAGTGAATAAGTGAAAATTAATGTACATGTAAACTTTAAATGAAGTGATCATTTGGGATAAGAGTCCAAATATATCTATGAACACATAAGCTCGCTGTCTTTAAAAAAAAAAATCCATAGCACCTATTATTTGTGTGTGTGTGTGTGCGTGTGTGTGTGTGCGCGCGCAGTTAGAAGAATGTAAGGTGGAGAGGTTACTGATTACCACCCAATTGACTGATAGTAATGGTTAAAAACATGGAGCAGTTTCCAGCTACATGTGGAATTCTGGCTGGCTGCTTTTTTTACTTCAAAGTCTGTTTTATTTTGTGAAACACTTTCTTATCACATTTATTTATTATTCCTCAAAGGGATGCTGGGAAGGAGACTGCCTTTATTGCTGTTCTCATGTTGACATGTGAGAAAACCGAGTTCACACAGAGCTTGACGTTCTCTTCCTGGAAATACATACTTAAAATAACCAAGATCCAGTCGGCTGTCACTCAGCTCAGCACCCTCTTCTGCTCCCTTCTCTTCCGGGCCTAGGGCCTTTCACACACATGAAACTGATGTCACATGGAAATTCCCCAAATCAAGGGTTGTGTAGAAATCCCTATGGGACAGTGGATGAGGCATACCCCCGTGTGGCTGGAAGTACATGCACACAGAATAACTCTACACTTGGAAAGAAGACACACAATACAAAAAAAGTACAATTAACAGAACAAAACGGTTGCCTATGTTGGGGAGGAGTGAAAAAGGATGTTCTGAAAACAAGTTTTGTTTTTGCTTCTCCCACCTGCACCGCTTGCCCCAACCCAGTTTTCCAAAAAGATATCTTCTTCCAACACTTAAGAGAAACTTTAGTGTTTTCCTCTCTGCACACAGTGGAATTTCACCAATTTCTTTGGAATGACAAGTACCAGACAAAGTTTTGTGGCTGCTGAGATCACTGTTCCATAATCCAGCAAGAGTCAAGATCTCATAGAAAGAAAATTTGCAGTAGATTAACTTAAAGTTAAAAAAAATGAAGCTGGTAGTCAGGAGGCCACTTGGGTTTTAATCTCAGTCCTGTGCTGCTAATGATAATCACTCATAGCTAAGTACCTCTTAACAGTTTATAAAGCATGTTCACATTTATTAATCTATTTAATCTTCACATCAACTCCTCAAGGCAGCTGTTTTACAAATGAGAAGACTAAAACTCCCAGAACTTAAATGATTTAGGAAGGTTGCTTTACTTGTAATCTATACTGTTTCTGTGTTCTCAAGGCAGGTTCTTAACCTCTCTTGCTGCCCATTAGTGAATATTATAATTTGCCAACCATATGGGGGTGTGTAAGGGGAAAGTGGTGATAATGTAGGTGACATGGTTATTTGGAATAAAGTGCTAAGTAAATAAATACATAATAATAAATAAAATTATTCATTTTATAAATTAGTGTATTAAATAATGGCTGATTATAATTACTAAAGCATTAACTATGTTAATGCGTAATAGGTATATTAAATATGTTAATATATTACTGTATGAAATAATACATAAATTAAATGTATAGATATATACCATTATTTGTGTGTTCAGTTTGTTATTTATTTTTACTTCTGAAATATCTGCAACCAGGTCTTTGTAGTTTATAAACTGTCTGAAATGGATGGTATTTAGCAGGGCCTGGGAACACCCAAACTGGATCTCCACCGTCAGACACCCTTCTCTGTGAGTTTCCCAAGGAAAATAATATGTACAGAATTCAGGGTCAGGCAAAGGATCATTTCATTTGTTAGCTGGAGCCTCGACCCCAAATCCAGGGTATCTGCCAAGTGAGCTTGGCTGCACTGCAGTTAATCTACAATTGACTCTTGAATCTTATCACTCCATTGAGGAAGAAAGGCTAATCCAAAGCCCACCAGTCAGAAAAATGAAAAGGAAGTAGAAGAAAGGAGTGGCCAGGTGCTCTCCTGAGCATAGCCTCAGCTCTCCTTAATACTCCAGCCTGGTAAAGGTAGAGCATCTGATCCCAAATATATCTGCCGTAAGGCTTTATCCCCTGGCACCTGGAAGATGTAGCCCAATCAGTTTCCTTGAACTTGACCAATCCCTAGCATTGGTTTCCTTCTCTCTTAGCTAATAGTTTCCAAAGTAAGAAGAATCCCAAAATTTGGGAATGCTATCAGAAAGTTGAAATTCTCTAAAATTCCTTTACTCATTCTATAACATTTTGTGTTAGGCATTATACCAGGTGCTGGGATACAGAAATGAGTATTTGCTTGTATATACACAGAGAGGCAGACATACTGTGAATAATCAATTTCAATGTAAACTTCCCAGAAATTATCCACTTATCAGAGTGATTAAGAGATACAGAGGGTGGTCTTTCTTTTCTTTTTTTAAAGATTTTATTTATTTATTTGAGAGAGAGAGAGAGCACAAGCAGGAGCTAGGGGGAGAGGCAGAGGGAGAAGCAGACTCCCCGCTGAGCAGGGAGCCCGATGTGGGGCTCGATCCCAGAATCCTGAGATCATGACCTGAGCTGAAGCCAGACGCTTAACCAGCTGAGCCACCCAAGTGTCCCAGAGGCAGTCTTTCTAAGGAGATAATTTCTAAGGACATGGATTCATATAGAATATCAGGAGATATTCAGTTAAAAATTATACATAAACAAGATCTATAAAGAAAGAAGGCAATGTAGACGTCCTGACAGGCAAAGAGAAGCTTGATATTTTAGAGTTTTAAAAGGAGAATATGCCAGGATTCCTCCAGTACTGTTTTAGGGGCAGTTCTCCCAGCAATGGGGTCTAATTCTTCAGACAGACAAATATTCCTGAAGAAAGGCAGTTTATCAGCCACCACTGGAAACCATCCCTCCAAAGTGGCCAACTTCTTGGGTTTTGGGTCAGAACTTTTCCCTAACACCTCCTTTCTGTGTCCTGAGGGAAGCTGCCTATTGGACAGGAGCCTTGGTTCAAATGGCACCTCCGTTTTTGTGTCAGGATATCTGTCCCACTTCAAGATAATAAGTTGGCACTCTAGTTTCTAACTCAACTCTGGCCATACTCATTTGTTAGTTGTTTTTATTATGGCTATTACTTCCCTGCCTTCCAGAAGAATCATACGAACTAACTGTCCCCAAAAGTCCATACATGGGTAGTTCTGTTTGAGGTATGCCTGGTATTCATAGGCATGTGGGAGGCTGTAGCCCTTCCCCTCCCCCAGCCACCTGCACCTCTTAATTAGGGTAACAGCAACAAGATTCCAGGGTTCCTGGCCTACACCCAAATCTATACTCACCATTCCCCGAGCACTGACTTGAATTCTCAGTTTTAGTACTGGATTTGTATACAGTTGAACAAAAATAGTTTTTGTCAAGGCATCCTAATATTTTGTTTGTATTTTTAAATACTGGCTCAAAAAAGCAGTGTTTAGAGAAAGAACGAGACAAGTGGGTGTAATATGTGGCCCATAATTTTAAGATATGGCCTCTATTTCTAAAAGTTCTGTCTGTCTTGTTTAGTACTATATCACTAGGACCAAATAGAATTGACAACACATAGCAGGCACTCAAGAAATATTTGTTAATTACTAATTAACTATTAATTAAATAATTAGCCATTAACCAATAAATCTAGAATGTATATATATAAATCAAATCATTCAAGTCAGTAATTGCTAAATAGAAAATGAGTGGGTTTGACAGCAGGTTCTGTATGTAGTCCGAGAAGGGTTATTGAATGAAGGCTGAGATTTTAGAGATGGCATTTAGGTGCGTCTAGAGCTGGTGCCAAATGAGTGGAAAGGCCTCAGATCCATGTGAAGGGATAGAAGCCCAGGTGTGCCCCTTGATGAGAATGGGAAGGGACAAGTGGGTTTGTGCTGGGAATCTAAGAGAGGCAAGAAGAGGGGTGATTGCTGATCTTGGTAAAACGCTAAGCCAAGTTTTGACTTCATCCTTTTGGTAGTGAGATGATATTGAAGATTTCCAAGCAAGGGAATTCACGGTGAAAGCAAGAGGTCAGGGCTAAATGTATATATTTTTAATTTTTCGTATCAGAAGAGGTAATTGTAAATATGAGAACAAATGAGATTTAAAAAAAAAAAAAACCCACTAAGATAAAAACGATCTCTCTGTCCTTGGTTCATGACCTTCTCTGTATAGGATTTTTATGCCAAGCCCTGCCCCACTTCACTGCACTTATGTGAGTCCATGTGTCTGCCAGCAAAAGGCAAGGCCCTTTTATGGGAAGAGGCTCTTCAGTGTCTTAAACAGTGTCACTGTATTCCCAAGGCTGAGAAAAGCTTCAATGTGGGGAAAGTGCTTCCTAAAAGTTTGTCCCATCCATAAGCAAGCATTTAGTTCACAAAGCAACTTTATCCACGTTTTATCTCATTTCATTCTTACATCTGCCCTGTGAAGTAGGTGCTGTTATTCTGTAAGAGAGAGATAGGGCCTGAGCACTGGGGGATGTCCACACCGAGGGAAAAGAACAAGAGGAAAAACCAAACAGGCCAGAAGAAGTAAGCCAAACAGGCCAGTTATCAGTGACAGGAGCTATCAAAGATGAAGGCAGAAGCCAGCGGGGTTAGGGGATGCCAGGGAGGACTGCAAAAGGGTCTAACTGCTCAGGGGTCATGGGCAGAACGTCTCAGAAGAGGGATGGGGCTCAAGTCAAAATGTGCAGGGTCCAAGAAGTGAGGTCATGGAAGAAGATGGGGGGAGGGTGGCTGCATCATGAACTCACCATTTGGAGAAATTTGACACTAAAAGAAAAGACAGTGAAGCTGGAAGAAACTAGAGTCATTTAGAGGTGATTTCCCCTAAGCACTGGACACGTTTATAGACAGAGGGCAGTGAGCAATGTAAACAGGACACACGGGAGCATGAGGTGAGATGAAGCTGAGTGGCACCAGTGAAGACTCAGAACAGGGAGCCTGGGGTGGGGGCTGCAGATGTGGCTCAGTCTCACACACACTCTGTCTGTGACATAAAGGGAGCAGACCTCCAGTGGAGCTTGATGAGTATTCGGACACATCTATGTTACACAGTTAGTATGCTTGTTCCAAACAGCCATCTTGCCCTATGTATCACCAGACTCAGCTATCTCTTTGAAAATGTTTTCTTCTCTCTCTCTCTCTTTTTTATATCTTAAAAATATCTGCCCCCCACACCAGGAGAAACCACTGCCTCTCAGATGACATTCTGCTAGGCCAAAGCTACAAAACCTCACCCAAAATAGATCAAATATTTTAAATGTTTTCTTATTTGCACCCCTCACAAGTATGTCTGCAATGCAAAGCCAATTATGAGATTGGCTTTTTTCCCCCTGAAATGAGAGAAGGATATGCTTTCTGGTTGGGAGGGGACACCAGGTCTCACCACATGGTCTTGGTTAGATTAGACAGCCTTCATTAAGCATGAGACAGGAAGAGGAAACACACACAGCTGGGTAAACACATGCAGAGCAAGGGGGTCTCTCTTAGCACTTGCCATTTGGGAGTCCATCTTGTACACATGTCTGAGCTTCACCTTTAGAATGGCAGTTCTTTAAAGGCAAGTGTGGTGTTTTATAAGATTGTAAAAGGCACAGAGCCTAACAGTAAGCCTTGCAGGTACTACATGTTAGGAGGTTGGTCGAATGAATGAATGAATGAATGCAACTGTCTGAGAAAAATCCAGCAATGGCTTTGAATGACTCAGATACCCACTGGAGACCAAGAGGGATTTCTCATGGATGGAACCATCTTACTTTCTCTGAGGGTAGAGTGGAAACCATGGAGACATCCAGTTATCCTCCTTAGCTCAAGAAATAGGGAGACAGTGATTTCCCAGAGGGAGACTGAAGGAATTGACCAGTCCTCTTCAGCCGAAGTGGGAAAAAGTAACGTTTGTCTCATATGCTCCTTCATCCACACTGGGTCTTCTTGGATCACACCCTCTTTCCATTTCATCAGGTCCTCACCCTTATCCCAGACAACCCATGCCCCTCTTCTTCCACCTGGTGTCCCAAGAGACCAGCCCCTTTTCCTTCCCTCTGTGCCCATTAAAATGGATCAGAGCTGGCCCTCGTTTTTTCTGCACCCTATTCATAAAACAATTGGCATTAAGGCACTAGGTCAGGCTATGTCTTAAGATGTTAGCCCTTAAAGAGTAACCATGGGTTCTACTGTGTCAAAGCCTTAATACAAAGATGTGATTAAGTTGAGAACTTCACATTCAGGCCTAGTCAGACTGGTCCTGAGTGAGCTGCACCACGGCCCTGAGGACAAAGAAGGGCAGTGGCCTTTCTCAGTGTCACATGGGTGACCAGATACTAGTGCCATGGGGAGAGAATTCTCATTTGTACAGCAGTTTTTTTTTTTAACATTTATTTATTTATTTCAGAGACAGAGAGTGAGTGAGAGAGAAAGCCCTAGCTGGAGGAGGGGGAGAGGGAGAAGGAGAAACAGGCTTCCTGCTGAGCAGAGAGCCCACGATGCGGGGCTTGATCCCAGGACCCTGAGTTCAGGACCTGAGCCGAAGGCAGTCGCTTAACCGACTATCCACCCAGGTGCCCCTGTACAGCAGTTTCTTAAAAAAAAAAAAAAAAAAAAAAAAAAGTCTAAGGATAATACACAGCCAGTATACATATCTGCAGAATCAACAAATGTAATAATTTTATCATGATTACTTGAGGTCTTCTTTTATACATTGCAGATAAATTTCAAGTTCCTTGATTTTGTGACCGGTGTCCTTCTAGCTTCTTATGGGAAACCCCTGTGTTGAATTTGGAGTAGTTCTAGTCTACTGTTACCTTTTGCCATAAATAATTCGTATGAATGGAATCATTCCAGCTGCATCTTGCTTTTTCTTCACATATGTTTTTGAGTCCCAAGTACGTCGAATTCATTCATTTTAGCTACTAGCTATTATTCCATCCTCTACCATAGTTTATGTAGGGTCTCCCTTGCTGACTGCTAGTGGCATTTTTGTGGTACTTCACTGACAGCTAATACTGTGATGAGCAGCCTTTTTCCTGTCTCCTTGCTAAAGAATGTGAGTTTCCCGAGAGGATATACCTGAAAGTGGGATTGCCAGACAAAGAAGGCATATTATGCTAAACGTCATTGCCAAATCACTCTACAAAGGGAGTATACCAATTTACTTTCTGATCCAAAACACATAGGAATTTCTTTCTGCACATTACCAACATCATTTAGTTTTACAAGATTAAATGTTTTCTTTTTTTTTTCTTCTTCCTTTACCAGTTTGCTGGCCGTGAGCTGGTGTCAATGTTTTAACTTCATTTTCCTGATTACTTTTAAGGTCGAGCATCATCATTTCAAGGATTTTGGCCTTTGTGTTTTTTCATCGGTAGATGATGTATCCTATTCCCGTTTTTTATTGTGTTCTCTCTTTCTCTCTTCCTATTTCAGTTGATTTTTAGGCATTCTTTGATATTCTAGATTTTATTATTTTTTTTTTAAGATTTTATTTATTTGAGAGAGAGAGAGAAAATGAGTGAGAGCATGACTGGTGGGGGAACGGGACAAGCAGGCTTCCCGCTGAGCAGGGAGCCCGAAGCAGGGCTCAGTCCCAGGACCCTGGGATCATGACCTAAGTCAAAGGCAGACACTTAAACCAACTGAGCCACCCAGGTGCCCCAGTATTCTAGATTTTAATCCTTTACTTTATACTTTGCACATTTCCTCTTGACTCATCTTTTCACTTTGTATACAGTGGCTTTTGTTGAACAGAAGTTTTTATATCTTAAAGTAACCAAACTTTAGCTGAATTTCTTTAGTTTAATTCTCACTTAATATATACAAATATTAGTTAGCTTTTTCTTCGTAAAAACTGCTACAAAATCTCAGCGGCTTACAACCACAAACATTTATTTCTTATGCTTTTTGTGTAAGGCCTGGGTCAGTAGCAACTCTGCGGGTCCCGACTGGGCTTCCTGGCCCAGTGCAGCCCCTCGTGTCTCCTCATTCTGGAACCCAAGCTGAAGAGCAGACACGATCTGGGGTGTATCGTTTTCCTGTGCTGCTGTAACAAATTACCACAAATTGGGTGGCTTTGAACAACAGAAATTTATTCTCCCATAGTTTTGGAGGCCAGGAGTCCAAAATCAATGTGTTGACAGGGTTGTTGGCTTTTTCTGGAGGCTCTGAGGGAGAATCTGTTCTGTGCCTCTGTCCTAGCATCTGGTGGTCACTGCAAACCTCAGCATTCCTTGGTTTATAGATGCATTGCTCCCATCTCTGTTTCTCTCTTCACACCCCTGTCTACTCTGTGTCCTGTGTGTCTCAAATCTCCCCCTACCTTTCTCTTACAAGGATACTTGCCACTGGATGTAGGTCCCAGCTAGATAATCCCATATGATCTCATCTTGAGATTCTTAACTGAATTACGTCTTCTAAGACCCCCCATTTCCAAATAGGGTCACATTTACAGGTTCCAGATGAATGTATCTTCCGGTGGGGGCACCATTCAACCCACTCTGTGGGGCTTGTTATCGTGGCAAAGGGCAGACACTCGGGTAAAAACAGAACACGTGATGCCTCTTAAAGCTTCCACACAGAACAGGCGCACCGTCACTTCTGGTACATCCAATCATTCAAAGCAAATCAGTCCCAAGTCCTTCTACAGGGAGCACAGCAAAGCCACATGGCAGAATGTGAGTGTTTAATCCCATTGAAAGAGGAAGTGATTAGTTGGCTGCTGTAATCCAGTCTATCACAAATTACCTTATTTTTATTTTTTTTATTTTTTAAAAAGATTTTATTTATCCATTTGAGATAGACTGCCAGCATGAGACGGGGAAGGGGCAGAGGGCGAGGGAGAAGCAGACTCCCCACTGAGCATGGATCTAGACGCAGGGGCTCAGTCCCAGGGCCCCGAGATCATGACCTGAGCCGAAGTCAGATGCTTAACTGACTGAGCCACCCAGGGGCCCTTACCTTACTTTTAAAGTCAAATAATACTATGTGGCTTTTAACAAAAAGCAGTAACCATCCATCCCACCCATTCTTATTACTGACCCCCCACCAAGCAGGGGCTCTCAACTTTTTCTCAGTCTCCTTTGCTGGGCTTTAAGTGTCGGGGTGTCAGTTTATGCAGCCTTCTCTTCACTGTTTGCATTCTTCCAGGTAACTTAGTCCAAGTTTCAAGCACCATCTATAAATGGATGACTCTCAAATGTATACTTCAGGCCTCATCCTCTCCGCTAAACCTCAGGTTTATAGACCACACTACCTATCTGCACTTCGCTTAGATGCCTTTGGTCATCTTCATGTGCCTAAAATTATGTCTACTGTGGTTCCCACACCTCCTTGCGAATTGACACTTCCCTCAGTGGTCCCCATTTCATTAAATAACACCACCCCTCACTCAGCTATTCAGCCCATAAAAGGACACATCCTTGATTCCCCTCTTTTTCTCCCATCATCCCTCCTCCAAACCAGCAATGAGTCCTGACGTACCCCAAACCCAGTACTTTCTCAGCCCCCCACCACACCGGCCCGAGTCCAGGCCAGCACCTCCTGCCTATAAGAAGGCCACAGTTCCCCTGCTTCTATACTTGCTGTCTCACCACTTGTTTGATACAGGACAGCCAGAGTGAATCTCCCAGTGACTTGCCATCTATTGAGAACAAAACCCAAAGTCCTTACCGTGGCCCCCAGGCTCTAGGTGGTCTGCTCTGCTGTGATCCCTCCTCCACAATTACTCTGCAGTCTTTCTTATTCTTTAGTATGTGCCTGCTGTATTCTTGTTCTTCCTTCATTTCGTCCCACTGCTTGCTCCTTCATTTTATTCGCCTCCCCCTTGAAAACTTCTTCGTAGAGGACTTCCCTGATTTTCTCTATTCCTTTACAATCACTTTATAGCACTTTCCATTGCCTGACATAAGTGTGTTTATCTGTCTCCCTCCATCAAAATGTGTTTTGTTCACAATGCCTAGAACAGGCCCTGGCATGTGGTAGACGCTCAATAAATATTTGTTCAATGAATGAATGAACTGTTCTATTTTTTGCGGGGGAGGGTGGTATTTGTTTTCATGTCCCTAAATAATATGCTAATTCTACTATTTATTAAAACTTCAATAGTAGACATTAACTATTGATTTCCTGCTAAACAAAATGAAGATTTAGCTCTCTTATCCACCATCATCCTACTAACATGTTCTTGCTTGTTATCCTCTGAATCTAATTACATCATTGTTTTGGTGAAATCAATATGTAGTATTTACATTAGTGTGACTGTATAAATTTTTCTCACAGTTGAACTATATAGTGTACCATGATCACTTTTCTTTTCTCATACAAACATCTTATTTTTCCTGAAATTACAATGACCTAAGTATTACATTTACTTATTTTCCATGTACAAATGCTTTCCCGAGAAAATATCAGGTAATCTGTCTGCCTGGCTTTCCTGAAAATGTCCTTCCTGGAGCCCTCTGCTCCAGTCTCTACTAGTTGCTTTTTGGACCAGCTGTTGTCTTGGAATTTTCCTTCACTGTCATCATGGGACCACCCTTCCCCTCTGTCATGGGTTTGTATTCTTTTCTGATCCTTATCTTCTGTCTTGGTTTCTAGTTTCAACCCCAACTTTTTTTTTCCCTTTGGGTGGAAGATATAACCCCAAGAACTTGATAACTTCAGAATTAAATGTTTTCATTCATTATACTGGATGCTCAGTGGGCCCTTTGAATCTAGAAACTTGTGTCCTTTAGTTTTGGGAAATTTTAATGTTTTATTTCTTTGATCATTTCCTCCTCACAATTTTCTCTTTCCTCTTTTTCTGGAACACTCAGATGCTGGGTTTTGATTGATTCTCTAATGTTCTTTTCTCTCCTTTTTCCCATCTTGTCTTTTTCTTCAAATTTTCTGGAACTTTTTTTTTTAAGATTTCATTAATTTATTTGAGAGAGGGAGAGAGAGAGTATGTACGAGTGGTGTAGGGGAGGGAGAAGCAGACTCCCTGCTGAATGTCGAGACTGACTTGGGCTCAATCCCAGGACCCTGAGATCACGACCCAAGCTGAAGTCAGACATTTAACTGACTAAGCCACCCAGGCGCCCCTGGAAGATTTTTTTTTAAACTTTATCTTCCATTTCTTGAATTGAATTTTTATAACATTTTGCCATAGTATTTTTCCTTTACAAGAGTTCGTTTGTCTTCTCTGAGAGTGCCTTTTAAAAGCATCTTTCTCTTGTTTGTTGGCTATAGTATCTTCTCTTAGCTCTTTGAGAATAGTAATTACAGTTTTCTTCTGTTTCTCACCTTGCCTCTTTTTCCTCTGAGTTTTTTTTTTTCTGTTGTTCAAGTCTCTCTTTCAGAGCCTCTCCTTAACTTGATGTTCATATTTAAGAGCGAGGTGCTAAATCGCCAGTTGGGAGTTCCTGTACACAAGTTCACAAAAGGGCCTTGGGCAATGAGCCAGATATTTCAGGGTCTCTCAGTATCTGTGCCTTTAGTTCTTTTTTCCATAGGCATGCCAATTTCCCTGGAGTGGAATCCTCCAATTTCCTTTCTGCAGGGAACAAACCTGACTATATCCTGGGAGCCCTGCAGAGTGAGGAGACTGAGGGTATTCCAGTGTTCACAGAATAGACTTTCATTTAAATTTTGTTTTCGGTACGAAGCCTCTTCCCTGCCCGCTGCTTTGCCTGACATCCTGAGGGCAACACTTCTCTTCGGAGAATAAACTTTCAGCTTCTGTCTGAAAGAGAAGTGTTCACCGAGTTGTGTAGGCGGCTGGGGGGCTTCTAGATCTGGGTTTTTAACTGCTCCATACTCAGATTTTTAACCAAGTCTGCTTTTTGCTCCATCTTCACCCTCAGAAATTCCTGGGGCTTCCAAATCCTGTTTTTCCTGGTTCTGAGGCCGGAGTTGGCTTCTTTCTCATCCAACGGCCTTCCACTCCACAGGCCAGAGTTCAGTTTCTTACTTCTGCTAAGTCACTTACCAGCCATTCATCCATTTTCCATATTCCAAAAGTTGGCTGACATCTAGAGCCTGTGTTGACTCCCTTCCAGTATTCTTTGCCTTGTAGGATTTACTGATGATTTTTTATTTCTGTGCTATCGTTTTGATGGGGTTTGGGAAGGAACAGAAGTAAACGAGCATTGTGAATTAATCTGCCCCATCTAACCACCTCCTCAAAATTTTCAGTCTTTCCATCTGAAGTTCTGTTTTTTATGATTGAAAAATCCTTCCACACCTCATCATAAAAGTACTCACCTGCAATTTTTCCTAGTCATTTTAAAGTTTTGTTTTTCAGGTAATCTAGTTTCTTTTAGTGTGGGGTGGGAATTTTGAATCTAATTTTACTGTTTCTACATGATGGTGGCCTTGCCATTAATAGGAGATCTTACCCTTTTTTTCCCTGATCTGTAGTGTCTCTGCTATTACTTCAGAAGTGTCCATATATGCTTGGGGCTGTTTCTAGGGTTTCCACTTTATTCTACTTATCTATTTGTCTATTCAGGGCAGTAACACTCCTCTTAATTAGAATTGCTCTATAAAAACCTTAGTACTTATTTTTAGACCTTTACTTTTCCATATGAATTTTAGGATTGTTTTGTCAAGTTCTACAAGGTATATCATTTAGGGATTTTAGTTGGAATAATAAATGCATAGGTTAATTGAAGGAGAATTTACATCTTTATAATTTTGAGGTTTGCCATTGGTAAAAGTGACATATTTCACCATTTATGCAGGCCTTTTATGTCCTTAAATCCAGCTCTGCAATTTTCTTGCACTATTGTGTTACATTTATTCCCAAGTAATGCACACTTTTGTTATTAATATGAATCATCTATTTTCCATTATATTTTAAAATTAGAGACATCTGGTTTCAGGAACTCTGGAGTTTTGCATACTGAACTTGATTCCAATAATCTTGCTAAACTCCTTTATTAATTCTAATATATTTGTTGATTCACTTGAACTTTTTACCCACATGATCATATCATAGCAAATAAAGACGTTTGTTTTCTTTCTAGTTCCAGTACTTCTTATTTCTTCTTTTTCTTTTTCTTTGTCTTGGTTAGGACCTCCAGCCCCCCCCCCCCTTTTTTTAATTGTAGAAGAGATGGTTGACATCCTTGCCTTTTCATTGATTATAATGGGAATACTTTTACCATTTCACCATTAAGATGATGTTTGCTATAGCTTTCTGGTGTTATATGTTTAGAAAGATTCTGATGCTGGTTTTTCAAGAGCTTTTTTTTTTTTTCCAGTATGTGATTGCTAATTTTACCAAGTATTATTCTTTGTCTATTGGGACAGTCTTTCTCTTTTTTTTCTACTTTTTAACTTTTAAATTGCCAACATTGAATAATCTATCGCTGGAGTTTCAGGTTTTGACCATCTCTGCACTGGCCTTGTCTCGCTTCACAGTTGTTGGATTCAGTGTGCTAATTGTTTTCATCTAGGTTCATAAATACACTTAGTACAATTCCCTTCTTTTTGTGTTGTCCTTGTTGTCCAGTTTTGGTATCAGCACTTTACCAGTCTGATTTTATTGTTTTCTAAGCTTGAGTTTCTGGAAATACTTCATTTGAGTAAAAGAAGATGTGTGTGTGGAGGGGGTGGATTTTGCTGCCTTTTAAAATGTTCAGAAGATCTGTTTTTTTTCAATAAAGCAAATATTTTAAGCTGGGAAAATGTATGTTCTTTATGGAATTAAATGAAGTGATTTTAATTTTGAATGAAAAAAGGTGTAGCCTGCTTTTACTTTTCCCAAACTGACTTATCAGCAAAATTTAATTGCCCACTGCTGATCTACATGATTGCAAATACTCAGTTGGAACTGAAAAAAATACGAGTCATCCAGATGTTTCCAAATGTCTCTTTAGAGTTGTTATGGTTTGATTAGGTAGATATATCCTATGCTGGACAAGCTGTTCTTTATCTGGGATGGTCTAAGTGGGAAATATATCCCACAAAAATTTCCCGTATAAATCATGTATATTTTTAGCGTTGTTTACAAATGACTTCTGGAAAAAGCAAATACTATGAAAGTGAAGTTTCCCGTGGCAGAGATTGGCAACACATATTTTTTTCTTTCTTTTTTCTAATGAAATTTGTTAAATTATCCTTCCAACCATATGGTTCTTCCACAGTGTCCATTTTCAAATACATAAAAAAGGCTGAATGGTTGCTCATCCACTATATCCTGAGTAGGAGGTAAATTCAGAATTTATCTAGGGAAGCATACTTCTTTTTTCTAAAGACAGAACCCAAAAATATTTAGCTACTTATCTTCTAAAAACCATGCAGAATGCATGCCCTTTCTATGTTTCCTGCCGATAATATTTTCCCCATTTGTAGTGCAACTTTTCTTTCCTCTGGAAAGCTGGTACTTATTTTATTCATAGATTGCAAATTATGCCCTGCTGCTATTTCACCAAAAGGCATTACTCACATAAGCGGGAAGAATGTGGCTTAGGATTGAATCAGCAGTGGCCATGGAAAACAGTGCATTAAAACAGGCCTCACTGAGTCACAGACCATAGAGCCTAGAGATCCCGGGCACCAAACATCTCTGGACACAGGTCATATCTTCACACATACGTCACCAACTGAGTTGTTTTCAGAAGTCATTGATGTCTGCACTGCAGCATCTCCAAACTCAGCAGTTTACCAGACTGGGAACTATTCTTCTGTTTTTACAACCTGTCCAGATATGGGACAGCCCCAGTAGCAAAACTGGTTGTGTTCCCAAAGTTTATTTCCAAGTCATTCATTTGGGATCAGAAAACATTTTCCCATAGGAACAATTTTACCAACGGTGGTGCTCCACAAATGCCTGGTTGAGCCACAGTGTCCTTGAAATGTACTATTCCCACCAGCCATTATTTCTTCTGTTTCCCTGGGAAAGTGCATTCTGAGTTCTAACTTGGGATGCCTGAAGCTCACCTCTCACTTGGCCTGGTAGCCTTCTCTGTCGCTTTTTTAAGGCTGTGCTGCAGTAGCAGTTGGGGAGAGGGGATAGGCAGCCTTCCCAAGAAAGAGATGAGCATAGGGTTGATATAGATGCCTCTGGGTAACTCGCTAATTAATGCTGGAGGGCTGAAGAAGGAAACCACCGTGTGGATCAATTACTTCCCAAGTCTTCTGTGTAAGGCACAAAGCGCAGGGACTTCTCCCTAAGTAGAGATCGTTTTTAAGTCAAATCTTCATAAATAGGTAAAGGCTTATATGATAAAAACCTACAGTTTTTGGAGACCAAGCTTGTGGACTTGCAGTTAGCCAGGGAAAATATTTTAAAGTCTTCTTGGTCAGGGATAAAACAGTTGCCAAACACATAGCAACAATGAGACAGTAATCTCTCACCTAGCTCCTGGCCTGGCAAATAGTAAGTGCACATAGTTTGTTGTTGTTGTTGCTGTTGAATTAAATACTGATTGACTAATTGAGTGAATTTATCGAAAAGTGCAAGAGCACAGATTGTATGCACACGTGGGCCAGTGAATTTCATCCTGATTCAGCATCTCCTAAATCTGGCCCTCTCATAGCACACATCCTGTCAATGCAGACTTGGTTGGAGTGCTTTGGAGAAGTCACTAGAACATCAGTGTCATCTCTGTGGGCATGTGCGTCGTCTACACCAGCCCCAAAGGAGGTGCAGGGTCTCTTCACGCCCTCTCTGTTGTGCACAGTTGCTAGCAATGTCTCCCTGTTGCCCAACCCGAGGGAGGTGGAGAGGGGGGTGATGTGGGAAACCAATGGCGATAGCCAACCCGGAGGACCCTGCCTCGCTGAGTTTCTGGCGCTACACTTATTCTGGAAAACATTACTTACTAAAAAAGACCTCAGCTTTTTTTTGTCAGTTGTTTTTATGACACATATAGACATATTTTTAGGGGGCTGTGCCTCTTTCAGGTTAGAATTTAGTCTGTACACCAGACCTGGGTCCTGGCCATTGCAGGCTTTAACACTGTATAACAATTTAATTTCATTTTGTATTCACAGCTACTTTTAAAGGAAATATGCCATGAGGGCTCCCTCAAATCAAAAAACCTTCCCCACCCCCACGCCACCAAACTGTTCACTTTTAAGTTTCATAGACTGTGCTTTCTTTTTTAAAGTTGCATCTGCGTTCTACAAGACAGCCTCTTTCTCCAAGATTAACATTTCTTATGATTGTTGCTGACAATGGATTCACTTCCAGAGGCCCTGCTAAGGATAACCAAAAAAGGGCATGTAGCTGGCTGGTTTTGGCAGCCTGCACGCAGTTTCAGAGCTTTTTCGGTCTTGGTTTTTCTGATGAGTGATTTCCTGAGCATGCCTAGGGAATGACAGGCATCTGCACAGGCAGGCTGCGTCCACCTCGGCTGGCCTGGCCGGGTGGCGTCATTGGCTGCCGGATTAGAAAAACTACAGGACAATGCATACCGCCGACTGCCGACTGTAAACATAGGGGATATGTGTTCACTTAGCATGGGCTTCTGGGAGGGGCTAAGGAAGGGCGGTCTGGAGTTTTATTGAATAGAGCAGTGTGTATTAGGCTGCCTGCCTGCCTGCCTGCCTTCTTGCTGTGCTCCTGCTAGAGAAATCAGTCCTTCCTTTCCGACTGAGTCCCCAGGAAGAAGGTGCAGCCTGCGAGGTAAGCCACAGAGGGCTTTCTTTTAATCTCTTCCAGAGAGTCTGGGGGCTTTCTCTGGGCTTCAGTCAACATTCCTGCTTAAGGTAGCTGGAGAGGCACGATTGTAAAAGCCAAGAAACCATGCGAATTCTCAGAGACAGACTGGGCTTTGCTGCCCTGCAGATGTTCCCGGAAGACAAACAGGATGAGATTTCAAGTTCTGTTCTTGGAGTTGGGACGAGAGGAGAGCTTACAGAGATGTATACCCAGGGACCACCGGCAACCTTGATAAGGAAAGCCTTTTGTTTAGGAGTGCCACAGGGATTGTATCTGATAGCCACAGGCCAGGGTCAACAGGCGGGCCGTGCTCGTCTGCCCACACCGGTGGTCTCTCCTGCATCTTTTATTCCCAGACATCTAAAGAGGTTTTACTTTAAAAACAACTTTTTAAGTTAATGAGAAGCCAAAAAAGTAATGGTTTTTAACCAAAGCCATTTGCAGATTGTTCTGCTACCAGTTTTTAAGGCTGGACTTGTAGAGCTGCAAGGAAATAAGGTCAGAGGTGGAAAGAGCGTTTAGCACCAGTTGGGTTAACGTAACTGATCTGATATTTGCCAAGACAGGAAGATGCCTACCATGATCTGTTTCCTATAAAACCTAATAATGAGAGAATGCATGTGCTAGTGGGTGTGTTTTTAGAAATCACATTTAACATCCTACCAAACTGTTCCTTAAGAAATCTTAGTTTCTGTTTGGAAGTGTGCCTGTGAGTAGAGAATGTGAAAAGATGTAGTTTTGCAAAGGTGTTCCAGAAAGGGAGGAAGCAGGCTTTCATTTCAACATAGTCACACATATTTGGGCATCTTAAACAGTAGTACAAGGCAGCCAGGTGGTAGAAGTAGCCTGGAATTCCTTTTAGAAATTGCTGGTTGTAAAGGGTGAGGGAATTTCAGTGCTATGGTAATACATGTTCAAAAAAAGTGGATGAGAACAAAGTACTTGGTATTCATAGATCCCTCTGTTAACAGGGCTATGCAGTTGGACTTGTAAACTGGAATAGTAAAATCTTTCTAATGTATTTGGCAAAACCAGACGTGTAGGGCTAGAGCTTAAGTGAAGACGAGGTGGTATGTGGCAAGAAGGGCAAGTCTGATCATTTTTAAATAGACTTGGATATTAAAGGTTTTCGGCTCCAAATGGCTAAATTGGATTTTGTTCTGTCAAGTGAGGTGGTTTCGTGTTGAGGTTCATTAAATAATCTTTTCTCTTTGTATTTAGAAGTTTAGGGATAATTTTCTTGAGAATGCCTCTCTCCCCTCCTAGAAGTGATACATGAGAACTGAGTTCCCTGTGAATTTCTTTTCCTGGAACGGTTCTGAGTAAGTGTGGAGGACAGGGCTGCAAGCGAAAGCTATAGTTTGATTATTGTCCTTCCCTCAAAGAGATCAAGTTCCAAACTATTTTCACAGTGTTTTTAATGTCAATCAAAATATGGAGAGCAATTTCTTTTTCAACTGTTCTCTAAACCATGTAGGGAATGCAGTTTGGAAGGAAATCTATAATCTTGGGATTTGCGGATAAATTCCATTTTGAAACCAACATCTCCAAATCCCTGAAAGTTCAAACTCTGCTGCCACCACGCTCCCCTCTCTTCCTTGTGCGCGCCCCATCCCCCGACAACCACAAAAACACATTTTTCAAAATAAGTGTTGTACTCTCTGTAGTGATGTGCTGGAGCAAGGGGATTTGCTATTTTACTTTATATTGAACTTTGGGCAGCTCTTTGTGCTACTTTCCTCCAGCTGAATATTAGCTAGAACACAGATCCCCAATTGGGGAGGTACACAGAGCATGATGAAACTGCCATGCAAAGACTTTCATTTTAATAAAATCATTTAATAAAGAGAAGTACAATGGCAAAGGTCTAGAATAACAAGTCACTAATAAAAAATTGATCTCAGTACATACAAGGAATGCACAGTGGATGGGTCCATTGGTGACATGCTAGGTTGTTTCCACTGGCTCAAAGCCAATGGCATAAGTAGACTAAATTAAATAATTCAGATCGAAAAATTGCTTTAAATAAATATGCAACTCTTGCATTAAAGTTAAGAGGAGAACTAGGTTCAAATTGCAGCTTAAAGGCTTTAAATGAGATACATAAAAGCATACCTGTTGCTGAGGCTATTAACAATTCTGATTGGCTCCTGTGACCGGCCTGAGCATTTCTTGCTCTGTGGCAGATGGAATAGGTTGGTCCTGAGTGCAGCTTAGGTATTTTCTGGTCTGATAAGCCTAAAATGCACCTCAGTAGGCCTTTTCTTAAAAACACATATAGTTGGGGCGCCTGGGTGGCTCAGTCAGTTAAGCGTCTGACTCTTGATTTCAGCTCAGGTTATGATCTCAGGGTTGTGAGGTCACCTTGCGTCAGGCTCCACACTGGGCAGGGAGCACGCTTGAGATTCTCTCTCTCCCTCCCTTTGCCCAATAAAAACAAACAAAAAAACCCCCACATATAGCTGTCATGGAGACAACCTCATGGTATCTTCATGGTAGCAGGGCTGCTCATCAGTGATTCTTCAGCAAGACAGAAAAGTGACGTAGAGACAGGCATGTAAAGGAATTAGCTCAATCCCCATCTGCCTGCAGTCTATCACATGTCTTGGAAATGTGGTGGGGTGGGGCCATGGTCGGGGGATGGGGAAAATGCTGACAAAGTGGTATGTAAATAGCATGGTAGGCCTAAGGAGGAGGTTAGATGCTGCCAAAGAATTTTCAGACTTTAAAAGACTTTTCTGGGTAAATTCTCTCAGAGCCCGAAAATAGAACCATTAGATCCTTACTGAAAGTCCTTCATCTATCACGCTAATCCAAGTTTGTCATTAGAGAGATGCCCATAGGTTCTGAGTCCTTGGGTAATTTAAAGAGATACTTGTAGCTCAGGCTAAACTCAGGAGCACTGCTATGAGAGCTCAGTCCCAGCACTGGCTCCCCTGTTCAGATAGCCCAGACCTTTGAGGAAGCCATTAACTCTTTGACCTCATGTGTGCAATGGGCATTATGATGCTTCTCCTACCTCCCATAGTGGTTAAAACGTCCAAATGAGATGAGGCTGTTTGCCCCTCTTTTCTGTAGGCTAAATACTCCAAACTGTGTATAATTTGAGGCCTCTGGACATTAGGCTCATCTTGACTATATCCTCTGCTTCTTACCTAGTATCCCTGATTATCTGCTCCTTCCTCATATTTGAGGACCCTTGAGTGGTACCTTGTGAATCCTAGTTCTTTCTGGAACCCCGAGTCTTGGGAATAGTGGTCCACCCCAGTGTTATCTAAACTTTAGCTCTGGTGATCAGACGCCAGGAGAACACAGATATCAGGAGGCAGAATAAGATGGGTTATCAGTGGTACAAGGCCATATCCAGGAACCAGGAAATCTGAAGATCCAGGTGAGTAGAAGACCAATGACAAGGTGCTGACAACAGAAAGGCCTTAGTAAATGAGGCAGCTTCTCTGCCTCCAGCCAAAAGCATGGAACTAATCCCAGCATGTCAAGCCTGGGTCTTGTAGAGAGGATGAGGTAATCAGGAGCACCTGGCTGTGGTTCCTGTTGGTATTGAGACCAGACTGCTCCATGGATCTAGCCCCCCCCCCCCCCCCCGATTTCCCTCAATCTTCAGTATCCCCAGCTGGCTCTCCTGGGACTTATCCTTGGTGGCCTCCCTAACTTCCCTACCCCTAGTCCTCTGTCTCTACCAGCTCCCCTTGCTCCTCCATCCCCAGGCCAAACAAGGGCTTTCCTGATGCAACACTGACAATCTGCAATGCCCCAGCTTTAGGATGAAGCCCAGAGACTAGCGGAAGGATCAAGCCCAGTTATGTTCAAGATAGGGGAAAGCCTCTTCACTTCTTTGGGCAGAGGGGGAAAAGTTAGAGCAGACAGAGTAGATGCTGGAGCAGTTTCTGTGGAGAAAGAGTCACTCTGCCTCCCACCCCCAAACTCTCGGTCGGCTGGCAGTGAGTGAGGGTGAGAGGACAGGAAGAAAAGGAGGGCTGGGCGCGGGAGGGAGACGTGATGGGGTAGCTTTGTCGGTTGTTCATCCCTCTCTTGTGGTTGCTGTGGGTACCTCTGAAAGCTGATAAAAACTCTAAACCCTTGCGGTCCCTTGTGAAGCCACCTTTTGTGATTGACAGGTGAGAAACCTTGGGCTGAGGGAGGTTGGGGTGGGGAGTGAGGTGAAGTCTTGCTTTCCATTGGAGACAAGGGTGGACGGGATCAGAACATGAGTGGAGGTGTCCTTCCTTGTTTCCCAGATTTTCTGAAGGAAGAAAGGATGGTGTGAACACACAGATACATAGAAGGCCCCCATTGCATATGGCCCCCATTGCAAAGAAAAGGAGATCATCTTTGGGGTGAGATAAGCAGTTTTCTGTGGGGAGCTTGTAGGAGCTGGAGAAGCTGGGACCGGCTGCTGCCAAGCATGTGCTGGGCGAGCAGTACGAGCTTAAGAAAAGGATTGCTAGGTAGCAGTCAAGGAATAATTGAAAGAAAGGAAGTACTGGGTGGGGAGGGGGATATTTTAAATGAATTGAGTGTTCTTAGTAAGCACTCATTTTAGTACATGGCTTTTGTTTATATATATATTTTAGTGATGGATAACTTCAAGATAAATTGCTTTTTAATCACTTCCTGAGGCTTCTGGCATTGTTCTGTGAATATACGGATGAAAACACTTGGCTGTAAGGAAATCATTTTACTTGGAGAGGGACATATTAAGTAGGAATATATAATTAGTTCCTTTGACACCCACATGTAACGTTCCCTCTCGCTTGTCTCAACCTGGGGACTAGGCAGATTTCACCTGTGTGCTAAAGATGGGCAGGACCGGGGAAAAGTGCCCAAGGGGTCCAAGGGCCAGAAGCATCGAGGACATTAGTTCCACTGGGGTCGGGAGGGCTAAGCCAGAATGGATATAAAGTACAACAATGGACTAATGTGTGAATCACAGCCAGCTAAGTAAAAGAAAAACAGCAAAAATCAAAAGGCAGGCGGAGGTTTAGAAACCAAAAGCCTGTTTAGCAAGGCAGTGTGCAGACAGGTACAGTAACATGGGTGAGAACACCTGGCACAGTGTTCAGAACAGAGAGACCCTATGTTAATAGGCTGTGGCAGCTCAAGTAAAGGGACAGGATTATAAGATACATATGGGGGTGGGGAGCGCCTGGGTGGCTCAGTCAGTTAAGCACCCACCTCCTGGTTTTGGCTCAGCCATGATCTCATGGGTTGTAAGATCGAGCCCCGCCTCGGGCTCGCTCTCAATGGGGAGTCTGCTTGAAGATTCTTTCCCTCTGCTCCTCCCCCAACTTGCACACACGTACACGTGTGCATGCATGTGCGCTCTCTCTCAGATAAATAAATCTTAAAAAAAAAAGATACATATGGAATAATAAAGGGATGGAATCACAAGGGAATCCAAGAACAGAAGCCCTGATTGGACCAGGATCCATAGAGAATAGGGTTGGAATCAAGGTAGGTCAAAATATCTCAGCAGAGGTCTATGTGCCTCCATTAATGTAACTCAGCTGCAGCACATGTGACTGCTCCTTTCTGCTCTTCTACAGACTGGGAAGTTCCTTCTGTGCTTCCTGGTCAAATTCTGAGAGAGGAGACCTGAGTGGTTCAGCTGATAACTATGGTCTTTGGCAAATCCCTTAGCAGGAGGATATCAAAGGTTACTGGCATGCTTATGGGTGGATTACCAGTGGGACTGACAGCAGTAGTCACCATCACCTTTGGGGAGAATAAAAAGCTCAGTGGGCAATTTTAGTTAGAAGAGAGAGTTAGGCATGGAAGGCAAATTAGCTGAAATGTCCAACAGCTATCAATGAATGTCATTCCAATTTTTATGTGACTGAATTCCTGGAGAGGCAAACACTTAATATCAGGGTCATACAGTACTTGATGACCACTTTAGCATTGCCCAGTGAACCGATCTTAAGGGAGGTTAGCTTGGAAGCTTGCACCCCTGATAATTGAAAAGATAAGAATTATCCATTTGAGAAAGATTCTAAAGAAAAACGCTTGAGTGTTTTCGTTGGCAGGAAACTTGATGAGTCATAGGTGTGCTATGGCTTCTCCCAAACTAAAGCAATCTTTAAAATTCAATAAATAATGATTTAATAATTGTAACAAATAAAAACTACTACATCTCAATGTAGATCACAGTACTTCATAAACTTATTGCATAAAAGCTAGTGTACCCAGTCAGTGAAAGTTTCCGTTCTCTGCAGTGTTTGTAGTGGAATCTTTCACTCACTGGACACCTGTCTTGGTATCTGTCAGGGGAAGTGAAACAGAACAAAACAAGACAACATGCTCTATTCTGGGCTTGTTCTTCAGAGAAGCATTCACAAGTATGCCTCCAGGAATGAGTGTCAGGGACCAGAGAGGGTCAGGAGAACATAAGGGATCTAATCCTAAAAGAAGGAAAATCGGAGCCATGTGGATGTCTTCAAATATTTGGAGTACTTTTATATGGAAAGGGGAGAAGGCATTCGTGTTTCTCAAGACAGCAGAACTGAATACATGTATCCTGTATTTTTAAAGCTAGGCAGGGTCTTAGGAGGCATTTAGCCCAGGAAGCACAAATCATTTTCCATCTGTTTGTCAGCTCCAAACAATTGGTAGTGACCACCTGGAACTGTGTGTTGAGAAAGATTCTGAGGCTGAGTCCCAAGCTCACTGGGGGCAACAAATGCTCTCACTGACAGTGATGTCTGTTGTGGAAGAAAAGGGACATTGCTACTCAGATGCCATGTATTTCACATCATTGATGTAGTCCAGAGATTCCTAACCTCTGCACCTTGGATCCTGGGGAGGACACAAAATTATTGCAAGAGGTGAACAAATCCATATATGCAGCAAATGGTTTTGATGTATTGTAAATAATACATCTTACACAATACATGCTACTATTTTCTAATTATATAGATGCATTATGATGATAAAGTGTCAATTTACTTAAAAGAGTTACTGAGTTCATAGTAGTTTTGGTATTGTGTTTTCTCAGTCATTGCACTTAAAACATATAATTATATTATGTGGAAGTTGGGACAGGAAATTTAGGATTTTAAGAAGAAATTCTTTAAAAAAAAGAACTAGTGATTTTTCATTTTCCAGACGAGAGACTAAAGCCTAGCCACATCAAGTAAAATTATACATGCATTTGTAGGTTTCTTTGATTAATGTCAGTAAGATTTATAAGGGCAGGAAGCATCTTCTTCTTCTTTTTTTTTTTTTATTAATGTGTAGCCAGTTCCTGGCACATCACAGAAGCCCAATATCTGGTGAATGAAAGAACAAACTCAAGTGACTTGACCAAGGTCTCCCAGTTAATTAGTGGCAAAGGTGGTTCCGGAAAACACAGCTCTTAAGTCCCAGGCTGTTACCTGTTTCAGTCCACTGGATTGCTTCTCCTGAAAGAAGCAAGAGAGACTGTCCCATTTTAACAGTTCAGGGATTTTGATTATACAACACAAGCTGATTTGCTTATAATCTATAGTCCAGTAGATCTTAACCAGCATCTTAATCAGGATCAACTGTAGGGCTTTTTGAAAACATAAATCCCTGAGTCCCATCCCCTGGAGACTGTGATCCAGTAGGTCTAGAGCAAGGTCCAGCATCTGTAGTTTGTAAAAACTCTCTGGTGATTCTGCTCAAATACCCTGGCTCAGAAACAGTTCTGTACATCTCTGCTTAAAATAATTTATAGTAGATATATGGAGTAACTTACTCCTCAGAAGCCTAGTTGTTTAGTTTTGAGTAATTTCTTTCTGAAAGTTACAGCTCTATATTCCAAATAATCAGTTTTCCCGAAGAGTCTCTTTGGAAGAGCTAGAATATTTTTCTGAAAATTCCTCCAGCTTCCCATACTCTTTTGGTTTGTGCGCAAAGCTATCAACCCTGTCAACCCTGTAAGGTCAAGCTTTCTGATGAGATTTCCAGTGTTTGCTTTTGTAAAGCATTGGAAATGTGGCAAGAATAAAATTTCTCATGGTATTTCCACTTCCTGTTCCAGCCACCATTACTAAGTGAAATTTAGGCTTTGGGGGAGGGGCGAATTGAGGGGAAAAAAAAAATCTCTTTTAAGTATTTCTGTCCTTAGGATGTTTGTTTAGGTTACTTTAGGTATTTAACTTACCAGGAAAAACAGAAGATGTTTTTCTCTGTTCTCAGCCTTGGGGTAAGAAATGTACAAATCCTGAGCGGAAGAGGGGAGAAGCTTCCTCCACTCTCACCCTACCTCTCCTCTGAGGCCAGGGCCATCATAGCCTCTGGCTTAGACGTTTCCAGGGATGGCCCTTTCAGAAGCATGTGAGCCCTAAGAGACAAGAGGCCTCAGGTGAATGCTTTTGCAGAAATGAAAATCCATCTCTAGGGTCTTCCTTTACTCAGCAGTCAGGAGTTACATCCTGAAGATGTAACCTACACAGAAGAAGCTACCATATTCAGGGCAGCAAGTATATAAATTATACTCACTCAAGATTGTAGAGCTAAAAGTATCTCTGCATGAGTAACGTAGTCCAGTAAGAATGCCAGAATTGCTACTTATTTGTACAGATGCTTCTTGGTTTACAGAGCAGTGCTTCCGCTGTGTACATGAAGGCAGTACTTGCTGGAGAAAAGCAGCTAAAAAGGAAGTAGATGAGGATCCACATACATAATGACATCACACTGCCTGGGTCTCATTTCCCTCTGACACTTGCCCCCCGCCTCCATGCACCCAAAACAGTAGTGTGGGAAGCCAGCGCATACTAGCTCCCAAAAGCCAACTGTTAAATTTTTAAGATTTTGAGGACGGGCTGTTAAACATAGTCATTATTAGAAATTAACATATATCAACTGACAATTATATTAAAAACCTAGGTAATAAATACTCAAAACTCATTCCTTCCTAATTATTATGTTTTATTATTATCTGTGCTCTGGAGGTTAGTTACATTTATTGTGTCTGTATGAGGGAAATACCACTGAAATTAGCAAATGCTACAAATCAGAGCTCCCCTCCGCCCCTCCCTAAGCCCAGAGCTTGTTGTGAAACATTTCCTAGGACACCTAAGGTACCAAGTTGATAAAATTAGCCTCTATGCAGGACAGCCAATCAGAATACCTCTGTTATTTTGTTGCATGAAGATTCATAATGTATGCTTATGATTGTATATTTATTTGCTTACTTGCTGATTATTTCTTATGCTCTAGAACATAAGTGCCATGAATCAGGGACTTTGGGTTTTTCAGTGCTGTGACTGGAAACTAAAAACGTGCCTCACCCCACACATAGTAGAGAGTTAAATGAGTAAAGAAATAAATGTCTAGGGGTGCCTGGGTGACTCAGTCGTTAAGCGTCCGCCTTTGGCTCAGGTCATGATCCCAGGTTCCTGGGATTGAGCCCTGCATTGGGCTCCCTGCTCCGCAGGAAGCCTTCTTCTCCCTCTCCTGCTCCCCCTGCTTGTATTCCCTCTCTAGCTGTCTCTCTCTCTCTGTGTCAAATAAATAAATAAACAAAATCTTAAAAAAAAAAAGAAAGAAATGTCCATAATTTATTTCTTCTTGATAAGAAAGCTGAAGCCAGTATTCATGTTTGAACTCATTGATTCCTCTCTAATTATATTATTACTGAGTGCTTATGACAGTGCCCGGCACGTGCTAAGTAGCATCTAGATGTTTATTAGATAAAAATCAAACAAGTAATCTCCATACAAAAACCACATTTACAGATGAGCAGACTGAGTTACGATTCGGTTAAGTGACAATATCTAAGGTCACAAAGCTAGGAAGTGGCAGAGCCAGGATTCAAACCTAGATAACCTGGCTCCATAGTCCACACGCTCAGCCACCATGCTGTGCTACGTATTTCTAATTACTCCAACGATGGAGAACCCTGGTTTGTGTGTGGCTCTGGAGGTGTGACCCATTTGAGCACACACTTTGGAATCTGGAACACTTGAGTTTGAATCTTAAATTGACCATTTCCCTGGCCTGTTTCTTTTTTTCTTTTTAATAATTTTTTATTGTTATGTTAATCACCAGACATTACATCATTATGGCCTGTTTCTTTACCTATAAAAAGGGGATTATTATTCCTCCACTTTTTATTTTTATTTGTTTAAAGATTTGATTTATTTATTTGACAGAGAGAGACACAGCGAGAGAGGGAACACAAGCAGGGGGAATGGGAGAGGGAGAAGCAGGCTTCCCTCTGAGCAGGGAGCCCAATGCGGGGCTCGATCCCAGGACCCCGGGATCATGACCTGAGCCAAAGGCAGCTGCTTAACGACTGAGCCACCCAGGTGCCCCATTCCTCCACTTTTTGGTTATTATAAGGATTAGAAATAATGTCTCTAAACTGCTTTGTACATGCTGGCACTAAATTAAAAATCATCAGCTATCAGCTGTGATACCGGTGAGCCGATCTGTAGGCATGCATTCCCGTTAGTCTCCATGCCCCGAGCCACACTCTCCCAGCTTGGCTACTTCGTGGTCATGATGTAGATGGAGCAAAAGAAGCCACCTTCTTTCATGTCAGGTTCTCCCTGAGGTGGGACGAGGACCAGTAGACAGCGTTTACAGGAAACCCTGTTCAGGTCAGCGTGAGCACTTTCTAACCAGATCTGTGTGTCTCTGGAGCTCACGCAGCCCTGCTCTGCGGAAGCAGACAACCTCCACCACCCCTTTCAACCACAAAGGTTTCTCCCCTGCCCTTATCATTGCATGTCTGCTGACTTTAACATTCTAGATCATCTTTATCTGGTATAGCTAAAGGGGTTTATTATTCCTGAGGCTGGGTCATTTTGTAGGTTTTAGTGTTTTAAATATGGAATGAGAGAGGGAGATGGGGGAGGAAAAAAAAAGAGAGGAGAGAATGAGATACAGAGAGAGAGAAGAAGATTGAGACTTATCTGGAGAAAAAATGCTGAATTTGGGAGGGACAGTGAATCGAAATGGATGGAAAGTTATCCCAGGCCTTGTAGGTTAGAGATGGGTAAGAAGATAAGCTAGCTCATTCACTTGCTGAGTGACAGGCACCATTCTAGTTGAAGATGACTATCTCAGGGCAGTAAAGTAAATTAAAGAACTTGCCCAAAGTCACACAACTGGCAAATGGCAGAGCCAGATTCAGTGCCACTCCCTGAGTCTAGCCCTTCCCATTTCCCTCCAGCTCTCTGCTCTGTGTCTTTCCTCAGGAATACGATGGAAACCAGAGCAGGAGGTTTCCATAACCAATCATTATAATTTGTCAGGGAGCCACACTGCAGTTCAAATAGACAAGCACATCGTAATTCCCTGCCATATAAGGAAGCAGGGCTAAATACCATTTCTTTCACTACTGACTCAAGAGATAATTCAAGTGAGAGACAGGATGAGAATCTAGGCCCATAGCAGTTAAAAAAAAAAAAACAAAAAACCTGCAGAAATACTTTTGTGTTTTCCTTTCTCCGTAGCAGAGACAGTTTAACAAGCAGGTTACACTCTTTTCCCTGATTCAGGGGAAATATTCTGGAATTATGTACTGAAAGATGAAAACTCTTTGTCCAAATATATGAGTTGTTTTAGTTTTTGATTATGTCAAATTTAGATATTCAAAAGGCCAAGACAGAGCTGGTTCTATGAGGCTCAGGTAGGAAGTCAGGGACTGTACCTCTCTGCACACAGGTTGACTCAAGAAGTTAGAGTCCACTCACCTTGCCAGCTTTTCTCAGAGATAGTATTTATTAGTAAGTCTTCACATGTAAGGTTGACCTTCCTGCCTCAAACTCAGAATACTCGCGTGATCACCCTTTGCCTTAATAACAGTCACAGTGGGGGTTTCAGAACACAGGCCCTATATCCAACTTCATGGAGGGAGAAACCAAGGCATGAGCAATTGAAATTATTTCCTAAGGGCCAGCCAGTCCAGTCTTGCCACAGGGAGTGTCCACTCCTTTAGACAACTCAAAGAAGCATTACTTAGTCTTCTCAGGGAAATGAGGAAACTATGAAAAGTCTGGTCAACTTCTCCTAGCTCCCATCTTTGACCAGAATGCATCTGAGGTATTAGTTCCCTAGGGCTACTGTAACAAAGTACCACAAACTGGATGACTTAAACAACAGAAATTTCCGGTCTCACAGTTCTGGAAGCTAGAATTCCAACAATAAGGTGTTGGCAGTGTCGGTCCTTCTGACAGCTCTGATGGAAGGATCTGTTCCAGGCCTCTCTCTGGCTGGTAAATGGCTGTCTTCATGTTCACATAGCATTCTCCCTATATCCGTATCTCTACCTAAATTTCCTCCTCTTAAAAGACACCAGTCACATTGGATTAGGGCCCATGCTGATGACCTCATTTTATTTATTTTTTTTTACATTTTATTTATTCATTTGACAGAGAGATAGAGAGAGAGCACAAGTACGCAGAGTGGCAGGCAGAGGGAGAGGGAGAGGGAGAAGCAGGCTCTCCGCCGAGCAGGGAGCCAGATGTGGGGCTTGATCCCAGGACCCTGGGATCATGACCCGAGCCGAAGGCAGCCGCTTAACCGACTGAGCCACCCAGGCACCCCAGATGACCTCATTTTAACTTGATTACCTCTGGAAAGACCCTGTCTCCAAATAAGGTCACATTTCTGAGGTACAGGGGTTAGGACTTCAACATGAGAATTTTGAGGGAGACACAATTCAAGCCATAACATGCTGCAGTTCAAAATGGTGATGGAAATCCATACACCATATTTTCTGAACCTCTAAATGCCAAAGGCCCTATTGCTGTTAGTATTCCATCTTCCCTCTGGGTCTAGGAATTGCTTAGCTCGAAATCACTTGGCCTTTTGAACTTGCCCTTGACATTTACTTTCTGCCTTTTGCAATACAAAATTCTGATCCAGTAAAAAGTCAAAAGAGGTCTCTAAAATGACGCACTGAAATGCAGCTTCACATACTGTGGCCTATCTGTGGAAGCCCATGAAACCACGGTGGCAGACTGTCTGGTATGCAGCCATCACAAGTCGGGGAGGGGGCTTGGTGGGAAGGCTTGGCTGAGGCAGCCTCTGAGTCTGCGAGGCAGAACCCGCGGAGCATGTAAGCAGCAGCAGGCGAGACGTCGTGTGTGCCGGTGCAGGGTGGAAAGCAGGGATGGCCATTTTCAGTCATTTTTATACATGCTGATCATAACCACGAATCCCCACATACAGGGGAAAATATTAGAAGCCTGAACATATTTGTGCTCTGAATCATTTGCCTTTTGTCTTTGTTTTCTTCTGTCTCTTCTGCATTCGTCCTTAAGTTTTTATACCCTTTTCCTCCCAACCTTCTTTCTGAGTTTATCTGTGTTCAGCATAGTTGATTATAAATTGCCCACGCATTATATCTTGTCTCCTAATCCCTCTCTTCTTTAGCCATTGTTTCCCTTTACCCCTTCCTTAAAGCTCCTCATGGTTCCATTTCCTAGTTTCAGTCTTATTTATGGCTACACCCTGTCTTAGGCCAGAGGTGGTAGATAAGGGGGTGACAGTGCCATTTATTATCCAAACCAGGACACTTTTGAGAGGGAAAGGAGGAGATATTAGTAATTTCCCTAAAATAACAGTCCTAAATGGAGACTGTCCCAGGCAAACTGGCATGAACAGTTATCCTATCCATGGTGCAGTTTTCTGTCTCCATAGACCTCACTTCACCTAGCAACCATTCCTTCTGTTTCTGTACCTTAAAAAAAAAAAAAATTGTGTTCTGATACTTCTTTTTATTTTCACCCCAAGAAATTCAGTGTGTGGCTCTATTTTCCCTTATCCCTTCCTCACTTCTTCTCTTCCCTTGGGGTCTCTTATCTCCTTTTGTTTTGGTACCATCTTTCCTGCATCTCAGGGAGGCCACTTTCTCTGCCATTAAACGTGCAGGACAGAGTTCCTGCCTGTCTGAACACATACGCACACAACCAGCACCACCAGCGAATGTTACAAGCTGCCTTGGGTCTCAGATGAGCTCTTAGTGGACTGTCTGCCACTTCAGTCCCTTTGCCCAGAGACTAGAGCGATCTCTACACCATGTAAGCAGCTGTGTCTACACTGTGGTGTAGACACATGCTGTGATGTGTCTGGGATCTTACAGGATATGTTTCTGATGTGTGTACCTGTACACAGTTCGAGTTGAAAATATATGGCCTGAAACATGAAGAGAAAATGAGCATCTAAGCTAACTGTGCATTGCCTTCATCACGCCTTCGGGAATCTGGGCTGTTTTCTCATCAGTGTGTACCAAAGGCCTGGCGGCGCTGCTCTAGGTTTAACATAAGGAGAAATAAAGTTCAAGGTAAAAAGAATAAACATTGACTTAAGTCCCTTTCAAGTCTTGTTCTTTTTATGATTCAGTCATATGCGACTTAGGGTTCATTCTGAAAAATCACTTCCATGATCAATTCAGGCCGTTCAAGGAAGGCCTGAACCTCCTTCTCAACTCTAAAATGAGAAAGGGAGACATTTTTCTCTTGCAAACCAATCCATAGATATCTAAAATCTTGCCAGTTATAGCACTATGTCAGCTGGAAAAAGCTCTTCTTTTTATCTGTCTGCTTACTTATTTTAGGGTTTTAACCATAAAACTTTCTTTCTCCCAAAAATTAATGAATGAAGGCGAAAACAATGAAAGAAGATGCTTTATGGAAGGAAATAAAGGTTTTGGTAAAGTTTCCTCCTTCCTTCCTTTCTTCTGACCACCTTCCCCTCCCCTCCCCCATCAATCATCTCTTTTCTTCTCCCCCTCCCTTCTCCTCCTTCCCTTCCTCCTCCTTCTTCTATTTTTTTATTTCTTCTCCCATTGAACTTTATACAGTTGGAAATGTTCTGCTGCTGTTGGCAGCCATATACTTTTGCCATGATGGCCTCATGTCTCTGTTGCTTAGATACATCTTTTTAAAAAAATCGATGATAAGAAAAGGAAAAATCAGAATACTTCAACCACATTCTGCAGGGTAGGTATACAGTTACAGTAATGGTGGAATGGATATATCTACCCAAGGAGCTCTCTAATGCCCTAAAACTGGGCAGAGTGATTATCTCAGCCCGCCCGGAACTGCTGACCTACCTGTGTTTGAGGAAATGAGAAGTGTAGGAGGTGAAGTTTTTGTGTTTTTTTTTTTTAACTTTCATGCTTTTCCATATTTCTGTTCTTAGATATGCTGTTAAAATAAAACAATTACTCTTTCTATTGGGGTTAGTTTCTGGCTTGCTAGTTCTTTTTCCTGAGAGTATTTGCAATGAGATGTAAGTTTTTGAATTTTGGCTCCTACATTTTGCAGGGGCCTCAGATTCCAGGCGGTGGTCTGAGAGAAAAGTGGCCCCAGTTCCTGGCTCAGGTCCACAGTTGATAGCCTGCATGACCATGAACAGACTCCTTGTGCCTCAGGCTTCCCAATTATAAACTGACAATGGCCTTTTCCCTTCTCTTTAACACCCAGGTAGAGAGCAATGAGATTTGTTTTTTATTTTTATTTTTTTTTTACTTATTTGAGAGAGAGAGAGATAGTGAGAGAGAGAGAGAGCACAAGTGGGGAGGAGAGGGAGAAGCAGGCTCACAGAGCAGAGAGCCTGATGCAGGACTCGATCCCAGGACCCTGGGATCATGACCTCAGCCGAAAGCAGACGCTTAACCGACTGAGCCACCCAGGCGCCCAGGAGCAATGAGATTTTTAATGGAAAGGCATTTTAGGTGGCAAAATATTATTAAGGCATGGTTTTCTTTTATTTTTCCTTTGAAATATGCAGACTTTTGCTAATTGGAATTTTTGGAAGATGTAAGTCATATCTTAGGAGTTCATACAGGAAACTCTAGATTCAAAGTTTAGAATTTGAGATTTCCAAAAATTACCCCATGTATGATAGCTTCAGCTGACTTTCTGGGGCTGCCCCATCCTGTTTCAGCCTTTTTTCCTTGTTTTTAGCTCTTGGGGCAAGCATATTCCTTTCCGTCCTTGCCTTTAAAAGCAATATTGACAATTATCTTGTTTGAGACCATCTGAAACCCCAAGGTGGTGGTGAAAAAGAATCATTAAGACAGATTACCATCCACTTTGAGCTTTTTCTCCAGTGTAGCCAGAAAAAAAATTTTTTTAAGATTTTATTTACTTATTTGTCAGAGAGAGAGAATACAAGCAGGGGGAGCGGCAGGCAGAGGGAGAAGGAGAAGCAGGCTCCCAGCTGAGCAGGGAGCTGGATGCGGAGCTTGATCCCAGAACCCTGGGATCATGACCTGAGCCAAAGGCAGACCTTAACCAATTTAGCCAGAAAAGTTTTTTATAAGCTTTACCTGAAACCAAAGAATCTTGTCGCTTTCAGCTTTACTAAAATTGTCTTTCATCAGCATTTACATTTCTAACACATGAGATCACTTACGTGAAAGTGCTGTGCTTTGTAATGTCTGTAATTATAATATCTATAGCCATATATATTAAAGTTTAAAAATACTCTAGGAAACTAAGAGGAAGAGTGAAAGAAAAGCATATTTGTTCCTAGCAAGTGTGCTTGGGGCCAAGCTTGCACAAGCAGTCATATGGGTGGGTCAAATTGTATATTTTTATTATTTTTAAAATAAAATTTTATTTTAGAATTTTGGATTTACAGAAGAGTTGCAAGAATATTAACAAAGTTCTGGTACGCCCCCACCCAGGTTCCTCTATTGTTAATGTTACTATGCACATTTGTCACAACTAATGAAACGGTATGGATGGCATTATTAACACAACTTCACATTTTATTTGGATCGCCTTAGGCTTTGCCTAATGTCCTTTATTTATTTTTTAAGTCCCTTAAAGCAGAATAGTGTTTAATATGGTAAAAATTTAATATGTACAGTATGGAAATATTGATGGAACTTGTAATCCTTGAGTGAAAATTGCATAAGCAAACTATTTTCTCAAACATATGCTAACCAACAATATCCTGAGGACTTTCCACCTGAAATACCCAGAGCCTCCTCTGTTCTCTGGTCTCTTTCCCTTGAGACCATGAGCAGATTCCTCAGCCTGATCCACACTGATGCCAGATGCTGGAATCCTACTGCTGCTGTCACTGAGGCTGGCCATCCTAAACAGATGGTAATATCTAGCAGCACCTACCGCTGCCATTTTATAGTTTTCAACCAAAGTATTTGCACGGCAGGGTTTACCTGGCTGTTGAACAGCTGAAACTCTGCTCCTAAGTTGCATCAAACCACAGTTACTTATAAGAGCTTTGACACTAATGAAGGAAAAAAAGACCTGATCCATGTTCCCCCAAATCATGAAATCTATAGGTCTTGGCAACTTCAAAATATCACACAGCTTATGAAAAATACCTATCACTAAAATATAAATTATGGAGGGGCTTGCCTTATAGAAATCATCTCAATATATAATAGCCTCCCATGTACTAAGCTTCCAGATTTTCTTTGAAATATGAGTTAGCAGTGGATAATAGCTGAAAGAATCCATTTAATTCAGTTTGTCTTTGAGCAACTTGATGACATCAGGTAGGTGACTCAACCTTCTAGGACATCACTTCTTTTTTTTTTTTTTAAAGACTTTATTCATTTATTTGACAGAGAGAGACACAGCGAGAGAGGGAACACAAGCAGGGGGAGTGGGAGAGGGAGAAGCAGGCTTCGGCCGAGCCAGGAGCCCGATGCAGGGCTCGCTCCCAGGACTCTGGGATCATGATCTGAGCCGAAGGCAGACGCCCAACGACTGAGCCACCCAGGCGCCCCAGGACATCACTTCTTACAATGAAGGAGTTGAACTAAATATGGTCTCTCTTAGTACTATTGTTTGGATTTGTGGCTTTATAACCTTCCCTCATGAGGGTCATTATTGTCCTTTCTGTCAAGGTTACTTCCTTATTGTTATGCTTTTACTGGCAAATCACTTTTTGGAGGGGGGGGAGCTAAGTTTAGTTCAAATAGTAATTACAAATGAATTGCCTTCAAGGTAACCAATTTTTGGTTCATTATAGTTGGTTTATTTTTAAAGTTGCTTTGTGTAGAGATAGAACACATACAGTGGAATCAATAAGAATGAAAATACATATGAGGAAATGTTGGTATCTTTTCTTGGTATCTTCGTATAAAAAAATAATTGGAGGAATCCATTTATCAATGAATGAAACTAATATTCTTGACTCAGAGGTAGTCCTTAACACCTCCTAAAAGCAACAATATCAACACTTTGAGTTGATTATCTAAGTGTAAATGAAGCTGGTAAGAGACACCTTTCATAAAATGGATGATTGAATCGACTCTAAAGAAGACATCAAAGTCAAGGAAGAGAGTAAGAGCTCAAGGTTTGGGGTAGAAATGGTTACTAGATTTAGCCATTGGCTTTGGTCTTTCCTATTCCACATGTAGCTATATAGTTTACATAAAAATATCTCTCCAGAGGATCAGAAAGAACAGATTTATGGAACCAGATGTGAGTTAGCATTTCTACAGGTGTGGCTCTGCAGCTGAAAGAACAAGTTGTACCAGGGATGGAGTTTCTTATTATGTAATCATTATAAATAACCACTAGACTTTTATAGAGGTTGATAAAGCAAACATGTGTCATTTGGATTGGCCTTCTGGTATATAAAGAGAACCTGCTTCACTTGGGACACAACGTGAAAAAATGCACCATTTAGTATTTATAAAAGACTTGGTAGCAAATACCGTCACAGTGATCAGGCAAAGTGGTTCCAGTTCACACACAGAGGGAATAGCTGGTGAATAGATGGAAATGGTGTTTGTGTGTTTTTCTTCATCAAGAAAGACAAGGAGCAGTTCATAAATATTTATAAAATCTCTCAACATCTGATAGGAGGGGCCAAGAGGATGCAAATGACTAGAAGATTGGGAACAAAGCAGAATACAAGAGAAAAAGATGAAAAAAGAGTGGAATTCATTAAACTAAAGAGGCAAATACCCTGTTTAAATGGTACAGAAAGTCAGGGCCATAAAAAGAGATTAATTTGGTGAAATGCAGATCATTTTGACAAACACAAAAAGAGAATTTTAAAATTCTAGATGGTAAGAGTAAAAAGGTTGCTGGTTGATTAACTTAGTGTGACTAGTGTAACATACTGTTTTGAATTTTTAAAAAGACTGGGTGCTTTTATGCTAGATTATGCAATAAAACAAAAATGAACACTTCCAACACTTTTCTTTTGCTTAAAGCTCTTTTGATTTAGTTTAATTGTATTGTTCAAATCTCTTATATTCTTACTAATTTTTTAAAACTTTCTTAATCTATTAATTTCCAAGGAAGTTATGTCAGTGTCTCCTGAAAACGTTGTGAATCTGTCCATTTCTCCTTATAAAGTTAGTCATTATTGCTGTTAAAATTAGTCATTTGTTTCAAGGCTATATTGTTTGACACATATAAGTTCATGATTTTCTAATCTTCCTGATAAAGTATTCTTTTCATCAATTCACCTTATATTCTATTTTGTCTTCTATTAATATTGCTATATTTTCCTTTCTGTTGCTACTTATTAAACTTGATAAATTTTAAAAACTTTTATTTTCAACATTTTTACATAATTATTTTAAACTGGATCTTTCATAAATAGCATGTATATAAGTTTCTAAATATAGTTCAGAGGGATTTTTATCATTTGCTGTATGAGATAAATCCATTGTATTTATTATGATTAATGATATATAGGATGTCTGAAAAGTCAAAACATAGGATAAACTTAACTTCAAACAGTGTTAGTTACATTTTCAAATAATTTGCTCAATATATTTTTCTTCAAGCTTCAGACAACAAATTTAAAGCAATGGGTCCAATTATTAATTTTTAAAAAATAAATACACTATTTTCCCTGGCTTTTCAGAATGTTTAGGTCCTAGGTAGTGCATTTATTATACAAAACATGTTGAACATATTATTTGAAAATGTAAATAACCTACAGTATAAAAGTGCTAAGTCCTTATCTCCAATTGTAGAAAGTTAACAAGTAAGGTCTAACATTAGTAAAGCCGCTGTAATCAAGACACTTCGGAATTGGCATTAAGAATAGACAGACCTTTAAGACAGAAGAGAAACTACAGAAATGAACACCAGGTTTCTCACCCTCCGAACATTATTATGACTGTGTAAATATTGCTCCTAGCTGACCACATAGTATACTGTGATTACATTTAATTTCTTACACTTCTTCCTTTCCCCTCCTCCCATATTGATTAAATAATTACTCTACTTCTCTTACCTGCTTAGTTTAGTTCTCTATCACTAATGTGAATGTCGAGCCCTTTTCAATACAGTCAAACACATCAGGTGTTTGTCAGGTTTTTTTCTTGAAAGATATCCTTCCTGGAAACATCTTGGAATTTTCTAGGTTTGTTGCACGGCTGGCTGTTCTAAATCTTTACTTCACAGTCATCTTAGGAATTTCCTTCCTAGGATTGAAAGGAATTTCCTTTCCATGTGGGCTGAAATTTGAATCCTCTGCTTCCTAGATCCCACTCTTCCTCTTTCTTTATGCCCCTGTTTTGATGGAGAAGAACATCTAGGAGCTTCCTGTACATGCGTGCAGAGGAGACACAATTTTTTAAGTGTCATTGATTTATCTTCTACTTGATTGATTAATTGCCTGGGCATAGAATTCTAGGCTAGAAATCATTTTCCCTAAAACTTCTCAAAGCGTGCTTGCCTTGTCTTCTAGGTTATCAATGTTGGTCTTAGCAAATCTGATGCCATTTTGATTCCTAAATATTTACATGCTGGCAGATTTTTTTCCCTCTCTGGAAGTATTTAGGATCTTCTTTTTATTTTCAGTATTCTGAATTTTCATGACGTGGGCCCTCGTATCATTTGGATTTGTATTCATTCTCTTGAACACTTAGTGGGCCTGTTCAATCTAGAAAAATACATCTTCTAGTTATGGGACGTTTTCTTATGTCATTTTGGTGATAATTCCTTCTCACCATTTCCCATGTTTTTTCTTTCTCTCCCGTGTCTCCTAAACTGATCCTCTGATTTTATATTTTCTCAAATATTTTCTACTTTTCTATATCTTAGTCTAATAACTGAGAAATTTCCTTAATTTTGGCTTTATATTCATTGTTTTAAACCACAGTAATTTGAATTTCTACAAGTTGTTATTGTTATTTTAAATGTTTCTTTTATGACATTCTGATCCTTTTTTTAGAAATACAATAGTTCTCTTATCTCTCTTATCTCCTTCCCTTATCTCTTATTTCCTTGGAACTATCACTTATATTTTGTTATATTTTCTTGCTTCTATGTTCCTATTTTCTGTTGTTTCTGTTGGTCTTTGTTTTTCCTTCTTTTCTCAGAATCCTGGTGATCCTCGGCTTGCAGTCCACATATGGGAGAGAGGCAATAACAATCTGACTGGATCCCATTCTTCACACAGAAAGGGACTTTCCCCCCTTAGCCCAGAGTTTACCCTTTGCTGATAGATTGCTTCCCCATTAGTAGCTTACCATGGGTAGAGTATTTCTATTCCTGTTCATAGATGGAACACCACCTGCCTAGCTCTTGACTTTATGTAGGAGCCCATTTACAGTTTTGTGCCATGTTACCAATGAATGCTACCACACGTTTAACTCAGGCTAACCTCCCTGTCTTTGAATTTCCTTGATATTCTGTAACCTGGAGATGTTTCTCCTTTGTTTTCAAGCTCATTTAAGTATTTCTAAATATTTTTCTTATTTTTTTCTGCAACATGTATGTGTTTGGAGCAAAGTGAGAACACCTCTTGGATCTGCTTGGTTTACCATGTAAACAAAAATCTAAAGGAATTATCGAAAGCAAAAAATCTAAAGCAGTTTTAAAGCAATTGATTTAAAATTCTTACCTCTTAGAGCACTGAGTACATTATAACATTAGAATGCCTACGTGTGCTTGTGTACTTGTTATCAATCCTCAGCCATTGATTTTATCCATAAAAAGCTTTCCTATTAGAATTTTTATAGTACATATTTTCCTATATGTGTCAGTTAGTTTAAGTCACTTGACAAATTGGTAACTTTGGGATGTTGGCCAAAGGGGAAATTTTTTTCTGGTAGTTTTTGCTTTTTTGTTTGTTTTTAAACCACAATCTGGCTTTTAACCTGATAGATGAAACTGAATGCTTTGGAATATCACAATAGCTATTCTATTGCTACCTTCTTCTTTTAAAGTTCCAAATTTTCACCTATTTCTTCATTGAGTCTGCACTATTAGAGGAAAATCAAATTATCCTAGTGGATATTTAGCCTTGAATATATCTTGAAAGGTAATTTGTTGCCTCTCTCTGAGATGATAGCTATGATGGGAGGAAGACACTCAGAAAGGCAATATTCTGTGCTTGTGTGCAAGTAGAGAACACTCGTGATGGTTGGAAGAGCTAACCAATGGTTCTTATTTCTGTTTTTCCATGCTCAACCTCTTAAATAGGAATGATTCTACTACAATGGGAGAAATAAAAATCCTGCTCTTTGAGGGTTATGAGGAGTATGAGATCCAGAGACCTCAGACTGTATATATCTTACAGCATTGACCCAACCATACACAATTCTTTTCATGATAGCATGGCTGGTTTATTGAGGAGTCATTTTGTCTTTATACTCCCAACAAATTGAGACTCCTCAATTGTTTTTACCTATCAATACCTCTAACTGCCCTTTATCAAACTGCCTTTTATCACTGAGAACAGGAGTCCCTTAATTACATCTCTGCCCAGCTCCTAAACTTGAGGAACATAAATGTTTATTTTAAAGTTTAAATTTCATCTCATGTCTGATTCAAAGCTCTGCTCCCTCCTCCAGCCCCTTGCCCCCAAGCTCGAGTCCAGGGCTTTGGAA
Source organism: Zalophus californianus (assembly GCF_009762305.2). NCBI lineage: Eukaryota > Metazoa > Chordata > Mammalia > Carnivora > Otariidae > Zalophus > Zalophus californianus. Next base: position 88,134,226 of record NC_045606.1, read on the forward strand.
TTGTAGGGCTGTGGCTCTTGAACAGCTTCCCTTCCCTTCACAGTGAATAACCCTGGAATGCTGGGGAAGGGGAGAGGGGAGGAAGAACAGGTCTCTACGGCACTTCCCACAATAATGGGTTATTATAAAATGATGTAAGCTGATTTGTCTGACTCTTTATGGTGAATGTCAGTAGCCTTCAGTTATAAGATGTAGGCACTGCTTTCTCCCAGATAACCTTAATACCATGTGGTATGCTACAATGGAAGCAAATCTCAGAGATTGAATTCTTCACACGGTCAAACATTTATTAGCAGGCACAAAAACAGTTATAAAACCCGTTTTGTACACTTGGGGAAGCCCTTTCTATATCCTTTTAGTTGCTCTGACCAGCATCTTATGCAAAAATTCACTCCCTGGTAAATGTTACAGTATTCTGATGGCAGAATCAGCTTCCCTTCTAGCCAGGTTCAAATCTTTCATTAAATGCACACGGGCCTGAATAGAATTCTGGATTTATGGCACTCCTCTGGATACAGGGCTTGCCTGTCCACACAAGGCTGGAGATGCCTGTGCAAACCTTTGGGGTCAACGCAGTCACATATATTGAACACCTACTCATTTGCCAAGTAAATAATTATTTCTGTATGCTTTATGCTAATTTATAAAACTTCAGGTATGAATTTAGATAGTGGTGTTTAAATACAAGTCTTCTGATTTCTGGAGTATGTACTCTTGACCTGGGGTCCTTCATGTACTGACAACAGTTCCTAGGCTATGGATTAATTTACACATTTATAGATTACACTGTCTACACTGGAATATTTAAAAATAAATTTCCCACAATATAGTATTGATCATAATGTTGAGCTAACTTTTGAATATAGGTAATGAAAGATTCACTCCCAAGGGATAAAAAGAGTAGTTAAAGATTTTAGGATGAAAATAAAATAATGGCAAGAAAATACTATATGCAGGGGAAAGACTAACTCATAGAAAATCTGTATTTACTAAGAGGATAACATTAAGGCTAGAATCCAGGAGGATTTTATATTCTTCCCAGCTCCCTACTTTCAAGCTAAAATTACCAGTGAAGTTTCATGTATACTATAAGGGACAAATACTATACCTGCAAATTATATACCTGCTCCTGGCCATGGAATGGCATTGTTCATTAAACATAGCATTCTTTCTCATGGCTTCAGAATCTTTTTCAACACAGTATTCCAGGCAGCTGAGGCTGATAGATTAGATTGGCAGACGAAAGAGAACCTGGTGTAGTACAAAAGGCAAGAGGTGTGTATGAGCTCTAAGACCTAGGTAAAAGTTTAAACCCTTCTGTACTTCCATTTCCTCATCTGTAAAATGGCATGGGTAGGAGTTTTAAAACTAAATGAAATAATATAAATAACTGAGCACAAAGCCTGAAGAGGTTCAATAAATATCAGTTCCCTCCTTTTGTAGCCACAAATTTTTTACCAAGCTGATATACATTACTTTCAGCTCATGTCTTTTCCAGCAGAACACCATTTCATCTAGAACAAAATGTACATTCAGCAGGGTACGGTTGTCTACATTTTGACTGTCAGTTTTAGCCATGTCTGTCATTTTTTATTTTCCAACATGAAAAGAGAGGTTTAGAGTAGTGACATTGGAAAACAAAGAAAATAAGATTAAAATTCTCTCAAATCAACTTTGGAGCCACTAAAATATTAATGCCTTGACAGCTTACTCACAATCACAAGAGGCTGTGAGCCAACATTTTGCTTTGTATTGTAGAGGTGATGAGAACATATTTTCATTGCTAGAAAAAAATTAAGCTATACAGACAGAAATGGGACATGGGAGCCAAATTCCACAAGAACACCCTTGAGTTTAAGGGTTTTTCCCCCATCTTTTGACAATATTTAGAAAACCAAAGACTAAACTTTGAAAAGGAATCTTGGATGGCTTACAGATATAGTAAGGTCACAAAAACACTTAGTAGATACTGAATTTTTATAAAAGTATTTAAATTGATGGATATTCTCAGAAATAACATAAACTTAAGGATTATAAATGCTAACTAAAAATGAACATATTATGACTAGTTGCCAATTGCTGTCTAATCAACCCAATTGCCCTAATCCTGCATTTTTAATAAATAGACTTAAATCTTATCCATATGAAATAAATCAAATGGATGGAGATGACAAATCTTCCTATGGGTTACTCTCAGGTGTCTTAATCAGTGTTTTCTAAATTTTCTCAGTTTCTGACTCACCTTTAAACTGCTAGATTATTCCTGTTGAGGGATCTAGTCTCCCTCTCTCCAGTGGGTTATAATTATACCATGATTTATTTACAAGAATATATACTATGAATTCACTATCAGTAGAATATGTACGTGTTGTTTTTCCAACAGTCATTATACTCTTGCCCAGTGCCCTAGGACAAAATTGTGCTGTCTGAGATGGCTCCATGAGGTGAGTGCTAGTCTGCTGCCATTGAACTGGCCATTGAGAGGCTCAAACCATTGACTTCTTCATTAGTCCTCCCCCTTGTGGTGGCAGAAGGACTCCTCTCTTCCTGCACCCAAATGTGTACCAATTTATGAAAAGGTTTAGCAGTTAAACAAAACACCAAACTTACCTGTGAGATCTGTTCAGGCCTTCATTCTGTGCTCAGCCTTTGCATTCTTAGTCTGAGAATTCTTCCCCATCCCCTTTTAGCTGACAGCGCTGTGGCTAGGTATGTGTGGGCAGGCCTCCTGGCAGCTCCTGGACCTTGCTGGAATGACTGACCACCCAGGTTGTATAATTTGTCCAAGAACATGACTATCAACATGAGCTGTCAGCTAAGAAGACTGTTTCCTTGGTCTTGAGTGTTTTTATTCATTCTCTACTAACTGGAAGTCAATCCATAATTCAAGTTTCAAGTCATACTATCTCCTTCTTGGCCTAATTAAAATTAGTCGTTCTCCTCCTAGGTTCCCATAGCTTAAACTAACTCTGTGTATGGTATCTGACCAGTGGTTTACTACTCTCGTCTCTCTACTTCACCATCAGGCAGAAACAATTTTCACTGATCTTTGTATATCCTGCCCTAAGTCCTACTGCCAAGCACAGCTCCAAGCACAATGTAGATGGTTAACAAATGCTGAACTGAATTCAATTAATTGAAGACAGGAATGTTCACTGGCACTATATTAATATGTCTAATATTATCCTGCCTCCCTGGGGAATCTTAACTGGGGAGAAGCATTGTCAAGTATAATCAGAATTGCCTGGAGAGTTTTTTCAAACTACACAGGCTGATAAGTATGGATTGTTTTGCTATTCAGGACACCCTGAAATTATCCCTGCTCAGTCCTCACCAATCCTCATCCTGGTTGAGAACCTTCAAGGAAGACTCTTTAAGAGACATCACTTGGAACCTTCTATTTACTCCTATTTATTTTCATGAAAACCTCATAAAAGTAGCCATGAGATGTTTTCATCACATTTGAAGTTTAATTGACTGATAGCTTGAGCATGATGGAAATACTTAGATTATCTTAAATTTAACATTTAAACAAAACTATTTACAAGTGATCTAGTAAAAACCAACTTCTTAGATGGGCTATTTTTAATATTTCCTAAACAAGTTATTGTAGGTGGGCCAATTTTCCCTTTTGCTTCTCACTTTAGAAGCCCATTTGGACATGCTGTATCCCTGATCTAGTTCTCTCACCCCACTGGCTACAGAGTAGTGCGTTTTTGTTTGAAAGGCTCAAAGCATTCAGATTCTGACATCCAAAATATGTGCTTGGTTTTTTTTTTTTTTTCTAGAGTCAAAACCCCTGAAGTATAAATCCTTTTTAAATGAAGAAAGCAGTGCCAAAAGGAATGAAACATTTTTGGTCCCTCTCCAAAACAGAGAGATAGCACTGAAACAGGAAGTGGATGATTTAAATATCCACTCCGGCATCTTGGCAACATATTTATGTTTAAGGGACTTAAGGTTAAAAGGTTTTAGTCTGGCCTGGGAACACTCTATCTTCCCCTAGGGTTTGGAGCTTTGGGGAAAACTTTTAAGCACTTATCAAATATTTGCAATTAGCCATTTTTTTAAAGCCAGATTGTTACTGGGAATGTCATAGGACAATGTTCTTGGTATGCAACATGCCACCGTTACTCTCCTGCTTCTTATGATGATCTCTTTAGCAGTCTAGCTTGGTATGGTGGAAAGTTGCTTTATTTTCTATGAAGAAAGAAGAAAAATGAAGTCTCTAGTTCTTCTAACTACTTCTCCCAAGGCTAGATCTATACAGAATGACTGAAAAAGCAGAATGCAAAACTGGGATTTAATTAATTGTGTATCCTGCACCTGTCCATATCACTATCATTTCTTTTTTTCCTCTTTCTTCCTTTCTTTCCTTTTACTTCTCTTCCATTTCTTTGTTCTCCCCCCGCCCCTTTTTTTTATTCTTTAGGTAGTGCCTCTTAGGCCATTTGTTGGACTTTGGATTTTACTCTGTATGAATCAGGAAGCAGTTGGAAAGTTGTGATCAAAAGAATTGTGTGAGTTGAATCCCTGTGTTGTACACTTGAAACTGATGTAACATTGTGTGTCAACTATGCTTCAGTTTTTAAAAAAAGTGATATGAACTGATTTAGAGTTTACATCTGGCTCTTGCGTTGAGAACAGAATGGCGGGGGAAGGCAGAGGGGACAGTGGGGAAGTTGATATAACTTGAAAGATAATAGTGGCTCGAACTAGGGTGGCAGTAATGGACATAGTGAAAAGCAAGCAAATTTTAGATATGTGTTTTGAATGTGAGCATCAGGATTTGCTAATGAATTGGAGAGTTAAAGGTAAAGAGGCAGTGGTGTGCTGTTCATTGGGGCTCTCAAGAACCTACAATTAAGGTTTTAGGAATTTTGTGAGCCCATTGTTAAATACAAACTGTATTAGAAATTATATAAACTTCTAGTTAAATGAGTTACATTAGAACAAAGGTAAAAATACTAAAAATTAGAAGGCATACAGATGACCAGCAACACATGAGAAGATGCTCATCATCACTAATCATCATGGAAATGCAAATCAAAACTACAAGGAGATATCACTTCACACAAGTAGAATGGCTAGTATCAAGAAGACAAGAAATAACAAGTATTGGTGAGGATGTGGAGAAAAAGGAACCTTTATTCCTCTAAAAATTGAAACTACACATACCATTTGATTCAATAATTCCACTACTGGATATCTATCCAAAGAAAATGAAAACACTAATTCAGAAAGACATGCAAAACAAAAAGATACATGTATCCTTTTGTTTACTGCAGTATTATTTATAATAGTCAAGATCTGAAAGCAACCCAAGCATCCGTGGATAGATAAATGAATAAAGAAGATATGGTGTGTGTATATATGTATATATACATAAAATGGAATATCACTCAGCCATAAAAAGAATGAGACCTTGCCATTTGTAACACAACATGGATGAACCTAAAGGGAATTATGCTAAGTGAAATAAGTCAGAGAAAGACAAATACCACATGCTTTCACTTCTGTGTGGAATCTAAAAAACAAAACAAATGAAGAAACAAAACTAAATAAATACTAAAAATTCATCACTTCCTAATTATTTTACTACTTTTTTTTACAATTACCCATGCTCTTGAAGTTATTTACATCTTTTGTATCTATATGGTGAAACTACTACATAATGATGTGCCACTCTGCATCTCTTCCCAACTCAGTGTCCAACGATGTGACATTTGTAGCTACAAATGGATAATAATGGTAGTATTTATGAGAGACATTGGGCCTTCCCCTACTGCCCACTCTTCAGAGCTGAATCTGCTGTTACACATTTATCAATATACCGCTGGAAAGAGTAGTAAAAAAGGAGCTCAAGGTTTTTGGTCTAAGAAACTGGAAGAATGGAGTTTCCATTACCAAGAAAAATGTAGAAAGAGGAGTTGTAGGATGGAAATCAGTAGTTTGGTTCTGAACATTTTAAATTTGACATGAAAATTATGCATCTGATTGGAATTGCTAAATGAGTAGTTGGATATACAAGTCTGGGATTGAGGGAAGAGTTTGTAGGTGAAGATAAATATTTGAGAATCATCAGCATTTGCATGATAGTTAGTGCCAAGAGGCAAGATGAGCTCAAGGCAGTGAGTTAGATGGAGGAACACAGTCCCAGGACAATATCTGGGGTCCTCCAACATTTAAAGATCAGGGTGAACACCAACAACCATCAGAGGAGACCAAGAAGAATGGCCAGTAGGAGTGGGATGAGAACCAGGAGGGTGTGATGTGCTAGAAGCCAAGTAAAGAAAGGACTTCTAAAAGGAGGGACGTGATCAACATGTCAAATGCTAATAGGTTACATAAGACAATGAGAATTGGTCATTGGATTTGGCAGTGGAGAACTATTGATGATCTTGAAAAGAGTCAAGGGGGTGGTGGAGAAAAAGCCTGATTGGCTTGGGTTTGGGACAAGATGGGAGGGGAAAAGATAGGAATAGTAAGGAGAGATAACTCTTTTCAGAATGTTTGTTGAAAGAGAAGCAGAGGATTGAAATAGTTGCTGGAGAGGTACATGGGTGCATGTGAGTGAAGATCCCCTTGTCTTTTCTTAATTTAAGATGAGGTATATTTAGGCACACTTGTATAATGATGGGAATAATCCAGTGCAGAGAGATAAATTGATGATGCAGAAGAGAAGTGACAATTTCTAGAACAATGCCCTTGGGTAGTTAGTTGAGAGAGGATGGAACCAGGACATAAGGGGAAGCATTGACTTCAGATAGGAGCATGGATAAATAAGGCATCGTTGCAAGAAGAAAGGCAATCTGGAGTCGGCTATAGGTAGATTGGAAAATATGGTGGTGGGAGCGTGAAATTTTCATCTAATTGCCTTCATTTTCTCAGTGAAATAGGAAGCAAGTTTATCAGCTAAGCATAGGAGGGAAAGAGGAGGATTGGGGGTTTTAAGAGAAGAGAGGATGTTTGGACTTGGGAAACATAGAATTGCCAGGTAGCACTAAGGACCCGCTTGACGTTAGTGATAATGAATTTTAAGTAAAACCAGTCAGCTTAGCTGTGAGTTTTCCTCCAGCTGGGTTCAGCTGCCTGCCTGCTACATGGAAAGTAGTGTTTAGAGTGATGAATCATGGGATGTCATCTGGGGAAGGAGGTGGGTGGCTGAGATATGTCAGATGACAAGATCAGGAGAGGAGTGCAAGGAGCTAAGAGGCCAGGATATTAGAAGGATCACATACATGAATATTTGAAATTACTGAGAATTAAGGCAGACATTATACTGAAAAGAGTTACAACCAGGAGCTAAAATCTTCTAGAAATGAAGGGGAGTAATGCAGGGATCAGTATTGACTGCAATAAGGAAGGATAGTGGGTGATATTTTTAGAGAGAAATGAGAGATGAAAAATGGCAAAGAGGAGCAAGGAGGACACTTCCTCCACCTCCACAAAGAGAGCTCTTTGTCCAGGATTAGCTGTTAGTTGAAGTTTAATATTCTGGCCTTAGACTGAATAAATGATAGTCATTTATCAACCATTCTGAGATGGCCACATCCTGACCTGGTTCATGGCCCAGACCCCTCAGCAAGAGGCACCAAGCAGTCGTGCATGCCAACAGTCAGGCAAGAGTTTAAATGTCCTGAGAGTCCGTGCAAGCCAAACATTTAATTTCTCATTGCCTGATTCCTCCTAGCCTCTGAGTGAGGAGTGGATCACACAACCTCAGTCCTTTGGCCAAAGTTAATGGAACTGTGGGTGGATGCTTAGCCCAAAGTCGACCAACTCATTCGGCTGACCAGGGGCCTGGGACAGGACTTGTGTAAAGCGCTCTCTGCCCAAACATGGAAAAGTTGAGCCTAGCAGATTCTGTCTCTTGAGAATTTGAACTAAGAGCAGGAGTTGGTGGGCACTGCAGCTGAGAGTTTGTGAAGTAGAGTTGAGATGAACAACCATATGGGACATATGTGAGATGCATAAGCCAAAACTTGATCACGAGAAAAGAAAAAAGGCTCTCAGGTGAGAAGCAATGTTTGGCTGGGGAAGATAGAGTAGCTGCAGTTCCTGATTTTCTCATTTCCTGTCCCTGCAGTCAGTAAAATCTTTGTATCTTATAAAAACCACTACTGTCTTTTTACATTGTACCTTAAATGGAAAGACCCTTGAATTGAAGGCCAGAAGAGTCAAGCAGAATCTCTTATCCAGATATTCATACAAGTGGATGAGAGAGTGTGACTAGTCCATAAATGTTTGCTGTACTCAGAAGGTGGTCAGAGAACTGGGTGAAATCATACCCCTTTGAGCTAAGGCAGCAGATCTGGAGTCTTGAGATTTTTTTAGTTTCTCTGTGACTTTTGTTTCACTGTTTGACTGTTGACTCCTGGTAGAAACACTAGACAAAGAATCAAAAATCCTGAGTACTGGTCTTTTTGACTCTTCTACCACATGTCCTTTGATAACTGGATGACTGAGCCAGCCAGGTGCCCTGCTTGATCCAATTTGAATTTGGATTTCTTCATCTGTAAAATCGGGAGCTGATCAAATGACATCTAGGTTCCCTTCAAGCCTTGGATTCATGAATCTGTAACCGTGTGTGCTCATTTTCTGGATTTTGGCCCACTTGGTGCCTGGACCCTGGCTTTCATTCAAGTTTTACTGTGGTCTGGCTTTTCATTTCTTCTCCCACTGCTAGGAATGGGTCAAGACAAATGTCAGGAGCATGGACCATCTGCAGTACTTTTGATCAGGTTGCTGTCCAGTAGGTAACTGTGTCAACATCATGTCCAGATAAGGGATACCATGAATTCCCCACCCTCTTGGCCTCAACTCTTGCTGGCCTCTATGTATTAAGTGGGATATACACAGATACAGTTGGATTTCGACTACACATGTTGTCTGAGAACTATCAGTTTGCTTCCCTGTGTGTGAGAGAGAACAAGAAGGAGTGAGAAAGGAACATATACTATGACACTGTATGTTATCCAAATGGCTGGTCCAGCCTCACCGAGCAGAACTGCTGCCTCTTTTCTCCCAGTGCTAGTGGGGCCTCCCCGAGAAGTTCCCCATCATTGTTTCCAGATAAGGAAAGCTCTCTTTCAGATTTTGGTACACATCATTCTTGTTTTGTGAATATTTGCTAAACATAGTTTTGGGGACCTAATGTACCGTAATGTTATTCACCTACATGAAGTCTCTCTTTTGGGCATTTGACATTACCTTAGTTTCATGATCACCAGCAGTGTTCCTTGAATAAACTGATATATTTCACCAGCTCCTGCTGAATCATCAATATTATATTCTAATTGTTTTGGAGGGATGCCCCATACCATTTCTTATGGTTTATAAGTTTGAGGGAATGTTTAGACCTATGTGATCCCAGTCCAGAGTTGTAATTTAGCTACTAGAAAGACAGAATATTTCCCACAATTTATAAATATATAATATTCTCAAAGTACTTGTTATCTAATAAAACATTAAAAAAAATCTATCCTCCAAAAACTAAAGTCCATCAGTTTTTTAAAAGTCTGTCATCTGTTTGGCATCTATTCCTTTTGTAAAATATGAATTTCTTAAGAATCTTCCTTTTAATTTGCAATCATGTCAACCAGGGTCATTCAGTTTGGATCCATCTATTCTCCTGACTAGATCCAGAGGATTAGTTTTGCTTAGTGCTGTTCTGTTTCCTCTAAGCCTAGCTAAAGTTTTGCTAATTTATTTCAGTTAGATCATTTATTTCCAGTGGCAGTCATCCTTCAGCCCTAATGTTAAATTTTTCTGGAAAAGTGCAAGAGTTTGTATGCACAAATATGGACTATACACTTCTAAAATAAAACCAAGTTTTACATTAAATTGGAGTTTGTCTCTGTCTGGCTATATGTGTGATATTTCAAATCAGCAGATGTATTCTTAGCACTATACTAAGTAAGGCTGAAGAATGCAGGGAACTGCCATGATTTTCAGCCCAAGAGTTTCACAGTTTATCAATTAACAACAATTTATTGAAGGAAATTACTGGAGTTTCTGCATTTTCCACTTGTTAACCTTCACATGTTGGAGAAGGTGGGAACTTGACTAACTATATTTAGTTTGCAATTTAAAAGCTTCTCCAGAATATTGAAAGAGCTTATGATGTCATTCTTAGATCATGTGTATATTCTCAGAAACAAAACCATTCCTGAACAGCCTCTTTCTGTTCAGCCAATTTAAATTAGCAGTTGGCTGTTTTGTATAATATCAATTAGTGTGGAAGATTTGTGTTCATGTTTCTGCTTTGAACTGGCCAAAGGATTTTTGGAGTCTCCAAATGAATGGGTAAAATTTAGTGAGTAAGGGCAATTTGAAGTGAACCGTACAGGCATATGATCAACGTCTTCAGCCAAGTACTGGAGAAGACCATTCCAGTGGTTCTGATGCTGGTTACATTTCATTGACAATCCCATGGCTTCAGTAAGTGAGATTCTATTAAGAACAATGAACTTAACTTTCCTTGAATTTCTTTGATGGTATCTGTTTTCTTCCTCACTTTATAGTCATTTACCTTTTGTTTCGTTAAGAGTACATTAGAGGGGTAAAGACAGGATTTGTTGAATTGGATTATTTGTTGTAGGAAACGTTAGTATTATAACCAAAGCAATAAAGTGCTGTTTGCATTTGCTTAAAATTAATATTGCTTAAGTTTTATTTTTATTTATTTATTTTTGTCTCTAGTCTTCTTATGTAGGGTTAAAATTGTCAAGAGTGTGCCTCTGGAGGAATGTAAGGTAGACAAGCTTGCTGGTGGGCTTTTATATGTCAAAGAAGACTGAAAAAAGTTTCTGTTTAACAAATAGTCTTTATAGATAGATATGTACCTTCTTGCACTGGTTAGAAAGGACGAAAGGACTTTTTTCTTTATTTGCTCTTTTTGACCACTGACATTTCTTTTTTTTTTTCATTTTTTCACTTTTTATTTTGAAATAATTATAGATTAGCATGAGGTTATAAAAATAGTACAGAGAGGTCCAAGAACCCTTCACCCAGTTTTCCCCCATGGTAACATCTTACATTACTACAGTATAGTATCAAAACTCAGTAAATTGAGATTGGTACAATCCACAGAACTTATTCAAGTAGGAAGGACTTTTTAAGACAATAATTCAGAACAACCAGAGCCTTCCTCTAGAACCTGTCTGTTTTATAGAAAAGTATCTGGCTCTTATTTACTGGGCATTTCACACTTTGCAGAAGCAAACTCACTTAAATTCACTTAAACTTAACAGAAGCAAACTCACTTAAAAAAAGAGCTGACCTCTTTTCTAAAATTACATTTCTTCTAAAAGATTATCTTCATAAAGCTCTATCTGTTAAGGACAGAACAAAGTTATTGTTTCATTTTATGAGGTATACAAAAGCTGAATGGTAAATCTGTATGGGAAGGCAGAAATCAGTTGGCACAAAGTATTTAGAAAGCTAAGTGAAACAGGAATTCTGTTACTCATTCCATTATTTAAGGGGCCTTTCAAGATAGAAGACATTGTTTTTTATTTCCCCATCTAGGAGTTGCCTGAAAAGTCACAGGTATGTGGCAGCAAGATTGAAATTTTCAAACAATAGTTTTCCTCCCAGTAAACTTCAGCCCGTTTAGCTATAACCTCATCTGTAATGAAGCCACAGGTGTTTACCCTTGTTTCTTGGTTAACTGTTTTTGAGTTGTATGTACATAGATCACATTCCTTGTAGAGGAGGCAGCGCATACACACACACACACACACACACACACACACACGCACACGCACACACACACACACACACGCAGAGTTGAGTTGTTTTGCTTTGCTGTTACTCACAGTATACTTACGCTATTCTGAGAACAAAGACCAAATATTCTGAGAAGAACACATTATTTTACTTCTCAAGATTTGAATTTTATTTGAAATGAATTTAGTTTTGGGCACCTGGGTGGCTCGGTCATTAAGCATCTGCCTCTGGCTCAGGTCATGATCCCAGGGTCCTGGGATCGAGTCCTACATGGGGCTCCGAGTCCCACATCGGACTCCCTGCTTGGCAGGAAGCCTGCTTCTCCCTCTCCCACTCCCCCTGCTTGTGTTCCTGCTCTTGCTATCTCTCTCTCTGTCAAATAAATAAATAAAATCTTTTTAAAAAATGAATTTAGTTTTGAGGGTTAAAGTTGGAACACATAAATGTGGAAATACTCACCTAAGGTCAATACTAAACCTGATACTATCTAGAATAGATTGAAGACTGATTTGAAGTTTCACTAGAATTTCATCCAGTGGACTTTTTGCTTTTTAGGGTTTAATGCTGGCTGATAAATGGAAAAGGAAACTGCTTTCTGATAACTAATTATTGCAGAAGGCTTTTACTTAAAACTGAGATGCATTTTATTCATATGCTTCTCTGGTTTTGAAGGGTTTAGTGTTTATTTGAGGGATGTTTATGTCAATTATCTAATCAGAAGCAGACCCCAGACTCTGCCAGAGATATTTTGGAATGTATGGTCTACTTCAAAGGAAGGTTCCATGTCTCCTTACCCACATGAACCCAATTTTTCATAGTGAGAAGCGCAAGGTAATTAGATTTTCTTTTTTCAGAGCAAAGATTATTTTTAGATTGAATTTAATGGGTCATATTTCTCTTCTCAGTAAATCTTAACAAGTATCACTCTATTCTGGAAAATGTGACTCAGTGGCCCACCACTGTGCCAAAGCTATTGTGGGTCACCACAGAAACAGGTCAGATGGTAGCCATGCTCCAAGAGGCAGGTGGACACAAGGTGAAGTTGGTATCTATGACATACTCCAAGATTGAAACCAAGCAGTCAACTGGTGGCAGCAGTCCACATGCCAGCCTTTTTGTTTTTTCTAATGGAAAACTTTAGGAGGAAAAAACAGGAGACTGGATGCCAGGATTATGTGGTAGAGATTTCAATCATATTCAGTCACTGAGGAAAATCCACACTGGCCACCCTGAAGAGGGTCTTTCTTTAAAAGGAAAGACAATAAATCCAGATCCAAAATCCCAAACCAATTTCTTCTCCTCTCCTCTGTGAGCTCTTCTGATTTTGCACAAATCAAGAGGGACTGAGGACAAGGAATCTAACCAGATGGAGTAGTAACCCCACGCGAGGCCCAAGAGAAAGAAGCAAAGGCCTAGAGTGAAGAACACATTTGAATGACACTCTCTGGGAAATTTAGAAGGACTCTGCCCTCCATTCCACCCCGTCCCACTCAGCTACCTTAAGTCTCAGTGTAGATATCACTTCCTCAGGAAAGCTAACAGACCCAAGTTTGATGAATTACCTTTCTCTCTGTGTTCTCACAATGCCTGATACTTTTCTAGAACAAAATTATCACACTGCATGGTGCTATTTAATTTTTATGTTTCTGCTAGACTGCAACTTAACAGGACTTAGGACAATGTCTCTCATGTTTATAATTTTATCCTCTTTGCAGAGCACTCTGTCGAGCACATAGTAAATACTTTCTATAAATGTGTTGTGTTGAATTGGGTATGAATGCTATCCATACCCTTAATGTCTGGGATACTTCAGATTGCTTCATAAAAGCATTTAAATACCTTCACAACCTTAACCAGGTCCAATAGTGTTCAAATCATCTCTACCAAGTTTTTGAAAATTCGGTCAGCAACTAAGAAGCCATTGTAAAGATCACTGTAGTACCCTATGATGACTACACATAAAACAACACGGTTTTAAAGAAGGGATTCTGATAGCCATGAAAACACACACTGGCCTATACACTCACACCCTAAAAGAGAACAGAAACTGAAATAATGAATCTAATGAAAATCAGACATTGTCTTGAAATTTTGTTAATGTGCTTTTTCCCCAACTTCTACTTTCTTCAGTTTGATATACATGAGAACTTGGATCTAAAGGGAGTTTTTGGTTCATGTATATGCAGATGGTAACCACAGACTTCTAAGACATATTCTAAAGGTAATTTCAATCCATACTGCTGAGGGTGGTCTGTCTACTGTGGTAAGATTAAACTGATTCATCTGATGGTCTTGACACTGGGTAGATAGACCGTATCTGAAAGCTATGAATAGAACTTTCCTTTGAGGGATGCCTGGGTGGCTCAGTCGGTTAAGCGTCTGCCTTCGGCTCAGGTTATGATCCCAGGGTCCTGAAATCGAGTCCTGCATCGGGCTCCTTGCTCAGCAGGGAGCCTGCTTCTCCCTCTGCCTGCCGCTCCCCCTGTTTGTGCTCTCTCTCTCTCTGACAAATAAATAAATTAAATCTTAAAATAAAAAAAAAGAACTGCCCTTTGAGCCATTTTACTCCTAAGTCTGTTGGTTTCTATAGGAAAATATTAGGTTCTATGTGGTTGAAAATGGGAGCAGTGAAATCGGAGAAATCTGGCACAGGTAAATTGGGTAGGACACATTTAGTTTTCCAGATAAAATGCTTCTGGGCCTAAAGACTGCTGAAAGATATTTGAAAGTCTAAATGTTGGGTGATCTTATCCAGATACCATTATGGAATATAAAAATATTAGAAGAAAGATTATCATACAGGGAGAAAAACCACTGCTACTGGAAGAAGGCTATGTGGACACATTGTCACTAGAAAGGTTTAGATGATTGGCAGGTCTATCTTGCACCCTTAGTAATTACTATGATTTAAAATGAGATTCTCTGTATACACTGATGTCCTAGTTGCCCAATTAAAAAAAATCTGTATGTTTTTCTGCAATATTGGCTAAATATTTTTTCCTGGAAGGTAGGGTGGGAGGAAGCAAGTAAGAATTTTGAATTTAAAATACATATTAGCATTTCATTATTTTAAAAGATCTATAAAAAAGACTAATAATGTAATGTGGACAATGGAATACATTCCTTAGAAAATTTTAAATGAAACCACAAAAGAAAGGAGAAAAGCAATGCCAACTATTTTGTTGCCCTTAAGTCAGTAGAATGTAGTTGTTTTCTATTAATCTTAGACTATACTTTAATCAATTTAAATATAAAACTAAGGCTAGGCAACTGTTAGCATTATGATTACAAAGTGTAAATGTTACACTCTTTAACAATGTAAAAAATAGTAATGATATTTTAAAATAGGGCAGGGAAGAATTGTAAGAAAAAATATAAGTTTACAGGTTTCCCTTTGTTTTATAGTAGAGAGTCAGATGATGTCTAACGATGACATCTATAGTTCAAACAACAAAATTTACAACCCTTGTCTATCTATCTACCCATCTCTCATTTCCTTGTTTCCTTCAAAGATTTAGCAATTAATTCTTATAAAGATAGGCACACTGTGGCACACGGAGCTCTCCTATTGGCCAGACATGTACTATAGGGAAAATTCTAAGCCATTAATAAAACTGTTGAGACTAAAATCACAAAACAACTGACAGCTTTGTGGCTTTTCATCAAATTCTTGTTCAAAATGGTGCCAATTCTTGGGCAACACTATCATTTTGGCCACAGTATTGCTTGTTGAAGTTATATACTGAAGAGAAATCAGAAATGTTCATTTTTAGAATTTTCTGTTTGATGAGGTGCCAATAGGTATCTTTTACTACGTCAATGTCTAGGCCCAAAATGAGGTTTGCCAGATATGTGAGAATGTGTTATATCTCCTAGCTTTGTACTGACAATTAATTTATTTGGTGAGTGATGATGAGTAAATGAGATGAAGGGAGACTTTCTAGATTTTCTAGAATATGTGTCTGAATAAGACATAAATTTCATCAGTTCACTTGTCAAAGTTACTGCCCAGCATGATATAAGCAAGACATTTAGTAGACTGAGGTTTTATTCTTCAGTTGAATGTCATAATATAGTGATTTTCATAAGAGACTTGACAAAATTTAATGTTACAAAATTTTTAAGGAAAGATACTAACTTGCCTAACATACTCCTGGAATGCTGTAGGTGTTCAGTAATTGTTATATGAATGAGTGCTAACACCCACTATAAATATTTTATGACATTGATACTTCCTTACATAAAAGTATTTCAAATTTCTAAAACATCTTCTCTTACCATCTCCTTTTCAAACTTCTTCTCCAAATCCTAAAACAAATTGTTCTACTTCATTTGAAGAGATTTAGGTGTTTTTATTATATTATTCATACTCACCTTTGTATTTTATGATATAGTTAGTTGTGTCTTGTCTCCCTGATCCCATTGTATGTTCTTTTGAAAGCAAAGACTATGTCTTAATTTACCTTTGTTTCCCTCCCTCTCCAGTGACTAATTAGTACAGTACTTTACTAAGTAAAGTCTTTACCATATGGTAGCTCTGTACCCAAGTCAGTAATCGTTGAGTTGCCTTGAGATGAAATCGGTGGGTAGGTCTATAAAAAAGTTTACCTAGGTGTTTAGTAAAGTTCAAAAGTGATCACGAAGGTGAAAGAAATTTTGGCACTGTAAAGTTCTAAACCAGTGTTAGTGGCTCTTATCACATGCATCCATAGGTTGGAAAGCTACCAACTTTGCAGCCCTTAAGCAAAAATCCTAGAAAGTCTCCATTCATCCCATTTATCCATTATCGTTCACCAAATAAGTTGATCTCCCCTGGAATAGTCCCTCCTTTGTGGGGCATCCTGTCTACCCCACCTGTTCCCTCATTGACCTTCCGTAAAATGTCAGAGTTGCTGAAAGTTTGGGGAATATTTATTTTTTGTATTCTCCTCCTATATATACATAGACATCATCTCAAAAGTAAAATTTGTATAATTGTCATTGAAAAGTTGTTTATGAGAACAAAATCAAACAAGTAGTAGCTGAGGCCTTAATCCCTCAGTAGAGCGAACACAATATCTAGATATTTGCATGTTTCACTGATTCTTTTTGACCATAATAACCACGGAGCAGCAAACATCTGCATGAAAAGCAAAAAATTCAGCCCCTTAGATGATGATTCCAAATAGTCAAACATTGAGTATCATGTCATCCACATCTGGTTGATAGAATGTGAATTTACTCCTTTTTATCCAGATGGCTTCAGCCATATAGATAAAGCGTGGAGACTTTCCCACATTTTACATGGTACTTGGTATTGTAGAATTCAGCTTTTGTGCTGTTCTTTTCCTCTCTTCTTGCTGTTGCCTGGATCTCATTAGAAACCATTAGTGATGTAATACTAAACCTATGGAATCTTAAACATGCTTTTAAAATCCTGTGGAATAAAGATGTCTCCTACTAAACCAAAAATGCAGTGGGAATAGACAAAGTTACATTTCTTTAAGAAAAAAGGACTCATTTCATAGTTTCCAAACTGTTTTGACTGAAGCTTTTCAAAATAAACTTTCTGCAGTATGCAGCCTTTGATGTCTGACTTTGAAAAAAAAAATCATTTCTCAAAGATACAATCCAATCCTTTTTGGGTGTTCATGTACTTTTGCAGATTAACCTACTTTTATTTCAACCAGTGAATGACACAATATTAAATAGCCATCAGACTAAGAAAGAAAAGTATGTTTGAAGTGGTCTTAACTCCTACATAAACCAAATATAAAGAACATGCTGTATGATTTTTTAAATTACCACAAAAATAGAATTTCCAGAACATTACCAGAAGGGGGATTTGGTCCATTAAGAATAACAAAACAGTTTAGATGTCATGAAAGTGGAAGATTAGGAGTGCAGTTAAGCTTAGTAATGATATTTTTGATTCATATGCTATTTCCTAGGCTAGGCAACATTTTTAATTTTTCACAGTCTTGAACCTTAATCCTCGAAGGGTAATTCAAGTTTTAGGGCTTATATGCTGCAATTTGTTTGGGGTGGCAGTTTGCCATTGACTTGCCTCTGGGTTCTTTTGTACTCTTCCAGCTGGGGGACTTAAAGGTGGCCATTTATTAACTCCAGGTCGGCACATGGCCACTGAAACAACTGGTTTTCAATCAAATCTTTTAAAAATCCAAACAACCAGTTTTTGTGCTGTTGATCAGATTGATTTAAGGCATCAGTTGCTTCTGTTCAAATAATAGTGAATGAAATAACTGGATAACTAAACAACTTTTCTTTCCCTCTCCCCGCCCTCCCCCAACCCTCTCTCTCTCTCTTTCTCTCTCTGTGAGAGTTTCCCTTTGGAACAGCCAAGGAGGATAGATTAAGATCTGCATTCTAGTACCAACTCTTCCCCCTCTATCTGATGCTTGACAAGTTTCTTAACCTCTCAGGCCTCCATGTTCCCATCTATAAATGGAGAAAAAAACACTCACCTCATGGATTTGTTTGGGACATTAAATAAGAGATGTGTGGCATTTGACACACATTTGGTATACAATAAATGTGAATTTCTTCCCTGTTCCTCTTCAGTTGTACACATGGAGTCTTCTGCTTTTCCCCCTTTCCTTGTGATGGTAACTTCTCAACAAAAAGAAGGGAATATTTGGGGCGCCCAGCTGGCTCAGTCAGTGGAGCATGCAACTCTTGATCTCGGGGTTGTGAGTTCAAGCCCCATGTTGGATGTAAAGATTACTTAGAAATAAAATCTTTAAAAAAAGAGAGAATATTTGACATCCAATCCATTTGACTACTACAGATATTAGAATCTAAGATATATCTCACTTGGTCAAATCCGAGTTCTAGAACTTAATGTCTCTGATGATGGGAAGAAGTGACTATTGTTGGAATCTGTGTTATTCCCTGCAACTTTTAATGTTATCCTGCAACCAGAAATTAATGTTATCTTGTAACCTTCCTTTTCTTTCCTTCAGAGGCCCTTTTATTTTTTATTTATTTTTTCTTTTTTCAAGTTTTTATTTAAATTCGTTAGTTAGCATACAGTGTAATATTAGTTTCAGGTGTAGAATTTAGTGATTCATCACTTATATACAACACCCAGTGCTCATCACAGGTGTACTCCTTAGATCCCCATCACCCATTTAACCCCTCCCCCCACCCCCACCCCAGCCCCCACCCACCTCCCCTCCAGTAACCCTTCAGAGGCCCTTTTTAAATCTATTAACCAATAATGTCTCTAAACTCCTCTTGAATTAATATGCATTTTTAGCCTGGTACCAGCACTTATTGTAATGCATTCCGAGTGTTTACTAGCCATAATGTGAAGAGGTTGTATTATGTGGCCTGAAACTATCACTTAAACACATTAAGACTGAGGTATAGTGGGGAAAAGGGGATGAGAAAGGTGCAAGGCAACTAACATTCAGGGTTTTTTGGTTTTTCTTTTGTTTTTTAAGATGTATTTATTTTGGGGGGAGGGGTAGAGGGAGAGGGAGAGAGTGACACTCTGAAGCAGATTCCTCACTGAGGGCAGAGCCGACATGGGGTTCAATTCCAGGACCTGGAAATCATGACCTGAGCCGAAATCAAGAGCTGGTTGCTTAACGACCGAGCCACCCAGGCACCCCAAGACAACTAACATTTGTAAGATGACAGAAAGTTCAATAGAAAATGAATGGGCTCTTAGACTCAGGTGAACTTGCACCCTAACTCCAGCTCTGTCTCATTCTAATGCATAAAGTTGTGGAGAGGGCATTATATACCTAGTCAAAGCAAGTTTGCTTTGCTAAATAACTTTGTTAACACTACTAGAAAGTTAACTTTGGATTTCCTTTTTCAAAGCATTGATTTTAATGAGTAATTAGGGAAGCTCATGGTCTTTAAATTGCTATAAAATATTTAAGTATTAAAGAAGGAGGAAATTACTGTATTTTCTAGATATGGATAATTCCATAGCCTAACTTTCAGATTTGTTAGAAGCCTTAAGTGTCTTCTTTCAGGATAACGTGGAAATTTCTGCTTTAGTGAAGTCATTTGTAGTTGATTGTTGATTTGTACCATTTACAAAATTATATTCAATTATGCAGTTAATGTAAAGACCTCTAATCACAAAATAACCCAAGGTCATTTTATACTTACAATAAAAAATGATCTTGGCCCTTCCTGTAGATTAATCTCCCAAATGATTTATTAGTCATTCACAGCACAGTTCTTTGACCCAAGGGTCAGAGTTCAGTGTTGCATCTGGGCAGGGATCCCTCTACAGACTAACCAGAAGAGACTGGGATATGTTGAGGAGAAATAAAGGCACATTTGTAGATTCTTCACTGACTTTCTTTTCCTTCACATTTTTATTGTCACCTCTTAAGTCAGGTTTCAAGAATTGCCAAATTTATTTCCATGCCTCTCTCTTCTTTTTTTAGTCCCCTCCATGGTCCATCTTATCCCATATTTTGATAATTTTTTTTAAATTTTAAATTTCTATTTTTAAAAAAGATTTATTTATTTGACACAGAGAGAGACCACAAGCAGGGGGAGCAGCAGGCAGAGGGAGAGGGAGAAGCAGGCTCCCCACTGAGCAGGGAGCCTGATGTGGGACTCCATCCCAGGACCCTGGGATCGTGATCTGAGCCAAAGGCAGACACTTAAGTGACTGAACCTCCCAGGCGCCCCTCGTTCCATATTTTGAATCTGATTTTGAATCTTCATTATCATTTACATAAAAAATCCTAGCATCTACTGTCTACTTCAAAGAATAAAGTGCAAGATTGAGATCCACGGACATAATCAATACAACTCACTTCCCTCAGTACCCTCCCAGCTGGGCTTTTGAACATGGTCACCCATCAATACAACTTGCGTGTTTCTGCCCAAATGACTGCTCTCTTCCTGAGCACAAGTGAAATATTTTCACTCTTCCTTTCTACTTACCTGAAGTTTAACTCTTCTTTAAGAGTCAATCTTCTTTTCAAAGCTTTTCCTGAGTACTGCATCCCGTTTACTCAACAGATAGCAGAGATTTCAAATCCGTTCTTCCTCCTTTTATAGAAACCGAGGCCTGCAGAGTCTGTAACTTGCCAAGGTCATATGGCTAGTTAGGAGTATCAGCAGAACTAAAAATCAAGGTCTTTTAACACCTTGCCAGGACTTTTCACCACACAGCAACTGTTGTCTGATTGTGATGAGAGACATTTTACTTATAATATTGTTTTTGTATTATTGATTAATTGTTCTTAAGTATGTAACCCTGAATGACCAAGTTCTTCCTGGGCTGCTCTTTGCTTTCATAACTGAATAAAATTATTGGGGCCTCCATCTCAGTATTTCTGGGAATCCCCAAGAAAGAGAGAAAGTGGTGGGAACGCCTGTGTTTTCCTGTCAACTCCTGCTCCAAATCCTTCCCAGTCTCTCTCGGATTCATCCTGAACATGGAAAAATTCCTTTTTCCCCTCCTCATTCCCACAAAGCTGCTATGTTTAACAGACTCTGATGAATGACTTGAGGTGATATAGAGACATTACAGTGCAGCAGAGACTAGATCACAGTTTAAAATTAATGTTTGACATGGTGTTCAGTGGGAACACTAGCTCCTCTTACGGAGGAAGAGGGCTGGTGAGTTACCTGAGACTGGTATGGCTGAGGAGAAAGTCAGTTTTTTAACTCTTTGCCTTAATTCTCTTCCAAGTGATTGCTGGGGGTGGGGGAATATTCACCTTTTATAGCCACAGAGGAAGGTCAGGATGTTTACATAAACAAAACAGTCATCTACCCTGGGCTTATGCCCTTAGTAACTCTAGGAAACAACAAAAGTTTTGATGTTAGTTTTTCTTTAACTTGGACCAGATTGAATATTTAGGCACTGCTCCCTTTCTCACTAACAGGGCAAATATCAGGGGTCAGTGGGTGCATTTTTCCCTTTCAATCTCTACATACATAGTTGGGAAAAGAATCCAGCAGTATTGTGCAGAATGTCTAGAGATTACAAAGAGGACAGAAGGAGAACATAGGAGCTTGCTGACATTTACCTAGTACTTTTCTTCATGTCTGGGACCATATTACTGCATGGCCCCTCATTCAATTGCCACATCAGTGCAAGGTAGATATTTTCCACTTTAACAGAGAAATGAAACACTCTGCAAAAGTCACCCAGCACATAAGGGGCAGATCTGGACTTCAAACCCAGATCTGTCTGACATTAAAGCATTTACTCCTGCTTCAAAACAGCTAAAGAAACTCTAGAGCCTGGCCAGAGGACAGCCGTCATGGTCTGGGCACAAGAGTGCATGAATGATAGAAACAAGGGTGGGAGAGGAGTCAAGAAAGCCCTCGTGACCAAAACAGCCTGAGTAGAATCCTAGATCTGGTGCCTATTGATTGCATTTCTGGTGAGGGAAAGGGTGACCTTGAAGATAATACTGATATTTCAAATCTATCAGTGTACTGAGAGTAAGAAGAAATCGGAATGTCCATCAGAGATGCTATTTGAGGAAGGTGATGGTAAATCCACAGTGGGCTGAGATGGGAGACGAAGGAGGTGAATTTCCTTTCAGCCTTCCTTCTGTTGAAAGTTCTTTGATTTTCCGCAAACTTAGAGACCTCATACAGAATCTGAATTGGGTATCCCCACTCAGCTTTTATAACCCAAGAAGGGCAACATGTTCAATAGATTGTCACCAAGAGCCTTTCTGGGAAGCTTTTATTTACTCATCTCACCTGCGAGTGGGCAAAAGGGGCAGGTATCTGGTTTTTATTACTGTGTAGAAGTACAGTTACCGTGTCATTGATGTGACCTATAAGCATTGCATCTGAACTGATACTGCACCACGTCTAAACAGAGGACTCTGTGGCACTTTACTTACTAAGTTAAGTTTGGCAATCCTCACTCTGTTCCAGTCAAACATTTTCTTAGCCATATTAGGTTATATGGAAATAAGCCAGATCACAGCTGGTGTATGAGTAGGTCCTCGGCACCGATGCAATTTCTTGAGAGCCTTTTCTCACTGGTTTAAAAGGAATAGAGACAAATGTGGTTCAGAATATATTTTGAAACATGCCTGGAAAGAACAAATCTCACCAATCCCAAAAGTATTAATAATAACAATTGAGACCAAAATCAGATTTTTTAAGTTGGAAAGATTTGGGTATTTGTTTCTTATTGAAAGGCTGAATCGCTTTATTAAAAGCCCAACCAACCTTATCACAGATGCAGCGGAAGAAATCAGAACAAATTCACATCAGCCATCCCATGATTTTCCACTCTTGCTCTTATGACTTAGTCTCTTGGGTTAAAAAGCCAGCATTTGAGTTCTGGATCCACTACATTCTGAAGCAGTCATGGACACTGGCTTAATTTCATTGTTTGTCAAATGGAGATGATATACTGTCTATCTCACAGGATTCTAAGAATCAAATGAGGTAATGCATGATCTGACTATGACAGTGGAAAGCATATTTATGTGCTTTCTATACTTTCTCTTTTAAATTACAACTTTTGGTGAAGTTGTAGCAGCAGAGAAAAGACCTTTTAGGTCATTTAACTGGTTGCTTTGGTATAGTTGTCTGCCCTTCATTCAGAACTAACTGTATCCTGTCTCGACAGCTCACAGATAATTCATCCATGTATTCATTCATTTGTTCAATGTATTGAGCAGTTAGCAAGTGCGAAGCTGTTAATGAATATCCTCCCAGCAAATAGGTGATAAATCTATAATGCTCCCCTGTCTTATCATTAGATACTCTTTTCAAATATTTTGACTGTTGGACACTCATTTGCTGCACTCCTATTTGTTGAGTGACTAATGTATTGTAGGCGATGGCACAGTACTAAGGAACCAGAGGTTAAACAACAACAACAAAACCCAGACGCACCCTCATGGAGCTTTCAATCTGGTAGGGAAGACAAACAGTAAATAAATGTCATTACAAATTGTGATTGTACATGAAGATAAATGACAGAGAGCTGTCATAGAATAACATGAAGGTAAAAATCTTCAGAATCTGTGTATCTAACAGAATTCTTCATTCATTCTTCATTTATTATACCTTAGCAAAAAATGGCTAGGATACTTGAAATCTTTAACATAATGTCCTATGCTTGTGCTGTAACACAAAAGTCAGCGTTTCAGGGGTATCACAAATACTATGCCAGCTTTGAGTTTGTGAGTTTAGGGAAAGCAAAGAATTACCCAAATGAGAAATGTACTATTGTCGGGGTGAGGGGTGGGGCAGTCATTGCAGTATTAGAGAACAGCATGTCCCAAAACTCTGTGGCCTGCAGGAGTTGGATCCATGCAAGAAACTGAAAGAAAGCTGGTGTGACCAGATCACAAGAGTTGTGGCTCAGGGGATGCTGGGGAGGTGGGCAGGGCCAGATCATATACAGTATTGGGAGTCATGATAAAGAATTGACTCTATATTCTGAATGTGCTATCAGGCTATTGAAGTGTTTTAAGCAGGGCAGTGACATGATCAGATCAGTGTTTTCAGAAATGCCTTTATTTGCAGAAGGCCAGAAGATTTGAACAGAGAGACGAGTCAGGAGGTTCCTGGAGTGGTCTAGACGAGATATAGTGGCTTGGATTAGGGTGGTAGCAACAAGGATGAAGATAAATGGACCCTTTCAAGTATATTCCAAAGGGAGAATCACCTGGATTTAGTAATTTATCATGGGGAGCGATGTAGATTGGATGGTAAAGAAGCAGTGACTGGAGTGACTCCCAGGTCCAGGGCTCAAGCAACCAGGTGAATGCTGGTGCCCTTTACTAAGATGGGAAAAACTCAGGGATCATGGACCGTGTTCAATTATGTTCTTTTGGCTGAAAGAAGAAGTAACAGTGCTGGAATGTTCTGTGAGTTGTAGAGAGGAAACAAAAGTATGAAATATCATCCCCATCTTTAGAGTGCTTGTGCCCCAACCATTAGACCCACTGTTACCTCTTCCTTAACAGACCTTCTCAGTCCACCAGATGCTCTCCTGTGATGCTATGGATTACCACTGCCAGCACTGGTTTTTTCTCTTCTGCCTCCCACTGTGTGTGTCCACATATAATGTGCTTGATTTTGATGGTTTAGCTTGCCTCATCTGTGAATAACCTCATTTCTAAAGGCTCAATTTGGTCAATCTTTAAAATCAGGTTTTTAAATACAACTTTGGGGGGGTTCTTCTCTAATCTTGACAGTGAAAGAATGATACT
Source organism: Zalophus californianus (assembly GCF_009762305.2). Classification (NCBI taxonomy): domain Eukaryota; kingdom Metazoa; phylum Chordata; class Mammalia; order Carnivora; family Otariidae; genus Zalophus; species Zalophus californianus. Next base: position 88,159,140 of record NC_045606.1, read on the forward strand.
CTTCAGTTATTTGTTATTTACTGTAACTCAACTCCAAATATTTTGGTGGCATTGCAAATACTGTTCCAACTCTTCCAATTGGTTATTTGAAACAAGAAGAAGTCACAGAAAGAAAGTATGATCAATCTGATCCCCCAGCATCACTAAGCCCTCTATATTACTTAGCAATTTGAAACAAAGCAGTCGAGATTTAGGGATAAAGATTTATGTACAAGAATGTCCATCACAGCATTATTTGAAACTTGAAATACTTTACATGCACAGTGATCGAGGAATGTTTACATGAACGATGACTTTATTAATCATGTTACAAGAATGATGTAGGAAAACATGCATAAGTGAAAAAATTAAATACATGACATATTAAATTATCTTTTAAAATAGAAACATTTGTGTGGCTAAAAAACAACTAGAAGGATATATTTGAAACTTTAATCTCAAGGCAGGAGGGATTAAAAGAGACTTTATAATTGTCCTACATATATCTCTGTATTTTCTAAAGTCTCTGTAATGAAATGTATACTTGTATATTCTCCATAATAAGATATATATCGCTATAGCGTCCAGAGATAGGTATGACTTTACAGATTTGGTGATTTGGGACCTTTTACAACAGAGTAAAACAGAAACAAAAGTGGTCTTGAAAACCATCAGTATTTCATTCTGTCAGTAATTAATTGTCGAGGACTGTGTGAGTTACTATGAGAACATGAAGCAGTGTAAAAATGTAATTGCTTACTCAGGGAGCTTATGATCAAGAGCCAGCACTCCTGGATTTCCCTCCTTTGGACTCAGACAGCCTAAAAATATAATAAGGACACTTTGGGTGTTCATTTCTGAGTTTTTCCTTTTGAGCCATATCAGGAAATGAAAGGGCACAGAGAAAAGAAAAACATTCCCTAAACAGTGTATCTCTGAAGCCTCAAATGCATTTAAATTCTGGCTAAATGTAATGTTTTCCTCTCTCCATCTTCTAGTATATTCCACGTAAGTATTTATAGTTTTGTTCAAGGTTCTGGGATGGCGTTCGTATGTGGCCTCAGTTCTGTTATTTGCAGTCATTTGTTTTTCATTCTTGCACAATAATTTGTCACAATCACGTTTTTATGTTCCAAACATGTAAGAATTTTTGTCTCTGGAAAACATATTTTAGAACTTTTTCCTTTTGAAGCTGCAAGACATGTTTTACAGTTATATATTTCAGCTCTGTTTATCCTATAATTGTGCCTGAATATTGGCAGAATTGCCATTTCAAAAGAGACAGAGCTACCAAGTAGTTATTTGGTGGCAATTTCCCAAAAGGTTTTATTGAATAATTTGTCTTTTTCATTTAATTCAATCAGCTCAACTATTAATGTTAGAACTGATGAGGCTTCTGTGGTATTTTGGTTGGCATATAAATAGAAGCATCGCTATGTTTAAACAATGCTGTCCTTTGGAGATAAAATTATTATGGGCTGTTCAATTTGAAATGTATTAATGTGGAAATGGTTTCATTGACCCATCTGTATCTTCACTCCATCCTCCATTGGGTTAATAACACACATCATTTTTTAAAAGAAAGCAGCCTGGTTTTAAGTTTGTGGCTATAACAGACTGAAGCTGGGATATTGTCCACATTACCATCAACCATCTAATATAATTGCCAATAAAAATGTCAGTACCAGCCTTCAGTGATATTCTGATTGTCCACCTTGCATCGGCTTTCAGTCTGGTCCCAGGAAGAAGAACACTGGCTAATGAATCAAGATTTAGAATTGAAAAAGTATGAGCATCTGGGGAACCTCATTTATTTATTCACTTAACATATATTTATTGAGAAATTAGTATGTACTCAGAGCTATGCTAAGCACTGGGGATACAGAAGTAAGACATTAAGACATTGAGAGGGTATATCTCCTATTTAGTGTCCTTACCATAATAAAATTTTTTTAAAAAAAGAACTCTACCCAGGGGAGCCTGGGTGGCTTTGTCAGTTAAGTGCCCAACTCTTGGTTTTGGCTCAAGTTATGGTCTCCGGGTCATGGGATCGAGCCCCGTGTTGGGCTTTGTGCTCAGTGCAGAGTCTGCTTGAGATTCTCTGCCTCTCCCTGCCCCCTGCTCATGCTTGCTCTCTCTCTCTCTTTCTCAAATAAATAAATAAATAGAACTCAACCCAAAAAAAAGAAGAAGTGAGTAAGGCATAAATGGAAATATTTATTTCCTACTAAAGAGTTAGCTCTATGAGGACAAAGATCTCTATTCATCTCTGCTATATCCTTAACAACTGCCATTTATTTTTTGAAGATTTTATTTATTTGTTTGTTTGTTTGAGAGAGATAGAGCATGCACAAGTGGGGGGAGGGGCAGAAGAGAAGGAGAGAGAGAGAATCTCAAGCAGACACCACACTGAGCATGGAGCCCAACGTGGCAGTGGATCACACAACCGCAAGATCATGACCTGAGCCGAAACCAAGAGTCCAGTGCTTAACTGACTGAGCCACCCAGGCTCCCCAACAACTTCCATTTAATAACTGGAAGTAGAACCCCAAATTGGGTCTGGCTTACTGTCTCATGAAATAGGATTAGTAGAAGAGCCAACCTCAAAATTTTTCTCTCTATGACATACATGAGGAATGATATTCACAGGACCACACATAGGTAGGCCTTTTTCTTCCACTCAAAAAAGATCCCTAGAATGTCATTGAGTGAGAGTCAAATTTATAGGGATACCTTGAGTACTTTGTAATGTTTTAAAAAGTAAATCATGTGGAATCTGAAATTTCTGATGACACGTCACCAGTAATGCTGTAATTGAGACTCCATATGGAAAGCCCCTGTGGTGTGCCACCATGCCTTGACAGATCTATTTGATGTTCAACTACTTTGAGGGAAAGACAGTTGCTTGAAGGATTTGTCACTTGTTGCACTCTTCCCACTATGTGATTACTGCAAAGACAGGTCAGATTGAAAGGCCATTCAACAAAGAATCATTCCTTGAGATTGTTATTTTTAAAAATTTTAGCCCATGGTACCAGTTGGGAATTAAACAGTGGATTATCTGATTTCTAAAACCAAATATAGTGATTGATTTGTCCTAAAATGAAAAATACACCAGCTCCTGCTAAATGGCCTTTGTTGTTAAATAACCAAATACAAGAAGAATGGTGTTCTGCAAAAAGAACAGATTGGAGGACCTTGATGTACCCACCACTAGCTGTGAAAGAGTTTGGGTAAACATTTTAACCTCGCTAGACCTCTCTAAGTCCCATTTATAGGGTGTTGCAAATGATATTTGTCTTACTAACCTCTGAGTTGCCATGAAAATCATTTGAAGAAAGGGATATGAAAGCTCTCTTTATTATAAAAGTGCTGTGTGTTTGTATTCTTAACCCATTTGTGATGTCACTAGATGTCACTTGAAAATTAGTCCATAAACTGATCTCACTGATGATAGAAGCGTAATTACCCTATGACCAACCCGCTTTGTCCCTACCAAGCATTCCAGACATTTCAGTGCAGGAACAAGGTCTATGGGAAAAAGTCAAAAGGAGACTGATCAGAGGAATTCTACTGGCCCTTCCCAGGGCCCTGTGCAAAAAATGGTCCCCCGTGCGTTGTTATTTTGCTGTTTTTCCCGATGTCCACAGTTTCCAAGATAATAACAGACTGATAACTGGGTGATGATGAACAGACAGAGTAAGTGTGATGATGTTATACCAGTTTTCTAGTGCAAAGGACTTGGCATCTCATCCGTGGGACTGCAGCCTCCACTGGCTACTCTTTCAGCCGGATGTGCAAACAATTAATGCTGAAGCTGATTTTCTTTAAAATGCTGAGGAATGACATCAATCAGTGATTTTTTTCAGAGTTTCACCTTTCGTTACATTGGTAGACAAGATGATTCTAGGTTCTTCTGTAAGCTCCAAGTCCTCCTGCTGCCCAGATTCCCTATGTCAGCATTTTATCCTTCACACCAATTGAGCTAAAGGCTCTGGATTAGGTCTAAAGCACATAGCTCTGGGGTGGAAGAGAGCAGTGGGTAGTGCTGGCTGGTTAGAAAGTAGAGAAGAGGAACAGGATCATTCCACTTCGAGTATTATTTTGCTTTGTGTTTTTGCTCATCTAAGCAACTGGCCTTAAGATCAGCAAAATATAGAAATATAATATGTAGCCCTGTACTTAGGTACTCAAATTTCAAGCAGCAATCAAATGAACACCAGAAAAAGTTTTAAGAATGCTTTAAATAAACAAGTACATATTATACAGTAGGAACACAAAAATCAATTCACTGAATCAATCAAGTATAATGAATTGACTGAATTGAATAAATAATCCAATTGCTTGGATGGCCTGTAGTCTTAAGTGGAAAGTACTGAATTAGGACACTGCTTCTTTGTGAATATCCAAAATTCCTGAAGACCAACTTCATGGATAGACTGTCAGTAAATTGAGTCTACTGTAATTAAAGGGATTCAATCATGAGCATTCTAATCTTTGTGGTTGCTTCTCTCTGTATGTAAGTTCTCTTTATTTAAGAAGCTATAAACAGTTTCCTTTTGTGTATGTGTGTATGTGGTAAGAACATTTAACATGAGATGTACCCTTTTAACAAATTTTTAGGTGCACAATGCTGTATTATTAACTGTAGGCACTGTGCTGTATAGCAGATCTCTACAACCTATCCATCCTGCTGGCAAGAATGTAGAAAAAATCAGAGCCCTGGTCAGAAGATAAAAATAGAGCAGCCACTTTGAAAAAGTGTACTGCAGTCCCTCAATTAAACATAAAATTACCATATGACCCTGCAATTCCACTCCTAAGTATATACCCAAGAGAAATGAAAAAATATGTCCACACAAAAACTTGGACACAAATATTTATAGCAGCATTATTCATAATATTTAAAAGATGGAAACAACCCAAATGTTCATCAGTGGATGAATGGATAAACAAAATGTGATATAGCCATTCAGTGGAATATTATTTGGCCATAAAGTTAATGAAGTACTAATACCTGCTACCACATCGATCAACTTGGAAAACATTGTGCTAAGTAAAAGAATTCAGTCACGAAAGACCACATATTATATGATTCCATTCATATGGAATGTTCAGAACAGGGAACTCTATAGAGACAGAATATAGTTTAATAGTTGCTTCTGTCTGGGGGAGGTAAGGGAGACTGGGAGGAGGGTGATGGCTACAGGGTATAGGGTTTCTTTTTGGGTGATGAAAATGTTCTATATTGGTTTTGGTGTTGGTTGCTCAACTCTGAATATACTAAAAACTATAGAATTGTACACTTGAGATGAGTGACTTGTATGCAAACTCTATCTTAATAACACTATTCTTTTTATTTTTATTTTTATTTATTTATTTATTTATTAAAAAGATTTTATTTATTTATTTGACAGAGACACAGCAAGAGAGGGAACACAAGCAGGGGGAGTGGGAGAGGGAGAAGCAGACTTCCCGCTGAGCAGGGAGCCCGATGTGGGGCTCGATCCCAGGATCCTGGGATCATGACCTGAGCCGAAGGCAGACGCTTAACGACTTAGCCACCCAGGTGCCCCAACACTATTCTTTTTAAAATAAAATAAAGTAATACTTGATAAAAAATAGATTCTCAATTTAAAAAGCATAGAAGCCATACATGGACAGAAGAGAAGCAGGAAGACCGCATTTGTTGGAAAATTAAATATACATAAAAATTAAGTGCACTGTTTCTTATTCATTGGAGCCCAAACATTTAACATAGTACATTATAAATGATAGAACAAACATCAGTGCTTGCTGATAATGATGAGAGCAACGATGGTGGTGGTGATGCTGGTGTAGGTAGTGACAACAGCCAAACCAACTGCCTCTCCACAATCTTTGGACTATTTAATATCTGCATCATCAGGTCTTTCATAATGAACGGTAGTTATATCAAAGTCCAGCTGCAGGTATACCGGATCCTGTAAAGAGAAAGTTACATTTTTCTCAGGAGTTAATGTCTTGTATGTTTGTAGCCACAGGAAGCTTATCAAACACTGACGTCAGCTGCTTTCCCATGAGAAGTCTAGAAATTTCATAATGCCATAAATGACTTTCTCTTTCCTATTTGCTTCAGACAAGTAGAGAACTTTTCATAATGCTTAAAAATAAACATCTGACCTTCACCCTGCCATGGATACATTCTTACTGCTTCTCCAATCAGAAATTATCTTGCCTGTAAAAATCCACTCTCATTCTTCTGTTAACAATTGAAAGATTTTGGCCAGTACAAATAGCATCATGGATTATTCTTAATTCATTACTTGTTCAAGGAAAAGTAGGAAAGGCTGCAGCAAACACACTGTTTAAAGACATCAAGGCCCTCCCTTCATACTATTATGTAATCTTGTTCTGTTCCATTAAGAATTTTTTTCTTCTTCATAGTTGTACAAAAACTGCTCCTCTGAGAACATATATCTAAGCTATATCCTTTGTGTTCCCTGAAATTTTAAGGGAAATTCAACAAAATTCTATACCATTAATGGTATAGAAATAAGCAAAGGGTTGATTTGATTCATTCTGCTTTCCAGATACAGAATAACAAGGAAGGAGGAAAAGAGGAGGTAAGCTCATTAGGGGCCTGTAGCATTCTAGGTCCAATACTAGGCTCATTATATGCTTTCTCATTCATTTATTCCCTCACTCCCCCAACACACTTTTACGGAGCATATGTTATATGCCATGGCATATGCAAAATGCTTGGGATAGAATTACCGATAAAGACCTTGTCCTTGCCGCCAAGAAGCCCATCCACGTGCAATGACAGTCCACTGTGACAGTGCCATTATAGAGGCATTAACAAAATACTATGGGACACAGAAGAGGAAAAACCCTTCAAGGTAGTTATTATTATTCTCATTTTTTTGAGTATAGTTGACACACAATGTTACATTAGTTTCAGGTGTACAACTTAGTGATTTGGCAAATTTATACATTATGCTATGTTCACCACAAGTGTAGCTACTGTCTGTCCCATTACATCACTATTACAGTATCACTGACTATATTCCTTATGCTGTGCCTTTTATTCCCATGACGTATCCGTTCTGTAATTGGAGGCTGTGTCTCTCTCTCCACTTCACCCATTTTTCCCAAAATTCCTCCCCCTTCCCTCTGACAACCATCAGTTTGTCCTCTGAATTTATAGGTCTGATTTGGCTTTTTGTTTGTTTATTCATTTGTGGCTTTCTTTCTTCCTTTTTTTTTTTTAAGATTCCACTTATGAGTGGAACCATGTGGTATTTGTCCTTCTCAGTTTGACTTCTTTCACTTCACATCATACCAACTAGGTTCATCTCTGTTGTCTCACATGGCATGATCTTATCCTTTTTATGGCTGCGTAATATTCCTGTGTGTGTGTGCATGCACATGCATGTGTGTATACACCAAATTTCCTCATCTATTGATGGACACTTATGTTGTTTCCATGTCTTGGCTCTTGTAAATAAGGTTGCAGTAAGCGTTGGGGTGCCTATATCTTTTTGAATTAGTGTTATTTCTTTGGGCAGATACCCAATAGTGGAATTATTGGATTATATGGTATTCTATTTTTAACTTTTTGAGGAACCTCCACACTGTTTTCCACAGTGGCTGCACCAATTTACATTCCCACCAGCAGTGTACAAGTGTTCCTTTTTCTCCCCATCCTTGCCAACACTTGTTATTTCTAATCATTTTGATTTTAAAATAAGTAACTAATACCCAACAAAGAATTTCCTTAAGGTCATACCTCTATTATGACCCCACAGGCTGTATTCTCTCACAATTCCATGCTGCTTTCAAGGGAAAGACCAATGTCCAACCCAACTGAATAGTTTGAAGCTTTGTCAGTCCCCAATGCAGTGAATCTGTTTGTTGCAGAATGCCAAGAGAACTTTTACTTTCATTGAATCATTGACATTTTCTTGAATTATATGAACAATTTCCTTAGTTTCTTGCTTTATTTAATTAACCTGCTTGGCTAAATAAATTCCTAACATGGAATCCTGTTAATGCACCTTGTCTCTCTCATCTACTGATTTATATGAATATCTTTATATGTCCATATGCATAATTCCATAGTAACATGAAAAATGTATCTCATGAAAACCAAGAGACTCTCCCACAGACATAATAATTTACACTGAAATACAAGTGTACTATGGACAAATATTACTCAAGATACCTAGGCAAAAACTTAAATCGGAAACAAATGATTTAAATAAGAGGAAATCTTGTGCAAGAGCTTGATGCACATGTGCACCACTGGAGGTAGATTTGGGAAGGTGCGTGGTTGGAAGCGAAGAGGAGAAACAGTGTGGTTAGTGAGCAAAGGGCTGAGTGGACGTGAAGTTTCACCACATCTTAGGATGATAAGTAGCCCCTGTATTTGAATTGCTTTGGTATGGGCTACTTGCAAAAACATTCAAACTTTCCCTTCTAAGATATAGTAAACCAAAATATATCTATGGGAAGTTCACTAAGTCATTGGTAAATAATCCAGTGTTGACTTTTAATTTAGAAATAACTGGCCAAATTGATCCCAGCCTTTCCGACTACAGTTTTCCCCCTACAGAGTACATTGATTTGTATTACTTTCTTGTTTTCTCTCATTGTTTGTCTTTCTTTTTGTTATTTTATTTTCCTACTGGTATTAATATATGAACAGAAATATTGAACTTTCATGATTTTATATATTTTGAGCTCATAAATTCCCTTTAGTTGTCCTCTTTCCCAAGTGAGGCTTCATCTTTTTTCTTCACATGTTATAAAAATAATTTTTATTGATGTATAATGTACAGAAAAGTGTACAGATCATAATTGTACAGCATGATGAATTTTCACTAAATGAACATAATGGTATAGTCCCCACCCAGATCAAGAAACAGAACATTACAGGGCGCCTGGGTGGCTCAGTAGGTTAAGGGTCTGCTTTCGTCTCAGGTCGTGATCCCAGGGTCCTGGATTGGGCCCTGCATCAGGGTCCACGCTTGGTGGGGAGTCTGCTTCTCTCTCTCTCCTTCTGCCCTTACCCCCTACTCGTGTGCATGTTCTCTCTCAAATAAAATCTTAAAAAAAAAGAAACATTACTAGCACCCGAAAAGCCCCCCTTGTGCCCCCTTTTATAGTCAACCTCCTCCCCTTACCCCCACTGCCTTAGGATAACTGTTACTCTGATTTCTAACACCAAGTATTAGTTCTGTCTGTTTTTTAATTTTATGTTAATAGAATCCTCCTGTGTGTGTGTGTGTGTGTGTGTGTGTGTGTTTGTGTGTGACTTCTGTTATTTGACATTATGCTTCTGAGATTCATTGCCTGAGCAATACTTAGATCATTCTAATTGTTATACAGTATTTCATTGTTTGCCTGCCACAACTTATCCACTTTACCATTGGTAGACAATGAGGTGATTTCCTGTTTGTGGCTATTATAAAAAGTGTTGCTATGAGCATTCTGTTCTAGTTCATGTCTTCTGATGAATATATGCATGGATTTTTTAAAAGATTTATTTATTTATCTGAGAGTGAGAGTGCTTGTGCAAGTGGAGGGAGGGGTAGAGGGTGAGGGAGCCAGAATCCTCAAGCAGACTCCCCACTGAGTGCAGAGCTGATTGCAGGGCTCAATCCCAGGACCCCAAGATAATGACCTGTGCCGAAATTAAGAGTCGGACACCTAACCAACTGAGCCACACAAGCACCCCTGGATTTTTGTTGTGTACATACCTAGGAATAAGATATCTTGGTCACAGGATACACAAATATTCCATTTCGGCAGCTGAAACTGCCAAATATTTTTCCTAAGTGATTGTACCAGTTTACGCTCCCGCAGCAGTGCATGAGAGTTTCAGTTGCTCACCAACACTTTGAATTGTCTGTCTTTTGAATTTTAGCTATTCTAATGGTGTGTGGTTTTAATTTGAATTTTTCTAATGATTGAGATTGAGCACTTTTTCATATGCTTATTGGCCATTTTAGTATCCTCTTTTGTGAAGTGCCTATCAAACCTTTACCCATTTTCCTATTGGGTCATCTATCTTTTTCTTACTGATTTGTGGGAATTCTTTATATATTCTGGATATGTCCTTTGTCAAATATATGTATTGCTAATATTTTTTTTCAACCTCTGGCTTGCCTTTTCCCTCTCTTTATGGTTCTTAATTTTAATGCAGTGAAATTTATCAATTTTAATGCTTTATGGTTAGTGATTTACAAAATCTTTTCCTATCTCAAGAACATGGACATATCCTTTACTTTTTTTCTGAAGGCTTTTATGTGTCAGCTTTCACATTTAGATCTGCACTCAGTCTGGAATTTTTGGAGGGCGTGGGGTGGAGGGTATGGTGTTAAACAGAGGTCAAGACTTAGTTTTCTTTTTTTCCATATGCATACCCAATTGAAGTGCTGGATGATGTTGCCTTCCTCCAGATGGGGTTAACCTATGTTCTGGTAGTTTGATAGATTTGGGGAGTTCACTTTAGCTGAATTAGGGCTGAGGTGAGTTTGTATCACTCCATGGACCTTCAGTCTGCCCCCTCTCTGTGGGTGAACTCTCCAAGGGTCCTCTTGAGATTGTATCCCCAGACACTTTCTTCTTTTTTTTCCTTCCTTCCATTATTTTAACCAAAGCATAATTTACGTATAGTAATATTTACTCCTTTTAGTAGAGTTCCGTAAGTTTTGACAAACACATATGGCTGTGTAAAAACCACCACAATTAGAATAGAGTAGCTCTCTCCAGTCTAAAATGGTTATCCTTCTTGAAGTTTTTCCTACTCAGCTCTGTGCAGCTGCTGAAAACTGTGCTGTGCAGAAGTATCCTGCTTGGTTTCTTGTTCTCTGTCATGTTTTTGTGTCTTAAGGATTCGGCAAATGCCTTGAGGGAGAAATCACTGAATGTGAGGCCATTTTTCCAGGCCTTCTTTCTCTCCAGGATGTTGGCCCCTTAAGTCTTGGTTACTGCAGCGGCTCTCTGATGCCTTCAAACAGATTTTTGGTTTTTGGAATTTTACCCAGAGTTTCTAGCTGTTCTCCATGAGTACTAAACGGCCACAAGCTACTCATTTGTAGGCAAATGCATAAGTTGGTCTATCTGAATTAAACAGACTCATTAAGACCCTCCTCCAAAAATTTTTTCTTTGGTATAAATCTCAGAAGAGTAAAAGAAGTGTCGTTGTTGGCAGCTATGACTACTCCAAGTGTTCAGTCATGGGAAGAGCTTTGGAATCAAACAAATCTGGGTGCAATTCCAACTCTGCTACTTATTAACTATGTGGTAGTGAATCTGAATCTTTCCTTGCTTTCAGATGGGGCTAATAAAAACAACCAGTTTCATAGTTTTCTTTTGAAGATTAAATGAGATAACAGATGTCAAGTACTTTGCACATAGTAGGTATTCAATAAATGATAGATATTATTTTATATTATATTATCATTTCCCTTGGAGCTATAAAATACACTCATCTCTTAGAAATGATGGGGCATGGGATGGGAGGGTCAGTGGTCCCTGCAACACAGTACCCTTCAGTTGAGCAGCCTGTTAGATGCTAAAAGGGGTGACTCATTTGAGCTTGTTTTATTCACAACCATTACAAAGTCATTCACAGATACTGAGACATGCACAAGGCATTTTTTTCTCCCTCGGAAGATCATAGAATTATATACAAACCATGTGAATTGGAGGGATCTTAAATCTCTGTTCAAAAAAATTCATGTTACAGATGAAGGAATTGAGGGTCTTAAAGTGGTTAAATGACTTGGTCAAAGTTGGTTCACTCATTAGTATTTATTTAAGTGACCAAATTCCCTAAGATCACATATTTCTTCCCTTCTAAAACACTCCCGGCTCCCATATTCCACTATAAATGAAAAACAGAGACAATTCACAAGAGACAATTAGTGATGTTTTATTGTTACTGGCTCATTCTGACTAAAACCCATAGATCTATTTTTAAATATTTTAATTTCCATCCCCACAAATTATGTGACTTCCTGCCAACTACGACTGACATAGCTACTTACCATTCCTTTCCCATTCTAAGGATTATGTCCTATAGCTTTTCATTCTTCTGTTATTAAGAAATATTCTGCCTTATCCTCCAATGCACAAGACTGAAAGGAGCTAACATAAGCCCACGGACAGCAGCTCTCATCAAGTTTGCCAAGTGAGAGGGGGTGCAGGGGACCTCCATCATTCTGGGCACTGAATACAAAGGTGGCCATGTGCGTCCCTAGCACTCTCCTCTGTGGGTAGGGCTAGGTGACCAGCACCACTACCACTGTCATGAGTTCCAGCAAAGGCAGCACTTTGAGGATCATTTTTTGGTAAGTCCCCTTGTTTGGCACATCTTTCAGCATTGTGTACTCTGCCAACAGACAGATAAGCCTGAGTCCCATATGGGCCAAGTAACTTGAAAGTGTTTCATGATCACAGAGCACACAGTCATCTTATAAAAGCCTCTACCTCATGCCAGGATCCTCAAGGGCACCTCCTAGAACACTCTTTCCCTAGATCTTCACGTGGGCTACTCCTTCCTAGAAATGTATCTTTGTCTCGATGTCTTCTCTTTGGAGAGACCATCTTTCACCATGCAACCTCCGGTGGCCTTCCACTGGCCCTCTATGGCAACGTGCGGTTTTATTTCCTCACGATCAGAAACACGTGTGTTGGCTCTACTCCACCAGAACACAGGCTCTGGGAAAGCAGTCCTTGTTCATCGCTGTGGGCCCCATCCTCGTGCAGAGTCCTCACTCAATGAATAAGTGACTGTGGGCATGTATCCTTTCAATACATCCTTCAGGCTGGGTCAGCCCTTGGGTTGGAATACTTTCTTCACTACTTACTATCTGGGTGAATTGAGGCAAATGACTTAAATACAATGAGCTTCTTAGGGCTAACACTGAACCTCACTAGGCTGCTATAGAGATCAGACGAGATAGATGTGTACCAGGTGCTTAGCACAAAGGTTGGCACTAAGAGCCCTTAATACATAGTATTTATTATGTCCGTAATGAAAGCAGAGCATGTTACAAAAGAGTCATGCAGGATTTTTAAAGATAAATATTAATGTTAAAATCAAGGGGTCCTAATTCAACCACATAAAATAAAATTTTAAAATAATTAAAACCTGGTTCTTGTTGGCTATACAAAGTTATTCATTTTTATAAAGGATCCCTAATTTAACCTTTGTAATAACTACCTGTTATAATTATCATCTAAGACCCTCCCCTTCACTCAACCCTTCAGTATCCATTTGGGAAATGGCATCTTTCCGTGAATACTTGTGGTAGGAATTTTAAGGTAAAATTGTAATCACTTTTTGCAAATTTGTACTGGCAATGTTTTTTCATTTGGGTAACCTAGGAAGGTGCTAGTTTCTGTTTTTCATGCTACCGACTGGCTTTAGCTAGGGATTTTTTGAGGTGTTTAAGAAAATCACTACTCTTGGAGAACTAGAAATCTGATTGAGAGGAGAGAAATTTCTCCTTTCCTTTTTTTTTTAAAGATTTTTATTTATTTATTTGAGAGAGAGAGAATGATAGAAATCATGAGAGGGAGGAGGGTCAGAGGGAGAAGCAGACTCCCTGCTGAGCAGGGAGCCCAATGCGGGACTCGATCCTGGGACTCCAGGATCATGACCTGAGCCGAAGGCAGTCGCTCAACCAACTGAGCCATCCAGGCACCCTCTCCTTTCCTTTTATTACACCTTGATTCTCCCAGAGCGAATGCTTTCATATAAAACCCAAATGGCCCTGCATGCCTGAGCAGACTGTTCAATCAAAGGAGCAATAAATAGCACCTGGCTGTTTGCCACAGCTTGGGAAGGGGGTTGTGGGAGGAAGACAGGCTCACTTGCCTAACACAATACTGCTCTCTCTCCCTTCCCCCCTTCCTTCATCTCAGGTGTTTTCCTTCTTTACCATCCGGTCTAGACTCAGCTTTGCCTACAGAGAATTTCAGTAACTGCCTTTGAGCCAGGTCAGCCAGAATCCATGTGTTGGGCACTGAATTAAAAGCTTAAAGGGGTCCAGTGAATAATAGGCACTCAGGAATCTATTTGAAGTTGCAAAGTAACTAATGGTAGAAAAAGATTTTAAAACAGGGAGTAAGAGCTTCATCAGTTTTGTGGCCCTTCAATTCTAACTTGGAAAATAGAAAGGAAAGTGTATCTGAAGACAAACTCCACTTTGCAGTCACTTTGCCATTCCTCTTGAAAGTTTTTCTTTTCTCTCTTTGCCTCACGAACAAGATAGTTCATGAACATAGACCCAGACACTATAGACCAAAAATAATTTTTCCCACTGGTAACATTTTCTTCCTCTATTTTTCTTTTATTCGTTCCTAAATTTAAAAATAAAAACAGTGAGAGAATTGAATGCAGGGAAAGGAAAACCAGGCATATAAATACTGATCCTGCCAGAGGGTTTGGGGAAGGTACTGTGAACTGTTTTCTCTGCCAATTTAAATGTCTCTCAGTATGTTCAGTTTCAGTCAAGGCACATAACTCTTGCTTTCCTCTAGTCTCTGATGTCTTTGTTGAAGCCCGAGGGTCAAGGATGAGAGGCCTCTGTGGGGACGGTACTATAATCTACATCACATTCCGAATATAGGCAACTTTTTTTAAGGTGCAGATTCCTGGGCACCTCTCTAGAGTATCCCATATATTTTTAAAAGCCCCTCCCCAGAAGATTCTGATGTGCAGCCAGTCTAAGAACACCTATTCTAGGGGTTCAATACACCATAAGCACCATAAGGCCAAGTACCAGGGCTGTTTGTTCATTGTCATATTCCCAGTAGGTTCCTGGCACACAGAGGGCACTCAATCTATATGTGTTTGTAAATTGACTTGTAGGAGCACTCTTTGTAATCAGTTCTCATCTAAACTCCATCCTTAAGTACTCTGCTAATTATTTAGAAGGCAGTTCTTATTTTGGCAGGAAGAAAAGTGGAACAGAGACTGCCTTGAAAGCTAATGAATGTTAATATGCACAAAATTTGGCCTACAGTTTTGGGAAGTTCATCCATGGTTTCCATTCATTCATTCAACAGGTATTTCTTGATGTCCTCCTGCATGCTAGCAGGGGGCTAGGAGCTGTAAGGAACCGGATTATGAAGCAGGCTTAGGCAAGCTTTCCACCTAGGAAATGCCTCACGATTTTATTGTCCCCTTCTCCTCAGGTTTATAGAAAAGACCTCCAAACTTGGACCCACAGAAGAAACGAAATTTAAGTGGGTTTGGGAGCTCTTGTCACCTTCTGGCTTTGTAACCCGGAAGTGTAATTATATGTTTTATCACTCCAAGGACAACATCCTTCAGATGAGGGCCTCCATTCCCAGAATGCTGAGCAAGGAGCTTTAGATGTATGACAGTACAACAGTAAAAGTGTGCACTTGGGACCAGTGGGAAGAGGTGGTAGAGGTTGAGGGAGGGGAGCTACAGATAGCCTGACTGGCCGCTCCAGATTAAGAAAAGGGATGGCACCCAGATTTGCTGACGAACCTGTGAGCACCTCAAGGTTCCCTGATCATTAGTTTGCATAATAGCCTCAGATGGATACAAACCATAAGTAACATGCTAAGCAGCTTTTTGTTTTGTTTTGTTTTTTTACCTGTGAAAACTGAAATGAGAATCTAGGAATCCAGGTTCAGTTTCTAGCAGTGAGATTCCAAGCCAGTGCCTTCACCTCTGTGAGCTTCTGTTTTCTTCCAGTGCTTAGTGGCAAAGGCTGGGGATGGATGAAAGCAAGCTATATTCTTAAGGTCCACTTGAGACCCATTTCTCTACTTGGTTAAAGGCAAACATTAAAAGCGCAAAGTTGCATTTCATACTCATACTCATTAGAAGTCCTTGTTGCATTGTGTTGGGAAAGGTTTAAGGGTATGATGGTGATTTAGTTTCACAGCTGTTATTTCTTTGGTCTTTCTAATGTTTAGTATTTATTGCTGTGTTTCAGGTGCAAGAGATTTAACTCTAGATTATCTACTAGTACATTTCTGTAATTGTAATCCTCCAGACTCTCCTATACCCATTAGTCAAGTTCCTGACCATCACCAACAGAAGACTCTGGACAAAGCAAAGGGCCCAAATGGTCTTTGAGAATCTGAAGCTTGGAAGGATTGTGATTGGGCTTGGAGAAGGGGGTGTCCTTGACTATGTTCTAAAGCCTTTGTCTTTGATTATTGGCATTTGTAGTACTCCCTGTTCTGTATTAACTATACCACCTTCTCCACCCCATTACTTAGAGTAAGTTAGGGATTGACACTGGAATAATTGTGCTCATTTTCTTTAAAATGCAATTGCACAGGGGCGCCTGGGTGGCTCAGTTGTTAAGTGTCTGCCTTCCGCTCAGGTCATGATTCCAGGGTCCTGGGATCGAGCCCCGCATTGGGCTCCCTGCTCAGTGGGAAGTCTGCTTCTCCCTCCCCTACTCCCCCTGCTTGTGTTCCCTCTCTTTCTATGTTTCTCTCTGTCAAATAAATAAATAAAATATTAAAATGCAATTGCACAACATCCGTTGGTGACTTATTTCCCCCTTTAAGGTCCTAACTCACAATAGTACCTGAGGAAGAAATGATATCTTAAAACATATAGTCTACAGTAACTAAAATTCATTCCATTTAATCATGTTTCCATCTTCCTTTTATACCCAGGTATCATTAAAACATTTTAAGATCCTTCAATCAAATTCTACAAGGATTCGTGATCAACCAGAAGGCTCAGAAGTGAACATCTGATTGCTTACCTGTGAGTAGCGTTTATGTGATGGAGGGGGAGGGGAGGCTCTGTTCTTAGCAGTTACACAGCCTCTCTGTGCCTGATTTTTTAAATCCTTGCACCTAAAGATGCACTGTGGGAAGCTAGGCTTTCTGCTATGCTCCTCATAGTTTATTTACCAATTAGTCCATCAAGTTTGGAAGGAATTGTTTTTTTCTGCTTTGTAATTTGATTTTTTGCTTTGTTTTTTCCTGCATATATAACATCTTAAGCAAAACAGTCCCAGATCAATAATAATGAAGTCCTCACTTCCGGCAAAGAATGCTGATGACTTGAGGGAATGGAGAGATGATTAGTCAGTCTTCCCCAGTGAATAAGCTCACCTTTGCACAGACACTGGTGATTTCAGGAACAATAAGTACCATTACTTCCAGTGAACCCTCCTCAGCCGGAAGGAGAACTTCCACCGGAAGGTCTACTGGGGAGCAGAAAGAGGGGATTTCAGAAGGGAGAGGATATGGAAAGTAAAGGAAATTTCACTTGTTCACAGTGTTGCCCAGGTTGGCACCAGTAAGAGGGAAAGTTTTTCAGGAATTCCGCGTGGTTCCCAGACAATTGTTGTTTCCGGATTATATCCCTTGCCCCCGGTAGTAGTTTGCTTGGGTTGCCATAGCAACATACCACAGACCCGGTGGCCTAAACAACAAAAATTTCCCCACAGTTCTGGAGCCTAGAAATCTGAGATCAAGATGTCAGCAGGGTTGGCTTCTCCTGAGGCCTCTCTGCTTGGCTGGCACATGGCTGTCTTCTCCCTGTGTTTTTGCATGGCCATCCTATCGTGTGCACACGTGTTTTGTGTCTCTCTCTGCGTCCAACATTTCCCCTTCTGACAAGGACACCAGTCATATCAGATTAGGGCTCACCCTAATCATCTCATTTTAAGTTAATCCCCTCTTTAAAAACTCAATCTTCAAATACGGTTACATTCTAAAGTACTGGGGGTCAGGACTTGAACATATGAATTCAGGGCACCACAATTCAATCCATAACACCCCATTATCGTTTGTTTCTAATATTCGGATTTTTAGTTTATTGAAGATGCACTTCCTTCTGATTCTTCTTTCCTGAACTTTCATAGCATGGACCTCACTCTCAGAACATTTGGTTATGCTGTGGCGTGTTGTAGTCCTTTGTGTGCAGCTCTCATTTTCCAATAACATGGTATTAGTTTAGAAATTGAAGAGTGTGCCTTTTACATGTCTCACAGCCATAGGGAAGTTTTATATAGTAAGACATTTAATAATATTTATTGAATGAATGAATACATAGATGATTAGATGTAGCCTCTGAACCTACAATTTATTTGCTTTAAGACTATCTCCAAATGATGATTATTAGTGGTCCTTTCTCCTCATTTGCTGCCCTCTACCACAATAAGTGGAAATAAGACTGGAGAGGGGCTGGAAGAAAAATATGATTAGCTGACCCCAGGAGACTTACCTCTCTTCTCAAAAAGGTAGGAGACAGTAAATAGCATGAGCCTGCCCCAGATCCTATCACTCTTCCATGAGAGTGCTGTTCCAGGAGGGAAGGACGATGAATTTAGATTTGGATTTACTGACGTGAGGACTTGTGGGATTTCAAGGGCCTATGCCAGTCTGAAGCTCAGGTGAGAGCTAGAGACAGAGATGTTCCCAGTCATAACCTCTACTTAGGAATTAGAACCATGAGAATTGATGAAGTCATCCAGAGAGATTGTGTGGAGATAGAGAAGGGGTGTTTCCAAAATGCCACCAGAAATTGTACGCAGAAGATTTTCTTGGTAAATAACAGAAGAACCCTCCCATGAAAAAGAAATCCACATGCTACTTCTAATGAGGGGTTGTAAGAACATATATATTAACTAATGTATGTCTATCTATTTCTCTCTCTTCATTTATTTGGATCTATTTTATTTCTTCTTCTGTCCCCTCCTTTGGGTCTATGCCCCAAACCACTCCTGTGGGGCTTGCCCTCCCCAACTTTGCCACCCTCTAGCTAATTGTACCCATGAGCATATGTTTGACTCCCCAAGTTTCTGCCAAGGGGGTCTCACACATCAACTCCTTCCTTTGTGGCCATTCGTTTCATCAACCAATCAGAGCTGATCAGACTGGACAATAGGGGAGCCTGGGATTGGATTCCTCAATATCAAGAGAGACAGAAAGTAGATCCTTCTCGGGGTCAGGGGCATAGACCATCTTGTCTAGACAGCCAGTAAAGAGCTCAGTGGAAGGGAGTGGACCACTTTCACGTTGAACTCCTTCCTTAGTCCATTGAGCCCTGCTGGTTTTCCCCACTCCTCTACCTGTGCTCTCAAGGAGGCTTTGGCAATATTTTTGAGTTTCACAGCCAGGCCAGAATGGGGGCTGGTGGAGCGTGGAGAGGCCATGGGCCATGATGGCCATAACAATCTTCTCTCTAGGCCCCACCAGCAAATGTCATTTCTCCTGGGACTGTGTTTATCCCAGTACTAGTTTTCCTGCTTTCTGTGATCCAAACAAAAGGAGGAAAGATATTTATTCATTTTGTTTATTTTCTGAAGTATTACCTTTCTTCAAGTTCTCCCCTTGCAATTTTTTTCTTTTTCTCTCCTCTCTTAGTTATCTTTCTTTAGCAGAACCTTGATCTTTCCTTGAATTGTCTGATGATCAGTGGAAGAGACTGTCTGAGGTCTGGAAACCTCCTCCTTCTCTGCAAACCCCACCCATGTTCTTTAATGAACTATGAGATACCAGCTTTCTATGTACCCACTTCTACACTTCCCTCTTGGTGTTCTTTGAGTAGCCAGAAAAAGATGCCAGTTTTTATGCAGCTACCCAGGATATCAGCTACCCAGGATATCAGTGACACCTGAAGTCAGGGATTTTTACTCAAATTGTTATTTATGTAACATGAGAAAAGAGAAATTTTGTAGTTAAGAGAAAATAGCTCTATAATCCATGAATGGCCTAGATGGGGTGTTCCAAATGAATGGTGGCCAGTGGCCAGCATAGGTGCCTCCTGACTGTGTTTCATTAATTTCAGTCAGCTACAAGGTTTGGAGAGAGAGATGATTTTCCTATGAGCATGTAAAAGAAGTGCTTTGAGTGGTAAGGCTTTGCCCTTGTTTAAGAACAGCATAAATGGGAGATTTTATAACCACTGTGGGCCAATATTTTTGGAGTCGGTTGAAGCTCCAGATGGAGTGGAAAGAGAAGTTTCTTTTTTTCTTCCTCTTTTCGTGAGTTTTGCAGAACGAGTCTCCCTGGACACCTTTAATAAAGTGCTCAGTCTCTTGTTTAGTTCAAGTGTGCCCAAGCTTGTTATCACAGGATCTGAGGGGGTCTTTCTTAAAACTAAGAATCTTTTCTGTAGAATTCTGGTCGTGGCTCTAGAACCAGCCTCATATGTGAGAATGTCTGGAATCCAGTCCTTCCCCAAGAGTCTCACCTTTAGGAGTCTCCGCGTAGGTCCTTGTCATGAGGTATAAGGAAGAAGATGAGCAATGAGCCCAAGTTTGGTAGGGACTGAAAGGGCAAAAGGAACACAGTCCCATGGTCATCTCAATGTTCTGGAACCCTTCATGTTAGGTGGGGTAGGAGGACATTCCAGCATCGCCCTATGCGGATTTTGTGACTTTGGCCGAGTGATGGCAGTTTCGAGGCCAGGGAATTGCAGCTGGCTTTAAGAGGTGCCTCTGTGGAAGCACACATTCCTGCCTAGCACAGCTCTTGCAGAGGGAGTTGTGCCAGGGTGGACAAGCCAAGATGAAGGCCACAGAGGGCAGGGAGAAACATAGACAGTGGTGCCAAGAGCACTTTCTAGAAGAAAGTCTCTTCTAGAACTCCTTTCCAGATTTTTGTTCCAATGGGTATGAGTAAAGAGAAAAAGAATGATTGTGCTATTTAATAGATTTCAACCAAAATGATCAAAAGTCTTACCTGAGGCTTTAACTATGAGTGGATTTATATATTCCAGGGACATAGATCCAGCTGCTTCTGAACTCTGCTTTGGAATGTTTAACAAAATGCGGTTGTGGACATCTTGCGCTACGTGCAGCCATACTCCAAGAGGATTTACGTAGAACAAGCACTCAGTCAGAGTGGGGACATCTGAAACAGTTTCCTTCCTACCATTCTCTACATCCAGGTCCACCTTAATGCCAAATTAAATCTAGATTTTTTTTTTAATCGACTTTTACTAAGGAAAAGGCAGAGCTGCATTCCCTGACACAGATATTTTAGGCCAAAATTATTACTTGAGCCTTTTTTTTTCCTCCTCCTTTTTGCTAATTCAAAACAAAATGTCTATCATTCACTCTAACAGCAGCGTTTAAGAGCTGGAGACAAATGGAGTCTGAATATTCACGCCAATGTGGTACAAATGAGCTGTGATTTCAGGATGCTGGCTGTTTCTCTGACAGGAGAAAGGAGCAGTTGACTAGTTTAATATCTTTGGCTGAAAACACTTTCTTATAAAGGGATGGAGAAGGCCAACATTAATATTGGGTCCTGTTATTTAATGACCAGAAAGGATATATCATGGAATGGGTCATCCTCAGTCTGGGGAAAGTGTGTTTATCACACCCAGAGGATGCAGAGGGGGGAGAGAATATACACACAGGGTGAGACTGAAGGAAGGAACTCTTCTAAAAACATTTTCTCCAAGTTCTTCAAAGAATTCCTTCCATAAGTATATTATACCCATGATTGTGAATATGATTCCATCGCAGACTTATACCGGTGTGTATAAACATAAAGACATCTGTCGTAATGAGAGACTCTGGGGATATTTCTAACTGCCTCCTTCAGAATGCTGGCTAATGGTTTAGAAATAAAAGATGGAGTTATAAGTTGGGGTTTAAGGGGGAGGCCTGTGACCACCATTAGCACCATCTGTCCCCTTTCTTGTTCCTCAAACACATATATTCAATTACTCATGAATTTGCTGTTTCTACAGTATATCAAACTGGACCCTCTCCATCTCAGATGCTATGTTAGGTCTGGGCTACATTAGCAATTCTAGTGTTCCTTCATTCTCTCCTATAAAATGGACTATTTCTTTATTCAATGCAATGGAAAATTTAGTGAACCCAATAATGCGTTCATTGACGTAAATTATGATTTCCAATACTTTTATTTGTTTTTCATTGGCCTCATCTTAGCAAAGAGTCATAATATTTTAAGTTTCTCTGCACTCTTGTCCACCTTAATGCTTAATTATGTGGTTTATAGGCAAAACATAGCAATGCGCTAGCTATATCTGTAATTCTTTGCTGCAAAGTGCTTTGAAGAATGATGCATAATTGCGCCCAGTATTATTTGTTTCCTAAATTCTGGTTTTCAGGAAACATTTTTTAAAGGGGGACATAACTGTAGTTTCAAAGCAATTGAAAATTAAAAGCAAAGTAAGGGTACTGTGACATTTTTATGGAATGCTCAAAAGACCCTAAGGTGAGAAATCCAAAGTTGATTTGCCATGAAACCAATGGAGCTGAAACTGTAGGGCCCCTCCCTTGGATAAGTCTCTGCCACAACCCTTCTGCCAATGTTTTTTTACATTTAATACTGTATTCTCTTTCTTAAAGAAGGCCTCCCAAATAATCTTCACATCCTACAAATGTGGCTCTGCCCGGAGACCGACACAAACAGATAAACTTAGATGATTGATCCTCACGTTTAAAGCTAATTAAATTTTAAAAAGCAAAGAAATAGCCAAAGTGTGAAGTACTCTATTTTATTTTTTAAAACTTTAGAATGAATTCAGTTTATTTTCTAAAGTAAACCCCACTTAAGTGAAATAATAAATCAGTTTGCCAAAACACAAATGAACATAAACAGGAGATTTCAGGGGCACCTGGGTGGCTCAGTTGGTTGGGCGTCTGTCCTCAGCTCAGGTCATGATCCCAGGGTCTTGGGATCAAGTCCCACATCAGGCTCCCTGTTCAGCGGGGAGCCTGCTTCTCCCTCTGCCCTCCCCTTGCTTGTGCTCTCTCTCTCTCTGTTAAATAAATAAAATCTTTTTAAAAAAAAAAAAAGCACAGGAGATTCATTTTTACTTCACTAATAAGCATCACGTATGAGCTTACCCTAACATGGAGTAGGCCAAGGAAACAGCTCCTACTAAAGGGCATTTTTACAGGAGCATAGATCCTTCCAGGCAATCACACAGTCATTTCATCATCAGGGTTCTTGCCACAGTCTACCTTGTATTATCCACTTCCAAGTCTTTTGAGATGTCACATTGTTCTGTGATTAAAAGCACAAACTCTGGGGCCAGGCTGCCTGGAGATAAATGCCAGCTCTATCATTTCCTAGCTCTGTGACCTTGGAGACATGACTCACCTCTGGGCCTTTTTATCTGTAAAATGGAGACAATACGGATTGTTATGAAGATTTAAATTGATACTTACAAAGTTCTCAGAACCATGCTTGGTACTGAGTAGGTGCCATATAACCATAGGCTAAGTAAATAAACGTCTCCATGTGGACTGTAAGCTTGTATGGGTTCTTTTGTGGGTTTACTCTTGCATCTCCTCACATTGCCTAGCTTGATCAGCCATTAATGAATGGCCCTATACTCAGGGGTCAGACTGGCAACCTGAGCCCCACATTGACCTGTGTATATATGCTTCTCTTGCCCAGCAAGGGTGGGTTTTTTTTGTTTTTGTTTTTGTTTTTGAATTTGAATGCTCTTAGGGGTGCATCCATTCTCCTCCAAGTGGAGGGCACTTCAGGTAATGAGAGGGAGAAAGCAGAGACAAAGGCCCAGAGGCAGAAACAAGGGCTACATTATTGCAGGACTAAGGAGTGTGGCCTGGGCTGTGAGTTGTGTTTTCACGTTGAGGGTGGGGTCGGGAGAGGAGTCCTGTGATGGGTGCAGTGAAGCCATTTCATGGAGGGCCTCTGGGGGTTCCCGAGACGCAGGGTGGTGGCGTGTGGGAGGCAGATCATTCTTCCTCACTAGCCCCCTCAAAACCAAGGCATGTAAACCTCCCAGTCGTCATCCCTCACCAGCTTATTCCCCAAACCAGGAGTCCCACATGGCCAACAGCTTCCCAGACCCATAGGCCGTCACTGAATGGAGACAGTCGTAAACCTATGTTGCTCCTGTTTCCAGTTGAAGGCATCTTTGATTGCTCTTCCTGCTAACAAAGAATATTCAAGTTCAAGTGAAAATAGCCTGTCATTGCTGGGGTCAGTTCAGCCTTTCTGCTATGTAACATCTGTTTTTGAAATTCGGCTGAGACCCTGACTTAAATGCATTTAACTTAAAAAGCAGCAAGAGCACATCTTGTTTTCCTGAATGTCCAGGGGCTGTGTGTCAACAAATAAAAGGTCTGTTTGTGGTATTCAAAGGGGAAAAGCTGGTTGTGAGATGTTCTGCCACTGGGGTAAATTTATTATGGACTGTTCATTTCTTGGAATCATGAACCAAAGTTTGAAAAAACAAAGTGGACCAGCTTTGTTTCAGTCAGCAAATTTTGGCTTAATGGTGGGTGGGAAACGTGCTTTTCTTGTCAGAAGGTCACTGAGCTGGATGGTTTCCAGAAAGATGCCCTCATCCACGCCTCCTACTTTAGCCACGTGAAGTTGATATCTTAAGTGGATTCTCTATGTCTCTATAAATTGTGGCGGACAGCATCTGATTTATCGTTATTTTTATATTACTTACACAGGACCTGAGGTGGGAAAGAAGGGGTGAGATAGTTCAGCATCCTTCAAACCTGACTAGCTACTTTAGTCCTCACCCACTTCTTCAGGAGAGACAAGTAGAGAAAAGTTTGATTCATCAGCACCCGGAAGAGTGTCTGGCACAAAACAGATGTCTGTATATATGTATTTGTTTAATGAGTATAAACTCTGGTCTTAGAAACTCACGTTCTCTTTATGAATGCATGTCTGCATGTGTATTAATATCATTCCAGTTTGAAAAAGCTGTTACTGCCTATGTCCTATTTTAGTCCAAAGAAAAGCATTAGGTCACTCTTGTCGCTCTCTCGGAGCAGTATGTTTTTCCTTTCTAACCCTTATCCCAATTTGTATTTTATTTATTTATTGCCTATCTCTACCATCAGACTATAAAGCCCAGCAAGGGCAGAGTAGTCGTGTTCACAACTTATTTGCCACACCAAGCAAGGTGGCTGGTACACGAATATTACTTCACAATACTTGTTGAATGTTTTTCCTGAGGTTTTCATTGTGATGATGGTTGCAGAGCCTTAACCACTTTTGATTATGTATGAATTTAAATCACAGTGAAGAAGACAATAGGGCTTGTAATGCAGTTGAATATGCAGAGACCTTTTGTGTGATGACACACTCACACTCATTTGACCATACACTCTATTGAAGGCCATGGTGGAATGGGTTAGTCTAACCATCTCTGTTTTCTCAAGTTGAAGTTGTTGAGCCACATCTGCCATTATAGCTGGCCAAGATCAATGTCATAGCACATGGCAATAGTTTAAGGTTTTTTTTTCTCTCTTAAACAGTTATCTCATTCCTGGTGGTATTAATCCATGACTTCAGCCTGATTAGCAATAAATTCTGGCCCACCAAGCTACCTGGTAAAGGCAGTACAAGGATCTGTGGTGAGAAAGAAGATCTTTTCAGTGCCCAATGGACATACAGTTTAATGTGCATATTCATTTGTCTGGTGGTCACTGTAGACCTTTCTTATGGTCAGGCAAGATAGGAACACTTCAGCTTGAGTGGGAACAAAGTAGATTCACTTGCTCCATTTTGCTTTGGCTGTCTGCATAGACAGGGCTGAAATGGGAATGACTTGTGTGTTCCAGAAGCTCTCAAGAGAAACGCTCATTCGTATACTGGAGGTGCAATTCCACAACAATTTCTTGCTTTGTATAGTTGAAAACATTCCCGAAGAAACAAAGTTGGATGTAGAGAAAATAATGGGAGAAAAGAAAAATACTACTCTGAATTCTGAACAATTCTGCTTTACTAGGTTGAGCTGTCTGCCAGCTGACCACAGTGTTGACTACTTGTAATACAGACTTTTGGTAGGCTGCATGTAGTTCTTGGAGCTATTTATATTAGATGGCAGAAACTTAATTATTCCAAAATCGGCAGGACTTGTTTTGTTACTTACGACAAAATTGCTTAGTCATCTTTATACCTAGTATGGACAGCATTGTTTGAGTGTGAAAAACTGGGAAATGCACATGTTCTCCAAAGAGACTTTAGATCAAGTAGAAAAACAAGAAGGTATCATTTTTGCAAGATGCTTAGCAGGTGGTTGCCACATGTTCTAATTGGACAAGGGAGGTGCCTGTTGAGTTGAAGTCCTTGATTACAAGTATTTCTCTGTTTTCCTTGTGGATTTTGTCAGAAGTAAAAACCCGCTGCTGCTGCTTCCTAGATTGTGTTCTCCTCCTGCATTTTGCAAAGCACAGGTTTTCCAGCAAGAGGGTGAGGAACCCTAGAATCAGCTGTCAGAACAGCTTTCTTGCTCTCCGAAACAAACAAGGATGTCCTTTCAAGCTGGTTGTCACCCAGGTCGTCCTTTTGACCCTTTTGGTTTGCATACGTATCTTACCATATTTGAACTACTGCTTTCCAAATGCAGCGCAGATTTATGGAGCTCCAGCAAGGAAGCAGGCAGGCAAAATGAGTCTCTTCCGTGCGTTTTAGGATTTGAGGTGGCGCCGGAGGTCTCCAGGTTTTTCCAGGAATGCCCGTGGCAACCTCACACTCTTCCTGTGACCTGGGCTGGGGCTCCTGAGAGAGATGGTGAGAAAAGATAAAAGTCCTATAGCCAATGGGTAATGACACCAGGCTTGGGAGGGGTGGGTTCCCAAGCAAACATCCAGAACAGTGCCTTATGTTTCTAATTACTGAGCATGGTTAGAGAGCAAAATCAGGCAACACTTTTTTTTTTTTTTAGACTGATGGAAGCATTTAAATCGGCTCTGAATGTCAGTATTTTCTAATTATGATGGAGGAGTGGCAAGGAATCTCCAAAGGCCTTGGCAATTTAGAGAGTTTCAGCCCAACCCTGATTCTCTTCTTTTCTTATTCATCATATGTCTTCTTTGTCCTTCTTTCTCTTTGAACGTCCCAGAACTAGCCTATTCCCTCAGTTACAAATACCTAATATTCCTCCTCCTGAAACCAGAATGTCTTTCTAAGACAAGATTCTTTTCCACTAGAGGAAAACAACCACAGCTACAAATCACCACATAAAATAGAGCTCCATAGTGAACCACCACCACCCCCAAGGTAGTACTAAAAGCTGGCCTGGAGACACACTTGGCCTTTTGAAAATGCCTCAGCCAAGTTCCTCTGTTTACCAGTTAAGTGCAGTGAAAGAAATGCCCTGGAATCCATTCCAATTCAACAAGTATTCAACTTTGCCGACTGTGAGAAAAAATAATCAGTCAAGGGACTGTTTGATCGGCCCCTGAAATACTACTTTGAAGGATCACAAAAATGAGTAATAACCTCAAGGAGATTACCATCTTCTAGGAAAGATAGATATACCTAGAAATTCAAGTACAAGCCATAGACTAAGTGCTCCAATAGAAATAGAATATGGGTATCCGTACAAACCCATGTCAGTGGGTAAGTGGTTCAGGGACCTTGTAGTCTTATGCTAGTCTTAAACCTATACTGTGGGTCATTTCTTATGTGAAAAAAAGTCCAGAACTCTCCAAACTGCAACTACCACTTACATGATTCATGTGAAAGGAAAGAGGAAGCAGTCTAGGCACTTTTCAATTTATTATTTGACTTCTGTGTAGATTTATATGTTTAACTTTTATTATGTCCAAGGGATATCATGAATATGTCCCTTGGTTTGGTTTCAAAGCTTTTCATCTAAGATTATAAACTCCTAGAAGATAGCTTCTACCTTCCTTCATAATTCTAGAACACAATAAATGTATTTGCGGATCATGATGAATAGAATTGAAAATTTCACTAGGGAATGATTAGTCCCCAATTAATAATAGCATGTCCTTCATGTACAAACCTGTTACCACTAGCAAAGCACCTCTAGTGCATAACTTTGAATTGTCTCCCTCAATGTAACTGGGTATGTAGCCTGCCATCCAAACTGTCTCACTGTGCTAATACCCTGGGTCAACGAGATAGCTGGGTCTTAATTTTGGCTCAGGTCATGATCCCAGGGTTGTGAGATTGCTGGATATGTGTCCTGCTTAAGATTCTCTCCTCCCTTTCTCCCCTCCCCAACTAAAAACAACCACCACCACCACCACCACCTAGATCCAGAGCCTTAGCCAGCTATCTTGTTGACATATAAATCTACATATATCTTTAAAACTATCTTTCACTACAGCCCTAAATAGCTGGCCATTTCACCTCTACCTGACTCTTCAATAATAGGGGTTCACACTTTCTCAGCAGCCCTTCCTATTGTTGGATAGTTCTGTTGGGGCAAGGACCCCACCCTTTTACAGCAGAATTAGCTTCTGTTATCAGGCATACAGTTAGAAAACACATTTGTACATTTCTTCTGGCCAAGCTACGCATCTCTGGTCCTCACACAGACACAGGTTGGTAGAGAAGTTCCATCTTTGCCTCAGCATTCACCCCTATGCCTTCTACTTCTCTCTAGAGGCCAAGAGCAGAAGTGGCCCCATGCCTGTTCTGATTTAGTATTAACCTATGTCTTTCAGTGTATTTTCTTTGAGTTTGCCAAGGAAAAGTATTTTAAACTCTGGGGGAAAAGGGCACAGAAGTAATTGTGTTCCACGTTTTCACTTCTCCTCACTCTTCTCAGAATGGTGTAGAGATCATTCTAAATGACAGTGGTGGTTTTCCACTGATGGGCTGTGGTTCAGGACCTGGTGCCAAAGTTGTATACGTCTCAGTCTCCTTTCTTTAAATGGAGGTGAACCTACTTTTCCTACCTGAGCATCAAACAATGATTGCCCTAGAGATCTGAAGTGCTCCAAATGGAGCAGTAGTGTTTGTGATAACACTCTAAGATGCGACCTGAAGTCCCTAAATGTGTTGTCTTCCCAAGTGTTGGAGTCAGTGTACATAAACACCATCACTTCATAAATCTAAAATGCCCAAACTGCCCACTCTTGCTAAGGTGAAGAGAAGCCACAAAGACATTGATTTTAGTCATGTTAAGTCTGTCAGCGTTTTGCAAATGGAGAAATACAAATAAAGAAAAGATAATGATAAAAGACCGAGCAGGAATGGAAAAAAAAAATACAGGCCATAACTTGTTAGTCTGCTCTTAGTGTGGCTTCGTGTTCTGGATTCCACTGACCAGAGAACAGAAACAACTTGAGAAGGTAGACTTCCTCAGGTTGATCCCGTTCATTCTTATTTCTGTGTTGCTGGTCTTGACAAATGTTCCTTGGTGATTGCATGTATTTTTTTTTTCTTAAGTAGCACAGATTTTTGGAGCAAGATGGTGAAGGTTGAGCTAAAGTTAAGTCTAAACTGTATGTTACAATCCATGTGTTTATTTGGTTTTTGAGTCCCAAATGAACCATTCTGTTCAGAAAAGAGCAAAGCAGGTTGATAAATTGAATTTTTTTAAGAAGGACAAAAGTTCATTTTCTACAGTCAGAAAGAAAACACTGCCAGATTTACTGTGTAACTACTGCAAATGTGGGTTTATATAACTTTTGAGATTCATATATAGTCTATTACCAAAGTCTTTAATTCACTTTGTACACACTGATCAGTCAATAAAATATAGAGATGAATCAGCTTGAGTTAGATTTTCCATATTCAGAATGGTAAAATCTAGAATAAAAATCTAATGGTTCAAATCAGCTATAATTCCTGAGTGCCTACTATGTCCCAATAGTGAAGAGATTTTTTAAGCAATGGTTATCTATTCATAAGTGGCCTAAAGCATGAAAATATACAGAAAATATGATATCAATAAAATATTTAAATACTAGTTAGAACAGTTAAGCTGCGGCAAAACAGTACATTTATCAATTACCAAAATAAATGATAGATGTTCGAGGAGAGAGATAATCACTTCTAAGCTAGAGTCCTCAGGAAAGCCATTATGAAAAAGTGAAATCTGAGCCAGGAATTCTTGACTAAATAGAATATGGATATTGAAAAGGGGAGCCCATTCCAGATGGATGTGATGTATGAATTAAAAGTGCAGAGAAAGAAAATTGAATGATGTGGTTGAGAAGCAATAAAATAGTTTTATCTAGGATGCCATGGGACAATGTGCTTGAAAGGAAGGTTAATGCTTTCTAAATTAGAAAATTAGAAGAGATTGTACTTAGATACCATTTACACCTGGAAAGGAGGAAACATGGACATATCATGTTTGATGCATCCGACTTCGATGGATGGGAGAGCAGGCATGGAACCATAGTATTATATGGAATAGGATGAAACCTTGGCCCTTACCTAGTCCAAGCACCTCATTTCAGATTCCTAAGTGTGAGTCCAGGTCACTGTTTACCAAGGGTTTGTGGGGAAAGACAATTGAAGGATTGAAGTGAGTGAAGATCATTTGAAGGGCAGAGGTGAGGAATCTGTTGGGATACGTGACACCCAGGAATCACCCAGCACATGTAGGATGAAGAGAAGCATCACTGAGCCACAGTGAGCACACAGCTGAAATTCACGCAAACCTTTGAGGCAGACAAAACATGGTTCCTGACTGTCAAGCCCTGAATCTCGAGAACAAAAACCAGAAAACAGATGATAGTTGTGATTCAAAATTGAAGATGGGTGTGATAGACCTGGTAGAAGTTTAAAGAAGCAAGAAAGTCTGAAATATAAGTTCCAAGAGGACAGGGACCTTTTCAGTCTCATTCACTGTCATATCCCCAGGGCGTGTGACAGAACTTGGCACCACAGTAAATGCTCAGTAAATGCTTATTGCATATTGATGGTATAAATTTTTTTTTGTGGGGTTTCACTGAATGAGTTGGACCGTAAAATTTGCAGTGGTTAAATAATGGTGACTCGTCATAAAGGATATGTCTAATAATGGTTATGAGTGTTGAAAGATTAGGCTTCCTTGCAATAAAAGAGAAATAATTATCTTGGGGATGAGGTTATAGTGGTCAGAAGAGGAAGGTGTATAATAAGGAAGGTGCAATGCAAGAGAAGAAACTTTAATGTCACAAAGAAAAGTATGCCGTGATGCTGTCCAGAATCTGAGCATCCTGGTTTGTGAGTATTAAAAAGAAGTAACAATAAAATAATAGAGGCTTAATTAATATTTGCAAGGTTTAATTTAATTGAGATCTCTGAGACATGATAATTCTATTATTTAAACCAAATGGGTGTACAATTGAAGAGGCATGGGTAATTTTTAAGATCACCTCTTACCTAAGTTTATATGGTCCAATGAATTAGACCAGAGATCATTGACAGTAGTCTTCTCAGAACTTTCCTGGGGCACTCTCACTTATTTCCTGAAAGGGAAAACAATTCCTAGAAGAAAATAGTGGATTAGTCCAAGAATATTATAAGTGGCTAAGAGCACACACTTCGAAATTCTGTAGAATGGGGATTTTAATAGCTACTTTACAGGTTTATTATGTAGATAAAATAATTTGACATATATTTAAATGGCTCAGCAGCACTATCAAGCCACAAAAAGACATGGAGGAAACTTAAATGCATATTGCTAAGTGTAAAAAGTCAGTCTGAAAAGGCTATATACTGTATGATTTCAACTCTATGACATTTTGGAAAAGGCAAAGTTATTATAGAAACAGTAAAGGGATCAGTGATTGCCAAGGGTTGGGAGAGGGGAGGGAGGGAACAGTGACTACATGGAGAACAGAGCCTGTTTAGGGCAGGGAAACTATTCTGATACTATAATGGTTGATACATGATACAACATCAAGTGTGAAACCTAATGTAATCTATGGATTTTAGTTAATAATAATGTATCAGTATTGGTTCATCAGTTGTAACAAATGTACCGCAGTGCTGCAAGATGTTAATTAGGCTGTATTAATTTTCCAGGGCTGCCATTACAAAGTACCACAAACGGAGGGGCTTAGGACGACATAAGCATTGTCTCACAGTTCTGGAAGCTAGAAATCCGAAATCAAGGTGTCAGCAGGGCTCCCTGTCCCTAAGCTGTTCCATCTCTCTCTCCCAGCTCTGCTCCCTCGGGTGCTCCTTGCCCTCCACCTGGACATGGCATTCTCCCTGTCTTCACATTATCTTCTCTTTGTGTATGTCTGCTCCTTTGTCCAAATTTACTCTTTTTTATGAGAACACCAGCAATATTAGATTAGAGCCCACTCTAATAAACTTATCTAACTTGACTTACATATACAAAGGCACTCTTTCCAAATAAGTTTACATTCTGAGGGGTTAGGTCTTCAGTATATTTTGGGGGGGATTACACAATTCAGTACAAACATGCAGGAGACTGAACAGGGTGGGGAAACGGAGTATATGGGAACTCTGGACTTTCTGTTCATTTTGTCTTTAAACTTGAAACTACTCTAAGAAATAATACCCATTAATTAAAAAAAAAAGGTAAGAAAAAATAACCCAACACATTGTACATATTCAATAAATGTTAGAGACTTCTGGAACCTGCATTAACTTATCCAGTGTCCCTGACACAATAGATTTTATTCTTGATGCATTCCAAGATGAGCAGTAGCATTGCCTGAAGATCCAAGGACTTTCCCCAACCCATTCACTATTCAGTTTGTGATGATTTAAAGGTAGATTTAAAGGTAGACTTAGGGGGCATCTGGGTGGCTCAGTCTTTAAGCGTGTGCCTTCGGCTCAGGTCATGATTCCAGGGTTCTGGGATCGAGCCCCGCATCGGGCTCCCTGCTCAGCGGGAAGCCTGCTTCTCCCTCTCCCACTCCCCCTGCTTGTGTTCCCTCTCTTGCTGTGTCTCTCTCTGTCAAACAAATAAATAAAATCTTTAAAAATAAATAAATAAATAAAGGTAGACTTAGCTTTCTCCCTGGCTTCTCCCCCCAATAATTGAGTGGTGGATTAGAAAGCTATCTGCTTACAACGTTCTCCTGCCCTTGACTGGATTTTGTGGTGTCATTACCAAAAGGAAGGGCTGCGTGTTAACTGATTTGGAATCTGTAACACTGACTTATTACTTAATTACATCAGCATAGATCGTACCCTGTCTTAAGAAAATCTAGTATTTGGGAGCCCGTATTGAAAAGACACATGTATCCGCAGGTGATGATTCATCTGCCTTTGTAAAGTGCTTTTGCCCTTTACACAGAAGTCATGTCAGAGTTTTTTCAATAGCATGACTACAATCCCCCCCTTACAATACAAAAATTTAGATTTTTCATAAACTTTCAAGAACCCACCTGTTACATTCATGGGTATATACCTTCCTCAGCCTACACTTCTTTTTCAGGCTAACCTGTCCATTTGTGACCCGCTAGAGCTCCACAGTTTATAGAATGTCTTTGCCTTGACATTTCATCACCTCATTGGTTGAGAGTTTGTTTCCCAATCAGTATTGCTGGAAGGAATTCAGCATTGACTGAGGGTAGGGGAGGAAATGAGAGATCAGGAGCTGGGGATGTGAAAGCCACTGCTCCCCAATAGAGGGGAAGAGTCACTTACAGTTCTACCCAGACATGGCTCCCCTTAATAAGACAGTGCCAGAGAAGTTTGGAGGAGCTCTGTGGGCTAAGAGTGTGATGATTAAGGAAGACCTCCAGCCCCATCCTGGTGGGAGACCAACGGAGAAACCATTTTCATAAACATACACACCTTCCCTCCCCTGCACAACCCTCATACACCCTGATGGAGAGTCATACCACACAGTACACAGATGTGCATTCTCCTTTCCCTCAGATACACCCACCACGTGTCCACAAACTATAACCCAGAAAGGTACGTGTCTGTGTAGATGCATCACACAGCGACCCCCTCCCCCACCTCTAGTGCCTCACATACAGACTCAGCAGCATTCAAATGAACAAATAAGTGGACAGATAGACTTAATCTATGGTTGGGAAAGAAAAAACAAGTGCCCAAGTAAGTAATAAAAGGTGAGGATTAGGTGGAGACAGTGGGTAGCAGAAAAAGAATTTGCATGGGTAAAGAGCCAGTGAGGATGGTCAGCCAGAGGGACCACATGCTCTTAGTCAGTCTCACTTCCCTGTGAGTACTCCAAGACACGGCCAGGCTCTGCCAACTGTGTGCATCTCCAGCCTGCTCGGGGATATTGACTTGGCTGCTTATTAGCACCTCCACGCGAGGTGTAGTCTAGGGAACTCGAGCCATGGCTCGTAACAAAGCAGCCAGCAGGACTGCGTAGCTTGTGGGAGGGAGGAGCGGATGCTTTTCAAGCTACTTGGGTAAATGAAGAAAAGTGAAATTGTTTACTTACAGACAGACGTCTTTCTCCCATTTCTGTTTGCTGAGGCTGTGGTTATTTGCAAAGTGGTTCATCTACAGCAAAAGACTACACTGAAGAAAGGAATGAGAAGAGTTGACTCTCAAAACTAGCATTCAGGTCCCCAAAGTTCAGTCCCACTGCTCACAGGGCCCTTCTCACCCTGTACTGCACTCAGAACAGGAGCCCACCCCGGGGGGAAAGACAGCCCCCTCGCCCCACGACCTCTCAAGGGATGCTCAGATCACTTGTTTTTCACTCTGATAACTGTGGAGAGATCAAGCTGGAAAACGAAGAGACATTTATGGTTGATGAAATAGTAAAGGAAAAAGGATTCTTTTCTTCATAACCAGCAAAATACTTAGAAAGTACTCTTGGTAAGAGTAAGATAGAAAAACACCTTCCAATTTTAAAACTCCCAATAAACACCAAAATTCTAATTTCTAAAAGATTTATAAGCAGTATAAATAATCCCCTAAGGAATAAGAAAGGGGGGGAAATGCAAACATTGTATAGTTGTGTTTTTGTTGGCAGAGATTTTATTTTTGTTTTTGTGAGTTTTTTAAGGGGAAAAATGCTTGAAAAATAAAAGAATCTGACAATTTACTTAAGAAGCTTTCTGAGCCTGGCTTCAAAATCCAAGTTTTGCTTTTTGCCCCCTCAAGCGAAGATGTCATTAGGTGATGGCTTTAGGTTTTGCACAGCTCCTCATTTTCCTACGCGGGGCAAATGGCTTGTCTCGTGGGCACAGAAAGGGCTGGAAAATATTTTTTGTGCTCTGAGTGCTGCGGAGAGTCTAGGATTCCAGAGGAAGTGGAGGCCTCCCGCTCCACACAGGAAACAATCTTCAAGCAGGCCTTAAATGCCAGATTCCAGGCCGAGTTTAACTAACCACTGACAGCTCTGTAAACAAAGCAAGGACAAAAAGAGCCCGCTTCCCCTTTTCTGGTAGTCATTTTGGGTTTGGGGGCTGCAGGGGAATTCTGGAATCCTTGGCTTCATGGCACAGAAGTGCAAGGGAAGCGAGCTCCTCAGCTGAAGAGCTGGAAAGGGAAGATCTTTCTGGGATTAAAACCATCACCGGAGGAGGTAGGAGAGGATAAAATGGTTGGGTCACAAAGAGCCGGGACTTTTGAGCTCTGAAAACAGCTTGATCATTTGCAACTGCTTTTAAAAATGCTGCTGACTTATGTTTATTTATGGTATTATTGCTGTGGTCTTTTTTTTTAAATCATTCTGATATTAATATTCTTTCAGAGTATGCAAATTATGCCTGGATACTTCAATTATTTTATTACTATCTTCCCTCTTTTCCTTTTCTCTTAGTACCTACATATTCCTTTTGGGGCCACTTTTCTTTTTTTTGCTCTTTTTCTCTTTTCCTCTTTCTTTGTTCACTTTTTCATAACCTTTGTCTGTGGCTCAGCAAGTTACAAAGAACAAAACCATTCAGTAGCTTTTTAAGTGATACTACCAGTATTTCAAATCTTCAAAGTCTCTCTGTCTTAGGAGGTTTTTACTTATTTATTTTTTAACTGTGATCCTGGGATCTTTACTTATTTGTCTCTAATAAGTAAGTTTCATGAATGAGACTGAATTTAACACGCAAAGGACTCAGCTCAGGAGTCAGAAATTGGTCACTGGCTACCTTGCCAGCCTTCTAAGGTGTTTTTCTTCAGAATAAAGAAGAAAAGAGAGGGTGAAGAAATGGCGGGGAGCCAAAGGTAAAAGTGGTTAATGGGAAACACTACTTTGATTCATCTGTGATATTGACCTACCTCCTCCCTGTTAGGTCCAGATTCTCCCGTCTCCCTAGACCTGAAGCCACACCATGGATGATTTTGAACGTCGCAGAGAACTCAGGAGGCAAAAGCGGGAAGAGATGCGCCTCGAAGCGGAAAGGTAAGAATCTAAGTTGAACAGTGTTTGTATTCTGTTATTCACAATGCTGGTTTCAGGGTTCAAAGATCATCACTCTGAAGAGCCAAATATATTGCACACTAAACTGTTTGCCAAAGTAGTTATGGAAAATTTTCCTGTTATGACTCTAAATTCTGCATAAAAAAACACAAAAAAAGCAACAACATTGAGAAAAAGAGAGATTCTAGAAGAATCAAATAGTTGCATTAAATCAGAGCCATTCATACTGGAATTTTTAAATAACAAAAGCAATGTGTAGATAAAAGTTTTAAAAGCAGTTATAATATTGAAATGACAGGAAAAATGACAAATGCTGACTATTAAAACCAACTAGGAAATGGGAGTCTTTGGTCTAAAAATATAAAGGCAATAAGTCCCAGATGGATCCTGTGACAAATTTTTATTCTTACTAGAAAAGTAGCCAAATCCAGTAATCCACATATTAAAAGTTAATAGTTAATGGAGATTCTGAATCTAGTTGGAAGCTGTTATGTTGTTTGAGGCCTGTGTTGTGGTGACTTCAAGGGCAGGTTGGGGAAGTAAAGCAATGACATAAAAAGCATGGGGCATAAATACATCTTGTAAAATTAGGCCTCAGAGCAAAGGACAGTGGCGTGTAATGTGGCTTAAATCAGACAGAGTAGGCATTCTTGGGTGTACCTGGCCAGGGGTAAGTATTTAATTTCAGGGAGAAGCCACATGCAAACGGAGATTCTCTCCAGGAATTTGGAGATAGAAATGTTCTATCTTTGTTCAGAAAGGGAAAGAAATTATTATTAGAGGATAAGTTTGGGCACACCCAGTGTGGAACTGGTAATATAAAAGCTAAAGGTGGACGGTAGTGATAGTGTCAAGAAAGCAAGTGTAAGGAGAGTGAGAGGTCATGAAGACATGATAGAAACCATCAGAGGAGACAAAAGTGTCAAGGAGATGGGGAGAACTAAGGAGAGCATCCATGTTGAATGGACACCACCACCATATAGGCAATGTCCGGGCCCAGGGGGACATGCCTCTTACTCTTCCCAGCGTGGTGTGTTATATGGCCTCAGACCCAACTGAAAGTCAATGGAATACCTTTACCCAACAAATATTTATTAAGCACCAACCAAATTTCCATGTCGGTGCTAGAGACAGGGAAAGCAATGACGAGATACACATAGACGTGGCTTCTGCTTTTATGTCCCTCATGGGTTTCTAGGAAACCAATAGCAAGATCAAAAAACAGACCAGGCCAGAGTATGGGGCTAGAAGGACTCAGGAATGAGGACAGGAAATTGGGCATCAGTCTAGATCAGTATCCTCAGCGTCTTTGCTTTCTAGGTGAGTGGGGAGATGGGAAATCGATGTGTAAGGAGTACTACCCCAAATTGTTGTGGTTAGAGCCATAAATACTGTAATCACAGTGAATAAACTCCATTTCCTTAGAACTAGAATTTTGCCTAAGAATTTTCTACACACCTACATGGTTCATCCCTTCCAGTTTTTTGTTTTGTGTGAAAGGACATGTCTTCCTTAAAATCAGTCATTAAAGGAATGTAGTCAGTGAAGCTTAGTTAGGTACCCTTGATAATCTAAAGTAAATTTACACAAATTTATCCTAACCTTTTAAATTTACATTTCTGTCTGTATTAATTCTTTTGGGCTGTTATGTTCCATCTGATTCCTTTTCTTTCTTTTTTTTTCCAAAGGAAGTACTTAAGTACTTCCTTACGTTTGTACTATTTACCTTTTCATGTTTCAAGATGAACTTTTAGAAGGTCTATTATTCTGAGATGTGTTAAGTAAGCCCATGTTCACTCTTTAGGATTTTGTAAAATCTGATCATTTATGGGAAAGTGAAGGTCAGGTTTTATGGTCCAACCAACTCTGATGGTAAAGTTCTCGGTGTGTACAAGGAAACAGATGGCCAGAACCAGAAATCAAGGGCCATCCAAATTCGTGGTTTTGATCTGAAGATAAAGGACATAGAAGACCCTGGGCAAATCCCTCTTCCTTTATCTTTAGACCTGGCTTCCTCATCTGTAGCAGGAGTCGGTTTTTCTCTGGGGGACTGGTGGTCATTTTTACATTCCTTTTGCTTTGGTATTGTCTAACTTTTTCAAATAATGATCATATATTACTTTATTTAAAACAATAAGGCATTTTCCATTTAGGAAAATGTGACCCTATGGCCTGACCTTACACATTATTCCCTGGGGCCAGACTGGAGAAGACCTACTAACTTTCTTTTGGATTTAGGGAACTAAAAGAAAGGACTCAACCCAGATCAGGAGTGCTGGTGGTACGAATTAGTAAAAATAGAGAGTGGCCTGAAGGCTCAGAGCTGCAGATTCACTCATTCACACTTTCCACAAATTTTTTGGGGCATCTACTCTGTTCTAAACCCTATTTTGGGGCTTAGACCCAACAGAATGACAGAGTTGGGAAAAGTATGCTTCATGCTTTTCAACTTGTACAAAACCAAGTGATGATCAAAAAACTACATATTTATATCCTCAAGTATAATTTATACCCTGATACTCATTGATACTTATTAAAGATGGCCTGTGCCCTTTGTATGCTATACCCCTACAGACAGCGCGGGGAAAGGGACACCACAGAGAAGAAAAAGTCTATTGACTTCCACGGCCTGCCCACAAAGGCTGTCCAAATAAAAATACCCTGTTATTTCAAGTAGTAGTTATTGAGCCTGACTAGCAGGTGCAGTTCAACTTTGCAATGATAAATAATTGAAAACTTGTACTTTCACCAGATGTTATAACCACAAATTAAAACAAGCCAGATTCTTACACATTTCATTCCTGAGAATAAATGTAAAAGATTATCTAAAAAGCTAACAATACACTGTGTGCAGTGCTGGCTTTCAAGGGTTTGGGACTGGAATGTTCTCACTGCATCACGGCTGCTCTGAGACTGTCCTACACCCACCTCATTCTTCTGGTTCTCATCTGGTCCGTTTCAAATTATGTGGCTTCCACAACCTAGACTGTGAGCCTGGTCGATCAAACATAGCCTTGCCTTCCTTGTCTTGCCCCTAGCCTGCGCATCTTTTTGGTATTCCCCTTGTCCTTGTCCTACTATTGGCTATCAGTCTTGAGTCCTTAAGATGAGGTCTTTAGATTTGGTAAAAGGAGGTACTTCATTTGGTCATCAAAAAAAAAATGTATTGACTAAAGTACAACATACTACCCTGAATCACAGGGATGAGTTGTCACCAGTCCAAGCAGTATCCCAATAGTCACAAATCTCATATTCTAGGTGGATTAGTAACTTCAGAGCAATCTTGAGCAAAAAGGGGAGAAAACATTTCAGTAGACAAAAGAGATTGAGCAAGTAATCAATGAAAATTCTAAATGCATTGTTTCTAAGTAAAAGATACTATTGGTACACACCTCAAATTAAACTGTATTTTTAAATTAGTTACCTATTTGAAAAAAATAATTATTTTGCTCTTTATTATTCTTCACCTATATCAAGAGATAAAAAAACTAATGGGTATATTCTGCTTCCCTTTCTGTATCTATCTTTTATTTCAATCCCTCTCTGCCTTTGTCTCTATTATTTCTCAGGGCATCTTAATGTATTTTCCCCTGGTCTGTTTGCATCTTCATTAACACTTGATTCATGTGTTTCCATTTCTTCTCCCATCTGTGCACCTAATCCATCTTACCCTGGATTATTTATGCAGGTGCTTTTGTATCATCAGGGAATATGTACATTTCAAGGGGGAAAATGTAGGGGAAGAGGAAATATTTTCAAAGGGGTCAAATTCAGCTCTTTTCCTACTCAAGTAGAAAGTAGAAGTAGAAAAAAATGCTAGGCCTTTCATATGTATCTGGCAAAGACAGACTGATCACAGCAACAGCAGTAAGTATGTCTGAATAGAACATATATGTTCTATATAAATGAAGACACATAAGAAGGCATCAACAGTGGGAGACAGTGGGGCTTAGCAGTTAAGGGGTGGGCTGTGCTGTCAAATCCCAGGTATGCCACCTAATTAGCTACATGAGCTTAAAAATTATTCGATATTTCTAACCTTGTTCTCTCAATAGGGGAAATAATATTCACCTTATAGAGTTTTTGTGGGGAAACAAAGAGGTAATACATGAAAGTATTAACACAGTACTAATCATCTAGCGTTTACTACCGTAACCACTTCTTGGAATGATCATTTTTGTCTGTTGAGTGTTATTCAATAAACATCACTATTAATTATTACTATAGTTATCTAATTTGATTCTCTATAACACACAAAGAATTGAGGACACTATTTTACATTAACCATAAAACAAAACAAAATAAAAAATATGAAGTTTTTCTTTCCATACTCCTCAGAGGCTCTAGGAGCCTTACGTAAGACAAAGAGCAGGAATTTGCTAGTGATGAATTTTGAGTGGGGGTGATGGGTATCAAGGCCTGAGGAGGGCTGCCAGACCTTGATGTCTCAGCCAGAAGAGTCGACACCAATTCAGGTTGAATTCCTCTTTTACACGTGGCCAAAAGGATTTTGAGCTTGGGTTTGTCTGCTGAGAAACCTACAGTGATGTTTTCTCCATGAGGAGATCTTCACTCAGTCACACTTTTCCCAGGGCTGTGCTTGTTTGCACAACAAACAGCTCTCCTGCTTTTCAAGACGTGAACTCATTACATTCTCAGTTCATGCTTTCCACATCCAACACTGAGTTTCTCTTTCTGATCAGAAGAAAGGCCCCTGTTGTAGAGTGGTGTTATCGGATTCAGAGGCTCATAGACATAAATAAAGGGAATGAAAACACTATTGCTGTTGTCATTATTCATACATTTTTATGAGCCTCTGAAATATACTGATGATTAGACATTTGAAAGTAAATATTTTTACTATAGTAGAAAAACAAACAATTTTTTTAAATCCACTGAGTCTAAGTAGTTCCCTCCCAGGCCTCTGTCACTAAAAGGTTTTTACAGGATTTAATAGTGTAGCCAATCTATGGTTATATGACACACATACACAAAATGCTTTTATTTACAAGCTTAGTGTTGTGACCTTGAAATTTTAAATCAAAATCTTTCAAATGCAATTTTTTGTTATTCTGTGATCAGAAAATTATTTCTCATTAGGAAGTTAAATAAAATATTCCTTTGAAACTGTCTAAAATATTAGAGCTAAATACGCTCAAAACTATCCTTCAGTTCTCTCAGAAAATCGATCACTCCAAGGGGCTAGGAAGTGTATCTACATTTTTGCTTTGAGTTAAAAGGTTTTTTCAAGTAATTTGTTTGAAAGAGATTTTAAACTATTTCTGTAAAGTTTTTATATTTATTTGATATTATTTAGGGTCAGCCCAACTTGAATGTAGGGACATGGACAAATTTAGATAGATAATTTTCACCTAAGAGACCTTTCCTTATTTATTTGTGTCCAGCCACATGAAGAATCAAAATATACGTACATATTCATATCCTCCCTCTCTTGTTCTCTCTCACCCTAAATAGACATCATTTATTCTCTGTCAATTTATAAATGGTCAGATTATAAACGGTGAAGATGGCATACTTGGACCAGTTTCCACTAACCTGATAATTCCTCTGCCGCTAAAAGTATCCCACTTTAAGGTGACCAGTGGAGCATCAGGAGTCTAGGATCTACCCAACATGACGGTCATTCAACAGAACTTGAATATCTAGGTTCTTCTAAAAAATGTTTTAATATATATATATTTTTTAAGATTTATTTATTTATTTGAGAGAGCGAGAATGAGGGGGGAGAGAGAGAGAGAGAGAGAGTACACGAGAGGGGGTTGGGTCAGAGGGAGAAGCAGGCTCCTTGCCGAGCAGGGAGCCCTATGCGGGACTAGATCCTGGGACTCTGGGATCATGACCCGAGCTGAAGGCAGTTGCCCAACCAACTGAGCCACCCAGGCGCCCCATGTTTTAATATATTTTTATTCAATTATAGTTAACATACAGTGTTCTCAGTTTCAGGTGTACAAGGAAAATTTAGATTCTTTTTTTTTTTTTAAAGATTTTATTTATTTATTCATGAGAGACAGAGAGACAGGCAGAGGCAGAGGGAGAAGCAGGCTTCCCGCCAAGCAGGGAGCCCAGTGCGGGACTCAATCCCAGTCATGACCTGAGCCGAAGGCAAACGCTTAACCGACTGAGCCACCCAGGCGTCCCAAAAATCTAGATTCTTTTTTTTTTTTTTAAGATTTTTATTTATTTATTTGAGAGAGAGAATGAGATAGAGAGAGCATGAGGGGGGGTAGGGTCAGAGGGAGAAGCAGACTCCCTACTGAGCAGGGAGCCTGATGCGGGACTCGATGCGGAACTCGATGCGGGACTCGATCCCGGGACTCCAGGATCATGACCTGAGCCGAAGGCAGCCGCTTAACCAACTGAGCCACCCAGGTGCCCCCCAAAAATCTAGATTCTTGAGGACCTCACATGGTGACTCATAACTTCATTCTTAGGAAAAAATTGTGATATATATATATATATATATATATAGGAGTCAGTATACTTAACAGTTTAAAATAGTGAATTTTTCTTTACAGGCTGTGTGTGTGACAATTTATCAGTCTTCAGTCACCTGAGGAAAGGCAGGATGTTAGTTAATCATATGGGTGACAAAGTCTGACAGACCTGGGTTCAAATCCTGACTTTGACAACCACTAGTTAGTTGGGTGGCCTTGTGACAAATTACTTAAACATATTTTGCTTCTAAATTTCTTTATGTATAAAAATGGGGATAATTATTCTGCCTCATAGTCATTGTGAAGATTAAACTAGTTAACCTGTGTAGAGAAATTAGTGCAAAGCCTGGCATATAGTATATGCTCAACAAATGTTAGATGTTATTATTAAAACCATATTAATGTTTTAGTAGGCCTTTGGCACAAAATAATATTTTACTGAATTTGAATTTTTATTCATGTCAGTTCATTCATTATGATTTGCCGCATCTTTACTGCAAAGCTTCTTTCCTGCACTGATCTCAGTACTTGCTGAGATGTTTCTGTTGAGACTGGGAAAGAGTTTACTCTTTTGGGGGAGCCTGGGTGGCTCTGTTGTTAGGTGTCTGCCTTTGGCTCAGGTCATGGTTCCGGGGTCCTGGGGTGGAGCCCCGTGTTGGACTCCCTACTTGGCGAGCCCGCTTCTCCCTCTCCCTCCGCCTGCCGCTCCTCCTGTGTGCTCTCTCTGTCAAATAAATAAATAAAAACTTAAAAAAAAAAGAATTAATCTTTTGTTCACATCTAAGTCTACTGCACAAATATAATTGCTATATGAGATTTAAAAATCACATACTGTAGCCATGTGGTTAATTATCTAATTCATTAATGATATGTTTTTTATTTAAAACCTTAAGTGTGTAAAACATAACTCAGAATTTTACCTGAAGAGTTCAGTTCAGCAAAAATAGTTCTCAAATGGGAAAGGGTATCAGCCAAATTTCTCATCTAGGGTTATAAAGAAGGAACCATCATTTGTTTAGCATCAACCAAGTGCCAGGTTAGGTGGCGCACTCTCTCTCTATATGTATAATATATATATTATATATATAATATATATTATAATTTAATTGTCAAAACAGCCCTATGTCCTTATTTCATCTGTTCAGGCTGAATACGATAGATTGGGTGGCTTATAAACAACAGAAACATATCTGGAGGCTAGGAAGTCCAAGATCAACGTGCCAGCAGAATCAGTATCTGTGAGGTTTTGCTTTCTGGTTCCTAGACAGCTGCCTTCTTGCTGTGTCCTCATATGGTGGGAGGTGCAGGGCTGTTCTCTGGTGTTGCTTTTATAAAGGGCACTTATCCCATTCATATGAAATGGTCCTAATGATCTAATCACCTCCTCAAATCCCCAGCTCTAAGTACCATCACACTGGGCGTTGAGTGTCAACATATGAATGCAGGGGAGGGCAACAAACATTATTATTCTATAGCAGACCTGGATATTATTGTCCGTATTTTACACTTGAGGAATCTGTAGGGCTGAAAAGTTAAGTAATGTATCCACCTTCATATAGCTAGGGAGTGCAATCCGGTTCTGCCTGCCCCAAATCTCAAAACCTTTCTACTGTAACAGATTGATCAATGGAATTTTTCATTTTTCAACTGGTTGTCTTGGCTGAAGGTCCATCATCTCTACAATGCCAAATAACTCCCTAAGATGGGGAAAAATCATTCAAAGCAACAAACTATAAATGAGGCTTTTGGGCCTAATTGAACTGTTCTTTATGCTTATTCAGGTAAATTGCTTACATGTGTAGACATAGTCACTGTTTTGTTTGCCCTCTAAAACTCTTCTGTGTTATTCCCATTTCACAGAAAAATAGAAACAGAGGAGATCAGATTTCCCCCCTCAAGCCAAAGATGGCTGTTGGCATCGCTGCTCTTGGCTTTTCTTTGGATTTTTCCCAATAAGACTGTAGTCACCATTAGGACAGGGATTTAGTCCCATCATCACTCATAAAAGCTTACAGCTGTCACTGACCTTAGAGATAATCTTCTGCAATGGAATGTTGCTTTTTCAATTTTGGACCACACACTATTTGAGTCTCTGATGAAAGCTGTAGACCCTCCTCCAAGAAAAATGCACATATGCACCCACAAAACTTGGCACTTATTTTCAGTGGCGTCATGGACCTCCATCCACAGACCTCCTGGGGGCCCATGAAACTCTGGACCAAGAATCCCTGATCTAATGAATTTTAAAA
Organism: Zalophus californianus; assembly: GCF_009762305.2. Taxonomy (NCBI): domain Eukaryota; kingdom Metazoa; phylum Chordata; class Mammalia; order Carnivora; family Otariidae; genus Zalophus; species Zalophus californianus. Next base: position 88,203,836 of record NC_045606.1, read on the forward strand.
GCTTCATTTTACATATGAAGAAATTTAAGTCTAGGGATTGCTGACCTTCTCAAGATCACCCAGCTAAGGTAGAGCCTTCTTGCACTGTGCATTTATTCATCTCCCTGAACAAATGGAGCTGTCTGTAACAAATGCTCTGGCTATTGATTAGGACAGTTGAGCATACTTCTGGGAGAATACACATGCTAGAAAGTACTGCATGTAGAGTGGGTTTTTTTAATTTGAAAACAATTTATGGATAATACTTCTAAATAAAATGAGATTACATCAGATTACTTCATGGGGGAATAAAATAAAAAGCAAAGAAATATAAGTGGATAGGCAGAATGAAAACAATTCATTGTTAGGAACTGGGAATCCAACTTTGCCAAGTCAAGAAGGAAAAAAAAACCCTGCTGATTTTGCAAATAGAACCCTATCTGCCATCAATTTTGGAATTCTTCTATTTGGCATATATGATCTTGGCAAGATTTCTTCAAACAAAGCTTAATTATGATACTAAGTTATTATGTAGGATTTCTTCATCCTTACCAGTTTCATTTAGCTATTCAAACTTCTCAAAGGATTTTTCTCACTAAATATGTAAAAGATAAGAGCTGATTTGATTCCTTAAAGACGATTTTGTGTTTCATTTTTATTACTACCATTTTTTGGGGAGGATGGGGCAGATTAGAGGGGGACACAGACCTGATGCCTTCCAGAAAACAGGATCGCTCAGATCTGGGTTTGAATCCTAGCAGGTTTACCAAGGATAACCCTTAACCTCTCTAATCCCATTTTCTTATAGGGAAAATGGCCATCATAACAGCTCATAAGATTTCACGTAGATCTTAAAGCACTAGATGGATAGATGATAGATAGACAGATAGATAGATAGATGGATAGATAGATAGATAGATAGATAGATAGATAGATAGATAGATAGATAGAAAGAAGGTAGGTAGGTAGAAAGAAACAGAAACAAATAATATAAATGAATATTTGACTAGTGCTCAGTAAATGTTACCTGTGTTTGCTGTTTTTCAGCTGGCTAGAGGACATGGTAAGGAAGAAGCTATCAGGAAAGCCCTCTCCAGGCCATGTCCCCAAGAATCACTGAATATGTGCTTAGTTGCCATATTAGACAGTGTGGTGTAATCTCCAATCTGTTTCAAATCTGTTTTAGCAGCCTACCTTGAAAGTGATGGGAGAATTACGGATATGAAGTCTCCATGCTGAAAAGAAAATCTACCTCCTTATTTCGAACAGTCTTTTTTCATTTTCCTTACTGGTTTTAAATCAAGATAAAAATATAGGATAGTTTCATAGCTAATATAGCAAGGTCTTTATCTTAAAATTTTATATAATTAATCATATATTTTAAATAGTTTTCTTTTGCCTTGTGGAATTATCATTTCTTTTTTCATATTATGTAATTATGGTTTCAGTAACCAAAACCTTCTCAACCATATATATAAATACTAATAATATAAAGAAAGTATGTACCCATTTTTCACAAAATAATTTTCATTTTATTCTAAATTTGTGATTTTATTCATTTTAATTATGAAAAAGCTAATACATGCAAATTAATATTATATAATTTATACAGAAGTTGTAAATCATTGTAATGCATATGTTATAAACTTATCACTGAGCTTAAGATGTAGAACATTTCCAATTCCACTGATACTTTCAACTGACCCCTCCCTAATCCCATCCCCTTGCTTCTCCATCCACAAAAGTAATTAGTATCTTGAATAATATTTTTTTTTAGTATAGGCCCCATGCTAGGCGTGGAGCCCAACACAGGGCTTCAACTCACAACCCTGAGATCAAGATCTGAGCTCAGATCAAGAGTTGGGTGCTTAACCAACTGAGCCACCCAGGCACCCCATAATTCATTTATTTTTAAATAAAATTCTCAATAAGAAAATATGAATTAGGTGATAATTTTTCCAGGACCCTGTGATCCAGACCCTTCTAAAGATTCTCTCCAGACTCAGTTGAAGGACTCAGTTGAAGGTGTCATTGAGAGGCCACTGTTCCCTGAGAGTGCAAGAAGTTTGCCTTTCTGAACACACAGGATTAAAAGGGTCCTTCTGCCATATAAGGCTGGGAACCTTGGAGAAGTTTTACAAACCAAGAATTCTCTACAAAGAATTTTCATCAAAATCAAATGAAAATGTAATGAAGCCTATCAAATATGTATGTTGAATCTATCTATTCTGCCCATTGGTTTTCTCACTGACCAGACAGATGTAAGAGATCTGCATTTGTAACCTTCATTTGGAAATGAAGGAATGATTCCAGACTATTCCAAGCTCTTAGTCAAGGGAAATCTATCTCAATTGCTTTGAAGTCTTCTAGGGAAGTTCTTGACCCTTATGATCCCAAAGGTTCCTTAGCAGTATTACAAGACGTACCACTCGAGATGAGACATGAGCATGTTGGAATGATGTATAGGTAGATTTTCATTCATCTGTGAATGAGATTAAAGAGGAATAATGTGCATACTTTGTGAATATAATCAGTTCTTTTCACTAGTGTGCTATCTAGTAAGCAATGTTCATCAGCAGTTTCCTAAGAATGTAATTTTAAAGAACTTTGGAAACATTCATTTATTTTTAAGTTTAATTGGCTAATTATAAATCATTTTCATGTATGCACTTGTTAAACAAGTTTGTAATGTTTTCTTAGCCTAGTGGCCGTCACCAGGTATACTCGATACTTGAACATATTTTCAAAACTGAATTTCTTTTAAAATATTCCAGAGTTTATACTGGCTTTTCTTCCAGTTAGTCTAAATTAGTGAGATATGACCTTGCATTTGAGATTAGTACCAATTGACTAAGTTAAAATGTGACAGTTTATTTTCCATTTTAATAAGTCCCTACATCACATACAGTTCCTTTGTTGGAATAAAAATCTTGGTAAAGTACACATCAGCCACTATAAATAGCAACCATGAGTCTGTACATTCAGGAGAGTCTCCAGAGAGTGTATTTTAAACTGCACATTGTTTAGAATAGGAAATTCTTCCAATGTTCGTATTTTCCATTGTGGGTGACATGGACTATCTGGTATCACATCTTCACAAGCTTCCATTTTCCTGTACCATTTAGGAATCCAACTGATAATTTTCCAGAAGATTGCTCAATATGTGCCACTTATTTGCCTAAGGCTAACCTGCATCTTACTGTCCAGTGGGAACTTCGCATAATTAGGGGCTCTCCAAATGAAAGCGAGGTAACTCCCAGAGCCAGCACCAGCAACTAGATAATGAAAGGGTCATTTCTTTCTGGAGTTTGTGGCTCTAGTGTGCCTGCTTAGAAGAACAGCAGTCAACCAATTTTTGATTCCCACAGAAAACCTTGCACTGTTGGCAGGTCTTTCTGGGGAACTCAAGAGACTAATGTGGAAAATAACTGGGCAGGAAGTGAACAAACAGATGAACAGGATGAGAAGATGGGTTATCGTGCTGGTTCAAAGACAAGAAGCCTCAGCAGGTGTAATGACACTGGCATCTTCCCCGAGGCCCTGCTGGCAACTCTACTAGATGTATACCTTTGCCCACTCCTTCCTTGAACAGTCCTTCTGTTTTTCTCATCAACTGTTGTGTAAATCTTGATTTTTTTAGTGCGGCCCATTTGGGGGATCTAATACCCCTCACCCTTTCTCCTCTCTTGATGAAGATGAGAAGCTACTGTTGAGGGGCTTTGGACAAACACTGTGGTCTAGAAAGAGTTGATACCTGATGCCCTTCCTTCCTGCTGCTCCCCTTTGAAGAGCTTGTAAAGAGTTACTATCCAACCATGAAAGCCAAATATCCCAAATATGTGTCTGCTTTCTGAGCCAGCATCCTCAGAGTAAATCCTGGCTACCCAAGAGTGTCATGGCTACAGAAGCTCTGTGGTTGACAAACCGAACAGAATGAAGTTTTGTAAAACTGAGGGCTGAGGCAGGATGGACATTCCTAATGCTTTCATTTCTAAGTGTCTCACATCACAGGAACATGACTATAAATTCTCTCTCATTGTGGCATTTGTCAGAGCTGTGGTAGTGCTAAACTGGGGAGGCATACCCTGCAGAAAGGAGCTGGTTTTCCATGAGAACGCCTCTGAGGTGCAGAATTACTGTTAGGAGACATATTCTGGGATCCCATTGGGTTATATGGTCAGAAATTAAGATTCTCTCTCCTATATTCTCTGAAAAGAGTTTGAAAATCCAAATCACTAGACCCAGACTTGCAAAGGTAACATGTCGAAGAGCACGCAGTCAGTGGCCAGGTCAAATCTGGAAACTATGTCGTTTATTCCAACTCTGGTCCTTGTTCCTCTGTGTTTTGCTGTGCCCAATCCATACAACTGCCTCTGACTCCACAAAAATACCTTTTAGATCAAGGATAAAAGAAGACACTGGATAAAACTTTAGCAGACCTGGACTGCCTCGCCTGTCAAACAGAACTAACACTCCTCGGGGTGGCTGAGAAAATCAAATGAGATATGAACAAATGCCATAAAAAATATATAGGGTGGTTCACGTGACATATTTATTATGTAGAGGGGCCTGTATGATTCATTAAATTGGATTCACTTCTATTTCACTCTCTGTTGAGTTGCAAGTTTCATTCTGATCGTATACTGTGTTCCAAAGGAATTTTCATACTTTGTGCTTGGCTATCTTCTGTGATATGACTGGCCCCCAAGCATGCTAGGCTTCCAAAAATCAGACACAGAGAAAATGCTCTGAAATGTTACCTGTCACTCCCCCTAGAGCCCAGCACCCTTGGAGAGGGCTTGGGACCTCAACTGCAGATTAGAAAAAGCAAAGCCATTTTATCTGCCCTTTCCCTTAGTTGTAAATTAAGGAGAAAATTCAAAAGATTTAAAATGATGGCTTTATCCCAATCAAAATTAAACCCTGCTATCTGTCGGTCATTTACTTGTCTGGTTTTACATCTAAGTTAGCAAAGGTCCTCAGGCTCAGCAGGATCCTGTGATCTTCCACACCACTGTCTTTTCCCTCCTGAACCTCTTGTAACTGGTGAACTCTTACTCAGCTGGAAGGCCCAGCTCGACAGTCATCCTCTGGAAAACATCTTCCCAGAGGTCCCTTGTCAAAGTGACTGATTTCCCACCTTGAATCTCCCATGGCTCTTTAAATGTATATTAATTATTGTCTTATTATCAACATTAATTAGTTTTATTATTACCATTTTTATTATGACTGTTTTATATGCTTATTTGTTCATATGTCTGTTTCCCCCAGCAAATTAAGAGCAACTCTAGATTAAAAACTACATCTTACTTTTATTTCCCCAAAAACCAGCCGCAATATGAATAAATGAAGGAGGAAACAGCTACTTCAATTCGTATCTGTGTGCCAAGGCAGAATCTTGCTCACTTTGCCAAGATATTTATAGAGGGGCAGAAATGTTACTTACCTTTGTGATGTTCCCCAAATACACCATCCATGTCTTTCTTGGGGTTCCATCATTCCCTTGCTGAGCCACTGCACTCCCTGTCTTTTCTCTAGAGATATGAAGAAACTCATCTCATGTATTTCTCTGATTATTAAGTATAACTGGACTACTACCTCCTATAATTTTAACCATTATGCTTATTTAGTTGCATCATGGAGGCAAATGATATTAATGTGGTAAGAATCAATTCCTTTTAGTTGGCCAATTTGCTCCAGTACTCAAACCCTTTAGTATTACTTGCAATTAACATTTGCATTGTAAGACCAGATAACTATCAAATTATAGGCTTCATACCAAACCCTAAGGAGTCCAACAGTGAACAAACTATATAATCAAAAATTTCTCTAATGGAAGACCAAGTCTGTTGTCTGGAAGACTAACCTTCTTCATTTAATCCCAGGAGGATAGGCAGAAGTAGATGAGGGGTAGGGTCAACCTCAGGCTAGCATTTATCAATACTCTTTCTGAAATAAAGAGTGTTTAACATGCAAGTTGAATCTCAAAGTTTAGACTCTAAATAGCAGATTGTTTTCTAGTATTGGGATGTAGTGATGAACCAAAAAACAAAATAAAGAAATACATTAAAATTCATTTAACCAAGTTATGGGGGGTTAATTTTATTTTCAGTGAAGTGGAGCACTTTTTGTTCTTATAATACATACACCTCAAAAAGTATGATTTAGAAGAAAGAGGAGGAGAAGTTATAAATAACTATTAGTCAAAACTCTAAGATTCAGATTAATTCAGTTCACATCGACTGTGATACAACACATTCTACATGAAGTATTGAGTTTCTTCATTATAAAAGTATGCCCTTTGGTTAATTTGTCAACATAAAATTTATAATTAGAATACACTTAGTGAATTGAAACACCCAGGAATACCAGAAGTACTATAGCATATAATACCAGAAGTGTACTATAGCATAACCTCAAAACTGTATCTTTGAATTTTTAATTTTTAATTCTTAGATCCACTGAAGAAGAGTCAGAAGGAAAGATAATTTGAAGTTATCCTAGAAAGACACTGAATTCTGAAATACCTAGGAGAATCTCAAATTACATCAGCACTCTCCACTCTGCAACATACTTTAGAAAGCTGGATGTATATTTCAGATCATTGGCTCTCAAATTTAAAATGTCTGTCTGCTATTATTTGTATAAGTATTATCTATTTTCTTTTCTTTGTTGTCTTCATGAGGTCTTAAAATTAAAAAGCTTTCCAGATGGATTTTGGCTTTTAAATGAGAAAAATGAATATGCTTTTTTATTAAATGTTTTGACTGAAAAACCTGCCTGGTTCTATTCTATAATTAATGAACAAGAAAAGAGCTCCATTTGCTTTTCCTGCCTTGACCCTAATGATAGTTTGATTTCATTGCTCAATAACTTCAAAGTAAAATAGCATCTTAAAGCTGAAAAGATTTTCTCCTAGTCTATTTCTAATCTCCTCTCTCAAGCTGCCACCATAAAGGCATCCAAGAATTCTACAAAGACAATTTCTAATAAACTCAATAAATTCAACACATAAGTGTTGAATTACATTAGATCTCCCAGATGTAAGCAAGTGTAAGCTAACTGTAATCTATTGTCTTAGTCACTTGGGGCTGCTATAACAGAACATCATAGACCTGATGGCTTAAACAACAAACATTTATTTCTTGCAGTTCTGGAGGCTGGGAGGTCCGAGATCAAGGTGTCGGCAGATCCATTATCTAGAGAGGGCCCACTTTCTAATTTGCAGTTGGCCGTTTTCTTGTTTATCCTCATTTGGTGGAGATAGAGATAGAAAAAGCAAGCTGTCTTGTGTCTCTCCTTATAAAGGCACTAATCCCATTTGTGAGGACTTTGCCTTCATGACCTAAATACCTCCCAGAGTCCCCACCTCCTTATACTATCATGCTGGGGGTTAGGATTTCAACATATGAATTTTTCAAGGATATGAATATTCGATCCAAATCATCTGTGTGTTAGAGAGTCTGAACAAAGAATGGGCCAGTAGAAGAGGTTCGAATGAATGCCAAGTCCAAGACCAGGGTTGGCAGTGGCATCTGAGACTATCCAAATGAGATAGACTTTGAATCTCAAGGTTTGTTCATTCTTGTGACATGAGAAATATTCTCTCCACTGAGGGAGGTGTTTCCTTACGTCTCCCCTTGGCTTGGGTAAAATATTCCTCATGACGATTTTACCTCCCTTTGCTCTGATTTCACACTCATGAAGAAGTCTTTGGGGACTATGAGGCTTCCTGACATTATGACTTTGAGGAATGGTGGGAATATGAGAGAGCTCTCCAGGCACTGAAGAGGGTGGTCATTCATTCTCTTAATTAATTGACATTAATTAGCATTCTGATGTACACATCAGTGTCTTGTGAGTCTGGAAGCCAGTCAGTCTCCCTGAGACCTATTAACTTTAAGAACTCCCAAAATCCAGTTGGCGGTACAGTACAGCAGAGCTTCTAGAACCTATAGTGTACTGAATACTCTGGGAGGAGCAGCCAACAGGCCTTATTGTTGCAGTATCTCTACTCCATTGATGTCCCTCTTCAACCCGGAGAGCCAATGACAAGTGTGTGTGGAGCATCTGCTCCATGCCTAACACTGTTCTAGGCTTTATCAGGTGCAAACGAGGTGTTAGGAAAAATCCCTGCCAGCAAAAGGTTGTAATTTATTTGGTGAGAAAAGGTATGTACACATGAACAATGAATAAATAAGACTCTGTGTGTAGCCATCTATTTCTATCTATAGATAGGTATCATAATCATGTACTGATTGGTGTGATCTGTTAGTTACAAAATAGGACAGTACCTAACAAAGTGTCATTTTTATAATATAAACAGTAAACACTACACCCTAAGTATCCAAAATAATGGACTATTTTTCTAGCAATAAGAACAAATACATGTTTTAATCCATGCCTGACCTCCCTCCCCCCAAAAAAATCTGGATTTGATGCCAGCTATAAAAGCCATGTGTAAATTTAATATACAGATGCAGAAAGTGGACACCAGCCGATAAGTTTATAGTTGTGGAAATATTTAGATACTTTGAACAAGAGTGATACACACTGAGAAATCTGTGGCTTATGAACTAACATGCTTCCTTTGAAGATTTGACCTTTTCTCTTACACTAGAATTATATCCTTGAGTCCTCGTGATAGTTTCTTAATTTCCTTCCCGTTCAGTTGTATCTATGGATAATAAATTGTACATTCTTTTTCTTTTTTTTTTGGTTAGGGGTGGGTGGAGGGAGGGAGAGGGAGAGAGAGAATCTTAAGCAGGCTTCACATCCAGCAATCTCACAACCCTGGGATCATGACCTGAGCCAAAATTAAGAGTTGGATGCTTAACCGACCGAGCCACCTGGGCACCCCACAAATTCTGCATTCTAAGGCACTTCAGTGTGGCCTAGATTCAGCTTCCTTTGGGTAGAAATCATATCCTTCCTGTACATACTTCTTTCCTAGAATTATATAAGGTATGTATAATTATTTTCACTGAGACCAGAACCAGGGTTTTATAGATGTGCACTAGCAAGCATTTAGTCAAACAGCTGTTGTTGGAACCCCACTATTTGCAAGCACTGTTTTATTATTTTTAAAGATATATTTCAAGCTGGAGGGCAGAGGAGGGGTTGGAGGCATGGTCCTCTTTAGATAGAAACTTTTCTCTCTAGGGAAAGAGAGTAGTCTAGCTGGTCTAAAATCCCAGATTTTAAAAAGAGCTTAGAGAGTAGACCTAAATAATTGTTGCCAAAGAGTTTAAACAGAAATGGGGAGCCTCACAGCAAGTTAGCTGGAGTGGCTGACTCATACATGACAACATAACTATTTTTCAAATGCACGCAAACAAGAGTGGGCTCAAATATTCTCATCTTTCCTCCTGAGATGGCAAAGTACAAAGAAATAGTCACATGTGCAGAAACTTTATAGTGGTGGGGCTAGATACTGGTTCTTAAAGAATCACTAGAATTCAGAGAAGCAAAGGGAATTTTAAAAGGCTAGGCAAAAGGAGAAGGAACATCTTTGTTGGGTAAAAGCAGAAAACTTGAGGAAATATCAGGCAAATGGTGGCAAATGCTAATCATCTTTTCACCAAACAAAAGTTCCCTTTATGATAAATGTTAGGGTGCAATGCACTGATTGAAGATGTGTATTAGACTGCCAGTGGGAATACAACTAGAGGTCAGGATATGCTCAAGGGAAAGAGCCAGCGGTGGAATGCTGGGACTCGAGAATTGGCCTTGGGAAGGAGAGAATGCCCACTGTTCACAAAGTGGTAGCATCATAGTGAGGGGACCGGCATACCACCATGAGAAATACAGAAGGATGTCTCACTCCTACACTCCCATCCTGATTCAGCCTAGAACCAAATACACATGATGGTGGCATTGATGGTGATCCCACGGCGGGGGGGGGAACCAAATGTGGAGGGGGGGAAATAGCCCAAAGAAGTAGCTCACAAGAAAGTGGATTGAACACAGATTCAGGAGAATAGCTACCTCCAGGTGGGAAGGGAGAGAATGCTATTCTAAAAGAGCACACAGGGGCACTAAGTTACTTTGAAATCTTTATTTCTCAGCCAGATGGTGAGCAGATAGATGTTCATTATGATTTTCCTTATTCCTTTTTGTTTGTCTAAAGGATTTCAGAATAGGGGCACCTGGGTGGTTCAGTTGCTTAAGTGTCTGCCTTCGGCTCAGGTCATGATCTTGGGGTCCTGGGATCGAGTCCCAAGTTGTCGGGCTCCAGGCTCAGTGGGGAGTCTGCTTCTCCCTCTGCCCCTCCACTCCTCCCCCTGCTTGTGTTTGCTCTCTCTCTCTCTCTCTCTCTCAAATAAATACATAAAATCCTTTAAAAAATAAAATAAAAATAAAAACAAAAGATTTCAGAATAAAATATAACTTTAAGAAGGCGCAGAAGGCTTATAGCTGTTACCCATGTATCTTCAATCAGAATCTACCTATGGGTATCAATAGAATCACATTACTAGTAATATACTTCTTGATGCTACCTGTTCATGCAGGATGACCACCCCACCACCAATCAAAAAAAAAAAAAGTCCTCTCTGATTGTTTCTGGAAGTCTATCTCACATAAGCTCATACACCACGTGTGACCTCCCATGGCTCCTTGCTGCTAGGCCCCTATCCCAGTGAGGCCCTGGTCCCTGCTCTGCCACCAAGTCATTTCAGAGGAGCCTCCACTGCCACTGCCCTGGGGCCCACCGTGAGACCCTGGGCCTATATCAAAGGCACTGTCTGGTGTCCTTGTGCTCCAAACTTTCAAGCTACCAAAGTGGCTCTGCATCCCCTTCAGCCCTCCAGAATTCCAGAACCGTGCTGTGTTCTGGACAGATGTAGGGATGGTGACTCTGTCCTCTGCTCTACTACTCTTTGTCACTCAGGCACCAAAGCTTGGCCTAGACTCAGCAAACACGTTGTGGAAACAGCTTCAGCTTCTCTGCACTCCCCCTTTCCTCAGGGCACAGACATGTGGCAATGGGGTTGGGCTAAGGGACCAATTCCAAGGCATGTGATAGCCAACAACTACCCAGACCCCCATGCAAATCACCCCCCCCCCCGCCAACCCATGTCACCACTCAGTCACACCCAGATGCATCTCAATTCCAGTGGTAGACACAACAAAGCTTGAGGCCAGGCCACCATTCCCATCACTTATCCTTCCATTTTGACTCAATTACAGAAAAAATAAATCCACTTGGTCAAAGTAATTATTTGCTCATTATGAAGCCACGTGCACTAATTGATTTATGCAGCACATATTCCAGAAGGCCTGCTCTCCGCCAGGCACTGTGCTAACTGGAGCAACAAGAGGGTCAGAAAGATGGCTGAGACACAGTACGCCTCCTCAAGGAGCTCACAGCCTACCAAGTGGAGCAACAAATACATCAGCACACTGTTAGTACAATCTAGAACCTTGAACCCCATGTTGCCTCAAATAGATAGACTTCCCAGGTATTGAAATTCAGGGAGGTACTCTTTGAAAGATCTTTTTCCTCCCTTTTTGAAATCAGGTGTTGTATTCCTCAGTAACTGAGACCTTCGACAAGGAAAATACAATACAGAATATCCTGAAAGAGTTGAAAGATGGGCCTCTGAGAACACTATGAAGCTCTCTCTGTGAGGGTCAAGTAATGACAACAAAACTATTCTCACAGTAAATACTGGAAATAGACTGATGGAGCGACAGATCTGGAGAGGAAGGGGAAAAAAAGTCCTAGATTTAGCACAGAAGTGAATGAACCATCTCTGTTAAGAGATGCTATTGTCAATGTGAAAACGATGTTAAGATGTGTTAACAGGAACATGGCAGGCAGCACTGGGCCTTCATCCAGGCTCATTCAGCCTTGGTCAAGCCTTTATGATGTCCAATTTTGGTTTCCTGCTTGAAGAGTTGTTATAGTTCAGGCTGATATTAAAAGAATGGAAAAGAGGCGCTGGCGTCTAGCCTAGAAAAGACGAGGCTACGGGATGATTTAATACCTGTGGCCCTGATAGAGAGATAAGTGGATTTCTATTTCAGCAACAGGAAGTGTAGTTCAGTAACAGAATAAATGGAGCATAAGAGCGATTAAACACCAGGGCCTTGATCACAGGATGTCATCTTTGAAGTATAGTTCTTCAGTCCTGCTGCTTGCAGAGTACTGTTCACTTTGTATCTTGCATTAGAATTGTTGCACGCATATCTGACCTCCCTTTGGGGCTGACCTTCTCATCTTTGGATCCCCTACCTACAGCAGGTCCCTCGGTGACCGGCTTGTAGTAAATATTCAAATGGTGTTAAGTGCGGAGGGGCAAGGGGGGAACCTGTTGGGACAAACTACATGGCCACCATTATAAGGGAGGTAAGAGAGTGTAGCGCCCAAGACCCGTTACAGGCCTACGAACAGATCATGCAAAGAATAGTTCAGAGAACTGTGTCAGCAAAGGCCACGAGGATACTAATGAAGGACAGGTCGTTGCACGGGAAGAGTATGGTGAGGGGTAAGCGGTGACTTTCCATAGCAGTCCTCCAGCCCCAGCCAGCCCACCGCAGATCCCTAAAGGAAGACACAACCGGAACTAAGAAGGCATTAACGAAGACACAGTGGGGCCGGAAAGGCAAGGAGAAGGCGCTACTGGAAGGTAGAAAGCAGAAGAAAGAGCGAAGGGGCATCTGTAATTTCTGCAATGGGACCTGGTTAAAGGGAGGAGGATTTCATGGGAAGATTTCTTGGGAGGACGCATCAAAATGCACTATCACCAGCCAATACAAAGCAGTATCATTCCAGTACACATGTTCAGTGCTGTGGGGGTAGTGAGATGCCATGAGCTGTGGAGGGCAGACTACAAGGGGCCAGTGGAAAGTGGGAAAGAGGGTCTGCTTGCAGATATGTAGTTAACCCCTTCCCTTCCATTCCTATCCACCCCTTGATGAGTAGCTGTCTAGGTTAGATGTTACATCTTGCAATGACGCAAATGCCTCATTCTAAGGATAGAGAGTCTATGAATTTCTTTATAAGAAAATATTTTTCAGGAGGCTTTTTAAAAACTCCCTTTAAAATATTGAACTGTTGCCTCTCAAGTAAGCAGATGTCTTTGGGGTTTGAGTTTCTGTAGGAAGTAAGTGGCTGTTTGTATGTGTGCGTGTGTGTGTGTGTGTGTGTGTGTGTGTGTCTCTAAAGTGCATTAGGCCAGTACACAGGCGCTTCCCACATGCCTCTCTTTTCCCTAGGGAATTGTTCCAAGGTAGAAGCTGTTCTCAAACAACCATTGCAGACTATAAAGTCTGGAACAGATCATGTGGTCCAGTCTCCTACCTCCATGAAGTTAAGTTATTTGTTTAAATCATATTTTATTATTAATAAAAGACCATCCTGTGGTGGGAGCTATTCCCTTCTATTGCACTGACCTCCTTCAAACCTTCTCAGCACAGGGTCTCTTTGATTAAAAAATTAAATAAAGTATCCAGAAATGAAGGATGCCGTGAGTGATTTGAGACTGGCCCAGACTTCCATTTTCTCTACTAAAAGAGTCCTGAAATGTCCTACGTGTGATCCCCGCTATCTTGCTGAAGGATGGATGACTGCTTCAGTTGTTCATGGTGCCAGTTCTGGAAGCTGGACACTGAGTACCCATCTGTGCTACAGGGTGAAAGCACGTATGTCTGCTGGTCTCTGCAGGAACACAGTGCTGTTCACAAATGAATCTTTGGTATGTTCTTCCTAATTTCTCTCTTCTCTCCTCTCCAGCCCTGGCTAGCCGGACCCCAGAGGGCTACCTGGAAGTTGTTGTCTATGCCAGCCCTGCTCTTAGCTCATGATTAACTTCTCTCCCCGCCTCTCAACTGCATCCAGTCTCCCTTTCGTGGGCCTTTGTGTTCTTCCTGTTCCCCGCTGGTGTCTGACCCAGGTCCAAAACGCACTTCTCTCTTCACTGTTATCATGTCAGTACCCTACCCTAAGTAGCATGAGTTATGACACCTGCTACTTTTACTATCACAAACTGAAGACAGACAGCTACTTCCCAGATGCATTCCATTAATAATAAGGGGCCAACAAAGAGTGTGCATGATGTCCCTCTTCTTATCTTTACAGCCAGGAAAAGAGCGTGGTGGGTATAGCCTTTATACAGCTTGCCATTAGCATACCTTTAGTATATAATGTCAGCATATCAGGAAGATTTCTAAACTCTTGCTCTCCTCCATGGACGGTAAGTGGTGTGTGTGTGTGTGTGTGTGTGTCTGTGTGTGTGTGTGTGTGTCTGTGTGTCTGTGTGTCTGTGTGTTGTGAGAGAGAGAGAGGACTGGCCTGGAAGAATCACAGAATTTTTTCTAAGCTACTCTATTTTATGAGCTTGTTTCATATATACCAAAACTATACTTGCCACCTCAAAACTGGAGTATATTGGGAGGAGGGGGAAATCAGGAGTTGAAACGAATTCCCAAGGGCAAATGAGTCCCATAATCAAATATATTAGTTTCCTATCACTGCTGTCACAACCACAAACTTGGTGGCTTCAAACAGCACAAACTGATTCTCTACTGCACTAGAGGTTCGAAGTCCAACACAGGCCTCACTGGGCTAAAATCAAGGCGTGGGCAGGGCTCCATCCTTCTGGAGGCTCTAGGGGCGAATCCATTTCCTTGCCTTTCCAGCTTCTAGAGGCTGGCCTCGACCTTGGACTCTTGGCCCCCTTCCTCCATCTTCATCGCCAGCAATGTGCATCTCCCTAACCATTCCTCTTTAGTCACATCTCTCCCTGACCACAGCCAGAGACGGTTCTCTGACTTTAAAGACCCATGTGATTAGATTGGGCACATCTGGAAAATCCAGGATAATCTCCATCTCAATGCCTGTAACTTAATTACATCGGCAGAGTCCCTTCTTGCTGTGTACTTTTCATAAATTCTGGAGATTAGGACATGGATGTCTTTGGGAGGAGCATTATTCTGCCTGCCACGGCAAAATACTGAATATTTTGAAGGGAAAAAAATTAAATGGGCAAACTTTGGTGGAAAGGGGAATAGCAAAATGCCTCAATACATGTTTCTATCTCAGCTCTGGAACAGTCAACTCAAGCCGAGTCAGTGAGTATTCTATTAAGGCCTCTAGTATGAAGGCAGACATAGCTCTATTTTTATGAGTGGTTCACGCACTTTATATAGTCAACATATGTTGAGTGACGATATGTATAATCAAAGAGATATTTAAATGTGTATATATAATGATATATGGAGATAACTTTGAAATTCACTAAACTATATTTACTCTAGAAACCATGACTTTGATGACAGCATAGTATTTAAGCAGGAAAACAACCCAAATTTTCTAGGGACTTGAAATGACAAGAGCATCGAATCTAACTGAATTAAACTTCTTTAAGTTGAGCACAAGAGCCCCTCCTGCAGCTCTGCTCAAATTTGACCTGTTCAAATGCTCTGTGCTTCTGAGCCCTTGTTTGTGACAAGAAACATCTCCAAGATGTTTTTCATTCTGTGAAGGGGCTCTCAGTGTGTGTAGCTGATTGCTTCTCCCACTATTTACGCAAAGAATCATCTCAGCCCTCTGTTGTGGAGATCTGACTTGTTCTCCTTATCTGACAGAAAGCCTGTCCCATAAGTATCCACCTTCCCCAGCACCAATCTGACCATTGCCTGTTGGAGATGGAGAACCGCTCATCACTCCAGCCAGGACGGACAGAGAGTCCTTTCCAGATGGAATCAACACCACCCCCTCCTCAGGGGGCTGGGCTTTGGTTGCTTCCCAAACTGTTGCTGACCAGGCTCCCATGCCTGGCTTGGCTGATGAGATCACCACACCAGAGTGCCCTGGGTACAGACCAGGCCGGCTGTTGCAACATGTTCCTAGGCAGGCCGTTGCCCTCGTTTTACTGAGGAGCGTGAGCACCGAACACCCCGTATGATCCAGCAGTTCACTGACAGGGCCATCTCTCTTCTCCCTTTTGCCTTTGGTTTGCATTTTTATATCCTGCATCCATCTTTCCCTGCATAAAAGGGATAAGAGGGGTTTCTCAGATTTGATTTCTCAGTGGGAACTGTTTGCTTTGGAAAGCACCTACACCGATGCTAATTGAGAACAGAGCTCAGAATGAGGGCCTGAGAACTGCACCCCTGTGAACTTTTTGGTGGGCTGATTTCTGCTGATCTCTTCTGCATTGGATTGTGCAGGCAAGTGATACCATGATCAACTGTTTTCCAAAAGGCTGCGCACATGGATCAGTGTCCTTTCCTTTGACTAGTTCTCTACCTTGGAATAATTATTTGTAATTAATCATAAAAGGTCTTCATCATGAAAACTACTGAGAATCCTGGCCCCTACTACCCAGTAATAACAGTCTGGAAATCTCCCAAGTAATCTGTGCCCTTTACAGTCTAAACAGGATGGGCCTCTATTAGAGAGATTACAGTAAAAAATAACAATCAGCTCTCTGATGATCCTGTGCGGAGGGAAAGGGTGGGGAGGAGTAGATTTGGCAGAGGACAAGCCCAGACTTTCGTCACAGGGACAGACCAAAGTGTTAACACAAAGGGAGAACACGGGAGCATCCTGCACCCTGCATTTAAGCCACAGAAAATATGGCACCTCCGGGCGGCCGGCCCACGCCCTGACCGCCGGGAGGGTCTCAGTACCTCCAGCAACCCGGCGCCCCTTCCAGCTGCGGACATGCTCGGGGGATCGGGATTGCAGGGAAGACGCAGCCTGGCCGCGCTCTCCCAGTGAGTGCTCATTTTGCCTCTTCGGTTTACATTTTTCTTTCTTTCTTTCTTTCTTTTTTTCTTTCTTTCTTTCTTTCTTTTTCTTTCTTTCTTTCTTTTTCTTTCTTTCTTTCTTTCTTTTTCTTTCTTTCTTTCTTTCTTTCTTTCTTTCTTTCTTTCTTTCTTTCTTTCTTTCTTTCTTCTTTCTTTCTTCTTTCTTTTCTTTTCTTTTTCTTTTTTTTTAAATGAAGGAATTCTTTAAAAAAGAAAAAGGAAAGGAAAGGAAAAAATTTAATTGTGGGAGTGGGAGGGGAGAGGAGAAATCAGGAGGCAAAGGCAGGCGGGCAGTATGTAAATTTCAGACCTGTATGAAACTTTCTGGTCTAAACTTTATGGTTGGTCTAATTGGTTTTCCTCCTTGCCATTTTTATGGTGGCTTGTAGACCATTTGCAGGGGTTTATACCTAGGCACGGGGCTTCTCTACTGCAAATACTGATCCACGAAGTATTGTGTTTCTAAAGATCTGCTGTTAATTTAGACCTGAGCCCTTTGCTCAGAATGATCCATTTGCAGGAATCAGAGATTTTGGCTAAAGCACACATTGCCCAATCCTTAAAGTCAACAGCCCAAAGCCCTTAATATACTGACCATCTGACTGTGACCAAACAAGATTGAGAGCACATGCAATTGATCAGGGAATTGTTCAGATAACAGGCTCCAAGGTTTAGGATCATGAAACCCTGGAATGTTAAAGCTACAAGGGGCCTCTAGGATTGTTTGCTGCGATGTTCTCATTCTATAGACAAGGAGGTGAAACCCAGAGGGGTAACTCAACTTACCCAAAGCCAGACAACAGTCAGTATCGAAGCTAATGTCTTTGTAGTTGCAGGCAAGAGCCCTTTTCATGCTGGTGTTTATGAGGTTTGGAAAACTGACTGGGTCTTGGGAAAAGGTACCGCACAAGAGTGAGAATACCAAATGGCCTTTCAGTAAATCTTTCCCATTTTTGAGAGTTTTGGCAGCGATTCAGCATGACAGTTGTTCCAGTTGTTCCAGCATTTGTGCAACAGTTAATCAAATAAACAGAGGGACTCAATGGGGTCCTAAAAACGAGATCTACCTCCACCACATTAGTAGATCTCTTGGATCACCCCTTTCTGTAAGTGTGATCACTCAAGTGTGAGAGCTCCAAGGGGTTTTAGAGGTTATCTGTATAGGCCAGTGGTTATCAAACTAGTTGTTTTGGGTTTTTTGTTTGTTTGTTTTTTAGTAAATTTATTGTTACAAGGAATTCTGTTACGTAAAGGAGATGCTCTGGTTGAATGGGTGGGTTTGGCTCTAGAGCTCCTCACCCCTCTGACACTCCCAGATCATGCCCCATTGCTTACCTCCACTCCACTCCCTATCTTTTCTCTACCCCACCCCACTCTGCCCACTCCACCAAAACTTCCTTGGAATCCTGGATCTCCATGGTACAGTTCGGAAACTGCTGGTCTTGTTTAATTCCTTTATTTCAGATGAGGAAAGTGATGCACACAGTAGGGAAGGGTTTGCCCAGTGTTACACAGCTGGCCAACATCAGAGCCTGGGATGCTGGGAAAGAGTCCCATCTGTGTGTCTGCACACACACGAATGTCCTGTGTTTCTCTCTCAACCCCTAGGTTCTGGCTTTTCCCACTCCATCATGCCTGTGGTTCTGTCAGTTTACTTTCTCCATATCTCTCTCACTCCCCCCTCCATCATTTCCTGAATCTCAACAGTTACTGCCTTTCACATGGACCATTATAATTGCCTCTCATCGCATCCTGGCCTCAGTCTCTCTCCCTTTCTGATCCTGTCCGCTCCCTCCTCTTCCAACCGCCTTTGAGGATGGAACCCCTTCTCCTTAATGTTGCATTCAAAGTTCTCTACAATCTGGGGCGCCTGCGTGGCTCAGTCTTTAAGCGTCTGCCTTCGGCTCAGGTCATGATCCCAGGTCCTGGGATCGAGCCCCGGGCGGGGTTCCCTGCTCCGTGGGGAGCCTGCTTCTCCCTCTGCCTCTGCCTGCCGCCTTTCCTACTTGTGCTCTCTCTCTGTCTGTCAAATAAATAAATAAAGCCTTAAAAAAAAAAGGTCTCTACAGTCTGCCTCAGTATCCCTTGTCATTTTGACCTGCCCCTACTGCAGCTGAGTCAGACCACTCACTGTTCCCCACATTCATCCGGTGCAGGCCACCTCCATGCCTTGGTTCACTCTGTTCCCTACACGGGAACACGCCGTGCGCCTCGGTCCCCTCCTCTGGAATAAAGGCCTTAAACAAGATTAGGGTTTCCCGAACTATTCCATGGAAATGTGGGATTCCAGCGAAGTTTTAGAGGGGGTGGGGTGAGGTGGGGTGGAGAAGTGATGGGAGTGGGGTGGGCACGAGGGGGTCTGCCTCCCCTGCTTCTGACTGCTTCCCTCCTGTCATTCAAGGCCCCAGTCAAATAGCACCTTCCTCCACAAACCTTCCTCAGTCCTGTTTTCTCTCTATGCTAGTAAGTTACGTCCAACCTTCTATGATTAGCCTTGTACTAAAGTTAGGGGTGAGCACGCCTGTCTTCCCCACAACAGGTAGCAATTTATTTACGGGCCGGAACTATTTTGAATCTTTGAATCTTAAGGTTCCAGTGTGGTGCTGATGCAAAAAAAAAAAAAAAAACTTAAATGTCCTATTATTGGGTAAACCAAACTCAGTTTATCCAAGTTCACACTTTTCCTTTGATTCCTTTGAACACAGGAAGCTTCTGCACTTCCTGCTTTAGGAGAAGTATTAGGTTAAATGCCTAAACAGGTGCCCAACAGAATGATTTTTAAATTCCTTTACATTTGCATCAGATAATTTATCTGAGTTTCATTGCCTACAGAGCAAATACAGAACAAGTTTTTTTTTTTTTTTTTTTTTTTTTTAATGAGGCACATTGAAATTCCTGAATGCCAAGACCTGCACAGAGCCATGTTATCTTCAGGGCAGGTGTGAATGGCCTCTCAGTTATTTAGATTTCACGGTGTTGTGTAATCTATTCCTGGTGGGATTATTGAGAGATACTGTCATTTGCGATCTAATATTTTCACTGCTACTTTTCTCATTTCCCCAAAGCCCTCATGAAGTCTCCTTAAGTCAGAATTTCATGTTTCTTGTAAATATTCATACTTTAGTCCATTAAGAGTTATGTTTCTCATAAAGAAGTACACTTTTATATATCCTGACAATGAAAAGGTTTTGTTCTTATGTCACATTTTGTAACAAATGTGGAAGGGGATATAAAGTTTAAAACCATGGAATCCAAAAAACATAAGAAATTATATAGGAAATGAGTCTCACTTTATGCTGCTTCTCACATGCCTCCCAGCCCATCAAAAACGGCTTTGCAGAGGCAGGTCCAACTGCAGTAAGAGGACTGGGGTCAGGGGAGGTGCTCCTCTGCCATCTGGAGGCTCATTTGCTCCTGGCATTCCTAACCGTATTGATGAGGATGCGTTTTTCCCATGGAAACGCAGCCTTGCTTCTCAATATTAGCTTCAGATACATCTTGGGCTTAAAAAGGTGGTTGTGGGCTGGCCCGAGTTCCCAACTGCCATGTATAATGATGTTTGAAGTTCCAAAAACCAATTTGCAAATTAAGGTTTGGAAACAAGCTTTTCGTAAATGTAGGACTGCTTGGATTCATTTCCAAGCCTAATTGAATTTTTAAGAGGAGCCTTTAAAAATCTGTAAACCTGACTCATTTCCATGCATTCATTCAACAAATATTCATTGAAGGTTTTCTGTGCCAGTTAGTGGTGCTGGACCAAGCGCTAAGAACATAAAAAAGGACAAAACACAGGTTCTGGCTTCACGATGATCTAGTCTTTTAACCTCTCACCCACTGCAGGACTGTAGGAAACTTTTCTCAGCCCTCCCGCCCCACACAACGCACGGATTCCCTGGTCCGCTCAGGGCTGTGCCTCCTGGCAGAGCAGTCTGGCCACCTGACCAGCTTAGCTACATTAGTGTTTTCCTCTTTCCTTTTTTCTTGTGACCATCTGAAAGAAATACAAGTTTCTTTTAACTGACACCTAAGGTAACTTAAGTACAATAAACTTAAGTTCATTTTGTGACTCAGTATCATATGTATATACACACACATAAATGTATTTGAAACAAATAGTTTACAGAACAGTGCGCACTCTTACTATGTACAATGCCCTTGGATATTTCTTTTTTTTTTAAGATTGATTTATTTGAGAGAGAGAGTGTGAGTGGGGGGACAGGCAGAGGGGGAGAGAGAGACAATCTCAAGCAGACTCCACACTGAGTGTGGAGCCCGAGGTGGGCCTCGATCTCAGGACTCTGAAATCACAACCTGAGCCAAAATTGAGTGTCAGATGCTTAACCGACCGAGCCACCCAGGTGAACATATATTTCTCTTTTCTTTTAAGTTGTACTGCAGATTTCTCTTGTTTTCAACTTTATTGAGGTATAATTGGCAGATAAAGTTGTAATATCTTCAAAGTGTACATACAGTGTGGTGATTTGATAGACATATACATCATAAAAGATTCCCCCATCAAGTGAATTAACATGTACATCACCTCCCGTATTTACCTTTTTTTTAAAGATTTTATTTATTTATTTGAGAGAGAGAATGAGGTAGAGAGAGAGAGCACGAGAGGGGGGAGTCAGAGGGAGAAGCAGACTCCCTGCTGAGCAGAGAGCCCGATGCGGGACTCGATCCCGGGACTCCAGAATCATGACCTGAGCCGAAGGCAGTCTCTTAACCAACTGAGCCACCCAGCCTCCCCCCCTTTTTTTTTCTTCTTTCTTTTTTGGTGAGAACACTTAAGTTCTACTTTCTCAGCAAATTTTGGTTCTACAATACAGTATTATCCGCTATAGTCACCATGTTATAGGTTAGATCCTCAGACCTTATTCATCTTATAATATAACTGAAAGTGTGTACCCTTTTACCAGCCTCTCCCTATTTCCCCCACCATCCGACCCCTGGCAACCACCATTCTAGTTTGACCTGTTTTTTCTCTCTAATTCCACATATAAGTGATTCCATACAATATTTGTTTTCCTCTGTCTGGTTTATTTCACTCAGCATAATGCCTTCCAGGCTCATCCATGTTGTTGCAAAGGGCAAGATTTCCTTCCTTTTTAAGGCTGAATAATATTCTTATATCACATTTTCTTTATCCATTCCTCCATCAACAGACATTTAGGTTGTTTCCATACCTTGGCTATTGTGAATGATGCTCCAGTGAACATGAGAGCGCACCTCTTTTCAAGAGAGTGACTGACTTTCCTGCCTTCTAATATTTTCTGTACTTTTTAATTTCCTTTAAAAATGCTGGTCATGACCCATTAAATAGATTTCAGAAGCTGCAAATGAGTCACAGACTGAAGTTCGAAAACCACTGAACCTATCACGTGGTCTTGGTATGTCTGGCTGCCTTTGGAGCAGCTTAGGAAGCTCTGTCAGCCTCGTGGCCATCCGGCTGCCTGCTGCAGGAGTCAGCCCAGAGGCTCAACGAGGGGCTTCTCAGAGGGAGATCAGAGGGTCTGGGTTCTGGTCTGGCTCCTTCAGTGACCAGCACTGTGATCTCAAGGAAGCCGCTGCAAGTTGCCACCAACGTGGCTGTAAAATGGAGACGGGCATGCTTGCTGTGTGTGACTTGCAGGACGGCAAGGCCATCCAGTACAGTGACGTGCATTAAAGTATACGGAAAACATTAAGTACAAAGCAAATGCAAGTTATTGTTGAATAGCCTTGTTTTTCCCAATTAAAATTTAATATCAGAGGAACAACTTAGAGGGACCATTTGTTCTTTATAGATTTGGAAAAAGATCCTTGCATGGACTATAATATTATGCAGTTTCATAAATGAAAATCTCAGAGCGGCATTTGTGATGTTGTAACTAGGTTTGTATTTAGGAGCTCAGCTGGGTCATCCTCCCTCCTCTGCCATTAAACACTTTTTTCTGGTTATAAAACCAAGGAAACAGCTGGTGGTCAGTGAGCTTTTAACTCATGAGCCCATTTATGGGCTTTGCCACATAGGGTCAGCTCCAGCCTGCCGGATTTATAAACACTAATTTCTACTGTTTTTAAGACTGCTTTTTTTTTTTTTATTAAAGACAACAGACATTAAACAAAAGTAACCAACAAAGGAGATAATTTTCTTTTAGAGAAAATATGGTACTTTTCTCATTGATCTTTACCTTTTTCTTTATAACTTCATGGTAAACCTCATCTCACACAGACACTGATTAGAATATGTCTGTTAAGTTGTGATATTCCTGTTTAGAGCCTGGTATTCTAGTCTGATATCTTCTATGCTGGTGAATTCCTCTGAGTTGCCCCTTACATGCTGGCTCATCCCGCCCCACTATCCATTTCTTTTCTTTACCTCTCCATGACTGCTTTCTGATCCTTACAAGGAATCTCTACACTCACTTTTTCTAGAATTCAATTCTCCAAAATACCCTCTCTTTCACTTTGTACGTAACAGAGGGAAAATAAAATAGTAATATAATAAGGACTATATTCACTCCAAAGAGGAAATAAATTGGACACTTTTACTCTCTAAAGAGTGAAAACATTCTTTACACAGATCAGCAAGAAGCCACAGCTCCTAACTACCCTGTGTTTTCCAGAGAAAAAATACATAAAGTGCATAAAATTTAAGGAACTTTTTAAAGCTAGCTTCAAGCTAATATCATGACCTTTGTAGCTTCTGCATAAATACTCCCCATAGCTATGTAATAAATTGGTGTGATACGCTTAAGCACTGAATTGAAAAAGACTGTGTTCACATTTTAATAAACAGGTGAGGACCGGGGCTGTATGCTGAGGCATACTGAACCTTTGGAGAAGAAGGGATGGCTTTAAAGAGGAACCTGTTGCTCACCTCTGCCATCTGGCAGCTAAATTTTCTGGAGCGCTGAGCCACTGCTGGTTGGGGAAGGGGTCTCAGCACTCCTTCTACTGGGCAGACCCAGCTTGCACAGCGCAAATTCTTGACAGATGAGAAATTAAGAGCCAGATATCCTGACTCCCATATCTGTGTTTAGACCTTACTCATTACCAAGTGTGTGACCTTGAGAAGGTCACTTAGTTTCACTATGTCTAAGTTTCTTCATCTGTTAAAAAAAAAAAGCATACAAAATATGTGCCTTGCAGGCTTAGTGAAAAGTAAAAGAACCAGCTATGCAAACTCCCTTCCCTCTGAGCACCCCATTCCTAAAGCCCCCGGAAGAGGGGCAGCTTGATATCTTATGCCAACAGAACTACTGATGCTGGGGCAAAAGGCAGCTGAATTCGTTTTGGATTGACATGTATTCACTAAAACATCCATCTAACTCCAGAAATATTAGAGGAACTCTTCATCTCAGATTTTAGTTGTTCCATTTACTACTTAAAGATGATAACCCAGGCGCACCTGGGTGGCTCAGTTTGTTAAGCATCTGACGCTTGGTTTTGGCTCAAGTCATGATCTCAGGGGTCTTGAAACTGAGCCCCACCTTGGGCTCAGCGCTCAGTGGGGAGTCAGCTTGAAGGTTCTTGCTCCCTGCCCCTCCCCCCACGCACATGCGCGCGCTTTCACTCTGTTTCTCAAATAAATAAGTGAATCTTTTTAAAAAAATGATAACCCATACTGCTATACTTTGGATAACTTTGAAGTTAAAGGAAACTTGTTAAAAGTGGACTTTTGGGGCAAAATACCGAATTACTACTTTTCCGACTTGGCCTAAACCAGACACATTATAAAGGAGGATGTAGTAAGAAGTAGGGATCTGTTGGCCAGAGATTTGAATGCCACCAGTCTCTAAGTGATCCTCACAACTGAGGACAGTATAAATGAAGAATATTGACTTCGCAATCCAGATAAATTTGGATTCAGATTCTCATTGCGTCATCTTATTAACTGTGTGCCCTTGAGCAAATTACTTAATCTTGCTGACTTTTTTCAGTTTTTCATGTACAAGAAGAGGAAACCATATGTAAAATGTGCCTGGCATGGTGCCTGGCACTTAGTAAGTGTTCACAAAGTTGTGTGTGTGTGGGGGGGGGGTGATTAACAGTGATCATTATCAGCATGAACTTGGTGCCAAGGGGATGAATCTGAGGTAGCTTCTGGATAATCACAAAAACATGAGAGGCGGTGATGAGTTGTATTATGTCCTAGGACTGCCATAACAAAGTACCACAAACTGGGTGGCTTCGCACAACAGAACCTAATTGTCTCAGTTCTGGAGGCTAGAAGTCTGAAGTTAAGGTGTCTGCAGGGCCATGCTCCCTCTGAATCCTGTAGGGGGAGAATCCTTCCTTGCCTCTTCCAGATTCCGGTAGCCCCAGACGTTTCTTGTTTTGTGGCAGCATAGCCCTGATGCTTCTGTTACTTCATGTGACATTCTCCCTGTTTCTTTTCACATCATCTTCCCTCTGCATCTGTCCCTGTGTCCAAATGTCCCCCTTTTTATGAGAATGCCAGACAGATTAGGGCTCACCCTAATGAATTCACATTAACTTGACACGTCTGTAAAAGTATTATTTCCAAATAAGGTCACATCCTGAGGTACTGGGGGTTAGAACTTCAACATATATTTGGAGCGGACGCACAATTCAACCCGTAGTGTGAGTATACAGACTTCCTAGAAGTGGGAATGCAACAGACCTGGCCATTAACTTCTACATTTTAAAGTTTGCAGGTTTCCAGAAGTTGGCAAATTAAAGCATCCTGTCAAGGCCTAACGTGACAGTGGTATTCTGCTATTAGCTGAGTAGTGAACACTTCCTAATCACAAGGGGGCAAAAGCCCCCCAGACTCAAGCCTAGGAGGGAGCTCTCATTTTCACCTAAGTGAAGGGCAGCCAGGAAGTGTGTACAGCCTCTTCTCATCCCCACAGAAACAGCCCTGAAGTCATAGATTGAACCGTGCCAGGTCCATAGGGAGTTAGGATAATCAGAAAGATTTATCTTCCACTTTCCCTCCTTCCCCTGTATCCATTTTTAAAATTTCTGACCTTACTTAAACATCATACTTGACCCAGGGAAGTGGTATGAGTCTGCCTCTCCTGGATCTGAAGATGTTGTAAAATATTCCCCCCACCCCGGGAATGAGGCCCAGTCACCCAGCTGCCCCAGGGAGCCCAAGAAGGCCAGTTTCACGAGCCCACCTCAGAGCTACAGGTAAATCCCTAACCAAGATCCTCAGATACCAGAAGAGCAAAGGTGAAAACTGAGCATATAAGAGGATAAATTTACAAGTTACAATAGAAGGTGTTTTAAGAAATCAGATGGACTGCTGGCCCAATGTAATGAACCACTCACCTAAATAAACGGTAGAAAATGCTGGAAATTGTGAAAAAAAATTTACTAACAAAGTAGAACCATTCAATCCTTAAATCGAATACCATATTAATTTCTAAGGGCTGCCATAGCAAACTAGCACATACTGGGTGGCTTAGCAGAACAGGCAGGGTTTCCTTCTGAGGGCTGTGAGGGAGACTCTGTTTCAGGCCTCTCTCCTGGTGGTTTGCTGGCAATCTTTGGCAGCCCTTGGTGTGTAGATTCATTAGTCTAATCTCTGCCTTCACATGACGTTCTGTCTTTCTATGCATAGTCTACCCTCCATGAATGTCCTTTTCTGTGTCCAAATTTACCCCTTTTATAGGGACACCTGTCAGATTGGGTAAGGGCCACCCCAGTGACCTCATCATAACCTGACTACCTCTGTAGAGGCCTTATTTCTACATAAGATCACATTTTGAGGTATGAGGGAGGTAGGTCGTCGACATATCATTTTTAGAGAACACAGTTCAACCCATAGCAAGTACTGGAAGATTTAAAAATAGTTTAACATGACATTTCCTAGTTTAATTCATAAGCAATGCATGGAATAATTTTCCAGGACAATTAAAACGCCAGCTGGCTGAAGGATATTGGGGCAGTGGGGACATCTGGGTCCTCCGCTGATAGGCTGTCTGTCTAAAGCCATTCCAGTGAAAGTCAGAACCAACCTCCACACATAGAGCTCTGAACCATCAATTCTTCACTAAGGTTGGGTGTTAAGCCAGCCCCAAAGATGAATAGAGAAGGGGATTATCCTTTTCCAGTAGGACACGTGCATTTTCTGGCATGGGAAGATAAAGCTGTCTGATGATAAATTTCCATCTACATTTTAATGAGAAGTGACATGGATTATGAGAGCAAACAGAGAAAATGAGAGATAAAAGGCATTCCATTTATTGGACATTTTTCACCACAACTCTCCCCCTCCACCGTCTTCTCCTCAAAATAGAAAGCCAGAGAAAAGGTATTCAACGGCGGAGGAATAAGGGAATACCAACGGAAGATTAGAATCTTCCCCTGCATTTATTCTGCATTTCTGAGCCTTCTCTTGTGTCACTATGTGCAATGAAAAGGAGTTTAAGTTTCTCGAGTTAGAAAAACCTTTCTGCCGAGTTATCCCCTTCATGCTTAGAAACAGCAGCGTGCTTTGGAAAACATACAAGCACAGAACCTAGATCCCATATGATGAGGAGGATAGTGATAACAGTAAGTTAATAAAAATGGTTAACACTCATCAAGTACCTACCATGTGCCAAGCACTGCTGTGAGTACTTTACAAATAGCAGTTCATTTAATCCTTCACCAGTACTACAAATTAAGTGCCACTACCTCCCATTTTACAGATGAAAATGAGGCCAGAGAGGTTGATTCCCTGGCCCGGCCACCGTCTCCCTGCCTGGATGTGTGTAACGACTGGCCCCTGGCCCCTGGCTAAGTGGCTCCTGGTGGTTCCCTTGCTCTCTCCAGCTTAACATTTAACGGATGTTGTTCCCTGCCTGTGCTCTCACAGCTCTAACCTCTGGTCTGCGTGGGAGAATCTGGCAGCAATTGTAATATGACATCAGATCCTGCTTGATGAGCAAGTCTCCTCCTGGCAAAGCAGGGCTGGGGAGGGTGAGATGAATGGTCTCCATGGGTCTGGGATCATCCATGGCTCTTTACCTTAAATAACCAGCCCAGGACGCGAAATTCCACTTTCAGAGACCCACAAAGAGGTAGTAAGAGACCTGGACTTCCGAAAACTAGCAACACCTCTCATTTCTTTGTGATTAATAGCACATGACTTTCTTATGCCAATTAAAAGCAAATAAACTGTCCAAACGATTTTGAACTTCTCCGTATCTTAACTTCTAAACCCTGTCTTGTCACAGTCAGAGAATTGAAATGGAATGTGGTAAGTTGTAGTGGTGCGAGGAACCCAAACCTTGGGCTCAGCCAGAAGGTAGCTAAAATCCAATGTGTGTTACTCTTGAAAAAGTGATTTGACTCCTCTGTGTCGGCTCTGCTCATCTAGACTGTAAAATACAAGTAATCGTGTCTCCTCAGTGTTATTGTAAGGATTAGATGAAACGCATCCCGTCCATTGCCTGGCACCTACTAAGGCCTGCACAGATGGGAGTTATCACCATTAAATAAGCTTCCTCGTCCTTTTAAACAATTTGTTAGCTTCACTCTTTCAAAGTCAAGGTTGGCTGGTCTAGTACATCCCCCTCTTTTTTTTTTTTTTTTAATCACCCATGTTACTGTTTGTTTTTAAATAGACAATGGCTGTTGTGTTTGCTTTTTTAGCCTTAGAAGTGTTACCTACAGCTTTAACAAGGAGTCATATTTAGCAGAGTTAGTTGTTAGCAGCAACCTAGCCCCAGGGGGGTGACATGATCCTGGGGCCTCCTACAATCTCCCAGGGGCCTGAACACCCTTTGTGTAGAGGTCCCTGGGGGAACTTGAGGACTTCAGTTCTCTCTGGCAGGCTTCAGAGCAACTCATCTGAGCAGAACACCACGATATTATGGCATCTTTGAGACAGAGAAAGAGCACCAGTCAGAAAAGCCCCAATTTATGGTGTTGTCCTAGCTCTGAAGGCAATCACTCAGCACCACCAAGCCTATTTCCTCAACTGTGAAGTGAAAAGATAATAGTGTCTATCTCACTGATATTGTAAAGATCATCAGAACATGCACATGATGGAGGTGTTTTGTAAATTACAAAAAGTTAGAATTGTAATCCATTATTGCTTGGACAGATCTGAGTTCATGAGTTGGCTCCGAAAACAGCTTCGCTACTAAACAGGATGGATTAACAGGACAGCCCTGCTGACACAGATTATAACAGGGCAATGTCTCGTTTTGACAGGAAGCCCTTCCCACTTGCACTAATACCATAGACAAAGCCTAGTTTGGATGGTGGTACATTGTGACAAAAGGAGGAAGGTAGTAAGGTAGGATGAGGGTCAGAGCAAGGAGAGGGCGTCTCTGTGGACAGGTGAGAGGAGAAGCAGGAAGACAAGAGGAACAGGACTTCGCTTTTGCTCCAGGTTAAAAAAAAAAAAGGGAAATGACACCTCTAGGTTCAGATGGATGCTCTAGAACTGGGGCAACCCTTCTCGAAGGTTAAGACCAGGTACTCACTGATGATAAATATTCAGCTCCCTGGAAGCTTTCAACTTAAAATTTCTTTGACTGCATTTCTAAGTTTCAAAAACAGCCTTCGAAAAAAATGCATTAAAAAAAATATTAGGATTGTGGTTTTTTTGGTTTGGCCTTAAAAAAAAATTTTTTTTTTTAATCCAAAACCATAATTGTGGCCTACCAAGATGGATTCTCCTCCCATACAGCGAGGATTTAATTTTTCCAGTCCCCTCCCTTGGTGCTTGTTATCCTCTTTTGGTTTTTGATGAAGTGCACATGTTCTAGAAGCCGCTCCTGGGCCTCAGACATGAGCAGCTCTCTGGCCACTGCCAGTGTCCTAATAAGGGAATGAACATGCTCCTGTTGCTGAGGTAAGAGGAGTCAGGCGGTGGAGGATATTTTTGCTGATTGAGGAGGATAAGGTGTGGTTTGGCAGGTACCCTTTGGTTGGGCTGGCTCCCGACCGAGGTCTTCTCTTTTTGCTGTTCGAATTCCATAACAGACTGTAAGAATTGTTTCCTCACAGATCCTGAGCTGAGTTTTAAGAACATCATCCTGACACAGATCATCCATGATAGGGAAGAAATAGGAGTTGGGGGTTATGTCATGTTTTTATCATGAGAAGTGAACTGTTCCCAGCTGCCAGGCCTGCTCCTCCAGGGGACTGCCACCAGCCAATGAAGGGTGGCATCAGACTCCATCAAATTTGGTCAACGGGGAGAACAAGGAATATGCCACTCAGGGTATTTAGCCAGTGTTGAATAAGTGTAAAAAAATTTCCGTGCATAATATTAAGTAACACCTACTTTTTGCTTATAAATACTGATACACCTCAATTTAAAAAATAAAAGAAACAAAAAGAACTTGGCATTAGGATCATAAGGGCGAGTGGCACCATCTGTTTCCTCTCTGATCTCTAAATACTTGCCCGTGGCTTCTCTCTCCACTCCTGTTTTCTGAATGGCTCTACACTACCTTTTCACATAACTGCAACTGGCCCAAACTCTCCCTAAGTCGACCATTATGAATCAGTGTTTCTCAATGTGGTTGTACACTGGACTCACTTGGGGAGCTTTAATGCCTGGATAATAACCCCAGCGGGTCTGATTTTATTGGTCTGGGGCACAGCTTGGGCAGAGGGATTTTTTTTTTTAAAGGTTTATTTATTTATCTGAGAGAGAGAGAGAGAGTGCAGGGGGAGGGACAGAGGGAGGGGAAAGAGAATCTCAAGCAGGCTCCGTGCTCTGCAGGGCTCAATTCCAGGACCTGATCATGACCTGAACCAAAATCAAGAGTTGTCTGCTTAACCAGCTGAGCCACCCAGGTGCCCCGGGGCAGAGGGATTTTTAAAAACTCCCCCAGGGATTCTAATGCATAGCGAGGCTGAGAACCAGTGTTCTGAATGTATCCTCTATTGTGTCATCCAGCCCCCAGATGTCAGGACCAGGCTCTTTTTCTTTCTGATGTTTTGAAACCTTTAAAGAAAATACAGTATATATATGAAACAGGTCAGACAGGTTTCCTCTCTGATTGGAAGGTTCAGTTCGGTTGTTTTAAGCCTAACAGTAGGGAATTGTGCTTTCAACCAAAATCAACTTCTAGACACATGGGTATTGTCTACACTTCATTTCTTCTGCATGCAAGAAGTGAAATTCTCTTCCGGGTAGTCAAAAAACAGTGTATCCCTTCCAATGTCAAATAATGAAATTATAATCTTAATGTTTTTCCTCTGTGTTTATGGAAATTATTCATCCCTTGATATCTAATTTAGTTAATAAATGCTTCTTTATTTGGTTTTTCTTTTAATACTAAGTCCGTTTTACATCCTGAAATTGTGCAATTGCTATCTGTGGCAAGGATAGAATGATATGATTGGGGAATTTTAAAAAATTCTTTTACACCATCCGTCTCCACAAGTAGGATCTGGGAGTGCAGTACCAGCATGGGGAGAAGTTTTGAACTTTGGAAGAGTCACAGATTAATTTAATGTCCAGAATAACTCATTGCTCTCAACTTCTTTGCTGGAAATTTCATTACCAAGGAAGAAAGGTCATTTAGAAATTCAGGAGAGCAGCATGAGCAAGGAAAATAAATTAGAAAATCATCACCTTAAAACTGACTAACAAGGGACGCTTGGATGGCTCAGTCGTTAAGCATCTTCCTTCAGCTCAGGTCATGATCCCAGGGTCCTGGGATCGAGCCCTGCATCGGGCTCCCTGCTCGGCGGGAAGCCTGCTTCTCCCTCTCCCACTGCCCCTGCTTGTGTTCCCTCTCTTGCTGTGTCTCTCTCTGTCAAATAAATAAATAAAATCTTAAAAAAATAAAAAATAATAACTGACTAACAAGTTATTAGTATGATGAAATTAGCCTGGGCAAGTAAGTTGAACAAGAAAAGAATAGAGCTGAGGAGGAAACCCAATGGAAGACACAAAAGAAACTACAAAATAAATGGTAGGCAGAGAATTTCAAAGAGGAAGCTATGGCCAGCAGTGTCAAAGGCCTCTGTGAGGTCAAATAAAATGGGGTCTATAAAGGGCCATTGGACACTTTGTTTCAAAGTATAACTCTGGAGAGCACAAGCCTGTAATACAATGTCATTTTGAGGTGGTGGCTACTAATGTCTGGATCAAAAATAGTCAATATATTATTCTGAGACATTTAATAACCAAATTGAACTGTTCTTTTAGATCTTTTATTAAACTAATTTAAAAAGCCTAACTCTGATACTAAATGTAAAAGTGACAAAACAGCCCATGCTATAGCGGAATGAGCTATTTTGGACTATCTTAACAATTTAGCCAATGAATTACAGAGTCAGTTTCAACTAGAGCACTTGAAAATATTTCTAAAGGAATAGCTAAATCACACTTGCTTGTTCACCTACTTGTACTGAATTATTTTTGCTTTTCACAGACAAAAGCACTTGCAAAAGGCCAAAACCAACACTAGGCCGGTAGTGAGAAGAGAGAGAATATAGAGGGATATAAGGCATTTACAAGGGAAGATGATAACGAGAGGGGTTATGAGGGAAACACATACTCTAGAGTAGCAGGAAAACATAGAACATCTGCTCTGTTCATGAGCCAAGCCAAGGCCAGTCATCTGACAAGAAGAGAGACAGGCTGATGGCAGGTGTGCATATGCACACACTCACACACAAGCTCTTAAAGCAAGCCAGGGTCCCCAGTTAACTGGAAAACACCAGTTGACTCAATTTGACTTTAGCCCCTGATTATTGACTAGGTTCAAAAGTCAAATATCTTTCCTGTCCATAACCATTTGGTTCTTCTTAACTAGAAAAACACATTTTTCAGCTCTGTCTCAAGGGGACTTTCTGTATGTAGTTGGAACATAATGCCACCTACAGAGAAAGTAGCATACAAATGAGAAACAGATTTACAATAAATGCATTAAAACTTTTGCATTGTGGACCAATGAGCAAAATTCTCTAGGTACCTACCCAGGCAGACATTGGCAAGAAGGCTTTGACTAGTGGTTGCTTACAACTTCTGGTGGAAAGGAATTGAAAGAAATGTTAAGGGTTGAGGTTCTATCTCCTATATTTTTTGCTAGCCCTTTTCTGTCTCCATAGACTTGAGGCTGTCACTATCACTCCTAGGTTGGTTTAATATAGCTCTGTTCCATCACTTCATAGTATTGAAGCTTAAACCTGAGAGATTATTTCTTCCCTTGATGAATGATCATGTTTCAGCTTCTAGAAATCATGATCAGAGAACAAGCCCCATGGGCCATCCAACATGGCAGCAGGCATAGCCAGGTTTTCCTGGTTCATATTCACAAGCCAGTATGGAGCGTCTGCCTTCTTGGCAACGCACAAAGCTTCTGAATATGCCTTTGGGAAATGACCCCACTGTGTGTGCTTTTGTTGTTGAAAAAATATATGCACCTTTGGAACACGCTTTGTGGTAGCCTTCTCCCATTGATAAAGCTTTAATAACACTATTTTTTCAGTAATACTCAGGAGCCTAGTATAGAATTGTTGGTCTTTCCTTGGTCATGAAACTGAGTCACATTTCATTGATCTGTCCTTTTGGGCACCATTGTTGTTTTGTATTTGGCTCTAGAACTTTTAAATGGCTCCATGTTGGCCTAGCTTTCCTTTCCATGTCTGATTCAGAGAAATCCATGTGAACTTAGGCAATTCACCTCACGTGCAAGGAACTGAATTGGGCTTCATCATTGTTAATTAGCCTCCATAATTGCTGTTGCTCAATGTCTTATGCCATATGCCTTTCTTGAATTCAATTACTAAAAAAAAAAAACAAAAAAAACTCACCTTATTAAATACCTACTTTATGCAAGGCACATTAGGGAAGAGGGCTAAAAATATATATAAAACATAATTCTTGCTTTCAACAAACATGACATGAAAGATCAGATGATACACAAATAACTTCAAGGCAATATGTGACAAATGTCTGAAATGACAACAGAGATTTCACAGGAGGGCAAGAGTTCCTTCCAGTTGACTTCCATTATGTCTGTAAGACTTAACAGAGAAGTGTAGCCTTTGAGCTGGCCTTGAGGAATAGAGTAAATCGCTCTAGGTATAAATGGAGAGGATGAAGGAGCATTCTGAGTAGAAGCTTGATCAAAGGAAAGAAAGCAAGAGAGTATGAGATAAAGTTAAAAGAACAGGAAATGAAGCTTGACTAATAGTGATCATGCTTTCTGGCACTGGCACCTTCACTCGGTCCGTCTTTCCAGTCACATGTGACTGGTCCTGAGGGAAGAGCAAGAGTTTCACCCCCAGAGGGGAGGACAGCCCCTGCCTTTTCGCACACTGGGACCCCTTGCAATTGACTTGTAACTGGATAAGTGGATTTGCGGATGATATAGCTTATCTAGTTTAAATGAAACTAACCTTCACAAAATGGATGTGGATTTCTGGACTTAAAAGAATTTCTACAGGGGCGGCTGGCTGGCTCCGTCGGTAGAGCATGTGACTCTTGATCTCCGGGTCATGAGTTCGAGCGCTGCATTGGGGGTAGAGTTTACTTTAAAAAAAAAAAAAGAGAAAGAGAGAATTTCGGCAGAAACGTCATGTCGAAGGTAATACTAATCCTGCGAGCCCAAGAAGACAATGAGAACGTGGCAGAGCTGTTAGTAATGCTGTGAGCGCACGTGAGCGCTTGCTTCCTCAGCTACACACTTAACTTGTTCCTTTCAGTGAAGGCGAATTTACAACAGAAATGGGGAGTGTAACTGCTTTTCAGAAGAAACTCATGCCACGGAGAGGTCTTTTGAAAAATGACCCCATTGTCTGTGATTTTGTTGTTACAAAAGATGTAAATGTGTAACCCACCAGTATTAACAGAGCTTCACACCTCACCTTGGAAACGTTTTCTAATCTCTTTGCATTTCAGTAGATTTGAAGCTGTTTCTTAAAGATGTAAAATGAAAACACCTTTGGATTACTTTGGATGAACAACTGGTTGACATCAAGACAGACATAAATTTTCTCAGCAGGTTTCATCAAAAAACTGCATGCTTGGTTGGGGGAGGTTGAATCTATTCGTATCATGCTTCAATATGCCAGGCCAATGATATGTTCTTACCATTTGAATCTACATATCTTTTTTTTTTAAGATTTTATTTATATGAGAGAGAGAGTGAGAGAGAGCACGAGCAGGGGGAAGGGCAGAGGGAGAGGGAGAAGCAGGCTCTCTGCTGAGTAGGGAGCCCAATGCAGGGCTTGATCCCAGGACCATGGGAATCATGATCTGAGCCGAAGACAGAGGCTTAACCGACTGAGCCACCCAGGCGCTCCTGAATCTACATATCTTTTAAGGGCTCTTTAAAAAACTAAATTTTGGCTGTCATTTAAAACCAAGTGTCGAGATAAATTGTTACAGAATTTCAAATTACTGATCACAATCTGTTAAACTAAGAGTTTTCAAAAAAGCTTTTATGAACATTAATAAATTAAACATTAAATATTGGTTTTTTGTTTCATTCTATCCTTTTAAAATTTGTTTGTGTTTTTTTAAGATTATTTTTTGAGAGAAAGTGAGAGAGAGAGAGTGTGCGCATGAGCAGGGGGGAGGAGCAGAGGAAGAGGGAGAAGCAGGCTCCCTGATGTGGGACTCAACCCCAGGACCCTGGGATCGTGACCTGAGCCAAAGGCAGATGCTTAACTGACTGAGCCACCCAGGCATCCCTCTGTGTTTTACAGATCTATAAACATTTTAGATAGCACTATAAATAAATCAATATGCATATATGTATATATATGTTTATATATATACATATATGCTTAATTTTTTAACTGATAGGAATATACTATAAAATTTTTTTGAGACCATTGGCTTAGATCAGGGTTCGGTACACTTTTTTTGTGAAGGGCTAGATGGTCTATATTTTCAAATTTGTGGCAAATATGCCCCCTGTCATAATTACTTAACTCTGGTATTGAAGTCTGAAAGTAGCCACAGACAATATGGGCATGGCTACATTCCAGTAAAACTATTTACAAAAACAGGATGTGGGCTGATTTTGTCCTTGGGCCATAGTTTGCCAGTCCCTGGCTTAGATGATGGAAGATATTTGCTGAGCTACAGAGTGCCCTAAGAAAGCCCCTGCAGTGTCGTGTCATAGGTGAGAAAGACAACGGTGATGGGAACTACATAGACTTGCATCTGGTCCTGATTTTGTAATGACTTGTATGAATCACTTCACCTCTTAGACCCTAGGTTACCATGTATAAAATGTGGAGCTTGGGTTGAAAATAACCTCCCAAATCCCTTCTAGTTGAATCATTCCATGGTCCTAATATCTCATCGCCTTGCCACATTTGTGGATTTTTACTAGGACCTGATTTCCAAGCAGAAGCCATGAAAGTCTGATTTAACTCTGTGGGCAAAGTGAGTACAAAACAGTGGAGAAGGTGGCAAAAATAAGAGAGGACAGAAATATTGTTCTAAAAACTGGAAAGTCCCAGCTTATGGCTCTTGAAGGATCCTTTACAGTGTTGCTGTTGTCAACGATGGTCGGAGACTGCTCCTCTTGTAGCTAAGGTGTGCGGAGCCCTTGATAGTGGGGAGCTGGCCCCTTATCCCCGGAGTGAATGAAATACCCGGAGTGGAGACTGAAACTAGAAAATCCTCCCTGTGTGCTGCCCGGGGGCCTCTGCCATGGAAGGAGCCTATCTCCTTAAGCTTTGTAAAATGTTTGGTTTACTCCTGCAATTCTGAGGAGCTGTCTTTCTGCGTCTGCCAAGCACAACTGGACCTTCACTAATGCCCTTCACGCACTCCAAGCCCCGGCCAGACTGAACTGTTTGCTTTTCCACGTCCATATTTCCTGACTCTGCAACCTTACCGTTTGAGCGCTGTGTATGTGGATAGGGCCTCTTCCGTTTCCCCCACCGCCCCCCAGTCCTAAAAAATCCAGCTCAAATACCACTTCCTCCGTGAAGCCTTCTCTGATCCCTCAGCCGGCAATGCCTTCTTCTTCCTTTAAACTCTAGATGACTGTATCAGTAAGTCTCCTGGGATATTTACCACATTTTATCTGCTCTTGCATTCTTACACGTCTTTGCTTCCCTACCAGATTAGAAGCTCCTTTCAGGAGTTTAATTCATCCTGGTTTCCACTCTCAGTGGCTTGAACAGAGGAGATGTTCAATAAATATCTGTTGAATGGATGTCCTGATTCTGGCCACCTGAGGGTCCGTTTGCAGTTATGAGGGGCTTTTTCCCACTACCACAAGTTAAGACCCTACCTTCATATCTGGCCCAGCACCCACCACGTCGTCCTCAGAATCTAGACCCCTCAGGCATCCCCTTTTGCTGCCCACAGCTCCCCACCCTGATGTCGCACCCAAATTTAACTGTCCTCCCCTCAAAGTTTAGGTCCCACATGGATCACCGGTTTGATTGGGGAGAGGAATGTACACAAGATTAGAAACCTATAAGCCAATGCCAATGCTATAACTTTATAATTTGTAGTAGTTATCTCCCAACTGAAAGCAGTGCCTTGTGTACCAGGTAACAGTTTTAAGGAACTAGTGATTGCTTTAGTATCTAGTCAGGAGAGAGAGCATAAACCTTGTTGGTTAATAATCTATTGTTGGGATAGAAATCTGCTGCTGTGTGACAGATACCCTCAGTAATTTAAGTACTGTACCAGAATGTCTCTAATGCTCGTGTTTCCCTCTCTCTCAGAGCCCTGGCTGTCTGATTCTTAAGCTGTTGGTGATTCTAATTCAATTAACACATACACACATGGAGGTGCTTCATTATTTAATATTGCTCTGTTAAAGTGTTCTCATTTTTATAGGGGTCTTCTATTAACTCAGAGGGAGTCTTTAAGCATGGAAGGTTTTTGTGTGGTTTGGTTTGGTCAGGCTGGCTCTTAACCAAGTCAAAACAAATAGGTGTTTGCTTTTTTTCCCTCTGCAGTGAGCAGGCCCAGTGTTGGGTAAGGTTTCTATTGACTTAGGAAGATGATCCACCAAGTGCAGAGCAAACTCCTTGACTTCTTTTCCCAACAGTAGGGAGGTTGGACCCATTAGCAATGGTTGGCTCCCAAGTCCTCTGCAAGAATAAATGTTCTTTCCAAAGGGCCAAACATCCAGGATTTGGCCCATCATTTTCCATTTCCTGTCTCCACTCAAGATTTGTCTTTCTATTTGCTACCACTTGTAAACAAAACTTTGCAGTTCTAGCGCTTGGAGGGGAGCTATGCGCCAGCTGGATGCTAGGTAAGTTTGTGCAATACCTCTGGGGTCAGGAAGGTAGTAACCACCCCAAAATATGCTTTCTTGTCAGAGTGACACTCACGTATTTCAGCGGAGGTGCTGGAAACAATGCTTCCGTGTCAGATCTGTCAGTATAGTGGAGCTTTCTGTTTCTGAGGAAGAGAGGAAGGATGGAAGGGGGGTGGAGGGAAGATGGGAGGCTATCCACCCAACGGAAAAAAGTGGAGCCAACAGAGAGTACCAGGAAAGAGGAAATGAAGAGTAAATCTTTTTCCACTTAAGAAAAATGAGAGTGGAAGCAGGAAAACTCCAGAGGGTGCTTTTGGGGGAGGAGAGGATCATAAAAGGCCTGTTATGAAAATCCATTACTCATAAACTTTCCCGCAGTAAGCCCTGCCTGTCTGGAGAGGATGCAAAGAGTCCTCTCAGCCGACACAGGACACGTGACATCAGTTAGCAGGACCCGCTTGCCACGGACCGTTTCCGTCCGCATGTCTGCAATACCACTTTCCCCTTTCAGGGATTCCCTTTAATTAGTCACAGGTTCGTAATCTCCATTTAAGGGCATCTTGTTTTCGTTCTTGCAGTCGCCTTATTCCTTTTGTCAAATGTTTACCAATGAGACAGCAGTACCATCATTGGAAGCTAACACCACGTGAAATAATGAGCCTTTGTACCACACCGCACAAATATTTTGAATTTGGGGCTAAGACCTGAATTTCTAGATCACACTAAGCGTAAGATTTCATCTAACATGAGTTTGTATTTTCACATTCAAAGATGGAAAGGGAAATTTCTGTTCCTAGGAGTCTTTGGCTATGAAAAGAATCTGCTTGTATATGTATCTGCCATCAGACACCGTCGCTCCAAATTGGCCAGTGGGAACATGGGGGTCCTCCCTGCACCCTGCTCTGGGGCAACTGTTGAGCCAGTTGTATATCTGGGTGCAGACCTAATGCAAAAGAAAGAACTCGGGGTGCCTGGGTGGCTCAGTCATTGAGCATCTGCCTTCGGCTCGGGTCATGATCCCGGGCTCCTGGGATCCAGTCCCACATCGGGCTCCCTGCTCCGCGGGAAGCCTGCTTCTCCTTCTCCCTCTCCCCCTCCCCCTGCTTGTGTTCCCTCTCTCGCTGTGTCGTTCTCTGTCAAATAACTAACTTACTTACTTAATTAATTAAAGAACTGGTAAAATATAGTGTTGCCAGTCACAGTCACCTGGGTGTGAATTGCTTTAGCATGTTTTACTTGAAAAAAATTAAGCCCAAGGTTTATTGTCCACATCTACTGTGCGCATTAAAGCAAGATTGTCCTTTTAATACATACAGCAGTCAGGGAACAGCCCCAAGTCAGATTTTACTTTTGATTGACAACATTTTAAAAAGCCTAAGTTCATAATGACTGTATTTATTTAAGATTCTTATTATTTAATATTTCTTGGTAGACAAAGAATCCTAGGTTGGGGATGAAGAAAAGGTAGTATTTATGAAAA
This sequence comes from Zalophus californianus, assembly GCF_009762305.2. Classification (NCBI taxonomy): domain Eukaryota; kingdom Metazoa; phylum Chordata; class Mammalia; order Carnivora; family Otariidae; genus Zalophus; species Zalophus californianus. Next base: position 88,243,217 of record NC_045606.1, read on the forward strand.
CACAGTAATTGGGTTTATCTCTATTAGCCATGTTTTATACCAGTTGAATAATAAGAGTTGAAAGAGAGAAAAGTTTATTTTAATTCTTTTATTGACGCCTTAAACATTTCTTACTCATTTTCATTCATTTTGACCAAAGTTTAACATGAATAACCAAGTGAGGAGCAAAGTGGATCTTCTCCATCATCAACCTACTCTTTCCATACCTACGCTTTCTAAACCTTTATAAATGAAACAGTGACCTGTTTGGATCTGACCATGTTTATTGTTTTAACAGGGCGGGATAGCGGGAGGGATGCAAAGGCAGTCCGGTCTGTGACAAAATAAAGAGATTTTAGTTTAATCTCAGGAAACTGTCACGGAATTATTCCTCCAAAATCTGTACTAAATAGGTTTGACAGATGCTTTGTTCCTTTCAAAAATAACTGTGATAAAAAGTAGCAATTCAGTGGAGATGCCTAGGTGGCTTGGTCTGTTAAGCATCAACTGTTAATTTCGGCTCAGGTCATGATCTTGGGGTCCTGAGATCAAGCCCCGAGTTGGGCTCCCCACTCAGCTTGGCATTCCCTCCCTCTGCCCCTACCCCCCCCCACTCTCTATCTCTCTCTCAAATAAATAAATAAGATCGTCTAAAAAGAATAGTAATTCAGTAAGAAAGTAATCCAGATTCTGTTCATTTAGTTCTACCGAATATCACTAACCATCTATGGACTTTCAAAAGAAAATGGTATCTGGGGCACCTGGGTAGCCTCAGTTGTTAAGTGGCTGCCTTTGGCTTAGGCCATGATCTTAGGATCCTGGGATCAAGCCCCGCATCGGGCTCCCTGCTCAGTGGGAAGCCTGCTTCTCCCTTTCCCACTCCCCCTGCTTGTGTTACCTCTCTCGCTGAGTCTCTCTGTGTCAAATAAATAAAATCTTAAAAAAAAAAAGAAAAGAAAATGGTACTAATTGAATAGTTAGATATTAATCCCAGTCTCAAGAAATGTTTGGAAAACCCTGTGCATCCATCCTTCTAAACTACAGCTGTTCATATAAGCATAGATGAATCTCGGAAATATAGTTTTATGAAAGAAACTAACCATAGAATGCATACAGTATGATTACATAAAGTTTTAAGAAGGCAAAACTAAAAAATAAATTGTTGAGGCATTGTATACCTTGGAAATAAAACTACAAAGAAAAGTAGAATAATTAAAATAACCCAAAATTTGGGTTAGAGGTTATTCGGAGGCATTTAAACACAGATCTGGACTGACCTGAAGAGGGCGCAAACGAGTCCTCCAAGGTGCTGGTGCTTTTAGCTGGCTGTTTCATTATCTTTTAAAGCGGTCATGTATTATACATAGTATGCGTTCATTTACAGGTACAATATGTTATGCTAAACATCTTTTTAATTTAAAATATTGATCCCAGTTAGAATCCATATTTTAAAACATTTCCTGTGGCTACCTGCATCGATTCAGAAATGAGTCTCTGAACTTGGGCGTCAGCCGACCCCTAGGGCAGGACCATTCTGAGAACGGGTGTGCCCGTCAGCCTTAGTTACGGTACAAGCCGGAGTCCCCGAGTCAGAACTCCAGCGCCTCCAGGGCTCTTCTGACCACGCACGCGCAGTCAGACCTGATCTAGCCATTCGACAGGACATTGCGGTCCTCATGATGCTAGGAGCCAAGCTAGCCGCAGTAGCGTAGAGAGAGGCAGAGTGGAGAGGTGTGTGTCTTCTACTGTCTGATGCTGTTTTCTACTCTGCTGTGCCGCACATGTTTCCCCACCGTAGTCTGCGGTTACAAAACTCATGTGATTATGGAATGTCACTATTGTATAAGGCATGTGGAAGGCGGAGGGTGATAACTGGCAGCGATGACATGTATAAGAGCTCTGAAGGATGCCAGCACACAGTGTCTTACTGTTGGGATCCAAAACTTATAAACTGTAATAATTCTCAGAAGCGGGGGGGTGGGGGGGGGTGGCGATGGGGTGAGGGAAAGGGGAATAGATGAAAGAGAACATACCTCTCTTCCTGGGTAAATTTCAATTTTACAATGACAGTTTATTTTTACCTTCTTTCCCTACCAAAAAAAAAATATATATAATATAACTATATAGATGTATAAAATAAATAACATACAAATATATATAATAAAAACAATATTTTTAAATATATATATTCTAAATCAAAGGAAATTTTCTTTCATTCTATCCTACTTAATTACTAACAGACCACCAATTGACTATTAACTATTAACCCGTTTCTAAACATATTCTGCCTTGAAATTTTTTTTTTATTTTCTTGGTTTTCTTTTTTCTCCATTGTAATTTTTAATTCCTTTCGTTAAGGAATTCAAGGGGAAAACATTCAGAATTGGACTTTTTGTGCATTAAACAAAACCACAACATTTTGCAGACACCACATATAAACAAAATCATATTTAAGAGCCTGGAATGTTGCTATAAACTTCTTTTAGCTTTCAAACATACAGTAAATCTCCCAGGGCAAATATGACTCATTTCAGTAGCTTGGATTTTCCCTCCTGATCACAGTATTGCCTGAGAGTTTGCTAAGAGCTTTGAGCAATTCACAGAGCTGATAGGATATGTTTAGCGATTCTGCTTGCATTTCATATTATGAAAGAAAATCACCAGGGTTTTTGGTACGTGGAAAAGAATAATGAAAGTATGTATGAGTTATTTTGCCCCATAATAGTTGATGAGTACATCTTTAACCCACATGAGATTTTAACTCTTAAGTTGGATCCCATATTAAGACCCAGGTTAAGACAATGATATAGAACCAAGAGTAAGGGAAATCAGAGAAAAGTAATTGACTAAGAAGTTGTTGTTCTTTAAAAAAAAAAAAAAATGAAGAAGTCATTATTGAGGCCTTCTCCTGAATCTAGCCTCTGTGAGGAGGGGAGAGCTGCAGAAACCTGGGGCAGGACCATGTTTGTGGTTGAGTGTCTCAGTTACAACCTGCAATCTCCCCCCCCCAACCAGCACCACCTTCTCTTGGACAACTCCTGATATGAAAGTGGAAATAGTGTGGGATGCAGGGAGTGGAGAGCCAATCTGAGAGTTTAGCCAACTATCTACCCGCCTACAAGTTATTGTGAATTTGTAACTGGTGAACTACTGGTAAGATTGTTTCTTTTGGGTGGAGAATCTGTTAGAATTTTAGGGGCAGTATTCTCTTTAAAACATAGGAATGTGGCACAGGCAGTTAAGGAAAGCAGAGAGACTTGGAAACCGATCTGCATGGGGACCTCTTTAAATCTTTAATAAACAGTGCTGTCTTCAGTAGCACCTACACTAAGTAAGATTGCAGCTATACAGAGAAGATAAGGATGGCCCCTGCTCAAGGATGACATGCAAATTCGTGAAGCATTCCATATTTTTTTTTTTAAAAAGTCTTTAATAGGGGCGCCTGGCTGGCTCAGTCGTTAAGCGTCTGCCTTCGGCTCAGGTCATGGTCCCAGGGTCCTGGGATCGAGCCCTGCATCGGGCTCCCTGCTCCGCGGGGGGCCTGCTTCTCCCTCTCCCACCCCCCCGCTTGTATTTCCTCTCTTGCTGTCTCTCTCTCTGTCTGTCAGATAAATAAATAAAATCTTCAAAAAAATAAATTAATTAAAATAAAAATAGATAAAATAAAAAGTCTTTAATAAATAAGCCTCATTTTAGTGCCTCTGTGGCTTTCCTCACTTAACCTGTGGGTTTGCGTGTGTGTCTGTGTGTGGGCGTGCTTACCAAGCGCGAGGAATGTTGAAAAACAAAAGACTTTGAAGGTGACAATTCAAAGTCTGTTCAGTGGTGCTCTTGTCATCTGTTGCTTTACACCGTGGTTCTCTAATGGTGAAGATACTGGAAGAGATTCCCAGATTCATATCTACACCAAGTACTTTCTGGAGCCTGATAAATAACTGTTTCAGTTATTAAAGACTATTCTTCAAATATATATAAATGCAGTGGTTTATAAGACAGATTCCCTTTTATGTATTGTTGAATTTATAGACACTTTATGAAACACTTTATTAGTAAATAACAAAAATATAAGTAGTTGTCATGATATCCTAATGTTTCTTGATATTTTATTTTTTTAACTTTTTAAAAGATCTATTTAATAGAGAGAGAAAGCACAGGTGGCATGGGCAGAGGGAGACAGAATCTCAAGCAGACTCCACACTGAGCACAGAGCCTGACATGGGGCTCGACCTCACGACCCTGAGATCATGACCTGAGCCTAAACCAAGAGTCAGACGCTTAACCGACTGAGCCACCCAGGCGCCCCTCTTGATGTTTTAAAAGGATCCACCTTCTTAAAATAGTAGAAACCACTGCTATACAAGATATAGAAGACTAAATAATTTCTCTGGTCCTGTCAGTTAGCAGTGGGCTGTCTTAATGTATGTTGATCTGACTTGGTTATTTGAAGTGACAGAGCATGGGGAATTCTCACTTCAAACCACCTGGAATGACTACTGTGAAGGGTGATGTGACAGAATCTTTCAAATTTAAATGCACATATACTATTCCACTTCCCAGTATCTGTCCTATAAAAGGGGTGCACAAGAAGGCATTGCAGCACTGTATGCAACAGAGAAAAACTAGGAAAAGCCCAAATGTCTGTCGATAGGAAAATGGTTAAATAAAGCGAGGGATCCTGTGCAGTAGATGATAAATTATGTCTTGGTGAACTTATTTAGAAAATCATCAAATAATTATTAAATTGTTTTAAGTTGCAAAATAATTGTATCATATATACCATGTATGTAAAAAAAAAAAGATAGAATAGCAAGATTGCAAATCCAAACTTGACTAATTATTTGGTTGTCCAGGTAATTTTTCAGAGTAGTACTGTGATTATCAACATAAAATAAGTAAATTTACACTCATTATAGACTCAACCATACTTCTTTTTTATTTTCTCTAGGTCTTTAATGCTCCTAAACATGCAATAAAATCAACTTCCTCCCCCTCCATAAAAAATGGTTATTGCTTTTCCTTATTCTATTTTTAAACCTGATTCCCTGGTAAGAGATCTTGTTTGGTTAATAAAATACATTGCCAGCATTTTTGCTTGAAAACTTTAGGGATCTACTGTAGTCTCAAATCAGAAAGCAGCAAAATGGGAAAAAACAAAATGAAAGGTAATAGGGCAATATTCTTCAGGCTATGGGGAACACGGTAAAAACAAAACGAAAACAGCCTATACTATAGGTGAAATTATTATAAGAATTTTGCCAGTGTTGTGCAAGTCTTGAGAAATATTTGATGGGGAAAATGGGGTGTTGGGAATACTGGGGCAAGATGACTAGTGCCTTGCTTCAGTGTCTTACTACGGGAGCTTTGCCACTCTGCCTTTCTCTCATCTAGCATATTTTCAGACCCCGGCCCGTCCAAATGTAGACACTGATTCCTCAGTGACTTCCTTATTTGCCATGTCTGCAGTACTTTATTTATTTGAACTCTCTGTCTAAACGGCACAGCACGTAACATGATTATCTTGTTACTTGAATATACTGAGGGTGTAGACTCTAGTGGTAAAAACTTAAAACGTCTTCAGTGTAAAAGCCACAGCATTCCAAGAAAGTTTTCCCATTGCATAGTTCTGTTTTCTCTTATAACACCAGAGCCTTTAAGCTGCTCGTTCTGGGAATGAAAGAAAAACCAGTCCTCTCTCCTTTTTTGTACCACTGACACAATCAAATAACATCATGTAATTTTTATGGACTTTTGAGATTTTTTAAACTTATTCACACACACGCATGCACGCGTGCGCTTCCTTCCAAATATTTGATGAGCCATTTTGCTACCAGCAGCACTGGGCTTCCCGCAGTAAGATTGATCATATCTTTCGCCAGGTGTTCTCCAAGAGATGAGCGAAGGCAGTTAGCAGAAACAAAGCATAATACTCCGTAGTAAACCTGCTTACACCCAGCATGGGTGGGAAAATCGTGGATTCTGGCCAATCAAAAATGTTATTTAATGGAGGTGCCCTACCTATCATTTGTGAGTTACCAGTTTCTTAGAAGAATAGATTGCAGTAAAGTGGTTAAATCTCTAATAAACATAGTTTAATCATTCTCAGATGATTCCGAGGGACTTGGAGTCCTGCTCTGCCCCGAGTGTCCTGGGAGCAGTAGCAGAATCCCCCTGGGCTGCTTACTGCTGGCATTTGCTGAAGGTTCACGGAAGGAACAAAGGGACTGGTACACTTTTATTACAATCTGGTGGGCGGTTAGGTATGATTTCTACTAGTCAGCCGCATTTCAAATGTTTAAATCTGGTGTGCAGAGAATTAGAAATGTTAACATTTTGTTTTTACCTGAGTTTAAAGCAGAGGTTGTGCTAACATTTGATATATTAAGGATGCTGTGCACTCACCTTTTCTTTGGACAAATTCTGCTTGTGGTGAAATTAGCACTCATTTACATTGCCGGTGCTGTATACCTTTCTGAAGGGCCATTTGCCAATGTGTGTCAGAAGCCTTTTAGGTGAGGATACTCTTAAACCCAGAAATGCTGACTTCTGAGAATTTTTCCTAGATAAATAGTTGAACACGTGATAAAAGTATATCTATAACGATGCCCTTTGCAGCTTCATTTATAAGAACATAAAGTTGAAAAAATCTTAATTGTCCATCTACAGAAAATAGGTTACATTATAGTACATCCATATAATTACTATGTAGATCTATACAGAGAATACTGTGTTGCTGTTGAAAATTAGATTTTGCTAATGTGTTAAAAATAGTCATAAATAAAGAAAGTGTTTAGGAAATGATATGTATAACACAGTCCCACTTGGTTAAAAACAAAAGTATCTGTGCATGCATAACAAGATGTCTGGTAAAATATATCAGATGTTAGTCATGTCCATATCTGAGTGGTATGATTAGGGAGCTGATTTTCACTTTCTCTTTTACACATCTGGTAATGTCTGGTTTAAGCAAATAAGAAATGTATGTTACTTTTAGAATCAGAAAAAAATTAAATGATTGAGTTGTTTTTCATTTTGAAAGAAAAGTAATAAGCTTGTGGGAGTCGCGTGAAGGGTAAGCTGCTGTGGATGAGGCCGAAAAGCTGAGCAACTCGCGGGGCTCATGGAGGGAGTCTCAGAGTCGAAGAATTTCCACACATACCAAGTCATTTAGCAGGGACAGAATTTCACTTCTAAAGTCAAGTGGTATGTGAATGAGCCAGGAACTGGGCATGTTGTGATTCAAAATACCAGGAAAGTATTTTGGCTCCTTGTTTGTTTTGAACTTGGGAAACAACTTTAATATGTTTCTTTATTAGTAGTAATAAAAGGTCCTTAAAAATCTAGCTCTAATAACTGTGTACCCTAGGCAAGGAGCTATACCAATGAAGAATACCAAACAAGAAGAGTTGGAAGAGACAGAGGAGAGGAGTGGTCTGGTTGTCAGGCCACCCATCCGAGGAGAAATCCAAGATGAAGGAAGGTTGAGTGTGACCTGGCCTAGATAGATGGCAGATCTAGTTGGGTAGGTGGGAGGTTGAAGGCAGTGACTTCTCAGATCGTTCAAGTATAGTGGGCAATTGAGGGTTTCACGTGAGATTCCATTTAGGGGAACGCGGGGGAGTTGTTTTTAGCATAGGATGTCCCAGATGGAGCTTTTAGGTCTCTTGCTTGTTTTGGAAAAGAAAGACCCCCAAGTAGTAGCCAAGACCTTACGGCTGATCCAGAGATGTAGAAGAACGAATTAAGCCTTTCTGTTTGATTAGCTTGGGAAGCAGTCATTAAGGACTCATTCTCCCTGCTGTGGTTAAAGCTGTCTGCTGAGAAATAAGCCAAAGGAATATTAGGCCAAGAATCTGAAGACTAAAGCCAAACCACTGGGAAGGGCTTTTGACTGCAAACTACAATGTGATTGAATTAGAAAGGAACATTTGATTCATGTCATGCTGTCACCTCAAATTCAACAAGTCTAAAATTGAACTCATCTTTCCTCACAAAGCAGCTCCTCAACTGAACTTTGCTAATAACAACAAAATATTGCACTGTAAAACGCCTTACCATAACATATCCGGTATTTCATTTGATTGTCACACACTTACAGGCAAGGGACTTTAACTCAGGTTGAAGGGCTAGGCTGCCAGCTAGTAAGAGAGCAGTTCTAGGAACCAGCTTTACTGAGTTCTAACCTAGTCCTCCTCTAATGACAGCACACCATCCTTCTCTCCATGTCTGTGGAAATAAACCAGTGAGTTTCACAGAATTACTATGACATTTTATTTATGTTGGCAGTTGAGTATTGCACACTAGCAGATTTTAGTAAGTATGAAGTCAGATTTTCTAAAGCAATAAAGAGCAAACCAACCAACCTTTGGAATTGTTAATCTTGTTTTTTATAGGTGAAAAACATTCATAGCGTTCGTATTCTTGAAGTCAAAGATAGAAGCAGATGAAATAAAGTGCCGGATCTAAGCCTGAAGATGTCTCATATGTAATCTAACATAAGCAAACCATCATCGGTTATAGTTGGTTCCTATTGTTGGTACAAAGTATATGGTTCTGCTGTTTTATTTTCTTTCCTTTGTAAATTATTTCAGGTTTGTCATTATGTAAGAATTATAAGCATGAAATGTTTATGTCTGGATTTCTATTTGTAGATGTGTAAATAACACCTTAAGAAAAGCACTTTAACCCCCCAATGTAAAAAGCAGCCCGCTGCGCAATGCAGCTCCATCCCAGCCCAAGGCCCCATCAGGCCAGCTTGGCCCCGGGCCGGCCAGCCATGCCATGCCTCCTTGGCACTCTGTATCTCAGTATGCGTTTCTCCTTCACAAGGAACCAGGGTAACCATGCAGGTCGTTTTCTCTTGAGTTTGGACATCTGTGGTCTCCCAGCTCCAATTCTTTATTTGGGAATAAGTATTAATTGAAATGTACGTAATGTAGTGACAGTGACTGTATAATTTTCCTAAAGAGGTATTTGCTTCAGACAAACTACAAAAGCTGAATAACACATACGTGTGCAGAGCCCTCTGTGCCTCCTCTCCCTACCTCAGCTGTTGGGTTTCTCTCTCTGTTTACACCCGGGGGCTACCATGATGGGCCCAACATGTGGGTGGTAGAATCCTAATGCATGTTTTTTAGAGCAAAGGAGGGGGCTTTACAGGGAGCCACACTGACTTGGAAGTCCTCCTATCAGTTGTCAATAACACCTTCCCTCTCCAGTGAAAAGGAACTGAAAGGAAAAAATAAAATCCAAGCCAAGAGCGTATCCTACTCTCCATTTTAATTAGCAGTTTGGGCCTATTAATGCCAAAATCCTGGCTTGATAACTTGATTCTTTTCTGTCCTTTGTGACAGTGTCTACACAAATAATCTATACGACATGCTGAATCTTTTAAATAAGGGTTTTGATTATTTTTTGATTCAGTGCTTTGGATTTCTTCTTCTAAATCTTAACATGCTAATAAGCAGCTTAGTGAAGAAATCTAAATACACTAACCCACAGCCTGCTTTTGTGCATTTTTTTTTTTTTAGGTTAAGCTATTATTTGATCATTGTAAATTGTCCTGTGTAGCTATTAGACCCATGCTTTTCAGATACTTAAAAGTTTGCAAACTATGCAGATCAAGTCTCTAGGCAATGGAACGATCCATTTAGAACTGTCTGGTTCATTCGGTGGTCGAGCTCAGGAAAGAACCTGGTGAAGATTGTTGGCAGTTGGTAGCTCAAGAGGTTGTCTTTGTGATGTCGCAGGATCGCCTACCAGAGGAACGATGACGATGAGGAAGAGGCCGCCCGAGAACGGCGCCGCCGCGCCCGGCAGGAGAGGCTGCGGCAGAAGCAGGAGGAAGAATCCCTGGGGCAGGTGACTGACCAGGTGGAGGTGAATGCCCAGAACAGGTACTGTCCTTTTCGGAATGGAGAATTTCTAAGTCACTTCCTAGCCTGTCTGATGAATGGAACGTGTTGGGCAAAGCATTCCCTTCTCAGCCCGGCTCAGCTCTTTCTCAGTCTAACTTGTTCAGCTATTTTTGTGGTCATTGTGGCACCTAAGCAGACGGGACAGTCAAACTGATTTAGACATTCAGACACCACTACTCCTTTCTCTTCCCCTCTCCCATCCCCTACACACACCCCAATTGAAGTGTTTTGTTTTGTTTTATAGTCTAGTAATCTTTTTATTTACTAACTGTGATGAGTTACATCTTTAAATAAGGAAAGCTATTTACATTCATTCTTTAGGGTATTGTCATCTGTTTTGAACTGAAGATTTATTAGCTTAATAGTCCTCTATGCCTCCCAGTAGCAGATAATACTTCAATTTTTAAAGTAGACATAAATCGCAAATGCCTTAGTTTTCCTGATCTACAGCCTCAGTCAGTACTCTGATCACTACGATATTCAGCAAGGTGCAGAATCCTGTTTAATGTAATGTAATTATTCAAACAAGCTTGAGAGTTTACTAGCACATTTTTTCCTATACAGGCCTTGGTAGTGATCAGGACAGTTGAAAGCTCTTAATAGGTTCAGCTTCTTCAAAATGGGCTTTTATAAATTCACACATATGAGGTCATACAGTTCATCATGCCACTTGGGAGTATATGTCATTTATATGCCCCAAGGTATAAAAAAGATGAGAATATTTGGGGGTGGGGATGGAGAAAAAAATTAATTTTTATCTACAATTATGGACTGAATAAATGTAATGAAACTACCACATAACATCTTGTGTATGGTTTTGGTTTTAGTCTATTTTATTTTGTGTATGTTGGGAGGACATTGTTGATAGTTCCTTTAAGTCAATCTAACAGGAAAATCTGAAGGAAAACAGTTCTGGCCTCTTTAACCTAAATATGAGTGGGTACACAGGTTTCTGAAAGTCTTGAAGATTCTGTCAGGCCGGATGAATTCAATAAGGAAATCTATTGGTTAGGTGGAGACGTAGAGACCTTGTTTCTTGGTAAGTAGCTTCTAATTAGGGAGGAAATATGGCAAAGAGGTTGTGGGTACGTTCTCTGGGGTTCATACTGGCTCTGAATTCCAACTTGCCCTTTCCCTGTGTTTCTTCAGTTAAATGGAAATGAAAATTGTACCTCTCTCTTAGGAATGTTGTTAAATTTAAATGAAATTATACTATATATGAAACCCATGGTGCCTTGCACATAATAAGCACCTAATTTTAACTATTATCAGGAAAATGTTATCAGAGCCTTACAGAAGAGGCCTGCATAGTCATTCACTGTCTTTTCTATTTTTGAGTTTAACAAGAAGGGAAAGAAAAAGTTTTAAAATGGCATTCTGAGGCCTTTCCTGAATCTCGTTATTAACAGTGGCTTAAAAGTTACTAGTAGTATTCTTGCTTTTAAAATCTTGCTTCTACTTGGGTTTTTCTTCTTTTTTCACATTTATTAGTAGTAATTATTTCGTTGTGTTGATTAATTCACAAATTCTTTTTCAGTAAAACATTCTTTTTTTTTTAAAGGTTTTATCTATTTATTTGAGAGAGAAAGAGAGCACAAAGTGAGGGGGAGCCGAGGGAGAGAGAGAAGCAGACTCCCCGCTGAGCAGGGAGTCTGACTCGGGGCTCCATCCCAGGACCCTGAGATCATGACCTGAGCCGAAGACAGACACTAAACCGACTGAGCCACCCAGGCACTCCTTCAATAAAGCATATTCAGATCTGAGAATATATAATTTATCTCTGACATATTAATTATCCACAAGAAGAATTAGTGTTCTTCATGGGGCTGAACGACCCTAAATGGTACTCAACTCCACTGACAGTTGTTGTTATGATTTATAAGTAGGCAGAGAAAGATCCAGTAGAATCTGGTTTTTATTGTTGTTGTTTTTAGAGAGAGAGAGAGAGAGCTTATGCACATGTGAGTGGTGGTGGGGGAAGGCTGCAGAGGGAGAGAGAGAGAATCATAAGCAGGCTCCATGCTCAGCACGGAACCCAAAGTGGGGCTCTATGTTACAACGCTGAGATCATGACCTGAGCCAAAATCAAGAGTCGGACACTTAACCGAGCGAGCCACCCAGATGCCCATATCTGTTGGTTTCTTAATTCAAGAGTACTTTCATCTGGCTAACACTTTGGAATTTATGGTACCTTTTAAAAATTATTTGAATTCAGGGGCGCCTGGGTGGCTCAGTCAGTAAAGCACCTGCCTTTGGCTCAAGTCATGATCCCAGGGTCCTGGGATCGAGCCCCGCATCGGGCTCCCTGCTCAGCGGGAAGCCTGCTTCTCCCCTCTCCCTCCCCACCCCCCTGCTTGTGTTCCCTCTCTCACTGTGTCTCTATCTGTCAAATAAATAAATGAAATATTTAAAAAAAAATAATTTGAATTCCGTTGATCCAAATTCCTTACGTGTAGATGTTTCCCCTTAAATTCTAAGCTATTTGTATTTTTAGGGAAATTTAATACTTATATGTCTAATTCATGGAGACAGTGTCCTACAGCAAGAGTTAAAGCCAAGAAAGTTTAAAATCTAGCCTTTACTCTGCCATTTCTTATTGTTAAATGTGAAATATGTTTTTCCAAAATTAAGTGAACTCGAACTTCAAAAGGGCCCAGTTCAGTATGAACCATGAAATTTGATGGAGTTTCTAAACATTATAAGACACATTCTTCCAACTCTGGTCACAGTTTCTGGTATCGCATGACTGGTTGTTTCCTGCCAGTGGAGACCAATAGCCCTGGCTTTGAGCTGTAATAGTGAATGAGGTGATAGATATGGTACAGTTTGATTTTTAGAGATTTTCTTTTCTTTTATAATAAGTATCAAATTTAACTATTCTTTGTCTACTATAAAGAAGGGCAAAAGACCCTTTATTCATGGAAATCTTGACAAAGAATGCAGATGATGTATGTATTAGGGTAATGTCAGCTGCTATAACAACAAGCGCCAAGTTTTAGTAACTTAATGCAATTAACACAAACGAGTCCAATGTGGGCATTTTTGAATAGTAGATAGAACTGGTCACCTACTTTCTTTCCTCTTGTGACTCTTGTCAACTCCTGGGGCTTTAAAGCTTTCTGATCTAGTCAACAGAGATAGAGATGGTAGAGAATGCACTTCTGTTTCGTAATTGTCTTGATCTAGACACATCACTTCTGCTCACACTCAACTGGAAATTACTGTACACATGGCTCCACCTAGATGCAAGGAAGAGGGGAGGGTCGGAAACAGAATCCTTGACAGGCTGTGACTTCCCTGGGACTGTGGAAGGAGGAGCATGAATTATGATGGATGGGTTAGATGTCTGTACCATGGGGGTCACTGGCATAAGTACGGCATCCCCACACTATGATGTACACTTTCTTCCTTTCCAAGTGCCTTGTGTCCCACAGATCTAGCTCAAGAATTCTAGGTGACTTGGCGACAGGTGAAAATACTATATGATACTAGAGGAATTCACTCATTTCTCAGTTTGGTCCTTGTCTTAGTTTGAGTTGCCCAAGAAGCAGATTTTGAAACAGAATAGATTTAAGCACAAGTAGTTTATTTGGGAACCGATCCCAGGAAACACCGGTCGCAGTGTGGGAAAGTGAACCGAGGAAGGGAGAGCAACCAAATAAAGGTTTTATGGCCACCACTGGGATCCGGAGCTTACCTCCACCGGGAGACTCTGCGATCCAGTGCAGCGCAGGCACCTCAGAGTTACGGGACTCAAAAGGTGAGGGGAGCCGGGGTATTTATACACTAATGCTCCTGCATTTTGTTTGACGGCTGCCCCAAGGGGCATTGCTCCTGAAAGCACTTCGGCAGGTAGAGTAGCCGCTGGTGGCCAGAGAAGACCAAGGACAGAGGCCTGCGTGTGCGGTCTGCTGAACGCCAGGCAGGCCGGCGTGAGCAGGATACCAGGGGCGGGGGGTCCCCTGGGCACGCACGCCACCACGAGCCTCGGGCCCGGCGCGCGTCAGGCTTCGCGGATGCCGTTGTCCTATTAATCAGCAGGCTGTCTTTGGTGTCGTTTCTCTTGTCCAGTGTGGCCGACGAAGAGGTGAAGACGAGCACCTCGCCCGCGCAGGTGGAGGGCGACGATGAAGCTGCGCTCCTGGAGCGCCTGGCTCGGCGGGAGGAGAGACGCCAGAAACGCCTTCAGGAAGCCCTGGAGCGCCAGAAGGAGTTCGACCCCACGGTCACGGACGCGGGCTTGCCGCTCCCCAGCAGAAGGCTGCACAACAACGCGGCCGACAGCGAGGCCGCCGAGAAGGAAGGAAAGGGCGAGCGTGGCCAAGAAAGATACGAGATAGAGGAGACGGAAATCATCACCAAGTCCTATCAGAAGAACGACTGGAGGGACGCTGAGGAGAAAAAGCAGGAAGAAAAAGAAAAGGAGGAAGAGGAGGAAGAGAAGCCAAAGCAAGGGAGCCGGGAAGAAAATCAGGTAGAGGTGACGGTGGAAGGTGGAACAACAGGAACAGCGGCCCTGCCGTTGGAAACGGGGCAGCTCAGGGCAGAAGAGCCTAGAACAGAGGGGGAGCGGGAGCGGGGTTCAGACGAGGCCGCCCACAATGGCGGGATGGAGACGGAAGGGAGGGAGCAAGCAGAGGCAGACAGGGCCAGGCTGGCAGCGGAAGAAAGAGCAAGAGCTAAAGCTAAGCAAGAGCAGAGGGTAGCAGAGGAGCAAGCAAGACTGGAAGCAGAAGAAAGAGCGGCTGCACAAGAGAGAGAAAGGAGGGAGGCGGCCGAGAGGGAGCGGGTTGAGCAAGAGAGAAGAGCAGCGGAGGAGAGGCAGCGGGCAAAGGCGGAGGAAGAGGAGAAAGCTAAGGTAGAAGAGCAGAAGCTTCGGCAGCTAGAAGAGAACAGAAGCGAAATGCAAGAGAAAAAGCACAAAGGGGAAAAGGTAGACGAGAAAATGGAAGGGAAGTGGGTAAATGAAAAGAAAGTACAAGAAGATAAACTCCAGACAGCTGTGCAAAAGAAACAGGTACAGTAAACATTTTGCACCCAGTGTGTGATGCCTGTGACTTATGAGAAATGTAATGCACATCAGACTTGGGACCCAGGCACGATCCTGCAGCCCCACGTGCTTGCTCGTTTGGCAAGCTGTTCATTTTTTTCGGCCATAGCAATATGCAAGCATGAAGCAATCGATCGATGGCTAAATATTCAATCAACCAAATTTACTGGGACAGCCAGAGAGAAATTAATTGCTCTGTGCTTGCTTGTTATGAATACCAGAAAAATGAATTAACCCAAATATGATAAACGTAGCAGTGCTGTGTTGACTTGTAATTCTGCACCTGCATCTAAATTCATTCCTTTTAACAACTTATCTCTAGCCATGGGTCTACATGAGGCAAGAGGACCATAAGTCCTCCCTTTATCCATGTGTTTGGCATTTAATTAAAAATTTATAAAAGTTGGGATGGGATAATGACATGAAGAATCATGGTCAGAAATTTCATCTTAAGAAAGCAAAAGTAAGCCCCTTGAAATAAGCTGGTAATAAAGGAGGGAAAGAAGCCAGTTTGGACCTTTCATTAAGTATGTCAAAACCATGATTTGCCATCATGTAGACCTGAGCTTAATGCAGACTTGCAGAAAGCCATTCATCTGGGGTGGCATCAATTTATAACTGACTGGTAATTAAGAGCATACATTTTGCTGCTTTTACCATCGGGATGACACAAATAAATTCATGTAGCTGAGAAAGGTGGAAATGAGGGGAAGGAGGTGTTTGCAAGCTGTGAAAGATTTTTTTTTCTGTCTGCAAACCTGCATTAAAAGCACTCTACCTAACCAGGGCCTGCATCCCTACCCCTCCCCCCAACAAAAAGGAAAAAAAAAAAAGAGAAAGAAAGAGATGCTTGCATACTCACCTTTGCATAGAGAACTCTCTGTCACTGAGTCTGCATTGTGCTGAAGTTGTCTTTCACTCCTGCTTTTTACAAGGGGCTTATGACCACAGCTACATTTGAGACCCATCAGAAACAAAATGCACCAAGGCACACACAAGTTTTGTAAACATGCACAAAGGACCACCACGTCACGCTAGATTTCAGGGAGCACAATGGCAGGCACGTGAGAATCCCACATTGCTGTTTAGAATCACTGGCACCCAGGTTATGTGAGCACTGAATCAGCAAAATCCTAAGCCACATGCAAAGTGAGCTGAGCACCCTCTCACTCTTGTAAGCTAGAAAGGGCTTCTTTTAAACGAGTGACCTTGCCACTCTTGAAAATAAAAAGGAAGAAGAAAAGGGGGCCAAAGCACAAGCTAAAAGAGAAAAGTCCCAAGAAGACAAGCCTACCTTCAAAAAAGAGGTAAATATTATTGAAAAATAACCTAATCATAAAGCAACGGAGAGCAGTGTTCCATGACATTTCAGGTCTGCTCATCTCAAAGTTATAAATAATAAATAATATAATATTTTATTTATTAAATAATAATAAAATTATTACCTCTGATTCAGTGTTTTTCAAGCCACGACCTGACTTCATGATTCATTGAATGGTGAAATTAACTTAGAGTATCTCAAAAGTAGTTAAATGTGTCAATGGACATTTTAAGACATGAAATTGAATAGAAGACATCAGAGGGCATCGTAAACAGTATTACGTTGTGATAGAAATTGTCCTGGCTGTGGGTCACAGAAAGCTTGAAAAACACTGCTCGGATCCATTTTTCCCACTTTCTCCTCTTCTAAGTGCTATTTTTTTCCTCCTTGGACCATCCTACTTTCATTTCAATTGTGGAATATTTCCAACTGGCTTTGATTAATGATTTAGCTTTCCAAAGGAAAAACACTCCCCCACATCTCAGTAGAAAATTCGATGAACTGAAGACGGTATTTGGTTTTCAAAAGCAAAGTTTGGCAAAATGTTCTGCATTGCATTTCTGAGGCACACACAGGAGCTGGTGCCAGGGTGTTTGACTGTAGGTAAGTAAGCGAGTCAGTGGACCAGGGCCAGGTGTAGAGAGAATGTCATTAAGCCCCACATGACCAAAACGCCACATCAGAAAGCCTGACCGCGTTTTAACCATTGTACTTAAGTCAGCTCCAAGTAATCCTAAAAATTGTGACAATATCTCATAAGTTCAAAGTGCTTAAACATGGTAAAACTAAATTATCAAAGGTAGGAAGATTTGGATTACTTTGTGCATGGGACTGAATCAGAGCTGTTGAGGGCCAGCTCGAATGGACTCCTGCTGCACGTCTCTGCCCATTATGGCACATAGTAAGAAACAGAAAAATCCATATTTAGAAAATGAGGTAACCAGATTAAGCAGGGGGATGGTTATTTTCTTAAATGCTTTTTCATAAGCTTCACAGAAAAAAGTTAAGAACCCCTAGATCATGTTCTATTTATTTTGGTTAAGATGTACTGCCTTCCTGTTTCTAATAGAACTTGAGGGTGTTTGGGAGTAAATACTGAATGCAAACACCACCCATTTAAAGGAAGGTGGAAGCCTAAACGCTAAGAACTAGAAAGCTGAATTTGGTTCAAATGAGGCAGCTAAGGAAATGGTTGAATATTGTTGGGAATGCACAGAATAGAAGAACACCTACAGATTCATCTAAAAAAATGGAAGTTACTGGGAGCTAAATTCAAACACAAATGTCCCACTTGGGCTCTTTGATAAAGCTGGTGTTTGGTGGTGAGTAGCTTTCCAGAAGGAAGAGGGCATGAAGTCCTAACTCAGTCGGGGAGGGGAAGCTGAAAGAGCACTGTTTGGATTCTGTATTTAAAATGTAATTGACTTCCTTAAGATGTGATTTTTTTTTAAGTTTTTTATTTATTTGACAGAGAGGTAGCACAAGTAGGCAGAGCAGCAGGCAGAGGGAGAGGGAGCCCACTGAGCAGGGAGCCCCACGTGCAGCTCCATCCCAGGACCCTGGGATCATGACCTGAGCCGAAGGCAGCCGCTTAACTGACTGAGCCACCCAGGCACCTCGTGATTTCTTTTTAATGACACAAACATTCTGCCTTTATATTGTGCCCCTGAGCGAGGAAGGGCTTGTGAGTGGTCACCCAAATCATCCTTCTGCCTCTTTTCAGAGAAGGCCCCAGTCCCAACAATATCAGTGGTATAACCATCTCAGACCTGCCCCTTTCCCAGTTTGCTCTGCACCCCCTGGAGTCCCAAAACTTTTGGCCTCTTTTTTTTACACAAGGGCAGATTAGCCACTCAACCCAGGCTCAAAAAAAAAAAAAAGAAAAAAAAAAAATCTGGCATTCCTGCTTTAACATTGCATATGTAAATTACTAGTTGAATGACTAGATTTCCCCCCTCCAGCTAGTTGTGTGGTTACTTTATATAAACAACTTTGAATTATATTTTACATGATTTAGCCATTTCCAACACCCTCCTCCTTTTTTTCCCCCTTTTTGTTAAAAAACAACAACAAAAAAATTCCTTTCAAGGAGCTAAACAGGATCGGTCAACCACAAGTAAACACAAACATCACGTGAGACTTCTTAGAGAAAACATTTCCAGAGGTCCAATACCTCAGGAAAAAACTGTCTTTCTCCCCCTGCAGCCCTGCAGTTTTAACTGTTTGTAGCAATGGATCCCAGAACATCACCAACCTTGAAACTTAGGTTTCTTTTTCTCCTCTCCAATTATAAAATGCCTCTTTTTAGTTCTTCACCCCGGAGTTGTTGTTGTTTTTTTCCTGGCCTCTAACAGAAAACCTGCTTCCAGCAGAGTTGTTCATATAATATTGGAACTGATATTCCTATCATGTACCAAAGTTTCCCAAACATGGGCGTGCATATAAATCACCTGGAATCTTACGAAATGCAACATCTGACTCAGTGGGTCTGGGGTGGAGCTTACCAGTGAGGTCCTTGTTATTTGCAGACCGAACTTTCAGTAGCAAAGATATCCATGTGGCAGACATTGGACCCAGAGAAGGAATTGAGCCTCCTGAGTCTAACAGAAATGTGTCAGACCTAATGTGAAATGTTGTAACTTGCATCAGTTCTTGTCACTCTCCTGAAATCAAATAATGCAAAGCATTACTCTACAGAGACTGACAGCTCAGTCTTTTTGACTTGCGCACTTGACATTTTGAGGGTCTCTCTGGCACCAGGACATGTCCCTTGAATTCCCACCCCCCCATACACCCATGTATTAGCCCATTGGATATCCCAAATATCCAGATGTCACATTTGACCAGAGCCTCTCATATGCTAATATTATCTGAATGTGAAGCACATTAACTCTTCAGGATACTTAGCCACCTATGAACCCATCACAGATTTTCTTCACCAGACAGATTTTCTTCACCGTAACATTCTGACCTAGCAGATCAACTGCTTTTCCCTCAGAATCTCATGAGTTTAGGTTGAATCCATCGAATCTATTCCACTATGCTCCTTAAAATTTAAGGGCACTATGGAATGAATGAATGAATTTATTTTCCAGAAAATTACTTGCAAACTCAAATCATTATTTCTCTGAGAATTTTTCTAAGAGTCTTCCAAAGAGAATAAAAGCATACCATCCTCTATAATCTTTGCCAATAAAGGCAGAGCTGGAAAAAAAAGGGGGACGGGATTTTTCTTCTCTTAGACATGTATTGTTTTAAAAACCTACTTTATACACATTTTTGGTCAGTGAGTCAGATAATGCATTTTGGGAGAATGGAAATCTCTCTGACTCCAAAATAGGAGAAATGAGTTAAAGGGAATTTCTCTTTGCATGGTGCTCCGCAAACCATGAGATTTGACTCAGAATGTATTTTGTGGGTTCCCTGAAATGGGACACCCCTCCCCCCAGATTTGCATCCGCAGATACTTCTTAACCAGGAGACAAACCCCAGTCCCTGGTATGTGGGGCAATATCCAGCAGTGAGGGTCAGGACGAGAACAGGCATTTCCTGCCCCTGCCTGCCTGGTGACCACCACCGGGAGCTGCAGTCAAGCTGTAGGACCGGCCAGAGCTTACCTCTCTTCTCTCTAGCCTTTCACGACAAATCAGGAGCCAAGACGGAAATGACAAGGTGAAGGGTGAGGAAGGAATCCTCTGGTCCAACCTCTCTTCTTATGTATGTAGAGCCAACCTCCCTGAGAAATCAGGTGACTTCATTTTAGCTAGTCTGTTGACAGCACTGGAGCAAAAACTCAGCCTCTCTGACTTCCAGACAGAGCTCTCAGAGAGAATGGCAAAACAACAGCTCCCCTTTTTAAAGCATGGCCAAGGAATAGCCTTGGAGAAAGATTGAAGTTTCAACTAATTAGGGCAATGTGGTAGTGAATAGTCCATCTGTGGTAATTTAATCAAGTAACATCCAAAGAAGGCAGTCAGGCAATGGACTACTCAAGGCTCATCAGTAAAGAGAAGAAAAAGTACTGTGCTTAGTACGACATGCACTTTAGGAGTAAGTGTTCAGAGGGTATCAGAGGAATAGCTGGAAAGAGGTGAGTGATCAGATAAGGGAGGCCAGCCTGGGTACCTGAAGGCCCAGTTTCTTATGCCTACCCTTCCTCTGTTGCTTGCTTTAGAACGTTAGTGTCTTGTCACTGGTTATGTTGAAAAGAGCAATAATGGATCTCTCCTGTTTTCACCCTCATCCTTAAAGAATGGGTGAGCTGATACAAGTAATCTCAACCCCTAACAAGCTATGTAAATTTCACTTTCCTTGGAAATAATGTGTCTCATTTACTGTGAGGACCTTGTAATACAAAACTCCCAAAAATTAAAGCTAACACCCACTCTCCGTATATCACCTTCCTCTGTCTCCCCAGCCATCACAAAACCACTTCTGGTTTCCTATTCCATTCGAACTATAGTGGTTTAGATGACTACAGACATGGTCCCACAGGTCTGAGTCGTCTCCCTAAAGGTAGGGTTATTATGTCTTCCATCCTCAGACCCTAGTTACTCATTTGATTAAAATACAAGGGTGGGCTTCCTCTGCCATCTGCCAAAATTGGCTTGGCAGATCTGGTGGGTTTCCTTGGTAGGTTTCCTTTTTCCCTCCTCAACACAGTTGGGTTCTTTTCAAAGACACAGTCTTCATCCAAAAAAAAAACCGGCCAACCAACCCGGACATTCTCCATCAATGCCACACTAATGATCACCCTTTTCAGTGGGAACTACAAAGAGCTGCTCTTACATGGAATTCCCAGAATACAAGGGTTTCCAAACAGTAACACCTCCACTGCTCTTGAAAATAAAACCCCAGTGAAATCAAGGGATGATCTTGGTTTCCTAAAATTGTGGTCTAGGTTTTTTGCACAGAGGCTGGAGGACCATAGCTCATGCTCTAAGAATTTCCTCTGACCCCAGCTCTACCACATCATTCTCCAGGGGTTGGTTTTACTTCTGAGTTTTCTGGCTTCTTAATAATTCTGGGTCTTATTTGGTGATACCAACCAAAACCTAATGGGATTTTTATCATTATGTTTCTTCCTGATGTGTCCTGTTGGTTAGATCAAAGATGAGAAGATTAAAAAGGACAAAGAGCCCAAAGAAGTAAAGAGCTTCTTGGATGGGAAGAAGGGATTTACAGAAGTGAAGTCACAGAATGGAGAATTCATGACCCACAAACTTAAACACACCGAGAATACTTTCAGGTAAGAAACAGAGACTACTTAACAATGACTGTGTTCACATGTGAAGAAAAAAATAATAATCAGCCTCCCTCTCCTGTGCCTCCAGACAGAAACGTGCTAAACGGGCAACATATTTCTGTTGTGAAGTCATTGGCCATTGTCTCAAAGATCCTCAGTCAGCAGGTCAGGCTATCAATCACTAACAGAAGACAGGCAGTCATTGCTCAGACAAGATTTAATCTGCTTTTCCCATTATTTAGCAAAGCAGATCATGCTTAGGATCCATGTTTTTGTTCCCTGACTTAATATGCTCACGTAAGATCAGTTCAGTAGAAAACATTATGACTGGGGTTAGTATCATGGATTCTCTCTATGGCCCAGCCAGTTTCCTAAGAGAGACTTTTCAGTATCATTTTCAAGAATGTATTTTTTTTTTAAAGATTATAAATAAGTGTTGCTTAAAACTGAGATTGTCCTGGGGCCAAATACTTGGGAAATGCTGGGTTGAACTCAGTTAATTAGCTCTCGTTACTGCAGGACTTTGAGAGCACTTGATGTTAATTTGCACTGGGAATCTCAAAGAGGGAGGAATAGGGCAGGGCCCTAGTGCTCCATTTAATACCCTTTGGAAAACCCTCTTGCATAGCTTCAGCTTTCCCTCATCACCCTCCCCCCGCCCCCCCCATCATGTTGAATACCTGGATAATTGATTTTGGGACAGATAGACAAGTACGTACAGGTAAATCCTTACTTCTAGATACACTGAATAGTGAGAGCGCCCCACCAGTTCTGTAGAAGGACTCAAGTTACAGAAGCCTGCCATGGACACCTGGCCACAAGATTCTTTGTGCCCGAGTCCTACACATGCACTCCCTCCAGCCACTGGTGCCACATTCCTACCTCTGTTATGTCACTGGCTGGTGTGCCAGATGTCCTGGAACGTGGATTCCCATGGGGTTGTTTTGGCAGCAGTCTTGCCTGTGGACCCTGTTTTTCTCAACAGTTCAAATAAGAAAGTTCCCCAAGAGCAGGCATTGTGTTGAAGTCGGACGTATTCCTTACACCAAAGCCTTTGTGGCATTCAGAAGCAAGGAGAGCTACTAGGGCTCTGCTCCGCTAAGCAGGATAAAATGGGGACATTTAATTGCCCCCCAAACAACTTCTCTATACAAAAATTTGAGCAGAAAGGCAATCACATTTATCCAAGGGAAAGCCTGCGGAAGAAAATGGGTGCAGAAAATGCCCAAGTAAGCTGTGAAGGAGGATGCAAGATCCTATAGATGTTACTTGGGATTAGCAAGAAAGTAGACTTCAAGTAGAACATTAAGAGTTTATTAAGAATTCGTAGAAAATCTAGAAATTGAGTTGATTCCAGCTGGTAAGCTGAGTCCAAAGCTTGCTGGAGTGCCAGTCGTTCAATATTTCAAGGCCCTAGAACAGTGTCAGGTTCATGAAAAATATCGAATGAATATTGCCTAATGATATTACTCTCTTATTATTTGATAGTTTAAAATAGGTTTTGTGGGTATGATTATATTTTTCGTTAAGAAAAATGTTTTTTAAAAATCTGTCAGTAGAAAGGAGTTTCGTTAACAATTAGCAAACTTGCCAACCAGCTTTAGTCCAAACTCAAATTAATAATTAACACGCCCATTGTGTGGAAATCCAGAGAGCTGGGAATTCAAAGAGAAAAACCACAAGGATGGCAACAGGTGTAGCACTGAGAATTCTTAAATGTGACTCTGGCCTTAATTTTTCCATCTTTGGGCAGAAAAAAAAAATGACAGAAACAAGCAGCCACCGTATCATTCGTTTTTATGTAGCTGCCAACATAGGTTAGTTTTAGTTTCAATTCGAAGTTGATGCCAGTAGAAGCAGGGATGCCTGGTTTTGCTGTATATACTTAAAAAGCAAGGAGCTTTATCGAGAAGGGAGTAGGAGCCTCTATGTAGAATAGCCAAGTGCCTACTAGCCTAAGTGCAAACAAACTGTGTTCATGGTGAAAGGTCTGATGCTCATCTAGACTTATGCCTAAGGAAGCCAAGGATAGAGGAGAGAACTTCTGGAAGAAATTTCCATATTAGTGTCATCCTAGTGCTGAGGGCATGCCAGTACATCTGAGTAGAGGTGACATGGATAAAACTCTTGCTACTGTTTTGAGCATAGCTCCTCATGTTTAATTGCTGCCCCCTTTGATATTTCTGTTTTCTTTTTTTTTAAGATTTTATTTATTTGTCAGAGAGAGAGAGTGCGTCCACAAGCAGGGGAGTGGCAGGCAGAGGGAGAAGCAGGCTCCCCGCTGAGCAAGGAGCCCGATGTGGGACTCGATCCCAGGACCCTGGGATCATGACCTGAGCCGAAGGCAGACTTCACCGACTGAGGCACCCAGGCGCCCCAGTATTTCTGTTTTCTGTGATTACATTGTTTTCTCTAAAACATGACAAAAAAAAAAAAAATCTCAACTCAATGAGCAAGCTATAGAAAAAGCGGATTATACCAAGGGCTTTATAGAAAGTACAAAACAGGAATTTCTTTTGCTTTCCATCTATTTTTAACGTGGTAATTAAAGTTTTTTCTAATTATAGGAAAAAAAGATACTCATTATGAAACATTCAGAGAACAGAGCACCCACCACCCAAAGATAGCTACCAGTAACATTTTATCCAGATACCTTTTATGTGTATATATTCAAAATAGACATATATAGTGTGTATATGTGTGAATATAACTATAAATATATATTTTTAAATTGATTATTGCATTATATCATAGCCACCTTTTTGTACCAATGAATATAAGCTTACAATTAATAACGTTGGAGTATTCCACCAGATGGATGTGTCATGATTTATTGAACCAGTCCCTAATGACGGACATTTTCAGTGTCCAAGATGAAGACTGAGCGACACCTAGTGGAATCCGGAGAAGTTTCTGTAGCATGTGTTCTGCCAGTCTAACTCCTGTACACGAACATGATGAACGCAAAGAGAGAGCAAACTCATTTCTGAAGATGGATACACCTTGAATTAACACAGAGAGATTTTCTCTCTGGAGTCACAGACCTATGAACTTACAAGACTCTGAAAGAGCAACATCCAAGTTTTAAGGGACCTTCTAACCTTTGTTTAAAAGTTCATCTTTAACTGTCAAGAGCCTAGAACAATATTTTAAAACTTTTTAACCTAAACTCTTGGCAAGAAATAAATTTTACATCATGACCCAGTTCGCAGCTACATGCATACTTATAACTGAAACAAACATGTCAAGAGATGGTACTTTCCCTTGCTCTGTGCAGTGCACTCTGATGTTTCTGTTCTGTTTTGTTTTAATGCTGATTATAACCCACAATACTGATTTTTCCATCCTGCAGCTTGAAAAGGTTGGAAAGGACATAGTATACTCAGAACTACCTCAATGTTTGAGGGCGCCTGGGTGGCTCAGTTGGTTAAGTGTCTGCCTTTGGCTCAGGTCATGATCTCAGGGTCCTGGGATCAAGCCCTGCGTCAGTCCCCTCCTTGGTGGGGAGTCTGCTTCTCCCTCTCCCTCTGCCCCCCTTTTGTGTGCTTGTGCTTGTGCACATGCTCTCTCTCTCAAATAAATATATAAAATCTTAAAAAAAAAAGAACTTCCTCAATGTTTAAAAAGCATGAGATGTACGCATAAGATCAGTATTGGTAATTATGTAGTCTTGAACTCATTTTCTCTTTTATTCTTTTTTTCTTGTTCCATCACTAGAAACACTGAGCCCTTCTCTGCACCAAATAAATGATATCAGACAGTGGTAATTCATCTGTTCCTTAGACAAAGTGTTAGGGATGGGCTACCTGTGTTCAGAGCTGGTTGAGCATGACCTCACTGCTTGTTAAAAAGTACTTAAGCAGCTAGCAAGCCACGTCCTTGTCACTTAGCTAAGGACTATCTGTAACTAGGCACACTTCTGAGGATACCACTAAATTCTCCCAAAGAAAGTGCCAGGAGGATCCAGCTCACATGAGTTTTGCTCCAGTGACAACATAGTGCTCTGCTGCAGTTCTGTCACCACCAACATGTTTTTTATATGATTTATGTAAGAACACTAAGAATACCAGTTCTGAAGTAAAATGTTACCATACCCCTGGGTAGTGTTCTGTCTCTAGTCTTAACATGTTCCCAATTCTACAATAAAATCCCTGTGGGTTCTCCTTAATCCCAAAAGAAAACTTCAACATAATTTCAATTTTATTTTTTTTAAGAGTGATTTTCTTTTTTTAGTTCTTTTTTTTTTTAAGAGAGGGAAAGAGGAGGAAGAGAGGGAGAGAGAGAATCTTAAGGAGGCTCCACGCCCAGTGTAGAGCCCAGCATGGAGCCCAGCATAGGATTTGATCTCACAACCCTGAGATTATGAGCTGAGCAGAAACCAAGAGTTAGATGCCTAACCAACTGAGCCACCCAGGCACCCCTAATTTCAATTTTATTTGTAACTTATAAAAAACGTACCCATTTTCTTGCTGTTTTATAAGCTGTGCCATCTGATGAAGCACTGCTTCCACTGGAGCATGGAAGTTAGTTAGGCCTAGACTGTGGAAATTCTAAAGCCTTACAGGTGGGAAACATCCCTCCCAGACTCTCTAGTCCTCAAGGTAGGAGGTGAGAGGTAGAGGCTAATATGCTCGAATCAGTTGATTTTTTTATGTTATGACAAACCATATTTAACTCCTAATATAATAATAGTACAGTGGAAAGAAGAGTATACTTGGTAGAGAAACACTAAAATATGATCATGGCTCTACCACTTTCTTGCTACCAAAAGTTTGGGCAGACTTTTCTCTCTCCGCCCATCACTTCCTAATTTGTAAAATGGCGGTATTAACCTAATCTATCTGCCAACTCCCTAATTATTGTGACTATTAAATGAGATAATAAATATGAAAAGGACATACAAAGCATAAGTAACAACCCTAACCGTACCACATCAGGGCTAATTTAGTAATTTTAAGTCACAATTAGGAATATTCCTGTCATGATAGACCACACAAATTGAAGCCATAAGGTCATGCTGTCATTATGAACTTTCTTGGAGCAGCTGTGTAAGAATGGACACATATTACTGTATTTATAGGTCTTAATCAAGAGGCAAAGGGTAATTCATCTGCCAGACATCAGCTGCTAGAGTCAAGTTCAAGACAAGGATGTGGATAAGCAGATTTATTTCAGTGCCTACCCTAGTTTCAGCCATCTTTTCTTGTCTCTCGCGCCTGAGCCTTTAAGTCTTCCCTCCTGATCCATGATTCTAGGCAGATCCAAATTAACCAGTAACTTGTAGCAGAGGACTCCTAGGGTCACACCTAGATGTTAGAAGTCAGTCTAATAGCATTAACAACTGATATTTATAATATATGTCAGCATTTATTTAATATGTAATCTCATGGGATCCAAAGAATAGCCCACTGAGGTAAATAGAAAAAATAATATTTGCCCAGTTTTAACATGTTGTATCATGCATGTCATGTGGATTTTTTTTTAATTGTGGTAAAACACATAACATAAAATTTACCATCTTAACCATTTTTTGTACAGCTCAGTAGGGTGAAGTACATTCACACTGTTCTGAAACATCTCCAAACCTGAAACTCTATACCCATTAAAAAACTCCCCACCTTCCCCCCCCACCCCCCATAGACACTGGTAACCACCGTTCTACTTTCTGTTTCCCTGGAATTGACTACTGTAGATAACTCCTGTAAGCGGAATTATGCAGGATTTGCCTTTTGGGGGCTGGCTTATTTCATGTAGCATAATATCCTCAAGGTTCATCCATGTTGTAGCCTGTGACAGATCACCCTCCTTTTTAAGGCTGAATAAGATTACACCGTATGTATGCGCCACCCTCTGTTTGTGTATTCATTTGTTGATGGGTATTTGGGTTGCTTCCACCTCTCCACGATTGTGAATAATGCTGCTAGGAACAAGGACACACAGATATCTTTGCAAGATCCTGCTTTCAGTTCTTTGGGATATAGACCCAGAAGTGGGATTGCCGGCGCATATGGTAGTTTCACTTAATTTTTTGAGGAACCTTCCTACTGTTTTCATAGCAGTTGCACTCTTTTGCCCATTTTCCGTGCACCATTTTCCCACTGACAGTGTCTGTTTGCCCTGTTGTACAGCTAGGAAACCAAGGGTAAGTGGCAGAGAGGAATCAGATCCAGGCCCTGAGATTGCCGGCAGACCCCAAGACCCCTGGGGCTGGTGTGAAGATCCACTGTCTGACCACGGGCAGTAGAGATTTCTTTTGGTGGGGGATGCAAAGCCTGCAGATGACGTCCCTCCCTCTGCGGAGGCTGCCAGGCTGACGGTTGTCAAACCCCTTTGCCTTTGCGGACAGCCGCCCGGGAGCGGGAGTGGGAGCGAGGGCCAGCGAGGCCAAGGAGGCCGAAGGCGCCTCGCAGGTGGAGGCCGGCAAGCGTCTGGAGGAGCTTCGCCGTCGCCGCGGGGAAACCGAGAGCGAGGAGTTCGAGAAGCTCAAACAGAAGCAGCAGGAGGCGGCCCAGGAGCTGGAGGAGCTGAAGAAAAAGCGGGAGGAGCGAAGGAAGGTCCTGGAGGAGGAAGAGCAGAAGCGGAAGCAGGAGGAAGCAGAGAGAAAAGTCAGAGAGGAGGTAAGGAGGGCGCAGCGCGGCAGCCACGGCAGCTGCCCCTGGCCCCCAGTCCACGTCCGGTGACCCTTCTAGCCCCAGGAGTAATTTTTTCGTGGTGGAATGCAGCTGCTCTTTTGAGCATGGACTCATTTTTACAAATATATTTTAAGAATAATAAAGTTAACGTGCCCTAGGCACAGTTCTAAAACCTTTATGCGTAGCACTTTATATCCATTTATAAGTTTCTGATATGGGTAGTCTTATTATCCCATTTTTCCAGATGAGGAAACTGAGGCACAAAGTGGCTTAGTAATTTTCCCACGGTCCCATGTGCCTTAACCCATTCCCCTCTATTGTCTCTCAATAAAGAAGAGAAAAGGTCTGCAGATTAGTTATAAGAACCAAGAGTCACATGATAGTTTTCTGATACTTGAAGAGTTTTGATAGATTTTTTTTTAATAGTTTTTCTTTTTTTAGTGGAAGAGTCAGGAGATGAGGTCGTCACAAGTAGGAGCAGTATCTGCTTTGTTCATTACTGTAAACCCAGGAGACAACACAGTGCCAGGCATGTAGCAGGAGCCCAGTAATTATGAACAGATGAATGTGTTCTGTCTTTTAAGACAGAACTAAAAACAACAGATAAAGTTACAAGAAGGCAAATTTTGAACACTGAAAAAGTGCTTAACCAACTACAACTTTACAAGGTGCATTCTTTCCTTTCATTCTGAGGTGTATTATTATTCTCACTTTATGGACAAAGAAAAGGGAATCAGAATATTTAAGTGACTGCTGTGAGTCCCTTGACTAGTAAGTGGTAGAATCAGTATTGGGACCTTGATTCTCCAAATCAGCTTAGAGCTCTTCCCTCTGATCTTAGGAGATAGTGACCTTCCATGATTCAAACTATGCAAAAAGACTTCCGACGGCTTTCTGACATGGATCCTCTGCAAAAATTGCCTGACCTGTGTGGAAAGTTTGGATAAATTATTCCAAGGTCACTTCCAACTCCAGCTCTCAGTGAGCCAGTTGCCTTTGGTCGGAAAGTATTTGGGATGATAGTGCCTTAGAATCAAACATACCTGGGCTGGTATCCTTTGCCACGTGTAAGCTGGGACCTCGGCAGAGTTACTGAACTAAGATAAGCTAAGACTTCTTTTCTTTGCCTGTAAAATAATGTCTATTTACAGCATTGAGGCTTGGTTATGATTACTGTTATCATTGTTGTTACTGTTATTTAGAGGAGCAGAGTATCAATGAAGGCAGAAGAGAAACACTAAGTCTTAGAACTGGATTGGACCTAGGAGACGGTTTGGTCTAGTGTCCTACCAAATAGTCATTACTCAGTACAGCCACAGAAACAAATCCCCATAGACTGGGTGGCTTACAAACAACAGAATTTATTTCTCACTTTTCTGGAGGTTGGGGAGTTGAAGATCAAGGCTTCAGCAAATTCTGTGTCTGGTGAGACCCCACTTCCCAGTTCATAGCAGTCTTCCCACCACATCCTCACTTGGTAGAAGGCGGAAGAGACCTCTCTGGGTTCTCCTTAATAAGGGCACTAGTGCCATTCATGAAGGCTTCACTCTCGTGATCTAATCACCTGCCAGAGACCTCAGCTCCTAAAACCATCACTTTGGGGGCTGGGACTTTAACTGTATGGGGGCGGGGGGGCATGGCACAGACATTCAGCCCATAACACACAGAGTCATTCTGCCAGATGAACATCCAGTCTCTGCTTGAGAACATACAGTTCTAAAACTACAAAAAACTACACAAATCTCTCAGTCAGTCATTCATAGAGGATGTGCCACTTGATCAGCACTGTGAATGTTTTGCCTGAGAGAGAGGACGGGGGAGAGTACTGTAGACCAGGAAGAAACGCACAGAGGGGGTAATGATACACACTGTGAACATCCGTGACTGCTCTGGTGAGTGTCTACATATTTTCAGGTTTGTCAAACCATCTAAAAGAATCTCCTCAGTTGAGGCGGGGACAACCATACAATTATCTCTTGTACAATTTGGTAAATATAATACCTTAGATTTATATAACTTTGCCCATCATTTATCTCATTTGTCTTCACAACTCTCCTAGGAAGGAGGGAGAGGGACATTTATATTCCTCTTACATACACAGAAATGGAAGGTCAGTGTTAAATGAGCTGACTGGATGGTAATGATGACGATCAGCTTCATACTGAGCACGAGACCCAGCATTTTACATGGGCTTTCTTATGTAGCTCATTGCAGCTATCATAATCCCCATTTTACAGATGATAAACTGAGGCACAGAGCAGAGAAGTGATGTGGCCAAGGTCACACAGTTGGGAAGTGGCAGCGCCAGAGTGTGAGTCAGGCAGTTGGACTCTCGGGCTCAGTTCTTAACCTCTAACCACCGCCCTTGAGGAAGGGGTGGCATCCAGTCCAGAACCCAGCTCGTTTTCCTCTGGGACTAGTGCTCTCTCCCCTACAGCACTCTTTCCTTCTCGCTTGAAGCTCACACTGATGTCCTTGTTATATGTTCTTTCTCCCTCAGGAAGAGAAGAGGAGGCTAAAGGAAGAGATTGAAAGGCGACGGGCAGAAGCTGCTGAGAAACGTCAGAAAATGCCCGAAGACAGCTTATCAGATGACAAGAAGCCATTCAAGTGTTTCACTCCTAAAGGTTCATCTCTCAAGGTATTTCTTATTCCCAGAAATCCTTCTTATAACACCTCCGTTATAAAGTGATAGAAACTTGATTTTAGCCCCTTACTTAGTTATTCATCATTCAAAGCCTTTGCTTCATTTAGCTTTTTGCTCCTTCTTTCAGCCTTTTCACAGCTTCTCTTTGTAACATGTAGAGAGGAGAGAAGTAAGGCGGAGAGCTTTGTATCTGTTGTTCATTAGATGCTTTGGTATGCATTAAAGTGACATTCAGCGATTATCTCTGGATTTCACTGACCCATGCCCTCCAGACGCCTCATTGCTTCAAGCAGTTGAAAATGGAAACATTTAAAGTTTATAAAGTGGGCAACTATATTATAAAGGTTTGAGCTGCCTTTCATGCTAGCTGTTCACTTTTAATTTGTCATTATTAAAAGTAGGGCAGCGGGAAACAGTACTGGTCAAATCTGAAAGCTGTTATCACAGGAGGAGATGAAATGTAACTTGTGTAGGGTCCTTTGCCAGGATGAGTTTGGTCCCAGCACTGCCTTCGAGGAGCACAGCTCCTTATTGATGAAGGTCGAAGTGCTGGTAAGAGAAAAGAGAATGAGCAGGAGGGAGGCCGGTCAAGGAGAAGAGGGAAGGGTTGACATGCAGAGAAAAGAGAACAGAAGCAAGAAAGCGCTATCTATTATTTATACTCAATGTGCCATTATTTTCAAATATGTGTTTTGTTTTGAGAGTTAACATTTATTGAGCACCTGGCACAGTGAAGATAGTCAATAAATATTTGCTGAATGAATAAATGAATGAATGAATCTTCAGAGATTGGACCTTTTAACACTTTTATTTCTCCCTCATTTTCCATCAACCTAGCTAGGCTACAAAGTGTAGGTGTTGGGCAAAACCAGTAGAGAATCATAGCTGGGCTCCAGCTGGTTAAATATATGCATGTGTGTGTCTGTAATTGTGTGTGTGAAGTCATCTCACGTGGCCCACTAAAATGACCAAAAGCCAGTTACTTCCATTTTACAGTTATTACCTGTTTCACAGGAAAATCAGCATGTTTGATCCCTAAAGAGCTTTGCTTGGTCTTTATGATCATCTGGGTCCCAGTCATAGTCTGACACCTCCCAAATAAACTTATACTCAAACCCTCTCTTCTCAAGATCTGCTTCAGGGGGAATCAGAACTAAGCCACAGGGGGATATTATTGTTTCATATTTGATACTTATAACATACCTAATAGGTGCTAAGTACTATGAGGGAGAGAAGTACAAAGCAAGCCATTGCCCCCATGGCCTTACCATAGTCAACTGCTCAGGGGAATCCCAAGAATTACCAGGTAACCAACTGCAGACTTCCAGTGCAGTGAGATCTCAGAGCAGAAGGAAATGAGTAGAGAGAATCTTTGTGGAGTGGATGAGTTTTATTGATGGACACTGAAATTTGGATTGCATAAAGTTTTCCTATGTCCCCAAATATTCTTTTGGATTTTTAAACCATTTAACAATACAAAAACTCATTCTTAGCTTGAGGGCTGTGTGAAAACCATGGCCTGCATAAGGCCCACGAGCACACGGGCCATAGTTTGCAGACCCTGCTATAGAAGAAAGAGCAGAAAGGCAGCAACAACAACAAAATTAAAAAGAAAAGTAAAACACAAAAGCAAAAAACAAAAACCCCACTCAGTTCAGGCTATCTCCATGCGGTGACCAGAGTTCTGTTCCCGGTCTGGGTCCTTGTGTTTCTGGCTCATCAGTAATCAAAGAAAGCTATGTTCTCTCTACCCTCCTTGAAATCCCACCCGAGCTAGACTTTCTTTGAACAGTCTTGGTAACACCAAGAAATCCGTAGTCATTTAAGCTTCTAATTGCTATTCTTTTCAGGAGAAACTATAGCCCCTTCTCCTTTCCTTCTTCAAATATCTCTTCTCTACTAAATTTTTCAACTTAACTTACTTCTCTGGTCTTTCCCTCAACCAGACTCCTGGCTTCCCATTTCATCCAATGTTCCTAGGAAGCCATTCATCTACTCCCTCTGCTAGAGAGGCATGTGTCAGCAAAGTATTTATGCTAAAAAAAAACAAAAAATTTTTAATTCTTACGTAACAGAGATATGCTTTCAGGAACAGGTAGTCTGTTGCTTTTCTGCATAATGTGCCTTGAAGAATTTGCTGTGGCTCTGGTTTTAGAGCTCAATTTCATATTCTGTGATTGAATTCCTACAGTCGTTGATACTCTTGGCCCTGCAACTTTTATAAGTGGTCATGAGTTAAGATTGTAGAATGCCAGTGCAAGGGAAAACATTTGCTATTTGACCTCAAAATATTATCAACTCATGTATTTTGTTAAGTTCTCATGACTCCTATTCCTTGTCTGGGAAACTCTGAACCTGGTTTCTCACACTTAAAATTTTGTTAGCAGTGAATGGTTTTTCTTACGTAAAACATGCACAGAACAAATTGTAAGTAAATTAAATTTAAAATTGGGTTTTTATTATTGTTGTTTTCATATTTTGGTGGTGGAAGGGGTGTAGAGTAAGGAGAGAGCCAATTTTCTAAAATGAATAGCATGCTTTCTTTCCCTTGAGTTTTATCGAGACAACACTGCCACCTCTTGGTCTTCAGAAGAACCAACGGCTCTCGTTAAAGTCCTACAGAAATTTGTTTAGTGTATAAATTCAGTACACATGTTACATTATCTAGATGAAGTTCAGGATTTCCCAATAGGAATGCGTCAGTAAATGGGTGGTGAGACCTGACAAAATGAGATAATGAAGTCAAGCTGTATTCGATGTTGTAGGTACAAAAGGAGATGTCAGAGTCAGAATCGCCGTCATTTGAATTAATGGGATAGCCAAGGTTAGCAAGCTCATCCCAGAGTCAGAGGGATGCTGTCAGTGCTACAGAGAACAAGTCTCACCTCTGCTGCCCCTTCCTCGTGCCTCTGTCCTTCCCCTATGTGTTTCATTCCTCCACCCCCCGCCCTGCCTGTGTTCCCCGTCTTCGTGCGTGGGTTTGCTCTGCCCCTAATGCCCTGTCCCTGTAACTCGTGCACTCTCCCCCCCACCCTGACCTCCATAAACTCATTGATAAAACTGTGTAGACTATAAACTAAAAACCTCAGCTCAGAATCAAAACTACTGAAAAACTTCTCCGCTGACCCCAGAGAATCACTTCTCCCAAGGCCACAGCATTTTCTTCTTCTCTTTACTATGGTACCTCTCATAGAGTGTGAAGTGTTTTATTTGTGTGTTCTCCTAGTCTCCCCTGCTAATTATGTTCTCCTTAAAGAATGGGACACTGTCTTCTACACTGTTGAGTGTTCAGCTTTATAGAGTGAGTACTCTATAATATGTAATTTTTTGGTTAGTTGTTTAGCTGACCAGCTGGCATATTAAAAATGGCAGTGCATTGCGTGGTTTCGGTATATTTCACCTTATTCAGCTGGGAACTTCTTCTCCAGAAGTACAGTTCTAAGTTATATTAAAATCAGAAAAATAAGATTTAAGACACTCTTCATCCCATAAACTCAGGCCTACCGATAACACTTTGTTGCAGGAAGTTTTATTTTTAATGAGTTTGCGTTTATCATTGTGAGAAATCATTGGAAAGAGTGAAATGCCCCCAGTAACATCTATAAACAGCCTAACAGTGTTTATTAAAAAGTCCACGAGTCCCAGGGACAATCCAGGCCAGAAAGAGCCACTAACATCTCAGAAGACTGTAGGGGATACTCAACCACACCAGCCCGGGGTAGCTGAAGTCTGGTAGATTCCCTGGCTGCCTGAACAGGGAAGAAAATGGACCCCTTCAGCACATGTATGCTTTGGCACAGGCAGTCATATACAAAGGTTTTACTATTTGCTGATTTGGGTAGGTGATGGGTGACAGAGGCTATTTCTCCCCTGGCATTGGGTATCATAAGGAGTCAACAGATACTTGCTGACTTACATAGAACATCTGATTTGAGTGATACCGTTTCAATGAAATATAGTGTTTGATTTAGTAGCTTTAGTTTTAGTAAAAGGAAGTTCCTAGCTTTAAAAGGGAAAAGGATCTTATTAAAGACTACCATTTCATATATATCCATCAGTTTTTCTGTGTTTATTTCTGTCATTCCCACTTGGGCTAACAGGGGTTTCATGGGAGGCCTCAGCCCGGAGGAGCCATACTCCAGATCTCAGTCTCCTCCCATCCCCATCTTCCACGTTCAAGGCAAATTAAATTCAGCAGTAGGCTTGACAGCTGTCAGGAAGCCAGGCTAAGCAGGAGGTGAATAGTTCACAGTTCCTAGTTACCTTTCTTATTCGATCCTATTACACACGAAATATATAGTTAAAACGCTGTGGGAAATTTCCGTTAATCAAATAACGTGGTATATTTATACTCATATAAATACGTCCTAAAGGGTAACAGAATGTGCTTTTCGAAAAAATGGTTGTTGTCTTGAAATGTATTTATTTTGCCTCTGGTTTACATTGTTTCAGAGGCATTTTTATTCCATTTCTGTCTGGTCTTTAATTTGCCTCCAGAACTTTGTATTTCTCCACACCTTCTTTATCATCTGCCATTTCTCCCCTCCAAATCTCACTCTCAAATATCTCAAAGTAGTTTTATTATTACTATTACCCTTACATGCACTCTGGTGCTTTTACTCACCAAGTGGGCTGAGAAACATTGTTTATAAGCTGCAAGTATTAACTGGGTTTTTTTTTTCAATTTCTAGATAGAAGAGCGAGCAGAATTTTTGAATAAGTCTGTGCAGAAAAGGTAAATATGATTGATTGTGAACAATCATCAGTTGAGAATCATCAGCTGTTATATATATATGGAAAGATTCTCTCTTGTATTTTTATGTGTGTGTGTGTGTGTTTATTCACTTAAACAGTGGTGTCAAATCAACTCATCAAGCAGCAGTTGTCTCCAAGATTGACAGCAGACTGGAGCAATACACCAGTGCAATTGAGGTGAGGTGGCCTCAGTCGTGGGCAGAAATAAACTCTGGGGATGGATGATCATAGAGGCTTAGGACAGTAATCAGGTCCAGTAACCACATTACTGTGTGAGAATATTAGTGATGCTTCACTGTACTTTGAACTAGTTATAGAGAAGAGCAGTGATAACGATAAATTATAGAAGATTTTAAATAAATTATTGTTTTCTACTTTCAGCTGGAATATTCTTTAATAAAGCTGTTACTCGTTTAATGAATGGACTCATTGGTATTGAACTATATTACTTGTATGTTCATAAGTATATCTTTAATATCCTTAATTACTTTTAAAATGTGTTCCCATATATAGTTTAAACAGTTGCAACTGTGGTTAATCCTTTTTTATCTATAAAAACTTCTATTATCAAATAAAAGTAGTAGTGTAAGCTAATATAAAGATGATAGACCAAGTTTAATCATCATCAGTTTCAAATTGTTTTGTGCTTGAAAGACCATAGTTTTATGCTTCTTTCTGTTCCAACTCCCCCCCCCTCCAAAAAAAGGGGGTCTACAGTATTTGGAAATAAAGTATATTTCCAAGTACCAAAGCACTTGGTACAGTGCCATTGATCAAGATGTGTTTCTTTCTCCTTTTGTACTTTTAGTCAATGGTTTTACCCTTCTGATGTATATCAGAACACCGGCTATAAAGTAATTGGATCAGTTCGGTTTGATTTTTCTCCTCTCCTTTGTACTGCAGAGTGGAGATACCTGTGAAATAGTTCACAAACAAATGCTAAGAGGGAATAAGAAAGAGAGAGGTCCGGATGATTTATCAAATGAATAATCAAGTCCTAACACCCAAGAGGTGACTTTTCACAAGATTAAATGTCCAGAAAAATACAAGACAAATGGCAGATAGTTTTTTTCTGTGGTTGAATTGATCAGAGCTCTTCTGGGATTAACAAAGCCAAGACTGTGGCTTCAGAGCTTACACAGCCCCAGGAGATTTTTTATGTGCAGGCCACCGATGGTACGTACCACTCACCCTGGCCAGCCACCTTGGCAGCCCATGCCACAGGCCACAGAGCAGGACCACCAGAGAGACTGCCTGATTCTGGGTATGCCCATCACTGCTGCTGGAAACATACTTGAATGCACACCTTTCATTTTTACATCTGTTCTTCCCTCCTTCTGGTATATTCTCCATACAGAGATCTCTCAGTTTTTCACCATGTCCCTGTCTTCAGTCCTTTGTATATGCCCTTCCCTCTACATGGAACGTAGCTCTTCACCTGGCTACTTCTAAACCTTCTGTTGGATCTCAGTTGAAATGTCACTTCTTCAGAGGAGCCTTCTTTGCTCCCCTAAACTAAGTATTCTTCCCCTTCATATATGCTCTCTGGGCATGCTTTACAGCACTACATTCATCTTTCATAGCACTTAGCACAATGTGAAATAAATACTTGTGTAACTAGTTACTGTCATTCTCTGCTATTAAAATGTTAAGTCCAGGGGTGCCTGGGTGGCTCAGTTGGTTAAACATCTGCCTTCGGCTCGGGTCACGATCCCAGGGTCCTGGGATCAAGTCCTACATTAGGCTTCTGCTCAGTGGGGAGCCTTCTTCTCCCTCTCCCTGTGCTGCTTCCCCTACTTGTGATCTCTCTCTCTCTCTCTCTGTCAAATAAATAAATAAAATCTTCCAAAAAAATAAATAATAAAATAAAAAAAATGTTAAGCCCACCGTAGCTCACAGAGCAGACTGTCTTGAGTAGCTCTATATCCCCAGAGCCTAGCACGGTGCCCTGTGCACATACAAGCACTTACCTGTTGAAGAAACGACATGAAATACCACCTTCACAATCAGTGGTGTTCCAGTAAAAGGCATCATTTCATTTTTGAAAGATCCTCTGATGTAGGTATTATGGTTCATTTGAGGCGTATATGTCATCAGAATGTAGTTTCACAACAGAATTTTTGGTGAAGGTGATATTTTTTTAATATCGTAATGAATTTTAAATGATGATGTTGAGGGAGACAAGCTCACCATAATTTTATGAGAACAAATTTATCAGCACCAACCCTAAAGATAATTCATGCATTTCAGGGAACAAAAACCGCAAAACCTCTGAAGCCAGCAGCCTCAGATCTTCCTGTTCCTGCTGAAGGTGTCCGCAATATCAAGAGCATGTGGGAGAAAGGGAATGTGTTTTCATCCCCCACTGTGTCAGGCACACCAAATAAGGTCAGTATAGGATTTTGGTCTTTTAATTTTGGAGGCTAGATTTTTTTTCCTTTTTTTTTTTTAAAGGAATCACACTAGTTAATTATAAAAGCAGTGAAGAAGATGTTAATTCTCCCAGAGACGATGTGTTTAGGAGGCTAGGCTGTGTCCTATGCTCTGACCACAGTATTCTAAATGAAGTGCCTGAAATTAATCATCAACCCCTGGCGTTGGGGGTGGGGTGAGGTGCAGGGGAAAGAAAACCAGATAACATCGTCTTTAAATATCAAGTTTAAGGTTTATTTTACTCAAAATATTAAAGCTAGAGATCAATA
The DNA here is from genome assembly GCF_009762305.2 of Zalophus californianus. Taxonomy (NCBI): domain Eukaryota; kingdom Metazoa; phylum Chordata; class Mammalia; order Carnivora; family Otariidae; genus Zalophus; species Zalophus californianus. Next base: position 88,281,462 of record NC_045606.1, read on the forward strand.
ATTGATTAGTGTCACCTACTGGTTATGTGAAATAATACCTAATAGTATTTTAAGGTTACTTTGAAGTTTTTTTTCCAAGTAAAGTTTATTTTTTTTCCTGTAATATTGGATTATTGACTTTGTAGGAGACTGCTGGCTTGAAGGTGGGGGTTTCCAGCCGCATCAATGAATGGCTAACTAAAACCCCAGATGGAAATAAATCACCTGCTCCCAAACCTTCTGTAAGTAGCTCCGGGTTTTTCTGAAGTTTTTTGATCTCTCAGTTTCCAGCAGCAGAAGAAAACAAGCTGTTGGTCTGTTTGCCTGGGAAGGACGGGTGCTCCTAGTCTTCGCTGTCACCCTGAATAACAAACAAGGAGGGGCTCAGATTTAGAGAGACTGGTCCAGAGCAGCTGGACCTCCCCATTACCCTCCCCAGAGGGTAAAATGGTGCCACAGTCACCTCTACACCCTGAGTGGGGTAGCTAGCCAGAGCTTGAGGCAGTTCACAGTTTACACTCTTAACTGGTCTATTTGTTTAGTTTTCATTCTAAAAATCACAGTTAGGAATTTGAAAGTGAAAATGTCAAATTATCTTGGCCACTTCTCAGTCAAGGACACTCCTAGACTTATTCCCAAAGAATGTGTATGTTGGCTATTTTGAACCCATATTTTCTAATTTGCCTAATTTCTGTAACTTAACACAAAAGTACAGTTATTGGGCAGTTGTTGAAATAATTGCTATATAATTTTGTCAACACCTCCAAAGGAAAGCCATTAAAAAAACACACACACAGTAAAACTGGAAACTATAAAAACCGGTTATGAATGTTATTTTTGGAAATCTAACATTTTCTTATTCAGTGTGGCTATCTTACTAGAAAAATGTTCTTTTAAATTTTTCATTGAATGTCTCTGATAATTGCCTTGCATTTATCATTATAATCAAAAACCTTATTAAGCCCCCCACTATATATTAGTGGGCTTTCTCTGTTAAGTTGCTTTTATAACTTTGTTGGTGCCCAAGGGAGCAGAGCCTCCATTGCTATAACCACTCCAAGCCAGAGGTAGAAGAAAAGCCTTCTAAATCATCAGCCTCTGCATTGTTGAGCATTTAATTGCATCCATTGGCTCCATATTTAATCTCCAAAGTAGTCAGTAAAGTTTACCACTTTTCCAACTTAAAAAGAAAAAATGGAAGTATTTCCATACATTTCGTGGGTACAACTCCTTGTAGTCAATTAATATTCAGCCTGAGGTTTTTTTGCATTAGGGCTCACCAATGTAAATCCAAGTTAAACCCAAGTTAAAATTGAAAAGTCTATATATTGGGGGGAAAAAAAATCTTTCCCCCTTCCAAGTAGATACAGAAAGAGGGGCCTATAACTGGAGACAATTTAGGCAAGGGATCATACCCAAAATGTATATTCTTTTTAGTGCCTCAAATTTCCCCAGCACCAAAGGTGACATAAAGAGTAGGAATTACTTTTTTAAAATGGTAACTTATATAAGTGTGTCCAGACGAGTGATTATTAACCTTTCTGAATTTTGGACCCTTTTTAAAACCTAATGAAACCTAAGGACCCTCTCCCCACAAACATGCATTTGATACAAATTCAGCAAGTTCATAGATCCACTGAAGGTCTCACAAGATAGGAAGGCTAAAGAGAGAAAGATATATGTTTTCCTCTTTGATGAGTATGGCACCTCGTTAGACAAGATGGTTACTTTTTCATATTTACAATAGTGGCAATCTTGTTCATTTCTATACCATATTATACCCCTGTATTTGGCCCAGGACTTGACCCTTACTCTTTTAGCAGCACCTTAACTGATAAGTTATCATCATCTGTGTTGTCCTAATGGGAGGGTTAAGAGATTTAACTTAGTTATTACTACAACAGGTATAATAACTGCAGGTTTCCACTCAAAAAACCCATTTTCTGGTAGGACCAAAAGGTATTACAGGGAAATTACAAAACCATTGCCTGCCTTACCTGTGATTCAGTAAGCAATTTGCTAGACCATCTCCTAGAGAATGGAGAGGAAAGGAAAGCAGAATGCAACAATTAGTATAGATTATGGTGATCTATTTTTTTCCCATGTCCCATTGGATTTGGTAGACTAATGTGGCTTCCTGGATGAAGGTCAGATTGGAAGAAAAGAAATGTAAGTGATGTTGTAAATAAAAATTTGTTTGAATGTGCTTGATAAGCAGATTTAAGCCTTGCGCACATCCCAGCGTAGTACACCCAGCACCGTGTTGAAGTCTGAATAAGTAACATGGCAGTCTCTTTGGGAGAGGACATGACTTGGGGCCCAGCAAGGGCAAGAGGGTAACTCATAGACACTATGGATCTAGCAGAAAAGAGATGACATTTCTTTCTTTCTTTTTTATTTTATTTTAATTTTATTATGTTATGTTAGTCACCATACAATACATCATTAGTTTTTGATGTGGTGATCCACGATCCATTGTTTTCGTATAACACCCAGTGCTCCATGCAGTACGTGCCCTCCTTAATACCCCTCACCAGGCTAACCCATCCCTTCTCCCCCCTTCCCTCTTAAACCCTGTTTGTTTCTCAGAGAAGAGATGAAATTTCTGAAATGCAGAAAGGGCTGGGAGGATCCTGCAGATGCATAAAATTTGTCAGGAAAATGTTAAATCTGGGAAGGCAGCTTAGACAGGTCAAGCTAGGATCTTGTTCAGGTTTCATCCAGGGGGTCTCACACTGGTGACCTGCAGCTAAGATCTGTGTAGTTTGGGGCTGTTATGCTTTATTTCCCTTTTTAAAATTGTAATTTGAACACGTTATTGAGGTGTAGAGGCATACACTCTTGAATTTGTTGATTCCCTCTTTTTTTTATTTTTGAAGTTTCTTACACCAGGCCTCTTTGGGCATTTATGTTTCTAGCCTGGCCCTTTGTGGCAGGCATCTGTTTGACCCCCTTGGGACTCTGAGCCTGAGCCCAGGATGTCAGAGGATTACCTAAAGACAGCAGCAAATGGGAGGCCCCCAAAGGTACCTTCTGATTTGGGATCAAAGGTGATTTATCCTCAGCTCCTTGTTTATAGTCCTTGGCATATATGGGTAGAGGGGAAAGCCTGGGTTTGTTTTGGCAAATGTGTGGCATGTAACCACTAAGGAAAAAATCAGAGGAAAATTCTTTCACCAAAATGGTCCTCACCCAGTGAAACCTCAAGAAGGAAAGGAGCAATCCACAGGATTAGTGTTCTGTTCGAAAACTCCCTGAAGAGGAAAACCACCCTTTACCATGGGTTACATAATAATTTTCATATATGCTAAAAATTAAAGGTGTTCAGAGTAGTTTGTCAAATCAGTATCTTTTAGGGTCCCTGAAAATTAACTTATTCGGAATTAAACACTGATCTATACCTAACTTTTTACTGGCACATCTGCTATTTGTGGGCAGAATTTATAGGATTTTGGTGTAACTTTATAACTGGAATTCTGAGTTCTGAGTATGTCTGCTTTATCTGGTTTGTTATTTGTGTCTAACCTACATGTTATATACAGCAATTTAAGCGATAACTTGTCTTTCTTTTTGTTTAAAAAAATCCCAACAATGTCTTTCTCAGCTGAATTCTCTTCTTCATTCTCTGATCTCTGGTTGATTGGAAACCTGCTTCTCCTGCCTTCATTTCTCCCTCTTCTTCTGGAGTGGGTCTTTCTCTAAAATGTAGTCTGGTCAGGTAATTGCATTTATATTTCCCCTTTGATTTAAAATGCCAGCTTATCACTTGGATGTTAATATTTTCTTGAGATGGACTCTTTAAACTCTGTAAGTACTCTTAAAAGATTAATAGGCAGGATTTAAGGGAAATATAATTCACTTTCTTCGGTAAAAGGATCATCATTCAGTATTCATGTGAAAGGATTATTATTCAGTATTCATGTGAAAGAATAATAATTGTTTTATATGAATCAAATAAATAAAGTAATAATAGCCACTTTCCAGAGCTTCCATTAGTATGTTCCTAATTATAGTTTCCCAAATTTTAAAACAGTCTTCCAGACAATTTGGCAGCTTCTACCTACATTTGCCAATGTAGTGGAATTCTTCAGAAACAACCTGATTGGTTGCTTACTGGTTCCAAGTAAAATAGGTGTAACTCTCTAATAGAATATCAGGAATCCAAGCCACAACGGAAATCCAGAAGCTCAGTAAGATTAAGGTAAATCTGAAATGCTTCACATGGTACCATTTAACCAGTGCATTTTCAGTGTCAAGATTTCAATAGTATCTATCAAAAATATGTCCATTTAGACCAGTGTCTGTGGATAAATGCAATCGTTATTAGCTTTGCCTTCCTAATGAGAAAAGGTATTGCCAAAATAAACATTACTATTTCAGTAAAACACATTTATTTTCTACAAACCACCTTTGCCAAGTACTAATATAAGCAAATGCTGGAAGAAAAGTAAATGGAAACAGAAATTTGGATCCCTATCCAAACCAGATTAATTCTGAGGTCGTAAATAACGAATCAAAGCTATGTAACTGTTACCGATCGTTATTTTCGTGTTTTCTTCCCAAGATTTCCACATGGTCTCACACATGTCATCAACTCAACTTCTCTTATGGGTACAACTTGTGGTAAATCTTTCCTTTGTGGGGCTAGGCTCTACTGATACCCTTCTGAATTACCCACTTGCTCCTCAGGAAACACAACATGATTTTAGTCTGAGGAAAGTGCAATTAGAAAAGTGTCTCAGTTTGAGCTGCCCAGGGGCAGACCCTGAGATAGTAATTCGAGTGCAAGTAGTTTACTTGGGAGGCGAAGAAAACACTACAGGAAGTGAGTCAGGGAAAAGGAAGTAGCCAATAATGCTATTTAGCAAGTCACCACATGGGCTGTTAAAACTTAATCCCACCGAGGCACCCTGGAAACCACCAGAAAACACATGCTTCCCAGTTATCCCACCTCTGAGGCATGAGTGAGCCTGAGAAACACTCTTGCACCAAATCTCATTGTGATTTGGCATGAGTTATTGAAGACTGCTCCTGGGGATGTTAATTCTCTGAACTTCCAGCCTGCCTCCTGGGTGGCAGAGGGGGCATCTGTAGCCAGAGAAAGACCTCAGGCAAAGAAATGGAGTGTTGGCATTTGGAAGTCAGGCTGGTCTGCACTGAAGTCCTACGAGTGTAGGGAATACACCAGAATGCTGAAAAAAAGGTAATCTGCAAGAGGTGAAATGCTTATCCAACCTCAAAAGAATTAAAACTAACGTATATTCTTTTTTTTTTTCAGAGTTTATATATTTATTTGACAGAGAGACACAGTGAGAGGGGGAACACAAGCAGGGGGAGTGGGAGAGGGAGAACGTTTATTCTATTCTCTACTAAGAGCATGAAAAGTTAAAAATAGGCTACATTATTTTAAATATGCTTATATTCCAATTCTATTGATCGATAAACAGGAAGCCCTCAGTGGAGGACAGGAGCTACCTGCTGGATAATTCCAGCCCATCCTCCTATCATAACATAGATCAAGGTCTATATAAAAAACATGGCTAATGATCCTTTTGATTCCATCCATTTCAAATCACCAGGATAAAGCGTATTAAATAAGAAATTGATTCAAACAAACAACAGAAGTGGTGATTTATTTAGATGTGGCCAGAAAATATAAATGGCCACCTATCAACTTCTTTTGCCTTTTCTTCATTAGGATTTGAGGCCAGGAGATGTATCTGGCAAGCGGAACCTCTGGGAAAAGCAATCTGTGGATAAGGTCACTTCTCCCACTAAGGTAATCTACTGGGAAGATTTGCTTTTCATAGGTTCTTTGCCTGCTGTATCCTGCAGTATGATGTCCCAGGGTCAAATGAGAAATACCACTGATCCACAGAGCCTTGTCTAGGTAACCATCAGCTTCTAAAAACGTATATATGGTACAGTGAGAGGTAAAGTTCACAGAGCCTTCAGAAGTGTAGGCTTGTCAGTCATACAACATAAATAGTCCAGACCTATGGAGTGGTTTGCAGTAAGACGTTCTAGAAGCACCATAGTGGTAGGAGTGTTAACAGAGGTCATATGGTAAGCGTGCTCTGTACTTCTTACACGGTCCAGGCTTGGAACCACAGCCATTTGAAGATCACTTAGGGAAAAACATGTCTCCCTGCGTGGCTCCAAAGCTGCTTTCTGGAACCATTACATTGCCAGGAGCCTAGGACGCAAGGTTGCTATGGAAAAAAATTAAAATAATATTTAAAAGCCGGGCAAAACTTGCTACCCTGTGAAAACTAATGGCTAAGAATGCTTGTATTTGTCTTTTTTGATCTTCTGGTCAACGGGTATGCTCATTCTTCATAAAGGAGGCTCTAGACAATATCTAAATGATACTCTGAGCATAGGACTCTGTTGTCCAAGGAGCTAATTCAGCTTCTAATTATAGCCCTTCCCCATTTCAAGCAATAAGCCTGGGCTTCTCCTTTAGTAGAGGGAAAACTGGAGAGAGGGAAATCAGAGAGCAGCCGTAAGTAGGATTAGAACAGTGTGCTTGTGGGTCGATTTAGAAGCACTTTTCAAGCAAACCCGGGACTGAGGAACACCTCAAAGGCAACCAGAGGATCTCTACAGGTCCCTGAAGTGAGAGAATCACTTCTCCTTTCCTACCTCTACGTGCTCCTAAGTCTGGCACAGCTGCCTAGTGTGCTGTTCCGTCTCTCGATTAGTTATCGATTGCTCTTATATTCCAACAGAATCCACTGGCCCAGTCTCTCTATTTAAGGTGATTTTTAAATAACTTTTCTAAGTCATTGCTAAATATATTAAAAGTACCTAGTAATAATTATCACCACTACAAACCACTATGTCCACTCTATGCAAGGAACTGTTCTGCCTTCTTAGGCTACATTATCTCCTTTGACCCTCCAACCACCCTGTGAAGTGGGTCTTTTTATTACCCCTGTTTAGAGCTGAGGAAAACGAAGCACAGAGAGATGAACTTTCCCCAAGCCGCACAACAATAAGTTAGCAAAGCCTGCATCAAAACTCAGGCCGTCTGATCTGAGTCTGCATTCTTAACCACTATGCAGGCTGCTTTCTTTTGAGGATTGCGTAGTTAGCAGAAGATATAAAGCTTTAAGGTTCCTTGCACAGATTTTCTCCTGGTGGATGTGGGTAGGGCAATTGCTTATTAGTTTTCTTTTTTAAGACAAAGAATGAACTTTTGTTGGCCTAAGCCATCATCACCCCTTTAGCATCATCTCCAACCTCTCGGAAACGGCAGTCAAATGTGTATATCGTCTGCTTTCTGAGTAAAGGGTGTAGCTGTCCATCAGCACAGGTTTCATGGAACCTCTCCGGATAACATTCCTCTGAGCCAGGGTTCGGGGAAGTGGAGTACAGAGATGATCTGGAATGGTAACACTCAAGAGAACACCATTCACATTCAACACAATATGAATGGTACTCCTTGGAACTGTACAGTGTGGTGGCACAAGGTGGGAAGGTGATGGGGTGAGTCTTTACACATACCACCCCCTCATCCTCAGTCAATACCACGAAACTCTCTGTACAGTAATAATAATAATATAACCACGAGGCCCAGAGCTGAGTTTATGAGGTAGGTGGCTCCTTGGCTCCAAAATGTCAGCTCACTACACGTCCTGCCGTCATTCCTTTGAGGTGGACGTACACATTTGAAAATGCAGATTCACAACACTAATATTTGTGAATACGTCAGCAAGGATTTTTAGCAGCTAGTTGAAGAAATGATATACAAATAAGAGTGTGGGCCAGGTAAGTTTCAAAGGTCAGGGTGTAAGAATAGGAGGGAAGAAATTAAAAAATCGGAGAAAACTAAGGATAAGCCCATTCCACTTCTCCAGTGTCCTTGACGTGGCCGAGACTGAGCCATTCACCACGTGTGCCTGTTCCAGAAAGCACACTACAGGTTCCTGACCCTTCAAGTGGGGTTTTTATTTATTAATTTGAGAGAGAGCACATGAGGGGGGAAAGGTCAGAGGGCGAAGCAGACTCCCCGCTGAGCAGGGAGCCCAATGCGGGACTCGATCCCGGGACTCCAGGATCATGACCTGAGCCGAAGGCAGTCGCCCAACCAACTGAGCCACCCAGGCGCCCCTCGAGTGGAGTTTAAAAAATAAAAATAAAAAAGCTCCCACAAACAAGGCTAAAGACCCAGATGGGGAAGGGAGAATATAAAGAAGAAAGAGGGAAGTAAAAAAAATCAACAGAAGACAGGTAGACTAGAAGACGAGGAGCATATTTGAATAGAATACCAACAATAATCCTCCCTTTCATAAATATTTATTCCTGCCATATTTCAATTATCTTTTTCTTCTTCTGACACAAAACCTCTGGCTGAAACATCATGGCCTGTGGATTTAAAGATCTTTTCTCTTAGCAGGTTTGAGAGAGTTCAAGAAAGAACCCAAAGTAGCCGCTCAAGATGCTGGACCAGCTCAGTTGGAGAGGGCTAATTTGCTCTGTTTTATATTTATGTTGATTTACTAAATTGAGTTCATTTCCTCTTGTTTTATTTTTCATTATCCCAGTAAACCCATGTATATTATCACTATATTTAATAATCACAGTCTAGAGATGTTCATGGTAAAAGTACTGCCTTTGCACAGGAGCCTGTTTCTAAAGAAACCCATGCTGTGAAATAGAGACTTTCCTACTGATCATCATAACTCTGTGTCTGAGCAGTGATACCAGCCACACCAGAAGTCAACTAAAGGAGCTTCACGTTGAAAATTGCCTGAGGAATGTGTGCAGTGTCCAGAAAAACAAGCCCTAGTGGTTTTGTTTGGGGTTTTTTTTATTTTAAATACAGAAATCATGTTGTTTCTGCACTTTAGCATAAAGCATGGAAGAAATTATCTTACTAGGCAATTGAAACACTTTCTGAAAGTAACCCATTTCAGATTTGAGATACTGCAATAATGATTGTCTTAAAAAAAAAAGATATACTCTTAAGGTATTACTTTTTTCATGCTGATGAATATCTAAATTGGATTATGATGTTAGCTGACAGTGGTACTGATTCTTTAGGTTGGTTGCTTTGTGGATTTCTTTGGTAGTGATAGCGAACCACATTTTAGATGACCTGATCATGTATGTATGTGCATACACGTATACAAACACACTAATGGTAGAAAGCTTTTTTATGTGCTAGACTATTATATTTAGCAATATGTTCTTGTAACTAGCCAATATCACAGCTTTTTAAAAATTAAAAATCACAATATTATATTAATATTTCATATTTGCCAATAGATACATGGCAGAATAGGTATTGATATGTTTCCAATGCCCGATAACCTGTAAGAAGAAAAGAGAGATTATAGAAGTGTCAAAATTAGTTGACATTTTCTATAAAACAGAGTATTTAGTTTATAATTAAAAACAGTCTTGAAGTCCAGTGTGAATTGTCCCAAATCTACCATCTGGGTCAAACTCAAAGCTTGCTCAGAACTCTATCCTGTTCTTAAAATCAAGTCCACAGTAGGTTGGCTTAGATGATAAATGAGGTCTCTTCCTTCTCTAAAATTTGAAGACAAGAATTTTTGTCACGAAATTATACAGATTGGAATTCCACGTGTGGGTATGCTAAGACCAACTTTGGCTAATGTCTGCGGAGCAGAGAAGAAAAGTGAGCAAAAGCCAGTATTTAGGAGTCATGACAGTATTTCCCATTCTTGATAGACTGAAACATCTTTTAAATTAAACTTTTCTACTTTTATTAGTCGTTGGTACTTGTCGTAAGTTGATAACATGTTGAATTTTCAAAAAATATGTGTAACTTTTATTAGTTCTACCTTTTTCCCCAAGAGTCTATCGACTTGTCATTTTTACATTTTGCACACACAATCTAGATATCACATCTTATTTTAGTTTATAAGTGTTCATCTATTCTCCACAATAGATGATAAGAGTACTCCAGTGTCTTGGCAATATGTTCTAGCATAGAAATATACATGGAGTGTAATTCTATAAACTTATACCTCATTTGACTTAACCAAAATTGTCTTAGTCTCAATTCCTACCACACTGAGGGAGCCTCTCAGATGACTTGTTTTCTAATCTATAGTACTGCCCTGGAAGAGCTAACCAGGGCAAGGCTGGCATGAGGAGTGACCACTGCCTTCCAAAGTATATTTTCCTCATAAATCAGTAAAGAGTTGTTGAATCCTCTAGCTTTAGCACACCTGGGCCAAAGGAAGGAAAGCCACCAAGATTGCACAAGTCATCCACCCATGACAGAGTAGACATGAGTCTATGACAAAATGAACTAGAATGTGCACGCAATGCCTGATTTTAGCATTGACACCCATAATTGGAGTGAAATGGATCAAAGTTTGAATTAAGGCCCACAGTGAGGTAACATTGCTTTGTTGTACTTTTGAGTAAGAGCTTCTCCTGATCACTATTATATTTTTTTCCTAGAAAGTCTAAAGTTGAGAAGAGAATATATCGATCCTGACTTTTATTCCAATAATGGATGGAATAAGTTTTAGGGTAGAATTTTGTTCAGTTTGGATTTAATCTTTTGAAAAATAAATTCCTTGTTTACTTGTTTGATTACAGTTCTCTTTGTTATCTTTAAGAGGTAAGACTGCAAGGTGACTAGCATGTTCTGTGAATCTGCCATTCCTAAAAGTTTTATAAACACTTGATATTTTCACTGATAATTGATCGCTGCAATAAACATATATTGTGAAAATGCATCCACAATAAATGGAATTCCTCCAAATGTCTCTGCCTTGCTTATTTTTATGCATTGCATTGATTATAAATAAGAGTTATATCTGTTTTAATAAAGATGGTGGCATAGCAAAATCTATGTTTCAGATTGAGTCTTGGTTTCACTCTTTAGAAAAGGAAAGCCATTTCATTCATATTGTTTAAATTATTCTTATTACAGGCAATCTTCTAATAAAATAGTGAAAATTGCTCTGATATGGACAACTAATCAAACATGTATGGAAAAGGTTGAAAAGAGGAATTAAAAATAATTCTTCCAAAAAAAATTATCGTATCTTCCTCCATCCTCCCTCTCATTCCCCATCTTGTCACACACCACCCCTCTTGCTCCTAAGGTAGAAGTACTGTTTTCCCAAAGATAGTGTCTTTTATAGTAGAAGTGGCCATTTAACATATACCCTTCGTTTGCAGAATACTGACTATTTGCAAGGCACTGGAGACTACATTTACATCCAAAGATTTTTTTTTAAGTAATTTTGCATATTTACGTAACACAGGTTGAATATATGAGGTTCTCATAAAGGTTTCAACTGTGAGCCCAGAGCCCCTGAACAGTCCCTTAAATTCTGCTCATAAGATTGTACAGAATTAGCTAAGTTACTGCAACTTAAAAAATAATTAGTACGTTTTACTTCTCCATCCTAACGAAGGGTGATCAGTTTAGGCAACAAGGTAATTGTCATCAAAGTTAATTCACAAAATTAAACAATGAAAAGAATGCCATCTACAGTACTGGTACCAAACTGATAGGATTAGAGATGGACGAAATTTAATTTTACAGTGTGTGTATTCAAGTTATGAGTTTAAAGATGTTATAGTCTCTTGTATGTTGTAGGAACAGGTCTGTATTACAAGGTTTTTTCCTACTCTTGCTTGTATGAGTGCTCCAGATGGAGGAATGGATTTTTTAAAAATCTCATGACCCTAAATATGTGTTCTTCCATAGGACCAAGATGACCTAGCTACGTCTTGATCTGAGTGCTATGTCTATTTGTGTCAAGCGTATTAGTCATGTTGTCCAAACATTCTGTATCCTTACTGATTTTTTTTGTTCCATATCTACTATTGAGAAAGGCATGTGAAAATCTCCCTGTATGATTATGGATTTGTCTATTTTTCCTTGTAATTCTGTTAATTTTGCTTTCCATATTTTAAGATCATGTTTTAGGTGCATGTGCAAGTCTAGAATCATTAAAACTTCCTAGTAAACTGAATGTTTTAACATTATGAAGTAATCCTCTATTTGCACGGCAAATCTTTTTTCCTTAAAGTTTGTTTTTTTCTATTCTTAATATTGCTACAGTGGCTTTCTTTTAGTTAACACTTGCATGACATAACTTTTTCCACCCCTTTACTTTCAGCCTTTATATAGTCTTTAGTTTTAGATGCATGTCTTTGAAAATCATAGACATCATAAAATCATAATCATCAGGTTTTAATACAGTCTGATCATCTTTGAGTTTTACCTGGATTATTTAGGCCTTTTATATTTAATGTAATTACTGATAGTCTCTCATTTAAATAGCATCCTAGTTATGTGCCACCTGTTTGACGTACGTTTTCTCTCTTGCTTTTACGCCAGGGCTACTTCTGCTTCAAAGCATACAGTGATCTACAAGAGGCAGCTGAGAGGCTGAGCTAGACTTTTGGCAACCCAGTGGGGCTAGAGGAAAAAAGAATATTCTGTCTTTCAAAGATGAGGTTTTGTTACACTACTCCCCGTTTATGGGTCTACAAAGAGCTGACTCTTGAAAGTAAGGGTGAGCTTAAAATAATCTGGTCCTTACACAAACTGGCACCTTCCTTAACCTGGGGAAAAACTGCACTATTCTAGTGGGGAGATAAATGATAAATGATAGACATGAAAAGTTACAAAATACTGAGTAACAATTCAAGAATTTAAGAGAAAATATCACAAGGCTCTAGTACATAACTGTCAAAAGAATTATGTAGTACATGATTGTCAGTGTTTAGAGGGAGGAGAAAATATTTCATTTTGGGGTAATCAGAGAAAAAAAATGTCATATTCTTTTGTACCCCCAGCAGTATACCCAGTGCACCACACATAATGGTGCTTGGTAAATGGTATGATGATTTCATGAGCAACCCAATTTATAAACTCTCTGCCTGATGTACTGCTGTCAAGTTTTGTAGTAGAGTTTTTAGAGTTCTGAGAGGTTAATTTGTTTTACAACGTTTGTGTTCCCAGATTTATAATTACTGTATCACCTCAGTCCTGCATTTCAGCTCCATGAGGATGGTTGGGCCTCTTTGCTTTACTCTAATGCAGATTTGATAGCAGAGTTTTGCCAAAGGCATGCTTTTAGTGATAATTGGCTTTTGCTACCTGAAATAGGATTTCCAAAAAATGTCTCATTAAAATAGGTTGTAGAAGGCCCAGCTGGTCATTTCTGCCTGGATAAAGAACATTCATTCAATAAACTCTTACGGAATGTACTAATATTAAAAAATTACGTGAAAGAACTATAATCATACAGAACACAAGATTAATTTCTAGCTTGTTTTTAACCTTACCTGGCTTTCTTCCATACAAACCTACTTTTCTTAGATGCTGTATTTCGTATGTCTGTGCCTGCCAAGTTTAGCAACACAGGTGCTTTGAGTTTTTTTCAGATGATGGAAATCCACTGTCCTGAGTGCACTGGGGTTTCTAAATCCTTGGTGAACATCAGAATCAATGGTAGAAATCATGGAACTATGTAGGTTCCAGTCCCAGAAGATTCTTATTCAGTAGGTCTAGAGTTGAGTTGTATAATGCCCCTTTGTTATTCAAATACCTAATTGTAAAATGCGGATTCAGATACAGAAAGAGTGGGGAGGGCTTGAGATTCTGCATTTCTAATAGGTTCCCAGGTGATGCTTCATTGGCTACTGCTGCATTGGGGAACACATTCCAAGTAGCAAGGTCTCACTCTAGGCTCTGTGTGGAAATGTGCACTCCAAAGATTCTCACTGAAAAACAACAGAATGAGATCACTTGCTATGATAGAACAGTGGTGCTTTATATATAAACTGTCTTAATCCTTACATCAATTTTAGGAGATAGGTGCTGTTACTCTCCATTTTATAAGGAAACAGAGACCCAGAGAGGCTAAGTAACTTACCCAAGGTCATACAGCTAAGTGTTTCTGGTTCCAGAGTCTGCACTCTTAACCCCCTGGTCCATTGGTCAGCAGCATTAGCTGATTATAGATGGGTTCCATTTTCCCCAAGAATACATCTTGGAAACTGACATCCCTCATGACCACCAGGCCTATGTTTCCAATTATTTGCTGAATATTTTCACCCAAAATCTCTCCAGAAGATACTATTATGTAAATTCTGATCTGTGCTCACATGTTGTCCCTTACCTAATGTATCAGCCTTATTTTTTTCCCCTTTCTAAGTTCACTGAAACCAAGTGTGAGTCCACCTCATCTAAGAAAACTTACCCCAGCACACTCCGTTTATCTGAACCTTTATTCTTGTTAATAACTTAGTACGCCTGTAGAGTGCCTGCCTTGTGACCATCAGGCATTGGACTAGGCAACCAGAATGCAAAGAGGAAGCTCAGACCTTCCCTTCCAAAGGCTCAGAAACCATTAGAAAAAACCAGTTGTTGACATCACTCTCTGGTGAATCCTAAGCAGAGATTTACACCAAGTGTTGTAGTTGCACAGCAGAAGAAACCTCAACTCAAAGGGGCCTGCTGTTCCACCAGAGCGCATGTACCTCCAGGTCTTACACCACCTTGCACCCTTGGTTCTCAGCACTCTACCTTTCACCTGCTAAACACTCAGCACATTTTTTAGACATATTTATTGAAGACCTACAGATACCTGTCAACATTAGGCCACTAGAGATACAAAGATAACTAAAAGCCCCAGCGCCCTTAAGGGGCTTTGATATTAAATAGTAGGACACAGAAATGAGTAGACTAAATGCAGTAGAGTGTTGATGTTATGACAGGGGTGCGTTAAGGGACATAACAGAGGCCTGGAGGACAGAGTTGTCTAAAAGAAATTCAAAAGGGTACTGGGACAAAGGTGGCCAACGGCTCCTAAGAAGGCCAGGTGGGTGGCATTAACATGCCTCAGTTCAAGCTCTGCTATTAAGCTTTATAGCCTGAAAAACAATTTGGTCAGCATCCAGAGAAGGAATCTATTTTTTTTTCTTTTATGGCTGTACCAGTAAATTAACCAAGCTCAGAAACCCAATATACTATATAAAGTCAGAATGGCAGCACACCAGTTTGCAATGAGAAGTTGCTCTTATGAGAACACTGGGCTTCTGTGAGCAGCATTATCTTTCCGTGAACTAAGGTGCTATTTCTGAGAGGGGGCATCCAAGAGAATCACTGAGGACTGAAGGTGTCTGACTGAAGGGGAGGCTGGCATTTTGTTTCCTGTTGGATGGCTGCCTAGCCAAGAGTTGACTAATTTGTCTCTATGCTCTCTAGCTCATAGAAAAACGAATTGAAAAAAACAGGCCAGATAGAACAGCACTGTGCCGGTGTATAGAAGACAGATAGGTCCCATATGTGCCCACCAGTCCTAGAACTGCTTGTGAAGATGACACTGGGTCAGTGGTGACACTCTGTCATCATGCAGGGATCACCACAGCAAGGCAAGTAGATGCCCAGGTATCAGAGTGGTATGGTATCATCACCAATTGGAGGTCTGCTGGTCAAATGATAATGACAGCTAACATTTTATTGGGTCCTTCTCATATTCCAGGCACTTTCTAAGCACCTTACATGTTATTCACTCATTTAAGCCTCACCACAACCCTACAAGATAGTCACCACACATCTCTCTTGACTTATGATAGTTACACCCCAATAAACCCACTGTAAGTTGAAAAGATCCTAAGTCAAAAATGCATTTAATACACCTAACCAACTAAACATCATAGCTTAGCCTAGCCTGCCTTAAACGTACATTAGCCTACAGTGATATTAGCCTACAGTTGGGCAAATTACCTAACACAAAGCCTATTTCATAATAAAGTGTTGAATATCTCATATAACTTATTGAATTTTTTTTAGCGGTTTTATTTATTTATTTGACAGAGACACAGCAAGAGAGGGAACACAAGCAAGGGGAGTGGGAGAGGGAGAAGCAGCCTCCCCACTGAGCAGGGAGCCGGATGCGGGGCTCGATCCCAGGAGTCTGGGATCATGACCTGAGCCAAAGGCAGATGCTTAACGACTGAGTCATCCAGGCGCCCCTAATTTATTGAATATTATACTGAAAGTGAAAAAACAGAAGGGTTGTAAGTATATTAGTTGTTTGTTCTCATGACTACGTGGCTGACTGGGAGCTGTGGCACCCTACCATACTGCCCAGCATTCTGAGAGAAGATCATCCTGCATATGGTTAACCCAGGAAAAGATCCAAAGCCAAAATTCCAAGTATGGTTTCTATGGAATTCATATTGCTTTTACTATTCATACCATTGTAAAACTGGAAAAGTTGGGGACCTTCCGTAGTACTGTATTATCCACACCCTACATGTAACTAAACTGAGGCACAGAAAAGTTAAAGAATTTGCTCAAAGGGCACCTGGGTGGCTCATTCGGTTAAGCGTCTGACTCTTGATTTCAGCTCAGGTCATGATCTTAAGGTCGTGAGATCAAGCCCCGAGTTGGAGCCTGCTTGGGATTCTCTCTCTCTCTCCCCTTCTTCCTCTGTCCCTTCCCTCGTGCACACACACACTCTCTCTAAAAGAAAATAAATAATAAAATAAAATAAGATAAAAAACTTAACTCAAGATCATACAGCTATTAAGTGGCAGAATATTTGAGCCCAGGCAGTTGGCCTCTGAGCCCACACTCCTCACAAGGATTCCCCACAGTCTCTCACAAGAGATTGTTATTGCCTTGAAGAAAGCCTTCGAGCTTGCCTTGAAGAAAGTTCCGAGTCACCACCCTCATGAAGCCCACAAAGAGCAAGAACAGCACTTGAGACCAACTGTGTAGACTGCAATTTGGCCCAGTTAAAGAGACTTTTGCCCTTTTCCTCCCCAGCCCCTGCTCATCCTAACATAACAAGGACTGGCACGTAGAAGGAAGCCAGGATGAATGTACATAGCAAAACACCAACTCACTCCCACTTCCCAAGCCACCAGAGCTAAGGATAGATCTAGGCTGTTCTGGAGGGTAAGGAGGAAGAAGGCTTTGATTCCAGTTTGAAACTGACATTTAAAATGTACTTGATACCAAATTTCAGAGTAAAATCTTAAAAACAAAAGTTTTTAGTGTTTTAGTAGCTCAAAGTGGCTAGAAAGTTGTGGAATCTGGCAACAGGTCCTCCGTGGGAAAGGGGACTTCATTGTTGCACAGTTCAGGGGCAGGTATTTGGTGAGGGTTGCCGGCGGGGAGGACCATTTCATGGTTTTTGTCATGAGACTTCACACTGAACATTCTTTCTCTTTTGAGGTGATTTATCCTCTCCATTATTTGCTGAGTAGGCAGGGGGCATTCTTACTAACCTCATTTCCAAGTGTTGAGGAGAATAATGCTTCACTATAGTCCCCCCATTTAGACACATTATACAAACTAATAATACAAACTACTTGTACCAGTGATAGAGGGATAGTCCTTTCTAGGACTTCACTATGGAGATGACCCTTGAGCTGAGTCTTGGTTAGCTAATTGGCTGGGACAAGTCTCAAGGTTTGAGGGGCTTCTGGGTGGCTCGGTCAGTTAAGCATCCAACTCTTGATTTGGGCTCAGGTCAAGATCTCAGGGACCTGGGATCAAGCCCCTCGGCGGGCTCCAAGCTCAGCGGGGAGTCTGCTTGGGATTCTTTTCTCCCTCTCCCTCTGCCCCTCCCTCCCATGTGCATTCTCTCTTTCTCTCTCAAAATAAATAAATCTTTTTTCAAGGTTTGGGGGCGCCTGGGTGGCTCAGTCGTTAAGCGTCTACCTTTAGCTCAGGTCATGATCCCAGGGTCCTGGGATCGAGCCCCGCATCGGGCTCCCTGCTCAGCGGGGAGCCTGCTTCTCCCTCTCCCCCTGCTTGTGTTCCCTCTCGCTGTGTCTCTCTCTGTCAGATAAATAAATAAAATCTTAAAAAAAAAAACAACTCAAGGTTTCAACTTGGAAACAGTTTGAGAAGTTTGATCCTATAGCAGGACATTCTAGACCCACATAGTCTGAGGAAAGCCAAGATGGGTATACTAGAGGACCCCAGGACTCCTAGGACCTAGTATGGCTTCCTCAGCCAAACTGTGATGAGACCTCTACAGCCACATAACCACTAAATTCTGTGATGTCATAAATAACTCTGATTGCCCTAGTCACTGTATTTAAGTCTCTGCTCAACAAAGTCCAAGTGATATACTTACACAAAATAACTTACATTCCTAACACAACTTACATTTGGGCATGTTGCTAAAGTGAATTTTCCTCCTGATTCCCACACCAGTCATTGTGCTCTTTGGAGTATTGTTTTGGTTTTCCTTTTCCTCTTTTCTTACTCTTATTATAATGCCTATTATACTGCAGGCTTAGACTAAATAAATTCTCCCAAAAATAGGACAAGAGAAAGTTGCTGCTGAAGTAAAGTTGCCTTGTCAAGAAGCCAAAGCTGTGTATATAAGGAGTCTGTCCTGTGAACTGCTCAGATAAGATAATAGGGAAGGGAAACGAAAATTCAGATCGACAAAGTCCTTCGGAGAAACTTACTCCAGGCCTTACTTCCACTCTAACTTAAAGACAAAGAATTTCCACTATATACTACCATCTGAAATAGAGTAAGTTAAAAAAAAAAAAAAGTTCAAAAGAAGCAGGTACTTAAGGAAACAACTTAAAATTTACTTAAGGAAATCCTAATGAAATTTTCCTAAAAATGATAGTTTTCCTCTTTACAGTTAAGCTTCACCTAAACAGTAAAATTCACAACCTAGTAAAATTCATAACCCGGTCTTCTCTCAGAGCCTTTGTACTTGCTGCTTTCCCCGCCTGGCAAGGTTTTCCTGGACATAAACATGGCTCATTCTTTTGCTTCTGTCTCTGCTCAAATGGCTCCTGGTCACAGAGGCTTCCCTGGACACCCTATCAAAAGAGGTACCCTGCAACACCTGACTCCTCAGTAGAGCATGCGACTCTTGATCTCAGGGTCATGACCTCAAGCCCCATGTTGGGTGTAGAGTTTACTTTAAAAAGGGGTGGGGGAGGCTCCTTGGTGGCTCAGTCAGGTTAAGCATCTCTTAGTTTCATCTCAGGTCATGATCTCAGGGTCTTGACTTTGAGACCCACATCAGGCTCTGCACTCAGCGCAGGGTCTGCTTTCCTCTCTCCCTCTCCCTCTGCCCCTTCCCTCCCCTCCTTTTAATAAATAAATAAATAAATCTTTAAAAAAGAGAGAGAGGGAGGGAATGAGCGCTACCCCTACCAAGGCCCACCCACCTGGAGTACTTCCCAGGCTCTTTATTTTTCTCTCCTTTATATCTCTCCATAGCAATTATCATCACCTGAATGGGTTTTTGGTTTTTTGTTGTTTTTCTTTTTTTCCCATTGGTTTGTCTGTCTTCTCCCATAACCTCCCTGAAGACTGTCTGGTTTCCTCCAATAGCCTTACAGGGGAACAATCCCTGACAAGTAGTAGGCATTCAATAAAAATTAGTTGAAATAATGAAAGAATAAATGATCATGATTTTCAAAATTTTGTTGAATTCCTATTTATGCACTAAAATAATTTTTCTCTATAGGAGTACTTGAAATATGATCATGCAAATATTTAGGCTAAAAATCATGAGACTTAAGCCCCAGCTCTGTCTTTGATTTCTTGTGTAATCTGGTTAGCTAATTTCTTGGAGCTTCTTCACCTTATGTATGATACCCTATGGGTTGCAACCCTGACTCTAAAATCCAACAGAAAAATAGATTCCATATTGAAATATTCTCTGTGCATGTCACCTTTGTGTTGCATATGTATGGCATAAAACAAGGTAGAGCTATCAAAGGCACCTGATGGGGTTCAGAATTAACATCCACAAAATGTGCCACTTGGCGTGCAGATTATTTGAAGCTGAAGACAATCTAGGCCCAAAGACTCAGGAAGAGCTTTTTATCTCCCCCTGAACTGCCTCTAAGAATTTAGAAAGAGTGCCTGACCCAGGAAAACAGCTATCACAGGAGAGAACTACAAAGAGTATGGGCTAGGTGTAGCAAGCCAGAAGGAGCTTGGTAAGGGCATGTTTTTGTTCAAATTCCTCTCTGTGTCCCCTGTCTCTGCATGGCATGGCATGGCAAAACATGTGTTTACCAAGCATTTGCTCTTCCCATCTTCCTGTGAATTGTCTTCCTTCCCTTTGAAGCCCCAGGCCCCACCTTCTCTTAGTTCAGGGTATTATATGAGCCTCGATCTCCTGTCTTGGAGGCGCTCATGTCCCTGTGAGGTGTCCAAACATAAGAAATTAAACTTATTTTTCCCTATGAATCTCATCAATTTAACGAATATACCAGCCAAAAGAACTCAGAAAGACAGAGTAAAAATTTTTCCTCCCATACACACCAAATGGCTAAAGACTTTTTTTCAGCTACACTTGGAAAGCTGTTTCAAATATAGTAAATTATCCACCAGACGTAAAAGCCCGGGGGAAATCAGGATGATTTCAGGAATAACGTCTTTAAGTCTCTTACGGACCAGAATGTCTAAGTCCGTGACGGGAAGAACGTATTTAATTAGATAAGACAATACATGTAAAGTGATTTACGTAGCGCCTCGGAAGGTAATAGGTGTTCAATACATTTGCTAACAATTATGATACTTAAAGAATCTCTGAGCTGATAAGAATTGAGTACTGTCACTCTACCAATTATTTAGAAGTCTCGTTTTCTGAATAAAGACGATTAGTCACACAATCGTGCAGAATGCCCCCCAGTGTGGGTACAAATAAAGACCAACAAAGCCCAAGTCTTAACCAGTAAGCTCTACTGCCTCCTCGGAGAAAGGACATGACAAACAACCGACGTGCAGAACCTGAAGGACAAAGCCCTGCTCCCTCTTCCCCACTCCTAAATTTTCCCGCCAGGCCCCGCGCTCCACCCTAACGCTGCTGCGGATTCTCTCTGCCCCCAGCTCCTCAGCCCCTCGTTCCCGTCATCCCCTGGGCTCTCCCCTTCCTCGGCCGAAATCCCGCGTGGGCTCTTTTCCTCCGCGCTGGTCGCTCGGTGATTTCCTAGGACTGTCGGAAGTCTCGCGAGGGGCGGTCCCGTTGCCCTGGAAACGAGTGGCCTCGCCTCTTGCGGGGGGTGGGGGGAAAGGGCGTGGTTGGGGCTGTTAAACTACAGCGGCATTTCTTCCAGCTGCTAGACTGTAGGTGTCTCCGGTAGGACGGCTGCTCCCGGAGGGAAGGGACGACTGCCAGGCCAGAGGACTCGGGGCGGGGGCGAGGGCCCGGCCGAGGGCGTCGAGAGGGGAAAGACGTCGCAGACGGGACGCCCCCGCGGGAAGCGAGCGCGCCTGGAAGGCCGCGCGTTCCAGAAAATGAGCTGCTTCCCATACTGCCGCGTCCAGAAGTGAGGGTGGGAGGAACACCGTGCCGACACCACTTGTGGCTTAGAAGGCCTCAGTCCTCCCCACCTAGAA
Source organism: Zalophus californianus (assembly GCF_009762305.2). NCBI lineage: Eukaryota > Metazoa > Chordata > Mammalia > Carnivora > Otariidae > Zalophus > Zalophus californianus. Next base: position 88,302,799 of record NC_045606.1, read on the forward strand.
AGTGACCGTGCCTGCCCGCAGACCTGCCCGGCGCGGCTGGGCTTGGAAGCGTCTGCTTTTGCCTCTCCTGCCGCAGACGTGGAAGCTACCCAGGCAGCGCCCATTAGATAATCTGTGGGTGTGGCTTTCCTGAAGCCCAGGTTTTACATACAGCAGGTCAGCTGCTGGTGTGCCTCCTGTGTTCATGTAAGGAAATGGAATCAGGATTTATGCCAAGTTTTCCAAATTTAGAATTGTGGTGATCCTCAGATTGAGACTTAAGTCTCAATACTGGAGGGGTCTTCTCTCTTGCATTAGTAGTTACTTGCTCTGTGTAGAGAGGAGCATAAACCAATAGACTGGAAATTGGCAAATTCCTTTGGTCTCTCAAAAATAATAGAATCTTAGCAAGGAATTTCTGTTACTCCATTGTCTTAATAACCACTTGGGAGGATGCTTGCATGGGAGGAGTCGTGGTCATGGCCAATATAACCTTCTGATAGCTATTGAGATTTAAGTAATAATTGAATATTAGAACAGAGACAGTATCTACAGAATATTAACCAAAATATAAAGAGAAAAGTGTACTGTAGTCGTTTGAGCTTTTGGCCAATTGAAAATTAAGCAGAAAAAAATTTAAACTATGTTATTAGATTTCATTGCCCGAGTAAGTAACTATAATTTTTCTTTGATTCGTGATCTTTTTAAATGCCTCAGGATCATTCTGAACTTGCTATGCCCTGCGGTAATGTAAATACAGGATGTAAATGAGTTGGCTGTGTAGCCTGGAGATTTCTTTTTTCAATTAAATTATTTACTCGATTAGTCTTACTGTGATTTTTGTCTTTTTCATGGAAATGGAAAATTTCTTCAAATCTTTGAAGCTGAATGTTTAATTAGCTGTGTCCTAATTAATTTAGCTTTTAGAGAAACCTGTTGTCACTGTTAATTAAATACAATTGGATATATCTGGGGTTACTCATTTAATGTAATAAACACCTTCAAGTTAAACTGAAAACTGTCAAATAAGTTGCTTAGAAATTGTTTTACAGCCTACCTACATAATAAATTTCAAGTCAGATATTGGAAGAAATGCCAGAAGATTCAGAAAAGGAAGACTATTCAGACAGAACGATCAGTGATGAATCAGTATGTTTTTTTTTAACTTTATCCCACATAATTTCAGATAAAACTTGTAAATTCCTAGTAAAAATATTATAAAATCAGTTGGATGTAAAAATCAATTGATGTTTAAATCACTTGTCACTGAAGTTGGAAAATAATTTGAAAGCCAGGATACTACTATGTACAGTATGCCTTATCTAGAAAGAGAACCTATACTGATATTTTTGAGAAAATATTTTGGCTAAGATTCTTCTGAGTTTTACTTAACAGTGTGTATTAAATCATTACTAAGGTTTTATTTTTATAATTCATGTTCACTTACAAGTATTCTGTTATAATATGTATCATAATACTGGATCCCCTATGTTCTAAACCTGTGTATCACCATAATAGGTTTAATGTGGCTCTGATATAACTAAGGAAAGGACATGGAGGAAGAAAAAGGGAAAAACAAAATGCAGTATTTCAAAATAGTTTGGTTCTAGTACATATGAGAGATTTCCTTCAGATTTTAGTAAAATACAAATTATCAGGTATATAAGATAAGGTCCCAAAATAAGCTCCCTAAAATAATATATCACTCTTTAAGTCCATGGCTTTCTGTGCTTTTCTTTTTCTTTTTGTTAACTTTATTGAAGTTTAAATTGTCTTGCCAGGTTTCCAAGAATTTTTAAACTGTATTCCCTCCGAACAGTCATTAATATGACCTTACCCAATGAAAGAAGGGGGATGAAAACTTGAAGGTTTCAGGATATTTGAAGTATTGGGCACTTTGAGAACAGTAGCCCATAATAATCCTTTGATTTTTTTTCATTCATTACAGAATAGAAAGAAGTGCTCAATTCTAAGTACTAAAATAGATGTAAAAATTTCTGGATGTGGAAACTGTTGGTTTTTTAAAAATATTTTAAAACTCTCCTGTTTTAGGATGAGGATAACTTCATGAAATTTGTAAACGAAGATAGCCACCGGTGTGCACTTTTAACAGGTTTGAACTTATCCATATATTCTCCTTTCTCTTTAGGATAAGACCTTGAGTATTCACTCAGGGTCAGTGAAAAATAAGAAAATGAAGAAACTAGAAAAAATTCAGATTGAATAGTATAGAAGTGTATTCTGATATTGGATAAGGAAAGAAAATGTATCCACTTTTATAAGAATATTTTGGAGCTCAAACTTTTAAGGTTTTAGGTAAACCTGATATTTAATGAAACTAAATAAAAGTAGTCATTGCTTTATAAAGGAATACACTTAACATAAGGATTTACATAGGCATTTCTTTAAATAGCTCTTTAAATTTACTGTATGACTCAAGTTATGGACACTGTTTTTGAAGTACATTTTTATTTAAATGGAGTTTGCCTGTATAGTTTCCTTAATAAAGTGATTCATTTGCAAATGTACATATATGTGGAATCTTGATGTATACTTGATTTGTTTTAAATGTATACATTTAGAGGTTTTTTTTAGTGTATATCTAAAATACTTCTTAGTATTCACATGTCTATCACAAGTAATCTGAAATTGAAGATAAGGATTTAATTTTTCTTCTTTCCTCTTTTTCTTTTTCTTTCTTTTTTTTTTTTTTTTACCGTCATCCTAAAACAAATCTTTTGAGATACCTACTATTCTCAGTTTGGTATGTATCCTTCTAGACCTTTTTCTTTGCATTTACACACATATCTATACCCATACTCATAGAAAATTTGTAGTACTAGTTTATGGACTTCTTGCCATCCTTTTTTTCTTTTTAAAATTTTGCCAATCTGTTGGAAGAAAGGAGGTGCCTCACTGTTTTCACTAACATTTCCTTTACTGCTGAAGAAATTAAGAATTATTTTATATGCTTGTCTATAGTCACTCTTATAATGAATCGCCTGTTCATAGTAATCCTTTTTTCATGTTGCTTCCATTATTTAGAATTATTTTGATGTTAAATTTATCATTTATCTGTGGCTCTTTATTTTTATATGTTTAAGCTTCCCTACCCCAGGGTCACCAATATAATCATCTAAGTTTAAATACTTTGAATTTTGGTATTTAATTTCTCTCTAATTTACATGTATGGATAGTATGAGATACGGATCTAATTTTATTTTCTAATTCATAGCTGCCTTGCCATTTTTGAGTCATACCGTAAATTAGACAAAATGTGGTCTGTTCACATAATGAAATACTAGATGCTTAGTAACAGTCTGTTGAATAACTGGATCTAAATAACAATCCTGAGAAGTAGTGAGGGAAGGTGTTATTATTCCTTATTCACATACAGTAAAATTTATGTTCAAAGAGGCCGCATTGGCCAAGCAAAATCGTATAGAAACAAAGTGGGAGAATAGAACTCAGTTTGTCTGACTCCTAGTCCAACTTGCTATATCTGCTACTGTACAAAAATAGCCCAAAACTAAATCTAGGTAAAAAGCCACGTTTCGGAGGTGGTAGAGCAAGAGGAGTCAGTGAGACAAATGGAGAACCAAGTATGTGAAAAGTAGGGAGAAAACCAGAAAGTGTAGCATCATAAAAGACAAGGTACATGAGCTTAGGGAGGGGAGATTATCCACATCAATTTGATGCCCCGCGGCTAGCCCATTGAAAGAGACAGGGCCTCTGCACTACCTACGAGGGGCAACCCCACTGTATTCTATGTGTATTATGCTCTTGGGGTTGTGTCACACAGTGACCCTAGAATGAGAACTGAGAAGAAGTTGTGACTGAGAGTTCACTAGCAACCTTTGAGGATATAGAGCTAGTAGGTGGTGAGGAATTATGGTCATGGGCTGTATTTAACCCATTGGACAAAGAGTTGCCTCAGTGTGTTTAAGTTTAGGAAGACTACAGTAGAGGTGCGTGGGTGGCTCAGTCAGTTAAGCATCTGACTTCAGCTCAGGTCATGATCCCAGGGTCCTGAGTCTCAGGGTCCTGGGATCCAGCCCTGCATCAGGCTCCATGCTCAGCAGGAGTCTGCTTGTCCATCTCCCTTTCCCTCTGTCCCTCCCCCAGCTCGTGCTATCTCTGTCTCTCAAATAAATAAAATCTCAAAACAAAACAAAAAAGTTTGCTGGAAAAGCTGCAAGAAACAAATGTTTTTGGAGTAGCATTGAGAATTTAGCATAAATTAATAGTATCTGAGGTCAACAACTACTTTTTAGCTATTGTGAAGATCAGTTGTTACAAAATTTCAATAGTAAATTTATTTTTAAAATGGCATGAATTATAAAATGATATCCATAAATACAAATTAATGGTATTGGAAGGGAAAAAGGAGTATATTTAAAAATTATAGGAATTGGGGTTTTGCTGCTTATCACTCATGATTGTGTTTGAATCTTTTTTTCAGCTGACTCTATTAGTGACCCATTTTTCCCCCGAACTACCCAGATACTGTTGGAATATCAACTAGGGAGATGGGTGCCACGTCTTCGTGAACCACGAGATTTATATGGTGTCTCTTCTTCTGGTCCGCTGAGCCCTACACGGTGGCCGTACCAGTGTGAGGTCATTGATGAAAAGGTCCAGCATATTGGTATGTTCTTAGCAGTTTTTGGAATTCAAATATTAGCAAACTTTGCCAACCTTAATTTTAATGAGGAGACTCATGGTGTTAGAATATTGCATTCCAACAGGAATATAACATGAGCTATGTGGATCATTTAAAATTTTCTAGTGGCCACATTTTAAAAAGGAAAGAGAAACAAGTGAAATTTATTTCAAAAATATATTTTATTTAACCCAAATTTATCCAAAGTATTTTGCATTCTTTTTTTTTTATATGAAATCTGGTGTGCATTTACATTTGCATTTTAGCTCAGATCAGCCACATTTCAAGTGTTCAGAAGCCACATGTGTTTAAAAGGGGGACGTAAAACATGTGCCAGAATTTTGTAATTCTGAACAATTCGAAATAACATGACTGTTCCAGTCACGTTCAAACTCTTACATAAAGTGAGGTCGTGGACAGAGGGTGTGCCAGATGGCTCTGCAGTCTTGCTCCTTTTTTCTCCATATCTCTTGCTCCCCACCTGCCCCCCCCGAATATCTTTTTTCTCCTCTGTGTATCTTTATCCTCTCTTTCTCCCTTTTTTTTCCACTTCTCTTCCTCTCTTATTTTTTTTTTTATCTTTGTGCCCCTTTGTCTTTTTTTCTCTCCTTCCCTCTTTCTGCTTCTTTCCCTTAATGTATGTTTTATGGACCCAAAGAGGACATATTTTAGTGAATATTTTTTTAAAGATTTTATTTATTTATTCATGAGAGACAGACAGAGAGAGAGAGGCAGAGGGAGAAGCAGGCTCCCAAGGAGCAGGGAGCCCGATGCAGGACTCGATCCCAGGATCCTGGGATCATGACCTGAGCTGAAGGCAGACGCTTAACCATCTGAGCCACCCAGGCGCCCTTTAGTGAATATTTTTATGTTTCTGTATATGCAGTCCCAAATTTTGTTTTCATTCAGTGTTTTGCAGCCTTATCTTCCCAGTCCTCACACCTGAATAATAGAAACATTTCCATTATTCATTACCTCCTCACTGCCACTGTTTTTCACCTTGGGTTGATGATAGCACATCCATTATTGCCATTATGTAGAGATCTTATTAGACATTCACTGGTGAATAAAATTAAAAACTGGCTATAGTTACTGTAACTGTCTATACTTAACTATATCGCTTACTTAAATTAGATGCTACTTAGGCATTCGTTTTCTCTTTATATTATCTAGTGTATAGAGAGAGGGGAAGGGAGAAGTGCCTCTCTCCCTCTTTCCCCTTCTTCTCTCTCTCTCTCTTTCTCTCTATATATATATATATATGTATGTATACACACACATATATATACTTCAGAAGACTTCAAGTCAGAAGTTCTCAGCTGGGTGTTTATGCCCCCCTGGTCATATGGTCAAGTCAGGCTGTCTGATTCTGCCAAACGAAAAACCATCAGTAAACAAACTGCCCATGATGGGTACCAGGGGAGTTTCAGACTCTAAATAGCACATTATAAATCTTACTGTCCTTATCTTGGCCAGCTGTCAAAGCTAGATATCCAGACTTTCCCAGCTATAAAAATAGAGCTTTTCCAGTCAGCTATAAATGAACACTATCCTACACAACCATATATCTTGAAAGTCTTTCCATATGAGCTCATATATACCAATTTCTTTTTTAAATAAATTGGTTCATTAGATTTAACTCAGTGAATAAACAATACTTTAACTGGTGCCTTATCAATGAGTTTTAGATGTTTCCTGTCTTTGGCTCTGACAAACAGAACTTCATGAACATTCTTTTATATGTGTCGTGTGTGTGTGTGTGTGTGTGTATGTATATCTAGTTTTAGAGTAAATTCCTGGAGTTTCTAGTTAAAAGGATACTGCCAAATTGTCCTTCAAAAGGAGCTGTAACAATGTATAGTCATAAGTTTGAGCGTGGTTGGTGGTCTTCAAGATTACCCTCAGGTTGAATGATTATAGAAGGACTAGAACCCAAAAAAAATTTACAAAAGCTGTTATACTCATGGTTATTGTTTATTACATTGAAATGATACAGATTAAAATCAGCAAAGGTAAAAGGAACATAGAAGAGAGTCCAGGAGAGATCAGACACAAGCTTCCAGTTGTCCCCTCCCAGTGGAGTCTTATGGACAGTGTTTAATACTCCCAGCCATGAGGTGAGATAACACATATGAAGTATTGCCAATCAGGAAAGCTCATCCAAGCTTTGGGATCTATGGTTTCTTTTAGGGGCTGGTCATATCTCTATGGAGTCCTCATATGGCTGACCTTAGTTACTCAGTCTCTAGCTTTTCCTGTTAAAATTGATAGCATGTGGTGTAAGTCCCTCTACCATAAGTCACATTGTTGGCATAAATTATCTGGTATGACCCAAGTAGGCAGACAGACTCTCATCAAGCAGGATATTCCAAAGTCTGAGAAGTTATCTTCTAGGAGTTTAACAAGGGTGGAAGCTTTCTTGGTGTATACAGAGTTTGGACAACCCAGGCCTGCTGAGTTAATCCTTTACTACACAGTGAGAGGGCCTATTTTCCCCATATACTCATAAACACTGTTTAGTTTCTTGTCTGATTTTCAACAGTCTGATATTTGTTTTATACATTTTGCATTTTAGTTTATATATTCTTTATGAGTGACCTTGAACATCTTTACATATATATATATTGACTGTTTTAGTTTTTATATTTATTTTATTATGGTAAGAGTACTTAACACGAGGTCTACCCTCAGATTTTTAAGCGTGCAACACAGTATTGTTAACTAGAGGCACAAAGTTGTTACAGAGCTTACTCGTCAGCATTATCGAAGCTTTAAATGTGTTGATTAGTAGCTCCCCATTTTCCCCTCCCACTTGCTTCTAGCAACCACTGTTCCACTTTCTGATTCTATGAGTTTGACTATTTTAGATACTTTATATAAGTGGAATCATGTAGTATTTGTCCTTCTGTACTGATTTCATTCAGCATGATGTCCTCAGGGTTCATCCATGTTGTTGCATATTGCAAGATTTCCTTTTTTTAAACTGAAAAATATTTCTCTCCCTCTCTCCCTCCCTCCCTCTCCATGTGTGTGTGTGCGTGTGTGTGTGTGTGTGTGTAGCACATTCTCTTTTTATCATTTATCCATCGGTGGACATTCAGATTGTTTCCACATCTTAGCTATTGTGAATAGTACTGCAGTGAATGTGGGAGTGCTAATATCTAATATATCTTCAAGATCCTCATTTCAGTTCTTTTGCGTAAATACCCAGTGGTTGGATGGCTGGATAATGTGGTAGTTCTATTTTTAATTTTTTGAGGAACTTCTACACTGCTTTCCACAGTGGTTGTACTATTTTTTATTCCCACCAACAGTGTACAGGGGTTCCAGTTTCTCCACTTCCTTGCCAACACTTGTCTTTTGTGTTTTGGATAATGGCCATCATAATAGGTGTGAAATGATACCTCCCTGTGGCTTTGATTTTCATTTCCCTGAAGCTCAGTGGTGTTAACAATGCAATCCCTATCAAAATCCCAGTGGTGTTTTCGGAGAAATAAAAAACAACTCTAAAAGTCAGATGGAACACAAAAGGCCACAGATAGCCAAATCAATCTTCAGAAAGAAGAACAAAGCTGGAGACATCACACTTTTTGATTTCAAAATGTATTACAAAGCTAGAGTAGTCAGAACAGTACGGTACTGGCATAAAGACAGACATGAGACGCCACTGGAACAGAATAGAGAGCCCAGAAATAAATCCATGTGTATATAGTCAGCTGATCTTTGAAAAGACTACCAAGAACATACAATGATCCCTTCAACAAATGTTGAGAAAATTGGATATCCACATGCAAAAGAATGAAGATGGACCCCTGCCATCTTACACCATATTAAAAAAAAAAAATCAAAATGGCTAATGGATTAAAGACTTAAACATAAGACCTGAATCTGTAAAACTCCTAGAAGAAAATATATGGGAAAAGCTTCATGACCTTGCTATTGTTGATGATATCATGGATATGACACCAAAAGTACAGACAGCAAAAGCAAAAATAGACCAAGTGGGACTACATCAAACTAAAAAGCTCTGTGTGGCAAAGGAAACAATTAGCACAGTTCAAAAGCAATGTATGGGACAGGAAAATATTGGCAAACTGCATATATGATAAGGGGTTAATCTCTCAAATTCATGAAGAATTTCTATAACTCAGTAACAAAAACAGTCATAACTAAATTTAAAAACAGGCTGAGGACTTGAATAGGCATTTCTCCAGAGAAGGTATACAAGTGGCCAACAGGTGTGTTTATTGGCTTTTTATATCAACTGATAAAATCCTTTGCCCATTTTATTATTGGTTGTACTTTTTGTTTCTTCTTGATCTGTAAGTGTTCTCTATGTAGTCAGAAGATCGGCTTACTGTGTCATATGTTGCATAATTTTTTTTCAGTTTGTCATTTGCCTTTTGTCTTTAGCATGCAGCAATTTATAACTTATGTAATCACTTTATCATTTTTCTGTGGCTTCCGGGTTTTGAAGTTCTCATGTTTCTCTCTCTTTTTTTTAAGATTTTATTTATTTATTTGACAGAGACACAGCGAGAGAGGGAACACGAGCAGGGGGAGTGGGAGAGGGAGAAGCAGGCTTCCCGTGGAGCAGGGAGCCCGATGCGGGGCTCGGTCCCGCTGGGATCATGACCTGAGCCGAAGGCAGATGCTTACCGACTGAGCCACCCAGGCGCCCCTCATGTTTCTCTTAGTTCTATTCAAGTTGTATTTTTTTTGTGATTAAAGTTTTCACCCATCAGCAATCCATTCTGATGCAAGAAGCAAGCTCTCAATCCAGTTCTGTTAACCATCTAGCCAGTTGTTTAAAAAATTGTTAAATTATTTTCTGTAAACTGATTGGAAATGCCACAATTATAAATGCGAAACTTCTAGGTCTAATTTTGAATTTTACTCTATTCCATTAACTTGTCTATTCATATGATGGCATGAATTTTAAAGCTTAAAGCTTTAAAATAAATTTTATGTGATAAACTTAGTTCACACCATTACTTTATTCTTTTTAAAAATTTTCCATTTTCTAGGCTACTTTTGCCAAGACATTTCTCTAAAGATAAACATGGCCAATAAACACATGAAAAGATATTCAGCATCTCTAGTCATCTGGGAAATGCAGATAAATACCACATTGAAATACCACTTTACACCCACTGGAATAACTAGAATCAAAATCTGGTAACACGTGTTGATGGGAAATTAAACATATGCCCCCCTAAAAGCTTATATGTAAATGTTAATATAGTACCATTATTCTAATAGCCAAAAGGAAACAATCCAAATATCCATCAGTGGATGAGTACTGTTTCATGGAAATCAGAGGAGACTACATTTTACATTTTAACTTCAACTCAGCAGTAAGCAATGATGATAGTGTGGAGCATAACCTGCTGATGGCTGTATACATTGGTTGACAGCTTTGCATTGTCCACTAAAATTGAAGCCATGTATGTCCTAAAATTTAGAATTCCTACCTCAGGATCTATAACCAAGAGAAATGTGGGCACATGTGTTCCAAGGAACATGTATAAAGCTTTTCATAGAACCACTGTTCATAATGGCCTCAACCTGAAACAACCTGAATGCCCATTATAAATAGAAGTGGATAAATAGATTGTAGCATTTTTATGTAATAACATATTCTATGGCAATAAAAAACAAATTACAGCAACATGCCACAAGATGGATTGATTTCACAAATATGTGAAAAAAGAGAAGACTATTATGTAATTCAACTTAGTAAGTACAAAAATTGGCAAAACAAAGCTATAGTTTCATATCAATACTTATGTAGATATATTTATGCACATGTATGAATACTCAGATTATAAAATTATAAAGGCAGTTGAAGCGATTATCTTATGGTAAGGTTAACGGTTATAGTTCAAGAGGAAGGAGGAACAAGTGATTAGAAGGGGGTATGAGTGGGGCATCTGAGGGGCTGGCAATGTAATAGATCTTGATCTAAATGCTATATGCTTTGTAATAAAGCACAGAGCTATACTTCTTTGGTTTTGTATTTCTCATAAGTACAGTTCCTCATAAACATTTTGTTTAAACATTTGGTTTATTTCTGACCATGTGAGTTATGGGTAGAATGAGCACAAATAATTGGCAAAACAGTGTTTCAGAATAGAATCTGGAAATAGACTAGCACATTTAAGACCAAATTATTTTTAATAAAGTCACCAGAGCAATCCGGTGGGGATAAGTCTTTTTAATAATTGGTGCTGTAACAACCTAGTGTCCATGTAGAGGAAAAATAAACCTTGACCTCTGCCCCTCTCAGCACACACAAAATTAATTCAAGATAGATCACAGGACTAAACATAAAAATTCATAATGCTCCTTGAAGAAAACAGGACAATATCTTCATAATCATAGGATAAAAACAGTTCTAGAGAGGACCCAGAAAGAAAAAAGAATGAAAATAAGTTTAACTTCATCAAAATTTTAAATTTCTCACCAAAAGACACAATTAATGAAAAGGCAAGCCGCAGTCTGATATTCCCAGCACATATCTGATGAAGAATTTGTATGCAAACTATAGGAAGAATTCCTACAAACCAATAATAAAAAGAAAACTAATTAAAAATGGGCAAAAGAGTTGAACAGACATTGCTCAAAGGAAGACATATAATGGCTAATGTGCAAAAGTGTTAAACATGGGAAAGGAAAATGAAAATCACAGATACCACTTTACACTAGAATGGCAAAATTTTTAAAAATTTTAAAGGCTGAAAGCTCCAAATATTAGAATGTAGAACAACTGGAACTCTTATTTTATTAGCTTGCTTTTTATTTATCTTTTTGGTTATGTTAGTCACACAGTACATCAATAGTTTTTGATGTAGTGTTCCATGATTCATTGTTTGCGTATAACACCCAGTGCTCCATGCAGTACGTGCCCTCCTTAATACCCATCACCAGGCTAACCCATTTCCCGCCCCCCCCCCCAAAAAAATCCCTCTGAGTCCACAACTGGAACTCTTAATGCATTGTTGGTATGAATGTAAAATTGTACAACCACTCTGAGAAAAGGTTCAGCAATTTTTCTTTTTAATAAAAGAAAATATTACAACTATGTATTTGTTAGAACTCATTGAACATACAATTCAGATCTGTACATTGCATTATATATAATATGTAAATTCTACTAAATTTAAAAAACAGCCACAATTCTTCATCCCTGTATCTTCACCCTTTGTAATGTCATCTTGCGTTCCCTTCTATCAAGAGGTGTCCTCTTTTCCCCACCCCTTGAAATGGGATGGTCTGTGACTTGCTTTAGCAAAACCAGTTATGGCATAAGCAATAGCATGTCAGTGTTGACCGAGGTCTCAAAAGTCTTTGTGTACTTCTGCTTTCTCTTAAACCCTGCCCAGCCCCCATGGAACAATCCATAGCTAGCTTGCTGGATAGTTGAAAGAGAGAAAGCCTGGATAGTTAAGCCCTGCATAAAACACTAAATTTTAACCTAGATACACCAACGAATGACTTGAAAATATACAATAAAAATTTCCCGTTTTATTTTGAAGTAGTATTCAAATAAAGTTTTCTCTTTTTTTTTTTTTTTTCCAGATTGGACTCCTTCTTATCTTGAGCCAGTGTACACCCCAACAGGCCTAGAGATGGAACCCCTTTATCCAAACTCCAAGGAAGATACTGTAGTTTATCTAGCTGAAGATGGTGGGTACCTAATGAGACACATTGCTATAAAATATAATTTGGTACCTAGATTCATCCCTTAATTACATTTGTTTTGCTGTTTATAATGGAAACTGCACATTACCAGGAAGTCCCTGTCTCCATCAAGATGTTTGGTTACAGACTGATTCAAATGTGGATTTAGTGCTAATTATGTTCTTGAAGGTGTACTGCAGTTTATGTAAAGTTACTTTAAAATGTATTGCCCACTACAATGGAGGGTTATATTTAGAAGGAATTATGCTTCATATCAGTTTTCAAAGATAAATCCAGTGGAGTGTTCTACAACTATTATTGCCTCTCTGTTGATAGGTCACATTCATGAAATCTTTCAGATGATTTTCTTTTTATTTCATGCCAGTTTGATACTTTCTTGAGACTGCATCTTTAAAAGGGGGAAATACTCCACACTGTAAGTAACATCTAAGATGATATCTCAGGAAAGTGTTCTTAACAGTCAGGATCAATATTTGTACTTTGAGAACTCTAGTAATGCAAAATCTCATATCTGCTTTATGATAGAATGCAAATAATCAAACATAGATGTCTCAGCCTATATCCTAAACTGTGTTGCTCCTAAAGCACCATTGTAAGGAAGTATGGGACTCCTGCACAATTAACGGGCTGGCAAAACAGAAAAATTTACAAGGATTGTTTCCTATACAGTAAACAATTGTAGAAATCATATACTCACATATTTTATAACAACAAAGGTAAAGACAAGCATCTCTGATTTTTTTTAATTTAATTTCAAATATTTGCATGGCTAACCTGCCTTAGAACTTCCACACACAACTTAAATAAGATCTGATAAAATATTAAAATAGTTAAGGTGAGTCAGTCAGGGTCTTGTCAAGAACTGGATGGCATACTTGGAGTAATTTAAGAAAGTTTAATGAAAGTATCACTTACCAACGTGTTGATAGAATTAAGGGAGACTAACAAGGGGTGGTAAAGCAACCTACGACTGTCAACAGAGCAAAATCATTGTTTCTTCTAGTCCTGAAAGAGTAAGAAGACAAAATGGTTTCCAGATCTGTAGCTGTAGGAGAGGGAAGTCCCTAAATAACTGGGGGGGAAAAATTCTGGGGTCATATTTTTTTCTTCTAGAGATTTTTTTTAAAGATTTACTTATTTATTTTAGAAAGAGAGTGTGTGTGCACAAGTTGGGGGAGGGGCAGAGAGAGAGAGGGAAAGCAGACTGCCTGCTGAGAGGGGGGCCCAACACAGGGCTCAATCTCAGGACCCTGAGACCATGACCCGAGCTGAAACCAAGAGTCAGACACTTAACTGATTGAGCCACACAGGGGCCCCTCAAGATTTTTTTCTTTAAAGATGTTGTGCCATTGTCTTGTGACATCTGTTGTCTTTAATAAAAAGACAACCATAATTTTTATCATTGTTCCCTATATGTGTGATGTGTCTTTTTTTCTCTGGGTGTTTTTAGCAATTGGACTATGATCTGCCTAGATTTGGATACCTTTATATTTATGCTGCTTGATGTTTGCTAACTTCTTGGGTCCATAGGTTAATAGAGTTGGGGTTTTTTTCCCCAAATTTGAGAACTTTTCAGCCGTTATTTCTTCCCTTATTTTTTCTATATTATTCATTCTCTTCTATCCTTTGGAATTCCAATTACACATATGCTGGATTTCTAGCTATGTTCCACATGTCAGTGGATCTTTATTTTTTTTTCCTTCTCTGTCCGTGAGTTTGGATTAATTGTATTTATTTGTTTTTAAGTTCACTGAGTCTTTCTTTTGCAATATTCAATTTTTCTTAAACCCATCTAATCTTTAATTTCAATTATTGTATTTTTTATTTCTAGAATTTTTCTTTTTTTAAACAACAACTAAAATTTATTTAGTGCTTACTATGTGTCAGGCATGGGTCTAAACACTGAGACACTTTACGTATTATCTTTTAGTCCTTTAAAAATGTCATCCTATTGGCTTTTGACCTCTATTGTTTCTAATGAGAAGTCAGTAGTAATTCCTATCATGGTTCTCCTGTTTGTGATGTGTTTGCTTTCTCTGGCTGCTTTTATTTATTATCTTTATCTTCTTTTTTTTTTTATTCTATATATTTTATTTTTTAAATTTATTTTTAATTTAAATTCAGTTAATTCACATGTAATTAAGTGTTACTGGCTTCAAAGGTAGAGGTCAGTATTTATCAGTCTTCTATAATACCCAGTGCTCATTATATCACATGCCCTCCTTAATGTCTATCACCTTGTTACCCCACCCCCACACTCCCCTCTGCTCCAGCAACCCTTGGTTTGTTTCCTATTATTAAGAGTCTCTTATGGTTTGTCTCCCTCTCTGGTTTCGTCTTGTTTCATTCTTTCCTCTCTTCCCCTATGATCCTGTGTTTTGTTTCTTAAATTCTGTATATCAGTGAGATCATGATAATTGTCTTTCTCTGATTGACTTATTTCGCTTAGCATAATCCCCTCTAGTTCCATCCATGTCATTGAAAATGGCGAGATTTCATTTTTTTGATTCCTGAGTACTATTCCATTATATATATATATACCACATCTTCTTTATCCATTCATCTGTTGATGGACATTTGGGCTTTTTCCATAATTTGGCTGTTGTAGACATTGCTGCTATAAACACTGGGCTGTAGGTGCCCCATCGGATCACTACATTTGTATCTTTGGGGTAAATACCCAGTAGTGCAATTGCTGGGTCATAGGGTAGCTCCATTTTCAACTTTTTGAGGAAACTCCATACTGTTTTCCAGAGTGGCTGCACCAGCTTGCATTCCCACCAACAGTGTAAGAGGGTTCCCCTTTCTCTGCATCCTCGCCAATATCTGTTGTATTTTTAGAATTTTCGTTTGGTTCTTTTTTGTAGTTTGGGGTTTTTTTTGAGATTACTTTATCTGCTTATTCATTATCTGTATCTTTTCCTTTAAGTCTTTAAATATATATATTCAATTCAATTCTGTGTGTGTGTGTGTGAGACCATGGATCACATTTTTCCTGCTTTTCTTCATGCTTCATAATTTTTTCCTAATCATATGCAGGACATTGTGAAAGATAGGTCATAGGGGTATTATGTTCTTTTCAAAAATTGTGCTGAATTTTGTTCTGGTAGGCAGTTAAATTGCTGGCAGATCATTTTGCTTCTTTCAGCTTTGGTTTTATTTTTTTATTTTATTTATTTGAGAGAGAGAACACAAACAGGGGGAGCAGCAGAGGGAGAGGGAGAAGCAGCCCCCCTCCCCAAGTGGGGAGCCTGACATGGAGGTCGATCCCAGGGCCCTGAGATCATGACCTGAGCCGAAGGCAGATGCTTAACCAACTGAGCCACCCAGGCACTCTGGTTTTATTTATTTTTTTAATAAGGGCAGGTCTATTTTCATTTTGTGTTAGTCATTTAGTCCTAGGTCATTGTCCTTGCCCTTGGATGTGGTACTTATACCAAATATGCAGCCTTTTTGGAGTCATGATTGAATGCCTGAGATACTCAATGAAGTCTTTCCATTCTGGATGCTTTCAAATTACAATATACTCTATCTAGAATGGCATATCTGATACCTCAGCCCCACAGTTAATACTCTCTTATCTTACTGAGTCTTATCCTGTGCTTCTGTAGCCAAACCCTCAGCCAGGGACTGGGAAACCATGGTGTAGACTGTTGAGGCCCTTCATCTATGTAGCTTTCTTCTCCCTGGTGTCTTGCCTCATACATTTCAGCAGCCACAAGCAACAGTCTTGCCGCCTCAGCTCAATAAAACTGCCCTACTACTATTCTTAAGTGCCACCTTCTTAAGATGCAGTCAGACAGTATTGCCAGGAAGAAAGCCAAGGTTAGACATGGACTTACTTCATGTATTTTTTTTTTCAAACGTTCTGTATAGTCCTAGTCTATATGTTATCCAGATGCATGAAAACAGCTCATTTTCTTTGGTCCAGCTTTATAGTTACTTATAGTGAAAGGGCAAATTCAGGACCCATTACTCCATAATAATCAGAAGCAGTATAAATATTTTTAATGTGAGAAATACATGAATTTATTTTGGGCATTGCTTTTCTAGTCTGAATACTCTTAGATTTTCTTATTTCAACAAATCTGTATGTCAAATTACTTAAAGATTTAAAATCCTTAGTGACACTTCAATT
The DNA here is from genome assembly GCF_009762305.2 of Zalophus californianus. NCBI lineage: Eukaryota > Metazoa > Chordata > Mammalia > Carnivora > Otariidae > Zalophus > Zalophus californianus. The sequence continues at coordinate 88,319,283 of NC_045606.1, forward strand.
ATACTTTATGCAGAATAATCTGTATACTTTAGACATGGTTTGATATTATGGTCTTCTTCTGTCATCAGCTTACAAGGAGCCCTGTTTTGTGTATTCCCGAGTAGGGGGCAACCGAACACCTCTGAAGCAACCTGTGGATAACTATGACAATACTTTGACGTTTGAAGCCAGATTTGAGAGTGGAAATCTACAGAAGGTAGTCAAAGTGTAGGTTTTAATTATTTTTATTTGAGGAGCTAGACCTTCAGCTATTTATTACTTTTGGTATTGGGTACATTAAAGTTTTAGTATTCATAAATGAACTGCAATTCCTTGAGGTATGATGCCAATTAGAGATGATTATGAAGGGGGTATGAAAGGTGCACATTATGGATTCAAATACTCTGAACTTAAGTCAAACAGGTTTCTGTACTGTACATTTTTTTTAAAGATTTTATTTATTTGGCAGAGAGAGACACACAGAGAGAGGGAACACAAGCAGGGGGAGTGGGAGAGGGAGAAGCAGGCTTCCCGCCGAGCAGGGAGCCCGACGCGGGGCTCGATCCCATGACCCTGAAATCATGACCTGAGCCGAAGGCAGATGCTTAACGACTGAGCCACCCAGGCACCCCTGTACTGTACATTTTTAATATGCCAATATGAATTATAGAGACACATGCACACTGCTTCTCAAACTTTTTAATGGAATAATACTTGGGATGAATATTCTGTAAAACATGTTTGGGAACATGCATGCTATCCAAGGGCATTCTTTAAAAAATGTTTACTATAAAAAAATTTAAGTATGGAGAATAATACAGTTCTCCATTAACTATCACATACCCATCACCTAGATGCAACAGCTATGGTTTTGCATTATTCATTTCACCTATTCGTAGGCCACTGTTGATAACACACACATACACACAAAGGAAGTACATAGTGCTGATGGAATAGAAGGTTACTTGGTAAAGAAAAAGTCACAATTAACCCAGTAAGACTGTGTGTGTATATGTGTATAAAACAAACGTACCAGTAAAATAATTTTTACCTTTAAGTATCCTCAGTGACTAAGTATGGGGAATGCAAATAGTTATCAAATACAGTCCTCGAAGAGTTTCAAATTTTTTAATGTATGTGGTTGTATTAATTTATGTTTTAAACCTTTCTAAGTGATAGTATTTCAAATCCCTAGAGTTTGAATCTAATAGAAAGCAGGAATATATATCTGAAGTAAAAAAAGGAACATCGGACTTTAATTCAGTTTTAGGAGCTCTTTAATCATTTCTTCTATAGGAAATATAATTGGGTTGAAATATACAATTTTTTATCAAATGCCCATTTTAATGTGCTCTCTTGAATTACAAAAAAATAAAAAGGCTTTAGAGAATTAGCATAGAAGCAGTTTCAGATCCAATAAAAGAGAAAATTTCAAAACTTTTATCTTTTACAATTGCTCGCTATTGGATGCTGCCTAAATAAACAGCTTCAGGAAAAAAGGCTTTCTGTGAATAGGTAAAAGTAAAATAATTTTCCTTATTTAATTTGAACTTGAATGTCATTTTTACATTTTTATGTGCTTTTCTTTCCTTCCTTCTGTGTATTAGAGCAGAATATGAATACCAGTTGACCGTGCGCCCTGACCTCTTCACAAATAAACACACCCAGTGGTACTATTTCCAAGTCGCTAATACCCAAGCAGGAATAGTCTACAGATTCACTATAATCAATTTCACTAAGCCTGCTAGTCTTTACAGTCGGGGTATGCGCCCACTCTTTTATTCTGAAAAAGAAGCCAAGGCTCATAATATTGGCTGGCAGAGAATAGGAGACCAAATCAAGTATTACAGGAACAACCAGGGACAAGAGGGGTGCCATTATTTCTCTCTTACATGGACATTTCAATTTCCACACAACAAAGACACCTGCTACTTTGCTCACTGCTATCCATATACTTACACCAACCTGCAAGAATATCTTTCTACTATCAGTCATGACTCAGTACGGTCAAAGTTTTGCAAAATACGCGTCTTGTGCCACACAATTGCTAGGAACATGGTGTATGTTTTAACAATCACTACTCCCTTGAAGAGCACTGACTCAAGAAAGCGAAAGGCTGTGATTTTGACTGCAAGGGTACATCCAGGAGAAACCAACAGCTCTTGGATCATGAAAGGCTTCCTAGATTATATTTTAGGAGACTCAAGTGATGCGCAGTTGCTTCGGGACACTTTCATCTTCAAGGTGGTACCCATGCTGAATCCAGATGGTGTGATTGTGGGAAATTACCGTTGTTCCTTAGCTGGACGAGATTTAAACCGCAATTATACATCTCTCCTGAAGGAATCATTTCCTTCTGTTTGGTATACCCGGAACATGATCCGTAGGTAAAATAAGCCTCAAATTACCTCTCTGCTTATTTAGTAAACTTGGTAGTGAGATTTTTGCTCCCACCACCCCATTCATTTTACTCTTGCTTTTAAGATAGCTTAACTGATAGTTTAACTATAGCTACTTAATTTTTTCCCCATTCTTTCCACTTTTCTTTCTGGCATTATGCCACTGGATTCACTAGCCTTTTCTTAAATAATGAATAAATTTCTAGAACATTTTAATGGCTTTGTGAAACTAATAGTTAAATTTGCTTATCCCAAATCTGGTTTCTTGCTAAAGCTAAAGGTAACACTGATGTTTAGTTTGGGATGCTTGAATCTCTTACATATGAAAATTAATTCTATCTCACAGGGCCTCCTGGCAATATGTTGATCATACATTGCTCTATGATGAGCCTTTTTTTATTAAGTTTTTAATTTTAATTCCAGTATGGTTAACATACAATGTTATATTAGTTTCAGATGTGCAATATAGTGACTCACCAATTCTGTACATTACTCAGTGCTCATCATGATAAGTGTACTCTTTATTATGATAAGTCTTCTGACTATCAGGATACATAGTTATTAAAATAAAACTGATGAATTATAGTGTTATTTCCCCCCAGAAAAAAAACTGAATAGCTTTAAATTTTCTAAAGAATCCAGATCAGTAAATGCACATAATATTTAAATATTTGTTGAATGGGTGAATTCTTTAATAGATTCAGGTGATAACAATCAGAAATTGGCATGTGCTAGAGCAAAAAGATTTAGAGTCACAGAACCCCATTCCAAGTCCAAAGCCCCTTAACCTTTTTGGCTAAGAGTGTGGAGTGGAGTTAAAATATCAGATTGGAATCCTGCTATATCATCTACTAACTGTGTGACCTTGAGCAATTTAAAAACAAATCTAAACCTCAATTTTCTCATCTATAAAATGGTAATAATACTAAACTCATAAGCAGGAGGATTAAATGAGAATATTATTAATAAAGTGCCCAGAATAAAATATGGAGCATTGAAAGCTCTAAATGTATTCAGTGTTAGCTCAGATATAAAAAGAAAAAAAAGTTGTTGATGAATCAGGTATAGATGTAAAAACTCGTTGTAAACTCTTTAGGATTATTCAAATATTTACAACAAGTACTATTATAGAGGGTGTCTGGGTCCTGATCCCACTTTGTTACCAGGGTCCCTAGTGCAAGTACAAGGACCCTGTTTCAGGGCTGAGGCCCTCAAGGATACCTCCAGTCACTCGAAGTTGCTGAGAGGCTTCAGAAGCACCAAGAAGCATAGCCCCAACCATCTCAGTTCAGCCTCCACTTTCACTTCCACGTTAATTCTTTTATCTGCTTAGGCACAGAAGGAGTGAAGTGCAGATCCCCTCAAAAAGGACTGAAAATTCTTTGTTTTCATACCCCTCAAAGATGTGGACTCCAGGATTCCCTGTAGTTATCTGAGAAATGTTAAGTGATAAAAGATTAAAAAAAAAAAAAAACCACCATGACTTCCTTATTTTTCTGGGGATGGCAAACAACCAAAAGAGAGTGAAGTGCAATGTGGTATCCTGGATTGGATTCTGGGACAGAAAAGACATTAGTGGCAAAACTAATGAAATCCAAATAAGGTTGGGAGTTTAGTTACTAGTGGTGTACCAATGTTGGTTTCTTCATTTTTGACACTGTACCATGGTTATGTAATTTGTTCACATTAGGGGAAGCTGGGTGAGGGGTCTATGGAAACATTCTACTATTTTTGCAAATTTCGTGTAATCTAAAATTATTCCAAAATGTAAAATACATATAAAAGAAAGGAAGCTGATTAGAATATCTATAATATCTACTTAGTGCTCTTTGACTTTAAGGGTCCCTGGTCCAACACAAGATGGATTATAGGCCAAGGCCCTTTGGCTTGTCTCTATGGAAAATACTTTAAATGTCTCCATTCTTCTCAGATTGCCTTGTCAGGTTAAGGCAGGAATCCAATCAGTTAGTTTCAGAAAGACTTCCAAGAGAGAAAACTACTTTAATGCAATTAATCATAGTTAGGTAAGTAGAATAAGATGTCACATATGTGTGGGAAGGCAAGCAGCTGTAAGTATATCTAAGATTTAGTATATTTAAGGAATATGAGAATAAGAAAGAGTAGATTTTAGTATAGGATGCTAGAATATCTTAGCCTGTGGGTAAGAAGAAAGACCCAAACCATTTCTCAAGTGATTTAAATTCATGTAAAATTAGACCCTTTGGAAGTAATGAGATATCTTTGGGAATTATTTATTTTGATTTATGTGTAAGAAACTGAAAGATCATTAAAACTGGGGAAATGTTGGCCAAAAAATGTTCAGCATATTTCATATTTAAAGCCCTAACTTGATAATCTTGCTTTATAATCCACTTAGGTTACTAAAAACTTGTAATGATCATTTAGTGGCTTTATGTCAGTCTTATATTATCAATTCGAATTTATTGGGCACCAAATGAGAAAAGGGCAGTCAATTAATACATGTAACAGACCTCACTTTGGGATTTCGCTATAGTTTAAAGAAGTAGTATAGTTTATAGTCTAGTTTAAAGAAGTATTATTCCTAATAGAAGCTATGCTTTGAATATTTTGATTTTAGGTTTTAATATTTTTGTTATAAAAGTAATACATATATTACTACAAATATCATTGCTAACATTTTGGTATTTATCCTTCCAGGTATAACAAATAGTGTATGTAATATTGGTTATTTAAGTAATATAATGCATGAAGTTTAGAAATATGAAAAACAAAAAATGCCTGTCATCTTACCACCTTAATACCTCTTTTTTTTTTTTTTTTTTTTACCTTTTTAAAGCCTCTCCATTAGTTATTTTCATCAATCAGTTTGGGGGGGCTTTTTTTTTTTTAAAGATTTTATTTATTTGACACAGACAAAACGAGAGAAGGAACACAAGCAGGGGGAGTGGGAGACAGAGAAGCAGGCTTCCTGCTGAGCAGGGAGCGGGATGCAGGGCTCGATCTCAGGACGCTGGGATCATGACCTGAGCCCGAGGCAGGTGCTTAACTGACTGAGCCACCCACGCGTCCCTAGGGGCTTGTTTTTTATTGCTTAAATATTCACTGAGTGCCTAAGTTATACAAGCTTAGGATTGTGCTCCTAAGAAATGTGTAATAATTTCCTTACTTATTAGAAATTTACCAGAAAAAAAATTCAAACTTTGGTACCATTTTTCTCAAAATAGTATTTACCACTTTCATCAAGGGTTGTATAATAATTGGCTTCAGCACCAGGTTGTCAAGTACTCAATTTTTAACAAATATTTGGGTACTCTTGTGCATAGCACTGTTCTAGATGATCTGAAGCATTTCTTACCCTTAACAAGATTAAATATCAAAAATATGAAAACTTTCCAAGGCAAATGTCAGCAAATGGTACCAATATTATGTGCTGTAGGAATTCAAAAAAAGAAAAATCTGTGGTCTTGACTGGTTAGGAAGTGAGACATGGAGTCAGCCTTGAGGGATGAGGGGCAGTATTTGTACTTACGGAAATGAAGAAAGTAGGTATTCTAGTCAGGAAGAATCTCTGTGAAAGCTAATGGGCAAAGTAGGAGTGAGCTGTTCTCTTTATGTGATGGAAAACCAGAATAATAAAGCAGAGGATCCTATTGGAGAGTCTTGGGAGTAAGGTAAATTTTGTCCTTATAATGGAAGGCAAGCATTCGTATTTTATATATAGCTAATAGGAAATTATTGTAGATGTCTTAAAATTGTTAATATGCGGTATGGATAAGAGAAAGAAGTTGAAAGTGAGGATATAAGAAATTCTGTTTATTTGGATATTAGACTTGTAAATCCATAGAAAAATGCAGAGGTAAAATTTGGTAACTCATTTAGTAACTTTTTTTTTCTCGGTAGATTGATGGAGAAACGAGAGGTTATTTTATATTGTGACCTTCATGGCCATAGTAGAAAAGAGAACATCTTCATGTATGGCTGTGATGGTAGTGATAGATGTAAAGCATTATACTTACAGCAACGAATCTTCCCACTTATGCTGAGCAAAAATTGTCCAGATAAAGTAAGACCATTTAAGATTTTTAACTTTTCCTTTATTACATGTTGCCCATGTGAGACTGCAGAATAGATCACCTTGTTCAGTAAACTGCTTTTTTATTTAGTTCTTTCGACTGCCTTATAGTTGACCATAAAAAAGCAACTACGTGGAATATTTAGTGACAAATAATTTGAAATGTGAAGGAAAAAAATGCACCTTATCTTACACCATACCTAATGATAAAAGACTGTTTTCCTTATAAGGGCAGGAACAAGGCCAGGATAACCACACTTACCTCTTCAATTCAGCCTTATGCTGGAGGTTCTAAGTGCTGAAAGGCAAGATAAAGAAAGAAAAGGCAGACACTTTGGAATAAAGATGACATGATTGTCTTCATAGAAAATCCAAAGCAATGCACCAAAAAACCTTCCTAGAACTAATAAGTGAGTTTAGCAATGTCCTACATGACAAGATCCCCCCTCAGAAATGAACTACATTTGTATATACTCACACTGAACAATCACAAACCAAAACTGAAAATGACACCATTTACTGTAGCTTCAAAATAAATAATTGTGACTGCAAAGGAATAACACAAGGGAGTTTTTTAGAGGTGATGGAACTGTCCTATATCCTGATTGTGGTAGTGGCTACACAAATCTATACATTTGTCAAACTCATAGGATGGAACACAAGTTAATTTTATTATAAATTAAAAAATAGCAAAAACTTTTTAGAGAGACTGACGTTATAACAGTCTTTCAGGACAGCTTTCCAATGATTAAGCTTGTAAAAGTAAAGCACCCTTATTTTATTCAAAACATCTACATTAATTTTATTCTTCAACATATTTAAGCCCTTTCCTATAACTTTTTTGAAGTATAAGAGCTTATCCCAACAGAATCAAGAATGCGTATGTTATATATAAAAAGTAAAATTTATTGCCAGTGTTCTCAAATCTGTACTTCTGAGAAATGAAAATATGTCATCCTTAAAATAAGTTATTTCCACTGGTTTGGAAATAAAAGTAGCCCCTGAAGCTTTAGAGAGAATTACTGCATTTGCACTACTTTCTCATTTTCAACCCTACTTCCTAAGAAAGACATTGTACTCAGAAAAACACATTTTCTCATTTTTATTTGCTTCTTTTTAGTTTTCATTCTCAGCTTGCAAGTTTAATGTTCAGAAGAGCAAAGAGGGAACAGGAAGGGTAGTAATGTGGAAAATGGGAATCAGAAACAGCTTTACCATGGAGGCTACTTTTTGTGGCTCTACCCTGGGTAAGACCAAGTATTCTCATTCATGGCTCTCAGAGTTTTAAACCAAAGAAATATTTTTAGTGTGAGATTAACTGGGTGGACAATTTGATAGTGGGCACTTCCTTCCCACTTAGATACATGCTGGTGTCCAGTTGCTTCTATATATAGGATGAACAAACTACCACTCTGTATCTCCATCTCATCATTTCCCTTTGTTTAGAAAACAAAGTGTTAGCATATAGATAGAATACCTAACTGGTTATTTCATGAACTCATCTTTAATTGCTTGTTTTCATTTTGTTTTTAAGGAGTCCTTACAGATGACTTGTGATTTCAAGAAAAAGCAATGCTCATACTTAACATATCAGGATAGAAATGTTTTTGGTGGATTTGCTATTTGCAAGTCAAAGTAGACTGGGTTTGTTGGGGGTTCTTAGAGGGGGTCAATTTATATTTTAATGGAAGCACTCGGTTCCTTTAACTAAAAATGAAAGCATGCTCTCTAGTTCCATTTAAGAAATCTTTTAGTCACATCTAGTTTACCCTTAGAATACTCCGTATTAAGAAAATTGTTACATTTTTAGAAAATTTATTGACTCGAAAGTGCTAGAAATCCACACGTATAATTTGTTTTTTAAAGCACCTTGAAACTGATACAACACTATGATGATGAAAACATTAAAATATTTACCCGCATTTTTCACTAATTATGAGTGTAACTGGTAACCAAATATTCCATAATTTCTTACTAAATTTTCTTCTGCCTTACAACACAGACTAATACGTGTTAAGTCAGCTCCGATCCAGGGGTGGAGAGGGGAGGAGGACCTGCCCCAAGGAAGAAAATCCAGAGGACAGCTAGGAACCATATCAGATGTTTTGTTTATTTATACTCTGTTTTACAGTTTAGGCCTACCAATTAAGGACAAGTGATTAACTCATCCTCAATGGTGGATAAACTTATTGATATTTTAGGTAATAAACAGGGCACTCATTTCAACACAAAAGACTTGGAGTCAGTGGGATACCATTTTTGTGATTCTCTCTTGGATTATTGTGATCCAGACCGAACCAAGGTAAGCAAAGTCCATTTGGTAATGTAGCAAACTCAAGTTTATGAGGTAATATAACTAATTAAGGGCCTATGGCAGTTGTTTCTCTTTTAATATCCTAACAGTGTTTGAGGTTTCTAGTACTTTATGTCCCCCTAGCTATTGTTCCAGGTGTCTATAAATATTCAATTAGTTTAATTAGGAAATTAATTAGGAGTTAATTTGTAATTAATTTATCATTTTCCCCTAGTATTATCAGTGCTTGAAAGAATTAGAAGAAATGGAAAAACATATAAACTTGGAAAAAATCCTTGAGTATTCAGATACTTCTCTGAAAGAAATGACACTGGATCTAGAGTCTAGGTAAGTCAAGATGGTGGATGTAACATAGTTTGTGCTGTGTTACTGTGCTCTTTATAATAACAGGAGGATATAAAATTCTGTCTCAACTGAAAATCCCAACTATAGGTGGAGGAAAAGTTTTCCATGCACTTTACTTTGGTCCAGCTTCATTAAGACTTCAGTTATTTATTCAAGTAATATGAATTGAACACCTATTATGTCCTGTACATGAAAGACATACTCAAATCGTTTTTGATGCTGACATTACCCACAGAGAATTGACACATTTATAGAGATGCCACATACATACTCTAAATTAGCGAATAACAAATGCAAAACTTAATGCTAAGGGAATGTTGTTGGAAGAATGAAGGTACTAATTTTGTACAGTTTCCTATAGGAAAGACAGAACAAATGTTTGTTTCTTTTCCTTTATTTATAAATTTTCAGACCTTGCATTAGTGCCCCTGCAACCTCCAGAGGTGACTAATAAGTTTGTTTGCAGATGGAGAGTATCATTTTGAACTCATGGATTTGTTTCTATTTGATGTGTTCCAATTTCAGTCATTGTTCTTCTCATACTCTAAGATGGCTAGAACTATGACATCTTCACTTTGTAATATTTACAAATTTATTTGTGATGTTTACCTTTGTAAACATTCTTCTTATAATTAGAACCATTTTTACCATTCCAATAATAGGATAAAAGCAACAGTTAAAACTTTAAAATGCCACCAAAATGTTATTTATTATTATTTTTATACTTAAAATAGATTGTTTATAAATTAAACATTGTAACTTTAAATAAAATATAAATATAATTAAAATAACCTAATAATTATTATATCAAAGTTATTTTTTGTAGCAGCCGAGGCTCCGACAGTTCAGAATCCAATGAGTCTCAGACTTATCTTCTCAAGTTAACTTCTCAGGTATGATTGAGAATCTCTGCCTATGGTATGGATATACCAAATAGGTATTCTTCTCATTGTGACTAACAATCAGACAAAAATATGCTTGCAGTTGTGTAGTTACTGTATAGCAGTAACTGCTGCTTTCTGATTATGTGACGTATCTTTAAATCATAGAATTTTCTATCCTTAGGATTTTTAGCACACTTACTTTCAAGATCCAGACAGCTTACTTCTCAAAAGCCACACCACTTGTTAATGAGAGTTGGTAGCCTAACATACATCACTTGACTGCAAATTCAATATTCATTTATTCTTTTATTTAACAACTATATATTGAGCTTCAGCTATGTGTTGGCGATAGAGCAGTGAACAAAAAATGAGACAAAAATCCTCTTTCATTACTTATATTCTAGTTGGTGGAAATAAAAAATGAGAAATAAGTAAAATATGTACCAGGTAATGGTAAGTGCCTTAGGAGAAATTAGAATAGGAGAAGTAGGGAGTTCAGGTGGTACTGAACGTTTATGCCCCCACCAAATACATATGTTGAAACCCTAACCCTCAATGTGATGATATTAGGAGGTGACTAAGACAAACTAAGACACTGCTCTCTTAGTACCAAATGTGGGTGCTGCTGTAACAAATACCTAAAAATGTGGAACTTGCTTTGGAATTCGATAATGGGTAGAGGCCAGCAGAGCTTTGAAGTGCATGTTAGAAAATGCTGATTGCCACGAAGGAACTTCCAAAGGTGATTCTGGTAGGGGCTCAGAAAGGAAAGAGGGGGAGTGAGTTTCCATCTTCTTAAAGAATACACAAATAATCACGTACAGAACATTAGCAAAAATATGAATATTAAAGGTAATTTTCATGAAGTCTCAGAAACAAACATGCTATTGGCTGATGGAAAAAATTTTAATCCTGACTATAAAGAATTTGGCTGAATTGTGTTTGTGTTCTCTTGTTTTATGGAAGGTAGAACTTGTGAGTGTTATTTGGGATCCATCACCCCATCCTTCTTTTCTGTTTCTCCCTTTGGGAATGTCTGTCCTATGCCTATCCCACCACTGTATTTTGGAAGCACATAACTTGGAATGGAATGGGATGGAATGAATGCATTTTTCATGAGAGAAGGACTTGAATTTGGAGGGCCCAGGGAGAGAATGCTATGCCTGAATATTTCTATCTCCCCCAAATTCATATGTTGAAATTATAATGCCCAATATGATGGAACCAGAAGGTGGGCCCTTTGGGAGGTGATTAGGTCATGAGGCCAGAGCCCTCTGAGTGGGATTAGTACCTTAGAGGCTCCAGAGAGGTCCCTAGCCCCTTCTACCATATAAGGATACAATAAGACATCTGCAGCCCAAAAGAGAGCCCTCACCTGACCATACTACCACAATGATCTCAACCTTTTCCCTGAAGAACTATGAGAAATAAATTTCCATTATTTTCAGCCAACCACTCTGCAGTATTTTGTTATAGCAGCTGAATGGAATAAGATAGATGTGTTAGTTTTCTATTGCTGAGTAACAAATTACCCCAAGCAGCAGCTTAAAACTTTTCAGATACTTATTATCACACCATTTCTGTGAGACAGGGATTTAGGAGTGGCTTTGCTGGATGCTTCTGTCTAATGTCTCTCAAAAGAGTGCTGTGAAGGTATTGGTCAGGCTATGGTCTCATCTGAAGGCCCGAGGAAGGATCCACTTTTAATCTCTCTTGCATAATTGTTAACAAAATTCAGTTCTTCAGAGGCTTTTGGGCTAAAGACCTTAGTCCCTTATTGGCTGTTGGCCTTCAATATCCTATCCAAAAAATCACTGACAAATTCAGTGTTGTCAAGTTTTGTCCTATGTTTTTTTCTAAGACTTTTATCCTTTTAGGTCTTACATTTAGGTCCTTAATCTATTTTGAGTTAATTTTTTGTATTTGGTATTAGGTAAGTGTCCAATTTCATTCCTTTGCAAGTGGATATCCAGTTTTCTGAGCACCATCTGTTGATGTAATAATGTAGAATAAATTATTCTTTAATTGTGTATAAAAGTGCAATTGATTTTTTTGTGTTGACTTTGTATCCTACTACACTGATTTAATTTATTAGTTCAAACAGGTTTTTTGTGGAATCTTTAGGGTTTTTAAAATATAAGATCATGTCATCTACAGAGATCATTTTCTTATTTTCCCATTTCAATGCCTTTTATTCAGTTTTCATGCTTAATTGCTCTGGCTAGAACTTCCAGTATTGTGTTGAATAGAAGTGATAAAAACAGACATCCTTGCCTTGTTCCTGATCTTAAAGGAAATGCTTTCAGCCTTCACCATGAACATAATGTTAGCTGTTGATTTTTCGTACATGACTTTTCTTGTGTTGAGGTAGATTCCTTGTATGCCTTGTTTGTTGGGATTTTTTAATGGTGAAAGGGTGTTGAATTTTGTAAAATGCCTTTTCTGCATCAGTTGAGATGATCATGTGGGGTTTTTTCCTTCATTCTGTTGATGTGGTGTTTTACATTGATCAACTTGGTATGTTGCACCATCCTTGCATGCCAGGAATAAATCCTATTTGGTCATTGTGTACAGTCCTTTTAACATGCTGCTGAATTTAATTTGTTAGTATTTTGTTGAGGATTTTTTGCATGAATGTCATAAGAGATGGCTGGTCTTTATTTTTTGTAGTGTCTGTCTGGCTTTAGTAGTAGAATAATGCTGGCCTCATAGAATTAGGAAGGGTTCCCTCCTCTTTGGTTTTTTAGAAAAGTTTGAGGACTGGTATTAGTTCTTCAAATGTTTGGTAGAATTCTCCCAGAAAGCCATCAGGTCTAGGGTTTGTTGTTGGGAGATTTTTGATTTACTGATTCAATCTCCTTACTAGTTATTCATCTGTTCATATTTTCTATCTCTTTGTAATATAGTCTTGCTAGGTTTTGTGTTTCTAGGAATTTGTTCTTTCATCTAGGTTATCTAATTTGTTGGTACATAATTTTAATAAGTCTTAATAAGTTTTAAAAGATAGCTGTCTTACAAAGTATCTTCTCTGATCACAACAGGATGAAATTGCATTAATAACTTTTTTTCTTTAAATGTGTTAGTCTCTTATATGGAAAACAAAAAGTGCTCTTTAAAACCATTGTTACAAAACTATACTAGCTTTTATAATTGCCTGTGTTGCTACCTTGAGATCTTTATTTCTCTCTACAGATTTCAAGTTAGTGTCCAGTGTCTTTTCATTTCACCTTGCAGGACTCCCTTGAACATTTCCAACAGGATGTGTCTAGTGGTCACAAACAAAAACTGAGGGAGTTCATCTGGGAATGTCTTAATTTTTTCCTAATTTTTGAAGGACAATAATGCCATTTTTTAAAGCACTTTGAATATGTTGGTGCACTATCTTCTGACCTCCAAAGTTTCTGATAAGATATCTAATAATTTTGTTTAAAGATTTTATTTACTTATTAGAGACAGAGCAGGAACACAAGCAGGGGGAGTGAGAGAGGGAGAAGCAGGCTTCCTGCTGAGCAGGGAGCCCAATGTGGGGCTCAATCCCAGGACCCTGGGATCACGACGTGAGCCGAAGGCAGACGCTCAACGACTGAGCCACCCAGATGCCCCCCCTTTTTTTTAGATTTATTTATCTTAGAAGGACAGAACTTGTGAGAGGAGGGGCAGAGGGAAAGAATCTTCAAGTGGACTCTGTGCCAAGCATGGAGCCTGATGCAGAGCTCAATCTCATGACTCTGAGATCATGACTTGAGCTGAAACCAAGAGTCAGGCTTAACCAACTGAGCCATGCTGGTGCCCCGAGAAATCTATAATCTTATTGAGGATTTTTGCACGTAACAATTTGCTTTTCTCTTGCTACTTTCAAGATTATCTTTGAAAGTTTGATTATAATGTATCTCATCATAGGTTTCTGAGTTCATCTTACTTGGGAGTTCATTGAGCTGCTTGGATTTTACATTCATGTCTTTCGTCAAATTTGGGGAGTTTTCAGACATTTTTTCTTCACTTATTGGCATTTCTGGATTGCTGGTTTCTCCAGTTCTTAACGCTGGGATGTATGAGGCAAAAACGAAATACAGGATGTACTTACCATCCTGCTGCCCCTCTGCTCTACCCCTCACTGGTCTGCCTTTCCACTTTTTAGAGCCTCTTATGTTTAACTTCTATATAATAATCAGGGGTTTTAGTTGTACTTAGAGGAATAGAAAAATACTTCCTAGAACTGGAAGTCTCAGGATAGTTTTATGTCCACATATATACTGTCTTTGACGTGTTACATATTGATTTTAAATGATTCTGTTATTTAGATAAAAAGCAAGAAAAAACACCTGAAAACAAAGAAGGAAAGAAATTCTACCATAGCAAGTCATCAAAACACCAGAGAAGAGCAAGAGGTATGCATTGATCTGGTTATTAACAGTTTTTGAAAAAAATGGTTGCAGGAGAATGGCAAGTCATTTCTTGTTACACTTCCTATGCCCTAATTGTTTTCCCCAGGAAAAGTTAATGATTACAACTTTGCTCATATTATTTCCTATTTATAAAAACACAAAAGAACCTTGACAGATGAGAGGTGGGTTTTATTAAGGTACTATATTTAAATTCCACTTAGTTTACTCTGAAAAGTATTTGAAGCATCTTACAAAGATACATCTAGGATAGAAATTAAAAGAAAGAAAGCTAATTAAAACAAAAATTAGATGGCAGTACAAAAATGTGAGATTCTGCTGCGATACTGACTTCCATCATGATAGCATGAGGAGCTCTGCAAATCCATTCACCAAGCAAAAATTGGTGAACCACCCCCCCACACCATTTAAAGGTTCTGGAAATTGTCCTAAGGGCAGACAGCAAATGAAAAAAAACATCTGTGAAAATCTAAAACTTGGTAAAAAGAAAACAGCAAGAGCCTGTGGTATTTGAATCAAGATCTGCCCCTCCCCCCCCGAGTCCAGTGAGACTGAAACTCCACTCCTGACTAGTGCGGCCAAGAACACAGGGCCCCCTCTCTCCACAGATGCTATCTTCCCAAGGAGGGCAGGGCATCAGTATTTCCTAGCCTGCCTCCAGGTCCCTGTTGTTGGGGCGAAGTTCCAGGTGAGTGCAGCCAAGAGGTGGGCGCTCCCTTCTTCTATCCAGGCCCCATTCGTGAGACAGAGATTCTGCCGGGAATGCTACATGACATATTTTGGCCACAACTGCCCTTGCCCTAGCTTGTAAAATGGAGATTCCACCCCGAAGAGGCCGAGAGAGAAGGCCTGAGGCTACTGCCCTCTTTCCACCTACAGCTCAGCTCCTAAAGTGGGTGTCCCTGAGAGAAGAGGGCCATTGTCCCCACCCCCAAGTCCAGAGACAGGTCAAAAATTCTGCCTTTGGGGAGAACCAGACAAAAACAGTTGTTTTTTTTTTTAAAGAACTTTATTTTGAAAGAATTACATAGTCACAGGAAGTTGTAAAGAAATGTATGTACAGGAGCTCTGCTGCATCCTGTACTACTTCTCCAGTGTTACCATGCTGCATACATTATACTGTATCGATGCCATGAAACTGACGCTGAATCCTGCATACATTATACTGTATCGATGCCATGAAACTGACGCTGACAGTCCACAGAGCTTACAGTTTACCAGTATGCATGCACTCATTTGTGTGCAGTATTCCTCATAAATTTTTAATTCTAGTTCAGTACACTGTTAGAGTAATATTGCATATTTTTACAATGATTTTTGTTTGTAAATTGTGCAGTCTAAGCAACATGGGTATGCTTGGGAGAGGGTCAAGATTATAAAAAAAATTTTGGGAAACCAATTTCAGTGTGTTAAGTCATTTACAGAACCCAATAACCAAAGTAGATTTTGTTTGGGGGGATTGTTTTTTACTGTTTTGTATGTAGAGTTTGTGAGACACATACTTCTCATAAACATATCCACAGAGTTTTTTTTTTATGTAAAATATAATAAATTCCTTTATATTAAATGTTTATATATTTTCCCCTTGATTGGAGCTTCAAATTTTTTATGAAATCAATCTATATTTAATATTGGATTTTCCAGTTGGAAAACAATCACTTGGTCATTTGAAAAGGCTGCACATTATAAGTATGCTTATAAACTAATAGGAGTTCTTAGCCATTGATCTTGAAGTTTATTTTCTAATCTTGGGCAAAAAAAGTGAACAGTATCATCTTAACTGAGCTTAATGCCTGAGGACAACTTAAATTCATGCTCTGAACTATTATTTCGTTTGTAAGACATCCATATATCCCAAAAATATTTTTAAGTTATTTTAAAGTATCTTAGTTAACTTTATTTCCTACCGGACATTCTCAATAATTGATTTGGAAGACTTTCAACAAAAACAATTATAGATTACCATGGTTAGAATTAGGAGATCATGTTCAAAAGGACACTGGCCTGGTGATTTTCAGTAGGATGAATGTAATAGTTTATTGTGGCTTACAGCATCATTTCAATCAAGGGAAGAGGGCAAAAAATGACTGAGTTCATCAAATCAGGTCTTATCACAAGTGAATTTCTCTAGCCTAATTTTACCTCTTGTCTCTCCAAATTCTAGTGATTATATAATACTGTTACTTTTAACTTTGTATAATTTTTTATAGAATATTTCCTTTCTCTGTGCCTTCAACAATCAAGTTTTGATTTTTTATAATTTCATTTTCATAATGATTATATTAAATTTTTTGTTCCCAAATTTATCTACAAAGAAGGTAATTTTAGTTTTTAACTATTTCATAGTCCACTTTTCATCATGAGTTGATATGCATAACATGTTGGCAAAAAATTGACATTTTCAATATTTTTTTCCTTTCCATTGCCCTTTTGGAAATTTCTTTATAATATCCACATACCACAGATGGAGAAACAAAAGAAGTTTGAAAACAAACTTCTTGAAAAAGTTTGGTCACATGATTTATAGACTATTCAGGATTTGTTATAATTCTACAATGTTTTATGTCTCATTTAGTCTAGCTGGGTCATTATTGACAACTTTTTCAAGGTAGAAAGCAATGTCATGTGTATGCTCTTACTCTGGACTTGGACAAGCTATGAGAAAATATTTTTCATATAAATATAGTTTTGTAATCAATTATACATTTTCACACAATTTTATGTATTTTTACTCATTTCATATTCTTTCCTTCCTACATCTTTATTCTCATTTAAATGAGATTGTAAGCATACATTTTTTTCTCTTTCTCCCTGTAAATAAATTCTATATGAAGTAAAAAAATTTAACTCCTAGTAGTGCCAAAATATCAATATTTTCTTCTCATTGCTGCAGGAGAAAAGTAGTGTTATGAAAGGCATTAGGAGGTTCTGATTTAAGAGAGATTTTTGTCTACTCTAAACCTATGATGATAAGATGAGAAATGTTGAAAACTATACCAAGGATGATATAGGAAATATACCGCATTTTCATGTTTATAACATAGTATTGTTTTCCTTTTGGTTCTGTGTTCCATTAGGCATGTGATAAAGGACATTTAGTGCAAAGACATAGAGAATCAAATTCTGATGTGAAAGGTAATGTTCTGCTTCTACCCTCTCAACAATTCATTCATTCAGTGAACACTTTCTGTGCCACAACTTTGAGGTTTCCAGTGTGCCTGGTGCTAGGGATATTAAGAAGTATACTATACCATTTCTTACTCTCAGGAGCTCATCTTTTAATAGGGGGAGAAAAACAAGTAAACAAATTAAGTGCAGTATTACAGGTGCAATGCCAGTATTCTAGACTGGGTTCCTAGAGAGCACGAGGAAGGAGTGGTCAACTACACTGGAGGGTTGGAGTGAGTGGTTCATGAACCTGATGGAGATCTCTGATTTGAGAGGTTTTTCCCCAAACAATATAGGGATTTTATGTTTTAGAAACCATCTTGGTCTTCTCATTTCTTAATAGAGGACGAGCCCAGGAGAATAAAATTGTGGACTATTCATTTGCTTCTGCTGGAATCTGCTAAGTTGGATATGAATTTGACTCTCTATTTGCATTACTCCCATCCAAGTACTAACCAGGCCCAACCCTGCTTAGCTTCCGAGATCAGATGAGATTGGGCCATTCAGGGTGGTATGGTCCTAACTCTACTTGCATTACTATACATTTATACCACACTTATTTCCAAAAAAGGATTTGAGATAACCTAATTAAAAATATATATATACATGTATATATATCCATTTAGTTTATGATCTAGCAGGCTAACTAGAAATAGAAATGGGAATAAGAACCACACCAAGGAAAGAGGAAAATTCTATTATACCTAATAAGGTTAATTGACTTGAAATTTAACTACTCTTTCTCATAGTGATCATACAAGAAAATCACTTTTTATATATAACTTTAATATATTCTGTTGAAAATTTAATATCAAAAATCAGAACTGAAAAGCACCTTTTAGAATACTTATTTTAGACCTTTTTCTAGGTCTGAGCACATATATTCCATGTTAATCACAGAATGTTCATGTTTTGCAACCTACATTTTCATTTAAAATTACAGTATATTATAAACTTCTTTACATATGTTATTAAATGGTGGCAAAGTATTCCATTGTAGTAGTGAACCTTAAATTTAGCTACCTCCATTGTTAATTTTGCTTATTTTCTGTTACAATAATGAATACCTTATAACTCTGTGTATATTCTTATTTATGATAGATTCCTAGAAAGGAATTGCTGACCCAAAGGGTATGAACATTTTTAAGACTTTTACCATAAAGAGCAAAAATGCAACAAAAATTCATATTTGAGAACTGTATTAATTTATTGAGCTAAACTACATGTTACCTTCTAGCCTTTTTTGTTTAGAAAAAGAAAAAATATGAAGTGTAAAAAATTTTCATGCTACTAATGATTTTTATCATCTTTTCTAGATATAAAGCCAAATGTATCAGATAATTATATATTTGATTATTTCAGAAGACCATTCCCTAATCAAGGTGTGGGTGAGTAAACTAGGGATATAGACAGTAATGAGTGCTCACAAATCATCTGTGAGTTATTTAACCATATGTATCTGATCAAGATTTACGTGTAAGAAACTAGATTATCTTCAAACCAATAGCCAAGGAGAAATTCACCTTCTCAGAAATTTGTGTATCTCAAATTTTTATTTTTCTCTCTAGCTCTAGAAATTCATAAAGCCAGTAGAATTTCATATGTCAAATTGCTTGTAATTTTTACATAGTCAAAATTAAAAAAATACCTCATTGTCTAACCTCTTCATTCCCATCTCATGACTCCTAAAGAAGAGAGAAGCCCTTGAGAGTCCTCTAGCCTCACCTATTCATTCCAGCATCCAGCTTCATCCAGCCCTTGATTCACTGCGCTTGGTGACAAGTAGTTTACCTGGTTGCCATACAGTTCATTCCATTGCTAGAGAGCTGTAGCACTGAAAATGTTTTTTATGTTGAGCTAAAAACATGTGCCCCTGTAAAGTTCATCCACCTCTTTAATTACACAAAATAAAAAGTAGAATAACCTTAAAGGTAAATATTTCTGACAGACTCATTTTCCCTGATGCTCCTTGAAAAATGAGAACAAATGAGATTCTCCTTATAATGCCTCTTCCAAGATAGTATTTTTTTAAAGCTATCCTGTATTTCCCGGAAACTTTCCTTCCATTCTTTCAGCCATCCACAATATAGCATGATTCAAGTCCTTTTCCACCTGATTTTATTCTCTCCTGTCACTGTTCAAGCTTGAATGAAACTGAACACAGTACTACAGATGTTGGCTAGTAGGTGTACAATAAATCATCACTCTCATTTGCTGCTTTTTAGATACTCGTTTTCCATTAATGCAGCCTAAGGTTGCATCTGTCTTTTGGAACCTATCCTAAAGCATTGATAAATTCGATTTGTGTATACTCAAACCTATAAAGTTTTGTTTTCATTGTGTTGCTGCTGTCTCCTCCATCTTCGGCTTCATTTGGTATTTTGGTTCAGTGTTCTGGGCCTTAAATTTATTCTTGCTAAATTAAATCATCTTATATTCAGCCTTTCATGAACTCTTGATCTTGTGTCATGTTGTACTCTCGATATATTTATATGTATGCATATACAGATGGACATATCTATAAATATGCATCTGACCTCTTGTCAAAGCTTTAGACTTATATTTAACTATCTCTTAAACATCTCCACAGAGATGTCCCGCATATCCAAATTCAAGTTCATCTAATTCTACACTAAATGCTGTTCCTCTTGTATTCTCCATAACCTTGGTAGCAGTACTATCTACATAACCGCCCGTTTCAAGCTAGCAACATGACAGTTACCGTTTGTCCTCCTTTCATTTCCATCCCTCAGATTCAGTCAGCCACTGAATCCAGTGATTTTTGCCTCAATCTCTTCATCTCCATTTTAACTGTCATCATTCCTTTCAGACTCTTATCACCTGTTTACGAGATTTCTAATTGGCTTCCTTGCCACCAATATTGTCATCCTAATTCCACTTTTCATAGTACCATAAAAGTCATCAAAAACACCAATCAGATTATGTAAAACGACTACCTAAAGACTTTCACTAATTCCTAGTTTCCTAGCAGGGTTTGAAGTTGGCACAGCCCTAAAACTTAAAAAAAAAAAAAAGCCTACAAAAATTTAACTCCTAATTTTGAAATAATTTCAAGGATAGTATGAAGAACTCTACCTAATATTCCCCCCAATCCATTTTTTTGCAGACATCATGTGTCTTTATTCCTTAACAGCTTCAACATATATTTTCCAAGAACAAGAACACTGTCTTACATTAAAATCAGGAAATTCAACTTTGATATACAAAATGTAGCAATAATGTCCTTTAGAGCAAAAGTCGCATTTTTTTTAAGATTTTTTTTTTTTATTATTATTTGAGAGAGCAAGCAAGTGCACAAGCAGGGATAGGGATAAAGGCAGAGGGAGAAGCAGACTCCCCACGGAGCAGGGAGCCCGCTGCGGGGCTCGATCCCAGGACCCTGGGACCATGACCTGAGCTGAAGGCAGATGCTTAACCAACTGACCCACCCAGGTGCCCCAAAAATCACATTTAAATGCCACATCCCTTTATTCTCTTTCAGTTTGAAATAGCCGCTTAGCCTTTCCTTGTCATGCACAGCCCTGGCATTTTTGAAAATCATGGGCCTGTTGTCTTATAGAATGTTTGGTTTTAAAGTTTTAATACATGTGAGAATTACCTGGGAAGTTTATGGAAACCCCAGCTTCTGATTTTGAGCTGGTCTTTGTAGTCAACCCCTGAATCTACATTTTTTAGAAGGTACTTAAGATAACTCTGATGTTGGCTGGGGCGCCTGGGTGGCTCAGTTGTTAAGTGTCTGCCTTCGGCTCAGGTCATGATCCTGGGGTCCTGGGATCGAGCCCCACATTGGGCTCCCTGCTCTGCGGGAAGCCAGCTTCTCCCTCTCCTTCTGCCTCTGTTTGTGTTCCCTCTCTCATTGTGTTTCTCTCTGTCAAATAATAAAATCTTTAAAAAAAAAAAAAAAGATAATTCTGATGTTGGCAATTTGCAGACCATACTTAGTAACTCACCACTTCGGGAGCTATCCTGAGAGATGGTGAAAGGCCAAACAGTTAGGACCTAGCCCATCAAACCCTTCTTCATCCACATAGCTTTCTTTCGATAATCTGTTTAAAAGAAAAAGATTTTTTGACAACCACTTGCTACAGCATAGAAACCAAGTTATATAACATGATGTACAAGACTTCCAATGAACTGGTTCCTGACTACCTCTCCAGTTTTACCTCTTGCCATTCTCTGCCTTTTACTTTAGACCTCAGCAAAGATGATCTTCTTGTAGCCTCAGAATATATCAGTTTTACCACACTATGCCTTTGCTCCTGCTGTCGTCTTTGCCTGAAACATAATTCTCCCTCTCTTTAACTAGAATAGCTACTCATCATTTAAGGAGTAGGTATTGAATTTTAGTAAAAGTCATATACAGTTCATTTCAAGAAGAGTGAGTTAGATTGAGTGATAATGATATGCACAAACTACTCTGATTTTTCAGAGAACAGGATCAAATCCAGCCTGGAAATCTTGGGGAATGTTTTCTTGAAGGAATTGATCCTTAAATTATGATGCAGCCTTAAATGACAAAATTGGGCACTTAGCAGAGAGTCACTTCCTTGAATTCTTAAAAAAAAAAAAAAATTTTTTTTTTTGTCAGTGGTTTTGTGATCTTATATGTAAATTCTTTCCTTACTTGAGATACAATATGTATGGGACTAGAAATAACTCATTCAGAGCCTTTTGACTTCTGTCATCTCTTACCAATATTTATTCTCCCCTTTCTAGAGAGAAGAAAACTCTATTTGATAGAAAGACAGAAGCAACTTAAGAGCTGAGGGATTCTGCTCTTTGTCATCCATCAGGATGATTATTATTAAAATAATCCCAGCAGTACAGATTTAAACATTCTGTGATATATATTCATTCTGAATATAGCTAAAATTTACATCTTGTTGTCAATATTTATTCATATCTTAACTCGATATTTTAACCTTCCTGACACTATTCTTCTATGTCTCAACCACTCTCTTATCAGTCTTTGTTATATAATCTCCTTACCATGTTTGTTCATGTTCTTTTAAAAATCTGATGGTTATCTGCTTCCCAGAAGGCTCAAGTTATACTGTTAGGGATTGTGCTAGATACTAGGATACAGTGGAAATACAGTCTATTCTCAGCAAATAGAGTGACAAGTAAAGAGACAACAGAAACATAATGGGATCAATGCTACCTGCTGTGTTATGGGATTATATAGGAGTTGTTTGGGGATAGGGGAGTACCAGAGAAATTATCTCAAGAAAGGCAACTGTTAGGATTCCAGGGGCCAATTTTTTTTTTAACCAAGATCTGAATCTATTAAGAATTAAGACAAAAAGACAAAATATTAGCAAACTGAATCCCACAACCTATTTAAGGACTGTGCACAATGACCAAACAGAATTTATCCCAGAAATGCAAGATTGATTTAACATATGAGAAAAGTAAACAATGTAGACTTCCAGGGACGATGGTGGAGTAGGAGGATCCTATGATCACCTCATCCCGTGGATACAACTAGATAACACCTGCATCAGAAAACGACCCAAAGACTGGCAGAACAGACTCTTCATAGCTAAATGTGGAGAAGAGGACACATCCTTGTCCTACCCCACAAGAGGAGGGTAGGAAGGGCAGAGATGAGATTGGGAGCTAAATGGACTGGTGGGACTATTTGCTATAGGGAGGAATGCCATGAATGTGGAAAGGAAAGAGTACCAGACCCTCACACCAAGCACCCCAGGCCTGGAGAACTTGCAAGAAAACAAGAGGGGCATAATCAGCAGGCCTTAATACTTGGAACTTTAAAAATCAGTAGGCTCAACTCTGGGAGAGCCAGGTGGGCAACAGGAAACTTCAGTCCTTAAAGAAACCCCACCCTTACAGAAACAGCACAACAAACAGCCCCACTGAGATACAGCATGAAAATAGCAGTTTGAAAAACATACGGGTATTCAGGGGGAGATTTGTTTACTTACCTCAGAGCATGTGCTGGAGGGACAGGGATCTTTGGGATACTTCTCCAGGAATAAAAGAACTGGCAGGTGCCATTTCCCTACCCCACCCCCTCAGCCTAGACACATGGACACCTGTGGGAAACAGTACAGTGCCAACACTCATGACCTAACTTGCTAACACTCTGCCCCACCCCACATTCTCCTTCAGACACAGCCCTCCAAGCAGGCCTTAGCTCCAAGTCATCTCCCACAGCAGACCTGCACAAACCCTGGTAACACCACATGAACTGCCCCTCCAATATCCCATTGGCAGGAACCCACCTAACGCAGTTCCACAGGCCTGAGAGGGTACATGCAGCTACGACAGAGAGCAGCACCACTCCAAAGTGACTCCCACACACACCAGTCCACCTGCAGCCCTAGCAGTGGGCTGGGGCAGACATGTAGTCTGACAACAGGCCCCACCCACCAACCAGAGCTTCTCAGACGACAACACAGGATAAGTGTCCAGCAGTTTGGTGCTATAGTATCTCTGGCAAATGCCTGGTGTGACTCCAACTCAAGCCCAAAGCAGTCCCAGACTAGCACACTAACAAGACAGGATCAAAACCCTACCCACAACAGGCAAAAAGACAATGCAGGTGACTGGACTGGAGGCAAAAGTGGCTCAATCATAATAGTAGGGTGCACAAAATACAAAAGATGAGACACCCCTTAAGTACCAGGTTCTGGTGAACAGGGGACATTGCATTACAGGGCACCACAGAACCTCTTCTTCATAGGCCACTACTTTGAAGAACAGGAGACGTAGCTGACTTTCCTAACACCTAGAAACAGACACTGAGAAATATGTTCCAAATGAAAGAAAAGGACAAAATCACAGCAAGAGAACTAAACAAAATGGAGATAAGTAAATGCTTGATAGAGAATTTAAAGTAATGTAATCACAAAGATACTCATTGGACTTATGGAAAGAATGGAGGACCTCAGTGATACCCTCAACAAAGAGACAGAAAACCAATCAGAGATGAAGAACTCAGTAACTGAAATTAAAAATACTTATTGGGGTCATGTAGTTGGAATAAATACTAGACTAGAGGAAAAAAAACAGATCAGTAACCTGGAGAACAGTAATGGAAAGCAGTCAAGCTGAACAGGAGAGAAAAACATAATAAAAATTGAAATTAGACTGAGAACTCAGTGACACCATCAGGTATAATGACATTTGCTTTATAAGGATCCATGAAGGAGAAGAGTGAGAAATGGGAGAAAATATATTTGAAGAAATAGCTGAAAACTTCCCAAATCTGGGGAAGGAAACAGAAATCCAGGTCCAGGAGGCACAGAAAGACCCCAGCAAAATCAACCCAAGGAGGTCCACACCAAGAGACACAGTAATTAAAACTGAAAAAAGCAGTGGTAACAAGAGAATTTTAAAAGTAGCTAGAAAAAAGAAAACAGTTACATACAAAGGAAACCCCATAAGGCTATCAGCTGATTTTTCAGCAGAAATTTTGCAGGCCAGAAGAGATTGTCATGATATATTCAAAGTGCTAAGAGGAAAAAAATAATACTCTGGCAGCCAATAATACCCTACCCAGCAAGGCCATCATTCAGAATAGAGGGAGAGAGAAAGAGTTTCCCAAATAAAAGTTAAAGGAATACATGACCCCAAAGCCAGCCTTACAAGAAATGTTAAAGGGGAGTCTTTGAGGGAAAGGAAAGACCATAAGCAGGAGTAAAAAAAGTAGGAAGCACAAAAGCAATAAAATTGTATCTATAAAAATCAGTCAAGGATTTCACGAAATAAAAGAATGTAAAATATGACACCATATACCTAAAATGGGGGGAGAGGAGTAAAGAATGAGTTCATAATTAAGCAACCATCAATTTAATATAGACTGCTATATATATATATAAGATGTTTTATACAAAACTAACGGTAACCACAAATAAAAAAATCAGTGATAATACAAAAAATAAAGAGAATGGAATCCAGGTATGTCACTAAAGAAAGCCAGCAAACCATGTGAGAGGAGAGTAAGATAAGAAAGGAACAGAGAAGAACTACAAAATCAACCATAAAACAAGTAACAAAATGGCTACAAGTACATACCTATCGATAATCACTTTGAGTGTAAATGGACTATTGCTCCAATCAAAAGACATAGGGTGTCAGAATGAATAAAAAAGAAGACCCATCTATATGCTGCCTACAAGAGACTCATTTAGACCTAAAGACGTGTGCACATTGAAAGCGAAGGAATGGAAAGACATTTATCATGCAAATGAAGTGAAAAAGCTGGGTAGCAATACTTACATCAGAAAAAATGGACTTCAAAACAAAGACTGTAGCAAGAGACAAAGAAGGACACTACATAATCATCAAGGGAACAGTCCAACAAGAAGTTATAACATTTTTAAATAGTTACACACACAACATGGGATTACCCAAATACATAAAGCAGCTAGTAACAAAGTAATCAACAGTAATACAATAATAGTGGGGGGGCTTGAACACCCACTTACATCAATGGATAGATCATTCAAACAGAAAATCAACAAAAACACAGTGGCTTTGAGTGACACATTGGACCAGATGGATGTAACAGATATATGCAGAACATTGCATCCTAAAACAGTGGAATACACATTTGACAAAGTACAACATCCATTCATGATAAAAGCCTTCAACAAAGTAAGGTTAGAGGAAACATACCTCAACATAATAAAGGCCATATATTTAAAAACCCACAGCTAACATCGTATTTAATGGTGAAAAACTGAGAGCTTTTCCCCTAAGATCAGGAACAAGACAAGGATGTCCATTCATATCACTTTTATTCAACATAATACTGGAAGTCCTAGCAATCAGACAACAAAAAGAAGTAAAAAGCATCCAAATTTGTAAGGAAGAAATAAAACTTTCACTATTTGCAAATGACATGATACTATATATAGAAGACCCTTAAAGACTCCACCAAAAAACTGCTAAAACTGATTAGTGAATTCAGTAAGGTCACAGCATACAAAATCAATATACAGAAATTTGTTGCATTTCTATACACTAATAATAAAAAGAGAAATTAAAACAATCCCACTTACAATTTCACCAAAAATAATAGAAAGCCTAGGAATAAGCTTAACCAAGGAGGTAAAAGACCTGTATCCTGAAAATTATTAAACACTGATGAAAGAAAATGAAGATAACACAAATGGAAAGATATTCCATGCTCATGGATTGGAAGAGAAAATATGGTTAAAATGTCCATACTACCCAAAGCAATCTACCGATTTGATGTAATCCCTATCAAAATACTAACAGCATTTTTTTATAGAACTAGATCAAATAACACTAAAATCTGTGAACCACAAAAGACCCTGAATAGCCAAAGTAATCTTGAAAAAGAAGAACAAAAGTAGAGGTATCACAATCCCAGACTTCAAGATATGCTACAAAACTCTAGGAATCAAAACAGTACAATACGGGCACAAAAACAGACATACAGATCAGAATAGAGAGCCCTGAAATAAACCCCCAATTCTTTGGTCAGTTAATCTTTGACAAAGGAGGCAAGAATATGCAATGAGAAAAAGACAGTCTCTTCAACAACTGGTGAGGAGAAAAGTTGACAGCTACAGGCAAAAGAATGAAACTGGACCACTTTCTTACACCATACAGGAAAATAAACTCAAAATGGATTAAGGACTTAAATGTGAGACCTGAAACCATAAAAAGCCTACACTAAAAGAGCATAGGCATTGGCTGTGGCAACATTTTGCTAGATAGGCCTCCTAAGGCAAAGGAAACAAAAGCAAAATAAATTATTGAGACTACATCAAAATAAAAAACATTTGTACAGCAAAGGAAACAATCTGCAAAACTAAAAGACAACCTACCAAATGGGAGAAGATATTTGCAAATGACATGGCTGATAAACGGTTAGTATCTAGAATATATAAAGAACTGATACAACTCAACACCCAAAAAAACAAATAATCCAATTAAAAATGGGCAGAAGATATGAACAGACATTTCTCCAAAGACAAGTTGGCCACTGACACATGAAAAGATGCTCAACATCACTCATCATCAGGGAAATGCAACTTAAAACCACAATGAGAGATCACCTCACAGTTGTCAGAATGGCTAAAATCAACAATGTAAGAAACAACAGGTGTTGGCAAGAATGTGGAGAAAGCAGTGCACCCTCATGCACTGTTGGTGGGAATGCAAGCTGGTGTGGCCACGGCAGAAAATAGTATGGAGATCCTCAAAAAATTAAAAAGAATTACCATGTGTTCCAGTAACTTCACTACTGGCTATTTACCCAAAGAATACAAGAACACTAATTCAAAAAGATCTATGCACCCCAATGTTTATTGCAGCATTATTTACAATAGGCAAGATATGGAAGCAATCCAAGCATTCTTCGTAGATGAATGGATACAAAAGATGTGGCATATATGCATAACGGAATATTAACCATAAAAAAGAATGAAATCTTGCCATTTGCAACAACATGGATGGAGGTAGAGGTATAATGCTAAGCGAAATAAGTCAGAGAAAGACAAATACTATGTGATTTCACTAACGTGGAATTTAAGAAACAAATGAACAAAGAGACAACACAAACTCTTAAATATAGAGAACTGGTGCTTACCAGAGGGGAGGTTGGGTAGGGGAATGGGCCAAACAGGTGAGATTAAGAGTATACTTATCATGAGGAGTACTTAGTAATGTATACAACTGCTGAATTACTATTTGTACACCTGAAACCAATATAACCTGTATGTTAATTATGCTGGAATTAAAAACAAAATTTTTAAAAAGAAAAAGAACTATGATTAATATGTTAAGCGCCCTAATGGGACAAGTAACCAACATGGAAAAACAGTGGGCAATATCAGCAAAGATCTGGAAGCATTTAAGAAAGAATCGAAACAAAATGCTAAAAACCAAAAACACTTAACAGAAATGAAGAATACCTTTGATACCTCATCAGTAGTAAACTAGAAGTGGTCAAGGAAAGAATCAGTGAGTTTAAGGATAGGTAAGACCAGCTTCCCAAACTGAAATGCAAAGAACAAGAAGGAGGAAAACAAACAGAATATCAAACGTCTGTGGGACAATTTTAGAAGATGTAATATATACACAATTGGGATGCCAGGAGGAGAGGAAAAAGAACAGAACCACGGAAAACAAATATTTGTATTGTTAATGTGTTGTCCAAATATAAACTGTACTTTGCTCGTGTATCTGCATAGTTGGCAGTGAAAAGGTAAAATTTGGCACATTTCATTCCGTCTATAAACTTCTATCAAAGAAAAGGAAAAGATCTTACCAGCTACATGTCTTCATACCTTGTACTAAAAAATAGTGTGACTTGCACCAGTCAGAATGGCTAAAATTAACAAGTCAGGAAACGACAGATGTTGGTGAGGATGCAGAAGAAGGGGAACCCTCCTACACTGTTGGTGGGAATGCAAGCTGGTGCAGCCAGTCTGGAAAACAGTATGGAGGTTCCTCAAAAAGTTGAAAATAGAGCTACCCTACAATCCAGCCATTGCACTACAGGGTATTTACCCCAAAGATACAAATGTAGGGATCCGAAGGGGCACATGCACCCCCAATGTTTATAGCAGCAATGTCCACAGTAGCCAAACTATCGAAAGAGCCTAGATGTCCATCAACAGATGAATGGATAAAGATGTATGTGTGTGTATACACACACACATACACAATGGAATATTATGCAGCCATCAAGAAAATGAAATCTTGCCATTTGCAACAATGTGGATGGAACTAGAGGGTATTATGCTAAGCAAAATAAGTCAATCAGAGAAAGACAAGTATCATATGATCTCACTGATATGAGGAATTTGAGAAACAAGACAAAGGGTCATAGGGGAAGGGAGGGGAAAAATGAAACAAGATGAAACCAGAGAGGGAGACAAACCATAAGAGACTCTTAATCTCAGGAAACAAACTGAGGGCTGCTGGAGTGGAGCGGGGTGGGAGGGATGGGGTGGCCGGGTGATGGACATTGGGGAGGGTACGTACTATGGTAAGTGCTGTGAATTGTGTAAGACTGACGAATCACAGACTTGTAACAGACCCTGAAACAAATAATATATGTTAATTTAAAATTTTTTAAATTAATTAATTTTTAAAAATAGTGTGATTTGCTATCCTGTGATATTGAGACTTTCATAATGAAAATTTCTGGTCACTTTTTAGTTTCCTCAAAATTTGCAGAAACAATGAAATTTTTGACTTTATAGAAAGGAAGAAGATTGCTTCCTTAGACCTGGGCCTACGAGATGTCTATCGTTGTTGCCAGCTATAGGCAAGCCATCAAAATGTTAGTCTGCCATTAAATCACATTTTCAACATGTGGGACAAGAAAAACGTCCCGTAATTTGGGAATAGTTTGAAGATTAGAATATAGGGAAGCACCACAGTGAAATAATTTATATGCTGTTTCTCTAAAACTGTTTGAAGATCTCTGAAGAAGCACCAAGGACTGTGGAAAAGGATTCATTGCACCTGAACTATTTGGTATTGTATGTAAGTTATGTCAAAAACTCACACAGTGGGGAAAAAAATGACTTTTAGGGGGAAGAAAGACTGCCTCAAAACTCAAAGATATGTCACCAGACAGGGGCAGCCAAATCAAACAGCCATGAAAAACTGTAATTTATTTGAAATCCACCTTCAGTTTAAGTTCAGATTACCTCTTTGCTTTATAAACATTTTCCCCGAGAAAGAAGTTTTACATAGCGTGTAAAACTTGTCCTTCAAAGGGTCTAAAAACAATGGACATTTCAGATATGCATAGCCTACACGATGAATTTAAAGATGCAGGTGGCCTGAATGCCAAAAAGTTAGTCTACTAAAAGTAAGCTTGGACATTTTTAGAGAGATAGAAACTAATTCCTTACAAGTCCAAACACCTGCTGCTGCTAGTAAGTAAAATCGTACTCCATGCTGGGATCCGTCTGTTGATGGTATCTCTAACTCGATGTCATTGCACCGGACCGCCACCAGGGACCAGTGTAAAAGTGGGCTTGATTAAAGGAGACCAGCAAGTCAGGTCTCTGAACGTGGCAGTGTTACCACTATGTAAAAGAGGAACATCCAAAAGGTACAGGCAGTTCAGAGAAGTATTATCAGAAAAGGAAACACAAAGTGCAAAAATATCCTACTTTATCATGGGACATAAACCCATCATTGTTAATGATGCTCAACATCACTCATCATCAGGGAAATGCAACTTAAAACTAAATATAGGAAGTATCTCTTAGCTCCGTTATATTTACTTTAGCTTTTAAAAGTCTTATATTTATGTGTCTTAAAAATGCACAATATGGATTATAAAATTTAAATATCCAATAAGGAGTTAAAATCTGTATCAGAGGAGAGAAACAAAAATACTGTTCTATTATTCTCACACGTACAATTTAATGTGTTCTGTAAGTTACTGGTAATTGCCACTGTTAACTGGTCCTATTGTTTTGCTCAAATAATAGTGTTTATGTAACAAATCAAATACAGAATGTCATTTTAAATACTTTTAAAAATTTAATGTTAAAATCATAATACATGTGGGGCACCTGGGTGGCTCAGTCATTAGGCATCTGCCTTCAGCTCAGGTCATGATCCCAGGGTCCTGGAAGCGAGCCCTGCATCAGGCTCCCTGCTCGGCGGGAAGCCTGCTTCTCCCTCTCCCACTCCCCTTGCTTGTGTTCCCTCTCTCGCTGTCTCTCTGTGTCAAATAAATATATTAAATCTTTAAAAAATAAAAATAAAGTCATAATACATGTCTACCTGTTATATATTATACTATTTTTTGGGTCTAGCATGTCTATGTCCTAAATGGGCTCTCTAAACAGTCACCTTACTGTACATGTAGATATCCTTCACAGATCTAACATATTTTCAGTTCTGAATTGTTTGACAGTTATTGGATAGGTATTCCTACTGTTTGCTATTCTTTTGAAACAGTTTAAAAAGGCTTCTAGGGGAAATAAGTACTAATACACTTTATGTCTGAGTAAAACAATGGCAGATTAATTGAAGATAAGCTCAGTTAAGCTAGCCACTCAATGTATGAATGAGGTAATTGTCAAGAAGTAAAAATACTAAGTTTCATTAATCTTAAAAAAAAATCTCTGTGCAGAAATTTTATGGTATATTCTCTTTTTAGTGAAAATACCTGGACGAGTTCCTGCTTGGCTTCTAAAAAGATATTTGAGGTAGGAGAACTAGATTTCTTCTACCTGACTACCTTATTTCTTCTCCTCTGGCTTCTATGATTTTGATTTTGAATTAAAGCAACAGGAAAAAGTAGCTTTTTTTTTTATAACAATTGCCAATTGACGTCTCCTTATATTCTCCATAGTATCTGAGACTAGGCCAAGGTTATACATAGCAGTGCTTATCTGATGCATTTTGAAAGATACTGAGATTTCAGTATTCCCAAACTATCCCCAATGGATGCCTTGAAATCTACAATTATACATTTATTTCTATGCATTTGTCACTGCATTATCTGAGTTTCTCTTTTTAAAAAAAATATTGCTATCATAATTATTTAGCACTTTAGAATGGATGACTATCAAATTACGAGCTGTAATAGCAATTGGAGCATTGGTCATATAGGGCTAATAGTAGTACCTAAAAACTGGAAGAATAGAAAATGAATTCAGGGATAACATAGATAAACTTGGTAGTTTTGTCTAAACCAGTAATTATTATATCACTAGACCCCTTGGCAAGTTTTCCTGTTCTTAGGAATAATGACATGAACAACCATCTGAACCATGAAACAGTAAGTATCTGAGGGTAGACTGAATTTGTTCAACAGAGGAAACATGTTATGTGCTTTCTTCCTTCCATGGCTCTTCTAAGAACTTGGTTTCTACTCAATATAATGGGTTCTGTGCAAATATGCAGACTCTCCTGCCCCCAAAACCTACAAAATAGGTAAGAAACCATCTTTGGGCATGCCTGTACTTGAATCTAGAATTGATCAAACTAAGACAATTTTTAAAAATATATGACTTATCATATCTATGGAAAGACATCAAATGAGATATCAAAATAAGAGAAAGTAGAACAAGTACTGGAGTTACAAGATGTGAATTCTAGACCTGCCCCTCTCTCTTATTAGCTGCGTGATCTTGAGCAAATAGCTTAACCATTCTGATTCCTTAACACTCCCTCTCTGCTGTAAGATAGGGATAACATTGGCCGTCCTGCCTAAAATCATAGGACTGGTAAGATGCCCAAGTAAGACAATATCTGTAAGTCTCCTTTACATACTGTAGGTGTAATATACAAATATAACATGACATTACATTACTCTTGATTAGATAGATAGTTCACCGTTGACACTGAAAGTACCCAATTTCTTTCAGCTCCCAAAATAGGATTCAGAGGCTCAGCAAAGACCAACAAAGACAGCTGTCAGAAACCGGTGAGAAGCCAATCCACGAAATAATTCAGCCCAAGAGCACTGATTTGTATGGAAACTGTTTCAAAGTGACATCCTTCAAGTGTCCTATGAGCACACAGACTCCCAGTTGGACTGAGAAGACAAGGGTGCCAACAGAAGGTGGTTTGTTTGCTTAGGATTTTAAGAAATACAAAGATTGCTTTCACTATGTCATCATTAATAAATCCTATGAAATTTGGAACAGAGAGGATTAATAGCCATTTTATTCCCGATTCTGAAAAATACTTGCCTTATTTAATTTCTATATGAATGTAATACAGAAAAAAAAGTTTAATATAGCTTTGAAAAAATCTATTTAATTGCCTTATTCCCAATACCTTATCATTGATGCCTTCTCCATACCACAGAATAAAAAAGAAATGAAATGATACACATGACATGGATGAATCTCAAAATCATTGTGCTGAGTACAAGAAGTCAGACACAGAAAAGTAAATGCTGTACGAAATCTCATGTATATGAAATGCAAACTAATTCATAGAGACAAAAAAAAAAGATAAAGTTTTCCTGGAGGAAGAAGGGATAGAGTAGGAGATGAAGGGAAGAATGGACTAGAAAGGAACACAAGGAATCTCTTAGGGATGATCTTTTCTAGATCTTGAATGTGGTGATGGTTTCACAATTGTTTACAACCGTTGAATTACCAGAGTTTTAGTTTCCAGAGCAACTAGCTAGATGGGGTTATCCTCTGCTGGGATGGTAAAGACTGAGGGCCGACTAGCTAGGTGGGGTTATCCTCTGCTGGGAGGGTAAAGACTGAGGGCCGACTAGCTAGGTGGGGTTATCCTCTGCTGGGATGGTAAAGACTGAGGGCCGACTAGCTAGGTGGGGTTATCCTCTGCTGGATGGTAAAGACTGAGTGCCCAGCAGCAATTCCGTTTAGACTTGTTTTTGAAATGCCTTTCAGACACTGAAGCAGAGGTACTGAATTAGCAGTTGGATATAGGAGTCTGGAGTTCAAGGAAGAGGTCTGAGCTGGATATACATTTAGGTATTTTCAGATAAAGACAGGATTTTAGGGCATGAACCTGGATGAGACTCCTAAGTGAGGATGGATATAGAAGAGGGTTGAGCAAATCCTTGGGATTTCCAGTACTGATGGATCAGGAAAAGAATAAGAACCAACAAAGAAACATAAGGAGCACCTTGTGGGTCAGGAGGAAAACCAAGAGGATTGTTGTCCTAGAAGTTAAGTAAGAAGGTGTAGCAAGGGGGAGGGAATAATCAACTAAGTCTAATGCTTCTGATAAGTGATGTGGATTTACTATTCGGTTTTACAACATGGAGGTTTTATTCAGAATCTGGGTCAGAGAAATTTCAGTAGAATGACAGAGGTACAAATCTAATTAAAGTGTATTTTAAAATAGGAGATTGGAGACAGTCTTCATGGAATTCTGTTGAAAAGGGAGATTTTTTTTTCAGTGTCCACCACAGCTACTAAAAATTCTGTTTCTCAACCTTATTCAACCTTTCCTGAGCTGAGATTCTCAGATTCTTGACTACATTATTTTTTTAAAAAGATTTTATTTATTTGACAGAGAAAGAGAGAGCACAAGCAGGGAGGAGCAGGAGAGGTAGAAACAGGCTCTCCGCTGAGCAGGGAGCCCGATGCGGGACTCGATCCCAGGACCCCAAGATCATGACTTGAGCCGAAGGCAGACGCTTAACTGACTGAGCCACCCAGGCGCCCCTTGATTACATTATCTCACAGGCATATGTCCTGGTGAATCTTGATGACATACTAATGAAAACTCTACAATTTCTTTTTACCTGAAGTCACTTCAGAAGGAGCTATCTTTTCTTATTGTGTTGTCCCCCCCCCTTTTTTTTTTTTTTACAACATATGCATTTAGGGCTATACATTTTCCTCTAAAATGTCCTAGCTTCGTTATCACTCAATTTATTACAGAATAAATTGTCCTTTCCCATTACTGAACTTATCAAGTAGGAAATGAGATGGATTCTGTCAGAGATTAGAGGTCCAGTCAGACTTCTTCAGTTCTGGAAGAGTTTATATTTACTGATGAGCTACGGCACAAATACAGAAATTCAACTGAGGAGAGTAGGGGAAGAGTAATAAATCCTGGCAGACAGGTTTCTACCTAAGTCATTTCTTCTTTGGATTTGGTAAACACAAACCCACTACTCTTGCAGTATCCAGTCTTCTATTTAGCTAGACCACCAGCGCCCAAAAGTGAGTCATGACATTCCAGGCATCACTAAGTCTCCTTAGAACATGCTTGACCTGCACAGGTTGTTTATATTAGCTACCAATAACCACTTCACCTCGTGCCAGTGATGGGTTCTAAATAATGATCATCATAGGAGCAAAAAGAAATCCAGTTATTGAAACTGAGTGATGGGTTTAAGAGGGAGTTTCTTATACTAATCTCTTTTTTGGAGGGATATTGAAATTTTTAAAAATGAAGTCCAAATGTGTACTCTCCCAACTATCAGTGATGCCCTAGTTCTCCTGCCTATCGATTTCCTCAGTAACATGATTCTAATTACTACACTCTTTCTTACTTTCTCAAAATATAGTCAACATTCACTTTTAATAATGGACAATTCCTTTTTTTAAAAGCCTTACTGTGGAAAATTCAAACATAAACAAGAGTAGAGAGAATATGATAATGAATCCACTGGGTCCTAGGACCCACCCTTAATAGTTATCAGCATCCTGCTATTCTTTCATCTACATTCCCATTTTTTTTTACTAAAGTATTAAAATCACATTCACCAAATCATATCATTTTGCCCATAAATAGTTTATGGGCAATGAACAGTATATCTCTAACTTTTCTTTTTATAAAGCATAGTGTATTTAATGCTTTTATTCTAAGTGTATTCTACTTTTTCTTATGTTGTCTGCATACCACCTTAGGCATTATAATTATAAGTAATCCTGCCACATCCTTTAAAATGTCTACTAGCCTTCCTTCAGGCTTTACTTGGAATTTCTTTTTATCCCTCATCTCTCTTCTATTGGATTTTTAAGAATTGTGTCAAAATACACATGAAATAAAATTTACCATCTTAACTATTTTTTAGTGTAAAGTTCAGGTATTGTTAGGTATGTTCACCTTGTCATGTACACAATCTCCAAAATTCTTTTCATCTTACAAAACTGAAACTCTATACGCATTAAACAACTCCCCATTCCTCCCTCCTCCCAGCTCCTGGCAACTATCCTACTTTGAATCTGACTTTGACTATTCTAAGTACCTCATATAAGTGGAATCAAATATTTGGAAGACAAATACATTATTTGTCTTTTTGTGACTGGTCTATTTCATTGAACATAATATCCTCAAGTTTCATCCATGGTGTAGGAGGTGTCAGAATTTCCTTCCTTGTTAAGGCTGAGTGATACTCCATTGTATGTATCTACCACCTGTTGTCTATCCATTCATCCATCAATAGGCACTTGGGTTCCTTCTACCTTTTTGGCTACTGTGAATTGAATAATGCTGCTTCTATGATCATATACAAATAACTCTTTGAAACTCTGCTTTCAACTCTTTGGGGCATATACCCAGACATAGAATTGCTGGCTCATAGAGTAATTCTATTTTCAATATTTTGAGGATCTACCATACTTTTCTTCATAGTGACTGCACCATTTTACATTCCCAGCAACAGTATGCCAGGGTTCTAATTTCTCCACATCCTTATCAACACTTATTTTCTGAGTGTTTTTTTTTTAATAGTAGCCTTACTAATGGAAGGGGAAGATAAACACTTTTTAAAAATGTTATTATAATAATTATCACAATTAACAAAATAAACAATAATTCCTTCATATCCTGTAGTAAAGAAGGGATTTCCAGCATGCCCTTCCCATGGTCTTTCCTGTATCTCCATCCTTCTGTTTCCCAAGATCAGAAGCTTTGCGGTCACCACTGATTCCTTTCTTCTCACATCCCACACTAATTCATTAGTAAAATCTCAAAATACAGGGTTATATAACAGCAGGATCCTGCTCAAACAAATCTCGGATGGTGATACTCCTCTGCTCAAAACCTTTCTGTAGCTCCCCGTTTCACACTCAGTAACATCAGTCTTTACAATGGCCTGTGAGGCACCGTGTGAACTCAGTCCAAGTCACTTAGCTGAGCTGCTGTCTTAGCTCTTTCCCCTTAATGCAATCTGCTTTAGCCACTTGTGCCATCTTGGTGACCCTTCAACACACTACCATGCTCCTAGTTCAGGGCCTTTGCATTTACTATTTTTCTTGCCTAGAATGCTCTTTTCCTCTGGTATCTGCTTGACTCACTCCCTAACTCCTTTGACATGTCAGCTTCACAGGGAGGCCTTCCCTGAACA
Source organism: Zalophus californianus (assembly GCF_009762305.2). Lineage (NCBI taxonomy): Eukaryota > Metazoa > Chordata > Mammalia > Carnivora > Otariidae > Zalophus > Zalophus californianus. The sequence continues at coordinate 88,356,621 of NC_045606.1, forward strand.
CCTTTTTAAAAAAAACAGAAATCAAGGGCGCCTTGTGGGGGCTGAGTTGGTTAAGCAGCTGCCTTCAGCTCAGGTCATGATCCCAGGGTCCTGGGATCGAGTTCCGCATTGGGCTCCCTGCTCAGCGGAGACCTACCTCTCCCTCTCCCTGCCTCTCTGCCTACTTGTGCTCTTTCTATCTCTGTCAAATAAACAAATCTTTTAAAAAAAATTAAAAAACAGAAATCAACCCCTTCCCCCCAAATTCTTTATTCCCCTCCCCAGCTTTATTTTAGCCTGTAAACTTTATCACTATCTGACATATTATATATGTTACTTATTTGCTATTTTCTGACTCTGTAATTAAAGTATAAGCTTCAAATGGATAAGAATTTTTAGATAGATCCTTGGCACATCATGTTCAATAAATAATTGTTGAGTCAATTCAGTTCACATATCTATACATGTATTTGTGGTTGCTCCCCAGATCTGCATCAGAACCTTAAAAGCAAAATGAAAGAATGTACTTCTTTCCAGAGCAAGAAGACTGGCATAAATTGGACAGATGATGAAAAAAGAATCTACAGGGATAAAAGAATAGCTCAAACTCAAGAAATATTGCAGTATCTGCTCCCTATCATGGAAAGTACTAAAAATGTGCAAACCCCTCAGATGAAACAAATATTCAACCCAAGAACCAACTTCCAAATTCAACATCAGTAAGTCAATACGATTTTGTCATTCTCAGCTATTTAATACATTTTTATAAGGAAGCAATGCTTATTAATTCATTATCGTAAGAAACAAACATATGCTCTTAAAAATGGTGGCAGCTACACCACATTTGACAAAGGAGCAAAAACCAAAGCCATTCAGAAAACACTGTATATATGAAGGGAGTAGGTTATCAGGCCTTATTTGATTGTTTATTTGCGTGAATTCACTCGTTAATTTGGATCTCTAAGTAAAGTATGTGTGAATAAAGTATGACTGTAGCCTGACTTCAGATTTTTCTGATGTTTAAGCCTTATAATCCTAGGGAGCAACCAGAATTAGAAATAATTGACTTGAATTACTAAAGCTTATTGATATTCAGAGGAAAGCATAAAGAATAAGACCAGATTTCTTCTAAAGATAAAAAAAAATAGAACCGTCACTACGACTAAAAGGAAACACATATACCTAAAAGACAACAGCAAGCTGAAAATAATATTATTAACAAATCTTGATGAAGTATCTTGTGTGTGCTAGACATGATTCTGTGTTTATATGCACATGTACGTAATGTTTTACATTCTACATGTAAGGAAATTGAGGTAGAAAGAGATTAAGTAATTTGTCCAAGGTCACACAGCCAATAGACATTCTGTTTTCAGAGTCTGTTTTATTCTCTTTAAAATATAAATGAAAAAACAGAGGACCAACAAACTTAATATTCACAGATAACCTACACAGCAATGACAAAATTGTGAATATTTCAGTAGGAAAATGAGCAAAGGCTATGAACCAGAAATTCACAAAAGAAAAAAATTGGTCAATGAACATTTAAAATGCTTAATCTCACTTAAACTGAAGGAGTGCAAATTAAAACAATAATGAAATACTATTCATTTTTGCTTCTCAATGGAAGATTCACTCACTGATGGTTGGAATATGAACTGATACAGAGTTGTTTTTCTTTTGGTTTTGGGGTGTTTTTTGATGCAGAGTTTTGGAAGGCAATCCAACAATATAAATGAAAAATCCTCAATATCATACGTTCATTTTGACTAAAAAATTCCACTTTTAGAAACTAACCCTAGGGATGGGGCGCCTGGGTGGCTCAGTCTGTTAAGTGTCTGACTCTTGATTTTAGCTCAGGTCATGATCTCAGGGTTGTGAGATCAAGTGCCACATCAGACTCTGCAGAGCATGGAGCCTACTTAAGATTCTCTCTCCTTCTCCCTCTGCCCCTCCCCCACCTCTTTCTTCCTCTCTCTCAAAAAAGAAAAAGAAATTAAACCTCAGAAAAAGGGGGGCAAAAACCCAGGTGAGAGGTTTCTGTAGTGATGTTTACTTCTTTATATTTTTTTAAAGATTTATTTTTATTTTAGAGAGAGAATGAGTGAGGGTGGGTGCAGAGAGACAGAGGGAGAGGGAGAGAGAATCTGAAGCAGACTCCCCCCTGAGCGCAGAGCTGATGTGGGGCTCGATCCCACAACCCTGAGATCATGACCCGAGCCGAAATCAAGAGTCAGACGCTTAACTGACTGAACCCCAGACACCCCAATGTTCATTTCAGTATTGTTTATAAGAGTCAAAGAAAAAGGAAAAGAAATGAACCTAAATATTCAACAATAGAAAAATTGCTTAATTATAGTATATCGATAAAATGAAATATTATGTAGCCATGAAATATTAAGTACAGATTAATTAACATGGGATACTGTTCACAATGTATAAGTGAATAAAAACTACAGAACTTTGGTATGGTTGCATTTATAGACTATGTAAATCTATTTAATGTGTGCATCTTATACACAAACACATATACACCTAGAAAAATCTCTGGTAGCATAGTCCCAACAATGATTCTCTCTGGATAAAGCACTGACAGAGAATGATATTCCTCTTTATGCTTTTTTCCCCCTAAATTTTTATTAATGCCTACTTCTTTATAGTATAATCAGCAAAGTCAATAAAATTACAAGAATAGGCAATTGGTGACAGTTTCCAATCAGAAGGAATAGCTATCATGCTGGGGAAGGCAGTGCCTAACAGAAATTGTGTTATACTTAACTAATCAATCATTGAACACTACATCAAAAACTAATTATGTACTATACAGTAGCTAACTGAACATAATAAAAAAAAGAAAAGAAATTATATCTAATAGGTCAGCTTATATGGGAGAAACAGCATACATAGGCCCAGGCAAACAAGGGATCAAACACATGATAATATCAGCAGACTAAAAAATCAGGAAACTAATAACAAAATACAGTGGACCTAGGCAAAGGTGACAAGACATAGCTTGATCTTTAATCATTTTCATGAGAGATCTCTTACACACTTGAACCCAGAAATGTACTCAGTGTGGATTGGCCTGAGTCTGGAAGGGTAGACAGCTAATAGATTGTATTAATTAAGAACACTTTGGTCGCAAATAATAGAAACCAATTTAAGCTAGCTTAATCAAAAATATAAGGTAGGGTAGTAGGTAAGAAGTATAAGAAAATCCAAGACTATTTATGGAAATAAAAGGGAGAGAGATTTCAGCCAAGTCTCAGAAAAGGGCTGAAACTAGAGAATGGAAAGCCACCCGAACTCTTTATCCATCTTCAATTTCTGCTTTTCTCTCTCTACAGAAAACTTCATACCTCTTAACTGCACAAATTTGCATCCTCCAGAACTTTCACTTACAAGAGTCACTGCCTCTCCTTCCTGATTCTAAGTTACAGGGAAAGAGATTCTGATTGGCAACCATGCCAGGGGGTAGAAAACAGATAGTTACAAATGGCTGATGGAGGGGCACCTGGGTGGCTCAGTCCGTTAAGCGACTCGGGTCATGATCCCAGGGTCCTGGGATCGAGCCCCGCATCGGGCTCCCCGCTCAGTGGGAAGCCTGCTTCTGCCTCTCCCACTCCCCCTGTTTGTGTTCCCTCTCTCACTGTCTCTCTCTCTCTGTGTCAAATAAATAAAAATAAAGAAAACCTATAAAAAAACAACAACAACAACAAATGGCTGATGGAAGGCCTACCCTTGTGGATCAAGAGGTAGTCAGTCCCCAGAGAAGGGCACCTTGTGCCTGGAGCCGACCCTTCCCCAAAGTATCTACGTAGGTATACATGGAAATAAGAAAAAATAGGAAAATGGCAAGCAAGACCATTCTTAACAGATTAATTCACTATATACTTAAGTACAATCAAGTGGATTTTTTTGCTCTTCGAACTTATTTCTTTATGGCTTTATGTATTTTGTCTGACTGGCTCAGCACACATACTGTCACCCATAGTAAGTGATTACAGAGCAAAGTGAGAATAAACCAAAAAATGAGAAAAATCACACTTTTGTCAAACCATTTTAGATATCTATCCAAATTTGGACTAGGGAGAGAATACTTAAAGTGCTTCCACAGCTGGCAGAATTCTCATGCTACAGAATGTAACAGCTGAACATAACTTTAGGGCTGGAACTTAAATTGTCCGTTCTGTTCGTAACCAAAGTGAATAGAGTCTAGGTGGATACTAATCAATATCATATTAGCAAGATGATTTACATCTCTTTATCTCTGTCAAACATTGGTCAGAAATCAGATATTAAGCAATAAATCTCATATCTGGCATTCCATCTATTAATGATAAAAATTCTTGAGAAAGACTATGCAGATCAAAATGGGACCGGAGAGATTTTTCACTTCCAGGAAGAAATAGATGCAGCTTCCAACTCTTGGACTCATATTGATCTTTTTACTGACTATAGAAAAAAAAAATGTATAGCATATAACTAAGTATATTCTAATAGAATAAACAAGCAGATTTTTAGAGAAAAGTGGAATTTTAGAGAACATTTACTAACTAGATGTATAGGTAAGGCACTGAGGTCCAGAGTGGCCATTGTATCGGGAAGCTTGGGTCAGGGCAGGTATCTCAAACATATCCTCTCGGCATTCAGAAGTACAGGAGGATGATATTCCTTTTTAACCACTCTTCAGGAGTGGTTCTGAAAAATCATGACCAGAAATTGAAGACATAGATCATTCTCATAGAAATAATGGTAAAGGTCCTAAGGGAAGATGAATTCACCAAAGGATTTAAAAGTAAGACTTAAACTAAAATACCTAAGGACTACAAATACCTAGGGTACACGACAAAAACTCATGTATTTCATTTCTTTCCTAGACTAATGCCAGCTACTTACATAAATATAAAGAGATACAGCACATCCTGGACAGCACCCAGAAATCACCCTTTTATAAGCCAAAGGAATCTTACGGTAAGCTCTCCAGAGTGGCTCCAGTCTGTATCCCAGAGATCACTTGAAAGTCTGTCACCTCTCACAGTGCCCAAGAAGAAAAAACACTCTCGAATCAAGGCCACAAAGACTAAAGACATGAAACCTCTCAGCAGCAAATGGGAGACGACTCCCTCAAATTTTGAAAAGGATGCGGATATTATCAAAGAAAAGAGTCTTCAAGCTGAAGAATCCAATGAGCAAAACTCTACGCAAATAGCTCCACGTCCAGCTAAAAATAGGGTTGAGCAACCAAGTAAGAATCATGGACAGCCCACCTTCTATTTGAAGTTCCAAAGGGACAAATAATTTTTTAGCTTTATGCTACTCTGAAAACCGTGGATGAAAAATACCATATGCTTACATAGTAAAAAGAAAGAAAAAGAAAAGCCCTCCCCAGTCCTCTATCTCTGTCCCTCCCCTTACACATACATATGCATATGCTAAAAGTCTAGATAACCCATCTTCATTAGTGACAACATCTTTCAGAGATTTAGAAAGAAATCCAGAGAAAATACAGAAAATTTTAAATCACTTATTTAATTTTTGCCAGGATGGAAAAAAAAATCTATGAACTTTTGAATTCTCCCAAAACAACATATGCATAGAACACCAAAAAAACTAAGAACTCAAGGACAGAATGACATGTACCATCAGTGACTTTAACATGCCTACTAGGCACCTTAATGAATCAGTCAACAAACATCTTTTCTTGAATTTCTGTTTTATCTTTAGTGTGCTAGAAACCATCAGTGATATAAAAGACATTTCTCCCCACTAGAAGATTACTGTATAATTGTACATATAAAACACACAAGACTAAAATAATTACAGAATAAGAGTGTGCATAGGAAAGTCCTAAGTTGCATACCTCCAACAATTAAAGAAAATACTATATATTAAAGGACATTAATTGCACAGAGCAAGTGTGTCACAAAATGGCACTGAAATGCATAGATTATGGTATACAATGGTCATTCTACTTCTCAAAATGTAACAACAATGTAAAAGATTAGATGTGCAGTTTGCTTTAGAGCTAATGAATGTACATCTCCAGCCATTTGTTCATGTGAAAGCAAGTAGAACATCTCACAGTTTATCATTGATAAGACAGCAGTGGTGCAATTCCTCAGGGACACTGCAGAGAAAGAGGTATGGCAGGCAGATAAGTCAGGATGGGTGTGATAAATGAGAAAACGAGTCACAGGTCACCAGGGGTGTCCATTACAGGATGAGGATAAGCAGAATGAGAGTCAGGTAGAAGAGGCACATGAAAGTCAGAGGCTGGGCGCCTGGGCAGCTCAGTTGGTTACGCGACTGCCGTCGGCTCAGGCCATGATCCCGGAGTGCCGGGATCGAGTCCCGCATTCGGGCTCCCTGCTCGGCGGGAGTCTGCTTCTCCCTCGACCCTCCCCCTCTCATGCTCTCTCTCTCTCATTCTCTCTCTCAAATAAATAAATAAAATTTAAAAAAAAAGAAAGAAAAGAAAGTTATAGGCTACAAGCTAATTAGGTCATGGTAGCAAGATGGAACTAAGAAAACCTAAGGTTGGGTAGTCTACTCTCAACAATTACAATAGCCAAAGAGGGTTCAAGGAGAGCTCACTGGGATAGTAAATGAGTAACTGCTATATTTTTGTCTTGGTTTTATTTTTGGTTTTAATAGAGTTTATTTTTTAGAGAAAGTTCACATCAATACTGAGCAGAAAGTACAGAGATTTCCCCCATAAACTCCTTGATACCCACACATACATATACATAGCCTCGCCATTATCACCATTGCCCACCATTTATTACAACTAATGAACCTATACTGATACATCATTACCATCCAAAGTCCACAGTTTACATTAGGGTTTACTCTGAGTGTTGTACATTCTGTGGGCTTGGACAAAAGTCTAACGAAATATATCTACCATTACAGTACCCATACAGCTTAGTTTCACTGGGGCGCCTGGAGTGGCTCAGTCGGTTAAGCATCTGCCTTTGGCTCAGGTCATGCATGATCCTGGGACTCTGGGATCAAGTCATGCATCGGGCTCCCTGCTCAGCGGGGAGTCTGCTTCTGCTTCTCCCTCTCCCTCCTGCTCGTGCTCTCTCTCATGCTCTCTCAAATAAAATCTTTTCTTTAAAAAAAAAAAAAGGTAGTTTCACTGCCCTAAACATTCTCTCTGCATATTCATCTTTCTCTCTCCACTAACCCCTGGCAATCACTCATCTTTTTGCTGTCTCTATAGTTTAACCTTTTCCAGAATATCACATAGTTGGACTCACATAATATGTAGCCTTTTCAGATTGGCTTATTTCACTTAGTAATATGCATATAAATTTTATCATGTCTTTTCATGGTTTAATAGCTAATTTGTTTATAATGCTGAATAATATTCTATTGTCAATAAAATTTATAGACTTATGGCAATGTTAACTAAGAGAAAAAAAGAAGACACAAATTAATTTCAGAAATGAGAGACCATCAGTACTGATACCACAGATGTTAAAGGGTTAATAAAAGAATATTCCAAACAACTCTCTACTCACAATTTGGTTAACCTATATGAAACAGACCAATTCCCTGAAAGACGCAATCTGCCAAAATTCACACAGGAAGAAATAGACTAGTTGAATAAGCCTGTATCAATTAAAGAAACTGAATCAATAAATAAGTTGTCAAAAGAGAAATCACCAGGCCCAGATGGGTTGACTGAATTCTACACAAAATTTAAGAAATTACACCAAATCTCTACAATCTCTAACAGAAGACAGAAGCAGAGAAAATACTTCCTAATAGTGTATGAAATAAAAAATGGTACGGCCACTTTGAAAGACAGTTTGGTGGTTTCTTACAAAACTAAACATACTCCTACTATATAATCCAGCAATCACAGTCCTTGGTATTCATGTAAAGGAGTTGAAACTTACGTCCACAGAAAAACTTTCACACGGATATTAATAGCATCTTTATTCCCGAGTTGAAACTTATGTCCACAGAAAAACTTGCACATGGATATTAACAGCATCTTTATTCCTAAGTGCCAAAACTTGAATGAAACCAAGATGCCCTTTAGTAGTGGAATGGCAAATAAACTATGGTACATCCAGACAATGGATTACTAAAGAAATGAGCTACCAAGCCATGAAAAGACATGGAGGAACCTTAAATATTTATATTGGTATCCATTTATAAAAATGAATGAGGTTATCCAATTCTATCCATTACAGAAAAGCTGGTAATGAACTAACCCACCCTCTAGAAACTAAAACCAAATCATCTACATGAAATAATTGACTTCAGGCAATACATGGTGAATAGCACAGGACTGCGATGCTTGTGAGAAGGAATATATGGAATAAACCCCCATTCAGTCCCACCTTTCTCCCTAGAGGCATTTTCCAAACCCTGGTTCAGAGAAGTGGAACCCAACAATCTTACTGGCCAGACAAAACAGAGATCAGAGTTTGCATCTGCTACAATAGCTGAAATTTAGAGGCAGGGTGCTGAAAAAGAGGGAACCACAGAAAAATAGCCTCCAAAATCTATGTAGAAAGTTCCCCTCAGGTCCTTGATCATATCCTAAGATGTTTATGTAAAGGCAAATGTATAGTAAACAGAGTAGAAAAGAGTCCTGGAAAGACACTGGAGTTCCAACTCAACCACAATGGACACACCTTGGTGAAAATCTCCAACACTGAATTGAAACCCCAGAAGAAAACATGTCCTGTGAATAAAGACCATGCATAGGAGCAAGGGCTCTATCCTAGGACGAAGGACAAAACTGGAATAGAACATTCAAACAAAGATTAAAATAAAACCCCAACAAGATAGAGATAATCTGCTAGTAATGCAAATTCTGCCAGAACAAAACTAAATATTCTTTAGAAGAAGATAACATAATCCAGCCCTTCTATAATGTATTAACACCATGTCTAGCATGTAATTAAAAATTAGGAGACATGAAAAAAAAAGGTGACGAATAGTCAAGAGAGAAAGCAGACAACAGAAGCAGACCCAGAGATAATCCAGTAAATGGAGTTAACAGAAAAGACTTCGAAATGATCATTATGTTAAAAATTATACAGGAAAAGGTGAACAAAATCAATGAAAACATGAAGCATTTCAACACAGAATTAGGCTTTATTTTAAGAAAGAATCAAATTGACATTCTAGAACTGCAAAATACAATCTCTGAACTTAATCATTCATTACATGGGTTTAACAGCAGGCTAGATACAGCAGACCAAATCAGTTTTAAGACTGGTCAAAAAGAACTCTCCAGAATAAAATTTAGGAGCTAAAAAAAAAAAAAAGGCCAGAATAGAGGGTAAGAGAGATGTGGGATATAGAGTCTCTAACTTTCAATGTCTAACTGAGTTCCAGAAGGAGACAAAGAAGTGAATGAGAGAAGCAATATTTGAAGAAATCTGAAGTGAAGCTCAGCAGAGCGTGAGCAGGATAAATGTGAGGAAAACCATACGTAAACACATCATGGTCAAACTAGTAAAAACCAAAGGTAAAAGAAAAATTGTGACAACAGCCAGAGAGTGCAGGGGGGAAGCCACATTTCCTTCAAGGGAAAAATTATGAGAATTCGATCTGATTTCTTTACAGAAACTGTTGAAGCCAGAAGAAAATGGAATTGCAATTTTCAAGAACTGAAAGAAAACTGACAACCTGAAATTCTAGGTCCAAAAAAAAAAAAAATCCTTTAAAAAATTGAGGCCACTATGAAAGAGGAGGGCCGAGTATCTACGGTGACACCATGCTCTTGGCAAACATGACCCAGATTCTGATCATCTTTGGCTCCCCGTGCAGGGCAGCAGGGATGCCAGGAGGAGGCGGGGTTCTGAAGTTGTCCCTGATCTACCAGCTCAGGCAGAGGGCTTTACGAGATGAAACCAAAGACCCACTAACTCTGGGGCTTTCATCCTGACATCAATAAATTGCTCTGTAGAATTAGGCTTTAAGAATGATCTGCCCTCTTGGCGGGGATGTGGAGAAAGGGGAACCCTCCTACACTGTTGGTGGGAATGCAAGCTGGTGCAACCACTCTGGAAAACAGTATGGAGGTTCCTCAAACAGTTGAAAATAGAGCTACCCTATGACCCAGCAATTGCACTACTGGGTATTTACCCCAAAGATACAAATGTAGGGATCCGAAGGGGTACGTGCACCCCAATGTTTATAGCAGCAATATCCACCATAGCCAAACTGTGGAAAGAGCCAAGATGTGCATCAACAGATGAATGGATAAAGAAGATGTAGTATATATATACACAATGGAATATTATGCAGCCATCAAAAGGAATGAGATCTTGCCATTTGCAACAACATGGATGGAACTGAAGGGTGTTATGCTGAGTGAAATAAGTCAATCAGAGAAAGACATGTATCATATGACCTCACTGATATGAGGAATTCTTAATCTCAGGAAACAAACTGAGTGTTGCTGGAGTGGTGGGGGATGGGAGGGATGGGGTGGCTGGGTGATAGACATTGGGGAGGGTATGTGCTATGGTGAGCGCTGTGAATTGTGCAAGACTGTTGAATCACAGATCTGTACTTCTGAAACAAATAATGCAACATATGTTAAAAAAAAAAAAGAAGATAGCAGGAGGGGAAGAAGGAAGGGGAGTAAATTGGAGGGGGAGACGAACCATGAGAGACGATGGACTCTGAAAAACAAACTGAGGGTTCTAGAGGGGAGGGGGTGGGGGGATGGGTTAGCCTGGTGATGGGTATTAAAGAGGGCACGTTCTGCGTGGAGCACTGGGTGTTATGCACAAACAATGAATCATAGAACACTACATCAAAAACTAATGATGCATGGTGATTAACATAACAATAAAAAATTTAAAGAAGAATGATCTGCCCTCCACCACCAAATAATAAATAAAAGTTATATTTCATTTTTATCTCAGAAGGGTAAGCACTCTTTCCGAATATAAAGAGAGGTTGCTTAAGTCATTTTTTTCCATAATAAAGACCTTTTATACCATGGCTGAATTCTTTACTTTTAGAAACATAAAGTTGTTTTTTTTTTTAAGATTCTATTTATTCTTTTGACAGAGAGAGCCAGAGAGCACAAGCAGTGGGAGTGGGAGAGGGAGAAGCAGGCTTCCCACTGAGCAGGGAGCCCAATGCAGGGCTTGATCCCAGGACCCCCGGATCATGACCTGAGCCGCAGGCAGATGCTTAACTGACTGAGCCACCCAGGTGACCCTTGAAACATGCTATAAACTCTTCATTGGCAATTTCTCTTTCAAATACATTATAAACAAACAAGGACCCCTTCACCAAGCATCAGCCCTCCTCGGCCCCTCACCCCTAAGCCTGGCAAGGGCCTCTGTTCTCCTGGCACCCTGCAGGACTCCCCGGCCAGCCTGGGCTCGCTCTTCTTGCTCCCAGGGACAAAGGCTGTGCAGAGAGAACTGCTCGGGGCAGAGTCCTGGGGGGCGGACGAAAGCAGCGGGGGGTGCCAATCTGCGGGAGACATACTAGGACAGGGAGATTCTGTGTCAAGAAACCAAAGGCGGCAAAGTCAGCCGAGACAGTGATGTGCCCCCCACGCCAGCGGGGACCCCAGGTCTGAAGAGGACTGTGTGCTGACGATGCAGCACATGCAGGAGGGAGCTCGGGTCAGTGAGGCACGCCGAGAGCGCTTGGACCCAATGGCAGCGAGACTCCACAGAAAATACAGGAAACGTTAAAGCCTCAGCAGTTCCCCTGGAGGTGTCCTGAGTTCGTAACAGTGAAGGAACGTCTCTGGGGAGGCCCTTCATCTGTCCAGCGCGGTTTGTCTGCACCGACCCAACACAGGCTCAAGCAGGCCCACAGGGAAGGGGGAGCCTTGTAACCTTGCCCAGTAGGATCTGGCTTCAAGCCTGCAGAAGGAAACTAACTCGGAAGGAGGAGTCTCCCCCCAGAATGTGGGCCTGCACCTGTCTCCCCATCGGGCCCGAACATGTTCACAGACAGAGAATGTAGGTGATGGCACGACACCACTTTAATCCTCTCGGTTTTGCAGGGTGTCAGGTGGGGCCAGAGCTTATGGGTTAGTCTCCTCTGGCTGCAGTTGGCCTTTCTATAATTCCCCCAGTGCACAATACACACCATGGCTTTGTGTGTGTGCAGCAGTGAGCAAAGTTAGGGTGTAGTCTTTTGTCCAGCCAGGCCTCCCTGGCCCTACCTGACTGGTAGTCTGGCCAGGGCTGCCAGCACTAGTTTGCTCTAGAGATAGAACATTCCACAGGGTTCCAAGCAGATAGCTGTGGTCCATGGGATACCAACAACCAGCAACCAAGCTTTTGGAGCTATGCAGACCCCTTGGACTGCCACAAAGCTATCTTTCCAGCTTGGTTCTAGAGCTGAGCTCTGGTGCTGGAATCTGACTACTTGAGACAGAGCCCTTTGGTTTCCCTTCAGCATATGCTGCTATGATCCTTTCATTTTTAATAAGAAGCTAACAGACTTTAAGGAGGAATAAAGAGGTAGCCACATGCTTTTCTGTTTTGGTTGAAGAACATTGTTAGGTCAATGAAAAGATTAAATGAGTTGATACAAGGCTATGGATCTCTCGGGTCACCCCTCGTAGAGGCCAGTCCTCTGAAAGTACAAAGTCTGTGTTTGGCAGCACTTAAGAGAAATGTGAACAGGCTGACCTCTGCACTTGAGGACCCAGTAGACTTCTCAAAAATGAATCAAAAAGCTCCCCAAACTGTCATGTTATTGTGCTCATCTCTCAGAACAGACAAGATCAGGGCACCCAGGTGGCTCAGTCAGTTAAGAGTCTGACTCTTGGTTTCGGTTCAGGTCATGATCTCAGGGTCATGGGATTGAGACCCACGTCAGGCTCCATGCTCAGCGGGGAGTCTGCTTGAAAGTCTCCCTCTCCCTCTCTCCCTCCTCCGCTTACTCATGCATGTGTGCTCTAATAAAAAAAAAAAAAAAAAGAATGGACATGATCAAAGGCAGATTGAAACCCTTCCAGTCCCGATAAACTAATGCTAAAGGCATCTCAGAAAAAAATGTAGAACCTCCAAGGGAAATACTGGATGGCTGGGATAAAAACACTCCTCTCCAGCAAAACCTAAGCCTCTTTCCCCAGAAGACGAGGAACAAAAACCATGGGGAACTGAAACGCCTCCCCCGCCCCAAAAAAAGGCTTGAAAGTATTACACATGAAGGACACAGGCTGTACATGATAAAGAAGCCCATAAATTCTCTGACTGAAACTGTGCCGAAGGTGATCAGTTTACCTGCTCTCTTTAGAGAAAATCCCCCAGATGACCCAGGGGTCCAAAGGAAAGGAGGACACTTATGCCACGAATTCACAGGGACCCAAGGTCACACACAGGTCTCTTTCAGATGTCACTGCAGTCGACCCCTGAACAGCCACACCCCTGGCAGGACATCTGGTTTTTTTTCAACAGTAATTTAGATTTCGAGTATGCAATACATAACTACCAATCATCACCACCGTGCCGTACATTAGGTCTCCAGATTCAGCTTAGAAATTGAAAGACTATGTCTTTTGTCCAACTCTCCCTTTTCCCCTCAACCCAGCCTCTGATAAACTCAACTGCGTCCTGTGTTACTGTAGGTTTGATTTTTTTTTTTTTTTTTTTAGATTCCGTTTTGTGAGGTCATGCAGTACTTGTCTGTGTCTGGTTCGTTTCACTTACTATAGTGTCCCCAGTTCAAGCCCTATTCCTTTTGTGAAAAATCAACCAAATAAGAAAATAAAAAATAATGAATAATGTCCTCCAGTGTCATCCATGTTGTTGCAAATAGGATTTCTTTCTCACAGCTGAGTAATATCCCAATATATCTAAGGATATATAGATTATATAATATAGAATCACACTTTCTTTATTCATCTGTCAATTTGCTTAGAGAGTAGATCTCAAGTGTTATCACCCCCCAAAAATAAGTGAAGTGATGGATATATTCATTAACTTGATTGTGGTAATCATTTCACGATGTATATTAAATTATCATGTTGTATACTTTAAATATATGCAAGTTTCATTTGTCAATCAGAGTAAAGCTGGAAAAAAAAAACACAAAAAAAGGCAATTTCGATTTACCTCTAATGAACACTTTAATTGCTGCTATTTTTTTTGTTTGCTCTTATTGATGTTTGAGACAATTATAACTCCTGAGAGCATTTTTAAATATAGATGGGTTTAACTTAATTATGATACAGTATTTCTATTTCATCGGATCCCCTAGAATGGAAGGAGGTCAATATTGCACTTATACTATTATTTAAACCATCATTGACAGTTTACAAAACCAGGCAGGCTATGGGGGGGGAGGGGCAAGACTATGTCAATATATTATTAGAAATTGGTAAAAGTAGCTTAATATTTACCTCAAACTTATTGGTATTATTAGTTTTAACAAAATGAAAAACCTAAACACATCACAGTTAAACCTATCAGTATTTTTATCAGTTCTAAATTCATAGCTTAAGGGGCTTGCAAGTTACAACCATTTGTTTCTTATTTTGTAATTTTCTGAAATTTGTAATTTCAGATTTGTTCAAGTATTCAATACTTAAATGTCCTTAGATTTTATTCAGTTAAATTTTTGCCTGGGTGGCTCAGCCGTTAAGCGGCTGCCTTCAGCTCAGGTCATGATCTCAGGGAGCCGGGATGGAGCTGAGACCAGTGTTGGCTCCTGACTCAGCAGGGAGTCGGCTTGTCCCTCTCCCTCTGCCCCTTCCCCCACTTGTGCTGTCTCTGTCTCAAATGAATAAAAACCTTTTAAAAAAATTCTTTTTTCCCCCTTTAAAAAACAATAAAGGGGCAGAGACCCAGTTCTAGAATAGCAGCCTGAGAGGTTCCTCCATCTACTCCCCTGTGAGACTACCATCACTGGTAAAAAATAAATTAATTAATTAATTAAACAACAAAAACCCTCATTTAAAGCCCCAGGAAATTGTCCAGCGGACATACAACAAATGAAGAAACATTCAAGAAAATCTACTAAAATCTCAGACTTAAGCCATACCCACTCCTCCCTTCTCGCTGGTTCAGCAGGAGGACAGCTCCCCTCTCCCTGAGCGGGTAGCCAGGGTCACAGGCATCACTGTCCCCCAGCTCCCAGTCAAGGGCTGGGGCATCTCCCCGGGAGCGGCAGGCTGCTAGCATTTCTCCCATCCCTACCTCTGTGTCACAGAGAAGAACGGTACAGCCCGGGTCCCCTTGGCCCGGGCTTGCTCCTCGGGCGATGGGGGCGGGGGGGGGGGGGGCAGGCGGCAGGGGTGAGAGAAGCAAGCTGAAAAGGCCGGAGGGATTGCCCCACCCCCTCCAAGCTCCAGAAAAAGCCGGCCGCTACCTCAAATATTTCACCCCCGGAGAGGCCTGCCCTGCGAACTGAGAGCTCTGGAGTTCTCCCCAAGGACACTGATGTCCTTGGAACAGAGTGTGGGTAAGCTCACGGCCCAGAGTGCTGGCAAACCCAGTGGCGATCCAGGTGATCCGCAATGAAAAGGAGGCTAGGAACTTGATTAGAGCAACAAGCTCAGCCAGAGACCAGCTGTGTTACCGGAGAAAGCCGGTAAAAGGGACTGCTAGAAAGAGCCTCTAGGGTGTAAAAATAGTAACAACAATTACACTTCCAGTTAAAAATGGCAAACTGGGCACTTTTAATTTTGTTCCTTCTCAAAAACCCACTAAAATCATCATTTCTGTTTAAGATAAAGCTGCACAGATGAAAACAGCAGAGGAGACTTTTGGGGAAGCTATAAAACAGAACAGCTTTATACTCGCAAAAAACAACACGAAGGCCAGACGGAATGGAATAAGGCTTTCAAAATTATCAATGCAAGTTACTTTCACCTAAAACTCTATACTCGATCAACCTTCGATTGATCAAGCTTAAGGGCAGAATAAAGACTAAATCCGTAAAGGCCTTTGATAATGGCAATAAGAGATCCCGAGTCTGAAAGAGGCAAAGGGAAGCCCCAGAATGGTGGGGAGGAACCTTCCAGAAGGCAGCAGGTCCGAGGGCACTGGCGGAGCCTTTCTCAGGGAGAGGTCAAGTACCGTGCATACACATTTCTTGAAAAAAGATTTCAGATATGCGGGTTGGACTGGTGTTAAGCACACAGGAATCCAAGCAAAGAATTAAGGCAATTATTATCTCCAGGGAAGATTAACAGTTTTGCGGGGAAGGAAAAAAAATCAGTTTTCTACACAGCTCCACTACTGTGTGTGGTATTTACATGTTACAATATCGCAGACACTGAATATTGATTTAAACAAAACCAGTTTGGACGGAGGAGGAGGAGAAGACTCATGCTTGAGGAACACAGAGTCAGGGAGAAGAAAGCTAAATCTTCATCTGTTACAGTTGCCCAATCAACAGATTAGGCCTGAAGCTGAAAACCCAGAAAGTACCGATACACACAGGTTATTGTGAGAACTGAGGTGAATACCCTAAGAATCCGCCTGACAGGTGAAAGCACTTGCCTCTGGAGAAGGTGGGAGAATGTGGGGTTGCTGCTTTTCATAAAGAACTCTAAACTGTTTGACACTTTTTGAGACTATTGGGCATTGTAACCTCAGACGAATTTTTAAATATATATATTTCTGTCTCTTGAATACCATATCACTGTACTCACCAGTGTTCAATTGTCAGAGGATCTATTTTATATTCGTACCAGAAAGTTAATTTGGTCTCTGCCTTGAAGGCATTGTCAGTAAGGTTACGCTAAATATTTAGAAATTCTGCTTTGAATCAAAACACCTGCCCTCACTGTGTGCCCAGTACTCAGCACTCAGTGCTAAGCACTCTCACACCTTATCTCCAATTTCCACAACAACCATATCAAGCAGGAAGGTTTCCATTTCACCGATAAGAAACCGATGCTGGTGCTCAACTTTGTTAAATAATTTGCTAACCTGCAGCAGAGAGCCCTGACCCCAGAGCCCCTCTTCTTCCAATCAGACCTCAATTTCTAGGATTTCTGTTTAAAAGAACTACAAATAAATAAATAAGATCCTTAAAATAAAATAAAATATAAAAGAGGTGCCTGGGTGGCTCAGTCGTTGAGCGTCTGCTTTCGGCTCAGGTCATGATCCCAGGGTCCTGGGATCGAGCCCCGCATCAGGCTCCCTGCTCCGCGGGAAGCCTGCTTCTCCCTCTCCCGCTCCCCCTGCTTGTGTTCCCTCTCTTGCTATGTCTCTCTGTCAAATAAATAAATAAAATCTTAAAAATAAAATAAAAGAACTACAAAGGGGGGGGAGTGAGGCATTTCAAAGAACTCCCCCTGGGGGAAGGACAGGGGGAGGGGAAAGGATTCCAGTATTCGCAGGGTAGCTGTCTACTGACTTAAACGAGCTTTGCTCCAAATGGAATGCCCAGCTGGTCATGTGAGCCAAGAAAGCAATTTTTTAAACTCTGGCTAGGAGCCCCGGTGATTACAAAATAAAAGCTTCGTCCTGCTCTTATTTTGAAGGAAGAGACGTTCCGGGGGCCTAAACATCCTGGTGGAACCCCGAAGAACACCAAGGTTTGGGTCCCGGGAAGCCCAGCCATCCCACAGAGGCGGTTTGGGAAAAGAAAGGGGCAGACAGACGGTGGGACTGGGCCCGGGGTCTTAGACCGGCGGACGGGGACGGTCCCTTGCGAATAAAACCCTAGGTCGTGTTTACGCGGCGTCTAAACGCTGGGCCCTTCGCCGTGCGGGATCCGGGTGTGCTGCCCACTCACCTGGCTCTTGCCGTCCCTCGGCTCGCGGGCTCTAGTGTGGGGACAGGACGCGAGCTGCTGAACCGCCACGGTTGTTTACCTCCCTTTTTTCCGAAAAGTCACGGGCCACCGGGGAGTGAAGAAATGAAAGTGAAATCAGCTGCTGGGGCACCAGTCCGCATCAGGGGCCCGGCTTCCAGAGCGCTGTTGGCTTGGGCACGAGCGCCAACGCAAGCAGGGCCGCCGCCCCGCCCCGCGTCGGTCCGCTCGGCCCTGCTGCCCCCCGCGACCCCCCGCTGCCCCGGCCCCTCTCCGGAGCCCGCGCGGGACCCGCCTGCCTGCGAGGCTCGCCGCGGGGTCCGCCTCTTCTGCGGTAAGTACCCGCCCGCACGCGACCCAGCTGGCCCCCGGCTAGCCTCAGGCCCGCGCACGCCTCCCACGTTCCGGCAACGAGCCCGGGCCCGCTCCTGGCCCCCCGCCCCAGGACCCGCGCTGCCCTGCGCGCTCGGCCCTCCTTCCCGCAGCTCCCTCCAGCACCAACGTGGGCGCCCCCGGCCCCCAAGACGGTGCGGGCGTCGCCAGTGTCCCCCGGGAGAGCCACACCGGGACAAGTGTGGCCGCCAGGGGCTCGCCCCAAGTCCGTACAAATCCGTGTGTGTGGCCTGCGGGGTGGGCTGCTGCGCAGAAACGGGCAGCCAGGCGGGAGCAGATCCGCGACTCACAGGAGCTAAACTAGTCCTCAAAGTTACAAAACCACACTTAAAATCCTTAAAACACACACCGCGGGTTAAGATTGTCAGAAAGACCTGTGTTCTTGACTCGGGCTATTACAGGGTCTAAGATTTTTCGGACCCTCTGTTATTAGACTGCATTGCTTCTCATGACCCGATGGGATATTGGTGCTGCTGGTGCTTATCTTAAAATACTTTACTATGGACTGTTCCTTAATAACTTCTGCTATACTTCCTCACCTGTAAAACCAAAGGCTTCTTTGGGAAAGAAAACACACACACACACACACACACACACTATGGACTGTTCCTTGGGAAAGAACACACACACACACACACACACACACACTATGGACTGTTCCTTGGGAAAGAAAACACACACACACACACACACACACACACACACACACACACACACTATGGACTGTTCCTTAATAACTTCTGTTATACTTCTTCACCTGTAAAACCAAAGGCTCCTTTGGGAAAGACACACACACACACACACACACAATTCCTTCTTTCCTTCTTTCCTCCTGACAACTAGTGTGCATTTTTCAGTATCTTCTCCCTACACCCCCTCCCTCCCCAAGCCCCAGACCTGAGACTCAGTTCCTAAAGACTGTGGATTTTGTACATATTCCCCTTTCTCCGTGTTCTTTCCAGCCAACGCCTGCCTTATCTCACCTAATCCTGAAGAGTGTTTATGTTTGTTTTCTGCATCTCAGTTTTACATAAATACAACACCTAATTCTGGGATATTTTTAATGCAAAAAGAGAACAGTTGTCCATAAGGCTGCCACCACCCACAGGTAGCTACCATGGCTAACGTTAACATTTTAGAATGTTTCCTTAGTCTCTGTCTTGTAGTCATAACTATAGAGTGTGATTTTAGATGTGACTTTTCTAAAGTCTGCAGAGTTTCACTGCCTTGATGTGTCTTAATTTAATTCCACTGGTGGGCATTCGAGTTCCTTCCCATTTTTTGCCTAATACTACGATGAACATTCCTGTATATAAATCGTTGAATGCGTTTCTGATTGCTGCCTTAGGATAAACTCCTAAGTGGAGTTACTAGGCCAGAAAGAATGGTTTTTAGGGGTTTCAGTGCATATTGCCAAATTGCCTCCTAGAAAGTCTGCACGGATGTTTAACCATTTCCACCATCACTGCATGAACATGCCCGCTTTGCCATGCCTTCTGTGACAACCAACGTTTTCATCTGCGGTTTTGATAGGGAAACTCCTAGGTTATTTGACTTGGCATATCTTTGCTTGCATTACAAAAGGTATAGACTTTTTTTCATGTTAGTTAATGAGATACCGCGATTTACATAGGAAGAATATATATTTGGTCTTTATTCCCCTTCTTGGCACAGAGCTCCTAAAACCCTTGGAATTTCCTAAGTGATAATAGAGATAAGGGTGTCTTCTTTATTCGCTAGGAAGCTCCTTTCAAGCACATCTGGGTTTATGTTAATGAGCTGACTTCTGGCAAATCTCTATAGATGGGGTTTGGTTGTCAGGGGAAGCAACCCTGGGATTAGAGGGGAACTTTTAGCCCCAGCCCACAACCTCCAGGGAGGCCGACTGGCTGGAGATTCAATCACCCACACCCAGTGCCCAGTGATGTTATCCATCGGTCCCAGTAATGAAGCCTCCTCTGGAGCGGGGAGTGGGGGCGGAGGCCGCTTATGGGACCGAGCCCTTTGCCTGTGGGACCTGACACTCTCTTCAAGTAGATGGTGTCAGAATTGAGTTAAATAGGACACCAGCTGGTGTCACAGCAATTGTCACACCAATTGCTTGGTGGAGGGAAACTCCCACACATTTGGTGGAGAGTATAAAGCTACAGTGACCTATTTGGCAGTCCTTCTCTTCTGAAATGTCCTCATATTCTTTGTCCCTTCTTACAGGGGTTGTTTTTCTTACCTATTTGTATGAACATTTGGTATATTAGTAATATTACTCATTTCATATTTATTGCAGATATTTTCCACGCTCATTGACTTGTGATTTTATTATGTTATATGGAAATGTAACTAAACGGTTAAATCTGTACAATTTTTTTGTGATTTCAATTTGCTTTTAAGTTCAAAGTGTTCTTTCTCAGTCGTAAATCAAATCTTCACTTTTTTCTAGGTCTTTTCTTTTTTCCCCTCTATTCGTTACATGTCGTTTGGATCCATGTGAACTTTATTTTGATATGTGGCGAGAGACAAGGACTTAAACCAGTTTTGTCTGGTTTTCAGTTAGCTCATCAACCGCTCCAGCGCTAGTTAATGGAAAACCTCCCACTGAACTGTAATGCCACTTTTATCACGTATTAACTTCCTACATGTGTCTTTTTTTTTTTAAAGATTTTATTTATTTATACATGAGAGACAGAGGAGGAGAGAGAGAGAGGGAGAGAGAGAGAGAGAGAGAGAGAGAGAAGCAGAGGGAGAAGCAGGCTCCCAAGGAGCGGGGAACCCGACGCGGGTCTCGATCCCAGGACTCTGGGATCATGACCTGAGCCGAAGGCAGACGCTTAACCATCTGAGCCACCCAGGCGCCCCTCTACATGTGTCTTTTCTGAGATACTCCACTCTTGAGCCTTCCAGCCCAGTACCCCCGGGGGGCTACCACCGGCGGGGGGGTTGGGGCCCAATTTCCCCCGTTATTTCTAGGAATCTACCTGGGAACTGGATCCTGCAATTATTTCAGTGACTCTAGACTCAGAATGGTACATCTTCAAGTGATTTAATAAGTGTTAACACATACCTGCAAATTTAATCTTGGAATACACGGGCAGTGTGTTCTCATTAGCAACTGAGCTTCCTCAGAGCTTGGCACCCCGGGCTCACACCACCTCAGCGTCCTCAGCCCTGTCAAATGACAAAATGAAAACAATTCAGGCAGGAGTTTACCCTTCCTTGATTTGAGGGACAAGCCGTGGACTGGGGGAGGACAGCGCCTCCCAAGCATGGAGCACCGGGGTGGGATTTGGGGCAAGAGCCCGTGGTGGAGCGAAGCCGCAGTGTGGAAACCAGGGGGCATGACTGGCTAGGAGGCCCTGCTCTGTGGGGTAAGGCGAGCTAGCGGAAGCGGGGTTGGAGGGTTGTGCTCCGTGTGCGTTAGGTGTCCTCGATGGCTGACTTAGGCTGAGAACTGCCACCTGGGCTGGGCCCTGCTGCGGCCTCCACGTTGTGGTCCAGGCACACGAAGAATTCAGTGTGTCAGCCCCAACCTAGACATCAACAGACTTTGGGAGGGGATCCTGAGACGCCCAGCGCTTTTGTGAGGGGAGCTAGCTTCTGTCAGCCTCTGCCCTCTCCTCAGGCCACCAGCCCACCCCAGCCCTGAGACTGACCAGGCCAGGACTGGCTTTCGCAGGTTCCCCAAATACTGGCCCTGCAGGCTGGGGCGGGGGGGGGGGGGAAGCCCCAGGGCGTCTGCTACTCAACTTGGTGGTGAGTTGCTTTCTTTGAGTTATTTTGTGTCTTGAAGCCCTTTCAGATGCATTACAAACTCGCCAGGGAAGAACCCTCCCCTCCCACGTGAGGATGGAGGTCAAGTTCCTGGGAAACTTACCCCTATTTCCAGCCAACTCTCTAAAGACCTCTTGAAAAAGTTAAGGTCTAGGTGTTCGTGACTGTCGATTATTCTCGACGTCCTCCTCTTCTTGGGTGTAACAACATTCAAGTAGGTCTCGGTGCGTCCCTCAGGGCTACCTGGCAGGAAGCGTGTGAAGTAGCCCCTGGACTTGGCTCCGTCTGTCCCAAATCACAGGGCCGCTAGTTCCTTGTGTTTGGGGGAATAGGGACATGAGTTAAGGGAACACTCGGTTAGAAGGCTATAATCCACACCTGTCACCCTGGCCTACGAGGCCCTCCGGGACCGGGGACTACTCGCCGGTCCGGACTGGTCTCGTCCCCTCTCCTCAGTCACGGGGCTGCCGCCGCCCCGGGCCCTGGAAATCTGTTCGTCTCCCAACCAAGCGTTCAAAACTACTGCACTCGCTCCCGGGAAGGCTCTTCCCCTGGCCCAGCTCAGCAGGGCTCTTTCACGTCCCTCCGGCCTCAAACCAAATACCTCCTCCCCACGCAGGCCTTCCCTGACCCACTGATCGAGACTAATGGCTTCCTCCTGTCACCTTCTCTCCTTTACTTCATCCTGTTTATTTCCTTCCCAAATCTTTTCAAAATTATAATTATCTTTTTAAAAGTATACCGTTGGCGTTGGTCTCCCCAACCTAGAAGGCAAGCTCAGTGAAGCCAGGCCCCTGGTTTGCCCTGAGTGCTACTGATTCCACAGGGCCTGTGACAGGGGGAACCATCCAAAATGGGCCGTTCATGGAGTCACGAGAGGAAACCCTGGCCTCCTCGGTAGGAGGGGGCTGTGGCTCTCTGTCGGGATTGTGGGAGAGGGCCGGGCGGGAGAACCAAGAGCGACAGCCAACGGCAGTCCTAGTTTCTAGTACTACTTGCCTTCAAACTCTGCTTCAGGTCCGGGGAACCTTAACCTTAGCCTCCCATCAACTAGTTGTGGAGTCCCGCCGCGAAACACCAAATGCGGATGGGCCCAAGGTGCAGGCCTGTGCTCATTATGAAGGACTGTTTCTCCCTCTAAATTGTCTTTGATCTTTGCCCTCAACGGGATCATCTGCTTGCAGGGGCTAGTAAGCAACAAAACAGATGAACCAAGAGCCAGTTAACGTCACTGGAACCACTGACACAGCCTACTTGAGTAGCTCGGCCAACGTGGAGGCCTTGAGCCTGATGATTTGGGCCCTCCAAGCAGTCTCGGGGTGTGGTCCTGTTTCTGCCTACGAAGCTGCTTTCGTTTACGTGCAGAATTAAGTGCATCAAAATGGCACGTGTTGCATAAAACACCAACTGCGGGGAGACCCGGGCAGATGTCCCCACCTGCACACACTTGGGAGGCACTGCTGCGGCCCAGTTTGGAAAAAGAAGAACCTGGGCTCCTATTTCTGCCAAAGGAAATATGACACATTTCCCTTTCTTCTTCCCTTTTGATTTTTGTCAGAGCCACACCCCAACCGTGAACACACTGATCAGAGAGGAGTTAGTCCGGGCCAGCCACCGCCTCTGACAACTAAGCACTCCCCCGGGCTCGTCCCCTGTCAGATGGTCCGTGTGGCTTCATTCCACTGACATTTTCTTCCCTGGCTTCGCTTCGCTCTCCATTCATGCGGCACTCCCAGCCCTCCTCTCCCTGCCCTCACCTCCCTTTTCTCCCCTGTATCGATCTCCATGGATGGATCGATTGCGGACAATGCTCCACCAGGATTAGCGGAGCTGGTGCAGCAGGCTGTGCGCCAGGCACCAGTCGGTCGGTGTGGACAACTGCCATGCTTCGGTCTCACAACAGCCCCCAGGAACAGGCCTGTGATGTTCCAGACGGGGAGGGACGTGCCCAAACTCTGAGCCCAGAGTCGGGGGGTGGGGGCTGTAAACACAGGGAGGAGTTTGAGCAACTGTGTGCCGTTGCGAACCTTCATTCAGTCATTCACATGTCACTCAATAGACATTGAGTGCCTGCCTTGTGCCTGGTGGCCCTGGGTGTTGGGGCCATAACAGTAAAAGATAGATTTTTTTCGTAGATAAACAGCCAGCCAGCCAGCCAGCTAACCACAGACACATGAATGAGCAGCAGAGAAGTCCTGGCCCTCATGGAGTTTATATCCCACTGGGGGCGAGGGTGGGGGAACAAGAAAAGGTTGAGGATGGGAGATGGTAAAAAGGCTGCCGGGAGAGAGCAGGAAAGGGGCCCAGGGAGCCCCGGCTGTGGCTGCTGGGCTGCAGGGGGGGGGGGGTGCAGTCGGTCAAGGTGAAGATGCTAATCGGGCAGCCTCCCTGAGAAAGGAACACTGGAGCAGAGAGACCCAAGGGAGACCCGTGACAACAGAAGAGCATTCCAGGCAGAGGAACTGGCAAGTACCCAAGTCCTGACTTGCCTCCAGTTCTTGGAAAATACAGCGGAAGTCACTGTTAGTGGAAACTGGGGGTTGGGCGGGGAGGGTGGGGAGCAAGGCTAACAGGAGAGGTCCGGTCCTCAAAGGAGCAGGAAGAAGGCCAGGTCATTGTTCATGTTGCACGGGAAAAGAGGGCACCCTTGCTAGCACGTTCCAGAAGACGTACGGCCCTCCAGGGTGAGCACAGGATAGTGTTCCGGGGGGGAGGAAGTCGGAGATCCGGGAGTCCAGTGCCCATACTCCTGGAGGGGCAGCTCTCCGTGGGCCCCCCACGCCCCGCTGCGGGCCACATTCCAAGGGCTCGCTGAACACCTACTGAGTGGAACAGAATTGCCGCGGGTGGCGGACGAGCGGTCACGTGGCATGAAAGACGTGCAGGGGTGCCCTGTGAGGCCCCCTCGGGACGTCGTGAGCAACAGAGGCACGCAGGTGTGAATCGGGTAGATGGTGAGAGACTTAAGCCCCAGCTCCACAGAACGTCTGGGTACTGGGTGACATTAGACGTGCGGGCAGGAAGAACGGATTGAAAAAAACATAGGACGAGGGTGGGTCTTGTTTTTATATAAGACAAAGGAGAGAAGGGAGTTTTGTGGGAATCTCGATTATGGGGCTAAGAGGAAAATGTAACATGGAAAGCCATGTAGGATCAACACGGGTATACAACAGAGCTCTACAGTGACTAAGCGGGTGGGTGTTTTAGCCGAGATGGAGACCGGAGCTTCTGACCCTCCTCTGTGAAAGGGAACAAAGGTGCCAGGACAGTTTGTAAAGTTTCTTTTGATTCCATGAGTCAGGAGAGGGCACTTCAGGGGTCTTGAGAAGCAAGTGCCAGTGGCAAGAGACGGCGGTTCACCAACATCCACCACAGCATTATTTCTAGTCTTACAAAGTAATGTCGAACAACGTAATATATACAGGTGTACTCACGCTATCACGGTGTTTACAAAGCGGGATCCACAGTTATGCGAGCCCAACTGTGTAAAACAGCATATGGAAGGGGGAATGCGTTGTTAAAGAGTGGTTATTTCTACAGCCCAAAGGTATAGATGATTTTTAGTCGTTCGCATATTTTTCTAGCGTTCTACAGTCAGCATCTATTGCTTTGTTGTAAACAGGAAAATGTTCAGCTAAAAAGGGCGACAGTGACTCAGCAGTCTCCCGGGCTACCTCTGAAGGAAGCAAGGCTTATTGTGAAAGGGAATTAAAAAGTTCATGGTGGCAAGAACGTGGTTGCTAGGATTGTTAAAGGCCAAAAAAGCCGGGGGGGCTCCTACGACAGCAGGGGAGGGGAGTGCCATGGGCTTCCCCAGCCAAACACTGCAAGCTTTCACTAGGGAACGTTTAGACAAAGAAGCTAGGACCAGCCTCCAGCCGCTTAGAGCACGAGTCCTGAAGTCCAGCTGTCCTACAGGACACGAGTAGCAGCCAGCCCAGTGCCGTGCGGCCCCACGTCCTGGTCCCAAGTCCGTGTTCTTTCTCTCCCTCCGGGCACTTTCTGTTCTCACAGAACAAACACGGGACGAGGTCAGACACCCCTTCCTTCCAGTCAGCTGTGGGAAAGAGGGAGGGCCCGCTCCTCCCCAGGGGACCCTTCAGGCGCTGACCGGATGTCACTCTAGTTTGTCCCCAGCACCTGGTGTCTTCTAAGGCCTAAGGCCGGCAGCACTGAGTTCCCACGGCTCTGGGCTGTCAACGGCCACTTTATTCCACACCGGAAGATTTACAAATATAAAGGTATCGTATGCAGACAACTGTTGTAGAGGCCAGTTTGGAGAAGTCCTTCGGAGTAAAAAAAGGAGTGAAAAGATTTTTCAAATACGATGAGGAAGGTGTCTACTACATTACAGGGACTACCATGAAGTTTTCTGCAGGTCAATTGGGCAATATGCAATAAAATCACCAAAAATTTTTTTTACTTTTGACTCTGATTGTACTCTTAGAGATCTAGCCTAAGGAAAAATCAGAATCGTACAAGCATCTTCCCTGATTGTCGCTTATAATGGTGAAAAATGGACACAACTTGTCTGACAGTGTCATGGATAAATCTATGACATGAGCTATTACGCAGCCATTAACCACGTTTTTGAAGACTATCTAATAGCTTCGAGAAAAGGTTCACAATAGTCGGTGAGAAAATCATTGTGGTCAACTGTATGATTATTTAAAAATACACCACATACGAAAAAAAATATTGGTAGAAAATTAACAGTGATTCTATGTATGCGGTGGGAGAAGAGGTGATTTTTTTCTATTTTTTCTTTTAAAAATGACTTTCCAAGATTTCTATAATTACTGTTGTCAGGGGAAAAATCGTAGACACTTAAAAAGTAGGGAGTACGACGGTGTGATTTCATTACCAGGTGGCCTCTCGTCTTCACCAAGTCCTGACTCCCAGAGCCAGGCAGCTGAGCTCACAGAGCTCCTCAACCCCAGCTCACGTGAGAACGCACCACAGAGCTTCTAGAACAACCAGTGCCTGCCCCCAACCTCAGAAGTTCTGATTTGACTGATCTGGGTCCCACTGATGGTGGTTCTTCCAGCTCCTGGGTGGTGCTGCTGTCGCCCACGGAGCCTTTAGCACCGCCCTCCCCCTCTGGGCCCCCAAGGAGAGGCGTCTCCTTCACCCCCGATGAGCCCACCCTCGTCAGGATCTGAGCAACTCCCTCAGATGTTTTCAGTGGCTTGTGGTGTTGAAAGTGCAGCGAAGCCCCTATTGAGAGGGCATCAGTGTGCACGTTTCAGGTACTCCCAGCTGCCCCGCGGGGCGGGGAGGCTTCCCCCTGAACTTGGCCCAGAGAGGCGGCTGAGGACTCACCGAGCAGGTGCTGCCTGGAGGCTCCCTCTAATTTCTGGTTC
Source organism: Zalophus californianus (assembly GCF_009762305.2). NCBI lineage: Eukaryota > Metazoa > Chordata > Mammalia > Carnivora > Otariidae > Zalophus > Zalophus californianus. The sequence continues at coordinate 88,383,848 of NC_045606.1, forward strand.
CCGCTGGGGTTGGGAGGAAGGGTGCCACGGGTGTTTACGGAATTCCAGGAGCTGTGAGGATGCTCACAGATGTGCCTTCCCGCAGGTACCCAGAAGACGGCCGTGCCAAGCGCAGGGGAAAATGACCATGCCCAGCCCAAGGCGGGGCGCGCAGCTGCTCTTCCTGGCCATCATGGCCGTCACGGTGGCGGCCATCTCCCTGCTCTTCTATGCTCTCCTCTGGAAGGCCGGCAACCTCATAGACCTGCCCAACCTCAGAGTCGGCTTCTACAACTTCTGCCTGTGGGACCAGGGCACCGGCTCCCTGCGGTGCCGCCAGTTCCCTGAGCTGGAGGCCCTGGGCGTGCCGCGGGTCGGCCTGGCCCTGGCCAGGCTTGGTGCCTATGGGGCCCTGGTCTTCACGCTCTTTGTCCCCCTGCCTCTCTTCCTGGCCTGGTGCAACAGCAGCGATGGAGAGTGGCGGCTGGCGGTGGGCTTCCTGGCCACATCCACCACGCTGCTGGCCGGCGGCCTGGGCCTCTTCCTCACCTACACCTGGAAGTGGGTCAGGCTCTCCCTGCTGGAGCCCGGGTTTCTAGCTCTGGGCACTGCGCAGGCCTTACTCGTCGCCTTGCTCATGGCCACGATCCTGTTTCCTCAGAGGGCGGAGGACAAGAGCAAGCTGGACAGCTACTAGGTCTGTCGGAAGGCTTACGTGATCGCAAGAGTTCGGTCTGAACCATGCTCAGAGAAGGTGCCAGAAACTTGAGGGGCTGCTCTGTCTCCTCAGCCTGTTTGACAGTGAATGCCCATCTCACGCCCTCGTAGCCGGGCCCCGCCATGGAGAGGGGAGGTACCCAGGGTCAAGAGGCCTTGACTTCCAAAGTTCCCAAGGGCACCCCCAGACCACGCAGCTCACCATCCTGAGGACTCCTGCTTTCCTGCACTGATCTGAGCAAGCCATTCTCATTCCATCCTCAGGATCATGGAGAGAGGACTCCTGTCATGAGGCCTGACTTCCAGGGCAATTTGCCAAATGTCAAACTAGAACCCAGTGAAGGTTTATGTCAACCAACGGGGAACATGAGAGAGAGCTCGCCTCAGTGTCCCTCGGGGCCCCGGTTAGCAAGCTCCCCCCACTCCGTGGTGGGTGTGATACGATGAACCCCCTTTCCCTAATACCACTCCCGAAGGCCCAGGAGTGAGCCCTTGAGGGATTCACTAGAGACCGAACCCCTGGGCACAAAGAGAAGCCTCGGTGGTTCCGAAGGCTCTCCTGGAGAGGCTCTTGGACCCGAGGCCAGACAGAGCACGGGCATCGGCGGGCAAAACATTCCTAGCACGGGCCCCGGGAGTTGGGAACAGAATACACCAAACCCCCGGAGAGGTGAGGGAGGTGAACAGAACAGCTCCAGGCACGTACAGATGCTGCATCTCTTCACTTCTCCACCCAGAACTGCAAAGGATAAAAGCACAGCCTTCGTCTTGGGAACCGGTTTGTATTTCTGAGCACCTGCACATCGGAAAACCTGGACGGCAGATGCCTGCCTCGTTCCATCTGTCCAAAGGCACGCTGAATAGAGACAGAACGATGGACTCTGGCAGGATCTCGGCTGTAGAGGCTCCTGCGGGCTCCTGTCCCAGTCTTGCTTTCCAACTGCCCAGGGACGAGGGCTTAGCCGCCGAGTGGAAGGGCAGGTGGCAGCGTGGGGGGGTGGGGGGGCAGAGGCCTTCCAGTGCAGATCCCAGGCAGAGCCCTGTGGGCATGACATCTGCCTCCCGGGCTGCACGGGGGATGGAAACTCGCTTTAAAAGAGGCTTCCTCCTTAGAAAGAGATCCCACTGACTAAACTGTCAGAATTCCAGTGAACTTAGCAGCTATACGCTTTCTTCTTTCAAATTTATGAAGGTGACTCTTCGGTTCCAATAAATGTGACCCCCTTGTCCACCTTTCCCCGAACCTGGGAAGTGAATAAAGCCAGACCGTCCGAGCGGGGGAGGTACAGAGCAGAAATTCTATGGTTCCTCACTTCCACACACTCACCGGGACAGCTCCCAAGGCCCAGAGCCTCCTGGGCTTCCCCTCCTTGGTGCATCTGCCAGCCCGGGGAGGGGAGGACTGGGCCCCTTAGGCACCCTCGGCCAGGCCCCAGGCCGGGAAGGGAAGCTGGCTTCCCTCAGCGCCTGGGAAGGAAGTCCTGGGAAGTCTGTGCCTTAGCTGAAAAATATCTCCCGGACGTATTTTAACATGTCATCGTCCTCCGCAGGGCTCCTGCTGCACGCAGCCTCGGACCCCGTGCGCCCCCGAGGAGGGCCGAGGCCTGGAGGAAGGGCGTCTTGCCCATTGCCCTCACCCTCACTTCCACTCCCAGGAGAACTCGGTGACAACGTTGAGCAGGTTGGGGACAGTTGTTGTTTGCCAGCGCCCGCCAGGGTCGGCGGCTCGAAGGGCTTTTCCTGTTCCCGGGCCTGCAGGAGGACAAACGAGAGGCGAAGCAGACGTGATGTTATTTCCCGAGTGAACGTGACGGCTTATCTGCCAGCGGTGCAGAAGCCACCGCGAAGCGAGCGTGTGACCAGGCCAAGCACTGCTCCCTGATCAGAGCCTCTCCTCCCGCTCCCCTCCCTCCTACCCCCTCACAGCTCCTGCAGAAGTCAAGACCAACGTGGGAGAGATGTGGGCAGGGGCCCGAGGAATACCAGAGTGGAAAAGAAAAACAGGAAAAATATATCTGGAAAGGCAGGGCTGACAGAATGGAAGGAGCAGGGGATACAAAACTTGAGTGTGGGCCTAAGCTCTGGCACTTATTGGCGGTATAACTAAGGGGAAATCCCTGGGCCTCGATTTCTTTATCTGTAAAATGGGGATAATATCTGAAATAACGATCACCAGGTGATGGCAAGGATTAAATGAGACAATAATCCATGAAAGTACCCGGTCAGCTACCCAATACTAAGGCGCTACAATTACTATTCGCCTCAGAGGCCAGGAAGGCATTCGGCTAAGAAGTACAATGGTCAGGAGTCACCGAGACCCGTCGGAGAACATAAGCAGTTAAAGACTTCCCGTCCCCTTCCACATACCAGCACAGAGTCACCCCGGAGATGGCTGCCCTCCCTCCCACAGCAACTCCCTCCCCACGTGTCCAGCCCCAAACATTAAGTCCCACCTCGCATGGGGAGAGGCCAAGGGTAGCACGACCTTGAGAGAAGTGCCAGACGAGGGCCTGGTGGAAGAAATGGGAGGACAGATGCCGCCCCCCTCCCCTAAGGCCGCCTGAGAATGCAGGGTGTCTCTTGTATTGCCATTAATCAAGGGCCCAGTCCGGCTTCCGGCCCTCAGAGTAAGAGACACAGCTGACCGTACCTCAATCAGGGTCCCCAGAGCGACGGCTACCATTTCAGCTTCACTCATGCAGTACACAGTCCTCACTGCAGCGAGCCTGAAAGGAAGGCATGACGCTAGGGTGGGGACGGACGGGTCTCAGGTCTCACGAGGGGGAAGAACATGAGAGTAAGAGTCACATCCCCAGGCCTACCCACCCGCTGCTGCTTTCCAATTTGGCCGGCTCCTGACAGTGCCCCACACTCAAGGGACACCAGCAGATCAAATAGATCATCGCGCCCAGACGTGACTGACCCCCACCTGCACCCATGACCACAGTAGAGCAGGACTGCAAGTCAGAAGGGAGGTGGGTCCAGTTAGGACAACTTAGAAAAGGAAGAGCCAGGGAGGGGGGCACTGTAGTGCCCAGTCTAGAAGAACGCAGGGACGTCCCCTCCCCAGCAGCCTGAAGACTCCCCAAATTACCACCATTCAACTAACTGGCCCTGCAGCTTCTGATTCCATGCTGGCCCAGCGACTGCTACTCATCTGTCTGTCCCTGAAGATCTGCCCGCGGGGAGGCTGGACCCTGGTCCACTTAGCTTGACTCCTGGCTGGTCACAATTTTTGGTGCAAATGAAGAGCTTGGCATTTTGGACAAGTGGTGTCTGAGAGAGCTTGGCTAATGTGTGCAAGCCAGAGGGGGAGCACTGCCTGGGAGCTGGCCCTCAATGGCCTGGCTGCAGAGATGCACCCGCAGAGGCGGGGTCTGTCTGTGAGGGGAGGGCTCACTTCACCCCTGCAGGCTGTGCACCGGCAAGCTGAAAAGGCTTCTGCAGGGCTGAAACACCCACCCACCTACCTGTGGAAGGCTCAGCCCCAGCAACTGCTATGCCCCCAAACCCTCCCTCCTCCTGATTCCCCGGGAACCCCAACCGGAAGTTGTCCCACCTTGTTGCAACAGTTTCCTGTGCTGCCGCCGGCCGTCTCCTCCCCTTGGGGGTCTTCACTGGAACCTTTCTCTTCTCGGCCTCCTGGGTTGTCATCCATGTGGGAAGGACCCTCTTTTTATCCTCAGATTTTAAGTCTCCCATCTCGCTTTTCTCTCCTGAAGATGAGTCAGGGCCCAGGCTTAATGATTTGCTTTTCTAATTCAGGACAGTAAACCCCACTCTCATCACACCAGGAATTATAGGTCTGTGTGTCCTGTAACAAAGTCCAGTGAATTCTAAGAAGTTAGAATTCTTCCAGTTATCAGCTGTAATTACTGGTCAGGACAGGCCAGAGGTTAGCCGGGCAGAGAGCAGGGCCCAGGAGACTAAGACGGGCCATTCCCCTTCTCCTTTCCATCCAAGATGCTCGCTGCCCTCAGGGTGCCCCACCTCTCCTACCCTTAACATAGCTGTCATGATCTCTCCCTCATCTCCCCAACTCCAGACTTATTTCCTCTACCTTGGTGTGGTTACAGGGAAGCCCAAGACCCTTTTGATCCCCAGTAAGGTTGAATCAACCAACACTCCCTCCCTTAATCCAAAGATACTTCTGACTGGCCAGATTTTAGCCAGTAGTAGGGATCAGGGACCACAGCTGATGCTGGCTCTGGGATGGGAGAATCCCAAAGGCCCCAGGGCAGCCTCTCATCTAACCTGGTCTCTCTTCTCCCCTCCCCCTAACGCTCAAGTCCTCACCCTAGGGCTCAAAGGGTACAAATCGAGTCCTGACAGCAGCTTAGGGCTCCGCCTAGGGAGGAGCTTACTGGAGCAGAGGTTTGCCTAGAAAAGGGTCAGTCCCGAATAAGGGATCCCTCTCTGAGTCATAATCATTTATGACTCATCTAGGCTGTCTACAACTTAAGAAAAAAATGAGCAGGACGTCATCCTAACCTTTCTGGCCAGAGGACAGACCTTGGCCAACGTACCTCGTTGTAGTCCCAACGTTAATAGTCATTCCCACAACTAACGAGCACTGCTAACCGCCAGGCATACGGACATTTATTCGACCCCGACCCCAGATATTATCAAGCCCATCTTACAAACGAGGAATTGACTGCAATGTGCACAAGGTTACAAAGTTTGAAATGGGCAGCCAGGACTCGCAGCCGAGTCGTGCAGGCCAAACCTTGCGCCTAACAGCCGCCATGCTGCCGGGGCTCCAAGGAGGGCAGAGGCCCGGCGGGGAGGGCCGGGAAAGCAGAACGAGCCCGCTCTACCTGGGGGAAACCCAGCTCCGCAGGCTCGGAATGGGCCCGGCACTCCCGATCCACCGCCCGCCGCTGCCTCGGGGACCGTGCGCCGCCCCGACCGCGGCGAGACGAGTGCCAACCTGCAGGGGCGAGAGCGGAGGGGAGGCACGTGGACCTGCACGCGGGGCCTAGCGGACCACGGAAGGGAAGCCGCCCGCACGCTCGCTCGCGGCCCCGGTGCTCCGGGCAGGGGGGCAGGACGGAGCTCAGTCCGGACCGCGCGCTCCTCCGGTCCGGGCTCCCTGCCTCCCCGGCTCCCGCGCCGCTCTTCCGGGGTTCCCGGGGGCGGGCCCGAGAGGCGGCCCGGGGCGGCGGTGGGGACGCGGCACTGCCCCGCCCCGCGCCGCCCAGCTTCTGCACTTCCGATCCCGGCCGCGGCCCGCGCAGAGACCCGGCGCGCCCCCTGCAGGCAGCTCGCGCCGCTGGCGTCCCCGCCCGCGGTCCGGGACCCGACAGTCTCTCCTGGACCAAACTCCGCCCGGGCTCCTCTGAACTCTCATCTAGGCCCTGCCTTTGGAGCTTCCCTGCCCCTCTCTGCATTGTCCAATTTTAGCAAGCATCCTACCAAGTCATTTTAGCCAGTACCCCCACCCCCAAACCTGATCGCCCTCACATTTGGGAGGGTTCCTCCTCTTTCACCATCTTCCAGGTGATGTCTGATCACCTAGATTGCCTTCAGCAAGAATCCTGGTGCTGAGTTTAGCCAGAGCCCTCCTCCTCATCCATCCCCCTTACCCCTGGTGTTTCCTCTTAGAAACTTCCCATCCACTGACCCCACCCTGCTGTAAAGTCCCTTTTCCTTGTATTGAGAGTTAAGCCTGATGGCTCTCCCCTACTACAAAACCTCACTGTAGTACCCGCCCTTGAATAAAGTCTGCCTTGATATTTTTAACAAGTGTCATGAATAATTTTCTATTTAACAGAATATTTTTTAACAGTCCCCAAACATGGCTCCATTTGAGGTGTGCTAGTCGGACTTTATTAGAGTGTTAATTCCTGCGTCCCCCCGAGTGAGAAATTAGGGTGAGGGGAGGAGGGTCTGCATTTTTTAAAGCTCAGGATTCCTACAGGGATCAAGGCCAACTCTCCCTGCTGGGGGTCCACAACCCAGGGGGAGGGAGCACAAGGTGAGCCCCTTGGGTGCAGGAAAAGAAATTAAAGCCTCTGTTTATATGTTATCTTAAAGGAAGTAGGTGTCACTAACTGAACATTCAGATTGGTGGCCAGGTGCTCCCTCTTCGAGTGGGGCAGCTCCACAAAGCTTTCCAGGTGGTCTGTGTTCAGCCTGGTTCTGAGCACTGCTATGGACACATGGAGCTAGCATCTAGTTTTAGTTCAAATCACACTCAGCTTACAGCAGGCTAAGAGAGGCCAGCAAAGAAACCCCCAGGTCACAGACATGACGAAAAACACAAGCATAAGCAGTCAGAGGTGAAACTTCTCCCGCCGTACTTTGAAGTAAAAGGATGATGAGAACAGACCGTCTGGCCCCAAAATGTGAAATTACCAAGACAGCCCTTTTAACTGTGATTTATAACAAATCCGCTAATGGGGTAATGAGTCTCCATACATTAGAGGTGCACAACAGGGGAGCTCCATCCCAAGCTTGGGGACTCCGGACCCTGAAGCTCTCTTCCAGCTGTGTGGTGCTTTGAGTTTCTCTAAAGCACTTGCACATGCTGGGCCGGAAACGTTTAACCCAATCAAGGCTTAAGGAGATAAAGCCACGGTTTCAAGTCATAAAACCAACCCGTCGTACACTGGGGTCGTCTAGCTGCAGGCTGAACCTGGACTCTGCCTCCAGTCTTTTCCGGAGGGCAACACCTGGGGGGAGGGGGGAGCAGGCCCTGCTTCTCTGGTTCCACGAAAAGTTAGAACCACTGACTTCCAGGGTCCTCTGCTCTCAAGCTGTGAAGCATCATTTTGTTTTGTGAATAAAGGAACAGAAAATACTTGTTCTTAGCGGAATCTCTCCTTCCATATTTGTCTCCCTTCAACCTCTTCCCATCGCCAGCTGAAAAATGAGGTCTGAGGAACAGGAAACCTTTGCATCTGCGTGAGCAACTTTCTGTTTGAAGGGAGAGTAGCCCAAACGGGGACAGAAAACTCAAGCTGTGGGATCTGGACAGGCTGGAGTCAACAGCTAAAGTGCTTTGAAAGCCATGCTCCCAGGCAGGCCCAGCAGAGGCAATAAGCACAGAGCAGGCAGGTCAGTGGACAGAGAGGGGGAGGCCCCGAGGGGCTCTCAAGCAGCCCGGGCCAGAGCCGGTGGGCCACACCCACGCCAGGTACGCAGACTCGGGGGGTCTGAGCTGCACTGGCTTGACGGCTTCCCAATAGGCTGCCCTTGCCCAAAAGAATGGGAGGAGGCTTGCTGGGGTTCTGGGCAGGGGTTGAACAGCTCTTGTGAAGGAGAAGGAAACTCAAGTTTGGACGTGACTGACCGGATGAGAGCTCATCCCGGAGGGGTATGTGTGGCACAGGGAGGAACACCAGGGTGAACACAGCCTGACCAGCAGTCAGGATGGAGTGAGGGCTGGGGAGAGACGGGCCAGGAGGGGGCAGGTTTGGCCACCTGTATTTGCTAATTTCAAAAGGTCAGAGGTGAATGGGATTTGGGTTTTGTTTTTAGGCAGTATCGTGGTTTTGTTTTGTGCTTTTAGGCAGTGTGCTGTGGAACCCCACACAATCTCAAGCCAAAGTCAAAACAAAAGGGAGGTGGGTGTTCAGCCCAGAGCATACAGGAAAAGAGAGAAGACATAGCTTTTCAAGCGTACTTTGTTTCTTTGCAGTCCTTAAAGCCATTCCAGTAGCTGTGGAGACCATATTGAGCAGAGAGAATGGGTAATAAGAGAAACTGAAACAAAATGGTGAAGTGAAACAGTGAATTCTCTCACTCAAATGAAACACATGACGGCTTCTTAAATGTCCTACAGAATCACCGGGGGAAATAATTTGCTGTTTCAATGCAGAAGATGGGGAAAATCGTAAATGGAGAAGTCTTGTCTCTCTTCATTTGAAAAGAGCGTTTACCAAGGTAGAAATCGGTAAAAATGTGTAAGTAACTACTTATCAGTCTCTGATGTTCTCTCATAATTGAGCCACATAAATCCCGACTCTTCCTCCAAATCCCAGCAGAATGGGAGCCAAGGCCTTAGTACCAACTTCATGATTCTCCAGAAGTAGGTAACTGGGAGTACCCCCTGCTCCGGACCTGCACCACCAGACCTGGGCTGCAGCCCAAAGAGGCCCTACGACGACTGTTCCGAGCACCGCGGCAACAAGGCCACCCCTGTCAAGTGTCAGAGCCGGAGACCCACGCCTCGCCCGCCTCAGATGCAAAAAGCTTGGCCCACTGGCTCAGGTCCTCTCACCATCCACCAGCAGAGGGCGCTGGCGGCTGGCTCCAGTCCACCTCAAGGATGTGAAGGTGACAGAATAAGCGGAGCCCCAGTGGCAGAGGGACAGGGACACCCAGGTGGATTGGGCAGCTGGAATCAGAGACCTCGGGCCCTAACCTCATCCCAAGAAGCTCCACCAACGCAGGGAAGAAAAAGAACACTACGACCTCCCTGACTGCAGCCCAAAGCAATAGGAAGAGCACAAACCTTAGCGAGCCAGTGCAGTGGGAGACAGGACGGCCTAGCTCCAAGGCAAAGCGACAAGCAAACCTCCCACACGGCTCAGTCCTACAGCTGGCAACAGCGGGCACGCAGGGCCTCCGCTCGCAGCTGACCAGCTCCCTGTAGGAACATCTGCCTCTCCAAGGGCAAAGGGCGAACCTTCTCCAACGCTCTGCTGCATGCACGCGTTCCAGAAAGAGCTACCAGGTGACCATGAGAACATTCTTTTTAAAAAAAAAAAAAAGATGAAAAATGAGCAAATATATACAAAATACTGTCAATCCCTCCTGGGCCAACAGAGCAGCCACCACACTGCATCTCCTGCTTCCTGAACTTTCCTCCCCGCCACCTGGGGCATGCCTCTTGCACAGCCCAGCGCGCTGGTCTCTGGGGCACTCGTGCCACGACTCAGTGAGGCTCCCGTCCAGTCTCTGCAGCTGGACAGAGCCGGGGTTCCCTGGACAGTTTTTCCCTGAGGAGTCCCCACACTGGCCAGGAGCGGGAAGCAGAGTGCCCTGTCTTCCTCTCCTGTTTCTCTCCTCCCCCCAGGATAATACTGCTTCCGTGGGTGTCCCTTGGGGCGGGTCCTGTCACAGTTTATGAGCCAGCAGGGTGGTCAGCTTGATCTTGCCATCCATGGAGGCAGTGAGGCACGTCCCGCAGTCCATGGCTGTGCTCCAGTCCACAGTGACCACAGGGGCTCGGTGGCCGCCCAGGCTCAAGCAGCTCTCCAGAACCTTCTCATCCCTGCCCAGCTGCAAGACAGGAGAGGAAGCATCAGCAGGCACTGTTCACAAACACAGCCACTTTATCCACCAAACTGCCTCGAGTCTGGGGGCTGCCACCCCACTGTGAGGCCTTCCCCGGGCACACACGCCCACCTTTCCCTCCCAGAAGATTTCAGTTTAATTTCTTGGGCCGGGAAATGCCTTCACTGTCCTGACTATAGTTATTCCTTTGTTTTAGGTGGAAAACAGTATCCTATGCTCGAAAAGACAAGAGAATGTTCTCTGCCACCTTTAACTTGCTGTGGGCCACTGCCTTCTGCACCCACCCCAAACTACACCCAGTACTTTTCCTACATGGCTTACTGCTCCCCAGCATTAGATCGTGCATCTGCTGCTGTTTCCCATTTGCTTCCCCCAGGAATGCAGGCTTCAGGAGGGCAGGATGCTGGTCCTCTCCTGCATCAGCCAGCACAGTGCTGCCACACGCGGGCCGCCGAGGACGTGTGAGCCCGGCTCTCCCTCACCCACCAGCACCAGCCTCCCGGGACTCAGCCCACGGCCATGAAGAGTCGGAAGGGAACAAGGAAGGGGAGGCCAGGAGCACAGTGAATAAAGATCAATCCAGCGACAGACAACACCCATAAGTAGGGAACCCAAGTCGGCCTTCGTGGAGAAAACATCTTTAAAAATCATAGACTGTTTAAAGATTGTAAAAATGGGATCTAGAGTTCATTATATTCCTTAAGTAACTAGACTCCATAACTGGCATTTCAAAAATTATACAGAGGGAAATCTTCCAACCCATTAACTGGTTACAGAGCAAGTCTGACGGCAAATCATCAGCTCACAGTAGCCACCCTGGCTCAAGCAGAATGCCAGAACCTTCTCATCCCCAGCCAGCTGCCGGAGGACAGGAGAGGAGGAGGCATTGCAGACAAATGACAAAGGCTGATCGGGACAAATAGCAAGTGACAAAGGCTCATGATTAAAAATACACATACACACAACACACATAAAATCATACACAAAATATAGCCTAACAAACTGAGTTTTTAAATAATAAAATACAATCAGGCTGGCAAACAGCAATCTTTTTATATAGTATCTTCTAATAGCAATTACAAGAAATTACAGAGCTAATTTTAAGAAGGCAAAAGCCATTCAATGCATCATCAACTGTGGAAAAGAGCCTCCCTGATGGTAAGCCCGGATTACCCGGTGCCGCGCTCCAGACCAGCAGTCGGCTCCTGAATTGACCCCTGTGCACCCCCCTTCCCTCCCTCTCACTTGCCTCTATCCCTGTGGGGCCCCAAGGCCTGCCTCTCTCCCTGTCCTCCCCAACTCCTCCTTCCAAAAGCCTCAAATCCATAGACCACCCTCCCCACCCCCACAGGGGTCTCCCCTGAGGACCCAGCCCCTGCCCAGCTGCCTCCGTTCAGAACGCTGCCCTGTCCCTGGTGTTGGTGTTTTGAGTGTGAGCCCCACGAGAGGAGGATCGCACCCTCCCCTATATGCGCTCCACAGAGCCTAGGCCAATACCTGCACATGACTGCCATCCACAGCACATGCTGTCCACTAACCGATGAGCTGGGGTAACGAGGGCACGGACAGCCCCAAGCAGAGAACATTCTTCTTGTGTCTCTACACCTACAGACTAAATAAACACTACCACTAGGCAAAGAATTACCACTGAGGCTAAGAACTGGTTTGCACGGTTACCAAAAACATATGCTTAGGCGCACCTGGGTGGTTCAGTCAGTTAAGCGGCCGCCTTCAGCTCAGGTCATGATCCCCAGATCCTGGGATCGAGCCCCGTCAGGCTCCTTGTTCAGCGAGGGGTCTGCTTCTCCCTCTGCCCCTCCCCCACTGCTCGTGTGTGTGTGTGTGTGTGTGTGTGTGTGTGTGTGTGTGTGTGTGTGTGTGTGTGTGTAAAAAACAAAAAAACATATGCTTAGACTACAACGCAAATCCTCATTAGTCTGTTTGATAATACTAGTAAAATAGAAGAGATTTATAATTTCAGACAATTGTACAGAAAAGTACATGAACCAGAGAAGCTCAGACATGAGAACTAAGCACATAAACTGAGGGACAAAACCAACGTGGACCACTTATATCCTGGTGTGATAAATCACACCCCAGATTTCTGCCTTGGCCAAGGACTATAATGTCCGTGACCCACGGGACCTCCAATAAACTACAGACTTCTACACCAGATCAGAGTCACTAAAGCAGATCATGGAAGCACTCGCCCAAGCGCGGCACGTTCCCCTAACCCAACACACTTCCCAACGGTTCTCCCTATTTCTTCACATTTTCTGTAACTGATATTATTCCCAAGGAACAAAAGCAGAGAAGGGCCAAAATCTTGTCAAATGACTGCAAATGGACAAGTAGAGAAAAGGATGAATGTCCCCACCCTGTCCCCACCCCCGAGCTGAGGGTCAGGCCCCTTGCCTGACCTGCAGCCACAAGACGCCATCCACCCTGGGTCAGAGGCTTCTCCACGCTCAGCCCACTCAGCCCACACCTCCAGGGAGGAACCTCCCTGCCCACCGAGATAGGGCCCCCTCCAGTACCTTGTAGATGACGCCCCCTGTGGCAGAACACGTCAGCATGTAATTTCCCTCTGAGTCAAAAGCGAAGAGTCGGCCCCGGGGGACTTGAACCTGCTTGTAGCCGCTGTAACCCGACAGCACGAAGGGGCCCGTGGCGTCGGAGGGAAGGCCGTACTCAGACACCTTCAGGCCACTCCTGTGGATGTTCCACTGGATGAACTGCAACCACAAAGCACACCCTAAATGCTCTTTCAGCGGGGTGGGGGGGGGGGCAGGCCTGGGAGGAGGAGGACGGACCCCAGGGCAGAGGTGGTGGGTTGACAGGCCACCAGGAAAGGTAGTGGGATGACCCCTCAGTCTGTCTTTTCCCAACACAATTCAAACATATTTTTAGAGAACATCTTAGAAAGAGCCCGTAACTTCACAGCAGAGCGTGAATTTTCTCTCTGGCCTGACTCCAGGAGAGGAAAAGCGTAGGCAACTGCCCATGTTTGGATTCCCACCTCTCAAGCAGGGGGAATGTTCCAAGTGATCATTATGATTACTGTTGCTGTTGTTTCTAGGGTTAGAACCCAACTGGGTTTTTCCAACTTAGAAGAGAGGATAAACTCCAAATATGTTCCCACTGTCTCAGTGGTGTAATCAATTCAACATGAGCAGTACCATTAAAAACTAGCTTCATGGACTGTAGTGTAATAATCCTTTAGTCTACACCGTGGACAAGCCGCCTGTGTGACCACCTCTTCACTGAGAATCCTACTCAAATAGGAAGTCAAGCTTTAACTTAAAACTCCCTTCCCATAGTTTTCAAATGAATAATTTACTTTGTAATTACAGTTTTCAATGAATAATACAGGCACACAGTATAAAATCCAAAGGTACAGGAGGGTATACATGGAAACGAAGTCTTCCTCTCTCCTCTGCCTGCCAGCCTCCCACCCCCAGCTCCCTGTCCATGGATCCGAACATGTCCTTCCAGAAAGAACACGTACGGAGGCACTTATCTTCACTTTTTATCCCCCCAAACCGCCGCTTCCTTTTGACTCTGCTCAGGCCTATCTGCACTGCCCCTAGGAAGAAATTCATGCTGTGACACCCGATGACCTAGGTCAGCCCAACCCGGGGCCTAAGCTGGACCCCCCTCATCCACCTAGAGTGGGAAGACTCACTTCTGCTACAACTAGGAGGGGGGCTGGGTTCTCCCCTTTCCTCATCGCCAACTCCCACTACGCCTGTTCACACCTCACGACAGTGCCAAGACTGGTGACTCTGGCTGCCCCCCTTGTACGGATGACACGCTGCAGCAGAGAGGGGCCCGAGGCAGAGAGCCGGTAAAGGGCACGGTCAGGATTCATCTCAGCCCCTCATGCTATTCTGGTGCTCTCTGGAATCTCCGATGCTGAAGCCAGAGGAAAAGAGCCCGGGGCAAACTGCGGCTCCCACCTACCTTCCCGTCCTGGCCGATACTGTACACGGTGTTCTCGTCGTAACTGAACTCCACCGAGTAGACCTCCCCGCAGTGGGCCTTCCAGCTCATGGCGCACTCGTGCTGCTGCATATCTGAGGCGATGAGATGCCGCTAAGACCCCCACCCGGGCCCTGGGGAGGCATCCGCCCACGAGAGGAGGCGTCTCTTGCCCTCCGCCCAAAGGGCAGGAACCGTTCTGGAGGCAGAGGGCCTCCTGGAGCCTCCAGGTATCAGAGAGCTGACCCCTGCCAAAGAGCTCTTCCGTTGTGCTCATTCTCTCCTCCAGTGTATGAATCAGCGATTTAACATTTCTAAAATTGAAGCTTTTCTCTCTGGGTCAAAAATGAGGTTCAGGAATCCCTGGGCGGAACCTGAGCTCATCTGGGAAGCGCACAAGTCTAGGGAGACAAACAAATCCTTCCGAGGCGGCCTCTGTAAGGTCCCACAGGGCGCCTGGGGGATCTGCTAGACACGGTCCCTGGTGCCCTCCCAGACTCTTGGAGTCTCCTTGGGGCGGGTCTGCAGGGGCTCTTCAAGCAGCATGCCGGCTAACTCTGCTGCACACCGTTCTAATGCTCTTACCAGAAGGCACAGGCCACCCTGAGCAGACGGCACGGCCGTACTCTCATGTGTCCTCCTGGATCTCACTCAGGCCACAGGACTCGGATCACACAGCGCCAGACTCAAGGCCTGCTAAGCCCCACCACTCCTAGGTCCACAGACACCGACCGTGTGCAAGGGGACTGATTACAGAGGTTTTGAAAAGAGCAGACTTGGACCAAAGTTAAGCTCTGTTTCGAGCATCCCGAATTGGGTGGGCTTCAGCAATAGCTTCTAGTCCAGCCCGCAAAAATGCAACTCTCCTCTCTGGACCACTGAAGGAGGGCACCAGACGGCCACGAGCACAGCTGCTTACCAAACAGCCGGATGACGCCGTCAGCCGCCCCTGTGACCAGGAGGTTCCCATTGTGATTGAAGGCTGTGCAGTTGATGGCAATGGGCTCGGGGTCCAGAGAGAACTGGAGCTAATTAAAAACAAAAACAAAAAGAAACAAACAAAACCTAACTAAATTTGAAATTGTAGGAGAATAACCACCCAATATTCAAGACAAATCTCTCTGAAAAGGGAAGAAGATCAAGATTGGGGAGGGTACATGAGAGCATGAAAAGTGCTGGAAGGTTCCACTTTCCAACTGTGACCGTACGTAGGTGCTCACGTTACAGCTTCTCTTCTCGTTATACTGCACACCTGATTACAAGACTCTTTTGTATGTACTCCGTATTTCACTAAAACTTTAAAGATAACAAGTAAACATAAAACTACCTGAAGTGCCTTCGAGGCAAAGAGGAAGGCGAAGAAGGATCCAACTAAGCTGGGCTGTACATGGGAAAGCACTGAGAGGTGCTGGAGGACAGATGTGTGCCAGACGGGGCGGGGATAAGACCTCTCCCTCGGGGGACAGCGCAGGACACACCCCAAAGCTGGAGCAGTGGGGAGGGCAGACCGCGGGGGCCCTGAGGGAGTGTGGACAGGAAATCTGGAAGAACAGGGAGCGCTGTGACATGCGCCAGGGTCTGTTGTTCCCTGCAGCAAGTCAGGGGCACCGCCGCAGGAGGTCGTGCGGCGTCTGGCGAGGGGCACTCAAGAGCCGGTCTAGGGCATGTCCCTGGAAGTGCACAGAAGTGGGCCGAATGGAAACAGTTTGCAGGTGGAGTTGACAATGTCTGTTCATGCGCTCCGCCGGGTGAGAGAGAAGGGTGGCTCCAGAAAGGCACGCAGTTCCTCAGTGGGGCGCATTTGCCAAGACAAGAAAAACTTGGGAGGAGAACAGACATGGCAGGGACTGTGGGCAAGAAATCGGTGGGGTCCTGATCCCTGTGCTCCGGGGAGACCCCCAGAGGGGAATGCACCCCCTCTCTACAGGCAGGTGCGACACAGCCCATCTAGAGGACAGGGACCCTTCCTGGCGTCCAGTGACCTTGGAAACCCATCTGTTCAACGCAACGGCCACACCGCATTTGCGCCCCAAAACTCACTTCAGTAAGAAACATCACTGCCTTCTAAATGTGTGCATTTACACATCATTTCTCTCTCTGGGGGCTGAGGGTCACAGCAGCAAGCACCCGCCACGGTAGGTGGGTAGTCCTCGGCTCCCGAGGCACGTGGGCCCGGTGGCCCCACGAGCCAGCTTCCGCATGGCTGTCACTTCTCAAGAACCTGCACGTGTCCCCACTACCTCCAGCTGCTGCTGGCAACTTTATGCAATGCTACGTTAATGGGGAGTCAGAGACTCCACTTGTCTCCTAAAAAACAAGCCGCTTGATTGCATAACACAAAGTGAAAGAAGCCAATCTGACCATGCTGTAAGATTCCAACTACATGATGTGACGGAGAAAGCAAAGCTATGGAGACAGTATAAAGACCGGCAGTTGCCAAGGTCTGAGGGGCAGGGGGATGAACAGGAGCACAGAGGATCTTCAGGCTGCTTTTAGTGAAAATGGCCTGTGTAGTACCGTAATGGTAGATACACGTCCTCATACATCTGTCCGAACCCAGACAGTGTACGACACCAAGACAGAGCCCGAAGGCAGGCTGGGAGCATGAGGTGATCAGCTGTGTCACTGGGGGGGCCTCTGTTGTAACCAGGGTGCCGCTCTGCCGGGGGGCACAGCAGGGGGTAAATGGGAGATCTCTGGACCCTCCTCCCAATCTTGATGTGAACCAGAACTGCTCAAAAAAAATTTTTAAAGCCTTTCAATGTAAACAAAATTAAATTTAAAAAATTTAATAAACCACAAGGGTGCTCTAATAGGCTGTGTGTGACTTCTGAGTCTGTGGCACAATTCTGGATAACTTCAGTTGCTAGCAATCTGCCCAACTGGAGTGTTACTACTTTTCAACACTTCAACTTTGAACCTGCTTCACCAGCTGAAATCTGAGGAGACTAGTGCTTGCTTCCGCAGCACATACACTGAAATCTGAGGAGACCGAAGCAAAGAGAGGATGAAGCTCATCAGAAAGACAGTGCTACCGCAGGAGCGGGACCCCACACAGACCCACGGGGAGCCCCCCAGGGGCAGGGCCTGCACCTGCTGCTTCATGGTTTTCGTGTCCCACAGCAGCAGCCTGCCGGGAACCTGGTTAGTAGCCTTGCTGCCGATATCCGGAGCCGAGAAGTCCACCTGGGAAGCGAGGCTCGGAGCGGCGGCCGAACAGACGAAGGAGGCCCCGTTGGGGCTGCAGGCAAGCGACAGGATTCTGCAATACACGTGGGGCCGGGTCAGCACTCCGCCTGCCCCCAGACGAAGACAGGCTTCAGCTCTGAGGCGGGTCCTGCTGCGGGGATGGGGCAGAAGGCGCAGCACAGAACCAGGCCCTGCAGAGCATGGCGGCCGTGGGCCGTGGCCTCCCACTCACCTGGGCATATCATCGTTGATGCTGATCTCACACAGATTCTTCTTGGCTTCCGTGTCATAAAGACGCACCGTCCCCACACCACTGCCCAGCAAGAGCTGGAATGAGAAGGGGCGGGGGTGCAAAGCATAGCACGGGGCTCAGGCCGGGTCAGGGAGGACCACTGCGGGGCCAGGCCCACTGTGGGTGTGGGTGTGGGCAGGCTGCAGGGGTGAGGCCCCGCCTCCGCCTACCTCCCCACACTCAGGTGAAATCTGGCTAACATGGGCCTCATTTAAAAATTACATGAAGACATCAGAGGTGACCTTGAACAGAAGCGGAACTTCAAAAGGAATCTATGGACTGACTAGGAGGGAGGGACCGCCTTGGATATACCTGGCACTGTGCCGGCTCATTAAATGAGGCCCTCTGACCTTCCCTCCCTTTCTGCCAGTTTTAAATCCCAGCTGTGCCTGTCCTCCCTTCTCGCTCCTCATCTACCCGCCACACCTCCCTGAGTACCGGCCCCTGGCTGCCTGCCCCGGTGGCACGTTCTGGGGACGGCTCGGGGCCTGTAATGGCCTCCAGAAAAAATAGAAAAGGCTATTCTTGCCTTCAGGCATTTGTGATTTACTGGGTAAGAAGCTTCAAAGATAATAATGGGTATGGCCAGAAGAAAGCACCAGAAGCAGGTCTGAGGATATCCCCCAGGAATATTACTTACCTTCTGACCTCAAATTAACACTGGCAAATTAGTATGTTTACAGGGTAAGCTCTGAGATCCTAGTACCACAAGGATAATTCCTGCAGGTTGTCAAAAGTTATTAAAAAACAAAACAAAACCAATGAGGTTTGCCCCTTGGGCTGCCTTGTATGATCTCCTCGGAACGGAATACAGTGAAAGAAAACACGATGAATCAACTTTACCTCCTTAACTACAAAGCCTCTCTCAAATAGTGAAGTCCAAAAGGGAAAAGAACACTGTACTATGTACTAATAGCACTGTAGTAGACCTGTGGGGACCCCAAACAGGACACCATCCCCACCAGCCTAACCTGCTACCCCGGGAGCCTGCCACGGGGAGGGGTCTCAGCAGGAGGAGGGGCAGCTGAGAACATTCGTCGTGGGTTGTCAGAAACAGGACAGATGACAGGAGCTGACGGGGGAGAACGGGAGGCAAGCTGGTGTCCCCCCAGCCAGAGAGGAAGCAGCACTCCCCCATCAGACAGGTTTTCCAGGTCCCACTACCATCGGATTTCAATTCCTGTGAATCCAATAACCTCCCTGCAGCCCCCAAACACGAGCCTGCCGGGACAGTCTGGATGTGTGTCCCCCCAGGCCCCAGTAAGAGAGAAGGGAGGGGCTGGGTTTGGCTGCCTCAGCTCAGCCTGTGGTGCCAGACGCCGGGGGACGGCCTCGGGAACACCTCACTTAGACGGCAACAAGGCAGGAGTCACTCACCAGCCTGTCCCGCTTGGTGGCCCACTCCAGGGACAGCAGCGGCGACTTGGAAATGGAGGACGCTTTGGTCTGCATGATGGGGTTGAAGGACCACACTTTGATGACCCCATCTACGTCTAAGCTGGCGACCCTCCTCCCCGAGCAGTCCACTCTAAGATGGAAGAGAAGGAGGCCGTTATCATCCTCGCCCGAGCCCACCATCCTCTTCGGCTAGCACCCAGAGCATTGCTTTGCTGACTTCTCAACTGTTTCCCAAACTGCCTACACTCCAAGGATGGGCGTGGGCTATTTCTAGAAGTATTCATTCAGTCACCTGCCCAAAAACTATGAACGCAGGACCTGCTCTGTGCTGAGCCCTGTGGGAAAGAGTGGGGACAGAGCAGTGGGGTGGTGCACGCGGCGCCTCCTGCGGCGGGGCTCCAGAGCCACCGGGGCCACGGCAGGGAGCCCCCCACTCTCCGCAAACCACACTCTGTGAGGCCTTCTCAGAGATGTCATGCTTTTACCACGCATGACTAAAAACTTGTACATGGTGAAGGTGTACTGAAAAGTAAAGCAACATAAAGCAAATGAAAATTAAGTCTCAGGGAGTTCAAATAAAAGGTAACTTGTTCCTAAAACTCAGAGTCCCACAGTGAGAAAGGACAGAGGCTACCCCCACCAAGAGCAGCTGTCCAGCCCTCCTCGGACTCTGGAGGGATGACTATGGTCCATCAGGGACCATCCCCCGGGTGGACCTCCTGCCTGCCACACCTTCACACGCACAGTCTGACAAGCCAGGCTTCCCAGGGAGCCAGCCCCTCCAGCCCAGTCAGCACTTTCCCTGCCAGGGGCCTCCCCTTGACCCCCAGACCCCAGCCCACCTGCAGTGCATGATGGAGGAGTGGTGCTCCCCGTACTCCTCCTGCCCCAGCACAATGAACGGCTGCTCGGGGCGGGCCCCTCCGCCCTCGGCACCGGCTGCAGAAGCCCGCGTCAGCGTCTCCAGCGCCTCCACACGGAGCTCTGGGCAGGGCTCGGCCTCTGGGCCACTAACCTCGGCCTTCTTCTCTGTGCTCTGGGACAAGCAAAGTGGCAACAAGTGAGCTGTGAGTGGTCCGCACATCTGGGGACCTGCTGCAGGACAGCTAGGCTGCCAGGCCACAGCATGCTGGGGGAGGTTCTCCGTGGGCACAGGCTCTAGGAGGAGCAGCTCTGGATGCCGAGAGCAGCACCCAGCTTGTCCCAGGAGAGGCAGGCTCCTGCTGTGCCAATGGCGCCTCTCTAGAGACCTTCCCCCTCTCATAGGCCCTGCTGAGTGAGTAGTGGGCCAGGGGCACCCTCGCCCTGTCACAGCTGACACGACGCAGGACAGACCGACAATAAAAATTAGTGAGCACTTAGTAAGTGCCAGGCACTGTGTGACTACATTTGATTCGCTCATTTAATCCTGCCCCAAACCATCTGAGATCCTATTATTAACCCCATTTGATGACTGTGGAAACTAAGACTGAAAGCAGAAAGTTAAGTAACTTGCCCAAGGTCAAGAGCCGGCAAGGGGCAGAACTGGATGTGAAGCCAGGTCAGTCAGAGGTAGGTCTCGCCCCTCACCAGCATCCCACCACGCCAGTGCCAAGAGACCGGGGTGAATGGCCAGACATAAAGAAGGAGACCCGAGGACAGCCGCAGAGCCAGAACAAGGCTGGGCCCCAGAGGGCACGCCGCACACCCTGCCGCCCGGCAGGTCTGCAGCTGCCCTGGTCTCTGCCTCGCTGGTGCGCTGTTGGCCACCATGACTACGACTATTCTCCCAGACATACCCCGGGCCAGGGGGCATCCGCCAGGGCAAACCCCGCCACCCCCCACGGCTCCTGAGACTCTTTGGAGTGCTCCTCGGCATCTCAGAAAGCACAGTTCCACAGCAAAAACCTAACAGCAGGAGACAGACCTCCAAGCTCAGACAGGCGCCTTTGGGGGGCGGCTAAGCTCAGGTGCGTCTCTAATCCAACAGTGTCGGAACGGGACACTCTGAGGTCTGAGCCGTGGGGGGTCTACGCCATCAGACTGCCGCCGGTGGAGGGCTGGGAAGGAGCACGAGCACCTCTGAAATTGGCAAGCAGCCCCAAAGAGAGGATAAGTAGTCAACAAGGTGACTTAGCCAACAAATCCCTTGGGCGTTTCCCTTCAATCCAGAGTATGTGAGAGAAAGAAGGAGCTTTCCTGCCAGGAAGAGGAGACCCCGACCCATTTTTAGGAGAGAGGGGAGTCCCAGGGCTCAGCGCGGCAAGGGCCCAGGCCACAGCACAACACGGCACGACAGGGCAGCGTCTCCAGCAGGGGATGCGGGAGGAAGGGACCCTGTGACGGAGCAAGGCTGGGGGATTATGGGTTAAAGCAAGGGAAGCAGGTCTCTCCGGCCAAGCTTCAGAGAACCTGTGACCCCCGAACAGTATTACGCAGAAATCAGGAGAGGTAAGCGCACGCTCTGCACTACCCCATCTCTAGCCACAGCCCCCAAGAGTAGCCACACGATGTCCCCACAGGCACTCATCCGCTGCCAAGACCAAGCCATACCTGCAAAGTCATAGAGAAGAGCTCCTTCCTCTCTTTGCCGTGGTCCTGCAGGCGCCGCTGTCGGTGCTGCGACCAGCTGGACTCCCCAGACGCCAGCCCGCTCAAGAGGCTCTTCCCGTCTCGGGGCCCGCACGCATTGTCCTTTCCCTTAGCGGCCTAGAGGGCGAGACACCGGGCGGTGAAGTGTCGCTTCCTGCCTGAGCCCAGGCCATGACCCCTCAGCCAGGGAGGGAAGCAGAAGCCAGGGGGCAGCTTCGCTACCCCACAGCTCCTGGGTTAAGGTTCCTCCAGGGCGATGCTGAGAGGTAGCTAGAATGTTACCATCTCAGCCTAGGGGTGAGTCAAGAGTGGAACACGAGCAGTCTGGACCCCCTCCTTTCGGTTCTCCACTCCCCTGTTATAAGAGGTAGGTCACCAACTCCTCAGCCTGCCATACCCTTCACCTGCAGACAGACAGACACATACAACTCCCTCATCTAACCAGAACAATTAACTCTAGCTAGGAGGCAGAAGACCTGTGCTTACTAAGCGATGACTATGAGAGGGGTCAGGCCCTATGCTAGGTGTCAGAAACTTCTGCAAGCAACTCTATGTTTGGGCAATACAAAAAAAAAAAAAAAATATGCAACATACAATCACCTCTCTGGAGGCAAAAAGGAACACAACACCCTCTCTTGTTTGGGGCCAAGTGTATGACTAAGCCAGCTCATGTTAACAAATACTGAGGTATTTGGAAATGATTACTAGGCAATCAGAAATTCTTAACAGAAATTGTTGAAAACTCAAGGACCTTTGAGCAAGATACACTGGACAGGAAAGAAACTGGCATCTTCTGGCCCCTTTTCATGGCAGGAGTGATAAAGTCAACCACGGTTACAGCAAATGAATTCAATAATCCCCACCCACTTTCATGGGGAGAAGATTCTTCATCTAGAGCCTTTTTCTTTTTTTAAAAGATGTATTTATGAGAGTGAGCGAGCATGGGGGGGAGGGAGGAGGGAGAGAAAGAATGCCAAGCAGACTCCCTGCTGAGCACAGTGGCGGACTTGGGGCTCAATCCCATGACCCTGAGATCATGACCTGAGCTGAAACCGAGAGTTGGACGCTCAAGCAACTGAGTCACCCAGGCGCCCCGAGAGCCTTTTTAAAAGGAGATGTCACCTCATCCTTTCCAGATTATTTGGCTGGGCTGTTTCCAACCTTATTCCCACAAATTGTGATGGTCAAAACTGCTCCCCTCCCTCTGCCTTACATTACACTCCAAGCAAAGGGATCTGGATGCAAACAGCCACTCGGGTTTGAGACCAACCTCTTGGCAAGTCATCTGCACACAAGACGTAAGTGTAGAGAACGAACTCAACCAAAGTCTGCTTGTTGCTTTCTACTTCTTCTACTTCCTGGTTTTCAAGTTACTACTAAACAACTTAAAACAACAGAGATTCCTTGGGACCCCGGAGCCATGGGAAGAGTTAAAAAGGAAATTTTAAAGGACTATGAGTTCACATGGAGCCTAACTATAGCCGACCTTCACAGTATTGGTTATTTCTGTTTTTCTGCCTGAGGTGATCTCAAGGGTATCCACTTATGCTCGTAACAGAGGTTTCTTCTAGGGAAAGTATTTGATTCTCTACATTCTGGCTTATTTTAGGAGAAGTAGGGTTCTTAGTCAAGATAAAAGAGATAAACTTAAAAAGAAAACCCACGACAACAATAATAGCATCAAAATAGATTACTCATTGAATGCTGACCATATAGAAGGCACCGTGCTAAGAACTTTACAAATGTTCCCTTAAAATAAAGATGAGGACATTATTTTAACAGGAGAGAGTGAGGCTTAGGTTAAGTTACTGCTCCCACAGGGAGAAGTAGACAGAGGCGGAATTCCCACCCAAATCTGACAGCAAACCCCACGCTCTGAGAAACCCGATGAAAGCAATAGCATGAAAAGAGCACAGAGAAGAAAGTGACAGTGAATAGAAATAAAAAAAGAGAAAGAAAGAAAAGAAAAGAAGAAATGTCATGTTCCCAGAGCTAAATAACATAACAAAGACAAGGCCCTTCTCACAGTACTTCTGGCCATTTTTGAGAAGTAACTCATGGTTCGTGGAACCCTGAAGAGGCTCCAGTTTTAGAAAGTGCAATTAGACTTCTCTTACCTACGGAGAAGCGGTGGTTGAGATATACGAGAAGGTCTTGAAACTATGGCGTACCTCACATGGCCCCCAGGCGGGCTGTGCTCACTCCCTGGGAGGTGATCCAAGGGTGCCGGTCCTCATTATACGAATCCACTGATTCCTCCCCATATCTCTAATCAAGAGGGCAAATCAGACTGAAGACTTCCACAAGGGTAGCTATACTTGTATCAGACAAAATAGACTTTAAGCCAAAGACTATGATAAGAAACAAAGAAGGTCATTATGTAATGATGAAGGGGTTCATCCAGTAAGAGGACATGACGCTTGTAAGTATTTATACACGTGACACAGGACCACTTAAATATATACAGCAAATACCAAGGAGAAATAGGCAGCACCTTCAACAGTGGAAAGACCATCCAGACAGAAAATCAATAAGGAAACACTGCACTTGAACTACATTTTAGAGGGACCTTTAGATGGACCTAAAAGACAGATACAAAACATCCCATCCAAAAGCAGAATATACACCCTTCTCAAGCACATGAAACATTTCCAGGATAGATCACGTTAGGCCACAAAACAAGGCTTAATAAATTTGAGAAGACTGAAATCATATCAGGCATCACAATCATATCAAACTACAAGTCAATCATAAGAAAATCTAAAAATTCACAAGTATGTGGAGATTAAACAACACGTTCCTGAACAGCCAATGGATCAAAGCAGCAATCAGAAAGAGAAACTAAAAAATATCTTGAGAGAAAATGGAAACATGGCACACCAAAACTTAAAAGATGCAGGAGGCGCAGTTCGAAGAGGGAAATTCATAGCAATAAATGCCTGCATCAGGAAACAAGAAAGATCTCAAATGAACAACTTCCTCAAGGAACTAGAAAAACAAATGAAGCCCAAAGTTAGAAAAAAAGGAAATAATAAAAATTAATGAAATAGAGACTAAAAGGACAACATAAATGATCAACAATATAGCCAGTTTTTTAAAAGATAAACAAAATAGACAAACCTCTACCAAGAGAAAAAGAGGACTCAAAAATAAAGAATTCCAAAACATGTCTCTAAAAGAAAGCTCTCACATTCTAACAGAAAAGACAAAAAAACCGACAGTAGAGGCCATGTTTTCTGGTTAAACATGGTTATGGCAACTCCACAGTCAGCTATGTATACCGCAGGGAAGAGAAGGAAGATCACTTTCCTGGGTTGACAGCTATTTTCCAAAATAATGGGATCCAGGCAAGTGAGGAAGTCTCAAAAAGCCTGGACCAACTATTATGCAGTTGTGACAGATTTATCAGCCTGACCAAGAGATATTTACACTGGACATTAGAGAAGAAAAGGATCCATACAATATTGCATTCATGCCCTGCAAGTACATGGACCACAAGGGATCCAGCCTGGGGCCCAAGGGTGGGGAATGCCACAGAGGGCAGACAGGTACTCCGTGGCCACTCTCTTCCTCCCCTGCTCACCCGCTACACCTGAGAAATCGTGCCTCTTCTCTTTTCAGTGCTTTTTTTTTTTTTTTTAAGATTTAATTAATTTATTTATTTGGCAGAGAGAGACACAGAGAGAGAGGGAACACAAGCAGGGGAGTGGGAGAGGGAAAAGCAGGCTTCCCGCTGAGCAGGGAGCCCAATGCAGGGCTCGATCCCAGGACCCTGGGATCATGACCTGAGCCGAAGGCAGACTTAACCAACTGAGCCACCCAGGCGCCCCTCAGTGTTAAGTCTTAAGAGCATTCAATGAGCCCATACTGATGGAAGAGAGAGGCTTGAAATGGACTTCAAATTCCTCTAGCTGATACAAAAGTCACTTGTAGCACTTCCCCAGCCCAGACAGGACATACAACATGAAGAACAAAGGCAGGGCTTCCCTCCAAGTCAGGATGGCAAGGAAGTTTCCGGTACGTCCTCAGGTAAGGGCTGGGCCATCCTCCAAAATGGAAATTCAAACAGGTGTCAACAAAAGGCACCACAATGAACTGAAAAACTGCTTTTATAATGAGAGTAGTTTATGCCAAGGGAGCCATGGACCTACACGTGACCTATGAGATCTGGCTCAGAGTGTCTCCTTCAGCTGCATCTCATTATTTGCTCAAGAAGGGTGAACAACAAAAAACGATAATGTACTAAAAGCTGATGAATGCAGCTCTCCATGGAACACTTTAATAAGTAGGTTAAGGTAAACTTGTGTCTAACTACAACTGTACCTAACTTAAACAAATGTTTACTCTGATGAAACTGGTAATTCAGTTTGGTTTTTTTTTTTTTTTAAAGATTTTATTTATTTATTTTACAGGGAGAGACACAGCAAGAGAGGGAACACAAGCAGGGGAGTGGGAGAGGGAGAAGCAGGCTCCCCACCGAGCAGGGAGCCCAATGTGGGGCTCGATCCCAGGACCCTGGGACCATGACCTGAGCCGAAGGCAGACGCTTAACGACTGAGCCACGCAGGCGCCCCTGGTAATTCACAGTTTTGAAAGCAAACCTCATAAAAGTCTTAACTACCAGATTCACATAACATTCCAAATGGTCCAAATTATATTGTCATATTCCATCACAATCTGTCTTCTGCACTTCAGAACAAATATTTTAACCTGTGTTTTATCACTTCACCTTTGCATTTCTCTCTGGAGAGAGAGAGAAATTAATTTTCTGTGGCCTGAGCAGAGTTTACCAGGCAGTCACCCAGATGGGGCAGGAAACAGGTTCCAGTAATCTGGTCTCGCCTGAAGTAAAACAAAGCTACCCAGAAGACAGGACCTCATCACACATAAAATTATAGAACAAAAGTCGTGGGAGAGGGCTCCCTTTTCCTCCATCCCATTAAAATCCATGGAAACAGCCCCAAGGGCAACTGTTCTTACCGCTGATGTCTCAGTAGCTATGAAGTAATTTGACGCTATTAAGAGTTACAAATGCAGAAGTCTGCTTTCTTTACATTGCAGCCAATTAAAGGTTATCTCTATAATAACCGGCAGTCCATCGCTTCCTGAGTGGGAGTGGAAGGAGTGGCATCAGAAGGCTGGAGGGGAGGATGGAGTGCAAGTGCAAGCTGGGTGAGCCAGCAGGGCAGGTGCCCTCAGGCACTATGGTAACAGAGATCCCAGAGGAGCTTGAGAGCTGTGGTTTTTGAGTTACTTCCATTTGTTTCTTAAATTTTGCCTCCAGAGTCCTATAAAGCCCAGAGTGCATCACCATATGTTGTGCCATGTATAATGCCATGAACATTTCAGGAGTAATGACCAACAGTTACAACGACCCATCACAAGTGGGCAAAATGCTGACGTGATTGAAATGTACAATGTTATATATAAATAATTATTTAAAACAGGAAAGCCGGATTATTTTATTTACTGCTAATGTAATAACACAGCTTCTGTTTTTCTTTTGCTTCTTAATAATAAAGGGAGAAAGAGTCCTGCTGTGTCAGAAGTGAAAAAAAGACTCCGTGCTTCATAGGCGCTACCAAAGCAACGTGGCTCATTAAAAAGCCAATGTCATTTTCTGTAAGTTAAAAGCAATGTATCATTAAAATCACAGGAAGCAATCATGCAACTAACTGCATTTGGTACTGGTAAGAGAGCATCTCGAATTGTACACTCAAATTTGGCGTATTAATTGTAACAGAAGAATTAAAACATTAGAATGTGCCCCAGAGGAGGAGCAGGATGGTGAGGGGTGTAGAAATCATGTCACATGGGAAAACAGTGGAAGGGAGATAGAAGAATGAACAGAGAGTGCTCAGCATGGAAAGATAGGACGTGTCCTAACAAAAAGCCTTATTCTATGTGGCTCAAAGGGCAAAGGTAAGATCAGCAAATAAAAATTATAGAGGTTTCTACAAACAGCTAACAGGCACACAACCGGTTCCACATCAACAAGTAGTGAGCTCCACATCACAGGAGGCAATCAATCAGAGGATGTGCTCCTCTACAAAACAGAAGGGGGTGCCAAATGATCGTTAAGCTTCCTCCAACTCTAGACTTCTGATTTTCTTGAACCTCAAATACACTAGTTATTTTCAGAATTGAAACATCAATGCAGAGTCTAATTAACAAATTAAGAAAACCACAAGTGACCCACCACTGGATTTTTCAGATGGTAGACATCTATCGCCCCCATTCATGGAATGGAAAGAGAGCTACCTTCACTCTGTTAACAGACCACACACACAGTGACCCAACTTCTGTTGGAATATATTTTAGAGGCAAGGACTGCTTGCTGAGAACTGCATTCTCACCCTCAACCCCTGAACATGAACTGTACACACAATTTCCAAACCCATTCCCATCTCACGATGTGACACTTAGTTCCTGAACACATGAAGAACAAAGCCGCAGGCTTAACCCCAAAGAATCCATCCTCGTGTTTTCTTTCATCTTAAGTCAATGAAACTGAATTTCACAAATTCATGTTTTTAAGAGACCTACTGCCCCATCCATCATCTATTACACTTAGAAAATATTGAACTGTGACAGAGATTGGCAGAGCAAACGGTAAAACTTACTCAGCCACATTCCACAGAACTGGAATTCACAAAAACAGCCGTAGGTATCACCAGGATGGCTCTGTGCTGGCCGCAGGCCTCCTGAATGCCAGGTAGGAGTCATTTTGCATGGCTGGCGCCTTGGGTCTCAGAGCTGAGTCGGGAACCCAGGTAGGCCAGGGCCTTCTCTAATATGACCAGCACTGATACAATGTCCTGGGGGTGCCCAAGTGCAATGAATTCTCCCCCTAGGCAGGACATGTATTCGTGGCACCCCAAGCAAATCGGGGTCACTTTAAGCCATCTGAGCAAAGACGCTCAACAAGGAGCCGGGGCTGAAAGCACATCTCCTGACTCCAAAGCCTGCACTCTTTCCTCTCCAGTGTCCTGCTCAAGCGGCTGCACTTCCACAGCGAAACAGCCCCGCCAGCCCTGGAGCAGACCGGTTCCAGACCCCGCTTCCCGGCCGCAGGGGGCAGCCCCGAACTGTTGCATCACTCGCAACCGTTCTGGAGCCAAGGGTGGTAGGAGAGGAAGCCAGCGATTATGACGACTGACTTTATCTGTAACGAATAAAAATACATTAAAGGAGAAAGGATCCCTGTCCAGGCAATGAAGCGTGACAGTGGGTCTGTTAAACTTTCACTCCAGAAGGCACTGCTGCTGAAAGCAATGAATTCTGACCATCTCTGCCAGGAAAACTCCTCAGTGGGACCTACGGCTGTTTTGGACACAAACTGGTGTAAAAGAAATTCTCTTGCGAGCTTCTATAAAAGTGAAAAATAGCCAAAGGCCTTTGCGGAATCAGTAAATCCCAACTTGTAAAAGCAATGCACTAATTCAGAAGTAACTCTAATTTACTCCTTCTCTACACACTGCTTTAGATCATCAAAAATTCAAAATTCCAGAATTGCTTGAATTCACCCTCGAGCCACCACATCACAGTCACAAGCTCTCATGAGTTCAGAGCAATTTATGAGGAAAAGGGAAGAGATTCAAAGTGCCCTTCTCACTGTCAGGCAGCCGCTCCCCAGGCTGTCACAGGCTTTCAGGCTCAGCACAGGAGTGCAGGCGGTGTAGAGGGCAGGGGGCTGGGGGAGAGGTCCCTCCAGGGCAGACGAGGGTCTGAGACCTTGCTCACGGCACCCGCCCCCCTCCCGCCTCACTGCGCCCCTCCCCAGACGGAAGAGGGGAAGGGGGCGGGCGGAGGCTGTGCGAGGTAGATTTCCTCCTCACTGCCTCAGTGCCTCCTCTACACTCTTCTCTACACCCTCACCCTGCAGCACCGACACGTAACTGTGAGGGGAAGGCAGGGAGGAAGGAAGAAAGAGAGCGTGATGTGAAGTCAGGATCTCACCAGCATACCAGAGAAATCAGTCCTAAGGAGAGAACAAACAAGGTCGGAAAGTGCAGTCAGCGGTCAGGGGCCTCTTGGCAGGAGTTAGAAAGGCAGGCCTTGTGCTCACCTGGCCGCCGAATGGCTCCTTCTTGGTCGAGCTCTGAGCCTGAGAGGGACCCTGGGCAGGCAACAACCTTGAGGGGCTCTTCTTACTCTGAGGCAGCAGAGAGGACAGGAAACCCACTCGAGGCGATTGGGACAGGGAAGTGTTCCTTTGGCTGCACACCATGGCTCTGGACAAGCAGACACATAAGGTCACAGGGCTGAAGGGGGACCCGAGGGAAC
Organism: Zalophus californianus; assembly: GCF_009762305.2. Taxonomy (NCBI): domain Eukaryota; kingdom Metazoa; phylum Chordata; class Mammalia; order Carnivora; family Otariidae; genus Zalophus; species Zalophus californianus. The sequence continues at coordinate 88,413,504 of NC_045606.1, forward strand.
CCAAAGCACAGGCCTCCTGGGCTCTGGATGGCACCAGGTTCATGGCCCGGCGTTCAGGCAGCATTATCCTTGGGACGGTTTCCTGTACCCAAGGGAGCCGGCAACCTCTCTGGCACAACGGTGAGGCCCGCAGTGCTCTGAGGGCCCAGCAGGGTTCAGAGCTGTGCTGTCCACTAGCCCCCGGCTACACGGGCCACTGAGGCCCTGAAATACGGTCAGTCCCAAGTGTGATGTGCTGGAGAGCAGCACACACACTGGAATTCAAGCCTTAGCATGAAAATGGTGCAAAATATCTCCCGAATTCTTTGTTTCTATTCATCCCACGCTGAAATGATATTGTGGACATATCAGGCTAAATAAAATATGTCATAAAATTAACTGCACCTATCTGTTTTTACTTAGTTGAAGTACAAATTTTTTTTTTAAGATTTCATTTATTCATTTGAGACACAGAAATACAGACAGAAAGAGCATGAGCAGGGGGAGAGGCAGAGGGAGAAGCAGGCTTCCCACCAAGCCAGGAGCCCGATGTGGGGCTCGATCCCAGGACCCTGGGATCATGACCTGAGCTGAAGGCAGATGCTTAACCATCTGAGCCACCCAGGCACCCGAAGTACAAATTTTTAAGCGATGTTTCTGGCTTGCCCTTGATTTCCACCCGACCGGGCTAGCTGAGATACTAGGGCACTTTCACCCAGTATAGCACTTGGCCACGTGTAGGTTTGGAATCTGCCTGCCTGGCTTTGCATCCTGACTCACCAGCTGTGTGACCACTCTGTGCCTCGGGTTCTTCAACTGCTACATTATTCTCATCACCTGGGGCCTCTACTTTAACTGGCTATATTTTAAGGTTGCCTCTCTTCCCCTCTGCCTATCTCTTCAAACCCTCGGACGGGAGCGAGCTTCCACCACAGATTGCATCCAACCTGTTGGGTGCCAACCTTTTCATCTTCGAGGCACTCCTTTCCACACACACACACACACACACACACTTCCAGAGGCTTTACAACAGCATCTGTGTTTATTTATCCAGATGTGCATCTGGATGTGCGGGCCCCCTCCCTCGGGGCAGGTTCAGAGGCTAGAAGGCCTTAAAAGCCAGGGGACTTGACTCAGAAAGCTCAGGTGGGAACAGTGAGAGCCAAGGAGGCACTCTGGCAATTCCGTGTCACCAGAAATAGGGGGGTCAGGGTGAGGTGACAGGGGACAGATGAGAGGAGGGGACCCCCCTGCCCCCAGGCAGGCACACACTCACAGTTCCGAGTCCCCCAGGCGGTCCATGTTGGAGACATAAGGAGGCAATCTATGCTGGACCAAGGCCTCCCCCTCCTCAGGCTGCAGCTCCTCTTTCTTCAGGCGGTGGATTTCAGCTTGCAAGGCGAAAAGCTACGTAGCGATAGAGTGAGTTAGATGGTGCTCTCACCTCATCTTCCCTCCACTAAGGAGCAGGGGGCACATCACGTCCAACACCCAACCTCACCGGCTCCAGAGGCCCCTGGGCCTAGCCTCGGGGTGCCGGCCTCACCCTCTGCTCACTGCCAAGCGGGAAAACGGGCCACTGCTAGCTGTCCCTTCACTGCACTGAGGTGAGAAGCCAACAACTGTCAGACACACAAATCCTACTTTCTTTCTTTTCATCAACTGACTTGCTTCTCCCTGAATTCATAATATATACATTTCCTCCTGAATTATATATATACATATATATACAAGCACCCAAAATGCAAACAGCTTATAGTCTTCCTTTTTCTGGAAATATGGCCTACAGTTACCTTAATTTCAACAACAGAGAAGTGCTCCTCAGACAAAATGTAAAGGCAAATGTGGGTCCCCTGGCTCCATCGTTTTACCCAACTAGAGGCTCACGGAGCTGAGCAGAACAATGAAATTATACGTGGGTTGTTTACAACACAGATGTGGATATACAGGACCGGGGGTATGAAAGAGACATAGGAAAAGCACATAGTCTTCCTCCTCTCAAAGTTCATTACCACTGCTATGTTGTTCTTGCTACACACGGGACTTAAAATATGAACCTGACTGGGGCGCCTGGGTGGCTCAGTCGTTAGGCGTCTGCCTTCGGCTGAGGTCACGATCTCAGGGTCCTGAAATCGAGCCCCACGTCGGGCTCCCTGCTCCGAGGGGAGCCTGCTTCTCCCTCTGCCACTCCCCCTGCTTGTGCTCCCTCTCTCGCTGTCTCTGTCAAATAAATAAAATCTTTAAAAAAAAAAAAATATGAACCTGACCTCTGGTTTCCAGAGACTATTACAGCCCCCAAATCTCCATACTGACTCTCTGGTGACTCACTTGCATCTGAGATTAGTGCTTTCCTATTTTTAATCAGCCCTCCACCACCACTACCTAATTTCACACACGAAAAGCAGAAGTTCTTCCCAAGAAGCGTGTTCAGAACAAACCTTCTGGCGAAGAACTTCATTTTCTTCTTGAACCTGGTTGGTCCTCTGGCATTCCGCATCGAAGTTCAGGATCACGGGAACTGGTGCACAAAGTTAAAGAAAAAGCCTGCCTGCGCAATGCTTAAAAGCCCTTCCCAAACTCTTGACACAGCAGCAAAACCCTTAAACATGAGTCACAGGGAGCAGAGGACAGACTTGGTTCTGCAGCCTCTCCACAGCTGTATGGAGTCTCTCCCTAGAGCTGGGTCTGGCCTTCCTCCAGACACTCGCACCAATTTAGCTGGTCAGCGCACAGAGAGGACGTGAATCTAAACCTGAGCGTTTTCTCCCAAACACCGGCAGTAAGGAGCTCACATTCACTGGGCTTTGCAGCCAGTGCAAGCCGGAGCAAGGTCAGTGCAGCCACTGAGAAGGAATCCCAGGGGCCGGCTGGTCTACCATCTGGGCAGAAGGCTCAGCCACTTGGCTTGCCCCTCCCCAGACCGAGCCTCTTCCTAGCAAAGGTGTAGACTGAGGAGAGAGCTTTCTGCAGACTGGACAGTCCCATGTCATGCTATGAATATCCACGTTCTAGGTCAGGGTGTCAGCCTTTCCCACCACCTTAAACAGCTTCAGTCAAGAGGAGTACAAAGGGCCTCAGTCCTGGGGAAGTGAACTGTGGCTCAAATGTGTGACCTAGTTTGCAGGGCACTGTCATGCAATGAAAAGACCTTCAGTGACATTTCCAATTTCCCTAGAGGGCCCATATGGTCATGTCATAACCAATGGCCTAAGCCCCCTGCTAGTTTAGCCTGAAAGCCCTCAGGATAAAAAGCAGTAGGGGATTTTATACCTGGCAAGGGTGGAATTCGCACTCAGACCCACAGCACAAATGGGGCACCCTTCCTACCCCCACCAGCTGTCCCTCCCAGAGGCCAAAATGGCCACCTGTGGGTAGGCCTCTACAACACCCCATTTATCAGTGACTCACCAGGCAGCTCCCTTCAAACCAGGTTCTTCTCCTCCTCCTCCAGAATTCCAGCCTAAAGAGCATGAGCATTAGGGGATGTCCTGCGCCTCAAGAAGGCAGGCTTTCTAAGATAAAATGGTAAACATGGTAGACTACAAATTATTTACATTCTCCCTCTCTTAAATATCCATACACTTTTTCTTAAAGGTGCTCTGTTTTCTAGCAAGTTGAGGAACACTGAGGTCACTGCCAGGGAGTGACCCAAACGGGAACACAGGAAGGAAGTTCTAGCCCAAGAAGTATTCTGACCTGCTACCTGATCTCAACAAAGGCAAGTAATACCCTCAGGGGCACAGGGCTTGCACAGACAGGGTATTCTCAAGGCTGGTCAGTGGTACTGAGCAGCAGCTGCCTACCAACCCCTGCACCTACTCAGCCGTATCTGAGGGCTCCTGGCAGAGCCAGGCATCGTACCCCCCCTGCTATGACTGTCCCTGCTCATGCATGTCAGCTCTTACTTCAGCAGTGGCACAACGAAGACTTATGATTTCCTGGCCTGCTGACAAAAATAACCACACTCTGTCCAGCCCCCTCACGTAACACATGACAACGATGCTTGGGCATTTTGTAGAACAAACAAATGCATCAAGAGCAGCGGCCACTGATCATGTTGTCTGGAAGCCCCAGACCAGGCCCACAGCCCTAGGCGGCTGAGAGGATATGCATGCACTGAAACAGGACGCTCAGGAAGTTGTGCAGGGACACAATGAAGGTATCGGCCCACTGTCGAGAGAAGTAGGTAGCAAAGGTGGGGTTGGTGTCTGGGGATGGCAGGAAGGGCAGGACAAACCAATCCTTCCACTCAGCCTGGTTCTGGAGCTCTGTGGCCTGCTTTGCAAAGAACTCTTGAGCTTTGTCATTTCTGTTTGTCTGCCAAGACAAAGAGGACATAGCAAGAAGGGGTAAGAGACAGAAGTCCAGAATTAAGATTTGTCATTACTGCACAAAAGAGAGCCTCTGGATATCAGCCTGCCAGGTAAGTAGCCAAATATAATCTACAAACGCCACAAAGGACATCACTTTTCTCAAGTTCCTTGTAATTTCCAAGAAGTTGGTTTAAACTGAAGCCCTGAAGATAAATGCCATCCTAAAAATTAATTCCTAGTTGATTTTCAAATAATCTAAGTGACTTATTCCCCCAGGTGAGCTATAATCTATTACTCAAACTTTCGCCCAGCTACTTATATCCTTTGAAACACCACCCAGGCTTATGTGCTTAAAACAAGAGAGGAAACAGGAATGAGGAAGACAAGTCAGCTGATCTACAGATGAGAAGGGGGAAAAAAAGTAGGAAAACAGTCAAAAATAATTTGCACTGTGACTGTTCCACCCTTTCCCAAAGGAACACAGAGAGTTCTCCCTAGAAATTAAAAGAAAATCTATTTCGGGGTCAAAGAACTCTCTCCAAGGAATCCCTGAAGGAACAAGCACCTGGATGGTGTAGACGAGATAAAAGCGGAACAGGCTGGTTTTCAGCTTGTTGATGGTGGGTCTATATATATCTTCCAAGCGGCTGAAGAGCCGCCGTTCCAGGTAGCTCCAATAATCCCGAAGGGCAGCCAAGTCATACACCTGCATTAACTGCTGCAGCTGGTCCACAATCTTGTCCACCTGGTGGAGAATGATGGGATGGAGAAGGTGGTGAAGGACAAGAGGGAATTTTCCCATCACTTCACAGAGCTAATACAGTTTTTTCCTCTTGCTGTGGCTTCTGAATGTTAGAGGTGGTTGTTTTTTTTTTTTAATTAGCAATCTATAAAACATTCAAAACATAGTAATGTAATAGCTTTTGAGTTATTTTCTGATGTTAGATATGTGGTTTGACCCCCTAGCAAGCATGGAAATTTCAAGCGTAAAAGCACAGAGCAGGAGACCTGAGTCTAGGTCTTGAATCAGTGTCTGGCTTACTCAAGCAACTTGACAATGTTACTTTGACTCTTTGGTCTCCGATGCCTAAGATTTTAGAAAACAAAACAGAGAGACAACCTCCATCATCCTCCTCCCAGCTCCACCATTCCAGGAGTTCTAGACTCACGGAGATACACGGACTGACTCCTTCAAGTCAGGGAAGCTCCACCAAAGCCCTGGCAGCTGCTCAGACTGTCAGCCAAAGAAGACACCTCTGTGTGAGAAATCACACCGGAGGACACAGTCTGGAAAAGGTTTTAGATGCCAACCCAACACCCCCATCTTACAGAGCACGACACTGCGGCTTGGACAGCTGGAATCATTTGCTTTTGCCACTGAGTACCGCTAACTTTGGCAAGACAAGAACCCAGGTCTCCTAACTTCCCCAGGGTTCTTGCTAGCTCACTGCCTCTCTCAGTTCACCTGTCAACACCAATTAGGACTCAGCAAACAAACAAATCACACACATATACATTCCAAGAACTTCTCAACAGAAAGTCATGTCTGAGCAGGGGAAATATGTTTTAAAATGTACAAGGTCTTCCTCAACTGCGGAGACAAAACTGCCAGTAAGTCACCCACAATGCCATTTTAAACAAACACCAGAAGATACCTGAACTCAGCTAACATTTTGGGCTGCAGATGCCTTTGCTCTCAATGCTAACTTCTGAATATTTCTGTTGCCCAAACTTAACTATCTACCCAACCTTAGCTCCTAAAACCCTTATCTCCATCCTGGCCAGATGACCAGCATCTGCTTGGAGGCTGAAGTGGAGGACAGACACCTGGACCAGGACTCAGGGCACCTGGGCTCCAGCCTCAGCGATGCTCCTGACTCGCTGGGAAACTTCAGGCAAGTCACGTCCCCTCCTGAGGACCTCAGTTCCCTCTGTGTCAAGCGAGGGCCAGACGCGCTGATGTCAACAGTCGCCCCAGGCGCGGTGACAGCGCCGCTCCCGCCTCGGAGGGCATGGTGGGGGGGAGCCCGCTCCGGTCTCCCTCGGGGCCGCCTCTGCCCGCACCGCGCCCGCCGGCCCCTCACCCGGAACCCTTTCTCCTTGTCCGCCTTGATCTCGGCGTCCAGCTGCCGCAGCGTGTGTGTGAAGCCGCGGAAGAGCAGGTACTCCCGGACCAGCTCGTCAGTGCGCTCCACGGCCTCCGCCATCGCTGCGCCAGCGCCGTGAGCGGTCGCGGCACGCGACGGACGGAGGGGCGGGGCCTGGGCCGCGCAGGGCGGGGCCGGGGCGGGGCCGGGAGCCGGCGCCAATCACGTCACGCCGCGGCCCGCCTACCCGCCCGCACGCATCGCGCGCGGCGCGCCTGCGGCCCCGCCTCAAGCCCCGCCCCCAGCCCTGCCTAGCCGCTTCCGTCAGCAGCCTCCGGGAAGAGCGACTGTACCACCCGTTGCTCGCCTGGGTTTGCTGGCGTCCCTGGCGCCGGCTTTGTGATCTGAGTTACTGAAAGTGGCGGCTGCCGTCCAAGTCAAGTAGGGTTGGACCTTGGAGAACATCCCAGATAGTCACGAGGCGGGCAGGGGTGAGGTGCCCTGCTCATTGGCATTCCATAGCGGATTCCTCTGTGCCGTGTCCTCGTTTTACAAATAAGGGAACCGGGAGTCCGAAGGTAAAGTGACTTAAGTGCAGTCACTCAACCAGGTGTGTCAATCAGGGAGTTCTAGAGAAAAGCCTTGCTTTCATTAGTAAGACTAATCAACTACATGGCAAGATAACCAAGATAAAAGGAAAAAGCAAATTTCAGAACAGCCTGTATACTACGGTCCAAGTTTCTTGTTTAAAGAAAAAAAAAAGGTATACGTGTATATGTTTGTGTGTACATTTTAAAACTTAAGGAAGATTATACTCTCACCGCTTGTTTTAAGAGGTGAAACTATGAGGTACTTTCACTTCCTATTTTTTACTTTTGTTTGAAATATTTATAAACTAGTTTTATGTATTTTTTAAGCAGGGAAATAGCCAGTATCTTTGAGCCTTCCCTTTCTCCTCTGTAAAACAGTGACAATGATACCTACCTTAGAGAGTAATGAAAATTTAATAAGATAATGTATCTAAAACACTTAGCATAATGAATAGCCCATCATTAAAATGCAGTAGTCATTCCCTTCTTCTTTCTAATGGTATGGCTTTCTGTTTTTATCAAAGTACAACTCAGAATCATTACTGCAACTTTGTCCAGACCCTCCCACCCAAGTATATGGAAATTTAACTCCAAAGGGGCTCTGATCTGCACCAGAGAGCCCCGAAAAGATAACAGGGAGCAAGCCACAGCAAGACAAGTTTCACCCTCTGCCTGCTTTAGCTGTCTTCACAGGTGTCAGCATCCCCCAGGCAACCAGCCTTGACCCACAGGGCACGGAAGGAAAGTCACCTCTGTGACTGCTGGGAGGACCAGACCAAAGTCCTACTTTGACTAGTATCTCAGATGATCAAAGGAGAGCTTGGGAAATCCCAAAAAGGAGCAACCGCTAAGACCTTGCCAACAGGAATGTTGCTAATTAGATTCTCCTAAGGTACCTGCAGAGCTCAGCCACTGGAGCAACACATGAAGGAGGCTCCACGCGTTTGTGCTAACGTCGCCTCAGAAAGGCTCTCTCCCGCCATTGTGTACAAAAGAGCAGTACTCTCATCTCCAGAATTCTTATCCCCCTTGCCCTGCTGTATCTTTCTCCACAGCACTTCTCACGGTCTGACAAACTAGATATCTTCTTTATTCTCTGTCTCCCCTCTACACTAAAATATAAGCTGCATGAAAGCAGAGATTTTTGTCTGGATTGTTTGCTGCTATATCCTCAGAACCTAGAACAGTGTCTGCCTTATAGGAGATGCCCAATAAGTATTTGTTGAATTGTATGAATGAGGGCAATTTCAGTGAGGGCCCAGGCACCTTCAAGCAGGATCGCCCTGCTAGAGGGAATATAAACTCTTGGATCACTCCCATGTATAGGCTCCATGGGCTTCTGACCAACCGGTTCCCTGTCCAGAGCATTCCTTCTTCCCTTCTTCTCTCCATACCATTTTGCTCACTCTTTAAAGATCTTTGGAGACATTCAGCTGAGTTGTCTTTATGTAACTGGAGAAGGCACTAGATTCTCCAGCTCATTAATTACCTCCAGTTAGTTGATCTGATTACTCTTTTACTGCTTATGGCTGCTATGAAAGTATCCTGGGGTTCCTTCGAGAAGGTGCTGTCAGGGGCCTGCAGCAGTCCCATTATACAAAGAAAATTATGCGGGCACCCACAAGGTGAACCACAAATTATCTTTCCTTCCAATCCAGTCATCTCTCTTTGCCTTTGAGTTGGGAGAGAAGGGAGAACAACAAACATGGTGATGGGGGGGAGGAACAGTAAACATTTAATGAGCACCTACTTGATGCCAGGCAGTGTGCTAGGTGTCAGGGACACGATAATAAGTGAGACCAGGGTCTCTGCCCTCAGAACTAGCAGTGGGGATCAAGAGCTGGGGGAGGAGTTGAGAATTCCCGAAAAGTGCGATCAGCTGGGTTTGGTGACTGACTGGCGAAGGTGAGTAAGGAGCAGGGGTCATCAGTGACTGGCAGGTTCTGGCTTGGGAATCTGGGTGGATGATAGTGCCATTCGTGGGCAGAGAGAACTCAGGAAGAGGAGACTGTGGGACTTCCTGACACACTGGTTTTGGTGGCAGCTAAGAGACCCAGAAACGGGAAATAATACGAGGTCCCAGAGCGTGGCTGTCCCGCCTCCCTCCCCTGGAGGCTTCAGCTATTACGCTCCTCCTCGGGGAGTCAGCCTGAGGGTTCTCTCTCGCCCTCTCCCTCTGCCCTGCCCCCATCTCGCTTGCGCATGCGCTCATGCTCTCTCTGGCTCTCTCAAAATAAATAAATATTTTTTTAAAAGATTTTTTTTCCTTATTTTAGAAATAGAAAACTGAAGTTCAGGAAGACCAAAGAATTTATTCAGTGTCTCAAATTTACGTTTCTGATTCCAAGTCTGCCAGCACTCTGCCAAGAGCTTCACAGCAGCATCATTGAATCAGTCAACTTGTGAGACAGGTCACTTGGGTGAATGACGGTCAATTATCCCTTGTCCCTCCTCCTGAAGAGTTTTAGAACTCAGCCTAACCACACAGGCTCTCTTTGGTAGCTGGAGCATTCTTCCTGGGGCATGGATCAATCCATTTAATCCATTCAACCATGGGTAGTCAAAGATAGCAGGTCAGAGATGCAAGAGGACCTGGAGCTATCCCAAGTTCTGGGGGTACCCTAGGATGTTGCCTTCTGCCCTTCTAATCCTGATGCTCTGGGATGCCCTTTGTGTACCCCACAATTTCTGAGATTCCTTTTCACCCAACCCTTTGCCTGACTCTGCTTGTGGTTGTTCACTTGAACTCCTATTGTCCTTTTAGACTCGGTCTACTTATCCCTGGCCCTTACCCAACCGGTAGCACTGGGTGTTCTCTCTGTTCCCATGGCGTAGCACCCTGTATGTGCTTATTGCATTGCTTTGTAACCATCTGTCTGTCTTCTGTCCTTGGTTATAAACTCCTGAGAACAGACAGTGTGTCTTGCTGAACCTAGTGTCTCCAGTGATTGAGCATGGTCCTTTGAAAGTAGGCGCTCAATAGCTGTTTGTCGAATTAATGAGGAAATAAAATCCATGTGACTGTACCGCTTGAAACTTCAGGTTATATGTGCAATACGGAGCATCCGTTGCCAAGGTCAAGGGCAAAGGAATCTTTTCTACCTGTGGTCAGTGCCATAAAAACTATGAGGGCTTCTGAAAAGTGACCCATGTAGCAATTCACAGGTTCCTTACTGATGCCCCTCAACCTTGCCTTAGAAGGCAGCCTGTTTGCACGTTAGTGTTTAACTCACTGAAAATTCATAACATACATATTAAAATAAATGCCCTCCCCACCTATCAAAATTCCATTTTTAAAAATATATTGTCCACTATTGATAAAAATAAAATGAAAGAGGTATTCTCATGAGCTACTTTTCCAGGAATTAATTTATAAATGACCAAGCCCCCAGAATGTTCTTACTCTTGAACCCAATGATTCTGCTTCTAAAATTCCCCTTAAATAATAAAAAATGACAGGATTCGTGTCCAATAGGGTTGTTTGTAAGAGTAGGAGTTATTTGTAACAACGAACGTTATTTACAGTAATGGAAGTTGTAAGTACTTGGAGCTACAGTGACATAACCCCCAACAACTGAATGAGGAAATTGCATTTCCCACTGAGTGTCAAATAGCAAAACCCACTCAAATGATCGGATGCCAAAGATGCAAAGTCCATGGAAAGAGAGAAAAGCTACTAGGCTCACAGGACTTGATTGAAGGGCATCAACTCACAAAATAAATATGCTGTCAGTCAGAAGAGGTTTTAAACACAGAAATCCAGAGAGGGACCGTGGGCAGAACCCATCGAAGCCCTCATGCCCAGCTCGGCCAGCAGATGATGTCCTGTGGTCTGTCCTCTGTCCTTCTTAAGACAAGAAGGAGGCTGTAGACCACCCCCAACTGGGCCATTAAGGCACCCCACACCCCTTTTCCTGGTTCTAAGTTCGCCAAGGGACCATCTGATGCTCCCGGCACTTGACTACATGAAGATATGTGGCACTGTGCTGTCTTTCTCCTGGCAAACTAAAAGGGAATTTCTGATTCCGATAGCCTTCCAACGGAGATGGAAGGGGATGTCGTTTATGTCAGTGCTCCCATGAACCCTCCCTGTCCGTGTGACCGTTGTATTTCTCATTAAACAATGAAACACGTGACACCATGATGTCTCCCTCGGGGCCCCTATACAGCCAAGTTACCACGAATCCATCCTTCAGAGCCTGCTCACCCCCGGTCACGGCAAGAACCAGCTCCAGCTGGCCTGTTTTCCACACCAACTCCACGTGCAGGAGTCTACTCATGATTTCCACAGGGAAAAAGAAATGTGAAACAATCAACATGTTCCACATTTGGGGAAAGCTTAAGTAAGTTATGCTACATCTATCCCATGCAATATGGTATCATTGTTAAAAGTCATCTTTCTTCAAAGACTAATGACTTGGAGAAATAGTCACACTACCTGTTAAAAATGTATGATTTACACTGCAGAAAAAACTCCGGCAGTTTCTCATAAATTAAACATGTAATTACTATAGGACTCAGTAAGTGTACTCGTGAGCATTTACCCCGGAGAAATGAAAACTTACCTTCACATGAAAACTTGTACATGAAAATGCAGAGCAGCTTTATTCATGATAGTCAAAAACTGGAAACCATTCAAATGTCCTTCAACTCTTTTTGATAGAAGCTAAAATAAACGGGGCCAACAGGCAAACCCTGGGACCCAGAGCAGAGCCGTCCTACCTCACCTCCTCTGGTTAAACAAACCGTGGTCCATTCATACCAGGGAATCCTATTCAGCAATAAAGAGAAATGAATTAGGAGCTTGCTTTGGCAGCACATATACTAAAGAGAAATGAATCAGTAAGACACAGACAACCTGGATGGGATCTCAAGGAGATTATGCTGGAGAAAAAAGCTGATCTCCAAGGGTAACATACATACCAAAGATAGGATTCCATTTGTTTAACACTTTGGAAAAAACAACATTTAGAATTTAGAGACGAGATTAGTGGCTGCCAGGGGTCAGGGATAAGTTGGCACATATGTGAGGTAGCGGGTGTGATTATAAAAGGGTCAAACAAGGGCTCCTTGTGGGGATGGAACTGTTCTGCATTTTCACCGTGCTCGTGGGTGTGTGAACCTACATGTGTGATAAAATTGTAGAGAACACACACACACAAATGTGTACAAGTAGGATAGGGTTATCGGAATAATATTGGTAGGTTATAAATCCCAGTATCCTGGTTGGGATGCTGTACTATGGTTTTGCAAAATGCTACCATTGGGGGAAACTTGACACATGGATCTCTCCTCATTATTTATAACTGCGTGTGCATCTACAATTACTTCAGAATAAAAAGTTTCATTTTGGGGCACCTGGGTGGCTCTGTCGTGTAAGCATCCAACTCTTGATTTCGGCTCAGGTCATGATCTCTGTGTGGTGAGATGGAGCCCCGCGTTGGACTCTGTGCTCAGCGGGGAGGCCCCTTGGGATTCTCTCTCTCCCTCTGCCCGCTGCCCCCTGCTTTCGCTCTCTCTAAAAAAACAAATAAATAAAAATAAAAAAATAAATAAGAAGTTTAATTTTGAGAAGTGTGCTACAGAACTGTAAATATTATATGGTTGCCTTATATGATATCTTTGATATATACGTACACACAAAATATCTACAATTATTGGCTTTAGGTGGTGGAGGTGTGGATTTTATGGGTGATTTCTGATTTTGTCTATACTTTTTAATATTCTTCAAATTCCTTACCATAAACACATATTGATTCTATTTTATAAATATAATGACTATCTTTAAACATAGCAGTTCATTTTTCATAACCATATCTTAGTGCTGACACACACAAAGCTTTTATCAACTGTCCCCCCAAAACTTTTAAATGTAAACTGCTCCCCAGCTAGGGATTCCCAATTCTGTGCTGATACAATTCAGTTTTTGGAACCAAATACAGGACCTCACACCTGAACTCTGATTCTCAAGTTGTGACATTTCTCTGGCTCACCTTCCTCATCTGCAACATAAAGATCTTGGATCAGAAGGACCCGGAGGCCCTCCCGGCTTTTCTAGCCCATGGGCCTCCCGCTGGTATAAGGCACCTGCTGGGAACCTTGGTCTCTTTAGTGATAATGAGCCACAAAGACTGAAGGTGAACCACCTTTCTCAGACCACTGTGATCGTATCTGCTGAGAAGTAGCTCAAATCAGAGTGAGAACCTGCCCCCCACCCACGCCTCTGCCTTCCACCCCGGAAGGCAGCAAAGTCCCATTTACACAGGGCAGTAAACCACCAATAATGGCATTAGGCTGCCAGCCATAGGAATCCATAGGTTTATGAGTCTATAAAATCATTTACTTTCACTGCTGGGACAATCCGAGACTCCCAGGTTAATAAGTAATACCGTCTTCACAGACAAGGGAAGACTGCATGGCAGAATCCCACCCCTATCGCCACACTTCCGAAAAAACAACTCCCTGCCCTCTGCAATCCTGCTTTTATCTACTCTGCTGACTGGAACAGCCCCCTCTGCCGCCCTCGGGTACGTATGAATATATACACGTATGGAGGAATGAATGTCCGTATGTACACTAGGTCTCTGAAGAACCCTAATACACATTGCAAAAGGTTTCTTCACTTCCATAGGAATTCACCTTTCCTTCATTGCTGTTTCCACAGCACATGGAATACTGTGCAGCCTGAAAACCCTTCACCCCTGTCCTTTGCCCCTCTGACCCCATGTCTCACTATTTTCCCTTGCACTCCCTCCCTCCTCTGTTGCCAGCCACAGGGACGCCTTGCTTTGCACTCAGCACACTTCTGCCCCAGGACTTTTGCACGTACTATGCCCTCCTCCCAGAATACTCTCCCCGCTGATAAACACAGGGCTTGTTCCTTGGCCTCCTTCGAGTTTTGGCTCAAATCTCTTTTCTGAGAGATCTTCCCTGACCACCCTATTTAAAATGGGTCCCCTCCCCTATACTCCCTATTTCCCTCCGTATCACTTTTTTTTTTTTTGAAGACTTTATTTACTTATTTGAGAGAGAGAGAGTGAGAGAGAGCATGAGCTGTAGGAGAGGCAGATGGAGAGGAAGAAGCAAACTTCTCACTGAGCAGGGAGCCCAATGTGGGGCTCCATCCCAGGACCCTGGGATCCTGACCTGAACTGAAGGCAGAGGCTTTACTGACTGACCCACCCAGGTGCCCCAAGACCACGTTTTCTTTATCCAGTCTTCTGCTGATAGACTTTGAGGTTGTTTCGACCTCTTGGCTATCGTGAATAATGGTAAATGAACACGGGAGGCAGATATCACTTTAAGATCCTGCTCTCAATTCTTTTGGATAAATACATAAAAGTGGGATTGCTGGATCATAGGGGAGTTAGTTCTACTTTTGATTTTTTGAGGAAACTCCCTACTGTTTTCCACAGTAGTTGTACCATTTTACATTTCCACAAAGAGTGCACAGGGTTCCAAATTCCCTACATCCTTGCCAAACTTTTTTTTTTTTGATATAATGGCCATCCTAATCAATGTGAAGTGATAGCTCTTTGTGCTTTTGATTTGCATTTCCCTGAGGATTTAGTGATGTTGAGCACCTTTTTATGTGCCTGTCGCTTATTTGTATGTCTTGAATAGAGAAATGTCTATTTTAAAGTCCTTTGCCCACTTTTTTAAAAATTCGATTTCAATTCAGTTAACATATAGTGTAGTATTAGTTTCAGGGTAGAATTTAGTGATTCATCAGTTGCATATGACACCCAGTGCTCATTCCATCCCAAGGGCCCTCCTTAATGCCCATCACCCAGTTACCCTTTCTCCCCCCTCCCCTCCAGCAACCCTCAGTTTGTTCCCTGTAGTGAAGAGTCTCTTCTGGTTTGCCTCCCTCTCTGTTTTTATTTTCCTTCCCTTCCCCTATGTTCATCTGTTTTGTTTCTTAAATTCCACATATGAATGAAATCATACGGTGTTTGTCTTTCTCTGACTGACTTAAAGGTCATTTGTTTTCGCACAATTGGGTAGTAGGAGTTCCTTATATACTTTGGGTATGAACCCCTATTCACCCCTTACCAAATATAAGATTTGCAAATACTTTCTCCTATTCTATAGGCTGCCTCTTCACGCTGTTGATTGGTGCTTTTATTGTGCAGAAGCCTTCTGCTTTGACGGAGTCCCACTTGCCTATTGTTGCTTTCCTCGATTGTGCTTTTGGTCTCATATCCATGAAATCATTGCTAAAACCAATGTTATGAAGGTTTCCCCCTACATCTTCTCTGAGGAGTTTTATAGTTTCAAGGCTCAACTTTCTTTAGCAGTATTTGTATAGGTCTCTCCACATTTCAAAACACTTTCATATACATTAAACCCTTAAAACAGAAATCTCAGAAGGAGGTTCCTTGGAAGTTGGTGTTGTGTCATGAAGACAGGCTCTGAGCCTTTGGGAGTTTTACTCTGGAGGTCAGCGGAGGATGGCAATTCTCATCCTAGGACATGTCTTGGGAATCACATATCGCCCCTTCTACCACAGAAAATGCTGGACCATGGTGGCCCAGCAATCCTGCCCCCATGAAGGAGCTTACTGTATTCAAGGCTCGCTTGGAAGCCGAAGTCTGGCCATTTGCAAAGGAGATGATGGTAGGCAAGAGTCCATCTGGGATCATGTCCCAGGCTTCCTTTAGCTGAAAGGAAAGCCCCTACCTGGAGTCAGAAAGTATGCCCCTCTGATGACCTCTGCCATTCTCATCCCTCCCTAAGAGCCACTGGCCACAGACCTCTGTTCAAAGCTGCGGGTCTTTTGTTCTGAAACTTATAAAATCGTGTAAATTTCTCTCTGGCCTGAGGTAGCTGATATTCATCTCACTACTTGTCACCCCAAAAGGCATGCAGAGCGAAGAACCTAAAAGAACCTTAGATGTGTAGACCTTCAGCAAATCACTGCTCTTCTCTGAGTCTGGCTTCCCCATCTATGAAATGGAGGTAAGACTCCTCACAGACTTGTCCATAAGGATTAGGATCTAGATACTCAAGACACAATCCCTCACTCTCGCTTCATTTGAAGGATAAAAAAATGGCAGAGGCTAAGACCCCTGCCCTTTATCACATAAAGTGGATCAAAACCAACAATGAGGTACAAGTACAAAAGGCTGTTCTTCCAACCAGAAAGTCAGGGTCCAGGGGCACAGAACAGGGCTGGCCACACTAGGTTGGCATTAATGCAGGGATCTTGGAGGCTTGCTGGTGGACCTGATGCTGAGCTGGAGCCAGTAGGAGGGAGTGCCCCCCCCCACACACACACACTCAGGGCAGGATCTATGTTATGGTGGGGGGATATTCCAAGGCAGGATCTATGCTACTGTGGAAGCGGGTATTTCAAGATGGGATCTATGCTACCGTGTGAAGGGTATACTTCAAGGCAGGATCTGTGTTCCTGTGGGAGGGTATTTCAGGGCGAGATCTATGCTACTGTATAAGAGGGGGTATTTCAGGGCAGGATCTATGTCCCTGTGGAGAGATATTTCAGGGCGAGATCTATGCTACTGTGGAAGGGGGTATATTTCAGGGCAGGATCTATGCTACTGGGAGGGAGGGGTCAGGGTCAAAAGGTGACAGCGTGTGTGGATGTTGCCGGGGAGAACTGCGATTGTATCAGAAGCCGAACAGAGCCACCAGGAGGTACCAGGGTTCATGAGCAGAGCCTTCCTCCTCACAGCTGTGGGGAAGGTTGGCTGACACAGACAGAGATCTCCATTTTCAAGAAAGAAATCAGGCGGCTGCAGGTAAGGAGTTCTCATAAAAACACTGCCCCGTCCCTGGACTGCGTTTCTTCTGGGTGCCGATCTGTCCCCCAGTGAGGCACATCCGGGGAGGCAGGTGTGTGTGGTGGTGGTTGAGGGGTGAGGTAGGGGGGTGATTCTATGAAAACCTGGGGCAGGTAGGTTTCTGACCTTCTCTGTGTCCTCTCGGTGCCAAGGTAAGGCTCTCTGGGACACAGCCTCTGCTCCCCAGGGCCCCAGCAGTGCTGCAGCAGGCTGGAGGTGGGAGGCCAGGAGCAGGGCCAGGGGAGAGAAACCAGGGAGTGGGGGAGAGGGGGAAAAGCAGCTCCTCAGGGGCCCTCAGAGACCCTGCATCCAAGGCTGTCCCAGAGCCAGAAGGGACAGGGCCTCCACCCAAGCGGAATTTGGATAGAGATGAACATTTTACATTTATGCTGAAAAGGAGGATAATTGGTTCTTACCAGGTGCTTTCTATGTGACAGTTTCTTTAGACATAACTACATAATGTAACGGACCACCAAAAGCCTTTTAAAGAGGAGTCTGCCACTCACCGGCTTGAATTTCAGAAGGGTCCTCTGAATGGCAGGTGCCCTACTGGCCTGGTTTAGGTAGGGCTCACTTACGGTCCTCACAGTCACTGCGAGGGCGCTCGTGGGTCGGAATCTCAATGCCCGTGTCCCCAAGCCCATGCTGCTGCTGCTGGGCACGTAACCTCTGTGTAACCCCTTGCCGCCGCGGCGAAGTAGTTCACCCCTCAGAGCGCAGCAAGGGGGCGCCTGGCCCGGCTAGTGCGCCTAGTACCTGGCTGAGGCCGTGGGTCACGGCCATCGGGAAATACTTACCGGGGCAGGGGATCTGGCGAAAAGAAGCCAAAAGACAAGAGTAGATCTCTGTTTGGGGAAAAGGAATTCCCCCTCCCAAACTGGAAGAATACCTGCTTCCTCTTGTCCCAAAGAGGGAGTCCTTTTTTCACTTCTTGCTATTTTAATCTGTCTCTTCTGTGCAACCCCTCTCAGGCGCCGTCCCCAGTTGCTTCTTCCCTTCTTTAAAACATCATTCCCCCGTCCCCCTCCCCTTTGCGCGCCTGTTTCCTTCCCACCTACGTGTCTGCATCTTTTCACTTGAGATGGGGAGCCCCTGGTTCTCTGGACCCTTTATTTAAGCTGTCTTCTGTAAGCCTCAAGATAACTCTAGAAGGTAGGTGTCATCGCCCCATGCGAGGGATGGGGAAACTGGGCTCCATGTCAGCCGAGTGGAACCAGTTAGGGGACATCCATTCAGTCCTCTGTGGGCACAAAGAGGCCGCGTGGGGCACCTGGGGTGGCAGAGGCAGTCCCCCCACCCCCTCTCCCCTCCCTGTCCCCCCTCAGCCTCCACTCGGAAAAAGGAGCCACCTGGCAAGGTGAGAAGGTCAGCTTCCCCTTCTTGCGTCTCGGGCGGCCAACTTGTTACTTTGTTTCTTGCACTGCCGGCACCCTCATTGGCGCGCCACCGAGCATCCCCATTGGCTGTGGGGGCCGGAGACACGCTCTGATTGGTCCGCGGCCCAGGGCCCAGGCGCTGGGTCTGTCTCCCAGCCGGGGCGGAGCCAGAGTCCCCAGGCTGGCTGGCGCTCGAGGCTCGGGACAACTGTCATGAATGTCAGGGCTTCGGGCGGCCTCCCGCATGTCCGGGGAGGGGGGACGTCGTGTGCCCGGGTGCCCGCCTCCCTCGCTCCCTCGGCGCGTGGGTATGGACTAAACGCCGCCGGTCCCGCGCCTGCGCATCTTCGGCCAGGTGCACTTGGCCATGTGGCTGTTCGCGTAGCTGTGATGGGTCCATGGCCGTGAATCCAAGCAGGGGAACATTTAGGTCTGGGGCCAGGCTCGCAGTGAGCATTTGTCTGTATCACCGTGACAAACCAGATCGTTCTGAGGATGATTCTGGATTTTTCTTTGACATGATCTGACAAGCTTAGGGAACCATAGGAAGCTGCCTATGGGCTGCAAAACATTATCCAGTGTATTGTGTCCGTTTGCCTAGGGTTTGCTGATGAGAACCACACTCAAATGTTTTGTGGAGTGATGCTTAAAAATGATGACAATTGCCCTGAGTCTCAGAGAGGGTGAGGTCGTATTTTTTAAAAATTTCGTCTAGGGACGTTTGGGTGGCTCAGTCGGTTAGGCGTCTGCCTTCGGCTCGGGTCATGATCCCGGGGTCCTGGGATCGAGTCCCCCATCTGGCTCCTTGCTCAGCGGGGAGCCTGCTTCTCCCTCTGCCTGCAGCTCTACCTGCTTGTGCTCTCTCTCTCTCTCTCGGACAAATAAGTAAAATCTTAAAAAAAAAATTAAAAATAAAAATAAAAATTTCGTCTAAGGAATTTTAAAAACATCAGCTCCAAATGGGTATTAAGTGGTGTTTTAATACCTAAGTATTTGGTAATGAAAGTATGCTTTGCTTTATAGATGAGAAATAAAAAAAAATAAGGCATGACAATATGAATTGTCACAGTGCCTTTCTAGAAGAATGCATGGATGAAGGTGTCTTCTGATTTTGTTAGACTGAAGAGTGTGCTTAGCACGCTGATCTGATGAACAGGTTTGAACACAGTAAAAAGCTTTTAAAAGGAAATATATATCAGAGCTATGGCCATTTTTGAAATGCCTAGTGTCTTTGACCCCAGTTTCCGGCAGAATGAATGGGGTTTGCACAGAAAAAGTGCCCGGTAAACATTTGTCCCTGGGGCTGCTGTGCCCAGAATTCCTTCAGATGCAGCTTCCCACACGGCTGTGGGCTCCATGCTCCACTTCTGTCAGGATATGAGCCGCCCATGCTGCGTACTCTTGCCCCAGATCGTCATAGAATCATGACAATGGTCTTAGAGAGGCAGAAGAGTTTCAACTATAATCTAGTGAAAGGCTTTCTCCCCTCCTTTCTACAGATAAAGACATTAAGACCTCAGGCTTCTTGGCTTATACAAAGTCACATGTCTGGCTAATGCAGAGCTGGAGTTACAACCCAGGTCTTGAGCCAATCCCTACTCCAGCCTGCCTTTCCCTACACCAGTTCATCCCACTGGCTGGGTACCATGTCCGTGTGCACCATCGTGCATCATCCCACCCACGGTGGGTCCTTAGGACTTAGCTTCCCTCCACCTACTGGCTCTGTACTGAGATCCCTAGATCCTCACACATTTCAGTTGCCCAGACTTTCAAACTCAGCCTCTGAACACGGCAAGTTTCCTGAGTCAGAATAGGGTATCCAGGGGCTCGCCCCAGGTAATCCCTCCCCACCTTTCTTATAGAACAACCGGCCAGCGTCCCCTTCAAAGCGTTAAGCTTCTCAAACGTGTGCCCCTCACTGTGAATCTGACCAAGAACTGAATTCAAGAGATCTAATGCTTAGGATCCAGAGAGGTCTTTGGGGTTTGGGGCAGACAAGCTGTTATTCCCTGCCCCCAGTGTCTTTTCTTAATCCTTTCTTGTAGTTACCCTGTTCTGACTCACCCTGGGAGGGACACTTTAGATGTACCCAGCTGGGTAACTGAATCCTGACCAAGGATCTTGCTAATTTGTTGGCAAAACAAGATTAAGTTTGAAACTGGTATGGCCGGGCCTGGGCGACTTCTTAGAGCAAATGGGGCCTACCCTAGGAATTGAAGGACAAGTTGACTCTCCATGGGTGGAGACGGGGTGGGGGACAGAGAGAGGGACAGTGTCCCAGGTGAGAGGGCAGGCCGTGGGCCACAGAATAGAGGGTGGTGGGCAGGAGAGCAAATGTTTCTGTTGTTGGTAGTGAGAGAAGGGAAAATGGGGGGTGGTGGTGGTATGCTCTTAAAATGCAGATTTCCAGGCCCCAGGGATGGAGTCTCAGACTATACTCTCTACACGGCTCTAATTCCTTACAGCACTGGAGGCAGTTTCCTTAACAGGCTTGGCACCTGCACAGGCCATTTAGGAGAAAAGGTTTGCTTTGGTTTTGTCCCGTTTTAAATAGAAGATCCCTTCCCAATCTCATTTTTAGAGTTAGTTCTCCCTCGCCTAGCAAAAGAGCCAACCTGAAGAAAATGGCGGGAGGAGGGTCCTGCCTCCCCTGCCCACGGAGTCTGTGACTTCTGTGGTCCTCATCCTGGGCGAACCACCCCTTGACACAGATCACAGGTGCCGACAGGACAGACCCACTCATATGATGGCAACAAAAAGCTCGGTCTGAAAAATACCTGCCTCAGTTCCTGTCAGGTCCACAGCGCAAGTGAACAAAGAGAGCCTGAGAAGAATGCCTTCTGGAGATCACAGCAGAGCATTCCTAGTGGAGAGAAGGTTGCGGCATTTAGGAGGAGGACATTTACAACTGCACAAGGTCTTATCAGGCTTAATATCTGCTTAATATCTCCCATGATCCCCATGGTGTGCCCCCCCCCCCCAGCTTCAAGAGGGAAAACATCTCAGACCCCTGACCCTGGGGTGCCTGCAGCAGACGGGGTGAGGCAGAGGCCCCAGCTCCGCCGGTGGGAGCATGCTCTGGGCCTGTCCTCACCCCCAGTGACAGGCAGTGAAGGCTGTCCCCAGGGGCAGAAGTAACGGGGGGTCTGTCCCCTGTGGAAGAGGCAGGATAAAGGCGGGCTGCGCCCTTATCCATGACTAAAACCACGTTCAGGAATTCGGGTGGGGCGTGTTTGGGTCGGAGCCTGGGAGGAAAGCCAAGTGAGCACTGGCACCTCAAGAACTCCAGATTCCCCACAAGCCCAGGGGCCTTTGGTATCAGTATTCTGAGACTATTAGAGAATTCTAGATCTTGGGAGAACTCTGGTATTTTTACCTCTGTTTGTTGACCTAAATTCCCTGGTATCCAGGCACATTCATTTCTCCTTAATTTAAGCAAATAAAGAAAACCCATGTTCTTAGGTTCAAAAGGTTCTCATTTTTCCCTAGGCAGTTCAAAACTTTCCTTGTTTCACTTTGCCTCCTATGAAAGATGTGTCAGTGTCCGCTGTAAGAGAGTTTTTAACGCAGCCCTCAGGCTGGATGGGGCTGTGCAGAGCCCGTGGCTGTCCTCCACGCGCTGATGGTGGCGTTCCTGGTAATAAATGTTCCAGGAGCTTCAGGGTCAGTGCAGGCCACCACAGTGGCACCCACTTACCATCTTCCTGCCATTGTTCGGAGAAACAAAGCAAGGGCAAATACACCCACTGGTGAAAAGTACATTGTTGGTAGGAGATTTGCTTTCTGCCCTAAATGGTGTTTATTTTATTTTATTTTATTTTATTTTATTTTATTTTATTTTATTTTATTTTATTTTATATTTTATTTATTTAGTTGACAGAGAGAGAGAGAGAGCACAAGCAGGGGGAACGGCAGGCAGAGGGAGAGGGAGAAGCAGCCCCCCCCCCCCCCCCGAGCAAGGAGCCCGACTCAGGGCTCGATCCCAGGACCCCGGGATCATGAGCTGAGCCAAAGGCAGACACTTAACCGATTGAGGCACCCAGGCGCCCCCCCCACCCCCCACCAAACGGTGTTCTAAAATCCCGCACTGCCTGATTGGCTTCACTATCTCTGTGGCAGAATTCTCCCCCCAGAACTTAGCAGGAAACGTTTCTCAAGCCTCCTCCCCGATACTCCCTCTGCGGAGGAGAATTCATTCCCAGCTGCCAGTGGGGTGCTGGAAGAGGGGTGTCGCTGTGCGTGCCCTCGTGGGGGCTCCAACCGTGAACATGTCAGCCTCACCTGGGGAGCAGGCTGTCCCTCAGATGCCTGCCCCAACCCCCCCGCAGAAGATTCAGATCCAGTGTTGTCGAGGTGGGGCCTGAGCATGTGTATTTTCCCCAGTGCCCCCAGGGGACCGGCATACACCAACATTGGCAGGCCCTTGGCTGAGGTCCTGCGTTGTCCCTGTGCAGCCGGACTGAGCTCAGGGCCGCGTGGACCCAGCGGAGGGCTCCCATTCTAATTCACTCAAAACCCCAGCACTGAGCACATCCTGGGGGTACAGAGGTGATGAAGATGCAGCCTCTCTGTTCAAAGAGCTGGCTGTCCTCTGAGTGGTGGGGTGAGCACCCGAAGGTGGGGTCCATGGCTCAGGTAAGAGACTTCGGTCCCTGTCTTCTATTAAACTGTTCTGTATCAGTCCCAGAATCACCTCTCCCAGGGAAGGGCTCCTGGTTTGTAAACTCAGATGTGACAAGAGACAACATAAGGATCATCTTCAGAACCCACTAGAAGCAGGACAAGGCAAGCCTGCTTCCACTTCTCTGTCATCATGTGACTTCTTGCTTTCACAGGTGGAAGAGTACATCTCTTCTTTTTGAGATATTATATATATATGATATTATATATGAAAAGGTTCATTAATCTAAGGACATGCCTTGATGGATCTCCTTTTGAATATATACCTGTGTAACCACTACCCAGATCAAAGAGGGGTGCATTCTCATGGTAGGAAAGCCCTCAAAGGGTGGGCCACATGCTCAGTTCTTCACAGACTGTGAGGAACGAGGTCTCAGGGCCTGGCTTGCTCTCCTGGGCCACAGCCAGTCAATTAAGTGTCTGGTGAGTACCCACAGTGTTCTGGAAACTTTCTGAAATAAAGCCCCAGTGCCCTTCAACTGTTGAGTGAAATAGGAGCGGTTTAGGAGTTCAGTTTAAATAAGAGATTTGGTGTCATCTATTTTGTGTATCTGTTATTGATTATATACATTGGTTTGGGACCTGTTACTTGGGAGTGGTACACCCTTTCTTTCTCCTTCAATCTGCCTCCCTCTTTCTTTAATACTGTACCTTCATTCTTTAGGGCCCCCAAAGGGCATAATATTACATTGCAGCTTAGCATGGCGACCTCCGGAGAAGGCAGTAACCCCGGTGGCAGAGCGACACCCTGGCCCCTGGCACAGCTGCAGGACCTTGAGCGGCGGGTGGCCCGCCGACGCCTGTCCCAGGCCCACCACCGAGCCACCCTGGCGGGGCTGTTCAGCAACCTCCGGAAAACGGTCTACTCCCATTCCGATCTCATAGCCTCCAAGGTATGGGGACCTGGGTGTGGGAGGAACAGTCTGCACACGTGAGGGACTGCGGGGCCCGAGGAGTGGGGACCGGCCTGGAGCTCCCACTCCCAGCGCCCCCACCTCGAGGGCTGCCGCCCGGGTGGGGCCAGGCATCTGCTGTGGGCATCTCCCGTGCACTGTTTGTGGCCGCACGTGGGTAAAGCGTGAGCTGGGCCTTCCCTACCGGTGGCAGACACAGCTGGCACCAGAAAGGAAATAACAGGGACCGGTCAGCCAGGGGCTCCTGTACCTAGCCCTCCAAGTGGACGGGGCTGAGCCTCTAGCAGCTGCTTCCGGACACTGCGTCTCCACTCCAAACACACATGCGCACGCGCGCGTGCACACACACACACACACACGTGCAACTTGGTATTGTGCACCAGCCAGGTCTTTTCCCTAGGCACCAGAGCTCTCCAGGTAAGCATTTATCTTTTCCTGCTCCTGATTTCGCCTCTCTCCTTATATGGCTTCTTCATTGCCTATTCGTGCCTCTGGCAGAGCACGGAGGAAGGTGCAGGTGGTTTGGGGTGATGCAGGAAGGCATGGAGCTCCTATTACTGGAGGAGCATTATAGGAGGTCTCCAGTAGGGGAGGGGGCCCTGAGAGTGTCCCGTTCCCCACCCTCTCCTACCAGAGGAGGGACTGGAGCCAGGACCAGGAGGAGGGCCTCCCTGCCCAGCTCCAGACCAGAGACCAGCCCGTGGCCCTGTGACTGTTTCCAGCCAGCGGGTTTTCCCTCCGCGGCTGGTGCTTTCAGTGAAGTGACACTTAAGGACAGGGACATTTGCTGGGCCTGGGCTCCCAGTCTCTTGCTGACGGAGCTAACACAGGATTCTCATCGAGGCCAGCCCGCAGAATCGCTCCTCGGCAGGCACTGAGCCAGGGCCTCTGTGAATGGGCCTTAATTGAGCGGCGCCCCCAAGCACCTTGGCGCAAGGTGCCAAGTAGGGCCGCGAGTGTTTTTTGCTGAAAGAATCCCGACAGAGATCCCACCTGCTCTTGTAGAAGGGTGTGGAAGGCGGGAGGTGTGGGGAGGGCTCTTCTTCCTCCCTCTGCTGAGCCAGGCTCAGGGGCTCAGGGCCAAGAGCCGGTCCAGCATCGGTCTGCGCCATGTCCCCTGGATGAACAGGAATAGGCTGCCTGTTCCCAGGGGTACGTGGGAAAACCCCAAAGTCCGTGTCCCTGGCCAGCGAAGGAGTGCACGCAGACTGGGGGGCGTCACCCGAGGAAGACCGTGTGTTCAGGGCCCCAAAGGAAGGAATGGAAGTAAATGTAGAGGAAAACTCACTTGCACCCCCTATAGTTTGTACCTCCCGACGTGGCGGCTGAGAGCCTGGTGGATTGGCCTCTGCCCACGGGAGACACGTTCCTGGCCAGGCTTCAGTCACCACTCTGTTCAACAGGGACGATAGTAGCGGCGTCCTCAGGGGCCTGTGGTGGTGTCTCACAAGGTGGTTGCGTGGAAAGGTATGGTGCGTCAGAGTGGTTTAAGTGTTAGCACCGCTTCCCAGCGTGTTCGCTCACTTAGCCCCTGCAGTTCCATTCAGATCGCCCCATTTTACGGATGAGGAAACAGAGGGGTCAGGAAGTCAAACCGTTTGCCTGGGAAACAGTGTGTGGTCAAGGAGTTCTCTCTGTTCTCCTCCTCTCTCTGTCCTGCTGGAGGGACCACCCTGAATTTTGCATTCATAATATCCGTGAAGGCAGGATCTGATCCACAGGAGTCAAGGTGTAAGCAGGTTCTGTAAGTTTCCTAGGGCTGTTATAACAAAATACCAGGCACTGGGCGGCTTGATACAACAGAAAATTATTGTGGTGGACGTCTGGAGGCTCCAAGTCCAAAATCAAGGTGTCCACAGGGCCATGCTCCCTCTGAAGCCTCTAGGTGAGAAATCCCCCTCCCCGCCCCCCCAGCTTCTGGCGTTTGCTGGCAATTCCTCGGTGTTCCTTGGCTTAGAGATGCCTCCCTCCGGTCACATGGCTGTCTTCTCCCTATGTCTTCACCTCATCCTCCCTCTGTGCGTGTTTGTCTCTGCATCTGAGTGTCCCCATTTAATAAGGACACCAGTCAGACTGGATTAGGGCCCACTCTAATGACCTCATTTTAGCGTGGTGACCTCTATGAAGGACCTATTTCCAAACAAGGTCACATTCACAGGTTCTGGGGGTTAGAATGTCAACATAATCTTTTTCAGGGAGATGTAATTCAGCCCAGAACTAAGGTCCTCATGAGCCTGCCAAAAACATTCCAGAAACAGAATTTCAGTGAATTGCACCTGGTTTCCATGGCTCTGTAGGTTGGCCCACAAAGACTGCAAGTGAGCATGGGGTGTTTCTGCTGAGCCAACACAGCGGCTCACTCTGGACCAGAGGCCAGGATGACCTCACCTCATCCCAATTAAGACCAAGCCTGACGTTCTGGAAACTGGCTGGCCCTGGCGTCCGAATAGGAAAAGGAGTCCTTGCTAGCCCAACAGTACAATTGTGAGCCCCGGGACTGGGGGCAGCAGATCATCTGGGACATCAGGCGGACCCTGCTCGACAAAGAGTGTTCGAGATCTTGCAGTCCACTGCATTCTCGGGTCACTGTCTTTTGGGCAGGCAGAGTGCGGTGATTCTCGCTCCCCTCAAGCCTCCTTGGCGTGCACCAGACAGAGTCAGTGGGATGTTGGAAGGGCGCCGGGGCTGTCCACCCTTGGCTGCTGCTTTGACATCGTCTACCTCTGCCCGCCCTGGGCTCTGGCCACACCTGGCTTCGACAGTTCCCTGGGGCGGCCCCCATCCCCCGCCTCTCTGTCCCTGCCCCTGCCCCGAGTTCTGCCTTTGAGACGGTGCTCAGCGTGGCCCGCTCACTCGGCTGCCTTGCTCTGAGTCTTCCTGATGCCTCCAGCTGGAATCAGCCCCTCCTCCCATGTGTTTCCACGGCCCTTCGCTTCTACTCCCTTCAGTGCTTACTGAGTTCTAGCTTGTGTTATGAGTAGGGGTTTCCCTGCTCGTCTTGTCTTTCCTGCTGGAAAGCCGGGGCTGTCTTATTTGCTCCGTGTGCCCGGGGCTTCACACACAGCTTGTGCCTGATGAACGTATGTAACTCCGGACAGGTATGGGTGGTCAGCATGATAAACAACAGTTAGCGTTTCCTGTGTTTGAATAATCAGTGCAGTTACCATTTGACTTTAGGAACATTACATACGGGAGAGGGAGGGAGGGAGAAACGCTTGCGATTTAGTCCTGCAGCAACAGGACATTCAGAGTTCACGTGGACAGAGCATTTGAGCAGCTTTTGGATCAACCAGAGTGTCTGCATTTAGCAAATAAAAACTACCGTTAGCACAGCACATTTGGTATTAGCCAGCCAGTTGCTCATTGTGACAACCGAGCAGAAGTTAGCCCTAGATCTTGGTGCCAGCCTGGGGCTGCTCTTCACTCACTGTTCATTCTACCTTCAAGGAGCATATATACTTGGTTTGCCCTTTTGAAGCCCCAGTAGTTTGCTGAACACGGCCTGTTTCTAAATAGTTGAGTATTTCTGTGAGAACCATTTCCAGAGTACAAATTAAACTTCATGCCTTCTGCGCATCAGAACAAACTCCATCCCCTTCCCCCCTTTATGTCGACAATGTCGAGGAATGTGACTTTGCCTCTGAGGGAGCATGGCTTCAGACCGGGGAATGGACTCCTGTGTCCACAAAACCACAGTGTGTGCAGTGGAAGGCGGGCTTTTCTGCATTGTCTGTCTCTGTCCTCAGTGGCAGGTTTTGAATAAGGCGAAGAACCACATTCAGGAGCTGGAACAAACCTTGGATAATCTGCTGAAGCTGAAAGGTTAGGACACCCCCCCCCCAATCTGCCACCCCATCTCCTTCCCACGGAAAGACTGTTTGGTTTTTCCATCGAAAACAGAGAGATTGGGCTAAGCCAAGTGAACAAATATGTATTGCATGCCTACCGTGTGCCAGGCACTGCACTTGGGCCAGGGGTACAAGGAGATTCATGCTCCTACACTCGGCGAGCTTACAGACTGGCAGGACAGACAGACCTCATCAGGTACCTGATCCTATCTTGAGAGACCTGAGAGGATGCAGACCAGTGCTTATCAGGCTCAAAAGCAAAGGCAAAGCGTGGCTCCCTTTCTTGGCACTCAAGTTGGGAGCGGTGGCTGCCTGGGAATGTGGGTTTCATAAGCCGGTGGAAACTAAACTCTAAAAAGGGATAAATGTCTTGATTGAAAAGGGCCGGGTCAAGAAGCTCGTCACATCTAAAAGGAGAGGGGAAACTGGACCCTTGAGTCCGTAACACTGACTCTGGGCGGGCGCAGGGACCACTCAGGGTCCGCCTGGATTGGAAGGGCAAGAGAGACTCGACAGAAGCCAGACTTCCCCCTTTGTGACCCTTGCCTTCGCCTCCCCAACAGAGTCCTTCAACCTGGACGATGGGAATGCAAACAGCTTAGAGGAGGTCAAGGCAGAATATGCCAGGAAGTACTCTGGAAATCCCAGGTAAGACCCCAAGCACCACCTCACAATCAGCAAGGAGGGACAGTCTCATCCCTAAGCGATTAGCGGCTCACCCCAACCCCAGTCATCGCATAAGCCATCCTTTCCTTACCAATGTAAGATAACACGCTTCATCCCATACTAAAATCCCATCACTACTTCTATCGTGTGCCCGCATGAGAATGGCTAAATTTCTTTTAAAATCATAATGATTAGGATTTTTCACTAGCACTATTTTAAGCCTGCAGCAATTAAAAAGTGTGGCACCAGCTCAGGAACAGATATTTTATAATTATATGTTAATTAATTAAATTATGAGCGAAATGGAGTGCCTTTGTTCAAGAGCACTTGTATTTCCCTTCCTGGGAATTTCTTGTGACTATTTTTTTGCCCATTTTCCTATTGGGTTGGTGGTCTTTTTCTTACATAGTTATAGAAGCCCTCTACGTATACCAAGAAATTAGCTCTCTTTTAGGACATGACTTGCAAATAATTATGCCTTGGTCATTTGTTTTATTATTTTGCTTTTGATCTTTTTGTTTTTGTTTTTGTTGTTTTGGCCATGCAAAAAATGAAATCTGCTGATCTGTCCTCATGACTTAGGTTTGGGAGAATGCACAGAAAAGCTTCCTCTGCTCTGAAATTTAAAAAAAAAAAAAATTAAAATAATCCTCTTATGTTTTCTTCTGGTGCACTTGTATTTTAACTCAACATCATATCTCCTTGGGGATCATTCCTATCAGGATGAAGAGATTCTGGGTACAAATCCTGGTTTTCCAAATTGTGTCATGTTGTTCCACTCTCTCTCTCTTTTTAAAGATTTATTTATTTGAGAGAGAGAGCATGTGCGGGAGGGACAGAGGAAGAGAGAGAGAGAGAATCTGAAGCAGACTCTGCACATGGAGTGACACAGGGCTCGAACTCACGACACCGAGATCACGATATGAGCCAAAATCAAGAGTCAGGCACTTAACTGACTGCACCACCAAGGCGCCCCTGTTCTACTCTGTTAAAACTGCCTTTTGAAGAGAATTTAAAAATTTTGATGGAAGTCTAACTTAACTACTTTTTCTTTTTCAAACTGAGCTTTTGGTTTAAACCTAAGTATTTCATGTTTTGGGCTGCTATTGTAAGTGGTACATTTTTTAAATTTCTATTTCCAGTTGTTCATCACTGATATATGGAAATATTATTGGTTCTTCTTTATTGACTTTGTATCCTGCAACCTTGCTAAACACCCTTCTTAGTTCTAGTCATATATTTGTGTGTGACTTCTTCCTTTCCAATCTGTTTATCTTTTATTTCTTTTGTTCACCTTGTCGGACTGGCTAGGATCTCAAGTGCAATTTTGGGTAGAAGTGGTAAGACTGAACATTCTTGTCTTGATCCTGACCTAGGCCGAGAGACATCCAGTCTTTCACTGTCAAATATGATGTTAGCTGTAGGGTTTTTTGTAGATGCCCTTTATCAGGTTGAGGAGGTTTCCTTCTCTTCCTAGTTTGCTGAGAGTTTTTGTCAGGAATGGATATTGCATTTTGCCAAGTGCTTTTCTGTGTCTGTTGAGGTGATCATATGGTTTTTCTTCTTTAGTCTGTTGCTATGTTGAGTTCCACTGATGTTCAAAGTTTGAACCAGCCATCTTGCATTCCTAGAATAAACCCCACTTGGTCACACACACACACACACACATACGCGCGCGCGCCCCAACACTAACATTGCCTTCCGAATCTCAGTGCCAATGTTCACGAGGATTCAAGAGTTCAAGTTTGTGGTTGTCTTGTTTCTGTTTTCTCACTAGCCTGGTCTCAAATAAGGTTCTTCAGAAAATCTCTGCCACCTGGTGCCCAATCGAGGCAGTCCGGAAGGACGCTGAAGGGGAGGAAGAGGAGGAAGACCAAGAAGAGGAGGAAGAGGAGGAAGAGGAAGAGAAAAAAGTGGAGCTCTTACACTCCCCAGTCACCTTGTTGCCAGACCTCATGGAATTTGAACGGTGTGAACAGCTGGGAGGGTGGCTTCATGCATAGCCTGTGGAGAAGGGGACAGAGGCTCTGTCTGTGACATGCGGCATCCTCAGTGCACCCTCAGACCAGGCCCCGAATCAAGGAAGCTCCAGAATTTCCATATTGGCGGGATTTGGGATGGGGTTGGCAGTGGGGCTAGAGAAATAATCTTGAAGCTACATTGCACAGCACATACACTGGGCTTCCTTAGACCAGGTATTTATTTGGAGTTGACTTTGTGGGGGCTGTCAATGGGGATTACGAGGACCAAACACCCCCCCCGCCCCCCCCACACACACCCTACCTGTATTACTGGTCTCATAGTAAGAAACACGGTGAGTGACTGGTTCAGACTCCTACTGCCACTCACGGTCCCTCCACAGACTCAAGACCCATGGCGGCCACGTTGGCCTCTGGAGGTATTGGCCCCATAGAAGGAGGCTCGTTCCACAGCTGAGCCTGAATTTCAGGCCCTGAATTAAAACAAGCATCGTATCATGTCTGCCCATTCACAGGGCTTGGAATTTTAAGCAGTTTTCCCACGGGCTGAGAGCTGAGCAGGCCACACTCCCTAGTTCTCTCTTCTGTCAGGCAGAGAGCTCCATGGGGACTCTGGGGAAGGACCCGGACACTAGATCTATGTCACCCATGACACCACTGCTCTCCAAGTGTCAGGGGCATGCAGACTAGGAAAGTGAAGCCCCTGGTAAACCGCAGAGCTGTGGCAAGGCTCAGGCGCTGTGGACCACACCCCGCCAACGGAAGCCTGAGGAGACGGCTTAGGGAGGGAACTTCGGCCACTGGCTTCAGGTCTGGGAGATGATGCTCTTTCTGTTCCAGGTATCTCAACTTTTACAAGCAGGCGATGGACCTTCTGATTGGGAACGGGATTGTCTCCTCACAGGAGGTGACGCTCCCCATTGTCTCTGCCGCCATCTCCCACCTATGGCAGAACCTCTCTGAGGAGAGGAAGACCAGTCTCCTGCAGGCCTGGGCACAGAGGCACTGCGGCCTCCAGGGCCTTGCCGGTGCCTGCCAGGAGCCGGTCTGTGCCGATGGCAGCCTGAAGGACAGCGGGGTTGACAGCCAAGGAGCCAGCTGCTCGCTCGTCTCCACCCCGGAGGAGGTGAGCAGACCCTCTCTGGGTCAGGTGGAGGGGCGCACAGGAAAGACTCTGTCACCTTTGGCCTGGAGGCACCAGGGATCCACTTGGGGTCATTTACCACATTTGAGGTAATGGTTAGATTCTGACTCCCATGGTGGGTTTCTGATTCATCTGATGGAAGCTCTACAACCACAGATTGGCATTTCTTTTTCTCCCGCTTCTGGACCTTTCCATGGGGATTACCAAAGAGAACGCTTAGAAGGCTGGGATTATTTTGACTGCAAGTTACTTGCTCATTAAACTATGCAGAAATGTACTTCTCACAGCCAAGGACGGTCCCAAGGTCAGGAGGGCGTTCCGCTAGTCTCAGTGACGTCACCGTGGACTTGGTTCTTCCCCTCTCCCTGCTCTGCCTCATCGTAAAGCTGGCTTCTCACCCTGTCTACCCTCCCTCCCTTCCCTATCCCGTGTGACTGGGGAATGGCAGCTGGGAGCAACCGAGCTGTCATCCCTCCTCCTCTACATCGGGTTAGAGAGAGAAAGATTCCTGGGGCTCGTTTTTAAGGGTCAAGGAAGAACTTTTCCAGAAATTTCTGCCATACTTCTCCTGCCCTCTCATTGGCCAGAATTGGCCAGATGACTGAGCCAATGACCGACATCACTGAGATAGTATTAT
The DNA here is from genome assembly GCF_009762305.2 of Zalophus californianus. Taxonomy (NCBI): domain Eukaryota; kingdom Metazoa; phylum Chordata; class Mammalia; order Carnivora; family Otariidae; genus Zalophus; species Zalophus californianus. Next base: position 88,445,520 of record NC_045606.1, read on the forward strand.
GTGGGGACCAGTCAGGCCCAGTCCCCCAGAGGAAGTCAGTCCCCACCCCAAAGAGCACTGCTGCCCTTCAGTGATGAGAGAGGAATGCATGTGGAGAGGCAACTGCATCTTCACTGTAAATGCCCCTCTCAGAGTTCATGCTGTCGGAAGCTGTGGTCAGCAATGCAGTGTGTCTGGTGGCGTGATTGGTCCCTCAGTGCTGAGATCGGAGTGGGCCCTTCAGCTGCACTTCCAGAATTAGAACGGCCTCCGGAGCCTGCGGCTACCACACGGGCCGCATCTGACCTGCTTCTCCAGCCTGGGGCAGGCAGTTCCTTGCTCTCCGCGCCCATCCTGTGCTCTGCAGGACGTTTAGCATCCATGACCTCCACCAGGTGAATGCCACCGCTCCACTTTGCCCTGACTTTTCAAACGCCCCCTCGCAGGTGGTCTATTTCAGGAGATGTCCTGTGACTCTCTGGGGAACCTTAGAGCCAGACAGCTTCCTAGTGCCTATGACCCCGGGGAACAGCCCTGGAATGCCCCATCCTTCCAGAAGCTTCCCAGCCCTCAGGGCCCCAGGCCTGGAGAACAACAGAATGTCGGTCACCCAGTCCAGTGCTGCCAGTTGACAGATGAGGCCTAACGAGTAGGGTGACTTGTCCAGGAGGCCCAGCTCCTGGATCCCCTTCATCACAGAATTTCTCAAATCTTTCTGCCCTTTGGTCACGTGTTTATGGTCAACCTTCACAATATCCCCTCATCCTTTTCAAGTAGACCTTGGTAAAGAGGCAGGTACCTAATACCTCGGACCCACTGAATCAGAATTCCTGAGGGGTTAGGGGTGGCTCCGAACTTGCTTTTTTTTTTTAAGATTTTATTTATTTGAGAGAAAGAATGAGAACAAGTGGGGGAGGGGCAGAGGGAGAAGCAAACTCCCCACTGAGCAAGGAGCCCGATGAGGGGCTAGATCCCAGGACCCTGGGATCATGACCTGAGCCAAAGGAAGACGCTTAATTGACTGAGCCACCCACACACCCCTGAACCTGCATCTTTAGCAAGCATCCCGGGTGAGTGGTGCACCAGGGCATTACAGGAAGGAACTCCCTGTGCAGAAAAGCAACAATCAGCTCCGCCCATAACTGCTCCTCTCCCCCAACAGTCACTCCATGGACTTTGGCTTCTCATCTGTTTGTCCACTAATGTTTGGTCCACCAGGAGAGGACGTGAGTTCTCCTCCATAATGGTTCAAGCAGGGCCAGGAAACCAATAGCTGAGGACCTCGTACCCACGGCACGTGTCAGCCGGCCTGGATGTCCTTGTGGCCCCGAAGTGCCTGGCCCTGGAGGCTCACCCAAAGAAAGCAAAAGGAAAACATCTGCCAAATGTGCGGGCAAGTCTGTCCAACTGTAACCTGACTGTATGTGTATGTGCGCATTCGCAGCACAAACCTTTCCTCAAGAAAGAGCAGACCCAAGCCAGAATCTCATGTCCCCAAATCATGGAAGCAGCTTCTCTTACCTTTTTCAGAAAGGACAAAGGGCTCACATTCTCCTGCTGTTGAGGGAAGGTGGCAGCAGAGTCCCTCGGCTATGCCTAGACCAGGGCTCTGCTGCACCGCCGTCCCCAGGTTTGGGCCAACCCAGGGCTGGGTGACAAGGTAGGCAGGACAGACAACAGTTCTGCCCAGGGCAGGGACAGAGACACAGCTACTTCTACTCTGGCTTCTAGATCAGTTGCAGTGGAACCTCTATAGCTCCTGGTCCATCTGGAGAGGTTCTGCTGCAGAACGATTGTGTTTGGGGCCGGCCTCTGCCTGCAGGGTCAGGTGTGCTGGGAGGCTGTGAGAAGCATGGCCCTGTAAGTGTGCTGGGTGCTCCAGAGTGGCCATGGAGCCTGGCAGTGCCCCTCCCAGGCTAGTGGCAAGAGGGCTATGCACAGGTGAGGACAGTGTGTGGCCCAGAACTTCAGTGGGCTGATTGGCCAAAGGCAGGAATTTAGGGCCCCGGACCCAGCCTCAGACCTGCTAGGGAAGAACACACAGTGGATGGATGGGCTTCTGGGCTAGTCCTTTCCGTGGCCTCTTTTCAGATCCTCTTCGAGATGAGCGAAGGGATATTAAAAAAAAAAAAAAAAAAAAAAAGGAAACCGGGGCGCCTGGGTGGCTCAGTTGTTAAGCGTCTGCCTTCGGCTCAGGTCATGGTCCCAGGGTCCTGGGATCGAGCCCCGCATCGGGCTCCCTGCTTGGCGGGAAGCCTGCTTCTCGTTCCCCCACTCCCCCTGCTTGTGTTCCCTCTCTCGCTGTTGTCTCTCCCTGTCAAATAAATAAATAAAATCTTAAAAAAAAAAAAAAAAAGAAAGAAACCATAAAATGTCCAGAAGATCAGAAGAGGGGCCGGCCACATGGCCAGAGTCCCGGGGATTCGGTTCAGGGGAGGCAAATTGTAAGAAGACAAGAAGGGCAGACGTGAGGCCTCCAGAGAAAGAGCAGTATGACCCAGGTAAGGGGACAGGAGAGACCCTGCAGAACCTGCCAGAACCCCCAACTCAGGGCCAGAGAGCTCCCTCCTCTTCTCAGTGTGGCTGTGCTTATAAATGGGGTGTCAGACGCAGTAAGGCATGCCCAATGAAAATTTTAATATAAGAACATCCCATGCAATATTTGGGCCATTCTTATGCTAAAAAATGATTCATTCTTTACCTAAAAACTCAAATTTAACTAAGCATCCTGCATCTTTATTTGCTAAATCTTGCATTCCTAACGGTACCTCACATTCCTGTGGAATATTTAATAGTCTTCAAGAATTAAAGAAAAGCAGGACTGAAAACCATCCAAGTAACAAGATTGCAAAAGTGGAAATATAGGATATAATATGCCTGAGGAAATGACCAGAGGGAAATAGGTCAGTATGTCAGCCGTGGACCTCTCTGGCTGGGATTGTTTCTCAGGGATTTTATCTGTTTCTGTTTTCCAAAATTTCCACAATAAACATGCATATGTCTCTTTTATAAAGCAGGTAATAGTCAATAATAGCTAACAAACTGGAGGCATCATTATGCGCTGGGTGTTTCACATACCTCATCTATTTAATTCCTGCAACGTCCCTATGGGTAGGCACAGTTGTGATTCCCTTTCTATAGGAGGATTCCAGAAACAAGGTCACTTGCCCAAGGTCATGCAGCTGAGTGAGTGGCAGGACTGGGAGTTGGCTCTCCTGCAGCCTAACCCCAAAACTACCCCCGTCCTATCCTGCTGCCTGGCATGAAACTGCTAGTTTGCGGATCCTGGGCACGAATAGCCTCCGCTCCTTGGGAGGTGTAGATGAGCTCTCTTCTGGTGTACATGGAAGCCTGGCTCTGGCTGTTGTATCTCATGCCTGAGCTCCCACCTTCTAGAAAAAGATTTAGGGGCCCCTGGGCGGCTCAGTCGGTTAAGCAACCCACTCTAGATTTTGGCTTAGGTCATGATCTCACGGTGATGAGATGGAGCCCTTCGTTGGGCTCCTCGCTGGGCATGGAGCCTGCTTGGGATTCTCTCTCTCTCTCCCCTGAGGCCTCCTCCCCCGCCCCCCACCCCCACCCCCATCCCCGGCTCTGCTCTTGCTTGCACTCTCTCTAAAAAAGAGAGAGAGAGAGAGAGAGGACCACATTCCCTGGTGTTTCCCCATCCCTTGTAATCCCTTGTAACCACCTCTGGGGGGGTGGTTTGTTCTGGGCGGACAAGAGCTTACTAGGCACTGCCTGAGAAGGTCACCAGGCAGACACCCTGACGTTGGGCCCCAGCTTTCACCCACCTTTTGGGAATGAGGGTTCAAGAGAGAGCCTTCCTACTCCTGTCTGCCAGCTGCCCAGGGCAAGCGTCGGACTGTAGTTTGCTCTGACGCACCATGTTCTGTGCCTTCCTTCAGATACTCTTTGAAGATGCCTTCGATGTGGCCAGTTTCCTGGACAAAAGTGAGGCTCCCAGTACATCCAGCTCTAGGTGAGGAAGGGGGTATGACATAGTGAGTGTGTGTGTGCCCCTGCTGGGATGTTTAGGAGCCGCTCCCTTGCAGCCCCGCAGAGGGGTGCATAATTCCGTGGAAGTTCTTAGAGATCCACTTTTGTCTGTGGTTCAAAGTGGGCTGGTCCCAGGATTGTGCCACTGCTCTAGGGAGGACACGGTCTGGGGCTTCTTCTGCATAGAGAACTGTCCCATCCTGGCCCAGGACGGAGACGTGGCAGGTTATGGGCTGCAGGTTGTCCACGCTGCACCGTCTTCCCAGAGTGAGGGGGCCATGGGCGGGTTGCAACAGCATCTGGTCTGAGAGGTGGGCGGGGGCTCGGGGGCATCGAGAACCTGGGCTAACACGTCCCCGGGCCTGTGCCCTGGGCTGAGGGGGTCTGAGCCGTGCAGGGAAGACGCTGCTTTGCACGGGGCTGCTGGGGACGGATGTGGAAAGAAGGGAGGAGGGGGTAGCTGACCCCGTGAAGTGAGATGACACAAAGCAGGATCTGGGGAGATGGCAAGACAAGCAGCCTGACAAAATCTGTGGCACGGGGCCATTTTCGCAAAGAGAGCTAGTTTCGGACTGAGATTTTCCCTTGCTACTTTGAAAAGCTGTGGTCTTAGAGCCTACAGGCTCAGGCCGTTAAGAAGGCTAAAAAGAAAGCCTGAACATTTCGTTTTCCTGCTTTGGGAGCGAGGGGACATTCCTTTCCTCATATTCCAATGACTTTCCCCACTCTCCCCCGAGGTGACCCCTGGGCACCTTGTCACCTGGGGGAGTCACCAGACATCAACCTGTCTCTCCCCCGGCGGCCTGCTCCACCCAGCCTCAACAGACTCGTCCAAACACTCCAAAGCGATTTTAGCCTTTGGGGACTCCAGCTCGGGTCAGCCGCGTGTGGAGGCTGGTTTTGCTGAAATGGGCTGGAGGCGGACTTTCCTATTTCTGAGCCAGGCTCGGGCTGTGAGGAGAAGTTTGGTAAGAAGTTGCCAGAGCGTACTTGCCAAGCAGGACCTGGAACTCCTTACCCTGCTGATGGAACACGAAAACAACCTATTAGAAAATGTCCTCTGCCATCGCTGGAGAAGGCAGGGATCGCTGCCAGAGGGTTCCCATGCGGCTTGTGGGACCTGCTTCTGAGAGGACGTGAGGTCAACACGCAGGCTCTCCGGGCACCACTTGAGGCTCCTGACGTCATGGGGCTGCTCCCCTGGTCCCAGGAAGGCCGGAGGGAAGGCGTCTGCCACACAGGCCGCCTCCCTGCACCGGGGTCTGTCCCCCTGTGGAGGGGGGCTTCTTGGGGGGACTGAGCTCAAGCATGGCGGGTGCCCCCTGAGCCCCCCGGGCAGCCACAGGGCACTAGGACCGTGGGGCGCGGCTCTCTGAGGGATACTTGGAAGGAGAGAGGCCGTTTTGCTCCTTCTTCCAGAGGCCACAGCTCAGAACACTAAATTAGGGCGGGGGAACCAGTCGCCCTAGGGTCTCCCTTTTCCCGTCGGTTCCACACGTGACACGGAAGCTGAGGCAACACAAACCTTCCAAAGGGCCTCCAGCCTGTCTGTGAGTGAATTCAGTGGGGTGTTTACAAGTGCCTGGGTTCGCACTGTAACCCAGGTATTTTAGGGGGTGCAAGCAGAGGCCAAAGAGGAGGATTCTAAATAGTTGCTGTGTCTTCCCCTTTCTGTTGTCAGTTCGGTGTTCACCGGTGGCAACCCAGAATATCCAGAGGAGAAGTTTCAGCTTTATATGCAGATCATCGATTTTTTTAAAGGCCTTTGCTGTGTTAACCCTCAGTTAAAACAGGTAGGACGGAGCGGAGTGCAAGGAGACCCCCGCTCGCCTCCCTTAGGATGGTGGGAAGGACTCTTGAGCCCCCCCCCCGCAGCGGGACCTCACTCACATCACACCACAGGGGGGCGCTGGAGGCCCATGTCCCTTCATTCTCTTGGCCTGCTCCATGGATGGTGGGCATCAGCCTGATACATGCTGGGGGATGGAAGACGTCCAGGGAAAGAGAGAGAAGGGACACACAGATGGTCTCCAGGGCAGGCCTGAGACGGGGAGCCCCTTGAAGTGGCAACCAGATCCCAGGGGCCTGACTCCTTGCAGACATTTGTAAATGTTGTGTGACTCCTTTCCGAGAGGCTGAGCTGTTCTGCCGCCTTCTGAGACGCTGGGCTAATATTTGCCGTCAGCGTTTGAAGGGTATTAATTTCTGCTTCCCAAAAGCTGGCTGTGTCTTGATTAGAAAGGACATTCCAAAAACTTCCAGGAGGAAAGGGGAGTTATGCCTGAGCCACCAAGGGGACAGGCCCTTTCAGATTCATAGCCAAGGATTTTCTCTACTAATTCAGCAAAGATACAACTGTTTCTTTAAAAAGGTAAGCAATAGTAATGACAACGTTTGTCTAAAAATAATTGGGGCAGCTTTCCAACAGGCCAAGGTATAATTTGGCCCTCTCCCCACGAATCCTTCATTTCCCTCTGCCAGGATCACTTTGAATCTCCACTTGGAGCCCAGGGCCCCCTCTCTGGCTGCTCTCTGGCTGCTCTGCGCCTCCCATCAACGCTTGACCCTCTGGTTCTTACCACTGTGTCCCTCTTTCTCTCAGACACAGGGAAGTCAGTCCACTTCCTCGAGGCCTGGGGAACAGATTAACAGGATGGTCTTTGCTTTCCCTGCTTCCTTTCCCCGCATATGGTAGAAAAGAAAGCTCGGGCAGGATTGGAGTATCCATACAAAGCAGAGATGCTTGAACTTGAATCGTCTTGGGAACTAACTGGAAATGCAGATTCTTGATGCCCCAGCACCCAAGATTCTCATTCAGTGTTTGGAGGTGGGGCCCCAAGAATCTGTATTTTGAACGAGCTGTCCATTTGGCTGTCCAGGTTGGCTCCGGCGCAAGAGGCCTCCGGCCTGCGCTGCTCTAAAGAGGAAAATCTCAATCTCTTTCCCACCCCTCTGCCCCCCGCTCCTTCCCGTGAACTTCATGAGGTCGTTGGATGAAACTTTAATTAGCACCTGTAACAAATTACCGCAAACCTCGTGGCTTAAAACAACAAAAATTGCTTCCCTCACAGTTCTGGAGGCTAAAGGCCAAACGCTGCCTCTGAAGGCTCGAGGGAAGGTCTTTCCTTCCCTCTTCCTAGCTCCAGGTGGTTCCTGGCAGTCCTCCGCATGCTTTGGCTCACTGCTGAATCCCTCTAACCAAGGCCCCCTGTCTTCACAAGGCCTTCTGTGTGTCTCTCTAGCCCTCTCATCTTCTTATAAAGACACCGGTCATTTGGATGAAGGGCCCACCCTAAGTCCAGGTGGACCTCATCTCGTAGTCCTTAGCTAATTACACTTGCAAAGACCCTATTTCCAACGAAGGTTCCAGGTGGTCATGAAGTGGGGTAGGAAGGGTACTATTCAACATACCTCAGCACCCAACACCAGCACGTACCTCTCACAGTCTGTTGCTTTCCCAAATCTGCAGCCTAAAAAGGCCTCAGACACCATTTTCAGGGGCGTGGGGAACTGGACCATTGTGAACAACATTTAAGCACTTGGTGCAACAGAGACTCAGGTGTGGTCCCTCCCGGGACCCTTGGCCTCCTGGTGCCCCCTGCGCTCCACTCAACCTTTTCTCAAGCTTTGCTCTGGTCTTCACCCTGAATCAGGGGCCCGTGTGATTTTCCCAGAGACCACCTGGTCCCCTCTCAGATACGGTGGCCCCCCACGCGCCCCCCGCCTCCATCAGTAGAGCACAGTGAGTGGGGACGTTGCCCAGAGCTGGAGAGGCTTTGTCTGCAGAGTCTGCTCCCAACCTGGCTGTCACCCTGGGGACCGGGTCTCACGTTCATGGGATGGTTGACTGGGTTTGGGGACGCTTCCCAGGGCCCAGGGGAACTAGCCCAAGACAAACTACCATTTTTCTGCCAAGGTGGGGAAAGACAGGAAGAACCAAACCCAGGAACACACTGTTAGGGGAAGAGGTAATGGGGGGTCAGAGAAGTCAGCGGGGGGTCATTATAAAGGGAATAAAATAACCTAGTGCTGCTTCTTAAGCAATTAGCTAATAATTAACCCACGTACATAGTTTAAAACTTGAAAGTTACCAAAAGATATACAAAGAAAACTTAGTCTCTCTCCTACCAGTGTCCCTCACTTACGCCCCATTCCCTTCCCCAAAGGCCATTACCATTACTGGTTTCTTGAACAGCCATCCAGAGATAATCTACAGATATTTATATATTCTTTCCAACACGAATGAGAGCCTACACTACACATTATGTTGTAGTTGTTCTTTTTTTTTTTTTTTAAGATTTTACTTAGAGAGCACGAGCAGGAGAGGGAGAATCTCAGGCAGATTCCCCACTGAGCACAGAGTCCCCAGGGGGGGTGGGGGCTCGGTCCCACAACCCTGAGATCACGACCTGAGTCAAAACCACGAGTTGGACACAACCGACTGAGCCACGCACTTGCCCCCTCTTTTCTTTTTAAATAGTATATCGCACAGAGAATGACCTCATTCCTGTTATTTCAAACAATGTCCTGGTATTCCCTTGGTGGGCACACCGTGGTGTAATTCACCATCCTCCGTGGATGGGCATTTGGATAAAGCTTTGAGAGGTCTCCCCTCTGTCTTCTGAGATCCTGCAAATGCCCGGGATGGAAAAGAAGTCAGTTCTGTTGTGTCCAGGAAAACCCTTTCTGAAGATCATAGAGTGTGATCTATGAGTTGCATGAAATGGAAATGGGCCCACCCACCCCGTAGCCCTTACTTCCTGGCCGGAAGCTGGAGAAGAAGATACAGCAAGAGTTCGGGTGGACTCTGAGGAAGTTGCTGGGGGTTGTCCCACCTGCTTGGGGCCTGGATTCCTTAAATACACTTTGATCCTCTTGCACCCTGTGTTTTGCAGGATGCAGACCTCCCCACTGACGATGAGATGATAACGCTGAGGTGCATGGAGACCTTCGATGATGAAGATCTGTGATACGGAAGGGCTGGGACGGGAGGGGATGAATGAGGTGGGCAGTTTCCAAGCACTAATGCCAGCAGCCAAGGCTGTACCTGCCTCCCCCTTCCGGGACATTTCCGAGGGGCTGTCCCAGAGCATTTTGATGGTTTGAGTTTCTGATTATTATAAAGTCTTTAAAAGTAGTGTGGCCCTGTGTCAGTCTTTCAGGGTCGTTTGGTATAAGTGGCTGGCCTGCTGTGAGGTACACACCTGCCCCTCCTGTGTTCCTATTCAGGGGTCCTGGGTGCAGCCTGCCTGAAGCCCAGGCCATGGGCCTTTCGAGAAAGGACGGGCAGGATCTGTCCCCAGAGGTGCCATGACACTAGGTACTTTCAGCACACCTTGGGTTCAGGGCAGAGTTCTGGTGGGTTCTAGAGAGTTCTGGAGGCCACTCACTCATCCTGCATGCTCTGGGAGCCCAGGAACGGTGCAGACCACGCCTGTGGCTATAGGAGCTATAGGACATCAGGGTAGAACCAGCTTCATCTGCTTCTTCTGGCAATAGGGACTCCTAAGTGGAGATCAAGCCAGATTCCACTGTGTTCTGAGTGCTTTCTGGTGAGGCTCCTGGGCGTGCACATTGGATGTGATGGCAGATTCTATGTGGCCGCGTGACCAGGCCACGGCACCCAGATATTTGGGCACACAATCTTCTTGATGTTTCTATGATGGTGTTTTGAGATGAGATAAACATTTAAACCAGCAGACTTTGAGTAAATATGGAGTAATTACCCTCCATAATATGGGTCAGCCTCATCCCACCAAGACTGACCTCCCATGAGGAGGCGGGAAGTGCCTTCAGACGCGAACAGCAACACTCCCCAGTCTGTCAGCCTACCCTGCCCATTGCGGACAGTCCAGCTTCCACAACCATGCAAGCCCATTCCGTAACATCTCTTTCCCTATGTACGTGTGTGCGCACACGGATATAGCGTGTGGGCGTGTGTGTGTGTGTGTGTGTGTGTGTGCACGCGTGCCCACACATCCTACATCCTAGTGGCTCTGTTTCTCTGGAGAACCCCGACTAACCCACCAGGTGTGCAGAGAACGGGTTCCTTGGCCTTTTACAGTTTCACATCATCATTACAGTGGCCCCCCTCCCCGGAAGGCCTCCCAAATCCTTCGGCTGTTCCATCTCCTGGGAAGAAACCGACGTGCAGGTTAGGTGTTAGGACCTAAGCGCAGTCCTGCCTGTTCTCAGCCCCAGGGCTCACACCTCACCTCACGTCCTGTCACCAGCCCACCCCCAGGGACTCCCATGGCAGATATGCAAGGACTGTAGCTTTTCATAAACAACCCAGAGGAGGGGCAGGCCGGGCCTTTATCCTCGGGGTTGCCCACACGTGTGCTGGGAAGGAAGGAAAGGGGAGCACGCGTGGCCCCAGCACCCAGGCACTCAGTGCTCACGACCACCCCCAGCCAGTCCCCCGAGTCAAGAACAGGCCAGCATGTGGGAAAGGAAAAGTTTTTACAGAGGTGCCTGCACACAGCAGGTCCTCAAGGAACGAGTGACGGCTCTAACCAGCCCCCACGCACTCCCGTTCAGTCCTCATTCCTGGAGCATTATGGGCCAGTGGGGTCCTGGTCAGCATGGACCTCAGGGGAATGCTGTTCTTTCTCCCCACGGCCATGTGCTAGGAACCTTCCCGCCTCCACTCAGCCCCAACGGCCCTCTGCTCCCCTCTGCTCACTGGATATGGTGCAGCCCAGGATGGATGTGTTGCTTTAAAATCCCCTCCAATGGGGCTTGCCCTCCCGTTCTCCCGACCTAGGCCTCTTCCCACATTGGTCAGGTATCTTCCTGTGTCTTGACTAACGATATCTTCCCATATTAGCCAGTGCTGTATCCGTCAGAGGAACAGCCCCAAGAGGATAGGTGTGGGTATGGGAACGGGTGTAGGTATAGGTTTAAGTATTAACAGTGGAGACTGCAAATCTGAAATTTGCAGGGCAGACCAACCAGCTGGAAACTCAGGCAGGAGTTCATGAGGCGGTCTGGCAATAAGGAAACAAGGAGGCCATTAAGTGGAGTGAGTTCCAATCCCTTGGCAGCCTATGTGAGCAAGCCAAAGCGTAAGCCAGAGTCCGTGCACTTGATTCCAAGAACGTGTGATTAAAGAACAATCCATCACAAACCGCCCGAGCCGGCCGCGGGCCGGAGCACCAGGAGCTCAGAGCAGGCGCTGGGGGGGCAGAGGGTGCTCCTCACCTCTTCCGAAGAGCCAGCCCTGAGGGGCAGGTGCACGGAGGGGAGGACAAGAGGAGCTCGCCTTTCAGCAAACAGCCCCGTCTCCGTCCCCTGCCACACCCCAGGCCTCTTCCTCCCAACACATCAAATTATGGCTGAGAACATATGGACTGAGAGAGTCTCTGTGCGGACACTGGGTTACACTGGCTTACGCTGGAGATAGGAGACTGGTTTTCGCTGGAGTGCAGTGGAAGGCTGTGGTGTTTAAGTCACTGTGTCAAAGCACCTTTGTCATGGTCTTAATCGAATATGAATTTGGCTGTGACCGCTGCAGGGTGCCCACCCATCTTTGCACGGGGAGATGAGCTCATGGGGTGGGCAGGGGGCTGGTGAAGAGCGCTCTGGGGCAGGCGTGAGGACAGTTCTTCTCATAACTTGGTTTCCGTGGCACCCTTTGGGGGCTCTCCTGAGGGATCCTGGAAGAGGCAGGCGAGCAGGTTCATTCCACGCTCACCTTTCCCAGCTTCCAGCCTGGGCCAGAAGGGGAGGTACTGGGTGCAGGTGGATGTGCAGGACTTGGTGCCAATCCCGCAGGGGAGGCGGTACACCTCCAAGGCCTTCGTAGTCTCCTCAGACTCCTCCTGGATTTGATTCCACACCAGGAGGCCTCTCTCCTCCAGGCTTCCTAATGGGAGACAGCAAGCAGTCAGCACTGGGTGCTGACCAGAGCACCAGCTGGGCTGGCGGGGGGGCCTCTGGCGCCCCCTGCAGGCACTCGTGGGGTCTCCTCTCCATGCCCTCCAACTGCCAACAGCACCTCCTCCTTCTCTGCCCCTTCGGAGTCACAGCTCAGGGGCGCTCCAGGGCATTCCCTGAGCTCCCACTGCGGGACAGTACAATCTTCTCTGAACACCATCCTTTCCTCACCTTCAAGGGGCAGGTCTTTCCACGCTTTGTTTCTAGAATGCAGATGCACTTTAAACTTGGAGAGAACAAATGTGGAAAATAGAGTACCATGAAGCAGGTGCTATCCTAAAGGTCCTCTCAAGAGGCCGTGGGAGGTTCAAGAAGGGAGCACTGAAAGCCATCCATGAGCGTGGCCCTGCAGTCCTCACTGCGATATCCTCAGCACCCAGAGACTCGGTTTGCTCCTCACCACATGTATTACCCTCTATTCTCATTGTCTGTTCTCTTGTCTTTCTCCCCTGTTAGCCTGTGGGTTTCTGGAAGGTGGAAGGCATGTCTTTCTGCTCTTTGGATTCTCAGTACATAGCACTTGGAACACAGCAAGTGTTCAATGGGTTTTTATGGAAAGAAAGAGAAAGGAAGGAAGGAAGAAAGGAAGGAAGGAAGGAAGAAAGACAGAAAGAGAGAAAAAGAGAGAAAGAGAGAGAGAGAAAGAAGGGAGGGAGGAAGAGAAAGAAAGAAGGGAGAGAGGGAGAGGGGGAGAGAGAGAGAGGGAGGAAGGAAGGAAGGAAGAAAGAAAGAAAGAAAAGAAAGAAACAAAGAAAGAAAAGAAAGAAAGAAAAAGAAAAAAGAAAGAAAGAAAAAGAAAGAAAGAATACATGTATTCTCTCCCTCACCAATCAGACTTTGGGCTCTTAGCTGTTTTTGTTTCTGGTGTGTTTCTTACCTTAGGGCCCTGTTTAGCTGAATTGTGTCCCCCCAAAAATCATAGGTTGAAGCCTTAACCCCCCTACCTCAGAACGTGAATACATTGGGAGATAGGACTTTTAAAGAGGTGATTCCGTTAAAGATGAGGTCTTTAGGGTGGGCCCTAATCTAATCTGACTGGTGTCCTTATAGGAAGAACCTAGGACACACAGAGAGACACCAGAGAGGCACCCACCCAGAGGAAAGGCCACATGAGGTCACAGCAAGAAGGCGGCCACCTGCAAGCCAAGGAGAGAGGCCTCGGGAGAGACCAACCCTGCCAGCACCTTGATCCCAGTCTTCTAGCCTCCAGACTGTGAGGAAATACACTTTGGCTGTTTAAACTGGTCCAGGGTGTTTTGTTATGGCAGCCCTAGAAAGCTAATATGGGCCTGTATGTCCCACCCAGAGGCAGGGCCTGCTCAGGATATGCTGTGGTCAGCCTGACATGGTAATAAGGGTCAGAGAAGCCATGTGGGTGGCCCAAATGCTGCCTATCTACCCACACCGCCAGCCTACAGAGTGAAGGCGAGCCCTACCAGGGATGGTGTTGTCCAGGAGAAAGCCCAGAAATCCACCAACAAACATGCCCGTGGTCAGCAGCACCTGGATGACCTGGTCCAGCTGGAGAATCCCTAGAGTGAAGACAAAAGCAACAGGGATTCCCAGGGACCAAGGTCCCCACTGGCCCTGCCCCTGGAGCGGTCACAGTTTAGAAGACAGAGAATCACCTGTCTGGAGCTTCTCAGAGTTGTTATTCACCCAGCTGGGAATGGCGAGCCCACAGTAGATGGAGAAGCCAAAGATAAAGAGGTTCCTGGATGAGTTCATGTCCACATACTGCAGGAGAGAGGCCACCATGGAAGCCCAGAGCCATCAGCACCTATTCTGCAGAGCAATCTAACTCCCCTCCAAGTGCCCCCTGCCCTCCCACTGCCACCAGAGGTAGGGGCTACTGAGGCTGGACTCCGAGCAACACACTCAGTGGGCAAGCCAGGCCCCGATTCCCACTTGGCCCTGGGAGTTAAGTGGCCTGAACGACCCAGTTCAAACTGATGCAGTTTCTGTTTTTCAGAAGTTTGGATGCTTCTGGCTACTTCTGTCTTCCATTTGGAAGCCATTGTGGTTTCTGGGACCAACGATTCCTTCTCCTCCACTCGGCCCCAGCCCTATTCCCTCCATCTCAATCCCCTTGGGCTCCTTTCAAGAGATGCCCTGGCTGCTCTTCTAGGAGCACCTTGCCTCACCTGCAGATTGGAGATCCCCACGGCGGTGATGACCCCAAACATCACGAGGAACATGCCTCCGATCACAGGGGTTGGGATGGTGGCAAAGGCAGCCCCAATCTTCCCAAATACGCCCATCAGGAGCAGCAAGCAGCCAGCAGCGACCATCACCATCCTGCTCCCTACCTGCAGGGCTCAGGGAATTGAGGGATGAGATGCTCAGCAGGTCTCTGCCTTGCTCTACAAACGACACTCCAGGGGACTTGTAAGAGCCATACAACATGACCCCAAAATGGCCCCCCTCACTCTCACATGGGGTTGGAAAGGATGAGGGTGTGACCTTGTGTCCTGGCCTCTGGCCTCAACTCGTCACTCACCGTTCTATCCCTGCCTTAAAGTCCTCACTCAGATGCTCCTTCCCTGAGAAGGCTTTCCAGTGAGGCAAAAGGTCTCTCTTGGAAGGCAGTGCCCAGTGCTTAAAGATGGGCATGGGATGGTCAACCTGAGCTCTGCCTCTAACTGGCTGTGTGACTTTGGGCACATTACTTAATCCCTCCAAACAGCTTCCAAATTTACCAGACGGAATGAATAACACTTACTTCACAAACTCATTTTACAAGGCCAGCGTTACCTTGATACCAAAGCCAGACAATGACACTCTAAGAAACTACAGACCAATATCCCTGATGAATATAGAGATTAAAAGTCTCAATAAAATATTAGGAAACCAGGGGCGCCTGGGTGGCTCAGTTGGTTAAGTATCTGCCTTTGGCTCGAGTCATGATCTCAGGGTCCTGGGATTGAGCCCTGTGTTGGCCTCCTTGCTCAGTGGGGAGTCTGCTTCTCCCTCTCTGTGCATGTGCTCTCTCTCTCTCTCTCTAGCTTGCTCTCAAATAAATAAAATCTTTTAAAAAATATTAGGAAACCGGGGCGCCTGGGTGACTCAGTCGGTTGAGCGGCTGCCTTCGGCTCAGGTCATGATCCCAGGGTCCTGGGATCGAGCCCTGCATCGGGCTCCCTGCTCGGCGGAGAGCCTGCTTCTCCCTCTCCCTCTGTCTGCCACTCTGCCTACTTGTGCTCTCTCTCTCTCTGTTAAATAAATAAATAAAAATCTTTAAAAAAATAAAAAAAATATTAGGAAACCAAATTCAACAGCACATTAAAAGGATCATATACTGTGACCAAGTGGGATTTATCCCTGGAATGCAAGGATGTTTCAACATGCACAAACAATAAATGTGATACACCACATAAACAAAATGAAAGATAAAAACTGTAAAATCATCTCAGTAGATGCAGAAAAAACATTAGACAAAATACAACATCTATTCATGATAAAAACTCTCAACAAATTGGGTATAGAAGGAACATACCTCAACACAGTGAAAGCCATAAATGACAGCTGAGATGATATGATCTTATATAGAGAAAATCCTAAAGACCCAACCAAGAAACTATCAGCCCCAATCAATGAACCAGTAAAGTCACAGAATAGAAAAATCAACATACCAGTTGCATTTCTATAAGCTAACAACAAAATATCTGAAAAATAAAGAAAACAATCCAGTCATAATAGAATCAAAAATGATAAAATACTTAAGAATGAATTTAACCAAGGGGGTAAAGATCTGTACACTAAAAACTATAAGACACTGATGAAAGAAACTGAAGAAGACACAAATAAATGGAAAGATATCCTGTGTTCATGGATGACTTAATGTTGTTAAAATGTCCATACTACCCAAAGCCATCTATAGATTCAAAGCAATCCCTAACAAAAATCCAATGGCATTTTTCACAGAAATAGAAAAAAAAATCCTAAAATTTTTCTGTAACACAAAAGACCCTGAATAGCTAAAGCAATCCTCAGAAAGAAAAATAGAACTGGAGGCATCACACTTCCTGATTTCAAACAATACTCTAAAGCTATAGTAATTAAAATGGTATGATCCCGGCATAAAAATAGACACATAGACCAATAGAACAGAATTCAGAGCCCCAAAATAAACCCATGCATATATGGTCAACTAATATTTGACAAGGAAGCCAAGCATATTCAATGGGGGAAAGGATAGTCACGTCAATAAATGGGGTTGGGAAACCCAGAGAACCACATACAGAAGGATGAAATTGGACCTCTACCTTGCACCACTCAAAAAACTTAACTCAACATGAGTTAAAGACTTAAATGTAAGATCTGAAACTGTGAAAGTCCTATAAGAAAACAGAGGGGGAAATCCCCTTGAAATTGGTCTTCACAATTTTGGGGGGTATGACACCAAAAGTACAAACAACAAAAGCGAAAGTAAACAAATGGGACTACATCAAACTAAAATCTTCTGCTCAGCAAAGGAAACAATTGACAAAATAAAAAAGCATCTTACAGGATGGGATAAAATATTTGTAAACCATCTCTCTGATCAGGGATTAATATTGAAAATGTATAAAGAATTTATACAACTCAATGATAACAACAACAATGACTTAAAAATAGGAAGAGAAACTAAATAGACATTTCTCCAAAGAAGACATCCAGATGGCCAACAGACACATGAAAAGATGCTCAACATCACTCATCATCAGGGAAATGCAAATCAAAACCACGATGAGGGGTGCCTGGGTGGCTCAGTCGTTAAGCGTCTGCCTTGGGCTCAGAGTCCTGGGATCGAGCCCCGCATCGGGCTCCCTGCTCCGCGGGAAGCCTGCTTCTCCCTCTCCCACTCCCCCTGCTTGTGTTCCCTCTCTAGCTGTGTCTCTCTCTGTCAAATAAATAGATACAATCTTTAAAAAAAAGCTGTAATGAAATATCACCTCACATCTGTTAGATTCAGTTATAAAAAAGATAAAAAATAACAAGTGTTGGTAGAGATGTGCAGAAAAGGGAACCTTCGTGTGTTGTTGATGGGGACATAAATTGGCAAAGCCACTATGGAAAACAGCATGGCTTTTCCTCAAAAAATTAAAAATAGAATTACCATATGATCCATCAATTCCTCTTACATTTATGCAAAGAAACCAAAACTTTAACTTGAAAAAATATCTGCAACCCATGTTTATTGCAGCATGATTGACAACAGCCAAGACATGGAAACAACCTAAATGATGGATGAGTGGAGAAAGAAATGTGGTGTGTACGTACACACACACACACACACACACACACACACACACACACACACACACACACACACACACAGAGGAATAGTATTCAGCCATAAAAAATGAAACATTTCCATTTGCAACAACATGGATAGGCTTTGAAGACATTATGCTAAGTGAAATATGTCAGAGAAGACAAATACCGTACAGTACCATTCATATATGGAGTCTAAAAAAGCTAAAATCAGGGCGCCTGGGTGGCTCAGTTTGTTGTGTCCAACTCTGATTTCAGCTCAGTTCATAGTCTCAGGGTTGTGAGATCGAGTCCCGCCTCAGGCTCCATGCTGGACACAGAGTCTGCTGAAGATTCTCTCTTTCTCTCCCTCTCCCTCTGCCTCTCCCCACCCCTGCTCACACGTTCTCTCTCTCTTAAAAAAAAAATAAATAAAATAAGTAAAAAAATAAAAAAGCTAAATTCACAGAAATAGGGTAGAGTGGTGGTTACTAGGATCTTCAGGGTGGAAAAAATGGGGAGATGTTCATCAAAGAGTACAAACTTCCAGTTAGAAGATGAGTAAGTTCTGGGGACCTAATGTACAATAGGTTGCTAAGAGAGTAGATTTCAAATGTTCTCACCACAAAAAAAAGAAATGGTAATTATGTAACGTGATGGGAGTGTTAGGTAATGGTGGTCATCACATGGCAAAATGGAAGGGTATCCAATAAACACACTGTAGAGCTTAAACTTACACAATGTTATATTATAATCAAGTACATCTCAGTAAATCTACGGGGGAGGAGGTGGGAAGGAAAATCCATGTGTCTGGAGTGCAGGGGGACAGAGAGACACATGGAAGATGGATGAAGAGCAAGGCAAGGGCTCCCCCATAAAGGGCTGTAAGGGCCACAGAGAGGAGCTAGAATGAAATCCAGACACGAGGCATAAACAAAATGCGGTATATATCTTTGGAGTGGAATATTCCTGGACTGTCTGTGGACAGTCCTGGACATTCTGCTAAGTGCGATAAGCCAGCCACAGAAAGACAAATACTGTAGGATTCCACTTATATGAAGTCCCTAGAGTCGTCAAATTCATAGAAACAGCAACTAGAATGCTAGCTGACAGGTGCTGGGGATGAAGGAGAATAAAGAGTTGTTTGGTGCAGATTTCAGTCTTTATGTGATGCGTCTTTAACCACAATTGAAAGTATTTTTTAAGTATCTTTAAAAAGTGGCAACTACTGAATTCACTAATGCAGCAGCGATAAAGTAGCAGATCCTGCCTTTGCTTATTGTTCTTTCCAGTCTAAGAGCTTATTTATTTAAATGTCTTCCTGACAAGACATGCGGTAAGGATTTACCACATCAAAATACATTTTTTGGTTGTTTATAATCCTCATAAGGAACAAGAAACAAAGGCCTGCATCAAAGCTAATGAAAACACAGCCCCGCCAATATTTTTATTTTAGCTCCCTGAGACCCGTGTTGGACTTTTGAACTCCGGATCAAGAAAATGACAAATCCGAGTTGTTTGAAAGCACTGGGTTTGTGATAATTTGTTGCAGCAACAGGTGGATGACAGATGCACGCACCCAGCCTGAGGTCACAGGCAGTGGACTTACCCTGGTGATGCCCAGCGCCCCAACGTTCTCGCTGTAGGAGGTGGTGCCGTTCCCTGTACCCCAGGCCCCTGCCAGAAGACAGCCAAGACCCTCAATGCCGATGCCACGGTTGACAGCGTGCCTCGGAGGGGGTGGGGCCCCCACAAGCCGGGCACAGGCATAATAATCGCCTACTGACTCCACCATCGAGGAGATTACCCCCGCAATGATCCCAAAGACCCCAGCCAGGCTGATGGTGGGGAGGCCCCACTGTCCTGCAAGAACGAGGCAGAGGGAACGTTAATCCAGAAGACAACAGGTGGCTGAGCCCATAATAACTTCTCTGCTGGAGGGGGTCTTTGGAAGGCTTGAAAGACCAGGCAGTGTATCTCCCAACCCCACAACTGTCCAGAGGCTTTGGCTTGGACTCCTGCCTGATCATTCCTCCCTGAGGGCAAGTCAGACACCCAGACCTTGAGGTCACTGTGCACAAAAACAGCCCCCAGCAGGGCCCCTTCCTGGGCAGATCTTGAAGCATTTGGAAGCAGAGATTCGTATTCAGGGAGGAACGCGCTCCACAGTCCACGGGGCCAGGCCAGCCCTCCCTGGACCTGGTTATTAATACCCCTGAGCCAAAAGTGCTGGAAAAGGCAACCAGAAGTGGGCTAAGGGGTGGCCTTGACCTCATATTTTTTAAGTATCTGACTTAGAAATGTTCTAAGTCAGTCCAAGGCTCCCTTGGGTAGAATCCAACTAATCCAAGAAGACTCCCGAAGGTCTCGCTAGAAGGTCGAGACCTCTCTGATCTGCCTGCTCTCAGGCCATGGGTTCTGAGTATCATGGAGGAGGGGATGAGAAGAAGGTCCAGGAATGGGAGCCTTTGGTCTAACACCCCCAGAGGATTCTTAGGACAGCCCAAGGGTCTCCTCCTTCTCTTAGGGGTCTCAAATGGACCCCCTAGGGCCTGCTCTTCCTTGTCAGATCTTTTGGAGGAGATCTATCCCCTGGCTCTATTCAACTCTCCATTCAGTGCCCTTGACCCCACGGACAGTCCTGGAAAACACATGTCCCTGGCAGAAAGGAGTCCTATCTTCTCATTACCTGGGTAAGGGAAGCGAAACCAAGGAGCCTGGCTCAGCACATTGCCTTTGGTGTCAGTGCGGGCCAGGTGCCCATAGGCGGTGGGGGCTGTAGGAAGGGCGTTGGTGACTGTGAGCACGAAGCAGAGAAGCCACGAGATGCAAAGCGCCAGCAGCACCTGCGGAGGGAGCTCCCTTCACTACCGAGCCCAGGGCCCCAGCCCCTGCCAACACCTTCTAGAGGTGCTGGGCCAGGGAGGGAGGTCAGGGAAGCTCTCTGAAATGAGGAGATGCTGGGTTACTGGCCCTTGCAATAACAATAGCAATCTGTGTCATCATTAGCACATTAAAGAAATGTAGGATATAAACTATGGAAAAACCTTGTGTCAAATAGAGGCAGAAAGGTCTAGCAGAATAGGCACAGCCCGGGTCCAAAGGATTACTGTCTGTCTCCCTTTCCACTGTTGGCTGGTCACATGACCTTGGATCAAACTCTCCGCGCCTCAGTTTCCTCATCTGTACAATAGAATGATAATCAGTCCTCTATAGAGCCTGAAGCTTTACTGATATTTAATCCCTGGTGGCAGAACCCCAGAAAGATGTATTTTTAGCAATGTCCCCAAGTGATTCTTGTGCATGCAGAATGGTAGAACCACCAGCCTGCAGGCAGTGAGAGATCAGTGAGATGTGGAAGTTTCTTTTTACAAGGTGAAATGTAGCTCACAATTAAATTAAACCTGAAAACGTATTGTGTGGTTGGCAGCCACACAAACCTAACACCGAGATGCAAATCCAGCAGAGGAGTATCTGAAAAGTGAGGGACAAGCGTTATCACGAGGGATCTGGATTACCCACGAGCCACCGAGAACTTGATCTGAGCAACTGGGTCCTCAGTTTTGTATAATTAGCCGTGAACCTTGCTATGGGGATGGCCCCAGGAACGTGTGACAAGGATGTCCCACACGGGTGCCCAGAGCTGCGACCTAGGGCAAGGTTCTCTGCTCTGGGGTGAGAAGCTTTGCGGAGTGACGGGGATGGCATTACACCAACAGCCAGGGAGCAGTCGCACGGCCGGCGGGGCTCCCCTCGGCCTCCTTCTACAGCGGAGGAGTGGGGGTCAGGGAGGAGAGACCCTGCACACGGGGAAGCATTTGTTTTGGGAACCTACTGGGAGTGCGAGAGGCTGCCCTTCACTCTCCGGGGGCGAATCCACTAAGAAGGGAAGAGAGCGGGGGGTGCTTCTTACCGGGAAGACCTGAAACAGGTAGAACTTAGACATGTGACACTTCTTCTTTCCTCCATAAACCGGCACGGGCACGGCGACATTTTTCAGGTACTGAGAAAACAGTACGATGAGGAAGATGGTCCTGAAACAGAAACAAGCCATGCCCAGCCTGGCAAGCTGGGGCTCGTCCTGAGCAAGGGTCCAGGAAGCTGAGCCACCATGCATCTCTGGGACGGGGTGGCCGGGCCGCACTGGGAGGGTCCCCAAGGAGGCAGGCCCCATCCCTGAGACGGTGGGCTGGTCCCTTCCAAAGCTGCTGGTGGCTAGAGAGGAATACGGGGGAAGGGGGGCTGTTACTCCTGGCGGGTCAGCAGCTGGACAGATCCCAGCAGGTGGAGCCAGTGAGGCCGGAGTCAGAGACTGTCTTCTCAACTGGGTCATTCTGCAATTCCTAGTCCTCGTGGTGAGACCGTCACCGCGGCGTGGATGAGCATGTCCAGTGCCAACCCCGAGTCCCTTCAAAGCGCTGTGGAAATGCCTAAGGCCTCTTTTTCCCCTAAAGCCTTCCTGATCCTCCCCGTTGGCTGTCATCACCCCCTGCCCTGGACCATGCAGGGCATTCTATGATGCTCATCACTGTCTCCTGGTGTCATAGCTCCTTGGACCCGAGGCTCATCTCTCTCCTACACTATACGATTACTGAGAGCTGGAGCGATGTCTTTGCACCCTTCCCAGGTACCCGAGGTTTACAAACATTGGCTCAGTGAAAAGCTAGCAGGCAGAGGACCCGCAGTATCAATGTTTTATGAACATTAAGTATTCTTATATACCGCCTGTCATCAACTTATGGTTTCTGAGGACTAATAATGTAATAAATAGTAGTAATAATTAGTGGCGGCAATTTCACCACTTTTTAAGGTATCATAATGTTTATGAAAGTATCCGTAAACCACAAGAGTTTGCCAATATCCAGAACACATTATTCCTACTGGCTAATCTTCCACCAGAAAGAACTGAGCTGACGCTCCATTCCCAGAGAGCACTTACATGGCGGCAATCCCCCAGTGGATTCCAGCGTTATTGCCTGCAGAATCGAAGAGAGGCAAGGCCACCAAGGAGATGGTTGGAGCGATGGTCAAGGGGCCAATGAAGCGCATGAGAAACCCAATGAGGCCTGAGAATCCCACTAGCATCTGGACACAGGAAGCGACCATGATAGCGCCCTGCAACTGAAGACAAAAAGTACAGCTCAGATGCCTTGAAGCTTGCGGAGACTGTGGGCCTCAGCCCAGTTGCAGCCATCACGGCAAACCCAGCTGCGCAGCCCACTTCTAACCCCGCCCCCCCCCAGGTGGCACGCAAGAGGCAGTGTAGGATCAAAGCTGAACCCCAGAGCAACAGAGGCAAGGAGAGCCCTGTTCTTCCTCCTCTCTCCGGCTCTGGATTTCCAACTACTTGTTGGACATTTTCACTTCATTTGAAGATTTTCAGGAAATAGCCTTCAAAAGTATTTACTGGTCATAGTGATGATGATGTTAACTGACATCACTCCATAGCGTTGTTGAACCTCTTGCGGCTTTATTTTTCTGTGTTCCCACTTTCTATTGCAAGAGATGGCAAATTTTTTTTCCGCCACATAGTGAATATTTTAGGCTTGATGCGCCATATGGGCTCTGTTGAAACTTTTTCAGACAAGATGTGAACAAATGAGCCTCGCTGTGTTCCAATAAAATTTCATGTGTAGACACTGAAATTAGAATTTCATATAATTCTGACACATCATGAAACAGTAGTCTTCTTTTTCAACCATTTAAAGTGTAAAACCATTCTTAACCTGTGAGCTATATAAAAACAAGCAGCAGGCCAGATTTGGTTCATGGACTGTAGTTTGCCAACCCCTGATCGACTGGACTTATTGAATTTACTTAAAGCCTCCTTTCTTACTCTTCTAGTTTAGATGTTATGCATTCCATTTTATCCCTGATAACTTTTCCTTGTTTTAAAGTCTGCTCTTTCTGAAAGTCATAGAGCAACTCCTACTTTCTTTTGATTAGTGTTAGCATGGTATATTTTTCTCCATCCATTTACTTTCAATCTCCATGTGTCTTCATACTTATTATTTTAAAGATATTTATTTATTTGAGGTGGGGCACAAGCAGGGAGAGAGGCAGGGAGAGGGAGAAGCAGGCTTCCCACTGAGCTGGGAGCCCGATGCTGGACTCGATCCCCGGACCCTGGGATCATGACCTGAGCCGAAGGCAGATGCTTAACTGACTGAGCCACCCAGGTGTCCCTATGTGTCTTCATATTTAAAGTAAGTTTCTTATAGACAACATATAGTTAGGTCGTACGTATTTTGTAACCACTCTGACAGTCTCTGTCATTTAGTTGGTACATTTAATTCATTGACATTCACAGTGATTATTGATATAATTGGGTTGATACCTACCATACTCATCACTGTTTTCTATTTGTTGGCCTTGCTCTTTGTTCCTATTTTTGTCTTCTACTCTTTTTGTGGTTTTAATTGAGCATTTCATTTTTTTTCTCCTTTCTTAGCATATCAGTTATCTTTCTTTCTTTCTTTCTCTCTTTCTTTCAACTTTTTTTGAGTGGTTGCCCTAGAGTTTGCAACGTACTTTTACAACTAATCCAAGTCCACTTTCAAATAACACTATGCCAGTTCATGGGTAGGGTGAGCACGTTATAATAACAAAATAATCTTAAATCCCTCCTTCTCGTCCCTTATGTCACTGCTGTCACTCATTTCACTTATATCTAAGGACACATAAGTAGGTACATAAAAACTACCATGGTACTGAAAGGTGAGGTTTGAACTGGTCTAAGGTGTTGAAAACTGAACTTGCCTTCTCTTCCCAGTTTTCTACTTTTTCTGCTACCACCATGTCCTTAAAATAGAACCACTGTTCACTTTCACTTCCCCATTACTTAAAGCCCAGTAAGTAACGACCTTCCTATTCGTCCTATATTTGCATAACCTTCACTGGTGGCTCCTAGAGTGATATAGAGTTGGTGTGCTGACCACCAGTGGTTTCAATCCTTGAGATGTGTGTGGATAAATATAACTCAGTAAAACATGGAGAATCTGCCTTAAATTCCAATAGGCTGGCTTGGCGAATTCAACCAATCAATCCAATTCATGAAATGAGGTTGAAATTTGCAAGAACTTTCTCCTACTTACAGCACTGGTGAAAAACACTGGACCAGCAGATGGAGCTCAACTACCACAGATAAGGCTCTGGGTTTGGCTCACTGGGTCGGACCCTTGGAGGTAATGTGGGAAAAAAATAGTGGCGACTATTGTCTTAGGGCAAAAGGAATCTCTACCCTGGGCCCTGGGTTTCAGAGCAGGAGTTGGCAAACTTTTTCTGTAAAAAGCCAGAGAGTAAATATTTTCGATTTTGTGGGCCATGTGTGCTTTCTATCACATACTCTTTAAAAAAAAAAAAAACAACAAAAAAAACAACCTTTTAAACTGTAAAAACCAGGGGTGCCTGGGTGGCTCACTTGTTAAGCGTCTGCCTTCGGCTCAGGTCATGATCCCAGGGTCCTGGGATCGAGCCCCACATCGGGCTCCTTGCTCTACGGGAAGCCTGATGCTCCCTCTCCCCCTCCCCCTGCTTGTGTTCCCTCTCTCGCTGTTTCTCTCTGTCAAAAAATAAATTTAAAAAATCTTTAAAAATAAAATAAAATGTAAAAACCATTCTTAGTTTGTGAGCAGTTAAAAAAACAGACCTCAGGCTAGATTTGGTCGCAGAGCTGTAGTTCTTCTACTCCTTTAAAGGACTTTAAAGGACTCTGTATATCATAACCACAAAAATAAACAATAAAGGTATTAAAGAAAATATGGTGTCTCTGCCACTTGGGATCCCATGTTTAATGCAAGTACAGCATGACCCATATCCCTAAACACTTCCCTCACTATTAATACCGTTCGAGCCCCAGGGAAATTATTTTCCAGAACTCTTGCCCAGTGTCCTCAAAACACAAGGTAACTGCTTCTGAATGCGCTGCAGGTTTGTGAGTTGGGCTATGGTAGGGCTGGAGACAGATGCTTCGTTAGGACACAGGAAAGATTTGAGCAGAAGTCCTTGGGTAAGAGAAGAGACAAACGAACTTGTCAGATCTTTCTTCTTGGATAGGATGCAGGCAAGAGACTCCTGCATGAGAAACCCCAGGGTTCAGCAGGTCTGCGCCGAAGGGAAACCCTGCCCTGGCATCTAGCAGAGCAGGGTGAGGAATCCCCACTTCTTGTTCTTTGCTTAGGTTTAATTTGGATTTAACGAAGCCAAATATGGGATCCCCAGGGGGACAGCAGAAACAAACAGATAAACAAACACCCACAAGCCACGCACGTGTTCTGTGATTCATTCTGTTGATGGCATCATAAAAACAGGCTTCCCTGAAGAAGCACAGCCTAATTTGGAGAAGGCGCTACAGCGCATGGCATTCTGAGATTGACCAGGCTGCCCGGCAAAAATCCAGGGCCCACCAGCTTGTCGAGTGAAATTCTTAGGCATATCTTCGTCCAGAGCTACCATGGGATTGTTCTTTAAAGATTCAAGAGCCTGGTTAACTCTGGGTCCACCCCGAGATAAAAAGGAAGCACAAGGGCTTGATGAGATTGCGGAGGTACGTGCACCTTTGGCCTGTCTATCAGAGCACAGGGGTGTGCAAAAAGGCTGCTTTTGAAAGGGAAGAAGAACCGCAGAAGGTTTGGGCTGAAACTCACGGGTTATGGCTCAGACAGATCTGTGCCCTCGCAGCCCAGCGTTCCCTGACTTATCACAGGTGTTGGTAGTCGAACCCACGCCGAATGAGGACGGACCCCGTCAGAAGCCAGGAGCTTCTGTTCTGCTGCGGGGCTTCGGGTGAGGCTGGGGTCTGGAGCAGCTCCTCCTCCCCTCTCCCCCTTTGACAGACCGTTACTAACTAGTCTGCACTGTTTGGAATTAGACCACTGGTGAATGGCGCCAATAACTCTAAGTAATCAGAGATCCCACCCATATCTCGAGTGAGGCCAGAAAGACATTTAAGTAAGGAAGGACAGATCAACAACATTCGCTGATTAAAGGAAATAGTTATGGGCGTGTGGGTGGCTCAGTTTGTTAGGCGTCTGCCTTTGGCTCAGGTCATGATCCCAGGGATCCTGGGATTGAGACCTGCATTGGGCTCCAAGCACAGTGGGGAGTCTGCTTCCCCCACTGTCTCTCTCCCTGCTTGTACTCTCTCTCTCTCTCTCGCAAAAATGAATAAATAAAATCTTTTTAAAAATTTAAAGGATATAGTTATGGTCGGGTAAAGAAAAGGCAGTTACATGGGAGGGGTTCCTAGGATTCATGAGCCAGTGACAATCCCCCCCTCCCCTGGGACAGACACTACCTCACAATGTAACCTAACTCTAGAGTTGAGTTTCACCCTGTGAGTCCCTAAATTCAGAAAGACCGTGTTGGAGCCTTGCTAAAGGTGCTGCTCACCTAACTGAGAAAGGGGGAGGCTGTTAGAGTATTTAACATTTCCACAGAAGACCCTTGGTGGAAGAAGGAAAGCAAGTCTAAATCCAGCCAATGGGCTGAGTTATGTGTGATGCGGCTGACTACGCCCACATAGATGCTCGGGATTGCCCCTGTGGGCTTGGGGTGCGGCCAACAATTAGCAGTTTGGCCTGGCAAGTGGATCATACAAGTATCTATTGAAATTTTACCTTGTGTGGGACAGGAGTTTATAGTTAAATCTCAAATACAGGTGGCTCATGGTGATGTCCCAGAGTCTTAAAAAGAGGGAGGAAGTATGACTTTCAATGTAGTCACAGGGCCCACGAGTTGATACCTTGGGCCACAAACCATGTGCATGCGGGCTCCAAACAACATAACGCCCATCTCCATCTGAAGGTACTTGCGTTGCCCAGGATGGTCCAGATTGTCAACAGCAATGGGCACAGTTGCCTTTGGTGGGAGAACAGGAGGGTGTACGGTCCAACACGAAGCTGGCAGTCTGCCTACGCCTGACATTTCACAGAGTATGGAAGGATTTCATGTTTTTTTTAAACTGGTATTGACAGTGTTGCTGGTTTGAGCTTTGCCTCTTCTGCAACTGAAGACCCGGCCCAAACTACTATAAAAACGGCTGGCCACCCAGAATGCCTACCAGCATGAAAATCAACATCTGTAGCAAATGGCTCAAGGACTACTTGGCCTCCCTCACCACGTGAGCCAATTCCTACAGTACATCTCCTCTTGTGTGTATCTCTATATCATCCCATTGGTTCTGTTTCTCCGGAGATCCCTGACTGGTACACATACCCTATGATTCAACAATTCCACTCCCACACATGTCTATTCGATGGAAATACATAGAGAAGTTCACCTAAAACCAAGTACACAGATGTCCATAGGTATACTATCTATAATAGCCAATAACTGGAAACTACCCTTAAACACAGTTCAGGTAACAGCAGAATAGAGAAGTAAATTGCTGTATAATTATATAATGGAATGCTACTCAGTAGAGAGAATGAAGAGTCTACCCCGACATATAACAATGGGGAAGATTCTTGTAAAAATCATGTTGAATAGGGGCACCTGGGTGGCTTAGTCGTTAAGTATCTGCCTTCGGCTCAGGTCACGATCCCAGTGTCCTGGGATTGAGCCCCTCATTGGGCTCCCTGCTCAGCGGGAAGCCTGCTTCTCCCTCTCCCACTCCCTCTGTTTGTGTTCCCTCTCTCACTGTGTCTCTCTCTGTCAAATAAATAAATAAAATCTTTTTAAAATATCATGTTGAATGAAGAAAGCAGGCGCAAACTAGTATGTACTGTGGAGTTCTGTATAGAAAGTTCAAAACCAGGCGAAACTCATCTATGGTGTTAGAAATCAGGTCAGCGATGATCCCCGGGGGAGGGGTGACTGGAAGGAGGCATGACGGGGCTTCTGGGGGTGGTGGTAATGTTCTGTTTCTTGATCCAGGTGCTGGTAACAGGAACAAGTTCAGCTTTAGGAAATTTATTGTGTTATTTTCTATATGTGTTAACCTAAAATTTAAAAGTTCATTTACAAAGGTACAGGTGCAGACTTTGGAAGGAGAGGGGAAAAATCAGAACTAGAGCACAATTATCAAACATATAGTAGGAGTGTGACATTGTCCCCTACACCCTCCTTGCCCCGTTACCTCTCGGATCCTCTTCTGCCATTCCTCAGTGAACTCAGGAGAGCTGGTGTTCACCAGACTGGCATTGAATGTCCACTCAGGGCACTTCCAAGCAGGCAGGGAGAGCATGGCCAGGGAGGGTGCCACAAAAGCAAACGTCCCTCCCTGGAGAATGGGCAGCCTGGAGGAGGGGAACGAGGATGTAGTTACCCATGAGATCCGTAAGCACGGGTTTGAAACTCAGCCCAGCGGCAGTTCTTTAATCCCAAGCCCTAGCTTGATTTAGAGGCCATGACCCAGCTGGTCCCAGTATACAGGGAGCTCCTGCCACGCTCCAAGTCAGACCCAGGAACCCTGCCAAACTTTGGACAGGGGAAGACAGGCAGACTGAACCCCAGTCTTGGAGAGGCAAACCCGGGAGGCGCTGGGAAATGATTTGGAGACAGCACAGAGCTCAGCAAGCATGTAGAGTGCATGCCATTGGGTACCCTGGTCCCAAAGAATGTTCCCCAGAACCCAGGATAAAAGCATAGCTCCCATGGGGAGTTCTCCCACCAGGAGATGCACAGCCTAAAATCTGGGTTGTCAGACTCCTTTGTGTCTTCAGAAATGATCAGCAATCCCAGACCTTGACCTTCAAGCCTCTTTTTTATCACATGGACAAAGCAGTTTTTAGGTCAACTATCAAGGCAAGTTCCTTCCATCCAGGCCCTTCTTACTCCTGCCTGGCTTCTCCCTCTGGCCTCTGGGAGAACTTCTAGAACTTTCTTCCCTTTGAGATAAACGCAGCCTGATAAGTCAACCTCCAGCAATCCTCTCTTATTAGATCAGAGGCTATCAAGGCTAGCCTAGTCTGCCCGCCCGTGACATTAATATCAGGGGAATGGTGGTGCAGAGGCAACCCCAGCATCTTGATACACCCACTTCAGATACTTTTTTCTTCACAATACAAGAAGGGTATTTTTGAACTCAGAATTACACAAAAACCTCTTAAAGGATTATTCTTGAGAATGACTGAGTACATCCTATGTAACGAAAATATAAATTTGATGGAAGAGTTTTCCTGCCTAAGTGGCCTTGGTATCTTGGCTGAACATTAGAATCAATGATGCCTGGGCATCACCCTCAGACAAATTAGTGGGCTTGTCTAGGAGTGTGCCCAGGTATGGAGTGTACTCAAAGCTCCAGGGGATTCTAGTGTGCAGCCAGGGTTGAGGACAACTCATCTACATCCATAAATCTAGACCCATAAGGCTCCAAAGTAGAATAGAATACATGCTAGTATGGGTCTGTGTGAATACTTTTTTAATTTAAAAATTATGAATCTAAATATCTGGACAGAGAGGGAAACATGCTCTACTTAGATCTTTACAAAATTCCCTTGAGCTTTAAAATGAACATATAAGGGGCGCCTGGGCAGCTCAGTTGGTTAGGCAACTGCCTTTGGCTCAGGTCACGATCCCAGGTCCTGGGATCGAGTCCCACATCGGGCTCCCTGCTCAGCAGGGAGTCTGCTTCTCCTTCTGACCCTCTCTCCTCTCATGCTCTCTCTCTCACTCTCTCAAATAAATAAAAATCTTAAAAATAAAATAAAATAAAATGAACATATAAGCCACTGTATGTGGGTATAACCAGAGTTACATAAGACAGAACTTGTGTTTTAATTTTTTGCTATAATTCCATATGCACATTGCACTCATTCACCAAGTGTCTACTGAGGATCTGCCCTGTGGTGGGCAGTGGCTGCCATAATATTGAGGACACCATGGTGAGTGAGACAAAACTCCCAGTTATATTCTAGTGACACACATCTCAGCCCTCGTACTAACAAACTAACCACTTCCAGTAACTTACTCTCAAGGATTACTTTAAACACCTCATGATGAAACTTACATACAGTCCGCCATGTCTGCCATGTCCATTCTACTGGGTTCCACAAGGGCAGGGATTCATTATTTTTCATTCCCATCCCTCCAGTGCTGAGCCTGGTACCACAAAAAACCTGCCAACATTGGGTTCATCATTTTGTTTTTTTAAGTTTATTAGGCATGGAATGAAGTCCTAACAAATGTTAAGTTGCATTTCATTAAGCTAGGAGAGATGTGCACTCATTTGTGTGATGTAATGTTTGTTCTCTCCTTATCTATAAACTGTCTGCTCATTACATAGGGTTTGGATACTATCAAAATATATTTGTAACAATTTTTATGATAGTGAGCTTTCTTTTCATTAAAAACA
This sequence comes from Zalophus californianus, assembly GCF_009762305.2. Taxonomy (NCBI): domain Eukaryota; kingdom Metazoa; phylum Chordata; class Mammalia; order Carnivora; family Otariidae; genus Zalophus; species Zalophus californianus. The sequence continues at coordinate 88,475,965 of NC_045606.1, forward strand.
AAATGCTTTCTGTTACTGTATGTAGGAATTCGTCCCCAATTCAGAAATTATTAAAGAGAGCATTTCAAAATTTTTAAGTAGTTGAGTTCCTTTCTAATTCTGTTCATATTATTTTCTTTCAAGATGATTACATGTTGTTGGGATAATATGATACATGGACTTTCTGCCTTTTGGTGATTGCTAAGTATCTTTCATGTCCAAGAGCAAGGTGAATTTTTTTTTCATTTATTTGCCTCAGGGTATTATCATGCTCTACCTTTAGGTTCACACAATGTATGCATAAATTTTTCCCTTGTTAGTTTATACTTACATCTTCCAGTTCCATTTTCTATCCCTTTCTGCCCCATCCCCACCCCCATTTTGTTAGGTATAACTTTTTTTAAAGATTTTACTTATTTTAGAGAGAGAGTGCAGGAGCACAAGCAGGGGGAGGAACAAAGGGGAAGGGAGCGAGAGGGAATCTCCAGCAGACTCTGTGCTGAGTGCAGAGCCCATTGTAGGGCTGGATCCCATGACCCTGAGACCATGACCCAAGCCAAAACCAAGAGTCAGACACTTAACCAACTGAGTCACCCAGGTGCCCCAGATATAACTTCTTATCAGTACCCTTTTGGTACATAGATGAGAGCAAGCAAGAGAGAGAGAGATCTACATACACGCCTTGCATTTCTGCTAGCTCTTCCTTTATGCATGTCCCTAGTATGTGTATAGGGTATGTGCACTCAGTACTATTCTAGGCTTTCATTGTTCTATGTATGTCTTACCTTTGATGGTGACCTTGATGCATATCTCAGTGTTCTTTTAAATTTCCTGATGAATTTTATCTGCTACCGTGATGGCAACCCCTATATTTTTTAAATCTGCTCGTGAGTATGATTCACTATGATTCTACACGGGCCTTCTGACTTAAATGTCTCTCTTATAAACTATAGACTTTGATTTGAAACCAACTCAACTTTTTAGATCTGGAAGAGCCTCCTGAACCATATCCAGTTTGGCCTCATCATTTTTATAGGTAGAGGATCTGGGCCCAAAGTCATAGAGTTAACCAGGAGGAGCGCTCAGGTCTCCCTAGCACACTGATGAAGAGCACGGCACAGACCCACAGCCAGTTTAAATCTGGCTCGCCCTCCTATCAGTTGTGTGACCTAGGCATCTTGCCCAGCTTCTGCAAGCCCCAGTGTCGTCTTTGATAAAATAAGAGTCCTCTCCCCAGGGAGTAGCCGTGAAGATTAAATAAGTATAAATGTGTGGGCCAGTGCCTGGGGCCCGTAAGAGCTCACCAAACAGCAGTAATTGTCATTACTTTATTACTCCCTCTGAGTACTTCCTGAGAAGGAGGTGTACGTTATGACATGACATTTTCTTTAGTGTTTTCTCTTACAGATGTTATATTGTGGGCTTTTTTTTTTTTTTTTTTTGACTGTTGTCTGGCATTCTCATCTCTTGCAGGTGGGTTCTCTAAGATTTGTTTTCTACATCCCTTGTTTTCTTTTGTGTCGCTGGAATCCATGTGCTTGGGCTGGTCCAAGGCTGCATCTTTGTGTTAATTCTCCCCTTGCTCCATGGCCCATTGTACTCAGCCCTGCAGGGAGCACAGCACCACCCGCACAGAGCTCCCAAGCCTCCACTCCACCCCTCTTCATTATTTCTTCTGTTCCAGTTCTTTTTTTTTTTTTAAAGATTTTATTTATTTATTTGACAGAGAGAGCGAGAGAGCACAAGCAGGGGGAACAGTAGAGGGAGAGGGAGAAGCAGACTCCCCACCAAGCAGGGAGCCCAATGCGGGGCTCAATCCCAGGACCCTGAGATCATGACCTGAGCCGAAGGCAGACGCTTAACCATCTGAGCCACCCAGGGGCCCTCTTCTGTTCCAGTTCTTAAAGTAGACACTGTCTCTCTACTGTAGGGGCTTGTGTTAACATTTAAAGGTTAATGTCTGAGGCACAGCTGTCCGCATGTGAGGTCACAACACATGTCCGTTGGGATGGAGTTGCTGCTGTTGGATCTACTCATCACTTTGAAGCTTACCGCTCTGGTATTGTTTTTGGATCTATTTCAGAGGTCCCCCTTCCCTGGTTCTTTTTGGTTTTGTTACATTTGATTTGAAAGAGGTGATCTGACAATGTCCCACAAGTTCCAACACGCTATGTATTAACTTGAGCCTTTACACGTCACCTTGTGTCAAATAGGATTTAAGGGGCTTACAAATATATTACAATATAGTAAGGACCTACCACTCTATACTCAGACCATCCAATTTCACTTTCCAGCTATTCCTCTCCCCCTCCAGGCCCCACTTGCTACACACCCAGCCTCATGAACCTTTGCAGGAAGAGCCAGTCTGGGCTCAGATAGAGTGGGATCTGGCTGCAATTCTCCATTGCAGCCCTCACAACATCCCGTAGAAAATGTGGCCAGACTCTCCCTGTGCATTCTACTCCCTCCACTCTTCACTGTCTCATCTGGATGCTTGAGTCTGAAGAAGAGAAGATGCCCCGCCGTTCTTCTTTACAACAATGACTTGCAAGTTTCCTAAGAGGTTAAACGTCAAAATCTGTATCTTAAAAGCCTTAACGGGATGAGTATTTTGGGTTGGCAGAGCCACAGGAATGTGTCCCTGGGGCTACTATTAACATCTAAGTTTACATAGTGTTTTAAAGGTACAGAGCATTTTCATATAGTTATCTCGAGAGCCCTTCAGGGTGGTGACACTGCACTGCCTGTGCAGGAGGAGACTGGGGGCGGGGGAAGGAGTGGTGGTGGGAGGTCTCAGCTCAGAAGTGGGGAAACCCTGATCAGAAAGGCTGAGTCACGTGGCCAAATTGCAACAGTGTGTTTGTTATAAAAACAACTGATAAAAAGACCTGAGCTAAGAACAAACTAGAGTTTAGGTTAATGATTAGAGGATACATTTTTCTTCTCTCTTTGTAGTCCCATTTTAACCGATAACCAGAAACATCTGCCTTTTTGAAAGTAGTGGGAAGTTAAACTCCCATCCTTCTCTCTGAGCTCTCAGGTACACTGCTGTTGAAGAAAAATGTATTCATGACCCTGGTTAATGACATTACGATGACTTTATTCAAGAAGACTCCTACAATGCAGTTCTGTAGTAGGGGAGAGCGATCAGCCTTAACTCTGAATACCCTAAGAAAAGGTGGGAATTTATAGCCCAGGAGCAGGGTTGGGTCAGGAGCTGGAAAATTACTAAGACGAAAGATCAGGGATAAGGCAGGAGGTGGGGAAATCCTGCTGAAGGCAGGCCAAGGTGATCAGACATCACCTGAGTGATGATAGAGACTGAGGAACCCAATCAGATATGGAGGGTGGGGATTCTAACTATACTGAATTAGCAAGATTCTTGCTGAAATTGGAAAATGCAGAGACCGAAACAAAAACTCAAAAGACAAACCTAGTGTCTGATGGACTTAAGACAGAATGGTCATAGTTGAACTTGTCCTTTAGACATTTTGACTACATAGATCTCTTCCAGTTAAGTGATGAATGAACAGAAAACCCAGCATGACTTGGGCTTGAAAAAGATCCTGCAGAAGAGGGGAAATGTTTTCCTGCTCTGAAGATTTAGAGGAAAAATTTCCTCTAAGAAGCAAGTGAAAATTGTTGAGTATGCTCAAAAAATATAACAAAGGATACAGCTGCATTATAGAATACCTTGGGATAATAGATTTTTTAAGATGTATTTATTTATTTGAGAGAGAGAGAATGAGCATGGGGGGGAGGGGCAGAAAGAGAGAGAGAATCCCAAGCAGACTTCACGCTAAGCATGGAGCCCAACACCAGGCTCGATCCCAGGATCCTGAGATCACGACCTGAGCCAAAACCAAAAATCAGATGCTTAATCGACTAAGCCATCCAAGCACTCCACTTGGGATATTTTTAAATAGAATTCTAAGAGAAGACATATGATGACTTAAATAAATGAGGCACGTACCACGTTCCTTGAAAGGAAAATTCAATATTATAAAGGTGTCACTTATTCCAAGTTAATCTTTAAATGTAATGCAACTGCAATCAAAATCCCAATGAGAATATTTTATTTAATATAATGATTTAAAAATTCATCTGGAAGAATTTAAAAATCAGAATAACTTGGAAAGACTTTTAAAGGAAAGAATAATGAGGAAAGCATGCCCAACTAAATAAAGTACAGTACAAAGTTATTAATTTTAAAACAGTGTGGGGGCTCGTGGGTGGCTCAGTTGGTTAAGCATCCAATTTGAGGTTTCAGCTCAGGTCATGATCTCAGGGCCGTGAGATCAAGCCCTGCATCAGCCTCTGCACTCAGCAAGGAGTCTGCTTGAGATTCTCTCCTTCTGCACACCCCTCTCTCTCTCACTCAAATAAATAAACAAACAAACAAACAAACAAACAAACCTTTTTAAAAAAATAAAAACAAACCAGTGTGGTAATGGTTGAAAACACAGCAAAGAAATTAATGGCAGAAAATAGTAGCCCTTAAACAGATAGATCCTAGGATATATAAGAACTTAATATGTGATGAATAAAGTCTTGATTCCCATTTATTCAACAAATGATATTGAGATAATTGGCTTTTAGGGAGAAAAAAATAAATCTGAAGCCTCACTTCATACAATACACTTAAAGAAATTCCAAATAAATTCAAGAGTTAAATTTAAAAATCTAAACAACACACATACAAGTACTTTTTTAAAAAGGTGATTATTTATCTTATCTATTGGATATAGAAAGTATTACTAAGTCTAAAAGTAGATCAAAAAATAGCAAAGGAAAAAGTAATAAATTTTACCATAGAAACATCAAAGCTTTGATATGGCAAAAAAATCTTATATAAGGGGCGCCTGGGTGGCTCAGTTGTTAAGCATCTGCCTTCGGCTCAGGTCATGATCCCAGGGTCCTGGGATCGAGCCCCACATCAGGCTCCCTGCTCCACAGGAAGCCTGCTTCTCCCTCTCCCACTCCCCTGCCTGTGTTCCTGCTCTCGCTATCTTTCTCTGTCAAATAAATAAAATCTTTAAAAAATATATCTTAATCAAAAACCAAGACACACTTAAAATGTTTAAGGCAATTAATAAATACAAATATTTAGTATTCTTAATATGTATTGGATTTTTTTTTTTTTTGCAAAATAAAAACATTGACTTCTGGTTAAAATTGCCAGGTTATACACTCTCTCCATCTTGAAACGCCAATAAAATGACCTAACATGTATTTTAGAAGAGTAAATCACAAGATAAGAAGATCTGAGCAGGAGACAATTGCAACAAAACTTTGAAAGGCAAAGAGCAGATGGATAGTGTTAACTGATCTGATTGCCCTGGGGAATCCGTATCCTATGCTAGCAATAGGTAAATGGCATTACACTGAAAAACTCACAAGATATCAGGAACTGGCTCTTGAAGCAAGATTAAATGTGGAGCTAAAACAGATTTAATGTCTTTTGCAGAACCAGTCAGGTAACTGTCCTACCCTGTCTTGGCAGAAGACTAGAAGTTTATTCTGCAGAAAAGGCAAGACACAGGGTCTATGGACTCTGCAGGGAAACTGGCACAGTTGAAGTGGAGATACCATACTGAACACCGGGGTGATTCATTGAATATATGCACACTGAACACTAAAACGTCCTGCTCACTTCCCCACTGAGCTTCTCGAACACTTCCAACCAGGCATTTACTCTCCAGGCAAGAGACTGGAAAGTCCTTTTCTGGAGGATAGGATGATCTGGGAGGAAAAGCATAAAGATGCTGAGATTCAGGCTTCCCCAGCTATGCTGGGAAAACCATAAAGACACTCAAAAGTCATGACACCATATTAAGACTACAATGTGAATTGTGACCCTTGCAGTTAGGTTATGTGGCATTCCTGCATATCATACTGCAATGAAGTCCAAAGTGAACAAGACCCAGTCTCAGGCTCAGAACTTCCAGTCAAGCTTTTGAGACCCAACCTTTAAATATGAACAGATATACAAGGATCATCAGACAACCAAAGAACTATAGATGACAGAGACCCAAATAAAGAAACAGATGAAAGTAACTTGTCCTGTAGGGAGATGATAATTTTTTTAAAAAGATTTTATTTATTTATTTGAGAGAGAGAGAAAGAGAAAGAGATAGCGAGAGAGCACGAGTGGGGAGGAGAGGGAGAAGCAGATTCCCCAAGAGCAGGGAGCCCAAAGCAAGTCTCGATCCCAGGACCCTGGGATCATGACCTGAACCAAAGGCAGACACTTAACCAACTGAGCCACCCAGGCACCCGGGAGATGATAATTTTTAACACACACTCTCATTTATATCCTTGGCAAGTAAGATCTTGCATTCATAAAACTAGAATAGGATGCATAAAACAAGAATATTCAGAGAACAAAAAAAGCTCTTAAAGTATTACAGTAGAAATAAATTCAGTAGAAGAATTGGAAGATAAAGTTGATAAAATTTCCTCCCCACAAAAAACAAAAATACAAAAAGATGTAAATAGGCAAGAAAAGGTAAGAGAATTAGAGGACCATTCCAGGAAATCCAGCATGTGAATCAAAGGAGTTTGAGAAAGAAACTCAAACAAACTGAAGGATGACTGTTTGCATATTAAAAGGAACTATTGAGTACACAGTATAATGGATGAAAATAAACTCAGGCCGTGGCACATAAATAAAAATTTACAACCCTGGATTATAAAGCAGTTTTTTTTTCCAGCTTCTGGAGTGGAGAAAGGGGGAGAGGTTACATAAAGTTTGACTTTCTTAAAATCACCCTGAAAATTACAAAGCAATGGAAAAATGCTTTCAAAATTCTAAAAGAAAATTATTTCCGGGCGCCTGGGTGACTCAGTTGGTTAAGCGACTGCCTTTGGCTCAGGTCATGATCCCGGGGTCCCGGGATCGAGTCCCACCTTGGGCTCCCTGCTTGGCGGGTAGTCTGCTTCTCCCTCTGACCCTCTTCCCTCTCATTCTCTCTCTCTGTCAAATAAATAAATAAAATCTTAAAAAAAAAATTAAAGAAAAAAAAAGAGAATCATTTCCAACCTAAATTTCTATACTCAGCTAAGCTATCAATCAAAAGTGAGCGTAGAACCCACACACTTTCATATAAACAAAGTCTTATGAAATTTATTTCCTATGTACTCTCTCTCTCTCTCTCAGGAAGCTACTGGATTATTGTGTTCCTCCAAAAAAGAAAAAATATGGGAACAGGAGACCGAGACTTGAGAACTGACATGAAGGGAATTCCCAGGATGGGGTAAAGGGGCATCTCAGGGTGACATATATGATGTATACCAGGCATATACAGCAACCATTCAAAATTGCAGCAAGTCAGAGAGCTCAAGGAGATCGTTCATCAAGATGAAGCTGATGTGAATGAAATTATTTATTTATTTTTTATTTATCTCATTTTTTTTAGAGAGAGAGAGAACATGAGGAGGGGAGGAAGGGAGAAGCAGATGGAGAGGGAGCAAGAGAATCTTAAGCGGGCTCCACACTGAGTGTGGAGTAGGGCTTGAACTCATGACCCTGAGATCATGACCCAAGCTGAAATCAAGAGTTGGACGCTTAACCTAATGAGCCACCCTGGTGCCTTGTGAATGAAATTATTAAGAAGAAATCTAGGCAGTAAACAAAGAGTATAGAATTGAATTAGAAATAAGCGCATAGAAAATTAAGTATATTAGAAACAAGAAAGATGTAAACTCCAGGGAAAACAAAAATCTGGGCAGGAAAAGAGAACATGATTCAGCTCCAAATAATATCATAGTCATTAATTATAATGTATACACGGAATATTGATCTATGCTGGGAGCACAGAAGAATAAGGGATGGGAAGTCTGCTTGTATGTGGTGAGTGAGGGGCTGTGAAAGACAAGGAGATCTCAGACATTCATACTGGCATATCGATTAGTAATACCAAGAATGGAAGGGTGTTAATTAGAGATTTGGAGGATAGTACCTAAATAATCAGCTTAAAGAGATGAAATGTTTGCCTCGGTCTAGAAAAAAAGGGAGGGGGGGAAGATTTCTGGTGGGAAGGGGAAGCCTGTTTGTCTATCTTCTTTAAACACATCACTGCTTACACCCTGAGTGTACCCCTGCTCCCCCATCCCTCCGTCCAAAACCGGAGATGAATTGGGAGCCACTGCTCCAGGTCTCCCTTCTGTTCTGCCCCAAAGACACACCTGTCCTTTTTTGTTTTTAGTGCTTTAATGCTGATCATGGAGAAATGGACTGGGGAAACAAAAATGAAAGCCGGTGAAGCGGCAAGGGTTGCAGGATCTCAGAATTTGTCTCAAGGCTGGGGCCTTCATCCAAAGCGCCCAGTCCCTCTTCCAAGATGGTAATAGGCAATGTACTGGACTTTTGCTCTCAGGCTCAGGTTCAAAGGGTATGCCTCATGAAACATGCCCTGGTACTGTTCTAAAAAATACATTTTAAATGGTAGTCACTTTTCCCAGTTATAAAGTAATACATGGACATTGAAGGAAAGTAAATGGCAAATAGAGAAAAATATAAAGAATAAATTTAAATCACCCTAATTATATAACCCAGAAATGATTAACATTTTGTTCCAGTCTTTTTTATCTTTAACCAGATAAATTTTATCAGCACACAGATAATATATATCTTTCATATATAATGTAAACCACCCATGAATAACCTTAAAGATTTCTACCAGTCTTTTTCTGTCTTTAAATAGATAAATGATTCTCAGTATACATATACTTTCTACCTCTCATAATTATAAATTACATTGGCTGCTATTACCCTAGTGAAAAACTTGAAACAACCTGAACGTCCTTTAATAGGAAATAGTTAAATAAATTAGAATATAATTATATCTTCTAGAATATTAAATACTAAGTGATCATTTTTTAAAAAGTACTGTTGCAGAAGTGTGTTTGCTGAAATGGAAAAATACAGTGCATTGTATATGTTTTAAAAGGGAGAGGAGAGCTATTTTTTACAATTAATTTTTTTTAATTATTCAAAAAGGGAGGGAGCGTGCAAAATTCTGTGTACAGTACAATCCTTTTCTTGATGTGAAAAATAAATTTTCTGTACCTGGCACAGAGCTAAGCTCTTTGTGTGCATTATCTAATATAATTCTCAAGGCTTTGGAAAAATTAAAAAACAGTTCCACTTCACAGAAACACAAGGACTTCAAGAGAAAATAATGCAAATATTGTCCAGGGTAGAGAGGAGAGGGAGCATTAAGTCTCCACTAGAGAGAGCAATATGCCTTAGGCACTTGGGAACCTGGAAGGGATGATCCCCCTGAGAAGGTTGGGGGTTGGGACATGTGCAATTTGAGAAGCCTGTGGGCAAGAGGAGAAGAGTGTGGATGAATGGAGAAGTGGTCAACAGTTGGGGACAGAGGTGTCTGGAGGGTGATCTACTGGAATCTGGCCTCACCCATGTCATCATTTTGATGTTCCCTTCTTGAGTCAATCCAATGAGTGGGTAAAGGTTGATGTCACAGGGACTTTTCTTTGAAATAGATCAGAATGGGGAGCAGAGCCTCTGGAATATAAGATGGGACTGGTGAATTCCTCTTGAGTTTTAAAATCCTGAGCACTCTGAGTCCCAACTACTTCACTACTGGACAAAGAGCACTTTGTTCATCTTTTTTCTGAGCTCCCTGCACCAAGCAGATAAGGACCTGCTACACTGTAGGAAATGGCATCATGTGCCTTCCCTATTGGTAACTACTCAACCTAAACCCAGAGGAAGCAGAAGCGCACCAGTCCCCGTCTTTGGGACTCCACTGATGTGATGGATTGTCTGGTCACTCTTCTACCCCCAAAGCCACCACTGTTCCTGCTCCAGCCAGAGCTCCAATGGTACATCTGGTGACGTGGCTGTCAAGAGGGCAGGAGCAAAGTGGCTGCATACCTACATACCCCTGTTGGTGGGTGTGGCCTTTCTACAGAGCCGAGGACAGGTGCAGAGCTAGGGCAGGGCTGAGCTCAGCTGCGGGGAAGTCACTGGGTGTAAAAGACTGAGCCAGGGCTAACTCAAGCAAAAATGTCTGCAAGCAAGCACAAGATATCTGGATGGACTTTGCGCCAGGGGTACTTGCTCCCCACTTGAGATACTCCCAGGAAAACAGAGAGACATACTGCCTGGAACCACTCTAGAAAAAGAAATTACCAGTAAAAATCATGAATAATTCTAGAGATGGAATGAAGGCCCAGAATGACATGGAGTCAATCTTTGATTTCTTCTAATGATTGCCTTTCAAACTTGATGTCTTATTTTGAAATTAATGATAGAGTATGCCCTTCCATGAATATCAGAAGTGAACACCTAAGTGAGGAAGGCTCCTGGGGATGCACCCAAGACCCCTAAAGGCATACCAGGGGGCAGCTATCCATGTTGCCAAGGATTATAGCTGTCTACCCCATACTGGGCACAGTGCTTGTGAGCTCTGATTTCAAGAGCAGCAGTGGGGTGCCTGGGGGGCTCAGTCCGTTAAGCATCCAACTCTTGATTTTTGGCTCAGCTTGTGATTTCAGGATCGTGAGTTGGAGCACCACACTGGGCTCCACACTGGGCATGTAGCCTGCTTAAGATTCTCTCTCTCCCTCTACCCCTCCCCGCCCTCTCCACCCCCACCCCAGTTATCATGGCTTATCATTCCTTTTTGATTATTTAATGTGGTTTTAATCACTAAGATCTTCTGAAATCTTATTGCAACATCAGCCTGTTTTGGGTTATCGGCAAATAATCAGCAATCAAATCTACTTGGCCTTTGAGTCAATTGACTTTCAGTTAGGTTTTATAATCTATAATGTCTTAGGCAGTTACTCATCAGCATCTAAGAGGGGAGCTTATTTCCATGGGTAGAACGAAATGCATGTTTATTCCTGCCCCCACCTTAGTCTAAAGACATCAGCGTGATTTTATTTCCCTCTTTCTCTGTGTGTTTAATGAAGGGGTAAGTTCAAGTTCTTTGGACCCTAACTCCTGATTAGTTTGTGTTTCTCACAGAACCCACCAGAAGGCTAGGCCCACAGGTGCTTTTACTACCGATTACCAATTGAAACATGGCACTTCATCACCTTCCCTGTCAACATCATAGCTGTCCATAACAGATATGGAAGGGACCTTCAGATATTGTGTAGTTGAACTCCTTCATTTTATAGATGAGAAAATTGAGCCTTAAAGAGGGTAGATGATTTATCCAAGTTCCCATGGCACAGAAGCCAAGACTGGGGTTCAGGCCTCCAGTTTCGGAGCTCAATACTTTCCCATAATTATAATTAAGGCCATCTAAAGTTTAGGAACTTTGTGTTTGTAACTCTTCATGGGGCCGGGACAAGGGTGAGGTCCCCGGGTCCCCAGGCAGAGTCCTGCAAGGGCTCCCTAATGCTACTGCAGCCTCTTACATTCCTAGAGCCAATCCTGGAAAATGGTGGGGTCTGGATTTTAGGATTCTGAGAGAAAAACCAGAGCAAGCCCTGTACCTTTTTGAGTCCTTGGTTGGGGATCTGGAAAAAATCTTGGCTCACAGAGATGGTGACATATAAGAGAGCAGGGAACTAACCCACCAAAGCTGTGGGCACAGGTCTCCCACTCCTTAGCAGAGATTGCGAGAACTTAAGCCTTGGCATATCGCCTGGAAATGACTTTGCAAAGTGCCTTTGATTGGATTCAGGCAAAAAGGCCATGCCAGACATGAACGCTGTCTACGGTCAGCCTCTCCTGGAAACAAGTGGCCAGCCCTGTATCAGTCTAGACCTGTGTGGTTTGATTCAGATAATTGACAAAGAAGAAATGGATAATTTTTCCTGTCCAGTCATTTTCTGTCAAGACAGGTCGGGTAAAACCCACTGTAGGAAATGTTTTCCATATCCCTTCACAAACCCAGGGCTGAGCACAGGCCTGGCACAGATTAGGTCAAAAGGAGACTGATGGTGAAGGGACCTCACTTGCCTGGCTCCTTCTATAGTCCCGGGAGGGACCCCTGCAATGTGTTCACTAGCCATATATCTTTGTCAAGTTTGCAAAAGTAAACAGTTTCAGCCACATTTGGCTACAACTCTTGTCTCTTTGCACTGCCACCTTGCGGATTCTAAGTCTTGCATCAGATGGCATTTGAAAGACCATAAGCACTTTTAGGATCTGGCTAAGGGGAGGCTGATAAATTCAGTTTGAGTGTGGTAGGATGTACTTATGTGGTTTGAGACCACACACGTATACTTAATTTATTTCTAGCCACCTTGGTGTCATGATTGTTTCTCACCATATTCCTACCACCCTCCGTACCAGCTCACTCTACTGTGTGACGAGAAGGCACAGAACCCGAGGTCACATTATGTCATGAATGTGTCCCATAGCACCTGACATTTGACCTACGTGGGTGGTGGATGAGAAACAAGGTCTGAAATGGTGTCAGAAAATCGATTTTTTGGAAAATCGGACAACCATCAGATATGCGAAATTGCCAGAAAAGATTTGGTTCTCATTGCTACGCAGGCAGGATGGAAGCTGTCTCCTCTCAAGAATATACACAATAATGCACCATATACACTTATAAATGCAGCACGCATTTTTAAATTTTTTGACAGAAATCGAGTACAACAGAATTTCTGTGTTTGCAGGGCACAAATCCACAGCACTATTACAGTCTGTGCGTGAAGGCAGAATGATGTATTTCAGCTAGCAGGAACACAAACAAATTTGGACAAATCCATGATAATTCATGACTGAATTATCTTTCCTTCTCTTTATAAAATGAAGAGGTGATCAAAGAGTACACAGCCTTCAATTAAAGAAGAAAAGAGTACACAGGCATAAAATGTGAGGGAGAAGTATTACAGGGGGCTGTAAGAACGTTAAATAATAAAAACGTCATGCTCTATTTTGGAATTTGTGGCATTTGTGGTGTTTATCTACTTTTTAAAATCTGTGATTTGCTGTGATTTTTTTCAAGTTAATAATATTCTCTCTCATATGTGATTTTGTATTCATACTTCTGTTTTTTTTCTTAAAGAGGACACCAAAAACTGTGTAAGCTTCCAGCTGAACAAAACCTGGATCTGTCCTTGGACTAGATGCTAAATTAATGTTAAAGGAAGAAGACGCAGGACTAACAGGTCTGAGGTGAGGGGGTGAGTGGGGGAGGGCTGGAGGACCCACAGAGAGGGATTTCCTGAGCTGACGGTAACCAAGGGAGCCACTGTGTGGAGTTCTGGGAATCAAGGTGGGGCAGGGGGTGGTGGTAGAGAATAGGAAGAGGGGAGGAGTGGAAATGAGGAGGGGGAAAGCTCCAGAGACATTTTCCTGGCCTCACAATTTTGTCCAGGCCAGCTCCAGAGCAATCGGATTCCATTTTACTCAGACTAATTTTAGCAGCCTATGTATGAGCATAAAGGACTTGATGTTTTTGTTTTTGTTTTTTAAGATTTTATTTATTTATTTGAGAGAGCGAGAGAGAGGGAGAGAGCACAAGCAAGAGGTGTGGCAGGCAGAGGGAGAGGAAGAAGCAGACTTCCCACCGAGCAGGGAGCCTGATGTGGAACTCGATCCCAGGACCCCAGGATCATGACCTGAGCTGAAGGCAGACGCTTAACCGACTGAGCCACCCAGGTGCGCCAAGGATGTGATGTTTTTTGTTTTTTGTTTTTTAAAGGTGATTCCACTGATTTTAACAATTGCTCATATCAATGCGACTCTAAGGGAGAAAAGGCAATATGAGCATTGGCCTTATTTTATAGGTCCCAAACCCCATATCCCACTCAGTGAATCTCTGCTGTCCTGTCTACTCAGAACAAAACTCCTCTTCTCTGCTTCTTTGGGAAACTTTCCTCAGTAGGAGTCTCCATATTTGTTGCCCCGATGGGTGAGAGCTGGGCATCTGGTTTATGTTGCACCAATTAGCGCTCTTCCCTGGAATTTTAAAATGGGAGACTTGCCGGAGCAGAACTCACCTGCTCTGGGAGAGAAGTGTGAGGACTGCCAGCCACCTGTCCACCCTCCTGTGCAGGGAGCCTGTCCATGACAACAGAGCACAGGCACTGGCAATGTGGTGAGGAGACTGCTCTGTCTTCAGACAGGAGAGCCCCCTGCACCTAGCCCGATGCTCCAGAGGGCCCCGCTCTGCCTTCTAGGGGGAGGTGTCTGTGGGGCCAAGGGGACATGTCCACCTCAAGTCTGTGTGCCTCTCCCGTTTGACAGCCAAGAATTCTCTGCCCAAATGGCCCTGAGCCTTTTCCAGAGCCTGCTTGGGCCTCTTCCTCAGGTCTGAAGGCAGACCATCATGGCAGACCATGATGCAGGTATACACATCCCCAGGCCCGAGGATGGCCAAGCATCAGCTATCTGGGGAATCTGGTGTGTGTGTGGGGGTGGGGTGGGGGTGGAGCTTGGATATGCAGGCTGTGGTGTCCACATTCATGCATGTAAGACCATTTATGATCTGGAGCAAAGCTTGAGGTAGGAAGAGAAGGAGGAAGGCCACAGGCTGGGGATTGGCCCTCCCCATGTGGCTAAGTTCCAAAGCAGAATTTTGAGTGGTGACAGAATTCCAGATTCAAACCTGGCCTTCCAGGTAGAATGATCAGAACATATCTTATTTAAGAGTCTCTAAGTTTGGTTTATAACTCTCCAATATTTAGACATGCAGTGTGTGGGAATCCATTTGTATTCTTGCCCTGCATCTCACAAAAATTAGGGGCAGGCCTTTGTAGAAACAAGAGAAGTCCCATCTGAGTCCTTGTTCCTGATGCATGATGCACCTTGCCTTTCTCTTACCTTGATCTTATACATTAATAGAGAACAAATCTTTGCCTAAACTAATCTGGATTTATGTAACATGAACCGAGAATACTAGCCAATACAGACAGTAACTGTTGGAGCTAGGACTTGAACCCGGGCTCTGATTCCAAGTCCCATGTTCCCCTGTTAGGTCCCACCAGCTGCCTAACCACCTCTCCAGCTGCAAGCCAAACAAATTTTGCTGATACTCCAGCAGTGAAAAGTCAGAAGCCAGGGAAAAGAGTTTTACCTACCTGACTCCTAAAAACACTTGCAGGAGAGTGCAGAGGCCGGAGACGAAGAAAATGGTGCTGATGAGGTAGCTCTGAGTCAGGGGGTCATGCTGCAGGCACAGGTCCTTGGCCAGGATGAGTGGCACGGCCACGAGCCCCCCCAGGGCTGTGAGGAAGTGCTGTGGGCAGAGCAGAGAGAGTGGACAGACAGGTAGATGCTGGGCTGCCTCCTCCACCCTCATTCCTAGTCCTCTGCCAGAGGAAAGAGCTCTACCTCTGGTCTCAGAGGAGCCTGACCGGGAGTGACAGGCAGACATCCAGATCAGCAGTGGGAACAAGGGAGACCAGGCAGCAAGAAACAGAGACCCAGCCTGAGGGTCTGGGGTTCAAGGGTAGAACTCTAACACTGGGAACTGATATCCTGGGTAAGAAACCCAGGCACGGACACAAAACAGGAGGACATAACAGGAACCAAAGAGGGGGCCTTCAGAAAAAGAACAAGGCAAGAGGGCCGCCTCGGTGGCTCAGTTGGTTAAGCATCTGCCTTTAGCTCAGGTCATGATCTCAGGGTCCTGGGATTGAGCCCTGCAGCGGGCTCTCTGCTCAGCAGGAAACCTGCTTCTCATTCTCCCTCTGCCTGCCTCTCTGCCTACTTGAGCACGCGCTCTCTCTCTCTCTGTCAAATAAATAAATAAAATCTTTTTCAAAAATCTAAAAAAAAATCTAAAAAAAAGAAAAAAAGAACAAGGTAAGAGGCTCATAATTAAAACAAGGTACAAGGTGAGGGCAAGACTAATGACCAGGAAGCCCTGAGCACATTCCCCTGGACAGATCATATGTTAAGTCACAAAACAGCCTTGGCAAATTTAAGAAGGGAATCATACCAAGGGTCTTTTCTGATGGTAATGGTATGAAACTGGAGGAAAACTGGAAAATTCACAAATTTGTGGAAAGTAAGCAACACCCTCCTGAACAACCAATGGGAATAAGAGGAAATCAAAAGGGAAATTTAAAAAAATATATCTTGAAACAAACAAAAATGGAAATACAACATATCGATACTCCTGGGAAGCTCATAGTGATAAACACCTAGAAGAAAAATCTCAAGCAACCTAAGTCTACACCTCCAGGAACTAGAACAAGAAGAATAAACTAAGCCCAAAATTAGCAGAAGGGAGAAAGAATTTATATCATTAAAATGTCCATACTATCCAAAGCCAGCTATAGAGTCAATGAAATTGCTATCAAAATTTCAATGATGTTCACAAGAACAGAAAAAAACAATGCTATAATTTGTATGGGACAACCAAAGTCCTCAAATAGCCAAAGCAATCCTGAGAAAGAAAAACAAAGAAGCAGCCATCATAATTCCTCATTTCAAACTCTATTACAAAGCTACAGTAATCAAACAGTATGGTACCTGAGAACTGGTTGATGTTTTCATTTACCTTAAAATGTAAGACAAAAATGAAATAATAAAAACATACCAGAATTTCATTTGCTTCCCAAACATAAGCAGATTCTTTACTAAATTTGATGGCAGTTTTTTAAAACTGGAAGAATGTTATTTTCAAAAAAACCCAAAAAACAACAACAAAAAAGAAAAACCAGAATGGTACTATCATAAAAGTAGACAAATAGACCAATAGAACAGAATTGAGACCCCAGAAATAAACCCATGCATACATGGTCAACTAACATTTGACAAGGAAGACAAAAAGACTTGATGGGGGAAAGGGTAGTCTCATCAATAAATGGTATTGCAAAATCTGGACAGCCACACACAGAAGAATGAAAAATGGAACTCCTACCTTGCACCATTCATAAAAATTAACTCAAGATGGATTAAGGACTTAAATATAAGGCCTGAGACTATGAAAGTCCTAGAAGAAACCACAGTGGAAAAGCTCCTTAACATCAGGTTTTGACAAAGATCGTTAGCTATGGCACCAAAAGCACCAACAACAGAAGCAAAAATAAGCAAGCAGGACTACATCAAAGTAAAAAGCTTTGCACAGCAAAGGAAACAGCAAAATAAAAAGGCAGCCTACAGAATGGGAGAAAGTATTTGCAAACCGTCTCTCTGATAAAAGGTTAATATCCAAAAAAATTTTTTTAAGATTTTATTTATTTGAGAGAGAGAGGGACAGAGATAGTGAGAGAGAGCATGAGCAGGGAGGAGAGGGAGAAACAGGCTCCCCGCTGAGCAGGGAGCCCGACTCAGGGCTCCACCCTAGGGTCCCCAATCATGACCTGAGCCAAAGGCAGATGCTTCACTGACTGAGCCACCCAGGCACCCCATTAATATCCAGATTGTCTAAGGAACTCATAGAGCTCAATAGCAAAACCCAAACAATCTGATTTAAAAAGTGTGCGAGAGACTTGGAGCTCGGGAGGATGGTGGGGCAGGAGACTCCCGAGTTCACCCCCTTCCACGCTTACAACTAGGTATCATCCCCATCCAAATCAAGAAACCGAACAGTGATCCGAAGACGGGCAGAACAAATTCCACAACTGAACATAGAGAAGCAGCTGCATCTGAAAGTTTTGGAAGGTCAGCAAGGTGGAGGGAGGCTGCCCGCAGCAGGGAGGGAGCTGTGCACACAGAAAGGGCAGACAAATGGGCCCTGGCACCAGGGGGCTCACACAGGGAAGACGAATCCCTGTGACGTTTGGCTTTAAACACAAGAGGGACTGAATTCCGTGAGTCTGTAAAACCGTGGGGCGGGGGGGGACTTGGAGCCCAGAGCTGTGAAAGGCAGCTGACTCAGCACTGGGCCGACTGGAAGGGGAAGTGACAGCCGGGTCACCGCCCTTAAAGAGCCAGCAGCCTGCAGGGAGAGGCAATATAAAAATGGCAGTTCAGGGGCACCTGGGCGGCACAGTCGGGTAAGCGGCCAACTCTTGGTTTCGGCTCAGGGCTCAGGTCGTGATCTCAGGGTTGTGAGACTCCGTGGGGAGTCTGCTTGGGTCTCTCTCTCCCTCTCCCTCTGCCCCTCCCCCTGTGCGCTCCCTCTCTCTCTCTCTCTCCCTCCCTCTTATACAACATCTGGGGCAAACGGAGACAGATCTGTTCAAACTGATTTCGGAGCATACTGGGGGACTTCTTTGAAAACAAGGGAGCCGGCAGGTGCCCTTTTCCTCCCCCATCCTCCAGCATAAACACAGAGCCACTTTGCACGACAGTTGTGGCCTCCACCGGGCTCAGGGCAAATTATGTTAAAGCTGCGCATGTGCTTCGCCAGCCGCAGGGTGCACTGAGCCCAGCCTCACACCCCCAGCCACCTGGCTCACAGTCCCCAGTTGACAGCTGCCTAAGTGCTTCGGGGGATCTGGCCTAGAACTAGTGGCCCAATGCAAATTTTGCTAACAAAATTGGGAATTTGGGAGCTGCCCCACTCCCAAACTGCCTGGCGGGCATGCCCCTTCAGAACTGGCCTGCCTGGATCCCACTGACAGACAGAGAGCAAGCACAGCCCACAACAGGCAGAGGGCAGTACAGATGACTGCCCTGAAAGGAACAGTGACTCAGACACAACAGCAGGGCATTAGCAACACACAGGAGACTCGCCTGAAATGCCATGTCCTGGTGAACAGGGGACACTGCCCTGCAGGGCACTCAGGACCTCCTCTTCATAAAGCCACCACTTTCAAGAGCAAAATCAGAGCTGACTATCTTAACACACAGAAACAGACACAGAGAGACAGACAAAATGGGGAGACAGAGAAATTTATCCCAAATGAAAGAACAGGACAAGGCCATGGCCAGAGAGCTAAGCAAAAAAGATATAAGTAACATGCCTGCTAGAAAATATAAAGCAATGATCATAAGGAAACTCACCAGACTTAAGAAAAGAGTGGAAGACATGAGTGAGACCCTTAACACAGAGATAACGACTAACACAGCAGAGATATAAGGGCTCAGTAAACAAAATGAGGAGCACACGTGATGGGATGAATAACAGGATAGGAGAAGCGGAGGAAGAAATGAGTGACCTCGAAGACAGAGTCATGGAAAGTAATCGAGCTGAACAAAAGAGAAAAAAGAATTACACAAAACAAGGACGGACTTAGGGAACTCAGTAAATCCATGAAACATAATAACATTTGTATTATAGGAGTCCCAGAAGAAGAAAGAGAGAGAACGGGGGCAGAAAATGTATTTGAAGAAATAATAGCTGAAAATGTTCCTAATCTGAGGAAGGAAACAGACATCCAGATCCAGGAGGCACAGAGAACTCCTGACAATATCAACAAAAGGAGACCCACACCAAGACATAGTGTAATTAAACTTGCAAAATATAATGATAAAGAAAAAAAATCCTAAAAGCAAGACAAAAGAAGTCATTAACTTACAAGGGAAAACCCACAAGGCTAGTAGGAGATCTTTCAACGGAAACTTGGCAAGCCAGAAGGGAGTCGCATGATCTAGTCAAAGTGCTTAATGGGAAAAATCTGCAGCCAAGAATATTCTATCCAGCAAGACTATCATTCAGAAATAGAAGGAGAGATAAAGTGTTTCCCAGACGAACAAAAACTAAAGGAGTTCATGAAGACTAAACCAGTCCCTTAAGAGATATTAAAGGAGACACTTTGAGTGGAAAGGAGAGACCAAAAGTGACAGTATAAAGGCAGGAAACACAAAAGCAGTAACAATGAATATTTCTGTAAAAAATCAGTCAAGGAACTCACATACACACAAAAATATAAAATATAATAACATATACCTAAAACATGGGAGGAGAGGAGAAAAGAATGGATTTAAACTTAAAGGACCACCAACTTAATATAGACTGCTATTTGCAGAGGAGGTTATATACAAACCTAATGGCAGCTATATACCAAACCACTAATAAACATGCAAAGAGTAAAGAGAAATAAATCCAAATATATCACTGAAGAAAATCAGCAAAATATGGCAGAGAGAAAGACAAGAAAGAATCAGAGAAAATCTTCAGAAACAATCACAAAACAAGTAATAAAATGGTAATAAATAGATATCTATCAATAATTACTTTGAATGTAAATGGACTAAACACTTCAGTCAGAATACATAGGGTGTCAGAATGGATTTTAAAAAAGACTCATCTATATGCTGCTTACAAGAGACTCATTTTAGACCTAAAGACACCTGCAGATTGAAAGTAAGGGGATGGAGAAATATCTATTATGCAAATGGATGTCAAAAGAAAGCTGGGGGTGGTGGGTACCTGGATGGCTCAGTCAGTTATGCATCTGACTCTTAGTTTCAGCTCAGGTCATGATCTCAGGGTTATGAGATTGGGCTCCAAACTCAGAAGGGAGTGTGCTTGAGGATTCTCTCCCCCTGTCCCTCCCCCTGCCCATGCTCTCTCTCTCTCAAATAAATAAATAAATCTTAAAAAAAACAGCCAAGTAGCAAGACTTATTTCAGACAAAATAGACTTCAAAACAAAGACTGTAACAAGAGACAAAGAAGGACACTATATAATAATAAAGGGGACAATCCAACAAGAAGATATAACAATTTAAATATTTATGCACCCAACATGGGAGCACCCGAATACATATAAACAGTTAATAACAAACATAAAGGAACTAACCAGTAGTAATACAATAATAGTAGGGGACTTTAACACCCCACTTACATCCATAGACAGATCATCTAAACAGAAAATCAACAAGGAAATAATGGCTTTCAATGACACACCAGAACAGATGGATTTAACAGATATATTCAGAACATTCCATCCTAAAACAGCAGAATACACATTCTTTTCAAGTGCACATGGAACATCCTCCAGTATAGATCATATCAGCCCACAAAAAGCCTCAACAAATTCAAGAAGACCAAAGTCCTACCATGCATCTTTTCTGACCACAACACTATGAAAGTAGAAGTCAACCACAAGAAAAAAATCTGGAAATATCACAAATACATGGAGGTTAAGTAACACGCTACTAAACAGTGAATGGGTCAGCCAGTAAATAAAAGAAGAAAAAAGGAGTACATGGAAACAAATGAAAATGAAAACACAACAATCCAAAACCTTTGGGATTCAACAAAAGCAGTTCTTTTTTTTTTTTAAGATTTTATTTATTTATTTGCCAGAGAGAGAGAGAGAGAGAGAGAGAGAGAGCGCACGCACAAGCAGGGGGAGCAGCAGGCAGAGGGAGAAGCAGGCCTCCTGCTGAGCAGGGAGCTTGATCTGGGACTCGAACCCAGGCCCCTGGGATCATGACCTGAGCCCAAGGCAGACGCTTAACCGACTGAGCCACCCAGGCGTCCCAACAAAAACAGTTCTAAGAAGGAGGTTTATAGCAATACAGGCCTATCTCAAGAAGCAAGAAGAATCTCAAATAAATAATCTAACCTTAGCCCTAAAGGAGCTAGAAAAAGAACAACAAACAAAACCTAAAACCAGCAGAAAAAAATGAAATAATAAAGATTAGAGGAGAAATAACTGAAAACTAAAAAAACAATAGAACAAGTCAATGAAACCAGGAGCTGGTTCTGTGGGGAAAAAAAATCAATAACATTGATAAACGTCAGGCCAGACTTATCAAAAAAAAAAAAAAAAGAAAGGACTCAAATAAATAAAATCACAAATGAGAGAGGACAAATAACAACCAACACTACAGAAATACAAACAATTGCAACAGAATATTATGAAAAACTACATGCCAACAAACTGGACAACCTGGAAGAAATGGATAAATTCCTGGAAACACAAAATACCAAAACTGAAACTGGACAAAATAGAAAATTTGAACAGACTGATAACCAGCAAAGAAATTGAATCAGTAAGCAAAAAACTCCCAACAAACAAAAGTCCAGGGCCAGGTGGCTTCACAGGTGAATTTTAACAAACATTTAAAGAAGAGTTAATACCTGTTATTCTCTTACCTATTCCAAAAAAATAGAAAAGGAAAGAAAACTGCCAAATTCATTCCATGAGGCCAGCATTATCCTGATACCAAAACAAGATAAAGACACCACTAAAAAGGAGAACTACAGGTCAATATCCCTGATGAACATAGATGCAAAAATCCTCAACAAAATACTAGGAAACTGAATTCAACAATACATTTAAAAAATCATTCATCGTGATCAAGTGGGATTTATTCCTGGGTTGCAACGGTGGTTCAATATTCCCAAATCAACCAATGTGATACATCATATCAATAAGAGAAAGGATAAGAACCATATGATCATTTCAGTGGTGCACAGAAAGCATTTGACAAAGTACAACATCTATTCATGATAAAAAAAAAAAATCCTCAGCAAAGCAGGTTTAGAGGGAACACACCTCATCATAATAAAGGCCATGTATGAAAAACCCACAGTTAATATCATCTTCAGTGGGGAAAACCAGAGAGCCTTTCCTCTAAGGTCAGGATGTCCACTCTCACCACTTTAATTCAACATAGTACTGGAAGTCCTAGCCACAGCAATCAGACAACAAAAAGAAATAAAAGGCATCCAAATTGGTAAGGAAAAAGTAAAACTTGCACTATTTGCAGATGACATGATACCATGAAAACCTGAAAGACTCCATCAAAAAAACTGCTAGAACTGATAAATTCGGTAAAGTCACAGGATACAAAATCAACATACAGAAATCTGTTGCATTTCTGTACACCAATAGTGAAGCAGCACAAAGAGAAATTCAGAAAACAATCTCATTTACAACTGCACCAAAAGTCATAAGAAACCTAGGAATAAACCTAACTAAAGAGGTGGAAGACTTATACACATGGAGTGTGAAGGACATTCCATGCTCATGGATAGGAAGTACAGATATCATTAAAATGTCTATACTACCCAAAGCAATCTATACATTTAATGCAATCCCTATCAAAATACCAACAGTATTTTCCCCAGAACTAGAACAACCAATACTAAAATTTGTGTGGAACCACAAAAGACCCTGAATAGCCAACACAATCTTGAAAATGAAAAACAATGCTGGAGCGGCACCTGGGTGGCTCAGTCAGTTGAGCATCTGAGTCTTGATTGCAATATTCTGTTGCAATTCAGCTCAGCTGAATCATGAGATTGAGCCCCATATCAGGCTCTGTGCTGGGCATGGAACCTGCTTAAGATCCTCTCTCCCTCTCCCCAAGAAGAAGAAGACGACGACGACGAAGCAGCAGCAGCAGGAGCAGCAGCAGAAGCAGGAGGAGGAGGAGAGGAGAGGAGAAGAAGAAAGCAAAGCAAAGCTGAAGGCACCACAATTCTGGACTTCAATTATATTACAAAGCTGTAGTAATCAAAACAACATGGTACTGGCACAAAAATAGACACATAGATCAATAGAACAAAGTAGAAAACCCAGAAATAAACCCACAACTATAGGTTAATTGATCTTTGACAAGCTGAAAAGAATATCCAATGGGAGAAAAGCAGGCTGTTCAACAAATCATGCTGGGAAAACTCGACAGCTGCATTTGGCTTTCTTAAATTCAAAAATATGTCCTTATAGTTCTCTGAGTCAGTGGCTGTAGATCTATATTATCTATATGATCCATTTTATCGGCTCATAATACTTTTTAAGTAGTATGACATCAGCTTTTCTTACTTTATGGAAAAGCACCAAGAAGTAAACAAAAAGTGTACCCCATCCCTGATATTCCATAATGAACACTTTGTAAAATTAAAAGAAACACATCTGTGAGTCTGGCAAATTCATGTTACAGAAACTTACAGAATCAGAAGTGAAAACGGAAAGCCACCTCCCCTTTCTTGGTTCTTCTTCCCAAAGCTAAATACCTTTGTTAGTTTCTTAGGGATCCTTCAAAACCCCAAATCACTCCACATACTTATCTCTATCTTTCTCTCTCTCTGTTTTTAACACACACATAAAAGATAACAGCATATACATAGTTATTTACTTTGCTTTTTTCACTTACCATCTATTGGGGAATATTCCCTAACTGCAAGAGAAATATATCTTTCTCTTTTTAGCAGCTGCATACAAAAGTCATCTGTTCGGATGTGGTCACAGTTTGTTCAGCCCGTTCCCTTTGAAGGATATTTGGGTTGTTTCTAGGGTTTGTGCTTATTTGTTTGTTGTGTGGTTTGATGTTACCATTGCCAATAATGTTACAAGAATGTCTTTGTACCTAACAAGTCTTGCCAGTGTATCCACAGAGAAATTCTTAAACACTGGGGACTGGGTTAAAGGGCATATGATTTACATGTTGATAGAAACCACCAATGGTCATCCAGAAAGGTTGCATCAAAAAATGTTCCAACACAAGCGTTTGACAGTGCTTGTTTCCCCAAATTCCCCAAGCCCTGGTTATCACATTTTTAAGTTGTTGCAAATCAAATAAATCGAGGTCAGTATCGTGAAAATGATGCAGTCGGCGTCCTTGATGTGACCTATCGGCTTAGCATGAGGGAGACTCTTGCGCTAATTCCAACCCCCCACCCCCACACCCCTGAGAGAAAGAGAGACAAGGAGCTTTGAGTTCCCCTGGAGGTCAACTACGTGGAAGACAAGAATATCAGTAACCAAAGTTGTAGATCTTGACTAATTCGGCCTGGGTGTGATCAGTGTGGTTTTTGAGGCAGAGCCTCTTTGGACCCAGGGCTCGCTGGGTGGCATTACCTGGATCCCCATGAGGATGCAGAGGTACCACGGTGGGACATCCAGGATGCTGTAGATCAGTGGGCTGCTGCTGGAGCTCCCGGCCCGCCCAGGCTTCCTCCTGCCTTGGCCATCATTGTGACAGTTGAGCACATCATCATCCCTCTGCTGGGAACAAGAGAAGGACACACCTAGACATTTTAAAAGGAATCAAGCGGACTTCCTGATTTCAGCTGGGTAGATGGATGGCCTGCCAGGGGCAAGAGGCAAGGGGACAGCGATAATGGTTGGCCAGTTTGGGGTTTCTGGGTCCCGACTCAAAAGACCAGTGATTTTCTACATTACACATCTTTAGTAGGGCCTGTGTGTGTGGTCTGGGGTCATGCGAGGTGAGTGGCTGCTTTGCCTGAAGCCCTTTGTTGAGTAGCGGCTTCGTGGAGGAGGGGTTGGGAGCCAACCCCAAGGTCAGAAAATGGGCAGATCTCCCTCCCAGACAGGTACATGGGGATCCTGGCCCCAGAATGCTGTAGCTGCCCTCAGAGGGGCTCGCCCTGTGTTTACACCCGCCAAAGCTCTCCTCACGGCGTGGTTATTCTAACGGACAGTTACCGTATCCATTGCTTCTGCTGGGCTGTGAGTTCCTAGAATGCACTGATTGTGCCTTACTCTTCTGTGTAGTCCCAGCTTCTAGATTAGCCAACACCTGTGTTCAGTGTGGACCGAATGAATGGATGTAGCGTGCCAATGTAAATGGGTGCAGTGCCCGACTGCCTGGGGCTGCCAGGCAAGGCAGGAGGAGACTCGGGTGCAGGGACAGCAATGGAGTTCCCGGGAGGAAGAGGGGTCCCTTGCCCCTCTGACTCCACTCACACCCCACAGAGCTTCCAGTACCCTGCCTGGCCCTCTAGGTTTGTTTCCTAACACTCCCATCTGCCTGGCTGTAGCCAATGGGGTTGTCCAGGTTCCTCCAAGTGTGGCCCCCGTTGTCCTGTGTCAGAGCCTTAGCTCCCCCTGTGGGGCCCCCCTTGAGCCCCCTGCTTCCCCCACCCACTTGCAAGAGCTCAACACCTCCTCCCCATCACCTCTCCTGACCTCCCCACACCCATATGATTTTTCTCCCCGGTAACTCCCAGCACCCTGTGTCTCTCTGTTACATAATTTGCTGTTTTCTCTCTTGTACCAGAAACATTTCTGTGTACGCTGCATTCCCCTAGCTAGGCCACAAGCTTTCAGGGTCAGGAAGCTATCTCCCCCTTGTTAATGTTCCTCAAAGTTTCCAGCAGAGCAACATGATACAAAACCAAAGACATCTCAGAAGAGTGGGTGCCGAGGATGAAGAGAAGGCAGGCCACTGAAAAGGGGATGGGTACAAGCCCAGACCTGCCACGCTCCAGGTGGCCTCAGGTAAACCAAAATGTAGAAGTCTCTGACTGATTTCCCAAGACTTTTGTTTTGTTTTGTTTCCATGACGGTAGGGGCAGAAAGAATCCTGAAGAGAAAAAGCAGCGAGATCTCTCAAGTGCCTTGCACGAGTTCCGGGGAAAAACAGCCGGGGTCTCTTCACCAGGGGGCTGAGCCTCTGTGGGCAGGGTCTGGCGGCCTGGCCCCAGGGGACAGCTGTGGGCGCCCAGCCAGCGTCTGTGGGTGACCCCCATCCCGCAGGGCCCGCAGGCCCCGGTGAACAGGAGCTCTTTCCCCCTGGGGGTGAGCAGTGCCAAGAACAAGAGTGTCTCCACTCAGTTTACCCTCTTACTTTTAGGTGCTCAAAAATCGGTTGGGAAGGTGTGGGGGGGGGCCAGGGCTCAAGGCCTCGCCAGAGAAGCCTCCAGAGGAACCTTACTGTTACTGTATCTCTCTGGGCCTCAGGTTCCTTATCTGGGAACAGAAGCACCCGCATCGTTGGCTTGGAAGGAAGAAAATAAAACATATAAAGTGCCCGGGCTGGATTGGTTGTTTGGTAAATATTAGTTCTCTCTCTCTCCGATGCCCTCTCTCTTTCCCTTTGCTTTGTTTTAGAAAGTCCTTCTGATCAAAGAAATCATAGCACGGAGAAACCTGGAAAACAAATATTTAGGTATCTTCAGAGACCAACTGGGAATAAAGGTAAAACTAAAAGGATCTTCCAGGGCTTCCTCCTTGCTTGGGAATGCATTCACCGAGTTCAGCACTCAGGGAGGAATCTTGGCCTCACGACGGCGTGGTAGGGAAGGCAGCTGAACACCTGTCTAGCGATCTACAATCTTCTCTAGAACGTGAGCCGCATGTGCTGAGCACGAATAATGAACTAGGGCACCAGGACCCCCTCCAGGCCTTTCTTCCGTTCTGCCTGCCCCCTTCTTCTCGTCTCCTCTCTTTCAGCCGCACTCACCAAAGGTTCGGGGTGCTCACAGCTGGTGATGACAGAGCTCATGGCAACCTGGGGTCAGTTCCTGTTGGCCTCCTCTCAGGAGAGAAACGAAGTGAACCCGCTCCAGCTGAAAGAGATTAACGTCTCACTGCCTGCCAAAATCATAAGGGAGAGAGAAAGCCAGGGATTCTGGGCTGGGCTGGCCCTGGGGAGGGTGGGGCTTCCAGACTTCCCTTCTTGCCCCCTCCAATCACCACAGGAGACCAAGGTGCACTCAGGTGCAGCAAATGTTTCATAATTTAATAAGTTTGAGAAAGTGTAGAGGAGTTAATGATCCTCTATGACGCTATGGAAACAAATCAGGTGCAGCCTTTTGGGAGTGGCATGAGATTACTTTCTGAAGCCTGATTCCAGGGGGCGCGAGAGGAGGGGGATGAGGGTGAGGCCCTGGGCTGCACACACGGGCCGTGCGGTTTTTTTAAAGCTGATTCTTTTTTTTTTTAAATATTTTATTTTATTATTTGACAGAGAGAGAGACAGTGAGAGAAGGAACACAAGCAGGGGGAGTGGGAGAGGGAGAAGCAGGCTTCCCGCCAAGCAGGGAGCCCGATGCGGGGCTCGATCCCAGGACCCCGGGATCACGACCCGAGCCGAAGGCAGACGCTTAACGACTGAGCCACCCAGGCGCCCCTAAAGCTGATTCTTAATGACTAGTTGAGCTGGAAAGGAAAAGCACTGAAGAAATAGTCCGACCAGCCTGGCCTCTGAGATGCAATAATGAAGTCATCATGAAACATAGGGCATTACTGTTGATCTGGGAGAAGCTGCCAAGGTGCATTGGTGGAGCAAAGCCCTCAGGTGAGAACCTGAGAAAAAATGCTTCTAATCCTTAGGTGTCTCCCTAACAGGCCGAAACGTCTAACAACACCCCTTTCAGAGAGAGAAGTCCGGCAAGGGGTACTCCTGCTCCTACTCTGCACACGGTCCTCCTCAAAAACTCTGAATAAACCCCACTCCGTGAAGTCCAAAGCCCGCCAAGTACCAGCTACTCCGGGTGGTGGAATGTTCTGGAATGGGTGGCACTGGGTCCTAAGGTTCAGGAAACACACAGTGGAAGGTACACAGACATCGGTAGGAAGTGGTCCAAGAGGAAGCCCTGAAAAACACACCGAGGTGTTTGACAAGGGACGGGAGAGACCTCATTCGGGCTATGACAGGAAAGCCAGCGGTAAGTAGCTGACTTTACCGAATACTTAGCTGTGTACGCTGTGTATTACCTTACGCAACATTCACCACAAATTGGCATTCACATTCTTCTTTTACAGATTAAGAAATCAAGATGCTGATGGGCCTGTTAAGCTCTTCGTTCAAGGTTCATAACCCATGTAGGAGCTGAGATTCAAGCCCAGACAGTCCTGTTCCACAGCCTGCAGAGGCCGAGGAGATCCTCACGGAAACATGGCCTCTGGGTCTGAAGATGTAAAGGATGAGGCTCCAGGAGAGATGGCCCAGAGAGCGAGGCCACAGAGTGGGCTTCCCCATGCCACCCCCGAAGGGAAACGTGGGTCCTCTACAAATGGCACCCAGGGGCCTCGAGTTCACCTCAGGAGTGAAAGTGAGACTGCTTGGATTTGGGAAGGCATGGGTTTCCACCTCTGTTGAACACACTAAATGTGCAGTTCCCAGCTGGGTGAACTCTGAGGTGAAGACAGAGATCAGGTGCTACCGTTCATGCCGATCTCTGCAGTGAGCAACACAGGCTTTCTTGCTCTAGGAAGGCCCAGCGGGTGTGGGGCATAGTGGGGGGCTGCCTTTGCTGCCCACCACAACCCCTACCCTCACAGATCTGGGCACATAGGCAAAGGCTCATGTCGGACATCTCTTTTCCCTGTCACCTTCTGGAATAACATGGAAGAAGTTGACTTCTCAGAGACTCTGTCCTCCCCCACATTGAAGGGCTTACCTTCCTTGGCTATGCCCCTCCCTGTTGCTTGTTTAGGCATACAGTGAAACTCCCCCATGGTATGAGGTAAAATGTTTAGCTCATCAATTGAGGTAAAACAGAAAGACGGTCTCCCGTTACACAGTTTGTTTGGCTGCCTCTACGGTATGTTCCAGAACCTTCCTCACTCTTTAAGTCCTCTCCTCTGGGCCTGACACTCTTTGTTTCACGTGGCTCCCTGCATAAGTCCTTTGGCTTGTGGCCACTGCTGCTGTCCATGTGGTCCTCACCTCCCTCAGCAGCTCAGATGAGGAGCCAAGCCAACACTTCTCCTTTTCCTCTACCTTCCACCCCTCAGAAGTCACTTCTACAGACTGTGGTCCCTCCCGCTCATCATTGGCCTGGCCTAGCTTCTGCTGCCATCTCTTACCCTGAAGCAACTGTGGTATTCCACAGCCCTTCCACAGTCTCAGCTGCCCCAGCTGGCGGCCCTGCCCTCCCTCGCCCGCTGGAATCATCCTGCCATCCCATACACACACCAGCTTGAGGTTCTCCATACACAGCACATTTACACATGATTATTTATAACCCTTGTGTTTCAAGTTATGGAAATCAAGTTCTAATAATTAGCTCAGACAATGAGAGGAATTTAAGAATATGGGTCCTCTCTGGGAACCCATGATCTTTCCTCAGTCACATGAAGGAATGAAAACTGTGCTGTTACATTTTCAAACCTAAACATCTAATCCCAGATTTGCAGCAGCTCCTCAGGCCCCAGGTACTTTGGAAGGAGAAAGGCACTGGGCCTCTCCGTATGTAACGTATGGTGGCCCCACTGGTTGTGCCATTTTGTATGTGGAGTAGGCTATGCAGGAAGGCTTGACCTGGACATTTGCACCACTGCAGCTAAACTGAAAGTTGGCTATGGTAGGAAGGAATATGCCAAGAGACAGCTGTGAGGCAAATCACACCTGACACCAAGAGCGCAGGAGGCCAACCGAGTTTCTCAAGAGAAGGTCGAACAAAACTGAAGATGTAGCTCTTGGTTTTGCCTCTCAGAACTCATCTAGCCTTCCCTCATTTTCCTCAGCGAACCGTTGTGATCCACCGCAAGCAGTCCACATGCTTCAAGCAGAGTTTACTCTGCCCTGTGGCTGCCTGGATGTGCGTGAGGGCCATTTGAGAGCCCTGCAAACCCCTGGCCACAGCCTTGGGCTAGCCAGGGGCATGAGAGCCAGCTAGAGCCAAAGAGAGGCCATGAGACTTACTGGGACTTTGGGAAGAGAGGTGTTCTCTTTTTCACTGGACTTGAACCTAGAGGATGCTCCTCCATAGCTGTTGGCAGCCATCTCATGACTTTATAGAGTCTGCAAAGGAAGCCAACGTGGAGAACAGAGCTAAGATGGAGAGAGACAGGGTCCCAGTGATAATTAATCTATATATTAAGCCACACTCTGCTAGCAACTTCTCGTTTGGTTTAAACCAACCTGATTTGGGTTTTCTGTCATTTGCAAACAAAAAAAACAATCCACAAACTTAACACTTTTATCTCCAGTCATAGACCAGTTCTTTTTCTAGAATTACTTGCACAATGTTTGCTAATTTTTAAATCTTCAACTAACAATGATTGTTAAATTTCAAGAGCATTAAAAATCATTTAAACATCTATCCTAATGCTAACAACCTCAACATACTTTTGCACAACAGAATTGATTGCCTAAAATGTGGCAAAAGTAATCCAAGAGAGCACTGGGGAAGCAATTTCCAGGCTACTTGTCTATGAGAAGCTTTGCTCAAGTGAAAACCTAATTTCGTATACTCTTGATCTGAAAAGTCAAGAAGCCAAACTTCACCGTGGAGGGTGGGTTTTCTACATCTTTACTGAGCCCTGACTTTTTTTTTTTTTTTTAATAGAAATTGGAGTTGTAGACTTTTAGGCTTGGATCCGCAAAACATTTACTTCAAATGTTGATACCTGCAGCTTGGGAAAGCCACCTCAAGTGGATTGTAGCTCTTGATTTATGACTTCATGGTCTAAATAATTCCCACACTCATGTTTAATTGAATCTCAGTTTACAAAACAGGGGTTGGCAAACTGTGACTCAGGCCAAGTCTGGCCCACTGCCTATTTGTGTAAATAGAGTTTTATTGGAACATATCCATGCCTGTGCGTTCAGATACTCTCAAAAGCTGCTTTTGTGTCACAACAGCAGAGCTGAAGAGTTGTGACAGCCCACAAAGCCTAAAACAATTTGCTACCTGGCCCTTTGCCGACAAAGTTTGCAGACTCCTGCTCTCAAACACGGGTCCAAAAACTTGGTTTTTAATCACTCAACCTTGAAAGTCTTCGTCATCTAAGTTTTTATCTTTAATTATAGAATGTAAGTATGATTTAAATAAATCACTTAAACAGAGTAAAACTAAGTACTTTAAAAAAAAAAAAAAACCCATTTCCCCCTTTTCAGTGGAATCCTGCTTTACTCTTCCAGAGCTCCACATACTACAAACTTTTCTTTGAGTTCGCTCCTGTAGACCACAGCAGCATTTCAGGGCCAGTTACCAGAAGTCATATATAACCCTTTTCTCTACATGCTCCTGTAACTAAATGCTTCCTCTAACCCTACAGCTTATCTTTGTCTTTCAGTGTCCAAGCCCTTCTTTCATACTGTACTTTCCTAATACATTTTTTAAAAAATCTGAATGTATATACATCTTAAGGGAAGAATATGCAGTGGGGTTCTGGGAGCCGGGACTGGACACCTTGGTGGGGTGGAACTGACCTGGGGGCTGCCAACCATGGAACGAAGATCTGAACCAGCTTATGGACAATAGCGTTGAAAACCACTACTCTAACATGATCAGGTAGATTCCACCGTTGGACAATGGATTGCCAGAGTTTGCTGCTTCAAGCTGCCCCTTCTCGGCAGGAGGAGGTCCTGCAGCCAGTTTTGGTGTCTTTGTAAGCTCTTCCTTATGGCGCACTGTGCTTTCCCAGGCCAGGCTGGGGGTTGGGGAGGGGGGGAGGCTAGGAGAGGAGGGTGGACTTCAGTAGGCTGGACGAGACAGACCAGTGAAAGTCCGATGGATTTTTTTGCAGAGACACCTCTGCCATGAGAGGTCCTAGACTTAGAGACTCCCCTCACCTTGAACCTGTCTGTTGGAGTGCCCCATCTGACCTTTCACCTGGACCTGAGCGCCAGTTGTCAGCCTTCTGTGTCACCTTGTGACCCATGTACTGAGGGGACAATATTTCGGAGTCCTTCTCGGAGACCCATGACTCACCCTGTTACTACCTGGCCATTCAAGGATCCGGGAAATCACAGGATGCCCGATGGGTGTAAACCAGAAACTATGAGTTCGCCTTCTCAGGCGCAAGCAACAGAAACTGACTCTGACCAACTTAAGCAAGAAAGGGGCATTTATTTGAAAAACACTAGTAGCTCAGCGAGTGAAGAGTTGAACGAGCAGGCTTTGGGGAAGAAAGCAAGAGTGACTCCAGGGACAGGAATCCAGGGACTTTCTCTTTCAGGACAGTACTGGCAGGTGACTCCACCCACCTTCTCTTCTTCGTGCCACCACTCAGAAGTCAAATTCCAAGGGGACAAGATCTGATCGGCCTGGCCTGAGTTACAAGTCCATCCCCGCAGGCAGCCCGCTGGGGCTGGGGGTGGGGCAGGGTCCTGGCAGCCCTCTGGGAGGCACACCAAAGGGGAAAGGGCAGTTTCTCTGAACGAAAGGGAAGAAAGCCAGGAGGAAGGCGCTGGAAGGAGGTCGCTGCTCCCCACCGTTCCCATGAAAGGGAGAGTCCTGTGTGGCGGAGCCCTGCAAGTTTCCCACGCAAATTCTGTGCCATTGCGAGTGAACCAGGCACGCAGTCAGGAAGAAGTTCAACAGTGGAGTGTGTCTGCTTCATATGCTCTCCTGGCTACCCCAGGAGTGCTTTCCACCCCTACCTCCCCTACTGGGCGCAAGCCTGGAAGGTGATCATCTGCTGCCCAACCCCCAACAGGGATTCAGCTTAGCTGGCAGACTGTTTTTGCACAGTTAATGTATGTTTTCTGGACTGAGCACAGACCCAAGAGGGAGAGGCACACCTGTGAGGCTGTGGGTTGCTGGGCAGCCTCCTGGGGACCTGGAGCCTCTCGGGGGCAGGGGTTTGGGGTCCCTCACCAGGCTGTGTTCTGGGGAGATGCCCACAGGACACTAAATGGCTTGGGCAGATCCAGGGCCGTCAGCAGGACAAAGAAAGCAGGTGGTATGGCCTGTTCGAGGCCAGATTACTTTCGGATTGACAGGAGAATACTTGAAACAGAGGGGGCATAGAGGGTGAATTTGAAGCCCCCTATGCCAGACTTGGAATTTCTTAAAGAACTGACCCCCTCCCTGGAGAGGGAATGGGCAGTTCCCAAAGCACCTGCCGGGGGGCTGCCTCTAGAGTGGAGAGATTTTTAGGAGCACCCCAGCCCTGGCTGGCACTTGGCGGCTGTCACGTCCAGCAGGCAGGGGCATCTCTACCTGAGGCCGGTGAGACTGAGGGGCTCCAGTGCCCTTCAAATGGCTGGGGGGCTCAATGCAGAAACTGAGCTCAGGGGAGGTGTCTGAGCCCACAGCTAAGCTCGAGTGAACAAGGCGTAGCTCTAAGATCACTCTTTAGGATTGAGAGCCTTGTAAGTGTTCTTTTTGGCTGTCTTCTAGGATTTATTGACCTTTCATGGGAGACTTGACCCATAAACCCAGAACTCTCAGCTAAAAGTGTGAAAGTGAGGTGTGCTTGAGAAGGTCTCAGGAGATGTGGGGGAGCTAAGGCAGGAGCCATGAAGGTCCAGCAAGATTCTAGACCCAGCTGACCCCACACCCCTGCCATGCCAGGCAGCTGAGGCCCCGGGGATAGAACAAGGACTGAGGAAGAAGCAGATGTGGCTGGAGATCAGGGGCAGGATGCAGTGTACATTTTCTGCTGCAAAGTCTACAGGGAAAGCATCCCCATTTAGGGGAGACGCTCAGAGGCTAATCCAAATTCCAGAAAAGTTCTGTTGGGCCCCTAGTTGGGGAGAACTCAGTGCTCCAGTCAGGGGCGGGCACAGTACCAGGAGGAGGGAGGAGAGATCTTTGCCCCCTGTCCAGTCTCGGCTACCTCTCCCTGATGATCCTGGGGAGTGACTCTGCGAGGCACAGTTTCTGTGGGGGGAGAGCCCGGTGTCCCCCTTCTTTGTGGGGACACAGAAACCTATTAGGAAGACACCGTGGAAGAATAACGCTTTGGAAATTATAATAGTGCCAAGTTCCTCTGGCAAAAATAATCACCATTTATGGAGGGAGGGATTTCAGCAGGCAGGTAGCTGAGGGAGTCACTGGTGAGGGGAAATGGAAAAGCAAGAGCACTGGGGGGTCTCCAAGAGGTGGCTGTGCCCCACTTCTGGGGGGAGAGACCAGCAAGAGGCCAACAAGACCCCCCAGAGGAGGACCATCAGTATGGCGCCCTGCTCCTTGGACCACAAATGGCACCCCCAGGACGCGGAAGCAGAGAATCAGAGGTGGTCACGCCAGCCCATGGGTCTGAAAGACAAGTTCTTCTTAGTGGGACACACACGAACTGACGAAGGTGGGCTGGACCTACAGTGGACACCTCAGGGGACACCTCTGAGCACAGGTGACTCGGGGACAGATGGGGCCCTCCCCTAAGCCTTGGCACCACCCAAGTTGCTCCCAAATTTAGCCACAAACTCCAGAAAAGGGGGAGAGCCCCCACCAAAAGGTTGAATGTCCACCAGCCCAGTAGAATGGGGGTTCAAAATAAAAATTAACGTGTTTCCTTTTGGCCCACCTGCATTTTGAGATTGAATTTCACACTTGTTATGAGCATCTTAAGGGGGAAGGAGGGCTGAGTGTCTGAGTCACCAGAAAATGTCTCCAGGGTGAGCAGCTGTGGTTGTTGGGCCACGGACGAAGCAGAGTCAGCATCTGTCCTTCCCACTCACCACCCCCATCAGACGCTCAAATTGGGGCCCAGTCACCAAGGAGGGTGGCCATGATTGGCCCATCACTGCACCATCCCCGATGTTGTACTTACCCAGGTGCGTCTGGCACTGGGCTCCCTCGAAGCTCCTCTGCCCTCCAGGGCTTGACTGCCGTGGAGCTGGTGGGAGCCCAGGTCTGACGACACTCCCCAGCTCCTACATGTCCTCCCCACGCTAATGCAAGCACCGGCTCCTCTTTATGAACCAGTTGCCGCTGGGAGGTGTGGGAGCCCAGAACCGGACACCTTCTAACGTGTGCTATAGACTGGTCTCCCCAAAATTCATGTTAAATCCTACTGCCCAATGCCATGGTGTTTGGAGAATGGGACTCTGGGAGGTGATTAGGTTGTAAGTGTGGAGCCCTCATATATGGAATTAATGCCCTTATAAAAGAGACCCCAGAGACCGTTCTTGACCCATCTGCCACGCGAGGACACAGAGAAGGTGGCTGTCTACAAACCAGGAAGCAGACACGAGGGCGAGGGCGGGCACACTGCTGGTTTTTCTCTAAAACTTTAGAAATCTCAATCTCCATTTCAGAGAGTGACACAGCACCTCAGGGAGGGGCAGAGCTTAACTAAGATCTTTGGCCTCTATGCTGGTTTTAAAATGTACCTGGGGGGAAAAAAAGGATCAATATGAAATTTCCTGCTCAGCACTAGTGAGGAAATCTGTCTGATAAAAACCCTGCCGTTTCCTCTCCCCCCGCCCCACGTCCAAAGATGACCTGGCCTGAAATAATCCTTTCTTTTCTTTTGCTAATAACTTCCTTGCCCCACCTCCTTCCTTTTAAAACTTCCCATTTTGTTCACCTGCAGCTCGAGTCGTGAATCCCTTAATAAAGCCAGTTAGATCTTCAAAAAAGGAAAAAAATGTACCTGGGATTTTGCTTTCTTTCAGGTATGAGAAGCACCACTGTCAAGAGACAGAAGGAGGTGGGGGAAAGCATGAGCAACAGCCTGCATCGTGTGTTTTTTTTTTTATTTTTTATTGTTATGTTAATCACCATATATTACATCATTAGTTTTTTAATTTTTTTATTGTTATGTTAATCACCATATATTACATCATTAGTTTTTGTTGCAGTGTTCCATGATTCATTGTTTGTTCATAACACCCAGTGCTCCATGCAGAACGTGCCCTCCTCAATACCCATCACCAGGCTAACCCATCCCCCTACCCCCCTCCCCTCTAGAACCCTCAGTTTGTTTTTCAGAGTCCATCATCTCTCATGGTTCATCTCCCCCTCTGACATACTCCCCTTTTCTTCCTCTCCTGTTATCTTCTTCTTTTTCTTTTTTCTTAAAATATGTTGCGTTATTTGTTTCAGAAGTACAGATCTGTGATTCAACAGTCTTGCACAATTCACAGCGCTCACCGTAGCACATACCCTCCCCAATGTCTATCACCCAGCCACCCCATCCCTCCCACCCCCAACCACTCCAGTAACACTCAGTTTGTTTCCTGAGATTAAGAATTCCTCATATTAGTGAGGTCATGTGATACATGTCTTTCTCTGATTGACTTATTTCACTCAGCATAACACCCTCCAGTTCCATCCACGTCGTTGCAAATGGCAAGATCTCATTCCTTTTGATGGCTGCATAATATTCCATTGTGTATATATACCACATCTTCTTTATCCATTCATCTGTCGATGGGCATCTTGGCTCTTTCCACAGTTTGGCTATGGTGGATATTGCTGCTATAAACATTGGGGTACACGTACCCCTTCGGGTCCCTACATTTGTATCTTTGTGGTAAATACCCAGTAGTGCAATTGCTGGATCGAACGGTAGCTCTAATTTCAACTGTTTGAGGAACCTCCATACTGTTTTCCAGAGTGGTTGCACCAGCTTGCATTCCCACCAACAGTGTAGGAGGGTTCCCCTTTCTCCACATCCCTGCCAACATCTGTTGTTCCCTGACTTGTTAATTTTAGCCATTCTGACGGGTGTGAGGTGGTATCTCATTGAGGTTTTGATTTGGATTTCCCTGATGCCGAGCGATGTTGAGCACTTTTTCATGTGCCTGTTGGCCATTTGGATGTCTTCCTTGGAAAAATGTCTGTTCATGTCTTCTGCCCATTTCTTGATTGGATTATTTGTTCTTTGGGTGTTGAGTTTGATAAGTTCTTTATAGATTTTGGATACTAGCCCTTTATCTGATATGTCATTTGGAAATATTTTCTCCCATTCTGTCGGTTGTCTTTTGGTTTTGTGGACTGTTTCTTTTGCTGTGCAAAAGTTTTTTATCTTGATGAAATCCCAATAGTTCATTTTTGCTCTGGCTTCCCGTGCCTCTGGCGATGTTTCTAGGAAGAAGTTGCTGTGGCTGAGGTCGAAGAGGTTGCTACCTGTGTTCTCCTTTAGGATTTTGATGGACTCCTGTCTCACATTGAGGTCTTTCAACCATTTGGAGTCTATTTTTGTGTGTGGTGTAAGGAAATGGTCCAGTTTCATTCTTCTGCATGTGGCTGTCCAATTTTCCCAACACCATTTGTTGAAGAGACTGTCTTTTTTCCATTGGACAAGCATTCTTTCCTGCTTTATCAAAGATAAGTTGACCATAGAGTTGAGGGTCCATTTCTGGGCTCTCGATTCTGTTCCATTGATCTATGTGTCTGTTTTTGTGCCAGTACCATACTGTCTTGATGATGACAGCTTTGTAATAGAGCTGGAAGTCTGGAATTGTGATGCCGCCAGCTTTCCTTTTCTTTTTTAATATTCCTCTGGCTATTCGGGGTCTCTTCTGGTTCCATGTATCGTGTGTTTTTGCAAGGAGGAGTGAGTAAAGCGGAATAAATAGCTAACAGGCTTAGGATTGGCTAGTTTGCCTAATTCTGGCGATCTCTAAGACTTCGGTGCTGTGTCTCGTTGGCCGGTGTCCCATCCTGAAATGAGTAGGGCAGGAGGTAGTGGTTTGGCCAGTAAAGGCAATAAAGGTGCTGGTTGAGGGTTTAGGCTCTGGATTGGTTGGTTGGCATATGAAAGGCACACTCACATGGGCATTGTCTGCTATCGCTAAGAACTAGCTAGCCCTGGGGCCATCTTTCCTTGCTCAGTGAGCCCCAAAAGCCAGAATGCCAGGAATATGGAAAATATAGTTAATGTAGCGCTAGATGGAGAGCTTCTCATGAGCACACTGCTCAGCAGAGCAGCTCCCTAGTGGTCTTACGTTTGTCATCACCCATGTTGTAATAACCTGAAGAGTCTCTTCATCCATAAAAGGGGGGTCCATAGAAGGTCAAAGGAACGGGGAGAGAGAAGGGAGAGTGTTCAATGACACTTTCCTTGCCATTCTTATTGAATAGGCTTCGCAGCAGGATGAAAAAAAAAAATCAACCAACGTAGGAGCTGAGAAAGGAGGGAGAGGGGGTGCCAGAGATCTCAGAGCACAGGGGGTGCCAAATAGCTTAGAGCTCAGTGGGGTCATGTGGCCTTGGGTCACCTGCTTCTCAGACACTTGGCTTTTGGTCTCTGCAGCAACTGGCCAGTCCCAAGCGTCAGTCCTCATGGATGTCTCCCAGATCCGCTCTGGGTCGAATCAAGGTGTACAGAGTGCTGGGAAAGGGGGTAGGATACGCTGCCAACACCAAAGCAGCAGTGTGGATCAGGCTTAGTCACTCAGGCTTATGGAAAGGAAAGATATCAAGGGATTGGGTAAGTAGCTCTGAGGACTACAGACAGGAGATGGGGAGAGGGAGGAGCGCTGGTCAGGGCAACTGGAGGTGAGGTGGAGGTGGAGGTTCTCACGACTGAACTCCGAGGTCTAGCTGGTCTGATATCTCCCAGAGTCTCTCTGCAGGAAACTTGCACACGCCTGCATAAGTTACACGCCCTCCTTCTGATACGGCCTCGGTTTTGTTTTCTTTCCTGGAGCATGGAAGTGCAAGGGGCTGGGTGTCTATGCGCCTTGTGTCTGATGTCCTGGGGGAGACCCAGGGCCACTCTAGTGGCTGCACTAGAACCAGCTGCTGAGAACAAGTTTCCTGAGCAACTCTGCTCATTGGAGCCCATGCTAAAGAATTTTGGGGGTAAGCTCCGAGCTCCTACGATGGGTTTCAAGAGCCTCGGGCCACCAGGCCAAGCACGCGTCTTCCAAGACAGTCTGGCAAAAGTGACTTCACTGCTGGGACAGCCTCACTGACCGGAGGGTCTCCCGCGGGTGCTGTGGGTGTCTGTTTGGAAGGTCGGGGTGGGGGCAGAAGGATAAACATGAAATGGTGGGACCAGGGCGGTTCGACATCAACAGGCATCCTCTTAAGTTCAGCTCTAGGGGGTTTTCGCAGTCATGTTAAATTGTAGGTGGAAATCACGCGCTGTAAAAATGGAAATATGGGCTTACAAGGCTTAGGAATTAGAAGGAATTGTCTGGGCATGAAATGATCAAGTCACAAGCAGAGGCATGGGAATAAGGCAGGACACAGGCTGGGTGAAGTCCCAGGCCCATTAGCTCCTGACCTAAAGTCTGTTGTTTTTTTTTGTTTTTTGGTCTTCTCCTAAACATTTTATTATTTTTTTATTAAAAGATTTTATTTATTTATTTGACAGAGAGAGACACAGTGAGAGAGGGAACACAAGCAGGAGGAGCGGGAGAGGGAGAAGCAGGCTTCCCGCGGAGCAGGGAGCCCGATGCGGGGCTCGATCCCAGGACCCTGGGATCATGACCTGAGCCGAAGGCAGACGCTTAACGACTGAGCCACCCGGGCGCCCCTAAAGATTCTATTTTTAAGTGATCTCTACACCCAACGTGGGGCTCGAACCCACAACCTAGAGATCAAGGGTCACATGCTCTACTGACTGAGCCAGCCAGGTGCCCCCAGAGCTAGTTATTTTAATGCAACAGACCTCCTACTCCTAAATGTTGAAAGACGACTAGCCCGGCACTGAGAACTGTCACTAAGCCTCCAATAATTAGCTTAAAATGTGTTCCCACTCTGGGAACCCAGATAGGACAGTTAACACATTAGAGAATAAAAGAGGTGACAGGAATCTGACTAAAAATGATTCCCAGAGGGGACGGAGAAAGATGTCCTGCAGGGAGGAGGGCTGCATTTATAAATGCTTGGGTCTCTGCAGCTAGGGGGGGCTTCCTGAAGGAGGTGGGCAGGAAAAAAGAGGAGGGACGCTGGGAAATGGAAGAACTGGAGGCGTGGTGGTGCCGAGGACCCAGGAGGTTAAAGGCCCGCTCTCCCCACTGGCTCACCCCTCTGGGTCCCCATGGAAGTGGCTCACATTACAATTCAAGGGGTGATTCTGTGGGGGATGAAGCCATGTCACAGTCCAGTGGATGGCACTTCTGTTGATTTTATATTCAATGACACACTTTCTTCCACCATGATTTCCCGACACAGAGGTGAGAGGGTTGCTTCAGGCAACTGCAGGCCTGGCCAACAGAAGATGACACAGATCTGTATTCCAAGTCGGGGACAGTGGGGACTACAGAGTGACCTTACTGAGATCATTTGGGATGCTCTGTGATAGAATCCCTGCTGGGGCTTTCTGCCCAGAAATGTTTCCTGCAGTCCTGGAGGGGGGGTTCTTTTTGACCTTCAGAACCAGTTTCTTGCCCTCACATTTTTGCTAGCACCTTGTTGCTAGCACCTTGCGCCCACATTCTGCCTATTTCTTGGCATCAGAGGACTGAGAAGGCTACTGCCCTTCCCCTGGTTCATCTTTTTTTTAAGATTTTATTTATTCATTTGACAGAGGGAGAGACAGTGAGAGCAGGAACACAAGCAGGGGGAGAGGGAGAAGCAGGCCTCCCGCCGAGCAGGGAGCCCGATGTGGGGCTCGATCCCAGGACCCTGGGATCATGACCTGAACGGAAGGCAAACGCTTAACTACTGAGCCACCCAGGTGCCCTCCCTTGGTTCATCTTAAACTGAACAACAACCAGTATACACCTACAAGGACCAGATTCAAAATGAAACATCATACCACTTCGACTGGCTAAATCCAAAGTACAAGGCATGACACAAACGGGCTGTGATACTGGGTGCCAGCATGGACACCCCACACAGCTCCCCACTGAAGCGGCCTCTCACCTGAGAGCATCTGCACCAGTGAGAAGGGAATTTTATTTTTAAGATTTTATTTATTTATTTGAGAGAGAGAGTGGGTGAGAGAGAGAGAAAGTGCACAAGCCAGGGGGAGAGGCAGAGGGAGAAGCAGACTCCACACTGAGCAGGGAGCCCGATGCGGGACTCGATCCCAGGACCCCGAGATCATGACCTGAGCCGAAGGCAGACGCTTAACCGACTAAGCCACCCGAGTGCCCTGAGAAGTGAATTTTTCTGAACGTCTGACATGAGGCCTACTCCAGGGAGCTGTCTCTCGGTCTTGAGACTGAGCTCGGCCCCACCAGAAAACATGCGCTGGGCTCATCTGCGGCAGTGTTGATCTGAATGGGAAATGGGCCAGCTCCCTCATCCTGACTGACAGGTTTCTTAATTAACTTACGGATACTGTCACTGCTTCGGAGTGCCGTCCTACTGTTACTCTTTTTAGCTGCTCGTGCTAGGAATCCACCTGCACCTCAGCCTGTCTGTCCTCATGCGTGACCTGAATGGGGGCACCACTGTCCATGTGGGGCATCGGGAGAATCTCAGCTCACTTCCTGAGAGCTCTTTGGCCCCGTCTCCTCCAGCCCAGAGTTTCTAGATCAGCTCCTGGCGTTAAAGGAAGCCATCAACCCAGACCAGGGCCCTAAGAAGCCAGCCTAGGAGAAGGGCTGAGTAGATTAGGCCAAGGAAGCCAGAAACCAGATAAACCATGAGGCCTTGGAGCTCAGCAGGCAAGGGGACTGAGTGATACCTGGGGACCGTGAGTCATAAAAAGCAAGTCCCAGGAAGGACCGAGAGTTTTGCAGTATTCCCCAGTCATACACAGCACCCTGGCGCTGGCCATTCATCTGGCAAACGGGTGCCACAGTCACCATGGTAACTGAGTGGGAATGTATCGGAACAGGGAAGAATTTTCAAAGTCACTTAATAATCCAAAGCCCTCATTTTAAAGATGAGCAAACCAATCCAGAATAGTGTCACACAGGTGGTTAGAGGCCAACAGAAGCGGGATCCAGGTTTTCTAACACCCAGTGGATCCCATGTCAACAGTGTATATCATGACCGCTGGATACATGAGTGTAAGTCCTGTTTGAGAGTCAAGAAAACCGTCCAAGTCTCCAAGTCTACAAAGCGAGCGAATCAGTACGTTGTTGGAGAGATCGTCCGAAGACACTGATCCTCTAGAGATTCACCATAAGACCCCATCTCCCACTGCAGTCCGAATCATCTTTGCAGTATCATTTGTAATTACAAAAGGTTTTGATTTGGTGTTTTTCTGTCTTCAGTTAAAGACCCTCACAGTTAGATGGGGAAGAGGCGCCGAGGGTGTCCCAGAGACAGGAGGTGTCACTGAAGACAGTGACAACCCACGGTAAACAGGTGGGTTTGGGCTTTAATTGAAAGCACAAGCGCAAACACACAAAGAGATTCAGAATGAGGATTAATAATAAAGCTTCAAGTGCTCTTTGCAAAGGAGATGAAGAATCTCATCTTCGAAAAAAAACCCAAAACATTAGTGCCACCTGGGTGGCTCAGTCGCTTAACTGTGTGACTCTTGATTTTGGCTCAGCTCATGATCTCAGGGTCATGAGGAGGACCCCCCCCCCCCCCGGTCAGGCTCTGCACTGGGTGTGGAGCCTGCTTGAGATGCTCTCTCTCCCTGCCCCTCCCCCAACCCCTCCAAAAATAAATCAATCAATCTTAAAAAAAAAACAAACCAACCAAGTAGTCTCCACTGACTATTTCCACTTCCTCACTTCCTCACCCGCGAGGATCGCACCGCTACCTTCTCTCCAGAGAAGGTCCCTCTGACCTCCCAGTTTCCAAATCTACCAAACTGCTTTGTCTTCATTCCAACTGGGATTGACCGTGACACTCTTTTCTCTCTTAGCTTCCACGAAACAGGGTTTGTTATTGTTGTTTTCTGGTTCTTTTCTGTTTCCTCTCGGTCTCACTAGCTGATGTTCTTTAAGATCCCATTTATGGCTCTTTTTCTCCCCCTCCTTCCTGAATGATTTCGGTTCCATACTACTACCCACACGCTGACAACCCCCTACGTGGTTATCTCCAGGTGTGCCTTCCTACCTGAGCTCCCCTGTAGCATGTGTGTGTGCGTGTGCACATACATATATTTTTTCACCACACAGCAGAACCCACTCAAATCCAGCTCCACATTCTCTTCCCCCAGAACCAGCATGTACACAGTCGTCCCAAAGACCTCAGCCATACCTGTCTCCTTCTCTTATTTGACCTCTTCCTCCAGACACAAGTCCTGCCAATGATCTGTCAGCAATGTCTCTTAAATTAAAATTATACTTATTGAAGGAGAAAAAAAGAGAAAAAAAGAATGACTTTTTTCGTCTTTATCCTCATTATCTCAATTCGGACTCATGCACAGTTTCTTACAGGACGACCGCAGTAGCTTTGTTTTTTTTACTGTGGTAAAATACACATAACATGAAATTTACTGTTTGAACCCTTTCTGAGGGTACAGTTCAGTGGTGTTAAACATTCATTGTTGTGCTATCCATCTCAGAGCTCTTCTGTCATCCCAAACTCCTAAACTGAAACTCTGGACTCATTAAATAGAAACTTCTAATTTGCTCTTCTCTCACTATTGTTTCTTTCTCCATGGATTTGACTATTTTAGGAACCTCATATAATTGGAATCTTATAGTAGTTGTCCTTCTGTGTCTGGCTTATTCTCAGTAGCTTTTTAACTGGTTTCCTTATCTCTAGTTTTTCTTCTCATCCAACCCGTGTGTGGAGCAAAATCTACATATCTTTGTAAGATATGATGTCTTTGTAAGATATGAAAAGACTTGCTCTTCCAGGTTGACTACAAGGAAAAGTGTACACTCCTTAACTTGATGGTCAAGGCCTTTTGAAATCTGGCCACAACTTACCTCTCCAGCTTTACCTCTGGCTCTTCCTCTAATCACACCACACTACCTGGTAAGCCCTTCATGCCTTCCTCACTGTCCTGCACCTGCCACCTCCCTGCTTGGAATCCCATGTCCTCTCCTTTCTCTGTGCCCTCTCCCAAATCCCTAGGTTTCACTTAGCAAACTCTACTCATCCTTTGAAGCCCAGCTTCCATTTTCTTTCCCTTGGGAAGTTGGCCCTGATCCTCCATTACTGAACTAAACCTTCCCTCCACTGTGTTACTACATCACTTTGCATATCTAGGATTTATGTACGTTTCATTTTGTCTTATATTTTTCAATCAAAAAGAGATATTGATGTCAGTCTTTCCTTCCAGCATGTGATTTCCTTGGTGGTCAGGAACACGTCTTTTCATCCTTGGTATTCTCACTGGTGGGTACTCAATGAATGTTTGCTCAAGGAACAAATAAACAAAATATTCATCCATCTATACTGTGCTAAAATGATAGATAAGGACACCTTAGGTGGTCCCTATGAGACCTCTGAGATACAGGATTCCCAAATACACTTTAGATACCCTGCCACATGCCATGTAGGAGCATCTTCTCCAGAAATGAGAAGCTGGGATAACAGTTGTTATCACAACATCTGGTTACGATTAGTAGCTCTTTAAGTGTCAAACATAATAAGGGCAATTACTCAAAGTTGTCATCTTGATAGCCTGAAGCAATCAGACCCAAAGCCTCCCCCAAGAGGGCTGGTAGCAGAATTCAAGCCTGGAAGCCACTCGAACTGCAGGTCTTCCTGATGGGAAACTGTGGGTGCCATTCCCAGGGGGAGTGACGTCCAGAGTGCAGTGTGGCCTGTGGGGGCTGTCCAGGGGCTCCTTGACTGACACTGGAGACGTCCAGACGGCTAACAGAGTAAGCCCCTATTTTCAGCCACCAGCCTGAACAGGGACAGCAGGATTTCGTGAGAAGAGAGCATTTTACAGCAATCAGACATTCTTTGCGTGTGTAGGGCACTTCAGCTTCAAAGCACGGTCATTTACAATATTTCATTTAGCCTCACAGCCACCTGTGTACGATGATCTCG
Organism: Zalophus californianus; assembly: GCF_009762305.2. Lineage (NCBI taxonomy): Eukaryota > Metazoa > Chordata > Mammalia > Carnivora > Otariidae > Zalophus > Zalophus californianus. The sequence continues at coordinate 88,520,873 of NC_045606.1, forward strand.
ATGCGTCGATGAAGAAACAGGCCAGCCTGGATGCTGTGGTCTTCCCAAGGCCATGGAGGAAGCAGTAACACTTCTGCTGCTTTGTATCGGGGCCTCTCAGTGAGAGCCTGAGCATCTTGAGGTTATTTAAAGTTTTTAATACATAGCTCACAAGTCTTTTCTCCCAGTGTGTTGTTGATCTGATTTTGTTTATGGTGTTTTGTTTTAAAAAGTCTATAAAATTTTGGTTTGGTAAACTGATCAATATTTTGCCTTTGGGGTCTTGTATTTTGAGTTTTGCTTACAAATGTTTTCCTTATCCCAAGATTATAAACATGCTCTTCTGCATTTTTGATATGACCGTATATTCACTGCTGGACTGTTTGCCTAATGGTGATCTCTGTCACCCAAATATGAGCTCTAAGAAAGAGTCATGTCTGTTTTGTTGTCAGCTGTATCCCTACAGCATGTCACAGCCTAGTCGTTCTGTGTTCAATACATGTTTAGAGTTTAAAAGAAAAAAAGAGGGGCGCCTAGGTGGTTCAGTCGGTTAAGCATCCAACTCTTGGTTTCAGCTCAAGTCATGATCTCAGGGTCAGTGAGATGGGGCCTCGTGTCGGGCTACATCCCGATTCTCTCTCTCTGTCTACCTTTGCCCCTACCCCGCTCGTGCTCACTCTCTCTAATAAATAGGTAAAATCTTAAAAAAAAAGAATGATGTGGGTATTATTAACAAGAGAATACAGATATCCCTGAAAGAAAGTCAATGTAGGAAATTTGGGTATTGTGAATTTTATAAAAGAATTCTGTGTACATTCTGTTAAGTTTTACCTACCATTTTGAATTCTGGCTATTGCCAACTTCTGCGGTAATCCCCAGAGAATCATAAAATCCTGAGTTTTGGAAGAAAGATTAGGGATCGTGGAGGGCTCCAACTCCTTGGTTGGTGAGCCATTCCTTCACATGGCACCGTCCCCACTTACAGGCTGTTGAGTTTGTGTGCACAGCTTCTTGGGCCCCAATCCCTGTCCTGGGAGACTGAAGTATGTTCTAAGAACATCCCCTACTGTTGGCCTCCTATGGACCCAAACCTCGTGGCGAGCACTTTGATACCCTCCTCCCCTCCCAATGTCCCAACCTCAGATTTTCTGCCATTTCTATGTAAGGTCATGTGCACCACCTCCTTTCCTTTCTTTTACTCTAAGACTGATAAGCATTTCTGGGCAACATTAAATTATTCTGATCGGGTCCATTTCAGATATTTGCCAACCTCAACGAGGCCCTTGCTACTTGTTTACCATTCTTTTTATCTCTACTTTTCCCTTCCTGCTACATGCCTCCCAAGTGGTAGTCGTGCATTAGTACGTTCTCCAACTGGATTAAAACCAATCCCTTGACGATTACTGATCTCCTGCCAATAAAATGTAATAGCACCCCAGCCTCCAAAATTTCCTTCCTTTCCTCCCTCATTTACTCAAACTGAATGTCAGGGAGTATGCTAAGCCCTGGGTATACGTAGACAAAAAGAATCATCTCTTCATCCATGAAGGCATCTATAAGGTACTAAAGAAGGTGGGACCACCTAAGTTTGCCTAGGAGTATGAGAGAAAGCTTCAAAGAGCAGGTTGCCATGATGAGGATATGCATCCTCAACCTAGTCGTTCTGTGTTGCATACCAGGTTGAGAGAACAGATATGTAAGGAACAGGTGCATAGTCTCATGAAGTAGAGAATATCATTCTGTCTGTTAGGGGAGAGGGCACTGGGTGCCACACCAGCAAAACTTAAATTTCATTATGAAAATACTGGGGGTGGGGGAGCTTTTAGAGAGTTTTGACAGGGAGGGGACACAACCCGTTCTAGAAGTTCTAAACTGCAGTTGACCGCTCATCATCAGCCCCCAACCCTGCTCCTCTCTCTTCTGTCGTTCTCACAGTTCTGATTCCTTCCATCGGGATCCCAGGTTAGGTCCTGCTGGTGAGAGGCACGGAGGTAACATGTGAAAGGTCGGTGGGAAGTAGCTGTATTTCGAAAGGTGGCCGCAAATAGGAAGCCACTGGCAAATGTGGGGTTCGGGCAGCTGCTTCTCAGAGACCTCCTGAAAATCACCAAGTGGGTGCCGCAAGCAGCTGAGAGCTCTCCGGTGAAGGCTTTTCTGACTCCTGCCCTTCCAGACGTCCTGAAAGCCAGCAGAGCCCCTCCTGACTTTTCCTCTCCCAGCCTTTCCAGTGGATGTGGCACCCCTGGCTTCCTGACGGAACACTGAGGCTGAATGCCCCTTGGACATGGTCCGGCACTGACAACGCACACTCAGTTTTCCTTCGTGCCAGACCACTCATCTCTCTTTTCCCCACTCTATCAGTCTCATTCTCTCCCCTGTGAAGATGACTCCAAAACTGTATTTCTACCTCTGGCCTCTCCCCGAAGTCTCACCCAAATTTCCAAGTATTTCCTGGACACCTCCCTCTGGATGACCTGCCAAAACCTCAAACTCAACAAATCCATACATTTACAATCATCTTCCTTCTAAATGAGTTCCTTTTCATGAGTCCACATTTCCTTTAAGCCCAATACAAGGATTTATTGCAATTATATGGCTCAAAACCACAGCCATACTCTTATTTCACCTTCATCCAGGTAAATATTTATATTAAATATAAATATAATTTTACCATGTGCCAGTCCCTTGGTTAAGAGCTGGGACTAGAAGGGTTAACAAGCAGATGAGTTCCTGCTCTCCAAGAGCTTAAAAGTCTTGCGGAGGATCTAGGAGAAACCCAAGAAAGTTCTGAAATTATTTTTCTTTTATCCTTTAACTGCATCGAATAACTTGCAAAAATTCAAGATTCTGAAATCCCTCTTGAATTCTTTCCCCTTCTTTCCATTCACAATCCCCTGATCAACCAATAACCTCTACCTGGACTATTTCTCTAGTTTATTAGCCAGACTTTTTATTGTATCATGGACCTTTTTAATGTTTTTTTTTTTTTTTTAAGATTTGTTTGCGGTAGAGAGAGAGTGTGAGAGCAAGCGTGCACATGTGTGCAGGAGCAAGCAGGGGGAGGCGAGGGAGAGAAGCAGACTCCCTGCTGAGCAAGGAGCCTGAGGGGCTGGATCTCACGGCCGGAGCTGAAATCAAGAGTTGGATGCTTAACCAACTGAGCCACCCAGTCACCCTCTTTTTTACGTTTTGGTAAAACACATATGCACATACTATATTTTGCAGGCAATTTCAGGGAGTCATCAATAGTCCCTCTGAGGCCAAACCCTAGGTTCTTTGGGTTCTTTCATTAACTCAAAGAAACCCCTCCAGGGTCTCTCCCATCTTCCCCATTTCTATCTAGGGCTGTATATTCATAAAGCACAAGCCTATCATGTCTCTCCCCTGAAATAGAAATTGTCAGTGGCTCATTTCCAACAAAAGCAGGGGCCAATCCACCCTCAGACTTTCTCTCTCACAAGTCCCCTACACAAACGCCAGGTTTCTTCCGAACTGAGATGCAATCCCCAAACATATCCTATGCAATCTAGTCCCAAAGTCTTTCTTCGCTCAGACTGTACTCTCCACCCCCAAGTCTCAGCTTATCTAAAGCTCTCAATTCTTTGAGCTACTTTGACATTTTGTACTTCTGACATTCACATTCAGTTGTATTTTAGAGTTGACTTGCCCCACTTTTTCAGATTATGAGAATGAGGATCATCTTATCTTTGTACTGCCTGAAGAATCTGGCATTATGCCTGGCCCATGGTAGATGTTTGAAAAAAATGTTAGACTAAATTAAATCCAATCTCTTTTTCATGTTTTAGTTTCAGTTGTGTCTTCTTCCTATGCCCTCTCCTACATAACCGTCCTTCAGATATTTGAAGACAGTTACCTTGTCTTTGTTCCTTATCTGTACAAAATCCAGAAGATACTGGCTAACTTGATGGACTAATTTAATGTGAACAAAATGCAATATAAGCACAAAATAGTCACGAAGTCCACAAGGGTCCTATTTCCCAACCAACCTTTGACACACACTCTATGATTTGGGACAAAGAGTATCTCTTCAAACCCTTTTCTTCCCCCACCACTTAGTAAAAATAAAGGAGAAACAGCTCATTCCACCCTTATCATAGGCATTCTATAAACAAGAAATTTCACAAAGCACTTGCAGCTTTGGAACAAAAAGGGAGTATGACCGACGTCATAGATAAATGTGGTTGAGGATGGGTGACAATTAGTTCTAGCTCTGCTATTAAATCTGTGACCCGGGACAAAAACCCAACTTTGGGCTTATTCATCTATTTTTGCATATTATGGAGACTGATAAAAGCCGAGGAATGCATGCTACTGGAACAAAATAAAAAAAAAAATCTTCCAGACTATATGTAATATGCATGGCATTTTAATAACAGCATTTTAGTTTTGCGAAGAGTAAAGGTGAAAATAAGAAAGCTGCAGATCATTATTTCTCTTGAAATGCTTATTTATAAGCCCCGGGATTTTTAAATCAGCCAGCCCCCCCACACACAAATTCTATTTGGCCGAATAATTTCTATTGCTCTTGTACACCTACTTCCTTCAATTATAAAGGGGTGCTGTGGAAGGAGGTGCTGTGACTACACTTACAAACATCTGCCTGCTACATCCAGTTTCCCTCAGGGATGGATCAAATGTGAAATACATTCCTTAGATGGCCAATTCTTTCTTATCAGATGTGCCCTAAATATTTGGGCCAATGTTAATGTTCTTTCCCAACCTATTTGGGCTATACCTAATAACATAATGATTTTACCCTTTAAAGGGATTTTTCTAATTAGATACTCATTTCTTTAAATTGATTTGTTCAAAAATAATTTTAGAAATGTATTTTTGAAGGCAGGTCTTTCTGGTAGGAAACTGCCTGAGTGTCTGAAGGCTATATCTGGACTAAACTAGCAATGTGTTAAGCACAAAGGAGTACTGCTTTTTGCAACAAAATGAGTATTTGGTTTTTTAAAGAATTCATGCTAATGACCTGAGTCATTTTTCACTTGGATAGACCACTTGGGCAGAAATAACTCCATCTGACAGGATATGTTTCACGGTTATGTTTAAGGTATGTAAGTTAAATTTTTAAAGTGTACATACCTTAAATATAATAAGGACCTTAAATCAAATGATGTTGGTAAAAATTAGCTAGAAAACTCAAATAACATGTGCAGTGTACGCCATGTCTTGGGAGTTCAGGCAGTCGTGTGGGAGAGCACGAGAGCACTATCTGTATTCCGCTCTATATTGGCCATTGCGGCATAATCCTTGTGGAGAGACACTGTTGACAGTTATTACCTATTCACAAGTTACAATTCATATACAGTTAAGGATAGGGGATTCCTGCCTCCTCTGCAATTTCTAGAGTCGTTCTAATTCAATGTAGCCTAGAAAATGACCCACATCCATATGACTTGCAACACCCTCCCCCCCAAAAAAACTACAGTAAAACTTGCCTTTTAACATCCAGAGTAATATTTTAACCATTTAATCCCCTGTGTGACAAGCTTTTGGAATGCAAACTACTGATTGTAAGTCAAAAGAGCTTCCTTGGAAAAGAGGATGTTAAAAACTTCTTCAGAGAAACTACTTCAAGATAAACAAATGTGGGCAGGTGCCATTCAAACCAAGGAATATACAATATGGCGGCTAGTGCTCATTGGCCAATAGCAAGAAGCTCCCCCTACCCTATTGCCTGACAAATTATGTCTCTTAACTTATAAAATCAGAGCAAAATCTGGACCAAGATAGCAGATTAAACCTACATATTTAATTTCATTTCTCCCTAAAGATCTACTGAAATTAGAATAAAGAAAAAAACAGGGAGGATGTAAGAAGAGACAGCAGAACAAAACTGGCAACCTACAAAATAGATTGGTTGAGTGAACTCAGGTGACCTGAGAAGCCACAAGCTAAGATTCGGGAAACTGAGACCCAACGCAATTTACACCATAGAATCTTCAAGAATACGGAAACAGACAGTGCCAGGTGCCCCTAGAACCAAGGGTAAAGTGTGCAGAGTGGGGTTATAAACAAAGATGACTGAGAAAGCTGTTGTAAGAAGTTAGCTCCCTAGATTCCTTTCCCAACTCGACACCATGGTGCAACCACTTGTCTCCTAAATGGGCAGATATCTGGAGACTTAACCCCTGGAAAGGAAAGAACTCAAAACAGGGATTAAGGGAATAGATGCGTAATGAATACAGAGACTACCAAAATAGCTCTGGCAGTCAGACCCTTACCCTCTAGGCCAGCCTTCGTATGACTCTTCATGGAACTGACCAGCCCAGGAGAAAAGGCCGAAAGATGGTAGGGGTTCTCCAACACATAGCCCAGCCAGATCTTCCAAAGTTGGCAAGCTTCATGCTTCCAAAACTTCCTATCAGCTTTTTATAGTCTTATTTATGAGCAGATAATCTGAGAAGATGGAGATCAAAGCAAATAGATAAAACCAACTCTACAAATACAAAACTACAAATATAAAGAATAACATTGTAATAAATCTTCCTAGAAAGAAGAGCAAAAGACAGAGATGGAAAATTGGAAAAAAAGAAAAGCAGAAGGAAAGTCCAGAAGGTCCGATATTTGAGTAACAGGATTTCTAGACAGGGAAAATAATAGCAAGAAATGCATTAGTGAAGTAAGAAAATTTCCCAGAACTGAAGGACATGAGTTACTAGATCTTAAAAATCTGTGTGCCCATTGTGTGCAGCACAATGAATTAAAATTGAGCCATACCAAGGAACACCATTGTGAAATTCCAGAACATGGAAGACAATTTTTGTAAGTTTCCAGAGAGGGAGGAAAGAAAAGATTACACATAAAGGATCAGAATGGCTTTGGGCTTTTTTCACAGCAATACTGGAAGCAAGATGACAGTAGACTAATGCCTATAAAGTTCTAAAGGGAAAAATATCTGTAATTTAGAATCCTGTATCCACTAAACTATCAACTGAGAGTATTTCCAGATATGCAAATTACTAAAATATTTATCTCCCACACGTCATTCTCAAGAAGTTAGTGGAGGATATCACTCCCACAAAAAAAAAAAAAAAAAAAAATGAGTAGGATGGAACATATAGGAAGATGGCGGGGGTGGGGGAAGGCCCAAGAAAGGGGTGAGGCACAAGAAGGAGCAGGAATGGCAGCTGTGCACCAGATTGCAGTCTGGTGACCCTGGAGACACATCCCCAGTGCTGTCGATACTATGATTCCCACCGCTCTTATGTCAAGGCTGCCTGTCAGTTTGGTCCAGGTTCTTTCTGGTACTTATCTGATGTTGACCAAACCTAGTAGCATTTCTGTTCTCTCCACCATGCCCCGGAGGGTGAATAGATCAGCCTACGTTCAACACCCCAAACACACAGGTGATGCTTTGGCACTCCAGAGAACTGGAGGGAAGCAAGGGTGAGCTGAGACACAGAAAACAGAAGACTGTTTGTTCAGACTGTGTTTTTTCTGCCCGACACCCAGGACTGGACTCACATACCAGCCCCGCCATGTGCCCCGACTATGGTGGACTCTGATTTCCAGGATTCACTTCGGCATATAAATTATCAGGGAAGCTAAAGCCAACTATGACCCAGAGAAGGTTTTGTTGATCTTCTGAAAGCCTTGATCTAACAGTGACAGTACTGCCCTTTCCTCACACAGCTAGGTTTTGGTTTACAGCTCAGCTTTTACAATCCAAACAATGTATTATTCAGGGAGACATACGTTAAGTGGCAAGACTCTAAAGAAAAGAAAGGTTAACATGGAAATGGAGATAATGGTTATTTGTAGATGGTGAAAAGAGAAAAGGGAGTGTAAGTGGAGACGGGCAGGGAGGGAGTCCTCAAGATGGTGCAGGTTCCACGTTTAACGTGGGTGGTAGGCACATAGGTGTTTATTTTTATTATTTCTTTAAATATTTGTTTTATAGTCTTATGCATGATTCACTGAACAATCACAGCACAGATGGCAAAGTCGAATTTCCCTTCTTTTACAGAAAAAAGCAACATTTTTATTGATATATCCGTATCTCAGGAATATCCAAGCCCCCGCCCCCAAAAGCCTTGATTACAATTCACTGCTACCTGAATGTTATCTGTGTGTTGACCCATCCCTTTGTAGTGCAATGTGAAAATTCGGGAGACCGAAGCCAAGTTCACAGGACAAAGAGAGTCTGCAGTTTTTAGTCAGTCCTCTATCACAGTAACATTTTGATTAAAAAACAAACAAATAAAAAAAACCAATTTACTATTCATGTGGTAACATCTATTCGTGGTGACATCTGAGACTATCCTGTTTTTCAAAAACCGTGTTGAAACTGTTCTTTGTGCATTTTGTTTTTTGTAGCAAATTGAAGTACAAAGTATAGGTAAGAAAAAGAAATCAACCTGAAAGCGCAGAATGCACGATTTAGAAGATCTACTTCATTCATTCAACAACGATTCCATTACTGGATGTGGCTGAAAACGTGCAAACTCCAGCTTTGGACTTGTGAATGTAATCCAAGCCAGGAAATGCAAACCATACAGATCTTAGGAATCTGGTAGGGAACACTTCGCTCTGTCCCCCACCCTCTTCTGGTCAGTGGGGTGACCATCTTCCCACTGTGAGGTACTCCCTAGAATGGATTGGCCATCGAAGATCCGTCTGTGGGATGTCTCCATCAGAGACGTTATGGTCTCCCAATCTCTTTCCCAGCACGGCACTCACACATGGCACGGCTACGTGCACGCCACACTGGCTAGTGCCCCTAGGCCTCCCAAGCCAACCACCATCTCAGCACACCAACAGCTCATCTGCTCCTTCCTGGCACATGAGGCTTCTCAGCTGGGAAGGTTGGGTCTGCATAATACAATAGCACAGGGAGGTATCTTCTGCCAAAACCTGCAGGAAGAGCAACTCTTGAGGACAAGGTGCGCTGATCTTCAAAGATGGCCAAGACTGACAATTAGATGAATTCTCTTTCTCACTTCTTCCTCTGTAGTATTTTTCCTAGTGTTGAACACGTAAAATCAACAGAAACATCTGATGACTGCGGTCACAATACAACAAAATGGAAAACAAAACCAAGAACCACCCAAGGGTCATCATCAAGTTTTCTGTTTTATTTAAGATTTTAGTTTTAATTCTGAAGAAAGAGGTACATTTCCTTGTTTTTAGTTTTAGCGTCAGGTTATAACCAGGTTTCTGTTTTCTTTTCTCCTGTCTTTTCAATACTGCACAAACGTCCAGAAACTACAGGGTTAAGTAAAAGCGGCAGGCAAGGAGGTCAGAGATTTGCTCCTGATGGTGATCAGATGGCCCCAGAGCAGTGCTATCTCAGAGTGCCCTAGTCAGGCGAATTTAAGGTAAAAGAAAAAAAAGATTCTGACAGAGGAGAAAGACTGTAGTATATTTCAGCTTTTATATTATGCATAGGTAGTCTGTGAATACTTTTTTCTTTAAAACATTTGAATTTACTTTAAATCTAAACCCAAAAATTTTTTTCTCCCTTTAAAAAAAAATCACTTCTCCCCTCCTTATAAACTCTTTAGCAATAGGCCAGTTACTACTACAAATCAATTTGTCTTTCTACCAACTTCCAATAAATTCTTTTGCTTAACGACACAAGTCCTCTCCATCAACTTGCCGAAAGAATTAAAAATTAAATTAAATTAAAAGCATTTTTCCCTGCAATAGTCATAAGCTGAATACAAGATGGATGCCAGGACCACTTCTTTCCCCCATGCACTTAGCAATCTCATTTCAATTAACCTGGTTTTCAAACTTTTGCAGTTGATAATGCATTTACTTGACCTTTCCTAAAGATTAATCGTCATTTTCTGCTAAGCAGATTATGTCATTATTATGCGCAACAGACAGACAGTAATTTTCTAAGTATTGAGACTGCCCTTTGATTTCTTTTTTTTTTTTCCTCCTTAAAAAAGGCATTTTTAGGAAACATTCAACAGTGTCACTCAAATGCTGGATCAACAGAAACTTTTACAATTAAAAAAAAAAAACCAAAGATGGCCATGACCCTGTGATCGCATTGCATCTGGGGATGGGGAGAAAAAAAATTGATCAGGAACTGGATTCTTCAGAACGTAAGAGATGAGCAGGGAGCAGTGGGTGGGCTGAGAGGGAGAAAACAGGGTGGGACAAATCCTGCATTTTCTAATGGTTTCTCCTCTTTCCCTAATGGCGGTCCAGTGTGGAACTCTGTAGTAAATCTGTGGGAGTTTTGCTGGGGGGTCTGAAGGCTGTCTGAAAGCCTGGGGGTGGGGAGTGGAAGCTGGAAGGATTTGAAGGAGGAGGGTAGGGATTCCAACTGGCTCTGTGCAGGGGGATCTGTGTGCTGAAGGGGGCGCTGTGGTGGGTCTGTGACGGAGCCGCACTGGGGCCGTCCATCTCTGTGAGGGCCTGAAGAGATTTTAGCCAGTGTGGAGGATTGTCGTCTTGAAGAGAGTCTAAACTGTTTCCTGAAGTTGCTGGAATACCTGAGGAGAGAAAAGAAAACAAGAGGGAAAATGGTGAGTTTGGGCAGAAAGAACCAGAAAGCCAGCAAACAGAGAATGTTTCAGGTATGATTAGTTTACCCAAAAAGAAACAGAAAAATGACAGTCTTCAACTCCTTCCAAAGAAGACCTTTTTAACCTTATGTTCTTTTGGCTCCTCCACCCCCAAGGACGATTCATCGTGACAGAAACCCGTGCCTCCTCTTCCACTACATAGACACTGTCCCCCACTGTCACAGAGGCAGAACTGCAAAACCGAGTCCCCACAGTTGGACGCCATCATTTCCCAGTGGCGCTTCTCCTTCTCTGACGGGGATACGTACACAAGACAGCCTTATAATAGAGAGCTTTATTTTAAAAAGTGGAGTATGTTCCTTTAAAAGGGTAAGTCAGATACTTTTGTGCTTTGAGACCTGAAAAATACACACATGCTGTGAGCACCTCCTTATACCCAACGAACCAACCTAGGCATCAAGTACCTCATACAACGAGGCCGACAGAGTCCCTGGGGACTGCACGACCCCGACAGCGAAACCGGCCACCCCACGCTTGCGGCTTTGCGAAAAGAAGCTTATGTTGAAGAGACCTCTGTTTTTTTATCTCATCGGTGCTAAAAACCAAACGGATGGCAGTCAGTGGGGCTGAAGGAGGGAGAAAGTTACCTGTGATGATGGCTGGGTCTGTCCAGCTGCCAGGGCTGTCCCAACTCAGGCTGTCGGTGGTGGCAGGGTTGGACGTTGGTGCACTGTGGTTGGCGTTGGAGGGGGAGGAAGAATTGGGCAGTCCACCAAAGTTGATGTTAATGTTGGGTAGAAGTGCCCTTAGCCCGTCCTGCCATTCCTTCATATTTAAACTCTCTACAGAACTGCTGTTGTCTGGGAGATTTACCAACAAAAAAATGAAAGATAAAAAAAAAATAAAAAGCTGACGTTAGAAACATATGTTGTTCTTTAGTGGTTAAGCGGGAGAAGAATTATTCTTTCTTTACTGAGCATTTAAGATGGGCTGTCCTAAGCAAGATAAACGTGGTTAGGATTTTGCTCATGAGCTCAGAGCCCCTGAAATCAGCGAGGAAAGACTTGCTCAAGGATCAGGAGAGGGAGCGCCTCGTCCTTCTTATAGACATTTCACCATCTTGCGCTTGTAAATCAATAATCCAGTTTAAAGACTCCATGCTCCAGAGCACAACTGAGTTCCAGCTACATTATGAAGTTTCAGTCAGTGAGGCATTTAGCCAGCTGAGCTGATTTACTCTATGAAGCCTGCAAAGTTCAATACAGGAGCTCATTTCTGAGCCTGTTAAATGGAAGAAAAGTCATTTTATGAAGAATAAACATAAGCTAATAGAAAAGGAAAAAGAATTAAGTTCTTCCTTATGATAAAACTGGTAATGCATTTCAGAGGAGAAAGGCAGGAATGAATAGGCTTTTGAATTTGAAGAGAGTATTTTTCCGTTAGTCATAAAGGCTGAGTAGGCAGGGGCGAAGCTACCTTTCAGATGGGATAATTTCCAGCACAGTCTACCTACTCTATTCCAACAGATCCACCAACCATTTAAAACTCAAGTCCTGGAGTCCTACAGTCAGTTCTCTGGTTCTATTTATGAATAATGTCATATATGACAAGACACTATCAATGTAAAAAGGCTTTTTATAAATTGTGACTGAACTAACTTGATCTACTACCATCCAGAATCCACATGCTTTAACTGGCTGGAGGGGAAAGAGTGAGTGAAGCATAGCTACCAGAGTAATTGTTTTATTGGAAACAGGAATGTAGGTCAGACTATCAACCAAGCTTTTTGAGAAGAGCATAGAGAATTGATTAGCAATCACCAATGATGATGATGACGATATTCTATCAGGCAGTGTATGCTATTTGGTGAATTCAGAATTTTCTTTTTATAATTTTGCTTTGCACCAATTACTATTCTATGCCAAATGGTATCATGTTTCAGCAAGTGAAGCATTTAACCCTACTGACCTTATTTATAAAAAGGAAAAAAAAAAAAAAAACTACAACCAAACCCAACAAAAGTCATCCCTGAATTACTAAGATGATGAAGAGGCCATCTACGCCATACAGACAAGTCAAGATAAGGGAAAATAAATTCCTCAAACCTTCTTTCCTTTCACAATCAATGCAGTTTCCTAAGACTCATCCTTCTGTCTGCATCCTACTTTACATCCACACTAAATTGTACAATTTACAAGGCTCTCTCATAGTCAATTATTATTTCATTTGACCCTCATGCTGTGGTGTAGGCAGAGCAGGGAGAATCATCTCCATTTAACAGATAAAGAAATACACTCCAGAATAATTTGCTCAAGGTCACATAACTGGTATAGTAAGAACTTGAACCCAGACCTTATCTGAGTTGTTTCTTTTAATAACACCAAGCTCTCTCTCTTGATCTACATGGTACAGACTATTAACTGACTTTTTAATGGGTCAAATACTTAAGGGAAAACCCAGGGGCCTATAAGACCCATGACTAAAAGGAGGCAAAAAAGAAACACAGCAATATTATAGTGTATCTATTGGCCATGATTAGCAGGATAGACAAATATTTTGGCTGAAGGAACAAACTGGACTCCGCAGTCAATTCAGGGGTTGGGGGGGGGTTCTAATCAACAATGCAATCATCATCTTCACTCTGGCTCCAACTGCATGAGGTACTAACAAGATCACACTAACAAAGTTCTAAAATACCCTCCATTACAGGAAGATTTGGTGGCTATGCCACATTCGAACTTTTAAAGTGGTAAACTGGGGCGCCTGGGTGGCTCAGTCGTTAAGCGTCTGCCTTTGGCTCAGGTCATGATCCCAGGGTCCTGGGATCGAGCCCCGCATCGGGCTCCCTGCTCAGCAGGAAGCCTGCTTCTCCCTCTCCCTCTCCCCCTGGCTTGTGTTCCCTCTCCTGCTGTGTCTCTGTCAAATAAATAAATAAAATCTTTTTTTAAAAAATCAAAAAATATAAATAAATAAATAAATAAACGGTCAAACTGTCAGACCATATAAGTTAAAATGGTTTTCAATCAACCAGAAACTGAACTCTAAACAAGGAAAGCTTCCCAGGAAGGAAAAAAATCCCCCTGATATAAAAAGATGATGTATAACTACATGGGGACATTCTGAGGAAGATAAAGCTCTTGAACTAAGTAGCTGAAGTCAGTAAGAAGCCTATGCAGATGATTTGAGCCCCTCTTTTCCACCAAATCGAGAAAAAGAAAATACCCCATAACTCAATAATACCAATTTTCTCCTTACAAAATTTTGCTTTACGTTTAATGAGTACTGGAACTAAGGAACACCTAATTTCGCATTAAAAGAATAATACTTGCATTTATATAAAGTTTATTTGAAAATTAGTATTGCAATAAAGTCAAAAGACATTTGTGCATGGGTAGGGGATATACAGGAACTCTGCACTTTCCACTCGGTTTTGCTGTAAACTTAAAATGCTCTAAAAAACAAAGTTTTTTAAAAGATGTTTCTCTGATTTTAGACTAATGAAATCAAGCAAGAGTACACCTGACCCTTGAATAACACAGATTTAAGCTGCATGGGTCAATTTACAGGCACATTTTTTTTCGATAAATACAGTACAGTCCTGTAAATGTATTTTCTCTTCCTTATGATTTCCTTAGTAATATTTTCTTTTCTCTAGCTTAATTTACTGTAACATACATAACATACAAAATATGTGTTAATTAACTATTTATGTTATCGGGTAAGGCAATCCAGCCAACAGAAGGCTATTAGTAGTTAAGGTTTTGGGGAGTCAAAAGTTATACGTGGATTTTTGCCTGCACAGGGGTTTGGTGCCCCTAACCCCAAGCTGTTTAAGGGTCAACTCTACGTTGACCAAAGAAACTCACATATGGCACATGATACAGAAACAGTGAAAAACTCAGATCATCCCACGTGAACTATGATTATAAGATAGCTTGAGAAATAAATTAGCTAGTTTATAATTCTTACTATCTTGTCAAAAAAACAAAGTCACGTACCTAGACATCTTGGGACCCTGAGAGCATGCATGACTGATTTACAGTGAAGCTGCAAGTGTCACAGGGACGTGGACTGACATCTTTAGCTCCTGGAATGGGACCACTAATTCCAAGGAGCTTCGAACAAGAAGAGCAATTTTCTTCAGCTTTCTCCACTGTTGCTATGCCAAGTGTTGGCACAAAGAAAGGGCAAATGAAAGGAAATTAACTAATGCCTCCCTTCATCAAAATAGCTCTCTTAGTCCAGCCACACTTGAACTCACCTTCTTTACCTCCCCATCCCCCCATTGCCTCTGACTCAAATTTGTTCTGGTAACAAGGGCTTCTGGTAATCCATTCCTTGCAATACACAACAGCAGGGGTTATTAGCAGGGGTTATTCTATACTACTGATATTTTGGACTACATAATTCTTTGTTGCCGGGGAGGAGCTGTTCTATGCATTATAGGATGTTTAGTAGCATCTCTGGCCTCCACCCATTAGATGCCAGGAGCTCACACACCCCAGTTCTGACAACCAGAAATGTCTCCAGACATTGCCAAGTGATTCCTGGGGGAGCCAAAAATGGTCCCTGGTTGAGAACCACTGACACAAAGGAAGTCGGTTCCTTTGTATCTAGGGCTCTGAAAAATCCCACTTGAATACATATTTCCCTTTAAGATCGTACCAGAACTTTGATCACTGGACTCAACTCGATGCAACTTCATTTCCCTTTCTTGATACAGGACTTCACACTGGGGTGCCACTGAGAATGTACAAATCAGTAGGTCTAATGGAGAAAATATTGGGCTGAAAATTGCAGGTGGCCTGTATAGTCAGCTCTATACTGGTAATTAATACAACCTAAGGCATCTAAGTAAGTCTCTTAATATCCCAGGGCCCTATTTCATAAGTAGGAATAACATCTGCCTTACTCTCTTGTAGGGATAAAATGAGAGAAGAGAAAGCAATCTGAAGCCCATTTATTACTTGATAAATGCCTAATAACAATTTTTTATCAGTACTCAATACTAAATAGACAGTAAACTTTCCAAAAAGCCAAGGCAGAGGACTCCTCACTTGCCAGAAACTGGCTCTGTACAAACAGTCTCCTCCTTGGGAATGTAGGGATAACACCCAGCATCTTCACAGAGGGACTATATAGTTGATCTAAATGATAAGTCTTCTCACCACCAAAATATTGCAAAGACAAATAAGATATGGGAAAGCACCTTAAACTTTCCACAAGCAAAGCACAATGAAAATCAAGTTACTGAACGTATTTTCAATTAGAAATTAGATACTATTTGATTTTTAAAGCATTTAATTAGTTGTAGTATAATACATCTGGGAAGAACTGTATATTTTTAAAGGACTGCCAATAACGTTCAAATGTTTTATAATGTTAAAAAAACTAATTTTAGGGCGCCTGGGTGGCTCAGTCGGTTGGGCGACCACCTTCGGCTTGGGTCGTGATCCTGGAGTCCCGGGATCAAGTCCCGCATCGGGCTCCCCGCTCAGCGGGGAGTCTGCTTCTCCCTCCAACCCTCCCCCCTCTCATGTGGTCTCTCTCTCTCTCTCATTCTCGCTCTCTCAAATAAATAAATAAAATCTTTAAAAAAAACTAATTTTAATTTATAATTTTCAGATATGTACAACAAAATACTATTTTGGGGTCTAAATAATTTGAGGGCAGGAAAGCAGGTCAAGTTGTTTGTAGTAGTTTTATTTTTCAGTATAGAACTCAAAGACATAAAATTTAAAATACCTTCAAGGTGCCAGATACCACATTCTCATATGCCATTGAGTAAGAAGTATCAGTATACTTTCAGTTTCCCTGGACCAGCACAGCACAGAGAAGAAATTATGTCTAAAATTCGGCCAGCTTGCTGATTACCTAACACCCAGTCCATCACACGTTGGTCACAGCACACGAAGCAGGTTGACAAATCTGGTTTTTAGCAACAACAGCAACAACAAAAATTATAAAATGTATGTGTAAAGATGGCCAAGATCAAAGTTAAAGCAACTATTTACTGAAGGTGTACAGGATGCAAGGAGAACAAACAACTTCAACTTTGTCTCCCGTTCTCAAGGAGTTTAAAGTCAAGACGGTGAGACAATGTGAATACAGGAAATATTCGACGACGACAGTCTGGACAAGCAACAGAAGAAATGCCACTGGGTTGTATGTGATTAATAAATGCTACAAGGTTTAGTAAAAAGAGAGGCCAGTGAGGCACGCACGCGGAAATGTCTGGGGCGGGGGGTGGGTAAGGACAGGAGCAATCATTCATTCACAGAGTGGTTTTATTTACTCCACAGATACCTTGAGCCTCAAACATCCACAACACTAGACTTAGACCAACTACAAGTAGGATGCATAGAGAAAGGCATGTCTTATAAACAATGGCTCCACAGTTGACCCTGACGCAACATGGGTTTGAACTGCACGGGTTCATTTACGTGTGGATTCTTTTCAGCACAGCACTATGAAATGTATTTCAATATTTAAATAGATTTTAATATTTATATTAAACATATTTTCTCTTTTCAGTGCCTCTAACTCCTGCATTGTTCAAGGGTCAACTATATTATAAGATAAAATTAAGCTGTATTCTGACATCAGATCTTTGACAGAAAGTCCTAAAGCAGGAAAAGATGAATGGTTTAGGCAAGAACACACAGCATTGCAGTGGCTTAAGCGGGTTTCTCTTTCTGTTCCTCAGGTTAACTGCAATGTGTTCATCATTAGGAAATGCAAAACTTTGCTACTGATAGCAAAATTGTGGGAAAACCTGCTCTTTATAAGTTGTCACTGGTGACAAGCTAGTGAGTTTTTTTTTTATGCTAATACATAAAATCTTCACCTGAAGACTGATTTTCAGACTGGTTTCGGACTGCAAAACCATCTCAGGAGCCCCTGGGGAGGAAGCGAAGGGGCCAGGGCGCTAGGACAGCACACCCCCCTCCCATTCTGCTCTCATCTATGTCACACATGAGGGTGCCAGGTAAGACTGCATTCGAAAACCAGTACCTGCTGCTCGGCGTGAAGACAGGAGATCTGTATGCAATGACAACACGGTGAGAACAAACACACAGAAGGGGAACCTGAAAACAGAAGGCCATCCCAAGTATTCGTTTCCTCTAATACCGTCTCTACCACCAGGTCAGGATTTTCTGTCTCCTCTTGGAAGCCTTGCCTCTACCTTCTTTTTGGCACCACCTCTGTAAGGTCTTTTTGTTAGAAACACATAGGCCTTATTAATTAAACTGGCTAGCTGCAGCTAAATTCACAGACCCACCCATTTCTCTACTTTCATGTTTGCTAGGGACAACTGGCCCACATCCTCAGTCTTAGGCTACTCCATTCTTATCCGCCATCCCTGTGGCAGAGACATCTTGAATTTCAAGTTAAATTCCCATCAGTGCTCAAATCCTCCCCAACCGGGCAGCAGTCATCAAGAGTCCCAAATACGCCTAGAAGAGTTTATTCTGCTCTCCAGTTTTTAAGCCTTATCTAATGGTTACTCCTCAAAGCCTCGATTGGCAACCTGATCTTGTTTTCCAAAAAGCTTTTACCTTCCTTTCCTTTATTGCTGTCCTTTACAGTCAAAGTCAAAGGCTCCCTCCAGTGGCTAGGTTACTTAGGGAAACAAATATTTCTTGGTACAAGCTGTTGTACAATTGAAATTTAGTTCCCATTATGTTACTCTTGCCAGTTACTCTCAAATATTCATGCATTTTTAGAAGGACACACAGTCATCCTATCTCAGGCTCTACCCCTCTCTACGCCACCTCCCTACCCCACCTCACCCTGTTATATGTATGATTTCCTATCAGTTTTGGATGAAGTGCATCTCCATCAGGACAGGATTTTAAAAAACCCTAAACCTTCTCCAAACTTCAATAACATATCTCTAAGCAACTCAAATATAAATGAATTATGCTTGTCCTTATATGTTAAACCAAACTTTAAAGAGCATACAAAATTTCTCCTACCAGAACTCGAAAGCAAGCTTTATTGTATCGGCATGCTGTCCTTTTTAGGTGAGCCTCAGAAATAATTTCAATTTATAAACTAAAATTTGCAGGGAAAATGACTTTTGTGAATAAATTCCTTCAAGTTTATGAAAAAAATGTTATTCTACTTAAACAAAAAGAAATGACGCTCAGATTTCTAGGATTATGCTTATTATAAATCAGGACAGGCCAGTACTGCAGAGCAGATTTACTGGGGCACAAAATGTTAAGGATTTAATAGATTTGAAAGTAGAGATTAAACTAAGTGAAAAATCCTAAGAACGCAAATGAAAAAAAGTTCTGAGAACACAAGGAACTTGAAAAAAAGTAATAATAAAAAACAACCAAAATTTATTACTAATAGAAAGAAGCAGAAATGACATAAACAGGAATAGAGAGGCCGTGAGGGTCAGCTAAATATGGCCTTGGCTTCCTGGACTCTGCCTTTATTTCATGCTTTTTTCCCTCTTTAGAATGTTTTCCTGCTTTTTTCTAATTAATTTTTATTCACTCTTCCAAAAGTTTAAGTCTTTTCTCTTCCACTCAGATCATTCTAGAACAGTACTTGTGGCCTGAACCACACTCACTGGGCAGAGCAAACTGCTGTGACCCCACTATGGTTGCTGCTCACCCTAACTCACACCTCTCAACTCTATTGCAAGGCCTGTAAGGGTGTATTCTGTATATCCTTCAGCATGTTGCTGTCTTAGAAACTTGATGTGCCTTAAGATATCTGCTGAATCAAAGATCCAACTTGAGAAGAGCTGAAAAATCACTTTCCCCTAAAAAGGCTGTTTAATTCATATTTGTATAATGCTATGAATCAAATCATTCTCTCCAAAGAGATGCAAATCTTTCTGAAAGCAGGAATCAGCTAGGTTTGCTGGGGGGGGGGGGGGGAGCAAAAGGCTTTTCTGCATGTCAACTGAGGGAAAAGAGCCACTATAATGATATGTTTTCAATAGTGTTTGAGATGCATGTACACTTTTTAAAATCCAATGCACCGAAATTAAATAAGGAATGCTTGGGAGATACTAAATGCTCTTCTGGTATGAACAAAGTCCTATGGGCATAAAGAAGAAAACAAACTATTCTTCCATTCTGCATGCAGGTAAGTGGTGACTCGAGAAGATGACTGAAGAGGACATGGACATTCCATACAGAACACAGAGCAGTAGATCTAAACTACAGTAGAAATATTTCAAAATATAAGTAGATGTGTTTTGTACAATGTGTACCTTTTTCTTCTAGAATGTTCCTATAAGTCTATTTTAGGGGAGAATCAGATCATCCAATGAGAACCAGGAAAAAATCCAGCTGTTTGTTTTATGAAGGATCTAAGGAAGGAGAATCTACTTTTTTAAAATGGAAAAATACTTATGGAATGATGTCTATACATAAAGCTATATACAGAGTCAGGAAAAAGTACACTTAAAAGTTAATGCAAAAGATAAATACATCTCAGAAGCATTACAGACTGGATTAGACGGAACCTGAACCAGAATATAGAAGCACCAGAGCTAAAGGACCAGAAGGGCAAAAATCGAATCTAAGAAACCTATAAAATCTGAAAGTGGAAGCATAAAGGAAAGCATTCAAGTGAACACAAAACTGAGCACTATGAACAAAGCATTGTGAGGCAATGCAAAGACAATCAGGGGGGCTTATCATCCAGGGGAGCATATAGAAGTCACCAGAATATGGTTTCACCAAGACAAATGATAAAACTACACAGACATGGGGGGTTGTCAACCACCCCTAACATCTCTGAGGTCTGAATCTGCTAGAAGAAGATAAACCTAATAAAACTGACTTCCTGACAGTCTCTCTTTCCCAAGGTGGAAACAAGGAGGGAAACTTTTATTCTGGACTTCTGACAAAGAACTGGTTGGCTGTTGCAAACATAACAGAAGCCCTAAGAGTTTGTGACATCATTTTAGGATTTACAGAATCAAAAAATGGGAATAACTTTAGACTGGTCCTCTTGGATAGCAGGCATCCTGGCTCTTTCTGCAATTACCACAGTGCACTGCAAATACTTGTTTATGTGTAAGCTTTTGTCTACTAGACTATGAACTCCTCTAGGAAAGGAGCGTTGATTTAATGCTCTTCGTATATCATGAACAGTTCCCAAACCTGGACCTCAACAGGTATTTAATGTTCCCTAAACAAACAGCCCTGAACATCTGCTTCCAGATTTTTGGAGAAAACAGGTTTCCACAAAACATTAAAAAAAAAAAAAAAAGTATGGCTCAGGGTAGTCCCATGGTTATAAGGGACAATGATTCATAGGCCACAGAAGATGCTAAAATATGACTTTCTGATTATGCAAGAATAAATGATTCTAACAAGAAAAGAAACTGGGGAGAAATCTAAAGAAACCAATTGTTAACAGAGGGAGAATCACACAGAATTAGAATTGAAAAGAATGCTCAGGAAAAATGGATGGAGATAAAAAACCTACCTGTCTGTAATAAGAGTGTCATGATCCTTGAGGACTAAAATCAGAACATGTAATGATCTGAAGCTTGTGGACAATGTTGAAGGCAAGAAAAAGCTAAGTTTGGAATAGGAGAAAATTAGGAAAAGCCCCTGTGCAGCCTGGTGTCATAATGCTAAGCCCCAAGAGAAGGCAGGGCTATGCAGTTCCATCTTCATTTTGCTTCTTTCCATCTTCTTTATGAAAAGAGCACAATCCTCAAACCAGAATGGACAGATTAAGCAATGTGGAGAAGAGAACTGTAAATCAGTAAAGACGCAAAAGACAATAAAAGAACATCCACTCAATTTAAATGAGTTTTAAATCTTTAGGTGCAAAATGAATTAATTCTATTCCAGGGAATTAATCCTCACAGATGTGATCACAAAACCACTGTTAAGATAAGTGCTGGAAAAGGAGAAAATGGCAGACTCTAGAAGCTACATGCTTATAATTAGTTCTTGGGAAAATTTGAAACAGATTAGGAGCTGGATGATTTCTTTAGAAATGAGTGACAGGTTTAGCAAGCACTGCTGCTCTATTGCTTGCATTTGGGGGCATATTTCATGGAAAATAATATGCAGCATTCTGGCTAGAACCTTAGCTTCCTTTCAACTGAAGCGCACAGGAAGTTAAACTTTAATTCTCAAGTGGAAGAGGTAGGTAGTCATGGAGGCAGCTTCTACCTGACAACTGTTTTCCACTGGAAATGTCCTCTTTCTTTCTACCATGGTCTCTTTCCTTTCTTCTTCTGCTTGCTGCCTGTACAAACTCAAGACTTTGAAACCAGCTACTTTCCCATCCCACTGACACATCAACTCCATTAAACAAATGGAATAGAGGGATCAATGAGAGCCAAAATGCATTTCTATAAAGAAGCAATCATATCAAAATAATTTATTCCTTGAATGGGCTTTCTAGGATATCCTAAGTATAATATATCTTGAATTGAGCCGTTTCTGGTAAGTCCTCTGACGGTAATCTTTTGGGATAAGATGTAAAGTGTAGCACTGGGTAACAGCAGTGTTTAGATGAATTTTTACAAAACTTAAGGTACTGTGTGTCAGCCTGAAAGTTTCTGTGATACTATTCCATTTACAATTGCACCAAAACCAGTGAGATATCTAGGAATAAACCTAACCAAAGAGGTGAAAAATCTATACTCTGAAAACTATAAAACACCGATGAAAGAAACTGAAGATGACATAAAGAAATGGAAAGACATTCCATGCTCATAGACTAGAAGAACAAATATTGTTAAAATGTCTACACTACCCAAAGCAATCTACACATTTAATGTGGTTCCTATCAAAATACCAACAGCATTTTTCACAGAGCTAGAACAAACAATCCTAAAATTGTTTAGGATTGGGGAAAAACCTCAAATAGCCAAAGCAATCTTGAAAAAGAAAAGCAAAGGTGGAGGCATCACAATTCCGACTTCAAGTTATATTATAAAGCTATAGTAATCAAAACAGCATGGTACTGGCACAAAAATGGACACATAAATCAATGGAACAGAAAACCCAGAAGTGAACCCACAATTATAAGGTCAATTAATCTTTGACAAAGCTGGAACAAATTTCCAGTGGAAAAACAGTGTGTTCAATAAATGGTGTTGGGAAAACTGGACAGCAACATACAAAAGAATGAAACTGGACCATATTCTTATACCAAACACAAAAATAAATTCAAAATGGATTAAAGATCTATGAAACCTGAACCCACAAAAATCCTAGAAGAGAGCACAGGCAGTAACTTCTTTGGTATCAGCCATAGCAACTTCCTTCTAGATAGGTCTCCTGAGGCAAGGGAAACAAAAGCAAAAATAAAACTATTGGGACTACATCAAAATAAAAAGCTTCTGCACAGCGGAAACAAAAGCAAAAATAAACTATTGGGACTACATCAAAATAAAAAGCTTCTGCACAGCGAAGGAAACGATCAACAAAACAAAAAGGCAACCTACAGAATGGGAGAAGATATTTGCAAGTGACATATCTGATAAAGGGTTATTATCCAAAATACATAAGGAACTTATAAAAACTCAACAACCAAAAAGCAAATAATCCAATTAAAAAATGGACAGAAGACATGAATAGACATTTTTCCAAAGAAGCCATACAGATGACCAACAGACACATGAAAAGATGCTCAACATCACTCACCATCAGGGAAATGCAAATCAAAACCACAATCAGATACCACCTCACACCTGTCAGAATGGCTAAAATCAAAAACACAAGAAACAACAGGTGTTGGCGAGGAGGTGGAGAAAAAGGAACCTTCTTGCACTGCTGGGGGAATGCAAACTGGTACAGCCAGTGTGGAAAACAGTATCAAGATTCCTCAAAAAGTTAAAAATAGAACTAGCAATAGCACTGCTGGGTTTACCCAAAGTTACAAAAACACCAATTCAAAGGGATACACGCACCCCTATGTTTAGAGCAGCCATTACCTACAATAGCCAAGATACGGAAGCAGACCAAGTGTACATTGATTGATGAATGGATAAAGATGTGGTATAAATATACAATGGAATATTACACAGTCATAAAAAAGAATGAAATCCTTCCATTTGCAAAGACATGGATGAAGCTAGAGTATTATGCTAAGTGAAATAAGTCAAAGACAAATACCATACGATTTCACTCATCTGTGGAATTTAAGAAACAAAACAAATGAGCAAAGGGAAAAAGAGAGAGAGAGAGAGACAAACCAAGAAACAGACTCTTAACTATGGGGAACAAACTGATGGTTACCAGAAGGGAGATGGGCAGGGGAGATGGGTTGAATGGGTGATGGGGACTAAGAAGTGCACTTGTGATGAGCACAGGGTCATGTATGGAAGTGTTCAATCACTGTATTGAACACCTGAAATGAATATTACACTGTATGTTAACTGGAATTTAAATAAAATTTAAAAACCAAGTAAGTTTCTGTGATACTGCTTCCCTTATCTTTGACTCCATACTTTTTATCAAGCTCAGCAAAACCCACAGTTAATTTAAATATGCAAATGGAAGCCAATTCTAGAGATGACAGAATCAGTAATTAAAATTACAGCTATTTAATTAAAAATCATTGAATTCTTCACATAAATGTTAATGTTACCAATAGCATTTATCTATCTCTTTAAAATCTCGTAGTTCTTTCATAAGACAAACTTGTAAGATGGTGATACACAAACGGTATACTCTAACCTCATCAAATCGAAGCATAAAATTTAAGAGGTATACACATTCAGATTTTTAAAAATGTATTAGGAAAGTACAATATGAAAGAGATCTAACTAACCAGTCATATGTATGAAAAAAGGGTCTAGTGGTTTTACTCAATAGCTTATATCTAATATGACAAATGGGTAATGGAATGTCTAAAATGGTAACATTAAGACTGTAAATAGATGTGCAGTGTTTACATTAGCAATTGTAGGACAATGGGCAAACTGCAAGGGAAACCACTCTGAGCCTCAGTTTCCTCACTTACGAAATGGGGGTAATACCTATGCCCATAGGACATTTTTAAAAAAGGACTCTGTAAACTGTAGAGGAATATACAAATATATAGAATAAGAACAGTTTTAATGAAAAAAATAGATCTATTATCTGAACACATCAGGATTATTAAAGTGTGAGCTTTATATTTTAAGAAAAACATTTATTGTCCAATCAAAATAAATGCAGAGGAGAACTAGACTACAGAGAGAACTAGAATCCATGCTAAGTGTAAAATGGCTGGAAGGCCTAAAAATGCTTCATCTACCTCTAGAAGTTACCAGACAAGTGGTAACCGCCTTCACATATTTGACAAGAAGTATAAATGGGAAATAGATTTTGGTTTCACCAAAAGAAAAAATTCTTTAAGAATTATTAGTTGCCTTTAAAAGACTTTCTGAATTGTGTATATGTGCCTGTTTTAGGGGACGATGTACACACATTCACACACACATATGTATATTCATTTATGTATTTACGTATTTATTTATGGGTATCACAAATGAGAAACTGGAAGAAAAAAGTGTTATTAGGTGACATTCTTTTTTTTTTTAAAGATTTCTTTATTTGAGAGAGAGAATGAGAGAGAGAGAGCACATGAGAGGATGGAGGGTCAGAGGGAGAAGCAGACTCCCCGCTGAGCAGGGAGCCCAATGCGGGACTTGATCCTGGAACTCCAAGATCATGACCTGAGCCGAAGGCAGTCACTTAACCGACTGAGCGACCCAGGCGCCCTAGGTGACATTCTAAAAACTGTGAGAGTGCTTTGTGGGGATGGTGTTGAAGAAATAAGTAAACAGCAAGAGCCGAGATTTCCAGAGTTCAGAGACAAAGAAGACAGAAGAAAAGGTTTGATCGTGGAGTGGAATCGACAACGAATGCCACAGTACAACCAAGACGTAAGTTATAACTCATGTGCAAACGAATCTGAGTAAACGCTTCCGAAGTCTAGATGTAACACAAAGCACACCAGGTTCTGCAGGCCTCCAGAAGTATTCAGACACCAGTATCACTCTCTCAACCATTAGCTTTCACTCAACATTTTCTGAATGTCTACTCTGTATCTTCTTTCCTAAAAGTGATGCTGTTCTGCTTGTTGTTTTTTCTTTAGTGGTTCACTACAGGCTGGCCATTGTGAACAAAGTCAGTGATAGCTTTTGATTGTTCAGCGCCAATAAAACGCTTTTATGGGGGTATACGTTCCTCTTTGGGCTTGTTTTCATAACCAAAGTATTTTGCTACCTGTGCAGCAAATCCCCACATGGTTATGTGTCTACTGAAATACCTAAGATTTCTGATGTTCATAATTTTCCAAATTAAAAGATTTCCAAATTTTCTAAGTTATTAAAAAACACCAAACCCAGTTTTGTACTCCCTTTAATTACACAGCTTACTTTTATTTTGACAGTGAAGATCAGTCTCATCTTTTCCTGAAAGATGGCTCCTATCTTATCTTATGGATTTAAATCAAAGTCAGAAAAATTCCCAAAAAAGACTAAAATTATCCATGTTCTGAAACACGATTTTAATTGACAAATTCTTCATAACCCAGTTCTGAGCTTCATTCTTAGAAAGTATCATTTCAGACTTTAAAACAGTAATTTGCTTTATTTCTTAATTTCAGAAAAAAAATTCAGGAAATGAAATAGCTTTCTCATTATTTTATACTAAAAACTAAATCAAACAGATATGGGTATAGTCATGGTGATGTATATGGTAGTAAACATTTCCAACCCAACAGACCAAGCAAGCACACAACTTTAAGAGTTCTTCCTCATTGTACTAGTTACAAACCAAGAGATATTTGTTAACGTTTGGGATTCTTTTACAAATAAATGTTTGATTTTCAAAACAAGCATGTATATTGTGAAATTTAGCTATTTTAGCTATATGAAATGTCTGATTAAAAAAAGACTATTTTGCTGTTTCTTCCTCTATACTATTTATTCACAACTAGGGGAAATAAAAAACTTTTGTGCTTCCATTTCTCAAGTGATGTCTCAATTTAAAAAGAATTAGTCCTAGTAAGAATGCATCCTTTGCAGACCTACAAAAGATAATACTCCTGTGGAAATTGGCATTTTAAAAAAACCCTGATGAATTCAAAGGCTTAAATGCTCACCACCAGTCCACTAAGGGGCCTTAGTTTAAAAATCATTTAAAATATACATTTATTTAAGTGTTCATCCTTAGCTATGATTTATGATAGTTGGATCTGAAAAAGATTGCCAAAGATAGTCTTGACAGAACCAATTCTTTTTTTTTTTTTAAATTTTTTTTTTTTTTTTTTTTATTGAGAGAGAGAGAGAATGGTAGAGAGAGAGCATGAGAGGGAAGAAGGTCAGAGGGAGAAGCAGACTCCCCGCTGAGCAGGGAGCCCGATGTGGGACTTGATCCTGGGACTCCAGGATCATGACCTGAGCCGAAGGCAGTCGCTTAACCAACTGAGCCACCCAGGCGCCCTTGACAGAACCAATTCTTAATCAATGTTGAGCCCTACTGTGAAGGAAGCAGGAAGGAAAGAAGGGAAAGAAGACCAGGTGAATACATTCTCAAACTCAAATCAGAAATTCTTATTTCACCATATCCTGGACCTTTATACTGAACTAGAACTATCATTTCAGTGAAAAAAAAAATTAATTCTATTAAAAATTACACATATTTGTAAAACACTGAATTTTAGTCATATTGTCTGGAAGTATTAAATGACTTTTAAAAGAGCTAAATAACTCAGAAGTTGGGGAAAGTGGATAATACCGGTCTTACAATGTCAAAAATCTTTATCAATTCAACATTTAACAGTTGCAGTGATTGTTAATCTACTCCAAAACTCAGACTATGCTTACTGTTTAAATGTGCTGTTTTAAGAGAGAAAGAAAAAAAAAAAGATCACTTAAAACTAAATGCCGGTTTGGAAATAAGCTGAAAGATGGTAGACTGGTTCCTGGGGCAGTAACTGGGAGATAAATGATCATAGAGACCCGAATAAGCACTCAGCAGCCTGAGAGGGAGAGCTTTCTCCTGTGAAAAGGGAAAATTCGGGCCTGCTGGGGATGTTGTAGGGTAATCATATAGG
Organism: Zalophus californianus; assembly: GCF_009762305.2. Lineage (NCBI taxonomy): Eukaryota > Metazoa > Chordata > Mammalia > Carnivora > Otariidae > Zalophus > Zalophus californianus. The sequence continues at coordinate 88,548,418 of NC_045606.1, forward strand.
GAGTGCACATTAAGATCTAGTAGAGCATTCCCTCTCTAATTGTGAAAAGTTATACAGGGAAAGATGATTTTCTTCTTTATCCAAAGAAAGGAAAAAACCAAATAGAGAAGTGAACACAAGGTGTTAATATAAGACTCATGGTGGTCAAGAATTAAAACCTGAAAGTGTGTTATAAAACAGAGGTTGCAGGGATGTATGTATGTATTTGGAAATTATGAGATCTTTGCTTATTTTACTAATCGGCTTCATTCCAATCAAGTATCACTTATAAAATAGGTGAGGTCTTGGAAGTTTACACGTAACAGCACTGACTGTGCCAAAACTCAAGATATGTTATATCTATCTGGGTCTGGGGAAGGCCACAGTTACTTTAATTAATGAACAGTTTAGAAGTAAAAAGAAACATATCTGATAGCAAATCTTACCCTAAATTGGGGGTTGGGGGGGGGGATGCCCGTTAGGGCATATATATCATTAATCCATATTTATAAGTTTTAATTAAAACTCATTTTTTAACATAAGTGGAACAATGGTATGTAACCCAACCTTCTGCTTAAAGCCAATGACATACTTCCTACTTTGGCTGATGAATTCATAACCCTGGGCCTCCTTTACCTTTAGCTGGATACTCAATTTATAGATGTAATACAGGAAAAAATAAACAGCTTCAGGGTATCGGTCTTCTTACAAATGCCAACATAGAAAATGACAACACTTAAAAAATAACCCAGTAATGTTCCAGATCACTATATTCTGCTCCGTAGACACATGATTTCAGTATGCAAGACTGATAACAGAGTGTAAATGTTAGCACAGTCCTTGGGATAAGATCTCACCATATAAGGAAACAGCACTAGGCTACAAAAGTTGATTGCAGTCAGCTTTCCTGCATTTCTTCTTGGAGATGGTGATGGTATTATCATCTTTAAATCCTTGTGGAGCTTTCCCTCTGTTTCATTATGCTGAAAACAACAACCTCCTTGATTGAAACATTATCAGCAGATATGCTATTGTTTTACATGGTGTAGCATATAGCAGTTCTTCAAGATGAGTCTGAGATGACAGCTTTAGTGTGAGTGTAGTACATCTTGGTGCCATTACTATAAGTTTTTTGTTTTTTTTTCATTCTGTAATATTAGAGATGTCACCAGTCTAGTGATCATGCATGCTGCTCCTTAAATGCTCTTTGGTACTGCAGAAAAATCCTGGGTAAATTTAATTCCACCTCTGTTTTAATCTTTACTTTAGTTCTGACATTGGTAATTAGTTTAAGTCTACATTACGAGTACCTGCTAGGTTACACCCCCCTCCACCCATCACTAATGTTACTCCAAGACCAGTGGGTCACATTTAAAACCAGTTTCCACAACTTACAGGATCTGTGATAACAGTCGTCAGTAGATGGACACTTTGAAAGCCTTCATTATTTGCACTGACATTCACAGTTGAAAGCCCTTGACTTGCAAGAACTACTATAATAATCAAACCGTAAGACACAACAAAGTTTACAGAAGAGATATATTCTGAATCTTGAAGTTTTCTTCTCCTTGAGTTACATGTTTGAAGGCAAATTCAGATGGTGAGGGCTAAGAGAACTTTAAATTGTTGTTAGAATGTGATTTTGGGCAAATCACAATCCTTCTGAGCCTTGTTTATTATTAGCATTATTATTACTTGGTCTTTAAAAGGCAGATTGTTAAAGAGTATGTCCAGATTTCAAAGCTCTGAAATTTATTCTAATAGAAGTTTTCTTATTATCCTTAGGCCTGTCCAAACATGGGACAGGTATGCTTACTAGTGAGACTGAAATCTGATGAGAAAAAGCTATGAAAATATTTGTTCAGATAAAATATGGCCAGGGGTGAGAAAGGCATCAGTATTATAGCCTTGCTGCGTTTAAATAGGGTCTTTATTTCTTTAAAAAAAATTTTAGAAAGACTATAAATGCATCATTTATCCTGAACATATGAATTAAGCAGAACATAACAGGAATAAATACATGAAACGTCGCAGAAAAATGGCCAGAGACTTTTTCCTCTGCTACATTCACTAAGTGGAGAATTTTAAATGAAAATTATTAAGTATAAACAACACACGTGCACACACACACATTCACCCTCACACCCACAGAGAGTGCTACGCTTATAGTATACCTCTGCTAAGCAAACCTTTTCTTACATGATGCTAATCAAATGTCACAAATAAAGATTATTATTGCTATTTCAAAACTACTCACATGGTTGTTTCAAACATTTTTACCTACTCAGGAATACATGTATCCTAAAGCTTTATTACCTATAGCTCCTTGCCTTCCTCCCTTTTATAAAGGGCAGTATATAAAAGTTGCCTCACCCACAATCTTAAGTATTGTTGTGAAGAAGTATGGGATATCCGAAGGTTTAATATTTGCCTTTCAGCCTACAGGGTAAAACATTTGAGTCCAGGTGCACACAGCCCAACAAAGAATAAGCCAAAATTCTCACAGATGGAGTGGGTTATTTATTTTGCTCTTGTAACAGTGAGATAATTAAAGAACAGTACTAGACCACTGGATTGTACACTTTAGTTATTTGTATGTTGTGTGAATTTCACTTCTATTTAACAAAAAAAGGTACTGGGTGCTTTAGAAGCTTTATACATTTTATGGAGGTGGGGGAAGCTTTTGTAGTGTTGCTTTGTAATAGAGCACAATAGCGGGTCTGAGTACCAAACAGGAGCTGAACAACAAAACTGTTGTAAGCACGGTACCTTTCTGGGTCAGTTGAGAGCTTCCAGGAACCCTTAGAAGAATCGCACATGTGAAGTGGACTAAGAACAAAGTAAAGTCAATAGCTGCCATAGGAAGCATGGTCTGAAGGAACCTGGAGAGAACGGATCGGTTCTTTCAGTACAACTTCCATCTGGAAGTTCCATTTCATGGAACTTCTAGGTACTTCAGTTCAATTCTCAAGCAGCTTAGATTGCTTAGGCTTTCCTTCAGTTCTAGGTACCTAACAGGTATAAACCAGATTTTTGTGTAACTCAAACCCAGGGTAGACTCTCTGAAATCTTACAGAACAGAATAGATTCCCTTAATGAATCTTGAATTCTCAAGAGTGATTCTTTGGAAAAAGCTCCTGACTAAGGAAGCTGGTATTAAAGGCTGGTACCCCCAGCAATATATGGTTGGTAAGAGTAATACTCATGGCAGCAAATCACAGGGCAGAAAGGAGATCGAAGGAGCAGTGGCCTCTTGATCCATCAGCATGGTTTCACAAACAGTATTCTTGAACAAAGACTTGTACTTTGAAGTATTATCGCTTTTAAATGTCATAGTTGATATATCAGCTGAGATATATGGATCAAGTCCAGTGAGTTAAAAAAATACGTTGTCAGTAAATTAAAAATGCTTCCAAACTAAGTATATTTGCTATTAACTGAATAAAGAAAAAAATGTAGATCTCCATTTCACTTTATCTTCAGCAACTTTCCCTAGAGGTCACATCTAAGTATATAGAATATAAGAATAGATTAGTTCAATGACTTGTAGGTTTATATGTATCTATTCTCTTTAGGGACAAACTGTCAAAATATTTTTATAACCTGTTGTAATAAAATTCTGACTTTCTCTCTCTCCTACTCTTCACCAATCTACTACTTTTAATTCCAATGTGCTATATAAATAAAGCACAATGACCCAGTACAACTAAGTAAGAGGAGTTGGTTCTTTTCAATTTGTATGTGTGCTTGGGAGAAACTAGCTCATATTTGGGCTCTTCAACTACCAGACCTACCGCCTCTAAACCTTCCACATCATAAATAACATGTTCACCATCCCTTACACTCACTGGCCTTACCTACACCTGTCCAGTTTCATCCCTGGTTCTTCCCAAGCCTTCCCCTGCATTGTGCTTCCTGTGCTGAGGAAGGAACGTTTATCCCACGGGGGCAGTTTTCCTTTGGGTCATCAACTTAAAAAACCTGACCCAGGATTCCCCCAAGCAGTATCATGCTTTCTACAATCCTCTTTCCTGCAGTCTGCTTTCTCACTCTCAAGAAATGGCTGGAAGGTAAGTGAGTAGAGTTTATGAAAGCTAACTGCCTTTCCAACCCCCAGCTCTGATGTTACACATTTATATACCATCCTTTCTCTGGTTCTCACTCAGCACTGAACCGTCATCATGCTGACCACAGTACCCTAATCTGTCATTCCCTTAACAACACTATACCTGTTCTTTGACCTCACCAAAACCTAAAGTCACTGAACTCCCTTTAACACACACTATTGGTTCTTTTCTGCCTTGGTGGACTCTTCTTGACCACAAGATTAGGTATTTCAATGTTGTCTTCTTGAGTATCTTTGTATCCTTTTCTTTTTCCCCTTCTAACCAAACTCTCAATATTTGCTTTGTCTATCCTTGATGCTTTGTGCAGAACCAGAGAAACACATACAAAACCATACATATTTGGATTCTGAAATTTTTTAATTTGATCTTTATCTTTACCCAGCAATTCTTGAATTTCTGATGTACTTCTAGGCTTATTCTCACAGGTTTATTTAAACGCCTTTCTTTACTGAGTCCCAACTCCACTCTTCACCCCCATTCTCACACAATATGCATTCAATAATAACTGATTAAGAGTCCCTTCTTGTGTTCTCATTTTCTCTAATCTCACCTTCTCTTTCCTAGATTTTCTGGTTGTCCTTACAAAGAACAATGCCCTCTTCTCAAAAATAAGTCCATAACCTCATCTCAGGAGCTTATCTCCTCCCAGCACTAGAGAAATCTGCTACCCTACTGGATTAGTCTGCCCTCTCTTTAGCACTGTCCATGTCTTCTTCTCAAATAGCTCTATATGTTCTGCTTTTAAATATTTAAATATCCACCTTACCTTAAAGCAATGCATTCTAAGATCTACCACCCTTCTGGTAAGCATCTTGTCTTTCTCTTACCCTTAAGTGCCAAATGTCTTAAGTAAGTAATCAATGGTTGCTGCATCCATATCCTTGACTTTTCCTCTGAATCCTAGGAATCTGATTTCCATCTGTACCTTTATGAAAGTTACATTTTTAAAGCTCACCAGACACCTAGGCCTTTTCTTAGATCTCATGTTTTCTGGCTTCTAATTCATTAACTTCTTCTCCATTCCTATTATTACTGTTCTAATCCAGGCCATCTTATTTGTACTGCCCAGCAATATACATACCGAAAACTGTTTCCTAAGTGGTCCTAATTTCAAGCAAACACATCACCAAATTAATCTTTTTAAAATGCTACAGTCAAGTTACATCTTCAGCAAAGAACCTAGAGTTCTCTATCACTGACCACATCCATTATCAAGACTAAACTATCCTTCCCAGTTTTTAAGGCTTTTGCACACTAATTCCACCTTTCTGTATGACCTGTATACTCCACCTTTCTCTATGACCTATATACCTCAAACGAGTCCATCTTCTTACTGTCCTTCTCTCCTAATCACTAGAGACCACTGCAATCTCTGTCTCTGGTTCTTTGTTCAGTCTGTTCCCTTTATTGTATTTCCCCCTTATATCATTTAAATTTCAGCCATCCTTCCAAAAAAGCCCCAGACTTTATGAAGCCTCTCCCTGAACCAGCTTACATTAGTTTTTTTAATTCCCATTTTCACTTTTTTATCAGCATAGTGTTTGATTAGTTCGCTAAACATTTCATGTGTAAATACCTGCATATATTACTGCCATTTACTCGGCACAAGGAGACAATACAGTAGGTACTCATTCAGATAAAAAAGGTTGAGAGGAGAAAGATATAGCACTAAGGGCAGAAAGACTAGCTTGACACTGGATAACTAACTTTGGTCCATATTTTATAGAAAAAAACATATATATCATTGTTTTGGGTTATCACCTCTTTATAAGATAATCTTTTAAAAATGTTATTGTGTTTTTAATTGCATGATATCCATCTCTTAAAACCAATTAAGCAAATTTGGGAAAACTTCAAGATCAAATAAACAAAAATCTAAAACCTTATAACTCAACAGGATAAAACATCCCCCAGTTTTTAATGTATGCACAAATAACACAATGGTCGTCATTTTGTAAGATTTCTATGCACCTGCAATTCATTCCTTTTTCTTGGCTTTCTGAAGCAATGCCTCTGTGGGAGTAGCTCCCTTATGGACCTGTGTTACAGCAGAAGCTCTGGCAATCCTGAAGGTGCTTGGAACACCGTACAACTAGGAACAATGTCAGTAAAAAATGTGCACAGACACAATGCATTCGAGTGTTTTCTTTGAAAGAACACATATATAGAAAGCTCTATTTAACACCTAGAACACTAAGAGAGACAGCATACACACACGACTAAGATACTGAAGTCAGAATCGTGAATGTATGTCTTCCCTATTAAGATTTTTTTTCACTCCCTCCAAATTATCATGTATTTTAAAATTTGGGGTATTAATATTTAATGCCCTATGTTAGTGCCACTGTCAGAGCAATGAATAATAAAATGAGTCTAGACCACTGTGGAGGTACTTGTTAAAATATATTAAGAGCTGACCCTACAGAAACAATCTGAAATAAAACTGTCATTAGACTGTTATCCTTGATGATGGGATCTATGCTTTATTCAACCCTCAAGACCTAACTAAAGGTCACTATACAGAATAGGCACTCAAACATCTGACTAATATTTTGTTGTAATAAGCGGAGAGTATACAAAAGCACCACCGGGAAAAACAAAATGTGACAGAACGAAAAGGAAAATATTATTAACCAGAAAATATTCTCTAATGGAATCTTTAAGAAAATAAAAAGAGGCACTTGACATTCATCATGACTTAAATCATTCACTCCAGGTCTCTATTTCCTACAGTGGCACTAAAGCCATTTCAGGGTAGCAGTTCTTAACTTCTCTTCCGGGGGTGGGAGGTGGAGTGGGGTGTCACCAAGCCCTTTATAAATTTAGTAACTATTGATTTTCTCCCCAGAAAAAAGCAGACAGCTATACATACCTACAAATGCGTAACTTCGCTAGTACACCCAAAGGGTTCTGAACTCTGGCATTTACAATTAGGATGTAAAAGCATAAAAAGCTTCCCTTGTGCATGACACATTCATCATGCAGGAATTTAACAAAAACTAATCTGAAGCTTTTTAGAATTTTTCATTCTTTACCATCATTAGGCTTCATCAACTTACTTGCTATGTGAAGCGGTATTTTATGTGTTGTGTAATTTCTTCTGTGCTAATATAATGAATTACCACTATGATTTCAAGACCTCACTTTAAAAAAAAACACACTATATGAAATATTAGGTAAGCAAAATGGTGAGGCTTATTATTCTAGGCTCGAAATTATGAAGTTAAAGGATAATCTTTAGCTTTTCAATGTGAAAATAATTCAGTTGAAGCCTAAGTGCCCAAGACACATTTTCCTGATGTATGGTGTGTGTCAAAAGTGTGAAGGATGGAGAAGCAGGCAGGGAGAGAATTTTGGATTCTAGCAAGTCTAGACAAACTATCTGACGGTTTTTTTGGCCTTGGCTAGGAAGGAGAAAGGAGAGAGAAAGCAACCACAGCAAAGAAGCCTTGTATAACAGGTGTATCTCTCTCTCTCAACACAGAGAAGTAAAGTAAATGGGAGGAACCATTTGTCTTGGAAAAAAGATCCAGGTGATGAAAGGCTTACACTGATGGCTGGAGAAAGCTACATACTAGTAAGCTTCATTATGGGAAGCCCAGAGCCTAGGAACCTTAGCACCACAGGAGACATTAAGTGGATGTCTTTGCCTCTTAAAGCAAAAATGAAACCATAATTAACCTATGATAAAAGGTTTTCGTCTAATAAGTCTATAGTAATTTACTTGTATTTTCTCAATTTCTTGTAATGCTGCCCTACAGTCACTTTTGAATAGAAATTAGAGATTGTCACTTACGCAGAATCTTACAAAAATAATTTAAATGGCTAGTTAGGTGTTCCTACACACCTCAGTTAACCAAATCAAAGGGTATCTAAGAATAGATTTTAGTTTACCCACTATACCTGAGGACAAAGCCATTTCATTTGCTGTATTATAGCTAATAGAAAATAACCAGACTTCATATAGAGAGGTAACCTCGAAAACTCCAACATGATATTAAGTAACACAAATAACGTGTTTTTAAATAATAATTATTATTTTAAAATCCTTAGGCTTTCTTTCTTGGTAGTCACATTACTCTTTTAATAGTTTTAACAAATAAAGGCATATCTTTTATCACAATTGTTTCTTGAAAACGTAAAGAGGAGAGCTGACTTTCCCCGTTCTTCCCAGATGCTTAATTTAGGCAGAATATGGTCATGTTTTCTGAATCAGCTTTTGTCCACTGCTCGGAATTGAATTCAGTTTATTTGCTTTCATTATCAGCTTTAAAACTATTTCAAAAAATTGTGTATTATCCAAAAACATCACTTCACATTATGTCCTAACAAAGTACTTCACTATCCTCTGTGATCAAAATTATCTACGACATCTTACATGGCCTAATTTTAGAGGATCCCCAATCTCTTCTCCTCCACCTTAGTCTCATTCTGGCCAGGTACTTGTAATAATAGCTTTATTATCACATTTCATTATTAAACAACGAAGTTTCCAAACAGATATCTCACAGAACTACCGTTTGTTCAATAAAAATGTTACACTACTATGGTTGCTTCTCACATACAATGTTTACCCCATATTCAAGTTTCTGATAAATCAACTGTAAGTTGAAATTCTGTTTCTGAGGCATTTCCTGGTATACTAGGCAGTGCATTAGAAAAGAGATATTGCATTTAGTCTATAATAATTAACCTTCTATATATAATTAACAACCATTCAAAAAGAAAGTGCAAATGTGCAAATGAGAGACAACAAAAACAGTTTCTAAACATGTAATGCATTAATATAGGCTATAAATCCATACAACTAAAAATAATTGCTGACAACATCCTTCTGAGCATTAAACAACACCACCAATTTTGTTTTATATGTTTTCTTTCTTCTCAAGTATTCAAAGAAATGCAATAGACATTATCTTAATTTTCAATTTTTTCACGAGTATATTAGGATATTACCATTTTTTTTTCACAAATCAGAAAACAAGGAACTACCATTATCTTTGCATAATTTCAATTATAGAGCCAAAACAAGAACAATTCTAGCTAATCTCATCTGGGATCTTAATTAGTACTACAAGTTTATTTGTGTGAGTTAAAAATAGTATCACTCATGAGAAACAATGCCAAAATTATTATGCTAATAAATCGTGTTAAAGGCCTAATGAAGAAATACTTTAGCAACTATGAGGTAACACACTAGTTGTAGGCATGAGGAACGTTTATATTGGCTCTTTTGGGTGTATACATTAAATGCAAAATCAGAAAGGAATCATGCAAAAATCCGGTTGCCCATGCAAGCACCCCAGAGTCTAATCCTCTCCTCTCAGTTCTGTTGTCAGGCCACAGTAGTGTGGAGACTTGTAGGCTGCTGTCCTTGTTGTAATGAATGGGAAGAGGCTGACAGTGGCATGGTCGAAACCTTCACCTCTTCTTCCCCTGTGGAAAAGTCAGTCATGGTCTAGTTATGGGTGACTAGATTTGTTAACAGTCCCTTTAAAAATGATTTCAATATTTGGAATACTGATACATATATAAAATACATGCTTAATGGCTGGAATCCGGGTGTGAAACAAGACATGAATTTTAAAATATAAACTTATCAAGTACCTAGAAAGTAGTTACACTATAAACACACCCTTCAATTTAATACTATGTCAGATATAAGAACAAATTTAATAGATTTAGGATTATAAATAGACAAAAGGAAAAAAAAAAAGACCAGGAAAGCCATTCTTTTCCAAGCCAATTGGACCCCTTTTAAATTCAGATACTCCTCCTAACAGTATTTTGTGAAAAAAATTGAAAGTAAGTTCACAGATGTGAAAACATGTTTTCAAAAGGAAAAATGACAAATCCATGTTTTAGAGGTAGAAATTATGTTTATAAAAAATAAAAAGATATAAATATTAATTCAGCAAATTACCAGACAGCATCTGAAAATTCACTGTGTACTTCTGAAGGAATTAGCAAAGAATAAAATGCTAACAATACAACGATCCAATTGACTGAAAGCGAGATGACTACTTCTAGGTCAGAGAACTATACACAAAATGAGATCAGTTCTCCTAATTATAATTGATAATTACTGGACTGAAAGTGACTTGTTTCACACATGACTCAAAATCCAATCAAGTCACTGTTAAAATAGCTAATTCAGTAATAAAATTTAAAGAAAAATGTCCTCTCACGAGTAAAATTTGAATAAACAAAAACATGAAAAAAATCCAATCCTAAACAGTTTCAAGTATTTTTCTAAGTATAAACAACAATGCTTACAGACTGAGACTATTTTTTGTTTTCCAAACAATTTTTAGCATTATGGAATAAAAACATCTTGGCAGAGAGTTCTTTGAAAAACAAATCTGCAAAATTACATTTGGAAGTACTTAACTGACAGATTTAACTGACAACATGAAGAAAGGCTTCTCAGCCTTTAGAACAGGTTATTTCATAATTTTTCAGTAAATTGGCCAAGATTCTATAAACTCCAAGTACACAGCAAGGAGGCTGTGTAGAGGAAATCTTAGACTAGAGTTCTTGGTGAGAACATGGTACTAATAAGGACTACACAAGAGATTAAATTTTATCAAGTTGATAAACTTCATTCTATTTTGTAGCTATAGGCCATATCCCTGAGCTGGGCCAATTGTCTCATGAATAGATACTGTTGATAAAAAGGGACCTGCAAGTGTGTGAGAGCAACAATCAATTACTATGGGAAGAAAGCCAAGTTAAAGCACATGCCAGTGATCTTCATTTGTGAAGGTGAACATCAATGTTGTAGTGGAAAAACATTTCAGTTTGAATGTGGGATCTGGGTACTTGTCCTAATTCTACTACTAATTGAATGTTTGACCTTTAACAAATTATTTAACCTTTCTGGAACACAGCTTTGCTTTTTCTAAAAGAAGGAGTTGAACAAGGTAAGTCACTTTTTAGGAAAAGTCACTTCTTAAACAAAAGCACATGGTTCCAATAGCGAAAGAGATCTGAATGGACCGACTATAATTGTCCACTAATCAAAGTTTTTCCCCAAGAATATTTATTTCCAAAGTCCTTCTAGGCTTAGCAAACTGGATGTGCAGCCAAGAAAATGCTGCTAAAAAGATTTTACCTAGTTAAGAAAACAATGAATTTTAAACAACAAAAAAAAAAGTTTTCATGTAGGCATAAGAAATAGAAGCTGCATTTCTGTCAAACCTCTGGCAACTGCCCTTCCCATGATAGGTTTCAGATATATCAATTTTTAATAATTTAACTGAAACAAACCAAAACTAAAAATTTAAATACAAATATATAATAAATATAGACATGGTATCTGTAGGATATATAGGTGACTGACACCTGAGTATTTGCTCCTAAAGGTCAGGGACCCTGTTTTGCTCTACATATCTAAAGAATATATAAATATACGTGCCTTTTCCAGTGTTGAATATTGTCTAAGCATATCTTAAAGTGGCAGGTATCATAGAAACAGTAGGTACTCTCCATTATGAAGACTTCACCAACAGCTACCCTGGTAAGATACCATGATATTCACTGCAGGATACAAAGTTGAACCTATTTCAATAGTTCAACTCAAGTACAACTGATTTACAACTAGGGGTGGGGGAAGCAGATACTGCCTAGGTATTAAATTGCTTCAAATTAGACACAGTTAAAATGTACATCGTTTTCCAGAATTCCACTTCCTGTCATTTCTAATTGTTACTGAAAATCCTAAATGATCTGGCTACAATTATATAACTATTCTGTTTTGAGGTTTAGCACATTCATCTTCCTGAGATATTTGCCAAATATTTATAGGACATGAGAGTATTCTGTGTAACTCTTAATAACAATTTTAAATATTTTTTTCATTAAAACTAAAGTTTCTCTTGTCATCAGAGACTTAAAAATAACTTAATAATAAGCTTAATCATAAGTCACCATTTAAATACCAAACAAGTATGCATAGTCAAAAACTGAAAATCTGAAATAACAAACTCTCCCAACCTCCCACAAAATACAATGATTCAGAACTTACAAGTTGGTGACTTCATTCTTAGAATTTCTGGGAAAAAAAAGTATTTTATGCTCTATGTTTGAGTATATGTTAAAAAGAAAACCCACAAAGATAAGACCATAATTTAATGCCACATTTTTTTTTTCAGAAAGTATCTAGTTTAGATGAAGATTTCAAATGACTAACATGAGGACAACTACACTCACAAATCAGTAATTATTCATTACCACTGTGGCATTTTCACAATATATACTGGTTTGAAATATTTGGGTTAAAATTATTCTTTTTGTGCTAATGGACAATATGGTAACTGTGAAATCAGAAGAACAGATAACTTACTGAACATAGTCATGTAATAAGTCAAATAAAAGCATACAATGAAGACAGCTAAGAACTGGAGTCCCACAAAGGCACCCTTCTTCCTGTCATATCAACTCCACACTGTGTTGCCTCCCTGTCAGAGCTCCCCATGTTCTTGTCCATTCTATTTATACAATACATAAGCACCTCCCATTGCTGAAGGCAGTTCTATTGCCTCTTAATGAAATGACATACTAATTCCTGCCTCCACGCCTTTATTCAGGAGTTCCCATCAGTATAGAAGGTCTTTCTCTTTTCCCCACTAACCCAAATCCAAGATACCATAGTACAGATCAATTCCTACTTCTTCAGTGAAGCCTCCCCAACAATTATAGGCTCAAATGAGATCTCTCAGATTCCAGTTATCATATAGTTACCACTCTCATACATAGTATTAAATTTATTTCTTCAACTACACTGCAAAATACCTGGAAATAATATCCATATTTTAGAGTTCTTTTACATTACCCACATGGCCTAGTTCATTATTGGGCAAACAGGGACCCAAATATTCACTATAACTGGTTTAATATTTTACTTTTAAATGTTTAGGATATTTAGGGGAACTTAACTTTAACTCTTAATGTTATAATCAGTTATAAGATACACTACTAGTCATTAAAATGCCACATTTCTAAATGATTAAAGCAAAACAAAACAAAATTACACTCTAATATGCTGTCTTGAATGGAAGAAAAAAAAGCAGTATCAGGAACTGAGTACTTAACTGTTTCACAAGTGAATATCACGTAGAAGGAGAAGATTGAAAAATGTCACTCTGAATTACCTACTAACTACCATAATCAAATGAACAAATATCATGAGTCCCATTGATATACAAACCAATACATTGGTGTATCATGCTTATGTAAATTAACTTCACTGTATCAACTGTTAAATTCACTATATCAAAAGTCACAAACCATATTCTCTTAACCCATCTACTTGTCTTGAAAATGAAATGGCCAAAGAGCCAAAGAACTCTGATGGATCTCTTCAAATTCACCTATCAACCTTGCTAAAAACAAGAAAACAAACGACTTGCTAGTTAACAGCACATTATTACAATAAGACTATGCCATGCCATATCTTAAAGGCCATGACAAGGGATAACAATAAATTTTAGGAATTATGTAACACAGTGAGGGACTATTCTATACTACTTGAGAGAATCAGGAGAGAAACAAACTCTCTCTTTTCCCAGTCATCTCTAAAGCCCAACTTAAGTAAATTAAAAAAAAAAAACTATTAATAAGAAGGATTCCTTTAGATATAGAGGTCACTTGATCTAATAAATGTTACATGGGACCTTAAAACCCCAAAATTCTGAAACCTTCAAGGGCAGCAGTACAAAACCAGAAGTATTCTGGTATCACTTATGAGGAACCTAGTATTTTCCCCAGAAATAAAAACATGACAGACCAAAAGGGAAAGTATCTCTCCTTGAACAACTGCTTTTTCACAGAAAGTATACACATATGTCTGTGAAACATTAATAATCAGAGTTCTCAAATATTAAGTACTTTATTAACATAGAGCACAGTTTGTGTGTGTGTTTGCGCGTGTGTATCAGTCAAAATAAGTAATTGCCAAAAGTAGTTAGAGTGGCTTCATCCCTCATGCTCTCACTAATTACCATTTCAAAAAAATTTTTTTGAATAAGTTTATTTTTAGAATGTATAATCGGAATTTGTACCATGATGTTGGATTTTCCGGCACCATAATTTCAGAGCACATTTTTTTCTTTTTCTTTGTGCATTTATATTCCATACGAAAGTTTGGTAACTACCCTGTTAAATAAAATGCTTCCAAGTTATAACTAGGTATAATACTCCACCATCCTTATAAAGCTCAATATTACAAGGCATCCATCCAATTAAAAATTTTTAAATTATGATAAGGACTTTTTTTTCCCCATAATTTCCAAGAATAATAAGTGTTCTCTGTTATTCAAAAATTCCCACCCTACCCACCCAACAACCTGAAGGCATGAGTTATTCACAAATTCTCAAAGGCTATAAATGAACCTACCTGCTATAGGGATCCCTCCCAGACCTGTGTTGTGCTGTGGCGGGAGATTCAAGTCCAAGAAATTACTATTTGAGGTGGGGTTTGCTGTGTGGTTCAAGTGCATGATGCTATTGCGTGGAAAGGCCATCCAAGGATAGCGGGCTGCCTGGCCTGGAAAACTGAATGAATTATAAACTGCTCGGTGCTGCTGAAATTGAGGGAACCTCTGTGGCAAGACTGAAAAGGTGCTATTGAGAGAGTTGGCATTTGTCGGTGCAGCAGGATGCAGGAATCCAGAGCCCGGACCTTTGGCCGTTGTAGTGTGTGAAGAGGAGTTCTGAAGAGATGTGGGCGAAAGGGAAGGCTGGTCTTGGACTGACAGTTCCTTTTCAATCAGGTCTGCTAAGGCTTTTCGAGTGACATCAAAGGGATCAAAACCCAAATCGTCCTCTGGTTGTTTAGAAGAACCAAAGCCAAATGCTGCTTGCCAGTCTGTAGAGGATGATACTGGGATTGTTTCTGTTGGGAAGACAATTAGTGATAAATTTAAAATACATAGCTCACTCATGTATTTAATGAGTATCCACACTAGTGAAAGTTAAACACATCATATTATAAGATAAAGGCAAATATATCCAAAATCTGTATTATTTCTTAGCACATTAAGATTATAATATTATAAAAGGTCTCATATACTTCTAGCAATGATTTCATCTTAAGTTACCAACTTCAAAAACTGAATGATATAGACTGATTTTGTTAATCAAAGAAAATAAAGTACTTGAAACCCAAATTACACCTTCAGCTATTCATAACCAAAACCTGGAGAAAGTCATTTCAATGAAATAAGGTAATAAATATGATGTAACAGAATTCAATTAGTAAAGTTTATTTTTTTAATTTTTATTTTATTATGTTATGTTAATCACCATACATTACATCATTAGTTTTTGATGTAGTGTTCCATGACTATTTGCGTATAACACCCAGTGCTCCATTCAATACGTGCCCTCTTTAATACCCATCACCAGGCTAACCCGTCCCCCCACCCCCCTCCCCTCTAGAACCCTCAGTTTGTTTCTCAGAGTCCATCGTCTCTCATGGTTCGTCTCCCCCTCCGATTTCCCCCCTTCACTTTTCCCTTCCTACTATCTTCTTTGTTTTTTAACATATATTATTTGTTTCAGAGGTTTATTTTTTAAAATATATTTATCAAAGACAAAGTGTAAGTAATTTTGAATATATGCTTTATATAATCTAGGAAAAAATGTAACAATCAAAAAATATCTACTTAAACTTTATGTATTTTTTAAAACTGTCTGCTTCGATAATAGGTACCATATTTTCAATGTTAATTTTATGCCATCCTTCACATTAATAAGAAAACATAAAATGAATAAAAATGAAAATGGCTCAAAATGCCAAAATATAACTTTCAATATTAACTAACATACCTCTTCATCAGCTGGAGAAAAAAAAAATCTTAAATTTAACTATATAAACACAAATATGATTAAAAATGTAAGCCCTTAAAAATTCTTAGAGGAATAAGCATTTTATTATCAGAAAAATGATCTAACCCTTGATTTCTGGAGAAATCTGTTAACACATTAAGTCCTAAGTCATACAGCTACTTATCTAACCATCCCACTCCATGCCCTTTAAATGTTTACAACTTTATGAAAAAGGGAGTGGGGGTGCTTAAAGGGGTAAAAACACATTAAGCAAGGTCTCATTTCAGCCTGAGTAAAATTATTAACATGCAGTAGTATTGCTGTATACCTGATGTGAAGAGACTCTGTGGCTCTGGTGCTGTAGGCCAGTCACTGGATGTCTGTGGGGAGCTGGGGAAAGGAGGAAGCCCACTTGGGATCGGGTTGGGATGGCGAAAGTTATCTGAGAATAACGACTGTGACTCAGTTACTGCCCCTTCAAAAGGAGACCGTGCACTGTGATTGGATGAACTGATGGGGATGACTGGATTGGATTTTGATAAACCAGGTGGTGGTGAAGGCGTATCACTGTTAGATATCTAAATAAAATAAGAAAAGAATAATCAATAGAAGTTTATACACTTTAATAAGCCACCATCAGAAAGGCTTGCAACAAAAGGCATTAGAACAGTGGTCTTCAAACTGGGGTGCTTAAAGACTCCTTTATGAGAACATGAATTTTTTAAAAATCCGTCAATTACATATGTATTCTTTTCTAAAACTGATTCCTTCTTGAAAAGACTAAGCCAGTCTCCTCTCCTTTCAGAACCTATCTTCTCTCACTTTACAAACTATTGCTCACTCTTTGGGATCTAACTATAGTAATTTGACCAAGAGTGAAAACTTTGAGAGCAACAAAAATATTATTAGAAATATTCAGACTGGGGGCGCCTGGGTGGCTCAGTCAGCTAAGCGGCTGCCTTTGGCTCAGGTCATGATCTCAGGGTCCTGAGATCGAGCCCCGAGTCGGGCTCCCTGCTCAGTGGGGAGTCTGCTTCTCCCTCTCCCTCTGCTGCTTCTCTTCTTATGCTCTCTCACTCACATTCTCTCTCCAGTAAATAAATAAAATCTTAAAAAAAAAATATTCAGGTTGGTGATGAGAGTGACTAATGACTAGATTGTTTTGCAAACTAGATGATTCCCAATACTTAAGTGTTTTTTTTTTTATATTTTATTTATTTATTTGTCAGGGGGAGAGAGAGAGAGCACAAGCAGGGGAAACAGCAGGCAGAGGGAGAACCAGGCTCCCCACCGAGCAGGGAGCCTGACTCTGGGCTCGATCCCAGGACTCCGGGATTATGACCTAAGCCAAAGGCAGACACTCAACCGACTGAGCCATCCAGGCCCCAATACTTAAGTTTTAAACAAAATGGAAAGAAGATCTAATCACGTTATTTCTAAACACATCATTAAAAATAATTTTTGTAATAAATCTTTATATTATTCTTAGGTATTTAACTTAGAAGGAGTTCAAAAATTTGATACTGAGACAATACTCAGCATTGACATTTACAAAAATGAAAACATGACTAACATTGCTGTTGAAACTTGTCTCCTTGTACCAACAGGTAATATTCATCCATGGATACATGAAAGCCAATTTTATTTATTTATTTATATATTTTTTAAGATTTTATTTATTTATTTGAGAGAGCACACACGCTTGTGCACAAGTAGGATGGGGTAGAGGGAGAGGGAGAAGCAGACTTCCTGCTGAGCAGGGACCCTAACGCAGACCTCGATCCCAGGACTCTGGGATCATGACCTGAGCTGAAGGCAGATGCTTAACCAACTGAGCCACCTAGGTGCCCCATGAAAACCAATTTTAAAATAGCCCTGTCAATATTTCATTAAGAAATAAATTTCTAACATAATTTTAGAGTTTGTGTTTAACAATTAATTTTTATCAAAAATCTGTATTTATATAAGTTGCTTTGATCAAATCAAAACTATGAGTAAAAATTCAGAAGAAAGAAAGTTGGGGGACACCTGGGTGGGGCAGTCAGTTAAGCTCTGACCCTTGGTTTGGGCTCAGGTCATGATCTCAGGGTCCTGAGACTGAGCCCCACAATGGGCTCTGCACTCAGGGGGAGTCTGCTTAAGTTTCTCTCTCTCTCTCAAGTAAGTAAATAATTCTTTACAAAATTTTTAAAAAGAAAGAAAACTGGCATTTAAAGCCTTGTGTCAGAAAAAAATAGTTCCCAATTGAAAATTTGTATCTATTTTAGAGAGAGGTATATGCCTGTCAAGAATAAACTATATTGGGCGCCTGGGTGGCGCAGTTGGTTGAGCGACTGCCTTCGGCTCAGGTCATGATCCTGGAGTCCTGGGATCGAGTCCCGCATCGGGCTCCCTGCTCAACGGGGAGTCTGCTTCTCCCTCTGACCCTCTTCTCTCTCGTGCTCTCTCTCATTCTCTCTCTCAAATAAATAAATAAAATCTTAAAAAAAAAAAATAAAAAATAAAAAAATAAACTATATTGCATTAAGATAAAATTCTGTAATAGCAGAAGTAGAAGAATGAGTTCAAGAAGAACACAGAATGATATAAAATTTGATGTTTACAAAAAAGTGTGTATTTTTTAAAAATGAATGACAGAGCAACAAAATATTGTAATATTTGAATCTCTTAGATATTTATTAAAAAGCAATGTAGTGCTTTTATTTAAAAATACCAATATTAACAATATCCTGAAAATTATATCCTTTACAATGATTCTTAAGTTAACATGAAAAAAATCTTTAATGTTAACCTAAGACATACAAAGGATATATTGATTTTCAAATTCTTTTATGGAACCTGTGAGTAAAAATTCTGGAAAAGCAGTCTTTTTTAGATCTCTAAGTTTCTCACAAACATTGTGGGGAACTGGCCATTCTTTATGGAACAGATTAGACTATATTTTTCTGTACCAATATAAGAAGGTGTACAGAAAATTACGCAGTGAAAAACTAGCACCTAGACAAGATGATACAAAGCAGTATAGAAAGATCAGAACCTCACTCAGTATCAATGCGGATACAACTTTGAACTATTTGGTTTATTATTTCAAAGCCCACAGTCGTTTGGGGGAAAGGGAAAACTGCTGGGGGCAAGGACACTGTGAGAAACAGAAAATTAAAGTTGACAACAAGCAACGAGGGGAGCACATAGCAGAGAAACAACTCTTAAAATCAAGAATGAAGAAGGCATGCTAGTCTGAGACCATTTTGGAGTAGGGTCAAAAAGACCAATAGCATCAGCAGATTCTTAGGACACTAATATATTGCCACACAGTACAATATAACATGTGGTCATAAGGATAATTCTGAGTCATCAAGAAAGGGTTAAAATTATACTCTAATACAGAATATTCTGTGGAAGAAAGGAAGACTAATTGTAATAGATTTTTAAAAGATATCCACCAACAGTATTTTTAAATTGTTTCCGTATTTAAAGTATTTTCTACTACCCAGAAAATTCACTTGGATAGAATGCCATTTCAGGGAATGGAAGATAAATGAAGCGATACAGAATCAAAATCTTACCTGCTGGGAATTATCACCATTCCCTATACTGAGAGAATCTGAAGGTTTGTCAATGGGGCTGTAAAAAGAAAAAACACATCAAGTAAAATCAGAGTAAAGTCATTCTCACACAATAAAAACAAACTCCCCAAAAGCCAGAAAAATAGACATTTTATTATCTTAACATTTGTTGGTACACTATGATATAAAGATATCAACTGAGATGTTGAGGATACAAAGAAATATAAGATCAAATCCCTACCCTTGAGCAACTTACGTTCTAATGAGATTCTCCAAAAACAGTGGGTGAAACAATAACTTATGAAAAAAAGAAGGTACTGCTTAATAGGAGTACTATTGTAGTAGGTCAAAAATTTAATCCATTATTCAGTTTTGTGCACACAATAAACACATTCCCCATTAAAATTCTTGACATAACACTCACCTATTTTTCCAGGTGTTTAACAGAGGGCATAAAAGTCACTCAAATGTTCTCTACAGGTTTTTAAGAGCAATACATTTCCTTTACTACTTCAATAGCCTACTTACAACCCTAGACAAGGCATATGTGTGTGTATAAATGCACACACACAAAACAGAAACTTTTGTGTAAACTATTTACTATTAAACAAAGACATAAAATTGATTTCCATATAGGGAAAATGCAGTACAACAGTAAAGTAACAAAGAATTGCTGACTTAAAAACAAAACAAAATCTTTACAAGCATTACAACCGTGACCTAGCGAGGCATTTCCATAACTAACTGTATTTAACCTAGCACATGAATAAAAGATAAGTATCAGTACCCAAATACTAATATGATATAGTATTACAGCAAAACAAATTAAGATTCTAAATTTCACAAAATTATTTTATTGGCTATAAATATATACAAAGTTACCCTGACAGCCAGACAACTTTACTGGTACCACATTTAATTGCTCTAGAAAAATTTAACAAGGGCTAGGACCGAATCAGAATACCCAATGTATCTTCTGCATAAACATCACCAGATGCTTGTGACTCTTGAAAAATAGGTCTGGAATTCACTAAACAGCACCTTTAGTGATTATTTTCACAAAATAGCAATAAGTCAATTCATTTTATGGTCAAATGGGTATTACAAATAATTTTAAGATATAGCTTTGAGCCCACTAAGTTTGGAGACATTTGGGGAAATGAGATAGGTAAACACGAACAAACATCAACCATTTAGCCAGTTACTAAATGAATTGTTTAAACCATAAATCTCATAGGTCTTTAAAAGAAAGAGAAGCCACCATAAGTGGGGCAATTAAGAAATATTTCCTAGGGGAGTTCAAATTTATGTAGGTCCTTAAAAAGATTTACACATTAGGAGAGGAAAGGGAAAAAGGAGGAAAGAACATTAAAGGTAGGAATAGCAAGTGTATCATGCATCAAAAGGTCCTAGATGGGTTTGGGAAAAAGTTACGTAATTAGTTAAGTAATTAGTTATTAGTTTAGCTAACACAGAGGATGATTTTGACAACAGTGGGAGACATGGACAAATGGTAGACACCAGAGGCCAAGAGAAATTGTTGAGCACAGAAATGATATAAACAAAGCAGTATTAGAAAGATTAATTTGGTGGTGGCGTGAAGAACAGACTGGAACATAGGACAGATGATATGAGAAGAACTTGTAATATTTTCTAAAAAATTTTTTCATTGTGGTAAAGCAGATTTCATATAAAATCTACTGGCTTAACTATTTATAAGTGTACAATTCAGTGGTATTAAATACATTCCACCTTGTTGTACAACCATCACCACCATCTATCCCCATCTCTTTTCATCTTATAAAACTGAAATTCTATACCACTAAACTCCCCATTTTCTCCTCCCTCCCAGTCATTATAATTTTGACTACATACCTCACATAAGCGGAATCATAGAGTATTTCTTTTCTTTTCTTTTTAAAGCAGAATAATATTAACTTTGTATTTATACCACATTTTGCTTGTCCATGCATCTGGCCATGGACACTTGGACTGCTTCCATGTTTAAACTACTGTGCACTAAGACGTAAGTGCACACATATCACCTCAAGGTCCTGCTTTCAATTCTTTTTGCTGTATACCCAGAAGTGGAATTGATGGATCATATGGTAATTCTATTTTTAATTTTTGAGGAACTACCATACTGTTTTCCTCAGTGGCTGTACCATTTTTTATGCCCACCCATACAGCATAAGGGTTCCAATTTTTCCACATCCCTTCCAACTCTGTTTTCTGCTTTTTTTACTGTTTTATTTTTTCCTCTCTTTTTTTAATGTTTCAAGTTTTTATTTACATTCTAGTTAACTACTTAGTTAACACATAGTGTAATATTAGTTTCAGGAGAATTTAGTGATTCTGTTTTCTTTTTTGATAGTAGCCACACTAATGCATGTAAGGAGGTATCTCACTGTAGTTCTGATTTGCATTTCCCTAATGATTAGTGATGTTCAGCATCTTTTCATGTGCTCAATAACCATCTATCCTCTTTGCAGAAATGTCTATTCAAGTCCTTTGCCTATTTTTGAATTAGGGTATTGATTTTGTTGTTGAGTTTTAGGAGTTCTCTATATTAGTATGGTTATTAATCCTTTCTCAGATATATGATTTGCAAGTATTTTCTCCCATTCTGTGGGTTGCCTTTTTACTATAGACAGTGTCTTCTGAGTCACAAAATTTTAAAATTTCCATTAAGCTCAATCTATTTTTTCTTTTGTAACCTGTGTCTTTGGTGTCCTATCCAAGAAATCATTGCCAAATCCAATGTTGTAAAGCTTTAGTCATGTGTTTTCTTTTAATGGTTTTGTTGTGTGAAAGAACTTCAATCTAAAACAGAGCCGGAGAATACAAGATGGAGAATTTCACATATGTGCCCCCAGGATGGTAAACCTAAGGACTAAAAGACCGAGTCCTCTGAAATGTCCAATTTACAGAAAGTGGATAGTGTTGAAATTTTCTTGGGTGGGAGGATGATCAGAGGTTGTCCTGTGTTGACCTTGGAAAGTTCTGCCAGAGGCATGAATGGAACATGGCTCAAATTGGATTGATCTCACATAATGGGATGACTTGAGCTTTGTTTGTGTGACAGGGAGGATTTCGTTTGCTCGGGAAAATTTTCAAGGCTGGTTTCCTGTTTTTGATTTTAGCGGACTCTAACTGAACTCTCCCCTCTTTCCATTCCCTGCCCATAAATACAACCTACCAAAAATCTTCAATGGACCTGCCTGTAACATGCTACAGTTTGCTTGTTCCAAATTGCAGTTCCTCTGCTATTCCTGAATAAACTTAACTCCTTGAGCTTAAGTTTCTCGCTTTATTTATAGTCAATAATTATTTTAGGTCTTACATTTAGGTCATTGATCCATTCTGAATTTTTGAATATGGTGTTTAGTAAGGATCCAACTTCATTCTTTCACATGTAGATATTCAGTTTTCCCAGCACCATTTGTTGAAAAGACTTTTCTTTCCCCCACAGGGGAAAGGATCTTGGTACCCTTGTTAAAAAGCATTTAACCGTCTATGTGATGGTTTATTTCTGCGTTCTCTTTTCTATTCTACTGGGCTATATATCTGTCTTCATGCCCATCCCATGCTGTTTACATTACTGCAGATTTGCAGTTATGTTTTGAGATTAGGAACTGTGGGCCCTCCAGTTCTGTTTTTTCAAGATTATTTTGGCTATTTGGGGTCCTTTGAGATTCTGTATGAATTTTAGGAGGGGTTTTTCTATCTGCAAAAAAACACAACCAAACAAAAACCATCACTGGGGCACCAGGATAGCGTAACTGGTTAAGTGGCCGACTCTTGGTTTCAGCTCAGGTCGTAACCTCAGGCTGAGACCAAGTCCCGTGTTCAGCTCCGTGTTCAGCACGGAGTCTGCTTGAGATCCTCTCCTTCTACCCCTTCTGCTTGTTCTCCCTCTCCCTAAAATAAGTAAATCTTTAAAAAAAAAATCACAGGGATTTTGATATGCAATGTACTGAATGTGTAGATAGCTTTGGGTAAAAGCAACATTTTAATAATATTGTCTTCCAATCCATGAACGTGGGATGTGTTTTCACTTATTTATGTATCTTCAATTTCTTTCAGCAACGTGTCGTATTTTCATTGTATAAGTTTTTAACTTCCTTGCTTAGGAATTCCTAAGTATTTTTCTTGACACTATGGTGAACAGAATTTTTTGTAATTTCAACTATTCACTGTTTACACTTAGAAATAGTTCTGATTTCTTTGTACCCTGTACTGAATTCATTTATTAGTTGTAACCATTTGTTTGTGTGTGGAATCCCTAGGACATTCTACATATTAAGACCATATTATCTATAAAGAGATAATATTACTTATTCTTTTTCTATTTAGATGTCTCTTCTTTTTCTTGGCTAATTGGTATGGCTTGAACATCCAATAATGTGTTGAATAGAAGTAGTAAAAGTGGGCATTTGCCTTGTTCCTCATGGTAGAGGAAATGCTTTCAGTCTTTCACCACTGAGTATGATGTTCACTGTGAGTTCCTCATATACAGCTTTTATAATGTTGAGGTAGTTTCCTTCCTACATTAATTGTTTTTGTCATGAAAGGGTGCTGAATTTTGTCAAATGCTTTTTCTGCATCAATTGAGGTATCATGTATTTTTTATCCTACATTCTGTTGATATGACACATGAAAGTGCTCAATTTTTTAAGTTAAACCATCCTTGCATTCCAGGAATATACCCCCACTTTATCATGGTTTGTAACCCTTTTAATATGCTGGATTCTGTTTGATAGCATTTTTTTGAGGATTTCTGCATCAGTGTAAATAAGGGGTATTGGTCTGTGGTGTTCGCATAATGTCTTTGGCATTGGTACCAGAGTTATGCTGGCCTTATAGAATAAGTTAGGATGTGGTCCCTCCTCAATTTTTTGGAAAAGTTTGAGAGACTGTAATTAGTTCCTCTTTAAATGTTTGGTAGAATTCACCACTTTTGTTGAAAAATTTTTGATTAGTGATTTGATAACCTAATTATATGTCTATTCATATTTTTTTAAATTTCTTCATAATACAGTTTTGGTAGGTTTTGTGTTTCTAGGAATTTGTTCATCTAGGTTATCCAGTGTGTTGACATACAATTGTTCACAGTACTCTTACAATTCTTTTTATTTCTGTAGAATCCGCAGTAATGTCCCCACTTTTATTTCTGATTTTAGTAATTTGAGGCTTTTCTGTGGTTTTTCATAGTCTACATCTAACTAAAGGTTTGTCAATTTTGTTCATCTTCTCAAAGAACCAACTTTTGGTTTCATTGTTTTTCTCTACTGTTTTTCTATTTGCTATTTCATCTTTCTCTGCTTGAATCTTTACTTCCTTCTGCAAGCTTTGGATCTAGTTTGTTCCTTTTTTTTTTTAATTTTTCTATTTCCTTAAGTTGTAAAGTAAGGTTGCTGACTTTGGGTCTTTGTTTTTTAATGTAAGCATTTGTAGCTATAAATTTCCCCCTTCACATCCCCTTTGCTATTTCCCGTTAAGTTTTAATGTTTCTTCATTTTCATTCATTTCTAGGTATTTTCCAATTTCCCTTGTGATTTTTTCTTTAATCCATTAGTTGTTAAAAGCGTTAATTTCCACAATTTTTTGAATTTTCCAGATTTCCTTTTGATAATGATTTCTAACTTTATCCCACCACGGTGAGAAGATACTCAGTATGGTATCTAGATTTTTAAATTTACTGATTTGTGGCCTAACATATAATCTTATCCTGGAAAATGTTCATATCAACTTGAGAATGACGTGTATCCTGTTGTTGGGGAGAGTGTTCTGTAGGTGTCTGTGAGATTCAGCTGAGTTATGTTTAAATTCTCTCCTTACTAGGGCACCTGGGTGGCTCAGTTGGTTAAGCGTCTGCCTTTGGCTCAGGTCATGATCCTGGTGTCCTGGGATCGAGCCCCACGTCAGGCTCCCAGCTCAGCAGGGAGTCTGCTTCTCCCTCTCCCTCTGACCCTCCCTTTGCTTGTGTGCTCTTTCTCTCTCAAATAAATTAAAAAAAATTAAAAAAAAAATTTCTCTCCTTACTGATCTTCTATCTGGTTATTATATCCATTATTGTGTGGGGTATTGAAGTCTTCACCTATTATTGTAGAACTATTTCTCCCTTCAATTCTGTGAGTTTTTGCTTCATATATTTCGATGATCTGTCATTAGGTGCATAAAGGTTTAAATGTTCTATCTTCTTGCTGTATTCATATACAATGTCCTTTGTCTCTCTTGATTTAAAGTCTATTTTGTTTGATAGTAGAATAGTCACCCCTGATCTCTTTTGTGTACTATTTTCAAGGATTATCTTTTCAACCTGTTTGTGTCTCTGGTTCTAATATGAGTCTCTTGTAGATAGCATATACTTGGATCATGTATTTTTATCCATTCTACCAATCTGTCTTTTGATTAGAGTTGAATCCATTTACATGTAAAGTAAATACTGATAAGGAAGTAGTGATTATGCCCTTTATGCCATTTGTTTTCTACATGCCTTATAGCTTTCCCCCCAACAAATTCCTGCATTACTATCTTCTGTGTTTAGCTGATATTTTTCTAGTGAAATGTTTAAATTCCTTTCTCATCTCCTTTTGTGTATATCTTAGAGTTACTTTCCTTGTTATCATGGGAATTATATTTAACTAGGATCCTAAAATTATAATACTCAAAATTTATATCAACTTGATTTCAATAACATACCAAAACTATGTTCCTTTACAGTTCAATCCCAACCCCTTTTAGCTTTTACACTAATATATTGAACCTTAAATGTATTGGTCTCTTAAATCATGTAGGAAACAAAAAGTAGAGTTACAAGCCATTGTTACAATCACACTAGTTTTTATATTTGCCCATTTATTTACCTTTACTAGTGTTCTTTCATTTCACCTTGCAGGACTCCCTTGAGCAAATTTCTTGCAGGGCAGGTCTAGAGATCACAAACTCCCTCAGTTTTTGTTAATCTGGGAATGTTTTAATTTCTCCCTCACTCTTTAAGGAAAGTTTGCTGGATAGACAACTGTTGGTTGATAGATTTTGTCTCTTAGCACTCTGATTATATTGGCCCACTGTCTTCTGGCCTCCAAAGTTTCTCATGAGAAATACGCTGATAATCTTACTGAAGATTCCTTCTACATGATGATTCATATCTCCTGCTGCTTTCAAGATTCTCCTTGTCTTTGGCATTTTAATAAAATTTTGATTTGACTTTGATTTTATTTTTGATTATGAAATTTTGACTTGATTCTGGTTGATAAGTGTGTCAATGTTTGAGTTCATTTTAAATAGAGTTAAGGTTGTCCCATATTTGTATTCATTTCTTTCACTGAATTTGGGGATTTTTCAGCCTTTTTTTTTTTTTTTTTCAAATATTCTCTGCCATCTTTCTCTCTTCTCCTTCTGGAACTCTGACAATACATACACTGGTCTGCTTGATGGTGTCCCACAGGTCCCTTAGGCTCTGTTTGCTTTTCTTCAGTCTTTTCTCTTTGTGTTCCTCAAACTCATTATAATATTTCCATTGTCTTTTCTTCAAGTTCACAGATTCTTTTACCTAATCAAATCTGCCTTTGAATCCTCTAGTGAATTTTTCATTTAAATTACTGTACTTTTCAGATCCAGAATTTCTTTTTGCTTTCCTACTTTTTTTAATTGATATTTCCCTCTTGTTCATACTTTGTCTTACTTTCTCCACATCTTCTTTTAGTTCCTTAGGAATCTTTAAAAGAGTTTTTTTAAAAGTCTTTGTCTACTATATCTGCCATTTTTTTTTCAGGGACAATTTCTGTTGATCATTCTTTTCTTTTGAATGAGCAATACTTTTCTGTTTCTTTTATATGCATAACTGTGACTTTTTACTGAACACTGGCCCTTTGAGTCTAGTAATGTAGTACCTTTAGAAATCAGATTCTCCCCCTTCCTCACTGTTTGCTTTTTTTGTTATGTTTGCTTTTTTGCAGGCTGTCTCTGTGCGAAAGATCAGCCCTAGGTATAAATTTAAAGTCTTCTCAGGTCTTTTCTGAGCCTTTTTCTGGCCATGCACGAACCCTACATTTCTCCCAATATGCAGTTGTTTTTGAATCTCCTAGTCTTTAATATCTAGCACCCAAAAGGAGGAAAAGGAAAAACTGAAAGGGGAAAAGAGGGGAAGGACACTAGTCCTTTAAATCCCCTGGGTATCATTTCAGCCAGAGGGGGAGGGGCTTGCAACAATGGTTGCCTGCTTCTTTGTCTGCACCTCTGTGATCTGAAGCAGTAATCAGCAATTAGAGCAAAGATCCTCAATATATGAAAGCCAGGGTCTTTTTGCCCACCCTGGCTCTGCAAGCTACATGCAAGCTGCTCCAGAAACATGTGCACAGCTGCCTGCCAAGTGGCTGGGGGTAGAGGATAGATAGCAGCGTGGCTTAGGAGCTGAAATTGACCAAAATTAACCCAAGTCTTTCCATGGAATTTGCAAGCCTTCAACAGATTTCAGAGTTCCAAAATAGCTACATCAAACAGATTCTGCCAGTGCAATTGTTGTCCAGGTGGGGAGACAGATTCCTGGTGCTACCTACTCCACCATCTTCCCCAAACTTACACTATTCTTATGAGAATAAAGGCTTAAAGGTGAGAGGAAACAGAAATAATGGAAACAAGGGATGAAAGCAAGACATTACAAAGGAAGAATTGCAGTGTCTTTACCTCAGTTCAGGTTCTCAGCCACCACCATTAAAGAGCACTAAATAATAATTTTCAGTATAGGTGAGGTTAGTCTTGCTAATGTCAAGGGCAATCAATGAAAACACTGCATTCAGAATAAACCTTGATAATGTTTCTGGATTACAATTAACTTATATCATCTAGTCCACCATGCCAACTGAGGTTTCATAACTGATTCATAGCATTCGATGCTTTGCACGGGAAAGGTTTACCAAAGATGCTTAAAAATTTCTAGATCAGTGTCATTAAACCAAAGACAGCTGCTAAAAAAAACAGGATTGGGGCAAGGTATCAGTAAGCTTATGTTCCACTCAGTTTTAATATTTTTTTCAATTTACCTTAAAATTAACTATTCAAGGAACAATAAATGAAAAGCTTTAAGAATAAAGATAAAACTAAAAATTGTTTTTATTTCCTATGTAGGCTGTAAAGAGTCAAATTATAATTAAACCTGCCAGTGTAAGTGCAACCTTATCAGTGCAAAAGAAAATACAGATGGGAGAATCCCTGCAAATGCATGTATAATCTCAACAGAAAAAAATATATATTTACAAATTCCAATTCTAATAAATGTGAACTCCTTGGATCTCTAATGGCTGGACAGGTAACACTTATCCCAAGGCTACCACTAACAGGTCAGAGTTCTCACAACTTCCCTAGTACTGGGTGTGAACTTCCTTCCTCAACAAGCTCTGTGTCTGCTTAAGTTATAGTCATATTAAGTATTTGTTGTTTTACATTCAACATCCACCAACCCATTATCATGCCAAGAAGTTTAAGAAAGGAAAACAAACTTTAATAAATACCACATTTAATATGGAAGAAAGACACCTACTCCATGAAATGGACTACTGTCTTGTCAAGAACTGCCAAGTCCTCATAATACCAGATGAAAGAAGATGGGGTACACTAAGATAAACTGCACAGAGCTTTTTTATTTAAAAATAAGCAAACAAAAAATCTACAGTTTTCTTTTCTAGGTCAGCACAAAGTTTATTAGCCACTTCTGTTCAGAAAGGCCTCCTTCTGAACAAGTCTGTTCCTCTAACATAACCAGGAAACACCAAAATGCACAGGGGCCCCACTTTCATTTGCATCTCAAGTTACACTACAAGCATATCATAGAGCAACGGTAGTTGTCTCCTGGGTTTCCCTGGGAATGGCTCTAGAATAGGCTCCAGCTTCAGTTCTGGTCCCAGGATTGGCTCTGGCACTCTGTGCCACCACACCTAGTGTGGGCTCCAGTGCTGGCTCCAGATCCAGTCCTGCCTCAAGCAGTGGCTCTAACTCCAAGCCTAGCTCTGGCCCTTATGCCATCCTGGGCTCCAGCCCTAATGAATCCAATTCTGGCTCCAGCTTAAGCTCCAGTGGTTGTTGCAGCTCATCCACCTGTCTACAGACAGCACAAGGAGCCTATGTTTCAGGTATTTCCTCTGTTCCTAGAGATTAACTTTCTCTTGGTGGTAGTACCCAAAAGCCTCACTCCAGGGGATTCAGGGATAGAGGCAATACAACATATTCTCAGGTATGTTCTCCCTCAGTAAGCAGTTGGTAGTGCCAGATGAGTTCAGTCAGCAGGAATGACTGCAGTACCTCCTTGCTGTTGGGCAGCACAGAGTAGATCACCTTATCACTGTCCTGAGGTTCCACCCTGGAGCAGGTTATGTCCCCTTCCAATGATTTGCTGAAATGTAGCAGAAAGGCTCCAGAGATGGGTCTTCTTAAGCAGCTGGTGCTCCTGGCTCCAGCTCACAAAGCCCATGATATGGCCATCATTCCACAGATTCCTCAGGTGGTCATGTACCAAGTCCAGATTTTTGTGCAACCATGTCTAGAATGGTAGCTTGCACAGGGGTGGGGGGGCTCTCTTGCTTCGTGAAGTCAGCCCAGGACAACAATGTACCCTCAATCCTAGAGTTCTGCCCAAACAGCTTGTCCTTCAGTATGCTCAGCTGCTCCAGGTCAAGGTCTCGGCCAATACAGGAGGAGAACTGCCAACTGAGAGCAGGGCCCAGCAAGCTCCAGGAGGGCTTTGGGTAGGCTGGGGGCGAGGGGGGTGGGGGCTAGAAAAGAACTGCTGATTCTGAGAGCTTAAGCTGAGCAGACTGAACCAAAGAACCAAGGCCCAAGCAACTGAGTAGCTTCAGGTTAGAAATAATCACACAAAGGGCTATCTGTTTTCAGCTCCTGCTTCAGACCCTGGTAGGTGTATCCAACCATGACGCTGATAATGTACAGTTCCTCCATCACCCTCAGCAGTCCCTAATGATGCCCTTTCTGGAACCAACTGAATGTTGCTCTACCAGAGTCAAGTAGCCAAAATTACACATTAAACCCTGACTCTGCCCCTTCTCAGGGGTCAAAGTTTTCTTGTTTGAAGTCAGAATGTTGAACTTCTGGAGACCTTGTAACTGAGGAGGATTCCTGTCGATGGGGACTTCTGCAGTCAGTGTCCCACTGCCTTCCTGGAATCTTACCAGCAGCCTTGTAGGACAGTAAACTTCCTCCCACTCTTGAAGATGAAGGGCTGATGGGGAGTTTGGCCCATGCAAGGCTGGGTTTCTACCACAAAGGCTTTCTGAAGCAGACACTTCAGCAACGCTATGAACAGGACCTTCCTCTTTGGTTAGAGAGTCATCCTGATAGCTAACCAGGTGACACAGTCCCTTCAGGTCTTCCAGCAGCTAATACAGATAAAAAAACAACAGCTTTCCTCCAGCCGTGAACACTTCTCCAACTTTCCGTCTGTGGTCCAGGTGCCAATGCCAATGCAGGCATTTCGCTGCTGGACTTTCCATGCCTCCAACTCTGGCAGTAGCTTGATTAGGGTAGGTAATGGCTTAGCAGTGCTTTAAAGGTACCCAGCACCTCCTTTTTCCTTTTGTCCCATTCACGGGGTTTCCTCCAGAAGCTGCTAATGTCTGGTCTGATGGGGGTCTAAAGAGGACATCCTCACTGGGGCTGGGTCTTCTATCACGAGTAGAAGACATCCTTGCGGTCCTGCAGTTGGCTGATGGATTTCACCAGCTTCTCCATCTTAGCCCTTAATTCCAGGTTCCAGGATTCAATCTCCTGCTGCTGGCTCTCCACAGGTGCTTTGAGGTCTGCCTCTCCTTGCTCCGACTGAGCCCTCTGAGCCTGAATCAGAATTAAAGAGATTAAACATCATCTCAGCCAACTGGGTAGGGCCCTGAGGAAAGGCCTGACCGTCCCAATTGAATTTTCACAAGTTCTGCTGTAGCAACAAGCACTCAGGGTCTTGGCTGCAGCAGGCATACTGAGAGTTCATTTGGTCCAAGAACTGAAGGAATGGCATGTTAGCCTTGGAATCATCGTTGCCCAGTAATAATGCTGAGAAAGAGAAATCAAAACACCTAAATCTTTAAATACCACACAACTAACTGAAAAGCACTGGATTCAAGTGGGACTAAGCAGTTCTAAAAGGTAGGTGGGTCTCCTAACACAATCAAGATATTTCCAGAAGGCAATGCTGTGTGTGTAAATGTCTGTAAATGAAAATTTGTAAACATGTAACATCTTTGTAGAAATAGTCTTACTGAGTTTTTTTAAAGTCCTAGTCCTAAATAGCTCTGAAATCTATGGTGAGATTATAGATGTCTCAGGAGTAAGTATTTTTCAACTAACCCAAAAGTTGGAACCCAGTGCTATGGGGCATTAAATAAATATGTATATTTATTTTTTTGAAATAGAGAGTGTATATCCAGAATCTGTTTCTGGAGATGCTGATTTAGTCTTAACGGCAACACCTGGTATCTGACGATTACTACACTAGTGGAACTGAAGAGGAGCGCTGTTACTGGACTGTAGAGCTAGAGGCAATCATTAATATCAAATTCAAAAGGTTTTACAGATAAAGAAACCACGATCTACAACTATCTGCAAGTAGGCAGTGTGACACAGCTACTCTTCTGTTTGGATCTTCAGATGCTAGCTTCTAACTTGCCCCAAAGATAGTGCTCAAATTTGACTTCCTTTCTAATTCTTGGTAGCGATGCCATCAAACTCCTGAAAATAGTCTCTTGGCGGCTTTCTAAAATTTGCAACATAAAACAAGTAGTTACATAGGAGAAGGATCACAGAAAAGACCATTTTCCAGATTGGGAGTGGGGACAGAAAAAATACTGAGAAGGTCTAGTCCTCGTGTTCATCATATTGAAAAGACAAAGTCTCCATGATTGTGCTAACTATGGTTGCATTTCGGAAATAAGGTATAATTTAATGTCAACATAATGGACATTTCCAAATTTCAGTGTCATGTTACTGTATATACAAATACATATTCACACTGCTCCTAAATTAAATACTCCATATTCATTCAGAAGAATTCATTTTAATTTTTCGTGCTTGCCCGTCTTAAATAACTGAGATCTACAGCTGCTACTGCAAAGGACAAATTTAAAGTACAGACAGGTAGCTTGCCTTTACAGAGTTTATTTGATACAGGCTTCAATATACATTAACATCTCAAGTATTACTTTACTACTAAAATATGGCCACCTCTTACATAATGTGGCACAATGAGCTATTAACATGGTAAGAAAAAATGCGTCAATAATCTGGACTGATTATAGTTTGGCAAATACAATTTTAATTGGAATTTTCTCAATTACTCCAGGATGTACTGAGCATGAGCGAAAATAAATGTTTTGATTACTAGTAATAAAAAAATTCAATTATTAAAATTAAAGTTGAAAGATAAACATCTACCATCCTAAACATACAGGCTGTGGCCAGCTTTCAAAAGCAGCAAGTAAAACTGTCTCCAACTATTCATTTTAATTTTGTATTTCAGTAATAAAGGCTGATCTTTTAAAACATACTATATACTTAAGTAGAATTTAAACACACAACTGCTCATTTTAACTATCCATCCCCCAACACTCATTATACCCCACCCTCTGGGAAAGAAAATACCAGTGGCTCTCTAACTTTCTTGAAAATATTCTATGTAGGTGGAACAAGACACCAAAACTTGGTACTAGTTTTCCAGCATGTATGTGCACATGTGCAGTAACTTTTTATTTCCAAATACAGAATGGGAATAAAATTTCTTAGGAGAAATAAGAAAAAAGACTCTGAGAACAAAGGTCAGAAAAATCTTATAGCTCACTAATTTTAATATACACACCCAGAAGGCAATGCAAATCTTACTAATTCATCTACTTAGTTTACTAGTAAGTTGCCTTGAGTTTCATGCAAAAAAAAAAAGTAGGGAACTGCAAATCATTTATCTATTATAAAAGGGGGAATGCCTTTCTGGCGATCCATTCTACCAAAAAAAAAAAATGTAGGCCATCTCTCATGGCGCCTGTCCATAGTTTGAGAATCACTGCTGAAATCACTTCTATCTGTAAGTACTAACACACACAGGTGCAATTTATAATTATTATTAAGTCATGGGTCTTCTCTCCAGAAAAATGTACACACACACACAAAATCTGATAAAATTTCAGAGAGTTCACAGATGTGCTGAAGCCTGTTCATGATTTAACAAGCTCTACCCAAGACTATTTTCAACAAGTCTCTGGGACCATAACTTTTCTAAATCAAACCAGACTAAATGATGTCAGGGTAGGAGAACAAGATTCATGCAGGGACCACTCCCATCATGTTGAATAAAAAAGGCACTCTGACTATGCACGCAGTCTATCAAAGCTTATACTTGATTTTCAATAAAGATATAGCTACGTTTTTAAAAAGACATGCATTTTTCCTTTGATATAATAAAAACTGACAAATTCCTATAGTCATTTTCCTTTTTTTAGCTTTTCCTCTATTGCCACCAAAGTGTAGTTTAGGAAAGCTTTTGCTTAAAATACCATTCATTCCTGGGATGTATAGTATATCCAATTTATCCTGAGATAATAAATCTCCAGACCCGAGATCTTCAAGGTCAAACTACATATTAGTTGTGACATAGTCTTCTTTAAGTCAATTAGTTTGATTCATGTTAGAGTTTTTGATTCAAGTTAAAGTCTCTTAAGAATTTTACCTCCTCTAGACTGAGCAGTGGCAGAGTGGGAGAATGAGCCTGGGGGTAAAAGCGACAGCAACTCTGGTCAGAATCCAGTCTATCACTTATTTGTGTGGGATACTGGTGAATTACTTAAACTCTCTGAACCTTGCCAGTCCCAGTTTTCCTTGCCAGAAATAAGGTAACAATGGCGTCCCGGGCCTCTGCCAGTCCCTGGTCTGGCAAGAGAACAATGGTATCTCCCACACAGGACAACGGAGACTAAAGGCACACAAAAGACACCAACCCTCTTCTCACCTCAGTCTAAAGCTGAACATCCCCACACCTTCAATGGCGGCTTGTCCAAGCCACAATGTCAAGTCATAACCATTTACCTTGAGTGATCTATATACCCAATAATGTGCTCCCCAAATTCTTATGTAGGCCTACTCACTGTCCCTGGGCACAGCAGCCCATCTAGCTACTATTCCTTTCACAGTTTTCAGTTG
Source organism: Zalophus californianus (assembly GCF_009762305.2). Classification (NCBI taxonomy): domain Eukaryota; kingdom Metazoa; phylum Chordata; class Mammalia; order Carnivora; family Otariidae; genus Zalophus; species Zalophus californianus. The sequence continues at coordinate 88,583,111 of NC_045606.1, forward strand.
GGGCACAATTAGTGTCTCAACCTAAATGAAGGTATTTCAAAGCCCCAAACTTAAAATAGCCAGTCCTTAACTAAGCATCACTACTGCATGGTTTCCTTATTCCCCATTCTTGTCATTTGTATTCATTTCAAAGTAACTGATTAATATAGAAAACCAGCACATCTATACTCCATCTGACTGATATACTCTGGAATGCACCATAATGGGGGGTGGTGAGAACAAATGGCATATACCCTTTCATAATTTACTGTTCACTTAAGTGAAATAGGAGTAAGACACACTACAGAAACTTCACTTCTATATCTGTATCAGGACCATGTCAGGGTTCAGTGAGGATTCAGTAGCATGATACTCTTAATATTTGTACTCTGGCTTAATCAGAAATAAGAGGAAACTACATTTTAGGTTTACTATCAATTCATAAAGGTTCCAGGTTTTGTTTTCCTGCAGTTCTTCTATAACTGCTATTCACTACATGTGAATGACAAGAAGAGACAGAAAGAAACCATTCTTTTTCATTCTTCCCTACAAAGCTTAATTCTCAACTTATCTTGAATAAGAAAAACCTATCTCCTGGGTAGGACCATGGAAAGAGTCATACTGTTCATCTTTCTAACTTGACAAGTCTTCCCTATGGGAAGAAGGAAAATTATCTACAAATTCATCCCTACCACTATACCCTATACAGTGACAATGTGGAAATAGAGACCAAAGCAGACCTTCAGCAGCACTGACAGTCAGTTGAACTTAATCTTTTGCAGGGGTGGCATGGAAAGAAAACAAGCTATAGGAGCTTGCCAAAACAAGAACTCTCTCTACCTTGGGCCATCACATGTCCTTAAATTTGGGGGACCTGAATTAAACCAACAAAAAACAACCCTTCTCCATCCCCAAAGAAACCTTCCTATATTGTGTGCTTATGCAAAGCACAGGTAACCGTGTCAAGATTTATTCTGGTCCTAGCTGAGGTTCAGTAACAACTGGCTTTGGGCAGTTATTAAATGAGTACTTTGTTTTATATCTCCCTTTCTCCTTCCTTTACTCCGTGGTATCCAGGACATTCCCCTCCTGCTACTGAAACAGTTATAAATGGGTTCTGACTACACTTTATATGAAGGCAAAGTCAGTAATATATTAGTAAATCTAATAATAACTGATTACAAAAAAATACGTTGAAGAAAAACTAAATACTTGTTATAAATGCCAAAAGGACATTTAGTAAATGTCAATTCTCACTTTCAATCTAAAGAAAAAAACTCAAATTAAAAATAACAAGGTATTCTCATATTGTGATTAAAAATACTTACTTCAAATAAATGGTCAAAATCACATTTACAAGTGAATAAAACACTGGAGACAGCCTTATAAAATAGGGAGATAGCCCTATAAAGAATGAGACAAGGATGCCTGATAGCACCACTTTCTAAAACTGGTCTTTAATTTTTAGCCTTGGAATTCTCAAATAGGAAGAGGTGGTGGTGGGAGATGCAATACAATAAAGCAGGGAAAAGACACCAACAAATTCTTTCCTAAGAGACACAAAAGACTTGGAGAGATATACCATGCTATTGGTTTAGAACACTCAATGTTATATTGCAGAATAGAAATTCTTCCACAATTGATTCATAAATTCAAGTATTTTGAAACACAAGTAGACTGGTCAACTAATTGGGGAAGTTAATTCTGTATAATGCACATACAACACTTAAATACATCAATAAAACATAACAAACAGATATGAATTCACAATCTATAAGAAGTTCATTCACTCTATTAATCAAATACAAATTAAAATGAGACAGCTTTTTTATCAAATTGGCAAATGTGCAGAAAAAATATTCAATTCAAGGAAATAGGTACTCATCATCTTTGACTCAGCAGTTCTACTTCAAAGAGCATCAAAGCTATAACCAAAATGTTTATATGAAAAAATGTTCATCACAGTGTCATAAATAAGAGCACCAAAATGAAAATAGTATACACCAGCAGGAGGTTGCTTTAATAAATTTCAAATGCTCATGTATAATGAAATACCATGCAGCCATAAAAAATTGTTTTCATGACAAAGGAAAATATTCATAATAATGAGTGTTAAGTTTTAAAACATAACAAACAAATGTATTTTGTGTATATATACATTCACAAGAAGGAAAAGGACTACAAAGAAATACACACTGCAGGAAACACATCAGATCATTTTCAGGGCAAATGTCTTGAGTACTGAGTTCACATACAATATTACTTTTATATTTGGGAAATAAAAAACATTATCTCAAAGAGATGATCTAAATTTTAAATTTCTGGTCTGAATTCTCTAGGGGCTATAAACCCAGAACATGGTTTTAATTAGAATGACATTTTTAATGAAAACAGTGATGTATATAAACGTTAAAAGCATCTGAAAAAAATTTTTACTATGGTAACCCCATTCTTATATGAAGCACTACTGAGTTAGCAACCAATGAGGTAAGTAATAGAATATGGTTCATAACAAAGTAAACATCCAGGAGTAGAAAGGGGTAGGTACAAAAAGATCAACAGAAAGGGACAAAGCTTATCATCCCAAAAAGATTTCTTTTGGACTTAGCTTTAATTCTTAGCTTTGATATAAACAAATTTCACATAGTTTACTATACAGTAATTTTATGTTTTGCTCTGTGGCCTCTTTAATATATATTTATATACACATGTATGTACATGTGCATATGTGTGTGTGTGTATATAAACAAACTTGAATAGCTTTTTAAATAATCTTTACCATCAAAGTGAATAAACTTAACAAGGACTTCAAGAATTTAAATACAAGAATAGGTTGCTAAAGAAACTGACCTGATGACAATATATGTAGTTACTATTAGCTACATTTGAAAAATGGCCCTTATATTACTTTAGTGCTAAATGCTGGACTATAACAAGTAACAACCAGACATTTAGAATATCACTTTAAACAAATTTAACTTTGGAATAAGTTAAAAAAAAAAGAAAGAAAGAAAGAAAATGAACATATCTAAACTAATTATAGCTATTTACTTCAAATGAATTCATTTTATAAAAATTAAACTTACCAAATTAAAAAACATTAACAAGATCCTAACACATCAAACTTAAGGAACATTCGGGACAGAGTACAACCCCAAAATTATTGTTTTTATTAATCATACCATTTTCTGACAGGCCATGACCAAATATAACCCAAAATGTGAAGATCACCATATCAGAATGAGACTCTGTACCTTAGACTATAAATTCATTTAAACATTGACATAATACAGGTCTACACAAAAGTAAGTTGTTTCGTAAGATGAGTAAGATTCTCAATCCTTCTCGTTCAGAGGATATAAGACTTTAATGATTCCTGCGACTAAAAAACCACAGATATTTGGGTCCCCAACATACAATGCTTCAGAAAGCTCCCACTCCCCCTTTTACAATATTTTCCCCCTCATTATATCAGGGGAAACCTTAATTAGGTAATAAGAGCCTTTCAATAACCAACATCCCTTAATTCCTTTTTTTTCAAGGAGGGTGTTCTCAGGGTCCAGGGCAGTCTGCAAATCAACGCAAAGGGGTAGCCATCAAGAGGCTCATCTGAAGTATTACCAGGGAGCGGCAGGCAGCAAACATTCAAACCCAGAAACTGTGACTCAACATTTCCTATATAATGCAACAATTCTGCACAAATGATAGACACTGTCAAGAAGAATTATGCCTGAAGAAGATGTAAAATGAGAAGAGGGGATCGACAGACATGAAGGTAAGGTGTCTGATTATACTAATATCGGTACTTACGTATCATACCTCTGCAGTGGTGTCACTTTGTTCTTATTCTTATCAACTGAACCCGTAGATAGTTGAAGAAAATTGGGGTTTAACTTATATAATTCTTGAAGTAGTTTCTGTTCATATTCTTGGTGCTTACCCGCCTAATGGAAGAAGAAATTAAAACTGCAGTGGGGTTCACAAAATGGCTGGCATAAAATGACGACCTACTTTCTCAATTATTAAAGATATCCTAAATAAACATGTAAGGATTTTTCATGGCATAGAGAACCCCGTGAGGATGATGTCACAGAACTGCTAGACCAATGAAAGTTCTTCCTACAAAACTACATGATATATATGCCATTAATTAAGGATTTCATCAACCATTTATTGTGCAGAAAAACATATTAACAGACAACTTTTTTGCCAGCTCAAAAAACTAGAGGCCTGGGGTGCCTGTGTGGTAGTAAACTGCCAGTCCCTGGTCTGGAGCTTAAAATACATTAATTTTTATGTAAAAACAAAATAATGGAGTTCTTACTGTGTGTCAAGATAATGAAAAATGTATTAAGACTTTTTATCTGTGTACTATTTACAATGTGTTCATCTCTTTTAAAAAGAGAAATTAATATTTTTTGGTGATCTTCTGAAAATTTTGTAATGGCCTGTTAGAAGACTTCATTCTTAAATAAATGATGGGGAAATAGGTTGAAAAGGGCCTCTAGTTGTTTTTTTTTTTTTAGATTTTATTTTTTTAGGGGTGCCTGGGTGGCTCAGTCGTTAAGCGTCTGCCTTCGGCTCAGGTTGTGATCCCAGGGTCCTGGGATTGAGTCCCGCATTGAGTCCCATCAGGCTCCCTGCTCGGCGGGAAGGCTGCTTCTCCCTCTCCCACTCCCCCTGCTTGTGTTCCCTCTCTTATTTATTTATTTGACAGAGAGAGAGGGAACACAAGCAGGGGGAGTGGGAGAGGGAGAAGCAGGCTTCCCATGGAACAGGGAGAGTGATGCAGGGCTCAATCCCAGGACCCTGGGATCATGACCTGAGCCAAAGGCAGACGTTTAACGACTGAGCCACCTAGGCGCCCTTTTTTTTTAAAAAAAGATTTATTTATTAGAGAGAGAAAGAGAAAGAGCACAAACGGGGGAGCAGGAGAGGGAGAAGCAGACTCCCCACTGAGCAGGGAGCCCAATGTGGGGCTCAATCCCAGGACTCTGGGATCATGACCTGAGCCAAAAGCAGACACTTAACCAACTGAGCCACCCAGGCACCCCCAGCCCCTTTGTTTTTATAAAGTTTTATTGGAATAGTCATGCTCATTCATTTACTTGCTGTCTATGGCTTGTCTCTGCTACAACAGAAGAATTTGAGTATTTACTACAAAGACCAGATAGGCCCAGAAAGCCTATAATATTTACTAATTGGCTCTTTACAGAAAGTTTGAAGATCAGTGTTCTATATACAACAAAATCTGTATTTCCGTAGTTGGATGCTGTATATCAGAAGACAATGTCACAAACGTTATCAGAGAAATTAGGCAAAGACTGCCTCCGGAAATTAGTCATACACAAAAATAAATTACAATGAGGAGCGCCTGGGTGGCTCAGTCAGTTAAGCGTCTGCCTTCGGCTCAGGTCATGATCCTAGGGTTCTGGGATGGAGTCCCACATCGGGCTCCTTGCTCACTGGGGAGTATGCTTCTCCCTCTGCCCTTCCTCCCTCCTCTCGTGCCACACTCTCTCTCTCAAAAATAAATAAAATCTTAAAAAAAATAAGTTACAATGAAATTACTTTGAATAACTTTTTACGATTTGCATGTATATCATGACTGAAATGACATTTTTACTTACCTTCAGGATTGTTTAATTATTTTAGAAGTGTGTCTAACTAGATGTTACAGGAAAACCAAACCCAGAAAGGCACAGATCAAAACAAACACAAAACAATAAAAACAAGCAAGGGCAACATCATCTAATCAAGTAGGACTGTATCATATACATTGCACAATGCACTGTGCCCTGTTTTGAGGGGGCTCCTGCCTGTTCCAAATGGATCTATAAATATTTCATATGGTACTAAATTTTCAATTATGCAGTAACAAGGAAAGATCTGACTTTTGCCATGATATAATTTGTTCAAATTTCCTTTCTATATAGAGGAACTGTTTTAATAAAGAAACCTCTTTTCAAATTAATTTTAAGCTCACATAAAGAAGAGCAGATATTCATCACAATATGTATTTTAAATTATTAAGAAAAAAATACAGTTAGATGTGGATTTTATACCTTTAAAACATTGAATAGCCTTGAAATTTTTTTCTACAATCAATACTTCAGGAGATATTATGGCTTTCATTAGCAACTAAGAACTAAAACTAATACTCAAATGATTTTACAGGGGCAGTCCACAAAGACAGGTTAAATCCCATTACAAGTCAGTTCCATGGGACTGTCTGTCCATTTTCGTTTACAATTCAATAATACTCAAAATGAGATCAACTAGGGCTGAGATTATTGACAGAAATTTTCACTGTAATAGTAGCATGAGTAATGCATATTCTCTACATGTCAAAATTTAGTTTGGAATGGTTCAACCTTAGATTCTATCCAGAACGTTTCACCCAAAAAAAGAAAAAAAAAAAATCAACAAGCATTTATTAAGTAAGAAGTCATCTGTTCCCATTAAATATCACAGAGACCTTACTTTAACACTGTTTTTGGACCATAAAGAAATACAATCAAGAAATTCCAATGAATTGATTATAACGGAACTTAAATCTGAAATAACTTCAAGTCAAAAAAAGGGTAATATTTCATTTTAACAATCTGCTCTTAACGGAGACCCTACTAGACTTTCTCTAGTTTGACATGGAGAGTCCAAGGTGGCAATCAATGCCCCTCTACCTTCTAAATGTGCAAAAGTCCACAGCAACAATCTGATGTCCTCATCTGTTAATAGGGAAGTGCAGCCTTGTGCTTTGGTATAATCCTCATTTAATATGCATATGGTCAACATTTTTATTTGTCATGTTTATAATACTACAAATTGAAAGGAGAACAGAGAACAGGAAATATAAAAAAGAACACAGGATAATAAACCTTCAGTTCATCCTTCACAGGACACTGACTCAGTACACTTTCATGGAAAGAATCATTTTATAAAAATGTTAGGTTATCAGCAACATTTGATAGGTTATTATTTTCTAGCATGTTCTATAAAGAGCGGAAATCAGGAAGGAAAAAAAACCTCATAATTACAGTAACCCACTTAGCTTCCATTTTGTTGATATTCCCCCTAAAGTAGCATTTACCAAAATGCTTTTCTTGGTCAATTAAGTTCTGATTGTACATTCCCTTCTTGGATATGTATTAGCATATTAAAGACTCTGAGAAGTCCTGCAGGAAAGAAAACTATCTTCATTAATCTAGCATTTTCAAACTTAATGGACTACAGACCCATTTTTATTATAACAATATTCTGTAGAACTGACATTCCATGGAACACTGGAAAATGCTACTTTAATAACAATTAAAAAAATTAAATCCCTAGTTCCTGCTTTTGCAATTTTAATTTATAAAGAAAAATACTCCCTTTTCTGCAAAGTTTTAATTCACATTATTTTACTACCTGCATTTCCTCTTTTGTGAAGCTGGCCGCCTCATCCCCCAATTCATGTAGATACATGCAGTCGGGCTTTGGACATTGCATATTCTTTAAGAAGTAACTGCAGTATTTTGTTGTACCTAGAGATGCCTGCAGAAAGAGTAGGGAGGGGGGAAAAAGGACCCAAAATGTGAATTGGCACAATGAGAATTTCCATGTTTGTTGTTTTCACTTCACCTCAAATGAGGCACAGACATGACAAAACAAGAGGTATGACTCTGAATACTGGAGAACTAAACTATTGCTAGCAGGATCTATTAAAGATGATGCTCCTTTGGAAGAACTAAAGAAAACACCTCAGTTAAGTTTTCCAGAACTTGAGTACCCAAATCATCCTCCCTAGAGATCAGAAGGGAAGATACACAAAATCTATTTCACGTTACAAAAGTTAGGCACCTAGGCAAATTCTTTTTTCTAGTTATGTCATCCTTTTTCCATTTATATAAAGCATGGCTTGGTGCGACCCTTTACTCAAACCTTAATTGATCAATGGCCAAATCCTTAAGGACGACAAATTAGAACCATTCTTTATTTCTGATATGAATAATAGATCCTATTTTCACAAAATAAGATTTATGTGTAAATATAGATTTTTAAAGATTATCACCTGATAATGAATGTGTTTATTCCTACCTGGTAAAACAAGACCCTACATAAGCTGGCAGTAAACAAATTAGCTTTCACAGGTTAGTACAGATGCTTAAGAAGCAATCTTCAAATAGATTCCCTCCAAATATAATAAGTAAATGGTAGGCTCTCCCCTATTTACATTTTATCTCTTCCCCCTTAAAAAAAAATCAAGAGGACCATATTACCTTAAGTGTTCTGCCATCTACTACCACATTGTTCACACACTGTATGGCTCTGAGAGCATCTTCTGACCGGATATAGGTTACATAAGCACTGGCACTTGGACCCTAAAGTGAAAACACACTGTTACTAGTTTCAAATTCAAGAAAAACTCTAAAAAAAAAAATAAATTCCTTTGTACCCTGCCTAGGGAATTCTTAAGACCTTTACTACAACTATCATTAATAATAGGGGCGCCTGAGTGGCTCAGTCGCTAAGCATCTGCCTTCAGCTCAGGTCATGATCCTAGGGTCCTGGGATCAAGGCTCACACTGGGCTCCAGCCCCGCACTGGGCTCTCTGCTCAGCAGGAAACCTGCTTCTCCCTCTCCCACTCCCCCTGCTTGTGTTCCTGCTCTCACTCTCTCTCTCTCTCTCTCTCTGTCAAATAAATAAAAATCTTAAAAATAATAATAATGACAATAATCAGAAATAGTAGTAGCTTTGATTAAACCATATCCTAGCTCATCTTAAAACAACTGTACTTATCTGATTTTAAGTAGACTAAAATATAATATGGATAACATATCATCTCTGGCTTAGTATTTATTTTTGTAAATCATTTGACAGGCTCGTCAAGGTTACAACAAACTTTGAAAATTAGATTTAAAAAAATAAAATTTATAGACAACGTGTCAAATTATGTTCTCCCAAAAATAAATGCAATTTGCAAGTATTCTATCTGCTAATACCAGCATAACAAAGATGCTCTATTAAGTTTTCAATATCTGAAAATATTAATTGGAAATCATCATCTAATTATTACATTGCCTGATAATAAACTCAACTCCCCCCGCAAACCATCACTTAATCTTTGTTTTACTATTTCTTACTACTATCAATTCACTCTTAAGTCCTGAAGTCAGATGAGCACCAGAAATTCCCCCACCCCACCAGTAGAGGTCACTACACTGCTCAAATCCTTGACCCTTGGGCTTTCTAGAAAATCCCAGAGAGCAGATTTTCAACAGCCCAGGCCAAGCCTAGACCACGGGGAGGAAAGGCAAAAATCCCTATAATTAGTTACCTGTGAGCCTGCATATGATGTGCTATTATTGATGACAACTTTATGTATTTTACCAAACTTCCCAAAATATTCTGGTCGTTTTAAAACCTATAAAAGAAGAAGAAATAAGGTATAATGTGTCCCCATTTTCATCAATGTTATCCTTTTAATGGGGACATACCCCAACCCTCTTCAGTGAAAGGAAAATAATTTTTAAAGTTTTCTAATAAATGTAACTATTTCCTAATTACAATTTGTATGGTTAACCTATAGAAAATCATCAACAGAGTCTAAAAGCTATTTTTCATTGACCCACTATATGGAAACTAAGACTCCCTAAATTTGGTTATCACCCACTATGTTCTAATATCTGCACCAATAATCCATGGGATCCTACCTTCACAGTGTGCTTAAACACCAAACAGATCACATATCTTAACCACATTTTCATTAATAATCCTTATAAAAAAGTAATTCTCAAAACAATGACCAAAATAATTATGCATTAAACAGAGACAGAGACAGAAACTCAAGAACATAGTAGAGTCTTTACTCATAAATCTATTGTATATAACATTTGATATATTATGTTAAACCACAAATTGCAAATATGGTAACAATGTTCAACCTTAGCTTCATGCTGTGTGTGTGTGTGTGTGTGTGTGTGTGTGTGTGTGTGTGTGTGTACTTAGTTTCTGTGTCAATTTTACCACTTCTTGATTATCTCCTGTTTTTTTCCTCCCTTTTCCTGGTAAATAACATATATGCATGCAGTGATATATGTGGTGATGGATGGAAAAAAACTGAGGAAACAAATTTATACATTTCTTTCTCTACTACCTGGTTACTTCTTGGTGGTTACTCCCCCTCGCACCTGTGTCACTTCATTTCGTGATCACTACATACATTGATTTAACTCTTACAGACTTACCTGATCTTGGCTAATTTGACTAATATGTAACTTGATACAAAAACCTCTCCTTTTAATTCACAACTACTTCAAAATTAAATTTTGTTCTTTTCCTAGAATTTATCTATAGATCTACTGTTCCTACAACCTTCCCAAAAAGCAAGCTCTCTCTCAAGGAAAGCATTCTGCGTATACCTGTCCATGTGTGTGCAAAGTATTCTTTCCAAACACTCTAATTTGATAACATTCTCACATACTTACAACTTAGCTAGTATGTTCTGCATATGAAAGAATCAAAGCTTTGTGAAACAGTCTGACTGCGGTATCACTAATTCTTAACAGTTTTCAAATTAATTAACATAATTATTTTTACCACATTTTACTTTAGGTTCTTGTAAGTACAAGGCTGTTATGTTTCTTATAGCCAATTTTAATGGATTATAAGATGAGGTGACTGTATTGGTTTTCAATTTTTTTTCCACCAAATCCCCCAAGACAAATGAGACTATTAAGTGGCAAAAGCAATGACCCTCAGGTTGTACACAGCAAAGTCTCAGGGTTGATGAGTAGGGAAGAGTTTATTCTGAAAAGTTTCCCAGCTGGTGGCGTTTAGAACTGCACTCAATATTCCAACTGGATGTACACCAACTCAGCACAGGGCTTCAGAACCAAAATATCTGCTTCAAAGAGTTCAGACTGGTCACACATTGTGCTGCATCAGCATCTCAAATCACATCTGAGTTTATGGTAGTAGCTCTCAATGAAGGCAGCATTCAAGGGAGCATTTAAAAAATCTGTGGGAGCTTTTATTGGGGGAGGTTGTCAAAATGACTGGGAGGCCATGCTTATGTTAAGTGGATGGGAGCCAGGAATGGCTTACAATGCTCTGGCTAGCCCTGCACAGTAAAGAATTGTCCTGCACAACTTTTGAATGTTCTACAAGACATTCACGTAGCTGAGAAACCTATTTATAATTAAGTGAAACTAGAAACAAATTCCACATTATATATAAATCAAAAGTAGTTCCTTACAGTTTTGACATATGTTGAATTTATAGGAAAGCAAATAATACGTAATTAAGGTACGGCTACAAGTGCTTTGTTCAGAATTATACCAAGAGTTATTTCAGAAAAATCACATCATTGGCTTTTCATAGTATCTGGATTGCCGATACATATATCTATAACAATCTGCCTTTGTAGGTGTCACACAGTGATTCTGCACACAGATGCAAGCATCTTACTATTTTATTGTGTACTTAAAAACAGTACTTCCCAAACTTAAATATGCATACAAATCATTTAAGGATCCAGTTAAATTACATATTCAGATCTAGTAGCTCTGAAGCAGGGCCTGACTTTACATAATAAGCACCCAGGGGATACTAATCTACCAGGTCAGAAACCACACCTTGAGTAGCAAGGTTCTAGAGTAGTGGTACCCAAATTTTACATGTAGAAATAGTTTTTTATAAATTATTTCCCTTTTACTCCTTTTATTTCTTTATATCATGAAATCACTTCATAGAAGTCAAAGAGTGTTATAAAATATTTTTAAAAACGGTTACTGGCTCTGATAAGGTTGAAAACAACTCACGGAAACAGTTTCTGTCCAGTATTTGGGTATAAAACCTTCAATACAACATAACACTTGTATATAATTATACTGACATGTCACACTGGAGCCAGAATGATTATTTTCAAAGCACAAATCTAGCCATGTCACTGTTCCTAAGAACATTCAACAGGTTCCCACTGCCTTTAGAATAAAGTGCAAACTCCTGTGCATGGTTAGAAAGCCCTTCATAGTATGTTACTACTAACCTCACCAGCCTCATCTCTCACCACTGCACTCTAGTCTTCCAGCCCCCCCCCCAAAAAAAAATCACTTGCATACCGACATTTTTCTCATCCTGAAGAACTTGTACAGTTCCTGTACCAGGAGCACTTCGCCCCAAAGATAGTGGAAGAGTACATACTTCACCAACAAGATCGGGTGCTCTCTCTTGTGCCTCCACAGCACAAAGTACTTCTCATAGTGTATTATACTGTTAGTTTGAAAATAAGCAAGGACTACCTTTGTACTGGTGTATACTCAGTGTCTTACACACTGCCCAGTACTCAATAAATGTTAACCGAAAAATAACTGTTTCAGCACTGAACAAAAAGAATTACATGGATAAAGAACATTGGAGGGCCTCAAAGTATTAGCAAAATGGCCTATGGCTGATAAGAAATGGCCTGCCCAGGCAAGGGAAATTCAAATAATTTAAAACCTTTTTCTTAAAAATATTTTATTTATTTATTTGACAGAGAGAGAGAGATAGCGAGAGAGGGAACACAAGCAGGGGGAGTGGGGAGAGGGAGAAGCAGGCTTCCCGCTGAGCAGGGAGCCCGATGCGGGGCTCGATCCCAGGCCCCTGAGATCATGACCTGAGCTGAAGGCAGATGCTTAACGACTAAGCCACCCAGGCGCCCCCAAATAATTTAAACTTTCTATATTAAGTTAAATAAATACTCCAGATTCTACCTAAACATACAACTAGCAAAACAGTATTCTAGTGATTAAGAAGCCTGGGGAGTAGGTAAAACACCCTGCATATCACTACATGGTCCATATATTCAAAATATCATATATTTACTTCACAGTGAGCCAGCTTTAATAGTAATATAGAGGGTGCCTGGGTGGCTCAGTCGTTAAGCGTCTGCCTTCGGCTCAGGTCATGATCCCAGGGGCCTGGGATCGAGCCCCGCATCGGGATCCCTGCTCAGTGGGAAGCCTGCTTCTCCCTCTCCCACTCCCCCTGCTTGTGTTCCCTCTTTCCTCTCTCTCTGTCAAATAAACAAATAAAATCTTTAAAACAAAACAAAACAAAAATAATATAGAATACAAAAAGCCATGTGAGAGAGTTATAAATGCCCAATGACATGCCTAATGTTTAAAATGTCTTCCTATGTATTCTTTGGTAACATAGTCAAGTGGTCATGGATACTACAGAGAAAATAAACTTGGTAAGAGACAGAAGGATGAATGGATAAATTAGGGGAATGGATGAACAACAGACCAAGTGTCAGTGTAAAATACATTGGAATAGGACCTTTAAAAAACTGGTCAGTTGGGAAGGTGGGTGGTTCCTAGTCCTGGCTCTGCTATGAAGTAGCTGTGTGATCCCAGGTCACTTAACTAAGTCACTTAACTTCCCTATGCTTCAATTTCTCATTTGTAAAATATCATGGTTCTGTCTTTTAAGTCTTTTAGTTCCTCAAACAAGCTGCCTCTTGGACCACCACATACCTGAGACACTCCTGTCCTTATTTGCTGCCTAGCCAATCTCTAGTAATTCTTAATTTATCCTTTCCTCTGGGAGGCTTTTTGTGGATTTCTATACTAGCCAAGTTCCCCACTATTATATGTATCCCAAAAAACTCTGTACTTCCCTGTTTATAAATCCCCAGCACACTTGTAAGTACTTAAATTTAGGGCGCCTGGGTGGCTCAGTCATTAAGCGTCTGCCTTCGGCTCAGGTCATGATCCCAGGGTCCTGGGATCGAGCCCCACATCGGGCTCCCTGCTCCGCGGGAAGCCTGCTTCTCCCTCTAATCCCCACTTGTGCTCTCTGTCACTATCTCTGTCTCTCTCTCTCAAATAAATAAATAAAATCTTAAAAAAAAAAGTACTTAAATCCTGTCTTACCAATAGTCTGTAAGTTAGTTAAGGGTAGAGAACGAGTCTGGCTAGCTGAATTATTTTATTTCCAACATCAAAGTACCTAAAACATGGTAAGTATTCAAGAGTTAATTCATAAAATGAATGAATTAGGTTCCAGCAAATCTGAAATTTTAGGATTTGGAAGATGATTACCTCTAATCACTGCCTCTAATTACCTACCAGATCTTCTAAAATAGATTTTTTGGGGGGAACCTGGGTGGCTCAGTTGGTTAAGCATCTGCCTTTGGCTCAGGTCATGATCCCGGAAACCCAGTGGGCTCCCTGCTCAGCAGGGAGTCTGCTAATCCCTCTCTCTCTACTCCTCCCCCACTTGAGCTCACGCTCTCTTAAATAAAACCTTAAAAAATATATATATTTTATTGATCAACAGAGGAATACATTTGACAATCAATCTTGGTATTAAGTTTTCTGATGCACAAAAGTTATTTTCAAATAAGCCTGAATTTTCCCTAAACTCTCCTGTTTTGCTAATCGGAATTCAGTCAAATATCAAATTGTTCATCGTCCAAAAATAAGTAAATAGAGATTTTCTTTGACCTGAAAGTTACACTAACAACTTGAAACCAAGTTTTCTAATAAAGCCAACTTTTCAGTTTTCCGAACTGAAAAGATTATACAATAAATTAAGAGAATTTGTTATATTATTTCGAAGTGGTAGGACTGAATAAATAAAACACTGGTCTTTGGTCTTCCTAGAGTTTCAAGAGAAATAAATGAGAGAAATGAATGTTTAAAAAAATTCACTGTCCTCTCACCAGGCAATAATGATTTCAAAAGTATAAAACAAGTAGAGTGTTTTTTCAAGGCACATTTAGATTCATGATAAAGTACCCCTCTCTCACTAGATACCACCTAGATTAATTTTTTTTGTGTAATAGTTCTTCAGATTAATGTTACTGGAGTCATGTCATTTGAAGTGGAAATAAGAAACCTCTGTAAGTAAATAAAAACAAATCACAGAATCTAAAGAGGAGGTAGAAAACCTATAATCCAAACACCAGACTGAGACTATGGCTTAATTTTAGCCAGCTTTCAGGGGCTGCTCCCCATATGCCTCCAGTACTATAGGTGACAGGATCCAGGCAGGATGTATTAACAAAATCAAGTACATGCATATTCAAGAGTCGTCAAATCAAAATAAAAGTTCCATTAGTTTACTAGAATAGCAGTTTCAGAAATGCCAAAGTAGATTCTAATCAATAAGATTAGTAGGAGTAAACAGAGACAGATAAAATAAAAAACTTGCAGAGGCAAGAAGTGCCCTCTGATTAGAAAAAAGGTAGAGCTGAAAGGGGAAGACAGAAGGACTGGTGTATAGAGTTGTAGTGGTGTTCAAGAAAATGGTCACAGGGGAAGTGGGATTTTGCCTGCCTGAGGAATTAAAAACAAGAAAGAACTGGCTGCAGAGGTTGAGTCATAGGCCTAAAATGAGCTCTCATCCTTAACAGCTCTTACTGAAGTCTTTTCCTGTAGATCTCTAGATCAGCCCCCTTTGGCTTTGGAAAGAACATCGTTTCCTGAAGGATTCATGCTGCCCACTGATGCCAGTAACCCCGGACTTAAGTCCAAGTAATTCTGGAGTTGCTTCTGTGTTTATTGCCAATGATAAAGGCTTTCTTAGTAAGGTCTCCCTGACTTTCTCTTCTACTGATCCTGAAGCCCTTTACAGACTCAATTACATAGTAAACTCGTCATTAATAAATATGTATTATTCTCTCTAAATTGATTTTTACAAAATCAATTTTTAGACTCCTTTAAGTTTCCTTCCGTGGGGGCCTTTGCCCACTTAGCCAAGTCTGAAGAGTCCCACCTCCCTAAGCATATTCACTATAATCCTCCCTCTTAGGGTACCATGATGATGAGCATTACTCCAAAACCCTTCTCAAGGAGTACTTTTGGTAGACCCCCCAAATCCAACTCTCTCCTACTGAAGCAAACACTCTGGCTGTCAATCAGCTTCTACCTGCTCTCCCATCAATCTAGTCAGCACCTCCTACTACATGAGAAACTGAAAATTAGCAGATGTACATCCAAGGGTATCAGGGAAAGTTATAAGCTCAACATTACTCTTCAATGCAGGTGGTGAAAGGAGAAAAAAAGAGGTTATGAACAAAAGGATTAAGGCCTCCCCTGCCTCCAAACAAATGACAAAGAACCTGGTCCATTATTTTCCTTCAATCAATTCTTTCCCCAAAATTGGCTTAAAATGAATGTGGAGCAGCAGGTCTATAACTGTTCAATAACCAAGAATCACTATGTGGACAGGATTAAAAAAAAATACAGATCTCTAGTGGGTTCATGTAACTGCATGTCCACTGTGATCCTTATATAGCTGCAGAAAAGAGGAAAGAAACCGAGTAGTCATGTCACATGTTAGCCTGAATAGCAAAATAGAACCATTATCCAACTTTCATAGATTATTGCACTAAAGGAGATTTCAGAGATCTAGTTCAACTGCCTCGTTTTACAACTGAAGAAAATGAGGCCAAGAAAGATTAAGACGCTTGCCTAAGATCACAACTGATCATTGGATTCTTAGAGATAATTAAAAAATCATTTCCCATTCTCTCCTAAGTTTTAATTTCAGGGGAATCCTGCAAATAGGCAAGGTTAGCTGTTATTTCCAAATAAGATAGGCAAAAAAGAAAAAAAAAATGTCAAGTTGAGAAAGAAAACAAAAGAGGACTTACCTCTGGGTCTGCTAGGCGCTGAGAGAGACCTACAACAAAGACGAGGTTTTTTTGTACAACACGTACACTAGCCAAATGTTTGCGGTTTTCTGATATTTTCTGTTTTCTCTCATTCTGTTTCTGTTTTTTCTCATTCTTTATCCTTTGCAATTCTTCCTGGGAGAGTGGTTTATAAACTGCTGGGTCTTCTGGATATGGCTTTAAGCACAAAACAAACATAGAAGTTAGCATTAAATAAGGAAAGAAATAAGCTATATGAAAACCAATTATCATTCTGGATGACAGGTATGTGGTTATTTGTTACATCTCCCTTTTCCTAAATCTTTTAATTGCTTAAAATATTTTTAATAAATTTAAGATAAAAGTTTTTAAAATACTTATTTTTTTAGAGCTTAGCACAGACACTTTTAACACTAAAACTTAAAACACCACCAAAGGGGCGTCTGGGTGGCTCAGTCGTTAAGCGTCTGCCTTCGGCCCAGGTCATGATCCCAGGGTCCTGGGATCGGGTCCCACATCAGGCTCCCTGCTCGGCAGGAAGCCTGCGTCTCCCTCTCCCACTCTCCCTGCTTGTGTTCCTGCTCTCGCTATCTCTCTCTCTGTCAAATAAATAAATAAAATCTTTAAAAAAAAAAAAACCACCAAAGGTTCTATAATAAAAAAAAAAAATACAACCGTGGTAATTCCCTATAGTGTCTAGCAAAGTTGACAGGAAAGAAAGCTTCCAGGGTGCTGTGTAAGAGGCAAAGAGTATAACTTATCTCATCTAAACATAGGTTTATATATTATAATCCACAAATATTTAATGAAAACCTACTATGTGCTAGAAGATTAATGAAGTACTTATTCTTTAATTCACTGTCAATCTAAAAGGAATATAAATGGGCAAATAAACAACAATCCATAGATACTGTGGCTCAGGAGTTTGACTTTAGTTTCCAACACTTACTAGCCATGTGGACTTAAGCAAGTTAATGAAACTCTATGCCTCAGTATCCTCAATAGTAAGATGAAAATGATCTTAAAGTGTGAGGCATAATGGTAAAAGTAAAGTAACTCTCATAAAGCCATTATCATCATGAATAGCACACAGTAATCCCTCAATAAATACTAGCAATTACACTGCTGTAATTTTTTCCCCTTTCTTGTCCTTACAATATTGCTTTTATTCCTACTGCTAATGCCAGGGCTACTGGTGGCCTGAATAAGAGCTATGGAATCACACTGCCTGGCTTTAAATCTTGGCTCCTCTCTACTATCTGAGAGACCTTGGCCATAAGTTATGTGAGTTGCCTGCCTCAGTCATCTCTCCTATAAAATAGGAATCACGGTACCTTATTAAGAGGGTTTCTGTAAGAGTTAGAAGAGATATACATTTATAAAGTGATTAAAACTGTGCCCTACACATAAGCATTCAATAAGTCACTTATTATTACTACTAATCAAAAAATAGGGACGCCTGGGTGGCTCAGTCGGCTAAATGTTCGACTCTTGATTTCAGCTCAGGTCATGATCTCAGGGTTGTGAAATCAAGCCCTACATCAGGCTCCATGCTGGGTGTAGAGCCTGCTTAAGATTCTCTCTCTCCCTGTGCCCCTCCCCGCCTAAAACATAAATAGTTAATAATAAATGAAAGATCATATCTAAGTGGATATGAAGAGATCCCAGAAACAGGAAATTGTATCTATCAGAATATAGGAGTAGGGACTAACAGAAATGATGTCATCAAGAAAAAAAGCAGGAACAAGGTAGAGTGGAGACAGTATTCAAAAGCCTGAAATCTTGCTATGCTTTTAACATAAAGGTACTTTCATCTTTTCATACATAAGTAAAACACAAAAATAAAAACCCTCGAATTTGTCAACACACTCAGATTAATGCTGAAGGCAATTAAGAAAGTGAGACTTCTCTTTTATGTTCCTCAGCTTCTACTGGTAGTATCATAAGGTCTCCAAAAATCCCATTCTTAAATATTCAGACATAACTCTTAGTGGTCCTAGAAGACACAAGCACCCATACCATTTGATTTCCACATTCAAAAATCTGAATAAAAATAATAAAATAAAAATCTGAATCTTCCAGCTAATTGGTCCTATTTGGCATACTGGAACTGACTTGTGAGTAGGAGGCATATAAAACAGCTGACTTGGTAACTCGTGTGACTTTTGCATGACCTGAAGTCTTTCTCCAGGATGAAATATGAAGCTAGAAATGCACATTTTAGGCACTCAATAAATATTTGCCAAATGAACGCCAAGCTACTCTCTAGAACAGAGAATTTAGCACGGTTAATTTTTCTTTTAAAAAAATCTTAACTTTTCAAGGCTCCAGAAAACGTTGGAAAAGCATGCACTCCATGACAGCTGCTCCAGCACACACACACACCACCAGAAACACCTACTCCACAAACCCAATGGCACAACATTAATAAGCCAGTACAAAGAGATAAGCAAGGGAGAAAGACTAAAAACGGGAGACGAAAAATACATGTGGTTTACTTTTTGACTGAAACACGTATACTAAACTTAATTTTCTAGGAATATAGCGTCAAATGAAAAAGTACAAGTGGGAAATTTTTCTTTAAATATATTATTGTGTGTTATATATCAAACTAATGCAAAATATGGCACCTGTGGCATGTGGCAGTTTTAATGTGTAAAATATTTTTAATAGTGTTAATCTGACGATAAACGGACAAACCATTAATTATGATGATTTATAGTCTCTAGTGTAATCACTTACTTTTTTTCATGTGTGTAGTTATGGTCCCACTTTTATTTCTAATGTATCTTTTATGTTTTTTCTCTTTATTTTCCAATGAGACTTGCCAAGAGTTTATTTTATTGTCTTTCAGAGAACCAGCTCTAACTTTTATTGAAATGCTACTTTTTTTCTATTTCACCAAATTCTGCTTAATCCCTGCTTCCACTGTCACAATGTTTACTATTCTTTTTTGGTTTCTTAACCTAGAAATAAGCTAATTTATTTTTTGTTCTTTGTTTTCCAATAAACGCATGCACAGCCTTAACTTTTCCTCCTCCTAGAAGCAATGAAAAATACTATATAAAGTTTTGTTTTTTAACCAATATCTTAGAAACAGTAATGATCTGCAGTGGGGAAGTCCCAAGCCAACTTCTATATAAAAGTCAAAATCCAGAGAGTAAGTGTAAATCTGTGTAACAACAAATGGGAAGGGAGGGTCAGCATTCAAAGCCCAGGGCTAGCCCAAGGTGAAGAGTCTTTGGGGAACTCAACCCCATGTTAAGCTGAGACCCAGCCCGTCCCCCAAAAGACTCTTTCAGTCTCAGGATAAGAACAAACTACAGACAGGTCAGAACAAGAAAAATGGGGATAGAAGAAAAACATCCTGAAGAAGTTGCTGAAACCAACCTTCCGGAAAATTTGCATCCTAGGGACCTTAGAACTTTATACTTGGCCCCACCAGCGCCCATTATGCTTGAGGCACCTCTAACAGCATTGTTTATAGGATCCAGCAGAAGACAAATGAAAGTTTCTCTAGAGGAGGGCAAAAATACCTTAGGTCCTGGACAACTCTACAAATAATTCAGGGACAACAACCAAGAAGCAGGCATAGATATAACCAAGCACACAAAGAAATAAAACAACATGAACAACCAGTAGAAACATTCCTCACAGACTTTAGCTACTGGAATTATCTGATACAGATTTAAAAACAATAATGCTTATCTGTTTAAACAAATATATGATCTGCTGCCAAAAAAACAAAACAAAACACCAAACATGTTGGGTGTAGAGATTATAAATAAATTAAAAAAAAACAACAAAGTTTTATATTAATTTGTACAAAGTTGTGTGCATGTACAAGCACACATGCTTGCTAATCGTGTTATTCAATTTTCCATTTCCTGGGATGCCCAGGTCTCTCAGTATCTGCCTTCAGCTCAGGTCATGATCCCAGGGTCCTGGGATCGAGTCCCACATCGGGCTCCTTCCTCAGTAGGGAGCCTGCTTCTCCCTCTGCCTGCCGCTCTCCCTGCTTGTGCTCTCTCTGACAAATAAATAAAATCTTCAAAAAAATTTTTTTTTCCATTTCCTTTTTTTGGGTCTATTTCATCTATCAAACTCTAAAATATAGAAGTTAGAATTCTCTCCATTATGGATATGGATACAGTTTCTCCTGGTATTTGTATCAGCTCAATATACTTCAAAGAGCTACTGTTAAGTAAATAAAATTCCATGACTCTATGGACACTTAGCAATTAAAAAATTCCTCTTTTCCCTTTTAAAATGTGTTTGATCTTAAATTTGATTATGACTAATACCAGTACTATTATACCTTCTTTCCTATGATTTCCGTAGTTTCACTGATAATTTTCTGTATATGTTTCTAGTCAAACAGTTCTACAAGGTTTACTGGGGAAAAGAATAATCTCTCATTTTCTTCTTTCCCTGAACCAGTTGCCTCTCCCTGGAAATAATCCTGTTAGACTCTTTTAGATCATTATTTTGTCATTTACTATCACATCATTAAATAAGATGCTTGTATGGCTACCTCTTGCTTTTTCAGTTCTACATATTATCACATCATACAAATTGACAATATAGGTTTCTTTCACCCAGGCTAACCATACATCCCAAGTCTACTTTCTAACCTTCCACCCTAATTTTGGTTAGGTCAACATTCACAATTACATTATTATAAAGTTCAAATGTTACTTATACATTTCTACCTTCAGCCGTGACAGAGGAGATAGTAACAGACCAGGCCTACTAGCATAAACAACTAGAAAACAAGACAAAATATATGAAAGAACTGTTTTCAGACATCAAACAATATAGGTAATGAACAGCAAATCCGTGACTACTGAGAAAAAAGAAATGAGACAGGTGAAAACCATGAGTGAAAACCATCCTAGCTTTCTGCTCTGCCAGCACTTACTGGACGCTGGCTGGGTCCAACAATCACACTGAGCAGAGAGGAAAGTGATCAAAACCTGAAGAGGCTGAGGCAACTGAAATTTATGGGGCAAAATATCACAAAGCAGGAACTAGTCCAAAAAGAATTCCAGAAATCTACATAGAGGAATCCTGTGATAGCCAGTTCCCATAGGCAGCTCTCCAATAAAGACACTCTGATAGAGTCCAGGTCAATAATGAATTTGGGGAGGAAATAAAAAAGAAGTAATACCAATCACATGTAAACTTTTTCAGAATACAGAGGACAAGGAAACATTTCCTAACCCATTTTATGAAGCGAGTATTAGTTTGATACCAAATCTAAAAACAATATAAATAAAATAAAATAAATTAAATAAAAAAACAAGATAAAAACCTCTCATGACACAGACATAAAAATCTTTCTGAAAACATTAGCAAATTGAAAAGAAAAAGGGTAATTTATCATCATCAAATGAGGTTTATCCTTGGAAGGGAAGGTTGATTCAAAAATCAATCAACCTAAATCACCATTTCAACAAAATGAAGGAGAAAACACATGATGATTTCAAAAGAAACAGAAAAGGCATTTGACAAAATGCAACACCCACTCGTGATAAAAACTCTCAGTAAGCAAAGAAAACGTCCTCAACCTGATAAAAAACCATCTACAAAAAACACAGCCAGGAACATACTTATTGTGAAATAATGCTTCCCACTGAAATTGGGAACAAAGATAATTGTTCTTAGCACTTTATTCCAATGCTCTACTGGAGCGCTTACCCAGTGCGATAAGGCAAGAAAAATAATTTAAAAACATAAAGGTTGGAAAAGAAGTAAAACTGTCTTTATTCACAGAAGACATGATCATCTATGTAGAAAAGCCTAAGTAATCTATTTAACAAAATCAATTATTCTCTGTATGAACTGGAAAATGGAATTTTTAAAATATCATTATGTTGAAGCTCAGAAAACATAAAAGTTACAGATAAATATATAACAAAACATGCTATACTACTCCATATGCTGAAAACTACAGAACATGGTTTTATAAATGTTTAAAACCTAGAAAACTGGAAAGATAAACCTTATTTATGAACGAGATGAGCCACCATTTTCAAGATGTCATTTTTCCTCAAACTGACCTGTTTATTCAAGTTCAATCAAAAGCCCAGTAGGTTTTTTGTACAAAATTACAAACTAATTAAAAACCTTATGTGGAAATGCTAAGGTCTTAGATACCCAAAATAAATTCTATAAAGAATAACAAAGTTGAAAGGTTTATCATACCTGATTTGAAGACTTAGAGTAATCAAGACAGTATGGTATTGGCATAAGGATAGAAACAATTGTCTGTGGATGACAGAAATGAACTT
This sequence comes from Zalophus californianus, assembly GCF_009762305.2. NCBI lineage: Eukaryota > Metazoa > Chordata > Mammalia > Carnivora > Otariidae > Zalophus > Zalophus californianus. The sequence continues at coordinate 88,606,009 of NC_045606.1, forward strand.
ACACATTTATGAGCAACGGATTTTAAGAAAGAGTTCAAAACCATTCAGTACTGAAGAGAGAGTCTTTTCTACAAATGATGCTGTAACAATATATGTGTATGGGGGGGGGGAATCTCAACCCCTACAACATATCTGAGCCATGGCAGCATAATATGATTACTTTACTTTTCTTGTACAGCTTTTTGTTTCCCCTAGAGTTAACCGTCTGATTAGATTCAACCATCAAATCTCCTCCAAATGTTGAAATGGCCTCACAACACAATTCTCTTTTAAAACACCAAGTTTCTCTCAATTTTATCTTTTTGTAGAGACCTTCTCTTGCAACTTTCTGGTCTGCCATATTCTGTACTGGCTGCCCTCTTTCCCGCCATCTCAGGATCCCACTGCATCGCTCCGGTACTTGGTCACCTCTGTCCTTTATCCCATGTACTTGGTCACCTCTGTCCTTTATCCCATGTATTCTCTTTTCTTCATTCCTTCATGGGAGGGGCATATTCTGCAGTAGATTCCTGAGAGAGAATGCACGGAAGATTAAAAAAAAAAAAAAATTCGAGATCTTTCACGTCTGAAAAGGTCTTTTCATGTACCTTCACACTTAACAGGAAGATATGGAGTTCCAGGATGAAAATAAATTTCCTTCAGAAATATCTTCAGTCTTCAAGTCTTGCTTTTGAGAATTCTGAAATGATTCCGATGCCTGATCTTCATTTGTAGCCTACTTTTTTCCTCTTTGGAAGCTTACAGAACTTCTTTGTTTTCAGTTTTCTGTTTAAAAATAGTTTGTGCCTGGCACTCAATAGGCCTTTTTAATCTGGAAATATATCCTTTGGTCTTGGGAATATTCTTCAATCATATTTCTGAAATAACTTTCCTTCTATATTACTGTGGTCTATTTCTAGAACACTAACTTATTTAGTATTTGACCTCCTGGATTGATCCTCAAAGTTATCTCTTCTCTCAAATAAGAATATTTATCAAATAAGAATATCTCCTTTGTCTTTTTGCACTACTTTTTAAGAAATTTTCTCAAATTCGTCTTCCAACTCTTTCGTTGTTATTTCTGCTATATTTTAATTATTAGTAACAGTGTTTATCCTTCACTGAATCTTTTTTAGACTATCCTGTTCTTGTTTCATGAATGCAATATCCTCTGTTACTTCTGAGATGAAAATAACAGTAACTTTGTCAGAGTTTTCGTCTCTTTGGCCAGTCTGGCTTCCACGTGAGTCAATACCGTATGATGCTACATCAGTATACGACCTGTGTTCCCACATCTGCTGTTTCCACCAGGTATTTTTCTCAGAAATGCTGCACTAAAAGAACATACAAAGACAATCTAAGGAATGACCAGGTAGCCTATGCCTTAGTTTAGGGAAACACGGAAGGTCTTTCTGATCCTTTTAGGCATGGCAACTAGGACCAAAGAGAAACATTAAACTTTCTTGGTTTGTAAAACCTGCCCACCTCTCTGCTTCTCAAAATACTAAAGCAAAGAGGCCCTTTACATAAACAAGCAGATTTCATTTGTGCACCCAAATCAGGGCTTGCTTCAACCAACTCCCCACCTGCATCTCCAAGTTTACTTAAATCATCTTGATTTGCCATTTCACAGAGTGGCCTCTGCAGGCCATCTTCAGCAGGGCTGGGCTATGTGTAAATGGCTTCGTGGTCTTCTCCAGGCATCGGGCAACACTTGAGGTCTTCCTGCGTTAACACAATCACTGAGGCTGGTCTCCAGAGATGTAAAGACTTAGTCAGGGACTAAGACAGGCAGCTTCATAACTACATGTGCTAAGTGTGCTCAGCACACTCTCTGGCAAAGCTAAGCCAAGACTCTGTGGTCAGCACCGTCTACTGTCCATGACCCACTCCAGCCATGAGACAAGCAGGAGCAAGGTCAAATAGTCACAGACCAAGCAGAAGGTTATAGTTAAAACAAAAATAATCCTCCTGGTCTGACTTAACAGTAAAGACCACAGCTAAAGATTATAACTTAGAAACCCTGAAGGAGGTCGTCTCAAAATTATTTAATATGGATTTTTTTTCCCTATAAATGTTGGAGAACTTTGATGCCCATCCTTAGACAATCTCTCATCTTTTCTATTGACCCTCTCTTGTGATCTCATCCAGTATTACTTTATAAATACATTCTATATGCTAACTCTCAAACTTACATTTCCATACCAGAACCAAATCTGAATATTCACCTAACCAATTTCTCCATTTAGATTTCTAATAGGAATCTCAAACTTAACATGTCTAAAGCTGAGTTCCTGATCTTCTCAAAAACCTGTCCCTACTGAGGTCTTCCCCATCTCAGTCAATGGCCATTCTTTACTTCCCTTACACACTCACCAACTCTTCTACTTGTCCTGTATAGTGGATATTAAACCTTATGAATCTTTTTATGTCTGGAAAATATTTTATTATGCTTTTACATGTGAATGAAATTGAGAATTCCTCAAGTCATTTACCCTCAAAAATTTGGAAAAACAAATTTCTCAATTATTTTCTCTTTTCCATCATTATAAAACAAAAACACCAGTATCAGTTTTATTCTTGTTCCTCTGTAGTCTATGCATTTTCCTCCCATAAGCTTTGAGAACTTTGTCTTTATTCTAGATATTCTAAAATTTTACAATTCTATTAATAGATGTTGATATTTTTCAGTCATCTTGTCTCCTACTCACACAGCCCTTCTAAGGACAACTGCTTTTCACAAGAAATTTCCTTCTAGTGGTTCTTTATTCCTTCCCATCCATTCTTATTTCACTGCTTCTGTACCTTCTCTTAGCAGATTAGAACCAGATCTTTTATGCTGCTTAACTTCTCTTTCATGCTTTTTAAAAATCTTTTTGTACTATATGATGCAAAAAAAAAATACTCAGCAAAATCTTCCAAGTTATTAATTTGTTCTTAAACTTTGTTCATTCGTTCTTCAGCCCACCCATAAGATTATTCATTTGCAAGATCTCTAATCTGCTCTTTAAAAAATATTCCTTCTATATAGATATGCCATTCTCTTTTATTGGTTTGAGAAGCACCAATGACCCTTTTAAATGTTTCTGTTTGCTTACTTTTGTTAGGTTCTTTTATTTACTGATTTTTGGTACTGATGTTGGTATTCCTGAAATGTCTGTTAATTCTTGGTTCTTACACATTTTTACATGTAAGAACTCTGTCAACCAGCCTATAAATGCTATTTCTGTTTACTGCAGGATGCTCTTTTATGACTGCAAGGAGGACAAACTGGTGGACAGAGTATATCAATAATTCATCTTCTGAGCACAAGAGGTCTTAGTTCCTCCAGGGTATCTCCATTCACCTTAAGGCTCTGACCCAAATTTATAATCAGTGTTCCAGCTAGAGAGCATCTGTCTCTGCTACATGGCATAAAAGTTAGGCTGAACCCATATCTTGCTCCAATGCAACCCTCAGGCAACCACACGGATACTTTCCTTAGGATCTTTTTTAAAAGCACCACTACTCTTATCTTTTCTCAGCAGCCTTATCCTGAGTATGTCTGAGCTAATGCTTCTTTCTTTAAATTGATCCCAATGGCCTACTGTTTTTCCGATTCTTCATACTTGCTTATCCTCCCAGAAAGGCACACTTTTATTGATAACCAGCTCTGCTAAAATTATTTTGCTTTATCCTTAAAACTTTTCTACTTTTTTCTCTACTTTCTAAGAATTTAAAGTGATTCTAGGTAATCCCCTAAAAGTGAAGTGAATTTTTCTGCCATTTCCTCAAATAATAGATTTTTCTCTAATGACTATTTAACAAGTAGTCTTTTTATTAAGATTTCATAGCACACCCAAAGAAAAAAAGAGATAAACTTAAGAAGTCAAAAGACTTCACAAGCTTTATAGTCTCGGGCTATACTAAAAATTACCACTTTCAACAGAACAGTTCAATACAATTGTCTTCTTTTTTTTTTTTAAAGATTTTATTTTATTCATTTGACAGAGAGAGACACAGCTAGAGAGGAAACACAAGCAGGGGGAGTGGGAGAGGGAGAAGCAGGCTTCCCGCTGAGCAGGGAGCCCGATGCGGGGCTAGATCCCAGGACTCTGGGATCATGACCTGAGCTGAAGGCAGACACTTAACGACTGAGCCACCCAGGCACCCCAATACAATTGTCTTCTTATGGAATGACCAGGAACCACTTTTTAAAATATGACTGAATGCTTAAAATCCACTAACACAAATTTATTACAAATCTTGACCAAAGTTAATATTTAAGGTTTTCATTTGCTTTTCATTCACATCCCTAAAATACATTAACTATACAAAAAGATATACTATATATACATTATAAATATCTATTACATGTTATATATACTACATATATATACTGTATATAAACTCAACACTTAATTAGAGCTAACCTTTTTTCATTCATGTAATATATATTACATGCCCACTAGATTAAAAAAACAACTGGATAATGCATTGCCTTCTGAGATATAATCTCTCTGGTAAGGAAATTGAGAGATAAATATTCTAGGTATCTAAAACACATTCTGCTTTCTCAAAATTTGTAGTAATGAATATAAGAGCTCTTTGAAACGGGTAAACAGAAAAGTTTAAACCATACCGACAGACACTGAAAAGCAAAGGCAAAAAAAAAAAAAAAAATAGATATTTACATTAGCCCCTAGATCACAAATAAAGTCCTTCAAAACGCAATCCCACTCATTCTAAGCCACTCACTATACTGTAACTGTTGTGCCTGATTATTTAAACAAGACCCAGGAATATTAAAAATCATAGAACTATTTAGAGCTAGAATAGACTCAAAAGATTTATATTTGAATCCCAAACCTACTACCCACTAGCTGATGCCTGTGGACAAGTTACTTGAAAGGCCTAGTTTCAATGTACATTGGGGATAGCATTACAGCCTAGAGTTGTAAAGACTCAACAAATGAGTAACCATTACCTTCTGAAGCAGCATTTCCGTCATTTTAACACATGACCTCTTTTAGTAAATGTCAAAACTTTTTCCCTATTTTGTACTAGAAAATTAAAGTGAATTTCCTCCCAGCTGAATGTGTTTTTCCAATTTCATATCATCCTATCTAAATCCACAGCCTCTCTACTCCTATTTCTCTTAAATATCCAGCACCACTGATCTTGTGAATCTCTCCAGATAAGAAAGCTAAAGGTTAACCAGAGAGATTATATGACTTTTCCAAGGTCATATAGTGTCTTTCTACTTATTACCTTAAAAATATAATGCTACACATAAAATCACCTGAGGTTTGTAGATTCTTTTAAATCTACTTACTCATATGCATGGGGCAAAAAAACTGTACACAAAGTTACTTTGGAGTATTTACCTTTCTACACGCAGGACAAAGCCCATTTTCATCAGTGCGAATTCGATGCCAACAAAATCGGCAAATCTGATAGCCACAGGTGCAGGGGAAAAAGTTGATATCATCTATCTCCAAGGGCTCCATGCAAAGAGGACATTCCACAGGGTCTTCCTTCGCATCAGGACTGCGAGACATCTTCACGTTTATTAAACAGCAGCAAAAGTTTATAATAACTTAAGGGAGAAGGAAGTTCAGCACTGAGAACTAAACTGTAGAACTTCAAAGACCTGCATGAGAAGAAACAAAGTATACTGTTTACTACTGGGGAAAAAATGGCATTTTAACCACCAGGAACCATATTAACAAAAAATTTGTAAAACATTAATCAAACAAATTTTGCTATCATCTCAGATGAGATTTCAGAATAGAATTCTGAAGTTGTTTTGAATGTCAAAATAAAAAGTCTAGCATTACTAATCTTTTGGATTCAAGAGAAAGACAAAAGAACTTCCGCCTTTCTACATAAAACATTTAATACTAACCTAGCACCTAATCATAGCACATTTTAGGGAAATAAATAACATACAGCCTTAAAACACACTCTACACTGTCTTATCTTTGACCTAAAAGCTAGTAATGCTGCCATATAACTAAAGGAGTTTTACAGAATTCTAAAATGTGTCAGAAAATAAATGTGTTGACAAAATAAACCTAAAGAAATAGAAAAGGCTTCAGTCATCTATAATTACATGTTAATATCAAACCTTTACCACAGAAAGACTAGAACTGAAAAAATATGCCACAGAACCCAATGGTTTACAATCAAATACGTATTATTATGCCAATGAAAACTTCTGGTAAAATAAGCACATATAAAACAAAAAACTATTTCTATGGTAATGGTACAAAATCCTACACAAAAAAGGAAGGGGGAAGAAACCAAAAAGATTCCATACTCCAAAGTGTTTTGAAAAATTAAATAATTTATCATTTTAGATTATGGGGAGTTGAAAATCTTTATGTAACAATTTAGAAAAGTCAATGGTAAATTAAAACATTAAGTTGAAATCACTATTTTAGCCTCCAAAATATAAGTCAATGCAATCTCTATCAAAATAACAGGTGTTTGTTTTCTTTTTAACATAATTCAACAAACTTATCCTAAAGTTTACAAGAAAGAGTAAATGCATACAAACTGCTTTAAAACTTCTAGGAGGGAAATGTGGGAATCTGTGCTATCAGATACTGAACTGTTACAAAGCTAGAGTAATTTTAAATTTGACATGGGTACAAAAATAGACAAAAGATTAAAAAACCTAAATACTCTAGAAACAGAACCATGAATTTATGAGATTTTAATATTTAGTAACAGTGACATTCATAAATCAATATGGTAAGGACAGATCAGTTTATAAGCAATAATAAAATTCTGGTCTATCTACTTTAAAGACAGATCTACATAGAAAGATATGGTCAACTTAGTAATGTGGAAAGAAGAAAACACAAAATTAAAGGCAAGCAACAGAGTAAAGGATATATTCACTATATATAATGAAGAATTAGGGTCCAGAGTATATCAACAAATCTCACAAAGCAATTTTTAAAAAGGCAATTAAGTCAAACAAAAAGAACAGAAGACAATAAGTAATTCACAGAATTACAAATAATTACAACATATGAAAAGATGATCAACCTCTCTGGTTAGTAAATAGTTGAGAGCGTATTTTCCGCATAAGCCTATCAAAGAAGTTAGTCTCCCCAGAAAGTAAAGATTATCAATGATCTAAGTTCCTCTTTCAGAGAAAATGAGAGCAGAAAAAGTACCTTGCCTTAAGTTGCCCGGCTCTTAAGTGGTGCAGCCTGGATTCATTCCAGCAAGTCTTAGCCCCTGAATCTGTGCTGTTAACCATGCCTTTATACCACTTTAGAATCTATCCCACATAAGCACACAGGTGGACCAAGTATTTTGCTCTTTTTCGCAGCACTGTTCCTAGAGCAGAAAACTGCAAAGTAACTGTCCATCAGCTGGGAAATCATTAACTAAATAATGATATAGCCATAAACTGGATGTCTTGAATCAAAAGATGTCTATTATATAGTTGTTGGGTTTTTGGTTTTGGTTTTGAGTTGTCTTTTTAAAGCAAGCTGGAGGGCGCCTGGGTGGCTAAGTCAGTTAAGCATCTGATTCTTGATTTTGTCTCAGGTTGTCATCTCCAGGTCGTGGGATCCCGCCCTGCAATGGGCTCCCCAATTAGTGCGGAGTCTGCTTGGCCCTCTCCCTCTGCTCCTCCCCCACACCCACCACTTGTGCTCTTCTCTTTCAAATAAATAAATAAGTAAAATCTTAAAAATATATTAAAGATTAAAAAATAAATCAAGCTGGAGATGCTGGGTGGCTCAATTGGTTAAGCATCTGCCTTCAGCTCAGGTCAGGTCAGCTCCCAGGGTCCTGGGATCGAGTCCCGCATCAGGTTCCCTGCTCAGTGGGGGGCCTGCTTCTCCCTCTTCCACTCCCCCTGCTTGTGTTCCCTCTCTCACTGTGTCTCTCTCTGTCAAATAAATAAATCTTTAAAAATCAATCAATCAATCAAGCTGGAGACTAATATAGACAATTATTTCCACATAAATATATATACCCTGTATGTATATATATTTGATTTGTTTCTCTAAGAAAATAAAGCACATAAAAGGTTATACACCAAAATGTTACCTTATCAAAAAAGACAAATGGAGGTTAAGTAGATTTTATTTTCCAAATTAATTTTTTTTCAAAATTTTATTTTAGAAAAATCTGTATTATCTGATTTGTTACAAAATATTCTTTTTGTATTTCAAACGGCAAATCTTATGAATTATTTTCATCTTTTGAAAATTAAGTTAAATCTTTTTTTTTTTTAAGATTTAATTTATTTATTATGTCAGAGAGTGAGCACAAGCAGGGAGAGTGGCAGGCAGAGGGAAAAGCAGGCTCCCTGCTGAGCCAGGAGCCCAATGCAGAACTCGATCCCAGAACCCTGGGATCATGACCCGAGCCGAAGGCAGACGCTTTAACCAACTGAGCCACCCAGGTGTCCCATAAATCTGACTTTTAATAATTAGGAGAAAAATAAAGTATCTTCCTATTAGACGCTACAATTACTTCAAAATAAATTTTTTTAAAGACATGGTATATGTATTTATAAACAATTCCAGAATCCCAGTTTGCAGACCCAATTTTGCTACTATCAGTTTTTTCATATATAAAATTAGTTTATTCATATATTAAAATTAGAGATGATTTCTAATAGCTCCTCCAACTTGAATATCCCAGACTATACCTGCAGGAAAAACAGACTCATAGTCTCCACCAACATGAAACTAATTGAGAGGTGCTATCTACACTTCTAATGTACTTTTTTTTTTTTTTAAGATTTTTATTTATTTATTGAGAGAAAGAGAGAATGGTAGAGAGCATGAGAGAGAGGAAGGTCAGAGGGAGAAGCAGACTCCCTGCTGAGCAGGGAGCCCGATGCGGGACTCGATCCAGGGACTCCAGGATCATGACCTGAGCCGAAGGCAGTCGCTTAACCAACTGAGCCACCCAGGCGCCCCTCTAATGTACTTTTGATTGCATGATATTACTTCCACAACCAATAGCTTACTTGAGTTCTAGTGAGGTAATTTATGGGATGCTGGGAGGTAAACAGTTGGGATTTATGAATTGAAAAGCTTTCCAAAAAGTAAATTACCATAAATAAAAGATGACATATTGAATTTTTGCTTTTTGATTGCTTGTTTTTTAAAAAAAAAAATTTTTAAGATTTTATTTATTAGAGAGAGAGAGAGAGAGCACGCACACAAGCAGAGGGAGGAGTAGAGGGAGAGGGAGAAGCAGACTCCCCGCTGAGCAGAGAGCAGGACATGATGCTCCATCCCAGGACCCTGGGATCATGACCTGAGCCAAAGGCAGACACTTAACCAACTGAGCCACCCAGGTGCCCCTAAAAAAAATTTTTTTTAAAAGATTTTATTTATTTACTTGACACAGAGAGAGAGAGAGAGAGAGAGAGAGAGCACAAGCAGGGGGAGTTGCAGGCAGAGGAAGAGGGAGAAGCAGGCTCCCCGCTGAGCAAGGAGCCCAATGTAGGACTCGATCTCAGACCCTGGGATCATGACCCGAGCCGAACGCAGACACTTAACCGATTGAGCAACCCAGGGGCCCTTAAAAAAATGTTTAAAGGGTCTGCAGGAGTATGTATTTTCCAGTTTAGAGGGAGGAAAGGAAACAAAACAGCAAGAAGTCCCTTAAGATGGTTAAAACAAGTGCGAGGGCATTTTGTACACTTCTAGTACCATGGAGAGATGCCATGCAAGCCTGTTGTCAAAGTAATCACAGAACTGGTAAAATGTAGGAGAGAAGTCTAATGTGGTAGAACACTGGAATACAAAGTAAAAGAGCTGATTTCTGCCTCATCCCTCCACTAAATAGCTATATGATCTTGGTTAAGACACTCAAAAGCTGTAGGACTCAATTTATTCATCTGAAAAATGCTAGGACATGCAAAATTAAATGAAAATTCAAGTATAGAGAAATTTCCTTTATGTAACACCACTGAACTGAGCTTTAAAATAAGCTTTGAAATAAACTCTCTCCTCTCCAAATACCTTAGCCCAAATTTTCATTTAAGAATAATTTTATTTCAGGGCGCCTGGGTGGCTCAGTTGGTTGGGCGACTGCCTTCGGCTCAGGTCATGATCCTGGAGTCCCGGGATCGAGTCCCACATCGGGCTCCCTGCTCAGCAGGGAGTCTGCTTCTCCCTCTGACCCTCTTCCCTCTCATGCTCTCTATCTCTCATTCTCTCTCTCTCTCAAATAAATAAATAAATCTTTAAAAAAATATTTAATAAAAAAATTTTATTTCATAAATATTAATATTTATATTAAAATTATATATTGTATGTTCTATAAATATTTAATATACTATAAATATTTACAGTCTATTAAAATAAAAATAAAATGAGTTAAAACAATAAGATTTATAAAGGTATAAGACACAGAAAGATGTTTTTAGATGAAAAAGGTAAGTCAACGACTTCCTGGAGGAGGTGTGGGGGTTCTTAGGACAGAAGTGATTAGTTTCTGATTCAGTAATTAATTTTGAAAAAAAAAAAGTTCATTTTCACATACACTATCTAATTCTCACAGTGACTTGGTAAGAACACATTACCCCCTTTATAAAAGGTGAAACTGAGACTATGTGGTAAACCTGGCTCTAAGGGTTAAAACATACAATTCAAAAGTAAGACCACCAACTTCAGAACCCAAGCCCTTTCCAGCATGGTAAGACAGAAATTATGATCACTGAAGTCACAGCTGCATATCTTTGTGTATGAAATGTGCATTTCCAAAAAGTGAAAATGATGTTACTTTTTCAAAAAAGTCAATACTACAGAAAATCTCTACATTATCCAAGTTCTTATTCTCTAGATCAACTGAAACTAATACCACAACACAGTATAAATTGACATAAATATAATGCTCTTGAAACACCAAAGAGTAGTGATGAAGTACACAAAATAAAAATACCGTACTCAAAACCATGCTCAAAAATCACTCATAAAGTGCTGCATACATGTTTTTGTGCTTAGGACCCTGTTCAAAAAATCTGTATAAAAATATACTGTAAAATGTAAAGTACTGTAGCCACTGTAGAAAACAGTTTGGTGGTTCCTCAAAAAGTTAAATATAGAATTAGCATATGATCCACTTCTGGATATATACCCAAAAAACTCAAAGCAGGGACTTGAACAGATACTTGTACAGCAATGTTCACAGCAGCATTATTCACAACAGCTGAAGATGGAAACAACCCAAGTGTCCATCAGATGAATGGAAAATGTAGTGTACACATAGAATATATTAGGCCATAAAAAGAATAAAATTCTGATACATGCTACAATGTGGATGAACCTTGAAAACATTGTACTATAAGTGAGATAAGGCAGTCACAAAAAGACAAGTATCATATGATTCCACTGATATGAGGTATCTAGAATAGGCAAATTCACTGACATAGAAAGGAGAGTAGAGGTAACTGGGGGTTGGGGAGAGGGAGAATGGGGAGTTACTGCTTAATGGATATAGAGTCTCTGGTTGGGATGGTAAAAAAGGTTTTAGAAATAGAAAGCGGTGATGGGGGGGCACCTGGGTGGCTCAGTTGGTTAAACCGCTGCCTTCAGCTCAGGCCATGATCCCAGGGTCCTGGGATCGAGCCCCACATCGGGCTCCCTGCTCATGCAGGAAGCGAAGCCTGCTTCTCCCTCTGCCTGCCACTCCCCCTGCTTGTGCTCTCTCCCTCTCTCTCTCTCTCTCGCTGTGTGTCAAATAAATAAATAAAATCTTTAAAAAAAAAAAAAAACTGGTGATGGTTACACAACACAGTGAATGTACTTAATGCCACTGAATTGTACCCTTAAAAATACTTAAAATGACAAATTTGGGGTTAGATATATTTTATAATAAAAAATCAATAAAAGAAAAATATACACTATACACACTTAAATGGGGTATAAACAGCACTTTTGAGAAAATTTTTCAAGTATCTGGTTCCTTACTTAAAGTCATTAATCCTTTAATTTTTTGCCAATCTCACAGCTGATTTTGTGATAAGGTAAATGTGTATATGATGCAACTCCACTGCATTGCAATTTATACTGCTGGATATACTACACAACCAAAATATATTGTAACAACACGTAACAGAAAGCTACTTACAGATGTGAAATATGTACACACACAGACTTTGAAGGGTATCCAGAATAGCATCTTAAGTGTCCATAAAAACCATATACTCAATATATATACATAGAACTATACACTAACATTTCTTAAAACCTTTAAGTATAATACTACACCACTTACAGTTTACTTAATCACTGTTTTATAACTATAAAATTCTTATTTAACAACCAGTCCAATCTCACTAGAAGGAAACTTCAGGAAAGCAGAGAAATTACCTGGCACATCACATTTACAATGGTATACCAAGCAGCTACAATATGGCTGGTGGTAAAGAGTAAGTACTCACTTATTTGATGAATGAATAATGAAAAAAAAAGGAATAAATTATTGTTATATGTCATTTATGACTGACAACCTTCTTCAAAAATAGGAAACAACATTCTAAGATATCCACTGTTTCTATATTAGGCACCTATTTCACAAAGCATGTTACTTATATAATAAAATACACAAAGTCATAAAAACAGACTGAACAGTTTGCTACATAAAAAAGCAAGATAAGGGGCGCCTGGGTGGCTCAGTCGTTAAGCGTCTGCCTTTGGCTCCGGTCATGATCCCAGGGTCCTGGGATCGAGCCCAGCATCGGGCTCCCTGCTCCGCGGGAAGCCTGCTTCTCCCTCTCCCACTTCCCCTGCTTGTGTTCCCTCTCTCGCTGTGTCTCTCTCTGTCAAATAAATAAATAAAACCTTTAAAAAAAAAAAAAGGCAAGATAAGCTGATTGCCTAAATATCAACAATACTTCCCCATTTTAAATTAAGTACCAAATTACCAGTATACATATACCATGAATACACATATACTATGGAACTCAAGACTGTCTGTATTACCTTTAGGAACAGGAGGAAAGCTTATTTATGTTTTAGAAAAATACGTAAGAATTTAAAGTCTCCTTCATAAAGGTTAAGATGCCATTATACATAAAAGAATCAATTATGTGGGACTGCTTTTGACCTCTCCACCGTGTTCATTTAGTAAATTATTTTACTTTCAGAAGATGTAAATCAAAATCAGCATCCAAGTCATCTCACACACTATAACATGTCCCCTCAGCATTTTTGGCAGAAGAGGTAGATAAGGGTGGAAGAAGATGAACCAAATCTTTTTCCAGTAGAAAGTAACCCCCAGGAGGGAAAAAACTGTCTTACTTATTGGCATATCCAAAAATCTCAGAACAGTTGGTGGCATGTAACAATTTGTCAAGTGGAAGGAGAGCAAGAAAGAAGGGATGGAAGGAAGGAAGGAAGGGGGTAAAGGAAGGGGAAGTACCTATTTATTCATCCATAAATGTGTAGGTACCTATCAGAAGACTCACTGAACAAAACTGCCAATCTTTTCAAGTCCATATGTAGCAAACACATACTAGACATAGTAACAGACTTCTCTGAACATCTCACTGAAAAGGCAAAGGTTTTTTTTATTTACTTATGATGCAATACTCAATACTAAAAGTAATTTGCTAATTTGCATGCATTCATTTGCAGCTGGAGGAATAGGATCATTGATTTTGGGAGAGTTGTTATTAAAATTACCACCAATTTATCAGCTGAACAAATCAAAGACAGCCAAGATGACAAATCATTCAAATCAAAGCAATAAGGAAATGCAACCTTTGCATACAAATATATTTTTTAAAAACCTAATATGAAAATTAAAATATATTAAAAACTGAATATGATCATTTATGTGTATTATCAATTTAAAGAAAAAAAATTTGCTACAAGTTTCCTTCCTGTAAAAAAAGTTTCCATACACATTTAAAATGATTCAAGTAAAAAAGATCTAACTTAAACCACTTCAGGGGCGCCTGGGTGGCTCAGCTGGCTGGGCGGCTGCCTTCGGCTCGGGTCATGATCCCAGAGTCCTGGGGTTGAGTCCCGCGTTGGGCTCCCGGCTCGGCGGGGAGCCTGCTTCTCCCTCTGACCCTCTCCCCTCTCATGCTGTTTCTCTCTCTCTCTCAAATAAATAAATAAAATCTTTAAAAAAAAAAACCACTTCGGTATAGACTACTACACCACTACTTAAAGTATAGTGGGCAGAACTTAACAATGACTAGTATTTTAAAGGGGGAAGTTTAAAAAACAAAAGGTAAAAGCACATTTAAGCTCTCTTATCAAGAAAGCTAACCAGTTGTTCTAATTGTATCCAGTACAACATAACATTTATTCCTTCTATTTACAAAGGTTCTCACTTTATTAGAAAAGTTAGATAGCTGACCAATGAAGTTTCTGCCGTTCTAACAGTTCTTTTTTATCTTCATTTATTTAGTGATTCAATAAAATAGTTATTCAGTTCTTACTGTGTTTCAAATTCTAGTCTATGTCTTTGGGATACATTAGTGACCCCAACAGACAAAAATGATCCTAAGGTATGAGGCAAATGAAGAAACATTTTCTCAAGAAAATCTAAAACTCAGGAAAAGCAGAAGACTATGTAGTATTTGAACCAAAACCTACTCCCTCTCTTTCCTTCCCCCTTACTGGCTCAGTGAGGCTGAAATTTCAGATTGGTGCAGCCAGGAACAAAGAGTACCTTCTCACCACACCTACCAGACCAAGAGCAATCTTCCCAGGAGGAGCAGGACGTCAGCGTTTCTCATTCTGCTCAAAGCTACCTGATGCTAAAGCTAAGTTCCAGGTAAGTGCAGATAAGGGCACCTCTCTTCCACTCAACTGCCACGCACAGGAAAGAGGTCCTATGTTGCTGCTACATGTTGAAAATACTAGGACCCAGATTGTCCTCCACTCAGCTACTTTGGAAAACAGAAGTCCCACACCAGGAAAGGCAAGACTAGGTGACCTGAGACTACCACATATACCTCCAAGAAGTGCTCAGTTCCTAAACTGGGGGTGAAACACAAAGAGAAAAACACATCACTCTCTCTCCTACCCAATTCCACAGCCAGAGCCAAAGATTTTACCAGAAAGGTAAAGCAGGCCTTAAAACCAATAGCTCTGAATCTCTTCCAAAGAGACCGTTCCAATCCAACATTGTTCCAATGTTGACTTTGTCTGCAACAGAGTGTGAAGTTCAAGCCTAAGGGCAATCTCAAAACCTCGGACATTGTGGTGAAGGACAAATGGTAGGAGATTCAGAAACAGGCTAACCTGTAAACCGTCTGGGATGAGCCCTCCTGGGGTCAGAACAAATTTCAAGCTCTGACTCAAGAACTATCCCTTCAAGTGAGCTCCAATTTTTTGGATCAAGCTGAGAAACAACTTATGTCCTAAGGCATTGTTGAAAACAATGGAGCAGGCAGGTGGCAATTAATGGAGCTTAACATGTAGGTGTGGTCAAGGAAAGAGGCAGTGAAAGAGAGCCCTGTGAAAAATCCCTGGGTGAGTGTGGGCATATCCAAATCTGCACCCCCTAGGAACAACACCAGATGCTTAACACTGCAAGAGGGAAACAGACTTCACTAAAATAATCCACCTAGTAACTAAACAAATAACCAAGTAACGGGGCGCCTGGGTGGCTCAGTCTTAACTAAGCATCTGCCTTCGGCTCAGGTCATGGTCCCAGAGTCCTGGGATCGAGCCCTGCATCGGGCTCCCTGCTCTGCGGAAAGCCTGCTTCCCCCTCTCTTTCTGCCCCTGCTTGTGTTCCCTCTCTCGCTATGTCTCTCTCTGTCAAATAAATAAATAAAATCTTAAAAAAAAAAAGAAAAAAATAAGCAAGTAACAATCATAAGGGCTGAGAGGGGCAGGGGAGACCAGTATCCAGAGTTGCTACAATATTATATAAGATGTCCAGTTTCCAGTAAGAAATTACTAGCCATACAAAGAAACAGGAATGTATAACCCATAGAGAAGGAAAAAAGCAGGCGATAGAAACTGCCTCTGTGAGCCACCAGAAGTCGGATTTAACAAAGACTTCAAAGAGCCATTTACATATATATTCAAAGAACTAAAGAAAACCATAAAGAAGTAACGTATGATGACAATGTCACATCAAATAGAGTGTCAATAAAGAGATAAATATTATTAAAAAAAAACAATGAAATGCCGGAGTTGGAAAGTATAATAACAAATAAAAAAGTCATTAGAGGGGCTCAACAGTGCATTTCAACTGTCAGAAGAATGAAGTGGCAAAATCAAATACAGATTAATAAAGATTATTCAATCCAAGAAACAGAGAGGAAAAAGAAAAAATAAACTGAACAGACCCTCAGAGAAAAGTAAAACACCACTGAGTGCATCAACATACACATAATGGGAACAAAAGGAGAGAAAAGAAGAAGAAAATAATATCTGAAGAAATAATGGCCGTATAAAAATGAACTACAGGGGGGCACCTGGGTGGCTCAGTCAGTTAAGCATCTGCCTTCGGCTCAGGTCATGATCTCAGGGTCCTAGGATCAAGCCCCGCATTGGGCTCCCTGCTCAGTAGGGAGCCTGCTTCTCCTATCCCTCTGCTGCTGCTTTCTCTCTCAAATAAATAAATAAAGTCTTAAAAAAAAGAAAGAAAGAAAAGAAAATGAACTACAGCTACACAACACCACAGATGAATCTCACAAACAATGTTGAGCAAAGAAAGCAAGAAGAATATAATTGTTGTCATATACATTTCAACAAATAAAATTTATTTCAGGGATGCACACAAGGTAATAAAAGTCAGATTACTGAGTGCCTCTGAATGAAAGGGAAAGGGTTATGAATGGGAAGAGATGTATCTGAGAAATTCTGAGGGTACTTGAAATATTCTATTTTTGACCCGGGTTATAAAGACACTTGCTGTACATGTTTTATATGTTGCTGTATATTCCTCAATTTTTTCAGTCTTAAAAGAAAAAGATAACAGCTGCAGGTTTCCCACAATGGTTAAAAATAATCTGCAGACCCAGAGAGCACAATATACCTAAGTGGGATCAACAAACCCACATCCAGCTATAAGACAGCAAAACTGCAGAACACTGAAGGTAACAAGAATCTTAAAAAGCAGACTTTTAAAAAGGACCTCTCACCCAGTGGAATAATTAGAATTACAGCTGAGTTCTCAACAGCAACAACTTAAGTCAGAAGGGAAAGACATACATAGATACTGAAAGAAAATTATCAACCTACAATTGTCTTCCTAGAAAAGAATAACCCTCAAGAATGAGAGTAAAATCATAAAACATTTTTTGAGATAATCAACAATTTCACATGGACTGCATACTAGATGATATTAAGGAATTACTGTGAGTTAGGGATAGTAGTAGTATTATATTTATCTTTGGGTATTTTTTTTTATTATGTTATGTTCATCACCATACATTACATCATTAGTTTTTGATGTAGTGTTCCATGATTCATTTGTTTGCGTATAACACCCAGTGCTCCATGCAGAGCGTGCCCTCTTTAATACCCATCACCGGGCTAACCCATCCCCCCACCCCTCTCCCCGTTTCTCAGAGTCCATAGTCTCTCATGGTTCGTCTCCCCCTCCGATTCCCCCCCTTCATTTTTCCCTTCCTGCTATCTTTTTTTTTCTTTTTAACATTTTTCAAAGCTCTTCTACAGGAGATACACTCTGAAGTATTTACAGACTTCATGATATAATATTTCAGCAGGAAAGGAGACACAATGGGGAAGGGATGAAAGTAGAATGGTAAAATGTCTGTAACTACAGAAACTATGGGATAGAAATAACTGGGTTTCATCACACTATTGGTCTACTTTCACGTATGCTCACAAATTTCCATGATAAAGCGCTAAAAATAACTGATAAAAGAATGAGGCTAAATTAAAAATTAAAACAAAAATAGAGACAGTTTACCAGTAAGAGACCTCCACTGAAGGAAACTGTGAAGATGTTCTTCAGGAAGAAGGAAAATGATCTCACAAACAGATTAAAGAAGAGACAGTGAGAAAAGAATATGGTAAAAATGTATGCAAATTAAATCATGTACTTCTATATAGAACAGTATAATTTGTTGGATTTAACAAGGATAAAATAAAATATTAAGCAATAACAACATGTCAGTTTGGAGAAGAGTGATGTAAGATAAGCTCCCGTAAGGTCCAACTTTAAGAGGAATATGAACAGTAAAATTTCAAGGGTAACCACATACTCTCTATGATCTACTAATCCCACCTCCCTGTATCTTCCACGCAGAAAGAGCTGCACATATACTAAGGCAAATACAAACACCTCCAGCACTTTTTTGTAATAGCAAAAAAAAAGGGAAACCTAAATGTCCATCAATAGGAAATGACAAAAATACAGTAAATCAATAAAAATACTATACAATAGTTTGAAAGACTAAGGTAGATCCACATATACAAACATACTGAATGAAAAAATTTAACTGCAAGTACTGTACAACCTTTTTACATTAAAAAATCATAGAAAAAATTATAAGCTGGTAATAGTGACTACATCTACAGAAACAATGAAAGAAACGGTATGGATTGGAAACGAGCCTTGTGTATGAGTCTTGTAAAAAGACATTATATTAATGCATTTCTTCTATTATAGTACATTAATTTTTAAAAATAACTTCAAAGTTACTAAGCTTTGAATCGTTTGAGTACAAAGATCACATCTATTGTGTTCAACACTGTGCCACAGGCAAATGTATAGCAAATTATAGGTTCCCACAAGGGGGGAGGGAATACAAAGAATGATTCAAAGGGAAAATGCCAAAATAGCAGGGTGACTATGTGCAGTTTCTTTTCTTCCTCCTATTTTCCAATTTTTAGAAAATAAACATTTACATTTATAAAGGGAAAAACTATTTTAAATTAAAAATTAAGTGCATCTGACAAAAAGACACAAAGTGATGAGACAAAAAAACTTTTGAATGTATAATTAGAGAATCAGCATCAACATGTTTCCTATTAGCTTACTGCTCTCTCAGAAGAAAGCTAGGAGTTAAAAAAAATTAAAGGCTAAGCCTGATGAAAGTGTTATTAATAAGATAAAATCAAATCCGCATAAAATCAAAGCAGAGACTAATTAGTGTGCTAATTAGTTCTCTACCATACTTACACAGGTTGTCAACAGAAGTTGTGTATACCAGTGTATTTTCCGTTCAGAAAAACAAAATAAAACAAAAATACCCCACAAAAAAAACCCAGATCTATTTGGGGGGGGGGGCAGCACCTGATAGAAGGGTGTGCCTATTTTATAGTTTTTTAGGACTGACCCAGAGAACTATTTGAAACAAATGAATCAAAGCATCAAAAATTCAAAACCCTCCTAGTCACTCTGAACATAAATTAGTCCTTTTAGAGATGTGTCTGTACATCAGTTTAGAGTATACCAGTAGTAACAGATAAGATAGAAAAAAATCAGTCAGGCAAAAATACTAAACTGAAGTGCAAGAGCCAGTTTCATCCTCTCAGTATTAAAAACAAACAAACAAACAAAAATGTTTATTAGCATGGTTAAGTGGGACCTCTTCTTTACTTATATCCAAATGTCACCCAGTCACTTAGATTCTAACACCTCTTAAATTCTGATCCCAGGTTGCATGCTGCATGCTCCTCTTCCACCAAGAGATCAGTTCCAATTCATCCATCCCCAAATTATTTCACTTGCTACCACTTCGGTCTTCCTACTTCATGGCAAGCACTGACTGACTAATGAGGAAGACCATCCTTTCAATTTTTGGCTGGGTGGGACACACTTTTTATTAATCTTTAAATCGCATATAGGTATACTCTATACACATACTTTAAAACAAAAAGTTAAAAAGTAAAAATCCACAATCAACAAGTGAAGCAATTTATAAAGAACATATTTTTTAAAAAATTATATTCATTTCTTGCAGCCAAATTATCTATTTAAATAATTATACACTTCAAATAATATTGTGGAATTTAAGCCTATAGTTTAAAAAAATGACTAAAGGGGTGCCTGGGTGGCTCAGTCGTTAAGCGTCTGCCTTTGGCTCAGGTCATGATCCCAGGGTCCTGGGATCGGGTCCCGCATCGGGCTCCCTGCTTGGCGGGGAGCCTGCTTCTCCTCTCCCACTCCCCCTGCTTGTGTTCCTCCTCTCGCTGTCAAATAAATAAATAAAATCTTTTAAAAAAATTAAAATTAAAAAATTAAAAAATGACTAAAAACATATGTGCACCTAAATTCTGAGGAAATGGAAGATATTATTTACCTAACGGTGGAATAAAAAATATACTAACTTATCCATACCATTGCCATCTTAGAAACTAAAAGCCCCAGGGGCGCCTGCGTGGCTCAGTTGGTTAAGCATCCAGCTCTTATTTTGGCTCAGATCATGATCTCAGGGTTGTCAAATTCAGCCCAAGTGGGGCTCCCTGCTCAGCGAGGAGTCTGTTTGAGATTCTCTGCCCCACTCCTCCATCTCTATAAAGAAATAAATAAATCTTTAAGGAAGGAAGGAAGGAAGGAAGGAAGGAAGGAAGGAAGGAAGGAAGGAAGGTCGGTCCTAAAAGCCCATTAAAAAAAATCTAACACTCACTAAAAGAGAAGTTCCAAACTAGGAGTCAGCAAATACTTTCTGTGAAGGGCTGAATACTATTTTATTCTTTGTGGGCCATACAGACTGTAATCACTCAACTCTGCTGCAGTACAATACATAAAGAAATGAGTGTGGCTGTGTTCCCATAAAACTTATTTATGGACACTGAAATTTGAGTTTCACTTAATTTTCCCATATCACAAAATATTACTCTTTTGATTATTTTTTCAAACGCTTGAAAATGTAAAAACCCCTCTCCTGGGCCTTAGAAAAACAAGCAGCAGGGACCCCTGCTCCAAACTAACAGAGAAAAGTCACAAATCCGAGCATCAGTCTAAGTCTTGGACTTCTTTCAAATCTATTTCTCTTAACCTTCTTCCTAAGGAAATCTTTTTTAGTATTATATTAAACACATGATTTCTCTCCACTCCAAGCATTTACTTTAACAGACCCTAATGAGTTGCTCCAGCATGCAACAGGAAACTACTAGCACTATTTTAGGATATAAAAAATTATTTCTGCATCTCCATTACTCTTACTATAAAATTTCACAAAACTTCAAGTAATGTGTAGACACAGCCTTGTTTTCCAATTAGATAAATTTCAGGAAACAAATACAGTACCTGAGAAATGAAATACCTACCATACACAGCTACAATAAAACCAAGACCATTCTGAATAACACATGTTAAAGCAGTAAGTAAAACTGTTCTGAGTGATGTTAATCAACACTTACTAAATGTTTAGAAAATGTTTCCAATGTTGGGAGCCTCAGTAAGTTCCAAATAATCATACTACTTGTATACAAAAATACAAGAGTGAGAAAATTACCTGTAAGTTCAGAACTGTATGCAGTTTCATATTTCATAGAAGGAAGAAATTCAGATGGAGGTGCAAAAAGGAATGATGAAAGTAAAATATGAGTAATGAAAAACGCAAAAGCAACAAAATAAAGACATGGAAGTTGGATAAAATAATTATTAGAGTCTAAGTTAAGTTTTAACAAGAAAGGAAAACAGCCAAAGGTAAACTATAATGACTGGTATTACAAGGGAAGCAGCTGAGTTTTAACTGAAGAGAAAACACCTTTTATGAACAATGGTGGTGAGGGATTGAAGGAGAAAGGGGGAATAAAAGAGCAAACAGCCAAAATAAAAAATTAAAATTAAGAGATGCCTGGGAGGCTTTGTCAGTTAAGCATCTGCCTTCGGCTCAGGTCATGATCCCAAGGTCCTGGAATCTGAGTCCCACACTGGGCTCCTTGCTCAAGAGGAGCCTGCTCTCTCTGCCCGCCACTCCCCCTGCTTGTGCGCTCCCTCCCTCTCTCTCTCTGACAAATAAATAAAATCTTTAAAATGAAACAAAACAGGGCGCCTGGGTGGCTCAGATGGTTAAGCGTCTGCCTTCGGCTCAGGTCATGATCCCAGGGTCCTGGGATCGAGTCCCGCATCGGGCTCCCTGCTCCTTGGGAGCCTGCTTCTCCCTCTGCTTCTCTCTCTCTCTGCTCCTCTGTCTCTCATGAATAAATAACTAAAATCTTAAAAAAAATAAAAAAAATAAAAAAAAATAAAAAATAAAATGAAACAAAACATTAAAATTAAGTCACCATTTAGTTATCCTGTTATAATCCCCCTCCCGGCCCTGGAGTGAGGGGACAGAATGGGATTTTTTGCAATATAGCTATAGTCTTACTATATGAAGTATGCAACCATTAGTTATTATAAAAACTACAGTGTATCAATGGGAGGAAAGTTTTAAGAATCAAACTGTTGGTACTAACAATATACAGGTATAATAGCATGTGGTAGATAACTGTAAACAATGTTACTATACTTACACATGTGAAAGTGTTTAAACTTTGATAGTGGCTATAACTTCAGCAGTTACCATTTCACCAATTTTCTGGGACTAGGCAAATTATGGTAAACTGTTTGTAACATCTGCAATGCTTCTAGAAGCTTTAATGCACAAAATAGGAATTTTTTAAATGAGGTAATCCTGTGTTAAAGCAACAGGCATGTATAAGAATACATTAACCTGGGGCGCCTGGGTGGCTCAGTCAGTTAAGGAGCTGCCTTTGGCTCAGGTCATGATCCCAGGGACCTGGGATCAAGCCCCACATCAGGCTCCCAGCTCCACGGAGAGCCTGCTTCTCCCTCTCCCTGCCACTCTGCCTATCTGTGCTCTCTATGACTCTGTCAAATAAACAAATAAAATCTTTAAAAAAAAAAAAAAGAATACATTAACCAAGCAGCAATCTACATTGAACAAAGAACCACAGAAGAACTAGCTTAAAATGTTTCTGAGTAACAATCCAGACTACAACCTATTAGGTGAAAAGATCTGCTTAACTAGCAAAATTAGATTTATAAGATTATGTCTCCCAAAGACTATTTAATAAATAAATTAGCTTTACAGTAAGGAACAAGGATAAGTATTAAGTGCTTTGTACTTTGTAGGTGCTTAATAATTGTAGAGAAGGATAAGAGAGAAAAATAGGGAGTCAAGGAGGGGGAAAACAGACAAAACATCATAAACTTAATACCAAAACCTACAGATCATTCACATGAAAACATAAATACAAAAATCCTAAATATTAGCAAAACCACATCAACAATATTAAACTAAGCAGAGTTTTCCCAGAAGTGGAAAGACATCATAATAGGAAATTATTTATCACCTCAAAAGATCAAAAGAAAAAACTGTGATCTCAAGAAATGCTAAAAAATCATTTAATAAAATCCAATTATCTTATCCTTATAAAAAATCTCTTAATCAACTAGGAAAAGATTATCTTATAACAATAATGGATATCTACCCCAATACATCCTAATGATGAGACATTAAAGGGATTTCCACTAAAATCAGGAATAATATAGAATGCTATCATTACTATTAACGTTATTCCAGAATGTTAGATAAAATTTTTAAGTCAGGCAATATTATATGTAAAGAGCAATTCAAGGGGCGCCTGGGTGGCTCAGTTGGCTAAGCGACTGCCTTCAGATCAGGTCATAATCCTGGAGTCCCGGGATCGAGTCCCACATCGGGCTCACTGCTCAGCAGGGAGTCTGCTTCTCCCTCTGACCCTCCCCCCTCTCATGTGCTCTCTCTCTCTCTCATTCTCTCTCTCAAATAAATAAAATCTTAAAAAAAAGAGCAATTCAAAATAGACAATGTATAAAACAAACACAAATTACCAGTGTCATAATAAAAAAGGTAATTATAGATATCACAAATAGTAAAAAGCATAAATGAGAACATGAGAAGGAACTTTAAGCCAATACATTTTAACAACAGGAAATGTCCAGATTCTGTAAAAACACAACTTTTTATTATTTTCATAAAGATTTTATTTATTTATTTATCTGCAGAGAGAGAGAGAGAGCACGCACGTGCACAAGCTCCCTGCTGAGCAAGGAGCCTGATGCAGAGCTTGATCCCAGGACCCTGGGATCATGACCTGGGTAGAGGGCAGATGCTTAACTGACTGAGCCACGCAGATGTCCCAAAAACACAAGTTTTTAAAACTAACCCAAGAATAGAAAATCTTGATTTTCCTCTAAATGTTAGTGTAATTTATTTTTAAAAACCTTTCCAGAGGGCTTCATGGGTGTATTTTCCAAATATTAAAAAAAAATAAATAATACCAAACTTAGACAAACTCTTTCAGAGAAGACCGGAAAATGAAACACTTCCCAAGGCATTTTATAAGACAGCTACTCTGTTAGCATAACCTGACAAAAATATTGTAAGAAAATTACTGAACTAAACCCTCACAGACACAAAAATCCTTCAAAAACTAACAAAATACAGCAAATATATTAACAGAAATAATATCATGACTGTGATTATATCAGGAATGCAAAGATGAAAAAAAATCAGTGGAATCCACTATATTAACAGAATAAAAAAGAATGCTAATCATCTCAAAAAAATGCAGAAAAAGCATTTACAAAATTTAATATCTATTTATGATAAAAACTGTCAGCAAATTAGAAACGAAAGGAATCTTCCCCAATCCGATAAAGAGTACCTATAAAAAGCCCACAGCTAATATCATACCTAATGGTGAAATACTAAACACCTTCCCTGAAATCAAGAACAAGTCAAGACAATCTGCTCTCAACTTACCTATTCAACACTTTACTAGACGTCCTAGTCAATATGGTAACACAAGAAAAATAAAGATACAAAAATTGGAAAAGAACTAAAACCAGTCCTTATTTGCATATGACACAACTTCATACATCGAAAATCCGAAGGGGGGGAAAAGCTACTAGAACTAGGTGAATTTAGCAAGATCAATGCATACAAAAGTAATATACAAAAACCCACTGTATATCTAAGTATTAGTAATATACAATGGAGACAGAAACTAAAGCCACAGCACCATTTGTAATAGCATCAAATAAAACATCAAATACCTAGAAATGAATTTAATAAGATATGTGAGGTACATCTACATTAAATCATAAAATTTTGCAGAGAGAAATGTAAGATAAATGGAGAGATACACAATGTTTATGAATTGAAAAACTTGGTATTTTTAAGATATCAATTGCCCTCAAATTAATGTATACATTCAATGCAATCCAAACCCAAATCCAACTGGGCTTTTTAACTTGAAATACAGAAGGTGATTCTAAAATTTATATGGAAATGTAAAGGACTTAGAATATTCAAACAATCTTGAATAACAAAGCTGGAGAACCTACACAACCAAATTTCAAAGCTTACTATAAAATTACAAGTAATTAAAACAGTGCTGGCATTTAACTGGTACTTAATTTTTGGACAGACACTAATAAAATTCAAGGGAGAAAGAGGTGAGGACCCAGCATCTATGCGGAAAAAAAAGTGAATCTCTACCTAACATACATAATTAATTCAGATCAATCACAGAGTTAAATGTGAGTGCCAAATTATATACTGCTGACAAAGACTCATACCTCAAATACATGAAGAACCCCTGGAAAAAATAAAGGGACAAATAATTCAATTTGAAAAATAAATGAGAGGGGCACCTGGGTGGCTCAGCTGGTTAAGCGACTGCCTTCAGCTCAGGTCATGATCCCGGAGTCCTGGGATCGAGTCCCCCATTTGGCTCCAGGCTCAGTGGGGAGCCTGCTTCTCCCTCTGACCGTCTCCCCTCTCATGCTGTTTCTCTCTCTCTCTCAAATAAATAAATAAAATCTTTAAAAAATAATAAAATAAAATAAATGAGAAAATACATAAAGCTTTCAGAAGAATACTTAGGAGAATATCTTCATGACTTCGGGCAAGGGAAAAGATTTCTCAGCACATAAAAGAAAGTAAGTACAAAACTAAAAATTGATAAAATGGACTTCATCAAGATTAAAGCCTTCTGCACATCAAACAATACTATTAATGAAGTAAAAAGCTACATATTGCAAGAAAACATTCACAAAACATTTATCTGACAAAAAATTCATATCCAAAACACATAAAAAAAAACTCCTACAAATCAATAATAAAAGACAATACAATTTACACAAATGGCCAATAAGCACTTAATGTGTCTAACACTACTAGTCATCAGGAAAAAGCATATTAAAACTACACAGAGACATCACTACACAATCATCAGAATAGCTACAATCAATAAACCTAAGAATTCCAAGTGTTAGTGAGGGAAGGAAGCAACTAGAACTGCCACATTTTGATTAGAGTGTAAAATGGGACAACTACTTTCGGAAACTAGCAGTTTCTAATAAAGTTATTCACACACCCTATAACCCAGAAATTCCTCTCCTAAATATATACCCAAGTGAAATGAGTGCATATGCCTACAAAAAGATTTGCACGAAAAAGGTTAACAGCAGCATTATTCATAATAGTCTCTTTCCTCCCCCAGCAAAAAAAGTAAATTATTCAAATGTCCATCGCAGCGTGGATAAATTTTGCTATGTTCATACAATGGAATACTACTTCACAATGAAAAAGAAATGGATACAAATAACTATTTTGATAAATCTGAAAAATATTATGTTAAAAGCAAGGAGTCAAACACAAAAAAGTATATGAGTCCATTATATAAAGTTTTATTTTTTTATTCTTTAAGATTTTATGTATTTATTTGACAGAGAGAGTGATAGCGAGAGCAGGAACACAAGCAGGGGGAGTGGGAGAGGGAGAAGCAGGCTTCCCGCGGAGCAGGGAGCCCCATGCAGGGCTCGATCCCAGGTTACATAAGCCAAGCTAACCAAAATTTCAGACTGGTTACCTCCTAGGACGGGCTGTGGTACTAACTGGAAAGGAGCACAAGTAAACTATCTGGAGTGATAAAAATGCTCCATATATTGATCTGGGTGTTGGGAGACAAGTATATATACTACATAAAAAGTCAATATTCTACTTTCTATCAATTGTACATCAATAACATACTGTGGAAGGTTTAAAAATGGTAAAGAAGATGAAGGGACAAAGGGAAGGAAGAAACGACATTTTAATTTAAACTTCATGGTCTAAGTGAAAATTCTATCTTTTTTTAAGATTTTTTTTATTTATTTGAGAGACACAGAATGAGAGATAGAGAGCACGAGAGGGGAGAGGGTCAGAGGGAGAAGCAGACTCCCCGCTGAGCGGGGAGCCTGATGCGGGACTCGATCCTGGGACTCCAGGATCATGACCTGAGCCGAAAGCAGTCGCTTAACCGACTGAGCCACCCAGGTGCCCATGAAAATTCCATCTTTGAAAGTGACACCAACTAATGCTTTGTGGAAGGAAATGTTCTCTATGATACATGGTACCTCAAACTGTGAGGAAATTTCCTTAAAATTGTATTATTTTACTTGAATAGCCCACAAAAATGCCATCATTACATGCTCAGCCTACAGAACGTCTAGGCTAATACATTAAGAAGATTTTAGGGTTGCCTGGGTGGCCCAGTTGGTTAAGCATCCGACTCTTGATCTCAGCTCAGGTCTTGATCTCAGGGTCATGAGTTCAAGCCCCGCACTGGGCTCCATGCTGGGTGTGGAGCCTACTTAAAAAACAAAAATAAACAAACAAAAAAACTGTAACGGGAAGAGGATTTTAACAGTTCTATTTTCTTTAATTTGTCCAAAGACTTCTAAATTTCAGTAGGGTATCCATACTTCTAACACTATTTTACATATTAATGTATTACGTGTTCTTTGTGACTTCAAACTCTGTTCAATTTTTCCATAGCAAAAGGTCAATTATTTAACTTCACCAAAAAATAATCAGCAATTACAAAAAAGCAACAATTAGAAAAAAAATATTTAAGTCACACATAATCCCATATTCTAGTGTATAAAGTTTTCTGCACCTACACAGACATTATATGTTTGTTTAAAACTAAAAGGATCAGGGGCGCCTGGCTGTCTCAGTCGGTGGAGCATGCAATTCTTGATCTGGGATTGTGGGTTTGAGCCCCATGCTGGGTATAGAGATCACTTAAAAATAAAATCTTTTTAAAAAAAAAGGGGGGGCACCTGGGTGGCTCAGTTGGTTAAGCAACTGCCTTTGGCTCAGGTCATGATCCTGGAGTCCCAGGATCAAGTCCCGCATCAGGCTCCCCGCTCAGCGGGGAGTCTGCTTCTCCCTCTGACCCTCTCCCCTCTCATGCCCTCTCTCTATCTCATTCTCTCCCTCAAATAAATAAATAAAATCTTAAAAAAAAAAAAAAAGGACCATGCTGCACACACTTCTGGAATCTGGTCTCCTGCTTAATGCAATTAACAGCTTTCCTTTGCATAAATCATGGGTGATGATTCTCAATGCATAATAGTCTACTAGACATATGTCCTGTAATTTATTTAATTAGTTCCGTTATAAAACTCTTTTAAATTTTCTTCCTACTGTAAACAATATTGCAACAAACATTCCATCTGTTGATTTTATTTATATTACTTTTACTGTAACTCTGAATGTGCTGACTTGGTTCTCTGTGGCCAATTTAGAACCTTTACCATTTGATCTGATTCTGATCAGAAATGGACAAATTTTTTCTTCAAGGGCCAGGTGGTAAATATTTTAGGCTTTGATGGCCATAAACAATCTATGCTGCATATTCTTTTTTTAACTTTTACAACCTTTAAAAAATGTAAAAGCCATTCTTCACTCATAGACCTTACAAAAACAGTCCGTGGACAGGATGTGGTCTGCAGGCTACAATCTGCTGACCCGACATAGACTATGTTCTCTAAAGACCCATGAAGACAGGAAGTTACCCTAGAATTCTGGGTGGTGTGTGCCAGTCACCATATTTTATTGGATAGTCTAATAAGTTTGATTCTTAGTGAGTTTTAAGGAAGAAATTTATTTTTCATATGAACCCTTCTTTTAACTCCCGTAAGACTACCCAACTCCTATCCTGACTAGATAAAAAAATTTTAATTTAATTTTTAAAATTATAAAGGCTAGTATGCAAAACGACATGAACAATTTCAAAACGTTTATCACAGGTAAGTGGTTTTGCTAATGTTTGTAACTCTTCAACTACTTTTATCAAATATTCAGAAGATATTCTTTGAAAGGCTACTGCTAACAAACTCTGTATTTGCAACTGTGGCTAACATAATGATTCATAGTTACAGGAATAAATATCATCACCTAAATGTTCCCATCTTATTCCACACCCTGTCTTTGCTTTATCTAGAAAATCTTCAGAAATAACAGGTGGAAGAAATGCAACAAATATTAAAAAGTGTATTCGGGGAGCCTGGGTGGCTCAATTGGTTAAGCATCTGACTCTTTTTTTTATTTTTATTTTTAGATTTTTTATTTATTTATTTGACAGAGAAAGACACAGCGAGAAAGGGAACAGAAACAGGGGGAGTAGGAGAGGGAGAAGCAGGCTTCCCGCTGAGCAGGGAGCCCGATGTGGGGCTCGATCCCAGGACCCTAGGATCATGACCTGAGTCTAAGGCAGACACTTAACAACTGGGCCACCCAGGTGCCCCTAAGCGTCCGACTCTTGATTTCAGCTCAGGTTATGATCTCGGCTCAGGTAATGATCTCAGGGTCATAAGATCGAGCCCCACGTTGAGCTCTACGCTAGGAATGGAGCCTGCTTAATATTCTTTCTTCCTCCCTCCACCCTTCCCCTCCCCTCCACTCCCTCAAAAATAAAAAAATAAATAAAAATCTACTGTTTTTGGTTCCTTTGGTTTCTAGTGACTGGGTTGAAACATCAGAATCAGCACAGAAAGTTACAAAAAATTATTAACCTACTCCAGTTTTACCCTAGGTCCCTAGATCCAGTCTCCCTATTTTTGTCCAGTATTACATGTCTACTTTACAGTCTTCCTATCTGCACTCAAAGAGAAAGGAGGAGGACAAGAAGGAAAAGAGACTGAATAATGAAAGACTGGGTAATTATCAACCACATGTCCCTAAAACAAAGACCTAAGACTCTCTCACAAGAATACACCAATCCTTCCCACAAATGCTTTTGTCCTTATAGGTTCTGGAAGATTTCTTACTAATGAAGACCTTTAAACATGCAAATATTGAACACATTCTCTATTTCAATTAGACTCAAGATTAGAAAGGGTCAGAAAACTAGGAATGTAGAAGAGGATATCTGGGTTATAGTTCCAATTCTTATAATAACTAGTTTTGAGAAGTTGGTCAAGTTATTGACTTTCTATGGACCTGTGGCTTGTCTGTAAAATAAAATTGACTTTCTATGGACCTGAGGCTTCTTTGTCTGTCTATATTAGATAAATCTCTAAGGTCTCTCCTGATTCTAAAATTCTAAAAATGCAAAATGATTACATTAAACCTCTGCAGTTAAGCACAAAATATTTTAAAAGGATCAAATAACAAGAGCACCTGGCTGGCTCAGTCAGTGCCGCATATGACTCTTGATCTTGGGGTCATGAGTTAGAGCCCCACATTGGGTGTAGAGAGTACTTAAAAATACTATCTTTAAAAAAAAAAAGGATCAAATAATATGATAACCAACAACAGGAATAAAATGCTACTTAGGAAACATTTAATGATAATCAACATTCTATGATTTTAAAATTTAAAATTGTCACCATTCTTGGGCGCCTGGGTGGCTCAGTTGGTTAAGCGACTGCCTTCGGCTCAGGTCATGATCCTGGAGTCCCAGGATCAAGTCCCACATTGGGCTTCCTGCTGAGCAGGGAGTCTGCTTCTCCCTCTGACCCTCTTCCCTCTCATTCTCTCTCTCTCAAATAAATAAATAAAATCTTTAAAAATAATAATAATAAAATAAAATAAATAAAATTGTCACCATTCTTAAGGAACTCTAAGTTTTATTTAATGAGGTCTAATGTTTTGTTGTTTAATGTTAATAAATGGTTCTTAATTTTAGTGTTATAAAATGATGGCTAGAAAAATCTAAACAGAAGTTAATACACAAAAAAGCTTTTTCCAAGGCATAACAAACATAAATTGAAGCCTTACTAATTTCAAATAAAAGAATCTAAATTAGAGAGTACTTCTTTGTATACATAGTGTACCTTATACATCAAATTGCTACTGATGCACTAAATCACTGAAGATGATTTGGAAGACAGCTCAACTATTAAGGAGATTTTTCATAAATCTGATTTATTTTCTAAGCTGATACTCTGGTTTTAACAAATTCATGTAATTTTAAATAAAAGGACAGGACTTCATTAGGTGTATGTACCAAGAGTGCTGACTGTACGTAATAAAACCAGAAGAGAAAATGCAGATTGCTTCCTAAAACGTACCTGACAAAAACCTATAATTTTAAACATTATTTTTTAAGAGTATGTATTCATTCGTGTATATATATAAAATCTCAGAAATACGTATGCCAAACTGACCAGGGGAGTTAGCTATCTAACTGATCTAAATGGGCAGTGGACAAAAAAATAGAAAAGGAAAGAAAACTTACAAATCATTCTATGAGGCCAGCATTACCCAGATAATAAAACCAAATAAAGACACTACTAAAAAAGAGAATTACAAGCCAATGTCCGTGATAAACAAAGTGCGAAAATTCTCAACAAAATACTGGCAAACCAAATTCAAAAATGCATTAAAAAAAGCATTCGCGGGGCGCCTGGGTGGCCCAGTTGGTTGGGCGACTGCCTTCGGCTCGGGTCATGATCCCAGAGTCCTGGGATCGAGTCCCACATCGGGCTCCCGGCTCAGCGGGGAGCCTGCTTCTCCCTCTGACCTTCTCCCCTCTCATGCTGTTTCTCTCTCTCTCTCAAATAAATAAATAAAATCTTTAAAAAAAAAAAAAAGCATTCGCTGGAGCGCCTGGGTGGCTCAGTCGTTAAGCGTCTGCCTTCGGCTCAGGTCATGATCTCAGGGTCCTGGGATCGAGCCCCACATCAGGCTCCCTGCTCAGCGGGGAGACTGCTTCTCCCTCTCCCAGTCCCCCTGCTATTCCCCCCGCCGCCCACCCCACTTGTGCTCTCTGGCTCTCTCTCTTTTCTTTTTTTTAAAGATTTTATTTATTTGACAGAGAGAGACAAAGCGAGAGAAGGAACACAAGCAGGGGGAGTGGGAGAGGGAGAAGCAGGCTTCCCGCTGAGCTGGGAGCCCGATACGGGGCTCGAACCCAGGACCCCAGGATCATGAGCTGAGCCGAAGGCAGACGCTTAACGACTGAGCCACCCAGGCGCTCTGGCTCTCTCTTTCCATCAAATAAATAAATAAAATCTTTAAAAAAAAATGAAAAAAGCATTCACCATGATCAAGTGGGATTTATTCCTGGGTTGCAAGGATGGTTCAATATTCCCAAATCAATTAATGTGATACACCACATCAATAAGAGAAAGGGTAAGAGTCACATGATCATTTCAAAAGATGAAGAAAAAGAATGACAAAGTACAACATCCATTCATGATTAAAACCCTCAACAAAGTAGGTTTAGAGGGAACACACTTCAACATAATAAAGTCCATATATGAAAAATCCACATCTAACATCACCCTTAATAGTGAAAAACAGAGTTTTTCCCCTAAGATCAGGAACAAGACAAGGATGTCCACTTTCACCACTTCTATTCAACATAGTACTGGAAGTCCTATCCAAAGCAGTAAGACAAAAAGAAATATATCTAAATTGGTAAGAAAGAAGTAAAACTTTTACTATTTGCAGATGACATGATACTCTATATAGAAAACCCTAAAAGATTCTATCAAAAAACTGCTAGAACTGGGGCACCTTGGTGGCTAAGTCAGTTAAGCGTCTGCCTTCGGCTTAGGTCATGATCACTGGGTTCTGGGATCAAGCCCCGCTTCGGGATCCCTGCTGATCTGCTTCTCTCTCCCTCTGCCTCTTCCCCACCACTCATGCATGCTCTCTCCCCACCCCCTCAAATAAATACGTAAAATCTTTAAAAAAAAAAAAAAACCTGCTAGAATAAACAAATTTGGTAAAGTTGCAGGATATAAAGTCAATGTACAGAAATCTGTTGCATTTCTATTCACCAATAGTGAAGCAGAAGAAAAATTAAGAAAACAATCCCACACAACTGCACCAAAAATAGTAAGATATCTAGGAATAAACCTAACCAAAGAGGTGAAAACCCTGCACTGTGAAAACTATAAAACACTCATAAAAGAAACTGAAAATAACACAAAGAAATGGAAAGACATTCCATGCTCATGGAATGGAAGAATAAATATTGTTAAAATGTCAATACTACCCAAGGCAATCTACACATTCAAAGCAATCCCTATCAAAACACCACCAGCATTCTTTTTTTTTTCCACCAGCATTCTTCAAAGAGCTAGAACAATCCTGGGCGCCTGGGTGGCTCAGTCGTTAAGCGTCTGCCTTCGGCTCAGGTCATGATCCTGGGGTCCTGGGATCGAGCCCCACATCGGGCTCCCTGCTCAGAGGGAAGCCTGCTTCTCCCTCTCCCACTCCCCCTGCTTGTGTTCCCTCTCTCGCTGTGTCTCTCTCTGTCAAATAAATAAATAAAATCTTAAAAAAAAAAAAAAAGAGCTAGAACAATCCTAAAATTTGTATAGAACCACAAAAGACTCCGAACAGCCAAAGCAATCTTAAAAAGAAAAACAAAGCTGGAGGCATCACAATTCTCACTTCAAGTTTTATTACAAACCATAGTAATCAAAACAGTATGGTACTAGCACAAAAATGGACACATAAATCAATGGAACAGATTAGAAAATCCAGAATAAACCCACAATTATATGGTCAATTAATCTTTGACAAAGCAGGAAAAAATACCCAATGGAAAACATCTGTCTCTTCAACAAATGGTATTGGAAAAACTGGACAGGAACATGCAAAGAGTGAAACCAGACCACTTTCTTACACCAAACACAAAAATAAATTCAAAATGGAGTAAAGACCTATGAGACCTGAAACCACAAAAATCCTAGAAGAGAGAATAAGGCAGTAACCTCTTTGACATCATCAATAGCAACTTCCTTCTAGATATGTCTCCCGAGGCAAGGGGAAAAAAAGCAAAAACAAACTGTTGGGACTCCATCAAAATAAAAAGCTTCTGCACAGCAAAGGAAACCATCAACAAAACTAAAAGGCAACCTAGAGAATGGGAGAAAATATTTGCAAGTGACACATCTGATAAAGGGTTAGTATCCAAAATCTACAAAGAACTTATCAAACTCAACACCCAAAAAAGAAATAATCTAGTTAAGAAATGGGCAGAAGACATGAATAGACATTTTTCCAAAGAAGACATATAGACGGCTAACAGACACATGAAAAGATGCTCCACATCACTCACCATGAGGGAAATGCAAAATCAAAACACAATGAGGTATCACCTCACACCTGTCAGAATGGCTAAAATAAAAAACACAAGAAACAACAGGTGTTGGCAAGGAGATGGAGAAAAAGGAACCCTTTTGCACTACTGGGGGGAATGCAAACTGGTACAGCCACTGTGGAAAACAGTATGGAAGATACTCAAGAAGTTAAAAAATAGAACTACCCTATGATCCAGAAATTGTACTATTGGGTATTTACCCAAAGAATACAAAACACTAATTCAAAAGGATGTTTACAGTAGCATTATTTATAATAGCCAAGATAATAGAAGGAGCCCAAGTGTCTGTCAACTGATGAAGCTGGATAAAGAAGCTGTGGTGTGTGTGCGTGTGTGTGTGTATGTATATATGTGTACGTTCATGTGTATGTGTGTATATGTGTGTGTATGTGTATATATATATATATACTGTGTGTGTGTGTGTGTGTGTGTGTGTGTGTGTGGTGGAATATTATTCGGCCATAAAAAGGAATGAAATCTTTCCATTTGCAATGACATGGATGGAGCTAGAGAGTATAATTCTAAGCGAAATAAGTCAATCAGAGAAAGACAAATGCCATATTATTTCATTCATACTGGAATTTAAGAAACAAATGAGCAAAGGGAAAAATTAAGAGAGAGAGACAAATCAAGAAACAGATCCTTAATTACAGAGAACAAACTGAGGTAACCAGAGGGGAGGGAGTGGGAGGATGGTTAAACAGGTGATGAGGATTAAGGAAGGCCCTTGTCGTGATGAGCACACGGTGATGTATGGAAGTGCTGAAACATTATACTGTACACCTGAAACTAATGACACTGTTAACTAAACAGAACTAAAATAAATAAATAAATGGACAGTGGTACTTTTACCTTATCTATACAGTTTGAATTTTTTTCTAAAAAGGTATCACTTGTGTGATTAACAGTAAATTTAAAATTTTTTAAAACAAAATATTAAAGAAAAGTATACTAAAAAATAAGTCATACTGGGGCGCTCAGTTGGTTAAGTGACTGCCTTCGGCTCAGGTCATGATCCCGGATTCCCAGGATCAAGTCCCGCATCAGGCTCCCTGCTTAGCAGGGAGTCTGCTCCTCCCTCTGACCCTACCCCCTCTTGTGCTCTCACTCTCTCTCTCAAATAAATAAAATAAAATCTTAAAAAAAAAAGTCATATTAATACTACAATACAAAGAACATTGGGGCAGGGTTATATGTAAACTGAAATGTCTAGGAAAAGAGAAATGACAAGAAATAAATTCAAATTTTATAAAAAGGACCCAATAGACTAGATATTTAAGTCAAACTCTTACTCTTCCCTTAACACATTTCTATATCTACAACTGGATTTAGTAATTTTTAGTAATGTTTATCTCTCACCATGTGAACTTTCTAGAGAACTAAAATTCATCACATCAATACAGCAAATCCTGTTAGGTACCTACTATGTGTCAGATATAGTACTAGGTGATAATGATGGTGATGTTGTTTGAGGGAGAAAAATTGGTGATTAACAAATTTACTATACACTCAATGACCTTTACTTACACATGCAAATTTCAGGTTCTTCCAGATTTAAACATAAATCAGCCAAGTACTAAACATAGCTGTATAAATACTATGCAACTGTGACTACTCCATGGTGCCCCTAACATTCCCCCATCATCACTGTGAGTCAACCATTTTTAATCAACAGTCTGTGATGTAAAGATATAAAAATTTCCAGAAAATCTGAATGTCTGAGGAAAATACAAGGTGGAACAGTAAAGTCAAGAGTGGGAAGAAAACATATACGCTGTGCTTTAACTCAATTATACATCACCCTTTCTTTTAAAATTTCCTTTACAGATTTTAAAGCCATTTGCTAGCTTAGAAAATAAGATTGTTACAGGGCGCCTGGGTGGCTCAGTTGGTTAAGCCACTGCCTTCGGCTCAGGTCATGATCCTGGAGTCCCGGGATCGAGTCCCGCATCGGGCTCCCTGCTCGGCAGGGAGTCTGCTTCTCCCTCTGACCTTCTCCCCTCTCATGTGCTCTCTCTCTCTCTCATTCTTTCTAATAAATAAAATCTTTAAAAAAAAAAAAAAGAAAGAAAAAGAAAATAAGATTGTTACAGATTACCTGATGTGTACATTAAAATTCTGGGCACTCAATTTGTAAACTCCTAAAACAAAGAAATAATATATTTTCTCTATTCTCAAGCAAACCAGAAAGAACTCTACTGGAAATTTTCCCTCAAATTTTACATATGCATTCCTTCCCTAAACTTCAGTTTATAGTAACCATTGGTATATTTTCTTTTTCCTTATAGCAAATAGTATGTATATCAAAGTCATGTAAACTCCATGCTTTACACCTAGTATCACACCTTTAATCTTCCTTTTTAAAAAAATTTCCCTTCTAGGGGTGCCTGGGTGGCGCAGTTGGCTAAGCATCCAACTCTTGGTTTCGGTTCAGGTCATGATCTCAGGATCCTTGGATCCTGAGCCCAGCGTCGGGCTCCGTGCTCAGCATGAAGTCGGCTTCGGATTCTCTCTCCCTCTCCCTCTGCCCCTCCCACTCGTGCTCTCTCTCTCTCTCTCTCTCTCGAATAAATACATCTTAAAAAAAAAAATTCTCCCTTCTACTCAGGGAGGGCACAAAGAGAAACGGATACAGGGCCAAGGCCTGAATAATTCCAACATCGGAAAGACTGCAGTGGAGAAAAAGAATGCACATGAAGATCACAAAAGATCATCTAAGAGAAGTAGGAGGGAAAAAAGCATAAAGACAGTAGAGATTGAGAAAAGTGGTCAAGTTTGAGAAATATTCTAGGGGATAGTCTAGATGTTAGAGTAAGGAAAAGCAGTAAGTTTCAAGAATGACCCTCAATATAACTCCCACAGGTAACCAAGAATATACATTCATTCTTCAAAATATTGAGTATCTACTATGTACAAGGCACTTTTCCAGGCATGAGGATGACTTGAATAAACAAATCTAGAGTTCAAACTTGTAAGGGCTGATGAAATATAAATTTTTAACTCAGATATTTAATAAAGCTTTGAGTCTGAATGATATGCCTGGACTTTCTGATTTATGTGACCCAAAAAGTTTCCTTTTGTTTAAGTCAGTTTGGGTCAAGTTTTATGTCCTCTGGGACAAGGGAGAGTATCTTGGCTGGATCTTCCTTCTTTAGTCTCACCTTTAATCCACTCTTCAAAAAGAAGTCAGAATAAAATTACATACTTAATGGTGTTACTCTCTTATCTTAAACTCCTCCACGGCTTTATATTGTACTTAGGATAAAAGTATATGAACTATAAAAGTCATTCATGGTATAGCCTTAGAGTCATCTCACTTCCATTCCCCTCTATACTATGCTCCAAACACTTGCCTTGGGAAAATTGGTCTTTTTTGTGGGGGTTTTTTTGCCGCCCCCACTCCCTTCTGGGAAAATAGTTTAAATATACACTTACCATAAAACCTAGCAATTTCACTTCTAGATACCTACCCAAGGAAATGAAAACATATGTCCACAAAAGGGCTTATAAATGTATGATCAGGGGCACCTAGATGGCTCAGTTGGTTAAGCGTCTAACTCTTGACTTTAGCTCGATCGTGAGTTCGAGCCCCATGCTGGGCTCCACGTTGAGTGTGGCACCTGCTGAAGACTCTCCCTCTCTCTCTGCCCCTCCCCCAAACCCCTCCCCTCTCACATGAGTGCTCTCTCAAAAATAAATGAATGAATGCATGAATGGTCATAAGCAGCTTTATTCATAACAGCCAAGATGAAAACAAACCAAATGTCCACTGATATGTGACTGGATAAACAAACTGAGGTATAGTCATTCAATGGAATAGTAAATAGTACTCATAATAAAAAATAACTAATATATTTTATATATATATGTATACACACACACACACACACACACATATATCATGGACAAATCTCAGAAGCATTATACTAAGTACAAGAAACCAGTCAGAAAATTATCCTACTTCTATAAAATTCCATTAACAGCCAAAACTAAGCTCTGATAACAAGCAGAACAAAGACTGATTGTGGAGAAGAGGTACTGAGTACAAAGTGGTAGGAGGGAATTTTCTGGGGTGACTGGAATGTTATATATCTCAACAGAGGTATGAGTTACATAGCTGCAAGCATTTATCACAACTTAACACTCAATACATTTCTTATTACTCACATATTTTATCATTTACTATATATTCATTACTTATCGCTTATCACTCACTTATACATCACTCACATATTTCACTGTATTTCACTGAAACTGTTTGGGTATCTTTTTAAAAAAACCCATAAACAAAATCTCTACTTATCTGCTCTCCGTGCCTGTAGAGTTCTTACAGGTAAGCCTACTCTATTACAATTTGGTTCAACTATTCAGCTGCTGGGAAAGACTTGGAGGGAAGCAAAGCACATAGTAGGAGAATGAGAAGAGGAAAGTCGGGGTAAGTTTCCCAGTACATGTCCTAGAAGTATAAAATCTGGACTATTCAAGATAATTATCCTAAATTACCAACAAACCTTCAGTGAGTCAACTGGGTATAATAGAGAGAGGAGATTCTGGTTGATAAAAGTCACTATGCATGCAAATCCAATAAGATATCACTCAAGCTACTGAAAAAAAAAAAAACTGGTAACTTGTAAAACATGAGATACCTCAAAACAAAACAAAACAAACCTCCACAACTTAAACTACAGAACATTTTTGCCATTATTATTGTGAGAATTGTGACACAAGCTTACAAGCACCACCTTCCAAATGGTCCTAAAATTGTAAATAGGTAGCTATGAAAAGACAAATTAAAGATGAATTTTGGGCACCTGGGTGGCTCAGGCATAATCTCAGGGTCCTGGGATGGAGTCCTGCATCGGGCTCCCTGCTCAGCAGGGAGTTTGCTTCTCCCTCTCCCCCTCCCCCTTCCCCTCCCCTCCCCGCTCATGCTCTCTCACGCTCTGTCTCTCTCACTCTGTCTCAAATAAATAAATAAAATTTAAAAAATTAAATTAAAAGACTAATTTTAAAGGGATCTGGTAACATTGTTTTGGGAAACAAATCATCAAGAGATAAAGGTAGAAAACAGCCTTGAAAGTAAATTATTGATTGTTCTTTTCCTTCTGTGAAATCCATTTACTCAGCTCCTGAGTACACAATGATTTGCATTACTCATAATTATCTTACGTTACATGTGATAATCTTGTCACTCAAATAGCCTTATGCTAGTGCCCTGAAGGCAGTGTTCCTAACCTAGCAGAGAGTTATACAGC
This sequence comes from Zalophus californianus, assembly GCF_009762305.2. Taxonomy (NCBI): domain Eukaryota; kingdom Metazoa; phylum Chordata; class Mammalia; order Carnivora; family Otariidae; genus Zalophus; species Zalophus californianus. Next base: position 88,645,553 of record NC_045606.1, read on the forward strand.
ACACTCACTAGCCAAACGAGATACTGCTATTACATTAATTGTTCCTCACTACAAGTAGGTCATGGCAGAAAGCATCTTATATGACTTAAGCAACATTCTCAAACTAGCCCTAAAATGATTGGTTTGAAAGGAAATTAAAGAAAAAAAAGTTAATTATACACCTCACAGATTATAAAAAATTCTAAACAAAATAAGAGTTCTAACAAGTGTTATAAATAGAAAAGTAAATAAAAATACTCAACCTATTTAAGTGTTCCCTGTTTTCAGACAAATGAACTATGACATGCTTAAAGATTATTTTAAAAGATTTCTAAACTTCTTAGTTAAATTACTTATAGTTAAAAACTATATTCAAAAACAGTAAGGAAAAAGTGGGGCTACACTAATATTTTTTGGCTAAGTAAAAAGAATAAACAAGAAAAACTATCAAAACATGACAAAAGCAGTTTATTCACATCCCAGAAAAATATATTATGGTATTGCTAACATGGCAAAGAATTAAAAAGTAAGTTTTTTTTAATGGACTGAACCGAGTAGACACAGAGAGACGGATTAAGCACAGTATTAATTGTCAAACTGCAGGATAAAAGTAGTGTATTATTCTATTCAGAAATGAGAGGGACATCAGACAAAAGAACTCCTCTGTTTCAAGAGTACAATAGTACTCTTTATGACTTTCCTTCCAGGGACACTCTATTTCATTATGCTAATAACCAATCTTAATTTTTAAACGGGTTTTGATTCAAAACATTAACACAGAGCTAGAAGGCTACATAACCAAATGTTCTGGTTAAGAGTTAACATTTTTTTCAACCTGCTTCTGATTTGTTGTTCCTATTAAATTTCTACACAAAGCAAATGAAAGTGTAAATAAAAGCAACTCCACAAGACCATTTTACTCCCTAGTTAAGTAAACGTTTCAAAATTGTGATACCAAATTCTAAATATATTGAAATTGAGATGCTTACACACTGCTGATAGCATTACAATTGGTTCAATCCTTATGAAAATCAATACAATGCAAAATCTATAATGACACTATCCTCTGTGCAGCAATATTCCAGTGAATAATTTCACTAAAAGAAATGTAAGCTGTTTCAACCTTGCTTAACACTTGAGAGTGAAGTTAATACATCTTGCAATTTGAAGGAGCTACACAGTCTGATTTAAGTCCGTTACAAAGATCTGTACTTCTAGCACCCAAACTGCTTTTACTGTCTTCCACAAGTGTCGCCTATGTAACAGAACCACCACTGGCAATTACATGAAAAAACTTTATCAAAGATATGGGTAAGTCACATAAAAACAGAATTCTCTATTTTAAAAGCTCATCACCAAGAAACCAACATCATGACTGGTACCGTTAAGGTGAAAAGCAACCTAAATACAAAAGAATTAAAAGAACTGGGAGACTCACTGAATATGACAACAGAGTTAGGAGTCCTACGATATCAAAGAGAAACTGCTTATGATTTCTCAAGGATTAGCTAAACATCAGTCCTTTACCCAATTGTTACAAAATACTAATGGCAGAATTAATCAACAAAATTAAGCAGACCAGACTAAAACTCTATGTGTTAAATACACTGCTGCCTAAAACCTGATGAATTAACTCTTCTTGACAAAATTTCAGTGTACAGTATGCAAGAAAATCCAATTTGGTAGAAGCAAGATCGAAAGGAAACTAGCAAACACCAACTATAATCTGTAAAATTATATAAGGACAAAAATCTGATCAATAAATTACATGTTCGCTGTAAAATGTAAAAGGCAAAGAATTGACCCCAGTAAAAATAATTTCAGTTAAAAAAAAAACGTCTGAAATGAAAAGTGTAATGTCATTATCTAGAAATCTGACCAAAAAATTTAAATGATTCAACATAATTTTCCACAGAAGATAATCTGATTAAAATTCACATTTATGCAGCCATGAGGAAGGAAGAGGCCATCCACCCAACCCACAAGATCAGTTATCAACCAGGCAGTCAATGGAGTAATATACAACCTTCACGTCGGAAGTAATATACAACCTTCACGTCAGAATATTAATGGTATAATAAGTGACTGATAGGGATGCCTGGGTGGCTCAGTTGGTTAAGTGTCTGCCTTTGGCTCAGGTCATGATCCCAGGGCCTGGGACTGAGTCCCACATTGGGCTCATTGCTCAGCGGGGAGCCTGCTTCTCCCTCTGCCTGCCATTCCCCCTACATAGGCTCTCTTCCCCTCTCTCTCTCTCTCTCTCTCTGACAAATAAATAAATAAAATCTTTAAAAAAATTAGGGACTGATAAAAATAATTGTGAGTTTATGTCCTCATCTTATTTCAGAAAGTACGGTAAAGAATATATGACAACAGGAAAACACTAATATTATGGTAAGTAAAATGAACACAAAAAAGTAAAACATAAAATAAAAAGACTGAAAGGAAACACAGTAAAACAAACTTGCAAACAAAAGTTTAGCTTTGGGAGACTTCAGCATGTCATTTTCAAGGGTTCTGCAATGAATATATACTAGAAATATTTTACTTTTACTAGCTAGTAAAAATGATAAAAATCAAATTACAACAAGTGTACCTATATTAACTTTTGTTTCCATCTTTTAAAGCCTCAATGGCAACCACTGTAAATAATTCTTGTGTATTCTTCCAGATATATATAAACATATACTTATAAATTTTTTTAATTTTATTTTATTTAAATTCAATTAATTAACATATAGCATATCATCAGTTTCAGAGGTAGAGTTCAGTTATTCATCAGTTGCATATAACACCCAGTGCTCATTATATCACATGCCCTCCTTAAGGCCCATCACCCAATTACACCATTCCCCCCCACCCAAATACATCTTTTTAAACTGAAAATGAAAAGGTACAGAACAGTTTCTGAACTATCAAGGTACACTATTTTGAGCCTTCCCTTTACCATTTAACATACACAAAGAATGTTTCTATCTGAATAGATACTCCACTCTTTTTCTTGGCTACAACATATTCCATCAAAGAAATGCACACATAATTTAACAAACCCTACTGACATTAGTTTCAGTAGTTCTCAGTCTTCTGGTATTCCAATAATGCAATGCACACCCTTAAACATATGTTCCTGTGCATTAGTGTATCAGAAACAAACCAATTCTCCAAACTTCAGTATGCTGAACAATAAACTCACTGAAATTACCAAATTTACAAATTCATCTCAAGGATCTGAACACATGAGACATATGAACCCAATTATATATTACTTATATTACATTCATATATTAACAATTATATGTATTTATAATATAGTGTGTACATATAAGTACATTTATATTTAATAATTTAATATGTATTTTTAATCTATATATTTACATATATGTTAATATGGAAATAAATGTAGATATGTTATATTTATAAATATTACTTCTTTTTTAAAGATTTATTTATTTATTTTAAACGGAGCGGGGAGGAACTGAGGGAGAAGAGGAGAGAATCTCAAGCAGAGTCTGTGCCGAGCAAGGAGCCCGGCACAGGGCTCAATCTCATGACCCTGAGATCACAACCTGAGCGGAAACCAAGAGGCGGCTGTTTAACCAACTGCACCACCCAGGAACCCCTGTAAACCCCTATTATTTCTACAGATATTTTGTATTTATTAATATGTTAATAAACAGATTTGTTAATTTTGTGTTTCTAGTCATTACAATTTTTAATTTGTCTTTTGTGATGAGATTTAGGTCACTTTTTTTCATTTGCTCACATTCTTGCTTGAATGAAATATTTCATTATTCCAGTCTTTAATTTTATTATTCCCAATGCCTTATTATCATTCTTATTAGCATTTCTACTGGTATGGTTGCTCCAGATATTTTTCAGTACACATTTACAGTAAACACATGTTAGATCGATAGTGAAATAAAGATTACTGACTGTGAAATGTCTTTTGGAAAATAAAATACACTCATAAAAATCAACCAAGCTATGACCATTAGCTTACAAGTTGAACATTCCTTAAGACAATGTTATGAGGACAAAAAGAAAACTGTCAACCAAATCTCATCAAAAATCTTCAAAAGCTGTTTAAATCATTCCATCCAATACAAATAGCTGTAAATTTTAGTCAAAAACAAAAAAGCAAGGCTGGTATATGCACTTTGAAATTAACAAAAGAAACCTAAAAATACCAAAATACTAAAATAAATAAATAAAATAACTTTTTAAAAGACTGTAGAGAAAGTAGAAAATGCTGGGAAAAAACTTCAAAGGACTGGAAAGAAATCAGAGTATACCAAAAAATTCTCCCATGAAATGATCTAATTTTGTTCATATTCACTAGGAAAATATTTTCCTGAAAACACTGATACGAAGAATTGGTAAACATGACAAAACTGACCTGTAGATTAAGTGACCTAGAGCCAGTAAATCTGTAAAAAAAAACTCCTAGAAATGAAATTGCTGGATCAAGCATGGTATGTGCAATTTTTAGTTTTAGTTTTTACAGACACTGCCAAATTGCCCTTTAAAAAGTTACACAAATCTGCATTCTCACTAAAACCTATTAGAACCACATGAGAACCAAACATTTTAATGCTTACCAATCTAAAATGTAAATACTGCAATCACTGTTATTTTTAATTTGCATTTTTAAAAATTTAAGTGAGAGTGTATATACTTTATAGTGGAAAAAAAGTCCTTTCAAAGTAATTAAATTCTGAAAAAGCATGAAAAATATTTACAGAATAAATTGTTAAGGCAAACAAAATGGCTTTACAACACAACAATGTAGAAACAAGTTCTCATATTAATAAGAAACCATGATAACATGCAAAAAAATGAAAATGCTGTTTATTTTAGGATCTGGAATTATACATTTTTTTCATTCCTTTTCCAAAATTTTCTCCAGTGTTATTATTATGCTGATTTTCTGTTAACAAAAAGTTCTAGTGGCTTAGAAGTAAAGAATAATCACAGCTTTTTATGCCACTCAGGCTTTTTTTATTTCCTGTCAATGGCCCACCCAGTTTTCAACTGCCTGGTGCCAAAACTGGATCATAATCTTCGATTTAGCTCCTTCCTCCATTCTCTAAATCCTGGTCATTAAATCCTGTTGACTGTATTCCTTTAATAGGTCTCTCTTACACACCCTCTGGTCTCAATTTCAACAAGATAACTAATATAGGATCTAAATGAAATCTCTCTCCTCTAGAATCCAATTTGTATACAGTTCTGTCTGATTAACTTCCCTTCCGACCAGTGCTTATGAAACTTCACAATACATACAAATCAGCTGGGTATCTTGTTAAAAATGCAGATTCTGATTCTATAGGTCTGAGGTGGGGTATTAAATTTTGCATTTCTAATAAGCTCCCAGGTTACGCTAATGCTTTATATGTACAGCATTCTTCAAGTAACTCTTCAAATTAATAACCTTTAATTTGGCTTACAGATTCCTGTTCAAATTTAAATTCTTTCCTTGCGCTCAGGAACCCTCTCTACCCTCCTACTACTGCATAACCCTACTGCCTCACAGAATGTCCTCCTCACTCTCCTTCCCACAGGCCATGCTCATTTTGGGAGAGCAGTCCCCTTAGGTAGATAATGTTCATTTCAACTTCCTCTCCCACTCCACCTACCATTCAGTCAAGTATTATCTTTTCACAAGACTGCACAAATTAATCCTGTCCACATCCTTTAATTATTCCTCTTCTGAATTCCTATAGTCCATTAAGCATCTGGTGTCTAATGTCTTATATATTAGAACCACTGCAGAGGCATTCGTCTTATGTCCCACAAAGTATCATGAGGACACAAATTTTCCTCTCATTTAATTCCTAGGAATATGCTTATCATATAATTCCTAATTCAGTCTAAGTTCATCCAGAGAATCATACTTTCTGGGTGGCTTTTGAAAAAATAACAAAAACATACTGCAATATTTCACCTTGGAGCAGTAATATTTTAAGGCTAACTTGCCTCCAGTATAAATATAAATTACACTGCCAACATAAAAACTAGTGACAATTTAGAACAAAGAATATTACATATTGTTTAAAACTACAGAAAATGAGACATGGGACATGGAAATAAAGGATTTATGGGAAATAAAGAATTCTTAATAAGGGGGAGGAAGTAAGAATAAAAAGAAAGTTATTGTCAATGATGCTATACAAACCAGCAATAAGGGACATGAACAAATAAAATGGATCAGGCAAGAGTAAGAAGAGAGTTCCACAGGAAGAGATAGGTGATATTCCCGAAAATGAGGTAGAGTCAAAAATAAGTAGGAGAACATACCTTCTTTTCAAGTGCCCATGGAACATTCAGCCAGATAAACAACACCCTGGGCCATAAAACAGAACTCAGCCAATTTCAAAGGATTGAAATCATACATAGTATGTTCTCTGATCATAATGGATTTCATTATGGGTGGCTTAGTTGGTTAAGCAACTGCCTTCAGCTCAGGTCATGATCCTGGAGTCCCGGGATCGAGTCCCACATCAGGCTCCCTGCTCAGCAGGGAGTCTGCTTCTCCCTCTGACCCTCTTCCCTCTCATGCTCTCTCTCATTCTCTCTCTAATAAGGAAATAAAATCTTTAAAAAAAAATAATGAAATTCAACTAGAAATTAATAAATTATCTCCCCACACTTGAAAATATACCAACATACTGCTAAATAATCCATGAGCCAAAGAGGAAGTCTCAAAGAAAATAATAAAATAGAGCTACTCTGTCTCAACTCTACTTCAATTAAATAAACAAATAAAAAGTTGAGGAAAAAATACACAGAGCTAAGAGAAAATGACAATGCAGCATATCAAAATTTGTAGAATTGCAGCTAAAGCAGTAACCAGAGGAAAGTTTATAGAACAGCTTACACTAGAAAAAAAGAAAGGTTAAGAAAGGTCTCAAATCAATAATGTTAGCTCCTACCTCAAGAAACTACAAAATGAAGGGGAAAGTAAACAGAAAGGAAATAATAAAGGGCAGAGATCAAAATAATTGAAAATAAAAACAAGACAGAAAAATTAATGAAACCAAAAGCTGGTTCTTTGGGAGGGGGGGAGGAAACTGACAAACCTCTAGCAAGACTGACAAATATAAAAAGAGAAAACACAAGAATCATCAATATCAGAATGAAACAGCAGATTATTACTGAGATCCAGCAGCCATAATAAGGTAATACTAAGAACTTAATGCTTATAATTTCAACAACTTAGAAAAAAATAAACCAATTCTTCAGAAACAACACATTATTAAAACTCAAGCAAGATGAAACAGATAATCTGAAAAGTCCTACAAACAATAAAGAAATTGAACTCATAGTTTAAAAGCTCAGGAAAAAGAAATCCTCTAAGTTGGCTTCACTGGAGAGTTTTACCAAAAAATTAAGGAATTAATTCTAATTTTACACTATTTTTCCTTTAAAGAGGAAGAAATACTTCCCAACTCATTTTATGAAGCCAGTATTACTCTGAGACCAAAATAAGACATAGTGCCAAAAACCAAAGACTTCAGACCAATATTTCTCATGAACTTAGTTACAAAAACCCTGCACAAGATATTAGCACATAAAGTCCTGTGATATATAAAAAGATTATTGGGATTTATCATAGTTATGCAAAGCTGATTTAACATTTGAAAATCAATGTAATCCACCATATCAAAAGGCTAAAGGAAAAAAATGATCATACTGATTGACAGAAAAAGCACTCCACAAAATTAATAAAAATTCTCAGTAAACTAGGAATAGAGGGGAACTTCTTCAACTTGGTAAAGAACATCTACAAAAAGCCCGCAACTAATATCACACTTAAATGGTGCCAACCATATGCTTCCCCTCTAAGCTCAAGTAAGGTAAGGACGACAATCTTATTCAACATAATTATGGAAGCTCCAGCCAGCCAATAAAGTAAGAAAAAGAAACAAAAAGCAAATAGAATGGAACAAAGAAAAAAAAATCTATTCCTATTTGCAGATGATATGGTATTTTAACTAGAAAACCCCAAGGAATATTCCCTTGAACAAAAAATCCCCTAGAACTAATTTTGAGTTCTGCAAGGTCACAGGATACAAGATTAACACATAAAGATCAAATTTCTGTACACTAACAATAAACATGTGAAAATCTAATTACAAATACAACGCCATTTGCAATCATACCAAAAAAACCTGAAATACAGGGGGATGGGTTAGCCTGGTGATGGGTATTGAGGAGGGCACGTTCTGCATGGAGCACTGGGTGTTATGAACAAACAATGAATCATGGAACACTGCACCAAAAAACTAATGATGTAATATATGGTGATTAACATAACAATAAAAATTTTTTTAAAAAAACCTGAAATACTTAGGTATAAATCTAACAAAACTTGCAAGATCTCTATGTTGAAAATTACAAAATGCTGCTGAATGAAATAAAAGAAGACAAATAAATGGAGAGACTACTGATTGGAAGGCACAACATAGTAAAGATATCAACACTCCTCAAATTGATCTATAGGTGTAATGCAATTCCCAGCAAAACCTCAGAAAGATTTTGAGACATAGATAAGCTTATTCTAAAAATTACATGAAAAGGGAAAAGTCCTACAACACCTGGAGCCAAGTGGGAGGAATCACTCTTCTGATACTAAAGCTTACTGCATAGCTACAGTAATCAAAACAGTGTGGTACTCATGGAGAAAGACATACAGATGGATGGAAGAGAACAGAAAACCCAGAAATAGGTCCTTACAAATATGCCCAAATGATTTTTGACATGTGTGCAAGGAATTCACTGGAGGAAAGGTAGCCCTTCCAACAGATGGTGCAAGAGCAACTGTACTTAAAAGAAAAAGGGAAAAAGAACCTCAACCTAAACCTCATGTCTTATACAAAAATTAGTTCAAAACACATCATACACTTAAATGTAAAATGTAAAATTATTAACTTTTAGAGAAAGCCTTCGAAACTTAGGACAAGGCATAGAATTCTTAGACTTGACACAAAAAGCACAATACATAAAAGAAAGAACGGACATACTGACCTCATCAAAATCAGAAACTTTTGCTCTGTGAGGTGCCCTATGAAGAGGATGAAAAGACAAGCTACAGAGTAGGAGAAGATATTTGCAAACCATATTTTGGACAAAGAATTTGTATCAAGAATATATAAAGAACCCTCAAAACTCAACAGCAAAAAAAAATCCAATCAGAAAATGGGCAAAAGACAAACAGACGTTTCACCGAAGACGATATACGAATGGTCAATAAGCAAATGAAAAAGCATTCTACACCTTTAGCCATTAGGGAATGCAAATTAAAACTGTATCACTACACATCTATCAGAATGAACTACAGAACAAAAAAAAGGATAATACACAATCTCATTAGAATCTGGAAAAAAACGGAATCAGTCATATAATGCTTGTGGGAATGCAAAATCAGAAAGCAATTCTAGAAAATAGTCTTGCAGTTTCTTTTAAAACTAATATGAACTTATTTAATGACCCAACATTTGTGCTCTTGGGCACTTATCCCAGAGAAATGAAAACTTAAGTTCATGTAAAAATCTGTACACACGTTAACAGCTCTATTAGCAATTGCCAAAAAAACAGAAAACCAGTATGTCCATCAACAGATGCATGGTTAAACAAACTGTAGTATATCCACACTGTGAAATACTACTCAGCAATTAAAAAGAACAAAACAGTTGATATGCACACCATAGATGGATTCAGAAATCTTTTTTTAAGATTTTATTTATTTATTTGAAGGAAGGAGAGAGAGAGAAAGCGCCTGTACACGCGAGCAAGAAGGGGGCTGAGGGAGAAAGACTCCCCACTTAGCAGGGAGCCCAACGAGGAGCTCAATCCCAGGACCCGAGATCATGACCTGAGCAGAAGGCAGACGCTTAACCTCCTGAGCCACCCCAGGCGCCCCTTCAAATTATTCTTATGGATCAATCTAAATCTAAGACTGCACAGCCAACAGAAATTGGGCCTATGCTCAAAGCTTAGAGGAAACAAAAAGGTAAACGGTATTCTAAGCTCCAGAAAATTGACAAGTAGCAAAATCTTTTTTTCAGCCTATCAAAGTTACCCTTCCACTGAGCATCCAAGAATGTGAACTTTAATGAGCTCACTTTCCTTCTTCCTTTCTACAATTCCTATTATCTATATTATCTCTGTTCTTTTCTTGCCATAGATCTTCTTTTCCCCAACTGTCCTTGTTTATAAAACCTATTTTTTTAATCAATTTCAGTCATTTTTAAAAAAGATTCAAGGGGGGTGCCTGGCTCAGTCGGAAGAGCATGAGACTCTTGATCTAGGGGTGATAAGTTCAAGCCCCACAATGGGTGCAGATATTACTAAAAATAAATAAGCTTTAAAAAAAAAGATTCAAGTTTGTTGGACCAAACTTTACTTCTTGCACTCTTCTTGTGAGTGTGCTTTTATATAATTTTCAATACCTAAGGATGTACGGTGGACTCTTTGGATGAGAATAAAAATAATAGTTCTTCTGTAAATATTCAAATGTTTAACAGAGCCATTTTTGTTAATATGTCCATGGTAACAACAGAGTGTGGATTACAATGAAATATATTTTGGAGCTCAGAAGTCAACATCTCCCTTTAAATAATCCAGAGCTACCCAATTATCAGTTGTTCACTACCCAGATCTGAGCTATATGCCTCTTGGACTTAAACACAGTTCAAAGCTTAACCTCTGTAAAAACATTCACTGACCCCAAGATAAATCTTTTTTTCAACAGCTGTAAAAAGAAAATATAAATAAAACCATGAACTTAAATCTTTATATAAAGTATTGTAACATGGGGGGGGGGGGGAAACAGCAGTAATGGGTGCTAAGGCCCAAGTTTATCAAAGTTTATAAAACCTAGACAGCAGACTGAGTCAGCAGGGGTTTGGATTGTTTATTCATTTGCTGGGTTTTGTGTTTAAGCAGACAAAATCTCTTTCCTCATATGTAAAATTTTCAATCCTTTTTTTTTTAACCAGATAAACACTGCCTTTAAAGTTATACGTTAATAATGGAAGGATTGTAAAATGTACTATTAAATAGTCTAATATTAAGAAGTAAAGTAAATAAAAGATCAACTCTGATACTTTTTAAGTTCCTCCTTCAAAATTCTTCCAGGCAAAGGAGATAAAGAATAATTTATGCTTATGTAGTGCCATGAGCAGGGTATGGCAAAAGTCAAATACTTAAAACTCAGGGCTTGAGAACATTAATACTAAGGATAACAATAGGGGCACTTGGAAAAAAAATAGAGGCAACTGGGTGGCTCAGCTGGTTAAGCATCTGCCCTTGACTCAGGTCATGATCCTGGGGTCCTGGGATGGAGCGTTGCTCTGCAGTGAGCCTGCTTCTCCCTCTCCCACTCCCCCTGCTTGTGTTTTCTCTCTCACTCCCTCTCTCTCTGTCAAATAAAGAAATAAATAAAATCTTAAAAAAAAAAAAGGATAACAATATAGGCAGTTGCCACTTCCGGGCCTGCCCTGTTCTCCCACCTTCAGAATGTACTTTCACGCTGACCACTATTAAACCCCTGCTTGCTTAAAAACAAACAAAAAAAAGTATTTAACTTCAGAAAAAAATACTTTTAAAATACGTAATACCAAATTCATTTTTAGTTGAATACATAACAGATAATTAACTGAGTTAAAAACTGAAAGTATTAGGGCAAAGAAAAAGGTAAGTTTAGGGGCACCTAGCTGGCTCAGTCAGAAGAGCATGCAACTCTTGTTCTCAGGGTTGTGAGTCTGAGCCCCACACTGGGTAAAGAGATTACTTAAAAATAAAAACCTTTAAAAAAAAAAAAAAAGGTAAGCAGTGTCCAAGAGAAATGAAAACCACTACAATTTTTTAAATTTTCTACTAGACACATTAAGAAAAAGTACCAAAAAGTAATTTTATTTAACCCAATGCATTCAAAATGCATCTTTTTGTACTAAGCATTCAAACTCCAGTATTTTACACTTAGCACACATCTTAATTCAGACTAGTCATATTTTTCTTTTTTTTTAAGATTTTATTTAGGTATTTTATTTATTTATTTATTTAGAGAGAGCACAAGCAAGAGGAGGGGGAAAGGGAGAGAAAATCTCAAGCAAACTCCATGCTGTGCACGGAGCCCCACCTGGAGCTCAATCTCATGAGCCCAAGATCATGACCTGAGACAAAATCAAGAGTCACATGCTTAATTGGTTGACTGAGACACCCAGGTGCCCCAGACTAGTCACATTTCAAGTGCTTGACAGCCACTGGAAGCTCATAGGTTCCATATTGGATAACACAGATCTAAGAAATGGCTTGAGAAAACAGGCATATATCTACCTTCAGACCAGATTAAAAGCACAATAATCAACAGAAATCAACAGCAACATATATACAATATCGTAATTTTTATATGATTGTTGATCCCAATACAAGAAAACTTTCTGAAAGGGACTCAAAAGAAAACTGATTAGAGAACATGTGCCTTCAGAGAAAAGAACTCAAAGAAACTTAAAAAATGAGCTGTTAAATTCTTTCTTCACCACAATCTCCAAGCTTCTTTAAATGCAGTACAGTATAATTCCTCCAGAAATTATTAGCATTATGACAAGTACTTTCATTTTCCCCACAATTATACACATCATTTCTTTTTCACCTCTTTGTATCAATTCCCCTTTTACTATCATGTTCAGTATCATTCTATTGGAAACTCTATTCACAAAAGTAAAACCAACTCCTATCCCAGCCCTAAGAATGGGTTTCAGGATATGTAAAAAGAGTTTAGAGTATAAAATACTAATTCAAATAGAGCCAAAAGTTAAGAAATACAACACTTCCATCTGGGAGTAGGAAAAAACAAAAAGGGCAGGGGTAGAGAGGACATTAAATTTGGCAGGGGATGAGGGAAAGCAAACTTTGCTAAAGGACGTTAGTGGCAGTAATGAAGTAACAGCGGAACTCTATTAAGAAAGGGTGGTCCACTCTTACATTCAAAGCAACTTTCTGAAATAGTAACCAACTCAGACCTTCTCTTTCCAATTTCTTAAGGGATATAGGTGTTGAGTCTTTCTGTGTGTAGGGTTGCAAAGACGATGGTTAGTGCGGCACCCGGGTGGCTCAGTCAGTTGAGTGTCTGACTTCAGCTCAGGTCGTGATCTTGAGGTCCTGGGATCAAGCCTGGCACTGAGCATGGAGCCTGCTTGTCTCACTCCCTCTCCCTCTGCCCCTCCCCCCACTCATGCAGGGGCACTCTCTCTCAAATAAATAAAATCTTAAAAAAAAGAGAGAATGGTTAGTGAAAAGAGGAAGACCATGAACCATCCCTGACAGCTCTTTGCTCACCCATAAAAATGGGTATAATCAAAGTCTACACTAAATATGCCATCTGTACCAATGAGATTTAGTAAAATAAAACAGACTAGAACAATCTCTAATCTTATCAACTCAAATGAAATTTCTTAAATGTGGTGCAAGATCTCTTGCCATCTAACTGATGTTTTCAAAGGATCATTCTAACAGCTATATTATTAACAAACTATAGAGAAAAGGGTAGAAGTAGAGAAATCCCTCAGAAGCCTGCTGCAATTACCCAGCAAGAGATGACGGTGGCCGTGGAGATGGTGAAAACTGGGTGAATTCTGTACATGTTTCAAAGGCAGGGCCAAGAATTTCCTGATGGAATAAATGTGTGAGAGCAAGAGAGTCAAGAATGATGCCAAGGCTTCTGGCCTGAGCAACTAAAAGCTGCCAACCTGAGATGAGGAAGGTTATGTGGGTGAAGCAGGTAGGGGAGGGCAGATATGGGAAGAAAGAGCATGAATTCTATTTTGGACATACTGAGTTTGAGATATTTAACAGTCATCCCAGTGAAAACATTAAGTAGGCAACTAGATATACAAATCTGGAGTTGAAGAGAGTAGTCTGGGCTGGAGAAATGAATTTGAGACCCATCAACATTTAGAAATATTCAAAGTGCCCCCCCAACCCCACCCCAAAAAAGAAGATATTCAAAGCCACGAAACTAGTAGACATCACCAAGGGAGTGAGGGTAAATAGACAAGATAATCAAGTACTGAGCTCTGGGGTAATCCACCGTTTAGAGGTAGGCAAAGAGAATCTACCAAGAAAGACTAAGGAGGAGCAGTCAGTAAGTTTTAAGGAAAACCAAGGGGATATGGTATCCTAAAAGGTAAATGAAACAAGTATATCAAAGAGGAAGAGAAAATAACTTGTCAAATGTAGACTGATCACATAATACAAAGAAATGACTCCTAGATTTACCACTGTCATTGTTAGGAGACCTGAACAAAAACAATCTTAGTGCAGTGAGTGGTAGGGGCCAAAGCCTGACTGGAACAGGCTTCAGAGAAAACATGAGAAAATAACCAGAACAAGTACATTTAGACAATGCTTTAGGGGATTCTGCTGCAATGGAAATAGAGAAGAGCAGAAGAAGATATTTTTATGAGGCTAAAAATGATAGCATGTTTGCACATTAATGGGAATGATCCAGAAAAGGAAAAATTAATGATCTGAAGAGAGGGAGGAGAACTGCTTAGAGCAATGTTCAGAGTAAATGAAAGGGGATGGGATCGAATACATTAATCAGAGGAACTGGATTAGACAGAAGCAAAGACAGTTCATCTATAGTAACAGAAGGAAGGCAAAGGTCTGTGAGTCAGACCATCAGGTACGTAGATATACAGGTGGAGTCTGTAAATGTTCTGACAGCTTCTATTTTCTCAAGGGAAGAGGAAGCAAGTCCGTCAACTCAAAGTGAATATGAGGAGGAAGGCTGGAAGTCTAAGAAGAAAGGCAAGGGTATAACTAAGACATCTGGGAGAGGGAAAAATGAATGGACTAAAGAAATAGACTATGACTGCCAGACAATATTAAGGGCCACCTGAAGTTTCTTACTATTAATCTAAAGTTGAGAGTGCTCATCATAGTTGTATTCTTCAGTCACTTTTAGCCACACAGGTGCAGATGTGAAGTACTCAAGAGAATCTGACTTAACTAGAGTTGATGTTTTACCAAGTAAAGTATGAAGAAGTAAAAGAGGAGCAAGACAGTAGAGGGCATATGAAAGGGAGTGAATATAATGATTGATCACTAGGTAATGAATGTATAACAGGTAAGAAGAAAATCAAGGGGGCAAAGGACAGTCTGTGGACTGGAAGTCCTAATGACAGGAAACGATTGTTATGTTAGGGTATTAGGTAGAATGAGCTGAAAAGATAGATGGCAGAGGGGCTGCATGAATTGAAAATCATGGACGGGTTCAAGTCATTGGTAATAAGAAGGTGTAACAACCACGGAGTGAGTGACTGAGATGAGACAGTGAGCAAAATCTTTAGAGAATAATTTAGAGAAGGCCACAGTAGTAGGATCAGAGATGGCATATGTTGAAATTATGAAGAATTAAAAGACGCAGAGTATCAGCAAGAGTAACAGTGAGCTAGGAGCTGTAACAGTCAAGAAAAGAGAAGATGGAACCCAGAGTGCACCAGATGACAGCAAACAAGGGTTTATGGACAACATAACCTGTTAACAGACAAGTTGCAGGGAGGGGAGGTGAATGGAAAGTAACTGCCTCATTTTTCAGACTCAGTGGAACCAGGCTCCCTCTTCAACTCCTATATGGAGGAGGTCAGAATGGGAAATACAGTTTTCAATCATAGTGTACGGGACTCCCCACTGACCTTTGATGATGGCATACAAGAAAAAAATGAAAAACTTAATAGCCAACAGGTAAAAGGACTGCAGGGGAAGCAGTGTTTTCAGGAAAGCAGAAAGTAGAGGAAAGTATTCAGGAAAAAAACAAGGATAGAAGAAATTTTGCTGATGATGGAGAGGAGTGAAAGAACTAGAAATGTTCAGAACCCTGTGGGGATTAAAGTATGAGACTAGTGGTGACTGACATAAAAAGGGATAAAGGATATAATGAGATTAGTCCAGATATACTTCAGGCAAGTAACAGTGTCAAGGCTGTGAATACTGGAGGGAAGAATGACATATAAGAAGCTCCCTGTCAAAAGAAGACAACAGTCTTGGGAAGCAGGCTTAGTCTCAGGGCAAAGGGCTTCCCCTCCATCCCTAAAGATGGCTTGCAAGGAAACTATAATGTACTTTTAAGATTGTAGAATTTTTAAAAACTAATAAAGAGGTTAGAACAGTACCTAGTAGTATCTAATAAGCACTCAACGGTAAGCTTTTATTACCTAATCAAATGTAAAATGTAATCATTATAGCAAAAAAGAAATTCATCTTACATTTTCCTTTTCTCAGCTAAATGGATTTCTCAAGAGATTGCCAGGAAAACCACTACCAAAGTGGACTTATTTCAGAAAGGAGAGGAAATCTTTGAGGTCAACTTCTACATAGTGTTCACCAATTTCAGAAAACCCACCTCAATGGCAGAGTAATTTATTAGTTCAGCAAGCATATATTGACCACCTACTACTATGTACCAACTACTATTCCTAGAACCTGGGGTACATCAGGGAACAAATATCCTTACCCTACTAGGTGGAAATCAGCAACAAATAGTATATATAAAGAATAAATGGAGGGCGCCTGGGTGGCTCGGTTGGTTAAGCGACTGCCTTCAGCTCAGGTCATGATCCTGGAGTCCCGGGATCGAGTCCCACATCGGGCTCTCTGCTCAGCCGGGGAGTCTGCTTCTCCCTCTGACCCTCTTCCCTCTCATGCTCTCTATCTCTCATTCTCTCCCTCTCAAATAAATAAATAAAATCTTTAAAAAAAAAAAGAATAAATGGATTATACGATATATACAAAGATAAATATTATAGAAAAAATAAAACAATGCAAATATTAAAGGAGAGGGGCCCAGGTTCTAACTATAAAAAAATAGTCAGGGTAGGCCTTATTGAAAAGGAGATCATTTGACCAAAGATCTGAAGCAGTTGAGGTAGCTATGTGGATATTTGGAAAAGTTTCTTCAGACTGAGGGGAAAGACAGAGCAAAGGTTCTAAGGTCTTTCCATGTAGTTCTTGACATTACTTGGCAATGATTTCATTAATTTCTTTTTTTTTTTTCTATGTGACCTCCAATCCTAGTCTCTATACCTCAACAGTGGATGATGATAATAGCTAACATTTATCAAACATTTACCAGATACCAAGCATTGTTCTAAGGGTTTTAAAAAGATTCAATAACTTAATCCTTACCACAGATCTATGAAATACATGCTGTCATTGCCTCCATGTGACAAGGGAGAGTTAGAGTTAGCAAGTGGCAGAGTCCTGAAACAGTGTGTGTAATAAGTCTTCTCTATTATGAAACAAGAACATTCAGCACAAACTGCAAGTTTTCTCCTAATAAATAGAATCCCTTACAGTACACACTCAAGAACTATGAAAGCTGCTATTATAATTTGTCTTCCTGCCATTTCTAGACTGAATGGTCTTTACCTAGAGTCTGCACTTACACCTTCCTTAACCTTCCCCCCAATATGATTTACGTTCCCAGGCTACTGAAATTGCTTTAACATCGTTCTTGATCATCACACCACAAGCCAAAGAGCTTTCTCTATTCTCATTGCCCTGAATGTCATATTGGACTATGTCACTTTCTTTTCCTCTTAAAACTGAAGTGACACCATATTGGATTTTCCTATTCCTCATCTTTGTGACTTCTCTCTACTGGAAAATCTCTTTGTTTTCTGAAACTTAAACTCTTCCATCTTCTTTCTACCTCTCCAATTATTCCTTTAATAACACTTTTCTCACTTCAACCCCTTAAAGGCAGAGGTTCCAAAAGTTTAATTTGAGCCCTTTGTGTTTCTCTCTCTGTTAACTCACAGTCTCCCTTAAGATTCATTCATCCCATAAGTATTTATTGAGCTCTTACTATCTGAGGCACTGTCTAGGCCATTTAAGGTAGATCAGTGAACAGGACAAAAAAAAAAACAAAAACAAAAACAAAAAAACTCTCTGTCCACATAAAATCAAATAATTCTATGCTACCAAGGACACTCAAAACCATCTTCCTTTAAATACTATTTTAAACACATCACTCTCCTGACTTAAAAAAAAAAAAGAACCTTACCATGATTGCAATGATTGCCCTCTTAACAACCACATCTAAATTTCTCTGCCTCAGTCCAAAACACTCCATAATCATTTTTTATCATACTTACCAAGTTTCATTTTTTTTTTTTTTTTAAATATTTTATTTATTTATTTATTTGAGAGAGAGAATGAGATAGAGAGAGCACATGAGAGGGGGGAGGGTCAGAGGGAGAAGCAGACTCCCTGCCGAGCAGGGAGCCCGATGCGGGACTCGATCCCGGGACTCCAGGATCATGACCTGAGCCGAAGGCAGTCGCTTAACCAACTGAGCCACCCAGGCGCCCCCAAGTTTCATTTTCTAATACTCCCTGATTCAAAAGAATTCCAGGCAGGCCAGTCTTTCAATTGTCCCCTCAAACACATTACTTGTGTTTCCAGCTTGTCAAGTAATTACTGAAAACATATGTCTAGTACCTAAACATTAAAAACAGTACTGAATAAAAAAAATAAGTCTTCAAAAATGAACGCTTTCTGATTCTTTCAAATGTATAATAATGTATAATAATAGCAAACACTTATACAGGGTTTACCACGTGCCAAATACTATTCCAAGCACTTTACATATTAACTCATTTACTCCACAGATAATCCTCACATCTCCATGCTACAAATGAGGAAGCTGAGGCCCACACAGGGTAAAGTAACTTGTCCTAGGTCTGACAAGTAATAAATGGTAGAGTCAAGATTTACATTTAGGCAGTCTGGCTTCATACTACACTGCATACTCACAGTAATAGCAATAAATAAAAATAGGGGACAACTCGAAGGGCTTGCACAGAGAATGAGAAGCTATTAAAAACTCTGTTTATGGGGCACCTGGGTGGCTCAGTCGTTAAGCGTCTGCCCAGGTCATGATCCCAGGGTCCTAGGATCGAGCCCCCACATCAGGCCCCCTGTTCTGCGGGAAGCCTACTTCTCCCTTTCCCACTCCCCCGATTGTGTTCCCTCTCTCACTGTCTCTCTCTCTGTCAAATAAATAAATAAAATCTTTAAAAAAAAAAACAAAAAAACTCTGTTCAACTATGAAAAATCATTTAAGTTAGTCCTTTCTCCAAATAATGAAGAAAATATATCTTTTAATATATCAAGTTTTAAAAATTGTAGAATTTAGTAGTACATAAAATAAAAAAAACATAATCTGTAAACACAAACACATCATATATTATTCAGAGTTCACCAAAGCTGCTGAAAATATTCGCTAGGCATGACAAAAGAATATATGGTAACACATGACTAACAAATGTTCTTTTGTTAGCATGACAGTATTAAAATATTTTACTGTTACACTTGCTTTCATCAGGATCAAAACAGACTTGAATACAATGCAGGGAAGGTAGCTACCTTAAAAAGAGATTCCTAGGTTTACTTTTTGGAAGCAAAACTCACATCTAGGACTGTGTCCAGTATGACAGGGAAGATTTTAGTAGCAGCAAGAAATCTCAAAAAAGTACCACCAAGCATCAACTTATATAGGTACTCTTCAACCTATCACTAATTCCATGGCTACCAAAGGACCTTTTTTTTTCTTTTAAAGATTTTATTTATTTATTTGACAGAGAGACACAGCGAGAGAGGGAACACAAGCAAGGGGAGTGGGAGAGGGAGAAGCAGGCCTCACGTGGAGCAGGAAGCCGGATGCGGGGCTCGATCCCAGGACCCTGAGATCATGACCTGAGCTAAAAAATGCAGATGCTTAACGACTGAGCCACCCAGGCGTCCCCCCCCGCAAAGGACCTTTTAAAAGGTTCCTAAGGACTCATTTGGTAAATTCATGAAGGTATTTTATAACTGAATACATAAAAATAAAAATAAAAATAAAAGGCAGAGGATTTTCCATAGAACAGTCTTAGAATAATACATCACTAACATATAAGCAGATGAGAAGTATCATACCTATCGTTTTCTTCTCTTTCCTGTTTCCCCTTTCCTTCTGGCAGAGAAAAGACAAATCTTGTCAGGCTTTGAGCTGTAGAGGTTAAAATGCACAAGGCTGGACAAGAACACTAGTTTGATTTGGAAATGGCTAAAGTTTGTAGCCTTCCCAACTCGTACTAACAATGTAACTTAGAAAAAAAAAAAAAGACCCTTGAAGCGCCTGGGGGGCACAGTCAGTTAAGCATCCCAACTCTTGGTTTCAGCTCAGGTCGTGATCTCAGGGTCACGATATTGAGCCCCATGTCAGGCTCTGTGCTGGGTGTGGAGCCTGCTCGGGATTCTCTCCCTCTTCCCCTTCCCACCATAGCCATTCTCTCTCTCTAAATAAACCTTAAAACACAAACAAAAAAAAAACCCTGAAGTATGTAACCAAAGGCAGCAAAGGAGCTGAGCAATGCTTTAGCCAAAAATGCAGAGTTGCCATTGCTAGAATCTGAAGTCTTCTCACTTTATTTTCTGCCTCCCCTCCCCTTTCCTGGGTTTACAATATACCCACCCTCCTGGCCGCCCAAGGCAACCCCAAAGCCACTCACACAAAGTCAGCTCCTTCCCAAGAATTACGTGAATGAAAAAAAAAAAAGCCAACTATTAATAATTTGAGATTTATTTAAGTTATTAAAATTGAGAGAGATTTTTTTGGAGCAGTGAACCATTTTCTCCCCACTACTACCCACTGTAACCTTTATAAATGGCTCCATACTCCAAGGACTAAATTAAAATTTCTTGGGGAAAGAATGGATTGGCAGCTACCACTTTAGATATTCTCAAATACTAAGGTTCTCTTATACTGTGTACTTGATACTTCCTTCCCACATACACTGGTATATACAATATACCAGATATACAATCCTTCTCAAGATTTTCCTGCATGAAGGGATCTCAACTCAATCTTAAATCCAAAATTAACATATTAAAGCCCCTGTTAAACCAAGAAGGCAACAGCTTTCCATTCTATTGACCATATTAGAAAGCACACATGACCAGCTATATAAAGAAGTAAAAAATGTCAAAAATAGCTCTGTCATGTTATCAAGAGTAAGGAGGTCGTAGAATGGAGGGAATGTTAAGGAAAAACAGACATGTCCCAATAATGTACTATGTTGCATCATCATCCGTATCCTTATCAATATTTCCTAAGTACCTAAAGGGTCCATGGCATTATGGTAGGTCATACCTTTTATAATACCAGGACCAAAAATGATTGGTGAATAAAGATTAATTGTGAAGTTGTTGCAAGTACCCTCAGCTTGAGGTGTTTTCAGACTCTGTGAGAATCCTTAAGATCCACATGCTATATGCTGTAGAGAATACATGTGATATTGAAGGAAGCAGTAAGTGAATAAATGGCAATACAGTATTATTCATCGATTATTTACAAAGCCAGAAGCAAATCTACTTCCCCCCCTCCTGCTTTAAGACAAAATGTAAAATTTTCCTTCACAAAACAAACGCAAAATTTTCCAGAAATACAAAACGGATGAAAAAGCTGGTTTAATGAAGAGTCGACAAAACAAGAAAAGAACTTTAGGGGTCTCGTAACTTAAGAAAAATTCGAAATAGGGACACCTATGTGGCTCAGTTGGTTAAGTGTCTGCCTTCGGCTCAGGTCATGATCCCAGAGTCCTGGGATCGAGTCCTGCATCGGGCTCTTTGCTCAGCAGGGAGCCTGCTTCTCCTCCCTCTGCCCCTCCCCCTGCTCATGTGCATTCTCTCTCTGTCAAATAAATAAATAAAATCTTTAAAAAAAAAAGGAAAATTCCAAATAAAAATAGGGCTGTTTAGCCAGATCTATTTTTATTAATACCTTTGCAAAGCAGAGTATAACAAATTAAATCAAAGAACGCATTTCCATTTAATAATGTCCCTACATTCTTCTCTAGCCTGCTGACCTAAACTTATCCATCCTTAAGGGAGCTTGGAGCTGACAATAGTTAGTGCCCTACTTCATCAGAATTTTCTGCCATTTCTTCTGCTCTCATCAGGTCATTATTAAACTTTACAGATATTTAATAATATATACTGGTTACAAACTGTTCAAATAAGTTTCCTAATACTCCTTCTCAACTCATTCACACACAAGAAACAGATGAGACATAAATTTCTCTTTTACAAGTGAGATATCTTCCATCTCTTATTTTCATGTCATTTTCTTCCCCCCGCCTCTTTTTTTGAGAGAGAGAAGGAGAGAGAGAGAGCACTCAAGCATTGGGGAAGGATGCAGAGGGAGGAGAGAATCTCAAGCAGACTCTGCGCTGAGTGTGGAGCCCAACGAGCTTGCATTGGGCTCCACACTCAGGACGCTTAACCTATCAAGCAACCCAGGAGCCCCTCTTACTATCATGTAATTAAGACTGTCTTTTACTGTTCACACTCTCATTCCCTAGTGAAAGAATATCTAAAATTATTTTAAGACACTGGTAGCTATTTTCTACAGAAATTTTTTAAGGTTGTTATATATCGAGTATCATGCATCACTTCCCTTCCAAAAGCTAGGCCTGGATAATAAATTGCAGTTTACTATCAAAGATAAGTCGACCACATTTCTTCAGTTCTCGGTTCTTTAAAACCTTGGTGTTATTTCTGAATGTAAGGGACTGAAGAGAAAATAAATTAGCTGCCAAATCCTCTAGAACTTCAACACTAACTTCTCTCCATGGCCCCTTACCTCAGTGGCCTAGTCATTAATTTTTCACATTCAACTTACCTGTCAACCCCAAAATATGATGCACCTTACTGAAAGGCAATTTTCCCTCAAAAAAAAAAAGCACCTTTAATATGTTATCTCCTGCCTCCTGACCAACTCTAATGGTTCCTTACAGTTTAGCACATCAAATTCAACCTGACGCTGAATATACCTTTCATAACCTAGCTCTACCCTAGTATACTAACTTATCTGACACCATTCTCAGAAATTAAGACCTTGTTCCACTGAGGTCAGACTACTTACATCCCTTTCAAATCATGCTGGTCACAGCCAGTGTTTGCTCACATATGGAATGTTCTGGAGACGCTCGCCCTATGCAGATGGTATGTATTTTTTATTCAAGTCCCACTTTCTCTAAGAAGCCTCACTCCTAGAACTTCAGTCTGACGATATCCCTACACTGACATAATGGACCCAGACTATGTATACCGCCCATTATTTGGATACTGCTTTGGATAGTGCTAGTTGTATTATTATGAAAATTTACCCAACAAGATAATAAACTCTTTTTTTTTTTAAGCTTTTATTTATTTATTTTACAGGGAGAGACACAGCGAGAGAGGGAACACAAGCAGGGGAGTGGGAGAGGGAGAAGCAGGCTCCCCACTGAGCAGGGAGCCCGATGTGGGGCTCGATCCCAGGACCCTGGGACCATGACCCGAGCTGAAGGCAGACGCTTAACGACTGAGCCACCCAGGCGCCCCAAGATAATACACTCTTAAGAGGCTGGGTCATAGTGCAGAAAGTGGATCTGTAAGTACTCAAAGGCTATTTGACAAGCTGATTAAATGATCTTGATAAAATATCAAGATATTTTATTTTATTATGTCAAAAGAGTTCCAGTACAAATGTAGTAATGTGATGACTAGGATTTGCTTCAAAATAATCTAGGTCAAAGAGCAGAGGGATGAGAGGTAAAGTAGGGATATAGGTGAAACCAGACTGGTTATGAGGTAATAACCTTTGAAGCTGAGTGACAACTACAAAGAAGTTGGTGTCTACTTTTTTTTTTAAAGATTTTATTTATTTATTTGACAGAGAGAGAGAGACAGTGAGTGAGAGAGGGAACATAAGCAGGGGGAGCAGGAGAGGGAGAAGCAGGCTTCCCGCTGAGCAGGAAGCCCGATGTGGGGCTCGATCCCAGGACCCTGGGACCACGACCTGAGCCGAAGGCAGACGCTTTAACAACTGAGCCTCCCAGGCACCCCGAAGTTGGTGTCTACTTTTAAACTTGTTTAAAATTTTTCACATTATTTTTTAAAAAGTACTAATAATGTCTTTACTTCATTTTAAATGACAAAACCGAAATATATTATAACATTTTCTTTACTCAACAAATACCTAGGTCCCAATTCAGAGTATGAAAAAAATTTCTGGAAAGATCTAATTTGACAGGGAACTTGCAGCATCCTAATTCTAAGAATAAAAATCAGTTAAAGGAAAAAAATGGGATCAAAATCGGAGGGGTTCTCTATCAAAAGAATAATTAATCTTACTACCAAAAGCAATACTGTTTACATTTCAAATTTTCATTCAATCACAGCATTCACAAAAAGGTCCACCCAAACCTCAAAAAATAAAAAACATCAGGAAAAAATCATAAGCATACAAAAGGTAGGGAAAAAAAGTTGCTACAATCAATGTTCAATAACACAAGTCAGCCAGTATTATTTCAGGAAGCTCACAATCTGAAGACACCTACTGCCCTCAACAGGGAATGAATTAGAAGGTTCTTAAATAATCAGAAAAATTAGCACTTCCTCTTTATTCCAAAGACTGAAAAACATGGTTAAGAAATTTCAGATATTTGGCTTAATGACAATGTATCTGTTTGTAGCTGCTAAGGAACGCTCCACCCCTCCGATACTTCAGTCTATAGCTACTTTTAAAATTTCAATCAGTATTTTCCCTACAACATCATTCATTAACTTCTTCCAAAAGCAGGAATGCAACACCAGCTACCTTTAAATGCTGGCATTTTATTCTTCTAATTACACTGCTTATTTTGCCCTGACTTATTTTTTTTCCAGACTGGTTTTAGAAATAAAACAATATGATTATTTTGATTTTCCCTCCCCATACTGTCTCTGAACACTCAAGAGGTAAGACTTTAGTTGCCATACCTAAAAAAAATATTTGTTTTTGAAACGATATCTGACACATAAACAAATAACAAGGTTTATCCTCATAGCAACGTATCATCTCCTCATCACCCAATGCAATTAAAGTTTAAAACAGGACAACACTCTTGCATAAACAGAGTTTAGTAAGAACGGAACCTTCCTCACAAATACAGTTCTTAGGAGAAAAATAAACTCATCCTCAAATTCCCTTGTACTTGTACTATCTTGAAAATTAACTTTTTCTAGCAAGTACAAGTAATCATCATTTTTTTGGTAGCATCGATGTTCTCCCCTTATGAAAAAAAAAAAATGCTATGGGAAAGCTAATCCAAGAGCCAAAACAGTGTTTAAATTTTCTCTTCCATAAACTAATTTCTGATTAAAAAGTAAAAGAATTATACCATGAAAAAGAAATGTGACAAAACCCACTGAATTATATTACTACATTTAAAAAAGTTAACACTGGGCGCCTGGGTGGCTCAGTTGGTTAAGCGACTGCCGTCAGCTCAGGTCATGATCCTGGAGTCCCGGGATCGAGTCCCACATCGGGCTCTCTGATCAGCAGGGAGTCTGCTTCTCCCTCTGACCCTCCCCCTTCTCATGCTCTCTGTCTCTCATTCTCTCTCTCTCAAATAAATAAATAAAATCTTTAAAAAAATAAAAAATAAAAAAGTTAACACTTACCACACACTCTTTTCTAATAAAGACCACATAATAAGATTAAAAGCAATTTGGAAAAAAGTTCTTTCAGAAAACCACTAAATATGTGATTAAAAAGCCCCACTTATCTTCTTTCTTTGCATCACTACATGATTGAGTAAATTATGCCATCTTTATAATTTGTATAATCTCAACTTCCAAGAAAAAAATACTTAGAACTATCTTTAGGTGGGGCGCCTGGGTGGCTCAGTTGGTTGGACGACTGCTTTCGGCTCAGGTCATGATCCTGGAGTCCCGGGATCGAGTCCCGCATCGGGCTCCCCGCTCGGCAGGGAGTCTGCTTCTCCCTCTGACCCTCCTCCCTCTCATACTCTCTGTCTCTCTTTCTCTCTCTCTCAAATAAATAAAATCTTAAAAAAAAAAGAACTATCTTTAGGATACCAAGGATATTAACATATTGACACATTTTATATATAAGAATGGGCATTTGCAGATTTTTCTTAGTATCTCTTAAGTACATAAAATTTTTTAAATCTCAGAATGTGTTGTTTTATCCAATACATGCTATTCCAGTGGGATAAAAACCATTTACAAGCTCCACTTAGATTAAGAAATCCTTTGAGAATAGTATGTGGTACATTCTAGTTATACTACTTCTAGAACACGAAAAATCTCTATAACCTATTTCCCTACTGTTTTTCTTTGGAACCACCTGAGCTAAATGTATCTTCCTTCACAAAATGTCAAGACTACACTTAATGACAGAAAGCTAACTGAATTTTCAGCAGAGGCTGAAGTTTTAACAAATTAAAACTTTCTATTTCACTTCAATGGTCTATAAAAATAATAACATGAATTGAAATAGATTCAATTGAGTATTATTTGCAGGTACAAGACACACGTGCACACACCCAGTAAAATGAAGAGTGTAGCTTCATCTTAAAACCAGAAGTAGGGAAGAAAAGGGAAGCCTTGAGAAAATGTTTTCTTCGTTCTCTTAAGCCATTTAAAATCATTTTTAAAATAAAATTCCCCTAATGAAAGAAGTTCATCCTTAAGCAACACTCTCCTTTACAAAGCAATGAGTTGAAAGTTATTGCCAGTGAAGCTGAAGGACAGTACAAAATTTTCTTTTCCTGCATTTTGTGATTTGATTATTAACTATCTCATCCTAATAAAATTAAAGACCTGTCTATGCAATTTTATGGAAACAAATTTTATATAATAAGTTAATTTAAAATAAGTTAATTTAAAGTAACTTTAAAGTAAACCTTCCTATAGAAATCATCTATTCATCTAAAGAATTCAACTATTGAACCTGGCAGAAAGTATTCCAATCTATCATAAAAAAGAACAAACCAAATCCACGGAAGTATGAAGTTGCAATGTTCTTCAAGTTATATCTAAAAACTTAAATGATACAAAAACATTCTGAAATTACAGCTCCCAATTTATCAAAATGTCAAAAAAAATTTAAATACCTCCTTCAAATGTACTAAAGATCCCAAAGTAAATTCATTTTGACTTTAAAGTGCAGAAACTAAGAATCTAATGATTGCAAAAGTGTAGAGTGAAGAAAATTACTTGGGAATATATTTAGTGAGCTAAAATATCTTTACAAAAGATGTATTAAAATCATTTACACTTTTCTGCCCAACAGTCCTCTCCTAGAACACATTGCTTACAAATCAGCCAAGTATGACTGCCAAGGGTTTCCTAAACCTGTGTAGTTGGTATTATTTGCAGGTACAAAGTGGAAAGCTTCTCCACCAGTGTATGACAAAAGAAAACGATAGATGCTTTTACTTAGAGTTGAAGACCAATTGTATTAAACATGTTTCTACTGATAAACTAAATATAAGTAATTTTTTAAAGAAAAACCTCAAGTTATACCTCAGGACAAGTCTTGCTATAGAAATTGCTTACAAGTCTCAAAGAGTAGGGATTTAGTTTCCCCAAATTGGGGCTTAAGTGGCTAAAAGAAGAAGGAAATTTTATAAACAGCTTTTCTAACCTTGGTTTATATTTGATAAAGCAGATCATTTATCACAATCAAGTAAATAGAATGCCAAATGAAGATTCCTCAAGTATTACAGATAAAATTTATAAAAATCAAAATACAGCAATGTGAAAAAGTGATTAAAAGGGTAACTGTATGTATTTGTATTTACACTTAAGGTATTATTACTTTTGCAAGAGGTATACTGATGCATGAAATTGCTACTGTGACTTTTAACATTTTTACATATAACACAGTGTCTTATTTATGTTTAAAGTTGAAATGCTGAAATATACGTATCTGATCTATGTAATCCTGTTTGTTTTTCTGATAATTCTTTATTTCACACTGGTGTGATTACAGGCTCCTCATACCATTAGTCAGGGCATTTCAATTTTGCTTTCATCAAAAAATGGACATCGTCAGCCACCCCTTGCTCCTAGTTTTCTGCTTTTTAATGTAGATAATAATGACAGTGAGTGCCAACAAATGCATACAAGAGCACAGCTTTGTCATTTCTTTTCCCAACCCCCTTCTTTTCTGTGGAAAAAAATGGGGATTTACTTTTGGAGGAAAAAAAAAAATTCATTTTCCTTTTGCATACATACCTAATGAATTTTCGAGAGAAGACAATTTATGTTAAAAGAGAGAACTTCCCAAATCCAAAAATACTAAGTAAGTCTGATATTGGCTGGAAAGGAAATTTCCACCCGAACCATAAATGTGTCATCAATTAAGCCGATCCTCAATATAACTCAGTCAATAATCAATTTTCAATATGGAAAGGATCTGTAACCCACATATAACCAGCAGATTAATAAAAATCTCATATTTTCTTGTGGAGTTCACAGATTAATTTGGTTGTATGCCAGATTTATCTTATTTTGAAACGCCTAGGCTAATATTTGTTGGTATAATCAGAGTTCACATTAAGTGTCCCGGGGAAAGGTAATTAAGTAGAATGCTTAGCAGGGAGAAGCCAGTCAAAAATAGAAGGGAAGGGGGGGGGAACCACCACACAAAAAACCCCCACGTCCCAACAGAGCGAAAAATCCACAAATAGATCCCTGAAAGCCAAAAGAAAACGTTCTTCTCCCGAGGAGCCTGAATAAATGATCTCCACTCATAACGTTTAAGAGTATCCTACCTCACTCAATTCACTTCCCAACTTGACTTTTCAGGGGCCAACACGGGGCATCCCTTTTTTTCTGGAAGTGTATGTTGAAAGAATCTGGATAGAAAAGACGGAAGGAACAGACAATTCCCAAGAAAGCTGGGAAACAGGTGGGTTAGAACGAGCAGCCGCATAATCTAGATACTTAAGGGGCAGCTTTTACAATGACAGATGCGGTTAAAGGAACGACTGCAAATCGGAAGAAGCGCCAGTGTGGCCGATAGAGTAGGGGCTGATTGCAAGCACCGGAGGGGGGCAAAGGCTAACTCCAGAGTGGTAGCAGTGGAGCAAAAAACAAACAGTAGGACGAGTGGGCAATGAGTAGTGGGACTGATGAGCAGCAGCAACTCGGGTCAGAGTGGAAGGGATGGCTTGGGTCTAGGGAGACCGGGACAAGGACGTCAGGGAGGGGAAAGAGGGCTGGGGAAACAAGGGAGTACTGAGACCCAAGATTTCTGCCCCTACAGAAACGTAGGGGAGAGAGCTGGAGACGAGAATCCGCCTCGGCTCCCCAATTGAGGAAATTTTCCAAGGAGTCGGTGCTCGCCGCCGCGCCGCCTTCTGCCCGGCTCCCTTTTCCTGGTGGTAAACTGCTGTGGCGTAGAGGGGAGAGGGAAGAAGAAGAGGAGGAGGAGGAAGACCAAGAAGGAGGAGGGTGAAGATGAGGCGGGGGGTGGGGAGAAAGGGGGGTGCGGCCTGCACAGTCCCAGCGAAGCCTCCGCTCTCTCGTAGCCGGTCAGCCCCGGGTTTCCCGTAAGCCCAGCCCCGCATACACTCACCCGCCTGCCTTGCCTCGCTTTTCCCTTAGCCGACTCCACGCGCTGCCGCGTCCTCACAAGAGACCACTGAACGAGTGTCGGGGGAAAAACTCTCAGAACCGGGCCTGATTGCTTCAGCGAGTCCGACCTTTACGGCTGAGATACAGACTCTCAGTTTTCGGTGGGTTCCACAGCCAGACGGGCCACCATCTTACATTAGGGTAAGACTCCTCCGGCCTCCGGTGCGCAGGCGCACGCCGATCCGGCCGGGAGGGGCGGGGGAGGAGCAGGAGGAGAGGCGGGCGGTCGCTCCCGCAGCACCCTGGGAATTATAGTCCGCGGAGGATAACCGCCCAGCTGCAAGCCGGGAGTTGAAGTTCTCGCTCGGAGGGCGGACGGGATCGCGCGCCTCACGTGGCAGCTAGATTCCTGCCTTTCTTCGTGTTTTGCTTCGTTCTCTGTCCGCCTGTGAAGCTCCGCTGTCATTTGGTCGACGGTCTTCGTTGGCTGCTCCGTTTCCTCTGTGTTTGCTCAGAAATGGAATAACAGAACTCGGGCGAGCTTAACCAATTTGGGGGGAGCCGGGAACGGCTCCTCTCTGCCCCGCCCACCATAGGTATCAAAGGGGGCGGGGTAGAGGTAGGTTGCCGGTAGGAGGAGCGCGGGATTTGATCTAGGGTGAGAATTTGATTCTGAATTGGCGTCTGTTTGCGAAAAGTGAGCGTTAAGTCGTTTCCCCTGCTTGCGCATTTCAGAGCCACCAACCTTGATCCCCTCCTCAGCGTTAATCTCCGGTGAAGTATCCCAGATTGTCCTGTACAGATGCACGAGAGAACGATAGACCCGTGCACTTACAAAAACGGGTTTCTGATGATACAAATTTGAGATTACGTGGACTTCGATGCAAGTTAGTTTGGTGTTCTACCTGTGTACAGCTCTGTGCATGAAGTTCACAAACCACCACACATCAGTACATCCTAAAGAATGTAAAAAAGTACTCTCAATCCGTACGAGCGCCGAGGAATCCCCAATCACAAAAATCAAGTTCCTGGTGACTCCCGCTTGTCTCCTAGGACTCTGGTGAAAGGGGCGCTCGAAGCACTCAGTTTTGCTTATTGCGTGTATTCTTCGCCCATTCATACAATAAATATTCACTGAGCTCATCCTGTGTGTCTGGCACTGTTTGATACATGGAAAGACGCTGGTGAGTAAAACACAAAATTCCCTGTTTGTACTCTAAGAATTCCTGTATCTATTCTAGCTGTCTTGGGGTGAAGGAAAAGGGGAAGGACGAAATCAATTTTTAAAATATATGATTAAGGGGCGCCTGGGTGGCTCAGTAGTTGAGCGTCTGCCTTCGGCTTAGGTCATGATACCAGGGTCCTGGGATCGAGCCCCGCATCCGGCTCCCTGCTAGGCGGGAAGCCTGCTTCTCCCTTTCCCACTCCCCCTGCTTGTGTTCTCTCTCGCTGTCTGTCTCTGTCAAATAAATAAATAAACTCTTAAAAAATAAAAATAAAATATATGATTAAAATGCATAGTATATCATAACAGATGAAAAATTTAAAATAGTTGGGGAATAAGGGAAGAGGTTGCAATTTTAAATCTGTGAACCTAATCTCATAGTGAGAAACCTTCATTTCATTTTTTTTTAATACATCGGTTCTTTGTGTTTCAGTCTCTTCACTATCAAGCCTAGAGACAACAATTATTTGGTGAAAATTTAAAGCATGTGATAAACTCACAACCATAAATCTGAAATTTTAGAATCATGAAATTATTATCTAGCAAGGAAACCTTCGAGAAATCATTCGGACTCACCTTTAGGTAACCATCTAAAAACATTTGGTGTAGGAGACGTGTTTTTTTAAATGTGTTTTTTATATTACCAGTTTTATAACATAAAGTCATGAAAAGAACAAAATAAAAGGAATCCTTTCCATTATTAAAGATAAGGGTCCATTGCATTAAGAACTAAAAGGGATCTTAGTCCTCATCTATTTAAATCAATGTTTCACAACCTTGTTTTAACCCAACACACCTTTTTTAAATGACAAATACTTTCATAATGTCTCCTTTATTAGCCTAAAATGAAATTCATAGATAATATAACCTGCATACATGCATGATTCGGGTTTAAATCAAATATAAAATATAATATAAAAAGTGTAAAGGAAGTAATTTATAATACAGTGATTTCTGTTTCAATATAAATGTTCAGGCATAACCATTCTAGAAAATATAATCAAGTCATAAATCAAGTGGCTACACTTATAAGTGAAATCCCCATGAATGTGAAAGCTACAACTGACACAGGTATGGTGTTCTCGGCCGCCTCTGGTGAACAACATTAATCTGTCCTCAGTGTCCACTGTAGATACATTCCTAAAATGTCTGCTGTTATAATTATGTAAAAATAAAAAACAGCTTTGTGTTCATATGTAAAATAGGTCAGGTTTTGGGTACAGATAGTCATACACAGGTTTTTCCCTACACTGGGGCCTTTCAGAGTTGTGAGGGACACAAAATTTTTCATTGAGGAACAGGCCCACGTTTTTCAAGAAGTCTCGGTTCCGGGCCTCTGCTCTCTAAAGGCCAGTAATACCTCCTAGAGTATGCAACAGTAGGGGCAATACCACACCTGCTGAGGGTAGTTCATTGATGGAGACTACCGGGGGAGAAGTGCCGTTTCCTAGGTTGCTAACAAATTAGTGCCCTCTCATGCCAGTCCTCCTTTTACTGCTTTATATTACCAAGTTTTCACATATGTGTATCTATATATGTATATCATTTCATTTAGGTTTATCCATATAACATGTAATTCTCATGTCATTTTAAAAAAGTTAATTTACGGGGCGCCTGGGTGGCTCAGTCGTTAAGCGTCTGCCTTCGGCTCAAGTCATGATCCCGGGGTCCTGGGATCGAGCCCCACATCAGGCTCCCTGCTCAGTGGGAAGCCTGCTTCTCCCTCTCCCACTCCCCCTGCTTGTGTTCCCTCTCTCGCTATCTCTCTCTGTCTGTCAAAAATAAATAAAAATCTTTAAAAAAAAATAAAATAAAAGTTAATTTACTTTGAATTCTATTACCTGACTTGAGGGGCGCCTGGGTGGCTCAGTCGGTTAAGCATCTGCCTTTGGATCAGATCGTGATCCCAGGGTCCTGGGATCGAGCCCCACATTGGGCTCCCTGCCCAGCGGGGAGCCTGCTTCTCCCTCTCCCTCTGCCTGTGTGCACGCTCCCTCTCTCTCTCTCTCTCTCTCTCTCTCTCTGTGTCAAATAAATAAATAAATAAATCTTAAAAAAAAAAATTCTATTACCCGACTTGCTTAATGATTCCTCAATGTGGGATCTATCATCTATTCATGCAGGAAGTGTTTTCTACTGGGGCGCCTGGGTGGCTCAGTGGTTCAGTGTCTGCCTTCGGCTCAGGTCATGATATCAGGGTCCTGGGATCGAGTCCTGCATTGGGCTCCCTGCTCAGCGGGGAGCCTGCTTCTCCCTCTCCCTCTGCCTGCTGCTCTGCCTACTTGTGCTCTCTCTCTCTCTGTCTGTCAAATAAATTAATAAAATCTTATAAATAAAATCTTAAAAAAAATGTTTTCTACCTTCAAACGTTGTGTTAGGTGCTGGTAGCACAGTAAATCAGAGGTCAGCAAAACACTGTATATGTCCTAATACATGGTGCCTAGTAGATGAGGCAGAGATGAAATAATCGGATATATAAATATAATTTCCTATATATGATTATAACTGACAATGAATTCTGTGAAGGTTTTTATAAGATGTTATGAGAAAGTATAAAAGGGGAACCCAATTTTGATTATTGGGGTAGAGGATAGTCAGGGAAGATCTTTATAGAGGAAGAGAAGAAAAAATGCGGGGACCATGCGGTGGGAAAAAAAACCTTCCCAGAAGGCTAGTTAGTATGGGGTATAGTGAGCAAGGAGAGGAGTGGTGGAAGGTGAATTTAACGAGAGGCAAGCACCAGATCATCCAGGGCCTTTTAGGCCATTGTAGGAAATGTAAATCTTAATCTGTGGGCAAAGGAAAGCCTTTGAAAGAAAAAGGCATGATCTGATTTACATTTTTAAAAGACCATGCTACTGAATGTCCATCACTGGGAAACTTATTAATTTAAATTTCATACTTCCATTCTCTGTAATATTACAGAGCTATCTAAAAAAGAGAAAGAGAGTGGTGTCTGGGTGGCTCAGTCGATTAAGCGCTGCCTTTGGCTCAGGTCATGATCCCAGGACCCTGGGATCAAGCCCCATATCAAGCTCTCTGCTCAGCAGGGAGCCTTGCTTCTCCTGCTCCCTCGCCCCTCCTCCTTCCCCTCCCCCTCTGCTCATGCTCTGTCTCTCACTTTCTCTCTCTCTCAAATAAATAAATAAATTTTTTTAAAGATTTTATTTATTTGACAGAGAGAGACACAGTGAGAGAGGGAACACAAGCAGGAGGAGTGGGAGGGGGAGAAGCAGACTTCCCGCAGAGCAGGGAGCCCAATGCGGGGCTCGATTCCAGAACCCTGGGATCATGACCAGAGCTGAAGGCAGGCACTTAATGACTGAGCCACCCAGGCGCCCCATAAATAAAATCTTTAAAAAAAAAAAAGTAAAAAAGAGAAAGGGAAAGAACTCTATATTGACCTGAAAGAATGTCCATGATATATTATTGTTTGGTAAAGAATAAGTAAGTTGCGGGCGCCTGGGTGGCTCAGTTGGTTGGGCGACTGCCTTCGGCTCAGGTCATGATCCCGGAGTCCCAGGATTGAGTCCCACATCGGGCTCCCTGCTCAGCAGGGAGTCTGCTTCTCCCTCTGACCCTCTTCCCTCTCGTGCTCTCTGTCTCTCATTCTCTCTCTCTCAAATAAATAAAATCTTTAAAAAAAAAAAAGAATAAGTAAGTTGCGACACCTGTGTGGTTCAGTCGGTTAAGCCTCCAACTCTTGATTTCAGCTCAGGTCATGATCTCAGGGTTGTGGAATCAAAGCCCCCTGTTGGGCTCTGGGCTGGTCGTGGAGCCTGCCTAGGATTCTCTCTTTCCCTCTCCCTCTACCCCTCCCCACTGCTCATGTCCATGCATACATGCATGCATGGGCGTGCTCTCTCTTCCTCTAAAATAAATCTTAAAAAAAAAAAGTAAATTATAATACAATATATGGTATATAATGTAATTCATTTTTTAGAAATAAAAAAGAATCCAAAAATATGTGAATACATTCTCATTCAGCACAGAAAAAGAAAAGGAAGATACATACACATCAAATATTTACTGTGTGGTTGGTTACCTTGGGGGATTGCAACTGAAAAGGGGTGGGGGGGAGAATATAACTTTTTCTTTATAAACTGCTCTATTGGTTTATTGTTATGTATATGAATTCCTTGTAAGCATTTTTTTAAAAAATAGAAGAACACTCCACTGTGTGGAGAACGGATAGGAGAAAAGCAGGAGTGAAAATAGAGCAAGTAATTTAAAGAACATTTCAGGCATCAAGATGGTGGTTCTGATTGGGGTGACAGTTAAGATAGCAAAGAGGTAATGAATTCAAGATATCCTTGGGGGGCACTGGGCTGGTGAAGTCCGACTCTTGGTTTCAGCTCAGGTCTGATCTTGGGCTTGTGTGATTGAGCCCCACTGGGCTCTGTGCTCTCACTCAGCTGGGAGTCTGCTTGGGTGTCTCTCTCCCTCTTCCTCTGCCCCTCTCCCCTACTCTCTCTGTCTCTCACTGAAATAAATAAATACGTCTTGGGGCGGGGGAGATTCCTTTTGCCTTGGTGATGAACTGGGTAAGGGAAGTGTGCTCATAAATGGCTCTTGGATTTTCTGGTCTAAATGGCCTTGCAGATGGTGACTCCTTTGATAAGAGAAGAACAGTGAACATTTAAACAACATCTGGAGAGAATGAAAACAGCTTCATTGAAGGAACTACAGGATTGCAGAGAAGTAACGATTGCACATTTGAAATTGGTGAACTTGAAAATTATGGTAATTGTATTTTGTCCAACTTAGTGATTTTTTTCTAACAGTGCTTATGTACTTGGGTTCTACACAGCAGCAGAGTGTATAGGTCGGCCTATCTAGGCTAAAGAGAGTGAAAACAGGGAAGGGTTAATGGGCAGCCAGCACTATGGGTTGTTTCCAATTTTGTCAACCTTCATAAATTATTAATATGTGGATATTTTAAATAAATAAAATTTCCAAGTTACTTTTGGGGTATAGTCTCAAATGTAAACCTACTGGGTCAAAGGAAATGATCAGTTTTATGTCCCTTGTCATGGCCAGATGGCTTTAATATTAATGAATATCAATACCACTTTCTTTGGGGGCCCTTTCTTTCCCAAAAACCCTTTTACTCTGAGTTTTATCTTTTCTCCTTCATTTTAATTATTTAGTGAGTAGTGGAGTGCTAAGTATTGAGTGTTGGTAGGGAGGAAAGCACTAAACCCCTCAAAGATGTTGGGCTTAAAAAGGAAGACAGAGAACAAGGAAACCAAGTAATAAGCAAATAAAACTCTACTTCTGTGTCGGCAAAATATTAGGAAGGAAAAAGAACAGAACAATAGAACTATCAGGAGGAGATTTACTTTAGATTGGAAAACCTCTCTCAAGAGATAACTTAATCTAAAATTTAAAGGTTTAGAAAGGATCACCCGTTTAAAGAATTGCCTGTGGAGGCGCCTGGGTGGCTCAGTCGTTAAGCATCTGCCTTCGGCTCGGGTTATGATCCCAGGGTCCTGGGATCGAGCCCCGCATAGGACTTCCTGCTCGGCGGGGAGCCTGTTTCTCCCTCTCCCACTCCCACTGCTTGTGTTCCCTCTCTCGCTGTGTCTCTCTCTATCAAATAAATAAAATCTTTAAAAAAAAAAAAAAAGAATTGCCTGTGTCAGGCCAGGAGGCAGGAATGAGTTAGCATATTCCAGAAATGGAAAGTTAGCCAGTGAGGCTAGGGCATTCAAAAGCAGAGCGGTAGTAGATGAGGTTAGGGAAGAAGGCAAAATCCAGATTATCTGGGGTTCTACGTGGAATTTGGACTTTATTCTAATTAGAGTAAGAGACAATTGAACAGTTTGGAGCAGAGGAGTAACATAAATCAATCTGTCTTTCCAAAAGGTCAGAGTGGCTACCCTGTAGAGAATGGATCGAAGATAAGTGGCAAATGTGTAAGTGGAGAGACCAGTTTGGATGCTATTGCAGAAGTACAGCGTGGAGATGATAAGTGGCTTAGACTAGGGCGGGGCTGGGACTAGGGTTAGGCGATGGAGGCCTTCACTTTGGGCACAAAATTTAAGCAAGCACTGACACACCGAGGGAAAACATGGGGAAAAGAGGGCCACATACAAGCCAAGGAGAGAGGCCTGAGAAGAAACCAACTCTGCCACCACCTTGATCTTGTACTTCCAGCCTCCAGAATTGTAGGAAAATAAATTCCTGTTGTTTGAGTCACACAGTCGGTGGTACTTTGCTATGGCAGCCCTAGCGAATTAATACAGCGGCCTATTCTTTCTCACTCATGTAGACAAACTACTTGAAACCCTTCCCTTTGTGTTCTGCTATTTAAAAGATATCTAGGGGTGCCTGGGTAGCTCAGTCATTGGGCATCTGCCTTCGGCTCAGGTCATGATCCCAGGGTCCTGGGATTGAGCCCTGCATCGGGCTCCCTGCTCTGCGGGAAGCCTGCTTCTCCTTCTCCCACTCCCCCTGCTTGTGTTCCCTCTCTCGCTGTGTCTCTCTCTGTCAAATAAATAAATAAAATCTTTAAAAAAGAAAACAAACAAAATTTAAGCAAACACCAAAAGATGTAGGAATCAAGGTAAATAATACTTTGATGTAACATTTTTTTTAAAGATTTTATTTATTTATTTGAGAGAGAGAGAATGAGAGATAGAGAGCACGAGAGGAGAGAGGGTCAGAGGGAGAAGCAGACTCCCCGCTGAGCAGGGAGCCCGATATGGGACTCAATCCCGGGACTCCAGGATCATGACCTGAGCCGAAGGCAGTCGCTTAACCAACTGAGCCACCCAGGCGCCCCCGATGTAACATTTTTTAAAATCAAAATTAAGGCAAAAAATTCCACGATGAGCAAAATACTACAATAAAAATTAGAAGATCCAACACTAAATTTAGAAAACCCTGCCTCAATTCCTTTCCCCTAATCCTGGCCCTGGTTCCAATGAAACTTTATTGACCAAAATAGGTAGCTGGCCCACACGCTGTAGTTTGCTGCCTTAATATTTTTTTAAATCACTCATTTAAGAGGAAATACAAATGACCCGTTGATATGTTACCCTACAACCAAACAGTTCCACTCCTGGGCGGGGGGGAGGGGGGGTGTATGTACAAATGAGTGTGTATAAATCTGACACCCGTTATGCCAGGAGACTCAATGACAGCATTAGTTGCAAAAGCAAAAGCACTGGAAACAACCCAAATGTCAATCAGAGTAGAATGGATAAGGGTAGTTTAATATGGTGTAATACTCTACAGGAAAAAAAAAAAGGACAACAGCTACGCATTTCAATTTCAGAGAACTTTTTCTCTTTTTTTTAAAGAAGATTTTATTTATTTATTTGACAGAGAATGAGAGAGAGAGCACAAGCGGGGGTGGGGGTGGCAGGCAGAAGGAGAGGGAGAAGCAGGTTCCCCACTGAGCAGGGAGCCGGACGGAGAGCTCGATCCCAGGACCCTGGGACTATGACCGGAGCTGAAGGCAGACACCCAACCAACTGTGCCACCCAGGCACCCCTGATTTTCTCTTTTTAAGTGGGCTCTATGCCCCCGGGGGGCTTGAACTCATAACCCTGAGATTAAGAATCGCATGCTTTCCTGACTGAGTCAGCCCAGTGCCCCTCAAAGAATGATTTTCCCAGAAACAAAATATAGGGCAAAGGAAGAAAGTCACAGATGAATACATGTAACAATTAACAATATGATACATTTTATACAAAGTTTAAAAATAGGCAGAACTAAATAATATTGCCCAGAGATACATAGAGTTAAAATTACAAAGAAAGGGGCACCTGGGTGGCTCAGTTGTTAAGCGTCTGCCTTCGGCTCAGGTCATGGTCCCAGGGTCCTGGGATCGAGCCCCGCATCAGGCTCCCTGCTTGGCGGGAAGCCTGCCTCTCCCTCTCCCACTCCCCCTGCTTGTGTTACCTCTCTCGCTGTGTCTCTCTCTGTCAAATAAATAAATAAAATCTTAAAAAAAAATTACAAAGAAAAACAAGGAAATGTTTTATACAAAACTCAGCACTCAGTTATCTCTATGGGGAGAAAAAGGTCCATGACCTGAGAGGGTTATGCAGAGAACTTGGTGCTGGTGTGTTTCTTGATGGATCCTGTAGACACACAGGTGTTCATGTTAGTATTATTTTTAAGAGATGCAAATGCATTTTGTACTCCTTTGTGTGATATGTTTCACAATGAAAACAATTGTTATTCAAGGACATACTCATCAAAGAATTGAATTAGTAGTCAGGTTTCCGCTCCTGAAAGACACTAATATTTTGCAGACACTAATATTTTGCAATCATTCAAGAAATAGATAATATCTCTCTTACTCAACTTTTCTTACTCAACTTTTCCACTTACAGAGATAAATACAGTATAATTTACCAAATCCACAGATTAAAATAGAAAGTACATATGATCATTCTAATAGATGCAGAAAAAGCTTTCAGTAAGAGTCAATGCTCAATGATTAAAATTTACATTTTTGCAAACTAGGAATAAAAGGGAACTTCCTTAATCCACTAGAAACCTACAGCAAAAATTACACTTAATGGGGGAATTTCAAAAGCATTTTCTTTAAAACATGACAAGAACGTTCACTATTACCATAGTTACTATTTAATGTCAAACTGGAGGGTGTAGCCAATGTAAAAAGACATAAAAAGGAAACGAGCTACAACAACTAGGAAGAACGAGAACAACTCTCATTATATACAGATATTATGATTGTCAGTGGAGAGATTCCAGAGAATATATGAACAAACAATGAAAACGAAAGAGATTTCAGCAAGGTTGTTGGATTCATCATCAACCTACAAAATCAATAGCATTCATCTATATATCAGCAATAACAATCGGAACTGATTTAAAAAATGCACAAGACATGGGCGCCTAGGTGACTCAGTTGGTTAAGCGACTGCCTTCGGCTCAGGTCATGATCCTGGAGTCCCAGGATTGAGTCCCGCATCGGGCTCCCTGCTCAGCGGGGAGTCTGCTTCTCCCTCTGACCCTCTTCCCTCTCGTGCTTTCTATCTCTCATTCTCTCTCTCTCAAATAAATAAATAAAATAAAATAAAAATGCACATGACAAAAAAAACAGTAAAATTGGCTAAGTTTGGGGAATGGGTTTTTTAACCCTGTGGGATTTCTGGCTTTCAGTAATAGCAAGGAACATGATTTTGACCAGGGGCGCCTGGGTGGCTCAGTCGTTAAGCGTCTGCCTTCGGCTCAAGTCATGATCCCAGGGTCCTGGGATCGAGCCCCACATCGGGCTCCCTGCTCGGCGGAAAGCCTGCTTCTCCCTCTCTCGCGGTCTCTCTCTCTCTCTATGTCAAATAAATAAATAAAATCTTAAAAAAAAAAAAAAGATGATTCTGACCAACCTTTCCTTGCACACATATCACTAAGTGCTGGATAGTGTACATGCAAAATAAGATTTGGTGGGGAGAACATACTGGAGATGCAGCAAGGTAGCATCCCTCGTTATCTTACACAGACATTTGCTTAATTTAAGCCTGGCATGAATAGACTGGTATACCCTTGCAAAAAAGTGTGTGTGGTGCGGGAGGGGTGGTCCCAGGACCACACTCCTGTGATGTTTTAAGTACATACAGAGAATGGGATTGGGGGACCGGGGGGACATCTAGGCAATTATGCATAACGAGAACCTCCTGGTTGGGAATGACTGTCAGTCAGCAAAGAAAAGCTTCTGGAGCTCAGGTTCTGATAATGGCCTTTTTTTTGTGTTGCAATAATGCCGATCTGGTGCCAGCTTCTTGCTAGGCTACTTGTCTGATTAGCTATTGCCACAAAAGTGCTGTGTAATAAATTACCCCCAAAACTCAGCGTCTTAAAAGAATTATCATTTGGGGGCGCCTGGGTGGCTCAGTCGTTAAGCATCTGCCTTCGGCTCAGGTCATGATTCCAGGGTCCTGGGATCGAGCCCTGCATCGGGCTCCCTGCTCTGCGGGAAGCCTGCTTCTCCCTCTCCCACTCCCCCTGCTTGTGTTCCCTCTCTCACTGTGTCTCTCTCTGTCAAATAAATAAATAAAATCTTTAAAAATAAATTATCATTTGTTTTCTCTCCGGCAGCTGCAGGTCAGCTGAGGGTCATCATATCTAAACTGGGCTTATCTGAGGGGCTCTGCTTCAAACTGCAAATCCAGCTGGGATTGTCTCCTCTGTGGGTTCAGCTCAGGATTGCCCTCATTTGTATTCATTCTGGGGCCCAGGCTGAAGGGCAGCAGTTTCCTGAGCAAAGTTCTTCTTATGGTAGTGCAGAGATGCTGGGATGCTGGATGGCAGGCCCAAATATACAAGTACATTTAAAGCCTCTCCTTGCACCACTTTGTCAACATCTCAGTAGGCAAAGCAAATCACATGACCAAGTTCAA
The DNA here is from genome assembly GCF_009762305.2 of Zalophus californianus. Classification (NCBI taxonomy): domain Eukaryota; kingdom Metazoa; phylum Chordata; class Mammalia; order Carnivora; family Otariidae; genus Zalophus; species Zalophus californianus. The sequence goes on from NC_045606.1 coordinate 88,686,602, forward strand.
ATCAAAAGAACTGGGAGGTAGACTCCTCTTATGGAGTTTGGGTGGAAGTGAATATTTGCTGAACAATCATCTAATTTACTGTGACACTGAAAGAGGGACCATCCAGATCTTACTCTACTTTCTGGTTCTTGGAGGCTCTTTAAATATAAATCATTTTTTTCCTTTCACTAAAGACCATTAAAAAGAATTTGGATAGGGCCGCCTGGGTGGCTCGCTTGGTTAAGCATCTGCCTTCAGCTCATGTCATGATCCCAGGGTATCATATCATGATCAAGCCCCGCATTGAGCTCCCTGTTCAGCGGAGAACCTGCTTCCCGAACTCTCCCTGCCCCCTGCTCATGCTTTTTCTCACTATTTTTCTCTCTCAAATAAATAAATAAAATATTTATTTCTTTTAAGATTATTTATTTATTTATTTATTTGTCAGAGAGAGCGCGAGCACAAGCAGGGGGAGTGGCAGGCAGAGGGAGAAGCAGACTCCCCACTGAGCAAGGAGCCCGATGGGGCTCAATCCCAGGACCCTAAGATCATTACCTGAGCCGAAGACAGATGCTTAACCAACTGAACCACCCCAGGCGTACCTAAATAAAATCTTAAAAAAAAAAAATTTTTTTTTTGATAAATGCCAGAAGTGTTTACTTTAAAAAGCATCAAAGTCATAATAATATAGTGGGCCCTGACCTGGGAAGGAATTGGAGCTTAAACAGATGGATTGAGGCCATTTCTGTCCAAGGGGCATTTGCTTATGCAAAAAAAAAAAAAGCATCTAAGAGACAAACCTGCCTTTGGCCAATGGTCAAAGGTAAGTCTTTTGGGTGCCAAAGATAAAGGTCCCCCTTACTTGTTAAATATGCGGAAGGACTACTGCTTGTGCCCTAGGACCATTAGTTTATTTAAGGGGAACAGCTGAAAAGTGGGGTGGCTTCATGGAACCTGCGGCTAAAGGAATAGGGGTTAGAATTCAACCTTCTGCAGTTGACTGGGACCCTGGAAAGCCCTACTTCAGAATGTAAGGGCAGATACTCTCCAGTGGGTGACGTAGGTCAACCAGTCCTGCCCTTGACTGCTAGCCCAATCAGGCACTTGGTAGAAGGAAACAGAAGTTTTCTGGAGGAAACCTACATAATCCTAGCTTTTAAATTATTCTTAAAAGTAATATTTAAAATAAAATGTCTAAGAGGGCCACCTGGCTGGCTCAATCAGTGGAACATGTGACTCTTGATCTCAGGGTTGTGAGTTTGAGCTCCACATTGGGTGTGGAGCCTACTTAAATTATAAATAAATAAATAAATAAATAAAAGTCTAAGAAATAATAAGAAATTATGGAATGTATTTCAAGTCAAGACAATGCAAGATTGAACGCAGGTGCTCACCACAATGAACTGATTATTAATATGCCCTTGGAAATAAGTGCCCTAAAAAAGGCTTCAAAGAACGTCCTTTTTCAGTGTTTACCTAATGTTATTTTCCCTGTAAACTACTCTGTGGTCTATATGTTTGAATATGTTAATTTCAATATTGTTTGTAATAGCAAAATGTAAGTTCCAACTGTCCAATGATAGTGGACAGGCTAAAGGTATTATGGTATATTAATAATGGAAGTCTACAGAGTCACGTAAGTGGATGATACAGATCTATAAATATACTGGTGTGGAGCCCTATCCATCATGTCCTAGTATGTGAAAAAAAGCAGGGGACAGAAGTTTATGTATGGTATATTATCATTTGTGAAAAAAAAACGTGTATGCAAAGAACATCTCCAGATGGATTTACAAGAAACTAGTAATAGTCCCTCTGGGGGAGGAATCTGTTGGCTTGGGAGGTAAGATGAGACGGAGAGATTCTTTGCACTGTACACTCAATGTGGTACCAAAATAAATTCCTTCTACTGGGGGAAAATCCAGAGACAGAGACAAAGACTATAATAATTTATAGTTCATCTGGAAGACCTTGAAAAACTACTCCATTTAAAGACTTTTGGTTTGTGGTTTAAATATTTTCTGATTTCTCCTCTGGGTTTGATTGCCACAAAAACTTTGGGAAAACAGGATTTTTGGTTTCACTTTATTTCTTTGGAGAGGCTGATCTGCGTTTTTGAAGAACCATTCTGGAACATAGGGGTTGGATATCGAACTGTATCTTTCCTTCTCTGTTACTCTCTCTTCAACAAGTATTTACTGAACACCATCAGGCCCACGAAGCCCAGTGCCACACATTGAAGTGGCCTGTATATTTCAGACTCTGATGAGAATAAAGTGGGAGAAAATATACACTTGATTGATCATGATTAATTCTTGCTCCATTGTTCAGGGCACAGTTCTGTGTGATTTTTCTGAGTCCTTGAAATACCAATAAAGAGACTTAAGAATAAAAAGAAAAATCCTTATATGTTCAGGCACATTTACTTCCCAACTGTGCATTTTTTTTTTTCCTCCTGGTATTCCAGTAGGTATCAAACAGTATTTAAGAAATGAGGATCTGGGGCCCCTAGGTGGCTCAGTCGTTGAGTGTCTGCTTTCGGCTCGAGTCATGGTCCCGGGGTCCTGGGATGGAGCCCTGCATTGGGCTTCCTGTTGGCGGGATGCCTGCTTCTCCCTCTCCCACTCCCCCTGCTTGTGTTCCCTGTCTCACTGTGTTTCTCTCTGTCAAATAAATAAATAAAAATCTTTAAAAAATAAAAAATAATAAAAAAATGAGGACCCTATTTTCATGGCATAAGCTTTTATAGGACAAACCAAGTAAATAATAAGCTATAAAAATGTCATAGTAGAAGTTTCTGTTTAAATATTTAAATATGTATGTTTAATTGTATTTCAATGTTTTTCACAATTTGCTTGGAATCTGAGGATATCAGCAAAATAATGCTGCATGTTTGGAAATAAAATAATCTTTTAGCCATTTTTTCCCACTTGACACTCTACTGACATCTTGCAATGCTATGAGAATTCAGTTCTTTAATTCCTTTCCAAAGATTTATTCAACTATGTTCACCTTGAGACATTTGTAGAGACTAAATAAAAAGCAGAGCAACTGAAACAGAAATATCTGGTACTTCACTCAGCCAAGTTGCAATTGTAATGTCCATCCTCTTTCCACTGGAGGAGGCCAAAGAAAAGTAACAAATCCAAGCCATAAAGGAAACCATGAAGAAGCCACTAAGAAAACTACTTGACCACAAAAGCCTAAGGAACAGCAACCCCAGATTCTATAGTACATACAGATAGATATTTCTTTTTTTTTTTTTAGATTTTATTTATTTATTTGACAGAGAGAGACACAGCACGAGAGTGAACACAAGAAGGGGGAGCTGGAGAAGGAGAAGCAGGCTTCCCACTGAGCAGGGAGCCCAATGCAGGGCTCAATCCCAGGATCCTGGGATCATGACCTGAGCCAAAGGCAGATGCTTAATGACTGAGCCACCCAGGCACCCCAGATAGATACTTCATGCATTCATTCATGTATTCATTCAGCCTAGTAATGAAGAACATGGGCTTCAAAGTCAGACAGCCTCGGTTATAATCTTGACTTTGTTATTTATTGCTAGTTCGTGACCTTGTTCAAATTACTCAACTTCTCTGTGCCTCAGTTTCCTTATCTGTAAAATCGTACATACCTCATAGGATTTTTAAATATTTGCTCTTTGCACAGTCCCTGGCACATGGTCAACACTATAGAAGAGCTTGTGAGATGAATAATTATTTGAACAAGTCTGCATTGAGCAACTACAGTGGTCCAAGCATTGAGCCAGGCGCTTGGGTGACAGTGGTAAATGAGCGAGTCACAGCATCTGCCTCCATACCTTTGAGACTATGGAGAAAGACAATTAAATAAATGATTAACAGAAAATGTGAGGAGTGTTTAGACCAGGAAGATGTAAGGTGTTACAGAAACATGGTGAGGAGGCACATCCCCAGCTTAAGTCAAAGCAAAGTCTGGCTGTTCTTAGAAGTTTTGCAGGCATTGGGGCGCCTGGGTGGCTCAGGTGGTTGAGCGTCTGCCTTCAGCTCAGGTCATGATCCCGGGGTCCTGGGATCAAGCCCCACATCAGGCTCCTGGCTCAGCAGGGAGCCTGCTTCTCCCGCTGCCTCTCTCCCTGCTCATGCTCTCTCTCTCTCTCTCTATCTCTGTGTCTCAGATGAATAAATAAAATCTTTAAAAAAAATAAAAAAAAAAAAAGAAGAAGTTTTGCAGGCATTGAAAGAGGCAGTTACAGAATAGTGGTTAAGTTGCCCTGGGAAGTCCAGCTCTCTGGCTCCATCACATCCTGCCTGTGTGACTTTGAGCAACTTACTACCTCTCTGTACCTCGAATTTCTCATCTATAAAATGGAAATCATAATTGTACCTGCCTCTTAGAGGCTGGATTAAATGAGTTTACATATCTAAAATACTTAAACAGTACCTAGAATACAGTAAGCACTGTAAGTGCTTATGTAAGTGTCTTAATAATAAGTAGTACTTGAGTATTATGTATTATTACCTAATAATTACTATCACATCATGAAAATCAGATAATAATATGATACTCTTATACTTCATCTTGTCTAGCTCTCTTCTTTAGTTTTACCTTCCTTTTTATGAGACACATGAAAATTTTAGAACGTTATGTTTCACCTGCATCTTTTGCCTAAATCAATGGTATATCTAAAAGCTTCCTCCCTACTTCCTCTCCTTTTAGGTCTAGCTTTTAGTACAGGTTGAAAGGGGACCTTTAAAATTCTAGAAGCTGGAGCCATTGCATGTACAGATAATACCAGCATGCCTTATAATGTTATTTGGGCATTCCTCCTCTGGAAAGAGCACTGAACTTGTAGTCAGAAGACTTATGTTTTATGCCGAGCTGTGTCACTCTGGGCATGCTCTTGGGCAAGTCACTTAACTTGTCTGAGCTTCAGTTTTCTCATCTGTTCAAATTGGAGAATAATAATTCCTCATTTACCTAGTTGGTATAAAGACAGATGAGATAATGTAGGAAGGAAGGAGGACTTCATAACCTGCAGAGGTCCATGCAGTTAGATACGCAGTTGATCTACTTATATGTGGAATGTAAGACAGTCAAACACATGGAAGCAGAGAGTAGAAGTGGTTGCTGGGGCGGGGGGGAGGGTGAGGTGAAGGTCAAAGGGTACAAAGTTTCAATTATGCAAGATAAATATGTTCTGGAGATCTGCTATACAGCATAGTGCCTTAGCTAAGGATTTGCTAAGAGGGTAGTTCTTAAGTGTTCTTAACACACAGGTACACACACGAATAACAATATAATAATGATAATGGAGGAGGGGGGAAACTTTGGGAGGAGATGAATATATTTATGACCTTGATGGTGGTGATGGTACATACCTATCCCCAACTTCACCAAGTTGTATACATTAAATATGTAAAGCTTTTTACACGTCAATCGTACCTCAATAAAGTGGTAAAAAATTGGAAATACAGCACATGTGTTTGCCTCTTATAAGATCTGATCTAGTTGTTTGTTAAGATTATTTATTTGAGAGAGAGAGCATGAGCAGGTGGGGGAGAGGGAGAAGCAGGCTCCCTGCTGAGCCAGGAGCCGCATGTGGGGTTCAATCCCAGGTCCCCAGGATCATGACCTGAGCTGAAGTCAGACGCTTAACCGACTGAGCCACCCAGGTGCCCCCTGATCTGGTTTTCAACACATTTGGCCACTCTCATGGTCCATTCCTGTTGTCCAATAAATCTGCAGCCATCTGCTGCCCCAAAGCTTTGGCTACTTACCAGATCAATTCCAGATCAATCTAGGAGCCTAACTAGGGCTTAAATTTCGAGAGGGGTAGGTTTGTAGGCATGGGAAAGAAACTAAAATTGCTTTCTTCTTCTCCTCTATTTCCTTAAAAACCCTTGATCCACCCATTCAACAAAAGGAGTGGAGGTTAAGAGGAGTTTTTCTTACCGTCCCTTCTTTGTATTTTTACGATCCTTTATATCCATCTGTATCACATGGAGAGTCACAGAGTATTGTGGTTATGTGTTCATCTCTCTGTTACTCCTACAGACCTCTTTTTAAAAAAAATTATTTGTTTTTCACGGTGGGTTCTCAATAAATATTTGTTGGATCAAATTTACCTGAATAGAATGTAACACAATTGAAGGTATTCAGAGCTCAGAGAATATTTCACACACACAGATCAAGTGATTAATTCAAAAAGAGTTTCAAGGGGGTTAAAAATAGAAAGCTGGATCCAGGCAGTTTTGTTCAGAGAATGTTCGAGGGGGTAAAACAGCTCTGGCTGCAGGCTAGGGTCTTTGTTATGAGAAAAATGCAAATACGAAGAATTGCAAAACACCACTAGGGAAATGTCTGGGTATTTTTGAACCTTTGGCAGAGATGAATTTCTGTCTGGAATACACGTTCTTCCCTTCCCTCGTGTCTCTTATCTTAGTCATGGCTTCACCCAGGAGCACGTGATAAATAAGCAAAATTTATAGAAATCTTTTTCTAAGCCCTGTTGCCTTGAAATTATGACCTAGCAATTTCTCCCCCTGCCAATAACTCTGAAGTTAACGTGGTATATCAAGATATAAACTGCACATCCTGGCTTTGCCACCGCTGTTTTGATTTAAAATACTGTCTCTCAGGATCAGACTTGACTCAGTTTTGGTTCATATTCACGGAGGTCCTATAATAAATAGTTTGTCTATGTAAGAAAACTACTCTATAACATTATTTTAAAGGCATTATGTTTTATTTAATTTTGTTTTTGAAATGGGGTAGAGAGAATATTTGGATTCTTAAAGAAATTCATTTGAACAAATTCCTGAACTTCACCAGCAATAAAAAAATGTAACTTAAAAATTAGATACCATTTAAAAAGAAAATCTGGGCGCCTGGGTGGCTCAGTTGGTTAAGCGACTGCCTTTGGAGCAACTGCCTTCGGCTCAGGTCATGATCCTGGAGTCCCGGGATCGAGTCCCACATCGGGCTCCCTGCACAGCAGGGAGTCTGCTTCGCCCTCTGACCCTCCCCCCTCTCATGTGCTCTCTCTCTCATTCTCGCTCTCTCAAATAAATAAAATCTTTAAAAAAAAAAATAAATAAAAAATAAATAAATAAAAAGAAAATCTTCCTAATGATATATGTTTTAAAATAGTAATATTTAGGGGCACCTGGGTGGCTCATTCGTTAAGCGTCTGCCTTCAGCTCAGGTCATGATCCCAGAGTCCTGGGATCCAGCCCGGAATTGGGCTCCCTGCTCTGCGGGAAGCCTGCTTCTTCCTCTCCCACTCCCCCCTGCTTGTGTTCCCTCTCTCGCTGTCTTTCTCTCTGTAAAATAAATAAATAAAATCTTGAAAAAAAATAGTAATATTTAGTGTTGGTGAAGGTCAGAGAATCAGGTACATTCTCTGGCAGAAATGTAAAGTCTTTAAAACAATTTTGCAATACCTATTGAGAGTATTAAAAAATTCATGCATATTAAACTAATAATGTTACTTCTTTTTTTAATGTTTTACTTATTTATTCACGAGAGTCATATATATATAGAGAGAGAGGCAGAGGCAGAGGCAGAGGGAGAAGAAGGCTCCCCACTGAGCAGGGAGCCCGATGTGGGGCTCCATCCCAGGACCCTGGGATCATGACCCGAGCTGAAGGCAGACACTTAACCATCTGAGCCACTCAGGTGCCCCTAATAATGTTACTTCTAAGAAACTTTTCTGAAGAATGTGGACAATGATTCATACAGAAAGGTGTTCACTGAAGCATGTATAACAATGAGAAATTAGAAGAAATCTAAATATTCACTATTAAGAACAGCTACATACTTTAAGGACCATACACTGAATTCTGGCTTTTGAGTTCTTAGCATGTAATGTTCTCTGAATGAAATAACAAAGTTGAAAATGGTGATTTTGAAGAATATTTAATGATGAAGGTAATGCTCATAATATTCTTATAAAAATATAAGAAACATATATTATTAATTTATATTAATATCTATGCATCCAACTAAAATCAAATCAAGGTGTTGCTGTAGGATTGTGGCTAATTTCAGTTTTTATTCTTTGCACCATTCTGTGTTGTCTAAATGCTCTTTCATGAGCATCGGTTATTGTTATAATCAGAAAGAGATCATTAAAAATTATGGAAGGTTAGTGAACCTCAGCATAGAGATGAAATATTACACATAGCTAGATGGGGTGGTAACAGAGTCAGAAGTTTGTCTAAGAAATTCTTGCTTGGAAAGAGCATCACAGAGGATCCAGGGATCAGAGTTCACCTTTGCCAGTTGTAATCTAGAAAATATTTAAGTGCTGAGAACGCAATAAGCCAAGCTTGTGGAAGAATTAGGTTTGAGCATGTTTAAAAGAACTGACAACTTCTCTGACTAGCAGGAGAGATGGTTATAGAAGAGATCACCAAGCGTTTAAGGAGGGTGTTAATAACAGCTGATGGCTCTAAGACACACGGTGGGACAGAACACTGTCTCCTAGAAAGATCAGCCAGCCACCCAGACAGGTCCTCCACCTCGGCGCAGGAAGGTGGAAATTAAGCAATTAATTATTCTGACTCTCATTCATCTATTTGTTTATCCAAGATATTAAGCACCTCTTAAGTGGCGGGCACTGTGCAAGTCCCAGGGGATATCCTGGTGAATAATAGACCGAGAACCATACTTGAGGCTGAACAAGTTGGATTTATTAACTCGTTGCTGTGCAGGAGAACACACACCATGGGGAGCCATGGGGCATTTCGGTAAGAGGGTTTAGAAAGACTTAAAAGACTTGGGGTTAGGTTAAGTAATTTTGGGAAAGGTCCCAGGAAACAGAGCTTTAGTCAGTATTGGGTGCTTACAGGAACTGGGAGTAATTCTATGATTGGACACATCAGTATATCTTATTTACATGGAGCCCACAGCTATAATTAGGAAAGAAGTGGCAGTCACTCATATTAGCTGAAGGGAAAATATTTGGTATTCTGTAGCTTGGAGACTGTTAATGTTTTCTCTGCTCAAATATGATTATGAGTGTTTTTTTTTTAAAAAGGATTTTATTTATTTGACAGAGAGACACACAACGAGAGAGGGAACACAAGCAGGGGGAGAGGGAGAAGCAGGCTTCCCGAGGAGCAGAGAGCCCGATGCAGGGCTCAATCCCAGGACCCTGGGATCCTGACCTGAGCCAAAGGCAGACGCTCAACCACTGAGCCACCCAGGCACCTGGTTATGAGTGGTTTTGTTTTGGTCTTGATTCATCATGGTCACAAAGTGCCCTTGTCTCATGTAGATGTTGTGTGATATTATGATATTGTTTATGTTCACTGGGAATATATCAAGACCTGGCTGCAAGTGCCAGGCCAGCTCAGCAACAGCAAGGCCTAAGTGATAACATCAGGTCAGTTCCTGGATATCAGGGGACTTCTTTTCTCTTTCTCACAAATAAATAAGTAAATGTAGCACTTCGGATTATGCTTAGCACTGTAAAAAATGAATAGGATGCAATGGTAGAGAATCAAGGTTAGGATGGGATCCATTTGCACAGGTTGGTTGAAGAAGGCTTCTCAGGAAGTTATGTATCAGTTAAGACATGAAGCATGTTATGTTTGCTTATGTATATGTGGATCCTGGATCACAGTGTAAAATGTATTTCTTTTTTTTTTTTAAGGTTTATTTATTTATTTATTTGAGAGAGAGAGAGAGAGAGAGAGAGAAAGAGATAGTAAGAGAGCACAAGCAGGCAGAGGGAGAAGCAGACTCCCTGCTCAGGGAGCCCAATGCGGGGCTCGATCCCAGGAGCCCAGGATCATGACCTGAGCCGAAGGCAGACGCCCAACCGAATGAGCCACCCAGGTGCCCCTCTTTTTTTTTTTTTTTTTTTAAGTAGGCACCATGCCCAGCATGGAGCCCAACATGGGGCTTGAACTCACAATCCTGGGATCAAGATCTGAGCTGAAATCAAGAGTCGGATGCTTACCCAACTGAACCACCCAGCCAACCCTAAAAGGTATTTCTTGTATTTCTTATTATGGATTGCCATAAAAAAAAATTGAAAGCCATTGCATGATGAAGATAACATAGGTAAAGGCGGGGGAGATTAGGTCCAGCTCATACAAGTCCTCATACAAGTACACAAGAAGTTCCCATTTTAAGTTGATCAGTGTAAAATCATTGATTTTCATTTCGACCAGTGATTTCACTTCGTTCAACTTAATACAATGACACACTGTTAAAGGTTTTAGGCAGGGGAGTGCCAAGACTGGATTTATGTTATAAAAAGACCACCTCGGCTACTGGGTGGAGGGTAGTTGGAAGGCAGGTGAGGAAGGCAAGGAAAAGGTCAGTAAGGATGTCATTGCTTTGAAACAATCCTGTTCTGATACTCAGTCTTCAGACTGGCTGGCTTGGAAATCTGTTTTGTTAATTACCCATTGGAGTGTGGGCAGTAGGGAATTGACTCATGCTTAAAAAGAATTCATAAAGGGGCGCCTGGGTGGCTCAGTCAGCGTCTGACTCTTGGTTTCAGCTGAGGTCATGATCTCAAGGTCGTGAGATCAAGCCCTGTGGTGGGCTCCACACTTGGTGTGGAGTCAACTTGAGATTCTCTCCCTCTGCCCCTCCCCCTGCTTATGTGCTCCCCCCTCTCTAATTAATAAATAAATAAAATCTTTTTTTATATATATAAATAAAATAAATAAAATAAATAAAAAAGATTTATATATATATAAATAAAATAAATAAAATAAATAAAAAAGATTTTATTTATTTATTTGACAGAGAGACACAGCAAGAGAGGGAACACAAGCAGGGGGAGAGGGAGAGGGCTTCCCGCCGAGCAGGGAGCCCGATGCAGGGCTCGATCCCAGGACCCTGGGACCATGACCTGAGCCAAAGGCAGACGCTTAACGACTGAGCCACCCAGGCGCCCCAATAAATAAATCTTTTTAAAAAAGAATTCAGAAGAGATTGATATTAGTAAAATCAGAATGCCAGTTTATTAATCCACAGTGAGAAATAAAACTATCAAGCAACTGAATACTTATACTCACTGATTAATGTTGTCTCCTTTATGTGAGCAACTAAATTCAAATCAATAGATTGTTTGATGAGACTGCAAGAAATCAGAGCAAGGGGAATTAGAGCTACTGGTAACAAACTTTGTTTACATGACCTCTAGTTGGAAATACATTTTGCCTGAAGACCTAGTTTACACTTACACAAAATAGAGCTGAAACAAAATTTTACAAATCGGAACATACCCTTATTACTTCTAAGACACTGATATTTTCTGTTATATTTTGTATTTTGTATTTTTTTTTAGTTAAAAAAGTTGAGGAATAGGCCCAATAAATTTATTTCAGGATCTACTAATGGGTCACAAGTTGCAATTTGAAATTCACTGAGTCAGTTCATCTTTTTTTTTTTAAGATTTTATTTTCTGGGGCGCCTGGGTGGCTCAACGGTTAAGTGTCTGCCTTCGGTTCAGGTCATGGATCATGGGTCCTGGGATCAAGTCCCACATTGGGCTTCTGGCTCAGCGGGGAGCCAGTTTCTCCCTCTGCCTGCCACTCCCCCTGCTTGGGCGTGCTCTCTCTCTGACAAAGAAATAAAAATAAGATCTTTAAAAGATAATAATAATAATGACCTTATTTATTTGAGAGAGAGAGAGCACAAGCAGAGAAGAGGGACAGAGGCAGAGGGAGAAGCAGACTCCCCACAGAGCAGGGAGCCTGACTCAGGGCTCAATCCCAGGACCCTGAGATCATGACCTGAGCTGAAGGCAGAAGCTTAACTCACTGAGCCAGCCTGATGCTCCTGAGTCAGATCATCTTAATGCGAGCTGGCATCACACTGTGATCATCTAGGTTGGGATGGTTCCCTAACAGTAGTACCTCTGGACTCAGGGTGAGCCTGCAGGCTGCCTTCTTCAACAACCTCCTGGCTTTCATGTCTCACAGCCTTAGGCCATCTCCCAAGGTTCTGTTCTCTATTGTCCTCCAACCTTCCTGGGGACCTTCCATTGCAACACATTTGTCAGCTCAAAGTCGGTTTCCAGGTCTCTGCCCAGCTCCTAGGTAATGAGCAGCACCTGCTTGAACAGCCTCCATTCTCAACCTTGTCTTGTCTTTACCCTTCTGAGTCACATGGTCCTTCCCACTCGGGCTGGGACAGAGGCAGAGAGTGAGCCACTTACCCAGCTAACCACTTGTGTCCCAAAGTTTAACTGGGCTACTCAGCTCCATATTTCAGGGTCAGCAAATCGAGGTTAGTTATAAGAATACTGTTCCACCTCCAACAGAAGTCCAGGACTGATTGGACCAGCTGAGGACTCTGCAATCAGAGTCGTGATTCAAAGTACCCAGGAGTCAGTAGGCCAGCAGTGGCCCCTGCAAGCAAGTCCCCCCCCCACCCTGCCCGGTGAAGGTCTCCACTTGCTGCTGCTTCAAGTTTCCTATCTGAGCAGCAAATAGATGCTTCTCAGAGCTCCATTAAGTCACCCACCCATCAGCAGGTTAGGGGTGGGGGTGCTGCTGAGGAGTCAGAGGTCAAGAAAGCCAGAATGGCCCATTTGGGGGGGAGGTGACAGATTCTAGGGAGGCCCAGATTCAGGTGTCATTCTAACCTCTTTTGCTTAGCCCCAAATGGAAATGTCCTGCATAACTGAAAGTAGTACTACCGACCCATATCTACTTCAAGTCCTAGACTGGTTCTTGTTGTTGAAGGGATTCTTGTACTTAATCTCCTGCCCCATAACTTGGAAACAGGATTATTCCTACTTAAAATACTCAAAACACTACAAAAAGGGAAGCACACATTTTGTGAAAATTGTGCCTAATGAAATAGTAACAAGGTAACAAAATGCCCTAGAATCGGGGAATGAGGTTAAAAAAGCGGTTATCCTTGGGGAGCCGGCGGGGCCCGCAACTGCCAGGAGGGGTAGGGGCCATGCAGACCAGGAGTGGGGCCTGCACAGCTGATCGCCCGCCGCGCACCGCATCCGGGCGGACGCGGTGAACCTGGAGGCCACTGTGTGGCACCCACTTCTCCGGAAGACGTGGGTGCTCGCCCTGGTCTTCAGGCTCTTGCTTCTCTCCTTCCTCACCAGCACCCTCAAGAAGGAGGAAAGGGCAGTGAGGGATCGGAATCTCCCCCAGGTTCCAGACCTCGACAAGCCCGTTGTGTGTCAAGTGCAGTTTCCCCTAGGCAAGAGGAGTGGGCCTGGCCACCCGTGCGGGAACCCCATTCGAGGTAAGTACCTCATCACGGACCAACTAGGCTACATTTGTGAAAGGAAGGATTTGCTGGTGAATGACGGCTGTAAGGTCAATGTCCCTGGCACAAAGCAGTCCCGCTGCAATCTTGCACCAAGGCAGCTTAGGAGGACTGCGCATCCCGCTGCCTGCAGCCCAGCAAGCTGCTTCTCCGGGAGCGCTCCCTGCACCTGGCAGCCATGGCATTCTAGAACCTCTTCATGGCGTCGAAGATCACTTTGATTTGTGTTTGGCCAAATGCGGGACCTTATCCCGGAGACTGCAGCACAAGAACACCTATAGGGACTCCCGTGGCCAAGTATTGCTATGGAAAGAGCCCTCCCGAGCTTGCTCTTCCCCGAATGACGGGCATGGAGGACTTTCCACCAAAGAACTTGTGGCCTGAAGCCACGCTCCAGCATTCTCTAGTCCGCTTGGAAGAAGAGAGATACCGCGTGGAAGCCTTGGCTTTGGCCAGTTCTTGTGTCGTACTCTTTGACCTCACGCAGCTCTGGGCTTTCCCGCGTGCTTCGGTAAAGCGGCTTGGAAACGCCAGAGGGTCACGTTCAAGAACAAATAACAGGCGAGCTTGTGGAGGGAGGTGTTGGCACTCCGGGGCACCTCTATCATTGAAGATTCATCGAGCCCAGTAAGTAATTTATTGGATTTCTTTGGAGTAGTGTGAAAATGATGTTTTTATATAGGAAGAGGCCGTGCCTTGATAGCCGAATATATTCAAGGAGACTTATCTTCCCAAAGTAGTTTGTCCCCCTAAATAAGCTTTCTCAGAGGGTGAAGTGTCTGGCAATTGTTTTTTTAAGGTTTGATAAAAAAATCTATTTAGTTTGCATTGGACTTTTGGGATTCTATGTGCATTCGTGATGCTAAGTCAACCTTTGTAAGTGAAAGAAATGTGCCTGTCTCGATGTTTTACCATCTCATTCTTTTTGATACTCAGTCTGGTGGATGAGTCTGTCTTATGTGGGTTGTCACTGGTATCAGCCTTTCTTTTTTTTTTAAAGATTTTATTCATTTATTCATGAGAGAGACAGAGGGAGAGAGAGAGGGAGAGAGAAGCAGAGGGAGAAGCAGGCTCCCAAGGAGCAGGGAGCCCGATGCGGGACTCGATCCCAGGACCCTGGGATCATGACCTGAGCCGAAGGCAGACGCTTAACCATCTGAGCCACCCAGGCACCCGGTATCAGCCTTTCTTTGGAGCTTATTTGAATTCATGAGCAATGTAACAGATTTAATGTGAAAACAGCTTATTAAAAAAAAAGTTTACCTTGCATATTCACAATTCATACATTCAGCTGTCTGTTGAGCCAGGTACTTCAGCTAGTTGCTGAAAAGTTAGCTGGGGAGGAAGTTGGTCTCCACTCTCATACTCCTTAGTGAGTTTCATTAAGCAATTAATTTGCCAAATAATTAATCTGAGAGCAAAATTAATCAAGATTATAAACGAAAACAGTGATTACACTGTTGCATGAAATGGTCATTTGCAAGAAATCCTCTCTTAGTCCGTTCAGGCTGTCACAGCAAAATATGATAGACTGAGTGACTCACAAACAGTCAAAATTTATTTCTCAGTTCTGGAGGTTAGAAGTCCAAGATCAGGGTGCCAGCATGGTCAGGTAAGGGCCCTCTTCCAGGTTGTACACTTTTCATTGCATCTTCATCTTGTGGAAGGAGTGTGCTAGCTCTCTGGAGCCTCTTTTATAAGGGCATTAATCTCATTCACCTCCTAATACATCACATTGGGAATTAGGATTTCAGTATATGAATTTGGGGGAAAACAAACATTAAGACGATTGGAAATCCTAAGAGACAGAGTACAAATGTGTTCTAGAAATTGGAAGACCGAGTCCAATCCAGAGACCAGAGTGTGTCCCAATCTCATCAAGAGGTTGCCGATTGAATTAATTCTGGGGGAAAAAAATGAACAACAAAGCAGAGCAAAAATTTGTTAACAGAAACAGAGTGGTCTTCTTGGGAAAAGAAGAGCAAAAGACCTAGATTTGTGACTGCCAGTGTCCTGTGGAGAGAGGACCTGGGCTAGCCTATCCAAAGATTTGTTTCATCATTACAAGCTCAGTTTCATTAACAGATATAAAGCTATGTAGGTTTTCTATTTTAGAAACTTTTGTCTGTGAGGGAAAATTGACCACTTCATTTTTGTTGTCAAATATATTGGCATGAAGTAATTCATAGTATTTCCTCGCTATTTTTTATTTTTTTAACTTATTTAATTTATTTTTTCAGAGAGTGTGTGAGTGTGCATGTGAGCACACAAGCAAGGCGGAAGGGGCAGAGGGAGAGGGAGAGAGAGAGAATCTTAAACAGGCTCCAAGCCAGTGCAGAGCCCAACCTGGGGCTTGATCTCAGAAGCCTGAGATCATGACCTGAGCTGAAATCAAGAGTCAAATGCTTAACCGACTCCACCACCCAGGCACCACAACCTTGCTATCTTTTAAATGCATGTAGCATCTGACGTGACACTTCCTCCTTCTCAATATTGACAATTTGTGTTTTTCTCCTTTTTTTTCTTGCTCAATCAAGCTAAAGATTCATCAATTTTATTTTCTCTCTCCAAAGAACGAACAGTTGATTTCATTGGCTTTCTCTTTTTCCATTTTCTATTTGATTGATTTCCACTTACTTGTTTTCTCCTTCCCCATATATTTAATTAGCTTTGCTTTTCCAAGAGACATAATTTTCATTCAATTTGAAATATTTTCTAATATTGCTTATGGTTTTTTTCTTCGAGCCTTCTCTATATTCTTTCTCTCTCACTCTAACTCTGCCTTGTATACCGACTTTTCTCTCCTGTACAGTGAGTCATTAAACAAATATTTATTGATCTTCCACCATGGGGTATTACATACTGTTCTAGGTATTTAACGACATAGAACTGTATACTTAAAAATGGTTAATTTTCGGTTAGGTATGTTTTATCACAATAAAAAATAATGAGTACCCAGCATTGTTCTAGGTACTATAAAAATGTAATTTTAGAGCAGCCCCAAGTTGCAACAATATTTCAATGCTGGATAGTACTTTTTTTTTCTTAAATTACATTTAAAAAATGATTACCTTGCCTTGCAGTTGTCACACTTGTGGCTGGAGATTGAAATCTTAAAATCACAGTAAATTCAACTCTGATTTCCTGCAGCCATATCAATTTTCTATCTAATTTTAAAAGCGTTTAGTGTTATTACTACTTATGCACTTATTAAATGTGTAATTTAATATGTATAGGGTTGTGTAACATGGTTGAGTTAATACTACTGTGGGAGCCTCATTAATAGAATTCATTGATGCTAAACTATTATTAGTACTGCATTCATACATCTTTATCAGACACTCTTATTCCATGGCTCCTTTTTCTTTTCTTTAATTCCCATACTTTAGTCTGATCGTCCTTATTACAGCAGAATGTCTTTTAAGTGTTTTATGTTAAATTCATGTGTTATTTCACTGAATCTTCACAGCTTTCTGAGGAAAGCGTTTTTTTTTAAAGATTTTATTTATTTATTTGACAGAGAGAGACACAGCGAGAGAGGGAACACAAGCAGGGGGAGTGGGAGAGGGAGAAGCAGGCCTCCCGCGGAGCAGGGAGCCCAATGCGGGGCTCGATCCCAGGACCCTGGGATGGTGACCTGAACCGAAGGCAGACGCTTAACGACTGAGCCACCCAGGAGCCCTGCATTTCTTTTTTTTTTTTTTTAAGATTTTATTTATTTATTTGACACAGAGAGAGAGAGAGATCACAAACAGGCAGACAGACAGGCAGAGGGAGAGGGAGAAGCAGGCTTCCCGCTGAGCAGGGAGCCCGATGTGGGGCTCGATTCCAGGACCCCGGGATCATGACCTGAGCCCAAGGCAGACCCTTAAGCGACTGAGCCACCCAGGCGCTCCTAAGGAAAGCATTTCTATTTTACTAGATGAGGAATCTCAGACTGAGAGAGGTTGAATAACTTGCTCACTCTCCCACAGTAAGTCATGGGCAAAGTAGAAGTCCAGATTCCAGGCAACCTGCCTTAAAAGTCTCTTCTCCACTCTGCCAGCACGCTGTACCTTACATTGTGTATCAGTCTCTTCCTGAATCTCAACGGTTCCCGGAAGGGGGAAGAAAGTCCCTAAGCCAAATTGAAGCAGAGAAGTGACCCCTACACAACAGCTTCATGTTAATCTGGAATTTTTCTTAAAGTCTCTTTTCTCTAATTCATCTAGTTTGCATTTGTCTGCACTAGGGAATATTTCCCATTGTCCTTTGTTTCTGAGTTTACATCATGCCCTGAACAGTGCGGTAGTTTATTTCAGTTAATGGTTTCTTGTTCCTTGTGCATGGTTTCTCTTGGAGTGTTCTTCCGATGGGATGAATGCTGTGCTCTGTCATCACCCTCTGACCGAATTCTGCTTTCCTCAGTAACTCCCCACTATCCTTCACACACTCGTGCCCTGTGAATTCCCAGGGTACAATCCAGACTCCTGATCAGGTTAAAGACAAAAAACAAACAAAAAAAAAAAACAAAAAAAAACTTCACCACCAGCACTTTTCCGCTACTCCTCATTTTCCTGTTCTGTGTCAGGCACCTTCTGTCGGGACCAAGTTCCCACACATACCAACATGAAAAGCTCTCAAGGCGATTAGCTGGAGCTAATTAGCTCCTTAGCTGGAGCCCTGGTGTTCTTCAGAAGAGGAAATGTGGAGGACCCTCTCCCCTCAGGTCTGTGCTGGTAGTCCATGCATCTTGGAAAGAGGGTCCTGGCTTTCTTATGCTAGAGTATTCAGGGGCTTGTGAGAGAGATGGTGTGAGAGAGACACCTGGAGAGAGACAGCTTTATGAAGCTGTCTTCAAGAGGTCCACAATATAGTCTGGCAATGAGTGGAAGACAGTGGTGTGACCATTCCTCACCCTTAGTCACTCAGCAAACGTTTGTTGGGTACCTGTTGATATCTCTACTCCTCTGTGTGGAGCCTTCAGTCCAGAGGCACAGACAGAAAGAGAGAGAGAGAGTCGGGGGAGGGGTGGAGGGAGAGGAAGAGAGACAAGCTGACTCCCTGCTGCGGGGCTTGATCCCAGGACCCTGGGATCATGACCTGAGCCAAAGGCAGATGCTTCAGCTTAAGCGACTAAGCTACCCAGGCACTCTTACAGGAGGGCATTTAATCTAGCCTCAGGTAAGGGTGGGGTGGGGGAAGGTGATTTCCTGAGAAGACCGGCCAGAGGGGCTAAAGAAGAGAGTGCCAACAAGGATTCGGGGGAAGGGAGATGTGATACAGTAGCTGGAGGGAATACCGCATGAAGAAAAGGGCTGTTCTGATAAAGGGTCTTGGGGAGCTGGAGGGGCTGAGAATGTGTATCTTAGTAGCTGCAGTAGTCACTGAGGAAGAGCCTACGGGAGTAGATGTGAGATTAAACTGAAGAGGCCTGTAGGAGCCAGATCATGAACAGCCTTTTTTTTTTTTTTAAAGATTTTATTTATTTATTTGACAGAGAGATACACAGTGAGAGAGGGAACACAAGCTGGAGAGGGAGAAGCAGGCTCCCCGCTGAGCAGGGAACCTGACATAGGGCTCGATCCCAGGACGCTGGGATCATGACCTGAGCCGAAGGCAGACGGTTAACGACTGAGCCACCCAGGCGCCCCTGGATCATGAACAGCCTTGTAGGCTATTCTAAGAATTACACTTCGCCTCAGGCCGGTGACAAGGATGTGGGGGTGGTTGGGGAGAGGATGAAGTGATCCCTCTGGTTATGGTGTGGGATGTGAGTTGGAAAGAAGAGACCAGAGGCAGGAAGACCAGTTAGGAGGCTATTAGGATGATGCAGCCTACGAAGGGGAAGCTCTTCTAACAAACCTACTTGATGCATTGCGGTTGTGCATCTCTAGGGAAAAATCTAGGGCTAATTTGTTTCCTAGTCCACCAGAGACCACCAGTACGCCAAGGCCAGTGGTTCTGCAACTGCAAACTTAACTGGCCACTGGCTGGGGTCAACACATACACATAGCCATGAATCTGTCATGCCTCGGGGTCCTCCACTGGGCAGGATGTGGAAAATCATAGAACTGGAAACTCATCTGAATTCTTAAGCCTTGTCCAGAGAAGGTGTTGCAGCTCTGTAAATACTAAACCTTGGACTTTGTCACTTTTTCACTGGTTTGTTCCCCCATTTCCTGTCCCATACACTTTCAGGACCCTCCAAAATCCTATCATCTGTCCATTCAAGTGCTACCTCCGTTGTGTAATTTTACCTAATTTTCATTTCCCAGACTCCAAATAAGAAATAACTTATTTTAAGATCTCAAAGCACTTTGTGTATACATTTAAAACTTATTTTAAGATCTCAAAGCACTTTGTGTATACATTTAAAACTCAACTAGTAGGGGCAGTGAGGGAAGTTACAAATAATGGATCAATTTGATTGGGACAGAGTCCTACCCCTAACCCCAGAGAAGCCACACATTGTTTAACTGCTGCATGCTTCCACATTTGCAGTATACTTTTTAAAAAGATTTTTTTATTTATTTGAGGGGGGGAGGGGCAGACAGAGAGGGAGAAGCAGACTTCCTGCTGAGCCGGGAACCTGAAGCAGGGCTCCATCCCAGGACCCTGGGATCATGACCTGAGCTAAAGGCAGACACTTAAACAGACTGAGCCACCCAGGCGCCCCTGCAGTACACTTTATTTTTTTTAAGGTTTTATTTTTTTCAGTAATCTCTACACCGAACGTGGGGGTCAAACTCACAACCCTGAGATCAAGAGTCATGTGTTCTACCGACCAAGCCAGCCAGGCGCCCCTGCAGTGCACTTTTGGCTAAACTAGTTTTAAGTAATTTACTATACCTCCATTTAGCACTTATTTTGCCTTAGAAACAATTGATTTTTATTTAACAAACACTCATACAGCACATTCTAAGCTCTTTACAAAAAGCTTCTTTTTTTAAAGTTTTTTTAATTTATTCATTTGAGAGAGACACACACACAGAGAGAGCACAAGCAGAGGGAGAGGCAGAGGGAGAGGGAGAAGCAGGCTCCCCGCTGAGTTGGGAGCCCGGACGTGGGGCTCGATCCCAGGACCCCGGGACCATGACCTGAGCCGAAGGCAGATGCTTAACCATCTGAGCCACCCAGGCGTCTCTACAAAAAGTTTCTTAAAAATTCTTCTGTGGGGCGCCTGGGTGGCTCAGTTGGTTAAGCGACTGCCTTCGGCTCGGGTCATGATCCTGGAGTCCCGGGATCGAGTCCCGCGTCGGGCTCCCTGCTTGGCGGGGAGTCTGCTTCTCCCTCTGACCCTCTTCCCTCTCGTGCTCTCTATCTCTCATTCTCTCTCCCAAATAAATAAATAAAATCTTTAAAAAAAAAAAATTCTTCTGTGGGCACCTGGGTGGCTCAGTTGGTTAAGTGACTGCCTTCGGCTCAGGTCATGATCCTGGAGTCCGGGGATCGAGTCCCACATCGGGCTCCCTGCTCAGCAGGGAGTCTGCTTCTCCCTCTGACCCTCTTCCCTCTCGTGCTCTCTCTCTCTCATTCTCTCTCTCTCAAATAAATAAATAAAATTAAAAAAAATTCTTCTGTGAAGGTACTAATATTATCATCCCCATTTAGAGGTGTGGAAACTGATTCACCAAGGAGGGTTTCACAGCTAAAAGAATCTGAGCCCAGGAAGCCGAGCTCTAGGGTCTGAACCATCAACCACAATTATATGTTCCATCTCTCTTTCTTTCAGTGGATCATGGAAGCACCAAGCTCTGCAAACTGTTTTTTCTGAATTGTACTTGCAAGCCAGAGATGTGGCAGAAGCAGGGAACATAAATATAAGAAGACAGAGTTGCTGTTGGAGTAAATCAGTTTTTTTGTGTTTGTTTCTTTGTTTTGGGGGGAGGGGCAGAGGGGGAGGGAGAGAGAGAATCTTAAGCTCCCTTCCCAGTATGTGGGTCTCAATCTCACAACGTGGGTCTCAATCTCACAACCCTGAGATCATGACCTGAGCTGCAATCAAGAATCGGACGCTTCACCAACTGAGCCATCCAGGTGCCCCAAAGCAGTTGTTTTTTGAGCATAACAAACCACAAAACTGTAGCTTAAAACAATAGGTGTTCACTTGCTCACAATTTTGCAATTTGGGCTGGGCTTACATACCCAATTGTAGTCAACTGGTGGCTCAGCTAGGCCTGGAGGATCCAAGATGGCCTTATTCATATCTGACATCTCAGCTGGGATAATAGGAACAGCTGGAGGCTGGCTAGGCTTCTCTCCTCATGGTCTTTCATCTTCAAGGAGTCAAGCTCAGGTCTCCTCATGTGATGTTCAGGGCGCCAAAAGAGGAAAAGTAGAAGCAGCAATGCCTCTTCAGTCCTTGGAACTTGCTCAACATCACTTCCACTGCATTTTTTTGGCCCAAGCAAGTCATAAGGCCCACCCAGATTCAGTGTGGCAGATGATTACACACTAGCTTGAATTCAGTGATGTGTGATTCATTGGGGTCCTTTTAATAGCAGTCTACCACAAGAAGCTAACAGTTTTAGTGGTGACAGTCATCACAGCATGTAGGGCTATAATAGGGATGACTAAGAGTACAAGAGGGATGTAGGGAAAGAAAGCCCTGAATTAGTCGGAGTAATCAAAGATACCATCAGGGAGGCAGCATTTTTTTTTTAAATGTTCCGTTTTATTTTTTTTTCAAGATTTTACCTATTTATTTGACAGACAGAGACACAGCGAGAGAGGGAACACAAGCAAGGGGAGTGGGAGAGGGAGAAGCAGGCTTCCCGCGGAGCAGGGGGCCCGATGCGGGGCTCGATCCCAGGACCCTGGGATCACGACCTGAGCTGAAGGCAGATGCCCAACGACTGAGCCACCCAGGCGCCCAGGGAGGCAGCATTAACACAGGCCCTCAGACTTGGAAGATGGGTTATATTTGGGAGGTTAATTTCATGGGTGGTCAATAGGATAGGGAAGGGATGGAAGGGCATTCCAGGCATATAGAAAAACAGGTGCAAAGACATTCATTCATACATGGCACAAGAAAGTATGTTGTACTTGGGGAATAGAAAATAGTTCAGAAGGATCAGCAAAAAGAGATGACTGCGTGAGAAGAGTGAGGGTGAGGAGGTTGAAGAAGGAGGCTGAACCAGATGAGGAAGTGGCATGAGTTCCTTGCTAAGAAATTTTCAAATATTACTTTTGGGTAAGAGCTCATTGATGAATTTTGATCAGGGCAAGTACAGGATCTGATTTGTGTATTTGAAAATCACTTTGGGAGGGCACCTGGGTGGCTCAGTCTTGTGATTTCGGCTCAACTCATGATCTCATGGGTCATGGGATGGAGCCCTGCATGGGGAGTCTGCTTGAGATTCTCTCCCTCAACCTCTTCCCCAAATCGTACACATGTGTGTATGCATGTGCTCTCTTTCTCTCAAATAAATAAATCCTAAAAAAAAAAAAAAAAGAAAAATCACTTTGGGGTCCATGAGAGGCGGATGAGATGGAAATCAAGAAGACCTATGAGAGGCTATTGCAAAATACAAGTTAAAAGAAGCTTGACCTGAAGAGAACAATGACATAGGGAACAGAGCAAAGAAAAAGGGTTCCAGAAATATCTGTGAGATAGAATGAGTAGGATTTGGCTGTTGAAGGAAGCATATAGAATGACTAACAGATTTCTGACTTTGGCGATTGGGTGGATACAGGTGGCAGAATTTTAGGAGGAAAGTGCTAATTTTTATTTTTTTATTTATTTGACAGAGAGAGACACAGCAAGAGAGGGAACACAAGCAGGGGGAGTGGGAGAGGGAGAAGCAGGCTTCCTGCCGAGCAGGGAGCCCAATGCGGGGCTCGATCCCAGGACTCTGGGATCATGACCTGAGCCGAAGGCAGACACTTAACTGACTGAGCCACCCAGGCGCCCCGGAAAGTGCTAATTTAAGTTTGGGATTAATTAATTAAGTGATTCTGAGATGACTGTGTGATGATCAATAGACATGTGGAGTAGACATGCTGGATATGCAAATCTGAAGCCCAGGAGAGAGGACTGGACTAGAGATTCAAATAGAGAATTCATCAGCAAACAGGGGGTAATATGAAGCAGTAAGATCTCTTAGAGAAAGCAAGTAGAATGAAGAAATAGAGACCCAAAGGAAAGACCTACATTTAATGGGTGAGAGGAGAAAGAGAAGTCCATACAGGAAACTTAAGAACTAGAAAACCAACAAGGATGGTGTGGCACAAGTCAAGGGGGAAAAGAATTTCTAAGAAATTCGGAAAAGTGCGATGGGGTTGACAATGGGTCATTAGTGACCATCCTGAGAGCAGTTTTAGGGGAGTTGTGATGGCAATATCTCGATTGCTATGGATTGAGGAACCTGTGAAAAATCCTTGTAAATGTGATGGGTGAGGGGGAGTGGCAGGAAGTTTAAGTGTTCCTTCATAGAAAGCTAAGTGATCTGCTGAGAGAGAAGTGTGTGGGCCTGCAGGGGTGGAGGGAAGGAGGGCTTATAATAGTTGTCCTGAGAAAGAAAATCTTTAAATGCCACTCTCTGCCAAGTTTCTGCTCAATACTTTTCTCCCTTTCATGCTAAACTTCAGGAAATGTTGCTTTGCCTTTTCATTTTCTCTTCCCCTTCACTCCTTAAAACCACTTTCATGGTAGTCTGGCATTTGTGTCTATAAAACAATGACTTTCAAAAAAAATCTCCAATGACTTCTGTGTTCCACCTAATGTACATTGTGTCACCCAACACTATTTGTTCAAAAGAATGAACATGCCTGCTCGGATTGTGTCTAAATTATGTAATTCTGATTTCCAACAATGAAGTAGAAATATAAACTCTTATCTCCTCCCATCCTCAGCGGAATGTTGGAGTTGATAAATTGAGATTGTAAGGCACAGGGAACATCTCTGAGATAAGTAGCTATAATTAACATCATTTTCCTAATAGAGTTGTTTCAGGGATTAAATGAGATAACATAATAATTATTGCATTGTCCAATGACGTCAAATTTGTAATAAACATCTGGCATATGATAGTAAATGCTAATGACTCTTTATATTTTAGTTTGAAAATTAGCAAACTAAAATTTAGTAACTAAAAAAATATCCAGCTACTTGGGGGCCCTTGGGTTGCTCAGTCAGTTAACCGTCTGCCTTTGGCTGGGGTCATGATCTCCGGGTCCTGGGATCAAGCCCCATGTTGATTCCCTGCTCAGCCTGGTGTCGCCTTACCCTTCTCCCTCTGCTCCTCCCCCCTGCTCATGCTTTCTCTCTCGCTCTTTCAAATCAATCAATCAATCAATCAATCAATCAATCTAAAAAGAAAATCCAGCTATTTGGGGGTGCTTAAGTAGAAAAATATTATGTATTTATGAGATGATGTCTGGAAATTTCTCCAAAATAATCTCTCCTGGAGTTTAGGGGTGGATTACAGGAAATGGCCATGTGACTGAAGCTGAGCATTCATTATTCTACTTTTGTACACATTTGAAAATGTCATAATAAAAAGTTATGATTTGTTTCACTTTGATTTGTTTAAATCTATGCAACTATGTTGACCTAACATACTTGGTATATATATATATATATTTTAAAGATTTTATTTATTTGACAGAGGGAGACACAGCGAGAGAGGGAACATAAGCTCGGCGAGGGAGAGAAGGAGAAGCAGGCCTCCTGCCGAGCAAGGAGCCCGATGCGGGGCTCGAACCCAGGACCCTGGGATCATGACCCGAGCCGAAGGCAGACGCTTAACGACTGAGCCACCCAGGCGCCCCACGCTTGGTATATTGAAACATAATGAAAACCTAGTTTATAAGTGATAAATGGCTTTTTAAGATTTATATACTTTACACCCCACTCCACTCCTCAAAGAATGCAAGGAAGGTTTAATTTGACATGGAGATAATGATTTCAATTTATTTATGTCTTTTATAATATCATAAATAGCCGTAATTTCAATAATTAGTCTCGTTGTCTTATTGTTCCACTTAAACTTCACTCATTAAATAGAAACTACAAGGCCCAGAACGCACTGCACGACTAACGTCATATCGAGGACCTCGCATCTCCGTGCTGGTTGCCCTCGCCTAATTTGAATGAGAATATCGCGGCGAAAATTGACATCTAAGACCTACAGCAAATTTTCAAGTCTTTGTCCGCCTGAGTCAGTCCAGAGTGCCATTCCGAGACAGGGTGATACCTTTCTGTTCAGGCATAGCTTCGGGCAGCCTCATCCTTTTCTGGGGCTTCCGTGCGACAGGAGGGCTCCGTTAGTGCGCCTCCAAGATGGCGACGCTGTTGGCGGTAAATTCGGGTAAGGGCGGCCAGGACAGGAAGGAAACAGTCGGGCAGGGCGATGGTTGGTTCTTGAGGGAGAGTCTCGGACTGTGAGGTTCCTCGCAATCCAGGCCTTCACTTGTGTATCGTGCTTGCTTTTCCCTAGCTCTGGGCCTAGAGTCCCACCCCTCCCCAGTTTGAATGGCGCGCGTCGGCGCTGCAGCTCTAGCTCTGGAATTGGGGTTTAGGGTGGAGGCACGGAGGCTTGGTCCACTGGAACCCCGCGTGCAGTCTCTTGCAGCCAGGGGCTGAGCTTGGTGCCTTCAACTCCCCACCCCATTATGTGTCTTTGGCCCGGATTTCGTCAAGACACACAAGTCTCCGGCGGTGAGGCCAGAGGATCCGAGATAATTTTTAGCTACAAGCGCAGGCTGAAAGCTCGCACCTCAGAGTAGGCAGCGCAGTCCCTTATGGATGTTGGGCGGTCTTGTAGGAAGCGAGTATCTTTGATTATGAAGCCTGCAACCTGGAAGGTGGCTGGGGAGGCGGTGCCACTGGCTCAGCCGATGACTCTGAGCTCTGCGCATGTGGCGCGTCCCTGTATACTCTGCCTTTGGAGTGGTAGATCTTCCGGGCAGGGTAGAACCAAGAAGGTAGTTGAAGGACTCTAGAGGATTTGGGGTGGGTTCTCTTTTGGTGATTCTCAACCTTGGGCGGTACCGTTCCCAGAGGCTTTTGAAAGAGTGGGTGCATTTTGACTGTCACAATTCCTAGCGCCTGATGGGCGGGGCAAGGATGCCAAAAGTCCTGCACAGGGCAGGATGGTCTTGAAAACGGAGTATTTCCTGCTCAGGATGAGGTGCGGTTAGCTTCTTAGATTCAATTTAAAGAGCATGTCTGTGTGGTAAACGCTAGTAGAGAATCTCACTCAAGAGTAATATTTACTGGGCGCTTTTCCCCCCCTTTCTTTATGTAGTCTTTTTTTGGGGGGGGTGGGTGGGAGTGCTGGTTCTGCTTTCCACAGGACTGATATTCTTGTAAAGTTGCTAAATCTGAATTTTGCAAAGCAAGCCATTTCAGGAACACTGTCATAAATTATTTTATAATGATGAAGGATTATGTTTATTGACCATCTGGTATGTCCCAGGCATTGGACTAAGTGTTGTACTTGCATTATCTCATTTAATCCCCTTTGTACACCTATGGAGTAGCTGCTATTAAGTACCCCAGTCTACAGATTGGGAAATAAAGGCTTAGAGTAGTTAAGTAACATCCCCAAATTTATACACCTAATGATTGTAAGCTAGTCTTAGGTGCTTAAACTACTTAAGCACAACCTAATTCATTTTATTACATCAAATTTTCATGTATATGAATGCTGGTCATGAAGTTATGTCCTAAATACTTCTGTCCTGGTCTCGTACCCGGATACAATCTTAAAAACAAGGCTTGCATAGTACATGTGTGGTTATATACTGTTCTTTAGTACATATCCCAAGTTATTATCATTAAACATAAATCAATGAAGGAACAAGGAAAGGGAGTTACCAACAACTGCAAAGAGTATACATTGTATAATAAAGCCTTGTGACAGGAGTGTTTAATTGATAACATAGAAGGGAAACATTTTTCACAGCTGAGTCAGGAGAATATATGTATATTTAATTAAACATTCTAGGGTAGCAGCCCAAAGGACCATAGATAGATGAGTGGATAAACAAAATGTAGTA
Source organism: Zalophus californianus (assembly GCF_009762305.2). NCBI lineage: Eukaryota > Metazoa > Chordata > Mammalia > Carnivora > Otariidae > Zalophus > Zalophus californianus. The sequence continues at coordinate 88,713,812 of NC_045606.1, forward strand.
TATACATACAGTGGGATATTATTTGGCCTTATAAAGGAAATCTTGTCATATGCTACAACATAGATAAACCTTGAGGGCATTGTGCTGAGTGAAGTAAGCCAGTCACAAAAAGATAAATACTGAATGATTCCACTTATATTTGATACCTAAAGTAGTCAAACTCAGAAACAAAGAATGTTGGTTGCCTGAGGGGAGGGAGAAATGGAGAGTTGTTTAATGGGTACAGTTTCCATTGTGCAAGATGAAAAAGTTCTGGACATTTGTTATGCAACAGTGTGAATGCACTTAACACTACTGAACTGTACACTTAAAAATGTTTAATAAGATAGCAAATTCTGTGTTGTTGTTGTCTTTACTACAATTCAAAACAAAACAAAACAAACAAAAAACCAAACAAACATCTTATAGTTGTGGACAGGGAAAAATAGAGGTTGTAGATTCTAAGACCTTTGCTTGAGTTTCAGCTGCGTGATTTACTGGTATTGAGACCTGTATCAGTCTAGCCGAGGAGACCTACAGGCTTGTCAGTAAGCAGCCACTGACAGTGGTTAGCAGGCTTTCTGTGGCAGTCTTGTCACCCCTGTCCTGTTCACAGCAGTGACTGTTTCAGACTTTTTCCACAACTCCTCAAAACGTTAACTTGTAACTGATCCCTCAGCCTCCTAGTCATAGAGAAAAATAAGAGCCAGTAGGCATGCACTCTCTTTTTTCACCCTAAAAACTTTAAACCTACATATATCTATACCCTTTTTAACCAGTTTCCCTGTGTCTAAGTTAAATCCCACCCTTTATGCCCTCCTCCCTAGTAGACCCCTTCCCTCCTCTATATTCACCTCTCTCTCTTTTCTTTCCACTAACCTCCCCTTTTGATCTTGATCTCATGCCTTTTCCCAGTTACTATCCTTTTGCTTCTCTTCACAGTCAAACCGTTCAAAAGATTTGTCAGTATACACTGGTACCATTTCCATACCTTTTCTTCCTCTACCCACTCTGGTCTCTGCCCATCCTCTTAAACAGCTTTCAGTAAGGTAAATGTGCTTTTCTATTTCATTAAGGACCTCAGACTTTAAAACTTTATTTTGTTTGATCTTTTAGGGCAAAGACCAAAATCTTTGGGCTGGGGAGCCCTGCTTGCTCTGCCAGTTGCCTCCCTTACCAAACCCTTGTTTCCTGTACTCTAGCGCTCTTGGCTTTTTCTTTTTCTTTTTCTTTTTTTTAAAGATTTATTTATTTGAGAGAGCGAGAATGGGAGAGAGAGTACATGAGAGGGGAGAGGGTCAGAGGGAGAAGCAGGCTCCTTGCCGAGCAGGGAGCCCAATGCGGGACTCGATCCCGGGACTCCAGGATCATGACCTGAGCCTAAGGCAGTCGCTTAACCAACTGAGCCACCCAGGCGCCCCTTGGCTTTTTCATTCTTTGAGAGGGCAGTGTTCCCTCTTCCCATGGGAACCCATGTGCTGTCCTCTCTTCCTGGATATATGTTCTCCCTTCCTCCCTTCAGTTAACTCCATTCTTGATCCTTCAGATTTCAACTAATGATCACTTCCTCAAGGAATCCTTCCCTTCCCTCACCTCCTTGACTTGGTTGTATTCCCCGATTCTGTCATCTCTTGCCCTGGGTACCTCTTCTTCATAGCACTTGTCAAGTTGGATATTACCCTTACGTCTGACTATATAATTACTGTGTTTTGTCCCTACACTGTAAGCTCACCAGTACCGAGTACATGATAAATGAGTGAATGAATGTGATTTGCTGGAGGTATTCCTAAACATTAAATAAAATATATTTCTCAAATGAACAGATCACTTATGTTAAAACATATTTAGTAGGGGCGCCTGGGTGGCTCAGTCGTTAGGCGTCTGCCTTCGACTCAGGTCATGATCCCAGGGTCCTGGGATCGAACCTCGCATCGGGCTCCCTGTTCAACGGGAAGCCTGCTTCACCCTCTCCCACTCGCCCTGCTGTGTTCCCTCTGTTGCTGTCTTTCTCTGTCAAATAAATAAATAAAATCTTTAAAAAAAACATTTAGTAATTTGGAAGAATTTATAGCCTCTTTTCATTTGTAATCACAGAAAGATATTTATGAAAATTAGCCAACCAATGAAAGCTCTTTGTTGCAATTAACTTCGTGATGTGTTGATGTTAATGATAGACTAAGGATGCCAGGATACATGGGGTTTTTGGTAGATTTTTGACCAGTTACTGGATGCCTCTCAGCTTCATAAAAGGGGGGGAAATAGAATTTTTCTCTATAACTCAGTCAGCTTATAATGCTAAGTATGTTTAATACAAAGAAATTTATTGGTTCTTCAGAGTTTCTGTTGTATATTGTTACTTTTATTTATTTTTTTAAAGATTTATTTATTTTTATTTGAGAGAGAGTGTGCATGCTTGGGGGGGCGGGGGGGAGGGGTAGAGGGAGAGAGAGAATCCCAAGCTGACTCCCTACTGAGTGTGGAGGTGCACTCAGGGCTCAGTCCGTCGACTCTGAGATCATGACCTGAGCTGAAATCAAGAGTCGGATGATTAACCAACTGAGCCACCCGGTGCCTCAATATATTGTGACTGTTAAAGAAGAGAATTTACTTTTGTCAGCTCTTTCTCAGAATTTTTAAATACCTGTGGTAAGGCAAGTTTCAAATTTGCCTAGAAGTTGTTTTTGATACCTTTCTTCCTTTTTTTTTTCCTGTTTAAGATTTTAGTTTTAAATAATCTCTACACCCAGTGTATGGCTTGAACTCATAATTCTGACATCAAGAGTCACATGCTTTACCGACTGAGTCAGCCAGGCTCCCCTTGATACCTTTCTTTTGTACCCTGTGCCAATCAGTTATTATTTTGGGCTCTTTTCTACTAACAGACCTTTTCTTGTGATTTTACTGCCCTCATCCTACTTTAGGTTCTGTCACCTTATTAGCAACTTAACCTGTCATCCTAGGTTCCTGACACTTCTGTGGTTCTATTTAGTCCAGCAACCACACCATTGCCCTATAGTACCAATTTCGTTTTGTCATCTACTACTTGAAACTTTCCTATTTACTAATAGGAAAAATTCCATCTTGGCCTGGAATCCAGGACTCAAACCTGCTCTATCCTTTGCAGTTAGAGAAGGCCAAGAAAATGATCTCTAGGGAGATTAGCTAGTTAGCATCCAACCAGTACCTCACTGGCAATCAGCAGGATCTAGGGGTTAGGTTCTCATTTTGGCGGGCTCTTGGTATATCCAGAGTTGATTGGATCCTAGCAATTGATTTTCTTTAACGAGACTCAAAAGACAGGTAAACCAGTATTTCAGTGTATTAAAGATTTTATTTATTTATTTATTTGAGAGAGAGAATGAGATAGAGAGAGAGAGAGCACGAGATCCAAGAGGGTCAGAGGGAGAAGCAGACTCCTCGCTGAGCAGGGAGCCCGATGCGGGACTCGATCCCGGGACTCCAGGATCATGACCTGAGCCGAAGGCAGTCGCTTAACCAACTGAGCCACCCAGGCGCCCAGTATTTCAATGTATTGATCTTTAATGGGAAGTATATCTGCACTGGTACTCGTGTTGGTTTGTCAGCACATTTTTTTACTCTAGAAATTTATATGACAAGCTATATTTTTTTAATCAGAAAATTGGCAAGAATGAAAGCAAAGCAGGGAGTAGACTGCTGTTTATGTGAGGTCTAGACCTGCTGATTCCCATCCCCCACATGCCCACACCAAAGACCTCTGGCTTCCTGCCCTGATCTTCAGATTAGGTTAGGCTAGGTTCTCCCTTTTATATGTTCTCCTAGCACTCTGTAGTTCTCCATTGTCTTTTATTATATTGGTAATTGTTTTCTGAATTCTTTGTTTAATGTCTTTCTCTGTGTCAATCTCTAAGTTTTGTGAGGACTGGGATCCTATTTGTCTTGCTTGGTTGATAGTCCCTGGCACATAGAAAGCCCTCAGTAAATACCTGTTGAGTGAATAAATGATCTGGTTTGACTAGTTTAGTCTGTCCTCTCCCAGCACATTCCCCCTTAAAAAATTTTTTTCCCAGTGCATTGCCTTTTTCTGACAACATTGTTCACAGGACAATGAACAATTAACACATTTAATTAGGTTACATTATCATGCCATCTTACTGCCCTGTAGATTTATTTATTTTTTCTTCTTGAGAGAGAGAGAGAGAGAGAGAGAGAGAGTGTACACATGAGAGGGGGGACAGGTGGGAGGGGCAGGGAGAGGGGAGACAGAGAGTCTCAAGTAGACTCCGTGCTCAGCAGAGTCTGCCCTGCCTGCCCTGGTAGGTTTCTTTGGATTTGTGTTTTCTCAGATAGCAGTTAAGCATGGTTACACACCACCCTTAACAGTTTAGGCTATAGATAAGTTCCAAGTTTCTGGAATGACTGATTGGTTTTGTTTGTTTGTTTGTTCTTTAAGATTTTATTTATTTATTTGACAGAGAGATAGAGAGCACAAGTAGGCAGAGCGGCAGGCAGAGGGAGAGGGAGAAGCAGACTCCCCGCTGAGCAGGGAGCCCGATGCGGGGCTCGATCCTAGGACTCTGGGATCATGACCCGAGCCGAAGGCAGACGCTTAACTGACCAAGCCACCCAGGTGCCCCGACTGATTGGTTTTGACTAGTTTCCCTTTCAAAGTCTTTATAAACACATACGGGTACCATATTTGATTGTTTGCAAACAGAAGCTTGGGTCTTCAGGGAGTGTTATTCAAATAGTGTGTCTAAAATAAATATAGTGAATTTATATAGTGAATAAAATAGTGAACAGGATACAAAATCTTGGAGTGCATTGATACAATGAACGAATATTAGTATTTTCTATACAACTTTTCAGTTTTGCATATAAGTGGATACTGGATTGAGATACGGAATATTTCTTACCATGGATTATAGTCAGAAAAGTTTGGAAGTCACAACTCTTTAACCTCACTGGGACTCTTTGAATTCTTTTTTATACTTTCATACCTGTCTTTGAGCCTTAGCTCCCACTTTCCCTTGGCTGCTCTTTGTCACCCAGATTTTCCCCAAATTGCTGCACAAGTGTAGTCATGCCTTAGAAATTCTTAACCATCGTTTTGTGTCTTTTGAAATCCTTATTTATTTTTTGTGGCAACAATCATATTCCCTTTATTGTATTGTTACTAAAATTTTTCACTTAAGTATGCTTTGTCTTCAAAACTTGATATGAGTTTTGAAAGACCAGATTGTTTCTCTTATCCTCTGTAATATTTTATTGTTAAGGGCTTAAAACATCTTTAGATAAGTGAATTTGGCTGAGTTTGGTTGAATTTGTCTGGGTATATCTAGATGTGATCTTAATTTTTTCATTTACTAGATATGTCAGAAATACCTGTATTTATCCCAAACATTTTCGTTTTCCAAGTATTATGTATAGAGACAGTATAGTTTAGCAGTTAAGGCACATTCTGATGAGAAACTGCCTGGGTTCATGACTCATCTATCCAGTGTGGCCTTGGGTGAGTTTCTTGACCTCTCTGCCTCAGTTTCCATATCTATAAAATGGAGGAAGACATAGTGCTGACCTCATAGTGTTCTGAAATAAAATAATATGAAGAGCTTAGAACCATGCTCAGTCGCAAAAGCTCAGTATTACTTACTATTATTACCTTTACAAATCAAAATGTGATCCTTTTTATATAAATTTATAGAAGTGTTCCATATTTCTATGTTGATTTTTAATAGCTAGTGTCCCAGCCCAAATAAAGTGCTTTTTTCCAGCTGCTAAGTTTTACAAAATCTAATCTTTTGCCCCTACTCCTGCTTTTATTTGGATGATAGGGAGGATAGAAAGCACTTACATTTATTGAGTGCCTACAATATGCCAGGCACTGTATTGTGTCTCACTTGGTTTATATCATTTAATCAATTCAACCCTATGACATAGATGATTTCTCTATTATTTATGTACAGAAACTGAAGTTTAGAGAGGTTATTTCCTTGCTCCATGTCACACATCTAAAAAAGTGACAAAACCATAGCAGATATTCCAGTTTAAAGTCAGGATTTACTTTATGTTATATTAAGTAAAATAATGTTTTTATTGTCACTTGAGAAACCTGATATATATGCTTTTATATTAATGTTTGGTTTGTAGGTATAACCCTGTATATTTTGAAGTAGATATGATGAGCATGACTGAAATGTGTGGACAGTACCCTGATGTTATTTTCCACATGTATGTTTTATCTGATGCTTGTTTTATTTGTTTTTTCTTGAAGCTGCCAGTCTCTGGGGTCCTTACAAAGACATTTGGCAAACGGTGGGAAATGCTCTTTGGAGAAGACAGCCTGAAGCTGTCCACCTTCTTGACATGATTTTGAAGAAACACAAACCTGACTTCATCTCATTGTTCAGAAACCCAGTAGGAAATTTTCTTTTTTGCTTCTTGGATATTTTTTTTTTTTAAAGGTTAAAGAGCAAGTACATTTTTAATGCATGTGAATGAAATATATTACTTGTCCTAGGCCTTGACTCAAGTGTTCTTTATGAGTGTAATTTTTCCTAGAAGCAGTTATTACCTTTTTGTTCTCCACAGATGTTAATACTGTAATCTCTAGCCAGGAGATATCTTAGTAATATTTGAATGCAATGTAGAAGGTTTAGTATATTCCAGAAATATGAGCCTCCTTGGAATTTCTGACCGATAGTTAATATATCTAAGCTCAGTAAGATTGATTATTTTGTTTATTTCCAGGTACACTTTCAACATTTTAACTCTTCATAATGTTATGTAAGTTGTATTAGCTGAACTAATTAATTCTTGCGTGTCATTAATCACTGCATCTTGAAATCCTTTTCAACCAGGAATAGAGTACTTCAGTGGAGGGAATGTATATTTGGAAATTCCTTTCCTTGCTGTTTGATAATTTTCTCTTATAGACTAACAAGACTATCTAAGAACTGTTTGTCTTACCAGAAATGGCCTTTTGCTTTTTAGCTTTTTTATTTTTATTTTTTTCCCTTGCTGTCTTTAGTAGAAAGAGCTGTAGCCTGGGAGCCAGTTGAGCTGAGTTCCAGTCTTGGCTCTACCACTAGAGTTGTATGTGCACAGGGACGTCACCTGACTTATCTGGGCATTAGCTTTTCCATCTGTTTGTTGTTTTTTTTTTTCAAAGATTTGTTTAATTTTTTTATAGAGAGAGAGAGCGCGAGCGAGCGAGTGAGCAGGAGCAGGAAGGGCAGAAGGAGGGGGAGAGAGAATCTGAAGTAGACTCCACACTAAGAGTGGAGGGCGGTGCAGAGCTTGATCTCATGACTCTGAGATCGCAACCTGAGCCGAAACTAAGAGTTGGAAGCTTAACTGACTGCCTCACCCAGGCGCCCGCTTTTCCATCTGCTAATAGTAGAGTTGGATTAAATGACCCATGTGACCTTTTATAAGATGTAAATTTCTAAAATTTTATGATCCATCAAGTAATTCTATACTGTATGTCATTTGTTAAATATTTGAATCAAGTAAGACTTTTGGGAATAAGACTGCATTTTACATAATATATTAACAAACTATCCTTAGCCCTCCTAATTGATTCAACAATTCATATATCCATTTGTTATTTTCCACTTGAAGGCCTTATGTTTTATTTATGAAATATATAATTAGAAACATTCCTTACAAATTTGAAAAATAGTGTACTATTTTTGTGCTTTCTCAACATTTTGTATTTCAGAGTTTAGCAGAAGCAGTTATTGAGAAGATAGTAACAGCATAAGTGTTGAAGGTAATAGGAAGTGTCATGTCATAAAGGTCTAATTGTAGAGTGTCTGATAAGCAGTACCTCTTCCATCATGTTACCTGTCTGCCTTATCATGAATTAACTTCTCTAGGTAATAATTTAAGACTTTGTCTTCAGTATACTATTTTCATTCCACGATTTTATTTATTTTTACCATTGTAGCCAAAAAATGTCCAACAACATGAGAAGGTTCAGAAAGCCAGTACAGAGGGAGTTGCTATCCAGGGTCAACAGGGAACCAGACTTCTTCCTGAACAGCTCATTAAAGAGGCCTTTATCCTTAGTGACCTTTTTGATATTGGAGAATTGGCAGCTGTTGAGCTTCTCCTTGCCGGTAGGTTGACATTTAAGTGAATCTGTGGTAAGATAGTACAGAATTATAAAGTCATTCACTCAGGGTTTAAAGGGCTGTATCATTCAGATCCCAAAGTAGTTTAGTTGAAATACCATATTCAAAATATCTCCTTCTGTTTATCTTTGATTAATGGGAGGGCTTTAGTGATTGGAATTGTTAAAGGTAATTTAACTGTTTTAAAATAGGCTTTTACATGGTAATTTACTAGCAAAGAATCATTGGCAGCATCTCACAAATTTTATAGCACAAAGAATTTATTGTCATGTAATGAGTAAGAAAGTAAGTTCACTGCTTTTTTTGGAGTTCTTTTTGAGGAGGTGATTCAGATAATGAATAGGTTAGAAATAAGATAATTTTTTTTTTTAGAAATAAGATAATTTTAGTAACACTGAGTATGAGGAAGAAAATAAAACCATGTGATATAGAGAGATGGGGGCTTCTAGGGGACAACTCTAATTTAGATACTTAAGGAAGGCTTTTCTGGGACATTTGACCTGAGACCTGCATGATGACAAGGTGCCAGAGTTGTTGGAGAAGGGTGACCCAGGCAGAGCAAACAGCAAGTGCTTGAGGTGAGGCCAAAGGCACACTAAAGAATAATGAGACCATGGGTAAAACGTTGCAGGAGCCTCACAAAGATGGGGGAGGGCAAGGGAAGTTAAGGAAGAGAGCAGGAATCTGAGTATATTTAGTCTTGCAGGCAAAGAAAATTACTTGGATTTTATTTTGCAATGGGAAGTTGCTGACAGGGGCATTAAGCAGAATAGTTACATATAAAGAGAGAGAGAGAGAGAGTGCATGCGAGTGGGGGGAGGGGCAGAGGGAGAGAATCTCAAGCAGACTCCGCACTGAGCATGGAGCCCCACGGGAGGCTCGATCCTGCGACCCATGAGATCACGACCTGAGCCAAAACCCGAGTTGGGCACTTAACCGACTGAGCCACGCAGGTGCCCCAAGAAAGTCTCCTATGTTTAAAGATATCATGTGGCTTCCAAAATCCTTTTTGACCTAAGGCTGCATTAAAAGAAGTATGATACTGAGGGCGCCTGGGTGGCTCAGTTGGTTAAGCGACTGCCTTGGGCTTGGATCATGATCCCGGGGTCCTGGGATTGAGTCCCGCATCGGGCTCCCTGCTCCTTGGGAGCCTGCTTCTCCCTCTGCTTCTCTCTCTCTCTCTCTCTCTCTCTCCCTCTGTCTCTCATAAATAAATAAAATCTTTAAAAAAAAAAAAAGAAGTATGATACTGAGAAATAGGAAGGTAGTTTTCCCACTCTATTGCGGGAAATGTTAACTGGTTAGGCTTGAGTTTTTAGTTTAACTCAGAACTTGCATTTAACAAACATTTATTTTATGTTTATCATGGGCCAGGCACTGTGGTAAGACTCCAGGGATAGAAACACGAACGAAACTTCAACTAGTGTAAAGGAGCTCATAGTCTAGTAATTGAGAAAAATATGGAGACGAGTAATTATACATTAAAGTGCATTAATGCCAGTTTATGCAAGATTTAGTGATGGTCCAGAGGCAAAGGGATTAAATTGACCTCAGGGTGTACAGAGAAGTCGTCACAAAATTCATGAGGCCTGAACTAGGTGTTGAAATACGAGTAGGCACATGTCACATGGAATAGGTGTGCACTCAGGAGGACAAAAGGCGTCTAGGCACGAGGAATGGGCTGTGCAGAGGTGTGAGCTTCAAGATGAATTTGGTTACAGGAGAGTGGAGTGATTGGACTTCGGGGAGAAGACAACTAGCCTTAGGAAATTAAACGAAAACTAAAAAAGACAAAAGTGGAACTTATTCAAAAGAGCAGTTGAAAGGGCGAGTGAACTAGAAACATAGGAATTGGTTATTTACTTTTCAGAGAAAACTCTAGGGGAAGAAACTTCTAAACATTTGAAAGACTTCATGTGAAAGAGGGGGAAATGGGCATTAACTATTATTAGACTCAGTGGACCGCAGTGAGACCAGCATATGGAAATCGTGGATGAAGGTGAGGTTGAGAGTTTGGGAAATGGTGAGTTCCATGTGAGTACTGGTGTTCCAGCACAAATTGGATGGCCTCTTGAGGATGTGGGAGGAGGAAGACAGTAGGTGGGTGTTTGGAGTAGAGGACCATAGGACCTCTTGAACCCTGAGATTCTGTGATTTCTTTGAACTGAACATTGGTATAGTAATTTTTTGTCTCCTAAACACGTATTTACTAAATTATTTCTAAACTCCCCTATCTAGGAGAGCACCAACAGCCACATTTTCCTGGTCTCACCAGAGGATTAGTAGCTGTTCTTTTATACTGGGATGGAAAACGGTGCATTGCAAACTCCCTGAAAGCCTTGATACAGTCCAGACGAGGAAAAACATGGACTCTCGAACTCAGGTCTGTTTGCTTCTTTGGATTTCAGGGCTTTTTTTGGAAATTACTTGTCGGATTGTTATTTTAATTATTAGAAATAACAAAAATTTCTCCTTTTAGTATGTATAATTTAAGTAAAATATGTAACATAACTGAGTATTCTGCAAAGAGTGACAGATTAAAGCTGCTTTATTTAGTTTACAAATAAAAAATAATTATTTATGGTTAGAAGTTTATTGATGCCTAATTACCTAGCAAGGATGAAAAGAGCTGAGTTACAATTCATCCTGTTTTTTTTCTAGTAATGAAACATTATTGTCAAGAGCGCTTGCTGTATCTGTATGATGAAGTGTAGACGTGACTGTTCATTGTAACTTTCTCCATTGATTTCTTTTCATTACAGTCCAGAGCTGGTTTCCATGACAACCCACTTTACAGAGGAGCTGATGGAGCAAGGATTGACTTATAAAGTCCTTACTCTGGTGTCACAGATTGATGTGAACAATGAGTTTGAGAAACTACAGCGGGAGAGAGGTTTGGGCAGTGAAAAACACCGAAAAGAGGCAAGGGTTCAATGAGATCAGTTCATGGGTCGTCTGTGTCAGATCTCAGGCAGAAAAGTCATGGCATTTAGAACATTCTAACACAGGCATAGGAAAATTGCTAATGTCCATTGAAATGTATAGGCATCTCTATCCAAAATTGACTTTCAGCTGTTTTCACTTCTTTCTAGTCACTTATGTGCTATTGTAGCTCTTTTTCTGGAATGAACGCTTGAAGGAATTACATGAAGTTCCAAGGAATTACATAAGTTCCAAGCTCCTTGATTACATAAAGGAGCTTGGAACTTAAAATGAGGAATTAACAATAGGGTTTGTTTAGAATTCTAGAGGTGAGATTTTAGGGTTACTTGTGGATTCAGATAGATTTATTTAGTTAGTTAGCTTTGTAAAAGGTAGTTTACTTTTTGGAATAAGACCAGGCTTCACTGTGATTTATGTATACTGATGATCATACATTTTTATCTCTAGGTTTCTGATCTCATCAAGGAGTGCAGGCAGTCTCTGGCAGAAAGCCTTTTTGCCTGGGCTTGTCAGTCACCTTTAGGCAAAGATGACACTCTGCTTCTTATTGGCCATTTGGAAAAAGTGACAGTTGAGGCTAATGGCTCGTTGGATGCCGTGAATCTGGCTCTTCTTATGGCGCTTCTGTACTGCTTTGATATCAGTTTTATAGAACAAAGCACAGAGGAAAGAGATGGTATTGAATTTTATACCTATTAATGTCTTTATTTAAAAAAATCAGATTAAATTTTGGAGGTTACCCTTAAGGGCAATATTTTAACTACTAAAATAAAAAATTGTATATTTTATTCCTGTATTTTTTCCTGTGTGCGTAATTCATCAGTAAGATCACCTTTTTAAAAATATGTACTGTGTTGGATATCTCTATTGTCCTTTTCAGTTTTGGAATAGGAAAGTGGTAAAAGTTATGTAATACATGTTCATGAGTTCTGCATGTGCAATTCATTGTTTGTTTCTTTATATTAATTATTCACATTTCAAACCTTTCATGAAAACATTCTAAGGGAGGATAACTATCATTTTTAGTAATACATCCTCTCTAATTTATATTTTCTCTGAAGTGGGTAATACTTTTACTTGGTAACCTCATAAACTACTGCTTAGAAATGAGGATCTCAAAAATGATTCCCGAAGATTATTGGAAGATTATTGCCTTTTAACAGCACAGATATTTATACTTACTTGAAAAGTTATCCTCTGTCCACTTTTTTTTTATGTTAATCACCATACATTACATCATTACCTCTGTCCACTTTTGATCGTGTCATCGGCGTGTTCTCTCAGTAAGTATGTAAGGAGGATAGACATTTTCCACTCATGTTTGGTGACCATCCTTAAGCATTAGGAAAGGCTTATGGAAAACCTAAGTACCCCTTTCCTCCAGTCAAATTGTCACACAGTGCTCTGCATGTCACAGAATAAGTGCTACCTGTGCTCATCTAGGAATGCTGCCTGTTACTACATTCGTCAGATTTCCTGTCTTTAATGAAGTAAAGCACAGAATTAAGTAGGGACAGACTGTGTTCATGGAAACTTGTAAGTGGGACTTTCAAAAGCAAAATGAAATGCCTGGAAGGTTTCATAGGCTAAAATGGAAGGTTTTGTATTAGGTTGTAATTTTATAAATTTAGGATGCTTATATTAATTAACTCATTTTGACTGTAATTTCTTGTTGGTTGTTCTGTATATGTTTGATTAATAAATGGGAGAAGTGAATTAGTAGAGTACATGTATAGTAGTAGATGGAAACTTTTAAAACACAGGAAATTAAATACAGAATGTGTTCTTTGTTAAAGGTTGGGAACCACTGACATCAAAAGGAAGTACAAGAAAATAATGAAGTAAAATAAATGAATTCTTAGGTGTTAGTGGTGTTTCCCATTTTAGTATTTATTCAGAATCCTGTGCTTGTTTGAAGTACCATAGTATAATTGAACTGTAAATTGAAAATTAGTATTATTTAGCAATTTCATTTGTTATAATCAGAGTAGATACTTGTTTGCAATTTGGATCCTTTGTTTTGGCCAGTTTTTGCTTGATATTTTAAATTCAGGCATTTCTCTAGTAAAATTCTTTTTTTTTTTAAAGATTTTATTTTTAAGTAACCTCTACACCCAACATGGGGCTCGAACTCACAACCCCAAGAGCAAGAGTCATACACTCCACCAACTGAGCCAGCCAGGTGCCCCAAATTATATCTTTTTTTGATCTTTAAATGGCATTGATTTATATTTTATTTTTATTTATTTTTTAAAAGATTTTATATTTTGTTTTTTTAGAGAGAGAGAATGCACAAGCAGTGCGGTGGGGGCAGAGGGAGAGGAAGAGAGAGGGATCTTAAGCAGGCTCCACGGAGCCTGACACAGGCCTCGATCTCATGACTCTGAGATCATGACCTGAGCCAAAATGAGGAGTCGGATGCTTAACTGACTGAGCCACCCAGGCACCCCTAAAGATTTTATTTTTAAGTAGTCTCTACACCCAATGTGGAGCTTGAACTTAGAACTCCAAGATTAAGAGTCACACGCTCAACCGATTGAGCCAGCCAGGCACCCTGATATATTTTAGAATTTATATACAGGAAAAAATGAGTGACTCTTTAACTGTTTTTTAAATTTTTTATAGTAAGTTTATTTAAAAAAATTGAAAAAAATAGAATTAAAATTTAGAATTGTCGATTGCCTCTTTCAGTTTGTTTGCATATAATTTTTGTGGTGATAATTTTGTTTTTGGTTTGTCAAACATTAATGTTAATTAGTCCACAGTTATTTGATAAGAGTACTCTGATTTCTGATTTTTAGACATTACTCTTGTATATCAAAAGTGAGAATTTTTCTACTTTTCGGTATAGTGGTCTATTTTTGTGTTTTCAGATATGATTCATCAACTTCCACTGTTGACAGAAAGACAGTACATTGCAACAATTCACTCCCGCCTTCAAGACTCACAGCTTTGGAAACTGCCTGGGCTGCAAGCCACTGTTAGACTTGCCTGGGCACTGGCATTGAGAGGAATATCTCAGCTACCTGATGTGACAGGTAAATTGATTGTAGGTAATTTAGTTATGAGAAAGAACATATCAACTTCAATGGTATTTTGAAAGAAGTATTATCTTTGACATATATAAGCATGAGCACAGGAAGGTATCTAGAGTTGTGTTAAATGAAGCTTTGGAATGTGGTGAAATACCAATTTTTTTTTCTTGTTTCCCGAAAGAACTTTCATGAAATATTATTTCTCTTTATTAGAGCCAGTGACAGTGCTCTTTTAGCTTCTTTTTTTCCTTAAGAGTGTAAAATTTGAAATGGCGGTATCATAATTTTTTAAATTAAAATTTACTATTTTTTTTTATGTTTTCTTCTTTGGTTTTCACAAAATAATTTTTCACAAATTAAAAATTAGTATTATTTAAAAATAAAATATGTTAGGGGTGCCTGGGTGGCTCAGTTGGTCAGGCATCCAACTCCTGATTTCAGCTCAGGTGAGATCTCAGGGCTCCCGTGCTCAGTGGGGAGTCTGCTTGAGGATTCTCTCCCTCTACCCCTTCCCCACTTGTGTGCACGCATGCACGCACACACTCTCTCTCTCAAAAAAAAAAGGCCATTCTTGAAATAATACAGACAAGTTTTTGTTGTTTGTCTTTAAAGATTTTATTTATTTATTTATTTTTAATATTTATTTGACAGAGAGAAAGAACACAAGCAGGGGGAGTGGCAGGCAGAGGGAGAGGGAAAAGCAGGCCTCCCACTGATCAGGGAGCCTGACGCGGGGCTTGATCCCAGGATCCCGGGATCATGACCTGAGCCAAAGGCAGATGCCCAACTGACTGAGTCACCCAGGTGCCCCTGTGTTTAAAGATTTTATTTATTTGACAGAGAGAGAGCACAGTTAGGGTGAGCAGGAGAGGGAGAAGCAGGCTCCCCACTGAGCAGGGAGCCCGATATGGAGCTTGATCCCAGGATCCTGGGATTACGAATTTAGCCAAAGGCAGATCCTTAACCTACCGAGCCACCCACGTTCCCCCAGACAAGTTTTAATAAAATAGGAATTTTGAAAAATTAGTTACTACTCTCTTCATAGACTTCTGAAAAACTTACCAAACATGTTTACTACGCTAATTTATAGTGTTTGAAACTTTATTAAACTCCAAATTTCAATAAATTTTTTAGACATTAACACTCAGTTTACAAAGACCTAAATGTGAGACAGGAGTCCATCAAAATCCTAAAGGAGAACACAGGCAGCAACCTCTTTGACCTCAGCCGCAGCAACTTCTTCCAAGAAACATCGCCAAAGGCAAGGGAAGCAAGGGCAAAAATGAACTATTGGGACTTCATCAAGATAAAAAGCTTTTGCACAGCAAAGGAAACAGTCAATAAAACCAAAAGACATCGAACAGAATGGGAGAAGATATTTGCAAATGACATACCAGATAAAGGGCTAGTATCCAAAATCTATAAAGAACTTAATCAAACTCAACACCCAAAGAACAAATAATCCAATCAAGAAATAGGCGGAAGACATGAACAGACATTTTTCCAAAGAAGACATCCAAATGGCCAACAGACATGTGAAAAAGTGCTCAACATCGCTCAGCATCCGGGAAATCCAAATCAAAACCTCAGTGAGATACTACCTCACACCAGTCAGAATGGCTAAAATTAACAAGTCAGGAAATGACAGATGTTGGCGGGGATGTGGAGAAAGGGGAACCCTCCTACACTGTTGGTGGGAATGCAAGCTGGTGCAGCCACTCTGGAAAACAGTATGGAGGTTCCTCAAACAGTTGAAAATAGAGCTACTGTACAACCCAGCAATTGCACTATTGGGTATTTACCCCAAACATACAAATGTAGGGATCCAAAGGGGTATGTGCACCCCGATGTTTATAGCAGCAGTGTCCACAATAGCCAAACTATGGAAAGAACCAAGATGTCCATCGACAGAGGAATGGATAAAGAAGATGTGGTATATATACACAATGGAATATTATGCAGCCATCAAAAGGAATGAAATCTTGCCATTTGCAAGGATGTGGATGGAACTGGAGGGTATTATGCTGAGTGAAATAAGTCAATCAGAGAAAAACATGTATCATATGATATCACTGATATGAGGAATTCTTAATCTCAGGAAACAAACAGGGTTGCTGGGGGGGGGTGGGAGGGATGGGGTGGCTGGGTGATAGACATTGGGGAGGGTATGTGCTATGGTGAGCACTGTGAATTGTGCAAGACTGTTGAATCACAGATCTGTACCTCTGAAACAAATAGTACATTATATGTTAAAAAAAAAAGATAGCAGGAAGCGAAAAATGAAGGGGGTGATCTGAGGGGGAGATGAACCATGAGAGACTATGGACTCTGAGAAACAAACTGAGGGTTCTAGAGGGGAGGGGGTGGGGGGATGGGTTAGCCTGGTGATGGGTATTAAAGAGGGCATGTTTTGCATGGAGCACTGGGTGTTATACGCAAACAATGAATCATGGAACACTACATCAAAAACTAATGATGTAATGTATGGTGATTAATATAACATAATAAAAAAAAATTGATGCTTTATTACCTAAATAGTCTTCAAGAAATAGTTCTTGAATTGATCATGTGATTTAAGTTCTAGTATTTCTGAATTCAAGTGAAGGTTTGTAATTAGTTGTTATTAATATTTAATTAGAAATTTTAATAATAAGTATTAGTCATAAAGAATTAAACTATTTTGTTCTCAAGGAGTTTGTATGGTATGGGTAGATATGCAGGCTTTATTTCAAAATGCAAAATAAAATGTAAAAACCTATCTGTTTTCCTCTGGTTGAAACTCTTGGCTTACATCTATCTATTCCTGACCCTTTTCAAGGCAATGAAAATGTACTTTGAGTAGCATACTCTGTATTTGGTCTGTATAACGCTCAAGTAGAATGAACTACACACAATTCTTTTCCAAAGCCAGATTATCACAGTTACCTAGCAGTTTTATATGTAAATTTAAAAGAAGCAAGCAACGGTGTATTTTTTGATGGAAGGACACAGCAGCACCTGTGACATACTTTTACCAAAAAAATTGAATGTAAGTCATATCAGGTCTCTAGATCAAACTACCAATTTTTAGTATAACCAGAAGACAGAGGAGTATGTTAACTATACCACTGGGATAGATATCAAACCACATTGTGGAAACTGTAGGATAAAAGTCCAGTTTCTGCAGCAGATAAAGGGCAAGTGAAAAATTAAAAAGATACAGGAGGAGTCTACAGATGTATCACTCAAACAATCTGTAGATCTTATTCAAGCAAACAAATTGCACAAAAAGACAAAAAGCAAAAAACCAAACTAAAATCTTTTATAGCATTTATGGGACTGTTGTAAATTTGATTACTGTGTGGATATTTGATATTGAGGAATTTTTTTTTTTAAGATATAATGGTATTAAGGTATAATGTTATTTGTATGTATGGTTAATTCTTTGTTTTTAAAGTATTCTTTTGAGTTGTATACTGAAATATGTACAAATGAAATGTTAAATTGTCTGGCATTTGCTTAAATCTCATTTGGGAATACGTGGAGATCTAGATGAAATATGATTGCATAAATGTATAACATCAAAGTTAGCTGATGGGTTTTGTGGTGGTTCATTATATTGGTCTGTTTAGATACCTATTTGAAATATTTTGAATAAAAAGCTAAAAAAAGTTACAAGTAGACCAGTTTGTGTTTAGGTTAAGGTTTAGTTTTTCAATTTTTGCTACTTTGTTATCAAATTAGAAGAGTTACTTAGGTGGTCATGTTCAGGTCTTGGTCTCACTTATTAGCTGTGAAGACTTTTTCTGAATGATCTAGTTCATTTCATTGAGATTAAAGCCTTAGCGTCATTTTCATATGTTAATGTTTTGATAACAACTCCCTTACTGTATCAGTGTTACATCATATATCTCTGAAGTAATTTTTTATTGCTCATGTTGTTACTGTGAAGAGCACATGGTTTCCTAATGTACTTTTTTTTTTTAAGATTTTTAATTTATTTATTTGACAGAGACACAGCGAGAGAGGGAACACAAGCAGGGGGAGTGGGAGAGGGAGAAGCAGGCTTCCTGCGGAGCAGGGAGCCCTATGTGGGGCTCGATTCCAGGACCGCGGGATCATGACCTGAGCCGAAGGCAGATGCTTAACGACTGAGCCATCTAGGCGCCCCTCTAATGTACTTTTTCAGTAGCTCTTTTGAGTTTGTGAGTCTATTACAGTAATACAGTCTTATTTTTTACATAGCACATGCTTGAAGGTTCAGAAGATACCTGAATTTTGAAACATCAAGAGAGTATTCTGAAATGTTATAATCTAGTTTAATAACTTACCCTTCATGTGCTGTTTTTTAAATATATTTCTAGCTCTGGCTGAATTTACAGAAGCAGATGAAGCAATGGCAGAGCTCGCAATTGCTGACAATGTTTTCCTGTTCCTCACTGAATCCGTAGTGGTGTCAGAAAACTTCTATCAGGAGGAATTTTATATCCGTAGAGTCCATAATCTCATCACAGATTTCCTTGCACTTATGCCAATGAAGGTAGGTATAATAATGTAAGATAAGTAAAAAATAGTGGAAAATTTTTATGAAATAATAAAACTGGTCAATTCACTTTATGTTTGGAAATTAATAAAATCTTTTATTGTAGACTATAATTTGACAATAGTTGTGTTACAGCTTTTGAATTAGTAATTCATGAAAATGAAATAAGACCTGGTAATTGAGACTAAGCTAAAAGAACAAAATATTTGACATTGAGAATAGTTTATAAGGAGAGAGTGATAGTTAAATTACTATGCGTAGAAAATTGTTAACGTCATGATACCCCAGGGATCAATGCTTAGATTGTCGTATTGATATATTTATACATGATTTGGAAGAGGCATAGTGGAAAATCTCCAGTCTTATAGATAATTGTGTAGACTCTTTATAGTGTATAAATGGACTTCATGCATACAGGTAATGTAATGGATTTAAGAAACAAATGCAAAGGCTACTTTCAAATAAAGAGTTCAAGCTGTAACTTTGATCCAAAAAGGGATTCTTAGAGCCATTTCAGACAGTTTCTCCAGAGCATATGTTTTTTTGTGCAGTTTTGTTCCAAGGAAGCCATCAAAATGCGGGCAGGAAATAAATGAGGGCGTAAAACCCTATGAACTCACTTTTTGTGTGTGTGTATTTAAAAACACCCTAAAGGACCTATACTTGTAATACTGTAGTACAGTTCTGCTACCATACCTCCTGAAACACATAAGGCAAATGGAAAGACTACCTCAAGTGGCAACAAACGATCAGGGAGTGAAGTGCTTATTCATTATTTAATGAATTAAGTGTTTGTTGAGTTTCTCCTGTGTGCCAGGTACTATACTAGAAGTTGTGAAGAAGACAAATAAGTAGTAGACTCATTCCTTACCAATAAAGAATTTATAATCTAGTTGGAGAGATTAGGTAGTAACAGTAAATGAGAGGTATAGACAGTAAATTTATGGATTTATTTAGGCTAAGAATAGCTCCCTCAGGACTAGAATAGTCAAGGAATACTTTAACAGAAAACCTGAACCCTCAGTAACCTCGAAGGACTTGATAGATTAATATCACAGAATTTTGGAATAGGAAGAAGCATGCTAATCCTTTCATTTTACGTTTGCAGAAATGAAGTCATAGAAAGGTTAAGTCTTAAGTGTTTCCTAATCAGTAGTCCAGATGGGACTTTAGTTATGGAAAGATAATCATAAATGGCTTGAATAACGTAAAGAGTGAATTCACATAATTGGAGTACTTTGATAGATAATAGGAGTATTTAGGTTATCGGTCTCTTCTTGAACAAGCTTTGGTTTGTGTGTATCAGTGAATTTGTCCTTTTTATTCAGATTGATTGGCATAAAGTTATTCCCAATATTCCTTTATTATACTATTAGTAGGATCTGTAATGATGTTTCTTTTTTCATTCTTAATTTTGGTAATTTGTATCTTCTGTGTGTGTGTGTGTGTCTTCTTAATTAACCTGGCTAGAGGTTTATCAATTTTATTGAACTTCCTAAAGAACCAGCTTTTGGCCTCATTGATTTTCTTATACTTTGTTTTCACTGTTACTGATTTCTGCTCTACATTATTTTCTTCCTTTTTGCTTTGGGCTTAATTCGCATTTCTAATTTCAATTTATTAAGGTAGAAGCTTAGATTATTGATTTGAAACCTTTTTTTCTAATACAAATATTTAATGTTACACATTTATCTCTAATTATTGCTTTAGTTGTGTCACATAAATTTTGATATGTTGTGTTTTCCTTTTTGTTCAATTTAATGTTTTTTAATTTTCCTTGAGACTTCTTTGATCAGTGGATTATTTAGAAGTGTTGTTTAATTTCCAAATATTTGGGGGCTTCCCGGCATCTCTCTGTAACTGATGCTAGTTTATTTTTGTTGTGGTCAGAGAACATACTCTACAGGATTTCAATTTATATTAAATTGGCTGAGGTTTGTTTTATGATTCAGAATATGGCCTATCTTGGAAATGTTGTATGCACACACGAAAGGAATGTATGTTCTCCTGCTGTTCTGTGGAGTATTCTGTAAATGCCCATTAGGGAAAGTTGGTTGATAGTGTTAAGCCTTCCATGTCCTTACAGATTGTGTATACTTGTTCTAATAAATATTGAGAGAGGAGTATTGAATTGTGGGTTTGTCCTGCTTTTTTTGTTTTGTTTTTAAAAGAGAGTAGTTTCTTCTATCAGTTGGCGTTTAGTTCACACGAATGTTATAAGGTGATGTTTCTCAGCCAGTGCAATAATGTCCTTCAGAGAGTGGGAAATTAGTGGCACCACTTTTCCTTGTTAAAATCTTTGGTGGAGTTATTGGTGGAAGTGGGTAGTCCAGAGATGCTAAACTGTCCTGCAGTGTTCAGGATGATCCAACCCAGTGAAGAAATGTCCTGTTCAAAATGTCAGTAATGTTCCTTTTGAGAAATACTGTAGTTAAGACTCAACTTCTCTGTACTGGAAAATGCACTGACATTTTAAGATATTTTTAAATTATGGATAGTGGTATCACAAAATTCCTAGCATATTTCTTCATGCCATTAATGTGGAATAGATGTTTAAACAGTTTTTCTATTATGTAATCACTTCTAGACAGTTGCCTGATTTTGGTATTATTAACCTATATACTAAATTTCCATATTAAACTATGTAATGTATTTAATAGGTGAAACAGTTGAGGAATCGGGCAGATGAAGATGCTCGAATAATTCATATGAGTATGCAGATGGGTAATGAACCTCCCATTTCACTTAGAAGAGATCTGGAACACTTAATGCTCTTGGTAAGCCATTACACTGGATGGATGGTCATCTCTCCCTCCTTCCATTATTTATTCCCTAACTGTAGAAAGTTTCACTTCTAATGTTTCAAATCTACAAGTGAATTCCATAAAAATGTAAATTTTCACTTAAAAGTAATTGTTGAGTTATAGGCATTTTCACCCAGTCTTTGCTTACACTTTGCAGATTGGTGAGCTATATAAAAAGAACCCTTTTAATTTGGAGCTTGCTCTCGAATATTGGTGTCCCTCAGAGCCTCTTCAGACTTCCACTATCATGGGTTCTTACCTTGGGGTGGCTCATCAGCGACCCCCTCAACGCCAGGTGAGCTCTTAGTTTTTCTACTTTTCTACCTTGGTATGATAATTGGGAGTCTTGAACCATGAAAAAATGTTATTTCCTGATGTTATTGCCATTAACACAACTGACCTCTTGTGTAACTTAGAAATTTACACTGTTTTCTTAAGGAAATTTGAAACTCTTTTTTTTTTTTTAAAGATTTATTTATTTATTTTGAGAGAGTGAGAATGAGAGAGAGAGAGAGAGTACATGAGAGCGGGGAGGGTCAGAGGGAGAAGCAGGCCCCTCACCGAGCAGGGAGCCCAATGCGGGACTCGATCCCGGGACTCCAGGATCATGACCTGAGCCGAAGGCAGTTGCTTAACCAACTGAGCCACCCAGGCGCCCTGGAAATTTGAAACTCTTAAATTTAAGTTCTGATACGTAGTTAGCCTTTTGTAACATACTAGGTATGTGTCAAATTGTAGAGAGAAAGGTGTCTAGTCTTCCTATGTATCATTTATTTGAATTTTATTGGTATTAGTATTAGTCTGTACTCAACAGGCATGACAGTAACCAATACATACATCATTCTTTTGTCTTTTTGTCTTAAGATATTATTATTATTTATTTTATTTTATTTTTCTAAAGATTTTATTTATTCATTTGTCAGAGAGAGAGAGAGCACACAAGCAGGGGGAGTGGCAGGCAGAGGGAGAAGCAGGCTCCCTGCTGAGCAAGGAGCCTGATGCGAGACTCGATCCCAGGACCCTGGGATTATGACCTGAGCCAAAGGCAGATGCTTAACTGACTGAGCCACCCAGGTGTCCCCAAGATTTTATTTTTAAGTAAACTCTACACCCAGCATGGGGCTCGAACTCGCTACCACGAGATCAAGAGTCGCATGCTCCACAGACTGAGCCAGCCAGGCATCCCCAATATATACCATTCTTTTTTTTTTTTTTAAAGATTTTATTTATTTATTTGAGAGAGAGAATGAGATAGAGCATGAGAGAGGAGACGGTCAGAGGGAGAAGCAGACTCACTGCTGAGCAGGGAGCCCGATGCGGGACTTGATCCCGGGACTCCAGGATCATGACCTGAGCCGAAGGCAGTCGCTTAACCAACTGAGCCACCCAGGCGCCCAATATATACCATTCTTAACAAGTTGGGGAAGATAGGAGAGGTATAAAAGTACTAGAAGGAAAGGTTTAGAGGTTAGAATTGATGACAAAATGCCTATGAGTCAGTAGATAATGTAGGAAAAAGTCCATTTTCTATCCTATGTTAAGTAGGATATGCAGTCTCAAATAAGATGGATTGCAGTATCTATCTTCATCTTTTTGGGATTTGCTGTTCTAGAAGCTTTATGTCAAATAATTTTCAGTTATGCTCGAGTCTGAGATCAGATGCCTTTTTACTGCATTTCTTACATTTATTTTTCTCCGCATTTAAAAAATGTTTTGGAGAATGGCTTATTAACATTTTTTGAAGATTAAAAAAATCTTTATATTATGAAATATTTCAAGCATTTGGGAGAGAGAATAATTATAATGAACACCCAACATCTCAATATAATAGCTGTTAACATTTTGCCTTGTTTGCTTCATCTACTACTGCTATTTTTACTACTTTGATTTTGCTGGAGTACATTAAAGTAACTTATAGACAGCAGCACATTTCCCCTTTTACTGGGTAAATAAATATCTCTTAGAAATAAGGATTTTTTCTCCATAATTAGAAAATCATTTATACCTAAACAGATTTAACAACAATTTCCAGAGATCTGTAACATTTTCAGTTCTGAATTACAACCAATGAGCCTCAATGTCTGAATAGTATTTTTGGTATTAGATTTAAGGAATAAGCAAGATAAAAGGAAAAACTAAGAAGTGGATTTACGGAACAGGAATGTAGGAATGTGGTACTGGCTGAACACAAAACAGTACATTTAGGTTAGCATCCAAAATTCTTTCAGGTTCCTAGGTCTTCATACTAAATTTGACTGTGATTCATGAACCCTGGGTTCCAAGTATATCTGACTTTGCTGGTTAATTTTAGAGGACTAAATTTCTTCCATTGCTTTATATATTTAAAATGTGAGTAGTCTTATGTTCTGTGACATTGAGATGTTTTAAAAAAAATTGTACTTTATATTCACAAAAATATTCTATAATTGCATTAAATTGCTAATGATGATCTTGAAAAAATTTTTCATAAGTAGAATACCAGATTATCAAATTAGAGCATTTAGTTTTAGTTCATATGTAGTCTTTATTAGTTAGTCCATGCTACCTAAAAGTTAAGATAAGCTTTTTGTAAACTATTGATTTTTCCCTATTTCAGGTTGTCTTGTCAAAGTTTGTTAGGCAAATGGGTGACCTATTGCCTCCAACGATTTACATTCCTTATTTGAAAATGCTCCAGGGATTGGCCAATGGGCCCCAGTGTGCTCACTACTGTTTCAGCCTGCTTAAAGTCAATGGTAGTAGTCATGGTAAGAAAAATCTGGATGTTGTCTAAGTTTGTTGTGACATTCTTGAGTTCACTATCACCCTGCCCATTAAAGAATATTAGTTATTTGTACTAGATTCTACCAGGTGTATATATTATTTTTATAATAATGGGAAAGAAGCGCATTAGTAGCTTTATGCATTAGTGATGGTCTCACAGATTGGGCAGTTTTACTGTTTGCTTTATAAAATGTAATTCGGTTTAAGAAATCAGAATTGATACATAAAAACTTTGAAGAACACATCTGGTACTCAAAACAGAATATATACCCTGGCCACATGAGTTTGATTTTTTTAAATTCATGTTCATAAGTACTTGTTTTCTAAATTTCTGTACTTAGAGTTTCTCTGTCAACCCTCCCAATTTCCTCATTTAATTTTCAGACTTGAGTCTGGTTAAATTTAAAACACTGCAAAAGAGAAGAGAAAGAAATACTTATTAAGCATCTGTTTTGTTAGGTAGATATTACTTTCATTTTTACATGTGAGGAAACTGAGGGTTAGAGAAGTAATTTACCCAAGGTCACGAGGAAGAGCAGGATTGGAACTGAGATCTGCCAGCTCTAAGGCCAGTGTTCTGGCTACTCTGTCAAGGCCTGCTTGTAGTGTAATTTACAAATCTAGACTGCACTTACCTCTTTGGGAATTGAAGCTCACATTTAGGAATTATCTGATGGGGAAAGTAGCCCTACATAATTACAGTACAACACAGAGAACGCTTATGGATATAAAGCAGATAACTGACAACCACAGTAATTTACCTTTGCACTTATATGGGCACCACCCATTGTTAGCCCTGAGGAAAAATTAATCCAGAGTTTTAGTTTACAGAGGAATTCTAACCCTTTTTCAACACACTCCTTAATTTAGACAACACACTCTATCTAGGACAAAGTTTATTGCTTTAAATTTATTTTCCTCCCTCAATTTCCAAGCACATGCTTAGACATTCTTGAAACAAAATTCTGTGCTGTCTTTACAGTTGAAAATATTCAGGGAACAGGTGGCAGTCCTGTTTCCTGGGAACATTTCTTTCACTCCTTAATGCTTTACCATGAACACCTCCGGAAGGATCTTCCGAGCGCAGATAGTGTCCAGTACCGTCACCTTCCTTCACGTGGCATCACCCAGAAGGAGCAGGATGGATTGATTGCTTTTTTACAGCTCACCTCTACCATCATTACTTGGGTAATTATCATCCACAGTATGTGAGAGTGTAATTTTATTTGTTTTCTAGCACAGGGGCATTTTAAGGAACTCCCAAATTTTCATGAAATGCTTGAAGTTTATGAGTGATGAATTTTGCATTTATAAAATTCTGGTTTTAAGCTCTGTGTTTCTTTACCTTCAGAGGGTGTAGTAATGGTAGCCCAGCTTATTGCTGTCAGCTAGTGGGAAAATAATAGTGTATGCCTGAAAGAAAACAGAAGGGCAAGTAAGAATCAGTTGTGGCTGCACATCCTTCTAGAAGGTTTCCTAACATAGGTGTGGATGTGTGTGTTGGTGTTATGTATACATAAAGAATATATTTTTTAAATTTATTTTTTAATGAATTTATTTTTTTAGAGTGCACGTGCGAGTGGGGGACAGAGAGGGGCAGAGGGAGAGAATCTCAAGCAGGCTCCACGCTAAGCACGGATCCTGAAGCAGGACTCAATCTCACGACCCTGAGATCATGACCTCAGCCCAAATCAAGAGTTGGTTGCTTAACTGACTGAGGCACCCAGGAACCCCAAGAATATTTTTAATTAAAAAGAAAAGTTTTTTATTAAAAAAAAGAAAGAAAAAAACCAAGAAAAGTTATTTACTGAATTACTTTTATTCTCTTCTTACACCAAACCATCTTATCCCTCACTGTCAAATTAGTCTTTATGAGAAACATGAGTTTCATTACATAATTTCTCTTCTCAGAAACCTCTTCTAGTTCTATTATTTCCTAGAGCAAAATTGCTTAGTGAGACATTCTGTCTTAAGGACAGGAATAGTGTCTTCTAACTTTTTGGCTTTTCTAGGAATGCTTAACATTATTATTAAACATTAAAACATAAAGTTAGGGAGCGCCTGGGTGGCTCAGTTGTTAAGTGTCTGCCTTCGTTCAGCTCAGGTCATGATCCCAGGGTCCTGAGATTGAGCCTCCTGTTGGGCTCCCTGCCCAGCGGGGAGCCTGTTTCTCCCTCTGCCTGCCACTACCCCCTCCTTATGCACTCTCTCTCTGACAAATAAATAAGTAAAATCTTAAAAAAAAACCAAAAAACCCCCATAAAGTTAGTAGTTATTTCTTGTTGAATTAAAATGGAATGGTATTGGCACGCCTGGGTGGCTCAGTCAGCTAAGCATCTAGCTCTTGATCTCTGCTTAGGTCTTGATCTCAGGGTCATGAGTTCAGGCCCTGTGTTGGACTCTACGCTGGGTGTGGAGCCTACTTAAAAAGAAAGTGGCATTTGATACCACATATATCTTCATTTTTTTTCTCAAAAAACTAAAAGGTATTCATTCATATATTATAGTAAAAAACATACTACATTGTTTCAGAAAGGATTACAAGTGCTTAGGTAAGATTTATGTGACCCTGGCAGACCATTTATCTCATATGGATTATTTTCCATACTTAGAGCTATAAAAGTAATTCTAAAAGGCTATTTCTACCCTATTCCTTACATTGACTGAGCTGTAATTTGATTTGATCCACTGGTACACCTCAAGCATAAGCCATAGGCTTATCTTTGTTTTAGTATGTATTAAGCCTATGAATACTCAGTATAAGTGCTAGCAATTTAGATGATTGCTGGTCATTTTTCTTAGCTTTTAAAGATGGGAAAGTCTCTCTTGTTCTTTTTGTGTTTGATGCCCAGAGTGAAAATGCTCGTCTGGCACTCTGTGAACATCCTCAGTGGACCCCGGTTGTGGTGATTCTGGGACTCCTGCAATGCAGTATTCCCCCTGTTCTCAAAGCAGAGCTGCTGAAGACCCTTGCTGCTTTTGGAAAATCCCCTGAAATTGCTGCTTCCCTTTGGCAGTCGTTGGAATACACTCAGGTAGCATTACAAGCTCTCTTATTTACTACAGTTTGGAAAGTGAGGCTTGATAATATGGTAGAAGCAAGGGCATCCAATTTGCAACTTAACAGTACGCCATGAACTTCCCAGTTAATGATTTAGTACCGAGCCAGTGGTTTAGAACCGAGCCATAGCATCAGAAACTAACAGGCTTAGGTTTTTCGCTTTAGATCAGTTGACAGCTTCACTAGGTTACCAGAGATAGGTTCTTCTCTTAAGACTTTGTTTTTCAGTGTCTGTGAGATATTAATAAATGGACAGAATTCCTCAACTCTGTCTTTAAGACCAGGCTGATAGGGCGCCTGGGTGGCTCAGTCGGTTAAGTGACTGCCTTCGGCTCAGATCATGATCCTGGGGTCCCTGGATCGAGTCCTGCATCAGGCTCCCTGCTTGGCAGGGAGTCTGCTTCTCCCTCTCACCCTCCCCCCTCTCATGTGCTCTCTCTCTCTCTCTCAAATAAATAAATAAAATCTTAAAAAAAAAAAAAAAAAAGACCAGGCTGATAAAAGCCTTCAGACATTATTTGTACTCATTAAATATGGGGAATACCAGTTTTTCTTTTCTGTTGCTTCCTTTTATGTCCTCCTGTCCCATCCCAAAAGAAAAAGTGTGTCTATTAACTTTTATTTCTTTAGATGTAAGGCCTATTGGAATTTTTCTGTGAAGGTATAGTTATTCACTATATACCTAAGATTAAAAAGGAGAATAAGGATGTGCTTTACAGAAATATCTCTAGGAAAATGGTTAGGTGGAATATGTGTTTGTCTAAAAATAATAAAACATATAGGAACCTGTGATTCTAACACCATTTTGAAGCAGTAAAATATTCTAGTTATTTTCTAACGTGTGTCCTGAAGATGTAATGATACTTTATAAGAGCAAAATGCAGGGAGCTGGTGTGTGCCCTTAGGTTTAGTATTAATACATCATTTTTTTCACTTATGAGTGTATCACCACTTAGTGTTCTAAGTGTTCAGTGCTCCTCTATACTGAAAATGAAATATGATTGGGTTTAGACATTTTTATTCTTAGAGCAAGATTTGTTTTTAAAGGATCCTACCTGATAGTATATTTTCAGCTTGTAAGAGTGGTAAATAACATAACATTAAGTGTAATTAATTATACCATATACTGCTTATGTCCCTAGCAAGGTCAGGTCAGAACATCTTAACTCAGAACTTTTGCCCACACAAGAAACCTATACAGACCTTTTCTTAACAAATTTAATTATTGGTTTTCTGGTGCTAATTGTAGGGCTGGTCTTGAACACTGGTGAGATTTTGTCCCATAAATCCTCTTAAGATTTATTCCTAGAATATCTCAGAGGAAATTTGCTGCATATGCTTCTTGTGTGCGCTTAGAAACTACTAGTTTTCTGAAGCCCAGATAATCGAAGGTTCTACCTGAATCCCACACAATTGCTAATGAAAGTCCCATCACAGACTCCTCAGTTGTGCTTTCTGATCAGTAGCAGAAGATACATGCATGTGTTGTGTGAGGAATATGACTATTATATTGCAGAGCCACTACTTTTCATTGAGGAGTGGGGGATGTTCCTAACACGTTTTCTTACTATTTTAAGATACTGCAGACCGTAAGGGTTCCAAGCCAGAGGCAAGCTATCGGTATCGAGGTAAAGTTTTCCTTTTTGTTTAAATGCTCTCTATTCATACAGTCACATGGTGAAAATTAACAAAAATTTTTCTTAACCCTGTTAGGTTCCTCTAATTTTCAAATTTAATATAATTTCATTTGAAGTGTTGTCTGGTCAGTGTTGAAATGGAGATGAAATTTTTCGTGAGAGGAACCAGAATACTTTAGGTTTCAAAGTTGGGAAAGGATGTTACATGGCAGCCATCCAAGCTGAAAGTTTGCTTTAAATTCAATTTAATTAGGTTACTTGGGTCAACCTGAAGTGAGAATTTACTTGTTTTAGTTTCTTTTCTTCTCTCTCTACGCTCCCCCTCTCTTTTTCATAAAGAAACACGTAAGATTTCTATTTTTAATTCACAGTTAGGAACAATATGTGGGAATTTGAAATTCTTCCATCTGATTGATCTAGATATACTACTTTTGTGTCTTTTCCTCTAAATGAAAAATGGTGATGTATATTATGTTTCTTTTGGTGTGGTGATCGTAAGTTCAATTAGTGAGTCAATGTCTGCAAGATGTTTTGTACTTCATAGCTGATTGTTTTATATTACTAAATGTCTTTATTTTTCTTTGGTAGGTTGAACTAAATGAAATAGAATCCCGGTGTGAAGAATACCCACTGACTCGGGCTTTTTGCCAGCTTATTAGTACTTTGGTGGAGAGCTCATTTCCTTCTAATTTGGGTGCTGGCCTGCGGCCCCCTGGCTTTGACCCTTATTTGCAGTTCCTTAGAGATTCTGTGTTTCTCCGATTCCGCACAAGAGCTTACCGGAGAGCAGCTGAAAAGGTAATGTTCAGAGAAAACCTTTTTTGTCCTTATTCATTTATTGCTGCTTTTTCCTTTATGAAAGATATAAGATGCTATAAATTCATTTTAGCTTTTGCCAATCAGTAAAATTCATAGTTTTAATACTGATGTGTCCATGATCTGATTAGTTTATATGCATTAAAAAAAAAAATCTCAGCATTAAAACCAAAGCATTGACTTTTTAGTGCTCAGTAGTTTAATTGATATGAATTCATAGTCATTCAGATCCTTAATTGAACAAATTTGGACCAAAATTGAACCAAAAATGTCATACCTTTGTCAGTTGGAAACACATTGTCCTTTTTGTTTAGGGATTGAAATAAGTTTTAAACTTGCACACCAATTTCTGTTGATTTAGTAGCTCTTTTGGGTTGTGGAGTCTTGGCTTAGTGGGAAAGCGTATTATGATCCGTCAGGAATGTTTGCCACCAGTGGAGCCTGAGGGAGCACTGACATTTACATACATATTTGCTCTGGTTGCAACACACTCAGAACTGAACTTATATATATCATCTTATGTAATTCCAATATTACCATGAGGCAGGTACTATTAATATTCCCACTTTACAGATGGAGGCTTAGCAAGGTTAAGGAACTTGCCTAAGGTCCAGGACCAGGATTTGAACCTAGGACTCTGATTCCACATTCAAGCTCATAACCTCTAAGCTATGTAAGAGACCCTTCCAGGTTCTGACGTAATTCACTTAGTCTATAATAATGTTTATTGCCTCACAGAATACGCTTGGATGTGTCTTGTAGGGACATTTCTGCTTTATTTTTATAATTTGCTGTTTTTGAACCTGTTGGGTTTCTTTGTTGTATTAGTGATTATAAAAATAATTTTTGTGCTAATTTGGGATAATTAGGAAAATGTAGAAAAATATAAGAAGTAACGATATTATCCATAATCCTGTTGCCAAAGGAAGAATAACTTAGTCTTTTTCCTATACATACATACTTTAATTGAGATAATTAGTTTAGTTTGCATCTCTTTTTGGCCACTAAATATGGTATCATGAGCACTTCTTCATGCCATCAAAGATTCTCTGAAAACAGTCTCTTTAATGACTGCATGATCCTTACTTGTTTTTAGCATGGTTCATGTATTCATTCCCCTTTTGTTGGACAGTTTGTTTCTCATATTTAGTCCCAAGTAACTGAAATTCATTTTTTGTCAGTTGTTTTATGATTTTTGCTTCTCACACAGTAAAAATAAACACTGAGGGGGTGTACGTTTAAGTACTAAAATTACCTCGGTGACCAAATAATGGACACTAAGAATGGCGGTCTCTTTAACAAGATGTTCTGATATGTTTTTGCGCTTGTCTTAGGTAGCTTATTTGCCTTTTCTTAAAAAGGTCATTATGACCTAAGTGTTTAGAGCTTCAGTCAGCCATATTCTTTCCACGTTATTGTTTTTCATTCACGCATATGGACACTTCCAGTGCTGCTGTTTTCCCTAGCTACTGCCCCAGCATACTTACCCTCAGACTTTTTTCCCTCAACTTCATGAATTTTTTGCACTTGAAAGTCTTCTTCAGGTTTAACTTCTATTACTGTATTTTATTTTATTTTTTTCTTTTTTTAAGATTTCATTTATTTATTTGAGAGAGAGAATGAGAGAGAGAGAGCATGAGAGGGGAGAGGGTCCGAGGGAGAAGCCGACTCCCTGCTGAGCAGGGAGTCCGATGCGGGACTCGATCCTGGGATTCCAGGATCATGACCTGAGCCGAAGGCAGTCGCTTAACCAACTGAGCCACTCAGGCGCCCTCTATTACTGTATTTTAGAGCACTAGCTTCTCATAAAAACAGTGCTTTAGATTGAGATAAATAACATAGACTATTAGAGCCAGTGTATATATTTACCAATCCTAAAATCCATTATTATGTGGTGATAAACCTTTTTTATTTAAGTAAATGATCTTGAAATTTTGGGAAAATATAGATAAGTGGATAATTTTCAAATAATAATTTAGGGACATCTGGGTGGCTCAGTCATTAAGCGTCTGCCTTCGGCTCAGGTCATGATCCCAGGGTCCTGGGATCGAGCCCCGCATCGGGCTCCCTGCTCAGGGGGAAGCCTGCTTCTCCCTCTCCCACTCCCCCTGCTTGTGTTCCCTCTCTTGCTATCTCTGTCAAATAAATAAATAAAATCTTTAAAAAAAAAATAGTAATTAAAAAAAAATCACTGTGTAGTCCCAGTTCCCAAACTCAGTCTTGATAAAATTATGTGCAGTGGAAATGATTTTAAAATAATAATTACAGGGCGCCTGGGTGGCTCAGATGGTTAAGCATCTGCCTTTGGCTCGGGTCATGATCCCAGGGTCTTGGGATCGAGTCCCGCATCGGGCTTCCTGCTCCTTGGGAGCCTGCTTCTCTCTCTCTCTCTCTCTCTCCCTCTGTCTCTCATGAATAAATAAAGAAAATCTTTAAAAAAAAAAAAATAATAATAATAATTACAAAAAACACCCTAACTATAGTTCCCAACCTCAGCCTTCATAAATTCTATACAATGGATTTTTTTAAAAATAAAGTTTTAATTTTACTGTCTATACTGTTGTATGTATTTTTCCCTTGGCATAAATATTTTTCCTTGTACATTGTTTTTAAAAACGTTTTTTAACAGAAAGGTGTTAATGGGGTCATTAGAGGCAAGCCCAGCAGTGATTGAGTCTTCTTCACTTCTTTGGCTGGAGCCATAAGATGGAATACTGGTCTGGGAATAGAAGTCCAGGGCTTGATTTTCAGTACCTTTGCTACTAAGCTTTCTGGTTTTGGGGAAGTTACTCATGCTCTGAGCTTCACTTTCTCTGTGAAATAAGAGTGATTAGATGATTTCTCAGACCCTTTACAGCTGGGATTTTTAGAGAAAATATGAAATATTTGACACTTTGGAGAAGTGTCTTCATGTTCTGGAGAAAAGTGGGAGGAATGAAAAGTCTAGCAAGGCTGTCACCTTGGACTGTTTTATTGTTACTGTAACATTTGTTTCTTTCTGTAGTGGGAAGTTGCTGAGGTTGTTTTGGAGGTGTTTTATAAATTGCTCAGAGATTATGAGCCTCAACTTGAAGATTTTGTAGACCAGTTTGTGGAATTACAAGGTAATTTAATTCTGTCACTTTCAAATAAGCTGTCAGCTATTTATAAAGCTATTTATAATTTATAAATTATAAGATACAAATTATTTCTAAGTTTATGAATTAAGTTAGAGTGTAATCTTTTTTGTTACATTATTTTAGTTATTTTAATTGTTCTGAGCAAGAGAAAATAAAGTAAAATTTCGCCAAATGAAAGACAACACTGCCTTACAGATTCTTTGATGAGTTAACATGTTGTAGGAACTAACTGCTATGAGCAAAACAGCCCTTTTGGGAATTACAGCTGTATACCGTTTGTGTCCTTGTCTTTGAATTGAAACTTGCCCATTTAGATGCCATTTAATTTACAAGTCTCATACATTACATGTAAATCAAGGATGTGACAAAAATACTAACTGACTGTCTTTTGGATTGTGTCGTGTTCTATTTAGGAGAAGAAATCATAGCCTACAAGCCACCAGGATTTAGTCTGATGTATCATCTTCTGAATGAGTCACCAATGTTGGAGCTTGCCCTTAGTTTACTGGAAGAAGGCGTTAAGCAGCTGGATACCTATGCCCCTTTCCCTGGTATGTGCCTGAATGTCTTAATGTCGTGAAAACAGTTCTCATATTTTCACTTTTTTGTAGATGGAGGGTTAAAATAGATGATTTCTGAAGTTCTTTTTCACTGTGAGATTCTCCATATGTACAGTGGTGTTTTCAGTGAGTCATGCCGTAAAAGCATATTTAAAGCGAAAGAGTACAGAGACTCTCACTATAAAACTGTGTCTCATTGCATGTTTTTTATAGGTAATTATGATTATCTTTCATTTTAATGTCTTAAACATGTCTAAATTTAAATCTAATATACTTTTTGTTTTCTTGTTCATATAGTTTTTGTAAAGGCACTTAATTAGTGCCTGGTACATAGAGTTCAATAGGTTTTATTTAATATGACTACTGCTAATTATCATCATTTATTGAGTGCTTAGTATGCATTTGATGCTTTTAAAAGCACATTTAACACATTTAATCCGTACAAGCCCTGTTATTATTAGATATTATTATTTCCATTTTGCAAATGAGGAAATTGATGCAACAAAACGGTTTCATATCTTCCCACAGTAAGTTGTAGCTCTGTGATTTGAACCTAGGCAGTTTGGCTCCACAGTCCATGTATTTTAAATTTGAACGGTGGGATTGTAGATGATCCTTGTTCAAATTCTCAGTTTCTTTATTTGCAGATTTTTCTGCAATGAGTATGTATTAGTCTAAATCAGTTTCTCAGTCTTGGTGCCATTGACATCTTGGGCCATATAATTCTTTGTTGTGGGGACCGTCCTGTGCGTTGTAGGCCTCTACCCACTAGATGCCTGTAGTGCTTTCCCAGTTGTGACAACCAAAAGTATTTCTAGGCCTTGCCAGTGTCGTCTGGGGCCTAAATCACCCGCCCCCCCCCATCTGGGAACCATTTCGCTAAATAATCAAGAAAGAGATAAGGTAAGGGAAAATGACTGAGAAGCCATTGCATACAGGTAATCTTAAGTTACGATAATTACCGTGAATTGGCATGAGTGAGTAGTTTTATGAAGTTGCTGCTGCAAGTGAACACTTGAGGGCCTTTTGAGTCTAGAACTTGTCCTTTAGCTTGTTTTCCTAAGAACTATGCATTTCTAAGATTCATGTAGAACTTTCTAACTTCAGTTTATGTTTTTTGTAGGGAAGAAACACTTGGAGAAAGCAGTGCAGCATTGTCTTGCACTTCTCAATCTGACTCTGCAAAAGGAAAATCTCTTTATGGATCTTCTAAGAGAGAGTCAGCTGGCTCTAATAGTCTGTCCTTTAGAACAGCTGTTACAGGGAATCAATCCCAGAACGAAGAAGGCTGATAATGTGGTGAATATTGCCAGGTAAGTTACATTTGTAGGTAGAAAAATGACAAAAACACGTGGGCATTCTACCTTTGATTTCCAAATCTGGTCAGATCCCTCATTCATTACTTGGGGGGTAGGGGCTCATTTTGTTCTTGTCTTCTTTAGCCCTTCTGATTTTAATTACTCTGATGTTTACAATTTCTTTTTTCTTTCTAATGGATTCTGTATCCTAAACATTTCCAAGTATAAAATGACATTATCTTAATATTGTTTGTCTCCTGGAGAGGAACCCTCTTACACTGTTGGTGGGAATATAAACTGGTGCAGCCACTCTGGCAAACAGTATGGAGGTTCCTCAAAAAGTTAAAAAAATAGAGCTACCCTATGACCCAGTAATTGAACTAGTAGGTATTTATCCAGAGGGTACAAACACAGTGATTCGAAGGGGCACATATACCCCAATGTTTATAGCAGCAGTGTCCACAATAGCCAAACAAAGGAAGGAGCCCAGGTGTCCATTGACAGATGAATTTATAAAGAAGATGTGTCTGTGTGTGTATACACACACACGCGTGTGCGCGTGCACACGCACGCTATGGAATATCACTCAGCCATCAAAAAGAATGAAATCTTGCCATTTGCAGCGCTGTGGATGGAACTAGAGGGTATTATGCTAAGCAAAATAAGAGAAAGAAATATGATTTCACTCATGTGGAATTTAAGAAACAAAACACATAACCTTAGGGGAAGGGAAGGAAAAATAAAATAAGAAAATTAAGAGGGAGGCAAACCACAAGAGATGCTGAACTCTAGGAAACAAACTGAGGGTTACTAGAGAGGGGTGGTGGGTGGGGAGAAGGGGTGACCGGGTGATGGGCAGTATGGAGGGCACTGGATGTAATGAGCACTGGGTATTCTATGCAACTGATGAATCACTAAATTCTACCTCTGAAACTAATAAAAAATATATATATATACAGTTTGTCTCCTTTAGGGAAACTGGAAGTTTGGCGGTTAGGGGCTAGGAAGAAAACTTATCACTGTATATATCCTAGCTTCCAGTGGCTTGCTTGGCAGTATTTGGTGTTCTGTGACTTGTAGAGGCGTCACCTGGATTGCTGTCTTCAGCTTCATATGGTGTTCTCCCTGTGTGTGTGTGTCTGTTTCAAATCCCCCCCTTTTAATAAGGACAGCAGTCATTGAACTAGGGCTGTCTGTAATGACCTCACCTTAACTTGATTGACTGTCTGCAAAGACCCTATTTCCAAATAAGGTCGCTGTGTGTCCTTATTGAGCACTGTGTGTTCAGATATCAACGATTGAATTTTGGAGGGATGCAATTCAACCCATAACGGACTACATCTAGTTAGAACGGAAACCTTTGTCTCATTTACCCAAGAGTGCCATATAGCCTGGTTCTAAATGTTCCTTGTAGAGAGGAGTGAAAAGCCAAAAGTTCTGTCACATTGTTTGTCAAATGTTTTTTTGTTTTAAAGATACCTCTATCATGGCAATACTAATCCGGAATTGGCTTTTGAAAGTGCCAAGATCCTCTGCTGTATCTCTTGCAATTCCAATATTCAGATAAAATTGGTTGGAGATTTCACACATGACCAGGTAACTGATTTTGGTGTTGTTATTTCTTCTGGTGCTTTCTGAGTACATACGGAAGTCACGGTGTCTGTGGAGGAATCTTACTTGTGTTTATGAAAAAATTCTGTGAGAGTAAGTATATTTATATATGGTGGTGAAGACCCATCCATGTACTGGGCTGTGTTCTGTTTTGAAGAGAACACCATCCACAGTGATGCTCCAATCGCTGTCGTGTGTGCCTGGTAGGCAGAGGGAGACTCTTGCCCCTCTGAGTACATTAAGGTGATGAGGTTTGTAAATGTGGCTTCTGCTTGTGTTCTCCATCCTTTGTCTCGCTCTGTCGGTCACTCTGACCATAGTCTGAGTGAGCCTGTACAATTCTGAACATGTCTCACTGTTGAGTTGTCTACTGTTGTGGCTTTCTGGTAACTTACATTTGTGTCACTTCATTTGATATTGTACTGTAGACAGTTTTCAGATGTTCTTCTATTAATCTAATTTATAATCTCTTTCTATTCTGAATAGCTCGGTTCTATGCTGAATAGCTACTATTGGGGAATCTACTTTTTCCTCCCCTCTTTATAGGCATTTTTCCCTTCTATCTTCATGTTAGAAATCACTGCTTTAGCTAGTTGAATTTTGTTGTGTACAGTGTTTTAGAAGGGGGACTCTTGGGGTGACAGGGTGGCTCAGTTGGTTGGGTGTCTGGCTTGATTTTGGCTCAGGTCATGATCTCAGAGTCCAGAGATCAAGCCCCATGTCAGGCTCCACACTCAGTGGGGAGTCTGCTTGAAATTCTCTTTCTCCCTCTCCCTCTGTCCCTCCCCCCCGACTCATGCTCTCTCTCTCTCAAATAAATAAAATCTTTAAAAAATAAAACAGAGACTCTTCTGGCATTTTGGATGGGACAGTTCTTCATTCTGTGTCACTCTTCCTCATATTGCAAGACTCTTAGCATCCCTGGTCCCCTGCCAGTGTCTGTCAGTAGTAAACTCTAGTTGTGACAACTCAGAATGCCCCTACATATTTCGAAGTGCTGTCTGGAGTGGCAGTGCCACCCAGGTTGAGAACCACTGTCTAATCTGGCTTTTGGATAAGGTTCTTGAAAACTACATGATAGAGAGGATTGTCTTTTCATCAGAATCCTCTTTTGTTGGGCTGGCAGTCAGTATATCACCCACATATTGAAGTTCCATTAATCAATTGTAAGAAAAAACCCCCACAAAAACTACCTGATAGGGGATGTGGAAAGTGAGGGTTCTCAGCTCACTCATATACATTTGAGTATGAATTATTATTACCAATTTTAATATCCTGCTAGATTCCTCGAGGAGATGGGGTAGTGTCTAATCTCTCAGCCCAGCCCAGAAACGTAAAACTGTTGATAAGCAATACATTTCTAAAGAGAGAAGATGAGAATTTTATTTTATAGTTTAGTTAAGATCTCATAGCATTGGGTATACAATGAAGAGGTCATGAGATGGCAATTTGTTATTTTTTTTTAAAAACTGGTTTGATTTTTTGGGAAAGAAAATTAGGGAAGCAAGTTTTGAAACCAGTAAACTTAAAACATTTTTGTTTCTTTAATTATTTCTATAGAGAGCTAACTTATGGGAATTTAAGGAACTGAGTTTGCTATTAATTAAAAGCGAAACTGAAACCTAAATACTTTAGAGATTTGCCTTTTTTCTTTGTAGACAAATGTTTATAATACGTAGCATATTTATCATAGTTTCTTTAATATTTAAGAAGTTTATAATTTGTCTTTTAAAAAATCTTTATATGACCCCAGAGTGTAAGTCAGAAGCTGATGGCTGGATTTGTGGAGTGTTTGGATAGTGAAGATACAGAAGAATTTGTACGTCTAGAAGAGGGTATGTCCTCTACTAACATGTACATTTTTTACTCTTTATAAATAATATAAAGAAAACTGTTGATGGTCTCTTGGTGATACAAGAGAAGTTTGAGAATTTGCTAGCACAAACATGTAAGGCTTTCTGGAAACCTCTTAAATCTGCACTCACTCTAATGGCTGGTGAAGTGAACTTTAAGAGAATGTGGAGGTTTGGAATATAAGCTTTATGTATTTAAACTTGACTTATGTTGACTTGTTTATTATTTTGTAATTTTGTTTTGTGGATTTCCACATTAAGGATCAGAACTTGAAAAGAAGTTAGCTGGAATCCGTCATGAAACAAGAATCCACATCTTGAATCTTCTCATCACCTCTCTGGAACGCAACCCACCCAACCTTGCTCTCTATCTCCTGGGCTTTGAACTGAAGAAACCTGTCAGTACCACAAACCTGCAAGATCCAGGTATAACCAGAAGACACATAGACATTGATTTCTTTTCGGTTTTATGTAGCTAAATGGTCATTCATTGAATTCTGGGCTCATGGGATAATTCACTGGAAATGAGAGGTCATATGGTAAGTAAGTCTTTAGAACTTAGATCAAGTCGACAAATTATGCTTTGGAAAATTAACATTTATTAATTTTCTGTGTCAGTATTTGAAAGTGTGTTTACAGTGGAGCATATATTTATGGAATTTAATATTTCTAAAGGGATTTTAAAGTTTTTAATGAAGAAATTTGAAAAAGCTGAACTTCTTTTTGGTTTCATGTAGGAGTGTTAGGTTGCCCTCGGACGTGCCTTCATGCCATTTTAAACATCTTGGAGAAGGGAACTGAAGGGAGAACAGGCCCGGTGGCAGTGAGAGAATCTCCTCAACTTGCTGAACTATGTTACCAGGTATACAGAAGGCTGTATTTAATAGCACTTAGTAGAAGAAATTTAACTAGATGCTTGAATATATCACAGATATGGAAGTATAACAGTAAGACTTGAGTTAAAATGAGTTCATTTGGTAGTTTGGCTAGTCTTTCATTTATAGATAAAATCCATGGAGCACAAACCCCAAGTTCCTATAGATCTATAGATCCTATATGTCACTCCTTTGAAAAATGAGGGAAATTAGATTTTTGAGATGGATTTTGAGCTGGTAGTGTAGAAAGTGTCCGGTGGTGCCATTTCAAGTTGTTTCTTTTTGGTGAAGACAGTAGTGGATTTGGGTCAGAAGACCTCTGATTCTCATCTCTGCCCCTTAACTAGCTAAATCAGCTTGGGTGGGGCACGAAACTTCTCTGAGTTTAATGTGTGCAGCGGGCTGTTGTGAGACTTAGCTGAGAATGTAGGACTGTGGGTGAGAGCGCGATTTAAGAACCACGTGACTCCAGTGCTGGAGCTAAATGTAAAGTGGTGGAAAGTCAAATTAGTGCAAAGTTGAAACTGTACTGAGAGCTTCTGTTTTGCCTGTGTTCACTTGTGATTATTTCTTGTCTTACTCATTTTGTGTTTGAAAAACTAGGCTTTATAAGATGCGACTTGTTTCTCAATTTCAACAGCACCCTTGGTTCACATTTTCAGAATAAGAAAGGCATCGTTGGCTTCTAGTGACCTGGAGCTTTTTCTTTATTATTCTCCCATTTTTCTTTTTGTAATCTGTTACAGTTTTCTCCTGTCCTCTGGCTGTCCAAACAGCCCTTCACTGTAAGTCCTGTAAGGAAAGCCTGTAATCTAGGTCTTCCTCAGAATCAAAATGAATTCTTCCTTAATGGGAGAACAAACTTGACATGCATTTTATTTATTTATTTAAAAAATTATTTATTTGCGAGAGAGAATGAGAAAGAGAGTGAGAGGGGGGAGGGTCAGAGGGAGAAGCAGACTCCCCACTGAGCAGGGATCCTGATGTAGGACTCAATCCTGGGACTCCAGGATCATGATCTGAGCCCAAGGCAGTTGCTCAATCACCTGAGCCACCCAGGCGCCCTTGACGGGCATTTTAGCAGTGCTCTAGAATTCGACATGTTTAGGTAGAAATAGTTGATAAGCTTAATCATGGACGCTAAAGGAGTTAGGCAGGTGAAGTAAGTGAAAGGAGCCAGATTTAAGACAGAAAGGTGGGGAGAGGGTGACGGCGGAGAGTCTGACAGATCGGAAAGCAGATGCGCTGCTACTCAGTATAATTTTTAGAAGTTACCTCGAGTAATTCGCTATTAATAATAGTTAAAATACTAACCTGTATGTATTAATATACTTAGGCTGACTTAAAGATTAGTTCTATAATGATGTCATCAGCACTCTCAATTATATTCTAATATGTTTTCTTAAGTTGGGGTACCAACAACTGCTTGTAACTGAGCATCTGTTTTATATATGTGTTTATCCATTTTGCTTGAGTCATTGATGGGTCTTAGTTTCCATTTAGTAAACCTTGGGTCACCTTTTATCTTAAAATTTTTAACACAGAGAAAATGATTTGGGGATTTTCTTATTTCATTTGAACTCTTTAGGTGATATATCAGTTGTGTGCGTGCTCTGACACATCCGGTCCTACTATGAGGTACTTGAGAACCAGCCAGGATTTCTTATTTTCTCAGTTGCAACATTTACCTTTTTCTAACAAAGGTAGGACATTATTTCCCTGCACTATTATAACTAATTTGTAAAGTCCATGTTGAGTGATTTTTTTTTTTATACAACATTGGGGGGGTAGCAGTTAACAGTACTTGTGGAATTCTGGTTTCATTTTGTTACTTCGCTGCTTATTTTGGGTTGCTTTTGTAATTTGTTCTTGAGAAGCTTCAATGTTCTAGCTGTTGGCATAAAATTATTTAAAAATAGCTTGTCAAGGATAGAATTTGATGCTTACACTACCAAATAAAGATTTTAAATTGTGTTGAAGAGATAAGAAAATATAT
This sequence comes from Zalophus californianus, assembly GCF_009762305.2. Taxonomy (NCBI): domain Eukaryota; kingdom Metazoa; phylum Chordata; class Mammalia; order Carnivora; family Otariidae; genus Zalophus; species Zalophus californianus. Next base: position 88,754,801 of record NC_045606.1, read on the forward strand.
AAGATGATTCTGGAAATTTAGATTTTTTAAGTGAAGGTGCTTAATAATTAAGATCTCTTGTTTTACTTTTGTTTCTTATGTATATATTGAAACCAATTCAGGTCTTGACACGAGAAATGGAAAACTAAGTACAGTGGAAACTATAACTGAGTTTATTGACCTGACCACCACAATCCCAGGCTATGTTTTATAGGATTCTACTTTATATAATTTTCTTTTTGATCATTTTATAACAATTTTCTGAATTCATATTATATCCAGACAGTTGTAGTCTGTGGAGGTTTTTGAAGATTATTTTGTATCTTTATGTTTTGGGAAATGTAAGCTCACAGATTTCATAATAAATTTGTATTACTAGTAATTATCAGCTACTAATCTGCTTTTTAGAGTGATGGTGTGAGAAGCCCTTGGGAATTATATAATGGCAAAAAATTTTTCACTTCATTTTCATAATAAGCATGTCTTGTTTTTAGTCCTAAGATTTTGTTTATATAACAAGCTTTTTAAGAAACCCTCCTTTCTACCTAATTAGGAGGAAAAGTTAATGTCTTATCTATTACTGTATCTGTCTTTTAAAAATCCATCTGGTTTTGCTTATTGGCAGTAGAGCTGGTGGCCGTGGGAATAGTAGTATTTGGTGTATTTTATGTTTCTACTTTTAGAATTTAGGACTTCAGATCAGGCCTATTAAGGATATTGGATTCAAAAACTTCTGTAAGTGGTTCCCAATCCTAATTATAGGTTTCATTTTTGTTTTTGTTTCTGGAAAGGTTTTAGTTTGCACAGAGTGGGGAGGGGCTCGGTCCTTCTCAACAGCCGCTTTCCTCGTGGCTGCCAGGACATCATGAAGTTCCTCTCATCTTCTTGGTGTTGGTGTGTTTCCGCACTGTTTTCTTCCCCTTGCCCTTGGAGACGTTAAGCAGCTCCACAGTGCACTGCTCTCGTGGGGTGAAGCCCCACACCTCTCAGATCATGTCCCGCATGAACTTGGGGTGCTTGGTGAGGTGCCCGTGGTGGCTGTGCCTCAGCTTTCTCGTGTTCTTGGTCACCTTGTGGCCCTTGGTGAGGCCCACAGCCATAGGGTAGCTCAGGCCATGGCTGTAGCTCTTGAGTGGCTGCTGTGGTGTAAAAACCAACCCTAGTTATATGTTAAATCGGGTGTCCTTGATTATCTTCAGAGATACCGTAAAATCATGCATTGTGTATTTGTTTTAGGAAATAAAAGTCAAACTGTATGTTAGGGTTTTTTTTTTTACAAGTTATATATTTGAGAATTTTTTTTAAGTATGAAGTTCCATATTAATGTCAAAATAGGACAGACTTAGATCTATATAAAATTATTCTGGTAATGGAAACTTGATTCTCTTTTGTTCTTCATTTGCTTTGGCTTATTTTTTATAGACATATACTTGTTTATTTTTTCTCTCTTAGCATCTGTTTTTGCTTTTTTAATTTTCTTAGAGTGATAAATTATTATGATGCCAGGTTTTATAAGTTAATTGACAATGTGACATGGGAAAATATCTGATGAGTTATGGAATTTAGGTCTGTTATGATCCTGTGTTATTACTCTATGAAACTAAATTTCTGTATGTAACTTGCAGAGTATGAAATGTCTATGCTGAACCAGATGTCATGGCTAATGAAGACTGCCTCAATAGAACTAAGGGTAACTTCTCTGAATCGTCAACGGTCACATACCCAGAGGCTCCTACACCTCTTATTGGATGACATGCCTGTGAAACCATACTCAGGTCAGTGTGTTCGTGTTGGCATTTGTTTTATTGTGCTGCTGACTGTTCTTTGTGAATGAAAGCACAACAGTCTTGTGCTTAGCATGTGATTGTAGGTCAAAGAAGTTCTTTCTGTCTTTAGAAGTTTTTTCCTTAAAACACAAAGTTTTTAAATCATCCCATAATTGCCATTTTATTATTGTTTGAAGCATCCACATTCTGCTATATTCATATCCACAAATATTCAGTGGAGTTTGTCACACTAAGCCAGCATGACCCATGATATTTTAATGTGTGTTATACATGCAAATTAAACAAGCTTTTCTAATCATCTCATTGGCATGATTGGGTCCTGCCTCTTTTGGAGTTCTGATTATCCTCTTTACAATTGTGAAGTAGATCTCCTAGGGACGGAAAGAATTAGGTGAATGTTGGTAAGTCCTCATCATCTTTGCATTTCAATTATCCATTTGCGGAGGGCTCTTTGACTTAGCAACAATGACCTAGAAAAAGAAATACCTTATGTTTGTTATTTCCAAATAAATGTTACAAGTATGTTGTTGTTTTCCTGATCTGTTATTATTGATGCTCTAACAGATGGTGAAGGAGGAATAGAAGATGAAAATAGGTCTGTCTCTGGGTTCCTTCACTTTGACACTGCTACAAAAGGTAAAGACCTTTGAATCTGTAATGACTTTATACGTATATATTAAATTGCTTAAAATTTCAAGAGGTAATTATTACTCCTGTATCTGCAAATTCTGAACGGTATAGAAAAGCTGTAGAAAGGATTATTTGCCATTCAGAAATAATTTTTTTGTAATTAGGATGAATGAATGGAAAAACATTTTTGTAAATGGATATATTAGAAATAAAGTCAAATTTAGATTTCAACACAGTCTTCTGTTGCTGGACTTGCTTGAACATAGCACTGCCTTTGGGCGTGAGCTGACTACAATGGTTTGCTTTTCTCTTCACTGTCCCAAGTACAACTGAACTACTTTTTATTTATTTCTAGTACGTCGAAAAATTCTAAGTATTCTTGACTCGATTGACTTCAGTCAGGAGATCCCTGAGCCCTTGCAGTTAGATTTCTTTGATCGGGCCCAGATCGAACAAGTTATTGCTAACTGTGAACACAAGAATTTACGGGGACAGACAGTCTGCAATGTCAAGGTGAGGATTGTTTTGAAGTGCGTGCAGTATCAAGGGCTTCTGACTTTGAGTCATCGGACAAAAATAGAACCATACAGTTGTTGTTTTCTGATAAGGATATTGGTTTATTGGGCTGTGTTTTCATTTTTCAAACAGCTGGGAAATGAAACTGAATGGGTCACACTAACTTTACCTCTTTAAAAGTTTCCCCATCACCTTCCTGAGAGCAGTCATGCTGCCCAGCTATGGAATGGTTTTAGCTATGTAACTCTCTACCAGGTAAATGGTAATGGCCTCACTAATAGGAAGAAGATACCCAAGGGCATTTGCACCAACTGACCTACTACAGAGGCTCTTTGGTACCACTTAGTAATGTGAGGGGTACCTAAAGTTTGTGTCTAGAAGCTGGACAGTGCCACTTGAAGATTATATGTAAAGGTATCCAAAACTTTTCCCTCTAGGGCAGTTTATAGTAATTGGTAGAGGTGTTGTTCTGTCAGTGTCTGCAGTGGTCTGATTTTTCTCTCTTTTCTCAATTATATAGCTGCTTCACAGGGTTCTTGTAGCTGAAGTAAATGCCCTTCAGGGTATGGCAGCCATAGGCCAGCGACCATTACTAATGGAGGTAAGCCCCATTGAGTGTATGTTAGTTTTAACCTTTTTAAACTACTTAACTGCCAGTTAGAAAACAAAACAGTAAATTGACTTATAGCTGATTAATTAGTAAACTGCTTAAAATTAAACGTTAATGGAATCTTTCATTTTGACTTTAAAATTTTTATAAACTAAACTGAAGTTAATGTCTGGATGCCAGAAGAAATAAAATCTTATTCTGCTATGCTAGTTAAGGATTTGCAACCTGTCCATATTGTGTATTAGACTTCCCTTGCTCTCTGTCAGGGAGGGAAGAGAGAGTCATTTGTCATCACAGGTGGGGAGTAATGGTAAGAGGTCAGATGGGAAGAACCACATACGTGGAGACACAGCTGGCTAGGCCAAAGCAAGAGGCAAAGAAATAAAAGATGTGTCAAGGGAACATGCCCTTGACCTTGAGTTTTAGGCAACTAGCGCTCGAGAGTAAGTGTAAGTAGACAATACAAAGAGAAAGTGGGGTTAAAAAGCTCATTTCTACCCCTGTCACCTCTGCTTATTGGCATGCATGTGGAAGGTTTCCAAAGTGTACTAAAAATGTATTCAGATGAACAGAGTTAAAAATAGGACTCTGTTGGGGCTCCAGGCTGGCTCAGCTGGAGAAGCATGCGACTCTTGATCTCAGGGTGGTGAGTTCGAGCCCCACATTGGGTGTAGAGATTACTAAAAAAGATAAATAAACTTTTATTTATTTTTAAAAGATTTTATTTATTTATTTGAGAGAGAGAGTGCCCTCGTGCACGAGTGGGGGGAGGGGCAAAGGGAGAGGGAGAAGGGGAAGCAGACTCCCCTCTGAACGGGGAGCTGGATGTGGGGCCTGATTGCAGGATCCCAAGATCATCACCAGAGCTGAAGTCAGACGTTGTTAACCAACTGAGCCACCCAGACACCCCAATAAATAAACTTTAAAAGAAAATGGGACTGTATTAATAAAAGATATTATTTGCCCATGTGTTAACCTTGTGATTCAATTTCTGTGGCTTTAGGAAATCAGCACTATACTTCAGTATGTGGTAGGAAGAAACAAATTGCTGCAGTGTCTTCATGCAAAACGGCATGTGTTAGAGTCATGGAGACAGCTGGTAGAAATTATACTGACAGCTTGTCCCCAGGACCTCATTCAAGCAGAGGATCGACAACTGATTATTCGTGATATTTTACAAGATGTGCATGATAAGGTGACGTACTTCCTAAATGGCTTCCTAAACTTCCTTATTTCTTAATTACTTCCTTTGCTGAACAGATATTTGTATACCATTTAAACACAGTTTGCCACCATCCTTCCCCCCCCTTTCTATGAGGAATAAATAGAGCTGTGCACTGGCAGTGTTGAAGACTTTCCTTGAGAAAGGCTTCTGTACAGTAGTGGCTCTCAACCAGAGTATATATCATTATCTAGGGAGCTTTTTAAAAATATACAGGGATAGATCCCACCCTGGACATACTGGATGGGACACTCTGGTGGTGAGACCATTTATGTGAATTTACATTAAAATACTCCCTAAGGAATTTTGATAGGAATCCTTTCTTGTTAAGAACACGTGTTACCAGCATCATGTTTAAATTTCTTTCTATATATTAGCTTTTTTTTTTTTTAGGTATTAGTTCTATTTTATTTTTTTTAAATAATTTTTTATTGTTATGTTAATCACCATACATTACATCATTAGTTTTTGATATATATTAGCTTTTATTTGCTTTGAACAGTGCCATTCCATTTTTACATTCTTATGGTATTTGGAAAGCTAAATGCATATAAAACTCGTAATGACTGTAGCTGAAAGCGCAGTCTTCACTCCGATTTGTCTTTCTGCTTTAAGGTCCTGGATGATGAAGCAGCGCAGGAGTTAATGCCGGTGGTGGCAGGTGCCGTGTTCACCCTGACTGCTCACCTAAGCCAGGCCGTTCGCACGGAACAGAAGCAACCACTAGTCTTGGGACCCGGAGAGACCCATTATGCTTTTATGCTTGAGAGTTCTTTCACCCCCGCTCCTCCTGCAGAGAACCCCGTGGTGGGTTTTGCTTCTATTGGAGATTCTTCGCTTCACATTATATTGAAGAAGCTCTTGGACTTCATTTTGAAGACAGGTCTTTTCATCTAAATTTCTTATAAATTACACCTTTTGTATTGGTTTTACCTTTAATTTGAAAAGAGACTTTTACTCTATGTCTCCCTAGGTGGCGGATTCCAGCGAGTGAGGACACACCTATATGGCTCTCTGTTGTATTATTTACAGATCGCCCAGAGACCAGACGAACCAGACACATTAGAAGCAGGTAAAACTAGACACATTCCTAATCTTTTCTGTTTTAGTGATTGGTTACTTTAAATTTAAAAAAGGCCCTTTTCCATCTTTGGCTAAGCAAAGCTGTAACAAATTGTTGAGTCTTTATGGAATCATTAAAGCACCTACTCTGAAGTCAAGGAAGAATGTTTAATTTTCTAAAATTAAGAAGATAGTACAAGAGTACTATAAAAACAAACCCTGAGATACCACTTTAGCTTATATATATTTTTAACTCCCTCTATTGTCTATGGTCGCACTGAACAATATGCGATACTTAGTGTGTCCATGTCTTTCTTCCCTTTGCAGTACATCACAGTGCATATCTAGTTGAATCTTTTCTTTCTTTTTTTCTTTTTAAGATTATTTATTTATTTATTTGATAGAGAGAAAGCACAAGCAGGGGGGGAGTAGGAGAGGGAGAAGGAAGGCTCCCCGCTGAGCAGGGAGCCTGATGTGGGGCTCTGTCCCAGGACCCTTGGATCATAACCTGAGCTGAAGGCAGCCACTTAACCGACTGAGCCACCCAGGCGCCCCTAGTTGAATCTTTTCAAATGACTTGTTCCATAATATGGAAACATTTATTTCCCCACTTGCATCATTCATAGGCACTTCCATTATTTCTAATTTTTTTTTAAAGATTTTATTTATTTATTTGAGAGAGAGAATGAGAGATAGAGAGCATGAGCGGGAGGAGGGTCAGAGGGAGATGCAGACGCCCTGCTGAGCAGGGAGCCCAATGTGGGACTCGATCCCGGGACTCCAGGATCATGACCTGAGCCGAAGGCAGTTGCTTAACCAACTGAGCCACCCAGGCGCCCCTAGTTGAATCTTTTCAAATGACTGTTGTTCCATAATATGGAAACATTTATTTCCCCGCTTGCATTATTCATAGGCACTTACATTATTTCTAATTTTTTACTGTCAAGAAAGTGCTGCATCAAATATTCTTTTATATGCCTGTGTATTTTTCAAGAAGAATCTTTCATGGTGAAATTTCCATGTGAAAGAGTATGCATGTTTTTATTTTAGTAGGTTCTACCAAATGGCATTCTACCAGTTTGAAGTCTCATCAATAGTGTGCATGTGTCTTTTTGTACTAATGTGAAGTTTTTCTTGGATAAATCCCAAGAAGTAGAATTTCTTGGTCAAAGGTAATACCTATTTAAAAATATTGATAAATCCACTTTCTAAAATATAATTAGCATTTTTAATTAGGAGTAATAACCTGGACTCTTTGGTCTCTGGGTATGAAAAATATTTTTAACCATCCAGCAGATGACTATATAATACGCTACACCAGAGTTATTCTGCTATTTAAGAACTTGTCATAAGTACCTTTTGGTAATGGACTCCTGGTATCCTTCTGAGAACCTTTATAAGTATTTGCTATTTTGTACACAGATTTTTATTTTTTTTAATATTTTATTTATCTGATAGAGACACAGCGAGAGAGGGAACACAAGCAGGGGGAGTGGGAGAGGGAGAAGCAGGCTTCCCGCTGAGCAGGGAGCCCGATGGTGGGCTCGATCCCAGGATCCTGGGATCATAACCTGAGCCGAAAGCAGATGCTTAACGACGGAGCCACCGAGGCGCCCCTGTACACAGATTTTTAAAAAAACCACTCTGTATGTAAGACCCAGATCATCTCATATTATTCTTACTGGCTATATATTTTTACATATCTTTCTTAGAAGGTAACAATAGCCAAATGATATATTTATAGAAATGCCCTACCCACTTAAAAAATGCACAAAAATATTTCTTTTTTATTTTTATTTTTTTTAAGATTTTATTTATTTGTGAGAGAGAGAATGAGAGACAGAGAGCATGAGAGGGAGGAGGGTCAGAGGGAGAAGCAGACTCCCTACTGAGCAGGGAGCCCGACGTGGGACTCGATCCCAGGACTCCAGGATCATGACCTGAGCCTAGGCAGTTGCTTAACCAACTGAGCCACCCAGGCGCCCCACAAAAATATTTTTATTTTATTTTTTTTTAAAGATTTATTTATTTATTTATTTATTTGAAAGAGAGAGAATGAGAGAGAGAGAGAAAGAGAGAGCACATGAGAGGGGAAAAGCAGACTCCCTGCCGAGCAGGGAGCCCAATGCAGGACTCGATCCTGGGACTCCAGGATCATGACCTGAGCTGAAGGCAGTCGCTTAACCAACTGAGCCACCCAGGTGCCCCCCACAAAAATATTTTTAAAGTCATTAAATAATAGTTGAGAGAAGCTTTTTAAACAGATAAGAGCTTTTATAAAGAGAGATAGTAATTCCACTCTCTGCTCCTCCCACCTTCCCCATTTTTCTCGTCTAAAACTTTTGTAACATTCTGTTTAGTAGAATATGGCAAAATCACCACATAACCACTAGGTGGCGCGCCACAACATTGCTTTTTATAAGGCATCATTATCAAGATGTGATAAAGTAGTAGGACCACGTGGGGCGCCTGGGTGGCTCAGTCGGTTAAGCCTCTGCCTTCGGCTCACGTCATGATCCCAGGGTTCTGGGATCGAGCCCTGCATCGGCCTCCCTGCTCAACGGGAAGCCTGCTTCTCTCTCTCTCCCACTCCCCGCTGTCTCTCTCTCTGTCAAATGAATTAAAAAAAAAAAAAGTAGTAGGACCACGAAAGAAAATTCTCCTTTGTTTTTATTTTCAAATGATCGGTTTTCAGAGTAATTTCATCCCTTAATTAGTTTTTTTACCACTTGATTGCTGCTTATTTTGACTTACTTTAAATAGCAAACTATTCCCTAGATACTAGTGTTTTTAAGTTTCAAATTAGACATATTAAATTCAGAGTGGTTCAGTTGGTTGAGCATCCGACTCTTGATCTTAGCTCAGGTCTTGATCTCAGGGTCTTCATTTCGAGTTCCACATTGGGCTCCACACTGAGCATGGAGCCTACTTTAAAGAAAAAAAATATTAAATTCAATAAATATTTATTGAGGGCCTTTTTGTATGTGTATATTTTGACTCTGTACTTACTTTCTATTTTGTTTTAAAACAGAAACTGAATTTTTAAAGTCTGTATACTTATTTTTCCATACCACTTTTACTTTATTTATTTATTTATTTATTGTTTAAAGAGTTTATTTTAGAGAGAGAGAGAGAGAGCACACACAAGCAGGAGGAGGGGCAGAGGGAGAGGGAGAGAGAGAATCTCAAGCAGGCTCTGCACTGAGCACAGAGCCCAACACGGGGCTTGATCTCAAGACCCTGAGATCATGACCTGAGCTGAAACCCAAGAGTTGGACGCTTAACCGACTGAGCCACTCAGACGCCCCTACTTTATTTTTAACATAACTATGTATACTGAATTCTAGGCAGCTATTTTCCCTGTTTTGTTTAAAAGGAATCTGACTTACAGAGACGAAATGACTTGCTTGTCTGTGACAGATCTGAGATTAGAATTCAGTTTTCTCAATTTGTAATAGAATGTTGCTTTTCCTGACCAGATCTTCATCTTTTTTGTTGTTGTTGTCTTTTTGCAATTTGTAATTTTTTCCTTTTAATTTGATAGATAATACCTACCAGCAATGTATTTGTAGCTCATGTTATAAAGGATTAATTTCTAGTTTGTAAAGAACACCTACAAATCAATAACCCAGTAGAAAAATGGGCAAAGGTTATGAGCTTACAGTTTAGGGAAAAGGAAATCAAATGGCTCTTAAGCATATAGGTAGCTTTCTGAAAATCCCTATTGGTAGATTCCATCGCCTCGAGCTCACAATGCAGATCTGGGAAGGAACAAAAGCATATATTCTTTGAGTAAATTCTTTGGAAGATTCTTATATGTCTTTCTAGTTAAGAACAGTATAGTTAAAATCTGACATTGCTTTTGCGTATGTAATCCTTAGGGGTTAGTTGACAAGAGTTGACATCATGAATATCTCTCTTTGTCTGTATTCTTTTCACCTTTTATTTTCTTTTCTATCAGTACCACTAGGAGAAAATATGGATAATTTGACCAGAGCCTAAATGTTTAATGTGAAGCACCATTGTTATATTCTTAATTTCTTTTTTTGGTTTATTTCTTAAGCCTTAGTATTATAAAAATACTTCACATTTAAAGACAGGTTGATAATTACAAAGATACACATTTTTTAGTGGGTTAATATTTTCAATAGAAGTTTATTTATAAAGCCATTTTATGAAGTCATGCTAACACTTTGGAGCAGAGAGTGTAGTACATCTTTCTTAGTTTTATCTCCACGAGATTAGCTCTGTTTGAATGTTCTATTGTAATCTCAGTAAAATGGATTATATTGCTTTTAAAACAGATTCATTAATAACTTCATTTTCTAGGAGCTTATCATCCAACTTTATAGCTGATTGATATAGCTGTATGGAAGATATTCGTTCAATTACTTAATTTTAAAATTGTTTAAATTGTTGCAATCTTAAACACTTATTATAAGCTTTTCTCACATGTTCTGTTATTTATTTAATATTATTTTTTAAGTTTTTTTTTTTTTTTTTGACAGAAAGAGACACAGCGAGAGAGGGAACACAAGCAGGGGGAGTGGGAGAGGGAGAAGCAGGCTTCCCACTGAGCAGGGAGCCTGATGCGGGACTGTTTAATTATTTTTTAAGATTTATTTATTTGAGAGAGAAAGAGCTCCTGTGTGTGCCCATGAGTGGAGGGGAGGTTGCAGAGGGAGAGAATCTTCAAGCAGATTCCCCACTGAGTGCAGAGCCCAACACGAGGCTCCATCTCACAACCCATGAGATCATGACCTGAGCCGAAACCAAGAGTTGGATGCTCAACCATCCGAGCCACCCAGGCGTCCCATGTTTTAATTGTTTTAAATTGGCTTTTCTTTTCCCTTAATTTTGACAAGTTAATGATATTTAGTTTTACACTTTATTTATAAGTAAGCATTAGAAATTGTCATAATTCTTTTGCGCTCTTGTGACTTTTGAGCAAGAATAATCTTTTTTTTTTTAAAGATTTTATTTATTTGAGAGAGAGAGAGAACAAGTGAAGGGGAGCGGCAGACGGAGAGGGAGAAGCAGACTTCCCGCTGAGCAGGGAGCCCCATGTGGGGTTCGATCCCGGGACTCCAGGATCATGACCTGAGCCGAAGGCAGATGCTTAACCAATTGAGCCACCCAGGCACCTCTGAGCAAGAATATTGTTCTTTATGAAACCGTAATATCAATTCATCTTTTTTAAAAAGATGGTTAGAAAAGACAATCTGTTGGGCACCTGGGTGGCTCGGTAAGCATCTGCCTTCGGCTCAGGTCATGGTCCCGGGGTCCTGGGATCGAGCCCCACATCGGGCTCCCAGCTCGGCGGGAAGCCTGCTTCTCCCTCTCCCACTCTCCCTGATTGTGTTCCTTCTCTCGCTTTGTCTCTCTCAAATAAATAAATAAAATCTTAAAAAAAAAAAGACAAAACAGTCTATTGCTTCCTGCCTTCGCTTGCACAGGCGTTGCTCTCCGGAGCACTCCCTAGGAAATGTCCAGTACGCTGATCACCTCAGTATCTGCTTCCTAAGGGTCCCAGCTATCACCAGCCCTGCCTTGCATAAGTCATGAAATACATGAGTATTAGTAATCATTATTTTCTCTGAGACTTCAAACTAGGAGGGAGTAAAGACTAAGGAGGATGTCCTGCGTATAAGCAAGGGAGAAGGTTGATGGCAAAGTCAAGTAGAGAGGGTAGGACCATATTATTGATGACTTTGAAAATGAAATTGCAGTGTTAGTTAGAGGTGGTTGGATTAAGCAGTTGGTAGCCATTTTTAATTATTGAGAAATGTGATATGAAGTTGGTATTTAGAAAAGCTTGCATGGCAGTGATTTATAAGGTATGTTGGAAGAAGGGACGGTTTGGTGTATAAGAAACTAACTTGGTGGTTTCTAATGAGCTCATTTACCCTCTAAAGATGGAAGATTTAAAAGAAAGTTCTAATTAAATTGCAGACTTAGAATTTTCTTATTTCTAGGTGGTGCTGTTAATAAATAGTATGTGGAACTTGGAGATCTTATTCACAGTTTGAAAATGAAAATCAAGTTATTTCTATGACACCTATCCTGGTTTCTGCAAATCACTGCTTTCAGTTTTCACTGTGAAGCCCTAGGGGTATCTCGGGTATCTTAGGGGTTTTGTGGAAGAGTCTGTGGAGTAATGTTCCAGCAGCCCTCTACCCTCATTTCAGCCATGTTTGAAATATGCAATTTGTGGCTAAAACAAACTATAATGTGGTGGCTTTCAGACTTTTACTCAAAACCTTTATTCAAACAGAATTTTGTGGCAATCCTATGTGTAAAGTAGAAAAAATGCCATAGCTCCTCAGACTGGGTTTTTTTTTTTTTTTAAGATTTTATTTATTTATTCATGAGAGACAGAGAGAGAGAGAGAGAGAGAGAGAGGCAGAGGGAGAAGCAGGCTCCCAAGGAGCAGGGAGCCCGATGCAGGACTCGATCCCAGGACCCTGGGATCATGACCTGAGCCGAAGGCAGACGCTTAACGACTGAGCCACCCAGGTGCCCCAGACTGGGTTTTTGAATTACCCATCCTGAGGGCATCTGGTGGCATCCCTGGGACAAAGTTCTGAACTTTCTCTAAGCTGTTAGTCTGTCAGTAATACTGGTGCTACTGTGCTAACGACTGGGCTAAATACTGGGAGACTAGTGGTGGACAAAACAGAATCCCACTGTAACACCGCCTGAGGTCTTGGTAAATCAGTACTATGCAGAAAATACGACAGTACTGTGTTGTATATGTGTGTACGTGTAGGGAGTGCTGGAGGTAGTTGAGAAGTGGTATTAGAGGCTGCAATGATGAAGAGGAGGCAGCTATGCTAAGACCCGAGGAAAACCGTGAGAGATCAAAGTGCAAAGATCCTGAGACCAAAGTGGTAAATTGCAGGGACAGAAAGGCTCGTGTGGTGGCCGCTGGTGGGAGAGGTGAAGAGTGGAAGATGAGGCAGAGAAGTAGATGGGACCATATGACCTAAGGAAGTGACATAGTGAGAGATGTAAAAACCGTACCCTCCTTTGACACTATTTGAGATTAAAAATAAGTATGACAAATAAAATTCATAGTAGTGGTAAAAATACTTAGGGAAAAAATATTAATACTGGAAGTTTGCCTGCTGCGAACTTTATAATGGAGTGTAGGCCACATTGTGGATTAACTCTTATTTTTCATGATGAAGCCTGCTTCATTTTTATTCTCCATTCTGATCAATTCATCTTGAGAACTTTTCCCTAATTTTGAAAGATAGCTGCTATGTAGTAAAAAAGTCATAGGATTGGCTTCAAATATAGGTCATGGCTTTATGTAATATATTTTTGAAGCTTTTCTAGAAGGTTTACATGAATCTCATGTTAAAATATATGAGCATATCTTTAATTATCTAAATTGCCATCATACAAGGTATACTTTTAATAAGTATGTCAATTAAAAAATATAAAAGAATGAAGTCATCTGATTTTTTGGGAAGCAGATATTTGTCTACATTGTACCTGATTTTTTTAGCCACATTTCTCATAGATCCCAGTAAAGGATGAAAACAGATTGGTTAGCAAAATGAACACAGGATATTGGTTCTCTTGTAGTCTCATAATTCATCTTGATTTCTTTAAGAATAGTTAGTTTATCTTTTTCCTAATACCATTGTTATCTTAGTGTACATGGAACGTGTGCACTGGGTCCCTGAAGTTCACCTACCTGGATCCATTGGTTGGTGGGCCTTTGGGTACATGCAGTAATGGAGGGATTTTTTTCTTGTGTGTATGAGGTGTAATTACTCAGTTACCAAACTGTTTTTTATTGGAGTGTTTTAAATATTTTCTTTTATAACCCTTTTAGCCAAGAAAACCATGTGGGAAAGGCTGACAGCCCCTGAAGATGTATTTAGTAAATTACAGCGAGAAAACATAGCCATCATTGAGAGCTACGGCGCTGCCCTCATGGAAGTGGTCTGTCGAGATGCCTGTGATGGTCATGAGATTGGAAGGGTACAGTAACTCCCATTTAGTAGAGTAATTAAATAAATATTTTGGCTTATTAAGGTACAAACTTCATCAACTTTCAAATGCATGTTGCATATTGAGAATTGTTTTCTGTAATATATTTTAGTGAATTTTCTTATTTGTTGTGATTTGGCATTTCTATTGTCTATTCATATGTTTTGTTTAATTCTGTTCAGAATCTCAGTTTGTTCTGAATCTTCCCTCAGAATAATCTTTGTGCTGACTCTGAGGTTGGCCCTACACTGGTAGAAATGCTGCTAAAGGAAGATCTTGGTTAAGAGAATGCTGGGTGCACAGCTTTTATACTGAATATGTCTTTCTCTGCTTTGTGGAGGGGAATTTGCATTTCTATTTCTTTAAAATACTGTGTCAGACTGGTGATAGTGCAGAGAGAAGGTAACTTCCTGCTAGTGGAGAATTTCATAGCATTTGAATCATACACAAGTGATCCTGGAACAACGTGGGTTTGAACTGCGTAGATTTGTTTGACTGGTAGAGTACAGCACTGTAAATGTATTTTCTCTTGTGATATTCTTAATAACATTTTCTTTTGTCTAGCTTACTTTATTGGGAGAATACAGTATATAGTACATGGAACATAGAAAATATATGTTAATCTACTATGTATGTTACCAGCAAGGCTTTGGGTCAACAGTAGGCTGTTAGTAATTAAAGTTGTGGGGAGTCTAAAGTTACACGTGGTTTTTCCACTGTGCTCCTAAAGCCCGTGTTGTTCAAGGGTCAGTTGTATTTGAAGACCGTGGGAAACGAGATTTTAAGAAATAGGATAAAATACAAACTGTGTAGAAAGTTCTCAGTTACGTTGAAAAAAGTTTAAGTGTGTTTATGCATTGAAAAAAAACTGGGAAGAGAGAGACCAAAATGGATTAGCAGTGTTTATCAGACCACATATTTTCTATATGCTTTTCTCCGTTTTCTAGGTTTCCTGTAATGAGCATGTAAAACTTCACAATTAGGAAAAAAAGCTATTTTAAAAAGTCCCTTTCCGCCTTTTATTGATAAATCGAGATTCTGTATACATAGCTTTCAGTTTCTCAAAAACAAAACAAAACAAAAAACAAAAAAGAAAATGTTATTTTAAGCTACCATCCCTCTTGTAAGAAGAGTTCTAAGTGTTTTCACATAAAGTCAGTTTCTGTCGATGATTTTGGTGGCCGTCTCCGTGTTTCGGACTGTGATTTGTTCTTCCCTCAGATGCTGGCACTGGCTCTACTTGATCGGATTGTCTCCGTAGATAAGCAGCAGCAGTGGCTTTTGTATCTTTCTAACAGTGGCTATTTGAAGGTGCTTGTGGACAGCTTGGTAGAAGATGACCATACTTTGCAGAGCTTACTAACTCCACAACCTCCCCTTTTAAAAGCCCTTTATACTTACGAATCCAAAATGGTAAGGCTTTATATTCATTTGAAGTTAGATCAACAGCTCACTTCCTCTTAGAGCTATAGCTGTATTAAAGGACATTAATGTGGCTGCCATTTTGAATATTTCCATCTTTTAAGGAGTTTGAAATTTGGAACATGTGTTAGAAATGCATCTTCTAAGCATGCCAGGTTGAGTTGAAGTGATCCTGAGAGGGTTGGTGGGTAATGGAACTGCTGCTCGCTCAGGCTGCTGCTGCTGACGAATGATAGGACACTCAGTCCTCTGAGGAGAGCAATGAACAAAATTGTCTCTTCACAATAAAATTCAGATTCTGTTAGTTGCCTGGTGAACATTCTAGTGTAGATGTGCTGGTTCTAGTTTAACACAGGATTTTCAGTACAGTATATAATCCATTATCTCCTTTCCTCCAAATTTGTTTTCTGTTTCCTCCTGGTTGCAAATACTACAGTGTCACAATAACAGGAGCACTGAAGTCTTAGATTCCTTATTAAAGTTCTTTTCCCTCCTTTGTTTATTCCATAAGTATTTATTAAATACCTACTACATGCCAGGTGTGGCACTAGGTACTAGAGATACAGTTGTGTGCAAAACAATCTTCCCTGCCCTGCATATGCCCACATGATGATAAGAGAAACTATAGTTGAGTTGAACACTTACTTCATGCCAAGGCACTGGATGCGACATTTGAGATATACGGTGCCGTTCAGTCCTCACAGAATCCTGTGAGAACTGTAGTGTGTGCCCCTGCATAGCTAGCTCAGAATTTCTCTTCAGTATGATTAAAGATCACAGATGTGCTGTGAGAGAGTCTCATTTTTATCTCAGGCCCTTGAATATGATTTCTGTACTGATGCTTTTCCCTTTGTAACTTCTTAGGCATTTCTTACAAGAGTGGCTAAGATACAGCAGGGTGCCTTAGAGCTGCTGAGGTCTGGGGTGATAGTGAGACTGGCACAATGCCAGGTCTATGACATGCGCCCAGAGATGGACCCACAGGGGTAAGTGTCCATATACATTGGTGTTGTTTCCTTACTAATTCTTCACTGTAAAGGGTCAGTGAGGGAAAAAGATATTCCAAACATAATTTTGCCATTGGTTTATCATTCTGTTTGAGCAGTATTCTTTCATCCTGATGACTCTTTTTGGGTCCTATGTCCCTGCCATTTACTAATAAGTGGAAGTTGCTAGTAAGAATAAAAGTAGGAGGGACCTAATGCTTTCCATTTTAGAGCAGTAATGTAAGAGGGAAATAGAGCCATTTTGTTAGTAAATGTTTTTCTTCCCAACTTTAGTGTTCTGTTCAATAGAACATATATTTTTAGGGGCACCTGGGTGGCCCAGTCAATTGTCTGACTCTTGATTTTGGCTTGGGTCATGATCTCAGGGTTGTGAGATCTAGCTCCATGTCAGACTCTGAGCTCAGCACGGAGTCTGCTTGAGATTCTCTCTCTCCCTCTCCCCCTACCCCTCTCCTGCTCATGCTCTCTCTCTTTCTCTAAATAAACAAAATCTTAAAAAAAAAACAGCAACGTTTACTTTTAGTTATAGTGATCCTTTAAAGTATTGTAGTGAAATTATAATTTGTTGTGGATTTCCTATTCCTGATGACTTGAATAGTATTTTACATTTTTCTCATTGTAGCATTTTATCAACTTCTTGCACATTTGAAATCTTTTAGTCAAACAATTTTTTAAGTTTTGAGCTTTTTTTTTTTTAAAAAGATTTTATTTATTTGACAGAGAGAGACACAGTGAGAGAGGGAACACAAGCAAGGGGAGTGGGAGAGGGAGAAGCAGGCCCCCCGCGGAACAGGGAGCCCGATGTGGGGCTCGATCCCAGGACCCTGAGATCATGACCCGAGCCGAAGGCAGATGCCCAACGGCTGAGCCACCCAGGTGCCCCTAAGTTTCGAGCTTTTTAACAGATTTCTTGGTTCAGTTTGTATATGGGTTCCCCCCCCTCATTTTTGTCTACCTGGCTGCAACATTGTTAGCATACCCTCTTAGCAGTAAGTAACACTTAGGTCAGTTTTATTAATTTTCTTCAAAAGATCCATTGCCAAATTGAATATTTGAGTATATCAGGATTAACTGTAGAACTATTTTACCTCCAGAAAAGAAATTTTTTTTTTATATTGCTTTCTAAAATTTTAAACGTGAGAGTTATTATTTTCCCCTTAGGTAAAGAGGATTGAGTTAATTACATTCCTCAGCTCTTGGCATTTAATCACTTGTCTGTGCAAAGCCTTTCTCTTATTCCATATTTTGCTTCCATTCCCTTCTCTTCAATAGGCAACCATTTTCTTTTGTCTAAAAATTTAAATACAAACATTTACAATAAATGATGGTTTATTAGTACCTAATCTTAAAAGTGAAATGATTTTACAGCCTCATTTTAACTTTTTAAAATCTTGATTTTTTAATATAATGGGCAACGTAGACTCATTTCTGGCTTTGCCTACAGGAGAGGGAAATTTGGAGAAAATAACTTCCGTTTTTATCTGTTTCTTGTTTATAGTTTCTGTGGCCCACGGGAGCATTTAGAGTAGAATAAATATGTTGAGGAACTTCCAAGCATTGTCTTCAAATTATGCAGATTTTCTTTACCAAGATTTTTCAGAACTGAAATAACTCTGTTTTTACTGCTGGTATGGGATGCAGAATTCTCCTTAGTAGCTTCACATCTTAATCAGGCACCTGAGATTGTTTGACATGGAGGTGGTCAGGAACTGTTAGCATCCCTTAACTCTTGGACTGTCGCTCTCTCTCTGTTGGGTGGAAATGAATGAAGCATGTTCGGCATGAGAGACCCACCAGTGTTCATCCCTGCCCCGGTGGACCGCTATCGGCAGATTCTGCTCCCGGCTCTCCGCTTGTGCCAGGTCATCCTCACGTCCAGCACAGCCCAGCACTTACAGGCAGCGGGGCAGGTGAGAAGAGCCCTTGGTGTAGAAGGCGTCACGCAGAATCCTCCTTTTATCATGGCACAAACCCGAGGCATCGACAGCGCCCGGACTTTATCTTAGTCACACTCTGTGTGGCAGCCCTGGGTATCAAAGGCCAGCCCCTTTTGCTTTGCTGTGAACTTCATTGGCCCGCTCTTGACTCTTATTTGAATGAAACCCCACAGCGAAGAATAGAATAGTGAGAGGGAAAGCAAGATCTCTAAGTTTGTTCTTCTGTAAAAGGAAGTGGTTATTGTGATAGGAATAAACTGGCTTCTAAAATGTAATTTAACCAGGGATTTATTGAGAGTCCATACAATATTTTAGACCTTGCAGAAAATATGAAAGAAAGATGATAATGGCCCATTGGGTTATGATATTTAGAGGATGAAGTAATTGAGATAAGTGCATTTTCTAACATAAAATTTTTTTTCATTGAGCACCAGAAATTAGTTTTATTTTCATCCCTTTTCAATGAAACCTTCAAAAAAAAATCTTTGTTTCTTTAAATTAATAATACAGTGTATAATTTAGCCATTCACTGATTAGACTTATCAAGAATGACTCTGAAGTTTTTGATTGTATTGCTCTATGATTATGACACCCTCAGGAACTGTGTCCTAATACTTTATAGTAATTTTAGGTCCTTTCCCTGCCATCAGTGTCAGGCTTATGTCACCAAGGTAGAATGCTGCTCTAACACGGCACCTTGTTTTATGCTGCGTTAGTACATCCTGCCACTTCCATATGTGGCCTTTGAATCAGTTCTTTAAAACTCAAAGACTTTCCTTGTCTTCTCCTTAATTGAGATTGAGATTTTTTTTTTATTAGAAGTGGGACTTTGTGATGATGTAAGATTCTCTAATGCCACTCTTGTACTGGCTGTGGCAGAATCCCCCAAGGAGCTTGTTTTAAAATTAGGGGCGCCTAGGTGGCTCAGTCGGTTAAGCGTCCAACTCTTGATCTCAGCTCAGGTCTTGATTTCAGTGTTGTGAGTTCGAGCCCCACATTGGGGCCCAGCATGGAGCCTACTTAAAAAAAGATTACAGAGTTCTACGTCCAGTATTTACGGGTTAAGGCCAGGAATCTGAATAAAAAATAAAAGGGGGCACAGTTCCTGAGTGATTCAGATGTTCAGCCTGTTTTGGCATAGTTTCATCCTTCAGGGCATTTATGATCTAGTTGAGGAGACATCATATGTGAAAGTAATTGGATTCCTCCATGAAAGTACACTAGAAAATGCCACGGTGGAAGGCCAGAGTTTGGAGGTCAGGATTTTTATCTCATTCATATTATATCAAAAGGAGAATTTAACAAAAGCTTTAATGTGATTGTCCCTATGTCAGGCTAGTCAGATTTTCATAGAGCAACTTAAATTCAGTGAATCATTTTTATACCTACTCCTGTTCTAGGTCCATTTGGACAAAAAGAAATTAAATAAGGGTTAAGTAATAGTTTTCTTTTTTTTTTTTTAAAGATTTTATTTATTTGACAGAGAGAGATAGTGAGAGCAGGAACACAAGCAGGGGGAGTGGGAGAGGGAGAAACAGGCTTCCCGCGGAGCAGGGAGCCCGATGTGGGACTCGATCCCAGGACCCTGGGATCATGACCTGAGCCGAAGGCAGATGCTTAACGACTGAGCCACCCAGGCGCCCAGTTTTCATTTAGTAGTTATAAGTTATACTTTTCTACTCTAGCCTTTAAATACAGTAATTTCTAAAAGTTGAAATCATCTTTATCTTTGGCTTTCTTATGAATTTTAGGTAAATATTTGCTTCTTGAAGAAATAAACTATAAATGTAAAAGACAGTTGCTTATATACATTCACTATGATTCATTACATCGAACTTGGTGCTTCAGCGTTATTAAAAAGATGAATTACAGATGTAGAAAAAAATTTGCTAATCTTGACCTCCCTTTTTTCCGTTTCCCCTCCTTTTCCTCGGCTCAGGTGTTGCAGTTTCTCATTTCACATTCTGATACCATACAAGCAATCCTGCGCTGTCAGGATGTGAGTGCTGGGTCTTTGCAGGAACTGGCTCTGCTAACAGGAATTATCAGTAAAGCAGCACTTCCTGGTGAGTTAATTATGTTGGATGGACTTTGAATAATTCTTTACAGACTGACGTACACTTAATAGAATGAGGCTTTTATGGCTTTGTGGTACGTAGGACTTATTTGAAATTGGTACTAAGAGTTAACTGCTTTTTTTAAATTAGTAAGTTTATATGTATAAGAATGATATATGATCATACCAAAAAATTCAAAGAGTTCAAGAAAATAATTACTCAAAACCTCACTACCTAGAAATTACCAAGTGCTTTTTTTAGTCAATCACCACATGTTAACAATTTGGTGAGTAGCTTCTCAAACATTGTTTTCTGTATATGCATATACAGGAGAGATGGAGACGGAGACATACTGAGGTGATTTAAGAGAACAAGATTACCTTTTACGTGCAGTTTTAGAAAATTATTTAATTTTACATGAACTTTTTTTTTTTAAGATTTTTTATTTATTTATTTGACAGAGAGAGACATAGCAAGAGAGGGAACACAAGCAGGGGGAGAGGGAGAGGGAGAAGCAGGCCTCCCGTGGAGTAGGGAGCCCGATGCGGGGCTCAATCCCAGGACCCTGGGATCATGACCTGAGCCGAAGGCAGACACTTAACAACTGAGCCACCCAGGCGCCCCTAATTTTACAGGAACTTAACAGATTAAAGAATTAATTGAAGAGAAACTGAAGACATTGCTGAATTCAAGACAAATGTTTCTTTACTATGAGAGCATAAGAGCTATTTTTTTTTTTAAGATTTTTATTTGAGAGAGAGAGAGAGAGCAAGAAAAGAGCGCTTGTGAGCAGGGGGAGGGCAGAGGGAGAGGAAAAGGGAAAAGCAGACTCTGCACTGAGCACGGAGCCGGTGCCGGGCTAGATGTCAAGACTTGGAGTTGGACACTTAACCACTGAGCCACCCAGGCACCCCTATCTCTTGGTATTTTTAATTTGTATTGAGGTCCCCTCCCCCAAGAAAAGTATATTATATGATGTAATGTATGGTGATTAATATAACATAATAAAAAAAAAGTGTATTATAGTCCCTGAATTCTCTAATGTTTATCAACGTCTAAAGGTTGCCTCTGTTCTTGAATCATGGCATAGCTGATTATGATTTTATTTCCCTCAGACCTTGTAGCTCATGATAATAGCTCATATTTATTAAGCACAGTGTGCCAAGTACTTATTTTAAACACTTAGTATATTTATTTATTCCTCACAACAGTCTTACGAGGTAGAACTATTATTTTCCACATTTTACAAACAAGGAAACTGAGGCACAGGGAGGTTGCCTTGTCCAGAGTCACATAGATAATACTGGTGGTGTGGTTTCCCAGCCAGTATGGCTTCTGAGCCTGTGCAGTTAACTCGTAGACTCTACTACCTCCATTTTTATGTTGCTACCAAGTCTGAGGCCAGCCCATGATTCCACCCCCCCAACCCTGATATGTTTTCCTCTCTAGGGGTTATCAGTGCTTGAGCCCTTTGTATTGGGAGAGGAAGCGTGTTTGGCAGGGCAGAGGGCAGTGCCCGTGCAAGCCCTGGGAGCCCGTGCTTATTCTGAGGAGAGTGCAGCTTCTACTCCACCCAGTCGTGGCGTATCTCAGTCCTGGAGGCTTGTTATGCTCATTTCCCCAGCTCATCCCAGTGTCTTTAGATGATACCAGTCAGACCGTCGTCCTTCTTGCTTCTACTAAGGTCCCACGGTGCTTTGTAGTGGTTCTCCTCCTAACGCTTTTCCCTTGATTTCTCTAGGCCTTACCTAATTACTCTAAAAGGCTTCTCTGCAAATTGAGTCTCCATGAGAATTTGCAAGAGTTTTTGGTCTATCTTCTTTCCTTCACACTGCATCTGAGGAGTGGAATAAGGTCATGAGCTGAATCATTCTGCTTACTTCACCAGAATTTTCTGGTTTTTTGTCCTTTGCCATCACCATTTTTCAGTATTTGTGGCATAAGTCTCCCCACCGAAATTTGGTGAATTTCGTTCATTATGTAGGTTGATGACAGGAGGGACACTTTTTAGTTATTATTTATTTATTTATTTATTTATTTATTTAGAGAGAGCAAGAGAGCAGGGGGGAGGGGTAGAGAGAGAGGGAGAAGCAGGCTCCCCACTGAGCAGGGAGCCCGATGCGGTACTTGATCCCAGGACCCTGGGATCATGACCTGAGCGAAGGCAGAGGCTTAACCGACTGAGCCACCCAGGTGCTCCAACAGGAGGGACATTCTGTGATGCTACTTCATTCTGCCATCCTCACCTAGAAGTGCTGAGTTAGGTATAAAGAGAATTTACCTTTTATCAAATCCTCTGGTAAGGTGGTTTTATTCATGAAGGCTCCTGTCATTAATTTTTTTAAATGCCTAAAATTTTTGTATTTTGCTAATAGCATCATTTGACCCTGTCAATGTATTAAGATTGTATTCGGAAAAGCAGTTTTTTTAACATGCTCATGATAAATTCAAACAAAATAAAAGAACAGAGTAAAAAGTACCATGACCAGCAGTTCCTGTTATCTAAAAGCAATTAGTTATCAGTTTACTTTTCTAGAAATTTCTGTGCATATGGTGTAAAATTGTCCCCTCCCTACACAAATGTAATCATACTATACACACTGCTCTGTAACTTCTTTTTTCCAGATCTTTTCTCATCATCACATAGAGCTCCTACCTCAGTCTTTTAAATTGGCTGCATAATTGTCCATTTGTGAGAGTTAACCAGATCTTTGTTGTTTAACCAGACCCCTGTAACATGTTGACTGTTTCCAGTCTTTTTTAAATTTCCAACAGTGTGGCATTTAATAACGGTGTGTGTGTGTGTGTGTGTGTGTGTGTACATAAGTGCTTTTGTAGATTTGAGCTGGTAGGCTTGATAAATTCCTGACAGTGCTTGGTCTGAAAATATATATACTTAAATTTTGGGGGGGGGAGATAATGCCGAATACCCTCCCCAATTTTTTTAAACTCTTAACAGTTTTAATTCCTATCAACCCTACTCTGCACAGTGTAGCCCTTGATGACATATTGTTTTGTATTCTTCCATAATTTTACTGTATATATTTTTTTGTCTTAAATGCTACCATTAAGTTATAAGGCCATTTATAACTGTGTCCCCTTTATTGCCTAGCCTTTTACTGGGTATGTCCTACGTCCTCAAATACTGACCAGCAGGTTAATTTTTTTCCATAAATCAAAAATATTCTGGAGAGTGTTTTGGAGTTGAGAGCGATACAGGTGGTACACAGAGGACTCAATTGACACTTAGCAGAAGGGTCTTACAGAAACTGAGAATTGCTAGCCTTTTTTTTTTTTTTAAAGATTTTATTTTTAAGTAATCTCTATACGTAGTGTGGGGCTCGAACTCAGCCCCGAGATCAGGAGTTCCACGCTTCACTGACTGAGCCAGCCAGGCGCCCCAAGTAGTCTTTTTAAACAGAGGCAGCCGGTGGAAGAAAAGAACTGGGGCATAGCAATACATGTTGCAGAGATCAGGAAGTTTGAGGACAAAGAGGAAAAGACCTGAATTCCATGACAGTATTAGATACGTGATCCAGCATTCAAGGGGTAGGATGGGAAAGAAGGGCTTAAAATTGCAAGCAGCGAATGTGGAAAAAATATTTCAAGAATTTGATATTAACCAGATTTTTGCTTGTTTTTGTTTTGTTTTGGAGTACAAGGGAGACCTGAACATATTTTCAAAAAGTGAGGAAGAATCCTCTGTGGCAGGGTAGATTTTGGTAAGCTGGAAAAGAAGGTGATTCTGGGAGCAGACTCCCAGAAGAGGTGGAGATGGGAAGGGGTAGAGTAGTGAGGTACAGGTGAGGTATAGCAAGCAGCATGTACCAAATGATAGGAGTGTTTTCTGTAGGTTTGTGTGAGGTCATGGGCTGAGAAATCTAGAAAGAGGAGGTCTTGTCATTATGAGGAGCAAAGAATAAGATTCTGGGTTACATGCTCTGGAGTATATGCTTGGGAGTAAGGACTGAATTAAAAGGATTGTGCAAACAGAAAGTTAGGGTGACTGAGACAGGTGCAGGTGCATCCTCAGCATGACGACAGCCATGAACAAAGAAGAAACCAGTGGGTTTGCTTGGAGGACTTGATAGAAATAAAGGGTTTTTTTTCCTGATACTATGAGAGGTTGATCACTTTAAGAATTTTGTAGTAAGTCTAAACAGAAGTTGAATTGGAACTTTTTTGTGTATGTGCAAACTGTATTTTGCTTAAGGGAGAAGAAAAAAAATCAAATGGTACAGTACCTAGGAGAGTTAAATGAAAAAAGAAATGTATTTCATTAGAAGTGTTTTATATCCTAAACTCTTTCATGAGAAAGTAATTTACTGCTGAGTTTAGAAAATTTTAACTTTTATGGTTATAAATAAAAAGTAGGTTTATGTCAAAACCTTTAAAGTACCTTTTAAAATTATGAATTCAGTCTAGATTTAGGTTGCATATAAATGAACAAGTGGTGAACTTACAATCTTTGTGAAGTTGTATTTCCCAAAGCTCCTTCATGGCAAGTCTGTGTCTGTTCTTATACATAAGGAATATAAAATGCTAGAACCACTCTTCCTGGTTTTTTAATGTTTTTATTTTGTTGATTATAAAACTGTATTTAAAAGCATTCCAAATTTTATAGGTATATTAAATGAACTTGATGTTGATGTAAATGAAGGATCTCTAATGGAGCTACAGGGACATATTGGAAGATTCCAGGTAACTGGTTCTTATTTCTTTAAAGAGTAGCTCCTGTAAGACTTGACAGCAAAATATAACAGTCCTTTCATCCATTCTCCCTGTTCTGCTTCCTGGATTTGGGCAAAACCTCTTTTTTTTTCTTTTTTAAAGAATTTTTTAATTTATTCATTTGAGACAGAGAGATAGAGAGAGAGAGAGAAGAGAGAGAGAGAGAGAGCAGGAACAGTGGGAAGTGGCAGAGGAAGAGGGAGAAGCAGACTCCCTGCTGAGCAGGGAGGCCAACGTGGGGCTCGGGGCTCGATCCTAGGACCTGGAGATCATGACCTGAGCTGAAGGCAGACACTTAACCATCTGAGCCACCCAGGCACCCCTGGGCAAACCCTCTTGATGGTTTTTAATTGATTTTTTGGTATATCTAAATAATATGCTTATTTTCAAATTTTAGGAATCACCTGTTGATTTTCCATTGAGGAGGATGAGACCTTAGATCTCTTTTCTCCTTTTCTTCCACCGTACAATATGGACATTTCTCACAACACTGCCTCCCTCCCCACTGAAACGCAACATAATTATATCATAATTTTGATTAGATCACATGTTATTTATGATTAAGAATGAGTGATAGGTTACTTCTAGGTGCAACGTTATGTTTTCCCTAAAGTGAGTGGTTGTTTTCTTTTTTTTACTTGCTTGGCTTTTTAAAAAAAAATTTTTTTTTAAGATTTTATTTTATTTTACTTGACACGGGGGGGAGAGAGAGAGAGAGAGAGAAAACAAGCAGGCACAAGGAGGGGAAATGCAGAAGCAGGCTCCCCACCGACCAGGGAGCCCGACGTGGGGCTCGATCCCAGGACCCTGGGATTATGACCTGAGCCAAAGGCAGATGCTTAACCAACTGAGCTGCCCAGGCGCCCCTATTTGCTTGGTTTTTATGTACTTACTTCTAAATTATTCCCAAGCTCTCTTCCAGTTGTGTAATCTTTTAATATATCCAAACGTATTAGATAGCTTGTCAACTAAATATTTATTAGTCTTTCTGGGAGCCTCCTGGCCTGCTTTGATCTGAACAGCTTCACTTTTGATTGGCTTCAGAATAATTGTATTTATATATTAAAATTTATATTTCATTGTTTTTGAGACAGTAATTTTCTTAACCAGTCCTCTTTTTGTGAACTGTTTTTTCAGGTTTCCAAAAGAAAACTGCTGCTATCAGCATTTTTGTGTACAAATTTTTGAGCTATAGATTAGATAAACCTAACTGATCTCACTGGATCCAAGGGTGCACACACAGAACATGTGGAGTCATTATCAAACTCCGGAAAGGGTTGCACTCTCACCAGTAAAACCCAAATACTCTGCCTTTATTTCCCTCTCTCTTTCTTTGTCTTCTAATTTTTTTTGTTGTTAGAAAAAGATATTTTTGAAGGATCTTTCATAGGTGACCTCTAGAAATGTGGTAGTGCATCTGTTTTGTCTGTAAGGGTAGCAAACAGGTAACATTTTAAAAATAGATATAACTATTTTGGCAAACTAAGTTTATATTGTCTTTTTAATATGTTTTGCCCTATCCAGTCTTACTACTTAAACTAACGTCAGTTTACATAAGTTATTATATATTATACCTGGGTATGTCTGTATGTGTACGTAGGTGTGTGTGTGAGATACCAGTTTTTAAAGTACATGTTTATTGTCCACTGATTATGTGCAGAGCACTGTATACAAGTGTAAATATGATTCATTCATTGTCTCAAATAATCCTGACCACAATCCCGTAGAGTAGGAATCGCTATTTGCACCCTAGGAATGTGAACATTGAGGCTTGTGGAGGTTAAATAACCTGTTGTAGGTTACAAAGCAGGTCAGGTACCTCCTAGTGGAACCCGCATCTCTAATTTCAACCACTATATATTTTTCCAGTTGTGAAAAGCTCGTCCTTTCCTTCCAAGAACCTTAGGAAAAATTGTAATATCAGGTGAAAAGTACCAACATTTCAAGCAGATGACATTTTCATTTTGTGTCTTCCCACCCCCTTTATGGAGTCCCCAGAAGTGGCCCTAGGAGAAACAGCCTTTAAATTTGAGCCATCTTAGACAAAATTATCATGGATGTGCTTGTGACAAAGTGTTGTCTATTTGCCATCCCATTTTGCTTCTCATTGTTTATGAACTTGTGTTTATTTAATGGGTATCTACCAAGGAATTACTTGGTGTGATACAGAATATTCTTTGGCTAATGCTTACAATGTAATGGGGATTAATTGCTAAAAACAAATATGGTGTTCTTTTAGTGAGTTGACTGCCAAGCAATTGGCATTTGCAAAAAAGGCGAATTTTAATAGGGCTAATAACTTCATTTTTTTCAGTTGGAAGTAAGAAATCAGACTCTTTAAAGAGTGATTCCACTCCCCAGTGAGTTTTTCTTTTTTATATCCCTCAAGGAGAGGTCACTAATTTTAGACATACCCAATTAGATATGAACAAAGTATCTTTCTCTTTCTCAGCGTCAGTGTTTAGGACTACTAAGCCGCTTTGGGGGCTCTGACAGACTGCGTCAGTTTAAATTTCAAGATGATAATGTGGAGGGAGATAGAGTGAGCAAGAAAGATGAACTCGAACTGGCCATGCAGCAGGTAAGAGGAGTGGGCATTGTGTATCTGTTCTTGAACATTTGTGTGTTTTTGGAAGGATGTGATTAAAATAACAGATGGGAGTGATTTTGCAATTTGATTTATAACTTTGTTGTAATTTTACAAATTGATAAATAACTTTGTTCTTCAAATCTGGAATTCCGTGACACTTGGGCATTTGGGGAACTGACATTTTTGTTACTGTTATTCTTCCATTGTAGATCTGTGCCAATGTCATGGAATATTGCCAGTCACTCATGTTACAGAGCTCCCCCACATTTCAGCATGCTGTATGTCTCTTTACCCCTAGCCTGTCAGAAACCATTAATAGAGATGGACCCCGGCAAGGTGAGCCTGCTCCTTTCTTTCTGTATTTGAGGATTAAGCTGCTGTGTGATTAGGACAAGCTCTAGTTGGCTCCAGAGAGATGCAGTTTTTTTCTTTATGTGTGATTAGTGGGAAAATTTGTAAATGACTTTAGGAAGGATCAGTAGGAGGTACTGTCGTCAGTTCCGTGGGTAGGCTAGAGAGCTTGAGAGGACAGAGAACCTCAAGATTTTCTGAGGATAAATTTAGAAGAGCTTTGGGGGGAGAGTATGGTTTTGAATAGTATTGGAGACCCCAAAGAAAGGCTCTAAGATTCGTGAGTAAGCTAGCTGGGTGAAAAATGTACAAATATAACAGACGGTTAATGTGTGAAATCATGTTAAGCTGAATGCAGTGTCTAAATTGGGTCTTGTAGTATAGCTCCAAATTTCTATACCACAGCAAAGTAAAATGTAGATGCTAAGTAGGCTGACATAGTCTGTGACTTCCTAGGGACATAGTAGGTGAGATCTGGAATGTGAGGGCTATGGGTTGATTAAAGCTGTTATCCTGTGGGACACTCAGAAGACAAAGCCCATTGTGATCTTAGTGGTGCTTGGTAATGCAATGTACTGCTGCTGATTTCCAGAAGCTTTTTGTGTGAGGTTTCTGAAAATCATTTTGTCACAGTTTCATCTTCTTCAAGATCTTATTTTCCCTGAAAATTACTTAATCACATAAATTATTTAATAGAATGATGTTATGAAAAATATATTAGCTTAACAGCATATAACCACTGTCTCATGTAAATGGTGCTGAGAACTATTTGTTTCTGTTTCACTTTATAACTTCATTATAAAGTGTCCAAGGGGGCCCCTTTTTTCTACCTTGAATCTAACATTTTAAAACAAATTTAGGGGCACCTGGGTGGCTCAGTGGTTAAGCATCTGCCTTCAGTTCAGGTCATGATCCCAGGGTCCTGGGATCGAGCTCCGCATCAGGCTCCCTGCTCTGCAGGAAGCCTGCTTCTCCTTCTACTCCCTCTGCTTGTGTTCCCTCTCTCACTGTGTCTCTCTGTCAAATAAATAAATAAAATCTTAAAAAATAAAATAAAATGAATTTAACCTGTTCATAACATTTTCAAATGAAATTGTGGTTTTGTCATTTATTCTTCAAAAACATTAATCATATGCTAATAATGTATCACTAGTAATTATTAAAATTTCATTTGGTTTCTTCTCATTTTGAGCCAGTCTTTCACATACCAGGTCATTCTTAGATCTTTAATACTTGATGATGAACTTTATGAAGCGTTATATGTTGGTCTTTATTTTTCCTCAGACTTTTTAAAGATTTAATCAGCATACTTATCCTTGCCAGTTGTAGACAAGGAGTGGGTATGTGTGTGGTAGGTTCAGGAACATTCAGTTGTAGAGGGATAGTTTAACCTAGCAGTGAAGAACACAGACGGATTATGAACTGCCTAGATTCGAGTCCCAGTTCTGTAAGCGACTATTGATATGACTTCAGAAAAACTACTTAGCCTCTTTGTGCCTCAGCCTCCTCAGCTGTAAAATGGGGGTAACAACAAGCTCTTTTCTAGTGAATTATTGTAAGGATTACTCAATGTGAAGTGCTTTAGAACAGTGTCTGGCACTTAGCACTGGCTAAGTGTGACCTGTAATTATTTTCATTCTTGCTGGTCTTCACTGTTACTGTTTAGTATATGTGCTATTGCTTGTGGTTCAGGGCCCTCTTCTTTAGCATTTCTACTGCCTAGACCTCACACTCTCTCCTGCAGACTCTGTTTCTGTAGTCAGGTTTGTCGTGAGCCGTCCTTATCTGATGTCTAAGTCTGGTAGCTTCTGCACACCTTACTGTTTTCTAGATATGAGCACATCAGCATAGGAGAAAGCCTGATAGGCTTTGCACTACTCCTGTCAGCACTAGACCATTCTCTTTCTGGATGTGTTCCTACCAGAGTAGGTATCATCTAAATATTGCCTGGGCACCAGGTCCCTAATTTCACTAGGAGAAGGCTCCGTATCGTAGAGACTGTTACATCTTCACTGAAGACTGGAAGGGGAAACCTGGCAACTCAGATGAGTCTAGTATGTCCTGGTTGGTGGCAACATCCACTGACAAGGAACTGTTATCTCTCTTCCTCTCCTCATGAAGACCTATGAAATTTGACTTTGAAGCAAAGTTAAGGGAGATAGTGGGGAAGGAAGCAAATGCACATCTCTCCTGCAGTATTCTTGGCAGTTAGAGCCATTAAACAAAGATTATCTCCAAATTGAACTTGAAATTACTAAGGTATTTCTCAAGGAATTCCTCAGTTGTAAGAGGAAATTGTTCTGTTTGCACCCGTGCTTCCACTTCTTCCCTTCATGAATGACTTTCCCAACTTCTCATGGTTCCTTTGCACCTTCATCAGAAGCTAGTTGAGTAAAAGGTAGATCATTTTGTTTTCCTACCCAAAGGGACTAATGGTGGTAAGAGAGTTGTTGAAGTTTAAATTTAATTACATTTTTTGACTGTCTCAGTGTTCTCCTTCTCTTGGGAGAATGACTTTGAGCTGGGAATTCAGCAACCAGAAAGGTGCAGACAAGAAATGAATCCATATAATGAGAGCTGTAGGGTGAGGCAGGAATTCTTAACCTGGGCTCAGGAACCTCCAGACTTGTGTGTATGGCTTGTGTGTGTCGGGGTAGGGGGGAGCTGGATGCAAAGGTTTATGATAGATTTCTCAAAGAGGTCTTCCCCAGTAAAGGGGGAGTTCTATCAGTGTCCACCAGCCAAATTTCCTTATTCTTTAGGGCTCTAGCTCTATGCACATTACTGATCACAGTAGTTCCACTCTAATCCTCTGAACTGTCAGAAGTATTCAGAAGTAATTTGGGTTGGTTTTAATAATAGTTTACATGCCCTTCAAATCCTGGGCATCCCTTGTTTAAAACAGGTATTATAAGTGGAATATTGTTTTTTATTATCAACTTTAGATACTCAAGCTCCAGTGATTCCATATTGGCGCCTGCCTGGTTTGGGCATCATTGTCTACCTGTTGAAACAGAGTGCTAATGATTTCTTCAGCTACTACGACAGCCATCGAAGGAGTGTCAACAAGCTACAGAATGTAGAGCAGCTTCCACCAGATGAGATCAAAGAGGTATGAATTTTATAATGAGCTGTGGAGATATTTGAGAAGCCATTGCTTTTCCTAATAAGGGTCACAGTACTGGTGTCCGACCTGTGAGTAAAGTTGATGTATGCAGTGAGATGAAAGGGCTTGAAATGATTGCTCTGTGTGGCTTGAAGAAGAGTCCCCCTCTGGAGCGGCACGCCTGGTAAGCAGGGGAACTCTTGCATGGAAGACAGGGTAGTGGCACCTGTTGACACCGCCTGCCCTTCAGGAGAATGGCAGCTGGCTTTCAAAGAAGAGTTTTGGTAATTTATACTCTAAAATCTGTGCTGAGAAACTTGGGCTTCAATTGCAGAGGCTAATTCAATAGAAATGATCCCTTAAGTTAAGATGTCTCTGTGCCTTCAGCATCTTCAGTATCTGTTGGGTGAATTTTTCAGACAAATGGGATGGCTCTCAGTGACCCAGAATCACTTGCTGCTGTTTATTGTAGTTAACGATGTTGAGTTGCTAGGCTTGCTTCCTCAGTAGCTGCTTTTCCCATTTGGCACAGCTGAACGACACCAGGGCTCCCTTGGTCCATGCTGAAGCTTCTTGGTGGCCTGCGGCGGCTTGGATGTGGAACCATGTTGCCATTCCTCGTTTGCACCAACTGTCCTGAAAAACTCCATGTCACTCTTCAGAGTAGTCAAAACTCCCTCTTGCCACTCTTCCAATAATCACAGAGAACGTGTAGTGGGTGGTGACAATGTGCTCGGCCCTAAGCTACAAGTTCTGTCTCAGTACATGAAGCAGATGTTGTTGCTACGCCTGTTTTCTCAGATGAGGAAATGGAGGTCCTATAAGTTTGGAAAACTTACCCAAAGCCACACAGCTAGCAAGTCCCAAGATAGGAGTAACTGATGGAGTTCAGGTAATCCCTGAGATTGGGCGGTTTACCTCTGGCAGCCCTTCCCCATCATGTGTAGCTTATGGGCGACACCAGTACTTGCAAGAGGGATGCAACTTTCCCGTCGAGGACGTGGTGCTCTCCCAGCCCCACTTCAGGG
Organism: Zalophus californianus; assembly: GCF_009762305.2. Classification (NCBI taxonomy): domain Eukaryota; kingdom Metazoa; phylum Chordata; class Mammalia; order Carnivora; family Otariidae; genus Zalophus; species Zalophus californianus. Next base: position 88,786,840 of record NC_045606.1, read on the forward strand.
TGCCTTCCGCCAAAGCCAGCAGCTGAATTTTGAGTTGGCTCACTGTGCTTTTGCCGAGCAGAGGTGTGATGAAGGGAGTTCTGGGTTGATGAGCCTATTTTAGTTTCTGCTGTAGAAATCTACTTTACATTTCCTTCAGAAGATACATGATGGCTGTTACAGAAATTCTCCATGGCACTGTTAAACCTATGACTTGAAAAACCTTCTGTTGTGTTTTGTTTTAGTTTGACAGGAAATTGAGGGTTGGTCGGCCCCTCAGCAGATTGGAAACGTCTGTTTCAGAGATAAGACCTTTTCCAGAAAGCTGCAGATGAATCTTCATTTGTGAATTCGACTACTTTGGCTCTCAGTTTTTTGTTACCGGCTCCCTAACTAGATAATAACTTGTCTGCAAGGGTGTTTAAACTTCTTTGAATGTTTTTCGCAGTGCCTATCATAGTGACCCTCTCTGTAGATTTCCATGAAGTTTCTGTTAGAGTTTATGTCATCGCTAATACTGTGTTTGTTTCTGGTCCTCAGTTGTGCCAGTCTGTGATGCCTGTTGGTGTTGAGAAAATCTCCACTGCCCAGAAATATGTTCTAGCAAGACGGCGTTTGGTGAAGTTGATCAACAATCGAGCCAAACTCCTTTCTCTTTGTTCTTGTATCCTTAATGGAAACCACAGTGGGAACTTGAATGGTTACCTTTAAGAGAATCTTTAAATGTAGGAACTGTTTATTGATTGTCATTATTTGGGCATCAAAACTGCATGAAAAGGGACATAACTTTTTTTCCAGTAAAATGCCTGATCTGTTTCCAAACTAAAATTTTTTTTCTTATCTTTTAGATTTAGTTAGTAATCCTGATAATGTATACAGTCACTGTCTGGACAGGAGGCAGGGACACAGCACCCCCCGGTCCCCACCTCCTTCTTCTCAACACACCTTCTTTGTGGGGGGACACCTTCAGTGGAACCTTTCCCCTCACTATTAGACCGAGGCTGTGGGTACATCACGGAGGTAGTGTGGTCTCTCCTTTGTTTTCCTCCTAGGAAACTGGTTTGATGAGATTGTTTTCCTTTAGTCCGAGCTCTCGTAGTTATCATAGAGACCTGCCTATTTATTCTTTGGCGCCATCTGGAGTACTACTTGCTACACTGCACGCCCACGGATTCTCAGGATTCCTTGTTTGCCTCCAGAACCTTATTTAAAAGCAGAAGACTACAAGGTAAACTTTATTCTGAAAATTAGCGAACCATACATACCTATAGATTGCAGTGCCTTGAAAAACTAGTTACACTTTTATTTATTTTTTGTGTTTCTGAGTTACTAAGAGTGGATTGGGCAATCTAGAGCTACTTAGTTATTAGACATAGCTGTTTCTTGTAGTTTACTTCTATTCATGGGAGACTGTGTGGAGCATAAGAACATCTTAGACTCCGCTCTTTAGCTTCTTGCAGTTAAAGGCTGGCCAGCTCCAGAGTCCCCTGGTCTTCAGGTTCTTCCACCGTATGATAGATACATACTTGTAAAGCTGGTTTGTTTGTGTCTTTTATTGCCAGATTCCTTCACTCCAGAAACCAACCTGGATTTTAGAAGTGGACTGACTGGAGTGAGCCAACATGACATAGACCAGGTGAGGTTCTATTCTCATACTCTTTTTCTTTTTTGAAAGGAAAAAGGAAAAGCCTAGTATGTTAGTATGATGATGATTTTCAGGATTGTGTGCAAAGACCTGATTTTGATTCTGACCTGGCTGCCTAACAGCTCTGGGACTTTGAACGACTTACTTTCGATCCTCCATTTCCTCACCGAAGAAATGGGAACGATAGTTCAGGCTCAAGGAGTTTTGTCAGAATGAAATGAGGTTTCATATGTGAGGCTTCTAGGGCAGTAGTGCCTGGAAGGAACATAGTGAGAGTTCAGTCATTAGTAGGCATCGTGATCCAGAAACTCCCAGTTTCTTTAGATTAACTTTGTGGACTTCTTAGGCACAAAATGTCACTTAGCACTTAATTTTTCAGAAAATAATTTAATGGAGAGATTGTGAGCAGCCATTAAAAATTCCATTGCCGGAGACTATAATATGATACAGTATTATGTATTAAGAACCTCTTGACCAGTAATATTGGAACAGAAGAAGAGCATTCCAAAAACAACTAACGTAAAAACCTCACACGAACCTAATAGGAGTCTTGGGAACAAAGCAGTTAGCAGGGTACGTGATGTTAGATAAATGGAATTATAACTAGATCTGCTGCTAGGCATCTGAGTGTCCCTAGCCCTGGTTTGTTAAAGCCTCTGCTTTTCCCTAATCCCTCTTGGTCACTGCCTTTCTTGAAGCTGAAGGTTGGGCTTTATCCAGGAAGGAGCATCCCCCAGACTATACTTAACCAGACGTCATACATAGCGTGCTCTCATCCTAGCCCTGACTACATCTGCCCTTTAAGTGACTTCATAATAGTAATTCGTGTTTTGGCTAGGCTTGTTTAGGGAAGCCAATATTTTAGTGAGGCCATGGGCAGAATTAGCCAAAGAATAGTTCTTCCAGAAGATGTTTGATAAATATGTGTTGAATTAATGACTATTTCTGTTTCATTAGACTGCTCTGTTATAGTTAGAAGAAATGCAGGTTAATAAATAATCTTCTCACTCTGTGCTTTGATTTTACTGCAAAACTGAAGGCAGGTAGAGTCATCTAATTTTACACTTAATTTTAGTGTTTCATTATAGTACCAATAGAATCCATCCAAAACTACATATGCATTCTAAATTACATGAATTCTAAAATGTATACCAGGTTCCTTTCCTCACCTTATATATTTTGAAAATAAACGCATGCAAATTTTTTTTTTAATTGAAAAATCAAATAAAAGTAAAAGCTTCTTTCCAACTTACCCTTTGTTTCTTTTCCCCAAAGACATCCACTCCTAACAGTTTCTTGTATTGCCCTTCGGGAAATGTTTTTGTGTATATGCCCATATATCAACAGCAGCATCTGTAGTTGTTGCTATTTAAGATTTTACACTTTTATACAGACAGGAAAGAGGGAAAAACAATTCTATACCAATAAATTCTAGCATGGAAATGTGAATGTTTAGTTACTTTGCTGCATGAGAAAGGACCACATTACAAAAATTCAGAGGTATTTTAAATTGGAAGACATAGAATAAAAAAAATATTTGAGACTGTAATTTTAATAATGACATGTCATCTGTGTTACCTCTAGCTTCAGGCTGACGCCATCAATGCTTTTGGAGAATCACTACAAAAGAAACTTCTGGACATTGAAGGATTATACTCAAAAGTTCGATCTCGCTATAGTTTCATACAAGCTCTTGTCAGACGTATCCGAGGACTGCTGAGAATATCCAGGAACTGAGAGCCTGTGCTCATGCTCTTCTAGGGAAGAGATGAACTGGGGAGAACTGTCCCCTTTTTATAGATTAGTTTGTTTCTAAATTATGACCAAAAAATATTTTGCTATTTCTTTCTTTATATATGGACATCTTTTCTGTAAATTTCTTTGCCTGGTTCCAACCTCACTAGTAAAAAAATAAATACTTTTTAAAAAAAGAAACAAAACAAACGTGTGGTTAGTCTTTTGAACTTTTACCTAGAAAATGATCAACATTAATGGGACTCCAACAAATAAAATTTCCACAGTGGTGGTTTTCCCCTAGGGATACAATTCTGAATGTTACATTGAAGGCATAGTCTGAAAACTCTACTGTTTTACCCCTTTGTTGTCTACAGTCCGCTTCTGTGATACTCAGGGTTACTCCACGGAGTGGAGTGGGCAACAAACTATATAGCTATGTTCTTGAACGGAATAGTGTGCTCAGTACTATGAATGTATTACAGAAAAATCCCAAGAAATGAAGCCATCTCTTTCCTAAAATTGTTTTTTTCTTTTCTGCATGTAAATGATAGTATAATAATTTGCATTTGTTCCTTAGAAATGATTGTGAAATTTCCCAAACTAATCACCTGCTGATATTTCTCATGTAATTAATATGATGGCTACGTTTAGGGCAAAAGAATGTATACAATCACCACTCTACTTCTTGCCCAGTTGTACTTAACGTTCAAGTGACTGCATCATCTCAAAGTCCATTTTTCCCTTTCCAGCCACCAGTTATTTCAGCCTAATATATAGGAGAGACTGCAGAAAGAGAGTCTTGACTCATGCAGTAGCAGAAAAGTTGTACTTAGTTATGTAGTGTTGCTCTTTAAAAAATTTTTATATCATTTCCATGGCTTTTTAGCATCTTTTTTTATTTTTTTTAAAAGATTTTATATATTTATTCATGAGAGACAGAGGGGGAGAGAGAGAGAGAGAGAGGCAGAGGGAGAAGCAGGCTCCCAAGGAGCAGGGAGCCTGATGCAGGACTTGATCCCAGGACCCCGGGATCATGACCTGAGCCGAAGGCAGACGCTTAACCATCTGAGCCACCCAGGCGCCCTTTTTAGCATCTTTTTAAAAGTGCTTTGTCATTGTTACATTTTGAAGTTAATTTACTGCCCACCACTTAGAAACATTAGTCTTTAGCTGAAAAGCATCCTGCTAATAAATAGAAAGGGGAGTGTGAATGTGTGAATAAGTGGGTACACCATGGGGTAGCGACTGTACCTCTCCCCCACCCCCACCCACTCCAGTCAGGCCTCTGGACATCCGAACACAGGCAGGAGCCTCAGAAAGGAGCCTGGGGCACAGAATCAAAGCATTCTGTAGACCTTGGGAGTGTGAAGCTAAATTGAAAATGAAGATTTTTAGATTTACTAAACTTTGTTTTCTTGTTTTCCCATCATTTCTTCCAAAACTCCCAGCAGGCTGGATCGGAAGTTGGACACTGGAGAACGTGTGGGGAGGGAAGGCAGGAAGGATTGCAGCTGCAGGTGCGCTGCTTAGAAGGCTGACCAAGAATGCGATTTGTATAATAAAGTCGGAGGGAGAAGCTAACAGCCTTGGGGGCTGCAGAGGACACACTGCCTGACTCAGCATGGTTACCTGGGGTGTGGAGAGGGGCTGTTGTGCTCTGCAGCAAAGCAAATGGGATCAAATGTTGTAGAACTTTCATTTTAAAAAGGTTTAGCATTTAAAGGGAAGGTTCATCTAGTCCTAAAAACTGCTAAATAAGCGTAGGATCTTAAAGCATTGTTTTTACTGAGTTAATCTGTTTGGTGGGATTAGAAAAAAAGAGGTGAGTACCTTCTTTATTACTGCAGTCTTCATAAAATAGTGTTGCATGAGTATATAAGTCTGAACTTTAAGCTATAAAAGCTGTTCAAACACAATTGAGTCTCTTCTAAATATTTGTCTGTTTTCCCAAGTTAATTTGAAAAATGTTAACTCTTCATAAGAGTTGAAAGAAAAGTACAGTGAACCTGTATACTTTAACCTAGCTTCACCAACTGTTAACATTTTGCACATTTGCTTTATCTTTTTTTCCCTTAACTGTCTGAAAGTAGGTTGTAGACATTGTGAGCCTTTATCCATAATATTTCAGCAAGTATTTCCTTCCAAATCATAATACCATTATTGCACTTGACATTTGCTAATAAAATGCAATAAATAATTGTCTAATATTCAGTCTGTATTCAAATTTCAATTGCCCCCCCAATGTACTTCTAGAACTTTTATTTTTTTACCCAGAATTAAACCAAGAATCACACATTACATTTAGTTCTGTCATGTTCCCTTCATTCAGAAGCAGTTCCCCTCCCTTTTCAGGGGAGAAGCTGTTTAACCTGACACTTTTAAGCTATTTTGGAAAAGGTCCCACAGTTTTTGTTTCTTAATTCAGGTTAAACAGTTTTGGCAAGAATATTACAATTCTATGGGTGATATGCCTTCAGCATATCGTATCAGGAGGTACATATCAGTTTGTCCCATTATTTTAAGCTTGCTCACTTAATTAAGGTAGTGCTTGACACACCTCTCCATTGCAATGAATAATCTATAGGTTGATACGGCAAGACTGTGAACTTATGTTTCCAAAAACCTTTTTAGCCATTGCTTTTTATCATGTATTCAAATTTGAACGATTTGTGTATGGCTTCAATCATACAAATAATAGAATCAATGTAATAAACGTGCAGATACCCACTCTGTCCTCACGTCGTATACTTAATTTGATCAAATCTTTTTTTTTTTTTTTAGTCTTGAGGTCTTCTATTTTCTTTACATTTATCATGCCATGAATTCATAGGGAATGGGTTCCAGCAGTTCAGGCTCCTTTCCATTAGTTCTCACAAAGTGTGCTTCTCTGGGTGGGGCAGGCTGGGGCTTCAGTTGAACCCAAGTACCTTTTTCTTTGGCTTCCTTCTTTTTCTGATCATTTTCCTTCACACGCTTCAGGAAGCTGTCTCGGCTCTTTGAGTGTTTAATATGCTCAATGCGTACATTAATTCTCTTGGCAAGAATCTTGCCCTTAACTTGTTTGCTTACGACAATGCCAACAGCGTGCTGAGTAACATTGTAGACTCTTCCAGTTTTGCCATGGTAACATTTGTGGGGCATTCCTTTTTGAACAGTGCCCCTTCCCTTGATGTCCACAATATCACCTTTCTTATAGATTCGCATGTATGTGGCCAAAGGAACAACTCCATGTTTTCTAAAAGGTCTAGAGAACATATAGTGGGTACCGCTCCTCTTTCCCTTTGTGTTGGTCATTTTGGCGAATTACTGGAAGATGGCGGTTCCGGCCGAAAAAGCTAATTTCATCAAACCTTTAACCATCTTTGCCCCAGAGTTATTTTTTTAAGGAAATCTGTGGTAGATACAGTTGGGGCTCCTGTGAACTCCCTGATCCCATTCCCCTACTTCTCTCCCAGAGATAAGCTTTGTCAAGAATTCATTGTTGAATTTGCTGTTCATGTTTTATGCTTCCACTACATATGTGTGTGTACATAAGCATTAAAAAGGATTGTTTTACAGGGTTTTTTGTTTTAAGTTTTTAATTCCAGTTAACAGCATGTTATATTAGTTTCAGGGGTATAGGATAGTGATTCAGCACTTCCATACATCACTTGGTGCTCATCACAAGTGCACTCCTTAATCCCCATCACCCATTTAACCTATCCCTAGTTTTACAGGTTGTTAGTCTTTATATGTGTGTTGTCATACTATGGAACAATTTGCAGTTTGCTTTTTTTGGTTCAACATTGTGTTTTTAATAATCCCTCATACTCATTTATTATAAATATTGAATGGTAGTTACTGCATTTTACAAATACCCTAATTTATGCATTCTATTGTTGGTGCACTGGCATACATTTAAATTCCCAGTATTTTGCTATTACAAACAATGCTGCAATGCTTATCACACGTGTCTCGTTGGATGAGACATAGGACGTGTAGGAAGGCCTCTCTGGATTACATAACTAGAAGTGGAAATCCTGAGAGGGAGATTAAGAATTTTAAATTTCGGGCGCCTGGGTGGCTCAGTTGGTTAAGCGACTGCCTTCGGCTCAGGTCATGATCCTGGAGTGCCGGGATCGAGTCCCGCATCGGGCTCCCTGCTCAGCAGGGAGTCTGCTTCTCCCTCTGACCCTCTTCCCTCTCGTGCTCTCTATCTCTCATTCTCTCTCTCTCTCAAATAAATAGAATCTTAAAAAAAAAAAGAATTTTAAATTTCACTAGACGTTGCAGTATTTTTCTCAGTGGTTCCTCCAATTTACTCCCACCCAGGGATTTCCCATATACCTGCTGCTCCCACACATGCATAGTTCCCCCTCCCCCCATTATCAATATCGCTCACCAGAATGGTATGTTTTTACCAGAGATGATCCTACATTGACACATCATAATCGCCCAAAGCCCTAGGGTTCACTCTTGGTGTGTATTCTTTGGGTTTGGGCAAATGTATGACATATATTCATCCCTATAATATACAGAGTATTTTCACTGCCCTAGAAATCTTACCTTCTGCACTCTGCCTGTTCATTTCTCCATTCCCGCTTACCCCCACCCTCGTAACCAGTTATCTTTTTATTGTCCCCATAGGTTTGCCTTTTCCAGAATTTCATGGACTTGGAATCATACAGTACGTAGGCTTTTCAGATTAGCTTCTTTCACTTAGTAATATGCATTTAAGCTTCTTCCAGTTCTTTTCATGGCTTGATAGCTTTTTTTTTTTTTAAGCACTGATTTCTAGTCCGCTGTCTGGATGTACCACAGTTTTTTAATCCGCTAACCTACTGAAGGGCATCTTGGTTGTTTCCATAGATTGAAGTTCAGATTTCTTGGGGTTTAGACCAGCTGGAAAGGGAGTGAAGGCAGAGGGGAGCTCACAGCTTTTAAGAATATGGAACAGCTGAGACTGGAGATCTGGCTAAAATAGAAGAATTGGTAAAATAGGAAATAAGATTTGGGACTATAATACTTCAAAGGTGGAGCAGGTCCAGTAGATGATAAAGTATGGGTTATGAACATGGTGGTAGATTGCTGAAGTGGTGTGAGGATGAAGGTCATCGGAGGTAAGGAGTCTGGAAAATACAAGTATATGTGGCCTTGGGAGTCACCCATGATCATGATAGCTTGGCAAGGCGAAAAGAAGGCTGTTAGATGCTAAAGGCTTTGGTGAATGAGGGGACCACCTGGGAAGTCAGGAGATCCTGAAGGGATAAAGGGAAAGCATGAATCTTGAAGTGTTTTCATCAGAGGACATTTAAGTAATAATCTCAAAGTAGCAAAAAAATTCTGCCCTTTTCCCCCCTCTCCTTGTGGTTATTTGGGGGTATAAGAGAAAGAACCTTTGAAAACACCTTAGAGGAAAAGGCTTCCTTTCAGGACTTATCTGTGAGAAGGGGTAAGGTTTTATGCAAGGAACTTCAATAAATCCTGTGTTCAGAGCCTGTGCCAAGCACTTGATGGGCACTGAGGATGGAGTCATGAACGGAATGAAATCCTCATCTTCATGGAGCTCACAGTGTGGTGTCTTGCAGCTCAAAATATCTCAGAGGTCACTGGTAGCAGCATCACTTGGAAGCTAGGTAGGAATGCCTAATGTCAGGCCCCAGCTCAGATGTATCAGAATCTGCAGTTTAACAAGATTTCCAGGTGATTTGAATGCACATTAGAATTTGAGGAGCACTGGTCAAGATTTGACTGAGTCTTGTTTTAATCTAGATACATTGGAAAATGAAGTGTGTTATAGCCATCTATCAGCATCTCTCTCTTGGCAGGCACTTTAGTTCAAAGAGATCCCACTCCTCTGGTTATAATTGATGAGAGAGCACCCGACACTAACTTGACCAATCAGCATTCCATTCCCAGGTATTTGAAAATGGTTGGGGAAGAGTGATCCAGTTTTTCTATCGGATCATTTAATGAGTAGACTCCAGTAACAATGGTCATATTCTGGAAGGCAGAAAAAAAGTCAAAATGAGAGGACAATGAAGCAGATGTATGGAGAAAAGCAGAAATGGAGAGAAAATGCTGCTTAATTCTGGACACCTTTCCCATTCCCCATCGTTGTCCACCTTATCTCCATAACACACTCCCATATGTTTTAAGCTATTATGATTTGGTTTTTATGGTTTGGAACTAGAGTTCTACTTAATATAACAGATAAGGGGTGAATTCAGAAGGCTGAGAGCAAAGTGGTCTCACTTTGGAAGTGTGTGTTAACGGAGGTTGTTGAAGGTTTTGAAGACCAGGAGAAGGAGGTGGCGCACAGTATGATGGGGTAGCTCTGTGTGGAGACAGGATTAGAAGAGAGGTCTTCTAGAGCTCACTGTCCACCCCAGACACATGACAAGCATTTATTGATCCCTCACGTTGTCTCATTTGATTCACATAACAGTTCAACGGGGAGCTGGAATTAGCCCCATTTACAGAGAAGGAAAGCGAACTTGAGAGAGGTTAAGTAGCCAGGGAGTGAAGGCAGTCATGAATTGGACGCGGCTGTGCCAGATTCCAAAGGCCTCTAGCTTAACCACTTAAGCACCTAGCCTCTATCAAAAGTGCAGGTTACATAGCACACCTGTGGCACTTTTGAAACGTACAGCTCCCCTCCCCTCCCACAGATTCTGCGTGGGGTCTGGGTAGATCATGTTGCAAAAGCGCCACGAATGATTCTGCTTTGCACCTAGGAATGGGATCCACTGCCTCCTGCAGTCCTTCTAGGTGAGGGAGTCCTAAGCCTGGCTCTGCATCAGAATCGTTGGGGCGCTGGTAGTAATCTAGATCCCAGGCCCGACCCAGGTTTACAGGAGCGGAATTTGGGGACTGGCGTCCTGGATTCTGAATGATCAAATCTGTCCAGCCAGACCTGCCTGGGACTTGAGGCTTCCCCGGGCGCGGGCCTTCTCCCCAGGTCGGCCGGTCCGGGCGGTAATTCCGGGGCGCTCCGCCAGGCGGCGGCGCAGCGCCGCGAGGGGCTCGGGGTGAGGCGAGGCGACGCGAGGCGGGAGGCGCGGGCGGGGCCGGGCGTGACCCGGAAGCCCACGGCGGGTTCCGCCCCTCGTTCGGGGAGAGGCAGGCTCGGACCGGCCCACCGAGCCGCCGCCGCCCTTAGCGCCCTCCTCGCCGCCGCCATGCTCCAGTTCCTGGTGAGGGGAGCTGCCCAGGAGGGGCCGGGGGTGGGTCCGGGGCCCGTCCAGCCGGCCTAGGTCCGGGTTTCGGGGGGTCTGGGCGTGTGTCCGGGTCCCCGCGGCGCCCGCTCGTCGCCTGTCGGGGTGGGCTGCGGGGTTTGGTGTCTGCCGGGCCCAAGCCCCTTGGCCAGTACTTGTGCAGTCGTCCGAGTCCCTCAGACCTGGAGGTGTCAGCGGGCATTTTCACAGCCACTTCTGTGCCGTCCCGGCAGGCAGTGGGTGATCCTCGTGTTAAAGCTTTTGGGGCCCCAGGGCTTGGTAGGCTCCCCTGTCCTGCCCCCACACCCCAGCCGTCCCTGCTGGTAGGTTTTCTGGGAACGCGGGAGGCCGGGAGGGCCAGCCCTGAACTCTAAGTTAGTAAGCCACCTCTCGAGGCGCGGAAACACAAGGGCAGAGTTGGAGGCTTCGGGGAGCCCTCGTCAGGTCTTTTATGGCTTCCAGACTTTGAGGATGGCTGGTTGCTGGCATGAGTCAGACCCCGGTGTGCACGGAACTCCTCCAGGGGGCTCGTTTTGGGGGGAAATGAGTGCTACTGTGAGTAAACAAATTCTATCCCATGGCTCTTTATTCCGGTTAAAAACTGGCTTTCTGGCACAGCCGAGTGTATTTCAAAGGTTGCCTGGTAAAGGTTTCCGGAGGGCTCGCCAAACATTGCCAAGTCCGAGTCTTTCTTCCAAGTGTTTGTTGCCTTCCGATCTTGATGCTTCCTACCTCTCGTTCTGATGAAGAGGCAGGTGAACGTTCCAGTTACCTTCCAGGTGGCCAAATGGAGCGCTCTGGAGAGGAGATGCCCTCCGGGATGTTACGTATTTTATCAAAGAGAATTTTTTTTAAAGTGCCCCCTTTGTCTTTTTTGAGGTGGTAATTGATTTTTTAAATCCTTAGGAGGAAAGAGGTATCCTTGACATAAATTGCCCAACAAAGACAGGGCTGTTCTTTTGCCTCTGGAAGTTTCTCCAGTGCCCTAAGTAGGAGTCAGTAGAAATAATTACTGCCTTTTAGTTGTAGGAAACACTCAGGTTAAAAACAGTATCAGCCCAGGGGCGCCTGGGTGGCTCAGTCGTTAAGCATCTGCCTTCAGTTCAGGTCATGATCCCAGGGTCCTGGGACCGAGCCCCGCATCGGGCTCCCGCGGGAAGCCTGCTTCTCCCTCTCCCGCTCCCCCTGCTTGTGTTCCCTCTCTTGCTGTCTCTCTCTGTGTCAAATAAATAAATAAAAGCAAAAACAAAAAAACAGCCCCAAAGTGTAAGATGATAGCATTGAGCCTAGTACAGCTGTAGCTCATTGACAGACTGAGAGGACGTTGATTAATTACTTTTTTTTTTAAGATCTAGGGTTGCCTTTTTTTTTTAGGATTTAAGATTGCTTATCTATTCCTTTCATTGTTCATGCCTCCGGGGATTAAAATATTTGCCCCTCATCCTGGTCTCAGAAACTTGTTCCTGTGGTCCTGCTGCCCTTTGCTTTTACTGCAGAGGCTTCCTTAAGGTTTTGCTACAGTAGTAAGGAAACTTTGGAAGCTTTTGAGGGGAAGCCTGACAGGAGGGGAGCTCTGTGCATACTGCCTGTCGGACTGTTACTGGCACCAGCTACTGCTCTTGGTACCTTTAAGCACGACCTCCTTAATCCCTCCTCCCTTGGCTTTTGGATCGTTTGTGTCTGTATTTTCTGACATTCTTTAACATTATAACACACGTGGATTTATCTTTATGGAAGAACCCGTGAAGGTGACTGGCTCGGGTGCTGGCCCCTCCAAGGGCTGAGGGGATCAGTATCTTGGTGCAGCAGCTGGGAAGGGGCCCTATCTAATCGCGCCTGTTTGTGCTGGCTGCTTTTCCCTTCTTTTGGTTACTAGGTTTTTCTCAGGGCTCAGTCCTTGACTCTCTGCTCTTTCCTCCAACCCCCCCCTCAGGGACTGTGTTCCTTGCCATGCTGTCACCTTTCCTCTGCTGCTGCTTCCAGGACTACCTTGCGTCCCTTTTTCTGAGTTCCCCAGTTGGCTGTCCTCTCTTGTCCGCTGAACATCTCTTGTCATCTGCTCTATCGCAGATCCAACACATCTGGACCCATTACCTCTTCTGTTCCCCACCCTGCAACACATGCCTCACCCCTAACTTCTTTCTCTGTTCTCCAGTCCTGGCTGTCTCAAATTTGAAATACTGACATAATCCTTGATTTATTTCTCTCCTTCATTCTCCATATCATTTAGCTGCTATGCCTAGCACATATATTTCCCTGCGTGCTCTTGGGCAAGTTACTTAGCTGCTCTGTGCCTCAGTTTCCCCAACATAAACTGGGCAATAATAGTACCTGCTTAAAAGGCTGCTTATAAGGCTATGAAGTTAATTCATGAAAAAGAGAACGCTACCTTGCACACAGCACTCTAAATGTTAGCTCTTGTTTTAAGCCATGGGGTCTTCATTACTCACCTTATGAAAGTTCCATCTTTATGTCCCCACTGCCAAGTTTGTAGAGTAGGTGTCTTTTACTCCACCATTGCACTAGCTACACCAGCTTAGCTGGTATAGGAATGTGGGTTTTGAATTGGAAGAGTTGTTTTAGGTTCTACAGTTCAGCTAACATGCTGACACGTTAGTTTCCACTACTAAGGGGGCCTCCAGTTTATGTTTCATCACCTCCCATTAAAATAGGCTCTCTACTTAGATGATCTATATCATTTTTGGTCAGTGTCTCCCTAACTAGTTCTTGGTGTTAAAGAGCAGTTCTTTTTCTTTTCTTTTTTTTTTTTTTTTAAGATTTTATTTATTTGACAGACACAGCGAGAGCAGGAACACAAGCAGGGGGAGTGGGAGAGGGAGAAGCAGGGGGAGTGGGAGAGGGAGAAGCAGGCTTCCTGCAGAGCAGGGAGCCCGATGCGGGGCTTGATCTCAGGACCTTGGGATCATGACCTGAGCCGAAGGCAGACGCTTAACGACTGAGCCACCCAGGCCGCCCCTAAAGGGCAGTTCTAATCCACATGACAATCCTTTACACATTTGAAGAGCATTATCTTGGTACCTCTCTCTATCTCCCTGACCCCCTCTAGTCTTTTCTTTAGACGAAACATCTTTGATTCTTCCGTCCATTCTTTATGGTTTCAGGTTCACGCTGGTTAGCCTATTCCCTGAATATTCTAGTTTTTCAGTCCTTTTTTTTTTTTTTGAAACATGGCACTCCTGCTCCAGTCTGATCAGCCATAGAAAAGTAAGGCTGTCTTCTCCTATTCTGGGTTTCCCTTGACACCCTTGGTGTTCTGTCCACTCTTGGCAACTGCCAGAGTAACCATCCAGTGTTAATTATCTTATTCACATGATCAGAAACTGTCAGTGGTCTTTAGTCCCTGCACATCAGATAGTAACCACTTGCACATCAGATTTTCAAGATTTGCTCATCTGACTCCTTTTTCCTTTACTACTGCCTTTCAACATATCTCCTCTGTTTTGGATTGACTAGGCTGTCTTACTGATCTGGACCACCTATGGGCCTTCCCATCTGGTTTTGCCTGTCCTCTTTTTTTTTTTTTTTGCCTCCCCAACTACTCTCAACTCCCATCTTTTTCCATAAACTTTTCATAAAGAAAGCTCATGAATCACTGTTATCCTTCTCCCTGTTAATTTACATCTTAAATGTCTTTCATCAATGTTTTACTGTCTTCTCAGTTATAGTCTTTCACTTTGTTTTTTCTATTTATATTTCCAGGTACTTTTTAGTTGTTGTGAGTAGCATCCTTTTTAAAATTACACTTTCAGATTCATTGCTGATGTATAGAAATGCTAAGTTTGGTGTATTGATTTTTGTATCTAGCAGTTTTAGCTATCTTTTAGCTCCCATAATTTGCGGATTCACTTGGAAGTGAATCACTGACAGGGTGCCTGGCTGGCTCAGTGGGTAGAACATGTGACTCTTGATCTCTGGGTTGTGAGTTTGAGCCCCACATTGGGTATAGAGTTTCCTTAAAAAAAAATTTTTTTTTAATTAAGAAAAAAAGTGGGGCCCCTGGCTGGCTCAGTCAGAGGAGTGTGTGGCTCTTGATCTTGGGGTCATGAATTTGAGTTCCACATGGGGTATAGAGATTAAATAAATAAACTTTAAAAAAAATTTAAAAAAGGAAGTAAATCGAATGCAATGCTGTGAAGGCAGTCATGTCTCCAGTGAAGGCAAAAGTGACAGTTTCATGCTCTTTTCCAATTTTTGTCTCTCTGTCTTGTCTCGAGTTAGGACTTCCAATAGGAGAGCAGATATCCTAGTTTTTCTTCTGCTTTTAGTGGAAATGCTTCTCAGGTTTTAATATGATGTTTGTATTTTTGGTATTTCCTAACATTAAGGAAATTCTCTTCTATTTCTAGTTTAAGAGTTTTTGTTGTGATCGGCTGTTGAATTTTATCATGCTATTTCCCCATCTGATCAAGTGATTTTTCACCTTTAATATGTTTATAGAGATTACATTAGATTTCTAACATGACGCACTTGAACTCTGTGGCCCATTCAGACCATCATTTGGTGAGGCATTATTCCCTGCACCTTCACTTATTTTAGTCTTGTCTTTCTAGAATAGGTCATAAATCCCAGGGGAAGAAGCAACATAGCTTATGTTTAGATTTCCTAAGCACGTGGCACTTAGTCAATACTATGATTTATTTATTTAGTTAGATATTCCTCCTTTGCCTGATTACTACTCTCAGATATTCGAAAGATACTTGAATATTTGAATCAGCTCCTTTGAGAACAGGCAGACTGGTTCTACCTGATGGACCTCTTTCCAAAGTGTTACAGCTATCTTTTTCATGAATGTGCCTATTTAATTTACTGGCTCAATTGAAGAATTAACAGCCCCCCCCCTTCATTGTCTAAGGAAAATTACTGAATATAAAACCTAGCTTACATTTTTAAAATGCACATCTCTGTGGTGGTAGTAGAAGACATATAGGTTATATCCTCAGCAGATTTTTGTTTTAATGTATAGAATATGAGTTTTATTATTACTCGAAGCAGATACTAAACACAGTTGATAATTTCTTCACAACAAGTCTTAAATGTTTAAAGACTAAAGGTGAATTTTTTTCTTGCCTCCTTGAAATGAGCAGTCTTGAGACAGCTTCTGTAGGTCTCTAGACTTAAATGGAGAAATAAAATTATCAATTTGTCTTTTTATTAATGTTAGATAATGTATATTTCTGGTTTTCTTGTGAGTGTGTAGCTTTTCTCACCTGAGACCATAAAACATTTTTAGGTATCCTTTTGAATGCTAGCTGTGCTATATTTGCTAAATAAAATGAGATTATTTTTATTATTTATTTTTAATGAGATTATTTTTAGATTTAAGCCCTTGTCAGTAAATATGAGGTGGTTCAGATTCTGTGTCATAACGGGTTTGGGTGTGTACTCTTTGAAAATGTGATTTGATGAGTCCTATTTCAGAATTGTTAGGTAGTATTCAGTTGGGATTATTGCCAGGAGCCATCCCCGGTTAAAGTTGTAGCTTTATTTGCTAATTGACAGATGTAACTTTTTGATTGGGGAAGGGGTTGAGCAGCAAATGATAAGAAAATGCTATGGAGTTGGCTTTCTTATTTTTAAGACTTAGTGGTTGTGATTAAACAGCTCATGTGTCCTTACATAAAAAAGAGTTGATTTTTTGTGGTGTTCATACGTAGAGCCAACTGTTTATCTCCGTGGTCCTCGTTTTTTTTCACTCTAACATTTCCATTCTTTTCAAACATTTGTCCAATCTAGAAGCCTTGAAGTTGTCTTTGATTTCCAGTTTTATCACATATAGCTGATATTTTACCAAATCTTAATGATTTTTAAAAATGATTTTATTTTATTCATGAGAGAGAGACAGAGAGGCAGAGGCAGAGGGAGAAGCAGGCTCCCCGAGGAGCAGGGAGCTGGATGCGGGACTCGATCCCAGGACTCTGGAATCACGACTCGAGCCGAAGGCAGACGCTTAACTGACTGAGCCACCCAGGCGCCCTAAAATATTTTTAAGATATAATTTACATCATACAACTCATCCATTTACAGTGTAGAATTCTGTGGTTTTTTATATATGTTCACAGAGTTGGGCAACTATTACCACTATAATTTTATATCCAATATTTCATTGTCCCCAAAAGAAACCCCATATCCATTAGCATTCATTTCTCATTCCCCTCTTCCCCAGACCAGGACAACCACTAATTTATTTTGTGTCTTTATCATTTACCTCTGCTGGGCATTTCCTTTAAGTGGAGTCGTATGTTGTCTCTTCCGACTGCTTTTCACTCAGAATGGTGTTATCAAGGTTCATCCATGTTATAGCATGAATTAGTACTTTATGGCTGAATAACATTACATTGTATGGATATACTACATTTTGTTAATCCATTCACCAGTTTATAGGCATTTGGATTGTTTGCACCTTTTGGCTATTATGGATAATCTTGCTGTGAACATTTGTGTACAAGTTTTTGTGTGGATGTATGTTTCAGTTCGCTTGAGTATATACCCTAAAGTAAAATTGCTGCATCATATGGTAATTCTGCGCTCAACTTTGAGGAATTGCCAGACCGTTTTCCAGAGTGGCTGTACGATTTTACATTCCCATCAGAAATGGATGAAGGTTCCACTTTTCCACTTCCTTTTCAACACTTGTTTATCTTTTTGATTAAAGTCATCCCAAGTGGGTGTGATGTGGCACCTCATTCTGGTTTTGATTTGCATTTCCTTAATGATTAGTGATATTGAGCATCTTTTCATGTGCTATGGGCCATGTATATCTTATTTGGAGAAATGTCTATCAGATCCTTTGCTCAGGAGCACCTGGGTGGCTCAGTGGGTTGAGTGTCTGCCTTTGGCTTTGGTCATGATCTCAGGGTCCTGGGATCGAGCCCCGCATTGGGCTCTCTGCTCAGTGGCGAGTCTGCTTCTCCCTCTCCCTTCCCCTCTCTGATCTCTCTGGCTCTCCCTCTCTGTCTCTTAAAGAAAGAAAGAAAATCTTGGGGCACCTGGGTGGCTCAGTTGTTAAGTGTCTGCCTTCGGCTCAGGTCATGATCCCAGAGTCCTGGGATCGAGCCCTCAAGGGGCTCCCTGCTTGGCAGGGAGTCTGCTTCTCCTTCTCCCTCTACCTGCCACTCCCCCCGCTTCTGCTCTCTCTCTGTCAAATAAATAAATAAAATCTTTAAAAAAAAATCTTTAAAAGAAAAATCCTTTACTCATTTTTAAATTGGGTTGTCTTTTTGTTAAGTCATAAGGATTCTTATATTCTGGATACAAGTCCTTTATCACTACGTGATTTGCAGATATTTTATTCCATTCCATTGGGTTTGTTTTTTTTTTTTCATTTTCTTGATGGTATTCTTTTTTTTTTAAAAGATTTTATTTATTTATTTGACAGAGAGAGATAGTGAGAGCAGGAACACAAGCAGGGGGAGTGGGAGAGGGAGAAGCAGGCTTCCTGCCAAGCAGGGAGCCCGATGTAGGGCTCGATCCCAGGACCCTGGGATCATGACCTGAGCTGAAGGCAGACGCCTAACAACTAAGCCACCCAGGCGCCCCTTGATAGTATTCTTTGAAACACAAACATTTTTAATTTTGATGTCCTGTTTAAGAAACTGTGCTTTTTGTGCTATTGATGTCCTGCTTAAGAAACTGTTGCCTAATACAAAGTCATAAGATTTACTACTTTGTGTTCTTACAAGAGTTTTATAGTTCTAGCTTTTACATTTAGGTCTTGATCCATTTTGAGTTAATTTTTGTTTATGATGTGAGATAAGGGTCCGTATTCTCTTTGGCATGTGGATATCCAGTTGTCCTAGCATCGTTTCTTTCTTTTTTTTTTTTTTTAAATTTTATTTATTTATTTCAGACAGAGAATGAGAGATAGAAAGCACGAGAGGGAAGAGGGTCAGAGGGAGAAGCAGACTCCCCGCTGAGCAGGGAGCCCGATGCGGGACTCCAGGATCATGACCTGAGCGGAAGGCAGTCGCTTAACCAACTGAGCCACCCAGGCGCCCCCTAGCATCGTTTCTTGAAAAGACTATTCTTTCCATTGAATGTATTAGCACCCTTGTTAAAAATCACTTGACCAGGGGCACCTGGGTGGCTCAGTTGGTCTGTTGATCCACTCTTGGTTTAGGCTCAGGTCATGATCTCCAGGTGATGTGATCCAGCCCCATGTCCAGCTCTGAGCTTGGTGGAGAGTCTGTTTGGGATTCTCTCTCCTTTTGCCCTTCCCCCTTCTTCCCCTGCTCTCTCTCTCTAAAATAAATCGGTAAAAAAAAAATCACTTGACCATAAATGTAAAGGTTGATTTCTGGACTCTCCATTCTATTTCATTGGTCATCATTGATTTTTATTTTAATTGTTATTTTTTAAATTTAATTCCAGTATAGTTAACCTGCAGTGTTATATTAGTTTCAGGTGTACAATGTAGTGATTCAACAATTTTGTGTATTACTCGGTGCTCACGCATTCCCCCCACCCACCTCCTCTCTGGTAACCATCAGTTCTCTATAGTTAAGGGAGCCTGTTTTGCGATCATCATCATTGACTTTTAAGAAGAAAAACAATTCAGTCATGTTTGCTTCCTGTCTCTTCTGCTACCATACTAATCTGGGCCTTCTCTGATCTGTACTTATTCATTGTTCAGCCTTTTTTGAGTAGAGCTGCTAGGTGAATACTTCCAAAGCAGTGCTTTCATCATATTGTTGCTGGTAAAGAGTAGCCATTGGCTCCCTACCGAGGTTACATGGGAACTAAACTTTGCCTGCTCTTTGAGGTCCCTGAGCCAGCCCTACCCAGGGCTCCATACTTATTTCTCTCCATTTCTAAATTCAAATTCTCTTCTGATCAGTCCTATTTCTTTTAGTCAAGTCATCATCTTCTCATTCATACCTTATGCCTTGATTCTCCACATTCAGTTCCCTTCCCAGTTTAAATTTTAATACTTTCTCAGCATAATTAGAGGCTTTAATAAGTTAAGGTACAGTGGTCTCTTTCACATATGGTTTCTTAGAAGAATCACTTCTGTGTCATTCATGTGGCCACTTAATGCATGACCCATTTCTGGTTTTTCCTGCATCTGTTACATTCAGGGTCCTGTACTGGCTGCTGCCTTCAGTTATATAACTATTTTATTTAAATGTAGCTTTTCTTCCTACACATCCTGTATGAACTCTTAAAATGTGTAGGGACTGTTTTAGAATCCCTTCACAGGGCTGAATATGAATTTATTTTTAGTATATAAGGGTCTTCAATCTTTTAATCAAAACCTTTGGGGGCCAGATGTATTTGACTTTTTTTTTTTTTTTAAAGATTCTAGAAGGGTTTAAAGCTGCATATACCTTGTTATTTAACTCAGCATTCTGGGATAGCACTCTTTAATGACCTACATTAAAATATTTACTGTTACACATATTCTCCAGTGGGATGTGGGGCAGGATCCTATGCTTAAAGATTGCTTTTTCTGTAGCAAAAAGTGAGTATTCACACTGAAATGTGATAGACTATAAATAGTATCATATCAGTTCAGGTCAGGTGTGATTTTGCTGCCAATTGAGTTACAGTGAAACAGTTTGATTAGAGTTTTGGGTTTCAGAATTGTAATAGATTGAGGAGCTTCACCGATTCTAAGTGTATGGTGTAATTGTAGAGCTGGAAAATTCTGTCTCATGTACGCTGCCTGGGCCAGTCTAGACTTGCCTCCTGTGGCTCTTAGCTGTAGCCTCTTCCTCCCACCCATTTGTTCTCTAACCACTTTGCTCATGTCACTCCTCTGTCCCCACATTTCTGGTGTTTTACCATTTATTGTCCCCCATGTGCATGTGAGAAGCAGCTATATATGATTGCAGAAGGGATGTGATAGTAATTTATTTAGTGTTGAGCTTGGGAAGCAGTCATTTTTCTTTTTTCTGCACTACCTTCTCTGCAGGGAATACTGTGGGGGAATCAGTGATGTGGAGGGGGCCCCGTGGAGGTGGCATACAGCCATCTGGATGGATGCCTGATGAGGCGTCCAGGTCTTGGCTTGGAAGAAGTTAAGCAATCTTTCCCTGCAGAGAGGTTGCAGACTCATTCAAGGCCTTCTATAATCTGGCTCCAATCTAACTTGTCAGACTAATGAGTCACCATTCCTCAGATTTATATTTTATATTTTTTATTAGATTAAAATGTTTTCTCTGTGTAAACTTGCCTAGTGAGCATCCCATGAATAACATATAAATGCTTTTCTGGCTTCATGCATTTTCCTCAACATTTCACTTAATACGTAACATTTCTTTTATGTTGTGTATTTAATTTTACAATATCCCAGTGGTAGACCTGGTGGTGTTCTGAAACTGGAACTGGATAGCACTTGTCTAGAGGCCCATAGTTTTTGTTTTGTTTTGTGTTTTAAAACAACTACCAATTTTTCATGTGCTGGTGAAATTGCCAAAGTGAAGCCAACATTAGATATGCCATATTTATGTTGAGACACACGTGGTAAGAACCAGGAATCCTAGAATGTTGGAGCTGGAAGGAACATTGTTAGTATAGTGTTTTATAGATCAGGAAACTCCAATCAGTACAGCTACACAGCTTGATAGTGAGTAGTAGAACCAGAATTCTATTTTTCTTGAAAATTTTCACCCTGTTATTTTCTCTGGTGTTAGAGCTAAAATTCTCATTTGGTTCCCCCCTCCCCCGCCCCCTGCCGCCTTCTTACAAGTAAATATAATACTCTTTCTGGATTTGGAAAACTTTTGTCTACCTGGTTTCAACCCACAGGAGTGAAAAAAATCATTTTGCTTCTTGGTGCCAACTTGGTAAAACTATTATTTCACAGAATGTGCCTAATTAATCAAATGATTAGAAAATGGACTCTGATTAGAGAATGGATAGCTGCTTTTATGCTCCTTAATTAACTAACAACCAATTTAAATTATGCTTTTGGTGTTTAAAGCTCAGGAAGGCTGTGTTCTGTTTCCCTATATGTATCTCTGACTTGAAGAGAAGGTTTGACCACACCATGTAGAACTGACGGTGTTAAGTGCCATACTTTTTCTGTTAAACTCTGCTGTGTATTGAATAGGAGCAATGCCGATTAGAGAAAATGATAAACAAAAAAACAAATGCCAGTTTGAATTTATGAAATTAGAAATTAGGCATCCTGTTGGAGATTGTTAATTATTGGAGGAAAAAACCCCAGGGAATTATGGATCATCATTAGACTCAAAGTTTAATGAGCTTTGGTTCTTTTGTGGTGAATGGAGTGCTTTAAATTTTCATGAAACAGGTTTTGTTCAGGAAAATAGTCACCCAGTGGCATAAGCATTTATAGTTCTCTAAAAATCATGCCTGTCTCTCCTCACTGAGTAAGAGCTGGTTAGGGAATCTTTGTCCCCCACAGGTCTTAAGTGTTCTGCCCATTAGGTTCCACCCATGGCAGAGTGCTAAGCCATGTGCTGTCTCAGTTGTATGTCAGAGTTTCCCATGCTCTTCTGTCATGATACATTTTCGGTTTTGAGTGTGACTCTAATTTAGGTTCTGTGTTCCTTTGTTGTGAATGACCCTGAAAAAATCACTTCGTTACCCTGGGCCTCAGGTATGAAGAGATTGAATTGTGAAAATCTCTTCATTGTCCAAGATAATACAGTTTAGCTGAGTACTTTTTAATCGGATATTTTTAACTTAATGTAGCAAGAGGTAACAATACTTTTTTGGTTATAACCAAAAAAGAAAGACAGACAAAAACCAAATTACTTTTAACAACAAAATCATCTCTTTGGCTTGGGTTTCTGGAACTGACAGTTAAGTATTTATGGAGGTTGTGAGGGGTCAGGGAGAATCTAGGGTAGATTTGTTTAGTGCTGCCATTTATTCTCTTTTGTATGCTCTTTAACCTTTTGGGAGAGTATTTCTATGTTTATTTTATAGAAGAAAACTGAATCTCATACTGCCTAGCCCTAGACTGGAAACTGGGGTCTTGAACTGTCCTGAGCTCCTTAGACTATTGTCTATATATAGTTTGGTATGGTATCAGATGGCACAGAACTTGGTATCCAGTGTAACTCTTCCTGTTCTATTCTTTCAGCTTGGATTTACTTTTGGCAACGTGGTTGGAATGTATCTGGCTCAGAACTATGACGTAAGTGACCATATCCATGTCCACCCCGATTCCATGTCACAAATTTGTAGTGATTTGTCTTTGTTAAAGTCAGGTATGCCTTCCAGCATAAATGAAGTCCATAAATCTGAGGAAAATGTCCTGAATTTTGTAGAAAGATTTTCCATTGTTTGAAAAATACACCTCACAGAAGCATCTGTCCTCCATATCACCACAAGAGGGCAAAATCCCATCAATTTAAGATGGTCTTGTGATCCTGACCCATGTTTGTTAGCCCAGAGTAATTAATTACTAAGTTAGAGTCTTCTTACAGTTCTATGGAAAGTTATGTGATAAGTGGGAATTTAAAGACTAATTGGTAGTGTACTACCCGCTACGTGGTAGTAATGACTGAGAATTTTAGTGATGGATCTTTATAATGCAGCTTAGTTAAGGAGGTCAGAATTTTGTGAAGTGAGGAGTTATATTAGCCTCATTTTATAGATGGGAAGTTGAAAATCAGGTGACAAAACTGCCCATGAATGGGAATTCTGGAAGGGGTGTTGTAAAGAGAGGGAAAGGAAGGAAGGGGCGGGAAGAGGAAAGGAAGGGAAACATGATACTAACTTTTGATCTGTTTGTGGTGAAGCTTTTAATGTGACAAAAGTAATTCTTTATCAATCTTCACTTGAGTTATATGGTTTTCTAGGAAGGAGCTTTATTAATTTATATCACCTTTACTGTTTATATGTACAGCTTCTATTTGGCACTGGATTGAGGTGCTAAGTGAGTATATAAAAGGAGAAGTCAGAATCTGGCTTTCAGGGAGGGAGCATACATTACTTTCCAACTTCTGAGATCCTTCTTATGCAGTTAGGAGGCCTGTTTATCAGGTCACTTTCAGAGGAAAATAAAGACTTGTACAACAACCCTTTATTGTTGGAGGAAGAGAAGTAAAAGACTATTGATTACGTTGATGAAAAATTACAATAATCTTTTTTCTCTTTAAAGATACCAAACCTGGCTAAAAAACTAGAAGAAATTAAAAAGGACTTGGATGCCAAGAAGAAACCCCCTAGTTCATGAGGCGGACTCCAGCACTGCCTTCTGGATATACGGATTCTGCTGTTCTTGAGGGCCTCCTTACCATTTGAACCAAAAGCTTTTGTTTTGAATTCCAGCCTCAACAATTTTCCTGTTAGATCCTACGTCGCTTGAGAGCATAGATGGGGCCACAAGTTAAGAACCACCCTTTTCCAACTTCCTCACCTCATCCCTTCCTCCTTCCAGCCACTTGAGACGGCCTAAGACTGGAATTATGGTGCTAGATTAGTAAATGTGACCTTTAATTTGTAGTCTCTCCTTTATTCTTGGAATTTCTACTCTTTTCTAAAGAAAAATTGATGAGTTTTATATAGCCGATCAGACATAAATAATGCTGATTACACGGCTTAGCGATTATAATGGGTGTTTTAAACATTTGGTACTAAATTATGTTGTTTTAAAGTCATTAAAATTAAAGCCCAGAAGCCAGTTACTCCGGAATTATCCACTTATTATATACTGTTGTCAGACAGCTCCATAAGTGCTAATTTAATCAGTAAATCAATTTACTACTCATTAACTGAGAAACTGTATTCTGAGAACCCTGTCAGGAACTAGGGAGTTAGTTTAAAAATGTAAAATAATGGCCCTTATCCTCCGTAGAATTCATAGTCTAGTATGCATGTTTTTCCTTAATCGTGTCTTTGATTTGGCTCTTTTCCCTCAAAAGAATCCTACTTATCTTAGGGCATTATAGGTGCATTTGACGTTACATGATGGATAAATGACAAGTTGTAAAGGAAATTTTATGCCTCTTGACATTAAAAATGTATTTACATTATACCTTTATAGTGATTCTCATGAGAAACTTTGAGGGTTTTTTTTTTTTTTTTCCTGCAATCAGAAATCACCATTGTATGTTGACCTGTAGGTAGGGACATCTCTAAGTTCCTCATTTAGCCGGAAGAAGCTACTGAAGATGAGACCCCCACCCAATTGCCAAAGATTTGTCATTGTTGATCTGTCAGGGTGGAACAGAGAGGCCACTTTTAGGCAACAGGCTTGAGCAGTAAAAACCTGAGCAAGGCAAAAGGGCCCACAGTGACCACCAAGCTGACGCAAACAGGCTCATTAAGCCATAGGCCCTAACCAACCAATGGGCTACTTAAAACCGGTCACGGTCCCTAAGATTGCCAGAAAGGGAGAATTCTGTAGTCCCTTATTTCTCCCTATAACTGTGTCCCCTCACCACCACCTCTTGGCAGTCTCTCCTTTGCTGTCCTGCCCATTGCCCCCTTGCAGTGTATTCAGTAAACTTCTGTTGCTTTAAGAAAGAAGGAGAGGGCGCCTGGGTGGCTCAGTTGGTTAAGCGACTGCCTTCGGCTCAGGTCGTGATCCTGGAGTGCCGGGATCGAGTCCCGCATCGGGTTCCCTGCTCAGGGGGGAGTCTGCTTCTCCCTCTGACCCTCCCCCCTCTCATGTGCTCTCTCTCTCTCACTCTTTCAAATAAATAAATAAAATCTTAAAAAAAAAGGAGAGAAAGAGAAAGATCACATTGTAATTTGTCAAATATATAATTAGTCCATTTTTAAAAAATTAAATATTTGTATACATCACTTGTACCCTGGGTCAGGATACAAAAGTGATTCAGAACAAAGGGCCTCTCGTACTCCTCTTCTTCAGCTCCTAGTTCCTCTTCCTGGAGGCAGGCACTATCAAGTCTCCTGTATACTCTGAGAAGGATTCTGTGCCTGAACAAATACATGTGTGTGTGTGGGGGGGGTTTTTACACAAATCATAACTGTATTGAGTTCACCCCTCGCCCCCCCCACCCTTTATTTCCCCTTAATGGAGATCATTCCATATCAGTATGTAAGGAACAAGAAACCTCTTTCCCTTTTTTGTCTACATGAGATTTTATTGAATGGATATACCATAATGCATTTAATCTGTTACTGATGAATGTTAGTTTTCCTGTCTTTTGCTGTTACAGTGATAACTTTGAACCTAAAGTTACTGTACATATCTGTGCAGGGTATAGCTATAAACTAAACCCTAGAAGTGTAATTTGCACTAACTCTAGATAAAGTCCCATTTGATTGTGTGTTTTGTTTTAGGGACTTGTTGGGCAGCTCACTGATAATGCCATTTCTGAAGACATTTTAGCAGAATCC
Source organism: Zalophus californianus (assembly GCF_009762305.2). NCBI lineage: Eukaryota > Metazoa > Chordata > Mammalia > Carnivora > Otariidae > Zalophus > Zalophus californianus. Next base: position 88,812,700 of record NC_045606.1, read on the forward strand.
ATAAACTGAAAAGAGGAATTTAGAGACACCTTTTTTTCAGAGGGTGCTAACATTGGTACTGTGTGATTCTAAAACAAAGGGGTTCTGTTTCTCTTTGGAAACAGGGATCTCTCATTCATGGGTATAGGTTTTATCTCTGGCAGCTTGTCCTGGTGTGTGATACAGATTAACAGCATATTATGCTTTGGCTTCACCCTAGAAGTGAGATCATGGGCAAGGGGCTTATTTTTTGACACCGTTGTATTCTCTAAGATGTGGACGCAATATCTACCTCACACGGCTCACCTGAGAAACAGTTGAGATAATGTATGTGATGTGTTGCACAGTGCTTTGCAAATTGCCCAATAAATAATAGATATTGGTCCAAACATGCTGCTTTTGGTCAGAATACTTTATTTTTCTGCAGTCATTTTTTTGGAACCAGTTTATGAGCCATGCAAAATTTGTCATTCTGTGGTCACTCTCTTGGTTGCTGATGAAAATCTAGAGTATCTACCTTGATCATACCTCCTGGTTCACAAGATTTGATCTTGAATGACTGAATTGTTAGAATGAACCGCAGCCTTGAAGGATAAAGTTTTACCACCTTTGAAGGTATTCAAAATGCTACAGGCTTAGAAAGGGGCTTCCAAAGAGGGATTCCTTGTCACAGTTATGGTAGCATGATTGCTCGTGTGTTGTTTCCAGAGTGGCTTTTTAGGGATAAAGGTAATTTAGGTAGTAGGAGATTAAGTATCTCTCTATTATGTCTAATCTCATTTGGATATAGGGCTTCCTCAGGAATGACTGACTCTTCCCTTTGCTAATAGGCTCATTTCTACCAGTGGGAACCATCCAGCAACTCCGTTCTTGCATTCACCTTCATGTGAACTGCAACACAGTGAAAAAAGGCTGCCTCAGTGGTCACTCTTCAGGTACCCTCTTGTAGTTTTAGGTTCTTGCAGCAGCGAAACAGGGCTCCGAGTTCTCAGGTGAGATTATCCTCCCTGAGATAGAGGAGCTCAGAACCATCACAGATTTTAGGGTGTGGCTGAAACTTTGTAATGTGGGTAAGGGTTGCAGTGATGTGATTGTGGCACTGAGAGTTGCGTTCCCCGGGGGTTTTGTAGGGACTTTTGCTTCACAAACCATCGGAGGGATGGGAAGAATCACAAGACATGCTCTTCTTCTTTTAAAACTGTTTGAAAACTCCTGTTGATGTGATTTAAGCAAACTTTTGGCCATACCTGATCGTAAAAGGAAGGTTACCAACTGTACAAAATAAGACTTTAGGATTGATGTTGGGAACTTCATAAACACAATGAACTTGAAAAGTTTATCCTTAAACCATCATCCTCCCAAACAAAGGGAGAGAAAAACCCAAACAACTGTATTTAAAATCATCAAAAGGGGCTATATTTTAGGACTTGAAGTTACCAATTGATGCCTTTAGACATTTCTTTTGATTTGGTGTTTTATGCAATTAAGCAGTGACCTCCTGATTTAAAGGAACAATTTCGTTTTTTCTAACCCATTTACTCAATTTTCATTTGTAGGACTGCAGAGAAAGTTACAATGTGTGGTTATTCTAGTTGTCTGTGCATACAGGTTCATAGAGCATATGTACACACGCATAATGTTTTCATTTCCACTACGCAGTTCACTCCCTAGATACTCTGCCGGTGTTTGTTTTTCTGCTGAGGTCTCTTGCCTTTTTAGTACTTCTTCTGGTATTTTCCCGGAAGGAACACCACAGACTGTACTGGAGCAAATAAGGCTCTTCTTAAACTTACCATCTTAGACTCTGCACATAACATTTCCATTCCTTACTCATGAATGAGTTCTTTTTTCCCTAGTGACTGTTAGGGCCTTGTGGAAGGCAACAGGGTGGTGAAGGGAACATATTTTGAGATCTTGCCTGGTCTTAATAGGGGAGTTTGTGACACTTAGATTTTCAAGTTTAGTCTATACCTTTTCTAAATCTCCATGCATCATAATTTAGTCAAGTACATTTTTTTTTTCAAGGCACTGGGAAATGACAGAACAGTGGGGTTTTATGGAAAGTGAACAGGGTGGGGCATTGCAAAGCTTGAGTCGTGGTCTGCTTGGATCATTGCCCATGTGGCAAGGCCTTCTGAAAGGGGCAGTGTGGTTGCATCATTCCTGCACGTGCAGCTGTACAGCATCGGGACAAGAGTCACCACGTAAATGGCCGGGCAGTCGTGCTTGGAATTTGTTTAGTGAGGGCAGCTGCAGGATGGGTTACCTGTGTACTAGGGTTTTCTCTGGCCTTTGTGTGCCAATGGTTTGAACATTTTGCTATACTGAGAGTTATTCTAATGTTTAGATGTACTTTTTCTTTTCTTCTTTTTTTTAAAGATTTTGAGACAGAGTGTGAGAGAGAGCATGAGGTAAGGGTAGAGGCAGAGGGAGAAGCAGACTCCTTACCGAGCAGGGAGCCCGACGCGGGGCCCGATCCCAGGACCCTGGGGTCATGACCTGAGCTGAAGGCAGACGCTTAACCGACCGAGACACCCAGGTGCCCCCACATGTACTTTTTCAAACATGGTCCCTAAGTGTGAAGCCAACTGCATTCTTTGGTATTCAACTGAAGAAACAGATTTATTCTGACATTTCTGAGGGAAAACTAGCTATCTTTTATTTACTAAAAGATGGTTCATGAGTCTTTGCTATGTAAATCCTAATATAAAAGATTGTACCATGTACTTCATGGGTGACTTCAAGGAATGTCAAAGGCAATTTTCAAAGGCAATTAAGCAAGTTTGATATGTAATTGACTTGAAAATAAGGTGCAACTATACTTAATGTCTTCGTTTCTTAGTCATCTATAAAATGAGCTGGTATAAGATGATCATTACTGCTTTTCATCCATATAGTGTTGTGATATTAGAAGATAAAAATCAAATTAGAACATATGTGCAAGAGACCTAAGACTACTAATACTAAGGCGAGCCCTTACTTACTGTCCACCAGTGGAGTGATTTTAGATGACAAGGCGTTGTTAGTCATCGCTGACATTTCCTGTCACTGGAAGGAGCAGGCTTGGTTAGCCTGCACTCTGGCTTGGGAAGGAAGAGTGCTACTCTTGGGAAGAGTCGGTGGAGCCGACGGAAATAAATGCTCTTTCTAAACTGAGTGCACTAGCCCCTCGGAGCATCTGGCTGCAGCTGCGGAGGGGAGTTGCACTGCTTTCCCTTTGGGACTGAATGAGGTTCTCAAATGCTGAGCAGTGGCCAGGAATTCTAAGTCCACTTAATTCTAAGTCACCTCTTCTTTCTCTTTTTACTTAGCTATATTCCCAAAATCTTATTATTTGCACCGTTGTCTTAATGTGACTAGAGTCTTGGTGGCTAAGTTCTGTAATGGGTCAGACAGTTGACAATTTGGCAGCTGTGACAATACGAGAACACCCTGACTTTTCTGAACATTTTATAGCAAAATAACTGTCAAGATGCTGACTCGATCAAACCAGCTATAGTGTACATAACACTAGTATTTTATTTGGGCTCAGTAGGTCTTTATTTTTTTTTATTTTTATTTTTTTTAAAGATTTTATTTATTTGAGAGAGAGAGAAACAGCATGAGAGGGGAGAGGGTCAGAGGGAGAAGCAGGCTCCCCATTGAGCAGGGAGCCCGATGTGGGACTCGATCCCAGGACCCTGGGATCATGACCTGAGCCGAAGGCAGTCGCTTAACCAACTGAGCCACCCAGGCGCCCAGGTCTTTATTTTTTTATAAGGAGTCATAACATGGCCTAAGCCAGTTGATAGGGCAGAAGCAGTAATATTTGTGGTAAATCTGGTCAGTTGTGTTGTAGTCAGAGCATGCTAGTGTTGGCCGGCACAAAAGAAATTTTAGAACTCACAGATACTTGATAAACTAGGGAGTGACTTTATTGATAAGTTGTGTGGGAAAACTGCCTATGCTATCAATAGTAACTTAAATCAATTAAAAGAATGGAGTAACTGTGGGATATTCCTTATCCAATAAGACCGATTTAGCAAGGAACTGGTGGTAGAAGTCAGAACTATGTATTGCCTACAAGCTGGCGGGGGGCTTGGGAGCTATATCCAGTCATATAGCAAGGACATCTGTCGTGGGGAAAATGGCATGGTTTTCAGGAGGAAGCAGGAGGCCTTGATTTCCGAAGTGATTTTTCTCACGGGCAACATTTGTTGAGTAGTTAGTTTACTATATTGTATAAGTTGCTGGAGACTTTCAGGAACATAAGACATCTTCTCTCCCCTCAAGGGCCTCACTGACTTGTAGAAAGTGACTGATGCATTTGGAACTTTCTGTATTCATCTTCTCAGGAACGAATTCCTCATTACATCCAGAAGAAAGCTAGTCAGATATCATTAATAGTACTGTGGTCTTAATGATAGTTTTGGCCTCATTAATAAGACAGGTATGAGAATTTTTTCTCCCTTCCAACTGAACCAGTGCAGTGGTATTGAGGATTAGTGGTAAGTGATGAGAGAGAGACAGGTGTCCCCCGCTATCCAAAAGTAGAGCATTCCTATGAAACCTTTTGTAAGCTGCGATGGCATTGAGCAAAGAAGCAGTTACCATTCATTTATATGGAAAAATATTTGAGCATTCGCAGACTCAAAAAAGAACCTCTCTTAGGCTTCTCTGATACCTTAGGACACTTGCTAAGGGGGGCACAAAATAAAGATAAAGCCCAGATGTTCACAACTCTGGCAGCTGGATGTTGAGATGCTAGGTGTTGTTTCCCGGGAGGGGGCATGGTGGCACCACTCTAGCTGCTCAGGTTGCACACTGCTCCTCTAAGGGCTCGCTGCAAAACCAGTGCTGAACGTTACTTGGGCTTTTCTCATAAACCTGAAAATCCTCCTCAGATTTCTTTCGGTTAGCGAAAACAGGTACTAATGTAGGTCTTTTGTAAAAGTGAAGTGGTATAACTAGAACTTTTGAAAAATGGGGGATACCTGTGCTAACTTCAATATGTCTTCTTTACTCTTCCATTGACAGAGAGAACCCTACCAGCCCCTTTCTAAGGGAGAATGCTATTTATGGGAATTTGGTGCCAAAGGTAAAGAGAAGCCACTGAAGGGAGATGCTTAAGTAATGATAAAAGAGTACTGATTGCCATAAAGAGGACTTACCAAGATTGCCTTTTTGTGGTAAGAGCTTAGGATTGAAACACTGAAGAGAAAATTCTGGGGGAGATTTTCCTCTGAAAGAGGAGATGTAACTGGTTTCGTTATCTGTGCATAGGTAGGATGATTTGGATTTCCCCTTCAATTCCTAAAAAGGGGGTAAGATATTAAGAATAAACCTAGTGAGGCTAGTTTGTGAGGCTTAGCCTCTGAGGGGCAACTAAGGTCTTCTTCTCTTCCTGTCTTCAGAAAGGAGAGCCCAAGATATGGGAAGTGAGAAAGATCACAGGTCTTCCTGAACTATGGTGCTAAGGAAGGGGGCCGAGCAGAAGGCACTAACATCCAAGCATGTGTTTTGATTGTCAGAGGCTTGCTACACTTCACTTGAGGTGGCAGACGGTGTTGGTTGTGTGCTCCTGATGGCTTTCTTGGCCTCTTGGTCAGATTCTGTTAGGTGCTGGCAGCTTCTTGGTTGGACCGTTTGCCCACTTGTGTTAGGCCTGATCAGTGATGTTACTGACCTTCGCCCAGGCTGGGTAAGTGTCCAAGTGGAAGAGGCTAACTCCCCATGTGTTGATGGCCACCATGACGATCATCAGGCCAATGACATTGACCCCCAGGCCAGCTTTCACCTACAGGACACAAACCAGCCCACCGTAGTCACTGAGCAGGCAGCAGCACAGATCCCCCAGTGCTCCTCTCTGTGCCCCCCACCCAGGCCTTGGTCCTGATCTGTTCAGTCACTGCCTGGGATCTGTAGGGTTGCCTCCAAGGGTGGCTCGGGACTGTGGAAGGACGGGAGAGGCCATAAGAACCGTCTCCACTTGGATTCTCACTCCCAAGTGGAGGCCTGGAAGGTGTGTACTTGGAACACCAGGTCTTAGAATGTTAAGAGTTATTACACGTGAGGATCCTGTAGCTACATGATAGGGAAATGCTTTAAGGCAGGAACTTCTTGGAGCCTTTATTGTGCTGACACATATGGGGGCCTGTAGGAGAGGCCCTATCCTACGAAGCCTTTGCCACTGTTAACTGTTTTTTCCTTCCCAAAGGAACAGCTTATGGAAAGTAGTGTCCCTTGGGTTCACTTGGAGAACCAGGTCAGCTGCCTCTGCTCAGCCCTTCCTTCCGTGGAGGGTGACACAGACACACTAGCTTTGCTTCTTTCTGCTGAGGGAATGTCACCTCCATGACCCTGAACCCTCCCATTTCTGCCATGGGATTGACACAGGCTGAGGGGTCTGTGAGGGATGATGGCTGGCAGAGCCAGGGCCAGCTGGAAAGAAGGACGGTAAGGGTGGCTGGCAGCCTGTGAGGGAGGAACAAAGCACAGCGCTGTAGCCACCACGGGTCCACTAGCTGGCATTAAGTTGGAAAGCTGTGAGGGAAAATGAATGTTCCAAGCGAGTGACTAGATGTGTTGCTTCTCTGCTTTCTGGCCAGAGCCCGGGACTTACTCATTATCCTGGCTCCCTGGGCTTTGGGCGTGGAGAACTGCCCAGGTCCCCTAGCCAGAGGAGGCAGGTTCTAAAGGGACTGAATTCAAGTCACTTAGAGCTGAAAGGAACCACGCAGAGTTTCTAGTTGGAATCTCTGTCTTTTGCAGATGAGGAAATGGAGGTCTCAGGTCAGTGCTGGGCTGGGAATAGAACCCACGACTGGCTCACTTCTTGTCATCCGGTACCTTTGAGAGGCACTATCTCTGATCACTTGATTCCAGAAAAGACGGTGGCATGGGGCGGGGGTGAGTGGTGAGGGTGCCCAGGGGAGGAAGTGGGGGGCCAGGAGAGTTGGGACCGAGCTCAACTCTCGAGCAGACAGGGTTGTGCGATAAGAGATGAGGGGGACGGGGGGCGATGGCCGTGCCCTCCCTTCCCTGAGGTATTACAGACCACTTTGATGAGTGGTTTGAATGGTAGAAAGGACCTGAATATCTGCGACCGGCCTGAAGCTCTCGCGCTCCCTCTCCTCCGTTTGCTATTTACAGGGCTGCTGGATGTGTGCGACCCTCGGGAAGGGGGACTGAGCCCTATTTCAGACAGCCCGGCCCCAGTAATTAGGAGTGGTTTCCATCTTTCCCCTAGTGGCCTGGATATCCAGGAGCACAGCAGTGAGTATACGTTGAGGGGTCGAGGGTAAATCGGCCCAACACTACACTCTGACCAGATGTCTCCTCGGAGCCATCTTGTGGGGGTCCAGCGAGAACTAGGGAATGAGGTGCGGGTGCTTTGTTTTGCCATTGTTGCCTCGCGTTCAGCGGAGGGTCCTGTCCCCTCAGACCTTTCACCCTGGGTTCCTCCAGTTTCTCCCACTTCGCTTCTGTGAGTAAACTGGCAGCTTTTGCAATGAACATCCCCACTGGTCCAGTGAAGAAACTGAGGCAGAGCCTTGTGCCTTCTCGCCCTGGGCTGCATCTCGGGTCTGCTCCAGCTGTCTCCGTCTATGTACCCGCTTTCTCCCGGAGAAGGTTGGGAGAGCGCATTCTTGCTATTCTTGGTGCTTGTGGACCAGCTGAAGGCCTTTTTGCCAGCACCATTCTTTCGACCACACTAGACTGAGTGTTGACAGATCACAGACACTGCTACAAAATGATAAGCCTCAGGAGAAGGCTGTGGAACCACTCATCCCTGTCCTCATGGCAGGAAGAGGGCATCCGCGACTTACCATATCTTTGATCTGGCAATGCCCATAGCTGAAGACAATGGCGTTAGGGGGATTGCCCACGGGCAGCATTACTGCAAATGAGATGCACATGGTGACTGGGATCAGAGTGTAGAGTGGATTAATGTGCAGCGTTTCAGACTAGGAGAAGAGAAGTCACAGAAACATCAGCGTTGAGATGTGGCTCGCATTTCTTGGGCTTCACATCACAAACATGCTTTAAAAGGTGGCTTGATTTTGGCTAACCTTGGCTGGTTACCATGTGCTAGGGGCAGTTAAATCACTACTCTCAAGGGCCTCATGCTGCTCACTCCCATGGAAACACGGGCTCTGAGTTCCTTCCTACAAGGGATGTTTCATTTCTTGGTGCTGGTCTAATTTTATCCTTTAGCTGAGAGATTCATTCTTCAAACTCAAATCTCATGAATGAGCTGCTTGGGTTGAGGTAGGGGTTCCTCATCCTTGGGGTGCAGAACTAAGGTGTTTTTCTAGGTGATGTTTGCTTTGTATGGGATTGAAACCCATGGTCTTGCCCTCAGTGTTGCCGAGTTTTAACTAAGTGCACGCCAAGGCTCACACAAATGAGATGATGGAGGGAGCAGTTGGAAGGAGACACCTGAGCAAAGAGCAAAGACAGTGGCTGGGGGTAGTCTGGGGTTAAAGCAGAAGGATATTATTTTGTTGGGGATGGGGAGGAGCCTTCATTTGATAGGCTTCCCCTCACTAATGGGACAGATGCAGCATTGTGTCTGGTCCGTTATCTTGGGGGCTGCTTAGCCAGGCTGAGATCTGGGAGGTGCTCCCCTCCTCTTATTCATGAATAACAAATTGTTCTGAGACCATGAGATGAGGCTGGCATTGCCTCAATTCTCAGAACCCCCTGGACAGGGAAACTGGGGGGAGGTGGTGATGATAGAGCTATGGTCTTGGTCTTTACAGCTGAGTAAACTGTAAACCTCTGGGAACATTTTGCCCCCATTTTCTGTAGTTATTCCTCTGGCCCTACTCTTAGGTCTTAGGAGAGAAAGAAATGGTGATTGTGAGGAATTGGAATCCTAGGGTTTTAAGGAGATTCTGTGCATTCTTCTTTCCATTCAGGACTGCCTCTAAACTAATCCTAGTCTTTCAGAAAAGGGTTTCTAGAACCCTTGCTACAATTTGTCTGTCTATCAAATTTGAAACACTTCATTTCCAAACTATGGCTGGAGACCAATCACTGAAGTCTGGCAATGACCAGAGGAGAGAGTACAGCTGGGGAGCTGCTCCCTGGGCCCGAGGCAGCCCCTCCAGACATCTGGGGACTCTGCCCTACTCACCAGGCTGCATAGGATGGGCAGGAAGATGGTGATGGTGGCTGGGTTGCTCACAAACTCTGTGACAATGGATACCAGGATGCATGCCAAAAGGGTGACAGCCCATGGTGGGAGGCCACTCAGAGACAACATCTGGTGCCCAATCCACGTGGAGAGGCCAGAGCTCTGCAGGGAGACGGGTGATAGAGTAAGAAGAGAGGAGGAAGAACACATTCCCTGTGGAATTCTTAGACTCCAGGAGGTCAGGGATGTTGGGGGGCTGGAAGGAACCACTAGGAGGCATCTAATTTGCCATCCTATTTTCAGGCAGACTGGACCCAGAAGCATTACTGATTTGATGATGAGATCATTTTTTCAGCCCAGAAAATTCTTCATGATCGTAGTAACATTCAGTCTTAGGGTTTCCTGGGCAGTTGTCACAGTGCATGGAGAGCCGTTCATCCTAATGGCTATGATTCTTCTCAGGATTTTGCCATGACGGCTTGGCAGGGGCTAGAGATCTTTGGGGCAACGGGCCCTTCAACTTCAATCTTATTACTCTCTCCAGCCTCTGACATTCTCACTCTGTGCATCCAGTCAACAGTGATTTTGACACAGACTCCCCAATGTAATCCTGAATTCTCCTTTTGAAATCTAGCTCTCTTATCACCTGTGAAAGGGGGGAAGATTATCAACATCTCTGGACAGTAACCTTTCCTGTGGCTTATGGGGAGTCAGTGGGCAGGGCTGAACACTAGAAGCTTTACATAGAGGGAGTCCCAGTCTATCCGCACTCAGTGGGAGGGTGCCACCCGGCTGGCCCACAAAGCTGATCATGGCCGTCCGGCCTGTTTCAGGTTCCATCTCATCATGGCTGACATCAGTATCTACAGTCCACCAGTGCTTTTTCATGACACAAGATATGGAGGCATGGTGCCACTCTCAAACCTTTTCCATTAGCAAAATTTATATAGATCTCCAATAAATGAATCTTTCCCACTTGGAATAACTTCTTTGGTTAGAAGCTGTTCCTTTGTCAATAGTGAAGATTCCCTCCCTCCTTCAGAAAATTAAAGGACACGGTTGAGTTTTTGTACTAAAGACCTCAGGTTGCCATATGCATTCGCCGGCCCTCCCTGCCACCTCCTCTCTCTTCTACGGCTGATGTGCTCTAACTTTTCCTAGAGACTGCCAATGCATTACAGACATGGAGAGTAGGGCCCAAAGCAAGGTGAGACATTCTATGATTCCTCAAGCTCTAAGTCCTACTCATATTTTACTGTTAGAGACAGCCTCACCACATTACCAGCAGGCTGATTTTTCTCCCCTTTTCCGAATTCACCAAAGGCTTTTTGATCTCTGCTGTGGCCCTTTTACCTGGGAGCATTTTCTTTTCTTTCTTTCTTTCTTTTTTTAAGATATTATTTGTCAGAGCACAAGCAGGGGGGAGCGGCAGGCAGAGGGAGAGGGAGAAGCAGGCTCCCTGCTGAGCAGAGAGCCCAACTACAATGTGGGGCTCCATCCCAGGACCCTGGGATCATGACCTGAGCTGAAGGCAGACGCCCCCTGGGAGCACTTTCTTTTCTCTTTTTGCTCCACTGCCCGTGAGCTGCAAATCCAGCACGTGGGGACTACAGCAATTCACGGTTGGTACCGAGCTTTGGGGCCGACAGGAACTCTGGGATTGTTACCTCTTATAACACATTAAACCTTACCCACTGGACAAAGGGGAGGAAGAGCAGTTAGCTGAGTAGAAACAGTACTTATAAAGAAATGGAGTTCCATTGATCACATTATCCAGATAGTACTCAGAAGTAAAGTGAAAAAAATTTAATAGCTAATTTTTCCAGAAGCTATTTTATATTGTAATTTGAAATAAATTGATAAATTAGATTGCCAAGTTAGAAAAAAGCACAACAAAGGAAGTCTTTTTTTGTTTTAAACCTTGATACCAAAACATTTTACGTTGGATTTTCCTCATGTCAAGACTGAAATTATTTCAAACTCGGTAGGAATCACCTATATCACACTTGAATTATATTATTAAATTAGTAGAGTCAGATTTTACAGAAATATCAACTGTGCTATCTGTAATACATACAAAATTTTGGTTAAAAAATCCAGGCTAGACTCAGGGGCCAAAACTAACAACTGAAATTCAATAAAGATAAGTATGATATTTTGAACTTGGAATTAGAAATACCAACAGCACATATACAGGATTGGCTGAAAGATGGGACGTTTAATAGTGGCTAACAATTAAAAGAATGAGGGTTTTTAGTTGGCTGCAATTTCAGTATAAATGTTGACATGAGTACCAGTGAAGCCTTATAAAAGCTTCCATAAAAATACAGATTGGTGCTTGGATCAGAGGTGAGAGATGGGGCTTGGGTAATATGACTACTTTACGCTGCAGTAGACTGACCACCTCTGGACCACATTTAAATAAGGCCAAAGGCAAAGTGTAGTGAGGCTGAGGAGAGAGGCCAGCATGGTAAGGGGTCACTACTTCTTGAAGAATGGTTGAAGGAACTAGGGAATTTTTGTTGGAGGAAAAAAAAAGATCTAAGGGGCTCTAATTACTTTTTATGACTTTAATAATTATTACCTCTGGGGTTCCAGAGGACAGAGCCAGAGCCAACAGTGGAAGACATACAGAAGATCTGAGCTAAAAGTAAAGAACAATTCTTTGTTCCCTGCTCAGGGAGCACCCTGTCACTGGTGGGTTCCAAGCCCAGGGGTTGGAATTCTCTCAACTGGGTAGGAGACCAGACTCGGTGTCCTCCAAGGTTCCTTCCAAGTGGAGGATTCTGTGATCTTATTACTACTGATGCAGATAGCCTTGACCTTCGACGAATGGGCAGTCAAAAAGTGAGCCAAGTTAATGAATATAGCGAAAGTGAAGGGAGAAACAGTGTGAACCTGATTCATTTGGGGGATCGTTTCCTATTTCAGGAAGGGCTAACACTTTAGGAAATTCAACTGTTTCCCACCAGCCCCTTTTATAAGATCGCATCCCAATTCCTCCCAATCAGGAAACCAGGGCCTGTGAATAGCATTTACGCCAGCTTTAGCATACATTCTCCTAAGGGGCTCAACATAAGCATATGGACTGACCGAGGGAGGGAGTTTGCTGTGTGTGGGTGTGCGACCCTTAGAGACACATCTCTTCCCACCACTGTCAAATGCCCAGAAGGAGATGGCTCTAAAATGCAGTCAATCTTTTGCCTGTGGCAGTGTGGGCCGGTGAGTGAGGTGGGCGTGACTCCCTAACACAGCTGATCTCAGTAGCACTGACTTAGAGGCTCGGGGCAGGACAGGGGATACACGCCTGGCTCAACTGTTCCCTCGGTGCCCGTGAATCTTCCTTCCAGAATCAGAATGACTCATTAGGGAAAGCTGCTTAAAAAAATCTTTGGCCCCAAAAGAACAATTCAAGAGTTACCTTGCTGCCAGAAGCCAGAGCATAGCCTCCTCCCACCAGAATGACAATCTCCCAGGGCATGGTCTTCTGGAAGTCCTTCCATGTGATGATGGGCTCTGTCCCCAGCGAGGGCTCCCAGTTCTGCCCTGGATCACAGGTAGACAGCGGGAGAGCCGGATGAATCCTAATGGATGGGGCTTGTGGAGACAAGGGTCTAACTGATGCACCGATGATTTGGGAGGCTGTTCTGCTATTGGGGGCGGGGGGGGCAGTACTCAGAACGGCCTTGGGTATGATTGACTAGAGACAGCCCTGACTTCTTCCCTTGAACTTCTCTCACCGTCACTCTTCTTCCCAAAGCAGGGCTTCTTTGCTGGGATCAGGAAGAGGAGGAAGCCGAGGAAAACAGAGACCGTGGCATCGGTGCGGTAGCCCTTCCTAGCAAAGAGACAAGCAGGGCTGGAGGCGGAGGGTCGAGGGGGGGGCGGGCACGATGTCTCAGGACAGTATGTCTGAATACAGTGCCTCTTTTTAGGACCCAGTCTGGCGGGTGGTCAGCCTTCCTTCCTGCAGCTGCTGCCATGCTACCCAGTGGTGGATTTAGCAGGCAAGGGTTGAAGTCTGGAGTCTGGGCCCGGCTAGGGTAGACGTCTTAGTGTGGCTCTATGGGCCCCTTAGAAGGAGAGATCAGGAGTTACTTCGGTAAAGGGGACTTGAAAAGGATGAGTTCTTTTTCCTGCGAGGGTCACACCTCTGTGTGTGTCTTTGTGCAATTGCGAAGCCGAGCTGAGAGATCTGTTGGCCTGGGCTTCAGGGGTCCTGCAGGGGCGGCCGGGGGGCCTCTGCCTGCCAAGGCTCCAGCCACCCCTCAGGCTCTCACAGGGGCATTTGATCTCTACGCCTCAGCCTCAGAGCCACCTGCGAGACAGCTGAGGTTTCAAGAGCTTAGTACAAGACCAAGGTCACACGGCTGGTCCGGGGCAGCACCAGATGCCAACCCCAGACCCGACACCACACACTGTATTTTCTTCCTGACTCCGCACGGGCTTCCCTGAGAAGGGGGCACTTCCAGGGGGACGGAGTGCTTTCTGGGCTCACGGCTGCCCCTACGAGGAGTCAAGGAGGGACACTGGTGGGAACTGTCTGAAGGGTCTGCGTCAGGGGCTTACTCTTAAGGAGGAGACAGTACCACTTACTTTTCAAAGAAAGAATCCCAGCCAGGAACAAAGCCAGGCTCCCGGGTAAACCACAGCACGGTCATCAGGATGAAGAAAAATCCAGTTACCATTTCAGGGTAGCTGTAAGATACAACAGGAAAAGCCGCTCCGGGAGCTGGGAGAGTTCTCTTCCCTCTTTCCCTTCGCGTGGGGTGTGCCTGTGTTCAGAGCCCCCATCCCGGGGACAAAACGGTGGCTGCCCCACCACTCCGAGCCGCTGAGGAGAAGCCGGAAGAGAACTGAGAAGCTGCCAGAAAACGTGACGTCACCCATGTCTCCTGGAGAAGCTAGGCGGGAAGGGGTGAGGTGGTACGGTGGCATGTTTATACGGCGCAGAGCACGGCCTCCAAGGAGAATGCTGGGGGGGGGGCAGTGGGGGGAGGAGCGGGGTCCTTTTTGGAGGGAATTTGATGATGTATGTCAGGAGCCTTAAATTCAGTCCTTCCTTTCATGTAAGGAAATAACCAGAAATGCACAGTGATATGTTATCTATCCAAAAATTGAACATTCAAAGTGGAAGCAATCTACACATTCAAAGATATTCCATGACATCAGATACATTTTGGTATAACAACAGGTTCGAATGAGACGTACCTAACAATCATGTTTGCACTGCAGAGCTAATGGCCTGGGAATATCATGACAGTCTAAAGCCAAGTGAAAAAGGGACAAGATCTAAAACTGTCTTCAGTTTGGACTGAATTTTAGCAAAAATACATACAATTTTGCACCAAAAAGAAGCATGGAAGGAAGAGTACATTATGGTAACAGTTGTTAACAGTTAACACTGAATAAAGAGAAGTCAATTTTAGTTTTTTTCTTTATATTTTCCTGTATTTTCTAAATGTTCTACAGTGAACGGGTATTCCTTGTATAAATTAAAACATTTTAAAATACTGCTTTTACCGGGATCCTTTTGCCCAAAACTGTACCCGCCTATTGCCCTAAAATGAGAAAAACGGCACCAAACAGGACATGGGGTCACTGGGGAAAGCTGATAATGGCCGAGGGGGTGGTGATTCCTCGGGCCCTCTGTCTTCAAGCCTGTATCTGAGAATGCCTGGTGCCCCCCAGCTCCCCAGGAGTGGCCACAGGACTGGTGGTGGCCCAGTCAGAGCGGTGTGGGGAACTGGGCCTGTTCCAAGAGGGGGGCTGTGCTTGTCTCTTCTTTCCATCTGGAGGCCCCATCTGCGCCATCCACCCCGACACCACGGCTCTACCTTGGACTTGCAAAACGGCAAAGGGGAAGGGTGGCCACCTGGACTCTGGGCCCGCTCGACTCGGGCATTCAGTAGCATCTCTAAAGGCCTGGATTCATAGTTGTGGCAAATTCCCCAGCTCAAGGGGCTGTGGAGAACAAGGCTGCTTGTGTGCTCACTTTACCTGCCATGTTCTCTCTCCTGGAGAAGGAGAGAGGGTGAATGGCTGATTTTTACCTAATGGCTCCCAGCTTTTCATATTCCTCTTGGATTCTCTTCTCTGACACCTCTTCCCTTTTGGTCTTCTTCTTCTTGCTCAGAGAGCAGGTCTCTCTAAAACTGAGAAGGAAGAACGAGCAGAAGAATAAAGGAAACATGCTTCTGAGGCCCACAGGAGTCAAGGATTAGCAAATGCTAGACTGCTGGCTTGTGGCTTGCTCTGGTCACTTGTCCCCTCTTCTCTCCAACCCCAGCTCTCCTGTGACTTTTATCTGCCAGGTTACACAGCCTGCCCTCAGCCTCTCCCCTAGGCTTCCAGGTATATCCATTTGGGTACATCTCTGGTGTATCGACGTGAAGTATCATGTCTTACAGACTTGTGCGAGTGTATTTATGTGGGGTATTTTCTACATACTGGAGATATAGAAACATACAGTTATCATTGATTTGATAGTAACCTCTGAGTTATTAAAAAAAAAAAAAGCAGCTCAGAGAACATTCCCTGAGCAATGGGAGTCTTGGGTCCCATGGACCAATGGCAAAACATATATATCTTCCCTTTATGTGTTTGAGGCTGATTGAAATATAGTTATGAAGAAAGGCTTGCTAGGCAGATTAACGTCAGAAATAATATTGCAAGAAGAATATCTAACTTATGACTTTGAGAGGTACATGAATATTTCATGCAACTACTATGTATGAATCACTCATGTCTATAAAATTAAGCCTAAGGAAACTTCTACTTGGAGTCACATTTCTTTAAAAGTTAGTTCAAATTACTCTGTATGCTTTGAGAGAAATGAAACTACATTAACCACCCTCCCATTCAGACTTTTTATAAATCTGATGATTCCTTTAACCAGTGAGTTGGAATTAAGAACATTCCATTGCAGAGCTCATAGTGAAGTGCCGAGGTCATGTATGTTTAGAGTGTCTAGAACAGGGGATGCCTGACTCCCTGTCTAGTCCAGTGTCTTCTCCTTGCGCACCCTCCGTGGTTATTTGGCAGCTCCCCCTTGGGTGGTGCTCCTCAGGGCTCCCGCCATGACTCTGGATAGGAGAGCCTTGGTACCTCGCCGGCAGGGCCCTGGGACTCACTTGCAGCCAAGGAACAGCCAGTGCATCCAGAACCAGCTGACCACCAGCATGATGAGGGAGATGGGAAAGCTGAAGAGGAACCAGGTGCCGAAGTTGACCACCTCTGCAGCGGGGTACTGGCTGGAAGGGAAAGAACCAGGTCAGTGATAAGAAAAGGATGGATTCTCATGTGGTTTCTGGGGGTCATAAGCTAAATACTCCCTAAGAAGACGTACATCAGAGCTAAGGGTAATGACGTGGTAACACATTATCTAGAACTCACGTATTTGACAGTTGCAACTGCACAGGGCCCAGCCAAGCATCATGAAGTAAGCTAAAAAGGGCGACCACCTAAGCGACCACCTAAGCGACCACACTTGATATCACTGAAGTATGCATACTTTGCACTCAGGAGAACTAATCGGGAGCTGTTTTGCTCTTAATTTATGTAGAGATTCTTATAAGTTTACTCATCTGGTTTTCAGGACAACAGAGAATGGAAAGGGCAGTCTGGTATACTTGGTTTATAAAGTTCCTGAAGGAGTGTGAGCTTTGATTGAGGGATGCAAGGCACCGATTCTGGACAAGTTTGGACTCTAGAGCATCATGAAGGTTCCAGGTATTAACTGTGCCCCTAGGAGAACCATGACTTGGAATGTCCAAATCCTTCATCAACATCCACTGCTGCCCTAGGGTCTCAGGCAGGTTACCCGGAGGACTCTTCACTCATCAGGAAGAGCTGTGGCCCCCCAGCCCAGGTGTTGTTTCCTGGGGAGCTGGGATGGGCCACATGTGAGCCATGACTTTAACCTAGACAACACCTGTGTTCCTTTCCTCTTGGGCTCTTCTCCCACCTCTAAGGTGGGAGGAGACTGGCCCTCTTTTCACACTAGGCACTGCGTGGAAAAAGAGACAGACCAAGAGCAGAATCCCCCCACCCTGCCCCCAGAGAGGGTGCAGTGGAAACACAGGATGCAAGAGTGCCTCACCTTCTCTCTCATCATGGAGACACCTGCTTTTTTGCACTGTGGCCTGGTCAGGGACTTACCTTTACCATCCATGTGCTTCTTGGGAAATTGTGACAGCTTGTGCCTCCCCTAAGGGCCAGAGTGGGGCAGTGAGAGTCGGGGGGTGGAGGGGGGTGGAAAGAAGGGCTTTTGGAGCTAGAAGGATACCAGGGGGTATAAGTCATTGACTCACTCTGGCCTGTAGGGGCTAAAAGGCGTAAAGTCTGTTGCGTCATCTCTTCCCCGTACATAGAAATCTAGGCCCTGTTCCTGGACCCAGGAAAGGGAATGGGTTTTTAGAATAGATTAAGTAGACTTTTGTGGATACATATGAGGGCCCATTCCCATCTATAGCACTTTAGAAAGTGTAACAACTAATCTCTAGATTTTTGAAGCATAGCCAGAATGAACTCTGGGGGTGGTCTGTTCACCAGTGCCAAGAAAAACAGCATGGTGGCCCCTTCAGACCAGTGGAGATCCAGGGAGCTCACCAAATTGCTCTTGCCTAGGTCACCAGTAACCTCCACGTCACTGAGTTGAAGGGACATATTTTTGTCCTTTTGCTTATTCAGCCACTTTAAACAGTACGGCCCACTCCATCCTCCTTGAACTCTTTCTTCCCTTGGATAGAACGACACCAGATTTTTCTCTTCCCTGTGTGATACCTATTGTTCTCGCATTTACAGTCTACTTTAAATATTTGAGCTTAATATTTATGGCCCCTGCTCTACTAACTCTATATGTTCTCCCTGAGTGATCGATCTTCTTCACTCTCCTGGCTTCAATTTCCATATGCATCCCACCAGGACCCACTATCATCTAATTTGGGGGCCCCAGTACAAAATGCAAATGTGGGGCCACTTGTTCAAAAATGATTAAGACTTTTCAGATGGTGAGGGCAGAGCTTCAAGCTAAGTGTGGGGCCCTTCTGAACATGGTGGTCTGGTGTGATCATACAGGTTGTGTGCTCATGAAGACAGCTCTGAAGGCCACTGATTCTAAATCTATGCCTTTAGCCTAGAAATTTCTCTTGAGATTCAGAGCTGTGTATCCATCTGGCCATCTCAACCTCTATGTCAACATTTCCTTATTTTTCTGCTCATGTAGGTCAGGGTCAACTCTGTTCCTCCAGCTGTGGAGGCCAGGAGTCTGACAATCAGACTTGGCCTTTCCCTCTCTCAGGCCTTTTCTAATCCTGCCAAGGCTGGTCAAGCCTACCTCTGCCTATCTCTCAGATCTGACTGTTTCTCCTCACTACTGCCTGGGTCAGCCGACCACCACTAGCTCTCTCCTGGGCATTTGCAGTGGTGTCCAAAGTTGTCCTCCTGCTGAAAATAGGCGTACCTTCTCTTTCCATTTTTTCAGTCCAGAATCAGCTTTCAAAACTATAAATCTGATCACCTCACTCCCTGCCTAAAATTCTTCAAAGACTTCTCATGGCTTTTCGGATGAAGTCCAAGGTCCTTCGTGGGCCTCAAGAAGCCCTTTGTGATCTGCATGTCCACCTCCCTGGCCTCCCTTTGCCCCCTACCATTCTCCCATATGTGCCCTGCTCTCTCACCCCTGAATCCTCCCGCTCACTGTTGTCTTGGTCTGGAAAACCTCCCTTTATCCAGTGTATGCCCACTGTGCTTCTGGTCTTGTTCTCTAGCTGTGTCCTTGGGGAGGCATGTCCTCCCCATAACTGGGTGGCCCCTGTGGGATCTCCCAGCAGAACCCCACCCTTCTCCAGTCACACTGAACTGTCGTGCTCCATCGTCTCTTTTCCCTCTTGGTATGGAAACTGCTCTAGTTTCTTTTTCTGCCTTATCCTTAGCACCTAGTTCTGCTCCTGACACGGAGTGGGTGGTTAGTTGCTATTTGTTGACCAGGTGAGTTACTTACTTGTTGAAGTGTTCCAAGAAAATCAAGCTGGTGGATGTGCCAATGATGGTGGTCAGGCCCCCAATGGTAGCGGCGTAAGATATGCTCAGAGAGAGGCACTTGCAGATCATCTGGTCATGCTGGGACTTGTACTTTCTGTTGAGCTCCTGGTTCCTGGGGCCGGGGATCAGGACTAGTGGCTTTTCCTATCAGAGAAAAACCAGTGCATCTTTCCATCCCAGTGTGGGCTGTCCAGCACACAAAGCATGGAGGCAGGGGCACCATGGTGCCATGGAAAGGTTTTATGCTCGGGTGTCAGAAAGACAAATCCCAATCCTCGTTCTACCATTCAGCAACTTGGGCAGCCCTTCTGAGCTGCATATTCTTCTGCAAAATGAAGAAAATCCTGTTTTCTCCACCAGATTGCTGTTGAAGAGTCATTGAAATAATATATGTAAAGCACTTAGAACAACACTTCCTGGCATTTAGCGAATGGTAAGCTGTTATTACTTTTGTTGTTAGTCACAGCATGTTCTGTTTCACTTGAACTCCAGCAAAACTGGTTGCTCTCCGCTTTGCGTGTGAATGACACATGGAAGGTGGTGGTTCTCTCTGGAGCTGGAGTGACGGTCCTGACCGGGAGGTGACTGAGAAAGAAGCCTTGGGTTGCGGAGGGAATCCAGTGTGGGATTCTCTCCTCACTCTTTTCTGCCTCTTGCCTCTTGGTTTTGCCTCCCCACGCTCCCCCTCCCCTTGCATATAAGGCTAGCCTTCGGTGCTCCTCTCAGGCCCTACTTGGCCCAGATGGTAGCCTTTCAGGGCCAGAGGTTGCTGACCCCTGGCCTCCAGTGTAGATAAAGAAGCAAGTGGGGCACCTGGGTGGCTCAGTCAGTTAAGCGTCTGACTCTTGTGGTGGATCAGGTCGTGATCTCAGGGTCCTGGGATCAAGCCCTGTGTCAGGCTCCCAGCTCAGCATGGAGCCTGATTAAGACTCTCTCTCCCTCTCCCTTTGCCTCCCCCCCACCCCACTGCACACTCTCTCTCATATAAATAAATAAATCTTAGAAAAGAAGCAGCAGCAAGTACCCTCTGCCCCTCTAGTCCTGGTCTCCCCCCACTGAGTCTTTATGAGACCAGGAGCCACCTGGGGCAAACATCAGCAGGCCAGATCCTGGGAAAACCACGGGGAAGAGGCTACCTTGCCTCCCTCTCAAAGCTTACCTAGTGCCCCACCTAGTAGGAGGGCCCAAGTCAGTCTGGACCCTTGTAAGCCTTCCTGAGAGATTCATTATCAGAGCTGTAAGGGACCTCACAGATTCTCTGGTCCAGTGGTTTTCCACGATCCTTTCTTCTAATGAAAATTTTCATGGACCTCCAATATATAAAACGTAACATAGCATTTAATCAGCATATGTCTGCTTTATAACTGAAAGTAGACACGTGTGGCCAGCGAGACTTGGATTTAAATCAAGATGCTCCTCTCACTGCTTACTGGCTCTGAGACCTTGGGCCACATGATGTCATCTCTTTGCCTCATCTGCAGAAATAGAGTTCAAGACTGCTACCTCCCTGAGCCAAGACTAGGGAGAAAATGCTCAGCACACTGTGCTTGGTACACAATCAGTTTTTCAGAAATGGTGGCATTTATTTATGCTGATGATGAATGTTAAATATTTCAGATTATTTGGATGGACACAAAAATTTGAAATCAAGGTCTATAAGTGATAGCCGCAATTTTAGGCCAACTTCAAGATCTATTTTGTTTCAGTGGTATAGCAAGTAGCAGGAAAAATACTCATTCACACAAAAAAAGCAATTTCCTTACAATCTCAGAATACTCAAATACGATACTTGCATTGTCCCCGAAGCACCTTTAAGGAAAAACTTTGAACACCTCTGATCTAGTCCAACCCCCAGCTTTTATAGCTGAAGAAAAAAGCAGGGGCTCAGATGGCAGAATGACTTGTGAAAATCAACAGTGAATTAGATGTTTTATCCCCATGGCATACGCAGGTCAGACTTGTCTGTGGATGGACTGCCTGGTGACGGCACGCTAGCCTGATGCCCTCCTAACTTTAAGACCAGTGCCCCTTGGGAAGCTCAAGGCATTTCATGTAGGAAACAGGGTCAGGGGGTGAGTTCCATTACCTGGGACTGGTGCTGCTTCTTGCCCTGGGGATTTGCTGTTTTGACCGGGTTGGTGATTGTGGGTACACCATTCACGTTCTGTGGGGACAAAGACCATCCCACTGTCAGGGAGAGGATGTGGCGGGCCTCCAGAGGGGCCGTGTAATCGCCCCATGGCATCCCACGCCTCAGCACTGTGGCCATCAGAGACCAGAAGCCAGGGAGAGCATGCAGTGGGGAAACACCCCACCGTGCCTCCAAGACACAGAGTCCCATCCAGCGGGTGCAAAGCAGCCCATTTGCAGAGACTTTTGAAACTTGGCAGAACATGGCTCTGTCCTTGTAGGACAGCTTGACTTTCTGGAACTTCATTAGCTAATGAAGAATCCTTCATTTTTCCTTAACACAAAGAAAATGAAAAAAAAAATCTCACCACAATCAAGTCCACAGTTTGGTGATCAAAATTTGGGCTGATATAAGGAGATGTGAAACCAGTTCTGGGGGAAGAGGTAAGGCCATAAACTCTGCTTTCCTCTATAAATGTGACCCTTCCGGGGCACCTGGGTGGCATGGTCGGTTAAGCATCGACTCTTGGTTTCAGCTCAGGTCATGATCTCATGGATCATAGGATTGATTCCCACATCAGACTCCAAACTCAGCGGGGAGTCTGCTTGAAGATTCTCTCCCTCTGCTCCTCCCCCCATCCACACAAGTATGTGCTCTCTTTCTCTAAAATAAATAAATAAATCTTTAAATGCGACCCTTTTTATAATATAGTTTTTGTATGGAATCCCCACTGCAAGGAATCCTGAGGGTGAATCTGTGACTTTTGGAAATCTGGGTGGCTGAGTATTGGGTTTCCACGGAAAAGGCTAACCTGTACTTTATGAGGCTAAGCCCTCTCAGGGCCAGGGTTCAGAGGTATGCAGGCCCTCGCCTGGAGCCCGTGGAGCCCTTCTCACATCCGGGCTCGTGGGAGCATCTCTGTGTTTTCACATCAGTGGCTGCCACTGGGCTCTAGGACATCTCTGTCCCTGAGTTATCTTGAGGGACTTCCAAGTGATCTTAAAGCGCAGAAAAAGCCCAAGGCCTTACCTTGTTCTGCATCAGAGAGGTGAAGTCTGCAGTCGATGTGCTGGAACAAAGCAAAGGACATGAGAAAACAATAGTGGATCCGACTTCATGAGATGGGAATGCCCCACGCCCCCACTGGAGTTTGGTGTAAGCGACCCCTCTAGAGTCCAGTTTCCTAGGCTACAAAGAAGACTAATCTCACCCGAGGCTTCCTGGCCTTCCAGAGATGCTGTCAGGATTTGCGGGGACACAGCATTTCCTCAGAAGCAGTGCTGACACCTCTAATAACTAACAGGGAGTGCTTTTTAGGGGCCAAGCACTTAAATATGGACTTTAGTCCTCACAACATTGTTATCCTCGTAACAGATGGATGGCGCCAGTATTCCTACCTGCACGTACAGAGTAGACAGTGGGCCCAGAGAGCAGCCCTGACCACATTCTCACCGGCTGACTCGGTGAAGGTCACTGTCTAGAAGGAGAACCTTGTGAAATGCTTCTCTGAGGTTGCAGGAGTGGAGAGGGTCTGGGCTGCACATGGAGAAAGGCAGATGAGAGCCAGAGGATGGGGGTGAGGGGAGGTGGGAACTGACCTGTAGCTTACTGGCTACGCTCAGTGCTAAATGCATGCTTCGGTTTGTCTTAGTTCTGAGGACAGTGGGTGCCATGAGCTCACTGTAAAGACAGGTGTTGGACACGTGTGCAGGCCTGGAGTCCCGTGGCCGATAGCCATGTCCAGGCTACCCCAGGGGAGGGTAAGGGGTTGATGGGGGTTCGGAGGGAAGCGTTCTTTGGAGAGGGTCGTTACCCTGGAAGAAGTAGAGTGGTATGATATTTCCCCTCCCTCCTTCCCAAATCGGGTGAGAAGGGCAGGCCTGGAGCCCCTCAGACAGCATGGGAGGTGCCAGCCACCCCAGGAAGACTGCCATCATCCCCCCGCAAATGGCCAGGCTCCCACCAGCACTCTGCTGAGGGAGTTCGAGGGACAACTTGAGCTTCTGCTTCGGAGTTTGGGGACATATATTTAGGTCTGGAGAAGAACAAAGGCAGGGCATAATGTGGAGTCTCGTGGCGGGTGACGCACATGGAAGGTGGCAGGGCCAGAGCCGTCTTGAAGAGGCCCTACCCTAGAGGCCAAGGCAACCCCCAGAACGAAGACTCTCTGGGGGAGTGAGGCAGCAAAGCACAGAACCGAGGGGAGGGGGTGAGTGGTCATCCTCACCACCGCCATCAGGCCTGGCGCTCTGCAGAGGGCGCCTCAAGGGGACACTCCAGAGATGCTGAATATGGGCCCCCGGCAAGTGGGAGAGCCAGGGAGGCTCAGAGAGGGGACGACGCCTGGAGGGGTCAGAGGCAGCAGAGGGAGGGGTGGGAGCCCTGAGCCTGGGAGGAGGAAGGGTGAAAGAGGAGTCTGTCCCCATGCACTCTGACCTCTGACCCTGCAGGCCTGGGGGACAGGAGGCAGGAGGCACTGTGGCTGAGAGATGGAAGTTTTCAGAGTCTGGACCAGACTGCTGACTACCTGCAAAGGAGCTCATTCTGTTCTAACACCTTAGAGAACCAGAGAGCAGTGAAATTTGCCTGAGATCTCATCCAGGGCCGTGGAGGGGAATCGGGCAGCTGTGACTGAAGGCAGCAGTGTGGGGGAGAGCAAAGCTCGTCCCCACCTTTCTATGTTCTCCCCTCACACATGCTGGTTGCACTCAGGGCAGCTCTCATTGCCCAAAAAGACACCAAACTGCAAAACTCAGCTCTGCAGCACATCCAACCTTTAAAGGCAATATTCATCACAGTATCCCTTGAAGACCAATTTTGATATAGAATTTCTGGAATAAATGAGCTATTAATGGATCTGTCTCACATGAATGTTTGGGGGCGTATTTCTCCTCTTTTAGCTTCTCCCCACCCTCACGCGACTCTCTCATCAACTGTCCTCAAATCCACTGCCCGTCACCTCATCTTTCCTTGTCATATCTGACAAGGGCAAATCCAGTAAGACCATGTCTAGTATCTAGAAGATACTCTGTCATTCTCTGAGAATCTCCAGTGACATTTATTATGTTTTTCCATTAACTAAATGTAGTATTCTTCTACTTCAGTTCTACTTGGTAGATGTGTGGACAATCAGATTCAGTCAGTCTTTCTGTCTCTTCCCTCATGGCTCCCACTCCCTGTGGTTGAGGGAGTTGCCCTCAGGCTCTTGGCTGGTGGTTCCCAGGTGCGGAGAGGAAATTAGGGCAGAGGGAGGTGGTGGTGTGGCAGGACGTGAGCCGGGCCCATACATCTAAAAGAGGTGTTCAGGTACCCGCTTTCCCGACCTCTGGAATAGACCTGGCAAGGCTCCATCTGGGAAGAGGGCAGTCATACTCACTCTTCATTGACAAAGATGAGTTCCAGAGAGGGTTGGCTGTTGTTTACATCAAGACCTACAGTAGCAAAGGAAAGTAGACGTGAGATGTGGAGGCTGGAGCCGACCGTGCAGGGCAGGGGCTCAGGGCTGGGGCTGAATGGGGAAAATGAGGGCAGATCCTGCTGGAGGCAGGCATGACCACTGCCCTTCCCTCTGCTCTGAAAGCGTGGCGGGGCTTGTGGACACAGGCAGGCCCAGGGTGTTGCCAGAACCCTCGAGTGTTTGGGGGAAAGGAGCAGAGGTGGCTGCTCTGAGCAGGGGAGGAAGGAAGAGCCAGGAATGTGGGGTCACAAGGGAGCTTCAGGTTCCAAGGGCTGGCCTGGGATTGAGGGGAGGGGAGGGGCGTGGGCGAGGGCTCTGGGGGCGGCCCTGAGCTGGGCGGTGTCCCAAGAGGAGGGTCCAGGGGCGAAGGGGAGGTGAACTCCAGCAAACAGTACTGATGGGCTCGGCCTCTTCGGCGCTGGAGTTGCCAGCCACGAGCTGCTCGTCCTCGGCACTGACCAGCTCCTGCAGCACGGCCTCCACGATGGGCATCACCATGGCTGTGGTGGATGTGTTGGAGAGCCACATGGAGAGCAGTGTGGTGCAGCACATGAAGCAGAGCAGGAGCCTGGAAGGCAGGGCGGGTGGGCGCAGTGTCCACAGCATGGCCACTCCCTGGGGTAGCCCCCTGCTGCCTTCGCGGGGCTCCTTTGGGGCCTCCTACGAACCAACAGAGCTGGCCTAGAGAAGGGGCCGGGGTCGGGGGGGAGGTGCTGGCATGTATCCAGAAGGTTAGGGTTTTATGTCATGCATTCAGCTCTGTACTCCCAGGGCTTGGCACCGAATAAACACTAAATTCATATTTGTTGAATGAATAAATCACACTTCCTGGGCTGATGGCCTCAGTAAGCAAAAAGCCCTTCCTTAAGCAAAGACGAGCTTTGGTAGTAGGGTCACCGGGCCTGGACGGCTCTGTAGACATTCGCTTGGTAATGAGGTGTGCTTTTGGTGCATAAAGGAATTCTTTTTTCTGCCCTGCAAACAGCAGTTCTTCAGGGACCATTACAGTCTTTGCTCTGCAGCTACGTCACTGTAGTTACTAGTGACCAAACAGAGACTAATGTATGGGGTTCACGGTTCTGCCCACTACTTGCCCAGCTGCCCACTTGCTGAAAGGATAGGCCCCCCCACTGCCCCCCCCACCCCCGGGCCACACAAGTGTCCCATGTCACTGCGCACACTTCTTCAGCTGGTATCTTGAAGAGTCAGCCCTCGGAGGAAAGCGCTCACAAAAATAACCCTCAGGTTATTTCGTTTTGACTTTGGAAACATACAACGTGTTGGAACAGACGTGGTTCTCGCTTCCATAAGACAAAGCCAACATAAAGACCACCCGTGTTTCTTACTTGAGGTGGGATCCCTGACGTCGGGCAATGGGGGACACCTGTCGTGTGGATTAGGTTGGGCAGGCCGAAGTCCTGGTGGTGTTTTTCCGTTTAGGCTGAGAGCAACAGGAGTTTGCCTGCCCGGGACGCCCACCAGCGGCAGACAGAGAGCCCTGCAGGCGGTGGAAACATGCTCGGGGAGGAGGCAAACGAAGAAGAGTGGAAATGCAATGGGAGCAGCATTCTTGAGTCTGAGTTGAATACACAGAGGTTTCAAAGAGCTGCGGAGTCCCAGCATGATGTGTAGATGCCATTATGTGCCTAGGAGGCTGAGTGTGGGGTAGTACAAGGTTATTACTGAGTGAGGGGACAAATGACACCAAATGAAGCTGTAGTTAAGTGGGAGACGGGAATCTCCTTTGAGGCCTAACCTGTATTCATCTAAATGACTAATGTTGAAAACCAATACCATATTATTTATTTATAAGCCATTGGACTCCCAAAGGAGTCAGGGCCGCTTACAGAAAATGTCTCAAGAAACCTGTAAATAGAAGGAGGTGAGACCTATATTCCGAAGGAAAGAGAAGGGTAGGGTTATTCGATGCAGCAGAGGTGAAGTTAACCTAAAACTCATTCCCGACTTTCCTGCACATTCCCCAAGGTTGGGAACGTCTGCCCTGGCCTTCCGCATAGCAGACAGAGACCAGGACGGGGTTGAGGGCCTGGAAGGCATCGCGGACGCCAGGTCAGGGGCAACATGTCTGAGCTGCAGTCTGAACCAGTGACAACAAAAACTCAGGGTGGATGGGAGGAAACCTCCACGTCTCCTTAAACGGCAAAGGAGAAGACACCCATTTCCCTGTCCAGCCCGTTCCGTGTTACGCCGGAAAAAAGGTTGAGAAACAATTTACGTTGGTCCTTCCCGTTTTACCCAGTGGGCCCCTTGTATTTTGTAACCTGCTGCCGCGAGGTCTATGTGGCTCCGATAAATTATTGAGACTGTGATAATAAATGACACCAACGTCACACACGCACATCTCTCTTGCACGATCGAGGGCCCTCTCGCCGGAGGGAGCCGTGGGAGCCCAGCAGGCCTGATGTCGTTCCATCCCATTAGTAGAAAAACACCCTGACCTGGACGTCACCCGGGGGCCCAGGACCCCTGTCCAGGTAGGCCCCTGGCAGCTGGGGGCCGCACGGTGGCTGGGCACCCCAAGGGCTACTTACATGCCCGGCTTGGCTCCGGCCATCATGACCATGCGCAGAGCAATGCGCTTATGCAGGTTCCACTTCTCCACGGCAGCCGCCACGCAGATGACACCCACCAGCAGCAGCGTGGTGTTCTTGAAGTACTCGGCGGCCACCTGTGGGAAGGCAACGGCTCAGCCCCTCCCCGGCCGTGACCCAGCACCTGCGCCCCGCACAACGCGTGCTCAACCGGGCGCTGGCGAGCGGGAAGCGGGGAGGTGCGGGCTGTTGACCTAGCCGACTGCTTGACATTGTGTATTTATAGATATAATACACACACGCACATATATAATATATATATACCCACATACACATAGTATATATATATATATATATATATATACGTTCCTACTACCTTGGGCAGGCACTGATCTAAGCACGTTACAGAGATGATTTCATTTAATCTGGCCAGTAACCCAATAGGGTAGATGTTCTTCTCCATGCTTAAAAAATATTTATTTATTTAAAAAAATATTAAAGCACCCTGTATTTAATTACGATATCATTTCAAAGAATAAATATATAATTTTATCTTAATCCTTAAAAATTATTAAAATAACTCTGGGGGGCGCCTGGGTGGCTTAGTTGGTTAAGCCTCTGCCTTCGGCTCAGGTCATGATCTCAGGGTCCTGGGCTCGGCCTGGGTGGCAGGCTCCTTGCTCAGTGGGGGAGTCTGCTTCTCCCTCTCCCTCTGCCTCTCCCCCAGCTTGGGCTCTCTCTCTCTCAAATGAATAAATTTTTTAAAAAAAGCATAAAATAACTCTGGGCTTATCCCCAAATCTCATTTTTTTCTTAGGTTTTAGAAAATTATGTTAATTTCTAAAATTAGAAAGTTAATGCATGCTCATTATGGAAAACGTCAAGATACAGAAAAACTTAAAGGTGACATTACCCTTAATCCTGATACTGTTATTACTTTGATATATTTCCAATTTATGTCTATATAGATACATAATTGGATTTACATAGTATGCTGTTTTGTATTCTGCTCCCCCCTATTTACATCATACCCTGATCACTTTCTTATTCGACTTAAATTTGTTGGAAAAAATTCATGTTAATAGAAGCATCATGTGCCACAGAATTTGGCCATTTTCTTTTTATTGAATATTTAGGTTAATTCCTTTTTTTTTTAAACTACAAATGGAACAAAGAATCTGCTTAAATCATTCACCTTATATAAATGTGATTATTTCCTTAGGTTAGAGTTCTCCAGGGTAACTTAATAGCTTGCCTTAAATCTTTAAAAATTTTTAAATATTTAAAAAACTCCAAATAATTCCAAAGTTGCAAAGAGTTCCAAAGTGATAATTACATAAGGAATGCCCATGCATTGTCTACATTTTTTTTCCCCCTGAGCCATTTGAGGGTAAGTCACGTACGTGTTAGCCTTTTCCCCTAAATACTTCGGTGTCCGTTTCTTAAGAAGAGGGGTTTTTCTCTTCCACAACCAAATACCAGTAATTAACTTCTTCTTGCCCCTTAATGACAAGGAAATTAAGACTGGGGCCTGTTAAGATGTTTCATGTGTCTATGGTCCACAGATCAACCCTTCACTGTTTTCCTCACTTGGAACGTTCTCTTCTCTGTTTACAATCGAATTTCAAAGCCCAGTTCAGGCCTTCCTTGTGAGAAAAGAAAACTTTCCCTGTGACTCTGGCCTCTGACTCCAGAGTGGAGTGTGGGCACCATTAATTCCACCGATCACAGAGCAGGCAGGGCGATGCTTGAATTTTCGCTTCATGCTCTTTTTCTGTGTACCTCTGTCATTTCTCGACTGAATTTCAGGTTGCAAAAAGGCCAAGGATCATGTTTCTTTGTAAATCTCTTAACCCCAGCACCAAGATGCAAAAGTAGATGCTCAGTAAATATTTATCACATACAGAATTGTTCCCAACAAGGGAACCATGACAGAAATTGAGAGGAAGAGATACAGAGAAGTTTAATTTCTAATTGAGAAACCCTCTTTAAAGTGGGAAAACAAGAACATTTCTCATTGCAGGAAAAATGAAAATTGCAGGAAACGTAAATACAGTAAAATATGTGGTGTTGGAAAGAAACAAAATTTACATAATCATACTGTTAAACTTTGATTATTGAATTAACCAAAACCATGGTGTACCTATAGCACTGGGAGGTCTGGGGGCAGGAATAGGGGGCAGGTGTAAGAGGACAAAATCCTCATCTGCTGTTGCTGGAAATCAACTGACAATGTCTACAAGTGATGACTCAAGAATTAACGTAAGAATATCAAATAAGAGGGGCACCGGGCTGGCTCAGTAGGTAGAGCATGCGACTCCTGATCTTGGGGTTGTGAGTCCCGGCCCCACACTGGGTATAAAGATTAAAAATAAAATCTTAGGGGCGCCTGGGTGGCTCAGTTGGTTGAGCGTCTGCCTTCGGCTCAGGTCAGGGTCCCAGGGTCCCTGGGATCGAGCCCCGCATCGGGCTCCCTGCTCAGGGGGGAGCCTGCTTCTCCCTCTCCCACTCCCCCTGCTTGTGCTCCCCCTCTCGCTGGGTCTCTCTCTGTCAAATAAATAAATGAAATCTTAAAAAAAAAAAAATCTTAACTATCACGTAAGAATACCATATGGTGCTTAATTCCAGAAGAATCAGTTAACAAAGATGAAAGTTATTGACCCTGGATGCGGGTGGGGTGGAGGGGGGACTTGGTGGGGGCGCAGAGGGGTAGGGGTGCCGAAGGCAGCTGCTGGTTTTGCATTATGAGTTTTTCAGTGTTATGTGATTTTTAAACACTGCTAACACTTTGACAATGAAAAAGCCAAAATAAAGCAGTGTGCTCCATTTCTCTCTTCTCTCTTTTGTCCCACAGAGATGTCCTTGTGTTTGGTTGATGAGGTTTGCGTAGCAAGAGAAGGGTCATCTGCCCTCTCTGTGACCATTTCCTGGAGGAGCCCCCTGCTTCTGCTTAATCTAGTTCTTGTCCCCAAACCCAGTCGTCAGTTGGCACTGTCACTAATGCTTCCTGAGGGTAGGGAAGGCTCCCTGCTCTGCTGGGCTGGTGACTCTAGGGCAGAGTCCCCTCTGGGAGGGGTTGGGTAGGCCTCTGGGCCCCGGTGCGCATGGGTGAAGATGCTGCCCCCTAGTGGGAGGTGGGGGCACCGCGGGGATACCTGAGGGCCACGGCTAAGTGGCGGGGCGGGGCGGGGCGGGGCGGGGGGGGGATGGTGGTGCGCATGGGGGGTGGTGCAGGACCTGTCTCACTGCACCCTAACCTTCCCAGAAGTCTAGGAGGCAGCTCTGTGGCGGAATCGGTGTTTTCTTTTCCTCCGTCTTCCGAGAAGGGAAACCGACAGAAGTCATCAGACGCAGTACCCGTCCCGCCACTGGCCCCATGACTCGAGGCCCCTGCAAAGCCTTTAAAAAGGTCAGTGCCATCGTGGTTACTTTCCCAGGGGACCGGCTGCAAACATTTTCATTTTCTGCCTCTTTGGCACATATCGGAATACTAGTTTGTGATGGCCTTTTAGGAGCCCAGAACCTGGAGGACAGGTGGGGCTGCTTTCTCGGGATTCCTTTCAAAGGCAAGGAGAAAGGAACCCACCTGCAGAGAGGGCCCTCTCCACCACGGGAGTTTTGCATTTCGCATTCACTTTCTCATCAACAGTCTAGGAGGCAGGTACTGTTAGCACCTCACTTTGCAGGTGAGGAAACAGACTCAGAGGGGTTAAGGAAGTCTTCAAGGTCATAGCGTGAGGGGCAGGGGCGGGCTATCAATCCAGGTGCTCCTGAATCCAAACCTACTGCATATGTCACTCAGGGTGGGCCACCTGGAAACCATGTGTCTAACTCAACTCTAGGGGAATCTTCTTGGTCTCGGTGACAGCATGCAGAGGCACACATTTCTGTCTTCATTCATAATCACAGTCCTGACACTGGCTGATTGGAAGCCCCAGGCCCGGCTTTAGTGGGAGACTGGCTCTGGGCTGTTTTCATACTTGGTGTTGGGTGGGCTTAGGTCTATTCGCGTGGCCTCCCTGCCCCCTTGTAATCGGTGTCCTGTGCTTGGGCCAGGCAGCCTGGCTGTAGTTTGTGATTAAGAGGCAGCACAGCCAAGTGGGGAAGAGTGAGGGCTCCGGAGTCCGCCGGGACTCAGCTGTGTGACCCTGGGCAAGTTACTCAACCTCTCTGGGCTTCATTTAGGCATCTAAATAAAAAAAAAAGTATGTGAGTCCCTACCTTTTGTAAAGCTGTCGTCAAGAGTAAACGACAGATGCAAATCAGCTAGCAGAGCCCACCGGGTGGACAACCAGGAATTTTGGCAGCTCTTCCTATCGCTCAGTGGTCCACACAAAGGCCGACACGCTCTGCGGCCATCTGCACACAGAGCGGGGCCAGCCACAAAACTGCCTTTCCACTTTTATAAATTAAAATTCTATCCGACGGTGGTGTTTGTTAGTTGTCCAGCCCACTGGGTTTTCGTTTGTTTGTTTGTTTGTTTTTACAATCAAACCTTGGTTATTCAGAACCCCTCAGGGAACACCGGGGTTCCAGGATTCTTGAGGGTTATTTTCATTGTTTTCTAACATGCGCTGCTTACTCCTGCGTGCTGTGGGCATTCCCTTCCCCACTACCTAACTTCTGAGACTAATAGTGTCTGAGTTGGGAAACCAGATAACAAAGCTTGTTAGAATTATTTGCCAAGAGGAGTAGGAGCGCCTCCCAGGGGTAGAGTCCACGGTGTCTGTGATGTTTGCCTTTTCTGCTTTTCTGCTCTGTGGTTTTTCTCTGTTTTCCAGAGCCCTGAGCTTGGAGAGCAGAGGTGTTCCTGGACAGTGTTTTAGAAGAGATGCGCTCAAGGAGTCTGCTTGGAAAGGCAGGGCGGAGAAGAGCAATAGCATGGGCTCTGGAGTTCAGACCAGCCGGGTTTGAAGGGTTGCTTCCCTGCAGATGAGCTGGAGGCTCTTGGGCAAGCCACGGAACCCCCGTGGCCCCATCATTCCAATGTTTTAAGTGGCGAGAGTCATGATACACAGCTCATTTAATCCGTCATGGCGTGGCCTCGAATAAGATAACACAGGTAGGGTCTTAGAACAGTGCCTGGCATACAGGGAGTGCTCAATAAATGTGCATATTATTAAAGAAGTAAAAAAAGGATAAAAAGCTTCAAGATGAGATTGAGGGCGATGCCAGGGAGGTCAGCATGACTGAAGGAAGAAGAGAAAGAAATGAAATAAGAAGGAGCAAGGTGGGGCCTGAACACCAAAGATTCCTCCAAGTTTTCTTAGCGAAGTGTGAGCACACCAAAAGAGCTTTCTGAGCCAGGCTGGACGGAGAGGCCCAAAGACAGAAGGGCCGGCGGATGTGGTCCTTCAGTACCTAGCTCATCGTTAGTGAATTGCAGGCAACATCCATTAGTGATGAGCTTTTAAAACATTACTTTCTTTGAAGGCGGAATTATTGATTGATCTCTAGATAGGTTAGGTTTTAAATGTTTAAAACAATTTTTTATAAAGGTTGTGGCTCTATTCCTAGACGTTGGAAAAGGGAACTCTGGACAGCAGGCTCGGCTCAGTGCTCTTCTCAGAAGTGTGAGTTGGCTTCCCTAGGGCCATCCCGGTGGAGGAGGCCCATGGGCCAACCCATCCTCCCTGTCACTGACGCTGTGGTACGTGGTACGGGCTTGCACACTCACCATTAGTGGAAAAGCCTCAGCTCCCCGCGAGGTCGCTATTTCTAGATCCTCCTTTTTCAGGAGAGCAAAGGGCAGTTTGCAGAGATTATGCAACTTGCTCGAGACCGGTTAGTGACAGAACTGGATTCAAACTCAGGTCTACCCTACTCCCAGCTTGGATCCTGACCCTTTCCACGCTGCCACTCTACCTGCTCCTGGCGACAGCAGCCAGAGACCACAGGAGGTGTGGTGGATCTGAGCGTGTCCTGAGGTGGACATCTGGTGGCTCGCGAAGGGTGGGGTGACCCCAGAAACGCAGACAGTCAGCGCTCTGCAGGTCAGCTGTGGGAGCCTCTAGAAGTGGCGGGAACATGGCAAGCCCTCAGGAGACCAGTGGTGGCCTCTGGCAATGGACTTAGTTTGCGGCTCTTCTGGACATCTGAACAATTTTGCAGGAAAATCCTCTAGACCCCGGGAGGGGCTGCCCAGGGTGGCTCCCAACCTCAGCATGGAGCTAAGCCCCCAGGCAGGGCTGGAGTCCAGGCTACTGCATTCCAGCCAGTGCCCCAGCAAGGCAGCCAAATCCAGTGCAGCTGACTCGGGGCCTTTCCCTGGGGAAAGGAATGCTGTTCCTGCTGGATAAGTCTCTGCGGGCTCCAACACCCTCCTCATCACCTAATTACTCCCCCCAAGGCCAGACGTCTGCAAACCACACTCAGTGCCTCTGAAATTTCAGGAGGCCCGCAGGAAGGGCCCAAGTAGCTGGGGCTCTGGGCTTCCACGCCCAATCTGGGTAGGACCTCTTCTTCCGTCTGTTTTATGTATTAAGCCTTCCAAGATGTGGTTTAAAGAAAAGGTTTTGTTGCTAAAAAAACATTCTTTGCAAACCCTACCACAGAGAAGTCTAAAGCGGAGAGACTCAGATGAGCGCTGACCTGGCCCGGAAGTCGGCTTAGCTCCCGGAGATGCTGACTCATAAAGTACCCCCAGTTTCTTCTCTGGGACCTTAAGAACTGCCCCCAGTGGAGGAAACTAAGGCAGGGGTCTGAGTTCTGAGTCCAGAGGCGAAGGGCCTGGCTCATATGTAGGGAATATGCCAAGGAGACTTGCCAGGGTCCTGCAGTGCAGGGCCGCGGGGACAGCAGAGGGGGTGAGTGTGAGTGTGTGTTGGGCAGGGGAGAGATAGAAAGCAGATGTCACCTCTATTGGAAGTAGTTCCTGACCCTGGACACCCCGGAGACTGTTCCCAAGCCCCAGCATTCAAACCATGCCTTTTACCGGCCCAGAGAACACTCTCGCTCCCACCCTCCTAGAAACGGTAAATCTTAGCTAACTTGATTGTCCCTGGCTATGGCAGTGCCTTAGAAGGACCCAGACCATTCCCGAGGCAGATACGATGATAGTCACGAGAGTCACAATGGAGGTAAAATAAAGAACAAACCTAAAATCCAGGCCTGAGCTCTGTATACCAGCAGAGGGAAGAAGTGGCAGGATGCCAACAAGGTCATAGAATCCCAAAGTCAGAGGGCCCTTTGAGTCCATCCCCTCTCCCAAGGCATGAAATCTACCTCTAATGTCCCTGACATGGTCGCCTGGCTTGCATTCCCATGAACAGGAATACCCAGACCCCCATGTGGCTGCCCAGTCCAGCATCTTCCCTCACATGGAGCGGGTCTCTCTTCCGGTGCTTGGATTCTGGTTCTGGTTTGATCCCCTGAGCCTCGTGTGTTGAGCTGCAGAAGCCAAAACTCATGTCCCTCTTGAGACTTCTCTTCCTTCCCCGTGTGACTCACATTCTAGATTTTGGACATCTTGGCTACCCACCACTGTATGAGCTCCTGATCTAGAATTTGATGCTCTGGACACATACATTTAGTAACGCAGCAGACTTCAGCACATATTGGCCAATGGTTAATGGGGGCACACATTCCTGGGTTCCAGTCCTGGCTCCACCCCATAGTAAGTTCCTTAACCTCTCTGAACTTCCATTTCTGAACTCCTCCGTAAAAACAGAACTAAGAACCACTTTACAGAGGGTGAAGTGATGTGGAGCATGTAAAGGACCTCACATGGTGCCTGGCATATGGTAAATGCTCCAAATTTTGGCAGCCACATTGGGCTGATAGATGATTCATGCTGCATCTGTACTCAACTAAAAGCC
Source organism: Zalophus californianus (assembly GCF_009762305.2). Lineage (NCBI taxonomy): Eukaryota > Metazoa > Chordata > Mammalia > Carnivora > Otariidae > Zalophus > Zalophus californianus. The sequence goes on from NC_045606.1 coordinate 88,847,801, forward strand.
AAGGTCTTTTCCACACACACTGTTAACATTTATCCCTATAAAACATCATTTTGTCAGTCCCAGGCTATTGTCTCAGCCTATCAGCATTGTTTCTGTCATCATTCATTAGTTGGCCCATCCAGCTTTGAGTCATCTGCAGATCTGATAATGCGTCTTTTAGGTTTTCACTTGGGCTCTCTCTCTAGTCCACTGCCAACACGTTCCTCAAGATTCTTTAGGTTCAGCTGTTGGGCCAGCACTCAAGTTACTCAACTGTGCTATCATCCAGCCCACATTGGCTCCTTTGATTGAGAATTTTTTTCCCCTGGAGATTGTGAAGGCTCCAAAGAAAAAGTTAATTTGTATTCAACAACTTCCGTTTAAAAGGCTGGGGAAATTATAAAGCCTTCTAGAAAGACGTCAGTCAAAAAGTGGTCAACATAAAGTTTGGGCACCTGGTGGGGTAAATTTCATTTATTTAGAACATTCCCTCTTGGGGAATTGGGTGAATCCTCCGCAGTGCCAGAAAACGAGGTATTACCACATGGCTGTTCTGTGTTTTTCTATTTGGTTTGTGCCTTCTCTCTTTTAGAATAGACACTTCTCAAGGTCAGGAGTCTATCATTTTGTATCTCTTTTCAGCAAGACAGAGAGGAAGTCTAAGCTTTTTTTTTTTTTAAAGATTTTATTTATTTATTTGACAGAGAGAGACATAGCGAGAGAGGGAACACAAGCAGGGGGAGTGGGAGAGGGAGAAGCAGGCCCCCCCGCGGAGCAGGGAGCCCGATGTGGGACTCGATCCCAGGACCCCGGGATCATGACCTGAGCCGAAGGCAGACGCTTAACGACTGAGCCACCCAGGCGCCCGGAAGTCTAAGCTTTGCACACAACAAACTCTTAACACCTGCCGACCATCAAGTCATCACCATAAAAATGAACCATTTGTATGCATACATCCAAGCCAACGGTGGGAAACTGAGAAGCATTATTGTGAGTCTCAAGAGGGCAGAAATTACGTGTTTCATTTTTGTCGCCTTCAGGGTCCCTATAATGTCCCAGATGGCCCATGGTAGATACAGAACTCAGGAAATATTTTTCTGAATGTTGAATGAGTAACACAAGGGACAAAAGCCATGGTTCCCGAGTCACACCTATCCTACCCACATACCTTCCTTCAAGGTAGAGAGCACACTATTGCACACCGTCTGGAAACCCTGCAACCAAAAAGCCTTCACTTAGGGCAAGCACAAGGATGGAGGCCATAGACACCACAAATCCTAGGGGCTGCGAATCTTTGTGGAGAGAGGACATGTCCACAGAAAGTTTCTATCAGGTATATCTGATGTACCACTGAAAGGCTAAAGACATCAGATCGGCTCCAAGGGAAGGGAGCAAGACTTTTAGCTAAGGTCTTCGGAAAGGCTTCACTGCAGAGGGTAATTGGACAGGATTTTAAAGGTGGAGGGAAGTGGAGAGAACTTTGAGTCAAGGGAACGCTAGGCAAGCACAAGGTGGGTTTGGGGAGTGACAAGTAGATGATTTGTCTGCACAGGGGGCTCCTGCAGACCCCCAGCCCGCCTTTTCCTGGGGAGCCCTGGCACATGCTGGTGTAGGGGTGTGGCTAGTGGTGGTGGAATAGGTCTCCATCTGCAAAGTTGAGTGGCTCACAAAGGGGCATAAGCCATGTCCTCTACTTATCAGCATTTTCCTCTACTCTGAGTTTAAAAAGCCACTAAGCAGACTATCTTTGGCTGAAGCTGCTTCCTATAGCCCAGCTGTTAAATATCATTGCCAGGCACTGCTACTTTATCAGACAGATGGTGTAGGAGTTTTCACTTCAGATGATAAGACTTGCCCTCTGGCTCCTCCAGGGCTTTCCATCTCCAGCCCCAGCAATAACAATGCCTAATCCTTCACCGGACAGTCTTCCTGTTCTCCTCACAAAGTCATGTTACCCCACAAACCACTGACTCAAGAGATGCCTTCTAGGTCTGGCCTGCCTGGCTGTGCAGAGGGGCGGGCCCTTGGATGAATGGTTGCCTAGCAACATCTCTAACCATGCAGAGGCGCTGATTGGGCCACCCCTCTGGAGAATTCCTGCTGCAGGCAGCCCTTGGAGAAATAGGGACATCATCTCCTTCAAGGCTAAGGCATGCTGTCGGCTTTTGGGCTGCCCCAAAGTGAAACACAAAGATAGAAATCTTTTAATTAATAGTTAGCTCATGTTAAATGTTAGTTAAGATTCAATTCTTTCTATAATGTCATTTTTTTCCCCCCTCTGCCCTCTATTTTCACCCCCTGACTCATGGGCTTCTGGTTTTTCACTTTTAAAGGGAAACGTGCAGAGGCGCCTGGGTGGCTCAGTCACTGAGCTCCTGCTTTCGGCTCAGGTCACGATCCAGGGTCCTGGGATCGAGCCCCGCATCGGGCTCCCTGCTCCACGGCAAGCCTTCTTCTCACTCTCCCACTCCCCCTGCTTGTGTTCCCTCTCTCTGTCAAATAAATAAATAAAATCTTAAAAAAAAAAAATAAAAAAAATAAAGAGAAATGTGCAGAATAAGTTTAAATGCTTTTCTTAAGAAAAGTCATGTTTAAGGTTGGTGGTTCTTTTAGGCAGGCACACAGACCAAACTACCTATTCTTGTTTCCACAAACGAAGGGGACACTTTGGAGCAACTGCCTGGTGATGCAGGTCACGGGCTAGCTTTTATGTGGGTCTCCAGGATATTGGTGGTGTACCCATCTCCAAGAATAAAAGCACTGCTGATGGTTTGGGGGGTCCCATCCTTTACGGAATGACTAAGGCTGCTACAGCTACTCATTGCCACCAACCCTCCCATCCCCAAACAAAAACAATACAGAATAAAACAACAGCAACAAAAAACACAACGAAAACCAACAACCCAAATGTCCCAAACCCAAACAAACAAACAAACTGGCTAGTTGAGTCCATCTGGTAGAATAGCAAGCAAGAATATAGACTTTGAAATCTAATAGACATGAGTTTGAATCCAGTTCTGCTACTTCCTACCTTGTGATTTTGAGCCAGTTTCTTAACTCTCTGAGCCTCTTTCCTCATCTGTAGAGTGGACATATCAACACTCACCTTGTAGAGATCTCAGGGGTATTACACAACTGATAGAGTACTTCCAGTATAGCGCCTGATTTCTAATAGGCCTGCAAACATCAGTTCCCTTTTGTCTTTCTTCTGTGCCTCTGTCCTTAGTCTTTATCAGAAACTCTAAGCAGAGACCAGGTGCTATAACGACAGTCTAAACAGAACCAGGTGTTAATGAATGAGGACCATCTTTCATCTTGCTTCTGGGTTCTGGTTGTGTTTTTCTTCTTTCCTGTTTGTGGCTGATTTAAGTGTTTGCCCTGAAATCTGACCACAGCCTGGGCTTGATAATTGACAATTTCTGGTTGAGCTTTTAAGGATGCCATAGAGAGAGAGAGAGAGAGAGAGAGTGGACAGAGAGGGCAGGTTCTAGGTAGATAGAGGTCAGGAAAGAATATGCAGTAATCCTGAGTTGGGGAAGAAGGAATAGAATTTTTTTTTTTTTTTTTTTTTTTTTTTTTTTTTTTTAGGCGAAGTGGATGAAAACATTGTCAGGACTCAGGAAAACATGATGAGTCTCTCTGTCAACACACATTTATTGAGCACCTCCTATACACGGACTCAGGTTTATAATGAGATTCCAAAGACCTGGGAAACCCGATTCCTACCTTTGATTCCTGCCTTATAGTTTCAGTGGATATACAAAAGACTGAGAAATGTCAACAGCAGGTTGCTTATAGGTGCCAATCAACCAGTGCCTAGAGGGTTTCAGACTGAAGGAGCAATTGGATGTGATCAGTCAAGTAAGGCTTCCTGAAAGAGGCAGTTCGAGGGAGATGAGGGTCATGGGAGAGGAACTCAGGGTCTGGAATAGCAGGTGCACAGGCTTAGTGCTAAGAGGTTGTTCCAGAGGGTGAAGAAAGCCCCCTCCTCAAGTGCTTTGGGGCTCTCCCTTCACCTTGAGCCCCCTTCACTGGCCCAGGAGGGACCCGACCAGGGAGCTGGGCCACAAATGGTCTAACCTCACTGGATCGGAGCACTCCGAAGAACGGGTACAGGAAGGCAGGCACCAGGGCTGCAGCTCCGAGAGGCACGGCCTCAGACACCCAGTACACAGCGGTCACGATCAACACATAAGCACATGCAGCCTCCTGTAAGGGGAGGAAAGTGGGCGGTTAGTCACAGGGACAGCCACTGCTGCAGAGAATCCAAATAAGACCCGGGGTGGAGGCAGTAGGCACCCAGACTCACGGGCCCCAGGACACAGCCCTGGGAGGTGCAAAGCTGGCCTTGGCAGGGGAACTCGGTGGATGCCTGGCGGGACCCATACTTGGGTGTGTGCAGTAATGTCTGCGTCTTGGGTGGACTGGCGCGTGGCACGTGGTCTGCAGCTGCGTAGCCACCAGACTTAGGCGGTGCTTGAAACTGTGCAGGATGGGGACTGAAATACTCAGTGTCCAGACCCAAGATCACAGCCTCTAAAGGTGGAGTTCACAGCTTTAACATGGCGGCAGAATATTTTGGCATTGAGTTGATTGGACACTAGATATTCTTGGGGTAGTTGCAAGTTGGGATCTGTTTGTGTAACTGATTCACGTGTGAGCTCTGAGACTGGCCCATTTTGGGGCTGGATAATTCCATGCTGTGGGGGGCTGTCCTGTGCATTCAGAGGTTTATCAGCATGCCTGGACTCCACCCACTGGATGTCATTGGCACCTCCCAATTGTGACAACCACAAATGTCTTTAGACATTGCTAAATGTCCCTTGGGGGGAAATTTGTCCCTGGTTGAGAGCCCATGTCCTTACCAGTGTCTGGTTCTCACTGCTCTGGGACTTCATTCCCCCTGCCTGATGCACATGGAAACGTCCCTCTGATAAAGAGAATAAAAAGTGCTACCTACTTGCAGGAGAAGGCCTGGAGCCCTCACTTTGCTGGCTGTACAACCTTGGGGTGCATAGAATAAAAAAGTACAACACTGTTATCAACAACCAGGCCTCTTTAACCTCAGCCTCTAGTAATGCTGGTTGCTTGGAGTCATGCTCATCAATGGTGCCGAGAAAGGTCACTGGCTTACTCTTGGGAGGGGTCGCTGTCCAAGGACCTTAACAATGGACTTGGAGGGCCGCTGTAGAGAAGGTCCAAGCTGGCTCTGGTTTCCTCAATTTATACATTAGTTCTAAACCATCTGGGCTCAGGTCTGACCTGCCCTGAGGCTGGCTGGTGATCAAGGAGCCTGACAAATCTTGTTCTGTTTATCTCTCCCTTGGGTTCAGAACACGCGTACTCAAACTCTTGCACAAAAGTTACAAAAGGTCGCCATGATCAGTGAGGGGCGTCAGGAGTGATTAACCCAGCCTGGCTGGATAGGACCTTGCTCCCTCCTGATATGCATGGATTATTGCCTTGGGGTTTGAGAAATAGCAACAGGGCCCAATGATTGTTGACTGTAGCTCCCACTGAGATTTCCTCTGGGGCCAAAAGATGAGAGAGAAGTTAAAACTTTTGGAAGTTGCCGATAAGACAACATAATCAGTAAGGGGGAAAAAAAAGGCTCTATTGGAAAATAATGCAATTTAGAGAAATAACCTCCTTCGTTGCTGAAATAAAACGACTTAAAGAAGTTCAAAGCCTTGAGCCCCCTTGAACTCACTTATTCCTATCTCTTTCCTGGGAAACAGAATGGCGGGTCTTAACTCCAGCTGAAGATAAAGGAGACAGGATATCTGTCCCTCATTCCTTCCTGAGAACCTTTAGTCTTTCTTGTCATTACAGGGCCACAAATTAAGGTGGGGGGAAGAGGCCACAAGTTAAGGGAGAGGGGAAGGGGCGACAGACCAAGAGAAAGAATGAGAGAGAGAAAGATGGAGAACAAACTTTCTCCCAGGCACCATCTTAGTTTGAATTAGGAGGACTTGGGTAAGCCAAGGTACACTTTTTGATTGTAATTATTGTTACGAATTAGAATAGGTTGGCTTGGAGGAAGTCAGCAAGCCACCTTCATCCAGCATTAAGAACAGGATAAACCACCATCATCATTTTTAGCTGGACTTTCCTTAGAGCACAAGAATGGCCAAGAGACCACCTCCAGAGGCCCTTTCCATATTTCTCACCCAGTTCATCCATGGAATTTACATAAACTTCCTTTTTCTCCTTCTGAACCTTCTCAAAATTCAATGGGTAAGCTTATATTTAGATAACCCTTGAAAATCTTTGTGAGGGTTGATCACAGGAATCCCGGGCTCGCACATCTGGTCAGTGTCTGGCAGTTAACATTGGTTGAACTGAATTGGGTTCCTCTGCTGGCTGTCGGGTTTCTCTTCTCTATCTGTTGGAGAGAATAGTCTGGAAACTCTTGACCTCTTATCACTGCCACTAGTCAGCAGGTGTGTAGGGGCCGATGAGTATTCAGGCAGTGCCTTTAAAGGACAGTGTTTTCAGTTCTTTTTGGCTTCTGTTTACAAATAAAGGAGGGAGCTCAAAAGTGGCATTCCCCATATAGGATATTTCCTGACTCTGCTACCAACTGATGTGTAAATCTGTTCCTTTCCCGTGCTGTCTGATCACCTCAATGATGTCCCATTCAAACTTCACTGGAAGGGGCTTGAGGTCTGTTTATTTGCTGTCGTAAATGACTATGAGGCCTTTCTGAAATAACCTTTGTCCCTCCAGGGACACTGAGGCAGGGCTCAGTTACGGACAAGTCCTTCTTGTGCCCTACTCTTCTGTAACATGGGAGACCAAGTCTGGGCCCCTGGTTGTTAGAGAGCCGGGCAGGGAAAAGGGGGAAGATCATTCTAATCCTTCCTAGAATGTAGCTATGGCTTATCTCTTCGAAGAACCATCAGAATGGCAGGCCCAGAACTCCCGGCCGGGTCCCCTTCCCTCAGCTCCAGCCCAGAGCAACCAGGTCCGTTTAGGAATCTCAGGGATTAAATATCAGAATCTAAAAGTCTGATGCGCGGGAGTAAGAATGGGTGAGAGACGTTCTCTGTGTTGGTTTGTGCTTCCTGTGGGCGCTGGTGACCTCAAGGTGATTTTATGTCATTGTAGAAGAAGGGCAGAGCTGTTGTTGACACGGTGACCCACAGAGAAATCATCTTTGTAGGGCCCCCTGGGTAAGTGGCAAGCAACCGTGTCCAGCTCTGAGGGCACCAGTCACGCCAGGCTCCATCGAGCTGTCCCTGGGGCTATGGGACTCACAGTATCCACCCCTGTGTGCCGACTGGGAAGCTCTGAGGTAGTGGGAGGTCTACTTTCTTAAAAGGCACTTGTTCTTAAAGGGGACGATTTTCCACCCCCCCCCCCACAGGCCCAGGGGATATTGGGTAATATCTGGAAGGATTTGGGGCTGTCATAGTGGGAGGGGGTGGCACTGTGTGCTATGGGCATCTAATGGGTGAAGACCAGGGATGATGCTAAACATCCTACCATGCACAGGAGAGCCCTCCCTGCCTCAAAGAATTATCTGGCCCCAAATGTCACTGGTGTGGCTGTTGAGAAACTCCCTTTGAAGTTGAAACTGAGTCTGACAGAAGGAGCTAGGCCAAGAAAAGGGCAGTGTCCCTTGGTCTCAGGAAGTCCAGCTGTCAAGATCCCTTCAGAGGTTACTTACAGACCCAAATTGCTCTTCCTTTACTCTCCTCTTTCTTTTTTTTTTTAAGATTTTTTTCTCTTCTTTTTAAAATAACACCTGTCTTCCATCAAATTTATAGATTATTTTGCCTACTTCAATAACTTGTTATTTTATTTTTTTCTTCTTGTGGATACTTCTTACTAGTCATTGGTGACTGAGAAGCTCAAAGCCAGGGCCCCCGAATGAAAAGTAGGCAACACCACACCCTAGAGTCATGGTCCCCAAAGATGGGGCTGACTTAGGGGGACACAGAGGTGCCTGATACCACCATGAAGAGGAGGGCCCTGTGTCTTTGGTGAACAGTCCCTTAAGTGCATCAGACATTGAGGAAAAACAACAACAACAACAACAAACCTTGAAAAAAGAAAGAAAGAAAAAACAAACAGCCCGTTTGGACAGGGCAGAGAATTGACGAGCGTGAGCCCAGGAAAACTGTCAGCAACAATCACCGTCAGCTAATCGCAGCCTCCTGTTAATCACCGTCTCCCTGGCACTCTGGGGTATTTATTCTAGTAAAGATTTAAGCCAGTTTGTTTTTAAGACGAACCATTCTAATCCCCTCTATTTAACTTTATAACTCAATGTTGGTTACCAAGTTACTCGGAGAGCTGCCTGGAAAATCTCTTCCCCTCCCACAAACATGATTAACCTCTCTTAGCTTATTTTTTCTCAAGTCTCAAGGGTAGTGCCTGCAGGACAAGGGGTAAAGCCCCTGAGAGGTGGGGGAGGGGGAGGAGGGGAGGAGGGGGAGGGAGACAGGAAGGGAAGGGAGGCCAGTGAAGGTCTGAGAAGCTGGCAGAAGGCAGAGCCAAAGCTTTGGCATCTCTGCTGGTGCAAACTGGTCAAAAATTGGGTCATGGTCTAGAGTTGGGGGCTCTTATTTCTTTTTTATCGCGTGGTTGAAAGTCTCTCTTTCAAGAGCACAGAGAAGAAAACACAGAGGATACAAATGATCAAAGAGCCATATGCATGGGACTGGGGCAAGATGCCAAGCTCTGCTTTCAACGTCAAGTTCAGAGGGACTTCAGCGATTGCATTTCAAAGCGTGGTTATCAGGACCACAGACCCTGGTGGGTGCGGAGGAGCCCCCGTGGAACTCCTCCCCCCCCCACGCCCCTGCCTGCGACCCCCCCCCCCAAGTCCCGCAGGGTAATCCCCTCCCTCCCACGTCCCCCCCAACGCCGGGTGTCCTTACTGGGAAGCTTCCCTGCTCTCCAGCTCCCTCACAGAGAGCCGGTCACATGGTGACCCAGTTGAGCCCAGGACAAATGCCAGCCCAGCAGCGTGTCCCTCTCCTCAGGGGCACAGCGCGTGGCCCCCCGCGCTGTTCCGGCGGCCAGACGGCCCGGTAGCACCCCTCAGCCGATTCAGCCGCCCCGCCAACCTCACCCCTGGCTGGGGGCCACGCGGTCGGGGGCCCGGGGAGGGGGCGGAGGGACGAAAGTGGCAGCGTGGGGGGCGGGGGGGGGAAGAAAGCATTCGAGCCTCCCCCAGAAAGCGCTGTCCACGCCTTGAGCCCGGGAGCAAAGCACCCCATCCCTCGGCCCCCCTGCCCCCGCTACCCTCCCTGCCCTCGCAGCCCCGACGGCCCGGCCGCAGGGACCCGAGGGGACGCGCGGTACTCACGCTGCTGGGGTGGAGCACGGGCAGGGGCAGCAGCAGGAGCGGCACGCAGATGACGAGCAGCAGGTTTCTGGCCCCGAGGAGGCCCTTGAGCAGGCCCATGGTGGCCCTCGGCGCCCCCCTCCCGCCTCCCGCCGGCCGCCAGGGGCCTTCGCTCCTCACCACGCTCGGCTCAGGCCAGAAAGACTTCTGAAACCCTTCTCGGCTTCCAAGAGTCCTCCCTTGTCTTGGGGGCAGAAAAGGCAGGCAGTGACAGGTCCCGTGTGCACAAAAAGCCTGGGCTCCTTGCCTCCTGGTTTAGGTGGGATTGGGGAGCATTGTTTTACGCCCAGCAGAAAGGGACCAGGAGAGGAGGCTGAGCCGAGGCATAGTGGGTTGCCCCTTTGCTTGATTAGTAGTAGAGAAACTTCATTCTAGGGCTCCGCAGAAAGCCCCCCCGCCCCCGAGCCAATCAAAGGCACACCTCTGCTGCTGCTGGTTCGCCTTGGAAAAATCATATAAAGGCTTTACCCAGTTAAAAACACGAAGTGCATGGGCTGGTGCCCTCCATCATTTTTGCTCCCTCTGATGGTCTGTCTGGGGCGGACAGACCCCTTTCTCCTCTGCCTGTGCTTGCTGGACCCCCTTCCCTTAACCCAGGCCCCCAAGTTGGTCAGCGGCGGATGCAGACTTCAAACAGGGCTGGTCTTCTCTCCCAGGACCTGGCACCTGAACTCAGTTCAAATTTCTTTCCTTCAAAATGGTTTCCCACTTATAATTTGCCTTGAACCTGGGCCTCCAAAGCAGGAAAAAAAAAAAAAAAAAAAGAATCCCCAAGACTTTCCTTGCAGTCACCGGACAAAAGTCTTGCTGGAAGCCCACCTTAACTTTCCTTCACCTATGGGGAGCCGGACCCAGGCAGTGGCCCTGGCCCCGCCCATGCCTCAAAGCCAATCAGTACGTTGGAAAGATCGAGGCAGTATCTCTTCCAGAGGCAGCCCTGGATTGGTCCCAGCAGGGGCCTGCTGAGTCTGCAGAACCTAGGCAACTTGTAAAACTTATTTTTGTTTCTCAAACATCCTAGGGGCTGGAGTGATGATCATCATCGTAAACATGATCCCACTTACGCAGAGCTTTCCCTGGGAGAGCACTTACGAACCTTGTCCTTAGGAAGATGTGTTTGGTGGCAGGGAGAAAATGAAATAATAATTCTGGAGAAATTTGCCCCCCGAGTGTACAATATTAAGCCCTTCGGACTTCCCTGATGACAAAGATCATTTGCTTCAGCATCTGAGTGAATACGAAGCATCTGGGTCAGCAGAAGGTGTTAGCCGATAAGAAAGACCACAGACCTTTAGGGAGAATGGGAAGGGTGGCTACTACCTCTCTGGAAAAGTCTAGATGCCGCTCTCATTTCAAAGGCCCTTGGAGCCCAGATGTCAGTGGTCTTTCTTGACTGGAGTAGGTGCTCAAATGCTCCTCTTTTACCAAAGAGGCTCTTTACCAAAAAAGAAGCAGAAAGCTTCCTTTGGCCGGTATGCAAGGAGGAAGGAGGTGGGAGGGCAGGGAAGTTGACAAGTTCAGGGTCAGGGCCTCAGCAGCTGTTGCACCCTGCAATTTCTGCTGCTTAGAGATCGGGAGAAGCTGTTAGCCTCTTTTCTCAGAAGGGACATGTGGGTAAGGTTACCCATGTTTTTCTTGAATTCACAGAATGCAAGAATGGCATTCCAAGGTCTGCAGTTGGAAATGGTCCCCAGGCTAAACGCAAAGAGACTGGAGAAGTGACTCCAGAAAACCAGTTCTTCTTGACTTCCAAGGCAGGGGCAATTATGGACAGCCCAGGTTCCCTTCCCGGTTATCTTGCCACTATAGGATAGGCTATGATGACCCATCTCTTTAAATGCATGTGAAAGACTGGCTGCCATGTTTGCTACATTCGGGCCTCCTTTTTGTGCTGATTTTGAAACTCAGAATGAACAAGACCACAGGTGTGATGTTTGGGTGGCAAATATAACCACCCAAAGGTAATAGGCTGGCAAATAATACCACCCATAGGCTGGAAAATAATAAACAGCTGAGGAACTCAACATCCACCATTCACCCCTAGACCACTTCAAATTCCTTAACAAAGATTCCATAACATAGATTCCATGGAGCCTAGTAAACTTGATCAGGACATTTTTTATTACACCATAAGTGAATAATTGTTAAATAAAGTTAGGTAAGGCGAGGGACACAATTAAGACCAGTAGTTCTTCTTCGTGACTCTATCCGTTTTTTCAGATGAAGGAAACATTTTCCAGAATACTATGCTTGAGAAATAGAAGGCAGGTTCCACTTAGATGAGGTATCTAAAGTAGTCAAACTCTTAGTAACAGAAAGTGGAAAGGCAGGTGCCAGGCACTGCCGGGGGGGGGGGGGTTGGGGGCGGGGAGGGGAGTTGTTACAGAGGTATCAATTTTGCAAGATGAAAAGTTCTAGAGATCTGTCATACCACAATATGGATAGAGCTAACACTATTGTACTGTGCACTTAGACATTCAGATGGTAAAGTTCACGTGTTTTTTACCACAATAAAAAAAAATATAAGATGTTAAAATGGGTTAGGCGACTAAGGGGCGCCGTGTAAAGACATTTGACAAGCGTTCACCTGTGGAAATAACTTCTGACTGATTTATCACTGAGGCGATTCTTTTTTTAGATTCAAGGTGAGATGACAGAGCAATGGAAGTTTCAGCACATAGATGTTTTTCAATGTCTCTTGAGTGACACCAGAAGTAGCCATGAGGGTGCCAACTCTAGAAGATGCTTCCAGAATTTTTAAATCCTAAAAGTCCCCAGCAGTATAGAAATGGCAGAATTAGTTACGGGCAAATTCCCTAAGTTACAGGCAAAGTTCCATGACAGACACCATGCCCTAGATTATTCTGTGTGTACATATGACAAAAATGTGACCCGGTTGTGATCGTGGTGTTACAGTGTGGTATTAATGAGGCAAAATGGGACAGTCTGTTTCTGTCCAGTCTACTACTTTACTGTTCATTGAGCAAAGGGTCGGGTCTTGGGGGTGGTGGTGGTGAGTGTTATATTTGACTTTGCTTGTAAATGAAGTTATTATTATAAACTGTTCTTGTGGGTAAATAGTCAATTTGTAGTCAGCCTAAAATAGTCGTTACTAGTGTCATCTAGTTAGTAAAAGTGGAATTGTCATTTGTCTTTAAAAAGGTTATGCCCTTCTTGTTTCTGTTTTTTTTTTCAGTCATTGACTGCCGCATAAAATGGGCCCCGATTTATGACTACACAGGTGCCTTTAATTTTTTGCTGCAGGGTGAATGAACTACCGTTTTATCACTGGTCCTGGGAACCATGCTCCCATTCATGGATCTCCTACCCCTGGGAGCAGGCATGTATACCATAACATGGAAGACAGGGAGGGCCTAGAGGGTGGTCTTTCCACCCAGTGACTGGAAGAAAGCACTCAGATCCAACCTAAGGGGGGTGGAGCCCTGGGGTGGGATGCAAGACTCTGAGGCTGGGCTATTGCCCAATGTCGACGGGTTGAGGCCTCTGCTCACCTCCTCCCCACCCCGCATCCAGGGAAAGCACAAATAGTGGAGGCAGACCATGAGGCTAATCTGCCTTTTGGGAAATCCCAACCCTGAACATTGACCTTTGTTTGAGTCAGACAGTGATACCCGAAGGGGGTGGAAAGACAGTGAGCATCAGAGTGCAGGCAGGCAGAGTTCAAGTGAGCAAAAGTCTGCCCAAAGAGACTGGGAGACGCCTCTAAGAAGTGGACACAAAGATAATCAGAACTGGGCCCAAAGCTAGAGCAGAAGAGACACCAACTAAAATAAAGAGACCAGCTTAGTAACCACGTCAAAGAGAATACGTAATATTAGAAAGAGAAAAACTGAACAAAAAGCAAATATCAGAGACTGCATTTGAGGGAGGTAAGAGAGAAGTATAACCAGGGAATGAGAACCAGAGAGACGGACAGTTACTAATCTTCTGAGCCCAAGCACATGAGGCTGCCAAGCTGTATTCTTCTCTGATGGTGAACACCTTCTTCTTCCACATACTACTGTTTCTCCAAGGTGATCATGCAGCTTGTGCAGCTCGGAGATCACTTATTCAAAGGTTTTAAGAGGTCCAGAGTAGCTTCAGGCATCATCAAATGACAACTGTTAAATACCCATTTCAGAATCGAATTTAGCCCGATAAGGTCTCACTCATTCAACCATTAGACCTCTTGCAATGGTAGCCTCCAAAACCCAGCTGTCAACCCAGGAGAGCCAGAAAGATCCTTGAGCTGGTGGGGAGTCTGTCCTAGAGCCCAGGGCTTTCCTGCTAGCAGAGATCTTCATCTGCTAACTCATACTTAACCTAGAATTATAACAAGCCTAGCCATCTTGCTCTTCAGGCGATAGCAGCTAAAAAAAGAACACATTGCAAAGGGCAGGTTCTGTCGGCAAGAAAGAAAAGTGCATCTCAAAGCCTCACCGTGAAGAAGGCGGCCGAAGAGCTCAGAGCACATGTAGAATTAGAAGAGCCTGGGGCCTTCCAGGATCGGGGCAAACAGTCCAGCAGGTCCCTTAGGTCCTGCTGTCCTCCCTGTAATAGCTCGCACTTAGCTCAATGATCATGGGCATTTCAGAAGCAGTTAAAGCAAGGTTAGAGGTTATTTTATCCAACTCCTTCATCAGGGTGTTTCAAAGATATTAAATAAAAGCCTAAGTTGTTTCGTATGTAGAGTTTAACAAGATACCAGGTCAATACTGCTCAAAGGAAAGTTTTGGCATTTGAAAGGGGAAATCCTGTCATCTGAAAAATCATTTTTATTTGGAGCACCTCATTTTCTGGTGATGTTAAATGATTTTAAGCATTTGGCTAGACATGGCCTTTGGTGCCACCTCTTCATTAGGGTGATGAGGGTGACCCTCTCTGCATTAGCTTGCTTTCTCTGTTTGGAAGACAAGGCATGACTTTTGCAGCCTTTCTGTGGGCCCCCTTCACGTTTCTCCTCCATATTAGATCAACTTTCAGAGAAGAAGAATCAAGACCCATAGATCATAAAATTACTGATTTTCTAACTGATTCTTCTTGGCAACTTTTGGAAAAGGTGAGAAGTATATCTCTGATAACAATGTATTTATTTGGCTATAGCTCTAGGTTGGGTTTTTTTTGTTTGTTTGTTTTTGTTTTTTTTTTAGTCTCTTACTATAGAAACTTTGGAAAGATGTTCAATCAGCCTCACAGCCTGAGGTCTGTCCCCCATCTTCCCGCCATGCCCAAACCTCTGTGTTTTCTCCTCTAGCTCTGTGCTCGCCCTTGGGTGTTGGTGGCAGTCACTCGGTGTTGAAGCATGGCTGAGACTTCTACATGTCGCCAGGCAAATCATGGGGCCTTCGGAGGCATCTCAAAATTACCACTCTAGCCCTTTCTTCCAGCCCAGGTCACACTGTGACATGAATCAGACGTGCTTGTCAGGAATCTATAAGGGGCAAAGAACATGATGGTGTCATTATTTTACCTCTGCTACTCTGAGTTGGTGGCATGTGCTTTGTTGCTGGGCTCTGTAAACGGAGTAGAGAATGAAGAGTATTTGGATTACTGTGTGTGTCGGTCCCTGGTCCGTGGTCCTGGTGCCGGCCAGTCTCTCAGGGAGACACTCTGGGGCCTGAGGACCGCATCAAGTCGTGCTGCAGGGCCCGGAAGAGGCTACGGAGGGACTGGGCCCAGATGTCCTTCTGATGCCCTTGGGACAGGGCTGTGCGGTAGGCTGTGTAGGCCAGGGTCAGCGCTGTCCTTTCAAAGTCCTCTTTCTTGAGGATGCCAGGGTGGTTGGAGAGGCTGATACTCAGCCGGCGGATGTCTGGGATGCGCTTGGGGATCACGTGATTGCAGATAATGCGGAAGTCAGAGGCCTTCCTCAGGGAGGCGAGCTCCTCGTCCTTGATGGAGATCTGCAGGTCAGGGCTGATGTCAAGTTCAGCTAGCAGGAACTGGAGAGAGACACGGGATGTGGAAAGACATGAAGCATTCGGGCATCGCTGAGGACATCACTGTGTTCATTATCACATATGTTCATCTGGGGAGGCAGCTGCATCTCCAATTCTGACTTTCCCACCAGCTGGATGAGTTACTTAACTTCTCTGAGCCTCATTTTCCTCCTCTGTGAGATGATTAGTGACCACAACACTTCACTGGGATATTGTGAGAAGTAAGTAAGACAAATATGGTGCCTGGTACAAAGCCACTATTTCAGGGACTGCTTACTGTTACTAGTGGCCTGGACCAGCGCACTAGTTCCTGATCCCCCTCCCACCCACTCACCAAAGATCTTCTAGAGCACGAACTGACTATTTTGGGTAATTTAAAATCAGAAGCTGAATTCGAAGGAGGCAGAGAATTGTGCCAGGAATTAAGTGGGATACAGAGATTTGTCCTCATTTCTCACCTGTTCTTTAAGAGTAGCGTGGAGTCGGCCACGTGCATCCCCTGCTCTGTGCTGGGCTCATCCCAGCAACGTAATAAATACTTCTTGGACTTCAAATTCTAACTTTCCTCTCTGTCTCCGATTCCTCCTGGCTCTAATCCATCCTCCATGCTACTGTCTGCTATCTTTCTAGAACAGATCTGTTCATGTGACTCCCAAGTTCAAGACTTGGCAAAGTTTGTCCCCCGTGGTGGGATTTGAAATCCCTTCCCCTTCCCCCAGCTCAACTGCTTGGCTGCAGTATGCTGTCTCTTAGCCAGACAGTTCTGGGACGTGGAGGATGTGAGAGGATATCAAGGCAGGAGGGGAATTTTGGAGATCATCGTAGTTCCTCATTTAACAGTGGAGGAGATTCAGACCCAGAGAGCAATGGCGGCTGACGCGAGGTCACCCAGCTGATGGGGCCAGAACCAGAACGACAGCTCAGATCTTGAACTGGGAGTTTTATCACTGAACCAGTCCAAGCAGCCTTGGGGAATTTACCTGTGGTTTGGAGGATGAGTAAGGTCTTAGGGGCCCAGGTGAGAGAGGCAGAGGAAGAGAGCTTCGCGGTGGCCCCAGCCCATCAGAAATGGAGCTGCCCCAGCATGCAGTTCCTGAGACACCTGGTGTGGCATTGCCCGAGCACTCCTGACCAGTCCTGCCTCAAAACCTCTGCTTGGGAATGTTGCCCAACTCTGCTGCTCAGGTGCTGGCGGTGGCACCTCCGGGCCAAACGGAAATCTCTAATTTTGCCTTGACTGAACTCCCGATGCCATCCTTCCATGTCATGGTGTGTGGGAAAGGGGGGGAGATACGAGGAAGACCTGGCTCTGGGATGGGATGAATCTGCAAAGTAGTCTAGACCAGTCCCTCTGGCGCTTAGGTCCCTTCTCCAAAAAACATAGAGAAGGTGCAATGCCTTTTGCGTGACTTGAATTGACCACTTTCCCTTCTGCCTACCTCATAGAGCAGTTCAACTTCCTCCAGGGAGTTCTGCAGGACGGGGTTCAAGGGCATTGATGAGGATCTCTTTGGCCGATGGGCAGCAGGAAACAGCACGGCTGCAAGAAACCAGAGTTAGCTCGAGGGGCTGCGCTGTGCACATGGCCTGGAGGCCGGTCAGCCAGTCCGGAGAGTGACTGACTCCAGGTGGTGGTAGACGTGAAGCGGTGAGAGGTGACAGATGACTCTGGTGTGTCCCCGAGAACTCCTAGGCATGTCAGACGTTACTATTTCAGACCAGCGATTTCAAACCTGGCTGCTCATCAGAATCATCCCAGAAAGTTTTGAAAAATATGTATGTCTAGGGGTATGTATACCCTGAGAATTTACATAAAACGAAATAAAACAGAAATGAGCAAACTGATAGCCCTCCCCCTGCCCCAATTCAATAGATGAGTTCTCTAATAATACTGTTCCCTTTATCAATAGGAGGGGCTGGTTTATATTTATTGACAACCCTTTTAATGAGAGGATCAGACTTCTGGCCAGTCCCCGGCCATCTGAGATATAGCTGCCAAGAATCTGAATACAGGTGACAAAGTGCAGGAAAGGAGCTGCCACAAGACCCTGACGCTTGGCCCTAGGGGTGTGGGGAGCCAAGCTCAGCGCTTCCCCCAAGGGCTGGCTGACTTAGAGATGCATTTGGTATGAAGTCAATGACTTGTCAGTGTTATTCCTTGGTGACTGCATTTAGAAGTTGTAGCTGGAGGAAGATGGATGAGCTGCTAGAGGTAGAGGGGGTAGCAGAATTGGGAACTGACAGAGGACAGGTGAAGGAGGAGACCAACTATTACAGAGTATGGGACTAATCAGGACAAATTGCCGTTCTCCAGGATCGTGTTGGGTAGGAGCAGACAGCCCCGTTCACCCCAGCCCCACCTTGTAGCAGGGCACTGTGCAGAAGGGATTCGTCTCCCTGCTGCCGGCTGATAAAAAAAGGTGCATCTTCTTCAAGACACTTGAATGTGATCTGCCAGAAGCCTGGGCAGCTAACTGTAAAAATCCAAGAGACTTGGAGGTAAGTAGCGCCCCCTGAAGTTGTGCGAACCACAAGTTGTACAACCATACACAACAGTTCTCCTTCTTGATAATGGTGCCCTTGGAACCACCGAGAAAGAGTCGAGTGATGTCCAGTGTACTCTGGTTAAAGAAGGCAGGGCATTGCCTAAGCATTCTAGAAGGTTTTCAGTTGGAAGTGATACAAATGGAACATCTTCAGTGTAAAGGACATTTCCTGAAAAGCTCACTGGTGGGCATCTCCTACTTCCTGGAAAAAGCTGGTTGGATGTTGTATTGCTATAATACTGTTTACTCTGTAACTCATTTATTATCTATACCACAGGTTCCTCGCAGGCTGGGATAAATGTGGTTCCGTGTTTCTCTACCCCCGGCAGAGCCTGGCAGGCTGACCAAGTCCCTGCACTGAAGGAAGCCTTGATGGGCAGAGTGACCAACTCTGCTTCCCCAGAGCATTTCAGGGGAAGGAGCCTATGAATTGCTGAGCACTAGTTCCTAGCCCAGCAGTTTAACAAAATTTGTTTTCTTTGTCAGAAAAGTGCCAACTTCCCACAGAATCACAGATTTTAGGGCTTGAGAAGGCCTTGGACTCTGTTCATTCATTGCCTCTGCCTACAGTATCAGGTGGAGGGAGGCATCCCCGGCTCCACTGATTTGCAACCTTGACCCAAGGGGCTGATGCATGGGTCCCAGCAGCAGAGGTTCTGATTTAATTGAGCGGGGTGCACATGGGACAGGAAGAGTTATTTTTCAAAGCTTCCTAGGCTTCTTATGGCAGCTTCTAATGGCAGCCAAGGTTGAGAATCAGAGGGTGCTTGACCTGACGTTGTGGAGAAGGAGCTGCCCTGGCCATATGGCCACTCTTAGTGTAACCTGGTAGTTGTCACCCTTGACCGGACATCTGGATCACCTGGGAGTTTGGAAAATCCCAAATGCCCAAGGCCAGCTACCAGGCCAATTCATGGGCCTCTCCCTGGGGTGGATGTAGGCAATGGGATTTTTTACAGCTTCCAGGTCACTACAGTGGGCAGGCATTGGGTTATCCAGACCCACAGCCAAGCAGCGGGTGCCCTGCTATGAGGCAAACCCCACTCCCATCTGAGGGGGTCATCTGAAGAGACCAGGGCCATCATGTTCTCGGAGACAAACGAGTAGAGGCACAAAGAGTGTGCGTACTTTGACTCTAATTTCTCTTTGGTGGGAGATAACACCAGGATCAAACCCAGTTCTAGACCGAGATGTGACCTGCTTCTTTCCGTGTGCCCCTTTTCTCTTCTTACCATGAAAGGGTGGATGAAATCCCATTCTCAGGATAGGATCCGAGACCACCTTTACTTCTTTAATTCTTGTCCCCGGATTCCATTCTTATTGTGAAATTACAGGTGTTGTTCCCTTAAAAAAATTCACACCCCAGTAGGTGAAGGGGATAGGAGGGAATGAATGCCCTGGGCAAGGAGCCCTTTCTGCTTCCTGTCTTCTCAGACTTGGGATGGCTGCCTTCCAGAAAGTTCTTCATAGCTGAACTGTCTCCCTGTGAACACCAACACTCCTTTAACACACACACCCCAAGTGGACCCTGAATTCTCAAAGAATGGGGAAGAAAATACTTCTGGATTCAAAGCTCAGCTTAATCATGAAAATACTGTTGTTTCCAAGAGCCCTTGTTCTGATTCTTTTTAAGAATGATAACACAGTTTGGGGAAGATCGTTAGAAATAGCTTCAGCCTCTAGACCAGGAGACTGATCATTGCCCCAGAAAGTGTATGTGTGGGGGGCACAGAAATCTGAAAGATGGACTACCTCCCCCCTTGTTCTCCTGCTCACATGCTTCCACCACCTTCTATCGGACCCCCGCCCGTTGCTGGGGCTGCTTGGATGATGTGTCCAGCAGGTGCTTTTCTACTGCCCTGGATGTGGAAACGCAGCCGTCTCCGGGCCAGACATCTGAGAGGCCGGGGTCTGACTCTCTGGAAAGAAGGTGAGGCCTAGAGAGGGACAGATTCACCTTTGCAGAGATGCTGGAAGGGGGCGCGGTGGGGGTGGGGCGAGAAATAAGCTATGTCTGGTCCTTGGCAGAACATTTGGATAAAAGGTTAAATATACAGTCACTCCCGACGTTCTTGTCTGCGACAGGGGAAGGCTGGACTCTGCCAGAAATGCAAATGGCCCACGTGAGAGCTGGCCAGCTCCCAGAGGCATGTATGAGCAAAGCTTTAAGCTAGACCTTCTCCTGCGTGGTTAGACACACCGCCCTGCTCCCCCAGGAAGCCTTTCCCTGCAACCCCACTGGCCACCGGTGTCCTTTCTCCAGCTCCGTATGCCCTCTGCGTCCTGTCTCATTTCCCATCTTGCTGTCTGTCACCTGAAAGCATTCGTCAGGGTGGCCGGCTCCTGGGAACGAGGGAGGAAGTTTACGCTCCCCCTGCTTGACCTCGATGTCTGCATAACGCTGGGCTTCAAAGGAAGGCTCAGTATATATGTGGGGATGATTTTAAAGATGAGCCAGGGATTCTGGGGGCATCTGGGTGGCTCAGTGGGTTAAGCGTCTGCCTTCGGCTCAGGTCATGATCTCAGGCTCCTGGGATCGAGCCCCACATCGGGCTCTTTGCTCAGCAGGGAGCCTGCTTCTCCCTCTCCCTCCACTGCTCCCCCTGCTTGTGCTCTCTCTCTCTCTCTCTGTCAAATAAATGAATAAAATCTTAAGAAAAAAATCTTAAATAGAAATAAAGATGAGCCAGGGATTTTTAAAAAGCCTCACCAAACCAAAACAGCCGTGCAGACTCTTCAGGCTTTGCTCAGGTTTTCCTGTCCGGCCAGCTCATCGCCTGCCTTGATGGAGGTCATCATAAGCTTGGCTGCCTGCTCATCTGGGGCAGCATGGCCTCGACCAGGCTGATGCGAGGGAGACCTGAGGGGTCCCCACTGGATGGCCATTAGCGACGGCACCTTTGCAGAGAGAGGGGAGAGCGGGGACCGTGTGGGAGGCCAGAAACAGGCAGAAGGACCCCACCCGAGCGTGGAGCCTCAAGCAAGAAGGCTACCAGGACAGGTTTGTCGAAATCACTGACTTCATGTGCCTCTTGCTTGATGTAAAACTGGGCCAATCTGTTTTCTACGTTTCCTCTCAATATGCCCTCCAGCTATTTCTTCAGGATGTGAATGTGCCCATGAGGACCACTCAGTGTGACCAGGGGACATCAGAGGCTTCCACGTTTCCTAGCACGAAGGTCTGCTGCAAGGCTGGTCTCGGGGCAGGGAGACCGTGAGCTTCTCCCCTCCTCCCTGACTCCCTGGACATATGAGCCTTGGGGGTGGGGGGACATTGAGGGTCTATGATATATCGGACAGACCAGCATAGAACAAAGGATTTGCTTGTTAAAGGTCATGCACGTTCACTGATCCAGTCCAGGAACTGGATCCAGAGATTCGAGAGTCTGTATTATGGCATGTTCTGTCTATATCTTCTGCTGAGAGACGCGTTCGGACCGCAGACCAAAGTTGTTAAAATGTGAAGCTCAGATACCGTAACAGCACATGAGCCCACTGTGTTGTAGTCGACGTGCTCGTGCGTTCCATACGCACCTTGTGAGGTGAGTACTAACATGCCATTTCACAGATGAAGAAACGCGGAGGTTAAGAAACTTGCCCTAGGCCACCCAATTTGTTTGCCGTAGGACTGAGATTAAACCCAGACCTCGCAGGCTCCCGAACCCTATCTCACCGATAGGGAGAACAATGCTATCTTTTTGTAGGTGTATCGCCTTGAACACTGCGCTCAGGAAAGATAGTGCAGTTAATTATGAATGAGTGCATTTGGTATAAGACATATTCTGAAATGAATCACACATAATTTTTTTCTTTTTTTAGAGAGAAAGAGTGTGCGTGATTGGGGGAGGGACAGAGGAAGAGGGAGAGAGAGAATTTTAAGCAGGCTCCACGCCCAGCGCAGAACCCAATGCAGGGCTCGATCTCATGACCCTGAGATCATGACCTGAGCTGAACTCAAGAGTCAGCCGCTTAACCGACTGAGGCACCCAGGTGCCCCTTACCACACACAGAATTTTAAAAAAATTCTCTAACTTCGATTTATAATCCTGTGGTACGAAAGGTCACATTACTAGGGCCCTGTGATCACTCTAGACCCTCAACTCCTTCGCTCCCTCTTTGTTCTCTGCAATTGCTTGGCAAAGTCACAGCCCATCTCGGCCCGTGTCCCCTGCTGCACCTGTGCACCCGGATGTGGCCGGAGGAAAACACAACCGTCTTACGTGTTCTCATCGTGAGTTCATGGTCGTACACCGCCCCCCCCCCCACCCCCCGCCTTGCTACTGGATCTTTCACATCAGCACCAACACTTCTTCTGTCTGAAAAACATAAAGCCCTCTGTACAGGCGGCTCTTCCTTCTCACCTGCCTCTTCACGCGGCCGAGTCCTCCTCAAGCCCCGCCTCTCATCACTTCTGGCCACACCACTGCCCTGCAGACTTCCGGCCTCACCCTCCAGACCCGACGTCCGGCCACCCAACCGCCGGCCCGCATCTCCGTGCCCGCTGGTGAGAGCTGCCTCTCCTGACCCATACCCGGCCCGACCCCAGCGCGCGCGCACACACGCACACGCCACACCGCACATACCACACACACACACACACACACACACACACACACACACACCAGACGCATGCCACACCGTGCGCGCGCACACACACACGTGCACACACGCACACGCCACACCGCACATACCACACACACACACACACACACCAGACGCATGCCACACCGTGCGCGCGCACACACACACGTGCACACACGCACACGCCACACCGCACATACCACACACACACACACACCAGACGCATGCCACACCGTGCGCGCGCACACACACACGTGCACACACGCACACGCCACACCGCACATACCACACACACACACACACACACACACACACCAGACGCATGCCACACCATGCGCGCGCACACACACACGTGCACACACCACACACCACACCGCACATACCACACACACGCACACCAGATGCATGCCACACCGCACACACACGCGCACACACACATGCACACGCCACACCACACCACACATACCACACACACACACCCCAGATGCATGCCACACCGCACACACACACATGCACACATACCACACGTACCACACACACGCACACACACACATGCACACACCACAACACGCACACCGCACATACCACATACACACACCAGACGCATGCCACACTGTGTGCACACACACACACACCTACCACACCACACCACATACCACACACACACACACACACTCCACATATGCATGCACCATACCCCCACACAAACCAGACACATGCCACACACACATGCACACACACCACACACACATACCACACACATACAAACGCTGCTCCCTCACACACCCATCCTGCTGTCTATAGTCTTCCCCATCTCTCTCAGTTGCTCAGGCCAAAAACCTTGGAGTCATCCTTGATTTTTCTCTTTCACATCGCACATCCAACCAATCAGCAAATCTTCCCGGCTCTGCCTTCAAAATATATCTGGAACCCGTCTACTTCCTGCTAGACTCCTGGTTCAAGGCTTGAGCACCTCTCCTAAAGTTGTCTTAGCTTCCATCCTTGGCTCCCACCCTTGTTCTGTTCTTCTTTTTTTTTTTAAGATTTATTCATTTATTTGAGAGGGAGAGAGAGAGAGAGAGCGTGTGTGAGCAGGGGAAGAGGCATAGGGAGAGGGAGAGAGAATCTCAAGCAGACTCCCTCCTGAGCCCAGAGCCCAATGTGGGTCTTGAACTCATGACCCTGAGATCATGACCTGAGCCGAAATCAAGAGTCGGATGCTTAACCTACTGAGCCACCCAGAAGTCCCATCATTCTATTTTTAATACAACTGAAGTGATTCTATGAAAACATAGGTCAGATGCTGTCATTCCTTTGTCTAGAACCCTCAGTGGCTTTCCATCTCACTCAGAGTAAAAGCCAAAGATCTTCAAATGGCTACCAGGTGCTACATGATTTACCTTCTTCCTGCCTCTCTGAGCCTGTTATTCCCCCCTGGCTCCTGCCACCCCAGCCACAGGCCTCTTCACTGCTCCGTGAGCACACCAGGCATGCTTCTGC
This sequence comes from Zalophus californianus, assembly GCF_009762305.2. Taxonomy (NCBI): domain Eukaryota; kingdom Metazoa; phylum Chordata; class Mammalia; order Carnivora; family Otariidae; genus Zalophus; species Zalophus californianus. Next base: position 88,871,704 of record NC_045606.1, read on the forward strand.
CACAGGGCCTTTGCACTTCTCTTTCCTCTGCCTGGAATAATTCCTCCAGCGATTGCATGGCTTACTCCCATGTTTCCTTCAGGCCTTTAGTCACCTCCTCAGGGACACCCTCCCTGATTTCTCTATTTAAAAGTATAATCCTTTATACTCTGTCCCTAATTTATTGTCAGCAAACAAACCAGATGTCTTATTTATATATGTGTTTGTGTCTTTTTCCCTCACTAGGATGTCAGCTCCCTGAGGGCGTGAGATCTTGTCTGTTTTGTTCAGTGCTGTATTCCCAGTGCATAGCATCCTGCCCACAACTATCGAAGGAGTAGATGATCCCATAGAAACACATTAACTACCCTTGTCACTAAACCCCATTCTTTTCAAACAGTGTGTTTTACTAAATCCTTCTCTCCCCTCCCCCCCCCTTTTTTAATATGCTCCACGCCCAGTGTGGAGCCCAAGGCGGGGCTTGAACTCACAAGCCTGAGATCAAGACCAAAGCCGAAATCAAGAGTCAGATGCTTAACCGACTGAACCACCCAGGTGCCCCTAAATTCTTCTCTTTCTAACAGGAGGATTCTAGAACTTATTTTTAGTTCCAGGTGCTGGCTAATTATCAACATGTAGATGTGATCTCCTGTCTCTACCACCCCCTCCCTTTATCTCTGAGGAGCCTGTATTCTTGCCCGGGAGAAGCCCCTTTTAATGATCTCAGTCAAGGCGGGCGCCTGTCTCCCCGACACCTTAGCTTGTCCAAGCTTTCTTGCCCAGACATACAGACAGAAGTTTCCTTAAATGGAAGAGCCTGTCTTTGCTCTGAAGCCTGACCTTCTCGTTGACTTTTTGTAATCTGGGATGAAAATCTTCGTCCCCGCCATCTTCCAAACATGTTTGGTAGAAAAGAATGGTAGTAAGGCTAAGCACTGTTCCCGCATAACTGTACACAGCATTTATACCAAAGAGCTTGTTGGAAAGGATTCGAACTGCACACCGTATCAAGCCAAAATACAACGATATTTTTAACGATGCAGTCAAAGCAACTCCATGGAAATGGTTTGGATGTGGAAAGGAAAAACTCTCATTTATGAAAGCTCTTTTGTGAGATCTTATGGATGTCATTTACTTTTCTGCTCCTGGGCCCACCCTTCAGTGACATTCTGAGGGAGCCAGGATCTTGGCCCCGTGTGTTGGGGTCCTCTGGGAGCACCAGAAGGTCAGAGGGCTACAGGGAGCAGGGAGCACCTGGGGGGTGGGAAGGGGATGAGGGAGGGCAGCCAGACTGATGCCACAGACGTGGGGTGGGTGACAACCTCCAGCTCTAGCCTTCTGGCTGAGTGATCTGGGCTCCTCGACTGCTCACCCATGCTCTAGGGTTCTTCCCTGTGTGTGGTCGGGAGAGCACCTGCCCCGCTGAGTCACTGGGGCTACGGGGCTGTGCTCAGTGGCTTGAGTCCTGTCAGTCAGTCAGGACGTACTGAACACTGACCACGGGTCCACACACAGCCCTAAAAGGGAATCCTGACAATGATGTAAATTCCACCACATAACTGAAGGGCCATCCTTCCCTATTAACCTGCTTTTAGAAAGAACAATTGACATGTATTTAATAAAAAGTTATAGTATGTAATGCATACATTTCTTTTTTTTTTTCTTTTTCTTTTTTGAAGACTGGTTAGTTCTCCTCAGCCCCCCAGGTAGTGTTCTGGCAGGACCTGGGGGCTTGGGCCAGGTGTGTCCGGCTGACCACAGGTGAGTCACCAGCTAACCACAGGTGAGTCATCAGGTCTCTGTGAAGTTGGCGGGGCTGGATCAGGCTGGCGTGGAAAACTGCCTCCAGAGGCCGAATCCTAGAGAGCGGTTCTAGGGAGAGGCCCGGAGAATGGTAGGAAAAAGGCCGTCTTGACAGCAGGGTGTGTTCCTTTTGGGTTGATTTCTACATTTCCACTTGGGGGCATGGGGCGGGGGAGGATGGGGGCCGGGGTGTGGGTGCTGGGGGGTGGGGGTCGGGGAGGGGGGAGAGAGGCGGGGTGGAGTGGGTTGGAGGGGGTGGAGGGGGGATTTGCGGGTAGAGGTGGAGGACCCTGCAGGGAGAGGTGGCTCTCAGGCTGTTTCGACAGGGAACTCTTCTAAATTAGGCCTGGCGCTGGGGTGGGTGGGGGTTGGGGTAAGGATGAAGGCGAGGGGAACAGTTAAGTACATTCGGAAAAATTGTTTTTTATATGGGTGTGACTCCCATTCCATCTTTAAAAAATGGCAATTGGGTATTCCTTTTATAATTAGAAAAAAATGTTAAAAATGAAAAAAAAATCAACTACGTGGAAGACTTTTTGATGATGGTTGGAGGCACTCTGTCGCTTGTTGACTCTGCCGGGAACCGCTAATCTAGCACTTAACAAAGCTGCCTCATCACGGTCTCTGTTCCAGCTGCGCTGGCTTCCTGTCTCTAGATAGATTTGTTATTATTATTTAGGGGCTGACCTTCTCCAGGGAGGGGGTGGGCAGAGCACTAGCTCCCCGGATGTTGCTATAGAACCTTCTGTGGAATGAGAACCTCAAACTTTCTTCAATGAAATTTTTTTCATTGGTTTAGGTGGTAGGTAAGAATTCACACTGGTAAGCTTCTTCACCGTTTACAAAGCATTTTATTTACATTTTGAATATGACCCTCACCACACGCAGCGGAGATAAGCTCTGTTATTAATATGTGACTCGTTAGTGAACCGAAGCTCAGAGAGGTTAAGAGACTTGCCAGACATCACACAGCCAATGAAAGGCAGAGCTTAAGTCTGCGTTTCTTGCAGGATTGCCCATGACGTGGCTGTGGTGTTTACAGCCTTGTTACAAATCCAATGATCTCACTTGGCTTTCTCACAGCCTGTGCATTGGGAGGGTGGGTATTATCATCTTTTTCTAATAGGCAAATTAGGGAAGGCCCCCAGTAGCACACAGGGGTAAGTGGTCGAAAGTAACGCCAAGGTCTCTTTGCTCTCCTAAGTGTTGCCTCCAAAGTTTGTGCGCATCATGAGCAGGGAGGGTGTGTGTGTGTGTGTGTGTGTGTAATGTTCCCAGAAAAAAAAGGAAAATGCTCCATTAATTATTTGCCTCTGGGTAACAATCATTTCACAGCTCAGCTCAGAGAATTGGCAAATCACTGATCTCAAGCTTAAAACTGAGGGCATAAAACCCAAATAAGTGAATGGCTTTTGCTCCCCACCCGCGTCAGATTCATTTGCTCTGTGCATCTCTGGTCCACACTCAATGCCCCTTCTTTCCTCAACACTCTCCTTGAGAACCTGGAGGCTCAGCCCCACACCCACCCCTCCCGCCGTGCCAGTCTGTGTCCTCCTTTGGATCTCTAGAAACACCTATGAGCCTGACTTCTTTTTCCAGTGCTTTTGGGGAGAGAGACCTCAGTTGATTTTAGGCAGCGGAGAGGGTTGAGTTGAGCTCTGCACGGAGTGGTCCACACTGCTGCTCCCTCAGTCCCCAGCAGTGATCCACTCTAATTGGCTGGACATGCTACCAGTGTCTGCCAAGTGGAGCCAGCCCTGGGCATAGGGAAAAGATGCCATGGGGTCCCGGGGGAAAGGAAGTCAGCCATGAGGGAACAGCCTTGCCCGGCTCCCTCCTTTCCGAGGTGGTCCTCGGCACAGGTGGGTGTAGCTGTCTGACACACACCTGAGTGAATGCTAAGGGGTCACTCTTCTTCTCCTGCCACTGGGCCAACTGTCCCCAGCCAGAAAGATGTGTCCACCTCTGCTCGGAAGCAGCACGGAGACCTCCATGTGGACAGCCAATGCCCAGGACCCCTTGTCGGGGTCCCCCAGGTAGCAGGCCTTTTGCACCCCAGCACCCACAGTCCCACGATACTAGCATCAGTCCTGGTACCTGCTCTTCACGTGCCCTGCTTGGCTGCAGCAGCTGCGGGTGGGAGTCTCAAGGGAGTCTGCTCACATTCTTGGAAGCAGAGATGACTTAGCTCTGGCATGTCAGAAAGGCATGCCCTCTGCGTTCTTCACCTCCACCGAGTTCCCTCAGTGGCTTTGATATTTTTCAGTGTCCCATCCCTCATTAGCTTCTAGCACCTTCTAACATGTCAAGAAGCTTAAAGCGATTGGCAGAGAGGAGATAAAAGGAGGGGGGTTGGTGCAGGGTTTTTAATTTCCTTCCACCACCTTATTCCTTCCCCCCCAAATTCCTAATTGTATTTAAGGAAGAGTAATGAACATCCAACAGACAAACAGAAAGCAACTTACCCCTGTTCCACCTGTGGGACACAGTAGCCTGGGCATCGTAACACAACAGCAGAAGCAGCAGCGTCTTCCAGCACATCTTTTCCTCTAAAAAGGTGAAAAGTTGTCCTCAAACCCAATGGGACCTTGGGAGCTACAGGTATGCCCGTACCGGTCCTCCCGGCACGAAGATGTAGTTCGTACCCCCGTTCCCTTTACAGACGTGCACGGATGCCCTCTCCTGCCCCAGAAGGGTGAAGGCAGAGGCAACCGCCTGAGGGGGGTGGGGTGGGGGGGGACAGGAATTGGGACCTCTGCTAATTCGACTCTCTCCGGGATTGGGGGACTGGGCTTCCACAGACAGACTCTGTTTTTGAGCACATCTGGAGTGACTCACGGGGCATGTGATCTCCTTGGCAGTGGGGTGGATAAATATAATTTCTGTACTTGAGTTCCATGTGTTGGATGGACCCACTGGAATTTTTCTTTAACAAACAGACTCGTGGAACTTGTTAGAGAGCTGGCTGCTGTCCCCATCCACACACACACACACACACACACACACACACACACACACACACACACACAGAGCAGAGCCAGGGGTGAGGGCTGCTGGAAGAGCCGGGAGGCCTGGTTGGCAGAAACTGGGGCTGACAGCCCGGAGTTGCCTTCAGGACAGCAGAGTCATTGTAGTGTCTGGGCTGAGGATCACTTGCCGCCCTTCCCCGGAGCTGGACCTAGGCATCTTGGTGCCCAGGGTCAGCTCCGAGAGCCTTCCCCAGGTCGTGGATGGGTGGGGAGTCAGCAGTTGTGAGGGGCAGAGGTAGAACAGCGCTGTGGTGCATGGGTATTGTATATGCCGCTAATGATCTGGGGACACGCAGTGACCTCTCCTCCCATTCACGTTCATGACACCCCGACTGCTGGACTGTGTCTAGCTAGACCCAGGACCAAACCACTTTGATTCTCCCAAGCAAAACGGTAGTGTTCTTCCATGATCTTGTTTTGGGTAATTAATTAATTAACTTCTATCGAGATATAATTGACATATAGCATTGTGTAGGCTTAAGGTGTACAATGTGTTAACTCGATTTGCTGCACTTCTGTATTGCAATATGATGACCACTGGAGTGTTAGCTAACACCTCTATCATGTCACGTGATCATCATTCCTTTTTTCTGGTGAGAACTTCTGTTGTTCATGGTGTGCAGATGTTCATGATCATTTTTAAAGACTGCCATAGACAGACACCCTGGTTTTTGTCTCCTATCACCTCTTCACCTTCTCTGAAGGTGCTAGAGCTTCAAGGACATTTTAGGATGACTTAACCAGGCGGGTTTCCAACCTGTGGAGGTGTTGCCCAGGGTGAATGGGTCCCTGGGGAGACGCCAAGCTCTCTCTGCTTTGATAAGAACGTCTTTTCTTTTGAGCTGAAGGCAGACGCTTAACCGACTGAGCCACCCAGGCGTCCCCAGAACTCCTTTTTTAAATGTTATAAGAAATGGCTTGAAAAACAAACTTGAGAATAAAATTTGAAAACCACTCATCTTACTAATATTAACAATAGCTCTTGGTGCTTAATTTGTTTTAGGCACTGCACTAGGTCCTCTCCTTGTCTCGACTGATTTAATGCTGGCACCAAAAGCTATGCGGTTAATAGTACGGGACTGCACTCCTGTCCTGTAGATGTATAACATGAGTCACAAATGCAATTCAAATTTTCTGGGAGCCCCGTGAAAAAAAAGCAAAAAGAAACAGTCTTGCAGCAATCATAATAATACATTTCATTTAACCAAATATATTTGGAATATAATTTCTATGTGTAATCAATATAAATATCAACAGGATTTTTTTGATTCTTTTTCAGACCAGGTCTTTGAAATCCAGTGTGTATTTCCCACAGCACATCTTGGTTCAGACCAGCCACATTTTAAGTATTCAACAGTCACATGTGACCAGAGGCTACTGCGTGGGTGGAACAAGGCTAGAAGGTAAGAGTGTGGGTTCTGTAGCCCGAGCAACACGGTGAGTTTAGTTAACATTTATCACCTCACATAACATCTACTTTCTTGGCAACTGTCACATGTGCAATGATGTATTATTAGTTGTAGTAACCATGACGTACATCACATCCCCAGGACGTATTTATCTTACAACTGGAAGTTTGCACCTTTGACCCACTTTCACCCATTTCTTCTACCTCTGTTCTCTGTTCCTTTAAGTTTGGTTTTTTTAGATTCCACATATAAGTGAGATCATAGAGTATTAGTCTTTCTCTATCTGGTTTATCTCACTTTAGCATAATGCCCTCAACTTCCACCCATGTTGTTGCAAATGGCATGATTTCCTTCTTTCCTATGGCTGAAAATATTCTAGTGTGTGTGTGTGTGTGTGTGTGTGTGTGTGTGTTTGTGTATACACACACGACATCTTATTTATCCATTCATCTGTCAGTGGATGCTAGGTTGTTTCCATGTCTTGGCTATTGTAAATAATGCCGCAATAAACATGGTGTGCAGATGTCAGTTTGAGATAGGGATTTCATGTCCTTTGGATATATGCCCAGAAGTGGCATTGTTGGATCATATGATAATTCTATTATTAATTTTTTGAGGGCCCTCCATATTGTTTTCCACAGTGGCTGCACCAATTTACATTCTCACGCACAGTGCTCAAGGGTCCCCTTTTTTTTCACATCCTCACCAGCACTTGTAATTGCTTGTTTTTTTTTTTTTTTTGATGCTAGCCAACCTAACAGGTGTGAGGTGATATCTCATTGTGGTTTTCATTTGCATTTCTCTGGTGATGAGTGATGTTGAATGCCTTTTCATATACCTGTTGGTCATTTGTATGTCGTCTTTGGAAAAATGTTCCGTTCCTCTGCCTATTTTTTTAATCAGATTGTTTTTTTGCCATTGAGTTGTATGAGTTCTTTTTTTTTTTGTATGAGTTCTTTATATATCTTGGATATTATTCCCTTACCAGAATATGATTGGCAAATATTTTCTCCCATTCTGTAGGTTGTCTTTTCATTTTGTTGATGGTTTCCTTTGCTATTCAGTGTACTTCCTTTCTAAATCTGCAAAGATTGCCCAAAGGACCTAGCATGGGACTGGGCACTCTAGCTACCTAGCCAATATTTGTTGACTGATATGGAAGCAGAGAAAGCTCCAGCTCCCCCCTGTTCTCTTGCCAACACTCCCGTGAGCGAGGCAGTGCTGGGGAGGGAAGATGGACATGACTGCCTGGCCACGGGGAAACCAGGGCCAGAAATCACACTCTTGGCTTCCAGTCCTGGAGTTCTTCATAGGTAGGCTCAAATCACCAAACTGTCACCTCCTAATTCCTAAGCTGGATTGAAGATTGGCTTTTGGATTTGGGCTGGGAACGGTTGTGTTCGTAACTAATTTCATTTCATGAGATGATGAACTAGGCCTTCTGTCTCACTAATACAACTTGGCAGCAGGAGGGAAATGCCTCGTTTCTCCAGGAGCCTCACTGAGGTCTTGGAAAACCCTGGCCTAGTGCACTGATTTTTGTCCCATTCCTCTTGTTTGTCTTATACACGGGTAAGACTGGCAAGCAAATGGAAGCCTTTTGTGGCAACACAATAAACCCACAACAGTGGAGCTTCCCCGAGTTACTGATTATACAAGGAACACTTAGGGGGTGGTGAGGATGTGCTCCTTAAGGCCAACCGTTTTCCTTTTTTTTTTTTTTTTTTTAAGATTTTATTTATTTATTTGACAGAGAGAGCGAGAGAGCACAAGCAGGGGGAGCAGCAGAAGGAGAGGGAGAAGCAGGCTCCCCGCTGAGAAAGAAGCCCGATGTGGGGCTCGATCTCAGGACCCTGGGATCATGACCTGAGCCGAAGGCAGACGCTTAACCATCTGAGCCACCCAGGCGCCCCAAGGCAGCCGTTTTCAAGGACATTTTTGCCTCTGTACCACCACTGCACTTCCCTTTGTACTTCTTGTCAGCACCGGTCGCTTTATAGCTTAGTTACTCCAAACATTTACTGAGTTCTGACCACACACCTTATTTTGTTTCACAGCAGTTCTGTTCAGTGGATACTATAATAGAGCCCATTTTACAGATGGCAAATTGAAGCTTAGAAAAGATCAAGGGCTAGGGTCAGACAACTGTTAAATGGTAAGTACTCGATATCCTACCTAGCAGGGCCCGAGATGAAAACACGACACCAGTAAAGCAGCTTCTACACATGGGAAGCATGATGCAGCTGAGGGACTGCTGGGCTGGGCCCATGTACTAGGGAGTAACAGGTGGGGGAGGATTCTGTTCATTCTGAGGGCTCCAGTGCAGAAGCACCACGGTCAACACCCATTTGTTTGTCATGCAGTCCTTCATTCATCTAGTCTTTGGGCATCAGCTCCATCCTAGGCAGTAGGCATGGCAAACCAAATGAGACACGGTCCCCTGGCATCAAGGATCTTTATTCTAATAGGAAATAGAGGAGGAAATAGACACCTCCATAGCTATTTAGACGTTAGATTTAATGATGGAGGACCCTATGGTAGGAAACGAGAGGGGAGGGTTATCTGGGAAGGCTTCTTGGAGGAATCGACACCTGAGTTAATTATTTTATTTTATTTTATTTTTAAGATTTTTAAATTTATTTATTTGACAGAGAGAGAGACGGTGAGAGAAGGAACACAAGCAGAAGTGTGAGAGGGAGAGGCAGGCTTCCTGCTGAGCAGGGAGCCCGATGCGGGGCTCGATCCCAGGACCCTGGGATCATGACCTGAGCCGAAGGCAGACGCTTAACGACTGAGCCACTCAGGCGCCCCATGAGTTAATATTTTAGGGATGAGTTGGATTTAATTAGGTTGTGGGGGAAGAGATAGTGGGAGGGGTGGGACAACTTGAAAAATGGCACAGAGGGGACAGACAACTTGACGTGTACGTGGAAATGAAAGTGGTGGCCTTGTCAGAAGATCAAGGGTGAAGCAGGAAGCAGTGGGAGGCAGGCTGCTAGGGAGGAAGGGCCCCGTCATAGGGAGCCTTCTGTGCCACACCTGGACCGTTTCCTGCCAGGAATAAGGAATCCTGGAGGCCGCCACCAGGGGAGCGAGGTGGCTAGGCTTATGGTGGCCTTGCTGCAGAGGGTGGATTTGATAGGGTAGCGACCGGTCAAGGAGGGAGTAGATGCAGAGGTCTTGGGAAAGATGATAAGGACCTGAATCAGGGCAGGAGCTAGTGGTGAAGGAGAGGAGGGCATGATTCGAGAGAGACTGAAGAGGCAGAATTGGGAACACACAGTGATTCCTCAGAATGAGAGCTGAGAGGGGGAGAGGGGGGCAAACAAAAAAGTTCTGGGGTGTCCTCAGCTGAGACTGTGGGCACAGAAGGAGGAGGTGCTGGTTTCAGGGATGCTGTGATTTTGGTGTGGAAGTGTTGAGTTCGTGTGCTGGGCCTCACGTTACTTGGTTTCTAGGTGCTCACTCCCTGCCGTACCATCTGTACTGTGTGGCTGCCTGTGAGCCCTGGGAGTGGCCTCTCACTCTTCGAGCGCGCCCTTCAACATCCGGATTCTCTGCTGTGCTCTGCAGCTGTGAGGGTGGGAGACAGGGTCAAGTCTTCTCAGAGAGGGGGGTCACTTGTGGATGGATTGGGATATGAATGCAAACAGATCCCCCAGTGGAAGGAAATATGGACACCATGGCATAACTCTTCTGGCGTCTTCTCCCTTAGTCAAGAGGGGGACTAGAGCTCCCTTCTTTATCTGGTTGACTCCATTCATCCTTTGCATTCTGGCGCCGGTGTCCCTCTCCCTGGGAAGCCCTTCCCGACCTCCCTGACTAGAGTGATTCCCCCAGTTAAGCACGTTCCTAGCACTGGGAACCGATCCTCTGTATCTCAGCCCGGTTGCAATCTTACTTTGCGATATTTTGCTGAAGACTCTTAAACTGTGGACTGTAAGCCCCATGAATGCAGGAACTATGCTCGTGTTTGCTCACCATTGTATCCCTAGAACCTCCTGGCACTTTGTAGGTGCTCTACCAGCAAGGCAGTGAGGCAGTAGGGGTCTCCGTCAAGGTCCTGGCAGAAAACAGGTGGCACTCTCTGAAAAGGAAATGAAGAGTCAAACGAAGGGAGTGAAAGGGTTAAGGGACTAGTCCAGGGATTCATCACAGTGGAGGCTGTTACCACGTGTTGTGGACTGAAATATATCCTTCAAGAAGATATTTGGAAGTCCTAGCCCCGAGTTTCTGTGAACGTAGTCTTAATTTGAAATAGGATCTTTGCAGATGTAATCAAGTTAAGATAAGGTCACTAGGGTGGGCCTTCAGCTGGTATGACTGGTATCCTTAGAAGAGGAGACACAGACAGAGACATGTAAGGAGAAGACAGCCATGTAAGGAAGGCGATGGAGACTGGAGGGCTGCCCCTGTAAGCCAAGGAAGGCCCACGATTGCTGGCAACCATCAGAAGCTCGAAGAGGCAAGGAAGGATTCTCCCCTACGTGTTTCTTAGGGAGCGTGGCCTTGCCAACACCTTGATTTCAGACTTCGAGCCTCCAGAACTGGGAGACAACACACTTCTTTTGTCTTCAACCGTCCAGTTGGTGGAGCTTGGGGACAGCAGCTTTGGGATACTCCTACACCCCTCCTGGGCTTCTGGGACAAGGGGAGGAAATCCCCTGTTTGCAATGACCTGTAGCAGAGCGGTCACCAGCCAGGAGCTGTGGCCCAGGTGGAAGGATGCAGCCAAGGCAAACTACAGCCTAGCGGGGAACAGGGGAATAGATAGATGCCTTGACCTCTCTCCTCTCCCACTTTCTAATTCCCATCTTCTGCTCCCATTAGCCTAACCCAATGGGCAGCCGGAGGGCAAGGGAGTAGGGGTGATGGGGTCTGCGGAAGCCTCCGAGGCACACAGCAGAGTGGCCAAGGGGGAGAGTGATGTGAAGGCAAGGGGAGTAGAGCCCATCCAGTAAGTAAGTAAAATGAATGGGGCCATGACAGAGACAGAACTCCAAGGTCATTCTCGTTTCTCGTTTGGACACAGACAGTTTATGGCACTGCTCTGTTTCCACCAGGAGGAGAAAAGAGAGGAGACATAGGTTTTAACAGTGAGGACATTTGTGTCTGGCTTCGAGGCCTGCCCCCTGGCTCCGTACCCAGGTTCTGGGTCTTGTGAAGCCTTCCTCCTTGTTTGTGCAGCCAGCACCTTGAGGCTGGATTCTATTTTAAGGTTGTAAGTGAGGTAATTTGGTATGACAACAGAAACACAGCTGTAATTACGAAGTGCCAGCCTCTAAAGCAGAAAAGTCACTGGCCCAGAAGAGTTGCCAGCATCAATGACTCAGTACTACGTGCACACTCGGGCCAGCCCTGGCCAGGCCACCCTCCTGCCACGCAGACGTCCGCTGTGCACGGAGCTAAAAGGAGCATTAGGGCAATCGAGCTCCTGTGTCCATGCAAGGCCTCTGCATCCAGTTGTTGCCGGCTCTGCGAGCCAGAGCAGTAATTTGGCGGGGGGGGGGGGGGGGGTGTAAAGGTGAGGCCCGTGCATCGATGGGCCAATTGAACAAAATGGGCCAGATCTCTCCTCCGGTGGAAATACCGTCAAGCTCGGGCCACACGGGCAAAGCCTCTGGAGCTGGGTTTCCACGGCCCCGCACTGCCTGCAATGCGATCCGCTCGGCCGCCTGGCTGTTGTATAGACCACATGACTGTGTACTCCCCATTCTAAATGCAGGTGCCTTGTCTCGGGAAGCCAGGGAGAGGAGGCTGTATTTTTGTTGGACTTTGTCCAGTCTGGGATCTTTGCATTTCTCAGGTTAAAAATAACCAATTATGCCCCTTGTTTCTAGGGTGGGTGTGTGCGTGTGTGTGGGCGGGAAGGGGGGGGAGCTAAAACAGGGACATAGCATATGCACAGATTTAGCTGGAACAAATTCTAGAGGTTCCCATCCATCCCTTAGGTTTTCGAACGGTAATTATGATGCTACTAATCCTTCTTAGGATTGTTCCAGTTGCCTTCAGATGACAAACATTCACTGTGTCCACCACTACAAGCCACTGTGGGGAAAACATAAGTGGTGGCGCTGTCCTTTGAGAGGTGATCAATTTTTTCTTCTTTAGCAAAAGGAACTGCCAAACGGGATCTCCCAAATGAAGTTACCAGGGAGATTGAGATAGATAGATAGACAGACAGACAGACTGACAGACAGGTGGATTGATAGCTCCACCTGACTGATGCGGGAGAGAAGGGGGTAGGAGTTCTGGGTCTGTGAAATGTTTGCTGGGACCCGTCCCAATGCAGTTCTCCCCAGGGTTGCCTCACCTAAGGAAGCAGCTGAAGGAACCTTGGGGTGGGGGTGGGGGTCTCAGATCTTCAGAATAGCTTTTTTCCCCCGGGTTTTATGGAGAAATAATTGACATACATCACCATATAAGTTTAAGGCGTTCAGCATGAGGGTTTGATTTACCTATGTTGTGAAGTGATGACCACGAGAGCTTCGGCTAACATCCACCTCCTCACATAGCTATAATAAAAGGAAGGAAATTCTCCTCAGGATGAGAACGCTCAGGATCTGTGTTTGGATACGTCACACGGCAGTGTTAGCTGTGGTCATCAGGCCGTGTGCCCCATCCCTAGTCCTTCTTCATCTGGTAACTGGAAGTTTGTATCTCTGGATCACCTTCCTCCCATTCCGCTCCCCCCTGGCATAGTTTTCTTGCCTGAGCACAGTCCAGAGAGATCACCTCTGTGGCTTCCAGAAGGTACTCTGCTTGTTGTGACTCTGTACCCAGGGAAGTGAAAGTCTTCTCCAGCCCTCAGCTCGCCACTACTGTTGGCACAGTTCGTGAGGACTAAAGACCATTTGATCCCTCGGCAAGACTTCTCATTTCCTTTGCATTTTCTCTTCCAATGCCCTACCTACATACCAATAAGAACTTGGATATTTTTGGATATGTAAAGGTGAAGGAGCTAGGGCCTTGGAAAACATAAACTAGATTTCCAGCTACTACCAACTATGGGATGTGGTCGAGGTTGGTGGTTGCTATTTGTACTGCAAAAGATAAAGAGGGGCCTCTCAGTTACATAAAAATGTAGAAGTCATACCCCCCTCAAAGAATTATGACTTACAAGGCAGAACATTTAATTAGAAAAAAACTTATAATCAAGGCATTATCTGGTAAGAGCAGTAGGCATTAAATGTGAGACATAGCCCTTCAGCATGTTAATCTACTGGGATGTTGGGAGTGTCTGTTACAGGGGTTAGGCCTGCCCTGATCAATATACTGTGTGTGTGTGTGTGTGTGTGTGTGTGTGTGTGTGTGTGTGTGTGTGTCTATGTCTATGTGTGTTGGGGGAAGGTGGGAGTAAGTGTCAGAGAGGTGGAGGTGGTGGTTGGGTGATTCCAGAAGGAATTTCTCAGAACGGAAAGTTCTCTGGGGAGGGCATCTTGGCTGCTCTTTGGCTAGGATTCCAAAGAAGCCGAAGATATCGCCAAGACTTCATAAAGGAGGAAGTGTTGGTGTCTCTGCAAGTTAAATCCTATCTTGCACCCTGAATTCTTGCCTAGCAGGGATTTGATGAATGGGTGTGAAAATATGCTACAAAGCTGTCACTTACAGTAAATGGCAGGTGGGCTCTGCTCAGAGCCAGTGGGTGGCTGGGCTGGGAATGGGGAGAAACGGGAAGGGAGGAGTTGGAGGTGCCTGATCCCAGCAGGCTCCCGGAAGAGAGGCTAGTTATGCAGGGAATTTCCTGCCTCTGCAACCCCTAATGCCAATAACCACAGTGGAGCAAATTTACCTCCTGGCCGCTTTCGGTAAATTTTTTAAAATGTTACCTCAGGAGCTCTTTCAGGTTAGTCCTTAAAATCCAAATCCAGTCCAGGGCTCGTTCATTTCTGAATCAAATTTTGGTAAATAACTGACAACTAGGTTATTTCCCTCAGCTATCAAAATGGAAGAAACTCTCCTCTCTCTTTTCCTCTTAAGGCAGAAATTCTGGGGAAAAGAATTTGTTCCCGAAAGAAGAGGTAGGTGGGGGGTAGGGGAGAGGTGAGAAAAATACCTTGGTTTTTGGATGGCACCATCAGGGCTAGTGTGCCCCAGGGGCTGGGATGGGGCTGTCAGGAGCTGATTATACATGGGGTTGTCATTTTAAGAAAAGGGTGAAAGCAGCTTTGGGAAAGGAACAAGAAGGAGTTGATTAACAGACGAGCGCCGCGGCGGCTCGCCGTGCGGATGAACGCGAGAGGTGAGCGCAGGGACCTCCTGCTGCGTGAGTGGAGGCCATTTTGTTGTTACATTCCCTTCCCTTTTCTTGTGACCCCACAGAGTAGAGATCAGGAGAGAGATGGAACTAATTAGTAGGGGAAGGGAGAGGAGAGGAGAAGTTGGAAGAAAGGTGAGATCAGGGCCAAGCCAGGAGGGGTGAGAGGAGGGGGTGGGGTGAATCTGTGTCACGCAGCCCCCACTCCGGCTCTGCCCACCAGTATATTCCCTGTGAGGAGGTCATATGTAAGAAGGGAGGCCGTCATTGATTGAAACTCGTGCACACCGGGAGCACAACAGTATTCATTTGGACTACTAGGGCGTCCGGTCTTTGTGGCTCAATAAATATCTGTTGAATAAATCTTAAGGCAAAGGGATGTTTTTTGTTTTTTCACGTGTATCGTCCCGATGATTGTTGCCAATCTTTTCTTTGCACGTCCAGGAGGATATCGGAGTCCTTTGCTGTGGTTAAATGGATGCCTGACCTTCCGATAGAGTTTGTGCCCTGCAGTTAGACTCTCAAGGTATAATATGGAGTTGTTAGACAAAATAAGAATCAGAAAGAATAAGAATGAGTGGTAGGAACTCATTCAAGGGTCTGTAAACTCTCTCTGATGGAAATGCTCTGGAGACCTGATTATGGTCCCGCGTGAGCCTTGCTCTTTCCCACACATCTCAAGGGAGAATGGTTTTCCACGGAGGGCAGAGATGTTGGCTGAAGTAGATACATTTATTTTTGTCTTACCGTGTGTGCTGGCCTCCCTCAACTTGCTTCCGGTGGGTAGAACAGGGGAGCATATTTCCTTTGAGATAGCTATCACCTGGTGAAGAGAAACAGGTGTGTTTCTTGTAATTCTTCTAGTCTTTGTTGGTGAACCCAGAAGTACAGAGTCACATCCCTGTGTATGAGGAAGCAATCACCCTCTGCCCTGCTGTTCCAAGAGGACGTTGTCATAACCCGGTGCAAGGAGGTGCTTGGCAGCCGCTCTTAGGGACAAGGTTGATGAGAGGGTCTTACGGCTGACAGGACTTTAGATCATCTAGTACGTCTTTCTTTCTCATCATGCTGTGTCCTGTGGAGGGTGACTTTCATTACAATTCACTGGAATAGAGAATTGAAATATGCACATAAGACTAATTACCAAAAAAATCAAATGAACATAATAGCCCCAAACCAAACCAATGCAAATATCCATCAATAAGAGAGTGGATAACCAAAGGTGGTATGTTCATACGGTGGGATATTATCCAACGATAACAAGGAGCAAATTACTGACACATCATGGAGGAACCTGAAAAGCATTGTATGGAGCAAAAGAATATGAGGTAGATGCGATGTTGAAGAATAAGCAAGACTAGACTATGGCAATAGAAGTATTAAAAAAAAAGGTGACTTCCTGGGCTGTGCGGGGGGGTTCCAGCTAGAACAGGGAAAGAGAGAGCTTTCTGGAATGATGGACATGTTTTATATTTTTATCCCCATGAAAGCTTAATGTGTGTGTGTGTGTGTGTGTGTGTGTGTGACTAAGCTGTTTACTTAAGGTTTGCACATTTTACTGAATGTAAATTGTACCAGAAAAAAAAAAAACCCTCAAAACCAAAAGCCAAACAATGGACACGTAGAGAATGGGAAATATGTGGTTAAGGGAATTAGGTCCATTTATTGTTGACATGCTCACGAAGCAAATCTAACAGTCAGCAATGCGAAAAGAAGTCCCCTTGCCTAGCATTTTAAGTAACTTGGGCTTGTTACTTGATGTCTCTGAATTTTAGTTTTTCTCCCTATTAAAAAAAAAAAAGGGTTCATTTGTTCCTTGCACACAGAAGCTGCCACGTCAAATGGTCTAGCAGGAGAGAGGACACACAGAGTCCAGTTACAGACCTTGGGTCTTTCCTGCCAGCACAGTGAGCCCAGTCACACAGAAACAAATGTAGCATTGGCAGCCCGACCCCATCTCCCTGCTCCGGCCTTTCTGTCTACAGCCAGCACCATGGGAGCACTAGAAAGGCCTTATGTTCAGGCCCAGGGCCTAACTTCCTCTGTGCTCCAAAGCGGCTCTCGCTCTCCAGCCTCTTGGCCCTGAAAGGGTCTTTCTGTTTGGTGAAGGAGTTTGAAGCCAGAGAGAGAGGAGAGAGAGAGAGTGTCTGAGGGCACTGGACTCATACCCAGCCCCAGTGCCTCAAATATGTGGCCAAGAATCCAAGTCTAACTTCCCCTCAGGGAGACAAATGACAGAGATCCTCCTTGAGGCAGTTCCAAAGACCTATAAAGAGATACTAACCCCTCCCCAGCCAAGCCCACCTCCCTAGGCCACAGACCTGGTCCTGAGAGGAGTCTCTCGTACCCGTTCATTGCCTCAGAGCCCCCAGGAGGGAGAGAAGTGGACTGTAGCATTTGGGCTTAATCACTGGAGCAGCATCCGGGTAATTTTCCATCTTGCTTCATTCCTTTCCTCCTGACACAGGGAGGCAGACGAATTAAGTGGTTCTTATTTGCTGATGGGAAAACAGCCTTTGAAGATGGAGGTTTCTAACTGGAGGTCCTTGGGCAGAGGTCACACTCACCCTCCCTCATTTAGCCTCAGGATTAACCCAGGAGGCAAGTTTATCTCCTCGAACTGGGTGGAGTCAACAGTCCTTGGCCAAGGCATTCTCCTAACAGGAGCAGGGCTCAGAGCAAGTGCTCTATTGGCCCAATAAAGCCATAGATTCTTAGACAGGAAGGGAATTGGAAATTAGAGACTCCAACTCTATTTTATAGACAGGGAAACTGAAGCCGAGATGGGGACTAACTTGCTTAGCGGCAAGAGCCCATCAGTGACAGAGCCAGGGAAACAGCACACGTGGCCACCATGATAGGAATGACCCCATCATATTCGCTCAGTTACACCGGGCTTCTCAACCTCCACACCACCCCCATTTGGGGCTGGGTAGTTCCTTGTTGTGGGGCATTGGCCTATGCATTGTAGGATATTTAGGAATTTCCTTGGCCTCTACCCACTAGATGCTGGTAGTACCCCCTCACCCCAGTGGTTACAACCCAGAATGCCCCCAGACATTGCCCAATGTCCCCAGGGGGTCAAACTCACCCATGGTTGAGAACCCCGGCAACAGAGAGCCAGTTCTTACGGTTCAATACATAGAGATGCATTGCGATGCATTTATTATTTGTAGATCTGTCTCGTGCATTAATCTGAAAGTTTTCTGAGGTCACAGACTGGGTCCCATTCACCTTGATGTCTTCTGTGCGTGGCATAGTACTCGGCCTGGGAGAGAGAGGCCATAAATGGTTTTGAATGAATGAATGAACCAGCTCACTGGGAGACCCTGAAACAGAAACTTGCTGGGTTTCTAGTATCCTATGAAACACCAGCCTGGAGAAGAGGCAAAGGAAGGACCTGCATGACCTTCTATCTGAGGGAAGTGGGGGCCTCCTGCTTTGTCATCCACTGTCATAGCCCCACAAAGGCATCTTTTCCTGGAGCTCCTCTTCTCATGCTCCAGGCTTAATTATGTGGCTTCTTTTCATTCTTATAAAACAATAGAAATAAATACTATACCAAAGAGATTTTTCTCACTGGGGGTAAAGCCAGCATTCTGGAATGTGAAGCCTCGAGATTCTCATGTTAAAAGGAAAAAGCCCCCAAATACTGCCATTAGCAGCCATGAGAACCTCAGGAGTATATTTGTTGTAGGGTCATAAATTTTGGCATTGGGAAAATCACAAATAAAATATAAAAGGAAAAATCTCTACCACAAAATCCCATCTTCTTGGTTTTTCTCTTAATTTCAGAAATTTTCACCAGTGTTGATTTTGGGCAAGTGGTAAACTCTTCTGTGTCTATTTTCCAAACAATAACATGCTTGAGAGGGTAGAGTTGTTTTTTTCTGTTTTTGTTTTTGTTTTGTAGGAAAAAAAAAAGTGCTTTCAGAGGACCTTAGATGCAAAGTTACAAAATATAAGTTCCAGTGAATCTTGAAAGTTACTGGAACTTTTTATTTTATGGTTTGCTTTGGGCAGAAAGAAACCCAGCAGAGGCTGAGAGAAAATACAAGTTATTGGCTAGATAGGTCCCACAGGGGAATTCATTGAACAAAAAGATGGACTGACCTTTCCAAGGACTTTACTGGTCAATTAATTCAAATGGACAAATTGATTTCAGTGTGACTAGCGAAAGAGAACACAGTTAAAATAGAACAAAAGGACCAAAAAGGGATGAAGACATGGCAGCAAGAGGGAAGGATGGGTGGTGTTGGGTTAATATTACTTTAAAAGTGAATTTTTCCAGGCTGCCGCTGCGCTTCAGGGACAACACCATAGAGCCCTCATTGTATTAGGATTCATGTGATTGCTCTCTGCCTATACTTGGTTAGGGAGTGTGACCATTGCTTATTATTCACTGGTTGCCCTCGGGGAAGTGGGAGATAGATACACCAGGACCAGTGAGCGAGCCAGAGGGCTTGGGGTGCTAACTCAGATAAGGACCTCCAAATAGGACCCACCTTCAGGATGGGAGGGTGGAGAAGTGTCAGATGCATCAGGAATGGTTGGGAGACAGGCTGCTGCTGGGGCTGCTGGTGAGAGAAGTTGCTGGGGCTGAAGCCGGATCCCTGGATGGCCTGGGCCTGGAGCAAGGCTGAGCAGCACCAGAGGGAGGAAGACTGGACTTCTCAGCCAGCCAGGGGCGATAGACTCACAGAATTTTGAGCAGGAAAGGATTTTTTGCATCTCGCAGTTTTCAAATGGGGCGGAGGGAGATTGACATAGACAAGCCGGAGGCCTCCCTCCTAAACTTCACTGCCTCTTCTAGAGAAGTAGTCCCTGTGTTTTCTGAGACCATAGAACGTATCAATTGGTCTTTTTAGGTATTCGGCATGACCTCAGGCAAGCAAGTCTGAAGCAGCCGGAGGTGAAGCATCTCCTAGTGGGATTTAGCTCTGACACTGTTCAATGCTCAACACAGATCGACATCATTCTATATGCTTCTGGTGTGGACCCGCATAAATCCTCATCTGCAGCAAAGGAATTCTGTCATACTTCTGGTGTCCAGTCTAGGACGGTGTGGAGACCAGAGCCAGCTGGGGGAGAGGGTACAGGTGATGGAGGTGAGGGAGAGATAATGTGGTCGGTCACCATGTTTAGCACATCTGAAAAATGAATGCTTTCTTAGTTTAGGTATGTCCCAAATATTGCATGAGATATACTTAGATACTAAATACTTATTCACTGTTCATCTGAAATTCAAATCTAACTAGGCTTCCTGTGTTTTATCTGGCAATCCTTTTTTGAGACTGTTGGCAGCAAAGGAGCCTGAATCCTTGCTGATTGGTGGTGAGGTTGAGGGTGTGGTTCTGCCGGTATTTCAGAAGGAAGATGGCTGCCGGGGACCTCTTTTCTCCTACCTTCTCTCATTCACCTGGGTTTCGGGAAGAGACAGGAAATCCTGTTGCTTTGGAGACATCCAGGCAGCAAAGGAAGGAGAGAGATTTTGTAGGTCATTGCTACAACAAATTTCTTTCTCCAGTTCCCTTTTGTCTTGCTCCCCAGAGAGGAACAACACACTCTGTAAGGATTTGAGGACAGAGGGAAATGTGGCTAGATAAAGCTAGCATACACTGTAGCATGTGTCCTGGGGGGATAGTGGCTCTGAACCTGCTAAAATAAATGGTCTGCTTTGTTCTTGAATAATAATCAGCTGGCAGCTTTGTTCTCTCTTCTCAGCAGCTGGATGAAGAGATTCTGATTTCAGAGGAAAAGCAGTGACCTAGGACTGACCACAGTGGATGGAGGGTGGGTAGGGGTGGGGGTGGGAATTTACCAAGGGGTGATACAACCCCTTGCTACACATCATTTCCCCACTGCCTGTCATAATCCCCCAAGGTCTACCATTAAGTCTTAAGATAAGAGACCTTCTCCTTTAAAAATGCACATATACCTGAGAAACATATTAAGCCATTATCCTTTTAGAATGATTTTATTCTTTAGAGTCTTTCTAACCCCACATTTGGTTGAGAACAGGGTCTTGGGGTTGGTTATTGGATCCTAGGTTAGGTAATTCTTGTGGGGACTGAGCTACAGAGGGGTTGACCCACAGAGAGAGAGTATGAAGAAAGCCCAGAAATTTAAGGGTCTGGGCAGTTCAGGAGAACAGGGGAAGGGGAGGGGGGAGGAGGAGGAGAGAGAGGGTGGGTGGGGTGAAGCTATCTGCTTTACCACCATCTCTGTTGGGGCTCCCATGAGTGGAAGTGTCCCCAGCTCTCCAGACAAATCAGGGTTGGGCATTGCCAAGGTCAGGGCAACTGAATTCCTGTCCCGCTCTTCTGTGTCATTCAGAGCAAGTCAGTTCTGCTCAGTTCTTACCTCTCTCCTCCCAGATGCCAGGAGGACACACAAGAGCCTGGAGGGGAAGGGTTCTGCTTGGTTGCAGCAGGGAGAGAACCCACATCCAGTGGCTTGAACCTCAAGGGGTCTTTTTGTCTCATGTGACAGCAAGTGCAAGGCAGTCAGGACAGGCTGACTTAGTGCTTGAGCATGCCACCTGGGATAGAGACTCTGTTGGCTGTCCTACAGCAGAAGGGGGCAAGCGGTGAGGGCTCAGAATCATTGTTAAGTAAGCTGAAGAAAGCGGAAGAAAATCACTAGAACATGTTCAGCGTAGCCCTGGCATTCTGGGCCTTTTTGCCATTTGAAAGAAATTCTACCATCCTGATGTTTGGGTTTCCAGTGCCGTTCACTTTGATGGGTGGTTGAATGTTTTATTTCCCGTCAGATACCTGACCCTGTTCAGGTTCCCCGTGTGGCTTCCCCTCTATTTGGGGGGGACCAAGAACGCTGAGGGGTCCAGGTGGTGCATGGCTCTCCAGTGGATTCTCTGGGCACAGGCTGATCATTCCTAAGCCCTCCACCCAAAACTTTTTTACAGAAGAGCAGTGGTCAGAACTCTTGCTCCCCCTACACAAAGAATGCTTACCCTGCAGTCAGTGTGGTTTCATTTCATTCCTGAAGACTAAAGCCTGAGAAGAGATACAGTGTGTGGCTTGAAAGTCAGAAAGCTTGGATCAGCTGGAGCAATAGATGTAATTTTCCATCAAGAATGACTTGTGCTGTCCTCCTCCCCCTAGAAGGCCTATAAAGTCCCAGAGATTTCCCTCTACTCAGGTTGGGTCAGCTGACGGAGTAATTCTAATTCAGGTGACAGCAGAATTTGGAGTGTGATAAAGCCAGTTACAAAATTCCCTCCTTGGATGGATAGATCATGACATAAATGA
Organism: Zalophus californianus; assembly: GCF_009762305.2. NCBI lineage: Eukaryota > Metazoa > Chordata > Mammalia > Carnivora > Otariidae > Zalophus > Zalophus californianus. Next base: position 88,893,452 of record NC_045606.1, read on the forward strand.
AGATTAGGGCTTCTTAGCGCCACAGCCCGTACCTGGACACAAGCCAGCTCTCCTAGAAATGTGCTTTCTAGAATGCATGCTAAAGACTTTGCAGTGTGCCCCCTCCGTGTGACAAAATCCATCTGATTTAGTGACAGTAAGAGCTTTGGAATCAGGAGGCCACAGTTACATGGTGCTGTGCTTTAGTACATAAGCTCTTGGAGACCTTTTCCTCCTCTGGAAGATAAAATCAAAATCCCAATTGCCTCTGTCACAGGGAGGCCATGGATATGAATGCGTATTTCCAATGCTGAGCGATTATGCAGCTGTAGGTAAGTATTGTTCGCAGATCGTGATCCCGGCTGTGGATGGAGAGCGTGGATTTGATCATCTAGGGGCAGCCCATTCGGCGACTCTGCTCCTACTGTCCCAGGCTTTGACAGTGATTTCTAAAGCAGTGCCTTGAACACAGTAGCTGCTAATCGAAGTAAAATGATGTGAGTTAGTCTAAATAAACCAATGACCTTTGCCATCTCTACTTCAGCTCATCCCCATCTCTACTTCAGCTCATCCTAGGACTTGATACGCTGGTGCCCAGCCAGGCTGCTCAAAGGGATTGCCCATGGTGAGACATCACACATTACTAAACGTGCCCATGAGCAGAGGCTGGGAGCCGATAAGGCAAAGTCCCATTAAATAAGTCCTCTGCCCAAAAGGACATGGGAACCCACTTCCTGGCGGACAGCCTTGTCATAGCTCTGGTCTTCCCTGGGAACTCTTCTTTGCTACTAGAAAGTATCTTTTCATTTTCTGGTTAAAAAAAAAAAACTAGTATAAAATATTGTTGGCTAGCTCCAAAATGATCCCATAAAGGCAGTTGTCCTGGGCACCTGGGTGGCTCAGTTGGTTGAGCATCTGCCTTCAGCTCAGGTCATGATCCCAGGGTCCTGGGATCAAGTCCCGCATTAGGCTCCCTGCTCCTCGGGGAGCCTGCTTCTTCCTCTGCCTCTGCCTCTCTCTCTCTCTCTGTTATGAATAGATAAGTAAAATCTTAAAAAAAAAAAGTCAGTTGTCCTGGTAAAACCTTGGTTGATTCAGGCATCCTGTATGTGGACATGGGGATACAAATGGACAGAAGAAAACATTGGCTGATGTTTATTGAGTAGCTACTATGTGCTAGATGTTGCATGAAGCGTTTACACATATTATTGCCTTTAATCCTTACAACGACCCACTGGGGTGAGTACTCTTATTACACCCCCTTTATAGATGGGGAAACAGGTTCAGGGAGATCAAGGAATGGGCCTGTACAGCTGGGATGTAGCAGGGCTGGGACTTAGACCCAGCACCGTCTGATTCTAAAGCTCAGGCTATTAACCGCCATGCAATTATTTAACTCGTTGCCTTATTTTTCTCCTCAGTTTGTAACTTCCCATCAATCCAAGTGAAAAGATAACCCTTTTGCCCTCCAACTCCCCATGTCTCCTTTCTTCAGGTGGGCAGCCCTGGGTTCAACTCCTCGAAAGATCTGCTGCACTGAAGGAGAATGGGTGTTGAGCTTTGGCACAGGCAGGCTTTGAAGCTATATACAGGCTGGCTCCCTCTCTGGCAACTAGGATCCCCCCTGGCACTAAGGGTGCTGCGATGTCCCTGGCAGCCCTTTCCAGGGGGTGGGGGGGAGGGGTGCTAAGCTGAAAGGGTCAGGGACAGGGTGTTCTGCACTCTCTGAAGCTGGCTGGGGATCTGCCTCACCTTGCCCACACCGCCCCCACCCCCAGCTGCAACCCTGTAGGCCACCCGGAGCAGAGCTGAAGTCTCTCTTCTCGCTTTCTCCCTCTTTGAAATGGGCATGATGATGAGATGCCAAGGGACAAAAGAATGAGAAAATGTATTTTGCCAATCGTTTTAAAGATGCTCGGCGTCAACCCCATGCCTCTTTACTCCGCAAGCCTTGCAGAGGGGCTTCTGGACTGCTCCTTCTCATCTTCCTTAAATTGATGTTGGAGTTCCATCTCCATGTCTTCCTTGAAGATCCAGGCTGGATCAGGGCGCTCTCCCTCCATGCGTTCTGCTTTAGAGTACATTCTTAGTGCATCAGTGTCTTTACTACCAGTTTACTTGTCCATCTCCCCCCCTAGACTGGGCACTCCGTGAGGGCAGGACTGCATTTCTGGGCACATAGCAGATACTTACCCATGTTTGTCGATCTGAACCATTAAACTGAACTGAGGGAAAGATCCATATCCATTCCAAAGGTTTTCTGTGTGTTTGTTTTGCATGTGTTTGTCTTTTAATGCCTGAGTCTTCCACCTCTTAGGCAGAGCTACTCCCTGGAATTTTTAGACATCTTTGGAAGTTTACTTGCCTCCTTCAGATCTCTAGGTCATAACTTAGTGTTCCAGGGAATTCCAAGGGGAAAAAATTATTTGCTTCTGCAAACCCTAATATCCACTGTTCTGATAAAGGATCCCAGCTGTGACAAGGAGATTATTTACTTGAAACTAACGAGCAAAGCTAATTACTGCAGTAGATTGGGGCAGGGACAGAATGTACCAGAGCAGGCTGTTGGCAAATGTTCCCAACCCTGCAACTTGGCAACTGAGCCGGGGAGCCCACCAGACGTGCCAGTGCCTTTTGGTCTTCGAATCGCCTTTTCAATAGCAAACAGACTTTGGGACTGTGGTTTGGGACTCAATTGTCGGATAGGAGCCAAGAACGAATTTCTGTGGCTTGTTCTTTTTCTCCCTGGTTCCAATTTTTGTAGAATATATAATAAGACGATTAAAGTCTGACTTTTTTGAGGAAGTGGGATCCACCCATCACTTCCACAACTCCTCACAACTTCTGCATGGCTCCTTTCCTCTAGAATAGGAAACCTACTTCTTGTCTGTTCCATTCGCTGCCTGGGGTCTGAGCCACATCCCTCCTAATGCAACTCGAGCTCACCTGCCAGGAAATCATTGCCATGGACCCCACCTGATGATGCGCATGCCTCTAGTTGGCATTCTGAGCTGCCCTTGCACCAGACGCCAAATCCCATTATAATGAACTATGTGGGACATCCAAATTCTTTCCTCTTGGTGGAATTTTGTTAAAATTAGACCTGAGAGAAGGTAATAGTGGTACGGGGTAAGAATTAAATATATGGATTAAATTAAATCACATTAATTGCCTAGTCTAGTGCTTGGCACAATTTACGTACACTTCTTAGATATTTAATTTTAATATGTCTTTAGAGCATGTATTGGGAAGCCCAGTCCTGTTCTTTATGCCCAAAGGGGAAAAGAAACCACACGCATAAGCCATGGTCTCTGTTCTCAAAGCATTTGCGATTTCGTGGGCAATAAGACGGATGCGTGACAGTCTAGAAGCCGTCTTCATGTGATGCATGGGGTACAAGGAGAGAGATGGCACGGGCAGCAGGGTAGGGGAGCACTGGGATTTAAAATGAGGCAAGAATAGCCATGGGTGAGGCTAACTGGAAGAGGCTTAATGGGGAAGGACAGTTAGAAAGTGTAGATGCTCATTGCACTACTGGGTATTTACCCCAAAGATACAAATGTAGGGACCCGAAGGGGTACGTGCACCCCAATGTTTATAGCAGCAATGTCCACAATAGCCAAACTGTGGAAAGAGCCAAGATGTCCATCGACAGATGAATGGATAAAGAAGAGGTGGTATATATACACAATGGAATATTATGCAGCCATCAAAAGGAAGGAGATCTCGCCATTTGCAACGACGTGGATGGAACTGGAGGGTGTTATGCTTAGTGAAATAAGTCAATCAGAGAAAGACATGTATCATATGACCTCACTGATATGAGGAATTCTTAATCTCAGGAAACAAACTGAGGGTTGCTGGAGTGGTCGGGGGTGGGAGGGATGGGGTGGCTGGGTGATAGACATTGGGGAGGGTATGTGCTATGGCGAGCGCTGTGAATTGTGCAAGACTGTTGAATCACAGATCTGTACTTCTGAAACAAATAACGCAACATATGTTAAGAAAAAAGAAAAAGAAGAAGATAGCAGGAGAGGAAGAATGAAGGGGAGTAAGTCAGAGGGGGAGACGAACCAGGAGAGATGATGGACTCTGAAAAACAAACTGAGGTTTCTGGAGGGGAGGAGGGTGGGGGGATGGGTTAGCCTGGTGATGGGTATTGAGGAGGGCACGTTCTGCATGGAGCACTGGGTGTTATGAACAAACAATGAATCATGGAACAGTACACCAAAACAAATGATGTAATATATGGTGATTAACATAACAATAAAAAAATTAAAAAAAAAAAAGAAAGTGTAGGTGCTCTTTGCCCAGAGACTATTGGAGAAGGCGCCATGGCCATGAGGGGGGTGGGGCGGAAGCCCAGAGATGGTTACCATGGCAACAGAGGAGGAGTGGCCGCTGAGGGGCAGGGCCTACAGGAGCCCAGGGTATGATGGCACCTGGGGCTGGATCATTAGTGAAGCTGTCAGGGCCCCAAGCAATCATGGCTTCAGGAGAGAGGGGGGTAGATGATGGGCATTTCAAAATCTGTATAAGGAAAACACTGGCTTTCCTTGGAATTCTGGAGTGAGAAGCATCCCCCAGCTTAAGTGAGAAGCAGGCAGGGAAAGAGAGAGTCTCTGTGTTTGAGAGGAATGGGGCTGAGGTGCCCCCTGGAAAGTGGCAGGTTTGGCCAAGTTGCCAGTGGGGACAAGGGGTAAAAATGGCCTACAACAAAGGTGATAGAGCAGTAAGAATTGAAACTTCACATTACAAACTGTAGACACTGTGGCAGGAAGCTCTGGGGCAAAAAAGAGTGGGCACCCCCCCCCACCACTGAATTAGCAAACACATTCTGTGCTTGGTGATTTGGGCCCTGAAGGACGAATAAGGACTTGTCATGGATCTAGGTCCTTGAATTTTTAAAAAAGTTTACAGTAGATAGGTCGAAATGAAAAAAAAAAAAGGTAGAATCAAGATAAAAATAGGACCTATATATCTTAAGCATTTTATTTTAATTTAAAATGTAAAATGTACATTCATTCCCTAATATTAAAATGTTGAGGCTGGGCTTTTTCTTTGACCATGGGTATGCTGATTGGCGTTCCCTGTTGTCTTTCTTACCTGGGCCACATTCATAAGGATTAGTAATGGCTTTGCTACTCCTTCCATTGAGAGGTGGAGTTACTTTTCCTCTACTTGAATCTGAGCTTGTCTTAGTGATTTTCTTGACTGACAGAATGCGGCAGAAGTGACATTCTGGGATTTCCATGGCTAGACTTGGAACTCCCCGCTGGGCTCCTTGGAACATTTCTTCTGGGAGCCCTGAGCTCCATGAGGCTTATGGGAGCTGCCAGGTGAGAATTTACTACCTTGAGTTGTCCAGGCTTAAAAGGCCACACATGCGAGCTCCAGAGGATCGTCCCAGCTGGGCTCAGCCTTCCAGCCATATCTGTGAAGGCGCAAGCATGTAAGTGAAGCCATCTTGGGGCCTCCCTCATTGATCCACATAGAGCAGAAAAATTGAATGGCTGAGCCCTGTCTGAATTTCAAATCCACAAAATGGTGGGATATTATAAAATGGTCGTTGTTTTATTTATTTTTTTTAAAGATTTTATTTATTTATTTGACAGAGAGAGACACAGTGAGAGCGGAACACAAGAAGGGGGAGTGGGAGAGGGAGAAGCAGGCTCCCCGCTGAGCAGGGAGCCCGATGTGGGACTTGACTCCAGGACCCTGAGATCATGACCTGAGCTGAAGGCAGATGCTTAACCAACTGAGTCACCCAGGTGCCCTACAATGGTGGTCGTTTTAAGCCACCAAGTTTTAGGAGAGTTTGTTACATAACAGACACCAGGACTTTCATTGTAAAGAAGGCTGGGTATATGTTCATAGGGCTGGGAGACACCTAGAAATCATGCAGGTTGGCTCTCTGATTTGCACATTAGAATTCTGAATACTGTCAGAGCCCTCCAGAAACTGATCGCAAAATTCCGTGATCATACAGAAGGTGCCTGAGCCTCCTTATTTCAGCTTTCCCTTTCCTGCCCTTGACACTGAATGGTCCCCTGTGCTTACCTTTCCTAGGTAACCTTGCTGAACAGTGCTAGCAAGCAGAGTTAGATATATCAATGGTCAGCCTTTTCATTTTACCCATGCGCAGTTGTACACAAGAATCTGTTCTTCAGTGGTTGGTGTCTGTCTGCCTCCCCAGGCCCTGGAGAGTCTCTGAGGTCAGGTCCTACTTTTTTGACAGGAAATAGGGGGCAGCAGCCCAGTTTAGGGAGAGCTTGGAGCTTCCTACCTCAACGCTCCTGTAGATGATCCCATGCCCAGGTCTGGCCCCATGGGCATGCGACTGGTGTGGTTGCCCAGAGCTGCATACATAGAGGAGCTCCATGCTTGGTTTTATGCTCTGCTGTCACCATCTTGAAATTCTTAATGAGTTTTGAACAAGGGGCCCACTCTTTCATTTTGCACTGGGCCCTGAAAATTATGTGGTCAGTCCTGCCATGATTCATGCTGCGTATGGCCAAGATCAGGGCCTGTCGCTGTTTTACTAGTATTGCCTGGAGTCTGTCACTGAAAACCAGTGAGAAAGTGGGGGCCCTGAGGAAGGAAAAACCTCACGGAAACATGAACGCTGTATTCTTGTTTCCCTTGTTAAGAGATAAACTGAGGCATCTTAAAAACTCCAAGAGTGTATTTGAGCAAAAAATCGATCTGAATCGGGCAGCGTCAAACCAGAAGGGGTTAGGAGCGCTCTGCCCCCAAGAGCCAGGAGAAAGACTTATATGGAGACAGTGGGGAAGGAAAACAAGGAAATTATTTAATTAGCTGTAGCTTAGAGCCTAGTTGGCTGTTTGTGGTTGGTTGCCTTTAGTGTTTTGATTTCATAATCTTGCACCATTACAAGCTTAGATTTTGGTTTGGTAGGCCACTATGGCAGTAGAGAACATCCCCAGTCTGATGGCCTTCTTGTTTAATTAATGTAACACTCTCTATACGACAGATGCCCTTCCCCACCCCCACCCCCCAAGATTGATAGAATGACCCACCTCTGGCAGGATGGACAGTTTGGGAGGGATGTTTGGCCCAGGTTGCAGTTGGAGGCAGACAGCACCCTCCAGCTCAGGCCTGAAACAATATCACCCAGAATGTGCTGACTCTCAGCCCTCCTCGCTAGAAACCAAACTGAGGAAACTCCTTTGTCCAGCAACCGGGTTTTCCAACCAGGGGAGATATGGGGAAGTGGGGAGCAAGAGCGGGGCAACCACTGGGGGTCTGGGCATCCACAGCTTTTAAGAGAGGGAAGAAATGCAGAGTGAGACCCTGCCTGGGGCTTCAGTAGAGACCTGGAAGCTGGGGCGGCGGTGAAGGAGACCCATTCCCACTCCTGCAGCAAATGTGAAGCCCCCTCTCTGGCTAACACCCTCTTCTCCTAACAGACCATCCCACACTTGGTAATCCTTTAAAAAACCCTTCTGTTTGCCCTCAGCTTGCCCTTCCACAAACCTGCTCAGATCCTCTGCAGCTCTTTCTCCTTTGTCTATTGGCTGTATCTCAAAATATCCACAGGCTGGGTTGGAGGTCACTGAGCCCATAATTCTTCACCTTTTCTCTTTCTCTTTATTGTCCTAGAACAGTGATTCTCAAAGCGTTGTCTCTAAGTTGTTAGTAAAGCTAATTCTCGGACTCCGACCCAGACCTCTTGATTCAGAATCAGACACTCTAGGGGTGAGGCTGATAATCTGCCATTTAACAAGCCCTCCAGAAGATTCTGATGATCAGTAAAGTTTGAGAACCCCCCTCCTTGAGACATGTGGCTGAAATAAGGCTCCTTACCGGCACACCCAAAATTTTAGAGTTGACTCCTGTGTGATGGGATGGGGCAGCATTTTTGCAAAGGGAAGCAATAGTCATCCTGTTACGTACAATACCCCTTCTCCACACGCACGCGTACACACACACACACACAGGCACACAAAAATACACATAAAGGGGGAAATGTTTTGCTTCTCATTCCTCCTCTATTTAACATCTGTTATCCGTGCTCTGAGTTGTTTGAACAAGAGAATCAGCGTTAGAATAAACTTGCTTGGAGGGTGTCTGGAAGGCAGGTGCGGCCTGCCATTTTTAGTGCAAGCTGAGAACAAACACAGCACACCAAGCCCAGATCAGCCTTCTGCTGGAGACAGAGGTGGAATTTCTGTTTTGCTGGGATGATACCCCCTGAAGCATTGCCTTACCTTGGGGCCCTAATTAGAAGCAGCGGTGGCCCGCCGGCCTGCTGAGTTTCCATTTGATGTGACTGCACAAAAGAGCTGAGATGGAAAACCAGACCTTTTGTTATTTCACACATTCTGAGAAGCTTTCTCATAAAAGCCCCTTTCCTGGTTCTTACTTTCTGTCACACACACAAGGGTGATTTTAAAAAGGTTCATACAGGGTAAACAGTCGGTGAGATCTGGCTTTCCCTTGTTTGCCATAGATGATCAGATTCAATTTATGTCTTCTCGGCCCCAGCTCGACTTTCTCACAGGAGCCCATCCCTCGCCAGCCTCCTTCCTGTCCACGCACCACTGCCCTCCCTGCCCCAGCTCCCTGTGGGGCTCTCTCCTTTCTCCCCGGGTCTTCCTAGAGATGTCCTAGAGCCTAGTATTGGCTTGGAATCTTGAAAATTTGAAAAAATATTCAATATAAGCAAAAGAATGCGCTCGACATGTGGGTATTTTAATTTCATGATGCACCCTCGAATCGACCTGAGAAATCGAACTAAAGAGCTGTGGAGATTTTCTTATGGTTTTCTTTATACCACTATAGGCAACAGAGGATATGCTGCAAGCTGAGAGACACCAGCTATAAGCCATCTGACTGAATGATAAGAAGCTAGAAAGGGGAGAGGTGTGATTGTCTTCCTGGATCTGCCACATGTGTTGTGGGAATGAGCTCCTGGGCTTAGCCAAGTGCAACTCTTAGCTCATGGTAAGTCCCAACTGATTGTCTTCCACATGGCCCTTAACTGCACAGTGGAATACCCTTACCCTGGGTTAACAGGAAACACATGAAAACTGATGTCTTCTGACATAGCAAGGGGGTCTCGCACCTGGACCTGTGGAGCTGAATGATTGAACAGTCTCGCGTTCCTCTGTCTTGATTCTCCGGTTTTCAATTTGTAGTTTACTCTTTTTTTTAAACTCACTTAACTCCACTTAAGCACAAAAGGGAATTTACTGGGGAATATTCGAGGATCTTACAGCACCCAAGGCCAAGAGCTACAGCCTAAGCTTCATGAAGGCCTGGATACAGGAAGTGGATGGAAAATCATCAAGAACCTCGTTGGTTCTTTTATCCTGACTCTTCTCTCTCACCTGGGGTCACCTGGACACTTTTGCTTCTTTCTCCATGTCTGATCTGTGTTCTTTTTCTCTATAGACAAGCTTTTACTTCTTTGGCATGAGCATGGATAAACATGGTTGTCGCAAAGTGGCAGACTGCTCCCTAGTTCAAAGGGGGAGCCTTGAGGATGCCCCAATTCCCAATAGCTGGTAGAGAAGCTGAGCAACCTAGGTTGGGTCAGTGGTGACCTAGTCTGTGAGCGGGGTAGAGTCATGTGATACCGACATTACCGCTGTGGTTCACTTCATTAGGTGGAGATTTGTTCTGTTAAGAAAAATTATCTCAATTTTGGAAATAAGGCAAAAGGAGGACAGCACGTTCTTTTGATGTCCTGTTGAAGCATTGTTTAGCCACCTAAAGGTTCTTTAATTATCTAGGAGATCTATCTTTATTTGATTCACTTTCTGCTACTGATCAAAGACCCAGATTCTATGAAGCTTACATGATAATTTATAGATTTTTGTCCAGCAGATATTCAAATTATTTCTATCTGGTAGAAAATATAATCAAAGCTTATGATTTTATTACCCAAACCACATTAACTAGTTTTGTACCTAATCTAACAATCTTATTCCAATATTTTCTTTCTTTAATGATGATGTAATCCTTCACTCTCTGCTCCTCCTTTGAGCCAGCTCCCACCATCCTGCTGATTTCCTCATACATGAGTTGCACTGATCTTGACATATGTTTATTTGTATGAGAATCATGTTAACTTTTTGAAAATTGTATTTCTGTAGTTCCTGGAAAAAAGGGGAGGGTTGGATCAGCACCTCAAGATTATATTTTCTTTTCTGGTTCCTCTGAATCTCCTGTTCCTTAATGGCTCCCACAATATTTTACCAATGATCTGGTGTTCTGCTTTAGTGAGAGTCTAGTGTCAGTAAACATTTTTCAGTCTTTGTTGGTCTGAAAGATATTTATTTCGTCCTTGCTCCTGAAAGAAACTATCATTGGATATCCATTCTAAGGTGACAGTCGAAGGTAATTCTCTCTTAGGCCTTTGAAAATATGATGCCCCTGTGTTCTGGCTTATTGCTGTTGAGAAGTCAGAAGTCAATCTAATTGTTATTCTATCATAGGTAATTTTTCTGTTCTCTCTGGTTGCTTTTAAGATCTTCTCTTTCTCTTGAGTATTTTGTCTTTGACTGTCAGAATCTTTTTTTTTTTTTAAGATTTTATTTATTTGAGAGTGAGAGAGTGAAAGAGAGACATCATAAGCAGGGGAGAGGGGCAGAGGGAGAAGCAGGCTCCCTGCTCAGCTGGACTCGATCCCAGGACTCTGGGATCATGACCTGAGCCAAAGGCAGACGCTTAACTGACTGAGCCACCCAGGCGCCCTGACTATCAGAATCTTAATGCAGATTCTTTTCTTATTTGTACTTCTTGGAATTCACTGGGCTTCCTGACTCTGAGGATCAGTGCTTTTCATCAACTCTTGGAAATATTCAGTTAATATCTCCTCAAATATTACTTTCTTCCATTATTTACATTATCTTAATCCAGAATTCCAAGAAATGATACATGAAATATTCTAACTCTATCTTCCATTTCATATAACCTCAATTTCAGCATCTTTCTTTCGCTCTGTGCTCTATTCTGGCCGAGTCCTCTAAATCTATCTTCCAGTTTACAATTCTTTCTTTAGCAGTGACTAATACTCTCTTCTGCCCAATAAGCCTATGAAGCATTATAATCAGGAAAATGCAAGTAGAAATGATAAACCTCTCATCAGAATGGCTAAAATGGAAACCAAAGGCAATTTCAAGTGTTGATGAGATCGTGGAACAGTAGCTGCACTGCTGATGGGAGTATAATTTGGTATGGCTCTCTTAGAGAAAGATCGTCACTACTACCAATGTTGAAGATTCTCATACCCGTGGAGCTAGTGATTCTACAGATAGGTGTTTAATTAACATAAATACAGGCACATATGTGCTAAGAGACTTACAAGCTTGTTCACAGCAACATGACTCATAATAGCTCAAGTGTTCATCAAGAGTAGAACGATAACAAATTTGTGATATATTCATACAACGAGGACTATAGCAATGAAGAGGAACAAACTCTAGCTATAAACAATCATGTGGATACATTTCACAAGTATAATGTTGAGTGACAGAAACCGGATTCAAAAGAATATATTCTGGATGAGCCCATTTATATAAACAAACAGAAAAACCAAAAACATTGCGAAACAAAACTGTTGTGATTAGGAGTGAACACTTAAGAGTAAAAAACTATTAAAAAAGGATAAGATAACCATAAAAGTCAGGGTAATGGTTAGCTTCGGGGAGGGTGGGATAGTGTACTGACTGAAAAGGGATGCTCAGGGTTTTTGGGGGGTACAAGTAATGTTCTATTTTTCAACCTGGTTGTTGGTTAATTGAATGTTCATTTTGTAATAAATCATGGGGCTCTATGCTGTTTTGTGAACAATAAAATGCTCTGATTTGAAAATAATGAAAATGCAACATATCTAAATTTGTGAAATGCAGTTATAGGGAATTTTATAGCCTTAAACACTTATATTATGAAATAAAAATGGCTAAAAATCTAGGAACTGAGTGTTTGATTTAAGGAGTTAGAAAGAGAACATTAAAATAACCCAAAGAAAGTAGAATAAAGAAAGCAATCAAGATTTGAGAAGAAACTGATGAAATGGTAAACACATAGAGAATAAAATATAGAATAAAATGATCAATATAAAGAGTTCATTCTTTGGTATTACGAACAAAGTTAACAGACTTCTAGCAAGATTGATAGAGATAAAGAGAGAAGACAGAAGTAGTCAATATTAGGAAATGAAATAGGAAATATGTAACAGATACAGCAGAGCTTACAAATATAGTAAGAAACTATTAAGCACAAATATATGCCAACAAAATAGAAACTTAGGTGAAATGGGCAAATTAATGGGAAAATACAACTTATCAACACTGAAAAGTAAAATAAAAATGGGATTACTTCCATAATCATTGAATTGAATAAATTGAATTAGTACTAAGAATCTTCCCATTGGGAACATGTGAGACCTAGAGAGCTTCAGAAGCAGGTTTCACAGACTTCAAGAAACAGATTTTCAAAATATCACAGAAACTCTTACAGAGAATAGAAAAAGAGGGGATACTCCCCAGCTCAGTTTATGAAGCTCATAAAAAAATCTTCCTTCCCAAAGCAGATGAGGGCAATATGAGAAAGGAAGATTATAGGCTGATTTCACTCATGAACACAGATACAAATAGCCTAAACAGAATTTTAGCAAACTGAATTAACAAGATATAACAAGACAGCAGATCATGGCTAAATTGGAACGGGGGCATATCCCAGAAATGCAAGACTGGCTCCACATTTGAGATCCACTAATATAGTTATCCCGTTTATGGAACAAATGAGAAAATTCATGTGGCATTCTCTCAATAAAAGCAGAAAAATTTTTTGATAAAATCCAACATCAACTTATGGTAGAGTCTTAGCAGACCGGAAGTAGAAGAGAACTTTCTGAACCTGATCGAGGACAACTACCTATAAAAAATAACTTACAGCAAACCCAACACTGAATGATGAAATAGAAAAAAGCAGGTCCTTTAGACATTAAAAACAAGACAAGGATTCTTGCTTTCACCAGTTTTTAGCCAGTACAATAAGGCCAAAAAAAAAAAAGATTTATAAGGTTTAAGGATTAGAAAGGAAGAAAAAAAAACTGTCATTCATACATGATATAATTGTTTGCAGAGTCATAGGCAGTTTGTTAGAATTTATAAGAGAGTTTAGCAAGGTTGCCAATTATAAACCCAATTTAAACAAGTCAATTGTATTTTTATATACCAGTACCATTTGGAAAATTTAATTAGATAAAGCTGTCATTTACAATAGCAATAAAAATATAAGGAAATTATGTCCATTTTTTTTTCCAAATTTGAGCTTGAGATTCAAAGCATTTCTAATAAAAATACCAACATGGTTTTCATTTAAGTTGGCAAGCTGATTCTAATATTTATATGGAAGAGCGAAAGTCCAAGAATAGCCCACACAGTCTAGAAGCAAAAGGACAGATTGGAGGAATTTGTCCTACCCGCTCTCAAGCCTCATCATAAGCCAGTAGTAACTAAGACAGTGAGTTATTTGTGCGGCCAATGACAAAAGGATGACGAGCAAAACAGAGAGCCCAGAGATGGACCTACGCATATGTGGAAACTTGATAAATGACAGAAGTGGCATTGCAGAAAAGTGGGGAAGTGCTAGACTATTTGGTAATCATCCATATGGAAAATAAATGGAATTGCAACGCTGTATCTTTCCACGTACAAAACCCAGTGCTGGATTAAGTCCTCAAAGGCAGGGGCGCCTGGTTGGCTGAGTTGGTTAAGTGTCTGCCTTCAGCTCGGGTCATGATCTCAGGATTGAGCCCCACATTGGGCTCCCTGCTCAGCGGGGAGTCTGCTTCTCCCTCTCCCTCTGCTTGTGCTCTCTGGCTCTCTCTCTGTCAAATAAAGAAATAAAAAATCTTAAAAAAAAAAAACTCATCAAAGGTAAAAGGTAAAACTTGAAGCCTTTTGGCAAAAACACAGAACATCTTTAAGACCTCAGGGTGGGGAAGGATTTCTTAAGCATTACACAAAAGTGCAAGCCATCAAGAAAAAGACTGATAATCCTACTACCTTAATTAAAAACGATTATAAGACTCTATAAAAAGAGGGAGGATAGAAGCTCTGAGTGGGAAGACATCTTTAACACATGGAAACGAAAGAAAGATTATTATGCAGAATCTATTAAAAACTCCTAGAGATCATTAAGAACCCGGTAAATCACATAATATGCAAATATGGAAGACATGAGAACAGTAAAAATATAGAAAAGGATACACAGATAAGAGCATATGGAAGAGGTTCGGCTTCATTATGAATCATGGAATGCAAATTAAAATAAGGAGGAGATACTATTTTATGCCATCGGACTGGCAAAAATTAATAATTCGGACAATACCATGGATGTGGAGCAAATCACTCCTGGTAGGAGTGTAAATTAGTACTGTGGGAGAAAATTGGCATTATCTAGAAAAGCCAAAGATGCACAATACCTCAATGGCCCAGAAATTCCACTATGTATCCGCTGGAGAAATTCTCCCATAATGAGCATCAGGAGAGATGTATATGAATTTTCATAGCAGGGCTGTTGCTAATAACAAAAACCGGAAAATAGCCCAAATATCCACCCAGGAGAAAAGGAATATATAAATTGTACTACGTAAGTGCAAAATAAATGAATGACAGCTCATAGGTTAACCTGGGGAGAAAAAAATCTCAGCAGCAGTGCTGAGTGAAAGGAGACATTCACAGATCAATACGTCCCCAGTGACTCCATTTACGTCATTTGCAAACATGGAAAAACTAAAGAAGGTTTCATTCAGGGATACATATATATGCTGAGATTTTTTTTTTTTAAGATTTTATTTATTTATTTGACAGAAAGAGAGGGAACACAAGCAGGGGGAGTGGGAGAGGGAGAAGCAGGCTTCCCACCTAGCCCAACGACTGAGCCACCCAGGCGCCCCTATGCTGAGATATTTTTAAGGAGACCCTTATAACAGACACCTATTATAGGCTAGGCTCCTGGTTGCCCACCATTTTGGCAAGAGGGCACTTACCTGCTTCTCTGAAAGAGGCGGGGACTCTGAGTCGGGACCGTAGGCCTCCTCAGGCCTGCCCACGTTCCTTGCTATACTTCCCTGGGTAGTTCTCCCGAATAACCCCACGGAGACCAGCCTGGCTGTCTGAACTCTCCCACCCCAGCAGAGGGGGCCGGTTAACTGTCTCCAACCTCATTCTCACCTCACCGCTGGGCTCTGGGGAAGGGCCAGGCCCGATTGTAGGCAGGGAGATAGATGGGCTCCTGAATCCCCAGTAAGATGTGTTGACCTGAATTTAGTCTTCTTCAAGCCGGTTACCCTGGTTCTAGGGTTCTTTTATCTTGCATGTCCACCCTCCCAACTGATACCACTTTTCATTTCAAAGTTACTCATAGGACATGATGTAGGAGACATACCCTGTGACATTTGGGTGCAACCGGAGTAGAAGTCACTGAACCTGGTCCCGTCCGTCCGTCACCATGGAAACACCCAGTTTCTGGCAACGTCGTATTCATCCGGGAAGGGATCCTGTGACCTGTGGGCTGCAGCTGCCCCACCTCCCGTTGAGGGGCTCACGCATCTCCCCGCCTCCGCTCCTTGCCAAGGCAACCGTCTGGTACAATATTAAAGGGGACGAGGGCAGGGGACAAGGGAAGGCCAAGGCGGAGGGTAGTGAGGGAGGGGAGGGCAGGCGACTGGGGCAGGCCTGGAAATGGAGCTCTGCGGTCTCAGCCAGGATTCCTTTTGAAATACACCAAGGCCTTTTCCAGCAAGTCCCCAGACAGACCCTCCATTCATCGGGACAGCACATTTTTCTTTGCAGAAAAGAACCATTCATCAGCCAACAGCTCCTGGAACGTGGGCTGAGAAACACAGTCCCGTGGGCCAGCCCTCCTTTGCCCACTGACACTAATGGTGATCTCATGGCCTAAAAATAGCCTCCACCTTACCCCCATCCGTCTGGGGCCCTGTGCTTTCCAGGGACTCCCTCCCCCTGTTGACTGGATTTGGGACAGGGAGGGTATTGCTTGAAGAATACTATTTCTCTCCTGAGCTGCTTTTTCCTTTCAAGTAAGGCATTTACCTTCAATGAAACGTTCAGTGAGAAAAGATGTGATTTCCATGAAGTTTGAACACTTGATTCAAAGCTGAACTCAATCAGAGGCCAAGTTCCTATCAGTGGTGTGAAGTGAGACCCATAATTACACGAGAGCCAAAAGGTAAAAACAGGCCCGCCTGCAAATTGGCGAGCAGAGCTACCCGAGTGAGGCTCGCTCCGAGCTTGTCCATTCAAAGCCCGTTACAGCCAGTGATGCTTTGAGTTCAAAAAGAGGGGGCCCCAAAGAACGGTAAATCTTTAAACATCTTCTGAGTTTACAGGCAGTGGACTTAAACATCACACAGCATAAAAGTTGTCCTCGAGTTAAAATATGAAAACATGTACCAAAGTTGCCGAGTGTAGAGCACACAGACCCTAAAGACAGGCCAGGTTCCTTCTTCCAAGTGCAGAACCACGCGGGGCCCGGGTGGAGAGGGGTCCGGTACAGATGATTCTGCCATAACCTTGACGTACTCCACTTACAGCCTCACTAATCTCGTTAATCATCTGTCCACCTTGAATCCTCAGGGGAGGGGGAGGGGCGGGGGGCGGGGGGCAGGAAGGGGGTAGGGCAAGAGAGGGGCTCATGTGCACTTTTCTGGTTGGCTAGCCCTAGGCACCCTGCCATGTGCCTCTGTCCTTTGGCAATTCAGGTCTTGAACGTCCTTTCTTTGAGATTCAGCTTTCCCGTGGGGTCTTCCCATTGGGAACACCTTACTCTTTCCTGTTCTAAGCTCCCTCAGCCCCTGTGGGTTCAGTTTCTTTGACTCAGGGACTTTACGGGGAAGCATGCTGGCTCAGGTGGTGTCCTACTGGTCATGCCCAGCTGTCCACGGAAGCTAAAATGACCCGCTTAAAGATGCAACCAGAGATGAAATTTCGTGGACAGCTTAGGTCCCTGGGCATTCCCCAGGCTTCCTAAATAATCCTCTGGTGTTTGCTAACTGGTAATAGAAGGTAGGGCTTGAACTCTGCTGTCCCCTAACCATCGGTAGGTGACAATTTCCTCTCTCTGAACCATTACTCATTTATCGAATCTTTGCTGAGCACTTATGGTGTGCCTGGAGATACTCTTTCGTCTGAGGATTCAGATGGATAAGGCACATCTCCTGGCTTCCGAGAGCTCACAGTTTAGGAGAAAGTAGACACATAGTAAGACAATTAGAGCATGATATGATTAGTGCTTTGATAGAAGATGGGCACAGGACACTGAGGAAGAAATAATGATGGGCATTCAGTACAGCAGGAGAGTCAGGGAAGGCTTCTCGGAGGAGGTAATACCTTACTTTGTCTTGAAGAATGACTAGGACTTAAGCAGACAAGGAAGGTAAAATAGTACGCTGGAGCGGGGAGAGCAGTGATGCCAGGCACCCACAGAAACACTGCTTTCCTCATGCCCTCCCCCCTTCTTTCCTTTGTCCCTACTACCTTGGGACTCCTGGCTGAGACCACAGCAAATATTACAGTAGGAGCTTAGCCCCTCAGAAGAAGAGTAAAACCGGGCTTTCCAAACACGCTCTTGCTTCGTGTACAAGCCTAGGGAGGAGAGAGATCAACATTGGGCAGCCACAAAGGGCCTCCATGTGCCCATTTTAACTCAGAGAGTGACAGCCCATGTCAATACGCTCCAGTGGCTTCAATGGCCACCGTTCTCATGGAAAGAAAGGAATTGATAGATTTCCTATGGCTGTGTTATCTGAGACATATGAACTAGCATAATGCACCCAATAGTCAGCTAGCAAGTGGCAGAGCATTCTCCAGGATAGCGTTGCTTCTGAGAGATCTGCGAACCACCACCGTGTTTAAAAGTACACAGTATGAACAACCAGCGGGAGATGTCAGATGCATTTAGGCTTTGTGTTCTTTTGTACCCTTGCTCCAAAAGGAATGTTTATCTTACAATATGACTGCAGATTATTTAGTCGCATTTTCATAACCAGTATTGAGTTTGCATAAACTCATTAAAATTTTACTCTGCGGTTTGGGAGATAAGCTTTAGTTTCCCAAAGAAAGACTGTCTTGGGCCAGGCCGTCTGCTTTATATCTTTTTACCAACCCAGGAATGCTTGGGGTGGGTGGGGCTCTAGACCAGGGACTAGGAGCCAACAGTTCACTGTCCCCTGTCCTGGGGACTGAGGCTCCGGGTTGAGGAGTGGAATGGCAGCACGGTGGCCCCTCTGCAATCAGCGGACAGCGGCCCCGCTTCTGTTTATGATGGGATGGTTCATCCCAGTGCCTTGAACAACTTGTGTTAAGCAAGGGAAGTATCATTTAACCCCCTTGTTTGGCATAGT
The DNA here is from genome assembly GCF_009762305.2 of Zalophus californianus. NCBI lineage: Eukaryota > Metazoa > Chordata > Mammalia > Carnivora > Otariidae > Zalophus > Zalophus californianus. Next base: position 88,911,834 of record NC_045606.1, read on the forward strand.
CTTTAAAAAATTTCCATTTTCTTTTAAGAATAGGTAATACATTCCCATAGGTTATTTTTTTCATATATTTCCATGGTTTAAAAATGAAAGCTATAAATAGATAAATTGGTTCTTGCTCAAATCTGTCCCTAGTCCTCCCAGTTTCTGTTCCTCCAGCAGGTGTCCAATATGATTTAGTTCCTTTGGGTGGCCTTTCAGAGGCATTATGAAAGGTATAAACAGGTGTGAACGTTGTCTTTCCTCTCCCAGGTTTTTTTTTTTTTTTTAAGCTTTTATTTGTTTATTTGAGAGGGAGAGAGAGCACGAGCAGGGAGGAGAGGGAGAGGCAGATTCCCCGCTGAGCAGGGAGCCCGATGCGGGGCTCCATCCCAGGATCCTGAGATCATGACCTGAGCCGAAGGCAGACACTTAACCAACAAAGCCACCCAGGCAACCCCCCTCAGCTTTTAAAAAACCACTAACAGTGTTCTTTATATCCTGTACTTATTTTTTCTTCTTAACACCTAACATCTTCTATCTCAGTTCTTTACGAGCGTTTTTGTCCCTTTTTAGAGCTGTGTGGTATTGCACTGTGTGGCTGGACTGTAATTTCTTATTGGTGTACATTTAATTTGATACCAGTCTTTTGCTACCACATACAACACTTCAACTAAGAATTCTGTATGTTGGTCATTTTGCATGTGTGAAAAAATGACTGTGGGGTAAATCCCTGGAAGTGGAGTTTTTTGCCAAAGAGGACATGCCTTTGTGATTTAACAGACATCGCTGAGTTGCTTCCAAACAGATTGTATCACTTTGCACTCCCACTAGCCATAAGGAGAGGACCCGTTTCCTCTACTGGCTTCCGCCTTATTAAACATTTGGATTTTTGCCAATTTGTTAGGTAAAATGAAATCTCGATGGCTTTAATTTGCATCTTTTATTGTGTCTAAGGGAGAGCATTTCTATGTCCTTTTTAGTGGGCTCTCCTTTGCCCATTTTTCTTGGGCCATTGGTCTTTTTACTTGTTGATGTGTAAGAACTTTTTGTATATATGGGGTGTGAATTGCAAGTATTTTTCTATTTGTCATTTGTCTTTGTTTATAATAAATCATTTGGCTGTTTTTCTTCATGGAGAAGTTTTACTTTTTTTTTTTTTTTTGAGAGAGAGAGCATGAGCAGGGCAAGGAGGGGCAGAGGGAGCAAGAGGGAGGGAGAGAATCTTAAGCAGGCACCATGCCGCGCATGGAGCCCGAAACGGGACTCGATCTCATGACCCTGAGATCATGACCTGAGCCGAAACCAAGAGCTGGACGCTTAACCGACTGAGCCATCTAGGCGCCCCTATTTTTCTCTGAGAACTTTAGAATCCTCTTGTCTAGCTCCAGGAAAAAAAAAAAAAGGCTGCTGGTACTTACTATTGATATGGTGTTAAATTTATGAATTCATTTAGAGAATGTTGACATATCACAACATGGCGTGCCTGTTTGTTCAAATCTTTTGTTTCCTTCAGAACTGTTTTTTTCCTGCAGGACTTAAACCTTTTTGGTTAAGTTTATTTTATTTTTTTTTCCTCTCTGGTTCCTATTGTAAATGGGGCCTCCTTCCACCCACATTCTATCTTCTGACTAGTTATTGTTTCCTTACAACTTCTATAGCCTTCTACCTTACCAAATATTCTTATTGTTTGAGGTAGTTTTTCTGTCAGTTTTCTTGGGTTGCCTGGTGTATCATCATAGAATCCATAAATAATGATATATTTTACTTCTTCCTTTCCAATTTTCATCTCTCTGACTGCTTTCCCTTGTTTTGTTCTAGGAAAATTATTGATGAAATGGCTTTTTAGGGGCGCCTGGGTGGCTCAGTCGTTAAGCCTTCGGCTCTGGTCATGATCCCAGGGTCCTGGGGTTGAGCCCCGCATCGGGCTCCCTGCTCAGTGGGAAGCCTGCTTCTCCCTCTCCCACTTCTCCTGCTTGTGTTCCCTCTCTTGCTGTCTCTCTCTCTCCATCAAAATAAATAAATAAAATGTTTTTTTTAAAAAAGGAAAATTCAGGTAGGAATGTAAATTGGGGCAGCCACTGTGGAAAACAGTATGGAGGTTCCTTTAAAAAGTTAAAAATAGAACTTGTGTGTGACCCAGTCATTCCACTTCTGGGTATTTATCCTAAGGAGATGAAATTACTACTCTTGAAGAGATGTCTGCACCCCCATTGTAAATTTTCATTTTCAATGTAATTTTTCATTACAGCATTATTTACAATAGCCACACTATGGAAACACCCTCAGGGTCCATTGATGGATGAATGGGTAAAGAAAATGTGATACACACACACACACACACACACACACACAGGAATGTTATTCAGCCATAAAAATGAAGGAAACCCTGCCATTTATGACAACCTGGAAGGAAGTCAGACAGAGAAAGACAAATACTATATGAGCTCACTTATATGTGGAATCTGAAAAAAAAACAAACCCATAGAAACAGAGAGAAGATTTGTGGTTGCCAGAGGCAGAGGGTGAGGGATGGGGGAATGGGTGAAGGTGGTCAAAAGGTTTAAATTTCTGTTTATAAGATAAATAAGTCCTGGGGCTGTAATGTGCAACGCTGTGACTGAGGCTAACAATATTGCATTGTATGTTTGGAAGTCGCTAAGATAGGAGATCTTCAAAGTTTTCACCAGGAAAAAGGAAAAAGTAGTAGTAAGGAAAAAAATATAGTACCTTTGTGAAGTGATGGATTTTAACTAAACTTATGGTGGAGATCATTTTGCAATAGATAACATATATCACATCATTATGTTGTACACCTTAAACTTTTATAATGTTATATGTCAATTTTATCTCAGTAACAATGGGAAAAAAGAATATTCAATATTGTTGCAAGGTATGTTGTGCACTGAGTTGCCCAATAGAGGTCAGACGGCAGGTAAGCATAAGAGGAGGCTCTGAGGGTAAGCTTGCCATAGGGCAGGAGGCTCTGGCCCGGGACTTAATTTTGCCCATGGTGTTTGGCTGATTCAGGAACTACTCTAGATCCAACCATCTTGGAGCCATGAATATAGCCCTGGGGGGAAAATGGCTGTGTGTGTGTGTGTGTGTGTGTGTGTGTGTGTGTGTGTGCATCTTCCTGAATGTATGAATGGGGAGAGTAGGTTATTGGACCTGTAACATTTGAATTTCAAGTTCCTACTCTCTTTCCTGGGATGCATGTGGCTGGTGGCAGTGCTGAGGGAGGAGGGTATCGTACCTTTTGCTGCCTCCGTTTCTGTGGATTGGAGTCTCCACTATGTTGCCCTAGTCACTCCTGGGGTAAATGGGCATGTCCTGGGCTCCTGGGCCCCTGGTAATGGAAGTGACAACATGTTCTAGGAGCAAAGGAATCAGGGTGGAGAACAGGGCTGTTGGGCAACTGAACAGAGCCCAGAAGCCTCTCCGTCTCCAAAACTGCAACCCACAGAGCACCGCTCCGAAGCCCGAGTGTACCTCTCCTCCAGCTCCCGCAGGGCCCTCTCCTGGCAGCCATACTGTTTATTACTGTACTCTGTGCTTGCATATGCATGGTGAGTTATTACTAGACCGTAGGGATGGTTAGAAGGACAAGGGTAGATCAAGCAACACAGGAGATGTTTGTCAAGTCACAAGAAGACAAGGAAAAGTGGTTGATGAAATCCAAATTTCAGTTATGATGAGAAGGTGAGCACCATTGTTGGAAGTCTTGTCTTATTGTTGGTCCAGGTGACAGGTGGGAGTTTGTTCAGGACCTTAAAGCCTACAACTGGCAAAAATGTTGCTGCTGAACCATTAACAAGCTGTATAATTAGTTCAAAGCCTCTTCTTGAGAAATAAAGTTTTGGAAAAAGCAGAAGACCTTACCATTATATATTTTGGGGTCTACTGCATTGCTTCTACTTCCTTGTTGCAACTGAAAATACAACCAGAGATACAGGTGGAAGAAAGGGCAGACTGTAACTACTCTGTTTCATGAATTATCTGCTCTTTGAGGGGGTGACTGCAGATACCGTGGCCTGGAGATCACAGCTGCTAAAGAATTCCTTAAGATACTTGCAGAGAACCCCAATGTTTATAGCAGCAATGTCCACAATAGCCAAACTGTGGAAAGAGCCAAGATGTCCATCGACAGATGAATGGATAAAGAAGATGTGGTATATATACACAATGGAATATTATGCAGCCATCAAAAGGAATGAGATCTTGCCATTTGCAACGACGTGGATGGAACTGGAGGGTGTTATGCTTAGTGAAATAAGTCAATCAGAGAAAGACATGTATCATATGACCTCACTGATATGAGGAATTCTTAATCTCAGAAACAAACTGAGGGTTGCTGGAGTGGTCGGGGGTGGGAGGGATGGGGTGGCTGGGTGATAGACATTGGGGAGGGTATGTGCTATGGTGAGCGCTGTGAATTGTGCAAGACTGTTGAATCACAGATCTGTACTTCTGAAACAAATAACGCAACATATTTTAAGAAAAAAGAAAAAGAAGAAGATAGCAGGAGAGGAAGAATGAAGGGGAGTAAGTCAGAGGGGGAGACGAACCAGGAGAGATGATGGACTCTGAAAAACAAACTGAGGGTTCTAGAGGGGAGGGGGGTAGGGGGATGGGTTAGCCTGGTGATGGGTATTAAAGAGGGCACGTTCTGCATGGAGCACTGGGTGTTATGAACAAACAATGAATCATGGAACACTACATCAAAAACAAATGATGTAATGTATGGTGATTAACATAACAATAAAAAATAAAAAAAATACTTGCAGAGATCATCCAGGAAGAAGGGGGTTCCCTGCCTCAACAGGGGTTCAGTGTAGGTGATATTGACCTGTTCTATTATTACAAATTAATTAATTATTTTCTGAGGTTTATTGAGATATAATCGACATATTGTGTGATTTTAAGTTGTACGGAGTGTTGATTTGACACACTTTTCTATTGCAAAATCATTACCGCTGGAGTGTTAGGTAATATCTCCATCCCACATAATTACACTTAAGATTTGCTCTTCTAGTAACTTTCAAATATATAATACACTATTATTAGCTATAGTCACCATGCTGTTAGATCCCTAAACTTGTTCATCTTATAATGGAACATTTGTACCCCTTGGCCAACTGCTTCCCACTGCCCCACCGCAGCCCTTGGTAACCATCACTCTCCTCTCTGTCTCTCTGAGTTTGGCTTTTTTAGATTCTACAAATAAGTGATATAATATTTGTCTTTCTCTGTCCAACTTATTTCACTTGATGTCCTCAAGATTCATTCAAGTTATAGCAAATGGCAGCATTTCACTGTATACACACACACACACACACACACACACACACACACACACACATATACATACATACATATACACATACTGCATCTTTATCCATCATTCTTCCATCAATGGACACTTAGGTTGTTTTCATTTCCTGGCTATTGTGAGTAATGCTGCAATGAACATGGGGGTGTGGATATCCTGTTTTCATTTCCTTTGGATACATACCCAGAAGCCAGAGGGATGGATCACATGGTTGTTCTATATTTAATTTTTTGAGGAACCTCTATACTGTTTTTCATAGTGGCTGCACCAATTCACATTCCCACCAACAGTGCATAGGGCCGCCTTTCCTCTACACCTTTGCCAATCCTGTTGTCTCTTGTCTTTTTGATGACAGCCACATTGGCCTATTCTATAGGAGACCACCGCCAAACACACATATTATCCACAAGTTGGTGTTAAAGCTTTGCACGGTTGAATCACCATCCTGTTGGTGGCAATGAATCTAGGAATGGTTTGTTAACTTTAGACCGGTGGCTCCTTGGAATCTGATCTGCCTTGAGCAGGAAAGCTTATGTGCCTAGCTGCTGTGTGGGGAGGCTAGATAGAATGCCCTTTGGTCTGCAGATGCAAGTAGTAGACCCCCAAAATACACAGTAGTGAGGTCTTCTGATTGTTTCAAAACTTTATGTCTCAACCACGATTGCTAAACCACCAAAACTGGCTGGTAGCAGCCCCCTCAAAACAGCAGACCCAGGGTCCTCAGTTCTTAGTCAGAATCTGGTGTCCGGGGTGTTGAGTGTGAAAAGAACCAAAAGACTTTGTCAGGAGCTTCGATTCTGGCCACAGGTCAGGATGTTAAGAGCTCCTGGAGCACTTACAAATCTCAATTGCTCAGGCCTCTCCCCCCAGAAATCCTGATTCAGTGGGTCTGGGTTGCGGCCCAGTGAATGACTCAGATGTTGGGCCAGGGTTAGAAAACACCCATCTAGGCTTGTCTGAGCACCGTCACTGGGGAGCTGAGTGACCTTTGGCAAATCATTTTACTTCCTTGAGTTGCAGTTTCTCATCTCTAAAATTAGAACTTGGTTGGGTTGGAGGTATCCAAACTGGCTGCAAATCAGCAGCTCCTGGAGAGCTTTAGAAATATAGATACCCTTTTTTCTCCTTTTTAAAAATTTTTATTTAAATTCAGTTAGCCAACATTAAAAAGAAAAGAAGAAAGAAAGAAATACAGATTCCTGAATCCCACTCCAGACTTACTGAGTCTGAATCTTTAGGACCAGAGCCCAGGAACCTGTATTTTAAAAATTGTGGTAAAATACCCATGACGTAAATTTGACCAGTTTGACTATTTTTAACTGTACATTTCAGCAGTGTTACATATATTCGCATTGTTGGGCAACCAATCTCCAGAACTTTTTCATCTTGCTAAAGTGAAACTCTGTACCCATTAAACAACTCCCCATTCTCTCCCTCCCCACCCCGGTCCCTGGCAACCACCATTTTACTTTCCTTCTCTATGAATTTGACCACTCTACGTATTTCATCATAACTGGAATCATAAAGTATTTGTCTTCTTTATGACTGGCTTCTTTCACTTAGCATAGTGTCCTCAAGATTCGTCCATGCTGTACGATACGGCAGCATCTTCTTCCTTTTTATAAGGCTGAATTATATTCTATTTTTACATATTCTACTTGCCTGTGAATCCGTCCATGGTCCCTTGGGTTGCTTTCACAATTTAGTAATGCTGCTATGAACAGAGGTATACAAGTATGTCTTGGAGATCCCCCTTTCAATTCTTCTAGGTGGATGTCCAGAAGTGGAATTGCTGGGTCGTATGGGACTTTTATTTTAAAATTTTTAAGGAGCAGGCCATACTGTGTCCCACAGCCATTGTACCATTTTACATTCCCACCAACAATGCACAAGGGTTCCAATTTCCCAGTGTCATCTCCCGTCCTGGTGGGTGTGAGGAACTTGCGTGCTTAAGAAGCTCTCCAGGAGATGGGGCGCCTGGGTGGCTCAGTCGTTCGTTAAGCGTCTGCCTTCGGCTGAGGTCATGATCCCAGGGTCCTGGGATCGAGCCCCACATTGGGCTTCCTGCTCAGCGGGAAGCCTGCTTCTCCCTCTCCCACTCCCCCTGCTTGTGTTCCCTCTCTCGCTGTCTCTCTCTCTCTCTCTCTCTCTCCGTCAAATAAAGAAATAAAATATTAAAAAAAAAAAAAAAAAGAAGCTCTCCAGGAGATTCTGATGAGCTAGTCCCTGGGCAGGGGGCATTGGACTTGGTGGGCACTTGGGCCCCTTCTAGCTCAAAAGGGCCTGAATTCACAAAAATGTCTTCTGTTTATCATGAACCTCTCCCTGTGCCAAGCAGGAGTGCTGGTAACGTAGTTGGTACTAACAAGGGTTTGGGTGTGCAACAGACATAGACATAACATTTTTGCTAGTGTAGAAGTTGGCACATGGGGCAGGCTGACAGCAGGGTAGACCCGGGTGACAGTGTTTTGGTCTTTTCCTTATACGAGTGTTTTTCGGTCAAGGCAAAGCCTATGTAGGCAACATCAGGAAATGCAGGGCCTGGGGGAATGTGTTTAGATGACTCTGGACGTTTCTCTTCCTTGTGCACAGGAGCTCCCAGGGTTAGCCAGCGGTTGGCAGGCATGACAGGGCGGCACCCTGGAGCAGAATCCATCCCCCCAGGGGAGCCTCCCGTCCAACCGTGGCCTGACTTGCCCTGCAGGGTTGCAGGTGCCAGTGTTGCTTGGCAGTGCTTCGGGGGAGCTGGAGTTCTTCCCTGCAGGCGTGGCCTGGACAACCGGGAGGGAAAATGTGGGCTTTGTTCTCTGGAAGGTGGAACAGGGTGGAATGCTCTACCATGCCCTAGAGAGCACAGCCTCCAGGGTGTGTCTGCGGCTGTGTCCTGCGGGGGCCTGCCCAGCCTGTTACCCTTCTGGTCTGGAGAAAGCAGCCCTGAAGCCTCCTCACCATCATGGTCCTCACCGCAGGTGCTCCCTGGCAGGGGCGAGGCACTGGCTTTGTCACCACCCATGGGCTCGGCCAGTTTTTGCCTCTTAGACGTTCCCATGGTTATAGATCAGCTCTTCCGTAGACAGCCTTAGAATTTACAGATCACATTTACATACAATGTCATATTTAATCCTATACGGTGGGTGATTTATGGACTTGGCAAGATGGTGAAGAAAAACGTATTTTCTTTAACAGCGTTGGCCAGAAGCAGGCCTGCACTTCCAACTCAGTAATTGCTGGCTCTGCTTTGCCTGTCACCTCCCCTCATGCTCCACAGAATGTTTATTAGAACTGCGGGCTCTTCTGGTCTCTCTGACAAGGAGTTTTGGAAGTTGGCTGTGATTGAACTAGCGAACTGATTTAAAAAACCCGGATGCATCTAGGAGAAGGTCATTAGGGAAGACCATATAGATCCATAACATTAATAATAATAAAGTCCCAAACAATAACTAACATCTGTATGTGCTTGCTGGGAGCTGGCTGTTCTCACAGAGGAGAGAACATGGGCCCTGAGAGCATGGGTGACTCGCCCCTGGTCACACGGCTGCTTTCAGCAGAGGTGGTGTCTCCTCCATTTTGGTCTCTGCCTCTCACCACCACGCTGCTTCCTCCGATGTCTTTGGAGGTCCCCTTTCTTCTGCATTCTCTACTCCCTGCCCCTGGCCCTTAAAAAAAAACTGAGGCAAAATTCATGGGATACAGAGTAAACCGTTTTAACGGTACAGCTCAGGGATACTCGGTACGGTCCACAGTGTTGTGCAACCATCACCTCTATCTCATTCCAGAACATTTTTCTTTCCCCTAAAGGAAACGCTGAGCCCATTAAGCAATTACCCCACATTCCCTCTGCTTCCCAGTCCCTGGCAACCACTAATCTGTTTTCTGTCTCTATGGATTTGTATTCTGGACTTCTTACAGAAGGAGATTCATGCGGTGTGTGGTCTTTTGTGTCTGGCTTCTGTCACGCGTAGCGTGTTTTTGAGGTCTGTCGCCGTTGTAGCATGAATCACTGGCTCATTCCTTTTTATGGCTGAATACTATTCCGTTGTGTGGAGAGACCATGTTTCGTTTGTCCGTTCATCTGTTGGCTACCCTTGGGCTGTTTCCACCTTTTGGCCATTATGAATAATGCCCCTGGGAGCATTTACGGGCAAGTAGTTGTATGAAGACCCGTTTTCAGTTTTTTTGGGGTATGTACACACCAGGGGGAGAGGGGAATAGCTGGGTCAAATGGTGATTATATGTTTTGCTCTCTGAGGAACCTTCTAGTGCTTTGAAGTGGAATAAATCTCTCCTTCCTTTGATACTGGAACATGCTGGTGGTCCAGAAAATGCTGAGCCAGGCCTGCATGCTGGTGGTCCAGAAAATGCTGAGCCAGGCCTCCTTTCTCACCTGGAACCAGGCCCCTGGCATCCCTGTCTTCTGGGGAGAGGGGGCAGGAACAGTGACTGCGTCGGGGAGCAGAAAGCTGTGTGAGTTTGCTGGCTGCCAGAACCAAGTACCACAGACTGTGGGACTTACACAACAGAAATGTATTTTCTCGAAGTTCTGGAGGCTGGAAGTCTGAGATCAAGGTGTCAGCACGGCTGTTTTCTTCTGAGACCTCTCTCCCTTATCTGCAGATGGCCGCCTTCTCCCTGAGTCTCCCGAGTCTTCCCTCCACGCTTGTCTCTGTCCTGGTCTCCTCCCCTCATCAGGGCCTCAGTCAGATTGGACCGGCGCCTGCACATATGATTTTGTTCTGCCTCGATTCCCTCTCTAACAATCTTGTTTCCAAACAGTCACGTTCTGAGGTTCTGGGGATCCAGGCTTCCACATAGGAATATTGGGGAGACACAATTCAGTGCATAACCGCTGCTGTGAGGCTTGTCACAGGATTCTGGGTTCGACTCCTGGTTTCAGCCCTGCCAGGTAACAGGTGTGGAATGTGAGTCAGGGACAAACTTGCTAACCCATGGTTTCTCAGCCGTAAAAGGAAGAGAATAATATCAGTCCTAAAAATCGGTAAATGTGAGGTAAAATGTGCATGTTCTTTTAGAACTGTGTCTGGCACGAAGTAGGTGCAAATAACAATTTGTGCTTTTTTGTTCCCTCACACCTCTAGGGCTTTCTCTGTTTTATTTTGCCCAGCAAGTTCATTTGAAACAGGGATCCTTCTCATGTGGCAGACGAAGGCATCCTGAGGGGCTGGCTCTGTTGGGTCTCTCTGAGCACTCCGGCATGCAGTTGCCAGCCCTAAGCAAAGCATTTTTATCTATTAAGAGCAATAGAGAGTCATAAGAGTACTTTTTGGTGTGAAATACAGGTAGTCCATAAAAACGGTCCTTTTAAGTTCTGCTTTAAGCACGGAACTTCTCCGTATTTGAGGAGAAGTTAAAAGAGAATTCAGTCTGTGCCTTCATTGTCTCCTTTCCCACTGCCACCACCCCCTGGCCAGGCACTCCCCACTTTCTCCCTGAACGCCCGCTGCAGCGTGCTAACCAGCAGCTCTCCCAGCTTCCAGCACCTCTGCCTTCCAAACCAAGCTACCCATAGTTTCATCTTCCAGAGGTACAGTTCTTTTCATATCATTTCCCTACGCAAAACCATCGTGAGCTCTTCTCCACCACCAAATGTAAACTTTTCACCTGACACGAGGCCCTCCAGCTTGCCTTTCTAGCCTGGTTTTCCATGTTCCCTCTTCTGCTTCTAACAAATCAGGGTTTACTCAACGTTCCTTGCAAGTACTCTGTGTTTTCCCTCTCTCCTCCTCTGTATCTGTTAGGAAGGCATTCAACTGCAAGTCACATAAAACCTCAGCAGCCATGAGAGGAAGAACATTCACTCTTTCACATAATAGGAAGTCCAGAGGTGGGCTTTTCAGGGCTCAACGATGTCATTGAAGACCCCATTCCTGTGGATACTTCTTTTCAGTCATCTCAACATGTTGGCGTGTTGCAATATGGTTGCAAAGTGTCTGTTCTAGCTCCAGGCATCATGTCCACATCCAGAGTAAGAAGAAGTGCAACGGTGTCACTATTGATGGATCTCCCATTTATCAAATAGTAAAACCACTTTCAGAAGCCTCCATAATCTTCCTTTAATGTTTCATGTCCAGCCTTGTGTCACACGGCCACCCCTACTCTAGCTGCAAGGGAGGCTGGGAAAGTGAGTAATTGGGAAGTGAGCAAGAGGGCAGGGAGATGGGAGTGGCCATTGGGTGAGGCCCCCCCCGCCTCGTCAGTGTCCGCCATACCATTCCCTTCTTCATGAGGCTCCATTCTCTCATCCAGATTCAAGGAACCCTTTTCCTTTCTTGCTCCTAATCCTCTTTGAATCTTGATTTCAGCACACATCTACTCTCCTATATGGTAGTTAGCAATTATCTGATCTTCCCTTTTAGACTAGAAACTCCTCAAGGGCAGAGATCATTACTAGTTCATCTTTGCAGTCTCATAGCACCCAGGACTGTTCCTCAAACATACCCTGTATACAAATGTTTTAATAGTTCATGAGTAGTGACTTGAGTTTAAAAACTTGCCTTTTGGGGTGCCTGGGTGGCTCAGTCAGTTAAGTGGCTGACTCTTGATCTCAACTCAGGTCTTGACTTCAGGGTCATGAGTTCAAGCCCCGCACTGGGCTCCATACTGAGCATGGAGTCTACTTAAAAAAAAAAAAAAAAAAAGAATAAAAACTTGCCTTTTGTGTTGCTTGGTTAAAACTCTTTATCCTATATTTCCTTTGTGAATATTTTAGAATATAGGTGGTTATTATAGCAAACATTTGTGTTCTTACCATTTGCCAAACGTGATAATACATGTAAGATGCTCAGCACACTGTAAGGACTCCAGACATCAGCTACTGCCACGTCCTTCAAGCCTTTTAGAATTCCAGTAGAGTGGGTACCATTATTATGCTTACTTTACAGATGGGATAGCTGAGGTTTGAGGGAGGTTAGTCCCCTGTTCCCAAACACCTACTAAGTTGCAGAGCTAGGATTTGGATGCTGGTATGTACCAATTTGAGGTCCATGATTATAATTATTCGCTATAGGATTTCCAGCCTAGACTACATTTCCTTCCTTACCTCCTCAAAGACCTAAAATTTAATGGAGGTTATGTTCTTGGGCACCAATTTCTGTTTTTCATATCCTCTCCATCCACCTGGTCAGGGATTTGGTGTATCGGCCTGCATGACTCCAAAGGAAACCATCTGTCCTTGTCAGGCTGAGATTGGCCTATAGAGGTGTTGCTCTGCAAGGGCTATGGATTGTAACTCTCAGTGACCAGGAAAGTCCCCAGAGAAAGCTGTTTCTGAACAGACATCCAAAATTCATGTCCTATAAGACAGTCCTTGCCAAACCTACACCCTCAAACCAGCACTTAGCATGAATCTGATCAAGACAAGGCTCAGTCATGTCAGCCCCATTCACGGAGATGGTCCTGGACCTCCTTCCTCTTTTTTCTGATCTTTCAATGATTATTCCTTGATTCCTGACCCCTTTGGTTTTGTATCTGACAATAAAATTTGGCTTCTCTAACCTGGCCCAAAAAACTCCTTAGATCACAGTGTTATTTGTTCTTCATGTTCTTGGCTGCATTGTGTCAAATTTGAGTTCAGCTCAGCCCCAGCAGCTGTGATCTCTTCCTAGCTGCATGGTGACCCCCTTTGGCCCTCTATGATAGGGGGGAGCCTCAGACCAAGTAGAACTTTGGCCCAATAAAAGGGTTCACTAGCGGGGACACCCAGCTGGCTCAGTAGGTGGAGCGCATGACTCTTGATCTCAGGGTCATGAGTTTAAGCCCCATGTTGGGTGTGGAGCCTACTTAAAAAAAAAAAAAAATGTTCACTGGCTTTTAAAATACATAGTGACCTAGAATGAAGCGGGATTCCCTCTTACTACTAGCCAGCGCTATCCATTCTTAGACTTTATTATTGAAACTTAACTGTCTTTACACAATGCCATCTATCTGAACGAGAAGTCAACTATCTGTATATTCTCATGGTTTTGCCATCCAAGTGTTTGGCTCCAAGGGCGTCCTGGCATCTGTATGCATTAAACATACAAACGCCCAAACATCTGGATGAAGAATGAAAAAGTCAGCAAATACGGGGAACATTGGCATTTGTAGAGATAAGTTGAAGAGCTGACTAGTCTTCAAGTTGTTTTCAGGCTGGTGTAGACAAAGCCCCGGCATTTCTTACATCAACACAGACTGCAATTAAAAACCAGTCTAAGTCAGATGAAATAAAAATGAGGGGCAGAGTCTAATACTCACCTCTGTGCTCACTTTTTCCAGCTCCTGGACTCAGGGGCCTGTGTGGACTTGCATAGCCTTTGTAACCGGCTTTCTCCGCTCTAGCCTTAGAAGGCAAAACAACTCCCTTATCCCGACATACCGCAGCTGCTTAGATGTGATTTAACCTTCTTAAGAGCAAAATCCCATTACTCACCCTATCCACTACTGTACCAGGAACAGTATAGCCTAATAGATTGATATAAGTAGGCTAGCTAAAAATATCTCATCTATACCACATCTATTCTAAAAAACCGAGACCTCTATTAAGCTGATGATTTCCAGGAGTAAGTGCATTTGGCTTAAGGTCAATAGACAAGGGACTTCAACACACGCTATGCTGCTTTGTAATTTACAGAGTCCTCACTGCCTTTGGGAAGCAGTGGGAAGAGTTTGTTTTTGTTTTTGTTTGCTTGTCCACTAGCTACCCTTTGCACTGTTGTGAAGATGGAATGAGGTGATGGTGGTGAGTTCTTTTCTGTGCCGAGCATGTTCGTTCCCCATATGCCCACTCCTCATCTCTACCCCTGGTAAGATTTATTCGTCACACTGCTTATGATTTTTTTTTTTTTTTTTTTTTTTGTCTGTGATTTAGGGGGTAAAGGATGAAGGATGCAGCATAGCAGAATGGCATATCCATGGTCATATAACATCATATAAAAAACTCACATGTTTTCATTCTATCGAGGTATTCCATGAGGCTTGCTTCCTCTGCCTCTTTGTTTCCTTTCCATTCTATTGCAGGATGATTTAGATCACCCAGAAAGCACATTCTTTATTGAAAACATCAACACACCCTATTTCCTTTGAAGAGCAGAATCAAAGGAAAGCAAACAAGCAAAGCAAAGAAACCCATCGTGCTGGCTGGGAAGATGTTGGTTGCCTCTGGAATGCTTGGACCCGAGCCCTTCGCTGCAGTTACGGCAAGCTACAGGAACGCCGGGCAAGGTCCATGCTTGGCGTCTGGCAGGACAGTGCCCTCTGCCTTCAAAACCCTTTACCTTCTGTTCACAATTCCAGAGCTTATGATGGCTGTCTCTCTCAGCTGTGGGGACTGCCTCCTTTCCTCCACAGACATCTGATGTGTGTCAGCCGTCTGTTATCCCTGCAAGCAGACAACTAGTTGGAATTGCACTTCCAGGTCAATGGATCCAATGCTAGTTATGCCAAAACGCATCGATTAGCTTTAGGCAGAGGCGTGTCTTAAAGTAGTTAGATTTAGACATTGGCAAGATAGTCAAGTTACTCCCACAGCATAAGACTAAATTCTTGGTCCGCAAGTCTTCAAAATTTAAATAAGGGGTTTCCCCGCCCTCCAACAATTGTAAGCGACAAAATATATAGCCCTCTGGTCCTCTGCAATATGTAGGCGTTATTTGATTGAAGGCAAACATATCCAGCTCGTGTTTTTTTTGAGGGGGGGTTGGTAAAAGCTTTTCCTGTCCCCCACCTCACGTTTCTTCCTGAGCTCTTTCAGAAGAAGGAGAGAGAAACCTGCCTTTCTTCCAACCCCCCAACGCCCCCCAACTCCGTCCACTCCCCCCTCCCCCTCCCCCCTGCCCCCAACCCCATAGGAAGGAGGGCGGGGTGACTTACCTAATTGGTGGAATGATGGGAAGGGCCTCTGAGCATGCGCAAGGCAGCACCTTCTTGGCTAACGGAGCTCCAATGCTAAGTCCCGCTCTCTGAGACTGTCTCGGAACCCTCCCGTGCTGGAATTTCCGTTTTCTCCCTCCATCATCCGAATTTATATAAGCCAGATATAAGCTGGGGCCTCCCAATGTCGCACCGTATAGCTAAAGTTGAACCTGCAGTTTCTTCAAATTCCAGGGGTGCAGAGAGGTTGTTGGAGGCGGGGCCACCGCAGCCTGCTGGTCCCCAAGTCTTTCTATGTGTCGCAGGCCCACACCTCAGCGGCCCAGATGTGACCACACCTGCTTCTTCAGTGGCCAGAAAGTCCCATTCACAACAGTTGAATATGTTTCCTGGAGTGGGGTGCTTGCGGGAGAGCCCTTCACACTGTTCCGCCCCCCTCCTGACTTCTCTCCTCTCCTTTCTGTTGACCTGCCCCCCCGCCGCCCCACGCGTTTGTGCAGAAAGCCTACCGGGCTGTTTCAGACTTGAATGGAGGAGGCTGTAGACAGCCTGTGTCCACAGACACGCTTTAAATGGAGCATTTCAGGGAGGCAGAGTTGCTACTTCTATTAGGCCCGAAACTGAAGAAGACAAGTAGCAACAACAACTATGCTGAAGGGTACCTTCTAGGGACCAGGTACATCTTTAGTGTCACCTCCTGGACCTGGCAACGGCTTCAAATGCTCAGAGATACTTTACTTTTCTTATAATGCAATGTCTCAGTGTCGTCTGGCAAATAGACAGGAGGACACTGACCTAGTAGAAACCTGGTGAACTGAAAGGAAAAAATGGGTGGCATAGCCTGGACTTCAGCGCTTCTACACAAGATGGCGCTCTGGTCTTGGGAGAAGGAGGCCACCAGCCCCATGCTAACTGCTGAAGCAGCGCCCGGAGAGATGGACTCCTCTGCATGCTGTCATCTATTGCATTAGGGCAATTGGTTTGACCCGAGCAATATTAAGGGCAAAGTCACTGGCCTGCTGCCTTACTAACGGCTCTCTGTGATCATATGACTCAGCGTTAATTATTTTTACTTCCGGGGGAAGGGGAGTAGGAAAAACCCATCCTACCGCAAGCCTCATTGCAGAGGAGTTTGACGTTCACAGATGAAGGAGAGGGCGTTATAATTGATCCCCTACTTCTCAGAAGTAACCCAATAGGTTCGTCCATCTCCAAACAGAAGACAGAGAAGGTATAAGAGATCTCTTCTGCTTCTGAACGCATGGTTCCTCCTGTGTCTGCGGTCTCTGCTCCCATCAGCATTTCACAACTACCACCAGATCCAACTACAGGTTGCAGGGATCTGAGGGAAGAAATGCTGCTCAGGTGAGGCAGATGGCCTGCACAGTCCCTGTCACTGTCCCAGCCCCACACAGATGTGCGGGCACTGACCAGCTACTTGAGGTGCTCCCCTCACCACCTCCTACGCTTGGCCGTGTCCTTGCTTTGGCCAACTGGCCAGCTCTGGAATTCCCATTTTCCTTGGCAGTCTACTGCCCCTGAGCACCGCAGCCTGAGGCCATGCTTTTTGCTTTGGCCCATTATGGTCCCAGATGCCATTTCTTGCTCTCCGAGCTGGGCTGGGACACCGGCCACATGCCCTACTGGCCTGGCTCTTGTTTCCCCCAGCTGTCACCTCCAGTCTTGTCTGCAGAGCTTCCTGCTGATTATGACTCCTCAGTCTGTTCCTCTGCTCCTCTGAGCTGAGCCGCGCTCTTGAAGTCCTCTCTGGAGGCCATTCCCATGCTGTTGGCTCCCACTTTCCTCATCTGCCGGTTGTCCCACCTCCTGGGCATTTTGTGTGCTGTTCCCCAAGCCCTTGCTTCGAATCTGATCACCTCAGGTCGTTCCTGTCTCATCCAGAAGTGAGGAGCCTTCTTCAACTTCACAGCTCTGTTCTTGGGATCCCTCTTTTAGGAAGAATCATACTTGGGAAGTGGGGTCTTGGGAACTTTGTGAAATGAAAGTCTCATTTCTCTGTTAAGGTTTGAGGATCCTGCCCATATCTTGCACAAGTTGGATTATTCTACCCCTCATAGTCTAGAGTAAAAGATACACAATGGCTTCATGTTCTAACCTTTGCGATCTTTCCAATGACATCGGCAAGTCTGGTCATGACCAGGCCCTTCTGCTTCTAACTCACGTCTTACTCTGCTAGTTTGAAGGCAACAACTGTAGAAGGTCACCAGTATTCCCTGCATCCCATCTACTCCTTCTCTTCCTTATATTTCAAGAATGCCTGGCTGGAGAGGCTATGGAGTCAAGTGAGAGTTTATTTAAGGTGAACAGATTACAGGTGAATGCAGAAGGGAAAAATCCAGTTGGTAGGGAAAGCAAAAGTATTTGTGATCATCTGCAATGAAGACCACAATAGCCACTCTTTGCCCATGCTTGCACTGCTCACAGGTGTGGGGAGGTAAGAATGAGCCATGGGGTATGTTTGAAGCTCATTAGTCTTTCTTTCTTTTTTTTAAAGATGTATTTACCCATTTGAGAGGGAGAGAGAAAGAGAGCACAAGCAAGGGGCGAGGGAGAGAGAGAATCCTAAGACAGACCCCCATCTGAGTGTAAAGCCTGACGTGGGGCTCAATCCCAGGACCCTGAGATCATGACCTGAGCTGAAACCAAGAGTTGGATGCTTGACTAACTGAGCCACCCAGGAGCCCCAAGGCTCATCAGTCTTTCTAACACTAAAGGCTCAATTCTCCTGGTGACCAGTTCTACCATTTCCTTCCTAACATCACCATGGAGATTTCCTTCCTCAATCCAGGTCTTGATCTGCTTTTGGAATTCAAATCTCTTCCAGTCTTTTTTCTTTCTGGTGCTGTGACAGATTGATGTCATCAATGGCCCCCCATTAATGACCTCTCTGTATCTCTGCCCTTTGCTGTGTGGCTTTGCAGTCTCTACCCACTCTGATTCTGGGACGTGTGACTTGTGGTGGCCTATGGGTGGGAAGCAAACTGGATTGAAGTGTAGACTTGTGAAAATTCATTTGCTTTCTTCCTCATTTTCAACTTCTGCTTCTTTATGTGAGCAGAACTGGCTAGCTTCTGGAGGATGAGAGGCACATGGAGCTGAGTCATCCCAACTGAGGCCATCTTAAACCAGCTGGTCTCCAGCTGACATGCCAGACCATGAGTGAGCCTGCTCAGATTAGTAGGATGGTCCAGCCAATCCATCCACTCAAGAGCAAACAGGAATATCTATTTTTGTATTCCACTGGGGTTTTGTGGTTGTTTGTTATGCAACAACATTGGGTCAGTAGATAGCTACTACTGGCCTAGGATGTGAGTGCCATCAGAGTGTTCTTACTCCTGAGTTCTGGGAATGTTTAGGCTTGCCTCTTATCTCTCTATTGCTCTAGATTAATGGGAGTCAACAGGGAAAGTGCTGGGAGATTCTGGTGACATATTTTAATAAAAAAGAACACAGAAGATCATGGGTCTTTGAGCCAGACATGTGCAGGTATGGTATCTATTGGAACATAGTGAGGGACTTCCGTAGAGTCCTCACCTGGGTTTCATTACTGATACCTCCTGCTCACTAGACTTTAGCCTATTTGAGCTGAAGAAATGAGCTTCTCCTCCTGGATGGGAGGCACGCTTGTGGACTTTGGGTTTGTCATAGTGTGACCCAGCACTAGCCCATTTGGAACTAGTGTCAAGTATCCAGGCTTCATCACCTGGATTATTGCAATAACTCCTTAATTTGTGTCCGGACCAATGCATCCTGTGCACCACTGCTGGATTTATCTGTCCCCAGTACCACTTCACTTCTAAGTTCTCTCTGCTCCACTCAAAGTAATAGAGTGGTTCCCCATGGCCTTTTGGATTAAGCCTGAACTCAGTCTTCTAGATTAGTGACCTCATAATCTGCCCCACCTTAGTTATTTATTCCCATGTCCCACTATTTCCTCCTGCCCCGGTGTCCTCACACCCTCTGGCTCACAGCAGGCTCTTTGCCTTTCCTGATGCCTGTTCCTCACTCTTATTTCTCTCTCCACCTGACCCAACCCACAACTCCACTACATCTATGCTGAGCCTGCTTGCCCTTCAGGTGTTGACTCAGCTCTTCCCTTGTTCATGAAGCCTCCTAGATAACTCAGAAAATGTTGATATTTGCCTACTATTTTGAAAACCTATAATCTTTGTAACTGGAAGAGAGCCTCACAGCCTTCCCTTTCCTCAACGGCCAGTCACCAGAGGGCACAAGCCATTGGCAAAGAATTTAGATGAGTTCTCACTAGAAGGGTCAGCTCACAGCTTTTCTTGCACTGAGGGAACAGCTACTAAGGAACGTGTGATCTTTTTTCTCATTCTGTAAGCTAAAGAGGAAGAGAGAAAGAAAGTAAACGCTGTTCTGTATAGTAATAGGATTTTCTAACCTCATGGATGGAGATGGTACCTTGGAGATTATTTCCTTCCCAATAGAAGCTACAGTCTTTGAGAATTGTGCTGTTCTCTCTCTCTCTCTCTCTCCCTCTCTGTGTAAATGGACCTGTTTCAACAGGTCCAACAGTTAAAGGAACACTATATAATCTTTCAGATGAGAGATCACAAAGGCAATCTGACCTAGAAGATCCTTCTGGATCCATTAGAAAAGGGGAAATTCCAAATCCCCTGGATTGTTCTCGGGATTTGGGGTGTTAGCGGCCATTAGTGGCAATCTAGGAAAATTCTCAGGACCCTCCACCAGACTAAGTGATGTAGACTTGAGAAAAGTCCTAACAGGAAGAAAGGACATTGTGGCAGGCATTGTGGTCGCTGTTGGTACACAGGGCTCTGGTTTTCCCAGAAGTTAATTGGCAATTCTAACTTGGGATAAAAGGAGATGTTATGAGGAGAGATATGGGAATTTCAGGTCTGGGGGCCAGGTTAGGAACTAAGGGTGCACCTTTTGTGGACGGTTTAACATCTTAGATGCTTTCCCTTTGCCGTCTGACAAAGTCCAATTTATTTCGTGCTCAGTTTTACCTCTTCCCCTTCAACATTGGGTTCATATTTTTAATGTACTTGATTTTTGAGTATACCCCAGTGTAGCCTGGCATGGAGAAATAGGAGTCGGAAGGTCAGAGTGGAGGGTAATGGGTGCATCTCAGAATTCTCAGAGGTTTCTGATTTCTTTTTCTTTTTTTAAGATTTTACTTATTTATGTGAGAGAAAGATAGAGCATAAGCGGGGAAGGGGCAGAGGGAGAGGGAGACTCATGGCTGAGCATGAAGCCTGATGTGGAGTTCGATCCCAGGACCCGGAGATCGTGACCCGAGCTGGAACCAAGAGTCAGACGCTTAACCAGCTGAGCCACCCAGGCGCCCCTTCTGCTTTCTTTTCCACAATTTTTGAACGTTGTAATTTTAATTTGGTGAAAATATAAAAATGTTAATCTAAGACCTCCTGGATGACTATTTGAAACTGTCATAATATTTTCATGCTGGCATTTACACTTTTGTACCCAATCCCATTTGCACCAAGTGAAAGCCAAATGAATTCACAGTGGCTGTATGAATGAAGCTTTGTCGCTTCAAATAAGGAAGTGAGGGGAAAGGGCTGTGTCCTCTTACAGCGTGGAGTGGGGGCAGGCCTGCTGGAGGCCGAAGAACCCACACCTGCCCCACGGCACTTTCATATGGGCATTAATCAAGGTTCTCCAGAGAATCAGAACCAATAGGATATATAAAGACATATAGAAAGAGGTTTCTTTCTTTTTTTTTTTAAGATTTTTTTTATTTATTTGACAGAGAGAGAGAGAGAGAGAGAGAGCACAAGTAGGCAGAGTGGCAGGCAGAGGGAGAGGGAGAGGGAGAAGCAGGCTCCCCGCTGAGCAGGGAGCATGATGTGGGGCTTGATCCCAGGATCCTGGGATCATGACCTGAACTGAAGGCAGCTGCTTAACTGACTGAGCCCCCCAGGCGCCCCAGAAAGAGGTTTCTTAAAGAGGTTTCTTATGAGGGGTTGGCTCACATGATTATGGAGCCTGAGAAGTCACATGACTTGCCATCAGCAAGCTGGAGGCCCAGGGAAACTGGTGGTGTGGTTCCAGTCCAAACCCAAGAACTTGAGAACCAGGGGGACAAATGGTGTCAGTTCCAGGCTGAGATCTGATGCCTGAGAACAGGAGCGCTGATGCCCAAGGGCAGGAGACACTGGATGTCCCAGCTCAAGCAGGGAGCAAATTCACTCTTCTTCCACATTTTTATTTTATACAGGCCCTTAATGGATGGGATGGTGCCCACCTGCATTGGTGAGAGCAGTTTTTTTTTTTTTTTTTTTAAACTCTAGCTACTGATTGAAATGCTAATCTCTTCTGGAAACATCATCACAGACACACCCAGAAATGTGTTGTTTGTTTGTTTTTTACAGCTATCTGGGTATCCCTTAGCCTAGGTAAGCTGACATGTAAAATTAACCATCACAACATATAAGCAGATATATCTGTGGCTCAGTTGAGTTGCGTACTTTGCAACTTGTAGTTTATTAAATGTAAGTATAGTAGTAAATTTACAACAAAGAAGTTTTTCTTCTCTGAATACACGCAATAACAGGATTAAATTCAATGCAGATTCAAGAGTGTCACAATGTTAATCTCATCTTCCACTGAATTAGACAGCTTTACAGTGTTATCAGATGATACATCATTAAAATAGGCAGTTGAAAATTGCATGTGGCAAGTTTTGGTTAAGTACGAGGTCTGATTATTCTGAACTAGGAGGCAAAACCTTAAAACCATGAATATCGTTTTGAACAGTATTCTTCCGTAAGTAAGCCCTCTCTGAATTAGTTTCTGAAAGTCAAAAAATACGAAGCCAGTGATTAAATAAAGAACCAGACCTGAGGCTCTTTCTATTATTAAAGACCATTAATTTGCTTTCAGCAAAACAGTATCATTACATTGGTGTTGCTAATTTGAAAATTATTTGGCTTTTCAGGAATTTTCTTTTTTGGTATGTGATTTAAAAATTGGCTTTTGTGCTTATAAATTTAGAAAATTTATACCAATTTTTATGGTTATGCTTATTCAAGTAACATAAAAATTTTAAGTCAAACTGGAAGGTCTCTGAAATTTTTTTCCTCTTGGGACAATTCGTTATTCTAATTTGAGAAAAACTGTGTGATTTGGGAGGAAGATACTTGTGTTATGTACGTATTATTGGCACTACATATTTGTCTTCTGTTCTTCTCTGATTAATTTTATGTCTGCTAAATTTAGCTCCCCAATGATTTATTATGCTTTTTTGGTATACTCCACAGCACCTGGACAATACTGGGCGCATAATAGCTGGTCAGTAAATCCTGGCAAAATGGGAGTGGTCTGCGCTCTGTGAGTGCAGTGAAACTGGGCATGGATTCAAAAGCAGTAAAGTGAAATGCATTCCTAGCTTTCAAGAATTCTTTAGCTAGTCTGTTAAGTTCTGATAGTATACGGGTCTCTGCATCTCCACGGTATGCGGAGGTGCTCAGTCAATGCTTCTAAAGTAAAAAGGTCTAATCCTTGGCAAAAGGAAGAAAAAAGCGAACAATGATCTTTAGAGCCCTGGACATGTACGTCTAGGGAATCCACTGTTGCTGTGTACCTTAGGACATGCCTTATATCTATACTTCCAAGTACATACACATGTGCACGCAGATACATGTACACACTCTGTTTCTTTGCAAGGCAATACGATCGTCCAAAATAGAACACCATGATGGGGTAGGCCATCTGAAGCCTTGTCCCCAGAAGGCCTTCCGTGCATCTGGAAATCTGACCTGACCAGCTCAAAGGGGGTAATCCAATCCTGGCCACATTTTCAGTGAGTTCTCGAGTATCGGCTGCCTTCCTGATGCCTGCCCAGGGCTGCATTTCCCCACGGACCATTTCAGAACAAGAACACAGCTCCGGTCAGTATGGGCTTAACTACAGCTGAAACTGGAGGCCGCTGGAGCAGCTCGGCCCTCCTGGAGGTCCGGTACACGACTGTCCGTTCCGGGCCACGCAAGTCTTAGCTGACGCACCTGTCGGAGGCCAGGAGTGGGCTCCGTCCCATTTCCTAGGGTGCGGAAATTGAGCAAAAGGGAGATGCCGGCTTCTCGCCCCCCACTGGAACTCCAGGGCTGTGGGTCCAGACTGGTGCTAGGGCAAAAACCCCCTGTGGGTGGGGCCCAGGCATCTGAATTTTAACAAGATCCCCAGGAGATTCTGATGCCCACCAAAGTTGGAGAACTGTGGGCTTATTAAGGCGCTCAGTGCTGTTGGCCTTCCCAGCTGACGTTCCGATGTGATCTCCTCTGGTGAGGGGCTCTCCCCCGCCCGCCCCCCAGCTTAGAACGGCCGGGGCATTGAACTGTGGCCCCCTAACCTCCCTCCACTGCCAAACCCATCCTTGTTGCTGCTGCAAACTCTCAGGCCACGGAGGTACGAGCTGCTCTGACATTTATGCATCAGTCTCCTAATTTAAAAAGTCTCCATCGCGACCAGAGCCTTCCCCTGGCTCCTGGCTGCCCCCCCGCCTCCACAGCTAGCAGCTACGTCTCCCTCCTTTGCATTGATCCCGTGCCCCTCATGGAGCGGGAAAAAGGCTACAGTGGCCGCCGTCACCTATCTCTTGCCCGTGTCAGGGGCTGCGAGGCTCGTCTAGATCAAGGGAACGATGGTCGATATGAGCAGGCCAAGGGCAGGGTGCCGAGGATGACTCTATTCTCCAGGATGGGCTCCGGTCTCAAAGAGGGAGGGTAGAATCAGAATTCTCTCCAGCCTTTCTGCTCTCCTTTCCATGTCTGCTTTCCTTCCCGTAGTCCCCTTGTCCATCACGTCGCTGCATTCTGGACCCGACATGAGTCTAGAAAGCCTACAGACAAAAGTTTGATTGGTGGAGGGCTCAAGTAGCTTTACCTTCTTATCCTAGGTCTGGTCTCACACCTTTAAGAGAAGACTCCCCTTCCCTGTACCTTAAAGCTGGCGGAGGAATTTGGCCTTATCACCTTCATTTCGTGTGCTTGTCACCCCATAAATAATCATTATTATTCTGAAGGGCAAATACAGCTATTCCAGAAAAAACTAGCCCGATCACAGGAAGACAGGAAGACAGCCAGCTAAAGCTGTCCTCCCATGGGCCCGGATGGCTAGATAGTTTCTTAGGTTTGGCACACGAGGAGTTTCCATTTCTCTTTCTTTTTCTGATCTGGTCTACTAGGCGGCTGGACTTGGAGGTGCTTTCAACAAATTGAGTCCCTACGGCATGCTCTGCTCCACCAGTGGCTTTTAAGCTGGCTTCTCATTAGCGTCCCCCAGGGAACTACTTAAAAGGGACAGTTTCCTACTCCTCGAGACTCTCACGCAGTCAGCCTGGGATGGGGGCCTGGCATCTGTAGTTTTCATCGCCATGAGTTTGGGAAGCCCAGCCTACAGCGTGGTAAGCACCAGGGGGACAAAAGGGTGAGGGCACCCCACTGCCTTCCGGGGGCTTACGGTCTAGCTGGGATGGGCGCGTCAGACGCTGGAGCGTTATGTTCTATCAAGTTACTAATACTATAGAGCCCATGCTGGAAAAAAGAAGCAGTAGGGGAGAGGCAGGCCACTCCACAGTGTGTGACTGAGGGTTTAGATGTGAAATCCACTCACTTCCCAGACCCTTACTAGGCTACTTGTTTGGTCAAGGATCGGAGAAGGGGAGTCTCATGCTAGGCTCAGAGGTTCACTGAGCTGGAAGGTGCCTTATCTAATCCCAAAGCTCTGGTTTAGGGTTGAAGACATTGAGTTCCGGGGGTGATGTGACCTGCCAGAGGCCACCCAGGCTTGCTGTGGGCAGAGCTGGGTGAGGACCCAGGGCAAGCTCAACACAGCACACACAACTTCATCTCTGGGAGGGAGCAGAGCACAGAGATTTTCCATAGAACCCGCTCTGGCAGCCTCAGCAACCTGCTCAGCAGGTAGCACAGGTGCTCGCTGGTACCTTGGGGCCTCACCTCTTTCCGCCTCCACTTCTCACAGCGGTCAAGTGGGGGAAATCCACAGGAGGAGCTTTTGGACTTGGGCCTGAAATGAGTGCTAAGTGCATCTCTTGCAGTGCATCTCCCAGAGCCATCCCGAGGGCACTGGGGGCAGAACCTACCACACTGAAGGGTATACCCTCCCGCCCCCGCCCTGCCCCTGACCTGTAATAATCCTGTTCTGGGAAAATCTAGTTAGCATAAACATCCACGGCAACACTGAAGCAGAGAGTCCACACTTGGCCCAACCGTCAGTAGAACTGATGGGGGAGGAGTCGGCTAGAAGGAAAAGCAGGCTCAGAGATGAGGAAGTGAGTGGGAGAGGAGAGTATGGAAAAGAACAAGCACTATTGTTTTTGGAAGCTGAAACAGTTGTCTCCCCTCTGTCTTGGCTGACATAGGACAGGGTGCTAGGAGATGAGATTTCTCCTGAGTCTTTTTATAGAAAGCCTGGGGGGTGTGGGGATGGTATATTCTCTATCACCTCCTTCATCCACCTGTTGGTGTCTTGGGTAATATGACCCCAAACAATTACACCAAGGTGCTATGCTCTAGGGAGGGATCTGCTGCCTCTTATGTTTCCCTTGGATTGTGGATTCTACATTTCTCACCTTTATAATGTATAGCAGTATAATTAACTTCTCATCAGGTCCGGGGACTGAAAGGGACTGGTCTAACTTTAAAAGTCCTTGACACACACACACACACACACACACACACAAATCAAAGACAAAGAAAGCAAATGGGCATCTCCATGAACTAACAAGAGGATTCTTCCACCTCTTGGTATTTGCAGATAGAAGGGCAATATCGCGAAGACAAGGCCATTTGTGAATTCTGCGTGCCATATTTCCTGCAGGGAGGACTGATCTTGCTCTCTCCCTTCAAACCAAAGTTTTTCCAGCTGGAGACACTGGAAGACAGCTTATAGGTTCAGGCCACTCTGTTGTCAGTCAGAAAATGCTAAGGGCACCTAATTCAGGAGCCTGAAAGACCCAACATTTAGCCAACCTTGCTCTAGGCTGCTTTGATCTGGTATCGTGAGGAACTGGGCTTTTTTTTTTTTTTCCTTCTTTTAACTGAATGATGTTATATCAGTTTCAGGTGTACAACATAGTGATTCAGCAAATCTATACTTTCTCCTGTGCTCACAAGTGTAGCTACCCTCTGTGACCACACAACACTATTATAATACCATTGGCTATGTCCCTAGGCTGTACCTTTTATCCCTGTGCCTTACTTGTTCCATAACTGGAAGGCTTTACTCCCGCTCCCCTTTGCCCATTTTGCCCATCCCCTACCCCCTAGAGTAACTGGATTTCTGCCTTGTGCCAGGAACTATGCATCCACCATCTACCAGGGCCCATTCTTGGAGCTGGTTTTCTGTTTTGTGGCCTGGCTCACTCACCTGCTAGTTCTATCTCAGGGACTCTGAGGTGTTCTTGTCAGTTCCTCTCAGGCTCTGTGAATCCAAACCCTCTGTCTAGAACTCTTGGTTATTATGCCCTCTTGACAATCTAGGTTGTTCTATCACGGATCAGGAAAGCCTTTAGCATTGGTGTTGGGCTGAATTATGGCCCCCAAAGATGTCCATGCTCTCATCCCTGGAACCTCTGAATGAATAGATTGGATTACATGGCAAAGGGAACTTTGCAGATATACTTAAGATGACAGACTTTAAAATGGGGAGATTATCATGGACGATCGGGCCCAGGTGAGCCCGGTCTAATCGCACGAGCTCTTAAAAGCAGAATTTTCTCTGGCTGAAGAGGGAGAGCTGGAGGAGGAGGAAGGCGAGAGAGATGGCAAGCCTGAGGAGGATTTGGTGCACCATTGCTAGGTGCCCACAAGCAAGGGCTGGAGAAAGGCCTCTGTGGGGTACGTGTGTTTCCAGCTCCCAGCCTGCAAGGAAACAGGGACCTCAGTCCTAGAACTGCGAGGAATTGAACTTACTTATCTAACAACCTGAATGGGTTTGGAATCAGATTCTCCCCTAGAGCCTCCAGAGGGAACATAGCCCTGGCGATAGCTTGGTTTTAGCCCGGTGGGACCCGTGTGGGACTGAGATAATAAATTTGTGTTATTTTAAGCCACAAACTTTGTGGTAGTTTGTTACGAAAGCAACAGAAAACACCACACCTCATTGTGGTATTTAAGTAACACAATTATAGCAGAAGCAAAGAATACACAGTAATCCTGTTGAGATCACCAGCACCCATAAAAATTAGTAAGGTGCTTACTAATCAGTTTCCTGATTTTCTGGATTCATCCCCCCCCCCCAAATTTATCACCGTTTCTTCTCATGCCTCGTGTTTTCTCACCCAGCAATTTCCTAGTGTTGCTAAAGGTGGGCAAGGATTATCAGGAGATGAGCAGCTTATGATAATACCTTCTAGCTCGTGATCGCTTATCACGTTCATTAGCTTTACAGTCATCATTTCATTTTCAGTGCACGGTAACCATGTGAGAAAGTTAACTGTCGTCATCATTTTACAGAGGAGGACGCCGACTTGAAGCTCAGAGAGGGTAAGCGACTTGCCTCAGGCTGCCGCTTGTTGAGGGACTGGGACCCGGGATCCGAACCCAGGGTTGTGTGAGGTCAAGGCCCCGCCCACCTTTCCAGCTTCATCTTGTTTGGCTCCCCTCCTCACCATTTCCTCACCCTCTCGCTTGGGCCACTCCAGGGGCCTCTTTGTATTCCTTAAACCCATGTGACACTTTTTTTTTTTTTGTTAAAGATTTTATTTATTTATTTGAGAGAGAGAGAGAGCACAAGCAGGGGGGAGCAGACGTCCCGCTGAGCAGGGAACCTGACTCAGGCCTCGATCCCAGGACCCTGAGATCATGACCTGAGCCGAAGGCAGACGTTAACCGACTGAGGCACCCAGATGTCCCTCCATATGTGACACTTTCCTTATCTGCTCCCCTGACCTGTGGTTCCCTCTGCCTGGGTCCCTTTTCTACCTGAATCTGTACCCAACTGGCCCATTTCTGGTCTTGGCATCTTGGCTGAAACGTCCCCTCCTCAGGCTCTCCCCCCAGAGTCTCCTCTGCTCGGTCCTGGCACCTCATTCCCCCCTAGCACGTCACGGGGATTCTAATTACATTTACCTTTGGGTAGTTGCTCGTGGGTTGCTTGTGTGCACCCCACACTGAGGTCAGTAGGAGGACGGCCCCGCTCAGCGTGGGGGCTCTGAGGCTAGCACAGCGCCTGCTTCAAGTACGCATGTTGTAAGTACTGAGTAAATATTCGATACCGTCCTTCCGTCAGGGGGCCAGCTCAGCTTGCTAATGCTTGTGCCCGGGTGTGAGTGCATGTGAGAACCCCCTAAGACAAAGAGAACACCTGCTGTGTTTCTGGAAAGCATATGTTGCGTTCAGATGCTTTTTTTTTTAGTCTTCTGGGTTTCCATTAACGAGCTTCAGTGATGAGGTAGAAGAGTCTGGGAGCTGTTCGCCTTTCAGGCCCTTAAAGGAGGCACAAAAGAGGTTCTTCTAGGGACAGAGAAAAGAAGGGAACTTTCTGTGGTGTCTGGAGAGCAGGTTGGTCCCAGACACCATCCTTCCAGCCCCTGTGGCTGTCCCCTCTGAAGAAGAGCTGGTAGACTGAGTGACTTCTAGAGAATTCCGGGAGCTCCGAGTTAAGCAGATGAGCAGCTGGGTGGGCTCTTCATAGAAGTAAACAAATGGCTCCAAGTTGTGGGGAAGGTGTGAAGCCCACAGAAGTCTGTCTGTGTGGTTCCCACCCCCCGGTTCACTGGCCCATGAGCCCTCCTGCGTCCGACGTGAGACACAACCAATCTCTTCAACCTCCTGGAAGCCCAGCCCCGTGTAGCACTTGGTCATTAGCAGCTGCAGGCTCCCCACTGGCTCCTGAGCACCCCAGGGTCACCGTTTTCACGTCAGCCATGCCAAAGAGCGTGCTAGCACACAGTCTAGGGTGGTCGCTGAACGCTGATCTGTTGGTGGTGGAAGCTTACATTTGGGTCCTATAAAACGAACTTTCCCTCTCATCCTTTACAGAGAAAACAGGCAAATCACCCGTGGAGAAACCAGTCTCCTGCTAGATTGCAGGGATTCCCAGAGATTTCGATGCCTGTGCTGACAAGTGATTGGCCCACTCTGTTTTTTGGTTTTGGCTTTGTTTTTACAGTGTGGCTTTGTCTTTGTGCTAACGCAGTGTCACACTGTACATTTTAGTAACAAGGCACTGAGGAAGCTTCGGAGCCATCGGTGGAGATGGGTGATGAGACAAAATGATTCAGGTTGTTTCCTTATAGGGAGGTTGTGCCCCCAGCAGGGTCGCATCGGGTGCTTCCGGAGGATCTGTTCTTCCTAGGAATGTCTGAAGAATGGAATCAGGCTGTGCTGTGCTCTGGGGGGTGGTGGGAGAAGCAAGAGGGGAAAAAGGGGAGCCTGTGCTTCCGAGGACCTACGAAGGGCCAGACTTGGTTTAGGGCAACTTAGGAAGACTGGCCTCATTTAGTCTGTGATTGTCCCCGATCTGTTTGGGAGCCCTGCCTCCATCTGCCTGGCAAGGGGACCAGGAGGCAGAGTCTGGCCAGAAAACTGAGCTTGAAGACATTTGGAGCCCCAGTGGTGGGGGAAACAGCACGTTCCTCTCTGAGCGGACTCAGTAAGTCCGGATTCAGCGTGGGGACTCAGTCCTGAGCTGCTCCAGTTGCATAGGCTCTCCCTGGCGTCGGTCATGGACTTTGCAACTGGGTCGAAGCGCCAGCCGGGGTAAAGACAGCCAGGTTTCTCTGTGCCCAGAACAGGGGTTCTCGAGCTAGGGAGGATCAGAACCACAGAGGCTGGGCTACCTGCCCTGACGTTCTGATTTCACAGGGCCAGGGGGTGAGTGGGGGCTGACAGTTTGCATTTCTCACAAGCTGCCAGGTGGTGCTGAGGCTGGTCCAGGGACCTCGCTCTGAGGACCCCTGTTCTAGAGCATTTAGAGAAGGAGGTCCAGCTCCATGCAGGTCTCCCGCTTTCTGAAAGTTCATGTTACCCCACTTTGCTTTTACAAAAGACCTACATTAGTACCTGGTCTCACTAACCGAAGAAATCTGAAGAGGATTTTTGCTTTTAGGGAAAAGCAAAAAGCGAAAATAGCCTTCAGCGTTGGTTTTGCACTGGGCTTTATAGAGGCAGTAGCACCCCGATCCGTGAGAATGGTGCCACCAAGCCCCCTCCCTGCAAACCACACATCTCTCCCATCAAGCTACCAGCTTGGGACTGTCTGTGAGCATCTGCGGTTTATCTCGATTTATTTTGTGCATCTGTTAGCAAGATGTACCCTAAGGTACCAGAAAAGCCTCAGAGAGGTGATTTTTTTTTGGGTCTGGAAATGCTTAAAATTTTTTCCATATAAATGAATGGTACTGGAGTTCCTTCTTTGCTTGATGCCATGTTGGCTAAGGGAAAGATTCCTAGGAATGCCCTACTTTCGGATAGCGGGGGACACCTGCACTTCCAAAGGGCCAGGTTTTTCTGGGCGAGGGGTTGCTCCCTGCCATAGCTGGACTGTGGAATCCTCCGGGCCAACCCTCCTCTGTCCCTCCTTGCTGACCAGGCTGCCGAGGATAGGGACAACAATGGATAATCTTCTATTTCTGATGCTTTATAATTCTATCCTCTCAGTACTTTGCAAAGCTTTTTGATTTCCCTCTTATTAAAATAAAAAGGAGGAGGATCCTGCGTCCTTGAAGACAGATGCCTTTTTAGCTTTGCTTTGGGAGGGGGGCTCTTAGCTACCTACAAAATGAGCATCTTGGGGAGTCAGTGAACCAGCAGTCACTGTTCTCCTAGGTCAGGCTGAGACCCCGGAGTCCAGCAGCATGGGACCTTCAGGTCATCACCGTTGTGATGCCAAATGTTTTAGAGCAGCCCCCGGGGAGATGCGAACAAAGGTAGGTGAGAGACACACAGGATCATGGCGATAGGTTTGGTAGATGGGGTAAGGGAGGCAGTGGAAAATCGCATTGGCGGGTTGGGGGGGTGGTTATTTTCACATCTGGGAGGAAACTGTCTTCTTAGCAACACACTTCTTTCCAGGTCCTGGTTTCATAAATTGACCTTACTGGAAGGAGGGATGAAGGGCATTGTCAAGGGCATGGGCTCAACCCTTCTCTGTCCCCTTTATAAAAAGGGCCTAAAGAGAATCTCTACTTGAAAGGGAGAGGACCCTTTGACAGTTTAGCACCTGGCCTGGCATGTGGCCAGCACTCCGTAACCAGTGGCTGCTTCTCTCGTGGACCTGTGGTCCAAACAGGTGCTTACCATCTGGGGCGTCCGAGCACCGTCGATGTGCCTGGGAGAACGGGGTCTTCCTGTTCTCCTCTCTGAACAGGACAGAGGCCGATGCAGGCAGGCAGCAGGTTTTGATTATTAGCTGGAACCTGGGCACCCACACTGGGCTTCAGAGACTCTAAGGGAGGCTTTTAGCTGCAGTCACTGCGTTAAGGTGTTGGTTGCTGGGGGAACACCGGGCCCTTGCCTCCAGAGAACTCAGAGACCGCAGGAATCTGGGCCGCAGGCCCTTCCCTCCTGTCTCATCTCCGGCTTTGCACAATGCCTCCGGGGCAAGCTTACACTGCTGTCACTTCGGTGGCGGGTGGGAGGAAGGAGACTCGAGGCCATGACGGGCTAAGCTCCAGCTGCCCACACCAGCCACTTCACATCCTTCTCTCGGCACCCACCGAAGAACTGAGGGGCCCTGGAGGTCCCAGAGGCTGTGGACACAGGTGGGTGGGTCCTGCGGTTCTGATTTGCTATTGGACCACTTTCTCCTCCAGGGATTCAGTGTCCTCAGAAGGCCCCTCGCCAGCCCCTCGTTCTGCATTCTGAAGCCTCTCCTCCAACCATCTTGGTGGATTTCCCTTCAAAGTTGGGCCTCTCGTGTCTCTGTCCTGGAGGCTTCATTCAGCAGGAAGGACTGAGCACCTCCTCTCTGCGGATGGCCTGCTGGTCGAGCCTGTGTGATGAGCCAAGCCCAGGCCGAAGTGTCAAGCCCACCCAGGCACTCGGTGGTGGTGACAAAAATGGGTCTTTGGCTTTCTGCATGTGCCCACATGCTCCTAAGACCTTGGTGGCAGTGGCCTTGGGGCTTGGCCTGTGTTGGCACAGCAGGGAGGGTAAAGGTGAGGCAGTTGGCTGGCTCCCCACTTTAATTAAAGCAGGGGAAGAGACAGACGCCGTCTCTGGCCTGAAGGAGATGCAGCTTCACACAGAAGCCTGGATGGTGCCCTCTGGCTCTCCCTGGCTTCTGCTCGGGGATGGCGTGTTTGAGCGGGAGACTTGTTTTTCTGAAAACAAAATTACCTTACCATTTTCCATGCAGGGAATGGCAAACGCCAGGCCTGGCAGTGGGTCTGTTGGCGTGTGGGTGGATGTGAGGGAGCCAGAGAGCTGGCAGCTTCGGAGGGTCTGCTCGATCCTCCCCACTGCTCCTCGGGGCTCTGCCTGGCTCTGCCCAGCGATGGCCAGATGCCCGGCTGGAGGAAATCAAGTGCTTTGTTTCATCTTCTTTCCAAAGAGGTCCGCGTGGACATTCTAGAATCTCCTGGGAAAGGGTGTGGGGGCACAATCAAACATCAGTCCTTGGATCCTTTGATACGCAGCTGACTCCCTCTTGCCCTCCCATGCTCCTGAGAATCCCTCTGTGTAATGAGAGCTGGTACTCAGAGCAACATGTGCTTGGGACTGGTGTGGGGAGGAAAGGGAGAGAATGAATTGCCTGCCTTCTCTCAGTCCCCTCCAAAACAGTTACTGAGCCCCTGCTGTGGGTCTGGCACTCTCTGAGGCACTGGGAGATTGCCATGGAGGGTAGGCGGAAAGACTGAGCTTGCTGACATCCTTGGAAAGTTTGCCGTTAAGGTGAGCCTGCAAGCATCTGGTTGGCGGGCGGGGGCCGGGGCGCGGGGGGCGGGGGAGGCTGACAACCCTTCCGTTAACCTGGAAAGTCATTACTGTTTCTCTGGGGATCCCACCCAAGTAAGATGCTTGGAACCAGGAGTGTTCAAGGTGCCTCCAACAGAGTTTTTCTACTCACTTGACCAGAGCTAGATGCTCAGAAACTAGGGTTATGGGTTTAATTCCCAGGGAGAACAGGTAACCTATCAAAGAGGGGAAAAACCACTCACGGGCAGTTACCTTGCAAATTATGTCCTTGATTCTGGGACATGAGGCTCAGGGTAGCCCTATACATGCCTGGAGTGGGGGGGACAACATAAGTGAAAGTTAGAGATGTGATTTGAAGGTCTAGAGTGAGGCGTGTCTAGGGGAGCTGGCTGACCCAAAGAGGCATCACAAAATGATAATGGTGTTGACCTCCCCAAAGTCTAGGGTCTGCCCCTAGCCCTACAGGCTCAAGGTTTGATTCAGCCGGCACCATGAAAGCAGGTCCAATGCTTGAGAAAGATTTGCTCTAACCACATATATAGGCTTTTGGATGAAAACAAAATGCAACTTCTTGATTTATACTGAAAAACACAGATGTCACAGATAAAATACATTATAATGGCCTATTCCTGTCTCTTCCTATAGAACAATCATCAGGCCCGCTGTCAATGGTAGATTGCTTAGTGAGTCTGGAATCAGACAAATGGAACTAGTTAGATGGCTTGGTGTTGACTAGCCTTGAGTTGTGAGAGTGTGATCAATCGTAACCGTATGTGGGATAGTCACTTGCTCTGATGAGCTTGAAACAGGCAGCGCCTCATTCTTGGAACACACCTCAGGTGAGGATGCCAACCCCATTTCTGGTGGCACGTTCTTGCTTCATCTCTGTTATGCCTTTAATCTAGTCTTAGAGGGTTGGAGTCATTCTGTCTCTTTCAGGAGACTTTGTCTCTACTGCGGTTCTCCTTGCATAGAACTTATTATTCAACAGCACAATCTCACATCCCCTGGAAACTTTTTGTTGTCCCCACGTACTGCCAAACAAGAAAAAACTAACATGTCCTCATCAAACACAAAGACCAGACCACTGATCACTGATTTTTAAATTGGCCAAGACTTAAGTCAGAAATTCTTCCTCTTATAGATGGTGGAACTTTGTTAGTAAAGTGAAGAAGTCTGACTTACCCTAATGTATGTGATTAGTGAGCTTCCTGTCACCAGAGACTATTCTTTTCGAGTTTGGAATGAAATGAATTTATCTCTCTTCATTGTCTTTAAGCCAGAAAAATTCTGGGAAGCTGAGTGTGATGGTTAATTTTATGTATCAACTTGACTGGCCTTGGGATGCCCAGATGAAGCATTATTTCTGAGTGTACCTGTGAGGGAGGGTGTGTCCAGATGAGACGAGTATTTGAGTCCATGGACTCAGTAAATACATTGTCCTCCTCAATATGGTGGGCGTCATCCAATCTACTGTGAGGAAAAAAAAGGTGGAAGAAGGAGGAATTCACACTTTTTTTTTCTGCCTTACCTCTTAGGCTGGGACATCTCCTCTCTTGCCCTTGATTGGGATTTACACTGTTGGCTCCCCTTGTTCTCAGGCCTTTGGACTCAGTAGTTTATACCACCATCTTTCTTGGGTTTCCAGCTTGCAAATGGCAGGCGGATCGTGGGACTTCTAAGCCTCCATAATTGTGAGCATGTGTGTGGAGCTCCTATTGGCTCTATTTCTTTGGAGAATCCTGATTAACACACTCAAGGTTGGAAAACCTCTACAAATTGGACTGGGAATTCCAGGTTACGGGGCTAAGTTTTAGGGGACTCAAAACATAGACTTGTTATAGAAGTATAAGAAGGCCAGGTTCCCCCATGTTCTACTGGGCTCTACTTTGAGAACTGTCCAAGACCATCCTACTACTTTCCTTGATGTAGCCTTGGGGCACCCTGCCAGCAGTATCAGTGACTCTTACCTCGGTAAAAACAGGATTTTGTGCCAACCACTTTCTCCAGTCTTAGGAGGCTTTATCCCACAACCCACATATTAGACATACTTAGGATATATACTGAAAAAAATCTTGTAAATGGTATAAAAAATGAGCCCCTCTAGCCAATGAGTACTTCGTTTTTATTCATTCGATGCATTTATCCAACACCAACTCATAAGTTCTTTGGAGAGATGGAAATAGTGTTCCTGCCCACAAGGAATGTATAATCTACTTAAGGACATAAGGCCCGGGACCAACACGGACAAAACTTTGGCTTAGACTTAGCCGATCTGGGTCCAGGGCACTGCCTCAGCACTGCTTACTAGCTGGGCAAACTTGGGTAAACCTTGTCAATTCTCGGAGTGTCAGGTTCCTCCCTGATTCGTTCACTCCTTAAATTACAGTTTTGAGCCACTGCTATGTGCTAGGCACTGTGTTAGAAGCCAGAGCTATATCTCTGAAACTGATATGCACATACCCTGCCCTCAAAAAGTTCTAAACCTACAAATATTTGTAAGCTAAGGTTATGGTGAAAGATGTTCAGGGGGCCGTGGGAGCACCTCGGAGGGGTTTAGCTCTCGTTACCTCTAGTTGACTGAGTATGCCTTGCTCCTTACCAGCTCAGAGCCTTCTATGGTGCCTTTCCTAGGTCTGGAATATTCTCCAAACCCAGTCACTCTAATTGACTTCTATTTATCCTTCAGATTCTCTGAAGGTTTCTCCGACCACAGCTCTGATAGTTCTGGCCACAGTTTGCAATAACATGTGATATTTTGAGATGAGGGAGTAAACGATGATAAGCCCAAGCCTGTGGGATGAGTGTGGTCTGGTAAAGGAGACCTGGGGCTGGGATGACGCTCCGGGAGGAGGAAAGGCATGGTGGGAGGGGAGAGCATGGTTTTTCTTTCTTTTTATTTTTTTATGAACATATAATGTATTATTTGTTTCAGGGGTACAGGTCTGTGATTCATCAGTCTTACATAACACCCAGCGCTCACCACAACACATCGCCTCCCCAATGTCCATCACCCAGCCACCCCATCCCACACCCCCCTCCCCTCCAGCAACCCTCAGTTTGTTTCCTGAGATTAAGAGTCTCTTATGGTTTGTCTCCCTCTCTGGTTTCATCTTGTTTCATATTTTCCTTTCTTTCCCTGGGATCCTCTGCATTGTTTCTCAAATTCTGCATATCAGTGAGATCATATGATAATTGTCTTTCTCTGATTGACTTATTTTGCTTAGCTTAATACCCTCTAGTTCCATCTACGTTGTTGCAAATGGCAAGATTTCATTTTTTGATGGCTGTGTAATATTCCATTGTGTGTGTATATATATTTATGTATATATCACTTCTTTTTTTCTTAAGATTTTATTTATTTGACAGAGAGAGAGCAAGTGAGCACAAGCAGGGAGAATGGCAGGCAGAGGGAGAAGCAGGTTCCCCACTGAGCAGGGAGCCCAAGGCAGGGCTCCATCCCAGGACCCTGGGATCATGACCTGAGCTAAAGGCAGGTGCTTAACTGACTGAGCCACCCAGGTGCCCCTATACCACTTCTTCTTTATCCATTCATCTTCGATGGACATCTGGGCTCTTTCCATATTTTGGCTGTAGACATGAGCATGGTTTTCTTGAGGAAGTAGAAGTGGGAATGAATGGAGACCTCTTGGCAGGAGGTATTAAGAAATTAACAGGGTGGGGTGGTACCTGGGTGGCTCAGTCGGTTAAGTGGCAGACTCTTGATCTCAGCTCGGGTCTTGATCTCAGGGTCTCGAGTTCAAGCCCTGTGTTGGGGTCCATCCAGGGTGTGGAGACTACTTGAAAGAAAGGAAAGATAGAAATTAATCAACAGGAATCAGGTCGTAAAACTCTATAATGGAATTGGAACTTTATCTTGAGAACAATGGGAAGCCACTGCAGGGGAGTAGCATTACCTGACTGGTCTCCTTCAACTAGCATGTGGCAAACAGGTTGGAGAGGATGGAAATAAGACCAGAGGGAAGGAGACCAGGTAAGAGACTCACTGTGATCTGGGTCCTCCTTAGGCTGCCCCGACATGATTTTTCTCAGGCCTGCTTGGATCTCGGAAGAGCGGATACCTGACAGGTGCCCCATGTTCTTCTTACCTTCCAAGCAGACCTGAATTTCTGCCTGGGTGTTCTCTTTGGTTCAGTAAGTTATTTCCGTTAAGCCCAAGTATTCTGGGGAGGAAATCAGCCTGTATGAATGTGTTTATGGAGCTTCTGTCAGGTGCGCAGGACCGAGGGAACACCCAGAAAACAGGTCAAGAAAATGTCTAGGCTTCTAGGGACCCTATCTATCTGACCCTGCATTCAGTGGCCGCTTGAGAAAGGCAGAGAGTCGATAAAGGGTGGGGTTTGCATGGAGATTTACAGGCCTGCTGGCATTTCTTGTCTTGGTAGTCATCATCTCAACCATTTCTCCACATGCACAGAGATGCCTGGGCTTCTTCGTCCCTGGGTGTGTGACAGGCGCGTCTAGGCGAGGCTAGTTTACGGTGGAGGCTGCAGTTCCTAAGACGGCCACGACGGGGCGCCTGTGGGATAACGCCGGCGGTCAGGCAGGCGGCCGCGGCCTCGGAGGATCCGAGCCAGAGCCGGGCCTGCTTTGGCCAGGGGGACGGTGCGGACCGGGCAGGAGTGCAGGAGCCAGGGCATCTGGCGGGCTGGTGAGCTGGCAGGTGCCCGGCGGCCCCAACGGTGGACGAGTGGAGTTCCAGGCAGCCAGGGCAGCAGAGGGGGTGGTGTGGAAGGCCCTAGTGAGGCTCATGGGAACAGTTACTTACGAAAGGATGTCCTTTGTCCTTCCCTCATTGTGGCCTTCCATTTCCAAGCTGTTTCTGAATAGATTCTTTAACTGGTCCTCCAGATGCCTGCACCAAGGGGGCGTTTTCCTTCCTGTTCCCATATCCTTAGAGATTTCCTATTTGTGGAAAATACAAGGAAAAGGAACTGAACCGGTATCTTCAATTCACACATTTGGGGGAAGAAAATGTTATTAAACCAATGAACTATAATCTATTTGATTAGTCCTCCGATCCTTATAATCATCCCCCAAATCGATCTTTACTGGACTGGGCCACCGAGGACTCCTATATGATCCAAGTCCCCAAGGCCTGACATAACCCCTCTTTTCCTTCCCAAGCCTCCAACCCTGGGCACTGCAGTCCCTTCTTTTACACACACCCCTGCCCCCCACCAAAAAAAAAAACCTGTAAAATCTCCAGGGACCAGCGGTATCTTTCCTGGGATCACCTGCAGGAATCATTCCATCTGGGTGCTCCCTGAACTCAGAGCTCCATCCATTTCCAGTCTAGGTTGTTGTTGTTGTTGTTGTTGTTGTTTTGACAGAGAGACACAGAGAGAGAGGGAACACAAGCAGGGGGAGGGGGAGAGGGAGAAGCAGGCCTCCCGCGGAGCAGGGAGCCCGACGCGGGGCTCGATCCCAGGATCCTGGGACCCTGACCGGAGCCGAAGGCAGATGCTTAACGACTGAGCCACCCAGGCGCCCCTCCAGTGTAGTTTGATGTGATTGAGCCCTAACTCCCCGTCTCCGACGGGGAACAGTAATGATGGTGTTGGGCCACAGGCTGATGTTTTCACTTGTGCCTTTGACTGGCACAGATACAGATGGCCAGATGGGCCATCTCGCCATGGGTGTCTCGCCATTCCTATCTTTAGCAACACCAGAGGACCAAGTTGGCCAGCACTTTTGTTAGAACGGCATGCTAACAAGGTCAAGGTCGTGGAGTTTTTATGATGGCCAGTTCTAATTAGTTTCAATTAGAAGAAAACTCTCCATCCTGTGGACACAGATTTCCTTGTGACATTACAAATGTTCCCTGGTCTCAGAAGAGATGAGAATAGAGAGTGCGATGGCCTGGCTCATGGGATCCATCCTGATTCCTAGAAAAACGGCCCTGGAAAGCATGTTCTTTGGGGATCATTTTCCATAGTCTGGGTGGCAGAGCACAGCAGAGAGCGCATGCGGGCTGCTGGAAAGGAGGAGGCAAAATACTTTAGCTGTGTTTATTCTGATGTCCTGCTTTCCCCCCGCCCCCTTTTTTTTTCCCCTAGTCCAGGATGGCACGCTGGAGGCCAGGACACTGAAGCTGGTCTCCATGTGTATTTCATTTGAGCACATTTTTTAGACTTGGAATTTGAAGGCCTTCAGGTGGCATGTGTCTTTAGTTAGGCCATGACTCACATACTGTTATCTTCCTGGCCCTTGTCGCTTGACTTAGTCAGTCCTGGGAGCCTTATGTCAGGTAGGGGAACGTCTGCACCACTAAATCTGGTCGTGACTGATCCTTGCGAGCCCTGTCAGGACACATTTTGAGATCATGGAAAAATCTCTCTTCATCTGGAGGGGCTACCCGTTATCAGAGAGCCTGGAAGCGATCTTCCCTGACATTGAGGGCTTTGATGGTGTGACCGAACCCCGGGGCAAGTGCACATAGAGCTCAGTGTGCTGGGAGCCCCCCAGGCGGGCCAGGCAAACCTGGCCATCTGTGAGGATGCTTTAACCCTAGTCTGCTGGATCAAACCTTTATCACTTGGCTCCGGTTACGCCAAATCTTCTTCCCACTCGGAGGAGTGGGCAACCAAAATCAAGACTATAATCTGAACAGATGAACATGAGGCTGCTCATTTAGGTCTCCCTTCCTGGGACTTGAGTGGTGGGACCACAGGTAGAACACAGAAGCCTCCTCCTCGAGGAGGCGGTACTGAAGTGATGCCCGGGAAGGTGCGCGAAGGGCCAGGAGACCTTCATTTGTGAGCCCAGAGCCACTGAGACAGAGGCCTGCATTGGCCACTGTTGTCTGTTCATTTTGTTTCTTTCTAAAATCTTCTCCCGTGCAAGTGGCGAGATGCTATCTTCTCCCAGGCCCCTTCACCTCAATTTTCCTCAGGAAAGAAGGGGTTAGGGGGCCTTAGCCAGGGAAAGCAATGCCTCTCAAAATCTCAAAGTAACCTGTGTTTACCTCTGTAACCTCCCGGCTGTTTTAATCTTGTAAACGGTAATGAGGTATGTGGGGAACAATTCCGTTGTTGACTGAAGCAGTTGAGTGATAATTGCAGAGAGGGAAAGCGGAAGGCTCTTCCCACATACTGTATTTCTTGCTGTCGCCCCCTATGCTGATGTGGGCCCCAGCGCTGTGTCTTGTGAGTCAAGATGACAAAGCAGGAAAGCGAACACAGCAGGGGCTGGGGGAAGGAGTTGGGGAGCCCCAGGCACTGAGGAAGGGAGCTGGGATTGGACACTCGCAGGGTCGGCTGACTCCCTGGGGATACCAGCAGGGCGGTTATGGGAGGAAGAGGGTGGTTCTGAAAATAGCTCTCTGCCCACAAGATGGGGTGACAGTTCTGCAGGCAGCCTTCTGAAACAAAGCCGCGATGGAAAGTTCCTTCTGGTGTCACATCAAAATGTATTCTGCTGCGACTGAAGAAGGATGAAGATAGACCAAAATGGAACAAGTGAAAATTATTTAACCTTTTAAGGTTAATCTGTCCATCTCTGTGGGAACTCAGTTCATTAAAGATTCATTGTTCTTGAAATATCAGCACACATTTCTCTGTAATAACGTATAGCCCTTAGATGAGCTTCTTGTCACTGCCCGGTGGAGAATTTATGAAATGTCCAAGGAAGGCAGGAGCCTGGGCATTGGGCCGGGAAGTCAGGGTGCCATTTGCAGCCTTGTTGGCTTGAGGGAAACACCTTTCCCATCATGGCAGGATGCTCTCCATGCAACATAACACATGTGGAAAGTTATAGATGACGGGAGGACAGGGCCACAAAGCAGGCGAGGATATGAAGAAGTGGGGTCAGTGGTGGTCCACACGGGGGCGGCTTCCAGAGCTGTGTGGGACTTGGGCTAGGGGTTTGGTTCACCCACAGCAGGCTTATACAAGATGGGGCTCACAGAGCTTTTCCATTAGAATCACCCAGTTCAGGCGATGAGTGGAGGGGCAGGCGCCTGGATCAGAATCTCCAACGGTGGGCTAGGACTTCCCCTTTTTAACAATCTCCCAGGTCTTCTTACGGCCCTGGAGTTGGAGAGCCCCTGAGCTGTGGGGTGCTTGGCATGGTGCAGTGGGAGTGGCTGTCCATGGGCACGTGGAGGATGAGCATGTTACCGGCCACTGTGGCAGCAGGTGGTCCTTGTGGCCTCTAGATGCTCCCTCCCGTTAGAAAGCTCCCAAGGTCTGACTGGGGTTACAGGGTCTGTTCCATTCCCGCTGAAGAGAAGACGTTATGAGCAGGCTGGGTATCAGGGCCTCAGTGCTTATGGGGGAAGCCAGGTGTGTGGCCAGGATTGGTAGAAGGATCTGACCTGGTGGGTGTGAGGAGGGTCAGGCCTCCCTGGGGTGGGCACAAGGCTCCAGGTTCCATCTTCTGTGGGCCTGTGGCTCAGCATCTCTTTCCCGCCTTGGCCAGAACTGGCTCCCGATTGGGTGAGGCTAAGCCTGCCAGGGAAGGGCACCAGCAGGTAGGACCAAGCAGTAGGGGCGGAAGGGAGCCAGATATCAGCAGGATGAAGGTGACCTTGGAATTGAAGACTAGAGATTTTAAAGAAAAGCTTTGCAGTGGAGTCCTTGTCATGTTCCTGAACAAACCCATAGAAAATACAGGAAGGGTTGTAAATATGGTGACCGAAATAATATTGTTGCAGGATGGAATGTTCTTCCTTGGGCGTGCTTGAATGGACAAAGGAGTCTGTAAGCACAGACTCTCTGGGCAGGCTTGATGATACCCAGGCAAACCTTGACTCAGTAGGAGTTGTCAACAGAAACAGCATCACATCAGACAAAGGGGAGGCCCAGTGGGCTGCCTCTTCTGATCCCGGCCAACTCTCAGTTCTTAGTTCATTCCTCACCTGCAATCAGGGCTGGCTTTAAAGTTTGTTTATTTTTAGTCCTCTCTACACCCAATGTGAAGCTCGAACTCACGACCCTGAGGTCAAGAGTCGCATGCTCTTCCCACTGCGCCAGCCAAGGCTGACTTTAAGGAAAGAGCATCTGTTTCAGGGCAGTTCATCTGGACCTTTATCATTTTATATCAAAACCCAAGGCTCTTCCTTGTTTTCACTTCTTTTGGTTAAACTTTGCCCTTCGGCTAATCCCCCAGTGAAATTCCTACGGCAAGCCTGCCGGGTTGTAGAGTATTGGACTCTCAGGATTCTGGTGTCAGAGAGACCAAATCCTCTCTCCCCTAAAAAGCAGGGCTCGGTTACCCTCAGCCTCTAGTTTGTTTTGTCTTTTCAAACAATTCCTGACTCAAAATAAAGGGTGATTTTTTCTGGGACGAAAGGAACAATGCCAGAGAAAAGCTCCGTTCTCCTGTATCGCTTGCAAAGCACCCCCAGGCCCTGCCCCACGGGTGAAACTTCTTTAATTGTACCCAGCACAACTTAGCCAAGGCAAACTGAGGCTCCAGCCCGGCCCCCCTTGTAAGTCAGCACCAAGCCCCAATCCTCTGAAGCGAAGCACGGGGAACCAGCAGGATTTTGTTATTGGCTCCTTCTTGTGCTTAAAGTCTGACTCCTGGAAACCCAATTTCTTGGGGTGCTAAAGTCTATGAACTTGATTGTTAATGGATTTTGGGGGAAAACTTCCCCTAACTCCCACTCTTGTATGACCCGGAGATCTTGACCTCTCTGGTGTCTTCTGCTTCTGGGGCATTTGATGGGAGTTGGGGGAGGCCAGCAGGCCCCGCAAAACTGCACGTCTGGCTTTCTGCTTCTCCTACTCCCATCCTGTTTCTCAAATCTGAAAGAGCCCCAGTTCCTCTCGAGTGCCGAGCAAAAAAAAGAAAGTGTGCTGATAGATAGCACTCCTTGAGCCCTTGGTTCAATTAATTTGAAACAACCGAAGTCACACACACACACACACACATTTTCACAAGCACGGAAGGAAGGCTCAAGAGGCAAGGGGTCTGGTTCTGAGGTTTTGGAGAAGGGTATAATACCTGGAGGGTATGACCTGGCTGACCCAACGGCCGACTGGAAGAGCCTTAGGACTCCGTGAAGGGCAAGGAAAACACTGCTCGTCAAACGGGAGCATTTGGCTCCCAGGTTCCTCTGGGAAGACCCGGAAGATGATGGTGCCAGCAATCCCTCCACCTAGCCCTCTTTCCAGCAAAATCCCTCGACTTACCACGACCTTTGTGTTGCTCTTTACAATGAGATGAGCACCTTTCTCCTCTTAATCTTTTATTCTTCTGCAAGTAGTATCTGACTACGTTCTCACTCTATAAAGTTCAGAGAACACAAAAATCCATTGTCT
Organism: Zalophus californianus; assembly: GCF_009762305.2. Taxonomy (NCBI): domain Eukaryota; kingdom Metazoa; phylum Chordata; class Mammalia; order Carnivora; family Otariidae; genus Zalophus; species Zalophus californianus. The sequence goes on from NC_045606.1 coordinate 88,955,204, forward strand.
TAGTCCAGACTCCCTAGAAAAATGAGCAAGAGGCCAAGCTTCTTGTGCTAATACTTGGGGGGTGGGGGCCAGAATCCCAGGGAATCGAGATTTGAGAGAGATGGGGACAGGAGGCCAGGGCAGAGGAAGGGAACACAAGGCAGGCGTCACTAAGCTGGCCAAGGACATGAGGAAACTCAGATGGTTTTGGTCATGTGGGACACCATCAAGGAAACCGTTCCACCCAAGGGAGCCTCATCCTCTCTGGTCTGTCATTGGTTAAAGCTTATACCCAGGTCATATCACCAGATTCTTCAGCAGCTGCTGGGGACCCATAACCTCTGTGGGCTCAGCCAAGCCCCATACTTTCTGCCTTGGCAGGAGCCAAAGGCTGACTCTTGCTCTTATGGGCGCCTGAGATAATCCTTGTCTCATTTACCTCCCCTCCCCAGAAAGAACTGATCTTAAGCGCTTGGTACGCATTATTCCAGACCTTTTCCACGCCCTTTTACACATATCTATGTGGGTTTTGAAAAACATGAACTAGATAATTTGGTAGGTAGTGTTTTGCAATTTCCTTCTTTTCTCTTAATATACCTATCCCATGTTTATACCTTCTTTGAAATCCCTGTGTAACATTATTTAGTATGGATATACTATAATTTATGGTCCTTTATATTTTTCCAACTTTGGCTCTTTAGAGTCCAATATTGCAATGAGCATGTGTCTTTGTATTTGTGTGGGACTTTTTCTATAATACCTTGAGGTTGTACTTTTGGGTCAAAGGAAGCATTTCCCCACATTTTATCCCATTTTATACTCAAAAATCCTGAGAGGTAAATAGGAGTGGAAAGGGTCTTTGGATGGAAGGGGGGCAATCCATCTACTATATAATACGCTAATTGAGTTATAATTCTAACAATCTTCTGTGTTCTTCGGATGAGGAAACTAAAGTTACATAGCTGCTTCGTAACAGAGCGGGGCCTTCAATGCAAGTCCCTTGATCCAATACCACATGCTCTTTCCTCCATATTGGTGTTGCCTCAATGTCTTGCTCACTTGCTCATTAAATTGAGTTTATGGTGCTTCTGGGTGGACCTCTGTGCCAAAGTTTGAGAGCTAGTTTTAAATGACCACCCACAAAAATCAAATAATTCTCACCTTGTCAGAATTGGGTAAGTATCTTATGACTTCATGGATTTAGACCCTGGAAGAATTAAAAAATTGAGTCCACTTAATTCAGTTGGTTATAGCACAAAGCTAATAAGGCCAAGAGATCTTGAACTGGATCCTCAACAAACAGTTGCAAGGACAATTACATTCTGTGGTCACAGACTGTACCCTGAACCTTGGCTAATTGCTCCTCAAACATATATCATTGGTCATGAAGAGGAGAAAGTGAGAGTGTGCATAACTCTGCAGAGTGGTTCTCAGAGTGTGGTCCATAGCTCAGCATTTCCTGGAAACATTTTGGAAATGGAAAATCTCAGGTCCTACTGTGGATCTACTGGATCAGGAGCTCTGGGGGCGGGTTCAGGAAATCTGTGTTTTAATAAGTCCTTCAGTGGTTCCAATGTATACTAAAGTCTTGAAAGCTTATCTCTATTACAGGAAGAAAACAAAAAGGAAGACTGAGCTAATGTTGGGAGAGGAGCAGCAGAATCATGTCAGAGCACACCTTTTCCTTGACTATTTGTCCCTTAGAGTCTTTGAACCTGGGTCACAGTCTCTCCTACCACATGTATACCTCTGCCATGGGACCGAGTCACCAGAGGAATACAGCAGGTTAAGGTGTGTCTTGACAATAACCTCACCACCATGACATAACAATCTTCTGTGTTCTTCAGATGAGGAAACTAAAGTTACATAGCTGCTTTGTAACAGAGCGGGGACTTCAATGCAAGTCCCTTGATCCAATACCAGTCCTCTTTCATCCGACAATTAACTGCATCTGCCTCCAGTAAATTGCAACCATCATCAACCTCAGAAGACATGAGTGGAGATCCCACCCAGCTGACTTCTGGTGTTTACAGTGTGAGGAAGAAAAACTGATCTCTTAGAGATTTTTTTCCCCTTTGGTGTGTCTTATGGATTGAATATGTACCCCCTACCCCTAAATTCACATGTTAAGTCCTAAACCCCAGTACCATGTGGCTGTATTTGCAGATACGGTTTGTACAGAGGCAGTGAAGTTAAAATGAGGTCATTAGGGTGGGCCCTAGTGCCAGGACTAGTGTCCTTATAAAGGGGAGAGGTTTGGACCCAGACACATACACAGGGAGAATGCCATGTGAGCATGAAGGCAGGGATCAGGGCGATGCTGCCACACATCAAGGAACCCCAAAGATTGCTAGTGAACCATCAGGTAGGGGACAGATGCTCCCTCACAGGGCTCAGAAGACACCAGCCCTGCTGACACCTTGCTCTCAAACTCCTAGCGTCCAGAACTGGGAGATCATGAACTTGGATTGTTGGTGTCCTCCAGTTTCTGGTGCTCTTACAGCGGCCCCGGTGAAGAGATACAACACGTCTCTAATCTTTGGCATGGGAAAATTCTGTAATTCTAGAGGCAGTGGAGTAAAGATTCAAAGCACACGGGTGACCTTGGCCGGTGCTGTCCTATCACATAACTCCTTGGGCCATCATTTACTGGGACTATAATGTGGATGGCATCCCCCGCGGCGTGGTCAAGGCAGAGCCTGTGGCCAGGACTTGTTACTTAGGTTCTTTGAGTTGTGGCTTCTTGATCTATAAAATGTCAGGATGTTATTTGCCTTCCAAGGCTGCCGTGGTGATGAAATGAGATCAAGCACGGAAAGCCTGTAGCGCTGAATCTGACGCACACGTAAGCTCTCGTTCAATGGGCACCGCTAATATCACCATCATCGCTCCAATACCTATTTCATTTCTGGGCTTAGGGCAGCGCCCAGATGCCTGTGAGTAGAACGGCTACTCAGGACTAGCTCCGGGGCTCTAGAGAGAGAAGCAGAGAGGATTTGTAGGTTTCTCGCTCAGCTGGCAGGTGCAAGAGCAGAATAGGAATCGGGCATTTTTGTGTAGCTGATTGTTTGGTTTCCCTTCTGCTCAGGGCTGCGTGATGACTTCCATGGGCCTCTGAAACTGTTTGGTCTAGCATGGGCCTCCTCCTGCCTTAAAAAGTATTAAAATTGATATTTTATGATTGCATTGGTATAAAGGTGAATGCAATCCAGATTGGGTTATACTTATGTTTTTCCTTCTGATGTTAAAAGAAATTAAAACACATCCATGGGTCCCTGACCTATCGAGTATGACTGGGGCCAGGGGGGCCAGGAGCGCTAGCTTAAGATATTACTTTGCATGCAAAGATCTTTCTTCCTTAACTAGGCCACAACGGCCTCTAGAGTAAGGATTTCCCTTTTGTAATTTCCTCATTGCGCTGAGCGCAGGGTTGAGCGCTAGGGCCAGTTGGCTTATTTTAATATATTGCAACATGAATACATTTTGTTGTCAGCAATCGTTAGGAGGCTCCTTCCCCAGTTTTGGGAACCTGTTTCTCTCTGGCTTCCACGGTCACTCTCAGACTCGCACAGGCCTCTCGATGCCTCTCTGTGGCCCAGCCTTGGGAAATTGGGCACGGTGGGCTCTAAACACCAAGAGAGTCCCATGTCACTGAGCCCAGATGAGTGAAGGGGAAGTCGGGGAGCTTGGCTGTGTGTTCTCAAAGCTGCGGTTCAGGGTCACATCATGTAGGCTCCTGTGGCTCCCTCTGGATGGGGGGCAAGGCTCCTGGTGAGTGCTAGCTGTCAATAACCTGCATTCACTGCTCACTGCCCCAGGAGATGGCCTGGCGGGGACGTGGTCTGGGTGCTGTCATGTGTTGCTGCTCTTCTCCTACCCCTGAACAGGTGGGGAAAACAGCACACACCACGGGCAAGAGCCAATGGTTCTCGTGGATCCCAGGGTCCCTTGGTCCACCCTGACAGTAATATTTAGGGTAAGCGAAGAGGAATATGATCCTTTGGGGGATGTGTCTTGGGCTGGCCTGATGGCAAAGCTGGGTAGCCTGACAGCTGTGGGTCTGTCTTCCTTTTGAGGGGTCCAGCCGAGAGTTCATCCACACAGAACGTCAAGTTGAAGCCCAGGAGCCGACAGACAGTGACAGATCGCAGAGGCTGAACGGTGACACCTCTGAGCAGATAGCAGTTTGCTGCTCCTTCTGCACACTGGTTTTGATATGTGACTTCTTAATCCGCATTTTATTTATAACATATTGCTTTCTCCTTAGTTCTTGATAATCAATTATGTTATCTCTGATTTTCTTTTATACAATTCGAGAGCTGCCGGAATGCTTGGTCGCTGTTACCAAGTGTACAGTGGTAGCAACATGTAAATCTTGGGCTAGATTCTTAGCTGGAAGATGCAAATTCTAGTGACTAATTAACCCAGACCCTCGCGGAGGTTGTTAGGATGTCTCCTGTGGTGCAGAACAGAGGGAGGGGTATAAAAACTAGGATTTGGGCCTGGGAAGTAAGCTAGATAGGCTATAAAAACCCTACAGGTGATTTCAAAGAGGTGTCTTGAGCTGCATCTGACACTTCTTTGCATTTGAAGCAAAGACCATGTAGGGACTAGCAATGGAGGAAAGAGTATTTGGGTCTATTTTTAAAGGAGGTTCAAAGTCTCATGAGACCCAGACTGAAGACATAATGACTCAAGACCGGGGGAATGGAAATTGCCTGTTGATTTTACAAATATCGTCTGAATCCTGGCACAGAGAGGTGGAGGCAAAAGTGTTTCTGACCTAGGAAGAAGCACCTCCGTAGCCCCGGAGGCGAAGGGAGAGCATGGTTTAGGTGGTTGGGGCTAATGAACAGACAGTTTACAAAGGCTCTTGAATGGGAAGGGGGCGCCTGGGTGGCTCAGTTGGTTAAGCGTCTGCCTTCAGCTCAGGTCATGATCCCAGGGTCCTGGGATTGAGTCCCCTGTTGGGCTCTCTGCCCAGCAGGCAGTCTGCTTCTCCCTCTCCCTCTGCCGCTCCCCTTGCTCATGCTTTCTATCTCTCGCTCCCTCTCTCTCTCTCTCTCTCAAATAAATAAATAAAATCTTAAAAAAAAGAAAGATATAGGAAGGAATTGTATCTTAGGCTTAGGGCAATGGGAAGCCATTGAGCGTCTCAAGCAGCAAAGCAAGGAGCATGTGTTGCCTGGGACCAGGGCCGGTGGCCCAGAGAGAGTTCGAGGGCACTGCAGCAATCCAGCAGAATAATTCCACCGCAGAGGCTAGAGCTTCAGGGGCAGCAGGCTAAGCTGTGTCCAGTGGTGGGGATTGTTGAGTTGGGGGGCTTGGGATTGGTAGAAACGCTGACTTTGGGGAATAGTGAGGGGCCTGTGGGATGTCCCAGTGGCCTCGTGCGCATGAGGTAGAGGTAGGAATTTGGGAGTCATGAGTAAATAGTAACTGGTGAGGTATGCACTGGAGTGCCGAGGTCTCCTTGCTAGATGATAAGGAAATGGAAGAGAAGGTGGCCCAGGATGGAACTTCCTGAGGAGCAGTATCTCGGGGATGGGCTGAGGAAGGGGAGCTCTTGAAGGAAACTGGAAAGAAGAGTCCAAGAGACGAGGGTCATCTAGGGCAGCACAGGGTCATGGAAACCAGGGGAAGTGATGACTTAAAAGAGCAGGTCATCAGGAACGTCCAATGTTGGAGAGAATTCATAGACGAACTTTAAAGTACCTACCGGATTTAGCAACAAAGAGACCTTTGGTGTCCATTTTTGGGAATTTATTATTTTTTTTCAATAAATATTCCCCAAACATTGCTTATCACACAAGACCCTGCTCTTGGCCTGAGGCTTACAGTCTAGTAAGAGGGACAAACAACAGACAAATAAACCGATAACTGGGTGAGGCTTTTTCAGTGATAAGAGCTATTAAAAAACCAAACAGAGGGACAGGTACAGTGGGCAACTGGTGATGGACGGGAGCTTATGCAGATTGGATGGACAGGAAAGACCTTTCTGAGGAGGTGACATGTGACTGGAGTCCTGAATGAGAAGAAACATTTGCATAAAGATCCAGGGGGCAGACCGTTCCAGGTAGACGGGACAGCTTATACAAAGGCCCTAAGTCAGAGATTCTCAAGTGGGGGCAATTGTGCCCTGCAGGGGACAGCTGGCAGTGTCTGGAGACATTTTTGGTTGTCACAAATCAGGAGGGATGGGGAGTGCTACTGACATCTGTTGGGGGGGTAGAGGCCAGGGATGCTGGTAAACACCCTGCCATGCACAGGACAGTCCCTGCAACAAAGAATTACCTGGTTCCAAATGTCACCAGTGCCAAGAGCAAGAAACCCTGCCTCAAATCAGGAACAAGTGTGGTCCATTTAAAGAGCAGAAGGGCGGGCCGCCTGGGTGGCCCAGTCCGTTAGGCAACTGACTCTTGACCTTAGGTTTTGATCTCAGGGTCATGAGTTCAAGCCCTGTGTTGGGCTCCAAACTGGGTGTGGAGCCTACTTAAAAAAAAGAAAAAAAAGCAGAAAGGTCAGTGTCTGGGGTGGGCGGTGGGACCTGAGTCCGAGAGGCAGCGTGGCAGGGGCAGATGACTGAGGCCTTCCAGGGCTTGGTAAGGGGTTTATATTTTACTTTCCGACACAACGGGAAACCGTTAGAGGGATGTAAGCAGGGAAGTGACTTGAGCTGATTTACATTCTAAAATGACACTGTGGCTGCACACAGAGACAGTCATCCAGGTGAGGAGGAGAACAGGGGACAGGTGGACAATTAAGTAGAGCTGGTGGAATTATTCTGATGGATTGGGTTTGAAGGCTGAGAGAAAGTGAGGAAACAAAAGTGACTACTAAGATTTTGGTTTGAGCAATAGGATGGGTGGGGGTACAGTTCACTGTGATACAAAGGCAGGGCAAGGTTTATTTAGAGAAGATCTAAGGAGTTTGAATTGCATACTAAGGGGACCATTAGGTGATGGGTAAGGGCTTTAGCATCCATCATGTTTATCACACAGCTAACCCTGGGATTGAGACCTGAGCTGAGATCAAAAGTCGGCAGCTTAACCAACTGAACCACTCAGGCGCCCCTTCTCCTGTCCCTTTAAATCGGTGTCAGGCATTGGGCATTTCTCTGGTTCCTCTTACGTAAAAGAAGGTTCTGAATCATGTTAGTTAATTTAGAACATCTGCTCCGAGCTGGTAACCGACGGCTAATGAGGGAGTCAGGGCCAGAGCTGGGAGCACAAGAGGTAAGAAGGTTTTGCCCTCTCTGGCTCAGCAGGTGTATCGTAGAGGCTCACTGGGCATTTCCATGGGTTCCTTGAGCCTCTCACCTGGTAGGGCCTTCTGTTGGCAACACTTTTGCTGGCCTTGTCCACCTGGCTCACTGTCAAACCCCACCTGCCCACCCCACTCCTGCTCTGCCTCTTACTGCTAGGCTCTGCTTTTATAGGTGGCCTTTTCCTGAGCTGGATTCTTCCATCTGGTCTCCAGGAGCCAACTTCCGCCTTGGATCTGGGCTTCCGCCTGCTGCCACAGGCTGGTCTGACTTTCTCGGGCGCGAGCTAGGTCCCATTCCCTCCAGCCCCCAGCTCTGGGGGACACACATTAATTTCTCCAATGGGTTCTACTAAAGCTCTCTCACTGGGCATGAGGAGAAGGCAGAACAGCCCCTTCATCCTTCTGCCCTGGGGGGGATGAGAACCATAGCTTTCTACTGGCTCTGCTCTAAAATCTGTGCAATCCCCCCTCTGACTCTTTTTACCCTCCATAGGAGTGAGGGAATTTAAAAGTCAAAATACTGGATCTTCGTTATCCGGCTTTGAGATTTCACATCTGATCTAACGCAGCCTTTGGAATAATCATCTTTATTCGATCCTGGTGCTTCGGTCCCAGCTTCTAATTTAACACTGTTATGTACACATGGTGATGGGCCCGCGCTGAAACGGAGGGAGAAGGTGAGGACAAGGAGAGTGGCTGATGGAGTTGGGGTCCAAAGCCTTGGTGGGGAATCGGTCTAGGGGGAAAGGAGGAGACAGGAGAGGGCAGTTCTTAGATGAGAGGAGACGGGCAAGGAATTAATGGAACTTCCATTCAATGATTTCTAGTTTCTCCATGAAACAGGAGGCCAGAGGTTTATTGAAGGACAGAGAAGAGGAAAAATCATGATTGAACTGGTCTGAATCATTTGTATAATTCCCTCAGGACTTCTGAGGGAATTTCCAGTCCAGCTTAAAGTTAGAGCACCTTCTGCCCTGGCTCAGGCTGCTGACAGGGCAGAAGAGCTCCTCTTGCCTATGGGTAAGTGGAGGTTAATACTCCCCCGGCTGGAGCTGTTGGGAAAGGAGAGATGAGAGGGTCCGTATACCAAAGGGTACGGATCACTGGACAAAGGAGCACCAGAAAAGCCCAAAGACAGCCAGACTCCCTGGTTTAGAGAGGGAACTTTTTATCTTTGCAAATAGACTCAAAGTTCAGGATTGAATGTCCCGAGTCACAGAAGCCCCAGCTACACACTAAACCAGCGCCCTGCTGAATCCCACAGCTTGAAAGAGGAAGAGGTTATGAAAGACCAGTCCTAATGTGGTCAGCAATTACTGACAGGTTTTGGGAACTGGTGGGAGGGAAGAATGAAGTTCTTTGGGCTTATTCAGACTCAGAATCCACAGGCTCAAAAGCCCTGATAAAACTCTCTTGATTTTATTTCAGAGGAGTGTGTTGATGTCCAGGATCGACAATGATACTTTCTGATGTCTTACACACCTTTATCTCTGCTGAATGGTAAGGATGATTGGGGCTGTGAGTTGGATCATGTGTGACCAAATGTGGAGCCACAGCTCCTTCAACTGTAGGAGATAAAATTATAAGAACTGAAATTATTATTTTGGTGGCAACTCAAGGCCGGGGAAGAGAGAAAAGAAATAGAAAATGAAGCTTAAGAAATTCTCTCAGGGACGCCTGGTGGCTCAGTCGGTGAAGTGTCTGCCTTCAGCTCCGGTAATGGTCTCTGGGTCCTGGGATCGAGCCCCACGTCGGGCTCCTTACTCAACAGGGAGTCTGCTCCTCCGTCTAGCCCTCCCCTCTGCTTGTGATCTCTCTCTCTTTCACTCTCTTGCTCTCAAATAAATAAAACCTTAAAAAAATATATGGCCAAATAAAGAACATTATAAAATGACACAACAGTGTTCCTGTTGAGGCAATGCATAGACAAAGTTTACTTTTACCAGAAAAGAGTAGTAATAATTTGTCCCTGTTTTAAGCAGGCGCTCTTGCTTGGCATTTCTTAAACAAAAACAAAAACAAAAACAAAAAAACCCAGGGACAAAACTACTATGCTTACATGACAAGCTGGTCTTATTAACACTGGTTCTTAAAATGGCACTTCAACTGAGGATGGTCACTTGAAATTGTCCCCAGTGATTTTTCGAGGCTATGTTGGACTAGTTAGAGGGCCACTGGGAAGCCATTTGGAATGTGTGTGAAAACAAAAATTAATTTCTAAAGAGAAATTTTGCTGTTTCTTCCGACCTCCCTGGCTTAAACTTGTCACACTGAAGAAACAGGTGGGATGGGTCCTTGGCATGGTGGCCCTGAATGTGTGTATGTGATCTGCATACAATTTTCTCTCAAAGGGATCAAAATCTTCAGTCTGAACAAAGTGAAATGTGTCCTCATGATTTTTTTAAAAAGCATCACCACCCACAAGGGCAATACCTTACAGGTAGTGGAAATAAAGGAAGGACACAGATTTCCTCAATAAGGCTCAGAGCTTTTGATTGCAATCCAGTGAAAATCTCCAGTGCTAATTATTGCCTGGATTTATTCAGCCACGAAGCTTCTGACATCTGTTGGCTTGAGTGTGAGGTACTCCATTTTAATGTTGCAAAACCTCCTAAATACCCACAAAGGCAACTGTTTATCTCAATCTTCACTTAAAACACCTGCTTACTGATACTTGATTATGTGTTTTGAGGCTTGTGATTGAGCGGCTAACACCTGGCTGATTAGGCTGATGTTTGATCATGTTTTGAAATGCAGTTTTACTATTTAGCGTGCGCTTCCATGCTGCAAGCATTAAGTGGATTGGTTGTCCCAAAGCTCTTATTGTTGTTTTTTAAAAATAACCATTACAGAATACTAGCTTGTTTGCATGGAAAGGGAAATGAACTTGACAATTCTTACTCGATGATGCAGCATTGTTCGTTAAGACCGTGGGTTTCAAAATGTGGTACAAGGAGTACCTCTCTCGCACTCCTACCCTAGACCTGCTGAATCAGAGTGTCTGGGGGTGGGGTCCATGGACTTACATTTTGAACTAAGAAATGCTACTTTGAGAGAAGGCAACTTTCCTTTGGATCCTGAAGGACAATGGGTAGCTTTTCTGGGTTTAGGAAACTTCCGGTTCCTGTCTGTGAAGGCAGTCTGCGTGGAGAGTCCAGAGGTTTGGGTTATTCTGTGGGAGAGCATGGGACATGAGTGAGTGCTCACATCATGCCTGCGCCTGGGGCTGAGAGGTCAGGGACGTGTGCGGCCAAGGCCACGGTGGGGGCCTGCTTTCCTCTTCATTTTACGAATGAGACCATTGAGACCCTGGAAGGTGACCGAAGGTCATGAAAGATTTGAAGCTAGGGGCACCTGGGTGGCTGAGTCGGTTAAGTGTCTGCCTTCTGCTCAGGTCATGATCAGGGTCCTGGGATTGGGCTGCGATGAGCTCCCTGCTCAGCGGGGAACCTGTTTCGCTCTCTCCCTCTGCCCCTCCCCCTGCTCTCTCTTGCTCTCTCTCTCTCTCAAATAAAATCTTAAACTAAATAAATCTTAAACTAAAACTAGAACCCGTGTTTTAGTCCCTACTTGTCCTTGTTCCCAGGTCATCAAAGTGAGAACTCTTGGAGAAGCCAGGCCCCTCCAGGCCTCCTCCCCAGCCTCCCGCTGGTACGGGGCCCAGAAGGCTGACCTTCTTGGACTGCAGCCAATGGCTCCCTGCTCCCTGGTTTCTGGCTGGACTTGGCCATGGGGAAGTACTGGCGGGAGACAGGGAGAAGAAGCCCATCTGGGGTGGACACCGTGGTCAGCTCACCTGAGGGACCATGTGGATATGGGAGGGGAACAGCGTGCCCAACCATTGTAGTTTCCCCGGACACAGACTTCCTGGGCTAGGACCAGGAGGGTCCAGGCAGATTGCAGGGGAGGGGTCCCTTTAGATTGTGACTAAAAAAAAAAAAAAAGTCAAAGGAGCTCAGGACAGTGGTTAAGACCCATTGAAGTGTAGTTGCTATTGCTGTTTTAAAAATAGCCACACACTTTATTATTTATTTGATTAGAAAAATGAGAGGGTGGGGGATGGGTGAAATAGGTGATGGGGATTAAGAGTACATTTATCACGATGAGCACCGAGGGATGTACGGAATTGTTGAATCACTGTTGTACGTCTGTGGCTAATGCTATGTTAATTATATTGGAAGTAAAATTAAAAAATAATTTTAAAAAAGATCATCCATGATATAAAATTAAAACATGTTGTAGGGTAAGTCTTTCTCCACTCTTGGCCTCTCTCCATTCTCTTCTTCAGAGGCAAACTGTGCCCAGTTTCTTTGCGTATCCTTCCAAAGGTGTTTTATACTCATTGAGGTGTATAAATACATTATTTAAAGCATCCAAATGCTGGCATCCAGTGCTCCTCCCCTTTTTTTTTCAGTTAACGGCATATTTCTGATCGTTCAACAGGTAATAAAAAGCTGCCCTATTCTTTTTAGTGGTTCTATAGTATTCCTATACTTGGATCTGTTGTCGTTTATACATTTAGCAAGCCACCTGTTAATAGACTTTGAGTTTGTTTCTAATCCAGCGTCATTATTCATTCAAACAGTGTTGCAGTGCAAATCCGTGAGCATCTGGTCATAGAGAATGTGCCCTTAAAACCCTGAGAGTCACTGTCAAACACACTTCCATACAGGCTGTACGGATTTATGCTTCTATCAACAGGGCAGCAAGGTGCCCGGGTCCCCACAGCACCGCCGAAAGCACACCCTCCATTTCAGCTACGGTCCAGGCGTGGTGAAGCAAATCCTACTTTTTGTCAAGGCGTGGTTAAGCAAATCCCAATTTTTGTTGGCAAAGCAGATCTCCCATTTTTCCTTCCTAAATGGTCTCTTCCCAGCGATCGTGGCAAAACTTTCCCTCTAGCCAGAGCCATTTCCTGTCTTCTTTGCTGCTTTTGCTGGGTCAGCTTGTTAGCTTTAATTGTCTTTCAAATCATCTCCAGCTGTGTCATTCTTCTGGCTCTGCCATGTTACGGGAAATGCTGTCAAAACCAAGGGTGTGTCTGCAGGGATAGATCAAGGTCTGTGCAACCAGTAGCCAAAGTTGGCAACTGGAGAATAATCAGCTTTTTTTTTTGGTCTGAAAATAGGTCAGATCCACAAAGGCATTGAGGTGCTGGAGGCTTCATGCCAGGGCAACCATACCAGAACTCAGACTCTACCCTTTTAACATCCAGAACTTCTTACGAACGCAAAGGACATCTCTGTAAGCAGTTCGATTTCCTGATCCCGGTATTTCCCTTCCCTACTTCCCTTCTCCAGATATTTTGTATATGTGGAGACATAGATGTAGAAATAGATCTCTTCCGGTCTCCTCCAGCGAGGGGTGCGTTGGAGTCCGCTTGCACCAGGGTTTGAAGGCTGATTAGGTTCTTAGGAATTTAGGGAGCTGGTTGTTAACTATAGCCATTATTGAGAATTATATAAATTTAAAAATCACATCTTTACTAAAAACAAAGGTAATAAATATTCAAAACATCACTGTCTAATTATTACAGTACATTTTATTTATGTCTGAGTTTTTTACATCAATCGTATCTGTATCGTGGAAATACTACGTAATGGTGAGCTACTGGCTATCTCTTCTCAACTCAGTGGTTGGTGACAGCGCTTGGTTGCTTGACATTGATCGTGATGGAAGTATTTACACCAAGGAAATGGTCAAATGCTATAAATCTGTGCTTGATTTATTATATTCTAGACTTAAAGGAGAAAATATTAATAATGCACATTAGACTTAAAAGTCTGTCATGACCAGAGCTGAAGGGGAGAGAGGAATTAGTTCAATGAACATAATTTGTACAAAAGTGAGTGTATCGGTGGATCTCATCCTATTTAATAACAATACATTTATTGGGAAGAGACTTAGCAGACTGATGTGCAATTCTATTTGTCAAATCATGGTGGAATTATGACCATAGTTTGACCACGAATACAAGGGTTCAGCAAAAATTAACTGTGGAATCTGCAGTAAGGACTGTTAGGTATTTTATTACAATCCAGAAATTGTGTATTGTAAATGCATGTTATATCAGCAAAATCTATAGTATCCTTATACATGCATTCACCCATTTGTCCTTTTTTTTCCTTTTGGAGAGTTGGTTGTTAAGTATTTACCTGTACACACCATCTCCAGCTTCAGAATTCTGTGATTATACTAGATTTTATGCCGTTATCTCAAAAGAAATCATGCCATTTTCCTTGGTCCACATTCTGTACAGAGGGACTAAGAGATGATGAAGACGCCATTTGCCTCCTTTCTTGAGGAGTAAAGCTGGGGTCTGGGGAGTCTGCATGTACCTGGCGTTCTGTGTGTCAGTGATGACTAAGTTGAGGATTAGGCCTAGTGCTGAGGAGGTGGCTGGCCTGGAGCCAGGCCTTTTCTGCTGAACCTTCTTTCCCTGCAATGGCCATAAGATTTTGGCATTTTCCGAACTCAGGAATTGGCAACTCTCCTGAATTACCAAGCCAAGTCCTCATTTATTCAGCCGGTGCCAGGAATACATTCTAACTTCTAAAAGTTCTCTTAATCCAGGTTCTGGCCAAAGTCACTACAGAGAAGAATTCTTTTATTAAGATAAAACCCACTGAAACATAAGATCAAAAAATATGAAATTTCTTTAAACTTTTGACATGAACTAAATATTTGTGATTTTGTTCCTCATCTGAAGGAGGTTTTCATCTTGCCCTAATGTGACTTGAGCAGTGGGGCACATTCCTTGCACCAGTGCCCTGGGTTTCAGGGCCCCTGAGAAGCTGTGGGTTGCTGGGGGTGTTCCTAGCATGTGTCAGGGATTGGCGGGTGTTGGCCTGTGATACTTGTTTTACTTGGCATACCATCTGGAACTCATCAAGGTAAACAAGAGATACTACTTCTGTTTATATAATAGTAAAGAGGTTTATTGACCAGAAATTAGATAGGCCAAAAATTCTTTAGGGAAGATTCTAGAACTAGGTTTGGAAAGCAGGCATGAGTAAGAGACAAGGCATCAAGGAGGACCACAACCCCAATCACATTCCAGACTACAGCTGGGGAGAAGCTCCTATGGAGACACATTCACCCAAGATCCTGCTTTTTCCATCCCTGAGCACTGGGCATGTCCCCACTTATGCCACCTCTGCTGCTGACTCAGGGCACTGGACATTCCTGCCCCTGGAAATGCCAAGCTGCTGTCATGGCCACTGCCACACTGCCGGAAGGATGCTCTGCCTCTTTTGCATGTTGTACTAAGGCCCGACTCAAAGTCCAGCCTTTTGTCTTTGCTGAGCTGCAAGGGAGCCTAGGAAAAAAACTGTTTGGCTCTGCTTTCTACAGAGAAACACAAGGGGGATATGCTATAAACAAGGGAGGATACTCATTGCTGAGTAACCAAAAAAGAAAAATGTCCACGACACTTGGGCACGTGCTCTGCAGATGTATATGCTCTCACATGTCCCCTGGGATGTGCCTAGGTGCATGGGAACTTTCTGGTCGGCTTTGGCTCCATGGGACCACTACTTACTGTACCGCCTCCACTCTAAGCAGGCTGCTTTTGGACCCCCTTCTCTTCTGCAGGCTTCAGGATGAGTCTGGAAGAGATGCTGGATCCGTGTTGTCTCCGTTGCGTGCTCTCTTGGCTGTCCTCAGGACAGCACCCCAGGCTCCTCCAGGGTGCTCTGGGTCATGATGCTTCTCCTGCCCCATGGCTCAGATCTCTCTCTACTTAGCCCATAGTTGGTCTGCAGTCCCATGAAGCAAAAAGGTATAAGACACAAGGAGCTGGAGCCTTACTCATGCTTCCTGGGGTCTCCACTGCCCCAGCATGAGTCCTTTCAAAACTCTGGCCCATGTTGCCTGGTGTATCACAAGGGCTCAATCCCTTGTTTTGGGTTTCATTTGGAAAAGTGCTCAGTCATTGCTTTTAGTTAGATAACTATCAAAATAACCTATTTGTTTGGCACTAGAGAGTTTTCAAACACTTCCACAATGAGGAACTCATTTTATTGTGTTGGCCTCCTCTGAAATAGCCCAGGCCATTTTTATCGCCACCATGGAGTCAAGCCACTGAGGCCCAAAGGGCCTGAGGTCACACAGCTGCTATGGGGCAGGGTTGGCCTTGGCCCTAGCTTCCCTTACCCCTCACCTGGTGCTCCATGGACTGTTGTGCAGCTTCTTGACATGTGTTGCTATGAAGAAGAATTCACCCAAGATCCAGCATTGTTGTGGACAGTTGTGCCTCCTGTGGAGTTTGTAGAACGCTGTCTGAGCTCTGTCCAGGCCGCCAGGCCAGGCTGTGTGAGCCAGGCTCCCTCTAAGGATGGGAGGTGCTCTCACCCAGAACGGTCTTTGCTGGCAGCCTCACTCCATGCTGCTCAGGAATTTTCTTGTCTTTCCTAGCCCCGGATCTCTCAGAGGCAAGGCAGAAGCAGCTGATGAAGTGGTCACAGTCCCCTAAGAGGAGGCCAGTGGGTGGAATTCCCAACAACTCCAGCTCTGAGGTTTGGAAGACAAACGACTTGGGTTTCGGACGAATGGGAGTGTCAAGTTATTCCAGCCTGATGAGATAACAGCTCAGAGGATCACGAGGAATCGATTCCTCCAGAAGAGGAAAGCCAGCTGGCACAGGAGCTCCGCAGGGCCTTCTGCTAAAGGTAATGCGGGGTCACAGGCTAACAGGTTCCAGGTGATGATGGGATTAGGGCGAGAGGGAACTGGGGTGTGAATAAGCCTAAATTATAGTCCGTGATGAGCCCAGGGAGCATCAGGAAGGTTCACAGACGAAAACATGACTTTGATGATCCAGAGGCACCAGCTTCTGGGTCCCTTCTCATTCTCCAGACACAACAGAGAGAGGTTGGAGTCTAAATGGAATTGCAGAGGTCTTAGGATGTCAAGGGAAAGTAATGGAAAGATACGGGGACCAGGGAGAGGCAGGGGAGGAGAGGGAGGCACTTTCCTGTGTCACAGAATTTAATGGGGTAGCCCCAGATCTCAGAAATCAAGGCAAGCAATGTTTCAAGGCAATATTTGCAAAAATCACAATTCAAAAATCTGTAGTGAACAGGATACTGACCTGGATACCGGCCATATGGAGCCATATTGGAGCCTCAGGCAAAAGGAAAAATCAGTAGTATTGATCCCATCTTTATTAAAAATGTTTGCATTTTGTTCATCCTGAAGCTTTTTCCATTTTCCCCCATTTTTTATTGTGGTAAAGTATGTATAACACAAAAGTTATCATTTTAACTATTTTCAAGTGCACCATTGAGAGGCATTAAGAGTGTTCACACTGTTAGACATCCATCACCACCATCCATTTCCAGAAGTCCTTTCTTCTTTCCCAACTGAAAGCCTGTCCCCATGAAACACTAACTCTCCATCCACCCCTCCCCCAGCCCCTGGCAACTGCCATTCTACTGTGTGTTTCTATGAATTTGCTCTTGGCTTCTCCTGTAAGTGGAATCAATCAGACAGTATTTGTCTT
Source organism: Zalophus californianus (assembly GCF_009762305.2). Classification (NCBI taxonomy): domain Eukaryota; kingdom Metazoa; phylum Chordata; class Mammalia; order Carnivora; family Otariidae; genus Zalophus; species Zalophus californianus. The sequence goes on from NC_045606.1 coordinate 88,971,951, forward strand.
TTAGGCTGAATAATATTCCATTATAGGTATACAACACATCTTGCTTATTCATTCATCCATCGATGGATATTTGGGTTGTTTCTGCTTCCTGGCTAATGTGAATAAGGCTGTGATGGATGTGGGGATTCAAGTCTCTGTTTCAATTCTTTTTGGGTACATCCCCAGAACTGGAATTGCTGGATCATGTGGTAATTCTATATTTAATTTTTTTGAGGAAGTTTCCAATTGTTTTCTATAGCAGCTTTTGCATTAATTTTAATTTTTTAAAAATATTGCATTTGAATATTATTTACCTGAAGTCCTGAACTTTTCAGGCCTTGTTGCAACCTGTCCCAGCCCTGGAACACAATCCCTGATGCCCAGTGCTTCATACATGGCACCAAATGGAGCCACAGAGCTCTTTGCCAGAACCATGGAAGGTCTGCTTTGCTGGCCCGTTATTTATGTTTTGCCCTTATTTGGGAAGATGATACTTTGGGTTGTTTTTCCAGTATGAGGCCAGGTAACACAGACTTACTTGCCTTGTGTTACTGGTGTAGATTGGTGAAGGAGCCATCAGGATTGGGGTGCAAACTGTGACTGAGATACTGTTCTGATGGGATGCTCAGGGTTCTGGGCAGGAAGTGTATCTGCTGGCACTCTTGATCCTAAATTTAATTAGCAGCATTTCTACAGTGTCCCCTTGGTTTTCTTAGTTTTCAAGTGAGTTTTTCTTCCATCAAAGGAACCAACAAGATTTTGATGACTTTCTGCCATCTTTATTTTTTGTTTTGTTTTTATACTTGGTAAAAAGAAGAGCAGTCTCTGCTCTGGAATCAAACAGGACCTGCATTTTGAGACAACACCCCTGAGCAGTCGGAGCACATTCTGGAATTACAGAAACAGGCTCATCTGAGAAACAAATCAGTTCTATTTGTTGTACCTGAGAGGAAAGCGCAAGTCCTCACTGATGCCCATGGTGGTCACCTTCTGGGAGCAGAAGGTGCCTTTGAAGATGGATGCATTTGGGAGACCCCAGACAGGTGCTCACCATTCACTTCTTGGGATTTCTCCCCAACAGGGCAATTCACTCTTTGGCTTTTTAGGTTAAATATGGGGTTCCTGAGTAGTGATTTCCACCCCCATTTTGGAAGGTTTCTTTTCTCACCTTGAAGCTCTATGTTCTGTGAAGTTTGGTGAATGGCCTCCTTTGTTCTTATGCTCATCCTCAGGCATGGGAGCTCTCTCCTTGTCTCACACCCAGGGACTTTCTGTTCTTTTCTTACTTGGAGACTGAGTAGGGAACAGATATGGGAACATACAAAGACATTATACCATTGGCTGATGGTGGATGAGCCACTTAATATCTTTGTGCCTCAGTTCAATGGTTCAACATCAACATTAACATGTGACTTCTCGCCGCCTTTGTCTCTGTCCGGAAGAGACCTTTGATATGAGGAGAGATGTTGATTAAATATGAGGGTGTGTGGCTGGCTGGCTACATGCATTAATTCAACAAATAATTATGGGAGTCCTGCTAAAGCACCTGGCGCCATTCTAGGAACACAAAAGGTATAGGAGATTGCTAAAACATGGTTGGGGTACAGTTTGGGGCACAGACAAGTAAAAGGATTTGATAAGGGTATATGTTTAGTGTAGTGCCTGGTATAATAGCTCAACAAGTGGCAGTCCTTGTTTCTGTGTGCACTGTCCTGGGTCTCGGCAAACAAAGATGAAGAAGCTGTAATTCCTTCCCTTAACTGGATAGTCTAGAGGGTGCTATAGACATGTGTGGGTTAGAAGCTAGGATGCTCATCTGCCTCAGTTACTCCTCACAAAATCCTTCCACAGGTTAGGAAACAAAGGCTTATGGCAGCCCTATGATATCTTTCAGACATGCAAATAGTAAAAGAAAAAAAAAAGCCAAAATTCAAACCCAGGGAATGCTGATGCCAAAGCCTGAGCTGTTTTGTCTTGAGGAGATGTTGGTCAGTGTTTGTCAAATGAATATTCATTTGTGATATGTGCATGAAAATGCCCAGACAGGCAGTGCCAGAGACACAAGAGGTGTTGAAAAGATTTTAAAAGAATACCTGCATTTTTTTTTCCTCCTGCAACGTGTACATATAAAGGAAAAAGGGAGGAAAGAGAAACCAAAGCCCATCCTCTGTGAATCAATAGCAGAAAAAGATGCAGACTCCATCAAAGACTCCAGATTTTGCAGAGCATGAAATTACCAGATGATGATCTCAGAATTGACAGCTGAAAACTGTTTCCTTCTGTTGGGATGATTTGGGTCTATTGTCCTTGCTTTTGCCCTATATCCTACAGGCTAATAACCTTTTCTTTTTTGTTCTCGAATCAGGGAACCGATTTGGGTGAGTGACAGGGAAGCGGAGGTGGGCAGACAGCTGTGAGGAAGATGGAGCTGGTGGTCACTTTGCTTTCTTAGGAATATTTGATGAAGGCTTTTCACCCTCTCGCTGTCAGGTCTGTCCAGAATCTCATCAAATATGCTAGCATATTCTGAAGTGAGTTTTTCTTTCCCAAACAGAAAATTGCATTTTCAAAAAAAATATAAAAGTAATACATATTCATTGAGGTACATCGAAAAGTATAGAAGGGAGTGAACATATTCATTAAGGTACATCAAAAAGTATAGAAGGGAGTGACCATCACTTGCTATCCCATTACCATCTGATACACACACACACACCCACCCACCCACCCACACACACACACACACACCCACACATATTATATTAGAAAAAGGGGATCCTGCTGATGATAGACACATCTTGGGTACACGCACAATCATTTTTCTTACTCTGGGGCCATCTTAATAATCAGGGTTTCATTATTTGATAAACCAAAGCTGTTTGGCTTTGGTGTAGACATCAGATCCAACCTAGACTAATCTACACCAACTCAAAAAAATGTCCTTTGGAATTTTTTTTTTCTACTGAGATCCATGAAACTATGCTGGTTTCAGCCCTTTCCTCATTCTTAGTTGTTTTATTCTTTAATCCCATGAAATTTTCCAACATGTGAAGCCATGCCCTCCCTCCCTCCCTTTCTTTCTTTTTCTCCTTCTGTCTCTCCTAGTCCAGCCAGAAGCAATTCTTCTTTACATCCTGAAGAAACTTAATGAATACAGTATTTGCTGCTTTCCAACCTTGTCTACTTAATGATGTGTTTTAGGCATTTTCCCACGTCAATAAATAGAGTCACAAATGCATGTATAAGGGCTGCATAACATTCCAGTGAATGGACATACCACCACTTATATAACTAAAGGGAAACCGTTTTCAGCTGTCAGTTCTGAATCTGGTGTCTGGTCATTAAGAGTTACTTTTTCTTTTGGCTTTTATAGAGAATCCTGCAGCAAACATTACTATATGTATCTGTTTATGTTTGTTGTATTTTCTTCTACTTCTTAAAATCTTATCCTGGCATTCTTTTTCTAGTTCCTTGAGTTGAATTTTTTCTTTTTCAATCTTTTTCTTCATTTTTAATTTTGAAGACTTTGTTTAAAGCTCTAAATTGCTAACTACAATTTAAACTGCACCCAGAAATTTAAATATGCATTAGTTTCATTGTAGTTCAGGTCAAAATATTTTGCAGTTTCATTGATGATTATTTCTTTAATCTGAGCATGATTTAAGAGTACATTTTAAGTTTCAAACATATGAGCTGTTGTTTGTTAAAACTTTATCACAGGGCTTAAAAGAATCGCAGCACATTTAAGAATATCGAGATCATAAAGAATGTGGTTTCTAATCCAGTGTAATTAAGCTAAAAATCACCACCACCAACTACAAAAGACTCAAAATCCTTTATATTTGGAAATTTAGTAATACTCTCATAAATAACTTATGCATAAAAAAAGTCACAATCAAAATGTTAAGATATTTTGAGCTGAATCATAATGAAACTATGGCAGACGAAAACTTGTGGATGCAGTTTCAGTCTTGCTTAAAGGGAAACTTACAGCACATATTTATATGCACATATTTAAAAAAAGGCTGAAAATCAATAAGCTAAGTACCCATTTCAAGATGGTAGAAGCAGCAGTGGTGGCAACAAATCAAATATAAATATTCACTAAAGATGCCAGTAGGGTCACCTTCAGTGGAGATTCGTGTCTCTTTTCTCTGTCTTCGTATCTAGAGTTTTATGATTTTTGAAGATGCTTCCATTGGGCCTCTAGGCTCTTAGTCCAGGATCAAATCTCGTGATGGTGTTTTGGGGTTCCTGCTCCATGGAAATGCTGGGAAGTTACAGATCAGTAGCTTAACTCCTGAGCAGGAGGCTCCTCTCAGGTCCACAGCCTACTTCTCAGCTGGTTTCCATGAGGCAAGAAATGCTCATCTTCCCTGTCCCCCTGTCGCCTCCCAACGGCAGCCTCCAATAGTCAATCTGAGGCTAATTCCCTTGTTATAGACTGAAAGTTGCTGCTCCTTTCCAAATTCCTATGTTGAAGTTTAACCCCCAGCATGGCTGTATTTGGAGATGGGGTCTCTAAGGAAATAGGTTAAATGAGGTGTGAGGGTGGGGCCCTTATATGAAGGGACAGGGGAGAACTAACTCCCTCCCTCCCTCCTTACCTCCTTCTGTGTATGTATGTGCGTGCGCGCTTGTGCATAGAGGAAAGGCTATGTGAGGACATCCTGAGAAGGTGAGCATCCATAAGTCAGGAAGAGACCTCTCTCCAGAAACTGAAGCCACTGGACCTTGATGTGGGACCTCCAGCGTCTAGAACTGTAAGAAAATAAGTGTCTGTTGTTCAGGCCACCTGGTCTATGGTATTGTGTTATGGAAGCCCGAGGAGACTAACACACCTTCCTTCAGGGTGACCAAACCATTGTTGCCCCTGCCTGCTTTGGGGCTCAGTAGCCTGTATCCTGTCTCTAGTCCTATTCACTTTGCTTTGCAGCTGCTCCACAGGGATGTTTATTTTATTTTTGAGTCCAACTATGACTTTTAGCATTTGTTTTTTTTTTAACATATTTTATCTACTGTGGGGTGAGCTAGGGAGTACATCAAATGTGTGCACACTGTTTAAGATCTTTTGTGATTTCTAGGAAGAAAGAATCACATGGAGCCAGATGTGCTGTTTAATTTTGTCCTAGAAATTAGAGATTCAGTGGCCTTACTGAATTGCTTTTTTTTTTTTTTCTTGTGAGCAGAGCATTTGGAATCAACTGGCTACTATTTCATAGTTACTAATTATTCCAAGATCCACTGTGAATCAGTACTTAAGCAGATCATCCTGGGGGAGGCTGTCAGCCACTCCTTTGCCTTTCTTCATCCCCCACGTACAGATCATGGCATCTCTTCAACCACAGTTCACTCCAGCTCCTAGTGTTTCTCTTTCCACATTGCCACCAACTCCCAGCGTGACCCTCCCATGCAGAAATGGCAAAGTTGCATCTTTTTTATGGACCTAAATGAGATTCAGGTTGGGAAACTAAGCTACAGTGATGTATTGTTTGTGAATGTGAATGTCTGTTGACTTAACATCACTGCTTTTGAAGTGAGAGATGATAGTACTGATGGTGCCCACATAAGGCAGATGCACCTGGATGGGATACGTACGGAACTGTGGGTCTCCTCCCTCTGCTCACCCACTGGTGGCTTCTTAGCAGAGGCAAACTGTTACAGCCTCTACAGCCATTTGCGATTCTGCCTCATGGACTGAAATCAGAACTGGCGCCTCCTCTGACCTCAAACCTCTTTCTTTCTCAGTGTTACAGGATCACTTGGTTGTGTCTGTTTCCAGCATGTAGCATTCAAGTTCAACAACCAAGAATCAAGTGGGACACATGGTTTCAGACGCACTTCTCTTGAGTTCCAGGGGGCTGTGTAGGCAGGTGGAAATGCGATGGACTTTGTGTGGCCCAGCTCTTAGTCATCCATCCACGAGCCATGTGGCCTTGGGCAAGGTCTGCAAGCTTAACCTCTGTGAGTTCACCTGTAATGTGGACATTGTAATGTGTACTCCACAAGGTTGGCGTGGGTGTGTTCAATATAGGTGAAGCCCCCACTCTGTGTCTGAAGGTATTCAAGAGATACTCCTTTCTTCCCTCCCTCCCTCCCTGACTCTGCAGTAATGGGCTGCCAGCTCTCTGCAGTCATCGCACCCCCCCGCACTCTGTTCCTAGGTGTTGGTGTAAAATGGGAATCCAGCCGTTTGATGACTCAGATGTTCTTTTATTTCCATAACACTCTGACCGTGATATTACAGCTGTTCTTTGGGGGGTTTGTCGGGTTTGTCCCGTGACCCCCTACCCCTGCCACAGTCACTTCTTGGCTAAAGCCATGCAGTCATTTATGAATATATTGATTAGGAGAAAACTAGAGATCATTATAAAAAGCCTTAAAGGGAAAGTGGGGTGGACGAGAACCTTCCAGAGGAGAGTGAAGAACTTGAAATTGCTGAGCACAGTGATGGGAATGATCCCTTCCCCATGTGAGAAGGCTGACTGACAGAATTTCTGTTCTTAGAGAATTTGCTGGAAGGAAAGGGGGAAGAGCAGGCTTGCTGTTTTTGGCAATTCTAAACCCTGGAAAAACTATAAAATAGTTGGACTTTGTCCTTGGCACACTCCCACCTCCTCTTTTTGCGTCCTCTCTCCCCTACCCTTCATTCAGCTGCTCTGACACCCCCCTGCCCCAGGCCTGGCTTCCTCAGTTCTCATAAATTTACCTCTTCTTCCCTCAAATTGAGTATTCTCTTGGTGCCCAATTGTCAGACTTCCCACAGAGGAAATAGATCTGAGAAATCAATTCATAATATGTTTCTCTCTACAGTGTTCTTTGCAAACTCTTCCTGAGATGTTTGCATTTTAGAAGAATTGCTTTTTAAGGGAATGATATATTTAGTTGGGCTATCCTATGCTAACTGTAAGAAAAAAATAATGGTATGATGTGATTGCCCCGAGAAAGCTGGGTTAATGTGAACACAAAATGAAGCATGAGGACATGTATACATTCCAATGTGACTCCATGGGCATCAGATTTCTCTTGGAGTTTTCACATATAGTTTTGGACTCCTAATTGAAGAAACACATGGACATAATGGGGTACATTTGGATTAGTAAGGAGTAAAGAGGAGGTTCAGCAAGGCCTGGAGAGCTATCCCCTACACTCATGAGGGATGTCTTCTAGGAAGGGGGTAGATTTGTTCAACATCATATTGCCAAGGGTGAAACTAGGACCACTGGGTGAAACGTACATGGAGATTTTGTTTTGTTTTGTTTTGTTATAAAGTAAGCTCTACACCCAATGTGGGGCTTGAACTCACGACCCCAAGATCAAGAGTCACATGCTCTACCGACTGAGCCAGCCAGGTGCCCCAAGATGGCTGTTTTTTGAATCAGAACTGCCCAAAGATGCAGTGGGCTGTCAGAAGGATGGCTGTCAAGGGGATTCCAGTCCAAGTGATCAAGGCTATCCATGAGTGAAATCCCAGAGGGCAGCCTGTGGGTGGAGTGAATTTTTGGTGTAGGGACAGATTCCTTCCCAGGATTTTATATCATCTTCCCTAGGCAAGTGAAGGCTGAGCCTTAAAGATGGCTGGTGTTATCTAGATGAGAGGAAAGAAGGGACCGCGGGACCAACGCTTTTCTTTCTTTCTTTTTTAAATTATTTTATTGTTATGTTAATCACCATACATTACATCATTAGTTTTTGATGTAGTGTTCCATGATTCATTGTTTGTGCATAACACCCAGTGCTCCACGCAGAATGTGCCCTCTTTAATACCCACCACCAGGCTAACCCATCCCCCCACCCCCCTCCCCTCTAGAACCCTCAGTTTGTTTTTCAGAGTCCATCGTCTCTCATGGTTTGTCTCCCCCTCCGACTTACTCCCCTTCATTCTTCCCCTCCTGCTATCTTCTTCTTTTTCTTTTTTCTTAACATATGTGGCATTATTTGTTTCAGAAGTACAGATCTGTGATTCAAGTCTTGCACAATTCACAGCGCTCACCATAGCACATACCCTCCCCAGTGTCTATCACCCAGCCACCCCATCCCTCCCACCCCCCACCACTCCAGCAACCCTCAGTTTGTTTCCTGAGATTAAGAATTCCTCATATCAGTGAGGTCATATGATACATGTCTTTCTCTGATTGACTTATTTCACTCAGGATAACACCCTCCAGTTCCATCCACGTTGTTGCAAATGGCAAGATCTCATTCCTTTTGATGGCTGCATAATATTCCATTGTGTATATATACCACCTCTTCTTTATCCATTCATCTGTCGATGGGCATCTTGGCTCTTTCCACAGTTCAGCTATTGTGGACATTGCTGCTATAAACATTGGGGTGCACGTACCCCTTCGGATCCCTACATTTGTATCTTTGGGGTAAATACCCAGTAGTGCAATTGCTGGATCGTATGGTAGCTCTATTTTCAACTGTTTGAGGAACCGCCATACTATTTTCCAGAGTGGTTGCACCAGCTTGCATTCCCACCAACAGTGTAGGAGGGGTCCCCTTTCTCCACATCCCCGCCAACATCTGTCGTTTCCTGACCTGTTAATTTTAGCAAGGCTTTTCTTTCTTGCATTCACATAACCACCCAGCTGAGGGAAATGGACATTTCGTTTATTTGCTGTCGTGGCAACTCTCTGCAGGCTCCTGAATGCTTATGAGTATGAATCATTTTTATTTTACCTCTGTAGACTGAGTCCCCAGCAAGATAAGGAGGCATCTTGCCAGATCTAGATAATGCTCTTTAGATGATAGAATAAATTTAAAAATCTTGAGGATCAAATTAATTTTACCTTTGACCCCAGACAATCTCTCTCTTCCAAAGAAAACTAATCTGAAAGATTTATATAAGGTATTCAAGGTTCTTTGGATCTTATGCAAGCCTGACCCAATCTTACCCCAGTGAGTTTTTAGGTATAGTAGAGCTCTAAGAATTAAATTTTCTATGAACTAGCAAGAAATGAGAGAAAGCAGTACTTGATATGCACTTGAGGCTCTCATACAGTCCAGAAACTTAAAGACCAGTGCAGTTTTATGGGCAATAACTCATAAGCTCTGTATATTCAATTGCATTCTTTTCCTATTCCTCTCTTATCAGAATCCTTTCTTTCAAGGGTCAAAATTAGTATTTAATAAACCATTATTTACCAGAATGCTATACAAAGCTTTTAAAAATGCTTATGACTCAGACAATACAGCAGTCAATCACATAAAATCAAATATGTGGATGCTAAGTCACAATTTAAAATTCCCATTTGACTTATCTGCTCTCCTTAAACCCTGCAGATAACACTGACAATATTGAAAATTAAGTATCTTTTATGAGTAACAAATTCCTTTCTAATGAAAAATTTTTATGGTGGTTTACCAATGGAAATTGCAAATACATAAGGATAAAACAATAGATTAATGAAACCAATAACCATTAAAATAAAAACTCTAAGCAAACCAGCAATAGAAAGAAACTTCTTAAGCCTAACACAAACCTATAATCAACAAAAAACCTATAACGAACATCATACTTACTGGTGAAAGACTGAATGCTTTCTCCTTAAAATAGGGAACCAGGCAAGAATACCTGCTGTCACCATTCCTATTCAACAATGTACTGGAGGTTCTAGGTGGTACAATAAGGCAAGTAGAAGAAATAAAAGGCATGCAGATTAGATGAAGTAAAACTGTCTTTATACCCAGACAACATGATCTTCTATGTAGGAAACCCTAGGCATCTACAAAAAAAGCTCCTTGAACTAATATCTTATATTTGCAGGATACAAGACCAATGTATAAATTCTATTTCTATACACTAGCAGTTAGACATTGAAATGAAAATTACCACTGCCAATAGCCTCAAAAATATGAAATATTGAGGAGCAAATTTGACAAAACACATGAAAGACCTGTACACTGAAAACTACAAAACGTAGCTGTGAGAAACTAAAGAACCCCTAAGTAAATGGAGAGAGAGGTCATGTTCATGAATTAGAAGGACTGATATGTTAAGATATCAGTTCTCCTGAAATTGATCTATAGATCAAAGCAAACCTAATTAAAATCCTAGCAGAACTTTTTGTGTATGTGTGTGTGTGTAGAAATTGACAAGCCAATTCAAAACTTACAAGGATATTCAAAGAACATAGACTAGGCCAAACGACTGTTACAAAGAAGGACAAAGTGGGAGGACTTACAGTGCCTGACTTCAAGACTAAAAAGTATAATCATAAAGACAGTATGGTATTGGCATAAAAATAGACCTAAGCAACACAATCAGAAGTCCAGAAATAGACCTCCACGTATATGGCAATTGCTCTTCAATAAAGGTGCCAAGGCAATTCAATTGGGAAAGAAGAATCTTTGCAACAAACAGTACTGGGAAAACCGGGGGGCCAGATGTAAAAAACCAAAACCAAACCATCAAAAAGCACCTTAACCCTTGCCTCACATAACCTACAAAAAGTAACTTGACATGCATCAGAAACCCACATAGGAGAAGTGAAACTATGAAGTTTCCAGCAGAAGACGTATGAGAAGATCTTAGCAACCTTAAATTTGACAAGGATTCTAAAATAGGACACCAGTTAAAAACGAATTAATTGGATATACTCAAGAAATATTTTTTAAAGCCATCACTATGACAGTGAAAAGGCTGGGTCATATACAGGGAGATATTTGCAAAACATACAAACTTGCTGCTCTGTAGACATTGATCAAATCAGTAAGTTTAAAATGTGGCTCCAGCAGTAGCACTACTGGCTATTTACCGAAAGAATACAAAAACACTAGTTTGAAGGGGTATATGCACCCCTATGTTTGAAGCAGCATTATTTACAATAGCTAAGTTATGGAAGCAGCCCAAGTGTCCATCAGCTGATGAATGGATAAAGAAGTGATATACATACACACAATGGAACACTCAGCCATAAAAAAAAGAATGAAATCTTGTCATTTGTGATGACGTGGACCGAACTAGAGAGTTTAATGCTAAGTAAAATAAGTCAGTCAGAGAAAGACAAATACCATATGATTTCACTCATGTGGAATTTAAGTAACAAAACAAATGAGCAAAGCAGAAAAAAATAGGAAGACAAACCAAGAAACAGACTCTTAACTACAGAGGACAAACTGATGGTTACCAGCGGGGAGGTAGGTGGGTGGACGGGTGAAACAGGTGATGGGGATTAAGGAGGGCACTTGCTGCTGCTTGCGTTAATAAAAATCTAAACTGTCTATCACCTATTTTACTGAGAAAGTTGAGGCCATTCACTTAATCCCATGTACTTACCTTGCTCCACCTTTCCCTTCTTCTCTCTTGCCTCAGAGAATAAAGTAGCCCTCTTCCTGCTGAAGGCTGATGCCACAACCTGTGTCCTGGATCCCGTCTCCAGGGGCTTGCCCATCACTTCTCTCTCTCTCCCCCTGTGTTCAACCTCCCGCTTCTTACCCTTAGCACACAAACACATTGTCTCTCCCACCATTAAAAAATGTTCAACAGAACCTTCCTGTGACCTCCTCGCTGCTGCCCTTTCTCCTTCCATTCTCATTCAAACTTCTTGAAAGACTTGCTTTTAATCATCTCCCCACCTCTAGTTCCATCTTCATTATACTGCAATTTGACTTCCACCTACACAGTTCTATTGAATGGAAGGCGCCCATGAACACCTAATTGCAAATCCAATGGGCACTTTCTTCAATTCATTATCTTCCCTGACCTGTCTGCTACATCCAGCACCATTAATCACTCCTGCTTCCTGGGAACTTCCCCTTGGCTTCCATGACACAGAAGAATGCCCTGGTTCTCCTCATCTCTGTCCCACGTGGGCTCCTCTTTCTTCACCCACCATCTGACTGTCGGTGTACCCCAAGATTTTGCCTGTTGTATATTCATTGTCTTATTCTACGTGTTCTCTCCGAGCAGCACTATCTGGATGCCAGTCACTCCTCAGTTTCTCTCTTCAGTGCGGACATCTGTCCCAAGCTCCAGACACATATATTCATCTCCATCTGGATGTTCCAGAAGAACCTCCACTTGATCACATCCATAACTGAATTCATCATTTTCTACTTCTGGGGTTCTCTATCTCATTGAGTTGCACTGCCACTCACTAGATGCGGAAGATGGAAGTCTTCAAATATTCTTTGTTTTTTCCTTCATTCATATGTTCCATCTCTCTTCAATCGCCAAGTCCTTTTGATTCTACTTCCTAAATATTCCTCAAGCTATTATCACAGATGCAAGGCCATCCCTGGTTTGTTTCTATTTTTCTCACCAACTCTTTTACTAACACCTTAGTTAAGGCTTCCTTGATTCTTGCTGGATGACTCCAAAAGCTTCCTAATAGGTATCCCTGGCACCCATCTTACCTCCCACAAACCCATTCACTCAACACAGTATTCAGAGAGCACCTACCATATGCACTGATCTGGGGGGTGGGGGAGATAGTGGTAAGGAGAATAGTCATGTCCTTTGCTGTCACTAAGCTTATACTATGGTAATATGTGAGTGTGTGTGTGTTTTAATCTACATTAAATAATTCCAGATACCAGTAAGTGCGCCATAGACAAGATAATAGGATAGAAGCTGACTGATGCAGTGGATTAAATTTGGATATTCAAAGTAGGCCTCTTTGAGTAGGTGACGTTTGAGCAGAGACCTGATGAAGAAGAGCATCCGGGGCGGGGAGAACAGCATGTAGAAGGGCTCTGAGTGGGTGCATGTTCGGAGGATATCAGCTGAGGGAAGAATAGTCCGGGCTGAGGTAGGATTGTGTTAAGCCTTACAGGCCATGGGATGGGTTTGGGAATCTCCAGTTTGACAGGAAGCCATTGGAGGACTTTCACTGGCAGGTAACATGGTCTGGTGTACCTCCAGAGCAGAGTGCTCTGGTTGCTGCATGGAAAATAGGTTGCAGGAGCACACCTGGAATTAGTTAGGAGGTGATTGTATTACTCCAGATGAGAAAAGGTGATGTCTGGCCGAAAGGGGCGGCAGTGGAGATGGAAAGGAGCAGATGGAATTGGAGTATCATCTGGTTGTGGAATCCCCAGGACTTGAAAGAATCAGGATGTCTTCTTCATCCTCCATCAGTGGCTCCAGAGTGATTTTCTAAACACAGCTCAAGCCATATTGCTTCCACTGTTCAAGAACCCTCTGGGGTTCCTCACTGGTGATCAATTCTAAACAACTGTGGCCACAGATGCAAGGCCATCCCTGGTTTCTTTCTGTTTTTCTCACCAGAGGACTTCTCTAGCTGTTAGATGCCTCTTGGTTCCGCCCCAGCATGTGGGCATGTGGTGTCTCTATCACAGTGCTATGATGTATTGAAATCGCCTGTGTATGTGGGCTCCTAAGATGCAAAGGCTTTATCTTGTTGATCATTCTATTTCCATTGTCTAGTTGCCATGCCAGTGGAAATTTGGGCCTTGGACCAGCAGCAGAGGCATCACCTGGGAGCTTGTTTGAATTTGCATTTTAGCAGCAAGTCCCCCTCCCCCCTCCCCCCCCCCCCGCCCCGGGGGACTCCTATGCACCTGACAGTTTTGAGAAGCTGGCTTGGGTCCTGTGGACAGTAGGCTCTCATTGACTGTTGAACAGGACCAGCAACCCGGTCCAGACTCCTCAGAGCTCAACAGTGATCTCCTTTTGTCAAAATAGACCAAAGTCACAAAGTCAGCTTCATGGAGATGGATTAAACCCTACTGGATGTTATGGATGCACTGAACGTGTCTGTCCCTGCCTGGCTGGTGACATCTGCTTCAAGTAACACAGGACCAGTGGTTACATTTACTTCCAGCCTGGGAGCTAGAGTATCAGCAATTAAAGACTGAATTGATTCAGAAGCATCTTCTTATAGAGTACTCTAATTTTTTGTAGAGTCACCCATATAATCTAGCACCTAACTTTTTTCCTTTGAATAGGTAATCCTCTAATTAAGTGTCGAGAACAAACTTCTAAGTACCAAAGGCAGGTACTCTGTGTCCACACATGAACTGCTAGCAACAAATGCACAAGTGCTAATTAACTCATTAACACTTCACTGTTCTCCTTTGAGATGCTCTCAGTTATTTTTCAGCCAAAATAAACCCATAAGGTCAAAAGTTCCCAGTTTTTGCCTTGTTTTTTATGAACGCCCACAAGTTCAGGGGCTGCGCCTCTCCTACCCCAAACCACAAAGTGGGAATAATGGCCCGTTCAACTTCCCGGCTTCTCAGGTCCTCGGGCTGATGAAGATTCGGGGCTCTCACAGGCAGGAATTCTGACATGCTGCCCAGGTGCTGACACTCTGGTCACTCTGGGTCCCAGGCATGGGTGGTCCTCACCAGAGCTGGAGGGTGGCTATGCCAGACACAGGGACCGTGTCTCCTCGGCACCACTAGGAGCTCATGGAATTCCGTGATGCTTTGAACTCAGGGGTGTCTCTTTGGTGTTAACTCTTCAGACCCAAGCAACTTTAACTAGCCCTCCAAGAGACTGAATGTGTTGTCCCCAAATTCATATGTTGAAACCCTAACTCCCACTGTGGTGGTATTTGGAGGCAGGGCCTTTGGGAACTGATGAGGCCATGAGGGTGGAGCCCTCGTGAGTGAGATTGGTGCCCAGAGAGTTCTCTTGCCCCCTTTTCACTGTGTGAAGAGGTGATGGGAAGTCAGCAGTCTGCAACATGGGAGAGAGTCTTTACCAGAACCCAAATGGGCTGGCCTCCTGATCTCAGATTTCCAACGTCCAGAACTTCAGGAAAGAAATGGTTGTTTATAAGTCACTCAGTCCATGCTACTTTGTCACAGCAGCCCTACAGACTATGACCATCCCCCGGAGGCAGATACTTCACCTGCTCAGAATCACTTTCACTCACTCCCTGCCTAAAATCGCAAGTGAAGCAGGAAGTGGCTCTTTTCCATAAAACGCTTGGGAAATGCTTGACCCAATGCTCGACCTGCTTCTCAGGTCGAGGAAGGTCATGGTGAAAATCATATGCTTCATTTTCAGGGTGGGAAAATTTGCTCCCAGAACAGTGGGGTGAAAGCAAGTTTTGGTTTGCTGTTATTAGCATCTGGGTGGGACGTTCCAAAGAACAGTGATGGGGACACAGGGATCTGGGTCTTGTCCTTTGGAACCTGGCAGTGTGACATTCTTGTCACTTGGTCACAGTATTTTCACCAGGTGACCTCTAGCATCCCTTCTCATGCCAACATTTTAGGACTCTGTCTCTATCTTTCCTGGTCTTTTCTGGGGGAGAATCAAAAAAATGAAATAGCTCAAGTTCTGACCCTTTCTGAATGTCTATAAAATCCCAGGGATTCAATAACAAGCAATGTTGTGCTGGTCAATGTTTAACAACTGGCACTGATTTGTAGTATTTGTCAATTTCTGTGTTATACATCATCTCACCAGGGCTGATTTCCAGGCTTTGAGCTGGTGTCCACCTGCTCACAAAATTCCTGAAAATGTAACAGTCAGCTCTCATGAGCTGCTATGAGCTGGCTCCACACCTTTGTGAATAAGCCTCCTTGTCCATTGTTCTGGGAGAAGCAGGACTTACACGGTCAGGGGCAGAGATGCTCACTCATTTTCCTGGCTTCTTGCCTGGCTATTGGGAAAAGTCAGTGTGGACATGAGACAATTGTAGAAGATTGGCCGTGAAATGTGTGGTCAAACACCGAGAATATGAATGCTTCCTGTTTATCGGGATGTCTGACAACTCTCCCAGGGCCTTCTGCCAGAAAGTCATCATCCTCTTATGCTTGTCGAAGGGCACACAATGACACGCAGAAATTGGATTGCCAATAAGAATTGTTCCAAGTAGAGAGATGGAGTCTTTTCCCATGTGCCAGGTGGAAGGAAGTTCGGGAGTGAAGTGGGGTTCAATCAGATGATCAGTGGAGTCTCTCCAGTTTCATCTTATGCTCATTAACTGAAATCAGCTTTTAATTCTGGGCTGGCATCTTTTCCCTACAGGTATGCATTCATCTCTTGTTGCTATTTCTGAGGGCTAGTAGTCTAATTTTTCTGCCTTTGTTAAAAAAAATTTTTGTTTCCGGGATATGCTCCAAGACTCCTATTTTACTCTTAGTTAACTCTAATTGAAAGAACAATGGAGGTCAAGTGTTCCATTCTGTAGCAGCCAGTGAATTATACTCAGAACAATCTTGTCCCCTGGCCATAGAGTGTGTGATGTTTAACTGTAAGAACTTGAAGTACAAAGGGTGTTTTGTACATATTCTGCCTCCTCATGGGGACATCGGTGTCTGGTAGGGTCCAGTCCTCAATGAAGCTGAAGCACCAGTAGACCCAGAGTTTAGCAGACCTGTAATGTCAAGAGGGAGCTGCTTCAGATGCCAAGCACTAACTGTTTTGGTGAAGACTGGGCAGGAAGTCTGGTATAATACATTGCTTGTAGTTCTTCGACTCTTTTGCAGAACAGCATGGAGCAGCCATTAAGGTTCATGGTCACTGGAAACTAAGCAGGTGAATTATAGGTCTATATCAAGGAGTCAAGAAACAGGAACACTTACCCAAATGTAAGAAAACCTTCACATAACCCTCAACCATCCATCTCATATCTGAGTGTTACTGGGCTCAAGGGAGATATGTCAACACTAGGTAAACTGGCTCAGTGAGTCCCATCCTGTCAATGGGCAGACATATACACCCCTCAAGTAGAAACAATCATTCTATCATTTCTGGAGTGTGGGTGAGGACTCCAGGAATAATCTGTGCAGGAAAGACAGCACATTAATGACCCTTTGCAGGAAAGATGGGGATGAAAATTAGGTAGTGTGTGAAATAGTGTTTTAATGAGAAGGGGAATCTACAAAATGGTGCCCATGTTAGGATTATAATTATTGGAAATATTTATAAAGATAAAGTTCGGAAAGGGATACAGAGAAATGAAAATTAAGGTAGGTTGGCAGGATTACAACTGAATATTTTACAAATTTTCCTGACTTTTGTAATGTTTAAATATATGAAATGTTTTTAAAATTTATTTATTTATTAGAAAGAGAGAAAATGAGTGGGGGGAGGGGCAGAGGCAGAAGGAGAAGCAGACTCCTCACTGAGCAAGGAGCCTGATGTGGGGCTCCATCCCAGGACCCCAAGATCATGACCTGAGCTAAAGGCAGACGCTTAACTGACCGAGCCACCCAGGTCCCCCATGTTGTTTGAATATATTTAAATCTTTTGTGCAAAGGGTTTTCCATCTTCAAAGAGAACCAAAGGAGCTGGAATTTCCCTGGAGAAATTGAAATCAGATATAAGGAAGAATTTCTTTGTGGGATAATAAGTCCCTGGGAGATACTTAGAGCAGAGCTGAGAAACCACCTTCAAGAATGGTTCCCTGTCTAACCATGTGGAGAGTGGTGGTGGCCCCTGGAGTTGGGGGACAAACTGGATTGCTTCTGGAGGCTTCTTCCACATAGAGATGGTAGACCTGAGACACGGCACTCACAGAGATGCAAATGTGACACAGTGAATTGTTGGCAGAGCTGTGAACAGGAAAATTTAGGAGGTAGGACAAGAGCAATTTTGATGACTGCTTCAGATTTCCTCAAGATGCACTCCCCCCATTCCTGTCACTGCCCTAGGTCCCTACCAGCAGCCGTAGCAGTTAGGAAGCAAATGAATCAATTTCTTCCTGGGGGTCAGGCTAGCAGGGCAACTTTGCAGGGGCTCTTGCAGTCATAAACATCTTAACCTAAAGGAACACCTTCTGGGTGTAGAGAAGGACAATTAGGGCAGCTTCCTAGAGTGGAGAAGGGTTTTCTTGCCACCACGTACCCCCCCCACCCTTCCTCGGGCCATTCTTCTGCTCTAAGTTCAGAGCTCTCCAATGGAAACTCCTTTTTTCCAGTTAGGTAAGTTGTTTTGTTGTTGTTGTTCTGGAACTTGGATAGTGCTGTGGGCATATCTGGTTAGAAAGATGTTCCCGAGATATAAAGTCCTTCTAGAGAGAAAGGGCTCTTCTCTTCCATAGGGCACATTTGTGTAGCAGGAAGTTCACACCGAGCTTAGAATATGGACGGGCTCTATTTGAAGCTGGACCTCACGACTTGCAAGCTCTCTGAGCCTTGTTTTCTCATTTGCAAAATGAGGATATCAATACCTATCTCATAGGTTATGGGGATGAAGGGCACCAATAAGGTGCCTGGCACTTAATAGGTCCCCTTTAAATGTAAGTTTCATTTAAAATTTTAGGAGTCAACAGAGATTAAATACATATCTGGTGCTCCTGCATTGCTTCTTGTACCTAATCGTGACTCATGTCACTGTTGATTAACACACAGAAGGTGTCAAACAACAGACCTCATTAGCTCTAAGAGGTTGGACATGTTTTGGTGACTGGCACTCCTCACTGTGACACTTGGGTTTAGCCACAGATGTCACCAAAGATTATTTCAAGATAAGTGGGGGCCTCCTCCCCCAGAGCCACTGTGAAATCCTGTGAATATATCTGCTCCTGACCTCAGTCAGGGGCCTGCTGTTGGCTCTCAGTGCCAGCACACCCTTGGGATGAGATGGCTTTTCTAGACTCTGATGGCTGTTCTAGACTCACTGGCCCTTGCCTGCTGGGGAGTGAGGACTGGCAGCCTCAATGCTGCTCACCTAGCCTGGGGGTGGGGCAGAGCATGGAGGCTGCTGAGTAGGAGAGGCTACATTACTGGAGTTGAAGCTCCGCTGGATCTTCTCCTTGTTGGGTGGGGAAGGTCAAAAGAGTCCATTAGAGCAGAATACCCAAGGGCAGCCCAGAGGGTTGGCTACCCTGGATTGATGTAAGACCCCAAAGACTCAGTTACATCTTTCAGGAATAGTGGTTAAGAGCACAGGCTTTGACACCAGATGGACTCCAGCTTAATGTGTGGCCATTTTGTTGATAGGTGACCGACCTTGATCAAGCGACTCAACTTTCTTCTCTAAGCCTGGTGCCTCCTGTGTAAAAGGGAATAATAAGAATAGATTTGCTTCCCTAAGTGATTGGGGGGACTAAGAGGAAGTCAAGCATGCAGCCTAGTGTATGGCACAGTGTAGCAAGCTCTCCATCAAGGTTTTTGGTTCCCTTCAGAACCAGAAACCAAGCTGTTTGTGTCTATATCAATAATTGCTTGATATACTCCCATCTTCCTCACCAAATTGGGGCCACCGTCTACTTCAATGTTGAATTTAAAATGTCCATCTTCTAGAGAGTGGGTGCTCCTCAAACCTTGAAGAATGCATAGCTCTGGGGCCAACCACAGGGTGGCCCAGCCCTCCCCTGCTCCCCATGATTCTGCATGTAAACACAAGCTCTCATACACAGGGTGCAGGGAGCAGGAAAATTCACTCATTCAGCTAATGATTACAGAGTGCCTACTATGTGCCAGGCTCCATTCTACTTCTGGGGAGAAAAACAGATAAAAATCTCTATTTCCTGCAGGTAACCACATTCTAATGTGAAAACAGATAATAAACAAATGAAATAAGAAAGATCTATAGCATATTTAACAGTGGCAAATGCTAGGGAGAAAGGAAGAAAGCACAGAAGGGGAATATGAATATGCGGTGTTAGAGGAGGGCATTGGGTATTGTAGATGGGGTAATGTATTAGTTTGCTCAAGTTGCTGTAATGAAGTACCACAGACTGGGAAGCTTAGATAGCAGAAATTTATTTCCTCACAATTCTGGAGGCTAGAAGTCTGAGGTCAGGGTGTTGGGCAGAGGGGTTTCCTCTGAGGCCTCTCTCCTTGCTTATAGGTGGGGCTCTTCTCCCTGTGTCTTCTCATGGTCTTCCCTCTGGGCCAATCTCCTCTGCTTCTAGGCACACCAGTCCTATTGGAGTACAGCCTACCCGCATGACCTCATTTAAACTTAATTACCTCTTTAAAGACCCTATCTCCAAATACAGTCACATTCTGAGCGCCTGGGGGTTAGTTAGGACTTCAGCATATGAATTTGTTGGGGTGAGGGTGGGGTGGTGGGGGCACAATTCAGCCCATGGTAGGTGGCAAGGAAAAGCCTTACTGATGTGTCACTTTTGAATAAAGGCTTGAAGGAGGTGAAGGACCCAGCAGGTGACTATCTGGGGAAAGAGTGTTCCAGGCCAAGGGAACAGCAGGTGCAAAGGCCCTGAGGTAGAAACATACCTGGTTTATTTCACAAACAGTGAGGAAGCCAATGTGGCTGGAGCCAAGTGAAAAGGAGGAGAGGGGGAGGAGAAGAAGTCATAGAGGTAAGAGGGCAGATTGCATGGGATTGTCATGGTGAAGATTTGTCTTCTCCTTCTAGGGGGATGGAAGCCACAGGAGTGATGTGGTCTGTCTTACAGGAGAACTCTGACCACTGCACTGAAATAGACTGGGGTTAGGGCAGCAGCAGAGGCCACTGCAATAACCAGGGGGGCCAGAGCGAGAGCAGTGTGGGTGGTAAGAAGTGGTCATACTCTGGACATATTTTGGAGGTAGAACTCACAAGATGGTGGAGAGAGTGTGAGAGCAAAAAAACCCTCAAAGCTAACTGCAAGGTTAGCAAATGGAACCAAGGGGTGGCCATTTGTTGAGATGGGAAGACTGGAGGGGAGATGGTTCTTTGGGGGAACACAAGGAACTCAATTTGGGATATGCTGTGTTTGAGATGCCTATAAAAATTCTAAATGGAGGTATCGAGTCAGCACGTCTGGATGTCAGGTGAGAAGTTCTGGTATGCAGGTATGAGTGTGGGAGCCATTGGCATATAGATTTTATTTGAACCATGAGCCTGGACGATATGACAAGGGAGAGAGGGTAAATGGAAAAAGTAAGAGACTGTCTAAGGAGGAACTCTGGGCTTCTCCAATGTTTACAGAAAAAAATCCAGATGAAAGGGGGCCTTAGGGGTCACACTCCTCATGGGCTTGCAAGGTATAATCTTAATCTGAGGTGGTTATTGTTATTAGTCAGACCGGGAGTAATGTTTTGGTTTCTTGTTGACTTAATATAGCTACAACTGTTAGAACTTCTGCTTGCTCATTGACTACTCGTCTTGCTCCTACTTGTCTCATGGCTGGAGTGGGTCATGGACAGTAGACAGTGCTGGCCACACGGATTCTTGGAGTCTGAGACTTGGCTTGGCCTTGCCAGAGAGTGTGCTAAGCACACTTAGCCCACGTAGTTATGAAGCTGCCCATCTCAGTCAGGGACCAGCAAGTCTTTACGTCTCTTGGAGACCAGCCTCAGTGGTTGTGTTAACACAGAGGAAAACCACAAACGTTGCCTGAGGCCTGGAGAAGACCATGAAGCTGCCATTTACACATAGCCCAACCCTGCGGGGGTGGGGTGGGGTGGGGGGAGGCCGCCTGCAGAGGCCACTCTATTGTGAAATGGCAAATTGAGATGATTTAAGTAAACTTGGAGATGCAGGTGGGGGGTTGGTTAAAGCAAGACCTCGTTTGAGCTCACAGACGAGACCTACCCTTTTGCAGGAAGGCCCCCTTTGGTTTCTGAGCTTTGAAGAGCAGAGACGGGTTTTTACAACCAAAACAGGGTTTAGTGTTCTTGTCTGATCTTAGCTGTTGAGCATGATAGGGTCTCAAGGCCCTTCCTGCTTTTCTCTACGGAGACACAGCCCACCTTGTCAGCTCTGAGACTTGCCAGCGAGTGGGACATGGCCTCTGTGTGTCCTTGCAGTGCAGTATTTCCAAGATGAGATGCTGGTGGAATGGTCGGGGGTGTTGGGGTGTAGGAGGTGCACCGAGGTAGCATTATAGAAGGTTGACTCATACCTTTCAAATCTCTTTCAGTCCGTTTGATTACATCAAAAGACCTATCAGGCAGTGTAGGTCTTGAACACTCTTACCCTCGCTCTCTTCCTTTCTCAAGCAGAGAAGGGCACCAGGCTGAGCCCTTGGAAACCAATGGGAACCAGTCAGAACTTGAAATCATTGCTTTGATTGAATTTATTTCCATATTTACTTTTTATTCATCACAAGTGATAGCCTGTTTTCCATAACAAATTCCATAAATTTTTAAGTAAAAAAAAAAAAATGACTCCATTAAAGAAAAAAAATAATGAAAAAATAGTAGAAGTCGTTGTGGTTAAGGCAAAAGTCATGAAGATAGTGAATTTTTTGAAGTTTGGGGAAAATGCTGCCACAGTGAAATCTCATGTCTGGGTGCGTGGACTACAAGTGCACTTAATAATAGAGATTTCTAGGTCAGAAATCTTTGTTCCCTAAGCATTTTGAAGACATTACTCCACTGTCTTCTAGCTTCCCAAGCGCTGGGAAGAAGTCAGAAGTCACCTTGACTTTTCACCCTTTATACACGATTTTGTTTTTCTCTCTCTGGAAGCTTCTAGGGTCTTCTGTTAGTCCTCAGAGCTCTAAAGTTCCATGATGATGTATGTTGGCATGGGCCAGTTTTCATCCTGTGTGCTGGACACATGGCGGGCCTTTTCTTATGTGTATTAGCTCTGGGACAGTTCCTTCTTTTTTTTTTTTATTGAGATATATTTGACAGACTATATTGTGTAAGTTTAAGGTGTACAACAGATTGATATGATACATTTATATTGTAGTATGATTGCCATTGTAATGTTAGTGAACATCTCTGTGATGTCACATAATGATCACTTCTTCCACTGGGAACAATTAAGATCTAATCTCTTAGGAAATTTAATGATTATAATACAGCTGTGTTGTCTGTAATCACTGTACTGTGTACTAGGTCTCTAGGACTTAATTATTTATTAGTTGCTGGTTTGTACCCTTGAACATCCCTCCCATTCTCCCACCCTTCAGTCCCTGGGAACCACCATTTTACTCTCGCCTTTTACAATTGGTTTGTTTGGTTTGTTTGTTTTTTAAAGATTCCACATAGAAGTGATACCATGCAGTATTTGTCTTTCTCTAACTTACCTCACTTAGCATAATGTCCTCAAGGCTCATCCATGTTGTCCCACATGGCAGCATTTCCTTCTCTCGAGGCTGAGTAGTGTTCCATTGTGTATATGTACCACCTCTTCTTTAGCCAATCGTCCGTTGACAGACACATAGGTGGTTTCCGTATCTTGGCTGTTGTGAATAGCGCTGTGGTGCGCATGGGAGCCCGTATGTCTCTCGTCCCCTGTTTTCATCTCCTTTGGAGATAGACCCAGCAGTGGGATTACTGGACAGTATGGTAGTTCCAGTTTTGATTTTTAGAGGAGAGTCGATGCTTTTCTCCATAGTGGCTGAACCAGTTTTCCATCCCACCAATAGTGTGCCAGGACTTGGGGAAAGCTTCCTGAGTATAATAATAATTTTGTTATTTTCTCTTACGTTATTATTATTTTATCATTATTTTTGCTTTACAGTTTTATTATTTTCTGTTTTCTCTCTCATCTATAGAGCTTTTATTAGTTCAGGCGGTAGCTGTCCTCTTCAGGTGCCTCTACTCCTCCTCTTTGTCTTCATTTCTGTTTCCCGAGTGATTTCTGATGTCCTCAGCTCTTTTTTTTTTCCTCAGCTCTTAACACATGTATTTATTGAGCTTTTTATTTCTAGATCTCAGACATTTATTTACCAAGAACTTTTCTAGTTCTCTGAAAGTTTTATTTTTAAAGCATACTCTTCTTTTTTTCTAGATGCGGTACCTGCTTTTTATCTTTCTTAGGACACACATTATTTTTTTGTTTTGTTTTGCATTGTTTTCTTCTCTCTGTATAGTCTTTGTTTCTTCTAAGTTGAAAAACATTTTTTTTTTCCTGTTCGTGTTCTGTTCTTTCATCCTAAATGCTTGTCCTCTAATAGTTGGGGGATCCCTGGCTTGTCACTTTATGATGACAAGGAATTAAAAAGTGATGAGAATAGAGAATACCCGAAAGAATTGAGGAGAGGGACTCAGATGCTTGTGCTGTCAGCTTTCACAGCAGCATTATTCATAGTGGCCCCAAAGGTGGAAACGACCTCATGTCTGTCAGCAGAGGCGTGGATAAACAAAATGACGTCTATACATACAAGGGAATATTATCCAGCTATAAAAGGAGTGAAATTCTGATAACATGCTACCACGTGATTGAAACTTGAAAGTATTATACTTAGTGACGTGAGCCAAACACAAACGAACTAATATTGCCTGATTCCACTTACCTGAAATATCTAGAGTAGGGCCAATTCATGGAGACAGAAAGTTGAATGGAGGTTACCAGGGGCTGGAGGGAGATGGAGTGGGAGTTATTGCTTAATGGGTACAGAGTTTCTGTCTGGGATGATGAAAGTTTGTGGAACTAGATGGTGGTGGTGCTTGCACAACATGGTGAATGTACTTAATGCCACTGAACTGTGAAATTAAAAATGGTCGCGATGGCATGTTTTATGAGACATGTGTTTTACCACAATAGGGAAAAAAGTGATCGGCAGCCCTGAGCCCATTGGTAGGGCTTATGGACTGTGAGCGTCCCTGTAAGGAGTCTGGCTGGGCCAGATCCTGGGGGACCCTGGATTTCAGAATCCTGAGATCCCGCAGTGAAGTCTCTCTGAAGGTCTTACGTGAAGCATACAAACCTGGCTGCCAGTGTGACAGTAAGTCAGGGAAGAAGGTTGGGAGGAGAGAGTGTCGATATTCAGGATAAGTTCCCACTGAGTCTGCTCTTTTTATTAGGATGGCTAAAAACTTCAGCCATGGGGCACCTGGGTGCTCAGTGGGTTGGGCCTACGAGCCTTGATTTTGGCTCAGGTCTTGACCTCAGGGTCGTGGATTTGAGTCTTGTGTTGGGCTCTGGGCTAGGTGTGGAGCCTACTTAAAACAAAACAACTCAGCCGTGCCTGGTGTGCACTGGACCAGAGACCCCTGCCTTACTCTCCAGCAAATGCACAGAGGGGCTGTCATTGGGTTGTGCCGAGGGAAGGCACCCTGAGGTCTAAGTGCTTCCTACACTCATTTCCAGCCAGTCTTCCTATTTTCAGACCTTTCACCATCCTTGCTTCCAGAGCTTCCTGGTTCCGAAAATGGCTGAATCTTTTCAGAGTCCTGAAGGGGAAAAATAGGCTGCCTCCCAGTTTTCTTCACTGCAGCTTAGGAATTAGATTTGGTGGATTTTTAGCCTTTTTTTTTTTAAATCTGTTGTTTTAATGAGACTTAATTTCTTTAACCCATGGCTTATTTATGAGCACATTAATTTAAAACAAATTTCAAGTTTTTTTTTTTTAAAGATTTTATTTATTTGTCAGAGAGAGAGAGGGGGGAAACAGCAGACAGAGGGAGAAGCAGGCTCCCCGCTGAGCTCAGAGTCAGATCTGGGGCTGGAGCTCACGACCCTGAGATCATGACCTGAGCCAAAATCAAGAGTCGGACGCTAACTGGCTAAGCCACCCAGGTGCCCCAGAGTCCTAGACATTTTAGAGAACTTTTTTTTTTAACTTAAGTATAATTAACATACAGTATATATTATGTTCAGGTGTACAGTATAATGATTGAACAGTTATATACAGTTCTCGGGGCTCATCACATTAAGTGTACCCTGATCCCCTTTGTCTATTGTGATCTACTAGATATTCAACTTTTGTTGTGTTGACCCTTGTGTAATTGACCCTTTGAAGTAGGCAAGATGGGATTATTATCCCCATATTATCGACAGGTAAGCAGGGGCCCAGGGAATTGTAAAGATTTGCCTGAAGTCCTGCAGTAAGGCTAGAGCAGAATTAAGGAACGGGAAGGGAAGTGGAGTCCGCTGGTTTAGAGCATGGACTCCAGTCCAGGTGCTTGGCTTGTGTCTAGGCTTTGCCTCTTTACTAGCCATCTGCAAACTTGTACTAACCCCTACATACTAGGGTTGTTGTTGGGAGGTTTACACACATGGCACATGGTAAACACCCGATGATAGCTGACCACTATTATTATTTTTATTATTTCTATTTTTATCTTTTATCCAGCGTTCACAGTGCATCTTGAAGAGAGGAGTCAACTATGTTAAAGAGTACATCTTCAGAAACCTTTGTAGCTACACCTTGGCCCAGCAATTTATATTCTATTCTGGCCACTGTGCTTAGGAGAGCTTATGGCCAGAAAGACCACAATCTAAGTACAGAAAAGCTTTCTGGATGTAATCCACAGGAGGCATCGAAGTCAATTCAGCAAACTCTTTCTGGTGAGCCTACTATGTGTTAGCAGTCCATTCTTATCTAAGAGTTATTTTCTATCTTTTGGGCTTACTGATGTCTTAAACAAGGTAGGTACTCAGAAAAAAAAGAAAAAAAGCCTTTGCAAAATGAATGAGAACAAAAATGCTTAGAACCACAAAGCTGAAAGATGGCCGGGAGAGTGGGAGGTGGGTGAGGGGTTGGCCATCCACTTTATTGTGGATTGTCCTAAATAAAAGGAATTATCTGGGTTGTGCAGGCTGTCAGGTGCTAATCCCTACAATAATCAGCCTCGGGGCTCTCAGAGCCACAGAATCAACTAGCTGGGAGGGTGAGCAGCCAGTGGTCGACGTCCACGGGGCTGTTTGTGTGGAAACAGAGTCCTCTCTTTCTCTTTTGTGGACACACACAGCTGACGGTCTTAAAATAAAGGCTCATGATCGGTCTCTGAGCTGGACACCTGGAAGTAGGCCAGCCCCCATCTCTCTTATTGCAGATTCCATGCTCCACATCGGCCTCCATGAAACCGGCTTTTAAAAAATCTGTCTTTCACTTTGAGTCTTCCTGTCTCCTGCTCTCTGTCACTTCCGGGAGGGTGGTGGGGAAATTGTGCAGTTATTTGTGTTGTCTCCCCAACCCTTCCCCCCACAAAAAAGAGAAGACGCTTGAGGGTCTATACTCCCCCCACATTGTGGGGGGGGGGAGTGTGTGATTTGAAGGGACATTTAAAAAAAACTCTTTTTATTTTGAAATAATTTTAGAGTAAAGTTGTAAAAACAGCACAGAGCATTTCAGTGTACCCTTCACCCAGCTGCCGTAATGTTAACATTTCGTATCACCATTGCACAATGATCAAAACCAAGAAATTAACGTTGATACAATAGTAGTAACTAAACTGGAGACTTTATTCAGATTTAATCCATTTCCACATTCATGTCCTTTTCTGTCACAGGATTCAATCCCAGATCCCATGTTGCATTTAATTGTCATGTCTCTTAATATCCTTCAACCTATGACCATTCATCTTTGTCTTTCATGACCTGGACACTTTTGAAGAGCACTTACAAGTGGTTTCATGGATGATTTGGGTTTGTCTAATGTATTTTCATGATTAGATTGTGGTTCTCAAGGTTCTCAAGTGCTACGAACTGAATTGTTTTCCCTTCCAAATTCATAGGCTGAAACCCTAAACCCCAGTGTACTTGGAGATAGGGCCTTTAAAGAGGTAGTTAAGTTTAAATGAGGTCCTGGGTGTGGGGTCCTGAACTGATACCAGGGGTACCGGATATCGGTAGTTCTTATTACTAGTGCTTTTCCCTCTGTCATTCAGTTAAGGTATGTCTGAAGGGATTAAATGTAAAGTTACTGTGTTTCCTTTTACAATTAATGTGTATCTTGGGAAAGGTGCTTTTAGATTATATATATATAAATACTCCGCTTTTCCTCAAACTCTCGACCACTAATTTTAGCAGCCATTGGTGGATTGTTTTTCCCACAGGAATTGTTATTGTGGAGTTCTAATGGTGATTTTATATTTTCTTCTTTCCTTTTACACTTATTAAATTTTTTTTTTGTAAGGACGGGCTATGCCTTTATTGCTAAGTGTACTTATTTGTTCAATTATTTTTAAATGTCAGAATAGACTCATGCATGTTTACTTTATTCTATGGATTGCAACTAAATATTATTTTTTTTTATTGCTCAACTTCTTCCAGCTTTGGTCATTGGGCACTCTTTGGTTGGCTTCTATGCTCCTTCAGGAAGCCCTCATCCTTTGTGAGTACTTCCTTACTTTCTGGCATCACGAGATGCCCCAGGATCACCTAGTGTTTTTCTTGCCTAGACCTGGAATCAACTACTTCTTCAAGGAGCCCTGGTTCCTTTTGTTGGAGAATGGTATTTAGAAACCAAGATCTGGGTGGTGGGTGTGCTTGTTACTACTGCGGTGCCAATAATAAAGGCACATTTTTCCTTCCATAGTTTTCTCTGCTGCCATTTGCCATAGTGCCTGGAGTTTTGAGACTTCTAGAAAACTGCATGATTGAAAAGAAGTCATCCTGCTACACTCAGCTACCTTAGAGAGAGACAGTTGGGTCTGGAAGGTTGTTCAGTGCGCAGTGAAAATGCAAACATTTCTGGATGGTAAGATGATTTGATGATGTAACACGAACCTTCATCAAAGCAGGCTCCTTGTGAAGGAGACCCGGGACTAGCCCAGGGCTGAGGACAGCCATGACACCACTGACAGGGAGGGAAATTGAAGAGAAGGTGGGTGTTCACCTACAGCTGTTACAGCTCACTCTGACACATCCCCCAGGCCAGATCTAGCCTGCATTTCACATTTTTTACATTTCCTAGAGAGGGAGTGGGACTCCTTCACTCTGTTTTAGGAATGTACACAGTATTTTGAGTATTTGGGGGTCACAAAGTTGCTGAGAACTGGCAAAAATACCTACGGAATAAGTTCAATAACTCATCTCAAGCCACCATAAGCCTAGATACCCACTTTCTAAATGTGTTCCCTTGCAAAATTCTGTCTCTTATTTGCCCTACTCATATAATTCTGATTCTTTAATTGATCTTGTCTCCTTTCTTCTCTCAAAAGTGCATTTGATCAATCATAAACTTTTCTGATAATCTACACTTCCTTTCTTCTTAGTGTTAGCATGGTATAGTTTTCTCCACCCCTT
Organism: Zalophus californianus; assembly: GCF_009762305.2. Lineage (NCBI taxonomy): Eukaryota > Metazoa > Chordata > Mammalia > Carnivora > Otariidae > Zalophus > Zalophus californianus. The sequence continues at coordinate 89,000,683 of NC_045606.1, forward strand.
TATTTTTAACCTATGTGGGTCTTTATAGTTAAAGTGGATTTCATGAAGACAACGTATAGTTGGATCTTGTTTTTTGATCTACTCGGACAATCTCTGCCCTTTAATCAATGCATTTGGGCTACTGACATTCAAAGTGATCACTGGTATATCTGGGTTAATATCTAACATATTCATTACTGTTTCCTGTTCTTTGTTACTATTTTTGTCTTCCACTCTTTTCTGCTTTGTGTAGTTTTAAATGAGCATTTTATATGACCCCACTTTCTCTCCTTTCTTAGCATATCAGTTCTACTTTTTCTTTTTGAACTTTTTAGTGGTTGCCCTAGAGTTTATAATATACATTTACAACTAATCCAAATCCACTTTCAAATAGCACTATGCCAATTCATGGGTAGTATGAGCACCTTATAATAACAAAATAACCCTATTGTTTCCTCCTATCATTGCTATCATACGTAAGCATACACAAATACAAGATATATACTTAAGTATAAAAAGACATACGTATATAAGATATACATAACTTACATACATAAGTATACCTAATTGAATATATTGTTGCTATTATTATAATGAACAAACTTATCTGTCGGATCAATTAAGAATAAAAAAGTGAAAGTTATTATTTTGCCTTCACTTATTCCTTCTTTAATGCTCTTTTCCTTATATAGATCCAAGTTTCTGACCTATATTATTTTCCTTCTTCCTAAAGAATTTCTTTCAACATTTCTTGCAAGGCAGATCTACTGGCAACAAATTCCCTCAATTTTTTTTTTAAAGATTTTATTTATTTATTTGAGAGAGAGAGAGAGAACGAGCAGTGGGGAGGGGCAGATGGAGAGGGAGAGAGAAGCAGACTCCCTGCTGAGCAGGATACCTGACGCGGGCCTTGATCCCAAGACCCAGAGATTATGACCTGAACCAAGGGCAGATGCTTAATCCACCCAGGCACCCCAACAAATTCCCTCAATTTTTGTTTGAGAGAGTCTTTATTTCTCCTTCAGTTTTGAAGGATAATTTCTTAGAGTACAGAATTCTAGTTTGGTGGGTTTTTTTTTCCCTCTCAATATTTTAAAATATCTCACTTCACTCTCTTCTTGCTTGCATGGTTTCTGAGAAGAAATCAGATGTTATTCTTATCTTTGTTCCTCTGTAGGTAAGGTGTTTCTTTTTCTCTGGCCTTTTTCCAAAATTTTTCTTTATGGTTCATTTCCTGTAATTTAAAAATGATATGCCCAGCTGTACTTTTTTGGTGGCATTTATCCCATGTGATCTCTGAGCTTCCTGGATCTGCAGTTTGGTATCTAATATTAATTTGGGAAAATAGTCATTGTTTCAATGACTTTTTCTTCTTCTGATATCCATATTATGCATATATTATACCTTTTGCAGTTGTTCCGTAGACTTGGATATTCTGCTTCCCCTCGCCCCCAGTCTTTGTTCTCCTTTTTATGGTCTTTGAGGATTATACTGATATATCCTCTAGATCAGAGATTCTTTCCTCAGCCACACCCAACCTGCTAATGAACCCATCAAAGCCGTTCTTCATTTCTGTTACAGTGTTTTTTAATCTAGCATTTTTTTTCCGTTCTTAGGATATTCATCTATTTACATTGCCCATTGATTCCTGCATGCTGTCTACTTTATCCATTAGAACCCTTAGCATATATTTTTAAAAAGATTTATTTATTTATTAGAGAGAGAGGACATGCCTGTGTGCGAGTGGGGCAGGGTGCAGAGGTAGAGAGAGAGAGAGAGAGAGAGAGAGGCAGACTCCCCGCTGAGCATGACTTGGGGCTCGATCCTACAGCCCTGAGATCATGACCTGAGCTGAAATTAAGAGTTGGACGCTTAACCGACTGAGCCACCCAGGCGCCCCTAGAGCCCTTAGCATATTAGTCGTAGTTGTTTAAATTCTCAATCTGATAATTCCAACATCCCTATCTGGTTCTCGTTCTGATGTTGGCTCTCTTTAAATTGTGTTTCTGCCTTTTGATGTGCCTTGTAATTTTCTCTTGATAGCTGGACATAATGAATCAGGTAAGAGGGACTGCTCTAAATAGGTCTTTGGTAATGTGTTGGTGAGGTGTGGGGAAAGGGGTGTGTTGTATAGTTTCAGCCTTTTAGTGAGTCTGTGCCTTGCCACTGTGAGCTTCACAGGTGTTTCTTAGTTTTTTCTCTTCCCTTAGGTGGGACGAGATGGCTAGAGCCAGCTGGAGTTGGGTATTTCCCTACCCCAGGTCAATTAGGCTCTGAAATTCCCCACTAGGTTAGCCTCTGGTTAACTGGTTTCAGCTGAGGGCAGGCCTTGTCGAGAACAGCATACTCCGGTGTATTTAAAAATGGTTCCTCCCCCCTACCCTTGTTGGAAGCTCGAGGGAGTTTTTCCTCAGATACTTACTGTGGGAATCTGGTCGAGCTCCTAGAGGTAAGTCTCACAGTATTTGGGGGGGGGGGGGTTTCCCATGACTGGATTCTGCCTGGAGTCTTTAACTCTCAGATTTGTCCACACTGAGCCCCCAGCAGTTTGTCCATTACAGTTCAGGGTTTCCTGCCCCACATGGGTTCCCACGGAGGTTCCTGCTCTGGTAAGTCATGACTCTCTGTGTCCGCCTGTCTTTCTCTCCAGGCTTTTTAGTCTGTTCAGCTTTTTCCTTGTTGCCGGGACAGAGTGGGGACTCCCAAGCTCCTTCCATGTGGAACTGGAAACTGAACACCCCCTTCTTTCTTTGGCTTCTAACTACCTTCCGAGTTTGGACCCTACCCCTTCCACCCCCCACTACGACTCTTCTCCCCATCCAGACCTTTTAAACATCCAGCAGATGGCCAGGGGCTTTGTATTTTGAGGGACAACGTCCAAGCCACGGGAATAACTATCAGAGAGGTTAATTCAAATGTTTTGGGAAATGTGGGTAAACGAGGTGAGGTGGGGGGTAGAAAGGGGCAATGATAGGCGACGTCAGAACAACAGTAACCTTCCTCTGGGCTCTGCCCTGGCCAGAGTCACCCAGTGGCCCCTGCAGCTCTGCCCTGGCCAGAGTCACCCGGTGGCCCCTGCAGGCTCTCTGGGTCTGGTGTTTTGGGGATCTGAATGGCTGACCTGCTGAGCAGATGGCTTCTCCACTGCCAGGCCTTGGGCTCTTTGAAAAGCCCGGAGCACAGCTCTGTGACCTGTGGACTTATGACAGCATTAGTCTGTCTCTGTTGGAAGGAGTTGGCACCTTGGATTATCAAGTATCTCTGTAAATAGGAGAAGACAGGAGCACTAGGCATTTGTAGTGGCAAATCATGTCTTGGAAAACTGTCAGGATTCTCAGCATTGACAACGTCCTGGGGAAAGGAGACCAGCCAGCGATCATTTATTTATGCTTTCAAAGGGCTCTGGAAACATAGGTAACAATGGGCTGGAAGAAGAAGCCCTGTCATGTATTAATAAATAGTAAGCCTGATAATTGGGAGGAAGGCTGCCCTCCCTGATGGGTCATGGGGACTAATAAGGCTTCCTGAGGCTCCAGGCTGGGGTCCTTTTAATGACCTATTAGTGAGGTTACCAGAGAGAGAGAATGGCATTTCCTTCCCTCTCCAGCCACTTTGTCTGAAGAACTTCAAGGTATTTCATTAGTGAGTCCTTTAAAAGAAGGCAGATGCTGTTCTACCTGGGATGGACCCGAAATAGATCTACCTGAGGCTTGATCTTTAAAATGGATTAAGTAGAAACAATTCTTGGAAGTCTATGAAATGTCAGACACTGGGCTAGGCACTGGGGACACAAAAAGCAAAACAGTGGTCCCTGGCTTGTAGCTTGTGGCCTGCCCAACATCCCAGGTCAAGGATAAAGCATGTGCCGAGGTGACTAGATCAGTTAATCTACCAGTCCTTCTAGAGTATTTGTGTGCTCAGGGGAGATTCAAAAGAAAATAAGTCCTCGCCCATTTCTCAAGGGGCTATGGACTGATAGGGAAGGCAGAAATAAACACACTTGGTGGAGGGAAAGGATATTTTAGTGGAAACAGGGGTCGCAAGACTTTGAAGATGGGAGTGGTTGGCATAGGTTGTAGTTCAGAGAAGTCAGGAAGGAAATGGTGGGAGGGTGGGCTGGGCGGGTGCAGGCCTCAGGAGCCTGGCCAAAGAACAGAACTGGAAATAAGGAGGGAACAGGAAGCCATGGAAGGCTTTTAGGAGGGAAGGAGGGTTGTGTTCATTTCCCAGGGCTAAGGGAGTACCACACACTAGATCCCTTAATGGACATTTATTGTCTCAGGGGTCTGGAGATAGAGGTCAGAAATCAAGGTATCTGTGGGGCCACGAGCTCTCTGAGGCTCTCGGTAGCACCCTCCTTGCCTCTTCTGGGCTCCAGGGGGCGGCCATCTGTCCTTGGCCCTCTGTGGCTTGGCGCTGTGTCACTCCAATCTCTGCCTCTGTCCTCACAGTCTAAGGACGCAAGCTGTATTACATCAAGGGCCCATTTTTACTCCAGTATGACCTCATCTGAACTAATTGCATTTGCAATCCTATTTCCAAAGAAAGTCACAATCTGAGGTACTGGGGGTTAGGACTTCAAGCTGTCTTTTTTGGGACATGATTCAACTTGTAACGGGGCAGTAGTGTGAATGGAGGGTCCAGCTTGGCCATGGAGGGTTTTAATGGAAGAAATGACAGTAGGAGAGGATGAAACCGTGTGTAATCCAGCCAGTTTGGGTTTCAAATATCCATGATTAAAAGAATGATGTTGTGGCATATGCTCAGTTAATTGATTGTAATACACTTCATATTTGGAAGGAAAGAAATGTTTTCTTTGTGAATGTGGGTGGGCAGTGAAGATGGTGAGTTTAGTTTTGGATGCAGAAGGTAGTTGGAGAGAAGGACCCAGAGTTCGAATGAGGTTTCAGGAAACGTGTGGATTTGGGAGTCATTCCCCTGGGGCTGGGCGGTGGGGCTCCTGGTGCCCTGGACTTAACTGCCTGTACCCCGACCTGGCTTTTGTTCTTGTTTTGATGTTGAGCATCTGTGTTAGAAACTCTTCTGGTTGTGTGCAACTCCTTTCTCCAATACCGTCGAGACTCCTTTGGTAACAAACCCCAGGTGCCTTGTGTTGATGGTGTGGTGGGCTTTTTGGAATGATTCCTCAAACAGGAGATAAACGTAGCTTAGGAGTCAGGATGCAGAAGGACTATATCAGGTTGGGCTAAAACTCCTATTTCCACGGTGTTCTTGTTCATGCCTCCATACTCCTGTAAGCCTCACTGTTGGGACTGGAAACAGGATGTTTTCAGATCTCCTAAAACCCAGCACAACTGCTTTCTCAGAATATTGTCTTTAAACATCTTGAATCATTTCATGATCCTTTTGTATTGCAAAATTGGTGTTGTATTTGGGCTCTCCATGCTTTTCTTCTTGCCTGATTACCCATCGATGTTTTTTGACTCCATTGGTCATTGGTTTAAATCTGGCTCAGCCGTGCTGCTGTGTTAGTTGGGGGAGGCTTGGGTGGTCTTAACTGAATCTTATTAGACCGATTAAGCATTGGGGGAGGAAGGAGAGTGAGCAATTAATTCAATTTTCATTGGACAGATTTACTTACAGATACAAGGGACTAGATGATTGGTGTCAGAAGTATTTCTGGATCCTGGGAAACAGTTTCAGCTCAGCTAAATGTGAGCACAAGAAACCTGGACAAGTTCATGTAGAGTACAAGTTTATCTGAAGGCTCAGGACTGCTGTCTTTCATTGAGTGCAGGCAAGAACATAATGCGAAAGAAGGAAGTGCTACTCTGCAGTGGTCAGGTCGAGTTCAACCTCATGCAGCCCCTCAACCTATATTTGGACCCTGCTTCCCCACCTTCCCCTTTGACATAATTAGCCCACAGGCTTATGAAAGCATCTATTTCTTCTTAGCAAAGAGAGGATAACTTCAAAGAGAGGGACACCAAAAGTAGAGATGCAAGTTTTGGCAGAAAAGATTATCAAGTTGATTCATGACACGACACAACTCTAACACGATTCTTTCTTAACATATGTCAGGAAGTACAAGGCAATCTTTAACCCAAATAACGGTGGCAAGAGAAAATAAAATAGATCCTTTCCCTTTGTTCAGCACTCCATGATTTAGCAAGCATATTAAATCATGTATTTGACACTCAGGAGTGAGTATCTCAAGAAGTGAGATTTACTCAAATGAAAGTTCCGGGCTAGAGGTATTAGATTTAACCAGGAAGACACCCTTTAAAGACTTACCCTTTGCATATTCTGAAATGAGCCAGTTTAAACTTTTAAAAGATAATCCACCGGGTCACACAACCAAAACATTTGTGTTGGGTCTGGTTATCCTCAGAGAAGGATTCCTTTATTTCCCTCTGCACCATGAAACCGCAGTGATTACCTCTGAGCGAACAGTTCATTTGCTTGTGGCAACTGGGTGCCTGATGCCCAGGTTTCAATTGGGGTTTTTATTTATTATTATCATCATGAAAAGAATTGCTAATAACAACACGAAACAAGATTTAAACTCCTAGCTACTGAATGGAGATGATCTATAGGATTATGTAATGGCATACTCAGGAAAAAAAGAGGGAGTAAGAAAAAGATGAAAAGCAAATCTCCCGTGCTTCTCTGCTTAGTGTGAGGAGTAGATATTAGAAACCCATCCTCCTTGGGGTGATAAAGCCTAGGGACCATGTTCCTATTTTGGGGGAAGCATTATTAGCTCCCTACAGAGAAAGCTGGGCTTCTGTCTCCTGTGTGGTCCCATTAGGATGATCTAGAGCGCTCTGGAGCAGAGCCCCTCGGTGTGGGTGAGGGGAGGGGGTTGCTGCTGGCTCTAGTTTAGTGAATGTTCCTAGTGCAGAGATGACATTGGAGCATCACTCCCCCGTCCCTGCAGGGTCATTAGCGGGGACCAGGCGAGTCCCCTGGAGCGCCTGCTCAGCACCTACTCTGGTCTCCATGGTGCTGGTACCCGCCTCCGCCCCCGTGTCTCAGCCTGCATCAGCCTCACACAAGGCCATAGAGTGAAAAGTGGAAAAAGTCTAACCACGTGGAGCTTTGCTGACCTGAAGCTAAACCACTTCATTCAAATGCACCAACACCGGGAGGGGCACAGACCGGAGCAAGACGCAGGTGCTTGGCCCTCAGGAGCAAGGAGGCCCCCTCCCGATCTCTAACCCCGCCGCCCCATGTGTTCTCAGCCAGCTTGCTGCTTTCCTTCCAGCACACGTCAGGACATGTCATGATTTTATTAGGGGTAGACCTTGTGTCCTTGTTACTGTTGTTTTGTTCCCCCACCCCCGCCCAGGCTGTAAGCCGTAGCTAGGCAGGAGTCCTGTCGGTAGTGTTCATGGCTGCGTCTGCAGGGCCCACAACGGTGCCGGGCACCTTTAGGCTAGAAATACGTGTTGACGGAATGAATGAGCTCACGGTTTGGAGAACTATCCTCACTACCTCCCTTCCTAAAATGCATTCTGAGCTGAAATGGTCCCACTTCTGTAGTGGACGTTTTTTTGTCTCCTTTGTTAGTCACGTGCCACGTGGCCTTGTCCCTCCTGCTCCTGACCTGCAGTTTTCTCCTCCCTTCTTATCTCTGCATCAGAGGCACTTTTTAGCTTCTAGAGTTCTCAGAGGTAGTGCATGGAGGCTGGCATGGATCTCAAGAGGGCTGCTTTGACAGGATTCCCCAGGTCTTGGTTGAGAGCATGCTTGCGTGAAGTTAAAGTCTGAAGTGTGAGAGGCTCCTGCCCCAGGTGCAGGCATCGGCACCGCCCCCCCCCCGCCCTCCCCCTCCCCTCCCCCTCCCCCCCCTCCCCTCTCTCTGTCCGGAAATGAGGGCCCTCCTGGCCTTCAGCTGGGGCAGGAAGCCTGCGCTGGCTCACCCTGCAGTTTGCGTGGGAATCTCCAGTGAGGGTCTTAGCCCCTGTGGCTCCCCTTTGTTCTGCGCTGCTCTGTTTTTCCACCTCCGCCCTCCCCGCAAGCCTGCCCGGTGCCCCTTCCCGCACCCCTCACCCCCCCCCCCCCCCCCCCACGGCTTGAACCACAGCTTGAACCACAGCTTGCTTTTTTGCCTTGCAGCCCCTGATTTGGCACAGGTATCTGGCTCATACCATAAATCCCCCTGCTAGCCTTTGACTCCGCCCGGAGGCAAAAAGAAACCCCTGCAGTGTTGTGAGAGATTCCTTTTCTGTCTAGGAAGACAGAAGGGGATAAGGGTCCTGTAGAAACAGGAGAGTTTATTATTTACAGCACCCAACCTTTCCTAACCAGAAAGGCCAAGACTTTTGCCTTTTAATCTATCCTCTTTCCTTTCAAGAGGTTGAAAGAAAAGGTAATCCTGGGTCCTTAATGGTATTTGGTATTTGCTGCGTGTGGTATGTGTATGATCGCTTTCCCTTTGATATTCAGACATATTTTCTCATCCCTCGGTGATGCCACTGGTTCTGATGCCCTTCAGCTAGGGTGTCGTGGCCGGTATCTATTCTGCATTAAACACACCCCTCAGAAAAACCGCATCCAGAACATAGTGGCTTAAAACCACCACTGTTCACAGTTTTGCAGTTTGGACTGGGTTTAGCTGGTGGTGTTTTGCTGGTCTCACCTGGTGTCACTCATAGGCCTGGAAGTGGGCAGCCCGAGATGGCCTCAGTCACGTGTGGCGGTTAGCTGGAGCTGTGGGGTGGGATACATCTGTTCTCCACGTGGCCTCTCCTGAAGAGTAATCTTTCTCATGCTGAGATCCAAACCCCAATGAGGAGGTACCTGTTTAAGCTTCTGTTGTTTCACACTTGTCCCATTTGGCCCCAGCAAGTCACATGGCCAAGCTCCAGAGTCTGTGTGTAGAGGGGTTACACTAGGGAATGTATACTGGGAGGCATGAGTCATTGGGGATGGTTACTGTAACAGTGTCCCCACAGCTGTAAAGAGGTGCATTATTTATGGGCTTGACTTTTCAGTTGCTTCAAAGAACACATTATATTCTCTCATGACTCTGTTAATCACTCTATAACTAGGTCCTGGCCAAAACTAGAGGGTGTTTCTCAACCTAGCTTGTCTAAACCTCTGTAACAGGAGTTGGCAGACATTTTCAGTGAAGGACCGTATAGTAAATATTTTAGGCTTTGTCAGCCGTATATGCCTTACAACTGCTTGTTCTACCAATGAAGTGTGGAAGCAGCCATATATAATATGTAAGTGAGTAGGCATGGCTGCATTCCAATAAGACTTTGTTTACAAAAACAGGTGGTGGGCTAGGTTTGGCCTATGGACTGATTCTTGTTCTGTATCCTAATCTTTTAGACTGCCAAAAAAAAAAATGTTACACTCAAATATTGCTGCTTCTCAAACTTGAAAATTAAATGTCATCTTTGTAGAATTTGATTTCACCATGAAAAGTCATTGATCAGTGTATGTTACATAATATTTTCCACCTGATGGTTTAAAATCCTAAATCCATAAAATGTTTGCTAAGTATCTTTTTAAGAACTTGGTAAAAGCTGTGTTAATAGACTAAAATATCATGAGTTGGTTCAGTAAAAGTTGGAGAGGCAAAATAAGGTATTGAGAGCAAACTTCAGTCAGGTTGCCTGAGTTGAAGCCCCGGTTCTAACACTCACTGGCTGTGTGACCATAGTCAAGTTACTTAACTTCTCTGAGCTTTAGTTTTCTCATCTGAAAACAGGGATGATGATAGTCCTACTTCATAGGGTTATTATGAAGATTAAACATAGCAGTCCACAAAAATACCTAGACTGGTGCCCAGATCATAGTAAATGCTCAGTTAAAATGGTGAAACATCAAAATATCCTGAAACCCTAACTCCCTTAAATGGTAATTTTTTGATAAGCATAGGTATAGGACAGTTTCCAGGTTCATAGTATTGTGGTATGGTTAAAAGAACTTGTTAGACCTAAAACTCAGTAAGTCCCTGGATACAAAAATCAGTTGCATTTCTATACACTAACAACTCTCCAAAGAGAAATTTAAAACAAATTCATTTACAACAGTATCAAAGGGAATGTGATACTTAACCAAGGAGGTGACAGTTGTCTACTGAAAACTATAAAAAATTGACAGAAGAAATAACACAAATGGAAGGACCTCTCATGTTCATGGATTAGAAGAATTAATATTGTTAAAATGGGGACCATGCTTCCCAAAGCAGTACAAAGACTCAATGCAATCCTTAACAAAATCCCAATGATCTTTTTGTAGAAATAGGAGAACACTCCTAAAATTGACTTGGAGCCACCAAAGACCCTGGACAGCCAAACAGTTCTGAGTAAGAAAAAGCTGGAGGTATCCACACTCCCTGATTTTAAGAGATATTGCAAAGCTATGGCAATCAGTGATATGGTATTGGCATAATAATATATAGACCAATGGAGCAGAATAGAGAGCCAGTTTATTAAACCCTCACATATACAGTCAATTAATATTTGACAAAGGAGCCAAGAATACTCAATGGGAAAAAGTCTTTCTGTTAAAGGGTATTGGGAAAATTGGATATCCATGTGAAAAATAATGAAATTGGACCCTTATTGAAAAATCAATTCAAAATGGATTAAAGACTTAAATGTAAATCCTGAAACAATAAAACTCATAGACAAAAACAGGGAAAAGCTTCTGATATTGGGCTGGACAATGATTTTGTTGATATGACACCAAAAGCACAGGCAACATAAGCAAAAATGAAGTGGGATTACATCAAACTAAAAGGCTTCTGCACAGCAAAGGAAGTTGTCAACAAAATGAAAAGGCAACATATGGAATGGGAGAAAATATGTGCAGACCATTTATCTGATAAGGAGTTACTATAATGAACTCCTATAACTCAACAGCAATCAAACCAAGTAACTCAATTTAAAAGATGTGCCTTTTCTTTCCAAAAGACGTTGCTTTCCAAGAAGACCTACAAATGGCCAACAGGAATATGAAAAGGTGTTCCATATCACTAATCCTCAGGGAAATGGAAATCTGAACCACAATGAATTATTGCCTCCTATATGTTAGGTTGGCTATTATCAAAAAAATAATGGACAAGTGTTGGCAAGGAATTGGAAAAAAGGGAGCTTTTGTTGTCCAAATTGTTGGTGGGCATGTAAATTAGTGTGGCCACTATGGAAAACAATGTGGAGGTTTCTCAAAATACTAAAACTAGAATTAAGATCTAATCAGGCCGTAGAGAGCAAGATGGAATCACTCATGTCAAGCAGTGATTCATGTCAAGCAGTGACGTAAGCAGCCAAGGGCGTAGCAGCCAAGACCAGTTATCACCGTAACCTGCACAGGCTGATGGCACTCAGCTGGTAAAAGCATCCAAGCCAAGAGAGCCTAGAAGAACCGAGAGCTGGTAATCATGAGAACTAGAAGAGGCCTGCGAAGGCCCAAGACTGATTAAACTCCTTTAAGAAGGGATGACTTTTCAATCAGAGAAAAACATGTATCATATGACCTCACTGATATGAGGAATTCTTAATCTCAGGAAACAAACTGAGGGTTGCTGGAGTGGTGGGGGGTGGGAGGGATGGGGTGGCTGGGTGATAGACACTGGGGAGGGTATGTGCTATGGTGAGCGCTGTGAATTGTGCAAGACTGTTGAATCACAGATCTGTACCTCTGAAACAAATAACGCAACATATGTTAAGAAAAAAGAAAAAGAAGAAGATAGCAGGAGGGGAAGAATGAAGGGGAGTAAGTTGGAGGGGGAGACGAACCATGAAAGACGATGGACTGAAAAACAAACTGAAGGTTCTAGAGGGGAGGGGGGTGGGGGATGGGTTAGCCTGGTGATGGGTATTAAAGAGGGCACGTTCTGCGTGGAGCACTGGGTGTTATGCACAAACAATGAATCATGGAACACTACATAAAAAAACTAATGATGTATGGTGATTAACATAACAATAAAAAATAAAAAAAAAAGGGATGACTTTTGCAGCAAATATAACATATTGTCAGACTCTCGACGTGGACTCTTCCACGACTGACCGCACTGAAAAGGCAGCTGCAAGTTAAGGCTCTGCCCAGTCGATCTTGACCGTAATAAAGAAAGATCCTCCATGGCTTAGATAGAATTAGCAGTCAGCACTGAGAGTTGACCTGGACTGGACCAAGTCCCCATCTCAACTGCCTGCTCATGGACGGACTTTGAGTTTGCTGTGTTAACTTCTTAGACCTCCCTGTATCTTCTTTGTTGTTGACTTTGTATTATACCTTGTGTGACACGTATGAAGCCAAGTTATAGGTTATTGAGTTTGGAATCCTGAACCTGTTTGACAATTATAGTTAACCTTGCTTTATGTTTGAATAAAGCTGACATTGTGGAAAGACACCACTGAGGTACGCCTTTATGGTATGCTTGGGACACCAGCAATCCTATTTCTGGGTGTATATCTAAAGGAGTTGAAATCTGGATCTTAAAGAGATCTGATCTGCATTCCATGTTCCCTGCAGCGTTATTCACAGGAGCCGAGATAGGAAACATCCTAAATGTCGATACACAAACGGATAAAGAACCTGTGGTTATAGACCTACGAGGTCCTATTATTCAGCCTTGGAAAAGGAAATTGTGCCATTTGCAACATCAATAGAACTTGAGAGCATCATGCTAAGTGAACTAAGCCAGACAAAGGTCAAATACTGCATGGTCCCACTTATATGTGGAATCTAAAATAGACTCCCAGAAGTAGAGAGCAGAATGGCAGGTGCCCAGGGCTAGGGGGAGAGGGCAACGCTTCGGTCATGTGAAGTACCTTCTGGAGACCTACTGTTGAGAAAGACTGCACCAGCGCCACACAGTCTCCTCCACAGATCAGGGCAGTGTTCTGTGGTTGGTTTTGGATATCTGGGTGAGAACACCTTTTATTTTCACTTACTTTGAAGGAGCTTGGGCACTCAGATCATCAGAACTAAATTTTACTGTTTGTGAGCTATTGACTGGCTGTGAGCAAGTTCTTTAACATTTCTTAGTCTCCCTTTATAAAACAATGATTGTGAAGATTGGATAAGGTCATATGGTAAAAAGTCCTCTTCACAATGCCTAGCTCCTAACTTGCATGCAGTAAATGTTAATTAAAAAATTTAGTGGCAAAAGTAGCATAGATCTGGGGCGCCTGGGTGGCTCAGTCGTTAAGTGTCTGCCTTCGGCTCAGGTCATGATCCCAGGACCCCTGGGCTCCCTGCTCTGTGGGAAGCCTGCTTCTCCCTCTTCCAGTCCCCCTGCTTGTGTTCCTTCTCTCACTATGTGTCTCTGTCAAATAAATAAATAAAATCTTAAAAAAAAAAGGTAGCATAGATCTGATACTTGCAAGCCTATTGAAAGTACTCAGATCTGACTAGCAAATCCCATGCAGTGGCGACAGAGAGACTTGGTAGCCAGCCACAGGGGATGTCCATGAACACATGGAACAGTATTAGAGGTCAGGCAGGGACCTACAGATAACGTAATACATTGTCAGATTTGTTACTGAAAGCTTAGGAAAGTATCGCTGCTTTAAAGAAAAGATTCTAGTTATCTAGTAGCATCCTCAAAACCAGCACCCAGGGATCAGGAATTGTCTATGCATTATTTTCCTTTGTGTAGTAAGATGCTGTGACTGTAGATGTTGCCAGACGTGTGACCCATCATTCTATCCAAACTGTAAATAAGACTGTCCTTGCTGCGGCAGCTGCTGAATGCATAGAAGTTGCTAGGGTGGCCAGACAGTCCTTTGTTTGGCTATTGATAGCTGTGCTTTGGTATATGCCACAGTGGCTCAGTGACCTGCATTTGACCCCATGGTCAGCATTCCTCAATGCATCGTTGTGGTTGTGACTGTGGTATTTGTCTTTACTTCACTGATTGGGGATTGTGGTCCCATTTGTACTTAAAACGCTACGGGGCCAACATTTGGGTACAGTGACACTTAGGTGTAGCCCCCCGGTCCTAACAGCGATTCTTTAGTCACGATTTACTGAAAACAAAGCTTATCTCCTGTTTGACTGTGTAATGATTTGACATGAGGAGTTCAAAATACAGTGAATGTCTACCAAGTGGCAGGTCCTATAAAAGCTGCTGATAAATTTTATTCTCAATCAGTTAATTATTATTTCAATGAAATAGCCTTGAAGAAAAATGTCCTATGGCTGATGAGTGATGATCGGGCTATTATTCGGGCAGGGCAGTTGACCCTACACAGACCATGGTTAGATCCAGGCAGTTGGCTGTTTCTGATCTAGTGGTGTCCCCACCAGAGAAGGATCCATCTTCACAGCAGTAACGCCAGCACAGGGCAATGGGGTTGAGAAAGCAGAACTGGCCTCCGAGGGTGGCTATCTCCTGCTGTAGGATTGCGGGGCAGAAACCTGCAGGGACCCGGTTAAGTGACTGGAGCAATCGCAGTGATCTGCAATGTGCCAAGCACAAGACAAGGAGACTCATGACCTAACTTCCCAAATTCCTTGCATGCCTCCTCACCCCTCTGGGGGATTCAAGGGAAGGACTTGGGGAGGCCTCAAGCAATTTGACCATGGGGACTCTGACCCTGGGCTCCTGTGGAAATACTACCCACAGCAGTTGACAGGACGTCCTGCAGGGGAAAAAAACCTAATAACAAAGGGTCGTTCTCGTCAGCGTTTTATCTTTGGAGCCATTGTGAGTCTTACCTTCCCTTCTTTTGCCCAGAGTGTAACTTTGAGGCTCATCGTAAGATTTTCTTGGCTGTCCATTTTTGCTGTCTGCCATGATAAAGGCTTTCATTTACTTCATTTCTAGGAAGCCACCCTCGATGACTTCCCATTTACAGGTTTTTAGACTCTTTGTCTTTAATGGTCGCTTACAGTGGTCCTCAAACTCGAGTGTGCATCAGAATGCCCCGGAGGGTTTGTTATGACATGGACTGATGGGCTCAGCCCATGCTTGGATTTGGTTGGCCCGGACTGGGCACCTCAATCAAGTCCCCAGGTGGCGGTGATGTGGCTAGGCCAGGGACGTTTTGAGAATCCCTGGTCTCGTAGAAGGGGAAAAAAAAAAAATCCAGGAACAGTCTGATCTATGTTGCGTCAGGGTCCTGTGATAGCTGGTGTTTAATTGCAAAAGTTTTTCACAGTAACTCTAAGTGCTTTTTGTCCAGATGTGTGCCTTCCGTTGACTAATACTGGTTTGTTCAATGATTATAGAAGATGCTCTGTTCCCTTTAACATACGTTTAACTAAACACTTAGATGGACCCCGCTTCTTTTTTTAAGATTTTAGAGTGTGTGAGAGCAGGGGCAGGGGGCAGAGGGAGAGAATCTCAAGCCGACTACACTGATTGCGGTGCTGGATGTGGGCTCCATCCCAGGCCCCTGAGATCATGACCTGAGCTGAAATCAAGTCAGACACTTAAGTAACTGAGCCACCCAGGAACCCCTGATAAGACCCCAATTCTTAAAATGAAAGATTCATTGATCAAAAAATCTGTGAAGACTCACATCCACCCCTACATGCTACCCCATGCTTAAACCTTGGTTGGCAACATGAAGGTCCTGAAAGAGCTTTTGTTCTCTTTTACTGAGCATCTGCACGTATTCATAGGCCATTTCAAAAGAAAAATACACAGTCGTCTTAGGTTGTTGACAAGATTACAACAGAATCAAGCTGAATATAATCTTGTTCAGATTTTGAGGTTCAAAGTGATTTAATGTTCAATCAGAACATTTGGATGTGTAGCAACCTCAGTGAACACAGGAAAGATCTGAGCGGCTGCCCATGATTCTGACCCGATGCGCCAGGATACGCGGGCTAGCCCTTGCTTTTAGAAAGCCAGGATTACTAAACATTCGTAAGTGAACCAGTCTGTATCAGGAGACCGATACGAAAGCAAAACTTCCAGATGAGGAGTAGTACAGTTTGATATTTCAATTAAATCTTTCCTGTCTTATTTTCTTCCCACTTATTTTTTTCCTAGAATTGGGTTACGAAGGGAAATTTGGATGAATCCAAAGCTGGAGTCCATCAGAGGCTGGGTCAAGCTGTGAGAAAAGGGTTTGGAAAGGAAGGCCGCAGGAGCTGAGGGAGGAAAAGCTGCCAACACGTTCCTTGTAGCACAATTCAAGTTTATTCCATTTGTTCTTGCAACACAAAACTGAAACACAGTATTATTTAGCATTCGGATGTACATGAACTAGGATCATATGAGAAACCCAACTGTGTCAAAAGTATTACAGGATGGAAAAAATGAACTCAAATATATCAAAATGCACAAAGCACTAGTATTCCTCCATTACTGCTTAGAAAGATATGATTGTTTCTCCATTTACAAAATAGAATCAGGATGATTTAAATTCTTAAAATTTTGCATGCAAAACACTGCAATTGCTTATATAGGAGGGCACTCTCACCAGCTTCTTCTATACACAATCGAGTACACAATATTGCATGGAAGTAAAGAGCAGCTCAGTTGAAGTTTTAGGAAAAAAAAAAGTCGGTACATCTAGATTTAAGATCCATTATTGGGGGGGGGGAAGAAATCAATGAGTAAAGGGCCTTACTTGCAGCCTGCACACACTGTACCCATCTACCTCTCCTTTGTGCCCCGCTGGGTGCAGGTGAGCTATGCCTAGAAGGACTACTTGGGTATTCTCGGGTGCTCTGTTTGAACTCTAAGTATACAGATGCCAGTCTGAAGCTGCAAGGGGGCGGAATTTGTTAGGATACTAATGTAAACAGGTAAACCGCCTGTTTTTACTTGATAGAGTGCATACAAAATGACTGACTTAATACAAAAACTACAGAACATGCAAGATTTTTTCTGAGATGTTAAATATTCAGTGGAGAACAAAACTTACTTAACCCTTCACTAATGCATGTAGTACCAAAAAGCAGACAGGTTTTTAGCTTCCTTTACTCAAAAAATGAACATTAAGTGTTGTGAATTTCTCTGCCAAGTGGTTCAGAAATACATTATAAATAACCTAGTTAAAAAAAAAAAACACAGAAATTGTAAACCACCTTGGCCAGTCTATTCTATGTTTACGTTATTTTCTTAAGCAATCGCCCCATAATTCTGGGGCTTACAAAATGGTTGAGAAAGAGGGAAGGCAAAGTAGCCTCTACTGCAATACAAGGAACAGCAGGATGAACTGTACAAAGAATCACGTGGTTTCTACACCAGGTGACTGTGGAAAGCAGACCAGGTTTAGGAATGATAGGACAGTGCACTCTCTGCAACAGCCAACTGCAACACAACAGTTTGAAAGGAAAGGGAAAAATCCAAGCCAAGAGGTGAAAAGGAAGATATAGAAACACTTTGTTGCTACCAACGTACAGACTGATAAAGTGCCCTCCGTCTTCAACGAGGATAGCTCTGTTTCCATTCAGTGATGTAATAAAGTACTGTTTACTGACTTCTACTCCAACTCTAATCTGCATTAAGACAGCAGAATTAGCCAGATATATCAAAGTATTTAAAACCACCATTTTGTTTGTGATTGTTTTCTTGATGCAGGAAAATTACAGGGTTAGGCTAGTTGTAAGCAAAAAGCCACAGGATTAAAAAAAAAAAAAAAGATTCATGGGGAAAAACACACACGCGTGTGCACACACACACACACACACACGCATAAACCCACACCATAACAAACCGATCAGTAAGATTTGTTATTAGCTGGCTACTCTTCATACTAGTTTAACCCTGCTTTAGAATGCTACATTGCCTTAAAAAATCATAATTCTTTGTTATCCACAATCTGAATACAAGCCCCTAACCCAACCCCCCTTTAAAAATTTGAGGTACATTCAATTATTGCATGATTTGGCTAAGGAAAAACCCTAATATTTTTAGCAAGCTTTTATGGATGGCAAGTCAAAGGAGTCAATATTTTAAATGCAAGATAGCAAATTTAAGGGTGTATGTTTTAATTCATTGTACTGCTCATGAAATAAACATTTGAACATGTGTCTAAATATTTCCTGCAGGTCAGAACACCCCTTGTAGGGCACTGTATTTTAAGAACACAGAATACATTTTGAAGAGGTCACACTTAATGTGATGCATGGTTTAGTAAAGAGACAAAATAGGTTATGCAGATGGGTTGGCATATGTTCAGCAGAAGCCTATCAACAAGTTGGGGAAACCTGGTAACGAGCAAACTTTTGAAGGGACAGGGCTCAATCTGTCCAGACCGTAAATCTCACCCCAGTGATAGCTTTGGTGCAGTAAGTAATCAGCATCCAAGGTGGGTCTGAGAGAGGATTTCCAAAGAATGTTTCTTGATTCTCCAAACATAACCGAGGCCAATCCATTCAAAGAGCAAATGAAGAAAATCCATAGGTACTAAGACAACTGTTCTCTAGAGGATACTAACAGGCTATGGCTATGATTAAATATGTTTAAATCCCCTTTTACTACCAGCAGGAGTCTGAAAGTGTTTCAATGTTATATAAACGTCTGAATCTAGAGGAGAAAAAAATACGCACACTGGAATGATTTTCTCCTGTAGGCTTCCAAAATTTAAGGTTTTATAAATAAAACTAGTCAGTTTTATCTAAAGATACATGAAATCCATGTGAAAGGGGAGAGGAAATCCAAAGTTGAGTCATCCAGCAATTTAGGAGTGTGCCCCCTCACCTTAACTGAGCTCTCACGTAAAGCTGAAAGTCGCTGAGGGAAGATTTGGTCGCCGACCACGGGCAGCGCTCTTAACTATGCCAGGAGGCCCCCAGGAGAGTGCGTCTTAAGGCAGAAGGCTAGAGCTGATTGCTTATCTCAGCACCCGGAGTTAGGTCCCAGCAGCCGCCGCTGCTCACAGTTACGGCTACCACACTCGGAGAGTCGGCCTCGGTAGGATCAGGCCCTCGACACGATCTCATGAATAAACTAGCTAGGGAGCTGAAAGGGTCAAATGGTACTGGTACGGTTTGTCTTTGCTCTCCCTTGGGCATAAGCTGTGTATTTTGTTGGAAATGGAAAAGAGGCAGACTTGATCAGGAGTCCCAGTAAAAGCCTGATCACGGTTTTTTGCTCTCTTCCCAAACATGGTTTTTTTCTGGTGGTCTGACTGGTAATGAATTTCTCTCTCCCCTCACCCCTGTTAAAGTATTTAGCTGAAGAAGCTGGCAGCTAGAGAGTGACAGACAGACAGGCAGCAGCGTGAGGCCACGGGAGAGCCCTTCTTCCAGAGCTGGCAGCCCGTCCGTCCATCACTGAAGAAGGGCTTTGATTGCCTGGTTGTCAGTGGCTTCAAAGGCAGTTAGTCCATCTGGACCTTTCACGGTCTTATCAGCACCCTGAAAAGAGAGGAAATAGCCATTAATACTGAAGGAGTCCACCGTGACCGCAGAGACACCATCACCTGCAGAGGCTAATGTGTGTGTTGAGAATCAAGACTCATGGGGTCCCTTCAACTGAAAGGAAACCCCAAACATCTGGCAAGGTTGTAGACGAAGTCGTAAAAATTCCATTTTATTTTTCAGGCACTAGAAACTGTAAGCTACAAACACAACTTGCCAATAATACAGGCAATGACTGCCTTTCATTTATACTATCATGCATTCAATTAAGCTTCAGAAAAGATTATCCCTATGTGTAATATGAAATGGGGAAAATCACTTTTGCTAAAGAAGAAAGTATTACTGTGACCGTTATTTCTTTGCCACACCTTGTGGAGAGTGCATAAATACTACAAACGTATTTCTATAGTTCAGAGCTTACAAACTGCTTACTTGAGACAAGTTCCTAAAGAAGGCTGTGTAACACTGGTCATTGTTACGTACAAAAACTGAGCAGTAAATGCTTGCCATGGGGGCTGTAAAAGGAGGTCCCCTTCTCTATGCGAGGGAGAGCCTCTCCAGCCTACTCCAAAGCTTTACCTGGACAGGGTGATTCTGGAAGATTTTACTTGCAATGTGGCGTTTCAGTTTTGCGAATGTGTACATACAGCTTTGTGTCTATCTGTTGTCTTTATCTGTCTTTACTAGAACGAGGCTCCGGGGGAACATCTCCTCTGTGTTACTACTGCAGTCCCAGTCCCTAGAAAGTGCCTAGCGTCTGGGAGCTGCATTTGCTCCCACCTGAGGGTTCTCTTTGCCTAGTTCCAGCCCCAACCAGTGTTTAGCCATCAAACAGCCTCTAGTGTCCCGCCCTCCTCCCCTGGCCAAATCTCCAGTGTTCTCAGGCCTACAGAATTCTCTAAACTTGATATAAATAGTCCTTTAAAGACCAACTCTAGTCAAACTCATCAGTCTCTTCTCCCATTAACCTCTCTCTGCTCTAATCCTATGGAACTTCTCATCACGCTCACATCCCATATGCCATGTCTTTATACACGCTGGGTTCTAGACAGAACGCCTTACTCCTTTGCTCCAGCAGACTCATTCAATCATTCAACAAGTGTTTAGTGAATGTGTAGACACTGTGTAATGAGCTGGAGAATCAAAGAAAAACAAGATAGTCTGCCAGTCTGGCTAGTGTGGGAGACAGACAAATGATCCAATACAACAGAGGTGGATGAGAACAACAGTGTCATGCACATGGATGAGAGGTCTGTTAGCCAGAATGGGACGCAGGAGGAGGATGTAAGGGAGAGAGGCTTCTGAATGAGGCAGTGCTTGAGCTGAGTCTTGAGGAGTAAGCACAAGTTGATTAGGTAAACCAAGAAGATAACATCCTAGGAAGTGCTACATTATTACAAAGTCTTCTTCGGTATCATTATAAAGATCTCTATTTCCTCATTTTCTAATTGAATTTAACTGCTTCAGGGAGCACAGGCAACTCATAGTCAAGTGGGAGAGAAATCTGTGAGGGAGAACTTCAGTGCGGTAAGTCCTCTACGGGATGTGGGACAATAACTGGGGTCATTGTATTCAAAACCATCTCTTATTTGATTGCTGCTTTTATGACTAGCATTATCAACTGTAATTCTGTACTAACAAAAAGTTGAATATTTTACCGAACATTGCTTGCTTTTTAGCTGTCAGAATTCATTTCCCTTCTTCTGATAATAGCACCCTAATTTCATTTTGGGGGTTCTTTGGTCCCCACTGTGTGGAGTCCTGGGACTATGTAACTGAAAGTGCCATGTATTTTCCTCATCAAGTGTCAAAGATTTATTTGACTCAGGCAGGACTCTCACTTCTGGATTTTGAATCTTGATAGAGAACAAAAAGTCAGAGTTCATTTATTCCTGTGGCATGAACTAGACGAGACGGCTGAGGAGTTTCTGCTACCTCAAGTCCTGTGGCTGCCAGAGCTCCTCCCTCTTCTGAGCCTGGTCCTCCAGCTGTCCTGTTGGTTCTATGACTAGTCCCGTATCTTGAAAAATTCCTTTTTCTACCTGTTAAGAGTCAATTGCTGCCATCTGTAGCAACAACAACAAAAATCTAGCTGATTTACATTGTCACTTTCCCCCCCTAATTTTAATAGATGTATCACAGAACTCAAGATACACAAAAACTCCACAAAACTCATAATTCTATAGGTCAGATACTTTTATTAACATTTTAGTGTTTGTCTACTCTTTTGTTCTAAATATGCATATATACATATTTCTTTTAAAAAATAAATGAGTAACCCTAGGAGAACTAGGGTGACTATCAGACAACAGAAAAGATAAACCAGTATTACCACCAAGAGGGGCATTTCATAAGATAAAAAGTTCAATAATATTCAAATTTCAAAAATGAAACAGTTCCATTTATAATAGCATTAAAAAGAATTAAATATGTAGAAATCTAACAAAGTCAAACCAATTCTGAAAATGATGAACCAGTTTTATTAATACGGGTAAGAATATTAAAATAATTTTTTAGTACCTGATGCAGTTACTAACAAGCTTATATAAGTTAGTATATTTGGCTTCACCCCTTTCTTGAGGAAACCGTTTTTAATCATTTGTTTTTAATTCTAGTGATTATTTTCATAGCTCTAAATAATATACTCATGTTACTATCTGCATTATTAACTTTAGATATTATCTTACTTCCTGCTATATGGATGAGGCTTTAGCTCATTACCACCTTCTTCCCCAGACTGTCCCATTTCTTATATTTAAAATACCAGTTTGTTTCTTTATAAATTTAAATGATCGTTATTTAAACCTCTATTTGTTGTTCCATCAGTTCTGACAGTACCTCATCCCTCTACTTTATAAGATACTTTCTCTACCCTCCATCACTTCCTGTACTTAACTTGCCAGCTTTTCTATTTTGTCAAGATCAACTTTTGTATTCTGTTCTGTACGAATGGTTCTGTTTGATTCTTTTTTATCCCTCATAGTCACCACGGTGTGTATTACATCCCCAGGACTCTTTTTATCTTTCAACTGTTAAGTGTCTATCTTTTGACCACCTTCACTCATTTTGTCCATTCCCCAACACCCCCCACCTCTGACAACCACCAATCTGTTTACTGTATCTATGAGTTCAGTGTGTGTGTGTGTGTGTGTGTATTTAAAGATTCTGCATATAAGCGACATTATATAGTGTTGGTCTCTGACTTATTTCACTTAGCATAATGCCCCGAAGACCCATCTATGTTGTTGCAAATGGCAGAATTTCCTTTTTTTAATGCCTGAATAGTATTCCTGTGTGTGTGCACACGTGAATGTGTATTATACACATTTTCTTTATCCATCTGTCCGTGGACACTCAGGTTGTTTGCATGTCTTGGCGACTGTCGATGATGCTCTGATGAACATGGGTGCTGCAGACATCTTCTCGAGATGGTGATCTCATTTCCTTCAGATAAATACCCAGAAGTGGTACTGCTGGGTTGTATGGAAGTTCTATTTTTAATTTTTTTCAGGGAACTCCATATTGTTTTCCATGGTGGTTACACCAATTTAGATTCTCACCAACAGGGTTCCCTTTTCTTCATATCCTCACCAACACTGGTTATGTCTTGTCTTTTTGATGACAGCCATTCTAACAGGTGAGAGGTGTTATCTCATTGTGGTTTTGATTTGCATTTCCCTGATGATTAGGGAAGCACCTTTACCCAGCTGGCCATCTGTACGTCGTCTTTGGAAAAATGTTCAGGTCCTCTACCTGTATTTTAATAATCAGATTGTGTTTTTTCTTCTATTGAGTTGTAGTTCTTTATATATTTTGGATATTAGCCCCTTATATACTAGATTTGCAAATCTTTCTCTCATTCCACTGGTTGTCTTTTAATTTTGTTAATTTCCTTTGCCGTACAGAGGCTTTTTGTTTGATGTAGTCCCACCTACTTATTTTTGCTTTTTTTCTTTGCTTTTGGTGTCAAATCCAAAAGAACACTGCCAACACAGATGTTAAAGAGCTTAACCCCTATGTTTTCTTCTAGGAATATTACTGTTTTCAGGTCTTATGTGCAAGTCTTTAATCCATTTTTAGTTGATTTTTATGTAAAGTGTAAGATAGTTGTCCAGTTTCATTCTTTTACATGTGGCTGTCCAGTTTTCCCAACACCATTTATTGAAGAGGCTGTCATTTTCCCACTATATACTCTTGGTTCCTGTGTTATAAATTAGTTGACCATACAGATGGGGGTTTATTTCTGGGTGCTCTGTTCTGTCCCACTCATCTGTGTGTGTCTGTTTTTATGCTAATACATTACTGTTTTAATCACTATAACCTTTGTAATACGTTTTGAAATCATGAAGTGTGATGCATCCAGCTTTGTTTTTCTTTCTCAAGACTGCTTTGGCTATTTGGAATCTTCTGTGGTTCCACATATAAAGCTGGGAATTGTTTCTTCTGTATCTGTGAAAATGCCATTGGAATTCTGATAGGGACTGCACTGACTTAGTCTATTATTTTGGGTATTATGTACATTTTAAAAATATAAATTATTCTCTCAAACAGTCTAGTGCTAAGGGTATTAAGGTTGGTAGGGTGGTTTTATCCTATAAGGTCATTTAAGGATCTAGGTCCTTTTCCCATGTTATTGTCCCCATCGTCTGGCTCATGCTGGCTCCCTTCTACATTTGCTTCCACCATAATCTTTTCCTACAGACTTGTTCATTTTTCAGTATTTTCTATTATGGTAAACATCACCACCATCTTCCAGGAAATGTGCAGACACCATGTAGTTTTTCTTGTTTACTTCCCACATTATCAGGTACCAAGTCTTTAGACCAGACTATTCTTAACAGTTCTCAGCTGTCCTTGCTACCATTACTTTCTTAGCTCAGGATTTTTACAAAGAGATCCTAATTCAATATTTTCCTATCTTTTCTCACTTTTTTAAAAAAGATTTTATTTATTGGGGGGAGAGAGAGAGAGAGAGAGAGCACAAGCAGGGGGAGGGGCAGAGGGAGAAGGAGACTCCCTGCTGAGTGAGGAGCCCGACGTGGGGCTTGATCCCAGGATTCTGGGGTCATGACCTGAGCCAAAGGCAGACGTTTAACTGACTGAGCCACCCAGGCACCCTTTTTTTCACTTCTTACACCATTTCAATTCAGATTTCATACATCTATTTGGGTGATGTTTGTTAAAATCCAAGTCTGATCATACTACCCACCTACCAAAAAACCTTAATGGCATCCTAACAGAAGAGAATGAAGATAAATAGTATGACAAACGAGGCATAATCTGCTATTTACCTGTCTAGTCATAGTTCTTGCTAAATCCTTTCTAGTGTATGCTGTAGCTGTGAAGTTTTTTTTTTTTTTTTTTTAATCTTACCCTAATGCATCATGGTTTCTCTTTGTCCCTGTGGCTTTTCTAACATTGTTGCTTCTGTTTAGAATGGTCTCCCAATTCTCTACTGGATTCCTGGACACAAGTTTCTAAGATTCAGCTCAGGTGTCAATTGCTTTATGAATTACAACTGCTTTATGAATTGCGGTGCCTGAAGTTGTAACGGCATCCTATTTATAACATCACCCCCCTGACCTCCAGGACCACACTTGACCTCTTCTTCCTCCAAATCCCTACTGGGGCACATACAAACTCCTGCCACAGCAATCATAACACTTTAATGTACTGGTTTTATGTATTTGTCTCCTCTACTAGACTTTGCTTTCCTCTGCTTCAGGGGTTGAAAAGAAACCGAATCCCCAGACTCCTGTAGAGCTACAGATGGCCATCTGACACAAATTTGGCCTCTCCCACGGAGGGCTTTCCTTCTTCAGTAAAGCCTCAGGAGGACAGAGTCCTTAGCTCTTTCCTTTTGTTCCTACCCAAAACAGACACAATGCTGGGAGGTTCGGCAGTCATCTTGTGACCATAAGGCCTGGGGAAGAGAAGGGAGTGTGGGAGGGATGTTGATGACACAGCACGGCCAGCTGCCCAGCCTTGGACTGCACACCTCAGACATCCTGTTCTGAGTCACTTTCTTGTTTAAATCACCGTAGGAGGAGTTTTTGTTACAGCTGAACTCTATTTCTCTTAAGGCAGTTACCATAGTCTGTAATTACATTAAAAGACTTGTCTCCCCCAAATTAGGCTGGGCTCCACAAGGGCAAGGGTCTTCTTATATTCATCTCTGTACTTTTAACACCTAGGATGATACCTGGTATACAGCAGATGCTCAACAAAACTTTATACATGGGTCACAGTGCAAATGAATATTAGTAACATCAATCTTACCCGTGGTGATCATACATATCCACCACATTAAAAGGAAAAACTACCTTTTCTCCCATCTTGTGTATACACATACCAAATTACTGTGTTAGAAAGAATACTGCAAGATATTTATTTTGAATCCCTATGCATTTTAGAACAGTCGAGAAACTGCTCATTAAGAACTCCATTATCTCATGATTTGGGGCATCTGTTTACAGTTCCACGGTAGTATGATAAAGTGTTCAGAACCTGGGAACTTTCAATTGTTTGAGTATACATTTAAAATACTACCATTACCATAAAAGTTATACAATTCAGTTTTGGAATCTACTAAAAACAGTAACATTAAAAAAATTATTCAAATACCTACATTTACACATGTTGTGTAATGTTATTTACTGGTACAGGATTTAACAGCACATTTAATTTACATATTGATACAGGAGATAGAGTAAAGAATATTTCTGGGTACCCCAAAGAATCTATTGCAATAGTCAACACAGTGAATGTTATGTTTCTTAAAAGTTTTATAGCAGTTTTTAGTTTTTAACCGAATACTATAGACATATCACCTCATTTTATTCTCACAGCTGCCCTGTAGAGTAGGCACTGTTTTTTTTTTTTTTTTTTTTTTTAAAGATTTTATTTTTGAGAGAGAGAGAAAGAGCAGGAGTGGGGGACAGGGGCAGAGGGAGAAGCAGACTCCCCATGGAGCAGGGAGCCCAATGCAGGGCTTGATCCCAGGACCCCGGGATCATGACCTGAGCTGAAGGCAGACGCCCAACCAACTGAGCCACCCAGGTGCCCCTGTTCTCTCTTTTTAATAGAGATTTAACTTAAGCTCAGAGAGGTTAAGAAATTTGCCCAAAGTCAGTCAGCAAGTTAAAGAAACTAGAGCTTTCTGACTCTACATCTTGTGTTCCATGCTGTCTTGAGTTAAAATCGACCTATGGCTTTTCCCCTAAAAACGTTAGGGTGAGACTCAGATTCTAGAATTTATTAACTTAGGTATTCTCAACATTTTTGTGCCTCCTACAGGAAAATGAAGAACCTTGTACAATTATGTATACAATGTGTCATCTGTTGAACACTTTCAAGCTAAAAACGTTACAGATAACCAATTCCTAAGACTATTCAACATTTATAAAGTTTCTATTAAGTGCTAGACATAGTTTTGATTGTTTTACTAGAACACAGTCATCTTTTTTTTTTTTAAACATTGTTTATGGCTACTTTTCTGCTACAACAGCAGAGGTGAGCAGTTGTAACAGAGACCATGTGACCTGCAAGGCCTAAAATATTTATTATTTGGTACTTTACAGAAATTGTTGTCAACTCCTATTCTGGGTAATTAAAGAGAACAAGAGGCTGGTTCTCTGCATATTTTCACAACCTAGAGCGGACAAAGGAAAGGATCACGTATGCAACATAATTCAGTGTGGTAAGTACAGGCATAACTCCCTTTAATGTGCTTGACTTTATTGCACTTCACAGATACATATTCTAACAAATGGAAGGTTTGTGGGAACCCGGGATCAAACAAGCCTATCAGTGCCATTTTTCCAATAGCATTTGCTCATTTCATGTCTATGTCACATTTTGGTAATTCTTGCAATATTTCAAACTTTCTTCATTTTACATTTTGGTGATCTGTGATTGCTGATGTTCCCGCTGTAATTGTTTTGGGGCGCCATGAACTGTACCCATATAAGATGGCGAACTTAATTGATACATGACATGCGTATTCTGACTGTTCAGTTCCCTCTCTCCCTCTCCTCCAGCCTCCCTATTCCCTGAGACACAGTATGAAATTGGGCCAATTAATAACCCTACAGTGGCCTCTAAGTGTTCAAGGGAAACGAAGAGTGAGTTGCAGGTTTCTCATTTGAAATGTGGTGGTATGAGATGATAAAAATGCCAACACGATGAGGTGCGGTGGGGTGAATGATGTAGGCATGGCCATATAGCATTAGGCTACTATTGTCCTTCTGAGGACAGTCAAGAGGAGGATCATCTGAATCTGGACTGTGGCTGACCAAGGGTAACTGACACTGTGAAATGCACAACTCTGGATGAGCGGGGACTACTGTGCTGGCTCCGTGCTGCAGAAGAGAAAACTTCCTAGGCTTACATGGTAGGGAACTTGCTCAAAACCACAAAGCTATTAAGAAGCAGAACTGAGAACTAAACTTGGGGGGGGGGGCGTTGGTGTGGCACCACAGCCCCCGGTGTATGTCACTGACAAAAACTATTTAATAAGGACTACAGACTAAAAGATCTAAATGGGTAAAAACAACGAGCTTACAATGGGCTTATCTGTGTCTGAGATTTGGGAAACATTTAAACAGTATAACAATTGGTTTCTTCATTACTGAGGTGGTAAGATTTGTGGCTGTATTAATTCTGGCAGTGCAGTTCCTTCTTAAAGCAATTCAGAAAGACACTGCTGAGTTCTTTGAGAGTCACCTGTCCTAAAACATTTTTAAAACCAGACTTGCCTATGTTAAATGGAACAGAACTTTGGGGTTCTGAGCAATCATAAAATCTGTGCTTGAGAGTATGTAAAGCTGTCTAGGTTTTATTGGGGGTGGGGCAGGGAGTAATTAGAGTGAAAAAATGGTTCTACCTGCAAGCATGTACTTGTTTATGCTGAGAGGGGTGACTTCCCAATCTCTGGATCTTATCCATTGGATTCTCCATTCAAGCAGCAAAATCTGTACCACAGACACTTTCAGAATTTGACGATGCTGGTATTTGAGAAGGGTATTTGGTTTTTATCATTAACTGGCTGCTTGATTTTTTAAATATAACACAAATATGTTTAGCAAAAACATCAATGTTATAAGATGGTCTTCTAAATTTTCTTAAACTGTTTAGTATTTTTTACTCTTTAAAGCAATTGTACATAACACATTAATAGTTTCACTTCCTTTTTATAAAAGGAAGGTATCTTACTCAATTATCCTACTCAAACAGGAGCAGGCAACTTAAGAGTTGTCTGAAACAGCTAGGAGTCACTACAGTTAGTGCTGCACAATCAGCGGTCACCTATTTGTCACACGGTTATAGTAGACTTGCTAAAGAGGGAACTTCTTTGACACAGAGTGAAGCAGAGAAACAATGGAAAACAAAGCCCCAAGTTTCTTTGGATTTCTTCTTCTCAGATACAGCCTAATGTGCTAAACACTACTAATAACAAATGACCATGTATAATAACAACTGAAGTATGCTGGAGGTTTGCTAATCTAGGAAAACAGTAATGAGCATGTTTTAAAACTTGGATTAAATATCCAATTCACAAGATTTTCATTCTCACATGCTAGAGTACCAACTTTTTCTATTTGTTTAAAAGAATTCTCATTCTCACAGGAAGCTGAGTGGTCATTTTTAATAGCAGTATGTACTTATATAGGGACAGAATATGAACACACACCAGAGCGGATGACACAGTTTTACCTTGTCTATATTCTAAATTATAGCAAATGTAACATCTTTAAAAGAGGAGTAGAAGTAAACATTTAAATATTTCCCTTTTCCAAACCACACTGGTTTATTTAGAAGTGGCTTTTCTTAGGATTAGGAAACAAGGATACTTCTTAAAATCCAATTATCAATTATATAAATTATAAGGCATTACATAAATTATAAGGAATTTTAGTATTCATATAGAAATGTTGATATAAGTTAGATAATACATATCCTAACAATATAGGAAATGTCTATCATGATAGTGTATTAATGCTACAGGCAAACTTTCAAAGAACTGTATCTTCAACAGACAAACTAGATTTAAAACAAATTATATGTATACCAAAATACATGTAGCTATGAAAAAGAAATGAATTTTGGACTTATGAGAGTCCACGGGCTAATAATATAATTCAAGAGTATCATTTCATGATTAACTCTCTTCTAAATAATGTGTTCATGAAACAATGCTATTATTCAGGCAGATGAGATTTTAGGAAGATCAGTTCACAATGAAAATTCCAGATCACTGTCCTCTAAGCTCTTGTTTGGCTGCATTAATTGATAATAAAACTTTTCAACAAGCAAGCATTAGCACAGGTGAATAAAAGCATCCAGAATGATAAGATACATTCTCAACTTGCATCACTTAGGAAAGATCATTTTCCCACTGAGGGTTAGTTTTAAGATGGTGTGTGCTACAAATTTCAAACTATTCATGAGCTAGAACAGGAGTCTGCAAACTATGACCCAGATGCTTGTTTTTGTAAGTGAAGTTTTACTGGAATGCAGCCATGCTTGTCATTTCTGTACGTCTATGGCAGCTTTTTAAAATTATAGTTGACACACAATGTTACATGAGTTTCAGGGACACAACAGTTATCGGACAACTCTATACGTCATGGTTTGCTCACTGCAAGTGTAGCTACCATCCGTCACCATACAACCCTATCACAATGCCACTGACTATATTCCTTTGCTGTACCTTTCATCCCCATGATGTAAACATTCCATAACTGGAAGCCTGTACTCCGATCCCCCTTCACCGATTTTGCCCATCCTCCTACCCCGTCCCCTCTGACAACCACCAATTTGTTCTCTGTAATTATGGGTCTGTTTACGCTTTTTGTTTTGCTTCTTAGATTCCACATTTAAGTGGAATCATATGGTATTTGTCTTTCTCTGATTTCACTTACCATTATACTCTCTAGATCTGTCCATGTTGTTGCAAATGGCAAGATTTCTTTCCTCTTTATGGCTGAGTAATAGTCCACTGTGTGCACATGTGTATTTCATCTATCTATGGATACTAGACTGCTTTCATATCTTGGCTATTCTAAATAATGCTGCAGTAGACATGGAAGTGCACATACCTTTCCATATTAGTGTTTTAGTCTTCTCTGGGTAAATACCCAGTAGTGGAATTATTGGATTGTATGGTATTTCTGTTTTTAATTTTTCTAAGAAACCTCCATACTGTTTTCTACAATGGTTGTATCAATTTACATTCCCACCAACAGTGCACAACAGTTGTTTTTCCACGTCTTTGACAACACTTGTTATTCCTTGTCATTTTGATACTAGCCATTCTGACTGGTATGAGGTATTCTTACCTCATTGTGGCTTTGACTTACTTTCTCTAACGATTAGTGATGTTGAGCATCCTTTCATGTACCTCTTGGCCATCTATATGTGTTCTTTGTTTGATTATTTGGGTGTTTTTGGTGTTGAGTTGTAGGTTTATATAATTTGGATATTAACCCCTTACTGAATATATCAGTTGTAAATCTTCTCTCATTTGGTAGGCTGCCTTTTCATTTTGTTAGTAAGTGTCTTTCACTGTGCAAAGGCTTTTTATTTTGGTGTAGTTCTAACAGTTTATTTTTGTTTCCCTTGCCTTAGAAAAATGTTGCTAAGGTCAACGTCAAAGAGATTACTATGTTTTTTTTGTGGGAAATTTATTTTAGGTCTTTAGGGAAATTTATTTAGGTCTCACTTTCAGGTCTTTACTCCATTTTGAGTTTATTTTTTGCACTTGATGTAAAAGTGGTCCAGTTTTACTCTTTTGTTTGTAATTGTGCAGTTTTCTTGTCATCATTTATTAGACTTTCTTTGTATATTCTTGCCTCCTTGGTCATTGATTTATTGACCATATTAAGCATGGGTTTGTTTCTGGGCTCTATTCCGTTGCATTGAACAGAATGTGTGTATTTCTGTGACATACTGTTTCATTATAGCTTTGTAGTATATATCTTGAAATCAGGGGTTGTGATGCCTCCGGTACTGTTCTTTCTCAAAACTGCCTTGGCTATACAGGTTTTCTGTGATTCCATACAGATTTCAGTACCTGTTCTAGTTTGTCCATGGCAGCTTTAGAGCTCCAGTGAAAGTCATACATGACCCTGTAAGAAAATGTGTGCCAACCTCTGGACTACAGGATATTTTGTATCACCTTTTAAATTTCCCTTTTATTCCTGAAATTTCCTGGTTGAGATTTTTTAGGGCAAAAAACCAACCAAACAGAAAACCTTATTCAACTGAGAAAATTACAATTCAAGACGATATATACTTCAATGGTCTGTTTTGCTTTGATAAAAACAGGCTGACATCGATTTTACTGACTGCTGTGCTGTTTGGTTGCCACTTCTCTATCACAGAAGTCTGTTTCACACTCTTGCTTGGGCTTCTTCCTCCTCTGCTGCTGCTACATTTCCCAGGATGCTTCTTGAGCCCGCATTTTAACCTGTTTCACGTGTGTCCTTTCCCTTGTCTCTTCTCCCCAGTTTTACATGTTTTTCATGTACTCCTTTTCATCTTATAGGTTGTTATTTAACAATTGTATAGTAGCTTATTATTTTTTACTTTAGTGTTTTGTATTTTAATATTCATTTAGATTTATTCACATACTCATTTCTTGGTTATGATCCTTCTGGCATCTCAGTTTTTCTCTTTGGGTTTAATTTGTTTCTTCCTGAAGTGCATCCAAATCTTCACTTGTTTGTTACCCAGGGTGCTGACCACTTCTGGGCTTGGAGCAGCCTTGGATCAGCTCCTACCTTTTCTAACAAAACTCTTTTGCTCATTTCGGGGAATGTTTTCTTCTTCAACCCCATCCCCTCTGCTTTCTGTGTCTCAAGGATTCATTATAATTTCTTCTCTAATGAACCCCTTCTTATGTTCAAAGCAAGTATGGATTCATTCATTTTAAAAACCACTTTTCTGTCATAGGAGGGCAGAAAGGGGATACCATGGCATGTGTTCATATCTCATCTTTTTAAAAAAATTACTAGCTCAAAAATAAAAAAATCAGGCCAAATAACTTTTACCTACAGAAATAAATGTGTTTCTCGTAACTGTCCCTGACTATAATTCTGCTAGGGAAAGAACAGGGACTTATGAGTCATAATTCTGGAACAAATCTCAATTTCATTATATTTTCTTTGACGTCTGGTAGATACTTAACCTCCCTGAGCCAAATGGTTTCCTTATCCATAATATGAAGATGATTATACCTATGTATTTGGATTGATAGAAATTAAAGGAGATAATATAAAGTGCTTAGTACACATTATGTTCTCCACAGATGTTAGTTTCTTTTTTTGCAATATGGACAATCAAGAATTAAATGTTTTTAATTCCCACTTGTGTCATAAACTTCATCTTCCATTGCATTAAATTAGAAACAAAAACAAAAACTTGGCCAGTAAGTGATCTAGTGTATCACATAGTTTGATTCTGAATATTCTAGTTACCCTCTTTCTTTTGTTTTTGTGGTTTTTCTTTTTACCCCCCATTAGTTTCTTTTTAACTTCGTTTACTTTGGCTTTTTTTCCTATACTAATGATATACCAGCTGGATAATATATTAAAAATGTCAATTTGGTAAACTTTTCAAACTAAGTACTTTTAAAATGAATTCATAATAATCTGTAAGTATTCAAACTTTTGATAAAAGGCAGAACCAGATTTCATAATACATTGATTGTAACAAAAAAAAAGTGTTCTGGAACAGCCTTATTTTAGCAACTAAGGATTTTTGAAAGAGCACAATTTCCAAAAAAAATTTGGCTAACAAAACTATAGGGTATCCATTAAAGAAACTTATGCAGTAATAAAAAATCAAAGTAATTTTGAAAAAAGCAGAACTAAATTTTACTATGCTGCTTTCATAAAGGTTAAAAAAACCCTTTCATCTAAAATAACAGCTCTGCATGGGTACAATTGATCTGCCATTAACAGAGCCATCTCTGAATGTCGCTTGGCTTCAAAAATCAAGGCTCAGACACAAATAAAAGAACAGTCTTAGAGTCACAAGTAAAAGAAAAAATAAGCTAGTTAAAAGTCAAACAACTCAACTTACAATCAATAATGTAGCAACAGTGTATAAGAAAATCTATTAGGGCCTAACGTACATGCAAATCAAGGCGGAAGATTCTTTAACAATGGAATCTTACAGTCATGTCTCAATGACCTGGAGCATCATGCTTTGGAAATAAGGAATACCAACGATGATTTGGGACTTCTCTAGCATAACAATAATTGCTTTGTCCTGTGAGGAAAGAGAGGCTTATCAGAAAGAAGTACAGAGCCTTAAGATATGGCTAAAAAGAAAGAGCATGCTTAGGAGCATCTCATTTAATGTTCAGGGCCTAAGCTAAAAAGCATCCCTTTTTAGCTTTTTTAATTAGGTTTTTATTAGGAGGTTTTTATTTTCAGAGAACAAAACAGATGGGTAGAAAAATATCAGGGAAAGAGAGACAAAGGGGGAGGAACAAATCTTGTTTTATCTTTTATTCTGACTTATGAATTTGTATTTTGGGCTGTAATTGACATATAACATTTGTATTAGTTTATGATTTGATACATGCATATATTGCAAAATGATTACGACAATAAAGTTTAGTTAACATCTATCGCCTCCTCACCTAGTTTTTTTCTTGTGATGAAAACTTTTAAGATTTACTCAGTAATTTTCAAATATATAAGACAGTATTAATACCATTTCTTTTACTATATAATTTTTTATATTATAATATATATATAATTTATAACATAATATACTAATACTGTTTCTTTTACTATATACTTAGCAGACAGGTTGAGGCCAGGGGAATTAAATTAAGTCCATGCTGAGGAACAGAGCTGAGTAGAGAAATCAGATGCTGGTAATGTGGCTTAAGCACAGGGTCAGGAGGTGTGCCTCAACTGTAGTTATGTGAGTCAACAAGATCTTTTTACTGTTTAAGCCTATCTGAGCTGGGTTTAGTTACATGCAATATAAAGAATTCTAACTAATAAAATATTGGAATTACATAAATCAATACTTGTAGCCTGTGACAACCAGTTTTGAACATGGTAAGCAAAAATATTCTCCCAGGGATGAAATGATCCAGTAGTTTTCAAAGGTTTTTTTTTTTTTTTTTTTTTTTGAGGAGAAAAAGTTTTTTTATTCTGAGCTTCCCATAGCAAGGGAATCAGCCACCAAGCCTTGCATTTTGGCAGACTCAAAGGCAGGTGGGGCAAGTGGAAACACACAGCAGTGATAAAAGGAAGACTTCCGGAAGCTGTCAGCTTTAAAAAAAAAAAATCTTTTCATGGGTGTGGGGGAGGAGTAAGACAGAGTGACTAGAAATCTTTGTGAGCACATCCTACCACAGATTCTGGGCCCACTACAGTGGCCAAGAATAGTATTTTCATTTGTTTTGGCTTTGGGAGAACCACATCATTCATATCAGTATAATGTATAGTATCTAAAATTTACTGTTGATTTATACCCACTCTCCCAAAATAAAAACCCAACCCCAAACCAGTGACAACCATACACTTAAAGAAATTCAGTAATGGTGTTTAACATGCAGCTGTGGGGAAAAAAACCCAATCATTAAAAAAATTATCAATAAAGAGTTAAGAGACAAACATGCTAACCTTCTTCCCTAATTTTTTCTAAATCCATGAAGCATAAAATCCTCTTCAGTCTTAATTAAAATAAGAGCTACTATTTATTCATCATTTATGTGTCAGGTACTGTGGCAAAATGCTTTATATACATTTACTCATTTAATTTCTGTATCTTTTTTCCTTTAGCAGGACTTATTTTAAAATCCTAAGTGAAATGCTATAAACAGCATTTTCTAGAGTATGCCATGAAATAACCTTGGGATTAATACTGGTGCCTTGTTTTATAAAGATTTCTTGTCTTCCATCATTTGCAGGTTCCATCTAATACAGCTAGAATGATTCCAACTGACTGGTTTGTTGAGACTGGAATTTGAACTCCATCGAAGAGTCCACACCAGACAATTCCAAACCTACCAGGACCCCAAGCATTATCAAGACACCATATGACTTGGAGGGCCCTTATTTATAGCAAACAGCCCCTAATAATCTCACTCAGTATGTACTACAGAAAATGAAGCTTACACATTTCATACTGGGGCTACTCAAAGTATGGTCTGTGAACCTGGCACCACTAGTAGTCCAGGACATTGTCTACATCACTAAGTATAATGCTTAGTTCAGCTAACTTGTTTTTTCATAGCAAGATATTCTTGATGAAGGAGACTTGACTGATTTAGATTCTAGCCCAGGCTCCTTACCCATCATGAACTGGTAACAGTTTGTGGACCAGCTTTTTGGAATAACACTTGTTCTAGACCTCAATTTTAAGTATTGCCTCTAGTTTTCTGTCCCTGATGCCACACACAATTTAACTGACCAACCCAATACTTAAACAATGGAAAAAACAATAAAAATTAGCAATTTGAGTATCAAAAATAATAGGACACCTAGGAATAAATCTAACTGAAGAGGTGAAAGACCTGTACCCTGAAAGCTATAAAACTGATGAAAGAAATGACAAGACATCCCATTCTCATGGATTGGAAGGACAAATATTGTTGAAATGTCTATACTACCCAAAGCAATCTACCCATTCAATGCAATCCCTATCAAAGTGCCAACAGCATTATTCACAGAGCTGTAACAAAGAATCCTAAAAATTGTATGGAACCACGAAAGACCCCAATTAGCCAAAGAAACAATGAAAAAGAAAAACAAAGCCGGAGGCATCCACAATTCCAGACTTCAAGTTATATTACAAAGCTGTAGTAACCAAAACAGTATGGTACTGGCCCAAAAATAGACACACAGATCGATGGAACAGAACAGAAAAGCCAGAAATGAACCCACAACTATATGGTCAATTAATCTTCAACAAAGCAAGAGAGAATATCCAATGGGAAAAAGACAGTGTCTTCAACAAATGGTGTTGGGAAAACTGGACAGTAACATGCAAAAGAAACCGGACCACTTTATTATACCATACACAAAAATCAATTCAAAAGGGATGAAAGACCTAAATGTGAGACCTGAAACCATAAAAATCCTAAAAGAGAACACAGGCAGTAATTGCTTTGACACTGGCTATAGCAACTTTCTAGATATGTCTCCTGACGCAAGGGAAACAAAAGCAAAAATAAACTATTGGGACTACATTAAAATAAAAAGCTTCTGCACAGCAAAGGAAACCATCAACAAAACTAAAAGACAGCCTACAGAATGGGAGAAGATATTTGCAAATTACTTAACTGATAAAGCATCAGTATCCAAAATATATAAAGAACTTATAAAACCTAAAACCCCCAAAACGAATAATCTGACTAAAAATGGGAAGAAGACATGAGCTGACATTTTTCCAAAGAAGACATCCAGATGGCCAACAGACACATGATGGGTGATGTTAAACATCTTTTCATCAGGGAAATGCAAATCAAAATTATAATGAAATATCACCTCACACCTGTCAGAATGGCTAAAAAAAAAAAAAAAAACAACACGAGGAACAACAGGTGTTGGCGAGGATGTGGAGAAATGGGAACGCTTGCACAGTTAGTGGGAATGCAAACTGGTATAGCCACTCTAGAAAACCATACGGAGGTTCCTTAAAAGTTAAAAATACAACTACCCTATGATTCTGCAATTGCACTACTAGGTATATGCCCAAAGAATACAAAAATAATTCAAAGTGACACACCCTGATGTTTACAGTGGCATTATCTATAATAGCCGAATTATGGAAACAGCCCAAGTGTCCATCAACTGAAGAATGGATAAGGAAGAGACACACACACACACACACACACACACACACACACACACACACACACACACACACACACACACACACACACACACACACACACACACACACACACACACACACACACACACACACACACACACACACACACACACACACACACACACACACACTGGAATATTACTCAGCCGTAAAAAGAATTGAATCTTGCCATTTGCAACAATATAGATGGTGTTAGAGAGTATTATGCTAAGTGAAATGAGTCAGAGAAAGACAAATACCATATGATTTCACTCATTTGTGGAATTTAAGAAACAAAACTAAAACGAGCAAAGGGGGAAAAAAAGAGGCAAACCAAGAAACAGACTCTTAACTACAGAGAACAAACTGATGGGTTACCAGAAGGGAGGAGGGTGGGGGGGCGTGGGGGAAATAGGTGATGGTGATGAAGGAGTGCACTTGTTGCAAAGAGCACCGGGTACTGTATGCAAGTACTGAATTGCTATATTGTACACTTGAAGCGAGTATTACACTGTATATCAACTAAGTGGAATTTTAAATAAAAACTTAAAAAACAATTAGCAGTTGACCTCACCTTTGACAGAAGCAATTTCACACAGGAAACATGCCCTTCATAGACAGCAGACAGAAGAGGGGTAATATGATGTTTATCTGGAGCCTATGAAATAATGAGATGAAAAACCACTTTATTTTTCATTTCTCCCTTCTTTCTAGATTTATTTAGAGAACTATCAATGTTTCCCTACTCAAGTTTCCTGCCATTTGGAGAGCTGCCAAGACCCAAACCCATAAGCCGTATCTCCTTGGATATCAGTGCAGTGAAGTAGAGGGCGCAGGGCTTTGACCTCAGCTCAGACCTTGACTCCGCCACTTACTGTACTATTTAACCTCTTTGAGCCCCAAGTTCCTCACTATTGTAGGAATGCCAGTGAGGTCCAGGAAGGGAAGAGGTGGGTAGAAATTAGCCGCTGAAGAGGGAAAAGACTGCCACAATGGGGCCAGTTGACATGGTGTCCCCTGAAATGTGTAAAGTGGATCGCACTTGCTATCATCGTTACTTAAACATTTGTCCAAAACTCTGAAAAGCTATAAAAGGCAAGAGGCAAGAGATGACTACTCCTGTCTGACCTTCTGCCTACTGACCTTTCTCCAAAACTCCAGTTTGGATTTATCCTATCACTGCAGAGTCCTATCCTCCACTGCACGACAGCAATTTGTTACCTATAGTTGGTTTTAAAAAGTCTGTTTGTTGGGGCGCCTAGGTGGCTCAGTGGTTAAGCGTCTGCCTTCGACTCAGGCCATAATCCCAGAGTCCTGGGATGGAGCCCCGCATCGGGCTCCCTGCTCAGTGGGAAGCCTGCTTCTCTCTCTCCCTCTCCCACTCACCCTGCTTGTGCTCCCTCTCTCGCTGTGTCTCTCTCTGTCAAAAAAGAAATAAAATCTTAAAAAAATAAGTCTGTGCTGCTTATTTAAAAAAAAAATTCCAGTTATATATTTCTAAGTTACAGGAAATTTGGTATAATTTCAGACTATATTCTTATTTTACAAGTCTGTAGAAAATAATTACCCAGGGCATACAACAGGATTTTTTTCTAAAATGAATGTTCTTTACATACATTAATATCTGCTCCTTTCAGCAGCAGAAATTCCAGGATTTCAAGCTGCCCACAGTCTGCTGCATAATGAAGAGGCTTCCTTCCACCTTCTAGTGTCCGGTTGACATCTTCCCCCTTATAAGAGAAGCCAAATGAAAATGATATTTAGATGGATGGTAGACTGAAGATGGGACATGAAATACCCAGTATTTTTCCCTTCTTAAGGCGTAAGAGTTTCATGAAACAATTACATTTTCCGCAAAGTGAAATAAGTAAACAAGAAGTTGAAATTAAATTCTGCACAGTAGCACACACACTGTATGAAGGTAATTCAATCATGACTAGTCAAACTAAAGACAAAAGACAATAATGCTAACTGTCATGAAATACGTTACTGTGCTCTATTTCTAAGGAGTTCAGTCAGCATAAAGTCAAGATGTGGCCACAGAAGACTGGTTAGTTCACATACTGAGAGTTTATGCTGATCACAGGACATGTATTGTAATTCAAGGAAAAGCATCATGACTTTGAAGGAAGCAGACATCATTATCGCAAGGTAGTAGTATTGCTACTAAGAATCATTTCCTTCATTTAACATTTACTAAAGCCGAGCTATATGGCAGGCACTGTGCACACAAAGGTGAACAAAATCACATGTGGCTTCTGACTGCATGGAGCTAACCATCTTGTGTGGGGAGGCAGATATTAATCAAATAATCACATAATTAAGCAATGTCAAAATATAACTGCTATAAAGGAAAGGAACTCACTGCTGTACCGATACTTTTCAGAACAGGACTTAATCTTGGTGATGGATGCTCCAGGAGTGGGTCATGTTAGAGAATGAACTCAAGGCCCCCAAAAAAGTTTTCATTCATTGAGAAGATTCTAACAATAACCAATACAACCAGCCACTATGGGTCTGGTACTCTGCTAGACACATAAGCTCTCATCTTTAAGCCAACCTAAAAGGAGAACATCTCCATTTAATAAATGAAAAGTCTGAAGCTAAAAGCTGACTAACTTTTTACTGTGGCTTAGTAACAAGTGAGATCTAAACTCATGTTGCCTCCAATTCAGTATTTGCCCATCTTTCTTAAGCAAAGTTCAGATTTTTAGAGTAACAACATGTCTGAAGGAACTTATTTTCTCAACTACTATTCACTTATCTTGGTTTGGTCAACTCATCAAGCCATATTCTGAATCAAGATGCTCAGAACCCTATCATCCCATGGCCATTACAAGCTGTTCTTTCAAACATACTCTATATGGATATAGAAGAAAGGTGTACAACATGCTTAAAGTCAATGGAGATGAGGTTGAAGCTCCAACTCTACTACTTATTTGTGGGACCTCTGACTTTCCAAATCTGTTTCCTTATCTGTAAAATGTGAATAAAAATGCTTAGACCTCGCAGGTTTTAGTGCATCATTAAGCTACTCCATGCAAAGTACTTAACATAGTTTCTGATAATAGTACTAAAAGACTATCCAAAATTGAGTTAAGGCAGGTTTCTGCATAATGGCTGGAATTCAAAGGTATGATTTAATGTAATATACTTGCTCTTCAAAAACAAATTTATAGTAAGGGGAACTTGGTGTGCCACCGTAGCCTTTATTCACAGTTGTGAATAAATGTCAAAATATAACTGCTATAAAGGAAAGGAAATTCATGCAACAAGTGAGAGGCTTTGAGGCAAACGGAGATACTGCTTCACTGATTCTCAAATGTAACTAGTTTTCCTTACATTATTAATATTTCCTTTCCATTATTAACTAGAGAGCATTAACTGGATAGGTGCTTTTTTTTCACTGAAAAGAAAGTATTGCTTGTAGTAAGTAATCAATAAGATGACTTTGTCGAAAAGCTATATTCTGGAATCAAAGTAAGTGTCATCTTCCTTCCCCGCTTAGTATAAGTATAGAAAATGCATATGAAATGCAGTTGTGAGTTTAAACTTTATCCTTTATCCCTGCAGACATATCTTTACAGTTCTTATTTTAGCAGACAAAAAAAAAAATGACAATGTCAGAAAGGCTTTGTATGACTGACAGGAAAGAAAGGATCCTCGTCTGTGGAGCCTTAGCCAAAGCTGTATTTACAGAGAAATTTATAGTACTAGAAGACCTGTACTGGAAAAGTAGAAAGGCCTCAAATAATGATTTTTGTACTTTCACCTTAAGAAACTAGAGAGTATTACACACACACAAAACCAACCTAGAGTTTCTTAAGAAACTAGAGAGTATTACATACACACAAAACCAATCTAGAGAGTACTATGCTAAGCGAAATAAATTAGCTGGAGAAAGACAAATACCATATGATTTCACTCATATGTGGAATTTAAGAAACAAACAAGCAAAAAAAAAACCAAAAAACCAAAAACCGAGCCTAGGTTAAATAAAAAAGAGGGGGGCAACCCAAGAAACTGACCCTTAACTACAGAGAACAAACTGATGGTTACTAGAGTGGAGGTGGGTGGGGGAATGAGTGAAATAGGTGATGGGGATTAAGGACCACACTTGGGATGAGCACAGGGTGATGTATGGAAGTGCTGAATCACTATACTGTACACCTGAAACTAATATTATACTGTATGTTAACTGGAATTTAAATAAAAACTTAAAATTAGGGAGAAGAAAAAAGGTTTATGGAAATCCCTGTACCTTCTGCTCAATTTTGCTGTGTCCCTAGGTATGCTCCAAAAAATAAATTTTTAAAACAGAAAATTAAATTCAAAGTAAGCCAGAAGGAAGAATGAAAGAGCAGGAACTAATGAAAAAGAAAACAAAAAAGTAATAGAAATCAAAAGCTGATTCTCCGAGATCAATACAATTGATAAGTATCTAACCAGAGTGATCAGAAAATAAAGAGTGAATACACGAAGTGCTAATATCAGACTTTACTGATTACCTTCCCACAAAGAAACTCCCAGGCCCTAGAGGGCTACACTGGTAAATTTGACCAGACTCTTAAGAAAAAGAGCAATACCAATTCTTCCAGAAGATGGGAAGCATTTTCACTCATTTTATGAGGTCAGCATTACTCTTCAAAATACGACAATGATGATATAGAAGAACACGACAACAAAACAAAAGAACGCTACAGGCGTTCTTCCCTCATGAACACAAATTCTAAACAAAATTTTAGTAAACTGAACTTAAAATAATTAAAATAAATACATACATATAAAAAGAATATAACCATGACCAAAAGGAGTTTATCCCAGGAATACAAAGTTGGTTAAATATTTGAAGTCAGTTAACATAATTCACCATTTCAACAAACCAGAAAAGAAAAACCATATGATCATCTCAGTAAATGAAAAAGTATCTGACAAAACCCTACATCCCTTCCTGATAAAAACTCAGCAGGGGTGCCTGGGTGGCTCAGTCCTTAAGCGTCTGCCTTTGGCTGAGGTCATGATCCCAGGGATCTGGGATCGAGCCCCGCATTGGGCTCCCTGCTTCTCCCTCTCCCACTCCCCCTGCTTGTGTTCCCTCTCTCTGTCAAAAAGTAAGTGAAATCGTAAAAAAAAAAAAAAAAAAAAATTCAGCAAACTAGGAAAAGAAGAAAACTTCCTTGGCCTAATAAGGGGCTTCCATAAAAAAAAATTAACTACAACTATCATACTTCATTGGTGACATATTGAATGCTTTGCCCCTAAAAATCAGGAACAAGACAAGACGTCTCTGTTTTTATCAATTCTACTCAACACAGTACTGGAAGTTCTAACCAGTACCATTAGGGAAGGGAAAAAAAAAAACCCAACATCCATTTTGAAAAAAAAAAGAAGTAAAACTGTATTTGTAGGTGACATGATCATCAATGTAGAAAATTCTATGGAATCTACCAAAAGGCTACTAGAACTAGTAACTTTAGCAGTGTTTCAGGACAAAATAATATATAAAATCAACTGCATTTTTATATACTAGCAATGAGTAATTGCAAATCAAAACTAAAATCAGTATTATTTACAAGAACATCCAAAGATACGAAATAGTGATAAGTTAACAAAAATGTGAAATACCTAACACCAAAGCTACTAAAAAGTGCTGAAATTAGGACCTAAAGAAATGGAGAGATAATACCACATTTGTGGGTTGGAAGACTCAGGGCTGTAAAGATGTCGATTCTCCCCAAATTGATGTGTAGATTCAACGCAATACCAGTCAAAACCACAGCAGGCTTTTTTTTTTTTAAAGAAACTGACAAACAGATCCTAAATTTGATCTGAAAACGTAGAGGATCTAGACTAGCCAAAACCACTTTAAAAAAGAACAAGTTGGAAGGCAAGTACTACCTGATTTCAAGAATTATTAGAAACTGA
The DNA here is from genome assembly GCF_009762305.2 of Zalophus californianus. Lineage (NCBI taxonomy): Eukaryota > Metazoa > Chordata > Mammalia > Carnivora > Otariidae > Zalophus > Zalophus californianus. The sequence goes on from NC_045606.1 coordinate 89,043,682, forward strand.
GGTAATCAAGAAAGTATAGCATTGCCATAAAATTAAAAAATATGCAAACTTTTATCACTATCGTGAAAGAAAGCGAGCAGTGGTTGCCTGAGGGGAGGGGAGGGATCACAAAAAGAGCGGTGAGGGTAATGGATGTGTTATCTTCATTGTGGTGATGATTTCATGGGGTATATACATGTCAAAACTTATCAAACTGTACACTTTAAATATCTGTAGTGTGTTGTATTTCAATTATACCTCAATAACAGATTTTCCTGAAATCAAATCTCTGTGGCTCTATTCTTACAAAATGGGCTGCTAACAAAGCAGTATTTGAGACAGGATGAGAGCAGGGGTAACTAACAATCTTCATGGGAGACTTAAAGAGCAAAAGCTAGTTGAGGTCAAGTTCCTTCACTGCTAGTGCTGAAGGAAAAAACCTCTTGCCTTCTATATCCTATACCTCAACTAACTACATGGAACCAGAAGTTCTAAAGTGGGATGAGAGAGGATCAATGTGACCCCTACCAGTTGGGTGGGCTTCAGAGATCAAAACAATTGTCTGAATTGCTGGAAAAAACATCCTTATCGATATCCCAACTTCTAGCATACATTCTTTACTCTGCAACTACAGGGAACTTGCTAAACACAAAATGTGATCACATTCCCTTTCAAAAAGTCCTCTGATGGCTATTCATTGCTCCTAGAGAATACTGTCTAAAGAACACAGTTTAGAAGATCTGGGATGATCTATCTGGTGACTACCCTTCCAACTTCCGTTCTCACATTCTCACAGCAATCCTCCCTCAGCACCCCACTCCCCCCCCACCCCGCTTTGTTAACTCCTACTAATTCTTTAGAAGCAGGCTTTAATACAACTTCCTGTGGAGTGTCTTCTCTAACCACCTCAGCTCTGAGTAATGTGAACCTCACAGGTATGCCCAAAGCACCTTGCACTCCCTTTTCGTCAACACTTACCACATTGTACTCAAACTGCCTATTATCTGTATCCTCTATGAACACAGGTTGGGTACCAGGCTCTATTATTTACTTTTGCATCTCCAATGCCTAGTATAGTTTCTGACAGAGAGTAAATGTTGATATGATAAAGCTCTGGTTGAAGAAATGATGAGGTTGCTCAAGTAACAGATTTGGAAGCAGGTCATACATGACACCCTCAAACATGGATAATGCGTTAGTTATCTAGTAATAGCAGCAGTAACTTGAGATCAATAGCGTGTTTACCGAAGTAGGAGGTCTGAATGAATTTCACCGAGTTTTCAGCGGTCTTGATAGGTGTAACTGTAGTAGTGGTGATAAAATAGGGAAGGAAGATGTGCTCTATCTAGTTCCTTTCTCCCTACCCTCTGCCAATACTCTAGGCATAAGTGACATCACCAGAGGAGAAGTTAGACACCTGTTGCGTAACCCTGATTCTAACTTAATGAAACATTACCAGCTACCAAGAAAAATCTAACCCTAATTTTGTCTCCCAGATTCTAGGATTAAAGAAAGATGTACTATCTCAAGGGGTCCCTTAACATTACATGACAATCTTACCATGTTTTCCCTTTTCTCTTGCTTTTCCACTTTCCAGAGAAACTATTTTAAGTTTCTTCCACCTTTTTACAGACCTCAGACTTCTCTATCTCCTCGTTCCCTTTCATTCTCGGCAGATAACCTCATCATATCCTCTTTACACAGAAGACTGCCTTCAGACAGCCACTCCCTCAGGAACTTCCCTCCACCACCCCTTCCTACAACAAAGACAAATCCCTCCTCCGGGGGTGGCTGCGTGACTCAGTCGTTAAGCCTCTGCCTTCGGCTCAGGTCATGATCCCTGGGTCCTGGGATCGAGCCCCACATCGGGCTCCCTGCTCTGCGGGGAGTCTGCTTCTCCCTCTCCCACTCCCCCTGCTTGTGTTCCCTCTCTCGCTGGGTCTCTCCCTCTCAAATAGATAAATAAAATCTTAAAAAAAAAAAAATCTCTCCTCCGGTCTGAAGCCAAACTCTCACCTGTGTTTTGGATATCATCCTTTCTTGTTTTTGTAGAGAATTTCTTGCCTGTGTTTTCAACCTCTACTGCTCTCCTGGCCCCTTTTCATCAGTCCGTGCCATGTACAACTCTTCCGCTAAACAAGCAAAATACAACACAGTAACCTCTCTCCTTAGACCCATCCTTAGACCTTTCAGTTACTGTTCTCCCTCCTCCCTCTCATGGCTAAATTTTCCAAGAACACTGTATTTGCTATCTCCAATTTCTCATCTTCTGTTCTAATCTGACTTCCACCCTCACCACTAAACCACAACCATTTTTGCTGAGGTCAATGACTTCCATGTTGCAAAATGCAAAGGTTATCCCAGTCCTCACCTTAATTGACCTCACAGAAGTGACGAAGTCGATCATTTCTTCCACTCTCTTCACCTGGCTTCAGCTACACCACATTATTGACCACTGCTTCTCTGTTACCTCTCTGGACTTATCCACGTCTACCAGGTGTTTAAAACAAATTTTGGGGATCTTGGTTATGATTTCAGATTTTCATCATGTATAATTTAAACAGGTGATAAGTTCGGTCATCCTTATACAGTCCTGTAATAATATCTATATAAAAATACTTTGACTAGAAATTTTTTTTTTAATAACAAATGCTTCCTCAGGGATAAAGTTTACATATGTTTTTAAAGACTGCACCATGCAGGTCACAAATAATAACTCTGCATACAGCTTTTATTTACCATATACAGTTGAAGTAATGCAAACTGACAAACCTAATTTGTCATCACATCAAGGCTTGCCTAGCTTTACCTTTCCCTTTTAACAAGAATAATCTATCCAGTTTCATTTTACTCTTTCTTTTATTGCAACATGAAGCCTGTTGGTTGTTAAATATACAACACAGATTTTTATTCTATTAAAATTATATTTTGCCATATATTTCTTCTAAGTTGTTTTTAAGCTATTTTTATTTTCTCTAAATATGGCGTATTCCCGATATGTAATATGGCAGATACAATAAACTTCACAATATTTTCTGGTGAGCAGTTTAAATACATTTAAACTTTTTAAAATGCATTAAAAAAATACATTTAAATACATTCTATCCAGAACCACTGTAGTGACTATGAAATGCTTTAGGATAGGTTGACTCCTGGTGCGTCTCAAATAAGGGGGTTTAGATTATGGTGGGAGGAGAAAGTCTATGTGATATTCTCATTGAAAAGAAGAGTTCTAAGATTCTTTCATATTCTAACAACTGCAGATTACCTTCTCTGATTCTTCCCTGGTCCTAATCAAGATTGTTCAAAGAATTAAAAGAAAAAAAAAGATGTGATAATGCATTACTAGTTTATATCAATTAAGTCAGTGAGTTCTATGTTAAGAGGAGAACCAAATAAATTGTAAGCAGTATTATTTATTCCAATGTTGAAGCATGACATTCTAGGGCTGGACAGTGGACAGGTTTTCCAACTTTTTGAAAATTAAATGACATTACTGGCATTTGTGAAGGCTAATCATGCTTCATTTCTCAAGTACCACTGTTCTGAATAACCAAGAGCCTCAACTATATTGATAAATTCTTATCTAACTAGAAAATTATTGGTGTAATGGTCTAGTTCTAATTTAAAATCAATAAGTCAACTAGCATTTATTAAGCAGCCATGTTATGCTGGGCATGCTCATGGTACAAAAAAGTAGAATTGTGGGTCTGTGTCTACCTTAGGAGTCAGAGACTACATCTTATACTTCTTTTATTTCTACCACAATGCCTAATATGGTACTTTTAAACCTCAATAATAATTTGGGATTGCTGATTATGACAGCATGTTATAAAATGCTATATTAAGATGTAACAGTATTCACTAAGGTGATTTGGAGAGTATGGGTGAATGCAGCACATGTGTATATAAGAGAATATACTTGGAGAAATTATTATGGTGTATGGATTTCTCATAGGAATTTCCTCCTGGAAATCCAGGAAGTGTTAATTTGGAAAGTACCTACACCACACGGCATAGTTGTGAGGCTTCAATGAAATAATGTAAGGTGCCTGGCACATAGTGAGCGCTCAATAATGCCAACAGCTTTTATTAACAGAGCCCTCAATGGTTTTCATTTGACTAATTTTCTACGCAATTTCTCCAAATTCAACAATTAAACAAATGTCAATCACGTACATCAATGTTCCTAAAAGGTAAGACTGATCATGCTACTCCTTCACTCAAAAAAACTTCAACTGCTCCCTTTGGTCAAACAGAAAATCCTCATCATGACACTCAAGTCCTCTTCACTTCAACACCAACCTGCCATTCTGGCCGCCTTACCTCATACTACACTGTTCGCAAAACATCAGGGCTTTCCCGCTTCCGGAAAACTTCATGTTATTGCCTTTGTTTTTCATGGTTACCCCACTTCCTTTCATGTCCTAATCTGCTGAAATTCCACTTACTCTTTGAGACCTATTTTCTCTCATAAAATTTTTACCTGATACTCTTTTTTACCCCCTTGATACTCTTGATATATATAATTCCCTCCTTTTAATCGTCATAGTTCTTAGTTTACGTCTACTACACTTTACCTTTTTTCAATCGGGTATTTATGTACTTCAATAAAAACTCCATTAAAAAAAGGAGAGTAACTTACTTATAAATACTGCCTATGATGTCTATGGGTGACTTGTCCCAATAGTCCAATTTAATGAATTAGTGCAGTCATTTATAGCATCTTTGTCACACTATGGAACCTGCTGCTTACCATAACAACTATCACTCCACAAAGAGGTAGTTTAAAAATATCATTAGTGTGCCTGAAAGTCAGTCTCGGTGTTAGAAAGGACTCTGAATGTCATCCAACCCATCCCCTTACTCTCTGTTTGAATCCTTGCTTGTGTATGCTCAACCTACAACTGAACCTCTCTAATGAAAGGCAACTCAAGATCTTACTGATCAGCTCATTCTACTTTACAGTTGTGGTTCTACCCATTGGGGACACATGGAACAAGCAGTCCCTATTTTCATGTTAGATTAGCAATTATGTTTAGCAGCCACATCACATTATAACTAAAACGAAATCTTTTTGTATGATTTGCTGTTACCCTGAACTTCAGTTACTCATTTTCTGAGTATAAACGTAGGGCCATTACATTAATTGCTATTAAATGTCAACTTATAATGGTCATTTTATTTTTCTAGGCTGCCAAGTTTCTTCTAGATTCTAATTAAAAGGAATTTGTTGGTTCTGATCCCCAAACTCCCTCTAGTTGTACCTCACCTATCTTCATTATGGTGACCTAAGACATTTATCAGAAAATGAGAAAAGATGAGGAATGAGCTCCACCAGTACCCAGGAAACTCCTTTAGCTCACTACATAAAGAAATAGAGTATTTGGGTACTACCATTCAAACGGTCTTGAATCTAGTTCATTACATTCTTATCCCACCATCCTTTACCATCATTCCCTGAAGCATAACATTAAAACATAAAAAATTCAGTGAAATGACTGAGATTTCCTTTATCTAATAGTAGTCTAGGAACTGCAAAAAAAGGGAAATTAGCATAGCAGGATTTATTTCTAATTGATCCCTTCATAAGTGTTACGAACAACCCCACGGCCACCACAAATACATTTAAAAAGTAACACATTCATTAAATAAGATTTGGAAAAGAGATCTTTCTTCTAGTGAGTCCTGCCATCTAAAACACAACCATTATTACTACCTTGCTGTCCTTCTGTTTAATTTTTTTCTATGAAAGTAAATCACACTAATTATTTAACCTTGAGGTAAATTATTTTGGTACCATTCTTTTTTTTTTTAAAGATTTTTATTTATTTATTGAGAGAGAGAGAGAGAGAGAGCATGGTAGAGAGCATGAGAGGGAGGAAGGTCAGAGGGAAAAGCAGACTCCCTGCTGAGCAGGGAGCCCGATGTGGGACTCAGTCCTGGGACTCCAGGATCATGACCTGAGCCGAAGGCAGTCGCTTAACCAACTGAGCCACCCAGGCACCCTTGGTACCATTCTTGAAATCTACATACTATTCTGTCAAGTAGATGTGCCATAGTTCACCTAAATATTCTAATTCTAGACATGTAGATTAATAGCAAACAACCTGTACCATTAAAGTTTTTTTTTTTTTTAAAGATTTTATTTTATCTTGACAGAGAGAGACACAGTGAGAGAAGAAACACAAGCAGGGAGAGTGGGAGAGAGAAGCAGGCTCTCCGTGGAGCAGGGAGCCCGATGCGGGGCTTGATCCCAGGACCCTGGGATCATGACCTGAGCCGAAGGCAGAAGGCAGATGCTTAACAACTGAGCCACCCAGGCACCCCTAAAGTTATTTTATAGAACATAACCATATCATATATTTCATCGATTCCAAAGTACGCATTTTCCTGTATTTTAACATCTCTGAAATCGGGTCATAGGAAAAAAGAAAGTTGGAGAACATAAAATGGCAAAATTCACTGAAAGTAAGACCTGCTCATATTATTCTCATGGAAAATGGGTGACTATGCCATCAATTCTAGTTCAGAAACTAAATAGAGTATTTCATATTTTAACAATAAAGATATTAAATAAATTAAAGCCAGCAGGAACACATTAAGTCCTAATGCTAATGCTAAATGCTCAGAAGTTCTCACTTCATCTAAATTGCGTCCACAAACTAAAATGGAAAGCAAACTGTCCTCCAGTATAAGTGATACATTCTCAGGGACACATTCCTGATATGCCTGCCTCAACTTCTGTGAAAACAAACAGAAAAAGACAACTCAAAAAAGCTCAGACTGGGGGCGCCTGCGTGGCTCAGTCGGTTAAACATCTGAATCTTGATTTTGGTGCAGGTCATGATCTCAGGGTTTTGGGATCAAGCCCCATGTCAGGCTCCACTCTGGGTATGTTTGCATACTCTCAATCTGGACAGCTTTCCCCTCTAAAGAGTAAGTCACAGAAGAAAAACAATATGGGCGTGTATGAAAACTACAAAAAAAACTTTAACAAAGGAAAAGAAAAATCATACTGAAAACTCAAGAAACTTAATTTTAGAAAGCATTCACAGAGTGATCAAGATGGAATCCAAAAGATATGGTTTCTATGAAAAAAGTATCTTAAGAGGAAAACAAGCAAATGCAAAGCAAACAAACTGAGATCCAGGCTGATGGGAATAGGAAACTGGGTGAGAAAGTGAAATACGGCAGGAGAATTAAAACTGCAATTGCAAGATTAAAATCTGCACCAAAGTCAGCAGAGCTGGGTAACACTACCAACTCTAAATTAAGAAAACTTAATTAAATAAAGAATTGTCAATAAGCTTAAGAAATTCTCCCAGAATACTGAGTGATAAACAAATAAAAATGATATAATGACAGTAAAGCTAAGATTTATAAATAATACATTGTCAAAACAAGGGGAACTGAGAGTTATAAAAGTACTTTTTGAGTTCAAGAAAGACCTGAATCTGCAGATCGTAAAACTCATTTACAAAATTCAATAGAACCGACCCCCACCGGCACCCATTAGTATGGTTTTGCAATTTCTGTTTTACAAGGATAAAAATAAAAACAAGTAAGTAAAAAATATGTTAACTCTAAAGAAAATTAAATTAGCCTGGTCTCTTTCTACAACACTGAATTCCAGAGGACAAGAGAAAGAGACTATCTGTAGTCGTGCTATCCTCTGAGGAGAGTTACTGACACTGACACTAACGGGAGATGTATGAGGTGTCCTTTAAATATGCCGGAGGTAGGCAGAAGGTCTACAGGATCTCTGACCTGCAGCTGAGGGAGAATAAATTATGACTCATCCACTCCACACAAGCAAATCAACATTCACGTGTAAAGGCAAAGGCAGTCTTGGGTATCAGCAAATCAGAAAATACTCCAATGATGCTCCCACGAGGGAAGGAGGAGGAGTGAGCAGTACCTTAGGACTTCTAGTGCAGTAAATTCTCCGACATTTAGTCTCAGCATCCCAAAGTGATTTTTGTTTATAATGGTTGGGTATTTATCAAAGCAGAAAACCTTTTAAATACTTATTAATTCATTTAGAAATAACAAAAAGAAACACATTGCATGTTAACATAAATGAGATTTTTAAAAATAAATAGCTATAGTCCTCTTCCCCTCTCCCCCAAAAGGTGAAGGGTGACACTGCATTACATTTTTTTTGGGGGGGGGGCAGTTCTTTTTAATGTCTGCTTTAGTTGAGGACAGCTGACTTCTCATATCTGCTGTCACATTCAATTCGTTTTGACCAAAATATATGAAGAAAATTTGGCCTCCCACAGATATGTAGTTGAACAAGTAAAAAATTTAACTTTTTTTTTTAAAGATTTTATTTGAGGAAGAAAGAGAAAGAAAACAAGCAGGGAGAGGGACAACGAGAGAGGGAAAGGCAGGCTCCCCGCTGAGCAAGGAGCCCAATAGAGGGCCTCAATCCCAGGACCCTGAGATCATGAACTGAGCTGAAGGAGCTGAAGGCAGAAGTTAACCATCTGAGCCACCCAGGTGCCCAAAATTTAACGTTTTTAACAGCCTTTTCAGTTAATTATGGATTTTGACACTACACTAAAACTCAACAAGTGGTAGTTGTTAAAGATTACTTACAATGTGGCATTTGTCACTGCATCAATGAACTTAATACTCTGTTACATTAAAACCCATCAGTCTATTTACACTTTGGCTCTTTTATAAATATGGATGATTTTGTAATGCATCGGTCATTTAGAAAGTATTGGGTTTACTGAGTTACACAGATCTTCCAAATGTTGACTCACTTCTTTTTCAGTATCAAAACAATCACATTCATTGGTAACACTTCCAATCTCATCAGTAAAGCCCTTAAGTACTGGCTCAAAATGGCAGATATAAATGTTCCAAAATTTGACTTTTTTCTTCAAGCTATTTTCCTTGAACTGACAGGCTCACGAACTTCATTTGCAAGAAATTATCTGCCAAAGAGCCAAGACTGAATAACCAAATTTATAATTTGCAGGGTTTGCTCCCTCAAAAAGGCAGCTAGTTCAGGTTGCCGCTCCAACTGTGAAAGTGCTTTATGAATACTTCCCATTTCTTCACAAAGAGTATGAAAGAAGTTGTACACCATAATCAAGATTTAATGAAAGTGAATGTTTAGTGTTTCATCAAGGGCACTCTGAAGGGAAACTGGCATATATTTAATTGTGCCTGTGTGGGGTAAGGTTCACAATGATGAGCAGCCATATAGTTTGGCGCTGCTGCCTTGATTGACACAGTGGCTTTACTTAACTCTGCTTTTGCGCCATCAGTAGAAGTGTCATCATAGTGAAGAGAGCAAAGAAAGTCTTAATACTATTATGAAAATAGTTCTGACCTCATGGATAGCTTGAAGAGGTCCCTGGGGCCCCCAGACATCTATGAGATCTACAGTACTTTGAGAACTATTGCTTTAGTGAAATAGAAGAAATGAATTCAAAATTACAACACAAGAATGGGGAGTTTGGGCATCATAAAGCCTTTACTTAAACAAATATGGTTAAAAACTAGATAATACAGATGTCAAAAAGAAGTCTTGAGAGAGAAGACATAGATTTTTAACAGGCACATACAATCACACATTTACATAAAACAGAAAGTAGGTGAGAAAATACAAATTGACTGGGTTCTATCTTATTTGGGCCTTATTAAGGGACACAATCCCAACTAAATACTGTACACGGGAGACTTTAAAATAAATGATGGCATATCCTCCATGAAATACTATGCAGAATCATTTAAGATGAAAATAACATAGCTCTTGAATGCTTACCATGTGGCCAGGCACTGTTACAAGTATTTTCCAGGTATTAATTCACTTAATTATCACAAAAGCTTTAGGAAATTAAATTAGTACTACTATTCCCTTACAAGGAAACTGAGGCACAATGAAGATGACTTGCCCAAATTCTGTACTGCTGACATGGGGAGATGACCATGCTGTTGAGTGAATAAAGCAGGAATGATCCCACTTACTTCAAAACTTAGAAGACTATGTTTATCTATAGTCATATAAAATTTCAAGGAATATATACAATAAATTGATTAGTTGTCATCTTTAGAGACCAGGACTATGAGAACACTCTCACTTTCTGAATTTCAATAACATATTTTTTAAAAATGAAAAATCCATTAAAAATTAAAATATCCATTACTTTTATAATCAAAGCAACACACATATTTTTGTTTTGAAAACTAAAACAAACTAAAGGCTATTGCTTAGCAAAATTTAGACTCAAACACTTTTTTTCTGATGAAATTTAAGTTCTGGTAGAACTAAAAAAATGAATACCTTTCAAGTCATGGAAGAAAAGGAAGCCGATAAAATAAATGCCTATGGCTAAAAAAAAAAAAAAAAAAAGGGCAAAATGAAAGTAAGTTTAAACAAAATAAATTCAAAGTCTAAAAAGAAAATTTAAATTGATCAGTTATGTCAACAAATGTGAATAGGTTTAACTATCAAATTTAAAGATAAAGAATGAATCTTGGATTTTGTTAAATAACATTGGCAAAAAGAAAAGTAAATAAAAATCCAATGAGACACACCTAAAAACAAAATAATGTGAGAAAATGTGAAAAAATATAACCGAATGGGCAAAAATATATCAGGTACATATATCTAAAAAAATTAATGAGTAACATTAATATACGACAAAGTTGAATTCAAGGCAAAGAAAAGTATATGTGAAAAAGATGTTCATTTTATATTTAAAAAAATGTGTATGTTAGTCATGAATCTACCAAAGAATATCAAGAAAACAACTGACAAAAATAGCACCGTGGTGAGAGACTATCATAATAATCTCAGTCTTCGGCAGGTAAGAGTACAGCAGGCATGATTAATAATCAAAAAGACTGACTATATATCGAATTTTGTACCTTATGGAAACTACACCTTTAACTTCCATGATTAACAAAACTTGATTGTAACAGACCAAAGAAAACCTCAATACATCCTGAAGTTGAAAACCTTATAGCACCTATTCTCGAACCCCAATGCAATAAAACAAACACCAAAAAAACACCAAAGGAGGAAACAACAAACACACAAAACACCCAAATTTACACACATAAACACACACACACAATGAAACCAATAGTAAATGTCCTAAATTACTGATGAAGCAAAGAAGAGCTCAATACTGGAAAATTAATATTTTGAAAATAAAGGTAAAAATATTAAATTATTATGTTAAAGGTAAGAATATTACTTATGGATAGACCCCAAACTGTGGAAAACCACAGCTTTGTGAGAGTGTTAATATAAAGTTACATGGCTTTTTAAAATCTGTCCACTATTTTATTTCACATTAGACTTTGAAAACATTTATTATTTTGCCTAGATCTTGCAACAACAAAAATTTTAAGTATACTAATTCTGGTAACTTTCCATATTAGCTAAAAGGTAATGACAATTTTTACAAATTTAAAAATCCATAAAAAAAACTGTAGAGAAACATCATCCAATCCATCTTGCTTCCAAAGATAATTAACCTCAGAATGTCTGACTTCAAATTCAAAGATCTATTTTTCCAGTTTTGTAAAAATCAGTAATAAGAGTTCATTTAAGAGTTTTCAATGAAAAAAGAAAGGTTTTTTTTTCAAAGAAAAAAACCCCAGTATTTATAATATATGTATACACACACACACACACACACACACACACACAGAGTCCACTATTTCCTTTAGAATAATTATTCACAAGCCTGTTCAAAATATATCCTTATAAAAATGAGTATTCGGAATGAAAACAAGAATTAACAGCATACAGCACTTTTAGGACTAACTGCAGAACATCTCCAAGCCTTATTGTAAAAAAATAAGTCTTAAAATTTTGAGTCAAAGTCTAGGAGCCAAAGTAGGTGCCGAATTCACCTTTCATTTTAAGCAAAACCAGCAAATGAATACCTGGCTTTGGTGGTATTGTTTAATAAATCATTGTTTCCTCTTAAATAACAAATTATAAAAGAAATAATGAGCAATGTTCTCTATCAAAGGTAAAGAAGTCTTATAATGATTTAAATTAATAATTTTTTACATGACTGACTCAAAGTGGCCTGGCATCTATTTTTTTTTTTTTTTTTTTGATCTCATCTTTTGTATTACACTTTAGGAACTCGTTAAAAGCACTGAAGAACCCTAATGCACTGGGTGACAAGAGTTAAATCCCAAGACAATATTATAGTTCCCCTTACCCTGATTCAGATCCTTTTTCTGCCAGTTTGCTAATGCCAACATGAAGGGGAACTGGTTCACCTGGTTTCTGTCTCTGTTAACATTTTATTTCCCGTTCAGATTTTTTTTTTTAAATTTATTTATTTTTGAGAGAGTGAGAATGAGAGAGAGAGAGAGTACATGAGAGGGGGGAGGGTTAGAGGGAGAAGCAGGCTCCTCGCTGAGCAGGGAGCCCGATGCAGGACTCGATCCCGGGACTCCAGGATCATGACCTGAGCCGAAGCCAGACGCTTAACCGACTGAGCCACCCAGGCGCCCTCCTGTTCAGATTTTGGATGCTCTTCTTTTCCTGCCATTTAGATTCAAATCTTGCCAGTGACTTTCAGCTCAAGCTGATACTCCTTAATCTGGTCTTGATTTCACCTTCTGGATAGAGAATAACTACAAGCTCTTTCTATATAAACTCTTACCATCATATGTACAGCTCTAGATCTTTTATAAGACCTTCAAGTTTTAGAGATTTTTTTCATTCACTGGCCATTTATTCAACAAATATTTATAAGCTCCCACGAAGAGCTAGACATTATTCTACATGGTAGAAACGTACGGAAGTGAACAAAAAGACACAAGTTCATCAGGTCAAGTAACAGCTGTAATTCGCACAGCATGAGCTGGACTACGGTCACTGTGGTTCTAAAAGTTTCTCTCTTGAAAACAAGTTTGTGTTAAGTCGTAAAAAAAAAAAAAAAAAAAATTGAAACTCATTTCTCTACCCCCTCAGTCTTTCAGAAAAATACTCCTGTTCATGTAATGGAATGAGAGTGGTTTATGGAATCAAACATCTAGAGACAAATCTTGGCTCTGCCATTTACTGGCTTGGTTAACCTGGGCACATTACTTAAATTTCTTCAATTCTCAGTAACCTTACCTGTAAAAACAATCTTTCATGGTGTCTTTTTTACACCAAATGTTTATGAGAATTAAATGAGAAAATGTAGACAAAGCATTCCACAAATAATCTAATATTACATGGTGGCTATTAGAATATCATTATGTTTATTTGTAACACAGGACAAATATTAGGTCTTTGGTTTGGCATTACCTATATTCTAAGGATAATGTCATTTTAATCACTTACACGGTCCACAGAGTAATTTTTCTTCTGGTGGGCTGCTAGTACTACTGCACTGTTAAGTATAGCTTCTGGAAGCTTAAGGCAAATAAGGGACAAAAGGTAGGTACCATGGTGAATAAAAAAAAAAAATCATTTCAAGGGGCTTTGTATTATGAAGTGTTCTATCTCCATCATCCACAATCCAAATAGAGAGTAGGTCAGTTTACCTAGTCTAGTTCATTTTGTATTTCTGTTTTTCTACATCTTCCTTTCACCAGATTTCCCCAGCTTTTCTCAATATTTGCCTTATCTACTCTCCTAAATGGTTTTAATATGGAATAAAACCATATTTACAAATATGTATACACTTTCGATAGTTTCAGATTTCCTGTCCTTTTAATGGCAAAATCTTTTTTTAAAAAAAGATTTTATTTATTTATTTGAGAGAGCGAGTGAGCAAGCACAAGCGGGGGGCAGGGGGGTAGAGGGACAGAGGGAGAGGGAGAAGCAGACCTCCTGCTGAGCAGGGAGCCCAAAGTGGGGCTTGAGCCCAGGACCCCGGGATCATGTCCTGAGCTGAAGGCAGATGCTTAACTGTCTGAGCCACCTAGGCACCCCAAAAGCAAAACCTTTTATATGCATCTCAAAAGTGTGGTTTGGGGGGGGGATATTTACTAGATCCAGTACTTCCTGCAGGTTTCTACTACACATTAGGTTCATTTGAATAATAAACATTCAGACTGGGAAAGCATTCTTTATAATATTTCCAAATGAAATGGTTATTTGACTCTTGCAGAGAACTCTTTTTTAGGACTTTTTTCAGGTGAAAATACACAATTTGCTTCCTTTGATCTCCTACATGAACACCTACATGTTGCTGCAATCGAGTTCTACTGTACTGTCACAAGAAACCAGTGTCCTCAAAAGCTACTTAACAAAGAGTAGACTAAATCAGCATATGTGTGACTGTTTTGTAGCACAGCATGTAAGTTAATACTGGACACCTGTCAGCAGAATGCAGTAAAACTATTAAATTTAACAAATTCTATATAGTTGAGTCAATGTATCCAGTAATTCAGTTACAGCTAAGTATTACCTTCCCCACTCAGAGTTCAGAATTTCCTTAAGGCTGTGGTATATAGTATTTTGATAACGACAGAGCCTTTTGAGAACTGGATAAATGCTATGGCCTCTCCTTTCCTACAACTGTCCCTCTGTCCTCTCTCCCCTGCCCCTCGAGGTTACAAGTCCTTGCCTTAGGATACAATTTTGCCAAGAATTATATAATATTGCACTAGTGATATTAGTGGATAAAAAGTACCAGAGTTATAAATTACATAGCAGTGGATTCAAATGTATAATTTGCCACTGAGGAGCAAAGAAAACAAAAAAGATGATAATACAGGTAGATGGCACAAAAGAAAGGTAGAAAGTCAGGAATATTTAATCAACTTGCTCTTAATTCTACATATTTTCTACAAAGTTATCAGGAAAGGTCCGTCACACCAAATGCATCAAACTTTCAATATTATAAATATGAACTCATTTCAAAGTAATGAACAGGAATAATACCCATAAGCATTCATTTAATGAGCACCTACTTAGTTAATCAATAATGATGCATCCACAGAAAACATTTTAAATTGTTTTGAAGAATAATTTCTTATTACTAGTTAAAATCCTTCCTACACTGATCCTGACCAAAGTAATCACGTTCTAAAATCTACCAGGGTCAGTCAACCCCAGACATGTTCCCAACTGTGGGTTATTTTCACTGATAAAAATAACTACAAATGGTAGTAATTTTAACATATTTCAATGGTTAATGATGCCTGAAAATCTGGCAAAAAATTTTTTTGAAAAAAGAAATTGTTCACAGTAAAAAAACACATACCTTGTTTAAAAATGAGAACTACAAGATAAAACAAAATTCTGTGTTCTTAACATAGTTACGCAAATAACTATGTTTTTCTGTCTCCAGGATTCTAAACTTAGGACTACGCAAGGTTCTGGAAGTATATATTCAAATTATAGTTCATTTTCATTAATTTACTTACCAGTATCACACAGAACTAATGAATCAAAACATGAACTAGAAAAAATTTTAAGTGCAAACATAATGCATAACTGTTTATAAGTATTTTAAACTAATAAAAATGGTAAGCATCTACTTTTACTAACAAAAAAGTTTTTAAATGAAAGCCCATGAAAGTTAAGAGCTCAAATCTTACAGTATATTCCCTCATCTACACACTACACAGAACTTTTAACCTAAGTTTTTTTTTTTTCAAGATGACTACTTCTGTCACTTAAATGAATTTTATATAGCTGATTTACTTATTAAAAGCTCACTTTATTTTTCTTCTTTGGAAGGTTTTAAAGCAATCAGTCACACTTAGAAATTTTCAGATGGAAATAGTGAAGTATTAGAATTTTTACTGGTGGTAAAAATTAAAATTTCAATTTAACAGAATGCATGCATTTATATGAAGAAAGACTACCAAAATTAAAAAAATCCATTCAAAACATTATGGTAGTATCTCAATTTGGAAAACTACATATGATCAAAAATTAGCTTCATTTTCAGGAAACTAATTCATGGCTCCACAGCTGGAATTTATTCCTAAAATCTTATGTAGCCTGGGAAATGTCTTGTGTCTGGATCCAAAGGTTTACATTCCTAAAGTTTATATCTGTAAATAAACCCATGATAGGAGGGGAGAGGGAAAAGGGAAGGAAAGGAGGGGGCAAGACAGAAGACAAACAGAAGGGAAAGAGTAATTCAATCCCTACAATTTTAAATGTGATCTCTGCAGAAATCTATTCAGTGGGGAAAGGGGTGTACATATTGATTGTTTTTCTATCGCCATCATATAATAGTGATAACTTGAATATATTATATGCTTTACTCCTGACAGAACTGCTTGTTTCACTATTATCCAGTACTATCAAAGAAAATAATCTAAAGGTAAGACGATTTAACCTCTTAAAATTCATGTTATTATTTTGCCTATAAGCATACAGACTAAAAAAAAAAACCAATCTTCAGAGTTAATCATTTTAGTCAGGATGTGTTATGCTCCTCATTTACGTTTCCGGATTTTGAATAAAATGTGGGGACCTCTATTTCCAATTTTGTGGAAACTTGTATTTCTATTTATCAGTTCAAACTTGTATGTTCTTCCCTATCTTTTGCTGGTTCAATCTCAATGCTTTACATATTATAATAATCTTCAATTTTTTCCACGTATGTATTTCATTTGTAGCTCTGAAAAATTTCAGTGCAAATGATGGAAAAGAATATTCTTTTGGAATGAGTCAGATCAAATCTTATCCTTCCACTTACTAGCTGTAGGATTTCAAGCAAGTTACTTAATTTTCATCTCTACCTAAAAAATAAGATAAAGCCTACCTGGGTAGACAGAGATTAAATTATATGCATATTTACATGCATACTAACTTATTCTGTAGGACCATACCTAACATAGAGTAAGCCCTCAAAGAGAAGGCATTCTGTTCCCATTAGCTTCCATTTTGAATTTGATGTTCTATAGCACTATATCTCCTCTATACTGTAACCAAATATAACTTTTTCTTAGTTCTTATAGCAGTCTATTATTTCTACAGAAATTGTATGATTCCTTAACATATTTGTATGTTTGCTTTCTAAGTTTTATTCATGTCATGTTTTAAGTAAGAAAATAATTTGTCCAGAACCCATGCAACTATCTTATTTATTGTTTGTCCTATACATCCTTTTAACTGAACCTACTAAAGAAAATGGATCATTAGAAATATTCATTATTGTATTCCTATGCTTACTGAATACAGTGGCTGGTATTATAGGCACTCAAATGATATCTGCTGAATGACTTATGAATGAACCAATGAAAACTGTAGTAACTAGACTTCTCTTTCACTCCCATAGTCTGGAAATCAAACAAGGTCTTAGGACTGGCATTGGAGCTGGAGAGAGAATTCTAGGAACGGTTTTGGTGAAGGATGACCTTTGACAGCCATAAAGATTTTGTAGAATTCCCTTTCAGTTTAATGATCTAAATTAGTTCTTGTTTTCATGTATACAAGTAATGATTCCTACTTTTCAGAATAATTCTAGGCCTCTTGCCTAAGGAGCAAATTTACTATAGAGACTTTTTTTTTTTTTTTAAGATTTTATTTATTTATTTGACAGAGAGAGAGAGAGCGCACAAGCAGCAGGAGTGGCAGAGGGAGAGGGAGAAGCAGGCTCCTCGCTGAGCAGGGAGCCAATGTAGGGCTCGATCCCAGGACCCTGGGATCATGACCTGAGCCAAAGGCAGATGCTTAAGTAACTATGCCACCCAGGCGCCCCAAGACTCTGCTTTTCTTTTAAAGAATTTCATTCAACCTCTTTCTTTCTCATCCCCTTATCTACACGTAGCTTTTCCACGTCTGAAGACTTCAGTATCTTTAAACCAGAAAAATATCTGAATCATATTTTTGGAAATGTTGAGCCCCCAAATAAGTCTTCTATTTGATCACACATGTTCATTATTTTAGATCTCAAAATCTCAAGGAGAAAGAAATAAAATTTAGTTTATCAGACAAGCCAGCTTTTGTAACTTCAGTGTTATACAGGGATGAGCAAACTCTGACCCATGGGCCAAATCCAGCTTTCTGCCTGTTTGTGTAAATAAAGTTTTATTGGAACACAGACATGCTTATTTGCTTATATATCATCTATGGCTGTTTTTGCGTAACTGCAGAGATGAAGAGCTCTGATAGAGACTGTATGGCTCACAAAGCCTAAGAGAGCCCTGGCCTAAGACTCCTCTTAGGAATGGATCCACATAAAAACACCACAAATAGCAAACATTCACTATGCAGTTACAATGTGTTGGGTACTGTTTTGTTGAATTTTACATTCACTGTCTCTTTTAAAAATTAGATAGAACATCTGAATTGGTTATTATCACAATCCCTCTTTACAGATGAGAACGCTGAGGTTGATAAATAACTTGGTCAAGATTAATAAGTAGTAGGGTTGGGATCAAACCCTGGTCTGTTGGAATCCAAAGTGAAAGTATAATTACTCTGCTAAAGAGGGCTTTAAAATAACAAATAATAAAGGTGTTTTCCAAGGACTTAGTTTGCAGCTAGACAGCTTTCAATTTTATTGGTTTGATGGTCCATGCGCTTTTACATTGTTTTATGTGGTATTAAGTATGGATTTTAATATTTGTTCATTAATGCCAATGAAAAAGCAATGATGATTCATTCTTATTCTTCACAAGAAAACAAGCATAAAAACTACCTTTACTTTTATTGAGACTATATGGTTTTAAAAATTCTCTACTGAACTTCTAAAGTGATGGCCACCTTTACAAGTAAAAGCTGGTATTATATCTAAACAACTGTTGTCATTGTTATTGTATTCCACAACTACTGTAATAGTGTGAAAAAGCTGGACAAAGTTTACTGAGTTTAAAAGAAAGACTTTGAAACCTTAAGAGCTCTTTTCAAGAGAGGAAATATGAAGGAACATCATTTACACTAAGAATATCTGTTACAAAGAGGAATATAGCAAAACAACTTTGGAAACAACAAAGGAAGGGTTAGTTCCTAGAATACCAATTCAACCCAAACTAATAAAGCAGGTAAGAGACAATGTGATAAATGCTGGAAATACAAGATAATTTCTATCTTCAAAAAGCCCACAGCACAAGAAGGGGGGATAAGCGAGTAAAAATTAATATGGGGTTCTTAATTACAAGCAGCAGAAACCAATTCATATGAGGAACAGAAATTAAACATATTCAAAGTATCTCTCAGAATTACTGGGAAGGTTGAAGAACAAAGCTCAGTAAATGTGCAGACATGAAGGAGGCTTCAAAACAAGAAATAAAACCAAAATCTGTCACAAGAAGCACCTGGGCGCAGAAGATGCCACAATGGGCATACTACCACTTCTCTTTTTGGAAACTGCATATTTTATTGCTGCAGCCATATCCTTTACAGTGCCTGCGTCTTTTTATCAGCTCCAGAAAAAAGCATCCAATTAGGGTTATGAATTTTGGGCCCATTTCCTACATGCAGACAGGAAAAACAATTTATTTGTCCTTTTTGGCTTTTGTTGTGGTAGGCCTTGCATTTCACCAAGATTCATACTATATAAGAGGGAACTCCTCAAACACAGGAAGGGCCTTCAAATTCTGGGAAGCCCCACCCCCCAAGAGATAAAAGCCCCACTATAAACACTGTATCTTAAATCAAGATGTGAAATATTTGCAGGGAGGTAATCTCTGAGTTCTCAAGTTTGAGAGGTACTATTCAAATATCTAAATGGTAACAAATGATCCACTCCTACACAGGCACCTTTGTTTTTTTTCAACCAGTCATTAACACAAAACTCTTTTTGAATATTCAAAACTTAAAGACAAGAGCAAGACTTCCATAGAACAAGATTTGAGTTTCTTAAACCACTGTTTCTCTAATTCAAGTCCAGGGACTTGTCAGTCAAATCAGGGGCCCATAGCTCTCCAGTTAAAGAAACTGCACTACAGCATAAACATAGTAAAAAAGTTCTATGTTAGATACCACTGTGGCATAAATGAGGAGTTAACTGCACGAACAGGGAATGCTATGCAGAACAAGAACTTTAAAAATAAGCAGAAATTTACTACGTAGATAGGGAGGGGCAAAAAAGAATATTCCAACAGAGGTAGTAACTAGTATAAAGTACAAAGTACTTTATTATAAAATACCATAGTTTGGTGGTGGGGGGGAAAAAAGCACCTGTTCTGGTTCCAGAAAACTGCATTAAAGTCCTAATCCTTATTAGCAGTATGATCTGGGTCAAGCCCATTAACAACTAATTTTTCCTCATCTACAAAATAAGGCAGGTGGACTGGGTGATATTTAAGTAGTTTTGCTTCTAAACAAATTTATGGTTATTATTATGAGTAACAATGGCTAACATTTCTTGGCTAACATTCATCACAGGCCAGGGAAAATGGGACAGAGCTGACATGTATCAAGTAGGTATTATTAATAGCCTCATTTTCCCCCAATTGAGGAAACCCAGGTTCTGAGTGGGGAACTAATTTGATCAACACAATCCAATCAGTTAGGAGAGCCAGAGCAAGAGGGTTTAAATCCAAAGCCATTAACCCTATGGCTAACCCAACAGTGAAATTCCAAATTCCCTAAGGAGACTGACATGGCTTCTATTATACTATGGGCAAAGTGCTTATTATCTACAACCCCCTTTCTCTGATATCTAAATTTTTCAGAAGGTCAAGAATTTAGACCTAAGTATCAAAATGTTTATTATTTTATATAGTCAAATGGAAATCTTTCCAAAATATATCCTACACATCTCTGGCTTTTTAAATAAGAAAAAAGTAGTTTTTTACTTTGAATTTTTCTTTCATCTAAATCTAAACTCTTCTCGAAGCTCAAGGTTACTTTCATACATATTAATTATTGTATGGGCCTCTAGAACTTTAAGATAACATAACTCTTTGCCCCTTCATTTTCTAAGGTAAGCTTATGTTTGTTTCTTCTTTCATTGCTTTTAATCACAGCTCCTCTCCACCCTTAGTAGTGTTCTGTGGACCAAAAAAAAAAAAAGAAAAATTCAAGCTATCAGAACTATTAATACCATAAAGATACAGCTGCAGAAAAATTAATTCCTGTCTTACTTCTCATTACAAGGTGGCCTTTGTTATAGTACCTAGAGTAACTCTTTTAAAATTATCAATTCAGCTGTGATTTAATTACCTAAACACAACTTCACTGTTTCAATCAAATACTTTGATACAGAATATTCCCACACTGCACTATATTCTCTGATCCTAAGATACTTCATAAAGAATTAAAACCTAAAGCATTATGTTCTTCAGATTACATGATGCCAACATGCTAGAAAAAAATGTATAATGCTTATGGAGACATAGGGATTAAATGTGAGGAAGTTCAAAAAATGTTCATATTTTCCCTGAGACAATAGAAAAAAGGGAAAAATCTTAAAGGAAACCTCCTGCAAAAATTCTAAAGAGAATATAAGAGAAAAATGGTTCTATGTCATGCTAAAATATATTATGAAGCTACAGTATTTAAAAACAATTTAGTATGGATAGAAACAGAGCAAGAAATCCAAACACAGAATTCTGCTTATGATGAAGATAATAGCTCAGATTGGTAAGAAGCATTACACAATAAATGGTATGGAAACAAACTATTAAAAAAAAAAAACCAAACAACTTCAAAGTAAATAACAGAAGGATCAAATGCCTAAAATACCAAAAAAAAGAAAAAGTTTTAGAAGACCAAATTTATCTATAATCTTACAGAGAAGAAATCTGTCTCTGTAAATAGGAGACAATATCCAAGTCACAAAAGGGGAAAAGTGCTATATTTTACCACATAAAAAGTAAAGACTGTTATAGAGCAACAACAAAATAGATGGAAGTCAAGAGACAAACTGGAAAAAAATCTACAAAAAGTATGAGAAAAAACAAACTTCCTTAATTTATAAAGGGCTCGTGCAAATCAGTAAAAAACAGACCAACTACCTAATAGAAAAATGAACAAAAGATATGAATAAGAAATTTGGAGGGAAGAACACAAATGCTAATAAGGTTCTGATGTTTGATTTCCTCATTAAAAAATGGAATCTGAAGCAACATATCATTTTTCACCTGAATTATTCAAATGGCAAAAACTAAAAAGTGTGATGATGCCCAGTGCTGCTGCTGTTGTGAGGGAATAATCAGTCCAATGTGCTTACTGATGTGTGCCTAAGTTTACAAAACTTCATCAGGAGGGTAATACAGATACAACCTCAAAAGCTGTCAAGGTATATACACAAAGGTAATCATGATAGCACTGTTTAATTACAAAATTAAGCTGGAAAAAATATTTATCATAGAATACTAGTTAAATAAATTACAGTATATTCATAAAACAGAATACTATGCCCCATTGGGAAAAAAGGGGGGGAGGAATGAATAAACTTCACTGTGGAACCTAAGATAAATTATTAAGGAATTTAAAAAAGCAAAGTGTAGAAGTATGTACAGATTGTTTTTAAGTGGGAAAATAGACAAGTAAGTGAATTTCCAGTGTTTCTTTGAAATTATGTGAAACTGTTAAGAATGGTTCACTTTGTTCACAGAGACCAGGGAAGGGATAGCTGCTGCATTTTTTAATCTGTTCCTGAATTAATTTCACTTTTTAAAGTTAACAGGAATTATCTAGATAACAGAATCATGGGGAAATTTTTGTGTTTTTTATGCTTTTCTGTCTTAAAAATACCTAATACAACCTATATTTTAAAGAAACCACCTGGGCAGGGGGGAATGGGCAATGGGACACTTAGTTTCAATTTATTTTATTCAATGCAGTGTTATCTTTTAAATAGTAAAAGCTTACATTATTTTTATAATCAAATCAGTTTTAATATATTACACTTTTAACTATCTGCACTAGTGTTAAGGATAATGTTTACAATTTCAAACCAAACACTATACATAGCCTATGAACATCAGAGTGAACACTAGCCTTCCAATATAAAAAAAGATCTTCTTTTACATTCAAAAAGAAGACTAACAGACTAACAGACAGAAAAGTGTACCTATACTAAACTTTCTATATCTTCTGAAGGCACCTATATTTATTTATACAAGCTGAGATATCTGCTTTCTGACTGAGTCACCAGCCCTGATGCAGAAAGGGCAGAATACAGTGACAAATCTTTTTAAGAAAGAAACTGGTAATTTAAAAAAGGAATGGAAAAAAAGGGAAACTGCCTAAAATGAATAAATGAAAGACAGATTAAATTAGGACTGCTTTTAAATTGCCTATTTTATTAGGAAAGTGAAAAGCGATCCCAATAAGTCTTGCAATTTCTAAAGATTAGAGCTTATACTTTTCTCAGGGTCAAGAGATCCTATCCTTCCAAAGGGTGCACAGTTGTGCTTTTCAAACCTACCAGAGTGTCAAAGGCAGATGTAATTAGAATGGGGGCTGGAGAGGGAAAGGAAACCACAGAGAAAGGGAAGTTAGAGACCTGATGTATAGTATTTCACAGCAAGTGAAACAGAAGCACATGTAAACAAGAGTACATAGATCAGACCTGCTGGAGATTATAAGGGACTATTTATCCATACAACTCACAAACGTTCACCTCTAGGAGAGTTGGATCCTCAAAATCTACCAAAATGTTCACCTCTAAGTAGTCTCAATGGATAATTACCATCCTGTTGATTATTTTTAAGACTTGCATAAAACAGTACCCCCTGAATTACATAGCATTCATGAGAAATGAAGGTCAATGGTATGCTGAAGTATACACCAAGGAGCTATGAAGTCAAGAGTTCAAATCTCAGCTTCACTACTCAAGAGCTTTATGACCTTAGGCAAGCTATTTAATCTTTGCTTCAGTCTCTTAATCTCTAAAATGGTGGTTTAACAACATTAACTATGCTCATGGATTGATGTGATAAGTAAATGAAATTATATTTATACATGGCATCACAGTGCTCAAATAAAATTTTAAGAACATACTTTCTGAAAAAAAAAAGTGCTATAATTGAAACTACTCTGAATAGAAATCTCAATACTTTACTTTTGTTTCTTAAGGCAAACAGACACAATTTAACTTTTTCTGCACTGCATAAGGTCTTCAAATATATAAATTATAAGACTGCGTGACTAGAGGGGCACCTGGCTGGCTGAGTCGGTGGAGCATGCAACTCTTTGAATCAGGGTTGTGGGTTCAAGCCCCACATTTTTGGGTGTAGAGATTACTTAAAAAAAAAAAAATCTTAAAAAAAAAAAGACTGTGTGACTATAAATACAAAAGTTTCCACAAGCTATCAAATAATCAGTCTCTACAGAGTACCTTGAGCAAAGAGAGCCTCTCTGAAGAGATTTAAAGTTTATAAGAGATGTTGTCTCTATGCTATTTCTATATTGTTACAGTTAAAAACTTTTAAAATTATAGCCATTTTTCTAAGTCTTTATTCATAATCAGAGATCACTTGTTGTGCCTCCTTCTTGCAAGCCCCTTTCTTTTTCTTAAGGTGCTGATGCTAAACTACTCTGAGCTAAGAAACCAGATAACCATTTCGAGGCAGACTGATACAGTGAAAAAAATATGGGCTGTAGATTCAGACAGCTCTATGTTTAAATCCCAGTTGTGCTACTTACTTTGTGACCTTGTTAAGTTGCTTAACTTCTCTAAGTTTCAATTTCCTCAATCTTAAAAATGGGAATACTATTAGCTAAAGGGTAAAAAGCAAATGAAAACTTAGGTACAGATCTTGCAGAGTGTCTTCTAGGTACCTGGCAATATAAATCACTCTGTTACTGGTAATCTTCATTATATAGCCAGTGAAGTATATTGTAGCTAAGTCAAGAATAAAAAGAATTTCTTGGAACATGTGCTTTTAATGTATGGAATTCCTTGGCACTGTACTGGAGATACAAAGATGAAAAAGAATATAGTATCTAAGCTCCAGAGGCTCAGAGCCTAATTAAAGACAGACATGTAAACAAAGTCACAGCAATTTGATAAGTGAAAGAGTAAAAGAAGCAGTGTACCATCTGAAGTCAAGTGTTTTTTTCTGGAAGGAGTGGTATTTAAGCTCAGAGAATAAACAGGAGCTCACCAGGTTGGGGGTTAGCAACTGAGGTGAGCAGACTTGGTCCAGGAGGATAAAAAGAGCACATGTAAAGATATGCAAGAAACAGCCTGGCACAGCCTGGAGCAGAGCGTTTGTGAGAGAGGAGAGTTTAGAAAGGCAGGCATGGGCCAGATCATAGTGGCCTAGTCTTCCAAACCAAGGAGTAGTTGGCCCTTTTAAAAATTAATAATGGGGAAAAATTAATAATGGAGAATCACAAAATATTTTAAGGGCAGTGTAGGAGGGTGGCTGCAAAAGATAACATGCTCAGAATTCACAATACAGAGAGATGTGCAAGTTGACTAGGAAAGAGAGGAATACCATAGTCAAGGAAAATACCGTTCAGGCAGCAAAGACGCAGCAATTAATTGAAAGTAGTAGTGATGATAATGGAGAGTAAAGAATGGCTGAGAGAGAAGAGGGTAGTCTTGACAACACTCAGAAGTTGGGGAAAATCCCCCAATTTCCCATTTGGGCAAATAGGTGGGTCAAGAGGTTATTAGTCAAAATGGAGGCAACAAAAATGAAAATGTTTCTGAGAAGACAGTCTGGGCTCAATGTGGATTTTATGTGAACAAAGCCGTCTATTAGGAAGACTGGAGCCCAGGTGAAAGCAAAATTAACTCCAACGGAAGAAATGAACATAAAGGTAGAAATGGAAGATGAGACAAAGGTAATGTCACCCAGAAGTACACAGATTGAAGATGGGGCTATGAGTATCTATTATTACTGCCTCATGAAGATCTCACTCTCTGGCTTTCACTTGTTTTCCAACTAGACAAGCTGAATTTTATGTAAGTGAGATGTTACAGTTTTCATACTTCTTTAAAATCATGAAAATTTTCCCATACTAGTCTACTGGATGTAGATGCTTAAGCTTCCTGAGCATTGTGTCCAACTTCTTCACTATCGGGCTAGGCCTAGCAGAGTGCTTGGGACCTGAAAGGTGCCCAATAAAAATGAATGAACTAACCAAGTGTGGTCTTTAAATCAGTCAAGAAGCCCAACTGTCTCAGATACTGTTTTAATGTTACAGATGAACATTTAATATGGATTAACCTAAAATTTTCTTTATATGCTGCTTTTTCCATTTAGAAATATACATTTTTCAAAGATCTGGGGACTCAACTTATTTTTCAGAATTAAGAACTCACCTAAAACCAGTAATTTATGCCTATCCTTATTTCAGATTTCTGTATAGAAGTCAAAAGCAGGTAGAAAAGTAAGATTATTGTTTTTTTTTTTTAAGATTTTATTTGACAGAGAGAAAGCACAAGCAGGGGGAGTGGGAGAGGCGGAAGCAGGCTCCGGGAGCCTGATGCAGGGCTTGATCTCAGGACCCAGATATCATGACTTGAGCCAAAGGCAGATGCTTAACCGACTGAGCCACCCAGGTGCCCCAGATTATTTATTTTTTAAAATGTTAGTTTTAAAAAGAGAAAATACTAAAATACTTCATCTACAGGTCCATTCTTACACATTAACAATGTGCAAGATCTTCATAGGAGTACTGAGGAGAGTATTTTAAAGACTCGCTGCTTAGAAGGAAAATTAGATGAGTCCAAACGTTCCTTTATGTACTTTGTTTACATACTTTTACTTAAATGCACATTACATAAACTCAGTATCATAACGAGTGTTCATAAATTGGTGGATGAAAAAGATGAGTCAGTGAGTAAGCAGGGAAGATGGCTGCTGAGCAGAAGAAACTATGTTATAAGCACTTGAGAGTGTGAATAGCACTATAAGGGAACTTAGTAAACACTGGAGTGCTGGTTTTTGGTTTTTTGTGTATTTCTCACTAACAAAACAAAAGATATTTTAAGAGATTCAAGTTACTCAATAAAACTAAGGAAAAAGCTCATTGTTCATAGGATTGCATTACAGTCAAACTTTTCAGATAAACCAGTTCTTAATACTTCCTTCTGCTTTTCTTTGAATGTTGAGGCTCCCTCTCATGCATGTCTCTTTTGATGAGAATAGGCAGTAGGGTAGTAATAGGGAAAGAACAAATCAAATTGAACATAACAACATGATTTTAAAACTTAAAAAAAAAATTAGGGAATGTCCTACTAGAATTTTGATATCATATGCTTTCACAATTACAGTTTATATTGGGAGAGACTGAATGGAGCAGTTAAAGGGCCTAAGTTTTGGAGTCAGCAGTTCAGTTCTGGCTTCATTATTTGTTCTCTCTGTAACTCTGGATTTTTGTTTTAAGTACTCTCCATCTCAGTACTCCTATCTGTAAAATGGGACGAATAAAAGGACTTCACAAGACTCACAAGGATGATATAAAATAACGTACCAGGAAGATACCCCATAAATGGTGGTGGTTTTTGTAGCTGTAAGCTCCATTAGTACTTACCAACTTTTCATATTTCAGGTATATCAAATAACCTAGGTCTGCCATAACAGAAAAACAAAAGCCCACTCACTTCCAGAGTACTGCAGTGTCCCACCACTGGGAAGTGTACCATGGATTGAAGTGTTCCAGTAATTTCTTCCTTTCACTCTTTTTTTTTTTTTTAACTTTTTATTTATTTATTCATGAGAGACAGAGAGAGAGGAGAGGCAGAGGGAGAAGCAGGCTCCCAAGGAGCAGGGAGCCCGATGCGGGACTCGATCCCAGGACCCTGGGATCATGACCTGAGCCGAAGGCAGACGCTTAACGACTGAGCCACCCAGGCGCCCTTCTTCCTTTCAATCTTAGATCGAAACATCCACTAAGTGAGGTTTCAGACTGCCACTAGCTGAGAAGGCAGCGAATGGTGTCCTATGTATCCATTGCAAATAACAACAAAACACATATTCTGCATGCAAAAAGTCTAAATCGTAATGGTATTACACAATCCTGCAAGTTTTAAGAAACTCTGCTTCTGCTTAGTTGCTTCCTAACATAGATCGCTGAAGCAAAAACAGCATGCCAGCAGTCATATCCTTTGAAGAACTAAAATTTAGATCCAGTTCTCACACTTTTAGAAGGTGAGCAAGATGCCCTCCACGGTTATGTCATAAGGTTATACTTTTGTTCTGGAAGATTTGTTTTTACACTACCATATTATAATCGCAGGTCAGTTCTCTCATAATTACAAAAGGCACAGTTTTAGGGTTGGGAGGCAGGTCAGCTTGGGATTTTAAGCTTACCATCCCACCGCAATGAAGATTCAACTTTGTATTTTGAGTTTAGGTTTGGGATTAGCTTTCTTCATCACGATTTTACCCCTAAACATATTGTGACTATACTGCATACTATTTATGACACGTTTGAGTATTTCAGATGGGATCAAGGATAAACATGGAATAACTAAAGTCAGCATGCTTGTTTGAAAACTATTCTGTTATCTTAAACACTGCCAGGTGCTGACTGACAACCTTACCACTTGAGGCAAATACTTACTTGTTGTAGTGTGGGAGAGGAAAAAGGCCACACCCAAAGTTAAGACTTCACAGTAAAGTGATACCGAGTTTCAAAATTTTGCTATTTTCGGTACTCTTTTTCACGGTCAACGAATACTTTAAATTCTCAAAAGGCTCAAAGTTCAAGAAAACGTTCCTCTGATTCTAATCACTTAGGTTACTTCATTCAGCAACCGGCAGGTCTAAGACGGAGAATTACCCCATTCAAAGAAAGATTCAAGTAACTCCGGCACAGAAGAGGGCCAAACTCAAATGACCAGTGCTCAGAAGTGACTCTAAAAGAGGGTTACCAATCCTCCCCTCCCCCAGGGAGCAGGCAGACAAGAAGAGCCTGACTGTATCACACCAACCAGTTACCTGACAGAACGCGGCCGTGTTATCCGGACCCTTCCTTCAGTTTAGACGCTCCTAGACCCCCTTCTCTCCTTGGTGCCGCCTCCATCCAGGCTGTCTCTCCTCCCCACCCCCCACCCCCGCCAGCCCAGCTCCCAGCAGCTTCCTCAGCCTCATCTGCATCCCACCTCCGTGCTCTCGCGCACTCCACTCGTCGCCGCTTACCTTGGCCACATAGTCTTTCACCTCATCCAAGTCTCCGTTTTTCAGGGCCCACATGAACTCCTTGTCGCACATCACTGCAGCGGGGCGGGCCGCTCGGCCGGGCAGAAGACGAGGAGGCGGTGGTAGCAGCAAGCGGATACCGCGGGGCGAGAGGGAGACAGGGCCGCGCGCAGCTGGAGAGGGGAAGAGAAGGCGGTGGAAGGCTGCCAGGCGGGCGAGGCAGTTGGCCGCGGCGACCGTTGGGGCGGGAAAAAGAAAGTTCTTTTGCGGCCACCGGGCCCAGCAGAGCAGGTTCCGCCTGGCCGAAGAGAAGCAAGAGCGTTTGCACTTCCGGTTCACTCCCAGTTAGGATCCTCCCCCAACTTCCTCTTCCTCTTCCCCTGGGCGGAACGCCCTGCTCGGGACCCCGCCCTCACGGACCGCGGCGGAGCGCTCCACGTGCGCAGGCGCAGTGGCTAGGCAGGCTGGAGAACGGGGTCCACGGGGAGTGGGCTGGGCTGAGAGGCCAGTGAAGCGAGTCCGCGGGCCGCAAGCGCCGGGGGTGGAGGCCCGGTTAAGCTATTTCAGATAATACCAGGATGTTTTTGCACGCCACACAGGTGGGAAAAACTTTTTTTAAAAAACACAACCTTGGAGGGCATCTTGCTCACCTTCTAAGTGTCCAGTAGGAATGGTCGATTTGAATTCCTTTCTCTTTTCGTTCCCTCCTTTCCTCTTTCTTTTACCTTTTTCCATCCCTCCCTCCCTCTTTCCTCCCTTTTTTGTTCCTTCCCTTTCTTCTTCCACTATCAGGCATCCCTTGGGCTCCTACTCCATGCTAGACTCTGCTGGCCACTGAGGATATAGTTAAAAAGATGGAATAAAATAATGCCTGCCGTCAAAGACCTCCTCGGTACTTAACCATGTGAATTCAGTGTAATAACTACGTGTACTGTTTGGAGGGAAAGATGTCAGTGTGTGGTGGGGGAAATTTTTTACGCATCTCTCAGACGAGCAAATTATGTCCAGGACTAGAAATTCAGCTTGATGCCATAGGGTAGAGCAAACCCAACTGTCCCGAACAATTTGCGTTTTGTTTTTTTGTTTTTTTTTTTTAATTTTCTGTTTGTTCGTTTGTTTCCAGTGGGTTGAAGCTTCGGAGCCATTCTCGTGAAACCAGTTCTACTCCTCCTAGAGTTTGGGTGTAATATACCTCGGGGCACAGCCTCCAGGTGAATTGTGCCCCAACCCTAATGACCCAGACATGCATACATGAACATGATCCAATAAAAACTTACTGGAACTCTTATATGTATATAAAAGTCTATTATTTATGACCCACTAAATAAATAAGCCAAGCTACTAAATATGCTTGCCATATAGTATAGGGGTTCAGATCATAGCCTTTGGAAACAGATTGCTTAGTTTTGAATACAGGACCCAACCCTTACTAATTTTGTAAGGCAAAAGTTATTTAACCCTTCTCTTCAGTTTGCCACATATGTTAAATGTGAACAATAATGTTCAATAAATATAATTTTTTGCTATGATTTAGAAGTAGTAAATGGAGATAGGTTTCAAATCAAAAGAAAAATCAAATATTTAACAGCTACCTTGATTTTTGATTACTTATTTGACTTTCTGACAAAAAAGACCCATCTACCTAATGATGATACATTTCTGGAAACAATTCTCAAGGAATAATTTGTAAGGCAAATCCTAGAGTCCCTGTGTCTTCTTGATCTCCCACTCCCACCTGTGTGATCTTTGAGTTACATCATGACAGCTCTTTTTTTTTTTTTTTATTGACTCTTTTTTTAATTGTTATGTTAATCACCATATATTACATCATTAGTTTTTGGTGCAGTGTTCCATGATTCATTGTTTGTTCATAGCACCCAGTGCTCCATGCAGAACGTGCCCTCCTCAATACCCATCACCAGGCTAACCCATCCCCCTACCCACCTCCCCTCTAGAACCCTCAGTTTGTTTTTCAGAGTCCAATGACAGCTCTTGATTTACATTTATAGCTCTAGCTCAGACTTCTATGATTCATTCTTATATTTAACTTCTTAGCCATTCAAACGTTTCAAACTTAACGTGGTATTTGGTCTCCTTTAGATTTTAAACCTAGTTGTCACTTCCCCTTCTCTATGAATGACATCACCAACCACATGTCACTAGAATCAGAAACATGTAACAAAGATTCTCTTCTTGAGCAAACTGTAGCCAGGGTCCTCTGAGCCCTGTTCTTGACTAGGCCTCAACCTTGACATATAAAAACTCGAACAAACACTACTGTAGTTCCTAACAGATCAAGGCCACATCCTAAGATGAACCCAGACCCCTTAAAGTGCCTGCCTGAGAAAACTCAAGGCTGTCTTTTTTTTTTTTTTTCTTTTCGTTTCAGCTAATACCTGAGGTTTGGGCCTCTGTCTCCCAGTCTCTTTTGGAAGGTAGAATCCTAACTTCAGTGATTGCCAGCTAGCATACACAGCTGGCCTACTTGCATTTACTCTGTTGAGCCCCACTTGCCTCCCCTTTATTCCCTCTTTCTCCCTTTAAAACACCCATTCATCTCCGTACATATCAAAATTGAATTCATTTCAGATTGGATTCTTTTCCCTATAGTAATAGTTTGTCAAAAGTTCAGACATAACAGAAGTAAAACGAATGAATCACCGGAAGTAGTAATTAATCAAAGTTTACTGTGCACATACCAAAAGGACAGTTTGCAAACCAGGAGCACTCAAACCAAAACATGTAATGAGGCTCAGGGGTATATTGCTATAAAGCAGCTTATGTAGTGGGAAAGCAGACTATTTATTCTTCACAGTGACTGGTTATAATATTAGAATTCTCTTAAATGATAGGGCACAGCTCATATCAACCTTGGGAAACAGTTTAAGCTTTGCTTGTGATTTTCAGAGGCATAAGTAAGAAATGACCCAGATCAAGTTAGTCTTGCAAAATAAGTTAAATTAATCTTTGTTTGTATGACTAAACTGGTATTGTCTGCTCAGGGATTTTTTTCAAGGCTGGTCCCTGTTTTTGATTGTGGTAAGTTATTACCGATAAAAATCTGTCCTTACCACTTTAACTAGTATCCGGCTTTGTTTATCTTTGACAATGGAAGTCATAAATAACTCCTATCATTCCCGATCTTTCCCTTTTGGTTAATACATCAGTAAGGCTTTCAAAATATATCTTAAATTGTTCACCACTTAACCATCTTCACTAATGATCACCTTCTGCAACCCTTCCCAGCCCCACCATCTCTGTCTGTGCTGCTACAGTACCCTCCCAGCTGGTTTCCCATTTTCATTCTCTTTTCCTAGTAATTCCTCACATAGCCAGAGTTACCTTTTTCAAACATAAATCCAACAGGCACTTTTCACCCTAAGACCTTTCAATGGCTGCCCATTGCATTTAGGATAAAATCCTAATTATTTGCTATGGCCTTCAGGGTCTTCTTTGACCTGACTCTGACGTCTCTCTCATCTTATGACACTCCCCTCCTACCCCCATTGCTTCTTGGGTTTCCCCAAAATCTTGTCATCTGTCAGTTTTAGGAAAAAAACAAGCTCATTCCACCTAAGGGCTGATGTTTCCTGTCTGGAATGCTCTTTTCATCCTTGCTCACTCCTTCTGAACTTCAAGGTCTCAATGCAAATGTTACATCATCAGAGAGACCTCCCAGACCACCCACTTTAAATAGGTCCCTCAATGACTTCTACCATATAGCCCAGTTTTTTCCCCTTTGACCTCACTTATCACAGATTTTTCATTATTTTTGTTGTTTGTGTACCTACTTTGCTAGGTATTCATGGTGCTCAACAAATATTTCCTTTTGTCTACCACCCTGAGCACAAGAGAGAGTTGCTCTTCCTGGCTTCCTTGTGGTTGAGTAATGTCATGTAACTAATTTTGGCCTATTAGTTATGAGCAGACGTCATATGAATCATTTCCAGGCTTGCCAATGCAAGACCCTTCAGAGCTCTTGATTCCCTCTGCCATAGCCACCAGCAACATTCAAGACAGCGGCCAGCATCAGCCTGAGTTCCTGAGTGACTCTATTGAGCAGAGCTCCCCTACCATCCCACAATGGATATGTAGTAAACTTTTCAGCCACTGAGATTTTGGTGTTTATTACTGCAGCAACACCGAGCCAATCTTGACTGATACAGAAATTATTGTCAGAAGGAATCTGTTACTAGAACAAAAATCTTAAATAGATGGCGTTGGCTTACGGGCTAAATAGTACACAACAAAGGAAGTGATATTAGAAGCCATAAGGATGATGATTCATAGTCACAGGAGTGAAACATTTGGCAAAATAATCTCCCCTGGTAGCATAGGGAAGCCTGGAAGGCAGATAATGTACCCTGTACATGTGTAGCTCTAGCGGAAGAGGCTGGATGCTGATGGCATATGTTGGTAACTCTTTTTTTGGGGGGGGCATATTTTTATTATTCCCTGCTTTACTGAGATATAATTGACATATTACATTGTGTAAGTTTAAGGTATCCAGTGTGATGATATGATATATGCATATATTGCAAAATGATTACCTCAGTAAGGATGGTCAACACATCCATCACCTGAGAGTTACTGTGTGTGTGTGTGTGTGTGTGTGTGTGTGTGTGTGTGTGGTGAGAACTTTTAAGATCTACTCTCTTAGCACCTTTCAGGTATACAATACAATATTAACTATAGTCACCGTGCTATACATTAGATCCTAAGAACTTACTCACCTTGTAACTGGAATTTTGTGCCCTTTGGCCACTTTCACCCATTTCTCCCACCCCGCCTCTGGCCACCACCAATCTACTCTCTTTTTCTGTTTGGTGTTTTAGATTCCACATATAAGTAAGATCAAGATCATAGAGTATTTGTCTTCCTCTGTCCGACTGCTTTCAGTTAGCATAATATCTTCAAAATTCATCCATGTTGTCTCAAATGGCTGGATTTCCTTTTATTTATGCCTGAATAATAGTCCATTGTGTATATATGCCACATTTTCTTTAGCCATTCATGTCAGTAGACACTTAGCTGTTTTCCATCTCTTGGCTATTGTAAGTAATGCTGCAGTGAACATGGGACTGCTGATGTCAGTTTGGGATAGTGATTTTGTTTCCTTTGCATATA
Organism: Zalophus californianus; assembly: GCF_009762305.2. Lineage (NCBI taxonomy): Eukaryota > Metazoa > Chordata > Mammalia > Carnivora > Otariidae > Zalophus > Zalophus californianus. The sequence continues at coordinate 89,077,735 of NC_045606.1, forward strand.
TACCCAGAATTGGAACTGCTGGATCATAGGGTTGTTCTATTTTTAATTTTTTGAGGAACCTCCATACTGTTTTCCAAGTGGCTGCACCAGTTCACATTCTTACCAGCAGTGCACAAGGGCTCCCTTTTCTCCACATCCTCACCAACACTTACTATGTCTTGTCTTTTTCATAATAGCCATTATGACAGTGTGAGGAGATATCTCACTGTGGTTTTGACTAGCATTTCCCAGATGATTACTGATATAATTTATGTAACTGTTGGCCATTTGCATATTTTCTTTGGAAAAATGCTTATTCAAGTCTTTTGCCCATTTTTAAATTGGATACTTTGTTATTTTGCTATGGAGCTGTATGAATTCCATATATATTTTAGATATTAACCCCTTACCAGATATATAATTTGCAAATATTTTCTCCAATTCTGTAGATTATCTTTTCATTTTGTTGATTATTTCTTTTTTGTGTGCAGAAGCTTTTTAGTTTCATATATTCCCACTTGTTTATTTTTACTTTTGTTCCCTGGGTTTTGGGTATCATATCTAAAAACTCATCACCAAGACAAATGTCAAGAAGCATTTGCTCTCTGTTTTCTTCTAGGAGTTTTATGGTTTCAAGTCTTACATTTAAGTCTTCAATCCATTCCAAGTTAACTTTTATGTGGTGTAAGATATTGGTCTAATTTCATTCTTTTGCATGTGGCTGTCCAGTTTTCCCAGCACCATTTATTGAAAAGACTGTTTTTCCGCACGGAATCTACTTGACTCCATCTTCAAATGTTAGTTGACTGTACATGAGTGGGTTGATTTCTGGGCTCTCTATTGTGTTCCGTTGGTCTATGTGTCTGTTTTTATGCCAGTATGATTTGTTTTGATTACTATGGCTTTGTAGTATGTTTTGAAATCATGAAGTGTGATGCCTCCAGCATTGTTCTTCTTTCTCAGGATTGCTTTGACTATTTGAGGTCTTTTGTGGTTTCACACTAATTTTTGGGATTTTTTCTATTTCTGTAAAAAATGCTGTTGGAATTTTTATAGGGGTTGCATTAAATCTATAGATTGTTTTGGGTAGTATAGATATTTTGACAATATTAATTATTCCAATCCATGAACATGGGACATCATTGCATTTGTTTGTATCCTTCTTCCACCAATATCATACAGTTTTCAGTGTATGGATCTTTCACCTTCTTGGTTAAATTTATTCTGAAGTATTATATTATTTTTGATGTTATTGTGAATGGGATTGTTTTATTTCTTTTCCAGGTAGTTCATTGTTAAGTGTATAGAAATGCAACTGATTTTTATATGTTGATTTTGTATCCTGCAACTTTACTGAATTCATTGATTAGCTTTAACAGTTTTTTGTTAGAGTCTTTAGGGTTTTCTATATGTAAGATCAGGTCATCTGCAAACAGACAATTTTACTTCTTCCTTTCAAATTTGGATGCCTTTTTTTTTTCTCGTCTGATTGTTCTGGCTAGGACTTCCAGTACTATGTTGAATGAGTGGTGCGAGTGGACATCCTTGTTTTGTTCCTGATCTTAAAGGAAAAATTTTCAATCTTTCATCCTTGACTATGATATTAGCTGTGGGCTTGCCATATACAGCTTTTATTACGTTGAGGTACATTCTTTCAATACCCAATTGTTGAGAGTTTTGTCATGAAAGGATGTTGAATTTTGTCAAATGCTTCACCTTCACCTGCATCTATTGATATGGTCATGATCTTTGTCTTTCATTCTCTTAATGTGATGTTTCCCATTTATTGATTTGTGTATGTTGAGCCATCCTTGTATCCCAGGGAAAAATACATTTGATCATGGTGTATGAACCTTTTAACGTTGTTGAATCAATTTGCTAATACACTGTTAAGAATTGTTGCATCTATACTTATCAGTACAGAAAACTTATTAGTTTTCTTTTCTAATAGTGTCCTTATTTGGCTTTGGCATCCAGATAATTCTGGCCTTGTAAGATGAGTTTGGGAATATTCCCTCCTCTTCACTGTTTTAAAAAAGTTTGAGGATTGTTATTAATCTTTTGAGTGTTTCAGTAGAAACCAAATTCCTGGACTTTGTTGGGAGGTTTTTGATTACTGAATCAGTCTCTTTCTTACTCATTATTGGTCTGTTTAGATTTTCTATTTCGTCATGATTCAGTCTTGGTAGGTTGTATGTTTCTAGGAATTCATCCATTCTTCTATGTTATCCTAGAACAACCTAAGTATATAATTGTTCATAGTAGTCTCTTATGACCCTTTGTATTTGTGTGGTACTTATTGTAACATTTCCTCTCCATTTCTATTTTATTTATTTGTGTCCTCTTTTTTTTTCCTTGGATTATTGGGCTAAGGTTTGTCAAGATTTTTTATCTTTTCAAAGAGCCAACTCTTATTTTGTTTATCTTTTCTATTGTTTTCTTGTTCTCTATTTATGCTCTAGTTTTTATTAGTTCCTTCCTTCTAATATTGGGCTTAGTTTATTCTTTTCTATTGCCTTGAGGTATAATGTTAGGTTTATTTGAGATCTTTCTTTTTTCTTAATGTATGCATTTATAGGAATAAATTTTTCCGTTAGAACTGCTTTTGCTGCATCTCATGAGTTTTGGTGTGTTGTGTTTCCATTTTCATCTGTCTCAAGATTTTTTTTTAAATTTTCCTTTTGATTTCTCCTTTGATCCATTGGTTGTTCAAGAGTGCATTGTTTAATTTGCACATATTTGTGGATTTAACAGCTTTCCTTTTGTTTCTAGTTTCATACCACTATGGTTGGAAAAGATACTTCAAATAATTTATGTCTTCCTAGATTTGTTGAGACATACGATCTACCCTAAAAAATGTTTCATGTACACTTGATAAGAATGCATATTCTGCTGCTGTCAGATGGGATGTTCTGTATGTGTCTGTTATGTCCATTTGGGGGTTGGTAACTACTGATTACATAAGATACTACAGGGAGAGATGAAATAAATAATTGTCCAGCTTGCAATGAGACCTGAAAGAGATCATAGAGTCCAGAGATTTGGAGACTTGTATCGTTGGAAGATACAAACAATTCTCATCCATAACCGAGCAAAAAGGCTGATTAGAACTCAGCCTGTGTCAAGGATCAAATCAAGGATATGACAGTCACACTCATGACTAAAATCTCTGAGTAGATTGAAGTGGTGCCCAGTAAATCCTTTCAGTTGAATAAAATGGTACAGGGCTTCCCACTGACAAAGCCTGATGGGCTCAAGCTACCCACAAGAGAAATAAAAGAAAAATGTGTGTCTCAGAAAGCACAGTGGCTGTGACTATGACACATGGAACAGACTTGACTCAAATGTAGAAGTTGACTTCATTTTTTAGAGTAGTGCCAAAATATCTAGCAGTGAGTGCTAAAGGAAACTGTGAATGAGACTTAAAATGACCCTTGGGCCTCAACTTTCTGTGAGCAGGATGAGCAGGAAGTAGTCTGAGAAGCTGTTCAAAAACTGAGGAGGACATATTCTCCAATGCTCACTTAATCCAAGGACATGGAGGATAATGGAAAAGAACTCTTCTAGAAGGTAGATGTTAGAGCTAAGGATCACAGAAAACAATGTGATGGGAGAGGAGAGCCAACCATGGATCACAGTTGTTGCTTAATCAAGGAACATTACCCACCTTAGTGTGTCTAAGACGCTCAATGTCTGCCTGGCAGGATTCCACAGTTGCCACAGACCAACAATGGCTACTGTTCTTCTCCCTTTTAAATGGGAGTATTTATGATAGTTATCCTGTTCCTGTTCTACCATTATATATTGGGAGTGGGTGGAGAGGTAGGGAGGATAGTGCAGATATTTTGTTTATTTAGTTCATATGTCTCCAGATCAAGAGAGGATACATCTAGGCCTAAGTATTGTGAGATCTTGGACTTTGAGCTTGACACTGTGATAGAACTTTTGGGGTTATTTCCCTGGAGAGGGTATGCATATATTTTGTACATGGGAAGAAAGATAAACCTAATATCTAATGATCAGAAAGGCAGATTGTTGTCACTAGTCTCATCTGCTCATTCTTCCCACTTCGGAGCACTTTCTGGCCCCCTAGCAGTTAGGTGGGTCCATGTGACTAGTTCTGGCAAATGACTTATGAACATAAATGATATTAAATCACTTCTAGGTCAGAACATTTAAACATTTAAATGCTATTTTGACCTCCTCCAATGTACTTTTTCCAATAGGCAACCCTCAACCTGGGTTCCCAAGTATCTATTAGAAGCCAGTTCCCCTGCCGACCTGTGATAGGCATGTGGCATCAGTGAGAAAGAAACCTTTTGTTTTAAGCTACTAAGATTTGGGGGGATTGTATATCATTGCAGAATAATCTAATCTATTCTAAATAAAATATCAATTTATTGTCTGCCTCTTGTGTTAGAAGGTAGGACTAATGAGGACAAGAATCTTGTCTATCTTGCTGTAAGTTATATGCTGAATATTTAACACTACGCTGGCTCGTAGCAGGTGCTCCAAAATATTTATTGAATTATTGAATGGGTTAATCTTTTAGTATAATTAAGAACCTTAACCAAGATTCATGTCTGAATAGACAGTCATCTTACCTTTACATGGTGGTGAGCCAAAACAATGCATGCAAACAGGGTCTAAATTGTTTTTAAAAAGAATTTTGAAACCTGTTTCAAAATACACACATAAAATCATAATCTTAAATAGGGCCATGACAATTTTGACTGAGACCGTGTCCTTTTATTTTCATATTACAAAAGTAATACATGAATGCATGCTTATTTTTAAAATTTTAAGAAAATACCACTGTATGTAGAATAAAATGTGAAAATACCTTTTATTGCAGTCCCTGATCTCTCCCTTACATCACACCATTGCTTTCCCATAGGTTAGCACTGACAGTGTTCAGCAGAACTGGTGAACTGTAATATGTCCTTTTAACTTGAGATAGTAAAATTGGATCTGTGAGAGTATTATTCTGATATTGTGACTTACAAGAAATATATATTTTGTTTTTGTCCTGTGTTTCTGGCACAGAGTTCCTAAAACCCTTGCAATTTCCTAAGTGATGAGAGCTATAAAGGTGTCTTTTGTTACATGAACAAGGTGACTTTTGGGCCCCATCTAGGGATGGGGCTTGTTGCTAAGACAATCAACCACCTTCCGACCTCTGGGCCTCTGGGGAGAGAAGATGGGCTGAAGGTTGAATCAATCGCCAATGGCCAATGACTTAATCAGTCATGCTTTGTGTAATGAAGCCTCCATAAAAACCGAAAAGAATGGGGTTCGTAGAGCTTCTGGGTTCGTTGGTGAACATGCAGAGGTGCTGGGAGAGTTATGCACCTGGCGAAGGCATGGAAGCTCTATGTCATTTCCCCATCCTGTTTCCTGCATCTCTTCCATCTGGCTGTTCTTGAGTTTTATTATTTTGTAGTGAACTAGTAATATAGTAAATAAAATGTTTCTCTGAGTTCTGTAAGCCACTCTAGCAAATTAATTGAACCAAAGGAGAGAGTCGTGGGCACCTCTAGGCTAGAGCCAGTCAGAAGCATAGGTAACAACCTGGGCTTACATTGGAGTCTGAAGTTGTGTGTGTGTGAGTGTGTGTGTGTTGAGGGGACAGTCTTGTAGGACTGAACCCTTAACCGGTGGAATCTGATGCCATCCCTGGGTAGATAGTGTCAGAATTGAGCTGAGTTGTAGGACACCCAGCTGGCATCTAAAAATTTCTACAAAAATACACTAAAAAGAATCAAATGTTAATCATGCCAGTCTTAGTTGTATGAATATGGTTGCTTTCTTCCCTATACTTTTTATTATTTTCTAAGTTTTCTATCAACAAATATAAATTCAAGAATCAGAAAGATGAAATTGTTTTATTAAGTTGTATATCTATGTAGAGCAGAACTTATGTCCAATTAAATTGAAGGAGTTTGAGTTATTGCAGTAAAAAGTTTATAAAAGTGAGGTGACAAGGAAGAGTAATGAGGTGGCCGTAACTCTACCAGATATTCAAACATAATGTGAATTTACAATAAATAATTCAATAAATATTTATTCAGTGCTGGACACTATTTTAGGAATCCAGAAGGAAGTGGTAACTAAGACAGATGAGATCCCTGTTTTCATGAAGATAAATATTCTAGTGGGGGAGAAAGATAATAAATAAATTAATGAGATGATTTAGGTAGTATTTAGTGCTCTGAAGAAACTAAAGGAGGGTGTTATAATAGTGAGTATTGTTGGAGGGAGGCCATGTTAGCTAGAAGCCTCCTTGAGAGCAGAGTATTTGAGCTGGGACTGGGATGAGGAGTGAGCCACTCAGCCTTCTGCAGGGAGTGCATTCCAAGTGGCAGGAGCAGCAATTGCAAAGGCCAAAGCAGGTATTAGCTTGATAGAATCAGGGGTTGGCGGGGTGCTCAGATAGCAGGAATGTGTTAGGTGAAAAGTCAGAGCTAGTCCTGACAATAATGTGGATTTGCTGAATGTGTTGTAGGGTTTTTCTTGGGGGGGGGGCGGGCAGAGGGAAGAAAGTATGGCCTATAGAATATTTCTGACAAACTTTTCAAACGTGAAATTGCAGTGCTAAAGAACATGCAGTACTAAAATGGCATTAACATCACATAGAACATCTACTTGAGCATAAAATTCAGTTTCCCATATCTCTTGCTTCTCTCAAGCTCTCATTTAGATCATGTGCCTCATGCAGACTTAGTGTCATGCACAGTTAAGACCCTTACGGTTCAACAATTTCAAGATGAAGATTCAAGGAACCCTGTACTTCATCATGACCTGATTAAGCCTTCTAAGATAAATGCATGGTATCAGCACTGATGCCAAGCAGCAGGTGCTGATGAATCAGTGAGACATGGTCCAAGACCAGAGTTGGGCCAGAGGGCCAGCATACAGGCCACGTTGTGTGTGTGGCCATGGATCTGGGATCGGCACACACAACCAGAGTGATTGAGTATGGTGCTAGACAGAGCTGCCTACGTGTTTCTCCTTCAAAGGATCTAGACTCATTTTTAGAATGGGAGTAAATTAAGCTTAAACAGCTTCAATGTGGAAGGTGAAGAACATCAGGGGCCAGGAAATATATAGCTCTGATTCCTCAGAAAGTCCCTTCCAAGGATTGGGTCATGGTGGCAACAGCAGACTCAGACTTTGGCTGGCTTAGCTGAGAGGAGAGGAGCCATTTTGGGAAGATGGTGGTTAAGTTAACCAAAGAGAGACATTTAGTTCAGATAAGGGGAGATCTGGACTTACTGTAGACTCTCATTTGTAAGAACAACTCTTCTAAGATGTTTGAATTTCTTCTTTGTTCTGAATTATGAGTCATTTTTTATATTTAATTCTTACAGGATAACTTACTGTTATTGCCTTGGTTATGGAAAAATTGTATTGTTTGGACAAAACACAATCAGTACAAAAATATGCTGTTTTTCATTTTATTAATCCCTACCTATATGGATTCCTGTGCCAGACACCACTACTCATCTCTGGCAGTACCTGAATTTTTGGCACCTCCCTGGGTTGAAATGAATAGTCTCTGAAGTGTTAACTTTGCAATCCTGAGCCTATAATAGGAAAGGCAAATTGTCATATTTCCACAAGTGACAGCAATTGCTGAAACAGACCCTTAGGGAACTTTCCTAGACCGGATGGATTAAGAGACAGAGATTTAACTTGCAAAGTCTGCCACACTGAGTTGAAGTTGTGACACAACTCAAGATTTCTTGAAGGAAGAGTTAAAATCTCATTGGACTATAAAAACAACCTTCTGCCTACAAGAGCAGGCACCAGTAAATTGCCAGTGCTGATTATGATAACGTCATGGAGACTGTATGGAGTCTGATCACATGCATCAGAAGTAACTTCCAAAAACATGCTTGTAGCTGGAGGGAAATGGATTTTTGATTCAAGACACACACATCAGAATGTCTACATTTATAACATTCCTGACTATCATAATTCTGAAATGTTTTTCTTTGTATATACTTACTAAAGGATACATCTGGGGTGAAAGGATCATATTTTGTAAAACTGAAAGGTTACTAGGGAAGACAGACAAATAGGTACTAGTGTGTGTCACTGGGTAACTAACACCTACAGTTCACTTTGTTGTGAATAGACTCACTCATTCCACAGTCTCTGAAGTAGTATTTCATGCTGCTGACTTTGGGCAGTAACCCAGGGGAGCAGTATGAGGACGAGAGATGAGTGTGTCTCCATGGCCTGACCCTCAAAAAGCTCTGTGCTTCAATAGGGAACTCATTAATATCTTGCAATGCTCACAGCCAATGGACTATGACTGTCCCTTTTGTCACTTATTTCTTTATAGCTTTCCTTGTGTGGTTTGTTTTCCCATCCAATGCTGGAAGATAGAAGCAAGTGAACTAAAGTTCTTTGGGAAAGATTCAAAGGCTTAGATCTTGCAGTTTCTCTGAATAATGATCTCAGTGTGGCAGGACTCTCCAAGGTAGATGGAAAGAGGCTGATTATTTCCGCTAAGTTTAGGGAGATTTACTAAGAGAGAAAGAAGACAACAATTCAAACTTCCATGAGGTGTGTTTTCATAAGACAAACTATCCAAGTCATCAATAAAAGGTCTTATAAATGTTAAGGCTAACAAAAATATTATGTATCAAAATGTGCAGTGCATTTATATTTGTTTTCTATGGCTTGGAGTATATTTCTTTTTCAAAGATTATAGAAGTTTATTTGTTGTTTGTTCTTTCTTTGCTTTATTTGACACCATGTTTTCAACCACAAATCGTAAGATCGTTCTTATGAAAAAGAAGCTATTTTATGATGTTTCATTTGTTTTCTATTCCCAGGCACTGTATGGTAAAAATCACGACCCATCTGTGATTTTTTTCTGCTAAATTGGGGGAGGGTCTAATTGCAGTGTGATGCTGTCTCTATTCTTCAAAACATGACTATGTAATTCACTGTCTTTATGGGTAGGGGCAAATGTAACACAAATGCGTGTTATAGGTATACTGGTTTTGTTGCTGAAACTAAATGCTTGACTGGTACATTATGTGACATCCTTCCCAGAGAGCCCTACACATATTAACCACAGGGGAGGAGGGTAGAGAAAGGAGGTGGGGAGAAAAAAATTCTAACAGTAAAAGCAAACTTCCTGTTGTCTTATAGATTCTTAAATGCTTTTATATTATTTCATATGATCAAACTACCCCGTGAAGTTAGTTTTATTAAATCATTTTGCGGATGTGGACAGAAAGTGGCAAGAGCTTACATGACAAGGCTGCGTAGACTCTAGGTGGAGAACGTGGATGCCCATCAGGGCTTTAGGACTACAGTTTTTAGAAAAACTAAGGGTGGACATGCGAAGTGTGATAAGAACAGGAGTTGATTTTGTTAAAGTTCCAGGTTCAAATACACATAATTGAGTAGAAGTGTTTCAGAAAAGGCTCAAAACCAAGGAGTATTTACCAAGGTACATTTGCTCACAGAATTTTCAGAATGGGAGATCAGGGCATAGCTTCGTCCTCCACAGTTCAGGCTTGAGGATGAGATCTGGAATGACCTCTCAGGAAGAATCTTGCTTTTTTAAAGACCTGAGAGTCAGAAGAGGTGTCTCTATGCCAGGAAGGGACAGAACCATGGATTGAGGAAGGAAAACCGAAAATGCCCCTAAAAGTCATCGTGTTCACTTTAGGGTTTCTCAACCTCGGCAAATGACATCTTGGGTGGGATAGTTTTTTGTTGTAGAGAATGGCCCCTGGCCTCTACTCAACGGATGTCGGTAGCATCACTCCTTCCTGTCGCCACCTATGACTACCAAAATATCTCCAGACATTGCCAATGTCCCCTAACGGGCCGAGCCGCCCCTGGTTGAGAACCGTTATCTAAAGTGAATCAAACTGACTTAGGTAGCCAAGATTGAAACTTCAAGTTTACCAACCTGCACGTGGATTGCATCTCAATGTTTGTTTTTTTTCCCCCTCACACTGTTATAAAGTATTTTTAAAGCAATATGATCAAATTGCCAAATGTATGCTTACTGGGCAACCTTCTACAGATGTGTAGTATCAGGGAAAAATAAAAGGGGAAATTGTGGCCTTAAGGTAAAAGACTAGAGAGAGAAAAATTCCAGATTCTTGAGATGATGGAAGTAGAATGTTACCCAAAGCAGAAATTTCCTAAGTCTCTTTCTTTTGTATCAACTTTAAGCTGTTGGTAGGCATGTAAAATGGTACAGTCTTTTTGGAGCACCATCTGGCATCGACCTTGGTGTCAGAGGCTCCTTTTCTGATGTGTGGAGGAGCCTCTACTGGGTATTGAGCTCACTGGTGCTGAATCACAAGGGCTCAAAGCCATCTATTCTGAAGTTTCTGATGAAAGAAACTCTCATGACTGTCTCCTAGAAAAATAAAATTAAAATACCACAAGTAGTAAGAATTTGAACTTCTTCCAAGGAGGTCATGAATAGAGACATCTTACTTTTTATAGGGCAAGAGGCTATAATATCACAGCATCTGAGTGCTGAAAGGGTACAAGTCTTGGTGGAGAATATAATGTGCAATTAATGATTTTCTGGAAAAGGGTAATCTATTGGTGAAAAAATAAAGCACAAATAAATCAGTCAAAAATTAATATTTTGACCAATCTTTCACTTTAGCTCCAAGACTATAATTTCAACTTAAAAAGGAATTTAATGAGAAATGTAAATCCTTGAGAGAACTTCCCTGTGGGAAATTACTGAATTTTTAATGCATGGATTAAAAAATCATGCTCATCACAGAGAAATCGTTAATGAACACTTTAGTGGACATTTGCCTTTAAAGGTTATTTTGGCTGTCCAGCCTTGGAACGCTCATCTTCTGTTTTGGGAATTCCCCTTCTAATGAATCTTGGAAAGAAGCAGGCCTATTTACAATCATAGAGGAAGAAAATGCCAAATCCTTGCTTGTCTGGCCTCTGTCTGAGACCTAGCCTCCATCAGTCCCATGGTGCCCACTGAGAGCCCAGAGCCAGTGATGTGGGGGCTATGAGACTCCAGCTCTGTGGTGGTGAAAGCTGAAGGAGACTCATCCTTAGGGCAGATGGCCTTCTGCAGCATCTGGAACTGGGGGTGTTGGTGATGTGGCCATCACATATGAGATTCAGAGGTGACAATGCAGTAGTGGGGACTGCGGGGGCAGGGGTCTCACCAGACAGGCTCTGCTTCATGATTCTGAGTGGTGGTATTGGCTGCAGCCCCATGCCAGTTCTTTAGTTCTTCCAGTGATTCTGGGAGCCACTCCTTATGTTTTTAATAATGCCATTTTCTGCATATGTCAGCTGGAGTTGGTTTTGGTTGCCTGCAACTAAGAACCGTGAGCGATCCAATCATTAACTTATAAGAACCACATTAAGAGCAATAAAAGCAGAAAATGTGTTTTCAACACAAAATTTGGTAGTAGTAGCAGTAATAATAACGATAATAGTTAACATTTCTTGAGTGTTTATTCCCTGCCAAGCACTGTTCTAAGATCGCCACATCTATTAAATCCTGACATCACTCCGAGAAGCAAACTGAGGCACAGGGAAGTTAACCCACACAACTGGGAAAATGCTGTGTTGGGGTTTGAATTTGAGCAGTATGATCCAGGGCCCATGCTTTTAATAGTTATCAAGTAAAGATCAGCCCAATTTGCTAAGGAGCTTCCTTTTTCATTGCTCTTTTAATTTTTCATATTTCTTCCGGGAAAGAGCATCTGTTTTTTTCTTGATAATTTCTAATGCAAAAGGCTTTACCTTTCACAGTGAGGAATAAAAGTGCTGCAAGTGGCACAGCTACTCGGCCAGAATAGAGTCTTCATTTTTCCCCTCGTCCATCCATTTAGCTAACAGCTAATAACCACTTGCGGCAGGCGGATCCCTAAAATGGCCCGCCATGATCTCTGCCTCCTGGTTTTCATGCACTGGAGTAATCCTCTCCCTTCAAGGGTAGGTTGGTCTAGAGAATTGCTTCCAAAGAAAAGAATGCAGCAAAGGTGATGAGCTATCATTTCCATGATTACTTTACAGAAGATTGAAACTTATGTCTTGGTAGCAAAATCTGTTTCCTTGATAAAGCGAGCTGGCATGGAATATGCTGCCATGTTGTTCCTACATGGCCAGGAACTGAGGGCAGCTTCCAGTCAACAGCCAGCCAGGAACAGACCCTCATTCTAGTGGCCCTCAGAGAACTGAACTCTGCCAACAACCACACGAGCTTGGAAGCAGATCCCTCCCCAGTCAGCTTTTGGATGAGACCCCAGCCCTGCCAACATCTTGATTGCAGACCCGTGAGACACAATGAAGCAAAGCTCCCAGCTAAACCATGCCCAAGATTCCTGACTCCCAGAAACTGTGATGTAATAAACGTGTGTGTGTTTTTTTAAGCTGCTGAATTTGTGATAACCAATACAAGACCTTTTGTGTGTCCAGTACTTTTTTTTTTTTTTAGGTAGACCAGAACCCTGGCCCTCATGGAACTATAAAAGAAATGAACATGGTGACTTCAGGTAGTTATGAGTGCACTGAGAAAAATAAAATATGGTGATGTTATAGAGCTGTTCTGTTCAACAGGATAGCCCCTGTCTGCACATGGGACTAATTATATTAAAATAAATTAAAATGAAATAAAATGAAAATTTCAGTTCCTTAGCTACAGTAGCTGCATTTCAAGTGCTCAACAGCCATATGTGGCTTGGCTCATGCCTACTGTGTTGAACAGCACCGATTGTAGAACATTTCCAACATTTCCATCATAGAAGTTCTGTTGGGCAGAGCTGTTGCAGAGAATGAGTAGGGGAATGAGGAGCTTCTTTAAAACTAGAAGTTAGGGAAGGCTTCTCTGAGAGAGAGGTACTTGAGACATGAGCTGGAGGACAGACGAAAGCGAGACCTGCAAAGGTCAGGGGGCAGGGCACCAGGCAGAGGGAACAAAACACATGAAGCCCTTTGGGTGGAAACTGCTGGGATATGGTTGAAGACAGTGTGGCAGGAGCTTAGTGATACAGGAGGAGAGGAATAGTAAGTGAGGTAGGAGAGGGATGCTAAGGGGCTGGATGGTTTAGGGTCTCACGGTCCAGGGTCAAGGGTCTGAATTGAATACTAAGTGCAGTGGGAAGCACGACAGGTTTTAAGCAGGAGAGTGACATGATGTGATTTACGTCCATGTCCTCAACAGATCACTGTGGCGGGTGTGTGGAGACTTGATTGTTGGGATAAGAAACAACTGACTGTGGGAAAGAGGTAGGCCATCTGGGAGACTGTTCTGGTAGCTCAGGTAGCCCAGGTCACTACAGAATGACCCTAGGAGAGGGATGGCTGTTGAGACAGAGAAATAGATAAGGGGTCTGCTGTGGGTGTCCAGCTGACAGGCCTCCATGGATTGGATGGAGGAGGGCAGGAGAAATGGAAGAGTCAAGGATTTTACCTGCAATTTTGATTTGAATGAAAGGTTGGATGGTGATAGGGATAGGGAAGTCGGGAAAAACATGCTTGGAGGGCAAAAATGTATGGCTCTCTTCTGACCATCTTAAGTTTGGACACTCAAGTAGTGAGGTAAAGTGGGCTCTTAGAGATTCATCTGGAGCTCTGCAAAATCAGAGCTGGAGATATAAATTGGAGTTATGGGCATACAAATGCTACATAAAGCCATGAGACTGAAGATTACGAGGGAAAGCACAAAATAGGACTGAGCCCCCAGGGTGCACCAACATTTGAAAAGAGAAAGAAAACAGAAGAATATGATGTATATCATACCGTCCATCTCAACCTTTCTTTTCTTTATTCCATAAAGAACTGGATCAGTAGTAACATGATGAATTCCTAAGATGGGAATCAACTTAACTTTCATGTAGCAGTACCTATCTTTTCCTTAAAAAAACAAAACTGGGGGCTAGAGGTGGTAATGAGAGGAGGAAGAATTAAATTATAGGAAAGATCCAAACCATTTACTAGGTTCACCTCTCCAATCTCATCTTGTGCCACACCACCCTGGCTTACCAAGCTCTAGCCACTGTGGTCCTATAGGCCCTCAATCTTGTTAATCTTTCTCACCTCAGGACCTTTGCTCATGCTCTTTCATCTAGCTGTCTCTTCCCCCCACCCCCTTTTTGACCACTATCTATAGTAAATCTCCCTTGTTTTTCTATCTCAGCAATGTTTTTGTTTCCTATACAGTACTTATAATTTACATTATATGGGGCACTTGGGTGGCTCAGTCGGTTGAACATTTGACTCTTGATCTCAGCTTGGGTGTTGGTCTTAGGGTCACGAGTTAGGACCCTGCACTGGGCTCCATGCTGGGCATGAAGCTTATTTAAAACAAAAAACAAAAAACCCAAACAACAACAACAACAACAACAACAATTTGCATTATTTTACTTTTTAGCTGCCTCTCCTGATAGAATATAATCTTCACAAATGAAGAAACCAATTGATGTCTTTTTTTACCCATGTATTTTCAGTGCTTGGGGTAAGTATTTGTTGGATAATGTCCTCAGTGTCTAAAGGTAAGTATCCATTGTATGAATGAATTTGTTTACTGAGTGTTAGACACTAAAAGTTGCTTAAGAGGTCTTATCTTATTTAAGCCACTCAAGTCTATGGCATAGATATTTTTATTCTTATTTTACAGATGAAACTACAAGGGCCAAGGAAGGTTGAGAAACTTAGTAGAACTCACAGAGTAACAAGTATAAAGGCAGCATTTGACACCAGATTCAGATATTCTGAAGTGTGTGTAGAAGGTAGCAGGAATATGGGCAACCTTGGGAAGCAGAAACTGGGGCAATACACCTAACAATCCAACTCAGCCACCAGCCAAGTGGCAGAGTCCGGGAGGACCGCTGATTTAAATAGAATCAGGGCCTGGGCTGAGTTTCAAAGGGACAGCTCTGCACTGGTGGAGGAATGAGATATGGATGGCTGAATAGAGCTGTTCAAAACTAAGCAGTGGAAGAGTGGGAACCAGTCCTTTCCCCAGAAACAGGGCACAAAGGTAGCAGACAAGCAAATCTGTACTAGTTCACAGACTGTGGGAGCAAACAGACTCCTTCCTGTCCCTTGGGAAAAAATAGAGGAACTGCAGATGCTAAGAAATCTGGTAGACAGGCCCATGATTTTTTTTTTTTTTTAGGATTTTATTTATTTATTTGAGAGAGAGAGAGGGAGAGCACAGAGGGAGAGTGAGAGGGAGAAGCAGACTTGCAGCTGAGCGGGGAGCCCAATGCAGGGCTTGATCCCAGGACCCTGGGATTATGACCTGAGCTGAAGGCAAGACAGACGCTTAACTGACTGAGCCATCCAGGTGGCCTAGGCCCATGATTTTTAGGGGCAGAGTCATACCTCATGTATTTTATTTATATCATGTTTCCTATTACATATTTATGAATTTATTTGATTTGTGTATGTCGCTATAGATGCTGTGAGGGCTGTTAGTTGTTTGCTCTGCTCAGGTTTGTATTCCAATGCCTGGTGTAACAGCACTAGCAAAGACCAATAAATATTTAATGAATGACTAAAACAAAAAATGGTAGTAACACTAATAGGAAAGACATTGGGCATATCCAATGCACCAGACATTGTTTAAATATCGTACACATATGAACTCAAAGACTTCTTGCAAGAACTCTGAGATAGGTACAATTATATTTCACATTTTATAGATGAAGAAAGACAGGGAAAGGTTAAGGAAGTCACTTAAGGTCACACAGCTAAGAAGCGGCAGAGTTGGGAATGCAATCCCGTTTTAGGGATGATGCTCTTAGCACTTTGTTACATCACCTCTAAATGAATGAACTTGTGCACAAATAATCATTCGGAGGACCACCCAGCATCTCTGCTTTTGGACAGGGGATATTCTAGGACTATTGTCAAAGCCAGCTTTTTCTTTTGAGGATGAGGATTGCTGATATCCTGTCTACTGGCCTTTCATTACTCCCATGAAGGGAGCAGTTTGCCTGCAGATGACTGGATATGCAAAGCAAACAGCTGGATGCAGCTAGAAGGGGATAAAAACCTGGCAGGAGGGGCACTGCATAAATAATAGCAGGCTTTGACTCAGGAACTTCTTGGAATATAGTTCAGGAGCAGGGTAAAGGCAGAGGAAATAGACATGGCGCAATACGTGGGTCAGACACTAGAACTGGGAAGTACTCTGAAGGTATAAATTGAACCACATTTCCTAAACATGATTTTTTTTTTCAGACATAAATATAAGAAGATACAGGACAAAAGAAATTCAATTATAAGTTAGATGAACTTGAACATTGAGATGAACATATACCCATTGTATTTCTTGGTTATAGGAAAGAAAATCTTGGATTACAAAAATCTACATTTAAAAATGTTACAAGACCAGAGTACGTCTAACTGTATATAGAAATAGTATAAAATGTGATTGCTAATCTTACTTCATTAACAGATTGTTGTGGTCTTCATTATGGTTTATGAATACTGATAGAGCTTAAGGTCTAATGCCTTTAAAAATTCATTCCCCTTTTCCCATGACTATGCTCCCATTTTATAATCTATTAGTGATACTCAGTTTTACCTGACAAAAGTCCATTTAAATAAAATAATTTAGTCCTACACATTACTCTGAAGTGTAAACTGAAAACAAGTATTTCTTAAAAAGCAATTACGTATTTCTGTGCTTATTACTTCACATGTATTATAAAAGTTGAGTGCTTTATGTTAGAGAGGTAATGGGGAATCATTGTTAGCTAGGTTCATTGTTCTCTGTACTCATTAGAACAAGTAAAATGAAGTGGTAAGGAAATCTGAGCTTCAGCATTTTCATTGTATGCTTGACAAACTATGAAAATTAACATTTGAAAATTCCTTCACTCTGTTGACATCTTGTGGAAATATGAAAATATTCTAGATGGCTACATCTACGAAGAAAGTGGAAATCGTATGAACAAATGCAAAGCATAATAGTAATTAGAATGTTTGTAAAGGATTATGAGAAATATTTTGTACATATATTATTCTTATTTAATAATTATCAGCAACTCTAGGAAATTGATGACACTACTATTTGCATTTTAGGGTTAAGAGAATAGATTTCAGGGAATAACTTACCCACAATAGTAGATGGCAGGGTTGGAATTAGAACCCCGTTTTCTGACTTCCAAATCTGTGTGATTTTCATTACATGAAGGTGTCTTCCTAATGGGGGAAAAAGAGCTGATGGATTTGGATCTCACCATTGGGTTGAAGGTGATTTTAGGATTTTCAAAAATAAGTGTTTAGAAAGTAGGTGTAGTTATTTGATTTGATGTTTAAGAAAATCGTCAGAAGTGAAATGAATCCTTCCCAGTGCAGATATTTTTTATGCTTCCCAGGTAGAAGATACAGAGCCATAATCTAGATCCTCCCTTCCTCAGTGAGAAGCAGTCTCTCTGAAGCGTGGTACTTTGCATAAACTCTGCAGACAGACCTGGGATCCAGCTCAGTTCTGTCGTTTCCTACCTAAGCCACTTTGGACAAGTGAATTCACTCTTCTGAAACCCTGTTTCCTCCTCTGCAGAATGTGGATGAGTAAAATACATGTGTGCAAAGATTATTTACGAAAGCAAAATAGTTTCTGCAAGAAACCCAACAAATTGCAGTAGGAACATTATAAAATATTATCTTAATGTCCCATGTTCGAGGGCTAAGATGTCTCCAAAAAGAGTAAATGGACGGCATGTGAAATATTTTAATAGCTTACACATTAGAACATGATCTCAGTAAAACTGAACATGGCCCAAGTCCAAATGGGAAGAAGTATTGGTCCTGTGACTTCCAAACTTTCTGAAGATACGAATTAAAATATTTTGTTCCATGGCTCGCATAAGTGAACTTATTTTTGACCCAATGAATATGGTGACTGTAAGCCTCTGAAAGTCTCCCCTGACCCACTGACAATAAGGTGAAGCATGTGGCTGGTTTCTGGCTGAAAAGATGTAGAGGACAATTCTTGTAAGGTGTGGGAGGCTCCTATGAAATTCTGGGCATTTGCCAATATGGATTTCTTGGCATTAATCTGGGACTGTTTTGAGTCACTGCCAAGCTGCTGAAAGTATCATAAAGAGTTTCAGCAAGATTGAGGGCAATCGATTAGTTTCCACCATGGTTAATTAGCTGAAACTAGTTTTAGGAAATGGACATTATCTAGAAATTGTTGCAATGGGTATTTTGTACTCACTGATTTGCATAAACATCTCTATGTTATTTATTAATAGAAGAAATTTGCATTGTTGATTCCCTGGTAGGTTTCTTGGTGTGTTTATTATGTGAACCCCAAAACCCCTTATAGTTCTATCTCTAGATATTGGAGAATATGTGCTTCATGACAACGTAGTATCTCTGAGACAGCACTGACCTTTAAGCATTCACTGATCCATTTAAACCCAGTTAACCCTGAGCCTGGGCCCTGGGACTTGGGTGGAGGGAGCAGTGTTTGGAATTTCTGGGTTGATTTGTATTGCTATCATATGCATGAAACATTTTGATTTTTGCTTCTCTAAATAAACTCGTTCTTTAGCCTGGAGACCTGGCTCAACTGAAAAAGCCTTCCATAGGTTGAAATGGCACAAAAGGCAACTTTTAGTTGCTCAGAGTGAGTCCTCTTTATTCTCTCCATAGGTAAAATATGTTTTCTGGGAAATGGACATACTTTGCTCCATTCTCATTGTCAGATTCAGCTGCAAAGCGTCACATTTGGCATCACATGCTAGGATCTAGTTGGGATTTGAGGATGTCAGGAGAAACTAGAGCATCTGGAAAATGCCTGAAAAGTTGGTATAGAAAATGTGTAGTTTGGACAAGAGAACTGGGGTTATGATCACTGTCCTTAAGCAATTGCAGTACAATTCTTTATATAGATGCAGACCACAAAACTAGAAACAAGACAAGAAATTATCTTTGGGTTCCATGGACGACTTTTATACAATGAGAAAACTCAGGAATGAGTGGACCCTTTGAGAGCTAGAACACTGTTAGCGATCTGTCACTTTTTGGAAGGTGTTGTTTTAGGGGTCCTATCAAAGTGGTTTTCCCTTGGGGCAGAAGGTTGGATTGATTGATTTCCTAAGATTCATCTTAACTCTAAGATGCTATGATTTCACAATCTTTAAAAACAATTTCTCAAAAAAGACGCCCTGAGAGCTCACCGTGTGGCATGGATAAGTCCTGCCTCCTCTCTGGGCTCTAGATCCCTAATCTGCAAAATGAGAGGGTTGGACACCACATCAGGAAGGTACCTGCTTTGGCCCTTGTGCTGCATCCAGCCCCAAATGTGAAGAAGAAAGATCAGAAGCTGCCACCATGTTTTCCCTCTTGACTATGTTCAGTGGTTAATGTTCTAGTGGTCCATAACACAACACCAATCTTCTCTTTTACATTGACAGAATTCATTCAAGTAGGTAATCCAAGTTCTAAGAATGATTCTCCCATAAGATGCAATGATGTCATTTTTATTTGGCAGGAAAACAACAATGAAATCTGAAAAATCTTAATTTTTTTTAATTGGTCCTTGGACAAAACCAGTTGACTACCACTGCACTAGGTGATGTTTATGAGGTCTGCATCCTAATTCCCTCATTATTCTTAGAATACTAGATTCTAAGACCACAAATTTGAAATTGTTGGCATAGAAAGCTTGTCCCACTAGATTAGTCATTTTTTCCTCCTCAGAATAGAGCAGTGGCTGGATCCCAGGAGAGGCTATGGGAGAAACAGAGGCAATTTCTTTTCTAGGTGCAGGAGGGAATACCTTTCTCAGAGCACAGAGGAGAGCAAATCAAATCTAATGTGTACTCAAACTCCTTTCCGAAGTACTTATTTTCTCAGCAAGCAGAATCACCTCCTCTCCAAGTGGCTGTCCTGGTAATAACAGCTTTTACTCAGGAGGCAATGATTGTTTCTAGTAGAGGTAGCTAAAGATTAGACACTAGATTCTAAGTTCCAGGAGAATGAAGTCCTCCCTACTAAATCCCTGGAAAGTAACAGAATTTGGCAGTGAGCAGGAACTCAATGATAGTTTGGTGAGTAAATGAATTGAATGAACAACTGAGTAGATAATTTTGTAGTCTTTTCTCATCTATACTTCTAATGGTGAGAGAGCCCCCTGCTGGAAGGATGGATATTATAGTCGCTCTATAGCTATGTGCCATGTACTGAAAATATTTCAGTTAATCACTCCTGTTTTTAGACCAGGTCACAGAAAAAGGGTGGCACCTGGATAGAACAGGACTCCGTTTTCAGTAATTGGATATGTTATAGATCAAACAGTGGACTTCACAACAACTTCATATACCGAAATTTCTGATATCATCTTACAAACCTATAACTTGTCATATGAGTGATACAAGCAGCAGTAAGCATCATTGTGAAGTGAAATCCATAAATTTGTCTGATGTATACGCACATATATTCATGTAGCACAAAATTATATAAATATATGTATTTATGTATATTTATATGCTTAAATCTGCATGCTGCGTAATAATTATGTAAATGATAACCAACTCGTGAAAATTACTAGGTATTACTTTCTACGGGATCAGGAGAAAATGTTACAGTTTTCCTTTTCATTAGTTATTCACAGTGCAAACCACAAATACTTTTTACACATGTAGCTTAACACACATACATGCTTGCACACACTCTCAGTCTGCAACTCACCTCTCCATTCTTATAGTTCCTTGTGTGCCTGCCTTCCTCCTGTGTTCCATTCCACGAGCCCACTTTCACCCAGGGGTCTATAATCCACATCCGAGTGTTTCTTCTGCTGCTCGGCTCTGGGATCTCTGGATGCTCGAATGCTAAAAGCACTGACTCCAGACTTTGGGAGGAGGATGGGGCAGAAGAGACTCAGGCAGCACCTTCTACCATGAGGTGGGTGGGAACACAGTGAGACAGGGTACGGGCCCTGGCAGCTTGGAGACTCGGGTCTGAGTGAGGAGAGAGGCATTTGGAGAGTGGCAGCGGGGTGCTTTTCACCAGAGAATGGAGGAAATAGTCACAGCGTGGAAAAGTATCTGGAAGTAGGGGCTGACAACCAGGAGAGCTCCGGGGTTCCTTCACTCCTTAGGAAAACTTCCTCTTTCATCAAGAACCCACAGGAAGAGGCCTTCGCCAACCATTGGGATTCACCCGAGGAACATTAAAAAATCCTGATGCTTTCTAACCTCAAGAACAGAAGGAGGAGTGCCTGGCTGGCTCAGTCAGTAGAGCCCGTGACTCTTGATCTCAGGGTTGTAAGTTCTAGCCCCATGTTGAGTGTAGAGATTACTTAAAAATAAAATCTTAAAAAAAAAAAAAAGAGCAGAAGGGAAGGAAACATGAAGGGCAGGGAGTAAGTAAAGGAATAACACAAGGGAAGTAAGGGAACCCCAGACAGACTCCCATGGTTCCATGGTTAATTCTCGACTCTCTTCAGTTGGATGCCAGTCATCAGAAGGATTCCTCCAAGCCTAGCTGCACATGCACAGAGTTTAGCAGAAATATTAGTTTGTACATCCAGAATCACACTCTTATTCAACATTTCATTTTTCTTTGGTCTGCTTGTTTGAGATTATTTCAATAAATTTTTTTCTGCACTTGATGGGCTGGGGAAGTGTTGAATATACGTGTTGGGAGGGAGTTTAGATTTGCTGCAAAGGGCAAGAAATGGTAACATATAATACTAGCTAAAAATCAGTACGTGATAACAGTTTGGGTGAAATAAAGGACTCCTTTAAAATGTAATTTCTTTACATTGAAAAAACTGTATATAAACACCAGAATCGAGAGAAAATTACTGATATGGAAATTAAAAGTTAATCAGATCCTTCTCTCTCTCTCTCTCCCCCCTTTAAAAAATATATATTTAAATACAATAGCCATCTGAAAATGTTTTGGTGTAATGAGTCACATAATCTTTGATCTCTCTCTGAAATTTTTATTGAAATAATTATGGTCACATACAGTTGTAATAAATAATATAGAGAGATTACTTGCATACTTTACCCAGTTTCCCCCAAAGGTAACATTTCAAAAGCCAACAGTATTATATCACGACTAGGCTATTGACATTGATATAATCCATCGATCTTAATCAGATTTCCCCATCTTTACTTACATTTGTGTGCGTGTGTGTTTCTATTTATTTTTAAATGAAAGGTGCAGGTTGGCTCTTTTAATTTAGGATTATATAGATAGACCCAATGAGATTACATGGGCAAGGGTTTAGATGGACAAATTCTGAGTCATCTCCAATATGTAGACATTGGATTAAAGCATCGTAGACAGCAAAGGACAGTAGCGAAGGAAAGGCAGGAGTGGATGGCAAAATTAGAAGCCACAAGAAAAAAGTGGGAAGAGAGATAAGCTGCGTTGACTCCTTTTCTGAAGTTCAGCACAATGAGAATATAGAAGTGTTGAGCTGATTTCATCTAACTAAGACATTACGGTATGTGTGTGTTGTATCAGCTGGTTCCGGCCTAACTCCTCATGGTGAAAAGTATTTCAAGTAAAAGTAAAAAATGAGACAATGATGAAAACCCGTCACTGTTGTTTAATTTTGTTCTGAAAGAATTAGCCAATAAAATTGTACAAAAGGAAAAAAATTGTAATTTCACAAGGTTAAAACCTTTCTAGTATTTTTATTTGGATCTTACTAAATTTATAGACTAAACTAAAAGGAATTGGCTTCTTTACAAGTTTAAGGGTTTTATCCAAGAAAAGGGTATGTGATTTATTGGTCCTCTTTTGTGGACCTCAGTAGAGATAAAACACTTTCTTCAGGAAGCTTCTGCTCATTTCTAATTAAATTTATTCCTTAATATTTTAAAAATATTTCTGTTGCTACTGTTAACACATTTATATCTCTATCCATATCTATATAGGTCATCTTTAAAATATGTAATAAATATTTAAATGATTATGCACAGAAAGATCAAACTAGAAATGAGCAGAATCTTCCTGAGAAAGCATGCACTCTCTCTCTCTCCATGTGCATATACATGGATGTATGGTATATTGATCTATGTACATGTTTATAGATATATTGATTATAGTATATGTCCATATACATTCATATCCATATATAAGTGTGTTATGTGTGTGTGTGTGTGTGTGTGTGTGTGTGTGTGTATACATAGTGCATATGTGTGTGTGTGTTTATCCCCTCTGGGCAGTATTTTAAATTTACCTCTGGGTGAGTTGGTTTTTTATGTCTGGTACAAGAGCCTTTGTCTTTTTCCCTTCCCTAACTGTAACACATTATATCTTAATTTCCTTCATGCAGCTCGTTGGGCACATAGAAATAAAATCCTCGGAAACACACTGGATGTTCCTTGACATGTCCACACTCTTACAGAAGGTGTGAAGGCAGAGTCTTCTCCCATGAGCCCCTCCAGATGGAGAGTGTGAGCAGGGAGGGATGCTTGTGATGGGTCGCTGCGGGGAGAACAGTGTGGTCATCAGAAGGCTGGCACCTTATTTCCAGTCATGACTTCAGGCTTCCCATGAACTGTGACATTACATTGTATCTTAATTTTAATTCAAAGTTCCTTTTAAATTCCATTTCTTTGGTACCATCTTATTTTTTTTCTCTCTTTAAGGAAACATCACTTCCAGAACAGCTAACCTGCTATAGTTCTTCAAATACCTTATGGGAATTATTTTTTAAAATAAATACTAAATAGTATAGTTCTATTTTTTTAGCACTTACCTCGGGTGTCTGAACAGTTCCTATGAGCTTTCTACTCACCGGTTAGTCTAATTCAATACAAAACAGGAAATCAATTATACAAACTCTTTCCTAAAAGAATACAAAACAGATGCTTGATTTAAAATACATATAAACATTAACATATTTGATACTATCTGGATATTTTAATAAAACATTTATAATCAGTATATTAAAAAAGCGTTTGACATATGATACGTTTTGATAATGTTATATGTTGATATTACAGCTGGGTGCTTCATCTCTGTACAAAACCAATTGCTGCATTTGTTTCAAGTTACAAGCAATAGTGGGGTTAAATATCCTCTCCTGGAACTTTGACTTCATAAGTTAATTCCCTGGAAGAATGAATATATAGGGAGGTGTATGCCAAGTATGCCAAGAGAGAATCAATAGTGATATTTGACATATTCAGAATATTGCTATAAGCCAATTCATTAAAGTTATATCTAGAACCCCAGTAGCAAATGGGATTTAGGATTATAGATTTGATAAACAAACTCCAGTGTATCCAGAGATTTTATCCTTCAGCTTTGTACTACTTGGTTTGGTTCTGGTGTCTGATATAACTCCCACTGTTCTAAGTTTCCTAGACAAACTCAATGTTAGTGTCACAGAGTAAGACTGGGGCTGCTTGATTCCATATGGAGACTCAAGGGAATATTTTCAGTCCTCCAGTAACGATATAGTATCTTAGCATGTCTGCTCCCTTCCCAAACTCCAGGTGAGTCTTTAATTTTGATAAGGTCAGAGATCGCCTGAGTAGTTTAGGGCTAAGAAAAGTTCTATATCAAGGGGTTCTCCCATCAAGCTCTAGGAGTACCAAATGAGCATGTTTGATTCAGTACAACTTGTGACTGGGGAGGGAAAGTTAGCCCAAAGTATATTTTCTAATACTGAGGGGTGAGTAACATCTTTCTCATTCAGCCTTCCTCATATCCAAGTGTTTAGAGTGCTACTCAGGTAATAGCCACTGTGGTAAAATAGAAAGCTATTTTTAGCCAGATGTACCCTCTTAGGTAATTCTCATGGGAGAACAAAAATGTGCTTGCTGAAGTCTTGGGGTTACTCACCTGGGCTTGAGCAAAGCCCAGAATTCACAAACATAACAGTATCTTCCAACCACAAGTACTGATTTAAATTATTTTGTTAAAATACTGATTAAATGTGAATATAGAACCAGATATAAACACTTTATGCTAATAGCTCTTATATAACTACAATCCAAATCAAATTTACAAGCTAATTATATATAACCTATAAAACCAGTAGAATCCAATCTACAACATTTATTTAACGCTGGCTTGTTAAAAATGAAATCACCTTTCATTATATGAATATGGTACTTGTGCAGGGTAAGTCTCTGAGGCTGCCACTTGTTATTCAAGATGGGTCCTTTCATGATCACTATCTGTTTTGCAGTAGGACTCAAAAATAATTTCACAATGCCAGCCAGAATGAATAGTAAATAGACTTTATTGGGGGAAACTTACAAGGTCAGGGTCAGAAGAAGAAAGATATATGGTTGCCTCTGGAGGGAGATGGGTTGGAGCTAGCAAGCTTTGCTGGACATGCTGTAAATGTATGTTTGAGTGAAGGTACTTTGCCCCGTATTGCTTTACCTTTTTATAGTATAAACACAACAAAGTGGTCATGTTAAATGTGAGACAAATAGACTACTCAAACTCTTGGGATATCTGGATTTGGAATCCATTGTTAAAAGAGTTGTCTATCTGGGAAACTCAGTAACCTGGGGATATTGAGGACCCCTGTGGAATTGGGTTTGGGTGCAAACTTTCCTGTTGGGGGAGGGTAGCCACCAAACTGGGTTTGATGCAGTGCCAACTGGCTTGTAATCCAGGCAAGCTATATTGTGTTAATTGTCCAATTTTTTTTTTTTAAGGGGAAGTTTCTTGTGCATTCTTTCTATCCTTGGGCATGTTCCCAGTTTCTATCTCATTTAGCTTTCAAGGCAACTGGTAAGGAAGTCTTCCTGCCATTTTGTAGGAAACATGGCTCACAGAACCTTCATGAAACTATGCCTGGGCCTAAGAACTCACTCTGGATTGCCTGGATTGCCCTTATTCTCTTCCTCTACTCAGGTGTGGTTAGGAGTTGTACACAAGCTAGTGGTATTACCAGCAACTTAAAGCTTTTTAGGAAGATTATGTCATAGGTGATGAGGGCACTGTTATGGACTGCATGTTTATGTCCTCCTCCCAAATTCATATATTTTAGCCCTAATCCCCAAAGTCGTGGCATTTGGAGGTGGGCCTTTGGGAGATAATAATGCTTAGGTAAGTTCATGAGGGTGGGGTCCTCACAACAAAATTAATGCCATATAAGAAGAGACCAGAGATCTTGTACCCTCTCTCTCTACCATGTCAGGACACGGCAAGAAGGTGGCCATCTGTAAGCCAACAAGAGAGCTCTCAGCAGAACCTGGCCATGCTGGCACTTGACATTGGACTTCCCTATATATGTTGTTTCAGCCAGCCAGTCTATGGTATTTTGTTACAGCAGCCCAAGCAGACTAAGACAGGCCTTTACATTGTGATGTTTAGGATAAGCTATGTTATTGGATATTTAGTAGTGTGGGAGAGAGTAAAGTAGTAGGCTGGTTGCCCCAGAAAACCTGACTGATGAAATTAGGGGATTTTTTTTTCTGGGCCAAGTCTGCTAAGGTTTTCCTACCTTGATAGTGAGGTGTCAATGTCAAAGTTACACATACCTTTAAAAGTCTGCTTTAAATCTGGTCACGACTGATTTTATGATATGAAGGCAAATGTTCAAGATCCAAAAGAAAAATGCAACCTGATAACATGATGTTGGGGGAACTTGCAAGATTTTCTAATGACTTGGCCCATCCTGATGGAATACATCTATGTCAGAGAATAGATGTTGAACTAGATGGGCTTGATACATGCTAAAATGGAGGCCTATTTTTGTGCTTATAATTGAGAATTGGATCTTTGCTGGTAATTTTGTTAGTGATATATGAGTCACAGGAGAACACAATTCTCTTCTAAAGCTATATTAACGATAGAGTGCTGACACTGGGGGAAAAAGGCTTTGTCAGTAGATAAATACAATGCAGACACAAAGAATTGATGTATATGGTAATAATTGTACTCTATTATAACAGTAACTCTCTGGCCTACTGATGCTTAGGAAAATATACTACTAAATAGCCCCTTGAAATGAATGAATTAGTTGAGATATTGCTTCTCAAAATTTAGACTCACCTGCTCCCTATAGAAGATGCCCAGGTGCTTAGGACCGAATATCTAACTAATGAAAAACAAAGGCAATTTCATGGGTGCATCAGTCAACAATTGCAGACGCTGTTTTTATAGTCTATTCTATTTGTGAATTCGTTTGCAAAATATTTGTAGTAATTCTTCAAATTGGGGTAATGGGAAGAGCATATGGAGTTGAAGGCCCTTCTTACATATCAGTTTTTCTAAGATTTGATTTTTTAATCTTCAAAATAGGAGGATTCATAACACCTACATCTCAGGAGCTCCTGGGTGGCTCAGTCAGTTAAGTGTCTGCCTTCAGCTTGGGTAGTGATTCCAGGGTCCTGGGATCAAGCCCTGTATGGGGCTCTCTGCTCAGCAGGGAACCTCCTTCTCCCTCTCCCTCTGCCTCTCCCCCCAACCCAACTTGTGTTCTCCCTCTCTCTCACTAATCTTAAAAAAAGCACCTACATCTCAGGGTTGTTGTAATAGTTAAATTATATAATATATGTGTAATGTAGCCTAAAAAAATACTAAACAGACATTATATACCTATAAAAATCTTTTCCTCCCAAATTGGAAAATTCAACACAAAAGAAATAAGAAAGAGGTTGGTCACCAATAATAAATGAAGAAATGGGTGGCTAATTAGCAATGGAAATGTAAGCGGAAGGAAAATAATCCAGGGACAAAGCTAGAAGGAAGCTGGTTTAAGAGGTCTCGTCATCCAGAGTCAGGCAGAAAAGGTTAATCGGTAGAGAAATTAGTTGCCTTCCTGGAAGCCAGTTTGGAAAGAGCTGGAGACCCTGAACAAGGATGTGGGAAGCAGTGGAGTCTTCTTTGCACCTGGTTCATATGTGAGGGCACCTAGAACACAGCAGTGCATGGAGAAGTCTTGTGGTAGCCAAGACCATTGAGGTCTCAATGGAAGTGGTATTCTCTGCCAGGGGAGCTGGCCGGGGCAGGTGGGCGGGGGCATAACTTCCATCAGCGCTCCCCCTCACTACCCCATACATAAATTCTTAGTAAAAAAGCTAGTTTGCTCTGCAAATAAAGCCTAAGGCAAGTCTCCATTCCATCCAGATTGACTAAGTCCTTCCCATTTAGAAGTTTTCGAGTTCATTATAGAAGAAGAAAAATAGCACGGTGCCTGGCACATAATAGCTAGTCACTAGATAAAGACTGAATACATAACAGATTGCAAAGAAGACAAAGACACAAGTAAGAAAGGTGTGTGGCATTGGAGAAATAACACTTATTGACTACCTCTTTTGCATGGCTTTACTTATAATCATGTGTTTGAGCTTTTGAACCTATCTGGGAGATAGATGTGAATGTCCCATTTAGTAAATGAAGAAACCGAGACTTGGGGAACTTACCAAACTTGTTTCTGCTCTCATACCTGGCAAATGATGTAGAATTTGTACCAGATTTCCTAAATGCCCAAATCCACCATCCTCCCACTGCTGAGGTTTCCCTTGAACAGCACTGATGATGACAGAAGGGGCAGATCTGGCTGCTAATCTAAACGTGCCCGAAAGGGAACTCAGAAGCCAGTTGGGATTCTGGGGAAAAGTAAAACTAAATTTTCTGTTTATTATTAAATACATCTTATGTCTGGAATGGGAGAAGATATTTGCAAAAGACATATCAGATAAAGGGCTAGTATCCAGAATCTATAAAGAACTTCTTAAACTCAACACCCAAAGAACAAATGATCCAATCAAGAAATGGGCAGAAGACATGAACAGACATTTTTCCAAAGAAGACATCCAAATGGCCAACAGACACATGAAAAAGTGTTCAACATCGCTCAGCGTTAGGGAAATCCAAATCAAAACCTCAATGAGATATCACCTCACACCAGTCAGAATGGCTAAAATTAACAAGTCAGGAAATGACAGATGTTGGCAGGGATGCGGAGAAAGGGGAACCCTCCTACACTGTTGGTGGGAATGCAAGCTGGTACAGCCACTCTGGAAAACAGGTTCTTCAAAAAGTTGAAAATAGAGCTACCATAGGATCCAGCAATTGCACTACTGGGTATTTACTCCAAAGATACAAATGTAGGGATCCGAAGGGGTACGTGCACCCTGATGTTTATAGCAGCAATGTCCACAATAGCCAAACTGGGGAAAGAGCCAAGATGTCCATCGACAGATGAATGGATAAAGAAGATGTGGTATATATATATATACAATGGAATATTATGCAGCCATCAGAAGGAATGAGATCTGGCCATTTGCAACGATGTGGATGGAACTGGAGAGTGTTATACTGAGCGAAATAAGTCAGAGAAAGACATGTATCATATGACCTCACTGATATGAGGAATTCCTAATCTCAGGAAACAAACAGGGTTGCTGGAGTGGTGGGGGGTGGGAGGGATGGGGTGGCTGGGTGATAAACATCGGGGAGGGTATGTGCTATGGCGAGTGCTGTGAAGTGTGCAAGACTGATGAATCACGGATCTGTACCTCTGAAACAAATAATACGTTATATGTCAAAAAATAAAAAAGAAGAAGATAGCAGGAGGGGAAGAATGAAGGGGGGAATTGGAGGGGGGAGATGAACCACGAGAGACTATGGACTCTGAAAAACAAACTGAGGGTTCTGTGGGGGACAGGGGTGGGAGGATGGGTTAACCTGGTGATGGGTATTGGAGAGGGCGCGTTCTGCATGGGGCACTGGGTGTTGTATGCAAACAATGAATCATGGAACACTACATCGAAAAGTAATGATGTAATGTATGGTGATTAACATAATAATAAAAAAAGAAATAAGGATGATTGTGAAAGATCTGAGACAGAGTACCACATTATATAAAATCAGCAAATGGTAAAATTAGGTTTAGAATAAAAATCTGTCTTTTTACTTAAGTTACTTTTATTACTGTAAGTAATTACTATAAGAGAAACAAGAACAACATATTTAGAACAAGAATTCTCAAGTTTATTTTGTTTTTTAGTTATTTTAAATTTTATAATCAAAGTATATTTTGGTAAAAAATAAACTACTACTATATGAAAACAAAAAAAATACATCTTATGTCTGTTTGAACTGATTTCAGTGTTCTCAGTGAGTTGGTCACATGGATAAACATACGGCACTTGAGATGTAGTAGGGATTCAATATTTGCAGTTCAAGTGAATGAAAGTGAATGGATGAAAGAAAAGGATACGTCAACCAGCAGGTGTTGGATTTTAACCTAAAAGCCACATAGATGAGCATGACCAATAGCAGAGAAATGGCAATAGGGTCAATGGGAGGAAATCACAAAGATGGTGAATTAGAGCAATCTGTGAGCCCGAAAGTAATAGGGGGAAATGAGAAACAAGGAAAACACATTTAAAACCTGCACGTAAAGATTTTTGTGTCTTTTGTTTAGCTCTTTAACAATAGAAATGGGTTGTGTCTACAGTTCGTTGAATAATCTATTAAATAAACCCAAACCATAGCTCGTGGAAAGTTGATTAAGCTCTTTGGGGAACATTTCTTGGCATCAAGGGAGGAAGTCCTGTGAGGCCCCGGTGCCATGAATGAGTTACCATGCTCGGATTGCAATGTTCCTCATGCTGTAATTATAATATGATCTTCAATATATGTCATAAGATATTATTTATTATAATATTCATCGTGAACTTTATTTTTTTTAAGGATTTCATTTATTTTTAGAGAGAGAGAGAGAGCACAAGTGGGGGAAGGGGCAGAGGGAGAGGGAGAGAGGGAATCGCAAGCAGACTCTGCACTGAGCTCAGAGTCTGATGCAGGGCTCGATCTCATGACCCTGAGATTGTGACCTGAGCCAAAATCAAGAGTCTGATGCTTAACTGACCAAGCCAGTCACGCGCCCCCTTCATGAGTTTTATTTATTTACTTGTACTCAGTAGGCAAGAAGTTTGCTACTGGCTGTGGCTGGAAGAAGACCCTCTTCACCAAATCCTGGCAGGTTAGGATGAGGAAGCATCACTGTTTCCTAACAAATACAGGAAATAGGCTCTCAGATGGTACTGATGTTCCTAAGAAAAGCTGTAGTGCCTGGGGTTGTCCCTTAATACTTTTTTCCCCCCATGTCCATTTTATTTAATTTATATATATATAAATATGCAAATATTTATTTAAGTATAATTGACACATAATGTTACATTGGTTTCAGGTATACAACTTAGTGATTTGACAAGTTTATACATTATGCTGGGCTCACAAGTGTAGCTACCATCTGTCCCATTACATCCCTATTACAGTATCACTGACTATACCTTTTGCTGTGCCTTTTATTCCCATGACTTACTCATTCCATAACTAGAGGCCTGTATCTCCCACTCCCCTCACCCATTTTGCCCAGCCATAACCCTCCTCCCTCTGGCAACCATCAGTTTGTTCTCTGTTTGTAGTTCTGATTCTGCTTTTTGTTTATTCATTTTTTAAGATTCCATGTACAAGTGGAATTATACAGTATTTGTCTTTCTTAATCTGATGTATTTCACTTAGCATAATACCTCTAGGTGCAGCCATGTTGTCTCAAATGGCATGAGCTCATCCTTTTTTATGGCTGTGTAATATTCCATTTATATATAAGATGTGTGTTATATTGTATGTTATATTGTAAATATATATTATAATACATACATATATAAGGTGTATATATTTATATATATATATATATATATATACACATACCTTATCCATTTGTCTATCGATGGACACTTAGGTTGCTTCTATGTCTTGGCTATCGTAAATAGTGCTGCAGTAAACATAGGGTGCAGATATCTTTTCAAGTTAGTGTTTTTGTTTTCCCTGGGTAAATACCCAATAGTGGAATAATTGGATCATATGGTATTTCTATTTTAAGTTTTTTGAGGAACCTCCATACCGTCTTCCACAGAGGCTGCACCAGTTTGCATTCCCACCAACAGTGCAAGAGGGTTCCTTTTCTCCACATCCTCACCAACACCTGTTGTTTCTTGTCTTCTTGATTTTAGCCATTCTAAGAGGTGTGAGGATATCTCATGGTAGTTTTGATTTATATTTTCTTGATGACTAGTGATGTTGAGCATCTTTTCATGTGTCTGTTGGCCATCTATATGTCTTTTAATACTTTTGGGGTGACACCTTGCTGTCCCACACACCACCCATTGGTATGATTCCCAGAGGCAGAATTCTAATGTGAGAGGATCAGGGGCCTACTGGAGCAGGGCACTTTTTATGTTCATTTGCCCTGTCTTCTATCCTGCACAGGTGATGGTAAGGCTCAGGCAGCTGCTTGGCGGTTCTCTGCTTTGGACACCTGGATGAGGGACGGTGGGGGAAAGAGCTGAGCACCTCATAGAACCCTAACTGCAAGTTGTTTTCCACTCATTATGATTACTATTACTTGAAATAGTTCCATGAATTTAAAGATAAGAAAATCAAGGATATATGAACAGTGATTCATCCAAGTTATACCAAAAACGATATTGACATGTGTAATAGCTACTACAAGTAGCCTTGTCCACATTTCTTGGAAAAATAGAATAGCTCAGTTAATTGAATAATAGCAAGGTGGATAAATTCATATTATTAGTTAATCTTATAATTTATCTTATTAATTAATCTTATCTTTAACGACTCTTGCTACCACACAGTTCATTAGGAAGCATTTTGATACACTGACTAAACACATGGGATTTGGAATCAGGCTGGCCTTCCATCCTAGCTAGGTTATTTACTGGCTGGGTGGTCTTTGGGAAATTACCTAACCTTACAACCTTAGTTTTTTCATTTATAAAATGGACATTAGAGCTATAGCTAGCTAGATTGTCATGAGGATTAAATGAGTTAAACCATGTGAATCACTTAGCTTAAAAAGGTCTATCACATATTAAGTCTCAGTGAAAGAAAACTAAATATATATATTTATACACATATTTGCTTGATTGCAAGATGTACATTTTCCATATTTTGACATTTCTGAAATTGGATGTGTCTTAAAATCTTTCTGAAGAGACTCTCCAGGTGGTGGCCAGAGAACCTGTTTACCATTGCTTTCCCATGTTCTGTACCAACTTTGCCAGGCACAATGAGAGATGGACCTCAGCTGAGTTGGTCCATTGGTAGTACCAAGCCTGCATAGCATTTAAATTCAATTTAGGAGTGTAATTGTAAAAATCAACAAAACTATTTTCAAGTAAGTCTATATCATTGTACAGCATTGAAACAAAAAATTACTGTGTATGCAGAAGACTATCACACATCAGGCAATGCAATTAAAGAGATCAGAGAAGACCAGGTTTTTTGGAATACAGCATAGAATTTTCAAAGCCAGGAGAAAGGTGCGTCTAACTAATTTTGTGAAGGTCCATCGTTCAAGCTCAGAATATCAGATAAAAGCCTTTAGCTGACTTTCAAGAAAAGCATGTTAAGTTCTAGTGATATGTAATTCAATTAAAAATCCTATAAGTATAATCAAATTATACTTATTAGACAAAATTCCAGATTCTTTGATACACTTTTCAATTATACTACCAATCCAAAAATTGCAATATCTGTCAAGACAAGTAGGCTTGGGTAATGAAAATTAGAATAACTTTTTGATCTAAAAGTGACTCAATTATTTTCACACTTTGTAAAAGAAACTTAGAGTCAAAGTTTGATGGCCATATTGTTAGTGGAAAAGAAAGTGGTATGTGATGGGATGAAAAAACACAAACTTCTGTAGGCTTTAAAGATAGATAGATAGATAGATAGATAGATAGATAGATAGATAGATAGATAGATAGATAGATTATATGGTCTTTGCTTTTTCTGGAAAAACCAGTAAATGGATGCTTTTTATAATGGATGACGTCTTAGAATCAAGGCAATATAATATTATAATCAAGATAAGTGAGTTTCATGTTGGACCTAGCAATATTTTTCTGGAGTGTGTGGCCAGCTCATAGTGCCTCCCCTCGGCCATTTTACACACTAGAACACTTCCTCCAGCTTCAGCTGGTCAGAACAGGCATGCACCCCTGGTTTATGCTGGTACAGAGTCCCGCCCTGAGGAATCTGAAATTGGGACATAGAGAAGAAATCAGTGAACCTGGGAGGGATGACAGCATACTATAAACATGGAGTAGCAGAGAGGGCTATTCTGCCCAAAAAATTAACAAAGCAGGCTACTGAGAGAAGCAGCAATGAGAGATGCCAAGAGAGGAACCTATATAGCTTGATGACTTTCCATTTCTCCATTCCAATCCTCCCTCAGGCCTGGCTGATTCCAGTCCTGGGTCACTTGAGTTACCCCTGTGTTGTTAAATTCTCCACATTTTTGCTTAAGTTAGCTCAGGTTGTTTTCTATATCTTTAACCAAAAGAGTTCTCACTGGTCCATTTGTCTAATCAGACCAAGCCAACAGCATTACACTGCTGTGGTTTGGGATCCCATGGCTGGCCACCTGGGGCCATGAGCAGCCTCAGCAGGGCTCCAGAGACCCTCCATTTTACCCATTATGGAATGAAACATATTATCATTCCCCAGGTCTTCATGTTAAAGTTTGGAAAGCACTAGTTTAAGGTATGTTTTAAGTCAAATCAACACTCGGGGCAATGACAGATGTGCCTGAGGCCAATGGACTTCTCTCCAAGGCTTCTGTGACATTTAGAGCTGGAAGGAAAAGCATTTTCTTCTCTTAGTGCTTCTCACTTCTCCAGCTCTCCTTCTGCTCTACTAATCACCCCTTCCTAGACTTCCTTGCTGGCTTCCCTTCCTCTAAATGGTTGGGGTTTTTTTTTTTTTTTTTGGTGGGGGGGCTCTTAAGGGCCCTTTTGCCTTGCCAAATTTTCTCCCTAGATGGATCTTGTCCATTTTTATGGATTCAAATACTACTGCAATGTTGAAGACCAAATTTTTGTCTCTGGCCCTGGTTGGTCATCTGAACTGCAGACTTGTAGATCTAGCTGCCTACTTGACATTTCCACCTGAATGTAACGGATATATGGCAAAATTTACAAGTTGAAAATGGATTCTTGGCACCTCCTGCAAATCTTCTTCATCTTAGAAAATGGTCTCGCCATCCTCTCCAACAATAATCCTAAGAGTAATTCTGATTCCTTCCTTTCTCTTCAGACCCTGTGTCTGGTCTACCAGACAACTCTGTTAATTCTATTTCTTAAATATGTCTCAATCTCTTTTCTTCACTCCAACGTCATGGCCACTTATTCCACATTAACATCTTTTAGACTTCTTTTAGAATTAGAATTAGAATCACTAATTCACCGTTCATACATTATTAAAGATGCTATTCTTAAAATAGAAATTGCATCAGTTCACCCCCTTGCTTAAAACCCTTCAATGACTTGCCACTGTAGCTAGAACAAAGTCTGAACTCCTAACCATGGCCTCCAGGATTTGCGTGATCTTGTCCCTTCTTCTCCAACCATATGTCTTGACTTTCTCTCTCCCTCAATGGATGGAATTCACCACATTTTTTCCTTTCTCAAAAATACACGGTCTTTCCTGATTCTTAGTCTTTGCACATGCTGTTTCCTTAACCTTAGATTCTCTTTTTCTCACTCTATGCATGAACGCAGCTTTTTTATCTTCTTGTCTCTGCTTAGGTGGCATTTCTATAGAAGGGTCTTCCCTGACTGTCTAATATAAGGTCCTCTTTGTTATTCTAAACTTAAGCCTCTTGATTGTTTCCATAATAGCATTAAATATAACATACAACTATTTAAACTATTTTATTTATTTGACTTTTCCCTCTATCTTTTTCTCTTCTAGAGTGCAACTCCCTGATATCAGGGTCAATGTCTACCTTATTAGCTTTTCTACTTCTAGAATCTACTACAGTGTCTGGCTCAATGTGCTTTATGAATGAATAAGACCTTTGGAGAAATTAGTTTATATAAAGGCAGTAGATCAGCAATCTTTTCCTTTCTATAGGTAACATATTCTCTGACCACTGGAATGGCATGGAAAGCAGTGGTAAAATTTTAGTTAAGGAAATAGTTGGGTGGTTTATAAATAAGAAACCTAACAGATAGAAGAATATCCGCAGAGTGGTATTTTGGAGGCTGTGAAACCTGAGATGGTTGAAATCAGAGTTACAGAGCTGGCCCATGAAACAATATTCTTGAATTGCCACAAAATTTTTATCATATTATCTTTTGGCTGCTGGTGGCATATTTCATTAAGAAAGAAATGTGTTTTCTTGGAATTTCTTGCAGAACTAACAAAACTCTGCTCTCTGATTTTTGTAATTGCTAAGCTTCTGTTTATTTTTCTCTCAGTGAATATGGACAGGAGGTAGAGGCTTATTAATTGCTCTGACATTTCTTTCTAATATATTTCAAGCTCAGGTGTTCAAGTGAGCATGTGTCAGGTTTTAATTATTGGCACTTGTTTGTTTCATAGGACATATTGATATTTTGTACCTCTGGGTATAAGATATTCCTCTTCTTTTTCAGTTCCCTGGGTTTTAAAAATCATTAATTCTTTGGCTTTATAAAATATGATATACACCCTAAGTAAAAGATCTTCCTGGATACTTCAATTCATGGAGGAAAATTCTCTCCAATGATTTTTAGGGAAAAGAAGAACTTATCCTAAGATTATTCAATAGTAGGAGTTCTGAATTTTATTCTGAGCTATCAATTCCTTTGAACATCTCATCAAAGCTATGTAATCATTGGATAGAGAAATGCATCTACATGCATACGTATATGTTTTGGAATGCATTTATGAGTTAATGGACTGGCCAAAGCCCATTCATGAACTCTAAGTTAAAAACCACTACTTTGCAATGCTTTCATGAAGACCCTGGGAAATTTCTTTAGTTTCAGCCCATAAACTTGACATATCAAGAATTTTGGATGGAGAAGACACGTTTAAGCCTAGAGCACAAAGGTTCAATTCCTCTGCCACCTCAAAGTGAGAGTTCAGGGATTTTTTTTCACCCTAAGATCAAACCTCTAGGCTTAAGAGTTACATTTTATAACAGCTACCATTACTGGCGTGCTCTCTTGAGTGCCAGGAACTGTGCATAGTATTTCAAAATATTTCATTTTTATAATACACTTTGAGATAGATAAAACCATTCTTATTTACAGAGGAATAAACAAAATAGCAGAGCTAAATGCCAGAGTCAGAAGAGAATGGAATTAGGCTAGCAGACGGGAGTTCTTCTGCTCTCAGTAGTTCACATTCCTCTTAGTTCATTCAACAACCATCTCTTAAGAGTGTACAATGGAATTTGCACTATGCTGGAGTATTAGGTGATCACCAGAACATATCGGATGTCATTCGTGTCTTCAAAGGACTCATGGTGCCTTTAGGAACATAAGACAGAACAGTTTACTAATCTAAGCACCAGGCTCCTTGCTCTGAATGACACCAAAACAAGTCCTACTTACCTTTGTACTCAAGGAAACTATGATCTGCTTAGAGGACATTGCAAGTAAACATATGGTATTGACACAGAGGCAAATAAAATAATTGTTGAAGAACTGGTATGAATCCAGGGAGAGATGGTTTCACAGGAAAAGAGGTGGAGGGTGGCAGACTGGGCCTCTGGTCTCCATGTCTGTTAAGTTCCCTGGGGGCTCTGTGGGGACCTAGGCTAAAGAAGACGGAACATCTGTATCTCCAGACTTGTAGCACTGCCCTATACACTGGCCAGTGAGATTCTTGAATATAATGCCTGAGCCTTATTTGCCTATTAATACATTTTTTCAGGGCTTAACACAGTATTTGCCAAAAGGGGAGGTGCTCTCCGTGATGGTCGCATGGAGTTAGAAAGAAAACACAAAACCCAGAACCAGCACCCCTCAAAACCACCATGGCCACCATGAAAGAAACAGAAAAGCCTATTTACATGTGCTGTTGTCCTAAATGCTAATCAAGGATTCACTCTGGTCCTTGACCACTGGGACTTGACTGCTTAATGTGGGCATATTGAAGCAGACATAGGAAATGCTTTCTACGTATCATGGGCCTTCTTACTTTGTGAAAAAATAATCCAACTCATTGGATAAAACAATATAAAAAATAATCTTTAATTAGTTATTTCTATTTCTATGGCTATGTTTTGTTTTGTAGATTTTCCTCTTTGGTACATGATGCTTTGGCTGATCATCATCTAAAAGAATGTTGATTTGCTTACTAGCTGTTATAAATTACTTCTCCATACACAGACCATCTTTTATTACTCTTTGGAGATGTAACACCTTTATAGATATAGCTGCTTTTATTTGTTCTTTGCCATAATTTCTAGTAATTTATTTTCATTATTGGCAATGCTTACATAATCCCACACTAACACCTACAGGAGTGAATCACAGTTCATCTTGCAGATTTATGGCATGCCTGCAGAACTAAATGCCTTCTGATGCAAACGTTAAGGATTAAATTATCTCCTAAAAGTCCCGCAATCAGGCCATGTGGTTTGGAGGTCAAAATTAAAAACAAATCCATTTGAACTCTTTTCTTCATTATTTAAATAATGAGACAAGCTAAGAAGGGTTGGGAATTGCGATTAGCAGGCAGAAAAACTATTTATTCCTAACACAGTTGAAACAGAAAGCTTCCACGCGTGGTAGGGTTCATGAATACTTTCAGAAGGTAAACTCTGTCCCCTACACTTTGACTAGCAATGAGCACACAGTTCTACAGGGCTGCCTGGGGTCTAGATCGTTTTCCAGAGCAACCACTTGGCTACTTAGTGCCACCTCTGTTTGCTATGGTTTCTGGTTGTGCTGTGCAGTCTTCCCCATTGAGAGCCATCTCCAGCATTCAATAGGAACTTAGCAAGTATTTTTATGGGGGGCGGGCTATATCGTTTTGTTTATGACTTCATCTTTCTTTTCTTCCTTTTTACCCCCTTCATGGCTTCTCCTCCCCTTTCTCATCTCTCTTTGTGGGTCTTTATTCCTATATTTCTCCTCTCTTCTATCTGACTCAGTGTCTGTGTCATTCTAGCTCCTGTCTTTTTTTTTTCCCCATCCGTCTCTCTCTTCATATATTTATTACATGTTCCCAATTGCTAGGCACTGGGTTAGGAGTTGGGGATTATAAAGATCATGAATAAGACAGTTTATGCTATCCAGAGTTGTCAGTCTAACAGGGTAGGGGTTGAGCAGAAGGAAGGGGGCATGGAAAAAGTAACAGTAGCAATTACTAGAGGCATAAAAAAGATGTTAAAGTAAAACAAGTATGTAACTCTGAAAAAGACCAGGATGAAATGAAATCTGAACTAAGTCTTTAGGCATAAACAGGAGTTTTCCAAGTGAACAGTGGCGGGGGAGGGGGTACCAGGAGAGAGGCCATTCCAGAGGGCACAGCATGTGCAAAGGTATGGAGAAAATATCAAACATGGTGTACATAGCAAACAGGGCATCTATATTTAGTCCACCCAACCAGAAATGGAGGCTCACAGAGAGCAATGGTATCTATAACCCAATAGTAGTCCTCACACGCACGCCTATGTAAATCTCAGGCAACTGGTATATTTCTTGATTTGCTTTTGTTTTCCCAATAACCACTCTGAAAAATATGTAGCGTAGCCATGCTGGGAAGCCGTTGTCCCCCTCAGTCTGGATCCATGGGTTGGGCCCATGGATCTCTGACCACAGGGATTTATGCTAACTCTTTCCTAAACTGAAAGTAGAAGCCAAATGTTGGAGATTTGAGGACAGCCAATATACTATTCCACTTTGCTTCCTATGGAGTTTGGAACCAATTAAGACATAGAGAAAGAATAAAGCAAATGGGATTCCCAATATGCCCCCTCCCACCTTTTTTTTAA
Source organism: Zalophus californianus (assembly GCF_009762305.2). Lineage (NCBI taxonomy): Eukaryota > Metazoa > Chordata > Mammalia > Carnivora > Otariidae > Zalophus > Zalophus californianus. The sequence goes on from NC_045606.1 coordinate 89,117,456, forward strand.
TAAAGGATAGTTTGGAGAATGTGACTTAGGCACATGGTAATACTGAACTTCTCGGTTCCTTATGCCAGAATCTGCGAGGCTTACCTGCCCAGTGACAGGCAGGACTAGAAAACCCTGGGTTTCCCTGCAACCCTGAGGAGATGGGTTATCAGACCAGAGTTCTTTGCAGGCAGGCAGAGGAACGGGAAAATGGGGCTGAAGTATTCCAATAGCCATGCAAAGAATTTCACCCACTGTGGAATAAGATAAGTGAGTGTGTGGGGAGGTGTCATAAGAGCACCATTTCCATTCCATGGAAGGCTGAAGCCAGGTAGCAGACTATTGCACCACCAGCTCTGAGTCCTGTATCTGTCATCCCTCTTCCTCATGGGAAGAAACTGGCACTTGGGTGAGATTGTGTGTGTGTGTGTGTGAGGTGGTTGGTCTTGTGATGTTTTATATTCGAGTCCCTAGCATGACATGATGTACACACAGTGTCTGTAGCTGCAGTTGCCCTTCACGTGGAAGCACTATGAGTTGAGCCCAGGAACCTTCTAGATCTGTGACTCTAGATTATGGCACTCTATTAAAATAAGTGGGTTTGAGAAACACCAAGGTTATGGGGTCAAATAGTGTGAGAGATTCAGGTTTTCAGAAGAAGTCTAGAATTGAGCACAAGACTGGAGATGTGTGACAGCGCGAGCTCTGGAGCGGGCTATACGTTTGGAAGGAAGGATCTTGGATTGTCACTGACAGTTTGAGGGTCTGTTCAGTACATTTGGCTCTGGTAACATATAACTGCACTCTATCAAGCTGACAGCCCCCCCTCTCAAGGACCCTTTGCTTCTCCTCTGCTGTAGATTTTGTTGGGTGCTGTGTTCTTTCAAGATTAAGACAGCTACCGTACTCTAGCTTTGAGAGATGCCGGCATTTTTGTGCCCTTGGTTTTTTCCAACAGTTGAAATGAGATTTACAATTTAATTAGTAAGGAGCTGTAATCCGTCAGCACACCATGCCTTTAATGGCTGCCGAGGCATACCTGCAGGGAAAAGGGGACTGCAGCTCTCCTGAAGAGGGGCTGGCTACCCAGGGCTAGAAAATGTATCGAGACCCTCACATTATTGCCTTTCTGGTCCTGTGCCTTTGTGCCCACAGTCTCTGTGCTTTACACCCTTGCTCCTGCCCAGAGGAGACATTTTTGGCCCATTGGCCCAATTTTTCCTGCTTCCGCTCTTCCTCAAAGGCAGTAAATCTCTATTGCGGGCGAGCATACAAACCACTTGAGAAGGGGAGGTGGTGCTTGTTCAAAGTGCAGAGTCCTGGGCTGCACGTTAGAGTCCAGTGTATTAGGTCTGTAATATAGTATAGGAATCTCACTTTGAACTAGCACCCCCAGAGACTCTGAGACACGTAGTCCATACAACTTCCTTTGAAAAGCACTGCTTAAGTATGGCACTCTGTACCCTGCTTATGCTCATTTTGGTATGTGGCCTTGGTCCACCTCCAATTTCTCATCTAGGTGCTGAAAACCAGAAGGGACTGGGTTCCTCTAGCTTGAGACAAGACGTGTTCCATAATGGACACTGAGGAGGAATATCGAGCTGGAGAGGCGTTTGGAGATAAAAGGGACAACTTAATCATGTTGCTAGCACACATCTTCCGTAAGGGTAGAAGTTCGTGGTGTGGTTCAGCTCTGCCCAGTTCAGCAGAGAGCTACTCCCAGGCTCTGTGCTGCATGGTGGGTATCCAGCCCTCTAAGAACTTGGGGGTTTTAGAGTGGTTGGTGTCGGAGTCTTGTTTTTCTTCCCCGAGCAGGCTGCCATGAAGCTGGTAGGCTTCCATGGTCGTGTTGTCCATGATGTGACTTTTTTGGTTTTGATTAGCAGTTGGAAATGTGGTCTGCAGACCTGACTTTGAGACATTCTATGGACTACCTGCATCTGTTTAGGGATATTTGCCCAGATATCAAGTCTCATTAAACTGCTGCGGTGATCTCCAGTTTGGGGGAAAACCTCCATCAGTCATCTTGTTTCAAGGGATCCTATTACTTCTGGGGGTATTGATCACAAGACTTCTGAATTTCTAGAACCATCTGTAATTTTATTTCCTTTTTTTTTTTTCTGGTATTCTCTTGATTTTTAACTTTTCTCGTACTGTTTAATTCTTCTAGAATACTCCTTTACTAATATTTATTTTGTTTTTAATACTCTCAAACATTTTTCTTTGTCTTTTTAATATGTCTATTTAGTCTTACTTCATATTATGCTATTCTGTCTTTCTTGCTCACTTTTCAAGTTTTAATTTTATCTATTTAATTTGATCATCTCCTGGCTATGGCTTTTTGTAAACAGTGAAATTGAATTTTGGGTGAATCTTTTGCATTTTTATTTAGTAGAGGAAAGTTACTCTCCAGTTAGACAGATTTGTTGTACCAATTTTTATGACTTGCTTTGTCATCATCTCAGATCCCTATTTATACCTTCTTTATAAGGAGCATATTTCCCTTAGGAGTTGTTTGAAATCCAAACTGTTCACTATATGCTGCTCTCAGGGAAGGTTTATGAGAAGCTAACTTTGGTTAGGGGGGTGCTGGTATAGTGCTAGCCTATCAGCTGTTTTCAGTATGGACTGGACTGCAAGGTGGTGTGACCAGAAGGCCAGTAACTTAAAATTCCTGAAATAGTAATTTTTTTAAAAGTTATTTTTTTTATTTGACAGAGAGAGAGAGAGAGACAGCGAGAGCAGGAACACAAGCCGGGGCGTGGGAGAGGGAGAAGCAGGCTCCGTGCTGAGCAGGGAGCCCAATGTGGGGCTCGATCTCAGGACCCTGAGATCATGACCTGAGCCGAAGGCAGATGCTTAACTGAGTGAGCCACCCAGGCGCCCCAAATAGTAATTTTTATTTAAAAAATTGTGTGCTTTACAAACAATGGATCATGGAACACTACATCCAAAACTAATGATGTAATGTATGGTGATTAACATAACAATAAAAAATAAAAAAATTGTGTGCTTTAGTAAAAGGAAGACCACATGTAGTATTAACAATTACTATTATTATTGTTTATGGCAGGTGAGAAATGTTCATTACCTTCCTAGGTGCCCTTTGGAAGAAGTTGTTAAAGTAAGCTTCATTGTCAACCCTTGTGTCTTAGACAGGAATGGCCCTGGATCAGTTTTTAAGATTGTTTCACTTAGAACAGTTTGGGGTCCTGTCCAAAGACCTGGGGGGGCGGAATCTGTTCCCATGGTACCCAAAATGTTGACACCAATTTCCTCATTTGCAAGGATGCTGGCTGTAATTGAGTAAAAGGATCCTGTTTTCAAGCAAAAGAAACTTAAACAATAATCAGATTTGAGACAGTGGAAAGATGAGACTAGTGGAAGTCTCTGTGTAAGTATCTCCGGAAGTTCAGTGTACTCAATAGTTACCACTGAGCCCTCAGCCTGGTTGGGAATCTTACAAGTGACATCACCCTTTTTGGTGCTGGTTCTTGTTCTTTGTGATTTACAGGTCTCTGGTCATCCATGTGATACTTTTAAACCCACTTTAAGCCCATTTCCTGGTCTGCTGAAGGCTCCAAACTGATGTTATCTTCCATGTTTGAAATAAAATAGGGAGCTGGCTTTTAGAGACACCTATTTAATCACTTTAGATGAATTGTGTCTTTACCTTTGTATGGGCATTTGTAACAGAATTTATGGACACTCATGTATCCTGTTCTTCCACTTAATGTAGCCTTACTTTAAATATTGGCCAGTCTGACCCCTGTAATAATAACTAACCTATCAATGATTAGAGGTGTTTTTTTTTTTTTTTTTGTCTACCCAGCATCTTCTCTTATTTCTTTAGGTTCAAGTGCCCTGTCTTAGAGTTCTTTTTTTTTTTTTTTTTTTTTATTTATTGAGAGAGAGAGAGAATGGTAGAGAGAGAGCATGAGAGGGAAGAAGGTCAGAGGGAGAAGCAGACTCCCTGCTGAGCAGGGAGCCCGATGCGGGACTCGATCCTGGGACTCCAGAATCATGACCTGAGCCGAAGGCAGTCGCTTAACCAACTGAGCCACCCAGGCTCCCCTGTCTTAGAGTTCTTAAAAGAAACAGAACCAATAGGTTATCTCTATCTCTATCATCTTGCTATCTCTATCTTTAGAGAGATTTTAAGGAATTGGCTCATGCAATTGTTGGAGGCTGGCAAGGCCAAAATCTGCAAGATGAGCCAGAAGGCTGGAGACCTAGGGAAGAGTTGACATTTCAGTTCAAGTCTGAAGACAGTCTGAAGGCAAAATTCCTTCTTTCTTGAGGGAGAGGAGTTGGAGTGGGAGGGACATCAGGTTTTTATTTCCTCTTAAGGCCTTCAACTGTTTGGGGAAGGCCCACTCATTTTACAGAGGGTGATCTGCTTTCTCAAAGTGTACCTACTGATTTAAATCTTAATCTGAAACACACCCTCAGAGCAACATCAAGATTAGTGTTTGATCAAATATCTGGGTACCATGGCTTAGCCAAGTTGACACATACAATTAACCATCACATACCACAACTTCCTTTTCAAGAACTGCTCTCCTGACCCTTATTCCATATGCTTCTGGTGGGACTGACTTCCTTTTCCAGCTCCAAGCGTGAGCATGTGACACAGGCCCAGCCAATCAGAGCATCAGATTACCCTGGCCAAAGAGATGGCTTCAAAAATGAGCACAAGACCAAACCCAGACCCATAAGAGCCCTTTCTGGCATTTCTGCTACCACTACCAGGACTAAGGCCTTTGTTTCATTCTTAGAGTCTGGGTGCTAAGGGCTGTAAGCCTAGAGATGCAGGGGACCATCTTTGCCCGCACATGGGGAAAGCTTGCTGGAGAATTAAGCCAACTCAGGAGACAGCAGGGCTGAGAGATGAAAAACAAGAGATAATTTCTTGCAGACATTATATAAACATTATTTTGGAAACCTGAATTCAGCTATCTCAATCCATGGATTTTTTTTTTTAAGTTATGTGAACTAATACATTCCTCTTTCTGCTAAAGCTAGTTAAATGTGAGTTTCTGTCACTTGCAATGGAAATAGTTCTGATTGATACGCAATATGCTGGGCACTATTCTAGGTTCTTCCCAGAGGCTGCCACTTCCAACAATTTTAGCTGTTTCCTTTCATATTTATCTCCACATATCTAAATATGCTTTTATTGCTATTTCTTGACTGGGTTGATTTTACTCAGTAGGGATGGATTTCCGGTCAAGGTGATAGAGGATTCCTTCCTGCCTCTCCCTTTCTCCTTCCTCACACCCACTCACTCTACGGTTATATTACATATTATCATTAATGATTATATTATTATAGTTCTATTAATTATTATTAAACATCTGTCTTCCACCCAGACAGAAATTTTGCAAGCAATCACAATCATTCCTTCCATTCTTTGTTACATCTTCTCCCAAAAGCTACCATCCTGCGTCTCTAGACTAGTACAGAGCTCTTGTACAGAAACTTCCTGGGCATGTGTAGGAGAACCTATATTTTCAATTCCAAGTCTTCCTTTCTTGACTTTTGTCTCTTAGTTTTTTTTAAAGCTACTATAGCCCAGTAGCTTCCTTTGACAAGGCTTCCTAGGAAGTAACAGTTTTTTAGTCCATACATATCCATATATGTTACTATTCCCTATTTATAGAAGCATACCCAGTTTGTTTGGTGGGAGAATTATCAATCAAAAATAAATTTCCTGTAGAATTTTACAAACATGGCTCCACTTTCTCCTGGGATCCAGTATTGCTTTTGGGAAGTCAGGTGCTATTTTGATGAAAGCAATTATGCCTTACTGTTTATACCTGGAGTTGCCTGACTCCATGATTATGTGATATGCAGTTAAAAAAATTACTGCAATGGGTGTCTGTGGGCCTTTTCAATCTTAAGACTTTTGCCCTTGATTTTGCAAAGCTTATTTTTATACTATTTTCTTATAACTTCCCATTATCTATTTCTTTGTTCTTTTTCTAGAACTCTAATAATCACATATTGGACCCGTTTTATTGGTCCTCTAATTTTAAAATATTTTCTCTACTTTTCCAATGCTTTAGCTTTTGTTCTATTCTTTTGGGGAGATTTCTTTGACCTTGCTTTCCATTTCTTTTATAAAGTATTTATCCCAGTTATATTTTTAATTTTAAGGTCCTCTGCTTGTTTGGTTTTTTAAAAATATCATCCTTTTCTTAGTTTACAGATGCATAGCTGTGCTTTTTGATGATATTAATTTCAATTATTTTTGTTTTGTTTTGGGTGTCACCTAAATGTCTCCATTTCTTCAGAGATCTTTTTTTTTTCTATTTGGTGGGGGGGGCTGTTGGCTTTGAATTCACTTTTTCATATTGAAACTTTCTTTTCAAGCACTTATGATCCTGAGTTTTCTATTCATATGTATAAGTGAAGCTCTAGATGGAAAACTGATTGCAAGGGTGTGTGTGTGTGTGTGTGTGTGTGTGTGTGTGTGTGTGTATGGAGAGAAAGAGATAAAAATAGGGCAAAATATTGATAATTATTGACTTTAGTTAGAGGGTATATGAGAGTTGTCTTATTCTTTGAAAATTTCTGAAGGGTGAGATTTTTGATCATAAAGAGTTGGGAATGACAAAAACAAAACAATAAAAAAATACACAAAAGAATCATACTCAAGTTTGTTCAACACCAAAATATCACAAAAGCAACTTAAAGATGGTCCAGAAACTATCCAGTGAGCTCTGCATGTCAAACACTACCTACTTTGTTAATGGGAATTGGCCAACCCAGACAACAACGGGGGTCATTGGCAAATAATCCTGAAGGTCTTTCCACATAGACACTTTCTGCAAAGTCAAGATAAAATTTAGGACACTACCTTTATGTAGGGAAAGGAAAGATATATGGAGAAAAATTCTAAAAATCCTGTTAAAGGAAGTATCATTGAAGGGAATGGAATCTTTTATCCGGAGAACAGATGAGTCCAGGATAATGATAGTATCTTCAGTACGTCAATTCTCAATACCAAATACTCAAAGGCAATTACTCTTATTCTCTGTACCAATAGGGCAAATATGGAGTGCTTGTGTAGAAATTTCAAGGAAGAATTAACCAGAATTTTCTAGAAATGGAATGTATGACCTTGTCCAAAAAAGAAACCCAAACTGTTGAATGTACCCAATAAACTGGAAAACTGCTTACCATCTATTTGAAAGGGAATGGGCTAGACAACCTCAATAATCATCTTTTACACTTTTAAAGTCTGGTGACTCTGTATAAATTACAAACCAATCTTAAGATAGAGACAACCAGGGATGCCTGGGTGGCTTGTTTGAGTAAGTGTCTGACTCTTGATTTTGGCTCAGGTCATGATCTTGGGGTCATGAGATTGAGCCCTGCATTGGGCTCTGGGCTGCTGAGTGTGGAGCTTGCTTGGGATTCTCTCTCTCCCTCTGCTCCTCCCCTGCTCTCAAATGTGCTCTCTCTCCCTCAAAAAATAAAAATTAAAAAAAATAAAAAAGATAGAGCCAACCAAAAGCATTAGAATAGGAAACCTAAACCAAAATGATTTGATATGCAGGTATGCCTGTTTTCAGGGAAATACTCTTGCCAGGACATTCACCCATGTTCTGCTCCCATCTCTAGTCACTGCCTGGGCACATAGGGTTCTGTCTACACATGGACAAAGAGGGCAAAGAGCTTGGCAGACAGTGTGTAAACTCAAGAAATCATCTGCCCCCAGAAGAAGGAGTTCAGTGTGGAACTAGAAGGCAGCACAGGTCCCCTCTTTTCCTCCCCCACAAATCATTAATGTGAAGGATAAGACATGAGAACAAAGAACAATGACTGGGTGATTGACTTTGCTCAAACACAACGTTTTACTAGTTCATTTTCTGCATCTCTTTCCCCTTTCCACCAGGCTTCCTAAAGTACATGGAGAATTTTCAGGAAGTAGGATGAGAGAGATCTTTATCAAATCCTTTAACCAATAAGTATGTGTAAAAAGCTCATTTTATGGTGTAATGTAGAGTTAGAGAAGACATTTAAGACATGGTCCTTATACTCAAGTTATTTAAAACCTGAAGACAAATATAACCAGTTGGAAAATTTACTTCTCCTTGAATCCTGTAAGTAGAGGGGAGGTCCCTTTTCCCCAGTAGTCAGACCAGTGACCAGCAACCCCATGTGTGTCTAGAAGTGGGAGCACAGAGCGTATTGCGATGCACAGAAATAAACAGAGGTAAATGCAGAAAGTCTGTGATCTCAGCTTTTCATGCGGTGATGGCTTCCTTATCCCAGCAGCAGGGGCTGCAGTTTCTCATATGTCCAGACTTGAGATGCTCTCCCAGCACATGCTCTGTGTGGCTGGCAAAGAAACTCTGATTGCTTTGTTTCCAGGCATTTGCATGCACCTGTTGAAAAGGCCACTCTCATGCTCACCCAATACATAGAGAGAAACTAGGAAGTGGAGACCCTGTGCTAGAGCCCCGCAGGTACATCCTATTGTGCTGGGTCTGGGCTCATTTCTTAGCAGGATGCTGAAAGGGGACTAGTGCACACCTGTGCCTTCTGCTGATGACTTCCTGTGTGTTGTGATGCTTGTTGGGCTTGTTGCTTTTCCCCTCAAACCCTTGGCATGGTAGATTATATTTCTTCCCTTGGATAATTTATTTTCCTCTCTGAGTTACCATGTAGTCATCTGTAAAATACTGGGGATGGTGCCCAAGGATTTCTGGGGGCTGAAAAAAAATGTATGTCCTGTGATATAGTGATCCTTGTGTTGTTCAGATACTATATTTTTTAAATTTAAAATTTTTTTAAAAAGATTTTCTTTATTTATTTGAGAGAGAGAGTGCATGGGGGGTGGGAGAGGCAGAGGAAGAAGCAGACTCCCGCTGAACAGGGAGCCTGACACAACGCGGGGCTCGATCCCAGGACGCCAAGATCACGACCTGAACCGAAGGCAGATGCTTAACCAACTGAGCCACCTAGGTGTCCCTCAATACTATACTTGAAACAACATGATCCCATTAGTGATTTCTACTATTGAACAAAGCAAAAATAAAGCTAAAGAAACCAAAAACCACCTTTTAGGTGACTTAATGAAGGCTGTTACCCACTTTGATCTCCAGATTTACAGCCATTCTCAATCTTATTTTAAAAATTAAAGGAAATTTACTGTAAATTATTTTACTAATGTACAAAATGGGGCTCGATCTATTTAGTGTAGCGTTTTCAGCTGCAGATTCCACATAAAATCTCTTTAAAACATCACAGTATAATGTACATGATATGGAATTTTTTTCCTTTAATTTCTAAGAATAACAGATACCTTTCTGTTGATTTGCTAACTGCCAAGGAGATTATAAATATTCTTATTATTTTCCACAATTAGGAATAATACAAAGATCCCCGTTTAGATTTTGGGAGGTGAAGCCACCCCAACTATTTTTTCTTCCTCCATCTCATATCTGAATTAATAGAGCTTGAATTCTCGTAAGAGAAAGTAGATGTGGATATAATTATAAAGCACTGCTTCAGCTCTGAGTGGAATTTGTCAGTAGGATCAAAAAACTGAAGGTGACAAAGGCCAGGATGAACACATTTAATCTGGCCCAAATCAACTTACTCTGCATAACATAAGGAATCAACATCTTCTAAAAAGACAAAGGACTAAAAAATAATTTAGGAAGAATTTTGCATAGATGCTTTGCAATGGGTTAGGTAAAACTTGAAAAGAACAGAGAATGCATAGAAAATTTTAATTGTTAATTTTGTGTTTGTGGTAGGCCAGGAAGAAGGGAAACATTTATTGAGTGTGTATTCTGTGCTGTCTCCCACGCTGGTATTTTACTGATTATCTTTTTTTAAAATTTTTTTTAAGATTTTATTTATTTATTTGAGAGCGAGAGAATGAGAGATAGAGATCATGAGAGGGAAGAGGGTCAGAGGGAGAAGCAGACTCCCCACTGAGCAAGGAGCCCGATGTGGGACTCGATCCTTGGACTCCAGGATCATGACCTGAGCCGAAGGCAGTCGCTTAACCAACTGAGCCACCCAGGTGCCCTTTACTGATTATCTTTTTGATGCTTATAATGACTCTATGGGTTTGTGTTACTTTCCCTTTTTCAAAAAAGAGAAAACTGAGGATCAGAGATTATTACCCATGTGAAGCTCACCCCCCAAAAAGTGTATCATTCTTTTGAATAATATGGGAGTAATTAATTCCTGAAAGGAAGATAAAACCTTTTTAGGGAAATTATTTATTTAGTTATGAAATAAAGGCAAAGGAATGGGGGGCTCAACTTGCTCAGATCTGTGCCTTTATTCCAAAGAAGCATAGCTAATGATCCTGGTGGATATTGTGGGATTTGGGCTGGTGGATCCCATTTTAGAAACAGTAAGAATTTGGCCTTACAGTATCAGTGAATATTTTGAGGGGCAGAATTGACAACAGGTGTTGCTAAACACAAAGTACAAACTAAAACTTTCACTTGAAAATCAGCAGAACTTTAAGAGATTCCAGATGCTCCAAGTTTAGTTGAGGCTGGGGAAGAGTTGGGGAAGCAGGTAGAGATTCAGAGACAGTATTTAGAGCTTGATGTATGAGAAAGAGCTCTTGAGCTGTTGTCCAGAGGCCTGAATCGAAATCCAGCTCCAGCAGTGATTTAATGGTGTGATCCCAGGCAATTCACGTCATCTTTTTTTGTATTTCCTTTTATATAAGATAGTTGTCATCTTGCTCCCACCATGTGGTTGCCATGAGAAGCAAAAAAAATATACGTGATTGTGGAATTGTGTTGTGAACATAAGCCTAAACTGTGTTCAACTCGGGAACATTCCAAGGCCTGGTAGGGCATATCTACCAATGATTTATTTGGGAAATAGCTTTTTTTCTTTTAGTCAAAAAAATTTTTTTATGTTATGTTAATCACCATACATTACATCATTAGTTTTTGATGTAGTGTTCCATGATGCATTGTTTGTGCATAACACCCAGTGCTCCATGCAGAACGTGCCCTCTTTAATACCCATCACCAGGCTAACCCATCCTCCCACCCCCTCCCCTCTAGAACCCTCAGTTTGTTTTTCAGAGTCCATCGTCTCTCATGGTTCGTCTCCCCCTCTGATTCCCCCCCCTTCATTCTTCCCCTCCTGCTATCTTCTTTTTTTTTTTTAACATAAAATATATTATTTGCTTCAGAGATACAGATCTATGATTCAACAGTCTTGCACACTTCACAGTCCTCACCATAGCACATACCCTCCCCAATGTCTATCACCCAGCCACCCCATCCCTCCCACCCCCCACCACTCCAGAAACCCTCAGTTTGTTTCCTGAGATTAGGAATTCCTCATATCAGTGAGGTCATATGATACATGTCTTTCTCCGATTGACTTATTTCACTCAGCATAATACCCTCCAGTTCCATCCACGTCATTGCAAGTGGCAAGATCTCATTCCTTTTGATGGCTGCATAATATTCCATTATATATATATATATATATATATATATATATATATATATATATATATATATATACCACATCTTCTTTATCCATTCATCTATCGATGGACATCTTGGCTCTTTCCACAGTTTGGCTATTGTGGACATTGCTGCTTTAAACATCAGGGTGCACGTACCCCTTCAGATCCCTACATTTGTATCTTTGGGGTAAATACCCAATAGTGCAATTGCTGGATCCTATGGTAGCTCTACTTTCAACTTTTTGAAGAATCTCCATACTGTTTTCCAGAGTGGCTGCACCAGCTTGCATTCCCACCAACAGTGTAGGAGGGTTCCCCTTTCTCCGCATCCCTGCCAACATCTGTCATTTCCTGACTTGTTAATTTTAGTCATTCTGACTGGTGTGAGGTGATATCTCATTGAGGTTTTGATTTGGAGGACATAGCTTCTTTTAAAGAAAGAGAAAGCTGAAATACTCAAGCTTGGTTCAAGAGTAGTGGCCATAAGGGAAGGTAGAGTGATTCAGAGCACAATACAACTTCTGTCTATCCAGCGAAGGGATGGGGTGAGGTTAGTTTCCAATAAATTAACAAGCCAAAATTTAAACCCATAATGTCTCTCAAATATCTGGGAAATACTGGGACCACAAGGAAGGTTTCAGCAGATCAGGGGCAGCAATTTCAGCAGTGATAATTTCAGCAGTGATGGGAAATGAACTTTGATGTCCTTCAGAACACTTTAATGGCACCCTCAACACGTGAGCACAGAAAGGAGTGGGGTCCTGGAGAGGTGGCCACCCCTCTGGGCTTCAGTAGCGGTGGCTTTGGTGAGCTCCTATCAGCAGCAGCTACTGGAGATTTCACCAGCATGAATAAAAGTGGGAAAGGAAGGAAAACATATTTCTATGTGACTAAAAGGAAGGCTGGTTCCGGTAGCACATGGGAGACAGCCGCAGGGAGTGACTCCCGTGCCAAGTGTGAAGGGAGGGCGGGAAGTTTGGTCAGAGGGTCCTCTCAGAGAAAGTGGGAAAAGAGCCTCCCAAAATGTTTATCATTTTATGACTTTTACTGTACTCCTATTTTTATTCCAGCAGGAATGGCATGAGAAACGTGAGTGATATTTTTAGGTAACTGTATACATGTAAGGGATTTTACAAGTTCACTTGTGCTTCTGTCTGCTAGGCAGACCTCAGAATGTGCATAAAGTTGGGAACAGAAACGACAAGCTTTTGTTTTATTGCTCAAAGCCAAGTTGCGTTGAGTACTTCTGGACCTCAGATTTGTATCTTTAAGTTTCGCTAGGTTTTTGTTTGAATAGTCAATTTAATGCTTTGAAATCAGATTTTAAAACAGTGTTAATTTTTCACAGACCTGTACCCCTGAAACAAATAATACATTATATGTTAATTAAAAAATAAAATAAAACCTAAAAAAATAAAAAAGTGTTAATTTTGTCAGACTAAGTAGAAAATGCATAAAGTTTTAATAATTTAAAACAAGATTACTGTGCATTTAGTCAACAAGTATTTGCCGAAAAGGTATACTGCACCAGGCAAAGTGCCAGGAAGTCACTAACAAACATTTAGTGAGCACCTTGTGCTCATCACTGGGATAGAGTAAAGAAAGACAATGTCACTGTTCTCATGAAGCTTAATTTACATGAAGGGAGAAGTCAACCAACAAAGAAACAAATAAGAAAAAAAATCATACAGTAGTATAAGTACTAAGTTCCAGGTAGGAAACTTATAGAGGGAATATGACAGGGAGCAACAAGGTTGATTGGGGCATCAGAGATGGTGTCATTTGCCAATATTTGAATGCTGAGGAGTCAGCCATATGAAGGAAGTCGGTGGCAGCACATTCCCGGCAGAGAACATGAGGACAAAAGCCATAAAGCTGGAATGAACTCGACCTCCCATTTGGCCTTAAAATGAGATTGCATAGCATAAGGTTGGAAAAGAAGGCAGGGGTCAGGATTTTGCGGGACTTTGCAAGTCAGGTTAAGGAGTTTGGGTTTTATTGTGATTTGATCTGTGGCTGCTATGCAGAGAAGCTTTCTGCACAGTGGGCGTAGAAGCAAGATGCTGTGACAATAATTCCAAAGAGAGGTGACCAAGGGTTGGCCACCGATGACAGCCATGAAGAGAGCGAGCAGGAGGAGGATTCAGGTTATAAATGAGGTAGAATTGATTGGGTTTGCTGATTAGATTCTATGTGGGGGTTCAGGAAAGACAGGACTCAAGGAGGCTTCCTTGAGAGTAGAAATGTGAACCAACATAGACATAGCCCTTACCTTCATGGGGCCTGGGGAGAAACTTTAATTAAATAGGTCCATAAAGACAATGGAAAAGTCTAACAGTGACAATGTTTTGGAGAGATTTTCAGTGTTGTGAGAGGGTTGAAAGCAAGACACAACTGGGTGAGGGAGATCAGGGAAGGCGGTATTTGGACTAAAACCCAACTCTGGAGCGATGTATGGAGGAAACATCGCATCTCCTCAAGCCTGGGATCCTCGGTCTTATTTGGGGGAGGCTGTTCAGTGAAGGAAAGAGTCAAACTTGTGCACAGAGCAACCTCACTCCCATACTCTCCTTCCCTTCTTCCCACAGCCTGCAAGATATAAAACAAGGTTTAAGAATGGACAAGAACCAAAGGGAAGAACTGTGTGAGCGTGTTTCCAGAAGCTGCCGGATTGTCCGGATTGTCAGTGCTGCCGGCTGCAGAGGTGGGGTGGGCCTGCTCCTTATACATCCCAAAGTCCACTGAAAAGAGCAAAAACTTCTATCTTTCCCACGGGTCTGCCAGCCAAGGGGTAGCAATGCCGTTTTTCTCTATCATTATTAGCTTGCAAGCCTTTCTTCACCCACGTTTGAGAAAAGTTTGAAAGGATTTCTTGCCTAGGATTTAGCATCAGAATCCTGAGTTTGATATCTGGCTCTACCACTCACTAGCTTGGTGCATGATGTTGGGTGACTTCCTCATCTTTACGCAGGGGTACTAGTAGTAACCACCCCATATTGTTGGGGGGCAGTGGGGAAGCTAGTGAATGCTAAATCCTTCACGTAGTGTCTGCCTCTTTGTAAGCAATGAGGAGGTGCCGTTCTAACAAATTACCACCAATGAGGGTGAGAGTGCAGGGGAGGCTAGTGGGCAGGGCTGGTGGGGGTGGGGGAGACCCAAGTCTGGGGATCCAGGTAGAAGGCTGTCACTCTAGAGTTGGTGTGAGGTCAGGAGGTTAGCAGCTGGGGAGGGGGTAGTGGAAGTTAAAGGAAGGGGCTGATCGTTTAGAACTGAGGGTGACTGCATATGGGACAGCCGGAGGGGAGATGGTCCAAGAAGATGGTCTCAAAAGACAGGTGTTCCTGTGATGGGCAGGAACAGAATACTTGGAGTTTGGCCATGACCATGTTAGCTGTAAAGATTTCATGGCAACATGCCTCATGGAGCAAACCTGTTTTTACATACTAATGTTTGCTAACTTTGAAAAAGAAAAGAAGCTTGACATGCAGACGGCGTGAGTCCGTTCTCTTTCAAATGAGATAAAACTCTAATACTTTAATACTTATTGAGCCACTGTAAGATCTTCCAACTGTCATCTGTGGTGTAAACATTCACTTAGGGCAGGAGACGGTCATGTTTCCCCCCCCCCGGGAAGCGCCTAGATGAAAAGGAAGTCTATAATAATCAAAGGAAGACTAAAATTCTAATCCTTCTCTTGTCTCCAAAGGGAGAGGGGCAGAAAACTGCCATATAATCTGCTATAAACCGCCCCCCCCCCCAGGGTTATTGTGCCAGGGCTGAGGGCCAGCTATGGGAGTACTTAATGGGGCTCCTCCTGTGCGGGGGGGTGGCGGCATCAACGGCTGCCCCCAGGAGGGTACAGAGAAGTGCTGTGTGATCATTCCAAAGGGTCATGGAAAGAGCTGTGAGCAGGAAGATATTGGAAAGACACCCCCATCCCTGCCTCCAGGTCCAGGTCTGTACAGGGTGGTCAGAATTCTTGAGAATTCCCAGAGGCCATTTTAGTATTTGAGCTCTTCTGCCACGGATTTGGCCCCACTAAGCTTCTGTGTTAGATGTGCAGACAAAGCCTTCTCTTCCCCCCCACCGGCGGTTCACACCATGAGTTGGGTAGAAGAACCAGGGCTAGAGATGAACCCGGGCCGTGTGTTTTCCCTGGGAGCTGCCCTTGCTTCCTCGAAGTGGAGGGTCAAGACTGTTGTGTGGAGCTTGTGACAGCCCTACTGGGAAGCCAGGGGCTGAAAGAGGCCCTCGGAGAGGTTAACATTGACTTCCACTCCGTTGTTGCTTAGTCTGATCAGCATCTCTCACAAGGTCAGAATAAAACATCCTCTTGTCCTCAGATAAATTATCAGCTCTCCCATATAGAGACTGCCCACTCCAGGGAAGCCCAGGGTCATGCCTGTGTCCTGGCATAATTAAAAGTATCCTGGTTCCGGGGCACCTGGGTGGCTCAGTCGGTTAAGCATTTGCCTTTGGCTCAGGTCATGATCTCAGGTTCCTGGATCGAGCTCCACATTGGGCTCCCTGCTCAGTGGGGAGTCTGCTTTTCCCTCTGCCTCTGTGCTCTCTTTCTCAAATAAAATCTTAAAAAGATAAATAAAAATATCCTGTTTTGGATGACAGATGATATGGCCACCCTCCCCTTAGTGTTGTCCTGTCTCACTGCGCAGATCATCTATCTGGAGATGGACTAGCTGAACCCACTGTTGCTTCATGCCTGGGATTTTGCCTTTGCTCTGCCTGCAAAAAAAAGCTGTCCTGATGGATTCCATGTTGAAAGGGTGACTCAAATCTTAGCCCTGCCTTGGAGAGGTGTCTCTCCTGTGGAGCCCAGAGAGAATTGCACTGTGGCTGGCATGACTCTGAATTGTTCTATTTCTGAGCACCAGAGAGTTATACTTAGAATAATGTGTCTTAGCCATTGCCCTGAGTCCCGAGGGCCTGACTGCCTTTCTTAGAGGAAGTTTGTGAGTCTTGCTCAAGCTGGTGGTGGGTACAAGTATGGGTGGGGTGGGGTGGGGTGGGGTGGGGTGGGGATTGTTGCCACCAGCCTAGGTCTTCTCAGTAACCTTCTAGAAGGCAGTCAGGTCTTAATTCTTTTATCCTAATTATGCATAGAGTTTAACGAAATATCAGAAGTATGTATGTAGCAGTTAATAAGAAATAAATGCAATTACAACAGCATGAGAATTACTTCAATCTCATGGCTGTGCCCCTGGACTTTACTGAACAGACTAATTTTTGTTCAGTAGCCAGAAATGCTGCTTGCACTTTACTGAATCCAAGGCACTATTGCCCCCTGATGTTATTTATAATTTTTTCTTCCTTTATTAAAGTTTTTTTTTAATGAAGCAAGGCTTTATAAAGAATTTTTTTTATAAAGGTAGTTATTATTGAAATTAAGATGAGTAATTGACCCATAATCTACTGAGAAAAATTGTTTGCTTTTACAATTATTACAATATTTTTGTGTAGTCTTCAGGCTTACAATTAATTGGTTTTTGGTGGAAGGAAGAGGCAGCTTAGTTTTAACTGGTTCCCTGGATTGATTATAGTTACATCTCTAGACAGCATCTTGAAGAATGTGTTTGTATGAATATCTGTATTCAGACAACCATTCCAGTGATTAATATAATTACATCAGTGGTGGTTAAAAAAATGATAACACATCTGAACAATTTAGTAAAACAAATACAGTTCTAGATTAAAAAAAAAAAAAACCTTTTCTCTTATTGTCTTCCAACAAAAACTTCTAACTTCGGTCAAAGATAAAAACTACACATTTTGCTTCTTAAATTTACCTAGTCAGTGCAGCTGAGGGATTTTTCTTTTTTTTTTTTGACCTGAGAGAGCCAGCCTGTTTTTCAATCACTAGCAAGCTACCTAGCATGGGAGATCCCACCACAAACTGGTGGTTCCCAAACATCTTATAGAAGCCCCTCAGATGTACATAAGGCATATTCTTTGTGGTAAGTTGCACAAATGGCCACAGATTCCTCCACTACCTATATCTACACCATTGCTCTATCACTTGGTAGCTCTTCCCATCCAGAAGCAGAGCCCTAGCAAAAATGACAGAGACTTGCAAAAACACCAATGCATTAGGCCTTGTCATCTTGCTGCTCTTGGGGACTTGAGCTGCCACTTGAAGCCTGGGCCAGCCTTCCAGGTGATAGGAGACATGTGGCTCAGTCACCCTGCTCACCCTGGTGGTTAGCTGACCCCCAGGAGCATAATCACCCAACTCACTACCTGTGGTCCATCTTTGCATGAGTGAACCCAGCACAAGCCTGCAGAAGAACCATCCAGCTGAGCCCAGCCCAATTTGCTGCCCCTCAGGATTGTGAGCTGAGTAACAGAGATTTAGGCCACTAAATGGAGGAGGAGGGAGGGGTTGTTATGTAGCAAACCAAATGATAGAACTCTTTGCTGGTTTGAAATCTCCTGCAGGGAGAGCCAAACCCAAGAGGGAGAAATCAACTTGTTAGGTATATGCTATGCGCCAAACATAGTACTCAGAGCTTCATGTGTGTTATTTCATTTCAAGCCACAAAGTAGGTATTCACCATTTCCATTTACAAATAGGTAAATGAAGACTGAGGGAGATTATTAGCTTGCCTAACTTTGTAAGTGGTAGAACCAGGATTCTAACCCAGGTCTATTTTGCCCTAATGTGGCTTTGCCCAGAAGCAGACCTTGAATTAAGGATTCAAGTACAAGTCATTTATTTGGGAGAGACAGAAGACAGAAAATGAAGGGCACACATCTAGTAAGCCAGTAGTGTGGGCAACAGGCCCTTCTCCCTGCTATGTAGCACACATCCCAGAGCTCCTCCAGCAAGGGGGAGAGAGCTGGTGTATTTACACACCACCTCCTCTAGTCATTGGCCAAGGGAGCCAGAGGGCAGTGATACGGTGTATGTGTGTGGGGCATGAATTATCCAGCGCTGCATGGATGTGGAGTTCTGGTTTTGACAGTCATAAAAATCACCCAAGCAATGAGATCCAGATGCTGGTACTGGTGATTCTGGATATGTGCTAGGCCCGAAGGGATATGAATTGGTCACTGAAAGGGTTTGCTGTGGCCTCCCCGGATCATGTGTTCTTTGTTTCAGCTATTTTGACTATTGGTTACTATTTCATTTTTATACAATTAATTTGCTATGCGACAGAGAGACACACACAGAGACCACCACATACAGAGAGAGACACAGACAGTAAAGATATAATTGCCACCTAAAATATCTAGTGGTTTAAGTCCAGCAAGTTAATTGGTGGTGAGAGTTGGAATCTCTGTGGTCTGAGCAAGTTGGCCCACAGCCAGTCAACCATGTAACATCAATGGTGAGGAATAACTTAAAACCATTAAGAGAAAAACGTGTTTCCTGCTCTCCTCTACGGTTTATCTTTTAGTCAGGCAACACTTTAGATATGCTTGATATAATTAGTTTGCTTACTTACTCATCCCTCTATCATATCATTTCAGCAGCTACCTACTTACTGAGCTCTAATGCTTCTGCGCACCAAAATACTCCCTTGAGCCCAACATACACTGTGTCTGTATTTAGGAATAAATCAAACACAATATTATTTCATAGAGAAATAGGACCCTTGTTGGATTAGTTTGTGAGGGCTTCCATAAGAAAATACCAGATGGGGTGGCTTAAACAACAGAAATTTATCTTCTCACCATTCTGGAGGGTAGTTCAAGGTGTCAGCACAGTGGATTTTTCCTGAGGCCCCTCTCCTTGCCTTGCAGACAGCAACCTTCTCATGGTGTCCTCACATGGCTTCTTCCCCCGTTTACACGCACCTCTGGGGTCTCTCACTCTTCTTGTGAGGGCCCAACCCTATCAGCCTCATTTTACCTTCGTCACCTCTTCAAAAGATCCTGTCTCCAAATACAGTCTCAAGGATTAGGACTGCCTATATGACCCCATTTAATGACCTCTTTAAAGATCCTATTTTCAAATGCAGTTACATTCTGAGGTGCTGGGAATGGGACTTCAACATAGGAATTGTGGGAGGATACAGTTCAGCCCGTAACACTTGTATATCAATCTACTTTTATTGGGAAATCCCTATTACCTCACTTTAACTACTTAGTAGTTTATTCAGTAATTTATTTAATAGGTCTTCCGTGTCCAAATACTATGTTCTTCCTCTTATTGCTAGGGAGGATGGAATGAAACGTTTTAACAATAGATATTGGGTTAATGTGTTTCCACTTCTACAATATTTTTTGGGAATTTTAGAGAAATTCAGCCTTGGTAGAAAGGAATGAATAAAAAATTCGGCTTCTGTGACAGCTAGGAAAGGAAGATATTTTGCCAGGAGAATAACTGAAAGCTCCCCAGATGACATCATATCTGAGAAGATTCACTCTACTGGTCTGGACAATGTGCCTTGCTTCTCCATGCCTCTGGAAAACTAAATAAAGGAGAAGGAACTTACATTAGAACCCAGGTAACTGGGCTGTATACCACAGGGCATTTTCTGACTGAAGTTTGTAGGTTACTGAGTAGTATGTGTTAACTGAGAATATTGTTGAAGTTCATTTTTTAAAAGATTTTATTTACTTATTTGAGAGAGAGCACAAGAGAGCGAGAGCATGCATGCACACACAAGCGAGAAGAGAGGTAGAGGGAGAGAAGCTCAAGCAGACTCCCAGCTGAGCATGGAGCCTGATGCAGGGCTTGATCCCATGACCCTGAGATCATGACCTGAGCCAAAACCAAGAGTTGGACGCTCAACCGATTGAGCCACCCAGGCGCTTCTGAATGTTGTTGAATTTCTTGTTGTTAACCTTGAACTTCAGAACTTCTACACAATTCCTTATTAAGCTTTGTTGGCAGCAGTGTGTGGCCCAGTTCTTGGGCCCGACCTGTCCAGGCTCACTAAGGAAAGAGGTAGGAGTCTTGTCCCTCAGGGCTGTTACTGTTTGTAGAAGTTTTCTTAAGAAGCATTGGAAGGGTGGCAGGGGTGGAGGGGTGTCCCCAAGTCCCAACTTGATTTGTTAAAGACATTTCTTGTTTTAAAATTAAAATACGAAACTAAAGATGGTTTATCTTTAAGTAGTCCTCAAATGCAAAATAAAACAGTTTTGTAAAAATTGTGTCATACAAAGAGTGATTCACTATTGACCTTAAGTTCTACCTTGTCTAATTATCGATGGAAGACTCTGAGGTATGCCTTTAGAGTACAACATGCACACTCTTCATTATTTCCTCTATATACCTGTCATTATTCTTGAAATCCTTTACTGTGCTGGAGATTAACCTTCAAGTTAAAGCACTAAAGGGATATAAATGGGAGGGGCCGCATGTTTACCAATATCCACCAGCTCTTTACACAATTTATTAGATTTGCTTTAGAATGAGGTTCTGAAGGAAGGAGACATGAGCAGGTAAGTTTTGTTGAGAGAGGGGGCTGGAAGTTTGGGAGACTATCTAGGAAGACAGATTTCAGAGGGTCCTCAGGGTGGGTTTAGCTGGCCTTCAATGCCTGAGTCCAGGCTATGAAAAGCAAGGGAGTTAGCAATGAAAGGGAAGTTCTAAGTTCATCTCTGATCACTTCAGGTTTGTGTTTGGCTGGGCATTTTGAAGACTCCTTTCCCAGGTGAATGTCCAAGTGGAGGTCTTCTTCACCTATCCTGGTGAATTTACCTTTGGTCATTTCTCTTATGGCCTTGTCTGCCTCCAGAAATTCACCCTCATCAATGGGTAGAGGATGATAGTGTCTATTTTCTCCAAATTCTACCTTTGGACTTCTTTTCCTTGTACCTCTACTCAAGTGTAAGAGGTAAGTCTTCATCTGTTTGCAGCTTTGCAGTATAATCAGCATTAGGACCTATTAGGTAACCAGTAATGAATATGTGCAAGAATTTGTGGAGAGAGCCTCCAGGCAAACCAGTCCTCTATGTCAGCAGGCATAGGGTCTTCACAGGGATTTGAGAGATGCCATTGAAATGACTGTTCCCAGTTCTCCCCTCCCTTCCCACGTAGCCTCAAATCCCAATCGTTAGAGCTTAGTTTCCCTAGATTAAATGATGAAGTTTCTAGGAGTTCCCTTTGAAAATTAAATCCCTGTGGGTGGAAGGTGAGGTACAGTGGGAAGGAGGCGTGTCAGCACGAATGAATTCTTCAGCAACTAACAATTCAGTTCTGTAACAGGGCAAAGACAGTGGTGAATGCAGAGGGCATGTTGACGAGCAAAGAAGGAACAAGTCCAGAGAATGTGGTGCCCCATTAGAGAGGAAGGGCAGAGAGCTCTCCAGTGAGGTGCAGTTATTTGGGACTTCTACTGAACACCCAGGAGGGAGGCACCTGATCTGGTTTTTGATAAGGCTAGGAAAAAAAAGTGAAAGAAACTAAAGAATAATTTCATTTCATTCACAATTTGGCCTAGGGTTGTTCCTGCCCCTACTATTTTAAATAAGCTAGCACATCTATTATGGACTAAGTACTAGGTCAGCTGTTTTCCTAAATTTTTTTTTTAAGATTTTATTATTTTATTTCTGAGAGAGAGAGAGCACAAGCAGAGGGAGTGGTAGGCAGAGGGATTGATAGGCAGAGGGAGAGGGAGAAGCAGGTTCCCGGCTGAGCAGGGAGCCCGATGTAGGTCTCGATCCCAGGAGCCTGAGATCATGACCTGAGCCAAAGGCAGACGCTTAACAGACTGAGCCCCCCAGGCGCCATGTTTTCATGATTTCTGATAGCGTGCCCTGGACACTGTTCTCAGTGCTTTATGTATGTCAACTAACCAGATTTTCAAACAGCCCTTTGTGGTTGGTACCATTAATTTCCCATTTTACAGAAGAGGAGACAGAGACCCAGAGAAGTTCAGCTACCCAAGGTCACGTAGCTGGTAAGCGGCAGAGCTTGGACTTGAACCCAGCCATCCAGCTCCACGGTCATGCCCTGAACATCTGCACTGTTCTATCCTTCATGTTCTTTCTTTTAGGGGAGGACATGTGTGAGTCCTTCAGGTTGTTCCTTCATTTAAAAACTGCTTTCGAGCTAGGTGCTAGGGTATGGGGACCGACTGTCCTGAGGGCTTCCCAGGACGCAGGGCTTTGGGAGCTGAAACTGGAAAGGTCCCAAGCAGACTGGGATTAGCTGTCTGCCTAGGTTAGAAGTAGGATGGTTATAAAAACAAACATCAGACCTGCCCTCACAGAGCTTACAGTCTGGTGAAGAATTGCATGTGTGTTTATAAAGTTAGATAAGGGTCTGAGAGAAAAAAACAAGGTTCTGTGAATGCATGTAGCAAAGGAGCCAGGGGGATAGAGAACATGATGCCTGTTGTCACAAAAGCAGAAGACAGCTCGTGCCTAGTAGCTGTGTCTCCCGGCCCAAGAAGAGGCAGGTACGGGTTAATATTTTTCCATCAGAGTGATTTAAATTGTTACTACATTACAGAACTGGAGAACTGTAAGCAATAATCAAGATTTATACTGCTAATGCCTCACTTATCCCAAGGATGCGTTCATATCACTGTTTAAACCTGATGTGTTGCACTTTAAATAATTACCACGATGCATGTGTATTTTTTAAATCCCGCTTTTGTTTTTACAACTTACAGCTGCAGAGAGCCCCAGGAGCTGTTTTTAAAGAGGATTAAGGTACTGTATCCAGAAGCCTCCATTTCTAGTCAGCAAAATCTACTGTAGCTATGGAATTCAAATTAAATATCATTACATGTTTCCCAAGAAGTTTAGAAGAATATGGAGGTTCAAAAAACAGAAAGATTAAAAACAGCAGGAATGTAATATGTGGGCAAGAACTCCGAGGGCACGTCTCTTTGGGCTTTCTGGGACTAGAGACAGTGCCGTGGGTCTCCGGGAGGCTGAAGACTTATGGGGGAAGGACACGGTCCTCTGTCAGCTCGTGTTCATTCTCAGGACATCGCTGTTAGTTGATTTCTGGTTCAGAAAAACTGAACCAGAAGACACCTTAAGTGCAGGTCAAGCGAGGTGCAGAATTAATAAAAAATCTGAGTGGTGCTCAGATGTTAGCTTAGGCTGACAACATAACAAAATACCACAGACTAGGTGACTCACACAACAAGAACTTATTTGTCACTGTTCTGGAAACTAGAAATCCAAGATCAAGGTGCCAGCCAGGTTGGTGCCTGGTGAGCGCTGTGTCTGTGTTTGCAGAGGGTCTTACCATGGTGGACGCTAGCTGGGGGGGGGAGGGGAGAGAGGGAGGGAGGGGAGAGAGGGAGGGAGGGGAGAGAGGGAGGGAGAAGGAGGGAGGGGAGGGAGGGGAGGGAGGGGAGAGAGGGAGAGAGAGGGAGAGAGAGGGAGGGAGAGGGAGGGAGGGGGAGGGACGGAGGAGGAGAGGGAGGGAGAGGGGGAGGAAGCTCCCAGTGTCTCTTATACAGGGCACTAATCCCATCATGAGGGCCCACCTTCCTGACCTCATCTGAACCCAATCATCTCTTAAAGGTCTCGTCTCCAAATATACTGAGGATCAGGGCTTCAGCCTATGAATTTGGGGGGGACATAATTCAGCCTGCAGCAGCTTGTTTTTTAATTTCATGGCAGGATTAGGAGGAAAAGTCTTAGTTCCAAAGAATTAATAGAGAGGCAGGAATTCTTTTCAGCTGGTTTGGAGAAGACAGTTTAACCCAAAGCCAAAGAACCAGCTCTGGGTTGAAGATATAGGACATCCCTCAACCAGAGAGTGTCCCAGCACAGAAGCAGTGAAGTATGGTAGGAAGGCGGCTGGATTCTGGAGCTGACCTACTTTGATTTGAGTCTCTGTACTGCCCCTTACCAGCTGTGTTAGTGAGAATCACCTGTGACTCAGGTTAATGGCAGTGATGATAGTACTTAATGCCAAGTGGTGCTGGAGGAGTACATGGCTGGTGGAAAATGCCGTGTAAGGGATACAGAGAGTCTTTATACCAAACATGAGTTGGGGGGGGGGAAGACTGAAGGAGCTGGGAGTCTGGCTGGCTGTTGAGGCTGGTCTTGATAGGGCACAGACTTTGCATTCAGTTTGTTGAGATTATATGTTTTGACTAATCTGCATGAAAAAAATCTGGCCTCACACGAATATGTAGTTGAAAAAGAGAGAAGTGTGTTAAGCGAATTTTAAGGGAATTGTGGATATCGTACTTTGATACTACCAAAACTTGGCAGGTTGTACTTTCTTAAAGGTTATTTGCAATATGGAGTCTGAGGCCATATTAATGAACTTTTCCTACTTACATGAAAATCTATTGGTCTCTCTTGCACTTTGGATCTTTTGAACATAACATCATGCTTTGATGATTTGGAAAATATTGATTCACTGAGTTATACAGATCTTTTACATATCTACGCATTTCATTATGTAATAATGAAAAAATAATGAAAAAAAATCATACTTATCAATATCATCACTGATTTTAACAGAAAAATCTTTCAGGATGGGCAAGTGCCAAGCTCAAGCAGTGGATTCAAATGTTCTGAAATCTACTTTTTTTTATAAAGATTTTATTTATTTATTTGAGACAGAGAGAATGAGAGATAGAGAGCACGAGAGGGAAGAGGGTCAGAGGGAGAAGCAGACTCCCCGCTGAGCAGGGAGCCCGATGCGGGACTCGATCCCGGGACTCCAGGATCATGACCTGAGCTGAAGGCAGTCGCTTAACCAACTGAGCCACCCAGGCGCCCCTCAAATCTACTTTTTGCTTGAAAGCTCAAATGTGATTATGGGCAACGAATGCTGTCCATTGCTTTCCTTGAAGCGACAGACTCCCTTTGTTCATTTTTAAGAAAATGTCTGCCGAGTCTGAGTCACTGCAGTTTGTCTCCCCATTGTTGTTCCAAGTCAAAATGATGTTTCACGGAAAAGCAGCTAGTTCAGTCCCCAACTCAAACCTTTAAACAAGTGCTTTTCCTTGAGACAACATGGTGCTACTGTGTGTAACAGAAGTGCTTTGTGTAGGCTTCCCTCCCATTTATCACACAGAACATAGAAAAGACACGCACTCAGGATTGAGATGTCGTCAAATCAATTATTTACACTCCTCAGGGACATTTTAAAATAAGACAATTTTTTTTCTAACCTGCTAGTACATATGCGGAAGTGCAGAATACAGCGACTACGAGTAGAGTTTGGTGCCATGAGTTTGTCTTTGCCCTAAGACAGCAGCAGTGCTCAGTGTTGTTAGGGATCTAGTTTTGACCTCACAGACTCTCTGTGAGGACCTCATCTCTGTGTGAGAACCAGACTCTCTGTGAGAACCATGCCAAGCCTGTCCAGGAGGTGGGGTGAGGGCTCCCAAAGATCCTTCTGCTCCAAGAGAGCCAGGAAAACCTCTCACTGAGGGAGAGGGCCCAGGAAGAATAAACTTGATGGCAGAGGCAGGGTTGCAGACCTGAGTTTTACTGCACAGAATTCAAACTCACAAACAGCAAAAGGCAAACCCAGAAGGGGTAGCCTGTATACAAGTCAGCCATAAAATTACAACCTAACAGAGCACAACTCTTGATAAATCCACTTAGTAAAGAGAGGGGTGACAATATTAGCAGGAGGCAGAGAGAGATTGTTATGAAATATCTCTATCACATTGCTAGAAATGTAATTTTTAGGATTTTTTTTTTTTATAGTAACCAAGTCCCATACATTTCTGGCGTAAGACCTCAAAGCTCATTATCGACATGCTTTTAAGTTTTTCCTGGTTGAGTTGAAGATAAGGGTAACTCTTGCTTCCTTTGGTTAATTGGCCTCAGTATGATTGCTGTGCTTGAGTTCAGTATAACTAACATGTTCCTTTTTTTAAATTATCTGTATCAGAGTGGTAGAATGCCAACAATGTCTTTGGTGAATTTTCCTGGAGAACGTCACATGTCTTTGGCTTGTGTGCTGTCTGTGGTTGAGGCTTGACTCTTGCTGAGTTCCCAAGAACATTGTTATGCATAGTGAAGGAAGACCTCCTGCTTCTTAAGGAGTTGGGGATGGATGGTCCTTATGAATTTTGAAATCCTTCACCAACTATCTCCATCTGGCAGCTGGCAAACACAAACAACATGCATTCTCTTTATTTACTAGGTTGCCTGGTCATTGTGAGTAAGGTCAAGTAGACTTAGAACTGCATTTGTGGGAGAGAACATGATTTGTGCTCGGATCCTGAGGTGGCATTCATGACTCTAAGGGCTGGACGTATGAAAGAGAAGAAGAGATGCTGGCCTTTGGGGTTGCTGCTCAGAAGGTCTGCTGTCGCTACTATAGAATTTTTGTATATCTTCTGCTTTATAAGTTGCATCTTATATAATATCTAAGTTATGTGGAATACATTTTCTGTTTTAATTTCCTTCTTGGCTTTTTCCATTTGTTACCCTCTCCACTGTGATGTCCTCCTGCCCCCACTGCCATCTTATTTTCTTTCCTTGAAGGGCTGGCCTCTGTGTGGCTAGGCAATGGAAAACTGGAATAGCTCAAGTCTTCTTGCTTTCACTCTTCTCTCAAGCTGGGTTACTTTTTCCATACCATTAGCTATCTACATGTTTTCTTGCATACTGAACCACCTGCCACTGCATCACCACCACTGCCATGTTTGTGGTTATAGTGGTTAGTGGTTGTGACACTTAGAGCAGGATCAGAGGGTCACTGTATTAAGACTAGGAGAAACCTAGGGCATCACCTCATCTACCCTACCCCAGTTTTATAAGAGAGGAAATCGAGGGCCAGATTGGGTGAAGTGATTTGGACAAGTTCACAAAGTAAATAGCAAACCCAGAAGACCTGTGTGAAGGAGTAAGGGACTGCTGTCTATCATGTGACTTCTGTCCTTCAGCTGCTGTCCAACGGCACTCTCGTGTCGGCATGCTGAGCACCCCCACTTTCGTAAATGGCGAAATTAAGGCTCAAAGTGTTTGAGACAGCTTCGCCATCCCAAATTGCAAAACACTGGTCAGCTGGACTGCGAATTCCACATTTCCTCTCCTGTCTCCTAGCTGTCCTGCCTTTGTCCCCCACTGACAGGACCAAGTAGCAATATGTCCCCTCAGTTTATGGGCTTCCACTGATAAGAGCTGTTGTTAAAATCCTATTTAAAAAGTAGCAGAACTCTCTGTTCCTCTAAGACTTAGAGAACTGATCTGTGAAAATAAACTTTCTTGGAGACCTTATGCAGGCCCTGAAAGTTCATCAAAAACTTCACTTCAGTACCACCCTGCTTAGCTGGGTTCGTGCTATAGAAGTAAAATGTTAAGTATAAAATTCATGCATCAGTATTTTAATCAAGTCAGAAGCCTCCTTGGCTGCTCAACATGGGAATTAAAAATCTGCATTTAAATTGTGGTTCTAAAATATAAATCCCAAGGACCCAAGAGGCCTGTCCCCAGAGGAACAGTATACAGAGAGTATGAACTTTTCTCTTATCTTTGATTCTGCCAGCTCTCAGAAAGTTCCGGGATGAGCCGGAAGAAGGAACAGCTTTAGGAAATAACAAGAAAATGCTTAGGGATTTCGTATAGAACTTCATTTAATGATAAAATTTTTCCAGTTATTCATAAGGGCTGAATCTACATGATCTGACATGAATTATGGCGCGGGACTGCTAATAGGCAATTTATTCAACAGCTGTAGGAAGGGTTATTGCTTTCTGTCAACAATCCCACATATTTGTTTTGTGGTGACGCTGGACAGCTGCTGGAGAAGGAGCAGGGTCCCTTAAGTGATGTGCATGCAGGCTTTTCAATCAGGCTTTGCATGCAGGAGAGGAGCCTGGGCATGATTATCACCCCAGAGTAAAGGAAACCTCAGTTTAGGAATAGTTTTCATTGTAAAGAAAACTTGTGTGTACATATGCATGAGAGAGAGGAAATTGCCCTGGTTACCCCATCAACTTTTCCCCCAAAGTTTCTGCCTGGTCTCAAGCTTTTCTACTTGTGTTCAACCTACACATCCCAATCTGATTAGTTTTCTTAAAGCCAGTTCTGAACGTGTGTCATTAGCCAGCACTCATACAGTCCCTGACCCCACACTGCCTGGCATTGGGGGCATTCCTCCACAACAGGGACCTCGCCTACCTTTCCATCCTGACCTCCTCCTCCATGCACCCGATACTCAACTGATACTCAAACAACTCTCTTTGAGTGTACCTTGTACTCTTTGGCTTCTGCCATTATCTGTGCAGACTCCTCTCTTCTTGTCTTCCTCTCCTCCTCTGTCCTCTCCATCAGCACCTCCATAACCTTGAACAGACTCTTGCAAAAAAAACCAAACCGCTCAGTGATGGTTGTGAATTCAATGTCACTCTTTGTGATTCAGTTTCCTCACTGGGATTGTTATTAGCATCAAAAGATGTATATGGAAATGCTTTGCAACAGTAGCAAAAGTATGGGTTTTGTTTGGATGTTTCTGATGGCTGGGGCGGCATGTAAGAAGCCAATGTGAAGCTAAGATTGGACCTCAGTTTTTGGCAAGGACCAAGTCGGCCGAGGGCTTCATGGGAAGTGCAGTCAGTAGGAGGCATTGCTACCTTCCTCTCTTCTCTTGTCCCCTCTGTTCAAAAGGGACTTTCAAAGCAACTGGCCAATGTTGACACAACTCCTGGAGCCATTGAGTGCCCCCGACCCAGAAGTGGGGAGCTGATAATTAATCAGATGGGATGTGCTGATCTCCTATTAGTTAATTGCTGTCACCACAGGCTCCTGTTCTTTATCACCATGCTTTCTCAAACTCCATTTTGTCAACTATTGTGCATCTTTTGTTCTTTTTAAAATATTCGCGGAACTCCTACCACAGAACCTTCTTTCCTGAAGTTATTCAGAAGACTACAGATTTTGCTTTGCAAGTAATTATAAAGATTTCATCTTGCTGCACAAATGGGTCCTTTCAATCGAGGGTTCCCACATTAGTTAGGAGTTTATGATACCTGCCTAGGGATTGTCAGCAGCTCCTTGGCTGGTCGGTAAAGTTTTAGTGTTGACCCCTCCCTTGTCCTTGTCTTCGTCTCCTGCCAGAACTAAGTCCTTTGAAGCTGACCTGGTTATTACGCCTTGATTAATTCTACACTGCAGCCCTGCCTTGCTGTAATTGCAGCATGCTGAAGCGAAAATCTTAATGATTTACACCAAAATCAGATGCTGGAAAATTGCTTTCAATGTTGCTGTTGGAGATGATTTCTCAGGGGCTCTGTTTGTGGCAAACATTACTTAAATGTAGCAGTGTGTATCATCTGGGTTTAGGAAAGTCAAGAAAGTGATGAGTGGAAAAGTTGGCTGAACAACCTACAGGAATAGGGTAACATTTTTTGTTTCGTGTGTGTGTGTGTGTGTGTGTGTGTGGGTGGGTGTGGGTGTGTGTTGTGCTTACATATTTTTCTAATGTATCAGTTTTGGTTAGGCTTTGCTTCACATAACAGTAAAACCTGATGTGAAAGAGTCTTGAACAACACAGACATTATTTCTTTCTCCTATAAAACAAGACCAGTAGTAGGTAGTACTGGTATGGTATGTGGTCCAGTGAAGTCCTCGGGGATCAAGGCTTCTTCTAGGACTGACCAGCCTCATAGACAAAGATGGCTGCCAAGGCTTCAGTCTACACAAACGAGTATTGGTACATGATGGAAGAGGAGGAGGGTGTGCCCCCTTATGTTTACAGAGCCTTACTTCAAGTCCCACGTGACTCTTCAGATACTATTCCATTAGCAAAACATAATTCTACGGATACACCTACCTTCTAAAAAGGATGGGAATGTAGTCTCTTAGTGAGGCACCAAGGAAACCAGCTGAAGTCAGATTTCTGTCATTAAGGAAGAAGGGGTTGATGGAAAGGGAAGTAACTGACAGTTTATTTCACACCAATCACTATTTCCCATCATCCTTTCGTCAGCTTGTCTCCTGAACCCATTTGCATTTCCCCACATTTCCTTTGCTCCTATGGCATTTTCTCCACATGTAAGGAATGTCCCATACTGCCTCCAGGGGGTGACAATCACTTTTCCATGAGTCTTTCCCTGAGGGCTCCCCTGAAAGAAAGCTCTCCTATCTTGGGATTCCTATAACACTAATTTTCTCAACCATTTAAATGATATTTATCGCAGCTTACTTTCTATGACAATCATTTGTATATACTTATATATGTGTTTTTTGTGTGTTTGTTTGTTTTTTAAGTAGGCTCCATGCCTAGCATGAAGGCCCAACATGGGGCTTGAACTCACAATCCTGAGATCCTGAGATCAAGACCCGAGCCAAGATCAAGAGTTGGATGCTTAACCCACTGAGCCACCCAGGTACTCCACTTATATATATGTTTCATTGGTATATGTTTATCACAGTCTATATACTAGACTCCAGAGAGCTGAGGGCCTAATTTTTGCATGTTTATGTCCTCAAATCTCTAAGACTTGGCTTAGATCATAGTCAGTCATTCAAAAAAAATTTGTTGAATGACTACCATGTGCCAGGATACTGTGATGGGCGGGAGTGGCATGGCTTTGAGGGGAGGCAGGCTAACACGCAATTACAATGGAGTGTGGCAAGTGGTTACCATCTTGCATCCCTAACTGAAGAACGTGCCAAAGAAATCAATGAATTTTACCCCCTTGCTTCACTTATTTTACAGTTCTCAGTGGAAAAATGTAAGAATATTTAGTCTTACTAGAACAGATAAACACATTTTTAGAAAACCACAGCACTTTCTGAATAACTTGAAGTCATATAATATCCATATTTGTAAGAATATCATTTGTAGTAAGTAGATAATACAAAATCTTTAGAGAAGATGGAGAATTTAAGATCTGGCTGCTCTAGAATACTTTTTCCTACCTTCTTCCCTTCTTCTCTTTTCCTCTTTTTCTTCTTCTTTTTCTCCTTTCTCTTTCCTTGTTCCTAAAAAGTATGTGGGGCAACTTATAAAAACATATGGCATGTAACAAGATAAAATACAAGTGAACAGAAGAGAGAGGAGCAATTGCACTGAGAAAAATTGGGATAATGAGATGACATCAGACGTGAGATTAATAAAAAATAAACTGATAAATGTTTTAAGGAATTTATAAATTTTGCTAGGAGTATACTCTAAATTTATATTTAAACTTTTTAGCAGCCAATGCAGAGGATAGCACGGTCAGTTACACGATACAGTGTCTATTCTTACATGATATTATGAGTAGATGAAAAGTCTGATTAAAGCACATCTAACAATCATTTTCTAACTAATTACCTATAGGGATTATGGAGGGTCACTGCTAGTTGCAGGGCCTCTTTTGTTGTTCTGGCTTTGGTTTGTTAGATATGCAGATGGCTCAAAGTATTTGTTGGTAGAGGCACATTCCTCAGAGCTGGCTTTGGACTGAGACTCCTTGGCTCTACTGTCCCCTGCCCCGAGTTGTCTAAACCAAGTTCAGTGTTTCAGGTTGGCTTTCAGGGCAACTCTGCCTCCTTACGGTTGCAGAAATTTTACTATTTTGGATTGAGTCTAAGCCAGGGAAATTGTTTTTTTTTTTTTTTAGAAGAAAGTTTTTTTTTAAAGATTGATTTATTTATTTGAGAGAGAGATGAGACCTCTTACGCGCGTGTGCCCATGCACGCATGCCCAGAGGGGAAGGTCAAAAGAGGAAGGAGGAGAATCTTGAGCAGACTCCACACTGAGCACAGAGCCCGACACAGAGCTTGATCTCGTGACCCTGAGATCAGGATCTGAGCCAAAACCAAGGGTCAGCTGCTGAACGGAGTGAGCCGCCCAGGCTCCCCTGTTTAATTTGTTTTTAAGGAGGCTGCCTCACTGATAAGCCTAACAGATAGTGAAGGAGG
The DNA here is from genome assembly GCF_009762305.2 of Zalophus californianus. Taxonomy (NCBI): domain Eukaryota; kingdom Metazoa; phylum Chordata; class Mammalia; order Carnivora; family Otariidae; genus Zalophus; species Zalophus californianus. The sequence goes on from NC_045606.1 coordinate 89,149,668, forward strand.
ATGGCCCTCTCTCTTACCATGGCTTTTCAGAGAGAAGAAAAATCATAGTATGAATATTGGTTATGAAAACTGAAAAATGTTTATTAAAACATATAACTAAGATTATTACTACCATATCCAATAAACTTTGAATTCCCTTCAGTTGATGGTTTTTTATGAGTGTAATTGACAATTAGAGTTTACTGTACTCAAAAAAACTGGCTCACAATCCTAGATTTGCATCAATAGCTCCTTTCGAGCTTTTTAAAAAGTGCATATACCGGGGTTATGTATCTGGAGATTCTGATTCAGTAGGTCTAGGGCCAGGTCTGGGAATTGCATTTTAATAATATTCAACAAAAATTTCTATAAGCTGCCATGGTGGAGATTTGCTGTTTTGGACCTCCCTGGACACCCCTGACATATCACTTAGAATGACAAAGAGATTGATAAAACCAACGGTAATCTTCCAGTACCCAAGTCTAAAGGATGGGCCAATGGTGGGATTCTGGCTTTATTGAGTTCTTACTGGTCTGCAGTGCTATCTTGTATCTGGTCTGTAAGTATCCCAAGTGGTGTGTGCTGGGCTTCTAGATTTGGTTTCCTTCATTTCAGATATGACAGACACCAGGGTATGTTGGAAAGCACACTCAACCTTGAAATCTGGAGTCCTGAGTTCAAGTGCTGTCTCTATTACATATTAACCCTGTAACATAAACAAGTCATTTGGCTTTTCTGAGTCTGTTTGCTTTAAAAAGGAAATTAAATTATCTATCCCATCTTGTGATGTCATTTTGAGGATTCTGTCATATAATCTATGAAAATGATTTGCAGATGTCAAGTGCTCTGTATATGTAAAGAATTATTTTTAGTGAGATTCCTTTTCATCAACCCACTGACAATCTCTTATTGATAGAAAAGTTATGACCACTTATGGGTCTTCTGGCTTTTCATTTCACAACACCAGTGTTGGAGGGGTACCAGGACTGCAGCAGGCATACCTTAAAGGCCATCAGGTAAGCATCAGGACCGGAATAGCTAGGTTGCTCTGAGAAATCCGTAAGACTGAGGCAGACACCTGATGTCTGATTGATCCCAGCTTATAATAGCTCCTCCTTCTCTAAGAAAGGCAAGAGGGCCCCTATATACACACCGCTCTGGTCAATCTGGACAGATCATGATGTAAACTGGATCAAGCAGACTCTTAAAGCAGAAACTAGTCCCAAGGCATTAAGAGCATTGAGAATCTACATGGGATCCTGTGTGTTTGGGAGAAAAAGTTAGAGGGTCAGAGTTGAGGGTCATTCCTTGACAAGGGTTTCTCCAAGGGCATACCTATTCAGAATCTTTTTTGGTATAAATTACTGGTACGTGTACCTATTTCCAGTGGTTGGAAAATCTGAAATCTATTAATGTGTTTTCCCGATGAGAGAAAAATCTGTTTCCGCTTGTCATTTCCAGTAGATTCTGGAAATGATGGGATTAAAAGAAAGAGATCCTGATTTTTGTGGCTAGTTTTGCTAAGTTCAAGGCCCAGTCACTTAGGAAAGTGTATGATGACCAAGTACCAGAATTGAAAAGGAGCAAGAAGTAGATATTTATAGCCGTTTCCCTCACTCCCTGCTACATGGAAGAAATTTAGGATCAATTGTAATGCGGTTAATAAAACGGAAATAAAACCAAGTACAACTAACTCTATAACCTTGAAGATGGAGTTTGATAAGGGGGAGTCTCCTCTCTTCCTCATACAAGTGCTGCTAGAACATAACTCCGAAATTCAGCTTCAGGAAAGGGAGGCAGGTGGGGTGGAGCAAAGGGAAATTTGGGAGCATTCCATGTGGAGCCAACCCAGGCAGGATTTTGGGAAAACTTACTTTATGTCTACTTCACGATATAAGGCATCCATTGTTCCTGTGATGCCTTCTGGCCACCCTATTCCTCCCTTTCCAACTCCTTCCCCATTTTGACCTGACCTCTCTTTCAACACTTAGAATCACCCCCATCAAATCCCATTTCTGTTGTTCCTTATTTCTGATTGGTTTTGGGAAGAAATAAAGCAACCTGATGAATTTCATTTGCACTTCTGACTGCTATAAATTGGAGGTCACTTTATATTTGGCCCAATACTCTGTTCAGGGTACGAAGATCTTCGCTTTCTGTTCTGTTGTAATAAACTCAAATGTAAGCTGAGACTGGATACAGGAAAATACCTGTTGTCCGTGCTGATATATGCTCTGTTTAAGAGGATTCTAAATATCAGTTCAGTATTACACTACTTCAGGGACTTCCCTCTCACACTGGTTTGTTCTGTAAATTGGTTTGGAGTTATCATCATTGTTTTGACTTACTAGGCAAGGTTCAATGTATCGTTGCTTGATATAAAATGCCCTTCAAAGACATGTATCATATGACCTCACTGATATGAGGAATTCCTAATCTCAGGAAACAAACTGAGGGTTGCTGGAGTGGTGGGGGGTGGGAGGGATGGGGTGGCTGGGTGATAGACATTGGGGAGGGTATGTGCTATGGTGAGCGCTGTGAATTGTGCAAGACTGTTGAATCACAGATCTGTACCTCTGAAACAAGTAATACAATATATGTTAAAAAAAAAAAGAAGAAGATAGCAGGAGGGGAAGAATGAAGGGGGGGAAATTGGAGGGGGAGACGAACCATGAGAGACGATGGACTCTGAAAAACAAACTGAGGGTTCTAGAGGGGAGGGGGGTAGGAGGATGGGTTAGTCTTGTGATGGGTATTAAAGAGGGCACGTTCTGCATGGAGCACTGGGTGTTATACACAAACAATGAATCATGGAACCCTACATCAAAAACTAATGATGTAAATGTATGGCGATTAACATAACAATAAAAAATTAAAAAAATAAAATGCCCTTCATTATCTAATGAGATGGAATTGATTTTCTTCTCTCAATTAATTATTCCCCTGAAAATATAATTAGGGTCTGAAAGATACTATTTTGTAAAATCAAAACCGGCTGATTTTAAAATCTTACTTTTGTTTTACTCCAGGAAAAAAAGTCCCAGCATGTGTGGCTCCCTGATGTAAATTCCTCTCTTCTTGGAGAATCAATGAATCAAGCAGGACTTGTTACCTTAATTTATGGAAAGGCTTTGGCTTCATGACCCTGTGCAAAGTTCTGTGTAGAAAAGAGGTAGATGAGTTTTCTGCTCAGGCAGATGGTAGAACCCAAGAGACTTTAGGATGGCAAAATAATTATTATTTAAGATCTACTGTGATTTTTTTTTTTTTTAAGATTTTATTTGGGACTCTAGGATCATGACCTGAGCTGAAGGCAGTCACTTAACCAACTGAGCCACCCAGGCACCCTCTACTGTGATATTTTCTTGAAAACAGCTTGGCTTCAGTCATTTTTAGTTCTGGAAAAACTCACTGATTATTAATGTAGTGGAGAGTCAACCTTATTGACTTAGGTCTCCTTTAATTTACATTGTTAGATTTTGTGTTCATAAATTAGACTTAGAAGTAGTGCTTTGCCACTAATTGAACATTTCATCAGATTTCAAAATGAATAAGCCCAAGTCTTTTCTTCTAGAACTTTTTTTAAAAGTCTTATTTGCAGAATAAGAGCTTGTTTTTTCCCCTGCATTTTCTCCCTAAGGAAACCATATAATTCACTGAGTGTTTGTAATGGTTACTGGCTGATGAGTAAGAATGAGGCACAATGGTGGGCCTGACTGCTGCCACACGTCTGCTCATTGGATTTGTGTTAAAAGCATCATTTACAAAAGTATTTTACTAATGAGTTCGCTTGATCATATCTCAGGAACAGGGCAGAATTGAAAGACTGGGTTAATCAACTTTAAGTAAGGATTCCTGAACATGATTTGTATGTATTTGTGTTTTAGGAGCCTTAGGGAGCCTTGGGATAAAGCATCTGGGAGTTTTTCTATTATCAAGAGCTGAAAATTATTCAGGAATTGGCTTACATAAAATTTTCTTTTCTTGAATATTTTTCCCCAGTCTATTTATGAGGAATCTGCTGTTTTGATGCCAGCGTTGAGTGAAAGACAAGAGATGAGAGAAATGTACTTCCTTTTCTGTGCAGCCGATAGACCTCACTGTCAGCAATGGAGAATTGGAATGGTCTTAGAAACATTTTTTCCAGGACGGACTTTGGGTTATGCCTGAATTATTTCTCTTGGAAATGTGATGATTAATAACCCACCATGAATGAGATAGGTAGCTACGATTAGAGTTTAGTGTTGGTTCACAGAACAGAGAAGCCACATTTGTCTGGTATTCTTAACTTCATTATTGCCATGCCAAAAAGTCAGGTAATATATCTACTGGCAGGATCATTTCCATACAAAAGAAAAATCATGGATCCAATATATACATCAAAAAACCTTTGAGAATATGAGATAAGAGGAGAGTAGTTTCCTAGGTGTCCCTGCACAGGCTGGTCACTATTCTTATTGATGGTGGTGGCTCTACCACTGGTTGACCTTAGGGTCAGAGGAACTAGGGTAGGGCTGGAACTAGCAGCAGGACAGGGCCAGAGGTCACAGCCACAGAGAGTGTGAGAGAAGAAGGGTGAACCCTGACTCCTCGCGAAGGCCGAGACACAGCATCATAACAACCGAATCCCTCTTGTGTCCAAGGAATCCTGGATTTTGCATTTGAAGGAATCTTACAGATCATAGTTTAATCACTTCAGTTTTCAGCAGAGGAATCGGAGATCCAGATGTGTAAGGCACTTTCCCCAAATCAGACATCTAGTCGTGGCTGAGCAGTGACCAGAACTGTTTCCAGGCACCCACCTCACCAACGCCTTTTCCACTGATATTATCATCCCTGCACTCTGTCTCCATGTGACAGGTTGCTCAGCGAAAAATTGTTCAATAGAAAACAAAGAGCCTCAGCATTCAGTAAGTATCTATGGAGTGCTGACTACATGCCAGGCACTGTTCTAGGCACTGGTGTTTTTACAGGGACATATTCATATTCTTCATTTTTCTCTGTGGCTTTTTTTTTTCTTGGCCACTTTTCTTTTATCAGCTCCCCTCTGAGACTCATTTGTACTGCTTGCTGTTCATTCTTGAGTCATGGTGGGGGGCCAAGGACAGTTTTGGAGGTGGTGGTGTTGAGGTCTTTCAGAAGTGAATGCTCATAACTTTGTATTAAAAATTCCCCAAATGCCCACAAAAGTCTGTTTTCTTGAGTCATTTAGAAAATCAAATGGCCATGATAGATCTTCACTGAGGAAGGAGAACCAATAAATCTTGGTTGCCTTTAGTTGCAAACGCTGCCTCTTGAATAAGAATTTGTATGCAGATTTCTTGAGAAATTTGAAAAAGGCAAGGAGTTTGGGAATGAGCTTGGAACAGGATTATCTTTTATACCGACAAAAGTAGATAGATGATTATTCCCCCCCACCCAATAAATATTATGCTATTTATTTTTCTAGGACTCTCATGAAATCCCAAGTGGAAGATTACCTTAACACTTCACAAATAACCAGAGGTAAGCATTCTTCACTTCTACCTGCTGCAGAAGCAAGATGTGCCTCTACTATTTCAATTAAGGAATATAAATATTGCATTGATGGGGTTATGATAGAAATTTGATTTGGAAATAAGTCACTTCCATAGCTGAGAGTTTGAAATGAGAATTATCTTAACACTTTTGAAAAATTTTCCCATAGATGTGATAATTACCTCCCATTCAGACCAACACAGGATTTATCTCACAGTTGATGGACACTCCTTGATTTTTCAACTTCAGGAGAATTCTCCCAGTAATAATATGATTTGTTAATTCTACATAGATTTCGTCTTCATAGAAGAGCTGGTGGGATTCAGGATTAGTTGTGGCATTGTTAGAAATTGCACTAACCAGTACGGAATTTGGGGGATGGGTTTCTGTAAGGTGAGATTTTTATCCTGGCCATCTGACCGACATCTCTCGCAGAGAAGAAAGTCATGCGGGGAGGAGAGGTTTGGTGTGGCTCACTGTAATTTTATTTTTTCCTGATACACTTATATTTATTTTTAAAAACTCTCCAAATATTTTTGAGTCCGTTTTAATGACTTACCCCAGGATAAGGAAGAATCGTTTGTTATGCGGGGATGTGGTATATAGAATGATGCCACCCCCATCGCCCACTCCTCCGGGCCCCAGAACCTGTGAATATGTTACTTTACTTGGCAAATGAGAATTTGCAAATATGATTAAGCTAATCACCGTGAGATGGGGAGATTATCTTGTATTCTGTGGAGCAGGGGTGCCCCCCATAGGTCCAATCGCATAGGTCCTTAAAAGAGGAGAATCTTTCTAGGCTCTGATGAGAAAGATAGGATGGAATGATGGAAGAAGGGTCAGAGAGATGCTGTTACTGTCTTTGAAGATGGAGGAAGGGAGCCATGACCCAAGTAATGTGGGCAGTCTCTACAGCCAGAAAAGGCAAGGAAATGGATCACCAGTTAGAGTCTACAGAAGGGAACGTAGTCCTGCTGACATCTTGATTTTTTGTCCAGTGAGACCCATGTCTGACGTGTGACCTCCACAACTATAAAATAATACGTATGTTGTTTTAAGTCTCTAAGTATATGTGGCAATTTGTTACAGCTGCAAGAAAAACCAGTACAATGGAGATTCGATTTAATAAGAGAAAATGAGCAGCAAGGGTCAATGGGCCTTTCTTTAGATGGACAAGTGGTAACATATGGGACCTTCGAGGAGTGGTAGTGGAACCTGGACTTTTAAAATTAGGGTTTTCATAGATAATTCAGAATTAGGATTGCAAAGTGAAACTCCAGGTTTCCTTACAATTGTGTTCTTTCTAGATACTGAAACGTCAGGCTTTGCAAAAGTGGGAGATGAGCTTCTGTGTGGGCAAGTGGCAGACAATAACTTGAGGGGAAAATGACCCAAGGTAGGTAGTGATAATAACATTCAGTGATATGTTTGGTGAGCCGTTTTCAGCTTCTGACCTGTTATCCTTTTTTTTTTTTTTTTATAATAGGGCTCTTATTTTTATTTATTTATTTTTCTTTAAATTTTTTATTGTTATGTTAATCACCATACATTACATCATTAGTTTTTGATGCAGTGTTCCATGATTCATGGTTTGTGCTGACCTGTTATCTTTAATGAAAATTCTGACTTTAGGGGCGCCTGGGTGGCTCAGATGGTTAAGCATCTGCCTTCGGCTCAGGTCATGATCCCAGGGTCCTGGAATCGAGCCCCACATCGGGCTCCTGGCTCAGCGGGGAGCCTGCTTCTCCTGCCTCTGCCTCTCCCCCTGCTCATGCTCTCTCTCTGTATCTCTGTGTCTCAAATGAATAAATAAAATCTTAAAAAAAAAAAAAAGAAAATTCTGACCTTAGTTACCAGGTGTTGCTAGGGCAACCTAGACAAGAGATTTTTACATTAGCCTCAGGCATTGTATGCCTATTACACCTGGAATTAGGGTAGAGTAGCAATGGACAGTTTTCCTCTTCACAGGATCAGAAAACTTTGGCTGGGAGAAAGCAAGAGGAAGAACAAGATTCTGGACTCAAGAGAGGCTGGCATAACTCGCCCCAGAATCAACCCTGTGAAGAAAGAGAGAAATAAATCCTTTAAGGGCTGTGCTACTCAAGCTGGTATAAGAACTCCTTTAGGGGTGAGTGGCCATTTCCATGAAGTATAGAAAGCTACAGGAACATTGTGGAACATCTTCCTGGAAGTGAGTGAATGGAATGATTTTGGGAAAAGCATTTTGTTTTAAATGCCTAAGTAATTATGAAATAGAAGGCACGATCTATACCGGTATTCAAAGCAAAGACCTCAAAGGAATTTCATGCAGCCACAGACAACGGAGGTGCACTCTCTGCTCCTCAAGAGGTGGGAAGGCTTAGGAAGCACTGGTGTAAGGCAATAATAACCCCCAACCATGACACCTCCTCTTCCACATTCCTTCCGCAGGGAGTGACAAACAACTGGGCTTTCCTAGATATTTACTTCTAAATTATTGCCCAAAGTATATTTGATGACCTAGTCCATCTGACACATTTCACTACAGTGTGTGTGTATATTCTTTGTAAGTGCACCTGAGTCTTTCTCTCCAGACTACCTCCCACTCCTCTTGATTGTTCCCCTCGTGTTATAGCGAACTGTTCTTTATCCATTCTCAGAGCACTGTCCCGGGCTGGGTTTCCAGGGACGCAGACTCTAGGAGGGAGATTAGTGTGCTGGAGGTTTATTTGGGAGTGTTCTTTGGGATTAATGACTACTACAGGGAAGGAAGCAGGATTGGGCAGAGAGAAAAGCTGGGCTGAGATGCATTCTCAATGAAAAACCTAGTTTGGCCCCAAAGGACGCTCTGAAACTAAGGTTGTCCTTAAGAGTTGTCCCGTGTTGGGGTGAGGAAGTTGGGCTTATTGGGTTCTGGCTGCCTGGGAATATGGTTGTTAGATTTGGCAAATAAAAACATAACATGCCCAGTTACGTTTAAATTTCAGATTGATAACACATAGTGTTTTTTTAGCACATGGGTGTCTCAGGCAATATTTGGAACATATCCATACTAAAAATTGTTTGTTGGTCTGAAATTCAAATTTAACTGGATGTCCTGTATTGTATCTGGTAACCCTGTCAGGGAAAGGAGCAGGGCCATTCAGAGAAGGAAGGAACAGTGGCTGGGGGAATCTGGAAAGGTCTCTGGAAGAAGATGGTATTTGAGCAGGGCCCCAGTGGGCAGGCTAGATTTGGATGTGCAGAGACGGGCAGCTCTGGAGAGCCCTCCAAAGGCGCATGCGTGGAGGTTATTGTGCATTTGGGCCAGGTTCAAGTTGTCTCAGCAGAGGTCATTGTGCATTTGGGCCAGGTTCAAGTTGTCTCAGTTCCCAAAGAGGCTGACAGGTGAGGACCAAATGTGGGCAGCAGCCCCAGCAGGTAGGGACACAAGTCCTCCAGTTCTCCTGGAGAATCTGTGCGGAGCATCTGCCCTAGGCACACATCACTTCCCATTTTGCATCACCATTGGTTGTCAATGTGGGAGTCAGGTAGGAGTGTGTGGGCTTTTGTGAATCCAATAATAGTATTTGATGGGAATCAAACAGGGAGGTTTTGTGGTTCTTTTCTTTCACTTAAAAAGAAAAATGATACCATTTTAAGATGACCTAGGTGAATCTCCAAGAGGAAGAAAAAGATCTTCTCCTAGATGCCAACTATATGGTTTTATTATCAGCAACTGGGACCAACTTGAATTGACAGCTGACTCTGTTAGATACATTAGAAAGAATAGCTACAGAGTACTTGTAATCAAACTAAAGTTCTCATATTTGTAAATGTGTCTGGATATTTAAGTCCCTTATGGAAAATATCTCTATCCAGAAGATAAACTTATCTGCTTAAGTGTATATCCTGCAATTACGAGATGCTGAAAGTGCATGTTACTTTATGGGAATCTTACTAAGATGGCAGATGGTTCAGATAAGCCATTGGGTATCCTACTTCCTACTTTAAATTTTTCCTCGGCTAATAAAAAGGAATGAGATCTTGCCATTTGCAACGACGTGGATGGAACTGGAGGGTGTTATGCTTAGTGAAATAAGTCAATCAGAGAAAGACATGTATCACATGACCTCACTGATATGAGGAATTCTTAATCTCAGGAAACAAACTGAGGGTTGCTGGAGTGGTGGGGGGTGGGAGGGATGGGGTGGCTGGGTGATAGACACTGGGGAGGGTATGTGCTATGGTGAGCGCTGTGAATTGTGCAAGACTGTTGAATCACAGATCTGTACCTCTGAAACAAATAAGACATATGTTAAAAAAAAAAAGGTAGTAGGAAGGGAAAAATGAAGAGGGGGAAATCGGAGGGGGAGATGAACCATGAGAGACAATGGACTCTGAGAAACAAACTGAGGGTTCTAGAGGGGAGGGGGGTGGGGGGATGGGTTAGTCTGGTGATGGGTATTAAAGAGGGCACGTTCTGCGTGGAGCACTGGGTGTTATGCACAAACAATGAATCATGGAACACTACATCAAAAACTAATGATGTAATGTATGGTGATTAACATAACAATAAAAGAAAATTAAAAACATATTTTCCTCGGCTAAAAATGTAACAGCTATTAAACTATAGCATAAACATTTGAGGCCATCATCATCAAGTTGTCTTTATGTTCACGTGGACATCTAATCTTTTTCTGAGAAAAATCTTGGCTCTGGCTGGGGGTTATCCTTTGGTCCGTCTCTGTGGGTACCAAACTTTTTTTCAGTTCAGGCTTGTGTCATTTTATAGACTCCTTGTTCTGGTTTCTAACCCAACGTTGCTGAACCAAGCCACATAGCTGTGTGCTCCACAGGAACGTAGAATACCTCATCTCTAACTGCTTTCAGGAAATACAGCCCCAATTTGCAGCTTCATTGTAATGATTAAATCTATATTTATAAAGGGTTGTCCAAAAATGCACAGTGTATTGATTCCTTTAGATGTCACAAAATTCATATCTTGACCACCGAAAGCTATATTCTTATACCACATTGTTGTGACTTTCATAGAATTGCCTTTTTAAATATTACCTTGGGTTAATTTTACCTTGTGTACCTTAAAGAATATTATATAAAAGAGTTCTGTGAATCCCACTAATAATATGGTGACAATAATAATAATTATTACTTATTATATGATGATAATTCATGAAATTCCTTCATTCTTTCAATAAATATACACTGAGCAATTTCTATATGCTAGCTCTTCTTTTAAATTCTGGGAACACGAATGAGATAGACAAAGTCTCTGCCTTCATTAAATTTATATTTTAGTGGGGGGAAGACAGATTCAAAAAGAGATAAAATATAAGTTGATGGCAAGTGCTATGGGAAAAAACAGAGCTGGGAAGGGAGATGGGGAGTTGTGATTTTAAGTAGGTGGCCATTGAGGACTTCTCCAGTGATGCCTAGGATGACCCAGATATTTTGCTGCACATTTTCCATCAAGATGTTGTTCATTATTTAATCCCATGAAGATCAGTATTTATTGTATTACACAGTGTCCTCTTTATGAGGACCCATGCGGGAACTTTCCCTTTGGTGGTAGAACTAGCAGTAGTTGGGCTTCTCAGTAACTGGTTTCTTTTTATTTTCTGGGCAACAAGAATCATGTAATAGATCATGTTTACCTCTTTGTTTAGGCTATAAGGAAACTTAAAACTTTGGCATGAACTAAGAGTACTGACTTTACTCTCGCCTTTGTCTTACTTCTTCTACCTCATTTTAGCCTTTGTCCCAACTGATTCCCTTACTTTAAATTTTATTTTATGTTGTTATATTTATTTTGCTATGCTTCCTTAAATTTTTAAAAAAGATTTATTTATTTATTTTACAGAGGGAAAGAGCGCGTGAGCATGAGGGGTGGGGCAGAGGCAGAGGGAGAGACAGAATCCTCCAGCGGATTTCCCACTGAGCACAGAGTCAGATGTGGGCAGATCCCAGGACCCTGAGATCATGACCTGAGCCAAAATCAAGAGTCGGCCACTTAACCCACTGATCCACCCAGGTGCCCCTAAATATTTTTGACCAAAGTAAAACATGAATAAAAATAATGCTTACATGCACACACCCATACATCTATACATACTTAAATAAACAAATCATCCCACAAAGGTGTAGTACCTCTTCCTCATTTCCCAGTACCTTGGACCTGGAGTTCTTATCTGAAAAAGGTTTTCATGCTTCCTGGTAACTTGCTTCTATAGTTGCTCAATAAATATATATGGAATAACAGTTTCAGTAGCAGTTATAATTTAAATGAGAAAGATATTCCTGGATATCTTAGGAGTTTTTGCATTTGAATGTCAAACAGGTAAAATTTTGCTGGTTTAGTTTTTTTGAATGGTGATATTTAAAATACTGAACTTTTTAAATATAAATGTATGGGGCAAGTCTGGAACATGATTGATACATTATTATGACTCTTCTAAACCACTTTCTAAAAATTTTCAATCCATGGGTTTTCGTAATTCTGGGATGAAGAAACCCTTTGAAAACTATCATTTTCTCTCCAGACAAACTCAGTTACAGAAAAAGTAATGTGCAGCCTTAGAAGAGTCATGGAAAAGTTGAAGCCCATCCATCAACCAACCCCAGATTATGAATGCTTGTTGCATATTTCTCTTTTTAAATAATACTACATGTTCTTACATTTTTAATACCCAAAAGCAGAAAGAAGCAGAAAAATTACCTTCAACTACAGCACCAAGAGACAGCTATTTTTCATAACATTTGGACATATTTATCTTTGATCCTTGTATTTTCATTTTGAAAAATGTATTGAGTTTACATTATTGATATGATTTTATATCCTGATTGTTTTGCTTAACAATATATAGTAAGTAGTTGCCAATGAAATTAAAAGGTCTTTGTATATATCATTTTTAATGGTAAACATATTCATATATTTATAAATACGTGCACTGAAATATTAATATCATACAACCACTAAAGATGAGGTCCCAAAATACAAGGTGCTGAAGCATTTTTCTAATGTTGGGGGAGCTGCCCACAGCTCTTACCCCCCAGTGGTACACTTGTTGCTGCTGAGTTTCCTCACCCCAGCAGGCCACCCTCTTTGGGGGTGCATCTTCGAGAATGCTCAAGCCTGTCCACCTTCCCTGCATCCTCTTAGGCCACGTGAAACTCTCCTATCTCCTCCCACCCCACTGTTGCCTCTCTTTCTCTTTCCCATTCCATGCTACCCTGGCCAGGCTCCAGCTTTCAGACCTCTCCAGAGGAGCAGGGGACACTTGTCTCTATGTTTATGTAAGTCCCCAGACTCCCAGGGATACACATTAAGCTTCAAGGAACTTTCTTACCACGTGCCCCTCTGCTCTGAGGCCAAACACCAGGATGGGTTTGCAAGTCTCTGCAGGTCAGTACAGGAGACAGAGATGCAGATGTCTTCTTCTGAAAGGCACCCTAAACTCTCTAAATTGCTTTCATGGAGCTGGGGAGGGTATGTTCTGTCTCCCCCCACCCGCATCCCACCCCGTGCAAGGGGAGAGAAAATCTCAGCACACTTGCCCACTAAGACCTCTTCTAACATCTCTTCCCATTCAACAAAAGTTCCTTTGAATTGTTCATTTTTCCTTACATCAGCAGGTTGTGACATGGCGTCGGGGGCCTCTTTAAGCCCTGGTTGGTGCATGAGAGTCACTTAGTCCCCTCCTTAGAATCTGGCAATCTGCAGCCTCCAACACTCAGCTGTGGGGCTCTGAACAAAATTCTGACATGATAGGAAAAGTCCTATCCAACATCAAACGTTTACCATTGCAGCTTCTTTTCTTTTTAATCTTTCGTTGTTGCTTTTGTTTTACTAACACTTAGAAACATGATTTGTATTTTAAAATATTTCTAATTTGCAAAAAATATCCCTTTTAATAAAAAAAAAAAACAGATTATCTTTACGCTTTCAGCATCCACCTGCATTTGGTTTTCCTTGCTGCTTCTATTGTGCTATTTTCCTATCTTTCTTATTTCATGCCTTCTGTCTTGGACAACACATGTGAAGTACATGTTTTGTCTTTCATGGTGTTTTTGAAATTAAATATTTCCCCTTTGTTTGTCCTAGTGGTTGCCTTTAAGATGACCAAATATCGAGTTAATTCGTATTTCTCATTGTGAACTGTTGACTCCTTCCTATCGAATTCCTAAGGAATACCAATTGACCAGTATGCCTATGCCTTGAAGTCCCCATGCTTTTCCTTTCTTCACTTTGAAGTCTTGTTAAATTAAACTGTTATAATGGAGCTATATTTTTATTAAATAGCAATTATTGTTTTTTTATTATGTTATGTTAATCACCATACATTACATCATTAGTTTTTGATGTAGGGTTCCATGATTCATTGTTTGTGCGTAACACCCAGTGCTCCACGCAGAACGTGCCCTCTTTAATACCCATCACCAGGCTAACCCATCCCCCCACCCCCCTCCCCTCTAGAACCCTCAGTTTGTTTTTCAGAGTCCATCGTCTCTCATGGTTCGTCTCCCCCGCCGATTTCCCCCCTTCATTCTTCCCCTCCTGCTATCTTCTTCAATTATTGGTTTAATCATGGAAATTATCTTTTAAGACTTACTGGCACCTTGGGCTTTGAATTGAATTTTTCAAGCATTTTAAGCACAGCTTATCAATGTTTGTGCTTATACTAGTTGATTTATATTATAGTTTTTTTCTTGCATTTGTAATTTTGATCACTTGTTCACATACATAGTGTTTTTATATATAATGTTTTTGTGCAAGATTGGTTTTTTGTTGTTTTTAAGGAAGGCTACCTGTTATATTTCCATAATCTTTGTATAACTCGGGAGGTCTTTTTATTGTTTTCACACCTGAATGAGGTTTTTTCTATATTTTTAATTCTTGAGTCAAAACAAGAATTCCCTCAAAATTCTCTTAAGCCTTGTTTAACTGTCTACCAGTATTTAGTATTTCCAAGAAGTCTAAGGTCAGCCTGGTATTTAATTGTATTTTTCTGCCTGAAAGCTTCTAGTATTTTTTCTTTCCATTGACATTTCAAACTTTCACTAGGTGAGACCTAAGTACAGGTCTTTTAAAATTGTCTTAGAAATGCTCTTAGTTTTATAATTTTCAGATTGGGCATTCTGATTTGAGGGAATTTTCCTAAGGGAGGGATTTTACTGAGAGTATTAGTTAAAAGATTTTTGAATGTAAATAAACTCAAATTTTCCTAAACAATAAACGGGGTTTGGTAGATTAAAAACAGAACACTCCAAAGCTATGAAAGTGTATAAGCAACATATACCCCAGATTCATGTCATTATCAGGCTGTCAATTCTCTTGCCTCTACCCTAATTCTTTATAAGCTTCATTCTCTGCATACCTTCCCACATTTAAGTGAGATGGTGGCCAGTAGTTTCGGGGGCAACGTCCTTCCTTATTCACACCTAGGAGAGAGGGCATCTATTCTCACATTTGTTAAATAAGTTTTGTGTTTCACTCTGATTGGATAATCACAGTTCACATGCTCATTCTGAACGAATCACTATGATGGGGGAGGTTGGGCTGCCTTGATTGGCTTAGACCTGTAAACTTCTTTTTTTATTTTGTTACCACCTTTCTCATTGTTAGTTTTTCTTACCTCTTTGTTTTTTGTTCTGGAGGGCTTTCTCAAGATTGTCCTCCACATCACTGACTAGATTTTCTTCTTTATCAGTTTTGCCTTTTACTGCCTCCATGGAAGTTTAATGCAGTTTCATTAAAACTTTTTAGGGTCTCTTGGGTGGCTCAGTCAGTTAAGCTCTGACTCTTGGTTTTGGCTCAGATCATGATCTCAAGGGTGAGATCCAGCACCACCCCCCTCCCTCTCTCTATGTCCCTCCTCCTGCCCCCACTCCCCCCCCACTTGCACACATGCACACACACCCATGCACACTCTCTAAAACAAAAGAAAACAAAAACTTTTTAATAGTCTTTTATTTCTGCCTTTATTCCAATCTGTTCTCTTTTATTGATTCCCTGTACTTTTTTCCCCTCACAGAAGCTCTCTGTAATTTTTTGGGGTGGGGGATACTTTAAAGGAATTTAAAAACTATATTCTGTGCTATATAACAATGTGAAAGTACTTAATGCCACTGAACTGCACACTTAAAAATGATTAAAATGATATATTTTGTTACATGTACTTTACCACTATATATATATTGTTTCTATAGAAAATAATTTTCAATGTGTATTCTTGTAGAATTTCCTTTCCCTTGTAATAAAATATTTTGTTAGCCCATCTGTTTTATTTGCTTATTTTTCTGTTAACTTATCTCTAACATTGGTAGGATTTGTCCTCAGTTTTGCAAAAGTCAGGGTCCATGCAGTGTCCCCAGTAACCTTTTGAGTAAAATGACTCTTTCTGTGTGGTTTAGACTTGGAGCGGTTTGCATGGTCAGAATCCTCAGTGCCAATTCTAATGTTTTGGTAGGAATTGACTGGTATCTTCTGTTCTCCCAGTTTTTTTTTTTTTAATAGAACATAAGAAACAGTATTTAAATCTTTTGTAGGCATGCAATTGTTTATATATGAGAGCTTATACCTTTTGTATGCACTGCTCCCAGAAATTCTTTTTCTTTTTTAAGATTTTTTTTAAAGATTTTATTTATTTATTTGACAGAGACACAGCGAGAGCAGGAACACAAGCAGGGGGAGTGGGAGAGGGAGAAGCAGGCTTCCCGCTGAGCAGGGAGCCGGATGCAGGGCTCAATCCCAGGACCCTGGGATCATGAGCTGAGCCGAAGGCAGACACTTAACAACTGAGCCACCCAGGCGCCCTGCTCCCAGAAATTCTCTGTTTTTGTCTATGGAGCATTTCTGAAGAGGTCCACACAACCAGGACAAAATATGCTACAGCCAGACCCTCCACTTATTGCTGTGCTGGGAACCATGATTTGCAGTTTCTCAATAAAATGAACGAAAAGGGTCAGACAGTAAGTTCTTGGTCAGTGTTTGTGTGTGTGTGTGTGCGTGCATGTGCAGGTAGCTGACTGCTGCAGTTTCTTGTCACTGTAGGTACTACTGAAGGCCAGCACTGGGACAGACTATAAGACTGAGTAAAATTTTTTCCTAATTCGCTTGATGTTGTTTTGGGGGTTCTAATTTAAAATTCTAAATTTGTTTTAGTCAAGAATAAATTTTTTAAAATTCCCATTGATTCTGCAATTTTGCAAATGGCCCTGGCTTTTGTCAAGTTTTCTTCAAAGTAGGAAATACCTTTCCTTGCAAGGGAGAATGAGTACAGTGTCATTACTTGGAAGAAGGTCAAGTCAAGCCAGAACTAGGATGCAGACTAACGCCGGGGACAATGGGAAAGTCTGGGGTCCGAATAGGAAAGTGGGTGGTGTCGAGCTGTGTGGTGAGGACGTGTGAATCAGTGTCGGTGTTGAGAGCTCTCAGTTGGGCTGGAGGGCGGGGGCAAGCGCCAGAGAATGAGAGCCCACGCTGTTATGGGCACTGAATAAGATGTGCACATGAAAGAACATGGAAATGTACAAAAAACTCTAGAGATTGCTACTACTGCTCTGGTCATTCTTGTAGAGCAACTGCCTGGTCTCTTTTCCTTGTTTAGAGGAAAATGGGAGGGGTCTTAGAAAATCTGCCAAGTCGTGTGTGAAGAAGTTGGTCAGAATCCAAGCAGAGCTTGTGAGAACTGCAGAGACCAGAAGAGGCAGGTGCAGTTGAGACGCTTCTAAGTGGCCCACGAGAGGGACCTGCTACAGTATGAAATTACAACTTTGGCAAGAGGTGGACTGAGGCAATGTCTGAAACCTCCTGCTACAAAGACTAAGAAATACTAGCTAAAATATTTTGAATACATAGTTCTGATCACAAGAAAGACATGAGGTACCAGAAATGAAGAAAGAACTAAAACCAGAATGTTAGCAACACTGATGTATCCGCCCTTGATATGGGTATCGTTTGGGGTGAGAGTTTCTGTTTTGGTAACCTTAAGCCCGAGTGAAATGACGTGTTGTAAACGAGACCCTTGCATAAAGCAAAAACCCTCAAAGAACTATCCTCAGTGAAGAGGTGTCAGGAAACAGTCCACCACCGGGGCGCCTGGGTGGCTCAGTCGTTAAGCGCCTGCCTTCGGCTCAGGTCATGATCCCGGGATCCTGGGATCGAGTCCTGCATCGGGCTCCCTGCTCAGCGGGAAGCCTGCTTCTCCCTCTCCCACTCCCCCTGCTTGTGTTCCCTCTCTCCGTCAAATAAATAGATAAATAAAATCTTTAAAAGAAACAAAACAAAACAGTCCACCACTGTAGGGAGATAAAGAGGAAACTCTTGCTCTTGACCTGAGCTCTAGATTAAAAAAATTTTCCTCAGAAGAACCTATAACTGAGGCTTGTATCTTATAAGTTTGGATTTTTAGAACTAGGTAGGTGTCCCCCAACTCTCTAAATTGAAAAAAAGAAAGTTCATCACTGTGTATTAATATCCCTGGGGTACCTGGCAGAACTACTTCGAAAATATACTTCCATAAACAGGCCCATGGGTTTCTCATAGAAAGACCAAATCACTCTTTTATCTCATGTTCAATGTCATCAATTATGAGAGAAAATAATCGAGAGAGAGAAAGAAAGCAAACACAATACACAGGGAGGGTAGAGTCCCTGAACTCAATGGCATAATGTGAATGAGAATACAAAATAAGTGTTTGTAAGGATTCAAGAGACTTTAAAGATCTATATAAGTAAGTCACATTACACTGAAAAAAATAAGAAAAATGTGTGAAAAGGAACCAAATAGAACTTCCAGGAGTGAAAATCTAGCCGATGAAGTTAAACTCAGTGAATGGGTAAACCATCAGATTAAATACCACGGAGATGGTGACTATTTACCTGGAAGGCAGAGCTGAGGAAGTTATCTGGGATCCAGCACTGGGAACTGGGAATGCAGGGTCAGAAAGTCTGAAAGAGAGGTTAAGAAACACACTGTATTTAATGAGAAGATAAAGAGTACATCCAGCAAGATTTCCAAAAGAAAAGAATAAATAGAAAGAGGGAGAGAAAATATTTGAGGAGATTATGGCTGGACATTTTTTAGAATTGGTGAAAGTTACCAATCTTCATAATTTATAATAAGATACTAATATTCATTTTTTATAATCCTGAACAGGATAAATAAGAAACAAATCTGTATAGCAACACTCTGATAGTTTCAAAGGCACGAGAAAATCATAGAAGCCAGAGAGAAGCAAGTGTTACCTTCAGAGAAACAAATTTATCGCATACAGGTTTTCTCAGAAGTACTGACCAACAGACAATGGAATCATATTTTTAATATGGCTGTGGAAAGATAATAAAATATAGAAGTAGAGGACCAACCATCTCAGTTTGTCAAGGACAGTCCTGGTTTTAGTGCTGGAAGTCCCTGTGCTGGGAGACCCCCAGTCCAAAGCAAGCTGGGACAGCTGGTTGCCCTACACTGCTCCCTGCAAATAAACTGTCATCCAAGAGTAAGAGTAAACATTAATGTATGACAAAGACTGAAAAAGTTCTCATCTTGCAGACCACATTGCTGACACAGTGTGATAGAACTATTGAAGGAAAGCCCATGAAGGGTAGAGAGAGCAAAAAAGATGACTGAATCCAGATGAAGTGGGCTATCAGAAGCAATGGGGGACAAATAAGTGAGGGAAAGTATTGATCAATATAAATAAGCATTGACTCCACAAAATCATAATTAAGATAACTATGAATTTTGGAGATACAAAAAAGGAAGGAAAAAAATCCATGACAATAACCCCACATGTAAGACCATGGGGTGGGAGACACAGAGGTGCAGGAGTTAAACTCTCTAAAGTCCTTGAGTTAATTAGGATGAAGATAGGCATTTGGGCTAACTTTATACTTAATTGAGTGTACACATTAAAAATCTCTGGCGCCCCTTTCCTTCCCCCTTTCTTCCTGAATAATCCAGTTTTAAAGCCAGTAGGGCAAGCTAGACATCATCCTCGGGTGGACAGGTGTTAGTCATGCTGACCTAGAGTGGGGTGACAGAGCCCAAGCACAAGAAGGCAAGCATCCACACCATGCGTGGCCTGGTGCAGGGTGCGGAAGCTCAGGCAGGGTGAGGAGGGTGTCCAGGCAGCTGTGTGAGGAAGGCATTCATATAGGGCTGCCTGACAGGGTCAAGGCCAGGCCAGGCAAGGAGGGAGTTCATGTGGCCTGGGGGTGGCAGTCTGGCATGGTGTTGGTGTGAGGAGGGTGTCCATATGGCAGTGGAGATTGGAAATTAGTTACATAAAGGGGTGTTGTTTAATGGATAAATGAATACATATATGAAGGAAAATTGGGAACTAGGTATTCCACTATCAGAGAGGGGGGCGAGAATTAAAAAGTAGAAAGGGACCAAACTCTGAAGATTTGGAATTGAAGGTATCTGTGTGAACTCAAATTCTCAATATAGATATAAGAATAAATGTAGATTCAGATGCATGTGTATATTTCATGCATACATATATTTCCTAGCCCACTACACTTGGAGGGCATGGGAGCCGAAGAGGGGACAATTTGAGCATGACATTGAACATGACTGTCACATCAGATAGCGAGAGTAACAGTCCATCACACAATGCGTGTATATGAACAGAGGTTACCAAATGGATACACTGCAATTTTGATGTGAATGGGAAATTTACATAATTTCAAAATCCCCACAAAATACTTATCTATTATACAACAAAAAAGGAGTTACTTTACAGTGGAGTGGCCTGGTAGGCACACTCTCATCAAGTGAACAAAAGCAGACACCAGCAGTACTGAGACATTAAAATTGTGTGTCATCTGGGAAAATGCAGTAATAATAAACACAGCCTCACTTCTATGATGTTCCTGCCAAGGATACATCATCATCAGACCCAAATTGGGGAGAATTTTACAAAATAACTAGCCTTTAATCATCAAAGTTGTCAAGGCAAGAAAGGGGAACTGTTACCGATGAAAGAGGGTATAAAAATACACAACAACTCAGTGAAGCAAACGACTCTGAAGTGGATCCTTTTTTTTTTTTTTAAAGATTTTATTTATTTATTTGACACAGAGAGAGAGCACAAGCTGGGAGAGCAGCTGGCAGAGGGAGGGGGAGAAGCAGGCTCCCCACTGAGCAGGGAGCCTGATTTGAGGCTCCAGCCCAGGAGCCTGGGATCATGCCCTGAGCCGAAGGCGGACGCTTAACCGACTGAGCCCCCCAGGCGCCCCTGAAGTAGATCCTTTTACTATGAAGGACGTTATCAGGACGAATGGCAGAACTTGAGAAGAGTCTGGGAATTAGGATATCACTGTTAATTTCCTGATTTTGGTGGTTATATGAGGTTTCCTAGGAAAATTATCCCCATGCCCCACCCCCTCACCCTCACCCAGGAAACACAGACTAAAACATTTGGGGATACGCACCATGCTGGCACCTTATCTTAAATGGTTCCGGAAAAATCACACAGTGCTCACAACTTTTCTATAAGAGTAAGCTTTTTCAAAAATTTTCAAAAGTGTTCTCCAAAACTTTTTTCTGGCAACACTGTGGACTAGATGTCCCAAGAAAACCTTCTAGGTCAAGATACTTTAAATGCTGAACATAAAACAAAAGGAGACCACTTCTCAAAAACATGTGGTGAAAAAAGAGAAACATTTATTAAAGACCAGAAATATTGAGAAGACATGATTCCCCAGGAGTGAGTGAGCTCTGGAGCCCTGGTTCTCCCAGAGCTCACTTTGTGCCTTTCAGCCTCAGCTTTTTTTGCTCACTCCCAGAAAGGAAAGAGAGAGAGCCCAGCGCCACAGAAAGGAGAGAGATCCGCCGAGCAACTAGAATCTGCTCGGCGTAAAAGAAAACTTCCCCACAGAATGAGACTTACCCGTCTCTGTCTTGGCAAAGTGTAGAGTGGGACAGTAATTAAAAAAAAAAAAAAAATCTTCGGGAATTCTTAATCATGAGCTGACACTGCACGGGTTTGGGGATGTAGTTCACAGCATCGACGTGATCTGGAAACTGTCCAGATGGCCGTTGAGTTTAGAAGTGATCCTGCTGAAGTGTTATGCAGTTAGCCAGGTTTTCTAAAATACAGATCTGGACACCAGGACTTAAAGTGCCAAGGCTTCACTGGGGAAGTGCAAAGCCAGGGCAGCCAGAAGGAGGGAGAGACAACAGAGGCAAGGGGAGATGTGAAGCAATGCAGGGAGGGCTCACTACACCGGCCTTTGCTTCGGGCTACAGGCTGCAGAAACCTCAGCTGGAGCTCGGGATCCGGCAGCCTTTACCACCTGGCTCCTCCCAGCTCCTACTCAACTCCACCACACTTCCACAAGGGAGGCCTCTGGACCCCCTGTAGGTGTTCGGGACGCCAGATCCATGTTCCATGTTGGGGTGTTTCTTTTGCATCTGGAAGTGTCGGGAGAAGCCAGACTACATAGGTGTGGCTCACAGTCTGGGCCACATGAGAGAGACGAAGGGGAGGTCGAAGCTCACACAGGACAAGTTCCTGTCAACCCCCAGAGGGGGTAGCGTGGTCCAGGGGGCAGGCGAGGGAATCTGAGAAGTCGTGTCTGCTTACCGTCCAACGCAGTCTCCTCCTTGTGGCCACTCAGTTCTAAACATGCTCTTCCCTTATTTTAGGCTCTATTACTATCATATAGAGTCTCCATTTTTATTTTTATGAGAATATGTTATTCTAATTTCTTCTCAGGGAGGAACAAGTCCTCTTCAAAGGGTGACAAGACAAGTTGTGGTGTCTTGAAAAACGTAAGGCAAGAGGTCAGTGATTCATGTCTGCTGGTCCTGCTGCTATAGTGGCTCTTGATGCCCCACTTTATACTTGATGCCCTCAGTCTCCCCTTGCTGCCACCTGTCCTGGATTCGCCTCCTGCGCGGTCAGCAATTAAGCTCGTTTGTGTTGCTTGCCTGGTGTAGCAGCCTAGACCTTCACCTAAACCTTTCACTGTTCTGCCCTTGCTGGGTTGTGGCTTATGCGGATGGTTTTGTGCCCTGCTTTCGTATCCTCAGAACTCAGCTTTACAGACTGAAGGCTGGTTGCTGGGAACATCTGCAAACTCTCTGAAGAGCCCAGAGAGAAGACCAGAAGTGTTGGTAAGTGACTACTGGGGAAGCAGCCCTCAACCACTGACCACCTGGAGATGCTGAGTGACACTCCAGCTCTTCACCTTTTGGCTTCTATGTTCCATGCTGACTCTGTGTTGGCCAGCAGCAGAGTGCACTCCAGTTACCCACCGTGGCAAATTGATCAAACATACTGGCTTTCCTTCTTCCTGTCTTTCTTGCTTCTCTGAGCTTACTCTCAAGTAAACTGCTTGTGCTCAGATCCTTGTCAGGGAGCCCACACTGAGACACATTTGCTGTCCTTGCTCATTGACAGTCAATACTAGATTTTTTCGTGCTCACTAGAGACACCCCAGTGAATCCCCAGGCTTCAGTCATGCTTATTCCTGCTCCCATGGTGGAGTGGTAATCCAAGGTCTCCATGGATATCAGTATCAATTACCACCAAGCTGAGAGTTGCTCCTTCACCTGCTGCCCATTAAGGAGCTCCCTGACCAAGTGGTAACTACAACCTTCAATTTTGTGGAGTTCTTACTGATGTCCCCTCCCCGCAAAGAGTCGGTATCTCTCACCCTTCAGAGTCCAAATTTGGGGGCCATGTTCCACAAGTAGGTCATTAGGTATGATTATGAAAGGGGCTGCTTTTAATTTTACTCCTTGCTGACTGGAATGGACTGGTTTTCTTGTGACCAGGGTCTGAAATATATTGGCTGTTGGCTCAGTTCTAGCCATTGAAAACCAGACTATATAACTTGTTGATTTAATGCACATGCTACATTTTTGAGATGAGCTCCCTAACTTCACATGTGCTGAACCCCAGTTGATAGGTTAGCCAAGCTTTGACAAGCTGTCCCATTCCATCAGATTGGCTGCTTCTGGTTGTTGGGTCCATTGCAAGACCAAAGAATCCTGTGGCCACAAGCCCACTAACACACTGCCATTACTATACAATGAGTTCCTTATTCTAAGGTGAGGTTCTCTGGGGGTACCATATTGATAGAGAAGATGTCTGTAACCCTCAAATACTGGTGCTCACCAAGGTATTGTGGTCAAGAAGGGCAAACACCTATGAAAAGTATGTATCAATTCCAGTGATAAATTGCTGCCCCTTCCAAGATAGAAGACATGTAATATAATGGACCCAACGCCAGGTGGCTTTCTGACTTCCTCAAGGAATAAGGGTATAATGACAGCCAACATTCAGCAGGCACCGTGGTTAGAACAGGCTGATGCAGCCTCCTGTCTTTTGGCTTACCCACTAGCAACAAGCTCATTTTAGCCCTTTCTAAGACTTGGATAGGAGATGGGGCCGGTCCTCACTGCCGTGTATATCGCAGGAGTCACAAATTAAGCCCTTCAATTCCACTCAGTGAATTGAGTTGAGAAGCAAGTAGAACCATAACTCTTCCTTCCGTGGTGGATGTTCACAGGGCAGGATAGGACCTACAGGAAATCCTCATCACAAATTCTTTCCATCTGCCACAACCTGACCCATTTTTATCTTCATTGTGGTTGGGGGGCAAAAGGGTAGTGAAACCACTTTTTAGATAGTGCCATGATAGGGTTTATCTTGGTCTGGCATCTCCCTTTGATAGCAAATACCTATCATCTTAGGATCTTGGGCAAAGCTTCTAATTTTAACATTCTGTAAAATTTTAGCACATAATGTCACATCTAGCAATTTAGCCTAGAGAAATTTTCCCATTTGCATGCAAAGAGACATGTGCAAGGGGCTTCATTGTGACATTGTTTGTAAAAGAAAGAAAAGTTAGAAGAAAACAGTCTAACCCTGAAGAAAAGAATGGGCTAGTAAACTCTAGTTATTCAAGCTATGGAGTACTATATGGCAGTTAAAATGAATGAATAAATCTCTAAAACATAATATTGAGTCTGAGAAGCAAGTTGGAGCCGTACATTTTAATGCCATTGATGTAAGCATTAGAAACCCCACAGAAAACAACATGTAGGGGTTTTGAATACACATATATGTAAAAATATTAAATACAAACATAAAAATGTCATATGTCAATCTCCAGGAAAGAGATAATCTCCAGGAAGAGAGGAATAAAGAGGAGGTAAAAAAAAAAAATCTTACCCTTTAGGGGCACCTGTGTGGCTC
Organism: Zalophus californianus; assembly: GCF_009762305.2. NCBI lineage: Eukaryota > Metazoa > Chordata > Mammalia > Carnivora > Otariidae > Zalophus > Zalophus californianus. Next base: position 89,174,357 of record NC_045606.1, read on the forward strand.
AGTCGGTTGAGTGTATGACTCCTGATTTCGGCTCGGGTCAGGATCTCGGGGCTGTGAGATCGAGCCCCACATCTGGCTCTGTGCTTAGCAGGGAGTCTGCTTGAGATTCTCTCGCTCTCCTTGGCCCTCCCTCCTGCATGCTCACTCTGTCTCTCTTTTTCTAAAATAAATAATCTTTAAAAAAAAACTTACCTTTTAGAGAAGGTATCAAGTGATTTTTAAACAAATATGACTAAATATTTATATTTAATTCACATTTAAACTTTAATAATATAACAATATTATACAATTAATAATATAATTTAATAAATTAATAAATTTAAATTTAATAAAATATATATTTAATCCCAGTGGCATTTTAAAAAAGGACTTTATAGTACTTTTGAAATTATTCATAATTACATTTTAAAATTTTAGAAAAAATAATGAAGCGGATGTTGTAAAAATCCATAAATCATTAGTTCCTGAATATTTTAGCATGAGGACAACTTTTTAGCATAACATTTGCATGCTTTATCAATGATAACGATGTCCCTACATATTTGAATAATAGTGGTACTGTGGTATCATGCAATGTTTATTCCATTTCTGGACAATGAATGGTGTTGACAGATTGGGAGCCATTTGTCCTAGAGATGGCAACTACTTAGCTTTTTCTCTGTGTATCAATGTTTTTTCTAAGTTGGCCACATTTGGAGTTCTATTTACAATTATGACTCTTTTATCCAGAGTTTATTCTAATTCATTCCGTCATAGCTAGTCTGTCACCAGCTCCTTTAGGGGTCAAGCCCTAGGAAGTGTGGGCTTATTGGACCCCCCCACCCCTTGCTCTTCCTTGCCTAGGTTTCCCCGCCAGGACACCTGGGCAGCTGTCAGCTCCCTCCGCTCACAGCACCTGGGTCCCCTGTGGTCCTGTGTGGCCCCCACCACAAATCTGAGGCAGGGCGCTCCTCCTCTGGTTCACCCACTTCTGTTGGTCTTCACTCCCCTGAAGTCCGATGGGGCACGTTTTATTTCAAACTGAATTTGGCAAAAATTGTTTTCAGAGTGTCCTACTGTTTCCGCTTCAGACACTTCAGACAAATCAGGCAGAGAGACAAACATTTATTGAACATCTATTATGTACCAGGAACTTTGCCAGGTCCCGGCAGTAAAAAAAAAAAAGAAGATTAAGATAGAACTCTTGCCTTCAAAGACCTGAGTCTGGTGACTAACGACCTGTTTGTGAATCCTCTCCCAACTTGGAGAATAGGAAAGATCTGATTCTGGTCCATCTTGTCTTTTCTACTAAGCTCCGGGCTCAGCTTTCAGGAGGCCCCGTAGAACATTTCCCTAGATTTTTCGCAGTAACCACAAATGGAGCATGTCAAAATTGCTTTCTCTTAGTTTCAAACTCTTTCTCTTCCCAACTTCCTGGTCCCTCTCTGACCTGGCTTGAGATCTCCCCTTCCAGCCTCCTCCCCTTATTCCTTCAATAACTTGGTGGTCTCCGATGGTGATAGTTATTTTCTGTTCTTGGGGCTCCTGGCTCCTCAGACCTGGACTACCCTGGTTGCCTCTAAATTGATCTCCCTGACTCTATTTTCTTCCTCTCTGATCCATCCTATTATTGTTGGCAGCCCGGTCTTCCTAAAATATCCCCTTAATCACATTACATCACTGCACCTCAGCCTTTAGTGACTCCCTAGTGACCAAAGGGTAAGGTCCATAGTCCTACTGCGACATTCATGGTCCTTCATCACACGACCCCGAGGTACCTTCCCAACCTTACTTCTGCCCATTTGCTTTCTCGAAACCCACCTTTAGGGAAACTCATGGCTACCATTTATAGGCCTATGACGTGCAAATTTTGATGTACTTTGCATGCAAATATGATGTATATGATTGCACATTGTATTTGATTACAACTTTGAACTGTGCACCTTTAGAGGTCAACATCTCTTGCCTTTGTACCACCTTTCTGTGCACACAGTCAGCATAGTTATGGGGCGGCAGTGGTTACCAGTCTACCATGTGCACTGAAATCGCCCGGGGTCTTTAGAGACTATCCATGCTTGCTTTCCACTCCCAGACATAAAGTGGTCTGGGGATCGGGATTTGAAAAGTTCCCCAGTGAACCGAGTGCTTCTCATGTGCTACCTAGATTGAGAACCTGTGACTTCCAGGGAAGGTTCCTGTGCACTGCACCTTGCCAGGGGTGTAGCAGAGGACAAACAACACTAGGAAAAACCACACACAACAGGCTGATGTGACAAAGTATTTGGTGGCCACTACAAAAGCATCCTCCAAGGGAGCAGGTTTATACTCTAATCCAGACGCTGCATTTCTCTATCTCCATATGCTGCCTTTCTCTGTCTCCATAGGAGGTCACTAAGGCACAAATAGGGACTCTCATATTACCACCAAGGGCAGATGAATCATATTTTAATTGCACATTATCGACAGAACGTCTGCAAGTATGTGAGAACGGCTATGAAAATTATTTGTTACAGGCAAACAAAAGGTTTTTGCTCTTTTATGTATATTTTTAGATAAACAAGAAGGCTGTTTGGTGTTTGAAATATTTATTTTAGCACTCACACACTTTTCAAAGTGTCAGATTATGCCAGACTATAAAATGACATCTTTAAAATAACATTCCAGGGAAGAATGCCGCACCCTGAGTGATGAACTGCAACTTCACAGATGGCCAGTTTTACTCATGGCCAGAAGGTTATCAGACTTACATTTAACATGAAATTTCTTTCTGGCTTGTAGATCAAGTCAGATCATTTCCAATGACTTTTACGTAAAATTAGCAAGAAATGCGATGGAGAAGGTAGTTTAGAACTTTCATCTAGGATGAAAATGTGTTGTTCTTCTTTGACATGTGGAGTAGCTTTGTCATTTCAGGTCTCAAGTGATTGGCTCTGTTCTGTGTAATTGGAGAATTTCTGGTTCTCAATTTTGTGATTGGTGAAGTAAGGTTGTAGGAATAAGGGCTGGGGCTGTAAGTCATCTTGCTGTTTGTGGAAATGCTACTCTCATGGTCTCTAGATGTTAAGTTATCGTATCAAAAAGCATTGCTGTATTGGCTTATAAACCAATGATGGTGAGTCTCCTTCCCTAATGGTCGGAGGTCTCACTGTAATTGGACCAATTGGCTATGGAGGAGTTTAACCCTAAGTAGGAGGGCCTTCGAGGTGTGGCCCTCTGATGGTGCAGAGAAGACTGGCCCCATGCCAGAGTTTTTGCACACAGTTTAGTTCTTACCAACCCACTGAACTTTGTAATAGGATATTGAGAGTAATTTTGTTCTTTAGTGCTGGGATGACTGCAAAGGCATAAAACCAAGGGAGGACAAGAACACCGAAGTGCCTCACATCCTAAAGATAGTTACCAAAGAGTCAATACCGTCAGGACCCTTCAGTTTTGTTTACTAAGAGGTGGTTGAACCTGTCTCATTAGCATAATCCCCAGCGTCCCCTGCCTGTCTGCAAGAGGATAGGAAATAGAGGGTGTCATTAGGGCCCAGGTAAGAGGTTTCTCCCTCTCTTCCCGATGGGAGTTTCTCTCTTCTCCAAGAAGCCAAGTGAAGGGTCTTCAAGGAGAATCAGTCAATGGGGCTGGAGCATCCGTGAGGAGAGATGAAATGGTACTGAGCTCCAGACCCTGCAGATTCATTCTGTGCTGACCTTGGAGTGGTACAGAACAGGACAAGAGAGTTTTATGGGAGTCTGACACATGCCTCCTTTAGTGTGTGGGACATAGAGACCTGGCTGCTACTAGTCTGGAGATCTCTGAGCAGGGAGGGCTTGTTGAAATAGTCATCCTCAGCAGAGTAAGAAGGGGCCATGGTATAAAGGCGCTGAAGAAGAGGATGGGGTCATACCCATTCTAGTCCCTGTGGCCCTGTGAGGAGAGGTGAGCACATAGAGATAAAGGGAGAAGCAGGTCCCTGGGGCTGCCCAGGTGGCCGCTGGGCCAAGGAAGGGGGCCCTGAACCCAGAGAAAGGACTAGAGGCGTGCGCTGCAGATGGAATGGATGAGAAGTAAGGATGTCTCTGTTTTTGGGGTCTTAGGGAGGGGCAAGGTAAGGTTGAGCATTGCCCCAAGAAAAGTGACACAGTGTCTATGTAGAGACTGGGAGGCCAGAATACCTGCCATCATGGAGATGATAATTGTCTTCACTTATTTCTAACTCCTGGCTCCCAAGGAGCTAGAGGAGTCAGACCTTGAAGAAAGGAGGGAAGTTATGTCAGAGTCAAACATGTGGTCACACTCTTCACTCTAGGACTATGGATCTAGTGATCTTGAAGAAGTGGAGATGAGCAATTTGCAATCAGCTAAGGTATTAGAATTTTTAACAGGAGTACTATTAATAATCAAATTGACTGGTAAGCTATGGAATGTACTAAGAGGTCATTGCTGGGAAGTAGGTCAGGGTTATTTGACAAAGCATGATGGAAAGAAGGATTTGAAAAATAATAATTTCTTGTTAACAATCCCGTTAAATTGAAACTCCTCCTTAAACTGTCTACATGTGAAATGTTGGAATGTTCTTAGTAACGTTGGACCTGAGTTTGGGATTTGCAGGGACAAAGGAAGATCAGGAGCTCCTTATGTCTACCTTTCAATGAAAGTAGCTGGAGTGAGGTTTGGAGGTACTGAAGGAAGCATAGCCTTTGTTTGGAACCCTAAAGCTGTGGGATGCCCAAGACAGGGGTGGGAGCTGAGGGGCAGGCGAGGAGCCAATCGGGAGAAGACGTCACTTTACGAGAGGGGAGGAACTGGCGTATGAGTTAGGATGAGCGGCAGTCGCACACTGAATCTCCCAAGACTGAGGGAAGGGTGTCCTATTCAGCAGTGGTTGCCTTTATTCCTGTCTTTGGGAGTCTTAACCTGCTTTTGGCGAGGATTGAGGGCAGAAATTTGGGGTGTGGGGCATGGTTTCTCTTCCCCACCATTCACTAGTGAGACTCCTATAATTGTTCAAAGTCAGAGCTGGAAGCTATTAAGGGAGGTCATCTGATACCCTCTTTTTATGTAACCCTTGTTTTGCTAGTACCCAATATGAGATCATGGCCCCCTGCTCTTTCCCTTTCCTATACAGCTATTTCAGAGTCTCCATACACTGAAAAGCATGCATCCGGCCAAGGTTCTGGGCAGTTGCCATATAGTCCTATGCTATTCCACTCGTGTTGACTTTCCCGAGCTCCGTTGCTTAGAAGATATTTTGAGGTACCTCAAAAGCCCACTGAACACCACATGCCACTCTGCCACCAGGTACCCTGTCCCTGCTGCTGGGAACTGCCATCACTCCTGCTGTCTTTGGGCAGTCATGGCCACTACTGCCCATGCCCAGGACCCTCTGAAGAACCAAGACTCTTTTTTTTTTTTAAATGAGAACAAGGCTATGGCCGGCCATGTGTCCTCCCCCCAGGAGTGCTTAGCCTTTCTTTTCTCAATTATTTTTTAGCAAGTCCCCCATTTAGTTTGCCAGACATGCCCACACATATGTGCGCTTAGTGGTGAACATAGTTTAGGCTCAAACTGGGAAGCCCCTCTTCAAACCACGAAGAAATATAAGTTGAGGAGATGTGAAAGTTCCTCACCCTGGAGCCACGTGATGTGTGGAACTAGAACTAAATTGTCTGGTGAGCATTGTTGCTGTCTACGTGTAGAGGAGTGGGGGTAGAGAGAAGGAGCGAGGAGGAGTAGACCCCAGTCTGCTCTCTGGAGCCACAGGGGGATGATGTGCGGTCTGATGGCTGACTGAGGTGCTTTGGGGAACATATCCGAGGGACTCTCCATATTTTTATTTCATGACTATTATTTTTTTCCCAAATGTGAACTTTCTTTGGAAAATAATGAAAATTAATTTTTAACATTGAGTAAACCTGGAGATTAATGATCTCAGATCCTTTCCATATTAAATTCAGTCATGGTTTTATATTTTATTAAACCTTATTTATCAATCTTATTTACAACCTAAATCTGCATGCCTAGTAGTATCTGGTGCTGCAAATGATGGCCTTGGTTTAGATTTTGAACGAAGCATTGAATACTGTTTACAACTCTCTGAACATTTAATTTTGATTGGACAGATTTACTATTTCAGGGAACAGTTTCCTGGGGCTGTTGTGGGGTGATTGTGATTACTGTGTTTGCTGTAGACTGAATCAAGAAACTGTTCTTGAATATATTAGGGATGAAATTCTTCTCTTCCAATGCACTTCATGGCCACTTAATTAGACACATTTCTTTTTTAAGGCTAAAGGACATATTCTAGGAGGTGTGGTACCAGCTGCTTAACACTTTGGAAAATTCTAAATCAAATGTAGAAGAAACATTGTTCCCTCATTTGATTAACGTCCTTCTAGAATTGTTCCAGATTATAGTTTCTCTTCAACTCAGGGATGAGACATGATGAGTGTCTCTAATCTTAGCTCTTTCAACTGTGGTGAGGAGAGCAGAAACAAATATTTAAAGAATTCTTAATTCTTGAAGTGGGAGAGGGAAGCATGCCCAGGGACCAAGCCATCATTGTAATACACAGGGTGGCTTATTTTATCTTCAGTTTTAACGGTAAAGGGATGGACAGAATAAGCAAATTATAAAATAAAAAAATCAAGGACTTGGGTTTTGAAATTGTTTGGAATAGAATTTGATTCCTGGATCTTCTGTTACTAGCTGTTTGACCTTTTGTGTTTCCTGGTGTCTCTGAGCCTCAGTGTCTTCACTGGTGAATTATTATTCGCCTGGTGGGATTATTATGAAAATCAAATGAAGTGATGAGTGAATAGCACCCAGCCTAGTGAGTGACACACGTTAGATGAATAGTGAACGTTTGCTGGCTTGACGACCAAACACCTGTTTCTTTGGCAAGAGTGTCTAATTTCCCCTTTGAGATCCATCTTCCTCCTGCCATCAGAGTGGATGGAGCTGATTCTACCATCAGCTTCAGGAGTATAATGTATAGCTCAGAACTGGCCAAGTAGCATAAATCTGCCCCTAGCCGTAATGACTCCTTCAGGGATTGCTATAACTCAGTCCACTTTAAGTACAACCCTACATGGAGCTACTAGAGAGAGATACTTCGTTCCCCTCTGAACTTGAACACAGAAAACGCTGAAGCTGTTGGCAGCTGTGTTGCCCCCATGGAGTCTTGGAATTAAGCGAATATATGGTAAAGAGCAAAGCCAAGAGAGAAAATTTGAGACATAATTTGAGTCACTGATCCCCAAATGTTTCAGCTCAATTAACAATATATACTCACTTTTACTTGTTATTTACTTGCAATCAGACGAGTCCTGACTGATAAAGGTACATGATAAATTTTAGTCATTCTTCACCTTGGCAGGGTGGTGAACCCCTCAACCCCACCCCCCCGCCCCCCCGCCCCCAGCATTCCAGGAACCAGAAGCTGGCAGAGGAAGCATGAAAGCAGCGAAGGGTTCTCCCAGAATTCCTACAGGAGGCAGATAATGCAAGAAGTGCTTTCTAGACTCTGCAATTTCATAAAATAAACAACCCCCGGAACATATTTTTATTAAAAAATAAAACTCATAGAACACCAACAACTACCATATACTCTATTTTTTCATAAGAAAGGGAATTCTCAATATTCTAAAATAAATACAGGATATAATAAAGCTTGGTATTTTAAATGGAATATATCTTGCTTTAAGAAAAATGCACTGCCCAGTTCTTATTTCTTTCATTTTACCACAGAACAGTGGAAATGTCAGTGGTTTTATAAGTTCTGGTTCTGAAATAAGACTTCTCAGAATCAAATCCAGCCTCCACCACTCACTAGTTGTTCCTTAATTACTCTGAGTTTCAGTTTTCTCATTTGTAAAATAGAAATAATAATGATCTAGGTCTCATAAGGTTTAGGTAAGGATTAAAGGAATTGATGTATGTAAAGTTTTTAGAATAGTGCCTGGCACACACATAGTGAGTACTCAGTAAACATTATTATTACCATTCTTGTTGTTTTTATAATTATCATTACTAATCAGTACTCAGTATGTCTGGAACAGAGATCAGATTCTAATTTCAGCCTTGACAGGAACTAATTCTGTGACCTTGGGCAGGCCAGTTCAGCTCCCTGGGCTTCCCAGTGTTTCTCAGGAGAATGCAGGAATTTGGTTAATCTCCAGAGCTCCTTCAAGTCTAACCTTGTGAATGCTGGAAAAACCCCATTCTGACTCTGCTCTTCTGCATGGGGGTGGGGGTGGGGGTGAGGGGTGGGAGGAGGCTTAGGCACCATCATTGGCCACCCAGTGTTCACATAGGACCCGATGGGCTCCACTGGCCAGGAGGTGAGGAATCCATCCTGCCCCCGGCAGGGTTCCCCTCAGATGGCTGCCTTTCTTTCTGGATGACCAGGAGACACAGGAAAGAAAAAGTCTTTTGGAAGAGTGAGTGGAGGGACTCCGGACTAGGAAGTTTCCCAAGATGAAGTTGGGAAGATTCCAATGAAGCCAGACGCAGGGAGCCACGGTTTTGGGGGCCTAGAGGGTTGTTAACCAGTTCCAAACGTTCCACTGCCAACGTTCTACTGGCAACGCTTAATGACTGGTAAGAAAAGTCTCCATGTTGGGTGTCCAGCCTGTCTGTGAGGGCAGTCCCGCCCTTGGAGGAAAGCTGAGTGTCCTTTGGGGTGGAAGGAAAGGTGATGTGGTGAAACATGGATGTCTGAATGTTAACTTTGTAGGGAAACACTTGTCAGGGAACTCAGAGGGTAAAGCCTGCATTTAGCTGCTGCACCCTCAGGGAGCACCTCCCAGGTAACTTCCTCAGCAGAAACCCTTTGTCTTAGAGTTTTCATCGAGCGGGGAGAAGAACCAGGTATGTGATGTGGTCTGGTTTCAGGTCGAGGTTTTCTCTCACTGGAACTGCTGTAACATGGTTGGAACAGCGGGAGACCGTTTCATGTCTTCATGGCTCTTTTGGGAACTTGGTCCAGTCTTCTGTGAGCAGCTGTTGGAACCATTCTTTAGAGAGCTGTCTGCCTTGTGCGTGGCTGTCTAGTGTCACGGGAGGTTCAGGAGAAGCGGAGCTAGAAGGGGGGAGAAAAGGAAGGGAGGAAAAGAAGCGTGCAAAGTAAAAGCAGGCCACTGGAGTCTGTTTCAACTTTTTTCAACTTAAAAAGGAAACTTTCCCCAATCTTCAGAAATTTCCTTAACTTTCTTTCTTTTTTTAAAAGATTTTATTTATTTATTTGAGAGAGAGAGTGAGAGAGAGCACAAGCAGGGGGAATGTGAGAGGGAGAAGCAGGCTACCCCGCTGAGCAGGGAGCCCGATGCGGGACTCGATATCAGGACCCTGGGATCACGATCTGAGCCAAAGGCAGATGCTTAACAGACTGAGCCACCTAGGCGCCCCTCAAGTCAGGTAATAGAATTCAAAGTAAATTAACTTTTATTTTTTTTTTAAAGATTTTTATTTATTTTTTGACAGAGAGAGACATAGCGAGAGAGGGAACACAAGCAGGGGGAGTGGGAGAGGGAGAAGCAGGCTTCCTGCAGAGCAGGGAGCCCGATGCGGGGCTCGATCCCAGGACCCCGGGACCATGACCTGAGCCGAAGGCAGACGCTTAACGGCTGAGCCACCCAGGCGCCCCTTTAACTTTATTTCTTAGGAGGCTTTAGATATATACATATATATTTTTCCCCTTTGGACTTAATGCTTTCATTTTTATTTCCCAAATAATCCAGTAAATGTTTTTTTTTAAAGATTTTATTTATTTATTTGACAGAGAGAGACACGGTGAGAGCCAGTAAATGTTCTTAAGCATTCCATTAAGAGAGGAAGAGAGCTGACTTACACAGGTGTATATCTTATTCTTTAAACTATATGTGTATATAAGCATTACATATACTTCTTTATGCATGGCATGGTCCACAATAAAAAAATGTCAGAATAAAGAGAAAGAAAGAGAAATATCTAAGCATGGAAATACCTTAAGAATGGAAAGGAAAACAAAATCCATATTTTACAATAACTCAACTCATCTTCCTTTGGGTCCCTTATATGTTTTTATGCTAAGTGTCAGATAGGGGAGGAAAGATCAGAAGCAATAAAGAACTTCAAGTTCTGGGAATCATTCCATAGAAGCATGCTCGAAGATTTTGTTTCTCTACAGCTAGATTTTGCAGTATATGAAGCTAATGAACTTCCATCAAACACTGGTGAGGTGCAATTTGGAGTACATCAAAGAGTAAAGTGGTTCCAGTACTGAGACAGATTTTGCTGATGTTGGACTTTACGTTTATGGGTCAAATCCACATTAACAAACATGCACCTGCTTCTTGATACAAACCGCTCTATCATTCTCTTTTAAGATGGCCACTTATTGTGTTGCTTACATAAGTAATGAATAGATGCTTTCTTGAGAAACCTGCTCTATGGGTATATCTTAATGGAAATGGATGGAGCTGGAAATTTTAAGCCCATACCTTTAAGGTCCAATTGATAATAATCTAACAGAAATATCACACTTGAAGCGGGGTATAAAGGAAAGTGCTAAGGTAGTGAGAAAGGAGTCAGTAATACTATCTTTTGCTTTATCCCAGGACTTAAAGCTGCATAAGAATGTGTTATGGACTGAATGTTCATGTTCCCCCCCAAATCGTATGTTGAAATCCTAATCCCAAAGTGCCAGTATCAGGATATGGAGACATTAGGAGGTGATGAGGTCATGAGGGTGGAGTTCTCATAAATGGGATTCATGGCCTTATAAAAGAGGTCCTGGAGAGCTTCCTCACCCCTTCATTCATCTGAGGACATAGCAAGAAGATGGCCATTTACAGGCCAGGCAGTGGGCTGCAGCAGACTCCAGATCTGCCAGCATCTTTATCTTGGATTCCTCAGCCTCTGGAGAAATAAATATTTGTTGATTTAGCCAGCCAGTCTATGGGATATTTGTCATAACGGACGAATGAACTAAAATGGAATGCAAAAGAGTCACATCTAGCACAAGCTTATTTCTGGCGGCACTTCCTCCAGTGTCCCCGAATCTCCCTTTGTTCTTATTTTCCTCTACCCTGGCTCAGCTCTTTTCATGTTTGTCACTTGTCTGGGATTCCATCACCATCCCACTCTACCCCAATTTTCTTTCTCTCTCCCTTGCTTTCTCTGGTTACACATATCAAGCTTCTCCGGAACTAGCTGTCATCACAGGACATATCTAGTGACCAGATTCAAGTTTGGCAGCACAAAAAAACCTTATCTGTTTATGAGCTTTGGTGTTCACATTTCAGGTCAATTACATCCACTCAACATTTTTGAGAATTCCAGATGTGTAGGTACAGGGACTAGCAAGACATGCCCTCTGCCCCCAAGGGCACAACCAACATGCCTATTACTATTGCCGAGTCTTTTGAGTAGAGGGACCTCTATGTATCCTGTGGCTTGTTGGATAAACTGAGTCCACTTTTAATAATATCATTGATGACAGCTGTTACTTAGTAAAATTTATTAAGACAAAGAAAAAGACTGACTATTTCAATTACAATTTTTCTCATACAAAAGGCAATTGTGTTACAGAGACCTGGCCATAGGAAATAAGTCGAAGGAGTTGAGAATGGGAGAGGTAGAAGGCAAAGAAGAGCAGCTGTGTGGATAGTGTGGTGCTTGTGAGCAGCATGTCTGCTTAAAAACACAAACCCTTCCCTGAAGGGCCCTCAAGTACTATCGGAAAATAAGAAAGAAGGGAAAAAAAATATGGCTTTTGTTCCAAAGCCTTGATATGTGGCTAATCCAAGCCTATATCTTTTTTCCCTCATTTTGGAAAATGGAATTGTTTACAATATAAATCTCATCCCAATAAGTACTGAGCTGTGTGATACATAATGCAAAGAGTCAAATCTTCTAGTCTTACATGGTCATTTAACCAAACTTCAGTTATCAAGAAATGAAAAATAATCCAATTTGCAAAATCTATTTAACTCTCATTGTTTGTCTTTGACGTAATGACTTTATTCATTATCATTAAGTTGCTTAGATGAAAAGAAAACAATTCAGTTAATTGAAGTAACTTCATTAGTCTGAACAATCAATATCTCAAGGTAATAGATTAAGCTTCCTTTTGATCTAGATGTTGGCATGTGGCTAACCTTAACATCAGATTTCTGGGTTTGAAATCCAGCTCCCCCAGTGGGTTTGAAATCCACTTACTATATTACCCTGACAAGGTTTTTCATCTGTCCATGCCGTATTTTACTTATCTATAAAGTGGAGGTAATAATAACACTTATTTCACAGGGTAGTTGGAAAGATGAAATTAGTTCCTCAAATAAAGCATTTAGAAGTGTTCCTGACACAGAGTATCCTTTGTAAGTGTGTTGTCATCTTCATCATCATCATCATCATCCTCCTCATCTCTTGGCAGATTGATTGACTCAGCATCAAACATTTGCTTGGTGATGAAGAGTGAATTTGCATTATTTATTTGGTAGAGAAGTTGAACCAAAATTGTAAGGAGACAGCAATAGCCTGTGGGTACCATCACTGTACAAATGTTCAATTCATGCTGCTTGTCACTTACTTACTGGTCTTACTTACTATTTCACAACCATTTAATTCACAGATGACTCAAATGACTGAAGCAGCATTAGTCTTTCTGTCTCCTTATTTGCTCAGGGTTGAAGCAAATAGTAGTTGTCTTTTAAAAAGAGGAATTGGCAAATGGGTTTATTTTAGATGCATTCTGCTCTGCATTCTGTTCACTTTCTGGCTTCACAGGGGAAAACGATTAACTCCCTAGTGGGAAGGACAGAAGGAAACCTCGCTGACTCTCATCTAGTGCCTCTCCGTGGCTTGACTCTCAAGCCAACGATATTTAAATTCAGTCCAGAAGAAATGGCTTTGAGATTGGGTTTAGAAAAGGCAAAAATAATTGGATTTATTTAATAGGGGTTAAAGACCATTCCTAGTGGTTAAGTATATGCGTAGCAAGTAGGTAGAGAGAATGCTGTAACCATTTATTTATTTATTTATTTATTTATTTATTTATTTATTTATTTATTTATCTGCTGAAGACAGAAAAGGATATTTGTTGAATTGTCAGGAATAAAATTTTATGTAGTTGGTATGAACTGAGCAAATTCTAGAAAAGGGCTTCCTGGGGCAAAGGGATTTGCCCTTTTGCAGATAGAGTCCATGTTTCTTATTTCTATTTGTTAATGGACTTCTATCTAAAATGCCTTCTCTACCCATTACTCCCTAATACCCATCCCTGGATTTATCTCACATTTGCTAATTAGTTGGTTAAGCGACTGCCTTCAGCTCAGGTCATGATCCTGGAGTCCCGGGATGGAGTCCCACATCGGGCTCCCTGCTCAGCAGGGAGTCTGCTTCTCCCTCTGACCCTCTTCCCTCTCATGCTTCCTATCTCTCATTCTCTCTCTCTCTCAAATAAATAAATAAAATCTTTACAAAAAAATAAGCTACTCTGTGCTGCCTGTGATTTGCTTCCTCTCCTAATCTGGCCCGTGGGTAGAAACCATTGACAAAGTTTTCACTGTCTTTAGTGAATAGCTACTGTGTGCAATGCCTTTATTTGAGCTGTCATGGACTTGAGGTGACTCCACTAAAGGTTCACGAGAGATCTCCATGGGCCAAAGCTCAAGAGCATTTTCTGGAGCCTCAGTGAACCAAAGCTATGCTGGGTTTTGTGCAGAAGTGGATCTTCCCTCCTTTACTATAAGGTTTTCCCCATAGGTCCCAAAGCAGAACTACCAGTTACCCAATGTCTTATAGAACTATTAGTGAACCGTGTTTCATTTGCTTTGTCCTGTAGTCCTACCTGCTTCCTGGGACGCGGAGCACAATTCTATGAGTCATGAACTAGAAGGCAAATCTAGCCAGAGACTCCATACTGAAGTCAGAGTGGCAACTCCCCTCCACAGCCTGAGGCCCTGCAATTAGACCAGCTCTCTGTCTGACATCTTAGGATGAGTTTTTCTCCAGCTGCTGATGGCCCCTTCCTCAGCATCTAGCCATGTCCTGGGAAGGAAAGGACTGCCTTTGCTCAGGCTGGGCTTAAGCTCTGAGGACTCTGATGAAACTCAGTAGAGCTTCGTTAGTTCTTTGCTCATCAGGATGGTTTTGAGTTGGGGAACGACCAAGACTTTAAAATATCATGAAAGACTGATAGTCGAGGAAATTTAAATAACAACATCTACATAATCATGAGTGTTACTTTCTAGAATGCATGTTCATATACACACATACACATCTGCAGATGGGAAGGAAATGTACTTAATTATAACACTGATTATCTCTGGGGTTATGGGATCATGGCTGATTTTTTTCTTTTTAACATCTTAAAAAGGAAAAGAGAGAGTGAGAGAGACAGAGAAAGAGAAAGAGAAAGAGAGAGAGATGGGGAAGGGGAGAGGGAGAGATAGAGAGAGAGAATCTTAAGCAGGTTCCACACCCAGCACAGAGCCCAACGCAGGGTTTGATCTCACAACCCTGAGAACATGACCTGAGCTGAAATCAAGAATCTGATGCCTAACCGACTGAGCCACCCAGACGCCCCTCATGACTGATTTTATTTTCTTTTTATGTTGTTATTTTCCATTTTGGTTTTCAATTAGCATGCATACTTTTCATATTCACAAAAATATTAACTGTACTTTCAAAGAGAATAAATATCAGAAATCTAAGGTTAGTCAGCAGTGATAGAGGGAGAACTGACAGATCATAATGACTATATGGTACAAAGAGCACATCCAAAATTACTGGATACTTTTATACTAGTCCCTTGGCCTATTTTCATGCCCACTGAGAAAACCAAGGCAGTTCAGCAGGCCCGGTAGGAGCGGTTATGTTTCAATCTCATTGGATGAATTCAGATTTGGTTTGACGTTTACAAGGTCTCAGAATATCCAGGCAAAAGGTGAAAAGGGGTCAGTCATCCGGCACTTACATTTAATGTACATAACCCATATATCCAGGTGATTTTAGCTTTGGCTTTCTGCTCAGGAGCTCTGACATTGTATAGGTAGAGTGATAAGGAGGGGAGTTTAAGGAAAATAATATGGCATATGAATAAAACCACATTGTTTTTCTTCCTATTAATTAGGACTCAGTGGCCATCTGGAGGAAGATCTCTAGGGAAGGAACAGGAACCATAGATTCTCTGTCCCATAGAATTCTTTTTTTTTTTTTAAAGATTTTATTTATTTATTTGACAGAGAGATAGAGAGCACAAGTAGGCAGAGTGGCAGGCAGAGGGAGAGGGAGAAGCAGGCTCTCTGCTGAGCAAGGAGCCGGACATGGGGCTCGATCTCAGGACCCTGGGATCATGACCTGAGCCGAAGGCAGCCGCTTAACCGACTGAGCCACCCAGGCGCCCCTGTCCCATAGAATTCTGTTGAAGAAATAAGTTCTTAATTTAGGCCAAAGCAGTGCAACTAAAATAGAGTTGACCTTGCTTCGTGTTGGTGTATTGGAAAAGACCCTCTAAGTGTTTGCACTCCTAGTCTTTTAGAAACGATGAAGAATATTATTAGCAGGAGAGAACCTAAAAGCATCCAGAAATGAAAATGTTATGTTGTCTCAAAAGTAACCTCTTTTTTCAGGGCAAGGCCCCTCAGGCTAAGTTGATCTTCCACAGTTTGGTCTCCTTCCTTGTTCTGAAAACGTCAGTGACCCCTGTTGAATCATTTCGTTTCTCTGTGTGTGTGTGTTTCTACATTTTCAGAATTGTGTCCGAATTCCTCCTAGAAGCAGGAATATTCTTTTGCTTGGGGAAACAATTAATAGGTTATGTGAAGGCAGGGCCTAAGCATGGCCTGAAGGGAAAGAGCGAGGACAGAAAGAATCAGAAGGAAGCAAAAGGGGTAGTTTTCCCGGTTTGAGGCAACTCGAAATGTAATAAACTGATTTCTCAGCTTCTTGTGGTGGCTGATGTGGTTTGGAAAAAGCTGAAGACCTGCCAATGAATGGGTTTCTGAGGCTGAAGCCTCCCCACCCCCACCCTCACCCCAACACCTGGAGCAATAGTATTGCTTTGGAGTTTTGTTTTCCCTTTCTACGATATCATTCCCTTAGGATATCCTCAGATTTCAGTAAAGCTGATTAACTTAATAATCCAATACCTGTCTTGTTTGTAGGCTGCCTTGGGAAATGCAGGTCACCCACTGTGCCCCCTCCACCTCCACCCCTACCCACATAGGGATGGCTGCTTTTGGAGAGGACAACTCCTAGAGAAGCGGGAGAACTACCTACATCCAGGGGTGATCAGGGAGAAAGGGGAGTGGTCATTTGCATTCTGAGGAGACTAGAATCTACTATGACATGTAAGCACTCCCAGAGAATCCCCAGAAATATTTGGAAAATGACTGTTTTCCTGTTCACAAGATTGAGGTTTGGCCTAATTTGTTTGTGTAAGAAAAAGGCATGCTTAAAAGGCTGGCTAATTTGGAAACACTCAGATGCCATATGAAACAGACAAGAGTAGAGATGCTCTGTCTGGTCAGAGGGAGACTCTTGGCTTCCATGAAGGGGTTCACTGAGCCCACAGAATATTAGCACTGTTCCTGGTATTTTGCAGATGATCAATAAAGGTTGGCTGGATGAAAGATTAAACAAATGAATGACCCGTGACCAACCACGTGTGGTCCTCTGTTTAAAGACGAGGACTGAAAGAGATTTGTCTAGAGCCAAAATGACGGAGAAAATGAAATATTTAGACAACTGTGCCATTAGACAAGTTGTTTGGGTATAAAGGAAAAAAACTTTTTTTCCAGATAATGCCGAAGTGATCATCCTATTTCAACATTATGAAAATACATCAAGCTGGCTATGTTACCCAGAAAAGTGATCAGCTGGCCATCTGAAAATTTTTCTTTATATCAAGTAAACAGGATTTTAAAAACTTACCATCTCATTTTTGAATTAGCTGAGAAAATGAGTTGTCTGCTTCAGTATGTTTGACTGGATAATAGAACTGTGTTCTTTTAGGAACATTATTAAATCCACACGGTTAAAAATTATGTGTCTATGTGTCAATTTATTATGGAAACAAAAGACGGACTGGAACGGGTAAGATAATGTACGTCTAAAAAGTTGGAAGACAGAATTGTACGGGTGAACTAGAGCTGTTTATTTTCATTTTAGGATAAGTAAAAGAAGGCCTTGTTAGAATTAAAATTCACAAGCATTGGTTTTGGTAAGGAAAATAATAAACAGTGAGTCCTGCAGGATGTAGGACAGGCCGTGCCAGCTCAGGAGCCCTGGATGTAACCCTGCTGAGGAAGAAGTCCATAATGACAGGGTTGGGTTGATCTACGGGACTCTGAGCAGTGTTTTGATAGGTTTGGGCCCTTGTCTCTATGGTATAAACCTAGAGAATAAGAGAAAAAAGAATTAGTTCTTTGATCACTTATCAGAACTCTAAATATCCTTCTCTCCAGATCTAAGATTTAAAACTTTTACTCAATTCACTATTTATTGACCACCTACCATATGCCAGGTATTGTGTTGGGAATATGCATGGGGTACAACAGTGAACAAAGTGCATAGTTTCTGCCCTCGTGGGGTATAAACTAGAAGGATGTGATCAACACATGCAGATATAACTACAAACTATGCTATGAAAGAGGTATGTGATGTCCTAAGAATGTATTATGTGTGGAGTTATGTGGGGTTGTTGTGGGATGGGGTGTAGTAGTCAGAGAAGTCTTCTTTGAAGGCATGACAATTGCCCTAAGATCCTAAGGGTAACTGCCTTTATTTTAAAGAATTTGCCATATGATCAAGCAGTTCTCCTTCTGGGTATATATCCAGAGGAAATGACTACAGGATATTGAAGAGATATCTGCACCCCCATGTTCACTGCAGCTTTATTTATAATAGCTAAGATGGAAGCAACCTAAGTGTCCACTAATGCATGAATGGATCAAGAAGAATGATGTGTATACAGTGGACTCTTCAGCCATGAGAGAGGGGACCCTGCCATTTGTGACAACATGGATGGATCAAGAGGGCATTATGCTAAGTGAGATAAGTCAGACAGAGAAAGACAAGGACTTCATGGTGTCACTTATATGTAGAATCTTAAGAAAAGAAAAGAAAAAGATCAGACTCATAGAAAGAGTAGAAAAGTGGTTAGATGGTGAGGGAAATAGGGAGAGATTGGTAAAAGGATACAAACTTGTAGCTGTAAATGAATAAAGACTGAGATCTAATGTAAAACGTGATGACTATAGTGAATAACACTGTATTGTATAATTGAAAGTTGCTCAGAGAATAGAATTTAAATGTTCTCACCAAAAAAAAAAAAAAAAAGATAAATCTGGGAGGTGATGGATATGTTAATTAACTAGATGGTAAGAATTGTCCCACAATGTATACGGATATCAAATCAGCACAACGCACGCTTAAATATCTTACAGTTTTATTGATTATATGTCAATAAAGTTTAAAAAAATCTTGACCCTTTTTGGTTAAAAAAGAATTTGTTACCTCCTAATATGCTACGAGCTGTCTAAGTGGTTAAGTGCCCTTTTTATGGATGGGAACATTGAAGTACCCATAGAAAAACTGATTAAGATCAAACAACAAGTAAGTGGTTTTTGTGATATAAAAATCCCCTCTCTTAATTCATACTCTCATTATTTTCACTAGGGAAAGCAAACTGCCTCAATAAATATCAATAGCTTGCTTACATTAAAACTCCAGGTGGACCCACTTCTGGGGATGCTGTCCTTGTATGTCTCCATCAGAATGCTTTCCAGCAAAAAACAGAAGTCGATTTTAATTTTCACATAATAGCATTTGAGTTTATAAAGGTGGGGCTGGATTGCTTTATGAAGATGATTTCGTGGTAGACAGAGCACATAGCCAGGATGGTGCAAGGTTATTTTCACCTTTCGTGTGAGGAGCTCCTACTGGTTTTAAACTCCATGTGGACTTTTTTTTCTCTTTTTCCAAAGCCTGTGATTGACTAAAACCAGACTGACAGCCCTGGTAATGACTCTGAGGTCTTTATTATGCCTTCCCAGTGTTTTCATTCTCCTCATGCATGCTACTCTCATTTTGCACTGAGATATTTTAATGAGTTTCTGAATGATTGTTTTCCACTTTTCCTAATATCCCTGCTCAGGTCACTAAATTAGAAGAAAGCATTTTAGCAAATGGGAACAGAAACAAAAAGTATCATTAGCGGGAGGACGACTGAAGTCATAGCTATTAGGAATGTGAAATGTGTCTGGACTAGAAGTGTGGCTAAGACACTGCCAGATGGAAGGTTAATTACTAGATGCTGGCTTCAGATGAAGACAGGGCAACTTACAAGTTCCATTTGTCAAGTGCAGTAAAGAACACATTTCTTCTCCTATCACGTTCTGGGGTGACTAAATGGCCTCCCCTGGGATGTGTTAGGTGGGAGGTCTCAAGTTTTCTGACTTTCCTATGGGGTTTCATCATCAGCCGACTAGGAATTCAGCTACTAGAAGCAAAATGCCGGGGTTTTCATGGTTAAAAGAAGGGGAACTAGCAAGCAGCAAATATTTATAACTTGGTATGTTTTAGAATGTTTTCCCATTTCTCTTTTCCTGTGCCCACTCATGGCATCTGAATTTCTTCCCACCCAAGGAGTTGAAAACTTCAATGAAAATTTCTAAAAAGTTAATCTAGCTTTCTAAATGAAAACTAAACTTTTCTGAGCATAAAACATCAATCTGAAAAAAATCTATACGATCACAAGAAGGTACCAAATTCTAATTTTCAGGTGCTTTTTTCCCATCCATTTCCATGGCAGGAATTGGGTTCTGGAGCAGTGAGATTGTTCTTGCAAATCACAGATGGCTTTGGGGAAGCAACTTTTGTTGCCCTCACATTAGTTCTCTGTGGGATTGGTGAGCATTTTATGAGGTGTTGAATATTCATTCGGTCCACCAAATTGGTTTCTTTGGTGGTCATACTTAACCCCTATGTCTTATGCACAGTGGGCGTTCAATAGATGTTTCAAAAAATTAAATTCATTTGTTTGGGGAAGTCTCTAAACAAGGCTGAAAGAGAAAGGGCTCCTGTATTTGCACTTGGAGCTTTATCTCTGACAATGGAGAAAGTGGCTTTCTTTCCAACTTAAGAAATATCAAAATTGATTGATGACAGAAAAGGGGGAGCCTCAATGAAACCTATAAATATATAAGTAGGTAGCCACGCATGTTCTATATGCAATAAACCCTACTTAAATTCTATATATAGCCTGGGTTTATTTCCACTTTCCTGTATGGGAATGACTATTCCTAATGTGCGAAAACTGATTGTTTCATTTAGATATGGATGTGACTTTTGCCTAGGTTGCAGTAACAGACACTGACAAGTGAAGATCCTTGGAAAGAAGTAGTTAGAAAATGTAGAAATTCGGCCAATATTAGGAAGGAGTAATCTTGGATGTCAAACTGGAAGAATTAAGGTGTTTGAGACAAGTCTTATGTTAATTATAAGGATCTGTAGCTCCACAGGCAGAACAACAGATCAGTGGGTTCATTACCAGGACTCCTGGTTCTGGGCTAAAGTCTTACTTTCAACCTTTTATTTGGTAGCATTTTTTAAAAAGATTTATTTATTTATTTATTTATTTATTTATTTATTTATTTGAGAGAGAGAATGAGAGACAGTGCATGTGTGTATGTGAGCAGGGGGACGGGGAGAGGGCAAGGGAGAGAGAATCTCAAGCAGACTCCCTGCTGAGCTCAGAGCCCAACTCGGGGCTTGATTTCATGACCCTGAGATCATGACCGGGGCCAAAATCAAGAGTCAGATGCTTAACTGCCGGAGCCACCCAGGTGCCCTGATAGCATTTTTTTTTTTTTAATTTAGAAACAAAAAATTTGTTGACAATATCCAATAAAGTCCAGGGGTTCTTTGCATAGGTTTGGCCTAGAAATGCTTTCATAGTAAAACCCCATTAACATTATGTATTTGGGGACGCCTGGGTGGCTCAGCCGTTGAGCATCTGCCTTCGGCTCAGGTCATGATCCCAGAGTCCTGGGATCGAGCCCCACATCGGGCTCCCTGCTCAGTGGGAAGCCTGCTTGGCTCCCTCTCCCACTCCCCCTGCTTGTGTTCCCTCTCTCGCTGTGTCTCTCTCTGTCAAATAAATAAATAAAATCTTTAAAAATAATAATAATAAAATAAAGTTATGTATTTGTTCCATCCGCAACCCCCCCCCACACACATATACACAGTAAATCCTTGAAGGCAAGAATTCTGTTTCCTTTACTTCCCTATCCTCAGAGCCTAGCACAGTGTATTTGATGCATACCTGTTCATGTTACTGTATTATTAGTCATGAATAGTCTTGCACAAAATAGAACATTTGCCTTTAAATGAAATTATTGGCTGCATTATATTTCATTATATCCATGCCCAAATTTTCCTTCACAATAGAAAGAATTTCAGCTTTTAAACTGGAGGTCAAAGGGAAATAAGGTGAACATGCTTGCTGGAACACTTTCATTCTATGCCCGAAAAAAAAATTGATTAAGGTGATGGTGCATCTGTAATGGGGTAAATTCTTAATTTGAGTCAATGGCAATATGACTCGCTCTCAAAGAAGCAAGTTGAAGATCCATGTCTTATAGCGATACATACCACAAATATTATTTTCCTGAATTAATGAAAATGGATATCTGGAAAACTTTATAGTTTTTTTGTGTCGTTACTTCAACATTGAGTGACCTGGGATGAAAATGTCACGGTGCTTTAGTTTTCTCGTCTTTTAAACAGGATTAGTAGTGTCTGAACTTATGACTTGGAATACAAAAGGAATGATATGTTATCAATTCCAGCAGTTGTGCCTAGGTAGATGACCCAAATCATGTGTGACAGTAATAGAAAGGATCGGGGACAGCTGTGGGGCAGAGATGAAGCATTCTGTGAGACTGTAGAAAATCAATTCACCCTCCCAGTGTTTCTGAACCAGCAGTTATGAATCAAGAGATCTATGAGAAATGAGGAAGGCGAATAGACAGATGGCAGTTCTGTGCTCCTGGACCAGCGTGTTTACATAAGACCTGGTGAAACAGGATTCAATCTCAGGATGGCCAGACCGTGTTCTGAGGAAGCAGGAAATTGGGAGCATCTGGCTGAGGTGATAAATGTGTGGGGAAGAGAAAATAGAAGCTTCTGGATGACAGATTTTTGAAGCACAGGTGCTATCAACTACATTATCACCCAAACCTGAAAATTTAAAGCTAAGTATGTATAGAACTTTGGTGCCTGACATACGGTGTTTCAAATATAGAACTTATAGACCATCTGTCAGATCCAGTGGGGCTTGACTCTGGAAGGATCACTGAATATTGGAGAGCCTGCTACACGTTCACACTCAGAAGGGACTAGACAGTCAATACATATTAATTGAGTAGCCCTCATGGATACAAGTCTAGTTGCTGTCAAGAGTTATAGACATGTAGGAAATAATGGTCTTGTCCTTCAAAACCTATGGGAAGACAAAAGCAGAAGGGCAGACCGAGTGCATGGTTTTGGATTGCTTCTAATTCTTCTTAGGCTTCAATTTCATGGTCCATCATCAGAATGACCCTTGTGCATTCACCGTCAGTTCCCTTGCCTCTCTCTGGCTTCTTCTTGCTTGGTTGGCAAAGCCACAGCCCTGGATGATACAACCTCTCTGCCTTTCCACACCAGTTCTCATGCACCTGAATATCTCTGGAGAAAAACACACAACTGTGCTGCCTTGTCTCACTTTAAATTATGACCATAAATCTCGGGTAGATTCTTGATGTGCTTAGGCCACTGCACTATCCACCCCCAGTTCTCTTCTCCCCTGCTCATCTAGAAATACTCTTGCCCACTTTCTCTGCTTTGCTTTCCCGTTCTCATTCTCAGGTGGTAAACCTTAATTTCGCTGAAAATGATTTGAAGCCATCACAAGAGAATTTCCAGAAGACCAAATTCCATTTACCTCCCTACTCACTTCTGCATCCATATACTGTGCTTTCTTGCCTATCCCTGGGTAAGCATCTCTGCTTCTGTCTAAAGCTCGTTGCTTCACTTGTTTGCAAGATCTCATCCCCTTTTGCCTACTCAAAGATATTGCTCTAGCAATTTTTTTTCTTACCTCCTCTGCATTATTTGCCCCTATCTTATTTAAATATACCGCTATTTTCTCTCATCTTAAACAAAACAAAATCTTCTCTGACACCACTCCCTCCTGAGCTACTTACTGCCTTTCCTGTACTCTCCGTTGTATAAAAGTCATTGTTTTCAATTTCTCTCTTCCCAGTCATTGTGAAACCACTCTGATCAGGCTTTCATTTCCACAAATTCTACCACAACTGCTCTCACGAGTGACCTACATGTTGTCAATTCTAATGGTCGATCAAAGGGCTTCCTCCCTTCGGTCCCTCTTTCCTCCTTGATACACCTCGTTGGTGTGATGTGTCTTTGTTTGACTCGACCTCCGTGGCTGCTCCTTCCTAGTTCCCTTTGTGGCTTTCTCCTCTTTCCCCAGCCTTGGAGGTTGGAGAGCCCCAAAGCTCAGACCTTGGTCCTCCCTCTTCTTTTCTGTTTGCTTATTTCCTTGGTGATTTTACTTAGAGCCTAGAATGTTCTTTCCCTGGACGTGCTTTTAGTTCAATGGCACAACTCCTTTAAGTCTGCCCATATCTGCCTTTCTCCATCAGCCGATCCTGAGCACTCTCTTTAATACTACAGACTGCTCTGACCCCTGCCCTCCTGATGCCATTTACCCTGCTTGGCCCTTCCTTTCTTAATAACATGTATCATCTTCTTGCTTATATTATAATTCATTTATTAGATTTATTATTTTTATTGTATGCCTTCCCACTTACTCCAATGAGATCCCATGAGGGTGGGGATCTTCGTTCACCGATGTATCCCAGGCTCCTAGAACTCTGCCTGGCACTTACTATGTGTTCAGTAACTAGGTATTGAATCAATGAATGAACAGCGGTAGCTCTTCAGTCATGCATGTTAAAGTTTACCCCAGTGCTTCTTTGCATTTCTTCTGTCTTCTGAGCAGAGTTTTCAAACATTCCTGAAAATTACAGAGCCATAAATCCCAGATGATTGCCAGGGTAGAAAATTATAGATCTTCTATTTCATGTATAAAAATGTAAATAGTGGGGTGCCTGGGTGGCTCAGTCGTTAAGCGTCTGCCTTCGGCTCAGGTCATGATCCCAGGGTCCTGGGATCGAGCCCCGCATCGGGCTCCCTGCTCGGCGGGGAGTCTGCTTCTCCCTCTCCCACTCCCCCTGCCTGTGTTCCCTCTCTCTCTGTCTCTCCCTGTCAAATAAATAAATAAAATCTTTAAAAAAATGTAAATAGTGTCTATTTTTTAAAACGAAGTCTTAGATTTCTTTGGCCTTACAATTTCGTATTTGATTCTAATAAAGTATCTTGCCCGAAGGTCTTGGAAGTGTAGTCCTTCATAATGAGCAGTTCCAGTAAAGAAAGGAACTCTGCAAATTCAAATTCAAAGGGTCAATTGTAAGAAACATTTTGGGGAAAGTCGCATATTGAAAACATTTACAGGACTGGAATTCTGTTGTGCATTTGGTAATTATGAACCTGTACTTGAAGGCTTTCTGTTAAAAAAAACCAAACAAACTCTTTTGAGACATCTGGACATAACGTTTTAGTATATTGAGCACAGGATGTAGGCCTCAGTTTCTAAAGGCCCCTTGTACTAATTGATTATCATTGATACAAGTATCCAAATTATTAATTATAACTTTGGAAAATATATTATTGGCTTTCTCTTTATAAGACACAAGAGTCTTGTCTTTTGTCCCTTTGTCTTTTTCCCCCTTTGTGCATAACAGTAAATGATGATATTTGTGTCTGAGAAATTTATCTTTGACAAGCATAAGGAAGAAAAAAACTAAAAATCCATTCTCCTTTCTTTAGATCAGATTAGCCCTTCCCAGAGGAAGTGTGTTAAAGTGGGAAAAACAACAGCAGTAACAACAACTAACCACAACATGAGGCCTGAGGGGTAGGGCGTCCAGGGTCATGTTTTAGCCTTGCTGTTATCTTGAGTTGAAATCTTTAGCATTTGTTTGGCTCTTTGGGTCTGAGTCCATTTGTTTATCCTCAGTATTCTTTGAATTTATAATTTACATCTCAGCTATGTTTATGTTGTTTGGGGAAAAAAAGCATCTTATTTCAGATTTAATTAACCTGTAAAACCAAGGAAATAATTCCTATGACTAGATGTCAGTTACTATATTAAAGCAATTTTTCTTCATTGACCGGAAACCAATGTCAATATTTCTCTTAAAACTTCCTTTGTTTATCCCTCTGAAACTTTGGTGGGTGCATTTTGTCTGATTAAAATTGTGAGCAGCATGACTGTTACTCTTATCCTCGGCAACCTGAGAACAACTGATTTGTGTTGTTGACTTTGGAATCAGCCATAGGAATAATTTGGGTCCTATTTTCCTTACACATCCATCACCTCTCTGTCAAAAAACTGGAGATGGTGCCATCAAAATTTGATATCTGCGGGCCTATTATGAAGGACACTCCTATTTCCTTTTCTATATCAAATTATTAACTTCTGCCTGTTATCTCCATAAGAAAAAAGACCCCCTCCCACTTCACCAACGTATACCCTTCACTAGCAGAGTGCCAGGCACTCAAAGAACGTTGAATGAATGAATGAATAAATGAATGATTGAAAGAATGAATGAGTAAGTGAAAGAATGAATAAGTGAAGGAAAGAATGAATTTTGTTTGGGTACCATAACATGAAAAGTGATTTAGACCATGGGCAACTTTAAAACCAGAAAGATAAAGAACTCGAAGGAGAAAACCCACTACTAAGACAAAAGTTCAATTTATTTCAAAGGCAGGAGCTCAGTTATGGGCAACGGGGAGAGAACTACTGTCCAGGGACAGAGCAAGAGCTTTCTCCAGGCCACCTTGGCTGAGTTGTTATCCTACAGATCCTTAAATCTAGACTGATTCTGGAGGAACAAGTGAGATTCACTTGATAACAGAAATTGTTTTCTGTCGTCACTTTTCTGGGTTGGACTTTTCATTTGTGTTTTTATACACTCAGGCATACTTACACTTGGGGATTTTTATTTGTATTCCCCCCCTTAGTTTTCAATTTCTTATAGATGATTTTTAAAAACTGTGGTCATTTTCACTGCATCTAAAAAAATTAGATCGCTATGAGTTTTTTAACCTAATTTGCCTCTGGGATTACTCAAACCCAATTACCAGAACCATCTCAGGATGCTTTATTTGTCTTGGATTTTCTCCTCCACCTTCCTAGTGTCTAGGATAGAGGCAGTGAAGAATGTCTCATAGAATTGACATATTTAAGCATCTTAGGTTGATCATAGTTTCAAAGGATGCTTCAATGCTAATATTTGTATTTCAGAGCCAGTGACTTAAAATATGCTTTGAAAAATGTTTTGTAAATTAGTTTTTATTAGGAAATTAGAAAAGTTAATACACATAGTCTATTCAATTGTTTAAACAGCTTTAATCAGTGGCACCGTTGAATGTCAGAAGCCCCAAAAGATTTCTTCTGGTGATGCTGGTTTTATTATGACTCTGGTGATTTAATTGCTATTTATATTACTTTTCTGATTCTATTTGTATTAGGAAGCAGAGAAAAATTACTTTTATTTCATGTTTATGGGTACTGAATTTTTTTCTTTAATACTTTCCTCTGCTTTCATTTCTTATGTTAAATCTGAAATTCCATATCTAAACATATTTTTTATAAGTATTATTGCTGAGTGTAGTGTATTTGTATGGTCACTAAATAAACATAGTTTATTAAACCATGTGTGCCCTTGCTAACATTTTGCAACCAACTTAATGCTCAGTATTAGTTTTTTGTTATCCTGTCTTACTTTCTTGGAGTCTAATTCCCACAAGATTCACATATGAGAAGAAAACAGTTTGTTTTTGTCATTTTTTAGTATAAGTGTCCATATTATTATTAAGAATACTTGTGCTGTTTTACATTTTCATCATTTATGAAATTAAAGTCCCGTCTGGCTGTCTTATACTGAGCATTTATTACCATTTTAAAATTTATTATTTAAAAGAAGATTGATATGCAGTGACATCATTGCCTTTAATTTTACTTCCCTTTATGTTTGAATACATTAATTCAATATACATTTTAATGGGCTATTTTATTTTTTGTTTCTTGTACAAGTAGTATTGATTTCATTTTCTTATTCTTTCTTCATCTGGATAATCTTCCAATTTTATGGTTTACATCTTTTTTAAAAATTATTTCATGCAATAGAGCTTTTACTTAGTGATTGGAACTTGAATTTAAAAAAAATAATTGTTGGGCGCCTGGGTGGCTCAGTTGGTTAAGCGACTGCCTTCGGCTCAGGTCATGATCCTGGAGTCCCTGGATCGAGTCCCGCATCAGGCTCCCTGCTCGGCAGGGAGTCTGCTTCTCCTTCTGACCCTCCCCCCTGTCATGTGCTTTCTCCCTCTCTCATTCTCTCTCTCTCAAATAAATAAATAAAATCTTTAAAAAATATAATTGTTAAAGTAACATATGCTCATGATATCATAAATTCAAGCAGTATAGGGAGATGGAAATCAAAGTTAAAGTCTTAAACACACACACACACACACAAACCCCAAAGTTAGTCTTTTTCACACTCCTGAACACTCATTTTCAGATCTCATTTTGTTTTGGATTGAGTTTACTTCTGTAACACTAAATTATATGTTTATACTGGCATATGTTGATTTATCAAATTTAAGTATTATCTACTGACTTCCCAATATAGAAGAGGAATTTAGATTATGTATAATATTTGCACCATCTTTTCCTTTTTTCTCTTCTTATCCAAAGTGTTCCACATATGTAACAGTTATTTTATATATATATTTTGTATTTATATATTATATGTATATAATTTATAATCTCAAATAATAAAGGTAAACTATTTCTTGATCCTTCACTTTTGACAATACTGTTTCCCTCCCAGCTATTTAAGATGAAATTAGCACTCCTACGTCACTTCTGCCTTGTCCTTCATCACCTTCCAACTTCTCTCAGAATGCTGTTTACATTTTATTCTTTTCTGTAACTATAATTAAGGCTTCTTTGCTTTGTCTAGTGACTTTAAAAATTGAAAACCAATACATATGTCCAATATTATAGTTACAGAAACATTACTCACTGCCAGAACTGTGATTGAACCTGAGGACCAAGCCTGAGTCTTTTCAGGGAAAATGTCCTCTCAGCATCAAGGGCAAATTAACTCCCATTTTCTTAAGTGCATCAGAGGATCAGAAGAATGACATATATTGGTTGATTTCCCTTTTGAACTACACTTTTTTTGTATAGTCTTTTGTCTACAGATTCTAACTTTTTTCCTTTTTTCATGAATCAGACATCTTACTCTTTTCTGAAGTATTTAAGGCTTTGCTAAATACATCCCCCCCCCTTCAGAAATAATACATGAGAGGTAGGCCTTCAGACTTTGCTGGTTGGAGATTGAGGCTGGGGGTTCACATACAAGGTGGGAGGTAGAGACCCAGACATCTGCATCCATTCACGACAGCACTTGGTTTATCTTATTCTCGATTCAGAGGCTCTGCCTTGTTTTTATTACAAGTCTCTTTTTTTCTTCAAATCCCTACCTCCTCCATTCTCCGGTTTATAGAGAATAACTTCTGCCTGTTGTCTTCATTGGAGAAAAGGTCCTTGGGTCTTCAGATTTTGAGCAATAAGCCACGATCATTAGGTATGAAAATGTAATTTAAGTAACAAGGTGAACTGAAAGAGCTTTGAGGTTAACCACACGTTCAGGATTCATTCATTTAAGAAATAACTATTGAGTATACATGATATATCTGGCCCCATTCTAGGTGTTTTGATACAGCAGAGAAGTAGATAAAGTTTGCCACTATCAAGCCTACATTCTAGAGTGCCATGGAAAGCACTAAAGAAGCAAACAAATAAATACAGAAGATATTTTCATCTTGAATCAGTGTTATGAAGCAAAAAATTGTATGAAAGGCAGTGGCTATCATATCACAGTGACTAATTTAGATTGGGTGGTCAGGGAATAATCAAAATAGTGTAAGAGACATTTTGAATAAGCATGATTCGTGAAGCAATCAAAATGCAAATTAGTTTTTGTCACCTGCTATCCTTTAGAAATTTTATTTTGTGAAAGTAATCTTTCTCTGACTCTGGATAAATTCTTGGACAGGTTGAATGACTTTTCTGTTCTTTTTTAGATGGTGTCACAAACACAGTCTCAATAATGTAATGAGAATGTCTTCTCTTAGATATTAAGCTGACTTTAAAAATTCATTCAGAACCATCCTCAAGTATTCGTTTTCTCCTTTCTATAGGTCGGAACTCTGGGGGAGTGGCATGGTGATGGTGGTGGCTGGCCTTTGTTCTTTATCTTTACTTATCTTCACAATGCATAGTCTTATACCATGCATATAGTTTGCTCTCAGCCTGGATCAAGAGGTGGGGGTTGAGTCATGAGAGGAGATAAAGGTATAGGGGAGTTTACTTCGGGCGCCTGGGTGGCTCAGTTGGTTAGGGGGAGTTTACTTCGCTGTTTGGCTTTTCCTTTCTTGGTGGCTGGTAAATGATGAACACTGACATCACCTGGGTGCTTTCATGGCTCTTCAGAGATTCCTTCCTGGGCTTCTCTGACTCCAACTCTGCATAATGCACATTTACCTTTGGCTGAAGCTCTCCACTCCACATATGCATGACCCACTTCTAGTCCACATGCGTCTTTTGCCCAATAGACTCTGAGAAAGTCCGGTAAAGCTAACTCAGCATCTCTGTTCTGGTTCTTTTACCCAAGGAGTTAGTCCAACACATCTCTTGCCTTTTAAATTTCCCAGGTAGAAATCAGACTTTGTCCACAATGCACCAGTCTAAGGGATTGCATACAAAGATCTCCCAGTAGACCTGACGCTGACAGTGGAGGGGCACCTCTCTTCTCTGTCCCCAAATAGGGAAGGATGGAGTTCACAGCATGACTTTCTCCAAAGAGAATATCCTCACAAACCTTCTTGCTTTCAACATCTTCTTTGACTATTTTATATTTTCAAGGTGGGTAAAATGTTCAAGAGTTGTGAAACTTTTCTCAAGATGTCTTAAAATATTGAGATCTTGGTCTGATATCTTACTTGGAATTTCATATCCTCTCCATCTTGTTGTCTTGCCAAAATCTCATCACCATTCTATTACAATGGTTAATGTTTACTGAGTGCCATTCAGTCACTGTTCTATGTGCTTTATGCACATTAACCCATGTCATTCTCACAGCTATTAAAACTATTGATTACTATTAACACTCTCATTTCATAGATGAGAGAAGTGAGACTCACAAAGGTTGAATGATTTGCCCAAGAATGCTTAGGTAGTAGATGAGAAAACTAGAATTCAGACCCAGGGAATCTGGTTCTAGAGCCCACGGCATGCACTGTCTCTCAAGCTGGGAAAGCCTATCCACCTAACTCCCACTGAGCAGAAACCTGAATGCTGAGTAAATTCCAGCAGTGCAAAGGTCCAGGGGCAGAATGTTCTTGGTAGCAAGCTATAGATCTACACTGCTTTTCCTCTTGCGATTCTGTAGCCCATTGCCTTGTTTCTGCCTTTAGTTGGTGCTCAATTCTCTCATAGTGAGTCAACTACCAGCTGACATTTCTGGTCTCCCTGCTTTAGCCATCAAACTATTGTTACCTGCCACCTAGGATAAGGGTCTATTCTGGGCATATATCCAGAGGAAATGAAATCAGTATCTTAAAGAGATACCTGTGTTTCCATATTCATGGCAGCATTATTCACAATAGCCAAGAAATGGAAACAACCTCTGTCCATCAACAGATGAATGAATAAAGAAAATGTGGTACATATGTATAATGTAGTATTAATCAGCTTTAAAAAAGGAAATCCCGATATTTGCAGCAACATACATGAACCTGGAAGACATTATGCTAAGTGAAACAAGTCAGACAGAGAAAGACAGCTACTGTATGATCTTACCCACATGTGAAATCTAGAACAGCCAAACTCACAGAAGTGGAGAAGAGAGTGGTGGTTGCTGGGTGTTGGGAGGTGGGGGAAATAGAGAGACATTGGTCAAAGGTATAAAGTTTCACTTATAAGTTTTGGAGATCTGTGAGTATAGTCAATAATACTGTGTTGTATACTTGAAATTTGCTAAGAGGGTAGATCTTTTTTTTTTTTTAAAGATTTTTATTTATTTATTTAACAGAGATAGAGAGAGAGAGCACAAGTAGGCAGAGCGGCAGACAGAGGGAGAGGGAGAAGCAGGCTCTCCGTGGAGCAGGGAGCCCAATGCGGGGCTCGATCCCAGGACCCCAGGATCACGACCTGAGACGAAGGCAGCCGCCTAACCGAATGAGCCACCCAGGCGCCCCTAAGAGGGTAGATCTTAAGTGTTCGCCTAACACATGTAAAAAATGGCAATTATGTGAGGTGATGGATATATTAACTAGCTTGATTATGGCGATCATTTCAAAATCCATTTGTGTATCAAAACATCAATTTGTATACCTTAAATGTATACCATTTCTTTTGTCAATTATACTCCAATAAAACTGGAAAAATTCTAAAAAATAAAAAATTCTGAGACAACCTTGGACGATAAAATCAATCTCTGGGTGACTGATTCCAGTTTAGTCCTAAGGAGAGGAAAAGAAGTCAGCAAATTCAGATTTGTTGAAATGTAACAATTCACTTGAGAGAGAGTATCCATGTCCATTTCAAATTTGCTTTGCATTTTCACTTGGTCTAGCTTCTAATTGTATTTTGAACCAAAAAAGTTCACATTTATTTACAAATCATGCAAGGATCCCAAATTGCTGGGTTTGTGATACCCTGAATAAGACCAATTATTCACCAGTGGTTCTCAACTGGAGTCAGAATGCCCTTTGGGGCTTTTAGGTTGTCACTATGCCTAAGAAAAACACTAGAATTTAGTTGGTAGGTCCACAGATGCTTAAACACTCTGAAATGTACAGTCCCATATAATGAAAATTTGTCGTACCTTATTGCTCCCATGAAGTATTCCTACTGAGAGATACCATTATAAAGGCGGTTGATATAAGTGAAGACAAAGCACTGAGGTGGGCTTGTTCA
This sequence comes from Zalophus californianus, assembly GCF_009762305.2. NCBI lineage: Eukaryota > Metazoa > Chordata > Mammalia > Carnivora > Otariidae > Zalophus > Zalophus californianus. The sequence goes on from NC_045606.1 coordinate 89,206,488, forward strand.
CCTGCACAGAGCTAGTCCTTCATTTCCTTACCTTATCAGTAATGGAAATGCCACTTGTCCATCTATTTGGAAACAATTAGTGCCTCGGCCGCTGGAGTAAATAAATGACTTGCCTTTTTAAAAATAATCCGCTCTTTCTTCCCATGTTGATTGGGAGTGAATTGTGCCCGGTCATATACAATTGTGATTTTGTCAAAAGAGATAGTGGGGGGCGCCTGGGTGGCTCAGTGGGTTACGCGTCTGCCTTCAGCTCAGGTCATGATCCCGGGGTCCTGGGATCGAGCCCCGCGTCAGGTTCCCTGCTTCTCCCTCTCCTTCCCACTCCTGCTCTCTCTCACTATCTCTGTCACTATCTCTGTCTCTCTCTCAAATAAATAAATAAAATATTTTTTTAAAAAAAGAGAGACGATGGGTATGGGTGAAGTGTGCTTCTAACATGGTGGCTCTGGGACCAGGATAAAGAATGGGTGCAGTGGTCTACGTGACTCCTCCTCAGTGTGGGCTGTGGGGTGGAGAGATAAGCACAAAAGGGTATCAGGAGGGTTTTGGACCATTTCCCCTTAGGGATACCAAGTTTCTGGCAAAATCAAGGAAGAACTGGCTCCTTATTTCAAACATGGGCTATCTCAGGTGAGTAAATAGTTAAGATAAGTTTCTTGACACGGGTTTGCAAGGATAAAAAATTTATTTTTTTCTGCCTGTCTCTGATACCAAATGACGTTCTAGAAAAAAAAATAATGTTAGTTTGAGACTTAAGGTTTGTTTACCACACAATCTTGTATATATTGGCAGCAGCTTAATAACTAATTATATTTAATCTGTCCTCCTGATGCTCTTCCCTTCTCTCTTCCAAAATGGCCCTGGAACGAATGTTAGGTAACAGATAATGGCTTGTCACTTTTGATTTCCCCTTAATCTGAGGAAAAGCCTTCCTGATAATGTCTGAAAGGCAAGTAGATATAAGTTTAGTCAACATTTTATCACTGAAACTCATTAGAAAGTAACATTTACCCATTTTTTAAATAAACTTTTAAAGAACAGCATCTCCTCATCTACACAGTGCCAAGTATTTCTCTACCCATATATTCATTTTAGGACACTTTGACTCTCTCTGTCTCCCTTTCTTGTCATGCTAAGCAATTATCGAATAGAACTTTTGGTTCCACGTGTAAATCATCTTCCTTTAGCTCTGATGAGTTTATCTCCTAACACTTTCCCTTTGCTTGAGTTGCTCAAAGAGATCAGTGAAGGATCTGAATTCTCCTCGTAACTGGCAGTGCCTCGTTTCTCTCAGAGACCTGCTGACTTGACATGAGACCTAACTCCTGTCTATTTGACAAACATGAGATGAATGAAGATCACTTAGTCTAGATTATTCTCACGCCACCTCATCATTGCCATGTGGAAAAAAAAAGAGTAGAGAGGATATATGATGAAAAGATGCATGAAATATTTTGGTTCTCGCTGACAGGGCTCTGTCCATGTGGCTCTTGTACTGGTGTCCTAAGGAGAGCAAATATTGGCCAGAACCATCTGGGAACCATAACAGAAGGGGTTGGTGAGGAAATCAGGCTGGTAGAGAATTAGCCATGACAGGTGGCTCTGAGAGAGAAGCCAAGTCTTCCCAGGACTGTGGTCAAAATGAGTGAGGTCAATGAGGAACTCAGGCTGGTTGAGGCAACTGTTGCATCTAAGAGGACCAATCCAAGAATGCAGGGCATAGGAGGGGGGGGGATCCAGCAATCGGTCAGTGTCAGGAGGTTATTCATTTACTCCCATCTGTGGAGGTGGTAGATGAGAGGTATAGAGAACATGGTCATTTTTTTAAAGGGAAGAATGGCTAAGAAAAACCAAGCAGGGTACCAGGGCGCTCAGTTACTGGTGGTTTAGGTCCTAGGACAGGGATGTCAGAACTGGGTTGTTAGGTAGGGAGCTGATGTGGAAGCCTGGCTTTTAGATACAGACGAAAACAGTATGGGGGAAGGAATCTTGTGCCAAATCTAGGGCTACAAAAATGTGAAGGTGTCTTGTGTTTGATGGTAAAGGAGAATCAGGGACGCAAGCTCACCTACTAGATCCCAAGGTTTAAAAACAGTTTTACTCATTTTGTTCTTTCTGATTTATATATGTAAATATATAATTATATATATTATATATACCCTTTCTGTGTCCTCTGTCTTTGATGCACATTGACACAGCTTTGCCGCCTTTAGTAACATCTCTTGTGCAGCGATTCTCAAAGGGGCTAGGAGAGGAGACATGGGATGCGTGGGGAGACCCTGCAAGACCGCAGGAGACTAGCTCCATCCCGCCTTCGCCAGCCTGGCTTGCGCCTGCGCACACACACTGGGAGTGGAGCACTGAATCACCCAACTTCCTTCACGCAGAAGCAGCTCCGCCCAGATGAACATAAGCAGTGTTTTGTTTGTTTTGTTTTACACTGACATTTAAAAATTAAAGTGTTTTGGTTAAATTCAAACATTTCGTGAATTCATGCTTCCAGGTAAGTGTGGCTGACGAGATACAGTGTCTGCCCAAAGGAAATTTATAATTTGAAACAGAAGAGATAAATACATAATTATAGTGACCGGCAAAAATTTGTAATTATTTAAGTTACCTTTGGGGGTGAGGAGTTTTGTTATTTTAGGCAAGCCCTTAGAGCACAGGAGATGTGGCATTAAGTACCAGAAGGGAGGGTGGGATTCTCCAAGTTAGTCCTCAATCCCAGGGGGGTGGTGAATCACAGAGCCTAGATCAGGAAAGACAAGATGTCACTCCAGCAACCCTGAGGGCACAGGGGCTGGGCCTGGGACTGGGTGAGCAGATCAGATCCAATGACACAAAAGACAAGAATGCCTGGTGATGGGTTTTAAAGAGGGCACGTATTGAATGGAGCACTGGGTGTTATACGCAAACAATGAATCATGGAACACTACATCAAAAACTAATGATGTAATATATGGTGATTAACATAATAAAATAATAATAATAAAAAAGAATGCCTATAAGAAAATGTTCCTTGAAAGGTTGTTAGAGGCTCAGGAACCTGACAGAGACTGACAAGACCTCTAGGAGAGGCTCTATCATGACATGGCAGGAAGTTTTAACATGGAGTCAAAGTTCTGGTAGAGCCAGGAGCATCTGACTTGCTTCCATTTTCCTGCAATTCTAGGGAATAGACAGTGTTATAGGTGAAATAGCAGTGTGACAACATTTGACCAACAAACAGCAGGAGCTGATGGTGGAGTCTGGTCCCTACACTCTGCTGACTAGCACAGAGAGCAGGACAACCCGCCAAGTGCTGAGTTCAGTCCTAGCCCAAGAAAAATGGCCTTTTAACACCATATCATTCTGTCAGGAGAGGAGACAAATCTACCTGTCATGTCCTGCTGTTATGAATCTGTGTAAAAGTCTTAGGGGGAGATTCAGTGTCATCAAATCTCCATACAATTACTTTAAAGTATTGGTTAGAGTTTAACCACAAGTGACATCTCCCTTAGATTTATAGGCTTTAGAGACCTAAGGTAACGGATATTGAACATTGGAAAAGAAACTTGTCTTGGATGTGCTGATGTAGGATGTTTTTTTCCGAAAGACTCAACAGAGCTTTTCTCTTCCTCTGAATCATGTAAGTGTTAATAATTCATTTGCTTTGTCTTTCATTTCCTATTTCTATGACATATGTACAGTCCTGGTAAGGGACATGGATGATGCATAATCACAGCCCTGGCCTCTTTAGCTTGTAAAGGTAAAGGACTATTTCAGCAATCTGGCAAGCACTAGGGAGGTTCTGGAATGGAGAAAGTGGAGAGTCCACTTTCCCTGAGCCCAGGTGAATGAGAGTCCGGGAAGAGAGGAGACAAAAGTCTGGCACAAGCTGCTGCTAGAGAAAATGTTAATGGATAGAATGCAGATAATTATGGGCTTGTCACTTGAAATCCTTTTCACGTAAAGAAGTAACTGGGCTTCTTTCTAAAATGCCCGTGAAAGAGGGAGTCAATTCAAGGAGTGGGTGCCAGGCAGTGGGTATGTTAATATCACTCCAACATGGCCACACATTCTAGTCCCCACTGTATTTTAAGGTAAACAACAGTATTTTAAAGAAATGACCACGTACAGGCTAAATGTGTACTGTCAATGTTAGTCTAGAGATAGGACAAGAGTCTTTTTTGTTTTTTGGAGTTTATAGGAGGGCTCTGGGACTGTATTTACTTACTCCCTTTTTGTCTGATGGCTTTATCAGACTGTGAGTACACAATCCCAAGTCAAATCATTTGAAATGCACAGTGAGCAATTAATTAAGGGATGGTTTGCTTATATAATGCTCCCTTCCTCTGCCCCTAAATAAAGAAAGAAATACATAAATAAGAAAATAACACGAAAGAAAAAAAAGTCCTTACGCCAACGATTTTATTCTTGGGAGCAACTGTATTTTCCCCACTGAATTAACAAAGTTTTGTTATTCAAAGATGCCTTCCAATGCAAATGAAGCACTTGGGCATTCTTGGCAAAGCGACCTCCCTGTAAGGTTAGTTCACAGATCTCGTGATCTGTAAGGCTGGTTTGGAAGTATGCGGGCATCAGGGTCGATGGAGCCGGGAGGGGGCGGCAGGGGCGGCAGGGGGCGGGGGGGGGGGGCAGTAAGGGATGTCACCACTTTAGCACCACATTAGGAGTCCAAGTGAATACTTCACTGGGACTTCAGAATCAGGACATAAAATAGGGAACAAAGTGAACCAGCCATGATAGGCTCGTATGTTCCATTGGCATTTCAGGTTCGAGCAGTAGAGCAGAGAGAAAGCTGCAGGATAAAGCGGATGACAGCAAGGAGAACCTTGGAGCTCTGTTCTCCTTCTAGGTGGTCCAGAGGGCCGTAATGAGGATCTATGAGCTATTTTTGATGTTTCTAAAAATCTATGAGAAATTATACATTTATTCATGATAACACTCACAGAGTAATTAAAATGTTGTTTCTTTGCTTTGGGCTGGGATTATATAAATTCATTGTTGTAATATATTCATCTCAATCTATCCAGAGTTCTGATTATTGGCAGTGGCATTAGTTACATAGATGAAAAGGGAAAATGAATTATGACTTACTAAGTGCTGGTTTGTAGACAAAATCTTTCAAATCATGAGGTCTATGGGAGGAGATGATAAGAAAAACTTTAGGAGTAAAGTAGTTGATAATTACTACCCTAGAGAAGACACACTCCATCTGGTAGATCTGATGAGTTTCTGCTATAACGTGAGGCCCCAGGGATATTCAGCGATTATGTATGTCTCATCTTTATTCTAGTTACAAGACAAATGTATCTTAGGCTTTGCGAATAGAGGGAAATCTGAGCTAAATAAATACACAGAATGGTCAGCCTAGTATGAGCCTAAGGTGAGTGATATTTGTCATCTTTCAATAAAATTAATTTTATGAGGGAAATTCTTTTTGTAAGGTTCAGGGGCTTACTTCTCACAGCTGGGAATACAAAATGAGTGGTTAGACAATTGCTCTTGCCTTTAAGGAATGCCTGGACTGGGAAGAGGGCCTCATGGGCTTCAGTGGGTCTATGGGTCAGCTTCAGCTTTTCAGGAAAGCATGGTACCATTTGGAGAAGTGTCCCTTCTGCTTCCATCCAAGGCAGAATCCGCTATTAGAAAATACAGTAAGATTTCAGGAAAAGGACTTGGATCCCTCAGACCAAAAGTTTTCAATGTATATTTATGTATCGGAAACCTTAAAAAAGAGAAATGTCTAGAAGATGTCACCCAGGATATTCATTTCCTCCTAAAGTAAAATCTGATTAGTGATGGCAAGTGAGGGATGATTGAGGTCTGGTTCTTTTTGAATTTGATTGCAGAGAAGATACGCAGGCTAGTCACTGGATTGCCCAAAGAGTTTAACAAAAAAGGGAAGGGAAGGAATCAAAGAGAGAAAACCCTGAAATCTGATGTCCTCAGTATTTGCCCAGAAAGGGCTCTGGGTGGTTTTCAAGGCCAAAAGACGCTTGAGAGAAGTTAAGTTCTACCGTGGGACAAGTGTTGGGTCCAGTTTAGAAAGACATGGTCCCCAGATAGCTTCTGCTTCGAGCTTTTTGACTTTCTTAGGGAATTACAAACTTTCCCAAAGGTACCGGTTCACCTATAACAAATTTGGCTTCCAATCAGGATAGCATCTTGGATGTATCACACTTGGCTCCACAGACTGCCTTGCTCCTCAGAAGCTCAGAGCTCTGTAAAGTTCTTGGCATGACACAGCCATGGATCACCTAATTACTACACTCTGCAGTTTTATTTTTATTTTTTATTTTTTTAAAGATTTATTTATTCATTTGAGGGGAAGTGGAGCAGAGGGAAAGGGAGGAGAGAGAATCGCAAGCAGACTCAAGCTGAGCGCTGAGCCTGATGCAGGGCTCGATTCCATGACCCTGAGGCCCTGACCTGAGCCGAAACCAAGAGTCCGATGCCCAACCGACTGAGCCACGCAGGTGCCCCTAAATGCTGCAGTTTTAAAGCCAGACTCCAGTAATGATTCCTAGCCGTTTCTCTTTCTTTAGAAGTGCCAAGTTCTTATGTTTTTAAATGCAGAATGATTTGAATATTGCAGAGGAATCCTTAAAAACAGTTATGAGGTGTTTTCTTCACTGGGGACAGTTCTATCATCCTAAGATAAGGGGAAACTGCCACCTCTGAGATAATTCTGACATCTCTTAGCTGCATTAAGGTGATGCAGGAAAGGGTGATTTACTAACGGTGACAGCTATATTGGATGCAATGCTATTTAGTTACAAGAAAAAAATCATAGATTAAGCATTAGGCAAAAGCCATCAGTCGAAGAAAGGGTTTTTTTTTTGGGGGGGGGGAAGATGTAATGAGAACCATGTGTGCTAGAGGCAAAGGGGGGAGGAAGGTGTATATTTCCAAAACATTTTTGTGTGTGTTTAGACCCAGGTGAGAGATTGAGAAAAGAAACAGATTTTAGATTTTATAAAAACTTCACTCTTCTTTCTTCTACTCTTCCCCCACCCCTCGGTGTCACCAAAAATCAGACCAGCCCTTGAGAAAAACTTTAATTAAGCTTGTTTGGAGAAACATCTAGGTTTCTTCATTCCATTTTCTTTCAGAGGCCTTCGGGAGTGCGGTTATTGAGCGCTGTATATTCCTTTTGTTTTCTAACTATACCTGAAAGAGAGTTTATGTATCTCCTCAGAGTCCCTCTTTAACTGAAGGCTCTTCAACCTTGCCCCAGGGTCCTGACCTCCTGTTGTGGTGACCCTGCCAAGTATCTCTGTCTGCACCCAGGACGGCCCTGTAGCCCTGTCTCATTTCCAAATACAGTAGCTGTCAAGAAGCAGTTCGATATTTTTAGCTTAAGTTCTTTTGTTTTGTATTCAGCTCAGTGTTTACTTTGTAAGGGACAGTAAAAATGGAGGGTTCTTGCAAAGATCTCAGGTTTAAAACCAAAGTTTTATTTTAGCTCTTAATCTTTTTGCACCTGTAATGTCTTCAGCACTGTTCCAGTGCCTCAAGGTCTTACTGTTAGCACGTGCAGAAATCGGAGGGAAAACATTTTTAAAAGACATTCCCCAACGTTCGCCATCTTTCTGCAAAAAGGTGATGTAACAGCTAATGATTCAAAAGTCAAGCTTCTCAGCGAGAGCAACCTCAGGGTTAAATAACTGTTGTGCTCTGTTTGGATGGGGAGGAGGAAGAATTCAACTTGTTGAATGATAAGGAAGCCGATTTTTCAAGGTAATAAAATAATTCTCATCATTCTCATCTTTTGTAAAATAATAGCTGTAGCAAAGGGGAAGATCAGTAGTGAATGAGAGTGATGAATGATGAGCTGGAAGATGACCCCATGGAGATAATGGAGATTGGTTTGTTTTGGAAGAGAAGGCTAAGGTGTGTACTGTCCAGCAAGAGTTTTAGTCACGGAGAACACGAACCGTGTCCCGTCAGCTAACGACAGAGTGAGATGAAAAGGGCTCACCCTAAGGCAGGAGAGATTCCAGTTGGATCTGACGAGGATCTTCAGGACTATAAAGGGATCAACCCCTGAAATGGAATGTTCAGGAAGGCTACTTACTTTCTTTCCCCAGTGACCTTAAAGAAGAAAAGAGTCAACTATTTGTTCTGAAAGGTTTTCTTGCGGGAAGGCAGAGACCTGGGCGGGTGGTTTTCTGGAAGTCCCCTGGAGCTTAAAAATTTCTGTTCCCTGATAGTTCATTTAGTGTTATTTCCCTTGAGATATGTTGTTATGCCACGGAAATTAACGTTTCTTACCTCGGTTAGATGTGCTCCCATCCCCACAGTTCTCCATCTGACAAATCTCAGTGTCCGTCTTTCATGCCTCCCTCCCTCTTACCACACTCACATTCATACCAGACTGACCTACTCCGAATGGCTTCGACATTTAAAATGCTGGGTAAGGAAAAAAAAAAAAAAAATACTGGGTAGGTATCAGGTACTATGCCGAGCGCTGCTTTCCACAGCTAAATGCTAATCCCCATGGGCAACGTTTAAAAGAGCCATTATCCGTCTGCCACTAGATAAAGTATAAATGAAGAAATGGGAACTAAGAGGCTTGCTTAAGCTAATGCTAGAAGAAAACTTCAAACTCCAGTCTTCAAATCTAAAAGTTGCACTCTTTGAACAGGTCATGAAATGAGAAACAACTAGAAGCCATTGCTGAGCTTAACTCCTCTGCCATGTAAGTTTGGGAAAGTTACTTAACCTTTCTCACCTCAACATCCCTGTTACTTTGAGGCGTGGTTCCTTCTTTGACTGGGACATAAAAAAACCCTATGGAGAAGTGGAACGGTAGCTTAGTTTTCTATCACATGGCATCCAGCCTGATCTTAAGTTGATAATCTTCTGCTGCATGTATCTTTTGTTCATGTGTCCCAAGAGAGATCTGATTCCTAAGAGAAAGGCCTCAGAGGGGGTGGTTTTTCTTGTGTCCGGTTTGTAACTACTTTTGAATTAGGCACTTTACTCTGATTATCATTTGTGGCTGGGGGACTGGTTGGCATCCCCCCTTGCAAATGGCATGACCAAAGGAAGTCTATATACAGAATACAAGAGGTACTAAATATTGCTACAACAGCAGTCATGTTGCAATATATAAATATGTATATCAAATTAACAGCTTGTACGGCTTAAATTTACACATTATATATCAAATTTATTCCATAAAGAAATACAGTTTGTGCTGGCTTTTCTTAGAAAGGTTAAATGTTTGTGAATCCTCTCCGGTATATCATTCATAAAACTTAGAGTTTGTGGAATACTTGGAGATCATCTAGTCTAGATATAGCAAGTTCCTATAACTGACAATCTGTCCCTAATTGATTGGATGTGGTTTCTTGGAAAGCAGAGAGGAGAAGGCCTCCAAGACTACATCCAGGCTCATGTTTGCCTTGGTCATAAGGGAGTGGGGAAGCATCTGTGTCTCATTATCGTTATCCCTAATATTTCCAAGTTTTAATTTAATAAATGAGATAATTACTATCTAGATAGATTTCTGTCTTGGCCAATACAGCCTCCAGGGAGATTAAGCACAGTAAACCTTGCCATAATGCTATAAATAAGGTCCAGAAAATTTCAATTGCATAACATGCAGAGGTTCATTATTGCAAGAATAATGAAAAACAATACTTTTTGGTCAGCCTTCTAGTTGCTATATGAAAAAAAAAGGAAAAAAAAACTTCAAAAATCTATAAGCTACATAGAGATAGATGGACGACTACAAATAATTGTATGCTGAACCTCCATTTCTTGCTCTCTCCCCTCCCTACTGCAGAAGGTAAGAACATGAGCCTGGCTCTTTTGAGAACAGGCGTTGGGAGCCATTAGCCGATCACTTTGTATTCTAGTTAGCATCATCACAGGGCACATTGTGATAGGATTTTACTGTAATTTAGTGCTTTTTAATGAAAAGTATCCCAAATGGTAGCAAAGAACAAATGCACAGCTTCAGGGGCCCAGGAGTATAGATCAGTGAATTTCTACAAGTATAAAACTTCCAAGAAGACTGGTGTTTTATCTTAAAATTTACTTGAACTTTAGATTCATTCAAAAACACATCCAAATTTGTTTTCACATAATTATGTTAGTTTTAAATGAGATTGGTGCTCCAGAAATAATAATAATAATAATAATAATAATAATAAAAGTTGATATTTATCCTGCACTGGTACATGACTATACGTATTTCCCAGATTGATGAGTGGGGAAACCGGGGATCTCATAATGCAACTAGTATGTTTTTAAAAGACTTAAGCTAGTGAAATCTGAAAGAGATTTTATCTTGCCCAGATTCCATGTCCCTTTTTCAGATTTACAAGTTTATGCTGAACCTTTTCATTTATGTATTTATTCCTCATTTCATCTTTATTTTATTTAATTTTCCTCATCCTACAAAATCATACCTGACTTTAATGTCTTCTTATTTTTTAATTTTTTATCTTTTTATTTATTTTTGTTATTTTCTCAAAGTTTATTAACCGAAAAAAGATGATTGCAGTAAGGGGAGAGTGACTATGGCAGAGAGACAGCTCTGATCTTCAGATCTGCAAAATGACATTAATGACTTTTTTAAAAAACTGCCTTTGGGTCCCTGAGTGGCTCAGGCGGTTAGGCATCTGCTTTCAGCCCAGGTCATGATCCCAGAGTCCTGGGATCGGGTCCCATATCGGGCTCCCCGCTCTGCGGGGAGCCTGCTTCTCCCTCTCCCTCTGCCTGCTGCTCCCCCTGCTTGTGCGCTCTCTCTCTCTCTGTCAAATAAATAAATAAAATCTTTAAAAAAATAAAAAATTGTCCTTGTTCTGATACGGAAGCTGCCCCAGTGCCCCTTGATTGATGAATGAATAAAAAAGATGTGGGGTACGCGTGTGCGCACGCGCGCGTGCACACACACACACACACACACACACACACACACACACACCCTGGAATATTACTCAGCCATAAAAAGAATGAGATCTTGTAACTTGTGACAGTCTGGATGGACCTAGAGGGGATTATGCTAAATGAAATAAGTCAGAGACAAATACCATATGATTTTACTTATATGTGGAATCTAAAAAATAAAACAAATAAACAAACAGACATAGTTGCCAGAGGGGAAGGGGGTGGGGGAATGCACAAAATGAGAGACGGGGAGTGGGAGGTACAGGCTTCCGGTTCTGGAACGAATGAGTCATGACCATGAAAGGTGCAGCCTAGGGAATACGGTTCAGCGGTATTGTAATACCGTTGTGTGGCGGCAGATGGCAGCCATACTTGCGCTGAGCATCTAGCATAACCTGTAGACTTGTCGATAACGTGTCAACTATACTTCAATTAAAAAAGTGGTTAAAAAAAACTGCATTTGTTCTAAAGCAGAACTCCGTTTTCGGGTAAAATGTTACGTGGGATCCCAGCGCATAAAATGTAAATGTGGGATGAAAGAAGCAGGAAGAAGAGAGCCCTTCCTTACCTTCTTGGAAAACTGGAACATATAATTACCATTTGCAGACAGTTTTCTTAAGGAATCTAGGTAGTTATGAAAACATATGCTTCATTTTATTTGTTTTTTTTAATATAGAGAGCCAAAATTAGACCCTTCCTATCTCTCAGAAATTTGGGAGAACAGATGATCTTTAGGTATTAGAAATTCTTTAAAAGTCACTCTAATTGTATGTCTTTGGTTAAATAATGAATAGAAATGTTAATTAATAACATTTTATTATTTTTAGGTGTGCTTATTTTAAAACATAGTGTTGTATTTCTTATATTTCTTTTTTTAAAAGATTTATTTATTTAGAGAGAGAGAGCTTGAGCATGGGCAGGGAGGGGCAGAGGGAGAGGAAGAAAAATCCTCAAGCAGACTCCCAGCTGACTGCAGTGCCTGATGTGGGGCTTGATCCCAGGACCCTGAGATCATGACGTGAGCTGAAATCAAGAGCCGGACACTCAACCGACTGAGCCCCCCGGGCACCCCATGTTGTGTGATATTTCTAAAAGCACAGTGAGTGGAGAGGTAGATCAATACACAGGTAACGGTGTCAGGAAGGGTTTTAGCAATTTGGAGAATAAGGCTCTCATTGAGATCCTAATCCTCTGGAAACAGCTTATCCAAATTATAGTCACAATTGCTAAGAAACTATAGTGCACTTCTTGAGAACTGGCCTCAGACCCAGACCTGTGATGCTATTGGATATATCACAACACAAAAGCTGTTTTAGAGTGTTTCTAAAATATTTACTCTAATTTATCTTTTTTAAAACATCCCTGCCTTTCTATTTCTGCTATTTTGCTTCTTAATTATATAATTTTATCATCTGCTTAACAGGTTAAGCACCTGATAAGTACCTGTGGTAAGAATACGTTAACTGATTCACAGCTTCTCTAAAAATATTTAAAATTGTTTATTGTTTTGTTTTTAATTTAGCCTATGAAACAAACTGCTTTTGAGGTGGGAAAATGGACCTACACAATGTGCTGATGTATTTAAATCGAATTACTGTCAAAATCTATTAAATGCGTTAAAAAATACAGGGATTGGATTCCTTTAGAATGAGGTGTTCTTGCATTGTCTATTTCTTTTAATGTCTATTATAGACAAAAAAGTTTCACCTAATAAAGCTGCTTTAAATACTTTCCTTTAACTTTTAAAGATTCAGACTTAAGTTATAATCTTAGAACTGTTATTACAAACTATATACCTTTTCCTTGATGGTTTGTATACACATTTGATATTAAGTTTATACATTTTTAACTTATGGTTTAACTTCTACTGGTCTAGGGTAAAATTTTAGGATATTTAGGCCAGAGATTGGGCAGACTTCTTTCTCTTTGTCAGGACACAACCATTAGGTCTCCCCCTGCCCTTTTTTTTTTTTTTTAATGCGATGAGGCTTATAAGATATGAAGTTCCAGGCAAAAGTATTTTCTAATGAAGTCCCTTTTATTTTGTACTTCCGTGCAGTAACAATCAGATACCACACTGGTTTCTGAGCCCTTTGCTGGTGAGATTTCTTCCTTTTCTTTCAAACTGTGAGCAGTGGTAAATCCTTCTTAGTTTAAAAAGATCAAAAGAGGTTTCTCTTTCGTTTTTGTCTTGACCACTGCTTGCCTTCAGCTGGGGTCATCCTTTGCTCTTTTAAAAAAATAAAGATGATTGTCCTTTACAATCTCTAATTACGATTTTTCTTTCTCCTGAATGCAAAGATTTTTCTTCTTCTTCTTCTTCTTCTTCTTCTTCTTTTAGATTTTATTGATTTATTTGAGAGACAGAGAGAGAGCACAAGTGGGGTGAGGGGCAGAGAGAGAAGCAGACTCCCCACTGAGCCAGGAGCCCAATGCCTGGCTTGATCCCGGGATCATGATCTGAGCCGAAGGCAGACACTTAACTGAGACACGCAGGCGCCCCTGAAAGGCAAACTTTATCTTCTAATCGAACAGTACAAAGTAGTATGAGTCATCTGTCAGGACAATGGCGATATTTAAGATCACAGAACTCTCATGTTTTTATTCCTTCTTCCTGTTGTAATTTGTAGATATTATGTTATCTTTGCAATGAAGTGGCCAGCCTTGAGGTTCTGTGGAATAGGATGGTATTTGACAATTTTTAAGCCCACCCTTCCTAGAATCAGTTTTGTTATGTGGCCAGCGATCCAGAGTCTTGGCCTGCAGGATTTTTAAAGGTTCTCTTGGCACAGCGAATATGGCAGATACTAAATTGTCGTAAATCTCATGAGACAAATCAGAGGATTGGAGAGGAGAGACACCAAATGAGAACCTTATGACATTCTGAAGCAGAACAAAGCCAAACAAATTGAGTAAGTTCTTTCCTTGTAATGCCTTACAAGGAAACAGGTACTAGCTTGAGCCGTACCCAGGAACCCACAACCAGCTCTGTTGCCCTATTTAGAAATCACATTAGGACTACTATGTGGATAGAACGATCATTGCTATATTAAAAGAATTGCTCTTAGAAGGGCAAGAATTTTCTTCTTGTGGAACACAAAGCCGGTGAAAACGCCATGTGATTAAATATATCTTTGAAAAACCCATTGCCATTGCGTATCACCGACAGCGCCTTTGGCCACTGAAATGAACAATTTAAACATAGGCAATTGACCATCTTCACCACAGGAAGAAAACCCAGGCTATTTATTGTTCGCTTATAAAGATGCTACAGGTAACAAAATGGTTGTTGGAGGAGGTCATGGAAAGGACGTGACCTCTCGGTGACCGCGAGCTGGTCCCGGGTAATTGGAGGTTCCCCATCCGCCCCCTGTTCCCACAGCAGAAGCCGTGTTCAAGGAGGTGGGTAGCCTTGAGAGACCAAGGTGTTCTTGAGGCCGGGACTGAATATATGAGTCAGCCCCCTTAAGGCCTCTCTCTCTCAACTTTCGAGATCCCGGCGAGGGGGATGCAGAGAGCTACTCGCCTTGCAGCGCTGGAGACAAGCCTCTAAGTAAGTTCCTCCGCTTGGTGCACCTGCCGCCTGGCAGTCTGCGCGCATCGCCTCTTCCGTCTCTCCCTGCCCTCCCCGCCGCGTGCAGGGGCAGGTTGGGAACCGACAGCGCTCCATACCATCTGAGATTATGTGTTAGAGCTATATGTTCTATTTTTATAGTTTCTTCACCTTAGGTTTTGGGCGGGAGAGGGTGGAGAGCAGCCCATGCTTGTCAGAAAATGGCAACTCAGCTCGAGATTTTTTCCCCCTCGTTCTACGTGAAGAAAAATTTCTGCTGCACTCTAAGGAAATGTTCCCAAGAATTTGTGTATGTGTGTTATGTGAATTTTTGGAGGACCAGGATCCATAGCTTTCTTCAATTTTGACAGAGGGCCCTGGCTCAAAAAATTTAATGTCCAGCTTTCTCTGGTGTTTGCGGAGGAGACACGGGTGATGCCATCCTATTTCCTACACAAGGCTTACTTGAAAACTGTATGGAAAGATTTGAGTATAATTAGAAACAGATCAAGGCATTTTCTATCCATTAGGAAAGTTCTCAGGAAAAGTGAAGTGGCTCACGTTATTAGGATAAAATCAAATATTAATCTGCAAATGACTGCTTTTTAGTATTAAAATAAATCCTTTTATCCAGAAAAAGCAGAATCTGTGGGGGGAAAAGGTAATTGAAAGGTAATTGCTATTGAAGCCCTGTATTCCATGAGCTATCTTGAGTTTGAGTCAATAATAGACATTAGCTGAAGTCTGTTGCAACCAAAGTTTATTTACTGTCCTCTCTCAGTTCAGGGAAGCAAAATCTGGTAATATGATGAATAAAAACATATCATTAAGAGGGGGATTAAGCTTAAGTTAATAAACACAGCCAAGAGGACTTCCTTAGTCATATTTTGTTTGTTTGTTTGTTTAATTTGAAAACCTGTTAAAATAGGCAAGAGTGCTCGACTGATGAGACTAGTACTATAGCATAAACACTGTTGCATCCGACTGGTACTGGAAACCAAATTATCTATTCATGTACACACTGAATCACAGTAACCCTTACAATTTTGGTTATGGATATTTAAATGTTGTGGGGTTTTTGTGATTGTTACAGCTGTTCTCTACTTTTTGAAGGAGTGTTATATTTTTTGTTTTGGAAGGGTAATCTCAAAATTGAAGAATTTAAGCACCAAAAGGAGTGTTAGGGATGAGACATCCTTGCAGCCCCTCAATAGAGTGGGAAGACTGGAGTTTGGAGTCTCAGAGAGCTGGGTTTGCATGCCGGTCTTGCCTTTTTTTTTTTTTTTTTTTTTTTTTTAGCATTCCTTTGTGGACTAGCTAAGTACTGGTCCAAGGTCAAAATTTAGCATTGGATGGAATTTACCTCCTGCGTTGGTTTAATCCCAAATACCAATCCTGGTGAGACTGGTCCAGAAGAACCAGGAGCTGTCATGGCCCTCATACTTGTCAACTGTTTAATCATCTCTGAAATTTTGCAGACTTCCCTTATGGTTCTTGTGCTTGGACTTTTCCTTATGGTTCTTACACAAATTGTGTGACCTCAGCTAAGCTACTTAACCTCTGCATCTCAGTTTCTTATCTGTAAAGGGAGGATAATATCCACATTTAGGGGTTGGTTTAAGAGTTGCATAGGGTATATTTGGAGCCTCTTACACTGTGTCTGACTTCATTGTTAGCCATTCGGTTTGACATTGGATATCTAGCCTATACTTGGGAATGTTTAGGAACGTGGAGGTCATCGCTTTATGAGGACACCTCTTCCAGGGTAGCTCAGGTCTCATTGACAGATCAATTACTGGTTTTGATTGCCTTCCCAGCAATAATTTTACAGTCCAGTTCATTGAACTACCATTGCAAGAGATGTCTCAAGACTCTTCATCCTTCTGCACACAACTTAGAATACCAACTTCTCTTTTCAGTGTGGCATCTAAAACAGGGTACACCGTTCTGTAAGTGGTATGAACAACACAAGCCCAGAACAGATACCCTGTCGTTGGCAAACTAAGTCACCTTAGAAAACTTGGCAATTCAAGTCTTAGGGCCTTATTTTTCTCACTTATAAAATGAGTTGTTTGAGCCAAACAACAGGCAGGATAGCTTTTTGCCCTAGGATTATATAATTTTGTGTTATTCATATATATCAATATTATGTTTCTTAGTAGAGCTCTTGTTTAATTTCACTAACAATGTTTCTTTTCTTTTTCTTTTTTTTAAGTAAGCTCCAGGCCCAACATGTGGCTTGAACTCATGACTCTGAGATCAAGAGTCCCATGCTCCACCAACTGAGCCAGCCAGATGCCCTATAACAATGTTTCTTTTTAATTGCATATCTGCTTTGTGCAAGACTCAGCTATACCATAACAAGCACAAAAATGTCTCTTCTCAAGGTACTTATGCCATCTTAGTGATAAGACATGAAGCTGAGAATTTTTTAAAAGAAAGGATGAGAAGTTCTTGTCTATAGTCATTTTGCTTCTACGCGGTGCATAGTTTATATCTTTAACAGAAGTTAAAGTTATTGTCAACAGCAATACTCTACTCATTAGCAGATAATAAAGCACAGGAAAATGAAACATTTTATGAAAATGTATTATTCGTAGAGATGGCAGAAGAAGCTGACCTCTGTACCTGTCTTTGGCATTGTGTCTTAGGGCCTCTGGGGCAAAATTAGGATAAGCACCGTAATCATGGAGCACGGTCTACATTATTTGTTTGAGTTTGGGAACTACTCCTACAGTTCTAAATTGGAAATTGGCTTGGTTCCTATCTGGGTTAAAATGATGAACTCTTAGAATCTCTTGTGAAGCTGAATAACGAGAGAGTATCCACGCCGGATCAGAGAAACCATGGTTTCTGTGGCCTGAGTGATTTAGCACATAGGTACGGCCTGATGAACCTCTCTCTTCTTCTCTGGTTGGGGAGCATGGACATGGACGATTTCTAGACAGCCTCTTACCCCAGAACCTGAGGTTCTGCACTGTTCTGCTGGTTTCTTCTCTCCCCATCTGTTTATGGTTTCCTGATAACTGTTCCGGATATTAACAGGTAGAAATGACTGTTAGGAATTTACGTTTCAGCAGCAAATGAGACTGAAAAAAATTGTTTTAGAACAACAAAGGAAGAAAATCAGTGACCTTTCATGTTTTCCTTTCAAACAAAGCCATGCATTCTTTGATGAACTTATTCCAGAAGTTTCTTTTCCTTAGGTTGCTCCTTCCTTCATGGCCTCAGTGGTCTCCTGGAGGTCAGGATCCAAACAGAATGCAAGGAGAGCAGAGCTACCTTTCCCAGGGGACCCTGACTGCTCTTTGCCTGGGGAGATTCTCATGTACCCTCCCCTCCAGGCCTTGCCTGAACTCAACGGGCTGAAGTCTCTCTCTCCAAGAGGATCAGGGCAGAGTCCTGGCATTTTTGATGACAGCACATTCTGTGGTGTGCTTGAATTTTTTTTCCCCCCAGGCTTGTTTCATCTTGAGCTCATTTTGCTCTAATTTATTCTGGGCTGTGTGTTTCTGCATCTGTCCATTCAGATAAGAGGTGAGTGTGTGTGTGTGTGTGTGTGTGTGTGTGTGTGTGTGTGTTTTGTGTTCATCCTTTTGTCATTTGTGTAGCTGATTAAAAGCTACAAATAAGCTATTCAGCACCAAGCGAGGCTAATCATAGATAACATGTGGCGACCTCAGAAGGTTTAATTCTGCCTTTTGTTTGAAAGGCAGAATACTTGAAAGAGTAAGTATATCTCGGCATGCTAGGAGGGATCCCAGTTCACACTGGGAACAGTTCTTTCTTGGCAGGCAGATTTGTGAGCCTTGCAGTGTTTGCTGTTTATTGGGACGGACCCTTCAAAGTCCCTCTTCTCTCTTCTGTCATGGTCTGTTGGAGGCTGTTGTCCTTCAAATGGCATCCTCTTGTTAGCAGTGAAACGTGTCCTACCATGCCAACAGACATTTTCCTAGTTTATAATTAAGAAACTCCATTTTATATGAGTCCTGTAAGATCTGTTTGTCAACTCTACAGATAAACACTTCTACCCTGGAGGTATCCCAGTGACAGGAACCATATGTCATCACCTCCTGATAAATGTCTAAAGCCACTTGGTTATGAGTTTTCTGCCTGCTTTAATATCGAGCCTTACCCTTATTATTACTTATGGTTCATAGTGTGCCCATTATGTGTGAGGCTTGCACAAAATGGAAATTGGCTTGATTCCCATCTGGGTTAAAATGATGAACTCTTAGAATCTGTTCCGAAGCTGAATAATGGGTGGAAGTAAAGAGCCAAATAATTCAACTGAAAATTTTTATTTAAGAGCAGTAGTTTAATTTTTGTCATGTTTGGTCTAATTGATACAGATTAGCTTTGTGGAATAAATCCATTGGGTCAGTGATCACTGCCTCAATTCGCTTAGCAAAGATGGCTAGGCCAAGTGTTGTCAAAGGGCTTGTGGTGTTATACTGGAATATGGGAGGCATGTGATATATATAAACCTATTTATGGCATCTAGGACCAGAAGACCAGCTAAGTGGGAAGCATCTGACAGATGTTATGTAGTAGTTTCTTTCTTTCTTTTTTTTATGATTTGATATATTTAATACTGCAAAAGGCCACCACAATAAGTCTAGTTAACCTCCATCAGCACACATAGTTACAGATTTTTTTCCTTGTGTTGAAAACTGTTAAGATTTAACTTAGCAACTTTCGAATATACGATGTAATATTGTTAACTGTAGTCACCAGTGTTCATTACAGCCCCATCTCATACCTGTTAGAAGGGCTATTGTCAAAAAAACAATGAATAACAAGTGTCGGCAAGGATGTGGAGAATGGGGAACACTTGTGCCCTGTTGGTGGGAATGTAAATTGGGGCTGCCACTATGGAAAACAATAAGGAGGTTCCTCAGAAAATTAAAGATAGAACTACCATATGATCTATCCATTCTATTTCTGGGTATTTATCCAAAGGAAACAAAAACTCTAACTCAAAAAGATATATGCACTCCTGTGTTCACTGCAGCATTATTTACAATAGCCAAGACATGGAAATAACCTATGTAATAGTTTAACTGATCCATTGCCACTCTCCCCACCTGTGATGGCTGAATAATGGTCCCCAAGAGAGCCAGCTCCTAATCCCTGAAACGTGTGAATGTGACCTGTGGTAATAGGGACTGGGCATATGTGATTAGTTAAGAATCTCAAAAGAGGGAGATTATCCTGGACTATCTGGGTTAGCGAATGTAATCATAGGGTCCTTATAAGAGGGAGGCAGAGGGAGAATTTTACCACAACAGAAGAGAGAAGACAACAGGCTGATCTCAGCAGAGAGAGAGAGATACTTGCAGATGCCCTGCAGGCTTTGCAGATGGAGAAGGGGCTGTAAACCAAGGAATGCTGGGAACGTATTAGCTCTAGAATCCAGAAAAGGGAAAGAAACAGTTTTCCTCTGGAGCCTCTGGTGGGAGCAGGACCTCCTGGCACCTTGGTTTCAGCCCAGTGTAACTGATTTCGTACTTCTGGTCTCTCGGACGGTAAGAGAATAAGTCTGCGTTGTTTAAAGCCACCCAGTTGCGGTGGTTGGTGAGGGCAGCCAGGAAAACGAACACACCACTTCTAAGTCATCTTACACATTTGGGCTAGGTTAAGAGTTTGATTTTGCTTCATAAGGACTCTTGAGTATCTCCTAAGTGCTGAGCTCTGTGTTAGTTCTGGGGAGACAGAGCAAGAAGCAATAGTTTTTATCTTCTTAGTGGCTTGTATTCTGTTGAAGGAAATGCGCAAACTAGCAAAAACTTAAAAATCAGTCCGGAGTATTTTATGAGCTTGGGAATGTAGAAGAGTGGCAATTCAATTCAGAGATATTCTGGTATTCTGGAATACAAGGTCTGGGGATTGGATTGCATTGCTGGGGATGAGAAATTACGCTGGAGAGAAACTGTAGGAGAAGCATTTGCTATGGATTGAATTGTGTCCCCCCGAATTTGTATGTTGAAGTCCCACCCTCCCAGTGTGACTGTATTTGGAGTAAGGAAGTAAGTAAGGTCAAAGAAGTCATAAGAATGGGGTCCTGATCTGATAGGGGTAGTGTCCTTATTAGAGGAGATACCAGATTGCATGTGTACTCTCTGCATGCGAAGACATGGCAAGAAGTGGCCGTCACCAAGCCCAAGAAGAGGGCTCTCACCAGAAACTGAATTGGCAGCACCTTGATCTTGGCCTTCTAGCCCCCAGAAATGTGAGAAAATAAATTTCTGTTGTATTGTGTTATGGCAGCCTGAGCTAAGACAGCATCCATTCTTTTAGAAAGAAACAGAGCATCAGAAGTATGACTTTACCCTTTAAAAATGGAAATCAGCTTTTAATCAGTAAAGTGCTTACTAGCTAGATTGAAGACTTCTGTCAAGTTTTTGACATGCAGAGAGAAGATAAGAATTCTCCTGGTGCTAATAAACTTTTTAATTTACTTTCTTGTTACACACATTAAGATGCTTTATAAGATTCCCCTTGTTCCGAATGCTTGTAAAACATTGAATACACTATAAGTCATAAAACAGTAGTTATTGTGTAATCAACGATGGTTCAAAATTGCATCAGTTGATGTAAACATTAATTTTACTAAGTGTTTCTTAAAGGAGCACTATTTTCAAAGATTGTAAATACCTCAGTTTTCGATTTTGTTGTACGAGTCATTCTACTCTTTATTTCTCCACTGCAGGATACATTCTAAAATAAAATAATACTTGACTCTTTGTTTTTTGCCTGAAATTTAAACATAATCTCCGGCTTTTGGTTATGCTTACTTCTCCCACAGAGCTAAGGGGTCAGCCATGGAGAGTTTGCATGTTGCTCTACACGGTTTCGAATTGATGCTGTTGGTGGAATCCTCCGAAAGAGATTTTTTTTTAATTTTATTTTTAATTGTAATAAAACATACACAGCATAATATTTACCATCTTAACTACTTATTGATTGATTGATTGATTGCACAATGAGAGGTAAAAAAGGAGAGAGAAAATCTAAAGCAGACTCCACACTCAGCAGGATCTCACGACCCTGAGATCATGACCTGGGCTGAAATCAAGAGCCAGTTGCTTAACTGACTGAGCCCTCCAGGTGCTCCATCTTAACTATTTTACAAGTGTGTAATTCAGTAGTGTTAGGTCCATGGTCGTTATGCAAGCAATCTCCAGAACTCTTCATCTTGCAGCTCTGAAGCTTTATCTATTAAACAACAACTCCCTATGCTCCCTGCCCCCAGCCCCTGGCAACCACCATTCTACTGTCTGTTTCTATGAACTTGACTACTCTAGGTACCTCATACAGCGTTTGTGCTTTGGGGACTGGCTTATTTCACTTAGCCTAATGTCCTTCCAGGTTCATTCATGTTGTAGCAGGTGTCAAAATTTTCTTTCTTTCTTAAGGATAAACAGTATCCCATTGTGTGCATATATCACCTTTTGTTTATCTATTCATCCACTGATGGATGCTTGAGTTGCTTCCACTTTTCAACTATTGTGAATAATGCTGCTATGAACATGGGTATGTGAATATGTCTTTGAGACCCTGCGTTCAGTTCTTTTGATTGTATACCCAGAAGTGGAATTTCTAGGTCACATGGGAATTATATTCTTAATGTTTTGAGAAAATGCCACCAAACTATTTTCCGCTGTGGCTGTACCATAATAGTCCCATCACCGGTGAACAAGGGTTCCAGTTTCTCCACATCCTCCCCAACACTTGTTGTTTCCTGTTTTATTGATAGTAGCCAACCTAATAGGTGTAAGGTGGCATATAATTGTAGTTTTGATTTGTATTTCCCTAATGATGAAAGATGTGGAACATCTTTTTCATGTGCTTATCGGCCATTTGTATGTCATCTTTGGAGAACCACGACAAATCTTTTAAACAGTGACATGGCATAGTCAGATTTGGGTTTCAGAAGGACCACAGTGGGAAACGACCAGCTGCAGGGCAAGTAGATAGAGGCTCTTACAGTTTCTATAATGATGCGTCATTACTTTCAAAGTGAAGCCCTTGCATTGGCATTTAACCCCATCCATTCACTGCTCTGTCTTCTTTCCAGCTTTCTCTCTTGTTACATCTTTTCATGAATTCTATGTCCTCCTCAAGCCGGGTCATATGTCCTATTAGCATTCCTATCTCACAACTTTGTGATTTCTTTTTTTGTATCAGAAATGTACGTAACCTCTCTTTTTCTACCTCTAATGGAGCTGGACAGCTTTCCTTTGAAATATGCCTCAGTTTTGCTCCTCAAACACTATTCCAATGCTCCAGTATGTTGGGTTGTCTTCTTTCAATTTCTCTCCCTCCTTTGTGAATGGTTGTGGTATTCATTTACACCTATGTATTAACCTGCTTCACTATGAGTTACATGTGCATGGCATACAAAGTTCTTGAGAGCACAGATTTTTCTTTTGTATCTATATGTATGTATATCAGTATATTCAGACCTAACTTTGTTTCCTTTCTTTGTAATGATCACTAAGTACTTGTTGTTATGATAAAAATGAGTTTTGGGGACACTTTGAATTAGGCCACATTTATACAACTGAAATTATCTGCATAATTTGGCTTTTTATGCACATAAAATGATGCTTCATCAATTCAGTCTCAAAATATAACTGCTTTCTCTCAAAAAATTAAGATTTGGGAGGCAATAGAGTATCAAACAACATTTTAGGCAAGAAAACCAACATTACTCTTGACTATCTTCTATGGATGAGACCCCCTACTGGGCAGTCCATAAATGTTATTTCACCCTGACATTAATCTTTGATGGTAGGGATTCATTTGCCCTTTTAAAGATGAGGGGTTTGGGGAAGTTCAGGGACATTGGGGTGCGGACAGACTTAAGTAGATAGACTGCCCAGATGGGTGTTGTAATGGTTTTGGACAGAATGATCAAATATTGAATTAGTCCAGGTTAGTGAGAATGGAGCATGGATTCTAGAAGTACTTAGGAGACAGGATGAATGGATTTTGTGTCCGGTTGGGAGAAATAGGAATACTGGAATCTCAAGTTTCTGGCTTGAGTCACTCAGTGGAACTTGGTGCCATTCACCCATGTAGGGCAGAAAAAGAAGCAGACTTTGTAGGCCATAGTTCTGAGGTTCCTGTGAGGACAGCCAGGTGAAGTCAGGTGACAAAAATACAGGCCTAGAATGTAGGAGAGAAGTCTTGCTGAAGAAGTAATATTAGAATCATGCAACAGTTATGCTCCCTCCTCCATTCACCAAGTACTTACTGTCAATTCCATACCGATGGTGGCGTGGTGGGAGCAGACAGCCCAGGGCACAGGCAGGAAGAGAATGCATTGTCTGCGTAGAATAAAACTCAGTAAGAGTTGCTCTTCTTTTCTGTTATCCTTAGGTGCCACAGTGCCGATAATAAAATACTCCCTCCTGAGAAAATCTTTTGTTAGTTTAAATGCTACTTTGGACAATATAGCTGCCATCTTCAGTTGAACACATTTTTATTCTTACTCTTTTACAAGCTTTGTCTTCGAGGTGGGGAAGTTAATTTGGAGACCTCTCTGTTAGATATTTGGCCCCTGGCACGAGGGAACTCCGCCACATGCTTTTGTTTGGGTTATAGTAAGATTATAATCGAGTGGAATTGTTTGAGCTCACATTGACAGTTCTTATCCCCATCCTCTGTGCTAGTACATATTTTTGCATTTAGATAGTAGCTAGGAAAGAAGCAATGCCAGCCCAGTGAATTGTGAAGATGAAGAGACAGTACTTGGGTTATGCAATTTGGCATACCATTTGACACTTGGAGTTTCTGAATTTGTGTTTCTATTTAAAACAGTGTAAAACTGTTAGGCCTGAATTTTGGTTTACATATGATATATTTTACTCAATTTGAAGTTTTAAGATGGAATATATTCTTCATTGTACATTGTTTTTTTAATTTGATTTTATTATGTTATGTTAATCACCATACATTACATCATTAGTTTGTGATGTAGTGTTCCAGGATTCCTTGTTTGTGCATAACACCCGGTGCTCCATGCAGAACGTGCCCTCTTTAATACCCATCACCAGGCTAACCCATCCCCCCACCCCCCTCCCCTCTAGAACCCTCAGTTTGTTTCTCAGAGTCCATCGTCTCTCATGGTTCATCTCCCCCTCCGACTACCCCCCCTTCATTTTTCCCCTCCTGCTATCTTTTTTTTTTTTTTAAACAGAGAATGTATTATTTGTTTCAGAGGTACAGGTCTGTGATTCATCAGTCTTACGCAATGAAAAGCAACTCAAGAAAATCATGATTGCTACTAAGTGTTTTGTGATGATTACTGAGAACAATTTTGTGGGGCTTCTGGGTGGCTCAGTCAGTTGAGCGTCTGACTTCGTTTCGGCTCAGGTCATGATCTCAGGGTTGTGAGACTGAGCCCCGTGCTGGGCTCCATGCTCAGCGGGGAGAAGTCTGCTTGAGGATTCTGCCCGTCTCCTTGCTTGCGTGCACATGTTCTCTCTCTCAAACAAATAAACCTTAAAAAAAAAAACCCAAAAAGCCTAATTTTGTCATGTAGGGGAGGGGGCTGTTAGAATGAGCATTGTACATATATGTACGTGTGTGTATAGTTTTACATTTTCTTTGAATATGTTTTATATGTTTCAATATCACCATATAAGAACAGGAATCCAATTTGTTTTAACAACTAATAATTACAATTGTAGCTATTACAAATTTCAAGCCAGACTATGACTACAAAACCTTTAAGGTCCATTCCAGGATTTTACCAGTAAGTAATAATACTGAAGTGACAAACATTTTACATATTGTTACATGGTATGTTTCAATCATGTTTATTAATGTATGTGTAGGTTGCATACATGAAACGACCGCATTAAAAATATGTGCATTTTTAAAAATCTGATATTGCCAATTGCACTCAAAATGTTTCCTTCTTTCAGTTTCTTTTTTTTCCATCACAATATGTACAATGGATTCTAAACCTTCAGATCTGTGTCAGTATAAGCAAAAGACTGTGCCTCCAATTTTTATTCTTCATTCTTTTATTTGGTATTTGATTTTTCTAAAGGACCTGTTCAAATGTTGTCCATTATTTTCTCTGTAAATTGCATATTACTACATGGATCTATTTTTTTATTATTTTGAGCTTTTTATTAATTTGAAAGAATTCATCAAATGTCAATAAAATAAGCCCTTCACCATATTTCTAAAAAAAAAAAAAGAAAGAAACAGTCTGCTTTGATGTCAGATCTGCTGGGTGAGCCCCTGTACCTCTCTTACACATCTCTGGTGTCTGAGGAATGGTTCTTGGCTCTGTAGACTCTGCAGTATGTGAAGCCATGAGAGCATCAAGGTTGGTGTGGATGAAGTGGCCCAGGCGAATGTGTAAGGGAAGGGAAGACTACCCAGTGCTGAGCTCTGGAAAACACCGGCTTCTAAGACCCAGACTTTAGAAGAGGAGGCCCCTACAAGGTGGGCTAGGAGCAGAGAGAGAAGTGGGAGGGGAAGTAAGAGAGAGAAGAGTTAGGGGCATTAGGGGAGAAGAAGTTTCCAGAAGGACGGGGTGGTCAATAGTATCCAGTGTGACTAAGAAGGTAACAACAACAAAAAAAAGGGCTAGCAAGTAAGTGTCTGGGTTTGAGCATCAGAAAGTGATCGGTGACGACCTTCCTTCCTAAGACCATTGCTGTGGTGAGGGACATCTGAGGAGGGGATGGGGGTGAGGTTCTTCAAGAAAGTCTTTGCTCTCAATGGGGAAAATAAGACAGGGTAGATGGAGCGTTAGATTATTTTCCCTGATTTTCGAAGAAAGACGCGTTTGTTGTGGAAAATGTGGGTAAAATTGAAAATTGACTCTATGCTCTTGTTCCTTGGTGTTGTTAGCCTTTGACTCCAAACATATTCATGTCTTGAGCACAAAGCTTGAAGCCTCTCCCTGGGACGTAACAAAGCCTCGGGCCCACCTCCAAGTGTCCGCATTGGTTGTTTTGGTGCAGACGCCTGATGCTCTCACCTCTGTTTGACTGGTGCTGCTTCAGGTCCCAGCTGTCCATGCCTGTTGGCCACACTGTACCCGGAAGGCCTCCACTGCCCCCTCTGTTTGACTGGTGCTGCTTCAGGTCCCAGCTGTCCATGCCTGTTGGCCACACTGTACCCGGAAGGCCTCCACTCCACTTAGGAGAACACCACTCTCTGTGCTGAGGGCACAGTCCAGAAATTGCCAGGCTCCATTCATAGGCGTGCCCTGTTCCTACACTGAGGCGTGGGTATGAGGCCATCTGGGCCTCCAGGAAGCTCAGCCTGGCTCAGAGTGGTTTCCAGTCCTAGTGAGGGTCTCTGCCACCCTCTGGCCACCCCGTCCCCCTGCCCAGCATCCCTTAACCCGGGGTGCCACACAACCCAACGAACTGACCAATGCCCTCTTCCTTGGTCTCCTTTCCTTGAGTTTCAACCGTTTCCTCCCCAAAGCAATTGCCTCTCCCCAGAATGCTGCCCTCCCCTGTCCTTTCCATTCATTCTGTTCAGATTTTCCAAACTTCTCCTCTTGAGCAGGCTTCCCTTTACCCATGCATAATTTAAAAGACTCACTATAGCCTTTCTTTTTCTCCAAGGACCTGTCTGTCCTCATAGGTGAATTCAAAGGTGAATTCAAATTCAAATTTCCATCTCTTGTTAAGCAGAAAGTACTTGGAACTGAAATTACACTTTTTTTTCCTGACTTCTATTCTTCCGTTATATCCTAGGACAAATTTTTATTCATGACTGAAGCACCAAGTACTGTACTGTATGCTGGCCTGTTCTACAGCAATTTCTGTGAAATAGAGAAACAATCATGGAAAACATACAAGCTAATCTTTAGTCTTACCCAGGGATCTTATAGATTCTCTCTTTATAAGTCCTAGCACGTATTTGGCAGTAAATAAGTATATATTCGCTGAATATAGAAAATATATACTATCTATCTATATATATATCTACATACACACAGAAATTAGGATTATACTATAAATGCAAATTATAACCATGTCTTTTCTTCCATAAAATTATACTAGTAGAAGTTTCCTAGACTCTAACTGTTATCCTTCCATAGCATTTTAAATATAGATGTAATGTAAATTATTTAATCACTTCCCTATCATCAGCCATTTGGGCTATTTTTATACTGTAGTGGATTCCCTGGCTGTGAATATTTGTCTGCATTTCCACTCACCTTTTTTGGATACATTTCTGAAAGTGGAATTACTAGATTAGAAGATTTAGAACAGTGCTCCATGCTTAGTGAATATT
Source organism: Zalophus californianus (assembly GCF_009762305.2). Classification (NCBI taxonomy): domain Eukaryota; kingdom Metazoa; phylum Chordata; class Mammalia; order Carnivora; family Otariidae; genus Zalophus; species Zalophus californianus. The sequence goes on from NC_045606.1 coordinate 89,234,233, forward strand.
CATTAAAATTTTTTGAATGATCTGAATGAAGATTTTGATGCTTATTTCTGAATTGTCCTTCAGGAAGATTGTACTTCTGGGTACAATCCCTCAGGGGCTGAATTTCACTGTATCCCCTTTTGTATTTAGTATTATCTTTCAGTCTTTGTTATTTTTGCAGGTGAAAATCACGTCTTTTTTAAAAAAAAAACAACTTCTTTGAATGCTAGTGAGGTTGTCTGTGCTTGCCAATTGTCTACCTGTGTGTATAGCTTTGCAAGTCTGTTCACAGGTTAGTGACAGGGCCACTCACACACTTGCCCTAAGTTCCTGCTCTCTTGGTAATGTGGGTTGAATCCTGTCCCCCCAAAGATATGTTCTCAGTAGTTGTAGGAGAAAGGCAAACGGTGGGAGAGGTCACTGTATGGACAGTTAAAATTATATAACGACAGACATTTGCTAGATACTCTCCAGTCTCAATTCCTCTTGCTACACACACAGGAAGCCTGCATTTCCTGGCCTCGCTTGAAATTAGGGAAGGGTCCTATGTCTCAGATCTGGCCAGGGAAGCTTGAGAGCAAGTGATCTAAATCGACTTTCGGCCTGGCCCTTAAAAATGTCACCAGCAAAACTTTGACTTTCCACTTTCTCCTTCTGGAAAATATGAGAGGTCATATATTTACCATGCAAGGCCTCTGGATCCTAGAATTTCTGCCAAAGAGAACCGTCCAAACCGCACTGGATGTGAGTGAGCAAGAAGGACCTTTTATTGTATCAAGTCACTGAGCTGTTGGAATTTTCCAGTCCAGCAGCTAGTGTTAATGACCCCACCTGGCACATATACCTGAAGGCTCAGGGATGGATGGAAACTCAAGAGGAACTAATCATCTGAAGGAAAGATGTGCTCAAAACATTGAAGGCAGAAGGAGAGGTTCTGAGGGAGTAAGGGGCCTGGAGCATAGGTGTGTGCATCAGAAAGCCCTGAAAGATAGATATTTTGAAGTTAGAGTAACTTCAGGGTCTGGTGATAGAATTGAATGTTGGGGGAAAACGTGGTGAAAGCTCATGAAGGGTAAATCACCCAAATGGAAGGTTAGTGGAACCATTTCTAAATAGATATCTTTTTGCATGTCATCCTTGTGTGGGGGCCACACTAATCTTCTCTGTATAATTACAGTTTTTTAGCATGTGTGCTGCCCAAGCGAGCACTGGGTAGATAGCTTTTTAAACTGCATTAAACTTAACATGGATGTGCTTGCTCATCTTCATGTGTGTGCCCTAGACCCAAAGTTTTCAACTCAAAATCATAGCATTTTGAATCACTATGAATACTTACCAGAGTAAAAAATACTATTTAGGCAGTAATGTTTACCTGGTAATGGAGTATCATGTTTTGGTTAAGGAGTTCTCCTTAATAATAATTAAAATAGTAAAATAGTAAAAATTAATATATTTATTTTATATTTATAATTATAGTAAAATAATATATTTATTTTTATATTTATAATTATGAGCTATTTTTAAAAAATCATAATATAAAAAATTAAACAAATTAATAACAATTTTTTGTTAATTTAATGTAAACCCAACTTTTATAGGATGTTGAACCCTTTGTGGAATGTGGCTGCATGCAAGTTTCATCATACCATAGGGCAGTCAATCATGCAGTCCAATTTGCTCAGCCAGTTCTAGTTTACACTTACTGGCCCAGCTTAACTATTAATGGCACCCATTTTCACATGCAAAAAGTGTCCTGATGGTCAATCTGATAAATATTCAAAGACAACAATTTGATACGGCCTGAAGTTTGTTTTAATTGCTAAGCTAAGTAATTATTGAGCGCAGTTATGATGTTAATGAGGCTTGAACTTTTAAGACTTTGAAATGTGCTTTAAGGTTTCATCATGGTATAATTTGCATATGAATTATTATTATTTTTTTTAAACTGTGAGCCCATTGTACCTCCCTGGCAGTTATAGGACATTTATAGAATAGGCCACCAATCTTTGAATGACTCAGTTTCCAATTAGCGAGCAAGTGTGGCTCTGTGTGTGCCTTACCTTATTTCCAGCTCTCTCCAGCAGCGGGATATACACAGGGACTCATTCTGGACACAGATCAAGAGAATAGAGGCCCCAAATACCCTGAGCGGGGGCATTACTTTCTATTGGGAAAATCTTAATATTAGTGCCATTTTTTATTGTTATTCATTCTAGTCTTTCTTTTCAGTTTTAATTGGACAATTCATTCCTGAAACCGTACATGAGGAAAAGTATTTTTACTTATTGAGGGAAACAGACTCCCCTATTACCACACAACCAGTCCCCAGAAGGACTTCATAAGTAGGCCACTGCTATATCAGCGCATAATCTGAGTTGGGAAGATTAGGCCTATGACCAAAGTTGTTTGGCATTTTATTAATGAATACTTCTCTGATTATAAAATGGGTACATGTTTATTGTTGAAAAGGCTGACAATACAGAGGAGTATAAAAAGGAAAAATGATTCAAGTTTTAACACATTTTATTTATTTGGCAAATACTATTTTTGTACATTTTTCAACAGGTTATTTTTCTATACAAAAATACACTTTAAAAATATTTTTGGGGGGACATCTGGGTGGTTTAGTCGGTTGAGCACTGGACTCTTGATGTTGGCTCAGGTGATGATCTCAGGGTTGTGAGATCAAGCCCAGAGTGGGGCTCCATGCTGGGCGTGGAGCCTGCTTAAGATTCTCTCTCTCCCTTTACCTCTGCCCTCCCTTTTCTTTAAAAAAAATATTTGGAGTCCTGTTGCATTAACATATTTGTATATAGCTTTTTTTTTTTTTTGCTCACTACCATATGACCTGCCAGTTGCACTCTTGGGAATTTATCCCAGAGAAATAAAAACATTTTCACCTAGAAACTTGAGCATGGATATTCACAGAAACTTTGTTCTTAATATTTGAGAACTCTAAACTACCCAAACTTCTTAAAATGATTGAATGGTCAAACAAACTTTGGTCCATGTATATCATGGAATACTGCTTAGCAATAATAAGTAATTACTGATATTCGCAATAACTGCCATGAATGTCAAGGAAATCATGCTGAGTGAAAAAAAGTCAATTTCCAAAGAATGCATGGTGCAGGGTTCCATTTATAAAACAGTGCAGAATTATCGTAAGTGTAGGATGGATAACGGATCAGTGTTTGCCAGGGGTTAAGGATGAGGGAGGCGGAGGTGGATGTGGTTCTACCATGGAAGCAGCCTGTGGTAATGGAAGACTTAAATTCTTCATTTTGAGGGTGGTTAAGCAAATCTACACGTGTGATGTAATTGTCTAGAACTACACACACAAGTGCACGTATACCACTGGTGAGGTATGACTAATCTCTGTGCTTTGTACCAATCTCAATTTGCTGGTTTTGACCATGTACTATAGCTATGCAAGAGATCATTTATGTTGGGGGAGGCTCTATTAAGGGTACACAGGACCTCCCTGTACATTTCTTCATGGCTTCCTGGGAATCTACAATTATTGTAGAATAACATAATAAAATAAAATAAATAAAGGTAAAAAAAGAATAATTTAAAACTAGGTATTCAAACATATACCCATTTCTTAGTTAACTTTTTTCCTATTGTTTTAATACTTAGTACTCTCCTTTTAGAAATCAGATATTCATCTATATTTTCTTACAGTTTTTTATGCTTTAGGTTTTGTTTTTAAAACCTTTACTGCTTAATCCATGTGTAAATTTTTTTTTAGTGTATAACATGGGATTTTTAATCTAACTTTAAATCATTTAAAAATAGCTAGCTGCTGTTCTTAGCTCCATTTTGTCTTCTAATTTATTTTGATGCCACATTTGTTATATATTAAGTTCTGATGTAGACCAGGGTTTGTTTTTGGCTGATTTGCTCAGTTTTTGTACTACATGGTTTTGATGACTGTAGTTGCATGATTTCCTTGTGTGGTATGAAAAACGCTTCATTACCCTTTATTTTCAGGATTTTCTTCTTGGGTGGTATAATCCACTTGTTTTCTAGATTCATTTAGGAGCCCTTTTTATGGCACCAAAGGAGCTTTTAATTGGCATTGAATTAAAATTTTTAATTAACTTGTGGAGGATTTACTTATTGCTTATCTAGAATCTCGGAATATCTGTAACTTTTGTGTCTCTCAATTATGTTTAGTAATTTTCTTTATAAGAGTTCCACATTTTATTTTTAAGGCAGCTCCTTGGTATTTTTATGCCTTGGGCTACAATTACCAATGATGAATGGGATTTATCTTCCATTTTCTTTTTTAACTGGTTATTACTGACATATTAAAATGGGTTTTTACACTTTTATCTAGCCTCCAATTCTTTTGAAAGCTGTAAATTTTGTTGATGTTGAATTAACTTCTGTCGCTTCCTTTTGTTTTTCTCTCTAGTTCTTCATTTTCAGTAGATGTACTCGATTACCAGCTTAAGGGATGATGGCCGGTCTTATTCCTGATTTGAGATGAAATGCGTGTAGTGTGCCGCTATTGAGACTATCGCTGAATGTTAGTTTTAGATGCTCCATATATATATATATATATATATATATATATATATATATATATATATATATATGTTTTAAAATCAAGAGTTTTTTGCAAATGCCTTTAGGGTCTGTTGACCTGATCATGCCATTTTCCTTTGTCAACATTTAAAGATCCATGTTGATAATTGTGTTTGTGATATATAGGATTACTTATTTTGCCTATATTGAAATTTTATTTTTTAATCAACTTCACTGAATTATAATTTAAGTGCACTAAACCACATTCCTTTAAATAAAATATGAATGTAATAAGTTTTGACAGATGTATATGTTTGCAAAAGGCTAGCCACAATATAATATTTCCATCACTCTTTAGTAGGTTCTTTGTGCCCCTTTGCATCCCATTTCCTCTTTTGCTCCTGGCCCCAGGCAGCTGCTGACCCACTCTTGTCACTGTAGATTAATTTACATTTTCTAGAATTTTATATAAATGGAATCCTACACCAGATCTCTTTTGTCCCTGGGTTCCCTCACTTAACATAATGGAAAAACACTACTGCGTGTTTGTAATGTGTCACCTTGTGTGGTGTCAGACCAGTCGGCATTTCGGATACACATTTCTGGCATTTGCTTTTTTTCTTTTTTTTTAGAGAGCGAGAGTGAGATGGAGCACACACGTGAGTGGGGGTGGAGAAGGGGGGGGTGGTGGCAGAGGGAGAGATAGAGAGAATCCTCAGCAGGCTCCATGCTGAGCATGGAACCCTACCCAGAGCTCAATCTCACAACCCTGAGATCATGACCAGAGTGGAAATCAGGAGTCAGACGCTTAACCAACTGAGCTACCCAGGAGCCCCATCTGGCATTTGCTTTTGTGTGGACTGAGCCCCAGAGAAATCACCCACAGTCCCTCGTGTCCAGGGAGATCACCGCATGCCATTACCGGTCCCAAAGAATTTTAAAATAATTTCACAACAACTTAATTCATTTGGATGCATTCATTATTTAGGTTCTCTTATAAATGGTGTTCTAACGTAAGAACTCGGTTTTATTCTGTTTCCATCTTTTGTCTTTATCTTTGAACCTTCTCTATACATCTTAGATTAAAAATTGTGTGGTCTACTAGTGCGATTGTATTTTTGATAACTTTTCTGTGTATTTATGACTTTATTTCATATATTTTGATGCTTTTTTATAAGCTCTTAAAGTTCAAGAAATATAAAGTCTTAAGTAATATCTATTTTATCAGTTAAACAAATTCTTTAAACTATGACATTTAGCTTACATTTGTTGCCATCCTAATATTGCCATTCTTAATTTCATTTGTGCTTGAATATAATTTTTTATAATCCTTTTAATTTGTTGATTCTATGTGATTTTACATGTTTTACTGAAGGCTGTTGAGATTTATTTTTAAGTCCAATTAAGGAGAGTTTTCCTCCTAATAATATAATAAAAATAATTAACATTTATTTTTGGAAGTTATTTTTAACTTATTTATACTAATCTATAAGATCTTTCTAATATATCCTGTTTTAAATGCTACTAGGGGATGATTTTACTTTGCTTTTTTTTAAGGTTTTATTTATTTATTTGCCAGAGAGAGAGCGCACAAGCAGGGGGAGCGGCAGGCAGAGGGAGAAGCAGACTTCCTGCTGAGCAGGGAGCCCGATGCTGTGGGGCTTGATCCCAGGACCCGGGGATCATGACCTGAGCCATAGGCAGATGCTCAACCGACTGAGCCACCCAGGCATCCCTACCTTATTTTTAAAACCTGAAACATATTTCTTTTTGCAAAATGTAAGAGAATTAATTAGTTTTGACTTTTCCTTATGCATGTAAGTTAAAGAATTTGTCCTTTTCTTACTTCTTCCTGGTTTCTAATAATAGCTAGTTTAAGTGAGTTTATAGGTAGATTTCACTCATTATTTTAATATTATGTGTCTTCTCTTTTAACATTTTGCATGTATATCCATTATTGTGCCATGATTAAAATTGATATTTAGGGGCGCCTGGGTGGCTCAGTCATCAAGCGTCTGCCTTCGGCTCAGGTCATGATCCCGGGGCCCTGGGATCGAGCCCCGCATCGGGCTCCCTGCTCCGCGGGAAGCCTGCTTCTCCCTCTCCCACTCCCCCTGCTTGTGTTTCCTCTCTCGCTGTGTCTCTCTGTCATTCTCTCTCTCTCTGTCAAATAAATAAATAAAATCTTTTAAAAAATTGATATTTAAGCCCATATGCTCACTACCAATTCTTTTATACCAATTTCATCCTTTTAAAAGATTTCTCTGAATGCTTACATATCACAGACGCCTTTCTTTTCCTAAGCAAATGAAAACAGCTTACCATGCTTCACAATTATTCTCATCTGAAACCAACATATTATTGTATTTTGTCTGGTTTGGGGGAGTGGAGTGATGTGAGTTCAGCCTGAAAGATACTTTTTCTTTTGAAGATGACTGTATCTTTCTTGCTTGGATGCTGACATGATTATTTTCTTCAACTTTTAAAAAAATCCACCTGGTAAGACCTAAATGTGTGTTTCCTTGTTTTCACTTGGTACAGGGCTGGCTCTTCCAGTTTGCGGGCTTTGCCCATTTTCTTTAAGCTAAGGACATTTTCTTCTAGTGTAAATTATGATTTTAATTTTTTTGGTTTTGTTTTCCTTCTGAGATTATGTACATTTTCATATTCATGTAATATAGTTTTATAATGTTCTTCATAAATCTTATCATTTGCACCTTAAATATATTGGTTTATAATCTAGAAGTCCTTCTCAAATTTGTCCTCCATATTACTGATTTTCTTTTCAGTAACATTTGTTCTGTCTTTATAGATTCCAATTCTGTATTTTAGGTGACCTGTAGTCTTTCCTCATTTGAGCTAGCTCCCGCCTCCCCTCACTGTCTATTTTTTTTTAAAGATTTTTTATTTATTTATTCATGAGAGACAGAGAGAGAGAGAGAGAGAGAGAGAGAGAGAGGCAGAGGGAGAAGCAGGCTCCCAAGGAGCAGGGAGCCTGTTGCGGGACCCGATCCCAGGACCCTGGGACCATGACCTGAGCCGAAGGCAGACGCTTAACCATCTGAGCCACCCAGGCGCCCTCCCCTCACTATCTTTTGCACAACTTGCTTTTGTCTTACCTTCTGTATTATCAGAGTTGATAATTTAAACTTTTTTTTGTGAAATAAGGATTTTGCCTATACTAAGTAGTTTTCCAAATTTGATACCCCTTCTATTTTATTAATTTTTAAAGGAGAAGAAATCAACTCAAGCTTGATAGTAAATAATGTTTCTGGAATACCTTAGCCCCTCTCATTGTCCATACTGGTCCTTGAAAGTATTCTTTCTCAAATATTGCCTTGAAATGTACCCCAGTTTTTAGGGCCCAGCAAGTATTTATCTGGTACAAGTCTACTGAATTCTCTCAAGTTCTCTGACTGAGCTGCAGTCAGACAGAACATGTCACCTTTCTCTATGTGTTCTGTAACAATTCTCCTTCTTCCCTTCCCAGCACATGCTCCTCAAAGGGCTATTCCGTTTCTTATTATTTTTTCTATTCTTGTCTTGTTTTGTCATTTCACTTGAGGCTACAGTGCATCAACACTCACCTTCTGTATCAGCATTTTATATGCTGCCGTATAAAGTCCAAGGGCCCGAAGACAGAAAAGCTAACATGATTCTTTCTAGCTCAGAACACAGATCCCTGAAGTTCAGAGCAATTATAGCTTATTGTGCTTCCATGGCAGTCTTTGAATCCTAAAAGTTCCTCAGGAGCCATTTTTTAACTTAAATTTTAAACTTGTCATTAGCAGACATTACTGTGACATTTCAGATATTGTCTGTGCGATTCATGCTAGATTTTGTATTTCTCCGCATCTTCATATGTCTTAGTCTGTTCAGGCTGCTATTAAAAAAAAAAAAAAAAAATGTACCAGGACGCCTGGGTGGCTCAGTCGTTAAGCGTCTGCCTTCGGCTCAGGTCATGATCCCGGGGTCCTGGGATCGAGCCCCGCATCGGGCTCCCTGCTCCGCGGGAAGCCTGCTTCTCCCTCTCCCACTCCCCCTGCTTGTGTGCCCTCCCTCGCTGTCTCTCCCTCTGTCAAATAAATAAATAAAATCTTAAAAAAAAAGTACCGTAGGCCACGTGGCTTATAAGACAACAGAAATTTACTTCTCCCATTCCGAAGCAGGCAAATCCAAGATCAAGGTGCCAGCAGTCTGGAGTCTGCTAAGAGCTGGCTTCCCAGTTCATAGATGGCTGTTTGCTCACTTCGTCCTCATGTGGCAGGAGGAAGAAGGGAGCTCTCTGGAGTCTCTTTTATAATCCCCCTCGTGAGGGCTCTCTCCTCATGACCTAATTACCTACCAAAGGCCCCACCTCCTAATATCATCATATTGGGGGGAATAGATTTTGACACACAAATTTTGAGGGAGGCAGAAACAAATACTCAGTCTGTATCATTAAAAGCATGTAGATTGGAAGTTGGGTGAGGATGAATCCGAGCCTACTAATCTGTTTCCATGATAAGTGTTTGGAGTTGGTATGATGGTATGCAGAGGCAAGCTAGCATTGTGCAATTCAGCTTTTAAGTAGAAAAGATATGAGAAAGAAAGCAAAAGAATTCAAAAATCACAAAGCAAGGAATTTTCAAGATTGGAATTAAAGATCACTATTAGAATTATAATTTGCAATTGGAATATGGGCTTAATTGATGTTTGACACAAACTTCTTAATAGACAGGAAATAGGAAGATGTTCCTTGTTGTGATTATAGGGAAACTTTACCTATGTACTCCTTAGCCAATCACTTTCTAGGTTAATCCAATGATTTTTGATCATTTGAGAAGTTGTAGAAAAAAAGTACTTGAGTTTGGAGTGAGAGTAAGTCTGGGAAATGGTATGAGTAAACTCAAGATGGAAACGGAGAACAAGATAAGGCACAGCAGTAAAGAAGTGGGAAGTTGAGGTTGAATGGTGCCATTGCTTTATGTGTTTTGGGGATTCCAACAGATGGGATACATTAAGAATGTTCTTAGTATCTTAAGTACTACACCTACAGTTTACACATTCAACTAATGTTTATTGAATCCCTTTCACATGCAAGCACTGTTCCAAGTGCTAGGAATATAGTAGTGAACAAAGTTGGCATAATCCTACCCTCAAGAAGTGAATCTTTGAGGAAAGGGGTGGTAGAATGTCAGGGGTACGTTATAAGGCCTATCATATGCTAGAAAGTAATATGGGCAAGACAGTAACTGAGAGAGTGTTCATAGCTACAGTGCAGATGAACTGCTCCCTGGCAAAGTTGATTGCAGCTATTATTTGAATAGCATATTGAATACTTGGGCTTCTCAGCGGCATGGGTAACTGGATTTATACGCCTATTCTTGCTCAGTATTAAAATGTTTATTTACATGACTATGATACGGCTTAAAACAGTTCTAAAATAATCATATGTACCTGGCATAAGTTGGTAGTTATTTTACTAATTTTTTACTGTTTTCAAAATTTACCTAATCCAGCCCTAGCTCTATACCTGCATTTGAGTTTAACAATGTACTCTCAATATTTTCTTGCTTGTTTGAGGCTTCTTCGTGGCTCTGAGACCCCTAGCAACCCCTTCTCAATGCTCAAGCTCCTACTATTTTCCTTTAACTGAAAGTCTTTATAGGCTGTCCAGTGCTGCTACCCTCTATTCAGCTTGCTTAATCCGTATTTATCTGAATCATGGAAAGATTGCTTTATGCTCTATTTAGCTTCTCAAAGGCCAGAGAGGAGAGATTACCAACACAGTACGCACACTGGACGCTGTCCTGAACCCTGACTTAATTGCTCTTTTCCAATCACCAGGGCAACCTCTCTCTTTCCATCAGGTATTTGTTCTTACTGATTAATTACTTCCATTCACTTAAAACTAATTTCCTTAGAAACTCCTCTAGCTGACTTCTTAATTATGTTTTCCCCAAGCCTGGCCATTGTCAGAGGACTCATTTGGTATTAAAGAGATTATACTTCTATTCTCATGAATATTTTAATACTTTAAACCTGATCTTAATGGTGTTTAAGGCAGATGTGACTGGGGCACAGAGGGTGAATTGCAGGGTGGTGGAGGTGCGGCAGCAAAGAGAATTTAAAAGAGAGTGGGGGATATGAACAACTGTGAAGAATTGGGGAACACATGAAGGTGAAGAATGCAAAACAATGATCAAAGGTAAATAATGTGTTAGGTGTAATTCAAGCAAATTTTACATGTTAGGGTCACAATTTTTCCTGGGCACTCTATGCACCTACTGAATTTCTATAGTCAAATACTCAATTAGTAGTGAACAAATAGTTTCAGTGAGTTAAAATTATATTTAAATCTCTCTCTCTCTCTCTCTCTCTCTCTCTCTCTGAGAGACCTTCACATAAACTGCCTTGTGAACGAGGAAACATCCCTCACAATCATAGTATGTGTGTGAATAAGCACCCCGGAAGTCCGAGGTCCTCAGTGAAGTGGTCCTGTGGCCACTTCCGTAATGTTTCCATAATAACATTATGATAAAGTTTACTTTTAAATTCTCAAAGGAAGGGTAGATAAAGCAGAAGGAATTTTAGATGAGTGTCCATTTAGAACATGGAATTAGGATGGTTAAATGGGAAGGATAAACAAGTGAGAAGATGGGGGTCCAACAAATCACCCCTCTATGGATTTCCTTGGTTCCTGCTGAGAAAGAGAGGGTTGACAGTCAGTCTGCTTCTTCCAAGACACTGCCAGTGCTGTGTGACCATTGACTGGTGGAAGTTGTAAGTTTGGAGACAAAAGAGGGTCTTACGGGAATTTATAATGTACTGATTACTAAACTAAAGAATACTGTGGGGATGTCTGGATAGCTTTTTGGTAAGTAAACCTGCATTTTGTGGCTTTATGAGTTGCAGCTACACTTAAAGGTAGAAGACTAACGGTAAGACTAACTAGAGAGACCTCAAAACCAGCTGATTTCTCTATGTTAATTTACACACCGTGCTAGCGCATTGCATCCCAGTGTGGAAATGGGAATTTAGGGCCTCCCAAATATCTATGTGGTGTGTGCAGGAGATCCTTTCTGGCATTCCTTGCTAATCATCAGCAGAGCTTGGCATCCAGCCAGCTTTCTATTCTGTGCAAGTATGATTGACAATTTGGACTTCTGTGCTCATGGGCCTGCTCATCCCTGCACCCGTCCTTCTGTTAGAAGATGAGAAAATGCAGGTGTGGAGTCAACCTAATTCTTCCGACCCCTTAATCTTATTCTGTCTTTTAGATTCTTTTTTTTTTTTTTAAGATTTTATTTATCTATTTGACAGAGAGAGACACAGCGAGAGAGGGAACACAAGCAGGGGGAGTGGCAGAGGGAGAAGCAGGCTTCCTGCGGAGCAGGGAGCCCGACGCGGGGCTCGATGCCAGGACCCTGGGACCATGACCGGAGCCGAAGGCAGACGCTTAACCACTGAGCCACCCAGGCGCCCCCTGTCTTCTAGATTCTTGAAGAAATATAAACTGTTTTCTTCAAATAAAAATGTGTAAGAAGTGCAGTTTTATTAGCATAAGTTTATTATAGTGTTCTAAGAGTGGTGGTTTTAAAATAGGTTCACAAACTCCTGGATATGGGCCTTGTTTCAAAAAGTGGAGTTTCATTCACCTCCCCTCAATTATGGGCCAGACTTAGGGACTCCCTTCCAAAAAATAGAATGTGGCAAACGTGATGCTATGTGACTTCCAAAGCAAGGTCACAGAAAGCTCACAGTTCTTGCCCCACTGGCTCTGGTTCTTGTACTGCTCACTCGGGGGTAAGTCAGGTACCATGCTGTGAGAAAACCCAAGCAGCCCGGTGGAGGGACCCACATGGAGAAAAACTGAGACTCGCCAGAGGCCAGTGCTGACCTGGTATGAGAGTGAGCCACCCTGGAAGCCGGCCCTTGAGCCTCGGTCAAACCTTCAGATGATGACAATCCTGGTGGGCCTCTGGTGGCAGGCTTAGCACAGGTATTAAGCCAGAACCATCCGATTGAGCCGGTCCTGGATTCCTGGCCTGCAGACATTGTGGAAAGTAATACGTGATCATTGTTGTTTTAAGCCACTATGTTTTGGAGGTGATATTTTATGAAGCAGTAGCTAATTAATACAGATTTTAGGGGGCGTGCCTGGGCGGCTCAGTCAGTTAAGCATCTGCCTTCGGCTCAGGTCGTGATCCCGGGGTCCTGGGATGGAGCCCCACATCGGGCTCCCTGCTCTGGGGGAGGCCTGCTTCTCCCTCTCCCACTCCCCCTGCTTGTGTCTCTTTCTGTCAAATAAATAAAATCTTTAAAAAAAAATACAGATTTCAGTAATGGGGTGCTGCCATAAGAAAAAGCTAAGTCTGTGGGATTGGCATTGGGATTGGGTGGGAGGCGGATACCGGGAAGACAAGATGCCGGCAACAAAAGCAGAAAGCAACCAGAGGGACGACATCAAACTACAGAGTTTCTGCACAGCAAAGGAAACAACCAACAAAATGAAAAGGCAACCTACAGAATGGGAGAGAAGAGTTGCAAACCATCTGTCTGATAAGGAGATTATATCCAAAATATATATGGAACTCCTACAACTCAACAGGAAAAAGAAAACAATTAACTTGGTTTAAAAATTGGGCAAAGGAACTTCAATAGACTGTTTTCCAAGGGAGACATACAAATGGCCAAGAGGTGTATTAAAAAAATGCTCAACATCACTAAACGCTCAGGGCAATGCAAGTCAAAACCACAGTGAAATATTTTCTCACTTAGGATGTTAGGATGGCTATTATCAAACAGTCAAAAGATAACAACTGTTGGCAAGGGTGTAGAGAAATGGAACACTTGTACCCTGTTGGTGGGAATGCAAATTGCTACAGCCATTACTGAAAACAGTATGGCGGTGCTTCAGAAAATTAAAAATAGAACTAGTATACAATTTAGCAATCCCACTTTTGGGCACATATTCAAAGGAAATAAAATCACTATCTCAAAGTACAGAAATACCTGTACTCCCCTGGTCATTGCAGGATTATTCACAATAGCCAAGACATGGAAACAGCTAACAACAGACAAAGAGATAAAGAAAATGTGAGACACACACACACACACACACACACACACACACACACACACAATCTGAATGGAATATCATTCAGCCTATAAAAAGAAGGAAATTCTGCCATTCGTGACAGATGAACCTGGAGGGCATTATGCTCAGTGCCGTAAGTCAGACACACAAAGACAGTCACTGCATGATCTTAGAAATGGGATCTTAAAAAAAAAAAAAGTTGAACTCATAGTAACAGAGTGTGGGGTGGTGGTTACCAGAGGTGGGAGGTGGGGGAAAAGGGAAGCTATTGATCAAAGGTTAGAAACTTGGGTTTATAAGTTAAATATGTCTAAAGATTTAATGTACAGCATGGTGACTATAATTAATAATAATGTATTCTATACCTGAAATATGTTAAGAGAGTAAATCTCCAGTGTTAATACACAAACACAAACACACATACACAGAAGGGTGTAACTATGTGAGGGGATGGATATTTTAATAAGCTTGATTTTTGTAACCATTTCATAATGTATACGCATACCAAAACATCACATTGTACACCTTAAATATATGCCATTTTTATTTGTCAGTCATACTTCAATAAAGCAAGAGAAAAATACTTCCATTAAGGCTGATTTCAAAATACCAGCATGATGTTGCTAAACGCAGAGTTGGAAAGAAATACACACATTATGTTCTGGCTGGCCGATGTGAGCCAGTTTGTCCAAGGCACTCAGTCTTTCTCCAAAGTGGTATGTCTGTCCAATTTTCTCAACAGCTCAGATTCGTTTATATGTGCAGGAAAACTGACAGTGATGTAGAGCTCTTCCTTGAGGTTTCTTGGTTTTGTTACTGTTGTCATCATGGCGTTACCTACATTCAGCTTTATCCCTCTGCCTAGAAGGTTCTAGTAATATAACTTCTGAGACTCTTTATATGGAAACTAGAATAATAATAACTACTTTCCTACCTCATGATGAATATAAGATGCTTTACAAATAATGATTAATTGCTGATACCCCATTTATTCTCTTTTTTCCTTTGGTACAATACTTCTAATCCATAGCCTTAGGTCTTTAAACTTAGTAAAAGTCATATTCTGAGGTAATCTGAAATTAATGAGATTTACCTGATGAAGACAATTCACCTTTGATTAGCTGGTAAACCCTTCTGTCTTGCTCCAAAAATGGCAGGGTTGCATAAGTTAACCGTGCCCTAAACTTTAGCTTTGTGGTTGAATGCTTTAGTTGCTTTTCTTTCCAAATCAATGGAGCCAGCTGGTCCACTGACCTTTACGAAAATGAAAACAGCAACAGAGAAAGCTGCATTTTGTTTTTTCCTCTTACCTATTGGAACATTTGTCAAAATTGACTCCAATTCCTTTTTCCTGAGGCATCAACAGGAATGTAGGATGTGTGTGTGTGTGTGTGTGTGTGTGCACGCGCACGCGCGCCCGCACACTTGAATTTATGTATTTGGGGTGACCATGGAGTATCAGAGAGGACTATATGCTACAAATACAAAATTTATGGAGGAAAATCTAATATTTCTAGAATGTAATTCTCTTGTGCTATGTACAATGGAAATATTTGGGCCTATCTCATTTATCCTGTTTACTATATATATTATTTTGCGATATTTGCTATTGTCAACTGGCTGCTTTAAACACACTATTTTGTGGTTTCCTGGACATTTTTCTCACAATTCTCCTCCAACCTCTTCATTTTATCCTGTTCAATTACTTTAATAGGCTCCTTTTTTTGGCAAAGAATTACTAGGTCTCCATTTTTCTCCTCATACCTAATGAGCAACAGATAATTAGGAAGAGTAAGTGAATAGGGGGGCTAGGAAAAACAGGTTGGAGTTCCACGAGCCTACAGATGGTGAAACCATGTGTATATGGGAATAGAGGGTTGAACAGGGAGGAAAAGATCAGGTCAAGTATAGCATCCAACAAATTCCAGTATTACCGAGAAAGAATAGTATTGCCAAATTATCATACCAGCCTTTATTAATGTTGAGCTTTAGGTTCATTTAACCATTACCTAACTTTTTCTCTTTTTAATGACTAATACATATAAAATAGAATAACCATGTGCTTGGTGGGTGTGGAGGGAGAAGAAGGATTTTGGTGAAGGGTAGTGTGAGGGAAAGAAACTGAATATTTATTCCATTTTAGTCCATCTTCTCTTTTTACTCGACTCCTCTCTTCCATTTCTTCTTACAGAGAGCTGGGTCAGAGTTTTCATTTCCTTTCCCCCCTAGATTAAGTGGGAATCAATGAAACTTCAAATCAATCTTGTATTTCCAGGGAGGATGGAAGCAGTTTAGAAATTGCTCTTCTTCCTAGGTAGGTCGTGTTAACACTATTCAGAAAGTAATGTGGAAAAAATTGTGTGTGAAGAACATTTTTCTAACATATATTATTAATTGACTGAAAATTTTGGCTGCTTAAGTATTATATAACACCCTACTCGTCTTCCTGGAACTGTAGTTTTGGTGTTTTGTTTTGTCTTTCTTTCAACATTCATTTGTATGCTAAGTGAGGTCCAGAATGTATAAAGTCATATCAGGTAAATTTTCTTGTCTGCATTCTGACCTTGCTTTTTCAATCTGCAGAGTATCAGAGGAAAATTTCTTTATTTTTTAATTCCTCTCAGTTTCCTGTCTCCCTCTCAGATGCATCCTCAAGACTTAGAGATTTTGTGTGTATTATTCTCATTTTCAAAGTTATCATCTAACGTTCAATCCCAAATACCACCCTCTCACCTTCCCTAAGGCTGGAGGTAGTTCAGAATCCTCTTAATTCACCCACCGGTTTTCATTCAATAAACATGTTGAGTGCCTTTCTGATGCTAGCCACCTTGCTAGGTGCTTAGAATACAAAGATGTATAAGTCATGGTCTCTGTCCTCAAAAGGACCTCATCATCCAGTAGGGAGACAGGCATGAAAACAGGACACTACATTACAGAATGATAAGTACTGTTGGAAAGGAAAGCACCAGGGACAGTGATCCAAGGAAGAGAAATTAATTCTGCCTGTGGAGTAGGGAGAGCTTCACAGGAAGGTAGTGCTTGAATTATTCCTGGAATTATGAGTGGATTAGTAATCTTTGTTCAAGAATTTTGTTCCAATTAATATGGAGACACAGACAAAGGTAACAAAACTCTCCTCCCTCCCCTGCAACGTTACAAATAATCCTGAGTTAGAACCTAATGTATGGTCTGATTACGGTTCCTCTAGAGAACTAGTCCTAAAGTTGTTTTAGCTTGTCATTCCTAATTTAAACTAACTCTGGAGCTATATCTCCTCTCCACATATGGGCTTTCTTCTCTCACTTAGTCATCATTCTCTTAATGCTTTTTTTAAAGGGTTGTTGTGGTAGGTGGAATAATGGCCCCCCAAAGATGTCCACATCTTAATTCCCAGATCCTGTGAATATGTTACCTTGCGTGGAAAAGGGGACTTATAGTAGCAGATGGAATTAAGACTGCTGATGATCTGACCTTAAGGTAAGGATGTTGTTCTGAATCACCTGGGTGGCCCAGTATAATTATAGGGGTTCTGAAACTTAGAAGAGGGAGGCCGAAGTCTGTCAGCGTGATAGGATATGACAGAGCCTCAACTGGCTGTTGCTGGCCTTGAAGATGGAGGAAGGGACCACAAGCCAAGGAATGCCAGGGGTTTCTAGAAGCTGGAAAGGACAAAGAAATAAATTCTAACCTCCAAAAAGAGTGCAGGCCTCCAACACCTTGATTTTAGCCCAGTGAGATCCGGTTTGGCCTTCTGACCTCCAGGAATGAAAGACAACAAATGTGTGTTGTTTTAGGCCATCTGTGTTGTGGTAATTTGTTACAGTAGTGATCGGAAGCTGTTAAAGTCTGTCCTCCATTACTCACTCTTGTATGACACAGTGTTGACACAGCACTCCCATTATGTCAGAGAGCTTCCCTACTTCTCCATAGCTTTGGCCATCCCATCAGGACATTCAGTCTGTTCATCCAGCTCTCTAGGTTCCTTTGCTAATTAAGGAAACTTTGCCTAATTTCTATTTAGTGCTGTTTCAACACAAAACAATATTCAGCATCCCACACTTATATTTTTCACATTTATTTCCAGTTTTGACACGAGACCCCAATCTCCAGTTATCCTATACCTTGGCTCTTGCCTATCTCCCTCCCCACTCAAATACACTAACCTTTCTTACTACCCACCCAAATCTCATTCTTAAAAAGGCTGTATGAGCTGAAACATACAGAGGTACATTGGAAACATTTGTTGACAGAACTGGGTGACTGATTAACTTGGGGTCCCAAGTTACTCCTTGTCTACGGCAAAATGAAGAAGTTCCTTATAAGACAGTGGTACAGGTCAGGGGAGTGTGGGCAAGGGCAAGTATTGGTTGAGTATAGACATGGTTCTGAACTGAATAAAAGGACATGGTCATCTGTTTTGGTGCATGTCCAGATTGTTGTTCTCACAGGAAGTCTCCATCATTCCCCTGTCCCTGCCCATCATGTTGTGGTATCCCAAGCCATGGGGATAGGGAGGTGATCATGAGGAGGTGTGGGAGACAAGTGGGTAAAAGTTCCAATGACAGGAAGCTGAAGGAGAAAAAAAAAATTCTTTGGGACATTTTTAGACCACAGACCTGGCCATCTTGGGATCTAAAAGCTCTTCAGATGAGTCATTTGTGGATGAAACACAGTAGCTCACTGCTCTGAAAAGCTCTTAGAAGTAATGTGTTCTCTCAAAATTGCCTCTTCTCCACCCAAAGGAGCAAGTCACTTCAAGTTACAGCTAAGCAGGAAATAATTTCCAAGCATGTGCTGGTGGAAGAAACACAGAGTTGGAGTCAGAGTGGGCCTTGGAGGCAACATTCATCAGCATATTGAACTTCTCATCATCCTGTTGCCATTCGGCTGCCACATCGTAGAGGGAATCTAAAGTATAACCCCGCCTTCATGTCCTTATCTGGCAGTATCCTGTTCATTTTCTTTGTTTCAGTATTTGCACCTATGTTTTATCTTCTTATTTCCAGTTTGGGAAAACCTCTCATGTCCTAAGAAGTGATTTTAAGTGTGAGAACTACCTGGAGTCCTCTGTGAAAATACAAAGGGATAGTTCCAAGAATTTTCTTAAGGTATGGTCATGATGGCTCTTCAAAAGTCAGGTCAGATTTCAAAAGCATGAGTAAAATATCATAAAGGGAAACAATCATTTCCTGGCTGTGGTAGGAGTTGAGAACCTGTGGCTGGGGTAGATACAGGCAGGTTGTCAACTGAAGGAAGAAGCCAATGAGAATATAATAGAAGCTGAGAGGTGAACTGGAAATCTGACAGTAGAGAAAGTGTCCACCATCCATGATCCACAGAGGGGTACCATGGACATTTTTTTAATGGCAGGAAGATAATATTAAGAAATAATCTCAATTTTAAGTAAATTTAATTAGTGAAGGGGATAAAAAACAACCAAGGCATTTCCTAGAATGTTGTAAGTTCTAGGCTGGAAGAAGAAAGACAGGGTGGAATTTTCCCCTCTTGGGAACTAAAGAGGGATGACTAGGTGCTTGCTTGTCCTGTGAGCGTGATTCTGGCTAAGTCAGTCTCACCAAATCTCAGGCTTGGGAAAAGTATTGATGTGTATATATAAGGTACTGGTCTACAAGATAAAATATTGAATCCCCATAACAATCTTATGAGGTAGATATTATTGTTATCACCCACATATTACAGGTGAGAATATGGAAGCATGGCTACTTGCTGAAGGCGTCAATGCTTTGAATAGTGAATCCGAGATTTGAACCCAGACAGTCCAGTGCTAAGATCAATCACCTTCATCACTACACCATACTACCCTGAGAGGAGCCTTTGGACAATGGGAGTGATGATGGTTTGGTCTAAGAATGGACTGATACATTAAAGAGCGAGCCAGCCTCTGTCACGGCAGCAATGGGATGGGAGTTGAGGCTCAAACCTAGTTTCATCACAGCAAGGTAACTACAGCAAAAAATAAAGACAGCAATCAATATTTGCAAAGTAGAGCTCCACCACATTTTCCAGTGGTTTTACACTCTCCATGATGCAAGGTTAGTGGGCAGAGCTTGGGGATGAGAGGCAAGAGGAGTTTGGAGCAGGACTGAGAACCAGGGGGTCTCAGAAATAGATGATGTAATCTGAATGGAGACGTGAGTTCCCAGAACAAGAACCAGGAAGGACCCTGTTGTAAAAAGTCGTAATTACTACCGTAAGTGATTTTGATTGCTTTGGAGCTTATTCATAGTGGAAGTATCCTTGTGTTACATGTGCTGTGAATCTTCCCACCATGGGGAATTTAAGGGCAGCCAAGTCACACAACTCCAGAGGACACCATTCCCATAGAATATTGTTCCCCCTGGAGTTGTGCGTAAGTGGCCCTTCTCCCTTGCTTGTGTCTGTGGGGAGAAGGCTGTAGATTTGGCAGCAACTGCAGTTATACTTCTTGACTTTGGAAGACAGGTCTGCGTTGTAGTCCTCATGCTCTGTATATCTCAGAACTCTCCTTAGTTGAGGATAAGTCCTTAGATAAGGACTTTCCAATCAGCCTTTTTCATTATCTCCTGCCTGCTTTAATGTCACACATATTCACATTCATCAGTCTTGTCTTATCTGAACAACCAGCGGGGTCCAGCACCAGGCACAATGGAAGAGCTAATATGCAGAGGCTTTAATTATATTCACACTCGAGGAGCCTCCAGACTTTGTGCGTTATAAACTGTCAGCTCCAGAGCTGTCACACCTGACTCTGACTTATTGATGAGGGGCAGTTTCATTCATGGGATGCTTTTGGGGTGCCCTTCAAGGGCTCTCTTGTAGAATCATAGTCCTGGCTTTCTGGAAGAAGTTGCTCTAGCCTGGTTAATTTGATGAGGGAGTAAGAAAGAATAAACACTTTCAGTTTGATGTAACAAACATCCATGGAGCTCCTTATTCAGCTTCTGTTGGAGGTGTTGGGGATGAGAGAGAAATGGTCCCTGCTTTCAGGAGCTCGTGGTGAAGAACTGAGGGTGGAACATGGAAATAAATCAATGCAAATCATCGCAAGAGATGCTATGAAGGAGATGCTCTAAGGAATAGAGGGAGGGAAATGTGGTCAACACAACCATGGGGAGTTTTGAGAGGCCTCCTAGAGGGGCAGATGCTTGAGTGAGGTTCCTCGATCCCAGCCTTCTAAGTCTCTGGAGCCCCACGAAACTCCTCTACCAGAGGTTCTCAACCTATATTTTAGAGTCACTTGGGAAGCTTTGAAAAATCCCAGTGCCCAGGCTACAGCCTGGATCAAGTGACTCACACTCTCCAGGGTTGGCATGGAGGCATCAGTACTTTCTAAACTTCTTCATGTGATTCCAATATGCAGCCAAGTTTGAAAACCACTGTCCTAAAAGGAGAATTTGGTAATTCAAATATAAGAGTTGGGAAGAAGGCTCTTATTATGGATTGGTTACTGTATTCTGAGAGAGCTGGTGGGAAAAGGGAAAGAAGAGTACTGTTTTGTAGTAAAGATCAGTGGTTGTATCTGTCCAGGGCTCAAACACAGGGGTGTCATAGCATCTAATATAATGAAATCCAGGAATTAACGCGAAGAGCAGGGCATGGAGTATTTGGTGAAGCAAATTTAAGGTGGTGATCCTTTATAAGTTTTGTGTCTGTCTACTCCAGAAATCTTGGGGAAGCTCCATTCTTAAAGTATACTTAAGGAGAAGTCAGAAAAGTGTATCTAAAATGCAGAGGAAGTACATACATTCAGGCACCAACCTGAAAGTTATGGAAATTGTTTGCACATTGTACCACCTTACAAACTCATTTAGGGTTTTTTAAATTGTTCATTCATGTTTTAACCTACGAATTCAGTGAAAATAGGCCATCCAAGACTCACAAATGCATGACTGCTTCAATTGGACGGTACTAATGATAATATTGGTTCTATTATATTGATAGCATGCCTACATATGCCAGTACTTAACATATATTATTCTATTTAATTTTCACAACAGTCCTATAAAATAGATAACTATGATTATTCCCGTTACTCAGATGAGGACATGAGGCATGGAGAGGTTAAGTAAGTTGTCTGGGCTTTCACATAGTGTCAGAGTTGGGATATAAGCACAATAAGTCTGATTCTTAGCTCTTCCCTAACCTACCTCTCTCCATTGTGTAAGGGAGAAGCTTGGTGTAGTTGCAAGAAAACAGGCTGTAAGCAATAAGAAGGTAAATTCTATGCCTGATGAGCTGCTGTGTGATCTTGAGTTAGTCACTCAACCTCTCTGGACCTTAGTATTTTCTTCAAAGTGACCAGACATGAGATTCTCCCTATCTATCTATCTATCTATCTATCTATCTATCTATCTATCTATCTATCTATCATCTATTTTTTCTAGAATAAAAAATACGGGGACTCACTTTGCTTTTTTGTGAAAATGTTATAGGAAATATTTCTATTTTATCAGAAAATACCCTTCTTCCACATCCTCCTAATAGTTGTGGAAAACTTTTTGGAAGGTAGGTCAGCCAGACCTGTTTCACTTTTTTTTTTTTTTTACATTAATCTGTACACTACAGAGCATAGCTGTCCGGCTCCTTGATCCTTTGTGATCTAGATGGGTCTTTTTAGCTCTTGGTCTGGAGCGGGATGGTTCCACAACAAGCAGCTTAGTCTCTTTGGGAAATTAATCAGGCAGAGGAGGCAGTTCTGAATCTCCAACAGGTAGGTACATTAAGGGGAGTCCTGAAGCTTGTCTACTCTGACAGGAAATTGCCTGGGGGAAGTCTGAGGTGGAGGAAGAAATCCAGACAGGCTGAGGTAAGGCCGGCATTGAAATTTGGAGTTGCTTAGATTGTTTTATATTGTTGGAAGAAAGAAAAAATTCAATCCCAGAAGATACACTCCATTTGTTATGAGATATTAATCATACTGAAGATAAAGTAGTTGGGTACTAGAAGATCCCCAGTTTGGCCCTACCTCTTACAGAGTCCTTGAGTTTCTTTGACTCCAGCATTCTTTCCCAGATGAACCAGACTTGTTGGGCAGGTGTGGGAATAGAGCTGGAGTAGAACTGTGGTTTTTGAGGCCCTGTGAGAAGTGATTCTCTCAGGAAGGTGGTAGGAGAGGAATGACTCAGTACTTTCCTGGGAGGCTAAAGCAGGGGGCTGGGAGGAAAGGCTCGGGTACCTGCCCTCCTTCCTTGTAGCTCCAGAGCCTGTGATCCTCATAGTCACTGTCACTGACACAGACTCCTGAGGGTTCATGGGCTGTCTGTGAGCTGCCCTGTACTAGTCTGACCCTCCCACCCCCCATAATGACCAGAGCCATCTTGCCAACTCCAGGTTGATCACTATCAGCCCCCATGGGCTCTAGAATAAAAACTAAACTAAACATCGTTTCAAAATCCTTTAGAGTTTGACTTTGGTCTTCTCTGCCCCCACAGAAGGGCTGGGTCTTGTGATAGTTCCAGTCAACCAACTGGATTGGCTGCTGATCTGCATGTAGGGAGCTGGGAAAGACCAAGGCAAGGGAACCCAAACCAGAAGTGAAACTAATCAAGCTCTTCTCTCTCTCCATTCTACCTGTCCCTCGTCCACTCAGATACCCAAATGTTCGCAGCAGCTCCCACCTTCTTGAATCTTAAAGGAATTTACTTCTTTACCATTCACAACTCCTATAATGCTTTCTCACTCTACAGTCCATATATCTGCCTAAGTCAAGAAGAGCTGATCAAATTTAATCGTATGTAGTTTATAGTGAAAAAAAAACGAACAGTAGAGGGGTGCCTGGGTGGCTCAGTCTGTTAAGCATCTCACTCTTGATTTCAGCTCAGGTCTTGATCTCGGGGCTGTGAGTTCAAGCCCTGCATTGGGCTCCATTCTGGGCATGGAGCCTACAGAAGAAGGGCGGAAGGAAGGAGAGAAGGAAGGAAGAAAGGAGAAAAAAACGGTACAAACAATGAATATAAGTTTTCAAACTACTACATATATTTTTTTCCATTTCCAAAGGACAATCTAAAATAATCCTTTCCTCCTCTTTTCTTAAGAGTCACTGTTAGTGGGTAATATCAAAAAAGCTTTAATGATAATCTATCAAAAATATTTATTAAACTTTTAAAATGGAGCTGGAATCAAGCTCAGATTCTGCACTATCTGCTTCACATGTGGGTTCATGTTTGTCTCCATCTTTAGTCTATTGGCCACCACCCCTGACCCCAACTACAGGGAGATTTACAGTGAGGCCAATGGACCTTAAGTCTCAAGGCCTCTCACTTACCTGGGTCCTTCTAAGTCTTTGGGAAGAGCCCAGCAATGGTCACATGTGTTGGTAGAAGTAAGATATTTTATTTTATTTTATTTATTTAAAGATTGTATTTATTTATTTGACAGAGAGAGAGGGAACACAGGCAGGGGGAGTGTGAGAGGGAGAAGCAGATTTCCCACTGAGCAGGGAGCCCGATGCGGGGCTTGATCCCAGGACCCTGGGGTCATGACCCGAGCCAAAGGCAGACACTTAACGACTGAGCCTCTCAGGTGCCCCAAAAGTAAGATATTTTAACTGCAGTTAGGACCATTGTGTCTTTCCATTCTGACTTCCCTTCTGTTATGTTTTCTTTGGTGTCGAGCAGTGCTGGAGTGGGCATTTTGGGGACTCAGCTTAGGGGGAGTTGAAAGGAGGATACATTTAATGAGTTTAGTGAGATATATTCATGCACCTCCCAGTCACTGTTGTGTGCAGTAAAGTCACTCTCTGTAGACTCATAATATTCCTAAAGAGGGCCCACCAAATTTCTATAAGCTTCCAGTTCCGGTGACCTGACAACCTGTTCCTTAATTGTTTCTCAGTGTGATCTTTGGAACATCTGCACCAGTCTGCATCTTCAAATGCAGCTTGCTGGTCTACTTTCAAGCTCTACTGTATCAGAATCTCTTGGGACAGGACTACAGAAGGCAAGCTTCGTGAGGTCAGGGACTTTGGCTCTGTGTCTGTGTTTATTTGTTTACCACTGATTCCCCAAGACTGCCTTGGTAAAGTAGGTGCTTAATACTCACTAAGTTGAATTTTTATGCACATAAAGACTTGAGCATCACTGCCTCTGCCTATTTAATGTCTTTTCATATTTCAAGACTACAGATCAAGATTTTCTCATACAATGTTGATTTTTCCGAGAACAGAGAATGTAAGAAATAGAAAGTCCTTGAGACCATTAGTGAGTGGCTTTCACATGGAAGCTGAGAAAGGATAACAGCTACATGGAGTGCTTTTTCGAGCTATTAATTTGCTGCATCCCATATTCTGCTGTGTTTTCATAGGAAAGTATGAGGGAAGGTAATGTGTGAATCTTCTAGGCAATGAAATGGAATGTGTGAATTTGGAAATTCTTCATGGTGGTTCTTATCCTCACATGGATTTAATTCAATCTCTCTTTTAGCAAACAGGGTCTCTGCAATATAGAGCTGTTGGGGTAAGTTCTCCTATTTAGCTGGGAAACAGAGTCAGGGCTGGAACTCCATTCTTTAAAACTCCAAGTATAGTGTTCTTTCTATTAGCTTACAGGCAAGAAGTTTAGATGTGGCTTCCTTTTTAAAAATTTTTGAATTCTCTAATATTTGGAGGCACATGTAACTTTTACATTTGTTCCACATTTTTTTTTTTTTTTTTGCTTTGCTTCTCATGGTTTCTTGTGCATAAATATTACGGTATTTTCTTACATTTTATTTTATTTTATATTCTTTAAAGATTTTATTTATTAATTTGACAGAGAGAGAGAGACAGCGAGAGAGGGAACACAAGCAGGGGGAGTGGGAGAGAGAGAAGCAGGCTTCCCGCCGAGCAGGGAGCCCAATGCGGGGCTCGATCCCAGGACCCTGAGATCATGACTCGAGCCGAAGGCAATCGCTTAACCAGCTGAGCCACCCAGGCCCCCCTTTTCTTACGTTTTAAATTGACAAAGAACAGATAACCTATCTTTACATTCTTTTGTATTTCTGAAGGTAGGTCACTCAATGATGAGCTAATATTAAGAGGGCAAATATAATTAATGATTGATTTATTGATATCCACTGGGTATGGTAAGATGCTTTTATTTTTAATTTTTTAAAAATTTTTATTTATTTATTTTTAGAGAGAGAGTAAGAATGAGCTTAAGCTGGGGGAGGGGCAGAGGGAGAGAGAATATCAGGCAGGCTCCACGCTCAGCACAGAGCCCAACTCAGGACTGGATCTTATGACCCTGAGATCGTGGCCTGAGCCGAAATCAACAGTCAGATGTTTAACTGAGTCACCCAGGCACCCTGGTAAGATGCTTTTAGATACAGCATTGCAAGTGCAGGTGAAATTCTTGTTAGAAATGTTGTCTACATTGTGAAATTCATGTTAATTGAAGATGAACATGGGCTGTGGGTACAGCATGAACATATCAAAGCCCAGAGAGAGTTACTCTTGAGGGTTCAAGATAAAGAGGTAGGGTGTTCTAATAGGGCTCCGGGGAATTCTAGGGGAGCTAGGTGCCTCAAAAATCAAGTCTTTTTGGTAGATGACTTCAGGGAACTTTGTGGGCTGATAGCCAGGGGCAGCCCTCCACTTGGGGCCTCCCTGAGCAGGTTTAGGGCAAAGACAGAAGGCCAATGACCAGAACTAGGGATTTGAACATCAAGCCTATATATTTCATCTAGAACTTGGTTCATTTGTTGTAAACGATATGCTCTTATATTTCTTCTTTCCTCTTATTTTTGTACAATAATATGTTTATAATTTGCAGCCAGATTTTTAGATTACTGCCAGACAAATGTAGTCAATTTAATTAGTAAGGCAAATTAAAACGAAAATTATTTTTTAGGGGCCGTTAGAATTTGAAGGATGTTAACACGTTCTTCTAATGCACTTTAATTATTATTACAAATGTTGCTTAATTATTAGCTCTGTGCTAATTGTTAGTTTGGGAAATGATTTACATGTTTAAAACCATGGGAGAAATCATTTTGGCTACAGCAAAATCTTTTTATTTACTTGCATTTTCTTTCCTCACACATAATTTATTTGTTCCCTTTTCTCTTTTACAATCACATAAAATTTGATTTGAGGTAATTTGTAAAACAGGGAGATTTTTCTCCTCCTGCTCAATCTGTGTATCATTACCTTCACTTCTCAGTACTTGGTCAAAGGACAGAGAAAAAGGGACATTATTATTTATTGTGTCATGATATCCTTCGTGTTGCTCTGCTGTTATTTAACACTTGATACATTTGCATTTTATCTATACTTACGCACTTTCTCAAAAATTGTCCCGTCAAATACATGAGAGCGGGGACTATGTCCTGCTTTGTGTCCAGTAGCTGCCTCAGGATCATCTGAAGTGCCCTCTAAAAAATGCAGGGTGTCATGCCCCAGATCAGAGATTCTGAGTTAGAAGCTTTAAGGAGAGTCCCAAGAATCTGGTTTTTTAAAAGCTCATCCAGATAATTTTTATGGAAAGTTAGATTTGAAAATTACTGGCCTACAGCATGGAACACTGCCTTGCATTTAGTAAGTGCTCGAAATGTTTTCTTTATTTTGAAGCCCAACTCACTCAGGAGAGTGACATAATCTGGGTCCAGCCTTTTTATTTCATTTTTTCCCCTCTTTTTTGTGCTTTACATGCTTCACCAACTACCTGACAAAACCCAATTCAGATGCATTCTTTTGGGTTTTATTGTGCATAATCATAAGCACATGGCCAAGGCTTTTCATTGCCCTTTCAAAAGTACTTGAAAAATCTGATAGTGCTTTTTTAAAATTTGTATTAGTCCTTTGTGTTAGAAGATGACCCTGTTGGTTGTGTCACCAGCTGGGAGGACTGGATATGGCTGGGAAGACTGATGTGTGACAAATGTCTGTTCCATATTGTGTACATCAAAACATGTCCTTCAGATCTTGGCTGCTGCTATTTTAGGAGTCTGCTGGGGCTTTAAACATAATCTGAATGATGTATTTGTTCCAGAAAGCCGTCCTATCTCTGATTACTCTCTCTGCTGTTTGGCCTTCTGATCACTTCTCTTTACAATTGCTCTTTTCCAGATCATCATAGAATGGTCATCCATTCTGGGTACGTGGCCAATCCCTTGAAACTGTGGCAGACGGCTCTGTAGTTGTCACTTGAATGAATGACTTGCTTCCACATTGAAGAGATCAGTCTCACTCCCATATTTTTTGTGCATGACCTTACAATCTGAAGTTCAACAAGCTTTGTTTGTGACATTGAGGAAACTTCGCAGAAGCTTAACTGGCTGGGCGCTTGGTGTATGTAGGTGCCTGGAGCTGCATAGCGGTGGGCTCCCTTGGATGTTTCATGGGTCAGGAGAGTCACCGCTGGTCAGAAAAGCAAATGAAGGGATGAAAGTACACAGCTGGCAGAGGAAAAGGAGTGAGATAACAGAGCCTGGGTGGCTCAGTAGGTTAAGTGTCTGCCTTCAGCTCAGGCCATGATCCCGGGGTCCTGGGATCGAGTCCCGCATCCAGCTCCCTGCTCAGCAGGGAGTCTGCTTCTCCCTTTCCCTCTCCCTCTCCCCCTGCTCATGCTCTCTCTGACAAATAAATACATAAAATATTAAAAAAAAAAACAGAGCCTAGAGAGGAATACATAAGATGGAGAGGTTTAAAAAATAGTGGGAACACATAGGAACCTGGAGAGTTTCACTCAGTAGATTTTGCTGTAATGGGATAATTCCCTAAGATCATTTCAAAGATTATATCCGACCTGTGATGATAGCACCCGGTCCACTTGGCCTATCTGCCCGTTTGCAATGTGGCTCTCAGGACTTCATTCCCTGTTCTTGTTTACATCCTTTGCGATGTTCACAAGCAGGTGATTTCCTCTACATCCATCTCCCTCCTTTTTAAATTAGTTGAATGCAGGGGGTTTTAATATATGACTTGTGGATTCATGAGTTTGGCATTGGTCCATGGATCCCCTAGATTTTGTTTGTAAAAGTCCAGGAATTTATCAGATTTTCAAAGGGGTCACTGATCAGAAAATGTTTTTCTTTTAATTAAAATTTTAGATTAGCTAGTAGCAGACCCTGGCTGTAAAAACCTATCCTTACTGTAAAATATTTCCTTGATCAGAGGGAACAGAGCCCTATGAGTTAGCCTGATGGCTGGAGGTGGTCCCCAGGCCGGTGCTTCCCCGCCACAACTACTGTTAATGAGCTGTTTGGATTCATCCTTGGTGTCTGTATCTGTGTGTCATCTTCCCTTTTTTGCTTTTCTGTTGACAAAAATACCAGTGACTTTTTTTTAAACATGGGCAGTTGACAGCAGAGACTCTTTTCAGGTCTGAATTTACAGGTATAAGTCACTTGTGTTTGGGGTTTCCCTCCAGCCAGCTGGAAAATATGTTTGCATTTGCATTCTTAGCCTTTTTAAAAAGTCCGTTGCATTAGTTGATTGGCAAAGTATTTTATAACTACTTGGATATCAGTGTTTTTCTGCGGTCAGGTTTAAGAACATAGCTTTTTAGTGCGTACTCACCTCTAGATGATCATGGTTTTCATTAGGACTTTTGATAATCTTTATAGTTTCCTGCCTGGATGAATGTTACTGATGACAGGAAGCATATTCTCATACAGCTTTCAGGTTGCCTGGGAGCTCCTTGAGCATAGTTATATAATCTCTCTGCTCTGCTAATTTATCAGTCAGTGACAGAAACAGGATTTCCATCAGTCTGGCAAAAAAAACTTCTGAGCTGGTAGGGTCATTGGCTCTGAGTTTATTCACCAATGAGTGAGGCTGCCCATTTCCTCTAAGCCCTGAGTTTCTGGGAAGACCCAGCAGAGGCTAATGAACGGGAAGGGCGAAGGGATAAGGTCAGTGATGAAGGGCAATACAATGGAACCTCCTAACCATCCCATGTCTTATGACGGTGGCATTGGGTGGCAGTTTGGAGAAGGAACAACAGGCTTACAGTGACCCTGGCCATACGGCCATGGGGACGTTTTTGTGTATCCTTTAGATTTTGAGTCATTGCCCTAAAGGTTTGTCTCTTGAATTTATTTACTCAATTATTATTAGTACTATTACTCTTTGGCCAAGCAATATTAAAATCTCTGTCTCTGTTGTGGAATATTTCATTATGTGGTGTAAATTTTTTTAAAAAATGACCCCCGCTCCTATTTAATACTCATTGATTATTGTCCTCAGACTGCTTACTACCCATTTCTTACTTTGTATCTTAACTCCTTCCTGTTATTATTCAGATTTGCCTGATGGAAGCCATTTTCTCCCTTAATATAGCCGAGAATATCCATATGGATTTGCACTTACATCTATTTCTAACTCTTAGCAAATATCCATAAACCCATAGTGACACATAATTCTCTCATGACCCCTAAATCCTTTTCTTTATGTGTATCACTGCGCGGATCAGAATAGCATCAGTGCCGGGCTTGAAAATTATCTGGGTGGGAGGCTCTGACAGATATCGAGGTCTAGAGAAGTCAGGAAGTCCATGTACCAGGGCAGCACGCCAGGTGTAGGACCTGAGCAAGGACGTGGAGGAGCATGGAAGAAATAAAGGCCAAAGGAGTTCAGCCCATCGAAGTCTGGAGGAGCAGTCCTGGGTTGCTGGAACCTGGGAAATATAACATAGACAAGTTGAATGACAAAGGCCGGAACACTGGCTCAGGGGGTCCGCTAGAAGGTATCAGTGTCCAGACTCAAAGCCTGGACAGCAGATGGAATTAGAACATACAGAGCCAAAAGGAAAAAAAAAAAACAACTTTGCTAACACATATTGTGAGCTTGATAAGGACTCTCTCTCATGCTCTCCACAGTGGACCGGGATGGGGCCAGCAGGTAGGCAATACTGAGCCCACGGACAGAGAAAACAGGAGAACAAGCAGCCTGAGCAGGCAGCCGGGCAGTGCTTGACGACGCCCCAACCCCGCCTTTTTTTTTTTTTTTTTTTTTTGGCAGCATTTCATCCGGGTGGTCGAATTGCTTATGTTTGCATTTTCTGGACATCCTTTACCTTTTTGATTTATTGGTCAATTGCATCTATGTTGTGCCACAGAGCTCAAGCTTTCAATCCTTCTGCACTTTTTTATTTAGAAAAAAGGAAAACTCTGTGGGGACACTTTTACTGTCTGCTATTTTTTGATTCATTTCGACTGTATTTAATCCATCTGAGACCAAATAAAATGCAACACTCTTGTCCCATTTTTAGCAGATCCCGGATTGATGCTTTGCTGCCATTATCCCATGAGTAAAAAGGAAGAAACGGAGGCTGCAAGAGGCTTTCAATGTCACAGATTTTACCTCTGGGTTCTCCTTGCTTTTGGAAGCAGCCCCACCTGACCCCCTCCTGTACAGATGAGCACATTTAAGCGAGCCAAATGCAAACCTAGGCATTGGTTTCGAGTCTGAAGTTCAGGCTCTCGCTGTCCGATGGAAGATAAATGCTGTAGACAGTCAAGGTGAGTTAAGCAAATGTTCCCACCATGGAGTGCTTCTCTTTGTCTGCCGGTTTGATTCATCTTCTGAGAAGGTTCAAGTGAGAGCAGCTAACGCTGTGAATTCCTCTCCCACGGTGGTTGCAAAGGGATCTCACTACCCTTCCAGCCCGACTGAAGAAGGGATGAGAACATTGCAGGAGTGGAAACGCAGGGGCTAAATAGCCTGTGGCAAAAGCCATGGAAGGCAAAAGCCTATTCTTGACATCTTGGCCTCATCCATAGAAAAATCTGATTTTTCTATCAAGATGATACAAAAGCTGGCCACAGACCCAGGCAGAAAGGTGCTCCTTAAAGAGAGTGACCCTGTGGGAGGGATGGGGTGGCTGGGTGATAGACATTGGGGAGGGTTTGTGCTACGGTGAGCGCTGTGAATTGTGCAAGACTGCTGAATCACAGATCTGTACTTCTGAAACAAATAACGCAACATATTTTAAGAAAAAAGAAAAAGAAGAAGATAACAGGAGAGGAAGAAAAGGGGAGTATGTCAGAGGGGGAGACGAAGCATGAGAGATGATGGACTCTGAAAAACAAACTGAGGGTTCTAGAGGGGAGGGGGATAGGGGGATGGGTTAGCCTGGTGATGGGTATTGAGGAGGGCACGTTCTGCATGGAGCACTGGGTGTTATGAACAAACAATGAATCATGGAACACTGCACCAAAAACTAATGATGTAATATATGGTGATTAACATAACAATAAAAAAATTAAAAAAAAAAAAAGAGAGTGACCCTGGATGTCCCCCAGGGTGCAAGAGGCGGGGGTCTGGCAGCCATGCTAGCAGGAGGAGGTGGGGGGCAGTGTGAGTGAGGTGCCTCCCCAGAGAGAGAGAGACACGATTCTCCCAATTTCTACAAATCTTGGCTGTTCCAAAACATTGGAGTCCCTTTTAACATCTCCCTCTCATTATTGCCCTTTTTTGGGGGCATTGGCCTTGTTGCTTCCAGTCAGTCTTTTGAATTTAGTTATTTCTGTTGGCTTTTGGTTGGAGGACATGATGACCTCACCGACAGTCCTCACAAATTAGCCACTGTGCTCCGAAGGGATACTTTTATTCCTCTCCCCATTTCATACCTTTGTGCCCCTAAGACCTGACGCACTCCATTAGGTCGTCCTGGACGCTGTGGGGTTTTCTGCTACCCCTCATGCATGTCACCGACCACCTAATTTTCTGTCAAAGTGGATTTTCATTTTCTATAACAGCACTTCCTTGCTTTTCTCCCTCTGCCCCATAGGTATCAACCCGGCTGAACACAGCCAACCCAAACCCTTTGTAATTTTTCTCTTCAGTGATTCACAATATATGTCCTCTCTGGTCTGGCAGCAACTTAATTTCAAGAATTCCGCACTTAAAATTTCATATGGCATCATCGGCTCTGAGTTGAGGAGTAGGTATTATGCCAAAGTACTTACTGTCCCTGTTTTATGACTAGCAAGGTGGGAGTTCTGATATAGGGCCATTTTCTACAAACTCCTGGGAGAGTCTGAATGAACTTTAGAATTAGCTTGAGAAGGAAGAAGGGGAAGGAATTTAAATTAAAGGCAAGAAAACTTCTGGTTCCCACCCAGTTAGATTGAGGCTGACAAATGAACTGATTTGAGTCTGTCCCAATATAATAAACAATAAATAAAAGCATCCCAGTATTGAAAACCTTCTTTGTGGCCCTCTGTTCAACTGGATGGAGGCTCCCAGGGCCTGTAGCTACCTCATGGGACTAAGAGGGGTTATAATCTCACATCGGGTCAGGCAAAGTGCTATGCAGATGTTTATAATTATATTGTGAGGGAGAAATTAGATGTGGGTATAGGTTTTGGAGCAGGAGGAAGTGCAAAGGTGCATACGAGTAAAAGGTTTTCTGTGATTCTGTTTGGCAAAACTTCTGAATGAGAATACTCTCAAAGAAACTGGAGCAAAATATCATCAGTTGGAGGGTTCTGAGTATAGCATTGTGCCCTATGGATCAAAAGGAAGTCTAAGCTTTGGATCCCTTTTCTCAGGTAGGGAATGGGATTTAGAGGCGTGTCAGTATCTACAAGTTCAGTCCTGGCAGATGCTGGGAAGAAGCTTTGAAGCCAATAAAAAGCATAAGGCAGGGTTTCATTAAAAGTGGTAATTCAGAAACACGGAGCAATCGGGTTGGTGACGGAGCATGGGATTGTGCACGCACCCTGGGATGCTCCTGCACCTGTCACAGCGTGACCTCTGAAATGACTGCCACTGAAAGTCAGTTGCCTGGGGATTCTGGGACCTCATGATTCTGGGAGAACTGGCCTGATCTGATGCCTCAGCAGCTGGTCTGGGACTGATGGCCACAATCCTAAGTTATATTTTAAATCATCAGAGATGAAGAAGTTCATTTTACACAAAGCCATTACAAGACCCATGGCAGTGACAATGTAGACAGTCACAAAGCCTAAACACAGTGATTGGAACAGCTACAAAAAGTCTGATCCTATGTTTTTGTTGCATAGAAAGGACTAAAAACTTGGCATGGTGATCATACCACATCATGGTGTCCATACACTCAGCATTTGGGTTAGGAAGGGCCCTTCGCTTCACGCTTAACAATTTTGCAATGGTTTTTACGTAAATTACTAATGTCTTATCAAAAGTAGTAACTCTAGGACCTTTCACATTTTCCAGTTCATAGAGCACTTTCTCATATATCACTTTATGAAAGAAATAGCTTCTCCACCATCCAAAAAAACAAATGGATGGTGTTCAGCTGTTGTTATGGCTTAAACTGTGTTCCTTCAAAATTCCTATTTTGAAGTCTTAACTCCTAGTACCTTAGAGCGTGACCTTATTTGGAAATAAAGTTGTTGCCGAGGTAGTTAATTTAAGATGACGCCATTAGGGTATGACCTAATTCAATATGACTGGTGTCCTGATAAGGAGAGATTTGGATATAAGCACATGCATGCAAGGAGAGTGCCATGGGATTATGAAAGCAGAGATCAGGGTGATGTGTCTACAAGCCAAGAAAGACTGAAGTTTGCCAGAAACCACAAGTCAGGGGAGAATCAAGGAACAGATTCTTCCTCACAGCCCTCAGAGAGAATCAACCCTGCCAACACCTTCACCTTGGACTTCTAGCCTCCAGAACTGTGAGACAAGGGGGTTCTGTTGGCTAAGGCGCTCGGCTGGTGGTATTTTGTTACATCAGCCCCAGCAAACCAGCACGGCCATGTTGTTTGTGCTCATGCCACCATCTTGAGAGTTACAGCTTTGCTTTTTCTCACTTTCCTGGAGGCCTTCAGAATTGGAATTTTATTTCTCTATAGAAGGTACGAGTGCCGGGCTGTTGGCAAAGGTAGTGAAGGCCTAGGCCAGGGGTCTGGGATGAGGAGGGCTTTCGCAGGGGTGGAGTGCCGAGCCAGTAGAGGATGGCAAGTGGTGTGCTGGATAGAAGGGGCAAGAGAATTTAAGAGCTAGTGCTCCTTGGGGCTCTGCACCCAGCCCCTTTTTCTTTTCATTCTATTGTTGCTCTCTTCTGCTCTCATGGCGTCAATCCCCACTCATTCGTTGAGAGCCCCAAACCTCGGGCTCCAGCCCACTCCTCTCTCCTGAACCTTCAATCCATTTATCCAACTGGATTATTGACTTCCTTACTGGAAGACTTACTGGAAGACCCACAGGCACCTCAGACTCGTAAGTGCACTCGGTAAGTGCAAAATTACGACTGTTGTCTTCGACCCAAACCTAACTTCCTGTTTGAAATATTGATTAGTGGTAGCGCATTGTACTCAATCACAAGTCGCCCAACCAAGATCCCAGGTGTCATCCATAACCCCTCCAATTCCCTTCTCAACTGCATCTAAATGATTGCAAATAATTATCAATGCTGCTTTCCTAATGTCTTTCAAATCCATCCTTTCCTCTACGTTTTCAGGTCCTACCTTGATTTAGACCCTTAACATTTCTCAGTAACGTTCTCACTGAGTTCCTTGCCTGAAATCTCTTCTTGCCCTCACTACTGCCAAAGCCATATTTCCAAAATATATATCATATCACTTTTTTTGTGTATGTCTTCAGTGGCTTCCCAATAATACAGGATTATGTTTGAATTCCTTGGCATGTCACCTCTTCATTATCTGGTTCCTGTCTGTTTTTCCAATTTTATCATCTATCCCCCCCCCCCCCTTTTATTCTCTTTCTGGAAAGCCATTCCTTCTTTGGCTTCCATGCTTGTTCACTAAAGTCCACTTATCCTTTAAGATATCCAGATATACAGTTTCCCTTTTTCTACGTGCTAGGCATGTAGCAGTGAGGCAGATGATCACATTCTAGTGGGGGATAGATACATCAAACAAGTAATCATAAATTAGTTTATTTTCATGTTCTAAGCACTGTGAAAGGGAGCATCCAACAGGTAGACTTTACCTGAAATGAGGGAAGTGAGAAAGCTTCTCTGGAAAAGTGCCATCTAAGCCGAGATGTAAAGAACAACCAGGAGTTCTCCAGGCAGAGAGTAGGTTGGATGTGCCCCCAGACTAAGGGAAAAATATATGTGAAGACCCCAAGGAAGGAAGAAACTCCCCTTTCTTGACTCCCATGTCATCCTAAGCCTATGTTCATAGCTATAATAAATTTCCTGGCTTGTGAGTCCTTTAAAGGCAGAATCTATACAAACTAGGGCTTGCATATTTGCAACTGAGTTGCGTCCAACTGAGTACAGATAAAAGGAGTAGAAACTGGGATGTCTTAAGATTAAGTCAATGGAAGTAGATTAGGTTGTTAGGCCTCAAGAATTTTACCATGCTTTCTCTTCGAATAATATGAACCTACCTAAAGAAAAACTAAGGATTTACATGGTGACATAATATTAATGAGCATGATTATAATAATGTCATCCATTTATATAGATCTTTGGACTTGACAAAACAGATTTAAAAAGTGATATGTAATGTGGGGTATCCCTCCTTCAGTGGGAAAATAAAGGAGAGAAAGGTTCTATTTCACCAAGACTCAAAGGTCATCATTTCTCCCTGTCTTGCTAAAACAGGAAAATAACAGACATGATAGATGGCCGTCAAAGCTGTGATTGTCTCTTGCTCTATTGGAAGCAGGATAGGAAGGCCAAGTTGACATTGATAGATATGTGTTGTGACATGAGTTTGCACAGTATAATAGTGATCATTGCTATCATCAGGATGTGTTCTTTTTTTAAATAATTTTTTATTGTTATGTTAATCACCATACATTACATCATTAGTTTTTGATGTAGTGTTCCATGATTCATTGTTTGTGCATAACACCCAGTGCTCCACGCAGAACGTGCCCTCTTTAATACCCATCACCGGGCTAACCCATCCCCCCACCCCCCTCCCCTCTAGAACCCTCAGTTTGTTTTTCAGAGTCCATCGTCTCTCATGGTTCGTCTCCCCCTCCAACTTCCTCCCCTTCCTTCTTCCCCTCCTGCTATCTTCTTCTTCTTTTTTTTTCTTAACATATATTGCATTATTTGTTTCAGAGGTACAGATCTGTGATTCAACAGTCTTGCACAATTCACAGCGCTCACCATAGCACATACCCTCCCCAATGTCTATCACCCAGCCGCCCCATCCCTCCCACCCCCCACCACTCCAGCAACCATCGGGATGTGTTCTTATACAGTCTTCCCTGTAACAGGAACATTACTTTCTTCTGGGGGAATATTTTCTTCCTCTTGATGCCTGTCTTGTTATGTGACTCTGTTTCAGCTGTCTCAAGCTGTCTCCTGGCTCCCCTGTAGACTGAGGCAAGAAAGAGACAGCCATGGATGGTGGATGGCCCTAGTGATTCACTTGCCGGGAGGAAGGGAGTCTGGAATACATGATGATCCTTGGGCGCAAAGTCCAGAATCTCTGCCTGGAATGACTGAGAAGCTCTGAGATGCCAAGGGTCATTTCTTCTGCATATTTTGGACAGCAGCTATGGCACTGCTGGGCTGTCAGTTTCTTTTACCTAATTGTGGGGAGTGGATTTCCTGCTCAGTATCCTCAAAATGGCATCAGTCTTCACTCTTCCCACTACCATCCCTTTGAGCTGTAAGGTTCACAGCTCACACTGTCAACAGAAGTACAAGTTGGCCTGTTAGCACATGGCTAACCTGATGTTACTGCCAAGTCAAGGATGAGTACTTGCCGGGCTAATGATACACTTGTCATCAGAGGAGTTCAGAACCGTTCAAAAATAATTTATATGGAGTAGGAAATGCAAAGCACTTTGTTGGAAAATGGACCATATTATATGCTTTCCAGTGATTCTTCCCCTGTGTGACTGTAGGATAGCATCATGAGAGTAGCATTTGTTTCTTTTTATGGTATTGACCATTCCAGGTTCCTTGTTCTTGCTATATATATTTCTAATCTATAATTTCTAATTAGTAAACCGATCGCTAAAAATAGAATTACAGAGTTATTTTAATTACAGCCATTTCAATCGCTAATCAACATAACAATGAAAAATGGAAGAGTTGCTGCATCGTTGCCAGGTCATCATCTTATTTAATTCGTTTTCTGTGAAAGTAGCATGTACTACCAGCTAATTACAAAGATTAAGTGTTGTGGATGGGATGCACAGTGTACCTATTTTTAATGCTTTGTCAACACTGAAGGAGGATGCCAGGTTGAAAACATAAGAATCTTAATCTCAGTTTAACATATTTTATCCCATTTACCCTCTTGTCCCTGCTGAACTGTTGGTTAGTTTACTTTTTCCCCCTTTTCCTTAATTTTCTTTAGTCTTTTTTGTTGTAGTGGAGAAGAGATTGGGGATAGCAGAGGAAGCAAGTAATTCAAGTTTTCTAGGAGTCACATGGTCCAGGCTGTTTGGAATTTAGTCAGGTCCCTACAAAAGATTTTCCCTATCTCCCAAACTCCACATGCTTTATTTATGTATTTAATGGTGCACAGAGAGTAGGTTATTGATCTCTGTGTGTAGTGGTGGGCAGGGAGGGAGGGTGGTATATTTCTGGGGTCTCTCTCAGTCTGCAGAGTTGCTCTAAGCCAGGAAAGACAAATGATCATTTGCAGTGTCTTCAACCTCCTCTATTAATCTATCGGTGGCATCGAAGCAACAGACCATGAGGCAGATGTTAGTTTTGCATGATCTTGCTTATGAACATTATCATGAGTAAGTGCTAGAAGCCCTTCTTCATGATATTGGCTTCTGTAACCAATGGATTATATTTAGATGCATGTAACTTTGTATCCATATCTTCAAAAATCTTATGTCTAATTCATGCCATGGAATCATTTCCAATGGACAGCACTTGAAACTTCTAGAATAGAGAGCAATATTTACTACTCCCAGCTTTCTTCATTTTAGAGAATTGTTTCAATATCAGCATATGATTTGAACTCAGTGAAGCTTCTCATAGGAGGTCTAGGTATGGGACACATTTTCATTAAATTCACTGGTAGTTGAGTCAATATGTAAATGCTATTAAATAACCAACTGGTCAATCTGTTTGAATGAATTCACTTGCCAAAGTCTAAGAAAGGATGGATCAGGAGTGGGTCCAGATTGTGTGGGGTCTGAGGCTTTTATGATTTGGGGAGCTTTCTCTAAGAAAAAGAATACAAAGTTACAGAGGTAACTTTAAGTTAGATATGAAAATAAATATTTATTTAGGATGAGAAATCACAAGTTATGCATTTTAAAAAGCATGCATATGTCCAAATAGTCAGAAAATCCTGAAAAATAACACAATTTTGTGAATGTTCCAATGCAGTTTTATAATTACTACATTTTTGGTTGCATTCTCTTTGCCTCTTCAAATGACAATAAATTTTCAAGGATCATTTTCTATAGAGAAAGTAGATCGATAATAGTTTTTTCCCTTAGCGTGGTTTGACTCAAAACTGATTTGTGTTGCTGATAGTTTAGAAGCGTTTATTTCAGTTTAGCAACCCTCTATTGGTAATGCTATGCTTAGGAATTTTATCAAATTAGGAAAAAACTCTTTAAACTTTGCTTTGTATATAAACTTTACAATTTTTGACATTTTAAGTTTCCTTAGGCCGTCTAATCGGGAATATTATTTCATCTGATGACATTTGTTAAACACTGCAAATTTGTGTTCTCTGCAACATTCATTTGCCCCTTGCTTTGCTATGTCTGGTTTCAGTCTGTATGAATATAATTCTTATCCTCATGGTCATGATACTGATCTGCAAGTTTTAGTTTCCGTCATGATACAATTAAGGCTTTTGGTAATATTGATACTTCTGTCAGTATTCTCTTTCAGTTTATGTTTTGGCTCCTTTGTTATCATATTTGAATCTTGGAGTTGTCTGTATTCTGAAATAATATAAAATAAATCTGAAATCAGAGAATAAACGAGAGTAGTTCAATTCATTTTGAATTTCTGTTATACTGTATTGAGCTAAAAGCGTTCTAGTGAAATAATTTTATGTCACATGCCGTGACTTATTAATGAGTATTTTCACTTGTTTTTTCCATCCTGTGTCACTAGGTCAGTGACAATATTATGCAGTATTTCACCTAGAGCCATTAGATTTTATCCTGATAGTATGTGAAGGATATTGTAAGATATAATAGAATATCTTGGGATGTGTAAAACACAACAGCTGTAGCTCTGTGCCCTACAAACACAGAAATCTGGTAAATGTCATTAAAACAAGGATTCTCATCAAAGAAGGAAAAATATATGGTGCATGTGTATTTGTGGATATGGCATAATCAAATAGATTTTTAACAGGAGAAAACTTCAATTCTGACTGTGCATTAATGAGAATGGAGTCTTTTGTGTACAATATCACACAAATAAGCGTTTGACTTCCTACATTTCAAACCTTGTTTTCCTTTCACAAACCACATAGTTGTGGTGCTGGGTCAGTGATAGGACATGCTTGGTTCTTACCCTGCTTTAGATCATCATGCCAGGTGGGGTGGTATAGTGGGCTGCGGGAGTATTTCTGGAAGTCTTTCCTCCACTGGGATGGCTGATCACAACTTAACAGAAATGACTGGAAGCTGTGTAAACATATCCTAGTAAACCCAAACTCAGTGTGTCCCTAACTCAACTTCTTAGCCAAAACCCAAAATGATTCATGATTACACCAACATTACCCGACACGGGGAAAATGTAACAGATGGCAAATCAGAGTGGAAAGAAATAGTAATCTAAACGATCGCAGTTGAGGGATTTCTTATTTGCAAATTTGATGAAAATACATGATAATATCATACGTGGTTAAGTCTTCTCTAAGGGGCCTGTAAGGTGCAGGCCCCATTAACCTCCCAGCAAACTTCATTCTAGGGCAGATCTTTCTCTGTCTGGCTCTTTCCTTTTTCCCTCTTAAGTTCACTCTGCCATGGCCAGGGTGTGATTTCATCCTTTCAATATGAGACACGACCCTGGCTTATTTTGGGAAAGGAAGGCCATGGAACAACGGTCTATATGTGGCACTAACTGGGCGCTTCCAAAATTTTAAGGGCCAGCAAGTTCCCATTTGTGAAGTGGCTTTTAATTGTGCTTGTCAGCTCTTTCTAGCATTTTCTGTAGGAAGTGAAGTCCAAAACTTCCACTGTAGAGAAGCAGCGAAGCAGAGTCAGGCTAAATAGATTTCCAAGTTTAGAAGGGGCTTTAATGGCTGCAGTGTTTGGGAAATGCTCGGGTAAGTAGTTTTATTTAATGTAGGACTTCCCAGAGACTTTGAGATGTTAATGGGAACATCGAAGGTGCTTCAAGAAGGGATTAGGGTATGCAGCATTTCCTAAATTTATTTGATCAAGAATCTTCCGCCCCCCCCCCAAATCCACAGAGTCTCCTGTAGAATGAACCATGTAGAAAAACTTAATGCTGTATTTCCATTTTCCACCAGGTGAGGAGTTGAGACTGGTATTCCTGCTTGAACCAACTGAAAGTGCACATAAAATAAGCCTATATTGTTCAATGACCATACAGTTTTCAATAAAATCCTGTTCCTAATAAAGTCATAATTATCTGTGAGTCTGTGATTACTAACATTTCTGTAGGTAGATATAATTCAGAACGAGCTTTAAGTAAATTCAGGTAACTCAATACTCAAAATCATCAGCCTTCTGATTCATCTCAATTGCGGATTATAAACCCTTGCAGAGATCTTGGACCTTTGTCCCCTCTGTGCTCTCCAGGCCCAGGAAGGCTTGAAGCCAGGTGTGAAGGTGATGCCAGGTGTGAAGGTGATGCCAGGTGTGAAGGTGATGCCAGGTGTGAAGGTGATTTAACAGGGAGGAGGGAGTTGAGTTAAGGGTGAGAGTCAAGGAACATGTGTGAGAATGAAAGGGGGTGGCAGAGAGAAGTGTGATGAATGAGAGAGGACATCCACTCCTGACAGTGTCAAGGTGAGGACTGAAGGCCAGGAGATAGCCCTGCTGCGGACCAGTCACTTAACGGGAGGCAGTATGCTCCTTCTTAACGTGAAATCCATCTATTTCTACTGCCGATGATCCAGGGCAGCCCTGCTTTGCATTAAAACTCCCTCTTCTCTTCCTAACTGCAACCCATGGCTTCGGGATTTTATTCCAGTATATTCTCCTATTGCTGCCAGAAATATCTCCCCAAAATGCAAATACGATTATGCTGTGAACATCCGCACAAGCTCTTTGGAGAAAAGCCAGCATGCTTGCCAAGTGGGAAGAGAAAAAGCAGGAGAGATGAAAGTTGACCAAGGCTGTGATGATCTGGATGTGTAGTGTGGGCCAGGCGACGGGCAGAGGCGGAGGCCAGTGGTGCCCCTCATGTCAGAGCGTATATCGTGTCCTAGTAACTGCTAAGCTTCTCATGGGGACTTCTCTACAAGTCAAGATTTAAGGCCAACAGTTATTGAGGAATTAATTAAACCAGTTTCCTTCCTGTGTGCATCTGAGCCTCATCATCTGCAAACAGCCACAGTATGAGATGCAGAATATGCTTGCTTGCCTACCATCAGTCATAATTGTAACTCACTTTTTCTCCCCTTTCCTAATGTCATTTCTTTCCATTAAGAGTGTCTCTTTGTTTGGCCAGGCTGGTACTTGACACAAGGCTTCTGAATTTCTGCTTCTGCCCACTGAGAGGTGAAGAAAGGAGTAAAGGTACTAAAAATGCCTATGCTCTGGTGAAGAGTTTTACAGGGGTTTCTAGCTAGAATTAAGAATAAGGTAGAGGAATGAAGGGAATTCCAGGTTCAAGGAATAACATTAGGAGACCACCTTTGGAGACACCGTGGTCTCTATTCAAGCCTTGCTTTCCTGAAGTTACAGTCTCCTGAGACTACCTTCCTGCTGGAAACAGGCCGGATCGTCAATGGAGCAAACACAATCAGATCTTCTAGATGATGGTTGCGGTGCTAGACGTGACGGATTTCTCCAGCTTACTCTCTGTTAGGGGATTATAGCATTATTACCCAATTTTAGTAGACCAACAATGAGGAAAATAGGGTGCTTCTAAACATTTTTCTTACAGATTGTAGGAAATGTTTGCGGAGTGGCTTTTAACTGTGTTTGTCAGCTCTTCCTAGCACTTTCTGTAGGAAGTAAGGTCCAATACTTCCACCGTAAAGAAGCAGCGAAGCTTCTAGAATTATTCTAGAATTGCGGAGAGAATTTCCCATTTAGAGGACTCATGTCCAGGCTGAAGATTATTAATTTTGTTGGTTTTTTTTTTTTTTTTTTTTTGCTTTAGCTCCTGAGTTCTCCAGTTTGGGTCACAAGTATGGCAAATGATGATAATCCTTTGAGAGGAGAGATGGTTAAAAATAAAAGGCTAGGGGCACCTGGGTGGCTCAGTGGTTAAGCGTCTGCCTTCAGCTCAGGTCATGATCCCAGGGTCCTGGGATCGAGCTCCTCATCGGGCTCCCTGCTCGGCGGGAAGCCTGCTTCTCCCTCTCCCACTCCCCCTGCTTGTGTTCCCTCTCTCGCTGTGTCTCCCTCTGTCACATAAATAAATAAAATCCTAAAAAAAACAAAAAAGATAAAAGGCTAAACAGGTCATCACTGGATGGTGTTGTCAATGACTGTGTTGATTGCATCAGCAAGTGATTTTTTAAGTGGTATCATCATGCTCTAGAACACTCAAAATAATGCTTAAACTATGATACCATGTTTCTTACATTCTAAAATTTTTACTTTACATTTTCAAGAGACCATTTTCGGCTTATGTAGACTTAGGGTTTTTTTTTTTTTTTTTGGTCATTTACCATCTTTATGCATGTGGAATAAAGAAAAGACAAGTAAAATAATTTGGTTGTTATTGCAGGAAGATGTGGAAATGCAGTCATTTCTCTAACAAAGAGATCTGTTCCACTGCCATTAGATTTCGACCGTTGCTCAGTAGCTATGCCTTTCTGCATGTGTACATCTCACCTAATGTCGAATAATCATACAAGTTTTAAATGCCTCAGTGAAACTCATCATTTGTGTCACCAGCAACACAAACAGCTCAACTAAAATGATAACCA
The DNA here is from genome assembly GCF_009762305.2 of Zalophus californianus. Classification (NCBI taxonomy): domain Eukaryota; kingdom Metazoa; phylum Chordata; class Mammalia; order Carnivora; family Otariidae; genus Zalophus; species Zalophus californianus. Next base: position 89,277,737 of record NC_045606.1, read on the forward strand.
TATGAAGATCCGTGACCAAGTTTGCATACGTGCAGGTAGTTATGACTTCATCATGACTGGTGATGGTGATTTTTAAGATGCCATCGATGAGAAAACACAGCTCAGTGTCAGAGATAGTGAGCATGTGAGGGGAAATGGGCATCGTGTTTTTGATGAAATGTGGTAATTACAGAAATAGGAGTTGACAAAGCCCTGTAAATACTTTCTTAACCCATGGGACTAAGCTGAAGAAATATGGCTGGAACATATTTGATTTTACGTGAATATATCTTTAATTCCGGATGAACCCTGGCTCATAGCGGGTGTTCAGGGAGAGTCTTTTTAAGGAATGAATGGCTAACTAAGGTTGGTTTTTCTCCCCTGAAGGAGAAGGCAGAGTCTTGTCACTGCTGCTGTTGATTCATAACACAACATAAATTAATTTTGATGGGATGACCTCACAGTTCGACTATGATTACTTTTAGTTTTTACATTCCATCCTAATGTTCATATATATGCACCTTCTTAGTGTTCGTAGTTGTAATCATAATAATGAGTGTAACATTTTATACATTTCTCCTGAATATTATATCAAGACAGTATAATTATAATTTTATGGCTGTGTAATATTCCATTGAATTATACACAATAATTTACTTAAAATTCCTTATTGTTATATAGTTAGATGGATTGTGGTACTTTGCAATTTTAGATGGAGATGCAAATAACATTACTGTGCACTTGGTTTTTCCTTCTGTTGAGTTATTTCCTTAGGAAACATTCCCGGGAGTGGAATTTTTGGGTTGAAGGGAATGATGCATTTTTATAGCCTTGGTATAAACTGCCATAAGAAAGGCTGTAATAAAATTTCAGTGGCAATTTCTCCTTGAAGCTTCTGTAGGACAGGAGACTGTTTTAGCCACTTTGCAATACTTACCTTCTCCATTTTCTGGCATGTATATGTCATTGGAAGCATGGCTTAAGAAGAGAGGGGAAAACAGATGAAATACATCGCTATGGCTTGGTTGTCACGTTGCTCCTCAATTTACAGCCTGGAAGCTACAGTTCAGTTCTTGCCTCTGCTTTTCTAGCTTTCTTGGCTCTGTGCAACTGGATGGAAAGCTCTAATGGGTTCTGGGTTAAGGAATTACTCGGTAGCACAGAGAGTAAGATTCCTCTTGAATCCTTCAAGGTATACCTTGGTTAAGAAGACTGGGTTGGTCATCATGGAATTTGCATAACTACTTCATGGAATTACTTTAATTCCAAGGATCAAAATACTGATGTCTATTTTGTTGGATTCGGGATCATGTGTGTAGTCACAAGTTATAAAAAGAACAGCTACAACCCCCAAATGTAGACAGCAGCTAAAAGTCAAGGGCATGTGAAGGCTATGCATGAAAAGTATAAAGCATATGTTAGGATAGAACATGTCCTCATTGGGATGTGTGCCATTTTGGAATTTTTTTCACAGCCCTTTAGGTCATGTCTGGGCTTCTTTCATGTTCTCTTCATTGCATCGAGGACGTCGGTAACTAAAGTGACTGAGATATTTGTTTCCCATGATAACTGAAGAGAAACAAAGCAGGTATTACAATTCCCGTCGTTCTTACATGGGCTGTGTTCTTCATGTTGGAGGGTGGTGCTGTTGACCCATCTGTTGACCTAATGTAAGTGAGCTCAAGCTCTGAAATCTTTGTTTTCCAATAAATAGCTCCATTTATCCATGTTATCTCTCTAACAGTTACAAAGGACATTAAGCTTCTTTTTTGGGGAAAATGCTACCTCGGGCCTTCTATGCAGCTATGGGAAAGCAAAACAACACTATCTCTAGAGGATGTCATCATGGTTATTAGGACATGGAACATGCTGTCGGCTAACCTGTGGTACAATGGTCATAATACTAAATCTTAAAGAAAATCTCAAGACACAATGTGATGCTGGGTTATCCTTGTATATGTGATTCTCAATGTGTTATTATCCTTGAATAATGGACCCAGGGGCTTGAAGACTGTCAAATTCTATTTGAATTTCCATTTCACGGTTCTGCTTTTTTTATGCGTGGCTTTTTTTTTTTTTTATTTCATAAAGGCTTTAGCTGTGTATTAGGAAAGACAGACAGTGGTAGCCCAAAGTATGCATTCATTGCTTGGGACACTTTCCACCATAAAAAAGAGAGATCCTGTCTCTCTCAGTAGCCAGTCTCAAGATACACTTTACTTGGCCATGTTGGGGTCATATGCCCATCCTGAAACAAATTACTCTAGTTAAGAAAATAATATCTTCTGATTGGTGAACCTGAGTGGTACTTCACTCCTTTAGCAGGTGGGGCTGGACACAAAGATTGGCTGTCCCAGAGCAAGCACGTAGAGTAAGAGAGGGTCATGCAGCAAGGAAAAGCCGGGTAATCTTAGCAAAAGAGGAGGAAGGGATTCTGGATAAACCCAAGAGTGGTCATTATAGGAGTGGTTCTAAATGCCAATAAGATTCACTAAAAAGATGAAGTAGCCTTTTCCAGTATTTTCTTTTCTTTTGGACATGCTTTGCATTGCCTCCTATGTATTCTGACATTTTGAGTCATGTGTTTAGAAGACTACCTTAAGTATGTCCTCTCTCTTCTGCCTAAATTAATCCAACTTTAGATCAAAGGAAATAAAACCCATTGTCTTTTTCTAGTGTTTAGAATGATTTACTAGTTTTTTTAAGAGCCTTGCTTAAAGGCTCTTTAAGGACTCTGACATCATGGGATTCATGTCCACCTAGAATTTAATTCTACAACTCTGTAGTTGATATTCTGTGGTCTTCACACCTGAAGTAAAAATGATTTTCTTTTCTTGTCCCAACCTCTGCTTAACATACCAGCATAATTAAAAGAGAGATATACCAAGAGCGCCAACTTCAAGGACTTTTCTCTTGAGAGAGATTTGGTTGCTATGTGAACCATTATACACACTTATTCTTCTTATACGGGGATGCATGAGACCAAGTGGCTGCTCTCTAAATTTTCCCTAAGGAGGTGCCCCTGGGTGACTCAGTCAGTTTAAGCATCTGCCTTCAGCTCAGGTCAAGATCCCAGGGTCGTGGGATCCAGCCCTGAGTCAGAGTCAGGCCGCCTGCTCAGAGGGGAGTCTGCTTCTCCACCCCCACCCCACCCCCGGCTCATGCTCACACTCTCTCTCTTTCTTGTGTTCTGTCCCTCAAATAAATAAATAAAATCTTTAAAAAAAATAAATTTTCCCTAAAGAGTCATCAGCTTGTAGCTTACCAAGTAGTCAAGTTTCCTGTTAGAATGAACTTCCCTGTTCTTTCAGTAGTATGCTTTATATTTCTATAAAGTCTTGATTTACAGAACTTGTTAGCCACTTTTAAGCACCTTCAAGTTTCTTTATTCTAGCAACAGACTGAGAAAATGCAGAAAGAGACCCGTTCTCTGAAGTTACTGACTTCTAGATACACAGCCGACACAGAGTCTCTGAGATTCACTCTAGTTTTCCTGTGGTCATGTTGAGGATTTGGACTAAAGCATGATTATTCTATAACCCTGGGGAAAGAAAAAAATTGGTGTGTCTTGGGAATAGATGTCTGATCTGTGTGCATAGAGGAACGCTCCAGGTTTCAATAGCATCACCCGAAGTTGAGTTCAGCCCTCCCTCCCTCCCCCCCTTTCTCCCTTTTGCTGGAGTAATGAACAGCTCTGCCGAACTGGCTTAAATGCGCTCAGAATGAGACTAATCAGTGTTTGAAACAATAGTGTTACCTCCCAGTGCCTAAGAGAAATGATGCCTCATTTCAAAGAGTAGGAGATTTTTCCACAGTTCATGGAGCAGTTGGTATTTATGTAAAAATCAGTTTAAAAATAAGCTGTAATTAAAAAAAAATGCAAATTCTGAGGAAAACCTTAGTGCAAGGGCTGGCCATGGCAAAAGAGATAATTTGCCGGTTTTACATTAAGATTCAAGTCCTAAGAAAGAGATTGACCAAGGAAGATTTCTTTTTAATTTGGAGGATGTTTCTTTTTCTGAAAACATAATGCATCAGCCAATCCCAGATTCTGTCTGGACTGAAATGAAGATGAAAAAAGGATATAAGGTGGTCCCTCTTTTACCTCCGTGATAGCTGTTATGTTCCAGAAAGCAACCAGCCTGTCCCAGGTCAGTAAGTCTACTTTGTGGATGGGGCTGAGAGTTTACTGATGAACTTTGGATCTCTGCAGTCACGCCTGTGGTTTTGTTTAGTCTCTTGGTTGTCACTCACAACTAGCTCAGTTGTTTCCAAATAGGGTAATTCCTTACACACACACACACACACACACACACACACACACACACACACACACACACACACTAACTTACCTTAAGCCTCTTTTTTCATAGTTTTTTTCCCCCATAAATTTCTTTCATCTTTTCACTCCATTATCACCTTATCCTTATTCCACTGATGAGCTAATAGATGACACTTATATTTGATGGAGGTAAGAATGTTTTGATTGTATACACACATCAAGGAAAAAGTAAATCTTAAGTTTTGAGATGAAATAAGGCATGAAAATGTATCATCAACCCCTAAGGTCATATGGTCTAGATGTTCTTTATCTAGTATTATTTACCCTTTGTATTAAACCTGCTTTTCATCAAGCAACATTTAAGAGAAAAGCAATCTTATATCAATTGCATCTTTCATCTTTGTTTAATTACTAGCATTATGAAAGTACTACATCGTGTTATGCTTATATTGCAAATTTCCTTTTCCACTACATAGGGTTTTGTGGGCACCCCTGAAAATCTAGCTGTCAAAAATATAATGAACGCAGTTAACATAGTTTACTTCCAACTAGCACAGTGCTTATAGCTCAATTAACGTTTGTTAGATGAATTTTTAAAATTCTGAGCCCCAAATAAGGGATATAGAATTGAACTGTAAGACCACATTCCTTCTATAAATTCACTCAGATTATTAGGTCGAAAAGAGGATTATGATAGTCCTTAAATGAAAATATCAAGGATTAAGTTATCCACTTTATGATAAAAGCCAATTATAATTATTTATTAGTTAACAAAATATCATACATTATCTGTCAAATGCATTCACTCTTCATGACTATGGCCACCACTTTATGTATGTATTGAGTATTTTAATAGCTTTGATTATACATTTATAAACAGTACTTATGGACTTACATATATGAAAACAAGGGGTCTTAAACATCCTAGCAGATAATTTTATTGCTTTATAGATAAGAAGTTATAACTAAAATACCTTGAGTGTTTACCATTTGCTGGGCATCACAATAATCATGGGATAAGCATTATCTCCTGTAGCCCTCAGAAGAACACTTTGAGAAGGAGCAATAGACCTGCAGGTTAAAATTAATCATTTAAGGTCGCAGAACAAAGTCACTTAATAACAAACCTGAGATTTAAGTCACAGTTTTTCTGTGACCATGAGCTGGGCACTCTCCATCACACCACACTGCATATGTACATCGTTAGCAGATTTGAAATTACTTCTGCCCAGTGGAGTCTGTGAAACTCCATTCTACCCGTTATTGTTAACCTGGGGTCTAACATGATTAAAATTCTCTTTGTTGAAACAAATAGGCATGAAAAAGCATAGGTAATTAAGTAGGGGGTGGGGGGAAGGGGGAAGTGGAGGTGTTGGTCAAAACATATAAAGTTTCTGTTTTGCAAAATAATTTCGGGAGATCTACTGTATAATATAGGGTGATGTTTAACAATTCTGTACTGTATACTTAAAAATTTGCTAAGAGGGTAGATCTTATGGTAAGTGCTCTTACTATACAAGAAAAAAAAACCCCAAACCCCCTGAAACACAAAGCGGGGCAGGTGGAAACTTTTGGAGGTGATGTATAAGTTTATGACATTGATAATTATGATTGTTTCACAGGTGTGTGTTCATCTCCAGAGTCATTAAGCTGGATACATTAAATATCTACAGATTCTTATTTGTCGATTGTAACTCAATAAAGAGGTTACAAAAAAGAATTATAAAAAAAGTTTTTTCAACTTGAACCTCTAACCCAAAGGGAAGCAACTGAAGGATTCTCCAATGTTTGGGAGGTTTGAATAAGAGAAGAAGACAAACCATTTCTTTTTTTTTTTAAGACAACCATTTCTTGTCAACTCCTTTACAAAGTGGTCTAGAGTGGAAACCCATTTTGAAATATGTGAGTGGTCACAGTTGAAGAAATCTTCAAGAAGGAGTAAATAAGTAGTATTAAATATTTTTTATTTTTTTAAATTTTTTATTATGTTATTTTTATTTTTTTAAATTTTTTATTATATATTTTATTCTTTTTTAAAATAATTTTTTGTTATGTTAATCACCATACATTACATCATTAGTTTTTGATGTAGTGTTCCATGATTCATTGTTTGTGTATAACACCCAGTGCTCCATGCAGAGCGTGCCCTCTTTAATACCCATCACCAGGCTAACCCATCTTCCCACCTCCCCTCTAGAACCCTCAGTTTGTTTTTCAGAGTCCATCGTGTCTCATGGTTCGTCTCCCCCTCCGATTCCACCCCCTTCATTCTTCCCCTCCTGCTATCTTCTTCTTCGTTTTTTTTCTTAACATATATTGCATTGTTTGTTTCAGAGGTACAGATCTGTGATTCAACAGTCTTGCACAATTCACAGTGCTCACCATAGCACATACCCTCCCCAATGTCTATCACCCAGCCACCCCATCCCTCCCACCCCCCACCACTCCAGCAACCCTCAGTTTGTTTCCTGAGATTAAGAATTCCTCATATCAGTGAGGTCATATGATACATGTCTTTCTCTGATTGACTTACTTCACTCAGCATAACACCCTCCAGTTCCATCCACGTCGTTGCAAATGGAAAGATCTCATTCCTTTTGATGGCTGCATAATATTCCATTGTGTGTGTGTGTGTGTGTGTGTGTGTGTGTGTGTGTGTGTGTGTGTGTATATATATATATATATATATATATATATATATATATACCACCTCTTCTTTATCCATTCATCTGTTGATGGACATCTTGGCTCTTTCCATAGTTTGCCTATTGTGGATATTGCTGCTATAAACATCAGGGTGCACATACCCCTTCGGGTCCCTACATTTGTATCTTTGGGGTAAATACCTGGTAGTGCAATTGGTGGATTGTATGGTAGCTCTATTTTCAACTGTTTGAGGAACCTCCATACTGTTTTCCAGAGAGGTTGCACCAGCTTGCATTCCCACCAACAGTGTAGGAGGGTTCCCCTTGCTCTGCATCCCCACCAACATCTGCCGTTTCCTGACTTGCTAATTTTAGCCATTCTGACGGGTGTGAGATGGTATCTCATTGAGGTTTTGATTGGGATTTCGCTGATGCCAAGCGATGTTGAGCACTTTTTCATGTATCTGTTGGCCATTTGGTTGTCTTCTTTGGCAAAATGTTTGCTCATGTCTTCTGCCCATTTCTTGATTGGATTATTTGTTCTTTGGGTGTTGAGTTTGATAAGTTCTTTATAGATTTTGGATAGTAGCCCTTTATCTGATATGTCATTTGCAAATATCTTCTCTCATTCTGTCGGTTGTCTTTTGGTTTTGTTGACTGTTTCTTTTGCTGTGCAAAAGCTTTTTATCTTGATGAAGTCCCAATAGTTCATTTTGCCCTTGCTTCCCTTGCCTTTGGCGATGTTTCTAGGAAGAAGTTGCTGCAGCTGAGGTCGAAGAGGTTGCTGCCTGTGTTCCCCTTTAGGATTTTGATGAACTCCCGTCTCACATTAAGGTCTTTCAACCATTTTGAGTCTATTTTTGGTCCAGTTTTATTCTGGTCCAGTTTTTTTCTTCTGCATGTGGCTGTCCAATTTTCCCAACACCGTTTGTTGAAGAGACTGTTTTTTTTCCATTGCACATTCTTTCCTGCTTTGTCAAAGATAAGTTGACCATAGAGTTGAGGGTCCATTTCTGGGCTCTCTATTCTGTTCCATTGATCGATGTGTCTGTTTTTGTGCCAGTACCATACTGTCTTGATGATGACAGCTTTGTAATAGGGCTGGAAGGCTGGAGTTGTGATGCCGCCAGCTTTGCTTTTCTTTTTCAATATTCCTCTGGCTATTCGGGGTCTCTTCTGGTTCCATACAAATTTTAGGATTATTTGTTCCATTTCTTTGAAAAAAGTGGATGGTATTTTGATGGGGATTGCATTGAATGTGTAGATTGCTCTAGGTAGCGTTGACGTCTTCACAATGTTTGTTCTTCCAATCCATGAGCATGGAACGTTTTTCCATCTCTTTGTGTCTTCTTCAATTTCTTTCATGAGTATTTTATAGTTTTCTGAGTACAGATCCTTTGCCTCTTTGGTTAGATTTATTCCTAGGTATCTTATGGTTTTGGGTGCAATTGTAAATGGGATCGACTCCTTGATTTGTCTCTCTTCTGTCTTGTTGTTGGTGTATAGGAATGCCACTGATTTCTGTGCATTGATTTTATATCCTGCCACTTTCCTGAATTCCTGTATGAGTTCTAGCAGTTTTGGGATGGAATCTTTTGGGTTTTCCACATAAAGTACCATATCATCTGCAAACAGTGAGAGTTGGACTTCTTTTTGCTGACTTGGATGCCTTTGATTTCTTTTTGTTGTCTGATTGCTGTGGCTAGGACTTCTAGTACTATATTGAATAGCAGTGGTGATAGTGGACATCTCTGCCGCTTTCCTGACCTTAGGGAGAAAGTTCTCAGTTTTTCCCCACTGAGAATGATATTCGCTGTAGGTTTTTCATAGATGGCTTTTATGATATGGAGGTATGTACCCTCTATCACTATACTCTGAAGAGTTTTGATCAAGAAAGGATGCTGTACTTTGTCAAATGCTTTTTCTGCATCTATTGAGGGGATCATATGATTCTTGCCCTTTCTTTTGTTAATGTATTGTATCACATTGATTGATTTGCTGATGTTGAACTGACCTTGCAGCCCAGGAATAAATCCCACTCGGTCGTGGTGAATAATCCTTTTAATATACTGTTGGATCCTATTGGCTAGTATTTTGGTGAGAATTTTTCCATCCGTGTTCATCAAGGATATTGGTCTGTAATTCTCCTTTTTAATGGGGTTTTTGTCTGGTTTTGGGATCAAGGTAATGGTGGTTTCATACAAAGAGTTTGGAAGTTTTCCTTCCATTTCTATTTTTTGGAACAGTTTCAGGAGAATAGGTATTAAATCTTCTTTAAATGTTTGGTAGAATTCCCCTGGGAAGCCATCTGGCCCTGGGCTTTTGTTTGTTGGGCGATTTTTGATGACTGCTTCAATTTCCTTAGTGATTATAGGTTTGTTCACGTTTTCTATTTCTTCCTGGTTCAGTTTTGGTAGTTGATACATCTCTAGGAATGCATCCATTTCTTCCAGGTTATCTAATTTGCTGGCATAGAGTTGCTCATAATATGTTCTTATAAATGTTTGTATTTCTTTGGTGTTGGTTGTGATCTCTCCTCTTTCATTCATGATTTTGTTGATTGGGGTCATTTCTCTTTTCTTTTTGATAAGTCTGGCCAGGGGTTTATCCTTCTTGTTAATTCTTTCAAAGAACCAACTCCTACTTTCGTTGATCTGTTCTACTGTTCTTTTGGTTTCTCTTTCCTTGATTTCTGCTCTGATCTTTATGATTTCTCTTCTCCTGCTGGGTTTAGGCTTCGTTTGCTGTTTTTTGTCTAGCTCCTTTAGGTGTAGGGTTAGGTTGCATATCTGAGACCTTTCTTGTTTCCTGAGAAAGGCTCATATTGCTATATACTTTCCTCTCAGGACTGCCTTTGCTGCATCCCAAAGATTTTGAACAGTTGTGTTTTCATTTTCATTGGTTTCCATGAATTTTTTAATTCTTCTTTAACTTCCTGGTTGATCCATTCATTCTTTAGTAGGATGCTCTTTAGCCTCCATGTATTTGAGTTCTCTCCGACTTTCCTCTTGTGACTGAGTTCTAGTTTCAAAGCATTGTGGTCTGAAAATATGCAGGGAATGATCCCAATCTTTTGGTACCAGTTGAGACCTGATTTGTGACCAAGGATGTGATCTATTCTGGAGAATGAATCATGGATACTAGAGAAGAATGTGTATTCCGTTGCTTTGGGATGGAATGTTCTGAATATGTCTGTGAAGTCCATTTGGTCCAGTGTGTCACTTAAAGTCTTTATTTCCTTGTTGATCTTTTGCTTAGTTGATCTGTCCATTTCAGTCAGGGGGGTGTTAATGTCCCCCACTATTATTGTAGTCAATGTGTTTCTTTGCCTTTGTTATTAATTGCCTTATATAATTGGCTGCTCCCATGTTAGGGCATAGATATTTACAATTGTTAGATCTTCTTGTTGCATAGACCCTTTAAGTAGGATATAGTGTCCTTCCTCGTCTCTTATTACAGTCTTTGGTTTAAAATCTCATTTGTCTGATATAAGGATTGCCACCCCAGCTTTCTTTTGGTGTCCATTAGCATGGTAAATGGTTTTCCACCCCCTCACTTTCAATCTGGGGGTGTCTTTGGGTCTAAAATGAGTCTCTTGCAGACAGCATATCGATGAGTCTTGTTTTTGAATCCAATCTGATAGCCTGTGTCTTTTGATTGGGGCATTTAGCCCATTTACATTCAGGGTAACTATTGAAAGATAGGAATTTAGTGCCATTGTATTGTCTGTAAGGTGACTGTTACTGTCTATTGTCTGTGTTCCTTTCTGGTCTATGTTGCTTTTAGGCTCTCTCTCTTTGCTTAGAGGACCCGTTTCAAGATTTCTTGTAGGTCTGCTTTCGTGTTTGCAAATTCCTTTAGTTTTTGTTTGTCCTGGAAGCTTTTTATCACTCCTTCTATTTTCAGTGACAGCCTAGCTGGATATAGTATTCTTGGCTGCATATTTTTCTCATTTAGTGCTCTGAATATATCATGCCAGTCCTTTCTGGCCTGCCAGGTCTCTGTGGAATAGGTTCGTTGCCAATCTAATGTTTCTACCATTGTAGGTTACAGATCTCTTCTCCCGAGCTGCTTTGAGGATTTTCTCTTTGTCTCTGAGACTCGTAAATTTTACTATTAGATGTCGGGTTGTTGACCTATTTTTATTGATTTTGAGAGGGGTTCTCTGTGCCTCCTGGATTTTGATGCCTGTTTCCTTCCCCAAATTAGGGACGTAATTGTTCTAATGTTGTATCGTCTTATGGTATCACTTATCTCTTGAATTATGCCCTCATGATCCAGTAGTTGTTTATCTCTCTTTTTCTCAGCTTCTTTATTTTCCATGATTTGATCTTCTGTATCACTGAATCTCTCTTCTGCCTCATTTATCTTAGCAGTTAGTGCTCCCATTTTTTATTGCACCTCATTAATAGCCTTTTTGATTTCAACTTCGTTAGATTTTAATTCTTTATTTCTCCAGAAAGGGTTTGTCTAATAACTTCCACGCTTTTCTCAAGCCCAGCTAGTATCTTTAAAATCACAATTCTGAACTCTAGGTCTGACATTGTACTAATGTCCATATTGAGTAGGTCTCTGGCAGTCAGTACTACCTCTTGTTCTTTTTGTTGAGGTGATTTTTTCTGTCTTGTCATTTTGTGCAGAGGAGAATAGATGAGAGGACAAAATGCTAACAGGTAACAAAGTCCCCCGAAAATATACTCTAAACAAATCAGAAAAGACCTGAAGCCAGGGGAAAAGGGAAAGAAAGAAAAAAGAAAAAGAAAAAAAAAGAAAAAGATAAAAACAAACTCTAGAGATTTAGGGTATATTTTGATCTGTTAGAAGAAACTATCTGAAAATTTTAAAGAGAGAACAACTTACATATATATGCCAAAAATAAGGGTAACTACTATGAAGGGATAGAATATGACTCTAAAAATGAAAAATAAAAATGTTTTTTAAAAAAGGGGTTTATAAGATGTTGGTTGAAAAAGGGAAAAAGAAAAATTCAAAAAAAAAAGTTAAAAAAATTAACTTTGAAAGACTAAAGAATCATGGTAAAAAAGCCATGAATTCTATGTGCAGTATTCCCCTAGTGCTGGAATTCTGCCGTTCTCATTGATCGGTAAACTTGGTCTTGGCTGGCGGTTCTTGATGATCTTCTGGGGGAGGGACCTGTTGCCGTGGTTCCCAAATGTCTTTGCCAGAGCTGGAATTGCCTTGCCCTTGCCGGTCCGGTCCGGGCTAAATAATCTGCTCGGGTTTGCTCTCGGGAGCTTTTGTTCCCTGCAAGCTTTCCGTACAACTTTGGAGGAGAGTGAAATGGCAGCCTCCCAATCTCCGCCCGGAGAAGCCAAGAACTAGGGGCCTGCTCCTCAGTGCGCCCCCAGAGAAAAGCAGTCACTCCCATCTCCCCAGTCTCCGGCCTCACTCCGTGCTCACCCGGCCCGTGACCGAGCATTTCTATCTCTGGCACCCGACCCCGTGTGGAGTCTCCAAACCCAGCAGATCCCTGTGGTGCGCTCCCGTGCCGCTCCTCCCGGGGGAGGAAGGGGAGTCTCCCCGGATCTGCTGCTTGTTGGGTCCCTGCTGGAGGAGCAGTGGCCTGACAGTGCTGCGGATCACAGTTTATGGCAACCTTGAGCTGAGAGCCCACTCATCGGCTCCTACAGCCGGTTTCTTCGCTCTGATACCTGGGAGCTCTGCCGCACTTCAGTCACCCCCGGTCTTTCTGTGACCCCCGAGGGTCCTGAGACCACACTGTCCCGTGATGGTTCCACCCCCTGCTTAGCCACTGCAGCGGCGTCCCTCAGCGGAACCGACTTCTACAAGGTCCCATTTTGTGCTCTGCGGCTCTATCACTTGCCAGAAGCGACTGACGGAGGACCCCTCCCCCGCCGTCTATCCTCCTGAATATCGCCTCGGATTCACTTCTCTGCAGTCCTACCTTCCAGAAAGTGGTCACTTTTCTGTTCGGAGAGTTGTTGCTATTCTTTTCTTCAATCTCCTGTTGAGTTCGTAGGTGTTCAGAATGGTTTGATCCCTATCCAGCTGAATTCCTGAGACCAGATGAAATCCAGGTCTCCTACTCCTCCGCCATCTTGCTCCGCCCCCCAGTAGTATTAAATATTTAATAAATAGTATATTTCCATGTGAGACAGAATTCCTTACCCACTAGATTTACACCTCAGTTTATTTCATATTTGGTCTCTAAGAACATGAATAAAACATCATGGCCGTCTATCCAAGGAACTAATCATCTGAGATTGGGCAGTTTTGAGTATTAGTTCTTCATTGGAACCATCCCCTGGTTTCTCTGGTTTGTCAATATTCTTGCTTGAAAATGTGCCCCAAAAGCAGCCATAAAATATGTGTTTTTATCAATCACTTCATATTTGGCTCCCCAAACCTCTTTGTATACACTTGTCCTCTGACATTAATATGCTTGTGTGAACAGAAATATAAAGGAGCTCATGGTTAATATCTGCCCTGGAACAGAAGATCGAGGATTCATGAGTATGACTATGACCTTCACTATAGCAGAGGGCTATAGATGTTTCAATTTCCAGCAGAATGCATACTTTTTTGAAAATGACCTATGAACAGAGGAAATAGCTTTATTTTAAACCTTTCCTTACATTACACCCTGAAAAAATGTTAAATCAATTTCTGATTAAAAAATAGTTACATCATTACTTTAGAAATCATTTGAAGAATCCACAAATATTTGTAGGGCACCACAGGTCAGGCAGGTCACACACATGACCTTTAATCTATGAGTCCTGGAAATTAGATATGTCAGGCATCGTCACTTGATTGGCCAAACTTGGAATTAGAGAGGTAAGCTTGCCCCAAGACACAAAGCTAATAAGTAGTAGAGATGTGATTTACACAGGTCTGGCTGTTTCAGGAGGGAATGCTATTTCCACTGCCACATATGACCTGCCTCCAAAGGCTTTATTTCATATTTATTAAGTTACTTACATGGACTAGATATTTTGTGGATCACAAACCTGGGCCCACGGGTCATAAGAAAAATGAGGGGGAGCTGTAAATTATTAAGACATTTGCTGAGGTTATCCTGGAGCATGGTTTCTGAAGCTCGGTTGGCTAAGCAAAAGACAGAGTTTTGGGGTAGTGGGCTTCTTATTCTCTTTAAGAGGCAGTCTCCTGCAGAAGAGGGAAATCTTCATGATTGCTTATTTATCATTTGTCTTAAAATAATTACACCTAAATGAGGAGGATTAATGAAAGCCCAGGCTTCTTTCATTGACTGATGCTTTGATTGATGGTAAATATAAAGCCCTAAATGTACACCATTAGTCCTGGGCATTTATTTCTTTAAAAGAAAGACTAGCACTACTCAAATTATATTTTGCCGAAGTTTAGTGTTTTGTTAGATGTTCATAAGTACTCTGCCAAAACTTGTGTGTCCCACAGTGAAATAAATGGAGGAAGTTCTAGATGATACACTGTCAACCTTGATGTCTATAATTGGATTTCTTAGAACCTTTAACAGGTACATTATTTTTTTAAAAAAGATTTTATTTATTTATTTGACAGAGAGAGAACACAAGCAGGGGAAGTGGGAGAGGGAGAAGCAGGCTTCCTGCCGAGCAGGGAGCCTGATGCGGGGCTCGATCCCAGGACCCTGGGATCATGACCTGAGCTGAAGGCAGATGCTTAACAACTGAGCCACCCAGGCGCCCCTAGCAGGTACATTATAATCAGTGATTCCCAGGTACCTCAAACCCATCGAGTGAGAATCTCTGGGGTGAGGCTCAGGCATTGGTATTGTTAAAAAGTTTCCAGGTGATTCTGGTATGCAGAAATGCTACTGTAGTGAAACATTTTTAGTACATATGCACAGGCTGGAGGCTGGTTGTTTTTCACATCCACAACTCTTTGCCACAGTGGAAAAAAAATGATGATAAATGACACAGAGTAGGAAGCCTTTTGTAGTTTGTCATAGATTCAGTTCTTTATTCAGTGGAAGTCAACTTGATCAGAAAAACATCCTATGAATCACTAGCGATGGGAGAATGGATGGAACTCCAAGGGGGGATGGAAATGATTGGAAAAGAAGCCAAAGCTCACCCCGATTTCTGTCCACTTCTGCTTTCCAAGAGTCAGCAGCCAGGAGCACCTCCTGAATCTAGTGCCCTGGGCTGCCGTTCCCCTCTGCTGCCCAGGGTATCCTTTGCTGCAGCCATGGGGAGGGCTAATGTCTGAATTTCACCCTTCATCTTTTTGCTTTAGTCCTTTGATCCTGGCAGAGTCTTCGGGTCCTATTAAATGGGCTCTTGTTCTCGTTGAGTCTGTTCAATATGTCTGGAATTTTGTGAAATGAATTTATTAAGGATCAGGGTTGACTGCACTTCTTAATTCCTTTCATGGAGCCCAGCGTTCTGTGTAGGGATGAATCCAGGAGAGGAGACTCCCATGCTCTGGGCTCGCTCACCTCTCCAGCCACAGGTCTCGGAACTATTGGGGTCTCCGCCTGGGCGGTGCTCTCCTCCCTGTGTAGCGCTTCTTTTTGACGTCAAGCTTTTGCAGAGCTGGCTCTCTCCTCCTTGTGAACGCGTCCTTTGTGATTTCTGGCTAATTCTTATTGACATGTCCTTCACAACTCAGCCTGGAGACCACCTTTCCTGTCAGTGCCCCCTCTTCCCTCACCTACTGGTCTGGGTTAAAGATCCCTCACGTCTGCCACAAATAGCACCCACACCATGATACCACACTGGTAACTGACATATATTTCCCCCCAACTGTGTTGTAGATTCCTTGAGGGCGGTTTGTGTTTCATTTTCCAGTTTCCACCTTAATGCCTGGCTTATCAAACATGCTTACCTAAAGTTGATGAGTAAATGAAAGCAGTCTTGTTTCTTTCTCTCCCACACCCCACATGCCCATCACCTTCCCAGCTTCACAGCATTTAGAACACTTTTTCTTCTTTTCTGAGCGCAATCTCTACTCATAAATGGTGGCACCTCCTCAATACTGACATCGTTTGATTTCGACTTGCTCATTATTTTTACTTTGTGATATGTATTCATAAAAATATCATGTGAGTTTTGTATTCCCAGATGGCAAACTTTTCAAGACAGCCTGTATTCTCTAACTTCTTACTTTAGATAGATAACTGAATGACTGTAGGGCTCTGATGATACAGCGACTCAGGTCTATATTTTAGCCTTATTCTGTTCAGCTGAACAGAACATGGACACTTTCTCTCATGGTTGTTACTTCTTGAATATTACTGGTGCCTATTTAGGATTTGATTGAAGAGTTTCAAAAATGGATTTGTCCTGCCCCTTGCCTGTCCCCTATATAGTCCTGACTTAGCCAAGCACAAAAAAATTAATAGAGTTCTGAAAGGACTGAACAAAAGCTATAGTTTCTCACCAATCCCCTTAGGGAGCTAAAGATGCTGGGGCTGTGGTGCAGAGGCATTAATTCTGCTTGCTGTGACTTTGCCAACTGTGTTTTATTTCTCTTTTTCTCGCTCACTGGGCACTTCATTGTAGCATTCTGTATAGAAAGAAAATATTCAGAAAACATTCAGCATGGTTTGCAGTTTCCCTCATGTGCTTAGGCAGCGAATGCTGTCAAAAGCACTCAGTATAATAACAAAACGGTTCTCATCAATGACATTTTTTTTTTCATTATGGATTTCCTAGCTCTCTGATAGGCTGTGCCTTTGATTTAGGATTTCAAAAAGAATTTAATCATGAAAGAAAGTTCTGTGTGCCGGGTGAATCCTCTTGAAAGCAAATGCCTTTTATATCTCCAGGTTCTTAATCATTCCTCCAGTCTGCTTTGCTGTTTTATTCTCTTTTATGTGTGGATCAACATGTAAATAGCCAAGGATGATGGCTGACTTTACTTAAGGCAAATGTAATGGAAAGGTAGAAATGAAATCCAGGCTCAATGGGGGAAGGAGATAATATGCCATCTGGGGAACAGGAGAGATAGGATGTTGATTCACTCTATCAAAGGATGACTTTCTCATGCCTAAGTTTTTGCATCAGAAATATGGGACTATTCATATTAGCTTTCCCCAAAGTGAGTTACAGGGAGAAGTAGTCCCATGAGATGATCTAGGACAGCGTTCCAAGGTCAGAGATGGTTGGGAAGTGCTATGTAGCATACACTATCCTTAATGGTTTACAACATGTACTAGCTCTGTGAAGATTTTCCATCAAGTTGTATTTTGTTGAATATAGAATTTTTCTAACTTATTTGCCTACTGAACTCTTCTAGAAGAACCACTTCTTATGCCCTGAGTTTTATGTTCCTTTCCTCCTTTTGGAAATTGGAAAGATTAATGAATTCTCCATAATTTAGATCAAAAGATATACATACTGGAATCCAAAGTTCGGGTAAAAGAAGTCGATATGGTAAGGGATCTTCTACTTTATATTTAATTTCATGATCCTTTAATTTAAAAAGATACGAAAAGCAAATATGACAAAATGTTAACAGTTGTTAGTTTTGAAAAGAGATTATGGGTTATGCTCCTTTTGATTATGTGTTCAATTTCTGAGATAGTCAGTTAAGGTACATGGAAAATGTCCCTGTTAATTGTATATTCATCTGGGGTGCCTGGGTGGCTCAGTCGTTAAGCGTTTGCCTTCGGCTCAGGTCATGATCCCAGGGTCCTGGAATCGAGCCCCACATTGGGCTCCCTGCTTGGCAGGAAACCTGCTTCTCCCTCTCCCACTCCCCCTGCTTGTGTTCCTGCTTTCGCTATCTCTCTCTCTGTCAAATAAATAAATAAATAAAATCTTTAAAAAAATTGTATATTCATGTCCTCATTTCTTCAACAAGTGTTTATTGAGTACTTAAAATATACCATCCATGATTCTTGGCACTTGTGATATACCAGTAAATAAATAAAGATCTCTGTCCTTGAGTTTCCAGACTAAGGTTTAAGTCAATAAATATTGATGAATTGTTGAGTTTTGCTTCTAATAATGTCTGAGTAAGCTCCCATGTGACTGATCCTTCTTCAGATAACAAGTGTAAAGTCGAGACAAAAATAAGACAAAACAAAAAAGCAAAACCAATGACCAGAAGACTCTTGAGAACAACCAAATTCACGTAGTTTCTGTGGAGGAACCAGCGCTTTGATAAAGGGGAAGACACTGGCTGAATTCCCATTTTCACAGCTCATGAACTAGGTGAAGGCTCAGTTTGCTCTATAGATGTAGGATGCTAAAACTGTGAGAGAAAACCTGAAGTCTTCTTGGTCCATGGAATCAGAGGTCAAACTTCTAGACAGCACAGCCTCAGGAAACTGATGAAACCAGAGGGAAGGAGCCTAAAGGTTTGCCTATAAACACATCCCAACTGACTGACCCCTGAAACATGACTGTTTGGAGCAGATTCCATGCAGCCTACTTAAGGATTAGATTGAAACTGTCCTCCAAGAAAGAGTTTGATGTTTGAGGCCTCTCATGCTCATTACCTGCTATCATCTACAAACTTAACAACAAAAATATCTTTAAAGGAATAAAACAGAATCTAGCAATCCACAATCTAAAATTATTTAACATACAAAGAATCAGAAAATTTGCTTCATTATTAAGAGGAAAAAAATAAATAAAGGCCAACCCAAAATGAGCCAGATGCTGGGATTTGCAGGCAAGGATTTTAAAGCAGCCATTAGAATGTTGCTCAAGGTCGTGAAGAAAATATGCTCATCATGATTTTTTTTAAGTGAGTCTTAGCAGAGAAGTAAAAAGAATAGCAAAGAATGAATGGAAATTCTACAATTGAGAAATACAATATGTGAAAAATTTTTAAATTTTTTATTGTTATGTTAATCACCATACATTACATCATTAGTTTTTTTTAAATTTTTTATTGCTTTTTGAATCACCATACATTACATCATTAGTTTTTGATGTAGTGTTCCATGATTCATTGTTTGTGCATAACACCCAATGCTCCACGCAGAATGTGCCCTCTTTAATACCCATCACCAGGCTAACCCATTGCCGCACCCCCCTTCCCTCTAGAACCCTCAGTTTGTTTTTCAGAGTCCATCGTGTCTCATGGTTCGTCTCCCCCTCTGACTTACTCCCCTTCATTCTTCCCCTCCTGCTATATTCTGCCTTTTCTTTTTGCTTAACATATGTTGCATTATTTGTTTCAGAAGTACAGATCTGTGATTCAACAGTCTTGCACAATTCACAGCGCTCACCAAAGCACATACCCTCCCCAATGTCTATCACCCAGCCACCCTATCCCTCCCACCCGCCACCACTCCAGCAACACTCAGATTGTTTCCTGAGATTAAGAATTCCTCATATCAGTGAGGTCATATGATACATGTCTTTCTCTGATTGACTTATTTCACTCAGCATAACACCCTCCAGTTCCATCCATGTCGTTGCAAATGGCAAGATCTCATTCCTTTTGATGGCTGCATAATATTCCATCGTGTATATATACCACCTCTTCTTTATCCATTCATCTGTCGATGGACATCTTGGCTCTTTCCATAGTTTGGCTATTGTGGACATTGCTGCTATAAACATTGGGGTGCACGTAACCCTTCGGATCCCTACATTTGTATCTTTGTGGTAAATACGCAGTAGCGCAATTGCTGGATCGTATGGTAGCTCTATTTTCAACTGTTTGAGGAACCTCCATACTGTTTTCCAGAGTGTTTGCACCAACTTGCATTCCCACCAACAGTGTAGCAGGGTTCCCCTTTCTCCGCATCCCGGCCAACATCTGTCGTTTCCTGACTTGTTAATTTTACCCACTCTGACTGGTGTGAGGTGGTATCTCATTGAGGTTTTGATTTGGATTTCCCTGATGCCGAGCGATGTGGAGCACTTTTTCATGTGTCTGTTGGCCATTTGGATGTCTTCTTTGGAAAAATGTCTGCACATGTCTTCTGCCCATTTCTTGATTGGATTATTTGTTCTTTGGGTGTTGAGTTTGATAAGTTCTTTATAGATTTTGGATAGTAGCCCTTTATCTGATATGTCATTTGCAAATATCTTCTCCCATTCTGTCGGTTGTCTTTTGGTTTTGTGGACTGTTTCTTTTGCTGTGCAAAAGCTTTTTATCATGATGAAATCCCAATAGTTCATTTTTGCCCTTGCTTCCCTTGCCTTTGGCGATGTTTGTAGGAAGAAGTTGCTGCAGCTGAGGTCGAAGAGGATGCTACCTGTGTTCTCCTTTACGATTTTGATGGACTCCTGTCTCACGTTTAGGTCTTTCAACCATTTGGAGTCTATTTTTGTGTGTGGTGTAAGGAAACCGTCCAGTTTCATTCTTCTGCATGTGGCTGTCCAATTTTCCCAACACCATTTGTTGAAGAGACTGTCTTTTTTCCATTGGACATTCTTTCCTGCTTTGTCAAGGATGAGTTGACCATAGAGTTGAGGGTCCATTTCTGGGCTCTCTATTCTGTTCCATTGATCTATGTGTCTGTTTCTGTGTCAGTACCATACTGTCTTGATGATGACAGCTTTGTAATAGGGCTGGAAGGCCGGAGTTGTGATGCCACCAGCTTTGCTTTTCTTTTTCAATATTCCTCTGGCTATTCGGGGTCTCTTCTGGTTCCATACAAATTTTAGGATTATTTGTTCCATTTCTTTGAAAAAAGTGGATGGTATTTTGATGGGGATTGCATTGAATGTGTAGATTGCTCTAGGTAGCGTTGACGTCTTCACAATGTTTGTTCTTCCAATCCATGAGCATGGAACGTTTTTCCATTTCTTTGTGTCTTCTTCAATTTCTTTCATGAGTATTTTATAGTTTTCTGAGTACAGATCCTTTGCCTCTTTGGTTAGATTTATTCCTAGGTATCTTATGGTTTTGGGTGCAATTGTAAATGGGATCGACTCCTTAATTTGTCTCTCTTCTGTCTTGTTGTTGGTGTATAGGAATGCCACTGATTTCTATGCATTGATTTTATATCCTGCTACTTTCCTGAATTCCTGTATGAGTTCTAGCAGTTTTGGGGTAGAGTCTTTTGGGTTTTCCACATACAGTATCATATCATCTGCAAAGAGTGAGAGTTTGACTTCCTCTTTGCTGACTTGGATGCCTTTGATTTCTTTTTGTTGTCTGATTGCTGTGGCTAGGACTTCTAATACTATGTTGAATAGCAGTGGTGATAGTGGACATCCCTGCCGCATTCCCGACCTTAGGGGAAAAGCTCTTAGCTTTTCCCCATTGAGAATGATATTCGCCGTAGGTTTTTCATAGATGGCTTTTATGATATTGAGGTATGTACCCTCTATCCCTATACTCTGAAGAGTTCTGATCAAGAAAGGATGCTGTACTTTGTCAAATGCTTTTTCTGCATCTATTGAGAGGATCATATGATTCTTGTTCTTTCTTTTGTTAATGTATTGTATCACGTTGATTGATTTGCGGATGTTGAACTGACCTTGCAGCCTAGGGATAAATCCCACTTGGTCATGGTGAATAATTCTTTTAATTACTGTTGGATCCTGTTGGCTAGTATTTTGGTGAGAAATTTTGCATCCATGTTCATCAAGGATATTGGTCTGTAATTCTCCTTTTTGATGGGGTCTTTGTCTGGATTTGGGGTCAAGGTAATGGTGGCTTCATAAAATGAGTTTGGAAGTTTTCCTTCCATTTCTATTTTTTGGAACAGTTTCAGGAGAATAGGTATTAATTGTTCTTGAAATGTCTGATAGAATTCCCCTGGGAAGCCATCTGGCCCTGGGCTTTTGTTTGTTGGATTTTTGATGACTGCTTCAATTTCCTTAGTGATTATAGGTCTGTTCAGGTTTTCTATTTCTTCCTGGTACAATTTTGGTAGTTGATACATCTCTAGGAATGCACCCATTTCCTCCAGGTTATCTAATTTGCTGGCATAGAGTTGCTCATAATATGCTCTTATAATTGTTTGTATGTCTTTGGTGTTGGTTGTGATCTCTCCTCTTTCCTTCATGATTTTGTTGATTTGGGTCATTTCTCTTTTCTTTTTGATGAGTCTGGCCAGGGGTTTATCAATCTTGTTAATTCTTTCAAAGAACCAGCTCCTAGTTTCGTTGATCTGTTCTACTGTTCTTTTGGTTTCTATTTCCTTGATTTCTGCTCTGATCTTTATTATTTCTCTTCTCCTGCCGGGTTTAGGCTTTATTTGCTGTTCTTTCTCCAGCTCCTTTAGGTGTAGGGTTAGGTTGTGTATTTGAGACCTTTCTTGTTTCTTAAGAAAGACTTGTATTGCTATATACTTTCCTCTCAGGACTGCCTTTGATATATCTCAAAGATTTTGAACAGTTGTGTTTTCATTTTCATTGGTTTCCATGAACTTTTTTTTTTTTAATTCTTCTTTAATTTCCTGGCTGACCCATTCATTCTTTAGTAGGGTGCTCTTTAGCCTCCATGTATTTGAGTTCTCTCCGACTTTCCTCTTGTGATTGAGTTCTAGTTTCAAAGCATTGTGGTCTGAAAATATGCAGGGAATGATCCCAATCTTTTGGTACCAGTTGAGACCTGATTTGTGACCTAGGATGTGATCAATTCTGGAGAATGTTCCATGGGCACTAGAGAAGAATGTGTATTCCATTGCTTTGGGATGGAATGTTCTGAATATGTCTGTGAAGTCCATTTGGTCCAGTGTGTCATTTAAAGTCTTTATTTCCTTGTTATCTTTTGCTTAGATGATCTGTCCATTTCAGTCAGGGGGCTGTTAAAGTCCCCCACTATTACTGTGTTGTTGTCAATGTGTTTCTTTGCTTTTGTTATTAATTGCCTTATATAATTGGCTGCTCCCATGTTAGGGGCATAGATATTTACAACTGTTAGATCTTGTTGTATAGACCCTTTAAGTAGGATATAGTGTCCTTTTTCATCTCTTATTACAGTCTTTGTTTTAAAATCTAATTTGTCTGATATAAGGATTGCCACCCCCTACTTTCTTTTGGTGTCCATTAGCATGGTAACTGGTTTTCCACCCCCTCACTTTCAATCTGGGGGTGTCTTTGGGTCTAAAATGAGTCTCTTGCAGACAGCATATCGATGAGTCTTGTTTTTGAATCCAATCTGATAGCCTGTGTCTTTTGATTGGGGCATTGAGCCCATTTACATTGAGAGTAACTATGAAAGATAGGAATTTAGTGCCATTGTATTTCTTATAAGATGACTGTTACTGTATATTGTCTTTGTTCCTTTCTGATCTATGCTGCTTTTAGGCTCTCTCTCTTTGCTTAGAGGACCCGTTTCAAGATTTCTTGTAGGTCTGCTTTCGTGTTTGCAAATTCCTTTAGTTTTTGTTTGTCCTGGAAGCTTTTTATCTCTCCTATTTTCAATGACAGCCTTGCTGGATATAGTATTCTTGACTGCCTATTTTTCTCGTTTAGTGCTCTGAAGATATCATGCCAGTCCTTTCTGGCCTGCCAGGTCTCTGTGGATAGGTCTGTTGCCAATCTAATGTTTCTACCATTGTAGGTTACAGATCTCTTCTCCTGAGATGCTTTCAGGATTTTCTCCTTGTCTCTGAGACTTGTAAGTTTTACTATTAGATGTTGCGGTGTTGACCTATTTTTATTGATTTTGAGAGGGGTTCTCTGTGCCTCCCGGATTTTGATGCCTGTTTCCTTCCTCACATTAGGGAAGTTCTCTGGTATAATTTGCTCCAATATACCTTCTGCCCCTCTCTCTCTTTCTTCTTCTTCTGGGATCTCAATTATTCTAATGTGGTTTCATCTTATTGTATCACTTATCTCTCGAATTCTGCCCTCGTGATCCTGTAGTTGTTTCTCTTTTTCTCAGCCTCTTTATTTTCCATCATTTGGTCTTCTATATCGCTGATTCTCTCTTCTGCCTCATTTATCCTAGCTGTTAGTGCCCCCATTTTTGATTGCACCTCATTAATAGCCTTTTTGATTTCAACTTGGTTAGATTTTAGTTCTTCTATTTCTCCAGAAAGGGTTTCTCTAATAACTTCCATGCTTTTTTCAAGCCCAGCCTGTATCTTTAAAGTCATGAGTCTGAACTCTAGGTCCGACATTGAACTAATGCCAGTATTGAGGAGGTCCCTGGCTTTTGGTACTACCTGTTGTTCTTTTGCTGAGGTGATTTTTTTCGTCTTGTCATTTTGTCCAGAGGAGAATAGATGAATGAAAGAACAAAATGCTAACAGGTTAACAACGTCCCCAGCAACTATACTCTATACAAATCAGGAAAGACCTGAAACCAGGGGAAAAGAAAGGGAAAGAAAGAAAAAAGAAAGAGGAAGAAAAAAAAGAAAAAGATAAAAACAAAAACAGAACAATACAAGAAAAACAGAATATGATCACATATGATCAGGCTAGTGCATAGATCAGTGCCACACACTAGATTTTGGGCGTATTTTGGTCTGTTAGAAAAAAGTGCCTCCTAAAATTTTAAAGGAAGAAAGACTTATATATGTACAAAATAAGGGTTGATACAATGAAGGGATGGAATATGACTGTAAAGATGAAAATTATAAAAGATTTTATAAAAGGAATTGATAAGAAGTTATTTGAAAAAAGAAAGAAGAAGATTTAAAAAGAAGAGAAAAAAAAGGGAGAGAATGTGATCAGGCAGGAGAGTAGAACAAAGCCATACACTAGTGATTTAGGGTATATTTTGATCTGTTAGAAGAAACTGTATCTCAAAATTTTACAGCGAGAACAACTTATATATATATGCCAAAAATAAGGGTATCTAATATGAAGGGATAAAATATGACTCTAAAAATGAAAAATAAAAAAATTTTTTTAAAAAGGGATTGATAAGATGTTGGTTGAAAAGGGGAAAAAGAAAAATTAAAAAAAAAGTTAAAAACATTAACTTTGAAAAACTAATGAATCATGGTAAAAAAAAAGCCATGAATTCTATGTGCAGTATTGCCCTAGCGCTGGAGTTGTCCTGTTCTCCTTGATCGGTAAACTTGTTCTTGGCTTGCTCGCTGTTCGTGCTGATCTTCTGGGGGAGGGGCCTGTTGCCGTGGTTCCCAAATGTCTTTGCCGGAGGCAGAATTGCCCCGCCCTTGTCGGTCCGGGCTAAGCAAGCTGCTCGGGTTTGCTCTCGGGAGCTTTTGTTCCCTGCAAGCTCTGGTACAGCTTTGGAGGACCAGGGTGAAAATGGTGGCCTCCCAATCTCCACCCGGAGGAGCTGAGAACTCGGGGCCCCGCTCCTCAGTGCGCCCCCAGAGAAAAGCAGTCACTCCCGTCTCCCCGGTCTCCGGCCGCACTCCGTGCTCACCCGGCCTGCGACCCAGCATTTCTATCTCTGGCACCCGACCCCGTGTGGAGTCTCCAAACCCAGCAGATCCCTGCGGTGCGCTCCCGCGCCGCTCCTCCCGGGGGAGGAAGGGGAGTCTCCCCGGCTCTGCCACTTGTTGGGTCCCTGCTGGAGGAGCAGTGGCCCGACTGGGCCGCGGATCACAGTTTATGGCCACCCCGAGCTGAGAGCCCGCGCCTCGGCTCCGTCTCTGCAGCCGGCTTCCCCGCTCCGATACGTGGGAGCTCTGCCGCACTCAGGCACCCCCGGTCTTTCTATGACCCCGAGGGTCCTGAGATCACACTGTCCCGCGAGGGTTCCACCCTCCACTTAGCCACTGGAGTGACGTCCCTCAGTGGATCCGGCTTCTAAAAGTTCCCATTTTGTGCTCCGTGGCTCTATCACTTGCCAGAAGCGGCCAGGGAGGCCCCCTCCCCCGCCGTCTATCCTCC
The DNA here is from genome assembly GCF_009762305.2 of Zalophus californianus. Lineage (NCBI taxonomy): Eukaryota > Metazoa > Chordata > Mammalia > Carnivora > Otariidae > Zalophus > Zalophus californianus. The sequence goes on from NC_045606.1 coordinate 89,303,323, forward strand.
CGAATATCGCCTTGGATTCACTTCTCCGCACATCCTACCTTCCAGAAAGTGGTCGCTTTTCTGTTCAGAGAGTTGCTGCTATTCTTTTCTTCAGTCTCCTGTTGAGTTTGTAGGTGTTCGGAATGGTTTGATCCCTATCCAGCTGAATTCCTGAGACCAGACGAAATCCAGGTCTCCTACTCCTCCGCCATCTTGCTCCGCCCCCCTACAATATGTGAAATTTTAAAAATTCACTGGATCACCTTAAGTAAAAAGAGAAGATGACAGGAAAGTCTTTGAATTTGAAGAATGATCAATAGAAATTAGTGAATTTGAAGACCAGAGAAAAAATATTTTTAAAAAGAACAGGGCCTCAGAGACATGTGGTAATATATGAAAACCTTTACCATAAGTATAACTCATGTCCCAGGAGAATAAGAGAGAGAGAGGGAATGGGGCAGAAATAATGGCCATTTGCTTTTTTACTTTGTTGAAAGACATTTACAAATTTGAGATGCTTAGAGAAACTTAAGCAGGATATCTACATAGAAAACCATCCCTAGGCAAAATATAAACTGTGGAAAACCAAAGATTAGGAGAAAACCTTGAATGTAGCTGGAGAAAATCAACACATTTTAGGAAGTGGAATGACAATTCAAGTCATTACTGACTTCCTGTTAGAAAGAAATGGAGGCTAGAATACATTAGAACAAAATTTTTGAAGAGCTTAAAATGGCAAACTGTGAACCCAGAATTCTCTATCGAGAAAAAATTATCCTTCAAGAATGAATGCAAAATGAAGACAGTTTTAGATTAGACCAAGAGAATCTGTTACCAACAGACCTGAACTAGAAGTGGTGTTGACAGAAGTTCTCCAACCTGAAAGGAAAGGGTTGCAGATAGAAATGACCAATTTCAAGAGTTACCATAAAGATAAAGTAATCAATACAGCATGGTATCAGTGAAGAAGAGATGCATAAATCAATGTAATAGAATAGCGAGCTCAGAAATTGATCCACACAAATATAGTCAACTGATTTTTGACAAAGGTGCAAACACAATTCAGTGGAGAAAGGCTAAGTTACCCAAATATATATATTTGTCAAAACTCAACAAATGTCCACTGAAGATTTATGCATTTCATTGTATGTACATCTTAAAAGGAAAATAAACACAAAACAAGGAACTTTAGTTAATGATAGGTGCATTGACAGATGGGGGGGTTATGTGACTGCCTTCCATGTACTTTGAAATCCATGATGGACTCTGAAAAACAAACTGAGGGTTCTAGAGGGGAGGAGGGTAGGGGGATGGGTTAGCCTGGTGATGGGTATTAAAGAGGGCACATTCTGCATGGAGCACTGGGTGTTATGAACAAACAATGAATCATGGAACACTACATCAAAAACTAATGATGTAATATATGGTGATTAACATAACAATAAAAAATTAAAAAAAACAAGATGGATTGATGCATGGATAGAGGAATGAATAGAAAAGTGACAAAGCAGTTTAGTAAACTAATAATCATAGATTTCAAGTGGTAGCGATATAGGTGCTAATAGTATTATTTTTCTCTGTATAAAATGTTTTGTCATAAATATTGTAAAAAATATTTATGGACTGCCCACTGTGGACTGGTATTTCTAACCGTGGTCCCCCAAATCAGGAAAAAGTAGCTCTTTATTCTCAAGAATCTCCCAGTCTAGTGAGAGAAACAAACATATAAACCATAAAAAAACTATTATAAATTCAGTAGAGATGAAAATAAGTCATTATGGCAACGTAGAGAATGGTCCCATAATTCAAACCTGGGGTGGTCAGAGTTGGTGAGAGTAGGTGTCTGGCACTAGGCGAAGCTTGCGCTGGATTGTGAGGGATGAACAGTTTGCCATGTAATTTGGGGAATGAGGGTAGAGGGAGGATTGTCTCCAGGTAAAGGAGGCAGCGTGAGCAGACAGAAAGAGGAAGGACAGCACGAGCTGTGTGAACACCTGCATTTTGGGATGACTAAAGTTTGATTTACAAAAACAAATTGGTGGAATGTGAGATATATTCAGAGGCCAGACATTTCATTTTGGGCTTGTCTATGAGGGAGCTATAGAATAGTTTTAAATAAAGACATAGCATGAACACATTTGACTTTTCGACAGACTGCTCTGGCGGCTGAGGAAGATAGAATTGCAAGACATTGGAAGAGTATTTGGGCTGTTACAGGACTGTGTCTTGATGAGGGGGATAGGGGACTTGGCTTAAGACACAGGAAGATGGTGATATGGGTTTAAGGTGTCCATATAACTGATCATATTTGATAGTTGGGCCAGGGTAAGGGACATCAGCTGAAATAGTCCAGGGCAAATGGAGCACATTGTCATGTGAGATACTCAGGGGTATGAATTGGAGGCAGGAGTCTGGTATGACTCTGAGACTCCTGACTCAGCGGACAGAGACAGGAGCAAGTTTTAAAGGGAAGATGATGACATACAGAGAAGTTGATGGTTTGTCGGTTTCTGCTCCAAGGAGTTTACAATCTAGAGAAAACCCAAACTTTGTTGGCAATAGTCGTCGAACATAGAAGTGGCATCTCAGCTGGAGCATAAAGAATGTAGGATTTAGATCCCCAGAAAGACAAAAGGAGACATAAGACCAAAGGTGAGCTCTGTGCTTTGAGCTCTGAAGACATTTTTTTTTTTTTAATGAAACTGTTTTTTTTTTGTCTCCTATTGAGGTCTTTCATCCATTTTGAGTTTATCTTTGTGTCTGGTGTTAGAGAATGGTTGAGTTTCATTCTTCTGTATACAGCTGCCCATTTTTCCCAGCATCATTTATTGAAGAGACTGTCTTTTTTCCATTGCATATTTTTTCCTGCTTTGTCGAAGGTTATTTGACCATAGAGTTGAGGGTCCATATCTGGGCTCTCTATTCATTTCCATTGGTCTATAGTGTCTCTTTTTGTGCCAGTACCTTGCTGTCTTGGTGATCACTGCTTTGTAATACAGCTTGAAATCAGGCAATGCGATGCCCTCAGCTTTGATTTTCTTTTTCAACATTTCCTTGGCGATTCAGGGTCTTTCCTGGTTCCATACAAATTTTAGGATTGTCTGTTCCAGCACTTTGAAAAAATGTCATTGGAATTTTGGTCAGTAAGGCGTTGAAGGTATAGATTGCTCTGGGCAGCATAGACATTTTAACAATGTTTATTCTTCCAATCCATGAGCGTGGAATGTTTTTCCATCTTTTTGTGTCTTCTTCAATTTCTTTCATGAGTGTTCTGTATTTCCTAGAGTATAGATCCTTTACCTCTTTGGTTAGGTTTATTCCAAGGTATCTTATGGTTTTTTGGTGCTATTGTAAATGGAATCGATTCTCTAATTTCTCTTTCTTCAGTTGCATTGTTAGTGTATAAGAAAACAACTGATTTCTGTGCATTGATTTTGTATCCTGCCACATTACCGAATTTCTGTATGAGTTTGGGGGAGGAGTCTTTTGGATTTTCCAACTAATGATGTACTGTATGGTGACTAACATAACATAATAAAATAAAATTAAATTAAAAAAAGAAACTTTTTTTTGAATTTCTAAATATTTCTAAAATGTATGTAACTCAAGTACCCGTTTTTAGAATTTTAGGGGCCCCAGGGAGAAATAGACACAAAAGACAGACATGAGATCCATACATCTAGATCTATCTCTATTACTATTATTACTAGATCTGGACTGGAACAGGTACCTTGAATCTGCAACCACAATTGTGCTTTCTAAAACCTGCTCCTTGGCTGGATCTTGGGGAGAAGAGTCTCTAAGGCAGTCAGCATGATATTCTTGTTATCAGAGGTATTCTATAACTTCTAGGTGGCAGTCCTACCCAGACAGTTCTCCATCCAGAAGAGAAGAATCACTGCCTCATCTGTATCAAGCCCCGAGAGAAGGGTTGATGAGATAAAGGCAACTTAGGACACCATATGTCATTATCCTGTTCCTATCCAAAAAGTATATCAACTGATGTCAGAATCTGTCTACTTACACCAGTCGGATAGCTCACTCCTCTTCCAATGCTGGGGAGTGTATAAAGAGTGAGAAGCATAGATAGAAGTTTTACTGGCATGTCATCCCTTACTGGAGTGGGAGTTATTTCACGGATACATGAAGGTTGGGAGTAGACTCCCTTCTAACATCCTTTATATCTCTATCATAGCTCAAGTCCAGTTCTGTTATCTATTTCAAAAAGACATTAAATATATTTTCATGTGGCAGCATCCTTCATAGAACACTCCCACTATGATAGTCAGCCTGCAGGTCTCTCTTTTTTCTTCACTCACCATGGTTATTAGGCAGTGACATCTTCCCATTTGTAGACTGACACTCAGTTACAAATTCTTTAAGCTGCTATCTCCACTTCTGATTGATCTCATTTGAACAAGATACATCTTTGATCACTGTCTTCATAATGAATTCTGGTCCACCAAGTCACAGTGATATTTATGAGGTAAAATTGGTCTTCTTTGCTGAGCCTGTAGTTCACCCTGACTTTTCACCCTAACCTCTATTGAAGGCACTGGTATGTCTACTGAAATACATGGAGGCTCTTGTACTTTCAGTGATGTTCTCTTTTGAATTACTGGGCACCTCAGCCACTGTTAACTTTTTTTTTTTTAATGTCAGAAGTGATGTGGACTGTCTTAATATTTTTCCAATTTTAACTAAGAATATTTCATCTTTCCTTCCAATTTCAAGTTAAAAGTCTTCTGAATCAGAATAGCAAATTATTTTCTTCCCAGGCATCATGATATACTTTTTGTCAGAGGCATTCCATAAGCTTTAGGTGGAATTCAAGGATATGTGCTGTACTACTCCCTCTTCCCAAAGTCAAGGAAGAAGTGTGTGTGTGTGTGTGTGTGTGTGTGCATATAATTATGTATATGTATGTGGACATGTATGTATGTGTGTGTGTATATATAATCTTCACTGTAGAATTAGTGGCTTTTAGTGGATACAGGAAAATCTCTGTCTCAAGCCTGGATGACATCACTGGAGCCTCTTCTCTCCTTATCTTTTCTACCTTGCAAAGTGAGCTTGGGAAGACTTCTATTTGGAAGTAGTCCTTGATCATGGAAGACTTAGAAGAGGTAAGTAGAAGACATAAGAGGAAGCCTGACAAGGACAGCTTAGGTATGTTTGGCTCTGGAACTCTGGAGAGTGGGCTTTCTTTGTCCCTACTGTCCCTAGGAGAGTGGTAAGATCTAGAAAGCCAAGAAGAAAACCCTTCAGCTTCCTTCTAGTTAAAGCCCAAACCTAAAGGTCAAATAATGCCCATAGCACATCCAGACCAGTGTTAGGGAAAATATGACAAACCCATCCTTATATTTACATACGGGGGCTTCTGTTCCATTCTCAAGGTTCATGCCCTTTTATCCAAATTATTTTTTCAAGAAAGTGAAAGGAATTCAACTGTTGGACTGGGGAGCCCTTGGAAGACTTCGCGTCTCCTTGTCAGGGGCATGGCTGCTGCACTGTGATTCAGGTGACGTGGGACATCTCTCTTATCTATACGTGCTTTCAGGGTTGGCAGGGATTTGCACTTCTCTACTCTTAATTTCAGCTTCTTCAAGACGGTAACTGCATGGGTTCATCAGGGTTGCACGCTCAACCAAACTCTAGGTTTGGGAGGTGATAAAGGAAGCTTTGCAATGGTCTCTGATCCTGATTTACTGTCAAGTAAGCTGATAGTCTGATGCCAATGTAGCTAGTTAATTGTGTTTTTACCCTGGATGGGGACAAGGGAAAAGTGGTAATCTGGATACCAAATCTTACCCTGGACATTCACCCAGCTCACCAGGGAACTAGATCCCGTGGGGCTTTAGATACCAACAATTTCACTAAGCAGAGAGCTTTATATTTTCCTGGAATGTATTCTGAGCATGTGGCTCCCTCCTCCCACAATGTGACCCATTACAGTGTCAGCTAGTCAAGGACTCAAGGACTTAGGATCCCAGTCAAATATCTCTTTCCATCAGCTCTCATCAACAGCCTTGGCCAAAATCCTGTTCTTTTTGGAGCTTTGAGTTTGGGTCTAGAAAACCAAAACATACATACTATTCTCCATTCCCCAGTAATTTACAATTTGCTTCTCCTATCCTTTTTAAGACCCCGACACAATGTGGAAGAAATGAGTCCGTCATTACCTGTCATGTGGCAAAGTGATCCTAGACAGAGGCCACTATAGTTAGAGTGAAAAAGGTCTACAACAGATGTAACGGGGAAAGGCACAAGGAGAGAAGCAGCAGGGCACACATACGCCCTCAAGCACCTCTTTTGCTAGAGAGCTCTGGACTCAAGCTTGGCTTAGCTGGACAGGATGCAACTGTGGCCAGGGATCCCGTGGAGAGGACCTCGCTCCCATAATGCTCTCCGTATTGATAGGAACTATCTATTTATACTCACAGGGACTGTATATTTATAGGGAATTGTTATTTAGAACAGAAGCGGCAAAAATTTCTCTGTAAAGGGCTAAAGAGTACATATTTTTGGCTCTGTGGGCCACAGGTTCGCAGCTACTCAACTCTGCCCTTGTCGTGTGAAAATAGCCATAAGCAATATGTGCATTACTGCCAATGGCCACGCATCACTGAAACTTTATTTAGAAAGCAGGCGGGGGGGGGGCGAGCAAATTTGACTCATGGGGCCAGTTTGCTAACCTCTTACCTAGATAGCAGCATAAGAGGGAGTGCTTCCTATTCAAAAGTGGTCTTGATAGAAAGGGAGAGCTTTTGGAAGTCAACACCTGATATATCAGCCTGTTCTATTGACCTCACTCAGACCTGTTGAGTCAGCTCTCTGCTGAGCTACCCAAAGGGACGCGGGATGAACCTCCAGGACCAGACTTTGTGGGTACTACTGTTTATTTCACATGAAACTATGGGAGTAGAGGGGAGTCAGAGCAAAATTTCTAGAAAGATTTGTCTTAAAGTCACAGCCTCCCACTCACCTTCTCAATCAACTCCGATAAATCATCTATCCCTGTCAGGCATTGGAAACTGTTTCTGTCAAGATTATTATTAGTTTCCATGTTACAAAATCCAAAGACTGCTTCTCTGTATTCTGATTCAGTTACTTTGTAGCAGACTGCTTTGTCGTCCTGACACTGTCTTCTCTTGCCTTCTATGACACTGCATTTTCTGCATTGTCATTCTGCTTCCTTGGCTACTCTTTCCTAGTTGTCTGTGTTGGTTCCTTGAATGCATCATCTAAATGTCAGAGTGACACACAGTTGGGTGTTGGATACAAGCTTTTTCTCTATTTGCTCTTTCTCCGTAACTGATCTCATTAAGTACTTTGGTTTAAATGACATTTATCCTCGATGACTCCAAAATTTTCACTGCAGCTCTGGCATCTTCCTTCAGAATTAGAGCCATATATACAATTGCTTTTTTTGATGTTTCTATTTGGATGTTTGCTAATTATCTCAAGTTTAATATTTACAAGGCAGAAGGAAACCTGCTTTTTCCCTGCTTTTCATAATCTCAGTTATACGGCATTATCCTTCCAGCTGACCAAGGAAGAACCTACCTCATTCTTTGTCTTTCTCATAAGCTCCACTTCTGAGCCATAAGCAAAACAGAGCCCAAAGCAAACAGCTTCTGTCCATCTCCGCCGATCCAAATCATCTCTCTGTTGGACTCCTCCAAGTTCTCTGCTCTTGTGGTTACAACCTGTTCTCCAGGGAAAAACCAGGGTGCTATGTTTAAAAGGTAAATTGGATTATGTCTCTGTCTGCAGGGAACCTTTCACAACCTCCCTCACACTCAGAGGAAACCCACAGATCTTACCATATTTGTCCTCTCCCAGACTCTCTGATCTCACCCCCCCTTTCTCCACTGCCCTTTGTTCCAGCCACGTGGACTTGTTCTGGTTGTAGAGGCTGTCTCTTCTGTCTGAAATACTCTCTTCTCCAAAATCTTTGCATGACCAGTTCCATTTTGTGCTTTGGCTCAAAAGTCAGCTTCTCAGGTCTTTCTTTATCATGTATCACTTCAGTCACCACCCAGAGACACAGGTGATGACACCATTGTCCTTACTTTGCTCATAACTCTTACCATGAGTATAAGGGAGTATGTTTATGTGTTTATTGCATGTCTCCCATTAGAAAGTAGGCTCCCGATAGCAGGGACCTTGTGTGTCTAGTGTCCCTCTGTATCATCTAGAGCAGGGCTTAGCCGAGAGTTGCCTCTCAGTAAAACACTTGCTGAAAATGAATGGATGGTACACCTCAGAGAGCTTCTTTTCTTTTTTAAATATCTGTACCAGGAAGGTTGTCTCACAAGCAGTCAGACCTCCCCACAGTGAGTCACCATTCCCACAATGCATCCCTTCTTCCTGTGGCAGTTGGTTGGTTTCTGGATCTTTCTAGGCTGTGTACTCCTGGATCCTGAGGGTATGGGCTGCCTCTTCCCAAGAGGGTCACTCTAGACTCTGTTTTTTTGTGAAGTCACAGTCTTCTACCAACTTCCTCTTGATCCTCTTGTAGAGTGTTTTCCTTTTGGATTTTCTTTGACTATGATATGTACCTAACATATGATAAAGAGTCTGTGAACTCTTTTTTTTTTTAAAGATTTTTATTTATTTATTTGTCAGAGAGAGAGAGAGCACAAGCAGGGGGAGCAGTAGAGGGAGAGGGAGAAGCAGGCTCCTCACTGAGCAAGGAGCCCGATGTGGGACTCGATCCCAGGACCCTGGGTTCATGACCTGAGCCGAAGGCAGACGCTTAACGACTGAGCCACCCAGGCGTCCCGGTCTGTGAACTCTTGACTCCAAAAGGGCCAGTTCTAGTTGACAGTGTGGTCTCAGCATAATTATTAGTGACACCCCCTTTTGTTCTCAAAATTGTCTCAGTTTGGACATTATGTGGTTGCCTGTACCAATAAACCTGTGTGCAGTTATTCCTGCTCTTTTGTCGTGAGCCTCTGTTCCCCCAGCTTTTATCCCTCCTGGTGAGGGGTCTCAGGTGGCATTACACTCTCAGTGGGTCCCCAGGGAGCCCTCATTACGAACTGTCACATCTGGCCATTGGACTCTAGTGTGGGCTTTGCAGCCACTGTCTTCTTTTTAAAGATTTTATTTATTTGACAGAGAGATAGCACAAGTAGGCAGAGCAGCAGGCAGAGAGAGAGGGAGAAGTAGACTCCCGCTGAGCAGGGAGCCCGATGTGGGGCTCGATCCCAGGACCCTGGGATCATGACCTGAGCCGAAGGCAGATGCTCAACGACTGAGCCACCCAGGCGCCCCACAGCCACTGTCTTCTCATACCGGGGCAGACAGACTAATTTATCTAGGTGAGATGAGTTAGCAGTTAACAATTAGCCTCCTTAGAGCTGCTGAGCTGGGCTTGGCACAGGGAGCTGCCCGCCTCAGAAAGCTGAGTCATCAGCCAAGAGCCCAGATCCTTTCAGATTTGAAAACTTCTCATCTTCTCCTCTTCCTCTTCTGCCAGATGAATTGCTTGCTGTTCATTAACAGACCTGCTAGTTGAGAATGAAATGAAATTTCTTTCTTTTTCTTTTTCTTTTCTTTTCTTTCCTTTTTTGCCTTTTTTTCTTGAGCCTGCTTCTGCCTCACTGGCATAAACTTCATGAATCAGCAAATCATTTTACTTATTGATGATACCTGGTTTAGCAAAATTTTTGATAGCCACAATTTATTAGTTATTGATTTGTAAGACTTAAAATGCTACAGTATACTCCTTTTAAATGGTCTATTAATTCAGATTTCTACCACTGAACTATATTAGTCTTCACCCAAATTAGTTTGTTTTTTTTTTTTTTTTTTAGAGAGAGAGAGAAAGTGCATGAGCAGAGGGAGTGGGAGAGAGAGAATCCCAAGCAGACTCCATACCCAGTGCAGAGCCTGACACAGAGCTCGATCTCACAACCCTGATATCATGACCTGAGCCAAAATCAAGAGTCAGAGGCTTAACTGACTGAGCCACCCAGGGGCCCCAGTCTCTGAAAATTTTTACCAACTCTGTTTTTGGCATTTTAACAGGCAAATATTAATTCTATTCATTTGTATTTAAATAAGTAAATTCTAATGTGTTAAACTTTTCATAGCGTTACTTAGTTCACAAACTACTTCAAGACTTAACTGCTTAAAACAGTAACCTTTAGTTTAGCTCATGACCCAGTGGATTGGTAGTTTGGCCTGAATTCAGCTGGGAGGTTCTTGGCCGGGCTCACTGATGTAAATGCAATCACATGAACAGGTTCTGCTTCTGAGGCGTGGTTGGGTGTTGGCTGGAGCAACGGGAAAATGGGCCATGTGTTTCTCGTCATCCAGCAGGCTCCTCTGGACTCTTCACATGGTTGCAGGGGTTCCAAGCACATTAAAAGGGCATGTGCTCAAGTAATTTTCAAGCCTCTGCTTATGTCACATTTACTAATGTCTAATTGGCCAAAGTCAGACATATGGTTAAGATCAGAGTCAGCCTGAGAAGGTACCACGGAGGGGCATGGATGCAGACAGCAGAATTATTGTGGCTTTGTGGGTTTTTTTCTTCTGGTTTTTTTTTTTTTTTGTAAATAATTTATCAAAAGATTATCCACTGAAACATTGCCATAATTATACTTTATATGTAGAATTCAATTTTTTATTTTGTAACTAAACAAACCCAAGGAGGTTTAGTTATAAAAGTGTGGCAGGAACTTTATTGTAAAATTTTACTTAGTTATCCCCTGACATAATTCTAGAGATCAAATTACAGTGAGATTCTGATATGTTTTAGTAAATTTTATGGACTGAATTGTGTTTTCCCAAATTCATATGTTGGAATTCCTAATTTGTAGTGCCTGAAAACAAATTCCCGCTACCGGTATTTGGAAATTGGGTCTTTAAAGAGGTAATTAAGGTAAAATGAGGTCAAATGGGTGGCCCCTAATCCAATATGATGGGTGTCCTTTATGAAAAGGGGAGATTAGGATACAGACATGAGTTTGCACAGAGAAAAGGCCATGTGAAGATATAGAGTGAAGGTGACCAAGCAGAGAGACCTCAGAAGAAGCCAAACCTGCTGACACCTTGATCTTGGACTTACCAGCATCCAGCACCGCAAGAAAATAAATACGCTGTTTCAGCCACCCAGTCTGCGGTATTTTGTTATGGTAGCCTTAGAAATCCAATACAGTAAATATATTTGAATAAATAGTCAATTAAATTGTTTATCACATAATGCCTCCAGTATTGAAAGAAATGCTTATTTTTGACCCAGTATGGTATTAAGATATTAAGAGTGACGACGCTGAAGGAAAATACACTTCATCCATTCTTTCCAGAATCATTACTGAGTTCGGTCTTCATTCAGGAAAAGTATTTTAGCATTTTTGTGACTCATGCACAAATTCTTATCACTTATTTGTTGGCATTCACACAGTTCTATGTGTTCCTTTGGGGCATACACTATTTCCTTTCTTCCTGCTCTCTAGCACTAACAATTGATGGATATCTTTGATTAATAGTTGATTAATGGTTGTACCTGGTATGAGCTAGACAGAAAGGGATGGGGGCCAGGCATAGTCTGTGGGAGGAAGATGACATCCAGGGTGGTGGACTGGGGGAAATAACAGCTGATGATGAGGGGGTAGAAGCTCTTTGGGGCTGTGGAACTCAGAAGTCCAGGTATGAATCCTGTTCGGTCACTCCAGGAAGCAGATAGTCATGCAGATAGATAGATGGAAGTAGTTTTTCCCCCAGGTCCATTCATTCCCTTTTTCTTAGTAGGTCTAATTTGCTTTGGCATGGCTAACTTTGTAAGCTCTGGTTTTTATCCCCTATTATCCTTGGGGCTGTGGATTCCCTTAAAAATGCTGTGCATAAGCAGGCAATGGTTGGGTTCAGAAAGTATCCAGAAATGCAAAGAAAATTCCTCGGCAGAGAAAGGCTCCTTTAGAATGGATTTATTTGAAGACCTTATGGGAAAGGCAAGCCATAATTATTTTAGCTCCGAACAGAAAAGAATTTGATTCTTTATCCAGCAGGTGGGAACTCAGCTCGACTGTGCACAGAGAGGGAGTTCTCCCTCAACATCTGTGCAAGGAGAAGAGATTGCCTCTACATTTTCACAGGAGCAGAAGGCACTATGGCTATGCTGTCTCCCTTCTCAGGGTCACTACTCTGAGAAACCTAGCGATGGTTGCCACATGTCAACTTCTGAACCACTTCCCGTTGGAATTAAAGCTGGGTGGAATTTTGGGGAGCCAAGAGCCCGGGGAAACGGCCTCTCCTGAAGCTGACAGAAGCTCAGCTTCTGAGCTTTTCATTTCTCTAATGTGAAATGAGAAGTGTGAATAGAAAGTGTGAACTGAAGGAGTAGGCAAGAAGACTTAAAGCTCAAACCCTAGAAAACATTGCTTTTTCTAAGTTGCAGTATCACTGAATCTGTCTCTTTCAGTAGACTCAATTTTTAGCCATTTTAATGGGTTATACATACCCACCATAAATAAATTGCAAAATAACATTTTCAAAAAATAATTTCACATGGAAATAGATTGTTAATGCATTACTTTCATAGGCATTAAAAATTAGCATAGAGTCTTAGAAATGTGTGAATTTAAGCAATCATCTACAGAACTCTTTAATTTAGAAAATATTTAAAAATTTCTTGGTGCGCCTGGGTGGCTCAGTTGGTTAAGCATCTGCCTTCGGCTCAGGTCATGATCCCAGGGTGCTGGGATTGGGCCCTGCATTGGGCTCCCTGCTCAGCGGAGAGCCTGCTTCTCCCCCTGCTTGCACGCACTTCTCTCTCTCTCTCTGTCTGTCGAATAAATAAATAAAATGTTTAAAAAAATAAAAATAAATAAAATTCAGAAGGGAGGGGCGCCTGGCTGGCTCAGTCAGTTAAGTATCCAACTCTTGATTTTGACTGAGGTCATGATCTCAGGGTTGTGAGATCGAGCCCCAAGCTGGCCTCTGCACTGAGCGTGGAGCCTGCTTGGGATTCTCTCCCTCCCTCTGCCCCTTCCCTCCCCTGCTCATGCTCTCTCTCTCAAAAATGAAATGAAATGAAATGAAATGAAATGAAATGAAATGAAATGAAATAAAAGCTTCAGAAGGGAAAATGTTGATATTGCTGAGAAAAAGTCAGCATCTCTGAAAACTCATTTCACTGAAGAGCATTCTTGTATAGGTAAGCAATATTGATTTTAAGTGTAAAGAGTAGGGGACGGAAGTCAAAGGAAAAAAAGAATAGAAATGACAAACATAGAGGCTTACTTACCAGGACATGACTTCTGGATGGTAAAGTGAGACTCCCAGAGAAAATGGTGTCGGCCCAACTCTATGGCCTGGGGGGCCTTCCTACTTTGGGTAGTTTAGAGGTAGAGGGCTCATCTTTCAGGCAGAGTGGGATCAAGAGAGGTGGAAAGGGATTGTGGACCAGCAAGAAGAAACTTTTCTGTCTTCAAAGAGAATACAAAATGAGCTGCTGGGTAAAGCTATTCCCCTGACCACTTTTATTTTAAATTTATTTATTTGAGTAAATAATAATTCTCATGGCCAAAACATACTGAAAGGTCCTTGAAAGGTTGTAAATGTAAAATGTAAGTCACCCTACACTCTCCATTCCTTGAACTTTAATTCCCCACTTCCCCTGTCCCATTTCTTGTTTCTAGTTAGAGGTGATGGAAGAATAGACATTTTTTTTTTTAACTCAAAAAGAAAAAATAAACATAAATGGTTGCAGTACCACATTAGTGATTTAAGACCTTGGTTTCTTCCTTTAACATCCTTTTGGACATGTGCCATTTCAGTACATCTAGAAATACCTCATTAAACACAATGCCCAGAACATCTATTATATGGACACGCATTCGATTGTCCAACACTTGTAACTGGTATATTTTAGTATTTGGGGTTTTTTTTTGATCAACTAGCTTTTTTTGATCAACTAGCTTCTTGAGTTAAATGCTTATCTCATTTTTCTTGTTCAACAATAAAGGCATTTCGGACTCTGAATTTGCCCTGATTTCTTTTACAAAATGTTTGTATATTGTAGCCTTATTGTCAGTAATTTCTAAAAGATTCTAAAATTTCAGTTTTGATCCTTTCTTCTTCAAAAACTTTCTAAAAGTTTTTTATTTTTTTTATCCTTCAAGGAGATAGTCTTTTTATTATGCTTTGGCTATTAAGGTATAGTCTGTGGGGTGCCTAGGTGGCTCAGTTGGTTAAGTGACTGCCTTCGGCTCAGGCCATGATCCTGGAGTCCTGGGATCGAGTCTCACATCGGGCTCCCTGCTCAGCAAGGAGTCTGCTTCTCCCTCTGACCCTCCCCCCTCTCATGTGCTCTCTCTCTCTCAAATAAATAAATAAAATCTTTAAAAAAAAAGTTGTAGTCTGACTTCCTTTTTTTAATAGTCTGACTTCTTATTTATAAGCTAATTGACATTATCATTTTAACAGTGGAAGTTTTTTAGGAAAAAAAAAATCACATTTCATATGGAAGTGGTGCTCTATGCTGAGTCTCACCCAGTGGTGCCTGAAGAAGTCTTTTAGGACCATACCTTAAACCTGGCCCTGCTATTACTAGCTACTAGAATTATACAAGATCCCAAGGAAATTAGTGGCATTTAGGAAATGCGGAGAGCAATCCCACCAATAACAATGAAGACACCATCCAGCGAAATTATACATCTCCGTGCCATCAACACTGAATGTAATTCTGTTAGTTACTGCAAACTAGTAATTAGTGTTTCCTGCCATATTTGACAGATTCACAAATCCAGTTCTTCTTATGTAACTCGAAGGAAATTTTCTTCTTGATGAAAAACATCCACTTTGGAGGGGGCAAGTAGAGCCTTCTCTGTACCCTCTCTTAATTTGATATATACCTTGTTCGTGATTTAAGTCGATTTTTCTCACCCTGTAATTCAAGAATCCCCCTCTCCTCCTCCCTAGATTGCCAAGTACAATGGTTTTGTTTAAGACAAGTTCCAAAAGTGGCCAGGAATAATTTGGCTAAGAGATGAAGTTGGACTTCTCAAAGGACCCTTAGTTCCATTGTGGATGCACGCTTTCCACCCCTCACACCAAAAACCATTCATTTGCTACAGTAACCTCAGATATGGGTGCTATAAATGGACGCAAAGCATCTGTTTATGAGGACAATGTTTGGTCCATATTCAGGTACTGGGGGGGGGGGTTCTGCTCAGAGAAATGTCACTCTGCATATCTCAAGCCTTTATGTGTTGTTGGTTATACCCAAGAGATGGAAGAAAAACATAAGTACCTTTTCTCTTTATAAAGGACATAGTAATTTACGCATCCACGGGGGAAAACAGCATTGTTACAGTGCTGAACAACTTTCAATAAATCAGTAATTTTATAATTACCAAGAAATAGATCAGGGAGAGAACAACAGGTACAAAAAGGTGAGTATGGTTAGCGTGACCCTCACTTTTTTTTTTTTTTTTATTCTCCGGTCTTATTAATGATTTTTGGATAAAACCAGTTGATGGATTGTAAGTCCTATATTTTTTCCAGGTGTAGGAATACTGTTAGCTTATGTAGTATAATAATTCTATGAACAATATCTAATTAACTGATTAGCTCTATTTATGAGTATCTTCTGAGCACCGTATTCTGACTGTGCCTTACAGTCATTCACAGACTGACAGACTAATTGGAATGAATAAGACTCTAATGCAACAGTTAATTTAAAATATTGTAGCCTGTGTCCTCTTTCTGGAATAAGACATTTCCTTGCCCACAGGGATTTTTACTGACCTACGTCGTGCATGAGACTCCTACACAAATTTGCTGAATTATTCATGAGGAAAACTGTGCTTTGGGAGAATATGATGTAAAGAGCATTTGTCTGTGTACAGCCCAGTGATGTGAAGCACATTCATATCACTGTGTACCACCAACCATCCCTGGCTCTTCTCTTGCAAAACAGAAACTCTGTCCTCACTGAATGGTAACCCCCCACCCCCTGGCTCCCCTCCCCCCCCGCCACCTGGCACCCCAGCAGCCACCGGAAGCAATTTCTAAATCTCAAGTTCTATGACCTTAATTCAATCCATCCTGACTCCCTTTACCTCTTTGTAGTAGTGGACACCAACTTCAGCTTTATGAAAGTTTTTGTCTTTTTCTCTGAGCCTCTCTGTTTTCTCCACCAGCTCCTCGGCTTCCTGCACCAAGTGGCTAAGTGGATACTCGGGCAGCTTCAGTCATGATCCTTAGCCCACTTCTCTCAATAACACGCGTCCCTCAGACATCAGTTGTGTGTGTGACTTTATCAAGTCTATGGAGACAATTCAGAAATTTATGTCTGGCTCTGGGTTGGCCCTGATCTCAGGTGTACACATTCCCAGTCAAGAGTGTCTCCATCACCTCATCCTTAAAGTTTTCAAGGATTTCATCCTATTCTCTCTTCCAGAACCTGTTCCTCTATTCTCTCTGTTTTTCTGTTTTCTTAATTTAGCTCTTAATTTATTCTCCCAGAAACTCAAATGCTTCTTTATCTCCTGTCCCCACTCACCAAGTACCATCATTTCCATCTTTGAAAATATCTGATGTCTGTCTCTTACTTTCTCTTTCCACTGTGGCCGTCAGGGGTAACTCCTGGCGTGCTGCCTGGTATCCAACTTCCTCCTCCTCAAGCATTATGCTCCGTGTGCCTTCCCCAAAGACCACTTTCTTTATGTCGACCTATCGTTTCACTGAGCCTGCTTCCCACGCCTTCCTGTCTGAATTCCTCTGCTTAGTTTCATGTCTCTCAAACCACATTTGGTTTCAAAAGATGCGTCCCACCTTCTCGTTGTGTTAGTCTCTTTCCTGCTTCTTGGATATTTTTATCTCTGGGCTCCTAACCATGTGGTCCCCAACCTCCTAGCACCTTGTATTTTCCTCTAGGTCCAACCTGACACGTGGAGACCATTCTGGTTCTCGCTGGTCTCCTCTTTCTCCAACATTCTGTAGTCGCAGCTGAAACCACAGGAGTCTTAGCATCGCGTATGGTTCTAGGTTGCCTTGCTCTTTTATATGTATTTATTTTGTGTCCTTCTCACTCAATTGCAAATTCCTTGAGGGCATAGGTCTCCGTGGCTGCTGAATGACTGAAGATGTTCTATCAGATAGAAACAACTTGGGTTTGGAATAGCTGTTAAAAGGACAAGTTTAAAAACGTATCAAGGGAAGTTGGAAACCTTCTCCTAAAGTAAAGTAGTCTTGGCCAAATCACTTCTTTTTTCAGGTTGACCTGGTTGCAGTGCAGTTGTTGAGATCATGTTTTGGGAAGCAAAGCTGTAGATTCTGGAACAAGGCTGGAGGGAGTCCGAAGCTGGAGAAAGCTTCACTGTAAACACCGACTAGAATTAAGATGGGGCTTATGAACAGATTGCTCTTCATGTGCATATGATTAACTTATGGTTCAGCTCTTTGTCTTAAAAAGGAGCATTCCTGAAGACATGGCTTTGTTGCTTGGTTGTGACAAGCAGCCAGAAAGCTGTATTGAAATCTGAGCATTCTGGGGGTGAAATTTCTTTTTGAAAGAAGCTTTCTGCATTGTCTATAACCTAACATTAGATGGAAGTAGAGAGTTATAGACATAAAGTCCAAAGATCTAAGGTCACAAAGTTTAGAGACCTAAGGATCCTTCTCATAGTCAGAAAATTGGAGGAATTTACATTTGCATGATTAGTCTAAAGAGGTTTATCAGATTTATAGATCTTTTCAAATCACCTGCTTTGGGTTTTGTTGGTTTCTTTGTTTTTCTCTTTTCAACTTCATTTATTTCTGCTCTTATCTTTAGATTCCTTTTCTTCCGCTTGCTTTGGTTATTACTTTTTCTTATTTTTCTAGTTTCTTATTGTAGAAGCTTCTTTTATCAACTTCAGAGACTTCTTCTTAACTAGCATATACATTTAATTTTATAAATACTCTTCCGGACATTGGTTGAGTTACTTCCACAAATTTTGATGTGTTATATTTCCTTTTTCATTCAGTTCTATATTTTATAACTTCTTTTTATGAACTGAATGTTTGTAGCTCCCCCAAATTCACATGTTGAAACCCTAACCCCCAGTGTGTTGGTATTTAGCGATGGGGCCTTTGGGAAGTATTTTTATGAGGTCATGAGGATAGGACCTCCGAGATGGGATCAGTGTCCTGAGAAGGGGAGGAAGAGAAACCGGAACAGTCGCTCTCTCCACTGTGTGAGGAATACAGCAAGAAGGCACCCACCCGCAGGCCAGAAAGAGGGCTGTTACCAGGAATCCAATCTGTTGGCACCTTGATCTTGAACTTCTCAGACTTTAGAACTATGAGAAATAAAAGTCTGTTGTTTAAGCTACCCCAGTCTATGGTATTTTGTTAGAGCAGCCTGAGCAGATGAATACACTTCTCAAGAATGCCTCTTTGACCTGTGGGTTATTTTAAAGTGTAATGTTTCATTTTCAAGTACTTGAAGACTTTCCTGCTGTCTTTCTGTGACTAATTTCCAGTTTAATTCCATTGTGGTGAGAGAGATACTTTACATGATTTCAATTCTTTTAAATTTGTTCGGGTTTGTTTTATGACCTAAGATGTGGTCTGTCTCGGTGAATACTGGTGAATATTTCATAGGCATTTGGGCAGAACGTATATTTTCTTTTCACGGCAGGTGGGGGAGAGAATTTTCCATAGATGTCTATTAGGTGAAGTTGTTTTTGCTGCTTTGTGTGTGTGTGTCTTCCTCATCCTTGATGATTCTCTCTCTGCTCCCTCTATTGGTTACTGGGAGAGCAGTTTTGAAGTCTCCAGCTGTAATCATGGATCATTTTCTCCTCTCAGTACTATCCGTTTCTGCTTCATATATTTAACTGCTCTGTTGTTGGGTTCACTCACACTTAAAATTATTATGCATTCTTGGTGAATTGATCCTTTGATAATTTTGTAATATCCATTTTAACCCAGGTCATCTTCATGATTTTTTTTTAAGATTTTATTTATTTATTTGAGAGAGAGAGACAGAAGGGGCAGGAGCAGGTGGAGGAACAGAGGCAGAGGGAGAAGCAGACTCCCCGCTGAGCAGGGAACCCGATGCGGGGCTCGATCCCAGGACCCTGAGATCATGACCTGAGCCCAAGGCAGACGCTTAACTGGCTGAGCCACCCAGGTACCCGCTGGTTTTTAAATCTAGTTCTTTTTATTATTATTATTATATGGACAATCCAGCTTTCTTTTGCTTTGCATTTATGTGGCATATCTAAAACCATCTTACTTTTAATCTATCTATATTATTACATTTAAAGTGGATTTCTTATAGTCATGATATATTGGGGCTTGTTTTTGTCTATCTGGTTTGACAATCTTTGTCTTTTAACTGATGTGCTTAGACCAAGGGTTGGTAAACTGTGGCGTGGGGTCTGTTTTTATACTGCCCATTAGCTAAGAATACTTTTTATAATTTTAAAATGTTGTACACAGGCAGGCACACAGAAAAATATGCAAGGGAGAGTATATGTGTCCTGAGAGGCCTAAAACTACTTATTACTGGCCATTTGCAGAAAATTCTTGGTGACCTGCTTCCCCCACATCGCATTTTGTCCATACAGTGATGCCTTGTCCCACAAGGCAAGATCATATATTGTAAAGGAGTCTACAGGTGAAGTAAGGTTTGCCTTATTTGCTTTATAGCCTTGCCAAATAGGTGAGAGACAACAGATCTTTCAGTGATGCATGAAGTCAACCATCTGCTCCAGTTTCTCCAGGCTTTCCAGCTCTAATTTGAAGTTGAAAGAGGTTGTCTGGACCCAAGCAAGCTCTTGCACTGCTGAACGAGGGAGGGAGGAGGGTTGACCTCTATTTCAGTGCCATGACTCAGGCTTTCAAGCTGTTCTTGACTGGGTCCTCAGGTGTCCTCTGGTCCAGAGCATTCCAGTTCTCTAGACCTACAGAAACTGTGGGTGACGGTCACAGAGTCAGTCTTTCCTTATTAGAGTCATTTCTAAACAGGGTCTTTGAATTTGTCCAGACTCTCCCCTAATCACTCAAGTGCAGGTGGTACCCCAGAGGGATGATAAGTAAGCCTCAGTTGCCCTGATCCCTGAGATAATATTTCAGAAAAAAAGGAAGTGATGGGCAAAATCAAGAGTAACTCTCTTCTCAAGGAATATTCTGGTTCAAGCATGGTTAGGATGGAATAAATTAGAAGGTACTTGAGCGGGAGAAATAGGCTTTAATGGGATGCTTAGTGATCACAGTGTTCAGCCAAGAGGGGCAATCAGACGCTCCTCCACTTAGGTCTAGCCCAGACTTCCTTTCTTCAGAATAGGAATTTTTAAGATAACCAGCAAAACTGAATCTAAAAATTGCTGAGGTGGTGAAGGCTGGTGGACAGGCAATTAAGATATTTTGATCACCAGGTAGACATCTATGCTAGCCTAAGAGACTGTTAGCTTGCATATGTCTCTGCTAAATAATGTATTCTTCTCTGTTTTATGGGTATCTTCTCTATTTATTTATTTATTTATTTTAAAAAATTTTTATTCTTATGTCAATCACCATCATCATTTGTTTTTGATGTAGTGTTCCATGACTCATTGTTTGTGCATAACACCCAGTGCTCCACGCAGAATGTGCCCTTTGTAATGCCGATCACCAGGCTAACCCATCCCCTCACCCCCCCCAGAACCCTCAGTTTGTTTTTCAGAGTCCATCGTCTCTCATGGTTCATCTCCCCCTCCGATTTACTCCCCTTCATTCTTCCCCTCCTGCTATCTTTTTCTTCTTTTTTAATTTTTCTTAACATATATTGTATTATTTGTTTCAGAGGTATAGATCTGTGATTCAACAGTCTTGCACAATTCACAGCGCTCACCATAGCACATACCCTCCCCAACGTCTATCACCCAGCTACCCCATCCCTCCCACCCCCCACCACTCCAGCAACCCTCAGTTTGTTTCCTGAGATTAAGAATTCCTCATATCAGTGAGGTCATATGATACATGTCTTTCTCTGATTGACTGATTTCACTCAGCATAACACCCTCCAGTTCCATCCACGTCGTTGCAAATGGCAAGATCTCATTCCTTTTGATGGCTGCATAATATTCCATTGTGTATATATACCACCTCTTCTTTATCCATTCATCTGTCGATGGACATCTTGGTTCTTTCCACAGTTTGGCTATTGTGGACATTGCTGCTATGAACATTGGGGTGCATGTACCCCTTCGGATCCCTACATTTGTATCTTTGGGGTAAATACCCAGTAGCACAATTGCTGGATCATATGGCAGCTCTATTTTTCAAGTGTTTGAGGAACCTCCATACTGTTTTCCAGAGTGGTTGCACCAGCTTGCATTCCCACCAACAGTGTGGGAGGGTTCCCCTTTCTCCACATCCCCGCCAACATCTGTCGTTTCCTGACTTGTTAATTTTACCCACTCTGACTGGTGTGAGGTGGTATCTCATTGATGTTTTGATTTGGATTTCCCTGATGCCAAGCGATGTGGAGCACTTTTTCACGTGTCTGTTGGCCATTTGGATGTCTTCTTTGGAAAAATGTCTGTTCATGTCTTCTGCCCATTTCTTGATTGGATTATTTGTTCTTTGGGTGTTGAGTTTCATAAGTTCTTTATAGATTTTGGATAGTAGCCCTTTATCTGATATGTCATTTGCAAATATCTTCTCCCATTCTGTCGGTTGTCTTTTGGTTTTGTTGACTGTTTCTTTTGCTGTGCAAAAGCTTTTAATCTTGGTGAAATCCCAATAGTTCATTTTTGCCCTTGCTTCCCTTGCCTTTGGCGATGCTTCCAGGAAGAAGTTGCTGTGGCTGATTCGAAGAGGTTGCTGCCTCTGTTCTCCTTTAAGATTTTGATGGACTCCTGTCTCACGTTTAGGTCTTTCAACCATTTGGAGTCTATTTTTGTGTGTGGTGTAAGGAAACCGTCCGGTTTCATTCTTCTGCATGTGGCTGTCCAATTTTCCCAACACCATTTGTTGAAGAGACTGTCTTTTTTCCATTGGACATTCTTTCCTGCTTTGTCAAGGATGAGTTGACCATAGAGTTGAGGGTCCATTTCTGGGCTCTCTATTCTGTTCCATTGATCGATGTGTCTGTTTTTGTGCCAGTACCATACTGTCTTGATGATGACAGCTTTGTAATAGAGCTGGAAGTCCGGAATTGTGATGCCGCCGGCTTTGCTTTTCTTTTTCAATATTCCTCTGGCTATTTGGGGTCTCTTCTGGTTCCATACAAATTTTAGGATTATTTGTTCCATTTCTTTAAAAAAAGTGGATGGTATTTTGATGGGGATTGCATTGAATGTGTAGATTGCTCTAGGTAACGTTGACATCTTCACAATGTTTGTTCTTCCAATCCATGAGCATGGAACGTTTTTCCATTTCTTTGTGTCTTCTTCAGTTTCTTTCATGAGTATTTTATAGCTTTCTGAGTACAGATCCTTTGCCTCTTTGGTTAGATTTATTCCTAGGTATCTTATGGTTTTGGGTGCAGTTGTAAATGGGATCGACTCCTTGATTTGTCTCTCTTCTGTCTTGTTGGTGTATAGGAATGCCACTGATTTCTGTGCATTGATTTTATATCCTGCTACTTTACTGAATTCCTGTATGAGTTCTAGCAGTTTTGGGGTGGAGTCTTTTGGGTTTTCCACATACAGTTATCATATCCTCTGCAAAGAATAAGAGTTTGACTTCCTCTTTGCCGATTTGGATGCCTTTGATTTCTTTTTGTTGTCTGATTGCTGTGGCTAGGACTTCTAATACTATGTTGAAGAGCAGTGGTGAGAGTGGACATCCCTGCCACGTTCCTGACCTTAGGGGAAAAGCTCTTAGCTTTTCCCCACTGAGAATGATATTCACTGTAGGTTTTTCATAGATGGCTTTTATGATATTGAGGTATGTACCCTCTATCCCTATACTCTGAAGAGTTCTGATCAAGAAAGGATGCTGTATTTTGTCAAATGCTTTTTCTGCATCTATTGAGAGGATCATATGATTCTTGTTCTTTCTTTTGTTAATGTATTGGATCACGTTGACTGATTTGTGGATGTTGAACCAGCCTTGCAGCCCAGGGATAAATCCCACTTGGTCATGGTGAATACTCCTTTTCATGTACTGTTGGATCCTGTTGGCTAGTATTTTGGTGAGAAATTTTGCATCCATGTTCATCAAGGATATTGGTCTGTAATTCTCCTTTTTGATGGGGTCTTTGTCTGGTTTTGGGATCAAGGTAATGGTGGCCTCATAAAATGAGTTTGGAAGTTTTCCTTCCATTCCTATTTTTTGGAACAGTTTCAGAACAATAGGTATTAATTGTTCTTGAAATGTCTGATAGAATTCCCCTGGGAAGCCATCTGGCCCTGGGCTTTTGTTTGTTGGGAGATTTTTGATGACTGCTTCAATTTCCTTAGTGATTATAGGTCTGTTCAGGTTTTCTATTTCTTCCTGGTACAATTTTGGTAGTTGATACATCTCTAGGAATGCACCCATTTCCTCCAGGTTATCTAATTTGCTGGCATATATTTGCTCATAATATGCTCTTAAAATTGTTTGTATTTCTTTGGTGTTGGTTGTGATCTCTCCTCTTTCCTTCATGATATTGTTGATTTGGGTCATTTCTCTTTTCTTTTTGATGAGTCTGGCCAGGGGTTTATCAATCTTGTTAATTCTCTCAAAGAACCAGCTCCTAGTTTCGTTGATCTGTTCTACTGTTCTTTTGGTTTCTATTTCCTTGATTTCTGCTCTGATCTTTATTATTTCTCTTCTCCTGCCGGGTTTAGGCTTTATTTGCTGTTCTTTCTCCAGCTCCTTTAGGTGTAGGGTTAGGTTGTGTATTTGAGACCTTTCTTGTTTCTTGAGAAAGGCTTGTATTGCTATATACTTTCCTCTCAGGACTGCCTTTGATATATCCCAAAGATTTTGAACAGTTGTGTTTTCATTTTCATTGGTTTCCATGAACTTTTTTTTTTTAATTCTTCTTTAATTTCCTGGCTGACCCATTCATTCTTTAGTAGGGTGCTCTTTAGCCTCCATGTATTTGAGTTCTCTCCGACTTTCCTCTTGTGATTGAGTTCTAGTTTCAAAGCATTGTGGTCTGAAAATATGCAGGGAATGATCCCAATCTTTTGGTACCAGTTGAGACCTGATTTGTGACCTAGGATGTGATCAGTTCTGGAGAATGTTCCATGGGCACTAGAGAAGAATGTGTATTCCGTTGCTTTGGGATGGAATGTTCTGAATATGTCTGTGAAGTCCATTTGGTCCAGTGTGTCATTTAAAGTCTTTATTTCCTTGTTGATCTTTTACTTAGATGATCTGTCCATTTCAGTCAGGGGGGTGTTAAAGTCCCCCACTATTATTGTATTGCTGTCAATGTATTTCTTTGCTTTTGTTATTAATTGCCCTGTATAAATGGCTGCTCCCATGTTAGGGGCATAGATATTTACAATTGTTAGATCTTCTTATTGGATAGACCCTTTAAGTAGGATACAGTGTCCTTCTTCATCTCTTATTACAGTCTTTGTTTTAAAATCTAATTTGTCTGATATAAGGATTGCCACCCCAGCTTTCTTTTGGTGTCCGTTAGCATGGTAAATTGTTTTCCACTCCCTCATTTTCAATCTGGGGGTGTCTTTGGGTCTAAAATGAGTCTCTTGTAGACAGCATATCGATGGTTCTTGTTTTTTAATCCAATTGGATAGCCTGTGTCTTTTGATTGAGGCATTTAGCCCATTTACATTCAGGGTAACTATTGAAAGGTATGAATTTAGAGCCATTGTATTGCCTGTAAGGTGACTGTGACTGTTTATTGTCTGTGTTCCTTTCTGATCTTTGCTGCTTTTAGGCTCTCTCTTTGCTTGGAGGACCCCTTTCAATATTTCTTGTAGGTCTGCTTTCGTGTTTGCAAATTCCTTTAGTTTTTATTTGTCCTGGAAGCTTTTTATCTCTCCTTCTATTTTCAATGAGAGCCTTGCTGGATATAGTATTCTTGGCTGCATATTTTTCTCGTTTAGTGCTCTGAATATATCATGCCAGTCCTTTCTGGCCTGCCAGGTCTCTGTGGATAGGTCTGTTGCCAATCTAATGTTTCTACCATTGTAGGTTACAGATCTCTTCTCCTGAGCTGCTTTCAGGATTTTCTCTTTGTCTCTGAGACTCGTACGTTTTACTAATAGATGTCGGGATGTTGACCTATTTTATTGATTTTGAGAGGGGTTCTCTGTGCCTCCTGGATTTTGATGCCTGTTTCGTTCCTCACATTAGGGAAGTTCTCTGCTATTATTTGCTCCACTATACCTTCTGCCCCCGTCTCTCTTTCTTCTTCTTCTGGGATCCCAATTATTCTAATGTTGTTTTGTCTTATCGTATCGCTTATCTCTCGAATTCTGCCCTTGTGATCCTGTAGTTGTTTCTCTCTCTTTTTCTCAGCCTCTTTATTTTCCATGATTTGGTCTTCTATATTGCTGATTCTCTCTTCTGCCTCATTTATCCTAGCAGTTAGTGCCCCCATTTTTTATTGCACCTCATTAATAGCCTTTTTGATTTCAACTTGGTTAGATTTTAGTTCTTTTATTTCTCCAGAAAGGGTTTGTCTAATAACTTCCACACTTTTTTCAAGCCCAGCTAGTATCTTTAAAGTCATGAGTCTGAACTCTAGGTCTGACATTGTACTAATGTCCGTTTTGAGGAGGTCCCTGGCTGACGGTACTACCTCTTGTTCTTTTTGCTGAGGTGATTTTTTCGTCTTGTCATTTTGTCCAGAGGAGACTAGATGAATGAGAGAACAAATTGCTAACAGGTTAACAACGTCCCCAGCAAATATACTCTATACAAATCAGAAAAGACCTGAAACCAGGGGGAAAGTAAGGGAAAGAAAGAAAAAAGAAAGAGAAAAAAGAAAAAGATAAAAACAAAAACAGAACAGTACAAAAAAACAGAATATGATCAAATATGATCAGGCTAGTGCATACATCAGTGCCACACACTAGTTTTTGGGCGTATTTTGGTCTGTTAGAAAAAAGTGCCTCCTAAAGTTTTAAAGGAAGAAAGACTTATATATGTACAAAATAAGGGTTGATACAATGAAGGGATGGAATATGACTGTAAAGATGAAAATTATTAAAGACTTTATAAAAGGAATTGATAAGATAAGAAGTTGAAAAAAGAAAAAAGAAGATTTAAAAAAAACAAAAAAAAAGAGAGTGAATGTGATCAGGCAGGAGAGTAAAACAAAGCCATACACTAGTGATTTAGGGTATATTTTGATCTGTTAGAAGAAACTGTATCTCAAAATTTTAAAGAGAGAACAACTTATATATATATATATATATATACATATATATATATGCCAAAAAGAAGGGTAACTACTATGAAGGGATAAAATATGACTCTAAAAATGAAAAATAAAAAATGTTTTTTTAAAAAAGGGATTGATAAGATGTTGGTTGAAAAAGGGAAAAAGAAAAATTAAAAAAAAAAAGCTAAAAAAATTAACTTTGAAAAACTAATGAATCATGGTTAAAAAAAAGCCATGAATTCTATGTGCACTATTCCCCTAGCGCTGGAGTTCTCCCGTTCTCCTTGATCGGTAAACTTGGTTTTGGCTTGCTGGCTGTTCGTGCTGATCTTCTGGGGGAGGGGCCTGTTGCCGTGGTTCCCAAAGGTCTTTGCCGGAGGCAGAATTGCCCCGCCCTTGTCGGTCCGGGCTAAGGAAGCTGCTCGGGTTTGCTCTCGGGAGCTTTTGTTCCCTGCAAGCTCTCCGTACAGCTTTGGAGGACCAGGGCGAAAATGGCGGCCTCCAAATCTCCGCCCAGAGGAGCTGAGAACTCGGGGCCCCGCTCCTCAGTGCGCCCCCAGGGAAAAGGAGTCACTCCCGTGTCCCCGGTCTCCGGCCGCACTCCGTACTCACCCAGCCTGTGACCAAGCGTGTCTGTCTCTGGCACCCAACCCCGTGTGGAGTCTCCAAACCCAGCAGATCCCTGCGGTGCGCTCCCGCGCCGCTCCTCCCGGGGGAGGAAGGGGAGTCTCCCCGGCTCTGCCGCTTGTTGGGTCCCTGCTGGAGGAGCAGTGGCCCGACTGGGCCGCGGATCACAGTTTATGGCCACCCCGAGCTGAGAGCCCGCGCCTCGGCTCCGTCTCTGCAGCCGGCTTCCCCGCTCCGATACCTGGGAGCTCTGCCGCACTCAGGCACCCCCGGTCTTTCTGTGACCCCGAGGGTCCTGAGACCACACTGTCCCGGGAGGGTTCCACCCCCCGCTTAGCCACTGGAGCGACGTCCCTCAGCAGAGCCGACTTCTAAAAGTTCCGATTTTGTGCTCCGCGGCTCTAGCACTTGCCAGAAGCGGCCGATGAAGGCCCCCTCCCCCGCCGTCTATCCTCCCGAATATCGCCTCGGATTCACTTCTCCGCACGTCCTACCTTCCAGTAAGTGGTTGCTTTTCTGTTCAGAGAGTTGTTGCTACTCTCTTCTTCAATCTCCTGTTGAGTTTGTAGGTGTTCAGAATGGTTTGATCCCTATTCAGCTGAATTCCTGAGACCAGACGAAATCCAGGTCTCCTACTCCTCTGCCATCTTGCTCTGCCCCTTCTATTTATTTTTTTATCATTAAATTTTGTCATGATTATGGGGCTCCTAGTGGGGTCAGTCAGTACAGCATGAGACTCTTCATCTTGGGGTTGTTAAGTTCGAGCCCCATGTTGGGTGTAGAGACTATGTAAAAATAAAATCTTTAAAAATAATAATACATTTTATTATGATTATTTACTATTAAAAAAAACTCACTTGAATATGTTTGAAAAATTGCAGCCGACACAGACTATAAAATGAATGGTAAGAGTCTCCCACCCAATTCCTATTCTACAGTATTACTCTGTCTCAGTTCTGGTTTTAATCCTTCTGTTTACTCTTTCTCTTACTTACATTCACAAATCACTTTTAATGTTTTTATGTACATAATTTTAAAATCTTAGAGGTCACATACAGGCTTCTGCGTAGCACCAAGATACCTGCTAGAAATCATGCAGCCTAATCTTAAGCAATTTCCTTGATGAATGATTTGACATTTTTTAAGGTAAGTTCTTCTTTAGGCTTTTCTGTAAATGGTATTGTCTCATCTTTCTAAATATGACTCCAAATGCAAAATCTGTAAATTAAAAGAGAGAAAGAAAGAGAGACAGAGAATAAGGAGAAGGAAAAAGGTTTGTGGTTAAAGGAAATGAGCAAACAATCTTTAGGTAAAATGCATTGCATGTAAAATTAAAAGGAAAAAGATACCTGGTGATATACATACATATGTTCTTGATGATACTCAAAGAGCCACACTTAAAACAATGTGATGCTATTTTTTATCTGTCAAATTGACAAAGAATAAAAGAATGCTAATACCTAATATTAGTAATGAGGTGGGAAAATGAGCAATCTCATGGTGGAAATATGGGTGACATAATATTTCTGGTTGGCAATTTAGCAATGTGACAAAATTAAATAATATGCATAACCTCTGATCAAACAGAAATGGGATTGTTAGAAATTCATCCTAATGATGGAGGGGGGTAGAAGCACAAAAATACATGTATAAATGCTTTCTAATTGCATTCTTGTTATTTTTTTCTAAGGTTTTATTTATTTAATTTGAGAGAGAGTGAGCAGGGCGGGTAGTGGGGTGGGAGGGAGAGGGAGAAGAAGACTCCCTGCTGAGCCCCAAACTGGGGCTCGGTCCTGGGATTCCAGGATCATGACCTGAGCCAAAGGCAGACTTTAACCGACTGAGCCACCTGGGCGACCCTTAACTGCATTCTTGTTTTTAATGGTATAAAATTGGGAAAAAAAATTGAGATGTCCAAAAATATTGGTGAATAAACAGTGGCAGTTCTGTACAAAGAAATATTCCACTACCATTACTGAAGATGTAATAGATAGGCAAATATATTTATTTACAAGTAAAGATGTTCACTATGGTTTTAAGCAAAAATACAGCTTCCAAAACAATATGTGCAGTAAGCTCCCTGAAAGGAGATGAGTCAGTATTAAGAATCGTTATCTCAGAGTCGTAGGATGATGGGTGATTTTTTAAAAATTTGGTCTAATTCAGTATTTCTTCTTAAATAAAGAAAAATGCTTTAAAACATTTACCTTCTTCATAGTAAATGGCAATAATTCTTAACTTCCCCCAGGTTTCATTGGGCTTAGCTTAGCATCTTATAATTTCCCGAACAACTATAATTTTTCATCCATGTGTTGGTTCTTTAGGTATTTGAAACAGTCATTGTGTACTTAGACATGTTAATGTTTGTTCCCATCCCCTGTTCCCCTCCTTTTTCATGCTAACAGTGTCTCCTTTTGTTTAGCTATCCAGTTCTCCCCAGTAAAGCCCTCTAACTCATTTTCTAAGTGTAGAATCACTGTGCCTTCATCCTTTGTTTCTTTAATCTTTTGGCCAAGTGGTAAGGAGGTTCCAGAATATGGAACCTTATACATGCTTTACTTCTACAGAAAGATAACTTTCCTATAGGTCTCTTTCAATTTAATGATCAGATTAAACTTAGAGCATTTAAAATTTAAGTCATCAGGTTATTTTTTATGCTAAATGTTGTCTCTTTATTCCCCAAAATGCTTCCAAATTAGATGTTGTATAATCGCTCTGGAAGAAATTTGAGATGCAGTTGATTTGAAAAGTCAGACAAATACAGGAATATAGGAGGCTTCCTACTTTTCATTCTCAAGTCTTAGGCCAGTTGAGTGTCATAAAGAAAGATCTATATACCTGAAAGAACTACGGCGTCAGCACACTGTTCTGAGATGTCCTTGCTTCTTCTATTCTGTTTTTTGCATAATAAATGCAAAATGCTTTTTCTGTCCTTTCTTGTAAATACTTCTTACTTAAATAATGGAGAATGCTTGACTCTTGTATGTAATTATGTGCTATAAAGACCTAACTTAAAGTAAGTAAAAGGAAATGAACATTGGTCAAATTATTAAAATCATAAACTTCTATTAGAAACTAAAATAATTTATTATATTAAAATCTCCTTAGCTGTTACAACCTTTATTTCTTTCAGTTAGTAATAGACGTTGGTACTTGAATTTCATAAGTGAGAGCTTTCAAGCATGACATATTTCAGAAAATGAATATTCTTTAGGTAAAGCTTGGGGACTTACTTACCTTCATATATCATTACCTTTGACAAACAAGATTGTTCTTGAATTCAGTAATAGCTATTCATTGCCTACAGCTATGGCATGTGTACAGTGTTCTGATGTTCAAAGTCATGTCTTTTTTCCAGGACACACCGGCGTTGGTTGTACAATTCATCTGGCTAAGCACCCAGCAATCTAGAAAAGAGAAGGCTGTCTTCAAAAGCTAAATTATGGACACCATTAAATATATTTGGCAAAAATAATTCCGGGCAAAATCATTCTCTATGCACTTCTTCTGGGGACATGAAAGGGCATCTATGTGTTCCACGTTAAGAAAAAATGATGTGTTTCCTCTCTTTAGATCTTGAAATTACAAATGGTGTTTGAGAAAGTCAGAACTTGAAAAAGGAGTTGGTAATGAGGAAAAAAAGGCAGTTCAAAATGTGATCAGGGAAAGGCATCTATCTCCATGTTTATTAGTGATAGAAAGGTTTGAAAAATCGAATCACTGTTTAGGATACTTATCCTCATTCTCAGATACAGAAGTGCATGAGGACCTGTGTTCATTTGTATATATCAGAATTGTAATTTCCTGAGCATAGCTTGGTAGCTGCTTTGGTCAGTGTGGAGACTGACTGACTGAGTGAGAGAAGATGGGCTGAGGGAGACAGAACGAGGGTTGGAAAAGAACAGGTAACGAGGCACAGTGCCTGTGGGTTATTACCATGTGACAATCTGTGGTTGAGGTGTGGGAAGATTGACCACCTATAGATGACTCACAGGAGCCAGATGGAGTCACAGGGACTAGATAGAGCCTCTGAGGAGTGTCATGGAGAGATACTATGTTGGGAGATGGAATACTCCTTTTAGTCCTTGAGCATTCATCTTAGCCTTAGAGGAAAAAAGAACAAACCAATATAAAAAAAAAAAGTAAATACTCTCTTCCTCCTTAGTGTCTGGAAGTGTAACTCTGCTGTTTGCCTGAAGTGGCTGGGGTCTTCAATGAGTAATTCATGGTCCAGTTTGAAATGTAAGCGGGTCCTATGAGGGGGAGAAGAGAGAAGATGTGAATATATAGGAAAGGATTAGAGGCATATAGTTACCCATAATTTAGCAAAGCCCCTCATTTTATTTTGTGTTCGTCTAAATGCACCATCAAGGGTTTCTGAAAGACACTCATCATTTGCCATTTGTGGTAGAGGTACAGTGTCTAACGATGTCTTCTACCGACTCTCTAGCCTCAGCTCAAAAACATGCAGACATCAAAGAAATTGCAAAAAGCGAAATAGAGCTGAAAAGCAAACAGTGGGCAAAGAAGTATAGTTTATCAGTTGTCAGGCACTGTGATAGCTGTTCTTTATATAAAATCTAATTTCACCCTAATGTATGCGGTTTAGTTATAACTTTTACATTTTTTATGGAAAAACTTAGATAGTTTAAGAAATTTCTCCTATATTACATTGTTTTGAAATGGGAGAACCAAATTTCAAATCAAACTCTCAAATGCTTACGTGCTTTCTAATAACCAAAAAATGTATGAACAGATCTTACTTCATTTTTAGTATCTTGCAAATGTGTGTAAGTCTTCATTCTATCTCTTCACCGCCACATTTGAGAACAGTGTCCTATCTAATCCACCTGCTAGGTCCATCTCAATCATTTCTCCCCGTCTCTAGTTTTACTAATTTTTTTTAGGCCTCCAATATTTCTTGTGTACCTATCTCATTAGTCTTTTAATTGGTTTCCATTCTTCTGGTTTATCCCCTTTCCAACAGACAAGCAAACACTCTTTGTTGAAGTGCCTCCCGTTTCCCCTCTCAACTTATTTTTTACAACTTTATCCTTATACCCAATGCTGAGTCTAGTCTAATGTACCATGTACTACCACATTTATTGACAAACATTTAGCAAGTATTTATCAAAAAATATTTGTCGACTGCCTCCTGTTTGCCATATATAGGGATGAGTTGGCACATAGGAGAAAAACTCAACTAAGCCACAGTATCTGACCACAAGGAACTGAAGAGTGGAGGGAAGAATAAACATGATAATTGATGATTAGGGTAAGAAGTTCCTCATGCTTTGGAAGAAGCGTGCATGGGGTGCTGACAGTCTCTGGGATGGGGTGGCAGAGAAAAACTCTGCTATAAGAAATCTGGAAATCTAGGGGATTAGGGATGATGGAGTGATTTGACTAGGAGCAGAGGCAAAATTACTCCAAAGAGTGTGATGTGCTAATTTAAGAGTCATGAATTGGAAGAGGCCCATGGAATTGTAATTGTGTGAGAGGCCTGGATGCAATTTGTGCCTTTGGGGGTATGTCAGGCTCCCAGATCTGCACATGTGACTGCTCCAGAAAGAGGGAGAGGAAGGGAGGAAGACACGTAATCCTATCCCCATGGAGGTATGGGGGTTGAGGAGCCCAATTCTAGTGGAATTGGATTCAGGGGCTTAGGTCCCTGTATGTTGTGAGCAGGTTGTTGGTGGGCTTTGCACCAAGGTAGGCCTCTACCTCAACAGTAATATAAAATTAAATAAACACAGGTTTTGTTCTGTTTTAATTTTGAATACAGTAGTTATTAGTAGTTGTAACTCACATAATCCAAAAACTCTTTGGAGTCTCCAATACGTTTTTGGAGTGTAAGTGGTCCTGGGAACAAAATGTTTGAGAACTGTTGAGCTGGCAAGGTAAGTAAAGGTCACAGCATGAATGGCTGGGTGTGTAAAGCTAAGAAGTTTTAATTTCATCGTAAAAATTATGGGGAGAGAGGTGCCTGGGTGGCTCCGTAGGTTAAGCGACTGACTCTTGATTTCAGCTTGGGTGGTGATCTTAGAGGGCATGAGATCAAGCCCTGTGTTGGGCTCGGTGCTTAGCGTGGAGTCCACTTGAGATTCTTTCTCTCCCTCTCCCTCTGCCCCTCCCCTGATTCGTGTTTGCGCTCAATAAATAAATAAATAAATAAATAAATTTTTTAATTTAAAATATAAAAAATATTTTTAAATATAAAATTTTAAATATAAAAATTTTAAATATTTTAAATATAAAAATAAATTTTAACTAGAGGAGTCACAAATCAAATCCACTTAGGTGTTTTGAAATATCAGTCTCCCTATCCTTTGGAGGATAGTTTTGTGGTTTAGTTCAGTGGGAGCTTTGAGAAGAGGCATAGTGATCAGATAGGAGGCTGCTCTAGGAGTTCAAGCTAGAAGTGATGAGGACTCAAGATACAGCAAAAGAGTGGTCAGAACTGATTTGAGAGAAATACTGGATTTCCAAATGGCTTGTGACTGGTACGATGCACAGCATGAGTAAGAGTGAAGACCCCAAGGTGACTCATCGGCTTCTGGGTTGGAGATTTCAGAGGATATTAACCACACCAACCCTACTCACATCCTCATGGATCTCTGTGTCCCTCCCCAGATTTCTGGTTTTTTTGCCTTGTTGAAACTCCCCTCAACAGCCTCTGAAGCCCCTTTACTCACATGTATAAAGAGCTGGTAGTGCCTGGGAACTTAGGTTTCCCCAGCCCAATCCTGACATGGCTTTATAACCAAAGACTGTCCAGGAATGTGGATGCTCAGCTCCCTTGCCTTGAGGTGGCACAAATCTAGAGATGTCATGCACACTGTCTCTGTGGGATCAGGCTGAGGCTGGATCTTTTGCTGAAATCACACAGTTGCTTGGCTTCCTCTTTTTCCATTTTCCTCTTTCCCTTTCTCCCCTTAGAGTTTTCTCCTGGGAGCACTTCCTGACTGTGACTACTCATGAACTTCATCTCAGGGTCTGCTCTTGTGGAACCTGACCCAAGACAGGGATCCCGTTGACCTTGCATTTGACTCAGAAAGATCATACCAGGTATGGAGAAGATTTGAGAAGAGGGATAGTTGGTAGTTTTGGACATGGTGATTTTAAGTATGCTTCAATCATTATGTGGAAATATCTAATAAGTAGTTAGGTCTGAGTTAGAAATTCTGATTTGAAAGCCATCAGCATTATAGATAGATGGTGGTTGAAGCCATAAGTATGAATATGGTTAACTTAGAGGACTGTACGGAAAGTTTAGAGGTAAGGCCTGGCCACGGGGAAATTTTGGCAGTGCATATTAACATGTTCTTCATAAAAACCCTCTCATACAAGTAACACTTTATATTTTCATAGTCAGAAACATCATATCATTTGACCTTTACAATAACAAAGGAAGGTGTTGGCTAATTGAACATAATAAAAAAATAATAAAAAAATTAAAAAAAAATTAAAAAGGAAGGTGGGAGATTATAATTATTGTTATCATTTTTCAGGAGGAAATTGAGACTCTGAGAATTCATGTGAATTATCCAAACTCATGAAAATGACGGGACTAGCACAAAAATTTAGGTCATTTAACTCCCGGCACAAAGCTTTTCCTACCACCCAATTGCTTTTGGAAAAATATCGTTTTCTTCCCTACATACCCTTGCAATGTGTAGGCAACTGTCTTCCATCCTGCAGACTCAGCATTCTTACAAACTCCTATTACATCTGCTCCAGCTTTTCTGGCATCCTCATGAATTTGTCATGCTCTGCTGCAGGATAATTTGGTTTCCAGTGCCCAGAACGTCACTTTCTTCAGGAAGCCACATGGAACCAACTTTAGCCCCGTGGTTGGTTCTTACTTCACAGTTTCGAATTTATTTAACAGCATGTTCTTTTCCACATGTTGATGTATGCCACTATTGAATGTTTTTGACTCATGTTGTGCACTTTTGTTTTTCTTCTCCAATTATATTGTAAGGCAATCTTTAAGATATTCTCTATTACACAAAATTAATAAATTCTCATTATATATTTTTTTGGAAAATATAAAAAAGATCAGCTATAGCCCTACATTATAAGAACTATTTTTTTGTATATTTATTTTCAATCTGTTCATTTTTTCCACATGCTTATGCACTTTGTTTTATATAATGATATTCCTGATGTTTACAGTTGTTTCCCCAGGCTGCTATTTGTTGTACAAATGTATCTTGTAACAAATTTTGATTCATCCTTAGCTTATATTATAGTGCATTGAATAAGGATTCAGCATCTGCTTGGGAATTCATTAAGTGGGAGACAGATTTGCAAAAGACACTCAGATATTTAAATCAGGTTATAGAAGCAAAGATGGTCAGTGAAGAGAATTATTGGGGGAAATGACTTTTCGCTTGTGGGGAGATTATGACTTTAGTAGAATAAAGTGCTTAACAGATGTAATTGTCTTCATCTGTTAGGATGGCCCTGTTTGGTGAGCTTGCATTTCTTACTTTCCTTTCCCTATTGGAACTATTTAGACAGCTGAGGACGGTGTATTAGAGTTAGTGAACAATTTGGTTTTATCTGATTCTTATTCAGCTGTCAAAACATGATTGTGACCTCCTTTGAGAGTTTAGTGTTTTACACTGGAATTTGGTTATTTTAAAGAGAGTCCTGATAGGTTATATGTTTCATTCTTAGCCAAGAAACTCCAATCAGGTTTTCCAAGTTATTCTGCTAATCATCTGGCTAGCATCCTTTCTTGGCGTAATGACATCATTGTATATAACTATGGCTCACCATTAATCTGGGTGTGTTAGACTTTCAAAGATTTGTTCCTCCAAACTATATGCTGGATTTGCATTTTGCTGGATGACATTTAAGCAGTTTGCCTGGACATTACATATTCCCAGCACAGCTTGAAAATGCATTCACTGAAGGGCTTTGTGTCTGAGTTTAGATGAAAAAGGAATAAACCTTCCTGTCTCTTGAGATGTTTAGATTAAGTTTAATTGATTTTTAAAATACATTAGCATGATCACAACACTTTAAAACAAATGAACTTTTTTTTTTTTATAAGGCAGGTTATATTGGGGTTTGGCTTTAAAAGCTTTGAACTACTGAAATACCAAGGAGCTAAGGAGATTTTTTTTGTGTGTGTGTGTTTAACTTAGAGAAAGAACAGCCCACTTGAAAAGTATTTAAAATTTATGCTCATGCTTCCAAAGTTTGAATAGACATAAACATGCTTTTGGAAAGAAGGCTTTTCATTTTGAGGGACTTGAATTATAAGCCTTTTCGTAGGAGAGTGTTGGAAACATAGGTTCTTGTCAGACTAATGCAACTTTATTGACTTAAAGCTTAGAAAGAAATCAATATATTTTCAGAGACATGTGGAAGATGGTTGAACTTCCACTCATGAATATGGTGGACGTGCCCAGGCCTTGTCTCTCAAGGTATGGCTTGTGGACCGGTGGCATTAGCTTTGCCACTCACCAATGTGGTATTGAACAGATGGCTTTCATATAACCAATAATGCTGCTTCCCTAGACTCTCGCCGAAGTGCTTGATCTCAGACCATCTCCCAACCAACTCCTTCTTAAAACTCTACCAGATCAGTGCCTTATAAGTAAAACAGTCTAAAAAAACATAGTTTCCACTCACTTCTCTACGTAATCCACACCCTATCCTTGAATCAGGGCAAAGCACTAGAAAATTACATACTTGTTTCATATTATCTTATCCCCTGAACAACCACCTTCACTAAATTAATTCTAAATGTTATATCTTTGGTTTTGTTTGTGTCTGGTAGATAATTTGGGTCAAAGACACATTGCCTATCATTCTCTGTATACAGTTTCATTTGAACTTACAGTTAGGAAAGAAATGTATGTACCTGTTTTCTCTAGATCTCTCTCTGACTCTGTCTCTTTCTCTCTCTCCAAATTGGTTTGCTTTTATTAAACAAATAAGTAGAAGTACTCAACATACTGGGTTTCTGCCTCTGGGGAAACTCTGAGCAAAATTGAATAGGCAATCACGATAACCGTGTCAAACCTTATACTTAGCATTTTTGCTTTCTCCTACTCTTTCTTATATCTTTGATATATTATTTTTTTCCCCAGAACTTTGTTGTGTACATGCAGTTTATTTTAAAGTGCCTTAAATCCCTTTTGAAAAGCAGAAAGTGTAAGCAGAGTGTTAGGGGTAGGATAAGATAGGGCTGTTCAGAGGGCCAAAGGTAGTGATTCTATAAATAATAGAAACCTAAAAGGAAAATGGTATTTTTGATGGTCATTCTAATGCCACAGTGACTCCAACCAACAAATGGTCATCTGTTCACTAGCAATCCTTAACAAGTTGTGGTCACACCACATAATGTACTTTCTTGTAGATTCTATTGTTTGAGAAATAATGCACATGGACAATATGTGGGTTTAAAAGTCTTTGTACAGAATTCTTTCATAAAGATGATGAAAGAAATAAGCAGGGCTAAGTATTTATGCCAAAATGGAAATGCAATGAGGATTAAAAAAAAAATTAACTCCTCTAGTAAATTTCCAGTATTGGTTTTATATGACTCAGAATTTCTTCAAAGGGCATAAAAACTTGGAATCCTTGGTCATCTAAAAAATATTAGGCATGAAGCTAAAGTAATTTTAGTGGAAAGTTAGGAAGAAATTATGATTCAACTAAAAATATTTTTACATACTCCTTTCAAAATTACATTTATTTTTTTTAAATTTTTTATTGTTATGTTAATCACCATACATTACATCATTAGTTTTTGATGTAGTGTTCCATGATTCATTGTTTGTGTATAACACCCAGTGCTCCATGCAGAACATGCCCTCTTTAATACCCATCACCAGGCTAACCCATCCCTCCACCCCCCTCCCTTCTAGAACCCTCAGTTTGTTTTTCAGAGTCCATCGTCTCTCATGGTTCGTCTCCCCCTCCAATTCCCCCCCCTTCATTCTTCCCCTCCTGCTATCTTCTTCTTCTTCTTTTTTTTTTTTTAACATATATTGTATTATTTGTTTCAGAGGTACAGATCCGTGATTCAACAGTCTTGCACAATTCACAGTGCTCACCATAGCACAAAATTACATTTTTTTCTTATATACGGTCTTATCTATACACTTGAAATAATGTAGATATCAATCAAAGGTAAATTGAAAAATGAGAAACAGAACTATAGGGTTGAAATGGGTTGAAAAGTCATGTACTGGGGCACCCGGGTGGCTCAGTTGGTTGTGTCCAACTCTTGATTTCGGCTCAGCTCATGATCTCAGGATGGTGAGATCGAGCCCCACTTAGGGCTCTGTGCTGTGGATGGACCCTGCTTAAGATTCTCTCTCTCCCTCTACACCTCCTTTCCCCCCTCCCTAAAAAACGCCATGTACTCTAACCTCTCACCTGAGTTCTAACCCTTAAGCAATCATTACTGTAAACAAACTCAGACAAAATAATTATACGATAACTTTTTTTCCTTCTTTCTCCTTTCATTGAAATTGGTCTTTAGTGTGAGTTCTTTCCCCTTCCTGGATGAGATGTTGGGCAGGTTGCGGTAATTTTTATGCAATGTGGAAAGGTTTTCTGTCACTAGAAATCACAAGATATGGTCTCGGTATTTAAAAGTCCAATCTCATATAATATTCAAACTTTCTTTTTGCTTTAATCTTATGGCTTCTTCTCTTTCTTGTCATAGTATAGTTTTTCTCCCTTGACGACTGGTCTACCTCTCAAAGATCAGAAAAGGGAATGGAGGAGAGAAGGCTTCCTTCTGGCTGGTTGCGATGTTGCTCCCATGCTCTCTACACTTGGCAGGTGGTGAGAGCTCCCTTTTCCTTGGAGGGCTGCTTGTTACGGGGTTTTTCAGAGACTCCATCACTGGGGATCACACAGCTCACGTCCTCTGGAGAATGGCAAATGCAGCTCTATTTCTGTTGGATACTTGATTCTTCCCTAGACCCTCTGCATCAGCAAAAATGCAAATTTTAACAAACGAGGCAATAGAACATAAATGTGCAAATGAGAGAAGTTGGGAAGTAGAGGGAGGGAAGATAGGTGTGGAAATAGATGGGGACGCTAAACCCTTTATTGTGCAAAGAAGGAAATCCAGAGACAATCTCTACTTGTTTGAACAAGGGATAAATATTAAAATATATTATTTCAAGTTGCAAAGGTAACAGAGAGATGAATTGTAATAGTGGATTAAATACAACAGAGAAATCAGGGAGAGATTTACAGAGTTGAAACCTATCTCTTTTAGCTGGAAGTCAATAATGTTTGAGTAGATTAAATTGTAAAATATATTAGCATAAGTGTATTATTTTGAGTCTTAGAGGTAATTAACAAATGAATTCAAAGCACAAACTGTTAGAAGTGTGGAATCTAGTTTTCTTGTGAGGACCAAGAATAGGGGTGGGAAGGGTGAATTGGGGTTGAGTGTGTATATTTCTTGTCTTCCTCTTTTTAAAAAAAATAATGCATGTATTTTTCTAACAAGATTTTTTAAAAAGATTTTATTTATTCATTAGGGAGAGAGAGAGAGGGCACAAGCAGGAGGAAGGGCAGAGGGAGAGGGAGAAGCAGGCTCCCTGTTGAGCAGGGAACCTCCCCCCTCCGGCCCCCGGACTCGGGGCTCGATTCCAAGACCCTGAGATCATGACCTAAGACAAAGGTAGACGCTTAACCAACTGAGCCCCCCAGGAGCCCCTCTAACAAGGTTTTTTAACCTTTATTTTTAAAAGTATATTTTTTAAATTATGTGGAAAATATATATAAAATATATTATTTAATATGAAAAAGATTAATGAGTTAAATCATTGCTGCAGGATATTAAATCAGTATAAAGCTATAATATATTGCCTAATGTGATACAACCATAAGTATCTTCAGAGAGATAAAAGAAACAGAATAATACCAAAAAGGATCTTTTTGTATATATATGAATTAAATATGTGAAAATGATTTATTAAAAAAAATCTTCAGGGAAGGAAAGGATTATATAATATTATAGTGAGTTTAGGTTATTTGCTTTTAAACAAAAATGTTGTCTTCAACTTTTATCCCATAATAAAATAAGTTCCAGATCATTCTTAACTAACAAATAAAAGCCAACAAATGCCTAGAAGGAAAATGAGCTTATTTATCTGGGCTCTACCTTGGGCAGGACCTTCTCTACTTAAACCGAAGGGGAGAATTGGCAAAAGAAAAAGCAAGGATTCAACTTATTTTGGAGCATTTAGACTTTGCACATTAAACTAAAAGATGGTAAAGAAAAGTCGTTACAACAAATATGAAAATGCCTAATAATATCGATTTATAAAGAAGAAATTCAATGAATTTTTGTTTTGTCCCATACAGTGGTAGGATTCCAGCACTAAGCATGACAGACATGATCTTAAAAATCAATGAGAAAAACCCTGAGACCTCAATAAAGAAATGGGCAAAAACCATGCATGCTTACTTTACTGAAGAACCAATGCAAATAATTAGTAAACATTAGAAAAGTATTTGCCTTATTT
Source organism: Zalophus californianus (assembly GCF_009762305.2). Taxonomy (NCBI): domain Eukaryota; kingdom Metazoa; phylum Chordata; class Mammalia; order Carnivora; family Otariidae; genus Zalophus; species Zalophus californianus. Next base: position 89,343,730 of record NC_045606.1, read on the forward strand.
CATGATCAAAACTTACAAATAAAAATGAGATATAAATTGCACCAATTAAATACACAAAGATGTTTTAAAGGGAATACCCAATATTGGGATGTGTCATGAAGCGGTCACTCCAGACACTATTGTTAAGTACGAAGTGTTCCAAACTTCCAAGAAGGTAATTTGGGAACATGAGTAAAGAGTTTTAAAGATGTTCATATCTTTAGGTCCAGAAATTCAATTACTGATGTTTTTGTAGGATAATTTATAATTTATAATAGTGAAAAAAATTAAGACTTTCTGAACGTTCAGCCATAAGGAACTGCAAAGGAAGAAATAGTATATTTCAAATAATGTGCAGATATCAAATATGATATTCACATGTAGCCATTAAGGATATGGAAAATGTTTATGATGCCATTTTAAAGCAGAACACAAGATGATATCAAGTAGGCAAAGCAATATGTAAAAAAGTCAAGAAATTAATAACGTTAATAATCTCTCTGGGAACTGGGGTTATGATTTTGAAAAAGAGTATCTTTTCTACTTTCTACTTCCTTCAAAATGAACACACGTTATTTTCAAACTGAGAAGAAAACACAAACACTCAGCAGCTAGCCCCAGCTCCACAATTGGTTAATTGTGGAAAATTGGACAAGCGACTCCATTTGTGGGCCCAGTGCCATAGTCCACATGGTTTGGTGGCCATCCATTGAACTGTAATGGGCCTGGCAATTACAAATGGTCATGAAAGTGATGATTTAGGTGGTGGTAACTTCTGGTTGCACAATCCAGGACACCTCCTCGTTTCTTGTCTTGTATTTTCTTTAATATTTCCCCCATTTGGGGAAAAATCATGCCCAAGGTCAGTGAAAAGTTTGTCTCTCTGTACGTGTGCCCACCATCTCCCGACCTGGAGTTACAAGCTGAGTTTACAAATTTCAACACTTGTTTCTTATAGCCTTTAACCTTGGATTGGTCCCCATTCCTCACTCCTTTTTAAATACAGCCTTTTGACTTCCACTGTGTACCAATAAACTTGAATTAGACAGAAAGGGGTACAATACCTCTTTATAAGAACCCTCAACCTTTCTATACTTGAAAAATAAATTGAATGTTCTCTGCACCTGATTCCCTCTTTGGATGACCTTTGGCTTCCCTCTCTTGACGGAGTCAGCTTGTACGATGAGCTCTGTACTAGCTGTCATTCTTGGATATGGCATTCTTGGTGACCCGGAAGGGGCCAAGGAGAAGAAATGGAGGAATAAGGTTTAGGCTTGAGCCTGGAGAGTCTGTTAGCAAAAATGACACTGGCTTTTGAGTCTGAAGATGTTGGTTTTTGAGAGGATGCAGTTGAAACTCATTTTTTGGTCCTCAGGAACTTGGTTAAGTTCTTGACTCTTTCCAGTTGGCAACATAATAACGTAATACTGTGATAGTCAGTTAAGTCAGAGCTCCATCTTTTGCACACTTCAGACTGTAAACTTTAAAGAGGCTCACAACTGAGCTTTCACAAACAGTAGCTGTTTACTCTCTTTCCCCTGAAATAATCATCGCAAATACCCCTCTGAGAACGTATATTTTCAGATGCCAGGTAATCAAAGCTTAGTTGTACTCAGAGGCTTTTTTAGAACCAAATGGAAAATAATTGCTTTAAAGTACCCACTTGTGAGGATTTCTGCTCATCAGTATAATTGCTAGCAGCCACTGTCTTTCTACCACAATAAATTCACAATGATTCATTAGCTTCTATTGGGGGGATGAAATAGATCATCTTGTTAACATTGACTTTGATTTTTAAACGGCTTCATTGATTTCATATTGGAATTAAATTTTGCACATAAACTAAAATAATAAATGCCCGCTCACCTTTAAAAAGTGTAGGTTATAGAAGAGGATAAAATTGGAACTGAGCCAGCTTTGCAGGATTTAGATATGAATTCTCAGTGTATTTACTCTAGGAGCATTTTTATTTCTTCTCTTTTGTCCAAGGAATTTAATTTCTTGACTATAAGACTTTGCACACAGAACCCAGCAGTTGGCAAATAATCCTTAGGATGTGGTCTCAAGCACCTTTGTCCATCCATCTCTCTGGTAGCAAATGAACAGGGTGATTGCTGTGGGAAACTGCTGGATAAGAGTGCTTGTCAAGAAATCCATAATCTTGTTTAACAGATTTCCTAGGCTGATGGGATCATACCTCATGTACCTCAAGACTTCTTTGTATATGTGGATATTGATCAAAGGTTAACAGACCTTTGTTGATTTGCTGGTTTTTAAACCACTTGGGAAATACATCCTGTCTTTACCTTTGCCATAAAAAATGGTTTGGAATGATTGTGCATCAGTTGCCTTGTTGGGATTCCACCAACACGTGGAGAGGTCCCCCTGGCTTGCCAAGGTCAGCAGATGTGGGCTTCTGAGTCCCCTCCAAGCTGGAACACACCCTAGTATGTAAGTCGCCCAGTACGTGCCCAGTGGCTGCCTCTCAGTGGTACCATCCACGTCCCTGTTCTAGTCTCAGCCTCCTGAGCCCATCAGAGATCCCATCCCTCTAGTTTCTGTGTCTACTGACAGAGCCAAGAGAAGAAACCCGAATAAATAAAAGCCTTGATTGCTCGTGGGTGTCTTAAAGTTTCAAATTGAAAGGGCAGATCGAGCCTTTTAAGATTGTTTCAAAGATAAATAAACAGACCAAGAGCCCATTTAACTATTTTAGGCTGCTTCAGCATCAGAGAACAAAACGAAGAAAACGTCAAGGAAAAAAGATGATTTCGCGAGAAGTGATATGGAGACAACTTCAGAGAGTTTGAAGGGGGCTGAGAAGGGCCTGTCTGTCGGCCAGCGGCGGGCCAACCACGGAGCGAGCAGGAGAGTCTGGCCAGGACCAAAACCAATGCATGAGACGAACACGGGCTTTAACAAGTTAATATCAAGTGGCCAGAATTCAGGAAAACACAACAGTCAAATCACTCTCTTCACTGGCACTGTGAGCAGGGGACTCACTTCACAGCAAACCCAACACACCCTACGCTGTGTCTAATCATTTGTTCAGCAGGCCACAGAGGTGGCCTATATCCAGCACAGCACCAGTGATTTATACAACTACAGTGAAGGGAACCAAGAAGCATTTCTTTAAAAAAAAAAAAAATCAGTGGGTATTTCTGATTTGGAGTATGGGAAGCAATAACCTAGTTTCTGGGCTGGCAAAGGAAAAATAACAAAGTGCCTAATTTTTTCAATGCTGGGTCATCTCTAGAAGAAATAACTAAATAAAAGGATACCCATCAAAGTCTTTCAGAGTTAAGCCAGGGCAATTTTCAGCTGTTTGGATGAATAACCTTAATTCCCATTAATATAAACAGCATTTGTCTGGTAGTGGAGGATCTGAAACACATTATCATGCAAATTTAATTTGGTGGAAAGCCTGCGATGTCACGAAAATTCTCAAAATCCTGATTTTAAGGAATTTTAAAGCTAGAGCTGAATAAACATGGGTACCCTGTGCATTCTGGTAGAACGATTTTACCTAAGACATGTTTTGTTAATGTAGGTAAAGGAATGGGGAGAAATATTTGATCACATGCTGTTGTATTAGGCTTTCTATCTTTAGAACATCAGAAGAGTAAGATTTGGAAGAAACAGTGGTTAAGGGATTACGGGGCAGCCATATGTGTCTTTGACAGAAGATGGATATGGGTCAAAAGTGGGAGAAGCACCAACGCTTGCATCTTGCATTTATTAGAGGTTCCGTAAATATTTGTTGTCCAGTTGAGCGGCTGAAGGAATAAATGAAGTAAACGTTGTTTTGTGCTATGTCCCATTTCTCCCCATGTCTCCTTCCTCTGTGCCCTCATGGCATGCATTTCCACAGAGCACTTCCCGTGGGCACCTGACCTCTGGGGAGTGGGAGGGCCAAAGGGTCATGATCCAAACGTATTCTGGGTAGCCACTCACCCTGTGAAACTTATTTCCGCTTCTGCACCTTGCCAAGCTCTGTGGATTATTTTAATACATGACATCCTAATATGCTGTAAATTATCTATCTGTATAGCTTAAGATTTACCCAAATGAATGAATATCTTCTTCACATTTTGGATGAAAAATTGGGGGTCGGAAGCTCCCTGAGAGGAACGCAGAAACAATTCAAGATGTCTGCCAAGAAATCAAGAGAGCAAAACTCTGGGTCTCAGTTCTCAGTTGAGGTGACAATTGAAAAGAGAGAGTCTTCTCAATTCAGGAAACAAATTTCCAGCTCAGATAGCTCAGGAACTATGTGCTGTATTTGATTGGTTCTCAGGTGCAAATTTGAATGTCTCTGTGTTAGGTTGTAGTTTGCAATCAATAGTCCTGAAAAATTACTGATGGGCAGGCCACAGTTGGTATATTTATTTGTCATTGCCCGAACTTTGAAAACAGCTAAAAAAAAAAAAAAAATCACCCCCCCCCAAAAAAAGAAGTAGCAGGCACCTGGGTGACAGTCCTTTAAATGACAACCCTTGAGTTCCCCTCAGGGTTGTGAGATCGAGCCCTGCGTGGGGCTCAGCAGTCAGTGAGAGTCTGTTTGTCCCTTTCCTCCCTGCCCCCACCCCATTCTTAGGCACACAGGTGCCTGCGCTTTCTTTCTCTTAAATAAATGAATAAAATCTTTTTTTTTTTTTTTAAGTTGCCGAATGACTGCAACAGCCTCTTGGAAGGGAATTCCAAAGAAAATAGTGGACGGAGCACTTTTTAACCCTTAGGAACCAAAAGGTTGCAGGGAAAGGAGGTGCTCTAGCTCTTCTTGATTGCTAAAGATTCAGCACCAAAACAATTTAGTTCTGTTGTAGATTCTTTCTAAGATATACTGTATCAGCAAGACTGTTGAATCACAGATCTGTACCTCTGAGGGAAATAAGACATTATATGTTAAAGAAGAAGAAGGAGGAGGAGGAGGAGGAGGAGGAGGAGGTGGTGGTGGAGGAGGAGGAGATAGCAGGAGGGGAAGAATGAAGGGGGGGAATCGGAGGGGGAGACGAACCATGAGAGACGATGGACTCTGAAAAACAAACTGAGGGTTCTAGAGGGGAGGGGGGTGGGGGGATGGGTTAGCCCGGTGATGGGTATTAAAGAGGGCACGTTCTGCATGGAGCACTGAGTGTTATGCACAAACAATGAATCATGGAACACTACATCAAAAACTAATGATGTAATGTATGGTGATTAACATAACAAAAAGATTTTTAAAAACGTTATCCTGGAATTTTAGTTAATAGACCTTTACTGTACCCACTCTGCATGTAGCATACTACCTCGGGTTACTACATTTTCCCTGAAGCTAATTTGAGATTGCTTTAGGTTCTAACAACCCAGAGGGGGAAATAGGCCATTCCTCGGACTGTTCGGCTAACCTCACCATCTTTTTTTCTTTTTTTTTTTTTTAAAGGAAGGACAAAGTTATTTATAGACCCTATTAATTTAGCTTAAATGATTCTAGCTACTGGCCATGTGTAATCAGCTTTTTCCTCCTTTCTACTTAGAGTTGGCTGGAAATGCATCAGATGGAAGAATTAGAAAATGTATTGTTTAAGAGCATCCATAACTGCCTCTGATGTCAAAATACAAGTGGGGTTTCCAGGCCACATGAAAAATAGGCAGATTCAGCCCTCAGTGTAGGAGGCCAGCGTTTTGGCTGTGTGCTTACAAATGCGTGGCCAGAGAGAGGCTCTTAATTTGTGAAGGGCCCCCTAATGTCATCTGGAATGGAATTTGAGTATACTCTTCTATATTTTCAGACATACAGAGTTAATTCACAGTAGGAAAAGTTTTAAAAGACTTTGAAGGAGATTGCTGCTGAGAGATTAAGGAAGGGATTATTTGGGGGGGGGGACCCCTGGCGGGTTTTGTTTTTTCCTAGGTAACTAGCCTTCTGGTTAATGTAGTATCCATCACTCAATTCAGCGGTCCCAACTTTGTTGTTATGAGAGAAATAGGGGCCTGTTGCCTGCCCAGTCCCGGGTAGATCGACAGACAGGGAGAGAATTTGGGGTTCTCTCTGATGGTGGGACCAACTCTGAGCCCTCTGCCATCAACCTGGTCAACCCACTGGGTGACACGCTCAGGAGGTGCTCAACATGGTTGAAAACAACAAAGGACAGCACTTTCCCATTCACAGAGGGGCGCTCTACCCCACATGGGAAGAGCTATGAGAGGACTTTGACTTTGACGTAATTCCAGATTTTGAGAAAAGTTGCCCAAATTGTACAAAACATTTCTATTACATTTAGAGTTATATTAACATCTTCCCATATTTAATTTATTTTTTTTCCTCAGTCCTTATAATTCTTTTTTTCTATCTATAACATAAGTTATATCTGTCCATCCCCCCACCCCAGATGATTTGAAAAATCTGACTTGGAGGCCAAGACTGATCTCAGCACTTCCAGTTGAGGGGCAAGATCCTCATCAGCCCAACCTGGCTCCAGGTTTTACCATCCTTCTGTCCTTCCTGTCCCCACCTTCGGCTCACATAATTGGGTCGGCTCTTAGGAGCAGGTGCACTCTGCATCCTCCTGGACCAGGACTTTGCATCTTTATTGCCAGACCCTCTCCCAGAGCCTGTCCCTGAATTACAGCCTGTGCACAGGCTTCCCAGCCCTATGTATCCTGTCTCTTTGCATTTAGACTGAGCATCAACCCCCTGACGGCCTGTTGTGAGGTTTTCATGACATGCTAGAACACTGGGCCGTAGCTTCTGTTTATTCATGCTTTCATTTCATCCATGTATTTAATGACTACATCATTTAAACTCACCTATTCCGATTTGCTTGGATTTTGACCACTTCTTTCTATCGCATTTGGACACGTCTGTTTGAATATATTCAAGGCGCCCGTCCGCTGTCAGCTTCGGCACATAAGCTTTTTTACTTTATCCCTGCTCATTTCTGTGGGTGGGTTTATAGACGGGCCCTGGATTTTTGTGTCTTCTCTGATTCCAAACGTGCCACAGTGGTTATTCCCCACCAAATATGTCGTATACCTATACCGATGCAACACGTATCACAGCAGGATTGACTCTAGTCTGGATCTTAGCTCTGCTGCTTTCTAGTTATGTGGCCTATCATGCTGCCTATAAGTCATTTTCCTCATTTGTAAAATGGTGATCATAATAGCTTCCTCATATTTTCTTGAGCCTGGACTAAATGAGATTATCTGAAGCCTTTAGCAAGGTGTCTTATAAATAGTAATTTAATTGCTTAATTCATGGCACACTCTCTTGAGAGGTAGGGAGGAGGTAGTTCAGTGAAGCTCTTTGGAAGAATTGAGTTGCCCTTTGAAGGATGGATAGGACTTTGCCAGAAAGAGCAGGGGAGTCCATTCAATTAGGCCAAGATTTCCTAACTCCAGCATTACTGACATTTTGGGCTTCATAATTTTTGTTGTGGGGGTCTGTCCTGTGCATTGTAGAATATTTAGCCCTAGATGTCCTCTACCCACTAGAGGACCCACTACCTCACCCGTCCACTCCAGTCATGACAACACCAAATGTCTCCTCTGGGCTCATCCCCAGTTGAGAATTCTCAGTTGGGCCAACGGAGGAGTTAAAAACCTTAGGGTTGCTTTTAGTGTGCTTTCCCATTCTCACCCCTGGTCTGTCAGCCCCCACTTTTAGGAACATGAGACATTAGTCTCGTGTCTCAACTCTAAGCGACCCTATTTTCCACCAGTCCTCCAAAGGATCACATGTTCATCCTGCGCGTATGTATTTTGCCAAGATTATTTGCAATTTATGATGTGTCAGAGGCTGTGCCAAGCATCGAGGACACAAAATCCTTCCTCAGTCATAGTTTGTGGCTGAGGCTCAGAGCTTGAAATTTATTCCTTCTTTTAGTTTCATACATGCCAGGCATTCTTTCCGAATTCTGTTCCAGTTTTTGTATAATTCATTTATCACCGTAAATCATTCATTAACTCGTTACGAGTAATCATTAGCTCATGAAGATCATAATTGCTAGTGTAATTATTAAACATAAAATATTAACTGCCTATACCTCCATTGATTTAATAATTACCGTTAACTCTATGCCTTCTCACGTTGGCTCCTTTAGGCTCTCTGTCTTCACATTGAGGCTCTTCCGGACCCTTCTGACCTGTGAGTCTAGGAAAGTGCATTAACTGCTGTCCCAGGATCATGCATCAAATCTTGATTACCCCAGGTTCCTTCTAATTTCTTTTGCTCAACACCCACGTTGTATTTATACCCTGTGGATTGATCTGTTTTCTTTAGCTAATACCTGGCTCTTTATAGCATTACCATTCACAAACCCCCTTAATTAAACATGCATAGGATTATTATTTTCAGGAATAAGACCAACAAAATTAGAAGGTGTACATACTTAGACATGGGGGTTGGGCCAGTCATGACAAAGTGATGTCTGGAATGGGGGTTTGGGTACAGTGCGTACATCCATATGCATTCAACCATAATGATTGCAAATGGTTCAAGAGCAATTCCACTCTCTAAATAATATCAGTTGAGAACTCTTAAATGCTACCCACTCTGAACATGAGGTATTTTACAAAAGGGAGAGAACAGTGAGTCCTCTACAATTGCAAGGTAGAAGGTGGAGAGCGGTTGTGCATGCTGTGTTAATGTGCAAGTTAGTATCCTTTGATCAGAGGGCTGTGTATCTAAATCTTTCCCTCACAGCAGCTTAGGGATGGAACTTGGGGTCCTCGTGATCATGGCATTACATGAAAGGACACTCTCCAAGTTGGACAGGGACCTGTGGTGGTATGCAACAAACAATAGCTACTACACTTAGAAGCACAAGTCCTACTTTAACTTCTCTGTAATCCAGACGGCGAAACTGATTTCCCGTGGTTACCTTTACTCTCTCTCCTTTTAGTATAGTTTTGCCACTTTCTCTTGCTGGAAATTGATATGGAACACAAAAATGTTTAGACAGCTCCCCGGGAAATTTTTAAAAGCCATTAATTTAGAAACAATTTTGCTTCTATATTTTATTTCTCAATTGGTTATGACGGAAGTCATTGTCATTCCCCAAAGGGGAGCATCGTGACTTCAGACAACAGAGAAACAGCTACCCTCTTTGGAAACAAAGTCTTGTTTTCATGTAAATGCCCTCGGTGAGAAAGAAGAATAGAATCAGTTTGGAGAGCATAATACTCATGCCAGAACCCTTTCTCAAAAATAATCAAAGTTGTCAGGTAATAAGAGAAAAGGACGTATTTTATTCATCAAGTCTTTATTTGCTCCAAACGTTTGATTAGTTCAGGTTGTACCTACATACTATCCACTCATTCTTTAAACACTCCACAAAGGCATTCTTGATGTTACCAAACACCTGGGATTTCAGTGGCAAAAAAATAAGTTACCTAAGCTCTCTAAATTTCGATGTGTTATTTTAAGAGTGAGAACAAAGGTCCCTCCCTTGGGGAATTGTTGGGGGACATAGAAAATAACACATTTAAATCAGCTAGTATGTGCTTTGTGAATGCTTAATGAATGACAACTATTTCTGCCTATGGATAGATAGGGTTTGTGTGCATTTGTGTTGCAGATCGTCAGAAGGACAATGAATTCTGGTCCTTCTGTTTTTGAATTTGAATTACAAAAAGTGGCTGTAATTGTTAATGGTATTACAACAGGTTTTTTTCACTTCGTGATATGTCATAAAAGGCTTTGTTCACAACAGCACTCACTGAAAATCTAACCATGTTACATAAATCTCACGCAACTAGTTTTATCTCTGATGCTCAAGAGATAACATGGCATATTGATATACTAAACTAATGGGGGAGCTATTTCAAAAGTGTAAAACTGTTCTGCTCTATACACCTAGCTTCCAGTTGTCTGTGCTGCGATTAATTTTGCTATTTAGAAAACAACAATTCAGCAAATAGCCATTGAACATCTATAACGAGCCAGGCAATCTGAGAGAGAAAAAGATGCATGTCACATATCTGGATAGAAATTAATTGCAATTCAGTTTCCCTTAGGGAAGTAAGCCTTCACCAAATTGCTTTATAAGACGAACTTAATCAAAAGCCTAGGGGTTAGGTGAAGACATGATCCCCAAGCTGGGAACTGTGTTTTCAGCCTTCTTTGCCAGGAGCTTGACTGAAGATGGGTCAATGGGATGTGAAAAGTAATATGTACAGCTTTAAGGCAATATTCAACATGAACTGCTCTCTCTCAAATTCCTTTTTCATCTTCTTGTGCACAAGTCAGAGATCCTGACCTTTGAGCTGCAGGCAGGAAGAAGACAGGTCTTGGGAGTATAAATTCTGGGGAGGAGGGTTGAGGAAATGTGTGGGGAGATGAGTTCACCTGGATACTTGCGTGGCCAAAAAGTATCTCCCATGGCAGATGCTTCTATTTGTACCCTAGCACGCATTTCCTCTTTTATCTTTTAATAAGAGAATCCTTAAGTTTTAGCGGGACACATGCGTGACCATATGGAGACCGCATTTCCCAGCTTCCCCTGCAGCTACTGGGGGCAGTGACGTACCAAAGTGTCAGCCAATAAATGCCTGAGAGGATAGATCCGCTCCATGGTCCAGAATTTCCTCTTCCCCTTCCAGCCGGCTGGAAGATGGTTATGGCCGCGAACGTGGCTTTGATGGGCATGGTGGGAGCTGTGTAGATGAGAACAACACCGCAGAAGATGGTGGAGCAACAAATTGAAAGACATGTGGATTCTTGAATGGCATCATGGAACACAGTTGACCTGCTAGCCCTCACTCTATTTGGGGGTATCTTTGTACATAGCACTCTATTCCATGATTAACGTAAGTCCCTTGCGTATCTATTGCTTTACTCTTTCTAAACACTTCTAAATGTATTAATTCATTCTACTGTGTTTTGTTTTTTTTTTTAATGGAATGCCTAAGGTAGGGTCAGTCTCACCCTAGGTTTGGAGGATACAGAAATGAATCACACATTCATCACGATGGTGGGTAGCTGGAAAAGAAAGAGGATTTTTTTTAGGGTGATAGAGATTTGGGGAGACAGCACAAGGTGGGGCTTGAACCACAGATGCTGGGGTTTCCCTTATGCTGAAGGAGGTCCATCTCTTTTCCTTGAATTCAGTGGTTCCCAGCCCGTGGCTTTTGGCCCAGTAGCCTCAGCTGCATCTAGAAATTTCTTAGGAATGCTAATTCTCAGCCCCCCTTACCCAGACCTACTAAATCAGAAACACTGGGGCCTAATCATCTGTGTTTTAACAAGCCCTCCAGGTGATTCTAAGGCATGCTTAAACTTGAGCATCACTGCTTTAATCCTTATAGCTGGCCTGGAAGCTAGTCAAGGAAGTTTATAATGTACCCATTTTATGTATGGAAGAATGGAAGTTTAGGGGATTAAGCAATTTTCCTGTGGCTAGCGGCAGATTCTGGATTAGAATCCTTGTTCCGATGTAATCTCCATGTACTAGCTCAACTTCACTATCCCAATTCTCCGTCTAAAGGTTTGGGATGATTCCATACACAGTATTTCAACACAGTAGCAGCACGGCAGTGGATTTTAGACTAGAGACGGAAGGTATGGTTACTGTTGGCTTCTGCAGATAGAAAAGACAAGATTTTGCATCTGCTGCCTGGGTGTGTTTCATATCGACCCTACACTGGGCAAAAGTGGGCTCGGGGGCCTTTCGACCCAAATCCGTTTTCCATTGCTGAGAGGGTATTGGCAGCGCAGCATGCCCAGAAGGACCTTTCTGCACAGGTTTATTGTGGCCATGGTGACTTAGAGATTGCCCTTTATATCCTCCTGACTGGTAGATGTCCAGGTGCTATCAGTTCAGAAACAGTATATTGAAATACTACCATGACTATTCAGAAGGTACCATAAGCAGAAGTTACAAAAAAATTCCTCCACATCCCCTTTCAAAAGGAAATAGAGGTGACAGGCATCTCTCACAAGCCAACCTTTCATCACAGACAGAGCTGACGTGCGTACGTATGTTTAAAAAGCAGGACAAGCCGCATTTCTTGGGGTTTTAAACCAGAAGGCCATTTCAAAGTTGTCGTATTATCCACTCTCATGCCTACAATGAATGAATACGAAAGTCATCAATTTTTTTTTTTTTAATTTCTAATCTTCCCCTTTCTAAGCTCTGTTAAGGGGAGTGTTGTGGTAAGAGACTTTTCTATATAAAGAGAGAGATGACAGAACCCCAGAGGTACAATGGCTGCTGCTTCTGTGAAGCTTCTGAGGGAAAAAAAGAAAATGTGGTCAAAGGACAAGGCCAGGACACGGAAGAGTGGGTCATTAGCTGGGGCCTGGGGCCCAAACTGCATTATGAGTCGTGATCTTGGCTGTATTGCAGGCAAGGCAACCCTAACCCAGACTTGAAACAGATCTATGTTCTCCAAATATGCGAGAACTGCCCCTTTCCTCCTAAGTACGCCCAGGAGTCTCATCCCTCTGTGGGGAAGCAAGCAAGCCGGTGAGGAGTGAATAAGAAAGCAATGACCTCAAAATTCTGACTTCTGCTGGTTTGGGCAAGGCCACCCTCAAGAGGAACACTCTAGCAAGTGTGGCGTCAGAGAAATCTTGCCAAGAAGAAAGAACACCTTCCAGCCAGCCTCACGGCAGCAAGACCTCTACACTCAGGCAAGAAAGACTGACTAAGAAAATGTTCTTTCCCTTGACCCTGACCCATTCTTGGTAGAGAGCCGAGGATGGGGTGGAGGTGAAACCTCTGCCCATGCCTGCCAATTAACGCAGTAGCCAGGCTGTTCAGAAAACTCAGTGGGGGAAAGTATCAAACCAATGAGAGTTGCCTGGCAGACAAGTAACTTAACCGATGGAATTTTTTACATGTGGACTTGTCTTAGGACCCAGAAAATACGAATTTCTTCATCCAACAAATCTTTGCATTGAGCACTACCTACCAGAATAGCATTTGTGGTTGCAAAGATCACTAAGAAAAAGTCCTGACAATGTCAAGCTCCTTTCACCTTCGAGAAGCACCGTATCTGAGGAAGTGATTTGATCCAAAATGTTGGGAGAAAGAGAGAATGCCAGTTGAGCCTTGGTGCAGGATGGGCATTCTCATTTCCTTGGAAAGCTAACCCTTAAGAACTCCAAGCTCCATACTCTGAAAGACTGTATCAAACAGTTCCGGTGTCTCCAAGATGCCTGATGTTTTTTTGCCTTTGTTCTTTGTTTTTCCGAGCTGACCTTTTCTTAATGATATTTTACTGTAACCCAGGTTCATGTTCCATCAAATGGTATGTTTAAAAAAAGAAAATCCCATGGGACTTTCCTGGTAATTTTGCAGCAGTTTATTAGAATTTTAAATACTTCAGAAAATGGACTTAAAGAACCACTTGAAAGAATTTGAAAGCGAAAAAATATTGACCTTTATAATAAATTGATATTGTTATAAAAATACACCCTAGAGAAGACTGGAAACGGTCATTTAGAGTTGGACACTAGCAAAGTAAGCTCTTTAGTGTATCTCATAAATATATTTTATATGCCTTTCAAATGGTGAGAGAATAGTACAGGGTATTTTTTTTTTTTCATCCATAATTATTTTCTTCTCATCGTAGGTATCCATCCAGTATAATTTGTCCATGACATTTAGGTAGAAGTGGGAACATTTCCACTTTCTGTTTCTAAACACTGCAGCATTAACAATGCCAACTAGATCCTGTGTATTATGATAATGTTGATTCTAGTGCTGGTCACACAGTGATAAGAATTGAATGATGCTTTTTCTGAGGTTCTACCTCCAGAAAAGTGGTCATGGTGATTGCAGTTTTAACATAGAAATAGTATGTTGCTCTTTCAAGTATATAATGAAGATCCTGGTTTGAGATTAAATTGAGTTCACCTGGGCATGTTTAGGTATAGAAGAGGATTCCTCCTGGATCTCTTCTTTTTTACCCCCTCAAGTTCATACTCTGAGTACCGGTGGATCAAGAAATGATCTAAAAGATCAACTAGAAACTAGGAGTGGGGCCCTAAGTAAAGAACAGACAAGCCAAGGAAAGGGATTCGTTAGGCAGAGACTGGCAAGGTCTGCTGAGACAAAGTAGTTGTGTTAGTCAGGATATAACGCTGTGAAAAATGAGTCCTCAAATCTTATGACTTAACATTACAAAGGTGTAGGTTTTACTCTTTAAAGTGCAACAGTGGTTGGTGGAGGGCTGAATTTTCCCAAGACAGAGGAGAGCAAGAACATCTCAGTGTGTGAACTCTGCAGTCGCTGTAACAGAGGTAGAGAGGGCCAGAGGGCTGCTCATCCTTTCTTAAATACTTTGGCTCAGATGGGATCAACATATTTTCCATCATTGTCCATTGGCTAGTACTAGTTAAATAGTCCCATTTGCCAGGGGTGGGGGACTATGCATTTAGTGAGCGGCACACCCATCTGCCATACATTTTAAAGGATGGTCCCCAATTTGGAGGTTATACATACGGCTGAGCCAGCAGCTCAGAGGTGCTGCTTGGGGCCTGCAGTTGGTTTTCCCACTGGCTGGTTATAAGCTCAGCCCAATTCTGCCTTTGCCTGGGAGGTTGCTGCTCTCCCTTGGGTGAAAGCAACCCTGGGTCAGCCTGGTGGACAGAGACCACACACCAATGTGCTATAGGTTCCTGATTTGTTTTGCTAATGATACTGATGGAGCCAGGAGTCAAGGCATTATATTTGTGTGTGGTATTTCCTTTGTCTGTAGTCTCCCCTGGGCTACATAGTTGCCTACGACATGTTCAGTCCAGGGAAGAGTAACTCAGAATTCCTCAGGAAGCCAAATTCTTCTGCCCTTGGCCTATGGCTCCATTCCAGGAAATTTGTACTTACAATCATAAGGCAGAGCTTACCATGATTTGGCTCTACTGGTTCAGTATCTGCATGGTCACCTTGTCACAGGGGGAGGAAAAAGGCTCAATGCCAGGTAACCTCTTGGCCTCCAGCTCTATAGCAGCTAAGAAAACCTCACCAGTCCCCATATTCAGACCAAACCAGAATCTTGACCCCTGTTTGCACTGGTTGGGCAAACCTCCACCTAAGAGCAAATGAAAAGTCGTGGCCAGCTTCCTTGGTTGTTTTTTTTTTTTTTTTTAAGATTTTATTTATTTATTTGGGAGAGAGAGAATGAGAGACAGAGAGCACGAGAGGGAAGAGGGTCAGAGGGAGAAGCAGACTCCCCGCTGAGCAGGGAGCCTGATGTGGGACTCGATCCCGGGACTCCAGGATCATGACCTGAGCTGAAGGCAGTCGCTTAACCAACTGAGCCACCCAGGTGCCCAGCTTCCTTGGTTGTATGGGTGACTGTGCAAAACATGATTTCCTTTGGGCATCTTCTGGCTAGCTCCTCAGACTCGTGTCAAAAGCCTCTCCCTAGAGGGCAGCAATGGAAGTCCAAAAAATTGTTAATAGGCTTAGAGCACAGAGAATGCAAAGCATCAGCAGCATTCATGTCAAAAAAATCTCAAGCACCAGAAGACAATGCCTGCAGCTTTCGTTAGGACAAGAGACAGGAAATCAAGCCCAGATAACAAGGCTCATGACATCAGTCACAGTTGCCCTCTGCTCAAATGTCAGTCCTTGACAAGGGGCACTGGCAGCCTGCTGGGGAGGTTGCCAGGCACTGGCGCTCTCTGCGGTGCCTTGCTTAGGGCAGGTGTGGCTGCTGTGCTTTTGGAAGGTGCCAGCCACAGATGTCCTGCCCTTGGTCTTGGCAGAGACAGGGGGACTGGATCCATAGACAGCAGGGCCCAAGGGAGGATTCAAGTGGCCTACAGCATGTGGCAGGCAAGAGGGCTGATTCACAAAGCAAACCAGAGACTGTTCACAATTCTCAGAATCACCTGGGAGAGATCTAAGGGGTGGAATATGCAAAAAGACTTTGGCCTATGAACGTGACCTCGGACTCTACAGAGACATATGGGCATCGAGGTGGTTATTCTTTTCCTTTTTATTTTGAAGATTTTTTAAAAGATTTTATTTTATTTATTTATTTGAGAGAGAGAGAGCACAAGAGGGTCAGAGGGAGAAGCAGACTCCCCGCCGAACAGGGAGCCTGATGCGGGACTCTATCCTGAGACTCCGGGATCATGACCTGAGCCGAAGGCAGTCGCTTAACCGACTGAGCCACCCAGGCCCCCAAGGTGGTTCTTCTTAACTTTTGTTTCTTAAATATTTGTTTAGCACTTAGTGGGGGCAAGTAAAAGATATAAGCCTTTTTTTTTTGTTATTAACATATAATGTATTATTTGTTTCAGGGGTACAGGTCTGTGATGCATCAGTCTTACACAATTCACAGCATTCACCACAACACCTACCCTCCCCAGTGTCCATCACCCAGCCACCCCATCCCTCCACTCCAGCAACCCTCAGTTTGTTTCCTGAGATTAAGAGTCTCTTATCGTTTGTCTCCCTCTCTGGTTTCATCTTATTTCATTTTTCCCTCCCTTCCCTTATGATCCTCTGCCTTGTTTCTCAAATTCCACATATCAGTGAGATCATATGATAATTGTCTTTCTCTGACTTATTTCGCTTAGCATAATACCCTCTAGTTCCATCCATGTCATTGCAAATGGCAAGATTTCATTTTTCTGATGGCTGCATAATATTCCAGTGTGTGTGTGTGTGTGTGTGTGTGTGTGTGTGTGTGTGTGTGTGTGTATCTTTGGGGTAAATACCCAGTAGTGCAATTGCTGGGTTGTAGGGTAGCTCTATTTTCAACTTTTTAAGGAACCTCCATACTGTTTTCCAGAGTATAAGCCCTCTTTATTTTAAAATAAGGGATTTTACATTATTTTATTTTATTATGATGTATAATTTGCATTTCATTGATGATACTCATTTACTATGTGCAATTTTTTTGAACCTAACAACTTTTGGGGAAGCATTTGACACCACATCAGTTTGTAGGATAAAATGAATAATTTATCCCTATTGGCAGCCCTGGTCCCAGAATATCAGCTGGTTCAGTGACATCCGTCAGATGGTAGTTTGAAATCAGCTATGGTGGAAGTAGTCACACTTATGGGAATCAGCGACTGTAAAAATTAGGGCTTGAGAGGGAAGCCAACAACGTTGTCCCCATTTACATTACTGTCCTCAACTAATATTATGAGGCATGAAGAGTTGAATCAAGTTGGATTTTTCCTGTAGGCAATTGAGAGCTTTTGGAAAGAGGAATAATGTTTTCAGAGAGAGTATTATAGATATGGATATTAATCTGGCATTGATACGTAAGAAATGCAAGAATTGAGAGACTTGTGTAGCCAGTAAATAGTTATGAGCTTCTTAAAATAATCCAGGAACAAGGAATTAAGTACTTGAAGATGAGTGCTCATGGTATAAATAAAAAGGAAGAAATGAGCCAAAGAACCTTTTAGTTAAGACCTTAATTTTGGCAAATAAGGTCAGGATGATTGGCCCTTAGTAGATATTCTTTAAATATGTGTTGTATTAAATTGAATTTGAATGAAACTTTTGTTCATAAATTTAATTCTCTGTTCTTTTTCTTTTCCCCTGTCCTGTCTTGGATCTTTCTTCTTTCTCTTTGTTCTTTGCCTATGCCAATTTCTGTTTCTTGGGTTGCTCTTTTTTCCCCCCATCATTCTATTTTTCCCTACTTCAGTTCTAGAACAGTTAGTAACAGATCTTATTCTCTGTGCAGAAATTTGGATGACAAAATCTCCTGGCAGATGGGGTGATACAGCTGTCCCTCCCAGAGATCAGGTAGTTGGTATTCCCCAACAAAGGTATATCAACACAGGCTCTTTCTGGATTGAAAAATACTTCCTACTCTCAGCATGCTCTTTCATCTCATTTCAGTAATATATCTTATAGATGGAAACAACAAAATGAATGAAATATGAATCCCCTTTAAAACTTGCAGCGTGCCTGGGCGCCTGGGTGGCTCAGTTGGTTAAGCGACTGCCTTCGGCTCAGGTCATGATCCTGGAGTCCCGGAATCAAGTCCCACATCGGGCTCCCTGCTCGGCAGGGAGTCTGCTTCTCCCTCTGACCCCCTTCCCCCTCGTGCTTTCTGTCTCTCATTCTCTCTCTCTCTGAAATAAATAAATAAAATCTTTAAAAAATAAAAAATAAAAAAAAAAAAATAAAACTTGCAGCGTGCCTGTCAAATTAATCACAAAACCTACACACCAAATTCACTCCTTTAACTGAATGTCTTAGAGGTGCCACCCTTCAGCATACGCTGTAGTTAATGATCAATTGTTGCCATAAATGATTTAACATTTGTGTTTACATGAGATGCCATGTCATAATTCATGGAAATGCCAATGCTGTAAAATAACCACAAACAGTGATAAATGGGCTGTCAATTTCTATATAATTACCCCAGATCTATCACCTCACTTTGGTATGTTGAAATGCATTAGTGCACAACAAATGTGCATCATCCCAGTGATCAATATCCTATTTCAAATGAAAGTGTGTTACTGTATAATTATCATGTTATATTTTCTGATGAGTTTTCTGTCCAGCTATGCTGTATTTCAATTTAAAAGTAAAATCACAGATTGTCTACCTAGATTAGAATGCCTACACTGGTCATAATTAGCACATGGTTTGATATATGCAATTTTGATTTAGACATTAATTATGGCTTGTGACATCACTTGGACGTTAGATTTTTTTTTTCTTAAGCTTTTATTCATTTGACAAAGAGAGACAGTGAGAGAGGGAACACAATAGCAGGGGGAGTGGGAGAGGGAGAAGCAGGCCCCCCCACGGAGCAGGGAGCCCGATGCGGGGCTCGATCCTAGGACCCTGGGACCATGACCCGAGCCGAAGGCAGATGCCCAACGACTGAGCCACCCAGGCGCCCCTGGATGTTAGATGGTTTAATTCGTCCACTAGAAGTAGTATCTTAGAAATAGCTATCTTGTGCCCCAAGTAAATCTCACTCTCTGAGCCTTTGAGCTGAAAAGTTTTTTTTTTTTTTTTTTAGTGTATTAGTGTGGTTTTTTTTCTTTCTTCCCTTCTTTACTTTGCTGTTTCTTGATTCTGTTTATTTCATTTTGCTGAGGTAAGATTTTCTAGGTTAAAGACTGAGGTCAATCAGTTAGAACCAGTAATGAACAATTTAAAACTACCTCTTTGACGGGCAAAAAAGACCATTTTCATACATTCAGATACTTCAAAAATTTTTCTGATAGTTTCTAGAAAGAATAGAGGGAACGTAAGCACCTCAGTTTTGCAGGCATCCCTGGGCTAGTCTTGTCCTCATAAAGGGGCAACAAGCTACACCCTTGGCCTTGCTCAGCACCTCTAAAAATGCCTGACAGGGAGTCGCCAGTAATTTGATTGACACATGAGCCTGGCTTGCCCACGCTAAGACTGTCACTCAGCCAGTGAGAGCATGACTGATTCCTCAGCAGCTACCTCCCAGGGCTGCTCTGTTGTCCTCTTCTTGCCAAAACAACCAATTTCATTTATTTTTTTGAAATTTTTTTATTGGGCAAATTTGACATGTAACATTGTGTAAATTTAAGGTGTATATGCTGTTACTCTGATTATATATTGTATTATGGTTGCTGTTGTAACAATATCTATTACATATTAAACAATATTATTGTCTATGTTCAATTAACTGTACATTAAATATCTATGGCTGTCTTAGTACTTGTTACAAGTTTGTACCCTTAAATACCATCAGTCTTATCCCCCCAGCCTCTATTCCCTGATAACCAATTTTACTCTGTATTTTTTTAACATGTTTGATTTTTTTTTAGATTCCACATAAAAGACCCTTCTTTCTCGTGGCTGAATAATATTCCATTGTGTATATATGTACCGTATCATTCATCTGTTGGTGGGCTTTTGAATTGTTTCCTTATCATGGCTCCTGGGAATAGAGCTGCGGTAAACATGGGGATGCAGATATCTTCTTGAACTCCTGTTTTCATTTCTTTTGGTTATATTCCCAGAAGGGGAATTGCTGGATCATAGGGTAGGTCTATTTTTAATTTTTTGAGGAACCTCCGTATTGTTTTAGTCCTCCATATTGTTTAGTCCTCCATAGTGGTTGGACTGATTTACATTCCCATTGTGCACAAGGGCTCTCTTTTCTCCATATCCTCATCAGCACCGCTGTCTCTTGTTTTCTTGATAGTGGCCATTCTGACAGGTGTGAGGTGATAGCTCATTGTGGTTCTGATTTGCTTTTCCCTGATGATGAGTGATGTTGAGCATCTTCTCCTGTGCCTCTTGGCCAATTTGATATCCTCTTTGAAAAAAAAAAGTATGTAGTTCTTCTGCCCATTTTTTTTCAATCAGATTTTTTTGTTATTAGTTGTGTTCGTTCTTTGTATATTTTTTATATTAACCCCTTATCTGATATATGGTTGGCAAAAACTTTCTCCCATTCTCCAGGCTGCCTTTTCATTTTGTTAATTGTTTCTTTTGCTGTGCAGAAGCTTTTGAGTTCGACGTAGTTCATTTGTTGATGTTTGCTTTAGCAATCATTTTTAGAAGTTATATAATCTTAGTTTCTTTTTGGAAAAAAATAGTCATTCACTGAGAGAGTACTCTAGTACAGATTTTAAAAAATGAATTAAATTGTGGTCTGGACGTCTAGGCAGAAAAAAGTGTGATGCTGGAAAGAAGCATAATTTGGGAGGAGGTGAGACACCTGAGAACACTATGAGACTTTTCCCGAACTTGCGGCTTGGGGCTCTGAAACGTGGGATACAGTATGTGTGCTTGCTCAGGATCTGTGGCATAGCAGTGGGGTTTCTCTGCAAGTTCTCTGACATCTATTGACTCTAATAAACTCTCTCTGGCCAGGGGAGTCCTGTATTTGCTGACCATACAAACAGGCCAGAGAACACACGGGTGACCCCCTAGGATGACTCTCCTTCGGCCGTTTTTCTAAGGGCTTCCTAACCCCGAGGACTATCTCCCCCTCGCCTTTCCACACCTACAAACCCCATTGGGTATCTTTGCCCCGTGCTCTCTCTGGAAATAAACCGTAATTTCCCTCTAACTTCTGTTTTTCAAAGCTTGCATGAGCAACTGAATTCATTATCTGAATTCTTGCTTCCCTATCCCATCACTTCTCAATGTGAATTTTAAAATATCCCCTGAAGGCCCCCCTAACATGATTCCATTCCCCATCCAAGCTCTCTTCATGCCAAACCTTCTGGCCTTCGTTCTGTCCTATGACCTGGCCACGCTCCATCCTCGGGCTTTTACCTAAGACTAAACAATTCTTGTCTCCCGTTTTTCCTCTGTTAATTCCTATTCATCTGCTAGACAAATCTTGGCTTAGTGTCCCTTCCAAGAGAAGCTCTTCCCGATCTTCCCGACTAGGTGAAACCCTCTTCTTACGCGTCACTGCACTGCAGTTTTACTTTAGTTGATTATTGGGTTAACATCTTCCTTCTCCACTAGACAGTAAGTGGCCCAAGGGCAGGGATTAGCTGGGTGCTTTTTTTTTAAATTTTATTTATTTATTTGAGAGCGTGCGTGTGCGCAAATGCGTTCGTGCACACGTGTAGGGGGAGGGGCAGAGGGAGAAGCAGATTCCCTGCTGATCCAGGAGCCCAATGTCTGGCTGTCCGACGCTCTCCCAGGCAGGCTCCATCCCAGCCTGAGCCGAAGTCAGACGCTTAGCCGACTGAGCCACCCAGGTGCTGCGATTATAGCTGTTTTTATTCATAATACTTGCTAATAGCCCCTACCCGTGTGTGTGTGTGTGTGTGTGTGTGTGTACATGTGAGTGTGTGTGTGTTTAATGAACTGCTGGATAGATGAAAATTCATTACACAAATTTTCAGTTGCATTGGGAAATTAATCTGTACACATAAGGAGAACAAGAGACAGCAAATATGGACATTTGTAACACAGATTATAACTTTGCAAGATAATTTCAAAACTTTTCTAAAATAAAATATCCTTAGGGCACCTGGGTGGCTCAGTTGGTTAAGCGACTGCCTTTGGCTCAGGTCATGATCCTGGAGTCCCGGGATCGAGTCCCGCATCAGGCTCCCTGTTCGGCGGGGAGTCTGTTTCTCCCTCTGACCCTCCCCCCTCTCATGTGCTCTCTCTCTCTCTCATTCTTGCTCTCTCAAATAAATAAGTAAATAAAATCTTTAAAAAATTAAAAAATAAAATAAAATATCCTTAAAGCCATATAATAATGCATTTTTAAAAACAGAATATACAAAAGACTTTCCTATACATTGTCTCCCTTAATCCTCAGAACAGCTCTATCTCCATTTCCAAGACGAGGAAGCTGAGGTCAGATGAGGTAAAGAACTTTTTCAAGGATAAAATGTGAACTCAGAATGTCTGATTCCTAGAACAGACCTTTTTCCACAATATAAAAGTGCTATGATTTCGAGTGTGAAACAGTATAATATTCTCAGTTTAATAGTTGACTTAATGTTGTAAATGGTAAATTTTTTATTTTAATGGTGTTTTATAGAAGAATTTTCTTTTGTGGGAAGATGTTGATAGAGATTGTAGGGGTTCACAGCCAGCCACCCCAAAATATGCCATCCTGGCATATTGATTATTTTGAATTAAAGGCCCTTAAAAAACAGCAGATCCTGACCTTCCTTTTTCTTCCTGAAAGCAGGAGATAAAACTCCCATGTGAAAGGTGCCCAACCTGTACCAGGAAGAAGGAAAACATTCTTATCACAGAGACAGGGAGTCAAGGCCAAGAAATCTATAGAAACAGGTTTTGTTAAACTAACTCTTATCTTCCTAGTTACTTTCCCATAATTAACTGCCTTGACCAAACCCCTTTGTCTTGTCACATTTTCAGGATTTACTACTCTTTGCCCAATCTAAAATGTAAGCCTCTGGCTCTAACTGCATCTTTGTGGCGTTCACTTTTCTTGGGAAGGCTCCCATGGACATATCAAAATTACTAAATAAAATTTGTGTGGTTTTCTCCTGCTTAATGTCAGTTAAATTCTTAGGCCCAGCCAGAGACCCAAAGAGGGTAGAGGAGAAATTTTCCCTTAGAAGGTCAATAGAACGATTGGAATGTTTACCTGAAATACCAATTTATGTAACATTTTCCCATAACACTGTTATAAACTAACATACTACAGCTGTTTTTCCATGACATAAAATTGAAACATTTTGCTTTTCATCTAGAGATTTTCAAACATCCATATGTTGAGCATCTTAGCCCTGGCAGGCATATTATGCTGTTCTTGAAGACAGCAAGTCTGAGATAGAGACAGGCATTTCTAAGATGAATATCATCAAATAGACACAAAGCTCTGGGGGATATTTGTCTTCACTCACTCTTTGTGGTCAAAGGAAAATCACAAATCAGGAAGAACACGGTGATGGTTAATTTTATATGTTAACTAGACTGGGCCATGGGGTGCTCAGACAGTTGGCCACACATTATTTTGGGTATGTCTTAAGGGTGTTTCTGAGTGAGATAAATATTTGTGCTGGTAAACCGAGTAAAGCAAATTGCTCTCCCCAGTGTGGGTGGGCCTTATGCAATCAGTTGAATACCTGACTAGAATTAAAAGCCTAAATAACAGGCTGGTTTCTGTTGGATCCAGGACATGGTCTTCTCCTGCCTTCAGACTAGAACTGAAAAATTGGCTGTTCTTGGGTCTCAAGCCTGGTGACTTTCAGACAGGACACCATTGGTTCACTGGGTTGTAAGGTCTTTGGAATTGGACTCGGACTCGGACTATAACTCTACCAGCAGCTCTCCTGGGTCACCAGCTTGCTGAATATATCTGTTTCTCTGGGGAACCTTGACTAATACAGATTTTGGTACAGGGAGCCATGGGCCTGGAAGGCAGGACATGGAGCCAAAGAGGATTATTCTCAAACCTTAACATCTAATAGAATTTACCTTGGTAGCTTTTGAACTTGCGTGGGATACATCACTTTTCTTCTTTCTGATTTCTCCCTTGGGAATGGGAATGGCTATCCTTTACTTGTCTCACCACTGTATTTGGGAGCACATAATTTGTCTACTTCCAGAAGTTCACAGCTAGACATGAATTTTGCCTGAGGATCAATTGTACCTTTAGTCTTCACCCATATTTGATTTAAATGATTTGGGGGTAGATTCTGGACATTAGAACTGATGCTGGAATGAGTTAAGACTTTTGGGCTATTGGGAAGAAATGGATATTTTGCATGTGAGAAAGACATGAATTTTGGGGGTCCAGGGGTAGGATGGTATGCTTAATTGTGCCCTCTGCCCATTTGTATGATGGTTTTGGGAGATGGGGACATTGGGAGATAATTAGGTTTGGATGAGGTTGTGAGGTAGGGTGTTAGTGATGCATCTAGTGCCTTTATTAAGAGACATCAGGGCTCTTGCTCTCTCCCTCTCTCCTCTTTGTCCTCACGTTGCCAGAAAGAGAAGAGGCTATCTACAAGCCAGGAAGAGAACCCTTACCAGATATCAGTCTGCTGGCACCTTGATCTTGGACTTTTAGCTTTCAGAACTATGGGAAAATACACTTTTGTTGTTTATGCCAAGTGGTCTATGGCATTTTACCATGGTAGCTCCAGTTAAGACAATAAACATTGAAACTGCCTAAGATACCTTTTTGAAATCCTCTGATTGAACTCAGACCAGCCATGTTCTTCCTTTTTCTCCCTGGAAACTGAAGTTAATAAAAATACTTAGTAAGAAGAAAAGTCACTAGTTGGCTGTGTTTTGCTGAAGGCAGCCACGCTTTCTGTTACTGCCTGCCTATCCTCTGCCAACTGGGTGTTTGGATGCATTCTGTCATAATAGCACACTGAGGCTGGCAATAACGTTTAACTTTGAGGCAAAGAACCTTTCATTTGTTCATCAGTCTCCTTACAGTGATGGAAAGCGAGGACCAAGTTTTTTAACGCTAAGAAAAATCGCGAGCAGATGTGTATGTCTTTCAAAGACTTCGTATACATATCTCCTGGCTTCTTACTGTTCACTCTTTTTAAAAAGAAAAAGATCAGGATAACGTGAAAATTCTTGTCCATGATGTGTGAAATTAATTATTTACTCTAAAAATATTTTATTGAAACTTTTTCAAAGCGGCGATCAGATAAAAGATCAAAGTGATTACAAAGTTAAATTGTTCAGAACTACCTTTTATTAATTTTTAATATAGGGATGTCACAGAAGTATTAAAGTGCTAAATAGCTCTATGGGACCAAAATCAGTTTCTCAAAATGATAATTTAGGGTAAATTTAGATTGAAAAATGGCAGAACTATAACAATCTAAAAATACTGTCTTTTGCTAGAAGCGAGAGAGCATTGAGTGTTAAATGCATATTTAAAAAATTATATAGGTATATCTCTCTTGGGGAAATATATAAATAGATCTCTCTTGGGGAAAGACATTTGGAAGTGTCTCTGTTTATATATGTATAAAAAACCAATTTTACAGGATTCTATGAAAAACTTGCTCTTAAAAATTTAAGTTGATAAAACACTTGAATTCTTATGAAAGTCAGGAAGAAGACAATGTTGCTCACTAGAACTGTAATATTTAATATTTTTTGGAAATCCTAAAGGAAGGAGATTGAAATGAGAAATACAAACACTGCAATGGAACAGGCAACTCCCTTCTTGTTGGCATATGATATGATCATTTGTATGGAAAACTGGAGAGATTGTAATGATAAACTAAACAATGAGGGGATTCAGTGGGTGAATCACAAAAAATTAATGTTAAAGATTAATACATTTTAGTATACAAATAGCAATTGGAAAATATAATGAAATAAAATACCTCTTGACAATAGGAAAAATGCATACTACAAAAATTATCAAGAAATTTATAGAACGTATATAAAAGAAATTTTACCCAGGGACAAAAAAGAATAAACAGAAAGGCATTTTCTCAGAGAGGAAAACTGAGTATTATAAAGATTTCAAGTTCTTGTACATAAACATATACATTCAGTGTCATGATGCCGAATATCAAAATTTGGGAAGAGGTGGTGTGGTGGGGTGTTGGAGGGAATTTGACAGTTTGTTTCCAGTTGCATTGAAAAAATAATCCTGAGAAAGTAGTCAGAAAAATTCTTTAAAAAGAAGAGTAATGTGGGGCACCCGGGTGGCTCAGTCAGTTGAGCATCTGACTCTTGGTTTCAGCTCAGGTCCTGATTTGGGGATTGTGGGATGGAGCCCAAGGTCGAACTCTGCCCTTGGGTGTTGGGGTCTGCTTCTCTCCCTCTCCCTCTGCACCCCCCCGCCCACTCACTCTCTCAAATAAGTAAATAAATCTTTTTTTTTTAAATACGAGTAATGTGATAATAAAGTGAGAGTAATTAAATACATTTGGCCTTAGGATATGAATAGATGCATTGATTAAACTCTGGTGTCAAACAAACTGGATTCACTCCCTGGTTTCCTCACTCATGGCTATGTGACCTCAGCCAAATTATTGCCATATTATCCTTACCTGGGAAATGGTATAATATTAGGTAAAGTAAAATGAAACTGTAATACTACTTAAAAAAAGAAGGTAAGCTAAAGAATAATATTGTTATGAGTATAGCATTCCTCAATCAATGACAAAGCTGAGAAAGTATAAATTAAATGATAGCTAAAATTTTATTTTTAAATTTTTAAGATTTTATTTATTTATTTGCGAGAGAGGGGGGGCAAAGGGCAGAGGGCGAAACAGACTGCCCGCTGAGCAGGGAGCTCCATGCAGGCCTCAATCCTAGGACCCTGAGATGATGACCTGAGCTGAAGGCAGACACCCAACCGACTGAGCCACCCAGCCACCCCAAATGATAGATAAATTTTAAATAAAATTTAAAAATTCATTCAAAAACATGAACAAAATAAAAGTCAAACTCAAACATATTTTTAGTAACAGGTAAAACTTCCTTTATGTTCTTACTAATAAAAACTAGATAAGCTACTCAACAAGAACATTGGCAAAGCCCATGATGAAGTTTCATAGAAAAAGACCTACACATGCCTTATAGTCTTTTGAAAAAGGCTCAAAATCACTCTCAATTAAAGAGAAGCAAATTAAAATAGTTAGGTATAATGTTTGTAATATACATTTTTTGTGGAGGACATAGGGTATCTTTCCTACAGTTTTGTAGGGTATATAGAGTATTTTGAAATTTTAAAATGTACCTATCCTTTCACCCAACAAGCCCATATTTAAAATTCATGGATTTCTCATATATGTGCACAAAAATGAAAAAGAAACCACACATTCAATTAATAGAAATTAGTTTAATACATTTTTTAAAAATTGCCAAGGCACATTGCAAAATGAGAAAATCATAATGATAATACCATGTATGCAAGGCTTCCAAAATGTGTGTGTGTGTGTGTGTGTATGTGTTGAAATGTACATGCGTTATGTAGAAAATTTGGGGTATGATACTTAAAAATGTTTAATAGTAATCACATTTGTGAGGGGAGATTGAAATAAAAGAATTTTTTTTGTACTGTTTGCATTTTCAGATACATTCATGTATTATTTTCATGGTAGAAGATTATTTAAATTTAGAAATAAAACACAGTGAAGAATCCTAGAACATATTTTTAGAAAAAATTAATAGATATTAGTAAAATCTAAGAAAGAATCCTGCAAAACTTACCAAGAAACATGAGAGGATTCCCAGAGAAAAAGATGTAAATCACAAATTACTTTATATTTTGGGATTTTCTTAGAATTTAAAAATGTAAAAGAATGTGGAATGAACATTTTATTGAAAGTGTGAATAGAATAAGAATATTTGAAAATAAAAGTATTGAACACAGAAGAGATTCTTCAGATATTAATTAATTAACTTTTTGTAATGCTATAATGATTTAAATTATAAAATGGCATTAAACTGAAGTGACAAAATAAATGGACCAGAAAAAGACTTTTTCATAGAAAGGATGATTATATGATGATTAACATCACAAAGCAATCAGAGAGCTGTGGATTGTTCAATAAATACGAAGACTAATTAATCAATATCAGTTATTAGATGATTAACCAACACAAGTCAATAGCACTAGAATATTCGGTGAAATTTTTAAAGTTATAAGTTTAATAAAATTTCAAACCATAAAAGACCAGAAACATACAAATAAATAGTTATCAATATCTGCATGGACATCTTCTTTTTTGAAAAGCACTGAAAGAAATTGCTTTGGCAATGATAGTAGATTTCACTACAATTAAATGTGTTTTTGTTTTCTTTTTTTTTTTTTTTTCAGAGGGAGAGAAAGAGCAAACACAAGGAGGGGAGGGACAGAGGGAGAGGGAGAGAAAGAATCTTTTTTTTAAATTTAAATTCAGTTAACTAACATACAATATATTATTAGTTTCAGAGGTAGAGTTCAGTGATTCATCAGTTGTATATAACACCTAGTGCTCATTACATCATGTGCCCTCCTTAATGTCCATCCCCCAGTTACCCCATCCCTCCACCCCCTACCCCTCCAGGCAACCCTCAGTTTGTTTCCTATGGTTAAGAGTCTCCTATGGTTTCTCTCCCTCTCAGATTACATCTTATTTTATTTTCCCCTCCATTCCTCTATGCTCCTGTTTTGTTTCTAAATTCCACATATGAGTGAAATCATATGATAATTGTCTTTCTCTGATTGACTTATTTCGCTTAGCATAATACCCTCTAGTTCCATCCACCTTGTTGCAAACGGTAAGATTTCATTTTTTGATGGCTGCATAATATTCCATTATATACACACACACACACACACACACACACACACACACACATATATACCACCTCCTCTTTATTCATTCATCTGTCAATGGACATCTGGGCTCTTCTCAAAGTTTGGCTATTGTGCACATTATTGCTATAAAACCTCGGGTGTAAGTGCCCCTTCAGATCACTACATTTTTATCTTTGGGATAAATACCTAGTAGTGCAATTGCTGGGTCATAGGGTAGCTCTATTTTTAACCTTTTGAGGAACCTCCATACTACTTTCCAGAGTGGATGTACCAGCTTGCGTTCCCACCAGCAGTGTAAGCGGGTTCCCCTTGGAGAGAGGGAATCTTAAACAGGCTGCATTCTCAGCATGCAGCCCAATGTGGGGCTTGATCTCATGACCCTGAGATCATGAACTGAGGCCAAAATCAAGAGTCAGATGCTTGACCAACTGAGCCACCCAGGTGCCCCTTAATCCTGTTTTTATAAACTGTTGCTCAAAATTAAATACTAATTTACTAAGTAGCTTACAGATTTGGAGATATTTACAATATATACTAGAGAGAAAAGGCTAAAATGTTTAATATACAAAACTTATGTATGGCACACATGTATAAGTTGCATATTTAGATTAAGACTAAGATTTCAAAAAATAAGTTGTCAACAGTTTATAATAGTGGAAATACAAATGGCAAAGTGACTGAAAACATGGGAAAATGTTAACTTATGAGTGAATAAAATGTCAATTAAAACATCAAAATAATATATTTGATTATGAGCTTATCTAAAATTGTAAAATGTAAATTACCTATTACTGGCAAGAGTATTTTCTCATACACTGCTATGGGAATTTAAATCAACACAGCCCTTTAGAAAGCATTCCAAAGTGTATTGAGAACCTAAAAAAATATTAGTAGCTTTCCATTCACTGATAGAAATTTATCTAAGGAAATAAGATAAATACCTCATGCATAAAAATGATCCTGGAAACACACCCATGCATGCATATGGAAGAGGCTTACATGATTAACAGTAATGAGATGGTTAAATGAAATGAGATGAACAAGTATGGAGACATTTAAAATGATGTTTGTAAAGAGCAAATGTCATATTTAAAAAGAAAAAGAAATAGATAATATATGCATATAGTTTGATCTCAACTATGCAAACACAACACATATAGAAGAAAGATTAGAAGAATGAATAAAAAATATTAATGGTGGAACAGTCAGTAGCCTTGCTTCAGTATAAATACAGTAGAAAAATCATGTTGTTTTTATTAAAATTTAATAGATTCACTTTATGGGAGCAGGTGTTACTGCCCATCTATGATGATAAGAATTTGATTGAACAATAATGTCTTTTCTGCTATTCATTAATGGACTCTGAAAAGCATCTACTCAGTGTCTTTCAACCTTAGGTTCTTTTACTCTCATATGCTACTAGCAACAATAATACTTCACTCTCAGGGTCGTTTGAAAGATAGAATAAGATATGAATGTGAAAGTATGCTGTACATGGCATGCAAATGTTATATATTTTCATTAAATAGTCGATAAATATTGAGTATCCTAAAGTCCTGCTTGGGTCTATGGCTGAATTTTACTGACACAAACTCAGTCACACTGGTAAGTTCATGGCTATCATTGAGTGATGTTCCTGTACAGAAGTACCTTTGGAAGTCCACCAATGGTACAGATTTGTCCGTCAACATCAAATCAAAGTTATATTCATGTCAGCAAGATATTACACACATAAAGCTGTCGGGTTGTTAAAATAAAAAACACTGACTAATTTATAAGAGCACTCAGTTGAAAGATAGTGGAAAGACAAGCTGCCAATATTCAGAGCAATGTGAAAATGAAAATGGGAGCATGAGACCTAGAAGTTGTATCAGGAAAAACCTTTGAAGATTTTGGTATAAAGAACAAGAATGACAGACACAAAGCTGATGAGTGACAGGCCACCGAGCAAGCTCTCTTGATTGAGTAACTATTTTTAATTATTTTTAAATGGAATGATTTTCATTGTATAGGTATAACCTGTTGTAAAGGGAATAAAATCCAGAGAGAACAGAAGAAAAAGGAATGGACTCAAATGCAATGTGAGCTATGGGAATGGACGAAAATCCCGCCACTGTCTCTCTCTGGAACTCTGAAGTTAGAGCAACGCTGACCATGGATGAGCCTTGAAGCATCCTCTTTAGGTAAGTCTCAAGACAAGTCTTTTCAATATCTCCCCTTCCCTTACCTCGATACATTGCCCCTTAAGGATAAATACAACTAGGAACAAAGGCAGAAATATAAAGCTTACATTAGATAATTGTAATGTTTGGGGTGGGAGAAGAAGAAGCAGAGGCCGAATATATAGATGTATATTTATGCATTTGAGGAAGAGAAGTGTAAACAATACATGCTTCACATTACTCTCCCCCCATACGACCAAATGGACACGACCAGGCTCTGGTTTCTGATATAAAACAGTTACCTCCTCTGTAGCCTTGTCCTGCCGCTGAGCATATGAAAGGTCAAAATATCTAGTTAGTCTGCCTAATTCTATCACAGCTCTTGCCAACTAATTTTGAAAAAAGAAATCAGTCCAACTAATTAACTGACTGAATTGACTGAATATACCATTTGTCAGACAATTGGTTGCATGTCTTTTGCTTGAATTTAAAATCAATATGATGTCAGAGTTGGGCTGGAGTCCATGCTTGGACTCCTTGTTGATATCAAGTTCCCTGCCATTCAACAAATTTGACTATTTATTTTCTATTATAAAAGCAGTATATTTTCACTGAAGTTTCAAAATACAGAAAAGTAGAAAAAAAGATTAACATAATTCTGTTATTTAAAGCTACACAATTGCTCATGGCCTGTATTTCTCTGTATATATTTTTTTAAAATATGAATTTTTGCATATTTATGCTTAATGTAATTTATATTTTTAATTTAATATTGCTATCACATATTTCTTAATGTATGTCTTAATGACTGTTGTATTACCTCTAGTTGGTGGCATCATTAAGCATTGGTTCACTGAATCTTATCTCTTCTTATGGCACTAGATTGTCCTACTACAACTTACACAGTGCTAAAAATCTTTGTATATGAGTCTTTTGTACAGTTGAGATTATTTTCTGAAGGTTGATTTCAAGCAGATTATTTTCTGATTATTTTCCCTAAGAGTTATCTGTGTATGATTCTAAAACACATTATAGCCCTACACCTTAGGAACAACTGGATTACAAGGTATGAAAAGTTGTTAAAGCTTTTAAGATGATAAAATGTATCTTTCTCTTCCCAAAGCCAGCAAGTTCTTAATTAAGAAGCAGGAGAAACATTTTCATTAAAGTCAGCAATAAAGTAAGTATCTCCATTAACATCACTATTATTAACAATGTTCTGGGGAATATTAACTCACACAGTTGGACAGGAGCATAAAATATTGGACTTGAGATAAAAGGATTAGAAAGGAGATGTAAAATTGTTCTTTGATAATATGACCATATGCTTGGAAAATCCATGTTGAAAAATTACTCAGAGAACTTAGTACTATAGATAGGCAAAAATAACTATTCAGAAATCAATGAAAAGATACAATTCTTAGAAATATACCTTACAATAAAAGTGCAAAACAAAATGAACAAGATTGCAAAAACAAACCTGCAAAAAACAACAAATAAGCTGCAAAGAAAACAAAACACCTTCTGCAGTGAAATCAATTCTGACACGTTGTTGAAGGAAAGGTAAATTGTTACTTCTTTTGGAGAGCAATTTGGTGAATGAGTTATGTAGTCGACTGATGGCACAATGGTCCTAACTCTTCCCCTCTGTCTCTATCCACATGATTTGCAATGGGACTTGGCAGTTCTCTTCAGTGGATAAAGTCACTTCCTCACCCCTGAATCCGGGCTGGCCTTGTGATTTTCTTGGGCCAACAGAGATTTTCTTGGGCTTTGTGATTCAGTATAAACATCTTTTCATGCTGGCAAGTTCAGTAGATTGTCATATGACAAATATGTTTGGTCTCACTTTT
Source organism: Zalophus californianus (assembly GCF_009762305.2). Lineage (NCBI taxonomy): Eukaryota > Metazoa > Chordata > Mammalia > Carnivora > Otariidae > Zalophus > Zalophus californianus. The sequence goes on from NC_045606.1 coordinate 89,376,371, forward strand.
GTCTTATGAAGTTATTCTTTCCATTTTAAAAACTTGTTTCACTGTATGGCCTGTTTGTTTAGACTGTGTTGTGTATGTGTATTTTTGGTTTTGCTCGAGAAATTATCATTACAACTCTAACTTTATAAAAAAGCTTTAATGTTTGGTTTTAGATGGTCTCCACTGACCCCTTACTGGAAGCAAAAATAAAATTAGGGTACATCCTCTTTTCCCCCTCCTTCCTCTCCATCTTCTCTGCCCATCTTTTAGTTGATTGTATCATCTTTCTTAGTGTTTATCTTTGTGTTGTTGAATAAGTCTTTGCTTCTTTGACTTGGTTAATGAGGAGAGTTGAATGAAGGGGCTATTTATTAATGACGAGGAATAGGCAGGGTTGAGAGATTCGGCAAGCAATGAGGGGGCATCTTGGACTAGCAAAACTGAGAAGCTCCCATACCTCCCTTAGGCTTGCAGGGGCAACTGGAAGGAACGGTCACTAGAACGTGATGAGAGCTGCAACCAAATGAGAGGGGCTGCTTGCCAGGAGCTGTGGCTCAGGTGCAGGATTACAGCCACAGCCAAGTCCCAGCAGTCCTGCATCTTTATCATCATTGCTAAAACAGGAAAATAGCTATCTAGTAATATGGTTGCAATTAATAAACAAAAATGAGATATATGATTATCCTAGCTTAGTAGTCGTCAAATCACAATTACCACTGGGCGATTAGATGTGCAGATGATGGATGAGGGGAAGTGTACCTGTGTAGGTACACATAGTCAGGAAAAAGCAAAGTGAATAATACCACTCCAGGAAGAAGGTATTATTCTTTACAATGAAGTCTGACTTGGTGCTAAGATGAGTGCCCACGCTTTGTGTTGACTTAGTCAACTGGAACCAGTATGTCCTCTCTACAGTCACTGAACTCCTGCTAATCTGCTCCTATGACATGCTTACCTCATTACAAGTCTGGGTGGTGTGTGTTTCTGTGCATGTGTGCACACGAGCAAGTGCTTCCAATTTCATAGAAGTACTCAAGGTCCTGGGGCCCCTAGGTGGCTCAGTCATTAAGCGTCGGCCTTCGTCTCGGGTTATGATCCCAGGGTCCTGGGATCGAGCCCCGCATTGGGCTCCCTGCTCCATGGGGAGCCTGCTTCACCCTCTCTCTGTCCCTCTGCTTGTGTTCCCTCTCTCGCTGTGTCTCTCTCTGTCAGATAAAAAAAAATAAAATCTTTAAAAAAGAAAAGTACTCAAGGTCCAGTTCCATTTGCGTAACCACACAGTGATGATTCATTGCTGGGGAAAGAAAACAAAGAAATCAGTGTAGGAAATCAGATTTCATTAGAAAACATTATTGTCCATGTCACTCTTAGGTAGATATGTTTAAATATGATTGGGGCTTCCAATGGCAGTCAGTGCACTGGAATGTTCCATGCCATGTTGCAATGTGAACACTAAAAAGATGAAAAATTTTTGTCTGTAAAGGACTTTTACATTTGGGCACTAAACTGTGGTGGTACAGATGGAGTGATTGTTATTCAGCAAGAGTAAGACAATAGAAAAGATTTAAATGATCTGGAAAAATTAGAATTGATTGAACGAGTACAGAGGAGGGCAATTCTGGGGATGCAGGCTGTGGTGTTAAAACAAATATCAAATTCTTAAATCAGACTCATAATAGAAGGTGCAAATGACGTGTGTGTGTGTGTGTGTGTGTGTGTGTGTGTGTGTGTGTGTGTGTAAGAATTCTGGATGGAAAGACCGTGTCTTGGTTTGGAGAGCTGTGTTTGCAGGGAGGTGAGAGAGCAGGTATTAGTGCTTTTGCCTCCATGGCACCAAAGTGTGGAAGGGGTCCTGTACTATGTGGGTATGGACTGTTCAAAGGAATCAAAGTCTCTGTGGGTCATTAGAGCGACATCAGAAGGACATTTTACTTTTGTTTACACATTGAGATTTCTTCACTTTTGGGAGGGCAACAAAGGCCTATATTTGGAGGATGAATTAAGACCATGCATTTTTTAATTTGGAGACTCATTTGCCTACTGTTTATAGGGCCTGGGAAGGGACAGAAAGAAATAGCTTCTAGTGGTTCAGTAGTTAGTTGTTCAGCCTAAAGACCTGTGTGACATTGGGCGTCATGTGAATTTTCCATTATTCAAAGGCCATCGTCCATTTGTTAGATTTTTTTTTTTATCCTTTAGCTTTGTCTTTCTCTCTGTTGTCTGATGTTTGGGCATAGCTATGATACCTTAACTGAAGGGAAAGGGAAAAGATAACTAACCTTTTTCAGTCTTGCTTCTTTTTAGCAGTTCTGAGCAAATTAGAGAGAGGAGGTAGAAGTTGCTACTTAAAATGAGGTTCCTGGATTGTTTATGGATAAAATTTTAGCAGTGATATAATGAGACAAACTAAAATCTATGTCCCATTCTATGTTGGATTTGTAGCTATAAAAATCTATCTTATTTTATATTAAAGCTCTTTACCAGGCAAGCATGTTACATGATTAAAGGAAAAGATGCAATATGCAGATTTTCAGAAGCTACTTTCTTCTCTTTCAAGAAATGAAGTTTCTTTAAAAATATAGCAAAAGCAGAACAAACTCAAATGAGGCATTGGGAATTGGGTAAGGGGAAATACACAGAGGACTTTAAGTTGAGTGGAAGTTTACTTTTATTTTTGCTCAAAAATATATGCAGAGCATGAAAAATATAGATAGTAAATGGAATAACATAAAAATAATACATGTTTCCCAATATTCAGAGGTAAACTTTTCGAAAATATTTTGGTGATTTATATACATCTGGAATAGTTATTCTGTGAATATTTCAAGTATGAATTGTGATTTTTCCAGATTAAATCTTGGGGAGGTTTTAGAAAAGCACATCAGGGAAGTGGGCTGAGGAATGAACCTACAGAATTGCATGAATGACTCCTTAGCTGCTCAGAGAAAAATGAAACATGGAGAAAAAATTGGGGGGGTTGGGACATAATAGTGAAGAGATTTTAGGTAAAGTCAGGTGAGGCATGGTTGATATGATGTAGGAAGCCCTGGGTTGAGGTACAGAAAGGATAAAAATGTAAGAATTAGTAGTGAAGATAAAGATTTATGTCAGACATGTTTGATTTTATTAAGTGTGAATTGCTGTAGATTTTGTGAAAATCACTTATCTGGGTGTGGAGGTGCTGGAGTTTAGGAATGGGTGCGGCAGAGAGGGTTAGTTATCCAAAAGAAATCTGTGCTCCCACTCCAGTAGAGTAGTTGTCACCAGGAGGGGTCAGCCCAGGCAACCTCCATACTTCCAGCATTCCTTGCATCTAGGTGCAGCCAGATGAGTGTAAGCCAATGAAATGTGAGCCCAGGTGACATGTGACTGAGTGTAAGCCAATGAAATGTGAGCCCAGGTGACATGTGCCTCCAAGGTGGTTACCCCAAATAACAACTGGGGTTTTTTTTCATAATCTTTTATCTTCAAGGTGGCTAAACTTAAAGATACCTCACGACAAACTAGGAAGCCACCTACTGTAGATGGCAGAGCCTCTACCAACCTGGATTCCTGAACGGCTGGATCAAGGTACTGCAGACCTGTCCATCTGCCCGGTCTTGCTGTGAGAGCAAAAATATACTCTTACTGTATGAGAACCTTCATACCATTGAGGACCATTTTTTAACAATAGTTTGGCAACTCTTACTAATCTAAGTATACAGCATAATTCCATCTTAAGGAAAAAGATGGGCCTTTAAAAATGCAAAAATATTGAAGGATGACTTATTCATTTATTCAACAGTTACTTATTGCATGCCTGTTACATGACAAGCACTTTTTTAAGGGCTGGGGATACGTGAGTAAATAAAATAAAATTGCCATGCTTAAAGAACCCACAATACAATGGGGATTAACAGACAATAAGTGTATAAGTAGATACAGAAGTCATGTCATTCCAAATAGTGAAACGTTTTAGGAAGAAATAGAAAGTGTAATAGTTTGTGAAATTGTAAGGGGGAGGGTATAGTGGTCGGAGAAGGCCTCTTTGAGGAGGGGATTTTTTTAAAAGATTTTATTTATTTATTTATTTATTTATTTGAGAGAGAGAGCATAAGCGGGGGGCGGGGAGGGGTAGAGGGAGAGGCAGACTCCCTGCTGAGCAGGGAGCCTGACTCAGGGCTCATCCCAGGACCTGGAGATCAGGACCAAAGCTGGAGTCAGACACTTAACCGACTGAGCCACCCAGGTGCTCCAAGGAGGGGATCTTTAAAATGAGACATAAATGTTGAGTCAGAAGCAGCCCCATGATGATCTGTAAAAGAGGCATTCCAGGCAGAGGGGATGGTAAATGCAGACATCCTGAGATAGGAATCAGCTTAGCGTGTTCAACAGAGAAAGAATGCTTGCAGCATTGAGCACAAGAGGAAGAGTAATGGGGGATGCGATTCTGAAAGTCATGGAAGCATTGGAAGCTACGGGGAGGGGATTTAGGGACCGGGGAGGATTTTAAGCAACACATTGATGTGATCTGAATTTATTCGTTGGAAGATCTCTCTGGTAGGGGCAACTGGGCGTCTCAGTCGGTTAAGCGCCTGACTCTTGATTTCAGCTCGGGTCATGATCTCAGGGTTGTGAGATCACACCTTGTTCAGTATGGAGTCTGTTTGAGATTCTCTCTCCCTCTGCCTCTGGCCCTCTCCCCACTTGCACTCTCTCACTCTCAAAATAAATAAATAAAATCTTAAGAAAAAAAGAAAGATCTCTCTGGCTAGTGTGCAGAGAGTGGATTATAACAAGGCACAAAAGAAATGAGACCTATTGTAGTACAGGCATAACTGAGAGGTTTTGCAGGGACAGCATGGGTTCAGAGAGCCTGTGGGCTCAGTTCCAGCCCACCACCATAAAGCGAGCGAATCAAATGAATTTTTTGGTTTCCCAGTGCATGTAAAAGTTATATTTACATTATACTGTAGTCTATTAAGTGTGCAGTAGCATTGTCTAAAAAACAATGTCTAGCCTAAATTAAAAAGTGCTTTATTGCTATAAAAGGCTAACAATCATCTGAGCTTTTAGTGAGTCATGACCACTGATTACTGATCCCCATAACAAATGTAATAATAATAGAAACATTTGAAATAGTGCAAGAATTACCAAAATGTGATACAGACACAAAGTGAGTAAATGCTGTTGGAAAAAGGGTACCGATAGACTTGTTTGACATGGGGCTGCCACGAACCTGTAATGTGTAAGAAGCACAACATCTGCAGAGCACAATAAAGTGAAGCACAATAAAACAAGTTATGCCTGTAATCTAAGTGAGAGATGTTGGGGTTTGCACTAGCATAGAAGCAGTGGAGATGATGGGAAGAGACTAGACTTAGGATATAAAAATAGATAGCCCCGGATTGCATTGTTACTCACTGTGATCATTGAGCTACAGGAAAAGTGAGAATTAAGAAAACATGAAGCAGTTGAATATGACTTACTCTCTCCATATTATTATCTGAGTATATTAAGATTCTTAGACTAATATCTGATTATACTAAATAGCTAGGATCAACAAACTATAGCCTGTGGGCCAAATGCTGCCTGTTGCCTGTTTGGTAAATAAAAGTCTTGGAACATAGCCACCCGGATTCATTTATGCATTCCATATGGCTGCTTTTGCATAATAACAGCAAAGTTGAGAAGTTCCAACAAAGACCTTATGGGCAGCAAAGTCAAAGATATTTTCTATCTGGCCCTTTACAGAAAAAGTATTCAGACCCTCGCTAAAGAGATTTATTCTCTACATTTAGTTATTTAGCTTTGTTGTAAGAAGAATTTGGAATTGAAATAATGGAATCACTGAATTCTCAGGCAGATTTTTGGATCTCTCAGGATTCTAGCTTGGTTCCGTTGGACTTCACCCTTTGGTAACCAATGTTTGCTCTAAGGCAGTCACTAAAATTGAAATTAATGCAAATCAACCATACAAAGATTATATCTTAGATTTGGAAGAAACCTTAGTCAGCATCTGATCTGAGTCCTTTATTATTATCTTAGAGGAGGAAATGGAACTCCATGGTCCTTGTGTCGCTAGCTCAGAGTTGTGAAGTCAGTTAGTGGCAGAGAGGAACCTACCGTGCCTGCTTCTCTTCTCCCAGCCCATACTCTGTCCACTACACCACACTGAATGCCTTGAAAATAGGCATAAGGGGGCACCTGGGTGGCTCTGTTGGTTAATTGTCCTTCTCTTGGTTTCGTCTCAGGTCATGATCTCAGGGTCCTGGGATTGAGCCCTGCGTCAGGCTCTATGCTCAGCACGGAGTCTGCTTGTCCCTCTCACTCTGCTTTTCCCCACGTGTGCATTCTCTCCCTAAAATAAATAAAATCTTTAAAAAATAGACATAAGAAGCTTTGATAATCACAGATATGAGTGGCTGAAGATTTCCTTTAAGCATCATTGTCTTTTACATCAAATTTCGAGTGTCCAACATGTATTTCTTTTGAACTGGTTCATTCCGCATTTTATAAAATGATCCCATTGATTCTATCTTTACAATTTATACTATGGAAATTCCTAAGCAAGTATAAAAACGAAGATGATAGCAAAAGGAACCCCTGTGTACCTGTCACTCAGCTTCTACAATTAACCCGTGCTCATCTCATTTCCTCTAATTCCCTCACCCAACCCCCACCCCCACCACCTTCATTATTTTGAAGCAAATCCCAGCTATTCCATCATTTAATCTGTGGACATTTTAGTGTTTATCTCTAAAAGAGAAGAACTTTTTAAAAATTGTAAGCCAAAATTTAACTAATAATTCTTTAATATCATCAATATCCAGTCAGTGTTCAAGTATCCCCAATTGTCTCATACATTTTTCAATTTAATATGTAGATTCCCCATTTTTTGCTTAAAAAAAAAAAAACCCTGGACATTTGTAGTTGGTATGTCCCATTTTCTGAATTTTACAATTACATCTCCATAATGAAATGATTTAATTAAAATAGCAATCCTTTAACTAATGTAAGCCATATTTGATTTTTAAAAATGTAACTTAAGAATTTTTAGAGGAACACATGTATTGCTGAAAATGTACTCTTAGCATGTGTACACAGAACCTACCCTCACTCTTTAATACTTACCTCAGGTCAGGCCACTTGTCTGCTGAAAACTCTTGTTTTCCCATCTTATCCAGAGGAAGAGCTACCACCTGCCTCTGGTTGCAAGCCCTACATGATTTATCCTTAACTCAGCTCTCTGGCCTTCCCTTATTTCAATCTTCGTTCATTGGTATCCAGCCAGCTGACTCACATCCTTATTTCTCTAAAACCCGTGTTGTTCTAAAATTTTACTTTCTCAGGAGGTTGACACTTATTGTTCTTTCCCTTAAAAGTTCATCTCCCAGATGCCACCATGGCTTATTGCCTCTTTCCCCAAATATTCCCATGACACATTCCCTCATCTCCTTCCAGTCTTAGTCAAATGTCATCTTTTCAGTGAGGCCGTCCATAAACAAACTATTTTAAATGACCAACTCTGCTCAGCACTCTCCATCCCCTTCTCTGCATTATTTTTGTATCTTGTGCCCCATTTCTGTATTTTCAGTACCTAGGACAGAGCCTGGTTCATACTAGGCATTCAGTAAATATTTGTTGAAGGCATGAATAAATATATGTAGACATATTTGTTTAGTAGAATTTTGTCAAAATGAATAATATTTACCCTAGATCGGAGTGCCACCCCCGAATTCTTGGCTATTTTTCCCTATTCAAGTTAATTAGACAAGTTAAGCTGGAAGAAAATCTACAAGTGCCCTTAATTTTACCCTTTGAGCCTGCGACCTAGAAGGATGTAGAGTGAGGCCTAGTACATGGTTACTTGTTTCTTTTCCTTTTTTCTGAACTCAAATGGACAAATATGTGCTCTTTAGAGATACAGCTTCGTCATAAACTACAGGTACCTTCGGGAGGGGGAAGAATGAGAAAGTCAACATTCGAGAGGAAAAGACCCCCAAGCCCCCTCTCCCATGGATCTTCATGGTCATGATCACTTCACTTAATGGGGGTAGAGAAGGAGGAGAGTATTCATCAACTGTCTGCTTCATCTTGGAGGATGATTCAAATAGACCTTACCCCAGCTATTTTTTTTCTATTTATAATATGTGCTTTGTTAATATCGTGGTCTCATCAAATGATCAAATGTGTCATTTCTTTTCTTTTGCCTATCCCTCCATCCCTTCTTATCCTGTGACATCTACTGTATGTGATGCTTTTCAGGGTGCCTTAAGTCTTCAGTGAGGTGGGAGGGTGTGAAGTCAACAGCAAGCTAAGGAATTACCTTTTCAATTTCTAGAGAAAAACAACTGGGGGGGGCATGAATTCAGGCTTTCGGAGTTCTTATTTCAATGCCCTAACTTTGTCGCTCACTGTCATTCTTTGCACTGCTATTTGTTGAAATTAGACCTCTGTGGATATTTCACTCACTTGTGCTATCTATGACTCTTTTCATATGAATAATTCTCTTCAAACTTGAAAGTGTGGCTGATTATCACAGAGGATATGAACCTGATTGGTAGGAACATTTTTCATTGGCTGGTTCTTAATAGTTTGGGAACTCCAAAGACCGTAGTACATGTACCATGTGGCACTGGATAAATATTGATTAGATTGATGGAAAGAAATATTTCATGAACATAAAATATTCAAAAAGAATCAAACTAGTCATTTCAGATAGGGAGTGGTATATTCAACTTATTATCATAGCTTAAAAGAAGGTTTAGGCAGAAAAAGATAGAGGGAAAAGACTCCCAAACTAATTCTATCGAGGAGTATTGAACATTCATTTCTTTCACAAACACTTGTTGAGAGCCTACTTTGTCCCCAGCATCATATTTGGTACTAAGTGTACAGGATGAGTTTTGTTCTTAAGGAATGTTTCTAGTCGGGGAAGCAAACAGCTAAATCAGCAATTACAATGTACTTTGATAAATACTGTAATAGAGACAATAGAATGTTATTCCAGCATGCAAAACTAGTACCAGCTCTGTTTAAAAGAGGGAATCAGGGACTGATTCTTTTTTCTTTTTAATTTTTTTAACTCAATTTAGTTAACATATAATGTATTATTAGTTTCAAGGGTAGAATCTAGTGATTCCTCAGTTGCATATAACCCTCAGTACTCATTACATCAAACGCCCTCCTTAATGCCCGTCACCCAGCCACCCCATCCCCCCACCCACCTCCCCTCCAGCAACCCTCAAGTTTATCCCTCTGGTTAGGAGTCTCTTATGGTTTGCCTCCCTCTCGGTTTTCATCTCATTTTATTTTTCCTTCCTTTCCAGGGAGTGATTCTTAAGCTGAATATTAAAGTTTGAGTAGGAGTTAGATAGAATGGTGGATGGGGGAACAGATGAGAATGGGAAATCATTCCTAGATGTAGGAAGAAGTTCGTCCAGAGCACAGATGTGCCTTCTGGCAACAGCCAGTATTCTGGCTGGAGCTTAGAGTACTTATTGAGCCATGTTTTGAGATGAGGCTGGAAAAGGAGAAACCATGCCATGGAAGGGTTTGTATGTCATTGTGAGGAGTTTGGATTTCATCATCGAACTATGAGACACCTGGAAGGATTTTAATGGTGAGGATATGTGAAGGCAGAGAGGTGTCATAAATATAGGGATTGGATCTTATGAGAGTAGAAGCTAAGAGCAAGTCTGAATGACAGCAGGGTGAATACAGGAGAGGTACATTTTTAGAGGTACCCTTGACAGGGCTAATGATTGATTAAATGTAGGGGTGGGCAAGCAAGGAGAGGAAAATGAGGGGATGCAGGTGATATATAAGGATCCAGAGAGGGATGGAAGTTAAAATGAGGGACAGCTTCAAGAAAGAAAAGATAGTTAACTCCTTGTGACAAAGTCTCAAAGAAATCAAACAGACTAAGAATTACATATGGATTTATCAATTAAGAATTAAATTGTGACCTGTGTCACAGTAGTTTCAGATGAATAGTTACATTAGAAGCCAGTTTTCAATGCACTGAGGTATGAATGGGTCCAAATTATGGATGGTCTTCAGCTGTACAATTTGGGGGGCTCCTTTATAAGAAAAAGGATACACAACAATGAACTTAAAACCATGTACAGAGCCTTGGGGGGGGGCGTCCATGCAATGAGGGGTCCTGACACATAGCTTCATTTGCTTTTTAACAAATTCATCTTTGGGCTGAAGAATGGGTGGGTGATGATGAAACAGCAAGTGTTAGTTCTTCCTTCCAGAACCTTGGCTTTAAAGGAAAGCAGAAAACTTGGAAAATGACAACGTGTGGAGGTGGAGAACAGAGGGCATAGGAGGAGTGTGTGTGTGTGTGTGTGTGTGTGTGTGTGTGTGTGTGTGTGTGTGTGTGTGTTTACTTCATGGAGTGACATGAGCGTGCTGGTGACATGATTTGAGGTGATGGAGAGGGTGTGGGAGACACACCTGAGAGCATGAAAGGTAGATAGAATACCTGAGGGAATGGGAGAGGATGGAATCAAGAGGGCGGAGGGAAGAACATTCTAGGAGTGACTTGAATAAGAGGATTCAAAGAAGGAGACTCAATGTGTTCTCACATATGTGGAATCGTGGTGGTGGTGGAGGTGTCACAGAATTTCAGGGAGGAAATTCAGGGAAGTCTTGGGAATACGGTGCCAAAAAGTGGTAAGTGCAGCTGAGAGGTCCAAAATGAAGACTCAGCATAGCCCACACCATTTGACAACAAGAAGGCTATCACTGGCTTCTAGCAAGACAGTTTCAGTGTAATGGCGGGGCGAGAAACCCAATGATGTGCTGGAAGTGAATGGGAGACGTAGCATTACAGCAGTGAGCGCAGCCTCAGAATTGGACGTGTTTGTGAGGAGAAGTGGGGAGACAGGGGAGAAGCCAGGGGACCATGCAGGGTCAAGCAAAGATTTTATTATTTACTTATTCCGAGTGTGTTGGAAGATAGAGCGAGCTTCTGTGTGTGGGGAATCCAATCAGAAGAGAGGGAGAGAGGGGGGACGAGGGGAATGTATCAAGGAAAAGAAAAGCCTTCGTTAAAAATATTATCGCCCTAATTCGAAAAGCAATTTGTACAGATAAAGCATTCAGATAATATAGAAATAATGTAGTATGTGGAAATCTCTTATAACTATACTTTCTAACAGTAAATACTGGTAACATTTTTGTTTGGTTTTTATACTTTAGACATTTTTCTATTGTGAATAAGAATACACATACAAACATGTGTATTCTTTTTTTTTTAAGATTTTATTTATTTATTTGAGAGAGTGAGAATGAGAGAGAGAGAGAGCACATGAGAGGGGGGAGGGTCAGAGGGAGAAGCAGACTCCCTGCTGAGCAGGGAGCCCGATGTGGGACCCGATCCCAGGACTCCAGGATCATGACCTGAGCTGAAGGCAGTCGCTTAACCAACTGAGCCACCCAGGCGCCCCCAAACATGTGTATTCTTATCTATATTCCACCTGTAGACAGGTGGAAAGTTTTTTTTTTTACAAGATTAAAGAAGACATTCAGTATGTTAATTTAATTTGACCTGAAATTGTGGGGTGCTGTTCATATAAGTTCTTAGAGCTGTAGCTCATTCTTTTTGGTGACAAATTTTTATTTTTAAAATCAGTCCTCTGTTGATGGGTCAATTGTTTTCAGTTTACCACTATTAAAAGCAAGGGTATAATTACCATCTTTGCATATTTGCGTGAGTATTTGTATAGAATTTATGGCTTAAAGCATATTGCTAGGTCAGAAGGTATTTAAATTTATATTGTTACCAATTATTTCCAAGTTTCCCCTCAAAATCTCATTATCCTAATTTATACTCCTGCCCACAATCCACTGAGTGCTTGGAAAATCATGTTTTCTGAGTGTTGCTGGAATGGAGGTGGGTGGGAGGGACGGGGTGGCTGGGTGATGGACATTGGGGAGGGTATGTGCTATGGTGAGCGCTGTGAATTGTAGAAGACTGATCAATCACAGACCTGTACCCTTGAAACAAATAATACATTGTGTGTTAATGAAAAAGATAAAAATAAATTTTAAAAAAGGAAATCATGGTTTTGACATTAAACTTGACTCAGTGAAGAACTGGAGTGATCACGCTCTAATGTCCTCTGAATTGGCCAGAAATCCTTTGTGGAAGTGTCTCAAATATCTTAACTGCTGACTTGTTCTCCTCTGATTAAAACTTTTATTGAAGAAGCTGAATTCAATAGTGAGTAACAAACTATTTTGTATTGAATTTGTTTATCATTTGATTTGCTAATAATAATTTGTTTTACAAATATGCTGGAATCTTGGCTGTCTCATAATAAGGCCCAAGTATATGGATATCTAGAACTTTAGAAGCAGGAAGGATTTAAAGAATGTTCAGAGCACCCTTCTCATTGCATAGCAGAAAAAGAACATTGATGGTCAGAGTATCTGGGTTTCCCCACATGGACACAGTAATCTGCACAGGTGCTTCTTTCCGATGTTGATTTTACCTGGAATGCCTTCTTTTGCTGCTTAGCTCATCTCCCTTGTCCTAGAAGACAGCATCGCTCTGGGCTTACCTGGTATTGACAGAATCCACCTGGCATTATAACAGCTTGCTTCTCTGTCTGTTCCTTGTTTCCTACATCTTAAGCTATAAGGTTTTTCTGAGCAAGACCGTGCCTTATTCTTATTCATCTTTCAGTCCTCAGTTCCTGTTTCTAGGGTATACACATGACTTGCCTAAATCTTTTTGAATTTCCCTCAATGAATGACTCTAGGCAATTATTATAATGAATTGTAAATCATAAAATAGAGACATTCAGTCTGTAGGTGCCTTCTAATGAAGGAACACAGACCATTTCTAAAGTATTCTTGCCAAAAGGGGGAAAAAAATACCCAAAGTCTGATCAAGCCTCCAGCTAGACTATCAATATATATTGGACAGAGAGACATGCTAAATGACCACAAGGATGATATCAGCAAAATCTAGACTGGTTCAAATACACAGGACAAATAGTCTCATTTTGTTCAACAAATAAACTATAATGGAAAAAAATGGAGAGAAAAAGACTTAAGAGATTTATCAACCAAGTACAGTACATTTTGATCCTGATTTGACTGTATACATTACAAAAAAATCATGAGACATTTGGAGAAATTTGAAGATTAATTGGGTATTTGATGGCACTGAGAAATTATTGCTAATTTTTTGGATAATGTCATTATCGCTATGTTGTTTAAAGAAAGGGTCATGATATCATGATGTTTTTTGAGGTATATACTGATGTATTTATGGACAAAATGATATAACACTTGGAATTTGCTTCAAAAGAATTTGAGCTTGGGGCACCTGGGTGGCTCTGTTGGTTAAGCATCTGCCTTCGGCTCAGGTCATGATCCCAGAGTCCTGGGATCAAGTCCTGCATCGGGCTCCCTGCTCAGCGGAGAGCCTGCTTCTCCCTCTTCCGCTGTCTGCTGCTCCCCCTACTTGTGCTCTCTCTCTCTCTCTCTGTCAGATATATAAACAAAATCTTTAAAAAAAAAAGAATTTAAATTTGATAATTGTTAAAGCTTGGTGATGGGTATGTAGAGATTATTGCACCATTTTCTCAACTTTTGTATATGTTAAAGTTGTCTATGATAAAAATAAAAATGTTTTTGGATATGGATAAATGAATATTATAAATTTATTGTTTAACTTAAGCGGGAACAATTTTCCTCATGCCCTCATACCTTCATTCTCTTCCAGTCGCCTGACTATGAAAGAAGTGTTTTTTTAAATGAGCTTTAAGTTAGGTAGGATACAGACAGTGTTTTAATGTAAGATATAGGAGATATATTGGTAGTAGATTCACCTTTGCAGTACATAAACTCATACTGGTCCTTAGCTATCCAGCTTGAAGCCCAGACAACCATGAGGCTTTCTTCCATCCCCTCTTTACTCAGATTTCAGGATCTAAAACTCCCCCTCTCCCTGTACAGTGTAGAAACAAATGGAAGCACGAATGGAAGATGCCCCCATTGGAGGATGCACTTCAAAGGAGTTGGGACTTCGGCATGAGAGGAAGTAGAGGAGAGTGAGGGGAAGAGTGAGAGAGATGGCCCATGAGGTGGAGGAGAGCACAGAGTCTTTTTTTTTTTTTTTTTTCTGGAGAATGACGATTTCCCTGGCTCCATTTTTCTCAGGATGATTTAACTCTTAGGAGTCTTCTAAGACTTTCTGCATATAAGCATTACCTGACCGCTGGACAGTCTCAGGCATTTCTGAACACCAGATTACCTGCTAGAAGGGACCACTGTTTGTACCAAATTTTCCCATGTTGTTGACACTGTACATTCCAGGACCACAAGGGTCTTCTGTGAATTCAGGGACCCATTGATTAGAGTGTTCTGTGTTAGCTGTGTGTCAGTAAAAAGACCTAGTTAGAAACAAATGGAAGAGTAGGTCTTCCTAGTAGGGAATACCTCTCATATACCAAGTATATTTATGTGACACACCGTTTCCTTGGTAACTCACGGAATGGGGAGCAGGAAGGGCTTGTGAGCTTGCTCCCACAGAGATGGAGGGTGGTAGTTGTGGGAAGTTATGGTTTCTTCTCCACATGGTTGAAATTCACAGAAGGGTTGCTACCAGCCTACTTTTGTACTTGTGGGATACTAAGGGAATCACTTGGAGATGAGATTCTTCCAACTGCACATTTCTACATTCAAACGTTTAGGAGAAGAAATTGCATGACTTACATTAATATTCACTATTAGTCAAAGACTGGTTAGAGTCTTATTTGGGGTTCCACTAGCTTAGATATGTGTAGACATTTTTAAGATTATCTAAGAAACTAACCAAGCATTTAGTTTCAAAATAATACTCTGCAAAGTCTACTGGGGTAGGGATTATTTAACCTACAAAAATGGATACAGATTTTTTTCAATGTCTGAAGACAGATTTAGTTGTTTCTAGGTACTTGATAGGATTGAAATATGCGCATTAAGATTTTAAGTTAAGGTCATATGCACACACACTACATATACTGTATACTCTGTATACCATATGTGTACACACACACACACACACACACACACACACACACACACACACACACACTAAAGGATGGGAAAGGAATATTGATAATAAAGACCAAAAAAAGTGAGGATTCCTAAAGACCTGAAGAACCTTAGGAACTGATTAACTAAGGATAATAAGACGTCAGAATGGGTACCTTCAAGATTTTCTTTCAAATCTGTAGTTTCCTTTATAACCCAAGTGGAAAACTTTTAGCCCCATCCTTTACCTGATGGAGTGAAAAGCTCAGTTCCTGTTTATAATTGTCCTACAGATTTTAGATTATGTAAGAATCCCTCAGTTAGACCTGTTTCATGTGGGAAGAAAGATTGAGGATGAATCTTTTGTTCAGGAAATTGATTGGAACTAGCTTGGGGGCCAGTTCTTGCTTGTCAATCATGTTCTTGTCTTTTCAAGATAATGCGTCTGGTATTTTTTTTCCTTCTTAGCCCCTGGCTAAGAATTGATCCTAAAACTGAAAAACAACAAAAATTATCTGTAGCAGCAAGCTTAGTCATATTAAGCATATATATTGAACTAAAATGCTCCTCCAACTGGCAGGGTCTAGGCATTGGGTGTTTATGTGTCAGTTCGAAGTTACAGGTTATTCTGAAGAAATTGAGGTCAGCTATGAAAAATAATTAAATGGCCATGAAAGTGTTTCCCAGTATTTTCTTAGTAAAAATCATGTCTTTTCTTTAGAAGGAGAGGGCCCATGTTATTTTCAATAATTTGAGGTCTAGAGAAGAACGAAAACTTTACCTCGAGAATCGCATGAGGGGGTAAATATGTAGTTTCTTTCTTTTTCTTTTCCTTTTTTAATTTAAATTCAATTAGCCAACATATAGTACATCATTAGTTTCAGATGTAGTGTTCAATAATTTATCAGTTGCATATAACACCCAATGCTCATCACATCACATGCCCTCCTTAATGTCCATTACCCTACATGAGTTTCTTTTGCACCCAGCTATACCTTAGGGATCACTGTCCATACATATCTTGCCCTACTGCAACTGACTGGTAGCTGCAGCCTTATCAAAACTCAAGTGGTATTTCCTAGAAAACGCCCATTTATTAAGCGTAATGTTGCCTCCTGTCCTGATGCTTGCAGAATTAAGTCTATGCACTTCTTATCTGTTGTCCATCCTCTCTCCTGGCTGCCTGCCTTCCCCCTCCCTTTGAACTAAATTACTTCTTTGGCTAGCCAAATGGTTATATTAAAGGGCAGAGAAGAAATAGGAACTACAGAGAAGGAATATTTCGTGAGTGTTTACTTTAAGACATCTACTATTGAAAATTATTTTCACGACTGAGGGTCACAATCAAACTATGTCACGGATCTGAAGAGTCCTGAAGCAATTTATTTGGGAGCACTGAAGCAGGAACCCTTGTAAGAGCTCTTAACAGCTGTGGCTTTGCCTACCATGCCATGCAACTGAGCCCAACAGAAATCATTCTCTTGGTGATGTTAAAGTCCTTTGTCACAGCATGGTTTTATGTATGGATTGAATGGAGACTTCTATCAGAGGCTGAAAAGCAGGGGGGAATGAGATTGGAATCTGATATCATAGGCAGAATGAATATTAGATATTTCTTTTTAAAAATGAGGATCTGGGGGCACCTGGGTGACTCAGTTGGTTAAGCGTCCAGCTCTTGATTTCAGCTCAGGTCATGATCTCAGGGTCGTGGGATCAAGACCCCCAGACAGGCTCCGAGCTCAGTGCAGAGTCTGCTTGAGATTCTCTCTCCCTCTCCCTTTGCCCACCCTCCACTCTCTATCTCTCTGTGAAATAGATAGATAGATGGATAGATAAGAGGATCTGAAAGGGTAATAAAATCTGTTATCTTGATTTTGGGAGAAACTGTATAAAGCCATTACAAAGACATGGGCATTTTTGAAGAAAATTCTCTATTCTCATTATTTGCCATCTTTTTGGTGAAAAAAGTTTCACTAGGAGTGTTTTCAATGTTAAGAGTTTTAAATTATTGCCAGTATGTGCTAATGTGAATGGGAGACCACCATTTTCGCTATAAAAGCTCTAGAACAGAACAGTAATAGATATTTGGGTGCCTGGGTTGAAAATTGCAAATGATGAATAAAGGAAGAGAAGAATATGTTTTCAGAATTCTGTAAAAATTGGGGATTATTAATTATTCCTTTATATAGGAGAACTAGAGGTGACAGCCATTTGGGGCCAGATGGGAAACTGGAAAACAGGGTCTCTTCAGTGCAGAGGAGGGCTGAGAAAAAGTTTGCCTAAGAACAAGTTGAGGATCGGGTAGAATGAGAGCAAGAGAATGTTCACTTATTCATAGAGAGTGAAGTACTTGATCAAGAATGGAATGAATGTAGGCAAGTAGAGAAAGATAAGCAGAATTTAAAGATTGTTAAGAGCCATGGTTTAGAGACTGTTCAGAGGTTAGTGGTTGTAAAGTACTATGGTAAACTCTACATCTCCATTAAAGCCTTGTAGCTGACTCTTTGCTTATTGTATAATATGGTCAAAAGATGTTATCACCTAAATAGCTGGCTTTAGAATTGCTCTTATAGAAGGAACTGTCTTTGGCTGGAATTTTATTTAAGTGTTTGCAGAAGGCATTTTGGTGCCAAGACATCAGAGAGAGGGGCAAATATGCTAGTGGAAAAGATTTTGTGCTCTTCATGCAGTGAGAAGAGAGGTGAGGGGGCAGAGAGAAGAGAAAGATGGAAGAGAAATAAGGCATAACGTGATATATACTGGCTGCTGTGTCAGGAAAGGTCCAGAAGACACATTTGCTAGCAGGCTGACCAGAAAGTTCTTTTGGGTAAAGAAATTTCTTAGATTCAAATGCTTTCCTGGTCCTGCAAAAACAATAACAACAACAAAAGCAAACAAAATCCCACACTACCTAAGCCAAAATAGTGAGCTTGTGCACAAAAACATCGTCAAAACATGTCCCTTACCTGCTGCTTCTTCCAATTTGATTGCTGTTCATAATCTCCTCTATGTAGAAATTTGAAGCTGCAACAGACTCCAGTTTTTCAAAAAAGAAATCTACTATACTCCCAAATTCTTTGTGTGGGTTGGGTTTTGGGGGCAAGTAGTATAGGAGCTAAATTCCATGTTCAGTGTGATGCTGTGCAGAAAAAAAGTCACTCATTAAGTCACTAATGCCAATCAAGCTATTTATTTTTTTCTTGAAATGTCTTTATTTTAAGAAGATAACTAGAAACATCATTCAATCAGACACAAACTATAGCTGCATATCTGACACACTTCCAAAACCGGTGATAGCCTCCTTGTTTTCATTTTAATAGTTCAAAACTATCAAGCAAAAACCAAGTTGAATGTGAATTAACCAGATTCCTCCCACCCCAAAGGTTGATATCCTTGATAAGAGAACAATTGGTATTTCCTGGAGTTGACATACCAGTGTCTATCTGAATATATGAAATGTATTATTTGTCATAATTTCTTTTTCCAATTTGGAAATATGTGTATGGTGGCAAAATGGTTATAAATAAGTAGAAAAAGAGCTGAGACATCTGGGTTGTAAACCAAGATTTACCAGTAGCTTCCTCTGTAATACTGGTAAATCAGCCTCCATTTCTGGATATGAGTTGCCAGGTTTACAAAATGACAGGGCTGGATTTGACTCTCCTTAAGGACCTTCCTCCTTCAAATATCTATACATGTTTGAAGCTACAACCAAATCAAATGACTGTTTTGAAGTCTTATAAAAATATCCTAACACTGCTGTCAACTCCAGAAAGAGCTGATGCCATTATTTAGGTACTTCGAATCATTCAGTTTACTTAGTTTAATCCCTAGATAAAAGAAGTGAGTCAAAAGCAATAAAAGTATTTGAGCAGTAAGGCAATAGGAATTAGATCTGATCACCTTGGAAAATAATCACTTCCTAGAGTTCATCCAAAAAGATTATATGAAAACAGGTAGTTAATTATTACAGTAGCCACAGTCTGGCCTAATTTTGAAAAATAAGGTGTATTTTGAAAGAAGAATGAGTTCACAAACAGGCAAGAACAAGATAAAATACTCAACATCACCAGTCATAGAAATGTAAGTTAAAACAAGAAAATGTTTTGCCTGTGAGATTTGAAAAGTCGAAATAGAACACAGCAACGAATGCTGATAAAGTTTCAGTGAGTGGTGAAATACAAGTTACAGCAGCCAGATGCAGAATTACTTGCAAGCAAAGAAAAATAGCGGCTCAAGTATCGCCATCCTCATTAGCCTCAGTAGTATTCAGAGAACAGCCTTGATATAAATCAGTGAAAGAGGTGGTGCCCTTCACATATATATGTATAATACATTGTATAAGTGTGTACGTATGTGTGTGTGTGTGTATGAGATTCTATAGTTTAAGAGACTTATTCCCCTCCGAGTAACTTCCTTGCTTTCTTTTACACTTTCAGGTAGGAATTAAAACAAAATGGCACAGAGATTCAGAATCTTAAAAGATACAGTAAGAATAATTAATCAGTATGGATACTATAGGATTTAAGAAAAAAAGAAAGAATTCTGATTCCTGATCATTGGATAAATTCAAAGGGAAAATTGGGATTGAGAGATGGCAGTGTTGGCAGAAGAGTACTCTGAAGCTTTGGCTGTGAGGGAGGAAGGTGTAGGGAAGGTTGATGGCCACTGAACCCCGATGGTGGGCGGAGCCCTCCAGAATTGTCCGTGATGCTCATGTGCACTCCATCTCCCCAGACAGAAGAGTGCATGTCCTTATCAAAGCAGGTGGCAGCAGTGGATGTTTAAAACCTGAGGACTAGTTTGCCGTATAAAAATGTTGAATTTTGAGATTACGAAAGAATGCTTCAGGGCTATATGTATAAGAGGTATGAAGTCTCACTGGGGAAAATTGTTCTTCAAGGGATACAATTCTTCTTGAACCTAAACATGAAGGTCAGAAATTTTAATGAATGATGGTAGATCTTTCTCCCAGGTTAGCTTAAGTAAGAGTTAGGAAATCTTGGGCAAGAATCCTATTTCTAGTAGGATACTGGGCTACATAGTCTGAGGGATCCTTCTGCTAAAATATAATGAGATCTTTGATAAATTGCCCAAAATATAATATTTAATTCATTATTTGACTTGCTATAAGGAAAAAATCTAAGGGCAAAAGTAAACTAACAAAAATAAAATCCAGTGAGCTGAAAAGGGAAGTAAGTTGTAAAAAGGAAAGCAAGCAGGGAATGGTAAAGTGTGGTTACAGGAGGGAAAGCACCTATAAGGGCACTGGGATCTAGAAGTCAGCCCCTGGCAAGGTGAGGAAGCCAAACCTGAGAATCCTGCATTAAGCTCTACCAAAGGGCTTTTTTTAAAAAACTTTTTTAAACTTTTTTTTTTCTCTTTGGAAAGCTGGTGAAACCCATAGTTTTCTTCACATAATAGTGATCCTTAGTGCATAAAATAAAATACATGAAAGTGTGAAGAAAACCAATTACCTAAAAATAGAATTATCAAAGTATTTTCTAAAATTTGTGATTTAATAATACATGTGCTTCTTTATTCATTTATTGAATAATAATATCTAGTGGTGGCTCTAATGACTATAATTTTAAAGTACGTATAAATGTACATGATATTTTGAGATTCTGAAACTATAGAAATATAATATGAAAAAATCTATAATTGTTACTAGTTGCAAATACTAGTTTGGCTTTTTCACTGCTGTGAAAGAAATTAAAATTAATGAGTTAATTATTCATCTAAAGAGTAAAAAAGCAGCACAATATACTCAAGAGAATATACAAAAAAGATATAATTACATTAGAAACATAAATGAATAAAAGAAGAAATCAAAGATAAAGAAGTGAGAATGACAAAACCAAAAGCTGTTTTTTTGAAAAGACTACTAGAATAGATATCTGATGAGATCAATCAAAATTGAAGAAGATAAAAATATCCAATATTAAATCCAGAAAAGTATTATAATTACAGATACAGAAAGTATCTGTATCAAAAAATAATAAGAAAATGCCAAGTTTTGACTTGTGTCAATAGATTTAAAAACTTAAATGAAATATACAAATTCTTGGAAACATATATTTTTACCTAAAATGACTCTAGAAGAAATAGAAAACATGAAAATTTCTGTAACCATTAAATAAACTGAAGAATCTTAATTTTCCCGCAAAGAAAAAAAACTAGTTGCAGTGTGTGTCACAAAAGAATTCTGCCAAACTTTCAAGATAGTTTTAGTATTTGACACCTGCCAAATAATAGAAAAAATAAAAATATTCTCTCAACACACTTTAGGAAGCTAATATAATCTTGTTCCTAAAACCGCCCAAGAACACCATGAGACAAGAAAATAATAATAGGCCATCTTACTTAGGAACATGGATGTATATAAATCCTGAGCAAAACATTGGCACACTAAATCTAACTATGTATGGCAAGATCATATATCCTTAATAAATAGTGTTATTTCCCCAGAAATACAAGAGTCTTTTATTTTCTTATGCATTCTATAAATTAAGCACACTACATCAGCAGATCAAAAGAAAAAAAAAATATATGATTTTCCTAAAAGCTGGAAAAAATTGGTAAAATAAACACTCATTTATTATAAATATTCTTCAAACTAGGAGTAGAAGAAAACTTCCTTAGCCTGAAAAAAGCTATGTATTAAAATGTTTTTTAAAACATTATTATTAGTAAAAAAGAGAAGCATTCCCTGTAAAATTAGGAAGAGAACAAGAATGACCAACAAAACTGCCTCTATTCAGTATTATTTTCTATGTTTTAGTGTATTAAGTATAGCCAAAATAATACAAAAGAAAAATAATGAAATATATAAAGAAGGCAGAAAAAATTGCCATTATTTGCAGAAAATAGTTGCCCAGATAGAAACGTCCAAAATGTCTTCAGACTTATTAGAATTAATAAGAGATTTTAACAATGTATCTGGCTATATGACATACAAAAATTAACTTAATTTTTGTACACCATCTACAAACAAAAATGGAATAGTACAAAAATATAAGGGTGCATAGGATTAAATCTAACAAATACTGCATAAGACTTTTATAAAGACAATATAAAAATTATAAAACTTTTTGAAAGACATTAAGGAATAAATGAATAAATAAATGAATCCAATTAATGAATCAGAAATTTAACATCATGAGATGCCTGTTTTCTACGAGTTAAGCTAGAGATCCAATGCAATTTTAATAAAAATACCAATAGAAAATTTTGAGAAATTTGACATGCTGATTCCAAATGTTTAAGGGGAAGTCTAATGGCCAAAACTTTCCTAAGAAGAATCTGGTGTGGAAATTTGCTCAATAGATTGTCAACTTACTCTGTATTTTCAGTGTTTATAGCAGTGGTGTTTATACTTGGTACACGGCCTGACTCATGAATAAGGATCAAGATCCTAGAAACAGAACCTACATTTGTGACGTTTTGATTTGCAATAGGGGTAGCATTCTAGATCAGTGGAAAATAAGTGCTAACAATTTATCATGTTGGGAAAAAATGAAATTTGAGTCTTACCTCACACCATACACATAGAAACGATTTTGGTTTATTTCTCAAAGGAAAAAAAAACTGTAAACCTTTAGGAGAAAATATAGATGATTTTTTTAAGCTTTAGGATGGGAAATATTTCTTAAACAAAATACATAAGGAACAAAATGTGCAAGAAAAGATTAATAAAACTGCATCAAATTAAGTATTTCTTTTTGATGTAAATTTACTAAGAAAGAAAGCGAAAAGACAAGACATTAATTGGAAGATATTTTAATAATATGTAACTGACCAAGGATTAAGAACTGCGCAATGGACACATACAGGTACTGTGAGGATAGCTAGCTTCTGGAACATTACTTAAAGAGCTCTAGAAGCCACAGGCATCCTTATACTACATTTAATCAAATATTTAAAAGCACACCTAATTTCCACAGCAAATCTATTTTTCTATAAAAAATATTGAAATAACTTATCATTTAGATTTTGAAACTCTTTGTCCATAATGAATTCGTCTGATTTATGATGGGATTGTATCTTCATCACAGATTTAAGCAGTTCAGGCCAATTCTATAAAACGAGTGATTTGTTCTTCCTTCAGAGGACAGAAAGGCCAGCAAACTAATGTGCCTGAATTTCACACAGGTTTCTACTCCTCATTTTGGCCAAGTTAGCCCCACAAATTCTGGGATTTCAGTTGAACTGTGCAGTTTTGGCTGTTGACGTGGGCACCAACTATTTTTGACTTGGCCTGCCAGTGGGCAGGCCCCACCAACTGCTCACACACTCGCTAAACACAGCAGTTGCCTCTCAGGAGAGCTGCCAAATGTGATATTTCACTGCTTTAAATAATCAGATACTTGTGAGTCACGAATGGTGCTTGGGACGCCAGCCTGTTGGGTGTTTGTTGGTGCTACGGATTACTAAGGAGAGAGCAGAGCGCGCCAAGTGAGATCTAACAGCAAGGATCTTTCCTTGTATTATGTGCAGACCTAAGGTGGGGAAAGTATAAGGGAAGGATTCCAAGTCACACGTTTACCATTCTCGTCCTGGCTGCTATTCTTAGAGCCTGGCTTGGATTCACCAGCGGAGACCAAATGCTCATTTGTTGGGGGTTCTAGAGCATGAGTTGCCCCACCGAATGAGAGATTTCGCCAGGATGACCTCCAATGTGTTTTCCAGCTAGAAATCCCCTCATTGTTAAAAAAAAAAAAAGAAAAGAAAAAAAAATCACCATTTGTGGAAATATGGTGGTAAGAGGCAGAGTGATTTTTCATATAGAAGAAAAGGTTTTTTTTCAGATTAGAAGCAGCTACTACATGTTGGCTAATTGAATTTAAATAAAAATAATAATAAAGTAAATCAAACCAGTAAAAAAAAAAAAAGGCAGCTATGGCCTCTGAAAAGAGATAGAAACACATTTAATACTACACCGGGAGCTATAAAATATCAACTCCAATCTTTGCTCTCAAAACTCACCGGACTGGCCTTGCAAGTGGTGTCTTGTCTCTCTCTACGCGGCACCAAAATATCTGGTCATCTTAGTGGGAAGATTAATCAGCTGATTATTGGGGGGGTGGGTCTTTCCCTTTCATTTATTTTTAGAGGGCTGCATCAGCATCTTTGAATGCGTGAAATGCCCAGTCAGTATGCCACTTTCATTAGCATGATGCAAAAAGCTTGAATTGCACCATTAGGAACCGGTTTGAAATTTGGCAAATTATAGTCCTATTTTAGCTTTACATTTTTTAAAAAGTAAAAGAAACTTGAAGTGTATTTTGGGTTAACATCGTTAACTTAGGAGGTAGCAGAGCTTGGGCAATTCAAGGTAAATGAGAACTATGTCTTGCCCCTACAAAATAGATTGCTTTCCCTTGTGATGGCCAATGTTTTCCCACATCTCTCATTCCTCTTGGGAAAAGGGGATGGTAAGGCCCAATAGGCGTCAACAGCTTCCTCAGGCCCAGGAGCCCTATGACAAATTGTAAAGATAGCAAACGGGGGCCTGTGGACATGTTTTGATTGGCCTATAGAGACTTTTTAAAAAATTAAAAAAAAATTGTTGCTAACAGAAGAGTCGGAATTTTTTCACACAAAAACTTTCCAACTTCGCTTGAAATATCAGACAATATGGCAATTCCGGGCCGGCCCCGGTTCCTTAGTGGCAACCATTAGCTGGGAGAGAGTAGCCACAGCTGTCTTTAGGTGGGAGAGTACTCGTTTGTGCCCTGTCTTAGCCATTGGTCCCTATCCTCTGGTTAGTTTTAAGTCATTGACGTTATGAATCTGTCTTTGGTAAACAGTAGTTCTTTTTATAGTAGTAAATAGTAGTTCTTTTTATAATATTTATACCCGCTGTCTTCACTGGTACTGGTTGATATGTTGATATGTTCAAAATGTGTCACTTCGGATGTAGCTCCTAGGTACGTATTAGGTTCATTATTTGCTTCCCTGGTCAGAATCAAAGCATTGACGAGTCATCTCTATTTTCTCCAGGGCTTTCTGAACAAATGGCCTTCCATGGAATCCTCCAGAGTTAATTCCTCTATGCTATATAGTTTGTTGGGGATATCTCTCCAGAGGAAGTTATTCAAGGTCTTTATGCTTGTTTACTGGATGGAAGGCAATCCCAGCTCACTCTCTCTTAACTTCTTAAATTTATTCTTGACTCAGAGTCAGCTAACTTTATCCCTATTGGTGGCATCATAATGAGAACAGTGAACACATTTCTTTTTTCAGCACTGTCAAACTTTGGGTTTCTGAGGAACTTGGCAATACTTTCAAGGTTTTCTACCTTTGTACCATGTGCAATGGGGCATATATAAAATAGAAAGAGACTTATCCTAAAGCCCAAAGTACCTACTTAAATAGAAGTGATCTATGTGGATAAAATTCATTTGTATGATACTTTCACTCAGGGCTTTTATTTATTCAGTAAGTTTGACAAACCAAACTGATCTCCATGTTATAGGTATAAAAGCCAAATGCTGTTTTTTCCACAGTGGTCCCTACATTCACATTAAAATAGTTTTTATTTCTGTTTTCTTTTTTTTTTAAGATTTTATTTATTTATTTGAGAGAGAGAGACACAGCAAGAGAGGGCACACATTTTATTTCTATTTTCAGATCAGCTTTTTGATGTCTATAAATCTTAGATTTGAAAAAAGCAAACTATATTTAGGATGACAGAATGATGTTGCTGATAAAATCAGGAATTATTATCCAGGTTACTATAATATGTGATAGGCTGTCAATAGGACCCAAATCAATAGAGGTAAAACATTAAATAAGTGCAAATATTTTAACCAAGAAATTCCACTTCCAGAAATTTATTCTAAGAAAATCATTAAGGACTTGTTTATAGATTGTGCTAACAGATTATTGCCAAGGCATTTTTTTTTTTGTAATGGCAAAATACTGGAAATAGATGTTTGAAAATACAATATTAGCTAAATTGCCTATATTACATCCGTGTAATTTACTCACTAAAAATGATTTAACCAAAAAGCTTAGAGACATTGTAGATACAGAGTAATAGTGTTCTGACTGATGATCAAATACTCCAGTCACCCAATGGAATATTATGCAGCCATAAAAAGGAATGAGATGCTCTCTATCTGCTGATAGGGAATGATCTCCAGGATGTATTCTTAAGTGAAAAAAGCAAGGTTCAGAAGAGTATATTTAATACACAATCATTTGTGTATGCATCTGTGCATGTATGTAATAGAATATTACAATCAAAATGGGGAACAGGTATCAAAGCAAAATCTTCCCGAAAATACCTGGCTAAATAATGTTGACCTTTGAAACTTAGAAATAATTCACATTTGCAAAATTAAATCAAATCGAAAACATACAATAGAGTAATGCCTACAAATTAAAAAAACAAAATGAATGAACTTCACTACATATCAAGTCAGTGGTAGTAACCCCAGAGAGCATGAATTATTTCATGTGGCTTTAGAAACAGTGTGTTGAGGACATATATTTGGTGTAATATATACTAAGGACAAATAGAGTTACTAACCCCTTTTCAGGTTTATTCAGTACTGTGGTTGTCAGTGATACCATTAGTGTTATTATTTTAAAACTCTTTTTGATCTACTATAGGATCGTGTAAGGGTGTAGTAATTTTAATATCAGCAACCATAACTTTTAATGTCATAGAAAAGAGATACACATTCTCTAAGGCACCTGAACTAACTTCCAAAGAGCTTCATTTCTTCTTAATAGCTGAATCCCACCCAATCAGCTTCCCTCTCTCCTAGGTACACTTATCTGACCTGCTAGGTTGCCCTTGGTTCCCAAATGGCTGCCTCTGGGTTTTCTCCCCCTTTATTTTTTGTGCACACGCTGTTGCTTTTCATGCTTTGTAGGTGCGGCTGCTTCCTGCCCAGCCCAGTGTCCCGAACACTTCTCCAAGCTCTGGCCCTCCCTCCCTCGGTCTATCTTTCTTAAAGCAAGCGTTCCTCCCAGGACCATTGCTGTCTGGGTACGGAGCATATTCCTGCAGCTATTTTCAAATAAATGAATCAAGGAACATATAAATAAATGGGATTTTAGAAATATTACTCCCATCTCAGGTCCCATGTTAAAATCAATGGTTAGGCCGATTCTAGTTCTATCAGTTGCCTTTCCTTTATTTATTTATTTTTAAAATTTAAATTCAATTTAATTAACATATAGTGTATTATTAGTTTCAGAGATAGAATTTGGTGATTCATCAGTTGCGTATAACACCCAGTGCTCATTACGTCGAGTGCCCTCTTTAATGCCCATCCCCCAGGTACGCCATTCCCCTACCTACCTCCCCTCCAGCAACCCTCAGTTTGTTCTCTGTAGTCAAGAGTCTTTTATGTTTTGTCTCCCTCTCTAATTTCATCTTATTTTTCCTTGCCTTCCCCTATGTTCCTCTGTTTTGTTTCTTAAATTCCACATAGGAGTGAAACCACAGGATATTTGTCTTTCTCTGACAGATTTACTTCGCTTAGCATAACACCCTCTAGTTCCATCCACGTTGTTGCAAATGGCAAGAACAATTGCCTCGCCTTTAAACAAACCCCAGTAAAACGCAGAAGTATAAAATAGACAAATTACAGAATGATCCTTTTCAAGAGGGGCCTAATGTTTCAGAAATAAGTTGATTCAATATGTTTTTATTGGAACTTGACCAAATGCAGCGCAGTGTAGTAGGTGTTGAGGGGGAGGGTCTTACACGGAGTTAACTCTCCGAGCTAGAATGGATTAACGGGAATAGACTATCAAAGGCTGCCAAGTTACCAAGTACATTACCAGACATGTAGTATACTCAAGAGTCAATGTTACATGCTATTTTGAGGATAACACCAAGAGAGGAGAAGTTACGTGTTTCATTTTGGAAGGATTAAATTTACTCGGGAAACAGAAAGCTGCGTATATAGCTTAAGCGCGTACTGCATACGCTCAGCCACACACAGGCAAACATACACTTTCTGGGAGAAAACAGAAGAAATAACAGTGGTTAAAGCCGAAGCGGTATGGGCCAAACTGAGTCGACTTAATATTCTTCCATATTATTTGAAATTTTAGTATGTGCAATGTTTTATTCTTAGAATGATAAAGCAAATCGTGGAAACTTATCTGTGTCTACCCAGTGCCTGACACAGAGCTAAACAGAGAAGAGGTACTTAATGAATATTGGATATCTTGCTCTGCATGTGAAATATAACTTCTAAAATGTCCAAGAGGATAATGATAGTTTAAAATTAAAACCGTACAAAACAGAGGAGAGGGTGAAATGAGTGGAAGAGGCTGATTAATGGAAAGAGTTGAATTAGTGGCATGATCATGGTGACTTTTATTGTTTGGGTGACGAGGGTTCTACGCATAAACAAATTTTTGAACCCGTTTGGTAAATGCTTCCCCAGGGGCTTCGGCGTGCTTGTCAGGAAGAGGTGGGTCCCGCAGAGAAGTCAGGAGAAGAAAGCTAAACAGTAATTCACTTTAATCTTGTGTTCTGCATTCAGATGGTTATGCAAATAGGTTCAGTGAAGTGAGCCCGGTGGCGGTATCGCTTGGAAACCCGCGTTGAATTATTTTAAGTGGGCAGAATAGAGACCAGCTCAGGAGTTTCTCTCTTCTTTGAATCATGTGATTTTGGTATCATCCTGAAGTGCTTCTGATAAGTGCATTCTAAGGACCTGCATGAGGGATAAAAAGGCTTTATGCTTATTTCCTATGATATACACATTTCTATTCATTAAAATTTAAATATGTAAATGATCCTTACAGGTAAACATATTTGCATGTATCTGTAGATGCACATATATGTATGTATATATGTTTGTATTATTTATCTGCCTACCTACCTACCTCTCTATCCAATCCATCCATTCCCTGGTTTTTGTCGAGGAAAACAACGTTATTCAACCTTTAGATCGAACAGGGAAATCTCACTTACTTACCTACCCACTTATTAATTTCTTTCTACCCATTCTTTTACACACTGGGTGCCAAGGGGTTTATGAAAAGAAGAAGAAAGGAAAGCATTAAAAGTTACAATGGTGCCAGGCTGGTGGCCCCCTAGCTGCTTCTGAAGTCGGTCCCAGCTGCCGCCCCTTAAATTGTAGCTGCTTGGGTCTGGGAAAGGGAGTTGACTGGTGAGTTGTGATTCATATCAAAATCGAGGATCCCTCTAAATGTTTTCCCAGGGTTAGCTTGCATGACCAAACAGAATTATAAGCCTTCAGAATAAAAGCGATGAATTTGTAAAGAGAGAGAGAAGAGGGACATTGTCACTTTTCCAAAACAAACAAACAAAAAACCTAAACCTTAACTGAGCCCCCGACATCTTTCTCTGTGATTCCCTGGCCTCCCTGAGCCTTAATTTTCTAAGACATAAAGCGAGGATGACAATTACATACAGGAAAACTTCTGGAGGGAGGCTCAGCAATATCAACAAGGGGAAGTGGGAAATGACCCACCACATCTCAAAGTATGTTGCTCAAAACATACTTGTCACTCAAAATGGGGTTCCAGCTTCAGCAGCATTCGCATCACCTGGAGCTTGATATGTAGAAATGTAGAAACTCAGCTCCCTCCCAAAGCGATTAACCTCAGAACCTGCATTTTAACAAAATCCTCCAGGTGTTTGATAGGCCTCTACAAAACTGAGAAGCACTGGGTTAAGAAACTGGCTTTCTGTGGGAAAGATGGTTTTTGAGAAGCTGACCAGCCAAAGTTGAGGAAGAGGAGGCACATTGTCCCATGTCCCAGAGATGCCCACAGGCAGCTGAGAGAAGCTGCAGGATATAGACGGGCTTGTGTTCCAGAGGAGGCATCCTGCCTCCTGAGCTACCTTCTTATAATGCAAACATGAGCTTAGGTTTCAAATCAACTATCAGGGTTTGAACACCAGCTGCAGGGAAGTGTCTGAGATCCAGCTGCAGGTACCTGGTGACTTTCTGAGAAATTGAGTTCAGGACGTGGCGGATGTGGGGTGCTGCTATTGCGGTAAGTTGATTTGGACACAGTCAGCTCTTACGGAAATGGGAAACCCCCTCTCTCAGTCATCATGAACTTCCAGAAGCTTCCTCTGTACAACCCTGCTTGTCTCTCTCCATTCAGTTAATGATACTATCTTTCATAAGGGCCTGTGTGATCTGTGCTCTACTGTAATGTGCTTCCTGCCACCGGGTAGACCTTGATAAGTAATCAGTATTATTTTTATGTACCTTGAGATATAATCCCATTTTCGCAATCATCATTGATTTATAGTTTGTCTGGTCTCAGCCACAACACCTTGTTATGTCTATCTAGTTTTGAATTAAGAAGTTCTGACATAGGTGCAAAAGGGGTGCAAAGTACCACACTGAATGCCCAATATCCCAATTCAATGCACTGCTTCTCTGTTAGAAGATGCTGGAATATTCTTTTTTTTTTTTGAAGATGCTGGAATATTCTTTAGGTGGGTTAGTTATGGAAACCTAAGGAGGGGCTCCTCTTAGTAGTGATCATAGCTCCTACATATTTAAAAATGGCTGATCTGGGGCATCTGGGTGGCTGTCGGTTAAGCATATGACTCTCAGTTTCAGCTCTGGTTGTGATCTCAGGGTTGTAGAATCGGGCTCTGCACTCAGTGGGGAGTCTGCTTGAAGATTCTTTCCCTCTACTCCTCCCCCCACTCTCTCTCTCTCTCTCTCAAATAAATAAATAAATTTTTAAAAATAAAATAAAATATAAATGGCTGATCTGAATAGCAGAAGGCCAACCCAGGTACGCAGCCAATGTCATGGTCATGACCTGTACAGCTTGCTTTGCTGATCAAATAAGAGCAGAAACGCAGGATCAGAGAAGAGACCATGTCTGGGTCTGGCCCAGGCGAGCATGTAGACAGACCTAGAGAGGGCACGAGAGGCCCAAAGGTGAAGAGCCTAGTAAGTGAGAAAACATACAAGGCCCCGTGTCTTCTAAGGTGTAGCACCCCAGCCCACTATTTAAAAAAACAAAAAAGACTCAATTATGGTCTCAGATTCTACCCATCCAATGAGGAACTCTTCCCGTCTTGGGGAAAAGCTGAACGAGATTGGACAGAAAGCAGGAAGTGTTCTTTAGAGTGACATGTGTGGAGCGTTGAACATTCCTACCTTCACCACCAACAGCAGCAACAGTGGTTCGTAGTGTCAGAAAAAAGACTAAGTATAAATAATTTCTTCTCCTTGTGCCACCCTAACAAGTTTTTAGAAAAAGGCATGTTACATAAATTATTATTATTTGTTACAGAAATGAAGTGCAGTAGCCTGTAGGAAAAAATAAAGAATTTGTGGTATCTCACAGATCCTGGGAAGAGATGAAGAGCTGTGCTTCAGGGTGGGTGGGAACAAGGGGTGCTCCTTGTTTGGGGTCCTCCCTTCTAGAGTGCTACCATTAATATAATTCTTCCCTCACCATCCATCGCATCCCAGAGACTGACTGGATGTCTCTCATTACCCAGTCCAAAAATCCGAGGATGAGCGCTTAATTGGTCCAGCTTGGTTCAGGTATTTACTGCTGACCAATCAGTTCTAGCCCCATCATCGCACTCCCATGCTCAGTGGACAGACGCCTGAAATGTATACAGTGCAACCTTTAGTTTCAGTTCCTTGTCACTAATAAGACAGGTGGTAGGTACATTCATGACTTACGTTTTCTTCTAAGAGAATTAGCATTACCTCTCTTGGTTTCTAGGACCCAAAACACCTGACAAGGAAAATAGTTCTAGAAAAATAGAAGAGGGCTATGAAAGCAAACTAAACCCAAAGAGCGATTGCTCGTGGCCATGGTTTTCTGATAGGAACACCATCAAAATTCACTCATTTCTCCCCGCCCCAAGATGTAAAGATTTTAGTGAGAAGGGGATTCTCCTCCTAAAGAAACCTTTCATCACAAGATTTCAACCTCATGACCTGCTGAATAGTGTTGATCCCTTTAGTACTCAGCAGTGGGTGTAAGGATGAGAAGTAGGAGAAGGAATAAAACATCTGTGGGGGGACACTTTCAAAGAAACAGGGATTACAATGCTTCCTGAGTAGGGGAGCAGAGAGAACAAGGAGCTCTGCACAAGGCTGGCCTCAGTTCCTTCAGAGAGACCCCAAAGCTCACTTTCCCTGCTGCAGATTGCTCTGTGGACCATGATGGTGGGGGAAAAACAGCAATGCCCTGTGATAAGCATTCTGGATAAGGAAACTGCTTTGGGCTAAGGAAACTGCTTTGGGCTAAACATTTTCTTTGTTTTAATTATTTTTAAAAGATTTGACTTTTTTTAAAGAGGATTTTTAGTGTTGTAGAAAAATTGAGAGGAAGGTACAGAGATTTCCCACGAACTCTCTGTCTCTTCACATGCATAGACTCCCCCACTATCCACATTTCGCATCATAGTTTCTGCTGATGCGCCTACTTCGGCACATCATAATCACCCGAAGTCCATAGCTCTTGGTATGGTACTTTCTATGGGTTTAAGACAAATGTACGAATAAGGACATGTATCTGCTGCTTATGATATCATACAGAGCAGTTTCATTGTCCTAAAAATTCCCTGTGTTCTACCTACTCATCCCTCCTCCCCACTTCCCAATCCCAGGAAACCACTGATTTTTCTTACCATCTCCATAGTTTTGCCATTTCCAGAATGTCATATAGTTAGAATCATAGAGCATGTAGTCTTTTCAGGTTGGTTTCTTCCACTTAGTAACACTCACTTAAAGTTCCTGCATGTTTTCTCATGGTTTGGTCTCTCATTTCTTTTTAGTGCTGAATCATATTCCGTTATGTGGAGGTCCCCCAGTTTCTTTATCCATTCACTGACTGAAGGACATCTTGGTTGCTTCCAAGTTTTGGGAATGATGAATAGAGCTGCAATGAACATCTGTGTACAGGTTTTTGTGTGGACCTAAGTTGTCAACTTTTTTTGGGTAAATACCAAGAAGCATGATTACTGGATCATATGGTAAAAGTATGGTTAGTTTTGTAAGAAACCATTAAACTATCTTCCAAAGGGAAACTCCCTTCCTTGGGTTCTTTCTAAAAGACAGGGGGTAGGGACATTCGTGACTTAAATTTTCTTCTAAGAGAATTACCTCTCTTGGGGTTTCTAGGACCAAAAACACCTGACAAGGAAAATAGTTCTAGAAAAATAGAAGAGGGCTATGAAACCAAACTAAACCCAAGGAGCGATTGCTCATGGCCATGGTTCTCTGATAGGAACACCATCAAAATTCACTGTTTGGAATGGATTAGCAAAATTCAAAGATTCGTTTTGATATCTTCAGAGAGAAATTGTATTTTTTAGGCTTCTAAGAGGTTACATGAATCTTTTGCAATCGTCTCTCCATTCTTTATCTTTTCCTTTATCTCATAAGGACACTGGTCGGGAGAGCTCTGTCCCCAGGCCTGCCGCTGGTTTGATTGCTGAAGCCGCACTCAGATGGACCGTCAAGAGAGAAGCTTAGATGTTTGGGGAGGGGAGAACAAATTAAGAAGGAGCACCCCGTTTTATGAGTCTTGCTGCTTTATGGTTCTCACTGTGAGTGAGATCGTGTGCACTGAGCAGGTTCCTTGGTTAGTGCTGTGAAGAATCAGGGTTCAGGTAGACCTCTCCATAGTTACACACTTAGCTTCACATCCACAGAGTCTGGTCTATCGTGCTTTCAAGGCAACCAGCAAAACTGCAGAGAGAGAGCAATGCAAACTCACTCCTACCAGTAATGGCATCTTTTTGTTGATGGAGTTGCTTTAGATCCATAAACAAAGGTATCCAATAATGAAAAATATAAATGCTTTCTCTCTTCTCTATTTTGTCTCTTGTAGTTCACAAAATTCAGGACGCCAATTATGAAATGTATTTTAAAAGGGTAAGCAGTCAAAGGAGATAATTTACGATAATTCTGAACCTGAATGTTTATAACTCAAACTTGTGAGGTTTTTGCATACCTGCCTGATCTGGGATGGCCTTTGTGGAAAGGTTTGGGAATGCTAACCGGGCAAGCGGTTTTAGAGGTGTGCCCACAGAGGGCATCTGGATTTTTGTGTGATCATATATAAATTCGGTACATTTTAATTCCTCTCTCAGTAAGCCTTTGATTATCACTCGGTTTCCTATTTACATAAGAAGCCAGAAGCACAGGAGAGAAATAGCAAAGCCATACAGAATGGTTCCCCTGGAGAAGTACGAGAATGGTCTTATCATCTGGATCATTTGTTTATTCACTCAACAAACACTAACTGAGCATTTACTTAGCACTTAGCATGGTTATATAGTTGCAAACACACAAAAAAAACTGCACAGTTACATAGTTGCAAAAATAAAAATAAACAGCATTTATTGTCTAATAGAGGACACATATATTAAACAAATAACCAAATAAATTTATACTTAAATTATAGTGAGTCCTAGGTAGGAAAGTTCCAGGGTGTTGTGGGAGAGTAGATGAAAGGGCCTTGATTTGGCCAGTTGGGGTTTCGGGAAGACAGCCCAATGTCTTTGGGGAGCTAGAACTTTCCTGTGACTCAAAGTGAAGCCATTCTGTGGTCTCTCCGGTTTCCCGAGGTTTCCGTTGGCATCAGAACCTCACAGTGAGGACGCGGGCTCTGGAGGCACGGGGCTGACCACAGTTTCTTCCAGCTTGTCCTATCCAAATACACTTTGCTTCTGCCACGCGTTTCAGACCTTCAAGTCCACCCCCTGTGCAGCCTCCCCCTCCTGTCCTCAGCATCACTAACCTGCTCCGGCACTTCTCACCCTCAGCCTTTTCCCTTGCTAATCTAGCACGTGGCTTTCCTCTCTGTCTAGGTAGCCTTACCATAGAGGCAGACCCAGAGGGATCAGTTACTATGTTTGGTTATGGTGGGATGTTAATTGACTCGTTTCAAACAGGAAGATCTCCGATTACATAATTACTGACTATGCTTCGCATTGCCAAAGTGCTTAACCTCAAAAGCATGTGATAGGGAGAGGGAGGAGGGGTGGGTGTCCTGTGTAGACAGAGGCGATATATAAATGCATCTGGGGAAACAGAGGAATGCTTTCCAAGTATACTTGGCTACTGTCTGCGTGCAGCAGGGTACCCGTACTTCTTGGAGGGACTCTTGGGGGAGCAGAGGGCAAGTTATACCTTAAGTGAGGTTGTTAAAATGACAAAGAGGGGCCGCTGGGTGCCTCCGTTGGTTAAGTGACCCACTCTTGGTTTCGGCTTAGGTCATGATCCTCAGTATCCTGGGATAGAACCCCACATGGGGCTCCCTGCTCAGCGCAGAGTTTGCTTGAGATTCTCTCTCTCCCTCCCTCATGTGTGCACTTTTCCCCCTCTCTCTCAGATAAATAAATATTCTTTTTAAAAAAGTAAATAAAATGACAAACATCTCTGTCAATTTCCACCACTTTCTCACTTCTCACAGAATTATCTATTACTTTTTAATTGGTTTAAGCTAATGCTTTTATCTTAATAAAGATCAATTTGGGATATATCCTCAATATAGAATAATAAAAAGAAGAAAATAAAATGATACATAATCTCGTCATCCATAAATGGTCACTGATACATTATGGATTTTTACCACAGAGAAGTTGAGTAACTTGTAGAGAAGCTCTTTGGGAAGGAATTCCATCTTCAATGGCACTAATGCTAAAATGGCATATTTCACCATACTTTTAATTTACTTTATGCCTTCATATTTAAAGTGGGTTTCTTAGAGGTGGTATTTCTTTTCTTAAGTTATATGATTTTGTTACCTATTGTAATTTTTGTTTTTATTGAAGTACAGGAACGTGGCAGATTTCTTATTAACTAATCTTGAGTTGATTTGTGGTGTCTTCAGTCAATCATTCAAAATTCATCTGAGATATTTGACTTGATAGTGCAGCTCTGAATTCAGAGAAGATGATGGGTAAGTGTGAGAGGTGATTGATGAAGTGGAGAAATGTGGAAGAAGCTTTTTAAAATTCAAAGATACACAGATTTACCTCTTATTCAGAGATGTATTTTCGTATTAATAGTGATTTATGTATCCAAGAGACTAAACATTTTCGTAAAATTTTTACTAATAATGGAAATCGATACTTTACAAAGCACACCAGATGTAGGACTTCATTTAATTAACACTGGGACCCTCAGAGAGTTCCTAAATTTACAGAACTACATGATGGGCTGGATCTCGCTTAGATTTGAGGCTCTTCACCTCCAAGTCCTGTGCTCTTTATGCTGCATCACAGATAAGAAATCTCGAAGCCATCATCCAGGATGGAGCGGTCCATCATTTTATTTTCCTCTCTTTATTGTTCTGTATGAAAGACACAAATCATTTGAAAAGGTAGCTCTCTCACACACACCGAAATGATCCCAAACAGTGTTAGATCCGGCTCTCCTTCCTAGTAAAAGAAACCTGCAATCAGAGCGTTTCTCCACTAGAGGGCACAACTCTGAACTCAGCGTTCAGCGGTAGCGCCCAAGGAGATAATGGAGTGTCATCAAATGCTCTGTGCTCTCTTTCATCAGCTTTATAACACCTGGTTGAAAGCCTAAAGCCGTGGGCATAGAATGCAATGAAAACCACTTTTAATTCCAAATGGAAAAAATAAAAGTTTTACTTTTCCCTGCTTGGCAATGCTTTCCCTATGATGTATGTTGTAAATCGTGGCATCTGTTAAAACATGCTGTTTCACTATTAAGCAAAGCTTTTCTCCTTGTCTCTGATGTTTGCTAGATTGACAAGAAAAAGGAAACTCTAAGTTCCATTTTTTTAACCACATTATTTCTGTTGACCTAACACATTTTAGGTAAACTACTATACCCTCAATGAGTCAGTGGTTCCCATTTGCTAGAGGTGATGAAAATTAGAGCAGGAGACGCATTTTATAGAAATTCCCTGAGGTACAGAATATCAAACCTGGAAAGGACTTTAGAGTCCAAATTCCTTATTTTATAAATAATAAAACTAAATCTTAGTGTGGGAAATGACTTGCCCTTGATGATCCGGCTAATCTGAACTGAGGCTGACCCAGAGCCCTGGTTTAGGTTCACATGGTTCCATCTTATCCACAAACTTGTGCACAAGTGTTTTGGTGACACTGGCCACACAATCCTTTAGTGGCCTGACTGTCATGTTAAAAACCCTGGTAAGAGATTCTTGATAATGGATGTTGTAGACATACATTTTAATTTCCATCAGGAAATACTGTGTTGTGCCAAATCAGTTGATCCACAGCTAGATAAAACTAGAGAGCTTTTTGCATCCCCATGCCCACTATCTAATGGCTACGTCTCATCCCATGCCTACACTCCTAAGACTGTCCAAAAGATACATTCTTCCTCATTCTCATCTCCACAAGTGGAGACTCACAGTTACGAGATTATCTAATCCTTCTGATTAGTAAAGTAATCCCACCTTGCTTTAGTTGGGAAAGAGAGGATTGCTTGGGAAATGGGGTCAGGGTAGGAGGAATAATTTAAGATTGCTGCCTTTTTCATCTGATGATCCAGAACTACAGAAGGGCTATGTGATTCATCCAAGACCTTGAAATTAGATATCAGAGCAGGCATGCTATAAAGCAACAGACACTTCATTAGACTTGCAGTCAAAAATTGTAAGTAATGACTCCACAATATAAGTGGTTTCTGAAGCCTGAGAATCATCAGGACACTTTTTTCTTCTAATCTTTCTCTAACTCCTCTCTAAGTACTGTCTAAATACCTCCCCAGTATATTCCCCCTGTATTCTCTCTTCTCTCTCTGTCTTATGCCTTTTTCACCCATGTGCTTAGCACCTTCCAGTCCATCCCCCAAATACTGATGCAGTTAGCTGGACCCTCCGCCAAGGCAGTTGTGGTCATGTCCCTCCCCTGATTAAAATTCTTTATTAGCTCCCCGTTGCCCACACTCAGTGCCGTTTAAGTGCAATTCAGAGAAGAACGATTCTATTCATAGAGCCAGAATATGTTCTTTCCCTCTCCCACTGCTCATTTGCTTCCCCACCTGGGAAACTCCCCCTCTGGTATGTCCTCTCTACCCTGCTGAAGTTCAATTCCCTGTGCGTGAAGCGACTGGAAGCTGAGGAAGATTTCCCAGGAATGAAGGTAGCCTTAGCTTCATACAGCAAAAAGAGGGACAGTATTTTAAGTTATTAGCAGCAGAGGCCTGTACCACATAGTGAATCACAAAGATTCTAAAAGACTACACCTCCAAGAAAAAAAATACATACACGTACGTATACATAGATATGTGGACTGAACAGTTGCTAGGCTCCTGGTGTGACTTACCCTACATTCCTCGTCCCCTGGGGACCCACCTAAGTGTTGGGTAACCTCCTTTCTCTCCCTTGCTTGCCATGCTGTGTTGCCTCTGAACATTTATATTCTACCTCTTTCTTTTATTTGTTGTAATTTTATATGTGACAGACACTAACAAACTAAGGGAAAATGATGGAAGGTCCTATTTAAATGAAAAATGCAAGGCTGTTAGTACAAGCAAATTCCCTGAAAATAGTATAGCCTTCTCAGCTAAACATTTAAAATAGGAGATAGTTCATAACAAGGATTTTTAAAGCATAAGAAGCTGGGGCTTCCTTTCATCCTGGATTCCTCATGAATAGACCTTGGAGATGTATTCAGTTATATTTTTGAACCTATAACCAGACCCTCCCTCTACCTCTCACCATGTATAAAAGATGAGGGGAGTTTTCTGATTTTCCCATGGGAACAGGAAGTCACAGCGAATTAGGGCGGTCATTCAGGAATGTACCCATTCAACACGTATTTGCTGCATAGCTCCCAGAAGCCAGTGCCTCGCCACGGTTTGAGGCTGGAGATGGGCAGATGGTCATCAGTACTGACTTGTCCTCCCTCATTTACAGTGGAAGAAGGGTGTTTTTCTGGGAAACTGACATGTCATCAAATAGGCCGATGGTGTGTTTTAGGCTATAATTTAGAAACACAAGTAAAGTACCAGAGTGAGAGAAAGCCTAGAGCTTCAGAAGGCAGGTGAGGCAGGCTTCTTGGAGAAGACGGTGTGAGCACTGGCAGAGGCTCTGGTGTGAAGGAGACGGGAGACCTCATTCAGGAAGAGGGGCAGCATGGGCGGGACTACGGGGCTTCTTCCAATATGGCGTGTGCAGCCGTGCAGACTCGCTGAGGTGCAGGGCTCTGGCGGGGGGGTGGGCCATGGTCCCTCAGGGCGAGGTTAGCCAGGAACCTCTGATGCACTTCAGGAAGTTGACCAGACAGGTGTACAAAATTCACTTGGTGTAGTAACCTTTGTCTTATGTTCTTTGAAAAATATTGATTAGCCTCTTTTAATTAATATATTATTATATTCCATTTTAATTATAAATTATAAATAAGTCTAAAGGGCAGGGGATATCGTTCTCTGGTTAGGTAATATGTCATTGTCACATCCAAATCCAGACCAGTTTCCAGTTCGCAGAAATGAGAGGACACCTACCTTAGTGGTATACTGGATATCTGCCTTGTGTAATATCAGGCCTGGTTGAAGGTAGAAATCTGAGAGAAAAGAAAGCCCCAGTGGAACTTAAATATCCCTTGAATTTACTTTCACCACCAGCTATGTTGGCACACCAAAACTAAAGTGTTTCTGATGGGATAAGGAGCCGGACCGCAGAAGTATGAGGTCATGAAAGCAAAGAACATTCCTTATGTCACACAATTCTGAAGGCGAGTCAGTGTGGAAGCCCCTAGAGGTGCTTTATTTTATTTATTTTATTATTTACTTTTTTAGAGAGGGAGTGGGGAGGGGGAGAGGGAGAGAGAGAGAATCTTAAGCAGGCTTCACACCCAGCGCAGAGCCAATGCAGGGCTCAGTCTCATAACCCTGAGATCATGACCTGAGCTAAAATCAAGAGTCAGACATTTAACTGACAGAGCCACCCAGGTGCCCCGTGGTGGTTTATTTTAAGTCCAAGCAGAGGAAGACATACACTTTTGGAGAACTGTTGGTAAAATACCATGACCTAAACCTCTTGGTTTGCAACCCAGGAAGAAGTACAAGTGTGTTCGAATGCCTGTTAAACACAAGTCTCCATACTGTTTTGTTGTTGTTCTGTTGTTTTGCTTTTTGTTTGTTTGTTTACTAAAGGTAGTCTACCTCATGCTCTGAGTATTGGATGACTCAACAGCACTACAATGAGATTTGCTCCTTGACTTAATCATATTGATCAGACAGGAACTAACTTTGGCCGTGGGGGGCGGTGATGCTATTTAATGTCCATATGCTATGTAAACCATTTGGGGAACCTTCAGGAACATACATTATACTTGTTGGGAAACACTGGCCCTATTTACATGCTTATACTTTATATCAGCTCAGTCTTAAAATCTGACAAAGTCCAAGTATCTATGCTGGATCCTTGTCTTAGAGCTGCCCCAAAATGCGAGCCATGGGACAATTTTATAATGATATCAGTCATTATCAGATTAATCTTTAATGGGTTGTGAAATGCATTATACTGATTGTTGTTTAGGTCTATCTATCTACTGATCAATCGATCGATTGACCTGTCAATCTATTGATCTATCATCTATCAGTAAATCGTGCAGTCTTGTTATTTGGTGTATGAATTGGCTTGCAAGATTTCTATTGTCTTCCTAAATGTTGGGAGCCATTCACCCTTTTCTCCAACTCCTTGGCCATTGACACTTAAGGCTAGATCTACATGAGTTTTAAAATTTTTTAGCTGGTTTCTTACTTCTTTGCTTAAAATATGGCATTGTATAGATGTTTGCTTCTAGGTATATTTAAAATATTCACAGTTTGATGTGTTTAAAGCACTTCAAAAACTTTAGTCTCATATGAACGCAAATCGGTTTTACTAATGCTTTTTCAGCAAAAAGAAAAAACAGGGAATCAGAAGGCCTAAATATGACTGTCTGACTGAACCTTTAAATGCCTCTAAATGATCTCCTCTTATTTCACTACTTGCATCTTCACCTTCTTTTGTACTTCTTCTAATAAATTTGTGAAGTATACGTGCTTGGCATTTGAAGAATTAACATTTATTGCTATGGAAAGAGCCAAGATGTCCATCGACAGATGAATGGATAAAGAAGATGCAGTATATATACACAATGGAATATTATGCAGCCATCAAAAGGAATGAGATCTCGCCATTTGCAACAACAAGGAACTAACATTTAAATAATTAAAATAATAGAATTCATAAAATAGATTTCACATGAGTTTTATATCATTATAAATGTTTACGCCGGGTAGTACATCCTGATTCTGTTCTTTGTTGGGGGCTAACAATTTGTTATTGCCCCGCCAGTGACCCTGACTATATTTTTCGGGGTGGAAGCATGACAAGGATAACTGCAGGTTACAATTGCCAGTTGGTTCACTTGTTGGGTAGACGTCGTGTTCTGTTTTGTCTGTTGTTCTTCCAGTTTATGTATACAGCCCAGGATGGTCGGTAGATATAAAATGCTTTGAAAAACTAGTGGGAAAAAAATTAAGTGGCTGGACACTTGCCAGTACTTTCTATCATAAAAGCATAATACACACTGTCTATTTTTCCAGGGGGCCTTGCAAAATGGAAACATTAGTTAGCTGTTTATGCATTTACATATATGCATGTCAACATTGCTTGGGAAAAACATCTCTCTCTCTTTCTCTTCCGTGGTGGAATGGTTTGTAAACTGATGAAGTAGTTGGTCTATAGAGTCTTTTGCCAGAAAATCAATCCATTATTTATAAAAGTTGGAAAAATAACACATCTCTATGGTAGATATATCCAGGCTTTGTTTTTATAGCACATCTAAATCAACTGTCCTGTCATTAATTTTTATTTCAGCTATCGTGATAAACAGTGCCAAATAATGAACTAGATCACTGCCCAGTTTATCTGAATCTGATTTTACAATGACAGGAATAATGGTCTCAGATATGTTATGGTTTAGCTCTTTTAGTAACCTCCAGGAACAAATCAAATCTTCCATATTTCAATCCAATTGATGTTGCAAGGATCAGTGATTATTTCAGTGAAGAAAATGAATTGACTATGACTCAGGGCTGTCACTCTCTACCTATTGTTCTAGCATAATTTCGTTGTTCTTCCCTGGGTTGTCATGAAATCAAAGAAAAGACAAGTATAATTAAGATTCAGGGTGTAGAAGATTCAGGAAAAGATCTGACGCAGGTTCAATTACTTTGTATCATCCGGATGCCACTTGGCCCTCTACTGGACACACAGGGTAGTGATTTTTACTTTGCTTCTCCAAGGGTTCTGGGAATTTTAGACAACGTTAAGAAGTTTGTCCATTTTGAAGGATGAAATCCAAGTGAATGTTAAGGAAATGTAATAGAATGAGAAGGTGTCTGAAGGCTGTCTGTCTCATTCAGGTCCCCAGCTCAGGGCTTCAGGCATTCAGAGCTCTCCAGCAAACTTGTCCTTGTGGAGCCATTTTGGTTGCTGCACGAGGATATTTTTCCCACAAATGGACTGCCAACTGATATAGGATAGTCAAGTTACCATTCCCCTTTTAAATATGTAATACAAAACTGGTAATCCAAGGATACTTTTCTTTTCTATTCTCTTATTTTCTAGTTGCACTCTCCTGTAATAAATAATGACTTGAGAAAGATGAAGTTATCTCAAATGAGGTTGCCCAGCAGTTTCTTCAATAAATCCATTTAAAGTAATATAGCTACACATATATAGACACATCTCTTGAAGGGGACGAGCCCCCAAAGAGGTAAATGGTATAGAAGAAAATAATACTCCTACCAGCTGAACTGAGACTCCCACTCAGTTCCCTGGTTAAACTGCCATGCTAGGCTGTCTTCTAACTTTTCCACATCCATATCCAGGGAAGGAATGCCCAACCTGATTTTATTTCTAATCTGGTGGGGAGGTAGAGGTGGGCAAGGTAAGGAGGGGTAGAGGAAGAAGTATAGGCAAGCTCACTGAGAGAAATGGAATGACTGTCCATATAGTATATTCCAGGAGATTTTCTAAATGGCGGTAAGGAGGTTATACGTTTGATCTCACCTATGAATGCTCATTGTCCCAAGAGGTAGATTCTCCCAAACATCTGTCTGAGAAGACCATGCCTTAGTAGAAGGTGGGAAGAAGAGAAGCTTACTTTAGAATGGATGGAGCCCTACTTCTTTCTCACAGCTATGGGAATATCACCTGCTCCTCCACACATGACGAGGAACTTATCATATGTTGGCTCCTGAAGGGTAGATTTCTCTGCTCCCTTCATACTGCCTGCCCTGAGC
This sequence comes from Zalophus californianus, assembly GCF_009762305.2. Classification (NCBI taxonomy): domain Eukaryota; kingdom Metazoa; phylum Chordata; class Mammalia; order Carnivora; family Otariidae; genus Zalophus; species Zalophus californianus. Next base: position 89,419,624 of record NC_045606.1, read on the forward strand.
TTAGGGTGGCTTCCTGCGAGCTGAGGTTGAATCTTTGACAAAGTCTTGTGGCCCTCTTCAAAACTGAGGTGAATTTGGGTACCCCCCTCCCCACTGTCCCGCCATCTCATCGCCCGGGCTGATATTGTACTTAGTAATATGCTTATAAACTGTGTCTTGGCCTGAGTCCTAATGAGTGGACTTTTAGTGCCAGAGTCATAATGTCCACCGTGGGGCAGGTCAGCAACCCTCCCTCTCCCTTAGTGCTCTCCTAATCCCTGGTTAGAAACATTCACTAATCCTATGGCTCTAGGCCTGCTGGTCCCTAAAGGTTCTGGTTGCAGCAGAGGCCAGCCTGCCTAATTAAACTCATGCATATGGTCTAAGCACACATTACCGATCTCTCTATAAAAGAGAGTTCCCTCTTAAATAGGACATAAGTCCTCATGGCTCTCTCAACAGCCTCTCACCACTCAGGCACAAATGTCCCCTGGAGCCTACAGTCATAGCCTGCCGTTCTGTTTTTCTAGAATCCTCTTTTACAGCCACCCCCGCGCCCCTGTTTTCCTAAAGAATCACAGAGGAAATGAGTTTCACTGGCCGTACACACTCCCACCAATAGTCAGCCCAACAGACTGCTGCATAGACACAAGAGGACACAGGCTTATGTGTAATTTCTAGGATCCTGGTTGTAACCCCATGTCTCATTCCTCCCGCTGTGATGGAGTAGTTGGGAATCTATGTTCTAGAGAAATAATTCTCAAACTTTAACATGACTGTGAATCACCTAGGGGACTTGTTAAAATGCGAATTCCGATTCAGTCGATCGGGAATGAGGTTGAAGATTTTGCATTTCTAGCAAGCTCCTAGGGGATACCAGTGCTGATGGTCCGTGGACCACACTCTGAGTAGCAAGACTCTAGAGAATGAGAAAGCCAGGTACAAAATCTGGCCTTCTAGCTTTTAGGATATATTTATGCCTTGACATTTCCATCTTTGTTGGTTTGGTACTTAGGCATTTTCAAACCTGTTCATTATTGCACTTGTCCCTGCGTCCTATGGGGCAGCCTTTATGATACGAATCTTATGATCATCACCATCCTTTGTCACCACCCAGAAGAAAAGATCTGGACAAGACATCTGGATCATGAGCTTTTATCCCTATTATACTATCTGCTGCTTCTCCCCTTATTTCTTCACCTTGCCCAGACCTTTTCCCTAGTGCTTTCTCTGTGAGCCTTGAGTTGTTCTTCAAAAACTGGCACAGTAACTGGTATGTGGGAAAGGCTCAATAATTATTGATTTGAATTGAAACATGCTTGCAGGGCCCTTCTGACTAGGTCTCCCCGAGAGCAGGGCCTCCCAGGTAGCCCTGTCCCTGGAGGCCACTCAGCCACTGAGCAGCAGGGTCTAGTGGTGTCGATATTCTCTCAGCCCCCTGTGGTGCCTTCCTGACCATCGCTTTTCCAACTTCACGCCGGAAGCCTCAGCCATTTGAGATTCATGTCACCTCAGTGCTGCCCTATGGCCTTTCTTGCTGTCCATCACTTTCTGGATTGTTTGTTTAAGACATGACATAATTCAACAATGAATCATGGAACACTACATCAAAAACTAATGATGTAATGTATGGTGATTAATATAACATAATAAAAAAGAAAGACATAATATAATTCACTCTCTTTCTTCCCCTCGATCCCTTGCCATTATCATGCATGTGATCATCTAATTATGTAGCCTCAGAGATGTTTAAACTTCTCAACTCTGACAACCTTCACCTACATTCTGCTTCCGCCACCTGCTTGCATGGCTACAGCCTCACTTAGGGAGTACTGGAGTCAACCGCATGAAATCATTTCATTGATTTTGCTGATAACAGAATAATGCCAGCTCCTAATTCATTAGGTGAAAGCTTATCTTTATGGACTAGAAAGTGAAAACGACATAATTCTAGCCAGACATAATTAACAGTTAAAAACATAGAGTTTGGCACAGATTATTTACCCAAGTGGAAAGATAGGAGATACATAGTATAATGTAGCATTTTGTCAATATATTTCAATCTCATTTTCCTTTAATGATATAAAATGGCATATTATACATAATGGTAAACTCACCCTTTTAAACAGTTTTCTAGCATTTCACTTTATGAGTGAACTATAGTTTATTGAATCCAATTCCCTGTTACTAGGCATTTAAATTGTCTGCACTATTATAACCATCAATGCTACCTTAGACATTTTTGCATTCACTTTTCTGTACTCTTTCTTAATTTCCTTAGAACATTTCTCTTTTTTTAAAGATTTTATTTATTTATTTGAGAGAGAGAGAGAGACCGAGCATGAGTGTAGGGGAGGGGCGCAGGGAGAAGGAGAAGCAGCTCTGAGGGTTTAATTTCCTTCAGCTTTAGTAAGTAAGTTCAGTTTCTGGAATTTTAAATGTATAGGATGTAACTTGCACTTAAAGTAAAACTGTCATGTCCATGGCTTTATGACTTTCAACCCATTATAAGGATAGTTAGAAGCCAAATCTCTGAATATAAAATGTTTGGTGAATCTCTCTTCTCATTGACTAAGTCAACATTTAATTTTCACTTACTTTAACTATTGTGTTCACTGAAGCAGAGAAGGCATCCCTCTTAACATACACAGAGAAACACAAATAGAGTGACAAAAGGATCCTCAGACATAACTGTGCCCCACCCCGCCGACCCTTCTCACAACGTCAGCTTGGAGTCTGGCACATGCCTGGACTCTATTCATGGGGTCAACTCAAAAGATCAGCCCTTCCTTAGAAGATCGCTTCTTTTTCTCATCCAGGTGTTGCTGTGATTGTTAATGTTATCCTATTGTCTGCAAATTCTTTATTAGTCCATCAGTTACATCCTCTCAGTTTTCCCTGACACACGCAAATTAGAGTGGAGCATGAAATTTATCAAACTCAAGTTTGGATTTGGGTTTGACAATAAATCTGCTTGATCTTTACAGTCTTTTCTTTTTCCCTCAACACTCTCCCTACTTTTCCTTCCTTTTTCCTTCACAGAACTGTTTTCCCTCTTAATCTCATGGGAAAATTCTGAGGCTGTCTTCCCTTAAATTACCTCCCTTTATCAATGGTGTGAATAAGGAACCAAGGCATTTGACTCTACAGTGTATTTGAAAGCACCATCTTCTAGCTTCTGGCTCAGTACAGGCAAGTATTAAACCAGCTATCCTACTATCAAGGCTTTTCTTACCCACCCGCGGTTAATTGGGTGCTAGTCCCCAACCAGAACACTGCGTTTCAGACAGCTTGGTGAATCATGGGATGCTACACATATTTGACTCTTTTTCTTCAAAATTTCACATCATGGCACCATTACATATGCCATCTCCCCCACCCCCCGCCCCAGTTTCCCTCATTTCCCCTGCCCTTGCTCTTTGCCTCTCCAGATCTTCCACCACTAAGGTGCGCTGAATTCCACTTCTCTGCTTTCTAACCAGTGACATCACTCCTGCTTCTTCCCCAGGGGTAGAATACCTGTTGGGATATCTCTGTAATTCGGTCCCACATCCTTTGCACAATTACTTCCAATGACAGGTTACATGGTACATCAGGAGATAGTATACTTAACTAATGAGTCATTGAACACTACATCACAAACTAATTATGTACTATACAGTGGCTAACTGAACATAAAAAAAAGAGATAGTTCTTTTCTTTTATTTTATTCCAGTATAGTTATATACAGTGTAATATTAGTTTCAGGGGTACAATATAGTGATTCACCACTTCCATACAACAACTGTTGCTCATCACAAAAAGTGCACTCCTTAATTCCCATCATCCATTTAATCCATCCTCCCACCTCCTCCCCTCTAGTAACCATCAGTTTATTCTCTATAGTTAGAGTCTTTTCCTTGGTTTGACCCCACCCCATTTCCCTTTACTCCTTTGTTTTGGTTCTTAAATTCCACATATGAGTGAAATCATATGGCATTTGTCTTTCTCTAACTGACTTATTTCACTTAGCATTATACCCTCTAGCTCCATTCATGTCCGTTGCAAATGGCAAGATTTCATTCTTTTTGATGGCTGAGTGATATTCCATTGTGTGTGTGTGTGTGTGCGCACACCACATCTTCTTTATCCATTCATCAGTTGATGGACACTTGGGCTACTTCCATAATTTGGCTATTGCAAGTAATGCTGCTATAAACATAAGAGTGTATGTATCCCTTTGAATTAGTGCCTTTGTATTCTTTGGGTAAATACCTGGTAGTGTAATTACTGGATTATAGGGTAGTTTAAAAAAAAAGAGATGGTTCAGACCATCATGAACTAGCTGCTGTATCCAACTCCTTTCTTATTTCAAGGTATTTCTACCTCTGTGTAACTTATATAGATCCTAATTTTTAAAACAATACACTTTCTGTTTCTCTTTCTCTTGTATATTGCAATGCTTTAAATATTTGGAAACTACTACAAGTCTCTTCACTCTAGTCTTCTAATCCATTACATGTTTTAAACAATCACTCATCAGATTTGTCTCTTTTTTATAGGTAGCCTCCTTATAATCTGCCATTCATGATGGAATATAATATTTCAAATGTGATCTGACAGGTAAGGAGCTCAATGAGGCTATTATGATTTGCAAAGTTCTGGATATAGACTTTTCTTCATGTAGTCTAATACTGCATAGAATTTTTAGTCATTATTTGACAATATGACTTGCTCACTTAGCAATGAATTTCATATATATATGTATTCACTACCCCAAAAGTTCCCTGATGCTCATTTTCTGCCAATAGCTTCTTTACCTCGGACCCAAGGCAACCACTGATCTGCTCTATGTCACTATAGAGTAGTTTGCATTTTCTAATAGAGTTTTATAGAAATGAGATCATACACACCTATATAATCTATCACAGAGGATTTTTCTCCTTTGGAAAATATATAGTTTTTTTTTTTTTTCTTAAAGGAGACTAACTTTTTTCAAAACTGTGTTTGCAGCATTACATTTTTAAGCCTAACTTCAAGAGGTTTGTCCTTTCCAATTTCATCATGTTGGTTTTAGTCCAGTGTTCCTGTATCTCAAGGTGATTTTGAATCCTGAACCTGTCATCTAAAGTATTAGCTAGCTATCTTTTCTAGCTGTAAGCTTTCTGTAGTTTGGATAAATAAATTTCAATACATTATTGCAGAACACAGAATCATAAAATATTAGAGCTGAAAGAACCTAAGTCATGATAAAATAGTTGATCAGAATAACCAAGGAGAAAAGCCTCTGGGGATTCACCAGGTGTGTTCTGTCCATTTGATTCAGAGCCAAAGAGCTGGCTCCTTCCCCTCTTTTTCTTTCTACCTCACCTAAAATGCTATGGCAATGATTGCATCTGTAGATGTTTTCAAAGACAAACAGCATTTGTTCTAATTCCCTCACCATCTTCTTCATTCTTCCCAAGTACCTTCCGTGTGTGTGTGTATGTGCTTAAAACTTTTTTCTTATTTTTTGAGCTATAATTCACACTCAATTACAATGCATCCATTTTAAATGTACACTTTGTTGAGTTTTGACAAATGTAAACATTTATGTCACTATTACTCCAATCTCTGTGCAGAATATTTTCATCACTGCACAAGTTTCCTAATGCTCTTTTGTATGTAATACCCCTTGACTTGTGTCCCTAGGCAACAACCCATCTACTTTCTGTTTGTCTGGGTTGGCTCACATTTCCTATAGTTTCTTAGGAATGGAATCATGCAGTATTACTCTTTGTATCTGGCTTCCAGAATGTTTTTGAGATATATCCATGATGTTGCCTGTATCAGCAGTTCATTTTTTTTTAAATTAATGAGCAGTATTCCATTGAGTGAATTTGTTTATTCTCTCACCTGTTCATGTGCAGCCTTTGAGTTGTTCCTTGTTCTAAGCTACTATGAATAAAGTTGCCATAAATGTTGTTGTACAAGTCTTTCTGTGGATGTATGTTTTCATTTCTCTTGGGTACAAGCCTGAAGGTGGAATTATTGAGTCATATGTTTAATCTCATAAGAAACTGCCAAAGTCTCTTTCAAAGTGACCACATCATTTTACATTCCTACCAGCAGTCTAGGGGAGATCTAGATGTTCTACATCCTCACTGAAGGGAATCTATTCAGAGTTCCCCCGAACCACCAAGCTTATAGACAAATCCCACAGGTGTCTGTACTTGGCCCTAACTCTTTGTTTTTCTAGGTCACGGTGCCCCACCTTCTCAGAGAATAGACCACAACTACAAAACAAATTCTTCTCTAGCTAGACCACGACCCACATCCTTGACCAACCCCAGACCAAGACCCCCACAAAACCTGCCACCTCCTACTCTACCTGGCTGAGAATTGACCCCCTTCCTATACCCTCCCTCCTGCCCCCCTCTGCATGGGAACAGCTGCAACCCTCTCACATCCTTCAACCCCCCACCCCCCAAAGGCCCACACTGACCAAAACTCGGGCCAACATCTCCCTTGAGGTCTGGCCCCTCTCCTCCCTTGGCGAGTGACTGCATTCTGTCCTCCTTGTTAATCTACGCTCAGTGCAGTTCTTTGCCACCCACACCCCCGGTCACCCTAACACTCTCCAACATTTGGTTTCCTTCTTAGCCTTTCTATAAAAGTGTACTAGTAACTCATTGTGGTTTGTATTTGTGGTCCCCTGATTGATTAAAGATGTTGAGCCCCTTTGGAGGTGCCTTTGTTTTGTTTTGTTTCTGCCATCCACATATCTTTGGTGAACTGTTTGTTCAGATCTCTTCCCAGGCAATCTCAAAGTCTCTCTTTCCTTTTCTCTCTTTCACCGAGCAGCTGTTCCATCTTTCCTTCAATCCCTATCTTTTGTTTAGAATGGCACATATCTGTTTTTTCTGAGCATGAGAATTGTCCCAGTTTTCTCCTGACAGTAGGTCCAAGGCAGGGGTGCGACCGGATGAATATGTTTACTGTTGGGAGGGAAGAAGCGCTCCATGAAAATGTGTGCAAAGTGTTTATTCACTGAATTATTTTCATGGCCTCATCTCCCAGATGAGACAAAATAAACCAGTTTTTAAGAGGCAATGGGAAATTTCTGCCACATAAATATTAGTGTTTTGAATCTGAAGAAGTCAATAAAGCTGAATTAAGGGAAAAAAAAATCTCTCCTGTGGTTTCTTGGACTGATTTCATTGAACTCGTTAATAAAATGCAATGTTTGGTACAGAAGATTTTTAGCATCTTTTCATGAATTCTTCTTTTAGTTACTAAAGCTATAACTCATCTTGACAGTAAGCCATATTCAACATTTTCTGGGATTACATTAGAAAGTTTCACCTTCTTAGAGATTTGTTTTGCCAGCTATCTCAACTACTGGGAAAAATATGACAATTATTTTTCTCGAGATTTGCAATATGAAAGCATAGAAGAAAGACAGGGTGGTCGAATAATGAGAAAATGGTTAACCAGTTAAAAGTTATAGCTCTGCATTTCACATCTATAAGCTTGTCAGACCATAGAACAGGAATCTGCCCACTACGTAATATGGCATCATGAGTCCACGTTATCTAGAGGTTGCAGAAAGTGTCTTTATCATGCTCCTTTCAGTGGCTTTCCTCCCCACACCTGGAGCCCTGCTGCTCCCCTGCTGATCCTCGGTCTTCATGCTTTCCCCTGGGTATCTCACGTTCCAACAGTAATGTGACTCCCATCCAGGGCTGACCTTTCAATGATTCTGGTCTGAATGACCACATTTCCAGATTTAGGGGTAAGGAGACAAATCCTAGTTTCTTTCACTGGGCTTCAAACTCATTAAAATATATAAGCTCAGCTTTCCTCCATTTATTTTTACTTCTCATTTTAAATATTGGCAAATTATACTTTTTCATTAACTTCATTGTGTTGCACGTGTACAACACCGAATTGTCTGAGTGTCTGTGTTAGTTTGGTTTGGCAGTTTGTATCTTTGCATTTTTGTTTATTTCATTAATTGCAGCTTTTTAAAAAAAATCCCTGTCTTAATCTGTTTTGGCTGCTATAACATAATACTATGGAATGGGTGGCTAATAAACAAAAGAAACTCATTTCTCAGTTCTTGAGGCTAGAAGTTCAAGGTCAAGGGAGCAGCATGGTGGCCTTCTGATGAAGGCCTTCTTCCTGGTGTGTAACTGTTGCCGTCTTGCTATCACCTCATATCACTGAAGGGAGGAGGATCTCTCGCCAGCCTCTTTTACAAAGGCACTAATCCCATTCATGAGGATTTTACCCTTATGACCCAATCACCTCTCAAAGGTCTCACTTACTAATACCATCCCCTTCGGGAGTTACGATGTCTTCATATGAATTTTGGGGAACACAAGCATTTAGACTGTAACAATCCCTTTCCTTCCCTGTATTTAGAATTTATTCCGTTATTTTAACTCTTTAAACTGGATGCATAACTTACTATTTTTCAGGTTTTTGAAATTTTCAAATATGATTTTGAAGACCAATTTTTTCCTTTGGGAACAACTTTACATTAATGTATTTTTAATATGCAGTACTGTTGTTGTTATTCACTTGTAAGTATTTTCTAGTTTCCATTATGATTTCTTCCTTGAATTTTATTTATTTATTTATTTATTTTAAAGATTTTCATTTATTTGAGAGAGAGAGAGACAGCAAGAGAGCACCGGTGGGTGGGAGGGCAGAGGAAGAGGGAGAAGCAGACTCCCCACTGTCTTTCCTTTATGTATTATGCTTTCAATGTAATCAAATGTTGATAAGAAAAACTTCTCTTTGTAGATGCATTTGAGCAAATGAATAAAGAAGGAATGACAGAAGTGAATATTACTATTTTTGAAACCCATACCGAAATAATGGATCTAGGCAGTCATCCTGAATTGTTAATATCAAAAAAGAGAGACAAACAGACATTACATGTCTTTTGATGGAAGAATGCAATACTCCCCACAAAACATTACTGCCAGAAAACAAAAACAAAACAAAAAAAATGAATCGAGGCTTTTGATCTAAGTACCGATTTTCAGCATGTACAGGAATAGAGGAACCTGTTAAATGACACCAAAGAGGGGCAATCAGTACCATTCAGTCTGTAACAAACTAGAGAAGATGAATGTCCTAGTTGCTTTAACAAATATATTACAAGGAAAGCAGAAAAAAAAGATGAAAGAATGATCTATTGATTAAAACAGACTTGAGGGACATAAAAACTGTCACAATGTATGGATCTCATTTGAATCCTGATGAAAACAAATTGTAAAATAACATGAGATAATTGAAGTAAATAGGAATCTTTTTTAAGGGTGAAAGGGTATTGTGGTTATATATTTTTAAAGAATATCTTTTAGAGATAAATATAGAAATGTTTATGCATTAAATAATTTCTATGAGTTGACTACTGCTGCACATTGTTGATGTGCATTACCTCCAATGGTAATGGAGATTTGTTATATTATTATTTGTTATATTATTTTCTCTACTTTTGTATGTATCTGAAAATTTTGATATTTAAAACAAAATGATGCCAAGAGGTGCCTGGGTGGTTCAGTCGGTTAAGCATCTGCCTTCAGCTCAGGTTATGATCCCAGGGTCCTGAGATCGAGCCTCATGTCGGGCTCCCTGCTCAGCAGGGAGTTTGCTTCTCCCTTTCCCTCTGTCTGCTGCTCCCCCTGCTTGTGCTCTCTCTCTGTCAAATAAATAAATAAAATGTTTAAAAAAATGATGCCAAAAGGAGAAACTAGTTTTCCATGGGGAGGTTGGGATTTAAACAGAGGTAGGAATAAAACCACTGTAAACTAGTAAAGGAAAATAAATTAGAAAATTTTCATGCTTTCATCTCTCTGTTACCAGCTCATATTTTTGTTTGCCTATTTCATTTCTTTCAACACATTAAATCTTTTTTTTAAAATCACATTTTTTCCATATTTGTTTTATTTTTTATTTTTTTATTTTTATGTTAATCACCATACATTACATTATGAGTTTTTGATGTAGTGTTCCATGAGTCATTGTGCATAACACCCAGTGCTCCACGCAGAATGTGCCCTCTTTAATGCCAATCACCAGGTTAACCCATCCCCACCCCCTTCCCCTCTAGAACCCTAAGTTTGTTTCTCACAGTCCATCATCTCTCATGGTTCATCTCCCCTTCCGATTTACTCCCCTTCATTCTTCCCCTCCTGCTATCTTCTTCTTCTTTTTTTTTTCTTAACATATATTGCATTATTTGTTTCAGAGGTACAGATCTGTGATTCAACAGTCTTGCACAATTCACAGCACGGGCCATAGCACATACCCTCCCCAACGTCTATCACCCAGCTACCCCATCCCTCCCACCCCCCACCACTCCAGCAACACTCAGTTTGTTTCCTGAGATTAAGAATTACTCATATCAGTGAGGTCATATGATACATGTCTTTTTCTGATTGACTTATTTCACTCAGCATAACACCCTCCAGTTCCATCCACGTTGTTGCAAATGGCAAGATCTCATTCCTTTTGATGGCTGTATAATATTCCATTGTGTATATATATATACCACCTCTTTATCCATTCATCTGTCAATGGACATCTTGGTTCTTTCCACAGTTTGGCTATTGTGGACATTGCTGCTATAAACATTGGGGTGCACGTACCCCTTCGGATCCCTACATTTGTATCTTTGGGGTAAATACCCAGTAGTGCAATTGCTGGATTGTATAGCAGCTCTATTTTCAACTGTTTGAGGAACCTCCATACTGTTTTCCAGAGGGGTTGCACCAGCTTGCATTCCCACCAACAGTGTAGGAGGGTTCCCCCTTCTCCGCATCCCTGCCAACATGTGTCATTTCCTGACTTGTTAATTTTAGCCATTCTGACTGGTGTGAGGTGATATCCCATTGAGGTTTTGATTTGGATTTCCCTGATGCTGAGCAATGTGGAGCACTTTTTCATGTGTCTGTTGGCCATTTGGATGTCTTCTTTGGAAAAATGTCTGCTCATGTCTTCTGCCCATTTCTTGATTGGATTATTTGCTCTTTGGGTGTTGAGTTTGATAAGTTCTTTATAGATTTTGGATACTAGCCCCTTATCTGATATGTCATTTGCAAATATTTTCTCCCATTCTGTCGGTTGTCTTTTGGTTTTGTGGACTGTTTCTTTTGCTGTGCAAAAGCTTTTTATCTTGATGAAATCCCAATAGTTCATTTTTGCCCTTGCTTCCCTTGCCTTTGGCGATGTTTCTAGGAAGAAATTGCTGTGGCTGAGGTCAAAGAGGTTGCTGCCTGTGTTCTCCTTTAGAATTTTGATGGACTCCTGTCTCACATTGAGGTCTTTCAACCATTTGGAGTCTATTTTTGTGTGTGGTGTAAGGAAATGGTCCAGTTTTATTCTTCTGCATGTGGCTGTCCAATTTTCCCAACACCGTTTGTTGAAGACTATCTTTTCTTCTTTGACTATTCTTTCCTGCTTTGTCAGAGATGAGTTGACCATAGAGTTGAGGGTCCATTTCTGGGCTCTCTATTCTGTTCCATTGATCTATATGTCTGTTTCTGTGCCAGTACTATACTGTCTTGATGATGACAGCTTTGTAATAGAGCTGGAAGGCTGGAATTGTGATGCCGCCAGCTTTGCTTTTCTTTTTCAACATTCCTCTGGCTATTCGGGGGTCTCTTTTGGTTCCATACAAATTTTAGGATTCTTTGTTCCATTTCTTTGAAAAAAGTGGATGGTATTTTGATGGGGATTGCATTGAATGTGTAGATTGCTCTAGGTAGCATTGACATCTTCACAATGTTTGTTCTTCCAATCCATGAGCATGGAACATTTTTCCATTTCTTTGTATCTTCCTCAATTTCTTTCATGAGTATTTTATAGTTTTCTGAGTACAGATCCTTTGCCTCTTTGGTTAAATTTATTCCTAGGTATCTTATGGTTTTGGGTGCAATTGTAAATGGGATCGACTCCTTAATTTGTCTTTCTTATGTCTTGTTGTTGGTGTAAAGGAATGCTACTGAAATGTACTGTTGGATCCTATTGGCTAGTATTTTGGTGAGAATTTTTGCATCCGTGTTCATCAAGGATATTGGTCTGTAATTCTCCTTTTTGATGGGGTCTTTGTCTGGTTTGGGGATCAAGGTAATGGTGGCCTCATAAAATGAGTTTGGAAGTTTTCCTTCCATTTCTATTTTTTGGAACAGTTTCAGGAGAATAGGTATTAATTCTTGAAATGTTTGGTAGAATTCCCCTGGGAAGCCATCTGGCCCTGGGCTTTTGTTTGTTGGGAAATTTTTGATGACTGCTTCAATTTCCTTAGTGGTTCTAGGTCTGTTCAGGTTTTCTATTTCTTCCTGGTTCAGTTTTGGTAGTTGATACATCTCTAGGAATGCACCCATTTCTTCCAGGTTATCTAATTTGCTGGCATAGAGTTGCTCATAATATGTTCTTATAATTGTTTGTATGTCTTTGGTGTTGGTTGTGATCTCTCGTCTTTCATTCATGATTTTGTTGATTTGGGTCATTTCTCTTTTCTTTTTGATAAGTCTGGCCAGCGGATTATCAATCTTGTTAATTCTCTCAAAGAACCAGCTCCTAGTTTCGTTGATCTGTTCTACTGTTCTTTTGGTTTCTCTTTCCTTGATTTCTGCTCTGATCTTTATGATTTCTCTTCTCCTGCTGGGTTTAGGCTTTATTTGCTGTTTTTTCTCTAGCTCCTTTAGGTGTAGGGTTAGGTTGTGTATTTGAGACCTTTCTTGTTTCTTGAGAAAGGCTTCTATTGCTATATACTTTCCTCTCAGGACTGCCTTTGCTGTATCCCAAAGATTTTGAACAGTTGTGTTTTCATTTTCATTGGTTTCCATAAATTTTTTAAATTCTTCTTTAATTTCCTGGTTGACCCATTTATTCTTTAGTAGGATGCTCTTTAGCCTCCCTGTATTTGAGTTCTTTCTGACTTTCCTCTTGTGATTGAGTTCTAGTTTCAAAGCATTGTGGTTTGAAAATATGCAGGGAATCATCCCAATCTTTTGGTACCGATTGAGACCTGATTTGTGACCTAGGATGTGATCAGTTCTGGAGAATGTTCCATGGGCACTAGAGAAGAATGTGTATTCCGTTGCTTTGGGATGGAATGTTCTGAATATGTCTGTAAAGTCCAATTGGTACAGTGTTTCATTTAAAGTCTTTATTTCCTTGTTGATCTTTTGCTTAGATGATGTGTCCATTTCAGTCAGAGGGGTGTTAAAGTCCCCCGCTATTATTGTATTGTTGTCAGTTTGTTTCTTTGCTTTTGTTATTAATTGCCTTATAAAATTGGCTGCTCCCATGTTAGGAGCATAGATATTTATAATTGTTAGATCTTCTTGTTGGATAGACCCTTTAAGGAGGATATAGTGTCCTTCCTCATCTCTTATTACAGTCTTTGTTTTAAAATCTAATTTGTCTGATAGAAGGATTGCCACCCCAGCTTTCTTTTGGTGTCCATTAGCATGGTACATGGTTTTCCACCCCCTCACTTTCAATCTGGGGGTGTGTTTGGATCTAAAATGAGTCTCTTGCAGACAGCATATTGATGGTTCTTGTTTTTGAATCCAATCTGATAGCCTGTGTCTTTTGATTGGGGCATTTAGCCCATTTACATTCAGGGTAACTATTGAAAGATAGGAATTTAGTGCCATTGTATTGCCTGGAAGGTGACTGTTACTGTATATTGTCTGTGTTCCTTTCTGGTCTATGCTGCTTTTAGGTTCTCTCTTTGCTTAGAGGACCCCTTTCAATATATCTTGTAGGGCTGTTTTCGTGTTTGCAAATTCCTTTGGTTTTTGTTTGTCCTGGAAACTTTTTATCTCTCCTTCTATTTTCAATGACAACCTAGCTGGATATAGTATTCTTGGCTGCATATTTTTCTCATTTAGTGTTCTGAAGATATCATGCCAGTCCTTTCTGGCCTGCCAGGTCTCTGTGGATAGGTCTGTTGCCCATCTAATGTTTCTACCATTATAGGTTACATATCTCTTCTCCTGAGCTGCTTTCAAGATTTTCTCTTTGTCTTTGAGACTCGTAAGTTTTACTATTAGATGTCGGGTGTTGACCTATTTTTATTGATTTTGAGAGGGGTTCTCTGTGCCTCTTGGTTTTTGATGCCTGTTTCCTTCCCCATGTTAGGGAAGTTCTCTGCTATAATTTGCTCCAATATACCTTCTGCCCCCCTCTCTCTTTCTTCTTCTTCTGGGATCCCAATTATTTTTACGTTGTTTCGTCTTATGGTATCGCTTATCTCTCGAATTCTGCCCTCGTGATCCAGTAGTTGTTTATCTCCCTTTTTCTCAGCTTCTTTATTTTCCATCATTTGGTCTTCTATATCGCTAATTCTCTCTTCTGCCTCATTTATCCTAGCAGTTAGTGCCCCCATTTTTGATTGCACCTCATTAATAACCTTTTTGATTTCGACTTGGTTAGATTTTAGTTCTTTTATTTCTCCAGGAAGGGTGTCTCTAATAAATTCCATGCTTTTTTCAAGCCCAGCTAGTGTCTTTAAAATCATCATTCTGAACTCTAGGTCTGACATCGTACTAATGTCCGCTTTGAGTAGGTCCCTAGCAGATGGCACTACCTCTTGTTCTTTTTGCTGAGGTGATTTTTTCGTCTTGTCATTTTGTCCAGACGAGAATAGATGAATGAGAGAACAAAATGCTAACAGGTTAACAACGTCCCCAGCAAATATAGTCTAAACAAATCAGAAAAGACCTGGAACCAGGGGAAAAGAAAGGGAAAGAAAGAAAAAAGAAAGAAAAAAAAAAGAAAGAAAAAGATAAAAAGAAACAAAAACAGAACAAAACAAAAAAAGACCAGAATATGATCAAATATGATCAGGCTAGTGCATAGATCAGTGCCACACACTAGATTTTGCGTGGATTTTGGTCTGTTAGAAGAAAGTGCCTCCTAAAATTTTAAAGACTTATATATGTACAAAATAAGGGTTGATACAATGAAGGGTTGGAAGATGACTGTAAAGATGAAAATTATAAAAGATTCTATAAAAGGAATTGATAAGATAAGAAGTTTGAAAAAAGAAAGAAGATTTAAAAAAAAGAAAAAAAAAGGGAGAGAATGTGATCAGGCAGAAGACTAGAACAAAGCCATACACTAGTGATTTAGGGTATATTTTGATCTGTTAGAAGAAACTGTATCTCAAAATTTTAAAGAGAGAACAACTTATATATATATATATATACATATGCCAAAAAGAAGGGTAACTACTATGAAGGAATAGAATATGACTCTAAAAATGAAAAATAAAAATTTTTTTTAAAAAGGGATTGATAAGATGTTGGCTGAAAAAGGGAAAAAGAAAAAATAAGAAAAAACAGTAAAAAAATTAACTTTGAAAAACTAATGAATCATGGTAAAATAAAAAGCCATGAATTCTATGTGCAGTATTCCCCTCGCGCTGGAGTTCTCCCGTTCTCCTTGATCGGTAAACTTGGTCTTGGTGGGCTGTTCGTGCTGATCTTCTGGGGGAGGGGCCTGTTGCCGTGGTTCCCAAATGTCTTTGCCGGAGGCAGAATTGCCCCGCCCTTGTCGATCCGGGCTAAGCAATCTGCTCGGGTTTGCTCTCAGGAGCTTTTGTTCCCTGCAAGCTCTCGGTACAGCTTTGGAGGATGAGAGTGAAAATGGTGGCCTCCCAATCTCCACCCAGAGTAGCCGAGAACTCGGGGCCTGCTCCTCAGTGCGCCCCCAGAGAAAAGCAGTCACTCCCGTGTCCCCGGTCTCCGGCCGCACTGCATGCTCACCCGGCCTGTGACCGAGCGTTTCTATCTCTGGCACCCGACCCCGTGTGGAGTCTCCAAACCCAGCAGATTCCTGTGGTGCGCTCCCACACCGCTCCTCCCGGGGGAGGAAGGGGAGTCTCCCCGGCTCTGCTGCTTGTTGGGTCCCTGCTGGAGGAGCAGTGGCCCGACTGGCCCGCGGATCACAGTTTATGGCAACCCTGAGCTGAGAGCCTGCGCCTCGGCTCCGTCTCTGCAGCCGGCTTCCCCGCTCCGATACCCGGGAGCTCTGCTGCACTCAGGCTCCCCCGGTCTTTCTGTGACCCCAAGGGTCCTGAGACCACACTGTCCCGCGAGGGTTCTACCCCCCGCTTAGCCACTGGAGCGACATCTCTCCACGGAGCCGACTTCTAAAAGGTCCGATTTTGTGCTCCGCGGCTCTAGCACTTGCCAGAAGCGGCCGACGGAGGCCCCCTCCCCCGCCATCTATCCTCCCGAATATCGCCTCGGATTCACTTCTCCGCACATCCTACCTTCCAGAAAGTGGTCGCTTTTCTGTTCAGAGAGTTGTTGCTACTCTCTTCTTCTATCTCCTGTTGAGTTCGTAGGTGTTCAGAATGGTTTGATCCCCATTCAGCTGAATTCGTGAGACCAGAGGAAATCCAGGTCTCCTACTCCTCCGCCATCTTGCTCCGCCTCCCCTAAATCACATTGTTTTTGATAATTGTAATAAATTTGGTGTTTTGAGGTCCAATTTTACTCTGTTGTTCTGTAACTCATGTTCTTCCAGTGTTTACTTATTTGTTTCTCAAAAACTTACTTAAATCAGGAAAGAAGTTAAAATAACACTTCCTAGCAAAATATTGAACGCAAATAAGATGGCTTTCCAGTCAGAAAAAAAATGAAGCCTCAAGTTTACCACTTATCATCTGAAATTAGACAGATTACTTATTTTTTTTCATCCAAGCTTACCCATCATCAGCTTCTAGATGGTAATACCTATTTCAGAGAATTCCTGCGAGAATTAATGAATAATTCACGGAAAATAGCATATACCTGACATGCTTAAGTACTCTAAAAAGGGTAGCTTTATATACATATATATATACTTAAGTGCTTTGTACTCTACTCATGCTTAAGTACTCTAAAAGGGTAGCTTTATATATATATATGTGATTCTTGAACTGGGGAGTAATATAGATAAATGTCATATTTGCATGTAAAACCACCAAAGAATTTTTCCTTCATGTCCATCAGCCTGCCATCTAATTTGTAGACTAGGAAATCAGATATGTAAATAATAACACACTTAAAACTGGGCTCCAACTGCATAACTGGCAACAAACACTCTTAGAAACCACATCTAACGTTTTGGACCAATAACACTGAGTAGGGGAAATGAAATACCTTTGTTCTTGCCCTTACCTTTTTTTAAAAAAATAAATTAGATATCTTCTAAAGAAGAAATAGAAATGCAGGGTTTACAAAACTGCTGAGAATTTGTGTTGAGTGGTTTAATCCTTCACACAAATAATTTGATGCTGAGCATGTGTATATTATACCACTGGTTTCTGAATGATGGTCTAGTTGTGGTCTAAGCATTAGAAATTGTGTAGTTTTGTTTGAAATTAGCGTTTTCTTCTTACACCAAAGGACTATAGAGGGAAATGACTCCGTTTTTAATCCTTTCGGTACACCCGAGTTGGTGCCCCAATGCTGCCTTGGCATGCAGAAGAAACGATTCCAGATATGTTACTTCACCAAAATAGCACAGGTAGAATTTCCTATTTGGGAATCTACCTTGTATGATGTACTCCACTGACTCCAAAGGCCATTTCTCAGAATCTCAAGGGCAGGTCTCTTCTTTTTATTTGAATCAAAGGTTTCATCTACGAAGAAGAAAATATGAAGAATGACAGCATCTTTCCACTTGTCATGCTCAGTTACCCAATCATACTGAATGATTCATGGAACAGAATCTAGCACATCATATATCAATTTTTTTTTGTCTGAAGCCTTGCAAGATATCTCACTCTTATGATTTAATATGGAAACTGGAACTTTCCTAAGTAAAATATTATTTCAAGTTCATATACCTGTTGTATGTGTTACTAATATGAAATTCACTCTGGCCATCAGCTAGTTTGCCCCTTTCCTTCTATAGAAGGCTAAAATTCTATTTGGCCCCAAGTAAGTTTTCCTGTGTCCCCTTTACTTGTCTACACTGAGACAAACCAGGACAATCAAATAGCTCAGCAGGATTTTTTCTTGGTATCATTTATTTCACATTCAATAGGCACCTGTTGACCATGCTATAGGACTCGATCCAGAACTCCTTAGAGAATATCCTGACAAAATGTACTGGGTCTCCAGTGGTATTCAAGTACGCACGTGTGAAAGACCTATGAGGTCAAAGTAGAATAAATGCACGCATATGGCATTCCAGGTAGATATGCAGTATCTTCTTTCTCTCCCTCCACTAGTCCTGTAGGTCAATTAACATAAAACTGATTTTTTTTTAATCTTCCACATAATTACAGTCACCCTCAAGGCCGGTCTTTATATTAGTTTACTGAATTTTGCTTCTTTGGGAGACAGACAGATCAGGAAGATAACATTTATGGGGCTCTAAGCTACTTGTGGCTGCCCAGTGATTCATGGATGAGACCTCAGGAAGAAACCGTTTTGTCATCTGGGCTTCTGTAAAATTTCAGGTTAAAAAAAATAGTGTGCGCACACGCGTGCGTGTGCGTGTGTGTGTGTAGGGAGGTGGTGATCCTCTCTCTATTCTTTATTCCAGCAGGAATTGAGGTACAATTTCAAACTTCTCTCTCTGCAGTACACCTCCCTTGGGATTGCTTCCTTTTTAGAACATTTTCTCCCTTTCAGAGCTCTCCTCAGTCTGGAGAAGAGAAAATGCGCCTGTAACATGTTGAGAGGGAGAAGGAGCACACTGTGATTTTTCCTGACTTCTACCTCCGTTGAGAACGTGTGTGAAGATGGACTTTGGAGACCCTCACTGAAGGGACCCGAGAGGTGAGGTGCGGATGGTCGTTTTTGCTGGAGAGCCATGGGATCACTTTACAGCGCTAGGCTTGCAAGGCCGGCCCTCAGAAACTATTGATTTTCTCCTGGCTACTTCTCTCTTCTCTTACTTGGAACTTTTAAGACATTTTATCAAGACCATGTTTTTATAGGATACATTTTATTGATGATAAAGTTAGAGTATACACTCAGGGCTTATTCCTAACTATTCAGAGATAATTAACGACTGTCCAATCTTGAGAACTCACTGTGGCTGCTCACCTCTGGAGTTCGGGGTTAAAGAAGGCCAGAAGCCAGGCAACAGGACACACCGGCTGCCCATCTCAAGTTTTCTAGCTAACCAGCCACTCCACCGAAAAAGCGTACCAGCCAGGGGGGAATGGGACCACATCTGACTAACAAACAAAGGGATGAAATATTTCATTGATTTGCTCTGGCCCTGTATCAACACACTGTTGCCCAGAGTCAATATATGGGATTTCCCTGCTCCAAATAATATTTGCTCAATATGTAGACTTATTTAAATGTATTTGAAGTTTCTGCTTGGAGACATACTTTCATATAAGTAAGCAAAATCAACCACTGGGAACTGATAACACATAAAAAGAAAATGTTTGAATAACAAAATATAGTAAACCATGAGCTGATCAAATTATATCACATGTATTTATTGAATCATGAAGGGGAAGAATTGCAAAAACCCAGACAGACAGCCCCCCTCCGGCCAAAGTGTACATCCTTGTTGGTGCTAGAAGCTCGGTTTATACTCCAGCCGCCTTGATAAACTACAATTGGCAAAACACATGTCACAGAATCATCTCTTAGATATTGGAAAGAGCACTGAGCCATCACAGGTTTGTGTTCTTGGGAGAGCCAAGTCATAATAATCATTTTAAAGGTAAGTCTAATTCACATTTAAAATATAAAGCAATCCTTTCACCTTAACATAGGTTTAGCCAACAAAACACAAACAGGTATCTCTTGCATTTTGAAAGTTTGCATTAGGGCACTTTGCTTGTTTTTTTTGAGAGACAGAGAGCCTTTCCTTTATTTTTATTCATTCATTCATTCATTCATTCATTCATTTTTATTGTGTTCAGTTAGCCAATATATAGTACATCATTAGTTTTTGATGGAACGTTCAATGATTCATTAGTTGCGTATTAACACCCAGTGTTCATTAAAACACGTGCCCTCCTTAATACCCATCACCCGGTTACCCCATTCCCCCACCCCCTCCCTTCTGTAACTCTCAGTTTGTTTCCTGGAGTCAAGAGTCTCATTTGGTTTGTCTCCCTCTCCGATCTCTTCCCACTCAGTTTTTCCTCCCTTCCCCTATGGTCCTCTGTGCTGTTCCTTATATTTCACATAAAAGTAAACTTTATGATAATTGTCTTTCTCTGCTTGACTTAGTTCACTTAGCATAATCTCCTCCAGTTCCATCCATGTTGATGCAAATGGTGGCTATTCATCCTTTCTGATGGCTGAGTAATATTCCATTGTCACTTTGCTTTTATGAAGGACCTACATTAGCACCTGTTTTCGCTAATCAAAAGAAACCTGAAGAGGACTTTTTCTTTTAGGAAAAAAGGTAAAAAGCAAAAATAGAGTTCTGTCAGCCCTCATGGAGGCCCCGCGTACCCTGCGCAGTAAGGGCGCCTCACCGAGCCCCTCCCCAGTAATAACGTCCAGCCTCTCAACATCAAGCCCCCAGAGCTGTAAACTGTGTCTGTGAGCATCTGCTTTGTCTTGGTTTATTTTGTCCATCCGCTAACAAGATGTATCCTAAGATACCAGAAAAGCTTGAGAGAGGTGATTTTTGGGGTCTAGGAATGCTCAAAATCTTTTCCATATACATTAATGGCAATTTCTTCTTTCTTTATGCCATTTCAGCTTACAAAAGTTTTCATTAAGCACACTCTACTTCTGGACAGTGGGGGAAACCTGTATGATTGTAGTCATCATTCTATATGTTTTATACACTTACTGTTTGCAGAGCACTGGAGAAAGTCTGAGACTAGGAAAAGCGATACTTTGGTTGCCTTGCTCTCAAGATGCTACCCCTCTTTGAGAAAACCGAACTAGAAAGTACCAAAAAGTAAGTCATGGAGAACGAGATATGACAAAGCTGTATGGAGCCACATGTCAGTGACAGACCTAAGCTACAGACTTCCCATTCTTCCATGCAGTGCAGGTAAGTGGCCTCACTGTGACATCCATCAATCATGCCTCTCAGTTCCTGGCTTTGGTCTTTGTAAAGCGAAGATCACCTTGATGTATTTTTTTCATTATGTTAAAGATAATGGAGCTTGACAGCACAGTTGTTTAGAAAAATGAAACTTTAGATTTAAATGAAATGTCCAAAAATATGTTATTAATAAAAAATTATGGAACATCTATCCAAAAGAACATATAGCTATTAAAATGATTTTGTAGCTCTACATTTACTGGCTTGAAAAATGTTGATATCCAGTGAAAAAAGCAGGTTATAGCGTTTTTATGAAACTATTACATGAGTAAGATTTTTGTCCTCCACTTTCTGGATGTAAGAAATGCCACATTTTAAAATTTCACTACTGTATATAGGTGGCAGGTAATCTGACATTATCACCAGGGTTTTTGTTTTTCTGTTTTGTTTTGTTTTGTTTTGTTTTTTAGAGTAGGATCTTTGCAGAGCCTGGTTTAGACCTTCTGAGCAGTCACTGCACCCTGGGTGCTAAGCCTTGTTCTCTGCTGTCCAGAAGGATCCCCATCACAAGGGACCTCGGGGACCCTCTCTTACCAGTCAAGGGAAAATTTCTCTCCTTATGGGGTTGGAAGAGAAGTCACAAGTTGGCAAATTGAGTCTGTGAAACCCAATTTCTGATTTCCCTGGAAAATAAAAAGTGAAACCATTCTCATTCTTTTTTTTTTTTAAGATTTTATTTATTTATTTGAGAGAGTGAGAATGAGGGGGGAGGAGGAAAGGGGACAAGCAGACTCCCCACCCAGCAGGGAGCCCGATGCGGGGCTCGATCCCAGGACCCTGGGATCATGACCTGAGCCGAAGGTAGGGGCTTAACTGACTGAGCCACCCAGGCGCCCCAAGCCATTCTCATTCTTCCTCATCTTTTTATAGTGGTGAAAATAAAGAAAAATCATGATTAAGTTTTCCTGCCATACTATAATGTACATAATTTATTATGTATGCATTATATGATGAAAAATTGAATGTCTGGAAGGATATATACACCGAAGTATTGACAGGAATTATTCTAAGATGTCCAATTATGCTTTTATCTTTTTCTTTCTTTTTTCTTAAAGAGCTGTCTCATCCTGTTTTTCTTATTTTTTGTTTTACAATACATGTAGATTGCCTCTGTCATAACAAAGTGATGAATTTATGTAATAGAGTCTTATCCTTTTGTGTCTTTAAAAACTATTTTAAAATATTTCATAAATAAGGGATACATTTTAAAAAATCATTTTTAATGCTCACAGTGACACTATAATGTAAGTATATTTCCCTACCCCATTTGCCTATGTGGTAAGTAAGTTATAAGGGATTAAAGTTGTGTCCAAACTCTTAGAAACTAGTAAATGGCAGAGTGAGAATTTGAAGCAATGCCTTCTCAAAATAAATGAGTGCTTATTTCTTTTACCAATCTGCTTTTAGGGAAAAATACTACCTTGAATAATTTGTTCTTGGCTAATTTAAATTTGTAGGATGCATCTGCAAAGCAAAGACTGTCCCTCTTGTGGATCCTTTGGAAACCGCATTTGCCACTCTAGACAGGAGAGAATGAATTGAGGGAGAGGAAGACACAAACTTAGCAGCTTAAAACCACGCAGATTTATTATCTCATAATTCTGAAGGTCAGGAATCCAGCGGCTCAAAGAGCTCTACTCCAGGTCCCATAGGACTGAAATCAAGGTGCTTGATGCTAGAGGCTTTTATCAGGAGGCTTGGGGAGAAAACCTGGTTCCAGACTCGTTCAAGTTGTAGGAATGAGGCCCCAGTTGCCTTGCCGGCTATTGGCTGGGGGTCATTCTGGGCTTGTGGAGAGCCACCGCAGCTCCCTGTGAGTCCTCCTGGGTGTCTCTGACTCATCTCTTCTGCCCCAGCTCTCCTCTGGGTCTAGCTGGAGAAACTCCTCTGCTTTTAAGGGGTCAAGTAATTAGATTGGGTTTATCTGGATAAGACAGGCTACTCTCCCTAATTTAATCCATAACCTCAATTACATCTGAAAACCCTTTCACAGCCCTACCTAGACAGTGTTTGAATAACCAGGAGACAGAATCTTGGGGGAACATATTTGCAATTTTGCCGGCTGCCAGCATTTTTTTTCCCTCAAAATTTGAGGATAGGAATATTCACACTATTTTCAAAAGGTTGATATGGTCTTGATAACCTCCAAAGCTAATGCCTAAACATTTGATACATTTCAGATATTCAGAGAGATAGTTCCCCCAAATCCACACCTTGAGTAGTTTTGTCTGTAGATATTTCAAAATGGGGTTTTTGAGGTCTCGCGTGAATGTCTGTGTTCATCCTTACTGGTAAAGTGGAACACAAGTGTGTTATTCCCAAATAAAACACTGTTTCATTGAGAGTTTAGCCTATAGAGGATTCAAGGGTAAATACCAAGATCAAAGGACCTTGTTAATACACAAGTGGCCCAGTTATCATACAGGCTTATATTTCCACCGTCTGAACACCAGTTCAAAGTATAGCTGACTATTGACTCACTTCTCTGCATTTGTCTCCATCTGAACTGCATTCATCACCATTACTCTGGCCAGGATACACAGTTTAATTATGAGTTGGGTTTTTATGGACATAAACTGGGTTTGAAAGATAAACTTCCAGGACTAGATAAACATTGAGTCCCCTAGACTTCTTCCCTGGAATAAGAAGAAAAAAATTCCCATTTTTTTTCCCTTTTCAATGAAGTAACCCAATTTTCTTTTCAATGAAGTAACCCAAATTTAACTTCATTAATTTTATCCTGCTCTGCTATAGACCACTTCCAAAAGAGTAGGTATTACTGTCTTTAAGGGATAGATAAGTGGGCCCAATTTTGCCGTTAGAAATTATAGACACATTCTTCTAACAAGTTGCTCTCTTCCTTAGAAAAAAAAACCCTGGTGGAGCCGGGGGGGGCCTGGATGGCTCAGTCAGTTGAGCGTCTGACTCTTGGTTTTGGCGCCAGTCATGATCTCAGGGTCGTGAGATCCAGCCCGCTCCGAGCTCAGCAGGAAATCTGCTTGAGATGATCCCTCTGCCCCTCCCCTGCTCATGCTCTCTCTCTCTCTCTCTCTCTCTCTAAAATAAATAAATAAATAAATCTTTAAGAAAAACTAATAGAGGCAGCACCTGGCATACACCAGAAGATGATAGCTACCTAGCTAGCTAGCTACCTAGCGAGATAGATAGATGGTAGATAGTAGATAGAGGGTAGGAGACAGGGAGAACCTAAGAGCTTGGACAATACATTTTGACAAGGAAGCCTGAATGAATTCTGAAATGGAGATAAAATGAGTGGATATCATTAATTTAGATATATATTTTGGGGACATTAGTAAATAGAGCTTTAAACCTCTGGTATTACAAAGACTAAATTGTCCTTTTTAAGGGAATTAGAGGTTATGATTCTGGTTCCCAAGGAAGGTACGCAGAATTCACTTTTCATTTTACCCACTGTCAAGGGGCATAACTGGTGGGAGCAGAACCTAGCAGAACTAGGGTGAGGGACCTTAATTCTAATAGCACATTGTCAACTACTATCACGGTCCAACACGTGATAGGCTTTTCTTTTTTTTCTTTTTTTTCCCTGAGGAGGTATCCTAGTAAGGGTTCTGGAGGAACAGAACCAATAAGATGTATTTATATGTAGAAGAGATTTATTTTAAGGAATTGGCTCAGGTGATTATGGAGGCTGACAAGTTCAAAGTCTGCAGGGAGAGTTGGTAGGCTGAAGACCCAAGAAGAGCTGATACTGCAGTTCAAGTCTGAGGGTCATG
The DNA here is from genome assembly GCF_009762305.2 of Zalophus californianus. NCBI lineage: Eukaryota > Metazoa > Chordata > Mammalia > Carnivora > Otariidae > Zalophus > Zalophus californianus. The sequence goes on from NC_045606.1 coordinate 89,444,382, forward strand.
CATGGGCAGAATTCCCCCTTGCTCAAGGGAGCTCAGTCTTTTGTTCTATTCAGGCCTTTAACTGATTAGATGAGGCCCACCTACATTTTGTGGGGAAACCTGCTTTACTCAAAGTCCACTGATTTAAATGTTAACCTCATCTGAAAACATCCTTATGGAAACATCCAGAATAATGTTTAAGCACATATCTAGGCACTGTGGTCTAGCCAGGTTGATGTATAAAATTAACCATCACAGGAGATTCTAAGTTTGACCTTTTGAATGTGTGGTCTAAATTCTTACCAGTGTGGAAAATTTAGTTCATATGGCTGTAAAAATAATGTTGATGCTACCCGTACCTCTAGGTTTAGATTACTTAGCCTAGTACACAAGTATATGTAAGTGGTTTCAAATCCATTATAAATACTAATATCTATTATCCCCAAGTACCTGTTATGTGCCAGGAATTGCACAAAGTGTTTTACAACCTACACAACAGATTATTCCCAATTCATAGGCGAGCAGTTTGGAAGTAATTGATTGACCCGTGTAAGGAAGAGTTGAGCAGCAAAGATGAAACCTGAAGTCAGCCTTCTCTCTTGAAATTTTACTTTTATGCCATATCGCTCTGCCTTCCACACACCATGAGCACTACCTAGAAAACTGTCATCTTCCTCTGTTTAGGCAATCTGCAAGTTGGATCTTAACATCATAGCTAAAAAAGGGCAGGAACATCAGATATTTTTATTATACCTTAACTGTAATTAATATGGTCAATGGAAATTGAAATGTTTAAGGAAATGTTTCAAGAGCCTGATTGTTATGCAATAGTCTTTAATTATTAGCTGAAAATAGGATATATTTTAGCATTCTCAGATGGCTTTATCTAATTAATATGAATAACATCACCACCAACATTTCTTGAATAATTCTGTATATTCTACATAAATGGTTGCAACAGAAGAGCTGTCAGAATAGCAAAATGATCCTCTCTTGTGTTGGCAGAAGCACATCTAATTTAAACCTCAGTATAGGCTGGCCGGGCCACTGTCTTGCTGAAATTCTATTAAAGTCAATGCTCTATATCTGCCTCTCTGTGTTCATTGGCAAGGACCCTGCAACAGCTCCCAAGGAAAGGAATCTGAGTAGTCCTATAATTTATTTGTTCATTTTATCCATTTATGAAAGGAAACAAGAGCACCAGCCATTTGGGAAAGGATTTACATAATTTAATTAAATGTGATCACTGCCTTCCTATCTCAATATGCTGATGCAGTTGATAACATCCCAAATGTTTTTTAGTCCTTTTCTCCAATCTACCTTGAAGTCCCCAGGCACACATGAAGGAGGTGGGTGTGGGATGGGGGATTAGAGGTGAGCCGCCATTCTACCAAAATCAATATTTTCTTATGTTATCCATCCATTGTGACTGGGAAATGTAACAGACACTATTGGTTATCAACCCAATAGGCTTTCCTCCTTCCTTGCTGGTCAAGTCCTGATTTTCCATTGTAACTCACATATAGAAGTTGATTTGCCTAAGTGAACCATACTAATTCCATTACTTTTTTTTACTGGGAGGTTTAGGGAGGGGAATATGAGCAAGTCCTGGCTTCTGAAATGTAAGAAGTTGGCTGAGGGACTTAGGGTGAAGGATTTATTGTTTTTTAAAAAGAATACATAGGAGGAGATTTGCCCCTTTTTTCCACTGAATCTTGTCACGTCTGGTTGGATGAGATGCTTGGAGCAGTGATAACCGCTTGGTGATCATGGGAGAGACTACCCTGAGTAATTGGCACACCATAGAGGGTACAGCAAAAAGAGATCCAGAGTTCTTGATATTCAAATGAACTGCTGGAATTACTCAATCCTGGAGCTGTCCCCCCTATCTTATTATTTGAGATAAAAAATGTTTCCTAATTTATTAACCTGTCAAGTGAAGGTTTTTCTGTGACTTTTGATTGACTGCATCCTTACTGATGTGATTGACCCTTTGGATTCCTCTTGGCAGCTGTGTCCTTTCTTTGAAAGATGTGTGCCTTATTTACTCATTTTTTCTGCCAGTGACCTTACCCCTGAATATTGGTGAGTCATGCACAGAGTCTCTCATTTCTACAGAGGCATGTGTTGTGGAGGATGTGTTACATGAAAGGCAGGTTCGTGCTACACTGTCGGATTGCTGCCCATGAGTGCCTGTAGTGGTGTGTGCTGAGTACCAGCCAAGTATGGTTAAGGATGAACTCAGGGATGAACCACTACCACCAATTTCCTCTCCAACACACACACACACACACACACACACACACACGAGTGTTCTTGGTGCTGGAGGATGCTCAGTTGGAGCATATGGCTGAAGACATATGTGTGTGGGGAGGGAATTGGTAGTGTTGGTTAATAGGACCACAAAAAGTGAAATGTGTCCAGAATATCGTCTTTATTGTAGATAAAGACCAGGATGAAGGGCCTGGCTTTAGGTTTATGAACCAAGTGGAATTGTTAATACCAAACTCAAGAATCAGGCAGCCTATCCCCCATGGTGCAGTGAGGCTTACAGCATGGAGGAACAAAAGAAGACTCATGATTTGGGTAGGCAGACTCACCCCCAAGATCAGAAAAAGGACTGAACTGAGCACACTGAACTGTCCCCCCCTCTCCCAAGTTCCTATTTCAATTCCCTAACCCCCAATGAAATGGTATGTGGAGATGGGGCCCTTGGGAAGTAATTAAGTTCAGATAAGGTCATGATGGATGGGTGGTGGGACCATCTTCTAAGGGGAGACATAAAAAGGGTTTATTTCCACATAAAAACAGAACAAGAAGGTGCACATCTGCCAGTCAGGAAGAGAGTTCTCCAGGAACCAAATAGGCCGTCACCTTAATCTTGAACTTGGCATCCTCCAGCACTATGAGAAGTGAGTGTTTAATGCTTAAGCCACCCAGTCTACAGTATTTTATTATAGCAGTCCCAGGAGACTAATCAACATCCCAGTTTCATCCCAGGCTTACCAACCATATAAGGACCTTCTTAATGAGTAAACAGGTGGAGAGTGCCCAAGGGTTATATTGTTTTGACCTCTCTTCAGAAGAACACTTCAGGAGTGGAAAAGACACATCCATTTTTTAAATTGTATTTCTCTTTTCCCTCTAGATGTGAATCTCTGTGGGAGAATGCACAGTAGTTGCTGGGTGGGTGAAGGGAGGGATGATCTCCATAGTTTGGCAATTCTGCAGCGGGTTCTCCTTTTGGATGTTTGTTTTCTTTCTGCCTTAGAGGAAATGGCCCTGTTGGTAGACAAAAGAGGGTGGTGATGGTCAACTGATGCACCCCTGCAGAGAAGGAGGGGTGCAGAAGAAGGACCCCGTCTGGTATAACTGGTGCCTTAGTGTCATGTAGGTACATGGGCTTTAGACTTACAAGTCTCACTCTGTGACTTTGTACTTAGAAAGCTGACACTCAGATGGATGAGTAACATAGTGTGATGACCCAGGTTACTCGTGGCGGAGTTGGGGCTTCCTGGTCACCACATCCAGGAGTCAAAAATGCATACTTCAGCTTCCACCTAACAGGGCCAGTCTTTGATGATTATAGTTTGAACTCTTTGATGCTGCCAACCTCAGGAACAAAATTTACTTAAGCATGAAATATATGTTGTTCCTTCCACTGTCCTGAGTTTATTGCTAAGTGTCCTTTCGTCTTTAATTAAAGAATTAATGTGAACTTTTTCATTTGTCAGCAAATTTATATGCAGAAGTACTTTGTATCTTTGGTTTGAAACTTGTCTAGATTTCCTAATGAAGCGTTCAGAAAATTCTTCATATAGTATTTCCCAAGTGAAGTGAGAAAAGAGAGAAGCCCACATTTATGTTCTCACCTTAAAATTTTTTGGAAGTATACATAGGATTTTTGCCAATGACATTTACCTCTGAGAAGGTGATTGGGTTAGCCAAGAGTAGTGGCAGAGGAGAACTCATATTTCTTACTTTATATACTTCTATCTAAATGTTTTTTGAGTTATGTTATAAATGATTTGTTGTTCAGGAAAAGAGCTATATAGGCACTTTTGAAAAACAGGCTTTGGTATACGTGGGGATTTGAATAATCCTCTTTTATTCTATTCTAGAAAGGTATTGGTTGTTAAGGAAAGCATCCATCTGAGGAAAAGTTTAGACACAGAAGCCAAACAGATCAGTTTCTGACTTCTGATTCTGTCTCTTTCTGTTTGTAAGAGGTTCTGCAAGCTATTGGATTTCTTTGTGTTTCCTCATATGTGAAATAATGGTAACAAAGCACTGCCCAACTTTTGTACTGATGAGAAAGAATGTATGTGTCACACCTGTCACAAGGTAGACATTAATGAAGTGCTGGCTATGTGACGAAGGGCCAGATCACGAATTGCCATTTGTGGAGGCTGGTGGAGATCCCTGTTGACATGCGCTGTCCCAGTGTACCCTCTTCTCCAACTCTAATTATTATTAGCACCCCCTTTACATTTTCAAATCATTTGAACTGGGTGATAAATTACATGGTCACCCTATTCTAAGCCACTGAGGTGTTTGGACTTTGTGCCAAAACTTCCAGAGAGCTTCTGAGGGAAAGAATATGCCCCAGAGTTAGTAGGGTTTCTGAAATTTTCAGCAACCAAAGGGAAGGTCTGCATGGGTAGTTACATCTGCATGTTTCAAGAGCCGACAGTGGTGTATGCCTAGAGGAAAGAGACTCAGATGGCTGAAGGAAGCATGAAAGATGAATCTGGCGATGGAAGGAGACAGGTATGAAATGAGGCCACTCTGGAGCTAAGCTTTGTAAAGCTGCCTGCCATGCTTCTGTTGCTGGTTTGTTTGCTTTTTAAATTTCAGTACTGACAAGTATAAAGCTGTTTGAATATTCCCACGAATTCAGATTAAATTGGATCCACTAGCTAATACAGTGTTATTATTAGAAACTGAATCATTCACTCTGAAACCATTATCTGATACATTTCAGAAATAAACATTTAGTAGATGTGCCACTTTTCCTGTTTTTATTTGCTGGATGGACCACAAACATCAAAAGGTCATACGGCATGTGAATCAGAGGATAAGATCATCCCTAGGCACCTAGGCAGACACGAAAGGACATCCCCAGGTAAAAGTTGAGACTTAGAGACAATCTCAGATGCAGACATTAGCAAGTTACTCTCCGTTTTCTGAAGCAGGGGATACTCTGTGAAAGGTGGGCAAGTATTCATTGGTGGAGGAGTACAGAACCAGATCAAATTCCATTTTTGTTCCAGTTGTTCTTAATCAGGGTATATCAGCATTCCCCAGGGAGCTTTCAAAAAAAAAAAAAAAAAATACATGCTGGAGCACCGCACCGGACCTACTAAATTAGAATGGGTGGGTGGAGGGGGTAATGAATCTTGAAAACCTTCCCAGTGAGTCTGTTGTGGACTCTGGATTAAAAACTAATGATCTAGCCTGTGGTCCTTAAACTTTTATGTGAATCTGAATGACCCGAAAGTCTTGGCAAGACCCAGATTTCTGGGCCCTACTGCTAGGGCTTCTGATTCATTTGTCTAAAGTAAGGCTTGGAAATACCTACTTCTACCGTGTTTCAGGTAGGGCTGCCCACACTCCGTGAACCACTTCTGTAAGCTCTTCATCCGTATCCTCACTGCTTTATTTCAAAAGGTCTTAATTATTTCTTGCTCAGACTATTACTTTAGTGTAATGTCACTACCTTCTACCCCAGTTGTTGCTAAAGTAATCTTTCTTTTTTAAAAAAAATTTTTTTTATTTATTTATTCGACAGAGAGAGACACAGCGAGAGAGGGAACACAAGCAGGGGGAGTGGGAGAGGGAGAAGCGGACTCCCCACTGAGCAGGGATGTGGGACTTGATCCCAGGACCCTGGGATCATGACCTGAGCCGAAGGCTAGACGCTTAATGACTGAGCCACCCAGGCGCTCCTAAAGTAATCTTTCTAAATAAAAATCATATCATGACTCAATGTCTTTTTTTTTTTAAAGATTTTATTTATTTATTTAAGAGAGAGAATGAGGGAGAGAGAGCACATGAGAGGGGGGAGGGTCAGAGGGAGAAGCAGACTCCCTGCCGAGCAGGGAGCCCGATGCGGGACTCAATCCCGGGACTCCGGGATCATGACCTGAGCCGAAGGCAGTCGTTTAACCAACTGAGCCACCCAGGTGCCCCATATCATGACTCAGTGTCTTAAAGTGTTTTTATGGCTCCCCATTTAATCAAGTCCAAAACGTCATGTGTGGAACAACACTCTCGTCTCTGCTACCAAGCCAGCCTCACCTCCCAGGGTCCAGCCATGCTCTAATGCTGGCCTTTGAAGAAAGCCAGACTCTCCCAGATGCCAGTGCTTTTATCATGGCTGTTGCAGACCAGTTAGAAGCACAGACTTGCAGAATTCCTCTTCAAACTTCTATGTATCCACTTCCAGCTTGTGTCCTGGGGCAAGTTCTTTTTACCTCTGTGGATTTCCTCATCTGCAAAGTACCGTTGACAACATAGTGCCTACCTCTCAGAATGATATGAAAATCAAGGACATTTATATATGTTTATATACGCACACACATACACACACGTATATAAAGCATTTGGAAAGGTGCCCAGCAAGTAGCAGACATTAAAGGACTCTTTAAAACCATCTCTTCGAGAGAATCTCCCACTCATCTTTGAATACCAGTTTGCATAACACTTCCTTTGAGGAGACAGTCCTGTATTCTCTATATAAATTGTTTCCTTCCTTGATCATTTATAGTATTTAATTCATGTTTCCTAACACTTAGTGGTTCTCCTTTCCATTCATATATAAGCCTCTAAAGAGAGATTTTGTTTTACTCTTGGATGATCTTGCTCTTCTCGAAGGCTAGTCATAGTGCTGTGGGTTGAATGGTCACTTTGCTGAACAACCAAGTGGGAGACCCTAACCATGGGGCCCTGGGCTCTCTGGGACATGAGAATGATGATTATGAAACAAGAGAAAACCTGGTGCCTGAAATAAGGGAGCCAAGGCAACAGGAAAGAGAAGCCGGTAGCCGGGTTGCCTCTTCCTTTTGTTTCTCTCAAACCATCTATTGGCCACTCATGAAGTTTACTGTTCCATAAGAAGGAAAAGCCTTAAAGAGATGAAGAATCAGAAATAGTTGATGGTTTTGTGTAGGTAATTAAAATAATTCAGAGATTTGGAGAAGTTTTATATCGAAGCAAAGGATATACATAGTAAATGCACAAATCTAATTGTACAGCTTGATACATTTTTGCAAGGCGTACACATCCACGTAACCAACCCTCAGACCAAGACATAAACATTTCTCCCACCTCAGAAGCCTCATTTATGGCCATTTCCAGTCACTCTCCCTAAAACACACCACTGATTTTATTTCTATATTTGCCTCATTTTGAGTTGTATGTACATGAAATTATACCACAGGTACCCTTGTGTCTTGTGTCTTTGGCTCATCATTTTGTCTAAGAGATTTAGCCATATTTTTAAGTGAAGCAATAGTTTATTTTTTCATTGGTGTATAGTTTCTAGTATTGGAGTATACTATTATTTATTTATATATTGTACTGTTGACAAACATTTGGGTCATTTGTAATTTTTGACACCTACAAATAATGTTGCTGTGAATGTTCTTATAACAAGTCCAGTAGTCAAATTGTTTGGGCACAGTGTGGCAGATGGACCCTAAGATTACCCTCAGTGACTTCTGCCTCCTGGCACCCATGTCTTCGTGTTTTCTCCAGCACTCCCACAATGAGGATAAGACCTATAACTTGCTTCTAACCAATATAATATGGCAAAGGGTATGAGATGTCACTCCACTGATTAGGTTACATTATGTGGCAAAGTTGATATGTAACACCTGTGATTATGTCATGGTACCTACAAGCCGACTGCGGCAGAGATTCTACTTGTTGGCTTGATGAAAGGAGCAACTATGTTGAGAAAACACCCCCTAGCAAGGAACTATGGGTGGCCTCTGAGACTTGAGGCTAGCTTCCAGCATAAAAAGAGCAGCAAAACCTGGGATCCTTGGTCATATAGTTGCAAAGAAACAAATTCTTCCAACAACCTGAACGAGCTTGGTAGTGGATTCTTCCCCAGTTGAACGACCAGATGAGAACACAGTCCAGATGATATTTTTGACTGCAATCTTGTGAGACCCTGAACCGAAGATCCAACGAAGTTGTTCTCATAATCCTGACCTTAAAAGCGTAAAATAATAAATGTGCGTAGTTTTAAGCTGCTGTTTGTGTCAATAAAAAACTAATATGCGTAGAGTATGCACATGCTCAACATTAGTAGGTAATGTCAAATTATTTCTAAAGTGGTTTTATCAATACACCCTAGTAGTTAATGAGTTTAAGTTGCTTCACATATTTGCCAATATTTGATACTCTTAGGATCACTTTTAATTTTAGCCATTCCTGTGAATGTGGATTCAATTTGCATTTCCCTGACTAACGTCATTAAGCATCTTTTCATATGCTTATTGGCTAATTGTATATCTTCTTTTGAGAAGTACTTGCTCAAGTCTTTTGCCAAACAATTTCTTATTGATGCATTATTTATACAATCTAGATGGGAATCTTTTTTCATATATGTGTATTATAAAGATGTTCTCCCACTCTGACTTACCCATTTCAATTGGTGTCTTAATGAACAGATGCCATGATTTTGGTTTAGTAATCATCTAATTATGACTACTGATTAGAGTCTAATTTTTTAAAGATTTTATCTATTTATTTGACAGAGAGAGAGAGAGAGAGAGCTGGAGAGGAAGAGGGAGAAGCAGACTCCCCACTGAGCAGGGAGTCTGATGCAGGACTCGATCCCAGGACCCTGAGATCATGACCTGAGCTGAAGGCAGACACCTAACCAACTGAGCCACCCAGGTGCCCTGATTAGAGTGTAATTAATCAATATTTCTTATAGTTAGTGCTTTTAAAGTCCTATATAGATATCCTCTGATATTCAAGAAAATGTATTTCTTCACCTTTCACATTTGAGTGCATTATGTGTCATTTGTTCTTGTGTATGGTGGTTGTGTTTTTCCATAAGAATACCAAATTTTGGCAGCAACCTCTTCGACCTCAGCTGCAGCAACTTCTTCCTAGAAACATCGCCAAAGGCAAGGGAAGCAAGGGCAAAAATGAACTATTGGGATTTCATCAAGATAAAAAGCTTTTGCACAGCAAAAGAAACAGTCCACAAAACCAAAAGACAACCGACAGAATGGGAGAAAATATTTGCAAATGACATATCAGATAAAGGGCTACTATCCAAAATCTATAAAGAACTTATCAAACTCAACACCCAAAGAGCAAATAATCCAATCAAGAAATGGGCAGAAGACATGAGCAGATATTTTTCCAAAGAAGACATCCAAATGGCCAATAGACACATGAAAAAGTGCTCCACATCACTCGGCATCGGGGAAATCCAAATCAAAACCTCAATGAGATACCCCCTCACACCCGTCAGAATGGCTAGAATTAACAAGTCAGGAAACGACAGATGTTGGTGGGGATGCGGAGAAAGGGGAACCCTCCTACACCGTTGGTGGGAATGCAAGCTGGTGCAGCCCCTCTGGGAAACAGTATGGAGGTTCCTCAAACAGTTGAAAATAGAGCTACCATACGATCCAGAAATTGCACTACTGGGTATTTCCCCCAAAGATACAAATGTAGGGATCCGAAGGGGTACATGCACCCCAATGTTTATAGCAGCAATGTCCACAATAGCCAAACTGTGGAAAGAGCCAAGATGTCCATCGACAGATGAATGGATAAAGAAGAGGTGGTATATATACACAATGGAATATTATGCAGCCATCAAAAGGAATGAGATCTTGCCATTTGCAATGACGTGGACGGAACTGGAGGGTGTTATGCTGAGTGAAATCAGTCAATCAGAGAAAGACATGTATCATATGACCTCACTGATATGAGGAATTCTTAATCTCAGGAAACAAACTGAGGGTTGCTGGAGGGGTGGGGGGTGGGAGGGATGGGGTGGCTGGGTGATAGACATTGGGGAGGGTATGTGCTATGGTGAGCGCTGTGAATTGTGCAAGACTGTTGAATCATAGATCTGTACTTCTGAAACAAATAATGCAATATATGTTAAGAAAAAAGAAAAAGAAGAGATAGCAGGAGGGGAAGAATGAAGGGGGGAGTAAGTCGGAGGGGGAGACGAACCATGAGAGACGATGGACTCTCAACAACAAACTGAGGGTTCTAGAGGGGAGGAGGGTGGGGGGATGGGTTAGCCTGGTGATGGCTATTAAAGAGGGCACATTCTGTGTGGAGCCCTGGGTGTTATGCACAAACAATGAATCATGGAACACTACATCAAAAACTAATGATGTAATGTATGGTGATTAACATAACAATAAAAAATATAAAAAAATCTTAAAAAAAAAAGAATAACAAAATTTTCCAGCCTTATTTATGGGAAAGATAAGTTCTCCCCCCCACTGAACTGTAGTCAACACCTCTGTTGCATTTGTGGAGATGTGTTTTAGGACTCTGCATAGATTTATTTGTCTACATTGTATCAATAGCATATTGTCATAACTATAATAGCTTTAACGTAAGGCTCAAACTTGTTAACGCAAGTCTTGATACCTGTTAGTAAGCCCTCCTTTTGTAGTTCTTTTTCCAAATTGTCCTCAATAGTCTTGGCTCTGGATTTCCATGTAAATGTTATAATTGCCTTGTCAATTTGAACAAAAATGTATTATTGGGATTGTGGTTGGTTTTGCATTGAATCTATAAATATATATGAGGATATTTGGCATTTTTGTAATATTGGGCTTTTTAATCCATGGCATAACATAATTTTTTATTCATTTAGGTCTTTTTAAATTTCCTTGATATTTTGTAGTTTTCTCTGAAAATGTGTTGATACATCTTTTATTAGATTTATTCATAAGTATTTGATGTTATTTGATACACTTATTTTAGATTTTAAACATTTTTATCTTCTATCTGTTATTAGTTTATAGAACAATTACTTTTTAATAGTGGCCTTGTGTTTGTGTGTTCTAGTAATTTCATTGAATTCGTTTATTAATTCTAAAAACTTACAGGTTATTAGGGATTTTCTATGTACAAAAATTATGTCGTCTGCAAATAATCACATTTTTATTTCTTTCTTTCCAGTCCATTTACTTTTATTTCTTTTTCTTGCCTTATTGCACTATCTAGGGCATCCAACACAAGGTTAAATGGAAGTTATGATAATGGGGCATCCTTATTTCACCTTGGATCTAAAAGATTAAACTTTCAAAATTTCAACATTAAGTATTATGTGTACTATAAGTTGTTTTTAAAGATAACTTCCTTTTCATAGTCTGCTAAAAGTATCATGAGTGCTCATTGAATTTTAATGAAAGCTTTTTTCTGCACCTTTTGAGATGAACGTATATTTTTCTTCTTATTTTTATTAGTATGGTTAATTATGTTGATTGAGTCCTAAATGTTAAAACAAATGTGCCTCCTTGAAATGATTAATTCCTTAAATATTTTTTGAAGGATTCATCAGTGAAGCCATCTGGGCTTATTTAATTATGATAAAGCTTTAAAAAAACAAATTAATTTCTTAATAAATATTGGAGTAAATATTTGAAAATTTTCAAATTTCCCTTCTCTTTAACATATGGTTATAAACTGTGTTATCATTCTCATAGTGGATAGCTTAGAGATTACACATGTAAGTTTTAACTTGTTAGATGCACCTTCAATATATTGATTACCAACTACCAGAAAAATGCAAGCTTTAGGACACTTTCACTAATTATCATCCCCTCTCTTTGTACTATTGCTGTCATGCATTTTTATACTAAATATACTTTAGACCCTTGATATCATTATTATAATTGTTTATGTAGTCAAGACTCATTTTTTTACCAGTTTATTTAGTAGTCTTTTCTGTCTTTATTCTTTCTTACATGATTGTGTTTCTGCTTAGAACTATGTCTTTCCTGCCTGAAAATCTCCCTCCAATATTCCTGCTAATGATAAATTATTAGCTTCCTGAAAATAAGAATTTAATTTTAACCTTCATTTTTGAAGGATTTTTTACTGAGTGTAGAATTCTAGGTTGGGAAGTGTTTTCTTTAAGCTCTTTAAAGATAACTTTCCATTACTGTCAGAATTCTATTATTTCTCTTGAAGAATTAGCTGTTAGCCTTATTGTTGGTCTTTCAGTATAAATTTTATATTTTATTTTGGCCTCCAAAGAGAGCTTAATAATTCATTCTTGGTTAATGTGATTCTACTTTTTGATTGGAAAAAAATGAAAATGATGAATTTTCAGTACTACATAAAATTTACTGGAGCATACTCAGCACTGGACTATAAATTGAACTGTGATTCAGTTGATCTGGTTCTAATTCTTGCTACCCTTAACTAGTTATGTGGCTATCAGCAAATAAAGGCCTCCATTTTCTTACTTGTCAAATAAAATTGTCGGACTGGTTGAAAAGACCCCTTCTCTTTCAATTATGATTCTATGATTCTGGTTAAAAATGCTCTTCTGAGCAAGAGAAGGAAAAATGCAAGGAAAAAAGTTGAAATGTCATTACATAGATATCCTCTGTATCAGTCTATGTAATTCTAAAATCTCTTGGTTGCATGTAATTACAACTACAGTACACAAAGATTTTACATGGGAATGGAATACATTTCTTTTTGCTATTATGTGTATTTTTATGAACGCATTGAAGCAATCACAGGTTAGTTTAATAGAGTTAATTAGGATTTTCTGCACTTTGGAAAATGATTTTTCCTATTATCATTGAATGGACTTGGCAGAGAAAGCTCTCACTTGAGGCTCGTCCTTATTAGGTCACTTTAGAGTGCTGTGCTTCAAAATATGAGCTTAGTTTTAAGAGGCTGTGGATTCAAATGCCAGCTATGTAGACTGGGGAAAAGATTTAACCTGTCTTTATCTCAATTTTCTCATCTGTGAAATGTCCATAGTAGGAACACTTGAAGTGAGTGTGAAGATTCAGTGGAATGATCCACATGAAGCACTTTACATGGAGTCAGGAACATATTAACAGTTTAACAAATCTTCAACTATCATCATTTACTTCCTAGAAGGTGGGGTAGTAATACAAGTGATGTTTGAAAAAGCTACCTAGCTGATTTTGTATGTCCATCTCATCCTTTCAACTTCAATGCCTCTGTAATAGTTTTTATTGTAAAACCCACAGATTTATAGACTAAGTTTGAATGGGTTACCACTATCTGGAGAAACAGAACTTTTTCTTCCTCATGATGGTGAATTATGCTTTCTTTCCATTTATTTTAGCTACTGCTACGTAACCAGATACCCCAGGCCTAAGTGTCCTAAAGCAACAAACAATTGGTACCTTACAGTTTCTGTTGGTCAAGAATAATGGTGCAGCTTAGTCGAGTCCTATGACTTTGAGTCTCTCATAAGGCTATAATCATAATCAGATGACAACAGTCATTTCCATACTCAATTAGGGTGGATCCTCTGTCCAAGCCTACTAACATGGCTGTTGGCAGGCCTCACTCGGATCATTACTGATGGTCGACCAGAAATCCATTCGTGGACATGTGGGCATCCCTATAGGGTTACTTACAACATGGCAGTTTGCTTCCTCTAATGCAGGGATAGAGAGAGAGAGAGAGAGAAAGAGATGGAAGTCACAGTCCTCTGTTACCTGATCTTAGAAGTGACATCCTATCACTTTACCATATTCTATCATTTAAAAAGAGGCCACTATTTTCAGCCCACACTCAAGGGTGGGAATTACACAAGGTCATGGATACTAGGAGGTGGGGATCACTGGGGGCCATCTTAGAAACTGCCTACTGCACTATTGGAATGAAATTCAGATTCCTAAAAGAGGATGTTTAGTCTTTCATTCAATGTGGTCAGGGGAAGGGAAGTAACACCAAGTATGTACGAAATAGAAATTGCTTTACATGTGTTTGCATATGATACTCATTAAATATCAAATATTAAATGTATTAAATATTTTTATCATATTGAAGACTTGGAAGAAGTAATGTAACCTTTCCCACCCCCTAAAAACTGCCCTGAAACCCCTTTGCTTAAATCCAAAGCCTAACAGATTATATGTTAATATAATATAATTATATTATATTATATTATATTATGATATTAATTATATTATAATTAAATAATAATAGGATTATTATTTTTAAAAATAAACAAGTAGTTTTTTCTAGATGACTTCAAACTGTAGAAAAGATGCAGACGCTCGGCTCTAAGCTCCCCGAGGTTAGGAGGGTAGGACGGTATATTGCCACACCTGGGCAATTCAACATTGCAACAGCTTCCTATTGATCCGGGAAACAGAATTGTCTCTGAAAAACAGAACTGATTAAAATTTCTGTCTCTATGATTCCTTACAGCATCTGCTTTGTGCCCTGGGGTCCTCCTTTATTCTTAATCTGTCTAGAGTTTCAAAGATTTCTTTTTGCACCTGGTAGCAGATGAATCTGTAACTCTCATAAGAGAAAACATTAGAGTTAATTTATTCCTCAGAAAAGCAAAGACACCTACGCTCCACAGAGGTAACTAACTGAAAAAGGAGCTCAGACTTTCCTGTTCTTTTGTTCTCTCTTTGTATAAAGCACATAACATGGGGAGTTTAGAGTGAGGGCATATTTAATTCAAATTAATCAAAGGATGCTTATTTACAGAGAACTAACATGCAGACAAATAAGGCCCTTTAACAAAAGTTTAACTGCTAAGCCTTGTGCTTTGTTGTGCTTTGGCACCCAAAAGAGTGGTCGAGAACAAATCAGGCTTTCTGGATGGACGTTATCTTCTAATGTTGCGACTCCAAGAATAATTTTGATTGTAGAACACTGTGGGAATATTGAAATCTACGCTCTTTCTAGGAAAATGCACATATTCACATGCATGCAAAATTTAATGCATTTTGGAGATTTCACAGACCCGTCTTAGTTTATACATGTATGTACAACTAGGAAACACTGCTGGGATGGAAAATGGAAGTTTATTTAATTTATTTATTTTAAAATGTATTTATTTATGTTACTAATTTCCATATATTATATATTTAATATATAATTTATATGTTATATTTATTGATTTTATATGTTTATATATTATTTATAATTATTTATTTGCTTATTTATTTAAATGTATTAATCAGGACACATTTGCCGGAAGAAGTGTATGTTTTAGGAGGGCTTTTGAAATTTCCTTGAGAGATTTCAAGTGCTTTTCTTTAAAAATGTATTTATTTGAGAAAAAGAGAGAGAGAGAGAGAGAGAGCAGGAGTTGGGGGGAGGGGCAGAGGCAGAAGGAGAAGCAGGCTCCCCGCTGAGCAGGGAGCCCAACGTGGGGCTCTATCACAGGATCCCAAGACCGAGATCATGACGTGAGTCGAAGGCAGATGCTTAACTGACTGGTTCACCCAGGCGCCCCACTAGAGACCTCAAGTGCTCTTACGCGAGGACAGTGTCATGGAGTAAAGGAGGCATTTCTACTGTAGTAGTTCTCAAGCTTTTGAATAAAAGAGAATAACCTGAGAAGCTTGTTAAGTGTGTACGTTCCAAAGTACAACATAGGAAATATAGTCAATAATATTGTAATAACTTTGTATAGTGGCAGATGGTAACTAGACATGGTGATCATTTCATAATGTATATGAAGGTTGAATCACTCCCAAAACTAATATAATATTGTGTATGAGCTATATTTCTTTTTTTTTTAAATTTTTATTTAAATTCCAGTTAGTTAGCACACAGTGTAATATTAGTTTCAGGGGTACAATTTAGTGATTCAGCACTAACATATGACACCCAGTGCTCATCACAACTATATTTCAATTTAAAAAAATGTGAATCCCTGGGCCCCACCACCACTATTAACTCAGTAGATCCTAGGTGAGGCTCCAGAATTAAGCCAGGTGGCCCAGGAACAAGCTTGGAGCAGCCATCACTAAACCAAGTACCAGACTTTCTCTTCCACTTGGACGAGCCGGAAGTTGTGTGCCGCTATGTCCTTCTCTCCCACAGGCTTTCTGGAGGTTTTCTATACTCCATATGAAATACATCTCAGAAAAGCCCGATGTAGCTGGAAACATAAAAAAATGGAATAAAAAATAACAAGTCTTGAGATCGGTTCCCAATTTGGTTTACGAATACTAGACTCTAGAATTGAACAGAATGGCCAGCCAATACTCAGGAAGACTTCTACCATAGAGAAGTGAGACCTCTCAGAACAAACTCTCCCAAGTGACACAGGGTGTGGTGTATACCAACCTGGCTCTGCTTTTATGCTCCAGTTGAGTAATCTGAGAAGTCTTTCCAGCTCCCCAAGGAGTGAGTCAAGAGACCAGGAGTGGGGCTAGGGTAGAAATGACTGCCCATGGAAATGGAGAGCAGGGCAAGGGTTTCACCCAAGACATCCATGATTTTCATGTATTTTGTTAATTATAATATTAATAGTATGGGGTTTTTTCCTCTTCAAGAGTCTCAATTTTTAAAAGATACTCAAATCAAAGCTGACTCTCTCTCTCTTTCACACACACACATGCACATGCAGAGACATATACACACACCACAGACATACGAGACAAGGTCAGACGGGATTTACTGCTTACATTTGGCCTGGTGCATACGACAGTACACATACTTTTTACAGGAAAATTGGCCTCTAGGGGAGGAGTTTCAAGCTGGTGGGCTGCTTTCAAAAGTGCTAACTTGAAGAGCCCAGAGAGCAGAAGTCCAAGTGTGACTTCACAGCTGAGACACAGCTTTAAATAGTACTCGTTTTATTATTATTTTTAAATTTTCTTCATTTTTATGAAATTTTTTTGTTTGTTTGTTTAATTAGAGAAAAGCCTCCTAAAAATATCTGAAATAGTAGACTTCTGTCTCTGGGGAATACTCAAGTATGACCATAGCTATGTTGGACAAGAGAGGCAACAACAGTCAATTAGCAAAGCATCTGAAACTGGGTGGTGGCTTCTACATAATTCTGATCCTGAACACACGGGGTGATTTTGAGTACCCTTATCCCATCCCTGGACCTCAATTTTTTGTCTGTTATGTTGTTAGGTAAAATGCGCCATTTTTCAGGCAACACCACAGCCGATTGATTTTATAGGCACGATATTCTTCAGACCCCTTTGTCTTTTTCCAGGCTTTGAAGGCCAGTGTGGATCTCTGCAGGACTATATATGGTGGTTGGGAGTGGAGGAGACACAAAACAAATTAGCTCCTACCCTAGGAAAGCCAGATTTGTTTAAGGATCAACAATGTTCTTCTGAGTTTCCAGCCTTCAGTCCTCCCTCCCCTCCCCTAACACCGTACTCATAAAAAGACATCAGCCGCCAGATTTTATCCTCAGAAATGTCACTAACCACTAACTAATGAATTTATCATGTTTCGATTCATCTTTCTGGGTGTTGCTTTTCTGACCCATAAGATCTAAATTATCTCAAAGGCCCCTTCTAGTTTAGTGATCAAAGGTTTATTCTAGTGGGTAGAGGCACCTCTGTTAAATTTCTGGGACCGTAAAGACTCCCTAGAGAAAGAGTTTCCAGAATTGGGTGGCCTCCCCAGGGTCTGGAGGAACACGGGTCTCATCCTCCTTGGTAAAAATGCAAACATCCTGTTAGGGACTGCTACCACTACATGGGTTTTGCTTTCCTTTCTGTATGTTAATAGGCCCCAGAGTCTCTTTGATCAAAGATTCCTAGTTTATCAGATGGTCCCCGAAGCAGGGGAATTAGAAAAGCAGGTAATAGATGGATCGAGGTGTACAGGACACAGGAAATCGTGATGACAGAACAGGGAGAACAGAAACACTGGGACCAGGAAGCATCTCAGTTGCATCCGATCGCCTGGGGGGCTTACTAAACTGGATATCCTGAAGATATCCAGAACTGTTGAGCCAAGTTGGGGTCAGGAGTCGGACCAATCGGCATTTTAAACAACTTTGCAAAATGTATCTTATTCACATTGGTATTTGAGAGTTTTCAGACTAGAAGTTCAGGAGTCAGAGAATTAAAATCCTGGGAAGCAGGAAAAAAGGGACTTAAGGGGATAAATAAGTGGAGTACTAAAAATAATGCAAACAAAATGTGGAAGGGGTATCCCCAGGTTCTACGTGTTTGGGGCAATTTTTATCACCAGCCAGGGCCCACGCTTTCTTCTCCTGGACCTCTCCTTCTACCCAGTCAGTGCTCCTGGCTGGTGTAGAAAACAAGTGGCCAGTTAGAGGGGTATTGTGTCTCTCTTCACACCATTAGCTCAGTGTTCCTTCCAAAATCCCTCCCCTGTGAGTTTGTGAAAATCCTGGCAGGGGAAAAAGTAAGCACAGCTGCCTGGTAACTTCAGTAGGACAAGAAAAGTTCCTAATTAAACTCTTATGTCTTTGATTTAAAACTCCATTTAATGAAATGATTCACCATCGTAATGCAGTTGTTGATTACAGGAAAGTATACCTTGAATATTTGTTAAGTTGTAATCCCCTTCAAGGCCTCATCAACCTTCCCAAAAGGAATACAACGTATGCCTTCTTAAGGAAAACCGAAATCTTTCAACATTTGATTCCTTCCTCTTTGCGACTCTTTGTTAAACCAGAGAGGTTGGCTGAATTCCAGATGTAGACTATTACTCTTGCTTCCATTATTTCCAACCTGACTTCAGGGCCCACCAAGTGATTTGGCATGGATCTAAAGGTCACATCCTCTAGATTGTTAAGGAGCTAGTTGTAGCAAGCAGATGAAATGGGCAAGCAGCACCTGCTGGGGTTTCTGTTAGTCTGTTGGCAGTGAATTCTTTGGGGTCCATTGCTCTTTGGGGTTTTACTATTTTGGGTCCGGTTGCTACCCAGTCCCCAATTAGAGATAGGAAGACCACTTATGAGTCTTCTCCTGTCTATTCTCTTTCTTGGGCCCCTCAGGAGACTCCTCTTCCCAGGGCTTCCTCTTTATGGTTGCCTATTAAAGAGTGGTGTCAGGGATGTTGGCGGGGATGTGGAGAAAGGGGAACCCTCCTACACTGCTGGTGGGAATGGAAGCTGGTGCAACCCCTCTGGAAAACAGTATGGAGGTTCCTCAAACAGTTGCAAATAGAGCTACCGAACGATCCAGCAATTGCACTACTGGGTATTTACCCCAAAGATACAAATGTAGGGATCCGAAGGGGTACGTGCACCCCGATGTTTATAGCAGCAATGTCCACAATAGCCAAACTGTGGAAAGAACCAAGATGTCCATCGACAGATGAAGGGATAAAGAAGAGGTGGTATATATATATACACAATGGAATATTATGCAGCCATCAAAAGGAATGAGATCTTGCCATTTGCAACGACGTGGATGGAACTGGAGGGTGTTATGCTGAGTGAAATCAGTCAATCAGGGAAAGACATGTATCATATGACCTCACTGATATGAGGAATTCTTAATCTCAGGAAACAAACTGAGGGTTGCTGGAGTGGTGGGGGGTGGGAGGGATGGGGTGGCTGGGTGATAGACATTGGGGAGGGTATGTGCTATGGTGAGCGCTGTGAATTGTGCAAGACTGTTGAATCACAGATTTGTACTTCTAAAACAAGTAATGCAATATATGTTAAGAAAAAAGGAAGAAGAAGATAGCAGGAGGGGAAGAATGAAGGGGAGTAAGTCGGAGGGGGAGACGAACCATGAGAGACGATGGACTCCAAGAAACAAACTGAGGGTTCTAGAGGGGAGGGGGTGGGGGGATGGGTTAGCCTGGTGATGGGTATTAAAGAGGGCATGTTCTGCGTGGATCACTGGGTGTTATGCACAAACAATGAATCGCGGAACCCTACATCAAAAACTAATGATGTAATGTATGGTGATTAACATAACAATAAAAAAAGAGTATATCGTAAAGAGTGGTGTCAGGAAGAGAAGATGGTGGTAACCAGAGAGTTGTTTAGGAAAGGGCAGCTGGTGAACCCATCCCATTTGAGTCTTGACCCAGCTGGATCCTGCTACAACCATTTAGACTCCGTAAATAATACTGCTGTCTTTGAAGCTGGGCTTCATAAATGCAGCAGTACAATTCAGGTAAAACTCCTCACTGGGTGTTTGTCAGTATGCCATAGTTTGACTAAGAAGCTAACAGGAGGGGTAAAACAAAGCGTAGAGTACTTTTGTTTAAAAGACATGGAAGCTTTTACTAGTTGCTTCTAAGAGGCATTTTGAGAGGTTGGTCCAACTACTTAACTACCTTACTCTCATCAGCTACCGAATCAACTTCCTTATCTTTGCGCAAAAGATAATGTGAAATGCATGGCTGACGTGCATCTACATTTGTATTCTTGGTGTGTTTTGAGGTGAGGGGCCTTATGCTATTGTAACAAGTGACCTCATAAAGTTTAGGGATGCTCTTTTGCTATGGGGGAGCCCAGACTTTACTTGAGAATGGAGACTAGATTTGCCAAGCGTAAGAAGCCATATTTGTGTGAAAATGCAAGTTGTCATGTTGTTTTGACCTATAATGACAGTGTTTTAACCAAAGCCAAAGATCTGAACTCTTGTCCTGCCTCTGTCAGCACCGTGGTCTCCGTAATGTCTGGCTCCTATGATTCTAATTAAAAGGTGGAGCATGTTGAGAGTAACATTTAAGTTGCTTTGTTTTGTGTTTTCCTCTCTTGAAAAAGAGTTAATTATTTTATTAAAGTAGATCAAGCTATGAGAAGTGGTAGTTTCTATAAGCTTCATAATATAATTATGAGGACAAATTGCCCATAGAATAGAATGTGGGATGCAATGTGCTAACAATTACTTTTCCTCAGGCGTTTGAGGCAAACCCTATTTTTCATCATGTTATAGGGGGAGAAAACGAGGTTTAGGAAGTTTGAGTAATTTGAGACCATAAAGCTAATGACTAGCAGTGTTAGGACTAAAACCTAGATTTGTCTAATTTATATCTTTAACCTTTGATTTATGCACAGTTCCTTTTTAAGAGTCTCTGGAGAAGCAGTGTGGAATGTAAGTTTCATATTGCATTAACATATAGATACCAGCTGGCTATATGTAAAGCTTCTTCAGTTTAAAAGATAGTGGAAAATGCTTTTATATATATATATATATATATATATATAGAGAGAGAGAGAGAGAGAGAGAGAGCACTACAACATATGAGCTCTCCTTCCAAGAAATCATCCTACTAAAGTGACAAATATTTGTCTGATTGCTTCTAGATGAGTCCTGATACACTGATGTAAGCCATAATTCTATACTACAATCCATTGCCTGCCAACAACTCTAATATCATGAGAACTAATCTGTCATGCCAGTGAAATGTTCTTATCTCAGGTAAGGTGTCTCATAGCTGCTCCTGCCCTACCTTGATTCCCTACTTCACCTCCCTCAACTGGTTTACTATTAATGTCCCATTCAGCAAAACCATCCAACCCAACTGGATTCCATTTAGTTCTATTGTGTCCTCTCAGCAGAGACTGAAATTCACCATAAGACTGAAGACTGGTAGATGGAGGCATGAATAAATTAGAGGCTACCCTTTACCGGCAGTAGCTATGTGGGTGATAGACATCTCAATACAGATTTTTGGAGTGCTGAGAGGAATTATACTAGCTTCAGACTCAGAGATATTATTTTTGTTCAAGCAAATATCCACATTGGGAGTCACGTTTCTCTAAGGCTCTTTATTGATTTATGTGTAGCCACACTAACTTTAAGCATAGAATTTATTCTTTGACAGGCCTCTATTTATTGATTTCAATAAGTAAATTACATGAAGCTCCCTTGTCAGTTCCCAGCTACAAAGTAATTCATGAACCAGTGCTCTTTAAGCATCTAGTTGCCTGGCAGATAGTCAGATGTTACTTCAACCTTCATATCACCAAGGCTCAAAGTAGACATTCTTCAGTTGATGCTTTTAGATCTTCTGGTGTCATTCACAATGTGGTGAGTTACTTTTCTTGCTTCTCTCTGCTTATCTAGCATTAATATCCTAAATGTCTGAGTCCAATCTAAGTTTCAGCTATAAATTACTCCCTAGATCTATCTATATTACATGCCACGTGAAGGCTACTGAAGCATCAGCTGAGCATCAGATTCTTTAAACAAGACTTGCTCTCGGGGCACCTGGGTGGCTCAATTGGTTAAGCATCTGCCTTCAGTCAGGTCATGATCCCGAAGTCCTAGGATAGAGCCCTGCATCAGGCTCCCTACTGAGTTGGGAGTCTGTTTCTCCCTCTCCCTGTGTTCCTGTCTCTGCTCGTGTTCTCTCTCTCATTCACTCTCTTTCTCTCTCTGAAATAAATAAATGAATAAATAAATAAATAATATTTAAACAAGACTTGTTCTTTCAGTAGATCAAGCAATGTATGTCTATAGCTATTGGAACACTTGAATGCCAATGGCATTCAGTGACTTTAGGTATAGACTACTATGTCAAAATAGAAGTAAATTCAGTAAAAATGCAGAGCTGTTAAGAGAGCAGTAGCCCTTTGAGGCTGTATAAAATAAGTTAGCTATTTCTTAGGTACTAGAACAGGCAGGGCAAGACTAAAGCTATAATTTGTGACCACAATTTACATTAACCATCTATCATCTATGTCAAGGGACTAAGCATTTTACATTATAATTTTAATGTAACATATCTTTTTTAAGTGCATAATTAGTAGCTTTTAATAATAACTAAGACAACTGGAAAATTTGGTTCTCAGTCAATGTCCATGTCTCTTAAGCCATATTCTTCCCTAATTAAAGAGTCTAGGAGAGTTCTCAACCTTAGCTGCATGACAGATAACCTAGGAAGCACTTAACAACGTGCTTACCCAGACACTAACCCAGAACAACTAAATCATGAACTTTACAGTGTAGAACCCAGGTTAATAATTCTGAAACTTTCCAGGTGATTCCAACATGCATCTAAGGTTGAGAAATTCCAGCATCAATACAATTAGCATAAATACAATTAACAAGTAGTTTAAGGAAAGGCTAAATTGATATATACTTTTATCCACTAAGTCATACCTCATTCACTAATACGAGGCTTTGAAATAACAATCAAAGCTAGTTAGTATAACTTTGCAATACATAAATTTGTCATATCACAGGTGACATCTGAGACTTAGCTCCAATTTAATCTTACTATAAGCTAGTTAAAAGTTATCAGAAGCTTTGTTTCTTTAGCACTCCAAGTTTAGCCTTCAGTATCACTTCAGCGAAGTTTGCATCTGCTTTCTAGGTGAGAAAAGATTACCAACTCAGTAAAAGATTACAATTAGCTGTAATGGGGGCAGAGCAATGAATATGAGGAGTAGAATCTCAGATATGCTTTCTTATCTTGGAAAGCTCTTTTCCTACTGCAGCTTATTTTGGGTAAGACTCTAAATATCTAGTTTGGACTCAGTTTTCTGTCCTTCTTATTAGGTACTGAGCCCCATAATCAACTGATTGTCTTATGTTCGCCATATAATGCATTTAGAGTTTTAGTGTAGCTCAGAGGAACTTTCGGCTTGAAGTAACATGTAGAATATTTTGGAGTTCTCTTTAACCATGGCCATTTTTTCCTTCTGGAATAAATTTAGCACTGCGTTCATAGAAGTATCAGGACGGCCTTTTTTCTCTTAGGAAAGAAAGAAGAAATTGCTTTTCACATTAAATTTCTTTTCTCCCCTCTATTCCATTCTTTCCTTTGTTTTTTACCTTGGCCTAGTCATTTGATATGAACCTTAGTCTATTTGCTCCTTTAAGGAACTATACTTTGAATCTTATAATCTGAAGCTATTAAAGTTTTTTCTTAAAAGTTTTATATAGAGGGGTGCCTGGGTGGCTCAGTCATTAAGTGTCAGGTCCTGGGATCGAGCCCTGCATCGGGCTCCCTGCTTCACGGGAAGCCTGCTTCTCCCTCTCCCACTCTCCCTGCTTGGGTTCCCTCTCTCGCTGTGTGTCTCTCTGTCAAATAAATAAATAAAATTTTTGAAAAAAGGCTCATATAGATCCTGCTTGCTTTAGGAATTTGATGTCACAAAATATAAATTAACCAGTTAAATAACTAAGGTCATTCCCAGGTTCCATTTTTGTTACTATACTTTCCTGTCACTTCTGTGAACTTTCTAGATGAGTAGTGTCATAGTTGACTATTCATCTACTGGAAGTCTGTTAAGGATTATAACCTTTTGCTGTCATCTTCCAGGTTGGTCTCCTCTAGAAGGTAACATTGATATTTGTAACTGCTAGGAGACTTGAACTTGTAGAAAGCCACATCCCTCCCCAAAACTGGCCTGAAGCCACTGGGAGAAAGGTGAACCAAAAATGGTATTGTGATGGGGAGGAAAAATTTCCCTTTATTCTTCAAGATTCTTCAGGTTCATTTAAGACTCAAATTGACATGAGACAGATTAACAGGAGAAAATCAAATTTAATTATGTACATATGGAGAATCCACATAAACATGAGATTCCAAAAACAGGCAAAATGCCATCCTGAACTAAGGACAGGTGGGTAGGGGTCTGGGACTTCAAAGGGGAGGAAAACAAGTCACAGGAAAATGAAAAAGAGTAAAGATTTGATAAACAAACATTATCTGGGCCATTCAGAAAAAATGGGACATAGATTGAACTTTGATCAAACTGGCCTTACTAGGTTCCTCTGTGTCTACCATACTAGTTCATTTTATGCTATAGCTCTTGATGGTGATAACTCTCTTCCTGGAGCAGGTCCTCTACCTAAACTGCTTTAGGGATTTAGACAGAAGGTTAAAGTTTCTTCCTGAGTCTGTTGGGCCTTGATTATTTTCAGCTTGAAATAATCTGCATGCACATTTTGGAACAATTCATTCTGAAGCCCTGTAGTTGCTATTGGCTTTTGGAGTTGGAACCATAATTATTGCTGCTTTCTTTACAACATTATGGTACAGAAGACTGAAGAAATCTGCTTGAAATAGTTTTTTCATTACCCTAAAAAACTGATGTACATAGTCAGTAGCTGTTCTGTTTCAATGTTTGAATAAGACTTCTTAAAACTCTAAGAGAAGCCATAACCGATCACAACAGTTCTGGGCTATAACGCAATCCATCTGCAATTGCACCATAGCTATACCAATTCATATTTTGGCTAGAATGATAACTCTTGTCTCCTGGTATCCTACCCCCGGCCCTTCCCCCTCAGTCAGTTCTTACATTCAGTCAATTCATTTTCAATGGAAGCCCCTGAGTCTTAGTTCTTTCCCCACCCTTCTTCCCACCCTTCAAGTCTTAGCTCCTTTAGCTGCCTCCTAGAAATTTAGGATGTGTAAGGCTAAGACGGATTGTTGTGGGTGTACCTAAAGATAGAGGTTTTGTACACGAGACATTGTCTTTGACTTGCTTCGACTGGAAGAGATGTGATCTTTGATTCTAGGAATCTCACTTTTGGAGGGGATTCATTGTTTCTCCTTTGGACTGTTTTCCTAGAACCCTTTGTATTGCAATTGGGATCTGTGTTTCTCAGAATTCCATGTGTTTGCCCAGTAGATTGTTATCTACTAGAAATAGGATGGTA
Source organism: Zalophus californianus (assembly GCF_009762305.2). Taxonomy (NCBI): domain Eukaryota; kingdom Metazoa; phylum Chordata; class Mammalia; order Carnivora; family Otariidae; genus Zalophus; species Zalophus californianus. The sequence continues at coordinate 89,469,914 of NC_045606.1, forward strand.
AGTGGGTGGGGGAAGGAGGAGTAGGGAAATAAGAAGGGATAGAAGAAAGCATCAGGATCATCTGAAGAGCTGTTCCTGAATACCATCTTTATCGGCCACCAACACACAAAGCTATCTCTAAAAAACAAACACTTAAACAGAGCAGTTGGGCCAAGGGCAAAGAGAAACAATGCTGAAACTTTCTCACATTTAGGGGTGAATTTTGTATTTTAGTTGTAGGGTAGTCTTCATTGCTTTAAGAAATCCTAGTTTTGAGGAGGGAAAATTAAGCTCTGTAACACATAAGTACTTACTTTAGCTAACTATCCTTATCTTTAGACATTATTATTGGGAGAGAAGAAAATAGGTTTTCCTAACTATGGCTTTTTTTGGAGAATAGCATAAATCTGGCTCTGATGATAGCCTTGGTTTATGCTCTCCTGGGGAAAGGAGATAAGCACAATACCCCCCCTTCTATAGCATAGCCAAGAACTCACATAGGAATTCTTAAAGAGACAGGCTAGCTGGACCTAAGTTTCTTAAACAACCTTGTCAACAAAATGCAGGAAAGACAAGTTCATTTGTTTCTGCTGAACAGAGAAAGGCCACTCTTAGATGACTTCTAGGGATCTGTGTGTTACTTAATTTGCATTGACCATTTCTGGTTTTGGTGATTTCTCAGAGTAGAACAATGAGCTCATTTTAATGTAAAAGCACTACTTTTTAGACAAGTTCACCTCCAGATTCAGTTCCCAAATATAGTGGTAGGTCACATGCAAAACAAGTGCATGGAAATATCGGTTGGGGAATGGGTTATGGAATGAAAACCAGAAACCAACTCAACAACTAGAACCAAACAGGTCAGTTCAATGCTCCAATTCTGGCTTAGTATTAAAAATTGATTGAAATACTTTTATTTGGGGATGACTCTCAAACATTAGCAAGCATTGGAAAAGACATTTGGAATGCTGTTAAAACTCAGATCACCAGGCCCCATCACCAGAGTTTGATTTAGGACAGCTGAGGTGAGGCCTGAGAATCTGCATTTCTAACAAGTTCCCAGGTGACTTTCATGTGGCTGCTCTGTGGCCCACACTTGGAGACCACTGGCTTAGAGAACTACAATTCAGGGGGCCTGGTATTTTTATTTATTATTTTAATTTCAGTATACTTAATTTTATTATTATTTTTTTTTTTAATTTTATAAGGGCCTGGTCTTAATAAGCACATAGGTCACACCTCGTGAAGAATGCATTTGCTAAAATGCTCTAATTACGGTTGTTGCTGTATGGAGATTATTATAACATCCCCTACCTGTCCACTTATCTTTTAAGGAAACACTTAACTCTTTTCCCTTTCATGGTAGCTCAGAGCTTTCCTAGGAGAGTGGGATATGGATGTAACTTCCCATCTCCTTATTTTCATATACAGACTTGGGACTTGTGCTTCCTCTCTCTCTGCCCTGATACCTTCTGCATCTCTCAATACTGAGGCTCTTTGGCTCTTTTGCTGTTGAAGTGAGCTATCATGCCCACATAGGTTTCTATTATCTTGTAACGTCTTGATGATATCTTCCAGAAAATAACTTCTCCCCTTGAAACTCTGACACCCTACATTCTCTAAGATGTCTTGCAGTTAATGGGGAAGAAGTTTCATTAGTGACTCCTTCTAAATGCAATTTCAGGCATTCTACTATTTACATTCCTAATATAGCTGTATCCTAAAAACTCTTCCTGGCAACTCTACCTCAACATTCCAGTGGTGCGCCCCTTATTTACTTCAAACACCATAAAACCTGGGCTAACACTTAACAACTATTGATGAAAACTAAGTGGTGTAAGTAGATAGCATCCCTTATCCACTTGTAACCCATATCAGGTGAAGGACACTGCCTTGCTAATTGTATAGATATCATCATTTTCCTACGGAAGGGACCATTACCCAATTAGTCTTTGTTCTAGCAGCAAGATTATAAGGCACAGGATATGGAATATGATTGATTTAAGCCATTTGTGGTAATCAAATTCTTATTTTCCAGTAATTTGACTAGGGGAGGACATGTGGCTAATTCTCACTAGTGACATAAGGGAATCTTGGGTCTCTTGGGGGTAATTTTCTTCCCTCAGAGAGAGAGTACAAATATAGTTTTTCTCTCTACCCTCTTTATTTCTACCTTGGATACTGCTCTATGAAGATAAATTGCTTGGAACCACTGCAGCCCTCTTGTGACCATGAGGGAAAGGCGAGGTCATTTCAGAGATGCTCACTCAAAGCCCTGATATTACTGAGCCACTGAATCATCTGTGGAACTAAATTTGGACTTCTATTTAAGAAAATAACTTTTACTTAAGTCACTCTTAGTTTTTTTTTTAAATAAATGAATTTGAATCAATTATGAAAGTGTATTTGGTCTTTGTTAAATAGTAAAAGCACTGGCCACTTATTTTCCAAGTGTGTTTTGGAGTGTGGCTTTTGTTTCCCCAAAGGAGTAAAACTTGGCCTCTGTTCCATAGGGAAGCAGAGGAATGGCTTTTGGTGCAAACTCACCAAGGATAATGAGAACAATCTGGTTTACTTAAGCACTATTTAGTCTCACCTGGTTCACAGCCGCCAGCAAAATTGCCTGATTTTTTTTTTATCACCAAGTGCTATGACAATTACAATATTATAACAGTGCTAATATAATATAGCCCAGCTGAAATACAAAGCACTCTGCAGAGAGAAAAGTAGAGAAGCTTTTCATTCAGCTGGTTCTGAACTTCCTGTCCTACCTAACACATGGGGGGGGGGGTGGTAAAGGGAAGGCTCAGCATGCTATTCTGTTGTACATCATCAATCTATTGCTGTAATGCTGAGATACCTGTTAGTTCTAGGGATGCCCCTTCATGGATGTTGTTGCTCAGACAGCCCGTGACTCTATGACAGTGTCTTGGCTGATTTCACTAGATGAATGGTGAGTATTCTCTAGCCAAGAACCATTCTCCCAGTTAGGTGAAACTTTGGCTCTGATTAGGCCCTTTAATCTTCTCCTTCCAGTTTGTCATGGAGCCTAAAATTCTTTTCACTGGTCCCTCTTTTAGATTTGGATTTTATGTGCAGAAGTTACTGTGTGTGTGTGTGGGGGGGTGGACTGAATAATGTCTGCTTTTTCTCTTCAGAAGGGGAATAATAATTTACTCAGACTAGAACTTTGTAGCCATGCTAATGGACTAAATTCCTTTGGATTAGTTGCTTGTGCCTTATAGTGAATAGAGACAAGGACAAGTGATCTACTAAAAAAAAAAAAAAAGCCTGTAATGTAAGCTACAGGGGTGCTATGTGGTTCTTAGGAGATGTAGTATGTGGCTAGGGGAAAACAGTATGATCTTCCCCGTGGTATGACAATAATTAGGGACAATATCAGGGGTGGTGCACTATATTGGGATCTCTCATCACTGACTCTTAGGCTCCAGGGCTAATCACCTTTGGGCAGATAACCAAGATTCCCAAACCAGTCTGATCAACATAATCAATTAGTAATTTTCTTAAATTAGAGATTTATAGGTTCTACCCTGGAGCTAGTAAATCAGATTCATAACATGCTTGAAGAACTACTGCTCTTGAGGAATTATTTTTAGGATTTAGCTTCCTTTTTCTGTGATTCTAAAGTCTAGAGGAATCCTATAGAATGCATGATCTAATGTTACCCCTTTTTATGGAACTCTCAGTCCAGATGATAATTAGGTAGGTCTGGAATATTTCTCTCAGTCTCATGGCTGTACTTTTTCTCAAAAGGCTCCTCAGGGGCAGAGAGGGATGCAGTGGGCAAAGTTAGAATGTGGGAAGGAAAGGCACATTTAGGGAAAGGTGAATAGGTAACAAGTTGCTTTACCTTGTTAGGGAGGAAAAAAATTTTGTATCCTTCAAGATTCTTCTAGCTGGTCTAAGAAGTAAATCAGGAGACAGATTAAGAGGGAGAAAATTTTTTAATTACATGTTCACAGAGACCCAATAATAAAATCGAGATCAAAGAAATGACCAAGGCAGGCAGCTTTCATACTTTTTAGACAAAGAAACAATAAATCTGTGAGGAATTTACAGGACAAAGAAAATTTATGTTTGGGAGCTACAGTTAGTAAGGAATTCTAAACAGAATTTGGGCTAGGGTAGTAAATTAATAAAAGTGACAAGATTTGTTTATACACCTTTCTTGGCCCTGAATTCCCTATCTCTGGTGATAAGGATGTCTCTTTACCTCCTGGTGCAGAGATGGTACCTTTCCTATGGGAAATTTATTTTCTGCATTTTGGAGAAAAAATGAGGTCAGAGTGGTGTGGCACTTGCTGTTTCTTAAGTAAATTTAATTTAAAATAACCAATATGCCAAAGTGGCACATTTTGGGGTGGCCTGCCCTTGGCCCCCACAACAGAACAGTCATGAGAGGTGATCATATAGGAAATATACCAGTTTATCAGGCTGTAAAGGGCTGTCAATGCAAGGCTGAGGTTTTAGCAGCAGGAAATAGTGTTGGTGAATGTTTGATAGTATTCAGTCATGTAGGATGATTACTCAGTAGCAGTGGGCATTAGTTGGTGAGCAAAACCAGTGTAGTTCATCACCATAGTCCAGTCCACCTGGATGAGGATGGCGACTGTGATGGTTGAAAGCAAGAAACATGTGGAAGAAGTGCTAAGTGAAAGACAACGACTGACTGTGGGGAGTAAGGGAGAGAGGCATCAAGAAAATGACAAAATTTCTAAAGCTTGTACTTTAGGGACAATAGAGAAGTATAAATGAATTGGAAAAGGTATTTGATTTGGGAGGGAGAAAAGTTTGGTTTTGAACATTATTGCCCCAGCAGGGCACCTGGGTGGCTCAGTCGGTTAAGTGGCTGGCTCTTGATTTCAGCTCAGGTCATGATCTCAGGGTCCTGGGATCGAGCCCTGACTTGGGCTCCATGCTCGGCGGGGAGTCTGTTTGGGGATTCACTCTCTCCCTCTCCATCTGCCCCTCCCCCACCTCTCTCTTTAAAATAAATAAGATAAATCTTTTAAAAAAAGAGAGATAGTAGCAATCTGCAGGTGAACAAGCCATGTGCCTGACTGAGGCTGTGTGGAAGGAGGATATACCAGAAAGGCAAGTTTCATTCCGCATTCCCTGGGCTAAGCATGTTGCCGGCCACAAACATACATTTGATGTCTGAGTGACTAGTAAGACTGCGAAAGAAAAGACAAATCCTTTTAAGTTTGCTTAATGGGTTCAACTTTGGTATAAACAAAAATGGTTTTATTTTGGTTTCATCTTTTTCTCCTGCAATTACCATATTTAAAGCTTCTCTGGATTTCATTTCCATGTCTTTTGATAACATTTCATTATAGATTCCATGGTTTCCTAATTGTTTTGGTTATTGGAAGAATTTCATTTTGGTCATTTTAAAAGTCTCTTTCAGGTACTAAAATCCAATTCTATATGATTTAAAAGTAGTCTCAAAATCTGATCACACTTTCTACTTCTCACCCTTTTTGACCCCTAGTGATGCATGGGAAAGGGTACAATCTGTCCCCTTACATTTTCTTATCTTTCACTTTTCCTCCAACGGCTCAGCCTTCAAGACTATGAAATAATCAGCGTTGGGTTAAGAGGACAGATGGGTGATAGTAAAAGGAGCTAATGTATTACCTGGCTGGGGTTTTGTGTAGTTATCTGTACAGCAAGGCACCCCAAAAATAGCTTTCTTCTGAGCATATATTTTGGGATTCTGTGGTCAGCCCTTTTAAAGATCTCTCCTTTCAATGGTTTTATGACATGGAGGATATGTTCTCTGACTGGCTGTAGTTGTCTATCCCGCTCAGGTTCTGCCCAAGCAAAGCAAAGCTGGATGAAAATCAAGCAGAGGTCCAGTCTATGTCCTCTCATTGCTCACTCTCACCAACTAACATCTTCACAAAGTGTGTTTAAGATGTCCTGAGCCTGGTCTCATTCATTTTGTTGTTCCAAATAGCAGAAGTGCACATCAAATGCCCTCTTTTCTTGCTTTGCCTTCAGGTTGCTCAAGAACCTCCTCTTCAAGAATATCCCAGGCTAGACATAGGCATTAGTCTCTATGACATTTTTTGTCCCCAAGTTTCAATATCAGATGTACAGTTCTCACAGCATGTGGGCTTAGGCCTGTGAGTTTCTGAAGCTCAGTAATAATCCAGTTGGGGAATAAGGCATCAGTTAGTTCTCTTTTCTTCCAGACCTCCCATTATCTTGAAGGATAGGTCTCTTGGAGCCACTCTCACTTGGTTTGGAAGAAGGTAGGACAGAAATATAGTAAAAACACTCCGTCACCCCCAAGCCTGTGGTTCCTTGATTCTTTGACTTCCCATTGAATATCCAGTCTTTTCTCTCTCTAGGCTGAGGGTAGTAGGGGGATGAGGTTAATCCACATTGCAACAAATCCTATGAGGCTACGTATGCTAATTTCCATGGGCATTTCAACTGCCTATTAGCTAGCTAAAAATCTGAGATAAGAGGAAAAACCCCTCAATATCCTTGTATATGATATAAACCAACATCATTTACTAGTTCTACTGAGTGCCAGATACTGTTGCAGGTACTGAAGGTCACAGGCAAGGTCTTTCCTTTCGTTATATTTATGCTCTTCTTGGAGAGTGGGGAGAAGCTACAGGAAACAGGAAACAAATAGGAAAATAACAAGTTCACATCCATATTAACTATGCAGAGTTGAAACAGGCAATCTATCAGGTGACAGGATGAGTAATCTGGAGAGTGTGGGGCAGGCAATGAAAGAGAGGACAAAGCTATTAAAGCTATTAAAGTGTTGATATTCATTTGACATGTTGAGGCCCTGGGGATAGTTAGGCTTACACAATAGTACTGGTGTCAGCAAACTGGAGCAAGCCAAGTTAACCCTGCCATTAGTTTGTGCCTATAAAGTTTAATTGGGCCACAGTCAAACCCACTTGTTAACATATTATCTGTGGTTGTTTTTATATGACAACTATAGAGTTGAGCAGATAAGACAGAGATTGTATGGTCTAAAATTTTGACTCTCTGGTCCTTTACACACCAAGTTGGCTGACCCCTGATTTAAGAATAAAACGTATCTGGGGTGCCTGGGTGGTTCCTCGGTTAAGCATCGGACTCCTGATTTTTGACTCTGCTCATGATCTAAGGGTCATGAGATTGAGCCCCACATTGGGCTCTGTGCTCAGTGGGGAGTCTGCTTGAGGATTCGCTCTCTCTTTCTCTGCCCCTCCGCTGCTCACGAATGCATGCACTCTCTTTCTCTCTCTCAAATAAATAAAATCTTAAAAAAAATAAATAAAATGTGTCATGGAGTGGAATATACTAAGCATCCGAATGACCTACCAAAGTGGAAGTTATTTTTATCCTTCAACGAATTACCAAGACATAGAGTCATCGAATGACTACATTCAGTTGCTTCATACTGATTAGAATCACTTATTATACCTGTTTATTGAATAAGCTTCGGGCCACCGTGGAGATTTTCCTGGCCTGCCTATTGGATATAGTTAGCTTCACACTGTGATGGAGTATTTGGTTTAGATGATCCAGGATCCATCATAAACATCAGAGCCCTCACACAGCTAGCTTCAGGTTCTCATTTACAGAGTGTGAGTTTGCCAGAGTTTGTGCCCAGAAATGCCGTCAGAGATGCTTAAGACTATTTCCTTGCATACATTATTTCCTGCTGTTTGGCTCCTGTGAAATATTTTTTAAATATTTTTCTTCTCTAATTTGTGTCCTCCGCAGAATGTTTCTCAGATACTGATTCTCTTCCACAATGGGGCTTGAATGCAGCTGATGGTCGTTTTGTTTCGCAACTTTGATTCAGGCAGCTCTTGCTGCTGCCAAAGTCCTTCTCCTTGTACCCGCTTCATCTCGCGACCTCAGCTCTGCGCGGGGAACAGGGTTTGTGCAATGGCTGCCTCTGGGGGACCACACAACCTCGTCCTGACTTTATAAGCTGGGCTGTTAGAGAGCTTTCCATCTATAGTCTCAATGCCTTCCCTGGTTCTAACTGAGGTAATGCAACAGCCCTGCTGTAGAAGATAGAATTATGTTCATTCTTTTGTGCAGAAGCAAACAAGGTAAATGAATTTGTCCAAGTTCATGTAGGGAGTCCTCAGTTATCCCCAGACCCAAGCACATGGTGCTACTTTTTTTTTCTATCCAATATGCAGGTGGGATCGGCCCTTTTTTGTGATCACAATGGTCCAGCTTGTCCCCTAATTCCCCTCCGTTCTGCGTCTTGTTAATGGCTTTCCTGTGGGTACGCACCAACTTCTCCAGGAGCTTTCTGGATCTTTTCTCCTGATGTGGCCCTGTTGTTTCTACCAGTTCCAGTGCTTTTCATTATTAAACTGTTTCCGCGGGGGTCCTAGATGCATTCAAATAGGCACAGGTGTCCACTTGCCCTCATGCCACAAATTGGAGCCCTCAGAACCCTATCTTTACGGCCAGTCTTCAGCATGAGCAGACTCACCTCACAATTTAGCATTAATTTCTCTGGTCTTACTTTCTGTCATTGTTCTTTCTTGTCTTTTTTTTTTTTTTTTTTTCTCCTATTCTTGGCCTTCATTTGCGTTCTCTGAAAGCATATATGTTTCATGAATTTTATGTGTTTTCCTCCACTACTTTTCTTCTTCTGAGTGATTCCATGATTACCCCTTTCATGACCTATGTTCCTTCAGATACTTCAGAACATTCCCTATCTCTACATTTCTGCATTGGATGTTCTATCTCAGCCACACAGAGTAAAAGAGGAAGTTTGCCCGGACTTCATCTTCAGAATCCTCTTCATTACAACAGAGTATTCCACTTTGCTGTGTGTTGTAGCCATTTCCTTAGAACTGGGTTCTAAGGAAACGGAGGAACGGGAAATCTTTTCTCAATGAGTTTTGTTAATACTATACTTTAGAAGCTCATGCTTAAAGAGAACCATCCCCAGCATGTAATGATGGTCTCTGCTGGATAGATCCTGGAAGTTGGACAAAATACAAGAAAATATTCATTATGTATTTTCCGATTAATATGATCTTTCTTTTGAGAAATGAGTACCATGAAAAGAGTGTAAAATTGAGCCTCAGGTTCATTTTTAAATACTTTATGTTTTTATTTTCTGTTAGTTTTTTTTTTCCTTTCTTTCTTCCCCCAACCCCTCAATTCTCTTTCTATACTGCTTGTCCTAGTAATCTTTGTGAAATTTGCATCTGAATCTGTCATTGCCTCGAAATAGTCCTTCTTTGGCGGGATTCAGTACAAGCATCACATCCTCTATTACTTCTTTGATGATCATCTTCTGTGCCGGAAAGAATTGACCATCTTTTCCTTTCTACTAAAGCAATGTGAATATAGGACATATTACCAGCCTCTTCACTCATTTCGAGGGCATTGTGCATTATTTAATGGCAAATTTGGAACCAAGTCCTGGACATCAGATATGGACATAGAAATAAATTTTCAGACTCCAACTAAATATTTGAAGTAACAAAATCATGCTTAACCAACCCCCATGATAAACTTCAATGGTATGTGGGATATAATAGATACATTATAAGCCAAACCTACTGGTTTATTGTTTCTGATCTAGCATAATATCTTGAATGGGAACTTAAGGGTTACGTGCTTAAACTATAGCATAAAATACTCTGATATCTAAATTACATGTTTGTTTCATTTGAGTCCCTGATTCTTCTATTCATAACTAGCACCGTGACACTATCAATATTGTCAACTTTATTCTCTGACACCACATAGCTGCGGTGCTCCGCTTGGAACCTTATCTTAAACAAGGAGCACATGGGAAGCAAATCTTATTTTCTGTGCTGACAATATTTGATGTCTCATACTCTTAGACAAAGTAGTGGCCTGAAGTAAATATTGCTTCTTAGATGTTGGACACGTTGTGTGTTTTCCCCATTAGAAAATACAAATAAAAATTAACAGAAGAAAAATAAATTATGTATGTGTTATTTCCCCTCTCCCTCCCCCAAAGCAGGTCTTATCCTTTGGGTATATTTTCATCTAATATCTTTCCACATATTGTGTTTCTATGACATTTGTTACTCTTTTTTAAAAAGTATAAGATATTCATGCATTTTATTTTTTTTTTTTAAAGATTGTGTTTATTTTTATTTTATTTGAGAGAGAGAGAATGAGAGATAGCATGAGAGGGAAGAAGGTCAAAGGGAGAAGCAGACTCCCTGCCGAGCAGGGAGCCTGATGCGGGACTCGATCCCGGGACTCCAGGATCATGACCTGAGCTGAAGGCAGTCGCTTAACCAACTGAGCCACCCAGGCGCCCGATATTCATGCATTTTAGCTCTAATTTTTCAATTCACTTTCAAAGACTATTGAAACTAGAAGGAACCAACAAGGGGATCCCATTCTGAATGTCTCATTTTACTTAGAAACTGAGACCACACAAACGTTACATACCTAATAAAGCAGAGAGCCAGAGCTTGGATTTTGATGTCTCTAGATAAAACTAAATTCTGCTCTGAAATTGAAACACATTTATAAAATTCAATTATTGTTTATATTATTCATTTCGGGTTAGTTTAGCTTTAGTGGTGGCATGACATGATTAAAGAAATAACTTCACATAAATAGAAGTCTAATATTTTGTCTCCAGTATACATTAGGTTTTATTAGATTTAGTCATGTCATGCATTCATAAAATCTGGCCAAATATCTAGAGTAATATAAAAGCAGAATGCATCCTGCTTAGGAAGAAATTTCGCGGTATCTATCATTTCAACAAATTGCTTAGTGTCGTGTACTGGGGGGAAAAAGGGGAAAAAGAATCTTCAATTGTAATTGAAAATTACGCACTTTAGAACAAAATTCAAAACACATTTCAAACAAAATTCAAAGGGCTTTTGAGGGCAAGAAATCCCTCCTCTCAGAATAACATTAATGTTAGTCAATATCATTAATGGTATTCCTTTGTTTTTAGAGTATCTACAGTAGTCACCCATCATCTTTAGGTCAAGGAGTGACAAGGAATAATGCAGGATGCTGGAAAAGACATAGACAAAGCATACCCAAGGGCTCAAAGTTCCTGAAGTTCTTCTGTAAATTAGAAACCTAAGTCTCCAGAGTAGAGTTTCCACTTATGCCTACTGCAATGTAAGCCTTTTATTTCCACTCAAAAACTTTAAAAGTAATGGCTACAATTTACTTGCCATGTTCTTTATCTTGATTCTTCCCTTCCCCATCATTTATGCCTAGGTGTGTATATATAGAAGCTTTTTCCTTTCTCTTCACCCATCTGCTTCTTGCTGAGCTCAAACTAGGTAACAACCGCCTATCTGTAATCAAATGTTATACTCCAAACCACACATCATGACAACAGCGAACATGTCAGGCAGGAGGAGGGAAAGGTGGCTAATTTTAAAAGAATGGAAGCTGTGATTTGGACACAAATAGGTTAGTAATAATCCCTGAAGTACCTGCCATTTAGAATGGGAGTGGGGGGAAAGCCAAATAGGCAGAATGGTTATGATAGAGTTCTTTGTAAGGAATTGAATATCATTCCTTTTATGACATCAAAGCAAGGAGGTTGTCCAGTGTGTATGGGTATGCCTCCAGGGAGAGATGACCTCTGATATTTTTGGCAACCAAATCTATAGTTAAAAGTTTTCCATAGTTCCTGGCTTTGGGCTGCCTGTAGTCTTTTCCCATTGGCCTAACAGGGAGGAGATACTCATTTTATATGACAACACTTCCATCCTCTGCCTAGACCAATCAGGCCCCCACCCCCACCCAAGCATTTCTTCGCTAAGATAAGTGTGTTTTTACTTCAAACTTTTCTGACGTGGCATGTCTTTTAGGCTTTCTAACCATCTAGTTAATTCTACAACCTTTCCAATGTGGTAACGACCTTCAGGGGGGATGATATGGTAAGTGTGTTCTGATAGAGATCAGACTGGGACTGACATGTTACGTTGTCCTGGTTGGTACTTGCCTATGAATTCATGGCAATGTTCACTTCCTTTTTGGTAGACTTCTATGGTAGACTTCCTTTGGGTTTACTGCCTATTATACTATCTCCTATTGCATGTGTTATTTCCAAAACCTATTATGTTGACTTAGAATTATACAGAAGTGAATTGTCTTACATAGATTTCTATTAATTTCCATTTTGATAGATTTTATCAATCATCCCATTTTGTTAAAGATACCTTTTGATCAAAAAATGAACATGAAATGCTCCCAGAGGACAAGAGGGAAAACTTGGCAGTAGACATCTTTACTATCTGGTTTCTTGTGGCCATTTTGGGAAGAAGATGTTGATTTCTTCTGGTTTTCACCGGTGTGCCCAAACTAGCATATTTGGCTAAGGGCCATGATCTATGAAGCTTTTAGGATTTTCCAGTCTCTTTCTCAGATGTTTGACTGTAGTCTTACACTTCTTAAAAACATTTTACTGTGAACATTTTTACATATATACAAAAGCAAAAAGAACAGTACAATAAATTCAATATACCTCTCGTTGCCAATTCATTTGAATTAAACTGTTATTAATACTTGGTCAATCGTGTTTAATCTGTACTTCTACTTTCTCCACCTGCATTGTTTTTGAGTCAAGCTCAGAAATCATATTTTATTTCTAAACATTTTTTATATATTTTTAAACAATAAAATCTTTTCATTCTAACAAAACCATCATGTATGTCATTGTCATAACTAAAAAGCGTTATCAATACTTCCTTAGTATCATCAGATATTCAGGTAGTATTCATAATTCCGGAATTATCCTTTATATCCTTTTATATATTTTTTCTTTGCATTTTTCTTCTTCCTTTCTTTCTTCCTCCCTGAATTTTGTGTGTTTGAATCAGTATATGTATTGCAACTGGTTTATATGTTTCTTGTCTCTTAAGGCTTTTTTTCATCTCTGTCATTTTGTGTTTTTTCTTTTCTTATATGTTGTTTTTAAAGAGACCATATGTATACTTTTGGCCCCGTAGATCTTCTCACAATATGAATTTTCTGACTGCATCCACGTGATATCACTGTTTTGTGTTTTTCTGTTCTTTGGATTTCCTAAAATCCATTAGTTAGATCTATAGACTCGTTTAGATTCAGGTTCCTATTTATTTATTTTTTGTTTACTTTTGCAAGACTACTTCATAGGTAGTGCTATGCTGTGTTTTGCCATCAGGAGGTATATAATGTTTGGTTGCCTCTCTTTCTGGGACATTAACAGCCCTTGAAAATCATTGTATAAACCCATTAATCCATTAGAGGTTGTATGATGGTCATATGTTAATTCTATCATTCATTTCCATTTATTAGCTGGAACTTATATAAGAAGAAACATTCTCCTTCAACTATTGTGTTACCATGTTGTGCAGATTTCATAAGAAAAGCAGTGAAGACAGTCACTTCCCTTTATATGTCAGTCATAAAATAATGAAGCAGTTCTCTAGCATCTCCCAAAAGTGACCAGTGGGATGTGTGTGTTGTATTTAGTATCTTTATGCCCTCATGGACTTAAATGTATTGAATGTGCTTCTATCTATGACTCATAATGTATTGGTCCCTAAATTATCCCTTCGTTAGCCCGTACCCATTTCATTTGGATTCTTATTCCTTTTCAAAAGACTCTGCTTGTCTCTGATGATGTCATTACTTTTGATATCCCAGGGTCATGTTTATATCCAGATTGTTGAAGGAATTGTAAAGAGAGACCAATGTCTCTAATGGGTCAAGTGATCAGGGTATCTTCTTTGAAGGAACAAGAGGAAGCACTTTCAGAGCCAAATGAATCTAGATTTTGCTTTCTAAAACAAAGAAAGAGTTTAATTAAAACCAAGAAAGAGAACTATGGCTTAATACTTGGTTTCTTGGTTCATATTCAAAGATGAAGCATGGGTTTGCCCTGGTGAACTTTTCTTGGATAGTGGAATATGTCTACCACTAAGAAATAATAATACTGTTAAATCCCAGCCAACCAAAGTAACACTTAGAGATTAGACATTTGTTTAATGTGTTGTTGACCCTGTGTTCCATGTCCATAATAGTGCCCAAATTATGTAATCAGAGAGACTAGTATACATTTAAATTATGATAAAAATATCGTCTCACATTTGTATAATATTTTGAACTTCCTACAGTGCTTTAACATATATTATCTCCATTTGATTGCAGTCTTTATGACAGATGTTTAAGGGGAAGAATTCACTCAAGGATTAGGCTAGTAGGTTGTTACTTTCTGGGGAAATCTAAGTGGATGTTGCTTCTCTGTGGTTTAAAGGATGACAAAATACATGAAATAGTAGACAGAAGTCTTCTGACTTCATTCTGGTAGTTTTGGTGTTGCTGTATGGAAAAAGGGAAGTTAGTTAGGGTTATAAAGATAGAATAGCAAATTTCCCTCTCACTCTATATGATTTTTACAATATTCATACTTATGAGCACAGTTGGATACACCAAGGATTTTCGTGCCATGATAGATGTCAACATGGTGACTTCACCTATTGCTTTAAAAAGATTGAATGTTCCCTCCCTTATATTTCATTTATCCCATTTGAAAAATATTTTCTGTTTTTTTTTTTTCAAATTCAGTAAGAAGTTGGAGTATTGAATATCTCCAGCTATTTCAGTGACATGTCACAGTAACATCTTTCTGAAATCTCTTTACCCAGAGCTACACTCCTGGGCTTAAAGAAACTCTAGCAATTTGTACTTAGTGTCACCTTTACTATGACACTAATCACCACCTTATTTTCTATTATGGTCACTGTAGTTGCGTTCTTTGTCTCTACCACAAGATTGTGATTTCCTGTCCTAGTTCAACAGGTAATTATGGAATGACACACAGGCTATGTGTGAGGCATAGCCCTAGTTGGTTTGCTGAGTACCGAGAGGATGATTGTCCAGTTTAGTGGCAGTAAGGGGGAGGGGAAAGATGCATAAAGACAGTCACACCGCAACACAATAAGCGCAGTGGTGAAGACCCGTGAAGTACAACATGGGAGTAGAGGGGGAGAATGCCTGACCCAGACCGAAGGAGGCAGGCAGGAACTATAGTTACTGTCCTTCTGCTCAAAGTGCTTAGCACAGTACCCATGAGCAATAAAACAAGAGCTCATTGTTTATCTCAACTATGATTATGTTGAGATTTGTCACTATTCTGTGAGAGAGGTGATTACTGTGTTCTCACCAATACATTTTCATCAATGTGACTTCTTTTCCAGAAAATAATACTTAAAAAATATTTGTTGGACACCTTTTTCAAAAAAGGAACACAACAATGTAGAGGATCTAGAACGAACTTCTGCTAGGATTTGAAAGCAATCTGAGAGCATCTTTCACTGTCTCGGTAGCCATGGCTGATGTAGCTAATTTCACTAAATGGGTTGTACTTCTCTTCCTGCCTTCCCACACTACCAGGTGTCATTTTTGTGACCATCAATGAATTATTTTGAGCAAGTAGAGTATCATTTATTTCTGAAAAATTGCCAGAAATGATTCTAAATTCCAGATCATTGACCAGTTGCTAGAATCTCCATGGCTTAGCATCACTAGGCCGGACAAGGTAGGGTCAGCTGTCTTTCTTGTTATTCTATTATTCTCACTAAATAGATGATGTGGACAACTCTGCTTCAAAACCTTTTCAAAAGGAATTGCTGATCAAAGAATTTTCCATTAAATAGATGAGAGTACTGACCTTAACTGAAAGATCTAATGTTCACATGTACCTCTAAGCATCTAAATCTTAATGGCCTCTGCCTACAAAGCCCTTTCTACAGCTTTCATCTTCAAATGTACATAAACTGTGAGGGTTAGAATCTGCTAAGGTGTCCTAATTACAGTTAGTTGCTTTTATGGCTACCTTTAGCAACGTATTTGATATCAGATTATCTGATTTGAATGCTGGTAATTTCAGCAACTCCAAGACTCCAGAGGCTTAGTATATCTACTTTTTGGCTAATAGTTGGCACTTGTTAATTGATTGATGAGGTCAATGAGTTATCCAGTATCCCTTACTTTTCCAACCACTGACACTTACTATAATGATGATGCATTTCAGGTCTAGAGCACCCTCAAGGTCTCTCAAGGACTGTTGAGAGGAAAGTAAGCCTCTACTCTTCAGTGACAGTTTTTAGGAATTTGCCATTTCTCTGATTATTTTACATATATTTTTTCAAAGTCTTGGCTTTGCTATCCTCGTTCCAGTTTTATTTTTAGGTGACTATTTCGTCTTTGCTCCAGCTCTCTGTATATGCTACTATGTATTTCACAGAGCTAGTTTCTCACTCCATGTCCTGTGTGAATTAAATATTGTATGCACATCAGGATTTACTTAGATAAAGAAGAGCCTCAGCCCATCTGGGTATGATGGAGTTAGATTAACAGTCTCTACCACATCCTCTTCTAACTTCTCATTAAGCTAATAATGGCAAATAAAAGAAAGGATATTCAATTATATTTGGAAATTGTGGGTGACAGCCAACAATTTTACTGGGAAAAATTTCTGTTTGTTACATGGATCAGCTTTTATGCAGAAATCATAATTAGTTGATTTGGTTAATCTAATTATTGGTTTAGTCAACAAAATATTGTATACACTTGACTTAAAAAGTGAAACCCAATACTGAGCAGCCTCTTGGTAGAAATTTAGGAATTGTCTTCTGAGCTTGTTCATGTCATGTGTTTTTCTTTAAACCTTGTATACTATTTATACTTCATTGGAAATGTTATTTCTGCGCTTAGAAAATAC
Organism: Zalophus californianus; assembly: GCF_009762305.2. Lineage (NCBI taxonomy): Eukaryota > Metazoa > Chordata > Mammalia > Carnivora > Otariidae > Zalophus > Zalophus californianus. The sequence goes on from NC_045606.1 coordinate 89,486,637, forward strand.
AATTCCTGGTACAAAATAGGGCATGTGTAGGGGTAAATAAGTAGTTGGGGACCATATAGAATGGTGTAGCCTCTCCTTAGAAACCTTATATGGATGAAGGAGCTATCAGAGAATGAGAGAGACTTCAACAAAGGACTTGTTCAAGGGATATAGTATATATGGTCAAGAAGAACTACAATTAATTAAATTTCTTTAAAATAAAAATTTTTAGTATAGTTGGATAACCCTGAGATTTAAAGACAGATGAATGGTGTAGGGCTAGTGGTAAGAATTTTTACAGCTAACAAGGAACAGTCCCTTGAATATTTGGGAAAAATCATACTTATTTGAAATACATGTCCACAAAACATGAAACTAAAATTAGAACGCATCTTCTTTGTAATCCCATAAAATTAGGGGAAGATCAAACACACATTTGAAAGTCCTTAGTTGGTAATTGACAATTTTTAAATTTATTAATTTTAAAAATGAAATCAAAATTTCTAATCACTGAGGAATAAAAGTATGTAAGACCTAGACTATAACACAAGATAGATAATAAAGGAAAAATTAAAGGAGTATAAAAATCAAATAAAATTTGAGCTATTATGACAAAATATTTAAATGGTAGGAGCTACCTTATTATAAAAGCGTTGTTTGGAATTGTATTAAAATCAACACCATTGGACCCTTTCAAGATACATAACACAAATATGGAAAAAGAACTGAAAGGCAAGGTCAATAATATAAACAAGAAAAGAGGTGTCCATATTATTAATCAGACAATGTCCATATTATTAATCAGACAATTTTTACTAATCAGTAAAAAAATGAGGCAAAGAGAGTCACTGTGTGTCAATAAAAGTATAATAAAGCAGATTTAATTTCTTCTGTGTTACTATTCAAAATATATGATACAAATCCTATTAGTTATGTTTTGTGACAGTATGTTTTGAGGAGGAATCTCTCTGTGGAAGACTTTCATTCTTATTGTCTAGTACAGATCAATAAGACAAAACACTGATTCGGATGAGATAAAGGAAGCTCAGAAAACACACATCTCTCCTCATAGTATACAATTATGACTCTAATTGAGTGGCATGAATAGTTTTAGTTGGATAATATCTTCAGTTTGGGAACATATTTTAATTTAGAAGATGGGGGAAATTTTACAGATAAAAATACACGGGTGGTATAATATTCCATTGTGTATATACACCACATCTTCTTTATCCATGTTGTCTGTCGATGGACATCTGGGCTCTTTCCATAGTTTGGCTACCTCTGAAACAAATAATACATTATATGCTAAAAAAAGAAGAAGGGATAGTAGGAAGGGGAAAATGAAGGGGGGGGGAATCGGAGGGGGAGAAGAACCATGAGACACGATGGACTCTGAGAAACAAACTGAGCATTCTAGAGGGGATGGGGGTGGGGGGACGGGTTAGCCTGGTGATGGGTATTAAAGAGGGCACGTATTGAATGGAGCACTGGGTGTTATATGCAAACAATGAATCGTGGATCACTACCTCAAAAACTAATGATGTAATATATGGTGATTAACATAACATAATAAAAAAAATACACTGGTGGCATTGACATTTTTAAGAATAACCAAATACTGGTGCGCCATCATTGTCAAAGGTAAATTTGGGCATGGAGGCATGAGATGCTTAATCCATGCAGTTGACATTACTGTTTTGCTTCACATATTAATGACACTTGCTGGGGATTTTCTTTTTTTCTCTCCATGTTACAGGATATCCTTTCCTTGTGTCTTATTTGGGAAAAACTAAAGAGACTATTAAAGGTGACTGGGACACAGTTACCATTTTGTTGGCAAGTAAATACCACTACTTGTGTTATTTCACTTTAGAAGATGAGGAAATTAGTGCCTCCACCCTTTTTTTTACTTTTTCTGCAGTCCCACCTCATGACCTCGGCCATCTATACTTTTAATGTTCCTAAGGTTGTTGTTATATGATGTTATGTTATATAACCACCATGCAGTCCCTTTTGAGTGTGTGATTTGTCTATGGACTGACTCTAGAATTTTTAAAAACTATACTGAACAGCATTGACATTATAGCACCTGTGAAAATACTATTTACTACATTTCTTAATTCTTAGATTACTCCTTGGTTTGTTAGCCAACTTCATAAGGCAGAGTGTGTGAGAGAGAAATTTTCCAAGTTCTCACATATCTGAAATTGCTTTTAGCCCACCATGACAGTTGATTGATAATTAGGTAAAATATGGAATTCTTGGTGAAAATTATTTTCATTTACCTAAAGAACTTTGAAGGCATTGCTGTATTGTTTTCTAGGATTCAGGGTGACCGATGGCAAGTATGCCGTCCGTTTGATTATTGTTTCTTTTTGGACTATTGTTTCTTTCTACCTTTCTCCCTGTGGACAGTTTTAGGATCTTTCTTTATCTGGGATGTAATGAAATATTGCAATAATATTCCTAGAGCTAAGTCTTCCTTTATTTGCTTGGATGACCTTTTCAATCTGGAAACTCTGAGAAAATGTCAGTTATTTGTCCTTTAATAATGTTAGTGGCATTTTTCTCTTTTCCCTTTTAGGCAGATGTTCTCCTGGATTAATTCTCTGGCTTTTGTCTTTTATCTTTTCCATTTCTGTGTCTTTGTTTTTATATTATGGACAATTTTCTCAATACTCTAAAACATCTATTTATTTTTCTTTACCACTCATGGGTTTGTTTTTTTTATTTGTTTGTTTCTTTTCTTTACCTCTCATGTTTTAAATTTTCAAGAGTTTTCTCTAGTTCTCTGATTTTTTTCAGTGCATTTTGATTTTTAAGATGAACCAATTTTCAAAACCATCTGAAAAAAATAATTTGTGCCTTTTAAAAAATTAAAAATTTCCCCCAATTTGTAATCATTCTCTGGGACATTTTTCCCCCTTGTTTATCTTGATCTCTTTTATTTTTTTACTATCAAGTTTATATGGTATCTTTTGACTGTCCATTAGAAAAAATAAAGAATTTGGTGCAAGTTCCCTGCCATCACCTCCCCTTCTCTGACTCCTGGTTTTTATTAATTATCTTTACATTGTCAAGGATTATGACATTGACATTTTTTGTGTAACTAATGAAGTCTACTGAGCTTTCTCTAAAGGTTGCACCTGAAGATTTAACTGCAGTAAAACTACATTTACATTTTTATGATGATAAGAATATTATACACAGCAGAACCAATGTAATGCGGTTGTAATATCAAATCCCAAGAATCAGCCTACTGCTCAAAAGTGACTTTTGAAGTGTCGTTTTTCCCAAGGATTATCTTTACACTCCTTTTGAGTTTATTTAGAATCATCAGTGATTCTCAAACTTAGGTGCATTCTGCAGTGACCTTGGGAATTTTGAAAAATACTGATACCTAAGTCTCACCTGTAAACATTCTGAAATTTTTTTACTTTTTTTTTTTTTTTTGCCAGAGTTTGGGATGGGCAGTATGGGTACAGAGATTTAAAATCTTCCAGCTGATACTCCTTTGATCTATATCATGATTTATTTGCTACTATTTCTTCTATCCCATGTTGTTCCCTTTTAAATATTTCCACCTTTAAAAAATTCCACTGAATTTTCTTCAAGTAGATTTTTTATAATTTTTTTTTGGTAAATTTTTGAGTCCTTGCTTACTTAAAAATGTTTTACTGTAATCTTATATTTGATCGACAGCTTGGCTCGGTATATATTTCTAAAGTCAAAACATGTTCAAAGAAATTATATTTAATATCTAGTAATGATGATGATAAGTCTGATGTCAGGCTGCTTTTTTATTTATGTAGGTTATATTACATCATTTTTTCAAAAAGCTTTTAATAGTTTTCATTCTTGGAGTTTTGAGATTTCAAAAGTATATGTCTTGCTGTGACTTTATTTTTCTTAGCACTAGGAAGCCTCTTTCAATATGAATATTATCATTCATGAGCTCTGGGAAATATCCTCTGATTTCCTTGATAATCTCTGGTCCCTTTTTCCCACTTTGTTCTCTGTTTCTGAAACTGTTTTAGCAATGTCCAATAGAAATGTAATGCAAGCCATGTGTGTAATCTCAAGTTTTCTAGTAGCTATATTTTAAAAAACTAAAATGAAACAAGTAAAAAGAATTTAAATATTGTATTTAGCCTCATCTGACAAAAAATGATCATTTTAATATATAAGCAATTCTAATATATAAACAATGTTGACATTATTAATGGTAGGTACATTAAATTTTCAAGAGTTTTCCCTAGTTCTCTGAACTTTTTTCATTGCTTCTTGACTTTTAAGATGAACCAACTTTTTTTTTACATTAAGCCTTAGAAAACTCCTGTGTAGTTTATACTTATGACAGATCTCCATTCGGACAAACCACATTTTTTTCTTTTTTTATTTAAATTCAATTAGCCCGCATATGATACATCATTCGTTTCAGATGTAGAGTTCAGGAACTCATCAGTTGTATATAACACACAGTGCTCATCACATCATGTGCCCTCCTTAATGCCCATCACCCAGTTACCCCATCCCCCCACCCACCTCCCCTCCAGCAACCCTCAGTTTGTTTCCTAGAGTTAAGCATCTCTCATGGTTTGTCTCCCTCTCTGATTTCTTCTCATTCAGTTTTCCCTCCCTTCCTCTATGATCCTCTGTGCTGTTTCTTATATTCCACATGTGAGTGAAACCATATAATTGTCTTTCTCTGATTGACTTATTTCACTCAGCAGAATACCCTCCAGTTCCATCCATGTCAATGTAAATGGTAAGATTTCATCCTCTTTGATGGCTGAGTAATATTCCATTGTGTGTGTGTATATACACATACATATATATATATGTGTATATACATATATATATGTGTATATACACATTCATATATATATATATACCACATCTTCTTTATCCATTCCTCTGTCGTTGGACATCAGGGCTCTTTCCACAGTTTGGCTATTGTGGACATTGCTGCTGTAAACATTAGGGTGCATGTACCCCTTCAGATCACTACATTTGTATCTTTGGGGTAAATACCCAGTAGTGCAATTGCTGGGTTGTAGGGTAGTTCTATTTTTAACTTCTTGAGGAATCTCCATACTGTTTTCCGGAGTGGCTGCACCAGCTTGCATTCCCACCAACGGTGTAAGAGGGCTCCCCTTTCTCCACATCCTTGCCAACATTTGTTGTTTCCTGACTTGTTAATTTTAGCCATTCTGACTGGTGTGAGGTGGTATCTCATTGTGGTTTTGATTTGTATTTCCCTGATGCCAAGTGATGTGGAGCACTTTTTCATGTGTTGGCCATTTGGATGTCTTCTTTGCAGAAATGTCTGTTCATATCTTCTGCCCATTTCTTGACTGGATTATTCGTTTTATGAGGTGTTGAGTTTGAGAATTTCTTTACAGATCTTGGATACTAACCTTTTATCTGATATGTCATTTGCAAATATCTTCTCCCATTCCATAGTTTGCCTTTTAGTTTTGTCGACTCTTTCCTTTGCTGTGCAGAAGCTTTTTATCTTGATGAAGTCCCAATAGTTCATTTTTACTTTTGTTTCCCTTGCCTTTGGAGACGTGTCTAGCAAGAAGTTGTGGCAGCCGAGGTTGAAGAGGTTGCTGCCTGTGTTCTCATTTAAAGTGATCAACAACAACAAAATAAAAATAAATAAATAAATAAATAAATAAATAAATAAATGACGCGATCAACAGCCCTGTGTGGCTACTGTATTGGCTAGTGTCATTCTAGGAAGTGGATGTTGGCCTGTTTGGAGTTCTTCTCCTTGTCTCTCACTTTTTCAGGATATGTTCCATTTATTTCAGCTCTATCATCTGTAAGATGACAAATTTCAATTTTCAAATTACCAGCGTGGACTTTAGTACCATCCCTCTTATTATTTCATGTATTTGCCGATCTTTCTTCCTTTTTCCCCCTCCTTTTTGCCTCCTCTCTCTCTGTCTCTCTATTTTTTACACTTATTTGCCAAATATTATGTCACGGCATCCTGTCTAGCTTGTGGATGCAGTATTGTCCTAAATCTATCTGAGGATAATAATTATATTTTAAAAAATAATTTTTAGAATTTCCATTTTGGCTCTAAATTACCTATTTCACCCAGGATCAGTTTTGCTTAGCGTGTTGCCTATTGTTTTATGTAGGCAATTTCTTTTAAATACACAACGAATCTTTGCTTTTAATTCATATTTATGAATGAAGGATTTGATTGATTAGTATAAGTGATGGGCATGTCCCCTGGGAGGGATGACAATTTGCTCCATATAAATACCATATTGACAGGCAGATTTCCCTGAAGCTGCATTGGAAGTTAAAAAGGCAGTCTTCAAAGCAATGAATATTATAATCTCGAGTCTGTGTGTGTGTGTGTGTGTGTGTGTGTGTGTGTGTGTGTGTGTGTGTGGTGTGTATGTATGGGTGTAAGCTCTTAGACTGTTATGTGTCCTGGGGATTAGGACTATATCTTTTTTACTCCTTATTATACACTTCCAGATTTTTACACCATGTCTGATGCATAGTAGGCATTCAAAAGTTTGAATTAATGCATTTGAAATAATAATTAATAGTAGGCATTAATAATTGGAAATAATATTTTTATTCCTCTTTGCTGCTTCCTTTAGTTTTCTATCTTTTGTTACTTGAGCTTTGTTTTTTATGTTCTCTTTTTACTTGGAAGCTATATAATTCTAATGATAGTTACTTATGTAACTTAAGAAAGTGATGCATTTAAAGCTATATGTCAAATATAAACATGCTTACATATGTGTATGCATATATATGTATAATGTCAAACGTAAAAGCAAATATATTGACTCCTTTCATAACACATAATAAACCTAATTCATTTATATAACTTCCTTTCTCCTCTTTTTACACTTCTGAAAGGCATTTCTATGGTCCTATTTCTAGTCTATTATCAACAGTTTATTATTTGTATTAAACATGCAGATTTCTTTCAGGATTTAGAAAATATCCATCTGTCCTTATTTGGAGTATTGTTATTGATCTTCTTAGTCATTTATTGAGATTTAATGCTCGCTGCTAGACCTTTCATATTAATGAAAGGTTTTATTTATTTACCTTAGAGAGAGAGAGAGTGTGGGGAGGGGTAGAGGGAGAGGGAAGGGGAAAATTTTAGCAGACTCCCTGCTGAGCTCAGAGCCCGATGTGGGGCTTAATCTCAAGACCCCAAGATTATGACCTGAGATGAAATCAAGATTTGGACACCTCTCTGACTGCGTCACCCAGGGGCCCCTTTCTTTCCATAATTTAACTACTTAACCAATTAGAATTTCTATATTCTAGTGCAGCTTTTGGTTCTCAGGATTTTCCATCTTTAGGTGGGAGTGAAATGAAGGAAACATTACTGCTATATTTTCTGATTTTTTTTTGTTTGATTAGGAAAATGTCTTCTAGTTTATGAAAAATGTGCATAGACTTTTGAATTACGTATTTTTGTAGATCAATATCCTGGCATCTAACATTGCTTAGGAGAAAAGTCAGAGGTCAGCTATATTCAATTTTCTTTCTGCACGTGCTGCTTGGTGATTATGAAATTTTTTTATTTTCAGATTTCTGTAAATTCACTGGGATATGCTTTAGTTCACATTGCTTTCAATCCCCTTGCCTTTGAATCTGACCCTTTAGGTCTTCTTTTATTCCAGGAAAATTTCCCTCTACTTTATACTTGAAAAAAAAATGTTTCTCTCCTGTGTGTTCTAATTTGTCTTCCCAAGACCAACAATCCATAAATTGGATCCATTGCCTTTTCTTCTGAGTGTTGTTTTCTGCTCAGTGGTTGTGATCTCTTTATCTTTTTACTCCGAATCAAGGAAGACCTTTTGGTGAAAGTCATACTTAAATTGAGAACTCAGCTATGAGAAAGAGTTGGCCAAGGAAAGAAGTATCAACACATAATCACTGAGCCATGGCTGTGTAGCAGGCCACATACAGGGTCAGGGACCAGAGGAATAAAGGATATGGTTATTATCTTGAAATAGCTTATGACATAGTAAGGCATCACAATAAATGAATACACAGTACAATATCGTGGTAAATCCTGGAAGAGTCGTATATACTCAGTAATGATTCAGAGCTCAGAAGAGAGGCATCTGGCATGGCCAATGGACAGAGGCTTAGATAAATCTTCATGTGAAAGTTGATATATCAGCTGAGTTCTAACAGAGGGAAGGAGCTATCCACTTGAAGAATGACCAGAAGGCTATTCCAAGGAAAAAATAGCAAAATCGGCAGAGCCTTGAGGTGGCAAGAGAGCGGGCTGCTTTCAGGAAGTGCATTCTGTAACCAACACTTCTCAAAAGTGCTCTAATTAATTCAGGGATCTCTAATAGGCTCAATCTTTTATCTGTTTCCTAACACCATATAGCTTTGGATTCTCTCCAGTCAGGAGAACAAATGTATTTTACGTTTGTTCATTTTATACAAAGCATTTTAATGAAAGCTGCAATATTCTTGGAATGTAATGACCTCATCACATGAGCTTGTTCTGCATTGTTGCATGTTAGAATGAATCGCTGTGTGTAGCTCTTATTCCATATCCGGGAGATTACTCTGTAGATCCATATTTGGTTAGGCTTATTGAGTTTGGCTCATATTATTAGCATTATTATGGAATTAGTAATGGATGTATGTTTCATTCTCCACTGGCAAAGGCATTCCAGTTGTAATATTGAGCAATAGCTCAGGAGATATTTTCAATAAAATATCCCATTTACAGTCTCTTGTGGAAAAATAAAAACACTCCACTGGCATAAAAATTTAAGTTTACTGAAGTGAATTTAACTTCACGACTAAAGGGATATTTCATTGAGTCATGCCAGGTAAACATTTGAAGAAAAGTTAGGGGAGAAGAGAAACCGGGGTTGGTACCAGGAACTAGTGATCAAGTACTCAGGTACTAGGTAGCTTTAGTATCATGTGGAAGATCTATCAGCTGAGTAAGAAAACTCACGGGCCTCAGATTCAGATCAGGAGTTTGTTGAGGACACACTTGGATCCCGACTCTGCCTCTGTGCTCTCTTTCTGGAGTATAATATGGAGAGGTACTAATGGAGCATGTTTAGAAGACATTTATGAACGGTCGGTGCAGTGAACCCTCCTCATGGAAAGCCTGTTTTTTTGCCTTTATGGTTCAGAATATGTTGGAAAGAGATGAGGAGCTATAGCTGCTATTGCTTTTATTTGGATAGGTTAAAATCGCTGAAAAAGGCTTTTCTCTCCAACACACCTGATATATGATTAGGGCATCCTCAGAGTTCACTGGAAATTTGGGAGGAATCTATGGCTCTCGAGGCTGTCATGGGGGGAGCCAGTTCCCTAGGCTGTTAGGAGAAGTTTTATCCCTGTCCTCATTCCAACTGTCCACCTGTGTTCCTCAAATAGTTTTCTACCATTTTGTTGTTATTGTTGTTGTTGTTCATTTATTAACTTTTTCACCTGGTGCCTCAGAGGGCCTCAGAATAATGAATAATGTTTAGCAGCAATTACTAAAATATATCTCTATGGATAGACATACAAAAGGGGGATCTTATAAGATTCATTTATCCCATAAATACGTGTTGAGCAGCTACAATGAACCAGGCTCTGTTTTAAATGCAGACAATCAATAATAAACCAAAAGGACAAGGTTCCAGGCTTCGTGGAAGTTATGTCTTGGTATTTCCTCACAATCTCGATAGGTCAGAGGATCAAGTAGGGGTCGTTGACAAGGCAAGCCTCCTTTATATCCCTGGATTCCTTGCTCTCATATTTAGTGTTCAGAGCATGCAGAAGTTGGAGCAGTTGCATTTAGATGGCAAGTGCTGAAGAAAGCATCTGTTACAGGAAGCCCTAAAAGGAACTTGGCCAGGAGCCCTAGCTGGAGAGTAAGCCATTCCTGGGACGCCTGGATGGCTCAGTCAGTTAAGCATCTGACTCTTGATCTCGGCTCAGGTCTTGATCTCAGGGTTGTGGGTTCAGGCCCTGTGTTGGGCTCTGTGCTGGCTAGGGCACCTACTTAAAAAAATTGTAATAAAAAAAGAGTAAACTGTTCCTTGTAGGAAAGATAGTGTAACTTCAAGTTGCTTTACAGACTTATCTGAATTTTACTATCTTTAGTCTCATTTTATTTTTTTTAAGATTGTTTGTTTATTTATTTATTTGACAGAGAGAGACACAGACAGAGCAGGAACCCAAGCAGGGGGAGTGGGAGAGGGAGAAGCAGGCTTCCCGCCAAGCAGGGAGCCCGATGCGGGGCTTGATCCCAGGACCCTGGATCATGACCTGAGCCGAAGGCAGATGCTTAACGACTGAGCCACCCAGGTGCCCCTCTTTAGTCTCATTTTTTAAAAAAAAATTTTTTTTATTATGTTATGTTAATCACCATACATTACATCATTAGTTTTTGATGTAGTGTTACATGATTCATTGTTTGTGCATAACACCCAGTGCTCCATGCAGAACGTGCCCTCTTTAATGCCCATCACCAGGCTGACCCATCCCCCCACCCCCCTCCCCTCTAGAACCCTCAGTTTGTTTTTCAGAGTCCATCGTCTCTCATGGTTCGTCTCCCCCTCCGATTTGCCCCCCTTCATTCTTCCTCTCCTGCTATCTTCTTCTTCTTCTTCTTTTTTTTTTTAACATATAATGTATTGTTTCAGAGGTACAGGTCTGTGATTCAACAGTCTTGCACAATTCACAGTGCTCACCATAGCACATACCCTCCCCAATGTCTATCACCCAGCCACCCCATCCCTCCCACCCCCCAGCACTCCAGCAACCCTCAGTTTGTTTCCTGAGATTAAGAATTCCTCATATCAGCGAGGTCATATGATACATGTCTTTCTCTGATTGTAGTCTCATTTTAAAGTACTTACTTTCTGGGGCACCTGGGTGGTTCAGTCCAGTAAGTGGCCAGCTCTTGATTTCGGCTCAGGTCATGATCTCAGCCTCTGTGCTCAGTGGGGAGTCTGCTTGAGGATTCTTTTCCTCTGACCCTCCCCTCTACTTGTGTGCTCTCTCTAAATAAACTAATTAATAATTAATTAATTAATTTTGTAGTACTTATTTTCTTTTTTTATTACCTCATTGCCCATCCACCATTAAAATAGTTCAGTCACTCTATGTTCCTTGTCTCCAGGGATAGATAAAACAATGTAACTCATATAAAAAAGGATTTTTTCTCCAAGCTGTGTTTTAAAAGCCTAGGTCCTAAGGAAAACTAAAAGCACATCCAGCAAAGGTAAGAGAATTGGGAGAGTGAAGTAGAATCAATTGAGCCGAATCCTCAATTTCTCCAGACTGACTATTCCCTTGGATAAATCCTGAAATGAGGAAGAATTCCCCTCGAGGTCTCTGGGATCTGAAAATAAGACTGAAGTCTCTCCTGATGAAAGCTTCAAGGGAAGATGTCAGGACCTGGGAGAGGAAATGGCTGGCTGATGCATCTGGGCAAGCTGGTTTCATGTAACCTCACATCTCCTAACCCCTAGCACATTGTCAAAGTAGCAAAATGGTTGCTTCATACCTAAGACGCAAGAGACATAGTAGAAAGCACCATCAACCCAAAGGTGCCACGCGAATAGAAATGAGTAGCATTTCTGTAGCAGCCTGTGTGATCAGCAATCCAAGGACCAGGAATGATGACTGGTGCCTTAGTGGATTCATGTTTTGTCAGATTGTATTGACCATCTGGTACTACTTCCCCACCTCTACCCCCCAGTAATATCAGAGGAGGTCATCCCGAAGATGTGACTACTGGTTGACCCAAGAGCTGGACCCAGGCAATTATAGGCTCCTCACCCCCCTGTCTATCCTAAGAATTTGTGTTCTGCTCACTGTCCCACAGTGGGAACCATTTTCAAGGATTTAGCCTTGAGAGAGCAAGGTGTTGTTGAGACCATCTGGGCTGAATATGTGACCAAATCCCATTAAGGCCTCTATATAGACTTTTAATCTTCTGGAGGGCAGGTGCAGACATCTAATCCTCTTGCAGCATCCGAGACACAAGCCTTGTTAAGTTTCCTTGCTTATTAAACCTGCCACCTACTAATCTGGGGGTGGTCTGCTTTTTCTTCAGTCTTTCCCTGTCCTCTGTGTATAGGGGCCAGTTGCAGATTTCACCAGGGGAGCTCTTGAGTTTGCAAACCAAGACGTACATACATAGAAGCTCTAATATCTAATATCTACATAGGCCCCTTTTGGCAGGGACACAACTCCAACTGAATAGAGGTCCTAAATAGAAACACAGGGGAGGAAGGAAGGAAGGAGAGAGGGAAAGAGGAGGGACTGAGGGAAGGAGGGAAGAAGGTCAGGAAGGAGGGAGGAGGTAGACAGTGTGTGGACTGAGATTCCGTCTTGCTGTATTTCTGAGCCCTGTCTCAGTGACTGGAGGCTGTTATGGGAAGGGTCTTGTAGACCTAGTTTGAACGAGTTTAGGTCACTTTTCCTATGTGAAGGATAGGAACTTTATTTCCAAGTTTGGTGGATCTGGCTTTTACATAAAAAATCATGATTTCTTTTGCCCAAAGTCATCTCTTAACTCCTAACTCTAATTCTACAGTATTCTATAGTACCATTTTCTCCATTCTCCAGTCTCTGCCTTTTAAGAGAGTAATAACACAGGTGCATGAATGAATGTAAAATAAATTAAAAGTAATTTAATTCTACATTCCATTTTGTGCATTTTACCACTTAATATAAACATATCCTTGGCATATCATAAAACATGATATATTCTAGGTCTTGGTGGGTGGGGCTCACGTCACCTTTGAATTGTTAGTTGTTCTAACTTGCTGAGTCAATGTCTCAAGTTAGATTTTATTTATTTATTTACTTATTTATTTGAAGATTTTGTTTATTTGAGAGAGAGAGAGCTCACACGAGCTCATGGGGGCAAGGGGCAGAGGGAGAGTGATAAAGAGTCTTAAGCCGACTCCACACTGATCATAGAGCCTGACGCAGGGTTCGATCTCGGGACTCTGAGATCACCACCTGAGCCAAAACAAGGAGCTGGAAGCTTAACTGATTGCACCACTCAGGCACCCCGGATTTCCTTTATTAATAAATAAAGAAGACTTTTTTTAGCATAGCCAAGGATTTGGGGGTGGACAGGTGAGTGGCAGGAAGCGGTAAAACAGAGAAAGGGGCATCTTTAGCATGAATTGACCCTGTTAAGAATTACCTCTTACGTTCCTTCCTGGGAAGATATATCTCATAAAAAGTGGGGATTATGGGGTGCCTGGGTGGCTCAGTCGTTAAGTGTCTGCCTTCGGCTCAGGTCATGATCCAGGGTCCTGGGATCGAGCCCCGCATCGGGCTCCCTGCTCAGCAGGAAGCCTGCTTCTCCCTCTCCCACTGCCCCCTGCTTGTGCTCTCTCTCCCGCTGTCTTTCTGTCAAAAAATAAATAAAATCTTAAAAAAAAAAAAGCGGGGATTAAACTTCTCTACATTTATCTCAGTTTAATCATATTTCTAAGCACCTCTCTCTTTGATTTTTTTTTTTTATTGTTCCCGCTTTTTGGATTATTGGGATCTGATAATGCTTAGTGAAGAACAAATCTGAAAAGACAGTGATGGTTCTCGCTTAAAAGATACAAAAAGGGAACATGGGACACTAGTATCAAAAGCTTTGTTAGACTATGAAATGAAATGCAAGGTGAAATAAGAAAACTGTTGGATTTAAGCTTTTGGCAAGGTAGGTGTTTGTAGTGGTGTTGCATAATTTTACTTTTACTTCTGAATTTTATATTTCAAAATGTCTCTGTGAATCATGAGATGTTTGGGCTGATAAAAGTGCACTGAGGCCAAAGGGAGAGGAAATAATTCATGTGTATATGATGTGGAAGAGAGGGCTGATGTCAGTTATCTGGAGGCTTCGGTGATATGAATTTGTTTGGATTCATGGAGTTCTGCATGAGAAGCACGAGGCAAATCCAGCCAGGGAATGACTATCTGGGACTACCCTGGTGTGTCTACTTCATTTCAGTGGATGGAAATATGAACAGTGTGTGTGAGAATTGTGACCGTCAAGTAATCAGAAGAGGTATGATAAAGAAAGGATGGTTGTAGGGATCAGCTTCACTAACTTGTATTTTATTAAAGAAGGCCCATGTGCCCTGTCAATGAGGTATGGTTTGTTTTTGTTTTTTTATTTTGTCTTGTTTTATTGTTGTTGTTGTCCCTCAGTTTGAAGCATAGAAGAAGTCATCCCAATGTACTCTCCATGCCTCTGGATTTCTGACACCATCACAGAGAGGCTTCTCTGTCTCTGGACGGTGATCTGCCTTCTTCTTTACTTTATGGCGTAGGCCCTGGACAGAGTATCACTAATAACAAGGGATTGAGGCAAGACTGGTAAATGCCACCATGAGAATTTTCCTAGTGGGTGTTAGATTGACTCAAAATTGTCCCTCTCAAATTGGAAAACAGTGTATAATGGACAGGCAAATTAGTGCCTTTAAGAAATGTAGTGGTAATAAAGAACTTAATGGAAGGAAAATAAGCTAATTCTCAAGAAAGGTAATAAAAAGAATGGTGAGCTAAATTTTCCACAATTTCCTATGATGCAGTTGACCCTCTCTCATGTCAACATTCAAAAGATACAAATGTCACTATTTTACGTAGACTGCTGATGTTGGCTTAAATTTCAATTCTAATGTATAGTTGCTATGTAAATAAAAAACAAACAATGGAAATACCACTTCATCTTAATGAAAGCATTTAAAGAAAGTGATATCACTTATAAGCACCTGTCTTAAGACAGAGTTGTGTCTATTTCCTTTCAGTCCTATTCTTTTTTTTTTTTAAGATTTATTTATTTATTTATTTGACAGAGAGAGAGAGAGCGAGCACAAGTAGGCAGAGCGGCAGGCAGAGGGAGAGGGAGAAGCAGGCTCCCCGCTGAGCAGGGAGCCTGACACGGGGCTCCATCCCAGGACCCTGGGATCATGACCAGAGCCAAAGGCAGTTGCTTAACCAAGTGAGCCACCCAGGTGCCCCCTTTCAGTCCTATTCTTGCTCAAGACTGACGCACATTCTATGCTGCCATTTGGATTTTTAGCTATTTAAAGCAAAAGTTTTTATTAGGCTTGATGCTACTGTTGAATATCCATAGCCATATTTTGGCAAGGAAATCAGAGCCTGGCAGCCTTTTTCAATAATTTCCTATAATGTAAGAGGGCTTAATGCCCCTATTATAGAACTGATTCTATTATACTCTCCTCTCCAGAACTAATGGAGCACTCGACTTATTCATGTTAAAGAAAATGATTGAATATGAAAATCTTCCAGACCCTGCTTCTTGCCAGGATTAAAACTGCTCTGTCCTTTAATGCTGACCAGAAAAGTCACCCCTTAATTAGGTTTATTGTTATTTTTCACCTGCCAGGAAGTCCCGTACAAAGCATATGAAAGTGCATTTGTTGAAAATTATTTTAAATCTCTTTTTGAAATCCTTATTTTTGTTTTATAATATGCAATAATACCGTTAGCACTTACTGAGTGCTTAAGTCATGACAGATACTCTTCCACTTCTTTATATGAATTGATCCAAATAATTCTCACAAAAACCCTAAGAGTTATGTACTGCTTTAATCACCATTTTATGGCTGAAGAAAATAAGGCTCAGAGAGTTTAAATAGATAGTAGAGTCAGGATGTAAATATACACCATCTGAGCCCTTAACCACTAAGCTAAACTATTTTCCCATTTAGCTAAGCACATATGAAAGTGAATTAAGCTAGTGAGTTGGTAATCATTTATTAAAAATTTACTGAGTGACTATTATTTGCAATATAATCATAGCAAAGCAGGCTGAATAGTAAGCTAGATAAAATATAGTTGCTTAAGTAGGTGAACTTTTCATCTAGTGATTGAGATAGGAAAGTACAAAGCAAAAATGTGAGGTGGTGTGTATTGAACCATAGTGCAAGCACAAGCTGAATAGCAGATGCAGAGGGATAAGTGTATTATAATTATTTTTGTGGGTGTCAGACAATGCTTTATGGAGAAAGTGGCATTTGAGCATGCTCTGGAAGACTTGTGACAGATGTGGACAAGCAGGGTTATGGAGACACAATTTCTGGGTAGACGGTAAAATATGAACCAAAGAAAGGAATGTCAAGGCTTGTTTGTTGTTTCATATTTTAGTAAGGCTGAGGCATTAGTTTGAGATGCTTATAGCGTGAAAAGTACTACAGAATCATATAATGTTAGATTTGGATGTGTTTGCAGAGATTATTTACTCTGCATAGCTGTCACTGATGTAGAAATGATAGCCTAAAGAAATATTATGCACCTATTGTATTTATATGAGCTCTTATTGCAGAAAGAATGAAGGTTGTAAAGAGAAACATTAACTTGAAAAGGATAAGTGGTATTCATCTGATGACTGAAATTGAATGCCCAATTTAGGAATTTAGGTTTGAGCAGAGAGCCAATGAAGGTTTTCTTTTTTCAGTATGTTCGGCAGTCTTTGTTGGTCTCTGGATGCAGATCAGAGTTTAAATTGTACCTCTCACTTCTATCACTCACTAACTCTATGATTGGGGGCAAGTTCATTAATCTCTCTCTTGATAAGGATATTTCCTTCAAGGATTACTCAAGGATAGCTTAGGTATTGCATGCGGGGTGTTTATCTAATATTGGCATAGAGTATATGGCATAGAGTGTATATTAAGTACTTAGGTATGCAATCGTCACATTTGAGTGTTATGTCAGTGGCTTGATAAAATCTGTGTTTTCAAACAAAAATGGATGAGAAGGAGATCGTATTTTTCAAGTGTGAAAAAAATGGGGGAAGAAAAAATTGGAAGCTGTGGATGGATAGATAGATAGATAGATGATAGATAGATGATAGATACTACAATGTCCCAGGAAACAAGTGAAACGTGACTGAACTGGATAATCAAGAAAAGTCAGTCTTAAAGAGAGGCCGAGTCCACAGCATTTGGTCACTGATTACATATGAGAAGAAACTGAGAGAAAACATAACTTATCAACAGGGCACACAGGTATCCTTTAATAAAATATGAATTAATGCAGCTAATCCCTCCAACCATGGGTTTTAGGGAGAAATGAAGAACAGTGATCTATGTGCAACTCTTGAAAGAACCGCATGGAAAGAAGTATCCCTAGGAGGAATCATGTTTTGGCAATGTTCACAGAAGAGGATGAGCACACCATGGATTTTTCTGTTGACTCATCATGTGGTTTAGAAGGCACAATGTCTCAGTTTGAGGTTTTGGATGGAATATGAGATTGGGTTAATTCAAGGATTTAGTAAGCAGAGCAATCTTTAGATGAGGGTATCTGGGGGGCCTGTATTTTCTGTGGTGATTGATACAAACAGGGACAGATGGCTTGGTCGGATTGTTGCTGATGGTCTCCAAGACAGCTTTAGATGTTGATACAACAGTTAGAGAATGTGGGTGAGCGGCAGGAGCACATAGAGTCCTGTTTTCATTCCTTGGCATCTTCTTCGAAGGTAGTTTTAAGAATACAGAAGAGATCACAACATACAGAACTCTGTGAGAGCCCCATTACTCTTGATGGTATTGAGGCTGAAAATTTTATTTTAAGAAAGGAAAGGAAATGGGAAAACTATTCTGTACAGCATTCTGAACATCAGTGAAAAGATCCTTAGTGAAATGGAAGTAGTTGAAACCTTATTAAATGTGCTCAAGCAATGTTTGAGATTAAAGTATCAAAGAAAATTAAATATCAGGCTTAATCAAATATGGATCATAGACTTTAGGAAACAATTAAAAATGCTCAATGAGGGCGCCTGGGTGGCTCAGCTGGTTAAGCAACTGCCTTCGGCTCAGGTCATGATCCTGGAGTTCCGGGATCGAGTCCCGCATCCGGCTCCCTGCTCAGCGGGGAGTATGCTTCTCCCTCTGACCCTCCCCCCTCTCATGTGCTCTGTCTCTCTCTCTCATTCTTGCTCTCTCAAATAAATAAATAAATAAATAAATAAACATGAAAAAAAATCTATTCTTTGCTAAAAAAAAATGCTCAATGACCTTACAAATCAATAAGAAAAATAGAAAACACTCAAATCTGAGTAAAATAATAAATAGGGGTCAGAAACCCAAAACGCCGATTAAAAAAAACCCAAGAAAGCATAGAGAAAGATATTCAACACAGCTGTTAATCAAAAAAACACAAGATAAAATGAGATAACACCCTTCCTTTAAAATATTGCAAGCTTGCAATTAAATTCTATATAATAGGGTGGCTCAGTCGGTTAAGCTTCTCACTTTGACTCAGGTCCTGATCTCAGGGTCCTGCCATGAAGCCTCAAGTTGGGCTCTGTGCTCAGCAGGGAGTCGGCTGGTCCCTTTGCCCCTCCCCCACTCGTGCATGTGTGCTTGTGTGGGCATGCATGCATGCTCTCTAATAAATTAATAAAATCTTCAAAAAATTCTATGTAAAAAATACACAAATATTTTATATAAGTATATTGATATATTTTTGTGTACATATTCATCCCAGTGTTTGAAAGGAGGCAGAAAATGAAATCTCTCTTTTATGTTTCTGAGGACAGTGATGAGTTAATTTGTAAAATGTTCCCAACAGACAGCCTGGTTTTGTATACTAAGCGTCTTTAAAATGTTCACATACTTTGACCCCTTAATTCCACTTTTGGAACATATCCTAAGGAAACCATCAGATGTATACTCAAGGATTTATTTATACGCATTCTAATTACAACATCATGAAATGAAATACTGGAAGCACTCTAAAAATCCAAATAAAGGTAGAAAGCTGTTAAATCTCTAAACCTGGAAGTCTATTAAAGGATATTGGACAACACTGACAGTATTTTAAATAAATTTAATTATGTAATATTGGACGCACAAGAAAGAATATTTGTACACCCATGAACCACCTAACAACTTAAGTACTAGAACATTCTCAAATATCACTGAAGCTATCTACTGGACTCTTACCTATCCAACTAGTATATAAAAACCTATCCCTAATTTCTTGGTTATATTTATGGTATTACTGAAGTGTAACATACATACAGAAAGATGCCCAAATCATACATATGCAGGTAATGAATATTATAAATGGACATAACAAGCATCCGGATTATCAAACTGAACATAAGAAGCCCTCCTTGGGTTCTACTCCTGGTGCTTCTCCCCAAAGGATTATCATTATTCTGACTTCTAATATCATAATTAGTTATGCCTGGTTTTGAACATTATATACTTCAATCCACATTGTATGTATTTTTCTTGTGTCTCACTTCTTTCTAAGCATTATATGTGTGGCTTATCTCACTTCCAGAATGGTGGGGTAAGGTTTTCTGAAAAATCTCCTCCATATGAGAAAAAGAACACACTGGCACAAACTGTTAAAATCAGCAGCTTCTGAATTCTGGAACAATGTGCAGCAATTTGAGTAATGTTTTTACTCAAGATAAACAGTGGAATCTTGGTAAACAGAGAGTCTTGTAGTTTTTTTAACTTGTCCTAATCACATCCCTTCTGCCCAGCTCCATAGTAGCCTTAAAAACCAACTATGATAGCTGTGAGAATAGCCTAGCACCCATAGGATGCAGAAGAATGAGTTTGGAGCACCCCCAACGCCCATTCCCACATATTTGCCACATTTGACCTTTCTGGAAAAGCTTCATTCTCAGATCATGTTTTTATTTGACCTGACTTGCAGCTCTCTCTAAGTGAGCTACCTACAGGGCATTTTACAAAAAAACAAACAAATCATTAGCAAATGTTTAACTTGCAGCTACTTGAGGTAGTATTACTAGTTGGGGCTAAGAAAAGCCTGGGGTCGGGGGGGAGGGCACTTAAAAGGAAAATAAAACCTGGGGAATAAGCCATCCCTAAGAAGCTTTGACAAGCTCTGGTTTATTCCTGGGAATCTAGAAGGCTACATATATACGCAGAACTGAGAGGATGTGCAAAGCTATGCACATGACCAGGAAAGACCTGAGAAGGCCTCAAGCTCTCACCTCTGGCTGAACTGAGGCTCTGTCAGAACAAGAAGTAAAGGCTAATGCAGAGTTATAAACTGCCTCCTGGAGCATTGAAAACAAGTCCCAATGTATATTAAACATATAATAAGTCCAGCAAGGGTGCGGGACACATAATCAATATACAAGTATCAGCGGTATTTCAGTATACTAGTAATGAACAATATGGAAATGAAATTGGGAAAACAATTACTTTAAAGAGCATCAAAAAATAAAATACTTCAAAAACTCCTTAAACACAAGGCACGCCCTGAAAACTACAAAACATCATTGAAAGAAATTGGAGAAGATCTACATAAAAAGAAAAACAGGGGCACGTGGGTGGTTCAGTTGGTTAAGCATCCAACTCTTGATATCAGCTCAGGTCATGGTCTCAGTGTCATGAGATTGGGCCCCGTGTCAAGCTCTGCACTGGGTGTGGAGCCTGCTTGGGATTCTCTTCTTCTCTCTCTAGTCCGCCTGTCCCCCACCCTCTCTCTCTTTTAAACAAAAAGAACATCACATAGTCCTGAAGAATTAAAACATTCAAAAGAAAAACTCCCCAAATTCATCAATGGGTCAATGCAATTTGTTGTCAAAAGTATCATTCCTGGATATTTTATATCTCCCACCAAGAGAAAAATGTAGTAATGCCATTAATACTTACAATACGGTGGCCCTCAGAATTCTGTATGAAAACAGTATGGATCTTCTTGCTTCTGCAGTTCCCTAATACGATTTATTTAATGCTGGTTTGCATTATTAACCATGGTATGGCATCCTCATTGTGCAGCCCATGAATATTGGTTCCCAATGACTCAAAAGTTGTTACTGTGCTTCACTGATGATAACCACAAAGGCAAATATTATCCAGAGTACAAAGGAAAGTATAAACAATAATTATTTTTCTGGTCATATTAACTTTATGATCTGAGAACATAAAACAACACGTCTCCCACTGCATCTTCTCTTGAACTCTTCAGGCTGCACTCCTCGAATATGTCGTCCATACCCCTGCCTTCCATACACTGCCACCAGTGGAAAAGAGAGGCAAGGACCCAGTGTTCAAAGCAAGAATGGGTCCATTCATGCATGGAATATCCATCCCTCACTGAGCATGGTATAAACTTGACTGATTAAAGTACAACCTCACCACGTTGATTAATCAGAAGGTCCTTTTGGCATTGTGGAGTAAACGTCTTATTGCCTTCAGAGGAATGAGGTGCAGCCATTCCTTAGGGACTGCCTGGAACATGGTGCAGAATTTGTGAAGAAGGTGGATGACCTCCTTGGGTACTGATGGTGGGGATCCTAAGAATAAATATTGGGTGCTGCCATCCCTGCTGCCCTTGGGTGCTACAGACCTAAGGCATAACCATGGTCCAACACAGAGGAGTAAGAATCCATGCAGGGACCTACCCATGGTATTCATTCCCAAGAGCTGACAGTGGACCATTGTTAGCCCAGAGCTCTGAGCTTCTCCTGTATCCTGTCTTGGATAAAAGTCATCCCAAACCAATGTGTCAGCACTATTCTGGTGGCCCAGTCTCATTGGAGTATCTAGTCAACCCCATAGTCTTGTTAGAGAGTCAAATACCTTAAGTGGAGAAGCAAAGACTGTGGCCCACATAGCATCTGGTATTGACTCAGAGCACCCCAGCTGGAGAGTACTACTGGCCCTGGCAGGTTTGAGGTACTGGAATGGGACTTAGAAAATTTTGAGGTTGATGCTTCCAGTAATAGAGACTCACCTGGGACCAAGTCTAGGCTCTAAGTGTACTGCCCAGAGAACACTGCTGGCCCTGGTGAGTTCCAGGCATAGAAAGGTGACTTAAAACATTTTTGGGAAGGCATTCCAAAACATGGGGATGCCTGAAACATGGGGGCAAAGAGCAGGAGCACCTCTGGCACAGGTCGAAGAAAGATATTGTTAAAGATGGCTATTAGTTTACCAAAATCCATTTCTTTTTCTTAGAGGCAGACAGCAAGATTATATTTCCAGGTTTCCTTAGTGTTAGGTGTGACCCTGTGAGTTCTAGTTAGTGAATTGGATGTGAATGTATGTAAAGAAGTGAGATATGCCACTTCCTGACCTAACCCATACATTCTTCCTACAGGACATTCTGCTCTCTTTGCCTTTGCCTTATTGGATGTATGTCAAAATTCAGGATAGGCTTGGGAGCTATGTTTCAAAGATGACCTATCTTGTCTTGATTGTCTGGATCATTTAGTGAAGCATAACCCTTTACCCCCACGGCAAATTAAATTTGGAAAAGAAATACACTTCTTTTTTTTTTTTTTTTTTACTTCTATTGCATTAGACCACTGAGTTTTCAGAGCCTAGGTGTTATAGTAGCTAAATTAATACAGTAATAATTTAAGACTGTATAATTTATGTCAGAATTCTTAGTTATTAAAATTAAGCGTGTGAAATAATTTAGAAAAGGAGATTGTTGCCACTAAAGGCCAAAATAAGTTTATTGAGCATTTTGCCCTAAAATTAGACGTAGCTGTTAACATTAACTTCACATGTAAGAGAAATACTATAGATGTAGTCTGTCTTAGTTTTAGCAAGGTTATATGATTACATTTCTCATGGATCCCTTTTAGCTGTGTACTTACAAATAAAAGCGTAGGAGCTATGTCAACCTGGTGGAAGTTTCTAGTCAAGTTCCAACACCTCTGTCATTGTTTCTCTTTTCTTCATTTTTAGTAGCAACTTCAATAGAGACAGATGAAGAATGCTTATCTAATTTGTAGGTGATGAAAACCAAGATGAGATAATATGATATGTCAGAATCAAGATTCAAAATGATAGACTGAAAAGATGGACTGAAATAAAGAAAATGAAATTCAGCAAAAATAAATGTAAGATATGGAATTGAGTTTCAATGTAACTTACCTCAATATGACAGATATGGCATGTTGTAAAGGGTAAAATTGAGGACATTTCTCAAAGGAGCTGTTCAAAATCCACAACTTGCCAGATAAGTCACCAAAATGATACTATAGTTGCTCCTAAAAATATCGCTCAGATAAAGATTAGGAGTACAGATAGATCTGGAAACCTTAAAACAGAGATTCTCAGTAGAGGTTTTTTTTTTTTTGAATTTGTAGGTGTATTTTTTTTTTTAATCATTCCATGCTTATGGCATAGGAAGCATTATTTGCCAGCCATGCTACACATCCTATAATACATGAGCCAGGTCAAGACTTCAAAGAATTGTCTTCCATCATTTATGACCTTCAAATATGCTACAGGATGTTAGTATGGGCAAACATTATTTATAATCACCTAAGCTTAAAACCTAACTACAGTTAACATAAAATCTTAAAGTATTATTTACAAGGTATTAATTTTTCAGGTATAAAACTACTATGTGTAAAAAGGGAAGCTTATACTTTGGTTTTTGATCAGAACTTTACCGGGAGATATCTACAAGTTCAGAAAACTATGTCACTGGTAGTCATACTATTCACTTCTATATTAGCTGGCATTTGATGTTGGTGCATTAATGGAGATTTTATGTATAGGTGCAATCATCTCTTTTCTTTGTTATGTCTGCTCTTGTAATCTTTTGCATATTGAAGTACACATTATTATATGCTACTCTTTAAAAACATCTCATTTATATTATACTTAGGATTTTAATTTTTTTTACTATCTTTAGATTTCTTCATTTCATTAAGGTTTTCACAAAATACAAAACTCAGACATAATTGTCTATGTCCACCCCAAAATAGAATAAAATGCGTGGTTAGCACACAAACTTAATGATCTTTCTCATTTTATTTATTTATTTATTTATTTATTTATTTATTTGTTGGAGGCTTTACAATTTTCTTCTCTATCTATGTTACTTCTTAAGGCTTTAAGGCTTTGCAGACCCTTCATTAATGAGTACTCTATTTGTCCTCAGGGTACACTGCCCACAGGCAAGGAATGCCACTATAGATACATTCCTGAGGGTGACACACACTGATCTATGTTGCCTCAGCCTTTTAAAAACTAAACAACCAATCAGCTGTCCTCTAATCAGTTCTCACAGTTTCATTAAGTCTCTTTCTACTACAAAGTAATAATAGAAGGGGATAAGTTCCCAGCAGCATTCAAGCTCTCACCAATCCACCAAGAAGGGTGAGAAGGAAAACACTGGCTTCTTCCAGGATAGAATTGTTTCCTTTTATCCAGAAAAACCTCAATAACCTGTAGAGTTCATATATATATATATATATGTTATATATATATGTTATATATATATAATTTTGAAGATTTATTTATTTTAGAGAGAGTGAGAGCAAGAATGTGGGGAGGGGCAGATGGAGGAGAGGGAGAGAGAGAGAGTCCCAAGCAGACTCCCCGATGAGGACGGAGCTTCATCCCACCACCCTGAGATCATGACCTGGGCTGAAATCAAGAGTCCCACGCTCAACCTACAGAGTCACCCAGGCTTGAGCTGCCCTCAACAACCTGTATAGTTTAAATGGTGGTTTAGAGAGAAACATTTTTAGATTAAATTATGTTGAAATAAAGGGCAATCTTTTGGTTGGGTATTTCAGAAGAGGTTGAAGTGGAGAGGAAGTTCGTGTTGGTAAAGTACCACTGAAAGTACATTCCCCACCAGCAGTCATTTCGTGTGCCAGCTTTGGGGGCAGAGCCGGGGCCCCTGCCTTAGGAATGAAATCCAAGGCAAGAACCTCCAGCACACAGCTGACTTGCTCCTAGCCAGGTTTGATCTTGTTACCCAGCTTTTTGCTGCTCAGTGAGGAGTGCTCACTTCATTTTCACAAAATGCCGGTAATCCTGGAATTGGTCCTCCCAAGGGTAGTTGGCCAGGTTGTCCAGTCTCACACATTCCCTTTCACCCAGGGGGGCCACCGCGCTTTCTGGAAACGCAGCCCCTTCCTCTGCGAGCCCAGGGGCTCCCCTGGCTTGGCCTCCCCTAGGACCCCCACCTCGGACATCTCCTGTGGCTCCAAGCAGGAGCCCTTCTTCTGCTGGGTGGGGGGGAGGGGCCAGTGGAAGAGGAGAGAAGGCAGGCTCAGCGCAGACCCCCTCCAGGCGGTGGGGGGCGGGGTCGCCCTCGCCCGGGGTCACATGGTGCGGCTCACGCAGGACGTGCTGGGAGGCCGAAGCCGGCGGGAGCCTCTGCCCTAAGAGGTGGCGCGTCAAGAGAAGGTGGTCTCGAGGTCGCGGGCCTGCGCGCCGTTAATGCTGTTCTGGTCAGCCCGGCTGAGCGGGCGTCTGCGCGGGTGACTTGGGCGCAAGGGCCTGTGGTCCCGCCACACGGCCTCCTTGCCCTCGCTGAAGAGCTGAAGGTGCTCCAGCTGCGGAGCCGGTGAGTGTGTGGCCTCGGGGTTGGCGGGGGGGGGACCAGAAACTTCTTCCGGCTTTGGCTCCCCGTTTTTTTTTTTTTTTTAAGATTTTATTTCTTTATTTGACACAGAGAGACACAGTGAGAGAGGGAACACAAGCAGGGGAGTGGGAGAGGGAGAAGCAGGCTTCCCTCTGAGCAGGGAGCCCGATGCGGGGCTCGATCCCAGGACCCTGAAATCATGACCTGAGCCGAAGGCAGACGCTTAATGACTGAGCCACCCAGGCGCCCCGGCTCCCCGTTTTTGAAGTGTTGCTCCCCATTGCCTAGGGCTTCAGCGGATTCAGAGAACCGGATGTTGGTTTTTGTCTCCTGGAAGTCGTCGTTTCCCAAAGCATTGAAAGTTGGGACCGGCCTCTTGGGCCGATAGTTGTGGCAGTGAGTGGAGCTGCCCGCGCTTGAACGTCTTCGGCTCTCTTGGTCCCGCTGCTCCATTTTGGAAACCTCCAGCCCCAAGCAGTGGGGCTTCCTGCACTGAAAGCCTTGCACAATCTGCGCCTGCCCAGACTGGATGTGCACTGGTGCGGTGGGCAGGGTGGCTCCTCATACCTGGGTTCTGAGCAGTGGGAAGAGACCAAGGCACAGGCCCTCCCCCTCGAACCTTGGATAGGAAACTAGCCTGGCCACCTGGCTCCTGTGATTAGGAACAGCTTTCCTTCCAGCGTTCTCCGCGTGGGTGTTGACTGCCCAGGTGGGCAGGCATCCAGGGCTCCCCCTCCCAGCTCTGGGCTGCCTTGCCTTCTTAGACTTCTAAGAATGTTCTGGAAAGAGGAAAAGGACGACTTGGTCCTGCCAAAGTTGCTTCACAGGTTCTGGGCGAGGCCTTCTTTTCTCTAGCCTCTGCGGGTCTTTGTGGAAATCGCCCGCCCAAGGCTCTGGATGCCTGGAAGATCTCTCGTCTTCATCCACTCGCCTGAGGGGATTGGAGGCTGTGGTAATTAGAAGGTGAGCTGCTGCTGTCGTTGCTCTCTCTCTCACTGGAATATGAGCTGTTGCCTTGGAGAGGGGTGGGATGTCCCTTCGGAGAGGTATTCTCTTCGTTTTCAGGTACTGAAGAGAAATGGACTTTGGAAGGGATACATTTGGCTGTAGTTTCAAGCTTCTCTCCTGGGGACATTGACTCATGTTCTCGGGGCTCATCGAAGTCAAACCCAGGTCTGCCAGATCCATTTTGGTTTCCATTCTCATCAAGAGTAGCCATCTTTTCGTAAGCTCCCTGAGGAGCTGTATATCCAGTTTCCTTGGCTAGTGCAAGGTGGAGTGTGCTCTTAGTACCCATGGAAGGCTGGGGCACCTGGGCAGAGTGTACCAGGTAGATGTCAGTCAGCATCAGAGTTGGTCAGGTTGGGCCTTCTGGATGTAATTCTGCTTGGGCTGTACTGGGGACACTATTCTCTAGACTCTTCTCGAGCACAGTATGCGACTGTTCCTCTATGAAGGGAGTTTTTAGAGAGCCTGCAGAGTTTGCCTGAGGCTGGCAGAACCATTTCTGATCGAGGCTAGATGAAGAGCTAGGTGGCTCTCAGTGCTGAAAGGCTGCAGGCTGACATTGTGAGCTGGGGATGCGCCCTATTTAGGAGGCATGTTGTCAGTAGCGGTCTCCAAGGAACTGGGGCACTGCTGGCTACATGACAGGGGTGGCTCTCCCTTGCCCAGAGGAACATTATGCCTTTTATCCTAAGCCTGACCATCTGCTGATGCTCAGGCCTACTACCTTGGAGAAGCAGGGCTGAAGAGTTCACCTCATAGTCTGCTGAGACTGCCCCTGGGGAGTCTTGACATAGCAAGTGTCTGGCTGTCACATCCTTTCTAGGAGGCAACCTTGAACAGAAGTGATATCCATGGAGCCTAAACACTGGCCAGAGATGCCAGGGGGTGGATGATCAAAGATGCTAGAACTGGGAGAAGGAGCTATAAGGGAAGTCTTGTTACAGAGGTACCTGAGCTGATTAGTGCTGCTGGTGGACTTGCCAGGGGAAAGAAGATGGCAGGGTGGGTATCCTCCGCTATTCCAGGCTCCCTTTGCTCTCCTGGGAGCTGCACTGTCAGGGCCCTACCTCACATTAGCACGGTCATAGTTGTAGAGGAGCTGAAATGGTAGCTTTGGGGCCAAGGAGTGCCAGCTGTGCCCTGAGATGTTTAACATCATGCTGGCATCAGGTTGGTTCTCCCCAGATTTGATGAGAATGTCAAGGGTGAGGTCGGCCTGCAGGTTCACCACACTTTTGCTTCAGCCAAAGCTTTGTTCCTCCTGATTGTGCTGCTTTCCTGAGCTGGGGGTCAGAAATGAGGTTGTTTGGGCTAAAGGAGTCAGAGGTGACAGTGTCTGAAGCTTCAGATCTGTACATGAAGCTCATCGCCTCTGGCGTGGCCACGGCCACCCTCAGGGCTGCATGGGGCTCCAGGCCAACCCTGAGTTCAAACCTCACTGCTGCTCAGGGGCTTAGCCACACTCAAACATGGGCCGTTTGGCCATGATGTGCCTACAGCAGCTATGATGGGCAGGTCCTGGGGGCGGGGCTTGAGGGGGCTGAATCCAGATATATTCAAATATTAATTATTTGAAATCGTTGTTGCAGGTAGATTAATTTTTACTAATGAATTTGAAGGATTGTAAAGAGCATTACAAAATATTTGTTATAAAAAGAGGTGTTGAATCATATAGGTTCAAAAACCACTCCTCTAAATGTCTACGTCTCACCTATAAAAGGGTTTGATGTCCTCTAGAATTTAGAATTATAGTGATGGTTTGTGATGTGGTAATAAGGAATTTAGAGTACAAGCCATTTAAGGAAAATGTCAGATATTTGGGAATAAAGAGGATGTGAGAGGAACTTTATTGAGCATATGCTATGCACCAAGTATTATGCTTATTTATTGTTCTTTTTTATGTCATTTTTTAAAATGTTTACAATCAACTGTTGAGGTAGATATTATTTCTCCATTTAAAACTGCGGAAACTCAAGAGCATTTAAGTAACTTGTCTGGAACGAAAAGCTATTTTATTGTGAATACGGGATTGAGACCCAACTCTTTGGGTTCAAAGCCTAAACTCTTAACCACTGTGCAAGAGAAGATTAACTGGGGCATAACAGCTGTCTCCAGTTCCTGAAAGGGCTGATGTTCAAAAAGAATAGGTTTTACCTGGGCCATTCCAGAGCTATAAAGCTTGGAATAGTGAAGAGAAATTAAAGAGTGGTAGATTTTGGCTCAGTTTAAAGAACTTTATCACAACTAGTTATCCCTCAAGAAGATGGACTGCCCCAGGAGGTACTGACTGGAAAGGATATCAGCAAACAATAAAATTCAGTATTGATTATCTTGGGTCAGAATTACTGAAGAAACATTTTCTTCATTTGTGTCAGAGGTTAACACAGTTTTGTTTTAAAAGATTTTATTTGAGAGAGAGAGAGCAGGGGGGGTAGGGCAGAGGGCAAGGGAGAGAGAGAGAATCTCAAGCAGACTCCCCGCTGAGCACAGAGCCCCAAATGTGGCTCGCTCCTACGACCCATGAGATCATGACCTGAGCGGAAATCAGTAGCCAGATGCTTAACCAACTGAGCCATTCAGGCACCCCTAGATGTTAACTCAGTTTTAACTCAGATTCAGTGACTCTTCTGAATTATTTTTTTCAACCTTCTACATGGAAGTCCCTTCTATAACACCCTGACATGTAATCATAAAGCCAGTAGGAGCCTACTATCTTCTATGTATTCTTGTCTGCAGTTAATTCATATAAATTTCCAATATTTTATTTATCCTTGAATCCCACCTTAAATTCTTTTTGGAGCAATGTGGCAGGGAAACATGTTTCCCCAAGAAGTTCATGCCATCATAAGACAGCACAAAGGATCGGGAGGGTTTTTCTTACATTGACATTTTTATTTCTATTTGTTGGATCTTTAAGTATTTGAAGATGGTGGTCATATTTTCCGGTTGTCTTTGATAATGAGCCATTGCTCATTTGACCTCACTTACTATTAGTTGGCCAACTGTCTCGAAGATATTTTTGTTTTTTAAAAAACTCCTTTTATGGCACGGGCACCAAAACAAAACGTAAGTGTATATACCATCTACACACAAAGTTTAAGGAGCTTTTTAGCTCTGGTCAGCCTCTTGGCTCCTCTTTCAAAGAATCTAGTGAATTAAGGGGTTAAAACTCTGAAGTATAAGAAAAATTCGGTTATACCAAATCAGGTATACATTACATACTGAGATATAATAAAAAATCGTCTGATGATCACTCTCATGATGGATTATAATCCAACACAGCCACAAAAGTCTTGGGCAGATGAAGATGATCTTTTCCCCCAAGTGGATGAGAACATGAATTTTAAAAGGTTTGAGGCTTTTCAACTCCAGGACAGTCACGTGGAGTCATGCCTTGTAGCTATAGTGGTAAAAGCAAATAGAAGAAAGAAATTTTTGACAAAAGAGTCAGTGGTGGATTGCCACTGAGTTGCCCTGGGCGCTGGTCTGGAGATTTGACCTCAGTGTTTTCAGACTTTGTATTTCACTGCCTTGAACCTTGTTGACATTTGCTTGTTTACTGTGCTTCTTGCCTGCTTCTACATAATAAAGTAAAAAGGAACAGAAGTGCCTTTTCAGTTAAATATAAACTATATAAGGGACGTTTGTGGGAGGGTAAGCAGTACAGGTCACTCATTTGGAAAAAAGAATTTTCTAATTGTAGGCCAAATATTTAGGTTAAAAAAATCAGTGTCTTGAGTTTCTAACTTGTTACTGGCACTCTAAAACTCAGTGGAACATGTCATAATGTTCAGAGATAATGGCTACCTCTCTGACAGCAATAGAAAGCAATTATGTTGGTATAGCAGTAAATTTTTTATTTTTATTTTATTTTATTTTTTTTTAAGATTTTATTTATTTATTTATTTGACAGAGAGAGACACAGCGAGAGAGGGAACACAAGCAGGGGAGTGAGAGAGGGAGAAGCAAGCTTTCTGCTGAGCAAGGGAGCCCGATGCGGGGCTCGACCCCAGGACCCTGAGATCATGACCTGAGCAGAAGGCAGTCGCTTAACAACTGAGCCACCCAGGCGCCCCTGTATAGCAGTAAATTTTTTAGACTTTAAAAGAATGATTTCAATATGAATATATATAGCCTGAGAGGAGAAGATAATTTGAATCCCATATAAACCTGTGATCATTTATTCTCATCATTCAATTACCAGGAGAATTAAATGGTTTTCCAAGGCTCTACACCTCTTTAGTTCAATACACATTGACCTAAAAGTGACAACTTTTGATAACCTACCTGATTCTCTTTCCACAATTCCATATAATTATGAGATGTTGGAGCACAGGATTCACATATGTTAGTCTATGCTTTATATACCTAGCAAGATACTTTAAACTCAAAGACTGTGTTATGGGTGTGTTGAATGGAATAGATAACATACGTTTTCCCCCTGACCTAAACTTTTGTTCCCCGTGGGCCTCCCTTAACGTGAGTCTATTCTTTGTCTTTTTACTCCCAGAGTATGGTTACTCCTATAGAAAAAGTTTTAAAATGTCAACTGAGAGAAAAAGGCTTTGGGGAAGTGTTCTTCTCATTGTTATCAGAGCATGGAATTATTAGTAATTTAGCTAACTGAGCGCAGTGAATGCTGCAAAATATGTACACCTCTTTGGAAGGGTGAAGGATATTTTTTCTGATAGGCTGATGAGGTCAGGGTTTAGACAGTGCACGAAGTGGGAACATTTCAGAATTACCAACAGATATAAACCATACTGTCTCAGAAGATCAGATATTTTATCATGCTAGGCATATATGAGTGACCTGAAGGGATTACAAGGCCCTTGGCAATTCAAAAAAAGTTAGTGTCCCAAAGGCTTCCCTGGGAAACTGAGTTGTGGGTTTGAAGCCTTGAAATTGGAGGACAGCATTTACTTAATCCACAGTGTTACCCAAGAGAAGACCTTGGATTTTCAGAGCCATATCTATCAAACAAGGAAACCAACACAAAACAGGTAGACTAAACAGCCTAGCACCACTTTGCTTGTATCCCTAAATATCAGGGCAAACTTTATCTGAGCTTCAACCTCCAGACTACTTGCAAATGATGTCATTATGCAGACCTAGCTTTGGCATGAAGACATAATTAGTATTCAGTCTGACAGAAAACCATTTCATTTAATTCCACTGGCTGAGATCCAACCGGCAGTATATATATGACAGCATACGAAACAGGCACTTTGGGTAAAAGCAGGCTTGGCATTAGTACGCTGAACAGTGACCTGGAATGGGAACAGGGACGGAGCAAGGTTGGAAGGAGCAAAGGAACAGAGGGAGTTGTCATTCCAGTTCAGAAACCCACTGAGTTCATGTTTTAGATACGAAGAATGAGGTTTATTTAATAAAGATTCTTATGCCCTGTTAGTCATACTGTCTTGACAAATTTATGAACATAGTCATGATTAACTTTTAACCTGAAAAAATTACAGAAATCCTCTTAGGAATTTACCTGGTATGAGAATCTAATCCCACATATTAAATGTCTTTTGCAATATGAAGACTGTATGCTGTTTCTTTAACATACTAGTTCTTTCTCTGTGACCCCCAGCATTTTGACTGATCTGGGAACTGTCTGTGAAAAGTATTTACTTGACACAGAGATTACAATTAACCAATGATGACATTTAGTGCTCCAGATGCATCCCCATGCTTCTCTTTCCTGTTCTGTGTTCTGGGAGAGTGACCTGTATAGACTCTATTGTTAGTCTTCTTTGTCCTATGGCTTCTACTTGGATTTTGTCAGTAGGAGGCACCAACAAGAGATTTGGAGATTGAGAGGAAATCCCTGCAGGTTCCCTGTGGGTAGGCTCTGCCCTCTACTGAAGGCTACAGTTCCTCTTAGGTGACCCCTCTTATAGAGTACTCTCTCTGAGTTCTATAATTACTCCTGTCCCTGGTCTTTTTTTGCACCTAAGAGTATCACCCTGATCTCAATAAGTCTGGGGTACTGCATTATTGCATTTTTTCCCCTAAACCTTGCCCATGTCTTTGAAAAGGGCCTTCATTAAACACACCTCCAGTCGTTTAATTTTGGCTTTTCATCTGTTTCCTGATGACTGTTACTGACAGTTACAGGTTCTGACATGACTGGACAAAAGTCAGAATTATCCAGAGAAAGAAAAAGAAAATGTAACTAGAGAAGTCTAGGAGACTATTGCTTCACAGGAATGGAAAGTAGTAGAATTAATTGGTGGGATTTTGAACGGAAAGGAGTCTCCGATGTCTGAGATCACTTGGTGGTTCATTGTCCTGAAATTCGTGGGCAAGGATGTTTCTATAAATTTATCACTAAGTAGAGGATGTGCTTTGATGTTTGCTACAGAAGTAAGGACAGATTAAGGTTGATTTATAGTCTACTTTTTATTTATATCTATGGTTAGGGAATTGATGGTCATGAATGAAAATAACAGTTTTTACTTGGTCAGTGTGAGAATCCAGCTTTCCACGATGACCTTACTTACATCCTTTTCAAGCCCCATATCCCAGCATTATCATCCATGCCACACCTTTATGCAGGGTGAATAGTGATTAGTAAATGGGAGTGGCCTTCTGGCTCACTTTTCTCATCTTTTACCCACCCTCATTACTCTTTATTTCCTTGTTTATAAATAAATCTCATTTATTGATTGAATGAATCTTAATTCAGGATATAAGGTGCCTTTCTTTTTTCCTACTTTAGTTATTTCTTTCATTCTCTCTCTTTCTCTCATATATATTTTTGATACGAAGTAAAAGAGAGGAAGTGAACAGCGGAGAGAAGAGCAGACATGTGAATAGAAGGGGGACAGTTTATTATGAGAAGATTGGACAAAGTGAAGCAGGTGCTAAAGGGTGCAACAAAACATTTTACTTCTATGTTATTCTTGCTGAGAATGCTTGTCTGTCACACTGGGTTCAGCTTAGGTAAGTAGTAGAATAAGTCTTGTTATGCTAACAGCAAACAACCAAAATATATTGCAAATCAAGAGAAAACTTTAGCATTTTCACTTATTAACAGTGGCCACAAGACTGCAGAGAAGGTGCATATTTACATGACCAAAACCTAGCAGAGTTCACAATATATCACTTCTTTGAATCAGCAAGTATTTTTTGAGTGCTTACTGTGTGTCAGGCATTGTCATGTATGCTGGGTACCTTGCTGTGAAGGAGGTGAATGTACATCCCTTTTCTTGTGGATCTTACATTCTAGTTGGGGTTGTCACAGTCAATAAAACATGAGTTAAATATGTAACGCGCTAGTCAGTGATTGTTGGAGGAGGTCATCGAGAAAATATGACCACCATTCAACCTGAAAGCAGGACCTGGGCAGTCAGAGGCTCTTCATCCTTTCCCATGTCCTTGGATGTGCATTCAGCCCACTGTGGGAACCAGTTTCAAGGACACCTAGAGCCTTGAGAGAACAAGGTGTTGTTGAGACCATCTGGACTGAGTACCTGACTGGACCTTGTTAAGGCTTCTGTGTAAACTTTTGAGATTCTGCTGAGTGGGTGCTGAGATCTGCCTGTGGCCCCCAAGGCAAGCCCTGTATGTAAGTTACCTTTCTTATTCAACCTGCCACCTACCGATTCAGGGTGGTTTGCTTCTTTCTTCAGTCTCTCTGTGCCCCCCGTGATGGGGGCCAGTTTTCAAACCAACAGTTAAGTGCTCGAGAGAAAAATGAAACAGGAAGGAATATAGGAAGTGCTAGAGAGAAGTGGTGCATTTTGAAAGGGGCAGTCAATGAAGGTCTCCTTGAGAAGTTGGCATGTGAACAAAGACCAGTAGTCGGTGAAGATGCCCATCCATACAGGGATATCTGGGGAAGGCACAGAATCCGGAATAGCCAGTGCAGAAGCCTTGAGGCAGAGCATGTTTGGAATATTGAAAAAAGAGAACAAGAATATTAATATGGTTAAAGTAGAGGAAGTCAGAGAGGTAGAGATTAGAGAGAGACAGCTTGTGTAGGTCAGGGGATGGCAAATAAAGAACCAGACAGTAAATATTTTAGGCTTTGCAGGACAAGATCTCTTCACATATGCCCCTCCTCCTCTTTTTCTTCTTCCTTTCCCTCTTCTTCCACTTAGGCTCTTGCTTCTTCTTCTGCTTACCCCTAAAGAATGTAAAAATCATTCTGTGCTGGGGTCTACTGTTTGGATTTGACCTGCAGATGGGAGTTTGATGACCCCTGATAATAGATGACTTTAAGGGAGGGTGGAAATCACTTACATTTTACGAGGGTCACTTTCTCTGCTTTCTAGAGAAGAGACCACAGAGGACAACGACAGAAGCAGGGAGACAGCACGTCTTGCCAGCTATCCAGCCATGGACTATGGTGATGGCACAGACTCTGGGATTGCCGTGGATGTGGTGAGTTTGAGTCCACATACCTTTGGAAAGAACTGCTGACGGGATTTAATGGTGGGTTAGCTGTGGGCATGAGGGATGCAGAGAAGACATGGATGGCTCTAATTATTTTTTTTTTCCTGAGTAGTTAGAAGAGGGAGTTACTGTTTACTGAAATGTCAAGTGGGAGGAACCTTGAAAAGTGGCCATTGAATTTACCAAGAAGAGATTATTGCTCACTTTGGAACTTTCTGGTTGTTTTAAGGAGAGGGCAAACTCCTAATTCAATCAGGCTTTTGAGACACAAGAGAGAGAAAGAATAGAGATAGTGAATAGGGACAACACTTGATAGAGTTCTTCTTTTAAAAGTATCATATAGAAGTGAGATGTTAAATGGAAGGTGATTAGTGGTTAAGAAAGGTTTTTTTTTTAATTATTTTTTTTAAGGTAGTTTAGGGTAGTATTTTTTAAGGTAGAAATTGAAATAGGTTTGTGTCCTACTGGAGTGTTGCTCTAGTGAAGGGGAATTGACGATACAGGAGGGAAAGAGGGGAATTGCTGCAATGATGTCTTTGAGTAGGTGAGAGAGCATGGGAGCAGGTGGAATGGGAGGCCTTAGCTGGGGAACACGGAGGAAAGCCAGGCACAGACACAGGTGGGCGAATAGATGTGTTGTAGGAAATTGTAGAAATCCTCCTTGGTTTCTTCCTCTGTTCTCTTGCTGAAAGAAAAGCAAGGTCATCAGCTGAACATAATAAATATTGGGGAAGGTGGAGTTAGGGGTTTTAGAGGAGGTTACCTTACAAAACAGTTGTGAGTGAGGAAATGTAGGAGGGTTGCCATGAAGGGTGCATGTGAGATTAGTGGATACCTGTTGGAAGTGAGACTAGCCAGCATGCCTGTATTTTTCTCTAGCCACATTTCACCTGCAGAATAGCAAAAGCACTGGGTTTAACCAAGTGAGTTGAGGTCAGAGAGGGACAAAAGATTTCAGGTAGATGAAAGGGGTCATTTTAATTTGGATAATGATCAACTGGTTAGAGAGGGAAGTAAAACATTGAAGAAAATAAAGGACAGTGAAAAAGAGGCAGGTTGAATGGATTATAGGTACTGATGGAGTTGAAAAATTGTGGGAGTTGTGGCACTAGATGGAAGGAGCTAGAAAGTTAGGTATTGGATGGAGAGTGGGGTACTTGAAAATGAGGTCTGAGGAGGTTGTAATTTTTGGTAATGAAAAAGTCTGGGATATGAGCATGAATTGTGGCTCTGGGAGAGTGGGAAATAAACTCCTTTTAGAGAATTAAGGAATTAAGAGTCTGGGTTTTACAGTAATCATCTACGTGAAAATTTAAACCACTAAGAATTGTCCCAGGTATGTTGTTGCAGAAAGTGACAGTCAGCCGGAAGCTAAAATCTTCAAGGAATAAGCATGAGTGACAGTTTGGTGATGATAAATGG
Source organism: Zalophus californianus (assembly GCF_009762305.2). Classification (NCBI taxonomy): domain Eukaryota; kingdom Metazoa; phylum Chordata; class Mammalia; order Carnivora; family Otariidae; genus Zalophus; species Zalophus californianus. The sequence continues at coordinate 89,522,805 of NC_045606.1, forward strand.
TTATAACAAGGAGAGATGGTGGTGGTATAGTTTGACTACAGGAGATTCAAAGCTTGTTTTGTTTTCCTTTTGTTTTTATAGAGGATAGAAAGACTATGTTCTATAAGCAGCAAGGAGTACACAGTCCCAGTGACAGGGAGGAAGTGAAAGACAATACAGATATTGGTAGGGCTGTCCGGAAAGTCAGGTTTCAGTAGAGAAGGATGCGGGAAGAGAAATGGAGAAAAAGAATATAGGGAATTTTGCTGATGGCTGGCTATGAATTTCAGAGGGAAGCATGGCTGGGTTTCAGAACTGGCTAGAAATGAGGGCTGAGGCATAAAGAATACCTAGGGAATTAGAGATGGAAGTTGAGAGATACCTGGGAGTTGTGGGAATCATTTGGTGACTGAAGCAAACAGGTACAAAAAGCACAGTGAACTTGGTGGTGTTAGTCTCAAGGCAGTCAGGACTGGGCTGCTGGGAAGGAGGAGGTAGGCATCTTGTCAGAAGTATGAAGACCCTGGGCTTCTGCCAGAGGGGTGTGGGCGGGTGGAAAGTAGGGGGCATGGGCCAGTGCAGATTTGTATGTGTGCGTATATTAAATGACAGTCTAATGAATAAAAGTTATTGTTACGGTGCTATATTAAAATAATTCATTGCCATCATCCTCATCCTCAACCGTGAAATATTAAGTAGTTACTCTCTGCCATGGACTATTATTATTTTTTTTTAAGATTTTATTTATTTGAGAGAGAGAGAGAATGAGAGATAGAGAGCACAAGAGGGAAGAGGGTCAGAGGGAGAAGCAGACTCCCCGCCGAGCAGGGAGCCCGATGCGGAACTCGATCCCGGGACTCCAGGATCATGACCTGAGCCGAAGGCAGTCGCCCAACCAACTGAGCCACCCAGGCGCCCTCTGCCATGGATTATAATTGGAATTTACATAAGCTTTTTATTATTAGCGTCTCACAAATGTCCTAGAAGTAGATACTGTGAAATCAATTTGTAAGTTTTTAAACTTGACAACTGAGACCCAAAGAGTTGAAGTAACTTGTCTGAGGTCTCACAGTGAGTGGTGAAGTAGAGTTCAAAGCTGGGCCATGTAGCTACTAAACCACTCTTTCCTGGTAATACTGTTTTTCCATCAGTGCACATACCTGTTTTCTCTCTTTTTAATGCTCTCACTTGGATTTTTCTCTTCTGAGGCACAGAAGTCTGTACATGGGGAGAAGTGTAGGCTTATCTATTGATGGATGATTTTCTGAGATTATATTCTTTAGAGAAAACTAAGTATTAACTGAAAACCAATCTGTTTTATTAGTGATGTCAAATGTAATGATTTCCCTTTGGCTTGGTATAGTCTGACAGAAAAAAAATTCCAATTTTAGACTAATTGATTTTTGCCATAATGCAAAAAAACAGAGATTTCCATGATCTTTGCTTAAAATAGAATGTGATTATCCTTGCTTTTATATGCCCTGCCCACTATAATCTTCAAGCCTCCCCCTTCATTTAAATGCCCTCTTCAGTAATTCACCTCTGGACTTTAATTGATTATTAATACTGGGCTCATTTAGTATGTTAGTTTGAATTTGATTATCCAAGGGACCAGTACTCTAGAAATCATAGAGTACTACAGCATGTGACACCAATAAAAACTGTTTCTCAGTGCAGCTTAGTAGATAACTGAAATCCATTGTCTTGGGCCAGAGTGAATATCTGCTTTAGAAACTGGCTTTAGCATTCCTTTTCCTCTTTGTATGCTTAGAATGGAAGAGTAGCTGCTCAAACCAAGATGTAGAAGGCTTTTCTTTTAGTATGTGAAAGGATTCACAAGTTTTACACAATATTTTAAAACCTGTATTCATTCTATTTGGATAGAATTCCTTTGTTAATCTCTGTTTCTCCTTGCTGATCTTTCCAAATCCTTTTCTCTCATATTTATGCTAATTCTTCCCCCCCCCAAGCACCTTACATAAATTAAGTAAATTTTTAAATTAACAGAAGTAAAAAAGTCTTGTACAGATTATCTTTCCTGCTCATCTTATTAAAAAATCTGCATGGTGGTAATAGTATTCTGCAACTAACAAAATCGTCTCCAACAAGCCAAACATGAACTGAGCAAACATTGATCAAAAGCAAAACATTCAAATGGCTCTTTTCTGAAGGAGGAATAACTACCTCCTCTAAGGCTATAGCGGAAGAATCTTCTTTGTTTGGGGGTGTGATACCGTGATTTATAATAGGAAATATGTATTTGGTCTTTGACCACATTCCTGGCCAGTGCTCCTCAAAGGCTTGGAATTTCCTCTGATAAGAATGATAGGGTGTCTTTTGTTATGTTAATGAGGTGACTTTCAGAAAGCTCAGTGGTAACTGAGGGGTGGGGACTGGTTTCCAGGGAACCAACCACATGATCAGAGGATCAGAACTTGGAATTTACCCCTACACCAACCTCTTGAGGTGTGTAGGAATGCCGGGGCTAGAAGTTGAATCAGTCGCCAATGGCCAATGGTTTAATCAGTCATGCCTCTAAATGGAGTCCCCATAAAAACTCAAAAGGATAGAGTTTGGAGAGCTTCCCACGTTGGTGATAATGTAGAGAAGCAGGGAGAGGGGCACTCCCAGAAAGCATGGAACCTCCAAGACCTTTCTCCATACCTTGCCTTGTGCATCTTTTCTATCTGGAAATTCCTGAGTTATATCCTTTGTAATAAACCAGTGATCTAGTAAGTAAAACATTTTTCTGAGTTCTGTAAGTTGTTCTAGCAGATTGCTTGAACCCGGGGAACCTTTAATTTATAGCCAGTATGTCAGAAATACAGGTCAGCCTGGATTTGTGACTGCCATCCGAAGTCCAAGGAAGGAGGGAATCTCCCATCTATAGCCAGTTGGTCAGAAGCACAGGTGTATTCCTTCCTTCCTTCTTTCCTTCCTTCCTTCCTTCCTTCCTTCCTTCCTTTATCCTATCAACAATAATTGGGTAGCCACTGTGTATGTGTGAGACACTATGCTAGGTCTAGAAATATAAAGAAGAATAATTCATGGACCCTATTTTTCTTATTTATCTGTTTACTCACTGATTTAACAAATATTTTTCAAATCAAGCTATTTGTCAGGCATAGCTTTAGGAATTTAGAATACATCAGTGAATAAAACAGGAATCCCTGCCCCTGCAAAGCTTTTATTTTAGAAGAGGGAGGCAGAAAATGAATAACATAATAAATACTATATCAGAAGGTAATAAGTACCATGGAAAAAAACGAGTGGATCAGTGCAAAGAGGCTCAAGAGGGCCAGTGTGGGACAGGGGTTGCCAGACACAATTTTAGGAATGGTGAAAGGGTATGAAAGGCAATAGTCCTGAGAAAGTTGAAAATAGACACAGCTCAGAAAATGGGTTGACATGTGCAACTCTAGGTAAGTTATATTAATTAGATACAGGAATTCAGTACGTCTGGTTTATTTAATCTTTGCCTCTAATAATACCTTCTCTCTTTTTGTGTGTGCTGCTATTTTAACAAAAATATGTGTGTTGTAGTTGGAGTCTGGGAATTCTTTCCCTGGCTTCCTATGGAAGAGATAAACTTCCCACCTGCTCTGGGTCTTTATCCATCCTTTTGTGGCAGAAACCCAATTTGAGGAGTGCCTGCCATATAGAAACCATTCACTCAATGTTAATCAATAAAAGTAAAAACAGTCACAAAAGAGATTCATTCAAAAGAGATGATTAGTCACTTTAAGTCTTATCAGTTCGTGGCTGATAGAGTAATATATTTGTAGTAGGAACTTTTCCATAGACACGGCTTTCCTTAATTTCTAACCATGGCTACCTGTTTGCAAATAATGCCTGGATATGAGGAGTAGGGTGAATAAAGGTGAATGGTTCAGAACTAAACATTTTCCTCCTAGAAAACCAACTCAAAATAGAATTCCCTGCTGATGGCTGGGTCAGAGAGTCCACACCATATACAGTGTTCTAGAAATACATTTGTTGCCGTGGGCCTGTTAATCACATCATCCAACTTTGTCCAGTGAACTAAGGTACTTGTTTTCTTACATTTCAATTTACACTTCACATCTGTCTTTTCTGTCTTTTAAAAACGATTGTTATGACAATTTTTCTAAAAGTATGAATAATTCTAATAATAGACCAATGGAATACAGAAAAAATATCCCAACTACTTGCCCAGGAGGAGGGTTGGTCCGGGTTAACATTCTGCATGACAAAGAGATAATGAATGCCTGCAGTATTAAGAAGTAGAGTTTACACTAAATCTGACCGAACTTTAAAAAGCGTGTGAGAGAGATGGCTTTGTCAGGACCTCAAGAATACCAAGTTATCTGTAAATAGATACTACTAAGCGTAGATTTTCATAAGTATATACTCCAAATGGTTTTTGTCCACTAATACCTGGAAATGATGAAAACAAACATCTACCATAAACATTAAAAAAAGGTTTTAGGGGCGCCTGGGTGGCTCAGATGGTTGGGCGTCTGCCTTTGGCTCGGGTCGTGATCCCGGGGTCCTGGGATCAAGTCCCGCGTTGGGCTCCCTGCTCAGTGGGGAGTCTGCTTCTCCCTCTGCCTCTTTCTCTCTCATGAATAAATAAATAAAATCTTTAAAAAAAAAGGTTTTAAAGCTAAGAAAGTTCTTGGTATAATGTGCAAAGCTGCCACCTCAGACCAACAGTTGTCCTGTGTGTATTTCACTGTGTATATAATCTCAGACAAACATTTACTCTTCCAGACCATGAAGATGAAGAACATAGATTGGAATCATTAAGATCTGTTTTCTCTCACTGTTACGAACACCTTGTCCCTCTCTTATTTTTTCTTTCAAGTGTACAGCACATTTTGTGCGTGAATTATTCTCTCTAGCAGCCTTCTGTAACTAGTAACTTAGCTTTGGTGTTCTCTCACCAGGCTTTTCCGGGAAGACCTAAAAAGAGTCTTAGGAAGGTTAAGACCAGGAGCACCTGGGTGGCTCAGTTGGTTAAGTCACTCCCTAAAGCTCAGGTCACGATCCCTGGGTTCTGGGATCAAGCCCCACAGTGGGCCTGCTTCTCCCTTCTCCCTCTGCCACTCCCCGACTCGTGCTCTCTCTCTCCTCTCATTTTCTCAAATAAATAAATAACTAAATAAATAAAATTTTTTTTAAAAGACAGAGGGTTAAGACCATGACACTGAGATGGCAAGATATTTATGTATCAGGCCAAAGGCCATATGCCCAATTCTTGCTTCCCTTGTCATTCCCAGACCCTGGAGTTTGCCCTGACATGGAGGATGAGGTTAGATCCTGGAGGCCCCAACAAGTCTAGGGCCGGAGAAGAGGCAAGTTTTTTTTTTTTTTTTTTTAAGATTTTATTTATTTATTTTGACAGAGAGAGACAGCGAGAGAGGGAACACAAGCAGGGGGAGTGGGAGAGGGAGAAGCAGGCTTCCCACTGAGTAGGGAGCTCCATGCAGGGCTCAATCCCAGGACCCCGGGATCATGACCTGAGCCGAAGGCAGACGCTTAATGACTGAGCCACCCAGGTGCCTGAGAAGAGCACGTCTTAAACTCAGAGTAAACGTAGATCCGTAAATCCCTGCTCCACCTTTGTTCCCGGTGATTCCTGATTCCTCTAGCGGATTCACCATTCATTTTATGTGCACAGTACTTCATTTATTAATCTAAAGTGTTTTGAATGCCAGTTCTGTACCCAATTTTTTTTTGTGCTAGGACTGCAGGGGTGAGCAAGATACCCATAACCTTGAAGAATGTTCAACATAGAACAGACACTTCATCCTGCCCTACAGGGAAGGGGCTTACAGGCAAATGTTTTGGGGAGCTACGTCCTCTGTCCAGAGATGTGAAAGAGCAGAGGGAAAGTACTTGAGGAGCTGTGTTTGCCTTGGAGGTTAAGTTCCCTCCACATGTGTTCCATAGTATAGAACCCTTCTAATACAATACTTTTGTTTATATTTTTTTCCCATAGGGCCGTTCCTAAGGTCTGTGTTCCTCTATATGTTTAAGTTTCAGCCCAGCCTTGTATAGTTTTGCTGTTCAATCTATTTTCTTTCTTTCTTTTTTTTTTTTTTTAATATTTTATTTATTTATTTAATTGACAGAGAGAGAGAGACAGCGAGAGAGGGAACACAAGCAGGGGGGAGTGGGAGAGGGAGAAGCAGGCTTCCTGCTGAGCAGGGAGCCCGATATGGGGCTCGATCCCAGGACCCTGGGATCATGAGCTGAGCCGAAGGCAGTCTCTTAACCAACTGAGCCACCCAGGCGCCCCTTCAGTCTATTTTCAAACCTCCCCCAATTATGACCTTTAAGCAAAGGGGCATCAGATTTTGAAGGCCCTTCTTTACTGCCATGTCCACCAAGAAGCCTTTCCTGTTGTGTGTATTAATTATTCCCCTTGGAAACTCACATAAGCACTTTGTTCCCCTTTTATGGCAAATTTTCTTATTCTGAATTGTAAAATAGTTTGTGTGCTGCTCTTGATTTGATGATTTTGAGAGTGTAACACAATATTCTTCTTTAACATTAATTTAAAATCCTATGAACAGAACAGCCCTCTGAAGCTATTTCCCCTCTGCTCATCCACACCACATATGCTCTTCTACTTCCGGAAGAAAGGCTGAAACCAGCCCAGCCTTCAGGACCAATCTTTGTAAACCACAGAACAGAGTTATCTGTGCACTCAACATAGTTGTCAGGTGTCAAACTGGGACTCCTTCTGAAGCTTAGTTGGCTTGTAGGTGGGATTTTTGAATTTGATCTCCCAACTCTTGCAGAGTCACAAAATGGAATAATGAAAGGGACCTAAGAAAGTCAGAGAACAACACACTTATTAGAGCTAGGGGAAATGTCTTCACTGGGACTCCTGAGGGGTAAGTGTACTGTAACATCAGTGTGGTTCATTCACAGGCCAAGGTGTGGCTGAGGATTAGGCTTTTCCTATACAACTTTGGTAGTGCCTCAGACATTGGTGATACCAGTGGGTGGCTGTGGAAGCTTTTGCTCCTCCTCTATAATATCTGTAACACTTCTTCTTGCTTCCATACTTCTCACATATGGACAATGGACATTGTCTCCCTCTTATGTGCTATCAAAGTGAAAGACAAGTCCTCTAGTGGAAGCTTCTCCCTATCTCCATAAGATTCCTTACCCCAATATTAGCCCCAGTAGAAATGCTAACCGCACCATTGGCCTCAGAAATTCAGCCAAAAAGCTGTGTATGCATTTGTCAGTATTACCTTTGGCCTGAGTCTGGACATTGGTAGGGTGTCCCTAAGCAGTATGTTCTGAGAATCAACCCTAGATTAGTTCTGTGGCCTTACAAAACCTTTAGATTCATCTTTGTCTTAGGAGTGTAACCTCTGACTAATCACTTAATTTCTGAAATGGGATCTATAATATTACTATCTCCTTTGTGATAAAGAATGCATGTAAAGTGCTTAGCACAGTGACTAGCACATACTAAATACTGAATGTGTGTAGGCTGTGGTAATGATGACCATTATGATGCCATGAACCTATTTGTTGGCAGGCAGGTACTACCACTAACCTTCATTTACACGAAATCTGTCTTCTGCCCCTCTCAATAGTATACTGGAATATGTCCCATATTCCTCAAACTAAAATATGCCTATTATGCCTAGGGAGTGCCAGGGCATTTCTGAACTAACTAAAGATAAGTTACTTGTTCTACAAGGGACAAGAGCTCTTACCAGTGGCTTTAGATTGGCCCTAAAACCGTCCAGGTTGGACTGTCAAGTCTACATGAGAAATGGGAACATTACCATGTTCCAGCCAGTCCTGAGGAAACTGGAAAGTTAATTCCAATTTGAGTAATATATACATATTTCACCCCACTTTTCGAGACCTTTAAAAATTTAATTATTGCGTTTGTGGGTTTGATATCCAGAGAGGATGTTTATAGTATGAAATTACTCTTTTAGCAGCTGAAGGCTTTGGTATCATCCTTATCGAGCAAGGATGCATAGCTTCGTTTATGTTAACACATAGAAAGTGATTAAGTCAATGACAAAGGTGGGGGAAAGAGAAGGGGTGGCATTACATTTCAACAAACCTTTGGAAGTCTTTGGAACTTAAGGCTGTACAAATAGAATCGGCCCCAAATGGAAAAGTTGTGGCTGTTTTTGATGGATATTCCAGCAGTGATATATTATGTTCCTTTGCATTTTTGTTTATTCAGCTTGATGGAGGATATAATAAGGTGCTTTGGATTAAGCACTTTAATATCTTACATTTATATTCTACCTTTCACCCCAAAGGGCTTAATCAACTATGTTTATACAGCTTTATAAATCTTATACGGAATTGGCCTTTTCTTCAACAGAAATGGTAGAAAGCCGTCTGTGGTAGACATCTTCCCCACTGAAGGAGGTGAGGAAATTCAGGCCATGCTCACCAAGGTAGATTCAGCTGGTACAGACATATACTAAAATCCTAACTACTGGGCAAATGCTGGCTTGGCTTACGAGTTTGGGGAAAGAAGTCCACTGAGAACATTAATTAATGTACTGTTTAATTAATTTACTAATCTACTATTTAGACAGTTGGTGTTGAGTTGTCTTGTTCTTCCTAGTGTGTAAGGGGGGTTTCATGAAGTTTTGGCGTTTCCTGTCTTGAACCATTAACTCATTTCTATCACCTTGATTAAAAAGTAACAATACAGGGGCACCTGGGTGGCTCAGTCATTAAGCGTCTGCCTTCGGCTCAGGTCATGATCCCAGGGTCCTGGGATCGAGCCCCACATCAGGCTCCCTGCTCTGTGGGAAGCCTGCTTCTCCCTCTCCCACTCCCCCCTGCTTGTGTTCCCTCTCTCGCTGTGTCTCTCTCTGTCAAATAAATAAATAAAATCTTAAAAAAAAAAGTAACAATACATCCGTTATTTGCTTAAGCTTTTTAAAGATATTTTGTTAGGAAGCCATTTTTATTAATGGTTAGAATGGAGAAAAATGGTACACATATATGTTTGGGCCAGTATACAAAAAACAAATATCTAATAGCATTTTAATTTATATTTATGTTATCTATATTGAAAATGATTTATTTTTTTAATTTTTAAATATTTTAAAATTCTAATATAATTAACATAAAGTGTGATATTAGGTTCAGGTGTACAATCTTCAACAGTTCTGTACATCACTCTGTGCTCATCACACTAAGTGGACTCTTAATCCCCTTCACCTGTTTCACTCATCCTCCCATGCCTCTCCCCTCTGGTAGCCATGTGTTTGCTATTTAAGAGGCTGTTTTTTTTGTCTCTTTTTTGTTGTTGTTCATTGGTTTAGTTTCTTAAATTCCACATGTGAGTGAAATCATATGATATTTATCTTCCTCTGACTGACTTATTTCACTTAGCATTATACCCTCTAGATCCATCCATATTGTTGCAGATGGCAAGATTTTGTTCTTTTTTATGGCTGAGTAATATTCCATTGTATATATTTACCACCTCTTGTTTATCCATTCATCTGTTGGTAGACACTTGGGCTGTTTCCATAATTAGGCTATTGTAAATAATGCTGCAGTAAATACAGGGGTGCATATATATTTTTGAATTTGTATTTTCATGTTCTTTGGGTAAATACCCAATAGTGGAATTATTGGGTCATATGGTAATTCTATCTTTAATTTTTTGAGGAAGCTGCATACTGTTTTACACAGTGCCTATACCAGTTTGTTTTCCCACCAAAGGTGCATGAGAGTTCCTTTTTCTCCATATCCTTATCAACACTTGTGTTTTTGATTTTAGCCACTCTAACAGTTGTGAGGTAATATCTCACTGTGGTTTTGATTTGCATTTCCCTGATGATGAATGATGTTGAGCATCTTTTCATGTGACTGTTGGCCATCTGAATGTCTTCTTGGGAGAAATGTTGGTTCATGTCTTCTGCCCATTTTTAAATTGGATTATTTCCTTTTTTAGTGTTGAGTTGTGTAAGTTCTTTATATATTCTATATACTAATCTTCTATCGGATATGTCATTTGCAAATATCTTCTCCCATTCATGAGGTTATCTTTTAGTTTTGTTGATAGTTTCCTTTGCTTTGCAGAAGGTTTTTATTTTCATGTAGTCCCAAATGGTTTATTTTTGCTTTTGTTTTTCTTGTCTCCGAAAAATGTTGTTATGGCCAGTGTCAGAGAAATTACTGCCTTTGCTCTCTTCTGGGATTTTTATGGTTTCAGGTCTCACATGTAGGTTTTTAATCCATTTTGAGTTTATTTTTGTGTATGATGTAAGAAGGTGGTCCAGCTTTATTCTTTTGCATGTTCCTGTCCAGTTTTCCCAACACCATTTGTTGAAGAGATTGTCATTTTCCCATTGCATATTCTTGCCTCCTTTATTGAAGGTTAATCAAATCAAATATTTCTGGGCTCTCTATTCTGTTCCATGGATCTATGTGTCTGTTTTTGTACCAGTACCATACTGTTTTTTTGTTTTGTTTTGTTTTGTTTTTGTTTTTTCATATAAACTGCTTCCACTTGTGTTGGCTAACTGTTCTTTTTATTCAACATCTATTAGGTAGGGCTACAAGTGTGAATATATTTAGCCACTAACTTCTTTTTTTTTAAATTTTTTATTGTTACGTTAATCACCATACATCATTAGTTTTGGATGTAGTGTTCCATGATTCATTGTTTGTGCATAACACCCAGTGCTCCACGCAGAACATGCCCTCTTTAATACCCATCACCAGGCTAACTCATCCCCCCAACCCCCTCCCCTCTAGAAACCTCACTTTATTTTTCAGAGTCCATCATCTCTCATGGTTCGTCTCCCCCTCCGACTTACTCCCCTTCATTCTTCCCCTCCTGCTATCTTCTTTTTTTTTTTCTTAACATATATTGCATTATTTGTTTCAGAAGTACTGATCTGTGATTCAACAGTCTTGCACAATTCACAGCGCTCACCATAGCACATACCCTCCCCAATGTCTGTCACCCAGCCACCCCATCCCTCCCACCCCCCACCATTCGAGCAACCCTCAGTTTGTTTCCCGAGGTTAAAAATTCCTCATATCAGCGAGGTCATATGATACATGTCTTTCTCTGATGGACTGATTTCACTCAGCATAACACCCTCCAGTTCCATCCATGTCATTGCAAATGGCAAGATCTCATTCCTTTTGATGGCTGCATAATATTCCATTGTGTATATATACCACCTCTTCTTTATCCATTCATCTGTCGATGGACATCTTGGCTCTTTCTACAGTTTGGCTATTGTGGACATTGCTGCTGTAAACATTGGGGTGTACGTACCCCTTCGGATCCCTACATTTGTATCTTTGGGGTAAATACCCAGTAGTGCAATTGCTGGATCGTATGGTAGCTCTATTTTCAACTGTTTGAGGAACCTCCATACTGTTTTCCAGAGGGGTTGCACCCGCTTGCATTCCCACCAACGGTGTAGGAGGGTTCCCCTTTCTCCACATCCCCGCCAACATCTGTCCTTTCCTGACTTGTTAATTTTAGCCATTCTGACCGGTGTGAGGTGGTATCTCATGGAGGTTTTGATTTGGATTTCCCTGATGCCGAGCGATGTGGAGCACTTTTTCATGTGTCTGTTGGCCATTTGGATGTTTTCTTTGGAAAAATGTCTGTTCATCTCTTCTGCCCATTTCTTGATTGGATTATTTGTTCTTTGGGTGTTGAGTTTGATAAGTTCTTTATAGATTTTGGATACTAGCCCTTTATCTGATATGTCATTTGCAAATATCTTCTCCCATTCTGTCGGTTGTCTTTTGGTTTTGTGGACTGTTTCTTTTGCTGTGCAAAAGCTTTTTATCTTGATGAAATCCCAATAGTTCATTTTTGCCCTTGCTTCCCTTGCCTTTGGCGAAGTTTCTAGGAAGAAGTTGCTGCGGCTGAGGTCGAAGAGGTTGCTGCCTGTGTTCTCCTTTAGGATTTTGATGGACTCCTGTCTCACCTTTAGGTCTTTCACCCATTTGGAGTCTATTTTTGTGTGTGGTATAAGGAAATGGTCCAGTTTCATTCTTCTGCATGTGGCTGTCCAATTTTCCCAACACCATTTGTTGAAGAGACTGTCTTTTCCATTGGACATTCTTTCCTGCTTTGTCAAAGATGAGTTGACCATAGAGTTGAGGGTCCATTTCTGGGCTCTCTATTCTGTTCCATTGATCGATGTGTCTGTTTTTGTGCCAGTACCATACTGTCTTGATGATGACAGCTTTGTAATAGAGCTGGAAGTCTGGAATTGTGATGCTGCCAGCTTTGCTTCTCTTTTTCAATATTCCTCTGGCTATTCGGGGTCTCTTCTGGTTCCATACAAATTTTAGGATTATTTGTTCCATTTCTTTGAAAAAGTGGATGGTATTTTGATGGGGATTGCATTGAATGTGTAGATTGCTCTAGGTAGCATTGACATCTTCACAATGTTTGTTCTTCCAATCCATGAGCATGGAACGTTTTTTGTTTCTTTGTGTCTTCCTCAATTTCTTTCATGAGTATTTTATAGTTTTATGAGTACAGATCCTTTGCCTCTTTGGTTAAATTTATTCCTAGGTATCTTATGGTTTTGGGTGCAATTGTAAATGGGATCGACTCCTTGATTTGTCTCTCTTCTATCTTGTTGTTGGTGTATAGGAATGCCACTGATTTCTGTGCATTGAATTTATATGCTGCCACTTTACTGAATTCCTGTATGAGTTCTAGCAGTTTTGGGGTGGAGTCTTTTGGGTTTTCCACATACACTATCATATCATCTGCAAAGAGTGAGAGTTTGACTTCTTCTTTGCTGGTTTGGATGCCTTTGATTTCTTTTTGTTGTTTGATTGCTGTGGCTAGGACTTCTAATACTATGTTGAATAGCAGTGGTGATAGTGGACATCCCTGCCGCGTTCCTGACCTTAGGGGAAAAGCTCTCAGCTTTTCCCCGTTGAGAATGATATTCGCTGTAGGTTTTTCATAGATGGCTTTTATGATATTGAGGTATGTACCCTCTATCCCTATACTCTGAAGAGTTTTGATCAAGAAAGGATGCTGTACTTTGTCAGATGCTTTTTCTGCATCTATTGAGAGGATCATATGATTCTTGCTCTTACTTTTGTTAATGTATTGTATCACGTTGATTGATTTGCAGATGTTGAACCAACCTTGCAGCCCAGGGATAAATCCCACTTGGTCATGGTGAATAATTCTTTTAATGTACTGTTGGATCCTATTGGCTAGTATTTTGGTGAGAATCTTTGCATCCGTGTTCATCAAGGATATTGGTCTGTAATTCTCTTTTTTGATGGGGTCTTTGTCTGGTTTTGGGATCAAGGTAATGGTGGCCTCATAAAACGAGTTTGGAAGTTTTCCTTCCATTTCTATTTTTTGGAACAGTTTCAGGAGAATAGGTATTAATTCTTCTTGAAATGTCTGATAGAATACCCCTGGGAAGCCATCTGGGCCTGGGCTTTTGTTTGTTGGGAGATTTTTGATGACTGCTTCAATTTCCTTAGTGGTTATAGGTCTGTTCAGGTTTTCTATTTCTTCCTGGTTCAATTTTGGTAGTTGATACATCTCTAGGAATGCACCCATTTCTTCGAGGTTATCTAATTTGCTGGCATAGAGTTGCTCATAATATGTTCTTATAATTGTATTTCTTTGGTGTTGGTTGTGATCTCTCCTCTTTCATTCAGGATTTTGTTGATTTGGGTCATTTCTCTTTTCTTTTTGATAAGTCTGGCTGGTGGTTTATCAATCTTATTAATTCTTTCAAGGAACCAGCTCCTAGTTTCATTGATGTATTCTACTGTTCTTTTGGTTTCTATTTCCTTGATTTCTGCTCTGATCTTTATTATTTCTCTTCTCCTGCTGGGTTTAGACTTTATATGCTGTTCTTTCTCCAGCTCCTTTAGGTGTAGAGTTAGGTTGTGTGTTTGAGACCTTTTTTGTTTCTTGAGAAAGGCTTGTATTGCTATTTACTTTCCTCTCAGGACTGCCTTTGCTGTATCCCAAAGATTTTGCACAGTTGTGTTTTCATTTTCATTGGTTTCCATGAATTTTTTAAATTTTTCTTTAATTTCCTGGTTGACCCATTCATTCTTCAGTAGGATGCTCTTTAGCCTCCATGTATTTGAGTTCTTTCCAACTTTCCTCTTGTGATTGAGTTCTACCTTCAAAGCACTGTGGTCTGAAAATATGCAAGGAATAATCCCAATCTTTTGGTATCGGTTGAGACCTGATTTGTGACCTAAGATGTGATCAATTCTGGAGAATGTTCCATGGGCACTAGAGAAGAATGTGTATTCCATTGCTTTGGGATGGAATGTTCTGAATGTGTCTGTGAAGTCCATTTGGTCCAGTGTTTCATTTAAAGTCTTTATTTCCTTGTTGATCTTTTGCTTAGATGATCTGTCCATTTCAGTAAGTGAGGTGTTAAAGTCCCCCACTATTATTGTATTGTTGTCAGTGTGTTTCTTTGCTTTTGTTATTAATTGCCTTATAAAAGTGGCTGCTCCCATGTTAGGGGCATAGATATTTACAATTGTTAGATCTTCTTGTTGGATAGACCCTTTAAGTAAGATGTAGTGTCCTTCTTCATCTCTTATTACAGTCTTTGTTTTAAAATCTAATTTGTTTGATATAAGAATTGCCACCCCAGCTTTCTTTTGGTGTCCATTTGCATGGCAAATGGTTTTCCACCCCCTCACTTTCAATATGGGGGTGTCTTTGGGTCTAAAATGAGTCTCTTGCAGACAGCATATGGATGGGTCTTGTTTTTTAATCCAGTCTGATAGCCTGTGTCTTTTGATTGGGGCATTTAGCCCATTTACATTCAGGGTAACTATTGAAAGATAGGAATTTAGTGCCATTGTATTGCCTGTTAAGGTGACTGGGACTGTTTATTGTCTGTGTTCCTTTCTGATGTATGCTGCTTTTAGGCTCTCTCTTTGCTTAGAGGACCCCTTTCAATATTTCTTTTAGGGCTGGTTTTGTGTTTGCAAATTCCTTTAGTTTTTGTTTGTCCTGGAAGCTTTTTACCTCTCCTATTTACAATGACAGCCTAGCTGGATATAGTATTCTTGGCTGCATATTTTTCTCGTTTAGTGCTCTAAAGATATCATGCCAGTCCTTTCTGGCCTGCCAGACCTCTGTGGATAGGTTTGTTGCCAATCTAATGTTTCTACCATTGTAGGTTACATATCTCTTCTCCCGAGCTGCTTTCAGGATTTTCTCTTTGTCTCTGAGACTCGTAGGTTTTACTATTAGATGTCAGGGTGTTGACCTATTTTTATTGATTTTGAGTGGGGTTCTCTGTGCCTCGTGGATTTTGATGCCTGTTTCTTTCCCCACATTAGGGAAGTTCTCTGCTATAATTTGCTCCAATATTCCTTCTGCCTCTCTCTCTCTCTTCTTCTTCTTCTGGGATCCCAATTATTCTAATGTTGTTTCATCTTATGGTATCTCTTATCTCTCAAATTCTGCCCTCGCATCCTGTAGTTGTTTCTCTCTCTTCTCAGCCTCTTTATTTTCATCATTTGGTCTTCTATATCATTGATTCTCTCTTCTGCCTCATTTATCCTAGCAGTTAGTGCCCCCATTTTTGATTGCACCTCATTAGTAGCCTTTTTTATTTAGACTTGGTTAGATTTTAGTTCTTTTATTTCTCCAGAAAGGGTGTCTCTAATAACTTCCACGCTTTTTTCAAGCCCAGCTAGTATCTTTAAATTCATGATTCTGAACTCTAGGTCCGACATCATACTAATGTCAGTATTGAGTAGGTCCCTGGGAGATGGTACTACCTCTTGTTCTTTTTGCTGAGGTGATTTTTTTCCTCTTGTCATTTTGTCCAGAGGAGAATAGATGACTGAGAGAACAAAATGCTAACAGGTTAACAACGTACCCAGCAAATGTACTCTATATAAATCAGAAAAGACCTGAAACCAGGGGACAAGAAAGGGAAAGAAAGAAAAAAGAAAGAGAAAAAAAAAGAAAAAGAAAAAGATAAAAACAAACAAAAACAGAACAAAACAAACAAAAAAAACCCAATATGATCAGATATGATCAGGCTAGTGCATAGATCAGTGCCACACACTAGATTTTGGGTGGATTTTGGTCTATTAGAAGAAAGTGCCTCCTAAAATTTTAAAGGAAGAAAGACTTATATATGTACAAAATAAGGGTTGATACAATGAAGGGATGGAAGATGACTGTAAAGATGAAAATTATAAAAGGTTTTATAAAGGGAATTGATAAGTTGTTTGAAAGAAGAAAGAAGAAGAATTAAAGAAAAAAGAAAAAAAATGGGAGAGACTGTGATCAGGCAGGAGACTAGAACAAAGCCATATACTAGTGATTTAGGGTATATTTTGATCTGTTAGGACAAACTGTATCTCAAAATTTTAAAGAGAGAACAACTTATATATATATATGCCAAAAATAAGGGTAACTACTATGAAGGGATAAAATATGACTCTAAAATGAAAAATAAAAAATGTTTTTTTAAAAAAGGGATTGATAAGATGTTGGTTGAAAAAGGGAAAAAGAAAAATTCAAAAAAACCCCCAAAAAGTTAAAAAAATTAACTTTGAAAAACTAATGAATCCTGGTAAAAAAGCTATGTATTCTATGTGCAGTATTCCCCTAGCGCTGGAGTTCTCCCGTTCTCCTTGATTGGTAAACTTGGTCTTGGCTTGCTGGCTGTTCGTGCTGATCTTCTGGGGGAGGGGCCTGTTGCCGTGGTTTCCAAATGTCTTTGCCGGAGGTGGAATTGCCCCGCCCTTGTGAGTCCGGGCTAAACAAGCAGCTCGGGTTTGCTCTCAGGAGCCTTTGTTCCCTGCAAGCTCTTGGTACAGCTTTGGAGGACCAGGGTGAAAATGGTGGCCTCCCACTCTGCCTGGAGGAGCTGAGAACTCGGGGCCCCGCTCCTCAATGCGCCCCCAGAGAAAAGCAGTCAGTCACTCCCGTTTCCCCAGTCTCCGGCCGCACTCCCTGCTCACCCGGCCTATGACCGAGCGTTTCTATTTCTGGCCCCCGACCCCGTGTGGAGTCTCCAAACCCAGCAGATCCCTGTGGTGTGCTCCCGCGCCGCTCCTCCCCGGGAAGGAAGGGGAGTCTCCCCGGCTCTGCTGCTTGTTGGGTCCCTGCTGGAGGAGCAGTAGCCCGACTGGGCCGCAGATCACAGTTTATGGCCACCCCGAGCTGAGAGCCCGCGCCTCGGCTCCGTCTCTGCAGCCGGCTTCCCCGCTCCGATACCTGGGAGCTCTGCCGCACTCAGGCATCCCCGGTCTTTCTGTGACCCTGAACGTCCTGAGACCACACTGTCACGTGAGGGTTCCACCCCCAGCTTAGCCACTGGAGCGACGTCCTTCAGCGGAACCGACTTGTAAAAGTTCCCATTTTGTGCTCCGCGGTTCTATCACTTGCCAGAAGCGGCCGTCGGAGGCCCCCCCCCCCACCGTCTATCTTCCCGAATATCGCCTCAGATTCACTTCTCCGCACATCCTACCTTCCAGTAAGTGGTTGCTTCTCTGTTCAGAGTTGTTGCTACTCTCTTCTTCGATCTCCTGTTGAGTTTGTAGGTGTTCAGAATGGTTTGATCCCTATTCAGCTGAATTCCTGAGACCAGAGGAAATCCAGGTCTCCTACTCCTCTGCCATCTTGCTTCGCCCCTCAGTACCATACTGTTTTGATTACTAGTATAGTATATCTTGAAATCTCGGATTGTGATACCTCTAGTTTTATCCTTTTTCAAGATTGCTTTGGCTAGTCCAAGTCTTTTGTGGTTCCATACAAATTTTAGGATTATTTCTTCCAGTTCTGTGAAAAATGCTGTTGGTATTTTGATAGGGATCGCATTAAATCTGCAGATTGCTTTCAGTAGTATAGACATTTTATCAATATTTGTTCTCCCAAAGATGAATATCTTTCCATTTGTTGGTGTTATCTTCAGTCTCTTTCTGCAGTGTTTTATAGTTTTCAAAGTATAGATCTTTCACCTCTTTGGTTAAGTTTCCTCTAAGTATTTTATTATTTTTGGTACAGTTGTAAACGGGACTGTTTTCTTAATTTCTCTTCCTGTTACTTCATTATTAGTGTGTAGAAAGGCACCTGCACCCCAGTGTTTATAGCAGCAATGTCCACAATAGCCAAACTGTGGAAACAGCCCAGATATCCATCGATAGATGAATGGATAAAGATGTCTCTCTCACACACACACACACACACACACACACACACACACACAATGGAATATTACTCATCCATCAAAAAAAAATTAAATCTTACCATTTGCAACGACATGGATGAAACTAGAGGGCATTATGCTAAGTGAAATAAGTCAATCAGAGAAAAACAATTACATGATTTCACTCATATGTGGAATTTAAGAAACAAAACAGGATCATAGGGGAAGGGAGGGAAAAATAAAATAAGACAAAATCAGAGAGGGAGACAAACCATAAGAGACTCTTAACTATAGGAAACAAACTGAGAGTTGCTAGAGGGGAAGGGGGAAGAGGGATGGGGTGGCTGGGTGAGTGGCATTAAGGAGGGCATGTGATGTAATGAGCACTGATGTTATATGCAACTGATGAATAACTGAACTCTACCTCTGAAACTAATGATACACCATATGTTAATTAATTGAATTGAAATAAAATAAAATTTAAAAAATGCAATGGATTTCTGTATATTGATTTTTGAAGATGATTTTAAATGATCTTGATTATAGCCATTAGTGTTAAGTAAATGGAAACTATTATTGGATTTCATATTGGGGTCATATTATAAGAGTCATGCACTTAAAATAGTTTCAGATGTTCGTTCTTGACAACTAAAAAAACTAAAATATAGCTGATTAGATATAATAATGGAAGTAAAATTTTAATCGATAAACAATAAATTTATTATTATGTTCTTGAGACTTTAGGTGGCATTTGATCTTTAATATTCAGTGTGAAGTTTCTCTGTCTCTCTTTCTCTCTCACACATACCCATCCCTAATTGGTGTAATCCTAAATCAGGATTCAAGAGCTCTAGGTTAATCTTGATTTTTGTCAGAGATCAATTTGCTGGTCCATCTCTTTCTAACCTCAATTTCTTAGTTTATGTCACTTTCTGTGGAGTGCAGTAGTGGAAAAAGTCCATATAGTATGATAGTGCTATATTAAATGTATGAATCTTCTTAGGAATTTGTATTACTCTTTAAAATCTCACATATCAAGTTAAAAATAACCAAATTCTTCTGGGTCCTGCAAATTCTTTAGCAGTATAAACTTCACAACTTTGTTAACCTTTTACTCTACCATGTTATCACTTACTGCATTAAGTCAGGATAAATAGATTCATGAAGTTTCAAAGGATGCCAACTTTCCAGTTGGGAACTTTAAGATTCTGATTTATTTGGTACATATCTATGATATGTTCAGTTGAATTGAAGAAGATACCAAATTCAATATATTATTTATAAGCATCATAAAATGCTTTATGAATATCCATACATTCAAAGGATAAGACTAACACCTACCTTGAATGTGTAGGTTGAAACTACACTCTCTCAGTCAATACTTCAAGCTCTTATGTATTCAAATTTCTGTAAATAACTGGGTTGTATTTGGGATGCACCATATTTGTTTAATTTATAATGATGACCTTCCCTTCATTTTTATTATTTTGTTTTTCAGCTACTAGCAACATGACTAAGCTTTGAAATTTGGAAGTTCATATTTTAAATCAAGGTATTAGAGTAGCATTTATAAAGAAGTGAAAAAGCTAAGTATCATAGTCTGGAGGAAAAGTCCATGTGTACTGTTTCATTGTATTGTGACAGGTACAATTCCAGATGACAGGTATGTTTATCTTGTTGTTCCCAAAGGTACAACAGTCTCATGCCTTTTACATACTGCTTAGGAACAATCAACTCCACTTCCTCTGTAGCCTATTATATTTCTCAGATAACTGCTTGCATAAGGAACTCCCCCACATTAAATTGCTATGTGTTAGGAAATGGATTTTGCCTGTGCACTTGGAAACAATTGATCCTGTAGGCTGGATTTATGGGAAAATAAAAACCAAAAAGAAAATACATTTTGATAAAGCTGACTGGGCTAATATAATTTCTCAATCTGCATGCTGGTTTTTAACTGGGTGCCATAAATTGCAAACAATTGGATTACAAATAATCAAGGCATTTTACTCTAATATCTACTATAATTCTTATTGGGAATGACTGTGCTTATGACAATAATTAGAGTTCACATAGTTAGTTCAACTTAACCTTTTAGTGAGTCCTTATTTAGAGAGTCCTATACTGCATACTGTGTAGAAAACAAAGATGGAAAACAGAGACCCTGCTTGTACTGTCTTACCTAACTTAATTTATTCTGCATTGTAGTAAATGCAGCTCGTTTAAGTAAATCATTATTTTTTTCCCTGGAGGTAAGGGACTGTGTCCTTATCATTTGCATCTCTCCTCACCCAAGTACCATGCCTTGTGCGCAGTTGGTGCAATAAATTTCTAGAACTTAAAACACTTAAGAGACTGATAGAACCAACAAATATATTTGCTCTTGATTTTTAGATTTATAAAAAGGAAAACATTGATAGGGCATCTAATCTGTCAAATTAATAAAACTGTAGAATCTATAGAGAAAGTCCAAATACCTTTGGCACTCAAGACCGTTGATAATTTGTCACTGCCTGCATCACTAGTCTCAATTCTGTGATTTCCTTGGACATATTCCACAGTCTAAGCCGTGTTGAGTCATGCTTGTGTGATCATACATTCTGATTTGCTCAGAATGGACATGGTTTATGCCTATTGTCTTGCATAACTAGTAACTTCACTTTTTGCTTTTATATGGGTATTGGTTTCTATCAAGTGTGTGGTCACCTTAATTTATATACTTATATATTGGGCCTGGTGTTTCATTCTTCTTCATACTTTGGAAAGTTATTTCTAGAGCTTCTCTCTGTCCGTATGTGACAAATATTTGGGTACATGTTCACATTCAACCTAGAAAGTGAGTTGGCTTGAAGTTTCTGGGAGCTTCAAGTTTCTCAAGAGCTGTTTAAAACTAGAAGAATCATGGAGACCTGGTTGGTTTAGATATTCTCTAGAGCAATTCTGTTGATTCCATTGGAGCAGTTCCAACACTGTGCTTTTCTTTGAATAATGATAGTAACACCCCGGATCTAATTTAGTTGTGAATTTAGGACTACAGTGACTCCTTTTCTGTTCCACAAGGATCCAGAAGCATGACAGAGTCCTACCAGTTTTTTTCAAAGTACACCCTATATGATGTGTGTTTAGTAGTCTGAGGGTTCTTTTTTTACCATATTGGTGTTCCTAGAGTAATTCTGGTCTCTTCTGAGAGAGATAAGAATTTCAGACCAGGAAGTTTGAGGGAGCACGGAGTATACATTTGGAGAATTAGTAACTTTGATAAAGCTTGGGTTAGTTTCTGTCTGCTTCCTCAAAAAAAAAAAAAAAATGCTGACACCCAACAAGAGCAAATCCAGAACATCTGCCTGGTTGAGTTACTTTGATTAATACAAATGTAGATGTGCACAGATTTACTGAACTGATCTCCATGGCATTGCCTTCATCCATGGTTTTCTGTCTACTTGCCTCCCACCCCCTGCCTTTGGTTTTCAGCTTTTCAGCTGGATAGTAAACATTTATTTTCTCATTTGGCTCAGGACATGCAACTTCTGTCACAGTTAATACAAGGCACTGGCATCTGCTAAAACAGCAATGCTGCTCTGAAAGCCTGTAGTTCAAATGACAGTTCCAATTCTTCTTTTCTCCTGCCTTTATTTTTAGTCATGAGAATATGGGAGGGAGGAAAGAGTTCATAGTTCTTAAAGTTCTAGGAAAATAATTTATTCTGCCTCTGTAGAACCAAGAGAGTTGGAGGAGTTGTTGGATGGTTTCACAGGAGCCAAGGGCACCTGTGTTTACTAAAGCTGTCTACTCTTGTCTCAAAAAGGAATGTGAAAAGGACTGAAAAATATTGATGGGATAATTGTAAAGTGAGAATGATCTTCAATGTGTGAGATCCCTTAGGAAAAATCATTAGGACTGTTTTCATAAATTGTGACCCAAGACCTGTATGACTAGGTGTGTGTGTGATCATAGACTGTCCCCTAAAAAGTGTTTCTCAAAGCTTTTTCCAGGCTCAAGAAGAATAATTAAATCTTCAAATTAGATAAGGCATGGGAAATAGTAATAAAAAATATTAGCCCTTTCTTCTTCAAACCCATGATATTTCTGTACCTAAAGGTCTATTTTTAGTTCTATTTCCTGCTTCTCAATAGAAAAAAGTAACAAAAGTAGAAAATATTCACAAAGGGGGAATGTAAATAATCTGAATGATAGAAGAATCCTGAATAACAATTAAATATTGAATAGATAGATGAAGGTCGAGGAAAAACATGCTTGTTATTCATAAAATTATGAAGTACATATATATCAAAGCTCCAAATAATAAAATTAGCTAGGTGTTGTTTTTACAAATGCTTTTTTTGGTATGAAAAAATTATTCCCAGAAGTATGGGAAAAATTAGGCAACAAATGAATGATGTGGAGGTACCTAGAGTCTAGCAATACTAGGACAGCATTACTACCCCTAAATGTAAAGGGACAAGGAAAGAAAGTGATGCTACTGGAATCCAAGAAGGTCTGTTTGCAGGGGAGAGCTTCTAACAGGAGCTGGAGGAGTCATGGGACACAATCCCTGCTGGAACCACAGCACTAAATTAGAGCTGGAAAGGGTATTTTAGGCAGTTTGGGCTGCTGTAACAGAATACCAGAGAGTGAGTGGCTTATAAATAACAGAAATTTATTTATGATAGTTCTTGAGGCTGAGAAATCTAAGATCAAGGTGATGGCAGATTCGGGTGTCTGGAGAGAACCTGCTTTTTGCTTCATAGAAAGCCGCCTTATTACTGTGCACCAGAAAAGGTAAGGGAGCTTTCTGAGGTTTTTTGGTAAGGGTACTAATTCCATTCATGAAGGTTCCACCCTCATGACCTCATCACTTCCCCAGAGCCCCACCTCAAATACTATTGCATTAGGGGATTAGGATTTCAACATATAAATTTGGAGGGGACACAAATATTCAGTCTGTAGCAAAAAGGGAAGTACCCTGATCTCTTTTTTCTATTCTTCTATATCTTGCCATGTCTCTCCTTAACTGAATCCAATTAAAGGATAGAAGACAAGGGATCCCATGTAATTGAATCCCTGGGGATCCGTCCTCTGGGGGCACAGAGCAGAAGTGAGAAAGTTGAAAAATTGTTGTGTGTGTGAAGGAAGGGGAAGTGAGGTGGAGATCTCTCAGCATAAATTTACACAATGTTAGGACTTAGGTATTATTGTAGTTCCCATTTCACAGATGTAGAATTTGAGTTTAGGATCGTTTAAATAATTTGGCCACGGTCACACAGCTAGTGGAACTCAGACTACTGCCTTGAATTTATGTTTCTTATTCAATAGCCAGTGTCAATTATGGTGTTACATTGCCATTCCAATATTTGTATTTTTTTCAGTTGATTGCCACTGTCAAAAATAAATATGCAAATAAAATTTATATATAAAAATCAAAATTTTTATGATTAAACTAAATTTAAAGCAAACTACAAGAAAAATAGAAACTAGATTTTATATGGAGGCAGTATAGAGAAAGTCAGTAAATACTGCTTTAATCTTTTCCATTCTTTGCTCCCATTGCATGTTTTATTTCTTACATTTCCAGCAAAAGCTTAGAATTCCTGTCACATCGGTCCCAAATTAGCTTTTGCAGGCTAAGGGCCTTAGGCATGAATGTTTCTGCAAATTGGATAGAAAGAGCATTGCAATGGTCCAAAGGCTCCCAAGTCAGCTTGAATTTACAGCATAGCTTGGACAATGGCCTAAACTTACAGTCTGGGAAGTGTGAGTGTGAGGAAAAGGAGTTGAAACTCCTCCTGTTTCGTATTTTCAACATTAAACAGAAACCAAGAGGGAAATGGTTTCAATATTTTATCATATATATTACATCTTACTCATTCTAAGCTGACAATATCATGTAAATGGACTGTAGCAAATGAAATTTTCTCAAAGTGAGAAACCTGCATTATTGTAAACTATTTCATGTATGGCTTCTATGGAAAATATTTTTCCATAAAATGTAGGAGTAGTCAATTCTACCACCGTGTAAAATTAAAAATTTGGATTATTTTAATTCTTAATACAATGTGACATCATGACAAACCGTAGTCGAGAGTTGAGTTCGTTTCATTTAGTTTTTCTTTTCAATATTAAATATCAAACTGTAGAGGCCTAAAAGGGTAACAGTGCCAGTGAGCATCACTAAGTATTGAACAAGTTCATTAGTGCCTAAAGAGACACAACAGAGGAAGGAGGCCATCCAAATGGGCAGTTTTTCAGTAATGTGTTATTTAGTATAAGGGTTTATAAAAGAAAGGAAGTAGGAAATGTATTATCAAACAAAGGAGAGTGAAATAGAGGGTATAAACAAACCATTAATGTTTTAAAGAAAGGAAATACGTTTACTAGGAAAAAAACACTTTTAAAAATTTCAGGTATGAGAAATGTGACATTAAAGATGGAGAAATCAGTGGTCAGTATAGGAAGAAATATGTTGTGGCTAGCAGGACTGGCGTGAGCAAATACATAATTTTGGGAGACAACAGCTGATGTAGATTACTTTTAGGAATCTGTTGGGGTATTCATAAGAAATGAGAACCGTTGGCTTTTGGTTAAGGCAGACAAAAAATAGTGGGAGAACGTGGAGGATTCCAAGCCAAATCAAGAAAGTGGAAAAGGAAAACATAGACTCTCTAGGCACTCGGGATATAGCAGGAGGGATACAAGTTGAGGTAATTTTTTCCTTGGTATTTCATTTCCTGGAAGTCAATTCAGTCTTGAAAGATCCATGAAATCCACAAATTAATTTTACAAAATGTATAAATAAGTTATATGTAACCTCCCAGTCCTTAATGTTTTTAACTGCTACATACTTACATGAATCAAAAATAGGTTTCTAATGTCATCTTATATATGTATTTGTTTCAATGTATACTGCAAATGCTTTCTTACTTCAGTACCTTTCTGTATATCTCATTTCTCATTTGAAGATACATTTCTGAGATGTATCAATTTTATATCCATATAAACATTTTATTCATTTTATTGCTCTATAGCTGTGATTCTTCTAGGAATGTTTGAGTAATTGGAATCTCAGAAGGAAAGACAAGAAAGAATAGGCAGAAAAAATATTTTAAGAAATAATGGTTAAGAATTTTCCCAAATTAATAACATTCTTGACCCACCGAGAACTTAAGTTACAGGGCAGAAACCTAACACAAAATCTGGAAAGAGATGGGAGCTTGCATGGAGAAACAGAACCTCAACATGTGCTTTTTGGGGCAAGTACTACTTGTGGTCATTTAGGCCAGAAAAAAGATTCAGCTACAAACTTTGAACAGATTGCTGAAAGCCAGCAAGAAAGTGTGAATGCTCTGGGAAAGTTTGAATAGGGGGCTTCACAACCCTTTTCAGACTTTTCCTCCAGGAACCACATCAGCTGCTCACAACAAGGACCAGTGAGAATATTGAGAAAATGTATCCTGTGGTGCTGGTTGGTGGAGAACAGCTGTAGCCACTACCAGAGTCCATCCGGACACATCTTCTCTATCTCCTTTAGAGATTGAAAGCCTTAATCCGAGAGGGAAGGCTAACAAAAACTGTCACCAGAGAGAGCTGGTGGAAACCAACTCCATCTTGGGGAGAGGAACAGAAAAAAGAAAAAAAAAATGTTTTGCACCTGAGAGAAATTGGACATAAGAGACTAAATAGGAAATTTAAGCAGATCAGATGGAAATTTTAAGAAAGAATCAAATGGAATTACTGGATTTCAAAAACAAAGTAACAGAGATGAAGAATGCTTGAAAAAGTCTCATCAGAAGACTTGACAGAGGTTGGGAAAGAATCCGTGAACTTGAAGATGGATCAGTAGAAATGGCTCATGCTGAAATGTGTGAATATGTGTGTGTATGTGTGTGTGTGTGAGAGAGAGAGACCAGAGAGATGAGAGAGACAGAGGCAGAGAGGGAGATGGAGGAGGGAGAGAATAGAACATCTGAGAGGTGGGACACTATCAGGCAATTTAATGTGTAATTGAGTTATTGGAATGTTTGAGTAATTGGAATCTCAAAAGGAAAAACAAGAATAGGAAGGAAAACTATTTTAAGAAATAATGGTTGAGAATTTTCCCAAATTAATAATAGACATTGAAACCACAGATGCAGCTTGCTCACAGAACACCAGCCAGGATAAACACTAAAAAAATCCACAAGTTTCAAAGCTGAAAACTAAAACAAAGAGAAAATCTTGAAGGTAACCATAGGAAAAAAGACACATTTCTACGGAAGAACAGGGGTTAAAAATTATACAGCAGACTGCTCATCTGGAACCATATAAGCAAGAGGACAATGGAGTAACATTTTCAAAGTGCTGAAAGAAAAAATCTCTCAAACCAAAGTTCTGTCCTCGCTGAAAATATTCTTCAATAGTAAAGACTTCTGAAACAAGAAAAATAAAAAACAAAACAAGCAAAAAACACTGAAGGAATATATTCATAGCATCGGAGATACTAAAGAAAATTCTTCAGGCAGGTGGAATATAATGTAGGTTAGAAACTGGGAACTTTACAAAAAATGAGGAGTACCAAAAGTAGGAAAATAAAGGTAAAATAAAGTCTTTTTAGAACTTAAAGATAACTGAATATTTAAAGCTAAAATAATTAGGATGAATTGTTTTCATAGTTTATGTAAAAAAATGAGATGTATGGCAACAATAACATAAAAGTTGGGAGGGAGTAGTTAAGACACTGTTAGGAGGTTTTTACAATACATGGGAAAGCCTTATAATATTATTTAAGGTAGATGCAGATTATTTAAATATTTATGTTGTAAAACCTAACACAGTTACTAAAATTGTTAAATGAGTTACAAAGAATCAATTGAGTAAATAAGATAATTTAAAATGCTCAATGGAACTAAGAGAAGTCAGACAAAGGGGTTAAAAGAAAGAATACACAAGTGGAAAAAGTAGAAAACAGTTGGGGAAAAATGGTACATTTCAGTCTATTGAAATCAATTACTGCTTTAAGTATGATTAGTCTAAACCTACGAATTAAAAAGCCAGAATTTATCAGACTAGATAAAAAAGCAAGATACCTCTCTATGCTATCTATAAGAACACACTTTAGATATAAACAAGTACATGTGTTAAAAAGAAAAGGATTGAGAAAGATCTATCACACAAACACCAACCAAAAGAAAGCTGAAGTAGCTGTGTTATTTTCAGTCAAAGTAGACTTAATTAAGAGAAGGAAATTTGTCAAGTTATGGTAAAAAGTGACACCACGTAATGATGAAGTGGTCAGTTCTCCAAGAAGCACGTCTTCATCGACAGAGCTTCGGATACACGAAGCAAAGCTCTGGAAGTAGAAATGGACAAATCCGCGATGACAGTTTTAGACTCCAGACTTCTTGGTGATGGATGGAACAAGCAGGCAGAAAATAAGTAAGCATATAGATGACCCGACTAATACGATCAGCTGTCAATCTAATTGATGTTTACAGAACAACCCAGTGAACAAGAGCATACATATTCTTTTCAGGTGCGCATGAAACATTCACCAAGATAGATCATATTATATATGTTATAAAATTAATATTAATAAATTAATCACTTGGACCTTTGTGCAGGATCAGATTCCTTCTAAGAATCTTATGGACGTACCGGGTAGACATGTTCAATGATATAAAAGGCTTTCAAGAATTTCAAAGGCAGAATTGCAAGCTACTCAGTTGCAAATGTGCACCATCTATTATGGAAAAGTTAGAACGACTCAGAGGCCAGAATCCACGTGTACCATTTTGTATTCCTACCAGCAGTGTATGAGAGTTCCAGTTTATTCCCAGCTTGCATCTTCTCTAGTACTTGGTAATGCCAGCCTTTTGAATTTAAACTATTCTGTTGCTGTGTAGTGGTGTCTTATTATAGTTTTCATTTGTAGTTCCCTAATGAGTAATAATGTTGAAAATCTTCCCATATACTTACATGCTATCTTTATATCATTTTTTTTTTCTGGGTAAAATTTCTGTCCAAATCTTTTGCTTTTTAAAAAACTATTGGGTTGTTTAGTTCTTATATGTAAGTTGTAGGAGTTATTATAGCCTAGGCATAAGTCTCTTATCAGATACATTTTATATATTTTTTTTAAAAAGTGGGCTCCACACCCAAGGTGGAGCCCAACATGGGGCTTAAACTCACAACCCTGAGATCAAGACCTGAGCTGAAATCAAGAGTTGGATGCTTAACTGACTGAGCTACCCAGCCCCCTCCTATACATATTTTTTCAAATATTTTTCCAAAATATGTCACGTTTCCGTTTTATGGTAATATAAGTAAAAATGAATGAATTAGAGCAGAGGGAAAAAAACAAGAAAATTAATTCCAAATTTTAGTTCTTTGACAAAGTTAATAAAAAATTCTGACAACTGTGACAAAGAAAAAAAGTCAAAGTACAGTATATAAATGTTGGGATTTAAGGTATTAAAAACAAATGATTCAGATTTTTTAAATTTATAAAGCCCTAAGCAAAAGTGAAAACTCTGATAAATAGGTAGCTCAGGTATCAGACGATATAGGTATTAGATTAGATAGAAATGTTTGAAAAGGACTGTAAATATGGTAGGAATTTAAAACATTCTATAAAATTATAACTTAAAAATGCCCTGGGATGGTTGCTAGATGATTGTTTAAAATTGTCAAGGAAGAGGGGCACCTGAATGGCTTAGTCAGTTAAGCATCTCCCTTCAGCTCAGGTTTATGATCTCAGGGTCCTGAGATCAAGCCCCGTGTTGGCTCCCTGCTCAGTGGGTAGTCTGCTTCTCCCTCTGCCCCCACTTCACCTCCGCTCATGCTCTCTCTCTCAAATGAATAAATAAAATCTTAAAAAAAAATTGTCAGGGAAGAAATAAATAATTCTCTTCTAAATTCTTCTAAGGAAGAAATAAATAATATTCTTATCTATTTTATTATGTTACAAACATTTTAGTAATCCAAGAAAGTAAGCTCCTAAAAATGATGAAATAGCCACTTACAAAGAGATATGCAAATACTCAGCAAAAATAAGACTAATAATGCTAGGAAATCCATTTGTATACACCATCATGCACTTAAAGATACTGGCCAAACACCCAACACTTACTTGATAAAATGCCATAATAATAATTGACTAATGTTTTATTAAGGTACTGGTTGTGACACACTGTTTAAATCTCCAACATTAGACATTCTCAAGAGAGTTAAGAATTAGACAAGGATGTTTGTTATCAGTGAAATAGGGCTAATACAGTAAGACAAAATATAAATTAAATGTTCATCAAAGAAGAGTGACAGTTAATATCATTCAGTATGTATATCCATATAATTTTCTACCTGGAAAACTGTCATTAAAAGCAACTGAGAATTATTCACACTAAAACAGTTCAGATAGCAAAAAAAAAAATTATAATAGTTTTTCCATATCAATAATAACAGTTCATACTTAGGAAACTGTTCATAATATATACTTAAAATTTTGTGTTTTATAAATAAATTTGCATATATCTAAAATAGAATTGTAATTTTTTATTAAGATGTTTTTAAAAGATGCACTTTTATAAAAATACCAATTTTCCTTATCCTCACAAATATAAGAAAAAGTATGGGATATTTAAAATAAGTGGGGAAAGTGGTATGTAAATGTTTATTCAGCAGCAATGCTTGCAGAAAGTGTTTGAATTTAGTTGGGACTTAGTTTACATTCTTCACTTCACATGAACTTTTTTTTTTAAGATTTTATTTATTTATTTATTTGTCAGAGAGAGAAGAGGGCACAGCAGGGGGAGTGGCAGGCACAGGGAGAAGCAGGCTCCCCACTGAGCAAGGAGCCCAATGCAGGACTCAATTCCAGGACCCTGGGATCATGACCTGAGCCAAAGGCAGATGCTTAACCAACTGAGCCACCCAGGCATCCCTCACATAAACTTTCTGTTGTGTGACCAGTATTCTTATGGTACCAACCTGGTCTCTGAAGTCTAATTAATTTTTAAGTCCTGCTTAATAAAACTACATGTTAAATAATATTTCAAAAGAAATAAAATAAGCTATTGGTTATTATATTACACAGAGGAAGCCCTCACTTTTCATGGGCTGACACGCTATGAATTGTTACCCAATGCACAGTTCAAATTTCAGTTACCACAGTAATTGCATAAAGTACAAGCTTCACTATTAATTCTTCAGGACACATCACCACATAAGTGATCAGTGACCAATGGTGTCCCTTCTTTCAAAGTTTGTAGGTAGTTGGTCATTGCACATCTGTTCGCAGAGACAGAAGTTTTTAATTGTGTTTCATTCTTGTCTCCCAGTGATGAACCCAAATGACACTTTATAAAAGTGAGTAATCAAAAGAGGAATTTGGTCAATAAAATCAAAATATAGCCTAGAGATGACAAGTGATAATGGTGAAAAAAAAATTAGAAAGTAATTGTAATGAAAAAGGGTTTAAGTATCCCAAGGCAGGTGACATTGGCAAAACTTACACATTAAAGGGACTCTTGGAGGTAGTTCATAACATTGGAAGTGCAAAAGAAAAAGTGTTGGAAGCTAATCCAAACCTAGGAAGGAGGATGACTATTGATCACAGTGTAGAAAAGATACTCAGAGTCCTGTGTTATACAAGAAGGCCAGGACTATTTAAACTGCTCTTGATACAATTATTATTTTTATTATGTTAATGACAGTCCCCATACATTACATCATTAGTTTTTGATGTAGTGTTCCATGATTCATTGTTTGCATATAACACCCAGTGCTCCATGCAGAGCATGCCCTCCCCAATACCCATCACCAGGCTAACCCATCTTCTCACCCCACTCCCCTCTAGAACCCTTAGTTTGTTTTTCAGAGTCTATGGTCTCTCATGGTTCCTCTCCCCTTCTGATTTCCCCCCCTTCATTCTTCCCCTCCTGCTATCTTCTTCTTTTTTAACAAAGAAATAAAACATTTCAATCTTAATGTTTCTGGTATTTTATATTGTGGTGTACTTAGCAAGTATTAGTTTTACTATTTTCTCATTTTCTTATATAATTAAAACCAAGAATAAGGGAGTTTTTATATTTTGACAAAAAAAAAAAACTTTAAAGGTAACAATTGTAACTTTCCCTATGTATTATTTTCTCCGATCCAGCTTGCATATATTTGTGGTCCTGCACTACCATGCAAAGCTAGGACTGACAATCTGTATATTGTAATTTATATTATATATTGCCTACTGTATATTATATATACATATTAATGTGATCTTATGGTTTAGAAATGTTCTGATCACAAAAATAAAAATCACCAATAAAACAAGTATTGATTACCAAATATTTATGAACATCATTTCTAAAAACTTCACCATAATACATTAGAAGGAGAGCAAAAAATTGGAAAAAATTTTCAGATCATGCTGTGGGTTAATATTATTAGTATAAAATGAATAGTTAGAGATCAATGAAATACATAGAGAAGCTGAGTAGAAAAATGAGCTAAAGCACATCAGTTAGGTACTCATAAAAAAACTAGAAATTAATGATCAGTAAGCTTATAGAAATGTTTTCAGCCACCAAGGACACATACTAAAACAGTAATGAAATAGTGCTATGTGGCAGTATTTGCCACATCTACATATACATTGGAATCACTTAAGGAAATCACCTGTGAAATATAATTTGGGCCACAAAAGAATAGAAATATAAATACCCTGCCTGAAAAACAAGAAGTTTTCTTATATATTTTACTTTTGAGGAAATTCTCTTAAGAGTAGGACATGCCAAATCATGTGGCTGGCCAAGTGATAGATCCAAGGTTTAAATCTAGGCTATATGGCCTGAAAGACTATTACTTTTATCATTTCAAGTAGCCGTCCTTTGTTGTGAGTGAAGAATGCCATGTCCTGGAATATTGTACTTTTTGTAATGCTTATAGTCCATCAGAGTTGTAGCTCTAACTCTGAACCCTCTTGTACCTATGATGTACTCAGGATAAAAAGTTGAATATGAACTTAATTTTGCACAGCTAATCAGGTACACATAGCAGAGAGCTCCATGCTATTAAAAAATGTAAAGCATTTCCTCACAGGAATAAAAAGACAGAATTGAGATTAAGAGTCATCTTTTTTTAAAAATTTTTTATTGTTATGTTAATCACCATATGTTACATCATTAGTTTTTGATGTAGTGTTCCATGATTCATTGTGCATAACACCCAGTGCTCCATGCAGAGCATGCCCTCCCCAATACCCATCACCAGACTAACCCATCCTCCCACCCTCCTCCCCTCTAGAACCCTGTTTGTTTTTCAGAGTCCATTGTCTCTCATGCTTTGTCTCCCCCTCTGACTCCCCCCCCTTCATTCTTCCCCTCCTGCTATCTTCTTTTTTTTTTCTTAACGTATATTACATATATTGCATTATTTGTTTCAGAGGTACAGATCTGTGATTCAACAGTCTTGCACAATTCACAGTGCTCACCATAGCACATACCCTCCCCAGTGTCTATCACCCAGCCACCCCATCCCTCCCACTGCCCCCAATCCAGCAACCCTCAGTTTGTTTCCTGAGATTAAGAATTCCTCATATCAGGGAGGTCATATGATACACGTCTTTCTCTGATTTACTTATTTCGCACAGCATAACATCCTCCAGTTCCATCCATGTCGTTGCAAATGGCAAGATCTCATTCCTTTTGATGGCTGCATAATATTCCATTGTGTATATATACCACTTCTTCTTTGTCCATTCATCTGTCGATGGACATCGTGGCGCTTTCCACATTTTGGCTATTGTGGACATTGCTGCTATAAACATCGGGATGCATGTACCCCTTCGGATCCCTACATTTGTATCTTTGTGGTAAATACTCAATAGTGCAATTGCTGGATCGTATGGCAGCTCTATTTTTCAACTGTTTGAGGAACCTCCATACTGTTTTCCAGAGGGGTTGCACCCGCTTGCATTCCCACCAACAGTGTAGGAGGGTTCCCCTTTCTCTGCGTCCCTGCCAACATGTGTCGTTTCCTGACTTGTTAATTTTAGCCATTCTGACGGGTGTGAGATGGTATCTCATTGAGGTTTTGATTTGGATTTCCCTGATGCTGAGCGATGTGGAGCACTTTTTCATGAGTCTGTTGGCCATTTGGATGTCTTCTTTGGAAAAATGTCTGCACATGTCTTCTGCCCATTTCTTGGTTGGATTATCTGCTCTTTGGGTGTTGAGTTTGATAAGTTCTTTATAGATTTTGGATACTAGCCCCTTATCTGATATGTCATTTGCAAATATCTTCTCCCATTCTGTTGGTTGTCTTTTGGTTTTGTGGACTGTTTCTTTTGCTGTGCAAAAGCTTTTTATCTTGATGAAATCCCAATAGTTCATTTTTGCCCTTGCTTCCCTTGCCTTTGGCGATGTTTCTAGGAAGAAGTTGCTGCGGCTGAGGTCGAAGAGGTTGCTGCCGGTGTTCTCCTTTAGAATTTTGATGGACTCCTGTCTCACCTTTAGGTCGTTCAACCATTTGGAGTCTATTTTTGTGTATGGTGTAAGGAAATGGTCCAGTTTTATTCTTCTGCATATGGCTGTCCAATTTTCCCAACACCATTTGTTGAAGAGACTGTCTTTTTTCCCCTGGACATTCTTTTAGTTGACCATAGAGTTGAGGGTCCATTTCTGGGCTCTCTCTTCTGTTCCATTGATCTATGTGTCTGTTTCTGTGCCAGTACCATACTGTCTTGATGATGACAGCTTTGTAATAGCGCTGGAAGTCTGGAATTGTGATGCCTCCAGCTTTGCTTTTCTTTTTCAACATACCTCTGGCAATTTGGGGTCCTTTCTGGTTCCATACAAATTTTAGGATTATTTGTTCCATTTCTTTGAGAAAAGGTGATGATATTTTGATGGGGACTGCATTGAATGTGTAGATTGCTCTATGTGGCATTGACATCTTCACAATATTTTTTCTTCCAATCCATGAGCATGGAACGTTTTTCCATTTCTTTGTGTCTTCTTCAATTTCTTTCATAAGTATTTTATAGTTTTCTGAGTATAGATCCTTTGCCTCTTTGGTTAGATTTATACCTAGGTATCTTACGGTTTTGGGTGCAGTTGTAAATGGGATCGACCCCTTAATTTGTCTTTCTTCTGTCTTGTTGTTGGTGTATAGGAATACTGATTTCTGTGCATTGAATTTATATCCTGCCACTTTACTGAATTCCCGTATGAGTTCTAGCAGTTTTGGGGTGGAGTCTCTTGGGTTTTCCACATAAAGTATCATAGCATCTGCAAACAGTGTGAGTTTGACTTCTTCTTAGCCCTTTTGCATGCCTTTGATTTCTTTTTGTTGTCTGATTGCTGTGGCTAGGACTTCTAATACTATGTTGAATAGCAGTAGTGATAGAGGACATCCCTGCCACGTTCCTGAGCTTAGGGGGAAAGCTCTGAGCTTTTCCCCATTGAGAATGATATTCGCTGTAGGTTTTTCTTAGATGACTTTTATGATATTGAGGTATGTACCCTCTATCCCTATACTCTGAAGAGTTTTGATCAAGAAAGGATGCTGTACTTTGTCAGATGCTTTTTCTGCATCTATTGAGAGGATCATATGATTCTTGTTCTTTCTTTTGTTAATGTATTGTATCACGTTGATTGATTTGCGGATGTTGAACCAACCTTACAGCCAAGGGATAAATCCCACTTGGTCGTGGTGAATAATCCTTTTAATGTACTGTTGGATCCTATTGGTTAGTATTTTGGTGAGAATTTTTGCATCCATGTTCATCAAGGATATTGGTCTGTAATTCTCCTTTTTGTTGGGGTCTTTGTCTGGTTTTGGGATCAAGGTAATGGTGGCCTCATAAAACGAGTTTGGAAGTTTTCCTTCCATTTCTATTTTCTGGAACAGTTTCAGGAGAATAGGTATTAATTCTTCTTGAAATGTCTGATAGAATACCCCTGGGAAGCCATCTGGGCCTGGGCTTTTGTTTGTTGGGAGATTTTTGATGACTGCTTCAATTTCCTTAGTGGTTATAGGTCTGTTCAGGTTTTCTATTTCTTCCTGGTTCAATTTTGGTAGTTGATACACCTCTAGGAATGCATCCATATCTTCCAGATTATCTAATTTGCTGGCATAGAGTTGCTCATAATATGTTCTTATAATTGTTTGTATTTCTTTGGTTGTTGGTTGTGATCTCTCCTCTTTCATTCAGGATTTTGTTGATTTGGGTCATTTCTCTTTTCTTTTTGCTAAGTCTGGCCAGGGGTTTATCAATCTTGTTAATTCAAAGAACCAGCTCCTAGTTTCGTTGATCTGTTCTACTGTTCTTTTGGTTTCTATTTCATTGATTTCTGCTCTGATCTTTATTATTTCCCTTCTCCTGCTGGGTTTAGGCTTTATTTGCTGTTTTTTTTCCTAGCTTCTTTAGGTATAGGGTTAGGTTGTGTATTTGAGACCTTTCTTGTTTCTTGAGAAAGGCTTGTATTGCTATATACTTTCCTCTCAGGACTGCCTTTGCTGCATCCCAAAGATTTTGAACAGTTGTGTTTTCATTTTCATTGGTTTCCATGAATTTTTTTAATTCTTCTTTAATTTCCTGGTTGACCCATTCATTCTTTAGTGGGATGCTCTTTAGCCTCCATGTATTTGAGTTCTTTCCAACTTTCCTCCCGTGATTGAGTTCTAGTTTCAAAGCCCTGTGGCCTGAAAATATGCAGGGAATGATCCCAATCTTTTGGTACTGGTTGAGACCTGATTTGCGACCTAGGATGTGATCTATTCTGGAGAATGTTTCATGGGCACTAGAGAAGAATGTGTATTCCATTGCTTTGGGATGGAATGTTCTGAATATATCTGTGAAGTCCATTTGGTCCAGTGTGTCATTTAAAGTCTTTATTTCCTTGTTGATCTTTTGCTTAGATCTGTCCATTTCAGTAAGTGGGGTGTTAAAGTCCCCCACTATTATTGTATTGTTGTCAATGTGTTTCTTTGCCTTTGTTATTAATTGCTTTATATAATTGGCTGCTCCCATGTTAGGGGCATAGATATTTACAATTGTTAGATCTTCTTGTTGGATAGACCCTTTAAGTAGGATATAGTGTCCTTCCTCATCTTGTATTACAGTCTCTGGTTTAAAAATCTAATTTGTCTGATATAAGGATTGCCACCCCAGCTTTCTTTTGGTGTCCATTAGCATGGTACATGGTTTTCCACCCCCTCACTTTCAATCTGGGGGCGTCTTTGGGTCTAAAATGAGTCTCTAGCAGACAGCATATTGATGGTTCTTGTTTTTGAATCCAATCTGATAGCCTGTGTCTTTTGATTGGGGCATTTAGCCCATTTACATTCAGGGTAACTATTGAAAGATAGGAATTTAGTGCCATTGTATTGCCTGGAAGGTGACTGTTACTGTCTATTGTCTGTGTTCCTTTCTGGTCTGTGTTGCTTTTAGGCTCTCTCTTTGCTTAGAGGACCCCTTTCAAGATTTCTTGGAGGGCTGGTTTTGTGTTTGCAAATTCCTTTAGTTTTTGTTTGTCCTGGAAGCTTTTTATTTCTCCTTCTATTTTCAGTGACAGCCTAGCTGGATATAGTATTCTTGGCTGCATATTTTTCTTGTTTAGTGCTCTGAATATATCATGCCAGTCCTTTCTGGCCTGCCAGGTCTCTGTGGATAGGTCTGTTGCCAATCTAATATTTCCACCATTATAGGTTACATATCTTCCTCTTTGTCTCTGAGACTCGTAAATTTTACTATTAGATGTTGGGGTGTTGACCTATTTTTATTGATTTTTGGGGGGGTTTCTCTGTGCCTCCTGGATTTTAATGCCTGTTTCCTTCCCCAAATTAGGGAAGTTCTCTGCTATAATTTGCTCCAATATACCTTCTGCCCCTCTCTTTCTTCTTCTTTTGTGATCCCAATTATTCTAATGTTGTTTCTTCTTATGGTATTGTTTATCTCTCAAATTCTGCCCTCGTGATCCAGTAGTTTATCACTCTTTTTCTCAGCTTCTTTATTTTCCATCATTTGGTCTTCTGTATCACTGATTCTCTCTTCTGCCTCCTTTATCCTAGCAGTTACCGCCCCCATTTTTGATTGCACCTCATCAGTAGCCTTTTTGATTTTGACTTCGTTAGATTTTAGTTCTTTTATTTCTCCAGAAAGGGTTTCTCTAATAACTTCCATGCTTTTTTCAAGCCCAGCAAGTATCTTTAAAATCATCATTCTGAACTCCAGGTCAGACATGGTAGTAATGTCCATATTGAGTAGGTCCCTGGCAGTTGGTATTACCTGTTGTTCTTTTTGTTGAGGTGATTTTTTCCGTCTTGTCATTTTGTTCAGAAGAGAATAGGTGAATGAGAGAACAAAATGCTAACAGGGTAACAACGTCCCCAGAAAATATACTCTAAACAAATCAGAAAAGACCTGAAGCCAGGGGAAACGAAAGGGAAAGAAAGAAAAAAAGACAAGGAAAAAACAAAAAGATAAAAACAAAGAAACAGAACAAAACAAACAAAGAAAACCCAGAATATGATCAAATATGATCAGGGTGGTGCATAGATCAGTGCCACACACTAGATTTTGGGTGTATTTTGGTCTGTTAGAAGGAAAATGCCTCTCAAAATTTTAGAGAAAGAAAAACTTATATATATACAAAAGTAAGGGTTGATATAATGAAGGGATGGAATATGACTGTAAAGATAGAAATTATAAAAAATTTTATAAAAGGAATTGATAACTTTTGAAAAAAGAGAGAAGAGGATTTAAAAAAAAAAAAAAGGGAGAGAATGTGATCAGTCAGGAAACTAGAACAAAGCCATACACTGAGAGGTTTGGGGTATATTTTGATCTGTTAGAAGAAAGTGTATCTCAAAATTTTAAATAGCAAACAACATATATATATGCCAAAAATTAGGGTAACTACAATGAAGGGAGAGAATATGACTAAAAATGAAAAGTAAAAATGTTTTTTTAAAAAATGGATTGATAAGATGTTGGTCGAAAAAGGGAAAAAGAAAAATTCAAAAGAAAAGAAAGACAGTTAAAAAAAATTTACTTTGATTTAAGTACTAAAGAATCATGGTAAAAAAGCCATGGATTCTATGTGCAGTATTCCCCTAGCTCTGGAGTTCTGCTGTTCTCATTGATCAGTAAACTTGGTCTTGGCTTGCTGGCTGTTGTGCTGATCTTCTGGGGGAGGGGCCTGTTGCCGTGGTTTCCAAATGTCTTTGCTGGAGGCGGAATTGCCCCGCCCTTGGTGGTCTGGGCTAAGTAATCTGTTCAGGTTTGCTTTCGGGAGCTTTTGTTCCCTGTAAGCTTTCCATACAGCGTTGGAGGACAAGAGTGAAAATGGCGGCTTCCCAATCTACTCCCTGGAATCTACTCCCTGGAGGAGACGAGAACCTGGGGCTGCATGCCTCAGTGCGGCCCCAGAGAAAAGCAGTCAATCACTCCCGTCTCCCCGGTCTCCAGGTGCACTCCCTGCTCACCCGGCCTGTGACTGAGCGTTTCTATCTCTGGCACCCGACCCCGTGTGGAGTCTCCAAACCTAGGAGATCCCTGCAGTGTGCTCCCACGCCGCTCCTCCCGGGGGAGGAAGGGGATTTTTCCGGGATCTGCTGCTTGTTGGGTCCTTGCTGGAGGAGCCGTGGCCCAACTGTGCCACGGATCATGGTTTATGGCAACCCGAAGCTGAGAGCCCGCGCCTTGGCTCCGTCTCTGCAGCCGGCTTCCCCGCTCTGATACCTGGGAGCTCTGCCGCACTCAGGCACCCCTGGTGTTTCTGTGACCCTGAGGGTCCTGGGACCACACTGTCCCAGCGAGGGTTCCACCCCCAACTTAGCCACTGGAGTGACCTTCCTCAGCAGAGCCGACTTCTAAAAGTTCCGATTTTGTGCTCCGCGGCTCTATCACTTGCCAGAAGCGGCTCACGGAGGCCCCCTCCCCCGCCCTCTGTCCTCCCGAATATCTCCTCAGATTCACTTCTTCGCACGTCCTACCTTGCAGAAGGTGGTCGCTTTTCTGTTCAGAGAGTTGTTGCTATTCTTTTCTTTGATCTCCTGTTGAGTTCATAGGTGTTCAGAATGGTTTGATCCCTATCCAGCTGAATTCCTGAGACCAGAGGAAATCCAGTTCTCCTACTCCACCATATTGCTCCGCCCCGGAGTCATCTTCTAATATAAAGCATACACATGAAAGAACATGGTGGAGATTAGAAGGAAGAGTTTAATAGACAGCTGATTTCCATACAAACCTGCATAGTAATCTGTATCTTGCCAACACACTTTTAAAAGAGATGGCATTAATAGAGCTCCGTGTGAAACTTGAATGAGGAGAGGGGAAAAAAATAACCATGACTTGTAAAACCAGCCATACTGCAAGGGTATTTTTTCTCCTAGATCATGTTTTAATCCCACTTTCTTGGTCTTTTGCCATTTCATACGAAGCCAATAATCTGAGACTTAACAATATGCAGGTTGGCTAAAATTGGGAGCTACATGTCTCTGAGGCATGAAGATAGGAAATGACAAAATTTACGAGTAATAGTTTTCTTTCTTGCAATGCAGTCTACACAACTGGGTTTAGAATAAGTGGCAATAGATCTCCTTTTTTTATAATTTTTCAAAAGTTAAAAAGAAATCTCATTTTGTGATGCTGTCAAAAAATTATCTTACTCTAGTCTCTTTCCTCAGGAAAGCTTGGAATTGCTCCTATTGCCAATACTCTACTAGTTTTCAAAGTTGATTTCATGCTCTCTTTTATAGAAATTAAACAGTGTCACTGAGCAATGTGTGACAAATGGTTCTGGCCTTAACTGTAGTAGTGAATGTTAGAACACAAACCATGAAAGAACAAAGAACAAAGCCTCATACCTATTTGTAACTTGTGAGTCAGTTGGAAAGATTTCAAGTTAAGGCTTGGAATGTTCTTCATCGTTGTTGATTGGTCCTGTGAACTCTGACCAAGCTTTGGGGAAATACTTATTATATTTATTTTTCAGTGTGTTCTTCCACATCCTAGAGTCTGTCTTGGATGTTGTTTTCAGGCAAAATTTTTTTCTTCGTTCATCCTTATGTCTAATCTTAATTGATACGGACAGTAGATTTTTCTCTGCATTTTCAGTTCTCTAAAAAGACCAGCATTTTTCTATTTTAAAAATCCACACCACCCCCAAAGTGATCAAGGCTCTAGAAATAACTACAGAAAGTACAGAAAGTACCAGTGCAGAGAGATCTGTTGAAATATACCACTATGATGTAGTCTGCAAAATACATACTGGAAGAGATGCTCTGTGTCCACAGGGAATGGTATCTTGAACAAATAAATTGCAATAAAATAAAATGAAACAAAATAAAATAAAAGTAATGATGGAAGAGAAATCTATAGATTAAGGGACATATTAACCAATTGTGACATATGGACTTTTGGATTTCAGTTCAAGCTGTCAAAAAAAGGTACTATTAGAGAATTGTGAACACTAATTGTACATTTTATGGTACTACAAGGATATTGTTTATTTCAGGTATTTAGAGAGTATTGTGATTATGTTAAAAGCACCACTGTCTTTGAGAGATAATAAATGTTAAGAAAAAATTACAGGATATCAGTGAGATTTGTATAAAAATATTCAAGGGTCTGTGAGTAAAAGGTAAAATGAAGCAAGGTGGATGTTGAGTTGATGGAAGTGGAGGCTGGATAATGGAGGAATGGGGATTCAGTGGACTGTTCTTACTGTATTTATGTATATTTGAAAATTTACTTGTATCTAAAAGAATCAGCAGGAAACAATAACAGCTACTTGGTTTGTCTTTCAGTTATTTTGAGTGTTTGGGTTTTCTTTCTCAATCTACTTGTTCTATTTTAACATGTTTTAAAATAACTAAAAATGTGCCTAATTGTGACTGAGCCTTGGTGTCTCTAGTTGTAAATGAAGATATTAAGAGGATTTTCTCTAAGTATTGCTGTAAATATTAAGTGATAGAGAACACATAAATTGCTTAGAACAGTAAATGCTAGATATTATTTTTAATATGGTATTGCATTAAATGGTTATCTGTTTAATCCTCCACATCTAAATACAGATATTCATCAGTTTTTGTTCTAGTTTGTCTTTCTGGCTGGCAGATAAAATGAAGTCGGTATTATTTATTATAGTAAACAGATGCCTGGAAAGTGTCAATTAAGCATACATACATACATAAAAAGGACATTAAAAAGAGGGAGATAGCTGTTTTCCACTGCTCTTCAAAAACACATTGATGGGGGCACCTGGGTGGCTCAGTTGGTTAAGCGGCTGCTTTGGGCCTAGGTCATGATCCCAGAGTCCTGAGATCCAGCCCCGCATGGGGCTCCCTGCTCAGCCGGGAGTCTGCTTCTCACTCTCCCTGTTCTTGTGGTCTCACTTTCACTCTCTCTTTGTCTCTCTCTCTCTCAGTCCCTCTGAAATAAGTAAGTAAGTAAGTAAATAAATAAATAAATAAATAAAATGTTAAAAAGAACAAATTGATGATTTGCTCCAGGAGGTCCTACATGTACAATTGTTAACAGAAGTAACAGAGTTTTTATCTGTGGAAATGAAATAGGAAGTGAAAACAAATAAAAATGAAGAAGTGGTCAAGATAATTTCTAGAGTGACTTCCAAGCACTGTGGTTTTAAGATCTGATGTTGATCTTCATAATGTTATGGTCCATGAATAGATAATTTTCAAATTTTGATAGGTGGATATTAAATTTGGTATGAGATTAGAAGGAGAGAAAATTATCACTCTGTTATGGGGGGAGTAGATAGACTTCTAAAGGAAATTAGAGGTTGATCTAATAGCAAGGGATTTTGCTTGTAAAATATTAGTATTAAGATAGTGTTGGTATTAATGTTACTGGTGTGAATATAAATAAGTATATTTAAATATGGCAAAAGAAACAAATGAAATATCATGGCAAATGAAAAATCATTTATTTCAAGGAAAATATGTAGTAGACCAAAAAGAGAGTATCTTCTTTGTTTATTGGCAACTTAAAAGCTATAAAAACTATGATTGCAAAATAATAAAAATAATTTTTTGCTAACTGTAGTAAATTAGTGTTTTAGGTTTTCTCTATCCATTTTGAAGCTATTTTCCCTCCAGAATTTTTATACTCATCTAGGAAAATTATTGTGGCTTTTCAGAGAAACTTTTCTTTCTTTCTTTCTTTTTTTTAAACATTTTATTTATTTATTTGTCAGAGAAGAGACATAGCAAGAGAGGGAACACAAGCAGGGGTAGTGCGAGAGGGAGAAGCAGGCTTCCTGCCAAGCAGGGAGCCCAATGTGGGGCTCGATCCCAGGACCCTGGGACCATGACCTGAGCCGAAGGCAGACGCTTAATGACTGAGCCACCCAGGTGTCCCTTCAGAGAAACTTTTCAAGACTTTTGACTTACATCACAGATTATTTCTCTCCTGTCAAAAATAATCAGTGGTTTCCTGCACAGTGACTTGCTCATATCTGCCTTTCCTTTTCTCCTTCTTTTCCTCCTAAAACAGTTGTTAAAGAACTTGTGTCAAGTCCTATCTCACTTCTTTCAAAATGGTTTCAGTGAGATGTAATTCACATGTCATACAGTTCACAAATACATAGTCTGTAATTCAGTTGTTCCTAGTATATTTATAGAGTTATGCAACCATCACTAGAATCTAATTTTGGTACATTTTTATTAGTACAAAAAGAAAACCTGTAAACTTAATAAGTCACTGCCCATCCCACCTACCCTTGCTTCCCATCCACCAGCTATTAACAAACACTCATCTTTTTGTGTCTATAGATTTGTCTATTCTGGACATTTCCTAGAAATGGAAAAATATATATATATATATATTATGTGATCTTTCTTTTATTTTGTTTAATGAATTTCTTTCATTTAGCTTAATGCTTCCAAAGTTCATACATGTTGTAGCATGCATCAGTACTTCATTCTTTTTATTGCTGTATAATATTCCGTTGTTTGGATATGCTACATTTTATTTATCTCTTCATCAGTCATTGGCCACTTAAGGTGTTTCTACTCTTTGGCTATTATGAGTAATGGTGTTAAAATATTCATAAACTTTTGTGTAGCTAGAACTTTTGTTTTTCACAGAGATATGCCAAGGAATGGAATTTTTGGATCATGTGGTAATTTTATCTTTTCTAGAGATTTTAAATTGTTATTGTTTTTAAAAATGCTCACAGAAATGTTCAACAGTTTTGTTATTTCTTTTTGCAAAGGGTCCACAAGGTTCTTCACACTGCCATTCCAGAAGGCATCTCTCTCTGTTCTCTCTTTGTCTCTTTGTATATATATCATCTTTATTTATGTTGATATTCACATAGTTATTCTAGTATATTTTGTTTTATTCTTAGTAATTGTTATGCCTTGCTTATTCATTGATACTGGGACCAGAATAGCCATTAAGACTTACAACTTGTCTTATAGTAGGAACTTAATTGTAATGCATAAATAAAATAACCACCAGTGGTGGGATTTATGCTAAGCCTTTTTAATATGACATTTCATTTCATCCTATAATAGATTATGAAGTAAGAATTATCTTAATTTTATATAGAAGAAACTTAGGTGTGAGAGATTAAATAGCCTCTCAAGATTTAAACCAGACCTGTGGGTCTCCAGAGTAGATAACCACACTTCTCTGCTGCCTCAGAAAACATGACCTGATTACAGCCAAGTAGAATGTTTACTCTGGAGTTGTTTAGTTCAACAGTTGTCAGCTAAACAGATATTCTCAGTCACACTGAGATACTCCGTAGAGGATACTGGAAGACTTTGTTTTTGTTTTCTTTCTCCGTGTGTGTGTGCATGCTCCCGCATAGCCAGACCCGATACTCTCCCCTCTGGCCACACTCTCTCTTTTTTGCTGATCGACTGCTGTTTTATTAACCCTGAACATGAGTCTCTGAATAGATGAAACATTTCAACAAATGGCTATGCAACACTAAAAAAAATTTGTATAATCTTGATTCTTATATAAGGCTTATTCAGTTTCTTGTGTTGACAATTTAAAGAATCTGACTCTGTCCAACTTGAAAGAAAATATCTTTGCTACATTTTAATGCTTATGAATTACTTACTTTAAAGGTTGAGATTTTCATAACCATTTGCTCAGTTCACAGACTTAATGCTCCTCTAAGACATGTTTTTAATATCTACATAAGACTGAGAATAGATGTTCAAATAAGACAGACAGAGTATATCAGATATCAAACTTATCTTAA
The DNA here is from genome assembly GCF_009762305.2 of Zalophus californianus. Taxonomy (NCBI): domain Eukaryota; kingdom Metazoa; phylum Chordata; class Mammalia; order Carnivora; family Otariidae; genus Zalophus; species Zalophus californianus. Next base: position 89,567,161 of record NC_045606.1, read on the forward strand.
ACAATTCCAATGTAATTTTGGTCAAAGATTTTGAGGCTTATTTATTTATCTTTAAATAAATAAGAGCAATGATGTTACATAGGTTCTCCTCTTTTTTGGAACATGCACAGCAATACACTGTTTCCTAGGCTGTCTCCTGGAAGCTAAAAGGAAAAAAAAAGTGATAGGAAAGGAGTGATACATTTATAGGCTGTGTTCAAAAGGGAGTTTAAGCAAATATTTTGGGGATATGGCAGCATAGAACACCAAATCTGTATTTTCTGGGTTGCCATTTTAAAAGCCACTTCCTTTTTATTTAACATGCTCTGTGTTTCTCACAATCAGCATGGAATAATTTTAAGAAGTATTTTATAAAGGTACTGAAAGTATTTAGGATACATCATTGCTTTCTTAGAACAGTTTGAGCAGTGTTAAACTGTGGGCCCTGGCCAAGAAGTGATGGAATGTTAGTTGAATACCGATGAGGAAGGTAGTTCATTGAATTAATAATCAAGTTGGTTGATAAGTTAACTTTTTCTTATTGGCAAAAAGTTATCATAGAATTGAATAGAAAATTTATGTACATCAAAAATAAATGGTATATATTTTCTGTCTTGGATAAGTCAAGAAATATGGAACATAAAGAGTGAAAGAAAATATAAGATTAATTCCTCTTTTATAACAGAGCAGACTAATTAAGTAATTATGAAAACCAGTAAGAAGCCCTGACATTAGTGACTTTGAATTAAGCAAGAAGCTGAAGTAAGTGTGATAGGACTTTTGAAACACAAAGTGTAAATAACTGACTGGTTAGACATGTCTTTCCAAAGTCTGTAATGAGAGAAAGTCAAAGTTTCACAAGAAAGAGAAAGGAAACCAATGTTGAAGGAGATTATTTGTAAGTGGCAGCAAGATGCTTTAGATCTCTGAGGTATCAGTTTATACTTATAGTTTCTGCTCCTTTCAATCTTTTTCAAATGACATCTTTGTAAAGCATTTTTTTTTTTTTTTTTTTTAAGATCAGGGCGCCTGGGTGGCTCAGTCGGTTGAGTGTCTGCTTTCTGGCATCGCATCGGGCTCCCTGATTAGTGGGGAATCTGCTCCTCCCTCTCCTTCTACCCCTCCCCCTGCTTGTGTTCTGTCTCTCCCTCTCTCTCTCAAATAAATAAATAAAAAAAAAACACTTAAAAATTTATTTTTTTATTATGTTCAGTTAGCCACTGTATAGTACGTCATTAGTTTTTGATGTAGTATTCAGTGATTTATTAGTTACGTATAACACTCAGTGCTCATCACAACACATGCACTCCTTAATACCCACCACCCTGTTACCCCTCCCTTCTGTAACCCTCAGTTTGTTTCCCCAGGTCCATAGTCTCTCATGGTTCATCTCCCTCTCTGATTTCCCCCCCTCAGATTTTCCTCCCTTCCCCTGTGGTCCTCTGTGCTATAGCTTAAAGCAGAGAAAGACAATTATCATATGGTTTCACTCATACGTGGAACATAAGATTTTATTTTTCAAGTAATCTGTATACCCCTTGTAGGGCTCAAACTTCAACCCCAAGATCAAGAGTCGCACACTCCACCAACTGAGCCAGCCAGGCGACCCTTTGTAAAGTATTCTTTACATGTCCAGTAAAAATGTTTACTTAGTAGGAACTTAGGTTTTATAGAAAAAGAGCATCAGGAATGGAATCGTTTATTGTTTTTCATGCTGCCAGTGGTCCCGCCCAAGGAAAATCCCTATTGTAGGGATATTCAGATTTAAGTTGACATCTTTCAGAACTGTACTGCACAGCACTTAGGAAGAAAATGATCAGTAACTGTGGGGTTAGTCCTACATTTCCAAACATGTTAAGTGACAGTAAACATTAAAATCCTCTTTCAAAGAGAGCATTTTTTCCCTCACTATTCTTTGGAAGAAAAGAGATCAATAACAAGAGCCAGTTCTTTGAAATACAATCTTATTTCCAGAAAGGCAGTGTGTCTGAAGTCACTGTGTGGCAAGTATTAAGCTCATCTGCCTGAAAAGCAAAGGCACAGTTGCTTCCCTAGGGTGCATTGTCAGAGTTTTTGATTTTCAAAGAACCAGTAGAGCTAAGATACATGTAACCCTTTTCATAACAGCTAGTCTTGGTGCTCAAGCCTTCTGCATCGTCCCTGTCCTGCTAAGCAATTAGAATGGTCCTGAGCTTTTCAAAGTAATAATACAGACCGTTTTACCTTTATGTCCTGATTGCACAAGGCTCAAAGGGAAATGCTTCTAAAGAGGTGAAAATGCAGGACTCTCCTACAAAGTCATGATGCAGCCCAAAACTCAGCCATCCGCAGTGAAGAAAAAGCGAAGAAAGCAGGATAGACAGTTTAACAAAATGACATAGTCATGACGTTCAACAAATAACTTCCTGCCATCTCCTACTTAATAGTAGCTGGGCTTATTTTCAGCATTCTTATCTGTACTTTTCATAGATTATTTCACTGAATCTTTATAATGAACCAGTGAGGATAGTATTTGTTGGCTTTCAAGGAAAGGCACACAAGGCTCCTCTGTTCCTTTTTCAATTCTGTCTTTAGTTGTTCCCTAAAAATGAGTTGGGATCAAGGTCAAGTTATCCTACCTCAAGAAAAAAGTGTCCAAATTTGGACCAGTCAAATTTCAGGTTTCATACTGGACCTCAGTCCTAATGCATAAGGATCTACAGCAGCACAGAACAGTAACAGCTAGAAGTGCTCTCTACGCATTCTGATTCAGTAACCATGGTTTGGATAGTGGCCTGGGCTGGCTCCATTCCAGGCTTTGAAACACATGGACTTACCTCTGTCATTCATTTCCCCTTTGTCACTAAGAGGTGTAGTTTTATTATTTTTTCCAACATAGAAATGCTGCATTGGAATTTAGACTTTAGTGTAGGTATAAATGGAACAGGTCTTTTTGTTTGAGGTCAGAAAGGAAAAACACACTTTTTCAGCCTAAATCACCAGGGTCTGCCCTGGAGTCTGGGCTCAGAACCCCAGCTGGCTCTGTGCAAATTTCAAGGACTTTGTGGGGAGAGGTGAGTGCATTAAGGGAGGATTTGGGCTTGTGGTTCTGGTTAAATACCATGATGCCATTTTAATTGCACCACAACTCACATATCCTCAACAGTATTAGTAATACAATTTTACACATGAGGAAACTCAACAGCAGGGAGTTTAAATAATTTGCCCAAGCTCACAGAGTGCTAATACATGACAGGGGCAGGCTTTGAACCCAGGGTCATCTGACTCTAAAGGCTTTAATATTTTTCTTTTTGCTGAAGTCATGTTTATTGAGGTATAATTGACATATAGTAAAATCCACACCTTTTAGATAAGTGATACTATAGGTTTTTTAAGTCTTTTTTTTTTAATTTCATTTTCCATGAGGTGAAATTTGTTTAACATAAAATTAACCATTCTTTTAAAGATTTTATTTATTAGAGAGAGAGAGAGAGAGAGCACCAGCAGGGGAGGGGCAGAGGGAGAAGCCGACCCGCCGCTGAGCAGGGAGCCTGACTCAGGACTGGATTCCACCACCCATTCCCTGGGATCACAGCCTGAGTCAAAGGTAGACGCTTAACTGACTGAACCAACCAGGTGCCCCCAAATTAACCATTTTTAAGTGAACAGTTTCAGTGGCATTTGGTGTATTTACAATGCTGTGTAGCTACCACTTCTATCTAGTTCCAGAACACTTTCAGTATTATGAATTTTGGCACATTCATACAAAAAGAAGGAAATTCTACAATATGCAACAATGTAGGTGAACCTTAAGGACATTATGCTAAGTGAAATGAGCCATTTCTATATGGACAAAGGACAGATACTGTATGATTCCACTTACATGAGATATCTAAAAGACTCAAATTCATGGAATCAAAGAGTGGAATGGTGGTTCCCAAGAGCTGCAGGGAAAGGGAAATAGGAGTTACTAATCAATGGGGATAAAGTTTCAGTGAAGCAAGATGAATAAGCTCTAGAGATCCACTGTAAAACATTGCACCCACAGTCAAGAATAATGTGTTATGCTCAAAGCCTTTACTCTTAATGGCTACCCTATAGACTACAACGATTTTTAAAATAATAGCAATACATATCACATGCAAACACCAAGTGAATGGGATGCTGGATAGTACAAGAGGAATTAAGATGAAGCAGCTGGTGCTGTGTACTATGAGTCTTCATTAAGGGTCTCCTGATCCATAATGAAGCCCAAACACAGAAAAGTAGGAAAAATTACTCAAGAAACAGAAACAAGAAAGGAAAAAGCCAGCCCAGTTCAATATAGCACGCTCTGGGTGGTGGACATTTGCAGCTGGACACGTTTATGTTGGTGCCTAGGGAGGGCTTCCAACAAAGTAAACCAGCTGGTGATCAGAAGGTGACCATAAGTTGGGAGTCATACCTCACCTTCACTATGAGTGTCCCTTCTCTCCCCTGCCACTACTGAGCCCAGCATTTGGAGAATTCAATATTTATCTTCTTTCTTTTTTCCAACTAAATAATGAAAAACACATGGCATGCCATGTTCAAATATGTTTTAGAAAACCCTGAAACAGAGTATTAAAATTTAGAAAATTCTGACATTGTTTTTGAAGCATCGGAATTACCACGTCCATTTGTAAGGAATGGTCCCCAAATTAAGATTTTCTCCTCTTAGTTTGGTTAACACAGTGAGTGCTCTTTCCAAATATTTGGTTTTTAAATTAAGATGTTACTAAACCAAAAGAAGGAAGACCTAAATGATGTGAATTATGCAGAAATTATAAAGCCATTAATGATTTTGAAGATATGTAATAGAAGATAATATACTTGTATATTTTATACAATTTCCCAGAACTCTTTAAATAGTATTATCTTAAGATAGACCATGATAACATAACATCTTTATCTTTAGGTAAATTTGTAATATTTGTAATGGGCTCTGGCAAGCATTTGTTTGAAATTTATAAAGCTATTCTGTTTAACATTTCTTTGTTATGTTTCTCACATAGTTATCTTTGTATTATAAGCACTAAACATCATTAGGAAATAAATTCAGAGATTTTTTTTCTGAGAATGGAGAATAAAATACTTAAATATTTTCAGAGCTAGAGATTTTTTCCTATGAAGAATTTATTGGCCAGTGTTTTTCATTAAAAAAAAAAAAGTTTGTTTTAAGAGCCAATTTGCTACTTTAGAGAATTTCCCATAGTGCTTTTTGCCCATACAACAAAATTTTTCTTCTTCAGGATATCTTATTTGTCTTGGTGAGGAACTTGATGATGATGATGATGATGATGATAGGTTATATTTTGGAAACAATTGAATGGATTTGGCTTTTGGTTTGTCATTGGATTTAAGATGTATATGTGTTTTTGTGGTGGGCTGAGAGTTTTGAACTCGAAATGTGCTGATCTGTGTTGTTGTGTGACTGATTTATTTAAGAAAGTGTGGAACTCTTATTTGACCTCCTCTAAGACTATATTTGAGATGTTCATAACAGTTCATAGGGAGAGATCGAAAAGAGTTATATGAGTTTTAAACCAGTGGGTTTGAATTTATTTCTTAGGAAAGAATGCTTCCTTCTTCAGATAAAGCCTATGAAGAACCAAATTATATATGAAACTTATCAAAAAGAATCTATTTTGAGTAAAACGAGGCTGAGGTCCAGATTCCTGCCCACTCAGAGTCTCATGATGGGACTGGAATATGAAGCAGCTCGTGGAACTCTAAGGCTTGCCTGAAAACAGTCTGAAAACCTCTACTTTTGACTACGTATAAGACTTATGTGAAGCTGTAGGATTTAAAAAATGACTTCTTAAAGTGGAGGAAGTAAAAAAGTTATTCAAGGCAGGAAACAAGCACAGTACGATTGTCTTTCAGAAAAGCATATTTTGGAAATCTATTTGGAATTCATTGTATCTGATAATGTTAGAATGATATGTAGATTTCTAGCTCAATAATCCTAATACTCAAATATCTGTGGAAACAATAATGACAATAATAATAGAAAACTCTCCTAAAAAATGCCTGGGTCAAGGGAAAAAAAACTATGAAATATATCACATTAAATTACAATATACGATATCTTGAATTAATGCTTTTAATAAAAGAAGACAGGCTTAGCTCCTGAGTTTAGAGAAACAATGTTAGTGTCACAGTACTTATAATGAATAACTCATCTTCCTATTTACATATTATGGATTTTTAAAAAAAATCTAAATTTGGGTTGGGAAAGAAATTATAAAATTAATAGTGGAAGGCCATTTTGTAGTAAAGAGGATTCAGAAGAAAGGAGTGCCTTTGAAATATGTGTGGAAAAAGCTTTACATTTGTCCCTTTAAATTTCATTCAGGTAGGAAAAATTTTCCTCTTGCCACTGAATTAAAATTTGGCAATCCTGCCACTTTGCTCTTCACCCTAAGGTAATACAATTTCACAAACACTGTTCTATAAGGGAGAAGCAGTAGTACTGGAAAAGGATGGGTTTCCCTTTTCTCCCCCTTTTTATTACCTCCTTTTCCACTTGCCACAGTAGTGGTGGAAGCAGAAAGTTAGTATTTGGCTGATAGTATTGTAAAATATCTTCAAACTCTCTGGGACTGGCAGATATATTAAGCTTGTTGTGGTTTCATGCAAAATTCCTTTGCTGAATTCTTCTGATTGCAACCCCTGTGAAATAATGTCTTCTGTTTCTCCAGTGGTTGCATTTCCTTGGTCCATGGCTTTTTAGCAATCCACTGCAAAGAAATACTGTTAATCTCCTTTTATCTCCCAGTGGTTCTTTTGGACAAGGACTGAGTGGCTCCGGTCCAGCTGTATCTCCTGCCGTGGTTCCCACATCTAGTCCTGAGGATTCTCACTGGTTTGTTCGACTGCCACTAGAACTTTTTTTCAGACACAGCTGCTCTGCTACTCTAGTCCTCTCTGACAAGTCCTTTATCTGATTAGTTCTCAAGTTTGAATCGGACACCTATCTAGTATGCTTCCCACATTACATGGGAAATTATCAGTCTCTGAGTGATTTCAGTTGAAAGAAAGGTAGGCCCACAACCCTCACTTTTGAGGTGGGTTTGAATCATAGTACAGCTTGTTTCAAAATAAATCTTTATTATGAAATATACTGTCTGCCTAATCACCCTTGTAATAGGTGAATCTTGAAACCAGTTTTTGACCTTTCTTATGAACAGTTTTCACATGCTAGTCAAATGATGGAGCTTTGATTCTAATCACCAGTCTATACTGCTTGAATCATTATGCAGTGCTGCCTAATAACATTTTTCCTTCTATGTTCTTTGAGTATGTGCCTGATATCTTCAATTGGACTTCGGACATCTACAAAATTGAGGTTATATTTTTGCTCAGCATTCTCTTTTTATTTCCATAGGAAGTATAGAAATAGTGTTCTTTTGCTTTCAGTTAATATGGCAAGCTCTCATGATGTGACAGAGCTACCCTGTCCTACAAACACTGAATGGAAGAATATCAGTTCCTTGACATAAGGAGAGCACAGGAAGTCACAGAAGTGAGAGATCTTGGTCCAATCACTCAGTAAAGCAGCAAAACCGTATAAGACTTAGTAACTAGGAACAGGCTTCATGCATCTTCTACCAAGAAAAAGACATTTGGCCCAGAGGCATAGATGAAACTGATCAACCACTATAAAGCCAGAACTGTTGAAGGACTGTCTTGTCCTAGAAGTGGAAAGTAGGTAAGTTCTGTCTACCAACTGAGGGAGAGTTTCAATTACAGTTGGGCAGAGAGGAAGGAAGAGGACATTGGCTTATAAACAGCAGAACTAAAATCAAGTCATGTTTAGACATAGCTGAGTGACATCATACCACATGAAATAAAATATTGAAAGTAAACAGAGGAAAAGAAAGCACTTTCAAAGGAATTATTGTTAGACTGATGATAGCATTCTGTCAGATTCTTACCTTTGAATTCTGAGAGGAAATAATTTTTGTCCTAGAATTCTATACCCAGCTAAAATATTCAGTGATTAGGGTAAAATAAAGATAATTTTGGACATCCAAAAACTGAGAGTTTAATATTCTCAAACTCCTGCTAAAGGAATATTACTAAATGATATACTCACATAAGAACTGAACTCAGAGAAGGGAGTTCAAAAAACAAAGTTAAGGAAAGAAAAAAAGAAAAAGTATTTTTTTAAAATTTTTATTATGTTGATCACCATACATTACATTATTAGTTTTGATGTAGTGATCCACGATTCATTATTTTTGTATAACACCAGTGCTCCATGCAGTACGTGCCCTCCTTAATACCCATCACTGGGCTAACCCATCCCCCTACCCTCCTCCCCTCTAAAACCCTCAGATTGTTTCTCAGAGTCCATTTTATGATTTTGATACTATGTATATAGATAGTCATAAAAGAATATTGGTTGTTTTGTTTCTTTACATAAATATTCTCATGGTATTTATTAACATGAAATTTGATTTTCCCCCTCAACATTAGTTTTTAATCAGTTTGTCTCTACAAAGCAAGAAGAGAAAATGAAATAGTGTAATAACATAGGAATATTAACTCAGTGGATAATTTGTTTTTGCAATTAAAAACACCTAGAGCAAAAATGGTGAAATTTTAAAACTTACTAAAATCTGAGTGGTAGGTATACAAGTGTTGTTATATTTTCTGTAATTTAGTCATCTTAAAATAAAAGCATAAATGAGCTACACATCTAAAAGAATAGAGTAGGGAAAGGGAAAAATGGTAAATCTATACTGGAAAAACCTGGCACACATCACCTTGTGAAAGTGATGAAGTTTAGCATCATCAGTGATGCCTTGTGGGTATCATGTTCTCCCTGATTTGATGTGACAGGATCACATGTATCATAGTCTTTCTAAAACCTCATCATGTCAATCTAATCATGAGAAAAAATGTTAGATAAACCCAGATAGGGAATATTCTGTAGGTTACCTGACCAGTACTCCTCAAGACTACCAAGATCATGAGAATCAAATAAAGCCTAAGAATTCTTAGACCAAGATTGGGGACATAGGATAACTAGAAACCATATGGCACCTTGTATTTGATCTTGCAACAGAAAGAGGGCATTTCATAGAAAAACTGATGAAATTCATATAGTCCAGAGTTTATGTAGTAGCAGTGTACAAATGTCAGTTTCTTAGTTTTGGCAAATGTAGCAAAATCATTTAAAATGTTAACAATGAGGGAACTGGGTAAGGAATAAACAGAAACTCTTCATGTTATGTTTACAACTATTCCATAAATCTGAAATTATTCCCAAAAAACCAGTATGTTTCAAAAAAATTTTTAAAAAGACATTTTAAGCTTAGGTAAGCAATATCCCATTATTATAAATTGAATGGACAGTATTTTATATTTGAAGCAAACATGATAATGTGGAAAAATAAAGGAGCGTGCTGCCCGATTTTGCCTGAGAATATGTTAGCTAGTTTGCCTCAAGTATTTAAATAATTAATCCTCAGAAAATTGCAATCAGTTGAATGTTTAATAGGATAACATGGAGATTCCGTGAATAACTCCATGTGGAGTATCTTTTAAATTTGGATTTAGTTAGGCAGTTACTTTTTTTTTTCCCAACAAGTTAGAGACTGTTAAACCCTCCCATTGCCACAGTGTTGGGCAGATCCCAGAGAGTATTCAGACAAGTGAAAGGCTGGTGAGCGCTGATCACGGGGCATAGCAACATTGCATTACATCACAGATGCCTTTTCTAGATTAAAGCAGGCAGCTGGTATTTCAGGGTATGTTGGGGAAAAACAGTCTTCATAGCAGTCTTGTAGAAAACTGTATTTAAAATCTAAACTGTGAATAACTGTTGATACAGAGACTAAGAACTCTAATAAAAGGAAATGCTAACTCAGCACAAACTTGCCAGCTTTATAACAGTGTGGGTCACAAAGAGGAAAAAAAAACCCAGTGACAAAGCAGAAAACCATAAAAATAGCTACATTGGTAATCTCAGTCTAAGATTTTTACCAATTTCTTAGAAAAAGTTGGATTCAAATTGCGGGCCTGAACTATTTTGTGTGTGAATATTTGCACTTAAGGTTACCATGATAAGCTTTATATCATTCTCATTCACTTGTTTTCTTAAAATTCTTAATCAAATAATATCTTCAAGTGTGATTATCAATAGATACCTTGTTTTATTTGTTTGTTTTTTCACTGACATATCCCAGCATCCAGAACAGTGTATGGCACAAAATAGCTGCAAGGTAAATATTTGTTGAATGACTAAATGAATGATACCTCTTTGGCACCATCAGCCACTGATGTCTCTCAGTGGTGGCAGGGAGTCTCAGGGTCAGCAGGGAAGGAAAGTATGTATCCTCGCCAGGTAGTGGTGGTTGAGAGCTCCTGATCAGTCCTCTTTCTGGTGCCACCAGTTTCTTCTGGTATTGTCAGCAAAGCTTCCATTCTGTCTGGGGAAGAATAACCTAATTAGATCACTGTCCTAGTCAGCTTGGGCTGCTATAGCAAAATGCCGTATACTGGGTGGCTTAAACAAGGGGCATTTATTTTCTCACAGTTCTGGAGGCTGGAAGCCCAGGATCAGGTTGCCTGCATGGATTGTAGGTTCTGGTGAAAACCCTCTCTGTCTTACAGATGGCTCTCCTCATTCTTCATGCTCACATGGCCTTTCCTCTGTGTAAGCTTGCCTTTTCCCTTCCTGTTTTTTTTTTTTTTTTTTTGTAGGAACTGAAGTTTATAAAATATGGGGGATCCTCTTTGATGTGGCCTCTTCTCTGCATTTAGCTGTGGAGAGTCTGTTTTGCCAATCTTTGGGGTTGTTTTCTGGGTTATTTACACTGATGTGGGGGCTAATCTAGGTGTATTTGTGGGACAAGGTGAGCCTAGGATCCTCCTTCTCTGCCATCTTCTCCGGAAGTCCTCTCTTTCTCTTATAAGGGCACTAATCCTATCATAAGGGTTCCATTCTCTTTTTTTTTTTTAATCTGGTGACACACTGTATGGAAGATGCCACAGTGTGCTAATCTTTACTTTGGCTTTATTATTGACCAGAAGACATTGGAGAACAAACGTTTGGATTCACAAATACCTTGCAATGACAGCACAGTCCCTGAGCCCCCGAATAAGTACTAGCCAATATATCAGAAGCCACAGATTATTCCATAAAGATAAACTTTCAAGGCCTTAGATGCATAATCATCTCCTTTGGAGTGAATTAAAAAATGTTTCTGCAGAAGATTTTCGTTCTTCCCATTCATCCTTTCTAAACCCATTCCCATGACTAAGTGGAAACAGGAGCCATCTCTTCAGACAGCACTCTGATTTAGGTATCTTATTTTACAGAAACCTCAACTTTACATTCTCTCTAGATAATCTGTCTAAACCATGTATGATTTCTGAACTTCACATTCTTGCTAAAGAGTACAAAGTTTGTACTCTTTGCTATCTAATCCTTATAAAAATTCTAGTTGAAAGAAATAATATTTATGGAGGGGGAGAAATCAGAGAGGGAGACGAACCATGAGAGACTATGGACTCTGGGAAACAAACTGAGGATTACAGAAGGGAGGGGGGTGGGGCGATGGGGTAACTGGGTGTTGGGTGTTAAGGAGGGCATGTGTTGTGATGAGCACTGGGTGTTACACGTAACTAACGAATCGTTAACACTACATCAAAAACTAATGATGTGCTATGTGGTGGCTAACTGAACATAAAAAAAAAAGGGTTCCACCCTTTTGACCTCATCTAAACCTAATTAACTCCCACAGACCCCACTTCCGAATATCATCACACTGAGGGTTCAGCTTTCAACATAAATTTTGGGGGGACACAGAGATTCAGTACACAATAGTCACTTTCTCTTGCCAACTTAGGGGTCTGGAGATAAATCATCTAGACCACTTTCTTTTGTTGAGTGGAAAGTCCTAAAATGCTATTAATACTGTGTTGTTCCTCCAGTCTTGAGGTCCTCAATCAGTTTGCCTTCCTCTTTCCATTTTTTGCTATTCTCCCTTGATTGCCTTATGCCTTTTCCCCAGGCTTTTGTGTTGTACTTAGTAAGAATGAGTAGGGAGAAATGAGTCTGTGCTATCTTGTTCCCACCAGAAATTACATTTAATTTTGAGGTCCATGGAAAGTTCAGCTAAATCCCATCCTCTTATTGTCATGAGCTTCCCACAAATATTTGAAAACTTAAAAGTCCAGAGATTTTTGTGCTGTGATCCAGATAGTGCCAAAACCAACTATGCTCATCTAGAGAGTTCCTGAGCCGAATATTATCTGGTTATAAAACCTACTTACAAGCTTTTCCTTTAAGCTATTTGATTACTGTGAGAGAGTAGACTTGATATATCAGAGAACAAAAGGTGGAAAAGTGGAACAAAAAGTGCTTTTAAAGGTCAATTTTGGTCATTTCTCTCAAACCCATAAGTGTAGAAATTGAGTTGCCTTATTATGGAATATTCCCTCTCTCTTGTTGGCATGACTGATTCTCTTAATTTTGACTTCTTTAATTTTATTCAGTGAATTCAAAGTCATCATTTGTGTATGTATGAAAATGTTTTAACTGAGCTTATTATGCTTGAAAAGGAGTGACGGTAACTATTTTGACTTATTACTTTCTGTCTGGTTAGGGTAATCAAACATTCAGCAAGGAAGAATAAAAGCACCGTAGGTGGTATAAATGAGCATGAAAAAGAGCTTCCAAAGATCTCTTCCAAATAGAGAACACTTCCCGCTCCCTCCCCTCCCCTCTTCCCACTCCACCCACATCCTTTCCCTACTTTTAGACTGTTCCTAAACCAGGAAGTAGAAGTTGTGAGTGGGAAGGGGTGGGGAGTGTGTATGTGTAACCAACAAGGGAATTTATTCTCTTGATGAATCATAATGATTGTACTATAATCACACATTCCCACATACAGTCCTGAATTCTTGTGCCAGCGTTCAACTCCCTTTGCAACTGGGCAAGCTGGCTCCTTCTGTTTCCTTCTGTAGCTTTTTAAGCAAAATGATATAATCAGAAAATTTGAGAGATAAGGTGACTTTTGGGACCATCAAATTCCAGCCTCTCGCTTACAGGAGAGAAATTGAGGGCCTAGAACATAATGAGGATCATTCGAGTTCACAGACTTGTTAGAGGTGGAGTTAGGATTAGATAGAACCCATGGCTTTCAGGTCCGTACTCTTTTTATGGTGTCAGGTTGTCTTATTTCACTTGCAGCCACTATATACTGTCATGTTTTAATGCTTGGTATTTGGTAAGGCCAGCAGGCTATCTTACTGCTGCCTGCGACCATAAAAATCTCAGAAAAGCAAACAAACAAACAAATAGTTGTGGTAGTGACGGTTCACAATTTGAAATGTATACTCAGTGCTTACCATTCACGTAACCGGTATTCTCGGTGTTCCTAGATCTATTTCATCTTCATTTTTTCTTTCCTCTGCTTATAAAAGAATAAGGGATGTTATGGGGGGCTATTTAGATACTTTTGTCTTAATATTGAAACACTTTTTACTGGAATAGGACAGAGTGGCTCACAGCTGAAGCCCAGGGCATGGAGGAGGTTCTCTGTCCCCCTTGTGTGCCCAGTTGGAGCAGAGGCCCTAGCATGTAGGAAACACTCAGTAAATATTTGTGAATAAATCCTCGAGCGAACATTTTTTGTCATCAAGACATGTTTTGTTCTAGGCTTTATGTAGTAGAACAGAGCGATTGATGCAGATATTATTAGAGGGAATAGCAAAAATTCGGAAACTGGTTCCAAAGTCTGTTAGATTAATCATGGATGATAGAGAGTCAGGACCTGATATCTGAAGAAGTGGGAATCCCAGCTCTTAAACACTGATTGGGTACCTAAAGGAATTTCAGTATTGTTAACGGATCAATTATTTGGGGAAAGAATATCCCCTGTAAGCTAGTGAGAAAGAATAAGCCTTCTCTCCCATTTCTATATGGATCTGGATATAATTCTGTCTGGATGAGTAAGAGTGATCATAGTCAAATGTAGATAAGTTCTTGTCATATTAGGCAAGATTTGATTTATAGCCTTCTGTGTGTCCAGTACATGCGGTGAATGAGGACTTGTGCGGAAATAGAGAAAGCACTGAAGAGTATCAGAGAGCAAAGTGGCTTGATGCACATCGGGAAGCTGCAGAGGGAAGTCTGTCCAAGTGTGTTGCAAGTGAGCAAGTGCCGATAAAGGGAATTTACTCAGGGACACAGAGAAGAGCTGGGGAAATAGAAATAAATTAATCTTACGTGCTGTCTGATCATAAAACTAGGGAGGGGTTTGGCAAGCTGTTGAAAGTTAGTTGAAAAAAGGAAATTCAGTAAGATCATAGTGAGTGTATGCAGCTATCTGGAAGATGCTCGCGTGGCAGTGAGGTTAGACAGATTGAGAACGGCACCAGAGGACAGAGCAGACACCGGCGGTGGGAGTGATAAGAGGTATTTCTGTTGAACATGATGGGAAAGTTTCCGTTAGCTAAAACTGTTCAGATTTATAATGGCCTACCTTGGAACTAGTTTACTCTTAACATGGGTAGTATTCAAATACAGGCTTAACCACCAGTTAACAAAAACAACATAAGGGGAATTCAGGAACATAGTAGGTTTGTAACTATGAGGTCCTTAACGAACTCCTGTATACCTAAATCCAGCCTGCTATGATTTTATGGTTCTTCTAAAATCACTCTGGCTAGTAAGCATTAGGAGCAGAACAAGAACATGGCTAGCCCTTTTGACATCCATTCCAGATCCAGCAGCTCAGTTTATTTTGGAACTATGTATATATTCTGAGACCGCTGTTCTGCATTGACTTGACTTCTTAATGTCTCAGATTCAATGAATCAGTCTGTATTCCCTCAAGTAACCTATACTGATGTGTTTGTGTTTATATAAACACCAGACAATTACACTCATGTACTTACTGATCACAATGGAAAACATAAACAGGATCCTCTCTAATGGATATAACAGATATTTGTGATGTCAGGCGGGTTCCTGGTAGAAAAAAATTCACCCCAAATCATTCAAATTGAGAGACTTTAATGAAGGAACTACTTACAGAATCGTGGGCAGTGTTAAGGTAACCAATCAGATTCTGAGACTAGCAGTAGCTGGAAGCTGTTATTGCTGCTAAGGTTGCAGGGGACAAGAGAGGAATCAATATTCCAGGAGCCAGTAAGCTGGAACGGTGGCAGAGGTGCTGCCCAGCTGGACTGACCTGTCCTCATGGAGGGTCACAGCTACTGCCTGGCTAAAGCAAGGGGGGAAGAAACTTGTGGCTCCCTTCTCCTACTCTGTGATCTTCCGATGCCGTTTTGTGGTGGATTCCAAACGAAGTCAGCCAGCAAATGGAGCCCAGCTCCTGTGTGACAGGGGATGAATCTGTGTGGTCAAATGGAAAGTAACCAGAAATGTACAGTAGACACTGGTTAAAGTACAGCCCCGAGCCATACAGATATTGGTAAAAATTGATTACACATGTGCTTTATTTTTACTATTTTTTGTTACTGTTTTGAGATTTTAAAATTTTGATCTTGTTTTTGTAAGGTCTTCAAATAACAGGTCTTAGATTGTGACTTCTTTTGTATCTGACAGACTGCTCACTTTATAGAGGCTTAAAGTTTATTTTACTTTTCATTGTCTCCTACATGGTCTTCTCTCTTCTTTTTCCTAAGTGAGATTGTATTTCACAGTGCTTCTCCTTGTATTTGTCACAGAACACTGCAAAATCTGGTGACATTTCCTTTATTAAAGCCTGAATTGTTTTTGCTACTAATTTAATGATTGACAAATATGACTGCTCAACAAATGACATACAGCGACCATAGACGGTAGCTGCGATTTCTCGTGCCAGCTCCTTAAATCAGTGGAGTCATTGCTAGAACACTGGGTAGATGTTAATGGACATAAGAAAGCCATAATAATTTCAAGAACTGAACATTTCTTTGAAAAATATCAAATGTTACATCTTAAGCCTTTGGTGGTTACTTTTGCAAAACTGCATATTTGAAAGAAGCATAAATACGTATTCACATCTTTTGAAGTTTCTCTGACACCAATTTCTACAGATTCTTTATGTTTTCACTTACAAATGCCTTTGGTTTCTCTCTCTCTCCTTCCCTTTATTCCCTGCCCCCCTCCCATTTCTCTCTTCTGTCTTTAGTTCTATATTCATCACATAAACTTACAAGGCTTCTACAACACTGTCAGCACGTAAGTGATTTAAAATAAGATGGTTATAGCAGATTGGGGGATGGAAAGTAGAATCTATGGGGAGAAAAAAGTGAAGATCATATATTTACAGATTTCCTCAAAAATTTGAACACATTAAATGCGAAGAGATGGATTGTTTAAGATTTTATCTAGTTCCAAAATCTACCCAGGCTTAAATCTGGCAAGAACACATATTGAATTACTTTTAAAAAACAGTATCTTCAGTGCTTCAAAGGATCGGGTTTGGATTAGTTGTTTGGGGGATGAAAGAATGCATAGATGTATATATAAGTAGATATAGATCTTAAACAAAACAAAAACTAAAATGAGTTAATGTCCCTTGGCAAGAGTTTTCAGAAAGAGAGGAATCTAGAGAATCTGGAGAAGTTTTATGTGAATACGTTACTGTCATTTTTCCTTACAATACTTGACATCAGTGCGTATAAACTGAGGACATCCCCAATACGGAAATGCTGTTAGAACTCACAGTAAAGGGGCGCCTGGGTGGCTTAGTCGTTAAGCGTCTGCCTTCAGCTCGGGTCATGATCCCAGGGTCCTGGGACTGAGCCCTGCATTGGGCTCCCTGCTCAGTGGGGAGCCTGCTTTTCCCTCTCCCTCTCCCCTTGCTTGTGTTCCCTCTCTGTGTCTCTCTCTGTCAAATAAATAAAATCTTAAAAAAAAAAAAAAAACTCACAGTAAAGGCAACAGGAGGTGTAGCAGGAAAAGGATCCTTTAGTGGGAAAAAAAAACCACTGTATAAATGCCCAGAGGAAGGAACCAAGAAATGAAGGCCCTGATTTTCACCCACCTAAGGTTCTATTGGTGGAAGTTATGGCTGGCATACTACTGCTATGATGGTGATGGGCTTAGACCTAATTTCTGTTGTTTTATGATGGATGTTATTATGGTTTTCTGAAATTTCATGGCCACTCCAAAAGAAGGTTGTATAAAACAGGGTTAGAGAAGAAAGCCTTTTATATGTGGGCTCCCACTGGCTTCTATTACATTTTCATTTTCTCTTCAACTCTGTCTCTTCTATCGAAAATGAAACAAACAAACAAAACATTCGTTCCTCATTTCAAGGCAGGAAGAGGCTCTTTCTCAGAGAACATATAATTAGGCCACTGAATCTTTGCTCATTGGGACTAGCCACTGTTCCCGTGGAAATTTAACACTCATACAAAGTTGCTCTGTGATGAGAAACACGTGTTTTATCAGTCTTAAGATTGATATTTCATATTTTCACCCTTAAGAAATGAGGATACAATATAATTAAAGGTATTTAAAAATATCTGTAGGTCAGGCATTCATACAGTTATCATTTTCTCACATGTTCAAACTTGGTTGTTTTTCTGGTGGTATGATTGGGCAATTATAGTCAATTCCCACCAATAAATTGATTGTGACACATTGGAGGACAGAATTTATGTCTTATTTATTGTCTAACAATTATCTATTCTGGTAAGATAAAAATAGTATAAAAGTGTGGGGCTAGCAGCTTGGTAGAAAATTTCAGGAACAATATGGAGCATTTCTTTTTTTTAATTTTTTTTATTATTGTTATGTTAATCACCATACATTACATCATTAGTTTTTGATGTAGTGTTCCATGATTCATTGTTTGCATATAATACCCAGTGCTCCATTCAGTACGTGCCCTCTTTAATACCCATCACCAGGGTAACCCATCCCCCCACCGCCTCCCCTCTAGAACCCTCAGTTTGTTTCTCAGAGTCCATAGTCTCTCATGGTTCATTGCCCCCCTCCAATTTCCCCCCTTCATTTTGCCCTTCCTGCTATCTTCTTCTTCTTCTTTTTTTTTTTTTTTTAACATATAATGTACTATTTGTTTCAGCGGTACAGGTCTGTGATTCAACAGTCTTGCACAATTCACAACGCTCACCATAGCACATACCCTCTCCAGTGTCCATCACCCAGCCACCCCATCCCTCCCACCCCCCACCACTCCAGCAACCCTCAGTTTGTTTCCTGAGAGGAGCATTCTTTTAAGAAATGTTGCATCGTTAAAGCTTTGGGTAGCACATAGATTGAAACTCCATGGAAAAATAAAGATACTGGTGATACCGATGCCAGGATGAAGTTGCACAGTTTTTGTCTTTCTGCCATAACCAACTAAAAATCTGGAACAATACTCAGATAGTGGACAGCTGGCAACACAGGTCTGTGATCCATAAGAGAGGAGAAACAGAGGTAGCTCTATCCTGGGACCAGATTTCAAAGTGGAGTCACTGTTTGGTCATGCACTGAGGGGTATCCAAGCAGAGCCCTAGGTACCTACTGAGTTGAGAAAACAAAGATCTGATTTTAAGAAAATAAGTCACTGAGAATTTCCAAAGTTGATTACTGCAAACCAAGGCAGCTATGCAGAGAAAAGTTCCAAAAATCTGCACAGGGTCCCCTTGAATCTATTACTAAATAATAAGCTGTGCCTGCCTAGGGTGAAAGCCTATGAAGCCAGGTAAAGAATGTCAAAGAAGCTGAAAACTTAACACTTCCTGAACCTCACACAGGTTTGGGACACATTTCAGCTTATCCAGGGTAGAAAATCCCTCTGGAACACCAGGAATTTAACAGAAATTTCAGAAGTGTAAAGCCTTAGTAGTATGGCTACAATAACTGTGGATTAAAAGCTGCTAGAGAACATTGCTGCTGTAAATATTGGGGTGCATGTGCCCCTTCGAGAATCACTATTTTTGTATCCTTTGGATAAATACGTAGTAGTGCAATGGCTGGGTCATAGGTTAGTTCTATTTTTAACTTTTTGAGGAACCTCCATACTGTTTTCCTGCATGGCTACACCAGCTTGCATTCCCACCAACAGTGTAGGGGGTTCCGTTTTCTCCACAACTTCTCCAACATCTGTCGTTTCCTGAGTTGTTAATTTTAGCCATTCTGACTGGTATGAGGTAGTATCTCATTGTGGTTTTGATTTGTATTTCCCTGATGCCGAGTGATGTTGAACATTTTTTCATGTGTCTGTTGGCCATTTGGATGACTTCTTTGGCGAACTAGTGGTTCATGTCTGCTGCCCATTTCTTGACTGGATTTTTTGGATTTTTGGGGGGGTGTTGAGTTTGGTAAGTTCTTTATAGATCTTGGATACTAGCCCTTTATCTGAAATACCATTTGCAAGTATCTTCTCCCATTCTGTGATTGTTTCCTTTGCTGTGCTTTTTATCTTGATGAAGTCCCAATAGTTCACTTTTGCTTTTGTTTCCTTTGCCTCTGGACATGTATCTAGTAAGAAGTTGCTGTGGCTGAGGTCAAAGAGGTTGCTGCCTGTGTTCTCCTCTAGAATTTTGATGGATTCCTGTCTCACATTTTTAGGTCTTTCATCCATTTTGAATTTATTTTTGTGTATGGCGTAAGAAAGTGGTCTAGTTTCATTCTTCTATATATTGCTGTCCATTTGTTGAAGAGACGTTTTTCCATTGAATATTCTTTCTAGCTTTGTCAAAGATGAGTTGACCATAGAGTTGAGGGTCCATTTCTGGGCTCTCTATTCTGTTCTATTGATCTGTGTGTTTGTTTTTGTGCCAGTACTGTACTGTCTTGATGATGACAGCTTTGTAATAGAGCTTGAAGTCCGGAATTGTGATGCCTCCAGCTTTGCTTTTCTTTTTCAACATTGCTTTGGCTATTCGGGATCTTTTCTGGTTCCATACAGATTTTAGAAGCAGCAGTGTCCACAATAGCCAAAATATGGAAAGAGCCCAGATGTCCATCCACTGATGAATTGGATAAAGAAGATGTGGTGTGTGTACACACAAAATACATATCCATATAATGGAATATTATATTATTATATATAATATATATATATCTGCCATCAAAAAGAATGAAACCTTCCATTTGCAATGATGTGGATGGAACTAGAGTGTATTATGCTGAGCTAAAGAAGTCAGAGAAAGGCAAATATCATATGATTTCACTCGTATGTGGAATTTAGAAATAAAACTGATGAACATAGGGGAAGGGGAAGAAAAAATAAGATAAAAACAGAGAGGGAGGCAAACCATAAGAGCCTCTTAACTATAGGTAACAACTGAGGGTTGCTGGAGGGGAGATGGGTAGGGGGAAAGGGTAACTGGGTGATGGGAATTACGGAGGACGCTAGGTGTAAGGAACACAGAGTGTTATATGTAACTGATGAATCACTATATGTTAATTAACTTGAATTTAAATAAATTAAAAAAATTCCCCACCAAAAAAAAAGCTGCTAGAGATCTTTCTAAGCAAACTTCGAAAATATGAAACTAATTTGATAGTAACATAATTGCCAGCCAAAACAAAATTCCATACAGTATAAAGAAAATAATAACATCCAGACACTCAACATCATGTCTACAAGTCAGTCATCACATAAAAAAATTACCAGACATATAAATAAATTGGAAAATATGACCCATAGCTGGGAGAAAATCCATTCAATAGAAATAGACCCAGGAAGGAGAGAAATAAAGCATATAGCAGATAAAAACTTTAATAATGTTATAAAAATATGAATAAGAATTAAAGGAAGACACAAACATTAAGAGAAATGGAAGATATAAAAAAGACAATTTGCTACTTCTGATAATCAAAGATCCAGTATTTTAAAACTCCACTGAATGAGCTTTTTAGCAGATTAGACACTGCAGAAAAAAAAAAAAGCACATCAGTTAGCTTAAAGATAGCAAGAGAACTACCAAAATGAAGCAGTGAGAGGAAAATAAATAGAAAAAAAAAAATCAAAGAGACATAGTGATGTCTCGGAAAATATCAATCAGTCTAACAAATATGGGAGACTGATGGAAAAATATTTGAAGAATTAATGGCTAAAGCTTTTCCAAACTGGATGGAAACTCTAAACACAGAATTCCAAGAACTTCAAAGAAACAGAATATCAAATAGAATATTCAGGTATTCGAACAGAATAGATACAGATTGCACCACGGTGAAACCGAAGTAGAATTCCTGAAAGTCAGTGATGACCAAAAAACTATTAAAGGCTGCCAGAGAAAAAAGAAAGCAGAGAATTACCACACACTTTCTATCAGAAACTCAAGCCACAAGACAATAGAACATCGTTAAAGTGATGAAAGAAAAAAAAAATCTGTTAATAGAAAATTCTGTGTCCGGAGAAAGTATCCTTCAAAAATAAAGACGAAATGCTTTGTCAGACACATAAAACCTGAAAGAAGTTGTTGCTGGCAGACATCATGGCCCACTTATAAATCCGTTCAACGATATGAAAACAGTGTTTTTGTTTTTAAGAAAGAAATTGCGGATCCCAAAAATGACATGAAAATTTCATTTTTATCACTGAGGAAAAAAAGCTTTCGAATAGATTTTTATCGAGATATCCTGTAACACTTAGAAAGTAGCATTGTCAGTAGCCAGTATTAACTTAGAAACAACAAAGACTCAGCAAGCTCACTCGCTCTTTTCCCTGTTGGTTCACTGGAGAGACAGACTGTGACAGAGCACGTGACAAACACAGTGCATCTTGATTTACAAACTCACCTTAACAAGCTCCCTTCTGACCCCCTCTGGGCAAGATGAAAAAAAATTATATATGATGACAGTACACTTGAGTGTTTTCTTAGCTGATTCATGATTAAGGATTATAATCTTAAAGGTTGATAAACAGAAGAGGAAAAATGTGAACAAGTTTTTTTTTTTAAAGATTTTATTTATTTGTTTGTTTGTTTGTTTGTTTGAGAGGGAGAAACAGCAGGAGAGGGGAGATGGTCAGAGGGAGAAGCAGGCTCCCTGCTGAGCCAGGAGCCCAATGGGGGGCTCGATCCCAGGACCCTGGGATCATGACCTGAGCCAAAGGCAGTTGCTTAACCAACTGAGCCACCCAGGCACCCTGAACAAGTTTTTTGATAAGTACAAGTTTTCAGTTATTGAGGGGAAACAAAATCCTTGTTGGATGTCACATATTCTTTTATAGAATTGTGGAAAAATCATTGATGAAAGTAAATAAACTCTGTCCTTCAGTAACATACTTTTCTTATGTCTTCAGTGTCTATGTTACTATATTTCCCTGTGGTTTTATGTCTTCGTATTTTGGGGAAAGAAGTATAGCTTTTGGACTTAAAAATCTCTTAAAACCTTTTATAGTTTCAACGATCTGTTTTTCTGAATTTCCATAAATAGTCTCAAGCCTATTTTGTCCACTCACATACTCTCAAGTGGAGAGCTAAGACCACAGATAATAACTGGGAACTGCATTTATCAGAGTAATAAATAAAACCCCAGATACCTTTTCTAAATTTGAAACTCAATTTAGCATTTTATAATAACTTGTTTTTGCAAGATTTTTCTGAAGCAGTTAAAAAACCCTATTATAAACTCTAGGTAAAGGCAAATCATTTAATTAAACATGCTGCATCTGCCTAGGTACACACTAGATGGAAAATTAGAAGGCTTTTAAATATTTAAGAGGGAGGAATATAAATTGGCAAGAGAATATTATTAGAGAAGACAGGATGCATAAAGAACAGTCAAACAGAGATTAATTATTTCTCTCCTCCCCCAAAATAGTAGACATAATTACCAAAGATGATGAAGTTCAAGACATGAGTATTGCTCCATCTTATCTTTGATTACTCCTTTTTCTCTCCTTTCTTTCATTGATTTAAAGAATATTTACTGGTGAAATAATAAAAGATGGTAGGTCTGATTTCACACACACACACACACACACACACACAGACACACACACAGTACTGACATTTCCCAAAGGCCTATATGCCTGAGTGTGTAGCTAAGAAGTGAAACCAAGCAAAGTAAGAATATTTGCTGGAGACTTCTAAAGATGATGAGTGTTAAATTGCTTCACAGAAGGACATATTAAGATAGTTATTTGAGGGACATAAATACCTTTATTAGTTTATTACTGGTTCTTAAATAGCAGTCTTATCAAATAAGCCAAATTTATATGATCACTTTATTTATCCTCCATATCACATAGGCAAACACTTAAAAATATTCTATGGATAAAAAGCTTATCCTGGTAATTTCCTTGATTGGGCACTTAGATAACACTTTCTCTTGTGATCTGATTTCACATAGGACTCCACTGTCACCTCAAAGTAATCACATTTCAGCCTCTGATCGGTTATGCATAAGAAACAGAAAGAATCATAAGTTTTATGACTTGGAATATAAAACTAAGATTGTTCCTTTAAGAGAGAACTTTTTGAATCTATTAAAAGGCCCCAAGAGAAATGGTAACACTCAGAAGTCTGGCTGTGGGGGAAGAAAGAAGAATATTAACTCCCATCGTTCAATTACTATCTATATGCTGGTGATGCTTAAATATGTATCTCTAACACAGATCTTTCCCCTGAGATTGAAACCCACATGCCTCAGTGCCTGTTGACATTTCTACTCAGATGTGTCACCAGCAACTAGCATTCAACTTTGCAAAAACTGAACTTGTTTCCTCCCCAAGACCTTCACTTCCTCTCATGTTCTCTGTCTCTCTGAATGGCCTCCAAATGCATAATGGGACTAAAATCGGGTGGGCCCTGCTGGGACAGGTTGGCATTGGGTGGGAAGAGAGGGAAGAATGGAATCTTACATGGTAGCCATTGATCTTTCCCCAAAACAGCACTTGTTAATTCTTTTAGGAAATTTTACACCTGGGGGCGCCTGGGTGGCTTGGTCGGTTAAGCGTCTGACTCTTGATTTTGACTCAGACCATGATCTCAAGGTCATGAGATTGAGCTCCACGTCTGACTTTGTGCTGGGCGTGGAGCTTGCTGGGATTCTCTCTCTCCCTCTGTCTCTGCCCCACCCACCCCTACACACTTGCTCTTGTGTACGCTCTCTCCCCGCCCCCCACAAAAATTACGCCTGGAAAAAATACTCTATAAAATGTTACAAAATGTTTGTAGCTAATTTTAGCTACTATCAAGTATTTTGTCTACCACAGTTCTAAAAGTCGTAAATAGGGCACCTGGGTGGCTCAGTCAGTTAAGTGTCTGCCTTCGGCTCAGGTCATGAACCCAGGGTCCTGGGATCGGGCCCCACGTCAGGAGCAGGGAGCCTGCTTCTCCCTCTCCCGCTTCCCCTGCTTGTGTTCTCTTTCTCGTTGTGTCTCTCTCTGTCAAATAAATAAGTACAATCTAAAAAATAAAATAAAATAAAAGTCATAAATATTTCCAGTTCTGGGATTTGTGATAATATTTGGAGGTATATTGTAATGTGAGATACAGAATTTGAAGAAGCTGTGTGAGGGTGTGGACCACCAAGTCCCTTGATTCTGTGCTTCAGATGACACAACCTCTTAGATTCTCCAAGACACAAACCTAAGCGTTTCCCTGAATTACTCCTTCTCTGCCCTCCTCTCTTGTAATTAGTCATTAACTACATTTGATTCTATCTCTCAAGTATTGGGATTTTGTTCACAGAAAACTACTCTTCTTTTTGCTGCTCCAAGGTTTCTCAGTCATGTGAGCATAGACAAAAGAAGCAAGAGCTGAATGGGAAACAAGGTATCACATGGCAGTTTATTAGTGATCTTCACCAAGTGCTTACAAATTTCCACCTTCCAGGCTCTGGGTTGGACCACATTTCCACACCATATTCTGAAGTTAAGCCTTTCTTTGGACAATGAGATGTGGAGGGAACTGACATGTATCCCTCCCCATTGGATCCGTTCAAAGCCAATGAGGGAGTCATCATATCCCCCTCTCACTTCTGCAGTGATCTGGGAAGCACATGCTGACATACAATTTTACCGTCCCTGAGCCATGAGCAACTGTGGTGGGCACAGTCCCCAGCAGCCCACACTGAAAAAAACTTTCAGTGTGTTAAGCTGCCATCATTTGGGGTTTGTTTATTTTGACAATATAAACCAGTCTGCCCTGACTGAGATTTATCATTTAACTGACAGTTGAACAAATACCTAATATTTGTCTCCTTCCCACCCTCCATGGAGGATTTCTCAGATGCAAGTAGCCTGAAGAGTAGTTTCAGGGTAACTACTGATGGGTAGTTAGTAAAGAAGTTTCTCACTTCTTTACCCGTTTAGTAAAAAAACGCCTGGGACTACAGAGGAAATGGTTTCCAGCAGCTACCTGACAAAAGGACAACAGGTCTATACCTATGTCCCCAGTAATCTTCATCCAAACTATAGAAAAGGACTCCTGCGTGAAAATTTCATCAGCATGTTTGTGGTCACTTCATACCTCTTGCCTTCTCCCACATCTCAATATTGGGGTGTATACATTCGGACATGTCTGTAAGGAAGTAGAATAATGACCACATCTCTAAAGGGGCCCTGCATTCCATCATCTGGGCAAGATTTGCTGGCTTTCCTTCAGAGACCAGGCTCTCCTGTGCTTATCTTATGGAGACAGAAGGTGAAAGATAAAGACACACATCGCTCTTGTTCATCAGGGCGTAAAAACTTTAGTCATTAGTAAATATGGTTCCTTTAGTATCTTAGAGTTTGACCGATAATGTTAGCTACTCCTTTCTTAGGGAGGAGCTAGAAAGCTGTGAGAAGAGATATACTGGACATATGGGTGGAAAGTTTCTTCCATCTTACAGGAAAGGCGGATTATTTAAAATGAGGAGGGTAATTCCACCTCTCTCAAATCTCTCTAATTTATTGACATTTCTCTACCCTTACTTCCCCTGAAGGGGTTCAGGCCATCATGTTTCCTCGTTTGGATCATACCAACAGAACTCTGCAACACTCCCTGATTCCAGTTATAGTCTTCTTCAGTCAGTGTTCTATATTATAACTCAAGTGATATTTTTCTAGAAATACAAATCAAAACCTTCAGGATCTTGGTTAGAATCCTTCATTGCTTTCTGTTGCTCTAAGGATAAGGTTTACACGTCCCTGTTATGACCTACAGGAGTCCTCAGGATCTGCTTCTTCCTCCACCCCCTTGCCTCAGCTTGTACCACTGCTCTTACAGTTTATTACAGCCACACTAAACTTCTGGTTATTCAAAAGCACTACATTCCCTCTGGGCAAATTGAATTTACCATTCCATGTTTTGGAACAATCTCCCTCTCTTCACTGACTATCTAATGTCTACTAATTCTGCTGGTTTCAAATTTAAATATCCTTCCTTCTGGAAAACCTTGGTTACTGCTCTATGCAGAAATTATGGCAAAAATGATCCTGGTACTTCTCACATGTGGGAGGTTTATTTCTCCTACCCTTACTGCTGTCCTGTGAAGGCCTAGAGGTAGATGACCTAGGCAAGGGGTACTCTAGAATTTAGGGTGAAACTTGGGTTCATCTTTCCTAATATTATATAGTGGTAGGATGGCAGATGGTACCTGGGAGTGTGGGCCTGTTGAGGTAGAGGTCATGAAGGTCCGCTTCAGTTCTGTATGTGTAGGCCCTGGCCTAATGGGGCTCACAGAAGGACCAGGCCCAGGGCTTCATGTAGAGCATTAGGACAAAGATCCTGTAATAATAAACAGCAGACATTTTTCTAGTCTTAAAAATGCTTCAATCCCCTAAATCTGATCCTTTCTCTTTAATTACATTTAACGTATGCCTCCAGATTTTCTCTGTTCACGTTCTTCCTTTGATTTACAAATACACTCATGAATCATTTTCTGCAATTCATTACCATTCCGGTTGCTGTCTGTCCCATCTCTCCTTCCTCTTGTCAACACATCCTTGATAGGATAAACCAGACCAGTTACCCTCAGTCACCCCAGGTTCACTTCATTCACAGCCAAGGATGATTTGACCCCACCTTAGCTTGTGATTCAGACTGACTTTCAGTGCTCAGGAAATTTCGTGTTGGTGACGTGCCCCCTACTACAGCCTTACATGATCTCTCCGTGGTGTATGATTGAGTTAATATCTTTCTCCTTGAATTTTTTTTTTTAACTGCTAAGAGAAGTACTATTTGGATTCTACTTCCCTTTAAGCTATTTCTTCTGGGAAAGTAAAGTTCTACTGTTTGAAAAAAAATTACATTTTTGCTCTAATTTTTTTCACTGTTTCTTAAATAAGTTCTTAAAATAGCCTCACAACTGTATTTCCAGCCACAATTCAGTTAAAAAATTTTTAATGCTTAGTGTATGATGAGCACTTGGCTAGAATTAATATGAAGATGAATTAGATACAGTCCCTGACCAGTGGAAATCCCCTTGGAGGATCTGATTCAGTAGGTCTGAAATGGGATATGAGAATCTGTCTTTTGAGCAAGAGTCCCGGGTGACTGGATGGACTCAGGAAACACTGGTCTAGAATAGTAGTTCTCAAACTTTAGTGTCCGTATGCATCTTTAGGGACTTGTGTTAAAATAGCAGATTTTGGGGCTCTATCCTTCCACAGTCAGATTTAGTAGGATTCAGATTGAGCTTATATTTTGGAATTTTTTTAAAAAGCCCTCCAACTTATTCCTGTACAAGGGGTATGAAGACAGTTCTATAAGAAACTGATGAAACAGCAGGCGGAAAAGAGATGGCAAAAACGTACAGTGAGGATAGACAAATACTTTGTCTCCTTTGGTTCTGTCGGATTCTCTGCCTTTCCCCTTCTGGACTGCTTTTCAATGAGTTCTTTCAGGGAGGACTGAGTTAGTTTATGGGAACCCAAGGCCCTTAGCTGATACCAAGAGCCCATAAAGATTTATTTAACTAGACTCAGGATTGAAGAAGCCTTTTTCCTGGGCGCCTGCATGGTTCTTGATTGCAGCTCTGTCATGATCTCAGGGTTGTGAGATCAAGCCCCCGACTGGACACCGCACTCAGTGGGGAGTCTGCTTGAGATTCTCTCTTCCTCTCCCTCTGTCTGGGCTTGCATGCACACACGTGTGTGTGTGTGCTCTCTCTTTCTCAAATAAATAAATGAATCTTAAAAAATAAAAAGAAAAGGTCTTATTCGTAGCCAAGAAGCTCCCACTGTTACATTGTCCATGAAGGACTGCCTGCCTCCTCCCATCTACCTTATGGATGTGTAGAGTAGGGAAAGCAAAGTCCCTCTGCAGGAGCTTCCTGCAGTCCCGCTGTGCCTGGCTTAAGCACTCCTCCCTGTGGGCTGGTGAAGGCTGGGAGGATTTCATATGCTTGGCTACTTAACCTGTCTATAAATTTCCCTAATAAACCTTAGCCAAGTGTTTGGATTGTAGTGTGTGTTCCTGTGCCCCCTGTGTGGCTGTTGCTAACCACAGTGGACACATCACATGTATAGCCGTATGGCTTTAAGGAATGGATGGAGAAGTTCTAACAGGCCGTCTTGGTAGTAGAACATCCTGCCAGTCATGACTGCAGATCACCAAGATGGCTGGTGACAAAGTGATCGGGTCATTGATCAGACTAAAATGCCTCGCACCTGTGAAGTTGGGGTATTCACAAGCCATCATATCTGTAGATTCTCCAGACCACTAAAACTCACAAGTGAAGGGATCATTTGGAAATTCTAGGAAAATGGATGAGCGTCAGGGTAATTCAAAAGGTCAAAGGTAACACAAACAAAGTACTATTATAAAGTTGCTAGTAGCCAGGGGAAAGAGGCAGAGCCTGGAAAGATCCAGCAGGAGTGTGCGCACAGAGGGTCAGCACATAGAGCCAAAGACCCCTGTTCTCTGGAAGCTGCTCCCGTAGGTAAGGAAAGTAGATGGGAACACAGAAAAGATAAGATTGAGACCTTTGTAGAGACCAAACACAGATGTCAGAGAGTTGCAGGGACATGCTCAGCAAGAATCAGAGTGGAGTGAGGGCCAGGTTCTCACCCAAGGCTCCATTTCCCCTTCCCCACCCCAGGGAGAGGCCTTACATAAGGCGTCTGTATGGGAGCTTTTAAAGCTGTTGCTGGTTATTTTATCTCAACTGCCTGACTGTTCTTTTGTTAGACTGTATAATTGATTTGGACCTTCTGAGTTCCTTAAAGCCAGCACTAGTGAGAGGACAGGCTGGTAGGATGAAATCATTATGACCCCTGCTGATGGATCCTATTACCGTACATTTGGCTAGGGGCATTGCTGAGAAATGACTGTAATCCTGAAACGTGCCACAGTCATGCGATTGAAACAATACTGCTTTCCAGGAGTAGAGAAATGAATTGGTCTCTAAATAAAAGACTTAATGCAGGCAGGGATGTTATATAACACTGTTTCTTAGTTTAACAACCTTATCTGACTAGTTAAAAAAAAGTCACTAGTACTTAGTGTTTCACTGTGGATTGTCAGGTCTGTACAGAAGAGTATCCACTGTTGTTCCTGCAGTCGCATGTATCATAATGGTGACGAAACAGATCACATCTGTTACTGGCACCTGGTTTGCAGCCTTGGTCCAGCTTTTTTTCCCATATTCCCACACAGAGAAGAGCAGGCTAAGTTTCCTTTCTTTTGTATATCTAGTGTGCAGTGACTGTCCGGAGCTCCACAGCTGGTGCTATATCATCAGTGGATTGGGGAAACACTAGCATACTGTGGATTGCTTGATGGAGTCCAAACGTTGCATTATATGGCCTTTAAAAAACAATTCTTAGTTTGAAATTTTTAAACATATACAAAAGAGGAAGATCATATATTAAACCACCATATCTATGGCCTATAATATCAACATATACCTTCTTACATCAACAGTTATCCACACTCTGATGTTCTTGTTTCATTTATACTGCCATGGTTTTTTCCTAAATATATTTTAAGCAAATCTCCGATGAATATTCATAATATCTTTAGAGTGGCCCCACCAAGGAAACTGCTTGCATTTGCATGCCATTCAAATGTAGTCAACTAAAGGTGGGTGGGTCTTTTATAAGGACAAAAATCGAAGGCTCTCTTGAGAATATGTGGGCATCAGCCCCAGATGATATTCCCTAGTTTGTGAGAGCAAACTACTGGCTTTACAGCCGCCACCTAAAACAAAAGTGACTCAGTGCCTGACTGGCTGCCTTAGGGATTGGTGACTGCATATGCCACGCTTGGCGGTTTTACTATAACAAGTCATCATACAAGTGGCCAAGGTTAAATGGGCTCCCCAAACAGAAACTCAGAAATATTTTACCCATCAGTAAAATAAGCCATGTCCTTTACCTTCACTGTACCTTTCAAAGTAAACATTATAATCATAGTCTGGGAATCGTCTTGGTGATTGGTGCTCTTGCTTCTGAGACTTACCAGTACTCACTGGCACGTGGTGTTTGAATTGGAGGATTTCCTCCCCCAACTGGCTAGTACCTACGCTTTGAACACTCACTGCCAGCCTATCCAGATGTTTAGAAGTCTCCCGATGGAGATTCCCTGACTTTACATCCCCATCCTTCAGTGGGCCGTCTCTGAACCTGTCTGTAAGTTGAAAGCTCACAGAGGCTAATGAAAATGGGTGTCAATTACAGACAAAGTTTAGTCCTGCTTCTCTTACATTTGTCATTATGATAGTAGTGCAAAGACCTGCATATTCTCATAGCTATAGGGGTGAATTTGTACCTGAATGTGAATGTGGTTATGGCTGAGCAAAATCCTGGACTTGATATGCACCGTTCTCCAGAGTTGGATTGTAATTTCTCAGTCTTAACCCTTGAGCTTCTTTTACCCGCTGTGTCCAGAAGCTCCTGTGAAATGTTTGCTTTTGCTTAAACTAATTCCTCTACATGCAATAAATACCTCCCTCACTTCATTTTTGTGCCTCCAAATCTTACTAATTTTTCTAGGACCAGGTAAAATTTACTCATACTTTCTTTTCTTACCTCTTATATAACTTTACTTACATTTCTTTTATGACACATTTTTCATTGTATTATAAACATTTATGCTCATAACAGACTTTTAACATTTTGTATCAAGAATTGAGTTGTAGGAGATCGCATTCTGGGAAAGAAACGTCAACAAGAACATTCCTGCGCCTGTAAAGACCATGCTTTAGTAGGGTGACTGGACAATTAACTGCCATCGTAGAGCATGGTAAGAACTCTAATAGGAATATGTGAGGGGTCCTGTGGGAGAGCAGGAGGAGGGTAGCTTCCACTGTTGACCTTAGTTAAAGGACTCAGAATGATGATGCCTGAACACAGACTGGAAGGATGTCAGCAGTTCCAACATAGAGAGAGGAAGATATGCCAAGCCAAGTGCATTACAGTACCTCTGTCTGTTGTCAGATTGTGAGCTCCTTGAAGGCAGGAGTGGTTCCAATCTGTAAGGTCTCAGAGCACTTCTGTGCTTGGCATAAAGGACAGGTTTAATAAATAAGGTATTGTCTGAAGGAGAATTTTAGAATAAGTGTGGTCAAATAGCATATGGAATTTGGGTAACAAAATGATAGGAGGGTACAAGTGAATACTTTAGACTGTTACTTATATTAGTCCTGCCATTATAGAAATTGGGGTTAAAAAAACACTTGGGAATATGGCACAACTCTTGTGTTTACATTTAGCATCTCTGAAGACTTACACTGTTTCTACCACCATTAAGAGCCCTGTTCTTTTATGCACAGTGGACATTACTGATCCGTGACCTGTAGTTTACACATGATGATAATGAGGTTTCTGAGCCTCCCACGATCCTCATTTTCTCTGTTTAGTCAAAAGGTACACATTTACAAGGCCATCAGCTGGATCAAGAGTGCCAGCTTGGTTGAGGGAGAACTTTCACCTCATTAGCACCAGGTTCTCATCAGCTAAAGTAATCTTCTCAGAAAAAACGATCGGAATAGGTTATAAAAATCATGTTTTTAAAAAACCAAAAGAAAAAAAAAGGTATTGGAACATAGGAATTTAGAGTTAGAGCATGGGGCCCAGGACTTAGCCCTGTATTTCCGTTTTATACTGGGCAGTTTGATTCCTTGCTTCTCACTCAAATTTCCAGAAAGTTGTCTGTGCAAGTGGTGTTCACTTTTCACCGGTGGCTCACACCTGAATCACCTTGATACACACTTCTATCTGCACCTGCTTACCAAGAGTGCTTTCCCTAACGTCATTTGGTGCCATTTATCAAGAACACCTTGACTTCTCTTTAGTACCTGGTCTCTTTGACTACTCCACCCTACTTAAAACTGTTTGGATTCTTTGTTGGTTTTCTAGTTTTGTTTTGTCTTGTTTTTGTTTCTGTTTTTTGTGTCTTTTTTTTTTAACAAAATCTCACTCCTTCTCAGGTTTGTTTTTTATTCTTCTTCAGAGATTTATCTTCAGATATTTCCTATTTTTACTTTTAATACCCTTTCTGATAAATTTAATCTTCTTTCCTCACTTATGTAAACATTGACAGAACTAAAATATAATTTTAATCTGGCTTCTGGCCTCTAGATTCCTTCGTCCAACTCTACTTGAATGTCCCTTTGAACATGCAAATATAGCATATTCAGCACTGAAGTCCATCGAGATTTTCTCTTTAGTGCCCACCTAGGTGGCTCAAGTTTGAAAGCCTGGAAGTGTCCTGTGTTCTGTGTTCACCTTCATATCTTCTGTGCCCTGTTGCTTCTCAGCAGCTCCACTGCTTAGTGGAGACCCTGAACTGCTTTCAGCCTCCAAATTTACCTGCCTCCAGTCTTTCCCCACCTCTAAACTCTTTTCCTAACTGTTGCCAGAGTGTTTTTTTAAAAAACAGGTCTAAGAACGTTATGTACCTACTAAAATGATCTTTATGGCTTCCCATTGTGCCAGGCTGCCTTTCAACCTCCTCAGCTTTCCGTAAAGATCGTCTGTAATCTGGCTGCTCACATCGTAATCTGTTTAGATGTCATTACACTCTTGTACTTCAGCCACTCGTGGATCCCGAGGTTCGATGATCAGACAGAAATCTGTTCCTTATTATGTACTGATGCTGCTGGCTTGATTGCCCTGTGCAGTTCTTTACCTAACTAACCTCAGTGGTCCTTAAAATTTTAATCATCTACCTTTTGGTAGCCCTTCCTGACACATATACACAGCTAAACTGGATTAGCTACCTTTTTAAAAATGTATTTTCATTAGCCTTCTGTACTCTAAATTTTGTTTATTGTCTGTCTCCTCACTATTCTGTTTCTCCTTAAAATTGGCCCTGTGCTTTAGTTTTCTTTCTCCTCTAGTACCCAGGATTATATATAAACAAAATACTCATCATCTTCTGAGTGAATGTGTCTATGGCTTATAACCAGCTATGCACTTGTTAAAATGTGACAAAATCACTAACTCTCTATTGGGGGGGGGTGGTCTCCATTTCTCAAATAAGATTTATAGTAATATCTACCTCACAGGATTGTGAGGATTAAATGTTGCACATGAATAGATTTTGAAACTGTAATGCACTTTTTAAAAAAAATTTTCAAATCAGAGCTCAGTCCTTGCTTATAGTCCTTAGTCAATACAAGTGTGTTTACATTTCTCCAATATGTTTGGATTTCATAAAATTTACATGCCTTAGAAGAAGATAGACATGGCAATCACTTTTCACAGTCTGAAAATATGAATAAAAACAGATGCACTTTATTGAGCCATTGCATTTGAGAGTAGAAGTACAAATAAAAGCATGATAAATTAATTTGTTCAGAATAAAGCTCAAGTATGGGTGTTTATATACATATATGTATGTATATATAAATATGTATATAATGTGATATATCAGACATACACATATGATTTGGATGTCATCCTCTTGCAAATAAGTTGTGAAAATAACAGCCCAAAAGAACAGCTTTATATACTGCCTTCCCTTAAATTCATCTGTTTTTCTTCAGACCACACAGCTCTTAAAGTGGAAAATAAGGCAAATACACTGCATTTGAAAGCTTTCTCTGCAGGATGACTCAGTCTTCTGGCTATATTATTCATTCTGTTTTTCCTTATAGAGCCACTAGGAGGTCAATTTAAAGTTTTTAGGAAGTCATTGTGCTCACCTCTCCATTTACTGCTTAAAATAAATAACAAAAGAGTTAAATGGTCACCCTCCAAGTGCTGTTCCATTCAGAAAATGACCAAGCAAAACACACTGTCACCTTTAGCACCATATTGTTGTAGAGCTGGTATTTTCAGGGTAAAATCTACTTTCTTTATTGATTAAAGCAGGTTCCTGTTTCTCTGCAGTCAGTCAGGGAATTAAAGCTGGGAGCATTGGATTCTTCTCTCCCTCCCGTGTCACAGGGTATTCACTCAGGTCCGTTGGACTGCAGAAGCTTTAGAGTCTCATTTCTAGGGTCAGTCAACTCTGAGGTCCCTGTAGTATTCAGGAAAGAATTGTCTTTGACCTACCGTATTTTTTTCCTTCTTCTGGAGAAATAGGAAAAAAAAAATTTTTTTTTACAGCAACATGTTGAATGACAATTTCAGAGCATGGCAAGTTAGATTTCATGGAAGTTTATGGGGCTTGTAGAAGAGGAAAAAGTTTTCCTCCACCTTCTTAGGTTCTGCATCTGAAATCCATAAATTTAAATGACAAAAGATTGACAGGAGAAACAGTTCATTATGTATGCATATGGGGGCCTTCAAAGAAAAATAGTGAAAATCCAAATAAGTGGTTAGACCCCAGGGCTTATATATAAGCATTTTAACAAGAGCAGTAGATCTGTGGAGTGGTGAAAAGACAAAGGTTTGGGCTTTTTGGGGCAGTGTGTTATGGGAAGGTAACTATAAGGGGGGAAACTAATGGAAGAAAAGGGTTATTTAGTAAGGTTCTGTTTATGCAGACTTGGTGCATCTCTGGTGATGATTCATTCTCCCCTTCCTGTTACTGGCGTGGGGGGCTCCTTGCAGGGGGAGAGGCAGAGAGGGGGAGGGCAGAGCATTTTTCTTATATCTGCTTCATCTCAGTTGCCTTCAGCTTAAAATAATCCTTATGTCAAAGTGGTATATTTTGAGGGTGCATATTGCGATCCCCTTTAAGGGCATGTCTTGTCTAATCTAATTCGTATGTATGTAATTTTAACTGTCATCATGGTATGGAGCTGCAGATTTTTTTTAGTGCTCCCTCAAGATAATAATTGATAATTGATTATTATAATTGATTATAATCTGAAGATAATTGATTATTACAAGGCTTATTTAATATGCTTGAAAATATTATCAAACCCCTTTCTTTTTTTTAAATTTAATTTAATTTTATTATGTAACGTTAGTCACAAAATGGTACATCATTAGTTTTTGATGTAGTGTTCCATGATTCATTGTTTTCGTGTAACACCCAGTGCTCCATGCAATACATGCCCTCCTTCACACCCATCACTGGGCTAACTCATCCCCCCACCCCCCTCTCCTCTAAAACCCTCAGTTTGTTTCTCAGAGTCCATCGTCTCTCATGGTTCGTCTCTCCCTCTGATTCCCCCCCTTCATTTTTCCCTTCCTTCCCCTAATGTCCTCCGTGCTGTTCCTTATGGTCCACAAATAAGTGAAACCGTATGATAATTGACTTTCTCTGCTTGACTTATTTCACTTAGCATAATCTCCTCCAGTCCCATCTATGTTGATGCAAAAGTTGGGTATTCATCCTTTCTGATGGCTGAGTGATATTCCACTGTATATATGGTCCCCACCTCCTTATCCATTTGTCTATTGAAGGGCATCTTGGCTCTTTCCACAGTTTGGCTATTGTGGACATTGTTGCTATGAACATTGGGGTGCATATGGCCCTTCTTTTCACTACATCTGTGTCTTTGGGGTAAAACCCAGTAGTGCAATTTCTAGGTCATAGGGTAGCTCCATATTTAATTTTTTGAGGAATCTCCACCCTGTTTTCCAAAGTGGCTGTACCAACTTGCATTCCCACCAACAGTGTAAGAGGGTTCCCCTTTCTCCACAACCTCTCCAGCATTTGTTGTTTCTTGCCTTGTCAATTTTTGCCATTCTTACTGGTGTAAGGTGGTATCTCAATATGGTTTTGACTTGAATTCCCATGATGGCTAATGATAATGAACATTTTTTTCATATGTCTATTAGCCATTTTTATGTCTTCTTTTGAGAAGTATCTGTCCATGTCTTCTGCCCATTTTTTGACTTGATTATTTTCTGGGTGTTGAGTTGGAGAAGTTCTTTATAGATCTTGGAAATCTGCGCTTTGTCTGTAGTGTCATTTGCAAATATCTTCTCCCATTCTGTGGGTTGCCTCTTTGTTTTGTTGACTGTTTCCTTTGCTGTGCAGAAGCTTTTTATCTTGATGAAGTCCCAAAAGTTCATTTTCGCTTTTGTTTCACTTACCTTTGGAGATGTATCTTGAAAGAAGTTGCTGTGGCCGATGTCGAAGAGGTTACTGCCTGTGTTCTCCTCTAGGATTTTGATGGATTCCTGTCTCACATTGAGGTCTTTCATCCATTTTGAGTTTATCTTTGTGTATGGTGTTAGAGACCATTAGAGAATGGTTGAGTTTCATTCTTCTGTATATAGCTGCTCATTTTTCCCAGCACCATTTATTGAAGAGACTGTCTTTTTTCCATTGAATATTTTTTCCTGCTTTGTCGAAGATTATTTGACCTTAGAGTTGAAGGTCCATATCTGGGCTCTCTATTCTGTTCTATTGGTCTATATGTCTGTTTTTGTGCCAGTACCATGCTGTCTTGGTGATCGCGG
The DNA here is from genome assembly GCF_009762305.2 of Zalophus californianus. Classification (NCBI taxonomy): domain Eukaryota; kingdom Metazoa; phylum Chordata; class Mammalia; order Carnivora; family Otariidae; genus Zalophus; species Zalophus californianus. The sequence continues at coordinate 89,603,817 of NC_045606.1, forward strand.
CTTTGTAATATGGCTTGAAATCAGGCAACATGATGCCCCCGGCTTTGTTTTTCTTTTTCAATATTTCCTTGGCGATTCAGGGTCTTTTCTGATTCCATACAAATTTTAGGATTGTTTGTTCCAGCACTTTGAAAAATGTCATTAGAATTTTGATAAGGATGGCATTGAAGGTATAGATTGCTCTGGGCAGCATAGACATTTTAACAATGTATATTCTTCTGATCCATGAGCATGGAATTTTTTTCCATCTTTTTGTGTCTTCTTCAGTTTCTTTCATGAGTGTTCTGTAGTTCCTAGAGTATAGATCCTTTACCTCTTTAGTTAGGTTTATTCCGAGGTAGCTTATGGTTTTTGGTGCTATTGTATATGGAATCAATTCTCTAATTTCTCTTTCTACAAGTTGCATTGTTAGTGTATAAGAAAGGAACTGATTTCTGTGCATTGATTTTGTATCCTTCCACATTACTGAATTGCTGTATGAGTTCTAGTAATTTGGGAGTGGAGTCTTTTGGATTTTCCACATAAAGTATCATGTAATCTGCGAAGAGAGAGAGTTTGACTTCTTCTTTGCCAATTTGAATACCTTTTATTTTTTTTTGTTGTCTGATTGCAGTTGCTAGGACTTCTAGTACTATGTTGAACAATAGTGGTGAGAGTGGGCATCCTTGGCGTGTTCCTGATCTTAAGGGAAAGGCTCTCAGCTTTTCCCCATTGAGGATGATATTCGCTGTGGGTTTTTCATAGATGGATTTTATGAAATTGAGGAATGTTCCCTCTATCCCTATACTCTGAAGAGTTTCAGTCAGGAAAGGATGCTGTATTTTGTCAGATGCTTTTTCTGCATCAATTGAGAGGACCATATGGTTCTTCTCTCTCCTCTTATTAATGTGTTCTATCACATTGATTTGCGAATGTTGAACCACCCTTGCATCCCAGTGATAAATCCCACTTGAGATGATCCTTTTAATGTATTGTTGGATCCTATTAGCTAGGATTTTGTTGAGAATTTTGGAATCCATATTCATCAGGGATATCAGTCTGAAATTCTCCTTTTTGTTGGGGTCTTTGCTTAGTTTGGGGATTAAGGTAATGCTGGCCTCATGAAATGAGTCTGGAAGTTTTCCTTCTGTTTCTATTTTTTGAAACAGCTTCAGGAGAATAGGTATAATTTCTTCTTTGAATGTTTGGTAGAATTCCCCAAGGAATCCATCAGGCCCTGGATTCTTTTTTTTTTGGGAGGTTTTTTGATCACTGCTTCAATCTTGTTACTGGTTATTGGCCTATTCAGGTTGTCAATTTCTTCCTGTTTCAGTCTTGGTAGTTTATTGGTTTCCAGGAAGGCATCCATTTCTTCCAGGTTGCTTAATTTATTGGCATATAGTTGTTGATAATAATTTCTAATAATTGTTTCTATTTCCCTGGTGTTAGTCGTGATCTCTCCCCTTTCATAATTTTATTAATTTGGGTCCTTTTTCTTTTCTTTTGGATAAGTCTGGCCAGTGGTTTATCGATCTTATTAATTCTTTCAGAGAACCAGCTTCTAGTTTCGTTAATCTGATCTTCTGTGTTTCTGGTTTCTAATTCATTGATCTCTGCTCTAATCTTAATTATTTCTCTTCTTTTTTTTTCAAAGATTTTATTTATTTGAGAGAGATCATTGAATGAGAGAGAGAGCGAGCACATGTGAGGGAGGAAGTTTAGAGGGAGAAGCAGACTCCCTGCCTAGCAGGGAGCCTGATGCGGGACGCGATCCTGGGACTCCAGGATCATGACTTGAGCCGAAGGCAGTCGCTTAACCAACTGAGCCACTCAGGCGCCCTTAATTATTTCTCTTCTAATGCGTGGCTTAGGCATCATTTCTTGCTTTTTTGCCAGTTCTTTAAGGTGTAAAGTTAGTTGGTGAATTCGGGATTTTTCTATTTTTTTGAGCAAGGCTTGGATGGCTATGTATTTCCCCCTTAGGAGTGCCTTTGCAGTGTCCCACAGGTTTTGGACTGATATGTTTTCATTCTCATTGGTTTCCATGAATTGTTTAAGTTCTTTGATTTCCTGGTTGACCCAAACGTTCTGGAGCAGAGTGGTCTTTAGCTTCTAAGTGTTTGAATTTCTTCCAAATTTTTTCTTGTGATTGAGTTCTAGTTTTAAAGCATTATGGTCTGAGAATATGCAGGGAATAATCTCAGTCTTTTGGTATCAGTTGAGACCTGATTTGTGACCCAGTATGTGGTCTATTCTGCAGAAAGTTCCATGTGTGCTCGAGAAGAATGAGTATTCTCTTGTTTTAGGGTGGAATGTTCTGTATATATCTATGAGGTCCATCTGGTCCAGTGTGTCATTCAAAGCTCTTGTTTCTTTGTTGATTTTCTGCTTAGATCATCTTTCTATTGCTGAGAGTGGAGTAGTGAGGTCTCCTACAATTAACATTTTATTATCAATATGCCTCTTTATTTTGGTTAACAGTTGGCTTATGTAGTTGGCTGCTCCCATGTTGGGGGTGTAGATATTTATATTTGTTAGATCTTCTTGTTGGATAGACCCTTTAAGAATGATATAGTGTCCTTCTGTCTCTCTAATTACAGTTTTTAGCTTAAAGTCTAATTTATCTGATATAAGAATTGCTTCCCCAGCTTTCTTTTGAGGTATGTTGACGTGGAAGATGGATCTCCATCGTTCACTTTCAGTCTGGATGTATCTTTAGGTTCAAAATGAGTCTCTTGTAGACAGCATATGGCTGGGTCCTGTCTTTTTATCCAGTCTGCAACCCTGTGCTGTTTTATGGAAGCATTTAGGCCATTCACATTGAGAGTAATTATTGAAAGATACGAATTTATTGTCATCATGTTGCCTGTGAAGTCATTGTTTCTATAGATTGCCTCTGTAAATTTCTGTTCTATATCACTCTTGGGGTCTTTCTCTTTTTATAGAACCCCCTTAATATTTCTTGCAGGGCCGACATAGTTGTCACATATTCTTTCAGTTTCTGCTGCTCTTAGAAGCTCTGCATCTCTTCATCCATTCTAAATGACAGCCTTGCCAGATAAAGTATTCTTGGCTGCATGTTCTTCTCATTTAGTACCCTGAATATGTCTTGGCAGTCCTTTCTGGCTAGCTAGGTCTCTGTGGATAGGTCTAACGTTATTCTGATGTTCCTCCCTCTGTACATAAGCAATCTCTTCCCACTAACTGCCATTAAGATAGTTTCCTTGGTTCTAAGATTTGCGAGTTTTAGAATTACATGCCGGAGCATTGGTCTGTTTTCCTTGATCTTGGGAGGGGTGCTCTCTGCCTCTAGGACACGAATGTTTGTTTCATTCCCCAGATTAGGGAAGTTCTCAGCTATGATTTGCTCAAATATATCTTCTGGTCCTCTCTCTCTCTCCACCCCCTCAGGGATCCCAATAATTCTGACATTGGAACATTTCATGGCGTCATTTATTTCTCTTAATTCTGTTTTCATGGATTTTAAGCTGTTTCTCAGGCCTCTTCTTTTTCCTTCTTTCCTATCAATTTGTCTTCTAGATCACTAATTCGTTCTTCTGTCTTGTTTACCCTAGCTGTTACAGTATCTAGATTAGATTGGATCTCATTGATAGCATTTTTAAGTTCTGCCAGTTCAGCTCTCATTTCTGCCCTTACAGACTCTTTGTTGCCATTGATCGATTTCTCCATTCTAGCTGTCGTCTTCAGAACTGTTACCCTGAAGTCTATTTCCGACATCTTGCTTATATCTGTATCCATTTGTAAGTCTGTGGCAGAAGTCATAGTCTCTGAGTCTTTCCTATTTTGGGGGTTCCTCCTCCCTAGTCATTCTGTTGAGGGGTAGTTGAGGGAATGTACAGAGTCCAAATTATTGACCACAACCCAAGCAAGATGCACCTGTTTTATAGGGACCTTAGGGTTGCTAGCCTCTTGTTTCCCCAGCCTGTCTTCTGGGGGAGGGGCTTGCCGCACTGCTAGTCAGGCAACCCTGTTTGGGCAGAGTTGCCCTGCCCCCCTGTGGTGGGGGATGGGCTCAGTGAAAACCGGTTTTGGGGGCTTTTGTTCTCTGGCGGCTTTCCCTGGTGGCTTTCTGTGTCTCTTCCAAGAGTCAGAGCAGAAGAGACCATTTCCAGCCCTCTGCCTCAGAGCAGAGAGATCGCAGTCTGTTCTTCAGTGAGCTCTCCAAGCCACACTATCTCCATTTCTGTCTGTGCTGCTATAAACTGCAGCAGCGCTCCCAGTCCTCGCCTCCAGGTATGGGCCCCGGGGCGTCTCTGCCCTTTGTGCTTCTAAAACCGCCAGCCACCCCCAGTTCGCATGTGCAGCCTCGCCACTCCGGTTTCAGTCCGGGGGGCTGCCCTAAAGTCCTTTCCCCATTGCTACTGGTCTGCAAGTCTGTGCTCGGTCCCCAGCGCGGGAGGCTATCTCTCACCGGTGGTGCAGGATCCCTAAGGCTCCCTCCCCCTTCTCTTTATCTTCGGATATGTGCCCGCGGAATCACTGCTCCCCGCTTCGTACCTCGAAACCAACCACCTCCGATACTATGTTTATAGAGATCCAGATGTATCTTCTTACATCTCAGGCTGATTTCATGGGTGTTCAGAGTGGTCTGGTAGATATCCAGCTCAATTCAGGGGACCAGTTGGAATAGGGTCCCCTACTCTTCTACCATCTTTTCCTCCCAAACCCCAAACTATCTTCCTTTTTTTTTTTTCCTTGCTCACAAACTTCAAGTGGCATATATGGTACTAAGTTCCTGTATCATTATTACTTCATATTTCTTTTAGAGTGTCCCAACTGTTTTTCTTAAAAATTATTTCAAAAGATAACTTTAAAAATAATACTTGCAGGGGAAAACTGTTATTACATATCACCCATAAAAGGTTACCATAAAAACAAAGCAAAATAAGAATATACAATTTCCACCTAATTCTTCCTTGCAGTTCTTGTTTCTCTGCTAAAGTTACCCATCTGACCTTGCATATCATCTCTCTGCTACATTAGAACTTTTAACATATTAATCAGGGTTATTTTAAGTCCCTTGTCAGAGAGTTCCAACAACTCTCATCCTATCTGAATCTAATTCTATTGATTTCTTTATCTATCAGGAGTGTATTTTTCTTCTTTCCTTTTAGTATGCCTTCTGTTTTGTTAAATACAGGTATCTTTTGTAGGATAGCATAGACTGACATACAGGTAGTTTTTATTCCTCGAAATTGGTGTGCTCTTCTCCTACTAGGACTATAGTATGGTTAGTAGGGATTCATGCACAGTCATTCTGAGCTTCAGGTCTGTGATTACTATGGCTGCCCTTGATGCCCCATAGTCTTCGAATTCTTCTAGTGATGGTTGGTATTGGGTCAGGGGTTGTGTGTGTGTGCTGATTTTCTGGAGGGTTTCTCTCAATCTCAGCTCCCTCTTCAGTTTTATACAGTCTCCTCTTTATACTGTACCTCAGAGGATTGTGTTTCTTAGAGCTGCTCCAGCAGTATTCAGCGTTTGTTTTTACTTAATTGTTGTTACCCTCATGGTAAGAGTTATGGGGACATTCTTTGACATTCTTCTAAGCCTCAGTTTTAGAACGCATTGCAGTCACTGTTGCAGCAGTCATTCTGGCTCTGGTATTTATTCCTATCTCTTTACCAGAAGTAGAGGCTTCTTTCCTATTCCCTCCTTTCAGATGCAGTGGATTCTCACCAGTCACCTATGGGAGACAGTGTTTGTTGCCCTCTTCTTGGAGATTAAGGCTCTCATTCTGTAGGAAAGCTAGAACAAGTTGGGTCCAGTTCCTCATCTGTGTCCTTTCCCCAGGGGCTGCTTTCTTTCCCCCTTGTCTGTGCCAGCAGGGAAGCTCTCTCAGGAGTCTCCCTCATTCATCCTATGAGCGCCTCCACGCCCGTGCGAGGTATACAAGCCTGAGCTTTCACAGTTACGGTCAGAGCTGGTTGCCCTTCCTCTCAATAATTGCAGAGCAGTGTTGTCAGCATGGAACTAGGATTATTGGTTTGGCAGATATGGGATATCAGCTATTGGTTTGGCTGAAAAGTGTAGATTTGAAAAGTACTTTAAGATTGCGTGTCTTAGAGTGATGAAAATTTTGATAAAAATGTGAGATGAGAAAGGGCAGATAATGGACAAGGAAGATAATGACTTAAATTTACCTGTTAAGCTGCAACGCCAGGAGGAGTGGAAGGAACTGACTGACTCTTAAGCAATATCATCTGTCTCAGATGTGTTGGGGAAGAAGTCCCTCTGCCCTCCTTCTAGGTGGACTAAGAATCAAATTGACATGAGACAAATTAAAAGGAGAAAATCAAATTTCATAGTGTATGTACCTGGAATCCATTTAGATATGAAATTCCAGAGACGTCGAGACATGATACTTACATGAGCTAAGGAGAGGGCCAGGGTCTGAGGATACAAAAGAGAGAAAGGCCATTAGCAGAAAGAAGATGTTTGGAAAACAAAGTTGCCCTGTTATGCAGGTAAGTTTCTTAGGAAAAGAGGAATCTTTGTTAATAGCTCTCTTTTTGGTATAAGCTTGCAGTTAAGGGAGAAGTAAGGAGCTTTTCTTGAGTCTGCTGGGTTTTGGTTGCTTTTAACTCAAAATGGCGTTCATGCCATCTTGGGGCAGCCTGCCCTTGGGCCCTACAGGTATAATGAGTTTCAAATTGGAGAATGCTTACGAACCAGTACAAATTATTGACCAGGGGAATGGGCAGACTAACAGAATCTGGCAATGTCATTGTGCACTGTGGTGAGTACAAGGCCATTGTCAAAAGCTGATTATAAACAGGAGTTATAGGCATACATTTGCGAGGTAAACAGAACAGGTATTTAGACTGAGCGATGTTCTTAGCAGTAAGGGGAGTCAGTGCACTACAAGTTGTAATTCAAATGCTTCACAGAACCATAACAAGCTGCATCTGCTTTTTTAATACCTGAGAGCACCAGAAACAATAGCAGAAAAGTATGAAAATATGCCCAACATCTTTGCTATGGTCTGAATATTTGTGCCTCCCTGAAATGCGTATGTTGAAACCCTAACCTCCAAAGATAGTATTAGAAAGTGGGGCCTTTGGAAGGTGCTTCAGTCACGAGGGTGGAGTCCTCACCGATGGGATTAGTGCCTTATGAGAGACCTTGCAGGCATCCCTCACTCCTCCTACTATGTAAGGACACAGTGAGAAGGCTCTGACTACCAACCAGGAAGAGAGCTCTCTGGAACCTGACCATGCCGGCACCTTGATCTTGGACTTACAGCTTCCAGAACTGTGAGAAATAAAATTGTGTTGTTTGTAAGACATTTTGTTATAGCAGCCCGAATAAATGGATGGTTTTCTCATTCCAATATTATAGATTACTTTTCATGACTGAAAGTGAGTATCATATCTCACAGTACTTTACAGTTATCATAGGTCCAGTTGTCAATGTTTAACATTTATCTTAGTCTGACAATAAGTATTTCCTCTGTTCACAGAAAGAGTTGTTTTGTTAAAGGTATTACCTCATTGGGAGAATTGTTTCCATTTTTTTTCTTCTTCTTTCACAAATTATAATCTCCCCAAGTCAAAACTTTGAGTATTTAGAAAGGAAAACCCCCAACTTCCTTATTACACATGGAAAAGTGTATAACAATTCATTAATATCAAGTAAATAGAAAATTATAAATAATAGTATAATCATGTATTCATTACTCAGTAATAAGTATTGGCTGTGGGAGAAGTTTATTCTGTTCTAATTGCTCTGTAGAGGGAGAAAATAGACAAATTATTGAATAGCTACCTATTTTATCCTTCATTTGCCTAATCCCTCGTGATTATGATCTCTCAGTGTTTTGTTTTTTGTCTTTTCATAATCTTAAGCATGATACTGTGAAGCCATCTGATCTTACAAACTACAAAACAAAATAAAGCCACACAGGTATGCAGGTGCTGGGGTGTAGAAGTGATTAAGATTGGAACATCTTCCTCAAAGTATGGATGCAAATGATAGAGTGCAGGGAAATAGGCATGAAGTCACTTATCATGTATTTTCTTAAGAAAAATTTGGTAAAGTATTTCAAAGATACAGAAAAAAATACAGGGAATAATATAATGAACACTTATGCACCCACATGCCAACTTGGCCAATTCTTGATATTTTTTCCCGTATCTGTCATATAGATATTCTTTAACAAAGTATAGGAAGAGTTTAATTCCTATATGATTGCCTTCCCAATACTGACCCTCTTGGCTCCATTCCAAGAAGTATTCTCATCCAGATTCTTTTTCATTCTTTTGCTGCATATGTTTGTATTGATAGGCAATTTATATTTAGTTTGTATTTATATTGATATATTTTAAATGAGTCACTAAAATGGAGAATGTTACCATTACCATTTCATCATTAAAAGTATGTATTTAACTGCAGAATACTCTCCCCTCATCAGGAGGCAGACATAGACTGGTGTTGGAGACTTGGACTTGGAAACCAAAGGCCTAAAGCTGTGTGTCCTTAGCAAATTCCGTTAACTCTCTGAATTGCAGAATTTCAGAAGGCAAAAGAGAAAATATGTACTTCTTGGGGTTTTATGAAGATTGTATAAAATATGGAATACAAAAATATTTGGGAAGTTGTAAGATGTTCTTAATAACTTATTTTTATTCCATCTTTTCTCGTCTCTTGAATTTTAGGTACAACTATTGTTTTCTTGGTGTATCAAGAGCCGAAATCATTCTTAACAGTTCTGTAAAGTTGCCTGAGCCCATAAAATATTTTCTTAGAGACTATTTCCAGACCAATGGGAACCCTGCCTCTGGGCTAGTAAATGATCATAGAGAAATACAATTAGGTAGATAAGGTACAATTAAACATTGAACACTGAAGCTCAGTGCTATAGTATTACGCAGAATGAAGAAGCCTCAGAGATTATCTAATTCAGTTGTCCTGTTGAACACATAAGAAAAAATACAGTTGGGGTGACTTCTTTAAGTTACATGTAGAGTCTTTTAAGTAGAAAATATTGATTGAATTGTGGTGATACCTCTTCCACTTAAGGCAATATTATTTTGATTATTTTTGTTTCCAGTGTTAAAAGAGAGCTAAGCCTTTCTCTTTTGAAAATGATTCGTGTGGAAGCTGCATTGCTGGAGCAACATCCTGATAAGAGATTTTCTTGTCTGCTGAAGAGGAGCCAGGGACTGACTCACACAGTTATTTAATATAAATATGGACTTCTCCATCAACTATGTACCTCTTTGTCATCGTCCTCAACTGCTGTTGCATGTGCGTTGGTGGCAGAGTTTTCATTGATTATGCTGTGGTTTTTCCTCATGTTAGACCAGGGCCCAGACTGTTTGCTCATTCTGGAGGAGTGGAGGAGCTGGCGGATCAGATGCTGCCAACAGCTGTCTATCAGCCTTAAGATGAAGGGGGTGCTCAGTTCCAGGGCTGGGGCTTGAGCAGCTGCTTCAGCTGCTAGTCACTATGGAGTGCAGGGCATGCATCTCGCATTACCTGTCTTTCAAAGGAGTTGGCTTCCTATGTGAAAGATCTGTACATCCCAAAGAATCCAAAGGTGAAAAGGAGCGGTACACATTCTAATCATGCTTGATTCTTCAATTTGTGCCACAATCTGAGGCTCACTCTTGTTTATTCTGCCCGTTCCTCTGGGCACATCCAAATTACTTGCGTTTCAGCTACACGCATTTATGCCAGACAGAACTGCCGCACATCTGCTGTAAAACGACTCACGGTGTATCGGTATATCGTACAGCATTGAAGTTGGTGTGTTTTATGGGAAAAGACACCAGACTGGAATCTAAATGATCTAGGTCACGGTCCTGGCGCTGTGATAGATTAGTTATGTGACCTTAGGCAAATACTTTCTATCTAGACCTCAGTTGTTTTTCAGTTGCAGAATCAGGTGCTCAGATAATTGCTGAAGGTCCTTGTAGCTCTGATTCCATGATTTCTAAATGGGTAATTATAATAACAGTACAATGTATTGAACATACGCTTTTGGTTTTACACAGGTTGAAGACATTTACATGGATTAAATTATTATACCTCAGAATAGCTCTTTGATGAAGTTAGTGCTGCCATTGGTTCCCAAAAGAGAAAATTAATCCTAAATAACTTCTTCAGGGTCCCATTAGTAAAGGCAGCGCTGATACTCAAACCCACCTGTATCTGATATCAGAGTCAGAGCATTAAGGTGCTATGAAAAGAAATCTTTTGGCCCTATAGAACTGGACCTCAAAGGACCTAGGTTGTCCTAGAATTAATCCCTTGTGTCTAGAATTTGAGTAGTATTTCTGATATAGCTGCTATCAGGTCTTCTCTCCCACAACAAGATAATATTGGGCTTAGACTCGGAATTTTAGAGGTAATTTTATGATTTCTTAGCACTGTTGCGTAAAAAGAAAATAGCTACCCCCCCCCAGCCCCATCTCCATGAACATTTCAGTTTGGAATGCTGCATATGAATGAACAAAATGGCAATTAAAATTAATCCTATTGTTACATACATTTGCATATTAGTAATCTGTTATAAGAGGTTAGTCTTAGTTGATTTTTTAATTATTAAAAGCATTAAATGCATAAGATACTAGAATAAATATTTTTAAGTAATAATTGTTGACATTTCTGAAGGAAGAATTGGCCAATAAATATTTTTTATTCTTTATGGTTTTGCTTTCTGCTAAGAAGGAAAAAGAGACCAGAGTTTTTGGAAAGAAATGGTAGGTTTAGGGGCAGATCATAGAATGGCTTTTATTTTATTTTATTTTATTTTATTTTAAGATTTTATTTATTTATCTGACAGAGAGATAGAGATCACAAGTAGGGAGAGCAGCAGGCAGAGGGAATGGGAGAGAGAGAAGCAGACTCCCCGCTGAGCAGGGAGCCCGACATGGGGCTCGATCCCAGGACCCTGGAACCATGACCTGAGTCGAAGGCAGACGCTTAACTGACTGATCCACCCAGGCGCCCCTCACAGAATGGCTTTTAATTTCTTAATGACCACAGATAGTTTACTTCAGCTTACCATTGATCTCTCCATTTGCAAAAATGGTAAATGATATCTACCTCACAAGCACAGAAACAATTGTACAGAGTCATAAAGTGCCCTAAAGATCAACCTCTCTCCTTGGTTATATTAATACCCTTCTCATGAGACTCCATTTCACCAGCATCTCTTCCTCTGTTTTATTTATTAATTTCAAAATGATAATTATGATTATATTACTTTCCGGCTTAAAACTTTCAATTTTTCCTCTTTGCCAGGAGAAACAAACTCAACTTCTTCAGGCTGGCATACAAGACCTGTCCACGTCAAACTGGCTTGCATGTCCTCATGTGATAACGTGGCTCTCCCCTTCTTTGTTCCCTCACTATGTGCTCTACATCATCAAATGAAGCTTTCAGTATGGCTAACTCAGGCTAGGATTTATGTGATCTCTCTTTGTTTTTGCATCAAGTATTCTGTCTGCCTGGAATTCCCCTCTTGTCTTTCCAACTGATAAGTCCTCCTCATCCTTCAAGGCCGTACTGAATTTTTACCTCCCCTAATAAAAGCCTTCCCGGGCACTGCCTTTCCATAGTTAGTCCTTCACTGCTTCCCAGTCTTAAGGCACATGGTGTTGGATCACCTACTATACTACATTCCAGTTGTTAGCCTACTCCATTAGACTGTGAAAGCTAGAACTATATTTTCTTGTTCACACATTGTCTCTTGCTCTCTGAGGGAGTAGTGATAAATTGCAACAAACAGTCCATCAAAATCATCTTAATGTTCACTTTTTTTCCTGAATTTCCAGACACTACGTTGAAGACTTTTCCAGAGTTAAGGAATCTTTCATTTAAAACAGCAGTCTGGTTAAAAAATAGAAAACAAAGAGTTGACCCTCTAGGATATGAAAAATAAATGAGTTTTTCCAAGCATATACCTTGGAAAGCTGTTATATACTATAAATAAATCACTTGAATGCAGTTGAAGAATGTAATTCATATCTGTTACGACTCCATATTGATTAAAAACAACTGAATTTCCATGAGACTAGGAAAAGAGTACATAAAACTCCAAATTTATAGTGACTTAAACATAACAGACACATTTTCCTAATAACTCTTACATTGAAAATCTGAATTTTCCATGTACTTGCCTCCTTAAAATGCTAAAAGTCTGTCATGTTTTAGTTTGCTAAAAAGTAATTTACCAGGAAACCCAGGTTTAGCTTCAGTTAGACATGCGGATTTTTGCACCACTGGAAAACCTGACAGTGAGAATGATCCGGTATCTTTTGAAGCGATTTCATACTGTCTTCTGCTTGCTCTTATTATACCTAATTTTCAAATTTGTCTACTAGCTTGTACATACTGAGTATGTCCTACTCTATAGCAAGTGATCTCTATTCCATAAAGGTAATAATCATATTTTCCCAACACAATCTAGTCTCTGAAAGAACACCTTTCCATCCTTAGTCACAGTAATTTGCCCTGCCATGTTGCACAGTTTATACCATTGCAACTTTACCCACTGGCCGTTCACAACCTGCCATATGCTACCATCACCAAGAGCCAGGTATTACAGCAACTTGTTCTTGTGTGTTTGCCAGAGGGCTTTTACGTGAAAGTGATTATTAAAAAAAATTTAGAACATTTCTTTTGTTTAGATGTCTTTGTTCATATTTCCATATAAACAAGCTTTAGCTATACCTTGTATTGCCTGGTGCCATTGTTTTTCTATCATTCACAATCATCGTATTATCAGGAACTAGAAATAGGATAGATTTTGACATCCCTATTTGAAATTGAAGAAAATAATTCTTAGAGGAAGACACTGAATGACTCATGATCCCTGAGGCCATCTTTGCAGAATAGAACTAGAACCGAATGTCTTGACTTCTAAATCCCTAGTGCAGGTGTCTAAACTGAGTGACTCTTGTTCTCTACATAACTTCATTAACCCTAGACCTTAACTCCTTTGTGTCAGCCAAGTGTGGAGGGGTTCACCAAAAATTATTTATTTTCTACAGACCTTTCCGTTTTGTCCTTCTTCTGTTTCCATCACTTCTGGTGTTTTTCAGGACTTCAAGATCTATTACTCTGTAATATTTTAAGTATCTTGTTACTGGGTACTCTGCTTCCAAACCAACTAATCCCTCCCTTGCAATGCTTCTATTTTTCTGCCCAGGTGATCTTCCTATATTGTAAATCTGACTGTGATGCTTTGCTTGCTAGGCAATTTGATGTCACCTCTAGAGGATATACTCTTTAGTACAGTGACTGGTCCTGATTAACCCTATGTGTTTCTCCAGCATCAGCACTCACCATTCCCTGCACCTTGCAGATTTGATTCCATCAGTACTGCATCCTTATAATTACCCCAGTGAATGCATCAGTGTCTTTCAAAGGCTGTTCACCCAGTATTTCTGTCTCTGAAATAACTCGTCTTCCTGATTCGTTTTTAAAGAGAGAACTTAAGAATATGACATTTTTGTTTTATTCCTCCACCCCCACACGCTCCTGCAGCAGAACTGATCGATTCTTCCATGTCTCCACCATACTTTATGAATGCCTTTATTAATATATTTGTACATGACACAAGAATTATTTATTCTAGATCCTCCCTAATGTCAACAAATTTTTCCTGTGAGTATGAAGGAAGAAATTGCACTTAGATGTTTTTAACAAGTTAATCTAATCTTGCATAAAAGATTTTTATGTTGATTGGAAAATAATGTTTTTAAGTTTGTTTTGTGTTTACTTCTAAGTTAATAAAGTTTCTAAATAGAGCTTTCTTCTTTTAGCTCAAATTCAACAACAAAATCATATTACCATGGTAATATTTTGGAATACCCAATTTAAAAAAAAAGTTCTCTCCGTAGTAGAAATTTCTTTTAAAAGTCAGTTACTCTGGTAACTATAATTAAAAATAAAATGTCTCACTTACTTTAAAGAGGTAAATTATATGCTTAATTTTTCCATTACCTGTTGGGTAGCACAGTACCGGAGGCCATCATTTCTGTCTCTACAGTTGGGTGACAGAGATGTTGTTGCTCAGAGGGACTGAAGTAGAAGGGTCAGTTCAGTCATATTGTTGCTTATTTATTCTAGCATTTTTGGATAATGAGCAAACAGTTTCCTTACAGGAACTTCCGTGGAGTTACTCACATTTTGCAAGGGCTAATTTAGGTATATTAGATGGTATGATGCATAAGTCCACTGAATCTGACATACGCAAACTTCAGATGTCTCAATCCACTGATAACAAATACGTGGGGATCCTGGTCTCAGTCTCTGCTCATTGTTGCTTCTCCACTTGCTGGCAGATCCTTCACTTTCTGTAGTGACATGTGACTGTGTGGTCCATGTTCTGACTGCTGGCATCAATTTCTCTCTCTAGAGAGAGAAACACACGTATACTGATGCAGCTGTATACATATATAAATACATATATAATATTTATAAAGCTCAATTGGTTTCTTATTATTTCTGTTATTTTTTTTTTTTTCCTACTGATACCTCAATAGATTCTCTCACATATGCCTGGAGAGCACTTATCTAAAAGCTATAGCCTGCAAGATAAAACCCAGGGAGGAAGAAGGAAGGATGCGGATGCTTAGCACTTCATGGAGCCTCCTGACATAAGGAAGATAGGTAAAGAGGACCTTCAGGGCTTTTTTAGGATAGAAAGAAATGCTCAAGTTGGAAACCCTATCTAGAAGTTAAGAGTGTGAAAAACGAAGTGGGGGAGAACTCTGACAAGTGGCAAATCTTTGTTCAAGGCAGAGTTAGTTTTCTGCTTGATTGTCCTTTGGTAACATCTTAAGACTCAGAATACAAACTTGAGGAGCTCCAAGACAGCATGATGGAATTGCCCTTGTGGGTTGGAGGAAAGGCAGGCAATATGTCACCAACACAGCACATACATGACATTTAAGGACAAACATGCATGAAATTATAAAAACACTGCTTTGAACAAGAATGTTGAGCACCTCTAACGTATCAGGATATTGTCCTTGGCTCTTCTGCTGATGGGTTTTTTTCCTTCCCTGAAGATGTCAGTTTAGTAATACCCATGCTGATGCATTTCTGATGGACAGATGGAAGAACCACAGAGAAGCTGGGTTATTTGCTGCTTCCTTGTCTCTGTCTCTGTGTCTCTGGCCAAGTTGGGATGCTGTGATTAAGATGGGATACAGATGTCAGCTGTGCAATCAGTGTGGGACTCTGGCTGCCCGACAGGCTGATTTGGCTGGGAAGGTGACAGTTTCCACTTGCTTGGGTTTGTGTACAGAACTCTCTTCTCTCCAGCAGGGAGAGGGTCTCTCTGGCAGTTCAGGGATGATATTCATCCCCCAGACTGTAAGGACACAGAGGCCAGAGGTCAGGCTATTGCTTACGGAACTTTCTGGTAATGTTTCCAGCAACTAAAGTAGGTGCTTAATGAAGACTTGTTAAATCAATATAGACACATGTGAACCTTCTTCTCTTTTCACTCTAATAAACTAATTTCCAAATGAGAGGAATAATTCATGTGATTTATTCAAAATGGATACAGATTTGGTTTCCAGTCCTCTCTCTGCCACTTATAAGCTGTGTGGCTTTATGACAAGTTAAATATAGCACTCTGAACCTCACGTTCTGCATCTGTTCATCAGGAACGGGACTACCTACCTGATGCGCTGTTGAGATCATTAAATGAGATGATGCATAATAATTCATATGGCTCACAGTTGGCCCTTGATAAGTGTTAATTATCCTTGTCACCTTGTTTTACTCCTTAGATTGTGCACAAAACGCAAATGGGTTCAGATTAAGATAACAACAACAACAATTACATTGTTTATTATGAGCCCATATCTGGCTAGTGCTTTGTATGTATCATCTTGTTTACTTTCCCCATCAACACTATGGGGTAGATGGTATTTCTGTTGTTGCTAGTATTCTCATCCCCATTCTGTAGATAAGCTGAGACATGAAGTGATAGGTTCAAATCCAGCTTTATCTGACTGTGTGTCCTCAGTGGCTCGAAAGCTGACACCAGTTGGCGTGCTCTGTGTTACAGCCATTAATAAGACTTCAACATCAAATAACAAATTAAAAACCTTTTGTTTGTTGTTGTCTGTGACTCTCACCAACACTTAGGCGGGCACTCATGCAAGTTCGGAGAGCTCCCCCAAATGCACATGTGTACCCATAGGTGTTGAGTAACCTCGCAGTTACAAAATAGAGACATCAGGCTTCAGTGTTACTTCTTTTCTCACTAGAAAATCTGAGAACCTCTTAAAGATGGGACTCAGTCACCGATCTGACAGATAGTAATCCATTTTTCTCACAAACAAAATACTTTGCTTTCAGCTCTGTCTTCTCATCCTCTAGAAAACTGGATAATGGCTCACAGAGCTAGGCCCTGGTGCCACACTCACTGAACGGTACTGTGTGGTCATCTCAGAACAGCTTTTAGTTTCAGGTGAGTCTGAAAAATTAGAGGTTGGTGAAGGAACAACAACAAAAGCGTCTTCTGCCGTGCTTAGCTGTCCTTTCTCACAGAGCAGTGGGATTCTCCTGCAGACTGAGCCACCCCTGCTGTATCCTTCCTTCTCTTCTGGGCCCCCAAACCTGTATGAACTCAGGGCATATCCTTGCCCCTGAGTTGCCGCTGCCCTTCAGGCACCTGCACAACAAATCTGTGTAAAAACAAACATAATTCCAGTTATAGTTCTACCACTAACGGTCTTTCTGGTTTGTCTCTTTTTGCCTCTGTTCTTTGTGTCCTTAGAAATAATTTAAAGGTTAATGGAATGATTTCTAAGACCAAGTTTGATGTATTTTATTATTCAAGCCCTAACCCGTCTGCACGGCTTCTGCCATGGGCCGCCCTTCACAACATCATCTGTCACTGTCCTCATCAATTCTTAAGTCCCATCTCAGTGGCCAGTGCCCACCTCTCTCACTAATTTGATGTGATTTCCTTTCCTTCTCTGTAAAAGTTTCATTTCTTTTATCTTTGTGACATTTTACTTTCAGTTTCTCCACACAACCCTCTAATTTGTGTAGGTTGCTTATTTGAAGCATCTGTGATATCCTGAAAATTGTAGAGACTAAATGTTCAACTATTGGCTGTGAGGTAATACAGGAAGGCTCAGCCATCAAAAGAATTTTGGCTCATCCTACGTAACCATGGTTATGTCTAAAATCCCATGAGCAGAGAGAGCATTAATAGTGATAATACCTATGTGGGTACTGTGCTTTAAAGATTTCTACACATTTTATCATTAGATCATTTAGTAACCATATAGGGGACAATTTATGATATGAAGGAGCAGTTTAGGATATGCTGAAGTCCAGGGAGCAAAAATGAAACAAATTTTCATCATCAAAAGATGTCTTTTGAAATGTTACAATCTGCATGGTATATATTTTTTTTAAATATTTTATTTACTTATTTGAGAGAGAGAGTGAGATAGAGAGAGCATGAGACGGGGGAGGGTCAGAGGGAGAAGTGGACTCCCCGCTCAGCAGGGAGCCCGATGCGGGACTCGATCCCGGGACTCCAGGACCATGACCCGAGCCGAAGGCAGTTGCTTAACCAACTGAGCCACCCAGGCACCCACAGTCTGCATGGTATATTCAATAGATAGATCCTTTTTTTTTTTTATTTTAGTTATGACTCTACAGTGTAATGAGAACACCATAGCGCTAGTTACCAAAAATTCTGGGCTCCAGCCTTAGCTTGCCTTGTTCTAGCTGTGTGACTTGAGGCAATTTAATTCAATAAACTTAATAAGTATTTTTAATGCCCATTATGTGAGAGAAACATGCTAGGTACTGCCAAAAATATAAAGAGAAGCTCACATAGTCCTTTCCCTCAAAGCTTTTACATTAAATTGGAAGGAAGGAAAGAAATCCCATCTTCTTCCTGTGATGGTTGAAATGCACTATTTAAAATATACCATCCAGCATCTTCAAACTATTTTTCAATCTAAGAGACAGAAAGTAAAGAAGAGAAAATTATTCCCTTTTTTTTGAGTTTTTATTTATTTTTTTTATTATTCTTGAAAGTGTGGTTCTGTGTTTGGTTTTTTTTTAAGATTTTATTTATTTTTCAACAGAAAGAGAGAGACAGCGAGAGAGGGAACACAAGCAGGGTGGGCGGGAGAGGGAGAAGCAGGCTTCCCGCTGAGCAGGGAGCCCGATGTGGGGCTCGACCCCAGGACCCTGGGATCATGACCTGAGCTGAAGGTAGACGCTTAACTGACTGAGCCACCCAGGTGCCCGTTCTGTGTGTTTTTATCTGTGCATTTTTCTGGTTACATTTTTGGAGAAATCAAGTCCTCTAAGAGCCAGATAATTTTATACTGAAAAACTGCCCTGTTGTTCTCCTGGCCCTACTTAACTATCTTTAACACTGTGTTATTATTGATTACAGGGAAGTTCCTGTGAGGAAATAGGTGGTCTGCCTCATACACATTCTCATGCCTAGGGACAGCTTGTGTCTCTGCCACCAATATCACCCTCATTTGTAGAGGCAAACCTTTGCCCGCTGTGCCCAGGCTGGGTAAGAACCCAGACTGTATTTTACATCTGATTCTGGAAACAGGGCTCCGTTAAACAAGCATTCCACATGCCAGTGAGTGAACCAGCAGAAGCGAACATTTTCTGTATCACCATTGCCGAAAACACAGTTAAAAGTAGCATCTAATCCCCCTTTCTCAGTTGCTTCTCAGTTACTTTCTGACACCGTATTTTAAAAATATTGGAACCTTAGTGTTAATTCCGAAAGTGCCGCTCTGACTTCCGAAGTTGCATACTTGCTCTCTTCTTAAGTTATACTACTTAGAAGAAAGAAATATGTGCTAAACAGACACATTGGGGATTGTAGCGGCAGGAGTGGGGCTGTAGAGAAAAACTGCCTTGCCTCCAAGCCAGGAAGTCAGCCCCCAATCCTCCTGAGAAAAGAAACGAGAGAACATTCTTCTTGATTTCGTCGCCAGCCTCTGGGACTATACTTGGTGAGAAGTGAAATTTGCCAGAAAGCAGACACCTCCTCAGATTATGCCATGACTTTTCCCGGCTGGTGAAAACCTACACCCCTCTCCGCACAGGCCCACCCTTGGAAGGAAGATTCAGAAAGGCAGCCATCTGTCAGGGGAACCGATGCCCTGTGTTTACTCTCAAACTCCTCCTCCTCCCAGACTTGCCCTTGAGATGCTTCCCAGGCTGGGTGTGCTGCACTTGGCCATGTGGCTGCACTCAGTTTGCATTTCACATGAATTTCTGTGTCAAGGCCTGGCATGACAAACTCCCATGATTTTGTGGTCGCATCGACCAGATCTGAATCCCTGGTCCTGCCACTTACTATCAACGTGGCCTTTGTCTATATCAAGCCTTTCAGAGCCTCAGTTTGCTTGTATATAGAGTGAATATCAGAATGCCAGTTGGTTAGAATGATTGTTAGAGTTCAGTGATACGCTTGTAAGTGAAGAGACTGGGACCTTTCCTAGCACAGCGTTCATACTAACTAAATGTTTCTAACTGTAGGCATTCTGTTGATGTCGGTGTCTGGCAGGATCAAGTGTATTAAAGAAGGCTTCACTAGTACCCTCATCTCAGGTTTCAGGAGAATAGGAAGCAGTTGGGAAATATAATCTCCCCAGCCTTCCCTTTGCCAACTCATGGAAGCAGACCATTGGCGATGAGGAAGGCCACCCTCAGAGATGAGGACAATTCATCATGCAACACCAGGATTTCCACCTCTGTTTAACAGCACAGACTGGTTGAAAAATTCTCCGCCTAGGCAGAGTCCTTTCTCATGAGGTCAGACCACTTGGCAGAGCTCCCTGTATAGGCCACTGTATTTCTTTTAAGAAAACCTCTGAAAGCATTCTGATTTAGAGAGAGTCCACACTGCCCCAACAACATAGCGGCTTTTAGAATGATGTTCTGTTCTGTGTAGCTTAAATCATTTAATTTAATAAATTACAAAATGTTCACTGTCCGGATAGTCTCCCCAATGGTAAGACGGTAGAATGTCATAGATGGAGTTCTAGTGAACTTTTAATTGACAGATGATAACTCTTGATATGTTTCAAATGGGGTATTTACATCCCAGTAACATGATCTGCAGAGACATTGAGTGGAATGTCAAGTGGCCAGCCTAACGGGTAGTAAGAGGCAAAGGAAGTACTTGGAATATGAATGTGATTATTGTTTTGGAGATACTCCCATTTAAAGACTTGATGCATTTGCTATTAGACAAGGAAGAATTACGTTCTATGGAAAAGAAGGATTTCTTCATTTTCTTAGGAAAATAGTCACCAGATGTATTGTTTCCATATTAAATGTCTCAGTTGGTATCAGACAGCTAGCACCTGGGGAAGGCCAACATGACTGCATATGATGGCTCCAAATAGCACAGATAAATTTAGAGTCTTCACTCACAAAAAGGGCTCTAGCTCTTACAACTGGTTGTGTTCATGTTCTAAGCGGAAACGTTTTGTACACTAGCGTCCATTGGTCTCTGTGGAGCCACTCACATTTCCTTTCTCTGCCTGTCATCTACCTTGATCCTCATCTATGTATCACATTCCCAGCCTCTTGCTTCCCTACCAAGCCTCCTGCTCATTCACTCACATCTTTAACTATTCTTTTTTATTTATTTTTTTAGAGACAGCACACGTGAGGGGGGGGAAGGGTAGAAGGGACAGAGAGAATCGTAAGCAGGCTCCACATTCAGCACAGAGTCTGACATGGGGCTCAATCTCATGACCCTGAGATCATGACCTGATCCAAAATCAAGAGTTAGATGCTTAACCAACTGAGCCACCCAAGTTCCCCAATACATCTTTACCTATTCTGTTCACATCTTTGAATGCACATAGTTGTAAGTTCACTGATATGTGTGTTTGTTAGGATATCTCTGTGGGTTTATACACATGTGCACATGTTTACACATATGTAAGTGGACTTCAGAAATCTCAGCTTAGCATTGGGGAACCACCTGAATCTTGAATCCCTTCCGTCCCTTAACCATACATATTTGGCATTGTTTCATATCAAATAGAGTAATCCCTCTTGAAGATTAAATTTGCATAGTTTACTTCCCTGTAGATTTTTTTTTTTTAAAGATTTTATTTATTTATTTGACAGAGAGAGACATAGCGAGAGCAGGAACACAAGCAGGGGGAGTGGGAGAGGGAGAAGCAGGCTTCCTGTGGAGCAGGGAGCCCGATGTGGGACTCGATCCCAGGACCCTGGGATCATGACCTGAGCCGAAGGCAGACGCTTAACGACTGAGCCACCCAGGCGCCCTACTTCCTGTAGATTTTGGAGCAAGTTACTTCCCTTCCCTTGTTTTCTTATCTCTCTCCTTTGTAATGTAAGCAATGAGAAGAACAGTCCCCATTTAGGAACAAAGAACCATGTGAACTTTTATTTCGGTTATGTTTTCAGGACAGTAGTGATTGTGTGTTACAGATGTATCAGTTACGGTATTATGACATAGAACAGAGAGAAAATAAAACCTTTTATTACCCCCACCATGAAATAGAGCATCACGGACACCTGGGGTTGAGCTGGACCTTGAGCCGCGGGTGTCCCATTCCAGCTTTTCTGACTGAAAGGCAGCTCCCTCCACTTAGTTCTGTTGTTTCACAGAATGGTGATACGTGTCAGGCACACCAAAACTACCTTTAAATGAGTGAGAACATAAGAGAGTATTCTAATTCTTAAATTGTTTGAATGTTTCTAATAATATGAAGAAGTCTGTTATAACCCAGAATAAAAGAGAAAGAACAATACTACGATATCTAAAAACTTAAATTGAGTACTTACCACGTGCCAGGCATTTTTGTGGACTTTTTTTCCTCAATATTTAATCCTTAAAACCATTCTGCATGGTGGTATTACTGCTGAAAGCATAGCGAAGTGACCCTCCTTATGCTGTACACCTGTTAAATGGCAGAACAAGAATAATAGCTCTAACCTTTCTATCAGTAGGCGTCTGTTAGGTTAGGAGTACAGTGGGTACGGAAATGCATTTCCTGTAGCTTTTTTCCCTTCCTAGGCCTTTCTAAAATGTTAGTAGAAATGAAGTCCTTTTCATCTTTTACTCTTTAAGTTAGGACTCTAATTCCTTGAATTCCATATAAAATTCAGTTTGGTATCAAATACAATATATAGTTCATAGTAGGTACTGAATAAAAGTGTGTTGATATGACTCTAACTCAGTTTCTTGAAGTGTGCTTTGTATCTCTGCTTTCCTTTCTTTTTTTAATTGACTTTCTTCTCTTCCTATTCTTATATAATCTCTTTTCCCTAAGTCAGTGGATTAGAACTGCTGGATTGCATAAAATTTGTAAAGTTTTCAGCTGAGGAAAGCACCAAATACATTGAAACACAATGCCTATAAGTTTTAAAAAATAACTATTGGGAATAAGTTCTTTTTGTTGTTGTTGTTCCTCTGGAAAACATCTGTGAAATAAAATATGCAGAATATTTCTAGAAGTATAGTTTATTTCTAAGGAATAGAGTTTTAAAGTCTAGCTACTTATATACCTCACATATTTAAAAAATGCCTATTCTGTGCTAGATTGTGTGTGGAAGTCAGAATATAGAGAACAAAGACATAGTTCCTACCTTCAAGATGATTAAGGTTGAATGACCTTAAGTTAAGAGGATTTGGTATGTGATGTCTGGACACATGCACCAACTATTGCATCACTGTATGCAAAGTGCTCTGATAGAGATTATTCAAGTATTTTGAAAGAACAGAATAATGGTATCTCATTGAGACTTTGAGTCGGGAAAGTTTTCCTAGAGAAGTTGGCATATGAAAGGAGTCTTTTTTTTTTTTTAAGATTTTATTTATTTATTTGAGAGAGAGAATGAGAGAGAGAGAGAGCGCACATGAGAGGGGGGAGGGTCAGAGGGAGAAGCAGACTCCCTGCTGAGCGGGGAGCCTGATGCGGGACTCATCCTGAGACTCCAGGATCATGACCTGTCGCTTAACCGACTGAGCCACCCAGGCGCCCTGAAAGGAGTCTTAAAGAACCAACAGTCATAGTTGGTTCCATAGAAAAGAGAGAAGAGGAAGTTAGCAATTGGGTAACTCTCAAAGGCCATTCTTCTACATTTCACAGTTAGACTTGACTTAACCCAATCTGTTCTTCTTCTGAACTAGCTTCTTTAAATGCACAAACTGTTTCTATTACTATTTTGTTCTTTTAGTTTGTAAGGTTATGAATGAGTTCAAAACATAATTTTTCAAAATCTTAGCCCAACTTCTTAATTCTCTCCAGCTAAATGCAATAGTGGAGTGGCTTGAGATTTTGTAGTGTCTTAGTTTTTTTTTATAAAGATTTTATCTATTTATTTGAGAGACAGAGAGTGAGAGAGCACAAGCAAGGGGAGTGGCAGAGGGAGAGGAAGGAGCAGGGAGCCCGAAGTGGGGCTCTATACCAGGACCCCGGGATCATGACCTGAGCTGAAGGCAGACACTTAACTGACTGAACCACCCAGGCACCCCTGTAGTGTCTTAATTTTTGATAAATTTTTTAATGCAGTTCTACTGCCTTGAAGTCTGAATCAGTTTAACAAAGCTGTGCCTAGTGAACATCCATGACTCCCTTTATTGAAAAGACAAGATTTGTAATTAACATGCCAACTATTGAAAACAGATGTTCTATGTTAATTGAAAATAATTTCTTAAAGTGGTTAACCACACTTCCTGAAGTTTGTATATACCATCCATTTACTCCAAAATGTATTTTTCACAAATAGAATATAAATGAACTCTAGCCCCACTTGTCCCAAATGATAAGTTACAAATTAGTGTATTCCAGATTAATGTGGTATTGAAGTCCATAGAAATAAACATTTGTTATTGCAGTGTAACATGATTTAGATTTATAATCTTTAAAATGCAAAACGAGCGTGGAACATTTGCAACAACTTTATCTCATTTAATACCATAACAAGTATAATTAAAGCCTAAACATCCATATTAATGAGGAGCCTGGGGTTAGATGATGGATAGGAGAAGGGGAGAAGGCAGAAAACGAAATAAGCATTGCTCTGTTTGGCTGCAGATGTCCAGCTCCTAAGAGATGCGCTCATGTGGATCTTTATGTCTGTTGAAACACTTCATACGTTTTACCTAATGCCAAATTGGGTCTTTGTCCATATCTACCACCAGCTGTATGCATGAACTTGGGTGGGTCATTTCTTTTTTTCCGTAACTGCGTCGGATGATCTCTTAATTCTCTTCAGTGTAAATGTATTTGATCTGATCTGTATTTCCTATCTAAAAGATGATGGGACAGGTTCTGTAAAGTGCTAAGCTACTACCAGGAAGTGAACCACAGACGCTGGCAGATGGAATTACTCTTTCAAGACATTGGAAATTATTCTTTACACCTTGCAAATGCATGGAAGGTGTCATATAAGTTTGTATTTATATCCTGTTTATGGTACTGGTTGCCTACGGCATATCAATTCTAAGTTCTGGAAAATAAGTCTTGGGTCAGCTACAGTGTATGGTAGGTGAACTTCAACTCCTACATTAAGCACAGACTTGGTAGGTAGGAGCTAAATGGCCCCAGATCATTAAACAGTCCCTTTGCCCAGCACCTTGCAAAAGCAAAGTCAGAGCCCACTAGGA
This sequence comes from Zalophus californianus, assembly GCF_009762305.2. Classification (NCBI taxonomy): domain Eukaryota; kingdom Metazoa; phylum Chordata; class Mammalia; order Carnivora; family Otariidae; genus Zalophus; species Zalophus californianus. The sequence goes on from NC_045606.1 coordinate 89,628,445, forward strand.
TTCCCGTGCAGTTAAAGAACCACCATATATAAAATTACAAAGACCAATTAACACACAAGGGAACAAGTCACATAATTCAGCTAAGCAATGTTCATAGAATTTCACATATTGGAGTTATCAGTTACAGGATATAAAGCAACTGTGTATGAAATATAAGATAACGAACTTGGAGGAAAGATCTATGAGATAAGAAATAATGAAAAAAGAAAATGATAAAAAATATCTTTAAATTTTAAAAATATTGGCTATGTAAAATAATATATCTGATTTGTAGGGATAACCAAAGGGCAAAGTAAAATACTATTAAACAGAAATGTAAGTGACACAGTTTATCTGCCTCATTAACCAGAGGTTTGGATTTTGGCAGCCATGAAGGTAAAAGAGACATGGATTCACCCTGACCACATGGAGAGATAAAGTTAGGAATTTGAAGGGCTACCTAATGAATAAAAGGCTTGATAGAAAAAAATATATGGCTGACATAAATGAGAAATAAGAAGGGAACATTTCTTTTGCCTCAGGTCTCTTGAGAAATTGAAGCCATAGCCTACTTTCCTTGAAAGGAAAGAAACTCAGGTCAATAAAATTAACTTAAAGTGAGCCTGAATTGGTAGCATTTTGGAGTCCTAGTAAACACTAATACAAATAATTTCTAAAAGGCATACCCTCAGCCCAGCACTCACTGGATTCTCACATCAAATCCCAATGAACATGACTTAGAAATCCAAAATCACCACACATACTAGGAAATTGCTCACAATGACCAAAAATCAGTGTAAATTTCATGACGGCTGGCAGGGGGGGGGGACACAATTAGACCTCAGCTGCCGAAATATCACATGATGAAATATCAGAGAGAATACATAACTACATTAAAAATATTTAAAGAAATAAACAATCAGCATAAAAGAAAAGATCAAGGTCATAGAAAACTACTAGAAGGATATGAAAATAAACAAAGCTTCTATTAATGAAAAACATAATTATTGAAATTAAGAACCGTAATGAATTTGATAATGTAAAATAAGATACAGATAATGAGAAAATTAGTAAACTGTGTGAATAAATTACTCAGAATAAATCAAAGAGATATTGCTGGTTGGAATGCAAAATGATACAGTCATTTTGGAAATGTTTATCAGTTTATCACAGAGTAAAACATATACTTACCTTACAGCAATACTACTCTAAGGTAAATACTCAAGAGAAATAAAAGCTTATATCAAAATAGAAACCTGTATGCGAACGTTTATAGTGGCTTTATTCATACTCCACACAATCTAGAAATAATCCAGGTATCCACCAATAGGTAAGTGATTAATTGTAATGAATGAATATAATGGAATATTACTCAACAACAAAAAGACACAAACTATCAATACCTGCAACAATGAATCTCAAATGCATTATGCTAAGTGAAGATTCTAAACTTAAAAGGCAATATGATAGGTGTTTCCATTTATATGACATTCTAAAAAGAGAAAACTATAGGAGCAGATAATATTTTGGTTGTTGCTAAGGACTATGGATGAGAGAGGAGGTTGACCACAAGGAAGAATAAAGGTTAGTGGAACTTTTACACATTCTATTGTAGTGGTGGTTAGATGATTAGGCACTCATCAAAACACATAGGACTTCCACTATATAGAGGGTGAATTTTACTGTATGTAAATTAGGCATCAAAAAATAAAACTTTACAATGTGAAATAAACAACAAACATCACTGAATTACAGTTATAAAGAAGATGGCTACATGAGTAATAATTCATTAAGGAATTAAAATGGGAAATTAATCTACCATTAATATGTCTAACATCTAAGACATTGTTTTTAATAATTGGCTTCCCTCTAAAAAAAAAGGAATGATGTTTTAAAAAATGGTAACAATACAATGAACAATCTTAATTGAATAGACATTTATAGAATGGTATCAGGTGTGACCCTACCAGGGTCACATGGCCACATTCAAATAGGTTAATTGAGTAGCATTGAGTAAAGGAACTAACAGAATTGTCAGAGTTCAGGGTAAACAATAAGGGAAGGTGAAGTTTTCTAGAAGGTAGCTACAGTATGGATTTTATTTTATTACATAAAAAAGCAGGTGGCACAGAGTATCCCTGAACCCAGTGAAAGTTGTCATGATAGTGGTAGCTGTAGAAGCCAGCTATCTGACAGAAGCTGTGACCTTCAGTGGAAAAATGTAGCCATGGCCAATCTGTGGCCTCACTGTGAGAGTGTGCCAGGATTAAATACACTGTGTACTCTCCTCTTGGTGCAATCCAGAAAGGAACTCCTTGGACACCTTGGACTCAAAAGGGTAAGGAAGTTTAGAGATAAGGATAAGGTGTGTTAGAGGTTGCCCAGTCTAGAGACTATACAACATAAGAATACTACACCCAACAGTCAGATAATATGCATTCTTTATAAACAAATATGGGACGTTTATAAAATTTATTGCAAAGTAGGCCATAAAAAGTCTCAGTAAACATTAAAGAATTGGAATTAGAAAGAACCCATTTTCTTACTATAATTGTGAGAAAAAAAGAGAAATGAAAACTTTCCACAGAATTGAAAATTAAAGATAGTTTTCTAAGTAATTCATGGTCAAAGAAGACATTAAAATGGTGACTTGATAATTTTTAACTAAGTTATAATGAAAATGGTACAAATCCAAATTTGCAGGATGCAGCCAAAGCAATGTTTAAAAGAGATTATAAAATAAATAAGATTCTAGAATAAAAGAAATGGTAAAATTAATGAGTGGAGGTTCCTCAAAAACTTGAAAATAGAGCTGCCCTACAACCCAGCAACTGCACTACTGGGTGTTTACCCCAAAGATACAAATGTAGTGATTTGAAAGGGTACATGCACCCCAATGTTTATAGCAGCAATGTCCACAATAGCCAAACTGTGGAAAGAGCCAAGATGCCCATCAACAGATGAATGGATAAAGAAGGTGTGGTATATATATACACAATGGAATATTGTGCAGCCATCAAAAAAGAAAAAAACAAAAACCCGAAATCCTGCCATTTGCAACGATGTGGATGGAACTAGAGGGTATTATGCTAAGCGTAATAAGTCAATCAGAGAAAGACATGTATCCTGTGATCTCACTGATATGAGGAATTCTTAATCTCAGGAAACAAACTGAGGATTGCTGGAGTGGTGGGGGGTGGGAGGGATGGGGTGGCTGGGTGATAGACACTGGGGAGGGTATGTGCTATGGTGAGCGCTGTGAATTGTGTGAGATTGTTGAAACACAGACCTGTACCTCTGAAACAAATAATATATTTAAAAAAAAAAGATAGTAGGAAGGGAAAAAAGAAGGGGGGGGAAATCGGAGGGAGAGACGAAGCATGAGAGACTATGGACTCTGAGAAACAAACTGAGGGTTCCAGAGGGGAGAGGGGTGGGGGAATAGGTTAGCCTGGTGATGGGTATTAAAGAGGGCACGGACTGAGTGGAGCACTGAGTATTATATGCAAACAATGAATCATGGAACACTGCATCAAAAACTGATGATGTAATGTATGGTGATTAACATAACGTAATAAAATAAAATTAAATAAGATAAAATAAATACTGTTAGTAAAAAAAAAATGTCCAGTTCAATAAGTTAGAAAAAGAAAAAACACAACAAGAGTAGGAGAAAGAAAATAAATATAGGAACATAAATTAGTGAAAGAGAAAGCTAAAGTAAAAAATAATCCACAATACCAAATGTTAAATTCTGTGAAAAGATGGAAGGACAGAAATGTTAGTGGATTTGTTTAAATTCTCAGGATGTCCTTGCACGCGCGGTGTGCTGAATCAGCATAACTTGCCCCCACTGCTCCTAACTTTGCCTTTGGAAAGGTGGAATTATTCAGTGGATTTAGAAGGAGTAGTTGGCTATAATTAGCCAGTGTCTCTCTGTCTCTCTTTTTGTATCTCTCCTCTCTCACTCATTTTTGTCCTAAACTCACAGACATAGTAGGAAAATAAATCAAGTTTTGAAAATACTGCAAAGTAAAGCCACCAAGTTCACAATCTCTGTAAGCAGAGCTGCTGTTATACAGGTGCTGTTCTATAGGAGAAGAGATAGCACGCATGTGTGGATTTCCTCCACCTCTTGCCATTTACTGAAAATGCACGTGCCCAAATGAACGTCTTGATGGACATTTTAAATTCTTAGGTCATGGATTCTGAATTACTTGAATGATGGCAAGGCTAAAGAAAGATTTTCTCTATTTATGCTCTCTCAATCAGTTCCCATTGAGAATGCACTGTGATCTTCAGCAACTCCAAATACTGGCTCTGGGAATGTAATTTTGCTTAGGATAACTTCTCTAGGCCCTAAGGATTTTGTTTTATTTGGTGGGTGTAGAGTTGGTGTCATCATATTCTTAGATGTCCTGTTAATGATTTAGGTTCTAAAAATGAGCAACCTTGGAGAGGTGGCATTGATCAATTAAACTTCCAAGGACTCGAAGGAGTCCTACCCACTCCTATGGAAGGCTGTCCATCTAGTTCTAGAAGACAGTCTCAGTAAAACCATGTTAAGAACTTACTATATTGTAGGCGTTCTGTAAAGGACTTTACATATATTACCTTATGTAAAGCTAACAGCAGCTTCACGAGATGGATATGATTATCATTTTCATCTTACAGACTGGATATCTAAGAGATAAAGAGATTCAATAACTTATCCATAGTTGCCTAATGATCAAGTAATACCCACTGGATTTGAACCCAGGCAATCAGATCCAGACTGTGCTTTTATCCACTAGTTTTAACCACCTGGACAAATGCAACTAAGCTTTGAAATTGAGCAGAAATGAGAAATTGTGATGGACTTGAATTTCTTCAGATTATTAACAGATAAAGACAATATAATTTAATTTTGGATCTACAAATCTTTTCATCTTTGGACATTGACTTACAAGGGGATTTAATGTTGGATCTTTTTTCTCCCAGGGAATTTGATGATGTTAGGAGATTCATATTCATATCTGAAGCATCTCTGTGCTGCTGGAATTTTATTATTACAGTGTCTTTATGTAGTTTACTATTGAAATATACACATGATGTCATTTGGTCTCATTGAGGACTTTAGAAAAAGTAGCTGGACATAATTTGAGAAGGGAAATAGAATAAGTAGTGCCTTTTCAGCCTTGAGTACAGAGTGGCCTTGGAGATGATTTAATTAATGCATTCTTCTGACCTATATCCAAGAAGAAAGCCAAATGATCAGTTGTTAAATGCAGAGTAGCATCAGGAAAGATTATTCTGATGGACAGCTAATCTCTTCCCAGGAGAGAGATAGCAGAGTCCCAACTAGCCATAGCTTTAATGATTAAACCAGTGAGTTAAGGGAACAAAACTTAGGAAATTTTGGAAGTGGTGATGCTTCTACCTTACTCCTGATGTTTACCTCCATGTGAAAGGAGATCCTTGGTATAATTCTTTTGACTTCTTGCTATCTATTTATTCACGCTACCCAAGAGGAGATGGAATACCCTGTTTGGTGAGATTGGAAGGAAAAAGTGGGCATTTGTAGTCAGCACATTACTTTTTTTTAAGGAGCCGGCAGATTGTAGGTAATACATATTTTGTGGATCTTTAGGAATGGCTTCACCTAAGGGGTGGGATCCTGATCCCATCCAGCACTGGACATTTTCATCCTAAGATTCAATAATAGGAAGTCCACTTTCCTATAGATAAAGTAAGCACTGCTTAGTAGTATCCGCATTAACATTTCACAGTGTTTATTTTGTTTTCCATATACTTCCTTCGTCTTATTTTTGAAGTTGTCTAGTATTCAGGCAAGAAAAAGGAGAACGAGTAATTGCATCCTTATCAAATAGCGCAGCAACAAACTGTTGGCATGATGGATGGATGGATGGATGGGTGGATGGATGGATGCATGCATGCATGGGTGGTGGGAGGGAGGGAGAGACAGAGACAGAATGAGAGAGAGAGAAAGAACATTTTAAAAAGGATAACTCAGAATCTGAATCTTGCTGATTTGTACTACAGAATTCCAGAAAGCCTAGGGAACTCTGAAACTGGATAGATCTAAAATTGAGGGTGTATTGGGGCTTAAGACAGTAGAATTGGTTGAATATTTGTATAAACATTTCATCTGGGTGGTGGCTCCATTCTCAAACCATTGGAAAATCAAAGTTGAGAATGAGAGAGAACCAGATTTATGGGCACCAAACATATGTGAGGCCAGAAATAACATGCAGAAAACAGAGGGATTAAATGAGTCTCTTTCTTAGATGATAAGTGCCCCCATACTCCTATCTCCTACTTAGATTCAAGAAGATTCTGGTAGCTGAACTTCCTCCCAAGTGAAAAATTGGGTGTTTTCCTCTATGGGGAAACTGATCTGGTTAAGAAAACAGTAATAATAAATCTGTCAGGTAGGGATTACCCAGTTAAATGGCTGGTCCAGACCATCCTGCAATAAAGCCAAGCAGCGAAAAAAATCTGCTTCCAAGTAAGTTTCTGATATTTTATTCTCAAATAGGAACAGACAGTTAAGAACTTAGATATTTAGAACAAAGACATAACATGAAAACACAGAGAAATCAAACAAAAAGCAGGAAAAAGGAAATAGGGAAAAATAATGAGAGTAGGCAAAAATACACACGGAAAGAGAGAGAGAGATAAGAAAAGATAAATTACTTCTATGGTTAAATTAATATTAAATCACTTCCATAAAAAAGAACTGAAATTACAAACCAGGATATTCAGAAAATAGTATGAAGCAACTCTCTGTTCCTCCCCCAGATCTTGGAAATCAAAAATATAATAGCAGAGATGAAAATGCAAATAGAAATTTTGGAAAACAAAGTTGTGGAAATCTATTAGAAAGTAGAACAATAACAACAAAAATGAAAAGGTGATAGGAAAGGTGAGATCATAAAGTTAAGGAATTAGCTGCCAAGTGTACATATCCCAATATAGGAAGTTTCTGTTGGTGAGACCAGAAAACACAAGAGGGTAGGATATTATCAATGATAATTCAAGAGAAAATGCTGAAAACCAAAAGTAACAATTTGCTGATAAAAACTACCAAGTGCCCTAGCTCATGACAGTAGAACAGAGTCATACTGACAACACATTGTTGTAAAATTTTTAAAAACAAGAGAATAAGAAGATTATCAAAGTTTTCATTACTCCATTATATAGGAATAAAGTCAAATCACTTTTTTCCACAGCCCTAGATACCTGACTATAATGAACAATTGCTTTCAAATTTAAAGGAAAAAAACATAATTCTGCCTAAAATTCTGTCCTCACTCAGGCTATTAGTCAATGGACAAAGTCTCAAGCAATTTAATTCCTGTGTGCCCTTTCCCAGGAAAACAGTAGGAGTAAACATGGAAGAGGGGCATGTGGGTGACTCAGGACGTAGGGGCTGTAACGCAAAAGACAGGAGAGAGAACTGTTCACGATGATGAAGAGAGCTGCCAAGTTCACCGCTGTGCAGTTGGCCTAGAGGAAAAGCAGTCCACACTGGACTCCACAGTCTCAGGATTGAGGTCTCCAAGGAGAAGATGAGCTTGATGTAAGAATTATTGTGTAGGATACATTCAGACAAGTGATAGAACCATAAATCTCATCTGAAACACCCAGAAGAAGTATTTTGAATTGTCATCCTAATTTTTTTTTGACCTCCCCTAATCAAGTACTTTCTGTTTAATGCTTTGGATTTTCTACCATCCTTGTCGGAACCCAATGAACAGAATTTTTCCTACCCCTTCCTCTCTTCCTTAACTCTGCATCAGAAGCTCTCTGTGCTGACTGCTTTTTGCTATATGACAGTGAATTAGTCAGAAAAATAAGATAAAAATAAAATAAGATAGCCCTGCTACCAGCTAGCCAGCTAACAAGGTGCTAGAATCAATACTGTACCAGCATAATTAATGTTAATATTAGGAACCTCTAGAGACCCTGTACAGAGGGAATTGACTACTGGTATTTTAAAGCTTCCCAGTACTGTGGTGATGCGGGAAAATATAGCAAGGGTTTTGAGTATCTCCCAAATTTCAGAAAAGTGATTACCTGCCATACTGTGTGCAGGTGGAGAGCTATTCTTCTGGGAGCTATGCCAGACTTTGAGAGGGATCCCTGTTAGTGCCCAGGATGGCTTCATGACCATTTGTCCCATGTTGCAGTGGAATCACAAAGCTACAGATGTGAGTATCACAGGAAAAGAACACATTTATTTGTATGCCCTCAAGCACTATAAATGCAGCATTAGCAGACACTTCCTCTGTTGCATCCAGGGAGACAGGCTCACTGGGTTGATTTTATGTCCTCCTCTGTCCTTCCTCTGACAGATGCCCCAGAACTGTTTATAAAGTTTTCATAAAGAATTATTCATCATACTTTATTATTTTCATATAACCTAATGCTTGGTTATTGAATCTTTTGGGGCTTGGTTATTGAATCTTTTCTTCACTTGCCATATTTCTTAGAACACAATGACCATTTTTTAATATGTGTGTATGGTTGCCATGTGCTCTTAGAGACAGAAAGCATGTTTGGATCTCCTGATTTTCTTGATGTGAAATCCAGCCTCAGCAGTCCCTGGGTTTTGCTCTTTGAGAACTCCTGTTTTATCTTTCCATCTCAGCATGAATACATACAATTAGCATTTTTATCATCTTTGTATCAAATATACAGCCTCAGGGAGGGAGAGATGACCCACTCACACATCTTTCTCTTGAGACTATCTATTTTTGAGGTGAAAAATCAAGGATTAGTCACTAAAGGAATTTGGCTGTCTATCTATAAAACTTTTGTCACAGAGCTGGAAGTATACCGCCCAAAGAAACTTCTCTTGATTCTTGGAGGTCAGGATTGCCAAGTAACAAAGCATTTTCATCTCCCTTTCACCCCTGTTCCAGGAATGGGATACATAATTTGGCACAAATACTGTGTGTTTTTATGTGAAGTAAAGCAGAGGGCTAAGTTAATGTAAGTGATTCCTTGTTCAGGTAGATCAGGTAGATGCAGAAGGTGCAGCATTTTTCTTTGTTAGTGTTTTCTGCTTGCTACAAGTTCCCTTGGCAATACTCTGATCCCTGCTCTCTCTCCTCACCTGTCACATGTTTCAGACAGAGTCAAAGAAGGTAAAACCTCAGCTCCTTTCTTAAGTGTGACTGATGAATGTGGGATGAAAAAGCAGGAGATGGAGGTCTCACATGGTTGTCCTTTACTTCCCCAAATTCAGACTCCACAGTCTATTCATAAAGTTGTGAAAAGTCCAGAATTTCCCCAGTGTGTCCTGCTTTGCATGTTTCTCCTCTCCCTTTATTTTTCCTTACTCCTTCCCATGAATGCTCATCGTGGATATCTCCAGAAAATAAATCCCTTTATTTTGAAAAGTAACGTGATACTTGGAGGAACAAAAACCGGGTGGGGGTCAACATGGAGGAGTCACATCTTTTGTCCCTGTTCCATTTGCTTGTTGGAACTCTTGCTCTGTGGAGGCAAGGCCTGCCCTGTTCTCAGCGGGTGTAACAGGATGCTCGGGAATAGTTTATCACCAGCCCAAAGATTCCATGTCACTTTTGGTGAGTCATAGGCTTCTTTACTAAATCTTTGTACTTTCCAAAAAGGAAACATGTGAATAATGTATCCCCACATTCAAACAAGTTCATCAAAATAGGCCCCAGTTTATACTAATTTTATAATTGACTGCTATATCACAAAATAAGAAATACTCTCAGAATGCAAAATACCTAAAGAGAGGAAATGTTGGAATTTCCAGGAAAGTAGTGAAGACTCTTCTCAGAACAAAATACAAATGTATATAGATATTATTCTAAATTTAATTTCAAGAGGTTCACAGACTCCTGTCATTTATCTGTAGAGCATCTACCCCTTGACTGAAGGTAGAACTGGGGTGCATCAGGATCCTTTCGTGAGATACAGATTTCATCTCTTCCCTCTTTCTGGTGTCTTCTCCCCTCCTCTGCCTCATACCCCTGCAAACCCAGTGTTTCGGAAACTGGGAAATCTTGCTCCCTTCAAAGTCAGACCTGAGTGGGTAATGAGAAAAGATGAGCAAGTTTCAGTAGCATTGCAGTTACGTAAAGGAATGTTCCCTCCCACCCCCGCTGTGTTGTGTGTTGAATGAACAACAGACACCGCTGAGGACTGAACCGTCAAACCAGCAGGGAATAAGGATGCCATCTTTACTTTTCAGGCACCAAATCAGAAGGGACAAATTCATCTAGTGTGCTTTGAGAAAAAAAAAAAAATGGGCACCTATAAACAACTGCCTTGACGTTAATTCACAGCAATCAGACTGACTAAATTCCAAGGTAAAAGGAAAGGATGAGCTCCAGCTCCCACAGTGTTCTTTCCCTAAGCAGGTCTCCCCCTATTCTCACGGGAGACCTCATGGCCTTTCCCCTCTTTGCTACTCATCACATGGTGCTCAGTTACATCGGTAGAACCATGAGTTGCCATCGTGTGAATATGTTATTTTTACCGTAAAATTAGTGTGTGTTGTGCTCTAGCTCTCTTCTCACTTGCCTGAGGTTTTAAAAATCCACTGCATCTGAAAACCCCTGCCGTTTTTTGTGACTCAATTTCTGAACTCTTTTTCCCTTTCCTTGGCCCAGCGAAGTGTTTCAGGGAAAAAAAAATTGAATTAGTTTTAGCTACTTATTAACTCACTTTTATGTGCCTTTCTCTGTCTCGCCAATCCCACACATATCTAATGGATGTTGCTGTGTGCCCGGCACTGCTCAGATGCAGGCTGTACAGCATGGAGAGCAAGGAATCTCCTGCCAGAGCTAGAGACTATGGGAGATTAAAGACAATAAAACAATAAACTTTATAATAAGCAAGATATGGTGATGACCTTTAAGGGGATGGAGCGGTGGTTGGGCTGGGTTTGCTTGGGTGGTTGGAAGAACATTTCACTGAGGCTGGAATGAGAAGGGGGAGAAGCCATGAGAATATTTGTAGGTAGATCACCGCAGACAGAGAAGGCTTTTTCCATTTTGTCACTATTGACATTTGGGGGCAGATAATAATTTGTTATGGGGGCTGTTCTATAATTGCAGGATGTTTAGCAGCATCCTCGCCTCTACCCAGGAGATGCTGTTAGTCCCCCACTCCAGCTGTTATAACCAGAATGTCTCCACACATTGCCAAATGTCCCATTGGAGGCATAAAATTGCTCCCAGGTGAGAACCACCGGGAAAGAAGCAATATAAAGTGCAGAGGTGATAAACAGAAACAAGGTAAAGAGGCATATAAAAAGCTAGCATTTCTGGAAGGTAGTGATTCAAGGTAAGAATGGGACGAGAAAGGTCTAGTTTTAGGCAGGGCCCAGATCACATTAGAGCCTTGCAGACTGTGATCAGAACCTAGGATTTCATCTTAGGTACAGGTAGAAGACATTAGAGGATCAAATAAGGCAAATTCTCAATACGATCTACATTTTAACATCACTCTGGCTGCTATGGGTAATTCTGCCAATGTCTTACTTTACTAACTTACTTGAATTAGTAGATTGGCTACCCGAGTTCAAAGCTAAAAACTTATTTTAGATTTTTGGTAATAACTTTTACGTTCATTTTGTAGATTTAGATTTGCTAGGTGAGCACTCTAGAGGCTTTTCACTGAAGATACTACATAATTAATCTGGATGAGCATCAAGATGTGCTCTCTTGGCCAGGCAAAAACTTACATAGCCATGATGAGATGTTAACACACCTTTTCATTTAATTATTACCCTAGATTAAATAAAAATGGGGGGGGAACCTGAATATAGCCATTTACCAACTACTAAATTACTGTGTAGTGTTAAAAAAAAAGTAGAATTTCCATCACTGATGTGATGCTCATACAATTGGGCTCTTTGTTTCTCAGTTTCGGTTGAGTCAACTGGACCCAATAGATGTGAAATTTCAAAGTAATGTGCCAGACTGCCGAGTAGACATTTCTCAGGAGATGTCATGGCATAGAGAGAACGCTCCAATTCACGAGGGCGATAGAAACAGGTTAAGAGGTGAGAGGCTGACCTGTGGGTACGTGAGGAGTTGCCACCCGTGCCCATACATCTATCCTACTAAGAATGAGGAGGGGTACTCCCTTCTGTCCTCAAACTGAGTGGCAGGCAGCCTCCAGAAACCACTCTGCAGTTAGGTTGCTCAGTAGATAAAGTGTCTGACACAAGTCTTGCTTATCTTAGGGAGAGAGACAGTAGTTACTGGCCTGAAGCATTAAGTGAGAAAAGGAAAGAGAGAGTGATGTAGAATGTCAGTGCAAACTGCACTCTCACCGGACACTAAAGGCAGCATCTTAAAGAATGTATGAATTCTTCCCATGAATTTTCCCAAGCTCCAGAGTTGAAGGAGTGAGCTGACATGGAGTCTTTTCAGACCTCACCCTCTTACAATGCCTGGAATGGCAGTGAGGATTTCAACAGGGAGAGTTGTGTGTGGGGTGAATCCAGGGGAGCGCAGAGGCTAAGTTGGGAGCAGTTGCCTGATAAGGAAGGTGTACCCAGCCCCACTGGAGCAGCCCTGTGGAGTAGGCGGGGCCGTCTGGAGGACCAGGGAAAGTACCCAAGAAAGAGAGGTTTCAATAACTGGCAGGCTCAGCAGCTCTGCTCAGTTAGTTGCTCTCCTCGTCAAGAAAGGTGTATGCTTTCCCCCCTTAATTCAATCCAAAATGAACATAAAGGCCTGATTTGCAAGAAGGAGAAGGTAGAACGAGCTAAGAGTGAGTCCAGGGGGTGGTACCATTTGAGTTGGCCAGGTTCAGTGTTCTCATAAAACAGAGGACCAGGATTTCCTATTAGTAAATACAGACTGTGCATTGTGACTTAGAGTATGTTAATTCATTTAAAAAAGATAGCAGAAAACAAAAATATATTTAATTTGATTACATCCTACTCATCATGCTTATTCAGCATCCCATTTATAAAGTCATCCAGCTGTTACAGACTGCTCTTTATTCTAGAGTGTACCAACAGGATTGAGGAAAGACATCACTTTTGCTAACCTGGAGCTCTCTTCATTCCAGTGACGCCAGGTTTTTTCTGGAGATAGCTAGGATCAAGTTAAGATTTTTTTCTTACACTTTAGAGCATTCATTTATTTATTCACTATTTAACAGATATGTGTTGAGTGCCTAATAGTTGCTGGGTACTGTTTTCAGTAGTCTTGGCTTCAGATGTTAGGCACTTACCTCACCACGGATGCTAGCACTGAGGCAAACAGCAGACTTGTGGGCTCAGGAGACCACGTTTCAGGGCCATGGAGTGCTCAGGAGATATTCAAGTAAACAGTGGTGCCCAGCTGCACGTCCAGGGGACACAGTGGAGAATTATACTAAATTGGTGGTTCCCTGGGGATGTGTCCATTTTTCACACCCTCTTTGCAGTCTTCGATTCTCACTCTAAAAAATGAGACCTGTCTACTTTCTAACTTAATCTGCAATAAAATAAAATATTAGGAGAGGTATTAGTCAAGACACATTTTAGAAGGAAGCCACAGACAATAGCAGATGTCACAGAACAATGTGGGTTGAATTGCGTCTCTCGAAGAAATACGTTGAAGTCCTAACTCCGCCCCCCGTGCCCCAATCATACCTGTGACCGTGACCTTATTTAGAAATAGTGTTTGCAGATATAATCAAGTTAAGATGGACCGCACTGGGTTAGGGTGGGCCCAAATCCAACAAAGGGGTTCATATAAGCAGAGGAGAAGGGGTGCACGGATCGAGAGATACAGGCACACAGAGGGGAGTGCCAGGGGAAGATGGAGCTGGAAATTGGAGTGATGAAACCATGTACCCAAGGCTACCAAGCATTGCCGGCAGCCACGAGAAGCATGGGGCAGTTTTCTACCTAAGATCTTCAGAGGGACTGGTCCTCCCTGAACTTGATTTTCAGATTTGTAGCTTCCATAACTGTGAGAAAATATATTTCTGTTGCTTTAATGCACCCAGTTTGTAGTAATTGTTAGAGCAGACCTAGGAAACTAACACAGATGGTAAAGCAGCAAAAAAAAAAAAAAAAGGGAATGAGTATGGGCTCTACTGACTTCCCTTTGAACATGCTGAGATCAAACATGTTACAACATGACTTTGTTTTGTAAGATCTAATAATATGTTCTATAAGTCACAGTCAGACAGATCAAGTCACAGTTTAGTAAGCAGGAGGAAGTGCTCAGAGGAGAGCACAGGAGCACTAACACCCTAACTGTGTATGTTTTTTATGCATATTAAAGTGTCTGTAAACTGGTAGCTGCTCTAAAAACAAAAAACAAAACAGCACGGTTGCTCTTAGGCTTTCATGTCTCTCTGTGATAAAAAAGAAACTAGCTCTTTATATGTAATTTATTTTGTATTGAGAAATATTTTCTTCTTAGGTTTCTGGGTCCCGGTGCAGTTCCTTTATGATAGAATAGATTCTTACATTATCTGAATTTTTATTATGATGAGTATGTATTATTTTTATAATCAAGAAATAAAAATAATTTCTGATTCAAAAATAAAAGGTTATGATCTACTAGGATACACAGACTAGTTTTTCCTTGTTTCTCTTTGTAAAGTGTCCAAAATAAATGTTAACCAATAAGGCACTTAATTTCTCTTAATGGCTAAGAAGGTAGCAGGAATGAAAGAAAGATCACAAGACATACAAAATAATTTTTCCATAGAAAAGTTATTTTAAGTGTTTTTGTTTATATGATATATTTAAATTTCTGAGCATGTAGAAAAAGGAAAAATATAAACAAGACTGCCTGGATATAAACAGAAAATATTGAAATGAGTAAATGTTAGGTGAGTGATACTTTTTTTTTAAGATTGTGAAAAAAGGTAAAAAAATTTATTTTGCGAAGTCAACATTTAGCATATTATATTCACAAAAACTAAGTAAATTCAGTTTATAGCTTTGAGTTTTCTAAAGCCAGAACAGAAGAGGAAGGTCATTTCTTTTTAGGTGTTTTGTCTACAATTAAAATAAACTCTTACCAGATTGTTATAACCAGGTTTTTATAGGTGTCATAACCTGAACCAAAGAGACTTGGAAAAGAGCAAGCCATCTGAGAGAACTATTTAGTAGTTGAATAATGGTGGGACTCTGTTTGTCGTCTTCTGCAGAGCCAGCACCGGGGAGCACCTGCTCCCTCCACCCCTCCAGTGGTTTCCGTGGGTTTTCCTGGCACTGCTTCTCTCCCTGCCACACTGCCCTTGCCATCTTTTTCAGTGGATACACCTACTGTTTTTCCCCTTAAAATACCTCAGTGATGTGCGTACGTCCCTCTTCTTTAAATTTCCAGAGCCCGGTTCAGGACATTACACTGTTCACTCAGTGCTTCCTGGTGCAGTAGGGATCTGTGTGTTCATTAACTGGATGGGAGGGGTCCATTCACAATGTGTATGCAAATCACATCATCGTGACTTGCTCTGTAAATATCTTACCTTTGTATTTGTCAGGTTATACCTTGACAGAGCTGGGGGGTGGAGAAAGAAGGCGCCTAGCATTTCAGAAGTATTCAATGTCGCTAAATGTTTCTAGATTGTTGGAAAGGAGGATCCAAAGGGAGAAGGCGATGCAAGTAAAGGCAGGAGGGTGCTACCATTGCCCAGAACGCCTGAGGGGAACACCTGGGCTACCACACCACACAGCCGGGAGCCAGGAGCCTGCGGGCCCTCCAGTGCTGCTGTGCTCACTGCTGACATTGCAGCACCTGCCAGAGCCAGAAGCACATCAAAATGACTTCTTTCTCTTGATTTCCAGTCAGCTGCCAAAGCCTCCCTTTGGCAGAATTTAATCAAAACCCAGATAGCAAAGGAGTCCAGGAAAAATAGTTTGGAGGCTTACAGTCCTTGGCAAAGGAGAGGAGAAAATAAGAAGGCATGTGTGGGGCTGAGAGCCAGGAGGGAACTAACCCATGGACCCCAGAACGGACCACAGTAGAAAAGGTGGGGCAAACGGTTCTACTTCATTTACCCCGTAGGCCACTGTGTAGCTTGGGTAGCCTGACCGCTCCTGTGAATAGGCCAGTGGTTCCCAAAAAGTTACTGTGATTTGAATCACCTGGGATCTTTAAAAAAAAAAAAGTACCCAAGCCTGGTTTCCACCCCCTAGATGTTCTGATTTAGTTGATAAGGGGTGTTAACCTGAGCATCAAGATTTGTGAAACCTGTCAAGTGATTCTCAGGTCCAGTACGTTTGGGGCTGGTGCCATAGGTGATAGTGGCAGCCGGAGTGTCTGGAGGGCAGGGCACAGCAGCAGCAATGCATCTGTGAAAAATGTGAAATTTTCACCTGGGACTTGAGAAACTTTGCAGGGGTACTGTTGTCATACATAAGGAGGAGAGAAACCTCAGCAGGGTCAAGACACCTTGAAATAAAGACAGTGCCAATATATGAAAATCAGGCTCATAATTCAAATAGGTTACATGATTATTACCATTACTATAGACTTATTTAGAGTGTCAAACATTCAAGGCAGTGTTTTTCTTTTTCCTTCTTTTTTATTAAGTTCAATTAGCCAACATATAGTACATTAGTTTTTGATTGTTTGCTTTTTGTTTTTTTATTATGATGTTCAACTAGCTAACATACAGTACATCATTAGTTTTTGATGTAGTGTTCAGTGATTTCATCAGTTGTGTGTAACACCCAGTGCTCATCACCACCCGTGCCCTCCTTAATACCCATCCCCCAGTTACCCCCTCCACCCACCCTCTTCCTTTCTGTAACCCTCAGTTTGTTTCCTGGAGTCCAGAGCCTCTCATGGTTTGTCTCCCTCTCCGATTTCTTCCCATTCAGTTTTCCCTTCCCCTGTGGTCCTCCAATCCATTCCTTATATTCCACATGTGAGTGAAACCATATGATAATTGTCTTTCTCTGCTTGACTTACTCCACTTAGCATAATCCCTTCCAGTTCCATCCATGTTGATGCAAATGGTGAGTATTCATCCTTTCTCATGGCTGAGTATATTCCATTGTATATATGTACCACATGTTCTTTATCCATTCATCTGTTGAAGGACATCTTGGCTCCTTCCACAGTTTGGCCAGTGTGGACATTGCTGCTATAAACATTGGGGTGCAGGTGCCCCTTCTTTTCACTACATCTGTATCTTTGGGGTAAATACCCAGTAGTGCAATTGCTGGCTCATAGGGTAGCCCTGTTTTTAACATCTTGAGGAACCTCCATGTTGTTTTCCAGAGTGGCTGTACCAGCTTGCAGTCCCATCAACAGTGTCAGAGGGTTCCCCTTTCTCCACATCTTCACCAACATTTGTTGTTCCCTGTGTTATTAATTTTGGCCATTCTAACTGGTGTAAGGTGGTATCTCAGAACTTCTCAAACTCAGCACCCAAAAAAACAAATAATCCAGTCAAGATACGGGCAGAAGACATGAACAGACACTCCTCCAAGGAAGACATGCAAATGGCCAACAGACACATGAAAAAATGCTCCACATCACTTGCCATCAAAGTAGTGTTTTTTATATAGAGGTTGGGCTCATATATTTATAATATGGTTAGTATTACATTTGGCAAATTTACATAGCATCTTCAGGAAAATATCTCTTATACTTTTGAAGAGCATCCTAAATGAAAACAAAATACACAAAAAAAATGTTGCAGAGTAAGGTAGAATGATCATTGAACTTTGGGACAGACCAAAACACTGAATTATAGTCTATGATTTGCCTTTATCTAATTATGTATTCCAGAGTAAGAGATTAAACCCTCTGGACTTCTAAAAAAAATCAGTAGATGAGGTATGAGAACCCTTCCAGCCCAAATATTCTGGATTGTTCTCTTATTTATAGTATCTCTTTATCATAAGATACTTTGAGTAGTTTTTGTACTTTTAACCTATCCTTCTAACACCCTCTCTAGGAAGGAATTGTTTGCGTATATGTGGATGGCTCAGAATTCCAATAATCCTCTTTTGAATTAGTTCATCTAAAATTACACAGTGACTACATTACTGACTCTAGAAATTCCTCCATACTGTACATGTCCTCTGAGGCAAGAGAAGAAAGACAAGAGTTGTTCAGCATAGGACAGAGAACTCAGGCTCTATAGTCATGCACACAAATGTTTGGCCTCTTCAGACCACTTATAGGGTGTTCTGTGGATACACTTACCATCAATTTTAGGTATAATTAAAAAAGTAAGTTTTAGTACAATATTATTAATTTATAATTAAATATATTATTAATTCATAATGTAAATACAGGTGGTTTTTTTTTTTTTTAATAGTTATAACTTTTTCCCAAGAGTGAACAGCAAAATAACTGTATCTTCTGTTTTGGTGATGGAGAATTTGAGCATTGAATCAGGTTCTACTTGCATTTGTTATTCATTTCTTACATTGAGTGAAAAAAGTCTGAAGTTACAATGACAGATCACTGGGAAAGGCAGCCAGAATAAGATGGCTCTGTCAGATAGTTCTGGGTAGTTAGATTCACATGGACTCAGCTTCTCCTTCCAGTGCTCCTCATTGGATGTTTCAGTCAAAAGCTGTTAGGTTACTAGTTCAGTTCAAAAGATAATGAATGGCGGGTGGATTCCCAATCCACTCTTTGGATGGATTCAATGCTCAAGAGGGTTCCTGATGTTTTTAGTATCATTTGGATGTGATTTTAAAATACACTTAATAATTTATCATCAACTTTTTTTCTTTAGTCAGTTAAAAAATAGATAAAGGGTTAGGAAAAAATAAAATTTTCAGCAATCTAATTATTTGTTATCTGTGATAGCTAATTTTATTTGTCAACTTGACTGGACCCAAAGAACATATATTATTTCTTGCTGTATCTGTAAGGATGTTTCTGGATGAGTGGACTTAGTAGACTGCCTTCCCCAGTGTGGTGGTCCTCATCCAGTTCATTGAATGACAACCTGAAGAGAACAAAAGGCAAAGGAAGGAGGAATTTGCCCCTTTCTCCTGCCTTGCTGGTTAAGCTAGGACACCTCATCTCTTTTCCTGTGCCCAGACTGGGGTTTGCACTGTTGCTTCCCCTGGATCTCAGGGCTTTGGACTTGGACTGAAATACACCACGGGCTTTCCAGCCTCTCTAGCTTGCAGACTCGCTTGAATTTCTTACTCTATTGACTTTGAGTTTATAGGAGCAGAGAATGAAGATAAAGTGAAGGAGCATGGGTAAAGAATGTGGTCTATTTCTTGGGTGTTATACATCCTGGCCTCAGCCAGAGAGAATTGTCTTTTGATTAGTGAGTATTCAGAGCTGAGTGGTGGTTGGCTTTGTATTTGCTGAACACTAAAAGTAGATAAAATAAGGAAAATGAGTAGATTGTCATAGTCTACATGCTTCAAATCTTTTTTTTTTTTTAGATTTTTATTTATTTATTGAGAGAGAGAGAATGGTAGAGAGCATGAGAGAGAGGAGGGTCAGAGGGAGAAGCAGACTCCCTGCTGAGCAGGGAGCCCGATGCGGGACTTGATCCTGGGACTCCAGGATCATGACCTGAGCCGAAGGCAGTCGCTTAACCAACTGAGCCACCAGGCGCCCCCAAATCTTTTTTTTTAAGGCTTTTATTTGAGGGAGAGAGAGAGTGAGCATGCATACAAACTGGCAGGGAGGGGCAGAGGGAAGGGAGAAGGAGACTCCCCGCTGAGCAGGGAGCCCAATGCGGGACTCAATCCCAGGACTCTGGGATCATGACCTGAGCAAAAGGCAGATGCTTCACCAACTGAGCCACCCAGGCACCCCTACATGCTTCAGATTTTCCAAAATGCCTCTTGAGGGAAATAATCCCATAATTTCCTAACCCTACTAAGCTTTTTCTTCAGTCATTTGATACTTGTTTGTATTTTGGTTCCTCAGATCTAGCTAGTTTTGCTGAAAATGCTTCTAGGAGGGGAAATGCAGAACAGTCCAAGGCAGACTGATTTTTTGTTTTTAAAAAAGGAAAGGGAGAACTTTTTTCCTTAAATTTTGTATATGTAACTTTTAATATGATGATTATTTGTAGTTTCTTTTCATAATCCTAGATTCAGTTTAGTATGCCTCAGCTCTTGGATTCCTGATTATCAGCATGCATTAGAGAATTATATTGAGAACACATTGTTTCAGATGTGCTTGAAGACCAGGTTTACATATGTATATATCTTTTCCATTTCTAAGTCCTTGAAACACTTTTTTATTCTTTCTTTTCTGGGTTAACATCTAAAAGCATCTTTAACAACATAGAAAACACATCAAGAAATAAATCCCACAATGAAGAATAGAGGAAACATCAATACAGATGTTTCATTTTTGTTATTTTACTTTCAATATGATAATTTTTCTCCCACAATGAATGCTGACTCTGATTATGAAGGACCCTGGCTGAGAGCAAGGGTTGGGGTAGTGAAAATGAGGAGAAGGTTTGTGTGTGTCTGGGTTTTTCTTAGAAGAAGAGAATTTACAGGTACAAGAGTTTTTTGTCCATACAGTAATGTTTTTTTCTTGACCTAGTGTGCGTGCAGGGTCTCCTGGGGCAGAACCTCCATTTTACGTAGAGAGCTATTTACCTAGTTTCAGCTTCTAGGAAAATTCCTTATTGAGTCACTCACTGACCCAGCTGTTCCTTAAATTAATCAACCTGCTAACCACCTGACAGGGCTGTCCTTCTCCCATTTCTAGCTGCCTTTGGAATTTAAAACTTGGGAAGTCTTGCTGAGTAAACTCACTTATTTGGTGGTCCTTTTTTTTAAGCTTGTCACGAATTGCATATTTCATAAACAATCTGTTTTATGCTGTCAAGAAATTTCTCTATGTTCTGATAATTTAACCACATCTTTTTTTGCTTTTTGTGGTGGTACAACAGATTTAATGGTGCACAGTTTTGTTTTTACAGTTTTTTTACATTTCAGGAAGATTTAAAGAAGGAAGAGAGGCAGTCATAGATGTTAGTTAATCATCCTGAAGAAGAATCTCTAATAGGAATTTGGAAAATGGAAACCAAACTTTTAAAATCCCACTGACTAATAGAACAAATGTTTTCCCTTAGTAAATTGTGTGTATTTTTTTTCAAAAGATAAATACTAAGCTAAAATTTACTTAGGAGCAGATGGAATATCTGTGGTGGAGAGAAAACCCCAGAAGACGCAAGAAGTAATAGGATCCAGTATTTAGGGGAAAGAACTTAGCCTAGAGAAGTGGAAAACATTAATTCTTTGAGAACTGAAACGATAATTTTAGAGACAGTCATTTACTTTAGTGAAGACAAATGCATTATAAAGCTCGTGCAGATTGGTTTCATCTTCTCAATTCAGTAAAAGCTTAATCGTTAATTAAAAACCAAGGGGAGAAAAATGGAGAGGTTGGAAAGAAAAAATCTGAAATTATCCTTTTAGGGAATTTTTTTTTTTTAAGATTTATTTATTTGAGGGAGGGAGGGAGCACAGGGGAGGCACAGAGGGAGAGAATCCTCAGACTCCCAGCTGAGCAGGGAGCCTGCCCCAGGGCTCTATCCCAGGACCCTGAGATCATGACAGCTGAAATCAAGAGTTAAGAGTCCCTGAATGGAGCACTGGGTGTTATACGCAAACAATGAATCATGGAACATTACATCAAAAACTAATGATGTAATGTATGGTGATAACATAACATAATAAAAAAAGTGAACCTGCAAAACCCTAGGCCCTCCGCTCCTGACTCCAATAAAGACTGAACTCCAGGAAAAAAAAAAAGAGTCAAGAGTCAGATGCTTAACAGACTGAGCCACTCAGATGCCCCAGGGAATGTTTTTTAAAAGCCAAATAAGGGGTGCCTGGGTGGCTCAGTAGGTTAAGTTTCTGCCTTTGGCTCAGGTCATGATCCCATCAGGGTCCTGGGATTGAGCCCTTCACCGGTCCAGCTCCCTGCTCATGCCGCTGTCTTTCTCTCTCTAATAAATAAATAAAATCTTAAAAAAAAACAAAAAACAAATAAGGCTAGAATTTTGAAAACAGTAAAATAGTTGTAATAATGCCATGTGGTACAATCTGAGAGAGAAAAAGAAAGAGTAAATAGGAAGAATAGCACAGTAGATGCCAGGAAAGTTGAGGGAGGTAGGAAAATCCATGGTATAACAGGAAACAATAGTAGGGGAGCACATAGTGTAAGGAAACTGTCTAATCTGGCAACCAGAGGGCTAGTGGACTGGTCACAAGGAACTGGGGAAATAAGGTAAGCTGATAATATTAAAATAGGCAAATTCAAATAATTAGTTAATGGAATGGTTTGAAGTCGACAAGCTAATTTAAAATAGACTTTTTCCCTCAACTTTGCAGCCATTTATAACGGAAAAAAATGAGACTGTCTCCTATGCTTTGAGGGTATTTCTCTTTTTTGCCTGAATTCTTTTCTTCTGCATTGTTTCTACCACCAAGAGTCCACTTGGTGGGCTTATTGCTTGCACACTTACTGCTGTGCAAAGCTCAGCCATGGTCGAAGTCAGGTGTATATCGTTCTAGCTCCTTACTGTCCAGTGATGTGTGGCCCTGTCATTGCTGCTACTCTTCATTCCTGTACATCCATCTCCATGCCCATCACACTCGTGTTCATTACCACTGGAGAGAATCTCAGTTAGCTGTCTCACCCTTGCTTTCCCCATATTTCATATCTTAGTTGTCCCTTTCCTTTAGAGAGATGACAGTCCTCATTTTTCAGAAAACTTTGATGACTTCTTAGCACTTAAAGGATTAAATCCAGACTCCTCAAATGGGTACTTAAGTATTTGCTGTTTTCTATTTACCACCCTCGCTCTCGACCTCCCTGGCCCATGCCCCCAACCTTTCGACTCCGCCATCTTTGTTTCACATGAAATGACTGTACCAGGCAGATTGCTTTCCTCCTTGCCACCGGACACCCTCGGATACCCTCACCTGTACTTTGGTCATAAAATACTCTTACCTCCACATAGGCAGTTGAAGCCCATTGTCCAAAATACATTTTCGCTCCTTCTCAGTGACAATTCCCTGTCTACTGTGGCCTGTAGGGGTAGCGTGCTTCTCTATGACTATCATTAATTTTGTTTTCTAAATGAGTGGAGTGTGTGGCGTTAGTTTAACTCCTTATGAAACAAATCTTTGAAGTGCCTTTTTTTCAACATAGGTTTGTCATTTAGGGGAAGAAGTTCCTTGACAAAATCTTTCTGACTTCAGTTTTCCCCAGCATTCATGGAATGTACAACCCAGAGAAAACTGAAAGTAGAGAACTTTAGGGCCAAAATAGGTTGAGTAATATTTTTTTTTTGTTCTCAGTTAAAGAAAGAATAGCATAAATAAATACATAACATGAAAGAATAACATAAATACATAGCATAAATAAATTAAAAATTACTAATCTTCTAAAAAGATTGAACTACATTTGCAAACTTCCCCTATTTGAAAAACACTCTTAAGACTCAGCTTCTGTGTTTTGGGTTATATCACTGGAGGATTCAGTAACATAGAATTCTGCTTTTTGTTGAAGTTAGAGGAATAATTATTTCATTTCTTTCACCCTAAAATTTCTATGTATGGTATTTGATGTGATGCATCAGTTGAAACTAGCTAATTCAAAAGAAGGAAA
The DNA here is from genome assembly GCF_009762305.2 of Zalophus californianus. Classification (NCBI taxonomy): domain Eukaryota; kingdom Metazoa; phylum Chordata; class Mammalia; order Carnivora; family Otariidae; genus Zalophus; species Zalophus californianus. The sequence continues at coordinate 89,652,009 of NC_045606.1, forward strand.
AAACTGTTATCTTTATTTAATGAAAAATCATTTGTACTGCTTTTAAAAATAGTGCAATACATTATGAGGAAAACTGTGCAACATTCAGTGCTGTATGGAACTCAATTAATCTGTAAGCCATTAAGTAAATGAAATCTTACGATGTTTCCTTGCTTCTCTGAAGTATCAATACATTATAGTGGTCTGGCAAGGCTCTCAGCCATTACAAATAATAGAGTTAGAGTTGCCCACACACTCATCACTCTCAGGGAACATCCCTCTGCCTGAGTTTCCTATTACAGAAAGAAAACTATGCTCATGATTGAAAGGGAGGGAGGGAGAGAAAGAAAGAAAGAGACAGAGAACTTCTGCCTTTTCCTTCTTTATTTCTGGGAATCTTTTTGCAACAACCTATTGGGTCTGCCTGTTCCCTCCAAAGTTCACCATGGAAACCATTTGCTTTGTGTGAAAATAAAGAGTGGCACCTTTTATACTCCTCTAAAAGACCTTCTGTAGGTGTGTTAGGGTTGAGAAGGTTGAGAAGACCTTAGAGGTCAGTGACCTAGAGATGTTGAAGAGGCTTCTAGGAATCCCAGGGAAGTGTCCATAGTTGGCACACCATCATTCAGTTAGCAGGGATATACCCTTGCTTCCCAATTTCCTACTTCTCTTTTGTTTTTTAAAGGAAGTGTACCTTCTCAAATGTGAAGAAGGAAAACTTGATCCCACAGACTAGAAAACTAAAAAAAACACATTGTATATTACTGAAAGTGTAAAATGTGTATATTATTTGTATATCATCTTTCATTAAATTACTGATTTTATTTTTAGCATTTACCAAATTTGATAGAGAATTGGGACTGATAAGAGTGAAATGAAGAGAGACAAGAAGAGTTCTGGCCTCCAAAGCGGGGAAGACAATTGGCTGTGGGCGTCTGAAACAGCATGACCATAAATAAAGGGGGTTATTTTTAAAATGTAGGGGATCCAGGGCTTTGTGTATGATAGTACAGAGAGGATTTATTATTAGTAATGGGAAAAACAGATTTCCAAATTTAGAGACCACTCAACATTCATGAACTTGGAAATTTAAGGCAAACTTGAAACTTCTTGTTGGCATCTGAGTTGATTTATCCTTGGCAAGAGACTATGTGTTTCTTTTGTTTCTTTTTTCAGAAGAATAGAATAGTTGCCTCAAACAAAACTTAAATTAGTGCTTTCTTCAAGTTGTTTTATATATATACATGTATATATATCTGTACAAAAAAACCCACATATATACACATATAGTAGAAGCTCTACATATAGACATTGTAAATAATAATGTACAGATAATAAAAATCATAAACAATAATAAAAATGCATACTTAATGTTAACACCTCAGTGTCTACCCTTCTGGATCTCTCCTCCATTCTCTTCCTCTCCATCCCTCCATCTCTGTCTCTCTTTGGGAGTTAGATGAATAAGCTTCTCTCTCTTTCAAAGTTACATGAATAACACATATATAAATGTATCTTTTTTAACAAAATAAAATCACACCATCTATTTCTATAACCTGCTTTTTTAGTCAATAACTTTCATCTTTTTTTAAATTATGATGTTATATCCATTGGGAATCAGAAAGGAGGTCTTTTTTTTTAAGATTTTATTTATTTGAGAGAGAGAGAGTGAGAGCACGAGACGGGGGTGAGGGACAGGGGGAGAAGCAGACTCCCTGCTGAGCAGGGAGCCTGATGCAGGACTCGATCCAGGGACTCCAAGATCATGACCTGAGCCGAAGGCAGACGCTTAACGACTGAGCCACCCAGGTGCCCCTTGGTAAATGTATTTAACCTTAAACATGTATTTATAAACACAATGATAGAAGCAACAAGAGAGAGCTATGGTGAGCACTGTGAATTGTACAAGACTGATGAATCACGGATCTGTACTTCTGAAACAAATAATGCAATATATGTTAAGAAAAAAAAAAGAAGGTAGCAGGAGGGGAAGAATGAAGGGGAGTAAGTTGGAGGGGGAGACGAACCATTAGACATGATGGACTCTGAAAAACAAACTGAGGGTTCTAGAGGGGAGGGGTTGGGGGGATGGGTTGGCCTGGTGATGGGTATTAAAGGGGGCACGTTCTGTGTGGAGCACTGGGTGTTATGCACAAGCAATGAATCATGGAACACTACATCAAAACTAAGGATGTAATGTATGGTGATTAACATAACAATAAAAATTATTAAAAAGAAAAGAGAGACTATTTGAAATCATATGCATTTCATGATTAGTTCACTGCCTATATAGCTGATAAAGTTTTTCTGATTAACTTGTTTTGAGTTTTACAAATGACTCTTATAAGATAACTCCTAGAATTACATAATATTTATGTCTTTTAAAAGGAAGAAGGGGGGCTTGCCTGGGAGGTTCAGTTGGTTACACATCTGCCTTCAGCTTGTGTCATGATCCCAAGGTCCTGGGATCCAGCCCTGCTTCCGGCTCCTTGCTCAGCGGGGAATCTGCTTCTCCTTCTCCCTCTGCCATTTCCCCTGCTTGTGTTCTCTTGCTCTCTCACTCTCAAATAAATAAATAAAATCTTAAAAAAAATAAAAAGGAAAAAGGGGGAAAAGGTACTATTAGGTGCAGCACAGACTATGATGTTTTTCAAAAGTATTGTGTAAGCAAAGAGCAGCAAAAATGGAGTTAGATTCTCACGTGGTATATCAAGAACGGTCATACTTAATATAATCTTAGAATGCTGTTCTCATTCTCAGTAGGTTACTGGGAGGATTAATTTGAGTTAACATATATAAATTATCACTGCAGCTAGAACAGAGAACTCTAGATCTATGATCTCTTTTTATGAATGGTCATTTGTTAGGGAAGCCATTTTCTTTGAATTGAGTTGTCAGAATTCCTCTTTTCCCATTTGTTCTCATTTCTAAACCTGGAAACTTTGTATCTCGTTTCTGAAATAATGTGTTCAAGTAGGCTGATAAATTTTTCTTCCAAGATCTTCTGACATCTAGGAGAGAAACAGCTACCATGTTAGTCCCTCGTCTTCAACCAAATGAAGAGACTCAATCACATTGGAAGATGACTTTATGTAAGTCTGAGTAATCCATTTTCTTCCAGGGAAGGTCATATCAGGATTTTCATAAAGGTGTCAAAGAGAACAGAACAAAGAATTATAAAAATGTCAACCTTTGGTAACAATGGAGAATGGAGCAATTCCTTGCAGGTGACTTTAATAGCCCTGCTCCATAATTACACAAAAAGAGCTGCAGAAGCATTCACTGAAAGAAAAAATTATTTTAAATTTATTCTTTTCATTTCCTCTCTTCACTGAAGGAAATGAATAAAGATGAATATAAGGAATAATTGGAAAGATTTTCAGAATTTTTCATCAATATCTCATTTCTGCGTTACCCAGAATGCCTTTCTCTTTCTTCCTATTATTTGTTTGGCAATTACCTGTGTTCACCGCATTTTATCTTGAATTCACTTCATGAATGCAGATGCTTTCTTCTTCTTCTGCCTGAGAGTTTTCACAGGGGCCAGGAGATTGGCATCCAAGACATCAGTGGTCCTCATTATAAACCTCATCTTTGCCTCTACCTCCACAGGACATCAGATAGAACTATTTCAGGGTAACTTTTATGAACAAGCGTTCCTCTACTATAGGGGAAATCTAAATTTATCCCTCCTTTCTTGGACTCGAACATCACTAATTTATAGTTCACATTTATGAGTGCTTATGATTGTCAATAAACTGCCAGAAAACGAAAGGTGCTGTGGTAGCTGGGAATTCAAAGGTGGAAGAGAGTATGCCTGGAAAAACTCAAGAGAAAAGAGGAACCAGGTTCTCATTAAAAGGGCTTCTTCAAAACGTTTGGTGTGAATGCCATTTGGCTTGGTGATTTTTTTAATAAAATTTATCCAATAGATGAAGAACATTCTGTGAATTTTGCACTATTGGGTTGCTTATCTGTGACCTCTCAAGTTCAAAAGACATTTTGACAACAGGATATTCAGTGCCCACAGAGTTACAGATTCCATTTGGCTCCTCTGATTTTAATCTTGTTTTTACCTCTGTGAATGCTTTTTAAAATATATACCTTTTATATTAACATACAGTAAAATTAGCAAGTGTGTGATACAGTTCTGTGACTTTTTACACATGTATGAATTTGCAAAACTGCCACCACAGTCAGGGTACAGAACCATTCCTTCACTCTAACAGACTCCATTTTGCTATCTTTTTGTAGTCACACTGTCCCCCACCCCCAAACCTGGCAACTGCTGAGCTGATCTATAGCTTTGTCTTCACAAGAATGCTCTCCAAATAGAAGGTAACTTTTTGAGAATGGGTTGTTTTAGTCAGCAGAGTGCCATTGAGATTCTTCCAAGATGTTGCCATATATCAACAGCGCTTGTTTTTTTATTGCTGAGTAGTATTCCACTGTATGAATACACCAAAATACTTTCATCCATTCACTCATTGAAGGCCATTTGGCTGCTATGAACTTTGGGGTGCAGTTGTATGCATGTAGGTTTTCATTTCTCTAGTGTGAACACCTAAAAGTGAGATTGTTAGATCACATGGTAAGTGGGTGCTTATAAGAAATTGCCAATTTTTCATTCCCTCCAGGAATATTCTAGTGTTCCTGTTTTCTACCAGTACTTGGTATTGTCAGTATATCTTATTTTAGCCATTCTAATAAGTTGACAAAAGTATTGGTGGTTTTAATTTGTATTTCCCTTTGCACAATTTTTAGAGGTTTCTCTGGGTATTTTAATACATGTATTTTTTTTTATTAAAGATTTTACTTATTTATTTGACAGAGAGAGAGAGAGAGGGAGAGAGCATGAGCCAGGGGGAATGGCAGAGGGAGAGGAAGAAGCAGACTCCTCACTGAGCTGGGAGCCCAATGTGGGGCTCGATCCAGGAACCCTATGATCATGACCTGAGCCGAAGGCTGCCGCTTAATGACTGAGCCACCCAGGTGCCCCAGTACATGTATTTTTTTTAAAAAGATTTATTTACTTATTTGAGAGAGAGAGCTTGTGCATGTACACGAGTGAGGGGAGAGGCTGAGGGAGAGAATCTCAAGCAGACTCCCTGCTGAGCATGGAGCCCGACATGGGGCTCAATCTCACAACGTTGAGATCATGGCCTGAGCCAAAACCAAGAACCAGATGCTCAACCGACTGAGCCCCCCTGGTGCCCCAGTATGCATATGTAATTCTACTAATGTTTTTATCACTTCAAGTTGAACCTTATGACCATACAGATCCCTTTACCCTCCCTGCTTTATGCTGTGGTTCTTGATGCATTACCTCCACACACACTGGGAACCTCACTAGACAGGGTTACACTTTTTGCTTTCAACTGTCAAAACATATTTTATACAACTAAATAAAAGAATAGTCTATTATATTCACTCTGATTTTTACTCTTATTTTTTACTCTAGATTTCTGTTGCTGTTTCTTTATTCCTGATGTTGCAAGTTTCCTTTGGGTATCCCTTATCTTTTGTCTTAAGAATTGCTTTACAGTATTATTACAGTGTGTTTGCTACCAACAGATCTGTTTTCCTTAATCCAATAATATTTTATTTCATCTTCATTCCTGAAGGATAGTTTGGCTGGCTTGGGAATTCTGCATTATATTTCTTTTTCATTTTAGAATTGTCATTGTTCATTTATCTGGCCCCATGATTTTTGAAGAGATATCCATAGTCATTTGAATCATCATTCCAGTACAAGTAAACATTATTTTTCCCTGGGTACTTTTAAGACTTTTTCTCTTTACCTTTTGTTCTAAGCAGTTTAATTATGATATGTTTAGATATGGATTGTGGGGAGTTTATATTCTGTGAGATTTTCTGAATTTGTGGGTTTACTTCTTTTGCCAAATTTGAGACATTTTCAGTCTTTATTTTTTCAATTTTTTTTTTGTATTGCATTTTCCCTTCTCCTCAAGCACTGATAGCCTGAATGTTAGACATTATTATGCCTTCCCACACGTCTCTGAGGCTCTATTTAACTTTTTCCATTAATTTATACTTCATTGGTTCATATTGGATGATTTCTAACTGAACTGTCTTCAAATTCACTGACTCTTTCTTCAGTCTTCTTCATTTTGCTATTGGCTCATCCATTGAGTTTTTGTTGTTTTTACTTTTGGTTATTATATCTTTCAGTTCTAAAGTTTCCATTTGGTTCTTCTTTACATAGAAAATGATACATCTGTGCCATCTCAGTGTTGACTTCTGATTGTTCTTTCTCATGTGAGTTGAAATTATTCTTGTTCTTCATAGGCTAAGTACTTTGGGATTGTATCCTGGACATCTTCAATATTATGTTATGAGACTCTGGCTTAATTTTGATAGAGAATATGATATTTTAAGCAGGCAGTCATCCTGGGGCTCAGGCCCATCATTGCGCTCAGGTTGCGAGTCTTAACCAACATTCTGTGGGCTGTGATTCCAATGTCAGTTCAAGTTTCAGATTAGGATTTAAGCCATGTGTACACCACCCATTGAACAGTCTGGGACTTGAATGGTGTTCCATCCCATAGTTTGATTATCAAAGTCTATGTACTCTGTTCAGGGTTAGGTTCATACATACTTAGCTTAGGGCTGAACCTAGGAGTTCATAAAGGACTTTTAAGAGGTCACATTCCCATATTCATCCTGCTCTGTGGTCTCCTCAGGACTCCCTTTTAGGTACTCCATCAAGGAAGCCAGGCTTTATTTACCCTCTTGTACTGTGTACTTTCTTGGACCATGCCTGTGTCTGGGGTCAAGGGTCAGTAGTATAGAGACACAGATAAGTAACAGGAGTTTTCCCCTGCCCCTTGTGACCACAGCTCCTCTGATAGGAAAGAAAGGTTTCTTTCTTTCAGAGTTTTAGACTTCGTTGGGTTTCCATTACCTCTGCTGCTGTTATAAGATTATTTGGGGGATAGGATGTAAGAAAACAAAGGAAAAACAACTGAAAAGAAAAATGAGGAATTTCCTCTGTTGTATCTGAATGTTAGAAGACCCTTTCCTGATTCAACATAATAAAGGCCATATATGATAAACCCATAGCTAACATCATACTCAGTGGGGGAAAACTGAGAGCTTTTCCCCTAAGGTCAGGACCAACACAAGGATGTCTACCCTTACCACTTTTATTCTACATAGTACTGGAAGTCCTAGCCACAGCAGTCAGACAACAAAAAGAAATAAAAGGCATCCAAAAAGGTGAAGAAGTAAAACTTTCATTCTTTGCAAATGATACTATATATAGAAAACTCAAAAAACTCCACCAAAAAACTAGTAGAACTGATAAATGAATCCAGTAAGGTCACATGATACAAAATAAATTTGCAGAAATCTGTTGCATTTCTATACACTAATAATGAAGCAGCAGAAACAGAAATTAAGAAAACAGTCCCATTTACAATTTCACCAAAAATATTAAAGTATCTAGGAATAAACCTAACCAAGGAGGTAAAAAACTTGTACTATGAAAACTATAAAACATTGATGAAAGAAATTGAAGAAAACACACAAAAAAGGGAAAGAAATCCCACACTTATGGATAGGAAGAACAAATATTGTTTAAATGTCTATAGTACCCAAAGCAATCTACAGATTTAATGCAATCCCTATCAAAATACCAACAACATTTTTCACAGAACTAGAACAGAAAGTCCTAAAATTTGTATGCAACCACAAAAGACCTTGAATAGCCAAAGCAGTCTTGAAAGGGAAAAACAAAGCTGAAAGTATCACAATTCCAGACTTCAAGTTATATTACAAAGCTATAGTAATCAAAACAGTATGGTACTGGCACAAAAAACAGACACATAGATCCATGGAACAGAATGGAAAACCCAGAAATAAACCCACAATTACATGGTCAATTAATCTTTGACAAAGCAGGAAAGAATATCCAATGGGAAAAAGACAGTCTTTTCAACAAGTGGTGTTGGGAAAACTGATCAGCTACATGCAAAAGAATGAACCTGGATCACTTTCTTACACCATACACAAAAATAAGCTCAAAATGGATTAAAAACTTAAGTGTGAGACCTGAAACCATAAAAATCCTAGAAGAGAGCACAGGCAGTAAGGTCTCTGACATCAGCCATAGCAACATTTTTCTAGATAGGTCTCCTGAGGCAAGAAAAACAAAAGCAAAAATAAAATACCGGGACTACATCAAAATGAAAATCTTCTGCACAGCAAAGGAAACAATCAATAAAACTAAAAGGCAGCCTACAGAATGGCAAAAGATATTTGCAAATGACATATCCAATAGAAGGTTAGTATCCAAAATATATAAAGAACTTACAACTATGAAGGTCATCTTGACCCTATTACTTTATTTTTTTTAAATATTTTATTATTTATTTTAGAGCGAGCACAAGCAATGGGAGGGGCAAAGAGAGAGGGAGAGAAGCATAAGCAGACTCCACGCTGAGTGTGGACCCGAGGTGGGGCTTGATCGCAGGACCCTGAGATCATGACCTGCCCCCAAATCAGGAGCCGGATGCTTAACTAACTGAGCCACCCACACACCCAGACCCTATTACTTTAGACCTTTACGGAGGGTCAACCCATAGTGGCAAGTCTGTCCTTTATTTTCTCATAGTGGTGCTTTATCTCCTCTTTGTTCCTCCAAAGCCAAGTGCACCCTCTGAGCAGGTCCTGTCTCACAGTTAACTTCCTTAAGAGTTACCGTATATATGACCTCTCTATAGAGAAACAATTGAGTCAGCCATGAAGGGAAAATACATGATCTTTACTGTTGACAGCAAGATTCCATCCTCCCCAATTCAAGGGTGCCTGAAATTGAGGAAGAAGAACTACAAAAGGTGTAGATGGTTGTATTAATTAGGTATTACTGCAGTAAACTGTCCTATGGTGAAGGCAGGAGTCCTAGGAGAAAGCAGAAGTGCACAAGATCCTATAAAGACTCATATCTCAGAAATGGTATAACATTGCTTCTACCACATTTCGTTGGCCATAGTGAGTCACGATGCCTGCCCAGACTCAAAGGATAATTAGACTCTACCTCTTGATCGGAAGATTGCAAGGGGTGTGGATACAGGGAAGGGAAGCATTGTGACCAGCGAAACTAACTCAGAGAAAGAAGCTAATTTTAAAAATTATTTAAATAATTCTGTTTAAGTATGTTTAAGTAAAATTATTTAGTAAATAATTTTAGAAGTTCTAGGTAACTATGGCAAAAGTGTGAAGATGTAACATGCATTGAGGTCTGAAGATTCTTTCTTTCTTTCTTTCTTTCTTTCTTTCTCTTTCTTTCTTTCTTTCTTTCTTTCTTTCTTTCTTTCTTTCTTTCTTTCTTTCTTTCTTTCTTTCTTTCTTTTTCTTTTCTTTCTTTCTTTCATTTATTTGACAGAGAGAGACAGCGAGAGAGGGAACACAAGCAGGGGGAGAGGGAGAGGGAGAAGCAGGCTTCTGCTGAACAGAGAGCCTGACGTGGGGCTCAATCCCAGGACCCTGGGTTCATGACCGCCAAAGGCAGACACTTAACGACTGAGCCACCCAGGCGCACCTGAAGAAACTTTTCTACTCTCATGTTATTTTCACTTTTATAGTATTCCTTTGGCATTATCTCCATAACCTATCACTAACAGTTCCTGTGGCTCCTTCTACTTCAAGCAGTAGGATTTTTTAGAGAATGTGTGGCCTGCTTTGTTCTTTAAAATAGTGCTGTTTGGATTACTCTCAGCATTTGTTAAGTTAAACATACTATGCTCTCCCCCCAACCCCAGCCCGCCCCTTTCAGCTATATCTCAGCACATTTGGGCATGCTGCCATTCTCTCTGGACCAGAAGCTAGTCCATGAAAAGCCAAGGACACTTGGAAGACTGTGTAGTTTTCCACGTTTGGCTAAAATATGAAGAGTGAATTGAAGTTAAAATTAATCAAGAGACTTCATCTGAATTTCTTAAAAGGCCCCTTGATAATTTTATAAGGTACTCTTCTATATTCAATATAAAAATATTGAAGACATAAGCAAAATTAGTTGTTGGTTGTTTTAAAACATTCAACCTGGGTCTATTCTAGCTGGTGGATGAAGAAATAGATGGATTTGGTTGTTGGTCCTCTTTCAAGCCATGCCTGTGTGAAGGGCCAACTAAGAACAAAACTCAGGGGGCTGAGTTGCCTCCCAGTTCACATCAGAATAGCTTACTTTCATGTTTTGAAAATGGATAAAAGCAGTGGTTTTATTTTTTTTTTTCTCTGAATGGAGATCTTAAAGAGGCCAATATTCCTTTTTTTTTAAGACTGACACCTTAAACATAAAAGCTCAGTCATTCACTCTTTCCTCTAATTTCTTTTTTTTTGACTTTTTAAAATATTTTTTATTGTTATGTTAATCACCATACATTATATCATTAGTTTTTGATGTGTTCCATGATTCATGGTTTGTGCATAACACCCAGTGCTGCACGCAGAATGTGCCCTCTTTAATACCCATCACCAGGCTAACCCATCCCCCCACCCACCTCCCCTCTAGAACCCTCAGTTTGTTCTTCAGAGTCCATCGTCTCTCATGGTTCGTCTCCCCCTCCGACTTACTCCCCTTCATTCTTCCCCTCCTGCTATCTTCTTTTTTTTTTCTTAACATATATTGCATTATTTATTTCAGAAGTACAGATCCGTGATTCATCAGTCTTGTACAATTCACAGTGCTCACCATAGCACATACCCTCCCCAATGTCTATCACTCAGCCACCCAATCCCTCCCACCCCCCACCACTCCAGCAACCCTCAGTTTCTTTCCTGAGATTAAGAATTCCTCATATCAGTGAGGTCATATGATACATGTCTTTCTCTGATTGACTTATTTCACTCAGCATAACACGCTCCAGTTCCATCCACATCGTCACAAATGGCAAGATCTCATTTCTTTTGAGGGCTGCATAATATTCCATTCTGTATATATACCACCTCTTTTTTATCCATTCATGTGTCGATGGACATCTAGGCTCTTTCCACAGTTAGGCTATTGTGGACATTGCTGCTATAAACATTGGGGTGCACATACCCCTTCGGATCCCTACATTTATATCTTTGGGGTAAATACCCAGTAGTGCAATTGCTGGATCATATGGTAGCTCTATTTTCAACCGTTTGAGGAACCTCCATACTGTTTCCAGAGGGGTTGCACCAGCTTGCATTCCCACCAACAGTGTAGGAGGGTTCCCCTTTCTCCACATCCCCGCCAACATCTGTCCTTTCGTGACTTGTTAATTTTAGCCATTCTGACAGGTGTGAGGTGGTATCTCATTGAGGTTTTGATTTGGATTTCCCTGATGCCGAGCGATGTGGAGCACTTTTTCATGAGTCTGTTGGCCATTTGGATGTCTTCTTTGGAAAAATGTCTGTTCGTGTCTTCTGCCTATTTCCTGATTGGATCATTTGTTCTTTGGGTGTTGAGTTTGATAAGTTCTTTATAGATTTTGGATACTAGCCCTTTATCTGATATGCCATTTGCAAATATCTTCTCCCATTCTGTCGGTTGTCTTTTGGTTTTGTGGACTGTTTCTTTTGCTGTGCAAAACCTTTTTTTCTTGATGAAATCCCAATAGTTCATTTTTGCCCTGGATTCCCTTGCCTTTGGCGATGTTTCTAGGAAGAAGTTGCTGCGGCTGAGATCGAGGGGTTGCTACCTGTGTTCTCCTTTCGGATTTTGATGGACTCCTGTCTCATGTTTAGGTCTTTCAACCATTTGGAGTCTATTTTTGTGTGTGGTATAAGGAAATGGTCCAGTTTCATTCTTCTGCATGTGGCTGTCCAATTTTCCCAACACCATTTGTTGAAGAGACTGTCTTTTTTCCATTGGACATTCTTTCCTGCTTTGTCAAAGATGAGTTGACCATAGAGTTGAGGGCCCATTTCTGGGCTCTTGAGTCTGTTCCATTGATCTATGTGTCTGTTTTTGTGCCAGTACCATACTGTCTTAATGATGACAGCTTTGTAATAGAGCTGGAAGTCTGGAATTGTGATGCCGCCGGCTTTGCTTTTCTTTTTCTTTTTCAAGATTCCTCTGGCTATTCGGGGTCTCTACTGGTTCCATACAAATTTTAGGATTATTTGTTCCACTTCTTTGAAAAAGGTGGATGGTATTTTGATGGGGATTGCATTGAATGTGTAGATTGCTCTAGGTAGCATTGACATCTTCACAATATTTGTTCTTCCAATCCATGAGCATGGAACGTTTGTCCATTTCTTTGTGTCTTCCTCAATTTCTTTCAAGAGTATTTTATAGTTTTCTGAGTACAGATCCTTTGCCTCTTTGGTTAAATTTATTCCTAGGTATCTTATGGTTTTGGGTGCAATTGTAAATGGGATCGACTCCTTGATTTGTCTCTCTTCTGTCTTGTGGTTGGTGTCTAGGAATGCCACTGATTTCTGTGCATTGATTTTATATCCTGCCACTTTACTGAATTCCTGTATGAGTTCTAGCAGTTTTGGGGTGGAGTCCTTTGGGTTTTCCACATACAGTATCATATCATCTGCAAAGAGTGAGAGTTTGACTTCCTCTTTGCCGATTTGGATGCCTTTGATTTCTTTTTGTTGTCTGATTGCTGTGGCTAGGACTTCTAATACTATGTTGAATAGCAGTGGTGAGAGTGGACATCCCTGCCGCGTTCCCGACCTTAGGGGAAAAGCTCTCAGCTTTTCCCCATTAAGAATGATATTCGCTGTAGGTTTTTCATAGATGGCTTTTATGATATTGAGGTACGTACCCTCTATCCCTCTACTCTGAAGAGTTTTGATCGAGAAAGGATGCTGTACTTTGTCAGATGCTTTTTCTGCATCTCTTAAGAGGATCATATGATTCTTGTTCTTTCTTTTGTTAATGTATTGTATCACGTTGATTGATTTGCGGATGTTGAACCAACCTTGCAGCCCAGGGATAAATCCTACTTGGTCATGGTGAATAATCCTTTTCATGTACTGTTGGATCCTGTTGGCTAGTATTTTGGTGAGAATTTTTGCATCCGTGTTCATCAAGGATATTGGTCTGTAATTCTCCTTTTTGATGGGGTCTTTGTCTGGTTTTGGGATCAAGGTAATGGTGGCCTCATAAAATGGGTTTGGAAGTTTTCCTTCCATTTCTATTTTTTGGAACAGTTTCAGGAGAATAGGTATTAATTGTTCTTGAAATGTCTGATAGAATTCCCCTGGGAAGCCATCTGGCCCTGGGCTTTTGTTTGTTGGGAGATTTTTGATGACTGCTTCAATTTCCTTAGTAGTTATAGGTCTGTTCAGGTTTTTTATTTCTTCCTGGTTCAATTTTGGTAGTTGATACATCTCTAGGAATGCACCCTTTTCTTCCAGGTTATCTTATTTGCTGGCATAGAGTTGCTCATAATATGTTCTTATAATTGTTTGTATTTCTTTGGTGTTGGTTGTGATCTCTCCTCTTTCACTCATGATTTTGTTGATTTGGGTCATTTCTCTTTTCTTTTTGATGAGTCTGGCCAGGGGTTTATCAATCTTGTTAATTCTTTCAAAGAACCAGCTCCTAGTTTCGTTGATCTGTTCTACTGTTCTTTTGGTTTCTCTTTCATTGATTTCTGCTCTGATCTTTATTATTTCCCTTCTCCTGCTGGGTTTAGGCTTTATTTGCTGTTCTTTCTCCAGCTCCTTTAGGTGTAGGGTTAGGTTGTGTATTTGAGACCTTTCTTGTTTCTTGAGAAAGGCTTGTATTGCTATATACTTTCCTCTCAGGACTTCCTTTGCTGTATTCCAAAGATTTTGAACAGTTGTGTTTTCATTTTCATTGGTTTCCATGAATGTTTTTAATTCTTCTTTAATTTCCTGGTTGACCCATTCATTCTTTAGTAGGATGCTCTTTAGCCTCCCTGTATTTGAGTTCTTTCTGACTTTCCTCTTGTGATTGAGTTCTAGTTTCAAAGCATTGCGGTCTGAAAATATGCACGGAATAATCCCAGTCTTTTGGTACCAGTTGAGACCTGATTTGTGACCTAGGATGTGATCAATTCTGGAGAATGTTCCATGGGCACTAGAGAAGAATGTGTATTCCGTTGCTTTGGGATGGAATGTTCTGAATATGTCTGTAAAGTCCATTTGGTCCAGTGTTTAATTTAAAGTCTTTATTTCCTTGTTGATCTTTTGCTTAGATGATCTGTCCATTTCAGTTAGGGGATGTTAAAGTCCCCCACTATTATTGTATTGTTGTCAGTTTGTTTCTTTGCTTTTGTTATTAATTGCCTTATAAAAGTGGCTTCCCCCCTTGTTAGGTGCATAGATATTTACAATTGTTAGATCTTCTTGTTGTATAGACCCTTTAAGTAGGATATAGTGTCCTTCCTCATCTCTTATTACAGTCTTTGTTTTAAAATCTAATTTGTCTGATAGAAGGATTGCCACCCCAGCTTTCTTTTGGTGTCCATTAGCATGGTAAATGGTTTTCCAGCCCCTCACTTTCAATCTGGGGGTGTCTTTGGGTGTAAAATGAGTCTCTTGCAGACAGCATAGGGATGGGTCTTGTTTTAATCCAATCTGATAGCCTGTGTCTTTTGATTGGGGCATTGAGCCCATTTACATTCAGGGTAACTATTGAAAGGTATGAATTTAGTGCCATTGTATTGCCTGTAAGGTGACTGTTACTGTATATTGTCTGTGTTCCTTTCTCATCTATGCTGCTTTTAGGCTCTCTTTTTGCTTAGAGGACCTCTTTCAATATTTCTTGGAGGGCTGGTTTCATGTTTGAAAATTCCTTTAGTTTTTGTTTGTGCTGGAAGCTTTTCATCTCTCCTTCTATTTTCAATGATAGCCTAGCTGGATATAGTATTCTTGGCTGCATATTTTTCTCATTCAGTGCTCTGAAGATCTCATGCCAGTCTTTTCTGGCCTGCCAGGTCTCTGTGGATAGGTCTGTTGCCAGTCTAATGTTTCTACCATTGTAGGTGACATATCTCTTTTCCCAAGCTGCTTTCAGCATTTTCTCTTTGTCTCTTAGACTGGTAAGTTTTACTATTAGATGTTGGGGTGTTGACCTATTTTTATTCATTTTGAGAGGGGTTCTCTGTGCCTCCTGGATTTTGATGCCTGTTTCCTTCCCCACATTAGGGAAGTTCTCTGCTATTATTGCTCCAGTATACCTTCTGCCCCTGTCTCTCTTTCTTCTTCTTCTGGGATCCCAATTATTCTAAAGTTGTTTTGTCTTATCGTATCACTTATCTCTCGAATTCTGCCCTCGTGATCCTGTAGTTGTTTCTCTCTCTTTTTCTCAGCCTCTTTATTTTCCATCATTTGGTCTTCTATATCGCTGATTCTCTCTTCTGCCTCATTTATCCTAGCAGTTAGTGCCCCCATTTTTGATTGCACCTCATTAATAGCCTTTTTGATTTCGACTTGGTTAGATTTTAGTTCTTTTATTTCTCCAGAAAGAGTTTCTCTAATAACTTCCATGCTTTTTTCAAGCCCAGCTAGTATCTTTAAAGTCATGATTCTGAACTCTAGTTCTGACATCATACTAATGTCCGTATTGAGTAGGTCCCTGGCAGATGGTACTACCTCTTTTTCTTTTTGCTGAGGTGATTTTTTTCGTCTTGTCATTTTGTCCAGAGGAGAATAGATGAATGAGAGAACAAAATGCTAACAGGTTATCAACGTCCCCAGGAAATATACTCTATACAAATCAGAAAAGACCTGAAACCAGGGGACAAGAAAGGGAAAGAAAGAAGAGAAAAAAAAAGGGAAAAGAAAAAGATAAAAAGAAACAAAAACAGAACAAAACAAAAAAAAACAGAATATGATCAAATATGATCAGGCTAGTGCATAGATCAGTGCCACACACTAGCTTTTGGGCATATTTTGGTCTGTTAGAAGAAAGTGCCTGCTAAAATTTTAAAGGATGAAAGACTTATATATGTACAAAATAAGGGTTGATACAATGAAGGGATGGAAGATAACTGTAAAGATGAAAATTATAAAAGATTTTATAAAAGGAATTGATAAGAAGTTGTTTTTTTAAAAAGAAAGAAGGAGATTTAAAAAGAAAAAGAAAAAAGAAACAAAAGGAAAAAAAAGGGAGAGAATGTGATCAGGCAGGAGAATAGAATAAAGCCATACACTAGTGATTAAGGGTATATTTTGATCTGTTAGAAGAAATTGTATCTCAAAATTTTAAAGAGAGAACAACTTATATATATATATATATATATATATATATATGCCAAAAATAAGGGCAACTACTATGAAGGGATAAAAATATGACTCTCAAAATGAAAAATAAAGTTTTTTTTAAAGAAAGGGATTGATAAGATGTTGTTTGAAAAAGGGAAAAAGAAAAATTAAAAAAAACAGTTAAAAAATTAACTTTGAAAAACTAATGAATTATGGTGAAAAAGCCATGAATTCTATGTGCAGTATTCCCCTAGCGCTGGAGTTCTCCCGTTCTCCTTGATCGGTAAACTTGGTCTTGGCTTGCTGGCTGTTTCGTGCTGATCTTCTGGGGGTGGGGCCTGTTGCCGTGGTTCCCAAATGTCTTTGCCGGAGGCGGAATTGCGCCGCCCTTGTCGGTCCGGGCTAAGCAAGCTGCTTGGGTTTGCTCTCAGGAGCTTTTGTTCCCTGCAAGCTCTCGGTACAGCTTTGGAGGACCAGGGTGAAAACGGTGGCCTCCCAATCTCCGCCCGAAGGAGCTGAGAACTCGGGGTCCCGCTCTTCAGTGCCCCCAGAGAAAAGCAGTCACTCCCTTGTCCCCGGTCTCCTGCCGCACTCCATGCTCACCTGGCCTGTGACCGAGCGTTTCTATCTCTGGCACCCGAGCCCATGTGGAGTCTCCAAACCCAGCAAATCCCTGTGGTGCGCTCCCGCGCCGCTCCTCCCCGGGGAGGAAGGGGAGTCTCCCCGGCTCTGCCGCTTGTTGGGTCCCTGCTGGAGGAGCAGTGGCCCAACTGGGCCGCAGATCACAGTTTATGGCCACCCCGAGCTGACAGCCCGCGCCTCGGCTCCGTCTCTGCAGCCGGCTTCCCCGCTCCGATACCCGGGAGCTCTGCCGCACTCAGGCAGCCCCGGTCTTTCTGTGACCCCGAGGGTCCTGAGACCACACTGTCCTGCGAGGGTTCCACCCCCCGCTTAGCCACTGGAGCGATGTCCCTCAGCGGAGCCGACTTCTAAAAGTTCCGATTTTATGCTCCGCGCCTCTATCACTTGCCAGAAGCGGCCGACAGAGGCCCCCTCCCCCGCCGTCTATCCTCCCGAATATCGCCTCGGATTCACTTCTCCGCATGTCCTTCCTTCCAGAAAGTGGTCGCTTTTCTGTTCAGACTGTTGTTACTATTCTTATCTTCGATCTCCTGTTGAGTTCATAGGTATTCTGAATGGTTTGATCCCTATTCCGCTGAATTCCTGAGACCAGACGAAATCCAGGTCTCCTACTCCTCTGCCTTCTTGCTCCGCCCATTTGCCTCCTCTAATTTCTTTTTGGGTTATGAATAGATACCTGTACTCCCTCCAAACATGAGCTATAAAGACATGGAATCATAGTGTATTTGACTAGAATTTTATGTGGTAATCATGTAAAACTTAGACTACACTGTGGTCTATCATTAATATGATAGATTAATTTCTATATAATAGCATTACTCTATGTAGTGATTAGGCAAAGGAAAAAATTTTGTGAATTTTTAAAGTTACTATTACTCTTTCATAGTAAATCCAAGTTCTTAAAATCTCTTGTCTTCGTTATTACTTATCTTTAAGTTCTGTCAGTCAACATTTTCCTTCATATTTACATACATCCACTAACACTTAATTCAGAGGCAATGTTCTGGTTTTAAATTTTGGTTCATTTCATGTTACCCACTACAGCCTGGCTCTAAGATTCTTGTTGCTCTTTTTTGTTCTTCTTTTTCTCTGCCTCTTACCTGAGTCATCTGGGAGCCTTTTCAGCTCTTCGCTGCCTGGAAGACCTAATACTAGTTATTCTAGATGATGGAATGACTGTAATTACAGTAACTCTGAGTCACTGGGCTTTAGGTGGATGGTCCAAACCATAAGAACATGATTATGTGCTTGACCATGGTTAGGTTTAATGTGGAAGGGAAGAAGAAGTGCAGGAGAGTGACCTAGGTATGGAGGCAAGCCAGTGCTCAGGGAAAAAGTCTTCAAGGTCAGGTGTCCTGGTTAGAAGCCAGTAACTCCTGGACAAATGCTCCTCCATCTCTCCCCATCAGATCAGGGTCCTTCAAAAGGTTCCTCCTCAGCAAACGGAAGGAAATTTAAAAAGGAATTCAGAAAAATAGAGCCAAGCTTTCAGATTTTCCTCAGGAAGATAGAGTGAGATTTCAGGAGCAGTGGTGAGGATTCTGACAGGAATTTCCCCAGTTATATGCCTACATATCCCCTTGTCAGAACGGTTACAGTTATTTACCCCAAACTTAGCTAAGCTTGGATTTTTTTTTCTTTTAGCCCTTTATAAGAATAAGCCTTGATTCTTCTGGATTGTGTGAGAATTGTGTTTGAGGATCAAGGGTCCCACTCATTTAGGTTTACCAAGCTCATCTCCAGTCCTCTTAGGTGAGTTCCCAAATTTGTTGCCCATGTTTTGCTTGGGTTCCTAAGCCCGCTTTCCTAGATTCTTCTCTTGGATTCTATAATTGTCTGCACCAAGTCTTGGTATCAGCATCTACTTTTCAGCATTTTTTCAAATTAACCTATAGTCACTCATACTTTTGAAAGGTTATCAGTTGCCCAGTAAATATTTCCTACCATGTTCATCAACACATGATGTGCCTTTGGAAGTGCATTATGAAGAGAGGATAATGAGGAAATGGAATGAAATCTCAGTTGCCGAAATGGGAATCTAAAAGGGCATAATGATCAGGTTTAAACAAAACTTAAGGAAGACTAAATAAAATTTGGATTACTTGGATTCTGCCTAAGGCTAGCTCTTTTTCCTTTCAGTGGCAAAGAGAAGCTGGTACCCTGTGAGGGAGTGTTTGCAATCACGTGCACCTGTGCACAGTAACACAGAACAGGCCACCTTGCCAGTCAGGCTCTAACTCATCAAATGTTTGCGCTGGGAAGGACTTCAGAAATCATTTCTTCCAGCTTCCTCATTTTACAGATGAGGAAACTGGGACCAAAAAGCCACTTGCCCAGGGTCAGTCATGATGACCCTGTGCAGAGAAGCAAACAGCCCCAGCATTAATTCAGTGCCGTGAGGACAAGCTGCTCCATAGCTGGAGCTTTGACAGCTAAAACCATTTTCACTGATCTCAGAAGCTGAGACAGAAGTTTGTCCTCTGGATATTTCTTCTCTTGCCTTAAAGGGAAGGCATTCTACTGTCATTCCAACTTTCTGTTAATTCTCTCTGCTTTCTCTCTGCTCAGACACTTAGAATCACCCCTTACTTACTGTGATAGAAGCTGATTTCATTGGCCAAGACTATAAAACTTCTAGTCAGCGTTACCAGAGAGGAAATGTTTGGCACTAATTTTCCATAAATGTTGAGTTTTCTTCCTTTCCCTTTATGACTTTCGTGTCATTTAATCATTACCTTTAAGTTTACATTCCTATAAAAAATAAATATCTATTTCCAAAGTCTTTGGGAGCTTGGCAGCGATGAGGCAACAGCTGTGGGCTCCTGTTCTTTTTCTTTTTCCCATTTCATAATAACTCCTTATCTATAACACATTTTTCAAATTTTAAAAAGTTTTTTTAAGGCTAGCACTGCCCACTTCTATGATTGAAACTACATAATTTTCCTGGCCCAGGAGTCACTCTGGGGGGAGGTAGATGGGAGGGAGAGAGGACTGAAGTAGAAGCCCCTGTACAAGTTAGCAGAATTACATATGCCCACTCAGACTCCGCCCCACTCCCAGGAAGATTCTGATACATCCTTCTTCCCCAAATCATTCCCTCTGAGGCACAGTTCTCAAGTGTGGTCCACACACCAGCAGCCCCATCACCACTTAGATACTTGCTAGGAATGCAGATTCTCTAGCCCCACTATACACCTGCTGAGTCCTGCAATTCCTGTTTTAACAAGCCCTCTTTAACAAGACTTGGATGTTCATGAAACTTTGAGAACCACTTTGGCAGAGTGTAGCTCCCAAATGAACAATGCTCATTTTTATGTGAAATATCTGGGTTAAAATCACTGTTATGCCCACCATGTATATATACTGAGTCTTTCATTGGCATGTCTGAAATTTGCCCGTTTAAACTTTTGCACAAGTCTAGAGGACCAAAGATTATAGTTTTTGCTCCAAAGAGAGCATTGTCTCCTCAGAGTCTTCTATGGGCACTGGCCGGCCCAGCAAAGTTGCGGTAATGAGGCCAAAAGCTCATTAGTTTACACTGTCCTAAAGCGCTTAGGAAATCATTGCATATAAAATTAGTAAGGAGATGCAAAAACCAATTTCACTATATAATGTTTATTTTTAACTTTAAAATCCTAAGCTATTCTAGTGATGAGTTGGGATCTCTTGCACATCCAGATTTTAGAAGTGCAAAAAAAAAAATAGCAGTGTACTTACAGAGGTTTAAAAGATCATTGTGAGAAAAACTGCTCTCTTTTCACTAAAACTGAAGAATTAGTTTCAGCTGGTGTAGATACTTCCTCTGAGTGTGGGTGTCAGTGTTTGCAATGCCTATGTATTTGGATGAATACAAATAAGTTTGTGTGTCTGTTTGATTGAATGGATCTCTATGTTTAGTGAACACAGGCCTATGTTCAACTGTAAATAGATGTAGAGATGTGACTCTTTTTGGAAGTGTACCTATAAATATATGCATGACTGGAGAGCTATATGCCAAAGCATCTATATGTATGCATGCCTTAGGTCTGATTTAAACAAGGATGAAGAAATCCACTTAGCCTCTGCTCTTCTGTCTTCAAGAGCTAGTTTGAATTTTTTAAGTACTGTTTTTTAGGCAATGATACATTCCTCCTTGTTAGAAGATATGTAATTTTTCCTATTATAAAAATAATATTTGGTTTCTGGAAAAGACTTTTGGAAAATGCAAAAAATGTAAACAGTTCAAATTAAGGTATTCCTTTTTATACTGTCCCTTTTCTTTACCTTTTTTTTTCTCTCCTTCTAGACTAGTGTTCTTTACATTACTCCCTGCTTTCCTCTGTCTCCCTCATTGTCTTTCCACATTGTCAATATAGTTGTCTTCTTAAGCATGTCATAGATAGGAGATAGCAGTCAGATATTTGAAGCAATTCTTAGGTGCAGAAATTGGTTGTTTCTGACCATGATAGATCAGAGACAGACACATAGCATTATTAGGGAAATATAATAATATAATGCATCAGATGGAAACTTTGCATATAATAGAAATATAATATCAAAGATGATAAGCAGACTATATAAAATGAATACATCCAGTCTAAATCAATTATAATAATAGCTTCATTTATTGAGTGCATAGTGTGGTCCAACTGCTTTTTATATGGGGTATCATTTGAAATACTCAAAACAACCTTAGGTCATTCTATTTTCTTTTATAGATGAAGTAAATGAAGCTTGTAAAGAATTTTCCCAGGGCACAAATGGATTTCTAACAAATGATATGATGTGCATTAACTCCCAGTTCTGTCTGATCCAAATCCTCTGCTTTTAATCCCTATGCTATACCCCAAAATATATAAGAAGAATTCATAAATTAAATGTAACACAATGAAGAAAATACCAATTTTGGAGCTAAGAGGAACTGAAAGATCTTCTAGTCCAATTCCTTCAATCAACAAAGGAGAAAAGCTAATGTACTGAAGTATTAATTTGCTGAACATCCGACAACTAGGGGCACCTGGGTGGTTCAGTCGGTTAAGCATCCAACTCTTGATTTTCGCTCAGGTCATGGTCTCAGGGTCCTGGAATGGAGTCCCCCACGTCAGGCTCCATGCTCAGTGGGGAGTTGGCTTGGGGACTCACTCTCTCCCTGTCCCTCAGCCCCTCTCCACATGCGCACACATGCTCTTTCTGTCTCTTTCAGATAAATAAATAAAATCTTTTTTTTATTTTTAGTTTCAAGTAGTTTTTTTTTATTTTAGGAAACTTTCTTGAATTATGTATAGTTTTTAATTTTTTTTCATTTCATTTCTTGGTTTCCTTCTTCTAGGGCTACTGCTATATGTATTTTAGATTTTCCTTGCCTGTTTGCTATTGCTATCATGTTTTCAAATTTTTTAATCTCTCTCTTTACATCATTCTGACTTTAAAATGTTCTTAATTTCTGTGTTATACTTCTTTTAAGGCATTATCTGTTGTGTTTATCTGCTCTCGTGTTTTAAAATTCACTCTCCCTTTCAACTTTATTTTTTTCATTCCTTTTAGTTTTTCTTCTGAATTCTATCATCTTTTCGAATCTTCTCTAACATAATTAAATTAAATTAAATTAAAAATTAATTAATTAAAAAATCTTTAAAAAAATTAAAAACATCACACAACTAGTTAGTGGCAAAGCAGGGCTTAGAACACCAACCTCTCCTAAGTGTCACGACCATACTGGCATCTAGATCTGTGGTTCCTTTGATGTACACTGGCTCCGACTCTCCACAGGGTATGTCCTTACAAACCTATCTGTATATTATCAACAAGAATCTCTTTTAGCCCAGACTAAAAAAAGTTGCTCTGCCATCCCGTTTTCCTACTCAAATTCATGCTTATTTCTGCTTTAGTTGTATGCGTTGGGAGGGAGAGGTGGAGGGAAAACTCTCCAAATTAGAAGAAGGCCACAGATTCTGAATGTGATAGAAAAAAGAACAGAAAGAAAAAGAAGAATCAAGATTTTGACATTGTCCCACTAAATCTCCATTTCTTGCCAGTGGACTTTGATGTATACTGAACCACCTCTTCCGAGTGAGGCAGGTAATGGCAGGACAGAGGTAGTAAAAGATTCAGTGTCCTATACCTGAAATTAATATAACACTTGTGTTAACTGTGCTGAAATTAAAATTAAAAAAAATAAATAAAAAGAAAGAGATTTGGTGTCCTAAATTGTGACACATAAGCTATTTGGTTGATCACGTAAGTCTTTGTATTTTTGCTCAGAAATTCCAAATTGTTACTATTTCTGACCAATATCAGAGAAAAATCAATATAACTGGTCAAAGAGATGATCACATTTCAGGCTATCATCAAGGACTCTTCATCTTTCTAAGTTAAAGCATCTCATTTCTTTCTGAATTTCTACTCTGTCCCTCTTCCTAAAAATCTTACATGAGAAACCTTTACATCTTAAATGAAACTGAAAGTAATTCTACTTAGGAACACACAAGCTGGGAATTAACTCCCATAAATTAATAGGGTCACACTCTCATTTTTCTGAACAAAGAAAATCAATAGTACACTGGGTACTGTGTTATTAGTGGCTAACTCCATGAGAATAGAAACCGTATGTTTTGCTCACCACTGTGTATATGTCCTGCTCCCAGCAAGGTGCCTGACAGAAGTCTGTACTTACTAAATAAGTGCATGGTGAAAGAATGATTGAGAGAATGAGTGGATCTCTCTAACAGAAGGCATCATCATTTATTTGTTAATATGTCTGTCTCACTTTATTTATTTTTATTAGCTTTATTGAGATGTAATTCACATATAGTTTATCCATTTAGTGTACAGTTCAGTGGCTTTTAATATACTCATAGAGCTGTGCATCCATTACCATAATTCACTTCAGGACATTTTCATTACCCTATAGTGAAACTCCACACCCCTGAGTCTTCACCCTCCTTCACATCTTCTCGTTCTTCCAAGAGCCCCATCCTGCTGTTTCGGTAGATTTTCCTGTTCTGGACATTTCCTTTAAATGGACCCATATAACGTGTCTTTCTTTGTGACTGGGTTCTTTCACATAACATAATGTTTCAGGATTTGTCTGTGTTGTAGCATATATCAATACTTAATTTATTTTATTCCTGAACATTGTATGGATATGCCATTTATCAGTTCATCCATTGACGGACATTTGGGTTGTTTCCACTTGTTTGGGTATTATGAATGATGCTTTTATGCATATTCACATACAAGCTTTTGCGTGGACATGGGTTTTCATTTCTCTTGGGTGTGTATCTAGGAGAGGAATTGCTGGATCATTTGGTAACTATGTTAACCATTTGAGGAACTTCCAGACTGTTTACCCAAGTGGCTGTGTCACAAACATTTGTTGAATTGTATATATTTATTTCATCTGCAAGTTTTCTGTGGGTTTTCCTCACTCCATTGAAAGTGAAAATCAAGAAGGTTAAACCATATTAAAAAAAATGCCTTTAATGGCACTATTTAATTCCATGTTTAATTTACTGTTTCCTATTGAATTGATTGTTGGATAATACACATATTAGGGACAGGAGATGTTTAGGTGAACAAAAATCCTCTCTCTGGTATTTTGAAACTCAACTTTTTCCATCCATCACAGAAACTAAGTTTTCTTTAGGATGTATGACATTATTTACACAAGAGGGAATGGAAGGTAATCTGTGTGCTTCTGTATTTGCTGTCCAAGTAGCACATAATGTTAGACAGTCAAAAATTACATATTTTAGGAGTGATGAAACTGAATTTTGGAAAGACTAACTTACACATGGTTATATTAGTAGAAAGAGTTGAAGCTGGGATTTGAATCCAGGTCTTCCTGCTTCAAGTGTGTGTATGTGTATATGTGTGTGTGTGTTTTCCTAGAGGACATTTTTATAACTTCCCACCATGAACAGTTGGCATTAGAGTAATAACTTTGGCATTTCCTACTCAAGCATTCTCTGTCTGATTTGTATTTGCAAAATGATTGTTGACTAACTCACGAAGAAGCACTAATATGCGCAGTATACCTTGGTGTTTGTAAGACTAAAAGAGGAAAACTTTCTGGCAGAATATCTCAGATTCTGTCCTAATGTACTTCAAGGGTGAATTTAGATTGGAAACAAATGTACTGAGTTTTGTTCCATCTCTTTAATTCCATTTGGCATTTGTTATATTTAATATGTTAGAGGTATAAAATATCTCCTTAGAACAAAAGTTCATTATGGTATTATATATTTGTAGAGACTGTGTAAGCAGAACAACATCTCCTTGCCATCATTCAGAATTCCTAAATGATTGCACTGATTCCTCTAAGCTCTTATCTTTAAAGTATCCCCCCTTTCTTCCAAAGCTGAAGTAAGAAATGGAAACACATATGTACACATAAAAAAGTATCATCTATTTCTGATCCAGCTTTTGTTCTGATATGAAGGGGTTGAAAGAGCTGGTAAGCATAATCTTACTCATTAAGAGTGACTGGACAGAGAAGCATGGAATTGTCACATTTACATTTTAGGATAAAATCTCGTGGATGTGGGATAAATAGACATTGAAACTAATGCATATTGAACATCAGCTCTTTACCAGCCCCCTGTTATGAAATTTATATTCATTATCTCAGTTAAACCACCTAAAGTACTGGAAATTAGATAGTCATTGTCATCTCCATTTAACAGGAACTAAGGCTTGGAGAAGTTAACTTTGTCCAAGTGCACACAACCAGAAAATAATAGATCTGAGTTTTAGATCACAGATGTGTCTAACATTAAAATCTATTCTCCTTCCAGTAAACTACCTTTCCAGTTAAACTGCTGAGTCCAGTAAGAATGACTGCAGTATCTTTAAAATATAAGAGATTATAGAAGAAATTCTCTAAGATACTTGCGGAATGTATAACTTCTTCCACATGGCGGATAATTTGATATATTTTCCTCCGAGAACTAAATAAGCACCATTTGAAATTAGCACATTGTATGCAAACATCTGCTGCAAAATTAGTTTCCAAAGGAGCTTCAAAATAGCCTGTCAGATGTTTAGAGTAGATTACACCTCATATTCTTGTTTACCCTATTGATGCAATTAGCTAACATCTTTTGTGAAGATGATATTGCATGAAATGAAGATCAGTACCTACTGTACTAGTGACAGAATATTTTTAAGTGTTAAAATTCAACAAGACATTTTAGGACCAATAACTCCACTAATACCACTTTGCCTGTATATTCACTCTGAATGCTCAATGGCAACATCTATTTATGTAGCGGTCCAAAATCTGTCTTATTGCAAATTTACTGAATTTAAAAGATCAATACTTTGAATGTGGAGTGTGTGTGTGTGTGTATGAATATAATGATGATCGACATATTTTAAAATGGCAGAAATAGTTAATGAGATTGCTTTCCTCTGCATTTAAAATGTATTTCAATAATAGATATATTTAAAAAAAACTAATAAGACATAGGCATTCTCAGAATGAAGATGAGCATCTTCATAAACCAGAAGGAGAATGGAATTATAAAACATGCAGAGGTAAACTCAGTCTGAAGCCATATATAATTCCTAGATCTGGAACTGAAAATAGTCAGTGATAGCCTGATGTTCTGCTACAGGAATTAAGAACATATTCATATAATGTGAACCAAATCAGGCTTAGTGCCAAAAAAAAAATAAGAAGAGTCTGAACTCATTGCTTATCCACAGAAGTTGAAAAATCTGTGATCAACATTTTTTCCAGTAATATTGTATTAGTTTGATGTGTACAATGTAATGATTTGATACATATATGTATTGTGAAATGATTAACACAGTAAGTTTAGTTAACATCCATCACCTCACATAATTACAGTTATTTTTCTTGTGAAGAGAACTTTTAAAAATCTACTCTCTTAGGGATGCCTGGGTGGCTCGGTTGGTTAAGTATCTGCCTTCAGCTGGGGTCATGATCCCAGGGTCCTGGGATTGAGTCCCGCATTGGGCTCCCTGCTCAGCGGGGAGTCTGCTTCTCCCTCTCCCTCCGCCTGCCGCTCTCCCTGCTTGTGCTCTCTCTCTCTCTCTCTCTCTGAAAAATAAATAAAATCTTAAAAAACAAAACAAAACAAAAAACTACTCTCTTAGCAACTTTCAAGGATACAATTGTATTGTTAACTATGGTCACTGTGCTGTCTATCACATTCTTAGAACTTATGTGTTTTAACTGGAAGCTTGTACCTTCCCCCATTTCTCCCACCTTTCACACTCTGTCTTCTGCCTCTGGTAGCCATCAATTTGATCTCTGTTCCTATGAGTTTGGTTTTTTTAAGATTGCACATGTAAGTGAGATCATCCAGTATATGTCTTTGTCTGACTTAATAATGCCCTCAGGGTCCATCCATGTTGTTGCAAATCGCAGGATTTACATATTTTTCTTTTTTATCGCTGAATAATATTCCATTATATATACCTATATATCTATATATCAAATTTTCCATATCTCTTAATCCATCAGTGGACACTTTGGGTGTTTCCATGTCTTGGCTATTGTAAATAATGCTACTATTGTAAATAATGAGCATGGGAGTACAGATAGCTCTTTGAGACACTTATTTCATCTCCTTTGGATATATACTCAGAGGGGAATTGCTGGATAATTCTATTTTTAATTCTTTGAGGAACATCCATTCTGTTTTCCATAATGGCTGCAACAATAGACATTCCCACCAACAATGTACAGGGTTCCCTTTTCTCCACACCCTCACCAACACTTGTCTCTTTGAAGGTAGTCATTTTAACAGGAGGGAGGTGGTGTCTCATTGTGGTTTTAATTCGTATTTCCTGATAATTAGTGATGTTAAACACCTTCTCATGTACCTGTAAGGTATTTGTGTGTCTCTTTTGGAGGCATGTCTATTCAGTTCCTCTGCCCATTTTTAAATCAGATTGTTTGGGTTTTTTGTTTTTGTTTTTGTTTTTGTTTTTGTTTTGCTATTGAGTTGTATGAATTTTTATGTATTTTGAATATTAACCCCTTAGCAGATATGTGTTTTTTCCACCTATTTGGTAATTACTTTTTTTTCTTTTATTGTTTTCTTTGCTCTACAGAAGCCCTTTAGTTTAATGCAGTTCTGTTTGTTTATTTTTGCTTTTTCTGCATTTGCTTATGAAGTGTCAAAATAAAAACATCATTGGCAAGACCAATGTCAAGGAAGTTATTGGCCATTTATTTATTTATTATATAATTCCAGTATAGTTAATATACAGTGTTATATTAGTTTCAGGTGTGCAATATAGTGATTCAACTCTTCCATACATCACCCAGTGCTCCTCTCAACAAGTGCACTCCTTAGTTTCCATCACCCATTTAATCCATCCTCCTATACACTCCCCTCTAGTAACCATCAGTTTGTTCTCTATAGTTAAGAGTCTTTTCCTTGGTTTGTCTCTCTCTCTCTCTCTTTTTCCCTTTACTACTTTGTTTTGTTTCTTAAATTCCACATATGAATGACATCATATTGTGTTTGTCTCTCTCTGACTTACTTCACTTAGCATTATACCCTCTAGCTCCACTCATGTCATTGCAAATGGCAAGATTTCATTCTTTTTTTTTTGACATTAATTTTTATTGTTTTAAAATTTTTTATTGTTATGTTAATGACCATACATTACATCATTAATTTTTGATGTAGTGTTCCATGATTCATTGTTTGTGCATAACACCCAGTGCCCCACGCAGAATGTGCCCTCTTTAATACCCATCACCAGGCTAACCCATCCCCCACCCCCCTCCCCTCCAGAACCCTCAGGTTGTTCTTCAGAGTCCATCGTCTCTCATGGTTCGTCTCCCCCTCTGACTTACTCCCCTTCATTCTTCCCCTCCTGCTATCTTCTTCTTTTTCTTTTTTATTAAGATATGTTGCATTATTTGTTGCAGAGGTACAGATCTGTGATTCAACAGACTTACACAATTCACAGCACTCACCATAGCACATACCCTCCCCAATGTCTATCACTCAGCCACCCCATCCCTCCCACCCCCCACCACTCCAGCAACCCTCAGTTTGTTTCCTGAGATTAAGAATTCCTCATATCAGTGGGGTCATATGATACATGTCTTTCTCTGATTGACTTATTTTACTCAGCATAACACCCTCCAGTTCCATCCACGTCGTTGCAAATGGCAAGATCTCATTCCTTTTGATGGCTGCATAATATTCCATTGTGTATATATACCACCTCTTCTTTATCCATTCATCTGTTGATGGGCATCTTGGCTCTTTCCACAGTTTGGCTATTGTGGACATTGCTGCTATAAACATTGGGGTGCACATACCCCTTCGGATCCCTACATTTGTATCTTTGTGGTAAATACCCAGTAGTGCAATTGCTGGGTCGTATGGTAGCTCTATTTTCAACTGTTTGAGGAACCTCCATACTGTTTTCCAGAGGGGTTGAACCAGCTTGCATTCCCACCAACAGTGTAGGAGGGTACCCCTTTCTCCACATCCCCGCCAACATCTGTCCTTTCGTGACTTGTTAATTTTAGCCTTTCTGACAGGTGTGAGGTGGTATCTCATTGAGGTTTTGATTTGGATTTCCCTGATGCCGAGCGATGTGGAGCACTTTTTCATGAGTCTGTTGGCCATTTGGATGTCTTCTTTGGAAAAATGTCTGTTCATGTCTTCTGCCCATTTCTTGATTGGATCATTTGTTCTTTGGGTGTTGAGTTTGATAAGTTCTTTATAGATTTTGGATACTAGCCCTTTATCTGATATGTCATTTGCAAATATCTTCTCCCATTCTGTCGGTTGTCTTTTGGTTTTGTGGACTGTTTCTTTTGCTGTGCAAAAGCTTTTTATCTTGATGAAATCCCAATAGTTCATTTTTGCCCTGGCTTCACTTGCCTTTGGCAATGTTTCTAGGAAGAAGTTGCTGTGGCTGAGGTCAAAGAGGTTGCTACCGGTGTTCTCCTTTCGGATTTTGATGGACTCCTGTCTCACGTTTAGGTCTTTCAACCATTTGGAGTCTATTTTTGTGTGTGGTGTAAGGAAACGGTCCAGTTTCATTCTTCTGCATGTGGCTGTCCAATTTTCCCAACACCATTTGTTGAAGAGACTGTCTTTTTTCCATTGGACATTCTTTCCTGCTTTGTCAAAGATGAGTTGACCATAGAGTTGAGGGTCCATTTCTGGGCTCTCGATTCTGTTTCGTTGACCTATGTGTCTGTTTTTGTGCCAGTAGCATACTGTCTTGAGGATGACAGCATTGTAATAGAGCTGGAAGTCCGGAATTGTGATGCCACCAGTTTTGCTTTTCTTTTTCAATATTCCTCTGGCTATTCGGGGTCTCTTCTGGTTCCATACAAATTTTAGGATTCTTTGTTCCATTTCTTTGAAAAAAGGGGATGGTATTTTGATGGGGATTGCATTGAATATGTAGATTGCTCTAGGTAGCATTGACATCTTCACAATGTTTTTTCTTTCAATCCATGAGCATGGAACGTTTTTTGTTTCTTTGTGTCTTCCTCAATTTCTTTCATGAGTATTTTATAGTTTTCTGAGTACAGATCCTTTGCCTCTTTGTTAAATTTATTCCTAGGTATCTTATGGTTTTGGGTGCAATTGTAAATGGGATCGACTCCTTGATTTGACTCTCTTCTGACTTGTGGTTGGTGTATAGGAATGCCACTGATTTCTGTGCATTGATTTTATATCCTGCCACTTTACTGAATTCCTGTATGAGTTCTAGCAGTTTTGGGGTGGAGTCCTTTGGGTTTTCCACATACAGTATCATATCATCTGCAAAGAGTGAGAGTTTGACTTCCTCTTTGCCGATTTGGATGCCTTTGATTTCTTTTTGTTGTCTGATTGCTGTGGCTAGGACTTCTAATACTATGTTGAATAGCAGTGGTGAGAGTGGACATCCCTGCCGCGTTCCCGACCTTAGGGGAAAAGCTCTCAGCTTTTCCCCATTAAGAATGATATTCGCTGTAGGTTTTTCATAGATGGCTTTTATGATATTGAGGTATGTACCCTCTATCCCTCTACTCTGAAGAGTTTTGATCGAGAAAGGATGCTGTACTTTGTCAAATGCTTTTTCTGCATCTCTTAAGAGGATCATATGATTCTTGTTCTTTCTTTTGTTAATGTATTGTATCACGTTGATTGATTTGCGGATGTTGAACCAACCTTGCAGCCCAGGGATAAATCCTACTTGGTCATGGTGAATAATCCTTTTCATGTACTGTTGGATTCTGTTGGCTAGTATTTTGGTGAGAATCTTTGCATCCGTGTTCATCAAGGATATTGGTCTGTAATTCTCCTTTTTGATGGGGTCTTTGTCTGGTTTTGGGATCAAGGTAATGGTGGCCTCATAAAACGGGTTTGGAAGTTTTCCTTCCATTTCTATTTTTTGGAACAGTTTCAGGAGAATAGGTATTAATTGTTCTTGAAATGTCTGATAGAATTCCCCTGGGAAGCCATCTGGCCCTGGGCTTTTGTTTGTTGGGAGATTTTTGATGACTGCTTCAATTTCCTTAGTAGTTACAGGTCTGTTCAGGTTTTCTATTTCTTCCTGGTTCAATTTTGGTAGTTGATACATCTCTAGGAATGCACCCATTTCTTCCAGGTTATCTAATTTGCTGGCATAGAGTTGCTCATAATATGTTCTTATAATTGTTTGTATTTCTTTGGTGTTGGTTGTGATCTCTCCTCTTTCACTCATGATTTTGTTGATTTGGGTCATTTCTCTTTTCTTTTTGATGAGTCTGGCCAGGGGTTTATCAATCTTGTTAATTCTTTCAAAGAACCAGCTCCTAGTTTCGTTGATCTGTTCTACTGTTCTTTTGGTTTCTCTTTCATTGATTTCTGCTCTGATCTTTATTATTTCCCTTCTCCTGCTGGGTTTAGGCTTTATTTGCTGTTCTTTCTCCAGCTCCTTTAGGTGTAGGGTTAGGTTGTGTATTTGAGACCTTTCTTGTTTCTTGAGAAAGGCTTGTATTGCTATATACTTTCCTCTCAGGACTTCCTTTGCTGTATTCCAAAGATTTTGAACAGTTGTGTTTTCATTTTCATTGGTTTCCATGAATGTTTTTAATTCTTCTTTAATTTCCTGGTTGACCCATTCATTCTTTAGTAGGATGCTCTTTAGCCTCCCTGTATTTGAGTTCTTTCTGACTTTCCTCTTGTGATTGAGTTCTAGTTTCAAAGCATTGCGGTCTGAAAATATGCACGGAATAATCCCAGTCTTTTGGTACCAGTTGAGACCTGATTTGTGACCTAGGATGTGATCAATTCTGGAGAATGTTCCATGGGCACTAGAGAAGAATGTGTATTCCGTTGCTTTGGGATGGAATGTTCTGAATATGTCTGTAAAGTCCATTTGGTCCAGTGTTTCATTTAAAGTCTTTATTTCCTTGTTGATCTTTTGCTTAGATGATCTGTCCATTTCAGTTAGGGGATGTTAAAGTCCCCCACTATTATTGTATTGTTGTCAGTTTGTTTCTTTGCTTTTGTTATTAATTGCCTTATAAAAGTGGCTTCCCCCCTTGTTAGGGGCATAGATATTTACAATTGTTAGATCTTCTTGTTGTATAGACAGCTTTAAGTAGGATATAGTGTCCTTCCTCATCTCTTATTACAGTCTTTGTTTTAAAATCTAATTTGTCTGATAGAAGGATTGCCACCCCAGCTTTCTTTTGGTGTCCATTAGCATGGTACATGGTTTTCCACCCCCTCCCTTTCAATCTGGGGGTGTCTTTGGGTGTAAAATGAGTCTCTTGCAGACAGCATAGGGATGGGTCTTGTTTTAATCCAATCTGATAGCCTGTGTCTTTTGATTGGGGCATTTAGCCCATTTACATTCAGGGTAACTATTGAAAGGTATGAATTTAGTGCCATTGTATTGCCTGTAAGGTGACTGTTACTGTATATTGTCTGTGTTCCTTTCTCATCTATGCTGCTTTTAGGCTCTCTTTTTGCTTAGAGGACCTCTTTCAATATTTCTTGGAGGGCTGGTTTCATGTTTGAAAATTCCTTTAGTTTTTGTTTGTCCTGGAAGCTTTTTATCTCTCCTTCTATTTTCAATGACAGCCTAGCTGGATATAATATTCTTGGCTGCATATTTTTCTCGTTTAGTGCTCTGAAGATCTCATGCCAGTCTTTTCTGGCCTGCCAGGTCTCTGTGGATAGGTCTGTTGCCCATCTAATGTTTCTACCGTTGTAGGTTACATATCTCTTCTCCCAAGCTGCTTTCAGGATTTTCTCTTTGTCTCTGAGACTCGTAAGTTTTACTATTAGATGTCTAGGTATTGAGCTATTTTTATTGATTTTGAGAGGGGTTCTCTGTGCCTCCTGGATTTTAATGCCTGTTTCCTTCCCCACATTAGGGAAGTTCTCTGCTATTATTTGCTCCAGTATACCTTTTGCCTCTCTCTCTCTTTCTTCTTCTTCTGGGATCCCAATTACTCTAATATTGCTTTGTGTTATCGTATCTCTTATCTCTTGAATTCTGCCCTCGTGATCCTGTAGTTGTTTCTCTTTCTTTTTCTCAGCCTCTTTATTTTCCATCATTTGGTGTTTTATATCGCTGATTCTTTCTTCTTCCTCATTTATCCTAGCAGTTAGTGCCCCCATTTTTGATTGCACCTCATTAATAGCCTTTTTGATTTCGACTTGGTTAGATTTTAGTTCTTTTATTTCTCCAGAAAGAGTTTCTCTAATAATTTCCACGCTTTTTCAAGCCCAGCTAGTATCTTTAAAGTCATGATTCTGAACTCTAGGTCCGACATCGTACTAATGTCCGTATTGAGTAGGTCTCTGGCAGCCGGTACTACCTCTTGTTCTTTTTGCTGCGGTGATTTTTTCATCTTGTCATTTTGTCCAGAGGAGAATAGATGAATGAAAGAACAAAATGCTAACAGGTTAACAACGTCCCCAGGAAATATACTCTATACAAATCAGAAAAGACCTGAAACCAGGGGAAAAGAAAGGGAAAGAAAGAGAAAAAAACAAAAAAAAAAAAAAAAGAAAGAAAAAGATAACAACAAAAACAGAACAATACAAAAGAAAAAAACAGAATATGATCAAATATGATCAGGCTAGTGCATAGATCAGTGCCACACACTAGATTTTGGGCGTATTTTGGTCTGTTAGAAAAAAGTGCCTCCTAAAATTTTAAAGGAAGAAAGACTTATATATGTATAAAATAAGGGTTGATACAATGAAAAGATGGAAGATGATTGTAAAGATGAGAATTATAAAAGATTTTATAAAAGATATTGATAAGATAAGTTTGAAAAAAGAAAGAAGATTTAAAAAAAAAAAAGTTGAAAAAAGAGAAGGAAGAGAATGTGATCAGGCAGGAGACTAGAATAAAGCCATACACTAGTGATTTAGGGTATATTTTGATCTGTTAGGAGAAACTGTATCTCAAAAGGTTAAAGAGAGAACAACTTATATATATATATATGCCAAAAATAAGGGTAACTACTATGAAGGGATAAAATATGACTCTAAAAATGAAAAATAAAAAATGTTTTTTTTAAAAAGGGATTGATAAGATGTTATTTGAAAAAGGGAAAAAGAAAAATTAAAAAAATAGTTAAAAAAATTAACTTTGAAAAACTAATGAATCATGGTAAAAAAAGCCATGAATTCTATGTGCAGTATTCCC
Organism: Zalophus californianus; assembly: GCF_009762305.2. Lineage (NCBI taxonomy): Eukaryota > Metazoa > Chordata > Mammalia > Carnivora > Otariidae > Zalophus > Zalophus californianus. The sequence continues at coordinate 89,686,440 of NC_045606.1, forward strand.
CTAGCGCTGGAGTTCTCCTGTTCTCCTTGATCTGTAAACTTGGTCTTGGCTTGCTGGCTGTTCGTGCTGATCTTCTGGGGGAGGGGCCTGTTGCCGTGGTTCCCAAACGTCTTCGTCGGAGGCGGAATTGCCCCGCCCTTGTCGGTCCGGGCTAAGCAAGCTGCTGGGGTTTGCTCTCAGGAGCTTTTGTTCCCTGCAAGCTCTCGGTACAGTTTTGGAGGACCAGGGTGAAAATGGTGGCCTCCCAATCTCCACCCGGAGGAGCTGAGAACTCGGGGCCCCGCTCCTCAGTGTGCCTGCAGAGAAAAGGAATCACTCCCGCCTCCCTGGTCTCCGGTCAGAGTCCATGCTCACCCGGCCTGTGACCGAGCGTTTCTCTGTGGCACCCGACCCTGTGTGGAGTCTCCAAACCCAGTAGATCCCTGCGGTGCGCTCCCGCGCCACTCCTCCCCAGGGAGGAAGGGGAGTCTCCCCAGCTCTGCCGTTTGTTGGGTCCCTGCTGGAGGAGCAGTGGCCCGACTGGGCCACGGATCACAGTTTATGGCCACCCCGAGCTGACAGCCCGCGCCTCGGCTCCGTCTCTGCAGCCGGCTTCCTCGCTCCAATACCCGGGAGCTCTGCCGCACTCAGAGACCCCTGGTTTTTCTGTGACCCCGAGTGTCCTGAGACCACACTGTCCCGGGAGGGTTCCACCCCCCGCTTAGCCACTGGAGCGACGTCCCTCAGCGGAACCGACTTCTAAAAGTTCCGATTTTGTGCTCCGCGGCTCTAGCACTTGCCAGAAGCGGCCGACGGAGGCCCCCTCCCCTGCCGTCTATCCTCCCAAATATCGCCTCGGATTTACTTCTCCGCACGTCCTACCTTCCAGTAAATGGTCGCTTCTCTGTTCAGAGCTGTTGCTACTCTCTTCTTCGATCTCCTGTTGAGTTCGTAGGTGTTCAGAATGGTTTGATTCCTATCCAGCTGAATTCCTGAGACCAGTCAAAACCCAGGTCTCCTACTCCTCCGCCATCTTGCTCCGTCCCCCTTCATTCTTTTTTTTAAAGATTTTTATTTTATTTATTTATTTGTGAGAGAGAGCACAAGATGGGTGAGGGTCACAGGAAGAAGCAGACTCCCCACTGAGCAGGGAGTCCGATGCGGGACTCAATTCTGGGACTCCAGGATCATGACCTAAGCTGAAGGCAGTCGCTTAACCAAGCCACCAGGTGCCCAAGATTTCATTCTTTTTGATGGCTGAGTAATATTCCATTGTGTGTGTGTGTGTGTGTGTGTGTGTGTGTGTGTGTGTGTGTGTGTGTATACCACATCTTCTTGCATAATTTGGCTATTGCAAGTAATGCTGCTATAAACATGTAAGTATCCCTTTGAATTAGTGCCTTTGTATTCTTTGGGTAAATACCCAGTAGTGTGATTATGGATTATATGGTAGTTAAAAAAATAAAGAGAGAGATGGTTCAGACCATCATAAACTAGCTGCTGTATCCACCTCCTTTCTTATTTCAAGGTATTTCTGCCTCTCTGTAACTTATATAGATCCTACCAGGTTTTCAGAATTGCTATGGCCAGTGATTGTGTGTTCTTCCCATTTTATTATTTGTGTATGGGAGTGTTAATTGCAGGTATTCTGTCCCTACCTAGAGAAGAGTATTATTGTAGGATAGATTGCTGCTCAGAGAAGTGAAAGGATTGAAAATATGAAAAACTAATATGTCAGAGGGGGAGACGAACCATGAGAGATGATGGACTCTGAAAAACAAACTGAGGGTTCTAGAGGGGAGGGGGGTAGGGGGATGGGTTAGCCTGATGATGGGTATTGAGGAGGGCACGTTCTGCATGGAGCACTGGGTGTTATGAACAAACAATGAATCATGGAACACTGCACCAAAAACTAATGATGTAATATATGGTGATTAACATAACAAAAAAAAAAAAAAAAAACTAATATAAAAATATAGATGACAGACTCAGAAGCCACAAACACAAATTTAGTAGGAATTATAGAATTAGTTAATCGAGGAAATTGAAGAGAGGCACTATCTGAAGAAATAGTAATCAAATAATTTTCCTAAAATTTTTTATTCATGCCTGTTAGGTGTATAAATAGGCAAGACAATCTGGGAAAATGTTTTGTGGTGTCTACTTAAGTTCCACGTACACCTACTCTGTGACCTAGCAACTCCTTTTCTGGTTATATACTTAGAAGAAATGTGTGCATATGCCCACCAAAAGACATGTACAGGAGTGTTAGTGGCAGTTTTATTCATAATAGCTAAAGTTGGAACCAATGCAAGGAAATATCTATCCAAAGATTAAAAATGAAAGAACTATGTTCATGAGTGGACTAATGTTAATCTGTGATAACAGAAGTCAGATTAGTGGTTAACATGGTCAGTAGACATCAGCTGGGCATAATGGGCCTTCTGAAGGGTGTTGACCACAGTGTTCTGTCATATAGATCTGGATGGGCGCCTGGGTGGCTCAGTCGGTTAAGTGTCTGCCTTCAGGTCAGGTCATGATTCTGGAGTTCCAGGATCCAGCCCCACATCCGGCTCCCTGCTTAGCAGGGAGTCTACTTCTGCCCCTGCCTCTCACCCCACTTATGTGCTGTCTCTCTCTCTCTCTCTCTCAAATAAATAAATAAAATCTAAAAAAAAAGGTAGATCTGGATGATGTAACATGTAGGTATTCATATCTAAAAATCCATAGAGATATACACATAAAATTTGTGCACTTATCCATTATACATCAATGAATAAATAGAAATTTTCAGGATTGAAAAATGGCATGATTTCTCAGATCAAATGTTCTCACTCCTATATCTCTACTGTGTCCCTTGGGCCTCTGGCTTTCTGAATCAGTTTTTTCTGAGAGTAAACCTGTTTTCCTGTCTATTGGGGCTGGAGTGTGGTAGTAGAGGAGACCTCACCAGGGCTACCAATTTTTTGCTATGAAATCTTTTCAAAATTCCCTTGCTTTTAATTAGATCATCAGCCTTTTATTTTCTTGTCTCTTTTTTGGTCCCTGATGCCCCCAAGTCCTAAGCCTCTCAGAGATGAGCAGGAAGAACTAGCTGCTCTTCTCACATGGTCACACTGACTCAGTTACACACTCATCCATGTGCTTTCTGCTCACCTAAAATTCAGTGAAGCCTTCCATATGCTAGAGCCTTCCTCTTTCCCATTCTCTCTATTCCTGTGTGTCTAATACATTCATAACTCACATGTATATATACACACATATATGTGTGTGTGTATAATTGTGTTTTAGTGGAATTTAGCAGAGAGACAACAAATACTTGATGTATAAATTTATTAGAACACTTAAAAATCCAGACCCATGAGATACAGATACAGAGGTTTGATTGACTTACATTTGGGAGACATCCCACACCATTTCGCACAGAAGAAAGGCTAAGCTGTGCTGTTCAGGACCTCCAACTTCACCAGGAACTGGGGAACCTCCCCTAAGACTGAGACTAACCAGAATAAAGAATTAGAGAAAAGGATTGAAGGATTTTAATTTCTTAGGATTTTGAAGTGCAAGGGCAAGGAGGTCAAATTTTTGGCCTTTAATTCTTCCTTGATAATTTAATAATGAAAGAGAATTTTTATTGTGCCAAATTGGGATAGTGGGATATTTTATGTTGATGAAAAAATTCATAGTAATTTTATGGAGTCATTTGTGTTCATTGTATAACCTCTAGTGAATTATATACCACAGAATTGTAGGGAAACATTTGAAGTAGGAATTATAATAGTGATGAGATGTCAATTTGCGAGTATATGGTAGTCTTTGGGTTAACTTAATTAATGTATGATCCAGGCCCATTTCAGAATTCCAAGTCAGAGAGGGGGAGGAGCAAAAGATGAATTTCCCGCACTAGTCCCAGGAATATAGACAAAGAAGCAGTGTTGTGTATTGAAAAAGTGGCCCATGAGTGTGGGAGCTGGTCTGCCCTTAAGTTATGGGGAAAAAAGAAATTATAGACTGTGGGAAGTATTATGGACTTTGTGTGTGTTTAAATCTCAGCTCAGACACTTACTAACAGTGTGACCTTGGGCAAGTTACTTTTTCTATGCCTCCAATTATTCATCATTAAAACAGAGATACCAGTGTAGAGTTTTGGTAAATACTAAATATTTTAATAAATATAAATTTATTAGAATAGAGGATAGCATGTGGCAAATACCATGTAAATATTACCCACATATTAATTCTCTTTCATCCATATTTCTACCATAGTCCTTTAGGAGATCTGGGACTGTGGCTTTGCCTCAAAGCAATCTCTTGGACAGATGAACGTAGAGAAAGGCTTCATGAAGAGGGAGCCCAGCAATATTTCCCCTCTTCTTCTGAGTAGCCTGTCCTTAAGATGCAAGGGTTCTATTTCCCTTCCTGTGGCACACCGTACCCCGGGCGTGGGGGAAGATGCAGTTCTGGGAGGATACGTTTAATTCCAGATGAAATAATAACTGGCCACAGGACAAGCCATTTTCTCCAACTCAGTTTTACCAATAGTGAATTGTATACTTTGATCACCCCTCTCTTTCACTCTGTATCTCTCAACTGATTCTGTTCTTGGTGGTGGAATGGCATGGAGAGTGAGTGTGATTAGTCATCACACTGCAATCTTCAAATAACATATTCATTTCTTATTCTATTTATAGTCTTTTTACATTCCATAAGAGATAGCCTGTATGGAAAAAAAAAGAATATTTGATAGAATCATTAATATATACACAGATTCAGATTTTTTAAAATACCAGGAGATAATTAAAAGCACTGAAAGTCCAGATCAATTAAGTATTAAAATATAACTTTGTACATCATGTCAGCCAAAGCCAAATGCTGATTCTCAGATGAACTTTTCTGTTGTCGCTTTGTAAAGCAGGGCCAGGAAGAACCAAGAGAATAGGCCATCAATGTGATAAAAGAGAAAGCACTAGTGAAGTAAAAACATCCCCATTTTATGTGTAATTTTAGAAATAAATTGTTACCAACAAACCCTCAGGAACATAGTGGTTATATTCCTCAATATGCTATATAAAACTGACATGTATGCTGGAATTCATCATATGAATTTAATTTTTTATACAGTAAAAAAATCCTATGTATGATTTCTGAAGTAAATGTAGTCAAAAATAAAAGCAGATTTTGCATTACATTACATGGCTGTGCAAATAAAATATTGATACTTCAGGTGTCAATGTCAGATAATGTCAGAAGACATGTAAAATAATGTTCTTAGCAGCTTTATGTATATGGACAAAAACAGGAAAATACCCAACTTGCTCATCAGTTAGAATGGATAAACTGTGTTTTATTCAGTCACTAAAATACTCTACAGCGATGAAACACTATACTGCTATAAAAAATAATTCAAGAAAAGGCAGTAAAAACTAATGAAAACATATTGGAATGAGTCAAGAAAGGCAATTATAGCATATTATTTGGAAATGTGGAGATAAATACCGGAAGACACAGCAGGAAGAAATCATTATAGTTGCCTGAAGGAATCAGGACTAAAGGATGTGAAGCGGTAAGATGGAAGCTAATTATAATTTATAATTTTAAATACAGACCATGTTTACCTTGTAGAACCATAAAATGCAGTAGTGCAGGACTACAAAAATGACCACGTAAGCTGAAACTGGGCAAAGAAATGTCAGTAACTAATGGAAAATCCACAATTGTTTTTTAACCATAAAACATTTTTGTCAAAACATTAAAATACATGTCAGTTATAAAAAAATAATAAAAAGTAAAATCTCTGTCATTTATGTGTAGGGGAATGGCAAAAAGCTATTAATTTAATAAATCTCCATTTACTAATTGTAACTTTATAAAATCATAGAAATTTTATTAATTAAAAAGCACAGTTTACATATCATGACAATTATATTGTTATAATTATTATATTTCTATAAAAGGATACATTTTGTAAACTGTTTAAGAATTCATTAATTAAAAATATCCATGAAGTAGTTATATAAGTATTATACTAAATACATATTTATTGAGTACAGTGTGGTTTAAAATTTTAGAAACCTTGAGAATTAAAATGTTTTCTTTCTTTGTAAGAAACTCATCAGGGAGTAATTTGAACAGTGCTTGCTTTTCTCCTCTCATCTAGAATTTACATTATAGAGCAAGTATCTTTTCTATGCCTTGGCAGATTGTCATACTCCCTTCTAATTTTGAATCCACTAGTAACATTTTATCCTTTCTGCTTTCAGTGTTGAGAGATATGCCTGAGAGGTCCCTTAACCTGAAGTTCTTTGCCAGTGAAGGTTTCTCTGGGAGGTCTTCATGCTTTCCTCATTTATGATTAAAGTTGGCCTTTGCTAAGTTCCTCTGACTGCATATCTAGAGCTTCTCAGATAGTGGCTGTGTCAATATTCTCATGGTCTGCTGTTTCTTCTGTAACTGCATTTATGGTTGATTCAATTTCCACTTCTAGCATTATCTGTTTTTACTGCTTTGCTGCACTTCCATCTTTGTTGGCCAACTTCTTCTTTAGATTATCCATTTTTGTATCATTTCAGATGGGTTTATCACTGAGAGATGAGGAGACCACAACTGCATGCTTTGTTGTCTGTGTGTGAACTGAGTGATAGATGCTCAGTAACCTATCACCAACAGATTTTGAAAGAAGTGACATGATTGGTCACTGATGATAATGTGCACTTGTTATTTGCATATTGATTTCTGGGCTCAAGAGCTAGTAGGGGAGTTTACACTTTATGTAATTACTTACAATTAATATACCATGGTAACTGAAATTTGAATCATGCTGTTGGGAGGCTGGTGTTTAACTAAACCATGGAAACTTAACTACATAAATGTTCCAGTTGTGTACTTTCTACATCTCTGTTTAATGTAAACACATTTGCAGGTGTCCCAGGCATCAATAGGTTTCTCCTTTTTTGAGAAGTTTCTTCTGATTCATTTCTTTTGTGAAGAAGCGCTTGAAGAGACACAAAGAAGAGAAGCTATTTTTTTCAAAACTTACAAAATTATTGAAGTTCCCATGTAATGGACCAAAGTAGAAATAGCCAGTAGAGGCAGAAAATGTTTCCTTCTATATGTAAGTTGGAGTTCATGCTCCATGGCTGTACATGCTATTAAATAGTAGTTTTTTGGAGAAATTAAAAAAATACATTTACCTATAGTCAATTAAATTGCTCTGCTAATGAGATTATCATGTCAGGTAGGACAGGGAAATGTTGGGACAAGGGAGTAGTATGAGATAGTACTCAGGGGTGGCACATCTTGGTATTGACTTTCAGAATCATGCATCTACTTTTTCTGGCAAAGCCAGAATACTTATATTGAGAACACACTGATGTTGACTGTGTATGTCTAATATATTGGCTCATGCTCCACATATAACATCAATTTTCTTTTGTTATTGTCTGTGTAGATTTCCCATGTTTTGGTCTAGATTTTTACTCTCTCTTTTAAGGTCAGCAGCAAATGTTTGCTGTTTGGTATTTCCTTGATTTCCAAAAAACTATTTGCATGTGCTATCTAATGAAAATCTATTGGATCTGTGGTTCTGGTTTCTAATTGGCAATTATAGTGCTATTTCTTGATTCAAGTTTACAGGGACCTAAGAATAGAGCAGGTAGTGGTAATATCAACTTCATCTATTTTACTTCCAGGTCCCACTTATTATACCTTTTGGAACAAGCATATTAAAGATGGCCCAGAGAATACTGTAGGTGAAAAGAAGTGTAGCAGTCCTCTTGTTCTGTCCTCTTGTTTTACTGATGAGGAAACTGGACTCTGAGCAATTATGAACTATTCTTGAAGTTAGTAGATTAAACAGAACTACAACCCAGTCGTTTGATTCCTAGGTCATTGACCTTTCTGCCACTTTATGCTTCTATAGGCTGGCAACAATAAGAATAGGCTCAGAGATTATTTTAAAACAGTCTCTAGGGGAGGCTGGGAGGCTCAGTCACTTAAGCATCTTACTTTGGCTCAAGTCATGATCTCAGGGTCCTGGGATCAAGCCCTGCATGGGGTCCCATACTCAGTGGGGAGTCTGCTTATCCCTCTGCCCCTCATCCTGCTCGTACTCTCTCCTTCTCTCAAATAAATAAATAAAATCTTTAACAAAAACAGTCTATAAGGCACAGTGAGTACTATATTGAAAAAAAATTATCTCCAAGTACATTTTCTCATGAGAAATGATTTGTGCCAAATAAGACTATAATAATTTATAAGCTCTTGAGACAGTTGCCTTGTGCATCTCCCAGACATCTCAAACTGTGTCTATTGAGCTAAAACACATCAAATTGAAATCCAATTGAACTGGTCCCTTGGATAACTATGATGACTACACAGGTTCAGTTTGCCTGAATAATTGAGTGAAGATGAATTGCTGAAGAGTCAGATCATTTACCTGGAAAATGTTCACTTGTAGATGTAGTCATGGTGATAAGATAGTAGTTTCTATTTATTTATTTATTTATTTTTAAATTTTATTTTATTATTTTATGTTAGTCACCATACATCACATCATTAGTTTTTGATGTAGTGTTCCATGATTCATTGTGTTTGTATAACACCCAGTGCTCCATGTGGTATGTGCCCTCCTTAATACCCATCACCAGGCTAACCCATCCCCCCACCCCGCTCCCCTCTAGAACCCTCAGTTTGTTTCTCAGAGTCCATCATCTCTCATGGTTCGTCTCCGCCTCCGATTCCCCCCCTCCATTTTTCCCTTCCTTCTCCTAATGTCCTCCATGCTGTTCCTTATGTTCCACAAATAAGTGAAACCATCTGATAATTGACTTTCTCTGCTTGACTTCTTTCACTTAGCATAATCTCCTCCAGTCCCATCCATGTTGATGTAAAAGTTGGGTATTCATCCTTCCTGATGGCTGAGTGATATTCCATGGTATATATGGACCACATCTTCTTTATCCATTCATCTGTTGAAGGGCATCTCGTCTCTTCCCACAGTTTGGCTATCGCGGACATTGCTGCTATGAATGTTGGGGTGCATATGGCCCTTCTTTTCACTACATCTGTGTCTTCAGGGTAAAACCCAGTAGTGCAATTTCTGGGTCATAGGTTAGCTATATTTTTAATTTTTTGAGGAACCTCCACACTGTTTTCCAAAGTGGCTATACCAACTTGCATTCCCACCAGCAGCGTAAGAGGGTTCCCCTTTCTCACAACCTCTCCAACATGTGTTGTTTCTTGCCTTGTCATTTTTTGCCATTCTGACTGGTGTAAGATGGCATCTCAGTGTGGTTTTGATTTGAATTTCCCTGATGGCTAATGATGAACATTTTTTTCATGTGTCTGTTAGCCATTTTTATGTCTTCTTTGGACAAGTGTCTGTCCATATATTCTGCTCATTTTTTGACTTGATTATTTGTTTTCTGGGTGTTGAGTTTGACAAGTTCTTTATAGATCTTGGATACCAGCCCTTTATCTGTAGTGTCACTTGCAAATATCTTCTCCCATTCTGTGGGTTGCCTCTTTGTTTTGTTGACTGTTTCCTTTGCTGTGCAGAAGCTTTTTATCTTGATGAAGTCCCAAAAGTTCATTTTTGCTTTTGTTTCACTAGCCTTTGGAGATGTATCTTGAAAGAAGTTGCTGTGGCTGATGTCAAAGAGATTACTGCCTATGTTCTTCTCTAGAATTTTGATGGATTCCTATCTCACATTGAGGTCCTTCATCCATTTTGAGTTTATCTTTGTGTATGGTGTTAGAGAGTGGTCGAGTTTCATTCTTCTGCATGTGCTTGTCCAATTTTCCCAGCACCATTTATGAAGAGACTGTCTTTTTTCCATTGCATATTTTTTCCTGCTTTGTCAAAGATTCTTTGACCATAGAGTTGAGGGTCCATATCTGGGCTCTCTATTCTGTTCCATTGGTCTATATGTCTGTTTTTGTGCTAGTACCATGCTGTCTTGGTGATCACTGCTTTGTAATATAGCTTGAAATCAGGCAACGTGATGCCCCGAGCTATGTTTTTCTTTTTCAACATTTCCTTGGTGATTCAGGGTCTTTTCTGATTCCATACAAATTTTAGGATTGTTTGTTCCAGCACTTTGAAAAATGTCATTGGAACTTTGATTAGGATGGCATTGAAGGTATAGATTGCTCTGGGTAGCATAGACATTTATAATCCATCTATGAAAAACCCACAGCAAATATCATCTTCAGTGGGGAAAAGCTTTTCCCTTAAGATCAGGAACACGCCAAGGATGCCCACTCTTGCCACTATTGTTCAACATAGTACTAGAAGTCCTAGCAACAGCAATCAGACAACAAAAAGAAATAAAAGGTATTCAGATTGGCAAAGAAGAAGTCAAACTCTCTCTTTTCACAGATGACATGATACTTTATGTGGAAAACCCAAAAGACTCCACCCCCAAATTACTAGAACTCATATAGCAATTCAGTAATGTGGCAGGATACAAAATTAATGCACAGAAATCAGTTGCTTTCTTATACACTAACAATGCAACTATAGAGAGAGAAATTAGAGAATCAGTTCCATTTACAGTAAGCACCAAAAACCATAAGCTACCTCGGAATAAACCTAACCAAAGAGGTAAAGGATCTATACTCTAAGAACTATAGAACACTCATGAAAGAAACTGAAGAAGACACAAAAAGATGGAAAAAAATTCCATGCTCATGGATCAGAAGAATAAACATTGTTAAGATAGTAGCTTTTAAAAGTTTATTTTGAATTCCCAGAAACTTTATGAAGTCAAGGACCACTACTCATACATATTATGTAAACCATGAAGATTATATCATGATTGATTGCCACTTGGAGAAATATATTTATAATTAATCTTGCACATTTCCTTGTGAACAACCTGTTTGGAAGTGGTAAGATCATAAGACCAAACAGCTACATGTTTTGGGTATCTTTCTTTTGTCTTATAACTAAATTAAGACAGAATCTTAACAGGTTGGAGGCAGAATCTTTGTTCTTTCTGAGCCTAGACTAGAACTCCTATCTTATAATCCCCAACTAAGTGCTCTTTCTACTATATTCTATGAATTGTTAGTTGTCTTTTTTGGATACCCTCATTGATGATACAAGAAAACATTTGTGTCTTTAATCTACTGTTCTGTTTCAGCATGTGTCCTATTCAAAAGAAATGACGATCTAATATCCAAAAAGGACTGCTATTGAAATTCTAGTTGGAGTTCCAATGAAAATCCTCCCTGGAGTTCCATTGCCACACCATGCAATATTCTTAACTCTTCTTTTTACCCATCTGTCTCCCCAAAGCTCTTCTAAGTAGAGATTGTCAATTGTGCCATCTCTCACTTTAATCATCCTCCACTTTAATATGCAGTACACAAGGACTTTTGTATTTCTTATCACTCCTCTCTTTACCTTATGGTTTTTTCTTCTATGTAGAGTTCCTATGGCCTTCCCAGTGCAAATCAGTGCAGTCAGTCTACCCCTACGCCAATTTGTACAAGGTCGGGAACGAGTGCATGATGAGAAAGGCACTGTTTTGCATCGTTTCGCTTTTGCAAAGGGAAGAAAAGGCTATGAATGCTCAACATTTGTGCCTTTTCCTTTCACATATCTTTCTGACAATTCCTTTTCACAAAATGAGGCGAAGTATACATATATACCTAAATTATGATTTTATATTTTATTTGACATTTTTCTGTCTCTAAGTCTCTTCTTTCATCTCTTTATTCCTCAGTATCTACACTTAACAACGAGGAGACCTTGTATGAAGAAAGGAAGGCCTGAAAGAGTTCTGTAGAACAAGGTAAGATATAGATTCATACATCAGTGAATATGATTATATATTTGAGTTTCTGTGTCTCCATTCTCAATTCTGTTTATTCCTGTGTAGCTGTATCTGTGCCCAGGAAGTAACAGGGTGGATGAGGACTGTAACAACAGTCACTCTGTTTATGTTTATACAAATATTTATGTTTATACAAATACTAGAGCCATTTTGTGATATTACTGAATGTAGCAAAGACAGACATAATCTATTCGAATGTATCATTTGAGATAGACATGAAAGAAAAGATTAATGCACTAAGAGTGATTGGTTATATTGTTCAACCACATGTCTGTTATTTTACATATCAGGAAATCTTCCATTACATAAACTTTTTTTAAAATTCGGAGTTCAGAATATTACTGTTATTATACTATTTCATGTGGTATTTAACTAAATAAATGACCCTAAAAATTTCGCCCATATTACTAGCTGTTTTTAAGTAGGACAGTGAAAAGATGAGGACTATGTTTCTTCCCCCCTGTGACTGCTCTGATACACACGGGGAAGAAGTGATACCGTGTGACTTCTGAATCTAGGACTTCAAGGGAATATGGTTTTCTCCTGGCTTTCTCTTGTTACATACATCTTTGGATCCTGTGGGCTCCAAAGAAGTCTCGCTATCCTGAAACCGCGATGCCAGAGAGACCATTTGGAGAGATTGCAAACTGAGATCCTCAACCACTGTCCTCACTTTTGAGTTTTCCCAGCTCAAGTATCAGGCAAGAGGGATAACACTTCAAATGACCTTGGCCTCAGCCACCATATGTAGAAATTAAACAAAATACTCTTAACCAGTGAACCAAGGAAGAACTCACAAGGGAAATTAGAAAATACCTCGAGACAAATGAAACAGAAATATAAAATACCATTTATGGACTGCAGCTAAGGCAGTGCTTAGGAGGAAGTGTATAGCTGATGATGCCTACATTGAAAAAGAAGAGAGAGATAAAATCAATAACCTAACTCTGTACCTTGGGGAAGTGGGAAAAGAAAGGAAAAGCTACTTTCAAAACTAGCAGAAGAAGGAAATGATGAAGATTAGAGCTGGGATAAATGAACAGAACATAGAAAGATGACATAGAAAATTAATAAAACCGAAAGTTGAATCTTTGAAAAGACCAACAAATTAATGCCACTGAATTGTACAATTAACAGTGGTTAAAATGGCTTATTTTATGTTATATATATTTTAGCACAATAAAATAAAATTTAAAACATCAAGTGTGGAATGCAGTTAATGTAGCCTCCTCTACACTAGAAGATCACAGTAATTCTTGTTTCTGCTCAACTGGTTATCAGGATAGAAGTGACTGTATTTTCTTAAAGGTAAATAAGTGTATATAGGCACTCATAAAACATCAGTATGCTTGGAAAAAAGTGAAATGTGCAAGAAAGTAGAACAGAGTTACATAGGAATAAGATGAGAAAAGAGTCAAAGTGGAGGCCTTCACCTTACCCAGAAGAATGAACACTTCCTTGAGTCAGTCGCATAGGCTGAGAAATTGGGTAGAAATAACGGAGTAGAAGGGGCGCCTGGGTGGCTCAGACGGTTAAGCATCTGCCTTCGGCTCAGGTTGTGATCTCAGGGTCCTGGGATTGAGCCCTGCATCAGGCTCCCTGCTCAGTGGGGTGTCTGCTTCTCCCTCTCCCACCCCCTTGCTTGTGTTCCCTCTCTCTCTGTCTCTCTCTCTTGTCAAATAAATAAATAAAATCTTTAAAAAAAAAAAAAGAAATACGGAGTAATTACTAAGGTCTAGAAAAGTCAATTTGACTGAAATCCCTTGATACACTAAGGAAAGTACAAACGAGTGGCCTTCTATAAAGAATGAAGGAGTAGATGTGGTGATTAAATTGAATGAAAAAGTTTGGAATAATAGGAAGTCAACAAGCAATAAATAGGATTGCTCAGTATCAGCAAGAGTCCAGTTGAGGTTAGATAACATGACTTTTGCCTCAAATTTAATTGACAAATTAATTTTTTAAAAATGCTTGGGTAGCTACTCTCTACCAGGAAATTGGGTGCTTAAGTATTCAAAGTTGCATAAGATAGTCTTCACCTCCAAGGTGAAGAGGGTGAGGAGATATATTTAAGGACCTTTCTACACCAGTAATTATCAAAATTTAATGAGCATTAGAAATTACCCCAAAGGCTTATGAAAACAGAGAGCTCGTGCCATTCTCAGAGTTTCTCATTCAGTTGGTTTGGAGTGGAGCCCAAGAATTTGCATTTCTAACAAATTCCCCGGGGCTGTTGCTTGGATGAAGCACTGCTCTACAAACACCGTAAGAAGTTGCTCCTACTGGTGATGTTCAAACTCTTCTTTCCTCCATATTCTCTGTCATGTTCCTCTGCTATGTTCCTCTCTCCCTCACTGGACCACTGCTTGTCTTATCTGCTTAAATACAACGTCAGCTCCTCTTCACTGCTGGCCTCTGTGTGGATCATTGCACCTGCTTGAGTCAGGAAAGCAAGTATTTTTCTCATTTGAGAAATAAAGCTGCTATAAATTTTAAGTGGTTTTCCCATAGTTGCGTATCCGATTATTGACACGGCTGGAGTTTAGAGTTCGCTTATTACTCAGCTTCATGCCTCTGTCAGTACAATACAGATGTAGTCTTAATCATCCAAAGCTCTGGCAAGGGGCAGACATCACAGAAAAGGAGTAACTGAGACGTGGAAATGGGCTTTTGCGACCCTGCTCTGATTTTCTTCTCTTTGGAAGATAATAAATTATGACATTTGAGGGCAGATGGAAGATGCCTCAGAAATCAGGCTGACTTCTGGATTAGGAAGGTGTCTGACTAGCATTCCATGACTTGGTCTCTCTGAGATTTCAATAAAGTACCTACGCAGACCTAAAATAAACAGAAAACCTGTAACATCGAAGACTGAAAGCAAAAACAAGTTACTAGTAGAATCTGAGAAGAATTAACTTTAACTTAAGACCTATAAACTGCAGTAAAACAAACAAACAAACAAAAAAAACACCCAAAGCATTCATCTCCAGTTTATATTGACAGAAGTGCTGCTCAAGAGAAAATCTCCCTGGCATAAAGGACTGCATGGGGTGCCTCTTCCCATCTCTGCTGTCTTCCATCGAAATAACAAGTCCCAGGAATTGTACCAACCAGAGACCCAGGCAGTGGGCCCTCTGCTGCCTTCTTGGCTCACTTGAGTCTTAATCCTATCCCACAATGTGTATGCTTCCATCACTGCCTCTCCCCACATCCTCTCCAAAAGGACAGTTTGCAGTATCGGGACCCAGGTAAGTGCTCAAGTGGACAGGCGTTGAAGTTTGCAGCAGAAAGGACAGATGGGGATCAGGACTGGAGAAGCTGTGCAAGAAGTGCTCCTGTGGACGTTGTGGCAAGACAAGTTTCTAGAAACAGAAAACCACAACTAGCTTTAGATCATTCACAAAAACACTCTTCACAGTAAAAAGAGCAGACAGCATGTGATGGTTAATTTTTTTTAATAATTTTTATTGTTATGTTAATCACCATACATTACATCATTCGTTTTTGATGTAGTGTTCCATGATTCATTGTTTGTGCATCACACCCAGTGCTCCACGCAGAACGTGCCCTCTTTAATACCCATCACCAGGCTAACCCATCCCCCCACCCCCTCCCCTCTAGAACCCTCAGTTTGTTTTTCAGAGTCCATCGTCTCTCATGGTTCGTCTCCCCCTCCGACTTACTCCCCTTCATTCTTCCCCTCCTGCTATCTTCTTCTTCTTTTTTTTTTTCTTAACATATATTGCATTATTTGTTTCAGAAGTACAGATCCGTGATTCATCAGTCTTGTACAATTCACAGTGCTCACCATAGCACATACCCTCCCCAATGTCTGTGGTTAATTTGATGTGTCATCCTGATTGAGCTAGGGGGCCACCAGCTAGCTGGTAAAACATTGCTTCTGGGTGTGTCTGTGAGGGTGTTTCCAGAGGAGATTAGCCTTTGAATCTGTAGACTGAGTAGTGGAGATTTGCCCTCCCCCCAGTGAGCAGGCATCATTTAATACCTTCAGGGCCTGAACAAAACTGGGATATCCATCTCCTGACCTTTGTCATGGAAAACTCCTGGCTTCTGGATTCTAGGACTTAACACTAGTGCCGCGCCTCTCAGGCCTTAGGCCTTGGACTGGGAATTGAACCCTAGGCTTCCCCAGTTCTCAGGCCTTCCGACCTGTAGTTAAATGTACCACCAGCTCTCCTGGTTCTCCAGCTTGCTTATGGCGTATCAGCAGACATAGTGGGACTTAGCCTGCACAATAGTGTGAGCCTGTTCCCACCATAACTCTCCACTGTGTCTCTCTGCGTATATGCTCTTGGAGAACCCAGACTAATGCACACCAGGTCCAGGATACTCTGTTTCAGAATAGTTTTCACCCCAGTAAAATTTGACTAGGCTGTGTATTTATCTAGTTTGATATCTGCCACGAGGATTATAACAACAATTAAGGTCCAGTGATAATAATTAAGAAGAAGCTTTATCTTTATTTTCATCTTTATCTCTCTCAATAAACATTATGCTTTGCTAGAAGGTAGGTTTTATTTCAAGGAAAACTAATAGAGTAGATTACAGTATCTGGAGCCTAAGAGGAAACTAGTATGCAAAGTTAATGTACTTTTGAGGAAGTATTTCAGAAAAAAACAGACATAAAATTTAGAATGCATTAGTTCTTGTGTTCTCAGTAAAATATAAGGATTATGTGACCTCTAAGATATGAAAAATGAACAAAGAATTGATAAGACTACAATTTGAGATGAGGAAAAGCTCTGAGAGGCAAATATAAATAAAAAGCTGATGAAAATGATACAGTAGCTTATAATAAAATTAAAAATAAAAGGGCAGAATAAAATATGTATGAGAACAAATAAGGATAAAGAGGCACTACAGAAAATTAAATTAGTGATGAGCAAGATGAACTTGAGATATTCCTTAAGGAAATGCAGAGGAAATGGAGGAGATGAAACATACTAAAAAGTTGAAATACTTCCACCCCCTTGGCAGTATGACCAACTAGGTACTCTGAGAACTTCACCCCACTTCCCTGAAATAGAATTTTATTTTGAATAAGATGTATTTTAAAAATGTATTTCTGGGTTCACAATTCTACCCAGCCCTTAAAGAGTAGGGGGATTTTTTGAGAAATGATAAGCAACAGAAAGTCCACGAGAAGGTGTGTGCTGAGGATAATTGCCTGTTGTAGCAGCATTACTTAATCATCAGGAGACTGAGCCTTGAGCCAGCAGAAAGTACAGGTTTAAGCCCAAGTTCCTGCACTGAGCCCAGACATCCCACGTGCTAGACTCTGGCTCCTGGAAGAGGCAGAAAAAAACTTTCCCTGGAGGAGAATCATCCTGAATTGAGACCCACAGGAGTTCCACAGATCTGAATCAAACAATGATTTTCAATAAAAGATCTAAAATGCTCAGAGACAGAACATCATAAGTAAGAATCAGCAAAAATAACAAACAAAAGATATAGATGCCAAGAACTGAAGATAATGTAATTATCAGATATAAATTATGAACTAGTGATAGGTGAAACAGGTAAAGAAATTAAGGGCAGGAACAAAAATTGCAAACGAGAATAATAAAGCAGCTTTTTTTTTTTAAGTGGAACTTCACAAAATGAAATATAATTGTGAAATCTAAAACTCAATTATGATTTGAACATCAGACACATGCACATATACTCCTAAAAAGATTAAAATTTTTTAAATAATTCTATATATCATGATAAAATAAATAGCAATAAAGGTAAGAAGATCTTAAAAGCAGGCAAAGAGAAATGATAGACTTAAAAAGAATGCAAGTAGACAGCAGACTCAAAAGCAACATGACAGTGAATTAATATACTCATAATATTTAAAGAAAATTACTGTCAAGTTACAGTTGCATACCTAACAAAATAACCTTTTAAGAACAAAGGAAAAGTAAAGACATTTTAAGTGAAATGAAAACAAGAGTTTGTCAAGTAATGGAACTTTTACACATCAATCATTAAAGAAAACAGTCCAACAGAAAAATGGGCCAAACCATGAATAGACTTTTTATAGAGAGGAACACACAAATGGTATATAAACATGCAAAAAGATACTCAAAAGTACTATCAGAGATATGTAAATTAAGAGCACAATGAGATATAATTTTAAAACAAATTGACAAAAATTGTAACTTAAGAAAATGTCAAAAGAGGTATATATCTGCTTGATTTTTTTTTATAAACCAATAATGGCAGTATAAATCTGTGAAAGCAAAAAAAAAAATCTGTGAAAGCAGATTGAGAACAGTTTGGTATTACTTTATAAACATGAATATTCACATTACCTATAACCTAGCTATTAAGTCTCTTACACAAAACTCTAGAGAAACGCTTGAAAGTGCATTAGAGAACACATGTACAAAATGTTCATTGCAGCTTTAATCTTAAAAACAAAAACTAGAATCAGTGTACTTCATCTATTGTCAAGAGAATGGGTAAATAAAAATTGTATACCACACAATGGACTATTATACAGCAATGAAAAGCAATTATAGTTACATGTAACATGAAGAATTTTAGAAACATTCTATTAAATGGTTGGGGAAAAATAAAGGTCTCAGAAATCTATAAATAGGTTGGTACCATTTTTATAACTTAAAATTAAGCAAAATTAGTCAATGAACTGTCATGAATATGGATGTCTATACATATATGTATGATATATTAAAGCTATTTTAAAATGCAGAGGGATGATAAAAACAAAACGATACTGGCTCCTACTTGAAGGTAGATCCACGAAGGAATAAGCAGGAAGTGCACAGGCTGAATTGAGATTGCCGTGTGGGTGATGTTTTAGTTGTGGAGTGGCATGATAAGATTGCTAGTCTTTTGTGTTGTGCTTTATAAATTACATTCATGTTACCTATAGTTTTTTTTCTTTTTTTTGCATGGCAACTATTATATTAAAATATAAAAAATAAATATGAAAAAGAACAGTTGACAAATCTGTTTCATTTTAGGTATAAATTACTGATAATTGACTTCCTAAAGAACTGAAAATAAATGGAAGAGAATAGAAAATAGAAATAGAAAAGAAAAAAAAAAAATCCAGAGCTGAAGAAAACCTGAGTCTGCTAAAATCATTGGTAATAACATATTTTAATATTTTTTAAATGTCCCCCTGTAAAAAATCATGGAAATTTGGAACCCCCCCCAATAAAACAAAAACAAAATTAAACAAAAATAAAAGATTACTTACAAGCAAAGAATTAGATTCTGGACAGAGCACAACTTTTATTTATTTATCAGTTAATATAAAGTGAGGGAGAAAGGGTTACATGTCTAGCCTAACACTCCATGGAAGTAAAATGAATGAGTGAGGAGCATACAGGTGCTAATGAAGGAAGAAGGAAAGAGCAGGCTGACTTCAGATTTATCCTCTTCAATGAAGCAAATTTTTTTAACATAATTAAAACGTTAATAGTGGAAAATGGAAGCAAATCAAATGACCAGTGATAGGAAAATTGTTAGATTTAGCCAAATCCATACCAGAAATATTATCTATGCCCTAAAAATAAGATTACAACCTGACCAGTGCTCCTCAAAACAGTCAGTCATCAAGAACAAGGAATGTCTGAGAAACTCTTCAGCCTCAAGAAGAACCTTAATGCCAAGCAAGAATGGAAGATGTGAAACAAGATTTTCAGACGTAATTGTTTATTTCAACACTATTCATAATAGTGAGAATATGAAGCAATCTGAGTAGTAATAAAATAGTCTTAAAATTTTTGATACATGCCTACTATGCAAGCACTCTTCAGCTATCATTAATCAAGTTTTATGACATCAATTAAATGAGATAAGAACATATCAAATAAAGAAGCAGGTTGCAAAACAATATACAGTATAATTTCTGCTGATCAGTCTGCTCTCAGAATATCTGATATGCCTATTTAAAGGTTTCTTTTTTTCCCACTTAAGTCACCATGGTGACCTGGATACAAAAGGTAAAGACCATAGTGGCCATTTGACCTAACTAAGCTCTGTCCTAGCCAGTGGCCTAGGATATAGTTGGGCACAAATTTGGGCTACTCAAAAAGAAAGGAAACTATCTGGAACAACTGGATTCACTCTATTAGACATATGGTGTTTTTAAATAAAGAGTTGAGCAATTTTTAGTAGATATGGAGGTAAAAAATAAAAAAACACCTAGAAAACAGTCTTGATGTGGAAAATACCCAAGTCATATTAGTGATCATTCTAGATCATGAAGCCACAAAATTTAACTACTGAGTCCTGTTGGATAGACCTGCTTTAGAGTCTGGATGACTTTGCCATCCACAATCTATATTCCTGTCTCCATAAGGACAAATTGCATTAGTATTCTTGAGTATACCTGCAAGATGTTGCTTTTTTCCATATATATCCTTATGCTAAAGCCTACGTTACCTGAAGATATTTTGTTCTTTGTAACCAGAGAACCCAATTGGTACAGTATTGTACTGTCCTGATTTTATAATTGTCTGTTTTTGGATAATAAATTTCTGTACACATATCCACACACATATTGAAGATGAACTAAAATGAAATATACCAAAATCTTAACAAATGTTTATTCAAATGTGTATTGAGTGGTACTGTGTGCCTCACAGCATCCACAGCAGGGGGATATAGCAGTGAGAACTGAACACCTGCCTCCCTAGTGCTTGCATTACCGTAGGATTCTGACAGTAATTGTCCGAATGGTGGGGTTATAGGGGACTTTTACTTGTCTTATACTCTTACATATTTCTGAATTTTCTGCAATACACATTCTTATTTATCATATATCAGTGTCTTCTCTGAGCTTCTGATTTCTGCTGCTCAAGGGAAATGCACTGAGAGGAAGCAAAAGCCAGAGAACTAATGTGGTCTTTTTTTTTTTTTTTTTTTTGGTTTTTGTTCGTTTTTGATTTTTTCCTTGGATGGAATCAACAAAGAGAATAGCATCCTGTAAAGAAAACATTTTATTCCTCTGATAAAAAAGGCAACAGGAATAGTTTAACGAGAACAACAGCCTGGCTTCTGAATGGTTCACTACATTTTGAGCCCTGTTACAGTCATGCGGTGCTATACATTTATAGAAACTTGGTGTTTTTCAAAGCTTGTCCTTCTGTTGTTTTCCTCAACAACTTTGAGAGGCAGGTAGGGCAAGTACCATTATTTTGAGTCTGTGTAGCCATCTCAGGTTAAGAGAAGTTAAGTCACTGTCCCCTAGTTGCACACTCTTAAAAATGGCGTAGCCCAGACTAGAATCTTTGTTTTCTTCGTGTAATTCCCTTTCCACCACACTGGATGCACGTACCTTGTCCTACAACTGGCCTTTTTTACTGTTCATCTTGATTACACTATTGTGGGGAAAATTATAGTTCCATTGTTAGAAATTACATTCTAATGAGTGTTTAGACTTCAGACAGGTTCTCAGAATTGTTGAGTTTTGGTAGAATAGAACAGGTAGTTCATTGAAAGGCCAGCCTTCCATGGGATGCAGCAGAATATAACTTCATTCTTTCCTGTCTTTGTTCCTCTAAACCCTCTATGTGGGCTCCATTTTTTGCTTTCATTGCCTTTGAGCAGATCCAATAACTGTCCTACTCTCTTGGACATTAAAAAAAGTCCTCTAGTCTCATTAATCACAAGTGAAGTATCCATTTCCATAATAAAATGCTGAATCCAATGTAATTACAACTCCAAACTTTATGTTAAATATTCATCCCTCCCTAGTGTGATATTGCTTCAAGCTCGGCAGCCTTCAGTGAAGAAATAGGATGTGCACCCTAACTTCTCCTGCCTTTTGCTCCTCCTCATGCTTCCTTCCTTCCCCCCTATGGAGTATTCTTGCTGGCACCCGGCTGCAGGTGTAAGTGGGGCAATATAGAATAAAATGGGGACATAAAAGATCTTACAGTGCTCTGGTATTGGTGTTCTCTGGGTTTAGTGGATGTTTACAGCTAAATTTCCTGCATGATATTTTATGGATACCTTAGAGATTCTCCATTGGAAATACCTGTTTATATCTCTCTCAGTATAGACAACGGCCCCTCCTCCAGCCAGAGACTGATGTGGCCGCTGAAGACAGTCCCCTCTGAATCTGCAACTCAGCTTATACCTCAGCATCTTTCTGTGGAGATAGCCTGTCCTTAGAAGGGAGCCCTCTTGGATAATGTCCTTTTCAAATGACGTGCAGACCAGTTCCCTTCTACATGGCTCTTCGCCTAGGCTTATCCAATGCAAAGACACATTCTGTCTTGCTGCTTGTGGAAGCTTAGCTGACACCTGTGGAGACTTCTCTTCCTCTCCCACCAATTCCAACCACAACTTTTGCCTCTAAGGTTCCGAGACATGGGACAAAAATCTGTCCCCTCGATTCCTCCAGACTGCAAGGGGAGATACTTCAAACTCCCTGAGTGATCCTCTCAAATCCCCTCTCGCTTGACTAGAATTGAGAATGAAATAAATACCCATTTCCCTTTCTCCATAGGGGGATGAGGGAAGATACCATGACTCAAAATTGGACCCCTAAAAAAATCCTAACAAAAATCGGGACTTCTCCTCTATGCCTAGAGATAGGTAAGCATCACAGAACTGTTTTTGCACATCACTCTTGCAAGTGTGCATAAGTGATCATGGTGTAACTAATGGGCCCCTGTTGTTTTCTTTCTGATTTGGGGGCTGTTATAAAACTTTAACAGACAAAGATCTCTTTTTTCCTGATTTATGAGTTGAACTGAAAACTTAAAGATGTTGCACGTATGGGTTCTAGCTCAGATTTTAGAAACTGTCCCAGGGAAAGCAGTGAACTCAAAGACAAAACTCTCAACAAAACTGAAATATGTTAACCTGGTTCCCTATACATCAATTTGTCAAGTGACACTAATATTCATAAGTGTGTTTCACTATAATAATGTGAGAATCTTCTAAAACATAAATGTACATCTCTAACCCTTCACACATCACCGACTGCCTCTCCACACATTTGCTTCTTCATTAATTACTATCCATCTAATAACATAACTATAAGCAATCTCTAAACCAGTGGTTCTCAAACCTGGGTGTATTATGGGAGTTTTTAAAATATGACAATACCCAGTGCTCGCCCTAGACAACAATTAAAGCAGAGTCTCTGGGGATTGAAACTAGTCCTCGGCAATTTTAAAAGCTCCCCAGCTGACTCTAACATGCATTTAGGGGTGAGAAGTGCAGCTATAAACTGTCGAATTGGAATGCCACTTAGAGTCAATCTACATCCGATCTTTTTATATCCACACTTAAGGAAAGATAAGCTTCTCCTTAAGTGATTCTGGTTCTGCTCTTGACCTCTCCAACCTGGATATGGGGTCATGATTCAGTAAAAATACATAAGGGCAGATGGACACAAAGAGAAGGAGCCCAGCTACCTGGCTCCTGGTGCTTCTTTTCACCTCGAGATCTGCTTTTGAGCCCTGCAGGAAGAGGGAGGACAGAAACTAGATTATTCTTTCTGAGTTTTTGCTAATGGAGTATGTCTTTCATGTCTGAGCCATAAAAAGCATTTACGTGCTGGAGCCAGGTCATAACAACTCAAGAGAGACAGACAACTGCTAAATTTTCAGGAATTGGGGAAACCAGTTGTTGTCACATTGAAATTGACCATGATGGGCATATTTACACTATAAGGATTTTATTTATTTATTCATGAGAGACGGAGAGAGAGAGGGAGAGAGAGAGAGAGAGAGAGAGAGAAGCAGAGGGAGAAGCAGGCTCCCAAGGAGCAGGAAGCCCGATGCGGGACTCGATCCCAGGACCCCGGGATCATGACCTGAGCCGAAGGCAGACGCTTAACCATCTGAGCCACCCAGGCACCCGGGAATATTTACACTATAGAAATCAAATGCTAAAAATCAGGGCTCCCGCCTTACCCTGAGAGAACCACCTGTCACACATTTACCAGCAAAGCACTAGATGTTAGTATTGAAAAGGTGCTTCTCAAACTTTGTTCTTACTTTTGAAGTTTGAGGCAAAGGATAAGAGGCTTTGAAGCTGGAAGTTTCCTTTCCTCAACAAATCTAATAGAAATTACCTCTTCGATAAAATTTTATAGAACTAGAAAAGAGGGAAACTTGAACCATTCTAATAAACTATGTACTTGCTCATGTAGATCTACTAAAGTGTATTTGTCATAATAAAGATAGAAATGTACTGTAGGTGTTTCTCAACTTATTAAAGTTAATTGGTGCCCTTGCAACAGTTCAGCTATACTAATTAGTATCCAACTTCTGTTTTTAAACCTATGCATGAGGAAGCAGTGTTTCTGTTTTTCTAAATGCCATGTTTATTCCTTTAGTTGTTGATGTTGGGATATGTTTAGGTAATTTAAAAAAATTGTTTCAGTAAATTATGGATAAATACCATCTCTCTTTCCCTATAGAATCAGGATTCATTTTAAGGGGAAAATATTTTATGCAGGATTATATTACTTTGCAAGAACATATCACCATCCCGAACACAAAGTGACACACAATGAAGACTATGCTGGAAGCCCCTAAGATAGCTGTTTTTTTTAAAATTTACCATCCCCATATTTTCTCTTCAATCAAATACCCTAAAAACATTATCTTAAATAATAAAAAAAAATTACTTATCTTAAATAAACAAATACTCAACAAGACCAAAGAGCTAGGTAGTGTCAGCTGTTTAATGTGTAACTAATGATAACTGTTACACATACCAGTGGCAAATGATAGATAGATAGATAGATAGATAGATAGATGATAGATAGATAAACAGACAGATAGATATCCTGACCTTGACCTTATTAAACTTGAATGCTATATAACTCCTATGATTTCTCACATCCAGCAAACCTTCAGGCAGCTGCTATGTCCACATCTTTCTGCCCACATCTTCTACTCTGCCTGACAAACCTATGCCTTCTGTCTCTACATGTCCCATATGTTCAGTTTCCGAAGGACTAGCCAATGATCCCCACTTTACCGGCCCTCTCTTCTCGGCTAGTGCTCTATGGTTCAGAACTCAATTTTTACTGTACCTCCACATCTTTTATTCTACCTTCCAAGCCCAATGAAAATGTATTGCTTCTGTGATCTCATCCCTTCAGGGACTGATACTGTGGCACCTACATTTGTACTTCCTGTAATAGTCAATGTCTAATCCAAAATACCCATCCAAAGACTGAGAATTTCAAACAGAGTCATAGGAGAATGTTGGAGCAATTTGAGGCCCCAAATTTAACGGCACCCATAACATTGCATCCAATGTAAAGAAAGGCCTCTTCACCTTTCTCTAAGGAAAATTCTTGGTAAACACATAGCTGGAATGTGGGATATTTGGTAAGATTATCTCTTTCTAGTAAATGTGTTTCTAGTTCATTTAAACTGCATCTGTAGCAGTATATTCTGCTCTTGAGCTTGGCATTTGACTGGAGAGAGAAACTGAGATCATATTAAGTTACCCCACACAGTATCCATTCAGCACATGCACTAAACTGTACTTTGAAACCTCTTTGAGGTTTGGGTCTTGTTTTGTTTTGTTTTGCTTTTTAATTGTACTTTCAGCTGATGTAATATTGTACATCCAATCCCATTTGATTTAGGAAAACTCATTTGTAATATGAGAAAATTATTAAGATATAGTAAATGAATTAATAAAAACAATGTTGACAACTGTTCTTTGTGATAACTTAAAAATATGCAGGGGGAGCAGACGTTAGCTCTGGTTGGTGCTGATGAGTGATGTTTATTCTCTCTACTTTGTTTCTAAACAGTAACATAAAACGCACACATAAACATCTTTTTTGTTTAACATATGTTTATTGGAGAGAAATTCCTGATCATAGGCACTTCATAATCCATTTAGCTAACAGGACTTATAAAATGAGTCAAAATTATTTATACAGGGGACAAGCTGAGCTTTACAAATCAGGAGAACATTTGTCATTTGAAATTTTTTCCTATCAGCTCATTAATACCTGCTATTCTAACAAAGAACCAGTTATTTCGTTCTCTGTTTAGAGCAACTAATGTCCAGTAACAATCCCACAGAGTCAGATAATAAACACCACATTCATACTGAGGAACAAAGGGTCTCTCCTGAGTGTTAGAAGGAACTGAGTTCCCCTTATTCCGTCCATAGCTCCAAGAAAGAAACATTAGATGCTGTAAGAAATTAAATAGGATTTCCATTCTCAATGAGTTAGTAAACATCCCAAGCAATATTTCAAAATCCTAACCAAGAAAGAGTTAATTTCCCTTTCAAACTATACACTCCCCATTTCCCAATTACCTGGATGCAGGTTTTAGTTCCAAACAGCAATCTAACTTATCTTTTCTTTCTTTCTTTTTTTTTTTTTTTGCCTGTGCAACTGCTACCTCATTATCTTTCCAGAACTCATTGCATTGTCTCTCTCTCTTTTAAAAAAAAATTTAACTATGATGTTCCATCTGCTATCACTGAACTAGTATGTCCCCAAACTGTAAAGTGAGTCCCACTGGGATTTGCCTCAAAGAATCATTTGCCTGATAAACAGTAAATCGCAGAGTGGGTTTTAACTTCTTTCAGTTAGCAACAGCAACAACAACAACAAAAAGGAAGAAGAGAGAGAGAAAGGAAAGGGAGACAAAGACTCACTCAGCTTGCATTGTAGTCATGTCTAAATCCCCTTATTCTTTATCCATTGAGTGAAAGTGGCTTTGAAGGAACCATGAGACTTCACATTGCAAGGCAGAGTAGCCTGAAATTTTTCTGGGGTGGGGGTTCGATAGAGAAGAACATAGGGGAGCTGTCACATTTCTGTTTCTTATTATGAAGCACCTCAGAGTACTTAAAAGCTCCCCCTTTAAAGTGCTTCCCCATACAATATTTATAACTAGGACATTTTGCCTGCCAGTGCACTTGACAGAAAGGGAAGTGCTCCCTCCCCCTTTTGTGGGAAAGCAGTAGAACAGTTTGGGATGCTTCAGCTTTGTAGGAGACTAGATCATTTATTCAACCAGTCTATATGGAGTGCCTACTGTATGCTGGAGCCTGTGCTAAGCACTGGGTAAATTAAGGTGTATGTAGTCCTTGACAGGTAAGCTTACTGTCTGAGGGAAATAACAAATATCAATAAATAATCATTCAAGCAAATGCATAATTAGAACTGTGACTTGGACTCTGAAGAAGTAGTAGATGATATATAAGAGCCTATAAAAGGATTCATTTTAATGATGGGTGCCAAAATGAGACTGAGATATGTGATCTGAGATCTGAAGGGTGAGTAAGGGATTACTACAGTTGAATGGGAGTAAAGAGCTTTAATTAAAGCCAGAGGAAAACCTCTGTACCCTGTGCACAAACGCTGTGGTGGGAGGGAGCATCCTAAAGCATTCAGGGCTAGAAGACAGCCATTCTGGCTGAGGCAGGAAGAGTAAACATGACAAGGGTCCATATTTTGCCCTGTAGACACATGTTAAGGAGTTTTTGTAATTTATATTTTGAAATAATTTTGGTTTATAGAAGAGTTTTAAAGATAATACAGAGAGTTCCCATATTCCTTTTGCTCAGGCTTCCCTATTATTGACATCTTATATTGCCATGGTATCTTTATCAAAACTAACAAGTTAACATTGGTACAATGTGATTAAACTACAGATGTGTTCAGATTTGACCAGTTTTTCCACTCATGCCCTCTGTCCATTTCAGGGCCTAAATCAGGATGCTATGTTGCTTTTAATCATCGTGTATTCTTAGTATCTTCCAATCTGTGACCATTTCTTAGTTTTTCTTCTTCTTTCATAATACCCTTGAAAGAGTACTGGTCAGTTATCTTGTAGAGTTCCTTTCATTTAGTTTGTCTCATGTTTTCTATAATTGGAATGAGCTTATAGATTTGGGGGAAGCATCCTACAGAGATGAAGTGTCCTTATAATATTTTATCAGGAAGTACATGCTTTCAACGGGACTTCATACTGATGATACTAACTTTGATCATTTTGTTAATGTGTATCTGTGAGATTTGTCTACTGTAAAGTTACTATTTTTTCCTTTCCATACTCTATTCATTGAAAGTGAGTCACTATGCCCAGACAAAGGGAGGAGAATGAACCTCCATCTCCTGGGGACATGAATATCGAATAATTTGTGGATATCTATTAGAACCACCACAACAATGAATATGTATTTGTGGAGTATACTTTGAAGCTGTGCAAATATCCTGTGTTTCTTGAAGTTTCACCCACACACTTTAGTATGCATTAGTGGATCATGCCTGCAGCAGGTACTACTGAGGTGAATTTCTTATTTACTTACTGAAAGTAATCATAACAGCAAGACCCAAAACAGTTCAACATTTGCCTAGATTAACTCAACCCTCCACTAGCAGCAGAAGAAGCATGTGCATCTCAGGCATAAATACAAATTATCTCAGTTCTCCTGTTCTACAAAGTATGCTCAGGAACCAAAAATAAGGTTGTGAAACATCAAAACAATGCAGATAGAAAACTAAACATGATCAAGAGACAAAGTAGTCAACACAATCAGACTCAGAAATGATCAAGATTTTGGAATTTGAGGCAGGCATTTAAAATTAACTATGATTAATGTGTTCAAGTCTCTAGTGGAGGAAATTAACAAAATACTGTAATATGAACCATTTCAATAGAGATGGAAACCATAAGGAAAAAGCAAAAGGAAATGCTAAAAATAAAACCACAGTAACAGAGATGAAAAGTCACTTTGATAGACTCAACACTACACTCAAAACAATTAAAAGAAGAATCAGTGATTTTGAAGATTTTTCAACAGAAATTACCCAAATTGAAACACAAATAGGAAAAACAAAAACAGAGCATCTCAATCTGTGAGATAATATCAAATGGTTTAACATACATACAATTCTTCCCCTCTGCCCAAAAGGGACAGAAAGAATATTTGAAGAGATAATCATTGAGAATTTTCTAAAAATAGCAAAATACATCAAACTATAGACACAGGGAATTTTGAGAATTCCAAGCACAGTAAATTCCAAGGAAATAAAACACTCATATATACACCTAGTAAATACATCATATTTTAATAGCTCAAAACCAGAAATAAGGAGATCTTGTATCTTGAAGATATACACAGAAAATAATGGGACAATTGCAGCAGACTTACTATCGGAAATTTTGCAAGCCCCCCCGCCAAAAGGATTACCATGCTTAATGTGCTAAAAGTAAAATGATATCAGCCTAAAATTTTATTCATAGTGAAAATGCCTTCAATAAGTAAAATAGAACAGAATATTTTTAGGCAAACAAAAATAGAGAATTCATTGCCAGGAGAACTGCCCTATAAGAAATATGTTTAAAAGTGGTCTTCAGGGGCGCCTGGGTGGCTCAGTTGGTTAAGCGACTGCCTTCGGCTCAGGTCATGATCCTGGAGTCCTGGGATCGAGCCCCACATCGGGCTCCCTGCTCGGCAGGAAGCCTGCTTCTCCCTCTCCCACTCCCCCTGCTTGTGTTCCCTCTCTCTCTGTCTCTCTCTCTCTCTCTCTCTGTCAATTAAATAAATAAAATCTTTAAAAAAAAATAAAAGTGGTCTTCAGGAAGACCAAATGTGATATAAGAATAAAAACTTAGATCTACACAAAGAAATAAAAATTACTAGAAATGGTTAATATAAGTGTAAATATCAAAGATTTTTTAAGAAATTTTAATTGCTCTGAAAGATAACTTACTGCCTCCCCTATAAATAATAGCAGTATATTTGGGTTGATAACTATGAAGAAATAGCACAGATGACAACAGTGGCATAAAAATAGGAGGGAGCAATCTACTGTAATTTGTAAGATTCTTACACTACATCCCAAGCCATATAATATTTTTGGAAGGTAGGTTGTAATTAAAGATGCATATTATAAACCTCAAGGCAACCATTAAATTTTTAAAAGGTATAAGTTATAATCCAATAATGGAGATTAAATGGATTCTTATGAATATAAAAGTAATTCAAAAGCTCCCAGGGAGAAAAAAAAAAGAAATACAGGAACAAGAAATAAATGGAACACATAGTGTTCTATCTTTGTCAAGTCTGGATGAAAAAATAGTGATATGTAACATAATATGAACATTTAAATATTTGGGAGAAGGTATTTTACATATTTTATATACATAAAAATACTATTTCTGTTTTACATATTTTGCATGTTTATTTCAATTTTTTAAAGATTTTATTTATGTATTTAACAGAGAGAGAGCACAAGCAGAGGGAGTGGCAGGCAGAGGGAGAGGGAGAACCAGGCTCCCCTCTGAGCAGGGAGCCTGACTCAAGGGTGATCCCAGGACTCTGGGATAATGACCTGAGTCAAAGGCAGACACTTAACTGACTGAGCCACCCAGGTACCCCTGTTTATTTCAATTCTTATGTAATTATTTTATCACGATGTTTATGCTGTGTTATTTATTGAAGAGATTTTTGAAATCATGACCAAGTGGAATTTTGTCTCTTTTATTCTCTCTCTCTCTTTCTCTCTACCTCTTTATCCAGACTCCACACTTCTGTCTCTCACATCAACCATCAGTGGGGACTGTGGTCACGTATACCATGAGGTCGTTACAAAAGCATCCCACTTTATTTGTTGATACTGGATTTCATGTCAGTAAATAGAGTGAGACAGTGTTTGGAAAAAATAAATATAATAAGGTAAGTGTAAAACTAAAACAAATTTATTTCTAAAAAATTGCTTGTTTTAATATTTATAAGTGTAATTAAGAAAGAAGAATACCCCCACCATGCCACCAAAAGAGGATAATCAGTCACTATTTTGGTATGGTTTTTCAGACATTTTCCCATGCAATTATAAGCACATGTATACAACACTGTAAAAACAAAATCAAATATACATATTGTGGATTTTTCCCTTTTTTCTGTCATATCATTTTGATTACTATTTTTTACTGATTTCCTTATTTTCCTCGGTCAATTATTATTTTCCATATAATTTTATGATTACTACTGAAAATACTTTTGTGGTAGTGTGAAGATACGTTAAAAATGATCCACTCTAGCTAGATGTCATTATGTAACATATTCTCATTTATCTGGCTGTTTTTGCTAAGAATTGTATTTGGGAAATTTAGTAGCCCTGCTGTTGTAGGTAACAGAGTTTATTCTTCTTATTGATGAGTAGGAGTCCATTGTTGAATATGCCACGATTTTTTACATTTAGTAGTTTGATAAGCATTTGTGAAAGATGGAGAGGAAAGTGGAAGAAGAGTACTGTTCCTTGGAGATTTGTTTGCCAAGCACTGTGCTTAGCAATTTATATGCATTATACCAATTCATCCCCACCAGAAACTTACAAAGTAGGCACTATTATTATCCCGTATTTCCAAGTGAAATAACCGAGGCACAGGACATATAAAAGACTTGTCCAACATCATACTGCTACTAAGCAACTGATCCTGTATTTGAACAGTTACTATACTCATTCAGTACCCCAAGTCTTGACAACCATGAAATATTCCTTCTTCATCCACGTCCAGAAGTGTGTAAAACTGTTTTCTTTAACATTAACCAGCACTGTGGTAACAAATGATTTTTTAAAACATTTCTAACCGCTGTATTTGTAAAATCAAACCTTATATTGATAGCAGAAATCATAATTTCAATCTGCAGAGTAAAGCCACATTTTCCAAGCATATCCAAAAGCACTTTGAAGGTATTTAATATCATTTTCATGGTATTGTATTTTCCCTTTCTTCTCTTTTCCTTTTCTCCTTTAACTTCTTGTATCGGGTGCTCCCTGTATTGTACAACTTGGAATTGCTGTAAAACTCCACAGGCAGAAGAATCCACAGTCAGTTCAATATTGATATCTAAACTAGGATTGCCAGAGTTAGTAAATAAGAGTACAAGAATACCCGTACAAGAAACTCTAACAAAATTAGAGTTTCAGGTAGACAGTGAAGATTTTTTAAATGGACTTACACCCCTGTGAAATTTTGGAGATAATTTATATAAAAATTTATTTGTTGTTAATCTTCAATTCAGATTTAACTCTTGTCCTGTATCTTATTTGGCAAGTCTAAACTAAAGCAGTATAGTTTTTGAAGTTTTCTTCCCTGATGAGAGATAATCCTGTGTGTCCCAGACAAGTAGAAACATAAGACATTATCACAAATGTTGCTTACTGGGTTTGTTTGTAGAAAAAGAACATCTGAAGTCTACAATTAAAAATGCAATTTCTTCCCTCCTCCAGAAACCCTCCATACCAACCCCCCCTCAAGTAACTTAAGGGGGAAAAAAAAACCCACAAAAACACAAAACAAGGCACCAATAGCATGAATAAGGTACCTTAAAATAAACAGGGTCCACTTTTCGTCCAGGGGTGCCCTCACTGAAGTAAGAACTCATAAATATGGGCCCACATTCCTGATATGAATAGAATTAGTTGGGGAGATACCCTTTTCTCTCATTTCTGTTCCACTCCCCTTTCCCACTCTACTGCAATCTTGAAACAGATCTGGAGATAGCAGTTTTGCAGATCCGATGAAATTGCTTGCAAGCAGCTATCATGAACCACCCAGAGTAGGGAATGCCTTTTCCTTCGACAAGTATAAAACTTGTAAAGACAGTAAAGGAAGGCAATTTGAGACTCTTTTACCTTCCTCTTTGGCTTAGAGTTAGGTTAAGGACCTAGTGAGTCCCCAGCTCCCCTCTGTCGCTAGCCCCAAGCCCCGATCGGCCAGAATGATGGTGAGGCTCTCCTGGATGGCATGGGTATTCAAAGTTAGCATGCCGTTCGATGGAGTCTATTTAAAACTTTATTAGGAGCTTGGATTTTTCCTCCCCTATAATTTAGAAGGCAGAACAGAGAGGCAGTTTGCTCTTAAAACAATGCAATTGTGAGCTCCTGAGCTGTTGTCAGCCTGACTTCCCTTCCATGGAAAGTAACTCCCTTGATGTGTGCCAGTGATCTGTGTACCCCTAGATTAAATGAGAGAGGGTTCACATAGCTTTGTGCTTAATTCCGGACCTTGAAAAATGGTAAAGTGACTACAGTGAAAGAAATAGGAGAAAGGATCTAAGCAGCAGGCAGGAGACTTGGGTCTAGTTACCTTTTTCTCAGTCTTGCTTCCCATTAGTTGTATGACCAGGTAAATTGCTTATCATCTGTGAGCTGCAGTATCCTCTTATGTAAAATACTGAGGCTTGACTAGATTATTATAATGATCCTTTTGAAACTACAGGTTTATACCATTCTACATTGGTTGGTTGTTTCCCTTGAGATTCTTGTGTTTTGTTCAGTTCTTCCAGCCACGCCACTGCTCGGGCAATAGTCATATATAACAGGGCTCACTGGCTGTCTCACAACTCTTTTTAGAAACCTTTATATAACAAACCAGGGCAAGGAATATCAAGGGCTGCCGTCTAAAGGCCCTCTGGGAAAAAAGGTAACAATGCGTAATTCTTAAAAAACAAAAACAACCAAAGCACCGAAGTATAAATAAGAAAGGGGAAATATATCAGAGGGGAATATTCAAATAATTGGACAAAAAGATGAGTAGGAGGAAAAGAGAGCGGCCGCATTGTAGTGTAGGGTTCGAATGAGATGCTGTTTTTTCCAAGAGGTGGTAAAGATACCACACAGGAAGAAAGTGAAAGAGATTGTCACACGAAAGAAGGAACAAGTTCAGGCTGCAGAAGTAAAACTGTGTTCATTCTTCTGATGAGCAGAAGAGCTATAAACTTTCTCTAAATATTCCTGAGAAAGAAATAAAGCATGTAGAATCACGTATACAACTACCAATTTCTATCCTTGGGTTGTTGGGCTATATGACAGAAAGGGAACAGCAAGGCAAGGTAATGAGTGGGGTGGAGTAATTGGGTAGCAGTTCGTATTATGGGATAGAAGAAATTAGTCATGTGGGAGTGGGGATGCAGAGGAAATGATGGGGAAGAAGAGCAGTGATGTGTGTCTATACTCCCTGGGAACTCTGAGAAACAGCAATCTACTCAGAAACTCTTGACAGTGTTGGAGAAAGCCCTGGATGTTGAAACACTTAAGGGAAGATGGAAATTTCTCCAAATTCTTCAGTGACAGAACAGAAAGAATATTCAGTTTGACAGACACTTGAGTTAGACTTCATGGATTTTTTTTTTTTCCTTTTGGGCAGCTGATGGGTAGCTCTCCCTCAAGCTGTATAAAGAAGTAGGTTTACCCTGAGCTGCAGAGGCAGCTAGTACCATGAGGCTCAGTCTCTTCTTGAGCTTGCAAGATGCAAGCTTCACAGGAAAAATAGATTATGGAGTTTTTTTTTCCATTTCCTTTCATCCATGATGCCTATTAATTTTATAAGTTTTTCATTCACCTGGATGTAAAGAATGGGACATATTCTCATCTGATCAACGGAAAGGGAATGGACTGGGCATATGCCTTTGACTCTTACTGGTTGATGTCAAGTGTGGTTCCTGTTTTCTTAATAGAAATTAAATTTCTTAATAGAAATTAAAACATGAAGACACAGTAGAAAGGAGCCTTAAAATGTGCATGACTAGAGAATGGAGAGGGATAGACAGTGGAATAAATAATGAAGAAGAATACCATGTTTTAAGTAGCAGTGTCTCATAGGTCAGTAGAGGAGATAAATATCCCTAACTCCATGAACGTTTTCAAGTTGGCCTCTTTCAATAAGTCATTGGGTATATAAACTTAACATTCATTCAGTGGGTTCTGCACTCCTGGCTCTACAGAGAAGGACTTTGTCACAGCCACAGCCAGCCCTCTAATTCCATAATGCAAATATCTCTTATTTCTGTGTCATTTAGCTTTAAGAGTTGACAGCTAGACAGACAGTCTGTCATAGAAAGCCAAGCTGTAAGTATTTACTGAATACCTACTCTATGCAAAGTCTGTATTAAAAACTGAGAAGACAAAGGTGGAAAGAAAATCTCTGCTTTAAGTTTTCATTCTAGCTTTAAGGAAAAATATTTAACAAAGCTAATTCATAGCAAAATATGTCAAAGAAGGCTCAGAAAAATATTGGGATAAATGTTGAAAATGGGAAAAAGAAAAATGTACAGAAAAAGAAACATGGCTTAAAAACTGCTGAAGAAATAAATAAGTGTGATGTATGTAAACATATACATATTATAATAACACATTCACATTTTTATCAGTCGAGTTGGTAAAAACTGAAAACATCCAGATTGGGGAGGAAAAATAAATCCTCATATGTACTGCTGGTGAGTTTTGGAGGGAAACTTGTGAAACTTTATTTACCTTTTTAAGTTTATGGACAGTTGACACAACATTTCCTTTTTGATAAGTCTCCTATAAATGTTATGTAAGTATTCTATAGAAGAGCAGAAATCTTCATCATCAAATTGCCTGTCCTAGTGAAACATTGGAACAATCCAAAAGATATATATATATATATATAATATAATCACATACATAATATGATCATTTATGATAATATGTATGTGCATGCCTGTGCATTTGCACACTTTGGGGGGAAAACAAAAGGGAGATAGTGCAAAAGAAGGACTGAATGTGAGCTCTGTGGGGCACCAGCTGGTTCTTTTTCTAGATGTACTAATTACATATGTTATAGGAGATGTGTAGAAAAACCTGGACAGTATTAACTTATTAGTAGTTGTTGCTTTGGGAAGGGGAACTTGAAGGCAAGTTAGTGGTCTTTCCATTTTTTTTTTTACACATCTCTGCACAGTTTGAATTTTTGCAGCAGTAGGTAGGACTTCTGTAATTTAAAAATCAATAAAAATTGAGAATTATCACAAAGCACCGCATGGTTAATATTGAGGTGAATTGTAGAGATAGTAAAAATGATATAGAGATTCAGAAAAGATAGAATTTCCAGCTGGCTTAATCTTGAGGATTGGTGGCAGGGATCACAGTCAAGTTAGGTCTCAGAGGGTACTGCATCCGAATCCATGCAATCAGCATCGACATCGTCTTAGTTGCCAGCTCACTGCAAGTAGCTGAGTACAGTGGGAATAGCATCGACTGCATATTTCTGAGCTGTGGCTCCAGAACATAGGGCTCTTACTTACTGAAGGCATTGGGTCTGCCTAATCTTTCTGTATCTTAGTTTAAAATAAAGGGCTTTAGACAGATCTCTCTCAAGACCCTTGCAGTTCGAGAAGTAGGTGATACTGGAGGAGGAATGAGCATTTTGGGGGGAGGAGGCACAAGAAGAGGAAGACTACAACCCTGGCTCTGAAATGAGGGAGTAAACACTTTCCCCCCACAGAAGAAGGTTGCTAAGAGAAGGGTAATGGCAAGTGCTGCTAAAAAGGTGAGTGTGAATCAGATCATAGTTGGTTTTGAATGTCGGGCTAGAGAAGATGAGCTTTATCTCACATAATCACTGGTGATTTCAGAGTGGGAGACTTATGGAACTGTAATCTGGCAGTAATATGAAGGAGTAAGGGACTAGAAGTAGTGGAGAGGGTTATTTGGAGGTCCTGTCAATAGAAAAGGTGATATAAAAGTAACTTGTGTTGTTGGGGCACTTGGGTGGCTCAGTCAGTTAAGTGTCCAGCTCTTGATTTTGGCTCAGGTTATGATCTCAGGGTCCTGGGATTGAACCCCACATTGGGCTCCATGCTGAACTCAGAGTCCACTTGGGATTCTTTCCCGCTTCCTCTTCCTCCCCCTACACCCCTCCCCCCTTTCTAAAATAAATAAATAAAACTCTTAAAAAAGTAACTGGTATTGCATACTGGCCATGGGTATAGAAAAATGGAAAAATCTTGGACCTGGTGTTAGAATAAATAATGGAGGCCTTGGGGTTGGGAGATGTAATTTTTTTGCTGATATTTCAGTTGGAGAATAAAAATATTAAAGAGAAATGTGTATGTCACTAAGAGGATCCTTTGTGGGGAAAAGAAAAGGGATTAAAATTTAAGCCCTGGGTAATATTTATTAGGGCCTTGGTTGCTGATTTATAAACTATAGGGAATACATTAACAAATCCATATTCTTGCCTGTAAATGGAAATGGGGTGATCTTCTCAACAGTAGCCAATATAAACAAGTGCATTAAGAATTGAAAACCACAGAGGGCATGTGCAACACACAGGAAAGATCACAAGGAGCTCCTCAATTCCATATTTAAATTTTGCAATTTTTGTTCTAACAAGTGAAATGCTGGGAGGTTTAAATTTTGCCATTTTTATGACGTAGATTTCTTTTGTAAAGAAAAAAAATATTTTTTTATTCTTGTACCTCCTTGTTTATTTACATAGCCCTTGTAAACACTTTTGACTCCATTGAATATGCTCAACACTTTGAACTAAGGATGCTACGTATCACAGCACTCTTTTGCATGAGGGGACTTCTTAACTCAGAGAGCCAGTGCTGATTTACCCAAAGGCCAGCGGCTGATCAGTGGTGGAGCTGGAGTGAGCACTCAGCTTTTTCAGTTTAGTTACTCTGATGACAATATGTCCCAAGGTGCAGAGACTACCAGAGTAGTCTCTCATACATCCTTACATCAGAATAAACACACCTGGTTTCCAGAAAAAAAGTGATTTATTTATGATCACATTATAAGGTTTATAATATAGCTATATATCAAGGAATAAAGCTGCTGCATGTATCCATCACCACAGATGGAGATTGTCTCTTGGAAGATACATTCCTCCCTCCAGTGTGTCCAGCAGGAACTGGCTGTCGGTGGTCATGACAGCATTTGCAGGCTGTAACAGTGGGTGTGGCCTCAACTATTCTTCCATATCTTCTTTATCTTCCATATTTCTGGAGCTCATGATCATTTTCCCTTTTAAGCTAAGAAAGATTATATTGCTTTTTTTTTCCTTTTGGATCTGTACCTGCAACAGTTTCTTGATATCTCAACCACAGTTATTTTTCCTACTATAACCATGCCCAAAATTAAACATGAAGAATTGTCATATTAGGAAAATATCCTTTTTGTGCATCCTGAGGATGGATGTAACCTGTGAGATTCCTCAGGAGTGATTTCTAGATGTCTCGTGGACACTTAATGAAGAAGGGTCAAAACTTCAGTTGTTTTGAAAATTACGTTGAATCTTGTGTTTGTATAGTAAGTGGTGAGGTGGAGGTAGAACATTCTTCAGTGAAGTCTATCATTTGTATGAATTTGGATCAGCTGAGAAGCAGATGCCAATATCGGTTTAGATGTGCATGCAAGAGATTTATGTCCTGGAGGTGAGCAGGAGAAGGCAAGACGATTCTTTAGACAGCAATGCAAAGCTAACATTTTGGAAGGTGAGAGGCAAGGAGAGAGGATTCGGTAAAAAGAATATTGGACTGTAGCATATTTTCAAGAAAGTTTCGGCCAGGTCAGTGCAGAGTCCTCAAGGCAAAGCCAGTAGTTAGAGTACTCCCACATCTCACCAGCTTAATCTGCTTTGGCACCTCTTTAGGTTTAGTTTATGGAAAGCATGGCTTCTGTGGATCCAGAGGGACAGAAGCAAGGGTCACCAGTCAACCGTGCTGACCACAGCAGGAGATCTGAGCAGCGCATTTTCATGGCTGCTACATACTGGTATTAACGTATTCCTTTGAAAAATGTTTCTCTAGAACAGCTTTAGTGGCTTAATATTGTAAGATGTTCTCAGTCTGATTTGCCATAAGATTCAAGTGACCCAGTATGAAGTTAAAACTACTGAACATAAAATGCTTTTTAAAAACAATGTAGCTAGGATTATTATACATGTATTGATTGAATTTATTTTTTGAATTGTATGTTACACAGGGGTGCATAAAGACAGATTTCTATATATTCTTAGTATAGGGGCACCTGGGTGGCTCAGTCGATTAAGTGTCTCCCTTCAGCTCAGGTCATGATCTCGGGGTCCTGGGATCAAGTCCCTCGTCGGGCTCCCTGCTTGGCGGGGAGTCTGCTTCTCCCTCTCCCTCTGCCTGTCTCCCCCCTCCTCCCCGCTTGTGCTCTCTGCTTTCTTGTGCTCTCTCTCAAATAAATAAAACCTTTAAAAATTATATATATCCTTAGTATATTAAATATTTTGTGCATCTCTTCTATTCAAATTTAGGCTTTTGTGAGAAAGTTACATTGACAAACCATATTGACATGTCTATAGTAACAGGACTAATTGGTGACTCTTAGAGGAAAGACTTCTGAAGATCAGTGGCATAATGATTAATATTTCCTGCAGTGTGTATTAAGAACTTCATAAATGAATCTTAAAAGCAATAGAATCTTTTAATTTAAGTTTCTCCTTGTTTCAGCTCTACAGGGGAATTTGTGAGTTTTGATCAAAGAGGGATGCCTATGCACTGAAGGACCTTAAGTTTTAAATAAAGCTTGGACAAGAAGTCAGGAGTGTGTGTGCGCACATGCGTGTGCGTGTATATTTATATGAAATTAACACAGTCATTATTAACTGGATTTATTCTTAAAAGAATGAAAAGGAACATGGTACAAAAGTGCAGAAGACCTGTTTTTGGGTGTGAGTTCTGCCATGTCCAAATAATGAGTGGCCTTAGGTGTAAGTCATTTTAGAAACTTGCTAATCTTCAGTTTCATCATATAGAAAATGGAGATAATTGCTCAAATGCCTTCTTCTTCTGGATGTTTCTGTGAAAACACTGAAGACTGGACTTGTGTAATGCAAGATAAATTGTCCATAGGGGTTGTTCATGGTGTGGCAGCATGCTTTCTTCTTCAAATGTTGAAAACATTTCCTGAAAACTTCTCTGTATTGTCTCCTAGTAAAGACATAAAATCCATCTGTGTCCATAAATTCTCCTCTGGGAAGAGCGATGATTGTCTTCTCATTCATTATTTGGTCAACAAATATTAATCAAGCACCTCTCAGGCACTGTTCTAGTAACTGGGGGATGCAACAGCGAATAAGTATGAACCAAACAGACAAAGTCTCCATTTTCATGGGGCTTACACTCCATATAAGTCTTAGCTTGTGTTCCTAGGAAAACAGACTCTGAAATGGAGGTTTATGTACAGGAGGTTTATGAGGGATCAA
The DNA here is from genome assembly GCF_009762305.2 of Zalophus californianus. Taxonomy (NCBI): domain Eukaryota; kingdom Metazoa; phylum Chordata; class Mammalia; order Carnivora; family Otariidae; genus Zalophus; species Zalophus californianus. The sequence goes on from NC_045606.1 coordinate 89,726,245, forward strand.
GACATGTCCGAGTGATCGAAGCAGGTTTGGGCAGAGGGAAAGGCAAAACTGAGAATTAATTGCAATAAGAAAACTGCAGAGACAGCCTGGAGTTGGGCTGGCCTTCTCACTGACCATGTATTTGATGTGGTTGCCCCTTGGGAGAGACAAAACCTTGAGTGAGCATGCTTCCTTTAGTCAAGGGCAGTGTCCAGTGGAGCAGGTTTATTACCCACGATCTGTGAGCAGGCACCACTCTCCACAGCTTGGAGAATGAATGTCTAATTCCTGAAGGGATATCTGAGTGATGCCTTACGGCATCCAGTATGGCAAATAAATGTATGCTCTGTCAGGTGGTGACTCTGGTGACCATGGAGAAAAATAAGGCAAGGCAAGGCAAGGCATTAGAGCTTCAGTGGGGGGAGGGGGCTTCTATCCAGAAAAGGCACTATTGTATATTGAGAAGACATTTGAAAGAAGTGAAAGCACAAAGCATGCAGATTTCTGTGGTCAGAACATTCCAAGTAGAGGGGAAAGTACCTGCAAAGGCTCTGAGGCAGGACATGGTGGTTGATGTGTTTGAAGAACAGTAAGGAAACCACTGAGCCTTCAGCAGCATAAATAGAGGGCACACTGGTAAGAGGGGAGATCAGAGAACTGGTAGAGGGACAGAGGGGGAGTCATGCAGAGTCATACTCAACAAATGTTGCATTTCTACTATAGCCAGGCCTGATGAGCAAGATAACAATAAGCAAAAATGACTAGGCTTCTGCTGTCATGGAGTTTCTAGCAGATGGGAGGGTTGAGGAACATGGAGCAGCACATGGTAAACAAAAGTATAAGTGATTCTATTCAACAGTGGTCAGCACTAGCAAGAAAATGTCTAAAAAGGGTAAGTGATAGAAAATGAAGGAGGTAGAGAGGAATCTTCAGATTGTGTGATCAGGAAAGTATCTTCAAAAAGGTGATATTAGAATTGACACCTGAATCACCTAAAAATGACACCAGAACCTAAATGTAAATTAGTGAACAATGTAGACACTTATAAAATTCACACATATTCACATTCTTTCTCTCATTTCAGTTAATGGCATGTGGCCTTTGGGAAAATTCTATCAGGTATAATTAATTTTAAATGTGCAAAACTCACTAGCCAGGTACAAGATGCTACTGGACTGACCCTTGAAGACAGTTGGGCAGTCAGATCTTTGGGTTCATTGTTTTAGAGATGGGACCAGAGTCCTGATCCATCCTTGTTCATTAAAGTCATTCCTGGAATGCAAGGCTGATGAATGTCCAGAGAAGAAAATAGATAAAATTGGTCTAATCGAGCCACCATTTGTCAATTTTTCATTACCTTATTTAATTAGAACTTGGTGAATGAGACTAAGGCAATCTCCCCTGCAAGTCAATTAACTTCATACAGTTCTATAGTGACTTTGCAGATTTATTATCGCAACTAACATTTTAATTCAGTTCACCTCAAAAAAATGCTTATTGATAACGGATCATGTACAAAGCACAATGCTAGATGCAACAAGTGTACTTAGATGATCACTATATGGTCCATGTCCCCAGGAGGGTTACCAGAGAATTAGAGAAGGTGATATTTATGGAAGAATAGAGCACCAGGCTGACCGTGATAAATATTATGGGAGTACAGTGGCTAGTCATTACTTTTTAAACACTGCTTTTGATCATGAAGCAGATAAGGCAAGTGAATTTAATGCAACCGATCAGCAGTACTAAAATAAACTTTAAAAGAGCATACTTTTAACCAACATTAACAGCAGGTAGCAAATATAATTTATTAACTTACTCATTTTGCACAGATATCAAATGCTACGGATTATATTGTGTCATCCTCTCCCCAGTTAACATGTTGAAACCGTAGCCCCAGTACCTCAGAATATGACCTTTTTTGGATAGGGTCTTTACAAGTTAAAATGAGATCATTAGCATGAGCCCTAATCTGACTGGTATCTTAGTAAAAAGAGTAAATTTGGAGATAGAATTGCCAAATTTAGAGAATGTCATGTGAACACAAAGAAGGCTTTTTATAAACCAAGGAGAGAAGCCTGGGACAGATTCTTCTCTCGTAGCTCTCAGAAGGAACTAGCTCTGACAACACCTTGATTTCAGATATCTGGTCTCCAGAACCACAAGATAATATTTTTCTGCTGAGCCACCCAGTTTATGGTACTTTGTTATGGCAGTCCTAGCAAACTAATACACGAAGTTTAAATATGCGTCCTGTTATTGTCTAAAGGCAGGAAAGACTATTAACTAATGCATTGATTAACCCCTGCTTATGTTTTATCTAGCTCATATGGAAATGAGAGTTTGGGAAGATGTTTATTTTCAAGATGACTAAAGTTTATTTCTTCAAGTCCTGTTACTGTTTTTTTTTTCTTTAAAGAAATTAATCTACATCATGTATCAGCTTTTCTGCCCTTTGAAAGAGTAGAGTTAGCATAATTCAACCTCAGGATTATCAGGATGACTCAAAAATATTTAGCCAGCTTGTAACACAGCAAACTTTGCCAGGGCCCTTGTGGTGAGAGAGGTTTTATGTTCTGTCTGTGGCCCCAGAGATTGCTGCCTCTTGAAGTCTCAGGAGGATTTTTTATTGATTTTTCTTTTTTTCACTCTTTCCAGGTTTTTAATCATCCATTCTCCTTAGTGTCTGTGTTCCTGTTACTTAATTTTTATAATTGGATGCAGTTAACCTTCTATTGGTTTGGAAATCAGATAAGAGAGTCTGTGAGAGAAGAAAGTTGCATCTGTGTAAGTGTGTGAGGAATTCCCCCCACAAAACATATCTTAGGGTCTTTTTAAAAAAATATCTATTTGTAAAGCAAAGGAAGTGTCTGTTTGTTTGCTTGGAACATATAGACATGTTCCAAATACTTCATCTGGTGGAAGTCTGTGTTTTGACTAAACAGGTTATTGCTTTATTTTCATCCTAGAACATAAGGCTATCTGGTCTCCTGTTCCCACAGGTATGATAATCACCTGCACCTCTCTGAGGACACTCTACTGCAATGGTCGTATTCTTAGAACGGATCTCTCATTTATAAGCACTCAACTTTGGGACAACTTGGGGGAAAAGAGTGGTAGCTGATTTCAGAGAAAGGAACTGTCCTTCATTCTCTAGTTCTGATAAACTGCATGATTAATCCGTGAAGTAAATGCTTTTGTGGAGAACCTCTGCATTGAGACGCAAACTCTTTAAAGTTTTGTCACTGGACCATGGTGGACAGACCTCAGATTTCCTGATGTTGGTCCTGATCCAGCTCTAGTTCTAACTCTGTCTCTTCTGCACCTTCTCTGCTTACTCTGCTAATCTTCCATGGTTTCCCACCCTGGCTGCTCCTCATTCCACAGTCTCTTCCTAGGCAGTCTCAGCCTTACCCATGGCTTCAGTTACCACCTAGGAGCAAGTGACTCATAAAGTTATATATCTAGCTTAGACTTTATTTGAGCCTCAGATCTGAAGTTTCAACTGTCTATTTGCCGTTCCCTCTTGTGTGTCTGAAAGGTCCTTCAAATTCACTATGCCCACCATGAAACCTCCTCTGAGAGCTTTTGTTCTCGTCCCATGTTTCCAGATTTAGTCGATGGCATCACCACCTCAGATTGAAGGCTGTCATCCTCAAAATTTCCCTCTTCCTCCACCATATCCACTCCTTGCCAAATTTCATAAAATTCACCTGATTAAATATTTTGGAGTTCACCATTTTTCTCTCTTCCCACCACAGTGCCATCAGAGTTGCTGTCGTCTATTCATTGGTCTTAGGCAATGGCCTTGTCAGCCTGCCCCCATTTATTCTGGCTTTCCTCCAACCCATTCTCCTCAGTGTGGCCAGCACATTTGTTTTGAACACATTTGGTTATAGTCATCTTTCCTCAAACCCTCTTGAATTCTCTAGTGGCTTCCCACTACCTTCATTATAAAGACACAGAGTTCTTAAACATGACTATACTTCATGCATGGCTTCCCTCCTCCATGGCTACCTAATCCATCACCTCTCAACAAAGGCATCCCATAAATCTCCTCATTTCGTCCCTATGGATTTCTATTTAGTTTTTTCTACCCTCCACATTCTCTCCCACCACAGAACATTTGACCTGTGGTTCCGTTTTCCAAGCAAACATTTCCTTCGGCCCCTTACCTGATTCATTCCTCCTCCATCTATGAAATGTCAGCTCAAGCTTTCCTTCCTCAAGCAAGCCTTCTCTGACCTTCCTGGCAGATTCAGATCCCCCCATTATGTACTGTCAGAGCAACATGACCTTTATTCCATTACATTTATCATAGTCATCATTACTTTGCATTGAGTTTGTGGGATTACTTGCTTAAAATTTGTCTCCTCCACTATACTGCAAGTCCTTCGTTCACCATTGTATCCCAAGTGGTTTGCCCAGAACCTGGCATATTGTAGTTGCTTAATAAATATTTATTTAATAAATGAATGGGTGAAAAATGATGACATTGCTGTGATTCAGAGGCTTCATGGGCTCCTAAGCCTCTCCCCAGGGTTACAAAGAAATTTATAAGAATAACTTGGGCTAGGGTATAAAGGTAGTACCAAAAAAAAAAAAAAAAGTGACTGCACATGAATAGAAAATTGTATGGATAAGAAATAAATTAGGTCCTTAGCTATATTTCTGGGATCGGATTGCTAAGAATTAAAGATACGGGTTCAAACATTCACCGTGTTTTTCAAATTAAATATTAGTATGTAAATAAACAGAAATCATTAGGTAAGAAATAGGGTAAGGGGGAAAAAAAAACAGAAGCTGGCATTGTCCAGAGTTATCATCCATGTCCAAGCCTGTTTCAGAGATGCACAGCATTGTGTTAGAGCCTGGTATAAGCATGTCTCAGAGCCTTCACAGGAGCTGTTTCCTCTCTCGGAAATATTCTTAGCCCAGAACTCAGCACTGCTCATTTATCACCAGTTGTGTCTCTGATGAAGTTTCAGCTCCTTAGTGTCATGCCTTCCCTGACTATCTTCATCAGTCAGAATAGGATAAATTGTGTTGTAGAGGGAAAGATATATATTTGTGGCATAAAACAACAAAGTTTTATTTCACGATCCCATTATATATCCAGTGTGGTTAGCAGGAGTCATTCAGGGACCCAAACTGTGGAGCTTCTACTATCTTGAATGTTGCCACTTGCTGTATCAGAGGGAAGGAGAGCCCTGGTTTACTTTAGCAGCAACTTTAATTACATTTGCCATTTAAATATTTTTGGCCATGTATGAAAACAGATTCAGATATTCCAGGGATTAGAATGTGGACATTCACACTGGTAAATACTCAGCTTTGAGTCCTGTCAGTGCCACTCAGACCTCATAAGTAAAACTGATCACATGGGCCTACCCCACCAAAACTGCAATCTGATGTTGTGTCAGCAAGGAGGGAGAACTATAAATATGTAGCAAATTGCATAATACTTAATCTAGACTAGTCTCTTTCCTTGCTTTTGTATTTTATAGTAACTATAATTGTTTTATACATACACACACACACACCTTTTTTTTTTTTTTCTGTTTACTGCCTGCTTCTTCTACAAGATGCCATGAAAGCAAAATTTTGTCTTGGTCAACCTTTAGCTCTAGCACATGGAACCATACATCGCTTACAGTAAGTAGTAAATATTGCTTATTAAATGAATGAATGTGAATAATCTGTGGTGGCTTTTATGAGTGAGCTCAGTTTGCCTTTATTCTGGGTCAAGAGCATTACAGGACTATAAAGACAGGTTATAAGCAAAGGCTGTGAGAGTCAAGATAGAGATTGAGACTAACATGTGAAAAGACACAGGAAAGCAATTCAGACCGAGAAAATTCACGGAAACTACATGTGGTCCACAGCACTGGGTCAGGGAAAACCTGACATTTTGGCTCCAGCTGGCTTTGCCAAAACTCAGATGAGGGAACTTGCTTGATGGTAAGGCAAGAGTTACAACGGAGGCAACTTTAGAATTCCTTCTCAGGTTATGATCAGTCCATTCTCTTCCCAGGCTTCAGAGATCACAAAAGAGACTGACACCACAGAATAATTGGCCATTCGGGCCTATCCACATCATCTGCTATGAAAGAATGTATCCTATCCTCTTTCCAAGGTACTGACTCGAAACTAGTGTCCTAGTTTCTGAAGTGTCCTCAGTGCGGAACATTTAATATCAATAAACTGCCTCTTCAGGGCGCCTGGGTGGCTCAGTTGGTTGGGCAACTGCCTTCAGGGTCCTGGGATCAAGTCCCGCATCGGGCTCCCAGCTCAGTGGGGAGCCTGCTTCTCCCTCTGGCCCTCTCCCCTCTCATGCTGTTTCTCTCTCTCACTCTCTAATAAATAAATAAATTCTTTAAAAATAATTAAAAAAAATAAACTGCCTCTTCAAACCTTTTGCACTCCACACCCTCACCCTAAGAGAATTATTGTAGCCAGTATACGTGACTGAGACTTTCGGGTACAGTACTTGGCACAATTATATTACCACTAACATAAGGACTCACCTAGAAATTTGGATAAGCTAAATTAATGTTAAGCCTACAGTATCTAAATGTCTATGACATTGCTGGAAACTTGGTATATTAGTTTCCTCTGGCTGCCATAGCAAATTATTATAAACTTGGCTTAAAACAATGTAAAATTATTATCTTTTAATTTGGTAGGTCATAAGTACCAACATGAATCTCACTAGGCTACAGTCAAGGTGTCAGGAGGGCTGAATTGCTTCTGCAGGCTCTAAGAGAGAATCTGTTTTCTTGCATTTTCCAGCTTCAGCAGCCTTCCTTCATCCCTTGGTTCATGGCCCCTTCCATCTTCAAAGCCAACAATGGCCAGTCAAGTCCTTGTCATATCACATAACTCTGATACTGCGTCTTAAGGACACTTGTGTAGCCTGGGGCCCAACTGAATAATTAGTATAATCTATATTAAGGTCAGTGGATTAGCAACTTTAATTACATTTGCCATTTAAATATTTTTGGCCATGTATGAAAACAGATTCAGATATTCCAGGGATTAGAATGTGGACATCTTTCGAGGGGGAGGCATTTTTCTGCCTAACAAACTTAGCACATATAAACATTAAAAGATTATAAAAATCATCGTAAAGTTAGCCAGAGGAGTATTATGAATAGCTGGTCTCTCAAAATATAATGAGTCTTAAGGTATTAAAATATTTTTTAAATAACCTGGAATTACTTAGGATTAACGCGTTGCCATTTTGCAGATAAAGGGAATGAAACATGGATGGGTTAAATTACTTGTCCAAGGCCATGTCACCTGCAAGAATTCAGATTAGGATCTAGAGCACTTTCTACTAAGACATCACTGTTGCATTTCACTTAGGAAGCCAGGTTATTTTGTAATAGATTTTGGAACAAACCTATCAAGTGATTAACACTTGTTTTTTAAATTAATGAAGCATAAAATCATAATTTACAATACTAAGGTAATTAAGAAATAGAGAGTGAGGTCACCCTTTGATGTTCGTCAAAAGATGTTAGTCATTCCTCTAAATAGGTGATGCAGGGAGTATCCCAATGCTTAAGGTGACCTTGTTAGAAGAGGCTGATGTTCCCAGATGTGGCCAGGTGCTGCACGTTCACCCAGTCCATCCCATTGCAGTAGTGCAGTGCTGCGTACAGGCTACATCATCTTCTTTGTGCGAAACAGAAGTTTGCCATTTGCTGATCTTACCACACCGAAGTGTGCACATGAATAGACAAATGTTTGGGAAGTTATTTTTAAGTGAGTCAGGATGGTCACTATTAAGGAAATATATAAACGTTTGCAGTGATAGGAGCAAACATAGGAGAATGTGAATGGAGGCTGGAGGTCTACTCCAAAGATCTATTCATCTGCAAATTCATGTTGTTCGGAATTGCATTATGAAGTATTATCTATACTGGAGGGTTGCTTTTATTCTCCAGGGCACACTGAAAGCTAAACAAATACTCTGCATGTTTATACACAGTCACATAGAAATGCTTCACAAACACTGCCTCCCTAATGTGCTGTGCTTTGTAACACTGGCATAGGAGATGCTATTTATATCTTTAATAAAACACTGAGAGTAATTTTTCTGGTTCACCATGGATCCATTTGGAGAGACACAGTGGCATGCTGGTTTTGAGTATTAGACTCTGACCCTTCTCCTTAGCAACAAGGTGGCCCTACACTTTCAGCTCTCTCCTCCCCGCCATCACCGCACCCCAAGTGTCTTTTGAGTAAGTTTTTTGCCTCTGTGCCATCAGGCTTCTAAAAGAGGCCCGCGGAGAGAATTGTCACCACACCAGGGAGAAAGCAAGCAAAGAGGAAGAAACGGAAGCTTTTTCAGGACTGTTTTTGTTTTCGCTACTTAATTACCTTAAGAGCTCAGTGAAATGCATTTATAAGCTGCATTGGAGGAGCTGAGAACTTTGAGGTTTCAGTGTGAGAGCCAAACTGTAGTTTCCAGCAGTTTAGCAAAGGAACACAGAACAGCAGTGTCCCCTTGCCCTTTTCTGACAGCATAGTTTCCCATCCTACCAAGGACATGTGTTGTGTGCACACAGGGAGCTAGTTATTAGTTGTCTTTTTCAGATCGTGAGTATCTGAAAAAGTTAAGTGCCTTTTTCACAATTTCTTCCTGCATGCCCTGTGTCCACTGTGATCTCTTTCTGTCTACTGCAGTCATTTTTAGAATTTATTCCTATTTCTCTGTCTTCATTAGTCTGTTAATGCAGTGCTTGCCTTTTAGGTCACAAGTTAAATTCACTGATGGTAGCACCAGATTAGAACCACAAATAATCAGAACTTCTAGAGAGGAGGGAGAATGAAATAAGACGTTTTGCCAGTTCTCACAGTTCGGAGTAAGTCATTGTCACTAAATAGGCATAGTGAGACATGTGTTTAATGTGTTGTGATTATTTTTAATGAAATATAAATAAAGTATTTATGTTAATATGTATATTAGTGTTCTGGCCACAGGTCATAAGCCCAGTGCCAAAGACAACTCCTATTTTAACATGAGTCTTAAAATTCCTCCCCGAGAATCATTATCATATCGGTATAGTAGTATCCTGAGAAACGTTCCCTGGAGTTGTTCAAGTTGTGAGCAGTTAACCACATCAAATACAGTTGAGACTGAATATGGTTAAAGAGAGCTGACTTGGTCACTGGGGGAAAGGTCTGCTGTGCATACAGCTCAGCTGTAGTGACAACACTCTGATTTACAGAAAATGTTGTTAGGTTTAAAAGAGATAGGAGGAGCATGGTTCAGACCAGAATACATACATTTAAGAAGGAGTCCAAGTTTAAACTTACTGAGAAGCATTCGGAAGTACAGATTTGGGGCCAAGATTCTCTTGGTGAGAATCAAGCCAATCTGTGGGATGTGTAAGAACAGGGTAGCAATTGGGCCTGAGGGAATATTTAAAAGCAAATAGGCTTGAAATGAGAAAACATTGGTGAATTTGAGTAAGTCAGTTTCCTTTATAAATGTGTAGATTCATACGGGGTTAGTCTATATCATTTTACTATCATAAAGTCCTTACGTTCCAGAAGATTAGAAACTCGTTCCTAAAGTGAACAGATACCACTACTTACAATTTTAGAAGCCAGAGCAAAGCAAATCTTGGAGTTCTGTATTTGCTGCAAGGCCGGACAGGCCCTAAACATCTTTGTTTTAGAACAGAAATTTCATCTTTCTTCATTGAGAGCCGTATAAGGATAAGGGGTACCTAGATTCAATATTCCCTACCAGGAGCTGATGAGACCAAGAAGGTGAACAAAAGGAGGCGCCAGTGACTCCTTCATTTTTCTGGTAGGAATTCACATATATTCTTTTCTGGTGTGATTTGAATGCACAATATTAACACGCTGCCCCATTGGGGCGCCTGGGTGGCTCAGTCGTTCAGCGTCTGCCTTCGGCTCAGGTCATGATCCCAGGGTCCTGGGATCGAGCCCCGCGTCGGGCTCCCTGCTCGGCGGGAAGCCTGCTTCTCCCTCTCCCACTCCCCCTGCATGTGTTCCCTCTCTCACTGTCTCTCTCTCTCTCTGTCAAATAGATAAATAAAATCTTTAAAAAAAAAAAAAAACACGCTGCCCCAAACTTTCCCTGTCCTCAGCCACATATTGGCTAATATTCTTGTAAGTAGACATTATTTTTAATTAAGAAGGAAACACCTGCCTGAAGGGAATTAGAATTGGTCAAGGAGAAAAGAAATCAGTCATTCACATCACAATTTAATTACATATCCACAGTCAGTAATAATTCACATTTTACAAAATGCTTTTCACAGATATGACTTTATTTGATCATCAAAACTCTGGGGCAGAATCTACACATGGTTTACATATGAGGGAACTGAGGTGGGGAAGGACTAAGCATTTTGTCTGAGATCACATATCTGATAAGTTGTGAACCTAAACCTTGCTTTGCTGTTTGAAGAGTTTTAGATCCCATCTTTCCTATATTTTGGCTCTAAAAGCAGATCTCCTATTTCTATTTTAGCAACTTTCCATCTTCTTCACTCTCCTAGTATTTTCCACATGATCTCTGCTTCTGAGATGATGATAAAGAAGCTTCCTACAGCGCACTATTCTTCTCCGATACCGAGTGGCATAATCCCACTTTCACCTTGAAAATGTACTTTTTTCCCCAGTTTTCATTTTGTCACCCATTACTCTGGGCCAGCTCAGGGCAAGACATATAGAAGCCTGAGAGAACATTCCCAGGGATAAGCCTAGTATCATACTGCAAACTGGAGGTATGAACTATGGCTTAAAACAGGGCTCCATTCCTTTGAGTCCATTCCACGAACAGGGACTGCATTCCAGTTTGAAGTAACATGACCATCATCCCTAATGCTGTTATGTAATTAGAATAAGTTGTAACAGCCAGGACTAAGAGTTTTCTTCTCAAGAAATTACAGAAATGTCCATGTGTCAGGGGCACTCATTGTTAAGTGACTTTGTAGTCACCTTATTCCAAAACACAAAACAAAACAAATTAGTAAGAGAAAGCAAAGAGTTACAGAGGAATTGGAAGTATACACTAGAACATATATTGTACCCTGGACAAAGAGTGTGTAGAGGTGCTCCTGACCTATTCTAGGTTTCTCCATTAACTAACTTTGGAAATTAGTTATGGAATCCAGTGACTTTTAGTTAGATTTGTCCACCCCGGATACTATAAAGCATGAGCCCAAGGTTTTGGTAGATGGTGTAGGGAGGAAAAATAATGTTCCCTCCACCGTTCTAGGTTCTTGGCTGAGACCCCCCCCCCCCAATAATAAAAGATTAATAGGAGAAAAACAAGCAAAAGTTTATTAACATGTATACCTCCAGAATACATAGGAAAGACTCAGGAGAACTGAGTAACTCTCCAGTTATGGCCCACGCTGCCACCTTGAATAACATCTCCAGCTAAAGACAAAAGAAGATATGGGTGAAGGCGGGGAATGAAGGCAAATATGGGAAGTTACCCAGAAAAACAGTGAGTGAGGGTCAGGTCTGATGCGGATTTAAACCCTCCCCTTCTCCATTGATAAGAGTTTCTAGAGATTTAGTCATCCTTTTCTTCAGAGAGGGAGACACCTTTACAAATGGAGATTTCCCCTATAAATATCTCTTAAAAAAAGAAGGTAAGTTCTGTGGGGTGCATGGGTGGCTCAGTCGGTTAAGCATCCGACTCTTGATTTCAGCTCAGGCCATGATCTCAGGGTCCTGAGATCGAGCCCCATGTTGGGCTCCGTGCTGAGTGTGGAGGCTGCTTGAGATTCTCTCTCTCCCTCTCTGCCTCTCCCCTAGCTCTCTTTCCCTCTCTTTCTAGCTCTCAAATAAGGAAGTAAATAAAATCTTAAAAAAAAAAGGAAAGAAAGACTAAAAAAGGTAACTTTTCAGTTTTCAGAGCTTCTCCTGTATCTCCTGTTCCTGAAAAATAACCAGTTCAAAATTATCAATATGCCAAAGAGGCTATTTGGGAGTGGTATATTCAGCCCCCTTTATTGGTCATTAAGGTATGTTTTAAGTTTTAATAGTGCCTTCCCAGTGATTGCTTTACATGATTGCTTAGCTTATTTACATGAAACTTGCTCAAGAAAGAAACATTTCTAGGGGACGACAGGCAGGAGAATCTATATACTCCATGTCCTGGCATCAGTAAAGGAGAGCACATTGTGCCCCTGCAGAGCTCTGAGGTTAGCTTTTCACTGGTTGTTATTGAAGACTTTCAGTGATTACCAATTCATGTTTATTGGGCATGCTTTTTAAATTAACTCATTTTCTAGGAAAATGTTTGTCATTAAAAGCCTTGTAGGAATGTAGCATGTTCATTGACTTTGCCTGGGGCCTTACCTTGTTCCTTTCAGCGGGGATTTATACAGTATGCCTGTGAGATTTTATAAATGAGGCCCTTAAGCCTCAAACTCAGGGACCTTGCTGAATAAATGAGGAAGAAGAGACAAATAGGCACAGGAAATCAAGGAGTGCTTTAGGGATGCTTCTTTGGGTTGCACTAGTTTTGGGGGTTTTTTGTTTGTTTTTAAATTTTTATTTAAATTCTAGTTACTTAACATACAGTACAAAATTGGTTTCAGGACTAGAATTCAGTGACTCATCACTTACATACAACACCCAGTGCTCCTCACAAGTACCCTTTTTAATACCCATCACCCATCTAGCCCATCCCCTAAGCCCCTCTTCCATCAACCCTCTGTTCTCTGTCGTTTAGAGTCTCTTATGGTTTGTTGTCCTCTCTCTTTCTTGCTTTTTCCCCTTCCCATATGTTCATCTGTTTTGTTTATTAAATTCCACATATGAGTAAAATCATGGTATTTGTCTTTCTCTGACTCATTTCATGTAGTGCAGTACTCTAACTCCATCTATGTTGTTTGTTGCAAATGGCAAAATTTCATTCTTTTTGATGGCTCAGTAGTATTCCATTATAAATCTCACCTCTTCTTTATCCATTCATCAGTTGATGGACATTTGGGCTCTTTTCATTGTTCATTGCTGCTGTAAACATTGGGGTGCATGTACCCTTTCCAATCTGTATTTTTGTATCCTTCAGGTAAATACCTAGTAGTGCAATGACTGGATTGTAGAGTAGTTCTATTTTTAACTTTTTGAGGAACCTCCATACTGTTTTCCAGAGTGGCTGCACCAGTTTGCATTCCCACCAACAGTGTAAGAAGGTTCCCCTTTCTCCGCATCCTCGCTAATACCTCCTGTTTCCTGTGTTGTTAATTTTAGTCATTCTGACAGGTGTGAGATGGTATCTCATCATGGTTTTGATTTGTATTTCCCTGATGATGAGTGACACTGAGCATCTTTTCATGTGTCTCTTAGCCATCTGGGTGTCTTCTTTGGAAAAGTGTCTATTCATGTTTTCTGCCCATTTCTTAACTGGATTATTTGGTTTTTGGGTAGTTTGATAAGTTCTTTATAGATTTTGGATACTAGCCCTTTATCAGATATGTCATTTGCAAATATCTTCTCCCATTCCATAGGCTGCCTTTTAGTTTTGTTGATTGTTTTTCCTTTTTGGGCGCATGAGTAAGAGAAACAGTCTGTTTTTAAAGTGAAAAGGTCTGTAATACTCTCCAGTTCCATCAACATCGATGTAAATGGGTATTATGCTGAGCGAAATAAGTCAGTCGGGGAAAGACAATTATCATATGGTTTCACTCATATGTGGAACATAAGAAACAGCACGGAGGATCATAGAGGAAGGGAGGGAAAACAGAAAGGGAAGTCATCAGAGAGGGAGAAAAACCATGAGAGATTCTTAACTCTAGGAGATGAACTGAGGGTTGCTGGAGGGGAGGTGGGTGGGTGGATGGGGTAATTGGGTGATGGGCATTAAGGAGGGCATGTGATGTGATGAGCAGTGGGTGTTATATGCAACTGATGAATTATTGAACATTACATCTGAAATCTAATGATGTACTATATGTTGGCTAATTGAATCTAAATAAAAATAAATAAAATGACCAAAAAAGTGAAAAAGTCTTTATGGAGCGATATTATCAGACATACTCAGTTTGAGTCTTGCTTGGCAGACCACTGCTTTCTGCATCACAGTGATCTCAGTCACTCTCATTAAATAGAGGGTAAATCACATTTCTTGAGGAAACTGTCCTGTGTTGTGGGGGCTCCAGGATATCATTTTTTTAGAATGTGTTGGCATTTCCACCCTTCCCTTGAAAGACCCTTCTAGCTTAAGAACAGGGTGAAGTATATGATCTGAGAAATTATGTGAATTCCCATGAGTATGTGATTAGTTCACTTAACATCTAAGAAATTAGGTTTCTTTACAGAGTGAAAGAATTTTTGAGTATTCCTAGACTACCCTTTCCCACACAATGGGCCATGGATTCAAATAATTTGGAGCTTCATGCACAGAGAAGAGTCTGATAAAAGTTTCACTTTGTGCTTGCATTCTAGAATCTCATCTCCGCCTTAGACTCCAGCATCCAGCTTAGGCTGTGGAAGGAGGAAGCTTAAGCTGTTTGTCGAAATGCACCCTGAGGTAGAAGGCAGTTGAAATGTTTAGGTCCTCTTTGTGTTAGAGGTTACCTCCAAAAAGGATCTCAGCATTACCTCCTGGTAGGAGGAATACACATACACTAAATGCTTCTCTAAGTAAACATGTGTCCCAGTGGCCTTTTTCTTCTGCATGCTTAACACTGATTTATCGCCATTGCAGCTGCTTAACATTTTGCAGGGCACCCGGTGTTTCATTCCCTACCCCCTCCTTCTTTGCACTCCCTGTTTGAAAAAGAGCTCTGTACTGTATTTTAAATATTTTAGACTCTGCAGCAGTAAAAGTTTTCAGGCTGTGGATAACACCATCCCTGCTAGAAAAGGAAGATTTTAACACAGCTGTGATACCAAACTTTAAGAAAAAAGGAAAAGGGAAAAACATAGCCAAGCTATTTGCTTGTTAGACTAACCCCAAACACTGTCCATCAGAATGAGTCCCGTTTGTATGTGGAAATTCCTGTTGCAGGGTCTGAAAAAATAAAAGAAAAAGCTTAGGATTTTCTAGGAGAAAAAGAGATCATCTTTTCTAGCTAAAGAATAGAAGCATTTCAGTTACTCCGAGAAGGTTTATATGGAAAACAAAAAAAACTCTCAGAATAATAGGATGTCTCTTACGGGCCTGTTATTAAGATTTCAGAACAGCGAGGGACACTGAAGAACCCATTTTAAGCAGTGATTGTCATCTAGTGGAGGGTCACTTTTAATGCAGGATTGTTCTGTTTCACACCGAGGTGAAGGATTAGAAAAGTTCCTTTGGCAGATATTAGCTAAATCAGCCTGCCGTTCCCAAACCCCTGCTAATAAGTCCTGTGCCTTCCTAGTTCAACTCTTGAATGGTTTGTGTGAGTGGGAGATGAAGAAGGAGGCAGGCTCTCCTGCTCTTGGCCCATTTCCCCCATAGAGGCCAAGTTCTCACCTTCATTTTCTTTCTTGGTTCTTTGAAAGCAGAAAATTAAGCAAATGTTATGGCCGCCATACCTGGTGGGAAATCACTCAAGTTGAACTTGTCACCCTCTTAATCCACTTATGATGATAGAGTGCTGATTTGTGCATCTAATTACTGAAGCCTAATTATTGCTTCACTGAAATCAACGTGGCACAATAAAATATGCACCACCTTCCCAGGAATGAGACATGCCGTTCCCCTTCTCCTGGGTGTTCGTAGTGACCTTATTTACAGTCTTAATCAAAAGGGAGCTTTGTCAAAGATTCAAAGTCATCCCTTTCAGGCAGCTGAGCTCTTCAAGACATGCCTAAAACTAACTTTATGAGGTTGCAGGTAATGAAGTTTGGCTTCCAGATGGAAATTACTAATTTATTAGTGTTCTTTAAGGTGGAAAATAGCCGTGTAGATAAAGGAGAACACGTAGGTGCATTCTACAAAGTCTTTAAAAAGCACTTTTGAAAGTGTTCCACGCCATGGCTTACTAATAAATGTAAAAGCTGTATGCCTGGAATTCGGCATGTACTCTTTTATCTCAGAAAGGGAACTGGCTTAAGAAATAAAAGTAAAATGCTCAGAATACATATGATCTTCTCTTGTAAAGAAAGAGAAACTAGAAGGGAAAAGGATGGGGGCCTGGGCGTTCAGTGTTATGATGGATTATGTTTAAGATGCTGAAACTGCCTGTTGTTGATGAGCAGTATGGTTCCCATTGACAAGACTCATTCTTAAGTATTATGATTCAGTAGGTCAGAGGTATGGTCCAAGAATCTATGTTTTTAAATACTAACAGTCTTATGATTATAGCTTATTTGCTATATACCAGGCATTCTTCTGAAAATTTTACATGAATTAACTCTATTCCTTAAAACAGCCCTGGGAAATATCACTACCACTATCTCCCTTTTATAGGGCAATTAAATAATTTTTCCAAAATCACACAGTGAGTGGCACAACTATAAATATACATATAAAAAAGTGTCTTCAGTGATGACCTAGAAGAAGAAATTGGACATCATTGCTGATCGCTTGGCAAAAATTCTGCTTCCATTTACAGCTCCTTTCCAAAAGGCTATGAGTATGGTGACTTCCTTTGAACACAGTAGTTCAGTTATTCACAGACTGTTTTATCCAAGTTTAAGAAAATATTTGTTAGCTTTCATTGGCTTTTTTGCTTGTATCCACTTTTTTTGGAATGCATAGTCTTGTTTATAAGAAGGCATTAATGATAAGAAAGAATAAATCAGCAACATATCACTGGGTTTTCTTCTCCATTACTGGTCAGGGATCCATTCCCCTTTACATTTCTGCTTTGGTGTGTGTTTGGGGTGGGGGAGGGGTTACTGGCAGGTGGCTCAAAAAGATTTGAGCAACTCCATGGGTTTGTAGGGGTTTAATAGAAATAATGGAGTAAGGAAGGAAAATGTGAATTCATTCTTAAAAGAGCACCTAAAGGAGAGGAAGTGACCAAATCAGATTTTTAATGTCATGGACCAAACGCTTGGGGAGGCTGGGGCCAAGATTGGACAGAACTGTCTCGATTTTCTAACAAGTATCTTATAATCTTCCAGTGATGGCAGGATATAGGGATGTGGAGGCTGAAGGTAAAGCTACAGTGTTATAATGCATTATTTCAGGATGACTTCTATCAAGCAAAATCGAGTTTATGCCACATCCTGCTTGGTGGTGGCTCCGAGTTAACAAAATAGGCAGAAACTTTTCACTATAGGATTTCCATTTCTCAGTGAATTTATATTGCTGTATAATCAATTATCTTGATTGTCAGCTGCTATATGGATGTCTCATATGAGTGTCTTTCCTAACCAATAGGACTGAAAGCTTACACAGAACAGGGACACTAACTTTTGCTATTCCATATGCTCTTTGACACCTAGCAAAACCAGGCATCAAGAATTGAACTGAATTGAATAAGATATATTAAACCAACTTGTCCTTTGTTTGTCTTTGTGACACAAAAGGTGATGTATCTAGTTCTGTGTTATTCAGTTTAAGGTTTCATTGTTTTTCATTTGATTGTGAAAGGTAAAAATTGATGTTATCTTCATATACACATACACTTTTGCAAAAGGAAGCCTTGTTCTCAGCTATACTTTAGAATCATAACATTGTACCTTTATCAAATGGGTTAGTATCTAAATAAGTAGTCTTCTTGGAAGGAATTTCTCATTAAAATGAAGAAATAAAAACCTAAGGCTGTTCGGAACACAAGAAATTTGCATCTTAATTCTTTTCATGGAGACCCCAAATTCCATGAAGTGCTACCGATACTTTGCAATCTAATGCCTACTAGTTGAAGAAAACACAGGCACTAGACCATGCTTAAAATTAGAAGAAAAAACATTACCTCTCTCTGTAACACATTTGCCAATATCCCAAAGAAATAAACAATCCGTAAATAGTTCAACATGATTACATGTTTACAAAGCACAGTGGATTTATTCTAACATTTTCCCACCTTGGAAAATTGAGCTTAAGCATCTTCGGCAATCTAGAAGCAACATTGTGTTCTTCCCAATGTGTCATGTCACCTTTATAGTAATCATGTACTTGCAGAAATGGGACTGGGTAATTGTAAAGGTTCTGGTGTAGAAACTGCAGATGGAGAGCTAGGCTCTGGGGATGGACGTGGAGGAGCAGAAAGGAGCCTGGAGAAAAGGCTGTCATATTTGCTCAGAAGAACCGCCAAATCAGAGAGCAGAGGAGATTTCATTGGAGGAGCGCCTTCAACAGCAACTAATCCTGTCATATTGAAAGAAAATTGTAAATGTTCTCTCCAGAAATTGTCCGCCCATTGCAGCTAATCGAACACACACGCAGGAACACAGACACGGTCTTCTGCTATACCAAAGGCGCCCGGGCGCATAGACCCGCTCCAGCGAGCGAGCGACAGCGCGCGCACACACACACTAACACACACACACACACACACACACACACACACACTAACACACACACACACACACACACACACACACGCCAGCCTGCGGGTTGGCTAAGAGCCTTGAAACCGCAGATCCCACTAGGACATCGCCAGAGGCACTGAAGTAGGTGTTGCCCCCCACACTAATTACTACTTCCCCAAGCACTTTGGTGAAGAAATGAATCCCGCCCAGCTCGCGGGTGCATCCAGGTCTTGGTTCTGTTATGCTCTCCAGACTCGCCTTCTTCGTGAAAGCCAGGTTTGAAAGTCCTTTCTGCGTTTCCTTTGGTGGTTTGGTGTGGAGGGCGGGGACAGTGTCAGTTTAACTCCAGCCTAAACCGCGAAGGGGTTCCAGACTCGCCAAGTGACCGGGACCGGTGTGGGGTGCGCGACTCTGCCCGCGCGCGCCCGAGCCCCGCAGCTCTCGTCCGAGCCTTTGGGTCCACTCTCACCCCGCCTCCCCGCCCCACCCCTCCGGGTGTCGCGGCACCAACTAATCTTTGCCTTTTCTCTTGCAAGATCAAGGGAGAAAAGGAGCTGGCGGCTGGCTTCGGACTCTGAGCGGTGCGCAGCTCGTTCCCGAGCCAGTCAGCCCCGAACCTGCGAAGGGCTCCTCGCTCCTGCCAGCCTTCACCAAGGAAATCGCAGCCCCCGGAGGCAGCTGGAGCTACACCGGCGGCAGGTAAGGGCGCCGTGCTGCCCAGCTTTCAGTTCGTCCGCGCCAGCGACCCTGGCACGGCGGGATCCCTCCCAATCCCCAGAACCCGGCGTGGAGGTATCGGAGACTGGGAAATTGGGCGATAGTCCTCCACAAGTGCAGATTCTCAGACGGAAACTTTGACTGCAGGGGCTTGGAGGGCTGAAGGCAAGTGATGGCGGGTCTGGAAGGAGGGGGCAAACGAGGCAGAGCGAGAGGCGGGGGCGCGATTCCGCGGGTCACTGAGTCCGGCGGAATGTGGCGAAGGCAGCCTGCGAGCCGCGCCTGCGGGGCATAGCTCCCCTTCCAGCCCGCTAGCCCCCTCCCCAAGATGCTGTCAGGGAAGAGACAAGGAGAGCTTCGCCCTTTCCTGCCCCTCATGCTCCTTCCTGCTGGGGGGTCTAGCCACGTCTCCCGGGCGTTTGGGGTGGAGGCCCGGCTCGCCCTGGCTCCGCACAGTCCCCTGGCTCCGCCTTCCAAGCAGCCCCTTGGGTGCCTGCGCTGGGTTGCTGCAGGGAGGCTGGGTGCTGCAGTCCGAGGACCTCGGTCAAGGGGCGGTGGGGCGGCGGGGGAGTGGGGGAGGGTGGGGAGGTAATAAGAACGAGGAAAGGATCCCAGGACAGAGGAAGGGGGAAGCCTCCTGCAACCCCATCCCACTTCGGTCCCGCACACCAGGTCAGCAATCCGGTGTCCCAGCCCGAAGCCCGCGAGGTCCGGGATCATGCCGGGGCTTTCCCGTCCCCCATCTCACCGTGGGCCCTGGGCCGCCGAGGCAGGGCACGGGGTCGGAGTTAGGGGCCGCTGCACCCACAATGCCCGTCGTCGTCCGCACCTGTGGACCTGGGTCATCGCCGCTAACTTGTAGCTCGCGGAACCGGTGAGGTGCGGTGCAAGCCCGCACACGGTGGATCGCGCAGAAATCCCACCTGGGCGCTCTGCCCCGTGCCCCTGGGCCCCCCGCGGGGGTGGAGGAGGTTCCCCTGGGAGAGCTTTCAAAAAGGGAAGTTCTCCCTGAATTGCTGACCCAGAAAGCAGCACACACCCACTGCCTCAGCCCCCCTCCAGCGTCCTCATAATCTTTCTCTGCCATCCTGACCATCGCTGCCTCGAGGCTGCTTTGAGCCAGAAAATCGTCCATGCAAGGGTCCACGGAGCCGCCAGCCCCAGGTCAGGAGACCAAGGCTGTTGCCTGTATGGAAGTGTATGTGGGAGTCAGTGGGTGCAGAGAAGCAGGAGAGCAGAGAAATAGAAGTAAATGCCTAAGGCAAGCAGAGCTGCCTGCTGATAGCTCACCCAAGCCGCCCTCCCATGGCCTTGTGTCAGTTCACGGTCAGGGCATGTCTGTGGCCTCAGTAACAAGAGGGTTCGGAGTCTGCCTGCCCAGGCGCTGCAAGTGCATCAGGAGCCCGGGGCCTCCCAGTCCTCCAGCTTCGAATACCCCACATTGACTTTCTGTTTCCCTTCTCTCTCTCTCTCTCTCTCTGGTTTTTGCGTTTCTTGCTTTTTCCTAGCGCTGGGTGGCAGTGGGTATGTGGCAGCCAGCCGTGTGGTTTGTCCATCCCCTAGTACACGCAGCCAGCAACACAAACACGTCCCCACGCTC
Source organism: Zalophus californianus (assembly GCF_009762305.2). Lineage (NCBI taxonomy): Eukaryota > Metazoa > Chordata > Mammalia > Carnivora > Otariidae > Zalophus > Zalophus californianus. The sequence continues at coordinate 89,746,958 of NC_045606.1, forward strand.
GACCACACACACCGGCCAGCACTCTGGCACACTGCCCCTGCTGTGCGTTCTGGGGCACCTGCAGCATCGTGTCCCCCCCGCCCCCCACCACGGCCATGCAGAGGGCAGGGCTGGAGGAGAGGGGAGCCATCCAGACTCCATGGGGTAACAGGAATGGCTTGGGAAAAACTCGAATTTGGGGGTGGGGTGGAGTGAGGGTGAGGAGGCTCCAGGGGAAATGGTCAGGGAGTTCTGGCTCCAGCTGTGCCTGCTCAGCGTTAAGGGGCCAGAGGCTGGGGCACCCAGGCCTCTGCCTTGGGCATGCCTCAGGCCAGAGCCCAGCCACAGTGGGCAGCCTCTCTCCAGCCCGCCCAGGGAAGTCCAAATGGCCAGATCCTGGGGTAACATCACCTGACTCCACTCCAGGCTATTCTGGCTTAACGGGTTTAAGAGGGCTCTAAAAGTGAGGCAGCGCATAAACTCCTGATACTCAACCTGGCATTGTGTGGCAAAGGCCATGCATTCTATTCTGTTGGCAATCTGTATGTGTGTATACGTTGTATTGGAAAGCATATGGCAGGGAGATTACGTTATCAATGATAAGCAAGTAATGATGACGATACACTTTAGAAGCTACAATTAGGCATGTGTGCATGTCCTATTTCGGTGATAACAACAAGGAACTGATAATCATAGAAGTAAACCAGTTGATTTGGCCAGAAGACAGTTTCACATTGGGAACTGTATTGGGCTGCAATTTAGAAAGTGGACTTGTCAAATGGACGGAAGAATTTTGTGCTAGCGATGTCGCGGCTTTGCGGGATTTGGCACCTAAGGTCTTAAGAAGTAATATGTTAATGCCAGATGAATTTTTATTGCTATTACTATTATTAGCAGTATGTTCCAGTTGAGGCAGTACATAGATAAGCAAATTCTGTTGATTCTATATTTTTTACTAGGCTAAACAATTAGGCCAATTAAAGCTGAAAAATAAAGGTGTGGAAATGCCCTAAAAAGGTGTGGAAATTCCAGCCAAGTCAGCTTACTGTTTTAAAACTCTATGAATGAAGTGGGGTGGGAGTGAGGGAGAGTCCTGGGACCCAAAATTCCTGACAGATGCTTGGTCTTCCTACAAAAGAAAGAGGCATATTTGTTTATGTAAGTATGCCTGAGGGTGTCTGGAGAGGGATTGGAGTGACAAAATAGGTGGATTTGAATATCCCTACCATGTTCAAGTTCAAGGGAACCCAAAGAAAACATTTGCAGCTCTCAACTTCAGGGGCAGATACGGAAGGGACTAGTAGTGTAAAAGTCCCTTTGGGATGTGTCCCCACATTGTCTCAGTTCTGGCAGGGGGGAGGCAGAGAGAGAGGCTGTCTTCACTTTTAAAAGCCACATTATTCCAAATGCGGCCCTTTCCCCTTCTTTACCCAGATAATTCCAAGAGCAGGCACTTGGATGTCCCTATTAGTGGCATTTTCCAATTCCGATCCAGGGCAGCCATCCCCCATGGCCAAGGGCACAGGAGGGAGGGGCAGCGTCTGAGGTCTGAGGAAGACAGCGGTCCCCAGCCTGCTGGCTGGCAGGGAAGGCAGGAAAAGCATGGCACCCACTTCAGTAGAGGAGGCTAGGCAGGCTGATTAGGAGGCACTTGTCTCTCCCATCCACAGCAGTGGCCAAAGTTAAGGCAAGTGCAAAAGAGGAAGAAGAGGGGGCAGTAGAATAACAGGAAATGAAGAGGGACTGGGAGAGGAATCAGTGAGGGCAAGAACATACGGGTGTGCCGTTGACAGCCCCCTGAAGTGCTCGGTTCAAGCTCCGTCACCAGTGTCAGTCTTTGCAGTGTGCCTGTGACAGAATGTCTATCAGTGATTATCTAAACACAGCCACTCACATCACACCCCACTCATGATCTTATCTTAATCTTTCTTCACTTTACTCAGTAGGATCTAGAGACTGACAAACATTTTGTCACACATTTCTCTTGAAGGACTGGTCTTCTTCATTTAAACTTATATTTGAGTTGGTTGGACATTTTATGGCATGAATTCCGTGTCCTTTTCCTCAAACTCCTATATATCAAACTCGGTCAATATTCTCCTTGTGGACTATTAATACCTTTCATTCCCTGTCACCTGTCTGCACTTTGTCTACCTTCGGGTCATCGAGCAAGACGTTGGGACTGCTTTTGTTACAGGGTATCAGAGCCAGTGTCCTGATTGCAAACCCCAGATCTCCACGAGTCACGTGGTCGTGGTCGTGGTGGGGTGTGTGTGTGTGTGTGTGTGTGTGTGTGTGTGGTTTCCGTGGGGCAAAAGAAGCAGATTGTTTTTCCTTGGAAATGGGTTTTCAGAGTGTGGTCTAAGTCCCTGGCACTGTCCTAAGCACCTTTCATGTATTATCTCATCTGTTCCGTTAGTGCTTTAGCCCCACTGTTCAAGATGGTGTCTGGCACATCCTAGGAGCTTATTAAATATTTGTTGAATGAATGAATAGATGAATCAATTCTCATTTTGAATTTTAACAGTACTGTGAGGTAGACATCATTTTCCCCATTTTACAGCATTCGGAGGGGTCAGGTGATGGCTCAAGATTGCACAGCTGCTAAGTTGCAGCCCCTAGATGCAAACACAAGCCTGTTGGACTTCAGGCTTTGTCCTATGCTGTGCTGACTGGCTCTCTGAATAGTGGCGGCATTCATTTTCCCTCTATTTGGGGAAGTCAAAACTCTGGTGTTCAGAGTTCAGCATTGTTATCCCCATCTTTTTAATTCAGCTCTGCATATGCTTGTTGGATCCCCTAAACCCTAAGCAAGGCAGATTCTGTGCCAACTAGATTCTTAGTTGGCACAACATGCTTGTTCTGATTAATCAGTGAATGCCTCTGGCAGAGGAAAACAAGAGCACCAAAATTACCTGATATTTTGGCAGATGTTCTTTCCACCCTATTGCTGTACTAAGATTTCCTTTTGTCTGGTGCACAGGATGAAAGAGAATGTTGATATCTTTCAGATTAACTCATGATATGTGCTGAAGTGGGTGAAGAGGCTTTTCCAGCATGAGGGAGATCACCAAGAGCTGCCTAAGAACACACATCTCCCAACTTTGAGTATAGTGATCTCTCTTCATTTTGCCATGCTGAATGAGTTCCTCTTAATTTATTAAGATTGCTGGTGCTTCCTGTTCTGTATTTCAAGAGCAACTTTTAATTTTAGTTAGAATTTACTATCCCCCTTTCTTTTGAGGGGTGTAATGTAACTTTGTGAAACAGCTATTAGCAAAGAGCCAGTAAGGTAGGTTTTGACTGGTTTGCCTCCTTCCACGCTTCATATATTCTTGTCTTTATTTTGCTTCCCTTTTTTCCCCTCATGTTCAAGCTCCTTCTTTTATACTGTGACCTAAATATACAATCATCTTAACTGGTGCTGTTACCATGGTAATGCTTCATGGTAGATAAGGGTACATACTAAAAAATCAGTTTCTTTCATTAGCAATGGAATTCCTTCTCTTTCTCCCTCTCTTCCAAATCCCGGCTTTCACTGAATGATGCCCTCTAGTGTTCAGTAACAGGAAGCACATTACTTTGGGGAGGGCAAGAACATCAGTTTTTAAAACTGAGAAAATTTCAACTCTAATTTTAATTTGAAATAGACAAAAGCAAGAAAGACCTGTAATTAGTTTATTTTTTAAGCAGAGAGACTGGTAGAAGAAGTTCATTGCCCGAACACAGCGAGGGCCGTTTGCTCTGTAGAATTCCAGAAAGTTACGGGAAAGCTGGGATATTTATACCCTTATCTGTTTAAAATTGCTGTGAAAATATTTCTGTGGGAGACAAAGAGATTCCATTGAGGTATCTCTGGAAGAAGAATCTAATGGAATCTTCCGTATTTTTAAGTCTTTAAGACTTCAAAATGGAATTCTTTTATCTTCAGAATGAGAACACTTTTCTTGGTGGATAGGGTATATATATCCTATTTTATGTTATATATAATTTTTAGTTGTTGTTTTGTTATATGAGAAACTTGGAATTTTGACTCTATATTGTTATGTGAATAGTAATGCCGATCTGCACACTACTATTAATCACAAATTACATGACATTAGAAGTGAGTTTGATATGCTATAAGCATGTCTTTTTTCCTCACTCCAAATTCTACTCATACCATGGTGTTCCCCAGTCCAACCTCTCCCTGAAACTTGCCTAGAATTCTTCCCCTCCTCTCCATCCACATAACTTTTCCAGACCTTTAGCGTCTCTCACATGAACTGTCACCAGAGCCTTGCATTTCTAGCTGGTCTCCCACCTCCAGTCTTTCCCTAGTACAATCTATGCCTCACACTGCCAGCATGACCTTTCTAAAATGCAAATCTGAACATGTCATCCTCTTGTTAAAAATTCTTCACTGTTTCTCAACTGTCTAGGATAAACTCTAAAATCAAACCCACATGAGCTCCTCTTCCGTAACTGACCAAAGCCTTTTTGCCAGGCTGTATCTCTTTCTGCCATGTCTACATTCCCCCACTGCACGAGGAGATAATACACGTACATAGCTGTGTAATGACTGGCACAGAGTAAATGCTAAATAAATATTGACCAACATATTTCTTTGTCTCTTTATTCCCCTCCTCTGCTTCCTTCCCTTTTTCCCCTCCTCCTCTTTATCTAATTTATTAGTAGTATAGTAAGCAATGATAAACATCACACTCACATTAGCCATCACCCAAACTAATAACAATAGCTAAGAAAAGCAATGATGTGGCAGGGACTTTGCTGAATATTTTACACTCTGTATCTCATTTAATCTCCCACAGTCAGGCACACTGCATTCTAGTCACTCAGTGTATGCTTGTTATTTTGATAAGCATAGTTGATATAATAATGGTGACACTTTTGGCGCTTGACAGTTATAGCAAAGTGCTTGGAAGGTGAAAACATGGGTTTTTCATTTTAAAGAGTTCTTTGGGGTTGGCGGAATTCTTTTCTTGGGTAGTAAACTGAACTATTTACAAACGAGGTTAGCCTGTGGAAGTGTTACACAACTTGGGTGATTTTACCCGGTGCTGGTAGCAGAGCACCAACTGGAGCTCACTAGGGAGGCCCAGGAAAGTCTGAAATGAGAACAGAGGCTGTAATTTTATAAATATATATGTTTCAAATGCGTTAGAAATATGGAGCTTCATTTTTTCCCGATGTTTTCACAGATAATGTGGACCGTGGTCGATATGCTTACTCTCCCATTCTATTTTACTGTGTCGAGGGAGGTACTGGCATCCCCACAGGCTACACACCAGTAGGGCTGGCAGGCCCATGGGTAACGTGCAACAGTACTAACAACAAAACTGAAGACGTAGATTTTTTTAAGGTCAGTGAAAATAAATAGCAAAAAGTGTAGTAGCAGAGCAGTATTTTGAAGTGATCTGTATTTACTAGGTTCAGAAAAGCAGTACTTCTCTTTTCTGAACCCTATCCAGCCTTGAGTGTTGATCTCCTGGCAGAACCGGACCCGCTTTTCCAGCAGTCAGTATTCAGAGGCATCGGGTATAGTGCTTTGAATCACCGGATTCTGAATTAGTTAAACCACTACTGTCTTCTAAAAAGGCTTTTAAAAGATTAATTCACAGGTTGAGTCATTGAAATACTCTGTTTGTCTTGCAAAGATTTTTAAGGCAGCAGGTTTGAGTGTCAGACCCAGGAATCTATTATTAAACTAGCATCTCAGGTGATACTGAGGTGGGTGATCACAGCGCCACATTTTAAATAATACCAGATTGAAGAATTGGCATCTAAAGGGCGTCGAAGAGGAACAAGGTTAGGATGCTCTACCTGATGTCGCAACCCTGAGATTATATGAGTTTTCCACCTTGTGTGGGCCGTGGAGGCTGAGAGCTTAGTTTGTGGCCAGAGACTTGATTTTCTTGTGTGAATGATAAAGAACCACTCAAGAGGGCAGCCAGACGGAAAGTTGCTTCTCTTCCACTTCATACCATCCCTGGACCTGTTTGTTTAGAGGGGCAGAGTCCCCATCTGTGTATCTTAGGTTCTTATGTTAAGTCAGCTCTGGCTATTTAAGATGTAAGCAACTTGACTTCTTTTCTATGCTTTGCTTCTCTCCTTCTCCTCCACAATTCCGCTCACCTTCCCTGATATCTTCCTGGGAAGATTTTTTTCATGATTCCACAGCTCCTCTGTGCTCTCTCCTATCTGGTGTTCTGACAGAGTTTCCATTACTAATCCAGCTGGACCAAGCACCTGGCCCCCATCCCCTTCCTCTCCCCCAGCCCTAGTGGAGGGGTTAGAGTGAGGGAATATTCTTAAATGTTAACGGGCATACATTTCACTGTTAGTGGTGAAAAATGTTGGTGAACTGTTGTGATCCTCAGCAACAGACTGATATATTACATATAGTATCTCCCCTAGCAATAGGAAAACTCTACTTGATTGTGTTCTTAAGAGAGCATCAGGACACTTGGTTTCATTTTCGGGAGAAGATAAAGTGCAGCCCCAGGGCCAAAGTGTTTCCCAGATCTGCCTGCTGTTTTCTTGCTTCATTCTCAAAATTACTCTTCTATAGATTTTATCAGTGGAGTGGGCAGTTATGTCCTCACATGTAAGCCTGAATATTACAAACTGTCTTTTCTCCCTTTGTGCTGTGTGCTGGGAGTACTGAAGGCAGGGAGAGTGGTAGATGAGGTCAGTTTAATTTCTGTTGTCTTAGATCTCACTCAAAGGTAAACAAGGACTCATAATTTTGCTTTTATTTTAAAGTGACCATGACTGGATATTTCTGTATTAGGGAAAATGTTAAATTTTGGATAAGGTGCTCTTCTGTGACATTTAAAATGACAACAAAAATAAGGAAACAACAGCCGCTCTTTCTTAGGTATAAACCAAGTTTTTGGACCCGTGTCATTTTTTTACATATATTATTCCTGTACTTCATGCCAGCCCTGTGTGGTAGATGTTTGTTATTTTTTTTTTCCTCTGTAAGTCTAGAAGTTGGAGCTCGTTGATGTGGATGAGTTTGTTCTAGGTCTGAGAGTGAGTTCGTTGCTTCAGGCATCAGTCACCATGTCAAAATCGGTTTAAAAATTTTGTTTTGCTTTACTATACCATAAACAGTTTTTTTTTTTAAAGAATAATTCATTGTATCACTTGGCATTTAATTCCAATAAGACAAGGACAGAGATAGAAGAAAAAGAAATAGAGGCACATCACACTTTGAGTCAGTGTGTAGAAAAGGGAATCATGAAAGCCAGGTTTCTGGTCGAAGAATTGTTCTCAGGTGAGATTTAGAATGTGTCGTGGCTTAGTCTCTTGGCTTAGTCTAATTCTAGGCTTCCTATTGAAGATGCCGCTCCTTCATAGTTTCCGGGGAACTCTTTCCAGGCACAGTGGGGAAAAGAGTCTCAGCAAGGCTTCCAGGTAAGGGATTTCTAAGGCAGAAAATACTTCTTGACTATTTCTAAAGCGTATGTATGTTGGAAAATTTCTGTTGCCCATGTGCTTGTAAAATATCATTTTGTCTCCTTCTATTTCATAATATTCTGTCTGTTCCCTTCCTCTGCCAAACTATGGCTATTACTTAACATTAACCTCTGCATTGCAGATATAAAACAAAATATAAAACAAAAGGCCAAAGGAACTAATTATGCTGAGGGATGAACCGTCAGTGAATTAATTCTGTTTTTGTTTACATGTCCACTGTCAACTCTAACCATTTGTTTGTATGTCCCAAGTCTCCAGAGAATCATTAGTGTCTATTGGTAAATGATAATACTAGCTAATTTTTTACAATTAATTGAAATTTCACACTCTTACATTTCAATATCAGTCAATATTTTTACACACTGACACTTTTAATCAAGGATTATCTTTCACAAGGGAACTACAACAGGGCCCTAATTAATTAAAGTGATAATTACTCCTCTCCCTCGCAGTTTGTTAGTTACATAACACGTCTTTCAGGAAATTCACATCCTTAGCATTGCTCTTTAAAATTCCTTCATTTATAAGGAGATACCTTGCTGCTTCTACCTCTGTAAGAATTTACTGAAAATTCAGATTTCTTTTATTTTCAAGCAGTGATACAGAAAAGAGGTCATATTTATATTCCAGCCAGTTTCCATATTCAGATAAATAAATAAATAAAATGGCGCCTTTCTATCACTGAAGCATTCAGATTAAATCCCAGGGGTCGTTCTCATGGAAGAAAGAGGCTGTCAGGTGTCTCCTCTTTGATGTTCACTAGCTCATTTTAGTTTCTTTACCACAGTGCATGTTCCCATGGTCCATTCCTCTTGGATCTTTCTTCTGTTTCTCAATCCTCAGTTACTTAATTGCTTCTGCCTCTGCAGCTTTTTCAGTGCCTACAGTTTTTTATATTTTCCCCCTTGGTTTAGTCCCATTATTTTAGGAGATATTGGATCTAGAGAGTCGGCTATAATTGGCAGCCCTGCTCTCTTCTCCTTTAATAGATATTGCTCCAATTTCTGTATTTTGGCACCTCTTGGTATGAGATGCATTTTCAGAAATAATTGATGGTGACTGTAAATCCGTTAGCTCATCTCCCTAAGACTTAGGAATTACAGACCGTTGAAATCACTGCACCTTGTATTGGTCAGATACTCTAAAGGTCATTATCCCTGTTTGCCTCTTTTAATTAAATCAGTGTGACTTACTCATTCCCCTTGCAGCAACTATTTGACTACTTTTTAAGATCCGTTTTTTCTCTCAAACTCCCATGTGCTCTCTTACTGTACGTTTCCAATATAATTGAAGATGGAACAGTTTCAATAGTTCAGTTATCTAAAATTCAAAGTACTGTTTTTTATTACTCTGTGTAATTTTTGAAAGATAACTTTTCTTGGGGCACCTGGGTGACGTAGTCAGTTAAGCATCTTGATTTTGGCTGAGGTCATGATCTCGGTGTCCTGAGATTGAGCCCGGCATTGGGCTCCACGCTTGGCAGGGAATCTGCTTGAGCTTCTGTCTTCCTCTCCCCCTGCCTTTCCTGCTTGTGCTCTCTCCCTTGATCTTTAAAATAAATAAATCTTTAGAAAAAAAAAAAAGGAAGATAACTTTCTTGCTGCACTAGTTTCATGTTTTTTAAATAAACTTTATTTTTTAAAACAATGTTAGGTTAACAGCAAAATTGAATAGAAAGTACAGAACATTCCCATAAACTCCCTGCCCCTATACACTGCCCCACTATCAACATCCTGCACAAGAGTGGTACGCTTGTTCAGTGGATGAGCCTCCATTAGCACATCATAATCATCCAAGGACCATAGCTTTACATAAGGGTTCACTCTTGGTGTTGTGTGTTCTGTGGGTTTTGACAAATATATAATGGCATGTATCTACCATTATAGTATCAGGAAGAGTAGTTTCATTGCCCTAAAAAATCTGTGGGCACCCATTTATCCCTCCCTCCCTCCTAACCTCTGGCAACCACTGGATCCTTTTATTGTCTGCATAGCTTTTCTTCTTCCAGAATGTCATATATTTGGAATCACACAGCATATAGTTTTCAGATTGGCTTCTTTCACTTACTAATGTGCATTTAAGGTTCCTCCATGTCTTTCATGGCTTGATATAGTTCATTGGTTTTTAGTGCTGAATAATATTCAATTGTATTTGTTTTTCTTTGGTATTTTCATTAAATCAATAAATGTTTTTTCTTCTTTGAAGACACCTTTTAGCTATGCATTAGGGAAATATTTTTTTTTCGCTTCATCGTGTGTATTATTTTATTCATGTGTTGGATTTTCTCTAATCTTAGTTAGTTCCATGTTCTTAAATTCTGGAGCTTTCAATAGCTACAGCAGAACTCATGTTCTGAATATTTTAATTCTCTTTTTTTCCCCCTTTAACCTCCCCTACTCCTTTTTCAGCAATTAGTGAGAAAAGAGCATTTTATGGTTTTTATTGAACTATTTTTGTTTTCCCTGTATTCTCTTTTTCTTAGTTTTTTGTTTTGTTTTGTTTTGTTTGTTTTTTGTTTTTTTGATAATTTAGGCAACAAAAATCTTTCACCTTTCTGTTGAAAAACTTAAGTGGTTTGTTTATCAAGTTTTGGTGATTCTTTTACTCCATTGAGTCTGCATAAACAAGAAGAGGTAAGAAAGGACACCACAGAGCTGTTTGTTTTCCATTTCTCCTTCCCAGTTGACCTTCCAAGCTTCAGCAGCCAGTGTTTATGATGAAGCTAAGTAAAAGCCAAAAGCTTACCCAAGATACTTCTACTGACCCCTGAATGAAGCACTATAAATCTTAATTTGTTTTAACAATAGCAGACCAAACATTATTTTTTCTATTTGAGAAGTAAACAAAGTCCTAAGAGGTTGTTTCATACTCCTTTAGATTGTGTCGTTTCCTCTGTTCTCTGTCTTCTGGAAAAGTGATGCTATTTGATAACATTGATCTAGTCATTCCAGGTATTCAGACATGGCCTTTGCACTGGGGCACCTAATGGCACCCACTTTTTTTAACTTGACTTTTAATAGCTTTGCTTGGGCCCACTCTTCAGTTCCCACACATACCTTATATTCAACTCCTTTACACAACAAATTATCATTGATACTCTCTGGTTTCATTAGAAGAAACCTGCTCCATATGGGCAAGATTTGTATTTTCTTTTTAAATTCTTCTTTTCAGCATTGAATCTTGTGCCCAGCTCTATTCTTGTCACATAACAGAGCTCAATAAATATTTATTTACTGGTAATTTTGTGCCACTAGTCTCCTGAACGTCTGAACTTTCTTACTACCCTAACTTGCTTCTTCTTTTACTTTCATAATGGCAATTCATCATTTTCTGAAAAAGCTCAAAGAATCTCTCGTTCTAGGTAAAAAAAATAAATAAATAATAAATAATTTTTTTTTTTTTCCCTGAAGAAATCTTCCCGTCTGGCACATTCTCCCACTTTTGAAACCAACACTTCACCTAAGCCTGAGCAAAGTTTTATATGGGCTACCTTTGTAGGTATATGGTAGGCATATAGAAGTAGTACTACTTTATTTAAACGGAATCTAATTAATATCTAGGATGTGAACTTTTAAAGGGACACAGCGTGTTTGCTTTTATGTGGAACCTATGTTGAAACAAATTTTAGCTAGCACAGATCACATTTGATTTCAACAGACCACTTTTTCCCTATTATACTAGGATGGATTTACAGTACCACTGATTGTTTTTCTTTGACTCCAACTACAAGATATATGACCAAAGATAGAGAACAATTTATATCACGAAACTAAGTACCGTATTGGATAACTTGCCATACTATAGCTTTGGTCTTGTGCATAGAATTGGAGGATTCCTTTATTTGTTCTTTTATTCATTCACTCAGCAGATATTTGCTAAACACTTATTTTGTGCACATCACTGTGCTTGTGCCCCCACTTTTCCCTCCTAGCTGACTCCTCTCTGTCATCACACACGAGTACCACTCGTGGAAGGGGAGGTCCACATGTGCCCATGTTCACCCTCTTTCAGGCTAAGCATTCCTTCACATCAACACTACCACGGCCCCGAGCACAGTCAAGCAGCCCTGTGCCCCCTGGCTGTGGAAATCTTCCACGGGCCTTCACCACCTCCTTGAGAGCATAAAAAGAAAAGGCTTTGAGCGCTTTCCCTGACTTGAGGCTCCAGCGTCTCCCCAAGGGTGTCCCTACTGTCAGGCAGTGTAGACTAGAGGTTAAGAATATGACCTTGGAGACCATTCCATGGTTGTCAGTTTACCTTTAGTTCCTTCAGCTTCACATTCAAGAGTTTAGTGAAATGTTCAACCTCATCTAGTTTGGCACCTTTATTTTACAGTTAAGGAGACTGTCACCAAGAAGTAGTAGTGAGTTGTCCTGTGAGAGACAATGATTTAAGGTGATAGTGCCAGGATTTGGCGCCTAAACATCCTGACACCCAACCCTTGTCACTTCCATTCCTTCACCATGACTGGCCCTGTGGAATCTTTCACATGATTATTTTTAATCCTAGAGTTTAATTCCTTCTAAGAAAGAGATGTGAGCTCCAAACAAAAGAAAACAAAAGACAAACAAAACCCTTGTAATTCTTCCTCATTTGTGTGGGACTTCTGTTCTTTCTCTACCTCCCATCTTCTGTTTCCTTGATGATTTCCAAAGGGGTTCCTCAATTAGTGGTAAGATTTTGTTGGAAAGGCTGAGGTTCAAACACGAGTGATCATCAGAGCTTTAATGGTAGGTATGTCATGGTGCCAACCTATCGGAACATGAATTGACCATTGTGTCATTCTTCTGGGTCCCTGCCGAGAATCAGCCCTGGTTCACTAGGCCACTCCAATCCTGTTAGAGTAGCTGCTTTCCTGCTTCCTGGACATTTTGGAGATCTCATCTATTCATTTTTGCTACTGAATTGCATGTAAATAATTGGGGCTTTCGTTTATCTTTGCATTATCTATTTGGACTAATATTTTTTTAAATAATGTTGATGCTTATAAAAAGATATCAACTCATTCTTTTAAATTTACATAATAAAGAATAATTGAAAACAAATTGTACAGTGTATTTGTTCCCTGGAGATGTATGACATCTTTTAAAAAGCAGTATGATGGATGAAGCCTTTTGGAAAATGACGTCAAAATCCAGTTCTTTCTTCTGTTTCCCCAATTCATGAGGTCATTAGGAAACTCTTTTGTCACATTTACTGCCAAATTGTCAGAAATTGTCCATGCAGTATCTTTAGAGTAAGAAAAAAAAAAAGATGGATTGGAAAGCTGTGTTTTCATGTCATCTCTCCTAATTCTGTCCATGTACTCTTCTTCCAAAGAGCAGATTACTTCATCCTGAAGTCCTGATAACCATAAATGTAATCACTGTTGCCACAAATGTTTTCAAAATGAAATGCCCATTTTTTTGGTTGTCTTTTTCCTTTGTTTGATATCAGAGGGAAGTGGCAAGGAGAAGCAGTTGGTGGTAAACTGAGGAATTGGTGTTGTCTGGGACACGGGGCATTTCATGGTCCAGAGAAACTCACAGTGAGGTGTGAGGTGACAGAATGCTCTCTCAGACCCCTGTCACTTACACTGGAATGTGATGTGCTCCTGGGGAATGTCGGGAAGGCACTTGCAAAGCTATTTTAAGAGGTGTTTGGAGCTGTGAGAGGACAAGGAAGTATAGGACAACATGCCAGAAGCCTTGTTTGCAAATACTGTATTCTCTTCGGGGGTTACTCAGTGGCAAAATCAAAAAGAGGTTTTGCCAGGAAATAAAGCTGCTTATATGCCTCACTAGAGGAGAGTTCCACACTAAATGAAGACCTACAATCAAATGGAAGCATTTCAACAAAAATTGCAGGAAATCCGCTTTGTTTGTTTGTTTCATCTTTTTTCTATATGAGCTCCCTAAGCTTATCAATGAGCTGGTGCCATTCCCTGGTACCAGTAATCCATTGGAAGACCAAAGGGACTTTGTTTTCAGAGAAACTGTATTACAGAGGCTGGAAGCTAATTTGCCTCCACCTTTTAAGAAATGTTTCATTCATCTTCATATAAGCTCAAAGAAAAAATATTTGGAAAGGGATGACACTCCTTCTGTGGCAGATTGTACCTCCTTAACGATGGCAAAAAAGGAGGAACAAAGCAGACCCCAGCATCTCCCACCTTTTCTGTCTGATGCATTCCAAAGGGAGCTGGAGCGCAGCTTGCTCACAAAGATGAGCAGGACTAAGGAACTACCTTCAACTCCACCCCTTCCCAGAAAAGAGCTCGGATTCCAGAGGTATCACACACGCACACGCGCGTGCGCTCACACACACACACACGCGCGCGCACGCATATAAAGAGGACATTACCCATATTTAAAACTGAGAGAAAATCCATCACTCATGTCAGTATCATCCTCATCATTCTGCATTTTAAACTTACTTTTCCATCTCCCTGCAGCATTCGGGCCTTCTATAGAAGGCACATGGGAGTGCTTTATAAGGGACAGATATTAACACACTGGAAATACTTGTTTTTTTCATGTATTCTTCAACATTTATTGCCATAAAATTAGTCAGTTACTCTCCCTGGACATCTGGAATACAAAAATGATTAATCGTAATTCCAGCCCTTAGTGTCTATCCTGCGAGATAGGTGAGGAATAAACAATGACACAAGATATATGGGTCCTATATAGAGGTTATTAGGACTGCTGCAGCTACAGAGGAGAATGTGGGACTAACCTAGCAGAGGCTTGGTTTAATAGAACATTTAAAGAGAAAGTAGGAATTTACTGAGTTAATGGGATGTCTTAGCTTGGGCTCCTGTAATAAGTATGCCATAGGCGAGGTGGTCTCAACAGCAAACATTTATTTCTCATAGTTCTGAAGTCTGGAAGTCTGAGATCAGGGTGCCAGCATGGTTTGGTTCTGGTAAGAGCCCTCCTTTTGGTTTACACAGAGCTACCCTCCTGCTGTATCTTCATAGGGTGGGGGTAGGGAGTGGAAGAGTACGAGCCAGCAAGGTGTTCTGACTCTTCTTATAAGGGCACTAATCCATCATGAGGGCTCCACTCTCAATAAGACCTCATTTTCTCCCCAAAGGCCCCCATCTCTAAATATCATCAAACTGGGGATTAGAGCTTCAACAATATGAATTTGGGGGGACAATCATTCAGTCCATGGCTGGGGAGGGAGAAGGATCTCCAAGAAGAGGGTACAGCATGCACTTTATAAAGCATAAGAATGGAACAGTCAGGGTCCTACACATTATTCTCAGTGGCTCCAGCAGTAGTATGGGAATATGGGGGAAAAAGCTGAAGAGGTAGATTGGATCAGACCGTGAGACACCAGTATGCTATTACAATGGTATAGACTTACCCTGTTGGTTCCCATGAGCAAAATCTTTCGTCAAAGGGAAATATTTTATTTTATGCCCTGCACCATTCTATTTCATCTGACATTTACCTAAGAAGGCAGTAGAAAATTGGGTAGAGCCATGGCAGAGAAGATTGATTAGGTCATTCATTTGGATCGTCTAACTTACGATGTCTGCCAATATCATAGTGTCCTGTATTAAAAGAAAGTGGGGCCATGTAAACAGAGAGCAATAGATCTGTACTATTCTATGACTTTCTCCCATTCATGATGGTCTGGGCTTTAGAAGAGTAGGCTCATTCTTATACTAAAGAAAGTGACTGGACTCCTGGGTGGCTCAGTCAGTTAAGCGACCGCCTTTGGCTCATGTCATGATCCCAGGGTCCTGGATCAAGTCCCACATCGGGCTGCCTCCACTCTGCGGGGAGTCTCCTCCTCCCTCTGCCTCTGCCTGCCATTCCCTCTGCTTGTGTTCTCTCTCTTTCTCTCTCTCTGTCAAATAAATAAATGAAATCTTAAAAAAAAAACAAACAAAAACAAGGAAGTGACCAAGACCACTGAAGGAAGCGGGAAATTTATCCCATTTAAAAAAACAAACAGACGAACCTTTTTTTTTTTTTTGTGGTAGAACTAGTTATTGACTGTTTCTAAGACCCTAAAACCTCTGGGGTGAAGCAGTGAATAATTGATTCAGTTATCCAAACGTTTTATCTCTGCTGGACATTACAGCTTCTAATATTCTTTCCAGAAGGTGTGTTTATGAACAGAGAAACAAGATGCTCTCATGGCAATCCAGTCAAAGCCAAGTTTATCTCAGGGAGTTACACCACAGCAATGTTAGGATCTGTCAATACTCCAAATACCGTGATGGGATTCCCAAATAACATGATTGATGGACTTCTGTGCTTTCTGTTGGTTGTTTGGTTGTGTAGGCATGGCTAGATAACTTGACATACATAGTTCAGTTAAACACAACAAAAAATATTTGTCACAGATCCACTGCTATAGCTGATGGAATGAGTAATTGAGAAGGCTATGCCTTGGAATGGAAATGAGTCCTTATTAAGTAGTGCTGGACATGGGGGTAGGTTCTTCCATGTGCTTCGTCTCACAGCACATTGATGGAAGCATCATAATCTCCATTTTACATAAGAGGGAGAGAGGTTTAAAGAAGTCAAATAACTGACTCCAGATGAAGCAAATAGGTAGAAGGGCTTGGTTTTGGACCCAAGTGGATTTGACTCAGAAGCTTCAAATCTCTTATAAAAGAAGACCCACATAAAATAATTAGAGTAAAATAGACTATAATATATACTATTTATATTATTATTTGTTGTCATTATAATTGAGTGCTTATTATATATAAAATATTTTAAAGATACAAATTTATATAAAAATACCTTTACATGTAAGTGTATGTAAGGTACGAAGTGAACAGTGGCACTTTAACTATAATTGGTCAAGCAACATTTGTCACAACAGAAGTAAAGAACAAGTATCAAAATATATACAGTACACATTGGGAGGTCAGAAAAAAACAGTATGTATTTGAGCTAATAACCCCTTCTATTCTCATGTTGCCCTAGAGTTCCCAAATCTCGTCACTGCATTGTTTTAGAGTAGGTATTGGGGCCAAGTGCAGTCTTCAACCTGTTTTTTTATGGCCTCTAGCCAAGAATTTTTTTTTTTTTTGTATTGGGAAAGGGTTATTAAAGAAGAAGAAGAAGAAGAAGAAGAAGAATGTGCAACAGAAACCAAATGCGGTCTCCAAAGTTGATAATATTTACAATCTGGCACTTTACAAAAATATGTTTTCTGATCCTTCTTCTTGAAGAAGCCTCATAGATGTGTGTAATGCTCCTCAAAGTGTAACTAGTTCCACTTTGTTCCATTTTTTGTGGAACTAAGGCAAGACTGGTGAAGCTCAGTGGCCCAACATCATATGATTTGTGTTAAGAAACTTGATTTGTTGTGGTTGTTCTAAGTGACAAATTCTGTATCCCATTGTCTCATAAATGTCCCTAGTGGATTGTGTGTCTCAGTTTGGTTTTCAGAACACATTTGCACCTCTTCATCACTGGGCTTGATTCCCACTCTCTTGAAGTCATATTTGTGGGTTACATAATGATAGTTTCAAATAAACAATACTTTGTTAAAGAAATAAAACAACAATTTACAACAGAGTGTTAGATCTATCATCTCATTTCATTTTCACAAGGACTCTAAAAGGGTGATGGTAACAAGTTGAAGAAATTCAGAATTCGGGATCTCTGAGGACTTGCCCAAGGTGATTCAGCTTGAATGAAAATTCAGAATGCCTACCTTCTGTCCTGCTGTGTCTGCCATCCTTTCTCACAGAAAACCCACTGCGTCATTCCCAGAAATGCCCTTGAGTGTACAACGAAATTCAACTGGCAACTCATGTGTGATAAATCCTTGATTACAGAGAAGTAAACTAAGAATGAGGAGTCCAAACTTTTCTCTTAAATCAGCTCACCCTCCCCAGGGAATTCACTGTCGAACTTAAAACCTCCCTGACCCTGCCTCACAAGAATGATTCTGTCGCCCTCCTGAGGAAATCCAAGTGTCCACTTGGAGGAGACGAGGAAGAAGCCTCTGCTGCTTGATCCTTGTGAAGAAGCTCCCCTTTGTGGGACACTTAGGATAATTTTTAAAAACTTAGTTGGAAGTAAGCTTGTGATCTGTGACCTTGTCTGAAGAAAGAGATGTGAAGAGGAAAAGTTCCCTGTCCTGGGAGGTGCTCTGATGACCAGCCTTGATTCAGTGAGACAGCCACAGCTCAGGAATCTTCGGGAAGGCAGATCTGAAGGAAAACTACCCTTAGGACTTTTAAATTCTCTGGGTGGGACATGAGGTGTCTCCTGGGTTCTCTGAGGAGAGGTCTCTGGGACTCCCTGATAAACTACAGTTTCCCCAGGGCTAAATTAAGATGAACAATCTCCATTTCTTTCCTTCCTTGCTGGCTCTGCTGGATGTGTTGCTTTGCCCTGCTGTATTTAAACGGGAAAGTTTTACTTGTGTGCTGACAATTCGTACAGAATGACTAAAGCATCAAGTCATAGCTTAGTTCACGGTCTCCTAAAATGAACCGTAAGAGAGGCCTTACTGTTTTAAAATGCATAGGAGCTGAATTCCCCTCTTCCCTGTGATGTCTGATAAATGTATGTGCTCATGCCCAGGCGATGGGGCCGGGAGAGATGTGAACCTGTGAGAACCTTCCTGGTTTAATCCTTGCTTCCCTATGACCCAGCAATTGCACTCTGGGTATTTACCCCAAAGACACAGATGTAGTGAAAAGAAGTGTCATAAGCACCCCAATGTGCATAGCAGCAATGTCCACAATAGCCAAACTGTGGAAAGAGCCGAGATGCCCTTCAACAGACGAATGCATAAAGAAGGTGTGGTCCATATAGACAATGGAATATTACTCAGCCATCAGGAAGGACGAATACCCAACTTTTACATCAACATGGATGGGACTGGAGGAGATTATGCTAAGTGAAAGAAATCAAGCAGAGAAATTCAATTATCATCTGGTTTCACTTATTTGTGAACATAAGGAATAGCACGGAGGACATTAGGGGAAGGAAGGGAAAAATGGAGGGGGGGAATCGGAGGGAGAGATGAACCATCAGAGACTATGGACTCTGAGAAACAAACTGAGGGTTCTAGAGGGGAGCGGGGTAGGGGGATGCATTAGCCTGGTGATGGGTATTAAGGCGGGCACGTACTGCATGGAGCACTGGGTGTTATACAAAAACAATGAATCGTGGAACACTACGTCAAAAACTAATGATGTATGGTGACTAACATAACATAATAAAATTAAATTAAATTAAAAAAAATAATAATCCTTGCTTCAGCCTAACATGAACGGTTGACCTGTGGTGTTGGAAGCTATGGGAATTCAGTGGGAAGTGTTTTAGCAGGTTTTTCAGAAAGGAATTAAATATACGGGTAAGAATAACATTTTTCAAGTCACACCAGTCATCAGCCTTCTATCTTTAAGGGAAAAGGTTTCTTGCCAGGGAGTGAATTTTGAGAAATGAAGGATTAGCATTTCCTGCTCCGACTGTTTGTTGATGAGCCCCAGGCCTTACAGTTTCCCTTAATTTAACTTGGGGCTATGATCTGTTTTCTTTCCTCCAATGGGAAATCATAAGAATAGTGATTCTTAATGCAGTGACTTGGCAGTTTTAAAGAAATGTTGGTATGATTATTCCAATTAACAGTGATCGCCTCTTCAAAAAAGAACTTTTCTGTCTCATAACCCAATTAATACTGTCCTCATTTCCTTTAGAATTACTGCTGTTGAATATTGTGATAATATTCAGTACCAATGGGTAGATGTGTTCTGAGGAGAGAGGCTGGTGATGTGAGCTTGAGTGTTTGGTCACTGTGGAATGCTAGTCCTTTGCAGGTAGCTTGGAGTGCTCAGGGAACTGCGGATTCTTATGGAGAGGTGACTTGACCTCAGGCATCTCTCGCTCTTCTTGAGCCTCTTCTTGCTTATAGTCCTTGAACATTTAGGACTTTCAGATTTATTTTTGCATCTCTTGCTCCCTTTATAATCCTGTGAGGTAGGTGTCATTACTGATTTCCAGGTGAGGAATATGAGTACTTAAGAGTTTACCCAGTCTCAACTTCAAGTATATGACATAACCAGGAAACTAACCAGTTTTTCCAACTCAAGTGCATGGCACCTTTTTCCAAAAAACGAAACGAAACAAAACAAACAGCAACTTTCAGGACATCATTCATCCTGAAGCTTATTCATTTCTGTAATGGATATTACCAATATGTGTACTTCCGAATTCATAAGATAATTCAAGAATCAGAAGCAATAAATTTAAAAGCATTTTGTAAACAATGTAAATCTGTAAAATGCTGTACAGATGAAGTATACTAAAATTATTATTGCTATTTACCTAATTTAGATTCAGATTAAAACTTCCAACTGTTTTTATTTGGTTTATCTGTCTAGTACTGTTATAGGGATGCTATTTTTTCCATTTGAAAATATTTTAAAATTATGTTCCTTGTCTTGGTAGACTGATTTACTTATTCCTGTTGGACCCAGAGATATTTCACAAACATAAAGCAGGCATGAGAACTGGCTACCTTCACAGTTGACTAGCATTGTAAGTGAGGAATAAAGAATTCTCCCTGCCCTAGCATATCTTATCATATCTAGCTATTCCTAAATGTTTCCCATCAAAGTCTAGCATGAACTTTACAATTAATAGTCCTGGAGGTATTTTTTTTCCTAAAAATAAGTTATTGCCAAAATTTTAAAGGAAATTCCTTCAAAACTGAGATAAAATATTCCTCATCTTGGGGAGAGTTAAGAAATGTATAGCTTGCACTGAGATGTGGTTTCTGGAAGTGTGCTGACTTGTATCCTGCTGGGACAGATTGGGAAGGAGGTAACGGAGAGGTTGTGGGCAATGGAATCAGAGCTGTGATATCCCCTCAGTGTTTCATGTCACTGCATCTCACACCAGCCAGTGTACCGCTGTGCATGCCTAAGAATAACCAATGATACTGATCATATATTCTGAGAAAAAAAGGTTCTGAACAGAGTATTTTGTGACCATTGGCTACCTTTCAAATTAAGTAGTTTTCCTTTGCAGAATCCCCAAAGGATGTCAGTTCTCAAAAGGAAATTGCCCTGTTCTGCAGGAGTGAGAACTTGTGACTCAGAGGCAGAAAGATCATGAATAGAAACCGTCTGTTTATCAGGGGTGTTCTAGGGAGAAGCCCCAGAGGACTGCTTTTAGCCCGATAGCCAGAAACCATGGGTTCTACTTTAGTGAGTGATAGAACCTTCCACCTTAAAGAGGGTGCAGGGTTTGCCACTCTGGCTTTGCCCCCTTGAAGGAGACTGTGACAGAATTCTCTGTCCAAAGACACTGTTCACAGTAATAAAGCTGCCCTTTGTTGGGTACATCTTAAGATCCAATAATACATATGTATATATATTCTATAAACCTTATTCAGTCTTCACCTCAATATTTTATAATGATAAAAACAAAAGTATCTGATCTCAGAATATCCTCTCTGACCACTCTATATATAGAATGATACCAATGATAATCATGATCATCATAATAAATGCATATATGTATACCCATTTAGACTCATACAGCATATACAAAGGGTAGCATCTGAGTAAAAACAACTCCAAAGGATATACAGAAAATGCAGTATTGGTTATCTCTTAGAGAAAAACATAATGAACTTTCACTTTATATTCTTTAGAGTTCTATTTTATTTTTTGCAATGTGTATGGATTTATTTTCAATCAGAAAAAAGGTTCTCAGTGTTTTCAAACTATAAACTATATGTAAGCTATTATGTTCCAGAAGCATCTAGCACTTTGCTGTGGCCACCCATCAATCACCAAGAATTCTTCAGAAAGGACAATATTTCTTCAACAGGGCCTGATAGTCACTATTGTCAAGTAGGGCATAACAAACGAACAGACTGAAGGCTGTCACTGAATGGGCTTTACATTTGCACTTCAGCTTGCTTGAATTTTTCTTATTTTTTGAGTCAGTATTGTGTAACTCACAGTGCTTTGAAATATCTAGGCATCCCTTGGCATCCTAGAGTTGGAAAATTTCTCTAAGACCAGCAAAGTAAATTGGGGCAGAATATTTTATCTGCACGGATTCAAGTATTCCTGGAAATAATAATAATATGTTTTCATAGTGTTACCTAATTATACAAAATATATTTATAAAATTATTATTTGATCTTCACAATGGGCCTGTGGGTAGAAATATAAAGCTGTACTTAAAATAGGCCTCATTTCCAGTTTGATAAAATTTGTATGTGTCCTATAATGCATAATTTTGAGCATGTATAATGAGAATCTAAGTCCTAACAACTTTGAAGAACCCTCTTAAAATAAAATATGATTTAAAATTCTCAAGTTTTTGGCAGTTCAGTCTCCCCAGTTTTTCTTATGTTTGGAGCTCCAGCCTTTTTCCTCATTCCATTTCCAACTCATTAGTCCCGGAGTTATATCTAAAGTGCAGGATTAATAGGCAGGTTGTCTGAGCCCCTTCTGATGTTTCCACTCTTCTGGCCATGCTATTTCTGTCATTCAGGTTACCCTTCTTAGCGTGGATTCTCTGAAAATAAATTTAATAGCCCTGTTAGTAAACTGTTGGAGTTTTAGTCTTAACTTGCCAATTCCGCTCTATCTTTCATGGTTGAAATAGCAAGATTCACCCAGTTGAAACCTTCCCACTACTATACCTTCCTTACCCTGTCCATGGCACCTAAAATGATATTCCTTTGGTAAGTCACTTTTTCCTTTTTATGGCAAAAAGCTCAAATGCCAAATTGCGTTTGATGGATCAGTATGCCTTTCTGCTGATGCATAGTCTTACTGATGTGGTTGTGTAACGTTGCAGGTTTACTTTGTTTAATGAAACACTAGTAAACCTCTTTTGCACCTTTAAAATGTAAAGAATCTAGTGGGATGCTCAAGCACCTATAAGCAATTTTCTCAGCCTATTTGATGTTCAAATAAAAAATTAAATGAAAAAGAAGTATAGTCACCATCATATAAAACATGGATTGGATTCCAGTAATTTTAGGAATATGAAGCTCTTCTTCTGGCCATGCAAGTCTTGAAGCTGTATATAATCAGTGAGATCAATTAATTGATACACCTGTCAGGGAGCTGGGGGAATGTGTGATGTGTGACAGAGTGGGGGGACATTCTGGGTGGACTGTCCTTTTGCATATAACATTTCTGTTACCTATTTTGTGCTTCATATAGTCCAAAGCTTTAAGAGTATAATAAAGACTCATCTTTCTATTTCTTCACAGACAATGCAAGAGGGAAATAAAAGCATTTGAGCAGTGGGGAGATTATCTCTAGTCTTTCTGAAAGGAAAAAAACCTCAACAATAAAAATAAAGCTGTTCAGCGAGTGTCACATTCATCCAGGCTTCAGTCTCATCGTAAAGTGAGAGCATTGAACTAGATGGTCTTCGGAAGGTCTAAGAGATGATATTCACCAGAGGCACTTGGAAAGGCAGTCCCCACAATTTCTCTGAGAGATGGGACACGATTCCTCATTGATTATGAGTGGTTAAAGTAAATGTTACTTTCCTGAATTCTCTTGAACTCCCTGAATTGCCCGGTCTAGTCTAGGTCTAGGAAAGCATCATAATGAGACCTTCAAGTATCTAAAGACAGCATTAATGTTCTCACTAGGCAGGATTATGTTTCTAGGTAGAATGTGGTACTTTCAAGGCTGGAAGATTATTCAGTAAGTTTTAGGCTGAACCACCCAGAGAGTTCTAAGGCCCCTAGTGCTTTTAGTCATAATTCTGCCTTGTGTGTTCACATGTGCACTTGTATTTGTGTTTTTGGAGTGATTCTAGCCAAAACTGAAAAGTACATAAGGGCGTCTTTAGGGTCATGGAATCTCAGCTAAGGTTGAAGAACCAGAGGGAAGAAGGTGATGCATTTGCTAAATTAAGGTAATTCAAGATTAACCAGATTCAAGAGTGAGGGGGGTGAGTGGTGGGGATGTGGCTGCCCAGGTTGGCCATGCCATGCTGTCAAGAGCCTTTACTGTCACCTTAGAAAGGTTGAGTTTAGGGAAGTGAAGCATCATTAAAGGGTTAATCAACAGAGAGAAACGATTGATTTATGCATAAGAAAAATGGTGGTGATTGAAGAATGAAAAATTATTTGGAAAGAAAAAAGACTGAAAAGAGGGAGCCTAGAAGTAAATGAAGTAAAAAAGGGCAGTGACCCCCAAACTAAGTCAGTGTTGATGCAAGTAGAAGGAGAGGATGAGTTGGAAAAATATTAAAGACTCGGGATCGACTGGCCTGGGTGATTGGGTGTGTGTGGCAATGGCGGTAGGGTGGTAGGCTGGCCTCCCCAAAATCAGGCCCCAAGAGCAGTTGGGTTTCTAGGGTAGGCAGTTGGGCTAATGGAGAAGGGGCCAGTCTCCTAAGAAGTATGATTAGTTCAGTCTTGAACGTTTGAGTTTGAGGAAACCAGTGCATAACCTAGAGGAGCATTAGGCTAAGCTGTGAAACGTGTCTTAGCAGGGAGATCTGCACTGATGATCTACATTCGGTATTTGCCGGGAGAATAGTGGTAAACGGCTATTGCCTGTGTCTACTCATACCTAAACAGCTTATTTTCAACTCACGTTTGTTCCCAACTCCAAAGCTCTCAGGCTCTACCCCTTTAGGAAACAAAATTGCCAAGTGGTGACAAACAAAGGCAGATTTGTAATAAATGAGCTCCTGAACTGGAAAGCAGTGTTTGGTCATTTTTCTTAATTGAAAATAGTTTATCTTTTATTCATTTTCCCTGCCTTTTGTTTTCTGTGTTTGCCTTCTGAATAGCTAGGTGTAACTCAGAGTATAATTAAAGGGTCCTGCTTGTGCCACTGTTAGAGCCATTTTTAGCAAGCATTAATAATAGTCCTGGAAAGTAAAAACAGACATATCTTTTGTTGTATTTCACAGGAGAGAGTTCATATTTGCTTATCTGCATGTCTTAATTTTTACTTTTGTGTAAACCTAATCACTGTTTCCCCCCACTTTTTGTCTTTCACTTATGTCTCCCCTCCATGGTTTGTTTGTTTTGTTTTATTTTGTTTTGTTTTGTTTGGGCAGGTTTGTTTGTTTTTTTTTAATAAGAATGCTGGCCAAAAGAAAATAATTTTCTAAATGTCATCTCAATCTAAAATCAACATCCCATCTAATTTTTGTGCCTGTTTCTATAGTAGAATTACAAAGGCTGGCCTATACAAGGGCACATGTTCCTCTCTTAAATACTTCGGGATTGCTGCTGATGACAGCATGCTGTGATGGCAATAAATAAATTTCAAGTGATCTTATTTCTGGTTATCAGACACTTCAGCTGAAGAGTTGACAATGAATTTAATGGACGAACGGAAGGTTAAAATTAACAGTGACGTTTATGAACTATTTTTCTCAAGGTTTATGTGTTTCTCCTAGTCCATACAACTGGGTTTTTTGAAATGCTTATTTAATAAGCTCATGTTTGCATTACATGCTTGTAGAATTAAAAACAAAAACATACCGTTATTAAATGCTGTCAGAGTAGTGTTAAATCTAGAAAATACTCTTAATTTGGTAACAAGGTATCTCCATTGACAAGCACTAAGTAGGTAGTGTTAGTAGAAGAGTTGGTTTAGGTCATGTCAATAATCAGTTTTTTTGGTACATTGATTTTATCATTCATGCAGTTAGTTACTTCACGTTGTTAAATCTCTAAGACTGTGGATTAAATATTAGAGTGGTGTGTGTGTGAGAATTAATAGATTATATGGAGCCTTTTCTGGGCCCTTTTAGAGAAAGAATGAGACTAACTGTCCCAGTGACTAATCCACTTGCAAGAAAGAAGGAGCTGACCAGAAAGGACGAGCTATATCCGGACACAAAGTAAATAGAGAGTAGGATAAAGGATGTATTCAATGTATTTTGAGTGTGGTGACCCTGAAGGTAGACAAATCGATGCTATGACATGGCTACACAAAATGGGAAATTAAAAGGCTAAAATGAACACTATGTGTTTTGACTTGTTAAAAAAAACACCTAACACGGTTAACTGTCAAGATGTACACAATAGGGAAAGATTTCACTATTCAAATCTTGTTGCTAACCTGAGAACAGTCATAAAACAGTTACAAAAGAATAGAAAATTCTAAAGAGTTAATGATCAAGTGTCAGTTTGTAAGGAGAGCAAATTCTATTGTGCTAAAGTTGAGTTGGCTGATTTATGGCTTACAGTGAGTTTGTTCTCCACAAATTCAAAACCTCACAGTTATTATTATTCTCAGGAAGCTTATTACTAAGGAATGTTATGCAATTCTGAATTTCAATATTTTGATTATGTTCCTAGTAATCTCTCATACTTTATAATCTGTATAGTTTCAATAATAGGCGAGTGGGCATAGACCATTCGTCTCAAAAAAATGAACAGTTTCATTTGGGGGGTTCTTAACATATGTTGCTCTTATTCATTATTTATAAAGAAAAGCTGATTCTGTATTGAAACTATATCATTTGGCAAACTGAAAATGTCTCCACACTTGGGCACTGGAGCTTCCTGTTACAGCACAGATCACAGATGACTGCTCATTAACTTTTTAAAATTTTTTAGAGAGAGAGAGAGCGTGTGTGCAAGCAAGCGAGCACAGGGTAGGGGATGGGTGGGGAGGGGCAGAGGGAGAGGGAGAAAGAGAATCTTAAGCAGGCTCCACACCTAGTGCAGAGCCTGACGTTGGGCTCAATCTCAGGACTCCAAGATCATGACCTGAGCCAAAAATCAAGAGTCGGACGCTTAACTGACTGAGCCACCCAGACACCTCTGCTCATTAACTTCTTAATGTGAATAATTGACTTTACCCCAAGAAGAATCTAAGCCACTGATTCTAAACTCAGCAAAAAATTTTCTAAGATATGTCGTATCTTTGCATTATCTGTTGGTTGAGAAGTGTGATGTTTAAGCATCTATTTCGTGTCACCGAGAGTCAGAATATATGCCATTCAATCAAACTAAGAATTTAAGAAGGCATTAATATAAGAGGCTTGAGAAGTATTCCGTTCTCTTTAGAAACAATGCAGCAGATACAGAGAGAATATTGAAGTCTGCATCCTCTCCTAAGGAGTCTATGTGCATTGTAAGATGCACAATGTAGTAATCCATCTCTTGTTTTACGGTTCCTTGAACTCAAAGACTTGTTTGTGAGAGCATCAGAATCTTCTTCAGAGTTAATATTTGGAAGGAAAGATACAAAGTATTATGGATTAGGTGACAAACAGTAGATATGGGTGTACTTCATAGCTTAAAAAGCATGTTTTCATGCAAATAGCTCTAGTAAATTCCCAAGGGAAGATAAACACTGAAAAGTATCTGATAAAGAGGAATAATCTTCTATAAAGAGGAGTGCTTAGTTTTTATTATTGTCATTATTTCCCTTTTGTTTTCCAGGAGACCGTGAAGACTGTTTAAATAAACAAAACAAACACAGAAACCTAGTGAGCCATGATTTTGTCTGCATGAATTAATGGGAAAAAAGTAAAGCCACCAACATAAAAGCAGGGTTATTGCTGAGGCCATCATCATCACCAAGTGTTTGGGTAGCTTCCTCATCCCTCCCTTCAGAGCCTGGGGACAGCCCGGTGGACTTTGCAGATATTGGTGAAAGGAGACAAGTCTTAAGACTACCCTACATGTTTTGTTGCCACATTCACTTTTTTTGTTGTTGTTGTATTATACCGAATTGCAGCTACACTATGCCATAGAGAGAGTTAAAACGGGACTGATTTTGCTCTGTCAGTGACTGTGAGCAGATTGCCTTGAAAATCAATAAAATAGGATCATGGTTTAGAGCAGTAGCATCTGAATGATTATGACCACACACCTGTTTCGGTTTAGGGTTCTCGCAGGAACGAGACCCTGCTTCTTCTTGGGACATAAATGTGGGCGAGAAAAGCTATGTTGGGGAGAGAGGGCATGAAACAGGGAAGAGAGGCAGTCACTACAAGATTTTCTGTTAGGCTGGGCACCTCAGACGGTGACTGGAGCTTGAACACATGGGAAGTGCTAAGAAATGGTGCCTCATAATTCTCTAGCCTGAGGACTGAGGGAGCTGGGGAATTTACATACCAATGGCTGAAATAATCATTATTTGAGGGGCACCTGGGTGGTTCAGTCGTTAAGCGTCTGCCTTCGGCTCAGGTCATGATCCCAGGTCTGATGCCCAGCCCCGCATCGGGCTCCCTGCTCGGTGGCAAGCCTGCTTCTCCCTCCCACTGCCCCTGCTTGTGTTCCCTCTTTGCTGTCTCTCTCCGTCAAATAAACAAATAAAATCTTTAAAAAAAATTAGATATTTATAAATTATATAGATTGAGGGGGTATCACTTGATTATGTATATTATAGCATATGTGCATTTTTTTTAAAGGATAAGATAAAAATGCATTCTTCCTGCAAGCCAGCGGATCGCCTTGCACAACCACTGGGGTGCAGGCACTCCTATATGGAGACCACTACACTGGGAAAGTGACAATGTCCTTTCAGGATCTAGACCATTGCAAACTGCCCAAAATTAAGGACATTGAGTGGTGACCCCTGGCTCTTGGCAAAGTAGAAAGTTACAACGTGGGTTTGCATCTGTATTCAGTTGGAAATGGATTGAGGCATTTTAGACACAGGTGCTTGAATGGCATGTTTCCAGTGTCCGTGTGGTTTTGCCATCTAGGCAGTTTTGAAAACAGACCCACCAAATACTGACCCAAAGAGAGAAAAAAGTATTTCTTTATCCCACATCTAGTCACATAGCGTCTGTCATGTGCTAGGCCCTTGCTGGACTGAATCAGACACACCAGCAGCTTTTCACGTGAGCCTGTGGAGAGCAGCACAAATAGCAATGATCTCTGGATCTTGATGAACCCCCTTTGACCGTTCCCTTTTGTCTTTTTTCCTCCTCCTTCCCATTACTTTTATTAAAAACATGCAGATGCCATTTGATCCCATTTGTTGTAAGGACCTAGCCTTTTAGTTTCTTCCTCAGTTGCATTGACTAAAATAATGCTATTAAAACTTCTTAAATGTGTAAGCTTTACAACATACAGAGAACTTGCACACACATTATCTTATTCATACCTCACAAAAACTCCTGTGTTGTATAACACATGGAGAAGCACGGAATTAGGGGCTGAGTGACTTGTGAAGGTAGCTGCTGGTTCAATTGTTTGAGCCCCAAGATGAAACTGAAATCCAGGTTTTCTGACACAGGAGTGTGTGTACATGTGTGATGTTGCTGATCTACTATGTAGCCAGATAGGAAGAACTGTCAGTAGATTCCATCATTCTCTCCTTCTATATTGAAATGATATTCTTAGTTAAACTAGATTAATGAAGAGCCATCTTTAACACTTCAGCCTCCCCCCCGCCAGATCTCCATTCCTTCCGTGGCTTTCAGTAGGTTCCAAGTTCCTCTCTGCACCTACAGAACGCACTGTCTGATCAAAATATGAAATAATAGTTTACTACTAACATTTGTACAATGATGTTTCTTTTAAACTCACCTATCTGTCCATCTATCTGCTTTTGTAGTCAGTTGTCAGTAATTTGAAAGAATTGGAATGGTTTTCAGAATTAACAATTGGTATAAATTTCAGAAGACTTTGGATTTATTTGGCAGCTTCGTAAGAAATAAGAAGTTAACCTATGGTTTCTTCCAACAGTATATACATTTTAATTTTTATCTCTCTCTAATTGAAAAATAACAGACATGGCCCCAATTAAATGCATCTAAAAATCAGAAGCAGATGGGATACATGTATTTAAGCACAGCCCTCCCCTGGTCATGAACTCATGCCATATGTACAGACACTTTCTTCCCCTACACCTTGCTCCAGCCTAGGGACAATGGCTGTGCTGGGAGCGAGTATTACTGTAGGGCTCTGGAGCACCTGGTGTGGCCATCTGTGAGGATCTGAGGAGCATGGCAGAAATAAGCAGAGCAGAAAAACACTTTAAGGATTCCATGAAATGTAGCTCCAGAGGCACCAGGAGCAGACCACAGTGAGGATGGAGCAGCTTAGATTGGGGGGGTACTTAGGACACCACTGAATGTAAAAGGGTAAATCAGAAACAACTAGGCCTTTAAAAGTTGGTTGCAACCCCAGGTCAGTTTTTACACATGACTATTAGCTGCGCATCCTTTCTCCACCATGTTAAGTACAGGTAACAACTGCAATCAGAAGCATAGTCGTTGAACTTTGAAATTCCACAGCAAGATGTATATATTTGGCCACCAAGTACAATTTCATGTTTGTTATATAGCAACCGAAATTGTGTACTCTTTGAACCTTTAGGAGAAAGTAGACACAGCCTACGATTTTTTTGCTAGTTTCCATGTTCATTTTTCTTTAGCAAAGGTAAAGTGTCCAAGCTCAGGATTAATCTGGATTCTGGGAAGCATGCATCCTGGCTGGGAGCTTAAAAATGGAAAATGGATGGAGGAAACTCTGACCTAGAAGACAAAGGACAGAACCTAATTTGGGCTAGTGTAGATGCAGGTTGTGTATTCTTCAACCAACGATGGTGAAGAGGAGCTCCCTCACTTTATGGAGACCTTGCTGGTGTGCAAAGTTCATTGTTCGACACCATGGATCTCCAGGTGGGTCACGTTTAGAGATACACCAACCTGGAGGACTCCATGCTGTTGAGCTGTTCACAAGCAGCGGACACTTCTAACCCCATCTTCCCAGGGATTCATTTGGTGTCATCCATAATGTTTATGCGTATCTTCAAAAGGAAATCTTGCTTTTCCCCCTTTCAAAAATGGGAACAAACTTCCCACCTCTGCATCAAAATATATGTTATTTTGCAGATATTCTTAAAGTGCATTTCACAATGTACCCTATGAGGATGGAGAAAAGTATGGAAAAATTTATCTTTCTAAAAGTTAATTTAAAACGACAGGGATATAAGTAAAATATTTACTTGTGGATTTTAATTATGTCTAGAAGGATTTTTAGTAAAAGGTGAGTCTAGCATATAAAACTGCATTTTTTATAAAATTGTAATTTATTGGACTTGATATATAAGTATAGTATTTATAAATATACTGCATTAAACTTTCATTATAAGTCATGAAAAATGTCCCTTGCTTTGCAATAAATTATTCCTTGTTTTTATTTAACATCTTTTTGGATTTGATGTTTTGTATTAATGTTATAAAACTGAATATAACTATAGTAATTGTTATAAAACAATAACGATGTTGAAACAATCAATTTTTGTTATAGTATAATAAGAATTCTTTAAGTCTTTTACCAATAATATGGCATTGAGGTTTGGTTTAAGGCAGATGCTATATATGGTATTAAGGAATTGAATTTCATCAAATATTTTGTTTTTAATGCTTTGGGATTATTATGTGTGTGTGCATATACACACACACATTCTTGTGGATAGAGGCTGTTATGTATCATATTATTAGTTTTTGTAATATTAAAACGTTTTCAAATTCAGTGGCTTTAGTCATCATGATAAGTTTCTCTTTTAATGTACTGTTGAATTCTATTTGCTAGTATTTTACCAAAACATTGTGCATTTACATTAATAATTGAGATTGATTTAAAGTTTTCAAAAAATTTTTTGAGTTCTCTTTGGCTCATATTTGTATCAGAATCATACTGATTATATAAGATTAATTGGTGGCTTCCCCTTTTTCCTTATGCTGCTGAGGAGTTCATAGAACATGAGGATTATCCATTCTTTAAATTTTGGAACGGCCCCCCACCCAGAAAATTCTTGATAAAAAGCTCAAATTCTTTTTTACAAAAATCTAAAAAATTGATTATAATTCTTTCTAAGCCTTTTGATTATTTCTATTTTATATATCTTCATTAATTTTGGTAAATTATGGATTCCTTATCTATTTAATGAAAATGCTTAACAATTTCTATCAAGTAATTGTGCAGATGAATCTGTTAAACTTGATTATTTTCCAAATCTGTTATTATCTTTTTCTTTTCCTAATTTTAGTCATATTTTTCTCATGCTCTTTTGGTAAGGTGTGCCACAGTTTTGTGAATTTTTAATTTTCTTAATTCTGTTACTTTTGATTTTATAATTTGTTACTTTTTTTTGTAGTTACTTCATTCTGATCCCATGGGGGATCTTTGCTTTCATTCTTTTCATAACATCCTGAGTTGGACACTTAGCTCTTTCTTTTTAAAATTCTTCTTGTTTAATACTGAGGACATTTATGACTATGACTTTGTCTCTAACAATTGCTTTGGTCTCATTTAAAACTTTAAAATATAGTCCGGTTGATAAGAACATGGGGCTGGAACAACGCAGGCTTGGGTTTGATTTCTGCACATATTGTGAAAAGAACTTTAACTCATTAAGTTTCTTCTTTGTAATTTGTAGTAAAAATATTACCTTATAGTGCTTTGCAAGTTTAAGTGAGATATAATATATTTGTAAGTGTATAGTACAATGACAGCAAAAATCAATGTTCAACACAAATGGTATTTGTTGAAAATTGTGGTTTGGTTTTTCTTTTAATTCAATAGTCACTTTAATTTTTAATACCTGAAGTGTTGAGTATTCGTTGCTTTTGTTGTTCTTATTTAAAATTTTCATGTAAATTTATTTTATTGCACTTTGATCAGAAATATGGCTTTATAATGTCTATTCTTCGAGATTTTTCTCAGTTTTTCAGTTTTTGAATTACTTGGATAATTGAAAAGAAGATTGTATTCTTTATTGAAGAGGGTTGGTTGTACACACACACTATGTTATATTTATATTCATTCCCCATATTCATTATGTTATTCATTTTCCTTTGTTCTTATTTATTTGTTTTAATCTACCTGATCTGTAACTGTATTTGCATTTCTTGCATTTACTGTGTTTGGTCAAATTCTAATAGGGTTGTTTTTTTGTTTTTTTTTTTTTACATAGTTTGAATTTTATACATAATTAATTATTACTATTGTCTCTATTCCATTTAAAATATTTTGCTTGTAATTCTAGTTCACATGAAGGTATTATCACTACCCCTTCTCTTTTTCTTTGAGAAGCATGTGCCATTCTTTTATTTTTAAATTCTCTGTGTCATTTTGTTCAGGTTGGTTTCTTCTAAGGAGGCTATAGTTGGATTTGTATTTGCTTTCATTTTATTTTTTGAGAGAGAGGGTATGCAAGTGAGTGTGTGTGTGTATGGGGGTGCGGCAAGAGGAGAGGGAGAGAGAGAATCTTAAGCTGACTCCCCATTGAGCGTAGAACTCCACGTGGGGCTCGATCTCACAACCCTGAGATCATGACCTGAGCCAAAATCAAGAATGGGACGCTTAACCAACTGACCCGCCCAGGCACCCCAAGTATTTGCTTTTACATTAGTAGTTTAATCCTCTCACATTGTCTCCTCTTGCATTTTTGTTTGCTTTCATTTTATCTTTCCTTCATGTCTTATTTCTTCTCCATGTTTTGCCTTCACAACTCTTTTTTTTAAATATTTTATTTATTTATTTGAGAGAGAGAATGAGATAGAGCATGAGAGGGGGGAGGGTCAGAAGCAGATGCAGACTCCCCGCTCAGCAGGGAGCCTGATGCGGGACTCGATCCCGGGACTCCGGGATCATGACCTGAGCCGAAGGCAGTCGCCCAACCAACTGAGCCACCCAGGCACCCTTGCCTTTACAACTCTTTCCCTCTCTCAAAATAATGATTCAGAGAATATAAATCTCTATTCAGAATTTAATTAGCTGTTAGTTTTACTTTGAAAAATTATATGCTATCATTATTTTTATGGTAATTATCAAAGCCATGGATAAAATGTGGTATATTTTGTGTTAGTGTTTGCTTAGTTCACATTCAGTTTCAGATCTTCTGTGATACGATGTGAGGAGTTAGACTGAAAGGATTGCTATTAAATTTTTGTATTTTCATTATTTATGCATATACTTCTATACATGTTTTCTTTTTTCCAGTATTTTCAATCAGTTGCCTTGTACTCTATAACCACTACTTTATTACTCCTTGCTTCACTGGTTTCTATGATTACAAGCGTTGTTTAGCAGGATCTCTCTATTTCTAAATTCTTTGTTCTGACTCAGTCTCTTGAAAAATGGTGTTAAATACTTAGCTTTACTTTAATGAACTTGATATTTCTTGAGCCAGTGCATATCTATGTGTATATTTGTATTGCCTTCACATGTAAGTATTTTAGATGATTTTGACAATGTCAGATCCAGAATCTTCTATCAATCCAGACTGTAAGTGCTTCTGACTCAGTTCATAAATGTAGAAGCAGGAACAACCGTTGCTTTTCCTCTCTGGGCCAGAACTGGGACAGGCTGCCTTGACAGAGCCTAGAACCTGTCAGTGGACTGGACGGATGTTTATGTGAATTATTCTAAGTGCTTCACTGTGTTTAACATTAAGATTATTAAACACACGAACAGGGATGTTCCCGTACATTCTAGTTATATTTCTATTCCTACATTTCACCCTGAACCCCTACTTATTTCATATCCAGGAACGAGTAATTTCTTAAAATGAAATTTAAACGGCCCCATGGTACCTCTCTCTGAGCCTAGAGCCAGCCTGTATAACAGGCCTGTGTTTTGTACTCTGTCTCAGTCAAAGGTACCGACAAAATGGGCTTTACCAAGCCAAAGAACTAAAGAGAGAATGGAAGATCCAGATCTCCCAACAAAAATATCTCAGGACTACATTCTCTCAAATTTTGTAAACCCCCCGTTTTCCATCCCAGAAGTTCCATCTCAGACTGTGAAGGGGCCATCAGGGATTCAGGAAAGAGAAAGTGGAGCTCACCAAGCTCTTGACCCAGGGTAGTGCAGAGTCCGTTTCTTACTGAGTTTTTCTTTTCTTTTCTTTTTTAAAGATTTTATTTATTTATTTGAGAGAGAGAATGAGAGAGAGAGAGAGAGCATGAGAGGCGGGAGGGTCAGAGGGAGAAGCAGACTCCCCGCCGAGCAGGGAGCCCGATGTGGGACTCGATCCCGGGACTCTGGGATCATGACCTGAGCCGAAGGCAGTCGCTTAACCAACTGAGCCACCCAGGCGCCCCTTACCAAGTTTTTCTTGTTGCTTCTCCCAGTATCATTCTTTCCATAGTGATGCTTCCCAGTTTCTCCATAAGGAAAAATCTGCTTGGCTTCCTTGGAGATGTCAGGAAGGATTGACAAAGGAATTACTTGGGTTTACGCTTGAAGTATAAATATGTTTCCTACTTGGGAAATAGGAAAAGAGCTTGTTAGACATAAAGAATAGGAAAAATAGGAGCTACTAAATGCTTGAGGACTTAATATATGCCTGAAACTCTAAGCCCTTTCTATTCATTATCTCATTTAATTTTCAAAACAACTTTATGAGATTAAAGTTTTAATCATCGTCCTTCTTTTGGGGGGTGGGGGGAAAAGACAATGGAGGCTTGGGTAATCTGCTCATGAACAAACATCCGGGAGGTGAAAGGGCACAGTTACCACGTGTTTATTCTTAAATGTGGGGCAATACTGTGTCAATGCTTCAGCATTTTTGGACCAAAGGCAGAGTAAGATAGGGCATAAGTAATTGTGTTTATTCGCAGATAAATGTATTTTCAGATTATATTATGACAGCCTTTATAATTTTTTTTTTAAATATAGATTGTGGTGAACATTTTATAAACCTGTAACGTGGAAAACTGAAACAGTTGGGGCAGAGGCAAAGCCGTTTACCCTGAAACATTAGGTGGACTTGAGCATCCTGACTAATGAGTAAGCACCTAGGAATTTCCATCTCTTCTCTTCTGTTTGATCAAAGCAGTATGCCTTTGTATATTGACTAAATTTTGAGTGATCTGGTGTTATTTTTTTTTTTTTCAAAATGGACAAGCCCATCCTGATTTTCAAACTGGAATTTTTGACAGGGTCTGTATATTTATCTGCAAATCTAAGCTTTTTGTTGATGAATATACTATAAAAACATAAACAGAAAAAATATTTTTATTGCCTCCAAATCTGCATATATCAATGAAAAGAAGAGGTGAAACATATATATTAGAGTAAACTTGGAGGAGCAAAAGTAAGTCTGCACCTCTAATACATAGTGAGCTCGCCTTAATAGACACAGATTTTGAAATGCTAGAACCACCTATACTGGCATTGAACAACAAGGAAATTTGTAAATTATTTTGAATTATGAGTTTCAAGTTTGTTTTCCCAAGGAGTTAATAAGTCTTCGCCTAGATTTTCTGCTTTATTTTCATGTGTGCTAATTGTGTGCTAATATTTTTAACAGGCTGATTAGCCAGGGGCACACAGGATTCTCACTGGAATTTCCTCACATTGACTCAGGGATTACTCTGGGCTCACTGATTGCTTCCAGCTCTTCTTTCTGTTCCTTTTTTCTAATGGTGGAGAAGGTGCCAACATTTATGGAGTTGGGGGGCAGGAAGGAGCAAACAGTAAATGCTACGCAAGGTATAGACAGTGTTCTCTGACACGTATGTAGCAAGCACATTTATACTTCTCAGAGCATGTATCCTTTCTTTTTGGGAAGATGAAAATAAATAGTAATTTTTACTAATGACTTTGTGCAAGGACTATGACTTAAAAGATTATTTAATTCTTGTTATGACTCCATGAGGTAGGTAAAATTTTATGCCCACTCTGTAGATGAGGAAACTAAGGCATAGAAAGTTTAAATGACTTTCTCAAGGTCACTCAGCTTATAGATGTTGGTCCTAGGATTTGAATGCAAAAGATTCTGCTGCAGAGTTCAGGTTTATAATTATGCTAAATTGCATCCCAAGAAGATCTATATTTACCTATGCAGGCATACACATTTACATACTTATATACATACACATGCAGATCAAACACATTCTTGAAACTCATGTTCTTCAATCGTGTCTGTGAAGAGTCTGAGACACAAACCTACCTGAGCGTACAGATTTAGATGCACTTCTTCAGTTCACACACACTTTGTATTTCTCAAGTACACATGGATAAGCAACCATTTTTATCAGAGAAGGGCTCACTTTAAGATACTGAAATCATCTTGGATTAGGTCATTTGCAGAGTATAACCAACAGTGGGTGAAAGACAGGTTATGGGCTGAATAAGTTTTCCCTCCAAGATAAAATTAGACACACACACACACACACACACACACACACACACACACACATACATTCCAAGAGCCATGTATATTTACTAGCTGGTAAGTGTGACTTTTAGCCATGCTGAGGGGTTGGGTTGGGACTAAGGACTAGGGAAGTAGGTAAAGTAGGAAAGACTAAAGACAACATTGCATTCAGATTCTTTAGGTAATTCAAACAGATCCCTCACTAATCATTTTGTTCTTTTTTTTTTTTTAAAGATCTTTTTTTTTTTTTAATTTATTAGAGAGAGACACAGCGAGAGAGGGAACACAAGCAGGGGGAGTGGGAGAGGGAGAAGCAGGCTTCCCGTGGAGCAGGGAGCCCGATGCGGGGCTCGATTCCAGGACCCTGGGATCATGACCTGAGCTGAAGGCAGACGCTTAACGACTGAGCCACCCAGGTGCCCCAATCATTTTGTTCTTCATATTTAAAGTATTGCCCAGTTCTGTACGTGGTGTCATAACTTTATAAATACTCAGATTTTAATTAGCATGATTTTGATTAGCACACTAAACATATACATATTGCTTCTTTTAGTAACATTCTGTGTCCACATTACCTTAATGCTTCCTTATTTTCTGGGAGTTTAAATTGAAGCAAAGTAATTATTGTTGCAATTTGATAGATCCTGCAACAGGATTTTGA
Organism: Zalophus californianus; assembly: GCF_009762305.2. Lineage (NCBI taxonomy): Eukaryota > Metazoa > Chordata > Mammalia > Carnivora > Otariidae > Zalophus > Zalophus californianus. Next base: position 89,784,148 of record NC_045606.1, read on the forward strand.
ATCATCTTTCAGAAATTTAAGTCCTATGAAAGCACCAAATGTTCTATTGGCTCAGCTACTACACCTGTCACCTTTATAAGATGTGAAGACAGCAAATCTCTTTTCATCACTGAGATTCTCAGAATAAAGCCTTTCATATTTACCAAGGAAGGACATAAAAAGGAACCTGATTGGAGAGTTGCAGATGCACTCTGTACTTATGCACACCTAAACCTGCCATCACTCTCTCTCCTTTCAATAGCATGGTGCTATCTTTGAAAACTTGAATCTGCTTTTTTGTTATTGTTAACTGTTTTTCTGTGCTACTGATGTTTTGTTAGTGACAAGGAGTTCCATACTTAAGATTGTATGATTTTTAAGTTTTGGCACAGTTAATTAAAATTAAGTGGTGTGTGTGTGTGTGTGTGTGTGTGAGAGAGAGAGAGAGAGAGAGAGAGAGGATTCCAAATTATTCAAATTGTAGTCACTCAGTTGTTATTCCAAATGTTCTGTTTTTAATTTAGTTTTGCTGAATAATTTAGTTGTTCCAATATACAAGTTCTGTTACTCTGTAGTGGCTCTACTCATGGTTTCAGTCTCTTCCAAAGAAAACTTAGCTATTTCTGATCAGTCCCATCCAAATAGCCTTACTTAAGAGTAAGTCACAGAACCAACAACTTTACTGTACAATGTTGGTAAATTATTCATTCATTTGAGAAGCACATGTTTTTATTCAGTAGACGAAATGTTGGGTTTCAGCAATATATGAGTTAAAAATTAACGTTTTGTCACTTCACATAGCTAACATCATAATCAAAAATATAATATCTAATAATATATCTAATATGATATTTTGGATTCACTGCATCTTAAATGTAACAGCAGCAAAATCAACAACAAAAAAGGAAAGGTAACATTTATTTAGTGCCGACTGGACATTTATTACTTGCCTAAGCATTGTACATATACAATCACTCTATTAATTAGATTCCATTGTTTCTCCCCGTTTAAATTTAAGGACATTAAAGATCAGATACTTAGTAAGTAATTTGCCCAAAGTCATACAGGTTAGTTTCTGGTAGGGCCGGCGTCAAAGCCATGCTCCTCACCACCATATTGTGCTGACACTAATTTATTTGCATCCTCAGGCAGTATCTTCACTTACACTTGCACACTGGATAGTGAGGTGGGAGGGAGGGAGGAAGTGGAATGATTGTATTTGGTTACGTACAACACTTGGCAACTAGTTAAAATGTAGCTATAAAATGTCTTAGTTCAATCAGTTTCTCTTTCTTTAAACCAGTTTATGTATTGAATTTTTTTGTGTTTTTTACATAGTATTCATGATTCAGATGAATCCGATTATTTTTTCCTTTGCTTTTCTCCTCAATGCATATTGTGATGTACTTATCAATATGGATTAGAACAAGTCTTAAGGCAGATTTTTAGATATTCTGTGGACAAGGAGGTCCACTTTTTCAGTAGATCCCACTACATTCTCAAGTGGTCCCCCACAGATTTCTTCCCATTTCTCTTTTACATATTACAACCATAATTAAATATCTATCCCTATAGACCATGCTTTCAAAAAATAAAATAAGTTAAGAATACTGTAACGGGCTAATGGCGATTTCTCATTTCCTTATAACTTTTTTTGTTAAAATTTTGTCTTCACAATAAAAATGTGATTAAAACATAGATTATAATTTTCATACCTTCCTATGAGAGGCTTTTTATAGGAAAAGGAATTTTTAATATCAGAAAAATATAATTAAACATTTCTGATCCTCCTTCAATAACGTTATGGTTTTTTATGCTTTAAATATTTGCTTCTTTGATATTGATGCTGTCAAGGAATAAAATAATTATTTGACTTCTTTCCTCCTTCTAAATATATTCAATTTAACAAATATTTATTGAGTATATACCACGTTAGCTTAGATTCCCTGTTGTGTTTCCATCAATTTTTGACATGTTTCACAAGTAATTTATGGACAATAATATTTAAGGGACAAAAATCTGTAAATAGTTTCCTTCCTTAATACATTAGAACAGATCTGTTTTCATCTTCGTCACTTGCAATGTAGTGTATTCACTTGAATGAGAGAAAAAAATAGAATTATATTTATTGCATTTTAATTTACTAGCATGCCCAAGGGAATGTCCCTTCACTGACCCATGTGTGTCATATCAGGGAAAAAATATGGCTTTGGGAGATAAAAAGATAATAAATCCTGCTCCCTGTCCCGAAGGAAATGGGACCCCATGCCCTCCTCCCGACCTCTCAGCACACTCGCTTCATCACATCTAACAGTATTGTCACTCTGTGTTGGTGGGAACAACTATTAAATTCACGTAGAAGGTCTCCCCTTTCTCATCAGTGGATAGCAAAGCTGAGACTTGCAGCCAGAATCTCTGACTCTTGGCATAGTTTGTGAGGTGTTAAAGGCTTACCACCAAAAGTGGGTTTGTTTTTTTTTTTTTTAAGTTTTATTTATTTACATAATCTCTACCTCCAACCTGGGGCTCAAACTTGTGACCCTGAGATCAAGACTCACAGCCTCCTCTGACTGAGTCAGTCAGGTGTTATTATTTTTTTTTAAGATTTTATTTATTGATTTTAGGGAGAGAGAGAGCACTCATATGCAAGTGGGAAGAGGCAGAGAGGGAGGAAGAATCTGAAGCAGATTCCGTACTGAGTGCAGAGCCCAGCGAGGGGCTGGATCCCACAACCCTGAGATCATAACCTGAGCGGAAACCAAGAGTCGGACACTTAACCAACTGAGTCACTCAGGTGCCCCCAAAGTGTTGTTACTTTTGTTGAGAAACAGGACTAGAGTCTAAGTTATCCTATGGAAATACCATATTAATTTTTAAAAGATGACTAAAACAGATAAATTCGTGTCATTACAACTAAAGCTACTAGTTGACTTTAGGTGAATTTAGTAGCAATACACATAACATTAATTTATCTACACCTTGGTTTCATCCTCTGAAATGGGATAGTAAGGGCACCTCTCTCAGGGCTGCTATGCGGGATGAGTGAGATAATCAGCCAAAGAGCTTCCCATGATGCTTGTCACATAATAAGCCTCAATAAGGGGCGCCTGGGTGGCTCAGTTGATTAAGCGACTGCCTTCGGCTCAGGTCATGATCCTGGAGTCCCGGGATCGAGTCCCACATCAGGCTCCCGGCTCAGCAGGGAGCCTGCTTCTCCCTCTGACCCTCTCCCCTCTCCCCTCTCATGCTGTTTCTCTCTCTCTCTCTCAAATAAATAAATAAAATCTTAAAAAAAAAAAAGCCTCAATAAGTGTTATATTACTATTATAGTTTTCTTTAGCTCACCACTGTTACTTTGGAAGAAAAGAGGGGAAAAACCTAGGATACAAGTGGAAAACTGATTTTTATATATTAATTTATAATGAATTTGTAATTAATACATTTTTAATACATTAAGCTCCTTAAAAAATGTCTAACTTGGTAAGTAGTCAACATCTATCCAAATACTTTCATAATATAAAACAGACTATTCTATTAACTGATAGGCATACCTCAAAGATATTGTGGGTTCAATTCCAGACAATCAAAATAAAGTGAACAAAATGAATTCTTTGGTTTCCCAGTGCACACAAAGGTTAGGTTTGCACCATACCATATTCCGTTACACGTGCAATAGCATTATGTCTAAAAAAAAAAAAAACAAAACTGTGCCTTGATAAAAAATACTTCATTGCTAAAAATTGCTAACCATAATCAAACTTTTAGCAGGTCCTAATCACTGATTACATATCAGCAAATATAATAATAATGATGAAAAATTCTGATATATTGTGAGAATTACCAACATGTAACGCGGAGACATGAAAGGAGCAAATGCCTTTGGGAAAATGGCAGCAACAGACTCGCCGGATGCAGGGTTGCCCCAAACCTTCAATTTGTAAAAAGCACAGTATCTGCAAAGTGCAATAAAGCGAAGCACAGTAAAACGAGGTATGCCTATATATGGTGTGTGTTCTTGAGCACCTTCTTTGTGGCTGGCATCTTTCTGATTGAAAGATTTAGAGTAGAAATAGAATAAATTATGGATTAGCCTATTTATTATTCATAGTGGCAGAATATCAGCTTTCTATCTCTACAAGAAGGAGTTGTTTAAAGGAATCCTTTTTCAGAAGCAAAAACATAAATCTTTGGAAATCTTGCTCAAGTAATCTCAGTTTCTGGAGGAGTCTGTTTCTGGAGGAGGACTCTAGAGCACATTTGTCTATTTTTGAGGAGATTTCCTTCTCAGTTTATGCCCACAGCAAATAGAGCCGTCTCTGCTCTCAAGGATTGGAGCCCTGTAATATAATATAATTTTGCTGAAGACCTAATAACCAGCTACCATTTCTATGTGCATACTAAGTGCTTATCACTTCAGTGGTTTAATTTTCAAAACAATGCTATGAACTGGGTATTATTTTTTAAAAGATAATGAAGCTCACTTTATTGCAGTGGTCTGGAACAGAACCCACAATATCTTTGACATATGCTTGTACATTAATAGAATAGTCTGTTTTGTATTATCAAAGTATTAGGGTAGATCATGAATACTCATTATGTTAGATATTTTTTCAGAAGCTTAGTGTATTAAGTGTAATTACAAATTTTTATAATTAATACATTAAAATCCCAGAGAAATGACAAAATGGACAGGTAGCAGATCTGGGGGACTGATGGCAAATACCTTTCCTTTTCCATTACAGTTTATTGCCCACTTTAGGCTTGTTTCCCAAAACTCATTTCTGAATGCAGAAACTCTTTATATACCAATTGGCAGCCCATTGTGCCAAGAACAGTGCCGTACCGTTCATTCATTATCTGGTCATGCATTAAATGCCAATATAAATTCAATATATTGAATGAAAAGTCTAGACCTTTTTGTAAAAGATCACACAAAATCCATGTGAAACCTAACCTTAACTTCTTTCCTCACACCTAATGCCATCTGCTGTCTTGCATCAGGATTCCAAAAATACACTTGCGTCTTTGGTTAGATTTATTCCTAGGTATCTAATGGTTTTGGGTGCAATTGTAAATCTAACCAAAGAGGCAAAGGATCTGTACTCAGAAAACTATAAAATACTCAGGAAAGAAATTGAAGAAGACACAAAGAAATGGAAAAACGTTCCATGCTCATGGATTGGGAGAATCAACATTGTGAAGATGTCAATGCTACCTAGAGCAATCTACACATTCAATGCAATCCCCATCAAAATACCATCCACTTTTTTCAAAGAAATGGAACAAATAATCCTAAAATTTGTATGGAACCAGAAGAGACCCAGAATAGCCAGAGGAATACTGAAAAAGAAAAGCAAAGCTGGCGGCATCACAATTCCGGACTTCCAGCTCTATTACAAAGCTGTCATCATCAAGACAGTATGGTACTGGCACAAAAACAGACACATAGATCAATGGAACAGAATCGAGAGCCCAGAAATGGACCCTCAACTCTATGGTCAACTTATTTTTGACAAAGCAGGAAAGAATGTCCAATGGCAAAAAGACAGTCTCTTCAACAAATGGTGTTGGGAAAATTGGACAGCCACATGCAGAAGAATGAAACTGGACCATTTCCTTACACCACACACAAAAATAGACTCCAAATGGTTGAAAGACCTAAACGTGAGACAGGAGTCCATCCAAATCCTAAAGGAGAACACAGGTAGCAACCTTTTCGACCTTAGCCGCAGCAACTTCTTCCTAGAAACATCGCCAAAGGCACGGGAAGCCAGGGCAAAAATGAACTATTGGGATTTCATCAAGATAAAAAGCTTCTGCACAGCAAAAGAAACAGTCCACAAAACCAAAAGACAACCGACAGAATGGGAGAAAATATTTGCAAATGACATATCAGATAAAGGGCTAGTATCCAAAATCTATAAAGAACTTATCAAACTCAACACCCAAAGAACAAATAATCCAATCAAGAAATGGGCAGAAGACATGAACAGACATTTCTCCAAAGAAGACATCCAAATGGCCAACAGGCACATGAAAAAGTGCTCAACATCGCTTGGCATCAGGGAAATCCAAATCAAAACCTCAATGAGATACCACCTCACACCCGTCAGAATGGCTAAAATTAACAAGTCAGGGAACGACAGATGTTGGCGGGGATGTGGAGAAAGGGGAACCCTCCTACACTGTTGGTGGGAATGCAAGCTGGTGCAACCCCTCTGGAAAACAGTATGGAGGTTCCTCAAACAGTTGAAATTAGAGCTACCGTTCGATCCAGCAATTGCACTACTGGGTATTTACCACAAAGATACAAATGTAGGGACCCGAAGGGGTACGTGTACCCCAATGTTTATAGCAGCAATGTCCACCATAGCCAAACTGTGGAAAGAGCCAAGATGCCCATCGACAGATGAATGGATAAAGAAGATGTGGTATATATACACAATGGAATATTATGCAGCCATCAAAAGGAATGAGATCTTGCCATTTGCAACGACGTGGATGGAACTGGAGGGTGTTATGCTGAGTGAAATAAGTCAATCAGAGAAAGACATGTATCACATGACCTCACTGATATGAGGAATTCTTAATCTCAGGAAAGAAACTGAGTGTTACTGGAGTGGTTGGGGGTGGGAGGGATGGGGTGGCTGGGTGATAGATATTGGGGAGGGTATGTGCTACGGTGAGCGCTGTGAATTGTGCAAGACTGTTGAATCACAGATCTGTACTTCTGAAACAAATAATGCAACATATTTTAAGAAAAAAGAAAAAGAAGAAGATAACAGGAGAGGAAGAAAAGGGGAGTATGTCAGAGGGGGAGACGAACCATGAGAGATGATGGACTCTGAAGAACAAACTGAGGGTTCTAGAGGGGAGGGGGTAGGGGGATGGGTTAGCCTGGTGATGGGTATTGAGGAGGGCACGTTCTGCATGGAGCACTGGGTGTTATGAACAAACAATGAATCATGGAACACTGCACCAAAAACTAATGATGTAATATATGGTGATTAACATAACAATAAAAAAATTAAAAAAAAAATACACTTGCGGTTGCTTCCCTCTGCTCCCTTGTATTTCATTTCATTACTGTTCCAATTGTTATAGTTCCCAGTTCATGCAATTTTTCTCAATTGATTATGCAATCACTGAAGTGACAACCCCAAACTCACCTACCCTCCAGCTGATTGCCAAGGATTCATAAACCAGCCTCTAAAGAAAGGTTATATTTGGAAGAAAAACAATTACAGCTTTCAGTTGTTATTACATATTATAGTGGTTAGTAAAAGAGTAAACTGTCAGCCTGCTTACTTCAGAAAGGCAGAGCAGGGCTCTCTGGAGGATACTAAAGGGCTTTCACTTTGGACCCCCGCATGGGAATGACTTCATTCTCCCACTTCTGAAAGTAGAATCCTGTAGGAGTGTCATGACCTGCACCTGGAACAGCCCATGAAAGGAATCAGAACAAGCCCCATTAAAACATGTAAAATGAGGCAGAATTGTCCAAAAGGAACATGGTGTTTGCCACTTTAAGTGTTACCTTAGTGTGTTGGATAACTCTAATAAGAAGTGGGGTTTTGAACCTCGGTTTCCTTGTTTATAAAAGAACTATTAAATGTACCTTATCTCCCATGCGAGAACTCTTGTAGGGGCACAGATGGGATCATGCAAATGGCATGTTTTGGTAAATTGTAAGTTACATCCAAATGTTGGTTATTATAATGAAGTAGACTCTGCTGAGTGAATGGCAAATTAAGTCCTTGAGTACTTTCAGTTCTTTTAGATAATTGCTCATTTCTTTTCAGAACAAAGACTTGAGATCCTATGTGATGCCCTAGTGGTCTAGAGGGAAGGATTAAGGCTCCCACCAAAGTGTCTGCACTATGTCCAGAGTGTGACTTACAAACTTTTAAGAGCCAGCACCATTAATCAAGCTACAGACTTCTACTACGACGTTCAGCTCATTTCTGTAAGGAATGTACTTGGGGAGAAAAGAGATACGTTTTGGAAGAGAGATGTATAGCTGTTGTAAGGCTCATTTTGAGAGTGTGGGGAAAGCTGAATAGGAGAGATGCCTTAGTAAAGTTTTACTACTTGCTTAAAGTCACAAAGTACATTCATGCACTATCAATCTCCGGTTCAGTGGGATTAATTAATTAAGGCTCTGTGCATGCACACCATAAGATTAATTTACTGAATAATTCACTGAGAAAAGTATGTTCAATTTTCAAGTGCTTGAGACTATAATGAATCACTGATGTGACTAATTTACCTTCCCTGAATTGACTGATAGGTTTTAAATTGAAGTGATCAGTAATTTGGGCATATTGATCCCACTTCATGTCACATATACTATGAAGAATTCCCAAGACTTTTAAAGGACTGGAATGTGTTTTTCTTTATAGGGAAATTGAGGAATGTCATAACTTTTCAACTGAATTTCTTCTTTAAATCCACGTATGTCAACAAGTTCCAACTTCTGGTGGCAGTTGATGAATCAAGAGAGAGGATTATGTTAGGAGTGATATGCAAAATTCTGAGGATCTCAGGGAGGAAGGTGGACAAAGAAATACCTACTATTATTCTTTGTGTCAGAATTCTCGTCTACACTGCCAATGACTAGCTCTGAGAATTCAGTACAGCATGCCACTAAACAATAGAAAATGTGGCAAGCACAATTATGTTTTCCAAATCAGGAGATATTTTGAAAAGAAGAAACTTTTATTTTTGGTCCTGTGAGATAATCTAAATCATGTATTGAAGAATCATACTTTCTTACTTAGAAACAGAAGCCAGGAGGAATTAGATATATATCCTAATGACTGTGTCATATTCATCTTTATATAAATTCTATCCATCTCCATGCCTGGCCTATTGTAGGTGCTTCTATATTGTTGGATTAATAGAGTACAGGTCATAAAAAAAAAAGGAGTAATGAATGATCTAACTCAGTGGTGTAGGTCCTATTTATAGGAATCATGACTGTGTTATTCTCTCTTTCATCTGGACCAGGTGCCTCTATTGTAGAGAATGGTGTTCTAACTTTCCTTTTACACTATCACTATAATTGTCATCTTGGTCATTATATCAAAATTCTTATTATTGGGAGCAATATAAACATATAAATTAAATCTGATCTGCCTTCTTTAGCCTCTCAATTTGAAAAACAGCTGTATCATTTTGAGATCAAATTTTATCTTGGAAAAAAGAATAAGTAAAAATAAGAACATGCTTCACTAGACTTTGGTTATATGTCTTAATCTGTTTTTCACTTCTCAATTTGAATACTATACTATCCTCTCTAGAAAAGCACTCACTCTATAATGGGTCTGCCTTGGATTTCATTGAAGAAGGGGTATTTTGTTTTGTTTTGTTTTTTCAAGTATTATGGAATCTCATCTATAACATACCCTTAGAAAATAGATTCTGAGGATCATGTTACTCAGTTCAGTTGAAGATTTATTTTATGCCTATTCTCTTTTTGTTCTTTTCTTTGAGTATTGCTACATTTTGAGTTCTCAAAATATTTTCTCCTGTATTTTTTGTATTTTCCTCTTTATCTACATTCCACTTCAAAGCTTATTTTTTCCTCACATTTCCCCCCTCTTGCTTATCTCCTTTCCTTAAATACTAATTTGTAAACTTTTCCTCATTTTTAATATTATAGCATGTAATGATCCTATGTTTTTGTAAACAGCCACTAAAAATGCAATTTACTATATTATATGGGGATTTTGATATAAAGACACAAAAGCTAAATCCCTATTACAGTTTAAGATTAAGGGAGATTGACAGTTCATTGTATTGTTCTTTCTCTCTGAGTAAATGTGTATGTAGGTGTAGTTCCTTTAGCTATTGGGAAACTCAAATTTAGAGTCAAGTTTTGATTCCCATTGTAGAAGTTTCCTTTGCCAGATGTTTCTTATATGTCACTTCTGCCTCTTTTCTTACGACTCCTGGTTCTTTAACCTGTATGTTGATGGTTCTAGTATACACCTTTAGTTTATTATAAAGCCTCCCAGGTCCTTCTCAGAAATAGATATAAATTTAAAAAGAATACATGATAGTTTCTACATACAACTCAATCACACCCACTATTGTTAACTTTTCTCATTTTTCGTTGCCTTCTTTCATATTTTTTTAGTCTTGTCCACTTATTTCTGCTTGTCTTCCTCATTTCTTATATCCCTGTCTCCTCCCTTCTTTGGATGTTCAAATATTTTTTCTGTTCAGCATTAGTCACCATAGTCTTAATTTCCTTATCCTTTCCCATGATCTGACATGGGGAAATAACATGTGAAAAATCAACTTTATGTGTCTCTTCACCCCTATCAGTTCATAACAGTGTGAGAACATATTACTGTTTGACCCTTTGAAAGGAGACACTGGTTGCTGGCTGTCCACAGGCTCAGAATCATAAAAGGGTCCTGACAGATTAATTGGTTATGTTTTCTATGGTTCCTCTCTGCATTACCAAACGTTCAGAGCTATTTTGCACGCATCTACTATACTTCACAAAGAGAGAATGAGGTAAACAAGCATGTGTAGTAGATTGCTGATAGTATTTGCTAGAACTAATGTCTCTTAAGCCTCAACCCCAATCATGAGTCAGTGTCACCATTTTCCTAGAAAATGCAAGATCTGACTAGGAAAAGCTGTGATGTAAGATTTATTCCTAAATTTTTATTTCATTTTCCCAAAGGTTCTTGTAAATAACTTTCTCCCTTTACAACAACTAAGTTAGCCAATAATATCAGGGTTATTAGCCTATTTAGAATAACTGTGACTTCTGCTGAGAAAGAAGAGAAAGCTTTTAAGAAATGAAGAAAATGAATAGAGGGAACAGGAAACAGAAAGATTCAACATGCACATGGAACAACATGTCTTTTCTTCCCAACCAGATTATAAATTTACCGAAGCTGGGCACTGTTCATCTCAAAACTCTATGTCCCTCAATATCTTAGACAGGCTTATTAACAGAATCACGTAACAGTTGCTAACACCTCAAGAGAGTCAAAAAGTTGAAATTCACTTAGTTCAGCTCCTGCACTATGCCCTCTATTTAACATATAGATATTTGATGAAATTTTGACCTAAAAATTACTAGCCACTAACAGCTAGTGTTTTGTTTCAATTAGTGTTTTGTTTCACTAACCTTCTAGAATTGATACCCATCTCATTGTTGTTATCCTCAAACTTTAATGCTCATAAAGTGGAGTTCATGATCACTTGATGAAATATTCCCCTGAAGTGATGTCAGCAAGTTTTGACATCATCAGCAAGACTGTTGATTCTCAAGGCTGGTGTTACAGAGAAATTTCCAGCAGCCCAGTGATACATCTTTCTTTGGGACCTTCATGACCCTGTGCTTCATTCCTGGTCAGTGGGAAACTCACAACCTAAAGCAGATACCGTGGGAAAGGCAACACTCACAGCTCATTTCATGGCTGCCTCCTCTTCAGTGATGGATAAATTATTTCCGTTGGTGGTGGTTCCCCCTGGGGAGAGTCATACACCAAGGTCTTCTAATGTCATTGCATAATGAGATATGAATATGAGAAAATCATGCTGAGTGGTTTCTTAACCAAGTGGAAATCTGGGTGAATCTGGAGAAATAGCTATTACTAATGGTCCAGATACTTTTCCCAGGCAGTGAACATTTATAACTCCTGTATAGCTAGCTATTTCTAAAATGCAGTGTGGCAGAAAACAGTTGGCCATTTCCTATCTATTATGCTGAATGGACAACCTTTTGAAGACCCCTAGGACATGTCATAACATTTTATTTTGCTTGTTCTTAGTTCAGAGCACTGTATGAAAACAGGCATTCGTCCAGCATTACTGGGAAAAAAAGATATTTTTGTGAGTGAATTTCCTAACAATGGTAATATACACCTTTAAACTTAAAATTTTGAAATAGGATCACATTAGGATCAATGCTTTTATTTAAACTTTCAATTGGATAGAAATATTTCTTTAAATGTTGTACATGTCCATATATTCTAAGGCTCTTAACGAATATGGTTTACCTTAATTAAAAATCATATTCTAAATATCAATTAGCATTAAATAGATTATTTCAAATGTCACATTCATATTCATAATGAAACTACTGTGCTCCTTCTAACTTGAAAATCCAGTCAAGTCATCTTCCTGCTTAGAATCCTTCAATGATCTTCACTACCTGAGGATAAGTCTATGTCCTAGTAAGTTCTTCAAATCATGTTTCTTCCTACCACTCCAGTTTATTCTCTCTCCTCACCCCTAAATCTGGAACCCTGTGGAACTGTGTACCATCCCCCCAGTAGACCATAATGTTTCACAGCTCTGTGCTGCTGATGCTCCACTTTTCCAGAAAGCCCTTTCTCTCCATTTCTAGCTTGTGACCACCCACTCAACTTTTAAGATTCCATTTGTTTCACCTCCTGGATGAAGATTTTCCTGACCCACAGCCCACTTCCACTCCTATTACCCCAGCCCTTTCTTCACGATTGTGTCCTTCAGTTAAGTGGTCCTCAATCTTTGGATTGCTTATTTGTCCAGATATTTAACTCGTGGTGACTTAGTCATCTTTTTTGTATTCCTCAGTGTTCCTCATAACTGGGTTTCCTAAAGCTTCTTATAGCATCAGTGAATGCAATGGAATGAAGCTCCCAGAGCATTCAGAGACATGTGGGACACCTTGCCCCTGACTAATGACCCCAGCTGTTCTGATAGTTGTGTATTTTGTGACTGAGTTTTGTAGTTTGTTTTTTTCTTCATCTTTTCCCTCTTGATCAAGCTCTTGTCCATTCTTGCTGCTGTCAGTGTGTACCCTGAGCTAAACTGAAACCTCCTGTACCTTAGTTCCTTCCTTTTATAGCTATTAGTGAAATAAATTGGAGGAGCATAACAAAGTGATTAAACGGTTGACCATGAATGTTTACAAGTGACTCAGACTTTGAACTCAAATGAGACTTCACATCCATTTACAGAGCTTCAGAATGTAGTGTGTTCATAATCATTATGATGAGGAGCTCATCAGCTCCACATTGTAGGCCCACACTGACCACATCTGTGAGGCTCTACATAGCATTTTGAAACTTCAGCTTAGAACATTTCTGGGGACAGTGTTAAAGCCCTGCCCCCCTACTGCCCTTATAGACGAGGATACACACCCTTCACACACTAAACCCTGAGCATGTGTAAACTAGGTTTGCATATTAATAGTTTTGGGGAAAAATAGGGTCAACCTTCAATTCACCACACCTTAGATCTCTGTCATTGTTTCTCAGAGCCCCTGCTGCAATATCCTTCCCTGTGTTCACACTCGTGGCCCTCCGTGTTTCCTCGCCCCAGACACAAATGCCTCATCTGCCCACTTCTACCAAAACTTCCCTCCATCCCCTCCACATTTCTCATTTCTGTGATGAACAATTCTCCTTCCGCACAGCTCCTTCCCTGAATACCTCCCCATCTTCACTGACACCTTACTAGCCCTTGAGGGCACCGCTTTCCTTGCAGCCATCTCAAATGGAGGCTGTGTACGTTTTCACAGCCCAGGGACCTCTGGAGCTGGATGTGGCTGTTGGAATCCTCTGATCTCCCCAGTGAATGCTTCTAGAGCATTACTTCCACACAGTGACATAAAACTCCCTGCTCCCCTGGGGCTTGTGCTGCTGCAACACCAACGCGCACTCTTCTCATTACTCTTACCTGCCAACCTCCAGCTCACCCTTTCTCCTTCAGTGAAGCTCCAACACCTGCCCACGCTCTTTATCTCCACTTCTAGTCTCTTAGTCACCCTGGATGGCTTTAATGTCCACCCACCTAGTAATCTGGTCTCTCAGCCCCTTCTTCTTGTTGTCTCCAGTGAGGTTTGCCTTCACTCATTCCAAGTCACCCAAACCCACAAGACTGTCATCATCTGGAACAGTTCCATCACCTTTTAAAATCCTAAATTCAAACATTCCACACTGTCTACAAGTTTCTGTCCTTCTAGTGCTTTTATTCTAACTACGTGCACTCCTCAACACTGTAAGGACCTTCAACAAGATTTGCCCCTCACTTAACCATATTCCCAGCTTCCTTTTCTCTTCACTACTTTTTCTCACTGATTGCAGTTTCACAACCCATTACTTCAGTGCTACTCATTCCTTCAAATCACTTTCCCCACTGCCTTCAAGTCATGCTCATTCAGGAATATCCCCTTTTTTAATAAAAATAAGTCTGCCTTCTTTGATGCTATATCCTGTCCGCTACCGACTGGTGCTGTAGACATGTCCCTTCTGTGAAGATTGGTACCACATAATGTGATGGTCTCTGGTCTCAGCTGGGCCCTTGGAGATGCTCAGGAGTCTTGTTTCCATAGTCAGGGTTGTTATCTGTTCTAGAACTCTCCTAAACCTCATTCACTCAATCACCAACTTTGGTGTCATCCTTGACTCTTTGCTTTCTTTCATGCACCACACCTCATCAATCAGAAATTTTACTTCATAAACACAATATTACTTCTCAAATGTTTCTGCATTTGCACCTTAGTTCATGTCATGTTTCCTCTAGATTATCCTAAGAACATTTTTTTTTTTTTTTTTTTACCAGTACCTCTCTGGTTCTGCTCTTCTCCATATAGTAAGTAGTTTGATCACTTGGCAATGCACATATGTCCACTGGCTTAAAGATGTTCTTCTTGTACTTCTTAGTAAAAAGCCAAATCTCCTTCATATAACATTTTTCATCCTGTGGGATCTTCTGCCATGGATTATGATCCCAGTTTATGTCTCTCCACCCTCTCTATGTCTACACAGTCCATCTACAGCTCTTCCTGAACTCTGCAGCCATCTTGTTCAGGCTTCTCTCTGTATTCCTGGTGCTCCCCCATGACTTCCCTTGACAGGCTTGGATAATGGCAATGTATCTTTCCATTGTTGAATTTGATGTCATTCCTCTGGGATGCAGTCCTTGACTCTATTCAGCAACTGAGAGCAATTTGAGAGTTTTACTGGCACTCTGATTTTATTACCAAAGACCCTGTATGTTGAGTTGTTGTTTCTTCTCTCCTTGCATTTTTATGCTGAGGTATAGCCTGACAGAAGATCCTTTTTTTCCAGAGAAAAATACCCTTTACAAAATGATGAAAGAAAGTACTCTCTCATATACTTGCCAAATTCTCCAAGTCTCTCTTTACTTACCTGTTGAATAGAGATTATAATAAGATGTGTTAAGAGGAGCACTGTTAAGATCAAATGATTAAATGAACTATCACATGTTAAATACCTGGAAAATATTAACCCTTCAATAAATTGTAATTGCAATGCCATTTTGTAGGTTTGTAGAGCAGAGGGTTTTAGATCATTATTGCAAATCTGATGCCAGATTGTATGTAAAATGTTTCCTTTGAGACATCTTATTCACACATCTGGTAAACACAGAAAATACTAATGGTTCCTAAAAAACTGAGGTCATAAATGATGAAACACACACACACACACACACACACACACACACACACGCACGCGCATGCACACAAGCAGGTTACCATTTTTTTTCCCACTATGATCAGTAAAGATGTGAGATCTCCAAGCCAGATTTCGAGTTATGGTGATAACAACAGGCACATGTGAGGTCCTTACATTGTTCCAGGAATGTGCTCCTTGCTCTGTCTACACAAACTTATTGGATGAGTCAGGTGTGAAAATTCCTGGTCAGTCAAGCAATTGATGAGTTGTTTCAATCTAATCAGTTGTTTATCTTTAGTCAGCCAGAGTTAGGTTCTGAGAGATGGGTGGATTCTTCAAAGGAATTGGTCATGAATATAGACTCAACACAAAGAGGCTTGCATTACATTAAGGAATCCCCAAAGCTACGTGGTAGGGTCTATGTGCCAACATCTCAATGAGCATGTGCATATACTGTGTATCCTCATGATATTTTCACTAGTGTTGCAACTGACTTTCTCATGTTTTTACTAAAGAAAGGCTTTCATAATTTAAAAAATGAAGTGAAGGGGATTGCATTTTTTTCAGTATTCTCATCTCCTGAAAATTAGGTAGGTTACAAGTAATTTCTCATCTGTTCACCTGAATACAAGGTTCCTAAAGGAAAAATGTGGGGAGGGCAGGGTGTGTGTGTGGTATGTATGTGCGTTATTTCTAAGATCCTATGGATTCTGCCCCATTAATACTTTAGCAAGAGATTCTAGGTTTACCATTACTTTTACATGCTGGGATCAGTTATCATAATATCATAGATTTATCAACGGAATTAACCCAATCAGTTATGTAGGCAGACTCCCCATGCGATGTGGAAATTCCCTCTACCAGCCCTGACCAGTGGTCATCCACGCCATGTCTGACCCCTTCCATGCAGTTTGACCTCTGTGCACCTTCTGCTTCAGGGCCAATTATTATGAAGCTCCTTTTTATGGCAACCCAAATTCTGTTTTTCATAGCTTCCCTCCATTTGTCATGTTTCTGCTTTTTGGAATAACATGGACTATTTGAGAAAAATTCATAACTTTTCACTTATTTTCCTCCAGAGCTATATTGTGTATGGGTGCTATAAAGGGATATAAGGTACATAAGACATGATCCCTTCCTTCAGGTAGCTAACATACAAGTCAATCTGTGAATGTCTCTCTTAAAATGTGACAGGCTGAATGGAACATAACCCTACGGATATGTTCTGAGCAAACCCTGCAGATGTGTTCTGAGCAATGAAGACTACAATAAGACTGCTATTTCTCATGATCTGAACTCCTTATTTCTATTAATGAAGTCTTTGTTTGTCTTGGCCTTATCATAGCTGTGTCAGATACTGGGTTTCTGGTCAAATAAAAACTCAAGTCTTTCTTTATCTCAGCTGGCTGAGCAAGGTGCTTTTCATAAATTATGTTTACTCAGGTGTGATTAACCCCATGTTACTTAAGGGGAATTGAAAGCTCAGTAGAGTCGTGCAACATGCTCAAGGTCACAGAACAATTAAGTGATGAGAAAAAGGAAACTTAGCTTCCCAATGGGGATGTTCATTGATGACTTTTTTATTTTTTCATCAAAAGTGGAACAATCTGAAAGCATAAACAGCTTCAAAAAAGTTTGCTATTTGTAGATCCATAATAGAAAATACAGGTGTTTGGTGAAATAGCCTTTTATGCCCCTCCAACATTTTCTAAGTATGGCAGGATTCTTTCATTGACTGGGTGTTGAGAAGCTTATTGTTGGCGCTTCCTGAATCTGCAAAAATGTTCAGGGCTTTTTATCTAAGAGAGTTCTTGCTTCACTTTCAGGTCTCCTTGTGTTTGGTTCATTGCACTTCCCTTTCCTCTCTTGATTGCATTCCTGACACTGAATATTTATCGTGACCTAAAACCTCTACCGACTTCCTCTACACTGATGCTTGCCAGATGTAGATATGTCTATTTGCTACCTGGGAGGTAGTTGCCTGCAACTTTTAGATCCCAGTTCCAGGCCTTGATCTGGTTCTGCTAGCTCCTACTTACAATTCGACTCAGATTAATTTACTCAGGACATATTTTTGAACACCTACTGTGTGTCAGACAGGGATAGACTGTTGCTCATAGACAGGTAAAGTCATATACACTTTGGTACCATTATTTGGGATGGGATACTGAGCAGTATCTGTCCCAGTGTGGAAATCCAGGCTTTCTTTCCCATCACTTAAATCTGTCCTTAAAATTATCAGATCTTGGACTCTGTACATTTGAGTCTTTCCAACTGGATATTTAAGGTAAATAAGTGAAATAAGGAGCCCCATTATTCCATGTCTCTTCACTGAGGCAGTGGAGTTCAGATTGCCTATAAATGTTGTAGCAGGAAACATTTCAGAGAAAGTGGTGGGAGAGGCCTGAGTCCCAGGAGTCTGTTTTCTCTGCCTCGTTCCTCTCTAGACTTTAGTCGGGACTCTGCTGTGAGCCTTCAGGAACAAGGCAGTTAGTGCGTTTGCAATGCCTCCTGATGGTGTTCCTGCTGCAGCTGTCAGATGTATGGAGACATAATTGATGAAATCCTATTTATACCCTGGGATAAACTTAGAAAACCAAGCCATGCCGCCTAAACTAGCATATTCAGTGGATCCCCTTGCTGCAGTCTCTGCCGTTCAAGTGTCAATGCTATACATTTTCTATTTGTCTCAACGTCGCTAATTGGTACATACCTTTGAATACACTAATAGTGCAACAGGGGTGCAGCTTCTGATGTCAGCAGGCCTGGGTTCAAAGTATGGCTCGATTCAGGGTCATGATCGGTGGCAAGTCTATCAACTTCTTCATCAGTAAAATTAGAAGAACAAATAGTGTCCACTTTACAGTTTGGTAGTAAGGATTAAATAGGCCACATTGTGCTAAGATCTTAAAACAGTGCCTACATACACAGGAAGCATTCAAAATTAATTGTTATTTTTATTCTCATTATTACTTTACCTCCAGTTCAGACACAGGAGTGGGTACTATGCCAGAAGGTGACCTGGATCAGGAGCCAGAATACCTGGGTTATGATCTCAGGTGTGCTGCGGGCAAACTATGTGACTGTATGACCTTGGAGAAGTCATTGAGCTTCTCTAAGCCTCAGTTTCCTTGTGTGTAAATAGGTGTATGATACAGTGTTTTAAATGCTAAGGTTCCTTTGAGCCCCAAAAGAGATCATCATCACCATCAGTTGATGGATCCCTAGATAATACAGCTTTAAAAACAAAAGATAAATATTATTGAGGAAATTATATTTTTAAAGACTCCTCAAGGGAGCATTAAAGCCTATAGGAAATATTTATGCCAGAATATACAAATTATAAAACAAATAATGCTGCAATGCTGCCCCTCTGGGTAGCATTTCCAAAATTATGTTTTTAGTCAGATGACAAGCTATTTGCTGTCAGTGTGGAAAGATGATCAATAGACTTCCATTTCTTAGAAGAATCAGGTAACCCCCCCCCATTGTCACTCTCATCACTAATCAGAAATTTAAATACACGTATATGGCTGGAAATCCTAAATTCTATGCAGAGAATTTCATCATGTCACAGGGATCTTACTTTAAGTTGGTTACTCCTAGAAAGTAGGCTTATCATATCAACCCTGAAAATAGGATTGTGAATTTTGGGGTATTTATCTGATACGCTATAGTGTTTGTGGCACAAAAGATGTCTGTTAGTCTAAGCAGAAATTAGGGTTTATATTCCACATCTCAGCTCTTTTCCCAGAAACAAAACTATTTCTTGTTCTGTGGTGTTGCTGGATAGAACCTTGCACCATGGGGTAGATCAGGGAAGGGAAAAGGAAATGTGTACGAAAAACAACCACAACAACAAAAATAGTCAAAAGGAGAAGAAAGAATAAGTTATTAGTTGCTATAATGGTTAAACCTAGAATCAAATCCCAGCTTACTGAATGTGTGACCTTGGGCAATTTAATTAACCTCTCTGAGCCTCATGGTTCCCGTGAGTAGGTTGAAGATAATAATATTTGGATTTTAAAGTAAATGAAATATGTAAAGTGTCTAGAATAGAGACTGGAAAGTAGTAGATATTTAATAGCTTGTAGTGATTATTTTTGAATATTAAGGGAGAGGTTTGTACACACTATGCTGTGTTGATCCTGGAGCATAGTCACATGCTTCATAATTCTTCAAAACATCAGAAGAAGCTATGTTTTTAATATTCACTCACTTCACTTGTATTCATTGTAAATAATGGAACTGATTGCCTGAGTTAGCAATGTGGCTATTCCAGCTGCTATTTCCTTTTAAATGAGATTATTTAGTAAATATTCTTCAGAGAAGAATTCACTCATGATTTCAAGACTGTAGAGCAAAGGGACTGTAGCTAGACCATTTTTGGCAATGTTATATATTGGTAGGGGCCCATGATTCTGTGATTCAGATACTTTGTTTGAATGCTAACTAAACCACTTACTGGCTGCTGTTTCAGGGGTAAGGCATTTAACCTCTGAGAATAAGATTATCAACTGGAGGTGGAAATGGAAACAAAAACAACACCTATCTCAAAGGGCTGCCGGGAGAGTGGAGTTCAGATAGATGTGGGTGTATTTCTTGAGGGAGTAGAGTGCTGTAAACATTGATGTTGATTATTGGCCATGTCTGACCCAGGATCACAAGGAATAGAGTTTCCCATCCTCTTAGATTCTATTGTGTGCATGCAGGAAGAAGTGAAGGACACTTCTTTCTTCTTTATGAACTGTTTTTACTCCTAACACTTCCAACACCAAATGTCTGTGGGTTTTTTTCCCCACACCAGCCAGTTCTCTCCAGGTACCAACTGGGTGTCCTACAGTTCAATTCTGACACTACCTCCCCAGAATTAGTGCAGGCTGCACGGGCTAAGGGCTCAGTGTTCAAAGACTTCCACCCACTTCAGATGCTAATCACAAGTGGTAGGCCTTCTGGACCTCTGACCACCTGGTCATAAATCGGGGTTCCCATGACCCGCGCCTCAGGTTCAGTAATTTGCTCTAATGATTCACAGAACTTAGAGAAACACTGTGCTACTACTGGTTTATTATAAAATATATTTAAAAGGATACAAACAAACAGGCAGATGAAGAGGTACATGGGGTGAGGTCCCAAGGATCCCAAGTTCAGGAACTTCTATTCCTGAAGAGCTGAAGTATGCCACCCTCCCAGCATGCGGATGTGTTTATCAACCCAGAAGTTCCCAAACTCTGTTGTTTAAATTTTTTTTTTTTAATGGAGGTGTAATCACAGGCATGATGGAATATTAACTCAATCCCTAGTCCCTCTCCTCTCCCTGGAGGTTAGGAAGTGCTGATGAAAGCCCTAGTTCCTAATCAACATTTGGTCCTTCTGGGTACTAGCCCCTAAGCCTGAAACTATCTCAGGACCCACCAAGAGTTCCCTCATTAAAACAAAAGATGCTCCTATCACCTCTATCACTTAAAAAATTTCAAAGTTTTTGAAGTTCTTGTACAAGGAACTAAGGACAAAGATAAGAACTATGTTTCTTACTATATCACAGGATCATCCCTTTTTCCAGGATCAACAGATTGAAGTATAGAACCTTTAATCGTTTTACTTTTTTCCCCTACCAATTTGTTCCGTGAAAGGAGCCTCAAATTTACTAATTTAAATTTAATAATTTACTGTATTTAATAAATTTACTAATTAAGCCAAACTTCTTAATTTTTTCAGCTTTATCGAATGGAAATCAAGACCCCAGTGAGAGCTCATCTCACACCTGTTAGAATTGGCTGTTAGCAAAAAGACGAGACAGCAAGTGCTGGTGAGGATGTGGAGGAAAGAGAATCTTTGTGTACTATTGGTGGGAGTGTAAATTGGCGTAGCCACTGGGAAAACAGTATGGAGGTTCCAAACGTCTTAATTTTGGACCACATTAAAAACTGTGGAACTCTCTCTTTGCCTCCAAAGGCACGACAGTTTTTCTGAATCGAGCAAGGAGAAATGTGTATCTTGTCTCCTAATTTTTGTAGACACAGCTGTTCATTTGAGAAGGAGGTTATATGTTCAATCTCAGCCCACCCTTGTTTTCACTGCCAACCCAAAGAAGCTGGAGGATATAAAGATATATAGTAGCTGCTTCCTCACCTCCACCAGGTTACAGGATATCCTCCTTCCGGAAGTTCCGATGTCAGGAAGAAGAGGGAGTCCCACTTCTGAGCACTGCTGCTTTTTCTAGCCCGTTTATTTCCTTCCTCCTTCTTGCCACTCTGAGACTTATCCCTCCCAGACTAGAGCTTCCAAATGGATGGAAGATGATAACCTGTAGGTTAGTTGAACAAAGAAATCTTGGATTATAGAGAGAAGATATTCAAAGAGAATGTAACAGTTGTGGAACTGAAGCTCAGAGCCAGGTGGGGGAGGAGTGGAATATTTGGTATTCTGTTTTCAAAAGGTAGAAAAATATGTTTCTGTTTATTGAGGAACAAAGGTTACTAATTAAGGAGAGGTAATGAACCTCCAAGTTAACAAAGACAAAAGTAGAATGAATAAAATATTCATTAAGTCAGCAAAAATAAGAAAGAGGATAAAGAAGAAACCACAAAGGAGAATAAATAATAATCCTGTAAAATGGAAGGATTAGTACCAAGTCTGTTAGTCATTACAATAAATATAAATGGGCTGAGTCTTCCTTTAAATGATGGTTGTCAGGTTGTATTTTAAATGAAAGCTCAGTACATGCTCTGTATGAGAAACTATTAGAACAAACAAATAAAGGTTGATGATAAAGTGTGGGCACCAGTGGTAGTGATAATCCAGCTGAATTTTAATATCCCATGAGTTATTTCTGTCCATATATCATAAATTTAAAGGATACAGCCTAGGCCAACTGGACTATAGACTTTCTGAACTATATGGTTTATATTTTGCATTGATTTTTTATCGTTTTATTCAACAAATAGTGACTTCCACCATATAGTGGCAAAACTGCATATTGTGACCAAAAGCCTTATTTTATCAGTCTAGGAGATACTTGTGATTGGTTTAGACTCTCAGATCACTGCACCTTTCCTCTTTGTCTACTGCTCTGGCTGATAAGTGAAGCTGCAATCCAGTTGTGTGAGTTGATATGATTTGTTATGTGGCAGTCCCATTGTCTGTTCATTTTTGTGAATCTTATGTTCAATGTAAAGAGTCTGAAATGCATTTTGAATGAGAAGGGACATTATTAATTCAGTAATTAAAATTCCAGATTATTTGCTAGTTGCTTTCTTTTTATCATCTTTAACTTTAGGGCTATAATTTCCTTTTGGTATTTAAAAAGGAAAAACAACTTTTTTCTATTGTCCTTTTCCGAATTGCTATATGCGTGTGCCAACAGCAAAGGTTTCAAAAGGATCTTATTGTGCTTCAACTTCATCTGGGTCCTTTTTGCAAATGCAGATGCTCAGACCCCAGACCTTCTGAATCATAGTCTGCATTTTAATAAGATTCTTAGCTGATTTATTTGCACATTCAAGTTTGAGAAACACTTTTCTAGGAGATTTTTGGGGGCTGATATATTAATTATGCAACTAAAATTATCATTGGTCACACAGTAGAAAATAATGACCAGAAAGGTCTTTATCCCACATTCCCACTTTGCTTTATCTGTAGGAGTCTTGGGATTTAATAGGGTGTTCAGTCACAGAAATTATCTTATTCTGTTTTCTGGTATAATCATTTCTTTATTTACATTACTGGGATATTTTCATTTATTCTTGGTTTCAATGACTGAGATGTATACATGGCTAATGTTTATAAACATCTTCAGAACCTTTTTGGAAGTGGGTATAAATGACAAATAGAAAAAAAATTTAAATGTGTCTTTTCTGATAAGAGAATTAAAGTATGTTGGAAAGTGACAAAACTCTAGCTTTCCGTTCATTTGAACTACTTTGGGCACAAAGACAGAAAGGGATTTTTGTTCCAGCAAATGCACAGCAGGAACAGCTGAAACCCAGAGAGAGATAATGCACTAAATATAGCAGTTAAGTGATAAAGATTTTGATTCCTAAAGTGGCAATCTCCAAGCATCAAAGCAGCAGGAACAGCTTAAGACAGCAAACAGAAATGGCAAGAATCTCCTGGAGCTATGAGGATGCCTTTGGGTACTGTCAGAGAGGAGGCCAAGTGGGGTACATCCCAAAAGACAGATGATTACAATTGGTGATTATTGATTGTAGATCATGCAAGGCACCGTGTTGAACTAAGATATCAAATGCAAAGATCTTTTCAAAAGTATTTCCTGTTTCCTCTATAACGTTCTGCACTCCTGGACATTCCTATTTTTCCTTCCTTGACTTTGCAGACCTGACATACACTGTCCAGACTTGCCTCCTTGACCTGATACTTCTTTTAAAAAAAAAAAAAATATATTTATTTATTTATTTACTTATTTATTTAGAGAGCTGGGGGAGGGGCAGAGGGAAAGGGAAAGAGAATCTCAAGCCGACTCCCCTTTGAGCACGGAGCCCAATAGCCCAACACAGGACTTGATCTCACAATCCTGAGATCATGATCTGAGCCAAAATCAAGAGTTGGATGCTTAACTGCCCCTGAACTGATCCTTTGAAAGCTGCATTTTTTCTTTCCTAACCACTTAAATGTTTTATTTCAATTTTCAGTTCAGAAGTGACCAAAAAAATACATTTCAAATCCAGACATCCAGTTGCTGAAACAAGAATATCCTGGACACACCTAAAATTCAGTAGGTTGGTCAGAAACAAACAAGCAAAAAACAAACTTAATGATGCTTAGCCCTGCATGGAAGACTTTCAGATTGTGTCTGTAGAGTAGTCAGACTTTTTTAGGGTTGTCTCAGGAGCCCCTACAGGGGACAAGGGGGACCATGCCACTGAGGTTTTTGGAGGAGCTCCCTCTTTGTCAGTTTCATATATGTCAGTGGTGCCTCCAGTGTTGACAGAACTGTGACTGTTCAGTTCTTCCCATTACCGGATTCAGGAAAGGAATCCGAGGCCAAAACATTTAACTTTACTTTGAAGTTAAAATAATTTTTTTTTTCAAAACTTTAAGTCCGGTCATATTTATTTCTTTAAGAAGTGAATGTAAGAATACTAAAGTAAAAAAACGATTAAGATAAAGAATTAAAAATGCTTGCTCAGCAATGATTAAGCATCTTTTTCATTTTGGTATTGTACTAAATGCTGGGGATATGATGAATCATAAAGCAAGTCTGTTAGGAGGAATTTACTGTTCACTTAGGGTGATGACATAATCTTTATATTCAAATTTCTGAGAAATCCACTGAAAAATTATTAGATCTGTAAATGAGTTCATCAAAGTTGCAGGATATAGTCAGCACACAAAATAATTGTATTTCTATACACTAGCAATGCAAAATCTGAAATGAAATTAAGAAAATAATCCATTCACAATAACATCAAAAATGATAAAACATTCAGGAATAAATTTAACAAAAGTTCAGAATTTGTACTGTGAAAACTACAAAACATAGTTGAAATAAATGTAATAAGACTTAAATAAATGGGAAGCAGGTAGCTCATGTTCATAGATTGGAAGATTTAATATTGTTAAGATGGTGCTTCAACATAATCTCTATCAGAATTTCAGGTATCTTTTTGCAGACATTGACAAGGTAATCCTAAAACTCATATGGAAATGCAAGGGGCCCAGGATAAGCTAACACAGTATTGAAAAAGCAAAATATAGTTAAAGGACTCATTCTTCCCAATTTTAAAATTTATTAGAAAGCTAGAGTGGTCAAGACAGTGTGGTACTGGCATAACGATAGATACATAATCAAAGGGAATGCCTTTTTGTGATCTTGGGTTAGGTAAAGGTTTCTTAGTTATGACACACACAATCAATTCCTACCATTTTCCCAAGGCCCAAGCTTTCATTTTTCATCTCTATCATCCCATTGGCACTTAAGTTGTATAGACTAGAGTTGAAAAATGTCTTATGTTTATATGCTCAGACTCTAACAAGGTTCTTAACCTTGCCTGCACATTGGGATCACTGGGGAGCTTCAAAAAATACTCCCTAGGTCTCACGCTCTCAAACTCAGAGCTTCTAATTTCATTCGTATGGGGTGCAGCCTGAGCATCAAAATATTCTAACAGTTTTCCAAGTGATTTTAATATACAATCAAGTTTGAGAAATTTGCCCTAAGTGAACAGTAAATTCCTCATAACAGATTGCTTTATGATTCATCAAATCCCCAGCACTTAGTACAATACCAAAAATGAAAAAGATGCTTAATCATTGCTGAGCAAGCATTCTTTATCTTAATCATTTTTTTTTTAACTTGAGTTATTCTTATGTTCACTTCTTAAAGAAATATGACCAGACTTAAAATTTTGGGGGAAGAAATTATTTTAACTTCAAAGTAAGGTTAAATGTTTTGGCCTATATTCCTTTCCTGAATCCAATAATGGGAAGAACTGAACAGTCATAGTTCTGTCAACACCAGAGGTACCATTGGTTTCCCATGATCCAGATTGGAGATGTCATCATTGATGCTGGACATCATTGGCTTCGCAGTCATGCCTGATTCTGTCAACTTTTTCTTCCTGTGCTACGCAATGTGGGAATAAGAACACATAAGAAATAGCACTTGTCTTTGAAGAGCTTGCAGTCTACTAAGAGATAGAACTCAATGAGCTAGGGATCTGGAGGCTTTCTGTTTCAGAAATTACATATGTAACACTAGAAGTCTTTTCTTTACTACTGGGAATGAAACCAGGATGTTCACTGTCAATCACAATTGCTTTGACAATGTATAGAGTTCCTGTCCAGCATTATTGAACAAGAAAACAGAAATTAGAAGGTAGAGGCTTAAAAAAAAAAAGAAAGAAGAATGAGGCTTAGACAGTAGTAAATAAAACTTATTATTTACAAATAATGTAATTTTTTTTTTACACAGAAAACACAATACAATCTCCAGATAAATTACTAGGAATAATAGAATAGTTTATAGTATGGTGGCAGAGCAAAAGGCTAATATGCAAAAAGGAAGTTGCCTTTCTATGCCCCAGCAACAAGTAACCAGAAACTATAATTGCAAAGAGCACATTATTTACTGTAGTATCAGAGATTATCCATAATCTAGAAATAAACGTAAAAAATTGCAAGATGCAAAGGAAAAATCATGGAACTATAAGAGATGTTAATGATATAAATTAATGGAGATTCAATTTATATTCCAGGTTAAGGAGACCGTATTTTAAAGATACCAATTCTCCTTTAGTTGTACTTCAGATTCATTGAAATTCTAATTAAAATCTCTGATAGGAATTTTCATGGAACTTTATAAGCAAGTTCTAAAATTTCCGTGGAAAGATAAAGAGCCAGGGAAACTGGAGATTTCTGCCATACCAGATATCCATCACTGCAGACTGCCAGTCATAGCTAAATCGTTTAAGATCTTTGTGTTTATGTTTCTAAGTGTTATGTATACATCAAAATGAAGAACTGAAGTAACACAGAACTTAAGTACAATTACTACTGTTTTTATTTTTGTTTTCCCTCTCTGCATTTTGTAAACTTTCTACAATCACTTTTTGCTACCTCATAATCAGAAAGAAAATCAATTCTAGTTTTCACATATCTGCAACATGCTTATATAGGTTCTAATAGTGCATTTGGCATTTTCTTCTATAGTACCGCTTTATGTCTCTACTTGCTTTTTTTTAGAAGTTAAAAAGGCTCTAAATTGAGGTGTCTGAATATAGCTGGAGACTTTGTGTCACTGCTCTTCTATAATCTGCTCAGTTTCAAACAGATCAAGGTCACACATGCCTTCAAGCCCCAAGATCAAACCATTTCTATTCAGCCAGTCAACATGAATAGAGTTTCTTATAAGCCCAGTGATTTAAACTAGAAGTACACTGCACTTCATTACATTCTGAATACTAATAAACTTCAGCTTTTCTTATTGTCTCTTGGCCCAAAGACAGAGGTTTTGACTTGAATGAAAATAGGTAGAATTTGATGTTGTTTTTGTGATTTACTCAGTGATCTGTAGAAAGAATGATCATAGTTTTCAATGGCCACGTAAATGAAGGTATCATCCTCATTGACTCAAACATACAGGTCCAAGACAGTTAGAATAACTTTAGAATTACAGAGAATTTAGGCTCTTATAAAAATTCATTTTTTCTCACTTTAATTCCTAGGATAGTTTTCAATGGCCACGTAAATGAAGGTATCATCCTCATTGACTCAAACATACAGGTCCAAGACAGTTAGAATAACTTTAGAATTACAGAGAATTTAGGCTCTTATAAAAATTCATTTTTTCTCACTTTAATTCCTAGGAATGAGCAAGAAGCCCAACTGAACGTAAGAATTAATTTCAGAATTTAGTAAAGCCGTGTTCTTTCTCAATAATTTTTTTGGATACGAAAGACTTTTCTGAGATCTATCTTGCATGTAGATTCGCTCTGTTATATAATACATTCATTGATCGTCACCTTTTTTACTCAATAAGCTAAAAATAAGAGATGAGGCAATGACTGATTGCAGTGGACTCTAGCTCCCAGGGTAGAGTCTAAGCAGTTTGAATTGACATTTGTGTCATTGTCAAAAACCAACCGCTTGCCATATCCATTGGTGTAAAACATAACATCTGGTTCCATATAATTAGGTTTTCAAGTTAGTTGATGAGAAAATGAGCCTTGTGCACTTATCCAAATGAAGAAGCATGAAGAATTTTCTTTTGATTGACATAAATATATGATACGAGGTTGAAAAATAGAGAAGCAGGTCTTGGAATCACACTCGACCTCAAACATGACCATTGAGTAGCACTTAGGGAAAACAGAGGACAAATTTTCTTTCATCACCATGCACGTGCTTGGTGATGACATTTCGGCATGAAGTGTCATGGGGGAGGATCTCCTGGGGTTGTTCTCTAGTTGCGTGTTTGTCTCAGAAATAAGAAGGAATCAAGCCCAATGGCTTCACGATGTTGAGTGCAGAAGCCTCGGCATTGGCATGGGCAGGGCTAGGAATGTCACTGGACCACGGGTCTTCACTGTTTGGGAGAGGGGAGTGGAGGGCATCGCTGGAGCTGGGAAGTGGCCCACTGGGCAGAATGGAGTTGAGTGACCTGGCCCTTGCTTCTGCCTCTTGTCAGGATCTGAATACTGTCTGCACACTACTCTGCAATAATCCATTGCTTGGAACGTGGCTCTGTCCTTAGAGTAACCCTGTGGAGCTGTTTAATGAGTAAATTCCAGTTCTGAGAGCAGGACCACTAGAGACAATGATTTAGTTGTGGGAAACTGCCTCCCTGGTTTCCTTTCACGGCATTCTCAAGTTCTGCTCCCATTTGAACTACACTTACTTGGCCATCGGCCATCATAGGCATCCACCTCCTGGTCCCCACAGGGAGGGGGGCGGCAGGAGAAGGGAAACCACCGCACAGGGCCTCTTAAAGAACAATGCAAATCCCATGACTCTTCCCTTTATGAGAAGGAGTCCTGTTTCCTTTTAGAAGAAGGACTATTTTCTCTCTCCTTTTCTAGATTTACACAGGTGTGGAGCCTATTGAAGTGTAATTTCATTCAGAGCTTCACTGGTTTTAATAACAATAATATGTACTTGAGTTAAACAGACTTGAGCTCAAGTTCTAGTTGTGCCCTTTTCAAGTTATGTAGATTTGGGAAATTAACCTCTTTTCAATGTTTCTTTATCTGTAAAATAAAGATAATATTTCTTTTCCCCAACTAATGGGTTGTGAAGACTAAATGGGAAAAAAATGCAAAAGGACTTTTTATAAGGTAGCATTCTGTATAAATGTTACTACATTTTCCTCTTTAAAATACAATTATGGGATTGAAATATCAAGTAAATACTATTAGACGTTCTTTAATTGGACTCTAAAAAAAATCAAAATAAGTATAGCAGGACTAACTACCTACATTTTCCAAGTGAGGAGACAGAACCTCATTAAGTTAAATGAATTAAGAAAAGGTCGTGCACCTGGTACAGTGGATGACTAAAGCTCACATTTTAGTGTATTTTAAATTGGCATTTGGGGAAGTTTCACAGGAGAAATTATACTTTCAGTGAAAACTAAGAATTGTGAAATGTAATATTTATTTAAATGAGTTCATAGCCAGTTATACAGCTATATCCACAGAACGTTGACTGTGTATCAGTGTTTGTCTAGGAACCAGGTCATTAGTTGGGTTTTGTTCTGTACTTGGTTCTTATGCTTTTTAATGCAGTTATTAATGGCTTAGAAGAAACCTAGGGGGAAAAAAAAACCTCAGGAAAAAAAATGGAATAGTTTTATAATTTGGAATCAGAAATCTAAGTACCACCAGTAGGTTTAAAAATGAGCCAAAACTAGATGGTATTCGAGATAATAAGTATAATATTTTACATAAATATTCTAAAAATAAACCAAATAAGAAGAAGTTTATAGCAGTTTGTATGAAAGAGTCACTTAGTTTGGTGACAAAACTCATCTATCTATGGTGTGATTCAGATGCTATAAAGCCATGAGTACAGTCTTAGAAAGTGACCTGAACGAGACGCCGTAACAGACCACTCCCCGAGAGGGAACCTTGTGTGGTGGCTAAGGATATAGATTCTGGAACCAGACTGATTGCCTGTTAAATCCTAGCTCTGTGACTCTCTTCCAGTTGGTGTGACTTTGGGAAAGTTACTCAATCTGCTTGTGCCTTAGTTTCTTCAACGGCAGAATGGAGTAAACAACAGTACGTGGCTTACGGAGTTTTAAGCATAGCTCAGGTGCTCAAAATGGAGCCTGGCACAAGTCTAGTTAACCATTATGATTACCAGTGCTAATTCTGAATCGCAAACTAAGAAAAGCACTCACAACCTGGAATATTTCCAGAGGAGACAGATAGGATGGCGTGAAGATAATAATTCAATACTATTTATTAAAGATTTTTTAAGCTCCAAATCATGAACTAAAAGCATTTGTATTTAATCCTTTCAAAAACCTTGGGGGTTAGGTATTATTATTTTTACATTGTGTATGAAACAAAGTGAATTAGAAAGGTTATATAACACAACCAGGAAATGATAAGATGTCTGCTTGACTTTGAAATACCTCTACCCGTTAAGTAATGCGCATTTGAGGATCAGCTGACACACGGAGGAAGTTTAACCTGGACAAGCTGAAGGGCTGTCAAGTAGAACAGGGGTTTGACCCTGCCCAGCTAATAATACAGTCCTACAGAAAGGCTCCAGGACAGGGCTCTAGTTCATCGCCTTATCTGCTCAGGCCTGGGTTTATTGCATTAACCTCTTATCTGAACTTCATACCACTAAGCTTTTCTTAGTACAGTTCATCCTGCATCCTGTTATGAGATTAATCTTCCAAAAATACTACCACTATTATATCAGCCTCCGGTTTAAAACCCTTCAGTGCTTCCTCCATGATATGCAAATAACGTCCAGATACCTTAACTTGGCATTCAGAATCTTGAGCTGCTTTCAACCAACATCTAAAATTGTTTACTTTTTTCATATTTTTAACATTTAAATTTAAATTCTTTAAATTTATTTTTAAAATTCTAGTATAGTTAACATGCAGTGTTTTATATATATATATATATTTTTTTTTTTTTTTTAAGATTTATTTACTTTAAAGAGAGAGCACAGGGGAGGGGGCAGAGGAAGAGAGAGTTCTTAGGCGGGCTCCTCGCTGAGCACTGAGTCTGACACAGGGCTCGTTCCCACAACCCCGAGATCACAACCCAAGCTGAAACCAAGAGTCGGATGCCTAACCGACTGTACCACCCAGGCACTCCTGCAGTGTTATATTAATTTCAGGTATACAGTATAATGATTCCCCAATTCTATACATTACTCAGTGTTCATCACGACAAGTTTACCCTTCACCTGTTAAGTGTACCCTCAATATCCCCTTCACCTATTTCACCCATCTCCCTACACTCCTCCCCTCTGGCAACCACCCATTTGTTCTCATGGATGGATCACAGTTGTTCTCACAGAGGGTATAATGCTAAGTGAAATAAGTCAGTCAGAGAAAGACAAATACCATATGATTTCACTCATGTGTGGAATTTAAGAAACAAAACAAGCAAAGAAAAGAAGAGAGAAAAGTATCATTTACTTCTAAGACCAAAAGTTGCCTAAGGCATAATGTAACCTTGCCCCGTGATTATCATATGAGGAAAATTTAGCTCCCAAAAGTTACAGCTAATTGAGAGAAGAGGGCAGATGATTATCCAGTTTCTATATTATTATTGCAAACAAGATGTTCAAACCAATGACAGTAACTGAAGCAAAGCAAAAGTACATTGACCTGGACAATATGGTAAACTTTCCACATACATTTCTTCCACTCAGAGAGAGGTTTGTCTTTTTTCCCCAGTTTTAAAAACTTCATTTTTTAGGAGCAGTTTTAGAGGCACAGCAAAATTGAGAGGAAGGTACAGAGATTACCTGTAAGTCCCCTGCCCGCTCCCATGCATAGCTTCCTTCATTATCAACCTCCCCCTCCAGACAGCACCTTACAATTGATGAACCTGCACCGGCATATCGTAATCACCCAAAGTTCATGGTTTATATGAGGGTTTGTTCACTGGTGGTGTATATGCTGTGGGTTTGGGTAAACACATACAGTTACGTATTCACCATTGTTGTATCATATAGACAGTATTTTTACTGCCCTAAAAATCCTCTGTCCACCTATCTATCCCTTAACCCCTACTCCCCAACCCCCGCAAACCGCCAGATTTTTTTTTTTTAAGATTTGTTTATTTATTTTAGAGGAGGGGGAGGGAGAAAGAAACCCAAGCGGACTCCGTGCTGAGCACAGAGCCTGACGCAGAACTTGATCTCACAACCTTGAGATCATGACCTGAGCCGAAACCAAGAGTCAAGAGGTTTAATCAACTGAGCCACCCAGGTGCCCCAACCATGGATCTTTTTACTGTCTCCATAGTTTTGCCTTTTCTCGAATGTCGTATAGTTGGAATCATACAATATATAGCCTTTTCAGATTGGCTTCTTCCACTTAGTAATATGCATTTTAAGTTTCCTTTGTCTTTTCATGGATTGAAGTTTGTGCTTTTACAATCTGTTATTAATGCCTTTCTGTAGCTTTTTTTTGAACCTATAAATACGTCTGGACTGATTTGCTGAAAACATATATATGTAACTCAAGGCAAAGTCAAGGTAAGTACCATGTTTGAGATTTTTTTTTTCTTTTTGTTTGATTTATTATTTGTCATTGTCATCTTTGAGCCCAGGGTAAGGATGGAGAGGTATCCTAGCAGTAGTGGGTGCTTCTCCACAGTTGCCAAAATACACTCATAGTTTAGAGAGACAAGTGCTGGTCCTGGAATCAAACAGTACAGTTTTAACACCTTGACTCTGTCCGTTTCTAGCTGTGTGACATTGGGCTAATAAGTACATTTCTTTGAGCCTCACTTTCCTAGGCCTAAACTTGGACCTTTGTAGCTTACTTTTTTTTTTTTTTTTTGGAATTACTTGCCATGTTTTATTTGTTCTAAACTAAAACTTGCTTGAGTTTTCAGTTCTCCTTGTCTATCTTATTTATCTACTTACTTATTTAGTATTGAAGTATAATTAATATACAGTGTTATATTAGTTTCAGGTGTACAATATGGTGATTCAGCAATTCTATACATCACCCAATGCTCATCATAACGAGGGTACTCTTAATCCCCTTCACCTGTTTCATTCATACCCCACCCACCCCACCTCTGGTAACTGCCAGTTTGTTCTTTGTATTTAAAAGTCTGGGTTTTTTTGCCTGTCTCTTTTTTCTTTGTTCATGTGTTTTGTTTCTTAAAATCCACATATGAGTGAAATTATATGGTATTTGTCTTTCTCTGACTGACTTTATTTCACCTAGCATAATACCTTCTAGGTCCATCCATGTTGATACAAATGGCAAGATTTTACTTTTATGGCTGAGTTATTCCACAATATACATATAAACACATCTTTATCTATTCATCTATATCCATAGAATGCATCTATGGATGGACATGGGTTGCTTGCATATCTTTGCTATATAATGTTTCAATAAATATAGGGTTGCAGGGCACCTGGGTGGCTCAGTTGGTTAAGCGCCTGCCTTTGGCTCAGGTCATGATCCTGGAGTCCCGGGATCGAGTCCCACATCGGGCTCCCTGCTCAGTGGGGGGGTCTGCTTCTCCTTCTCACTCTATGAGTACACTTGTGCTCTCTCTCTCTCAAATAAATAAATAAAAATCTTTAAAAAAATAAATATAGGGTTGCATATATCTTTTTGAATTAGTGTTTTTGTTTTCTCTGGGTAAATACCTATTAGTGGAATTACTGGATCATAAAGTAATTCTGTTTTTAATTTTTTGAGGACCCTTGTACCTGTTGGTGGGAATGCAAATTGGTGCAGCCACTGCGGAAAACACTATGGAGTTTCCTCAAAAAATTGAAAATGTATCTTACTTTTTTTTTAATTTTTATTGTTATGTTAATCACCATACATTACATCATTAGTTCTTTGTATCTTACTTTTTGAGGCTTGTGAGGTTTTATTGAAAAAATGAATTGAAAACACCTATTTAGCCTTTAGAGGCTGAGCTGAGTCTCAGGAGGAGGTGTCCTTGAGGGTACAAAGAGTCCAGCTATCCTTTGTAGCAATCTTTATTTTGAACACCTCGTATAGGTCTTGGCACATTACCCTAGTGAGATAATGACATAAAGAAATGCAATATTTAAGGTCTGTTGTTTTTCTCTCATCGGGACCCACTGTCATCTTCCTGAAGGTCCTCACCCTCTGGAAGCTGGAGCTGGAAATTTCCATGAGAAGACCCCCATCCAAATACACCACAGCAAGCTCTTTCTAACTTCTGCTTCATGTAATGGCAAAAACAGGCTCTTGCATCCTGGCAGCTTCCCGAAGCTCATCTTCCTCCATGCCTTAGGAAGTGCTCCTGGCCACTGGTCCTAGAGGACCAGCATCAGTCCTGTTACTCAAAATCAGTAACAAACAGGGACCCCTGCAGGACTCAGTGTTCAAAGTGCCTATTTTGAAAGATAAAACACATTTTAGTCAGGAAGCCCAAAGTGCCTCTCTCTCATTCTTCAGAACCCACATCCTTTCTCTGTGATGTCTGGCATTTTTAGTTCTCTTGTCCCTTTACCCTTTCATTTAACACATCACTCCTTGACAGAGGCTCACCTTCACTGTCGGGGAAGAATAACCCCAGGGCAGGCCGTTTGCTCATCATCC
Source organism: Zalophus californianus (assembly GCF_009762305.2). Lineage (NCBI taxonomy): Eukaryota > Metazoa > Chordata > Mammalia > Carnivora > Otariidae > Zalophus > Zalophus californianus. The sequence goes on from NC_045606.1 coordinate 89,818,822, forward strand.
TCTGTAGGGAAGAGGAATGCAGAGAAATAATTTAGTTTTTCCCAAATCTCTTTATCCTCTTTGATTTTTCTCATGCTTTGCTGGTTTGCAGGCACTCACTGGGGCAGCCACAGACAATGCACTGGAGATTTTTGTTGTTGTTGTTGTTCTTTTCTTCTCTCTCTCTTTCTTTTTTTCTCTCCCTTCAAAATCTGTCTTTGTCCTTCACATCATTGTCTAACCTCTGTCAGAGTCTTCATGCCCAGCTATGAAATGCGATGTGTTCACATTTCCATTTTAATCATAGCCTCTGAGGGTTGGAAGGGAACTTGGAGGTCACCAAGCCCAGCTCACACAGGGTCTGTCTTCAGCTCATGTAACAGACAGGCATTTAGCCTTTCTGTGGACACTTCCAGTTTCGGGAAGCTCACTGTTTTGTACTGCAGCCCATCCCATTACGGGAGCACACCCGTCATCAGGGATCTTTCTTATTTTCAGCTGTCATCTGTCACCTGGTGACATCCAACCATTCCTGAGGTTGTATTGGAGCCATACAGAATAAATCTATCACCTCTTAGACATGTTCTCTCTTTTCATGTGCTCTTTTATTGTGTGCTTTCAATGATTCCTGATACAGTGTGGCCTCCTGATTTGTTTCTTTAATTTCTGGTGGAAACAGTTTAGCTTATGAATGCTGTTATTCCCCCCAAATTGAAAACAAAGTACACAATAGGAACATAAGTGAGATAGAATTTTTTGTTTCTTTTACTAATGCAGCCTAAGACCCTTTGCATTGTAATATGAATTCTTCAATTATGTTGCTCTATGCATCTATGATACAGGCTGTTACTACTAGGCTAGAAACAGACCCCAAGTTAATACTTCATTGACCAAAACTCATTTCCTCAATCAGTGATCTTTAACTTGGTATCTTCCAGGAACAAATATTTTAGGGCAAGAGGAAAAGAGTTTTGCGAAGACCAGCCCCCCCCCCCCCGCCCCCGCAAAAGGCAGCAGTAAGAACCAACAAGCTTTTCAAGGTAGTATCATGTTTTAAATTGATACAGTGTCAGATGATCTCACAGGAACTCAGCTAGAGAATGGAAGAGATTAAGATGGTCTGTGTGCTTACTTACAGAGAACCCAAGATATCTCAAACTACATTCCACAAAAGGAGAGAATGTGCATACTCACAAATACAAGCAAAAACACTGGCTAAGAGACTTCTTTTAGAGAGTTTAATACATATAAACAGCACCTTTTCATGTACACAAAAGGGGATATCTGGACTCCTATTTAAACACAAGGGCAGGATCAAGTTGAAAATCACACATAGCTCTGTGGCAGATAGGACTCTCAGGGTGGCAGAGTCCTCTCAGGGATGTGATTGTGGGCTTAGCAACCATGGCTACAGTAAGAGGACCAACATGACCCTCCAAGTTGGTTTTTTTCCATGGAAACAGGGGCCTCTGACAGCTGGGAATGAAGGAAGCTGGTAGAGAAGCAGTTGCACCTGCCAGACCACCGAGTAGGCTGTGCATTGAGAGATACCTGTGGGTAGGCATGGATTTGCGGGTACACATAAGCACAGAGAGAAGCTCAGAGAGAAGTATGCACAGAGTGGGCAGTGCAAGAAATGGTGGACATGTGGGTAGGGAGGGCTGGGCAGGAGAGAGGACAACTGGAAGAAAGGGAGGAATTAGGAAAACAAAAACATAACAGAAACCCCAATAAACCTTGACTTTGGTATCAGTCACATGTATAGTATGGAGACTCTTCCCAGAGACCTTCTCACCTCAATTTTTTAAGAACATTTTTCCTTGTTTTTATTAATATTAACTGTTACATTTCAGCAAACATTTATTGGGCACTTTGTTGTGGACCTGGCTAAAGGCTCGTTTATTTCCTATAGTATCTCAGTTAATCCTTAAAATTCGGTAATCCATTATGCTTTTGTTAGTGAAGATGACAGAGAGCAGAAAGGTTAAATAATTGTCCAAGATTATGCTTCTAGTAAGTCAAACCCAGCTTAGAAATAAGATCAAAGGAAAAAAAAAAAAAGAAAGAAAATCAAAGAGTTTAAGCACCATGACATGATGATATATGCTTATTCTTTCATGTTAACCCAAATGACCTCCAGGAGTCAGCTTAATTCTTCTGATCTTGCACAAATTGTATTATATGGAATGAAAAATAGCAATAGGTTGACATGGAAGGAGAACCAGAGTGGGAACTTTGACAGAGATTGTTGTCCCCTTCCTCCTAGCTAAATTCCTCTCAGGTAAATCATTCAACTCTTAGAATCAGTTGTCTCAGCCAGCAAATGGGAATAACAGCCTATCTCAGGGGTTTTCCTATAATCGAGTCATAAAATGCTTGTGAAGGTAAAAAGTAATGTATGAATGCAAAGCATCTGGGTCATGTAATCTCTCACAAGGCCAACAGGAACTTTGAGATTGGAAGCAAAATCCATGATATAAACTGATAAATTATATTAAGTATTGATTTGTAAAGCATTTTTGGAGCACCCACAAATCAGGTGTTGTGCGGAGCAAAAGGAGATACAGAGATATATAAGATATAGCTCTTCCCTCAAAAGGTTTATAGTCTAATAAAAAGCTTTTACTGGTATTAGCTGCTATATTTCAGAAAATTAATTTTATTTCCAGCATGTGTTTGTTTATGTGATAATAAATAGTACTAGTATTCTTGGATTTCTTGTGTGTGAAAACACAGGAAACTGAGATTTTTGGTCTTGGTTTTGGTTTGGTTTGATTTGTATCCACTCTAATACAGAGTATGTACCTTAGCTCAGTACCTCTACTTTTTCTGCTGTATTATATTCAAACTTACTACAAATAGAATGATGCTACTCATTTGTAAATATATCTATAAATCATTTGAATCTGGAGATGCATAGCAATTTTAAAATACTTACATAACAACCTACATTCAAGTGAAAGGCAGAAAGACGTGAAAATTTTTCTGGAGGAAGCAATTTTCTTCAAAAAGGAAGGAAAAGACCTCAAGGGCCACTCCCTGACTCTGTAGAACCCTTTGCATCACTCTTACCAGCTTCTTAGTTTTTAGTTAACAGACGCAGAGAATGATAAGCAGTAAAATTATTAGAGTTACTTTCCAAGATGGATGGTATGCCCAGGGTGGCAAAAGGTTTAATCACTAGACTCCTATTGAAATTCCTGCCCAAATAAAATCTGCCATTTTATGTCAGCCTAATGGTTTTTGCTTCTTATTCCCAGTGAAAACTTGAGCAAACCATCATTGTCCCAGCAGATTAACCTGAGGAAGGGTTCAGCCCATCTTATGTCTAAAGCCAGAAAGTAGCTGGAAAACCGTGAAATTACTCACTAGAAAAGCAGTTGAGGAGGATTTTTTTTTTTTTTAAGATGTGGAGGTGATTGAGAAGGAAAAAAATGAAAAACAGACATTTGATCAGAAAAAGGTATGTGTATGCCTCTTTTTCTTAAGTTCTACCATTTTCTCATGATCTAGGTATGGAGAGTATTAGAATGGTAGAAATAATGTTACAAATAGGATGTAAAATTGAGGAGAAAAACAATACAGTATTTGAGGTATTGGAGGTTTTTCTACTTGGATAATAACAACGGTTAATGTAGACATGCAGTAAAGTGATTATCAACTTAAGTAACAATACAGTCTTCTCCATGGAAAACTTACTATAGTTTTTTCATCATTGCTGGTTTGGCCTTCTGCCCAGGAGGCGTCTTCAGTTATGTCCTATACCAGTTAACCTGTCTAGAATTTCTGCTAAGGAGCTCTTCTTTTTTAAAGAAAATCATTTTTCCCCAGGATATTATCATTTATAATTTACAGATCAAGACACAGAGATCAAGGACCTTGAGGAGTCTGGAGTTGATGGGATCTGGTGGTGGGGTTGAGTGCCGAGAAGAGGCTTTCTGGCACAGAGTCAGGAGAAAAGATTGGGTATAACTGGAGAGAACTCAGTAGGTGGTGAAGGTGGATGACTAGGGCTTTCTCTATAGCCTTAGTTCCTGACAGTGTAAGAGACTAGAGACAATCATTAGAGTTTGGGGAAATTTGCAAAGAGTAGTGAAGGTTTGAAACAGCTATTGAGAGAGTTTGGATGGAGAGCTGATTCAGGAGAACCCTGGTGAGGTTGGGATCTTGTCTTACTCATGGTTCCAGTCCTCATGGTGGGTGATTGTCTGCAGCAGGGCAGTAGTTAACTCTGCCACGGGAGCAACTGGGACCTTTCCCAAGAAGGATTCTACAGAATAGTAAGGAACGAGTGATCCATGTCCACTAGTGGGTAAAGAAACAGACTATGGAGTATTGTCTAGATAGGGATGAAAATGAGGGAAGGAGGTTAGGGAGAAACTTATTAATTAGAAGGAAAATAGAGGGTCTAGTACGGATCTCTCTATAGTTAAGAAGATAGTGCATTGGAGGGAAAGGTAGTGAGCAAGAATACTAAGTTGGAGTCAGCGGAATATTAAAGTTTAAGATTTTAAAGATAGAATAATTCTGAGTTTTAACAAGTTCAAACTTGTGCCAAAGGGAATGGACCACTGAAACTAAGTGGAAATGAGGGCAAATGGAGTTGAAGAGGTCAAGGAAATGTTAATCTAGGACATTGGGTGGGTTAACTGTGTGGACATTTAAATCCCTCAAGGGGCTAGTGGGATCCGAAGTGTAGAAGAATATCATGCATCTAGAGCCAGAATCTTCTGAAAACATGGTTGGGTGTGCATGGATTTGGCTAAATGGAAATAGAAGGGTTAAATGGCAAGAATGTCAAGTTGTTTCTATTTGGTTATGAGTCTGAACAATGAAAGGAAGTGAGAAGTCTCTCCCACACACGCGCACAGAGAGGGAGAAGATGAACAGTCTACAGTGGATAATCCAGGGAAGTAGCATCCTTGGAGATGGGAAGCACAGGCTAGTCAGTTCACATGGATCCACGGAGTTTGCAGAGCAGGAAGAGAGGGGAGGAGAGCCATGGAAAGTAACAAAGGTGAAATGAAAGAGGGTGGTAACTGGAGGGACTATGATTTGAGTCAGCGATGAAGGACATCAACAAGTGGCAGGATAGGATTAGCCAACTGGAACAGTGATTTAAAGATGTGTCTGCACTTAGTCACACAGAGACACTGGGTGGTGTCCCCAGCAAGATGGCCTTTGTTGTCTGTGCTGCAAAGAGGCCTATATTACAGAAGGTAAAGAAGACAGATACGAATATTTACTGCACTGTAGACAAATTATGTCATCTAATCTTTATAATAACTCCCATATGTATGCATAATTATCCTCATTTTTTAAAAGATGAAGACACAGAATCTCAGAGAGGTAAAATAATTCTTTCAAGGTTATTAATGCCAACAAGTGCTTAGTATAAAACTCCAAACACAGGTTTGTCTGAACATTCTTTCTCTTGTACCAAGAATTAACATCTAGCTCTGGATCCATACTTTGCTCCAGATGAATCAGTTAATTTCTAAGTCTGATTCTTTATATCAAAAAAAAAAAAAATAGCAATAGTATCAACTTTTTCTAACACTGACTTCTTAAATGATCAAGAGAGATACTTGTAAAAACAGTCTGAAATACACATATAAAACTATACACGCATATATTAACTCCTTCACTCATGAGTGTACTCTTTTTTTTCTATCCTTAAATTCTTATGAATATAGGGAAATAACTCATTTATTCACTAACTTTAAGTGTAATCATGTTTCTATAGTATAAACCCCGACTGAAGAGTTACTAGATGTAGAAAATAGAAATGTTCACCTTTATAAGACTGAATTATTATTTTTTTTTAAGATTTTATTTATTTGACAGAGAGACACCGAGAGAGGGAACACAAGCAGGGGGAGTGGGAGAGGGAGAAGCAGGCTTCCCGCTGAGCAGGGAGCCCGATGTGAGGCTTGATCCCAGGACCCTGGGACCATGACCTGAGCCGAAGGCAGACGCTTAACGACTGAGCCACCCAGGTGCCCCAGACTGAATTATTTTCTAGAAGGGAAAATATCTCCAGCCATGTAGAAGGGATCATGTTCATGCACATTCTTTTGAGCACTTGATGTTGTAATGTTTTGTTGGTGGTGCCAATCTAGTGGTGGTAAAATGGTTTCTCACGGTGGTCTCCACTTGAATTTCTCTGACTGCTACTGAGCTGAGCATCTCTTTCTTTGTTCATTGGTTGTAAATGTTTCCTTTTCTATGAAATGCCGGTTAATATTTTTGCTCATTTATTGCCCTTTTCTATTAAGACCTTCTCATTTCATACATGTTGAGTTTGCAGCAAGAACATGAAATAAGGTTTCCACAGCCACACGGTAAATTGGTGTAAGAGCTCAAGCTAGGACTGAACTGGTCCAGTGCTTTGACACAAATCATGGTCTCCTTTCCACTGAGATCCCTCCTCCTGAAACGAGAGGGAGCACCTGAGTGAGGCTGTTAGCATGGAACCCTGTGGGATATCCAGCTAGGATGGTTCTTGTTACTTCAGCTTTATTCTTCCAACAGAAATGAAACAAAATGTGCCAGACACATCAATATCCAGGGAACCCTGTCAATTTTGATGATACATGGAATTTGTTGTAAAGCAACCACCGATACAGAAGTCCCAGTCTGGAGAGAGGTGGGGGTCAATGTAGATATGATTTGAAGCCTCGTGTAAGATATATGATAGGCATTAGACCAATGACAGTTGGAGCCACAAATATAAAATGTGACTTGCGAGAGAGGCTGGCCGGCTGGTCAGCGTTAGGTTTTATTACTGCAGCCTACTTCCCCTTTGTCTCGTGGTATTTATAACGTCCTTGAGAGTTTGTCATTCTCTCTGTTCTCACTGCGTATGAGAAAAGGGAGAGTGGGGAATTGGCATATGAGGAGACAGAGGGAAATGATTTTCTGTCATTTCCTAATGATATCCTCAAATAATAATTTGAGATCTGGAATGGAAGAACACTGTACAAGTGGAATATTTTAGTGAACTCACTCATTCCTCAATTCATTCATTCTCTCACTCCATCCCACCCTCCTCATTCATCATTTTAAGCACTAAATCATTTTGCTTGAACAATATGCTGAGTTGAGCTAGAGGGGATCACGTTTTTCTATTGAAATGGCATCCTGTGGTCTGTACACGGTCTTTGCCTTCCCACCTGCTATCAGTTTCTTGGGTTCTGCCCACCATCTTTCTTGCTTGCTCATTTCTTTCTCCTCCTTATTCAGTGGCTCTTAGATTGGAGAAAATATAGCATCCATGGAGCTTGTTGCATGCAACTGAGGTAATTCTCCTATGAGATACCCAGGGTCTGTGTCTGGGCTGACACCATGGATCTTCAGGGTGGTGGGAGCAGAACACTAGTCCTTGATAAGCCCCAGCACATGTTCTGTGAGATGAGCCTCATGCTGTGGGCTGATTTTCATGCCACGGGCAGAAGTAGATGTGAGGGCTTGTGGGGATGTGGAAAGAGAAGAGGGCGGACAGCCCACGGCAAACTTCTGAAGACATTCATTGATATCTTTCCAATATTTGGTACAGGACAAATAGTTCTTTGTTTCTAATATGACAGCTTAAAATACAATATTTGTAACTGTGCCTTGTTCTATCACTGCAGCATGCAAAATATTCCTCTCAAAGCAATACTTTAATTATCCTACCTCTCTCGTTTTTAATTCTTCATCCTTCCCTCCGCTGTTATTCCCAATTCTCTTTATTGAACTAGTATGAAGATCTTGTAATCCAGCCCTGTCATTCTAGAGAAGAGAAATTGGGGGCCAGGGGCTTTGTTCAGCTTGCTTAAGTTTTTAAATCCTGAAGCTCTGGTCTTCTGTCTTCTAGACTAGTATCCAGTACTCATCGTTTCCAGAGTTGATACTCTAGGAAACTCCCTTGCAGATGACACCTCCAGCAGCCTTGCAGACAGGCTCCGTTTTTTGTTGTTGTTGTTGAGTATTTGGAGACTGAGCTCCTAAATGCCCCAAGGGTTGTTGCCCCATACCGCTGACTTTATGGTATGGACACATGGACCTCGCAGAGACCTTATAGAGTCCTTATCCTCTGTGATATCTTACCAGAATGCAACTCAATACAAAGATAGCTTTTCTGGTATGCTTATTTTCTGGGATTCTCCAAAATCACAAATATCTTGGTTATATGAGGGGTTTACTCTATTTTACCCATCCTTAGGAACCCATATTTAGTAAAATGTCACATCAAACAGGACATTCAATTATGCCACATGCACAATAGTCCATTCAACAAATGCGATCTCTTTGAATACCAGTCATGTGCATTCAACTGAACGGCAGTGAAAATATAGAGGACAGATATGATTTTTATCCTCAGAGAGCTTATAGGCAGTGGCAGAAATGGATATGTAAACCAAAGCTTCAAACCCTGTGCCAGAGCAAGCATCATATATCCTAAGATTTAAAGAATGATCCAGTGTTTTCAGGCAGACGAAGCAAGCCGTAAGGCATGGCGGCATCAGAGAGGCAGTGCCTCTTGCTTGCTGGACCGCTCAGCATGGGTCCATCCACACTGCCCACAGGTGGTGGAGGCAGGAAAACTGAGGACAATCTAGGAAGCAGACTACTGCCTCAGGCACACACAATCTGCCTTTTCCTCTATCCAGTGTCCCACCCAGCCTCTCACCATGACGATGAGAGGGGAGCTTGGGCCGGAGCTGAACTAGTCAACTATGTAACAGGAAACAGATTGTGGTGGGGAAATGGCCTCTTGAACACGGGAGGGCCTCTGGAGCTCTGCTACTTGGATAAGTCAGAAGCTCGGTGTTCTTCCTTGATTGTAACTCAGTCTGTGGTAAGACTGGCAGGTTCCTAAACTACCAAAGTGGAGGAGGGAATGATCCAAGGCTACCCAGTTTGTCTCTCGTATTCTTTATTATACCCACATCTACATGTTTTCTCTCAGAATGTCATTAGTAAAAGCTGGTGACCTGTCTGAGCAAGTAAGCCAAGTACACGTTTAGTTTTGTGTGAAATCTCAAACTTTCAGCATTCTTTTACTTTGTGTTCATCTTCTTCTAGAATCAAAAGAATCATTCCACAATTCTGCCAGTTTCTCCCTCCATATTATCTGTCTTTCCATAAGATCCTGTAGACTTGTGTATTATCATCTACTAATTCAGCTTGTTTTATTTATTTCGACTAACCCTCGTGCACTTTCCTCTTCATAGTCAGTGGACTCCCTATATGAAGTCCCTTTCTGATTATTTTTCCCCATGAACCACAATGAGTTCATGGAACTCCAAACGACACAGGAAGACTGGAATGTAGGAAAAACACAAAAGACTTGAAAAGATAGGTGTGTTGGATATATTTTATTCTCCACTCTTTCACCTTACTTGGTGCTGCAGGAAGCTGCACCATACGGACCATCTCCATGGGTTCTCTGCTGCCAGTTGGGTTCAGCCGATGGGAGGAACCAGAAGATGATCAGAAGGCAAGAGAAGGGTTAGATTAGGGTATTCATTCCCTCACCTCTCCTCTGCCAGGGCACTATAGATTGCTGCATCCCTCTACTGAAGGCCAAAGTTCCAGTCAGGCAGCCCTTGCCACAGAGTTACATCGTGGTTCCACAAATCTCTTTCTTCTCTTCCTCCTCCAGGCCTAAGGATGTCAATGGACCCTGCTTGTACTGTACCCTAAGTACTGCACTTTCCTTTCTTGGTTCTCTTAGGGCATTCCCATAGATCTGTGTTGTAGGTGGTAGGATCTATGAGCCCGAGGCTCAGAATGGAAGTTCTAGGATAAAAGTATAATTGGCAGTTGACGTTGGAGATGGTGTGCAGAACAAGAAAGGAAAACGGCTGAGGAAAGAAGGTTAGAAAGTGCTCAGAGGTTCTCTAAGGGATGTTTCTCAGTGTTCTTGCCATATTATCCTCTCCCCTTTTTATCCATGAGTATTTCTGCCATTCAAGAATATATATACAATGGCCAAATCATAGCCATGGAAGAAATGAGTGATACTGGGGCGCCTGGGTGGCTCAGTTGGTTGGGCGACTGCCTTTGGCTCAGGTCATGATCCTGGCGTCCTGGGATCGAGTCCCGCATCGGGCTCCCTGCTCGGCGGGGAGTCTGCTTCTCCCTCTGACCCTCCCCCCCCCATGCTCGCTCTCTCTCTCTCTCTCTCTCAAATAAATAAATAAAATCTTAAAAAAAAAGAAGAAGAGATGAGTGATACTTTAATGGGCAAAAATAAAAATCTTTATTTTTTTTAAAGATTTTATTTATTTATTTGAGAGAGAGAGAATGAGAGACAGAGAGCACGAGAGGGAAGAGGGTCAGAGGGAGAAGCAGACTCCCCGCTGAGCAGGGAGCCCGATGCGGGACTCGATCCCGGGACTCCAGGATCATGACCTGAGCCGAAGGCAGTCGCTTAACCAACTGAGCCACCCAGGTGCCCAAAAATCTTTATTTTTTTTTAATTTTTTTAAAGGTTTATTTATTTTAGAGAGAGAGAGAGCAAGAGTGGGAGGGGGAGAGGGACAAAGAATCTCAAGCAGACTCCACACTAAGCATGGAGCCTGATGAGGGGCTTGATCCCATGACCCTGAGATCAGGACCTGAGCTGAAGCCAAGAGTCGGACACTCAACCGACTAGGCCACCCAGCTGCCCCAAAAGTAAAAATCTGTAAAAAAAATTTTCTTTGATATGTGACAGTCATGGCATATTTGAATCTGTATAATAACAAGTTTTATTATAAATTCTTTAACATGTGCTGTGTATTTATAGAAAGAAATGCTTTAGCTACTTTTCCCTAATAACATTTCTCACTGGATGCTTCAGTTGTTTTCTCCTTTTTATGGCACATTAATTTAAATGGAGCAGGCCCTGCTCTCTACGATAATTGTCATTTAGTTGGATGTTAATTATTTTCACAGGCAGAGTAACCACAGGATAAACCATTTTTCACAGTTTCCTTTATTGCTCCAGGAGTCCCAGTTTCCATTTAGCCATGAAAGTTTTAAACGTTTGTGATTTCTTTAATACTGACCAACTCCCCTTTTGAGAAAAACATTCACCTTTCCTCTCAATTTCTCATGACCAAATTCTAAAAATGTGCCCTGACTGCTTCCTTCACTAGCCAAGTCATTTGATACTCCAGTTTTCATAAATTATGTTCCTGGCGCAAATAATAATAATGTGAGTGAAAATGGCACTTTTCGTTACTTTTTGTTTTTAATGTTTCTACCTGGTACATGTTTACTTCCTTGGAATATTCCTGCCTTTAGTCTCTCACCTCCTACTTGACTCATTATTTCCTCAATGGCAAAGTCTCAGTTTCAATGGTAGAATAAAATGGGACACATTCTACTGAATGTAGCATGTCATTCATCAAATTTAAACTTGAGTTGTGTATCCACAGCCGTGATGGAACATGGTTCAGCTTCCCCATTTCACCCCCATGAGGAGTGTCTTGGCCTTTGTTTCCCCCTGTGTTCTTAAGAAGGCACATTGGCTCTGTCAAAATGTTAGAGTCCTAGAAAGTATGGCCACCGGTCTTAGCAGTTGGTTTTGTACACACACCAATATTTGGGAAATTCTTTATGCTCTTTGGTGCTTAGTTTTTTTATTGTTTTGGTTTTTAATATTATCATGAGACAAAATTGGTAACAATGAGGACCTGCTGGGGTGCCTGGATGGCTCCATCGGTTAAGCATCCAACTTGATTTCTGCTCAGATCATGATCTCGGAGTTGTAGGATCAACCCACATCAGGCTCCTCGCTCAGTGCAGAGTCTCCTTGTCCTTCTCCCTCTGCCTGCCCCCCCCCCGCTTGCTTGTTTGCTCTCTCTCTCTCAAATAAATGAATAAATAAAATCTTTAAAAAACAACAACAACGAGGACCTGCTCTTTTGATGCCTGAATTTCAACTTGGCATGTTAAACATATGTTATCTATGCAAAGTGTTATAAATCACCATATGAACACTAACTATGCTTGTATGCATATAGAATGAGTTTTTATTTTATATTTTATTGTAGTTGAATAAATGGGGATAATGCATCAACTGATGATTATTGGGCACCTATTCTCATCCCTATACTGCTCTTGGTGTTAGAATTAACTCAAAAGGAAAAATGTTTGGAATCTCTGTCCACTCTGATGTAGATTTTTGGTGGGAAAAGGAGAGATACTATAATTGTCATCATAGAGAGTAGAACTTAAAAAGATTTTTGAACAAGGGGGTGAGCTCGTGAAAAGAAGGAGTCTATTTCAGGATTCTGGAATAGCATAGAATATAGCATATGGCCTTTACGAGAAGAAAGAGAAAGGATTGTTAGTCAGTGGCTTTTTGTTTTGATTCTTCCTTAGTTTTTATGCATTCTTTTTATGTACTATTTCTTTTCTGTTTGAACTATTTTCTAGATTATCCTTAATATAAATGTACTGTTTAAGGGGAAATGCCAACTCTTAGTCATCTAGAAAAGCTGTTTCACTCTGACCTAAGATTAATGGGTATAGATAGTAACAAGAAGCGCAGATTGGAAATAGATCTGGTTTTGGAGTTCTCCATTACAGAACACCAATATATTAAATAGATATAAGTGGAGCTTATCAGTTGTAAAGGAGACAGGAAGCCTCTACCCACACCCCACCCCCTTGCCCAGTGGGTTTGAAAATTACTGATGTACTTCTTTTCTGTTGTTAGGCCATCTTCATATTAGCCTTTGTTATTAAATAAATGGGGACTGCTGACACATGAGCCTCAACTCAGATCCCTTTGCTTGTGGTTATATAGTTAGTTGCCAGGAGGGTTGTTTAATGTAAATGGAAGTAACAAATCAATGCAGGCAGGGAGCAGAGAGAGGGAATGGGACCATAAGAAGTGTTTTTCTTTTTCTTTTGTTCTTGCCACACCCATTTTACCAGAAGATATGTGCAAGCAGTAGCATGATGACCCCTTTTCCCACTGACCCTTTGGCAGACACTGGACATGTGCTACTTGGAGGCTATGTCTGGATGATGGGGGGGGTGAGCCCCGCGACCCACTGCCCAGGGGTTTCTCCATCCTCCAGGTCTCCTCACAGAGCACGTAATGGAAGAAGTCAGTATTTCGGCAACCATCTTGGCTGGCCCTATAGACCAAGTGCCAAAATTCCACTTTAATTTGTACTGAGTAGGCAAGTACATAAGCCAGGAACTCATGGGGGCAGGAAGCCAGGGCTTTGAATGGCCACTTCTATGCCTTTTCCAGCCCATCTTTGGAGGTAGCCCATTCCTGTCAACATGAAGGCTGTCATTGTGCTTCCCCCTCCCCCCGCCAAAATAGCTCTATTAAGTAAGGAACCAGGTAGTGTCACTATTGGCATGGCATTCAGTGGGTTCTGATTTCCAAGTTGTTGACTTACTACTGGTCCACTGATTTGATACTCTGCAAATGAACCAGAAGTACAGAATTAAACAAGCTGACAGAGACATAAGTCAGAGAAAGAAAATAAGTAAATTTATTTGCTTTGCAATGACATCCTTAATATTATGAAAAAACTGGATTATTCTTTTGGACTACCGCTTAGTGACACCCAAGAAATGAGTTAGGATCTCTGATGAATGAGGAGCTACCATGGGAAGACAAATATTTATCGGAGAAAAGCCACAAGGCATGTACCAGGACTGAGAGTCTCTGTATTTTTTTTCTTTGTAAGATTTATTCATCTATTTTGGTGAGAGAGAGAGAGCAGGAGGGAGGGGCAGAGGGAGAGGGAGAGAGAATCTCAAGCAAACTCCGCCCTCAGTGCAGAGCCCGACATGAGGCTCCATCCCACAACCCGAGATCATGACCTGAGCTGAAACCAAGAGTTGACACTCAACTGACTGAGCCAACCAGGTGCCCCCCAGTGTCTGTATTATATTAAACATCTAGTGTCTCATCACCCCTCAGTCAGTTGAAAAGGTTTTTGTTTGTTTGTTTGTTTGTTTACTGAATATATAAGATGTTTCGTAGAATTCTGAAACCAATTTAAAAATATTATGACCTCTCAGCAACTTTGGTTACTGTGTAAGAAATCTTCCTATCTAGATTAAAATGTCAAGATTTTATGAAAGCCCCATCTCTAATTAATCAAAACCTGTTATCAATTCAAGGATTAAATCAGTTCACTAGGAAATCAGGTTAATTTTTGTTATTTAATGAACAAAGCTAGACGTGTAATAACTAAATACTTGCCATTTGATCACCTGGTCTGGAAAAATAACAATTACTCCTTGTGGCGGCTTGATATAATGCAGTCTTTCAGTCTGGGGACACATCTTGAAACTGATGACACTGGTGTCATTTAAAAAAAAAAAAATTCTTCCATTTTTTTCTAGTGAGAATTTGGCAAATGATTAGTTAACAGCCTATTTGCATGCTGATGGGAATGAGCCAGGAGAGAGGGAGGAGGGAAGCTAGCAGAGACGTCCTGAGGTAGGTGAGCAAAGGTAGAACCTGCTGAACTGGGGAGACGTTGCCTGCAGCTGGAACACTGGGACTTCATCTCTGGTAGCAGCAGGCCAGGCAAAGCGTTGGGGCCCTGAGGCTCCTAGCTGTAAATGGCACAGTAGGAGCATGTGGACCTGTTCTTTAACTCCTCTGTGTTTTCTCATTGTAAGAACAAGGGACAAGGTCATTGCTGAAAGTGAGAACAGGTGAGGAAGTCCTGGGGCTCAGAAGAGACACGAATGACATGAAGTAGTCTTCTAATGGACATTAGATGTAGATGAGCCACCTGTCGTGTCCTTAATGGCTCTTCGATTGGCAGTAATGTTATTATTCCCAAGATGTAAGAATCAGTGTGTCTGTCTAGTCTGTCTAGTCTCCGTTGTTCCCTTGCCTTTGAAAGATGTCTGGAAAAGGGGCCAAGAGACTGTTTTTATGTTTGTGCTCTGGAGACCCTGAACCTCTTCTAGGGTAGGTGCTGACGGCACGTGAACCACACTGACCCAGGTCCTCGTCTGCCTTCCTCTCATCCCTTTCCTCTGCTCTTCCCTTCGCACCCCCTTTCTTCCACCTTCCTCTAAACCTCCTTTTCCATACGCCTTTCCTCGTCTTCCTCTCACAGTGTTCTCTCTACTTATCTTTCAGCTAAAAATAAAATTGAGATTTTACCCACCAATGAATTTATGTCACTTATAAATAAATCAATATACATCTACTGCTGGACTAATTTTTACATTGAAATATATCCCAAAGTGAATAAATAAAATATATCCCAAAATACAAATTTTAAAGGGGCCTATACCCTTCTGCCCGGGATAAGTGATTTGGGTGAGGGAGTAAAAAGGAATATGTTAAGATGAGGGTGCCTGAGGATGCGGGTCCCAACATCAGTTTCTAGGATTGCCAATCCTACAGGCTCCTTCTGACTCCCTCAGAGTGAAAATGGGGGCACTGATGACGGAGCTGTTAGGAGATCTTCACGGTGTCCCCGGAATGTGGAAGATGTGCTTAAACATGGGGCGCCTGGGTGGCTCAGTCGTTAAGCGTCTGCCTTCGGCCCAGGTCATGATCCCAGGGTCCTGGGAATCGAGTCCCGCATCGGGCTCCCTGCTCGGCAGGGAACCTGCTTATCCTTCTCTCTCCTTCTGCTTGTGCTCTCTCTGTCAAATACATAAAAATCTTAAAAAAAAAAAAAAAGGATGTGCTTAAACATGGTCAGAGACACCAGTGGCACATTTTTCTGGAAATTTTTTTGAAATGGATGATAAAGGACTAGAGCAAACAGTGAAAATGAAATTAAGGATGGGGGCTACCCCACCCCAGTTCCCGGACGCCTCATGTAGTAGAGTTACAGTCCCGGGGGTTCCGGAGCCTCCAGGTGCAGGAGAAGAGACAGCCCCCGAAGGACGGGAGCCGTGTGGCTGTGCTGGAGCCTGGCTCCCAAGCATCTGTGCCTCAGCCTGAGAGGAGTCGAAGGAGTGAGCTATTGCCAGTGGCCGAAGAGAGACAAAGCTGCTTCTCTGCAACCGGGTCTTAGGGGACAGCAAGGGCTGGAATAAAGTGGCTCACTGCCCTAGAAAACCACCCACATCACCCACGCAGAGACTGCCGTGTTAACCACGATCATGTCCACCATGTTGCCAGAAGCCCATGGAATGAGCCGGAAGCTAGGACTGCTTCTTACATAGTACAGGTGTAAAAAATCGTGCAAGAGGATCTCCTCCTCCCTCCTCCCCTTCTTCTGACACCCCCCCCCCCCACCCCAGAAGAGCAAGACTCAGGGCAAGGTGGGAAACCACGTCGCAGAGCCACAACACCTCACCCACTCTTTGCAAGGTGCTCGAGTAAGAAGGAGTCAAGTAGATCAAGACCCCACCCTACTCAGAAACTAGAGATACGGTTCCTGCTGGTGATGAGGGAGGTCTTCAAGTAGAGTGGTCATAGGAACTGAAAACATCTGGGATCTCCCTAAGATAACATTAAAGAGCAATTTGGCCAAGCATGACTGAGCCAATGGTTAACAAGATATTGACAGTTTCATGTTTCAAGCTCACTGTGTTATGCTCAATAAACCAATCACACAAGCACACACAAGCATACAAGTAAACTGAGCTTGGAACCAAACCTTCAAAATGACCGTCCTTTAAAATGTTACCCCAAGATACTTTCAAAATGATGTGTCTTCAACCAAGTTGCTTCCACTAAAAATATTTTCATTGTCTGTTTTTAAGGAAAGCAAACATGTTTCTGTTCAATTAATAAATATAAAAAGCGGTATTTTAAGATACTGTTTCTTTTATTTTTTCATTCTTTTAAGATTCACGATTTGGAGTATATTTTAATGTAAAATTGAGGGCAGTAGTAGATGTAAGGCTATTCATTTCTTTATAAATTATATAAGTTTATTGGTGAGTAAATTCTCAAACTTTTTAACTGAGAGAGGTATCTAGATACATTTTGTTAGAGGAAAGACGTAGGAAAAGGAGCCTAGAAAAGGAACACGAGAGGAAGTAGAAGGAAAGAAATGTGAAGATAAAGCAGAAAGGAACTCAGAGAAAGGCTGGCCAGTTATGGGGGAGGGAGGGATGGGGCAGGGAGAAGCAGAGTGAGGTGGGGAGAGGAGGGGTAAAATGAGGGTCACCATTGTTCATGTGACATCAGTACCATTCCCAGAAAAGGTTCAGGGTCCAGGGCACTCTTTCAGACACCTGTAGTAGAAGAACTAGAGGGTCTCAGACTACACTTAGGGGCATATAGCCACGTTTTAAAAACTTTGGAGTAACAATATTATTGTCAATTGAATGGGTGGTAGGGGATAGAGTGCTAGGGGAGAGGGGAAAAAAAATTTTAGGTAGATTTAGATAATCTCTAAATAAGAACAGAAAGCCAAGCCCTGGTCTTGAGGGTCATCCGTTAGGCCATTCATATTTAGAATGTGCAAACATCCTTGCGAGTCAAAGTTCATGGAGAAATATAATTTTTGGAAGAGTAAGAATTTCATTTACTTAGAATCGGTTTGGAAAATAACAGTACAAACTCACAAAGATATGCTTCACCTGCTAGAGCTTGGTATTGTACTGGGAATAAATAGGAGCACCTGGTTGCGAGATCCAGTAAAGGGCTCGTGAAAATCTACATTTATGCAAAGTAGTTTCTGTACTCCTGAGGGGCCGCCTCAAAGTGACTCAGAGTTCATTCACAGAAAAATAATTAAACCCCTGAAAGTCGACAAATATTTATTAAGGACTTGAAAGTATGCTCTATACTGTAGTGGGAATTATGATGAAGATACAGTCCTTAAAGATCTTATCCACTTGTGGGTAAATTGAAGATAGAAATGGCAACATAGGTGTGATACAGTTATGATTAAGAACTTATGCTAGTATTTACAAAGAGAGAATGCTAGCTGAACTTAATAGAACTGGATGAATGAGAGAAGGGAGCAGAAGTGTGATGGGGAAGAAAAGAGAGAGAAAATTACTTTGAGGCAAAACATTGTCCAAGTGTTCAAGAGGAGCGAAACAAAAATAAACAGGAGGGGAGAGAGCAGAAAGTTTAGACCAGAAGAAAAAAAAGAAAAAATGAAACAGGAATACCCAGAGTAATGGAGACCCCATGTGCCTAGTGCTCTTGCTTGTTCTCTTTACATTTCCCCTTAATTAATACATTTATTGAACAAGCATGCATCTCATCAGCACCAGGCATGGTGATAAAGAATGAAAAAAGAGAGTTAAAGAAAACATTTTCCCTACCTTGGAAGAACTTGCAATGCAGGGGAGTAAAGTAGTAAAGCGCCGGTTACATCGCAGTGGGTGACGGTGCTTTGCCTGAAAAAGGCAAATGGGAGCTCAGGAGGAAGTTAATGGACCTGCAAGATCCCTGTACTCCAGGATCTCCGATGTTTTGTTTTCAAGGATGAAAACCAAAGGAGGAACATGCTGAAATTAATGTATGACACTGACTTTTCTTTATTCAAGACACACTTCCCCACTAATCTAGTTTAGACAGATCAGCTGTGGTTCATCTGTTCTTACCTAGAGGCACGGTTTTGCGAACGGGGGATCTCAGCCCTGATTTCACGGAGGAATCACCTGACACTGATGCCTGGATCCCACGGCAGAACAATTAAATCAAAGTTACTTGGGCAGAACCTGGGCAAAGGCATTAATTAAAAAAACTT
This sequence comes from Zalophus californianus, assembly GCF_009762305.2. Taxonomy (NCBI): domain Eukaryota; kingdom Metazoa; phylum Chordata; class Mammalia; order Carnivora; family Otariidae; genus Zalophus; species Zalophus californianus. The sequence continues at coordinate 89,837,445 of NC_045606.1, forward strand.
CTCCAGATGATTCTCATGTGTTTCTGGAGTTGAGAACCAGACACCTACATATAGACCTGAACAGACTCCTGCTATAGCAGTTTATCCAAGGTTTTTGACTTGGTCTCAGATGCTATAATGGAGACAGTCTCTTCTTTCGGTGGCACTTATGTCCTCTCTTGAACTTCCCCTTGCATACCGCATTGTTTGGTTGAGTCCATATGACATTTGGTCATTGATGAAATAGATTTTTTTTTTTTAATTTTTAGGGTGCCTGGGTGGCTCAGGTAGTGAAGTGTCTTCCTTTGGCTCAGGTCATGATCCCAGGATCCTGGGATCAAGCTCCACTCCCTGCTCTGCAGGAAGTCTGCTTCTCCCTCTCCACTGCCCCTCCCCCTACTAGTGCGCGCGCGCGCACGCGCTCTCTCTCTCTCTCTCTCTCTCTCTCTCTCATAGGTAAATAAAATCTTTAAAAGAAAAAATTAAATAGATTTTATTTGTGGAAAATTCTTGTTTTAAAAGTTTGGTTGTTTGCAGCTAGGCCATATATATTGGCCAAAATGTGGCTAGCCAAATAATTCTTTCTCAGGTGTATTTAAAAAAGTAAATTCTGGGGGCGCCTGGGTGGCTCAGTCATTAAGCATCTGCCTTCGGCTCAGGTCATGATCCCAGGGTCCTGGGATCGAGCCCCGCATCGGGCTCCCTGCTCGGCGGGAAGCCTGCTTCTCCCTCTTCCACTCCCCCTCCTTGTGTTCCCTCTCTCGCTGTGTCTCTCTGTGTCAAATTAATAAATAAAATCTTTTTTTAAAAAAAAGTAAATTCTGACAGTATGACATCTTCATGAGAATATAATTTTCAAATAATGTATTAATATCTGTTAATTACAATCTCTAAGAAATGGATAAATATATCTATATGTCAATATATATTTTTAAAGAGGATTTAGGAATAAATTGAGAACATTTCAATGAAATAATCTATATATCATTGCTATTTAACAGAAAACTTCTTCTCCAGCTTGTTCTCGTGCAGATTTTAACTCTTTCCCCTCTATAGATTTTAGAGGCAATGAAGACTAACCCAAATTGTGACATTCTATGACCTCTGTAAGCTTTTTGAATGCTGCCTGCATGTTTTGTATTGCGGTCTTCTGTCGGCGTTGGCAGCTGAAGGGCTGGAAGCAAAACTGTTTTCAGTTGTCTGCCTGCAAAAAATACCAGAAAATATTACGAGACTAGTGAGCATTGTTAAAACGCTTTCTTCTTTCTTTGTCCAGTCTCCCACAGGAAATACAAGATTCCCACCTCCTTTTCCTCCACAGTTAGGAAACAAAGAAAAGAAAGGAAAAGAAAGGAGCTGAAAAGTCCACGAAGATAGAATTGCCCCTGCCTTCATGGGGCACTTAATCCGAGTATCCCGTCCATAGCGGTCTGCGGCCCAGGCAGCCGTGGACCTAGTCTCTTTTCTGTCTGTGGCATCTATTCAGTTTTTTTTTACCTCTCCTTTCTGACTAATGGAACAACTACATTTAATAAAATAAGTGGTCACGGTTTATTAAAAGTGACCAAAACTAATCACAACTCTCTACTTAAAATTAAGCTCTTTTCCCTTCTGAGATATATATAATTGGAACAAATTAATTCCTAGGTATTATAGAATCTCACAGATATTGAAAAACTTGTTGAGTAGGACTCATGGCTGATCCAATGCCACAGAAGTTATACCTTGTTTAAATAAGACAGGTGCAAGATGAATGGTGGACTTCCTAGGTCAAGAATTATATTAAAATAAATGCAAATATTAAATAATTATGTTGTATACCTGAAACTAATATAGTATTATATGTCAGTTATATGTCCAAAAAAGGAATTATATTCACGTATAGAAATTTACAAATTAATGCAGAGAAGCATTGTGATGAGCCTTTAACTGATGACGAATGAATAGCGAAACAAATTTTGCTATTAAGAAAGCGATACCTTTCTTAATCCAGGTATCCAAGCTGCTATAAAAAGAACATATATTAAGAACGAAGGAATTCAAACATCTACATATTGGTTAGGACTCGATTTCTGCTAAATGGAAATAATCTAAAAGGAAATGTCTTGTTTTACTGTCAATTACATAGTTCAGAAGTTGGAATGGAATTGCCACTCTGGATTTACTTCTCATTGACAAAAGCAAATTGACAGGTGAAATAAAAGCAAAAAGAAATGGTCAGAGACAGTGGCCATGCCATTTTATTGTGCAAAGGAAATTTCAAAACAGAAGAGGCATTGGTAAAATTTCACGTCCAGATACTCTAAAAGAAGGAATAGTTCAAAACAAATGGAGGGGTCCAACAAATAAAATGAGAACACTCTAAAACAGTTGTGATGAAAAAGAAAGAGAAGTTCCTACAGACACACAAATGAATGCAGAAAGAGCTTTCATCTGATTATATCACAGCGCAGTCCTCTGAAATCAGCCCCCCAGGGACCAGCCACCAAAGCTGTCATTACAATGAGTTCATGTTTCGAAGGGAACTTCACGATACATATGAACTAGGATGTGAAGCACAAAAGCAAAAATAAATACAAGAGAATGACATGTCGGAAAGATAGGAATAATATTGGGAGGGAAAATACCCAAATGCACTAAGATGTGTTTAAAAAAAAAAGTGTGGCGCCTGGGTGGCTCAGTCCGTTAAGCATCTGACTCTTGATCTTGGCTCAGGTCATGGTCTCGGGATCGTGCGATCCGGCCCCGTGCTGGGCTCTGTGCTGAGTGTGGAGCCTGCATAAAAGATTCTCTCTCTCCCTCTGCCCCTCCATTCGTGCTCTCTCTCTCTCTCTCTCTCACTCTCTCTCAAAAGCAAAAAGAGAGAGAGAGACTGAGGCTGAAGTGGGTGACAAAAGTAACCTTAAGGCTTCGTTTGGAGAAAGCTGAGGGAAAAGCCGGGTCCCCTGCCTTTAGAATATGGTATAATTTTCACAGATTACCAAGGAGAAGTAGGACTTAGAAAATATTGTCTTGCTTCCACATTTTTCTAAGGAAAATATACTGCGAACTAGAAAGGGCAGAAGAATAATCGATGCCAAAAAAGGGAAAATTGGCACAGGAGAGTCTTGTGGTTTGAATCACTGGCTTCTAAATGTTTGTCTTCTGCAAAATGATAGAATAATAATAGTGAAACAATTTACTTGAATTTATTTTATAAAACTCTGTTTAATTTAAAGGAGTGTCTTTTATTCTGATATTTTCTTCATTTAGTTCTTTTTTTTCAGGTTTCGCATATTTTTGTTTTTGTTTTAAGGAAATGATGGCGATGGTGTGTGTAAGTTAGTTGTCCTTATGTCATGAAATAAAAAGTTAGCAATGTTACGTTAGCTCCTGTTAAGTTTTATTGGTTCACAAAATTCAAACCCCTGGGAGTCCCTAGAGATTCTTTTTTCCATTTAAAAAGTTCCTTTGAATAAGGAATAGATGCACATGGTAGAAATTGAAACGGTTTGTATACTCATCCGGTGTTTTGCCTGCTCTTGTCTTCCACACTTGTGCCCTCTCAGTTTCCCTCTGGGAAGGCAACCCTTGTAACTGATTCTGTGTGTAATGCTGCACAAATCCTGGAATTTGCATTAAAATTGCTTGTGCTTTTGACACAAATGACAGCATATACCACTGATCTATACTTAGCTTTTTCCGCAGACTATATATACCCCAGAACATGGCCACCACTATTTTCATTATATTTGGAGTTGAAACTAAATCTAGGTACTAAAATAATTTATTGATATGTTTGTGGAATCAGTATCAAAAGTTCTTGAGAAGTGCTGTATGATGAAAGAAGTGTCATCACACAGGAAAGATGAAAATGTTGGCTGGAGATGTCACAAAGCAGCAAAAGAGTAATTTAAGAACTTACCGGTGAACCTGGTATCAGTAGGAGCAATCTTTGTGCTTAGAGTGATGACTTATGCACATTTGAAAATTAGGGTCCTGTGATGACTGAAACTTACAGTCGTGAGACTATGTAAACAAAAACGTCATCAAGGTTTCTGAACTGATACAAGAAAAGAATGTCATATATCTTGTACATTTTGATTATAAGTAACCATCTGACAACATTTTTCAAGACCTGTGTTTGTGGCTCTGGAAGGTAGGGAGGGTAAAATACAGGATAAAAAAACTGATTGAACGCTTTTATCCAGAAGGGGTTAATTACTACCCCTTGGAGGGACCTTAAAGGTCAATTTACCCAATTAGAACGGTGCAGGGTTTTGCCTATTAGCATTTTATCTATGCATTGATGACAAAGCGGGCATGATTAGCAAATTTGCGAATAATGCAAACGGAAGGAAAAATGAATGGATATCGTAATGTAGTCGGAATTTAAAGAGATCTTCACATTATGGAACAATAAACAAATTAGACCAAAATTAAATTTTAAAGAGGTTCAAATATCAGCTGTCTCAGAGCAGGGAAGTAGATCTGGCTTAATAATTTATATAAAGAAAAGCTGTGCATTTTATAAGCTAGCTGCAAACACATCCTCCTTAACACACATCAGTGCCTTCCAACTTGAAGATTGAAACTTTATTTAGATCTAGAAATCTTGTTTTTCTTTTCTTATTTCTGCCTTTATTTTTGTTCTGTGTTTCTGTAATTTCCATTAGACTTTTGTCTCTAACCTTCTCTCTTTCAATTCTTGGGCCCCTTTACACTCCCTGTGTTCACGCTGTGAGCTTAGAGTTGCCCTACACTTATGCTCTGAGTAGTCATATCCTGTGATTTCCTTTCTTTTATGATATGATCCCAAATACTTCTGTCCTTTAAGAATTTTGTAAAATGTGGGGCGCCTGGGTGGATCAGTCGGTTGGGCGGCTGCCTTCGGCTCAGGTTGTGATCCCAGGGTCCTGGGACCGAGCGCCGCGTCGGGCAACCTGCTCAGTGGGAGCCTGTTTCTCGCTCTCCTCCCTGCTTGTGATCTCTCTCTCGCTGTCTCCGTCACCCTCTCTGTCTCAAATAAATAAATGGGGTCTTTAAAAAGAAGAAGAAGCATTTTGTAAAATGCTGGAACTACTGATAGCTTTCTAGCTCTGCTGTAGATTTCTCTCTCTCTCTCTCTCTCTCTCTCTCTCTCTCACACACACACGCGCGCGCGCACGGATAATTATGTTACATCATGGGAATTTGAGAAGGATAAACATCATGTTCACTGCTCTATCTTTATCCAGTATCTATTAACATAAACCAGTAACACCAAATGTGTCAGATGATCACATGAGAGTTAATGGAAATATTGTGCTCAGGAGAAGGGCAGTAATGTACTCATCAGAGCCTATTTGAATATTATATTCAGTTCAATGTATAATAATAGAGAATCTAAGTTATATGAGGAATGTTTGAAGAAAGTAGAGATGTTTTGCTTATAAAGAGACAAGATAGTCATCTTCAGTTATTTGAGGGGATGTTATGTAGAAGTTAAACATTTTAAATATTTGCAGAAAACAGACATAGGATCATTTTTTAAAGAACAAGGTGGTGGACTTTATTTTAGAATAAAGAATAACTTCTTAATAGTTAGGCCTGTACAAAAGTAGAATGAGCTACTTTCATAGTTGAAAGTTCCCCAGTACTAGAAATGTTCAAAGACTGAGGGATGACTTTTCATATATATTTTAAACAATAAAATCGTTATTTATCTACTAATACCTTCTAAATTTCCAATCCCAAATTGTCTGTTTCGTTGTTCCGAATAATCTAGCGGGCCCTGGATTAAGGTTTGTTTCTCTTATTGGATCCATCTGATTCCTAATTATCTACCTGGTTGCTACCTTGCCTTGAACTCTGATTTCCATATGCCTCCAAATTCTTGACTCACTACTTACCCAGTTTTGACCCTGTGCCTTGTTCACCTCTAGACCTTGAAAGCATCCCATCTCAGATGTCCCACTTAATTCCAAAACCTCATCCCCAAGACACCTATCAGGTTTTGTGTATTGTTTTGATTACACCGTAGGCTCTTGCCTGTCTTCTGCTCAGAGCTTTCTTTCATGTTCTGGTTCCCACAAATATTACATCATCTCATTTCATTATTACAAGAACCTTCTAACTGGGCACCACCACCAATCTATCTTCGTTCTGTTTTGGGCCTCCTTATTTCCCATAAACTAACACGCACCCTTCCAGTACATTAATCTTTCGAAAAGCTACTTACAATTATTGCTTATCTTCCCAAAACCATTATCTCAAAACAAATGTTTCCCACTAGCTATGGGATGAAGTGTACATTAGTCAGCTTGGGCTGTTATAAGAAAGTACCACAGACCAGATGGCTCAAACCATATGCATTTTTTTCCTCACAATTCTGGAGGTTGGGAGTTCCAAGATCAAGGTGCCCACCAATTTGGTTGCGGAGGAGGATGGTCTTCCTCGCTTGCAGAGAGAAAACAAGCTCTTTTTTGTTTCTTCTTATAAAGGTTCTAATCCCATCATGAGGCACGAAGGCCCCACCCTAATTCCTTCCCAAAGGCCTCATCTCAAACAACCTCACTTGGGGGCTAAGGCTTCCTTCAACATAGGAATTTGGGTGGGAGGGAGGACACAAACCTTCAGTTCAGATCAAAGTGTGTCTTTATGGTCTGGTTCCAACTCTCTTTCTAGTTTTATTTCTTTGTTTGCTTTACATAATTCTTCTACAAGTAAGTCTATTTATTTACCCTTTCTTCATGATACCGTTCCTGCTCTCACGACTCCCCTTGCAAGATACACCCTCCCCTATTTCTCGAATCCTACCCATCTTTAGCTTATTATATTTCTTCTATTATTCTCTTAAACTGTTTCAACGCTCTATTTTATTTGACCTTCACATGGTGACATGTTGAGGGGGGGATAATTCCTCCACAACTACCTTGTAATTCTTACTGAATTTAGAGACTGTGTCTTAGACTTCTTTGTACTGAGCACACGGGTCTCAAAAAAGATAAGTTTTGGTTCAATTTGCTTTCACTCTTCTATTCATTTGACAACACTTAATGACCACCTACTTTGTGAGAGCAGGCTAAATAGAATTCTCCACCATGTGAACTGAGTCTCAAAATTTTTTACTGTCCCTCAAACTTTCATGTCAATATCTCAGAGAAAAAGGCCATTTCTCTTTTTACCTTTTTTCTTTATAACTTTACAGTTAGACTGCCTTCCTCACCTGCCCCACTGGTGACTCTCAAGAGATATTGCTTGTGCCATAAGCTCAAGATAGCTATCTTTCTTTCCGGTTTCTTTTGGAAAACAGAGAGAGAAGGTGAATATAATGTCCTTTTCGCTTCCTCAACTTTCAAAAGATCTGAGGAAAATAAGTTGAAAAAAATAAGCAAAAAAAAAAATAATTGCTTTTCTTCTCCCTTCCCTTGGTTAGCCTTAAGCATAGCCCAGTGTCTGGCAATAATAAGCCCTGAAAAAATAGATTGAACGTTGAATGAATTAATTCTCAAGACAATTGCTGATATCTGCCAACAGAGAAGCCAGAACTAGAATTAGGACCAGATCTCAAAGATCATCTAGATCGACTTGTTCATTTTCTGGACAGTGGAATAGAAGTCCACAGAAACTAAAATGTCTGTCTGCAAGTCACACACAGAGTAGCCAACCTGGATTAGAACTCTGATTCTGCCCCATTCCAGCACTGTTTTAACTGTATCTCATGGTCTAGACCACATGCTTCCGTGAGTCTAGGTGGATAACTTAAAGGTATGCTGAAGAAGTTCAGGGAAAATATGACAGAAAAGGATAGTTATAAAAAGACCCAGGAAGAAAAATATAAAATGGAAAAGGATAGATTTACTTTTAAAAAGAAGCACTTGGTGATTGCTCTCTTTTCTTCTATGACTTTGATCAGGTTCTGTGTTAGAACCAAAAGTCAGACTAAAAGAATCTTGTGTTCCTTACAAGCTACAGGATCTTTCTTTTCCATTTCCTTTTTCCCCGCCCTGCATCCACTACTTGCACCTGTATTTTTGGTGTTAATCTCTGAAAGGAAGAGACCATGGTTAAAATCTCCAAACTCTCTGCTTAACTATTGGAAAACTCCTGCTTTGTTTTCATGATTCTAAAAAGGGAAGGATGGTTGGACTGTCCTATTAGTGATGGCTCTGATATTTGGACATTCTGCATTACTGAGTCTTAGAGAAAAAGAAACACAGTCATTTTGGGGAATGTCAGCATGACTCTTTTTTACCCTGGCTTCTTTCCTAAAGTTCAGTAAAGACCATCTTTCCAAAGCACATAAATCCACTTACAGATAAAACAAAACTAAAGGAATTACTTTCTTTACATGAGAGTAAAATCCTTATTTATTTCTTAAATGCCTCCCCTACTTCCACCTTGGGGGAAGCTTCTGGTATCTGTGTTCATTTTAAGCCTATGTCATCTCCTTCTTCTTTGAATCTCTGCCTTGTTTTGTCCAACCTGGAGGATAACAACGTCTATTGCTTTATATATCTTGTTTCCAGAAACAATAGCCTGTGGCACTTCCATTATTTATTCTCTCTCCTTCTGTCAGTGACATAATGGTCTGCTGCTTTGCCAAAAACTCTGCTTTTCCAGGCCAGTGATTCCATTCCCTCTAGCATTTTCTCAGATTTAATTTCTTGTAAAAGAAAAAAAATATGGCTGGTAGTTCTGCCAAATGGGAACTCAGTTTTGAATGCATTAGGCCGGGCTTTAGCATATGCTTGTGGCCAACATTTGAATTGTTGTTGAAGGTGTAGTGGTGGTCATGATGGTAGTAGGTAATGGTGGTGGTGGTGATGATGGTAGCGATGGTGGTAATGGTTGTGCTGGAAGTGGTGATGGTGGTGATAGTGGTGGTTGTGATGGTGGTGGTAGGTAGAGGTGGTGGTGGTGATGATGGTAGTGATGGTGGTAATGGTTGTAATGGTAGTGGTGATGGTGGTGATGGTGGTGGTGATGTCTACTTGTTGGTCTGCCTTTCCTTCTAAAGAGCTCATTGTTCTTAGGATGAGTTGTTCCCATTGTAGAGTAATAGAGAAACAATATATAACAATAATTTAATAGTCTAACATGACAGCCAATAATTTATGATCACTATTACAATATTTGTCTCATTCTCAAGAATGGAAAATCATTATTACCTTTCTTGAAAATAAAACATTTAGTAATATTATTATTTACTGTCTCTTTGACTGCAGTCTCACACTTTTGTTGATTTTTTTATATGGGAGAGCCCATAATATAAATATAAAAAGTAAAACTGGAGCATGTCTTATGTTTATGTCACCTGAATGAATCTGTTTCTTTATCAGAATGTACTTAATAAGCTTCTTCAAAACACTCAGCACTAATTTTGGGACTGAGTGGGGTATCATGGTCTTTGTTTTCAAGTCAATAGATTTAGGTCAGAAGATATGATATTCATTTATCCTATAATATTTACTGAATACCTTCTGTGTCCCAGACGCTGTGCTAAGAAGAGATGCAATGCTTTCCCCCACACTAATTGAGAACAGAGAATTGCAAACACTGTTGCATTACAAGAAGTTTGTTAGAATGAAAATACATTAAGTATCCTGAAAGTCAGAGGACAAAAAATCAGAAGTTTCACTGGAGTGGTCAAGGAAGGCTTTATCTGAGGAGGAAACATTGTAGGCAAGACTTGGAGGGAAAAATTAAGCATTCAAAGAGAAGGAACAGAATGCATAACAACATACCAGCTTGAATGCAGCTGCCTTATTACAGTAACTTCAGCTACTTTAGTTGTTGCTTTAGTGTATTATTCGGGTAAGAGTATAATGTGGGAGGAGATAGTACTGACTTGAGATGAGGCTTAGCAATCAGGCAGAAGCCATTGCATGAAACGTCTTGTAGGATGGACCATGTTGGGGTTTTATTCTCCCCCAATTACTTTTCAACAGCAGATTGGCATAATTAAGTTGGTAGGTTAGAAAAACCATTGAGTAGAGGGTATATTTGAGTAAGACTGAAGGCGGGGAGACCCATCAGGGTGGCCTTTGGGGTGAGAACTGATGAGACTCTAAACTAATATAATGATGGTAATAAATCAAAAGCGGTGACTAATACAGAGGGCATAAAAGAAATAGTATCCTAAGGAGTTAATTATTTTTTTAAATGTGGGAAGATTTAAGGATGATTTCCGTGTTTCTGGTTTATGATATGGGACAAACAATGCAAGACAGTGTATAATTAGTTGCTAAACTATGCAGCTTCAGAAATAAGTACTTTAAAGCTCATAGGAGTAAGCATTAATTGAAGATGACTCCTAGCAGAAGGTGTCAGGATGTAAGCTGAGCTATCAGAAAGTAGTACCAAAAAAAAAAAAAGGTAGTACATACAGCACTCTGTAAGAAAAGTAATTTTCTTAAGTGACTTAGAATTTGCTTTCTTGTTTCCGACTTGTGTTCTGGAGGGTCACTTGACTCCCACAGAAGAAACCCTCTTCTCCCCTCCACCCTTACTCTGAAAAAGTAAGGTAAATGATCCACAGCCCTTTCCCAAATAAAATTAAATGTCTAATTAGATACATAAATTTTCTATCACAGATCCCAATAGGGAAGGACAGAGGAGGAGGGAAGAAAGAAGAAAGGAGCTAATTAGTAATTATTTTCAGAGATAGGGGAGGAGTCAGAGAGTTACTTTTTAGGTTGGGAAAAATTAATCTGTAGTGCCCCAGTAAAACAAAATAAAATCCAACGATAAAATAATCACATCAGCATTCTCAAAAATTAAAATGTCATTTTTCACTGTTTCCAAACAAGGTCTATAATACAAAAGGAGAGATATTTTCTACTTTACTAGGAGTGCTATAATACTTCCATTTATTTTATCTCTTCCTTAGGCTTTATTTTCCTAAGTTGGGGCAGTGTTTGGGAAAAAAAGCATGTAAGATTAGTGCCCATAATAGAAGAGCCAAGGTACAGAAACAGAACAGGAAAATAGAGTAGGACAGCATATCACCTTTTCCAACAATACTGTAGGTAAATCAGGAAGTTGTAGTCCCCTGAAGAATGAAGATTTCTTGGAAATGTACATCAGCGCGTGCGCGCATGTGTGATGCAGTGTTGTTTTGTTTGGTCCAGAAGATACAGTATCATGATCAAAGAGACAGGAGAATGATCTTTCCAGTGAAGTTCCACTGGACAAGACTCTGAAGAAAGGTTAGAAATCGACTAGTTAAAAAGAAGAAAGAATATATTATGGAAAGGGAACCATAAGTACAAAACCTCAAGGTTAGCCTAAGAGCTAAGCATGGCTTGGGGTATACATAGGAAGTCTCCAAGCTGAACTTTAGGCTGAGTATCAAGGAAGAGTGGGATATGAAGTATTACATGAGATAGACTATTTTCAGGGGTAGGAGTTTAAACTTGGGAAGATCTTAGAAGGTTTTGAATAGGAATAGTGAGTGGCGTATTGCTTTGTGAATGATAATATATTAACATTATTAATACTAATGAGATTAATAATAGCTAGCACTCAGTGCTTATTATAAGTGCCAGACGCCTAATAACTAATTGAATCCTGATCGTACCCGGTGATGTAGACAGTGTTATCCTCAACCCTGTTTTCCAGATTTGTACACTGAGAAAGTGACCAGGGAGCCTGCACAGATGCCACAAGTAGCACATGAGAGAGCAGGTCTGTGAACCAGGCACAGTCTGCCATCTTCATCTCTGCCTCAAGTTGGTTATTTGCAAGATAGAATGAAGGGGAAAGCAAAAGCAGAGAAACCACCTTAGGAGCCTGTGGTCATCCATCAGGTCTGAGGTTTTGAGGTACTGAGCTTTAGTGACTACAGAGATGAGATCCATACATGAGTCTTTAGTTTTACTTTTACTCGAAGCAAGATGACCGTTCAAGTCAAACTGAAGCTTATTTAAAGAGAGAAACTCTTACGCCCAATTGCAGAGATGGATCTCACCACAGCCCTGAATCTACTTGGATCCTGGAACAATGCCCCTAATTCTCTAAAGGCAGCCTCTAGCAATAGCATTTTTCCCTCAAGGACATCCTTAATTCCATTCATAGAGCTTTGTCTCTAGAAATGTTGCAGTCTATTGACTATGTAAATGGTGTAGTTGCTTTTCCATGAAAATGCATAAAATTCCTATTGTACTATGTACTACTATTGGCTCTAAGGGGGAAAAAAATGCAAGTAGCTCTGCATCATTGTGGGAGACAGAACATCTGTTTGCTTTCGAATCCAAGAGAAACTCTCCACATGGCTTCCCTCTAAAGCAGATTAGTAAGGGACTTGTGAATAAATTATCCCAAGGGCTTTCTTGTCCACGTGAACGAGCGTCTAATATCCCCTAGAACCGATTCCATCATTTTAGCGGTTACATGATAGCCATTTTCTCTGGGATAAATTTCTAATGATAAAGAGAAGCTGTGGTTTCCTCTGATTCCCTAAACCTCTCTCCTCAGGATCTTATTATGTTCTTCCTGATCAGCCCAGTGTCTCTGAGGATATGCTTCCCTGAAATGTTTTTTTGTTTTTCCACTCATCTGTTTACCAGATATTAATTTATCAATTCCATATACAGGGTTTTAGGAGAGGCACTAGGTTTATAATAGGCAAAAAGTGCAGCCAGTTCCTTCAAATAAAAAAAAAAAAAGAAGTAAAAAGTTGTTAAGTGCTAATGCAGCACTAATTCACAGTATTAAGAAATATCAGAAGAGAGAGACACTCCATGCAGTCTTGAGCTATGAGGAAAGGCTTCCCCCAGGAAATTACTTTTACGATGGGACTTGAAAGGTCTTAACCATCATAGGGACAGGGCTGGAGAGCGAGTGGATTGCTGATGAGAGACGGTCATTCCAGGAGAAGGAACAGTATGTATGAATGTAAGGAGGTATGAGAATTATTGGAATGTCCAGGAAACTTCAATTATATTAATAATTCAAATGCCCCATCAAGTTATTGATTCATTTAGCAAGTGTTCACAAACTGCATTCCATGGCATTTTTTAAAAATAAGATGTTAATATGTATCCTGTGAAAAGAAATGTTCTCTGGTGGAAGAATTTTGAGAAGTATTGAAATAATCTAAATTAATGGTTTCTTTACTGCAGCATTTTTAATACACCCGTGTAAATAGTGACTCACCAAAACAAGAATTGAGGGTGCAACTTTTCCCAAACTTTTTTGACAGTGAAATGGTTTGTTGTACAGAGTGTCTTTTAGCAAATCATGGAACTTGTGTTCTGTAGAACAAACTTTGTAAATAGTGGTTTAGCATCATGGTAAGGTGTTGGAGCCCTGACTCCAAATTTTCAACACAGAGTGTTGAGGTGAAATCTGCAGATGTTAGAATATGTGCATTTCAACCATATGCACCATAGGAGATTGCTTAGAATTATGTTTGGGAAAACCACCTCTTGTACCTGCAATGTCCTGAATCATGACATGGAAGAAACCAATGAAGTTGGTGTCAGCCTAAGACAGGATATCATTTCAGTCTTCCAAGAATGATTCCAAGGCAGAACCTAAATGAGCATCTTAGAGACAGTTCCATGGAGCCTAAACTTATCTTTATACTCAAGACATATTGTAATGTGAGCATTTTCTTTAGTTCTCTGGAGAGGACCAACAGTAAGGTTGATTTGCTGAGCTATACAGAAGTCAATCCAGAAGTGCAACCCACTTTGGATGAACATGTATGGTTACACCAATATTTTCCATATTCATTTAGTAAAGACCAGCTTTCACACTGAGGTCATTTTTAACCAGTGTGTGAGGCCAGCAAAATCTAAGAGCTTTTCCATAGCACAAAGGGTTGTAGAGGGGGGGATCTGGAGGAGAGATGACACCTCCTCTTTCTTCTCTTTGATATAAATGGATGGATCCTCAATAACGACATCAAGTGGCTCATCCCTCCCCCATTCTAGAAATAGATGAAAATATAGTCAACTGATTTATGACTCATGTAAGCAGTGATAGAAGTGGAGAGGAGCCCTGAACCAACCCCATGCCTATTTTTTTTTAAGTTGAATCCATGTCTGTGGAAATACCAAAGCACTTTCTTACTTGGGTGGTTTAAAAAAAAAGTAAGTATGAAATAGCCTACCTTTTTTTTTTTTCCATTTCTCTGGTTACTCCATTTTTTTTTCCCTTCAAAGACTAGGTTATTTATATTGATACTTTCCTACTCTGTCATTCACTCTCCAAAAGGTCTAAGCAATGTGCACATGGACTCCATCGTCTTCTCAACAGATTCTGAGCTACAAGCTCTCACTCCAATATAAGAGCAAAGACAAGCAGAGTATATATTCTGATTCCCCAAGGTCCTGATGGCAGGTTAGTTCAGTTCATTGTAAACTGCTTAAGTCCCTGCTATAGACCTCCTTCCTTCTCATCTCTTTCGTTCATTCATCATGGGTTGGGGCACTTAAGATGAGCCACTTTTGCCCTTCCATGGTTTGCCTGGTCATAATTTTGGTAATGCATATCTTGTTAAAAATTTTGTCTGAATGTCCAAAGATACTCAGCTAAGACAGTGTCAGTAATGCTTTCCTCAGCCTCTGGGGCAGGTCTGTTTTTGATCAGGTTCAACCAGGAGCACCTGTGCAATACTTTATCTGGGCTTCCCTTCTCTGCAGCGACCCTTCCTAGTTGTAGGGTGAGTAGAGGTTTTATGTTGTTCAAAATCTCTCCGATTATATATGAAACACACCCATTATATATTGCATTCAATATGTTTATGAGGACATTCATTCATTTATTAACTTAAATTCTGCTTGTAATCTTATGCAAAATATCTCACCTTGTCTGGAGTAAGACCAAACAGGCAAAACCAGAACAAACCAAACAAAAATGGTTTTCTCTTCTACTTGAGAAAATGTACCTTCAGTGTCTTAGATGCAGTTCCCAAAGGCTTTCAGGTATTCTTTCTTATTTCTCTTTCTTTTTCTTCACCTCCTTTCTCCTGTCCTCCTTTCCCTGAAGTCCAGGTTCACAGCCCCTCTCCTGCCCTGCTCCAGAGCGGCATCAGGGAACTGTATTAGCACAGGCACAGGAAAACCTGGGTGGCTCAGTCAGTTGAGGCTTGATTTTGGCTCAGGTCCTGGTTTCAGGATCATGGGATCGAGCCCTACCTCAGCATGGAGCCCGCATGGGTTTCTCTCTCTCCCTCTGCCCCTCCCCACCCCATGCTTTTGCTCTCTTCTCTCTCTCTTAAAAAAAAAAAAAAAAAAAAAAATAGCCACAGCCCACATTCAAAACTTCTTTCTTTTGCATTAGACAGTCATTCAGACGTCCCCTCTCTTGCTTCAGACACATCCTCTGACACAAATCCATCTATATCTTCCACCTGGCCAATTAGAGGTCAGAAGATGGGTCTGGAGAAAATGTCTCTTAAAGCTGTGTCCAGTGTCCCTCCTAGTCATTTGATTACCTTAACACCATTTATTGCTCACTGAGTGTTTACCTAGCATGAACCTAGTGGCTGAAGACAAAAACTCTCAAAGATTCTCCAGTGAGTATATTTGCCACTGCACTTTATAGTGACTACAGCTTTGCCAATGGCCTGAGGTTGGGCAAATCAATGAACTGTACATAGGCATGAATTTATTAATTAGGGCTACTGATGACCATTTCCAGAAGACTGGCCTCTTAAATTTGCATTCCTCCTTTTTTAGCCATAATCGAATTGCCCTCTTCCAGGCCATGTAAGTGTTCTTTTAAAACATATTCAGGCTTCATTTAAGTCTTTCTCTCTTTCAGGGACTATGTGTAACACTCTTTATTGATCTCAAAAGTTCCAACATTTTTTTACAAGCAAATAGGGAAAAAAAAGGGGGGACACATTAGTATTGTATTAGTATTATTTTTCCCTTCTAGAATGAGAAGAAATACTGTGTCTATAAATCATACAGTTTTTTTAAAAAGATTTTATTTATTTATTTGAGAGAGAGTGAGTGTGCACACACATGTGAAGGGAGGGTGCGGGGAGAGGGCAAAGGCAGAGGGAAAGAGAATCTCCAGCAGACTCCCCACTGAGCATGGAGCCTGATTCAGGACTCCATCTGACAACCATGAGATTATGACCTGAGCCAAAATCTAGAGTTGGATGTTTAACCAACTGAGCCACCCATTCACATAGAACTCATCACTCTGAAAATGCAAAAAAAAAAAAAAAAATTGAAAACAATGTATTATCTTCTGGGAAAGGTTCATTTATAGACAGATAGACCCAGAGAAACTCAGATGTAGTCAGTCATAGTGGTTTGCCATTAAAAAGAAAAGAGGAAGGAAGAAGAGGAAGGGGAAGTCATGGGAGTGGAGGGAAGGGAAGGCAAGGAAGTAGGTTGCATGACAGAATATAATGTGATCGTCTGTAGAAAATGGGATTTTAGTGAATAATCAGCACTTTGTGTACCAATAGCTACCATTTTTGAGTGCTTACAATCTGCTGACCTCTAGCCTCTGCACTCTACATGCATTATCCCGTTTAATACTTAGGACAATTTTTTAATTCCTTCATCTTGTAGAGGAGGTAGCGGAGGCCTGGAGAGCTTAAATAAGTTGTCCAGGGTTACTCAGATCTGAGTTAGAGTCCAGTGGTACCGTCCACCTCAGCCCACACTCTTTACAGCCTCTCTTATAATTGCAACAGTAAGTAGGCAAACATAATTTAGTGGGCAATTAATTCAACTCTGTCCTGAAGCCATTGCTTCCCTGAGAAGAGCAGAAAAGAGAAGTAACTAAATATGTATCTGTATACATTTGTATATGTATATAAGATTGAATATCATTATAGAATACCTTATATATATATGACTGAACTATAAGTCAGCACGATTCTTGTCTTCAAAATGGTTGTGGTTCAGCCAAGTAAATGTCTATATATACATGTATCATATATAGAGAGAGACATAAATTTATGTATTCATAATAATAATTAACACCTATTTGGGACATATCAGGTTTTAGGAAATAATTCAAAACACTTTACATTTGTCATTTCACATAGTCTTCCTATCAGACCTGATGAGCTTGGTACCATTTTCCCCATTATATAAAAGAGAAAATTCAGACATGCAGAGGTTGTCTAACCATGGAGGTCACACAGTTAGGATATGATAGAGCCAGGATCTCATCGTCCTCATTAGTCTGACTTGGGGCCTCATTCTCTTGACCACAGTACTATAATGACTCTCCATTTTACTAATTTATTTCTTTACATGTTAGGGGAAAATCTATGCTGAAGTAAATTAATTATTAAGGACTCAATAATATTTAGTTTTATAGTTTTTACTTTCTGCATCTTGCCTTCATATATCTCCTCCCATGTAAGAGATCTTCTTTATTTTTATTTAATATTTAAAGAGATGAATGTTAAATTAGTTACTTCATTTCTTCAAGGTTACACAATGATTAATGACTGAAGTGGAATTCAGACTTAGGCCTTGAGGATCTAAGGGCTCTTTCTCTGTGTGACACATGGTAAATGCTAACCTATGCAAATCCAGATGCTTAATTGAGAAACAGTTTACCTAATGAGAGTACAATCTGTCATGTCCTTCAGGCTCACTGCTAAAGATACACATCAGTAATATGCACGGTGGTCTCATTAGCCTTTTGTAAGGAGTTCAAGTCCC
This sequence comes from Zalophus californianus, assembly GCF_009762305.2. Lineage (NCBI taxonomy): Eukaryota > Metazoa > Chordata > Mammalia > Carnivora > Otariidae > Zalophus > Zalophus californianus. The sequence continues at coordinate 89,855,036 of NC_045606.1, forward strand.
TCTGCTTGTTTGAGTTCACACTAATGATAGAAATGTATCTGTTATCTCTGATGACCCCTTCTCTTCATCCCTCACTTCAATCACACATTTTAAAGCCTAGCATCCATTTTCTGGCCCCACCACTTCAGACTGGGTCTGTTCTTTGCCATGGACCATTGCTGTGATCCAGGTACTGGTCTCCCTGCTCTGGGTCTTGTCTCTTCAATTCCAGCCCCTACACAATGGCCTCGTAGATCTACTTAACATACACATGTATTCATTGGGCTGCCTTTTATTTTGACCCTCTTCTCATCAGATCACCACCCGCTATAGCATAAAGTCTGAGTTTCTTTAGTGGGGCATGTGAGTGCTCCACAGGTTAACTTCTTTCTGACTCTCAGCTACCTCCTTTGACCTCTCCCAGATTCAATCTTGCACTCGCAGCACCACTGAACTTAGATGCACTGCAATTTCTTCCTCTCTAAATTTGCTCAGACTGCTCCCTTCCACATTATCATGATCATATTTAGTCTTTACAGCAAATTGTTGAGATGGGTACTATAATTATTCCATTTCAGGACATTGCCAGGCTTGGGTTAGCTTTCTGTAGCTACCTTCTAGAGGCCTGGAGGAATGCTCTTCTTCAAAGACATTTATGCAGATGCACAGTCTTCTCCTGGTTTTCTTTTTCTCTGATGGAAATTCTTCCTCTGCCATGTCTACCTGATAGAGTGATATGCATAATCAGTTTTCAATGATGCCGTGTGAGGGGAACGTAGCAAATGCACTGTATCATGAAGGCAAACTATAGTTGCTAAAATAAGTCATTTTACAGACACAAGTTTAAGTTGCTATGAAGTCACAATAATGCTTTGAAGAGATGGATATGTCAGTTCAGATTGAACATCAAATACTATTATGATTTTAAAAATGGCAATTAATCTAGGTTGTCATGTTAGGATGTTTCATTAACTTCAGCCTGAAGAGACCAACCACAGACCAAAGACAAGCTATTTGTTAAGATGTATCTGCTATTCTAAGTCAAGTTGATTCAGCTATCACGAAGAGGGTCCACACACTACCTGAAGCACATTACTGACTATGTCAAAATGTTCTGAATTTGGACATTCTTCTCGCAGTTGAAAAACAAACCTCTATTCTGATTAGTTCATAGGCTCTTGATCTGTTGACTACTTAAGAGTCAAACTTTGAGTCCTAAAGAAGGAGGGATTGTGAGGGCAGAGGAGGCCAGAGAAACATGTCCCAGAGACTAGCATATTGGTAAGAGAAAGGTAGGAGAGAATGAAGAAGAGAGTAAGACTGACACTGACAAAATACCATTTTAAACACTTGTATTCTGGCTAAAAAAGTTGTAGATCACAGATATATGACAATACATGTATGTTTACATTCTAATTTATGTATAATAATAATGATACGTATGAAATCACATATATAAAGCATGGAAAACTTTCAGTGAATACTTGCCTTACATGCAGTGCTCATAGTTGATAACTGGTAAGAGAAATGAAAGAAACAACACAAATCAATTTATTTGTATGTATAAGCATCTGTTGGCACAAACCAGTGTAAGTCGATTCAGTATTCTCAACAATCAAATGCAACCTGCCAACCATGATTTTGAACTTACATCTAACAACTTGAAATATTTTCCTCATATAATGGGCTAAACTGTAATAAACACAGGTTCAATCTCTCTCTCTGTTGCCTTAATTCAGGTGCACATTTGTAATTATCAAATTAATTCCAGCAAGCTCTACTGTTAAATTGGGCACAATGTTGATATTTTTCACGAGGCTTTCATTTCATTTTCTATCCGGACTCAGTTATTCATAATTAATAAATTAAAATGTCACTCTATTTGGGGTTGTGTTGATATGGTCATTGTATCAGTCAGGGTTCTCCAGAGAAGTACAACCAGGAAGATGTGTGGATATATGTGTATACAGTTGATATACATTATGTGTGGATTCCGTATTTGTGAATTGACATACTTGCTAAAATTTAGTTGTAATCCCCAAATCAACACTTGTGATATTTTCATGGTCATTTCCACGCATGCACAGAAGAGTGAAAATTTGGGTTACATGACATACATGTTTCCAGCTGAGATCAAAGGTGATGCTCTGTCTTCTTGTGTCCTTTTTGTGGTCCATTTAGTGCCACCTGTTTCACATTTTTGTGCTGTCTGTACGTGATTTTGCTGCTTAAAATGATCTTCAAGTGTAGTGTTGAATTGCTGTCTAATACATATAAGCACAGAATGCTCTCATGTGCCATATGGAGAAAATATGTGTGTCAACCGGGCATCATTCAAGCGCAGATATAGTGCTGTCGGCTGTGAGTTCAATGTTAACAAATCAACAGTGTATGTTAAATAAGATGTCTTTAAGCAGAAACACATACATACTTAAAACAAGGTTATAAATTGATTAATTGACAAAAATGTTGTGACCAGAGGCTTGCAGGAACCCAACCCTGTATTTCCTCTAGGAGCAATGTGTCAGTATTCACTGATTTAGTGTTCATGTGGACTTTATAGAATATAATTGCTGCAGATAACAAGGATGTACTGTGTATCTTCCTCTATCAATCTATTTATCTGTTCATTTAAATTCATTTGAAAGGATTGACCCATGTGATTGTGGAGACGAGCAAATCTGAAATCTCTAGAACAGGCCAACAGGCTGAAAACTCAGACAGGAGTTGCTGCAGTGTTTTTTAAATTTTTATTTTAATTCCAGTATAGTTAACATACAGTGTTATATTAGTTTCAGGTGTATGATATTGTGACTCAGCAATTTCGTGTATCGCCTGGTGCTCATCAAGACAAGGCACGCCTTCTTCCCCATCACCTATTTAACCCATCCCCCCCACTCACCTCCCTTCTGGTAACCATCAGGTTGTTCTCTATAGTTAAGAGTCTATTTCTTGGTTTCTCTTCCTCTCTCTCTCTCTCTTTTTCCCTTTGCTCATTTGTTTTGTTTCTTAAATTCCACATATGAGTGAAATCATATCTTTTATTGATATGAAATCATATCAGTCATTATCTTTCTCTGATTGACTTATTTCATTTAGCATAATACTCTCCAGCTCCACCCATGTCATTGCAAATGGCAAGATGTCATTCTCTTTTATGGCTGAGTAATAGTCCACTGTATTATATATATACTACCTCTTCTTTATCCATTCATCTATGGGTAGACACTTGGGCTGCTTCCATATCCTGGCTGTTGTAGACAACGCTGCTATAAACAGAGAGTGCATGTATCCCTTTGGATTAGTGTTTTTGTATTCTTTGGGTAAATACCCAGTAGTGCAATTGCTGGATGATATGGTAGTTCTATTTTTAACTTTCTGAGGAACCTCCATACTGTTTTCCACAGTGGCTGCACCAATTTTCATTCCCACTAACAGTGCACGAGGGTTCCTTTTCCTCTACATCCTTACCAACGCTTGTTTCTTGTGTTTTTTATTTTAGCCATTCTGACAGGATTGAGGTGGTATCTCATTATAGTTTTGATTTGCTTTTCCCTGATGGTAAGTAATAATGAGCATCTTTCCATGCATCTGTTGGCCATCTGGATGTCTTCTTTGGAGAAATGTCTTTTCATGTCTTCTGCCCATTTTTGAATTGGCTCATTTATTTTTTCGGTGTTGAGTTGTATAAGTTCTTTATATATTTTGGATACTAGCCTTTTATCAGATATGTCATTTGCAAATATCTTCTTCCATTCAGTAGGTTGCCTAGTTTTGTTGATTGTTTCCTTTGCTGTGCAGAAAGAAACTTTTTATTTTGATGTAATACCAATAGTTTTATTTCTGCTTTGGTTTCCCTTGCCTCAGGAGACATATCCAGAAAAATGTTGCTATAGCCAACATCAGAGAAGTTACTGCGTATGTTCTTCTCTGGGATCTTGATGGTTTCTGGTCTCACATTTGGGAGTTACTCCAGTTTTGAGGCAAAATGTCTTCTTCTCCCAGAAACCTCAATTATTGTTCTAAAGGCTTCAGCAGATTGGATGAGGCCCACATGCATAATTGAGAGTAGTGTCATTTACTTAAATTCAACTGATTATAGATGTTAACATCTACAAACTACCTTCACAGCAACATCTAGATTCATGTTTGATTATATAACTGGGTACTATGGCCTAACCAAGTTGACATTCAAAATAAATCATCACAGTTTTGATAGATATTGATGAACTTGTAGTGAGCCCAGTTCACTGGTGATTCTGTTTATAGAGGCAAGTTAAAACTGTATTTTCACACATGCACACAAACACAGAGAGAGAAAAACAGCATGTTCCTGCTCTGACAGGTGAGAAGTTTGCATGATCAGAAGTCAAAGCTTCACCATCAAACCTCCTTGGCTTCAAGTCTGAGCACCACCATTAGCTGGCACTGGAAAACTTACTTTCTTGTATCCAAAAGAGAGGATAACAGTAGTACCACCTGTAACATTGGGCTCGTTCTTTTTAGATATTCAAAACATGTTAGCTATTGTCAGTCCTAGCTCCCTGTGAAATGTGGACAGAGCAGTTAGACTGACAGGCACAAACTCCCTTGAAGGTGAAGCCATCGCCCCTTTGCAGGCACATGGAGACGTGCCAGGGATGGCCATCAATGGGAAAGCAGCCAAATGGCTTTCTGCTTGTCACCAAAATAAGGCCAAGCTAAGAAGAGCATGGGAATGGGGTAGGTGCAAGGTTTGGACCGTCTTTCATCAAAAAGAAAAGCTTTCACGTATGTTCCCTGAATTCCAAAGTTCTATGATGGGAAATAAGTAAGCAGAGGGAATAAGTGTGGTGGAGGAAAACAAAGACCCTAAATGCTTTCCATACCTGATTTTTTTTTTCCTCAAAAGAAGAAAGCCCTCACAAAATCAGTCAACAGAGAAATCACAGCCACAGTGAAAAATTCACTCAGCTTGTAGGCTTGATGCTAAAAAATGGGTGTGCGGATGTTTCCACCACTTGGCCTAAAGGTTGCTTGCTTCTGTGATGGTTGCAATGCCATGTAATTGCAGAAGACTCGATGATTAAAGGTGAAATCAGGACCTTGCTATTCCAAATGCTCTCTCTGCCTCTCTGAGTGTACCTGCTGCTGGGCTCCAACCCCTTCGCTGACCTCCCCATCACAAAGTGACAGACCTTGGGGAGAATGAGGGGACATTCTAAAACAAAAATAAACCTGTCATTTTTATACTCAAAAGTGTCAGAGCTCAAACATCAATGGTGATTCAGAAGAGTCAGTAATGTATTTTCTGTCTGCGTTTACTGACATTTAGCGCTTATTCCACCTGAAAGTTATTTGCAAGGTATTCTTGCATTGCCATCTAATCAATATTATTTCTGTAGCTTCAGAAATACAATTTCAACCTTCCTAGACCACACTACGTATGTCACATCAATTCCTTATTTAAGACAGAGGTATTTATTTGGTTATACAATAGTCACTTTCCACAGTGCTTTGTGCTCCTTTCCAACAAAGAGACCCTTAGCTTTATTGTCTTTACACAGATAATTGTCATAATTATTGGATTATTTTTCAAGTTATATATGATTGCAGCAAATGTATTAAGTATTTTATGTCTGAATTTTTTTATTTATAAAAAAATATATTTATAAGTATCTTAAATTTTTGGTTGCAAACCAACTTTTGAGTGGGACTAGATTTTATGCAGTCTCTGCCAAATTATAAAGTGAGATAGTTGGTTTAATCAGAAGGACGGACTATGCAGATTTATTTGCTACATTATTTTGGGGGGGGAACCTTTTCAGTTCTATACAGAATAAATTGGGAGGCAAGAAAATAGCCACCAGGTTATTATAACAATCCTTATTCATAGGTGAGAAGGCTGTGGAATAGTACGAACTTCAATGAATATATAAGCATAATTTTTAATTAATATATGCATTATTTGTACATAGAAAGTGGCCAGATATAAAATAACAGCTTTCACATTTAAATATATTCTATTTGCATTATGTACAGGTGGCCAAATACAAAGACTACAGTTCATAGTCTATATGAATGATATACATTTTTTATACATCAGAATTAGAAATATAGTGACAATAGTTCCATTCATTGTGCGACTATAAGTAAGGTTAGTCTTAGCAAGATATATACAATATACATACACCAACAGGTCTATAAAAATTTCATGTTAGATATATATGAAAAGAACTGCAAGACATCCTAGAGGAACAAAAGACAAAACTGGAATGAATAAAAAACCTTCCTTGCTGGGAAGACTTAATACTAGACAATTGTTAATTTTTCTCAAATTAATTTATCAGAGTCCGATAAAAATACCATAAGGAAAAGGAGTTCACAGAATATTCTAAGGTTTATGTAAAAATAGCATGAAAATACAATAAAGATAATTAAAAACAGTGCACTAACTAAACACATTATACAATTAAAGTAGAAGAAAATGATGTTGCTGGTACAAGGAGAAACCAGATGAAACAGTGGAATAGAATGGAAAGCCCAGAAATAGATGCAGGTTTTCGGAAATATTTAGTAGATGATAGAGTTAGCTTTTCAAATTTGTGGAGAAGGTGTGAATTGTTCGATACATGTTTCTGGAGTGATTTTCAAACTATTTGGAAAAAAAATCAATATTAAATCACTTCATACCTTATTTTAAAATACGGTCTGATAAATTATAGTTTCAAGTATAAAATATGTGAAATAGTTAAAAGACATTATCTTAAACATTAACTTATTTGGAGTAGAGAAAGTCTGAATGTTTGAATATGATACCATAAAGTTAAATATTAATAGATACAACACATATCCAAAAGTTTCCCTGTAAAAAGGGCAAATAAAAAATGCCAGTGGTCAGTAAGATGAAAAATGTAAAACTTCACAATCAATAAAATGATAACCAAAACTTCTAACAGAATATTTTACTTAACTGATTTACAGTGTTCTTTAATAACAATTCATATTTTGGTTAACGGCTATGGGAAATAACATAATGATCCACTTGTTGGTGGGATTTTACTATCAAAAGTAGCAAGTGTATATAATTTTAGACAATGATCCAACTTTTAGGAATTTATCCTAGAAAAGCAATTAGCGATCTATAAAAGGAAAAAAAAAAGAGGCAGAAAGAAGTTCTCTGCACCATTCTCTGTGAGAGTGAAAAGTGAAAAATTGGAAATGACTTCTGTCCCAAATAGAGGATTATTTAAAGTATAGAATGGCTACAAAATTAAACATTATTTACCCATTAAAATGATGCATTAGAAGATTATGTAACGTCTTCGAAAAATGCCCATGTTTATCTTTCTTTGAAAATGTTATCAGCCTTTCAATGCCAAAGGTCATAAAGCAGGGGCCAACAGGCCAAATCTGTTTACACAGACATATTTTGCTTTCTTGTCAGTATTTTGTCATGTTGAGCCAAGATTTAAAAATTGGAAGAACACACATGAAAATCCAGATTTCCAGCGTATGTTTACAGTTCGGAGTATCTGACAGCTCTGTCCACAATCCCACCTCAGTTGGAGCTGAATGGTGGAGTAACTGGCAGCTACTCCAGTTCAGCTACTCCACCATTCAGCTACTCCAGTTCAGCTACTGCAGTTCCCCACCTCTCAGAGCCTCCTAGCCACGCATCTCGCCCTTCTCACTCACTCACACCCAGCCTGCTTCCCTGTTTCAGTTCCCTGCCTGACCTCAAGCAGGGAGACAATGGACTGATGAATACCACGTGATCTAAAACTTTTAACAGATGTAAGAAGATAGACAACAAAATTTCAGTAGCCATCAAAGCCACAGGTTTCTCCATCCATACTATAAAGTTTTTGACAACACGAAGCAAGTGAACATTGTTCCCTTTTTTATCCCCTGAAGTTTAGTCAGGAGAAAATTATCTGTTGAATGGTCAAGCAAAGTAAATAGCCCCTTTGGGTCACCTATGAATGATTAAAAATCCGGTTTCTCTTGGTTTACTTTTCTAATGTTCTGACTTGAAAATCATAAAGACAATACACAACAAATTTTATTTTCATCATCCAAGGGCAGAGGGAACTGTGTAAGGAGAGCAAAAATATATCATAAACAAATCTCATGTATTTTTGAAATGAAAAAGATAAACACACCATTCTTAGTGTGTTTATCTTTAGAGACTTAACACAGAAATCTCTGGCACCGAATTCTGCTCTGTAACACAGAACATAATACAAGAGCCAATTTGTTCTTGTTTGATTTTGTAATTTTGTTTAGACTTCAGGCTTCCAATGAAAATTGTCAAAATACCCTTCCTTACCCTTTGCAAATTGTTGCATGTCTCAAACACACCCGCTCCAGGAGCCTCATTTCACGTCTCGGCCTCCTTGCAGGGATACTTAGGCAGCGATTATAGTAATGCTATAAAACCAGCATGCAAGTCACTGGACGACTATTTCTAGTCCGTCCACTAAACAAGTCCAGGATAAAATCACTGGCACAGAGGTGTCAGCTAATTGAGGAATCAGACAGCCGGAGAGACCAGGCTGGGCAAGAAAACACCCTTATCCCAAGGACAAACCTTTGCTCTGACATTGGAGAGAATACACAAATGAACTTGCCAAGTAAATTGCTTTCCTGCTCTAATATATGATCTCTTGCTCCAGTGCTAACGCCACTTTTTAATGAGTTGGTAGGTAAGTATGGAGCTAGATTGAGAGAATTAGTTCATGCTTGTACGTTTTCAATATTGTGAGTGAAATGAAAATACAGATAGCAATTTGAATCTAATTTTCAAGCTTGCATGGATGAAGGGTCACAGAGGGAAGCTGAGGCGTACCAAGATATTGCGGGTGGGAGACATAGGGATGGTAACAAAGAAAACCAGCTGACACAAAGCAGAAGCCTCTCCAGCAAGTACAGCAGAGCCCCAATAGTATAAATTCAAGAGGGAAAGAGAGAGCGTTTTTCTCTGTAGGTATACGCAGTTCAGTAGTTAGGAAAATATAGATCTAAGGCAGAAGTTAGTGACGATCATCTGTGACCTCTCAGTTGGCATCATATGGATCCTAAGAGAAATAAAATTAGAATTCTGGAATGCTTTTAGAGCCAAGAGAGACAGAGGACAAAAATCAAACTCAGGGAGGTTAAATACCAAGTCCAGGATGAGAATGCAGGTGATTTTAACAGCCCAGACCCCTGCTCTTTGTGCGAGTGTAGACCAACACTGCTATCTAAAAACAAACTGATGCTGTGAGAAATGGGTGTGGGTGGAGGGTGTGGTTGTTGGAGGTCCTGAGGAAGACACCATCTTGCACAATTAAACATTTTGTTTTTGAGGTGAAACAGATTCAAAATAAAAGCCCCTCCCACAAGGCACCCCCACAGTCCTAAATTAAAAAAGAAAACACACAAACACAGCGACTCAGGCTGAGAAAACAATGGGACCAGCTACTTGTGAGTTAAAAGAGAGCAAAATGGGTGGTTTGCAGGAAAGTAAGGGGAGCAGGGATGTCTCAGATTCGTTCTGCTGCTGCTATCAGACAGTGTCAAGTCCTAAAATTAGAGGAAAATACTCACTGAGATAAATCGATGATTTGGGGCTAAGGCTTATTTCACATGGTAAGTGTGTTTAATTTAGTCGCTAAATTGTCCCATGAACATTCTTCTATATTCATATCTCCCTTCTCCCATTTGTTTTTCATCATACAGCTTAAAAATGTAAAGCATTTCAATCACCATTAATAATGCCTTTTACTATTTATCAGCCTTCAAAAATGTATTAAAAAATGTATTCATAGTTAAACAAAAGCCGTACAGGACTCCTTTAAGCTCTCGATATTCACAATGTGATGCAATTTGCTCTATTTAACAGGATATGTAGGCAGAGCACCCAGCACTTGCTTGCCTTCCCAATATGTACACTGCGCTGTCTGGCAACTCAGGATCAGTTTCTGATTAATGTTCGTGAACAGGTAACAATTATTAGCATATTTATTTATTATAAACTTGTACAGAGTTGAGTAACAAATGGTGATTATTTGAATGTGAGAGGTTGTGACTTCATGAAAATTGTTCTCGTATGGGAGAAGTAGAGGAACTCTTTGTAATTCCTGTGAGCTTAAGAAATGCAAGAATATATGTTCTAAATAACAACGTCGTCAAATGGCAGTTCCAACAGACCTACTGTACAATTAACAGTTTTACCTACTGTGAAGGTAATTCTCTTTCCACTTCTACTTCCAACCTAGCAAGATCCTTTACTTCAGCCTTTACTGAAGTCTGAGCAAAGGCTGAGAAGCCCAGACCAGGCTCGGTTTAAATCCTTTTGCGAGTATTATTTCATTTAATTCTTGGAATGGATCTACTTGGCAGGTGGTGTCACTACATAAGCAACGAGAAAACTTACTCTTGGAAAATTTAGAAAATTACTAAAAATCTGGGTGGGCTTACACGCCTAGACTGGAGTTTGTGTGTTGCCAAAGCAAAGACCCTCAACTCATGGTCAGAAAATCAGGTCAAGCGAGGGCTGAATCCAGAGAGAGACAGTGATTGAGACAATGAGGATGGTTGATTTGAAAGTGAAATCCGGTGAAGGCTCTTTGGTAATGAGATGACTCTTAATACCAGCTTGGTCCATGACATCAATAGTTTGTTACAATGTCTGACTTTAAGTGTTCTTCACTGCCATGGGGTTCTGTTTCTAAGACGCCTGAAGTCCTCTGCTGTAACCTACCTTCCTCAGACTCAGTACATAGGTTTAAAAAGTTTCCTAAACAGCCTGTTCCTTGGTATCTCCCAAATGAATCAAATCTACTGTCACCCCCACCCCTTCCCTCCTCTTTGCAACGCTAACTCTGGGCCATTGTCTCCCCATATGCGCTTCTTTTCTGCTGCCATCAGCTCTTGCATCCCCAATGACACATATTGCTCTTAAATCTTGAGACCCTCAGTCGGCAGGGTTTTCTTCTCTTCAGGTTGTCATCCCTATTTTTTTAAGCAACCAGACCAAAAATTTTCAAAGGCCTCTTCTGTTTCCTTCAAATCACCTTTTTTTTCCCCCACTTTGCTTTACCCTTGGGTTACAAGATAGGTGTCTGTCTGTCCAGCTTGCTCCGGTTATCTTTCCAAACACTGAGCAGGCATGAAAGTACACGGCGTGATTTCTTATTCTCTGGGTTTTATAACCAAAGAATTTCCATTTTATTGAAAGTAATTAATAATTTTCTAACTCATTTAATCTCAGCATATGAAAATATTGTTTGGGTTCTATAAATAGGAATGTGCAGTTCATAGCAAGGATAAAGGAGCTAGCTATAGGTTGGGTGTTTAAAAATTTGAAATTATATCGAAACAAATTAAACTCTATTTGAATGGCTGCCTGGTGGAAATCTGAGGTTGTCCCGGGTATTGCTTCAAACATAATGAAAGATCACCCCACCCCACTTCACAATCCCTGTTCCCCCACCATGCCTCCTGATTTTGTCATTTCAGTGGTCTAGCTACTTTCTGCTGCTCCCCTTAGACAGGGCTGTTTCACTGCGGATTTTCTGTTTTATGCACAGTCATTAGTTATTTTAATAACAATACCAAAAAGAAAAAAAAAGTAGCAAAGTGGGTCAGGCTGTCACCTTTCAGCTTTACACTGGGCTTTGAAAGCAGCCAAACAAGGAAAGAGCCAGAGGCAGGCTGCTCACAAGTTACATTCCTAAATGCAGACACAGAGCTGAGGATGTTTTAACATGAAGAACAGAGACGAAGAGGCAGCTGACAAATGAGCCTGTTCTTAACACTTTGGCTAAGTGTTCCCATTCCAATAGCCATACAGAAACCAGAGTGAAGACTGAAAGATGCATAGACCTCATATCTAGGTTCAGGATGAGAATAGCCCCGGGGCATGCTGGAGAGGGCCTGCTTGCGTGGCAGCCTGTAGTGAGCCCTCTGATCCCCAAAAGACTGTCCGAAGAGTAGGTCCAAATCCCTTGTCCTGCTATGGCAGGTCAGGCCTAACCTCCGCATGACCCCTGGATTCTAAGATGATGAGGCCACGTCTCTTGTCTGTGGAATAATATTTCCAGATAAAGGTTACATAGTTACCATATCATAAATAAAGTTAAGTGTCTTACTACTAGCCAGTCATGGCAGAAAAGGAATATGACATTAGAGATTAGGAAATTGACCTCTTCTGGGGGTTACATTAGTTTCAGGTACACAGCCAAGTGACTCACAGGTTTCTACATGATCCTGTGCTCACTGCAAGTATAGCTACCCTCTCTCTGTCAGCATATAATACTGTAAAGTGTCAGTGCCTGTATTCCTTATGTACAACAGGAATTTTAAATGGAGGTTTACTTGTCTTTGACCGTGTGACCTTTCAGTTAGGAACAGAATTAGTCACTAACTCTTAGACTGATCTTCCTTGAAGTTTAGATCAAAGATTCTTACCATCTTGGCGTTAAGAATCAGGATACCATTGGGACACCTGAGTGGCTCAGTCGGTTAAGCGTCTGCTCTCGGCTCAGGTCATGGAGCCTGGGGTCCTGGGATCGAGTCCCACATCAGGCTCCGTGCTGAGTGTGGAGTCTGCTTGAGATTCTCTCTCCCCCTCTCCCTCTGTCCCTCCCCACCTCCCATGCTTTCTCTCTCAAAAAAGAACCTCACATTAAATGATAATGAACTTAATAATCCTGACTACTTAATAAGCACCTGCTGGGGGCCTTGTGTATTATATGTATTTTAAAAAAATTCTGAATAGTAAATTTTATTTTCCACCTCTCTCAGATGTGGAAGGGGAGTCAACAGATTTAACTTGACGTAACTAGAAAGTAGCAGAGATAGGTTTTGGTCTCAGGTTTAACACCAAAGCGTTATCTACTGTATCCAGAGAGCCATCCTGGTTATCTGTGGATAACTCATACAGAGAGAAAAGCTAGACCACGCTTACAGGGCAAGGAGGCCAGCCTTTCTGCTTGTATGTCTCTTAGAAGGGTCTCCAGGCTGGTGGGCCTTTGCTGCTGTCTTCCTCAAGGGGAAGTGACATTCATGAAAGAATTTCCCTAGACTTAGATCTTCTTAAGAGCAGAGACATTTTTCTTTCTTTTCTTCCTCAATGTGTCATTATCCCTTCTGCATGAGCTAACACTCTTGGCACACACTTGCACCCACAGTGGTTAGGTGAGGGAGTCCAGGGAAAATTCTCTCAGCTTTCTATTTCCTTTCATTTTGAGTTGTTTGGGGGATTAATTAACCACAGAATTCTACTCTAACATGTTCTCTTCGAGGTCCAGCTGTGCATAAAGTCCTGCCCCGAGAGAACACAGACTAAAACTGCTTTGCTTTGCAGACTAAAACTACGATTGTACTTGAAGGAAAAACCTACCACCCAGCAGATTTGTGCACAAGCCCCCATCCATGCGTAGCCTGTCTATCTGACCCTCTCCCCTTCTCATGCGTTGTTCAGGTACAGACATGGTATTTAAATATCTCAATAATGTGAACTGCTTGAAGTTTAGCTACTTTTTCTTAGACGACAAGGTGGAACACGTAAACTATGCTGGGGATATTTACTAACCAAGACACTGTAATTTGAGAAAGGAAGTGTCATTGTCATGGCTCTCACGCTGGGTGCAGTCAACAGGGAGCCTGCCTCCTGGGGAAAGAGAAAGAACAGGGCTGGCAAATCCAAGCTTAGCCTGAATGAGAGCTCTGATTTTCCAAAGTGTTGAAGAGTCGGAAGGGGTGGGGGAGTGGGTGCTTAAATATTGAAATAGGCTTGAGCTAATGGTGCCTGGAGAGGGGAGGGGCGGGTAGAGGAAGAGAGTAACTAACTACACTACAGACATTCAGTATGGCGCAGTTCCCGTGGCTACCACCAGGAAAGCGGTTTCCTTGCAAGCAGGTAGAAGGATTGACTGTCCTGATTTACCACATAAAACTTGATTCTCTCCGACCAACTTGCTTGAACTCTAAATTAGTGCTTTAGATACAAAAATCTCTGCTGAGTTGGTGCAGCTTTTTGTGTGTCCCCATCTCATTGCCATTAAATCATTTAGTAAAGACTTGAATCTTCTCTGTGCTCTCATTTCTCACGTTTTCATGGGATAACACGGTGGTCATTTTGCTCCGTTCTAGAAATAGGCTGCAATCAGACTCCGAGGAAACAATCATTTTGTCTTTCGACTGGAAACAATTAAAACGGTTGCCGCGCATTACCCTCTACACTTCATTACTATTTTATTTTTATAGCGTCACAGAGTCTGATGTGAGTCACAGGCATATGAGGCCTGTGTCATTTCTGTCATTGAAAAGCTGAAGAACCCAGATTTACCCTTATGAAGGTGAATTCATTTCTTGGGACTCCGTACCTACCTACATTCTGGGTGTTGCTACCAGAAGAATGATTCTATCTGTTAAGCTTACGCTTACGGGGTACATTTATTTAAAGAGGAAAATTGTGTCTATAAAACGCAGGACACTTTATTTTTCATATGTGTATTTTTATGAAAAGAGCCACACACGCATTGATTTTTTTCCTTTTTGCCCTTAAACAATATAACGTTAAGTAGAGACATGTTTACAATAAATATAGATTCCTAAGTATGACCAAGTGTCTTTTTCTCTACTTGCCTGTTATAAGATGTGTCATTTAAATTTGCATTTTTTTTTGTACTCAGAAGAGAAATTAACTTCTGTGTGTGCCTCCTAATCTTTCCACAATTTCTGGTCCCATTAATTCTTAGCTATCTGAATCTACTCTTCAGAGGAAAAACATTAACTTACAACCCTTTTAGATTCTCCCTGACCCTAAACTGATTCTTCTCTTTTCAAAACTGTCCTTGACCTACTATCCAAAGTTCCATGTTGCCTTGTGTTCTGTCTCAGCTTTTAGTGGAAGGCACGTGCGCCGTTGAAAAGGATCCAAAGGAATGCATTGTTTGCAATTGCTCAGCTTCTCTGGAACAACAGCTTTCATTCTAGAATTTTCTGTCAGAGTCATAACAAGCCTCAACTCCTCTGCAAATTTGATTCACATGTTTAATTCAAAGCAATGAATTAACTAATTTAGAGTTATTAAACCAGCAGCCTGCTGACTTTAGGGAGAAAAAAAAAACAGAACAAAATTTTTAAAAAGCCGACTATACAAATTTCCAACTTCTCAAGACGATGAGAAAGACACAGACATCAACTCAAATACAGCTGCCTAATCATAAACAACTTTCAGTAGCTCTCTGAGGGTTGTATCCATATTCCTTTCACTCTCCTTGTCAGGGCATAATAACCTTTAGACGGGGGCTTTCTCTAGCTTTGCAGCTGTTGGCCCTACAGCACACTGTTGGGTCAGCACCATGTAGGAGATTACGTTCGTCATCGATACTGAGTTCGGTCAGATTCCTAGGGTGCTCCAGTGCTTCCTCAGATGGAATTTCATTTTGAAAAGTCAAAAGAATGGTTTATTCCATAGTGCGTTTCGTTTAGAGTTGTCCAGACCTCTTTTTCTTTTTGGCAGGAGGTACATCGTGTGGAAAAAATAACTAAAATGCGCCACAGACACAAAGGCAAGGACTAGGGTACTCGTTCAACCACTGTAAGGTCTCCTTCCCTCTTAGTCATGACATATTTCTAGAGCAAGTGTTGTTTAGGATGTGTTTTAAGAACGGAAAAGATAGTTTGGCGAACAGGGAGTGGAAGTCTGTCCAGCATCACTAAGAATAGTAGGTTTGACAGGCAGCCAAAATTGTGAACATGTGTACATTGTCATAAGGGCTTGAAAGTTCTTTAAGGTTTTTACATTGGAAAAATTCATGAATTCTCTTGTATTTGTACTGATGTGGGGATCAGATTGCTGTTTCTGCTACTTTCACTCTTTTTCTACCCTTTGCTTTTACATTTTTTCTTTTTTTTTTCACAAAAGTACAACTCACATATAGTGAAGTGCACAAACCTTAAGGATTTGATAGCTTGATAAATGCAATTTGCTTTAAGTGGTGGTCTTTTTTCAGATATTTTACATCATGCATATCCAGTGAAATCTGACGTTCTGTGCTGAACTTTTCTAAATGAGAACAATTCTACACATTGCTTCCAAAATACTTTTGACATATCCTTTGAGATAGAATTAAAAACCCAGTGTAGGTGAGTTCACGGCTAAGTCTTACTCTGTGTCTCAGAACCTACAGCTTGACAGGCTCAGTGCCCTGGAGTGAACACCCCCCATGAGCTTTTCTGAGAAACTTAATATAAGTGCAGAATCTTGAGAACATATATAAATACATATTTATATATGTTATATTTATATTACATATATTATATAACATATTTATTATAATATATTTATATGTATATATATTTATATATGTATTATAATATATAAATGTCACACACAAACAAACAGTGATGGGAAGAAGAAAAAGAGAAAGAGAGGAACGATAGATCTACTCGGAAAGGTATCCAGGAAGCCTTCTGATTTTTTCACCCCAATCTGACCAACCATCCTGCATAGATTCTGAGTCTTGACATTTACCATTATATTGGCCCAGAGTGGTTTCCGGTGGCTGGAAACCCCATCAGTAATTTGTGTCTCCCTGAGAGTATAAGCTCCTTCTGGACAAGAATGTGTTCAATTTTGTTTGGTCATTCATTCCTCCTTCACTTCCATCCTCTGAAGCCCTTGAAGGCAGATGCAGATCTGTTCACAACAGAAATTTAATGTGGTATTTTAGAATGTTAAAAAAAAGAACAGAGCTAACCCCAGTTTGGAGCAGGACCCCTGTTGCTCCAGTGGCCCCCACCCCACATAGTGAAATTCAGGAGTCATGAAAAAATCTCTTGGTATGTGTACTCCCTTCGTAATGTGTCCTTTGGCAGGGAAGCCTGATTCAAATAAGAAAAAAAGCAGAAATTTACTTCCATTTCTGCCTGATGTTGTCAAAGTACCAGAGGGTGGAATGTCAGTATTCAGCTATTAGAGCTGCACTGTCCGCCGAGCCCCAGGCCAGAACTCTCCCTTACTTGTAGATAAAATTGAAAGACATTCAAGATTTGTAGGGGTCATCATAATATAAGCAAACCTGTTCTCTACTCCATTGGTATCAAAATTGAAACTTTCTACAAAGAAGGGGACTTTGTTGCTCAGACTTCCTTAAAATCTCTCCCGATTTCTGTTGCCTTTCTTTCTTTTTCTCTCCACCACCATTCATGGTAGGCATGATGGATCATTGATGTAGGAACAATCCCAAAGCCTATGCTATTTGTAAACTAGTGGGGTTAATTGAATGTGTAAAAGATCTAGAACAAAGGCTCTATGCCCCAGTGGTCATCTCTCCGATGTCAGGGTAATTTTTATAGTTAATACCTCATTCATCAGATTATTATACAATATATTTATTTTTAAATATACAAATTAAAAACAAATAAGCTCCATTTGCTTTCTAACTGGTGATAACACAGGGTAAACTGACGACATCTCATTCTTCAGGCAGAGAGGAGATGATGGGAATGTCTCCACTAGCTCCTCAGTAGTAGGTAGTCTTCCTAATGAGAGTCTAAGGTTTCTCTAGAACACTATATTGTTTCATCCTTACAGTTTTCATGTTTTCTGTAGTAGCAGTATTTTGTGCTGAAAGCTACATAACTCTGCATAATATTATTGAAGTAAACTTTTAATTATCTTAGAATAGACTGCGTGTTTAGCCCTTATACATACAATTTAAAAAGCTGCCATGGGCCTTATTGCTTTATCCGTTGAAGGACATTCAGGCAACCCTGGTGAGGCTCATGATTTTATCCCTCGTGTCTGCTCAACAGTTAGGCTGCGTCTCAGAGCTCAGTGTGAAAGACATGGACAGAGAACACTCAGAACACCCTGCCATTTTTGGTAATGTGTTCAAATAGCAGCAGAAATTAGAAATCTATAAAAAGTAATATACACCAAGATTACATTTGAAAAACAAAAGTTAAATAAATATAAACAATTACAAAGTCAACTTCATGTGACTTCCTCTTGATTTCTTGTTCTGAAATTTTGTTGTATAACTATATATCTTCTCTCTGGATTCTAGTTATCAAACATGGACCTCTGTTTTTCTTCTGACTTTTCTTATTCTTCTAGAAAACTTTTTTTTTTTTTAATTCAAGTTTCCTGTCATGGGTGACATAGTGGAGTCAGATACCTAAATTTGAACCATGGCCTCAGTACTTGCCAGCTCTCTAATTGTCATCTATAAAACTGGAAAAGACGATAATTCTTTACAGGTTATTGTGATAATTAAATAAAATAACATGCAGAAAATTCTAACACCTAGGTTAGAACTCATGTGTTGATAAATTTATGATTAGCTGATTATACTGTGGTTGCATCTATGAAGATATCATTATATATCAAGCATGCTGCCTGGCTTAGGCAGAGTGTGGGGAAAATCCCATTTTTTTAATTTAATTTCCATTGTGTATCTAAATACATATCAGAATTTATTTTTTAAATCAATTTAATTAGCATTCTTTCTGTAACTTCATAAAAAATGTTACTGAACTTCTTTGTGTAGAACTTCTATATAATTGATATGAATTCTTCAGGGAGAGGTTACATATTAATTCACATGGTGACATATTTTTACGGTGATTGCTTTTAGGAAAATGTTTTAAATCTTAAATGTTATGCATTTACATAATCAGGAACCTTACTTACTAATCTGTATCTTACTATGAACAGCTCTTGCCCAAAGTCACAGTTTTAGCCTGGACACGATGATCCTCCTTTGTCTAAACCAAGGACCCAACTTGAATTTGGGGTAAAAGGCTTAGTCATGGCAGGTTAGAGGAATAAATATTTGGGGCACACATTTGCTGCCAAGTAAGATTGCTCCTCAGACAAACAATAAATATTTGTAGCAGAATCTGGAGTCAGGCACTCGGGGTTTGAATCTCAAATAATTTAATTCTTTGATCTTTTGTTCAGGAGTTGCTGTGAAGAGCAACGTGCTCAATACCTATTAATTATTGTCAATATATTGTCATAGATGATTTAATATTATTGATAACTTAATATCATGGATAAAGATAATTTAGTATTACCATTCCCACTACATCTCTTCACTCTTAGTCTACTTCACCCCCCACACACACAGTTTCCTGTTAACTATTAAGAAAAGTGATTAATTCATACCCACTTAACAATTTAAATATTAATGGCACTTACTTAAGGTTAACATTTATAGATCATGGTTCAGAGACATTATCTCACTTTGAACTTTCCCACAGCTCCAGAAGAAAAATGGGGTTATTATTATTCTTGTTTGAGAAAAAAAAGAAAATTAAGGTTCATGGACGTTTAGTGACATGATCAGACTCTCACAGCTAATAATTAAGAGCAGAGATTAGCACTCGGAACTTTGCAAGGATAATATTAAACCACGATGCATTCCTCGCTGCTATGTATAGAAACTCAAGTAGTAAAGAAACTAAGGCCCGAAAAATGTTTTTCTCATAAGTTTCCATAATAGTCTCAAAACTTAGTCATATGCTAACATTGTAAAACACCAAATGGGTTGTTAAACACGTGCCATATTCAGATACTGAATCCTGAAGGTCATCTATTGAATCCTGAAGGTCATCTTCATTGTTTACTCTGTTGTGATTGTTGTGATTATGTTATTTCATCACTGATGTCACAGTTTTTGCTTTAATAAAACCCTACGATGCCGCACCAGAAGCAAAAACTTTTTCAGTATGTAAACAGCAGAGGTGGGAAGAGGGTGATGAAAAGACGCTGTTTTCTTTAATAGAAGAGCTGCAGGGCCTTCCATACCTTGTTCATTACATGGGGAGACAGGAACGCCATCCCTCAAACATTTGTGCTTGCCTCTGAGTGAAATGTTTTCCATTTTTACATATGGCCTTAGTATAAACGAGCAAATATTAGAACTCTAAGAATTTAGAGGAGATTGATAGCAACGAAGTATATTATTATATAAATTTGCTATGTTCTACCTGGGTAAGAACTCCAGGTCCCCGAGATAGAATGTGGCTTAGCTAGCAACCTTTGGGTATAGTTCACCATTATACAAATGCTTAACAATTTCACATGGATAAAGTATAATTCTCAAGTGGAGAAGGGAAACAGAGAAAGAGTATCTAACTCAAAGGTAAGGATGTTCATTTTAGTGGCAGACTTTTCGCTCAGTAGCCTTGAAACGGAGAGTGATCACTTCAGCCTCTTTTGTGGCTTCAGCTTCTGTCTTCAGATCAAGGGGGTGATAGGATGTGTTTACATTTTAGAATTGTTAATATAAGATGAGATAACAAAAGTTTGAGTGTCCAAAGACTGGATTTTCTTTTAGCTTTTTGGATTCTTTGTTTTGGGGTTTTTTGTTTGTTTTTTAGCTGAAATGTAATGCATGTTCATTGTAAACAAGAAGAGGGGAAAAGGAGGAAGGAGGAAAACAAACTAGCAAATAAATAGAATCATACATCACTATATTAGTGTGATGTTTTAGAATAATAATAGGTATTATTCTTAGCACAAGCAATGGCAAAGGCCAGACGACTATGGACAAATCACTTACTCTTACCCTTTCTTAATCCACAAAACAAGAGATCAAACTAGTTTATTTTTTGACAAAATGTCATATTCATACATTATTCTCCAGAGGAAGTCACCAGAAGGCTTTTAAAATGAAAATAAATATAGTCCTACATTTTATTAAAATGAATGTGAAGAATGAAGTGTCAAACCAGACATTCAGAAAGTAAATGTTTGGTGTTTTTCAATCAGAATTTATTAAAATGAACAATTTGTGAAACATAAATATAACTCAATTAAAAAACTGTCAATGAATTTAACGAATTGTAAGCTTGCTTACAAAAGCAAGCTTATAAGCAAGTCAGGATTCTGTCTTACAGTTACCTTAGCTAATAAGGAATCATTGGAATCAATGATTGGATTAGTGAGATTGCTTTGTTCAAATAAATTTCATGAATAAACAGCTGTGTGAATCATGACCCAAAAAAAAGTGCTGTTAAAGAAAAACGTTATTGGAAAAATTCCCCTGGGTAAGTAGAGATTGAATTAATAATACTAATTGTTAATCCTGTTTTGATTCGATAAACATTTTTGAGCACCAGTTACATTTGAGGCAGGAAGCTGGATGGTAGAGCTAGGAAGACTCAGAAGCCAAAATTCACTGCTTTTCCAGTGGAAGAGGAAAAAAATCCTAGATAAGTGTATCAATCAGTGTCCCAGGGGTCAAGGTATGAACAGAGGATGGACGTGGAAACGTAAGGCCTACTAACTACAGTAGTCCTCCCTTATCTGCTGGGGGATACGTTTCTTTTTTTTTTAAAGATCTGATTTATTTATTTGTTAGAGAGAGAGAGCATGGGCAAGAGAGAGTGAGCGAGAGAGAGTGAGCAAGGGTACAAGCAGGGGGAGCTGCAGGCAGAGGGAGAAGCAGGCTCCCTGCTGAGCAAGGAGCCTGATGCGGGACTCGATCCCAGGGCACTGGGATCATGACCTGAGCCAAAGGCAGATGCTTAACCGACTAAGCCACCCAGGCGTCCCTGGCGGATACGTTTCAAGATCTCCAGTGGATGCCTATTGTGTTACGCGTTAATAAAACCAAACTCTTCATAATACCCAGTGAGGAACAGAATATTGAAGAAAGTGTTTCCTCCTAAATGTAATACACAAGAGACACTAGGAATGTTTATGTGATGGGTGAGGACCAAGACCAGAGAAATAGGTTGTGGTATACGAGGTGGGGTTGAGACATAAGGAACCAAATTTTAAAAGAGATAACACAGGAGAGGTTTTAGAAATGTTTCCTAACATGGCTTACTGTTCTGAATCCGGAGGTCTGGGGTGAGCCTGGAAATCTGCATTTTGTTTAATTATAAATGGATATATTCATAATGGACGCATTGGGCGGTATTCTGAAGCATCTGATGTCAAAAGTAAAGGACACTTTGTAAGACCCTTTTTCTCTGCGTGGTAACTGACACCTCATGTATGATTTTGGAAGGCAAAATGGTAAGTTGCACTTCATTAACATCATTTCCTTGAGTAAACTCTTCAGTGTTTCCTCAAGACCTACAGATTTGTATCATATTTGTAATCACCTTTCTGCTTAAGTAGAACTCTATTCTATAATATTATGAGTCTTGCTTTGATCATATCATCTTCTAACTGTAATTTTCCACAACAATGCCAGAACACATGTATCTGCTTCTTTGTTTTAACAGCTGCATACTATCCTATAGTAAGAGTATTCCATAATATATTTAACTAATCCTCTGTTGGTGAGTCGTTTTAGTATTTCTAGGGTGTTTTTTTTTTTTTTTTTGCTATAACATTTCTGAATGAACATCCCTGAGTAGACCTCTGTGCACATTTGTATCTATAGCTGAAATAGAACTTCCTATATGCAGTCTGTCACCAGACTTGGGCGATATTGTCTGAAAAATGATAATTATGTTTTTATTGAAACTCAGCAGGGTTTGGCAGCAGAGAGGACACTCAAGTTTCATAAATGCTTCTTTGGCAACCCATGGCTGCCACCAGAGCACATAGATCTCCCATGCAGGGATCTTGTCTTAATCATCACTGAATACCCAGCCTATAGCAAATGCCTAATACAGAGAAGTTGCTCAGTAGGTATGTGAGGACAAAGTGAATGAGTAAATTCTCGAGCAAACTGAGGTTTGTTCATAGTCTTATCTCTGTGATTGACTCGATATGTGACCTTATATAAATTACTGACTCTTTCTGGGCTTCAGTTCCTTCTTCTGACAAACAAATATAAATCCTAGCCTGACTGCATCAGGTTTGGCAGGAAGAACAGCAGAATAATAAATTTGGTAGTGACTTGAAAAGTAAAACATTCAGAAAATTCACATAATCATTGTCAATATGCATTTAATAAATAACTTCTTTTGCAGGGCATAGAATATTGGAAATGCTAGCTATATGATGCTAACTCTTAAGCGTAAAATGGAGATCAGAGGAAAAAAATAGTCTTTGGGGGAAGGGTATTGGCTAATGAATTATTATTATCTTTGTTAGTATCGATATCAGTATCATTATGAAAAAGGCTTAAAGCTTCCAAGTGGAAAGGTGCTATTGACTATAAAAGTCACATACTCAATATTTTAAGTTTTATGCTTTCTTCCTCCCATCGGCTTATTAATTTTTATGTACATACCAGAAACCTCTTGATGCTTTGGAAAGTCTTAGGTGTAACTTTAGTTCATTCAGTTTAATTCATCAATAGTATACTCAGGGGCGCCTGGGTAACTCAGTTAAACACCCGACTCTTGATTTCGGCTCGAGCTCAGGGTCATGAGATCGAGCTCCACATCAGGCTTTGCGCTCAACCCAGGGTCTGCTTGAGCTTCTCTCTCTTCTCTTCCTCTGCCCTTCTCCCCCCGACTCATGTTCTCTCTAAATAAATAAATAAAATCTTTAAAAAACTTTAAAAACTAGTATACTCAGTTAAATTGACTGATACACAGACAGATAATCATATCTAGATATGGACATATTCAAAATATTATCAGATTTCAAATACACTGCCAGCCTGAAAGGATTTTTTGAACCCTCCAGTTAATGTCTTTGTCTTTTATGTGGGGAATCGGGGCAGATAGGCACAATAAACATAGAGGGGAAGGAATGAATATTTTGGAGAAAAAACTGTGGTTCAAAAGGAAGAAAGCTGATATATCTTAACGCAATGGTTATATTATATTTGTTAATTTTATTCTGTTTCCCTGCAGGTTTGAATGTGTATTTGGCTACTTGGCTACTGATTAGAGAACACAAAATGAATAACTCAACAAACTCCTCTAACAGTGGCCTGGCTCTGACCAGTCCTTATAAGACATTTGAAGTGGTGTTTATTGTCCTTGTGGCTGGATCCCTCAGTTTGGTGACCATCATTGGGAACATTCTGGTCATGGTCTCCATTAAAGTCAACCGCCACCTCCAGACCGTCAACAATTACTTTTTGTTCAGCTTGGCCTGTGCTGACCTCATCATTGGTGTTTTCTCCATGAACTTGTACACCCTCTACACTGTGATTGGCTACTGGCCTTTGGGACCTGTGGTATGTGACCTTTGGCTCGCCCTGGACTATGTGGTCAGCAATGCATCAGTGATGAATCTGCTCATTATCAGCTTTGACAGGTACTTCTGTGTCACAAAACCGCTCACCTACCCAGTCAAGCGGACCACGAAAATGGCAGGTATGATGATTGCAGCTGCCTGGGTCCTCTCCTTTATCCTCTGGGCCCCGGCCATTCTCTTCTGGCAGTTCATCGTGGGGGTGAGAACTGTGGAGGATGGGGAATGCTACATTCAGTTTTTCTCCAACGCTGCTGTCACCTTCGGTACTGCCATTGCAGCCTTCTATTTGCCTGTGATCATCATGACCGTGTTATACTGGCACATATCCCGAGCCAGCAAGAGCAGGATAAAGAAGGACAAGAAGGAGCCTGTGGCCAACCAAGACCCAGTTTCTCCCAGTCTGGTACAAGGCCGGATAGTGAAGCCAAACAACAACAACATGGCCGGCAGTGACGATGGCCTGGAGCACAACAAAATCCAGAATGGCAAAGCCCCCAGGGATGCGGTGACCGAAAACTGTGTCCAGGGAGAGGAGAAAGAGAGCTCCAACGATTCCACCTCAGTCAGTGCCGTCGCCTCTAACATGAGAGATGATGAAGTCACCCAGGATGAGAACACAGTGTCCACTTCCCTGGGCCATTCCAAAGATGAGAACTCTAAGCAAACATGCATCAGAATTGTCACCAAGACCCAAAAAGGTGACTCATGTACCCCAACTAATACCACCGTGGAGCTCGTTGGTTCTGCAGGTCAGAATGGAGATGAAAAGCAGAATATTGTAGCTCGCAAGATTGTGAAGATGACGAAGCAGCCCGCCAAAAAGAAGCCTCCTCCCTCCCGGGAGAAGAAAGTGACCAGGACAATCTTGGCTATTCTGTTGGCTTTCATCATCACTTGGGCCCCATACAATGTCATGGTGCTCATTAACACCTTCTGTGCACCCTGCATCCCCAACACAGTGTGGACAATTGGTTATTGGCTCTGCTACATCAACAGCACGATCAACCCCGCGTGCTATGCACTTTGTAACGCCACCTTCAAGAAGACCTTTAAACATCTTCTCATGTGCCATTATAAGAACATAGGCGCTACGAGGTAAAACATCTTTGTAGAGAAGGCAGGTGGTGAGGGGAGCTTGGGAAAAAGAAAAGGGATAAAAGAGCTCCCAGTTTTAAAAAATCTCTGCCATTGCACTTTATAGTCTTATTATGGAATGTGCAATTAAGGAGCCTAACAGTGACACTTTTGTCACGCCGATGCTCCGGTTTGAGAAACCTGCACCTTATAAACCCTGTCAGTTTAGGAGCAATGAGACCCTGAAAAAGACATGTTGGAGTAGTGGATTGAAGGGACAATCTACGCTTTCTTGTACTCTCTTGAAGAAGGGCTTCTGAATCTACAATTTTATCTCTGCACAAGAAGAATAACCTCGCTCCTTTTTTTCCCTTTTTTTTTTTTTTGTTGTTGTTGTTGTTGTTCCTGTGTGTCCATACAAGGATGAAATGCCACGGTTACAAGCTAACACGGAGACTTAAACATAAGGAAATAGACATCACACAATGGAGAAGTGAAGAAAGAGAATCAAAACAGGATGTAGAAATGGGCTCCAGAGTGTTAAGCATCTATTATTCTTTTGTTACAGTTTTATTTGGAGAATTGCAACATAATAAATGCTCTTTCCCCTTTACCTTTCCCTTTTCCCACCATCAAAAGAAAGCAAACAAACAAAAACCCTAACTAGATCAGATCGTTATTTTTCTCATTATACCATCGGCTTTTGTACTTCCCTGTTGTACATTGTGTAAGGGCAAAAATCTGCAGGATTTCCAGGAAATACAACCAGACACAGCCTTGAAAGTGGGCCTTTCACCCCTGCCCACTGTGTCGTTTGCATACTTTGGGGGGTATAAAAGCCTATAAACATTTAGCTGGCTTACGATCCTTTGGGTGAAATGTTTTCACCAGCCTGGTTTTCTCCTAAACGAGCTTCTTATGTGAACGGAATAGCCTACCTAATACATAAACATGCTTGAGAAACCAAAGTCATTTTTTAAACTGAGGTTTGGTCAAATTAAGGAGTAGTCATTTTTAGTTGGAGAAAGTTTACCGAGGCCAGATGAATTTTGCAAAAGGCAGATAGAAGGCTGAGAGAATTCTGTTTCAACGGGAATTTGCCTGACCTGTGTATGAAATGCAAACTTGAAAAACATGACCTTCTGGCCTCTGTCAGCCGGACGAAGCTGCTTTACTCGTTCGGAATCCTAAGTAGGATTAACGTACTCTCGTGGCACCAGTGACTTCTGCGTCAGTCCCAAGGGAATAAGACCTTCTCTTCAATGCCTGCTAGCAAATGATACTCAATTCATAGTCCGGTGAGGTTGTTTATAGCCATCCTGTGTCCCAGTGGAGAAGGAAAAAGTTCATTAAAAAACATTTCCTGAAACCACCTGTTCCATCTTCCTCAAATTGTCAATTCTCCCTAAAATTTCTTAACTTCAAAATTCTGTCCATAGAAATATAGTAATCTTTGTGGCAGACATGTAGTGGATAACTAACGGAGGCCAAGTGAGATCAGCAAAAGCTGAAGAAAAATGTAGGTAGCGGTGCCGGTGTCACTTCTCATTATTTCTTTAATTCCAGGCCATCAAAAGTCAGATCAGGAACTATTACCCAAATGGTGGCTTTCTATAGAATCTTGTCCATGTAGAGACTTTTTATTTGGTACCCCGGATAAATATCTCATTGTATTGATTCACATTTAGCTATTTTTAATCCCTCAACTTTTCTTACTATATGTGCTATAGTCTTAAAATCAGATTTTCTGAAGATGGCCCAATCAATAGAAATCAAACTTATAAAACTCACTTCAAATTTCCTATTTTGCATTTTAGATTTATGGGCCTTATGATATCTTGACCAGTAATATCAATGTAAGTAGCATGATTAATTTTTCAGTATTAAACCTTAGCACTTCAGAGCTGTTTTGTGTGACTTGCCTCATCGATGGCCTCTCAACAATTTTGAAAGTTAAATAAAAAGCACAAGGTAAACAACAACAAAGAAGAGCAATTAGTAAGAAGCAAATTGCCAACAATAGTTGTATGTAACTTACCCTTTATAAAAATAACTTTCTGTTTGAATAACTATAGTCATTTCCCCTGAATCTCCTAGGTGTAAACATACAGCATCAGTTTATACAGATTCCTTTACTCTACAGTTACTTCAATGTAAATGTTTACTATTTTAAATCCACATTTACTTTGATTTTATTTCTTCAAATCAGTGAATCAGTTGAATGGAAGGGACATCAAGCCAATGGGCTGTTCGGTTTGCTATAAATGGAACAATCGACTGGCCGAATATTTCACTTATTAACTTGTTGTACTATTATGATGTAGATTCAACTTTAGTTGGGATGAACTCTTTGGATTCAAGGATTAAGGAGTCTGGATTTGGGTGTTTTCTGGTCCACTCTAACAATTCAACTCACCATGAATCAAACAGCCTGTTGCTCTTCATTGCCATTACATCCTCCCTTCCTTCCTTCTGTTCTTGATCTTCGCCATAGCCACCACAACCTTGTTGAAAGAGAAACCATCATGCATTACAGCAAGGACGTGAATATAGACTGACACATCATGGAAGCTTTGTCAACTGGAATCAGAGAAATGGGAAGAATACTGAATGTAGTAGATGATTAGAAAGACACAGATTATATTCAAAGGTTTGCATTAACTGTTGCTGGGTTTGTCTATTTCAGTGGCTCTCATACAGGAACTGTTTTGCTCCCCCGGGGACATTTAACAATGTGTGGAGACATTTTTGGTGGTCACAACTTGGGGGAGAGCTACTGGAATCTGACAGATAGAGGCCAGGGAGCCTGCTAAACCGCTCACAGTGCACAAGATAGCCTCCCCCTCACACACACAACTAAGAATTCCTTGGCTCAAAGTGTCAATAGTGCCAAAGTCGAGAGACCATGGTCTATTTTAAGGAATTCTGGAGCTTACTTTGTATACATGGGAAAATAATCCTGTATCACTATTAGAATATCAATGCAAATTGCTCACCTGTTTCAAAAAGGTAATGCTCACCAATTGTGTATCAGACACACTGTCATCTGTGAGTCTGGTGTATTTGTAAATCACAGATTGGGAACACGGGGGACATCGACATATCCAGAATTAACAGACCATGCACATAGCACATTGTCTCCAACATCTTCATGTCCCATTATGATTGCCACAGAGTCCAGTCAATTGAAGTTGCTGGTAATTAGCCATTAAAATGATTGCAGTTGATATGGTCAGTTTCTATCGGAGCTGCCACTTTTCCTTTCAAAAACATTGAGAGCATCTTTCAGAAACAATCTGATTCATCTCCTTTATTTTCACTGAAAAGGTGAATAACTGTCAAGAATTTCTTCTCTCCTCATAGCAATAATGTAAATACTCCAGAGTGGTCTTATAAGAAGAGGAGATTAAGAATGTCAAAAAGCCAGTTCATTTCTTTAAAAAAAAGAAAAGAAATGATTCCTCTTTTACCAGTTCGCATTAATTTAACATCAGCTCCCAAATGTTAGGACAAAGTCACCAATATAGGAAGTCACATGGGATAAGCTTTCCCATTTGAATGTGGAAACTGGAGGTCCCACATACTTCTGCTCCTTATCCATTCACTGCTTTTTTGATCCTGGAGATTTGACACTGGGGAAGACTGAAATTCAAAATGGTGGCAACATATACTTAGAAATGCAATCTACTTTTATTTTCTCTTACTTAGTCCACTGGTAGTTGCCTTTCCCCAGTTTGATGATACACCTTTCAACAACCACAGCACTGGTGTTACAAATAGATTAGGGAAGCACCCAAAGCTGGATGAATTGTGCAAAGTGTATTTTCAGCATGTACATACGATACCATGCCTCTTAAATATGCTTCTTTTAAAAGGGTGCACGCTGCAGCATGAACTGTGTGCATATTTAATGTATCTTTCTGGAATATGCTGTATGCTTAATATACATATTCTATAAATAAAGTAATGAACTGTATCATAGAAATACATATTTCTGTATGCAAATAAATATGTTATACACAAAATCTTAATATGCAATATGGTATATGTTGCTTCAGAGAGTAACAAGACTAAATTTCATATGCCCATTTTTTTAAAAGTAGTACTTGCTTTTGAAGGAAGAGGTTTAAGAACAGCCAAAATCCTACCCATATTACGATGAAACCGTTTTATAATCTTTGAAACCATGGCACTGATTTTAAGTATCTCGTGGAGGAATATATTAATAAATCTTTGCTGGTGTCAGCTCACGTGACAAGAATGCTCTTTGCTCCTGTGCTCCCGACTGGCCTGTGACTAGAATCTTTCTGGCTGTTAGTGTTCCAACAGCTGTGTTGCTCTCACGTCTGATTGCCTGATGAGATTGCAACCAATTCATTGACATACAGCTTTGCTCTCCTCCAAATTAACTGATTTTTGTCAAATAAAAAATAATCATACAAGGAAAAAAGGATGACCTTCAGACTTTTTCATTCTGAGAAGCAAAGTAAAAACAAAAAAAGTACAGCACTGTATTTTATAAACCATTCTTTTTAGTTTGAGTCCAATACAGCATCCCATACATTAAATGCCAGAAATTTCTAGAGTAGTATAGTGCAGGTTTCTCCAAGAAATGATGAAATAGGTGGTTTGCTTCTGAACGCCCTCCATTTCCTCCATAACACTTCTCTTCCTCTGCTTGTTGCCCACTCAACTACCCACATTCTCCGGAACATTTTCTTTGGCTCATTAGCATGAGTTCCTAGTTAACAAATATTGTTATGATTTTTGTTGATATGGGGCATGCCATCCCAAGAGATACTTGCATTTTAATAAAAAAACAGAAACACTAAACAGCTCCAAGATCCCTATTAGTCTTTAGTTACCAAGGTAGTAAGTGGGAAAAATAATTTTCAGTGAATTCTAGTTTTCTATGCAAATTTTATAACATGCTTCACTGTCTGTCCACTTCCTAAATTTTACCTGTATGTCACAATCCATCCTTGTGCATTGTTATCTCTTATCTGGACCAGAATCATTTCTAGAAAAAACAACTGAAAAAACAATTGAGTTTTCTATCAGTTCTCTGTTAGTTTCTTATTGGTCTAGTGAAATGTTCTCATTTCATTTTTTAGAAGTTGACTGAATACTCTATCAATGGATTGCCAAATGTTATTCCTGGCTAGGTGGCTTTAAATACTGAGACAGGAGAAACATCTTGCCATCATAAAGGAAGAATTTTCCACGTTATAACACATACCAGTCTTTTTCAATCAAAAATTGAAGAAACAGAATGTGGTAAGTTGTGGAATATAGATATTTATTAAATAAGTGACATCCTATACAATCTGTTCTTTGGCTTCCTAAACACACACACAGTAAGTCATGGGAAATTACAGAGGCAAAATGGCACCCATCTTCTGAATTTGCACCACTTACCTAGCAGCTCATCCTAATCCTTAAACTATACCTTTACTGGAAATGTGCATATCTTCAGAGATTATATTGAAGGATTTTTTTTAGAATGAGTATCCTTTTTGAAGTCATCATTATAAGATAAGGGACAGACAGGGTTAGTGAATAAATTGTGTCTGTGTCCAGGAAGAATTACAATGGATTACTGAGGTGGCCAGTTCAAATCTGGATAATAGTTGAACTAGTTGCACAAAAAGACAAACATTGGGGTGCCTAGGTGGCTCAGTCGTTAAGCGTCTACCTTTGGCTCAGGTCCTGGGATCGAGCCCCGCGTTGGGCTGCCTGCTCAGCGGGAAGCCTGCTTCTCCCTCTCCCACTCCCCCTGCTTGTGTTCCCTCTCTCGCTGTCTCTCTGTCTGTCAAATAAATAAATACAAAATCTTAAAAAAAAAAAAGACAAACATTATGATTCACTCTGTCCTTAAAGTAATTTTCTTCACATTGTAAGTTACTGCCTTTGGATATAGAGCAGGTGCCTACATTTGTGACAGTGTGAGTATCTTTGCCAGGGCCATATTACATTATGCCATGGGTCAGTTGTTCTCAAACTTCAGCCTGATAGAGAATCACCTGCAGATTATTGGGCCCCATCAGTGGGTCTGACGTGAGGTCTGAGAATTTTTAAAAATTCTCAGTGATCCTGATGTGAACCACACTTTGAGAACGACTACCTTTTACAGTCTAATGAAAAATTTCACCAAAGCATTATGATAATTAACAAGACGTGTTACAGACAGTGAAAACTTGACATTTAAAACACTATCCACAGGAGAGAAATTTTTTTCTTAGACATAAAGTTTGTTGCTTACTTACAAATAGGCTCTTCATATTTTCTGTCTCTTGGGAAATTTTTAGTGCCATGATCTCAATGCCAGAGATAAAAAATAACCATATTGATAAGTTTACTTGAAGAACCATTAGCATATCAAAGTTTAAAGACAAATACAACAGAAGCTTGAATTCTGTGATATCTCCAATAAAAGATACTTTAAAAATACATTTTATATTGTCTCCTACATCATATATTTTTGCATAAAATATATATGCAAACGCATTCTCCTGTGAGTATTCAAAATGAATCATTCCATTATTTTGTTTAGAAGCAATGTTAAGTAAAAAATATTTGCATTCTAGAAGGAATTCTTCAACTTCTTAACACTCAGGCACATAAACATATGCACACTCACATACACGCACATAAAATTGACACAAACAAAACATACATGCACATAAACACAAGTTTCACCTTATATACCTTGACGGTGCCCAGAGGCACAACCTTTCCACTACTTTCAAAAGCCTTTGGAACTCGGCTAGAGAAGACATTGAGCTCACATCAGCCAAGTGGTACTGAAGAAAAAATTCTGTACTTTGATCAGTAAATTGCAGAATGTTCTCAAAGCTGTTAGGATCAATACATTTTAGCTTTATGTCCGCCACTAACACATCCCAGTCATCTAAAGACAATTTCTCTGAAGGAAGCAATTACATGAAGTCATGGTGAGAAAACACTTGAAATCTATCATAACACCTGGAAGACATATCTACAAATACATGTCTTCATGATAGGTACCCCCAAACACTAAACAACTATACAATATGCTGCTTTCAACCTCAACCAGACTATATGAAGAGCTGCGTGCAAGGAAAAAAGTCATGATTTCTCAGCACATTTCTTCCAAAATCCCTCTCAGCCATTCTTTTTAGGTTTATAGCTCTTTATACCTGTGGATGATATAAAAACACGAGTGATATTTACTCTGAATATGCAACAGATGATCGAACAGTCCAAACGTCTGGTATCCTGAAAAACAAACAAGAAACCAGGAATGCAAGTCTCATCTTGCAGAACAAGTAAGATTACCAACCAGATCATGTTTGCTTTTCTTGGGATTCCCCCCCCCCATTCTGTTTATTAATGAAGAAGTGCAAGAGATCATTTAAAGGCCAGATATTAAATGGCTGAATAAAACTATTTTATTTTTTCTCAACCCAGTTGGGTAGCTTAACCTACACAGAAATAATAATCTGAACAACATTGTATTTAAGCAGAAAAGATAACCGTAAGGATAAAATTAAGAATAAAACAGGAGCAATACAAACAGGACCTCCCAGTGAGGAAAAAAAACTCACCCCCAAGCTCTCTCAAAGAAATAACAATAAACATTTAATAGAACTTCTTTTCTTTTTTCCAAGTTCTTTCTATATTTTCCTCCTTCTCTTTTTAGTATTTTTGCTAAAGCCTTTACTACTGTTGTTTTAAAAGTAATTTTTGTAAACGTCCCGAGTGTCGAACACAAAAATGGATGTTCCCCTGGAGCTTGCTTTAAATTTTGTCGTAGTTGACATTGCTACTCCAGAAAGCAAAAGGCATTAAAAAAAAAAAAATACAGCTGCTTACAATGGCATGTGTTTTAAATATCAAAACAAAACAACGTAGCAAACATCTGGACAAAGGGCAAAAATATGGCTTTAAACAACAAAAACAAAAAATCTGTGTACACGATGGCTTCCAAATGTAATTATTTCCAAACAACATGGCATCAGTTTCCTCTGTGGGCCTCCCCGGCACTGTTCACAGCATGGCGGACGTCGGTCCTCGATACCCTGAGAGGAGCTCAGGGCATATCAACATGCTGCTTGAAACCAGGCCCTGTGGGAACGTGAGTGGCATGATCATCAGCTGGGAACTTGTCATGATTAAGTATCAGACCTAAACCAAGCAATTCAAGCCTATTAAGCCCTAGTTGAACCTGCTGTGTGCGAGAAACCACAGTATCACAAACTTGAGCACTGAGGAAGAATAGAATAATTAGAAGTTTCAGACATGATGGAAAAGGGAGCTAAAGCTGATGCTCAGGGTACCCACATCTGTTAGGAAGCACATTGTAACAGACCCTTT
This sequence comes from Zalophus californianus, assembly GCF_009762305.2. NCBI lineage: Eukaryota > Metazoa > Chordata > Mammalia > Carnivora > Otariidae > Zalophus > Zalophus californianus. Next base: position 89,888,547 of record NC_045606.1, read on the forward strand.
AACAGATTCCTTGGCCATGTACGGGTGAAATATTTTATGTCACTGAAAAATTAGGATGATAAGGTTATGTTAGCTGTTAACGACTCCTAAAAACTTGTCATGACAAAGGAACTTGGTATCCTCCTTGTTTCCACTGCTTTGCTTTTTATTGAAGTAAGTAAGAAATACAACATTCATTAGAAATACACAATAGTGTAGAGTCCTAGTCTTTTTAAAATCTTCCATTAAAAGACAGTTATTTAAATGTATGTGAACTTGATAGGCTCTTTAACGATAATCTGATTTAAATTGGATTAAAGATATATATATATAGTATTGCTATAAATTACATATATTTATACAAGTCTTATGCATTTTATTTATAAAAGGAAAGAACGTGTTTAAAGAGATGGTAGTAGGAATTTAATGGAAAGTGATTCACGAATGCAAGGAATGAAGTATGTGCCAGTGGAAAATACTCAACATACCAAAGGAGTGTTGTCTTGATGATCCATGGGTGCAAAAACATTCCAACTTCCTGATTCAGTACGGAGGACATAGTTGGAAGATGCTAACGATGACACGCCATGTCCTGGGATGTGTTTTGGCCAAGCTGTATTCCTAAATAAAGCATTATACCCGTCAGAAAATCCAACAGTAATTTTTTTTTTCAAATACTTCATCATGTTTAGAACACATTTGTGAGCATTTTGGAAGACAGACTCTAAGTACTCCTGGGTACTCTTCAGGAAAGAATACCAACTGGTACAAAGTCCTCTTTTGAAAAAGTACTAATTTTAATGCAATGAGCATGAGCTCTGGCTCTACCCTTGAAAACTGTCACTTCCCTTTGTCAGATGAAAAGTGTTCCAGAGCACTCTTTCTATCCTCTGCTTCCCATTTCTCAAATATCTACTGTATCGGAGAGAGAGATGCCAAATTTGCTTAGGTTTCTATAAATATTCGGTGGGCTAGGTGTGTAGGGAAGCTTTTCTTTTTGTATACGATTTCCCCAAATAATTGACTTCGAGACATTGATCTGGAATCCCTTGTCTCCTTCCAAACAAAGGGAAGCAAGGCAAAACCCACACAAACTAATGCCAAATGTCCTCAAACTACATGAGCCAGGAAGTACCATGGTGAACGAGCTGAGAAGTTACTGTCCTTGCCTGTGAGGTAGTGCCAACCTCAGCCAGAGGAAAGGATTTCCTTCAGATATTTTCACACTCAAGCTTCTGGTAAATTTAGATTATTTGATTCTCAGCGTTGGTCCAATGTCATGTGCTACCTATTCACACCTCCATCTAAAAGCATGAATTCTCTGTAGCCTCCACGATGGTCGTAAACGCTTCGCTTTATGCCATGGGCAGTTTAAGTTCCTCAAGGCTCCATACTCATCTCTCTCTCACCTCTTTATTCTCTCCTGACACAATCCCATCCATAACTTCAGCTTTTATTATCATCTTAAATGTGACAAGATGTAAATATCATCTCCATCCCAGTCTTCTCCACCATCTACCTGCACTATTCTCTGTCTACCTCAGAACCCCTCCTGATACCTCAAGTGTACCGGAGGCTTACCATGTCCAAGCTCACATTCATGATTTCACCCACAAAATTGGCCCCATTCTGCTGGTTCTTAGTCCATCACCTACTACGTGCACAAAATGGACACTATGCCATCACCCTGGACTTTCACCACAATCACCCTTCAAGTCCTCCCAATTTTACCTCCTAAGTGTGAAATGTGTCTAGTCTATCCATCAGCTTCTCCCATTCCCACTAGCACCGCTGCATAACACAAGCGACCTCACCGATCTTGCCCCATCCACTCTGCTCCCATGCCATCCGTCTCATACTTGCAGCCACAGCGAGCTTTTCAGAAGACAAATCAGAACACATCACTCCCCTGCTTAAAAACCTGTTAGTGAGTTCTTTTGGCCTATCCACATACCTTTATCTGACTTGTAAGCCCTTCATGGACTGAGTCCCTCCCCCATCTCCATCCTCACCTTCCAGCACACTCCCAGATGATTTCGTTGCTCTTGCCTCATTGCCACAAGCCCCATTCACCCCCATCATGCCCTCTCCTGCCTGAAGACCTCAGCACAACTTGGCCAGGAAAGCTCTCCTCCACCCCTCACTATCTGGTTAACTCCTAATAATCCTTTAAACCTCAAGTCAAAGACGACACTTTCAGAAATGTCTCCCCTAACCTGTCTGACTACATCAAATCCTCCACGATAGCTCCCATAGCATTTTGCACAATTTCAATTTTATTTGTGCTTGTAGGATTATTTGAATAAATTTTTGTCTTAGTTTGTAGACTGTAAACTTTGTAAGTACAAAAACCACATTTGCATCTGTCTACCTGAGACAGTGCCTGATACATCGTCACGTTCTCTCTACGTAACATTTTTTTCTCCCCTTACTAGTTACATGACCTTGAGAAAGTCATTTAATTTCTTCAGATATAGATAATCCCTATTTACATGTATGCAGTATTGCTATAAATTATATATACTTATACAAGGAATATTTAAAAGATTAGAAGTAACCATGTATTTCCTAGCAGACTGCTCAACAAAGAGGGGTACTCAGTAAAAGCGTGTATTTATAACACTTCTTATAGTGAAAAGCTGTGATAGAGACAGAAGATGCCAGGCTGCACTTTGCTGAGCCCTAAATGTCCCGTCAAGCCAATCAGTGCTCTACCAAAACAAATGAGGCCTCTGGACCCTCAGGATCTCCTCTTCCAAGTAGAGAATGAACTTCAAAACACCCAAAATGCAATTGTTCTGTTCTTCAGAGACATGGCTCAAATTCTGTAGTGATTTTTTTTTAATTTTATTATGTTACGTTAGTCACCATACAATACATCATTAGTTTTTGATGTGGTGATCCATGATCCATTGTTTTCGTATAACACCCAGTGCTCCATGCAGTACGTGCCCTCCTTAATACCCATCACCAGGCTGACCCATCCCCCCTCCCCCCTCCCCTCTGGAACCCTCAGTTTGTTTCTCAGAGTCCATCGTCTCTCATGGTTCGTCTCCCCCTCCGATGCCCCCCCTTCATTTTTCCCTTCCTTCCCCTAATGTCCTCCATGCTGTTCCTTATGTTCCACAAATAAGTGAAACCGTATGATAATTGACTTTCTCTGCTTGACTTCTTTCACTTAGCATAATCTCCTCCAGTCCCATCCATGTTGATGTAAAAGTTGGGTATTCATCCTTTCTGATGGCTGAGTAATATTCCATTGTATATATGGACCACATCTTCTTTATCCATTCATCTGTTGAAGGGCATTTCGGCTCTTTCCACAGTTTGGCTATTGCGGACATTGCTGCTATGAACATTGGGGTGCATATGGCCCTTCTTTTCACTACATCTGTGTCTTTGGGGTAAATACCCAGGAGTGCAATTGCTGGGTCATAGGGTAGCTCTATTTTTAAATTTTTGAGGAACCTCCAAACTGTAGTGTTTTGCTACATATTGTAGTAATAAGATTATTGGGGTCTTAAGGGATCTAGTTCATTTTATGTGCCAGGCATTTTGTTACTTAGATCTGGCGAAAAATCACATGAAAAGCTATGATTATACTCATTTTATAAACAAGGAACCAGAGGCCCCATGAAACCAAGTAATTGCCCAAGGCCATAACTGGTGTTGGTACAGCCAGGACTCAGATCTTAAAAGTGGTTTATCAAAAGCAGGAAGCATATAGAAGCAGCCTGACCTGGTTTCCTGTGTCCAGGCCTGGTTTACACTGACTGCCTGATTAATTAATTATGCATCCTCCCCCACCCCCTGCAAAACTGCCAGCTAGGATAATAAGGTATGTGCTTATCCTTTATTTTGTTGGAGTGGAGGAACCCTAGGGCAGCTAGCAGTTGGAGAATGGTTTCTGATCCTAATTCTACCATTTCTTAGCTATAAAATCTCAGGAAGTCTTGTTTGTTCGGATTAGCCAAAATATCATGTTAACCTAAGTGCTTTGAAGATTAAGCAAATTACTGTCAGAAATATTTTATGGAGGTTAGAATTGATGCTCGGGGTTGATATCTGTAGTCCATGGATGCTTTAAGCAGCTGCCAAGAACTCGTCTGATTTGAGGATTTGAAATTTATCTGTGTGTATCGGTGTTTAGAGTGGGTACACCACTAGGAGAGCATTTCTGAGAATTCGTGCCGTGGAGAATCTTTTCTTTTGTGTAGTAAGTTGAAAGATACATTTAGACAGTTAAGTGGAATGTTTCCTAGAGTAAATTCATTCCTCTTTTCTGCTAAAAATATGACAGAGGCAACATCTAAATAATCTCTAAATAAGTATGAGAGTCTCAAGTAAACAAACAAAAGAGGATGAGAAATGAAGGTAAACTCATTTTGCACTAGATACAAGGAAAAGCAGAGCAATGCACCATCTCCTATTTCAACCAAGACTTAATTTCAACCTCCTAGTTATACTTTGCTGTGTGAGATAGGCATGTTTTGCCCAAGCTTCATATATCTGTTTTCAGGAAGTTTGTGTGTCGGTACTGAAAACAGAAATATAAATAAATTATACAAGAGAGAAAAAAAAAAGAAATATATATATAGGAGGGACGCCTAGGTGGCTCAGTCAGTTAAGCGTCCCACTCTAGATTTCGTGGTCATGGCTGTCGAGCTCATCATCGGGCTCACGCTGGGCATGGAGCCTGTTTGAGATTCTCTCTCTCTCCTTCTCCCTCTGCCCTTCCCCACTCTTTCTCTTAAAAAGGAAAGAAATACATATTGGAATAACAATATATATAATAATCACACACATGGGACTATCTACCAGATCCCAACAGTTCTTACCATCAGGATCAACACGTGTGGGATGGGACTGAGGGGCAGAGGGTGCTAGGTGGTAGGTCTTTTCCCTTTGGGGCTTTTTGGGTTCCCCAGGAACACAGCTGGGGAACATGGGGACGGGTTGAGGGCTCTTAGGAAAGAGAAAGAGTTCTTACCCCACTAGTATTGCATTCCACAGCACAGTTCTGAGGAGTCTGAAGGTTTTGATAAGGTAGAACAATTATTTTTTTTTTCCTTTTTCCCCTTAAACCCTCCCATGTGTCTTACAGTTACTGAAATTTGGGGAATTTTTATTAAGATTGTCAGATATTCTGATATTAGTCTTCAAACAGCACAGTTCCTACTAACTTCAAACAAAACAGTGGAAGCATCATTAGTGGAACAAAATGTCCCTTCATAAAATGCCTACTGACTTTTTCAGGGGACGTGACGCATCTCACCAAGCCAATCCTTATACCTACTATTGGAAGCAATCACTGTTATCCCCTTTCCCGGATGAAGAATATGTCAGTTGTGAAGTTAAATGATTTGGCCTACACCAGTTTGATCACCTTTAAATAAGGAAACAAATTGCTCTTTCCCACTTATAGAGCACACTTCAGGCAGTAGAAAATTAGGAGATAATAGCTTTCATACATACCTAATGATACCATACTTTCCTTCCCTAATAAATTTGAGTTTGTAAGGAAAGTCTTTCAGGGACTACTCTCAGGTATGAATCAAAAATTTCAGGATATTGTCACAAGGTAAAGCAATTTGAGGTCATGTCAGCGCAGACCAGTGGGCTATGTCATCCCCAGATGGTGCTGGGTGGGGCCAGCTATCGGTTCCATCGATTTAAATTTCTAATTTATTTCCAAATAGTGTTCCCAGCCAAAGGAGTACTATATTTGCTTTTCAAAATTGTTCAAGAATCATTAAGATCTGTTATGTATTTTCATTAAGATCTGTTATGTATTTTCCTAACTAGAATCCAACTTGCTGCAATTAAAAATCTTTCCTTTTTATTTTTTGGAGAGGTGAAAAAAAATCATAATAATCTTTAGTAATATTCTAGGATAAATTTTGAGAAGCTGCTTGAGGCTTTCAAATTAAATGATTGAATATGAAAGCTGAGACTTTAGTTTTCCATCTCCCTTCTTCGCTTTCAAGAGTTCTAATCATGGTTCTTACACTAACCGCCTTAAGAGTCAGACACCATTTTTCGATTCAAGGTAAAGTCAGACTTGCAAGGCAAGTCCGGTTGAAGAGAGAGCTCAGAGCTGATGACTGGAGCTAAGTGCCCAGAGAGATCCCGTGAATGACTGACACAGAGCCAGAGCAGATGGTTGAAGAGAGCAGCCAATGTAAATCTCTGTCAGGTAAGAGGTTGACCTGTTACGGGAGGCACAGGAAGAAGGAGACTTTATCACTGGTCATTAGGCAAAGTCCTCACACCTGGACTCCTGACAGCATTCAGCTTACGTGATATCTACAGATATCTTTCCGTAGCCTCTCCCAATCCACTCCTTTCCCCATCCTGCTCTGTGGATTCTGAGAAGCTGACCTGTAGGCATTGCATTCACATGTCTGTTCCCTTCTAATTTCTAGTTGGAATGAGTCATCCAGGGGACCTTGCAAGAAGTCAGAGGGTAGGAGGAGAGTGAGATCATAATAAGTGTTTCCCTGAGCTCCCTTCCATTTGATACACCCTAACTTGGCTGTGTCCCTCTACAGGGTACCATATGGGTAGCCTCTCTGGATTCAGTAAGTTACCCACCCTGCACCTTGTTGTTCCAGTGTTGGGGTGGTAATGACTCTTCACCATTACTACTACCACTACTAGAAGACCTGGGGTCGTGTACTAATGTCTGTTGCATTTCCTAAACACCATCCTTACCTTTATATGTAGTGCCTTTAGTAAACTTTCCTCCCAGTATCTGTTGTTAATGGATTGTCTGTTACCTACTGTGTCCCTAAGTGATAAGCACTGGATATTCATTAGAGTAAAAACAGAGTAAATGTCTTTAATTTCCATGAAAGGAATAAAAGTGTAATTTAGGATTCCAGTTCTTAAACAATGGATTCCCAAGGCAGAATAGCCAGACAGGGACTAAGGAATGAGAATCACTGGGTATCCGTTGTTTTTTAGAACTATGGTCTAATTTGATGGATTGGCCAAACCAGGAGCCAATTATTATTAATTGTTCCATTTATTCATAATCTCAGTTATTCAGCAAATATTTATGGAGTGGAAACTCTATGCCTCATCTGTATTAGGTGCTTGAGATCCAGAACTATACAGAAAAAAGACAAATTGGTCTCTTCATCATGGAATTAGTATGCCTGAAGTAGAGAATGGACAGAAGTCTGAGAGATGGTCTGTGGAGGCCCTTGTCTATGGAGATGTTAGATAGACCATACTGAAGATTTTCAACTTTCTCCTAAGCTGTTAATGGGTTTTGAGGAGGGATGGCATATGATCAGATTTGAGATTTTAAAACACTGGTCTTATAGTGGTGTAGACAGTGGGTGGTAGACACAGAGAGATCAGTGAGGGGATTATTACAGTAGTTAAGACTTCTGCCTTGAACAAGGGAGTGATTGGAAGTGCTATTTGCTGACATAGTTAATGTTCTTTCTTGTGAAAGTTTGATTTTCACAGACACAGCTAATATTTAATCACTAACCATGGTGACTTTAACTCTCTCCAGCTTGTGCCAGAAATATATTACCTCTAAGAAATAAAATGTTTTTTTTAAATGTTTTGTTGTTCTTGGCATTGTTTCTTGTGAACAATTTTTAATGAAATATATAGAAAAGGAAAAGTTTAAACAAAGTGTCAGTGATTATCAATGAGACTATTTGGAAATACTCATTCACCGTTATAATCTCAAATCACGAAAGTTTAACATATCTTCCCTAACACAGAAGATAAAGAATGTATTAGCTCTAAACAAACAATAACAATGAATAGAATGAAAGAACAAGGGAAGCACCATTCAAATTTTCCTAAAATGTCTATTGGTGATCTAAAAATCATATGATCAGCTGTTTTGATTGGAAAGTTGAGCAGAGCGATGAAAACCGTAAGAAACCACTGGAAAACTCATGTTTTGAGAATTTGAAGTTATTGCATTATATAAGCAACACATTGATGGTCTCTTAAAAGCCAAACACACTTATTATCCAGTTCAGCAACTATACTCCTGAACACTTAATTCCAGAGAAATGAAGACTTGTGTTCACACAGAATCCTGTACATGAATGTTTACAGCAACTTTGTAATGGCCCCAAACTAGAAACAAGCCAGATGTCCTTCAACAGGTCCCTGGTTACACAAACTGTGGTATGTCCCCATCATGGGATACTACTCAGTAATAAAAGGAATGAACTATTCAAACACCCAGCAATCTGGATGGATACCCAGAGAATCATACTGCCAGGAAAAAATCTAATCCCAAAGGGTTATAAACTCATGTTTATATAACATTCCTGAAATGACAAAATTGTAGAAATGGAGACCAGGTGAGTGGTTGTCAGGGTTTAAGAAGGAAGTGAAACAAGGGGAACCCTCTTACACTGTTGGTGGGAATGCAAGCTGGTGCGGCCACTCTGGGAAACAATATGGAGATTCCTCAAAAAGTTGAAAATAGAGCTACTTTATGACTTAGCAATTGCACTGCTAGGTATTTACCCAAAGGATACAAACATAGTGATTTAAAGGGGCACCTGCACCCCAATGTTTATAGCAGCAATGTCCACAATAACCGAACTATGGAAAGAGCCCAGATTTCCATTGGCAGATGAATGGATAAAGATGTGGTATAAATATACAATGGAATATTACTCAGCCATCAAATAGTGAAATCTTACATTTGCAATCATGTGGTTGGAACTAGAGGGTATTATGCTAAGCAAAATAAGTCAGTCAGAGATAGACAAATACCTTACAATTTCACTCATATGTGGAATTTAAGAAACAGAACAGATGAACATAGGGGAAAGGAGAAAAAATAAAATAAGATGAAATCAGAGAGGGAGACAAACCATAAGAGGCTCTTAGCTATAGGGAGCAAACTGGGGTTTACTGGAGGGGAGATTGGTGGAGGGATGGGGTAATGGGGTGATGGGCATTAAGGAGGGCATGTGATGTAATGAGGACTGGTTGTTGTATGCAAGTGATGAATTACTAAATTCTAACCCTGAAACTAATAATACACCATATGTTAACTAAATTAAATTTAAATTTAAAAAAAAAAGGGAAGGAACTAAAACAGGGGAGAAAGTGACAGGACTATCCCAGGGCAACATGTAGGAAAGTCATGGGTGTGTAAATGTTCCATCTTGACTGTGTCAGTATCAATATTGCAATTGTGATATTGTACTACAGGTATTATCATTGGGGGAAACAGGGTAAAGGGTACATAGGGTCTCTCTATATTATCTCTTAAACTGAATGTGAATCTAAAACTATTTCAAAATGAAAAGGTTACATATGTATTTTTTTCCACAAACATTAGTAGGTGAAACTCGTTTCTTCTCTCAGCAAGAGGAAAATCAGTGGTAAGCACCTAGGCCTCTCTTCCACAGTCTATCACTTTAACCACCTGGTCGCCAAATATCGATTTCACTTTCCCTTCCTTTCCTAAAATCGACCAACTTCTTCCCCAAGGAGGACAATCATCCCTTTGAAGCAACTAGCTCAGTGACAAAGATCTCTGCGTGATAGGTAGTCCTTCCTTCTTTATCTGGCAACCTCTGAACCAAAAAAAAAAAAAAAAAAATCAAATTACCTGCACCCACCTGCTTCAGACCCCTCTCTGCTTCACACATCACAGGTGCCAGGATGGAGTAGAAACAAGATAATCACCACGGCATTCCTGGTAAGTAGGAATGGGGGCGAAGGGGAGGCCCACAGCTATGCTGCAGTCCCCTCGGGCAGCATAAAGACCCTATTGTGATAGAGTGCGACATTCCTAGATTCTGTTCTAAGGGAGAAATTCTCCTGGGCGTTGTTTAACAAGGTACTGGTTCCATCTTCAGGGATGGGCATCCTTGTGTACTATTTTCCATGGCCTTGTGTAAAATGGAGATGAGCCTGCAGAATTTGTCCTCCCGGGAGCCCGTCTCCTGCCAAGATAGGGAGCTTAAGTTTTTATGTTTCTGTTTTGCATGTCGTTTTGAACAAAGAATTTTTGGTCTGGACTCACAGCCTCTTTGGAAATACAATTCATTCAAACAATGAAAAGTCCTCTCTTCTATGGAATAGTCATTTCCATGGCAGAGTCACCATCCCTGGCATTCTTTTCAATACATTATAAACAAATCTGTTTCTTTTTTTCTTTTCTTCCTTTCTCACTAATGTTATTTTGTTTCTCCATTAAGTCACAGCTAATTTTAAGCCACCTGGGAAAACACGTGAAAAGATCACATCTTATCTTTGTCCTGCATCACTTTATGCAGGTGAGACATTTTACCAGGACTTCACCACTCAAAGCTTTAAGAAAAATGTATTTCTTTTTCCCATTTGGGGCTCTAAAAGCAGCCAGCTTTCCCATCTGCAAAGTCCTGAACTTCTATTCCTTTTTCCTTTCATTTTCTTTCTTTTTTTTTTTTTTTAATTTTATTTATTTGACACAGAGAGACACAGCGAGAGAGGGAACACAAGCAGGGGGAGTGGGAGAGGGAGAAGCAGGCTTCCCGAGGAGCAGGGAGCCCGATGCGGGGCTCGATCCCAGGACCCTGGGATCATGACCTGAGCCGGAGGCAGTCGCTTAACAACTGAGCCACCCAGGCACCCCTCCTTTCATTCTCTTACGCACTGGCCAATTCCTTTTGGGCTCACCTCTTTCTAGAAATACTTCACCAACATCGCCAACACACACTAACTCTTTCTAGATTTCCCCTAGAGCTGTGAATTCAAAACATGTGCTTTCTGCCTACGAGTCACTGTAAGCATCCGTTGTTCTCACTGTTTAATGTGAATGTCCCTCTTCCCAGCCCCTGGTATTGGGTTTCCAGCCACTCATGTCTAAATGACTAAATGAGTCAACTGACTTGTATAACTTTATTTTGTCCTCATAATAACCTTTTGGGGTTGGTACTGTTATCCTCACCTCACATTTGAGGAAATTCTGGCTCATCAATATTAAATAGCTTGGCCAAGTTCCCTTAGCTAGTAAATATAAGAGCCAGCAGTCAGTTTCATATTTGTATGGCTTCAGAGAGCCTGATTTTAGTTAACTGTTATTTCCTTGGTCTTCTGAGGCTTAACCTTGAGCTTCTCCATTTTCTTTTCTTGCACAGGCCTTAAAGAATGTTATGTTCTCTCTCTCTCTCTCTCTCTCTCTCTCTCTTTTTTTCTACACGTCCATTCAATAAGAGATACTGTGAGAGTCTTAAGAAATCACGGAAAGGAAAGGAGAATATAAAAAATATATTTATTATATATAAATGCTAGATAGAAAAGTTTTTCTACATTTTATACGTTTAGAGCAGTATTGCTACATTGATTGTATCATTCATTTGTTTTTTAAAAAGCCCCATAAGGACTAGTTAGCTTATCTCAGTATCATCCTTCCTGGGTTTATTCCAGGACCCACACTTCTTGGTTCTTTAATAGAAGTTTGATGTGGAAAGCCCAAGCAAAGAGAAGGCACTAAAAATACCGGCCCTCAGGGCGCCTGGGTGGCTCAGTCGGTGAAGCATCTGCCTTCGGCTCAGGTCAGGATCCCAGGGTCTAGGGATCAAGTCCTGCATCAGTCTCCCTGCTCAGTGGGGAGCCTGCTTCTCCCTCTCCTCCCCACTCGTGATCTCTGTTGCTGTCTCTCTCTCAAAAATAAATAAATAAAATCTTTTTAAAAAACAAACGAACAAAAAATACCAGCCCAGAGAGGTAGCACATCACTTAAAGGTAGCTTAGCAATTAATTACATTGTATCTGTTAATAGGGACAATCTGGCATCAATACTTTGCTGTCGCTGACTTGCATGTTTGCCCTCATATTTACCATCCCTTATCATCAAAGTTTGCTCAAATTTTATAGCTTTTATTTTGGGGTGCAAACATTTTTATACATTGACATGGCCTCTGCCTTCACATTATCAATCTGTAGTCACCAATATCTTTGAACTCTGACTAAAAATTCACTTCTTTCCAAAAGATTTTTCCAATTACCCACTCCCTTCTGAATATATTGTGCATGCCCCAGGATTTAAGAAATAATCCTCAATTTATGCTGTAACTTTTTGTCAGGTTTTTGCCTACTTTGATATCATTGTTTTTTGTTCCCTTAAGGGCTTGTGTTGACTTTTGTCATTATTATCTATACTATTAGGATTCAACAAACAACTCAGTCATTGCAGAAATAGCCTCTATCGATCGATCTATCTATCATCTTGTTTGGAAGGAACAAGTATAACATTTTTATCTTCTGTGTCCCTGAAATATGTGAAATTAAACTGTATGTTTTGCAAAACTCAGACTATACACAGATTCTTTCTGCAACATTGTCTAATTTTCTCTTCTTTCTTTGTCACCTTTTGATCTGTGATGGATGGTTGGTGTTGCTTTTTTAAATCCCTATTCACTATAGAAAGTATTGCTTCACTACACTGCCAAATACCTCCATGTCTCAATGCCATTATAAATATTTCATAACGTCCTGTGTGTACACACACTCTTACTCCTTGTCTTATTTTAGTAACCTCCAAAATGTCTGATTGGTTCTCTTTGGGACAATTTTTCTCCCATTTTCAATTTTCTTTCCTACTTTCTACCTACATATCATGAGATCCACCCCCCCCCCCCCGAAAATTGCTTCTGTGTGGAAGATCTTACTATCTTGGGTAAAATGGTCAGAAAGTACAAACTGCAATCTGGTCCTTTCTAAGGGGAGATCTAATTACCCAGCTGGTGCTGAAGAATACAAACATTTTCACTCTGGACAATGCCGATCTGTTTTTTGCAAGTACATCACTTTGGAAAGCTACTTGCTCAGCTAATCTGTAAGTGTCATGGAAATGTAATTTTTCCCTCCTCCAAACCAATAACAGGCACCTGGTACGACTGCCTTATGCACCCGAGCATTCAAGTCTAACTGTTTCCATGGAAACCTATAAAACTCCTTCTGCAAGTTTCCCAGCATCCTGCCACATGTCCTTTCTCTCTACTCTGCTCTATCTCTCCATTACTCCAGTGTACTTGTGTGAGATTACATTGCTTTGCAACATCCCGTAATAGACTTCTTTTCCATTCTTGCCATTGTCAGTGATTCTTCCTTGCCATGTTGGAAGGCAGAGACTGAGTCTTTTTCAGATGTGTAGCTTCCTCACAACTTGGTCCTGTGCCTTAGACTTAATGGGCACTCAAAGCATATTGGTTGAATTGCATTGGATTAAGGGCTTATTGTCTTAGTCAGTTTTACTTTTGTGGTATCTGAAACACGCTCACTAAGAGCGTCCTCAGCAGAATAATTGGAAAGATAAAAAAAAGCCTGCTGACTGAATACAGAGTCTAAACCACCAATTTATATAGTTATAAACTAAACATGAATTTTCAGCTCCTCTCAAATCTTGAAAAATTTGTCTATAAAATTTAGAAATAAAGGAAAGCAAATTAATATCTGTTCAGCAACTACTAAATATCAAGCATTTTAATTTTCCTCTCCCTGTGAATTGAGTATTACCATCCATAGGATCTGATTAAAATTTTAGGATGTGCAGCACATGCAATTTATGTTAGGATTTACTTACTTAACCTTATGATCTCCTTAAATATCCATGCTGGCACTGAATTTGTGATCATGTATTTGTAAATGCTTGGGGTTAAGAATATTAAGGGGGAAAAAGGAGTATAAAAGGGGGGCCTTTTTGTATGAAAAGATGAAACAGTCTGAAGAGATATACTGAAAAAATTTTTAAAGAATTTACTGATAGCAGAAACTATGAAGTGAAAACAGACATTTAGGAGAGACTACCTTAAATTGGAGGTACACCAACATGTAAGAACAATAATTACTACTCGGAAGTGTGAAGCAACAACACACAAGAATGTCCATAATATTGGCAAAAGATGATCGGGGTCAAAGCATTCTAAATCACTAGTATTTATAAGAGAAGGCTCAAAGTAATGATACTGATATTGAAAAAGGGAGGATGATTTGAGATGTTACAACCCCGCTGCATGTTGGGAAGACCATGCTGGGAGTTCCACTTGCACTCAGTAGTAACAAGCATAGTGTCCAAGGAGACCTGGTGGAGGGTAAGTGTTTAGCTCTGCCCAGGGGCAATAAGACCACCTCCTCTAGGAAGCGTCAGCAGATACCACACAGAGAGGCTCTACTTTCATCCCTTCAATGGTAATGAGGTGTCCTTCTCCTTCCCTGCAGAAGGAGTATCAGAGGACACCCAGACCTAGTGGAGAGTCAAGACTTTCATCATTGCTCAGCAGTAGCAAGGACCCCCCCAGGATGTTAGTAGAGGTTAGGTGGGGAAAGGTAATGAGGCATCCCCTCCTAGGCGGATTGGCATTAGTGGAAACCTCACTGGAGCACGAACTCTCAGCCTCACCGAATAGTGACAAGAAGTCTCTCTACCTCAGATGCCAAAAGAGGTTGTGGAGAAAAACTGGACTTCCACCCCCATCTAACATAATGAGGTAATGAGGTGGTGCCTCCCTTCCACCACAGGGGCAGTGTTAGAGGATGCATGCTAAAACAGAATATTTCAATAAAATCCAGAGTCTGATAACATAGTACCCAAACTGTCCAGGTTATCAACTGAAAATTACTTGTTACACCAAGAGTGAGGACAATCTCAGAGTAAGAGAAAACAATTAATGGATACCAACACTGAGATGACCGAGATGTTAGAACTAATGAGAATTTTGAAGTAGCCATCATTTTAAAAAGTCCCAACAAGCAGTTATAAACATGTTTGAAACAATTTTTTTAAAGCTCTCAGCAAAGAAACAGAAGATATAAAGAAGGAAAACTAAGTGTCAATCTAATAAATAAAAATGTCTAAAATTAAAAACAAACCAAATATTGGCAAGAAAGCAGAGAACCTGGAATTGTACTGCTTATGGGAATATAAAATGGCACAACCACGTTGAACAAGAGAAATCAAATATTCACCCAGAGATCTGACCATGAATGTTTCTACCAGCTTTATTTGGACTAGTATTAGAAACAATACAAATGTTCATCAACACAGGAACAGTGCATTGTGTCGGTGTCCGAACAGTGGAATACTACTCAGCCATAAAAAGAACCTGTTGATATACACTACAACATGGCTGAATGTTAAGATAACTCCGCGAAGTGAAAGAACCCTGACAAAAACAAATACATACTGTACAGTTTCCATTTATATAATATCTGGAAAATGCAACTTCATATACAATGATATAAAACAGATCAGTGCCAGTACGGGAATGGGAGGAAGGCACGAAAAGGTGGCACAGAGAAAGGCTCTTGGCGCATGTGTTAGTTCTCCACGGACCATTTGTGCTGCCCGCCCGGGAAGGCTGGGGTGGTTGTTTCCGGGACGGACCAGTACGGGTTCTGGGCGGGCTCCTGCGGAAGTTTTCAGGCTCCGCTGGGAGGGCCGCCCAGGCGCCTTTTCGCACTTGTTGCCGAGGTCTTCTTCCGGAGCCGGAGCCAGACCAGAGCTCACAGTGGATTCCCGCATGGTCTCCTCAGTGCCTGTGTGGCCTTTCGCCCCGGCGATGTGGCGACAACGCCTGACTGTTGTGGCCGGTGAGGTCTGCCAGTCCTTAGTGAAATGTAGGTCTGGAGTAGAAGAAAGATTGCCCCTACAGAAATGGCGTCTGATTTCACGAAGTATTTATTGTCCACGTCATCCTACCTTAAATCTTCAAAGACCCCAGTTAAGCATATTACAGCGTTGTATGGTGACAGATGGCAGCTACACTTGTGGTGAGCATAGCGTAGTGTAGAGATGTTGAATCCCTGTGTTGTCCACCTGAAACTAGTGTAACATTGTGTGTTGATACTCAACGAAATTTTTTTTAAAAAGATATCATTCTGGCAGTTCTGCTCTCTAACCTTCCTTTTATGTAAATTGAAACTTTCTTCAATTACACAAGACTACCAACTCTTAAGGAGATTTTGGCCAGGGAGATTAGCTCCCAGATTCTTTAAAACTTTGATGTCTCCTACTAGGATCTGCTGTTGTGGGTGACTTTACAGCCCAAAGGACTTTTGATCAGTGGAAATACATACTTCACCTTTGTAACCATAAATGGATTGTGCCTGACAGTGTGTGGGAGATGAGTGATTATATCTAATTTAGCGAAAATTAGAATTAAAGCCCACTTAGTTCAAAGGGCCTTTGCAAAGTTGGCACCCAATTTTGACAAGCTTGTTGAAAGCTTCCACTTATTGAGGGTTCATTTGGAGAAATGGCATTTAGAGCAACAGATCTGAAAGTGACAAGCGTTACAGAAAGGGCCTGCTTGTGAGCTCATTGTCTACAAGAGCAAATTCAAGAGCGTGAGGAGGAAGTGTGCAGAGATGCCAGTGTAGCAAGAGCTATGCCCAACAGAAGCACAAGGTGTCAGGCAAAGAGAAAATTGACCAACTTCAAAAAGGACTTCTGCTTACTCAGTTAAAGTACCAGAGGGTCTTGGGATAGTTAGAAAAGGGGAACAAAGAATTTTCAAGAAATAGTATTACAGAAAAATGACAAGGGAATCCATCATGGAAAGCTTACAGAATCTTTGATTGATGTATATTCTTGAAGTTCTTGATGTTCTGTCTGATTTTGATGGCTGCTGTAATATACAAGATCATCTACCAAGGACTCCTGTGGTTGAACTCGGGAGGCTAAGGCAGGAGGACCCACTTGGGCCCAGGAGCTCTAGGCTGCAATGTGCTATGTCTATCAGGTGTCTACTAAATTTGGCATCAGTGTGGTGGCCCCCAGGAAGTGGGGGACCATGGGTTGCCTAAGGAGCAGTGAATAGGCTCAGGTCGGAAAGGGAGCAGTAAAAACCCCCTGCTGATCAGGAGTAGGATTGCATCTGTGAAATCACCACTGCACTCCAGTCTGACTTAAAAAAAAAAAAAAAAAGGTGGCATGAGGAAATTTTCTGGGGTGATGGATATGTCTTCGTTGTGGTGATGGTCTCATAGGTGTTTACATATATCAAAACATTAAATTGTAAACTTTATAAATATGTGCAGTTTATTATATGTCAATTACACCTTACCAA
This sequence comes from Zalophus californianus, assembly GCF_009762305.2. Taxonomy (NCBI): domain Eukaryota; kingdom Metazoa; phylum Chordata; class Mammalia; order Carnivora; family Otariidae; genus Zalophus; species Zalophus californianus. The sequence continues at coordinate 89,905,580 of NC_045606.1, forward strand.
AGCTACTATTTTTTCTGTGGCTATTAAGAGCCCTAATTTTTCAATTTAATAAACTAATTTTTGATGAGATCAATTTGTATTCTGTCCTTCATATAGCCTTATTAAAAGATGTCGGAAGGGACCTTAATTTGGAATGATTCCATTGTTTAGAAACTTCTAACTCATCAACAAAAGCTTGATTTTTTTTTTTTCATTCTAGAGATTATCTTTTGTTTCTGTTCTGGGGCTCCACTTAGGTATAACACTGCAAAAATCAAAAGTTCCTAAAAGAGGCCATTGAAAATGAATAGCATCTTGATGTTAAACTTTAATTTTTACCAGAATTGACAACTTTTGTGGCCATAAAAAAAAAAAAAAAAAAAAAAACACAGGAAGAAAAAGCTTGAGTTGGGGAGGATAGAGAGGGAGCTGATCTTTAAAATTAGAATTAACTCGTGTTGTCTGCCACCTGATGGAAATCTCCAGATGGTCAGACCATGGTATCAAAGGCCAGATTATTTTTTTAAGATTTTATTTATTTATTTATTTGTATATTTATTTGAGAGAGCAGTGGGAGAGGGATAAGCAGACTCCACGCCCAGCTCAGAGCCCAACATGGGGCTCCATCTCAGGACCCTGAGATCATGACCTGAGCCAAAATCAAGAGTTGGACACTTAACCGACTAAACCACTCAGGTGCTCCAAGGCCAGATTACTTTAGCCATCAATGGGAATAAATAACCAACTGACACAAATCAGAATTATAACCAGAAACAAACTTAACCAAGATGTATACTTATCATGGTAGGGTTGAAGTATTGAATTACTGCTCATGAGACTTACCAGAGGAGCCAAGGGAAACTGAGCCCCCGGAAGTGCACAGTTTTATTGGCTGCAGTGTTAGAATTCAGGTCAATATTGCTTTAGTTAAAACTCCAGAAATAAATTATCAAAGGGCCACTCAGAGATACTGAGTTAGTTATATGCATGGTAATAATTTATTTATATAGAGGATGGAGGACGTTAAGCTGCCATCAGTCAGCAAAGGCAAAAGCAGATAGATAAGGAAAAGAAAGAGGGGAAAGCCAGTCTGGGAAAAGTTAGGTTTGCTTTTATGTATTTGCAGCTAGCAAAGAGATCCGTTAGAGCAGAATGATCTTGAGTAGGCTGGCAAGGGTCATCAAAGGAAGACATTTCAGTTCTTCATGGATTCTTCAGGAAGACTTGAGAGGTTAGCTAGAACACGATCAGTGGAGATACAGTTGGTTCTCCTTTGAGTGGAAGATGAGAGCCTTTTTTTTTTTTCTGCTAAGTTCTATATACTCAGTGAAATACAGGATAGAATTGCCATCTGAAGATTGGCTTATGAGGTGAATGCCATAGTGGAATGTAGGGAGAAATTTGATTAGAAAAGGGAAGGTATGAAATTATCATCTTATGAAACTGAAAAGCAGGCTCACTACAGAAATAGGGCAGGATTGAACAGAATTCCCAAATGAATTATTTTTTTAATTCCAGTAAAATTTTTTCTTTATCCTTAATTTTACTGTGAAACCTGTATTTTCCCCAGATATGTTAATTTCAGCTATAATTAAAAAAAAATCCCAACTATATATATAATACAAATTTCACCGTTCACAGTGTTTTAATTCATGTGGTAAGAATTTCCTCTTTGCATCATCCCCTTTATCTCCTGCAACCACCTCTTTGTAGTCATTACCCTGTAATTCTCCTTTTTAAAGGAATCTGTGGCCATGATGGACCAGCTCTTTCCCATTCCCCTTTATACTGACTTTTTTAAATTAATGTTATATTATCATGACTTTGTTTTTCTTTTTAAAGTAAAGTCATATTTCATAAGTATTATAGATAATTGGTAAACACTTAAAATTCAAATAGGACTAAAATGTGTTCAACAAATGTGAGATTCCTTCCCATCTTTGTCCTTCAGTTTTATCCACTATTCTTAGTTTCTTATTATCCTTCCCCAAACAAGTTGGGAGCAAATATGTTCTTGTGTTTGTGTGTGTGTGTGTGTGTGTGTGTGTGTGTGTGTGTGTGTATACAAATAGTCGTGTTTATATAACAAATCATAACATACTATATATAATGTTTGGCATCTTGCATTTTTTATTTAAAAATATGTATAAACCCTCATCATAACGTGAGTAGAATACAAATTCAATAAAAAAAAATTCAGTATTGCATGATTAGGGGGTTAATAAAATGACTGGGGTGACACTATCCAGATCCATCTTCAAGGAATAAGGACCTAATCTTTCCTGGTCTCAGTTGAGGTTTCCCCCGCCCTGGTGACAATTTTCTATTTCCACTTAAATGTCTAAAGGAAGATTCTAGGCCCTGTGGCCGGCTAAACTATTCAGTAAAGTGGTAGGGATTCTAGAAATTTTTGGCTCCTGTTTTGTCAACCTGGTCCAAAGGGCTTTGGCCAAGCAAACATAGGGACCAAAGACACTTACCCTCTGCTTTCCAGACTTGAGTTTGCCTGCCTTATCTGTAGCAGGCCCTACTCTCTTCTCACGTCCTCCTCGCTAAGATGGGAAATTCAGTCCACCCATTTTGGGCTGGCAGGAAGCCAATAGCTAACAGCCAATCAAATTATATCCAAATTACATTTTCCCAGGGCTGTTTATTATTGTTGTTGCTATTTCTAGCTTATCAAGGTTATTATTTAGTATCAGTAAATATAAATACACCTCATTCTTTTAATGGCCACACAGTTCTCTGTTGTATAGATGTAGAAAAGGCAGTCCACCAGATAGATTTGTTTTACTTCCCAGACAACATTTCTGAGGCTGATCAATAATGTAGATGTTTTTAATGGTGCAGCTTCTCCAGAGCAGGTTGAGGCTTTTAATATGCCATGTGTATTGTTGCTGGAAATTTATGGATGAGCTTCTCTAGTGTTTAACTTAGAGCATCTATAGTCTGCATTTTGTCAATATTCACAATTATTTCCCTCTCTCTTCCTGTTCCTCTTGAGACCGTTTTTTTCTCTAGGCCTGATGTACAGTCAGTCGCCATCTTTAGACCTCTCTCTACCAGCCTCTTGAATTGGATTCATTCTTTTCTGCATCCCATTTCTCTTCAGTTTTGGGTTTGGTAAATGCAATCTCTAGTATCTTCCTAAGGAAAGATTCATGGGAAGATAATTGTTTAAATACCTAAATGTCTAAAAATATGTTTATTCTGTCCTCATACATGATTAATATTAGTTGGATTAGGTATAGGATTCTAGATTGAAAGTAGTTTTTTCCCCAGAATGTTTAAAATACGGACCTATTCTTTGTTGTTGGGTGTGGTCAATTGGCATGTTTATTTTATATTTTTATATTTTTAATTATCTTTTTTTCTTTTTTTAAATAGGCTCCACACCCAGCATGGAGTCCATCATGGGCCCTGAACTCATGACCTAGATACCAAGACCTGAGCGAGATCAAGAGTTGGACACTTAACTTACTGAGCCACCCAGGCGCCCCATTATCTTTTTAATTCCATTTTTATTTTTACCTAAGCACTGCCTGTACATAATAACATATATAATTTTATAAGTCTCCTAACAAAAAAGAGCATTCCCCCACTCCATTCCTGCCCCACCTATCTAATTCCTGTTCCCCACAGTCAACTACTTTCAATTCTTTTAGTTGTTTTTTCTGGTATTTATAGAAACTTCCCTACACTGGGTGGTCTCAGGCTTTTATGTTTATAAGGAGCAGGGAAAGCAGTTCACTTAGGACTGCAATAGTCACTAGAAGCCTGTCAGGCATTGCCAAGGGAGTGATCTTCAATGGTTCCTAATTAAAGAACCAGCTTCTACGTAGATATTAGTTGGTGGAGAAATAGAAGAGGCAATGTAACACAAATATGCCTACACTGATTTATTTAAACACACAGGGAACTGAGCTAGAGAAACAACAGACTGGAGCATGCTAGAAATAATCCAATTTGCATGCTTGGAGTTCTATCTTTATTAAAAACAACAGTAGCAATAACAAAAAGCTCCCCTTTTTTCCATTATTCCTTGTATTACCTCCTCTTTAATTTTCACTGCTACCCAAATGGTCTCATGGTCCTGCCACTTTCATGACTAAATTAGGTTCATTAATTCTCCTTGTATCACCATATCATTATTTCATTGGTTTGTTTGTTTGTTTTTTGGTGTGTGCTAACTGGTTTCCTTCCAAGCTTGTGCAAGCCAAACTATACTTCTATAATCCAAATAATGCAAAGAACTGAATATATAGCTTCTGTGATGTCCTGTAGACACTGGCTGGTTTTAAATTGTCATATATTTTTTCACTGCTTTTGCTGCTGTGTTTAAGTGCAAATATGTCCCTCCTCGTTTGTTTTATGGTCAATTTTTACCGATTTACCATTTTATTATCCAGTGTTCATCTAATAACTCCTATTTCTCAGGCTTAGATATTATCTCTTAATGTCCTAATATGAAAAATGAGAATTTAGAAGCTCACTCCCTATATTCAGAATATAGTTACTGGACCCTTTGGTTATATCAGTATTTGCTGTTTATGTTTGAATAACATATAACTGTCGGCTTTCTCTGGTCAGCTGTGACAGTGCCCAGTTGTAGATCTTTTTATCCTTCCTTTCTACATCCCGATAGGATGCAGAGCTCATGTAGAGCAGTAGAGCCATAACTAGTGATGTGGGCTAGGCCTTTGTTACAGAGATGAGGTCTTACACAATTACAGGAGCTTGCGAACATGCCTATGGAAGGCTGCTACCTGTGCATCTCCCAGGGTTGCTGACTTGCTGCAGGCCAGAAGGGCTAGAAGTTGGGAAGAAACACTGAAGGAAAAGCAGAAGACAACAAGGACAAACTTGAACCCTTGAGGAAAATCCATAACCTGATTCTGATCACCTCTGGCCTCAATGACCCATCTGCTGCAGAAGAGCAGGTACCTTTTGCCATACTGCAGATGAGTCTGGCCCAGGACTTAGAGAGTTTGAAGAAAGAGATCTGGCAAAAAACTGGAGGGTCTGTGGCTCAGCAACCACGATTAGGCAGCAGATAACATTTGTGAGCTGCACGGGGTACCCTATACTGATCAACACTAACCCAGGACAATAGAGGAAAGGGAATTCTGGGAAACATAGTTACAACTTAGATTAACTGACAATACAAAAACCACTACAGATATTTGGAGAAACCCCCCCCAAAAAATAAAGGATCCATGAAATACAACATAACATTAAAAAAATCAAAGAATTTATTTAAAAAACTTCAGAAAAATAACATGATAGATTTTTGTAATTCAGTAGAATATAAATTTTAGATGTAAAACTCTTCAAAAGAATGGAACAATAAAAGAGAAGAAAAATGGGAGTGAAAAAAAAGATAGAGGATCAAACTAAGATATCCCAACAATTGAATTTCAAGAGAGAGAACAGAGAAAATTAGGAGGAGGAAACCCTCTAGTCTTCAGACAGGAGAAACCATTGACTCCACTGACATTCAAGACCTTACCTCTGCAGAGACAGGGAATTTTGAGTATAAGAAATCTGAGAAATCGTGGAAATCCAGCAAGTGCATTCCCAATTGGTCTGACTGCATAAAAGTCCAAAGAGCTATACCTTTTGCCAGCTTCTGTCTTAGGAGAAGATATGCTCAACTAATGTGGATACCTGCCTTTAAGAAGGCAGACACCATAATAACAAGCAAGCTTAAATATGAGTGTTTCCAGCTACACAATACTGGGTTACAACAATGGAACACAGAAAAAGGAAAACCATAAACAACTCCCCAGCTGAGAGCTCTGCAAGGTCCTTTGTGTAAGTCAGTTAGGGCCCTGTGTACTCAACCTTCGCTCTTGGCTATGTTCCCCTTGATCCATAGTTTCCATTACTTGCCGTCAACCTCAGTCCAAGGCAGATGATCCTCCTACTGATGAATCTTCAGAAGGTCAGTAGTAGCCTAATGGTAGGTTGCAGTGCCTACATCATTGACCTGACTTCATTTCACCACACAGGCATTTTTATCATCTCATAGCATTATAAGCAGAAAGGTGAGTACAAAATGAAGATCTTTTGAGAGAGAGACCAAATTCACATAACTTTCATTACAGTATATTGTTAAAATTGTTCTATTTTAGGTATTGTTGCTATTCTCTTACTGGGCCTAACTTATAAATTAAAATTTATCATAGGTAGGTATGTATAGGAAGAAAACAGTATACATGGAGTTCCATCCTGTCAATGGGTTCAGGCATCCACTGGGACCCTGGAACATATTTCCCACAGGTAAGGGGGGGGACTACTGTGTTATAGTCTTATGAACCAACTGGTCTTCACTAGCCTCGCCATTCTTAGGATTTCTGTTACCTGCTGAATTCCACATATTTCACAGCAAACTCCTAGTTTTAATCCCAGTGTTCATCAAGTGTGTTCTCAATAGATGGTATTTTTCCAGGCTGACTTCTCAGTTTGTCCCCTCCTGAAGGCTCCTTGGAGCCCCATCACCCTACACAGTGAGCCAGCCCTTTTCCAACTCTCAGAGAACGGGATGGTACCTCTCCCTCAAGAATTGATCCCTTGCCTCATGACTAGAATTTCACATGGACTCTTTATACTGAGAGATATATGTCAGAATTTAGGATTTGTAACTCATCAGTTCCCTGCCTGAATTCTAATGGAATGCCACATATATTAATGGCGACTAAATGCTGGCCCCTTCATCAGTGGGGAGGATAACCTGGGTTTGAAGGGAAATGAGACAAATAAGGACATTTAGTTAGCTGGCCACAAATTAAATTTATCCAATTTGAAGATTCTGAAATCATTTTCCCAATTTCTGTTGTAAGATTGCCCTCATTTTATGAAATGATAGAAGTAGTGGTTGGTTGAAATGACCTTATCTGGCTAAATAAAAATTCAGCTGCCAAAAGAGAAAAATAAATGAGCCACCACATATCATTTTTCAAGTATCAAATTCAAAGCCCTGGCGACAGTTGGTCCCCCTCCCCATGACAGGAAGAGCCATCTATTCCTGTATATTATATTTCAAAGCTGAGTGTATTTTTTCCCAAAACTACACAAATTAATCTTAAATATAAATTAAAGTCTGAAATGTAATTGGTTAAAAAGGTATATATAAAACAACCAGGATTTGGACAAGACTTTGTTTTTCAGCTTAAAAAATTCTGTAAGAGATTCTATCTTGATGAACAAGTTATATTTTGTCTTGTTTAGGTAGGGAGAGCCACGCAGAAATCCAGCCTTTAGGGTCTGGCTCTGCCTCTTCACCAGCCGGATTTGGGGTCAATCTCCCCTATCTTCATGAAGCGCAAAAGGCATGGGATTCCTTTCATGTTCTTGAATATACCAAGATCTGTCCCACTTCAGGGCCTTCGCAGAGCTGCTCAGTTTTCTTGAACTACATTTTTTTTTCAAAATTGTATACTCACTTTCTAGCAGTTTTCCTGTTTCATAATAGGCATATCATAATTGTTTCTTAAATGAGTAAATGAATTGTGGCATATGTCAAGATACAAGCTAGACGACTGATCAGAGGGAAAATGATGATGGGGTTTCAATGGTGTCAAACAGGAAGAGGTCAACTATAGGACTATTTCTCGTGTAAATGAGGGTACAAGGTATTATTTACTCTCGCCTGGAGTAGCTATTGCTGTATGTAGATAATTTGAAGACACCCAGCAGATGGACTGTTTCCCCCACATTTGCATATTCTGCCCAGAACCCTTGTAGCTTGTTGGAATTTCTTCTAAGAATTCCAGTTTTCCAGCAATGGTCTTCCAAGCCCACAGTTTTTGCTAACGTACATTATAAATACTTTTAATGCCAAGCTCTCATCCTGAGCTGGTGACAATTTTACATCTCTAATTCTGAGTCAGCCGGAGGCATTTCACACGCCTGTGTGGCAGCAGGGGGTGTCCAAGCTGTTGAGCTTACTGATCCTTCAGCATTTATCTTCTTATGGAAACTTTAAAAAGCATAAAAATGCTGAAAAAGCTAACCTTTAGGTCTAGCATGGTGATTTCTAACCCCAGATCTGACAATCATTTGTGCTAAAGGTTATGGGATGAATTGCTAGGGGCTTTAAAAAGATTGGAAACTTGATGAGTCCCTAAACCTTTCTCCTGGTTTCACGATGAGAATGAGAAGAGGGCACTTTTCTAGGAGAAATTTCACAGCACCCCTAAAGTGCCACCACTTTAATTAGAACAATATTTCAAGTGTCAGTGGATATGACTACGAAATAAAGCAGAAGGATAAGCTGGTGGAGGTGAGAAAGCCCTTGAAGGCATTTTAAGCTCTCTGGGGAAAAAAGAAATGCGTAATATACATCATAGGAGGACAATTAAATATTATTTATATCCCTAGATCTCAATATAATCAAACGTCATCTTATTTTTCTCACTAACGGACTTCTGTTTTGTTTTCAGGGATTGTGTTGACAGTGCATTACATTCTGTAACAGGCAGTGAATTGTTTAGCTTATTTCTTTTTTACATTACCACTTTCCCCACTGTACCTTATGAGGCCTTTAGATCTAGTCCATAGACACAGAAGAGAGATGCCGTTTGCTCTGTGTGGAATATCCTTTCCTCTTTCCTCTACCCGCTGCTTCTTCACCAGGACTAAATCTTGCATGTTCTTTGGAACTCAGCTTAAATCTCCTCCACAAAGTCTTGTTATAATACTGGAATTGTCCTCCCTCAAAATGCCATAACCACAAAGTTTCTTCATGTCCCACGACTTGGTGAACTAGGCTGCTCTGTTTATTTCTGAGTTTCTCCCAGGAAGCTCTACGCCCCTATATTGTTGTAGTTAAAAGGTTGGACTTCAGAGCCAAAATAGACCTGTACTGTTTTCTTTGCAGATACCTAGCTCTGGGACCTTGGAAAAGTTACTTAACCTCTCTGCTTTAATTTTTCATCTGTCAAATGGAAAAGATAGCGGTGACTATTTCATAAGGGCTGTCACAATAACAGAATGAGGTAATGCACATAAAGAACTTAATACAGTGCTTGGCCAAGTAAATGGCCCAAAATGTTTTCAGTATTTTTACTATTATCCTTATTTTCCATGAAGACAGGAATTGTGCTTTATACTTAGTGCCTGGCTCATAGTAAAGGCCTGTGAATGTTGAATGAATAAATAACATTTTTTTCACTTCCTATTCAGTAAATAAAAAAAAATCATTTGAAATTAAAAAAAAAAATCCCAACAACTAAAAGCAAAGAAAAAACCCTTCCCTCTGCTTCTAGCAAGTTTGAGAATAAAATGGGTAATATATACATAGAAGACACTCAAGTTAGATAGATGTACCTTGCATTAATGTCAATGCAATGAAGACCATTCTCATAAAAATTTATAAAAAGGATCCCTGCCGGGAGGTCTGTTTTTAGGTCATTACAGTGCAATGTCTATATCGGTTGGAATTATTAGTGCTTTCTGAAATATTTCATATACCTGCATTCAAATATGCAGACAGCATTGTAAAGTACTCCATATTTTAGATTTTCTATTTTCTGCTTTTGTTGCATGAATAAATTCTCTCTCCTCACAAGGAGAATCTGTCTGTCCATGACAGGCAAGGCATCCGGAAGTTCTGAGTCATTACCTTAGAGGTTGTTTGTAAATCAGTGATTGCTCTCCTAGTTTGGATACTACTGTGGAAGAGGTATACCTATTTGGGAGGAAAATTGTTTACCAGCAAAAGAGAAATGAATATAAGATTTCCTGTAGCCTTCCTTGTTGTCAGTATGTGAAATTTCCTATTGCTTAGTGCGTTAAGTCTCAGGTTTACCACCTGGTTTTCAAAACCATAATGTTAGTGAGAATTATTTTGCCTTCCATTCACACACTGCTTTGCAATTTGCAGAATTTTTAACAGCAATCAGTTCATTTTCTCTTGGCCTTTCAGCCTGGATGGAGACAAACCATCATAGACCTGCAGACCTAGTGTGGCATCATTGGTCCTGAGAGAATTGCTTTGGATGTATCATGATGTAGCACAATCACGCTCTGAAAATGTTGGTAAGTTGTTGAGGAGGGTATGTTGGTCACTCTAACAGAATGTTCTATTTTGGAAGACCCACAGAGGAAACTTCTCACTACCATAATCTAGGGGAAAACTGCTTCTCTGGAAGCATATAGACATTGTACACTATGAAATTGATCAGATGCCCTTCTATGTGTTAACTGAGAAAACGATCAAATCCAATTTTGTTGGAAACGAGTAGCAAGGACATAGGGCTTACAGTAGCTGCAATCTTGGTTATCTTACACATCTCCATGCTTTCTTTTTCTCATCTATTTCAAACTTATGGTATCTTGCCACATTTAATGTGTCACTATAAACTACTTTAAATCCTTTTTTAAATAAGGCAGGACATACATTATTAAAGTGTTTTCATGTAGAATATTGTTTGATTCTCATATCAGCCCTGTGAGGTAGGCCTAATACTAACCCAATTTTAACTATCCATCCACGTTTCTCACTATTTTTCCCCCAAACAGGCATTTTCTGCAAAGTTTGAGGCTGACAGAGCAGCCCTGGATCCTGCTTTGTATAATAGATCCCAAATGTAGGCTTATGCAAGCAGGCAACCCAGAATCTATGCCAGGAGTATGTCTCTCCAGCACTGATTAATTCCTGTGTCTAAAAGCCATGTGTTCATTGTGGATGATAAGCTTGTTGCACAAACACAGGCTAACCACACTGAGGAAGTTTGGCATTAGTTCTGCACAAACCCCAGTGAGGATATTTGCCAAAAGGAAGGAGAAAAGTCCTGCCAATTTAGGCATGAATGAAATGTTTTGAGGCATCTGTAGACTTTTACATACTAAATAGAGAAACATACATTTATAACACTGATTAAAATTTATTCAACCAAACTTGTGCTGAGGAATCCCAGATTCTAGGCTTGGGAAGTGGTCTAGACCTGTCCTTAGAAGCAGATGCACACACATACAAATAGATACAAAATCACTAAAAAGTCAAAACATGCTGCTATTCTAATTCTGCTCCAAATAATCATATACACAGACAATGACACTATTTTGCAGTGTACTCAAATGAGAATTTTGTGGATGTAATAATGGAAGCCTAAAAATTTCTGAATAAACTTTCTCCTCCTTCAGAAGGGAGGGAGGGAAGGAGGGAGGAAAGAATTAAGGAAGGAAGGAAGGAAGGAGGGAGGGAGGGAAAAAAAAGGAAGGAAGGAAGGAAGGATGGCCTTCGTAGAGTGGATCACCTGAATAATCACTCTGTGTTCTAGTTTTACTTTTTGTTTTAACTTAGGACAAATTCTACCCTTTTATCTCTCAAAGAAGATTTATTTTCATATATCTGGAGATAAAAGATGAAGTGAGGCCATGTGTATATGGCCCCATTAGAAACATAGAGTTTAAAGCTTTTGAAGGACTCCTTGAGATTATTTATTGGATCTTCTCACCTGGGGCAGAAAGTCTCCCTGCTGCCTCTCTCACATATGGTCATTGAGCTGCTGCTGGAAAACCCCAGCCATGAGAGACTCAGCACAGCCCCACGACCACCACCACCATGAGGGAAGAGGCTTGTCTACCCTACACTACCATCGACAGCCTTTTTTTTACACATATAGAAGTTTTTATCCCGGCCACTTTTGATTGTTCTTGTTCTTTGGAACATCAGAGGACAAACCTATCCCTTCTGTTGTGTGACAGTCCTTCAAAGAAATGGAAGAGCTGTAATGACTGCCCTACTGTATTCCTAAGATAAATGTGTGTGTTTTTCTTCGTCTATTCCACATGTAGTATGATTTCCGGAACTTTCGTCAGTCTCGTCAGTGTCCACTGAGAAGAATCAACTTGTTCATGTTTCCTCTAAAATGTCATTCTCCAGGTGGGAATGGGTCAGTTCAGGCCTCAGTGGGACTGTGACCTGTGATTAAGTTACACAGTGTCTATTGGTAGCTTCATCAACATTATCTGCTTTTGTGAGAATTAGAGTCATGTAAACTCCCTGAAATGTCTACATTTTCCCATATAAACATTTTTAGCCAATTATAGTTATTTTTTTTACCAAATAATTGATGGGGGGATCGCATGCTAAACGTAATAAAACTTTCCAGAACTGCATGTCAACCAAAGCCCCACTGGCAAGCGAATGCTTGTTTTTCAGCAACAGGTAAATTATCCAGACTTTGTAGATATGTCTTATTTTGAATCATCTTTGTGTGTCCTAAGTATTTCTATGTAACTGAGGAATCTGGGACTGGTGTCTTATTCACACACGGTAGCAATAGTCATCCCTAACTATAATATGCATGTAACCAGGATGTTGAGCAGGGATAACAATGTGAAGATGTTTTCTTTTTATTTTTCTTCACTATTGCTTTATAAACTTCCTCTAATGAATACCTCTTTCATGTCCTTGACAACCCCTTTGACAGCTTCCATAACTTCCCTGTCAGTTTCAACTAATACACATCCTCTTTAAAACACCTTGACACTCCTACTTAAATGTCATCTTCCCTCCCACTAGTGCTGCGTAGGCCTAAGCCTGAGGGACTTGGAATGGGCAGGATGTTTTTTTATTCCTCACTTCTTGGGAGGGGAAACGATAGGAGAGGCAGGGTTGAAGAGGGTGTGGTCTGATTTGGGACACTGATTACCCCCCTGTATCAGTGCCTAACTTCTCTGGTGTTGAGGGCTATTATGGGGAATGATAGAGGAGGAGGGATGCCATTTACATAATTTCCCATGGTTGTCATTTCTCTGCCTGACATTGAAGCCATATGATGCTCCTGTGAGGCAAGTGTCTACGGGCTGTATCCTTCAAAGAGCACTGCACAATTCCTTCATGTCATGTGGGAGATCTATGTAGCTCAACCTGTTTCACCATGACTTCCTCAGAGATGCCACCATATCACACCATCTTAACTCTTCGCATGCCCTCACCTAGCAGATAGTCTTCTTGGGTGTGTGTACAGAATGGCTGTAAGTAAGTTCACTCCCCACTTGAACCCTGGAAACATCCTACATCCCTCGTGTGCCAAAGAACAAGCAAGCAGGCCATCTGTTAACAGCTCCCTCTTAACACAGCAAGCCTCTCTCCGGTTATTTTCTAAGGCCTGTTCCTCAGGCACTTCAGCAAGTATGTTGCCTGATGTAGGTCTACCTGGAGAATGAGAAGCCAGTACCATCTGCTTATAGACATCTCCAATCTTGAGTAAAATTTGTGAAATCTCTTCTCCTTTGATTTGGGAAGGAGACAGCCTCCCCCCCCCCCGCCCCCGGTTTCCCATTGGGAAGAGAGATTTGTCTTCACTGTACTGTATTTGTCATAAGGACCATGAACTCATGTCTCTCTTGTTTGCTTCTCTCTTATTGTCTACGTGTATAATGAAGGAAGTTCATTGGAGTCATGGAGGTTATTCTGATTTTCTGTGTGTGTGTGTGTGTGTGTGTGTGTGTGTGTGTGTGTGTGTGTAGGGTGTGTCTCTCTTAATCATGTGAGTTTCTCTTTGGGTTGTAAGGTACATATCTTTTGATCATCATCTGTTAGTTCTTCTTGTTAATTCCAAGGAAATAGAAACCAATCAAATCTGCCTGTTCCCTGTCCCAATTGAGCATAAGAATCTGTCATTGCATTTCTTAAAGAAATACACATTTACAATGATTCTAATTCTGTGGTTTTGAGTGGGTCCCAGGAATATATGAGGATTTTTGCTTGCATCTCCACCTTATGGTTCTGAGAAATGTAAGGAACTGTGCTGTGGTAAGCCATTTCTGCTCTACATCTCCTGCTTCTTGGTAGATGCAGGGCAGCTTTACTCCCTTCAGTCTCCTTTGCTGTATCCAGAGAACCCAGGCAAAGACTCTTTTGTCTTCAAAACTGCAGTCTTTGAAAGAGTACTACTGGTATTTGGACAAGTTGTACATGGTGTCCTTTCACAATTCTTTATTTCTTCCATATTTCATATTGGTCTTCATTTTCATACCCAGTCTTGAATATCTTTGTTTTTTGTCTCTTGCTCTCTCTTTTCCTTTCTCTTCCTCTCCCCCTTCTCTCTCCTTATTCAGATCATCTGGATCTGGATAATGCCAGTGATTTAGAAAGAGACCTGTCTGCACTTGAAGGAGCCTGGGGAACTTGTCTCTCAGGCAATCAGAGGGATAAAGCACAGAAGCATCTAGGACTGTGTGTGGTTGAGCACATCAGTTGTCTGTGCTTATGGACTTAGGATACATGCTCGCAATTACAGGCATATTTAGTCTCATCATACTGATTATATTATGCTTAATTTTCAAGAACATATATGAGCATCAAGTGTCTTCTTTAATAAAAAATGTCAGGACTCAGTTGTGTTTTTGAATAATCAGAGCCTAGCTTTCTATATGGTTAATTCCTCATCCCGTTATTATTTATTTTCATTCAGTATTTGATAGGCTGTGTCCCTACGTACTGCCTCATCTCCCACAGACAAAAATAGAAGAGGAGGGCATATCTGTGAACATATTTCTGGGCTGTGCCATGTGTAGAGATAGTGTAGAGAATTCTCGTTCACCCTGCAAGTTGTGTAGACTCTTCCTCATTTTCCTCTGACAGCTAATGCTATGTGAGGGATGGTCTGATCTTCACTCAGAGCTCTCTGGTATTGCTCCTCTGGCAGGGGAGCCCTTCTCTTTTTAAACCCTAACGAATCTGATGGACACTAATGGGAGAAGAATGCAAAATATTGACTAATAGGAATAAGAAAGAAGACGTAGCCACAGATACGGAAGAAGTTATAGGTTTAATTGCACATCACGATATCACATGCAACTGTGTTCCAACCCATAGGAAAACCTAAAGGAAATAGTTTCCTAGGAAATTATTATTTAGCAAAATTGACCCAGGTAGAAATAGGAAGCATTTTTAAATAAATCACTTTCAGATAAGAAATTGGAAAGGAGATTCCGATTAGGATATCCATGCCAAGATATACTCCCTGCCAGAACTATCTCCTTGTAGAAAGTGAAATCATTTACAGAGAATCATGCTACAGTAAAACTCTGCTTATGTACAATGAGGCTCTTTGAAATGGAACATCTAGGGCTTCAGAAACATATCCCTCTGTGTGCATTAGCCACAGAGATATTTGAATAAAGAGAGTGTTTGAGATAACCAAGGTTAAGAGTCTCTTAATTCCCTAGTTTAAGTAAAAAAAGCAAGTAAATAAGCTAAGTGTTTCCCTTTTTGGAATTTTCAAGGAAAAAGAAAAGTAGGAGTGTTTATAGTTTGGAACTAGTGAGAAATTGTTACTTGGTGTTTTCTCTAAGAGGTTTTTATATATTTATTTTCTTTTTTAAAGCTAAGTAATATGAAATCCAATTGTTTTAATAAATATTAAAGATTAAATTTTAAGATGAGCTTGCACATTTCCAAAAGTAGCAATTTCCTTTGGACGTAATATGGCACTTTGCTTTAAAGGGTTGCACAGAAAGATATCAAGACAGAGAGCATGAATTTGTAGAGATAGAATTTTCCATGTAAAGCTAAGTGAAAGTGGTAGAAAAGACCAGGACATCCTTCAATTGTCTTTTAATAGGGAAATAATCTTATCTCAGTCACTACTTTTGCAGTCCAACTTGTAAATCAGTCATGAAATGCTTGACATTATCATAGCCTGGCTACTAAATCACCTCTGCCTAGACAGTCCTGCAGAAGCACCTTAGTCTAAAGCCATCTGGGACTCAGTACCGGTCCAGAGCAGATCTGGGTGTGAATTTAACGCTAGTTTGCTCAGGGAGTACCCACCCATCAGGGCTGTTTGCAGCTTTACCCATGTTGGCCACCTCTGTTTTTCTTATAAATCTGTCTGAGGTATTTTATTATTTATTTATGTATGTATGTATGTATTATAGTGTATAATTATAATTATTATCAGTACAGAAAATGTAAGGGAAAACAGATAACATTTATAATAGTAAAAAAATTTATAGGAATTAACTTAGCAAAAACATGTAGGATTTATCCACAAATCTGTCAACAGAAAATAGCAGAAGATATAAAAGATGACTTGATTGCATGTAATAAAATAAATTACTTTGAATGGGTAACCTTACTATTCTAAATATAAACTTTGGACTCAGATTTATGTATACATTATGCAGTCCTAATCAAAATGTACATAGATTTTGAAGAAAGGTGTATTTTGCAAAATGGTCCTAAATATCATAATAAAATTTAAATGAATAAAAATAATTGATAAAATTTTGAACAAGAAGAGGGACATACCCAACCAAGCGTTACCAAATATTGCTACAATAAATAAAATCATGTGGTGTAAGAGAAGACAGGTTAATGGAGCAAATATATAGAGGAAAAAAATCAATGTGCATTATGCTAGGTCCTTCATGACACTTTCCATCTGGAAACATATCTTTCAACTCAAGAAATTTTTTTTGAATTATTTTGTTAATAATTTTAGCTTCATTTTTTCCTACTCAGTTTGGAAGTGCTTTTAATTATATGTTGGATCTCCTCTACGCTTCCTCTAGCTTTCTTTTATATTCCCTCTTATTTTCCTGCTCAGCCTTTTTTCCCCTCTACTTTCTAGGTGATCAACTTTATTTTTCATACTTTCTGTTGACTTTTGGATATCTGCTATTATGCATTTACTCTTAAAGAGCTGTTATCTTATTTTTCAATATTCTTCAGTGTTTGTAAAAGCATTCTCTGCTTATTTCATAGTAACAATGTCTTCTTTTGCCTGTCTTCAGATTCAAATTTCTCCTCTTAGATTTGGTTATCCACCTTAACCAAGTGATCAAATTTAACATCATTAATTATTCTTACTGGAGGACTGATCTAAATTTATATGCTCTTCCAACCTGGTATGTAATAAGAACACAAAATATCATCTATAGAGTAGACGTACTTTGAGGACATACAAGAAATAGGGAAATAAGTTAAACGATATCATGATGAATCAGTCAAATCCCGATTATAGAATGTTCTATCTACAAGACAGCTGACCTGGACTCCTCAAAATACTAAATATCACTGAAAACAAGAGAGAGGGACTGTTCTTCAGTAAATGGTCTATAGAGACCCAAAAACAAAATGGAATTTATGAAATCTGATTGCATCTTGGAATAAAACGGAAGCATCAGTAAAAGTCACTTATGGGTACAATGTTGAAGGTCAGTGGTAGAGAATTATTAATATTTCTACATGTGAAAATCACATATAGGGCAAGCCCCTCTTTTCAAGAGATATATGCTGAATTATTTAGGAGTAAAATTTCATGATTCAGCATTTGAGAGAGAGAGAGCACAAACATGGTAAAATATTCATTGTCCCATTCATTCAGCTTTTCTATAGATTTGATACCAAGATAAAGTTGAGGAAAGGGATTCTTTTCCTGTGAAGTCTGTTTCTTCTGTTACCTCTTTTTTTCTGTCTGTTTTCTGTCTTTCATGTTTAGGATTTCCTTGGGTAGCAGGTAAGCCCTGCTTGTCTGCGCCTGTTTAAGAGTAGAAGAACGTGCTGATCATGAACTGTGAATGTGGGTGGGGCTAGCTTACTATGACTGAACTACTGCTTTATCTGTCTGGGCTTGTTTGTTGTGGATGACCATATTGTAAATATTGCTATGGATTTCCTCATGGGCTGGCCAGAATCTCTAGAAGATAGTTTTTCACTCTCGTATCTGAAAGGTTTAAGCTTGGGTGCCTGGCTGCTAATAAGAAAAACAAGCCAAGAATCTCAACATGTGCCAAGGACATCTGTCCCCCATCCCCTTACTGCAGAGACCCTCCGGTTATCCTCTTCAGAGCATAAATCTCAAGTAGGGAAGAGATTGGGGGGGGAGTTTTTGAGGGGCTCTAATGGACCAGCACAAGCCTCTGGCTATGGTTCCCTCTGTACTTCTGGCATTGTCAGTCCCTCTGCCTACCCAGGATCCCCATTGCCAACTACAATTTTGCTTTCTTGTATTTGCTAAATCAGTTACCACTCACCCATCTGCTTTCAACTTCCAAAAATTTGTTGCCTTTGCCTCTTTTGCAGCTATTTTTGTTCTTGTAGATTCCTGATGCCTTTTAAAAATCCCTTCACTCTCAGTGGAATTTGGAGGGTAGGCCAAAGTACATATGTGTGTATAACCCATCATCTGTAACCAAGATCCCCACGAATATATGCTGATAAAGAAAAGCATTGAAGATAGATTGCTATGAAAAATAATATATCTTTTTAATTTCCCAAGTTGCCTACAGTAGTCCCAGTTTTATAAGGTTAAGTTGTTTGTGCTTAGAAAGAGTATTGGAAGGACCTACATCTAAATTATAGAGATTAAAAATTGCTAGGGTAGGACTTAAAGCAAATTTTTATTTTATTTCTTTTGCTTATCTCTATTATTTTTTACAGAGACAAATATTAATTTTTTAAAAAATGAAAAAGGCAAATGAAAACTGCATCATAACAAATAGCAAATAACCCATACGTTTTGATGGGTTTCTTAGTAGATGACCAGAATGCCAGAATTCAAAAATTACTAAGAATATGAAATGGAGTTCGTATAATTTCAAGTAATGTTCCCAAGTTTAATTATAAGTTTGTTGTTCCTGAATGACAAGTCCCTTCTTCATTAGGGAATGTATAATATGGTATGACTGTAGTAGAGAACAAAACTCCTCCATAACTCCATTCTAAGAATGACTTGCCATTACCCATCATGTAAACAATGCAAATGTCTAGTCTAACCAGGAAAGCAAACTTACTGTCCATTCCTTAATGGGCAATGAGCTTTTTGTTTTATGCAAACTACAGCTTCCAAACTGTGGCTGCCAGGTAGACAAAAGCTAAATCTGATTTTGAATAGATCTCCATCCATAACGAATTCAGCAACACACTTGGAAGGAGGAAGGGAATCATGAGACCTTTATGTAAAAATTTCAAAGGGCTAATGGCACCCAGTTCTGCTCTCTGATTGTCTGCCAACAAGAGGCTAATCCCAGGGGACACAGAAGTCATGTTCATTTGCCCTCTCACCTGAGCAGAGATGGGCAGATAGGACATGCAGTTTCAAGAACTTGCTGCTGTGTTTCATTATTTCAAGTCTACATCAAAATCTGATAATGATGTGACACTTGGTGAATTGTAAATTTCCAAGAGGAGAGGGTGCCAGGAAATTGAGCTTTCAGATAGCTGGGAGCATAGACTGTATAGAGCTGTGTCAAGAACTACCTTGCTTCCCACCTTATTGCCCTTCAGAGTTAAGGCCGGATGTCCCTGTGGATCTCCACTTCAGATGATCTGACCCGGAATGAGGGAGTAAATCTCTGACTCACAGACTTTTCAGCTTAGCATCAATTTCCATTCTTCCTCTTGATGGCCTGTGTTTTCTGCTGAAGCTTTTTAACTAGTACCTGACTGCTTCTTGCTCCAGATTTTCTGCAAGGCTGCTGATCTTTTAGTTTCCATTCTCTTCCTGTGGTTCCCATTCTAGGCCACCATTTTCCTATACTTTGGAAGTCATGCCGATTTAAATTCCTTTCATCTACCTCTTTCTCTTAGCTGCCTTCTCTGAATATAATCCTAGAGCTGTGTTGTTTACTGAACCATGGCTAAAAGTGACACTCTCTGCCAATGACTTTCTAATCAAGCCCCAAGTTCTAGTTATCTTTGGACATTCCATGTACAATCCTTATATATAAACTCAGAAGAGAGAAGGCAAACATCTCTTTCCTTAGGGCAAATAAACTGGACCAATTCTTATACTTGGATTCCCCTGTTGTAGGTCTTTGAATCCTGCAGCTTCTAGAGGGTAGTCTTTATCAACTGTGTCTAAGCTCTCTCACATTTGGGTAGAATATAGGCCATAAGTTGAACCTGTTGGAGAAGCACTCCATGCATATCCTTGAAACCTTAGCTCAATTAAGTTTTCAGATTAGGGGCAGCTGGGTGGCACAGTCAGTTGGGCGACCTACTCTTAGTTTTGGCTGAGGTCGTGATCTCGGGGTTATGGGATTGAGGCTCGAGTTGGGCTCCATGCTCAGCACGGAGTCTGCTTGGGATTCTCTCTTCCTCTCCCTCTGCCCCCCCCCCACTTGTGCTCTCTCTCTCTCTCTCTCTCTCTCTCAAATAAATAAATAAATCTTAAAAAAAAGTTTTCAGATGAGCTATTCTCTACAGCTTTTCCTTATTCGGGACCATGTGGGATCAAGAATACAATGACTGTAGTTCACCAGGAACAAACACCCATCTTTCCAACATCCTGTTGAGTTAACCATATGCCTTACCCCCCTTCCCCCACCCTACCCAATTACCTTCAGTCTTAAAAGTATCCTGATTCAGATAATAAAGTATACAATAGCGGTGCCTGGGTGACTCAGTTAAGTGTCTGTCTTCAGCTCAGGTCATGATCCCGGGGTTCTGGGATCAAGCCCCATGTCAGGCTCCCTGCTCAGTGGGAGTTGGCTTCTCCCTCTGCCCCTCCCCCTGCTCATGTTCTCTCTCTCAAATAAATGAATAAAATCTTTAAAAAAGTAAAGTATACAATAAACTCTTGTTATAGAACCTTATTTTCAATTCTCCGTGTAAATATCCAAAGGCTTTGTCTTTGATCATTGAATCTGAACTCTGATGTATGACTAATCTTGCTATGCCTTAAGAATAAGAAAAATTTATTATTTGAATAAATCAGAAGCCGGGGGGCTCTTGGGTGGCTCAGTTAGTTAAGCGTCGGACTCTTGATTTTGGCTCAGGTCATGAACTCAGGATCATGAGATTGAGCCCCAAGTAGGGCTCCTTGCTGGGTGTGAAGCCTACTTAAGATTCTGTCTTTCCCTCTCCCTCTGCTTCTCCCCCTGCCCCCAACTCCCACTCACACATGTGGGTGCTGTCTTAAAAAAAAATCAGAAGCTGAGATTAGCCTTTATGATATGATCTGGAGGATTTTGGTTAATCAACAATAGATAATTGTTGATGCTTCTTTCAACATATATTTGAAATATTTGTAATGTTCAAAGCAGTTTTCAGAGTAATGAAGTGTTCTATAAATATAAAACAGACACAGGCACACTAATAAGGGGCTAGTAGTCAAAACATTACCAAGTATTTACCAGGATAAAATAAATACTCACTGTACTTATGATTAATACCTTTCTAAGTGTCAGGAACCCGGTAGACATTATCCTAGTTCTCACTACAAACCTGCTAAATAAGGAGTGAATATAAAAAGAGGTTGAGTAACCTAAACAATGAGTACCCCTAGAACATGGTGGAGAGCAGATATACATCCATGTCTCTTTCACGTCAAAACCAGAGATTTTTGATGATTATTAAAAATACTGATTTATAAAAATGTATCAAATACAGAGATGCAATAATAAAGAAAATTAATTGTTCAGAAGACCTTTTCATAAAAAGCCACATTCTCCTTTCCCTACCTATCTCTGTCCCAGTTCCAGTCTAATTCCTGTCTTTCCATAGTTTTCTCTGTACTAATTTAATTCTGTATAGATATATAGATAGATAGGTTTCTACTGTGTAAATACTCATTTTGCCAAAATGGAAAGATCTCACAGACTATTTTATGCACCTTGCTTTTCTCACTCAACAAATCTTATAGAAGTCACTCCAGATCATGTAATGTAAATATGTCACTTCTAATTTCCATAAAATATTTTATACATAAATGTGACAACATATATCCAGTAATTCCTCTGTTGGTGGGCATTTGCTTTGTAACTACTTTGACTACTGTAATAAACAACGCTTCTGTAGTAATCTTCAAATACAGATATTTGGAAATTATAACTTATTTTTATGAAGTAGATTCACAAGAATGGAATTATTGGATCAAAATACACGTGTTATTGATGTTAATAGATATTTCCAGGTACTCTTCCAAAGACACAGTAGCACTTCTTTCTTTCATCAGAGAATAAAATTACATATGCACATACTTCCTGGAAATATGTCTTACAGATTTCTGTGTATATGTTTTGCCAGTATGATATGCACAAAATAATATATTATTTTTCCTTCTATTTATTTTTATTTTTACTTTTTTAGAGATTTTATTTATTTATTTGACAGAGAGAGACACAGCGAGAGAGGGAACACAAGCAGGGGGAGTGGGAGAGGGAGAAGCAGGTTTCCTGCAGAGCAGGGCGCCCAATGCGGGGCTTGATCCCAGGACCCTGGGATCATGACTTGAGCTGAAGGCAGATGCTTAATGACTGAGCCACTCAGGTGCCCCTCTTTGTATATTTTAGAGCTTTATTCTATTATATTGTTTTATAAAACAATATATCTGTTTTAAATCTGTACTCTTAAATGTGTAATTATATTGTTTTATAATTTAAATTAATTTAATTTATATTTGTTTAATTTATATTTGTTTTATAATTTAATTTAATTTATATTTAACATAAAACAACATAATTACTCATTTAAGAGTACAGTTTGATCAGTTTGGTAGATGTATACAGCCAAGCATTTACCACAAAAGCAAAGTTCTACCTGGGACCAGCTACATCGTTTGTGGGTCCCAGTGTAAAATATAGGCATCTTTGTTCAAATATTTAAAATTTCAAGATGTTGACAGCTGCATGAAACCAAAAGCAAAGCCCTTATGAGCATGAGACTGCCCAGGTCATACCCATGAAGCTAGCCCTGCTTCATCACCTCCAAAAAAACTCCCTTACTCCCTTTCAGCTAATTTCTGGCAACAGGCAACTACAGTTCTACTTTTTGCCCTTATAGTTTTGACTTTTCTTGAATTTCATAAAAATGTAATCATATAGTATCTAGTCTTTTGTGTCTGGCTTTGGTTTCATTAATTTCCCCTATTGTTTGTCTACTTTCTTTTGCATTGATTTCCTTTATGATGTTTATTATTTCTTCTACTTCTACTAAACTCCTTAGGTTTAAAGTTTGTTTACAGCTTCTTAATGTAGATGCTGAGATCTTTGGGTTTTTGTTTTTCTTGTCTTCTAATATAAGCATTGAGAGCTTTAAATATCACTGTAAACACTGCTTTAGCTGAATTTCACAAGTTTGATATGTTGTGTTTTCATTTCCATTTAGTTCAAGATATTTTCTATTTCCCTTGTGAATTCTTCTTCTTTGACCTCTGGTCTATTTAGAAAATGTGCTTGCTGTTAAAAACTTTCTATATATTTGTTGATTTTCCAGGTTTCTTTTGTTATTGATTTCTAGTTTAATTCTGTTAATTTCCAGAACATATTCCAAATATATTTAATCCCTTTTAACTTATTGGGACATCTTCTCTGCCCTAGCATTTGTTCTATACTGGTAAATGTTCCATGGGTACATGAAAAGGAACCTAATTTACTGTTACTGGGTGTTTGATAGATATGAATTAGGACAACTTGATTGACTGCATTGTTCAAGTCATCTATATCCTTTTTTTTTTTCTTTCAAGTCATCTATATCCTTATTGGTTTTCTATCTACTTGATGTGTCATGGGGGGAGGAATATTAAAATCTTCACTGATTGTTGTCAATTTATTTTTTTTCCTTTTTCTATTCCATTAGCTTTTGTTTCATAAATTTTGAGCTTTTTGTTAGAAGTATATGCATGTTTAATTGTTATATCATCTGCTGTATTGACTCATATTGCTATGGAGTGTCCTTTTTTTGTCATTAGTAATATGCCTTTTCTTAATGTCTATTTTTCAATTTTAATATTGCATATCTAGGTCTTTTATACTTAGTGCTTTTATGGTATTTTGTCTATCCTTTTACTTTCAAGCTATACTGTTTTTGATGTTAAGTACATCTCTGATAGAGGTGTATAATTAGTCCTTGCTTCTTTAATTCAGTTGAACAATCTCTTTTTTGATTAGACTATTTCGGCCCTTCACATTTAATATTAGTGGTAGTAGTATTATAGCTATATTTCTATTTACATCTGCCATTTTGCTATGTATTTGTCTATGTAAAAAATCCTCAATATGTTTATAAAGGTCACAAGATACAAGATCAATATAAAAACAAGATGCTCAAATCCATAATAGTCAGGGAGATAAAAATATAAGAAGTGACCTTACTTCTGGCAGCTTGATAAGGGTGGGTGATTCTTTTCTGCAAAGAAAAAACATACCCAAAATTACTAAGAACGACCATTGAAGGACACTGGAAAGTGGTCAAATACAGGCAACGGTATGAGAAGTGTTTACTCACTTTTAAACATTAGCAAACTACTGTGTATTAAGCAAAAATGTCATTTGTGACCTACTCTTGGGGTGTTCTCCTCATCCCCAGCTTGCTGAAGGTGGCAGGTTCAGGTCATGGCTCATGGCACTAGGGCTGTTAATGTCAGGGGCAGACTTTGGAAGCTGAGATAACAGATACTCCATATTTCTGGCTGGCTGATACATTATGTGCTCATGTAAGAGATCCCATGGAGCCTGAAGAAAACCTGAAAGTCTGAGGAATCTTACAAACGTTCCATGTCTTTGAATCTGTTTCTTATCAGGCAGCAGAGATGGATACTGTAATAGCTTCAGGTATCTGAGCTATAAAGTCAAAACAAGCAAAGGAAAGAAAGTAAGAATTAGATAGTTGCATGCTGCACATAAGACAAATGTCCCAACTGAATTAAGTCAAGTTAATTGCGTGTTATTCCAATGTCAAAAACCAAAACCAAAACAAACCACAAACCCTCAGAAAAATAAAACAATCCTTAGAGTAAATGCAATATATTATATACCTTAATTTGCCTTCAACCAAAAATTACTAGACATGCAAAGAAACAGGGATTTGGGACACATACATCAGACTTGGAGACACTGCATTCCTCATAACATTAAGGAAGTAATACCTTCTTCAATTACTTGGAAGGAAATGATTAAATGTGTGTTTTTTAGTTTTCTTTTGTTCCCTAAATTATTTCTGATTCCGTCCAGTATTTTTTGTTTCTTTGCTTAGTTTAGTCTTTCTATTCCATGTTTCTGGCTTTATTCAAACATCTGGCATTCTTTGATCATCCATTTATGTTCAAGAATGAGGCAATGAAACACTGACTCTTGGCTCTCAAATGAAGATGCTGCTCTTTCAACTCTACCCCACCATCCTATAATCTGTATTTATTGATACCTAAGCTCATAAGAGTCTTTCTGGACTTCAGGTTCATGATGATGATAATGGTCAGTGCTATAGTCTGAATCATTGTGTCCATCCCAAATTCACATATTGGAATCCTAATGTCCAATGATGGTATTAGGATGTGGGGCCTCTGGGAGGTAATTAGGTGATGAGGGCAGAGTACTCATAAATGGGGTTAGTGCCCTCATAAAAGAAGGCACAAGAATGTTCACTTGCCCTTCCTGGCATGTGGACAGAGCAGGAAGTTTGTAGTATGTAACCCAAAAGGGGGCCTTTACCACAACTGGACTGTGCTGGCACCCTGATTGTGGAATTCAGCCTCCAGAACTGTGAGAAATAAATTTCCATTGTTTATAAGCCACCTAGTCTATGATATTTTCTATAGTAGCTTGAATGGGCTAAGACAGTTAGGTAATACTTAAATGGTGGGCAGAACTGGGAATTTTTTTTTTCCCCTAGACTTTCAGATAACAGAGAAATTGCAGTGTCAAAGACCATGGACTCTCAAACCTAGAATAGATTATCAGAGACAATTTTTTTCCATCCTGCAACTTTTGGGCAGATTCGTTTTAGAAAGATAAAATTTTGTTCTCTTCTGAAAGATATCCAATTTAAGAATTAGTAAGAATAAATGGATTTCATCTGAAAAAGGTTATTTTTTTAATGGCCAAACTAAAACAATATATGGTATTTAGACTATGTATAATTTATCAGTCTTGAAAAAGAAATTACATCTTCCAGTATCTAAACCAATAATTTTTTCTGAATGTAGCTCTCAACACTTCCTGCAGTATATGCATGTGTATTTAATATAGTTGTACTTTTAAAATGGAAGAAATATCTAAGGGAGTGATTCTTCAAAAATGTTTTGCAGAAAAGTAATCCCAGGAGATGATCCTTGAAAGAAAGAGTTCCCTAAGCAATTTACTTTGTTTTTCTCTTGGGACTCACAATGCATACTAACACACTCTACTTAGCTGTCAGTAAACAAACTTGTATCACTTTTAAATTCCTTTCCAAATGGCTTGCCACAATAATCATTTTCAAATGAAAACCCATGAATATGTTTTAGGGCCGTAATATTGAATAGGATTTTATGAAATGCAGATCTAAGTTCATGCTGTGTCCTCGTAAACCAGAGATCTATGGAAACACACAAAAAAGCACAGTTATTAATTATAGTACATGTTGCCGAACAGAAGTTTTCAAAATTTAGGTTGTTTTCGTCAAATCATGTGGAAAAAGATTATCAAAGTCTTCAGCCAAAGCTTCTTGTACTCAGACCCTTAATGACTCAGGTCCTCACTCCCATTCTTGAAAAGAATAGAATTATTTAAGTAATATTTTAAAATCCACAAAAGAAAATAGGCTTGCCAAAATATGTAAGAAAATGGACCTTTATTTCTTTAGGAGATAAATATTTTGCTGTCAAAATATCTGCCTAAAATTTTGCTGTTTTATGAATTATAGACATTTTTTGTTTAAAAAATGTGTGCCTGGATAAACATGTCTAAAAAGTGATAAAGGTGAGAAGTGCTCTAGTGAGATATATAGCAGTGAACAGGGCAGCTGGAAATAGTTCTTGTTAAAATAGGTCCTGGCGGATCTAGTTTTAGTATAGGAAGATCGTCTCTAGAGCGGGAAATGGGATTAAGATGAAAATGCCCATTGATGTTCACACTTACTTTTAAGCACCAATACCAGTATTTTCAAAAGAATTCTTACTCAGAATTCTAATAGTTAAAACTGATCAAGGTTGTGCTGGACTGACTAGAGTTAAGTGCCCTCTAGGCTCCTTTGGCTCCTAGCAGCTCCTGCTTCACCCTAAGTCATGGTCCAACAAAATCATCTAGAGAAAACTTTCAAAACTAGAATTCTGCACCTCTTCGGAAATAGCCCTAGGAGTCTGAAGGAAAACAATGGGAGTGTTTAGCGTAACTTGATTTAATTTCAGAAATCCTCTTCTCTTGAAACATTTCTAATATTTGGCAACCTACCCTCTTAAGTAATATGATTTTAATGCTTTCTCCTAATTTGCGTAGTGTAGGTTCCATAGCTGCCGTTCTGGGGGCATCCTCTGGGATGCCTACCTTTAAATGCCAGATTCTTAGACTACTGCAGTAGATTGTTCTGTGCCTTTATGATGTCATTGGGGATTCCATTTGTGCTTCACAAGGACAAAAAGAATGTAATAGCTGTAACAAGGACTACCTAGTCTCGCCTTCAAGAAATCTTCTGCTAATCTCTCTGCCAGAATGAAGTTTAATCATTCTTCTTTTCTGTTTTATCCAGGTATAGCTTATGAGCTCCATTTTTCTTTCATGCTGTTGGGTATAAGCAGTTAGTATCCCCATTAGGTCTAGGACATTCTTGAATATAGAACCAGGCTCCCTATTTCTTTTACATCTTTCAGAGCACAGAATAGAAAAATAACAGCAATTCTGATTAACTGACATAGCATTGCAATTAGTCTAGTGTCATAAATGGCTCCATTAATAGAAGGAAGATTACAGGGGAGCCATAGGATTAGAAAGGTTTAAGATCCAAGGAAATCATCTTTTAAATGGAAATGTTCCTGAAAAGGTTCCTCTCAATTAATCTGGAACATGAAATTCTATTCCAAGAGCACCAGGGAATTCAACTCAGTAAGGAAGACTTCTAGAAAATCCTTATGAAAAGTGACCAAGCCCCTCTGTTTCATTTTGGTTCTTTTGTATTTTCATTCTTCAGGATTTTGTTAAACCAAAACCCATCTTTTCACAGCAACTGGAAAGAAGTAGAAAAAAAGAAGGACTAGAAGTGGATTGTTCCTTCCAGTAATAACATAATGAGATTAGAGATTTTCTTCTTCTTCTTGTTTTGTTTTTAATGAGAACATTTTGATTCTGGGCTAAAAGATTCTTCATGACACTAATTGTCTTCTCAGCATGAGAAAATGAATCACTTTCATAAGAGAGAGAGAGAGAGAATGTGTGTGTGTGTGTGTGTGTGTGTGTGTGTGTGTGTGTGTGTGTAATCTGTCCCTGCTTGTCATGCCACAGTAAAGACTTTAAAACCATAGATAAAGTCCTGGAAGCAATTCCAGTAAATAATTAGAAAGTGCCCATGTTTACCCTTCAGGGGACAAGTATTTCCAGAGCACCTAGAGACTATAGATCAAGTTGAATTAAAAAGCTGATACTTTAAAAAATTCTTCCTTGTTTTCAGAGTTTTGTATTTCTAAGATGGAAGTCCTCTTCCTGTGGGAAATGACTGAGCATTTAAGTTCTATTTCATATATTTTGCACTTTCTGCATGTCTTCATTCTTGAGGACTCAGCTTTGGTGCCTGCAGGCTTTTTTGAATTTTGTAGGCAGATGTATGTACCTCCATGTCACAATTACACAGGTCTATGTAAATGCTTTCAACTGGCATTTCATATCATATTGTAGTAATCTGGCTTTCTCTGAACAACTGAAACAAAGATCACTGAATAGCACATAGGCGGTTCATCACAATTGTTAATTGTCAGATACTAAGAAAAATGGCATTTTATCTTTGCACATCTTGTTTTCCTAAGAGCTTGTACATTACATTCCCACTTAATTTGTTTGCCATGTGGTGTGATTAGGAAGAGGGAAAAAGGGCACAGTGGCTCTAGAGCAAGAACTAATCACTTCTACTTTCTGTGATGCTTACCTTTGTATTGCTATGGATATTTAATGAAGTTCTCTGATAGCACAATTACTCTGGACCTGAATGCTTCACAAGGCTTACCCGTGTTCTGTTTCCTTTTTCTCTTAAGTACTTCTATTGTTACTATGGTGGGATTTAATGCTCATGATTTAGTATCAATTTCTGATATTGAGTTCTACTTACTGTTGGAGTATAAGCTCCAAACGCTGCCATGACTAAAACTAACTCACATCTAAATCTGTCAAGCTTCTTGTGAAAGCCTTAACTAGAAACAGCTGCTGTTTGTTGAACACTTTAGGCTTTTGAAACAAACAAACAAAAAAGGGATAAATGATTTAAAAACCTAATCACTAAAATGTGGTACTCTTGAGAGTTGAATGTAAGAGGTGGGGTAAATATCTCAGCTGTCAGCTGTTGGGTGCTCCAGAAATCTGATGATGTCTGTCAACTTTGAGAACCACAAAAAGGGCTAAAGAAGGTCATTCACATAAACAATATTTTTCTGGGGCTATATGAGTATCATTTTCAAATAAAGATAGTACACAGCATCCACTGTGTCTGGCAAAAAACACACGGGTCATAATATCTTTATTAAACCAATAATGAAAAAAAAAAAAGCCAAGATCATAAAAATGTCCAGGTGCCAAATACCAGTTTAAGAAACAGAATTTGTATCTCATAATTACAATTATTTTTACCTTAATGTGTAGATTCTCAGAACTTGTACAGTTCTTTAACAGGCAGGACTTAGATATGAAGGCTGAGAGGGGAAAAAAAAACCTCACAAACTCAAAAACAAACAAAAAAACCTCACCCCAGTGACACTCTTGTAATAATGAGGACACCTGCTACTCAGATCTTGGCTTCTAAAGACCATATTCCAATAAAAGAAACCAGAGATCCTTGGAGGAATGGAAGATTCTAGGGCTGCGGCATGGAAAATACAAGATGTGCCTAGAGATTCTTGTAATGCCAGAAAGTAAGAAAATGCCCAAGCAAAACAAAGCAAACAAAAACGAACAAAAATGGGGCATATCAAATTGACACAGGAACCAACTTCAAAGTGTTTCCAGTGGCCCACACTGAAACAATCTGAGCAACAAAATAAATACTACTAGTATTATATTAAATCCCCAAACTAAAATAAGTATCCATGCGTCCATACTGATAAAAATAAACAACCGAAGGAATAAATGATGGAGAAGGAACGAATCATCCTTCCAGAAGAATTCCAAAGATAGTTAATTTCCCTCCTCTTGAGTATGAACTGGATTTAGTGACTCAATTCCAGAGAATAGAGTATGGGAAGGAACAAATAATAATAGTAGTTAGAGTAGGGTGCCTGGGTGGCTCAGTTGGTTAAGCAACTGCCTTCGGCTCAGGTCATGATCCTGGAGTCCCAGGATCCAGTCCTGCATCGGGCTCCCTGCTCAGCAGCGAGTCTGCTTCTCCCTCTGACCCTCCCCCATCTTGTGCTCTCTCTCTTTCATTCTCTCTCTCAAATAAATAAATAAAATCTTAAAAAAAATAGTAGAGTAGAGAAACCTGACATACACCACCTTAACCAAGCCATCAAGTTAACATAATCAGTGATCAGTCATGGTGGTAACATATGCACTCTGATTTGGTGCAGTGAAGAAGAAAACTCACTTCTGTCGTTTTCTTATCCCAAATCCATAACCCTGGTCTAATTATGAGGGAACATCAAGCAAAGCAAATCAATATTGAGTGTGTTCTACCAAACACTTTATGAGCACTTTTCAAAAGTGCCGAAGTCATACAAAACAAGAAAAGACAAGACACTTTCATAGGCGAGACTAGGAAGATGTGTTGATTAAACGCAAAATAGTTTCCTGGATTCTAGCCTGGAACAGAAAAGGGACTCTAGTGGAAAAGTTGGAGAAGCCCAAATTAAGATTCTTATTTAATTAATAGTATTGAAACAATATTAAGATAGGAGTTTTGACAAATAATATTATGTTTAAATAAGATGTTAACATTAGGGGAATCTGGGAAGGGCATATAGGATGTCCCTATTATCTTCTAACTTTCTGTTAATCTAAAATTATGCTGAAATAAAAAGTTAAAAACAACCTTAAGATAGTATTCTTAAGCAGATTATATTTTTTATTTCCATGTTAGAATAAATGCTTTCCCTATGAAGTGGGAAAGTATTTGCTCTCTCTAGTAACTTTTATTCCTCCCCTCCCAGTTATACTAGAGGACACATATTCCAAGGGCAAGACTGATGTTTATGGTCATAAAAAGGTTTACAAATATGAATAGGTCTACAAGGACTGAACCAATAACCACAGCTAATAGTTCTCAACTCTTACTATGGTTCAGCACCTAGGGTGCTTAAAAAAATACAGAGACTGGGACCACATCCTCAGAGGTTCAGATTCCATTGTTCTGAGGTGAAACCTTAGTATTATTTTAAGATCTTCATAGGGGATTTTATTTTGTAGTCAGGTTTGAGACCCACTGTATCTAATCGATTGAGGCATGTAGAAATTGGGTTTCCAAAAAGATGAGTGGGAAAAAACAAAACAAAACACAAGATACTAGATGTTATCCTAGATCCCTGAAAGAGCCATTGGTTAATTTCAAGGGGGGGGAAAAGCCAAATATGATTGTTCTACTAATAGACAAATTATGCATATATCACAATTACAGGATAAGTATGCGAAGGAGCAGGAATATCAGGATTGCATATAGAACTGTCCTCATAAATTGATGCTAATTTTTCAGCATCGGGGGGGAGAAAGTGAGTCAAAGCACAGCAGAGGAGATGCATGAAAATGAGAATCTATCATTTATTTTGCCCAAGGCTCCCTTATTAGCCTCATCCAATCAGGGTAACTGTCTTTCCTTTATGGCTGGTATCCATTCAGATTAGTATTCAAAGATGGCATTGTTATTGGTAAGTGACTTTCATAGCTTATTAGCTACTACACATACTAATTCAGAGTGATGGAGAAGTGTTAATGTCAGAAAGAATTTGCACTTGTGTTTTTGCCATTTCCAGCTAACTTCATGTGCCTCTGAATATCAAGGACTAGAGGAGAGAGAAAGGGGCAGGGTTGGGGAAGGAGGGAGTGGAGTGGGAGCAGAGAGAGAGAGAGGGAGAGAGGAGAAATGACCTAGTTTTTTGGGGGGGGGGCAGGTGGAACAGAAATCTCATATGCAACCTTCTGTATTCCTAAACACATATAAATCAGATATAATGGATTTGTTAATAGAAAGGCAACTTTGCTTTCCCTGTGTTTTACAGTCCAGAATTTATTCACTTGCTTAACAGGGATTGGGAATCCTTACAGCTCAAAAAGTGCTTTGGTTTTAACCACTGACTTGATGACTTGATCCTAGAGCTTGATGACAAGGTATTTTTTTTTTAAGATTTTATTTATTTATTTGAGAGAGAATGAGAGATAGAGAGCACGAGAGGAAAGCGGGTCAGAGGGAGAAGCAGACTCCCTGCTGAGCAGGGAGCCCGATGTGGGACTCGATCCCGGGACTCCAGGATCGTGACCTGAGCCGAAGGCAGTCGCTTAACCAACTGAGCCACCCAGGCGCCCGACAAGGTATTTTTTTTAAAACACGTTTTGATTGGCTGTATTGCATGTGTTTCATAGCTATCCGACAAATATTTCCTGAGTGCTTGCTATGTGCCAGGCCCTATTCTTAGTCTAGGGGGTTCGGTAATGTGCTGAATAGACAAATTGTTTGTTGTCATGGATTCTGACAATCAGTAGATATTTACATTTATAAGCAAAATCAAATAAAACTGAAATATTCAGTTCACACAATGATTATCAGTAATTTCAGAGATACCATTTAAATGTTTTGCTCTAGGATGACTGTTTCAAATGATCGCTTTCTATATAAAGGCTTTCTTACAGAATACTCATTCATTTATTCGTTTATTTATTCATTCATTTCTTCATGGTTACCATGTGTTCATCAAATATTTATGGAGCTTCTACCAGAGGAATACAAGCTTCGTTGAAGGCATGGAGTATGCTATACTTCCCATTCTATCGCAGTGCATGTCACAATGCCCTTTATATTTGGAGGTGCTGAATACATATGAAGAGGTTGAATAAGAGGTCGAGTATTTACTGGATTAACAAATATGAAGGCAGGACCCCAGCTGTTTGGGCTTCTAGCCTTAGTTAACTTTCATTTGTTTGAGTCTCTTCTCCCCCATGGGTATTTGTATTTCCCTCCAATTATATTGGTTTTTTTTCTGCAGTATTATTTTCAAGTACTCCTCTAAGAAATTCTCTTAAGTCCTGTGAATGGTAAGAATCAGTGAGATTGTTTTAGTGGGAATTTAAAATATAAACTACAGTCTGATGTTATGAGTCTAATAACCTATTATGGTAGGGTTTTTTTATGAGATTTTATTGAGGAATCATGTTTAATCTGGGTTGTAACTAATATGTCTTACATATATGCTCAGAAAGGAGATATGAGAAGCTCCGTGCTATAAGAAGTTACCACTTTAATGCCTGGATTTTTCCAGAATTTAAAGGTAGAGAGCAATGTCTTTGGCCTTTGATACTGAGATAAAGGGAAGCAGGCATTTAACCTAATTTTAAAACACAGCATCATTGTCCTGATTTTGTTCCTTAAGGAGTACAGCCATTTACAATTAATTTTTAATCATAGCTGAAGAGTTTACTATGAGACTCTAATGCTTGAAATGTAGGGTTTTCCCATTATAGCTGAGGGCATTTACTTGAAAAATCTGAGCAGAATTTTCATCCAGAGAACACTGAAATCTGTAGAAAAAGTTCTCCTTTATGAGTTGTATAGAGTCAGATCCACATTTGGAATATGTGTATAGTTAGAGTGTAGAGGACAGAAGGAGCTAGGTACTAGCATTATTTCCATCTGTCATAGTAGAACTTTGAGGGAGGCATTTAACAGTACCAGCCACTCTGTTTGAAATAAACTTCAGATTAACATCATAGTGCCTTTGAAGAGCAGATCTGCTCAGAAAGGTGTTGAGGCTTATGTATCATTTAATCCAAGCACAACTGAAATGTTTATGTTTGATTATGTAATTTTATTTTTAGGGCCCCATGCTTCTGATTTCTTGGTTAACACTGAGTGTGTGAGGTTATTTTGCGTAAAACTGTATGCTGTGTTCTTCACAAGAGTGGTAGAGAAGGTTCTGACACGCATGATATATCCCAAACTCCACGACATCTCTGGATGTCAAGTTGAATATCTCTGAGCAGTTGATGTCTCTGAAACGTCCTTGGTTGATAACCTTGACCACCCTCACCACCCTTACTTCTAGCCAGAAAAGAAGGACCTCCAAGAAGGCAACTAGGCCCCTTGATCCAGAGCTGACATTCTGAAGTGCCCTTTCTGTGGAGTCCTTCATTCATATAGTGAATGATTTTGTGGGGACTGCGTATCACAGGAAACAGAGATAAACCCTAAGACTATCTCGTGATACCCCTTGTTTTCTCCCAGGGATGCTGTTAAAATAGCCCAGAATGGAGGTGCCTGGGTGGCTCAGTCGGTTAAGCATCTGCCTTCGGCTCAGGTCGTGATCCCAGGGTCCTGGGATTGAGCCGCACATTGGGCTCCCTGCTCGGAGGGAAGCCTGCTTCTCCGAACTCTCCCTCTGCTGCTCCCCCGTTTGTGTTTTCTCTCTCTCTCTCTCTCTCTCCCTCTCTCTCACTCACACTCTTAGTCAAATATATAAATAAAATCTTAAAAAAATAGTCCAGAATGGTGATCTTATTTTCTGAAAGATTCAGGGAAAATAATAACCTATCGTTTATTTATACCAGGATCCTATGGTCTTGAAATAAGTTAGGGGATTTTTCATTCTGAAAAGAGAAATAATGTTGGCCAGTGCTTCCCCACTATTTTAACCATGTGTTCTTTCCTTCTTTGCTTCCTTCCTTAATTTATCCTTTCCTTCATTCATTTCTTTCCAGGAATGAATAAATGAATGCATTTATCAATCCTTTCTCTCCCCTATTTCTACTTCCCTTCTTTTATCTTTCATTTTCATGCAGATAGGAGAGAGACAGAAAGAAAATGGCAGCTTTGATCCTTCATAAACTTTATGTGGTTCATCTCTGTCTCCCATAAGCTTGCCTTTGCTTCTTGTGTATATCTATGAGATATGAGCCCTTATAATAAATTCTCCATCACTTAAGCTAGCTTGAGGGGGTTTCTGTTTCTTGACAATAAATAGTAACCTATAACTAAGATGATATTCCATTCTGCAACCTGCTTCTGGTTGCTCAAGAAACCAATGTGAACCCCTTTCCATTTCAAGGAAACCCCTCTGGGCTGTAATGGGATAGTACCCCCTTTTATGCATGCATTGTGATTGCTTTTCGTTACAGTGTTTTGTATGATTTAAAATTTTAAATATGAAAATATGTTCCCAAGTAGCACAAGGGAAATACTAAAAGGAGCAAAGAAAATAAAATGCTATCACAATTTAACCACCCAGTGCCCCATTATTAACATGTTGGTATATTTCCACTCCCATTATAATTGTTATTGTTTGTTTCATTGTTTTAGTCCCCACAAGTAATACATTTTCTCTCTTTAAAAATTTGAACTAAGAGCCTTAGAGTCCCCATTAAACCACTCCCAATCCTGATTTTTCAGTCATTAGAATGAGGCCATTTTATTGTGTAATCTTCCAGAATAATTCCCATACATTAACATACATATCCAGGTGCTAGTGCAAGTTGTAAAATATCATCTTGTCTGTGTGTGTAACATATTTGCAAATATATTTTATTCCGTGCATATTATTTTACAGCTTGCTTTCTCACATATATTTATTTCATTCATTTCTTTAAATACCTGCATAACAATTCGTACTTACATAGTTAATGTTGCCTTCCCTGTTATTAGATATTTATATTTTTAGCAGTTTTCTCAATTACAAGTAACAAAGCAATACAATTCCTTGCACATGCCTCTGTATGCAAATATACAAGTGTTTATCTCAGTCTGCACTTACGAGTAGGTCTTAAGATAGATATATTTTTACTTTTAATCACCCACTGTGAAGGTACTTTCTTCAGTAGTTACAGTTTACATTTCCCAGCAGGGAATGAGTGGAACAATTTCCCTGTTTCCCCTCAACACTTTAGATTTTGAGCTTTTACCAGTATAATATGCAAAAAAGATAGAGTGTTATATTTTAATTTCCCTGATTGTTATGGAAGTTGGATGCCTTTTCATAAGTTTCTCAGTCACTGTATTTATTTTTATCCTGGGCCAAGTTTTGTACTTAATCTCTTGTGTTTTTCTTAATGATTACTAAACTCTTTAAATACTCTGGATTCTGATCCTTGGAGTTTATATATGTTGCAAATACATTCTTCCAAACCAGGGCTTGTCTCAACTTTTCCTTTGTGTGGCTTGCCTTCTTGTCTTTCTGCTCTTGTCTTAAGCTTTTAGCACTTGTTTAAAAAGTCCTTTACTGTCCCAATATCATAAGGATATTCTATACTTTTTTCAACCAAAATTTTATAATACTGCTTTTATTATTTAGATGTGTAATTCATTGGGATTTTTTTTTTATGATGGAAGGAACCAATTTTTCCCATACCTCATTAATTACTTATTGAATAATCTGTCTTTTCACTTATGATGTGACATATACCTTTACTATCATTTTATGTTCATATATATGGATCTGTTTCTGATTCTCAACTATTTTCTTTTTTTTTATTTAAGATTTTATTTATGTATTTGACAGAGAGAGACACAGCGAGAGAGAGAGAGCACCAGCAGGGGGAGTGGGAGAGGGAGAAGCAGGCTTCCCGCCGAGCAGAGAGCCTGATGCGGGGCTCGATTCCAGGACCCTGGGATCATGACCTGAGCCGAAGGCAGACGCTTAACAACTGAGCCACCCAGGTGCCCCTAAACTCTTTTCTTATACATGTACCATAATGTTTTAATCACTCTTTTATATAATAAGTCTTGATATTAGGTAAAGCATGTGTGAGAGGGAATGGCCAGTTACTCATCAATCTAAATCCTCTTCCTACAAACACTGAGAACTAAATTTCCAAGTCCCTCCTGGAGTTTGATTTTGGCCACATAGACTACTTTGAGTCAATGGAATGTGGAGATTGTAACAAAATCTCTAGGTGATTCTTCTACATTAGAATTTGAGGAATATAGAATTTGAGGGATACTGATGTACCCTCTTTCATATCTGTCTGGAAATTCTCCTGCCGGATCCTTGACCCTCTCTTTCTGTCCACTATCCTTATGACGGAAATTTTATGACTCTGAATTGGTGACATGACAAATTAGAAAGAATTTGCATACTTGAGTCACTACTTGGAAATGAGCTGACCAAGAGAAGTGCCCAGCGTACATTTGCAGTCTTAAGCTACTGAGATTTACAGCAATCAGTGTACCTTGGAGTGCAGGCATAAAATATGCCTGAGAAATATTAAGCAATCAATACTTATTTTATTATTATTGTTATTTTTAAAGTACGTTCAGAGTCACAGGTTGTTTGTGATATCCAGGGAAAAAGGTGTTGAACTATTTCTTGCCTTAAGAGTTTCAGAATTAAATTATTTTAAAATCAGTTGTACTGAGGCTCCAAAGCATTTCTTCTTTCTCCCTTACCATTATCCCTGTTCCCACCAACAGCCCACGGAAACCACTCATCAGCATCCTATCACCATAAATGTGTTTTGTCTTTTGGATTATTTCAAATAAATGAAAACAATTTCAGCTCTTTTGTGGGTAGCTTTTTTAACTGAGCATAATGTTTTGAGACTCATCCAACTAACTGTATACATATTGGTAATTTGTTCCTTTATTCTTTTTGGTTCTGATGTTATCCATTGTTGAATATACCACAACTGGCTTATCATTTACCTGTCTGGAAAAGTTTGGGTTGCTTCCAGTTTGGGCTATTATTATTATTAAAGATGCTATGAATTTTCGGGTACAACTTTTTGAAGATATGCTTTTATTTCACTTGGGTAAATATCTAGGAGTAGGGTTCCTGGATTGTACGGTAAGTATGTGATCTACTTTTTAAGAATCTGCCCAACTGTTTTCCATAATGGCTGTAACATTTTTGCATTGCCACCAGCAATTTGTGAGTTTTGAGAGCAGCACTTCTTCAAGACTTGATTCTGTCAGTCTTTTTAATTAAGACCATTCTGCCTGTGTATCATGTTTTTTTTTTAAAGATTTTATTTATTCGACAGAGAGAGACACAGGGAGAGAGGAAACACAAACAGGGGGAGCGGGAGAGGGAGAAGCAGGCTTCCCGCGGAGCAGGGAGCCCGACGCGGGGCTGGATCCCAGGACCCTGGGATCCACACCTGAGCCGAAAGCAGACGCTCAGCGACTGAGCCACCCAGGCGCCCCGTGTATCATGTTTTGTTAAGGTTGTAACTTGCATTTGTATAATGACTAAAAGTTGTAAACATCTTTTGTGTGTTAGCTATTTGTATCTTTTTTAGCAAAGCATCTGTGCAAGTCTTTGTCCAAATTTTTGTTGTTATTAAGTATACGTATTCTCCTTATTGAGTTGTAAAAATTATACATCCTGGATACAAATCAGATCAAACTATTACGGATATTGTCTCCCAGTCTGTGGCTTCAGCTCAATTTCTCAACAATGATTTTGGAAATTCAAGAGTTTTAATTTCACTGAAGTCTAATATAACATTAATGTTTTGTGCTTTTAGCTTAATATTTGTTCATCTCAAGGTAGCAAAGATTTCCTTACTATGTTTAGTCTAGAAATGTGATAGTTTTAGATTTTACATGTATGTCCATGATCTGTTTGAGTACTTTTTCTGTATGGGGTATATGTCACAATGTTCTCTTTTTTTTAAGATTTTATTTCTTTATTTGACAGAGAGAGAGAGAGAGAGAGCACAAGTAGGCAGAGTATCAGGCAGAGGGAGAGGGAGAAGCAGGCTCCCCACTGAGCAGGGAGCCCAACATGGGGCTCGATCTCAGGACCCTGGGACCACAACCTGAGCCGAAGGCAGACACTTAACCGACTGGGCCACCCAGGAGCCCCATCACATAATGTTCTAATGACATTTTTGCCTTATGGATATTCAGTACCTACAGCATGATTTGTTGAAAAGACAGTTTTTGCCCATTGTAAACTTTATGTGAAACCAATTGATAATTGAAAGAGTTTACTCTTGAGATATATCATTCTCTTTTATTGATCTATAGATCTTGATGATTCTAGTTTTATTGTAAATCTCGAACTCAGGCAGCATAAATTCTCCAACTTCATTCTTTTTAGAATTTTTTTTTTACCTATCCTTTGTCCTTTGAATTTACATATAAATATTGTAATAATCTTAACTTATATAAAAATTCTGCTGAGTTTTAAAAATTAATTGTGTTAAATTATGGTTCATTTCCACATGTTCACAGTCCTCTAAAATTCTGACAAATTGTCAGATCCATAGGCTTGCTCATTCTCATGTTCAGTCCCTTCGGTAATACTACAGGTGTTGTGTTGTTTGTGGTTTTTCATCAGGAAGCACATAATATCTCATTCTGTTTTTATGGCATTAGCAGCTGTTGAGTTTAAATGCTTACATCCAATCCATTGGGGTTGCAAAATAGTGATACTGTAGTTTAATAATTAGTTTTATTTCCTAATTAAAATACTTTATAAAACATGTTTACTCTGTTTGATTACAGAATATTCGTACCAGGAAGGTAAGATAAATACTTTGTTTTGCTTTATTTCAGTTTTCAAGTTAATGAATTGGTTCCCTGTTATCCTCTAAACACAATCAGTTAGATTTTAAAAATTGTGTTATTAATTCATGTATTTAAATATATTTGATGGACTTTAACAAATTGAATTTTTTATCCTTTTTGGAAAGCTAATACCATCCTTGGGTATTTATTTTATAATAAAATTAATTTCATTTCACAATGTGAATTGTTAAGATGAACTACCCTGAAGGAGATAATTGTCAGAAATTTACAGTTGTACATGGAGTCACTGAATCCACTGGTTAAAAATATATCGTGGTAAGGGGTGTGTGTTAGTGAGACAAATGCCATAAATTACATTCCTGGCAAGAATGCGTTATCACTCATAAGATGGATGCGAGGTTCATTTTTGTTCTGTTAAAATGCTTCAGAAAGAAAGTGGTCTAGATACTTCCCGGCACCAATGCCTTGTGGATTTTTTAATGCTGAATGTAAAGGCACACTTTTAAGTCGTTTCCACCTCAAATCTTATGGATAAAAGAGACAAAGAAAGAAAG
Organism: Zalophus californianus; assembly: GCF_009762305.2. NCBI lineage: Eukaryota > Metazoa > Chordata > Mammalia > Carnivora > Otariidae > Zalophus > Zalophus californianus. The sequence goes on from NC_045606.1 coordinate 89,945,633, forward strand.
AAAGAAAGAAAGAAAGAAAGAAAGAAAGAAAGAAAGAAAGAAAGAAAGAAAGAAAGAAAGAAACAAAACACGCTTGTTATCTTGAGACTGTGGATACGAGATTCTTCTTTACCAGTGTGTTTCTGTTTGCAAGCCAAGTCATGGATGCTATGAAATGCCTATATTTCAAATAACTGCAGATATTTTCTGCCAAGAGAGCAAAAGGAGAAAGGAACAATATGTTGAGAAGAGTCAATGATATTGCCCTGTAAATAATGACAACAGAAAGTCTTCCCTGGCGATTTCTGATTATTTCTACTTTAGACCTTCAGACTAGATGGAACTTCTGGTACTAGAAAATTCACACATCATGATTCTGATGCCAGATATCACCTGTGGAGTGATGATTGTTATTTCACAACTTCCCAGGTTGGGGGGGGTCACACATTTTTATAAGCTAAACAAATAAATAGAAGTAGAGAAAATGGAATACATTGTAATATGTCTAGAGATGAAGATTATTTTGTGCCCAGAACACTTCTAATTTCTGAAGTCTTAAACATTGTTATTTTTTCAATATCTTTCTAGAATTTCATTGACTTCAACCTACTGCTCTTCTGTGTAGATATTACTTCATTTCATCCATCCATCAATTCACCCATGCCTAATTATCATTCCAAATCCATACCAGTTCATAGTTTAATAGTTTTGAAAGCACAACACTATTTTCTGTTTTTGTACCTATGTTTATATGTGTAGTTTTGTGTCTGTGCATGTGTGTTAACCTCTTGGTATTTGTACGTATATTCACTTGTATGTGGGAGTTAAAATGAGTGTCCAGCTGTCCAGAGTCTAATTATATATGTGTGTATATATGTAAATGTATTTTCTATTGTATTTCATGATGAATGCACATATGTTTTTAAGTAGATATATACACACATGTACAGAATAAAATCAATATAGCCCTTGTCCCATATCTAACATTATTTGTCCATGCATAGATCTCTAACTTTATTGGTATTATTTAAATTTTTACTTAATAATGAACACCTATGAATACAGTGCCCAAACTAAGAACTAAAATATTACCGGTTACTTATATCTACCTATGTGCTCCTCCCATGACACATCTTATATAACCTTCAACCAAATATTGAGTTTATGACCTTTTCCACTTCTTTTTAGTTTATTCCTCTTCCCCCCAAGTTTTTATTTAAATTCCAGTTAGTTAACATTCAGTTAGACTTTTTTACATCATAATTTATAGAGAGAGTTTTGCTAGTTTTGGAACTTTACATAAAGAACCTCCTATTATATGTTTTTTCTAAGGCTTACCTTCTTTACTCAGCATTACATACTTAAAAGTTTTTCTGTGTTGTATGTAGATGGAGTTTATTCATTCTCAATCCTGCATAATATTCTAGTGGGTGACTGTATTAAACTTATTCATTTTCTCTCAATGGACATTTCCTGTTTCCCAGTCTTTTGCTATTTATTATGCACAGGGCAAATATGAATTATTGTACACCTGTGCTAATGTTCAGTTGGGCAGGTAGGAAGGGGAGAGATACCAGGTCACAGTGAATGTTCCTTTTAAAGGAGAAAATCTGTACTTAAACTTCCTATGAAAACAATAACATGCAACAGCACTTGTATTTCTTCCCTTCCAATCTTTATGCCCTTAATTTATTTTATTTATCTTATTCCAATCTCAGACTTCTAATACAGTGTTAAATATAAGCCGTAAAGTTGGGAATCCCTTTCTTGTTCTTAAATCTAGGGGGAATGATTCCAGTGTTCCCCATAATTGCGCATATCGTAGAGGGGGTTTTGTTGTTATCTTCTATCAAGTTAAATTAGTTTCCTTCTGTTTTTAGCTTATTGAATGAGTCTTTAATTTTATCACATTTTTTTCTGTATCAAGATGAGCATATGGCTTTTTCTACAATCTGTTAATGCAGTGAATTACATTTATACATTTTCTTATATTAAAATATTGTTGTATTCCTGAGCTGCATCTAGCTTGTTTACAGTGCATTTTGTGAGGGAATTGAGTTTCTTTTGCTAAAACAGGCATACCTTGGAGATATTGTGGGTTTGGTTCCAGACCACTGCAGTAAAGTGAATATCACAATGAAGTGAGCCAAATGAATTTTTTGGTTTCCCAGTGCATGTAAAAGTTATGTTTACACTATACCACACAACACTATACACTATGCTGACATAATACAAAATAGCATGTCTAAAAAAATGTACATACCTTAATTTAAAAAAACCTTATTACTAAAAAGCATTAATCATCATCCAAGCTTTCAGTGATCACTGATCATAGATCACCATAACAAACATAATAATGAAAAGGTTTGAAATATTGTGAGAATATCCAAACTGTGACAGATGAAATGAGCAAATGCTGTTGAAAAAATGGCGCCGATAATCAGGAAAGGTTGCTGTATTTTGTCAAATGCTTTTTCTGCATCAATTGAGAGGACCATATGGTTCTTCTCTCTCCTCTTATTAATCTGTTCTGTCATATTGATTGATTTGCGAATGTTGAACCACCCTTGCATCCCGGGGATAAATCCCACTTGATCATGGTGGATGATCCTTTTAATGTATTGTTGGATTCTATTAGCTAGGATTTTGTTGAGGATTTGGGAATCCATATTCATCAGGGATATCGGTCTGAAATTCTCCTTTTTGATGGGGTCTTTGCCTGGTTTGGGGATTAAGGTAATGCTGGCCTCATAGAATGAGTCTGGAAGCTTTCCTTGTTTCCATTTTTTGAAACAGCTTCAGTAGAATAGGTATTATTTCTTCTCTGAATGTTTGGTAGAATTCCCCAGGGAATCCATCAGGCCCTGGACTCTTGTTTTTTGGGAGGATTTTGATCACTGCTTCAATCTCATTACAGGTTGTCAATTTCTTCCTGTTTCAGTCTTGGCAGTTTATGGGTTTCCAAGAAGGCCTCCATTTCATCCAGATTGCTCAGTTTATTGGCATATAGTTGTTGATAACAATTTCTAATATTTGTTTCTATTTCCTTGGTGTTAGTCGTGATATCTCCCCTTTCGTTCATAATTTTATTAATTTGGGTACTTTCTCTTTTCTTTTGGATAAGTCTGGCCAGTGGTTTATTGATCTTATTAATTCTTTTAAAGAACAAGCTTCTGATTTCGTTGATCTGATCTACTGCGTTTCTGGTTTCTAATTCATTGATCTCTGCTCTAATCTTAATTATTTCTCTTCTAATGCATGGCTTAGGCATCGTTTGTTGCTTTTTCTCTAGTTCTTTAAGGTGTAGAGTTAGTTTGTGAATTCGGGATTTTTCTATTTTTTCGAGTGAGGCTTGGATGGCTATGTATTTCCCCTTTAGGACCACCTTTGCAGTATCCCATAGGTTTTGGACCAATGTGTTTTCGTTCTCATTGGTTTCCATGAATTGTTTAAGTTCTTTGATTTCCTGGTTGACCCACACATTCTTGAGCAGAGTAGTCTTTAGCTTCCAAGTGTTTGAATTTCTGCCAAATTTTTTCTTGTGATTGAGTTCCAGTTTTAAAGCATTGTGGTCTGAGAATATGCAGGGAATAATCTCAATGTTTTGGTATCAGTTGAGACCTGATTTGTGACCCAGTATGTGGTCTATTCTGGAGAAAGTTCCATGTGCACTTGAGAAGAATGAGTATTCTGTTGTTTTAGGTGGAAAGTTCTGTATATATCTATGAGGTCCATCTGGTCCAGTGTGTCATTCAAAGCTCTTGTTTCTTTGTTGATTTTCTGCTTAGATGTTCTCTTCAGAGTATAGGAATATCATCCTCAATGGGGAAAAGCTGAGAACCTTTCCATTAAGATCAGGAACACATCAAGGATGCCCACTCTCACCACTGTTGTTCAACATAGTACTAGAAGTCCTAGCAACAGCAATCAGACAACAAAAAGAAATAAAAGGTATTCAAATTGGCAAGGAAGAAGTCAAACTCTCTCTTTTTGCAGATGACATGATACTTTATGTGAAAAACCCAAAAGACTCCACCCCCAAATTACTAGAACTCATACAGCAATTCAGTAATTTGGCAGGATACAAAATCAATGTACAGAAATTAGTTGCTTTCTTATACACTAACGGTGCAACTGTAGAAAGAAATTAGAGAAATGATTCCATTTACAATAGCACCAAAAACCATAAGATACCTTGGAATAAACCTAACCAAAGAGGTAAAGGATCTATACTCTAGGAACTACAGGACACTCATGAAAGAAATTGAAGAAGACACAAAAAGATGGAAAAACATTCCATGCTTATGGATCGGAAGAATAAACATTTTTAAAATGTCTATGCTACCCAGAGCAATCTATACCTTCAATGCCATTCCGATCAAAATTCCAATGACATTTTTCAAAGTGCTGGAACAAACAATCCTAAAATTTGTATGGAATCAGAAAAGACCCTGAATCGCCAAGGAAATGTTGAAAAAGAAAAACAAAGCTGGGGACATCACGTTGCCTGATTTCAAGCTATATTACAGAGCTGTGATCACCAAGACAGCATGGTACTAGCACAAAAACAGACATATAGACCAATGGAAGAGAATAGAGAGCCCAGATATGGACCCTCGACTCTATGGTCAAATAATCTTCGACAAGGCAGGAAAAAATATGCAATGGAAAAAAGACAGTCTCTTCAAAAAATAGTGCTGGGAAAATTGGACAGCCACATGCAGAAGAATGAAACTCAACCATTCTCTAACACCATACACAAAGATAAACTCAAAATGGATGAAAGACCTCAGTGTGAGACAGGAATCCATCAAAATCCTAGAGGAGAACATAGGCCGTAACCTCTTTGACATCAGCCACAGCAACTTCTTTCAAGATACATCTCCAAAAACTAGTGAAACAAAAGCAAAAATGAAGTTTTGAGACTTCATCAAGATAAAAAGCTTCTGCACAACAAAGGAAACAGTCAACAAAACAAAGAGGCAACCCACAGAATGGGAGAAGATATTTGCAAATGACACTACAGATAAAGGGCTGGTATCCAAGATCTATAAAGAACTTCTCAAACTCAACACCCAAAAAACAATCAAGTCAAAAAATGGGCAGAAGACATGAACAGACACTTCTCTGAAGAAGACATACAAATGGCTAACAGACACATGAAAAAAATGTTCATCATCATTAGCCATCGGAAATTCAAATCAAAACCACATTGAGATACCACCTTACACCAGTTAGAATGGCAAAAATGGACAGGGAAAGAAACAACAAATGTTGGAGAGGTTGTGGAGAAAGGAGAACCCTCTTACGCTGTTGGTGGGAATGCAAGTTGGTACAGCCACTTTGGAAAACAGTGTGGAGGTTCCTCAAAAAATTAAAAATAGAGCTACCCTATGACCCAGCAATTGCACTCCTGGGTATTTACCCCAAAGACCAGATGTACTGAAAAGAAGGGCCATATGCACCCCAATGTTCATAGCAGCAATGTCCACAATAGCCAAACTGTGGGAAGAGCTGAGATGCCCTTCAGCAGATGAATGGATAAAGAAATTGTGGTCCATATGTACAATGGAATATTACTCGGCCATCAGAAAGGATGAATACCCAACTTTTACATCAACACGGATGGGACTGGAGGGGATTATGCTAAGTGAAATAAGTGAAGCAGAGAAAGTCAACTATCATATGGTTTCACTCATATGTGGAACATAAGGAACAGCACGGAGGACATTAGGGGAAGGAAGGGAAAAAGGAAAGGGGGGAAACTGGAGGGGGGAGATGAACCATGAGAGACTATGGACTCTGAGAGACAAACAGGGTTTTAGGGGGGAGGGTGGGTGGGGGGATGGGTTAGCCCGGTGATGGGTATTAAGGAGGGCACACGCTGCATGGAGCACTGGGTGTTATACGAAAACAATGGATCATGGATCACCACATCAAAAACTAATGGTGTATTGTATGGTGACTAACATAATAAAATTAAAAAAAAAAAAGAAAGAAAAAATGGCACCGCTAGACCTGCTGGACGCATAGTTGCCACAGACCTTCAATTTGTCAAAAATGCAGTCTCTTTGAAGTGCAGTACAATGGGGTGTGCCTGTATTCTGTTTAGGATTGTTGAGATCATGAGGAAAATAGGCTATAATATTTGTTATTTTATTTATTTTGTTTGATCTAGTTTTGGGTTGTGTAAGTCAGGGTGTATTATGCTGTGCCACAGTAAGAATGCTCCTAAAATTTAAGTGACTAAACCATCATAGTTTCATTTATTGCGTATGCTCCATGCTCATCTCACATCAGTCACACAGGTCTTATGATGACAGAGCTTTCACCATCTGGAACCTGGCCAGTCACCAGGGAAAGAGGGAAATAACAAAGCATGTGCTGACTGTTGAAGACTTATTTTCTGGACGTCACACAAATCATAACTACTCATGTTTTCTTAGCCAAATCCAGGTCAAATGGCCATGGCTTTCCTCAAAAGATTGGGCAACTGCCATCCTTTCAGGCTTGGAAAAGGGGAATAACTAAAAGATTGGTAAACAGCTCTGATATAGTTCATAGTTCACAATTCTGGTAAGAAAATATTTAGTCCTCTCTCTACCCACATACAAAATATGCAGCCCATCCAAGGGAAGCAAGGCAGAAGTTCTTCCTAGTCATGACATCAATTCCACAACCCAGAGTTTCTAAGGAATTTGGTGGTTTTGTGCAGTATCTTGATGTTAGGTCTGGATGTGGCTTTTCTTGAATTTGAAGGCCTATGAATGTCTCCAAAATCTAATATGCAATAATGGAACCAGGACAGATAACTTCAGAAAACATTCTGGCAGAAGAAGAACTGGGGCCACATAGTCCCACGTAACCCAGTCTTCTCTGTAGCAGTTCTGAAAAGCTTCTTAAAGACATATTAAGGATTCCCCCCAATACCTGGCAGGGAATGATTCCTTTTTTTTATTATGTTATGTTAATCACCATACATTACATCATTAGTTTTTGATGTAGTGTTCCATGATTCGTTGTTTGCATATAACACCCAGTGCTCCATGCAGAACGTGCCCTCTTTAATACCCATCACCAGGCTAACCCATCCCCCTGCCCCCCTCCGCTCTAGAACCCTCAGTTTGTTTTTCAGAGTCCATAGTCTCTCATGGTTCGTTTCCCCCTCCGATTTTCACCCCTTCATTCTTCCCTTCCTGCTATCTTCTTCATCTTTTTTTTTTTTTTTAACATATAATGTATTATTTGTTTCAGAGGTACAGGTCTGTGATTCAACAGTCTTACACAGTTCACAGCACTCACCATAGCACATACCCTCCCCGTTGTCTATCACCCAACCACCCCATCCCTCCCATCCCCCACCACTCCAGCAACCCTCAGTTTGTTTCCTGAGATTAAGGAATTGTTTGTTGTTTCCAGTTCCATCCACATCATTGCAAATGGCAAGATTTCGTTCCTTTTGATGGCTGCATAATATTCCATTGTATATATGCACCACATCTTCTTTATCCATTCATCTGTTGATGGACATCTTGGCTCTTTCCATAGTTTGGCTAGTGTGGACATTGCTGCTATAAATATTGGGGTGCATGTACCCCTTTGGATCACAACATTTGTATCTTTGGGGTAAATACCCAGTAGTGCAATTGCTGGGTCGTAGGGTAGCTCTATTTCCAACTGTTTGAGGAACCTCCATACTGTTTTCCAGAGTGGTTGCACCAGCTTGCATTCCCACCAACAGTTTAGGAGGGTTCCCCTTTCTCCACATCCCCGCCAACATCTGTCATTTCCTCACTTATTAATTTTAGCCATTCTGACTGCTGTGAGGTGGTATCTCATTGAGGTTTTGATTTGTATTTCCCTGATGCTGAACGATGTTGAGGACTTTTTCATGTGTCTGTTGGCTATTTGGATGTCTTCTTTGGAAAAATGTCTCTTAAATAGGCTCTAGTTCTCCTCCTTGGGAGTAGCTAACTTGTCCAGTTTTCTCCCTGGATTCACACTCTATATAAATCTTTTGTTTGTTTGTTTTACATTATTCAGATACATAGCTGTATCTGAATTGGACATCAGCAATAGGTCTTCTTAGAACCTGGGCAACTTTCTCAGCACACTTCTTAACCTGTATACAGTTGGGAGCCCCAGGATCTTTGTAAGTATCAAATAGTCGTGGTTTATTTTAGTCTGGGCTGTTGATTCTTTGACAGCACAGTTCTCTAAAACATATTTTTGGATTTTCTATCTTATTGCAGTGAGCTCTATGAGGAATGGCTATACCCAAGTTTCTTTTTTAAAAGAATTATTAAGATTTGGGGTGCCTGAGTGACTCAGTCGTTAAGCGTCTGCCTTTGTCTCAGGTCATGATCCTAGGGTCCTGGGATCGAGCCCCACATCAGGCTCCCTGCTCCGCGGGAAGCCTGCTTCTCCCTCTCCCACTCCCCCTGCTTGTGTTCCCTTTCTCGCTGTGTCTCTGTCAAATAAATAAAATCTTTAAAAAAATTATTAAGATTTTATTTATTTACCTGGGAGAGAGAGAGAGAGAGAGAGAACGAGTAGGGGGAGGGGCATAGGAAGAAGGCCAAGCAGATTCTTCGTTGAGCAGGGAGCTGGACGTGGGGCTCCATCCCAGGACCCTGAGATCATGACCTGAGCCAAAGGCAGGTGCTTAACTGACTGAGCCACCCAGGCGCCCCCCAAGTTTCTTTTGAGTCACAAATCTTACTGATTATTTCTTGGTTTTCTCTTCCCCTTGCCTTTCTTTTTCTGCACTTAGCCACGGATACTTAGAGCCTGTATGAATGCCTCATCGTGCCTGTTAAGTAGTTGTTGCTTTTACCAAAAATTTAACCACTGAGTAATTCTGACCCTCACTCTTCTAGTCTATGATAAATTGTCCTCACGATCTGCCATATAACCCATGAACCCAAAACCGCATATTTAAGGTTGTTTTATGGCACTCCCTATGACAAGGTACCAGTATTTGTATCAGTCAACATGAGCCTAATTTTGCTGTGGTAGTGAACAATCCCCAAATAGTAGTGGTTTAAAATAAGAAAGTTTTATGTCTTGCTTATGATGTGGTATTGGTTGAGACTCTTCTCCACATCATTTTCACTTGGAGATGGGATGAAGAAGGCATCACTAATCACTCTGACAATGGAAGGGGAAGGTTGTAAGTCACATGCTGGCTCTTAGTGGTTTTCACTCTCAACTAATTGGCTAAAGGGAACCATAAATGCTTATGTCTAATGCCAACAGGTGGGGAGGTATAGTATTACCATATGCCTGGAAGAAGAAAAGAACAGGAGAAATTATCATGATGTCTACTATATGTATTAACTTTTTTTTAGTTGAAGAGGCATGGGGAAAAAGAATTAGATGCAAATGTTGACTGAGATTGTTCTAGCTCTGACCATGCTGAAACCCTCAGGCTAATATGAGCATTTGGTCCTTCTGATAGATGGGGTCCTGTCGTAGAGATGGGAGCATCAAGGCATTAGGCCTGATAACACCAAACATTCTCAACATCACACTGACTCATTTTATTTTGATTCATCCTCATTGAATTTCCTCTAATAGATTATCTTTCTATGAAGCTTGCTCACAAGGGGGAAAAAATGCATCAACTATGGAGATGTGAACATTCTGTCCCTTTATGGTCATAATTCCCAATGAAATTTAGTAAATCAGCATTCTGCTTTTATGTTTTGTGTGAGATTTGTTAAGCATGGGTTGGCATCACCAAATCTTTTTTTTTAATTTTATTTTATTATGTTAATCACCATACATTACATCATTAGTTTTTGATGTAGTATTCCATGATTCATTGTTTGCGTATAACACCCAGTGCTCCATTCAATATGTGCCCTCTTTAATACCCATCACCAGGTTAACCCATCCCCCGCCCCCTCCCCTCTAAAACCCTCAGTTTGTTTCTCAGAGTCCATAGTCTCTCATGGTTCGTTTCCTGCTCCGATTTCCCCCCCTTCATTTTTCCCTCCTACTAACTTCTTCTTCTTTTTTTTTTAACATATAATGTGCTATTTGTTTCAGAGGTACAGGTCTATCATTCATCAGTCTTACACAATTCACAGCACTCACCATAGCACATACCCTCCCCAGTGTCTATCACCCAGCCACCCCATCCCTCCCATCCCCCACCACTCCAGCAACCCTCAGTTTGTTTCCTGAGATTAAGAGTTCCTCATATTAGTGAGATCATATGATACATGTCTTTCTCTGATTGACTTATTTCACTTAGCATAATATCCTCTACTTCCATCCACATCGTTGCAAATGGCAAGATTTCGTTACTTTTGATGGCTGTATAATATTCCATTGTATGTATACACATCTTCTTTATCCATTCATCTGTGGGTGGACATCTTGGCTCTTTCCATAGTTTGGCTGTTGTGGACATTGCTGCTGTAAACTTTGGGGTGCACGTACCCCTTTGGATCACTACATTATCCTTGGGGTAAATACCCAGTAGTGCAATTGCTGGGTCATACAGTAGCTGTATTTTCAACTTTTTGAGCAACCTCCATACTGTTTTCCAGAGTGGTTGCACCAGCTTGCATTCCCACCAACAGTGTAGGAGGGTTCCCCTTTCTCCACATCCCTGCCAACATCTGTCGTTTCCTGACTTGTTAATTTTAGCCATTCTGACTGGTGTGAGGTGGTATCTCACTGAGGTTTTGATTTGGATTTCCCTGTTGCCGAGCAATGTTGAGCACTTTTTCATGTGTCTGTTGGCCATTTGGATGTCTTCTTTGGAAAAATGTCTATTCATGTCTTCTGCCCATTTCTTGATTGGATTATTTGTTGGGTGTTGAGTTTGGTAAGTTCTTTATAGATTTTGGATACTAGCCCTTTATCTGATATGTCATTTGCCAGTATCTTCTCCCATTCTGTTGGTTGTCTTTTGGTTTTGTTGACTGTTTCTTTTGCTGTGCAAAAGCTTTTTATCTTGATGAAGTTCCAGTAGTTCGTTTTTGCCCTTGCTTCCCTTGCCTTTGGCGATGTTTCTAGGAAGAAGTTGATGTGGCTGAGGTCCAAGAGGTTGCCGCCTGGGTTCTCCTCTAGGATTTTGATGGATTCCTGTGTCACATTTAGGTCTTTCATCCATTTTGAGTCTAATTTTGTGTGTGGTGTAAGGAAATGGTCCAGTTTCATTCTTCTGCATGTGGCTGTCCAATTTTACCAACATCATTTGTTGAAGAGACTGTCTTTTTTCCACTGGACATTCTTTCCTGCTTTGTCGAAGATTAGTTGACCATAGAGTTCAGAGTCCATTTCTGGGCTCTCTGTTCTGTTCCGTTGATCTATGTGTCTGTTTTTGTGCCAGTACCATACTGTCTTGATGATGACAGCTTTGTAATAGAGCTTGAAGTCTGGAATTGTGATGCCACTGGCTTTGCTTTTCTTTTTCAAAATTCCTTTGGCTATTTGGGGTCTTTTCTGGTTCCATACAAATTTTAGGATTATTTGTTTCATTTCTTTGAAAACAGTTGATGGTATGTTGATAGGGATTGCATTGAATGTGTAGATTGCTCTAGGTAGCATTGACATCTTCACAATGTTTGTTCTTCCAGTCCATGAGCATGGAACATTTTTCCATATCTTTGTGTCTTCCTCAATTTCTTTCATGAGTATTTTATAGTTTTCTGAGTACAGATTTTTTGCCTCTTTGGTTAGATTTATTCCTAGGTATCTTATGGTTTGGGGTGCAATTGTAATTGGGATTGACCCCTTAATTTCTCTTTCTTCTGTCTTGTTGTTGGTGTATATAAATGCAACTGACTTCTGTGCGCTGATTTTATATCCTGCCACTTTACTGAATTCCTGTATGAGTTCTAGCAGTTTTGGAGTGGAGTCTTTTGGGTTTTCCACATAAAGTATCATATCATCTGCAAACAGAGTTTGACGTCTTTGCCGATTCAGGTGCCTTTTATTTTTTTTGTTATCTGATTGCTGTGGCTAGGACTTCTAATACTATGTTGAATAGCAGTGGTGAGAGTGGACATCCCTGCCGCATTCCTGACCTTAGGGGGAAAGCTCTCAGTTTTTCCCCATTGTGAATGATATTCGCTGTGAGTTTTTCATAGATGGCTTTTATGATATTGAGGTATGTACCCTCTATCCCTACACACTGAAGAGTTTTAATCAAGAAAGGATGCTGTACTTTGTCAAATGCTTTTTCTACATCTATTGAGAGCATCATATGGCTCTTGTTCTTTCTTTCATTAATGTATCACATTGATTGATTTGCAGATGTTGAACCAACCTTGCAGGCCAGGAATAAATCCCACTTGGTCGTGGTGAATAATCCTTTTAATGTACTGTTGGATCCTATTGGCTAGTATTTTGGTGAGAATTCTTACATCCATGTTCATCAGGGATATTGGTCTGTAATTCTCCTTTTTGATGGGGTCTTTGGTTTTGGGATCGAGGTAATGCTGGCCTCAAAATGAGTTTGGAAGTTTTCCTTCCATTTCTATTTTTTGGAACAGTTTCAGAAGAATAGGTATTAATTCTTCTTTAAATGTTTGGTAAAATCAAGTATGGATTTTCTTTTTTTTTTATTTTTTTATTTAAATTCAATAGCCAACATATAATACATCATTAGTTTCAGATGTAGTGTTCAATAATCCTTCAGTTGCATATAACACCCAGTGCTCATCACATCATGTGCTCCCTTAATGCCCATCACCCAAATACCCCATCCCCCCACCCAATAGCCCTGTGAAAATGAGTTTAAGGTAATCCTCATTGGTAATCTTCGGTTGGTGTAAACATATTGATGTGAAATCATCAGAATGTTCAGGTATCTCTAAGAATCATATAAATAATTGTTACTGAACTAAGTTACAATGCTAATTATAATACTTTTAGATGAAAAGTTTAAAAAGTTAATAACGCTTCTTTTTTAATGAGCTTTTCAAGCGTTTGCTTAAAATTTCTTAACCATGAACTGTTATGCAATGTAATGTTTAAATATTAATATAAATGTTGTAATGAAATTCTATACATATTAATTATGCATTTTCTATATTCAGGCTTTAAGAATTTTGGATGTTTTATCTCTTTTCACCCCATAAATATATTGAGTTATTGCTGCTCTGAGAAAAAAAAATAATAAAAATAAAAAATAAATGTTTGGTAAAATTCCCCTGGGAAGCCATCTGGCCCTGGGCTCTTGTTTATTGGGAGATTTTTGATGACTGCTTCAGTTTCCTTAGTGGTTATGGGTCTGTTCAGGTTTTCTATTTCTTCCTAGTTCAGTTTTGGTAGTTTATACATCTCTAGGAATGCATCCATTTCTTCCAGATTATCTAATTTGCAGGCATATATTTGCTCACAATATGTTCTTATAATTGTTTCTATTTCTTTGGTGTTGGTTGTGATCTCTCCACTTTCATTCATGATTTTATTTATTTGGGTCATTTCTCTTTTCTTTTTGATAAGTCTGGCCAGGGGTTTATCAATCTTATTAATTCTTTCAAAGAACCAGCTCCTGGTTTCATTGATCTGTTCTACTGTTCTTTTGGTTTCTATTTCATTGATTTCTGCTCTGATCTTTACTATTTCCCTTCTCCTGCTGGGTTTAGGCTTTATTTGCTGTTCTTTCTCCAGCTCCTTTAGGTGTAGGGTTAGGTTGTGTATTTGAGACCTTTCTTGTTTCTTGAGAAAGGCTTGTATTGCTATATACTTTCCTCTTAGGACTGCCTTTGCTGTATCCCAAAGATTTTGAACAGTTGTGTTTTCATTTTCATTAGTTTCTATGAGTTTTTTTTTAATTCTTCTTTAATTTCCTGGTTGACCCATTCATTCTTTAGTAGGATGCTTTTTAGCCTCCATGTATTTGAGTTCTTTCCGACTTTCCTCTTGTGACTGAGTTCTAGTTTCAAAGCATTGTGGTCTGAAAATATGCAGGGAATGATCCCAGTCTTTTGGTACAGGTTGAGACGTGATTTGTGACCTAGGATGTGATCTATTCTGGAGAATGTTCCATAGGCACTAGAGAAGAATGTGTATTCTGTTGCTTTGGGATGGAATGTTTTGAATAATCTGTGAAGTCCATTTGGTCCAGTGTGTCATTTAAAGTCTTTATTTCCTTGTTCTTTTGCTTAGATGATCTGTCCATTTCAGTGAGGGGGTGTTAAAGTCCCCTACTATTATTGTATTGTTGTCGATGTGTTTCTTTGCTTTTGTTATTAATTGGCTTATATAATTGGCTGCTCCCATGTTCGGGGCATAGATATTTACAATTGTTAGATTTTCTTGTTGGATAGACTCTTTAAGTATGATATAGTGCCCTTCCTCGTCTCTTATAGTCTTTGGTTTAAAATCTAATTTGTCTGTTATAAGGATTGCCACCCCAGCTTTCTTTTGGTGCCCATTAGCATGGTAAATGATTTTCAATCTGGAGGTGTCTTTGGGTCTAAAATGAGTCTCTTGCAGACAGCATATCAATGGGTCTTGTTTTTTTATCCAGTCTGATAGCCTGTGTCTTTTGATTGGGGCATTTAGACCATTTACATTCAGGGTAACTATTGAAAGACATGAATTTAGTGCCATTGTATTGCCTGTATGGTGACTGTTTTTGTATATTGTCTCTGTTCCTTTCTGGTCTATGTCACTTTTAGGCTCTCTCCTTCCTTAGAGGACCTCTTTCAGTATTTCTTGTAGGGCTGGTTTTGTGTTTGCAAATTCTTTTAGTTTTTGTCTGTCCTGGAAGCTTCTTATCTCCCCTTCTATTTGCAATGACAGCCTGGCTGGATATAGTATTCTTGGCTGCATATTTTTCTCGTTTAGTGCTCTGAATATATCATGCCCGTCCTTTCTGGCCTGCCAGGTCTCTGCGGATAGGTCTGCTGCCAGTCTAATGTTTCTACCATTGTAGGTTACAGACCTCTTGTCCCAAGCTGCTTTCAGGATTTTCTCTTTGTCTTTGAGACTTGTAAGTTTTACTATTAGATGTCCAGGCGTTGACCTATTTTTATTGATTTTGAGGGGGGTTCTCTGTGCCTCCTGGATTTTGATGCCTGTTTCTTTCCCCAAATTAGGGAAGTTCTCTGCTATAATTTGCTCCAGTATACCTTCTGCCTCTCTCTCTCTTTCTTCTTCTTCTGGGATCCCAATTATTCTAATATTGTTTCATCTTATGGTATCACTTATCTCTTGAATTCTGCCCTCGTGATCCAGTAGTTGTTTCTCTCTCTTTTTCTCAGCTTCTTTATTCTCCATCATTTGATCTTATATATCATTAATTCTCTCTTCTTCCTCATTTATCCTAGCAGTTAGTGTCCCCATTTTTTATTGCACCTCATTAATAGCCTTTTTGATTTCGACTTGGTTAGATTTTAGTTCTTTTATTTCTCCAGAAAGGGTTCCTCTAGAATCTCCCATGCTTTTTTCAAGCCCAGCTAGTATCTTTACAACTGTCATTCTGAACTCTAGGTTCCGACATCTTACTAATGTCCATATTGACTAGGTCCCTGGCAGTTGGTAATGCCTCTTGTTCTTTTTTTTTTTTTTTTTTTTTGAGGTGAGTTTTTCCATCTTGTCATTTTGTCCAGAGGAGAATAGATGAATGTGAGAACAAAATGCTGACAGGGTAACAACGACCTCAGAGAAATACACACTAAACAAATCAGAAGAGACCTTCCAGAAAGTGATCAGTTTTTTTTTTTTTTAAGAGAGTTGCTACTATTCTTTTCTTTGATTTCCTCTTGAGTTCATAGGTGTTCAGAATGGCTTGATACCTATCTGGATGAATTCCTGGGGACAGATGAAATTTAGATCTCCTACTCCTCCACCATCTTCCTCCTCCTTCAACTGGCATCACCAGATCTGATCAGCTCTGCTATACTGACTTGATCAAACTCAGAAAAGTGGTAAAGTCTAAGGAAAATTGCTAGCAAATCCAGAGGCAGAGAAAATCAAACTGACATTTTCCCCCTCAACTGGAGACCACATGGAACTATTTCTAAAAAACAAAAACAAACAACAAACACAATTTTGTAAATCTTTTTTTTCTTCAAAAAACTCAGAGTGAAAACCATAAGAGGGAATCTTGAAAGGAAGAAGCTTCAAACTGTGGTTGGTACAGAATTGGCTAGAGGCATCTGCTTGCAGGGGAAAAGCTGGACCCTAGATTGGGCACCATAGTTAAAAAATAAAGTTAGAAAACCAACACTAGTACAAACCATAGTGCTGAGTTGCTGAGTCCAGTGAAAATCAGACCAGGCTGATGGAAGAGGCCAAGAGAGGACTCAGAACAGACCTTAGCAGGTCTCTACCTTACAGCAGAGCACACTGCATGGTCCCTGTTCCACTGGCTTTTTTGCTGGTCCTTAATACACAACAAGCTCACCCTTACCTCCCAGATTTTGAATTGATTATTACCTCTGCTTGGAATGCTTTCTCACCAAATTTTTCACCTTAGGTACAAACCTGGCCAAGAGATGGGAAAGCAAATTCTGGCTGTGCTGGCAAGATTCTGTGCGTTCTTGCACCATAAGCGTGATAACGAATGTTCAACACTTATTGAATGAATATGATAGCAAAGAATGGCCAAATCATGTTTCTTTGTTTAGAAGAGCAGGCTGAGTGGTTGCTAAGCTCTTATTAACACAGCATATTAGCAGAAGAGACAGAGGAACAAACAGAAACCTACAGAGATAATATTTTTCTAGGTCAGTCTTAGTGAGCTTAATACTGTGGTAAAACAGAACAAAAAGTAAGAGGCAGGAAGGTCTGAGTTTGCTGATGTTGGTCAGTAGATGGGAAATCAATGCTTAGTGATCACATAAAATACCTCCTATATGTGTGGCTTCACGCAAGTGAGGAAAAATTATTGCTAGCCTGGAGCAGCACGTGTATCTGGAGCAACATGAGATTGAGGATGAATGTGTGTTCTAAGATGTCAGTCTTCCTGTATTCTACCACTAATTTTTTTTTTTTAAGGTTTATGTATTTATTGTAGAGAGAGAGAGGTAGCATACGCAGCGTGGGGAAGGGCAGAAGGGAAGGGAGAATCTCAATCAGACTCCCTGCTCAGCACAGAGCCCAACTGGGGGCTCAATCTCACTACCCTGAGATCATGACCTGAACTGAAATCAAGAGTCGAAGCTTAACTGACTGAGCACCCATGAGCCCCTCTACCATTAGACATCTATAACCATTCCTCACAAAGGGCAATCTCCATTTAGAAGTGAGAAGAAACCACAAATGGATGATCTTTCATGCCCATCAGACTCAGAATAAAAGAAAAAAGAAATATATCAAAAAGAGAGAGGTATATTGCCAGGCATCTGAAAAGTGTAGACCAGTGGTTTTTCACAAATAAAAAGAATTTGTTTAAGATACGAAATTTTTAAAAAATTAAGAAATAAAGAAACAATTGCCTTGGAGAAAAAAGAACTCAACACACCCGAGCTCTCAAATAACAGATAAAATAAGGAGATAAAAATTTAGCTTTCAAATCTCAGAGGAAAAAATAAAAGAGATAAAAAGCACTTGTTACAGAAATGGAAGTGACATTGGAAGGGGAGCAAAAAAGGAACAGAGTAGTTAAACTTGTAGTTAAAAAAATTTTTTTTTTTTTAACAAGGAAAACCCCAGGCCTAGATGGCTTCACTGGGGAAGTCAACCAGTCATTTCAGAAAGAAATATTCATTCCATACAAACTCTTCCAGAAAGCTGAAGTGACAGGATGCCCCTTGTGTTAGTCTGCTCAGGCCGCCATAAAAAATACCATAGACAGGGTGGCTTAAATAACAGATACTTATTTTTCACAGATCTGGAGGCTAAAAGTCCAAGGTCAAGGTGCTGGCGAGGTAGGCTTCATTCTGAGTCCTCTCCTCTTGGCTTGTAGGTTGACAGCATCTCATTGTGCATTCATGGGGGAGAGAGAGAGAGAGAGAGAGAGAGAGAGAGAGAGAGAGAGAAAGCACACTGGTGCAAGATCTCTGGTGTCTCTTCTTGTAAGGGCATGAATTTCATCATGAGGACCCTACCTTCATGACCCTAATTACCTCCCACAGACACCATCTCCAAATACCATTAAACTGGGGGGTAGGGCTTCAACATATGAATCTGGGGGAGGAGGACACAAACATCCAGCCCATAACACCTCCCAAACTGATTCTATAAAATCAATATTATCCTGATACCAAACTACACAGACATGTAAGAAAAGTACAAATAAATATTCTTTATGAGCATAAATGCAAAAAATTTAATCAATTGGGTCTAATAATATATAAAAATATAATAACATCATGATCAAGTGGAGCTTTCCCAGGAATGCAAGAGTTTATAATTCAAAGGCTCCATCAATGCAACTCACCATACTAACAAACCGAAAAAGGAGAAAATGTCTGATAATCCCAATAGATGCAGAAATGCATTTGAACAAATTCAACTTCCATTTGTGATAACAACTCTTAGCAAGCTAGAACTAGAAGGAAACTTCTGCATTCTGATAAAGGACATCTACGACAAACCTACAGCTCATTGTTATGTGTTATGATTTCGGCTCTGACTTCAGGACTGTATCTCATTACCAACATTCATCTAACTGTTCACTCGAAATGGGTGGATTTCATTTTATATAAATGATACCTCAGTGAAGCTGGGCAAAAGTCATGTTATAAAATCTCTCATGCAGAATATTTTACACCACTTGCTTGTAACTATTATCTGGTCAACACTTCCATATTTCCATTGAAAGTGTCTTCACAAGCACACAGACACAGAAATGATTCCATTTTAAAACAACACAATCATGTTATTCTTTCATCAAGACAAATAGGTGTCCCTGTAGCTTCTTCCTAAGAATCTTCATCCTGTTTTCTTCAGTGACATTGTCCTGCCAACAGTTCATCATATTTTGTTTTAAGACCTTTCTCAATGTGATACATCTTTATGCATCAACAGTGTTATGATAACTCATTTCTATACATACTCCAAAACTTTCCTCCTCATTATTTTATTTCTTCCTCAATAAACTCAATAAACAAACACCCCTCATAACTTTCAACTGCTCTTCTCCTGGTGAGTTTTACCCACTTGATTTATACTGCCTCAACAAAATGGTTAGCAAGACTGTCTTATCACTATTACATGATAATGTCCCCACGCAGAACCTGAAGTCTTACTGGAACTAAAACTGGCAGAAACTATTGATATTTTTATCCAGTTGTAGGTGAGACAACAGAGAGATGTCAACAGAAAGAGCTGACGAAGGGTAAGCTGGACTTGTTCATGCAACACAGATGGAGAGTCAAGAGTATAGTCACTGGTACAACAAAAGTAAATAAATAAAAACCAGGGGCTTAGAGGAAGTGTTATGAAAGCCAGGGAGAGAACTAACCTGAGAATGGAGGAATGCAAATAAGACCAACCAAGAATCATGGAGCAGTGTCTACAGAAGTAGAAGAACGTGGGACTGAGAAGTCAATGAATCACTGGAATCTTCAGAATCATACAAAAGTGAAGAGAATGTACTCCCAGGGATTAAGTTTGGGACTGTGTGCCTGGATAAAGGCATTATTTTCAGATAATTCCCCCCAAGTCTCTGTCCACAATCATGAGTTTTCATGGACTATTACTCCTACATGCTTGAACTCACATAGGTCATGCTGACCTAGGAAGCCTTTGGACCACAAAACAGGTGACAGATTATAGAACGAGGGGAGGAGAGCCAGGACAGTATCATGAAATCAGTCCATCCAGTTTAATCCTCATGCCACCCATGTCCAAATCAAGTATCTTTCCTACTTTCAATTTTTGCTTCTACCCTACATTGTACCTATTGTTCTTGGTTCCACCTTATGAAACCTTGTTATTGGTTCTCACTTGCTCCTCTCTTGATTCAGTTCCATAGATGGTAGAACCTTGCATATCCTTGACTTCTTACTCAGCCTAGTCCTTACCTCATGGTGGCTGCGGACATCACACTTTGACAAGATACATTGTTTGGAAGACCTTTCTAACACCTACAGAAAGTGCTTGGGAGAGGTATGTCTTCATTGTTAAAAATATTTATTTGTTATTTTTTAAAAGATTTTATTTATTTGAAAGAGAGAGAGCAGAGGAAGAGGGAGAAACAGACTCCCTGCTCAGCGGGACAAACGTGAGACTCCATCCATGGACCCTGGGATCATGACCTGAGCCAAAGGCAGATGCTTAACCAACTGAGCCACCCAGGCTCCCCTGCTGTTAAAATTATCATAAATACAGGAATCGAGTTTTAATAGTATGCCAGAATCCAATAGAATACATTTAGACAACTGGGCTAAGAGCTCTTGTCAAATTGGGTATAGAAGTTTGCCCCAGAATTCACTTGAATAAGACGAAATTCTGAGTACAATAGAAGAATGTGAATTAGGACTGGAAGAGAAGCTCTCATTTGAGAAGCTGTAGAGAGTTCAGAAACACTGAGAAGCCTCAGAGAACATTTGGGTTCTTTGTTCTCCTCCTCACTCCATGATGTACACCTAAACTTGGCTTAAAATGCCATCGTTCATCGCTCTTATTAATATTTTTCCTATTTTGCCATTTGTATGAGTTCTAGTCACACTTAATCCTATTACAGAATCCATTGGCTGGTAGGTTGTTCCAGTTGGGAGGGACATTTCCTTGCAGTTAGTTGAGGTCACTGTCAATACCTGAAACTCAGCAGACATGAGGATTAGGGCCCATTCCACTGGTCTTTGTGCAGGCACGTGCCTATGAGGCCTGTTTATTGAATTGCAGCCCCTGTGTCTAAGGAATGTGCTTTCTGATTAGATGAAAGATAATATTTCTTGGTCTCCCCCACACCCCAAACATACTCAGTTTCCATGATAAAGGTTCGGTAAGACAGTGTTTGGATAATATAGAAGGCATGGGTGTAGTATAATACTGAGCCCATAATAAATGCACAAAGTGCTTCATGGTGAATTAGTCGCGAGAGACCCTGCCTCCTGTATCTGAGGGACGTTTTTGTAGTTTTACTTGTAAAAATGAAAAATATATGCAGTGGATAGTGAGCTTGAACAGATATTTAAAGGAATAATTTATTTCCATCAAGGGACAAAAAAAAAAAAAAAAAAAAAAAAACCCAGCTAGGAGGCCACAATATTGTTCCTGCCTTTTAATTCCAAAGTCAAATGAGACTATCATATAGTAAATCTATTTGTGATAAAAAATATATATATATACAGTGTTGCTCCAGTTCCACTATTAGTTCCACTAAAAGAAGTGATTCTTTTGAAGGGAGAAGGTAGGAGAGAACCATAGAGAGGAACATTCCAACCTTAGGAGAGCAAAGGGAAAACTAGTAATCTAGTTATTACTCTATGTCTAAAATAAATGCACTCTTACCAAGCAGCGGTCTGTGATAGAGCTGGATTGCAGTTGTAAAGCCTGATGCTGCCGCCGGTCTTCCCTATTCCATTTCTAGAAGTTGTGTTGTTATTATGCCACAACGCTCACAGATGGTTCTAGAGAGTATGGTAGGAGTTAGTTGAGTATCAGCCCTGCCTCACTTATCCCTTAGAATAACCGCAGAACAGAGGCCATGATTAGAGGGTGGAATTCAGTGACCATTATTCCTGCTTGTGTTATTAATTAGGACACTCTACATGTAACCAGATGTGCCGAGGAGCCCGTGATTAATGTAACAGAGAGATCCTTTCAGGATCTGCAAGTTACATGCACGTCAGTTCCCAGTCATTCCCAGAAACTGTTAGAACCCATGGTCAGATTTTTCTCATTTCCCATCCTCTGTGCAGGGCGTGCTGGAATGAGTTACTGAGGGAGCACCGAAGAATAGTAAAACTATTAATTCATACATGCATAGCACGCTTAACAGCTTATAGAACACATACATACACATTACCTCATCAGCCTTCACAACCATATGAGACAGATCACTAATATTACCACCATTTTTTACAAGTAAGAGAAGGGAGGCTTAGCAAGCACAAGTCACTTGCCAGGGTTCCCCGGTTTTTAAATAATGGAACTAGAGCTACAATGAGTATTTTTTTATTGCAAGTTTGGGGGACTATCTACACCAAACCAAAAAGCGACCCGCTAGCTGCACAGCTGGGAAACACCCGTCTATTATTAGGCAGAGCCCTTTCCGAAGGGCACGTTATCTTGATGGAACACTAGCTCTCCATCCGTTTGAGGCAGGGAAGCAGAGGGCATTTGGGGCCTTTGCCGTTTCTGAGAGCCACACTCCCCAGAACACGGGCCACAGAACTGGTGCTGGTCTGCTGTTTGTAACTGGTCTGCAGTGTGATAAGTAGCAAAATTGAGAGTAAGCGTTTGGAAAATTTTATAGCAATTGGACAGAGTAATCTTATGTCTGTTGAATAATAAAGAACTGAGACTTGACTTTCGAATGTCCTTTAAAAACAAGTTTTGTTTTTCTACTCATTTGTGCTTATTGTGTCTTACAAAAGGGTGAGTCCGCAACTGATTGTGGAGGAGACTGGTCCCTCTCCAGATTTTGGCTAAGAATCACTGCGTTAGGGAATGCTCACTCTGCCCTACCCCAGGGCCTGTCTGTGTTCAAATTCCTGAGGGCGTCCTTAGCGGGCTCGGCTCCACTCTGTTGAACTGGTTTCTCATGGATTCTGTCTGAGGGGTCCCTTGTCATTGTTTTCTGAAGAAATCTGAGTTTATAGAAGCACATCCTGCAGGGTCTGTAATAAGAGTGGTTGTGTTTTCTATCACTACATCACAAATTAGCACACATTTAGTGGCTTAAAACAACACCCACTTACTATCTCGCAGTTTCTGGAGGTCAGCAGGCTGAGCACCACATAACTGGGTTCTCTGCCCAAGGTCTCACAAGGCTGATAGCAAGGTGTTGGCAGAAATGTGGGCGCCTCTGGAGTGAGAGGCGCTCTTCCAAGCTTGTTCTGGTTGTTGGCAGGATTCAGTTTCCTGTAGGACGGAAGCCCCCGATTCCTTGCTGGCTGTCAGTGGAAGTCACCGCTGGCTCCTAGAAGCTGCCTTCAGATGTTACTTGGGTGGCCCTCCTTCACAGGCCATTCACAACATGTTTGTTTGCTTCCTTCCAAACTGGCAGTGGGGTTTCAACATTTGACTTTCTTTTAAAGGGTTCATCTGATCAGGTCAGGCCCACCCAGAATCATCTCCCTTTGGATTAACTCAAAGTCAACTGATTAGCGACCTAATTACTGGATTGCTATCCTGTCACGTTCACTGTTCCCACCCACACTACAGGAGAGAGAATTGTACAGAGCATGTATGCCAGGGGTGAGAATTTGGGGGTCATTTTAGAATTCCGACAACCACGATAGTCAACACACTATAGAAAGATGCAAGGAAAACGCATTGCTATGAGGACTTCTCTTACTACTCTCTTTAAAGAGTTTCCCTGAAAATATTATTAATTAAAATGTATAAGATGCTGTTTATGTTGCATTACACCGATTCCAGGCCTGCCTGTGCCCTCATTTTCACAGCAGGTAGAATCATCTGTCCTGAGAGGCATTTTGATCTTCAAGATAACAGAGCTCTCTAATGCCTTCATGCGGCAAATCCAGACCCCTCAATGTTTTCTACTGTGGCTCTGCCAGATTACTGGAAGTCTGCTGACTACAGCCGGTAGTTATGAGACTCTGGGACTACAAATGGAACAGAGCCCATAATCTTAGGATGAGGTCAGGAAAAGTCAGGCTCTGAAACTAACAAAATCAACACCCAGTCCAACCACTCATGACAGCGTCTGTGACTCAGCCTGACGTGTCATTCTTGAGAGAGTTTCCCTCTGAAACTAAGGCACCAAAAATCAAACACAGGAAAAATGAATATAACACAAGCTGCAATCATGGCAATTGCAATAATTTTATCACGAGGTAATGCTATAATGACAGAACACTTTGTTTTGCTCTTTTCCCCATCTTATGTATGTATATATGTATTTCAAGTATAGTTGACACATAGTGTTACGTTAGTTTCATGTGTACAACATAGTGATTGGACAACTCTATATGTTATGCTATGCTCACCACAAGCATAGTCACCATCTATAATGACAGAACACTTTGGACGCTGCTGAGAATGTTGAAGAAGCAGTCATTGAAAATAGACATTTTCTTTCTGCTTGCAATACTACTTAAAGATAACAAAGTCCAAAAATTACTGCCCTTAAAAAATCAGTACCTGTGGTGATTACATCTGCGATGGGAAGAAGTATCACCAGAGTTTTGACGACTGTTCTCTCAATACCATTCAATTTTGTTCATTAACAATAGGAACTAACATTTGTATGGTACTTCCAAAAAACCTCTTTCATTATTTCATAGACATAGTTTTATTTATTCTAAACTTAAAGTCTCAAAACAATCTTCTCATTATGGTTAGTTTTGTCAGGTAGATTATCCTAATTGGAAAAAAAAAAAGATGCTCTGGGCAATAATCAGAAACAAAAAATTATTAACTAAAATAAGCAAAAAGGGGGGTATTTATTAAGTGGCTAGCAAAGGATAATTCTTAAAAGGGGATAGAACCATGTCTCTTATACAGATAGAATAAACAAGTCAAAGATTTTATTTAACTCCTTAATTAAAGAGGGAAACAATAGCTGTTACAACTGGTTCAAAAGGGAACTCAGAGTACCACGTATTTATAGTCGTACAAAGAATCCTGACACAAATTTAGAAGTGTATGCAGTTACTCTTAGATGAACTGAATAAATGGAATTTTTGAAGTGAGCAACAAAACCCAGACTTCTTGTATTCTACCAAAGTGTAACCAGTTTGTGAGATCCATACAGAAAGAAGGTGAATTATTTTACATGAACATTAATGGGGATTAATTGCATGATTAAATCAGCAATGTCAATGGGCTGGAGGTAAAGGGGGCTTTACAAAATGAAACGAACTCTGTTCTATCAGTCTAGGTTTTGCCAGTTCAGTGATCTCATATATATTAAAGGTTGGATTTTTCTGTTTACTATTTGGTATGCAAACTAGACTTCAAACTTTTCTTTAACTTCCTGACTTCATCCTATTGGAGACCCAAATCAATGTATCTTTTCACCCAGCCTTTGCCTCCCTAAAGACAGCCTTCCTGTTCCAGATTTGCTAACAGAAGGGGACACTGTAGGAACATCTTGATAATTGAGACATCGTTAGTCTAATTACTTATATCACACCCCTGCTTCACCTTCGCCCTCCCCTATTTCTTGGAGAAGCATCTGCTAAATGTCAGTAGTTAAGATGTGTCAGACAGAATCCAGAACTGTATAGCTTAGTTTGTTGGGAGGCAGCCAGAGAAGAGAAGAGGAAGAAAAATATTTCTTTCAAATTCTTTTTTCAGTTGTCCATCCTGATTGTTTTACAAAGAGAGAAGGGTCCAACAAAAATCTGAGAGGATATTTGTGTGCCTGTGTGAGTATGTGTGAGCATATTGTGAGTGTGTGTGTGCAAAAAAGAGAGAGAGGTTTGCTAATCAGCCAAGGGTAAGGGTATACACATATGCTGGAAAAAGCATGACATCATTGGCATGATTTATGTGCCAGTTAATGAGTTAAAGATTTAATGGCTCTTTAAATAGGGTGGAGAGAGGAATACATATAAAACTCAGCATACCACTTATGCCCTGATGGATCAGACACTAAAATCTAGCTACTGAACTAGAGGTCAGTCATCTGTATGTCTGACTATTTGGGGAGGATATCTATTACTAGCTGCAGATAGTCAAAATTATGTATACTATCAATGAAATGCAAAGGTGATATGAAAGCAACAATTCTCTCCTGTCCAATGAGTGTTTCACCCAGTCTCTTTATGTGTGGAATGGGGCTACCACCAACAGTAAAACAGGGATTCTCTCCTCAGCCCCACAGAGGAACGGCTATTTCACAGAAGCAATCAACATTTCAGTATCTGTGGAGGTTTAAGTCATTTGAGGAAGAAAAATCTGTTTGTTCAAACATCACCACTTTATTTTGTAAATAAGAATGTCATCTGCTTGGGGCACCTGGGTGGCTCAGTCGTTAAGTGTCTGCCTTCGGCTCAGGTCATGGTCCCAGGGTCCTGGGATCGAGCCCCACATCAGGCTCCCTGCCCAGCGGGGAGCCTGCTTCTCCCTCTCCCCCTGCCCCCCGCTCATGCTCTCTCTTGCTTGCTATCTCTCTTTCTCTCTCTATCTCTCTCAAGTAAATAAAATCTTTAAAAAAAAAAAAAGAATGTCATCTGCAATCATTCATATGTGTTTCAGTCCCATAGATTCTCAACTTGGGGTGCCCCTAGAACCATATAATTCCATTTCAGCCCTACTATGTCAAAACACCCAGACGGGAGGCCCATTTAAAAAAAACCCACAGCTGATTCTCATCTATGCTAGTTTTCAAGAACCACTTTATTTATTTTTTAGTATTTTATTAATTTATTTGAGAGAGAGAGAGAGAGAGAGAAAGAGCACAAGCAGACGCTTAACCAACTGAGCCACCCACCACCCAGGTGCCCATCAGGAACCACTTTCAGCCAAGATGTCCATCGACAGATAAATGGATAAAGAAGAGGTGGTATATATACACAATGGAATATTATGCAGCCATCAAAAGGAAGGAGATCTTGCCATTTGCAACAACGTGGATGGAACTGGAGGGTGTTATGCTGAGTGAAATAAGTCAATCAGAGAAAGACATGTATCATATGACCTCACTGATATGAGGAATTCTTAATCTCAGGAAACAAACTGAGTGTTGCTGGAAGGTGGGGGGTGGGAGGGATGGGGTGGCTGGGTGATAGACACTGGGGAGGGTATGTGCTATGGTGAGCGCTGTGAATTGTGCAAGACTGTTGAATCACAGATCTGTACTTCTGAAACAAATAATGCAACATATGTTAAGAAAAAAGAAAAAGAAGAAGATAGCAGGAGGGGAAGAATGAAGGGGAGTAA
Source organism: Zalophus californianus (assembly GCF_009762305.2). Taxonomy (NCBI): domain Eukaryota; kingdom Metazoa; phylum Chordata; class Mammalia; order Carnivora; family Otariidae; genus Zalophus; species Zalophus californianus. Next base: position 89,972,552 of record NC_045606.1, read on the forward strand.
GTCAGAGGGGGAGACGAACCATGAGAGACGATGGACTCTGAAAAACAAACTGAGGGTTCTAGAGGGGCGGGGGGTGGAGGATGGGTTAGCCTGGTGATGGGTATTAAAGAGGGCACATTCTGCATGGAGCACTGGGTGTGATGCACAAACAATGAATCATGGAACACTACATCAAAAACTAATGATGTAATATATGGTGATTATCATAACAATAAAATAATTTAAAAAAAAAGAACCACTTTAAAGAAGATTCAGATTGCCATACCTGTAAGATCAGTAACCATAGCTAGCAAATAGACTGGTGTGTTACTAGATGGATACATACATAGGGAAGAAAATTACTTTTGGAAAAATAATCCTTAAAATACAAATCATAAAAACTTTATGATTGGATAGAAACAAAGACCAAAGAAAGGAATATAAATAACTAAGTACACATTATAACCCTCTGCCTAGCTTATAATTTTGAGCAACACTGACCCTTATTTCTCCTCACCAGACTGAGCACGAAGCACTCTATCTCAGTGAGGTCAGGGGCTTTGCAGTACTCTGCCATATCTTCATAGTTCAGAACAATCTTGAGCACAGTGTGTGGACTTAATAAATAATTGTTGAATGAAAGAATCATGTTCTTAGAGTCAGAAATCATTTGGGGATGCAACTGCTTGACTGCTTTTGTTTTTCTGATGCAGGAACATCACTATTCTAGTCACTGATTATAGCACAAATACCTTTCACACCTCACCTCACGATTGCCTATAGCCAGGGCCGTATATGAGCTGTTTTGGTCCAAAAACCCATTCCTCTGCCTCTTAAGTCCAATATCCCCCTGCGTTCCCTAATGGGAGAAACTTTTCATCAAACTGATGTTCCCTGCTCCAAGATCTGAATTCTGTTTTCAGGGGCCAATAACAGTAAGAAAAAAGTAAACTAAAACTGGTTAAATGCACCTTGTTCCTGTCACCATACCTCTTTAATATATTTTTTTCCCATTAGAAAGAGGTTACTTTTGGCCATGAAATCACCCGCTTCTCTTCTACAACTATAGCAGACATTAGCAAAAGTGGAGTTTTGCTTACTTCTCTGGTTTCCATAATTTACTATTTGGCTCAGGTTTTTGGTTGAAACTGCTCTGAATAATTAAAGGGAACAATGTGTTTTCCTTTCTCTAAACATTTTACATTTAATAGAATAAACTTACTCATTCACATAAAGCTATGTCTATGAACTATAGCTTGATCTCACTCCTAACAGAAAATTAAATTACTGGTGACTCAAGATGCAAAAATCAAATATTTTTAGAAGAAAATATAGGTCATGATTTTTTTTAGTAGATGCTGAGAAAAATCCTTTTCTAGGGCATGACAACAAAAGTAAGGAAATTGTTGAACATTCTCCTGTTTTTTTTTTAAAGATTTTATTTATTTGTCAGAGTGAAAGAGACAGAGAGCACAAGCAGGGAGAGTGACAGAGGCAGGAGAAGCAGGCTTCCTGCTGAGCAGGGAGCCCAAAGCGGGACTCGATCCCAGGACCCCGGGATCGTGACCTGAGCTGAAGGCAGATGCTTAACCGACTGAGCCACCCAGCCGTCCCCATTCTCCTAAGTTTTGAAAGAAGAACAAGAAATCCTACATGGCATAAAATGGCTTAAGAAAGTTAGGGTACAGTTGATAAAATGGAAATATATGTCTTCAACATAATTTTAATAATGATATATATATAACGATATATAGCTACTCTTTTATTAATTGTCAAGTGATCTTTGAGCATTTATATACATCAAAATCTATGTATATAACAATTATAGTACTGATTTGTAAGATGATTACTATATATTTACATAAAAATTCATACAGATTGGGCGCCTGGGTGGCTCAGTCATTAAGCATCTACCATTGGCTCAGGTCATGATCCCAGGGTCCTGGGATCGAGCCCCGCATAGCGCTCCCTGCTCCGCGGGAAGCCTACTTCTCCCTCTCCCGCTCCCCCTGCTTGTGTTCCCTCTCTCGCTGTCTCTCTCTGTTAAAAAATAAATAAAATCTTAAAAAAAAATTCATACAGATCAACGACAAGCAAAAAAAAAAGAAAATGTCCCATAGAAAACTGGGTGAAATAGAACAAGTGCTACCTTCTCTCTCCCTCTCTTGCCTACCCCCAACACAACTTTACCATTCATATGTCATCATATACATACAAATTGGCACTAAATAGTAAATAAATAAATAAAAATCTTCACTAGCAATCTAAAACCAAAATTTAAAAAAATTGAAAATGAAGTTATTACTTTTTATCCATCAGACTAACGAAGATTAGGAAAACTATATCTATTTTGAAGATAATGGGAGACATAGTCTCACTGGTACTTTAGGTAAGTATAAATATGTATATTCTTTTGGAGAGTATTTTGGGAACATCAAAGTTTTAGTTGTGTATATTCTCTGGCTCATCAGTGACATCCAGGAATATTTCCTAATTGATGATCAGATAAGCATGTAAATATATAAGAGAATATATAGAGAATTCATCACAGTGTTAACTTACGATATTACAAAGACTAGAAACAATCAGAATCCATTATTATCACATCGGTTAAATATAGTACAGCCATATACCACGGTATTCTTAGCTTAGTTCCAGTTCGTGGCTGGTATCCTGTCACGATTAGAAATTGTGCCCCCTTTTACCCTTAAATTGTCTCATTTTAAAAACTAAATTATAAGATCAGTCGGCTTAAGTATTTTTTTAACCAATACAGTTCTTCATAATCATTGGAAATGATATTAATCTGTATCATCTGACATTAAACATCACATGTAACACAGTGTTAAGTAAAAAAAGCAGTGTATAAAACATGTTACAAAATGAAACTACTCTGGGGCTCCTGGGTGGCTCGGTTGAGCGTCGCACTCTCGATTCCAGCTCAGGTGATGATCTCAGGGTCGTGAGATCGAGCCCCACAAGAAGCCCTGCATTGGGCTCTGCGCTCAATGGGGAGTCTGCTTAGGATTCTCTCTCTCCAGATGAACCATGAGAGACTATGGACTCTGAGAAACAAACTGAGGGTTTTAGAGGGGAGGGGCGTGGAAGGATGGGTTAGCCCGGTGATGGGTGTTAAGGAGGGCACGTACTGCATGTAGCATTGGGTGTTATACGCAAACAATGAATCATGGATCACTACATCAAGAACTAATGATGTAATGTATGGTGATTAACATAATAATAAAAAAATTAAAAAAAAACTAATGATGTGTGGTGACTAACATAATAAAATAAAATTTAAAAAAAAGGATTCTCTCTCTCCCTCTGTCCCTCCCTACCTCTAAAATAAATAAGTCTTAAAAAAAATAGAACTGCTTTATATATATGTATATATATTTGATGCATACTCTATATTTGCTAATAAAATACACTAATAACCCTGGTTGTTGGAATTCAGGAGTATCTTACCTTATCTTTTATATTTCTATAGTTTGAACTTTTATAATAAGCATGCATTATAATTAAAAATGAAGCTATTTTCATTTGGGAAGAAAAGCAAGTCACAAAAGTATAGATATTTGATATGTCAGATAAATAATACACAAAAATAGTAAGTTAAGCAAGTTGCTTTGTGCACCTTAGATATTAAAGTAAACTCTCCAGGCCAAACATTATTTACTATTTTTTTAAAAGATGTATTTATTTATTTGAGAGAGAGAGTGTGGAGTGAGAAGCAGAGGGAGAGGGAGAGAATCCTCAAGGAGACTCCATGCTGAGCGCTGAGCCTGCCACGGGACTCAATCTCACAACCCTGAGATCATGACCTGAGCCGAAACCAAGAGTCAGTCATTAACTGACTGAACCACCTGGGCAGCCCCCAAAATTATTTACTATTAATATCAAAGAGAAATATTCTATGAAAAAAATACAAAGGCTTATAAAATTCAACAAATGTTAGTCTAATTACTAATATTAAATAAAGAGATAGATATATGGATACATAAGCAATGGTTCAAGAACTAAAGTTACCAAGAACTTCATCAAGGGATATTTTGATCATTGTCTTGGGACATTAATTTCTGCTATTTCATAAGCCAGTCTTAAGTCAGTTACTAAATACCAACTACTACTAGATCAATGAAAGCTCTTTTAAACTGGCACTGGTTTCTGCTGTTTAGCTACAAAAGAGTTGAGCGTGGCAGTAGTCTCCATGGAAAGAAAAAGTGAGATAAGAACCTACTCAGATCTGCCTGAATTATCACGCTCCTTTGTCCTGCACCTACCATCAGTGCTTTGGAAATGGTGACAAGAAGGAAATTCTTGAACGGAAACAAAGAAGGACAGGACTGAATTAATTCCCTTTTAGTGTTGCATGCCTAATTACTACTTTTTCCTTTTCTCCATGTACTAGTTTTTTTTTTTTTCTCCTTTTCTTTTATAGAAAGTAAATGAGAGCAGGTGTTAACGTGGAGTAATATGCAGAAACAAAGCCAAAATCATGGCTCTGGCTTTGCCTTTATTACCATTGTTTTTATTTTAGTTTGTTTGCCTGCCAAGTTTTACTTGGAAAGAGCATCATTCCTCAAGGAGAACTATAAAAGTCACCAGTTTTGCAGAATCAGAGACAGTTAGCTCTATAAAAACACTGTCTTTAATTCATTAGTTTCAGTTGGAAAATTTGATACGCAATCCTATTGATTACAATTAACATAAATAGTATCCTTATGTACTTTGATGGCAAATAGGACACATTATTCCTATAAGGTCTGTATTTATAAATTTAAGTGATGAAGGGTCATAGCTTGAAATAACCTAAAATTCTCATGTTAATGCACAAGTTTATGTTAAGAGGATTTTCAAAACTAAATATAAACAATTAAACTGAGATGTTCATCTTATAGCAATAAATACATATTTAGCTTACTTGATATCTAGCAGCCTAGTTATGATACTAAATGTTATTTTGCAACCTACTTCCCCTTTCGATGCCAGCATTTAATGTTCTGATCTTTCATTTATATTGAAATATAAAACCTCAGTGAAACAGTCAAGTAGTCTCTCTAAAATGTTATGATTCTGTGGTTCTGTTGCAAAATGGTTCTATGACTACATATGGTCCTTTGCTCAGTGCAAATGGAGGAAAAAAGCTTACAAAGTAATTTTTATCTCCTATGAGTGCCTAGCGGGTGTAGGATAGACACGCAAATGCTTGTCTACAATGTTTCCAGCTGCAAGATAAATGAGCAGCTATCATGTGCGTTGCCTGACTTACTTAACCAGAAACATCAGCCTTCACAATGAAAAACCATAATCATTAAACTGGCATTTGTTGGCTTTTAAATTTTCAATATGTTGTGGTTTCCTTTCCTTTTCTAAATAAATGCTCATTTTTGTGTCTAATTGGTAATTGTTTTAGTTTGTTTGGCTGTTAAAAACAAAAATACCATAGACTGGTGGCTTAAAAACATTTATTTCTTAACAGTTCTGAAGGCTGGGAAGTCCAAGATCAAGGCATGGGCAAGTTCTATGTTTGGTGAGATTCCTCTTCCTCATTCATAATCCCATTCACAAGGAGATTACCCCTCGACCTCTATCCTCTGTCCTTATGACCTAATCACCTCCCAAAGGCCCTTCACAACAGAAGGTAGGACGTATGAAATTGGGAGGAACACAAACATCTAGTCCATACAATATTTAAATGTTTCACACCCCATAAAACCTGGATGCTTTCTGTTCCTTTCTACTAATATATCTGTGAGATCCCATGAAACAGTGTATGAGTTCACAACACGATAAAACTGAAGCCACGATTTTTTCCACTATTCTTATAGTTATGAAAAATATAACTTGTACCAAACAGCCACTAAGACACTAGACAGAATACAAGACTTCCTGACTGAATTCTGCCACCTTGTTTGTCCACTTGAACAGTAATCCCCAGAAAGTTAATCAGAAATTTCCTTGTTACATGACGTGGTTTTTATGTTATCAGAATGCTGCTTCCCACCTTATTCAACCCAAATCTGTCTTTCAGCTGGTGGGACACAGTTTCTGGACAACAGTTAAGAAGGAAGTAAGGGGAGGGTGGACAGTGTATTTTGAGAGACCATCAAGAACATCAGGAACAGCCCTCACAGTGGAAAATTCTAGAGATACTATATTTGGTACTTGATCAGTTTGAAGCAGGGAATCTAAACCTGGAGGGTCCAGAGATCCATTGTATGCAAGGAGATGACTGAGATCCAAAAAGTTTATGAACTTCCGATATGGAGAAGAAACCAGGAAGAGAGGGCAAGCCATCACACGTAATGGTAAGAGTAGAGCGTAAGGCCAAACAGCTTGGGTTGGGATCCTGGCTCTACCACTTACCAACTGAGTGATCTGAAAAGGTTGTTCAGTCTCCTGTTCTGCAATTTTCTCATCTCTACAACAGCTACAATAATAATATCTACCTCATAGGGCTTTGGGGAGGGTTGAGTGACTGAAAGACGTAAAGCTCTTGGAACAATGCCGGGCGTATGGTAAATGCTATGTATTTGTTAGCTGTGATGGTGATGATGGTGGTTGTGATGGTGATGATGAAATTCTGCCAGGCACTTGGAACAGAGTTTAAAACTTCTTGCTCCCAACTATAAACCAAAATAGGGATTTGACTTTTTGAAGAAGGAATCGAGATGAGGCATTTTGCTCCTGAAAAGAAAAAATTATCTGGAAGAAAACTCCTACTATTAGATAAGGGGATGGAAAATTAAAACAACAACAACAAACAACAACAACAACAACGCCAAAAACAAACCCCACAAACTGCACATGGATACTATAAAATATCAAGCTTAAAAAAAGAGAATTTCAACTGAAATAAACTCAGAAGAGAACATCCTCTAAGATTTACGTGTAGCCAGGAGAAAAAGAAAAAGCAAAAAATGGTGTTTAATTTTCTGAATTTTTCTTTTATGTGGCTTCTGTGAAACAAGTAAGAAATCCAGGAAAAGTCATGAGCTAGTTTAAAGACAAAACAAGGTACAATGTATTAGAAATGAGGGGGATAAGAAATAATTTCACGGACATTAAAAATACAACTGAAAAGAAGAATATTGATGTTCTTCCACAGCAATAAGGGGCAGAATCAGCGATACACCAGACAAACTTGAGAAGTTCCCATAAAGCAGAAGGAAAGGATAGGACAAGAAAACAATGAAGAATACAACAGATAGAAGAATAATGAAGATACTAACTCATAGTTATTCCTGAATGAACAACAGAATAATTGGATCCGAAACAATAAGAAACAAGATTAACGTTTCGTTAGTGAACAAGCAAACAGACAATTAGAAACACATGAGTGTGAAGACAGACTTGGATGATCATATGCTGGAGAATTCAATGAAAAAAAAAATCCACACAACTCTCTTCCTTGTACTTACAATGGCAAAAGAGATTTCTATAGGTATTCAGGATTAAAAAAAAAAAAACACTAAAAGCAAATGTTAAAAATAGAAAAGCTGGTTATGTTCGAAGAACACAATCTGCCGGTACTTAGAGTGCCTTCTGCAAAATGATGTTAGAAAGCCACAAAGCAAACTCAGTTGCAATTTGAAGATGATAAAATGTGTATCTGGAAACCCAGAAAACAGAAAATGGATTAGGGAAAAGAGAGAGAGAGAGAGAGAGAGAATTCAGGAAGCAAAAGGGCAGCAGGATGGCCACCCCAGGTTTATCCCATTTTCATTATGGTTATGTATACTGGTTAACATGCCTACAGAATCACTGAAAATTGGCCATACTTTTTATTTGAACTATATTTGGCATTATCAGATACCTCTTCTCCCCACCCATTCCCTCTAGCAATATCATATGAGAAACCAAAATACACCCTTTTTAAAGAGTTCTTGGTATGTTGACAAAGACTGATCATACGCTTTCCCTCAAAAAGTCTCATCAAATGTGAAAAAGCAGAAATTATGTCATGAGCTTTGATAACGAGATCATAAAACTAGAAATTAAACCAGGATTTGAACCAAAATAACAACAAAAGCATCTAGAAACTAAAATAAAGTAGTCCCCCCTCCCCCCTTATCCACAGTTGCAATTTTGGTGGTTTCAGTTACTGGTGGTCAACAAGCCTGCAAGCAGATGATTCTCCTTCTAACTGATTGTCAGAGGGTCAAGAGTAGCCGCACGCTGGGACGCAGTGCGCTCGTCATTCATCCCGCTTCCCCTCACCATGCAGGCGTGTTATCACCCTACAGCATGACCAGAAGAAGGGTGAGTACAAGTACAGTGAGATATTTTGAGAGAGAGAGAGAGAGAGAGAGAGAGAGTGCTCACACATTTACATAACCTTTATTGCGATATATTCTTGTAATTACTCTATTTTATTATCGTTGTTAATCTCTTCTGTGCCTAATTCACAAGCTCCACTTTATCACAGGTATGTGTGGGTAGGGAAAAAACATAGCATCTAATATATATATAAGGTTCAGCGTTATCCTCTCTTTCAGACATTTCTTGAGGTCTTGGAACGTATCCCTCTGCAGATAAAGAGGTACTACTCTATTGCTAAGTAACTCTTGTAATACTTCAAAGATTCAAATATAAACTGATGATAAAATCTGCATGAGGAGAAAAATATTCCAAACTGTCTCATTCTCAAGAGAAATGTTTCTGGCCAGCCACCAGCCTCAGCATATCCTCTCTCCTCAGGGATTAGACAGGGCTCTGGCTGGGGTGCCTTCCTTGTGTCCCTGCCAGGTTAGTGATTGATTACACATCTTCATTACCTAATCAGTTTGTGCCCTGAATATGGAATGGATCCAGCAGCCAGAGGAAGAAGTGGAAAAACAAGGTTAATAATTATTTGGGATGTGATAGGACGTAGGTAAAATTTCTGTTTCAAGTCCATAGCAATCTTACTTGGCTCTCCAAAGAGATGACTTCTCTTCCTTTAAATGTGATGCAGAATGCCTAAAACTGAAAAGCGTTCTTTGCAGAAAGATCAGCAGCCAAGTTATCACCTTTTCTCAGATGTCCCCCATAAACTAAATAGAATGGTCTCATTAACAGAAAACAGTTTGATTTCCCCCTTTCCCTTTCAAAAGGGGTGATTTTGTGCATTACTGAAAGCCACGATAAGCAGCAGTCTGAGAGAAAGGATATGGCAGAATGTCCATACAGCTGGGGAATAAAGTTAGAAAACTATGTTTGGTTGTGTTTTTCCAAAGAACGAAAGAGTAGAAAACTGGTTGTGTTTTCCCAAGAACACCCAAGGCCTGTCACAATGGAAGCTCAGCACTTGGCCTTGGAATGGAGACTATTTTAATAACTGCAAGAAATGGTTGTCAATAGAAAGGATTTAGGACATCAGTCCTAGATCCATAAGGACTATTCCTCACTCCTCAGCAAACAGTGAGATTACGTCTCTTAAAAAATAAACATCCTGAGAGGAGGGAGAACAGAATGTGAAGGAGAAGCATACACTGTTTCCTGCTCGACTTCCCTAGAAAGATAAAAGGAGGAAGGGTTCTTGGAGAGGGCTGGGGGAGAGGGAAATGGATAGAAAGCCAGAATTGGATTTTGGAGAAGATAATTTGTTGCAGGCCACCAATAAGCTTTAAGTTATTCTGATGTTTTGGTTCTGAAGGGTGACATTTGACATAAGAACAAAGATGATCAGCGGGCTAAAGGGATGGCACAGACAGGCGCCTGGTGACTGTCCTGAGGGGCCCCTCCTCTGTTGTACTTTAAGCTTAACTCTGTGCTTGTTCCTTAACCCACTGTAATGTAGTAGTTGGAGTATATGCCTATTTCCCTTAGACTCAGAGGGAGGCCACCTGCCTATCTGTTCGTTGTGCGGTGCGTGGCGACAGTAACTGCTTGTTGCAATGACATGGTTATAGAGATGAGAATTAACGCTCCTCCATGTAGCCAGACCTCCAACTGACAGCAGGCATGCCCCTAGAGCTGGTAATTCAGACTCCTTTAAAAAGCTTCAGTGACAAAGAGCTCATTCCTCAGGTAATCTAAATCGCTGGGCGATTTAATTGGGTAATTTAGATTAATAGGATGTATTAAATCAAAAATCTCTCTTCTATGGATTTCACCTTACAAAGCTAAATGGAATATGTGTTCCCCTCTTTAGAATAGAAACCCCACTAGCATCTCTCCCCTTTTGTCGGTATTACCATAAGTGATGTACAGACGCAGGAATCGAGGTTCACATAACTTGCCCAAAGTCAGAATACCAGGTTATTGGTTATTCTGGGGCTTGAACTCAGTTCTTTGATTCTGTCATCTGTGAGCTTAACCACTCTGCTATACTGAAAATAACTACAATTCCTTAAAAATGGATCTTTTTTAAAAAAAAAAAAGTAGCTGCTATAGCACTTACCATCTCAAAATGCTCTCTCCGTCTGCCATTTAACTTGTCACTCTCTCTCTCAGAATGGAGCCCCAAAATACACGGTGTGTCTCAGGTGTTACCCGGCTAGCAAAGAGGGCAGTGGGACAATGACCAAATTCGATTTGGGCCCGACAGTTCCACTTGAGTAAAATAAAATTGCTTTTGTGTTACCATACTTATATTTGTTTGGTGATAAACAAAAATTCCAGATTTTTAAACATGAATTGCTTCCAAGAAAGGTCTCCTCAATCCGGTTGTAAAGTTCACTGTCTTGACTAAAATGAAAGATCATTAATCTTTGTTAAATGTCATTATTTTGGATTAGATCTGCCACAATCATTTTAAAAGTTGGTTCTGATATCTGTCATATTAGCTGGCCTCCAAACTTTATGTCATCTGCACATTTGATAGCCATATTTTCTTCATTTAGTCATGTCATTGCTAAAATATTAAAAGGACAAGATAAATCCCAGAGTTTAGCAATATTACATTACAGATGCCCCTGAATATCAAAGAACTAAACATCTCTGGAAAAATTTCTCATTAGTTTGCAGGACAACAATTCAGACTATATTTTACCATATTATTAACCAGGAAATAAGAGTAACCTTTGTTTAAATGCCATGTAGAAATCATTATACCCCACATGTCAATCCTATTAAAACAGGCTAATGTGTTCTGACAAATGCTTAGTTAGTGAATCCACATTGGCTCTCGGTAATCACACAATCTTTTCTAAAGGCTCAGAAAGCATACAGTTAATGATATGCCCCGGAATTTTGCAGGGAGGAAATATCTGTGTGTTTTGGGGGGTTCTGTTTCTGGAAAAGGAAAACACGGATCTTTCGGTGAAAGATATGGTGAAAACAAAAGATATTATTTGCAGTACTGTGTTTTTGGATGAGACATGATTAGCTCCCATTTTTCTCAACACACATGCCCTGGTCATTTCAAGTATATGAGCCTACATCTTATGTGTCTGAATATTTTGAAACTCTTATATTATGTAAAATCATAATATTATGTACAATGTTACAGTGTTTTGAAACCAGAAGACATACTGTGTATAGAATCATCTTAGAAATTGGGTAATATTGCCAAAGCAACTTGCCATTTGGAAGACATCTTGTCACTTCAAATCTTCCTGATGACTGATTATACTGGCTTGAATATTCTCCAAAAAGACGAACTCATCATCTCCTCACATTTTATTCAAAATCTCTTTCTCCTCTTACAGTAAAGATTGCTAACGAGTTTCCTGGCCCAAAGTATGAATTTTATACAAAATTATTCTTAAAGCTTTACCATGTGAACCCTGGTTTCAGTATGCCCAGATCTGTATGAGACTCCATTTTACATTTTATGATTTCATTGAATTTGATCATATATTAATCTAGTTATTTTGGTCTTTCTTTTACTTCCCTTGAAATAGTAACTGGCCTTCTCTGAACCTTCTCTGGATCCTCTCGAGGTTGACTGCACCTTTCTTAGGTGTGCTGAGCAGGCGTTCTTGAAGTTTTCTCCCAGTCGGGATGCACTGATGACTTGGTCACTTGAATCCCCGTGCCCCCCCCGCCCCCCATGCAGTGGGGACGGAAATCTCACTGCAGTTCCGTCAGGTTCCACATGATGGGGGCCTTGTCTCCGTAAACGGGACTTCAGGGCCCTCCGTGTGCTGGAAGTGTATTGGCCTGTTTCAAGCTCCTGCAAGAAAGCAGCTGTCTGCCCTGCTGAAGGGCTGAGGTTTTCGGCTTGGGATCCACACCTGCAGCCCAGACGCGGGGATGGTGGGCTGTACGAGGGGTACGGAAGAGCAGTGGGAACACCTGAGCACTCTCAAGTGCTGCTGCTTTACACAACTGTGTTTTGGGTTTCATTTTGATTTTTCTGAGGAATGTTTTTCTGGCCCAGTTCAAATTTTGAGGGTGGTGGATGAAGCTGCATCGTGAAAACACGTAATGCTACAGTCTAAATTGAGACCTGCCCTCACTGTGAAATACAAGATTGCAAAGATTTAATATGAAAAAAGACAATATAAAATTATTCTCATTTAAAATGAAAATCATCATAATTTGGCTTACATCGGGTGGGTTAAATAAGGTATATTACTAAAATTAATGTCACCAGTTATTACTTTTTAAAACGTGGCTACTGGAACATAAGAGCTAATATTAATAACTAGGCTGGCTTATACTTTTTAAGCATCTACTAGATGTCACAAACAGTGCCAACTACCTTTCATGGATTATTTCCCAGGAACTCTTTGAGAGGTAATATTATTGTCACTGTTTTGCTTATAGGGAAACTTGGGTTTACTGAGGTTAAGTTCAAAGTCACAGAAGAATTGATTGAAGAAGCTGTGACATTCATCCACGGTGTCTAGTGGCACTATTCCCCAGTCCACTGAGGATAGTACAAAGAAAATTAACTTTCCCTTTTTTATAAAAAGGGAAACATCTCAATCCAAAATGAAACCTCATCAAGGCTCAGAACGAATGCTTCCTTACCTTATGAAATAATTGAATTGACCTCCCAAAAAAGGAAAAAGAGCACTCATCATCATTGCTTGCATAGATTTTTCAGGAACAAGTTACTTTTTGTTTTTAAATTAAAATAGTTTTACTTGCCAAATATTTTCCAAAATTATTTGATCTTGGTTTCTTAAAACATGTTAGTTTCTATAAATTTTAATTTTTTAATTTATTTTTTATTGTTAGTCACCATACATTACATCATTAGTTTTTGATGTAGTGTTCCATGAGTCATTGTTTGTGCATAACACCCAGTGCTCCACGCAGAACGTGCCCTCTTTAATACCCATCACCAGGCTAACCCCTCCCCCCACCCCACTCCCCTCTAGAACCCTCAGTTTGTTTCTCGGAGTCCATCGTCTCTCATGGTTCGTCTTTCCCTCCGATTTCCCCCCTTCATTTTCCCCTTCCTTCCCCTAATGTCCTCCGTGCTGTTCTTTATGTTCCACAAATAAGTGAAACCATCTGATAATTGACTTTCTCTGCTTGACTTATTTCACTTAGCATAATCTCCTCCAGTCCCATCCGTGCTGATGCAAAAGTTGGGTATTCATCCTTTCTGATGGCCGAGTAATATTCCATTGTCTATATGGACCACATCTTTTTTAAAATTAAATTTTATTTTATTTTTTTACTAACATATAATGTATTATTTGTTTCAGGGGTACAGGTCTGTGATTCATCAGTCTTACCCAATTCACAGCGCTCACCATAGCACATACCCTCCCCAGTGTCCATCACCCAGCCACCCAATCCCTCCCATCCCCCTCCACTCCAGCAACCCTCAGTTTGTTTCCTGAGATTAAGAGTCTCTTATGGTTTGTCTCCCTCTCTGGTGTCATCTTGTTTCATTTTTCCCTCCTTTCCCCTATGATCCTCTGTCTTGTTTCTCAAATTCCTCATATCAGTGAGATCATATGACACTTGTCTTTCTCTGATTGACTTATTTTGCTTAACATGATACCCTCTAGTTCCATCCACATCATTGCGAATGACAAGATTTCAATTTTTTGATGGCTGCATAATATTCCAGTGTGTGTGTGTGTGTGTATCACATCTTCTTTATCCATCTTGGCTCTTTCCATAGTTTGGCTATTGTGGACATTGCTGCTATAAACATTGGGGTGCACGTGCCCCTTCAGGTCACTACATTTGTATCTTTGGGGTAAATACCCAGCAGTACGATTGCTGGGTCATAGGGTAGCTCTGTTTTCAACTTTTTTGAGGAAGCTCCATACTGTTTTCCAGAGTGGCTGCACCAGCTTGCATTCCCACCAACAGTGTAGCAGGGTTCCCCTTTGTCCACATCCTCACCAACATCTGTCGTTTCCTGACTTGTTCATTTTAGCCATTCTGACTGGTGTGAGGTGGTATCCCATTGAGGTTTTGATTTGGATTTCCCTGAGGCCGAGCGATGTTGAGCACTTTTTCATGTGTCTGTTGGCCATTTGGATGTCTTCTTTGGAAAAATGTCTGTTCATGTCTTCTGCCCACTTCTTGATTAGATCATTTGTTCTTTGGGTGTTGCTTGATAAGTTATTTATAGATTTTAGATACTAGCCCTTTATCTGATGTGTCATTTGCAAATTTCTTCTCCCATTCTGTCTGTTGTCTTTTGGATTTGTGGACTGTTTCCTTTGCTGTGCAGAAGCTTTTTATCTTGCTGAAGTCGCAATAGTTTATTTTTGCCCTTGCTTCCCTTGCCTTTGGTGATGTGTCTAGGAAGAAGTTGTTGCAGCTGAGGTCGAAGAGGTTGCTGCCTGTGTTCTCCTCAAGGATTTTGATGGATTCCTGTCTCACATTGAGGTCTTTCATCCACTTTGAGTCTAATTTTGTGTGTGGCGTAAGGAAATGGTCCAGTTTCATTCTTCTGCATGTGACTGTCCAATTTTCCCAACACCATTTGTTCAAGAGACTTGCCTTTTTTCCATTGGACATTCTTTCCTGCCTTGTCGAAGATTAGTTGACCATAGAGTTGAGGGTCTATTTCTGGGCTCTCTATTCTGTTCCGTTGATCTATATGTCTGTTTTTGTGCCAGTACCATGCTGTCTTGGTGATCCCAGCTTTATGATATAGCTTGAAATCAGGCAACGTGATGCCCCCCAGATTTTTCTTTTTCAACATTTCCTTGGCAATTTGGGGTCTTTTCTGGTTCCATACAAATTTTAGGATTGTTTGTTCCAGCACTTTGAAAAATGCCATTGGTATTTTGATCAGGATGGCGTTGAAAGTATAGATTGCTCTGGGCAGCACAGACGAGATCTATAAAGAACTTCTCAAACCCAACACCCCCACAAAAAAAATAATCAAGTCAAAAACTGGGCAGAAGACATGAACAGACACTTCTCCAAAGAAGACATACAAAATATCCAATGGAAAAAAGACAGTCTCTTCAATAAATGGTGCTGGGAAAATTGGACAGCTATATACAGAAGAATGAAATTCGACCATTCTCTTACACCATACACAAAATGAAATGAATGAAAGACCCCAGTGTGAGACAGGAATCCGTCAAAATCCTAGAGGAGAACATAGGCAGTAACCTCTTCTTTCAAGACCCTTCTCCAAAGGCAAGGGAAACAAAGCAAAAATGAACTTTTGGGACTTCAAGATAAAAAGCTTCTGTACAACAAGGGAAACAGTCAACAAAACAAAGAGGCAACCCACAGAATCGAGAAGATATTTGCAAATGACACTACAGATAAAGGTCTGATATCCAAGATCTATAAGGAACAAGTCACTTCCAAAGTATATGAGTCACAGGAACAAATACCATATATATATCTATATATATATATAGATATATATATAGATATATCTCATAACTTTAATCAAAAGATGAAGGTGTTATATCCACAAAGTTTTCCCCATTCCTTCACCTTTCCCTTTTTGTACTTCTATTTCTTTCTTCGTCCCATTTTCTGCTTCAAGAAGGGAAAATCACATGGTGCGTGCTTGTCCAGGAACCCTGGCAAGAAAAGAGTAAACCTATTCAGCCCTGGATCCCAGTAGGTGACCACCAGATAGGAATGGAATGCCTTAGAAAGACTAGGATGGAAACAATGCAAAGATTGAAATCCCTGAGCCAAAGTGACTCCATGAGGTCTGAGGCTTATGTGGGCACATCCCTGAAAGGGCATTGGGTATTCCTGAGACAAGCCATTCTACCTTACTTATTCTTCTAACTCTGCTTTGTGAACTGGGACAAGACCAAGCAAATGCACAGGAGACAAATGTCCCCTGAGAAAATTAGACTTTTTATTTTGACCGTACATCAGGTGTGGATGGAGTGAGGGTCTGTGGCTATCATGTCGGGTTCATATTTACGACTTTTACTGTGTTTTCACAATTTACTATGTCTACTTAACCTCCACGAATAGGACAAAACCCCACTTATTCTTTTTTTTTTTTTCCTCATTAAACTTTTGTTTTAATGGGTCTCAAAATTCTGTGACAGATTTTTGGTCAAGTTGTTTCCATT
This sequence comes from Zalophus californianus, assembly GCF_009762305.2. Taxonomy (NCBI): domain Eukaryota; kingdom Metazoa; phylum Chordata; class Mammalia; order Carnivora; family Otariidae; genus Zalophus; species Zalophus californianus. The sequence goes on from NC_045606.1 coordinate 89,988,943, forward strand.
AAAAAGTACTGATTTTAAAAACTAATAACTTAAAACTGCCACACACACACACAAAATACATGGTCCACAAAACATTCTCCTTTCCTTCTGAAGGTTTTACGATGCATTGTTATCATTAACCAGTCTTTTACTATTAAACTTAAATGGCCAATTGACACAAACAGTTCTGAGACCGTTCTTCCACCACTGATTAAGACTGGGGTGGCAGGTATTGGGGATAATATTCATTTAGCCTTCTGAGCTTTCTGGGCAGACTTGGTGACCTTGCCAGCTCCAGCTGCCTTCTTGTCCACTGCTTTGATGACACCCACAGCAACCGTCTGTCTCATGTCACGAACAGCAAAACGGCCCAGAGGAGGATAGTCAGAGAAGCTCTCAACACACATAGGCTTGCCAGGGACCATATCAACAATGGCAGCATCACCAGATTTCAAGAACTAGGGACCATCTTCCAGCTTTTTTCCAGATCGACGATCTATTTTCTCCTTCAGCTCAGCAAACTTGCAAGCAATGTGAGCCGTGTGACAATCCAGCACAGGTGCATATCCAGCACTGATTTGGCCTGGATGGTTCAGGATAATCACCTGAGCCGTGAAGCCAGCTGCTTCCATTGGTGGGTCATTTTTGCTGTCACCAGCCACATTGCCATGACGAACATCTTTGACAGATACGTTCTTGACATTGAAGCCCACATTGTCCCCAGGAAGAGCCTCACTCAAAGCTTCCTGGTGCATTTCAACAGACTTTACTTCAGTTGTAACATTGACTGGAGCAAAGGTGACCACCATCCCAGGTTTAAGAACACCAGTCTCGACTCGGCCCACAGGGACAGTACCAATACCACCAATTTTGTAGATGTCCTGGAGAGGCAGACGCAAGGGCTTGTCGGTTGGACGAGTTGGTGGCAGGATGCAATCCAGAGCTTCAAGCAGTGTGGTTCCACTGGCATTCCCATCTTTACGGGTGACTTTCCATCCCTTGAACCAAGGCATGTTAGCACTTGGCTCCAGCATGTTGTCACCGTTCCAACCAGAAATTGGCACAAATGCTACTGTGTCGGGGTTGTAGCCAATTTTCTTAATGTAGGTGCTGACTTCCTTAACGATTTCCTCGTATCTCTTCTGGCTGTAGGGTGGCTCAGTGGAATCCATCTTGTTAACACCAACAATTAGTTGTTTTACACCCAGTGTGTAAGCCAGAAGGGCATGCTCACGGGTCTGCCCATTCTTGGAGATACCGGCTTCAAATTCACCAACACCAGCAGCAACAATCAGGACAGCACAGTCAGCCTGAGATGTGCCTGTAATCATGTTTTTGATAAAGTCTCTGTGTCCTGGGGCATCAATGATGGTCACGTAATACTTGCTGGTCTCGAATTTCCACAGGGAGCTATCAATGGTGATACCACGTTCATGTTCAGCTTTCAGTTTATCCAAGACCCAGGCATACTTGAAGGAGCCCTTTCCCATCTCAGCAGCCTCCTCCTCAAATTTTTCAATAGTTCTTTTGTCGATCCCACCACATTTGTAGATCAGATGACCAGTAGTGGTAGACTTGCCCGAATCTACGTGTCCAATGACGACGATGTTGATGTGAGTCTTTTCCTTTCCCATTTTGGTTTAGGTTGAGCGGTGGTTTTCACGACACCTGTGTTCTGGCGGCAAACCCGTTGCGAAAAAGCAAAACTCCACTTATTCTAAATTAACAGTTCTCGAGTAACAAAACAACGTTTATGACTACTAATTCCTGGCCCCACACCATCTGATTCGGATTCAGTTGTTCTGAGATAGGTCCTGATATTACTATTTTTGTTTGAATATTTGCTTGCTTTTGCTCTCTAGGTAATCACGATGTGCAGCTAGATTTAAAGACCACAGGTTAAGAAAAAAAAAATACGCTTACTAAGATTTCAAATAATTATTGAGGTGAAGACTAATTTTCTATTGCTCAAAAACTTCTAGTTTATATGGCAAACTAAGCACATATATAGTGATCCCCATTATTCATGAATTCTGTATTTGTGAATTTGCCTTCATGCTAAAATGTATAATCTCCAAATACACACTTAAACAATTGTAGCACTTTCATGGGCAATGACAGACATGCACATGCTCAACACGGTGACAACTTTGCCCAACAGGCACATTCCCAGCTGAGGGTGAACAAGATGACTCTGCTGTCAGGTTTTAGCTCTCATCCTGTAAACAGCTCTCAAACTTTTAACAGTCTATTTAGTGCCATGGTTTTCACATTTTTGTGCGTGTTAAAAATTATTTTTCATTTTTTTAAGATTTTAATTCCAGTTAACCTACAGTTCTTTGTCAGTTTCAGGTGTATGATAGAGTGATTCAACACTTGCACACAACACCCGGTGCTCATCACAGGTGCACTCCTTCATCCCCATCACCTGTTTTACCCATTCCCCCACTCTTCTCCCCTCTGCAACCATCAGTTCTTTATAATTAAGAGTCTATTTCTGGATTTCTCTCTTATTTTTTTTTCCCTTTGCTTGTTGGCTTTGTTTCTTAAGCTCCACATATGAGTGAAACCATATGATATTTGTCTTTTCCTGATGGAGTTATTTCACTTAGCATTATACTCTCTAGATCCATCCATGTTATTGCAAAGGGCAAGATTTCATTCTTTTTTATGGCCAAATAATATTCCTCTGTGTGTGTGTGTGTGTGTGTCCGTCCATCTGTGTGTATATACACCAGCTCTTCTTTATCCACTCATCAATTGATGGACACTTGGGTCACTTCCATATCTGGGCTATTATAAAAAACACTGCTATAAACATAAGGGTGCATGTATCCCTTTGAATTAGTGTTTTTGTATTTTGGGGTAAATAGTGCAATTACTGAATCATAGGGCAGTTCTATTTTTTGAGGAACCTCGATACTGTTTGCACAGTAGCCGCACCAGTTTGCATTCCCACCAACACCGAAAGAGGGTTCCTTTTTCTCCACATCCTTGCCAACACATACTGTTTCTTGTGGTGTTGATTTTAACCATTACGACAGGTGTAAGGTGATATCTCATTGCAGTTTTGATTTGCATCTCCCTGATGATGAGTGATGATGAGCATCTTTTCGTGCATCTGTTGTTGGCCATCTGGATGTCTTCTTTAGAGAAATGTCTGTTCATGTCTTCTGCCCATTATTTAATTGACTTACTTGGTTTGGGGGTGTTGAGTTGTTTAAATTGTTTATATATTTTGGATACTAACCCTTTATCAGCTATGTCATTTGTCAAATATCTTCTCCCATTCGGTAGGTTGTCTTTTTGTTCTGTTTCCTTGGCTGTGCAGAAGCTTTTTATTTTGATGTAGTCCCAATGGTTTATTTTTGCTTTTGTTGCCCTTGCCTCAGGAGACATATCTAGAAAAATGCTGCTATGGCTGACGTCAGAGAAGTTACTGCCTGTGCTTTCTTCTAGGATTTTTATGGTTTCAAGTCTCACATTTAGGTGTTTAGTCCATTCTCAGTTTTATTTCTGTGTGGTATAAGAAAGTGGTCCAGTTTCATTCTTTTACATGCTGCTGTCCAGTTTTCCCAACACCGTTTGGTATAGAGACTGTTTTTTCCCATTGCATATCCTTGTTTCCTTTGTCAAAGATTAATTGACCATATAATCATGGGTTTATTTCTGGGCTCTCTATTCTGTTCCATTGATCCATGTGTCTATTTTTGTGCCAGTACCACACTGTTTTGACGACTACAGCTTTGTAGTATATCTTGAAATCTAGGATTGCGATACCTCCAGTTTAATTCTCCTTTCTCAAGGTGACTTTGGCTATGCAGGGTCTTTTGTGGTTCCACACAAATTGTAAGATTATTTGTTCTAGTTCTGTGAAAAATGCTGTTGGTGCTTTGATGAGGGATTTCATTAAATCTGTAGATTACTTTGGGTAGTATGGACATTTCAACAATATTTGTTGTCCCAATCCATGAGCATGAATTATCTTTCCATTTGTGTCATCTTCATTTTTTAATCATTTTTTTAACCAATCAATTTATAGTTTTCAGAGTACAGGTCTTTCACTTTCTTGGCTAAGATTATTCCTAGGTACATTATTTTTTGGTGCAATTATAAATGGGCTTGTTTTCTTAATTTCCCTTTCTTCTGCTTCACTATTAGTATATAGAAATGGAATGGACTTCTGTGTATTGATTTTTTGTATCCTGCAACTTTATTGAATTCATTTATCAGTTCTAGCACTTTTGGTGGAGTCTTTTGGGTTTTCTATATACAGTAATCATATCATCTACAAATAGTGGAAGTTTTGCTTCTTTCTTACCAATTTGGATGCCTTTTATTACTTTTTGTCTGATTGCTGTGTCTAGGACTTCCAGTAATATGTTGAATGAAAGTCGTGAGAGTGTACATCCTTGTTTTGTTCCTGACCTTACAGGAAAATCTCTGTTTTTCTCCACTGGGGATGATACTAGCTGTGGGTTTTTCATATATGATCTTTATTATGTTGAGGTGTGTTCCCTCTAACCCTACTTTGTTGAGGGTTTTTATCATGCATGGATGTTATACTTTTGTCAAATGTTTTTTTCTGCATCTGTTGAAATTACCATATGGTTGTTATTCTTTCTTTTGTTGATGCAATGTATCACATTGATTGATTTGCACATACTGAGCCACACTTGCATTCCAGGAATAAATCCCACTTGGTTATGATGAATTATTTTTTTAATGTATTGTTGCATCCAGTTTGCTAATTTTTTAAAAAGATTTTATTTATTTATTTGACAGAGAGAGAGACAGCGAGAGCAGAAACACAAGCAGGGGAAGTGGGAGAGGGAGAAGCAGGTTTCCCACAGAGTGGGGAGCCTGATGTGGGGCTTGATCCCAGGACCCTGGGATCATGACCTGAGCTGAAGGCAGATGCTTAACGACTGAGCCACCCAGGCGCCCCAGTTTGCTAATATTTTGTTGGAGATTTTTATGTTTATGTTTTTTAGAGATATTGGCTTATATTTTTTTTCTTGGTTTCTTTATCTGGTTTTGGTATCAGGGTAACGCTGGCCTCATGGAATAAATTTGGAAGTTTCCTTCCCTCTTATATATATTTTTGGGAATAGTTTGAGAAGTATAGGTGTTAATTCTTTTTTCTTTTTTAAATTTTATTTAAGCAGTCTCCACATTCAATATGGGGATCAAACCCATGACCCTGAGACCAAGAGTCACATGCTCGTCTGATGGAGCCAGCCAGGTGACCCTATATTAATTCTTCTTTAAATGTTTGGTAGAATTCACCTGTGAAGCTCTCTAAGCAGTCCTTGCTGGTAATCTGTCCATTCAGATTTTCTATGTCTTCCTGATTCAGTCTTGGGAGGTTATATGTTTCTAGGAATTTATCCATTTCTTCTAGGATGTCTAAGTTATTGGCATATAATTTTTCATAATATTTTCTTATAATCCTTTGTATTTCTGTGGTATTGGTTATTCTCTTTCATTTCCGATTGCTTTTTAGTTCTCTTTAATGAGTCTGGCTAAAAGTTTATCAATTTTGTTGATTCTTTCGAAGAGCAAGCTGCTGGTTTCATTGATATATTGCTTTTTTTAGTTCTTATATCATTTATTTCTTCTCTAATCTTCATTATTTGCTTCCTTCTACTGATTTTGGATTTTGTTTGTTGTTCTTTTTCTAGTTCCTTTAGGTGTAAGGTTAAGTTTGATATTGCTTCTTGAGGTAGGCCTGTATTGCTATAAATTGCCCTCTTGGAACAACTTTTCCTGCATCCTAAAGATTTTGGACTAGGGCGTCTGGATGGCTCAGCTGGTTAAGCGACTGCCTTCGGCTCAGGTCATGATTCCCAGAGTCCTGGGATCGAGTCCCACATCAGGCTCCCGGCTCACTGGGGAGCCTGCTTCTCCCTCTGACCCTCTCCCCTCTCATGCTGTTTCTCTCTCTCTCTCTCTCTCTCTCTCAAATAAATAAATAAAATCTAAAAAAAAAAGATTTTGGACTGTTTTCATTTTCATCTGTCTCTAGATATTTTTCATTTCCTCTTTGATTTCTTGGTTGACCTATTCATTGTTTAGTAGCATGTTATTTAATCTCCATGTATTTGTGTTCTTTCCAGATTTTTTCTTATGGTCACTTTCTAGTTTTATAAGCATTGTGGTCAGAAAAGATGCACAGTATACATTTAATCTTTTCAAATTTGTTAAGACTTGTTTGTGACCTAATATGTGATCTATTTTGGAGAATGTTCCATGTGATCGAGAAAAGAATGTGTATTCTGCTGTTTTAGGATGGAATGTTCTGAATATCTGTTAAATCCATATACTGTCCAATGTGTCACTCAAAGTCATTGTTTCTTTGTTGATTTTGTTTGGTCTAACTATCCATGTAAGTGTCGTGTTAAAGAATCCTACTATTATTGTATTGATTAGCTCCTTCATGTTTGTTATTAGCTGCTTTATGTATTTGGGTGCTCCCATGTGGATGCCTAAACATTTACAGTTGTTATATCTTCTAATTTCGTTGTTCCCTTTATGGTTATATAGCATTCTTCTTTGTCTCTTGCTACGTCTTTGTTTTAAAGTCTGTTTTTTTCACTATAAGTATTGCTACGTTGGCTTTTTTTTTTTCATTTCTATTTGATAGATGCTTTTACATCTCCTCATTTTCAATCTGCATGTATCTTTAGGTGTCACATGAGTCTTGTAGGCAGCATAGAGATGAGTCTTACTTTTTTATTCATTCCATCACCTTATGTCTTTTGATTGGAGCATTTAGTCCATTTGCATTCAAAATAATTATTGATAGGTATGTACTTATTGCCATTTTGTTTCTTGTTTTATGGTGGTTTTTGTGGTTCTTCTCAGTTCCTTTCTTCTCTCATGATTTGCTGGCTTCCTTTAGTGATATACTTAGATTTCTTTCCTTCTCTCTCTATTTCTCTCTTTGCATATCTATTACTGGTTTTTGATTTGTGGTTACCATTTGGTTTATATAACATCTTATGCATATGGAAGTCTGTAGTAATTTGATGGTTGCATTCTAAAAACACTAAATTTTTATTCCTCTCCTTTGACATTTTAGGTATATGGTGTCATGCTTTACATCCTTCTATTTTATGAATCCCTTGACTGAGTTTTATAAATATACTTAATTTTACTGCTTCTGTGCTTCCTACTTTTCTTACTCCTGCTTATGGTCTTTCCTTTCCACTTAAAGAGTCCCCTTTAACATTTTTTGTAAGGCTGGTTTAGTGGTGATGAATTTCTCTAACTTCTGTTTGTCTGGGAAACTTTATCTCTCGTATTCTAAATGATAGTCTTGCTGGAGAGAGAATTCTTGGTTCTAGTGTTTTGTTTTGTTTTTTTCTTTCTGCACTTTGAGTATATCATTCCACTTTCTCCCAGCCTGCAAAACTTCTGCTGAAAAATCAGCTGATAGCCTTATGGGGTTTCCCTTGTATGTAACTGTCTTCTTTCCTCTTGCTGTTTTTAAAATTCTCTCTTTAAGGGGCACCTGGGTGGCTCAGTCGGTTAAGTGTACAACTCTTGATTTTGGCTTAGGTCATGATCTCAGGTCGTGAGATCAAACCCCACATCAGGCTCTTCACTCAGCAGGGAGTCTGCTTAAGATTCTCTTTCCCCCTCTCCCTCTGCTCCTCCCCCACTCATGCTCTCTCTAAAATCTTTAAAAAATAAAAATAAATAAAATTCTTTCTCCCTACTTTTAGCTAGCTTAAATGTCTTGGTATGGACCTCCTTGGGTTGAATTTGTTAGGATCTCTCTGTGTCTTTTGGATCTGGATATCTGTTTCCTTCCCCAGATTTGGAAGCTTTCAGCTATTATTTCTTTAAATAAATTTTCTTTTCCCTTTTTGCTTCTGAGAACCCTATAATGCAAATGTTATTACACTTGATATGTCACTGAGTTCTCTTAATCTATTTTTATTTCTTATTATTTTTTCTCTCTCGTGTTCAGCTTGATTACTTTGCATTACTCTGTCCTCCAGGTTGTTGATCCATCTTTCTGCTTCCTCTAGTCTACTATCTGTTTCCTCTAGTGTATTTTTAATTTCAGTTATTGAGTTCTTTATCTCTGTTTGGTTCTTTTTCATGTTTTCTGTCTCTTTGTTGATGATCTCACTGAGATCCCCCACTCTTTTCTCAAGTCCAGTGAGTATCTTTATGATCATTACTTTAAATTCTCTATCAGGCATAGTGCTTATCTCCATTTTGCTTAGGTCTTTTGCTGTGATTTTTTCCGGTTCTTTCATTTTGGGACATACTCTTCTGTCTCCTCCTATCCAACTCTCTCTGTTTCTATGTGTTGGGAAAGTCAGCTATGTCTCCTGCTCTTAAAAGTGGTGGCCTATGAAGAAAAGGTCCTGTAATGCCCTCCAGTGCAATGTCCATTGTTCATCAGAATCTGGCACTTCAGGGTTTCTCCTATGTGTGTTGCATGGACCCTTCTGTTGTAGCTAAGCTGCTTTTGCTTTTAGTCCAGTCATCTGCTACAGCTCTTTTTGCCTGTTGTGGGCAGGGTGTGGTCCCTGTGTTGCTAGTGGGCCAGTCTGAGGCTGCCTTGGGATTGATTTGAGTCAGACCAGGCATTTGCCAGACCTACAATAGTACCAAATTTCAGGGCACTCTCCTTGTGTTGTCCCCTGGGAGGCTTTTGTTGGTGGGTAGTGCCTGCAGTCAGAGCAGATGTCTGCCCCCAGCCTACTGTTGGGGCCACAGTGGGACTGGTGTGTGTGGTTATTTTCCCCTATCCCGGGACAGGAATCACTTTGGAGTGGTGCTGGCCCCTGTTGAGGTTGCTTGTACACTGTCATGCTTGTGGAACTCCTTTGGATGGACTACTGACAAGGCTGAGTTGGAGGGGGCAGGTCCACAGAAGAGCACAGGGGTAGGGCATGTGGTGTTAGCAATGTTTTAGTGAGTCTGCTGTGGGGGGAGATCAGGAGTCAAGGCCTAGCTGGAGGGGGTGGATTTGAGGAAGTTCATGGGGGTAGTCATGTTGTTAGCATGCTAGGTGGAGAGTGTTGGTGTTGTGCTGGTTCCCACTGGTGTCCATGTATCTAGGCTGGGTGATGAAACATGGAAATGGCACTTAACAGTTCTCTTGTTCTTGGAGAAGTCTCCCATTAATCCCTGCTCCTCCAGAACATGCTCTGAGAGTAGTAAACAAATGTCCCCCCTGTATACCTTAGGTGTTTTTCAAACTGCTTTTATGCTATATCTCAGTGGGGCTGTTTGTTATGCTGTTTCTTTAAGGGCATGGATTCAGTTTCCTTTTGCCCTCCAGCTCTTCCAGAGCTGAACCCACTGATTTTAAAGTTCCAGATGTTAAGCCCCACTGATTGTGAGAACTTGAGAAGTTAAACCCCTTTGGTTTTTTTCAAAGCCAAATGTTATAGGCATTTGTCTTCCTAGTGTGGGTCCCCTGTGCCTGGAGTATCTGGTGTGAGGTTGGCTCCTCTCTCCCCTCTCCATGCCCAAGGCACCCGTCACTCCTACAGACAGTCCTGTGGGTCCATTTGGTTCCCAACTTCATCTCTGTCCTTCCTACCCTCATTGATGTGGACTCTTCTCTACATTTAGCAATGGAGAATCTGTTCTGCTTCTCTTGGAATAATTATTTGGGTTATTTACACTGATGTGGGTAGTATCTAGGAGTATCTGTGGGACAAGATGAGCCCAGGGTCCTCCTACTCTGCCATCCTTCCCAGAAGTCAAATATAAAATAATTTTTAATTTTTTTTCTGGATATTATGCATATTATGACTGGATTCTGTTACAGTTTCCAATGAGGATTTTTGTTTTTTCTAACTTAAAGCTAATCATCTTGCTTAGACATAAGCTTCCAACTGTCGGGTGGCATCTGACGTTTCATATTTTTTTTCCAAAGATTTTATTTATTTGAGAGAGAGAGTGGGAGGAGGAATAGCAGGGAGAGGGAGAAGCAGACCCTTTGCTGAGCGCAGAGCCTGACATGGGGCTGGATCCCAGGACTCTGAGATCATGACCTGAGCCAAAACCAAGCGTCAGATGCTCAACCGACTGAGCCACCCAGGTGCCCCTGTGTCTGACATTTCAGTACAGGTCTTTGTTTTTGTTTGTTTGTTTTGTTTGGTTTGGTGAAATGTTTTGAGTCTACCTGATACATGATTCAAGCTTTAGCCAGAGATTTGGGCAGAGATTTACTTAAAGCTTGAGATCCCATCTCTCTGGCTCTCTTCTGTCTAGGTTTTCTCCCTCATTCTTCATTGGCTGTGGTTTCTCAAAACTCTATAGGCTAAAATGAATGTGGATTTTCTAGCAGAGGTTTTGCCATTCTGTATGGTGAAGACTGTGACCTGCCCTAAGGCTAAAAACTATAATAAATGAAAAATTTATCCAATGCCTTTCTCTTCTTTCATGTGTTGTCACCCCTCCCAGATCTCCATGTTTATGTTCACTCTCAAAGGCCTTCAAATAATTATGTTTTAGGCTTTGACCAGGTCTTACAACTGTTGCCTGATGAAGGGCTGGTCCCATGTGATCTTATTCAGTCGGGAAGGAAGTGGATTTTTCTCCCAAATTCTCATTACTTGTTTTGTAAATTTGTGCTTTCTCCCCCTTTAAAGTTTGATTATTTGCTAGTGATTCGTTCATGTTGCTTCTTTTCCACCTTCCAGGATTTTTTTTATTAACTTGATGTTAAGTTTTTCTGTTCTCTATTCATTTTTTAAATCTTTAATTTTTTTCCTTCCTTGTGCTTTCTTTTTATCTTCTTATTCTTTTCTAGTTTTTATATTAATAATTTCATTTTGTTATTTTTTAGTTTTTATGTTGATTTATTTTTAATTTTTATTTTCACTGCTGTAACTCTTTAGTGCTTCATGTTTTCCTTTGATTATTGCTTTAAAAATAGCTCCTAGATTCTGATAATGTTCATTGATCTGATTTCCATTACTATTATTTTTTTAATTGCTGACATCTTCATCATTCAAGAGTTGTTTAACAAAACTTTTTGAATTTCCAGATTGTATTTGGCCTCAAGAGAAATGTGTGCAAAATTTAGAAGGTGGAAATGAAGTGGCCATTTTTATGCTCAGATGGGTAAGTAAGGAACTTAAGGTAATGTGGCACACATATGCAGTCCCTCATCTTATTCAGCTGTTGACATGGGCAGCATATAACCCAGCTCCTCCAGCTCCCATCAGATCTTCTGGTTTGGTTTCTCAAATCCTGGTGAAGGTGCATGTGCCATTTTATCATAAAAGGTACCAGCTTTTCCTACAGGTCTCCAGCATCATTGAAGTAGTTCAGAGACAGACTCTGGTTCCAGTTTGTCTTTATAGATTCTGGTGCATTTCCACAAGTTACAGATTGCTCTCCCTGTTTCATAACTATGTCAAGCCCAACCCAGCCTCAGAGGTAACAGTTTGCATAGATTTGTCCACAGGTCCCACAATTGGGCATTGTCTATTATTTATAATGTCTTGTCCTATATCACTCATAAAGATAGCTTTTCTGATAAAACCCTGATTTCAAAAATTGGTACTGGAAGTGGTTCCAGAGGAAGAAGAATCTTGAAGACGGGTTCTCTGAATTGATTCTGTTATGTGTATATGTTATTTTGTTGTTGTTGATGTTCTGATTAGACTGAAAATCATTAATAATCCTCTTTCCAGTGGTCAAGGAGACATTGATGGTTCATGATATACATTAGCAAAATAGTTACTTATCACCTGTAGACATCTGTAATGATATGCCTGTAGAAGAAGCACAACTCTGGTAGATCAAGCAATTGCTGCCATAGAACATGTTAGAGAAAATAAGCATAATAAAGTTGGTTGATTGGTTATTTCAATGTTAGTTGAAGAACTTGGGGAAAGAAAATACCTAGTTCAGGTTCTAGTTAGGGGCCAGAATGATTTTATTACATAGCTAACAAAAGTCCCTTATTTTCTGTAGCTTCAAGGCATAGAATTCTGAAAACCAAACTTGATGTTTAATCTTGAAAGTGAAGTAATAGTGACACAAATTGAATTTCCCATCATCTATGGTCTCCTATGTTAAAGTTAGGCTATTAAATGTGAAGGAGGGCTCTCCTACAGGCAGATTCTGATAAAGATGGGGGGCTTTTCCTGCTTTTTGCCCAGTATCCTTTACTCATAAAAGCAGCCACTTATGTCCAGTCAGGGGAGCTGGTCTCCTAAAGAACCTGCAATGACCTACTTTGATCAGAATAATTTCATAATTCCACAAGCTCAGGAACTTATGATCCTCCATAGGAACTGCCCCCACCATGTCTCATTGTTTCTAGTCCTTTAAATAGACTCAAATAGTAGCAGTCCTTAGAGTATAAAGTACTAAGTGTAGCCTTTAAGGAGGTCTAATACACATAAAAAGAATTGTAGATATTTGCAATTAGGATATACTGTTGGATGGGATCTAATATATTGCTATTAGTGAACTAAGACACAATTAAGTATTTAAAACATTGGCATGGGTGATTGGCATGCATCCTAACAGTTTGCTTGCTTTGGTTGACTAAAACTTTTATCCAATATAATGAAGATGAAATGCCAGACTCTCCTTGTTATACTGTTTAAAAAAAGAGGGGGGGGTATTCAAAGGTTTAGGAAGATGGAAGTGCTACAGTAGAGTAAGGCTTGCCCATCTACTCCCTAAGTGTATCCCCCAAGAGGGTCCAGAAGACACTTCCCTCACTCGAGGTGGCATCTCGTGGCTCTTCTCTAGAGGCAGGTTCTGTGGTGGGAATGACTGCTGACAAACTGGCTTGCCTGATTTCAGTGATGATGATGGGATTCCGTGGTGGCACTACTCACCAAAGGCAAGAAATGTATGAATAGTGGAATGACAGGCAGGGCCAAAATCAGTACTAGGAACAATCTCACCGACAGAAGTCTTTGGTATTAGCTAGTAGATCCTTCCGTCTGTAGAACTGATCTACATGGACAGCCTACTAATGTTTTATTTCCTTTGTATAAGTAGAAAGCTCTAGGATTGGTGAACAGAGGACTGAATGAAATCATGGCAGTTACCAAATGGAACAGAAAGTTTAACAGAACCAGGACCGTAAAGGCACCATTCCCAGCTACCTCAGGTTAGGAAGTACCTCTTGTAGTAATGATGTCATGGGGATCAAAACAATCTGCAATTGAAATTAGAAAGCAGTTGCAGAAGGGAACTATTCATGATAGAGCAAAACCCCACACTGGTGGAAGAGCTATTCATCTGGTGGACAAATCATGTCTCAAGGTTATGAGATGGTGCTGCAAATATTACTTATCATGCTGGGTCTGTGAGATCAGGAATTTCTTGGGCATTGCATACATATTGGAGGTCCTGCTGATGTGATTACAGACAATGCAAACAGAATATTGAGCAAACTGAAGGATATTAGGAATGGTGGAAAAGACAACATATCTAACCTCACAATCATTGTGGAGCGCTAACATCAGAGACCTGCTGCTTTTGAGGTTGTCAAAACTGCCAGTAAATGAACATTTTCCAGTTGTAGTCTTGGTGAGGACTAGCCCTACTGAGATTTCCCTGTATCCTGATAAACCTTAGGTTTTTTTCATGTCTAATAAATCTTCTATAACTCTTTGAGTATAACCACATGAGTAGTGATTGAAAATTCATTGGAGAGGTCTTTAAGATTTTTCTCAGTATTGAGTATGTATTAAGATCTGATTTCTGTTGAGCCCAATTACCTGATACTTTGATGTAATACAAAAGGTATCAAATGTGTAGTTATCATTATGCAGAAATTAATCTATTGTGGCTGTTATGGACTGCATGTTTGTACCCCCAACTCCTAAAATGCATACATTGAAACCCTAATCTCCAATGGAATGGTATTAAGAGGTGAGGGCTTTGGGAGGTAATTAGGTTCCAATGAGATCATAAGGGTGGATGAGATTAATAGCCTCATAAGAGAAAGAGAGGAGAGCCCCCTCCCCTCATGTGAGGATATAGCAAAAACATAGCTGCCTGAAATCTAGGAAGAGGACTCTTACCAGACACTAAATCCACCAGCACCTTGACCTTGGACTTCTCAGGCTCCAGTACTGTACAAAATAATTGCTCATTGTTTAAGCCACCCAGCCTGTGGTAATTTGTCATAGCAGCCCCCGCTGATGAATACAGCAGCATAGGTCATGCTTTGTTCTGTTGGAATATTTATTAAAATAAATAATCACTTAAATAAGAAATTGAAGACAGGATAGTTCAATTTGAGTTCCTGGATAGGAGAAATATGTGAGAGATTTTGCTGGAAAACCCAGAGAGCCAACTCACATTTTTGTGAGCTCTACCCAGTTAATCAAGATACTGACAGAAAGACCACATCTCTTACATATTTTCTACATTGCCAAGATATTTTATTCATTACCCATACTTACTATGCTTAGTGTACATTGGAGTATCACTAAAAATGAGTCCATTATGCAACAGGATGACAGAAAGAAAATAAATCTCCCTCTGTTGCATGTTACCCATCTCTCCCTACTAAAGTTTCCTTCTCAACTTGACATTTTAGGTAGCCAGAACATGATCAGACACTTTGATAATGACACAGTCTGTACCCACATATCTATGAGCCTTTATACAGCTCACATAAATACTAGAAGAAATGCCATTCCAGTCTCAAAGATTTTTCTTGACATATAAGAACTCTCCTCTCCCTACTTATCATCTTGAAGTCTCCCTTTTCTCCACTCTCATAAAATGTGAGGAGAGGCTTCTTCCAGAAGATATTGAAGTTTGTTTTGCAGTCCACTGGTTGGGAATGAGATTTCCTGGTGATTTAATTTTGATGTGTTTCCTAACTTAGGTAAAATTCTGTTCATCCCAATAGATGTCAGAGTAAAGAGGTCCATGTTACTATGACTATGTATTATAGTACTCTGAAGTTGATGATATTTTAAATAATTTAATACAGAGCATTTTCTACTCTAGTAATTTTAATGACCCATATCAACTGTAGAAATTTCGAGAACAGTTGAGTGAAACAGAACTATCACTTGGAAAAGGCAAGCTGTGCACTAGATGTTATCCCATGGGGCAGCATCACACTGACTAATAATATTTCATGGTTCAAGGCTGACCCCAACTGACTCAGAGATGGAGTTATCAGCATACTAATAATGGATACATATGGCAGACTGAACTCAAATTAACCATGTTAGAGAGCTGAAATATAAAATCCTGACCGCCATGTATTAATTATAGTGGTAAAAATAAATATATCTCAGGCTGCAATACTCCCTTTGACATGGCATTGATTTTCTTCCTGTATGTAGACCTAAATTGGGTATGGATATTTCCTCAGTGAGATCTGGCCTATCAAGTCAGTGGGGTTGGGTGTGGTAGGTAGGTGTTTTTGCTTACGTGTCTCCCTCCCCTGGGCATGCTCATATGGCAATGCTCAGCTCTCCTTTCCCTACACTGACCATCCCCTCTCACCTCCCCCACCACCCCCAGACTCCTAGTTCTGATCAACACACCCTGGTGGGTGACATCAGTCTTGTACCCCTCAATTCCTTGAACTTGTAGCCATGCTTTTTAAGCTGCCTCTGCATGTGCCCAATTAAAACGCCAACTTTGTCACTTCACTTGCAGATGGTAGGCATTTCTTTTTAAAATATATTCTGAATTTCTTGGAAACTGCCTCTCTGTAGACTCTAACTGCTAGTAATAGGTAAAAATAACTTTACATAATTGATTAGAAATTGAAATATGGTAACTTAAAGTCTGAAAAGGGAAACTTAACTAGGAATTATAAAGCAAAGTTCATGAAAGTTAGCCATTAAAGAAGCTGAGTTCAGGGTAGATGGCAGGAAAAAAAAAAAACATTATCATGATTCTTGGGAAGAATGTGGCTTCTTTTTGGGAACCACACATTTATTACTAAAACTAGACAAAAGACAGAGTATAAAAAGTGAGAAACCCATATGAAAAAACTTTCCCACCCTAGTACTAATTTCTAATGGGGAAAATAAGGGCATCTCAAGCTGGAATAATCACTTTGACATGGAATTAATTTTTCTCTTCTGCAGAGATTGAGATCTATTTCTTCAGACTAAACTAACTTTATCCATCACATAGATAGTAGCTGTGAGCTCCTTAAAGTCTGATGGATAAGGGGCCAGCAGAGCCCAGGGGACTATCAAGAATCCTATTCCAGAGAAGAAATCTTCCTGCTAAGTGGAAGAATCCTAGCCCCAGAAAGTGGACATTAAAACATAAAAACAGGCATTGGGAGGAAAAGTAAAGAATATAAACATTCACCTATGATTCCATTTAATATTTGAATAGAATTCTTTTTTTTTTCTTTTTTCGCCAGATGCTCTAGTGTCCTCTAGACTTACATATCGACATAACCAAGTCCAGCAGCACAGGCGAGTAATCTTCAACAGTCCTGAAATTCATACTACCTAGATTTTTATTTACTTATTTACTTCCTAATTACTTAGATATCTTTCTCTTCATTTCTTTTTCCCCCAATTTTGCCACCGGAAGGCCTAATCTCAAGAGTTGAAATACTATCACGCATCTTGAGGTATCTAAGGGAGAAGTAATCAACAACAAATCATTACAAGGTATCAGTTGGGTAAAGGTTATGAAAACTTCTGAGGCTTCCTTCCTTCCATGTTCTAAACATCTGTTTTCCCTGATTTTTAAAAATTACTATTTTGAGTCAAAGGAACTTTGGATCTTAGCTAGTTTGTCTCTCTCTCTTAACTGCTATCTACAACAGGTAAAGATGCTTGGAAGATATGTTTATTTTCTATTTTTTTCTATATATTATGAAATTGCATAAAAATAATCAAATTTATATTCATTTCTTAAGAAAATCCAGAAGTTTAACAACTCCAAGCATTGACAAAAACAGAGTAATGGAAATTCCCATTCTCTACCAGTGGGGATATAAATTTTGTAAACTGAATCTGCAAGAATTAAGTTGCTTCAGAATCTCAAGGGCCTGTCTTGCAATTCTTCCCCTGGGGTTTGCAATAGCAGCCTACAGTGGTGTGTTTTGTTTTGTTTTTTTTTCTCACTGCTGACATACATATTCAGGGCCATACTTTTTGCTTGATCCTAATGCTCAAGCTTCAAGGCTGCTTCTACCAAAGCCTGGCCCTGTTGCTAAGGCCTTTTCTAAATAAGGTTCCGCTCAATGTTGACAGTTCTGTGTCACCTGGTAGATGAGCCAGAGCCGTGTGGAATGTTTTATGAACTCCATGACCCTAAGAGGAAGACCGGGCCCTGTGCTTTCTTTGTTGTAGCAAATGGAAGCTGAAGCCATTGAAGTCTTTTACTTTAGAGTGGTAGATATCCCAGAAGCCCCCTCCCAGTGGACCCCTAAAAACTCCACCAAAGTGTCAGTTCCCTGAGTTTTCATAGGGCTTACCTTTCACTCTCCGGAGCACGAGTGCCTCACCAAGGTCTCCCACATATGAGCCTCCTCTTGTTCCTCCTGCCTGATTTGCAGGGTATCATTGACATAATAGATTGGTTTGATTTATATATATATATATATATATATATATATATATATATATATATATATATATATATATTATTTATTTTGACAGAGGGAGACAGTGATAGAGGGAACACAAGCAGAGGGAGTGGGAGAGGGAGAAGCAGGCTTCCCAGGGAGCAGGGAGCCTGATGCGGGACTCGATCCCAGGACCCTGGGATCATGACCAGAGTTGAAGGCGGACACTTAACAACTGAGCCACCCAGGCACCCTGATTGGTTTGATTTTTGTGGGCTATCCAGGTGGCCCCCATCAGACTACTTCATGACAGACTTCAATACAGTCCTGAAGCAAAACTATGACTGAAGAATGTCAAAGCCATAAATGCAAACTGTTTGATTATCTTTTCGGATTGGAATCAAAAAGAACACATTTGCCAAAGCAGTGGCAGCCCACAGTGTACCCGAGGCATCATTCATCTGCTCTGACCATGATACCAGGTCTGACACAGCAGCTTCGGCTAGGACTTCTCCTTGGTTAAGATCACAATAGCCTACAGTAATTTTTCAGGAGCCATCCTGTCAAAGGAAGACTGGCTAAGTACCACCACCCACTGTATACTTCAGGTTTCTAATGGTGGCACTTATCTTCACTGTCCACCCTGAGGATATAATATTGTTTTTGACTAACAATATTGGCTGTAGGAGGAGGGCAGGGTCAGAGGTTTCCTGTGATACCTTTTACTGGAGGTCAGCGACGCAACATGGGGGTTACTGCCATTGCTAAGTATGTCGATTCCAAGTATTCATTCTGGAATTGGAAAAATGACCACCGGATGGGTCTTGAGATGGAATGGGCCCATTGTGATCTGATTTTTATCCAGGGAACCATGTTTTCCTTGTTCCCTTAAGCCCCCACTCAGGCTGGAGTAGAGGGCTTGATGTTGATGATTTAGATCTCTAAGGATCAATGTCAAGTTAGACACTTTGTCAGTATTTCTCAAAAATGTCTGGGTATTCTCTTATCCTCAGGGTAAAGTCAACCTTTTAAGTGTCTATAGATCCATTTAGGGAAGGACTAAAAGAATCATTAAAGTATTTTCTTGGCACAGTGTTGGCAGAATCTTTCCATCTAGGACCTGGATCTGTCCAGTCGTTGGGTTCTGAATATTAAAATTAGTTCAGGTGTAGTAACTGAACAAGGAATCATAACTACTTTGGGGGCAAATGCTCTCAGCCTCCTGCTTTTCTATTCTTACCTTTTCCTGGTTGTAGATATTTAGCATCCCCCTTGTTGACTGCCCTGTCTTAACCATTTGGTCTCTAGGAACACCAGACTCCATTATTATCTCTCAAACTCCCTGAAGGTAAAGTCGAGTTGGCTGTCCCTCTAGCCTTGCTGGCCATTGAGGTAATTGCAACCTTCAGGCTACTGGCTTTTAAGCATTGACATCTGGCCTCTACTACTTGGAGGCCTCACTATCCTCTTGATATTAACCAACCCAGTCTGTGACCAGTGCTAAATCTGGTACCTTAGATGTCACAGAATTCAATGCCAAAATTCCAGAGGTATTGCCCCCAAGCTTGCATATTAGCTGAGATTTAAAAAAGCCATTCCAAAGTTCTGTTGGGCCAGCAGCTTCTGATAATGCTGTTTTAGGACCGACCAATGGATCCTGTGGTCACTTGCCTATTGCAGTGCCTTTATTTTGGCTATAAAATGGGCCTTTGTATGAGGCAATATTCTGAGGGTTGTAATTCTGGCACTCTGTGAGCCCTTGCATAATGAGGGTGACTGAGAAGGTGAATGCCTATCTAAAATGTGAATCCATCCCAATGAAAATGACTTGGTTATATCCTCCAGGATGTACCGTTTCAATCTTATCTGCCTGCATACTTCAGAGCTGCTGTATATATATGTACACAGAGAATATTTTGGAAGAATACATATGAAAATGTTAACAGTAATTACCTAAAGAAAATATTGGAGGTTTATTAATTTTTCCTAATATATTTTCATTTTGTTCAATTTATGTTAAAAAATGAGAACAGAGCTCCTACAAAGAATCTAGCAAATGTTTATAATACGTTGATAATTTTTTAGGTAGGTTTTCTTTATCTTATTTCCCTGGTCTGCAATTCCTGGATTAAGCTGATAAAACAATCATTGCGAGGTGCCTGGGTAGCTCAGTCGTTAAGCGTCTGCCTTCGGCTCAGGTCATGATCCCAGGGTCCTAGGATGGAGCCCTGCATTGGGGTCCCTGCTCTGCGGGAAGCCTGCTTCTCCCTCTCCCACTCCCCCTGCTTGTGTTCCCTCTCTCGCTGTGTCTCTCTCTGTCAAATAAATAAATAAAATCTTTAAAAAAATAAAATAAAACAATCATTGCTCTTATTGTAATAATAATTTCAGGATTTTGCCTCATCATTTAAGGGAAGACTATTCCTTTATATTTAGAAAAGAGAACAAAAATATTGATAACAAAGTACACATTCTTAACACAATGAGAGATAATACAATAGAAAATATAACGTGCCAAAAATTAGAGCTGTGTAAAAATGTGTAGGTTACTCCTCAGGACCAACTGAGTGTTGGTATTTGCATTTCACCTACAGAAGGCCATTGGGGGATTTATCTTCTTGTTGTTTTATGGCTTTTACTCAATAACTTCCAGAAGTAATTTACATACAAATGGCAGAATGGATTCCAGTGGTCCTTATTTAAACATGGCTAACTATTATAATATATAGCCATATAACTTTGAGTATATAGTATTTTCATTTCATATAATGGGTAGAAAGTGGCTAAAGTGTAACTTGATACAATGCTTTTGTTCTTTAGTACTGTCACTGAACAAGTTATTAACCTGTTTGAATCTTAGTTTGACTATGAAATGAAGGTATTAATAGCCCTTCTCTCTCAGAATTGTTATAAAGAGATAATCCACAGTAAGCACTTATAACAGTGTTTTGCATGTAGTAGGCACTCAGTAAATCAAAGTTATTAAGACTGCTTTCAAAGAGTTCTACATTTTCAAATCCATTACAAGATTTGATCTATAGGAAAGGAAAATTATTATTATTATCCACCTGGCAGAGATTGCTGTATCTGCAAATGTGCACAATATATAATTGTAACTACTAACTTTCTCTCTCTTAAAGGCTGAGCCTGAGAAATGTTGTTATCAGAAGTGAGTATTAAGCAATGAGATGGTAAAGTACAAGAGTGTTAGCTGGGGAATAGATTTTGAATCCAGTCTGGACAGACATGTAACATGCCTTTTTTGTACACTTAAAACCTGTTTGTTGAATTAATGAACAAATCCGTGTATGAGTGAGAGAGTAACAGCTAAAGAAGTGGGAGAGAAGACCACAGTTCCACTGTTGCAAGGAGGTCTAGCATCACACTCAGAAGAAGCAGCAGGGACCCAGGCACCAGGGAGAGAGGATCCAGTGGTGTGTTCGCAGGTTGGCAGGAAGGGCAGCCTAGCTTTGGAGAAGAAAGGCCAATCCTAGCCTGATAAAATAGTGAAAGGGCCACTTTAGGAAAGAATTGACTACAGATTTCCAGCAACACTCGGGGCTTGCCTAGGATTGTGACTTCCATTGGAATAGGGTTCTTAACTAATGGGTACCTGAAGTAAATTTGGGGATCTGTGACATAAACAGGAAAAAAAATCCTGTTTATTTTCACACACATCTCTGAATGGAAATTTGATATTTTCTTCCATGGCAAATATGGGCAACAAGCCCCAACAGCATTAACAGTATTTCGGACTGTGTCACGAATAGAAAGCACAGATTGTCTCATTGTTCCAGCTCTGCAGATATCTACAAGTATCCTTTGTTATGTATCATGTTAGAGATTAGACTGAACTCTCAACCCTGTTATTTAATGGATAAATAGTGAAGCAAACTATTTCTAAATCAAACTTTTTTTAGTATAGTTACACTGTATTGCAATATAATCGGAATCATTTATAGTCCAAGGTACTTTATTTTAAGCCTAAAAACACTGCTCTGTGAGGGGGTCCATAAAGCCTATGCCAAAGGAGTTCATGGAACAAAAAAATGTTAAGAACCCTAACGTGAGAACAAGCCTCTTGGTTTTAGTGGTCTCAGTGCTCTATCACATTATTCTCTACCAGTCTCCTGGTAAAGGGCTCCGTCCATGAGCTCTCTTCTCCAGGATGCTCACGTGATTGATAGCTAGCACAGCTCCTGTTGGTGCCTGTGTGGCTAAGATAAGGTGTTACATCACCTCTTCTGTTGTTTTTGTACTCTGTCCTGTGCCCATTCTCTTCCATTTAAATGATTTCCCCTATCTTAGCACACACCCGGAGATCAAGGGGATAACGTCAGGCAGGTAGGGATGATTCAGAACGGCTTAAATCTGGAAGCAAAGATCTCCACACAGGGATGGGAGCTGCTGAAAGGAAGGGAAGGAAAGGAAGGTGATGGGACAGGAGATAGGAGGAGGAAGAGTCCAGCCCAGCAGACAAAACCCAGCACTCAACGGACAGAGACTATAGGTGTAGGCCACAGGTTGGCCAGAGGCTAGCATCAGGGAAGTCCAGGAAAAAAAGGGAAAATGTTTGCTGAAATGAAGCCCAGAGAATATGGTAGCAAGTACTCTAAGACCAGGCAAAATGCAGACTCATACCCTAATTCACATCAGACAAGTCTGTCCAGATATGGTAAGAGATTCAGAGCAGGACTACATCTGGATGGTGATGGTGTGGTTGGAAGGGGAGGGTAGAGTTAAAAAAACAGAGCCTAGTTTATAAAGGCCAGAATACTGGGCTGACTTCAAGGGAGTCCATTAAGGACGTGGTGGAAAGGGGTAATAAATTGGAGACTTTATCTCAGGTGTAAGGCATGATTCCGTGTCTTACCCATGGGACACAGTGTGAGTGGCTTGCCGGTGAATATCTTAACTGGTGAATCAGAGGACCGTTAACAAGGTTCATATTGGGACTAAGTCTGCTGGTCAAGGTGACCTCATTCATGCTAATTGGAACGGAGGGCTATGAAATCAGAGAACCAGGAAGTTTGTGACAACTGGTCAGCTTTCTAAATCTGCCTTATTCAGTAAGGGATAGCTATCTGACATTAAGCTCCCAGAGCATGAAGCAAAATGTGTTATTAAATCAGATCTCCTTGGATCACAAAGAAAATAACAAGGCAACAGTGATAGAAGAGAAAAAAAGAGAAAATGGGTGGCCAGAGGCAAAGTGTATGACAGATCCAAGTGTGGCCTTCATTATTTCTCAGTTGGAAAATTCCAATAACTTCCTAAATTGTCTCTCCATCTTAAGTGCTTTGTTATTCAAATTTATCTTATAAACCACTTCTAGGTGACAGACTAATATCCTTCAAGTGTAAGCACTGTTACACCAGTCTCCTACTAAAAATACAAGGAGATCTTCGTTGTCTAACAGGCTCCTTTTCTTTGCATTCAAATTTTTGTACAACGTGGTCCCAGCCCACGTCAGTGATTATTAGTTCCTGGTATTCCTTGATTTTAATGGTTTAATATTAAACATAATGAAAATAATTTATGAAAATAATTCTTTTAATGCTTCATTTTTAGTATTTCCTTTTTATTTTTGGCAAATATGCCCATCTTAGAATAATTGCTCTACCTCATTTTTGTGTGCTTCCAATAGGCTGCCAGTCTGGAAACTCCAACATAGTGGGAGTGCCATGTTGCCCAGGTTGGGCCAACCAGAGTCCTGTCCCAGGAGGAATGTCCCATGAATGCGGGAACATAGAGGGACCAAAAATGATTGGAACTGAGTCATGTGAGAAACTCTCGGGCTGCTCAGATGTTCAGAATATTTGTCTTTTTTGTGTTTTTAATGCTCCTCTATCCTCTACCCATCCCTAGCCTCTTCTACACAATTCTTTGAGCCACTGATTATCCTTTCAAAAATTTTCTTTGCACACACACATCTCATTCAGTTTAAGAACAGCAGTTTCTCTTGCTTGCAACCAAAGAACACCGAACGATGCAGAAATTGAGAACGAGAGCATAGGGGAGGCTGTTAGGTGTAGAATAGGGTATAGACCCTTGGAGAGGCTGGAAGTGTGTAGAATTATCAAGCTGAAATGTCATAAAAAGCAATTGAATTGTCATTAACATCCTAAGCTGGGAAATGAAGGATCCATGATAGAGAGTGAAGAGCTGTTAAATGAGCTTATTGAGGGGACGCTGTGGCTGACACTTTTAGGAACAGGTGGCTTTTGCAGTAGACCCAGCTAAATTAAACCAAAGAAATGATGAGCTGAAATGTTAACATTTTCATTTTGAGGCATGGACTCAAATCCAGAGTCTTCCTGCCACCAAGCATCTCTTACTAGTTGTTATGGGGCTGGGATTGATGAAAACCAAACAGAGATGGGTCATTCAGTTCATTAAATTAAATCAGGTCAAGGGAGAACTTTGCCACATTTGTTATGTGAATCTTGACAATAATGGGATAGGAGTTGTTCAGCAGTTATGTTGGTAAGGATTTGAAGAATCTGAAGAAACCTGAACCTCCAAAGCCCCTGCCAGCCTTTCTACTTTGCCTTCTTGGTTGAGGAAGCAGGGACTCTCACAGGAGAAATTAAACAATTCCTCTGGCACCCACGCCTTACTGGTACTGCCCTCATTCCTGTTACTCTGGTGAGTTCTTCCTCCTTTTCCCCTGGCTTCCTGCATCCACAGGCTCCCTGCTGTTCATGGAATGTGCTGGAAACATCCATCTGGAGCTTTGCACTGGCCCCTTTACAGAGCTCTCTCTGCCTGGAATGCTTTCCCTGCAGGCAACCCCATGACCTGCTCCCTCACCTGCTCCAGGTTTTTGCTGGCTTGAATGTCCCCTTCTCTGGTCACTGTATTCCAAATGGCAGTGTTTACCCAACTCTATGTATTGCCCTTCACGGTTTTATTTTCCTCCATGGAACTTAACACCATCTAATGTGTGTTTTTACTTTTTTGTATATTTTGCGCCCGACGAGGTCCCCAGTGAATCCTGTTTCCTGGGATTCACCCCCTGTGTAGATGCCACCTCTAGAATCTGAGCTGGCCCTGACTCATTTTCACCATTAGAATGGGGCAGAAATGATGCCTGGCCAGTTCCAGCCCTAAGCTTTAAGAAGGCTTGGTGGCTTCCAACTTTGAGCTTTGGAGAGTTCTTTGCTGCCAGAATACCACCATAGTCATGGTCTGGGTCCTCAGCAGGTGTGTAAACTCCATGAAAATAGGTTTTTTGGGGACGGATTTGGGGGTTTGGTTTTTGTTCTTTGCTGCATCCCTAACACCTGTAACAGAGCTGAGCACTTAATAAACATGCTTAATGAAGGAATTCACAAATTAGTTGATGAATTTAAACTAGTCATAGCCTATGGGGTAAAATGTATCATCAGAATTTGGAAGGGACAATATACCCAAAGAGGTTTTCAGGAATTAATTAATCTATATAAATCTATACAAGGAACAATAGTATTTCTTCAGATGCATTTTAGAGATGCACTTCATAGGAGAATGGAATCTGATTTTGGATATCGTTAAGTGTCTTGATAAGGATGCATTCACCAGAAAGGCTGAATTCAATTTCACCAGCACTGGTTAAGTTTCCTAGTTTAATTAATATACACCTAAACCAAATGCTCCCCCAAGAAAACTACCTTAGATGCCCAGGTATTTTTTAGCTTAATGTAGAGGTAAGGAATTCAGAGGTTTCAGAAATGCTTGATGAAAGCGATTATACACATCTTGCCCACTCTTCTGGACACCTCTCAGAACAGGCCTCTCCTCTCTCTCCCTTCGTCCTTGGTACCAGATAGTAGTTTTGCAAATCTCTAAATTGGTAAGAATTTTAATTATTAGTTGTGACTACCCTTAAAGGCATACTTTTGGATTTAGAAGTCTGAAATTCATAACACTCATTGCAAGCATATCAATTTGTTGGTCATTTATCGTAACTATTCATGTAATTCTCAAAGAATCTCATAAACTAAGATGCTCGAAGATGATGACTTTGTCCTGGGCTTAATGGATCTGACAATCAAAAGACAGGAAAAAATAGTTCTCTGTGATTATTATTTTATGTAACCTTTGTATCTCCACTACGGGTAAGTCGAGTGTATGAATATAATCACTATGCCTGCATGGTCTCTAAGGCGATCCCTCTTTCGCAGAAGTTTAGGAATATAATGTCAGGATTTTCTGTTTTCATTCTTTAATGTAAAATGTATGGCTTCCATGCACATTAAAAAAAAAATATGTGGTGATAATCTAAACACGTAATCTTCACCAACCCCATGGGTAACTTAATACAGCAGTTATAATGGTTACATACGTAGGAAGTACATTGAGCAATGCTCTACCTGTTAGGGTTTTTGTCCCCTAAAAGAATCCTTTCACAGAAATCAGATATTGAGAGCTAATTGGATTTTATTGTTCTCTTCAAATTAAAAAAATAAACACATGTAGGAAAAAAGTATCCTCTTGCATTCTTTTTTTTTCTTTAAATTTTTTTGTTATGTTAATCACCATACATTACATCATTAGTTTTTGATGTAGTGTTCCATGATTCATTGTTTGTGCATAACACCCAGTGCTCCACGCAGAACGTGCCCTCTTTAATACCCATCACCAGGCTAACCCATCCCCCACCCCCTCCCCTCTAGAAGCCTCAGTTTGTTTCTCAGAGTCCATCGTCTCTCATGGTTCATCTCCCCCTCCAATTTACTCCCCTTCATTCTTCCCCTCCTGCTATCTTCTTCTTCTTTTTTTTTTCCTTAACGTATATTGCATTGTTTCAGAGGTACAGATCCGTGATTCAACAGTCTTGCACAATTCACAGCGCTCACCATAGCACATACCCTCCCCAATGTCTATCACCCAGCCACCCCATCCCTCCCACCCCCCCCCACTACTCCAGCAACCCTCAGTTTGTTTCCTGGGATTAAGAATTCCTCATATCAGTGAGATCATATGATACGTGTGTTTCTCTGATTGACTTATTTCACTCAGCATAAAACCCTCCAGTTCCATCCATGTCGTTGCAAATGGCAGGATCTCATTCCTTTTGATGGCTGCATAATATTCCATCGTGTATATATACCACCTCTTCTTTATCCATTCATCTGTCGATGGACATTTTGGCTCTTTCCACAGTTTGGCTATTGTGGATATTGCTGCTATAAACATCAGGGTGCACGTACCCCCTTGGATCCCTACATTTGTATCTTTTGGGTAAATACCCAGTAGTGCAGTTGCTAGATCGTATGGTAGCTCTATTTTCAACTTTTTGAGGCACCTCCATACTGTTTTCCAGAGTGGTTGCACCAGCTTGCATTCCCACCAACAGTGTAGGAGGGTTCCCCTTTCTCCGTATCCCCGCCAACATCTGTCGTTTCCTGACTTGTTCATTTCAGCCATTCTGACTGGTGTGAGGTAGTATCTCATTGAGGTTTTGACTTGGATTCCCTGATGCCGAGCGATGTGGAGCACTTTTTCATGTGTCTGTTGACCATTTGGATGTCTTTGGAAAAATGTCTGTTCATGTCTTCTGCCCGTTTCTTGACTGGATCGTTTGTTCCTTAGATGTTGAGTTTAAGAAGTTCTTTATAGATTTTGGATACTAGCCCTTTATCTGATATGTCATTTGCTAATATCTTCTCCCATTCTGTGGGTTGTCTTTTGGTTTTGTGGACTGTTTCTTTTGCTGTGCAAAAGCTTTTTATCTTGATGAAATCCCAATAGTTCATTTTTGCCCTTGCTTCCCTTCCTTTGGCGATGTTTCTAGGAAGAAGTTCCTGCGGCTGAGGTCGAAGAGGTTGCTGCCTGTGTTCTCCTCAAGGATTCTGAGGCACTCCTGTCTCACATTTAGGTCTTTCAACCATTTTGAGTCTATTTTTGTGTGTGGTATAAGGAAATGGTCCAGTTTCATTCTTCTGCATGTGGCTGTCCAATTTTCCCAACACCATTTGTTGAAGAGACTGTCTTTTTTCCACTGGACACTTTCCTGCTTTGTCAAAGATTAGTTGACCATAGAGTTCAGGGTCCATTTCTGGGCTCTCGGTTCTGTTCCATTGATCTATGTCTCTGTTTTTGTGACAGTACCATACTGTCTTGACGATGACAGCTTTGTAATAGAGCTTGAAGTCTAGAATTGTGATGCTGCCAGCTTTGCTTTTCTTTTTCACATTCCTCTGGCTATTCAGGGTCTTTTCTGGTTCCATACAAATTTTAGGATTATTTGTTCCATTTCTTTGAAAAAAGTGGATGGTATTTTGATAGGGATTGCATTAAATGTGTAGATTGCTCTAGGTATCATTGACATCTTCACAATATTTGTTCTTCCAGTCCATGAGCATGGAACGTTTTTCCATTTCTTTGTGTCTTCCTCAATTTCTTTCATGAGTATTTTATAGTTTTCTTAGTACAGATCCTTTGCCTCTTTGGTTAGATTTATTCCAAGGTATCTTACAGTTTTGGGTGCAATCGTAAATGGGATCAACTCCTTAATTTCTCTTTTTCTGTCTTGTTGTTGGTGTATAGGAATGCCACTGATTTCTGTGCATTGATTTTATATCCTGCCACTTTACTGAATTCCTGTATGAGTTATACCAGGTGGAGTCTTTTGGGTTTTCCACATAAAGTATCATATCATCTGCAAACAGTGAGAGTTTGACTTCTTTGCCAATTTGGATGCCTTTATTTCTTTTTGTTGTCTGATTGCTGTGGCTAGGACTTCTAGTACTATGTTGAATAGCAGTGGTGGTAGTGGATATCCCTGTCGTGTTCCTGATCTTAGGGGGAAAGCTCTCAGTTCTTCCCCATTGAGAAAGATATTCGCTGTGGGTTTTTCATAGATGGCTTTTATGATATTGAGATATGTACCCTCTGTCCCTACACTCTGAAGAGTTTTGATCAAGAAAGGATGCTGTACTTTGTCAAATGCTTTTTCTGCATCTATTGAGAGGATCATATGGTTCTTGTTCTTTCTTTTATTAATGTATTGTGTCACATTGATTGATTTGTGGAGGTTGAACCAACCTTGTAGCCCAGGGATAAATCCCACTCGGTCGTGGTAAATAATCCTTTTAATGTATTGTTGGATCCTATTGGCTAGTATTTTGGTGAGAATTTTTGCATCCATGTTCATCAAGGATATTGGTCTGTAATTCGTTTTGATGGGGTCTTTGGTTGGGGATCAAGGTAATGGGGCCTCATAAAACGAGTTTGGAAGTTTTCCTTCCATTTCTATTTTTTGGAAAAATTTCAGAAGGATAGGTTTTAATTCTTCTTTAAATGTTTGGTAGAATTTCCCTGGGAAGCCATCTGGCCCTGGACTTTTGTTTGTTGGGAGATTTTTGATGACTTCTTCAATTTCCTTAGTGGTTATAGGTCTGTTCAGGTTTTCTATTTCTTCCTGGTTCAGTTTTGGTAGTTGATACATCACTAGGAATGCATCCATTTCTTCCAGATTATGTAATTTGCTGGCATAGAGTTGCTCATATGTTCTTATAATTGTTTGTATTTCTTTGGTGTTGGTTGTGATCTCTCCTCTTTCATTCATGATTTTGTTGATTTGGGTCATTTCTCTTTTCTTCTTGATATGTCTGGCCAGGGGTTTATCAATCTTGTTAATTCTTTTAAAGAACCAGCTCCTAGTTTCGTTGATCTGTTCTACTGTTCTTTTGGTTTCTATTTCATTGATTTCCTCTCTGATCTTTATTATATCTCTTCTGCTGGGCTTAGGCTTTATTTGTTGTTCCCTCTCCAGCTCCTTTAGGTGTAGGGTTAGGTGGTGTATTTGAGACCTTTCTTGTTTCTTGAGAAAGGCTTGTATTGCTATATACTTTCCTCTCAGGACTGCCTTTGCTGTATCCCAAAGATTTTGAACAGTTGTGTTTTCATTTTCATTGGTTTCCATGAATTTTTTAAATTCTTCTTTAATTTCCTGGTTGACCCATTCATTCTTTAGTAGGATGCTCTTTAGCCTCCATGTATTTGAGTTCTTTCCGACTTTCCTCTTGTGACTGAGTTCTAGTTTCAAAGCATTGTGGTCTGAAAATATGCAGGGAATGATCCCAGTCTTTTGGTAGTGGTTGAGATGTGATTTGTGACCTAGGATGTGATCAATTCTGGAGAATGTTCCATGGGCACTAGAGAAGAATGTGTATTCCGTTGCTTTGGGATGGAATGTTTTGAATATATCTGTGAAGTCCATTTGGTCCAGTGTGTCATTTAAAGTCTTTATTTCCTTGTTGATCTTTTGCTTAGATGATCTGTCCATTTCAGTGAGGGGGGTCTTAAAATCCCCCAATATTATTGTATTGTTGTTGATGTGTTTCTTTGCTTTTGTTATTAATTGCCTTATAAAATTGGCTGCTCCCATGTTAGGGGCATAGATATTTACAATTGTTAGATCTTCTTGTTGGATAGACCCTTTAAGTAGGATATATTGTCCTTCCTCATCTCTTATTACAGTCTTTGGTTTAAAATATAATTTGTCTGATATAAGGATTGCCGCCCCAGCTTTCTTTTGGTGTCCATTAGCATGGTAAATGGTTTTCCACTCCCTCATTTTCAATCTGGGCATGTCTTTGGGTCTGAAATAAGTCCTTTGCAGACAGCATATTGATGGGTCTTGTTTTTTAATCCAATCTGATAGCCCGTGTCCTTTGATTGGGGCATTTAGCCCATTTACATTTAGGGTAACTATTGAAAGATATGAATTTAGTGCCATTGTATTACCTGTAAAGTGACTGTTACTGTATATTGTCTGTGTTCCTTTCTGGTCTATGTTACTTTCAGGCTCTCTCTTTGCTTAGAGGACCCGTTTCAATATTTCTTGTACGGCTGGTTTGGTGTTTGCAAATTCCTTTAGTTTTTGTTTGTCCTGGAAGCTTTTTATCTCTCCTTCTATTTTCAATGAAGCCTAGCTGGATATAGTATTCTTGGCTGCATATTTTGCTCATTTAGTGCTCTGAATATATCATGCCAGTCCTTTCTGGCCTGCCAGGTCTCTGTGGATAGGTCTTTTGCCAATCTAATGTTTCTACCATTGCAGGTTACAGATCTCTTCTCCCGAGCTGCTTTCAGGATTTTCTCTTTGTCTCTGAGACTTGTAAGTTTTACTATTAGATGTCAGGGTGTTGATCTATTTTTATTGATTTTGAGAGGGGTTCTCTGTGCCTCCTGGATTTTGATGCCTGTTTCCTTCCCCAAATGAGGGAAGTTCTCTGCTATAATTTGCTCCAGTATACCTTCTGTCCCTCTTTCTTCTTCTTCTGGAATCCCAATTATTCTAATGTTGTTTTGTCTTATGGTATCACTTATCTCTCGAATTCTTCCCTCGTGATCCAGTAGTTGTTTCTCTCTCCTTTTCTCAGCTTCTTTATTTTCCATCATTTGGTCTTCTATGTCACTAATTCTCTCTTCTGCCTCATTTATCCTAGCAGTTACAGCCTCCATTTTTGATTGTACCTCATTAATAGCCTTTTTGATTTCGACTTGGTTAGATTTTAGTTCTTTTATTTCTCCAGAAAGGGTTTCTCTAATAACGTCCATGCTTTTTTCAAGCCCAGCAAGTATCTTTAAAATCATCATTCTGAACTGTAGTTCCGATATCTTACTAATATCCGTATCGAGTAGGTCCCTGGCAGTTGGTACTGCCTCTTTTTCTTTGTGTTGAGGTGATTTTTTTCTGTCTTGTCATTTTGTCCAGAGGAGAATAGATGAATGAGAGAACAAAATGCTACCAGGGTAACAATGTCCCCAGAAAATATACACTAAACAAATCAGAAAAGACCTGAAACCAGGGGAAAAGAAAGTGAAGGAAAGAAAAAAGAAAAAAAAAGATAAAAAGATAAAAACAAACAAAAACAAAACAAAGAAAACAGAATATGATCAAATATGATCAGGCTGGTGCATAGATCAGTGCCACACAGTAGATTTTGGGCATATTTTGGTCTGTTAGAAGAAAGTGCCTCCCAAAATTTTAAAAATGAAGAACTTATATATGTACAAAAATAAGGGTTAATATGATGAAGGGATGGAATATGACGGTAAAGATGAAAATTATAAAAGATTTTATAAAAGGAATTGATACATTGGTTGAGAAAAGAATGAAGAGGATTTAAAAAAAACAACGGCGAATGTGATCAGGCAGGAGACTAGAACAAAGCCATACACTAGAGATTTAGGGTATATTTTGATCTGTTAGAAGGAACTGTAT
The DNA here is from genome assembly GCF_009762305.2 of Zalophus californianus. Classification (NCBI taxonomy): domain Eukaryota; kingdom Metazoa; phylum Chordata; class Mammalia; order Carnivora; family Otariidae; genus Zalophus; species Zalophus californianus. Next base: position 90,020,661 of record NC_045606.1, read on the forward strand.
CCCACAATTTTAAAGAGAGACCAACTTATATATATATATATATATATATAAGTTATATATATATATATATATACACATATATACATATATATACACATGTGTATATATATATATATATATATATATATATATATATATATATATATACACACACACATACCACAATAAGGGCAACTACTACGAAGGGATAGAATATGACTCTAAAAATGAAAAATAAAGATTTTTTTAAAAAGGATTGATAAGTTGGCTGAAAACTGGAAAAAGAAAAAAAAAGTTAAAAAAATTAACTTTGAAAGACTAAATCATGGTAAAAAAGCCATGGATTCTATGTGCAGTATTCCCCTCGTGTTGGAGTTCTGCCTCTCATTGATCGGTAAACTTGGTCTTGGCTGGCTGTTCGTGCTGATCTTCTGGGGGAGGGGCCTGTTGCTGTGGTTCCCAAATGTCTTTGCCGGAGGTGGAATTGCCCCGCCCTTGTCAGTCCGGGCTAAACAAGCTGCTTGGGTTTGCTCTCAGGAGCTTTTGTTCCCTGCAAGCTCTCGGTACAGCTTTGGAGGACGAGAGGGAAAATGGCCTCCCAATCTCCACCCGGAGGAGCTGAGAACTCGGGGCCCCACTCCTCAGTGCACCCCCAGAGAAAAGCAGTCAGTCACTCCTGTCTCCCCGGTCTCCGGCCGCACTCCGTGCTCACCCGGCCTGTGACCGAGCGTTTCTATCTCTGGCACCCGACCCCGTGTGGAGTCTCCAAACCCAGCAGATCCCTGCGGTGCGCTCCCGCGCCGCTCCTCCCAGGGGAGGAAGTGGAGTCTCCCCAGCTCTGGGGCTTGTTGGGTCCCTGCTGGAGGAGCAGTGGCACTGGGCCGCGGATCACAGTTTATGGCCACCCCGAGCTGAGAGCCCGTGCCTCGGCTCCGTCTCTGCAGCCAGCTTCCCCGCTCCGATACCTGGGAGCTCTGCCGCACTCAGGCACCCCCGGTCTTTCTGTGACCCCAAGGGTTCCAACCCCCGCTTAGGCACTGGAGCGACGTCCCTCCGCGGAGCCGACTTCTAAAAGTTCCGATTTTGTGCTCCGCGGCTCTATCACTTGCCAGAAGCGGCCAACGGAGGCCCCCTCCCCCGCCGTCCATCCTCCCGAATATCGCCTCGGACTCACTTCTCCGCACGTCCTACCTTCCAGAAAGTGGTCGCTTCTCTGTTCAGAGAGTTGTTGCTACTCTCTTCTTCGATCTCCTGTTGAGTTCGTAGGTGCTCAGAATGGTTTGATCCCTATCCAGCTGAATTCCTGAGACCAGACGAAATCCAGGTCTCCTACTTCTCCACCATCTTGCTCCTCCTCCCATTTCGATCATCTGGTTTTTATCCTTTCTCTTATTGATGTGATGTATCAGGTTGATAGGTTTGCAAATATTGAACCACCCTTGCATCCTGGGAATAAATTCCACTTGATTGAGGCAAATGATTTTCTAATGTATTGTTGGATTTGGTTTGTTAGTATTTTGTTGAGGACTTTAGTATCTACGTTCATCAGAGATATTGCCCAGTAATTTTCCTTTTTGTAGTGTCTTTATCTGGTTTTCTATCAGGGTGATACCTCATAGAATGAATTTGGAAGTTTTCCTTCTCCTCTAGTTTGGAATAGTTTAAATAGAATAGGGGTTAAATTTTAGGTAGAATTTGCCTATGAAGTTGTCAAGTCCTGGACTTTTGTTTTGGGATTTTTTTTTTTATTCAATCAGCCTGCTAGTAATCAGTCTGTTCAAATTTTCTTTTTCCTCCTGATTCAATTTTGGTAGGTTATGTGTTTCTAGGAATATATCCATTTCTTCTAGGTTATCTAATTTGCTGGCACATAATTTTTTGTAATATCCTACAATTGTTTGTATTTCTGTGGTGTTGATTGTTATTGCTTCTCTTTCATTTGTGATTTTCGAGTCCTTTCTCACCCTCCCCCCACTTCTTTTTTGATGAATCTGTCTAGCGGCTTATCGGTTCTGTTGATCATTTCAGAAACCAGCTTCTGGTTTCATTGATCTGTTCTATTTTTTTTAGTTTCTATATCACTTATTTCTGCCCTAATCTTTATTATTTCCTTCCTTCTGCTGGCTTTAGGCTTCACTTGTTCTTTTTCTAGCTCCTTTAGGTATAAGGTTAGATTGAGATTTTTCTTGCTTCTTGAGGTAAGCCTGTATTGCTATAAACTTCCCTCTTAGAACCAATTTTGCTGCATCCCAAAGGTTTTGAGTCATTGTGTTTTCATTTTTGCTTGCTTCCATGTACTTTTTGATTTTTCTGGTTGACCCATTCATTATTTAGTAGTATGTTATTTAACCTCCATGTATTTATGATCTTTCCAGATTTTTTTCTTGTAGTTGACTTCTAGTTTCATAGTGTTGTGGTCAGAAAAGATGAATAGTATGACTTCAGTCTTCCAAAATTTGTTGAGGCTTGTTTTGTGGCCTAATATGTGTTCTATTCTGGAGAACGAATGTTCCGTGTGCACTTGAAAAGAATGTGTATTCTGCTGTTTCAGGGTGGAATGTTCTGATTATATTTGTTAAATCCATCTGGTCCAGTGTGTCATCCAGAGTCATTGTTTCCTTGTTGATGTTCTGTTTGGATGATCTGTCCATCAATGTAAGTGGGGTGTTAAAGTTCCCTACTATTATTGTGTCACTATTGATTTGCTCCTTTATGTGTGTTATTAGCTGCTTTATGTATTTGGGTGCATAAATATTTACAATTGTTATATCTTTTTGTTGGATTGTCCCTTTTATTATTATATAGTGATCTTGTCTCTTTACAGACTTTGTTTTAAAGTCTATTTTGTCTCATACAAGTATTGCTACTCTGGCTTTTGACATGATAAATGTTTCTCCATCCCCTCACTTTCAGTCTGCAGATGTCTTTAGCTCTGAAATAAGTCTCTTGTAGGCAGCGTATAGGTGAGTCTTGCTTTTTTATCCATTCCATCACCCTACATCTTTTGACTAAAGCATTTAGTCAATTTACATTCAAAATAATTATTGATAGATATGCATTTATTGCCATTTAACTTGTTTTTGTAGTTTTTCTCCGATCCTTTCTTCTCTTTCTCTCTTTCATGGTTTGCTGGTTTTCTTTATTGATATACTTGGATTCCTTACTCTTTATTTATTTGCATATCACTGTTTTTTTGATTTGTGGTTACCATTTGGCTTATATATAATATCTTCTGCATGTAACAGTCTATATTAAGCTAATGGTCACTTAATTTTGAACTCATTCTTTATTCCTCTTCCCTCCATATTTCAGGTATTTGGTATCATATTTTTACATCCTTTTGTACTTCCCTTGACTGATTTTTACAGATATACTTCATTTTTTTGCTTTCATGCTTCTATTTTTATTTTCACTTAGGGTCTTTTTTTCTAGTCACAGAGTCCCCCTTAACATTTCTTATGGGGCTGGTTTAATGGTCATGAATTCTTTTAACTTTGTCTGCAAACTTTCTCTCTCTCTCTCTCTCTCTCTCTCTCTCTCTTCTGAATGATAGTCTCGCTGGATAAAGTATTCTTGGCTGCAGATTTTTTCTTTTCAGCACTGAATACATCATGCCACTCTTCTGGCCTGCAAACTTTCTGCTGAAAAATCAACCAATAGCCTTATGGGATTTCCTTTGTATATAATTGCCTTTTCTCTTGGAACCTTTAAAATTCATTCTTTATCACTATTTTTTTTTTTTTTTTTTTTTGCCATTTTAATTTCTATGTGTCTAGGTGTGGATCGCCTTGGGTTGAATCTGTTGGGGGAATCTCTTTACCTCCTGAGTCTGGATCTCTGTTTCCATTCCCAGATTTGGGAAGTTTTCAGCTATCACTTCTTCAAATACATTTTCTGTCCCCCTTTCTCTCTCTCCTTCTGGCATCCCTATAATGTGATTGTTATCATGCTGAGTTCTCTAAGTCTATTCTCATTATGCGGTATTTGTTTGTCACCTGTTTAGCTTGATTGCTTTCCATTACTCTATCCTCAGGTCCCTGATACATTCCTTTGCTTCCTGTAGTCTACTACTTACTCCATCTATTGCATTTTTAATTTCAAGTATTAAGTTCTTCATCTCTGATATGTTATTTTTTATCTCTTTGTCAGGGGTCTCATTGATGTTCTCCATGCTTTTCTAAGTCCAGGGAGTATCTTTATGATCATTACTTCAAATTCTGTATCAGGGATATTATTTGTTTCACCTAGACCTTCTGCTCTGATTTTGTCCTATTCTTTCATTTGGGACCTACCTCTCTTGTCTCTTCATTTTGTCTAGCTCTCTGTGTCTGCTTTTCCTGTGTGTTAGGTCAGTCAGCTATGTCTTCTGCTCTTGCAAGTAGTGACTTTATGAAGAGGAGGTCCTGTAGTGCCCCACAGGGCAGTGGCTTCTGTTCACCAGAACCTGGCACTTCGAGTCTCCTACTTGTGTTGCTTGTGTCCTGCTCTTGTGTCTGAATCCCATTACCTTTCAGGCCAGATGTCTGCATGGACTCTCTGTTGTGGCCAGTGCTTGCTCTCTGTGATGTTCGTGAGAGCCAAGCATGTAGGGTCTCAGGAGGCGTGACCACAGAAGGACTCAGGGGCAGGGCAGCAGTGTTAGCAAAATTTGCACTGAGCTGCTGGTCCCAGGTTGTATCCCCTGCAGCCTGGGGGCTGCCCCAGGCAAGTCCTCAGAACTCATGGGCAGAGCACATTGCTAGTGAGGTGGGTAGCAAGTGTCTGTGCTGTGCCACCTCCCTGTGGTGGCTCTGTTTATGCTGGGGGGCGGGGGAGGAAGATAGTGCCTGCCAGCTCCTTTGTTCCCAGAGAAGTCCCCCCAGCTCTCTCTGAATTTACTATAAACAGATCTCCCTCCTGCTGTGCATACGGTGGCTTCTATGTTGATTCTCCTTCCGTTGTTGTCTCTTCAGGGGCAGAGACCCAGCTATTACTAGCTATCCTGGCTCAACCAGTATTAACAGTGCTAAGTCTGCTGACTTTTAAAGCTCCAGGTTCCCAGTCCCACTGGTTATACAGACTCACAGAATTCAGCCCCTCTGGTTTTCAAGGCCAGATGTTATGGGGATTCATTTTCCCTGTGTGGGCTCCATTGTGTTTTCCCCTCTCTGTGTCCACAGCTCCCTCCTTCCTTTGGTCAGCTCCAAACCACCATGTCTGCCCTTCCTAACCTCTCCAATTCCTAACCTCTCCAGCGTGGCCGCTTCTCTACATTTAGTTGCAGAGTTTGTTCTGCCAGTCCTCAGATCGCTCTCCAATTTATTTTCTTGGATATGAGTGATAACTAGTTGTAAACATGGGACGGAGTGAACTTAGGGTCCTCCTACTCTGCCATCTTCCCAAGCCTCTTTTTCTATCATAGCTGATTTCTTTATATTTCCCTTTCCTACCTCAAGGCTAAATAAACTTTAAGGTAAAGTCCATAAAATTCAGAACATTTGGGAAGAAGAGTTTGCTGGAGTGCTCTCTGAAATGACTGATGATGGTCTGTTTGCTCCTATTTGTGAGAAGCAGTGATTTTTTTGGAGCTTGTCCTTTTGTATTTATGTTCTCAGTACTTCAGTGAGATCTAGCAAGGTGTTTTAAGCTGGTGCCGGGGTAGAATAATTCTCAAGACTTAGAGGAAGTTTAATTTCGTAGCCTATGCAACAGCAATTAACATTCCAACCCTTGCTTTAACAGAGCATCAGAGGGTTATTTTATGGTTTGTTAGGAATCCTCCTCCACGCCCTGTGAATGAAGGGGATGCCGCGATCATTTACAGGGCTGCTTTTCCTTTGGGAGATTTTGTTCTAGTTTACCTTAGCTCATTACTGATTCATGAGCTGCTATTTTGGTTAAAGGATGATGGAGGAGCAATATTAGGTGAGAGGCTAACAAAATTTGCTACAGACTCTTCCACTATCTCTATCCTTATGGGACTTGCTATAAAAAAACCCTACTCAAGACTTTCTTCTCCTCCATCCCTCCCCATGAGTGCTTTTTTCCTATTAAGGTCCTCTTGTAAAAGGACTGCATTCACGGTTCATGCTTCTGTCATTTGCTCTTTACAAGGTACTCTGCTTTTATTAAGCACCAGTCCATAAAATGTTCTGGGTTTTTCTATTCCCCAATGGCAGTTGATTTTGACTTAGCGGGGAGATAGGAAGCCCCTCAACATTTCTAGCTCAAGTGGAGTCTTTGGTTAGATGGCAGAACAGTTGAGCTTTGAAGGCTCTTTGCTGCATCATTAGACTAGTTTGTAATTATTTTATGGTTAATGCAAGGTATGTTGAAACCATTATTTCTGAAAGTGGACTTGGAGGTTATCTTGGTAGATAGGTGTTTGAGTCTTATCACTTTGAAATTAGAGGTGGCTTTTTCAAGTATAATACTAGCTAATCATCTCAGCTGATTTCTGAGGTGTTATTTCTCTGAATAGAAGCATTGACTTATTTAAAGACTGTACTTGGAACCCAGCAGATAAGGGAGTTGCACAGATAGTCCTTGGTAGATACCTGGTACATATAGTAGATAATAGAGTAGGAATTCTTGGCTTATGGAAACCAAGTACAAACTACTATTTTGCATGTGTTACTCTGTTTCTGATTTGGATTACGCGAGCCCACGCAAATTTATTCAATATAGGAGTTTGTTTTTCTGTTCCATCAAACTCTAGATTACTTTGGGACTTTTGTTCAATTCCATAGCACTAAATATTGATAGTTAAAAATGTATAGATGTACATCTATATACCTAAACTCTCTATAACTTTTGTGCCCAAGAGTGGTTTTAATTAATTTGTATGATAGCAGGTTGACTGGGGGGAGTGTAGGGGACAGAGAAAGAGGGTTACAATATCAAATCACTGCACACAAAAGCACCCTTTTTCAGCATCACCTTGATTTATTTTCCTAGTCTTTTTTTTCCTCAGAAGGAAAAATAATTTCATCAAGAAAACAAATGTTCCTGCCAAAGTGAAAGAATTTCTTTTAATGCTTTTCTTCAAAAAAAAAAAAAAATCAACATTGAATTAGAGCATGCTGTGCCCCCTTCCCCATTTTGCTGACCAGTTTTTTTTTTTTTTAAATCCACTGGCAGAAAACAAGATAGATATTTTCCTCAGATAGGATTATTATATTTTATTGCTGCTTTGTTTAGTATATATTTTTCTCAATTGGGAAAAAAAGTCTAGGTGAAAAAATTAACAAGAAAAGTAGTTTACATGGTCATAACACATAAATTGCTGCCAAAAGAAAAAAAATGTAAAAAAAAAGATTTTAAATGTAAAATATCACATAACTTCAAAAAACTTACCTCAATTTTCTACCATGTATCATGTACTATAAGTCAACTTTCTAAATAGGATTACAGTCCTTTATTATAAGTCCCTAGTGGTCCTATGGTATACATTTAAAAAAAACGCTACTACAAAATTTTTCTGTTCTTTTTGTTTCTGCCTATTGTGTACTTAAGCTATAGATAGATAACTTTTGAATAAAAAGCCTACATAGGTATAAATGCAATAGTTAACTGATCCTGTTTGCTGATGTCCTTGTCATGTTCCACAGAAGGTGGCATCGATTAGTCCAGCATCTTCTCCTGTTTCTTCCCTTCCTTTTTCTTTTTCTTAGATTCTGCTGTGATAAAAAATAGAAAAAGAAGCATCGCATTAGTAAACAATGGGGGCACTTTTCTTATACAGTTAACCCTCGAACAATGCTCAGGTTGAGGGGCGTCAACCCACCATGCAGTCAAAAATCTGCATGTAACTTTGTACAACCCCCAAACTTAACTATTAACAGCTAACTGTTGACTGGAAGCCTTACTGATAACATACATAGTCCATTAACACATATTTTATGTATTATATACTGTATTCTTACAAAAGAGCAAGCTAGAGAAAATAAATATGTTATTGATATAGTATTTATAAAAAAAAAAAATTCACATCTAAGTGGACCCATGCAGTTCCACGCCTCATTTTTCATGGGCCAACTGTCACTGTCCAGGAATGAAATGATTAGATGGAGAGACAAGGTACAGGTGCATGCCAGGAGAGTGCCTAGAATAGGCAGGAGTAATACAGCCGTCCTTCATGTGAACCTCCTGTAGATGCCTGTCGTCTTATTGGTTGCCCCCATCCGATAGAAAAAATACTGTCTGAGGGTCCTACTTAGAAAAGAAAAACAGGGCCGACCTCCCTGAGAGAATACACCAGGATACTCACTGCTCAATGGAGAGCTATAAAAGCTCTGCTTAGCCCCTCACTACCCATATGCCCTTTCCATGGGGCTGTTGATTGATAAGCATTTTTCCTGCCAGTTTGAAAGTGCCTCCTCTCCTGATTCGCCCTTTGCTTATATATCTGCCAGCTATTCATATTTGAAGGACCAGCTATGAACCACATGGAGCTTTGACTCTATAGAGTCTCCTAGTCTTGGAGGAAGCAAATGGAATGTACCAACCTGGGCTACACCAGGTAAGTAAAACCATGAGGATTTAAATCAAAACATCCCATCCTTTTCCATTCATTGTGCTGTCTCCCTTTTCCTAGGCAGAGGAGAATGCAGTGTAGAATTGGACATGTCAACTTGGGCTCCAAAGATGAGAATGCTCAGAATCGCTAGGCTACCAAGTGAAAGGATGTTGCTAAATGTTTGTAAGATCCTTCCCCCTGTTTGGCCCGCAGTAGTGGTAGAAACATAGGGGTTAGTACAGGCTCCGGAGTCAGACGGCTGGCATGTAAGTCCTAGCTCCATCACTAAGTTACTTTGAGGCTTCCTGAAAGCCAATTCATGTATTTGTGTCTCAGGTCTCTCACTTGTGAATGGGCATACGAATCGTACCACTTTATAGAGTCAATATCCACATTAAATGAGTTGTAGAAAATCGCCTGAGCACAGAACATGGCAAAATAGCCTGCGCTCAATAAAGTTAGTCTATTATCACACTAATGAAACCTGCTAAGAACAAGAGGTCATTTCTCGGTATAATTAATATTCTTCATCCCTAAGACACATTGAGCAGGTCCCTGAATGTGCTGAAAGACAGAGGAATACTGGGACAATGATGATGGCCAGCAGGGATTGTTTACTGGATCACAGGGCCTGTGTCCAAGAGAGGCCTATGGGATATAAATGCCAATCACGTATGTTATAAAAACGCAACCTTATACTTGGGGCAGAGCTTGAACCTTTTTTTTCTTATCCTCATCACTTCTTCTGATAAGTTCGAAAGTCCATTATATACCAGTTGAAATAGTATTTCATACAAAGTTAATTGTCCTAAGCTCCCTTTACTCAAGCTTCAAGAGTACACTGTACACAATTACGGCAGGAGTTGCTAACATCCTGCTAAACCACTGTTCACAGAAGACTGTATCTATCATCTACATCTGTGTCTTCAGTGCCTGGCACATAATAAGGGCTCATGAAATACTTGTTGCATAATAGTGAAGAAATGAACACTTGGATGGGAAACAGTCAATTCATTAGTATATAATTCATTAGTATTTCTCAAGAGAAGTACGAGTGTAAATTCAGTCAAGATCTTGCCATATTTCAGTACTTCTTTAAAGATACTTTATGAAGAAAAAAATTACACATATCCATGAACATTACCAAATTTCTCAACCCTTTTCCTTGTCTTTAAATAAAAGACTGAATTAACTGTGAATAAAAGTTATGTCCCATTTTAGTAGCCTATCAAGCTCACAGGGAAATCTGCTGTGAGCATGAGGGTCATGAATTGGCCTGGAGCAGGACTATACCAGCATAAAGCAAGTAGAGTCGAGTCACATAGCGGCTTTGTAGTAGAGTCACATAGTGGCTACTCTCAAAGGTTTTCAGAGCCATTGTGATCAGTATCCTGATGTCAAACAGTAGGGCACCTTGGTTCACAGTGAAAAGAGTCAAGGCAACGGAAGGAAGTGCACTCATGCCACGCCACATGTCACTCTTCCCCACAGGGATGGAGGCTGTGAAGCCCCAGTGGATACAAACAGGAAGGGAGCCATTGTGGAAATGCAAGCACAAAGGGCACCTGCTGGAAAAGTGTCTGGTTTTGTTCCCTTGGATGATCCCTACTGCGCCATCACTGCATTGAACACTCACGGTGGTACTCTTGATGTGTTTTAACCTCCTGGATGTATAAACCTTCATTCTTTCTCTGGCCAGTTTTTGAGGTGGTGGAGGATAGTATTCATCGTTCTCTCCTGGTATGTGTGTACCTCGTATTACTCGGAAAGAAACAGGTTGTTTTGTTTAAGATATATTTGAAAGTGTTCAGAAAGTCCTAAGACTTAAGAAGAAATACCCTAGAAAGGATCCAGCTCCTCATATTGCTACGAACCACCTGGAGGGCCATCTTGACTGTATTCTATTTAGAAAACTCAAAATTTGGCCAAGAAAATTCTTGCAGTGCAGAGCATAGTTCTGATGGGAGAGAAAAGAGGCAGTAAGAAAACATAGGGATTAATGTGAGTCATGCTACAATAAATTCTGAACCTATACATTTAAAAAATTCTGATTAGAAAACAAAATCCTTAAGAAGTGGCATATGGCCCTCTGTTTAGTAGGGCAATGAGGAAACAGTGAAATTCTCCTAAAATCATACTAAGAACGAAGTCCTCAAAGAATTAATTCTAATCCAGATCTTCCATTTACCAGCCCTGTGATGTTGGGCAAATTGATCATTTTGCATCTGTTTCCTATAAACTGGGGATAATAACACTTAGTCTGCCCTCCTCAGAGGGCCATCATGAATATCCTGTGAGGTTACCACCTCTAATATCCTATTTGACCACTACTGTTCAAAAAACACTCATTTAGCAAATATGCCCCCATATCCACTATATACCTGGCACTGTTCTAGATGCTGGAATATGATGGCAAACAAGACAAAATTCTGCTTTCATAGAGCTTACAAGATTTCAAGACTGCTGTGAGAGTCTTTCAAAATTGTAAAGTACTCTAAAAGTATGTATTTTTTTAGAGTCATGGCTATGTGACAGCTTATTTTTATGACCTGAATGCCTATTTCTCCTCTTCCTTGTTGACTGTGGCATCACAGATGCATATAGTGTTAAGAGAGTATCCACAGGGACAATTACCAGGGAGAAAAAGAATGTCTATCGGAGAGTTAGCCTGAAGGTAGGACCGACCTTCTTCTTAAAAATATTACTTTTCTGGTTTTAGAAGTAATACGGGCTTATATAGAAAGTAAAGAAACAGATATATGTTAACAGAAATTGCCCATGTTTTCACAATACAGAGATAACACTTTCCACAGTGGGTTCATAGGTGTTTCCTTTCAAGGAATATACTTTGAGTAGGTATATATTGACAGTTGATAAAGTATTTTATACTAAAACTTGTTTTTTCCATACCATTGCATGTACTTTGCAGCATGCCCCCGGAGGATTCCTTGGTGACATTCCATTCCACTTGTAACCTTCCCTCTTTTGCTGGTGAGGTAGCTTGTTCTCACTTTTTGTTACCATAAATAATGATGTAATGCACGTTCTGTAGACAAACCACTATACTGTCAAGTGTTGGCTTAGTACAGATTACTGGAAGAGGATCTGCTGGACCGCAGGGCATTTGTAAAAAGCTCTAGATATGTGCTGAGGAATTTCTTTCTGGAAAGGCAGTACTCACTGAAATTCTTAGCGACTTATATTGGATCCTATCACAGCAAACTTGTTCTCAAAAGGCAAATAAGCAAACAGCACGCATCATCTCTTTTTCATCTATCACAGGCCTTTTTAGGAACAGAATTGCCATGCAGTCAGTACAAGTAAACACCTGCTCCCATTTTCAATATTTGGGAAAACTGAGAGAAAGTTGGGGGGGGGTGGATGTTGGAAGAAAGATGACAATGTAAACGTTTTCAGAGAACTCGAGGGAGATGTTATTTCAAGAAGTAGAGTTGAGAATTCTGGAATAAACTTATCATTTTCTTATCAAAATGTCTTGGTTTGATTCGTTTTTCAGATGGCCTGCCTGTGCCGCCAGAAAACATAAAAAGGGATTGAGAGGCGAAATTTGAGTGAGTGGAGCCTGGATTTTTACTAAAGTGAGTTCAACTCTGCTACTGACTCCAGTGAAGTAGCTTTGGGTCATTAAACCAATGGCAGGAACTACTGATGTGAATAGAAAAAGATTTGCACCTTCTCACGGGCAGAATTCATATAGGAGGCAGCTATGGACAGTCAGAAACGGACACTGTAGATTCAGAGAGCAGGAGGGCAGGGCCAGCTGGGGCCAAGCCGGAGAGACCACGGAAGCTAGCCTTTGGAGACTCGTGCAAGAAATCATGAGAACTGGGGCCCCTGGGTGGCTCAGCTGAGTGTCTGCCTTCGGCTCAGGTCATGATCCCGGGGTCCTGGGATCGAAACCATGTCGGAGGCTGCTTCTCCCTCTCCTCCCTGTTCCTGATCTCTCAGCCACTCTCTCTCAAACAAATAAAATCTTTTAAAATCATGAGAACTGAGTGAAGGAAAAGGGTATCACTGTCAAACAGTACACTTACAATGTAAATATGCCCAAAAGGCTGGAAACCACCCACATCCTTTTACTGTTTCATGAACCTATTTAAAAGAACTTGCCTGTGCTTAAGAATTAGCTGCCCACCTACCTGAAAATAGCTAATCCCTCACATCACCTAGCTGTTCCTCAGAACTGGTAATAAGGCTTGTTGAATCCTGAGTATGTAACTCAGTGATCTGCCTAGAATTTGCCTAGGTACTAGATGGCTCAGCTCCTTCATTAAATTTCCCAACATTTCAGTTTAAAGTGGGGTGGCATGTATTAAGTTGCACAACATAGGAAGAATTTTCTATTTAAAAATCAAAAGTATAATCTGTACACTTTTTTTTCTTAAATCATTCTCAGATCTCTTTAGTCCAATGTCTGTGCAATTATTCTGTTATTTCTTCTTCGATTTCTTCTTTTGTAATGCCATTTGCTTTGTTTCCTCTTACTGACTCAATGCATTTACTTCTAGGATTATGTATGGAATTCACACATACAAACAACTGCTCCTTGATGCTGCCCACACATTAATACCTGTTCTTTCCCTCACCGTCCATCTTCCTTTTCACTCATCAATTGTGTTGCACAACAATACCTACCTCTCCCCCTCAACCATCTGTCCTCCTAACATGTCCTTTCTGCTATCAAGTAGATAGGGCGGTACATGCCAGATAGAAGATAGGATGCATCTGTCTAGACACAGGCTAAACATGTCTGGACTCTGCTGGCAACCTCTGTCTTGCCCCCATTTACTCTGAGACGTGACTCGGCATTTAACTGCATCTCCTCAAAACAAAGTTTAACTATGAAAATGCTGGTGGGTGCTAGAGACTTAACTGCACGTTTAGTGGATTATGTCATCGACCACACAGAGGAAGCTTAATAAAAGTCACTAACCATGTCAGTTACTTTCCAAAGCAACTCACCCAGTATTGGTAGAGTAAACCCCTCTCCCTTCACCCAAGACTCCTCTCTGTAGCCTTTTCAGCCTCTGAGATACCTGTTGGCTTCCCCAGCCAATCATGAAAGGGACCCTTGTTAGGATGCACTTTCTTTACTCAATAGGTCATGAGTGTGTGGGGGTCACTCCCTGATCTGACCTACAGGTATGTGATACCGGGAAGAAGATCATCAACATGCCTATGGTATCCTCATGTATTATTAGCTATACCTACTCATTGGTTTGGAACAGCTGAACGTGGGTGTGGATTTTCCCTCTGAGTCACAGGAGAGAAGAGCAGTGAGGAAGGGGATCAGAAGTGTTTCATCTGTAAGGCCTTTAATCCACAGTGTTCTCACTTCTATACTGTTAGAGAAGGAAAACAAAAGCTGTGTGTGGTGGGTGGGGGTTGAATTTGATGTTCACCGGCTAAATTTTGTTTTTAACTACTAAATAAGCCTGAAGAGAGGGAAATATAACTAAGGCAAGGGAAACTGCATGTGCAAGGCGTGCATTTCTGATACCGATGTTAGGGTGTGTGCGCACATGTGCAGTTGGTGTCCCAGTCACTATATGTTGTCACACCTGCTGCTAGTGGGAACTCTAACTTCATTCTCATGTCTTTCAAAGTTTGAAGAACTCTACGGAGTTAGGCAGAGTGATATACGTACATAGGCATGCGCATACACACACACACACACACACACACAACCATGGAGGGGGAATTAACTTTGGGTTTCCTATGTTCAGCGAAAGCATCTGCCCCTTCCTCAATCAGTACACCACTCTGAGGACCTTACACTTCTTCCCTGTGACCTCCCCAACACAGATCCACTGACTTCTTCCACCCCCACCACAGGAAAGATATGATATTTCTGCTATCATATGTAAATGTTCAAAAGCTTGTTTCTGCAAGAATGAGGGCCCAGGTAGAAAATCTGTCTTATCAAATCTTATAAATTATATTGGTACCCTAAGCCAGAAATGAAGTGTATTATTAGCACATCATTACTTGCTCTTATCATACCCGATGTTCAACATTACATGACTGGTGCTACTGGAAAATCAAATTTTGATTTATGTCAAAGGGGAAAAGTTTGAAGTCTAGAATATTTAAAATTTCAGTAGGTACAGCTCCATAAATGATTTATTTGCTTCTCCAACTGATTTTTTTTCTTTTGGTCCCAACTGATTCTATGTATCAATTGCTATAATGGGCTGAATTATGTCCCCCTCAAAAATTCATACTGAATTCCTGACCCTCATACCTCAGAATGTGAATATACTTGGAGAGGGTCTCTATAGAGGTAATTAGGTTAAAATGAAAACATCAGCATGGGCCCTCATCCAATATGACTGGTGTCCTTAGAAGAAGAGGGAATTTGAACACAGACGTGCACAGAGCAAAGACTATGTGAAGACACAGGGACAAGATGGCCATCTATGAGCCAAAAAAAAAAAAAAAAGAGGTCTGAACAGCTCCTTCCCTCACAACCTTCGGAAAGAATCGACCCTGCAGAAACCTTGATTTCAGCCTTCCAGCCTGCACAACTGGGAGAAGACAGATTTCTGTGGTTGAAACCACACTGGCTGAGGTACTGTGTTGTAAGGAGTGCTAGCGAACCCACACATCAGTGAACTAGTTTTCACGCTTGCATTTCTGTATAGCTTTCAGAGTACCCTCATTAATTACGGAAGTGCAAAATAGATGTCAGTTTACTGTGTCTTAAATGTGTCCCTCAGAATTTTAAATATACATCATTTAAGTACGTGACTTTGGTAGTATGCAATATAGGATTTTATGCCCCCTTAATAGTTTCACGGATGCTCCCTGCAGTCGCCCGTTCACCCATCTGCACGTGTGTCCTCCAGATTTCCCCACCACCCGGTTCCTCTCGCCCCCATGCACCCGGCACTCTGTCTAGGCAGCGGCCAAGGTTAGACTTGAAGAGGTGCCCCCAGACTTCTCTCTCTTCAGAGAGAAGCCTACACAGCAGCTTAATTTAGTGCTTTTCTGCATCTGGGTGAAGATCTGAAAATATGCTTTTCTATGAATGAAAATAATATTCGGAAGCCTTGCAAGACCCGCTCCGGGTCTTGTCCCCTATGTGCCCGAGCAGTAGGACACCAGGAACATTTTTACCTGCTTTCTGCTCTTTGCATTTCTAATGAGCTCTTGTACAAATATTGTTTATCCCTCTAGAAAAAGTCTGTCGTTCTTTTTTTCTTTTCTTTTCCCTGCCTCTTGTGCTGAGCAACAGCTAGCCTGCTGTGATTTCCCTGAGGCTTCCCAGAGGCCTTGCATCAGTGCAAAGCTGGCTGGAGTCCCTGAGAGTACGTGAAGCGTCTCCCCTGGTTCCCAGGACAGCAGAGCCTCAGATCCTTGTGAAGCACCAGAGTCGCTATGACCCTCACCACACCAGGGCGGCAATCCTGAATCCAGCTCAGGGCCCGGCCTGGGAGGCTGCTGGGTAGCAGGCTACGCTGCACTGCTCTGTCTTACTCTACAGGAGTGTAGCCCCTTTAACGGACTCCAGCTTGAGAAATGTAGCACTAAAGGTTATTTGCTTTAGAGCACTTAGTACACAGAGGCTTGAGCCAAAAATGATCTAACACAACTCAATCATCAATGACCCCGAACATGTGTTTTAGGATTACTGTAGAAATACAATCCAAAATTCTTAATTTCTTTCAGAATATCCAAAGAGATGCCATACAGAGCACTCAGTCTGGGAAGCACTGTTATGATAGAAAGAACTCTGGAAAAGGACTGTTCTGAGCTCAAGTTCAAACCTGACCCCTCTCTGGCTTGGTGACCTTCTGCACATTGCAACCTTCGTGTCCTGTTTGCAAAATGGGAATGAAACTCCTTGGAGCTGTGAGGATTGGGACAATGCATGCTAACAACTGAGTGTGACGAAAGTCACATCATAAATCCTCAACGGGAACGACTTTGATGTTGCTCAGAAATGCTCATGATGAGCGCTACAACTTAAAACGCAAAGCACACGTTCTCAGTCCAGAAGAAGTCAGAAGGGAGAAATGCAAAAACTGCAGGGGGCAAAGAGAGAAGGTCCCTCAACCCAGGAACTCATTCGTGTGACTCATCCGCTCTTCTATTACGCAGCCTGCCTTCATACTACGATTCTATAGCTGTTGCGTGTGTGCACAGCTCATGAGCCTCTGTGCGTGGACTTTACCAAGGGAGATGCAACCACACACCCAGAGTGAAGTAAACCCAACAAATATAGTTCCTAGTTCTCACATCTGTCCCAGCTATGAGGACTCAAAATCCTTTCATAAGGATGGGAGTAAAACACCCAGGTGACTCTTCTTGCAGGTGAGCAAACGGTGCCCCAACAGTGATTTCTCTGTCGGTTCGGAGCCAGTGAATGAATGATGTGCTCTAGTGAGCCCGCCCAGGACAACTGGGTCAGATGCTTCAGTGATTGATTGACTGATTGACTGATTGATTCATTCATTCATTCAAATCAGTGCTATTCATTGAATTCCTCTCATGGACTAGGGACTACAAAGGTGAACAAGCTGTGACTCCTGCCCTCAAGAAGTTCAGGGCTGAGAGGCAAAGACACACTCACTACAGAGGAATGGATGAGTATCTTAACAGAACAGCCAGGCCTGCAGAAAGGCAGCAACCTAACACTTGGGAAGGGAAGCCTAGCAAGTTTTAACCCTGATCTCTTTTCTAGTCCTTGAATAAAACAAAGTCTGTTTGGCCTCTGGGACTTTGAACTTGTCCTTGTTTCATTTAGAAACTAGTATGGCTAGCCCCTGCTCTATATTCAAGACCAAGTTCCAGACTTACTCTCAGAGCGGCTTTCCCTGGTTTCTCTAACTCAGCCGCCCTCCCCACCCCCAGCCACTCGAACACTTGGCTCTTCAGTTTGTAAGACCACTTACTCCAATACGGAGTTATCCTTTTAGTTCGTAATTGTCTTTGTCACTATTATCTACCCACCACCCCCGCTAGAACATAGCAGTAAGAGGGAAGGAAACCTGCTTCATATCACCAGCACCTGACATACTGCCCACTCCACTGTGGTGTGGCTGGGGCAAGGATCAGGCGAGAAGCCAGTCAGGTGATGCCGGAGCATGGTGCGCTTAGGAGCCAAGGTCTGATTCTATTGCTGATGGGAAGCCAGGACGGAAGAGGGAGTTTAGGGCTGGGTCTGAAATTCATTCTTTCTTCGATAAGAAACTGAGATACCTGTATTTGTTTGTATTAGCTGTACAGCCTCATGCAAAGCGTCTAACTTCTCGGACTCAGTGTCCTCATATGTAAAATTAGGAATGATGATGGTAACTATTTCACAGAGTTTTTGTGATTATTCAATGACACAGTATATACTCAATATACTAAAATATCCTCCAAACATACAAGTCTCTCAATAAATATTAACTGTAATTACTACTGTTGTAATGGCCATAAGTTCTTTTGCCTAAAAAGGTATGGAGGGCAACACCCACCTCAAGATTTTCATTTGGAAGAAAGGAAATAGTTTTAAGAATACTGCACATTTACCAAGCATCATTACATATTCACTCCATCTTGACAATTAATGAGGTATTCATTGTAGACTTTAGTTTACAGAAGACAAAACTGTTAGGCTAATAAGAAAGGGGCAGAACTAGATCTTCTCACTTCAACTACAGTATCATGAATGGGAAATACAATACAGATGTTGAAAGACATTTCCACAGCAGAATGAAAACAAAATCAAACCTTAAGACCAAACGGAGCAAGGGTTTCCCTCTGATGAAGAAGGACAAAATTCCCGCAAGGCTCCCGAGGCTCCTCTTTCTGGTCAGATGCAAGGGCAGCAACCACCAACCCTGTCGGGGTCTCAGGAGGAAGGGAGCCCATCCCAGGCTCCCCCCACCACCCTCAACACAGCGGAGAGTCTCTCAGCCTAGCAAAATGCATCTGCAGAGTAGTGCCATGCTCCTTGCTAAGGGATGGCAGAGCCCAGAGTCTAGAAAGAAATGTTGGGAACTTCTTTTATCTTTAAAAGAAGCAACAACGACGACAAAATCTCTTGAGCAGGGGAGAAATGAGAATGCTGCGAATATCACTTTACCGACCCCCTTTCTCATTTATAATCAGCTGCCAAGTGCTATGTCCTGCACACAGCTGAGTCCTACACTGAAACAGTTACTGTTCTTTTGATCTTTAAGGATGAATTGTCACACCTAAGAGAGGGCTAGGCAACTGTCCAAAAAAAAAAAGAGAGCAGCAAGATGGTAAAGCTTTGAGAAATAGCTGGGAAGAAGTAAAAGGAACTGGGGTTCTCAGGAGCAGGGGAAATGTAACAAGGATCTGGTGACAGTTAATAGTGAGACCATTAACACGGTTCCCTGGCCCACCTATAGCACAGACACACATTCCGTTGCTGCCACCTCTTCCTGTCCCAGGCAAACCGGGAGGCTGACACAAATGCCATGTTCACCCATCAGTATCCAAAAAAAAAAAAAAAAAAGCACCACCCCTCACAATACCCCTTATTTATGTATCTTGTTTAAATAATGACTAATAATTTCCATTTCGACAATAACTTAAGATTCTAGAATGTTCTAAGATAATCATTAGGCCACATCTTCTGTAGTCCCTAGGAAAATCTCAGCTCGTACAAAGGCCTTCTGCACGAGCCCTGATTCAGCCACAGCTTAGACTCTGCACACCCGCGGTAACTCCCAGAAGCCTGCTCCACTGTCCTGCACCTGCTCACTCAGATGGGACTGCCTGGAAGGCCACGGCTCTCCCACAGGTGGGCCGTGTTTCCAGTTCCTCTTAGCTTGGCCGTCTTCTCATTCTGTAGTGAGCCCATCCTCCAAGGGCACCACTGAGAGACACTGCGGCTTAGAGACCCGTTCTTTGCCCTCTGAACAGTTCTGTGCTCTAATCGTTTATGCAGCACTTTTGGCATAGACTGGCCATAGTTCCCACTTTCTTCACTTGTCCACAGCTCAATTATCCCTACTTCCCCTCCCCCCAAACTGAAAAGACCATAATGACTTGACAAAAAACAAAACAAAACAAAAAAAAAAACACCAAAAACAAAAAACAAAAAACTACCGGTGGTTCCAACAAGGAGAGACCTAACTCGCTCTACAGTGGAGGAATTGTCCCGATATGAGATTACTCTTGGCAACTTCTTTTCCAAGAAATATCATCAATGCCTCATCTAGGCAAAAGGAGTAAGGGTTAGGTCCAATGAGGACTTCAATACATTCCAACATTCCTGGACGCTTTCTGGCCAATTGCTCACTACCAATTCAAGACCCACTCGCCTGGGTGGGTCTCTCATATTTATAGGGCGAGTTCTGAAAGTTAAAGATGCATTTCCCAGAGTCCCTCGCAGCAGGATTTTATAGGTGCCCTAGTTTCCAGCAAGCAGGCACACTTTGAGTCTTAGAGGTAGAAGTCAGCAACCAGGAAAAAAAGGGCCAAATTTGGGGAAATTGGGTATTTTGGCAAGAAGGGAGGCAAAAGTTTCTAGTTTCGAGGGAACAGGTATGGTGTTCAATTCTTAGCATATGTGCTGAACTGTGGGTAATTTTAGCAGCAGGGTTTCTGCTCCATCAGTCAACATTTGGCATGATTAGACATTTCTCTTGGATCTGTTGCCTTCTGCTGCAATCCTGCTGGATCCAACTCAAATCCTCTGGCCCTTCTGGAGATTCTGCGAGCTATATAATACCCCTGAATAACCCCTTTCTGCTTAGCCAGCTAGAGTAGACCTTGCTGCAACTAACAACCTGGACAAATACAGGATTTTCTTAATTAACAATTGTAATTAATACTCTCAATCTCTTTTCCTGAAAAAATTAAAATCTCCAGTGTCCAATGCAATTGCTTGCCAATTTATCCCTGGTAGATTCTGGCAGCAATGAAGCAAATTCCAGTTGCAATCTTTCAATCGCTGACCTCTCCGGAACAATCCTGTCCCCAACCCCAGGAAACCTGTATTCTAGTGAGGCACCTTTCAATTCTTATGTCTACATAAGAATATCACTATTCTCTCTTCTCTGGGTATATAATACTAAAACCTCTTCTCAGAGTAAGTGGAGTTTCAACACAGGAGAATCTTTAGGGAAGAGTTTCCAACTTGATATCTAGTGTCACTGAAATTGTACCAAGGCTAGAGTGTGGAGTTTCTGCAATATTGACATAACAACAGGAAGAACCATTTCTATCCAATGGACTGGAGTGTGGTGAGTTTCAAGGCGATTTTTAACTAAAGCAGGGGAGATAGTTAGTAATCTCCCAGAGTTCAGGTGCCAACTCCGGATATTAAGTGCCCTCTCGCCCCCAAGCAAGTCTTTTAAACTTTTGGCCTTATTAGGAATCAAGTCACAGTGATATTCTCCAGACTTTTCTCAATTTAATGCTGGGTAGTCACAGCCTAATCAGGCATCTTAATGTTCCATTCTAAAATTTAAAGAGCATTTTTTCCACCCCAAACGTTATGTCATTTGCATATTAAGCCATTACCATTTTCCAAAACAAAAGAGGACAGAAATCAAACCAAAAAGGTGTATAAAACAAACATACACATAAAAAAAAAAAAAGCAGACAAAAGACCAGAACCTGATGATGTGTTTGGTGAGAAGGATGACGATGGAAGGCAAAAAGGTACTTTCTGGCTATGAGCTCAGGGACTGGGTTAAAAAGGCAGAAAATGGCACTGAAAGACAAGAAAGCCCAAAACTGATTCTGCTCCTAAACAACAGGATGGATTTAGGTGAGTCACTGATGTTCTCTGTCCTCATGTATTCCATCAGGGTTACATCAGATGGCAGCAAGGTCCCCAGAAGCTCTACTATTTAGTGATTCTGGACATCAAGATTTATCTAACATGGCCAAAGTTTCATGGGTGTATAACACCGACACGCAGCACAGTGCAATAGAAAAGGCAGCGGGTCTTTGCTGTCAGTTTGACTCTGAATCTGAATCACCACTTACAAGCCGTGAAGCGTTAGACAAGTTGCTTACCCTCTCTGGGCCTGTGCTTTCTCAAATACAAACTAAGATAAATACATTTTAGTGCACAGAGTTGCTTTGAAGCTAAAATGAGGAGCACCTATCATATCATAGTGCCTGACTCCAAATTAGTGGGTTCCCTACCTCCCTCTTTCCTGAGTTAAAGTAGCAGGAAGCCCTGATGAGTTACTCTTTCCTGAAGAAAGGGAAAAAATAATTTATAATTGTGTAATTGTATGAAAATATTGCTTAAATGACTTCTTTACTGCAGCTTCCACCAGACTATGATAAATTTAATGTGTGAAACCTTTTTTCTTTTAGCATTTATTTTTTATACATATTCAGCACCTGCTACTCCTCGTTCCAAGCAAAAGGGATGCAGTAGAGAAAGGCACAGGTTAGGTCCCTGCCCTCCTGAAACTTATACTCTGGTAGATGTCTTCCAGAACAGTTTTAGAAATAATATTCGAGAGAGCACAGGCAGTAATTTCTCTAACATCAGTCATAATGACATTTTTCTAGATATGTCTCCTGAGGCAAAGGAAACAAAAGTGAAAATAAACTGTTAGGACAACATCAAGATAAAAAGATTCTGCACAGCAAGGGAATCAATGAAATTAAGACAACTTACTGAATGGCAGAAGATTATTTGCAAATGACATATCCAATGAAGGGTTAGTATCCAAAATATATAAAGAACTTCTACAACTGAATGCCAAAAACCCAAATAATCTGTAAAAAATGAGAAGACATGAACAGATAGTTCTCCAGAGAAGACATCCAGATGGCCAAAAGACACATGAAAAGATGGGCAACATCACTCACCATCCGGAAATGCAAATCAAAACCACAATGAGATTATCACCCCATACCTGTCAGAATGGCTAAAATCAAAAACACAAGAAACAACAAGTGTTGGTGATGATGTGGAGAAAAAGGAACATTCATGCACTGTTGGTGGGAATGCAAACTGGTGTGGCCACTCTGGAAAACAGTATGGAGGTTCCTCAAAAAGTTAAAAACAGAACTACCCTAAGATTCAGTAATTGCACTACTGGGTATTTACCCAAAAAATACAAAAACACTAATTCAAAAGGATATATACACCCCTATGTTTACTGCAGCCTGATTTACAATAGCCAAACTATGGAAGCAGCACAAGCATCCATCCAACTGATGAGTTGATGAAGAAGATATGGTATAGATACACAACAGAATATTATTCAGCCATTAAAAAGAATGAAATCTTGCCATTTGCAATGATGTACATGGATCTAGAGTACAAGGCTAAGCAAAATAAGTCAGAGAAAGACAAATACCATATGATTTCACTCATATGTGCAATTTAAGAAACAAAACAAGGGGAAAAAGAAGAGGCAAACCAAGAAACAGACTCTTGACTATAGAAAACAAACTGGTTACCAGAGGGGAGGGGTGGGGGGGAGGGTGGAAATAGGTAAAGGTAGTAAGAGTACACTTGTCATGATGAGTCCTGAGGAATATACAGAATTACTGAATCCCTGTATTATACTCCGAAAACTAATATAACACTGTATGTCACTGGAATTAAAACTTTTAAAAAAGAAGAAATCATGCTCTAGAAAGTGTCTTCCATTTGGGAGTCACCTTTGCACATGGTGTTGGGCTTTACCTAGTGCTGTGAAATACAGAACTCACTCCGGCTAATCCATTTTCAATTAATTATATACCTTAATTTCTGATATAGAAACAAATGACAGAATGTTTACCCACTTGAAATATTTTTACCACCATTTGTCAAGGTGAAAGCCTGACCAGATGAGAAAATGTAAAAAGTCAATGAGCTGCTGGACCAGGTCAAAAGAAGTCCTCACTTAATGTCTTCACCAAATACCCTGAAGGCTCCTTCTGAATCATGTCCCCAAATTGTCCTATTTATTCCAAACTTTTCAGCCCTTTCCATATCCATCTAGCCCTACCACCACCCACCACCTAATCCCTTATTTTTTTCCTCCTTATTCATTAGACTGCAGTTTCTCTCACCCACTGGCGAGAACCAGAACAGATTTGTACACGTGTATGCACGCATGCAGGCGTGTACGTGTGTGTGGTCTCTATGAGTTTCATACTAGCACAGCAATTCTTGATTCTGACTGATACTGAAATCTTTTAAGGAACATCTTAATTTTCAAAGCTACTGAGGCTGAGTCAGTTGGTCTGGGTTATGCCTGCGTACTGGGATTTTTATAAGTTCTCATAGGAAATTCTAATTTGCAGCCCAGGTTGAGAACCACTGTGGTAGAGCATGGGGACTTCTTCAATTCCTTTTCTTTCCCATGCTCTATTTATGCTGAATATTTTGGTTCTCTGACTGGCTGAAAAATATATTAATTTGAAAACTGTGTATCTCTGAGTTCTTCCAGTTTTGGAAATGTCCCACTGGATGAATATGGCCGCTAATTTTCATTAGATCTGTATAGTTGTCTTCAGACAAGTAATACTTACAAAGTTGGCCCATACATTCATATACTGACCCCACATCATGCCTTCCAAATACACACTGCAACCAGATTTCCGTGATCTGAAAAGGGCAGCCTGAATCCTAGATGTGCCATCTGCAGGTCTAGCCTGCATCTGGCCACCCTACCACTGGGGGCAACCATGTCCATGGACAACTCCGTCAGAGACTGAAGAGCTTGGTCTGTGAAATGAGTCCTTTCTGACTATCAGCAGCAAGCCAGCCAATCCTTCTGATTTCTGGAGGTATTTTTTTCCCTATTTTCATTTATTGTGGGCTTCATGTTCATTTTTTTCTGAGTTTCTCCTTATATTTAATCTGGATGGTATGGATTTTCCAGTCCCGTATTCATTTGCAAGAGCTGCCATGCCCCGTACCACAGAGCGGATCGCTTCAACAGTAGGAATTTACTTTCTCAGAGTTCTAGAGGCTAGAAGTCTAAGATCAACTGTCAGCAGGGTTCATTTATTCTGAGGTGGGTCCCGTTGGCTTCTCGATGGCCATCTTCTCACTATGTGTTCATATGGTCTTCCCCCTGCATGTATCTGGGTCCTAATCTCCTTTCTTTCTATGCCAGATTGGCCTGGGACCCACTCATACAGCTTCATTTCACTTTAATGACCTCTTTAAAAGCCTTATCTCCAAACACAGTCACATTCTGAGGTACTAAGGGTTAGAACGTCAACATTTGAATGGAAGGATGGTGGTTTAACAGCATTCAGCCCAGAACAACCCATGAAATAAGAGTGTAATACCTCCTTGTCTTCCCTCAAGTGGGATCCTATTTCTGTGAAACCATAGCCATGCTATTTGTTTCTGGTTCCCTTTCTCTGGCAGGAGAGCAGAGTGTAACTTTCTGGGAATGAACAGAAAGCTCTACATAATTTGAAAATTCATGATGAATGTAGTTGGTAAAAAAGCTAACAACAACAACTATATATATATATATATATATATATATATATATATATATATATAAAAGGCTGAAAGAAGTGGAAGAAATATAGGACCTATCAATTTATGCAGTGGAGAAAGGAAAAATGTAAAATAATGTAGCTGACTTCATGAAAACTGTGTTTGTTGGATAATCTAGGAGAGACCTGATTTTAGATTTTCTGCCTCATGATCTTCATAAATTTGTTCCTACTTGTCAGGATGCAGTCCCAATTTAGGGCTTGGAATATACAGTCACCATACAACAACTGTCTTAATTGGCCTGTTCTGCTAAGTTGTTTATTTGTGCAAGGAGACTGTTCCAATCCCCGCCCCCACGCCCCATCTGTGCAGAGGACTCTGATTTGAACTCATCAATTGCCTGCTGAAAAGCACTGGTGTGATGCTCAACATACAGGGCTTGTTCAATCCCTTTCTTAAGGTAATTCACCTAAGATTTCCTTCCAGAAAATTCGAGTTTCCACATCTGAAGATCCTGCGTGAGTCCATCAACATTTGCACCTGAAAACTGTGGTATAATGACAGGAACCTACCTTGAGGTTTGGGCTTAGTCAGCTTGCCACAGGGCTTGGAGATGGTGACTGTCTTCTGGCAGTCGGCATTGTGGAGGGCTCGCTTCAGACTTCCAGTTCTGGTTTTCAAGGCGGTATTCAGGTCGCATTCTCCCCAGGCCTGAAACTGGTATTTGCACTCCGCTAAAGGCAGGGTAGGACCAAACAGAAATCTTTGAGTTCCTCTAGTAGTGCCATAAAGGTAGACACACTTCTGTTTTTACCTTTTTGTAGAGTCCCATGCAGTTAAAAGAAATAATATGGAAGATCCCTATATCCTTCACCCTATTTCCCCTCAATTGTGATTATCTTGCATAACCAGAGTTCCTGAGCACAACCAGGAAATGAACAGGGATACATCCCACAGAAGTGATTCAGGTTCTGCCAATTTCACACGCACTCATTTGTGGGTATGTGTGCAAGTGCGCATTCAGTTCTGTGCGGCTGCGTCACGTCTGTAGGTATGAGCGAACACCGACAGCATTAATGTGCAAAAGAGCTCCAACACAACAGTCCTTTGGGTTAATCCTGTCATAGCCTTGGCCGAGGCACCTTCCTCCCTTCCCATCTGCTTGAGCCCTGGCCATCACTCATCTCTTTTCCATCTCTATAATTTTTGTTATTTTAAGAATGTTATATAGGGGAGCCTGGGTGGCTCAGTCATTAAGCATCTGCCTTCTGCTCAGGTCATGATCCCGGGGCCCTGGGATCGAGCCCCACATCGGGCTTCCTGCTCCACGGGAAGCCTGCTTCTCCCTCTCCCACTCCCCCTGCTTGTGTTCCCTCTCTCGCTGTCTCTTTTCTGTCAAATAAATAAATAAAATCCTAAAAAAAAATGAACGTTATATAAATGGAATCATGCATACAGTATGTAACCTCTAGAGATTAGCATTTTTTTTTTTCACTCAGCATAATTTCCTGAAGGTCCATCCACTTGGGTGTTTCAACAATCAGTTCCTCTTTATTGCTGAGTCATATTCCATGGTAGGTATGGATCACGGGTTGCTTAACCATTCACCAGATGAGGGATACCTGGGTTGTTTCCAGCTCTTGGCTGTTACAAGTAAAGCTGCTATCTGCTATTCGTGTACAAATTTTTAGAGGAACATAAGTTTTCGTTTCTCTAGGATAAATGGCCAAGAATGAAACCACTGTATTGTATGGTAAACAGATGTTTATTCTTATTAAAAAAAAAAAAAAAAACCCTGCCATACTCCTTTTTAATGTGGCTGTACCATTTTACATTTCCATCAGCAAGGTATGAGTGATCTAATTTCTCTACCTCCTCTCTAGCATTTGGTATTGTCATTTTAGCCCTTCTGATAGGTATGTGGTATACAGTGACAAGTCCCCGGTTTTTATTTCCATTTCCCTAACAGAGAACAGATGTTCAACGTCTTTTCCAGTGTTTGTCACCTATATCTCATCTATTGTAAAATATTCGTCCATGTCTTTCACCCACTTTCTAACTGGATTCTTAGTTTTGAGAGTTCTTTATATATTCTAGGCATTCATTCTTTAAGACACACTTTTAAAAACTTTTTGTAGGTGGGTCTTTAGGGAACCCATATATAATTTAAGACCAAATGTATCTGAATTTCACCATGGGCTTATAGAACTTACTACCATTCATAAAAAGTACCCCAAAGGTTATAGAGAATGAAAAAGATACAGTGTGTATATTCATTGTCCTTCTTTACTGGCTTATAGGTCAGAATACATTTCTGCCAAGAATAAGAACATTTGGGGCATTGCATACCACCATGGCCAAGAAAGACAAAAAGTCTGGAACGTGGAAGAAACAGGTAATCTGGGTGTTCAGTAGTGGGTTTCAAAGTTGGAAGTGTTGAAGGACTCCTTCCCAGACAGGCAGAGGACGCCAGCAGGAGAATGACAATGGTCAGCGAGAGAAAAGTCTATGAAAAGGGACTATAAGCAGCCTTGCTGGATTTGATAAGTAAATCTATTAACCAGTGTGGATGGTGGGGAAAGATCAAAAGAAAGGGGGGGACTAAAAGTCCCAGAAAGATGTCTGGAGAAGGAGGAGAATAAATAAGAGAAGGGGGAAGGAAGAAAAAAGGAATGAGAACTAGAAGAGGGAGAGAGAGGAGAGTAGATCAATGCACACTTAGGGAGGGATCAAGGGTATATTATGTCGCGAAGGGTACAACAGTGGTTCTCGATCTAGGACTAGTTTGACGCCAGGGATCATCTGGCAATATCTGAAGACATTTTTAGTTGTCACAGTTGGTGGAGATGGGGAGTGCTACTAGAAACCAGTGGAGAGAAGCCAGAGATGCTGCTAAACATCCTACAGTGCACAGAATAATATCCTACATTGCTCTCCCCAACAAAAAACTACATGGCCCCAAATGGTAGTAGCACCAAAGTTGAAAAACCCAGGGGGTAAGGCAAGATATCTGGTTATTCGCGATCTGATAAAATCAACTTACTTAAAATAAATGGTAGTCAAGCTCAAAAAGTTAATTGGTGGAAGAATGCAAGCATTATCCCAGAGTGGAAGATTAAATTAACAGGACAGTAGCGGTGGGAGTTACCTCCAAATTGCTTTTTCCAGTTGCAGGGGATCTTACATCTCTGGGTCTTCATGGTTTGCTTACACTCAGCTCCAGTCCGGGTGCCCTCCCGGGTGCCCAGGCCACAGTCCCCACTGGTGGGCACGCACACACTCCACTGCCATTCCCCACAGTCAGACTTCTTCACTTTTTTTTCTGGAAAAAAGAAAGGCACCGCAGTCAACCTCTGGGAAACCCTGATTCCTATAACAAACTTCATGCCAGGGCACCGTAATTGTGGGGTCTGTGCTTTTGACCTCTGTCTTCACCGTCCAGTGAATCGTAGCACCTTGACACATGTTAGCCAAATGACTGAGTCGGTGAATGATCAAGAGAAGGGAGAAGGAAAACTGAAGGAGACAGAACTCATATTAATTTAACTCTACGTGCTACGGACTGTATAAGGGATCTCATGACATCCCCTTTTAGAAGCAAACACTTCTGTTAAAGACGTTCAAAAACAGTGAAACATGAAAAATAAGGCAACGTTCTTTTAGAAGTAATGGTTGTCAGATTAGCATTTCATTGCAAGTCAATGTTCCTTTCTCTGTCTTGGAGATGGAATAACATAAGCTAAATGTGGTGGATCACAGACGTAAACAGACTCCCAGCTCCACAGCCTACTATTTATGACACGGGAGTGACATAGAAAAGTGGCTGTATCGCTCTGAGCTTCAGTTTCCCCCTTTGTTGATAGGAGATAAAACAAAATTTCCCTGCAGGACTCTTTTTTGAGGAAGAGACTCAACATAAGTAAAACACCTGCTTGCTCATCAGTGTTCTGTACATAGTAGCTACTAATATGATTATGTTAATAATCATCATCTATATTTTAGGACTTATGGCGGGGGGACCAGGGGGGAGGTCACTTAGGTTCCTCTAAAGAAGTAACAAAGGAAAGGAGGGAGGGAGGGAGGGAGGGAGGAAAGAAAGAAGGAGGGAGGGAGGGAGGGAGGACAAAAATCAGGCCGTTTGGATTAGACGGACATTAATCCATGAACAGTCTTGCCTTCATAACCCTACAGCTTACCTGGCTTCTCTTTCTTCCCTGCTTCAGCAGTGTCCACAGCTGCCAAGATGAAAATGAATGCCAGGAAGGCAGCTGCAAATTTTCGACGCGGCTGCACGTACTGTTGGGACTGCATTCTAGTAATAAACAGAAACAGAAGAAAGTGGTGTCAACCTAAGTCAGAGAGGAAGGCTGGTGGAACTCTTTAATGAAGGGTGCCATTTTCCATTTCTGGAATAGATTTTCGGAAGATGTCTATCAGTGCTCTTGGGCAGAGTTCTTTTCTCTCCAACAGCCACTGAAGTAAGTGTTCTTCTGCAATTAGTCAGGTATTCACTGAACAAAAATACAACAGTTCTCCATTTAAGAACTTCACACACAATCACTTGCTACGTATGACTCAAGAATTATGGAAGCAAAAGAATTTTTATGGCATGTTTTTGAATGGACTCCTGCAGTTGATCTTGCTGGTGGGGACACACGGTAATGTCAGTAGCTATGGTCATTCTTTGCAACTCCTGACACTTCCTAGCAACAACCTTGGTGTTGTAGTCCACATGGATAATTTGAATGGACACAGTTAATGGATTATCTGTGCCAGTGTATGGTTTGCCTTTATCTTTAGATGTGTCATAATAACCAACATCTCTGACTTTGTTTCCCATGATCATGATTATTTTATCATCACTGTTCCACCAAAGAGGGAAGCACAAGACAGAAGCTGAACTGGCACACTTTGATTTATATCAAATACATGTGTATGTGTACGCTCACATAAAATCTAAAAATCTTCTCAATTCTAGGATATAAGAAAGAGATTACACTCACTCATAATTTGAAATTATCCACATTTGATATGAATCAAAAATCCCAGAATAACATTAGAAAGACTCCCCTGGAACTTGAAGTCACTCATGACAACTAACTGTCAACACGGTTACCCATGGTCATTAGCTCTGAGGATTTTTTTTTTTTTTCCAGAAGAGTGCTTCACATTCCCTTGAATGTGAACAATAAAACCTCTCTCTCACACACACACACACACACACAGGATTGAGATCATTCTGTTCTATAATTTCTCTCGTTCAAAATCATCTATGAAGTGACATCCTTGTCAGTAAATTTGTCTGCCTTTCTCTGTCATGGGAGTGCCATTCTTTATTAGTTTTTTTTTTTTTTTTCAATTGATGACTTTGGATTCCATGGTATAAATGAAGCCTATTTCATTTACTAATTAAAATGAATATTTTGGTCATTTGGTCCTTTCACTGATTCGTAAGTCCTAACTAGCTACTCACCATCTCCATCACTTTCTAAAATCTAATACCGGATGCTTTGTTAATCCTCCTAATGCTAAATTTTTATAACTATACCTCACTGAAACGTTCCTATTGATTCTGAGACTTTTCCTCTGCCTTTCCTTGGGCATGAATGATATGAGGAGCCGGTCTAGACTTCCTGGCTGGCAAGACTTCTTGGTGTTGACTACCCTGGTGCATTTATACTGCTATACATTATCATATATTTGAATATCATGTAAAATTAGTAGGTATAAAGTGAATCAAAGTGGAGGTCTTCTGTTGTTTTCTTCAAAGAAGTCCGAAAACCTACTCTCAGTGACTAACCGCTTTAGAGGCAGAGAGTTTTGAGTTTTTTTTTTTAAGGATTTATTGATTTATTTGAGAGAGTGAGAGCCTGCATACAAGCGTGCAAGTGGGGGGAGGGGCAGAGGAAGAGAATCTTCAAGCAGACTCCCCTCTGCTGAGCGCAGAGCCCAATGCGGGGCTCAATCTCAGGACCCATGAGATCATGACCTGAGCCAAAACCAAGAGTCAGACGCTCAACTGGCTGAGACTTCCAGGCGCCCTCATTTGAGTTTTCTTAAAGGATAAGTTAACTTTTAAATTCAAAACTTTTAATGTATTTCTTTCCAACTTAGAATTTGCCTTTGCGTTTAACAATTACCTATGAATACCTGAAGCATTTACATTGTGATTTAGAGTCCTTTGAGAATTCAGAAGTTCCCACTGAGAAAGCACAGCTCATGAGTGAACTTTCTGACCACACAATGGGCTGATCCTTGTAATGCCCTTGGAGCCCCTCTGAAGAACCTTGGCCATCTAGGCAGACACAGTTATTAATAGAAAGGTGCTGTCACGGGCTAATTTTAACCTCAGCATCTCTAGTTTTACATTGCTAAGTTCTTACTTTTATATTTATCTTCAAAAAGCTTTCTCGTACTCAAGTTAAATTCACTTATAATTTCAAGGGGAAAAAAAACCTCACCCAGGGCAGAATGTCCTAAGGATACACTTGTTTTGAGTCATGGGATTATTTTACCCATAGTGGGAGCAGACAGGAAGGAAGGAGAGAGAGGAAGTGGATGCAAGTTGGAGAGTTAGAATGGAAACGTGCCCTCTCTGCTTCTGATATTAATTCAGAACAATTCAGAGCCTGAAGAAGGGGATGAACGGTGCCTTTCAGGTTTAGATGCACTAAGGAAAAATGCACCCTAGTCCCTGTGCACAGAAAGTCGCCTGTGTACCATGTGCCATCAGCAGCGGGGTTGAGTCGGAGCCTATCTTTCTCCTCACCTCCTTCTCCCCTTCCTCCTGCTTTGCTTGCTATCCTGCTTGAGCCTGTATTTTGATAGCTTCGATTTTTCTGGCTGGCGAAAATGAACAAAGATTATTTAAGAGAGTAAGGGGTTTTAGGAAAGGGAGGATTAAAATTAGCCCCAAATTCCAGTGTGCCCAAACAATGCCCAATTAGCACGCTGATGCCTCTGTTGCTGTAGTAAATACTTGAGTAATTAGTACTTGTGTAGCTAACAGTTCCCCGACCTGTGGTATATGCATCGCTGATTGTTTATTTGGCCTCAGCATCAAGTAAAGGCAGAAGCTCTCTCTGTAAATAGTTTAACCCTGTCCGCTCTCCAGGGGCGTGCCAGATGAACAGAGGCAAGGACCTTGATCACGGCTCATTTTTTGCACTGAAGGAAATAAAACAGGGGAAGACGACGACTTGCTAAATCAGCCGTTCTTCTGAATCATTTCCTTATCTTCATCTCCTCTTACTGCCATTCTTCGTTTGGCTTGCCTGACAGATTGAATTTCATCGGGTTGAACAGTCAACTGGAAAACTGCCATCGATGGATGGTGGTGTCTGGAAATTCCTGTGGCGTTCATCTCAATCAACTAATAAGTCTAAAGCTCAGAGATTAAAGGAAATTAAGGTTAAAGAAACCAACTGAATGGAAAATCCTCGTCCCTTCCCTGGAGAAAAAGCTGATGAGAAGGAAAAAGAGAGCTCCCCTTCCGTTAGCATTTTAAAAGGCAATCAGCCTCCGGGGTAAACACAAGACAAGGATGCTGGAACAGAAATTGGCCCCTTAGCGATCTGTTTGGAAGGACAAACGTGGGACCCTGAGACAGAAGGCTTGGCTCAAACTTCAGCTCCCCCACCTAATTTGGGGGATGTCCTCAGGCAAATCACAACCATTGGCACTTCTGTTTTGACATCGGCCAAGTGGGAGGGATTGTAACAACTACTTGAGAGGCTTGCTGTGAAAATGAAGATGTAGACATACAGCCAATCCAGAATATGAAGAAACGTATTATTAGTTGCTGAATAAAGTTAATTCACCCTTATACTCGTCTTACTTACTACAAGGAAATACTTCCCTTCAGTTTTTTAAATTGAGGTATATTGACATATAGCATTATATGAGTTTTAGGTGGCCAGCATACCGAGTCAATATTTGTATTACGAAACGGTAATGTTGCTTTTTACTGAGAAATTTCTAACAGGCATCATGCTTTGAACTATCTAATATTATTCAAAAGCAAAAGACAAAACAATGAAACAGAGAAAGAGAGAGAGGGATGATTTGATTGTCAACTAAAGACTTGTTCAGCATTATCAGGGCATAAATTCATTCTGCCCTTTGACTTCTTAGGTTAAAATAAACTCAAGGCCCTTTAACCCCAGTATTTTTCTGGTTCATGGAAGTCAAGAGGTTCCATGTTGAGAATTAGGGAACATGTCAATGCAATTTAATCTGTATGAAATGGGGGGAAACAAATCTCACTTTGCAACGGTACTTTATGCCCTCTGGTTGGAAAAACCATTCCAATCCCCTCTTTCTGTTTTAAATACCTAGGCCAGGGCCCCAGCCCATCGTAGCTGCTCAGTAAACCTTTTGCTAGTGAAAAATACCACCAAAACATGATATCAAACAGAGGAATTAATATGCATGCTCAACTGATTTCTCCATCCTTTGTCTAAGCCAGGGGATATGAAATTTACTGAAGAAGTTGGGCTGGAGACCACAGCCAGAATCTAAAGCAGAGTCATACGTAATCAGTGTATATACCTAGTTACATACTCAGAGTCATCAGTGAATGATGTGTAATGTTTCTGTATCATGTATTACACATCACTAGGCCTTTCTAGGCTTTTTGTGATCTATTTGCCCAAACTCCTGGGAGTTTTTTTTTTTTTTACCTTTTTTATTGTAAAACAAAACACGAGGTATAGAAAACCACACAAAGCAAACATATAACTTAGTGAATTATAAGATAAATTTCCCACTCATATCCAAAGGCTTTACCATGTTCCCCATCCCCATTATAGCCCTGTACCTCCAATACTAATAGGCAGTAATTACTTCTTTGCACTTCTTGAGGCTTTGATTCGAGTGAGCTTCCTTAGACACGTCTAATTTTAAAAACTGATGTCTTTTATTTTTTTTAAACATTTTTTTTAAGATTTTATTTATTTATTTGAGAGAGAGAGAGAATGAGAGATAGACAGCAGAGGGAAGAGGGTCAGAAGGAGAAGCAGACTCCCCACTGAGCAGGGAGCCCGATGCGGGACTCGATCCTGGGACTCCAGGATCATGACCTGAGCCGAAGGCAGTCGCTTAACCAACTGAGCCACCCAGGCGCCCAAAACTGATGTCTTTTAAATTGCTTTTATGACGTAGGATTATCCTTCAGCCCCCCTTTTTCTTCCCTTTTCTTGCTTTTCACTTTTTACAAGAACCAGGCCATTTAATCAGCAGTATCCCACATTCTGAATTTTGATGATTGCAAATTCACGATGAATTTCAACATTCCTTTGTTCAGCTGCAAATTGGCAGCTGGACGCAGAGGCTTAATCGGACTCAGGTGTTACCCCTTTGGTGCGACTCTAAGTGGCACTGTGCTGTTTCACCAGGAGCTGCAAAATATTTGTGTTTGGCTCTTCTGTGATGGTAACAGCAATGGGTACTCTACTCAGTGATCACTGGTGGGCTAGTATGGACTGAATATTTGCATCCCCCCAAAACTAGTAAGTTGAAGCTCTACCGCTCCTCACCCAAAGGTGGGGCCTTTGGGAGGGAATTAGGATCCAATGAGGTCATGAGGATAGAGCCCTCATGAATGGGATGTGTGCCCTTATCAGAGTCCTAGGAGAGTTTCCTTCCTGTCTCTACTCTCTGTGTGAGGTTACAATGAAAAGCTGGCAGTCTGTGACCCAGAACCCAACGATCCTGGCACCCTGATCTTGGATTTGCAGCTTCCAGAGCTGTGAGAAATAATAATAAAAATAATGAAAAAAAAAATCTATCCTGAGTGTTGCTTTAAACCTTGTCTTTAGGTTGTAGTTTTGTTATCTGTCAAGCTGCCCCATCTGTATTTGTGTGAGGATTCAAGAAGGTTCCAAAAATATCCTGATACCTCCTTCCTCCCCACATTAGCACATTATTTCATTAAACATCTTTGGGACACCTACCTTATGCCAGCCATTGAGCTACATTCTCAGGATACAACAATGACCAGTGATAAGTTTTTGGTTGTTCTCACGAAGCTTGCACTCCAATAAAGTTTATACTGTCAAATAGCCAATTATGGTTCACTATATTCTGATAAGAACTACAAAATGTCATGAAGTATAAGGGAAGGACAACTATTCTGCATTTCTCTTTCTTGAAGGTAAACCAAAGACAGGGATTCAGTTGAGGCCAAAGATTTAATTTCCTTTAAGTTCCCCATAAAGCAAACAAAACCACTGATGGTCAGAAATTCTGTTACAGAGCATCAACTATTAATCACGTTCTAGATGATTGCAGTCATAGAATTAAATGTCTATGTTCTTTTATCACAAGTAACTTTAATTTAGAATGAGGGAGATCAGTCAGCTCATATTAGTCAGGAAGATATTCGTTTAGTTAACAAGCATTTATTTATGTGCAAGGACCTGTTTTAAGTACTTTATAAATATTGACTTATGTTAATATTAACTAATACTTGGAATGTCACAAATGGTGTATCCATTTACTCAATTATTCAAAAACTCTCTGTATGTAAGAGTTGCATCCTTCATAGCGTAAGTTGGTCTAGGCAGTGGTGACAAGGAGTTGAGGAACATGGACCAGAGTATTGACCCCGTGGGGCTTACACTTAGTGGGCAAAGTCAGAAGATAACACATAAGCAAACAGGCAAGTAAATAAGATAATTTCTGACTGTGGTAAATTTTATGAATAAAATAAAAAGGTGATGTGATAAACTGAGTCGAAGAGGACTAGTTAGGTAGGGTGGTTACAGATGACTGAGAAAGAGCCAGAAGAATATGGTATCTCTTACTGATAAATATTTTGCATCAAGGCCCCTAGTTATCATTTTCACTACTCATTATTGTCTTCTGAGATGGAACAGTCTTAACAGCTTTTATAATTCTTCTGGAATTCAATAATCAGTCATCTGATCCTCTTGACAGACCTTGTTCTCCCCACTCTGCTGCAGTCTCTGGGTCCACTTATGGTTTGACCAACAATCAACCATTTCTCACTCCTGCTGACTTACTAGTAAGCAGCCCAGTCTAAACCTGAAATCTTACCAGCTTATAATCTGTATGAATATCTAATCTCATATTTCAAAGAATAAAACCAACCAAATCATTGTTTTAAGACATGTTTACCTTTCCCAAGAAAAATAATGATCACTGTTTATTTAATTTAAACATGATATTCCAGAGTGTTCTTTCCTCCCGTTTTCTGACTCGGTAATATAGCAGGAAACCCATTTTGACTAAAACCATGTAGCCTTCTCACGTATGACCCTTATTAATCTTTACAGGGATGTGTAGGTGTCTTGAAAATGGGTTTCTACTTCAAATTCAACTCTAAATACACAAAAACATTCAGGGATGAGAAAGGAAAAAAAATCAGTAAACTGAAGCAAGTATTCAATGGAAATCCATTTGGTTACCCTTCATGATATGACAAGTGATGTGAAGGTATGCTTATTCAACTATTTTTTGGAGCCACATATTTTTTGGAGCCGCAGAGTTCAAAAGCGACTTGGGTTAGTTGTATTATTCCTTCGCTGCTTTCATTTGTTATAATCAAGAGTAACTGGAGATCGACTTTTAGAATTTTAGGAGATTCTAGTTTCCTCTCAATCCTTTTCGTATGCGTCTGGGGCAATCTGATACAGAGGAATAAGTTAAGGGTTTTGTAGTAAGTCAGCCCTCAGTTAGAATCCCAGCTCTGGGGTGCCTGGGTGGCTCAGTTGGTTAAGCGACTGCCTTCAGCTCAGGTCATGATCCTGGGGTCCCGGGATCGAGTCCCGCATCAGGCTCCCTGCTCAGCAGGGAGTCTGCTTCTCCCTCTGACCTTCCTCCATCTCATGCTCTCTCTCTACCATTCTCTCTCTCTCTCTCAATAAATAAATAAAAATCTTTAAAAAAAAAAAAAAAAGAATCCCAGCTCTGGCCAGGTAATGAAGCCCTACATTTAATTTCTCTGGAACTTATTTTCTTCAGCTGGAGGCATGCCTGTGAAGTCTGTCCCACCGTGTTCTGAGGTGAGAGAGGAGGCATGAAAAGTTAGCACTGCACTACCTGGCACATGGCAGACCCACCGTGCCTTCTGTCAGGAGGCTTTCTTAACTTCTGTTGCAGCCCCCTTTCCCCTTCATCCTTAACGGTATTGGCGTTTTGGGTGGGATTTTCCTAGAAGAGAAGGTAAACCACTGAATTTCCACTGGGCAAAAATGGCAATCCAATTCTCCTCAGAGCTGACTGTACTACCTCGTAATTCACCTTCTAGCACGAAGTGGCCTTTCTTGCTTCCTTCTGATCTATACTCCCGTAAAGCCAAGGTGTAGACAGAATATCTAGGACATTTGCAAGTCTCTCCTTTTCACAGGAATTCCTTTCACCCGTGCTCTCCCTTCTGCACCCAATGCATGTGTCTTTAGCCGGAAAGACTTCTAACTCTCTAAACTCAAAAACACTGTTTCAGTCAACTGATCCTTTGCTCCTGCCATCCCGTACAACTAGAAGTTCTTTCCCACATCTCTCTACCCAGCAAACTCTTATCACCTCCCAAGGTTTGCCATAAGAGATTTCACCTTCAATGAAGCCTTTGTCAAGGCAACATTGTCCTCTTTACCTTGGGAGCTCACTGTGCCATGTCCGATCCATAGGCTCTGCTCACTCGCAAACCCCGAACGTCGGAGTGGCATATTACTGACTCTATAAACCGAAGCATACAAAACTGAAAAATATCATGAGCCCACTACACCATTATATTTAGTAACCATCACTTTGCAAGGCCCCTCTGACTTTTCTTTTGTTACCATCAGTAGCAATTGACTCCCTCTTACAATTATTCCTTTCTTAAAAAACAAAACAAAAAGATACATTCTAATTGTAATGCACAAAGCACGGAGAGAATAAAAAAAACTGTAGTCACTGAGCAGTCAATGGAGTCTCCTCAGGTTCCTCACTAGCTAGTTGACTCGCTCCCACACACCAGCCAGGAAGTAAATGCTCGTCTTTGGAAAACTGCCAATGATACAAGCCATGACCCTTCTGAGGTCCTATTAGAATGACTGACATTTAGAATATCCTCTAACGCTGAAGTTCTATCAAAAGCCTTAACATCAGGGGTGCCTAGGTGGCTCAGTCAGTTTAAGCGTCCGATTCTTGCTCTCAGGGTGGTGAGTTCAAGCCCAGCATCGGGCTCCACGCTGGGCGTCGAGCCTACTTAAAAAAAAAAGGCCTTAACATCTAGTATAACTTTCGGTGTGCGCATGTGTGATTGAGACTGTGTTTGTGTATTTGTGTATATAATTGTGTGTGTACACAAACTGTATGCATTTTCCTCCAGGAATCCATAGACCTTTTAAGGGATAGGACACTATCTTTTCCTTATGCTCATTTATAACGTTTAGAACAGTGTTTGACACAGAGATGTCACTGATATATTTGTTAAATGAATGAAGAGAATCACATAAATAAGAGAAAAAAATAGCCCGGTGTCCAGTAGGATAACTCACGCCACTGCCCAAAATGGCACCAATTTCACACATGGATGTTCCCTCACCTGGCTTTACATTTTCCTTGGCACAAATCCATGTTGGATGTATTACGTCTTTATTTGTGTTTGCTAATTGTCTTCTCTCCCAAGACAGCAGACCTCTGGAGAAGAGCAGTAGGTTCTGGCCACTGAGATCATACTAAGGCTGGGGTGGGGAAACACACAGAAATGTAAAGACATCCCAGCGGATGTGCTGAGCACCGGGTGTTATCTAGGTGCAATAGTAACAAAAACACATTTGAATTCATGTGTTCCTTGAACAGCTCAAGACCCTTGATTTTGGAGTAGTTTATTATTCTTTAGTTAAGTCAGCTTTCTCCACCTTGCTTGTGAAATGCGGAGTATTCATTAGAGGTAGTTGACTTCTAAAGTTACAAAGACAAAGGCCCAGCTAGACAAATACACCATTGTAAATTTATCTTTCCACATTATACCTGTACTTAATAACGGTGATTTCTTCTGTCTCCTATATTTGAGAGAGATTTGTTTCCACGGGGGGGGATTTAGTGTTTTTTTGTTGTTGTTTTTTAAGTATTTATTCATTTGAGAGAGAAAGAGAGAGCACGAGCAGGGAGCAGGAGGGAGGGGAGAAGCAGGCTCCCCACTGAGCAGGGAGCCCAACATGGGGCCAATCCCAGGACCCTGGGATCAGGACCTGAGCTGCTGGCAGAAGCTTCAGCGACTGAGCCACCCAGGCACCCTGGGAATTAAGTGTTTTAATTTTATTTTTCCTTACTTATATGTTCCCTTTATTTTCAGTAACTTTTCTTCAAGTCTAAAATCATCATATTGATTTATTCTCAAATGGTTTGATCATTGCCTCAGATTCCTAAAGTCTCACATAAATAGGCATTATGTCTATAATGAAAGCTATTACTAAATCAGCCCTTCATTTGGGCCTTGTCAAGCTGTCTTATTTAAATACTAAGCCTTGAAAAGAATGTGTCCCAAGCACATGCATGCATAACTTCAGGTGTACTCTGCTCACAGCACAGAACTAAATTCAACAGCGTTCCACCTTTGATTTTAACTAAGTGCATATCAATTAGATTGCTAAAGTAGGGCATTCATTTAATTTTGCATAACTCAATGCCTCAAATACAGGGAACTTTCAGGCCAAAATATTTTTATGGCGTGGTGGCACCTGCTGAAGAAGTGTGCTATTTTAGGACATTTTTGTTAGATATCTATTTGCCAATTTTTTAGAGCACCTGCTAAGGGCCGGGTCTCTGATGGGCATGGGAATATGAGAAACGAACATGATATAGCCCTTCCTCAAAACAGTTCTAACTGGGAGAAAAGAGAGATAAACAAGCATGATGATTCACTGTGGTAAATAATGTGGAAAAATTATACACACAGTGCTATCTGAGGGCATAGGCCCAAGTAATAATTTTGCTTAGCAAGTTTGAATGAGGTAGAGGGTTGGAGCATTTTTGTCTGTTTTTTGAAAAAAAAAAATAGTTGAAGCCTTCTAAGAAAGGAGGCAAAGAAGGGAACTTCAGGCAGAAGAAACCACATAAGCAAATGTGTGAAGATGTTTGTAATATCTGCAGGGGTGAAAAGTGATTAGAATATAGAGTATATGGTAGCAGGTAGCAATGGATGGACCTCAAGAGGAGGGAGGGACAGGAAATGAGTACATCCTGGGAGCTGTGAGAGAGGAATATAAACAGAGTCACTCAGTAGTCTGGAGAAGAGAAGCAAGGGAAGATCACAGAGTGAGGAAAGGCTGCTTGTTGTACAAACATGGCTGAAACTGTAGGTCACTGCCAAGGGATCAACCGCCACACTCAACAGTCCATCCAGATACTCTTTATGTGATCATTCTTTGGCTGTGTTTTTTTGTTGTTGTTGTTGATCAATTTCTAGATGTTTTAGGGACTTCATTTTGGGAGGTTTATTACAAAGGTACTATAATTGGGAGTCAAGAATAAGATCTAAGACTCAAAAACCACACACACACACACACACACACACACACACACACACACACACACACACACACACACACCTCCTTCTGATTTTCTTTAGGAAAACAAAGCTGGGCTAAAGCAGTGATTTTTTAGAGCACTGGGGCTTCCACAGAGAGGCATCAAAGGCTGGTGCAAGGCGTTAAGGGCATCCTGAGCAGGTCTGCTGAAGCCTCCCACATCCCTCACATTTATCTCTGCTTTGGCTAGAGCAGCTCTTCTTTCACGACTTTCCTCACTGGTTTCCTTGTAAGTTTCGTTAGTCAAAAATAAAAAATGAATTTAATCATCACCTGTCTAGCCAATCTCATGTCTACACTGGAGGGGATATGCCAATAATACAAAACTATTTGTTTAACAAAAAGAACTGAACAGATGTCTCAAGTATGGTGATGGAAATATTAAATATATTCTGAGTATTCAAAATACCTTGCTTGTGGTATTAAGAGGAATTTATGTAATTCCTGTATGTAAAAATAGAAATTTTACAAGTGTATGTTCCAACTATTCCATACTTTACAAGAATTTGACAGGATTTTATCCTCTTATCAAAGATCAAACACACAGTCTAACAAGTATGATCATAATTATGAGGATAATATAAGAGGAAAGTCATATGGCAATAAAAATTTTGTTTTAATACTATGGAAAGAGAAGAGGCTTTGGAGTCAGCAAGATTTCCTCCACATTGACTCCGTTGTTTATTATATCAGTGATCTGGACAAAGTAGTCAATCTTTTACACTCAATATCCTCCTTTATGGAAACTTACTATGTAGGCTTACGATCTGTTTGAAGATTACAATGAGATAACGGATATGACAGGCACCTTAGGTTCTCCATCAGTGGTAGCTCCAGTGGTTCTTAGAGGAAGATAGTGGGAGTGGAAGAGAGTGTATCTTTGTGAAAGGATACCAGGAACAGCTTAATAAACAGGATGGCAATATGATCTTTTAAGGTGGTTTGGATTCTGATAAGTAAATCTGGAACAAGAGTATTCCAGTGAGAGAAACAGAATTAGCTAAAGTTTTAGGTGGGAAATCAAGAGACCAATTTCAGTAAATAGTTCAATTTACAAGCTATAGTTTACTGTAGTTTTGTAGTAAAAAGAAGAAAGTGTAGTGTAGATAAGCCAGAGTCACAGCAGGCAGAGGTCTGAAAGCCTAATTATTAGTAGTAAATATTTAGTGACCACCTATTACATGCAAGATAATAGGCTATGTTATAAGGGAGATGCAGATGTGAATTATACCTGATCTCATGAACCCTACAAGATTATTAACTCATTATAGAGACCAACGCAATAAAAGTATAGACCATATTTTGTGTGAGATACAAAAATGCTATAGCTAAAAGCAAATGTGTTTATGATAAAAGAAGAATGTCTAATGTTCTTCCAAAATCTCTTCTGAAATAGTTAAAAGGACACTTCTCAATTTGGGGCTGTAAAAATCAAAAGAAAGTCATCTGTATTGATGAACTGAGTTAATTTCTCAATAGTATTAACAAGTCATATAAACAAACGTCCCATGTTGCCTGAAAACATACTCATTCAGCCTAGCTCAGCAAAGCAAACACAAGTTCTTGACCTTGATCTGAGCAGTGGTTTCATGGGCACACACATATGCAGAGATTTATTGCAGCTTTCATGTTACTTTAAAAAAAAAAAAGAGAGTATAAAGTCTCCTTAGGTTAAATAAAAAAGCAATATCCACAAAGCAATCAAAGACAGTTCATTCCAACCTTACACAACTCTCCCAGAGAATAAGAAAAATAAAGAATATTCATTAACTGATATTATGTGGCCATATAACCTTCACGTCAAGACCAGACCAGGAAAATGAGGAAGTAAAAGAGCAGGCCCTTCTTATGAACAGAAATGAAAAAATTCCAAAACAATGTACCGCCAAAATCAACCAGGAATTATCATGCTGGGTTTGTTCCCAAAAATGCAAGGTGGGTTTAACAGTCAAAAATCAAGCAACATGATGCCACATAAGAGATTTAGAAGAAAAAAAAAAAGTATAAAGATCAAGATCACTACAGTGTTTTCATACTCTTCTCAGTGGGTCAGCACAGCTTTATTAACCACTGAGTTCAGATGGGATCTCTAAGACCTGTTTATTTGTCCACATGAAGTGACTCAATTAAAAACATAATGAACAAAATAGCATGCAGATTTTCATATTCACTAATATACCACTAAACGAATGAAGATTATCCAACAATACTGTGTATTTTGGGGAGGTAAAGAATAAATATCGTATGGCTGTGTGAGGCAGAGAATTCTCAGGGCAGCACTTAGCACCAACTCAGAGAAGAAGCTCTTCTACATTTGCCAAAAGTCAAACACCTAATGAAAGTGCCCCACCTGGGAAGTGAGACTTTTGAAGAGGGACCTAAATTTGTTGATCAGTCTGTCACAGACTATTAAATCCGTACCAGAAAAGGAACTGATTATTACTTTTGACTGCAAAGAATTTACGGAAAATCTTTATCCAGTAAATCTTAATTGTATCTCAAAGGCTGTACCGGGTTTCTCAACTCAAGAACCTAGAACTACACAAGAGCCTGCAAGAAGCAGGATTCTATTCACAATTCAATGGAATTACCCCAAAAAGCTACCAGGACTCACAAGTGAGTTCAGTAATATTGCAGGATACCAGATCAATATACAAATACCAATTATATAACTAAATATTTGCAAAATATGTATCTACCAAAGGAAGTTTATCTAGACTATACAAAAAACATTTACAACTCAGTAACGATAAGAAAATCCAATAAAAATATGGGCAAAAGAATTGAACACTTTCCAAAGAAGATATACAAATGGCAAATAACCACATGAAAGATGTTCAATGTTACTGGGAAAACTTCCATGTGATACTCCTACACACTCCCTCAAGTGACTTAAAGACTGACCAATAGCAAGTGTTGGAAAATGTTGAGTAACTTTAACTCTCTTAATCTTCTGGTTGCAAGCACTTTGGAAGTCATTTTGGCAGTTTCTTAAGAATTGAAACATATACCTACCATACAAACCAACGACTCTACTAATCGGGCATTCTCCCAAGAGACATGAAAACTTAGGGCTACACAAAGACTTATACACAAATATTCACAGAAGCTTACTTTATTTATAATAGCCAAATTGAAAACAACCCAAATGTCCATCAACAAGTAAACTGGTAAATAAACTGCAGCATACCCATGTTATCCTACTAAGCATAAACAAAAAATAATTGATACATGCAACATGTATGAATTTCAAAATTGTGCTGAGTAAAGGAAGTTATTCAAAAAAATAATGTGTACTGTACAATTCTATTTTCATAAAATTCTAGAAAATGCAAATTTATATAGTGACAAAAAAACAGATCATTACTTAGATATGGAATCTGGGGGCATTGGGAAGACCATGAGAAAAAGATTACAAAGAGGCATCAGGA
This sequence comes from Zalophus californianus, assembly GCF_009762305.2. Taxonomy (NCBI): domain Eukaryota; kingdom Metazoa; phylum Chordata; class Mammalia; order Carnivora; family Otariidae; genus Zalophus; species Zalophus californianus. The sequence goes on from NC_045606.1 coordinate 90,064,518, forward strand.
AATTTTTGGAAGTGATGGGCATATTAATTATCCTGATTGTGATAATTTTGCAAGTATATACATAAATCAGAAGTCATCAAATGAATAGATTAAATGTGCAATTTGTGATATATCAGTTAAATTCAATAAAACTTTAAAAACTGCACATGCCAAAGAATTGTGAAATAGGGCATAATTAAGAGAAACTGCAGTCAACAGAAATAGATTCCAAGGGGCACCTGGGGGCTCAGTTGGTTAAGCATCTGACTCTTGATTTCGACTCAGGTCATTCTCTTGGGGTCATGAGATTGGGCCCCGCATTAGGCTCTGTGCTCAGTGGGGAGTTTGCTTGGGATTCTTTCCCTCTCCCTCTCCGTCTGCCCCTCCCCCTGCTCACACTCTTTCTTTCTCTCTCTCTCAAATAAATCTTAAAAAAAAAAATAGATTCCAAGATGACATAATGTTGGAATTAACTGAGAAGAGCACTGTAGATATATTGTCAATGGTTCCATGAGTAGAAACACAATAATGAGGAATCTTAGCAGAAAAAAGAAAACTGTAAAAAAGGATCAAATGGACATTACAGAACTGAAAAAATACATATGCAATGTTTGCTGGATGGGTTAATGAAAGATTAGATACAGAAGAGAGATTCACTGAACTTGAAAATAGATCAATAGAAATGATCTGAACTCAAAACTTGAGGTATAAAAAAAAAATTAGTGCTTCAGCATCCTGAGAGGCAGCATTAAACAAACAGTCTACCATGCTCCAGGGAAGGAGCCCCAGAAGTAGAGAAGAGAAAGAATGTGGCACCACAAGTATTTGAAGAAATAATCACTGAAAGCTTCTATAGTTTGATTAAAACATCAACCCAGAGAACTAAGAAGCTCAGCAAACCCCAAGCATGATAAATATAAATATACCTCACATAGGCACTTCATATTCAATCTATTGAAAACAAAATTTAAAGAAAATGAACAAAACAAAAAAAACCTTCCAAGCAACTACGGAGGGAGGTACACGATGCCGACTCGAACAACAAGGATGACTTTCTGATTTAAACACAGGAAGCAAAAGACAGTGGAAGAACATCTGACAAAAGAAAAAAAAAAATCACAAACTGTAATTATATTCCAAAACTGAGGGCAAATAAATACATTCTCAGGAAAAAAGCTGAAAGAATTAGATGCTGGCAAGTTTTCTTTATAATGAATTCTAAATGCAGTTGTTCAAATTGAAGGGAATAGTCTACATATGTATGTATTACAGATGTTAAAATGTATGTAATAAGTAATTATAGCCATATATATTACATATATGTTATAAATATCATACATTGTAAATAAATTGTAGGGTTTACAGCACATGTATAAGTAAAATGTATGACAATTAAATAAAAATGAAGGAAATGCAATTATACTGTTTTAAGGACTTCTGCATTTTACATAAAGTGATATATCTGTTCATTTTAAATAGGAAGTTATGTGTCAAAGATACATATTTTAATTAGCCCAAAATAATCAGGAAAAGAGAAGCAAAGGAATAAAGAACAGATGGGATAAAAAGAAATAGCAAGATAGTATATTTAAACCCACACAAATAATTGCATCAAATACAAACACACTAAATATATTGACCAAAACACAGAGATTGTCAAACTAGATAAACAAGCAATACTGAACTGTATGCTCTCTACAAGAGACACATTTTAAATATATACATTTTTAAAAAGGTTGAAAGTAAAAAGATAGGAAAAGATATTCTACCAAATTAGTAATCATAAAAAGGCTGGTGTCTGTAGTCATATTAGTCAATATAGACTTGAAGAAAGAGACAATTAAAATAAGAGGGACATTTTATAATTAGAAAATATATATTAATCTATAAGACATACTACCAAATGGATTTGTACCTAACAAAATTTCAAAAAACATGAATTACTCAATTACTCAGAACTAAAGAAGGAAATAGACCAATCCAGAATCATAATCTGAGGTTTTAAAAATCTGATTAATTAATATAATTAGGAAAAAAAATTCAGTATAAATGAATTTTACTTGATACCAAAACCTGACAAGGACATTAAGGAAACTGCAGACCAATATTCCTAATGAATATAAACATAAAAATGTTTTTAAATACTAGTAAATCAAACCCATACATCAAATATTTAAAAAGCCAATAAATCATCACCAGTGGTGTTTATTCCAGGATACAAGGTTGTTTTAACAATTGAATGCTCATGTATTTCACTGCATTAACAGGAGGCCAGAATAATGGAGAAAAATCATAGGATCATTTCAACAGATGCCATGAAAGAACTGAATCAAGTCCAACACTATTTCTATGTGTAAAATTACGATGCACTAAAGTTTAAAAACTGCTGTAATCATTTTTTTATGGGCATAAAACAGTTACCTAAGTATGTTCAGAGATTTTAAGAAAAACTTCCAAAGAAGATTAATTTTGAGTTTAGTCCCAAATCACAGATGAGATGAGGGAAGGAAGAACACTCAGGCACAGGCCAGCAGATCTGAGTAAGTGTGATATATTCCAGGAATCAACTATTAGTTAAAGACTGCTCGAGCGTCAGAGAGAAAAGCTCGGAAAAAGAAAAGGAACTGAGAGAAGCCACGTTTCTGGGTGTTTCTTCCTTGTGTATAAGGGTCCCGTGAGGACGGCAGTGATGTTTTACCTTGGGACATGTGGAGCTCCGAGGAACCCTCAATCAGCTGTGGTTTCTGAGAGGGCATCCCGTGAGCCATCAGCACAGTGACTGGAGGACACAGGACTGGAGTCAGGGAGGCTGAGAGAAGGCCGTCTGACCGAGTCCAGGTGAGGCATGACAAAGGCTTAAAACTGTGACATTGGAAAAGGAGTGAAGGGAGAAAGAAAAGGTACTGAAGAGCTAATACAGATTGGATTTATCAAATTAACTAATCTCCTATGGATGAAGAAATCTCGGCCATCTCCCCAATTCTGATCTTCAATCCAGAGACAGGTGCCAACGCACAGAATAGGGGCTCATAGACCCCTTCCTAAGGAATACGGACTATGACCTATTCTAAGGACAGCAGTCTAAGCCTCTGACATGGATTAAATGTGACTGAATTCTCAGCAAATACAATTTAGTTTCTTTTACTATCATCTTGACTTTTCAGATCAGTCATTAAGGCTTAAAGACGTTAAGCGACTAAGGTTAAGAAGAGGTAGGAAAGACCTGTTTGGACATGTTCAGTTTGAAGTGACGGGAGGACATCTGAATTGAAATCGATAGGGGTAATTGATCAGGAAGAGAGCTCTGGTCTGATCAAAATGCAAGTGGAATCAACACAGGCTACTTGAATGAGTGGGAAGCCTTGGGGCTGCGCAGAGACCAGAGAAGAAGACGACACAGAGTAAGAACTGAAGAGGTACTCAAAACGTGAAAACAATTCTAGAGTTTATGTAAGTCGGGATAGCAGCAGAAAGGTAAGAGTAACGGGAGTAAGCAAAGGGAGCTGAATCACAGAAACCAAGCAAAGAGGAAGTTTTCAAAAAGTAAAAAATGATGAGCAAAGTCAAAGTCTACAGAGAGGTGGAATTAGCAGTAAGAGGTCACTAGCAATGTCACAGAGATACATTTCAGTTTAACTGTGAAGTTAAAAAAGCAAATAGCTAACTCAGAAACAATCATTAAGTTAAGATAACATTAGTTGAGAGACCGTTTCTGGGCCAGGGAATATCCTGTGTGACTTTGCCAAGTTATTATGTTAGAAGAGCCTAATAAATATTCACTGCGACATAATGAAAGGCTTTGAGAACCGATAACAATACAATGGAAAAGGCTGTCCAAGAGTCAAGGGACCAAATGCCTGCTAAAGGAGCTGGTGTGACTCAAAAGGATGGCGAAGACAATGACTCCTGTTAGAAAGAGAATCTGATGAGACCCTGTCAGGTAAATTTGATTAGAGAGAGGATGCTTTTACTCATAAAAGAATAAGAGAAATAAGAGATCATCCCACTGCTTTTGGTTGTGATTCGAGGAGTCCTAGCACTGGATACTTTGTGTTTTTATAAAGCTCTAAAGATGACATCCACACCCCGATTCTGAAACCCTTACTGCACAAAGTGCTACTGTAGGGCCACGTGGCATCCACCTCACCCGGGAGCATGTTACAAAGGCAGATTCTCAAGCCCCGCCCCAGAACTTCCGAACTAGAATCGACATTTTAACAAGGTCACGATCCCCAGGTAAACTCCTACATAGATGGAAGTTTAATAGACACCTCTTCTGAACCATCATTTCTTCTGAAATAAAAAACTGAATATTGGGGTGCCTGGGTGGCTCCGCCGGTTAAGCGACTGCCTTTCTCAGGTCATGATCGTGGGATCCTGGGATGAAGCCCCACGTCCCCAGCTCCCTGCTCAGCGGGGAGCCTGCTTCTCTCTCTCCTCGCCACTTGCGCTCTCTCTTGCTATCTCTGTCTCTCAAATAAATAAATAAAATCTTTTTAAAAAATGGAATATTTGCTCTTCTTCCTTCCTTCCTCCAGCTTCTTCAAGTTTAAAGTAGGTTTTAAAGATATATACATTCTAGAAAGATTAAAAAATAAAAATAAAGAAAAAGGCTGAGGAAAAATAAATGTAGGGAAAGATAATAGCCACCATGGATTAAAGACTTTGCCTTTGCTAAGAGCTTTATCTGACTTTTATCCGCACAACTTTAGAAGGCAGTCGATATTACTCCAATTATACAGGTGAGAAAATTTAAGTGAGAAAGTTGAGATAACTTGTCCTAGATCATGAAGTCTGAGAAATGGGGTCGGAACCTAGACCAGTTAAAACCAAATTAGACAGTGCTCTTTCCCACAAAGTGACAATACAAACGCCTGTTACATACTCTTTATGTGCATGCAAATGATTTACCCTGTATTTGGCTCTACACTTTCTAGAAGCTGATGTGAAGGCAGCATATAAGAAGAACATGCACAGAGTTTGTATTTAATGCTTTATCAAAATGTAATATGGTGTAGAAGAGAGCTATCACTTTTTTTTTTAGAGGAGCTATATGTCTTTGTAATAAACTGAAATGCCTACTGACTTAAGGTCCTGTTTCTTAGCTAATATGTATATAAAGTATATCCAGAGAAATGTTTAGATTACAGGAAAATCTTGTACAAACTTTAAATGGATGACTGGTAATATATTATTCTGAACTTGACAATGAGGTGGGAGGCAAGCTGTGGTACAGAAGTAGAACACAGGGTCAGGAACGAATTCCTGGCATCCACTATATTCAGAGAGTCTAGAACCAGAGGCTTTTTGGAAGCCTTCAAAAATGTTTGAAATTTGGAGGAAAAAAAAAGTCTCTCTAAAACAAGAAAATAGCAAATAGCAAAGATTGCAATTAGTGTTTAATAATGGCCACAAAATAAAGCATGATGTCAACTTCATAAAGTATAATATTTAGCAATAAAAAAATGCACTATGCTTGAAAACCATCTTGAGATTAGATTTTCCAACTTTGCAGGAATTCCTGGATATACTTGGTCTAGAAATGAATTACTTGCAAGCAAATAATTTTCTAAAGCAAAATTACAATTAATTTTGCCCCTCTCCCCACAATGTGTGTATATATGAAGGCAGATATATATCTGAGATATATATATACCCATCCCCTGTGAGGGCATTAGAGGTCCCTGCCCTTGGCATAGGTACCAAAGGGAATGGGGCTGCCTGATTTACAGAGCTCCGACTTTCCCCTCTGTCTGTAGTTTAGGCCCTGCGCTAGGCTAGGATGGAACCGGAAATATCAAAGAACATGAGGGCTACCCAGCTTCCCCCCAACCCCATGAGTCAAAGAAAATCCCTTCCTCCACAGTTCCCACACTACCAGGAAGTGTCCACATGGGCACTAAGACACCGCTAGGTAGAGACGTGATGTGTATTTTCTTGGGTTAGCTTGCAAGAGCTGGGTTATTAATGTCTGGTTCCATACTAGGAATAAGTCCTAGGATAATCAAAGAATTGCCCAGGAAGCCATTTGGATTGAAGTTAGCCTTTCCTTCAAGAACGGAAGAGCCAAAACTTGGCCGCTTTGATTTGCATGCCTTTCAGCTACTAGTTCCAGCCAATTCAGTTCATACAACTCCAGCTTTCATTTGGGGCTGAGTTCATTGACTAAAAAAATAAAGAAGAATGGGGGGAAAAAAAGAAAAAAACCTCACAAGAAAAGAAATCAAGGAAAGGCTTAATTGATTATGCAGAGTGTTGCTTTGGGAAAGGGGAAAATCTTATTAGAAGGCTGGCAAACTCACTTCATTAGGGACCTAGTGACATCTTCTAAAACCAGAACATTACATCAGGTTAGTTTAAAACATCAAATGACCTTGTAGTTTGGTCAGGATACCCCATCCCTATTCATTCTGCCTGGTTCATTCTTTGCATTTTTCATCATACTTTTATTGATGGCGAAAAGGTTGCTACCAAATAAGCTGAATGAAATGGGACTTATAGAAATTAGAAACACTAAAATCAGGGATTGTGATTCTGCTCGCTCACTTTGTCCCCTAAAAGCCCACTTTCTTTTTCTACTTACATGATCATTTGCCCCTCTCCCCACCATCCTTCTCTCTCATACATAGTCCCACTCATTCTCCTTGCACCTGATGATTCTCTGTGTGCAGTGTTGAAATAGATGCAGACATGAGCATCAGATCTCATAAGGGTGTGTGAGAATCCCCCGAAGTGTGCCTGCATGGTTTCCACACCAAAAAAGGAGGTTATTTAATTGTTTCCTTCCTCTCTTTGGGAGCATCAGATGCCCCACTCATTGAAACCCCCCTGCTTCCTAGAAATAATTAGCCTAAGAGATAAAACTACCATTGCAATTTCTAAAAGAGGAATAAGAGATCAAGATGGTTCAGTCATGCCAAATAAATCTTATTCAGTTATGTGAGAAAGTGGCTAATAATAGTGATCTCATGGCCAGTTTTATTTACCTGCAAGTAATCCCTATCTTGGTTTCAGGCAACATTTGACACACAACTGAGAACATACTTCTGAGTAAGACAATGAAATTCGAATTAGACGGTAATGTTGTAAGGCGGGTACACTTAAAATTTAGGTAACTTCCACTCTGGAAAAGTCAACTGGAGAGATACCTACAAGAAAGTCACAGAAGATTCTCTCTTTAACCTTGTTCTGTAAAACATTGTACGAATAAGCGAAATAAAAGTTAAATGTGCAGGCTACTTCAAATCTGAGCAAATATGAAATTATTTTGATGACAAAACTCAAAATTATATGCTCAAAGTACTGTACCAACTTGAAATAAATTAAAATAGAACAGTGAAGACTGTGAAGTCCTGCATTTGAATGTATTTAAATCAATAACTGAAGCCATCAAAGATAACTTGCTTCATAGTGGTTCACAGGATACCAGGAAGGTTTTACTGCAACCACAAAATTTATACAAATGGTACGTATGAGTGGGAAAATGAAGCTAATGAGCAAATCAGTACATTCCATTTTTGAGAGGCTCCAATTGTTAAAAAGTTCTTCCTTATATGGAGCTGGAATCTATTCACTGTCAATTTCATTTAATTTTTCTCAGAGAGGAATGAAGTTGAGTTCCTGGTAACTCAGATATAGACACCAGGATATAAAATTAACTCTGATTATAATAGGTCTAAATGTGACTATAACAGCAGGGAACAACACTCAAATGGATTAGAGATTATTACCTTGCAGTTGCAAATTTGAACTAGATTTTGAGTAGTTGCAAACCTAGATCATATTTATTTCCTTAAAAACCATACAATAACATCTTATTTTATTGGCATATAAATCCAGCAACTTCATATTTCTAAAACACTATGTCCTATATGTCTTTCTACTCCCACACTTACTAAAGTACCTAAGTACTTGGCAAATATTTAGTGAATGAATGAATAAAATTTAAAAGACTGACCAGCCAAACCTAATGAAACAATATAATGTGGTGGATTCCCTTAGGGAATTAATCACTATCTTTTGAATTATACATGTAATTCTGCAGGCTTGGCTAATTGGTTTTCAGGCCTAGAGTAAATTGGAAGGAAAAAAAAAATAAAGGCCATCATCAACTATACTGGTATCAGCATAAAAATAAAGGAAAATAGGGAAATTTTTTAAAAATTCATATGCACATATGGGTCATTTAGAGTAGAGTCAAATAACCCCCACCAATTCAGTTTTCCCTGATTAGAGTGCCCACAGACATCACAGTACTGATAGATATCAGACAGCATCAAGGTACACTTAGGTTTATAAGGCATCATGTGATCAGCAACATAGGAAAGTATGCACGAAGTAGCTTTACAAGACTACACCCACAAAGTTAATAAGTTGAAAAAATTAGTACACAAAGGCGTAAACCTTCAGCTCTCTAAAAATACTCCAGGGCGCCTGGGTGGCTCAGTCGTTAAGCATCTGCCTTTGGCTCAGGTCATGATCCCGGGGTCCTGGGATAGAGCCCCACATCGGGCTCCCTGCTCTGTGGGAAGCCTGCTTCTCCCTCTCCCACTCCCCCTGCTTGTGTTCCTTCTCTTGCTGTCTCTCTCTCTGTTGAAAAATATATAAAATCTTAAAAAAAAAACAAAAACTCCAGACTCCACTACTTGCAGTGACTTGCTTCGCCTGAGCTCCTGAGAGCATCAGTTTGATGACATGTCCAGCAAACCTCCTTAGCAACTTCCGTTATCTTCCAGCAATTCCTGCTTTCACCTCAATTACCCTGACAGCTCAGAGTGGTAGAATGAAGACATTATATCCAGTTTATGGATATGCAAGCCAAATTAACACAAAAGAAAGTCAATCGGGAGAAAGTGAGGCTGGTCTACTCCTCAAACATCAAGATTTTGTTTTTCACTTAATCATTCATGTAGACAGAAAACATTTATGATGTGGATGTGTACTAAATTCTAGACACCAGGCTGGGTGATGCACGTGTAGAGCTAAAGCAACTCTCTTGGGAAAACAAACACATAAATAATTGGAGGAAGAGTTGAGAATGAGTTAAAAATCATAAGGCCTGATAAGTTTAAAATACCATATACAGTACTAGATGTTTTTCTTTGAAGCACTTTCCCATTTGAAGCTCTAATTAGACTAAGTAACCATTAACTACTTTTCAACCCCAAAAATGATGTGATTCTATCTTGCTCAATTTCACAAAATCACTGTGAAATAACCAATTCAAGCATTGCTAATCTGCAGTTAGTAGACTATGAAATTGAAGATTTTATAGATTGCATAACTTACCCCAAACCACACACCTAGTTAACAGTGAAGCCAGATAAGAAGCTAACTTGATTTGGATCCTAATTAATTATCCTATTATGTAATAAGTGTCATTCATTCATGTTTTATGATAGGAAATCATTACCTGTCCCATTCCATAGACTGAAATCTCACTCTGGTGTTATATTTATGATAAAGCACATCGAATAAATGAGGCTTGTTCCCCGAATGGTGGATGATATGCTGTTTCGCTAGTAAGGTTTTTCTTTTTCTCCTCTTGGCATTCCACATGGACAATTTGTGTACAAATCCACTGTTATCTCTGCTCATAGTGCTTCTTTTAAATAGCTACTGCTTCCAGAGTGCTTGTAAAAAGCTTATGAATTGCCAAGCTTCATTACTGTGTATATGTAAAGCTTGTCAGCTATTTTGGGGAGGCCATGGAGTTCTTTTCTACTTAGGGTCCTTCAGGATGTGATCTAAGTACAAATAAAATGTGCATTTTTTTCCCAGAGAATTTTAGAAAGAGGAGTGACCTTAAATTGATCCTTCAGCTACTCAATCATCAATGAGAATTTATTTAGTGCTGATATACACAAGATCCCGTGGACATAAAAACAAATACGTGACCTTCATCCTTAGAGAACTTAAACTAAAATTTGAAGATTTTCATGAAAATTTAAGCGTAGTTCCTTTGCTCGATATGACAAGGTGTCCCACAGATTTAAAAGCTTATGCTAAATGTGCTTCTCAAAATGTTTATAGCAAGCACAGTCCACTGGTAAGCCAGGGAGATCTATTAGATGACTTCTTTATCGAAAATTTTCCAAGTTATAAATGGTGGACATGGTAATTAATATCAACTTGGACTCCCCCCACAGAAGACCAACCAAAAAGATCTACTGACTAAGCAAAGCTAACTTCACTACATCTACAAGAGTAAGAAAGACTGTAACCTTGACTGTGTCTCAGTGTCTCAGGAAGAGTGGGTTCAGGAGGCTATTTTTGGGGCTTTGGGGTCTGATCTCAAGCGGTTGAAGTTCAGTCTTTCAAGGCAAGGAATTGACCAGGAATGAGAAGAGTCTCAATAAGTGAACTGTTGTTTAGTAAGGAAATTGTTTACCCAGGTAAGCAATCTATTGTTCTAGTAGGAGAACAATTTGCTTAGATGAGTAAACCGTGTGTTTGGATATATTAGCTCTCAGGAATTTAATGAAGCAACAAAGTTATGACTTGGTTTTATAGCCCTATCTTCCTGGCCAATATTTTCTAGGATGATGGGAGCTCTGCATGGGTCAGGTTTTTGCCTCACTTCCCATTTTACTTACATGTAAATACGATTTATGATTATTGTTTATACTTTAAAGGATATTCAATCACATTCTAGGGGCCTCCAATGAAAATAGCACATGCATTTATTATCAAATATATTTAATGTTTATTGAAAGCCAATTTTTTTTCAGTTTTTAATTTAGTGTTCTGTATATATTCATTTGCATAGAGGTGGAAAGAAACATTTCTTTGGGGCAAACAAAATCTTCATTGGGAGTTTGCCAAGTTTGGGCCTACTGTTCTTCAAGAAAGCTAAAAATATAAATTACATATTCATTAAAAGTGACATTAGTATGGGATATCACTTTCAGTAAAAGCACTAAAAAGGCAGAGTCAGCCCTTGCTGGTTGGTGGATTTAATTTTAAGAGTCTAAGAGAAAAAAATAACCTAAATCTGCAGTTTCTTTGTTTTCCTCCCCACTGAAGCAATCCTGAGATTGTTATTCATTTTGCACTTAAATGCAGGTGCCCTACTAAAGCTTGTTACACAGGCATTCTTACTTCATAGTCAGACCGCCCTTGTCAAACAGGTAGCATTCACCATTTTACAGGTAGAAAATCAACAGAATCAAACAGAGGACATATGTTGCCCAACTCATACAGGTGTTGGTATATTTGAACTTTGTATATCTGATTTCTTTTCCTTTTTTTTTTTTTTTTTAAGAAAGGGAAAGGGGTGGGGGGAGGGGCAGAGAGAACCTGAAGCAGGTTCCATGCCCAGCGCAGAGCCCAACACGGGGCTCCATCTCACGATCCTGAGATCATGACCTGAGCTGAAACCACAAGTTGGATGCTTAACCAACTGAGCCACTCAGGTGCCCCTGTACATCTGATTTCTAAGCCTGTTCTGTTGGCCTGCTAAGAGGAGGTTATCAACATGAAGTTAGAACCGCAGTAATGAAATATCATCTTCCAGCTCTCTAGAACGCAGACCTACTAATGACTCTTGCACTGGGGTGGGGGTGGAGTCTCTTTATTCAGAGAATAAGAGCAGTCCTTTGAATCACTGGGAGAGAAGAACCCTGGATTTGGGGGGTGTGGTGGGCAGAATACTAAGATGTCCCCCAGATTCCCAGCCCCTGGGTACACATACCTTCTCCTAGTTATTCAAGCAAACAGTAATCTAAGTGTTGCTGCAGAGGGATCTCACAGATGCAGTCAGGTCCTACAACAATTGACCTTAAGATAAGGAGACGATCTGGGTGGGCCTGACCTAATCATACGAGGCCACTAAATTAGGGTCATGCGGTCAGAGACAAGGGAAGGACCACTAAATTAGGGTCATGTGGTCAGAGACAAGGGAAGTGTGAGAAGTATTTGGCACAAGGGACATTCTCCCGCTGGCTTTGAGGGTCACGTGGCCAGAAAGTAGATGGCTTCCAGGAGCTGAAAGTGACCCCTGACAGTGACCCCTGCTGACAGCCACCCAGGAGAGGCAGACCTCAGTCCTACAGCTGCAAGGAACTGAAGATGGCTAACAATCTAAACGAGTTTGGAAGCAGATTCTTCCCCAGACCTCCCAAAATAAACACAGCCCAACCGATACCTTGATTTTAGCCTTAAGACCCCGATGGGGGAACCCGACCACATCACTGCCCAAGCTGACCTGCAGAAGTGTGAGCTAATAAACCACAAGGTTTATAGTAATTTGTCACATGGCAACAGAAAACAAAAACAAAGGGCTATACAGACTTCTATAAAGCGAGAGTGTTAACTTGTGATTAGAACAGTAATGAGCACTTCTGGTTAGTTTGAAAGTGAGCTTGCCTTATCTGCAAGTAGTATAACCAATTTTCTACAAACACAGTTTCAAGAAAACATCATTGCTGTATAAACAAATGGCAGGTCCATCAAATTCCTCTGGTCATCTAACCATGTGCACGTATACATAATAACAATAATATGGAAATAAGGATTTGGAGTATTCAATGTATTTCTGCATTCCCCGTATCATTTGAGCCTTCTTATAAATCAGTGGAGCAGACAAATTATTACTATTATTCCTCCCTATAGCACAAGAAATGAGCATGTAGAAAGGGCAGGTGACTAACTTGAGATCAACCACAGGAATTCGGCGGCGCAATGCTGTGGCCAGTAGGTGACAATCAAGGTCTTCTGATTTCTCTCAAAGCCACATTCTCAGGGCCGACTAAAACATTTTGGCAAAACAAAGAAGTTATGCTCTCCTTTCCTCTTCTGTTTTAAGAAATAGAAGAATAACTAGATAATTTTATATTTGGAATAATTGCTTTTATTCCCACATCACCTTTCTTACCCGTCACACAATGTGGGTTATTAAAAAACATTTTTTAAACATTTATTTTTATGTTGAAAAACACCTTTGTTCAAAAAAAATTTTTTTACTGTTTTAAAAGAAACTGAATTTGTAAAACTTTGAACTATGCTTCAAAATGATTCAAGCTGTAAGGTAATGATAATTTTTCAATAGCCAATATGGGATTCATTAAATGTGTCTGCGAAATGAAATTCTATGTTCCCATTAAAGTGAGATCTACAGGGGTGCCTGGGTGGCTCAGTCGGTTAAGAGTCTGCCTTCAGCTCAGGTCATGATCCCAGGGTCCTGGGATCGAGCCCCGCATCAGACTCTCTTTTCAGCAGAAGCCTGCTTCTCCCTCTCCTTCTCCCCCTGCTTGTGTTCCCTCTCTCGCTGTGTCTCTCTCTGTCAAATAAATAAAATCTTTAAAAAAAAATGAAGTGAGATCTACAGTTATCCACATGAAAAATGATATATATTCACACAAGAAGTTGTTGATTCCCTTTGTACTCTACAATCCTATTTTGTAAAAAAAAAAAAACAAAAAACAAAAAAAACAAAAACACACAGGTACGCATCCACACACTGATACATACATATACCAAACTTTTGACAGAGGTCGTCTGTGGAATGGAGGCATTTTAATGCTTTTCTAAATTTTCTGCATTTCTTCTAAGTACCACATTTTATAGTGTATTTTTATCCAAAAAAAAAAAAATCCCACTTTCATTTTTTTACAAAATAATTTGCTTGAAACTCTCAGTCTAGTTGTATTAAAGCAACACGTTTATGATAAAGTATTCAGGAATCTTTATGAAGGTTGGGAATTAACGCTTTGTTCCCATGACCCTAGCTGGGTGTGCTCCCAGACACCCCCCGCTCAGCAGCTCCACCTGCGAGCACGGCTACCCGTGGTGACCGAGTGGCAAGGGCCAATTACCACGGCCAACAGCATCGGAGAGCCGGCCAGGAGCCCCGAGCAGGCAAGTGAGCCTGAGGGAACTCCTACTCCTCCCTGACTCCATGTCTTCAAGGCTCCAAGTGAAGTAAGCCGAGGAGAATTTTCTTCCTTCATTCTCTCCTTCATGGCCTGTGGAACGCCAGACTCTTTAAATGGGGCTTTCAGTCAGGGTTGCACAGACCTATAAATCTGTCGCCAAAGGCAGTGGGATGAAAACGACTGCGAGTTCTTGTGACACACTTAAAAAAGTAGGGGTAACTTGGCCGGGGTTTCCACCAGCCCCTCGCACAGGGACTGCGTCCTCGAGCCCCCTCCTCTCGTGACCTCACGTCACTCAGCCCCCGTGTCCCTCTGTGTCTGAAGAAAAAAGCTATGATTCTAATAAAGCGTGGAGACCCTGAGTCCTCCTTTCGCCTGCTCTGAACCGATGAAAATGTACGTGAATTTAATGGTTTTCTGTCCACTGCCGCCCCTAGAAAACGTTCCACTTAGGGTCAAGGGGCTGAGTTTTGGCATCTCGGGAGGGTCATCTTCAAAACAGGGAAAAGAAATAATCACAATGTGGAATAAAACAATAGTTTTTAAAATGTGAAAAAGAAGAAAACCGGATTCCTTTGTCCTGACACCCTACCAAAACTACTGTAATGTTTAATTGTCTTTGGTACTTTACCCAGCTCCGTATTTACTGTCACACAGTCACCATCTTGGGATACTCACAATTTTTCATTGTTCTCAAAATTTAACAAGCCGTAAGACTTTCTCCATGATTCCAGGTAATATCTTAACTTCTCTTTGCAAGAGGCTGCCATCATTCCTCCCAAGTAGCTGAACCACTGTTTGATACGCCAATTGTTTCTCCAAAATGAAGATTCTTGCCTGGATATCAGGCAAAGATGGGCGGGGAGCAAAGTCCCATCATGCGGCCCCGCTCGGGTCTCAGACTAGCTCTGCTCATGTCGCTCCCAGGGCTGCCCTGCTTTCCCAAGCTACTTCCGGTCCTACAAACGGGTTACCATAAGCTGGATCTGACTCACGGGACCAGAAATAAATAACTGAAACTGGTCTGTGCTGACATGGGGCCGGCATCCTTCCACCTCCCAAATAGTACAGCCACTCACTGGGGAAAAAAGCAAAACGCAAACTCTCCTAAATATATCTACAAGCCATTCATCATGCAATTGATAAAGTTTCTAGGCTAGCATACTTGAAGTGCTAGTGATCAAGGGTGCATTTCTTTGTGCAGGGTGCCAAGGGAAGATAGAAATATTTATCTTGGGAAACGAAGCTTTGGATGAATCTACCAGATGCAGCACCATGAAGAGGGCAAACTAATGTTCTGAACTTACTTTCTAAATTGAACGATGTTATGAAAATAGAGAGCATGTTAAGAAGGGGCAAAACAATTTGCAACGATGTGGATGGAACTAGAAGGTATTATGCTAAGTGAAATAAGTCAATCAGAGAAAGACAAGTATCATATGATCTCACTGATATGAGGAATTTGAGAAACAAGACAGAGGATCATAGGGGAAGGGAGGGAAAAACGAAACAAGATGAAACCGGAGAGGGAGACAAACCATAAGAGACTCTTAATCTCAGGAAACAAACCGAGGGTTGCTGGAGTGGAGGGGGGTGGGAGGGATGGGGTGGCTGGGTGATGGACATTGGGGAGGGTATGTGCTATGGTGAGCGCTGTGAATTGTGTAAGACTGATGAATCACAGACCTGTACCCCTGAAACAAATAATACCTTATATGTTTTAAAAAAAAAAATAAGATAGTAGGAAGGGAAGAATGAAGGGAGGCAAATTGCAGGGGGAGATGAACCATGAGAGACTATGGACTCTGAGAAACAAACTGAGGGTTCTAGAGGGGAGGGGGGGTGGAGGGATGGGTTAGCCTGGTGACGGGTATTAAGGAGGGCACGTACTGCATGGAGCGCTGGGTGTTATATGCAAACAATGAATCACGGAACACTACATCAAAAACTAATGATGTAATGTATGGTGATTAACATAACATAATAAAATTAAATTAATTTAAAAAAAGGGCAGAACAAGGAATCCTAAGTGTTATTTTTTTATTAGGTGTGATAAGGGTATTGGCAGTATGATTTTTATAAAGCTTTTATCTTGGCAATTTCAGATGAAAGAATAAAACGTCTAGGATTTACTTTAAAATACTTAAGGAAAAGAAAAGCCTTGGCACACCATCCAAGCAAAAATGTTGACAGAGCATTACATGTATATCTTGCATCTGTTCTTTATACATGTACTTACAGAGTTTCATTGTTTTTTCCTTTTATTTCCTAGAAAGAAATAATAGTCACTCATATTTAGACCAGTTTCAAGTATATTAGGGGCTTCCATATTTTAGAGTTTAGTTATAAATTGCTTTTTCATTACCATTGTTGTTATTTATTTATTTACTTTTTTACAGCTTTCGCAGAAGGGAGCTCTTCCTTCTAGCCATGGCTTGAGTGTTGAACGTGACTACTTAGGTCCTGGAGGTGGCCACCGAGGCTCCATGAAGTGTCCTTGTCCAGAATCTAACAAGGTTCCACTTCCTCTGGGTGAACACGAGCCCCCCCTGCAGGGAACACTGGATATGCATTTTGCTACGCCTGGGTTGGGTGCCTTTGTGCAGAGCACAATTTTGCATCGCGTTGCATGACGTGGAAGAGTCCTGGTCCTGAACACTTAGGGGTTTTTTGGTGTTGTTGTGTTTTGTTTTGTTTTTTAGTCTCTGGCTGCTTGGCTTGGCAGTCAAGTATCTAGTCAGAAGCCAAATTAGGATCACTTGCTCCCCAACGGGACATCTCACGCCCCACCAAGAGAGGTTGGCCTGTTAGCAAGTTTCTCTGCCATCCACCCCGGCCACCAGAAAACAGGCCAAGTTGTAGTTACTGAAAAGCCTATTATCTATTATGTGTTAACATAGCCTCTCAGTGCTTCCAGTTATGTGTGCTGATAGTATTGTATGTGCGTACCTTTTGGAGAGGGTGAGGAGGGCAAATGAAATCTATGCCATTTTCATTAGCCAAATTATTTGGAGTGTGAACGAAGGTAACGGTAGTTGCTTTGGCTAAGTAAGCACGGGAGACGGGTATTTCTGCCGTCTTGTTTCCTCTTTTATAAGGGGACTCAGAGTTTTAAGTTGGAATTCAGGCTTCCAGAGAGCTGGCAAAGAAAAAGAAAAGAATTCACCCCGGGTCATATATCTGGTGACTTAGGTTGGCCACAGAGTCAGTCTTAAATCCCAACAACCTATACCCACCCTGTCTAGCCCAAGAGCCACTAGCCACATGTGGTTGCTGAGCCCGCTCTTCCATGGGGGTAGTCTGCACTGAGATTCTGTGTTGTCAGTGTGAAACGCACACCAGAATCTGCAGATCCGGTATGAAGAAAAAAACAACGCAAAACTATCTAAGAGATAGTGATCTTATTCATTTCATCGATAGTTCCTTCATTCATTCAAGAGCTGGGCACTGTGCCAGTCATCAAAAATAGAGCAAGAAATAAGACCAGTTCAGTCCTAGCCCTCGTGAAGCTTCAAGTCTCGTAGATGTCACGGGAAATTCTCTTCTCTCAGTGGTTGGCCGTTCTCATGAATACTAGGACTACGCTCCTGATATTCTCAAAGCAAACACCACAGTTGCCCCACCGCTATGTCAAACACAGGGGTGCGTGCTAGGGGTATGTGCCCATGGCCACCCAGAAAAGGCGCCATTTCTCACTGTTCAACCAAACAGCCACTCCTCCCAAGCGAACGGCTGAAATGTCACTACTCTGAATTTCCACATGCTGGCAATGTAAAAGGCACGTGGGATTTCAAGAACAGGCTGAAAAAATAACGAATATAAACTATTGCCTTCCTATTTTGTATTGATTCCATGATGAAATGATAATACTGTGTATGTGCTGGATTAAATGAAATGGATTATGAAAATTAATCTGACCTGTTTTTTGCTTTTTTAAAGGCGGTTCCAAGAGAAACGAAGAGGACTGTGGCTCACATAGTCATCTGCGCTTCTCTATATGGATATTTTTCCACTCCACCAGTGCAAATAACCAGCCCAGCCGGAGCTTCGCCCCCGGGGAAGCTGTGGAACCACTGATGGAGGAACTTGATCTAACTAGGGTGCTATAAGCTGCCTCCGTTTTCCCTTCTTTTATTTTCTGTTTCAGGATACCTATACCTTGAGTGACTAATGGAGGCAGTGCGAGGCAAGGGAGAGGTACTAGTTCTCAATCAGAAAACTGACTCCTTCGGTCTCAAGAGTTCTTACTGAAAAATCAAGAGCAAATCCTGAGCTCTTGCAGAATTCCCATCTCGTTAGGGATAAATATAAAAACAATCTGTCCTATGTCAGATAGAATTGTAGTCAGTGAGATAAATGTATATGAAACCACCTGATAAACCATAACCCATAATGCCATTATCATCATTTATAATAAATACACCCATAAAGAAGAAAATTTTTGAGGTAGAGAAGATTAAAATGCCTTCATTCTGGGAAAATCCCAAAACAAAAATTCAAAGAAAAATATTACAATACTAACGTTTCAGTAGTAAAGTTAACAAGGGCAGAGGTGAGTTAAAGAGGTGGGGACCTCGAATGGAAGCATGTCCAAGAGTTGGAGACAGTTTGGTTTCAGAGCTCACATCTGTATCAACTGCCTGATTCCAAGAGATCACTTTGATATTATTTGCCTTTTGAATGAAAATTCTCTTGTATACACTACTGATTAAAAACCAACCAACAAGCAAACTCACCCTACTTATATTGTGGCCAACTGTTGGAGTGTTTCCGCAGTAACAAAGGTGGGCGGTCAGCCTCTGATTTCACACTGCGTAAGTGGAAGCTTGTTGAAACAGAGGCCACTTTGTACAACTTCTGGCTTAGCAATGCCAGGCACCACACCACTTAGCCCATAATTGCACATGAGTGAAACACAGAGACGTGATTATTTTTCCTGGCGTCTGAACTGGTCCCAACATTCCTGGTCTCCATCAAACCCTAAAAAATCAAGGCAGATCCAATGGCTTCAGAAATCCTACTTTGGTTGTGCTTGCTGCAGTCTAGGAAGCTTTAAACAAAACAAAACAAAACAAAAAGCCCAAACCTGAGTTGTTTTATGCCTGGCTGCACAATAGATTCAAAAAGCACTCCAAATCAGAGCTAATTTGAACCAGTAAATACATTTGCCAGTGCGTATGACAAAGAGGTTGATATCGTGGGGAAATGTATAGAGTTGAAAGAAACAGATTTTTCCTAAAGAAGCTTCCAAAAGACATGATTAGATCATATTGAATAATATTTTTTTAATATACCACGTTATAAAACAGCACATGATCATTTTTTCCAAAGAATCTGGACCATCACTTTCCTTCAGAGCGGCCAGCCAGGGGAGCACGGTTAAGCTTGGGTCTAGTGTGGTTTTGTGGCATGAGACGGCGTGGGACACCACACATGTGGAGGTAGGAATGCCACAGCAAGGGTGTTTAAGACCCAGCGAGCAAACCCGTCTGAGGGAACAGAGGTTTCACCTCACGGCATAGCGGCAGAGTGAGGAGAGTCTCAGGAGGACGCAGACGGCGGCATGCTTAAGTGGGTTCTTGGAGGAGAGTTTAATGACTTCATTGTTTAAAATGATGCAAGGGGTGCCTGGGTGGCTCAGTCGGTTAAGTGTCTGACTTTGGCTCCGGTCATGATCCCAGGGTCCTGGGATCGAGCCCCGCGTGGAGCTCCCTGCTCAGCGGGAAGCCTGCTTCTCCCTCTCCCACCTGCTTGTGTTCTCTCTCACTATCTCTGTCACTATCTGTCTCTCTCAAATAAATAAATAAAATCTTTAAAAAAATAAAATAAAAAGTTAAACCAAAGCAAAGGTGATACTGAAACATACTAGGGTGAGCAACGGCAAGAGAGGTTTACACCATTAGGTCTAGATGGAAAGTAGAAGGGATTAATTGTCAGAGCCTCAAGAAACAGCGAGAGCTACAGGAAGGGACAGGCCAGAGTCGATCACACTCTGGAAACTCACAAATGAGCAGAGAAGGAGGGACAGAAATAAAGAGCCTGGACTCATTCTTTTCCCCTTTTATGAGCCCTTGACAGTGCCTCTGTGGGCCAAAGCCAACCAAAAGCCAGATGGCAAAGCAATCTGGTTTTCCATGAAGGTCAGCCTCCTGGTATTCAGAGCAGAATAGAGAAGATTGGAGAGGGGGCCTGGAGGGGCAAAATGGAACATATCCCAGAGAGCTGATGAGTTCAATCAAGAGGATTTCGTGGGGCTAGAAGCTTCCCTATGGCTGGCGGGCGGGAATGGGGGAAATGTGCATTTCCCATCTACCCACTCCTGTTGTAAGCTTACCCTCATTCTGGTTCCCATTGTCCAAGAGCTTGTGCTGCAGGCAGCAGAGAACTGGTACAAGCAGCTATTCTATGGGCGTTCAAGAGGAAATACCTACATCAAGGATTAAGGTGCAAGAATGAACAAGAAATAAGTCCACGTGCAACTTTAGGAATATAATAAGAATTCTTAGATATCAAAACATTATTGCTTCTAATCTTAAGCCTTCTACAATCCTGAGATTTGGGTTAATCCAAATTTTGATTAAATTTTGATTGAACTAATCCTAAACTCTGTATTCATTAGCTGAGCAAATATGCTTTGGATTTTCTTTTTCCTGACTTGGCCAGATATTGATCTGAACCGCCTAAAAGCTTACGGAGTCTCTGAGTAGATATTAAACAGAGAGAAGAATCCTAGTCATTTAATATAGCAGATTCTTTAATGAGAATTTTTTTGGTTCAGATTTTCTGATCCTTCCACGGGCTTTAACATAAAAATGTTGGTAATTAAAGAGTTCTAAACCTCTTATTATAATTCACGTTAATAAGTACATGGTCTCTGGGTGGCTGGTCAGGAGACACCGTGAGACCCAGTAAAAATTCTGTGCATACTCTTGGTGGCTCAGCACACCGTATTAAGAACAGATTGTTTTAATAGAAGCCCTGCTTTATTCCCAGCCCTGTTGCCCATAATTATTGTAAAGCAGGACTATTTCCTGCCTTCCTGCCCAAAATAGCAGGAAGCATCCAACTCTTTCAACCCACTTTGCTTATGGCATCACCTCTCTGCAGGGGTTAGGGTTCACTGCCAAGAATTTCAAAAAAGCTAACTCTGTTTTGGTTTCTTATCCAGAACTTAGCTTGTGAGCAGAGAAATGAAGGAGGATCTGTAATATATCCAGGGGTTTAGAGAAATCACATGGCTCCAGGCCTGGTTCAGTGCCCCGAGTAATCGCCAAGACAGCAGCCCTGCTTTTTTCCAGATTCACTGTGGGAATCAGTTCCAGGTGACACCTGGTGAGCCTCTGGCTCATGAGAAATGATTGGGGAACTCGACAGAGTTTCCAGTGCAAAGTGCAAGGCACCAGGAACCTCTGAGCAGTCTCCGAGGGACATGTAATAGCCTCGTGCAGCACAAAAAGTAGCATTCCCAAGGAGACCACCAAATACGGTGGGTAGTTATCTTCAAAGGGGAGGCAGCCCTAAAGAACTCAGCTTCTGACTCTTTTGCCAGAGACCCTATCCTGGCTCTAGAATCATAGTGGCCTCCAAGTAAAAGGTACTCGTTATTTAAAAGGCCAGGGAAACCCCAATTTTACCCAAATCCTCAAAGTCCCCTTCATTAGATCTGAGCTGAAAGTCCTTTTGCAAAGAGACCAGGCACTTTTACCCTAAGTCTTGCGGTGGAGGCAATGTGGGGACCAAAGACCTCAGGGGAGGTGACTGCCCCACCCAAGGAAGCAGTGTCCCTTCTTCTCTAACCCTTGAATCCTCTTTCTTTCTAGAAAGATGGATAAATGGACAGATGGATGGATAAAACAAACGAACAATGATACTACATAAAAAGTCACTGTTTAAATGCTTTTGTATCTTCTACCCCATTTGGCTCAGAATTTTGTGATCATCAGAATAGCCTTAGGGCTTAAGACACAGGTTACGAAAACAATGAATTGTGGATCACTACATCAAAAACTAATGATGTGTGTATATATATATATATATATATATATATATATATATACACACCACATCTTCTTTATCCATTCATCTGTCAATGGACATCTTGGCTCTTTCCACAGTTTGGCTATTATACAATGGAACATTATGCAGCCATCAAAAGGAATGAAATCTTGCCATTTGCAATGACATGGATGGAACTGGAGGGTATTATGCTGAGCGAAATAAGTCAGAGAAAGACATGTATCATATGACCTCACTGATATGAGGAATTCTTAATCTCAGGAAACAAACTGAGGGTTGCTGGAGTGGTGGGGGGTGGGAGGGATGGGGTGGCTGGGTGATGGACATTGGGGAGGGTATGTGCTATGGTGAGCGCTGTGAATTGTGCAAGACTGGTGAATCACAGACCTATACTTCTGAAACAAATAATACATTATATGTTTAAAAAAAAAAAAGAAGAAGATAGCAGGAGGGGAAGAATGAAGGGGGGAAATCAGAGGGGGAGATGAACCATGAGAGACGATGGACTCTGAAAAACAAACTGAGGGTTCTAGAGGGGAGGGGGGTGGGGGGATGAGTTAGCCTGGTGATGGGTATTAAAGAGGGCACGTTCTGCATGGAGCACTGGGTGTTATATGCAAACAATGAATCATGGAACACTACATCAAAAACTAATGATGTAATGTATAATGTAATATGTAATATTACATGCTGTAATATGTAATGATGTAATATGTAATAAAAAAACTAATGATGTATTGTATGAGGACTAACATGACATAATAAAATAAAATTAAAAAAAAAAGACACAGGTAGCTGATCGCAGCAGTAAATTTGAGAAGCATAAAAATGCATCAGCTATTTCCAGTGAACTTAACAATTTGTCCCTTCTTTCTTCATGCATTCATTTATCACCAAGGGCTTCCTAGATGTCAGCCACTGTAGAGAGCAGAGGCACAGAGCCAAACACAGCACAGTACCTGCCCTCATGGAGATCACAGCCTGATGGAGGAAACTGACAAATAAGTCAACAAAAGCAGAGAGGATATTGGGGCAGTATGGAAACAGAAAAGAGCACGGACCTAACTCTTCCTTGGGAGTCAGGGGTAAGTTAGGGCAGGTGTTTCAGAGACAGTAAAGCCTGGTGGACTCTGGAGGGAATGAGGGGTCATTAGCATTGGCTGATCTCACGGCAGAGACTAGGAAGTTCGATCAAGAGGATATCGTGGGGCTAGAAGCTTCCCTATGGCTGGAGGTGAACCAGCTGGCAAAAATCTGGACTAGATGTTTGAGAGAGGGATAGTGAGCATATTGATCAATCAGATAAATAAGTAATTAATAGAAGGATCCACAGTTTCTCTGCAGGATGCCAAGAGCAGCTGAGAATTACAGACATAGAGTCAATAGAATTGTATAGCAAGCCTGTCTGGGGGCAGAGTGCCATGTGTCACAGAGGTTTAAATTTCGGATTCTTGTGGAAATGTACCAAGGACCTCCCTGACAGATGCAGAATAATCAGAACTCCGGGAACTCAGATTAAAATGAACAAACAAACGAATATGCAAACCATTTTTTTTTGTTGTTGTTCTTTGAACTCAACAGAAGTGTGTTTGTCCTGTTTTGTTTTTTCAATGTCTTAATTGAAAAAAATTATCTTAGCATTTGAAGATCAAGACCTAACAAAGTAGGGGGCGCCTGGGTGGCTCAGTCAGTTAAGCGTCCGACTCTCGATCTCAGCTCAGGTCATAACCTCAGGGTCGTGAGTTCGAGCCCCAGGTTGGGTCTACTTAAAGAAAACAAAAACAAAAACGACCTAACAAAGTAGAGGTAACCCCCCAAACCCTTTACTCTGGATTGTCAAAAATCCAGGGTAAGAATCACAACATGAATTACATGTCCCTTAAGAGTTCTAGTAATTTATCATTTTTGTTAATTGGTTTTATTTATTTATTTATTTATTTGACAGAGAGAGAGAGAGAGAGCGTGCGAGCACAAGTAGGCAGAGCAGCAGGCAAAGGGAGAGGGAGAAGCAGGCTCCCTGCCGAGCAGAGAGCCCGGCGTGGGACTCGATCCCAGGACCCTGAGAGCCGAAGGCAGACACTTAACTGACTGAGCTACCCAGGCACCCCAGTTGGTTTTTTTTAATAGTAAATCCTAAAGGCATTCTTTTTAGAAATATGTATTATAAAAAATTTTTGTCTGTGTAAGATAAAAATTATTCCGAGGTTTAAGAGAAGTCAATATGACACAGAAAGAAAGTAAAACCTAATCAGTCCCTACACTGATTTAGTAATTTATGGTTTGCAAAGAATGTGGTACATATTTTCTTATTTGATCCCAGCCATTGTGTGAGGCAAGCAGGGCCATTTATATTATCCCCATTTTCCAGAGGTGAAACCTAATCCCCAAAGAAACTAACTATCAGGAAGAAGTTAACACAGCTAGAAACACAGCAGAGGCAACAAACTTTATCTGCTGATTCTTAGTTCCCCAAAGGCCTGAATGTTGTCCCTACTGTAATGTAGTTTTTAACTACTGGTAAGAGGAAACATTTGCTTGCTTGTAAAATGAAAATAAACAGTTCTGGCAGTCAGGTGAAAGTCAGTGAAAAAATTCCAAAGACAGACTAGATAAAGCAAAGAAAATGCGAATCAGAAATGGATTCAAAGGAGTTGAATTTCCCACCAACCAGTGCCAGGCCTCACGTGGAGTTCTACTGGACCCCAGGGCCCGCTCCCTCTAAGCGCTTCTCGGTTTGCTCTGCAGACTGACATTTTTGACAACGAATTTTAAGAGGTATCCCTCACTGCTGACTAAACTTTGTAGACAGGAATGCAATAGCGAACTTCAGCTCACACTTACTTGGTGCTTATGATATTGTAAGGCGCTTCCATTTGAATGATCTCATTTTATTGTCTTGGTAGGTGGTTGGAATATATAGCATCAAAATGTCTCAAAAAGCCTATCAGTTCAGCCCTGCTCTCCCTTCCATCAGTAAACTATATACAATGCAGTTCCTTCGTGAAACAATAGCTATTACTTATATGGCCTCAAATAGCGAGCACCTGATGTTCATGTTTATTCATTGTATAGTATTTATTGTGATCATATCAATAAGGCACTGTTTCTCTGGGCCAGCTGCATGAGACACGGAAACAACTTTGTTTTATAACATTCTCTTTGTATTTGTTGTTGTTGTTGTAATGGAATTTGTCATATATGGTGGCTGTGAATTCTACTATGGGTTTCAGACTTGGAGAGTATATTTCCAAGACTCATTCCCTCCTTACTTTCCCTGTGCTGTGATAGCAGTTTCCAAAACAAGTCACACATTGGAATCACAAGTTACAGAGCCCAGGAAGAATTTTTACATTCCCCCCCCACCAAGTGATTCCGAGGACTTCCCAGATTTTAAAAGGACTGTTCTACAGAACATGCTTTTATTTTGTTGTTGATTTGAGTTGAATCACTGTATTCTGAGGATTCCATCTGATTCTTATTGTATTATTAGCATAAAAACCTTTCCCCAGACAAAACTAAAGCCTAATCATATGAAAACCTCCCTTAGTAAGACTCTCAGTTTGTACTTGGACCATTTGCTATAGGCCAAGTAATATCCTAGCATATAAAAAGTGTTTATGATGTCCAAGAAATTCTTAAATCCTCCTTATCGTCTATTCTTTCCACACACAATCACTGAACACTGCTGAGGTTTGTACTGTGAGCAGAAAGACAAACAGGATGGAGACCAAGCCCTTAAAGTCAGTGGGAAAATTACGGCTTGATTTTGTTGTTAATCCATTTCTCATCAAAATTAAATCTGGAGTGGTAAATAGCACATATGAGTGAAAAACCAAGCAAGTCTCATTCGCTGAACTACTTCTATAAAATTTCTTGCAGTTTAGCCACGAGACAATCACTAACACCCTAAAATAGGCACACTTAAGTGTGTGCATATGTGCAATAGGACACGAATGGCCTCTTGACTGCTGGTCTTGCAAAGTCTCTAAGAAGGGACAATTTAATTTGTAGAGTAAACTCCCACCTCCCAAAAAAGCTTTGATGTTGCACAATAGTTTGCTACCTAAATAGTTTGGAGTAGAGTTGTCTCTAAGATTGGAAGGCTGTAATCTCCTCTGTATAGACTGCACGATATATACCAGGTCCAACCCTTGAGAGGATATGCAGGGCAGTATGAAGCATAACACCTCTTGTGTGTGGAGTCACCAAACACTATCTTAAAAGGCCCTGCAGATAATGTTAGCTGACTCCAGGGTCTGCATTCCTCCCCTTCTCTCTGATCTTTCCCTCCTTTTTTTCCTCCCTCCCTGTGCTTTGAGCCTTCTGACAGCTAACGACTTGCAGTTACTTTGGGTTACGATATGTTACCCCCAGTGGAAATCAGAAGCTTTAATTCAAAACGTGACCACTCTTCACCTCTGACCCCAGTGCCTCCCACCCTGCTGCTCCCCTCCATTTTCTGTCTCCATGGAACTGAACAGCCAAGTGGAAAAATGGGAGCAGGCAAAGTCTATAGCTATTCACAGACCACCCCGCTCCCCGTTCCCCTCCCCCCCCAAAAAAAGAGAGAGAGAAAGATGAATGAAACTCATTCATCAATAAGCAGGAGATGAAGAAGAAAGCCTTATTGGCTGAAAAGCAAGCTAAGAAATAGGGAGGGCAAAAAACAAGGAGTGCCAGGAAAGAAATAGAGAGGAATAAGGAACCAGCATGGACCGCAAG
This sequence comes from Zalophus californianus, assembly GCF_009762305.2. NCBI lineage: Eukaryota > Metazoa > Chordata > Mammalia > Carnivora > Otariidae > Zalophus > Zalophus californianus. The sequence goes on from NC_045606.1 coordinate 90,091,109, forward strand.
TCGTGAGATCTCAAAAAGAAAAACCCCAAAGATGAAAAGCAGCGTTGCACATTTTCTTCCCCCAACTGCATTATCTGTGAGGGGCCAACTGTTCCCAAACGAATGCCTGTCACTCGCATCACACCTTCTTACAACAAAAGCGCCCAAAGAAGCACCAAAAGGAGAAGGCGCAGTCTCTGGGACTGTCTTTTCTCTAAGCACCGTGGTGGCACCCTGGGGCAGCTGGGAGATATGGAAAGAGAGTACCTGCCAGAGAAAGGGGAACCAAGAACTCCCCTCCAATCCCACGCTCATTCAGAGGAAGAGTTTTTACAAGGCAGAAAGCAGGTTATAGCCATGACAGCTGATGTATTCTTTGGGTTCCTTATATAGTCGATCTTTATTTCAACAGTCATGTCTCAGCAACTGGATGTGCCCAAGGTCAAACCGCCACCTAAGGGAGTGATCCAAATGAGACTGACCAATGGCCTCCCCATCAACCAACTTGCTAACAGCACAGAGGTCAGCAAACCCAAGAGCATTTCCTCCCAATATAAGAACGTTAGATGGGGGTGGGGGGGTGGGAATCAGTATTAAATTCAGGTCAATCTCAAGATAATCTCAAGATAGAGCTTGATATTTCTGCAGCATTCACCATATTTCTCCTTCACCCATGAGAGAGAAACATTTCCTCATATATTAATCATCTGAAGAGCTGTTTTGTTTTTCCCATGTGAGTGCTAAGCTCTGAGATTAGCCCCCCAAAAGGTTCTCAATTTCTGCGCATCGGATGTGAGGGCGATCTGGCTGCGACATCTGTCACCCCATTGATCGCCAGGGTTGATTCGGCTCATCTGGCTGGCTAGGCGGGTGTCCCCTTCCTCCCTTACCGCTCCATGTGTGTCCCTCCCGAAGCTGCGCGCTCGGTCGAAGAGGACGACCTTCCCCGACAGAGGAGAGGACCGTTCTTCGGTCAAGGGTATACGAGTAGCTGCGCTCCCCTGCTAGAACCTCCAAACAAGCTCTCAAGGTCAATTTCTGCGCATCATGTGCAACATTGGGCAAGAAGATGTTTCCATCACCCCTCAGTTCATTCCTCCTCCACCAAAGGGACCTTGGTCATATCATTATAGCTCGAAAGGCAGGAAACAGTCTCCCTCCTTCTTCATGGGCAGAGTCCAGCTACTTTCTAATAGAATTCTAAAACTATTTTGCCAGAAAATTTCACCTTAGTCCTCAAGAACTGTTTGCATGCCCCTCGCCACCTTTATTTTGATCTCTGGTGATGCTTGTCTAGCACTGTCAGATTTGAAGCATGAGAACGTGCATGAAGGAGGTGAGGTATTGTCACAGGGAAACAAGAAGGATGAGGCAGATAGTAAAAGTGGCAAATCTACATGAGCTCGAATCATCAGGTGAAAGTTCATGCGCTTCAAGTTCACTAACTTACCACTATGAAGAGCAAGGACCCTGAGCATCTCCGGAAGTCACAAAATGGGACGTAGAGATGAGTGTGGAAGAAGCCCTCACTGAAGAAGCACCCAGAGGCTCTTTGCACTGTCACCAAAGGACAGAGATGACCCTGCGGTAAGTATTGGGGTGGGTGGTTACCCCTCCCCTGGGCTGTTCCCTTACCTCCTCCACTTCCAATTCTGCAGCTTCTCATGAAAAGCAGTGAAATGGGGACTAGAATGCAGAGGCAGAATGGATTCAATTCCTTTTGGGCCTCTGCCAGATTCTCATTAGGTCCTGGACATGTGAGCCAATGCTGATTTCCATGGCTGATCTACCCTAAATCTGCCCTTCCTGAAACACTAGCCTTTGTCCTTCCAGTCACCGTCTCTAAATGGGGATTTGGGTGAGAGCAATACCAAACGGACCGTCATTATACACCCATTATTACGAAATTGATGGGCTCTAAGTCTCTCTGGCTGAAAGCTCTGACAGGGTGAGATCACATCAGATTGTAGAATCATGGCTCTCCCTGGTAAATCGGGTTACAAATGAGAGCTAGAATTGGGAGGGTCAGTAGGAGGATAAAGGAGGAGTGTTTTTCCTCAAATTCACCACACTTCATGCTGGAGTGAGAGGCCATCCATACTCACGAAAAGCTAATTATATAAATCAGATGCCCTGGCTGAGTTTCCAACCCCCTGAGAGCAGGGAGAGCTAGGAATAAATGAGGTCCTCTGCAAAATGAAAGAAACCCTTTGAAAAAATGCCAAAACCAATGGTTATACAGCTTAACTCACAAAAATTTTTTTAATGGAAAAAAGAAAAATCTGGACCAAGGATAACAAAAATAGCTGAGTTTTCATTTTCCAGCAGATTTGGAAATGTACTCTGCATTTGTTTACCCCATTGCCAGTATTTACCGGTCTTTACTTTGGCATCACTAAATATGACTCCTGAGATGCTTAGATTTCTAAATACATGCTCAAAATGAAATCTGACTTGTGTCTTAGGAAGATCACATTTATGTGATGGTATGTCATGGATGTCATGATAATAAACCATTGTTCAAGGAGGAGGCTAACTGTCGTGGGAAAAATCACAGCACTAAGAATGAGGGCTATCAACCTTTAAGTCTCTGCCACTCACTAGCACGCCATCTTGGGCCGTCACTTCCCTTTCGAAGGCCTCAGATTCTACAGATGAAAATAATGGGATTGATGTACACTAGCAACTATCACCACTTAATGTATGATATTAAATATCCATACAGGCCACAAGTTGTCAGCGCTCAGATGAACAACTGAAATTGAATCCAGGTATCAATGGTGCACATGCCACTTAATTTGAATTTCAGGTTTTAAACTGGGGCTTTGATGTTGACATTTACCTTTCTCTATGGATAGTCTCAGCCTCCATGAAAGCGCATTCCTATTCCGTTGCCAACTCACCGACATGGCGTTCTGCAGCATCCACTGAGGTCCAGTGTCTGAGAGCTACTTAATTCCTGACAATGTAAGTTCCTTTTTAGGGCAAGACAGGAAAGATGCCTGGATTCCCGAGCCTGGCACCTAGAAGTCACTCAATTACATTCGTTTATGAACAGAAAAGCCACTTAAATGTTTTTCAGAATGCCTCTAATTGGATGGAGGGCTTATTCACACTGGTTTTGCTTTCCAACAATCCATTTTCCTAATCTTTATTTCTGACCAGATCAACTGATTAAAATTAGTTGCCTGATTAAGAACTCAGACTAAACATATAAGCATAAGTTGTCAAAATCATAGTGATATAAAGAGTGGAACAGATTACAGGGACCATCTGGTCTATCCCATTTTTCAGAGCTACAAGGCTAGGAGAGAGGAGATAAATTTCTTGCTCAAAATCATACAATCATATATATGGCTTGTGGTGGGGCTGAAATCAGAATCCATACTTCAGGATACCTAAGCCAATTCTTTTTCTATCGTATCATATCCTGATTCTATTATATGTTTCTCTTATTTGAATATATATTTATATACAGTGTATATCTACTCAATGTACACGTATAGAGCTTTAATATGTAGTTAAAATATATATTTAACATGGGCCATCCAGGTTGGTGTTTTCTGTGTGTAATATGGCTTATAATTTTGTGATTACCACTCCCAGTGTGCTTTAACATATAGCATTCCACCTGATAATATCAACAACACTGCCCAATAGAAAGAGATGCTGAATAACTGGGCAAGGTCACTGATAAAGGACAGAGTCAGGGCCAGAATATATCTGTGACACCCCTCACACCTCCCCCGCCTCCCCCCACACACAAATGCCCTGCACAGCCACTTCTACTCCTGCCCTTATCCCATGCACAGTGTCAGGGGCTAGAATGAAAGGACATTGCAAGGTTTGCTGTATTCTTTGGAAGTGAGAAATAGCTTCATCTGTTCATGGGATCTCTCAACCATCTAGGATTATATCTTCTGCCCTCTTTTCCTCAAGTTACAAAATCCCTACTGAGAGACACACCTATGTCTTAGCAACCCTTCCCCCTCTGACTTGCTTTTCTTATAGCCTATAAAATCTTTATCTAGCCTAAGGGGAAGAAGCTAGGTCTTCTTCATTGTTCAGTTAATTGTTATGGTTACAACTTTTATGCCCTGAGTCCCCCACGGCTTTCTTTGAAAGCCCCCAAATTGACTGCTACTCAAAAGTCAAAAATTTTGCTCTTTTCTCATGATCTGCTATAACCACTTCCTCTTGAGGGTTGCATTATGGTTTCGTGTGGCTGCTCAAGGGAAAAAGGGATAAAAGAAAACTGGATTTACAAGTAGGGTAAAAATTCAGCTGAGAACTAATTCTTCCATTGTACGTCATTACTTCATAGAAATACATACATACTTATGTACACTCATATATCCTACCAGTGGTGATTAGATTCTCAAATCAGCTGACCAAAGCCTATCGAAATGTCTAGAGAAAACAGCCATCTGCCTCATTTCCTTTTCAATGGTAGATTATGCCCAGTTGCTCATGAGTTCTCATGCTCAGACCTTGGGAAGGCAATATTTGTTAAAGATATCACCATAAGGGCTCTCCATTGGGATGACCAGCTCACGATCACAGTTTATATGCTAAGATAGGTGAGGATTAAAATTTTCGCAGCAAACAGAATGGCCAAGGATAAGATACTCCCAACCCAAATTTCATCTTTCCAGTTCTCTCTAGCACACTGGCTTTCTGTAAGTTCCCTGGAACTCAGACACTATTCTGGGAGTTATAAAGATTAGGGAAGAGCAAGAAAGTTTGAATCAATGGGCTATCTCTACATTTACTGGATTACCCTGAATTGTCTGAGAATGGTATCCTGCCATCTAACAGGCTTGGCTGGGAATTAAGTTACCTCTCCACCTGGGAGGTTGATTTATTCCATCAATTCAAATGGTCATAGGAAGCTGGGACTGAAAGAGAAAGTAAGATGACAGGACACAAAATAGACACTGAAATACATCCTAAAGCAAAGTGAAGAGAGTTGGATAGTTTCTCGGGGAAATGGATGGTTGGAATGCCTAAGGAAACCAGTTTGTATCACTGATTGGCCATGTCACACAAAAGCAGATGGACCTGGTTTTCAGATGTAGGTAGCAACTCTGAAGCTCTAAGAAATCTTCAAAACTTACCAGACAACGCTGACAAGGGAGAAGTGCGATGTCTTCCAATCTGAAGGACGGTTTATTAATTATTGTCTATTTTGGGTGCCAACAGTTTTCAAAGCCAATCTTTAAATTATACTGTTGCAATCATTCTCCAGGGAAAGTGAGGTGTACAGCCATGAGGCAGCCAAATGAATCCATCCCTTTCTTTTTGGGGAGTCTCTGCAGTCTACACTTCTGAGGAGCGTTTCACCTGAAGGCACTTTCCTTGCTTTGCTACCAATGCCAGAGAGCAGGGTAAATGAGACAGGGGACTAGGCTGCGGGATGCCTACCAAAATGGGAAGTGGAAGATGCTCAAAGACAAATACTGCTTGGTTTGACAGTATGTTTGGTTTGTGCTGTATACTGCTTTCCTTTACCTTCTGCTTAGTTATAATCTCTGCCCACTCTTTATCCCGGCTTTCCAATTCAATTTCACTACCTGCCTTCGGAAAGGTTGTGGCAATTGAACTTGCTTTAAAAAAAAATAAAAACAAAAAAACAAACTCCGCCACCCCTTCCTCATATTTAATGAAAAATAGAAGCTATTAACATGAGAGAGATTTTCAACATCTGGTCCATGAGGGAGACCAAAAAAAAAAAAAAAAAAAAAAAGTAGGGTTAGGAAAGGGCTAGAAAATTCTGTTTCTTTTTATAAAAGTTTTAAATATTAAACTTCAAATAGACTCATACCCTGGTTTAAAATAACTTACCACAAAACAAATGCATAAAAGGCCTGAAACTATAAAACTCCCAGAAGAAGACAGGCTGTAAGCAATTTGACATTGGTCCCAGCAATATTTTTTTGAAGCAGTCTTTGCAAAGGCAAAAAAAAGTTAAAATAAACAAATGGGATTACATCAAACTAGAAAACTTTTGCACAGCGAAGGAAACCATCATAAAACCAAAAGGTAACCTACAGACTAGGAGAAGATATTTGCAAATGATACATCCAAGAAGGGGTTAATATCCCCAAAATATAAAGAAGTTACACAACTTAATATCAAAAAGGAAAAAAAAAACCAACCTGATTAAAAAATGGGCAGAGAGCTTGAATAGACATTTTTCCAAAGAAGACATGCAGATGGCCAACAGACACATGAAAAGATGCTCAGCATCACTCGTCCTCAGGGAAATGCAAATCGCAACCACAATGAGCTATCCCCTTACACCTGTCAGAATGACTAACATCAACACAAGAAACAACAGGTGTTGGCAATGATGAGAAAAGGGAGCCCTTGTGCCCTGATGGTGGGAATGCAAATTAGTGCAGCCACTCTGGGAAACAGTATGGAGGTTCCTCAAAAAACCTGTACCCTCTTGGAGCATCCCTCTCCTCAGGACTGGATGTTCGTCATGCCCTCTCGTACTGGCCTGGGCCCCAGGCAGATCTGCTGCTTGTCTCTTTAATCAGCTGCTGGATGATGAGCAGCAGGTGGGAAATCACACTATGAAGGCAGAAGAATATCTACTTTGAGGTCACTATCTTTCAGCTATACAACCTAGCCAAAGTTTTCAGAAGGCTATATAATGCCCTAAAACATACAAATCCTAAGACATGCTCTCGAGAATAACGTCTGTACTGAGTACTCCATTAACTAAAGCAAGTTCAGTGGTATCATGGCCCACTATTCTTCTCTACGTTTCTTTTTTTTTTTTTTTTTTTTTTTTAAGATTTTACTTATCTATTTGAGAGAGAGAATGAGAGAGAGAGCATGAGAGGGGAGAGGGTCAGAGGGAGAAGCAGACTCCCCGCTGAGCAGGGAGCCCGATGTGGGACTCGATCCCGGGACTCCAGGATCATGACCCGAGCCGAAGGCAGTCGCTTAACCAACTGAGCCACCCAGGCGCCCCTCTACGTTTCTTGACCTACTCTGTTCCATGTCACCATTGAGATACCCACCGTCAATGAAAGATGGACATGTATAAAGATATTTATAGCAGAATGCAAAGTTGGCATTTTAGAAGTGGACCACGTTGTAAGAATACAGACTCTATCTCAGGAGATTTAATAGGCTTAGAAGTCCAGGGCAATTATATATACAAATGTACGATATAAACTATGCCTATTTTTCTCTCTTAGGTCCAAACCCAACCTTCTTTATGCTGCTTTGTGATGCTCCAGGATTCCTTAGTGTTTTATTTTCAGTTATCTAGTTAACTAAATTTATACATAGTTAGCTAATATTCATATTCATTCTGTTAAAATACTTGGTACAGTTTCTCTCTTGGCTGGTCCTAATTGATACAGAAATTGATAGCAGGCGTGAGCTCAGGAATCAGATCCTCATAGGCGGCCTTTAAGATTGGTTTGGTTGTGTCCTTGGGTTTGAACACAGTGATGGGCTCGCCGCCAATGAAAAAGAGCATGCTAATAATTATGTGATGAGACGGCATCACAGTTACTCAAATGAACACCTGTGGAGGACTGTGATCAAGTGCCAACTGAAGAAAGGTCTTGAGGGCCCAGAGGTTGCTGTCCTTGATCATTATGTCATGGTATGAGCACTGTGATGCGAGCTGGATTCTTCTGAGTTCTCTGGAGAGATTACAGAAAGAAGTGATAAGCTCAATTCTAAATTCATATCACAAATCACTGAAGAGAACCTATCTAGCAGCCCTAAAGACTCTTATCTCTTGTAAACTCTGGGCTGATCTCCCTGAAAATCAAGCACAGTATCTACAAGTGTGTGTTACAGAATGACAAACCATGTTGAAGTTAACAACTTGACCGATTCTCTCACGTGCCAGTCAGGACATTATTTGGGAAGTAGATTTCCCGAAATTTGAAAAGGGGAGATCTACCTGGGCTCTGACAAAAATACCCAGGCTCTTGAACCTCTGAGTTACTTGGAGCTTCCCTTTAGCGCCCCTCATTGACAGCTTCACATGGAGCCTTACTGGCAAACAGAAATGTGGTCTGCGGTGTCCCAGGCCCAGAATCACAGGACAGAGTGGAGAAGGGTGGGTGCGGAGCTGGGAGAAAAGAGGGCTGTACCCAGAACGTGTGAGCAGCTCCGCCGTTACGTAAGTAAGCCTGTTCTGCAGTTCTGTGATCTTAAGTCAGTGCCAGCCTCTGTTTCCACATTTGCATACTGAAAAGAAAATACTGGACTCTGTGGTAGTTTCACCATGGTTGTAAGTAGTAAAATCCTATCTAGAACTCTAATATATAAAACGCATAAAAACAAGCTGCTCTGATTAGATCTTGTACCAAAACAGGAGACTCGCGCCTTGCTTCCCTCATCTACCGAGGCTCCTCTTCAGAGCCCTACACCTCTACTGCATATAATCAACTTCTGAAGGACATAATCTCTACAACAGGTAACTGAGGCAGAGATTTTTCTCTTCACGTCTAAGGAAAGTATTCTTAAACTGAGGTCCTCAGACCAGCAGTGCGTGACCAGGAGGCTTGGTAGAACATGCTCAAGGCCCTGAACTCCAAAGGCCTCTGCCCATGGCTCAGCCTCCCCGCTGGCTTGCTGTGTACCCTCGGGGCAAGGTGCTTACCCTCTGGCTTTCTATCCCTGAAATTCAGATCTTGAAGGCCTGCTCCAGAGGTAGGAAACACAATTCACAGAAGAAAATCCCTTGGGGGCACAAAGTCATGTTCCTGAGAAACTGAGAGCGAGGCCTTTTCCACGACTCCACATGTCAGGTGACGCAAGGGGAAAAAATGTTATAAAGACAGCCCAGGGCCAGCTCGCATTAATAACGGGATTGGGGGGGGGGGGGGGCCTCGAGGCTTTCAAACAGGAGGGGACTAATTTCAAAAATGACCGCTGGCAGAGACCAGAGGACGGAGAGAGCCCCCAAGGAGAGTGCAAAGCACTTCCTTTGCTGTAGAAACTGGCCGGCAATTCAGCAAGAACAATAAGCAGGAGACTAAAGGCCTCCTGGGGCACGTGGGGTTGCACAGTGGGTTCCCAAAGCATTACCTTTTCTACAAATGAGCCAGCTGCCAGATTTGGTAAACATCGTAAATCTCTAAGAACAGGGCTGCACTCAGGAGGTGACCCAGGTGTTTGATCATCGAGGATGCTGGAATATGCACGGCCAGCGCTGCTTGTGCCAAACGGGTCACAGCCACCCCTCTGTGCTGCCCCGTTTCCCAGGCCCCTGCATGGACCGGCTCACAATTCCCTGCTTTGTCTGTCCCCAAGCCCGCCTCTCCACCGGACAGGGGCTTCCTCTCAGTTTGGTGGACCCTCTCCCTCCTGCCCACACGCCTAGCAGCCTTCATCAGAAATCCCATCAGTCAGCTCCAGCTTTCTTGACGCCGAGCGAGCGCATCCATCACTTGCGAGGGGACACCTTACTACAGTGAAATAACTGTTTCTAGAGCACCCAATATATATGTAGCGATGCCTTGTGGGGTATCGTGCTATAGAGAAATTTTTAAAATAGGCATATAGTTTATGGTCTTTGCAGGAAGAGGCATCAACTGAGAAGGTGAGTGACATAGCAAGTGTGGATAAGGGTCGACATGGTTAAGTACCCTTGGAGCTCGAGGAATGGATGGTCAGGTGGGCTGGAGGGTTTAAAGATGACTTTCTGGAAGACATGGACTTGACCCTTTGTTCACAGGAAGTAATCTAGTGGCAGAGAGCCTGCTGGAGATAAACATCCTCAACGCGCCAAGAATTTCAGCAACTTGTCCTTCCCAATTTCAGCGACTCCAGACACGTCCAACAACTGGATAGTCAGGGAGAATTACAGATTCCTCTAGATAGCATTTTATCACATGTGACTCCACATTCAATATTAATTTTTATATATATCGGGCTCATCATACATAATTTTAAGGCCACAAATGATAGGCTCTACGCTTTTTAACTTTGTGTTCCTTTCCGGAGACCTGACACGTGGATGTGCGTGCTCCGAAGGAGTGAAGGAATGGCCGCGGGTGTTTCTGGAGGGTGAGCGCCTCCTCCGCCTCTCAGGTGTTTGCTTTCATTCATCCTGAGGCTGGAAACGGCATGGATTCTGGAGTCAGACAACTAGAGTTCCAAATCTAGCCTTCGCCAAGTACTGGCCAGTGATGGAGAAAATGACCTGCCCTTTCTGAGCCCTCATTTTCCTTATGGATAAAATGGGATAGTACCACCTCGCGTGAATTAAGGGACGTGAAGGCAGAAGCAGAGCATCCAATGCTTAGAACTAACTTGCCTCCACCAGCACTCAACTTGGTTCGTTCTCTGGTATGTTAGTGACTAGTGTCATTTGTCTCTCTCTTTTGATGTTACGGAAAGGAGACCTTTCTGATCCACATATTTATCAATTAGCTTCCCCCACTAATGTCTAAGCTACAGATGGTATGGATGTTGCGTGTTCCAGAGCAACGCACACACCTGCCATCGAACCTCACCTACTAACCCAAAGACCATGTGCATTTTACTTACCGGCTCTCAGCCTCAACTTTCTCATCTGTAAAATGGGACCAATGGGGTCCCATCTTACAGAATTACTGTCAGGATTCGCTGAAGTCCTACGCATTTAAAGGATTTATCAGAGTTCCTGGCTCAAAAAAATGTTAGGTACTACGAAGGTTAGCATTTCCTCCCTTCCATTTCTTTGCAAGCTGAAGCCTCCGAAGAGGGCATGACTTGAATACCTATAACCAGAGAGCTTTCTTCTGAGTACCTTCTTAAAATTTGACATTGAAGCAAGGCCCTCCAAGGGACTGAAAGCAAATATCTCTTCCTCATTTCACCAAGACAGCAGTGGCCCTCCTCAAACAGCTCACAGGTTTTTTTGTTTTTTGTTTTTTTTTTTTTTTTAGCTCTTCAGCTTCCTCCGTAGTGACTGAAATGGAAAACTTCAGGATTTCTCCCCTGTAGGGTTTTGTTTGCCATTTTATCAGAATCTGACTGAGATCCCAGACTGTCCTCTTGGCATCCATAAAGGGTATTCAAACCTGCACAGATGAGGAGGACAAGCCGCCAAGACTGCAGGCCCCAGAGCCTGGGCTCAAGGTCTGTGCTACCTTGAAGCAGGCAGGACACACACAGCCGGTTCCCCAGCCTCTCCGGGTCTGCTGGGACTCAGTGACATTGTAGCTTTCTATATGTAGGGTAGGACTTCAGTGACATCAAAAGGTCAAAAGGGCCGTTAAGATGGTCTGGGCCATTTTTCCAGTCTGTACTCAATACTCCTGGCTTCCTTGATAGGCCCCCTGAATACACTTCCCACCCATTGAAAATCCACATGTCCGTGTGCCCACGATACTCTAAGAGGCAGAAAACAAATCCATCCCTCTTTTCAGCTCTGAAATTCCCTTGCATACCGTATGTATCCCCGATATGTGCTTGCACGCTTGGAAGACACAAACATATGTATTCATATTTGAATGACAGCTTCTGAGCATCCTCAATTTTACTATTATTATTTCATGCCACAGAGGAACAACATAGTCCTCTATTTTCTTTTTCTACTCATCGTTCACTGACATTCACCCATGCACCCCAACACCCTTGCTCACTTGCCTGATAGAAAATTAGGAGCCACGCATTGGCGTGTAAAATCTTTCTCGAACATTTTAGTGTCAAATTTAAAATGTGGACTGCATTTCCTAACTATCCTATCCACTGTACTCAATTAGCAACTAGACCATTTCACACTTCTAGGAAATTTCACACTGCTATTTTTCTCTCAGTGTTTAATACCTGTCTCTGCATTAATAGATATGTATTTATTATAAAGATTATGACCACGTTCACTCCTTCTCAGGCTTAAAGCTGTAGTAGAGAAAGTAAGGGGGGGGGGAATGTCTAGAAGATGTTTAAATAGGATAAAGAGCTAATACATAAGTGGGGAGTCCTATAGAAAAAAATATGATGCTGGAGACTGAATTGAGAAAAATAAGCAAACTTTTATTACACTATGGGTTGTTGTTTTTTTTCTAGTTTGCACTATACACTTTCTCTTGGTTTTCCAACATGAGCTTGTCAGTTGAATTTTATTCCTAACAGCAACAGCCTTACAAAAACCAGCACCCTGGCTTCTCTGGTCTGTCAGCCCTATAGCCAACCTGCCTCACAGGAGACATTGTTCCTCTTTGGAGGCCCTGATGTGGCCATTCATCTTACGGAGCAAGCTGGGATTGGGGGAACCCTCTGTGCTTTAACTTCAGGCTTTATTTTTCAAAGACTCAAAGTCAGCTTTGAGGTGAAGTGTATGTGCTCTGACTCTATAGTGAGTATTCAGCAAGGCCCTTAGAGTCCACAGGTGTTCAGGGCATCCAAGCTAATGGACAGTTAAGGAAACAATCCAACAGCTGGTGGAACTCCCTTGCTATTGCCAACCTAGTTTCCAAGCTCCAGGCGGCGCTGAATTATGGGACACGTGCACAACTCAGCCAGCAGAGATGCTCCCCGCTCACGCTCTCCCCGCCCATGCAACTCCAAGGTTCATACCACTCATCCAACTGGCTTCAGGGCAGGCTTTCTACCTGCTCACAGCTTGGCTAAGAATCAAAGACATGTTGGTTTTGTCAAAAGAAAATCCTTTAATCAAAATATGGTTTGGATTTCTGTTTGGCTTCAAAATAGTTCTTAACCAAATACTTTTATATATTTTAATAGATTTCTCTAATTGGTGAAAAATATATATGTTACATATAGTATGTATTCTCAATATATTTTATCGTTATATTCTCTCTGTATATATTCATATGGTAACAGTGGCAAGATTTCTCTTATCATCAATGTTTTATCATTGATGCCAAGTTCCTAGATGACAGGTGATAAAAGATATTAAATACATGAATTTATAATGTCTCTGAAACAATATTATCTTTGCTAGATATTGACTAAAGCTTCAGGGGTTCTTTTTCTTTTTTTTTTTATGGACATCAGAACATGGTTTCCTCTTCTTGTCCAAACACTATTTAATACCTGTTTCTCAGTTGAAGTATGACCACAGCCTTTGGAATTCCAACATAGGATCCGAGAATTCAATATAGGTAATCAGCAGAAAGAAAATATTGTCTAATGCTTAAGTTATGCAAGAAAAAAATTTCATAGTTCTAAGTTAAGGTTCTATTTACAGATTTATGATTTTTTTTATTTGTTTTACTTCAGAGAGGCCACACATGACTAGGATAAGTAAAACAGTATGTTTATTAACTATTTTCATAAAGATATTACACTGCAAGTTACAGAATAAGAAATTTGGACTCGGTCACTGAAACTGAAGGAGATAAAATGTAACAGTGGTTTTATCCCCGCCCAGGGACAGCGTGTGCTGGAAACTAAATAGGCTTCTAGACACCCTCCTTCCCTGGCCCAGGCACCCTCATAATGCGTCTCATTCCCCTCTTTGATTTTCTTCCTAACCCCAACATTAACTGAAATTGCATCTGCTTATTCGGTTCTTCTTCCTTTATCCAGAATGAAAGCTCAGTGAGAGCAGGCACCTCTTGTATTTTCACCCCTGTTTTGCAAGGATTAGAAGAACAGTATGTGAGCATCCTATAAATATTTGAGAAGCAAATAAATGGATGGATGTTTTCAGGTGGTGACCTCTACTCTATTTTAAAAATACAAAATGCATCATCTCATGATTATTGTTCAGAAGTGACACATACACACACATAGGTAGGCATGGCCTGGCACAGTAGTGCCTACGTAAAAATGGGCATGCAGACTGAAACCATGGGAAGCAACCTTAATAATCATTAGGAAAAATTATAATTCCTTGAACTTGGAAAATTTTCACCAAATCATTACATTATAAATGCCCTGGGAAATAAAAAATACAGCAAAACTAATAGCATACTGTCATTTACAACGTTAGCAATATTGAGATTTAAAGTGTTTCATCGTTGTTTTTGTAAAATACTTCTCAAGAATCCTCTGAAGAGCTTGCTTTCCTTTTCTCATTGTCTAAATCACAATACAGAGCAAGCATCTTTTCTATGTCTTGGCAAATGTCTGCGCCTTTCTAGGCTGAGATTATTTTATTCTTTTGTTCTTCAGGTTTTCAAGTCTTAGCATCCACTGGAGAATTCCATTCAAGTGAGTTTTTGGCCAGCATCAATCACTTTGGCATATTTTCATCCTGTCTTATCCTTGTTTATATCAAGTTTGCGATCACCTCGTGTTTTGGCTACATATGTGTGGTCTCTCAAAAATGGCAGCATGTCCACATTCCCACCTCCCGTTTCTTCCTATCTCCATTTGGGTGTCATTTTAATTTCACTTCCAGTGGTAAACCACTTTTCATTTCTTGCCCACACTTTCAACGTTATTGGCCAACTTCTTTTTTTAATTATCCATTTTTGGAAAATGTCATGTGGGTTTATACTGGGAGACAAGGAGGCAAGAAGACTACCTTCTTCGCTCTCCTTGCAGAACGTGAATGACAGACACAAGGTGACCAATCCAGACAAATGATCAAAGAAGTGATGATTGGTCACCGATTAGAAGGCACATCTGTTACTTATGCAGTGATTTGTGGACTGATGAGCTGGGGTGAAATTGATACTGTGTACAATTACTTATGGTTAATATACTAAAATCTAAATATGTTATTGGGGGATTAGGGTTAATTAACTAACCCGTAGTAACCAAAATTCATGCATACTGGAACCATGCAAAGTAAAAAGTGCCTATAATTGAAAATTTCATTCCTCTGCCAAGCTTTCCTGTACCCTCCAAATACCTGTGTATGGGAGAAGCTACTTTAGAAACATGGGGAATTGGGGTTTTACCCTCAGAAGTCTTGGATTATAAAGAGAGATTATACTTTTCTTAATGTCTTTCCCTGAGAAACAGACAGCAGCATGTAGTCACAGCCCAGCTCTAGGAAAACAAAATGTAATTATAGAGCAACAGATTTGCATTTACTGGCCAGGATCAGAAATGCTTACACTGGTGGTTCTTAAGTTTGATCATGTATTATAATCACCTGGAGGGCCTATTAAAACACAGCATGCAGACCCCACCCTCAGAGTTTCTGAGTTAGGTTTGAGGTGGTACCTGAGAAGGAGTCTTTTCAGCAAGTTCCCAGGTGAAAGTGACGCTGCAGATGAGGAACCCCAATTTAAGAACCACAGATTTAAACATAGTCAGAGGGCTATTCCATGGGGAGAGAGCAAAGTCTCAGGAACCAAAGTCTGGTAGGAGCATAGACATTGAATCCAAGTGCCTAAGGGTATCTTAGCAATCCTTTGGTTAAGGCCCCCTATTTTACAATTAAGGACATGAAAGCCTGCAAAATTCAAATGATTTAATTAAAATATGACGTTAGCCAGTCTTAGAGTCTGGTCTAGAACCTAGAATCTATTTCCAATAATTTCTGGAAGACAGCCAGCATCATAATAGACCCTATTCTCAATAGACATATGGTGATAATATCACACACACACACACACACACACACACACACACACACACACACACACACTCTCTCTCTCTCTCTCTCTCTCTCTCTGTCTCTCTCTCTCAAACTTCACTGACTATGAAATGGCCTGGCTAAAAATTGCCGTGCCTAAGCCCTCATCTAAAGGTTCTGACTTCACAGGTGGAGGACGAGGTCCTTTTAGATTGCAACCCCATGATTCAAATGCAGGTGAACTGTTCAAGAAACATTGGCTTACCCAATGTTTTAAGCCAAAGAATCTACACAGAGCAAAGAACAGAATATCAAATGTCTTTGAATTTTTTTTTTTTATAAAATACTTCCCATAGATTATGAAAAATTCCCCAATTCTCCTACAAAGTGGATGAGGTAACATCAATTCTTCCTTCTTGAAGAAACTTTGGACAAGTCTTCCCCTTCCTACAGCCTCCTTTTCTTCATCTGTGTAAGGGATAAAAGTATCTTTTTAAATATTTTATTTATTTGAGAGAGAATGCAGGGGTAGGGGCAGAGGGAGAGAATCTCAAGCAGACTCCATGATGAGTGTGGAGCCTGACTCGGGGATCGATCTCACAACCAGAGATCATGACCTGAGCCGAAATCAAGTGTTGGATGCTTAACCCACTGAGCCACCTAGGCACCCCAAGGGGTAAAAATATTAAACCTGATCTCATACAACTGGTCTGAGGACAAAATGAGATAGGACCTATGAAAGCAAATTGCAAAGGGTAAAATATTATCGAGATATTAGTTGTTAGCTTCATTACAGAGAAGCCTAAAGAGTACGATTTTTTTTTTTTAAATCAAATGGGATATCTGTAAAGTGTTTTTTTTTTTTAGGATTTTATTTATTTATTTGAGAGAGAGAGAGAGATGCAGTGAGAGAGAGGACACAAGCAGGCTCCCCGCGGAGCAGGGAGCCCGACATGGGGCTCGATCCCAGGACCCTGGGATCATGACCTGAGCTGAAGGCAGACACTTAACCGACTGAGCCACCCAGGCACCCCAAAAGATTCTTAATTGTATTATAATTGGCTCATCCTGGCAGAAGCTTACTGATTGGCCAAAGGGAACAGGTGGCAAAATCTCCATGAAATCACGAGATTCCACCCTCAGAAGCCCCACATTACCTGGCCCAGAATCTGCAGACTAACCTCTAATCTGGAACAATTTTAAGTATAATATATGCAGGGCTACATGGCTTTCTTTGAAAATCTCTTGTCTAATCTCTATCCCCAGGCCATTTCCTGCCTCTTCTGACTCAAACTGGATTGGAAACCAGACAATTGTGACTTTCTGAGCTTTCTTTTCTTTTAGCCAAGGTGCAAAAATAATTTTTAAAGCAGAAAAACGACAACGATCCATTTACCTCCACTCTGCCCTCACCGTGAAGAAGATCCCCGGGGTTGGGTGAAGAAAATGCCAGAAAGGAAGGGAGAGTGCTCCTATCCTAGCAGGCTGTGTGGAGGAAGAGGTGCTGAGTGAGGCCAGCGGAGCAGCCATCTTGGTACAACACATCCTCCCCCACAGGAGCCCTTTCAATAAAGAACACAAGAACCTTTCTCCCTTTGATAGCCTGGCTCTTGTTTTTCTCTATATATTTTCATCAAAATGTGTTGAGGCCCAACAGTCTGGCTTTCACGGTTCTTCTGCTATTGCATGTCGGGCTCACCTCTTTCTTCCACTGGCTGCTGAAGTGAAGACTCTACCCAGGACAGGCACAAGATCATACATTTGAGGAAAGGAAAATGAGCGGTTTCAGGCAGAGTGGGCATCTTGGTATGAGTGACCGGTGCTCATCTCAAAGGTGGTTACTTGAATTACAGAAAGCTCTTGGATAACAACCGATCTTTTTTAGAAGATGTGGCTTCAAACCCATTCCTTATGAAATGCGTAGGCCTGATTACAGAGCCTTCTTGAAAGCTGATGCATCCAAGGAAGATTTAAAGCGAGGAGCGAAGGAATCAAAAATATTCCCCAGAAAGTAAAATTGTTAATGGGGTCTTACCTCACTGTAGCTAGAGTGGGTTCCAAGATTTCCTGGGGCAGAAGGTACAGGAAGGAGCCTGGTTACTGCTGACCCCGTGTGACACGCCTGGAGCTCGTGTGCATCAAAAGGCCTCCCCAGACACTGAGGAGGCTCACAAAATTCAGAGAGTCCTGGGACGCGAGGGTCCAGCTCATGCTCAGGTCTGGGGGTAATCCCATCTTGCCATATTTTCTTCAGACCCAGGACATCCACCTCTTCTCCCAAATCAGCCCTTTCTCCAGATGTCTTCTTTCTATCCACGGCACCAGAATTCTCCCAAACTGGTCAGCTTCAATGTCCCATTTTCCGATCACCTTCAAATACCCACCTTCCAACCTAACATCTAGACTTCAGATCACTCTTCTTGTCTCCAGAAAGGATCCCTCCCAAGTACCTCGTTACGCCAAAGGCATCAGAAACTCATTCATTCGGTATTGTGCCCAAGCATTGGGCAAAGAGCTCCACAGATAAGGAAGGGACGGTCATTTAAAAGTAACTGTTCAAGACAAGAATAAAATCAGGATTCACACTATTTTCTCTACCTAGAACGCCCCCTTTCTCCCTTATCTTCTTCAAGCTTTAAACACAAGTCAGGAGACGTGATCTCCTAGAAGCCTGCTTTGAATCCACCCCCAGCAGACTTAGGTGTCCCTCCTACGGACTTGCAGAAGTACGGGTCTAGATCACTGCACGGGCGCTCCACTGATTTGCGTGCCTGTCCCCCAGCCAGTCTGCGGGATGTGAAGACAGAGACGGGCCGTATTCATCTCTGCACTCCTAGCACTTAACGTAGAGCTCAGCACACGGTGTTCATTGCATGTTTTTGAATCAATGAATGAAAACTAGAAATCATAGAAAGTTGGTGAACAGAAAAAGAAGTATTCATTTCAACTGGGGCAGTAAAGACAATTTTCATGGAGGAGATGGTATTTAAGCAAAGCGCTGAAGCATGAACGGGATTTCCAGAATGTGAAAAGATCAAGGGCTTGAGGGGGAGGGCTGGTAACGCAGAGGATTATTTTTTTAAAACCTAACAGATTCTCTCCGTCTCTAATCTATTACTTTTCTAAAAATCATCTTTCTTATACTCCACTTTTTTTTCCCCCTTCCTTACTGGTGGACAACCTTCAGTGATTCCTTTCTGTCTAACACAGTGCAATTCAAGCACGTTAGCTTGCATTCAGGGGTCTTGCTCTTGCTGCCCTATGCTTTTTTTCTGCTCCTAACTTTGGTCCTCTGGCCACCTACTGTGTGCACACATCAGGCCCATCTGCAATCAGTCCCCCGTATCTTGATTTTGTCATCTCCTTGGCTGTCCCCTTTCTTCACCCCTCACCTGGATGCTTCCCCCGCCCCGCCCTTCTCCCACTCTCAACAGCACTCTGTCTTTTTGCAAATCCTACCTCCTCATGTAGCCCCCCCTTTGCGGCTCCAGACCAGAACACTTTCTTCCTCTAGGTAACTTGATCGAACTCTTCTTTTACCAATTCATCATATGCTACACTGTATAGTTTTCTAACTACAAGTCTGCTGTGTCCCTCTTAGGAGGACCCAGACAAGGGACCTACAGGCTAAGACAATGGATGGTGTCCCTCTGTAACATGCACAGTGTCTCAGACAAATACTCTACCGGCTAAAAATTCTCACTGAATTAAATACTCCTCTAAGGATCTATGAGGGGTCTGTAATTCGGGCAGATACCTTCTTACTCAGCTACCAGTGGATAGGGTGTTTATGCCAGAAAATTTAATTTAATGAGAATAAAATTCTATTATTCGTTTGTTACGAAATGACTAACTCTGTCTCTGTTACAAAATGAAAACTTCCCACTTCTCTCTTTTGTTGATAAAATTACAGTCACAGTTACTCTTACCTTGTCTACACAGCCAAGGTAATGCCTTTTTTTTTTTTTCATACTGGGTGACTAGCCCTTTAAGACAGGTGCATCCTTCCCACTGTTTTCATGCCAGCCCTTGTAACTGTGGGACTCCTTCATGCTCTTCAGCCTTCCAGGCTTTGTCCCGAGTCAAACCACATCAATACCAGTCTCAGACCTTAATCATGAAAGATATCGGGAGGCAGAGGGCTCAACATGTCATCCCACACAACAGGCTGTGGGGCATGGAGAATCCATCACCTAACCCCTCCCAGCCTCTGTCCATCTGGGCTCCACTGTTGGATGTCCAGGCTTGACAGGGAATGCTTCCCAATGGGGAACTGTAGCAGGATTTTTTTTCCCCCGTCCTTTGGTCCCTTTGTGTGTTCAGCTGCTGGAGCTAGCTGCTAATCAAAGCCAGAGGCTCTCATACACAAACACACACTCCCCCAGGGCTAGAACACAGCAATCCAACGAACAATTTAGTCAGGCGATAGCAGGCCCAGACAGAGCATCTCCCGGACACCCTCCTGCCTGTGTTCCCCTGTCCCTTCCTCAGCACAAGCCCCTTGAACCACCAGGCCGGGCCAAGTGATGCTTGGGGAGACAATGGAAAATGAACCAATACGTGATAATATGCAGCCAAAGAGGTCTAGCCTAATGACAGACTTCTTTGTCCAAGGGAGGGTATCCTCCCGATTGGAGGGAGGTAGAAATAAATTACACAGTACAAGACCTTATTTCTGGACCCTGGTCAGGGGAAAGAAGGGAATACCGAGCCAAAACCTCTTCAGATACTCACGGGACCCTTGTCCTGGACCAGAGGGAAGGAGGTGGAACAGCATGCTAAGAGCTCTGTGGTCAGAACTATTCAGACTACGATCTTAATTCTACCTCTCACTAGCTTGTGATCTTGGACAAGTTACTTAACCATCCTGAGACTCAGTTTCCTCATTTTTAAACTAAGAAGGAAAAGAGTCTTTCTCCCACGGGGTTGTTGGGAGTATTTAATCTGGAACTGAATGTAAAGTTCTAGCACTGTGTCCCACACATAGAAAGCACCCGACAAAACATTAGATAGCATTATTCGAGCTGGTGGATGGTGCTCAGAAAGGAAAAAGGGGACAAAAATCACACAAAGAGCAAGGTCTGCAGCTTCTAGAAATCACTGATGATAAGGGACAAAGTCTGGCCCTGGACGTTCCCAGAAACAGCACCTCAGAGGTGCTGGCAGGTCCTGAACTTGACTGATTGCCATGTGCCCCCAGAGCACAGCAAGGGAAGTGAGGGATGCCAATGGCCAGCATGAAGCCTGGTTAAAAAGATGCCTCGTCTAACAGCAGAAGGCAGGCCTCTGGGTGTCTGAACATTGAGAGTGGAAATATCCCTGAGTATGAAGGATCGAGGGGAAAAGAAAAGCTGGAGATGCCAAGGAAAACAATTGCTCAGGTCACAATTTGCGGCTAGGGCAGCCAAGTAATATTAAATCTTGCCAGGGTTGGCGGTGGGGGAGGGCAGTGGGGATGGGAGTGGGGGGTAGAAACTAGGTAAAATGTTATCCTAATTCTATGCAGCAACAAATGTGAATTGAGTACCTGGCTCTATGCCAGTTGCTATTTGGGCAGTAATAAAGAGAAAGAACTAGAAATTATTACCCAGCAATAGAGTTTTAGAAAGATGACATTCAGTGACAAGACACATAACCCCTGAAACTCAGAATTAATATAATGATTTCCATTAAATACAAAGGACCAACGATCCAAAATGATTTAACAATTGAAGCATTTTCAGAGGCGTCTGAATGGCTCAATCGGTTAAGCATCTGACTCTTGATTTCAGCTCAGGCCATAATCTCAGGGTCATGAGATCGAATTCCACCTCGGGCTCCACGCTCAGCAGAGAGTCTGCTTGGGATTCTCGCTCACCCTCTGTCCCCACCTCCCCATTCATGCACACCGGCACACATGCCCTCCCTATATAACAAAAAAGAAAAGCTTTTAAAAAAAATGGAAGCATCTTCATATGGAGATCAACAAATGGAAACTGTATCAGATGTTATCTTGAAGAACAGGTCCTAAGATCTGCAGATTTGTTTCAAGAAACACCAGTCAGTATTTGTACGTCTTATCCTTTCTAGTATGTACCTCAAGTGTCCCTCCTTGAAGCCTTACTAATTGGTCTGTACTTCACTGCCACATTTGTTACTTCTTCCAACTCAGAGTTTCCTGGCCTCTCTGCAGGTCTCACGGATATCCGGACCTCACTGCAGCATGATGAGTCATAACAGATACAAATATTTAACACTCTCGAGGGACAGAGTGTGATTTTGTTAAAATTGCACCAAGAATAGAGATAAGCAATCCCTTATCACTCTGGAGTCCATTCCCTTTTGAGAAAAACAGCCTCTAATACTTAGGTTGATCTTCTTCACCAAAGACACATTTAAAATCACAGTAAGAAGAGTAGTTACACTTTCCCCTGATTCTATATTGGTTTTCAAATGTTGCTCAGGTTCTACTGGATGATAATAACCTGGGCCACACCTTGGTGTGAACTTGGAAATCAGATAAGGAAGAGGTCAGTTGGAGGAGGGAAGCAGACAAGGGGATACCAATTTATTCTTTCACATAAAATTGGACTTTTTAATAGAAAGGGCCAAGCCTAAACTTTATTTGATTTAAACAAGATACTTAACATTACCCATTACAGCTGATAAATGGAAGGCAAGGGACAAAACCAACCCAGGAAGCTCAATGGCATGTGTGCAGCCAAGCCATGGGCCTGGAGGATCCTGCTGTGCTCCAGGGCATGAAAGGGAGCCTCTCTGTCTCCTCCTTGATCCCCTTTCATGATCCCTCCTGAGGGTGGAGAACACATGGATGGAGACAGTGGGCTAGAGGACGTGCACCTTTATGGAAGAGTTGGCTCCAGCGACCAAATGGTCTACCTCTCGGTCTTACACCCGAGATTGTTCAGGTCCTACTTGAGACACTGGAATTGCTGCTACTGTTTTGTCTCCAAAAGCTTCCTCTGAGAAGAACAAAGAGCGGCCACGGTTGCTCCACAGAGCTTGACTTCATGGTGTCTTTATAACAAGAGGCATCAAGAGCCCAGGAGATTGGGAAAGCAAACAAGACCAATCCAGCCCAGAGAAGTCTCCTAACAAACCCCACCAGAGCCAGTGGGCTCACTGGCTCCTCCACAGTGAAGGAAACCTCAACTTTATCTAATAGAATTTTCTGGGAGGCCTTAAGTTCCTCTCCCCAAACACAGGGCTTCCGACTATCAGGTTTAGGGATGTTTTCCCTAAGATCTCAAACCAAGTCCACTTCCATTTCTTTTGTCTATTGGTTCTGCTGCCTTTGAAGTTAACCACTCTCATTTTAACCACTTTCAAGAGCACATCACTGGATGAGACGTGAGACACCCAGAGTTAGGCTGCTTTTTGGAAACACGGATCTATTTTGAGAGAAATTCGTTAGAAATCCACCTCTAACCACTAACTCCTGCTGAATTGCTTCTGATCTACTTCTCCAAACCAAATTCATTTATGACAGCCTTGAAGTTACATCTCCAAATCCCCAGATATCACATATCAGAGGGCAAACTCTGTGATCCCTGTCAGACTAAAACGGCTATTTAAAAAAGGCTAAAAATCATTTCAGGCTCAAGTTGGTGGGAATCCCAATACTGGCATAGACAATCAAAGCGTTTAACTACCGCCTGTCCTCTCCAATCAGGAATGCGATGATCAATCGCAAATTTGATCTGACTCACTTTCAACTAGAGCCAATTTGTACCTTAGTCATTCCAAATAACAACAGAGCAAATAAACAACTCCCCACTGGGTACCAACGTATCAAAGAGCCACAGGCTTCAAAAGGTTTGCTGCCCCCGCAGGTTACCCACCTGCAGTGTTTTGGGCTCAGCCTCTCAGCCCCAGAACAGCCCAGAGGGCGCCTAGCCTCCTGGGAGCAGCTAAAGGAGTTAGATGGGCCCTGGGCAAGATCAGGCAGCTGTGACCTCCCCGGGGAGACTTTTACCACCACCCCACCCCCACCCCCACCCCCCGCCCGATATGTATCTGGAAGGGTCCTTAAGGATAAGAATGGAAGATACTGTTTACTCAGCTTGACCTTTAATTGGCACACGCTAAATTCCACAGGATTACTAAATTCCACAGGATTACCTGTTCTCCTTTAAACAGTACATCCTTTGCTGGGACAAAGATTTTGTTTGTTTGTTTGCTTCCAGGGATTATATTTGTTTTCATTTTTCTACTTCCAACTTTATTAGGAGAATCTGTAATAGTAATTGACTAGGCTTTTTTTTTTTTTTAGGATTCAAATTTCCCCATATCAAGCTAAATAAATTGAATTTCCATCTTAATTGGCCTACTTAGTAAAAACAAATGCACATGAATGTGTGTAAAGCTATTAAAAATATAGCATGCATTAATTATAATGTTGGTTTTTAAAAGACGTATAATTATTCACTCAACTATTTTTTAAAGTTCCATCAGTAGATCCTAAAACTGTAGATGTATATCAGAGTGTTAATAGCAGTATCTCTTTGAAGCAAGTGAGTTTTTCTTCTTTATATTTAAGACTTTGGGCATCTTATACCATGAATATACATTTTTCTAGGAGGAGGAAAAAAATGATGTTTGTTTCAGGTATATATTTCTGTTTTTTTTAATAACAAATATAATAATGAAAAAACTTCATTATTTTTCATATGATTAAAGTGAAGCCACCTTTTCACAAGTTTGACATGCATGGAGCTCTATTTGAGATTCTGAATATTGCCAAAGACACTGAATTTAATAGTTAAATGTATGTTGTAAATTAAAAAAGAGGATAGGAATAAAGGCTCTTGTTACAAAATTTAAGTACCTAAATTCGTTAAAATAATCTAATAAACTACCTGCTTCCCTTCCTAGAGCAGTTCAGTCTTCCTCAGTTATATCCCTTGGACCATACATACAGAAATATATTGCACAGAGAAGGCAACATTTTTTTTTTTGTAGAAAATATTTTTTGAACAACAAAATTGACCCTTGCCTAAGAGTCTCCAAAGCTGCAGGGTATTTCTTTTAAGCCAAAGAGCCCACTTCAGGCTTAACATGGACGCCCCATAGGCACCAGCTAGCACATACCCACTTCGAACCCCTCTGGTGTTCTTAGGATCCCAAATGAAGACCACTATCTGCCGAAACTTCAGGGATGATCCTTGAATATTATGGGCAAGAATCCCAGGGCTAGGTTTAGAAAAGCCTACATTATTAGCAAACAAGGAAGGCCAGTATGAAAATATCATTTGAAAACTGTGTGTGGTCTCCATTTGTTTTAGCTTGAGTGAAGATTTTGTTACCCAAGAATGGTACTGAGATATGTTCCTTATTGCTTAAACCTGGCTCTGAGGCAAAAATCTCTGGCTCCTTCTCTGGGGAGCCCAGCGTCTTCTCGGAAGTCACAAAGATGGAGGACACCTGCTCGACTTCCATTACGGTATGGAAGGGACAAAGAGAGTCATACTCAAAAACTGAAGCAGAGAATATTCTAGCACCAAGAAAACAAATCATATCCTTTTCATACTAAGAATGAAGTTTCCTAAACACGTCTCACTAGCTTTTAAGGCAAATTAAGGCAGCAGGATTTGGATCACTTGTCCACTCCAGGGAAAGCACTGGAAGGAGACACTTGTACACACCTGGCAGGGGGCCTCTTACTCTAAGGGTCTTCAGCTGAGGCAAGTAGGAATTCAGATGGTGATTGCAAATTTTGATAAACAACCAAACACTGTAAATATTCGGACATGAAGTATAGGCATGAGTAGCTTTTGCATGTAGCAAGAAGGGTTATTGCCCATGACCCTCAATGTTTGTATTAGGCTGTGAATATCATGACCGGAGAGTTCTGATCCCTCTCCCATTCTCTCAAGTTTGTTGATCTCCACCCTGGTGGCTGGCTACTCAAAGTCAGGTCCCCAGGCCAGCAGCCTGGCTATTGCTATCGCTGTAGGAGATGTTCAGGCTCTAAGAGTCTGTCGAATGCCTGCTAAACCAGCCTGCATTTTGGCAAGATCTCCAAGGGACTGAAATGCCCATGAAAGTGTGAGGAGCGCCTGCTACAGTGTAAACAGTGTTGCTATTCAATTGCAAAGACCTAAATTTAGCGAACATAACCGATTGAAAAATTTGGTATGTCTCCTTGACAACTCTTAGGAAGAATTATAATATAATATTTAGTAAAAGAATGCAAAACCATTTCAGTTTATCCTTTTTTTAGGATTGTCTTCTTGCTTCCCCCCCCCCGACACTCTGACTCAGATTTTTGTTTCTTCATACCCTTCACACATTTCTCCTCCTTCTCACTTCATCCAGTCAAACTTACCTTCGGGCACCTTAAGCATCTCTAGGCATCCTCAGAAAGTGACAATGACAAGCAGCAGAATCGAGGAAAAAGAAATGGCCCCACAGATTTTATTACGAACCGCTCACATTTAGCGTAAGAGTTTACAGTTTATAAACGTTGGATTGTCACAATGTACCTTTATCACCGAAGGCAAAGCAAGTGATACCATCACCATCCTCACCGACATCTGACAGCTAAAAAATCCTGAGGTTGCATGAGATTCCGTGACACATGCACCATCCCACACTGAACAACAGGCAGAACTGCAAGGAAACCATGTGGGTTTCTGCAGCTTCACCTGGACTCCTTCCTCTGAGCTGATGCTTCCTTGGTGGCAGCAGGAGTCAGGGAGAATGCGGTTATGGGCATCCCCAGTGTCAGCAGTGGGATGGGTGCATTGGACCAGGGGGTGCCCTGAAAGCACAATGCTCTCCTAGACGCTACAAGAAAGGCCACGGTCAGCAGAAGCCTGATTTGGAGACCCCAGGCCTTAAGCATGACCACACGTTGTAGGTTTCTTTTCAGAGGAAGGGAATTTGGGAGCTGCCTTTGCAGAGAATGATCTGAGAGTGTGGAGAGCAGTAGAAGGGTCTCACCCAGGTTTCAGTCTGCCTGTTTGAGAACCCAACTAGGCCTGAGAAATAAAAGCCGTGGGGGAGCACGGTGTCATTGGGCACAGTGTCATTGTGTCCCCCCGGTAATTAGTACCTTCATCATCCCCATCCAACACTCCCGAGCCATCAGACTCTGGGTTCAGGCCTTCATGTTCATTTTCTAGATTAATAGTCATGGCAATCCTACAAGGGAAGTATTTGTGCTCCCATTAAAATGAGAAACCAGGCAATTGAAGAAAAACCATGGCATCTGCTGATGGTCACAGAGCTAGTAGTAAGTATTGCTGTGGTTTCTACCTTGATTGCCTTGACCTTGGAGCTCAAATAAGGGAGTGTTAGAGCTGATATATCTACTGCATCACCAGCATCCAGGTGGCCTGTCACATGTCCAGGTTCCTTGATTCCACCTCTCGAGTCAGAATCTGTAGGCATGGGCCCCAGGCATCTGGAAGCTAGGACATGACTCTAGTTATTCTGATAAGCACTGAAGACAGGGAACCACTACCCTAGGTTATTTGGCCTCTTACTACATATACATTGGAGTTTAGGTTTGATGTAAGAGGCAACTGGGACATAAAAATTAATTAGCCAAAGGAAGAAATGGCATTATCTTATAGAGGAGAAGAAAATACCCAAAGTAGGAATTTTAAAACCTTTTTTTTTTTTTTTTTAAGATTTATTTATTTGTCAGAGAGCGAGCGAGCATGAGCAGGGGGAGAGGCAGAGGGAGAGGGAGGAGCAGACTCCCCACTGAGCAGGGAGCCCGATGCGGGGCTCGATCCCAGGACCCTGGGATCATGACCTGAGCCGAAGGCAGATGCTTAACCGACTGAGCCAACCAGGCACCCCAAAATCTTTGTTTTAATACTTTCATGGCACTTACTGGGGTCACCTTAACCTCTCTAAGCTTAACTGTATCTGTTTGGAAAAAAAAAAAAAATCTTGCTCAGCCTAACTAGAATTGTTACAAAAATATAAAAAAATAAATGTAAAAATTTCTGAAAAGCAAATGTTTTATAGCCACATTGGAGTTATAATGAAAATAAGTCTCCAAGTGATTAGTCCTATAGCTTTGAATTATATGGTCTGTTAAAGAAGAGGTAAGTCAGATTTCTCTCCCCATTATGGAGGTAGCCATGAGTCAGAGACCATTCAAGGTTTGGGCATAAAGTGGACGACGGGGAGTATGATTAGGAAGACAGGCCACAGAACTGGCAGGCTTAGATGACCCTTGGAATGAAGGAGGTGAAGAAATGAGAGATGGAGAGGCTTTTTATAGAGGTTCGAGGCTGAGAATGGGGGTGCTCAGATTTGAATAAGAAATTGGCACCAGGTGATGTTTAGAGGGATTATGTATAGAGAACAGATCATCAAGGTCTTTGGAGCATGAGAGGCAGAGAGAATGGTATTCAGTCATTTACTTTTTTCACTCATTTGCCAGGCATTATTGGTCATTTTCAATGGTCTGGTGCTAGATATTCTAGGGTTCTTGAGATGAATGGGAGAGAGTCCCTGGCTTTAAGGGCGCATGGTGTGGGTGGGGTGGATCTTGTGGTAATGGTGAGTAACTATGACAGGGGAAAGATGAGCTCCTCCAGGGTCAACCCTGCTGGGAAAAGCAAGAGTTAAAGTCACTTGAAGGGGAGAAGAGAAGAGCAGGGCAGAATCAGAGCTCCACCTAGAGGACAGATTTGCCTGGGAAACCCTCCTTGGGTGCCTTCAACCTCTGACTCACAGTTTCATCCAAATTTCACAGCTGACATGGAGGATTTGCTTTTTTTCCTCCATGCATAGATTTCCACTGAAGGACAGTCATCTCATGTCCGGTATATATTTTCCTGAAGAGGCCATCTACGGCGATGCGTCAAGTCTTTAATATTATATTTATTCCAAATAACTCCAACTGAATTCTCAGATGTCACTTTCAGTCATTTCCTAACTGCCTTATCACATGGGCAATGTGAAATGAAACCACAAAGGAATCGAGAGTTCAATTTCTCTTCCAGAATAAATGGCAATGAAGTAACCAAAAGACAGTGATGATTCTGAAATAAATATTATCACCTTCTCCGTTTAGCCTTTTTGAGTTAAAGTTCCTCTTTTCTCATTAAAATGTTTTTTTTTTTAAATCACTTTTTTGCTGGAACTGCTTAGGACAAAAACTTTGTATGTACATATCTTACTGTAACTTGTGTGTAGTTATTTTAATGGTATTCACACATACACTGAGTGGCCCATAAGCTATTTGAAGGCCTATTTTTGTATCCCCTATCACACTCACTGACATGTAATGGGACAGTCGATATGTGTAGAAGTCTGTTGGGATTAAGAATAAAATAACAAGAAGTCCTTTGCCTCAATCTCCTTCCCCAACTAGGACTGTGCTCAAAGCATCCCCTTTAGTATTCATTTAAAAAAAAATTTTAGGTGTGACACCAAAACTCAATAGAGAATGGAGAGATTTGAGAGTTCTCTCATGAAAATTGAAGTAGAAACTCAGAGTCATGATCAATACTGAAACATCTGGAGAGAGAGGGAGGGGTAGGGGGCGAGATCTGAATATTTGGAAATGAATGTCCACATTTGGAAGTTGAGGGGAAAAGAAGCGGGAAAAAAAATGCTGAGAGGATTGGCCAAGGAAGTTGGAAAAAGTTAATATGTCAGGGAGGTTGCAGTAAAAGATAATCAGATAATCATAAGAAAGCAGTGTTGGCAAGCCATTTGTTTGATGAAATGACCTGTAACTTTTAAAGTGTTTTTCCAGAGATTGGGGGGGGGGGGGTATAAATGGATTTTCATTGTCTGACATCTCTTTTAAATGTATTTGTAATAAAGGATTTCACAAGTTAGCGCCATTTCCATATACAAATGGAATTGTAAAACTGTAAGCCTTAGAGAAAAGAAACTGTTTTATTTCTTGAGTATATTACATTGTCTAGCACAGTATTAGGGAGCTAGCATTTATATAATCAAAACTGTTTATTATGGTTAAATTGACTCGCCATAGGAGCAAGAAACATTGCATTGCTGAGGGAGGACCTGGGGGGATGGAGGTGAGTAATCCTGGCTCCACTGAAGTTGAGAAACTAGGGGAGAATGAAGCCAACACCTCTCATAGTGACAAAAGCATAAACTGATCCTAGCCAGGGTCTTAATCAAAAGGGAAACAAGCCAGGGGAGTCCACAGAGAGCACATTGGGCCAAAAAACAGATTTCAGTGAACCAGGTCAGAAAAATGTGAAAATTTCAGCTGGAAAGGCCCAGCCTTCCATGCATCCCAAGATATGGGCAACCCTTCCCGATACACAGGTCCATGAAGGTGTATACACCACCACAGATATGGCGAAGGAATTGGGAGAGACACCCTGGGACTTGTCAAATGGGAAATGATGGCGCTGGATGAATAGAAGGGAGTCATGAGAGGCCAGACGAGGGGGATAGGGAAGTGTTAAAGTTGGAAGAAGTGGAAACAAAAGGTTAGGAATACAGCATATGCTATTTGCCTTTTAAGTGACATTTTGGTTTGTACTAAGCACAGTTCTTAGAATTAAGAGTCAGTTACGATGACTCACTTGTTTCAAGATTCATATACAAAATTTAACTTTTTTTTTTTAACTAAGTATGATGTTTAGGAATCTAAGAATTCTGCTTTTAGGAAATACATCATGATTTTTTTTTTGATATGTCACTTTACCTAAACCCACTGTGAAGAAATGGTTAAAAAAACAAATCCTAGAAGAAATTAAATTTTATTTCTCAAACTATCTCAAGCATCAACTATTCACTGTATTCTTTGCCTATGCTGAAGAAATAGGGATTCGTGGTGAATGTGATCTACATAATGGAATCCACAATGTTACCATAAATATAACACCCTCTGACAATGTCACATTATAGCTACTCTTTTAAACTACAGACATTTTAACTTTTTTTTTTTTTTACCAAATATTAAAACAAGGCGGAACGAAAGACTTGTTATATTTGACAACCAAGAAAGATCGTATGACAGAGAACTCTGCCACATACAAGACTGGCATGAAGTGGGTGGAAAAATGGCTCGATGGATGGAAACTTGAATTGGCCATAAACATCAGGAATGAAGAGCAACTTCCCAGAGTCAGGCTGTGGCCCAAATCCCACTTAGGCCAGTTGGGTCTGAATGGAAAAAAGCCGGCCCAGCTCATAAAGAGAAGATCCATATCTGAACATTACTTTACCACAGAGCAAAGGCATGGCCTTGTGCCAAGAGGAGACAGAAGTTCTTCTGATTATTCATTAGAACAGCAGCCTTAACCTTTCAGAGAAGCCCCATTCAGCATCCCAGCAATGGAAGGGCACAGTTGGAGAGCCCGGACTCCCCCCAGGGCTCCAGAGTAAGCCACACCTTAAACTAGACTCCAAGGCACTCAGGTGTAGACCATGCTTGCTCTCTGATCCCCCTGGGTGCTCTCAATGCGGACATGACCTTCAGGAGAGAAGTCAAGGACCACTCCCCATATCCCTACGCTACCATATTAAAAGCAGAAGGGGAGAACTTTAATATATATTCCGAATTTTGACTTCCGGACTTCAATCTGCCGTTAGCTAACCACACATACCATTTAACTCAGTCTCCTGAGAAAATTTTGAAGAGCAATAAAAAAAAAAAAAAACCCCACCACATGTGAGAAAGAGGATCAGAATCCACGAGAGATCATTTACATGAGAAAGCGAGAGTATCTTCAAAGGGGGGAAAAAAGCATTTAAACCTAAAATATTTCATTCCTAAGATTGATTTTATTGATAAAAGTGATTAAACTATTTGGGGACCTTATTTCTCTCAGGTTATTGCCAATTATCAAGTTTCGTGAAAATTCAAACAAGGCAACTGGCTTTACTAGAGGAAAAAAAATGCCGATAAAAAAAAAGTGTCCTGCTACATATTGCTGTATGTAAAGACCAAATGAGGTGCATTGAAGCTCTCAATAAATTTGCAAATTTATTACTCCAAATATCATGCAAAGAGGTCTAGGAAACCACAGAACTATGTATTATTATATAATATATATATTCTATGTACTGTTAGATTATCCTCATTCTCTGTAATACCTCATTTAAACATCACATAATACAAGGTATATATTAACAAGATGTTAACTGGGCATTAACACTGCTCCCTCTTGGAAAATACAACGCAGGGAGCCTGGCGGCGCAGTCCGCTAAGCAACCCCACCTGATTTCAGCTCAGGTCCTGATCTCAGGATCGTGGGAATGAGCCCTGCGTGGGACTCTGTGCTCAGTGCAAAGTCGGCTTAAGACTCTCTCCCTCTGCCCCTTGCACGCGCTCTTTCCCTTTCTCAAATAAATCAATCTTTAAAACAAAGAAAATACAATGCAGTTGTATCCCCACGTGACCAGCTGAAAGAGAACACCTCCTGTGGTCCTGTATGGCTTCAGGTGGGCACTCCTCACAGATCTCACTCATGAGAAGAAAACTGTCCTAAAGGGGGCCTGGGAACAGTAGGGGTGGGGGTGGGGGGAGATCACCTTCTGAGGATGTAAAGCACAGTTAGAGAACTCACAGCACAAAAGTTTCCTAAAGCACAGAATAATGGAAGTAGGTTATTGTTGTTGTTTAAATAAAATAAAAAAATCTCCTCCTCTAGTTTCAATGAGAAACTACAAGTATTGCCACTCGAAAGGAACCCATAGCCCAAAAGGGGAAAAGAACTAATACCCGCTCTAATTTCCTTTGAATTTAACTGGACTGTGAGTGTTTTTTAATGATTTGGTCTTTAAAGTGCCTAATTTACTTAAAAAGGCACATAATGAAGATGGAAAATGCATGCTTTATTTTGTGCTGGGAGACCCTTCTTTTGTTTCGCTATCAATACCTTGAAATATCTCCACATATCAATTAGTCCCCGGTAATCACGGGGCTAAATGGGCTCTACTGTTTCATCAGCTTCACATTTGCCTGGAATGAAACTGCTTCCTTATGTTACTAGTCCAAAAGCTCTTCTTGGTAGCTCCTCAACCTCCTCCCAGGCCCTTGCTCCCACACTCACAGGCACATACCACCTTTCTCAAGCTGCTAAAGCAACATGCCCACCCAGACGAAAGATGCTCAGAGGGAAACTTTGATGTCCCACCCATTGTTCATTCTCCCTCATCTGCCTCCTCTCCGCCCCCCCGCCACTCCTATTTTTTTCAATGTATCCCCAAACTTACAAAGCAGCTGTTAACATAGATAACAAGAGTTAACAGCAAAGTGTGTATAAACTAGAGGTGTGTGTTCTGTTGTTTTTGTTAAGGAGAAAGAGGTGTGTCTGTGTGTGTTCAAGAGAGGAAGTTTGAGGTTTTGCATGGGAAGGAGGTGAGTACGTTCCTTGCTTTAAAAACGTTAATTTCTTAGAAACTAAGTATCCGGCAAATTAGTAATAAACATAGCCCACCTTTATGTACGTGAGCTGCGAAGTTCAAGTGCCTGCGTCCAGGGCGGTGATTAAAGGTAGCGGTCAAATGAGGAGACGGGTTTAAGGTGTGTCTTTTAAACTTTGAATGTGACCCTTTCTAGAGCCCCTCCCGGTCCGGCGGGCAGGACCAGGAGTGTTGCGGCTCCGTGCGGGATTCTCGCTGTCCCCCGGCCCTGGGAGGAGCAGCCCCCCGCAACGAACCCACGAGAGCCAGCGCGGAGGCCGCCGCTAGCAAGCCCAGGTGCGGGCGGAAAGGCGGAGAAAGGCCGGGACCCCGAGCCCCGCCGGCTCAGGCGCCGCAGACACACCTCCCAAGGCAGGTTTTACAAAGCGCGAAACCCCGGCGTGGTGTCCGGCTGGAAGCAGGCGCGCGGTGCACAGGCATGCAAGGCATGACCCAAGCCGCTTCCCTCCCACTCACCTACCCGCACCCTGACTCCCAGACCCGACTCCCCCCGCTCCCCCCGCTCCCCGGCCAGCTATGCCTCAGTTGGCCTCCGGAGCAAATCCGTTTTGGAGGCAGCCCCCTCGCAAGGACTACCAGGCAGCCTCTCTGCCACTCGTCCCGCCATCAGCGGCTGGCACCCGGACAAGTGGGCGAGGGTAAAGGAAAGTCGCCCCGGGCCGCCGCCGAGAATCGCGCGGCTTCCCACTTACTTGGAGTTGCAAACGCCGCACGCGCTCGGACTGCCTTTGTTGAACGCGGCGAGGCTCTGCGCTCGGTCGGTTGCCGGGTGGCCGCTGGCCGCGCGCCGCTGCTGCGCCCTCGCTCCCGGACGGTGACGGCCCGGGCTCCCGCTCCCCTGTGCCCTCTTGGGCTCGTCCTCCGCGTGGCGGCTCCCTCGGCGGGATTTGGGACGGGCAGGCGGGGAACCCGATCCAACCTCGGCCTCCGCTACGCCCTGCCGGGGAGGGAACGGAAGGGAAATGGAGAAGGGGAGGGATGAGCGGAGCGGGCAGGGCGAGGACGCAGGCTGGGCGAGGGAGGGAGCGCGCCTTTCCCTCGCGAGCTGATTGGGAAGCTCATTAAAGGCAGGAGTCTCCAGGGCCGCTCTCTCCCCGCAGGAGCGAGCACACGGGTTTGAACCAAGAGGCCCGGAGATGAAACATTGTTTTGTTGGGAGCAGAGCGCCGCACAACCTTTCTTGTCCAAACTTTCGGCCTGACCTGTGCTTTAGGTGGGTGCGCACCCCGGCTTCACAAGGGGGATCGCTTAAATGGACAGCTGATAGCATTTTAGGATACAATTTGGGCCCCAGGCTTTTTTTTTTTTTTCCAAATGATATTCGGGATGAAAGAGCCCAGTCTTCAAAAGCAGCCTCTCATTCCTCCCCACGCGCACACACCCTCCCCTGCACCCAGCTCCAGTTCCTCCAGCTGTCAGTCCCATCCCACCTGCGCGTCACAAATGTGCGAAGTCCTTTCTTGCTCTTGTCACCAAGAGTGACAGATGTCTGGAGGTTCCCAATTAAATGCCACTTTCCTTTAGGCGGTTCTTTCCTTTCTTGGCTTCCTTGGTGCCTTGAGTGACCTACTTAGTGACATGCCTTTGACACCCAAGGGTTTAGAGGCTTAATCAATGTAGCTCAGACTCTGGTCTTAGTGAGACTCAGAGGCTGGGCTGCGTGGCTTTCTGGATTTCCATTATGTTGACTTGAAAGAATGCTAAGGTAATACGGCTAGGGTTGTTTGGATAACCTATAGATGTTTCTGATACAGATGAGATAAAAGTATCGCATAAAATAATTGGGAAGTATAAAACAAATTTCCCCAAACATTTCAAAAAGTAAGTTTTGAGATTTTCTGCTACTCATCAGTTCTTTTGCCTGCTGCCAGTCTTCCTTTTACTTCCTTCCAATTTATCATTCGATGGCATCCTCCTGCAAATGGTTGCAAAATAAACTTCCATTTTCCACAGTTCTGAGGTTATATCCCTTCAATTCAGTTTGGTATTTACCAAATATTAAGTGCCTTAAATAACTCTGAAAATTTACATTTGCTGAGAACCATACTCAACCCCCCAAATTAGAAGCATTGTTTTGTGGCAAGTAGTTCTCAGAGATTTGGGACTCTTATGTTGACTGCTACCTGGACAAATGTCCCAGGAAGGTACCCCCTAGCATCCAAGAGGTGTCTCTACAAGTAGACCTTCTAATCAGTCAACCAACCATTTTTTTTTCAAAAGGGGAGGCATCAGAAATTCACTTACAAACCTCCCATCTTTCCCTATACCCAAACTCTTCATACACATGCCACATATCATCCTAAAGCAGAAATAAATGAATAAGGAGCTGTGTCCCCTCTACTCACAGACTTCATGTGACTTCTTTCCCCCTTGTGATTCCATTTTCCCAGTGATGAAGCAATATTTGTTTTAGTGTGATTTCATCTGTATAAATTAGGGAGGAATGCACATTGTTCTTCATTATTTTTATTTTGCCAAAGCTCTTTTCTGAAAGAGACTCCTCAACATTCACTATCCCTCCTGAAGGGTAGACTTTCTAGACCTTTTAACCAAGGGGTTATCCATTTTCTATTTCTTCTTCAACTTTATCTTAACATTTACAAATGTAACATGTTGCTACCGGTCATTATGTGCTTAGACTACAAAGGGTTGAAAAAGTAAGCATGATATCCCCCATGATTTCCACTCCATTACATGTC
The DNA here is from genome assembly GCF_009762305.2 of Zalophus californianus. NCBI lineage: Eukaryota > Metazoa > Chordata > Mammalia > Carnivora > Otariidae > Zalophus > Zalophus californianus. The sequence continues at coordinate 90,126,635 of NC_045606.1, forward strand.
TTATATCAAAAATATAACCCCTTATTCAAATAGGAATATATGAAAATTACTGATATCAGTGGTTCTCAACCAGGAGAGTGTTGCCCTCCAGGTGACATTCAACGATGTCGGGAGACATTTTTGGTTGTGACAGCTCAGGGGAGGGGCTTGCCACTGGCACACCGAGCATAAGTAGAGACCAGGGATGCTGCTGATCACCCTATGATACACAGAACAGCCCCCAAAACAAAGAGTTATTTGTCCCAAAATGTTAATAGCGCTGAAATTAAGAAACCCTGACTAAATTATTAACTATCGTACTTTTAAAATATAATGGAAGATTAGAGTCGTTTTAAGGAATGGCAATCTCTGAGGTTGAGATTAGACATAATTTACTTCGACCCAGCATTTACACCAAAGTTCAAGTGGAAGATGTGTTCAACTGCACCCCAAAGTGTTCACTCCAAATCCAACCTTCATCCTGCTGCCTCATCATGGATCTGCTGATTCAAGATTTCAACTCATTCTGTTCACTTAGCCAATATCCTTTGAAGACTCAAGTTTTTGAGTGAATAGAGCCATGAGCAAAAACAGATGAAAATCCCTACTGTGCTAGAGCTTAAATTTTTGTTTACATAAATAGACAAGTTTAAGTAGCTAATTAAATTTTTAAAAGATGTGAGGAATGCCATGGGGGGAGGGGGAAGGCAATGAAGGAAGATAAAATTGCCAATTTGGGAGAGGAAAAGCTCCCTGGGGTGAAATTTGAGTGAAAACCTAAAAGAATTGAGGGAGTTGGTCAAGTAAATATTTGGGAGGAGACTCACCAGGCAAAGGGGTCTGTGCAAAGGCCCTGAGGCCTGAACTTGCCCCACGTGTTAGAGGACAAGGAAGGATGCCAGTATGGCAGGAGCTCGGTGAGTGGAGATAGGCATCCAGGCCAGATCATGCACAGCCTTTGTCTAATGTAAGGAATTCCACTTTTGCTCTGAATGAGGTGGGAAGCCTTTGAGAGTGAAAAAATCTGACTGATTTACTATGGTCCCTCTGTGTTGAATAGACCACAGGTGGGCAAGGACAGAAACAGAGGTCCCAGATAGGAGGCTACTATAGTAATCCACTGTCTGAACTTCTTCTCCCTGTTTCTTGGTGAAAAATAACTGCAAACACCCTTTCGTACTTTTCTCTGCCCCCCAGACCTGCCCCAGTGGTTGCTTCAGCTTACTAATGCTCGCCCTCCCTGCCAGGGACCAGCCTCTCTAGGTGTAATTAATGAGCCCCTGCATGAGGGCTACAGGTGAAAATATAACCCATGCAAGACAATCTGAAACCACAGAAATTATAACATGTCCTAGAGGTGTTCTGAAAATGAGGCCACTGATTTTGCAGTGACAAATACAAGAAGTGTGAGCAGCATGGAGTGAAAAAATGTGAAGGAACTGGATGAAAAATTTGTCGTGTGTCTCTTGGATTGCCTACTTGTCAGGATGTTTAGATTCTTGGTTATCATTCCGAGCGCTGCAATGTCCCTAGAATGCAAAAGGACAAGCCATCAGGCTCACAGAGTTCGATAGAAGTCCCATTAATACACTTCTCTTCCTCTCTCTGAAATATTCCAAAGGTCATAAAATAAAACTTTATTGTTTTGATCACTGTAACTAGATTACAAAATGTACTTCTCTATTAGATAATTTTTGTAATGCTTGTGCTTTTTTTTTAACCAAAAAAACACAAAATTCAACTAAAATGGCTTAAATATTTTGGGACTTTATCTCAAACAAGACAGGTTGGTAAAGTCAGCATTTCAACGTCTTCAAGGACCCCGGTATTTCCACCTTTTGACTCTGCATCTTCAGTTTGTCAACCAAGGCTTTTCAGGATGGTTTTGAGGAGCATCAGGCATATTTGGCTTAAAGTAAATAAGGCCCAGGTGGGTGGGGGATGGGGCCATATGGTGATGGGCGCACTGGATGTAATGAGCACTGAGTGTTATATGTAACTGATGAATCACTAAATTCTACCCCTGAAACTAATAATACACTATATGTTAACTAAATTGAATTTAAATAAAAAATTTAAAAAAGAAAAATAAAGTAGGCCCAAACCCCAGGGGAGAGTAGATCTAGCCTCCCCAGTCATGTGGCCACACAGACCATGCCAGCAAAAGGAAGAGGTAGACCAGATTTGGGAAGCAACCAACAATGCTTATAAATTTTATAAATTTACACTTTTATCAGTCAAGCTGCTATGAGTCTCAGTAGCTTGACTTAAGCCCCTCAATCTTGTCTCTCTCATCAACAGCTGTTAAAATAACAAGGTTCTCAACTGGCCAAGCTGAGGAGCAGGCCTTGAGCCTCCTCCACACTTTCCCAGCAAATCAGGCCTGAAATACCCAAAAGAGTTTGATTACAAGAGTTACAAGAAAACGAAGTCTGCAGACCAATATCCCTCAGGAGAGTAAATGCAGAAGCCCTTAACACATATCATCAAATCAATGCCAGTAATGTGTAAAAGAATACGGCTGTATATCACATTGGGTGTTTATCCCTGGAAAGCAAGTTTGTTTTCCATGCAAAAATCATATAGCATAATTCACTATATTAGCAGACTAATTAGAGGAACAAAAAGAATACGTTTGTATATAGAGGAAAAGGCATTTGAAAACATTCGACACCCATTCATGATAAAAACTCTCAGCAACTTTAAGATTATAACTGAACAACATCCTTGTTCCGATCAGACCTTACTCTGCAGAAAGCGCCCAGCTACCATGGATACTTACTAGTGAAAGTGAATGCTTTCCATCAAAGATTAGGAACAAGGCAAAAATCACCATTGCTATAACTTTTATTGGATATTGTACTGGAGATCTTAGCCAGTAAAATAAGGCCAGAAAAAAGAAATAAAAATAATGGCAAGAGGTAGTTTTTATTCCCATATTGCATGAGTGTATATACATAGAAAATTGTAATTTATGGAGAAGCTTCTAGAACTAGGTGCCCTTAGCTAGATACAAGTTCAAATTAAAAAACTCAATTTTATGTCTATATTCTAGCAATTAATCATTGGAAAAACAAATATTAAAAAATGTATCTTGAAAGCATGAATAAGTAGTGAGATAAGTTTAAGAAAAATGTCCAAGACTTAGACACTGAAAAGCACCAGACATATATGATGGAAGCTGTGGAAATAAGCGGGAGAGATTCATTATGTTCATCAATCTGAAATTTTAACACTGCTAAGATGTAAATTCAATCCATATTTATCTAGAGATTCGGTGTAATCCAAGCCACATGCCAATAGATTTTCTAATAGAAATTTACACACTGGTGCCAAAATTTCTATGGCAGTGCAAAGGATCTCAACTAGGCAAAACATTCTTTTTTTATAGTTATTTTTTAATTTTTTATTGTTATGTTAATCACCATACATTATGTCATTAGTTTTTGATGTAGGGTTCCATGATTCATTGTTTGTGCATAACACCCAGTGCTCCACGCAGAACGTGCCCTCTTTAATACCCATCACCAGGCTGACCCATCCCGCAACCTCCTCCCCTCTAGAACCCTCAGTTTGTTTTTCAGAGTCCATCGTGTCTCATAGTTCGACTCCCCCTCTGACTTACTCCCCTTCATTCTTCCCCTCCTGCTATCTTCTTCTTTTTCTTTTTTCTTAACATATGTTGCATTATTTGTTTCAGAAGTACAGATCTGTGATTCAACAGTCTTGCACAATTCACAGCGCTCACCATAGCACATACCCTCCCCAATGTCTATCACCCAGCCACCCCATCCCTCCCACCCCCCCACCACTCCAGCAACCCTCAGTTTGTTTCCTGAGATTAAGAATTCCTCATATCAGTGAGGTCATATGATACATGTCTTTCTCCGATTGACTGATTTCACTCAGCATAACACGCTCCAGTTCCATCCACGTCGTTGCAAATGGCAAGATCTCATTCCTTTTGATGGCTGCATAATATTCCATTGTGTATATATACCACCTCTTCTTTATCCCTTCATCTGTCGATGGACATCTTGGCTCTTTCCACAGTTTGCCTATTGTGGACATTGCTGCTATAAACATTGGGGTGCACGTACCCCTTCGGATCCCTACATTTCTATCTTTGGGGTAAATACCCAGTAGTGCAATTGCTGGATCGTATGGTAGCTCTATTTTCAACTGTTTGAGGCACCTCCATACTGTTTTCCAGAGTGGCTGCACCAGCTTGCATTCCCACCAACAGTGTAGCAGGGTTCGCCTTTCTCCGCATCCCCGCCAACATCTGTCGTTTCCTGACTTGTTCATTTTAGCCATTCTGACTGGTGTGAGGTGGTATCTCATTGAGGTTTTGATTTGGATTTCCCTGATGCCGAGTGATGTGGAGCACTTTTTCACGTGTCTGTTGGCCATTTGGATGTCTTCTTTGGAAAAATGTCTGTTCATGTCTTCTGACCATTTCTTGATTGGATTATTTGTTCTTTGGGTGTTGAGTTTGATAAGTTCTTTATAGATTTTGGATACTAGCCCTTTATCTGATATGTCATTTTCAAATATCTTCTCCCATTCTGTCGGTTGTCTTTTGGTTTTGTGGACTGTTTCTTTTGCTGTGCAAAAGCATTTTATCTTGATGAAATCCCAATAGTTCATTTTTGCCCTGGCTTCCCTTGCCTTTGGCGATGTTTCTAGGAAGAAGTTGCTGCAGCTGAGGTCGAAGAGGTTGCTGCCTGTGTTCTCCTTTAGGATTTTGATGGACTCCTGTCTCACGTTTAGGTCTTTCAACCATTTTGAGTCTATTTTTATGTGTGGTGTAAGGAAATGGTCCAGTTTCATTCTTCTGCATGTGGCTGTCCAATTTTCCCAACACCATTTGTTGAAGAGACTTTTTTTCCATTGGACATTCTTTCCTGCTTTGTCAAAGATGAGTTGACCATAGAGTTGAGGGTCCATTTCTGGGCTCTCTATTCTGTTCCATTGATCGATGTGTCAGTTTTTGTGCCCGTACCATACCGTCTTGATGATGACAGCTTTGTAATAGAGCTGGAAGTCCGGAATTGTGATGCCGCCGGCTTTGCTTTTCTTTTTCAAGATTCCTCTGGCTATTCGGGGTCTCTTCTGGTTCCATACAAATTTTAGGATTCTTTGTTCCATTTCTTTGAAAAAAGTGGATGGTATTTTGATGGGGATTGCATTGAATGTGTAGATTGCTCTAGGTAGCGTTGACATCTTCACAATGTTTGTTCTTCCAATCCATGAGCATGGAACGTTTTTCCATTTCTTTGTGTCTTCTTCAATTTCTTTCATGAGTATTTTATAGTTTTCTGAGTACAGATCCTTTGCCTCTTTGGTTAAATTTATTCCTAGGTATCTTATGGTTTTGGGTGCAATTGTAAATGGGATCGACTCCTTGATTTGTCTCTCTTCTGTCTTGTTGTTGGTGTCTAGGAATGCCACTGATTTCTGTGCATTGATTTTATATCCTGCCACTTTACTGAATTCCTGTATGAGTTCTAGCAGTTTTGGGGTGGAGTCTTTTGGGTTTTCCACATACAGTGTCATATCATCTGCAAAGAGTGAGAGTTTGACTTCCTCTTTGCCGATTTGGATGCCTTTGATTTCCTTTTGTTGTCTGATTGCTGTGGCTAGGACTTCTAATACTATGTTGAATAGCAGTGGTGATAGTGGACATCCCTGCCGCCTTCCCGACCTTAGGGGAAAAGCTCTCAGCTTTTCCCCATTGCGAATGATATTCGCTGTAGGTTTTTCATAGATGGCTTTTATGATATTGAGGTATGTACCCTCTATCCCTATACTCTGAAGAGTTTTGATCAAGAAAGGATGCTGTACTTTCTCTGCATCTCTTGAGAGGATCATATGATTCTTGTTCTTTCTTTTGTTAATGTATTGTATCACGTTGATTGATTTGCAGATGTTGAACCAACCTTGCAGCCCAGGGATAAATCCCACTTGGTCATGGTGAATAATCCTTTTAATGTACTGTTGGATCCTATTGGCTAGTATTTTGGTGAGAATTTTTGCATCCATGTTCATCAAGGATATTGGTCTGTGATTCTCCTTTTTGATGGGGTCTTTGGTTTGGGGATCAAGGTAATGGTGGCCTCATAAAATGAGTTTGGAAGTTTTCCTTCCATTTCTATTTTTTGGAACAGTTTCAGGAGAATAGGTATTAATTCTTCTTTAAATGTCTGATAGAACTCCCCTGGGAAGTCATCTGGCCCTGGGCTTTTGTTTGTTGGGAGATTTTTGATGACTGCTTCAATTTCCTTCGTGGTTTTAGGTCCGTTCAGGTTTTCTATTTCTTCCTGGTTCAATTTTGGTAGTTGATACATCTCTAGGAATGCACCCATTTCTTCCAGGTTATCTAATTTGCTGGCATAGAGTTGCTCATAATATGTTCTTATAATTGTTTGTATTTCTTTGGTGTTGCTTGTGATCTCTCCTCTTTCATTCATGATTTTGTTGATTTGGGTCATTTCTCTTTTCTTTTGGATAAGTCTGGCCAGGGGTTTATCAATCTTGTTAATTCTTTCAAAGAACCAGCTCCTAGTTTCGTTGATCTGTTCTACTGTTCTTTTGGTTTCTATTTCATTGATTTCTGCTCTGATCTTTATTATTTCTCTTCTCCTGCTGGGTTTAGGCTTTATTTGCTGTTCTTTCTCCAGCTCCTTCAGGTGTAGGGTTAGGTTGTGTATTTGAGACTTTCCTTGTTTCTTGAGAAAGCCTTGTATTGCTATATACTTTCCTCTCAGGACTGCCTTTGCTGTATCCCAAAGATTTTGAACAGTTGTGTTTTCATTTTCATTGGTTTCCATGAATTTTTTTTAATTCTTCTTTAATTTCCTGGTTGACCCATTCATTCTTTAGTAGGATGCTCTTTAGCCTCCATGTATTTGAGTTCTTTCCGACTTTCCTCTTGTGATTGAGTTCTAGTTTCAAAGCATTGCGGTCTGAAAATATGCACGGAATAATCCCAATCTTTTGGTACCAGTTGAGACCTGATTTGTGACCTAGGATGTGATCAATTCTGGAGAATGTCCCATGGGCACTAGAGAAGAATGTGTATTCCGTTGCTTTGGGATGGAATGTTCCGAATATGTCTGTGAAGTCCATTTGGTCCAGTGTGTCATTTAAAGTCTTTATTTCCTTGTTGATCTTTTGCTTAGATGATCTGTCCATTTCAGTCAGGGGGGTGTTAAAGTCCCCCACCATTATTGTCTTGTTGTCAATGTGTTTCTTCGCTTTTGTTATTAATTGCCTTATAAAATTGGCTGCTCCCATGTTCGGGGCATAGATATTTACAATTGTTAGATCTTCTTGTTGGATAGACCCTTTAAGTAGGATATAGTGTCCTTTTTCATCTCTTATTACAGTCTTTGTTTTAAAATCTAATTTGTCTGATATAAGGATTGCCACCCCAGCTTTCTTTTGGTGTCCATTAGCATGGTCAATGGTTTTCCACCCCCTCACTTTCAATCTGGGGGTGTCTTTGGGTCTAATATGAGTCTCCTGCAGACAGCATATGGATGGGTCTTGTTTTTTAATCCAATCTGATAGCCTGTGTCTTTTGATTGGGGCATTGAGCCCATTTACATTCAGGGTAACTATTGAAAGGTATGAATTTAGTGCCATTGTATTGCCTGTAAGGTGACTGTTACTCTATATTGTCTGTGTTCCTTTCTGATCTATGCTGCTTTTAGGCTCTCTTTTTGCTTAGAGGACCCCTTTCAATATTTCTTGAAGGGCTGGTTTCGTGTTTGCAAATTCCTTTAGTTTTTGTTTGTCTTGGAAGCTTTTTATCTCTCCTTCTATTTTCAATGACAGCCTAGCTGGATATAGTATTCTTGGCTGCATATTTTTCTCGTTTAGTGCTCTGAAGATCTCATGCCAGTCCTTTCTGGCCTGCCAGGTCTCTGTGGATAGGTCTGTTGCCAATCTCATGTTTCTACCATTATAGGTTACATATCTCTTCTCCCGAGCTGCTTTCAGGATTTTCTCTTTGTCTCTGAGACTCGTAAGTTTTACTATGAGATGTCGGGGTGTTGACCTATTTTATTGATTTTGAGAGGGGTTCTCTGTGCCTCCTGGATTTTGATGCCTGTTTCCTTCCCCACATTAGGGAAGTTCTCTGCTATTATTTGCTCCAATATACCTTCTGCCCCTCTCTCTCTTTCTTCTTCTTCTGGGATCCCAATTATTCTAATGTTGTTTCGTCTTATCGTATCGCTTATCTCTCGAATTCTGCCCTCGTGATCCTGTAGTTGTTTCTCTCTTTTTCTCAGACTCTTTATTTTCCATCATTTGGTCTTCTGTATCGCTGAGTCTCTCTTCTGCCTCATTTATCCTAGCAGTTAGTGTCCCCATTTTTGATTGCCCCTCATTAATAGCCTGTTTGATTTCGACTTGGTTAGATTTTAGTTCTTTTATTTCTCCAGAAAGGGCTTCTCTAATAACTTCCACGCTTTTTTCAAGCCCAGCTAGTATCCTTAAAGTCATGATTCTGAACTCTAGGTCCGACATCGTACTAATGTCCGTATTGAGGAGGTCCCTGGCTGACGGTACTACCTCTTGTTCTTCTTGCTGAGGTGATCTTTTTCGTCTTGTCATTTTGTCCAGAGGAGAATAGATGAACGAGAGAACAGAATGCTAACAGGTTAACAACGTCTCCAGCAAATATACTCTATACAAATCAGAAAAGACCTGAAACCAGGGGAAAAGAAAGGGAAAGCAAGAGAAAGAAAAAAAAAAAGAAAAAGATAAAAACAGAAACAGAACAATACAAAAAAAACCAAAACAGAATATGATCAAATATGATCAGCCTAGTGCATAGATCAGTGCCACACACTAGATTTTTGGGCGTATTTTGGTCTGTTAGAAAAAAGTGCCTCCTAAAATTTTAAGGGAAGAAAGACTTATATATGTACAGGACAAGGGTTGATACAATGAAGGGATGGAAGATGACTGTAAAGATGAAAATTATAAAAGATTTTATAAAAGGAATTGATAAGAAGTTGTTTGAAAAAGAAAGAAGAAGATTTAAAAAAGAAAAGAAAGAAAAAGGGAGAGAATGTGATCAGGCAGGAGAGTAGAAAAAGCCATACACTAGTGATTCAGGGTATATTTTGATCTGTTAGAAGAAACTGTATCTCAAAATTTTAAAGAGAGAAGAACTTATATATATATGTCAAAAATAAGGGTAACTACTATGAAGGGATAAAATATGACTCTAAAAACGAAAAATAAAAAATGTTTTTTTAAAAAAAGGATTGATAAGATGTTGGTTGAAAAAGGGAAAAAGAAAAATTAAAAAAAAAAACAGTTAAAAAAATTAACTTTGAAAAACTAATGAATCATGGTAAAAAAAGTCATGAATTCTATGTGCAGTATTCCCCTAGCGCTGGAGTTCTCCCGTTCTCCTTGATCGGTAAACTTGGTCTTGGCTTGCTGGCTGTTCATGCTGATCTTCTGGGGCAGGGGCCTGTTGCCATGGTTCCCAAATGTCTTTGCCGGAGCCGGAATTGCCCCGCCCTTGTCGGTCCAGGCTAAGCAAGGTGCTCGGGTTTGCTCTCAGGAGCTTTTGTTCCCTGCAAGCTCTCGGTACAGCTTTGGAGACCAGGGTGAAAATGGTGGCCTCCCAATCTCCACCTGGAGAAGCTGAGAACTCGGGGCCCCGCTCCTCAGTGCGCCCCCAGAGAAAAGCAGTCACTCCCATGTCCCCGGTCTCCGGCCGCACTCCGTGCTCACCCGGCCTGTGACCGAGCGTTTCTATCTCTGGCACCCGACCCCGTGTGGAGTCTCCAAACCCAGCAGATCCTGCGGTGCGCTCCCGCGCCGCTCCTCCCGGGGGAGGAAGGGGAGTCTCCCCGGCTCTGCCGCTTGTTGGGTCCCTGCTGGAGGAGCAGTGGCCCGACTGGGCCGCGGATCACAGTTTATGGCCACCCCGAGCTGAGAGCCCGCGCCTCGGCTCCGTCTCTGCAGCCGGCTTCCCCGCTCCGATACCTGGGAGCTCTGCCGCACTCAGGCACCCCCGGTCTCTCTGTGACCCCGAGGTCCTGAGACCACACTGTCCCGGGAGGATTCCAACCCCCGCTTAGCCACTGGAGCGACGTCCCTCCGCGGAGCCGACTTCTAAAAGTTCCGATTTTGTGCTCCGCGGCTCTAGCACTTGCCAGAAGCGGCCGACGGAGCCCCCCCCCCCCCCCCGCCCCGCCGTCTATCCTCCCGAATATCACCTCGGATTCACTCCTCCGCACATCCTACCTTCCAGTAAGTGGTCGCTTCTCTGTTCAGAGAGTTGTTGCTACTCTCTTCTTCGGTCTCCTGTTGAGTTCGTAGGTGTCAGAATGGTTTGATCCCTATTCAGCTGAATTCCTGAGACCAGACGAAATCCAGGTCTCCTACTCCTCCGCCATCTTGCTCCGCCCCTCCTAGGCAAAACATTCTTAAAATGAAGAACACAATTGGAGGATTCATACGGCTTGATATCAAGTCCCAGAAAGCAAAAATAATCAAGATTATTGTGCAATATTGGCATCAAGATAGACTTTTAGATCAATGGAGAACAAAACCATCAATTTACAAATAAACTCAAAACATATTTCACGGGGAAAGGATTGTCATTCCAAATGGTCCCCCGAGAACTGAATAATCATGGGGAAAAAGTGAATTTTGACACTGTAGAGAAAAATAAACTCAAAATGGATTGTGGCCCTAAGTGCAAAAGTAAATGCTATAAAATTTCTAGGGAAAATAATAGGAGAAAATCTTTGTTACCTTGGAGTAGGCAAAGGTTTCTTAGATAAAATATGAAAAACACGTAAACTGTTATTAAAACATTGATAAATTGAATTTCATAAAGATAAAATTTTGTTCTTTGAATGCTACCACTAGAAACAATAATAAGGCAATCCTGAGAATGCAAATAAATATTCTCAACTACATGTCTGACAAAGATTGTGATCCAGGAAATTAAAGATTTCATGTAACTGAATAATCAATCAACCCAATTTAAAAAATGGTCTCCACAGACACTTCACAGAAGAAAATCCACAAATCCCAATAAGAATACGAAAAAATGCTTTGCATCATTTTCTTTGTCAAGGAAATGCAAACTAAAACCCTAAGGAGATACCACCACATACCTACTGCAGGAGCTAAAATTAAAAAGACTGACAATTTCAAGTGTTGATGGAAATATAAAATGGTACAACCACTATGAAAAACAGTTTGGCAGCTTCTCATAATTAAACATACATCTACCATCTGATGGAGGCTTTTCCCTGTTGGCTATTTACTCCAGTTAAATATATATATATGTGTCCCACACAAAAGTGTACACATAAATGTCCATCACAACCTTATTTATAATTGACCCAAATTGGAAATCCGTCAGTTGATGAATTTGTTAATAAAATCTGGTTGATCCATTCAATGAATATTATTCAGAAATAAAAGAATAAACGTTGATACATGCAACAACATGGATTAACTGCAAAAACATTACACAAAACAAGCCAGACACTTCCGAACACGTATGATTCCATTATATGAAATTCTAGAAAAAACCCACTTAATCTACATTGACAAAAAACAGATTAGTGGTTGTACCTGAGACTTCGAGTTGAGGTTGGGGAGAGGTTGGTAGAACCACCAAATATTCTATTGATGTGTTTACATAGAAATATACATTTGTCAAAAATCATCAAGCTGTATATGTGGGTACATTTTATTGTATGTAACTAAAATTATTAAATGTACCTCAATAAAGTTGGCTTACAAAGTAAAATAAAGAGATAGTGTGGTATAGTGTTTAACAGCATTACTTGCTAATGAATAAACACTCTACCATCATTTGTTACATTAACAAAGACTCTTTAAAATCGCCACACTAAATTCTGGGCTAGACCCTGCATTAAATTGGGAATAGATCCATATCAAAACAAACTGTATCTTAAGACTTTCAAAAGCCAAGTCCTTTATTTTAAGACATCCATTTTTCTTTGCTTATTTTCCAAAGTAGATTGCCAACTGCTGTTATTAATAGATATTCAGTTGATAGTTAAACCAAAAGGATGTCTGCAGTGCATTGATGCCTGACCAGGCAACTCTCTGAGATTCTGCCTCAGGACCCACTCACTCACGCAGGGCAGCTAGGGATACACAAACACAGTGCCATGTGTGAAGACGTGTCCCCTGTCCTCAAAGAGCTTACACATACAGCATCACTGATAAAAGTATAGGAGTTTATAGTAATAGGTGGTTTTTCTCAGTTTAGAGGAAAAAGGATCCACATCAAAGGTTAGGAAAAGAAAAAAAAAAACAATAGAAATGGAAGGATGTATATTTGGGTTTTGGAGAATGGGTTTAAAGAAGTGTGGCTGGTGGAGTCAGAGACAGCAATTATTTCAGCGGGTGAAGCCCATGACGTCCAGCAAGAATAATGGGTATGATTCGTGGACCCCTTTGGCTGAAGCAAGGGGCTAGGTCTGGGAGCAAACCTGAGCTGAAGTGAGGTTCATGTGTGGCAGATCTGGAATTTGCCTTTGTGGTGGACAGGACAGAGACGTGGGGGCTTCTAAAACAGATGGACATGGTTCGGGTAATATTTACGAAGAATGATGTATAAAGCATGGAGGCAGCCTCAGTGAAAGAAAGTCTACGAAGAACTTGTCATCTTGTCAATCTCTCATTCCAGAGCCTAAGCTCTGATAGCGTCCGGTAAAATTTATTTGAAAGGCATCCTCTGAAATTTGGCCTTTAATAATGCGCTTGATTTCATATTGTCTCCAATGAATTATTTCTACTGTAGCCGGGTAGTTGTCCCCAGTGCTCTCTGTGCACAACGTGCTGCATGACGCCTCATGGGCTCTTGCTCTGTTCTGTAAGATAAGGTCTTCCCTGCTCTGCATTCACTAACACCCTACCCTCCTGCCAAGTTCCTCCTGTAGCATGAAGCCTTCCAGAATGACACAGCCACACGGAGCTGCCCCATCACCATCGCCACCTCTCTCAGAGTTCATAGTTCATTTATCAACAACAGCAGAACCCAGCGAGTTGTCCTTTGTAAGGAATACAGATACAAGAATATGGGGTTAAAGTGAAGAGTGAGATGCCCTCCAGCTGCTGCTGGTTAGTTTCAGACTTCGGATAAATCATGGATGGCTCTCGATCTTGATTTTCTTATCCCTAAAATGTAGTAGGACCAGGAATCTTCAAGCTTCCTGCCATTCTGGGTGTGGGATTAGACATTTTATTACAATTTTTGGAGTTTGGAAGCCCTAACCTGTATTCACAGGAACAAAATCCATCTTTATTTTAACTTCCCCTCTTAAGCAGTGCCATCCCCAAGTGATACGCAACTTCACCCCCTTTGAATAATGTAAGTTTCACGAAGTCTTCCACGTGTATTTTCTCATTGGATACACATCAGGAACCCTATAAGGATGGGTATCATTGTTACTACTTTATAGCTGGGGAAGCAGACGTTCAATCCAATAACAAGGAGAGAGGAGGGTGACAGCTTTTCACAAAGACATTTATATATCTTCACTCCCCACCCTTCACTGACTCCCTCTGCCACTCAACTGGTTCGAGAAAATATACATATTTCATATCTGAGATTAATTTCTCACTAATGACAGTTCTGTAATATAACGAAAAGCTTATGCACATGTACCCCATTTAGACCTTCCTTAAGACTTTAATACTTCCTTTCTTGTATCAAAAGGGTTTTTCTTTTTTTTTTTTAGACGAATCAGGCAAAGAGATGTGAGCCTGAGTCATTTTGTTATGATATGTTGGGGCTCTGTGGTTTATTTTAAGATCAGTTGCTATTTAGCAATTCATAGTCCTAGTTTTATTTTGGAAATGACTTTCAGTTTCCATTGCATATGAATATTTAAGACAAGATGATTATTATTTGAGACCAAAGTTTACTCTTTGGAACTCAGCAGAACATTTTCTGAGATTCAAGTAGAATGTGGCTCTGGGACCTATTAGTACGGATGGATTCTGCCAAGCATCCACCACCTACCCTCGGACAAGTACACGATTATTTGCACACACACAAAGAAGGAACAGAAAGGAAAGCTATACACGCAGGTACCCACAAACACACATGTCTAGAAATGGAAGGAAATATGCCCGCAAGTTCTATTTACGAAAATTGCTGCTCCTTGAGATGAAATTTCAGAAGTCATTAGTTCATTCGAGAGGGAGAAAGCAAAAGAAGCCTAAAGATACTGAATACGTTGTTTGGCCAAGTTTAACCCACAGTATCTTATGTCTATAAAGCAATTTTCCTTTCAAGGACACACCAGACTATCCATTTCCTGCTCAATGTGCATAACGAAATAGATACAGATGTTGGATTGCTGAGTTGGAAATGGAAATTTTCTTCTTATTCCAAGGGGTACCAGAGCCCCGAGTCCACAGTCATTTCTGCTTCTGCCCTCCCCCGCCCTGGACCCCCACACGGGCTTGGGTTGTGCATGAAAAGGGAGATTCTGTGACTAATATCAATGAGACAAAGAAATGAAAGCTCTCTAATCCCTGGGCCTGGTGCCAGTCGTCCCCACTATACGGGGCCATTGGCCAGAAATCCCACTGTATGCTGGGCCCAAAGCCAACCAGGATTGGATACAATGAATTTCACAGCCACCTTTTCAGAGCTGACAGCAAATGTCGGGGCACCAACAGCCTTTGATAAGAGCTCCAACTTTCTCTCTAACATTTCTACCCAATAATAATAAAGCTTTTTTTATTTATAAAGTGGTACTCTCTTGAAGATTGCTTAGTGCTTTTAGAGACACTGACTCATTCATCTTAATGCTTATAGTGAGAAGGGGTGGGGCTGGTGGCCAAGACTGGGAAATCAATATTCTCTTCCTGTTTTGAGAGAGAGCAAGAGAGAGAGAGAGAGACATTACTTTATGCAACAGTTGATGCTATTATTGAAATTTCTAGACAAAGTCTCACATGAATATTCTTCCTTAAATTAAATGTGTTGCTGTGTGATTCTTAATGAGTTGTTTACTTAGAATACCTTCTCTCCTCTTAAGACTGGGGGCTTTTGAAAGGCCAAACACATACACAAACCAGTTAATGCTGGCGCCCTTCATGGAACTTTCTGGCTGTTTCAGATTTAAATATTGATTTCTTTCTCTCACTCTCCCTGTCTCTTCACAATGGCAGCAGCTGTCAGGAAGTTGGGAACTTCGTGCCAAGAAAGTACCCAGGAGAATATGAACGCCATTAAAATATTTTTTACCTTTTACCGTATTGTTGTTTTCCAAAGCTCTTGAGTAGCTCGCCAGATATCGGGTAACCAAGAAGGGCTGTGCTTCCACTGGGGAAACATTGGATCTGATTTCCATTAGGGATTATGAATTATTTAGTGGGACTCGAGTGCCCCAATCAGCTGCTTTCTGAGTAGTTGCCTCACGGCATTCATTCACATCCAGTGTGTGTTGAGGTCTTCTCTTGAAACCAGAGCATTCACAACTGGTCACTGCTTCATTTTCATTTTCTATAGTGTAGAAAAAAAACCCTTACTTTCTAAGAATTAGGTTGAACACAATACATATCTTGTATGCAAAGGGAGGCCTAGATTATTGAAAATTTGAATAATTGCGACTACCTCACTTAATCACCACCTCCTTCTCATTTCCAAATCCTGTCATAATGTATTCTGGCATATAATTTCCAGATTTTGCATTCTTTCAAACTGTAAACGGATAGTAATTGCTGTAAGAAGTTAAATTCCTAGCCCTCGCGTTACCTTGCTGACTCATCCTGTTGTGTTTAATGGGTTGACATTTTTGATTGACACCCGTAGAAATTCTGGTGGAAATCCAGACAAGAAAATAAAAGGTTGGGTTGAAGGGAGAAGCCAATGTATAGGTACTTATATAGATAGATATCCCTTTCTATTTCTTGTTTGTTAGAGAGAAATCAAAACTGAGACACAGCAACTGACTACTTATTATATATAGATTTGCCATTTTTTAAATACATAGCATGCTTAGAAAGAGACTATAGCAAACATGTCTGATGAGATGAGCTTGGGTCAGGTCTACGGATAACCTTGCCAACATTCATATGGAAGTTAGAGTTTATTGTATTGTTTTAGGCATTCCTTGGTATGTTGTGAGCTAAGAAGCACCATGTATTGGATTTCCATTTTAAAGGTCTGGTTCTGGCTGCCTGGACAAGGGGGAGTAAAGATGCAGTGGGGATATGGGTAAGGATAATGCAACTGGGAAATCATGGTGGTTGAATAAGTAAGCCAGCAATGATGATGGAGGGACAGCAGATTAGAAAGAAAATAATGGACAAGAATCAGTAGATGACTGGCTCTGGATGGCAAAAGGAAAAAAATGATCAGAAATAACCCCTCGGGGTCACAGAGGGACCAGGGGTGCCTGAGTGCGGCAGAGCTCCCAGGTATTGGAGCGGGGAAGCCAGCTGCAGAGACGGAGCTGAGGCGCGGGCTCTCAGCTCGGGGTGGCCATAAACTGTGATCCATGGCCCAGTCAGGCCACTGCTCCTCCAGCAGGGACCCAACAAGCAGCAGCGCCGGGGAGACTCCCCTTCCTCCCCCGGGAGGAGCGGCGTGGGAGCACACCGAAGGGATCTGCTGGGTTTGGAGACTCCACACGGGGTCGGGTGCCAGAGACAGAAACGCTCGGTCACAGGCCGGGTGAGCATGGAGTGCAGCCGGAGACCGGGGACACGGCAGTGACTGCTTTTCTCTGGGGGCGCACTGAGGAGCGGGACCCCGAGTTCTCGGCTCCTCCTGGCGGTGATTGGGAGGCCACCATTTTCACCCTGGTCCTCCAAAGCTGTACCAAGAGCTTGCAGGGAACAAAAGCTCCCGAGAGAAAACCTGAGCATCTTGCTTAGCCCGGACTCACAAGGGCGGGGCAATTCCACCTCCGGCAAAGACATTTGGGAACCACTGCAACAGGCCCCTCCCAGAGATCAGCATGAACAGCCAGCAAGCCAAGACCAAGTTTACCAATCAAGGAGAATGGGAGAACTCCAGCGCTAGGGGAATACTGCACATAGAATTCATGGCTTATTTTTTTTACCATAAATCATTAGTTTTTCAAAGTTAATTTTTTAACTGTTTTTTTTTAATTTTTTTTCCCTTTTCCAACCAACATCTTATCAATCCCTTTTTTAAACAAACATTTTTTATTTTTCATTTTTAGAGTCATATTTTTATCCCTTCATAGTAGTTACCCTTATTTTTGGCATATATATATAAGTTCTTCTCTCTTTAAAATTTTGAGATACAGTTTCTTCTAAAAGATCAAAATATACCCTGAATCACTAGTGTATGGCTTTTTCTAGTCTCCTGCCTGATCACATTCTCTCCCTTTTTCTTTCTTTTCTTTTTTAAATCTTCTTCTTTCTTTTTTCAAACAACTTCTTATCAATTCCTTTTATAAAATCTTTTATAATTTTCATCTTTACAGTCATCTTCCATCCCTTCATTGTATCAACCCTTGTTCTGTACATATATAAGTCTTTCTTCCCTTAAAATTTTAGGAGGCACTTTTTTCTAACAGACCAAAATACGCCCAAAAATCTAGTGTGTGGCACTGATCTATGCACTAGGCTGATCATATTTGATCATATTCTGTTTTTTTTTTTTTTTGTATTGTTCTGTTTCTGTTTTTATCTTTTTCTTTTTTTTTCTTTCTCTTGCTTTCCCTTTCTTTTCCCCTGGTTTCAGGTCTTTTCTGATTTGTATAGAGTATATTTGCTGGAGACGTTGTTAACCTGTTAGCATTCTGTTCTCTCATTCATCTATTCTCAGCTGGACAAAATGACAAGATGAAAAAGATCACCTCAGCAAAAAGAACAAGAGGTAGTACCGTCAGCCAGGGACCTCCTCAATACGGACATTAGTACGATGTCGGACCTAGAGTTCAGAATCATGACTTTAAGGATACTAGCTGGGCTTGAAAAAAGCGTGGAAGTTATTAGAGAAGCCCTTTCTGGAGAAATAAAAGAACTAAAATCTAACCAAGTCGAAATCAAACAGGCTATTAATGAGGGGCAATCAAAAATGGGGACACTAACTGCTAGGATAAATGAGGCAGAAGAGAGACTCAGCGATACAGAAGACCAAATGATGGAAAATAAAGAGTCTGAGAAAAAGAGAGAAACAACTACAGGATCACGAGGGCAGAATTCGAGAGATAAGCGATACGATAAGACGAAACAACATTAGAATAATTGGGATCCCAGAAGAAGAAGAAAGAGAGAGAGGGGCAGAAGGTATATTGGAGCAAATAATAGCAGAGAACTTCCCTAATGTGGGGAAGGAAACAGGCATCAAAATCCAGGAGGCACAGAGAACCCCTCTCAAAATCAATAAAATAGGTCAACACCCCGACATCTCATAGTAAAACTTACGAGTCTCAGAGACAAAGAGAAAATCCTGAAAGCAGCTCGGGAGAAGAGATATGTAACCTATAATGGTAGAAACATGAGATTGGCAACAGACCTATCCACAGAGACCTGGCAGGCCAGAAAGGACTGGCATGAGATCTTCAGAGCACTAAACGAGAAAAATATGCAGCCAAGAATACTATATCCAGCTAGGCTGTCATTGAAAATAGAAGGAGAGATAAAAAGCTTCCAGGACAAACAAAAACTAAAGGAATTTGCAAACACGAGACCAGCCCTTCAAGAAATATTGAAAGGGGTCCTCTAAGCAAAAAGAGAGCCTAAAAGCAGCATAGATCAGAAAGGAACACAGACAATATAGAGTAACAGTCACCTTACAGGCAATACAATGGCACTAAATTCATACCTTTCAATAGTTACCCTGAATGTAAATGGGCTCAATGCCCCAATCAAAAGACACAGGCTATCAGATTGGATTAAAAAACAAGACCCATCCATATGCTGTCTGCAGGAGACTCATATTAGACCCAAAGACACCCCCAGATTGAAAGTGAGGGGGTGGAAAACAATTTACCATGCTAACGGACACCAAAAGAAAGCTGGGGTGGCAATCCTTATATCAGACAAATTAGATTTTAAAACAAAGACTGTAATAAGAGATGAAGAAGGACACTATATCCTACTTAAAGGGTCTATCCAACAAGAAGATCTAACAATTGTAAATATCTATGCCCCGAACATGGGAGCAGCCAATTTTATAAGGCAATTAATAACAAAAGCGAAGAAACACATTGACAACAAGACAATAATGGTGGGGGACTTTAACACCCCCCTGACTGAAATGGACAGATCATCTAAGCAAAAGATCAACAAGGAAATAAAGACTTTAAATGACACACTGGACCAAATGGACTTCACAGACATATTCGGAACATTCCATCCCAAAGCAACGGAATACACATTCTTCTCTAGTGCCCATGGGACATTCTCCAGAATTGATCACATCCTAGGTCACAAATCAGGTCTCAACCGGTACCAAAAGATTGGGATTATTCCGTGCATATTTTCAGACCGCAATGCTTTGAAACTAGAACTCAATCACAAGAGGAAAGTCGGAAAGAACTCAAATACATGGAGGCTAAAGAGCATCCTACTAAAGAATGAATGGGTCAACCAGGAAATTAAAGAAGAATTAAAAAAAATTCATGGAAACCAATGAAAATGAAAACACAACTGTTCAAAATCTTTGGGATACAGCAAAGGCAGTCCTGAGAGGAAAGTATATAGCAATACAAGGCTTTCTCAAGAAACAAGGAAAGTCTCAAATACACAACCTAACCCTACACCTGAAGGAGCTGGAGAAAGAACAGCAAATAAAGCCTAAACCCAGCAGGAGAAGAGAAATAATAAAGATCAGAGCAGAAATCAATGAAATAGAAACCAAAAGAACAGTAGAACAGATCAACGAAACTAGGAGCTGGTTCTTTGAAAGAATTAACAAGATTGATAAACCCCTGGCCAGACTTATCCAAAAGAAAAGAGAAATGACCCAAATCAACAAAATCATGAATGAAAGAGGAGAGATCACAAGCAACACCAAAGAAATACAAACAATTATAAGAACATATTATGAGCAACTCTATGCCAGCAAATTAGATAACCTGGAAGAAATGGGTGCATTCCTAGAGATGTATCAACTACCAAAATTGAACCAGGAAGAAATAGAAAACCTGAACGGACCTAAAACCACGAAGGAAATTGAAGCAGTCATCACAAATCTCCCAACAAACAAAAGCCCAGGGCCAGATGACTTCCCAGGGGAATTCTATCAGACATTTAAAGAAGAATTAATACCTATTCTCCTGAAACTGTTCCAAAAAATAGAAATGGAAGGAAAACTTCCAAACTCATTTTATGAGGCCACCATTACCTTGATCCCCAAACCAGACAAAGACCCCATCAAAAAGGAGAATCACAGACCAATATCCTTGATGAACATGGATGCAAAAATTCTCACCAAAATACTAGCCAATAGGATCCAACAGTACATTAAAAGGATTATTCACCATGACCAAGTGGGATTTATCCCTGGGCTGCAAGGTTGGTTCAACATCTGCAAATCAATCAACGTGATACAATACATTAACCAAAGAAAGAACAAGAATCATATGATCCTCTCAAGAGATGCAGAAAAAGCCTTTGACAAAGTACAGCATCCTTTCTTGATCAAAACTCTTCAGAGTATAGGGATAGAGGGTACATACCTCAATATCATAAAAGCCATCTATGAAAAACCTACAGCGAATATCATTCGCAATGGGGAAAAGCTGAGAGCTTTTCCCCTAAGGTCGGGAAGGCGGCAGGGATGTCCACTATCACCACTGCTATTCAACATAGTATTAGAAGTCCTAGCCACAGCAATCAGACAACAAAAGGAAATCAAAGGCATCCAAATCGGCAAAGAGGAAGTCAAACTCTCACTCTTTGCAGATGATATGACATTGTATGTGGAAAACCCAAAAGACTCCACCCCAAAACTGCTAGAACTCATACAGGAATTCAGTAAAGTGGCAGGATATAACATCAATGCACAGAAATCAGTGGCATTCCTAGACACCAACAACAAGACAGAAGAGAGACAAATCAAGGAGTCGATCCCATTTACAATTGCACCCAAAACCATAAGATACCTAGGAATAAATTTAACCAAAGAGGCAAAGGATCTGTACTCAGAAAACTATAAAATACTCATGAAAGAAATTGAAGAAGACACAAAGAAATGGAAAAACGTTCCATGCTCATGGATTGGAAGAACAAACATTGTGAGGATGTCAACGCTACCTAGAGCAATCTACACATTCAATGCAATCCCCATCAAAATACCATCCACTTTTTTCAAAGAAATGGAACAAAGAATCCTAAAATTTGTATGGAACCAGAAGAGACCCCGAATAGCCAGAGGAATCTTGAAAAAGAAAAGCAAAGCCGGCGGCATCACAATTCCGGACTTCCAGCTCTATTACAAAGCTGTCATCATCAAGACGGTATGGTATGGGCACAAAAACTGACACATCGATCAATGGAACAGAATAGAGAGCCCAGAAATGGACCCTCAACTCTATGGTCAACTCATCTTTGACAAAGCAGGAAAGAATGTCCAATGGAAAAAAAGTCTCTTCAACAAATGGTGTTGGGAAAATTGGACAGCCACATGCAGAAGAATGAAACTGGACCATTTCCTTACACCACACACAAAATTAGACTCCAAATGGTTGAAAGACCTAAACGTGAGACAGGAGTCCATCAAAATCCTAAAGGAGAACACAGGCAGCAACCTCTTCGACCTCAGCCGCAGCAACTTCTTCCTAGAAACATCGCCAAAGGCAAGGGAAGCCAGGGCAAAAATGAACTACCGGGATTTCATCAAGATAAAAAGCTTTTGCACAGCAAAAGAAACAGTCCACAAAACCAAAAGACAACCGACAGAATGGGAGAAGATATTTGCAAATGACATATCAGATAAAGGGCTAGTATCCAAAATCTATAAAGAACTTATCAAACTCAACACCCAAAGAACAAATAATCCAATCAAGAAATGGTCAGAAGACATGAACAGACATTTTTCCAAAGAAGACATCCAAATGGCCAACAGACACGTGAAAAAGTGCTCCACATCGCTCGGCATCAGGGAAATCCAAATCAAAACCTCAATGAGATACCACCTCACACCAGTCAGAATGGCTAAAATGAACAAGTCAGGAAACGACAGATGTTGGCGGGGATGCGGAGAAAGGCGAACCTGCTACACTGTTGGTGGGAATGCAAGCTGGTGCAGCCGCTCTGGAAAACAGTATGGAGGTTCCTCAAACAGTTCAAAATAGAGCTACCATACGATCCAGCAATTGCACTACTGGGTATTTACCCCAAAGATACAAATGTAGGGATCCGAAGGGGTATGTGCACCCCAATGTTTATAGCAGCAATGTCCACAATAGCCAAACTGTGGAAAGAGCCAAGATGTCCATCGACAGATGAAGGGATAAAGAAGAGGTGGTATATATACACAATGGAATATTATGCAGCCATCAAATGAATGAGATCTTGCCATTTGCAATGACGTGGATGGAACTGGAGCGTGTTATGCTGAGTGAAATCAGTCAATCAGAGAAAGACATGTATCATATGACCTCACTGATATGAGGAATTCTTAATCTCAGGAAACAAACTGAGGGTTGCTGGAGTGGTGGGGGGGTGGGAGGGATGGGGTGGCTGGGTGATAGACATTGGGGAGGGTATGTGCTATGGTGAGCGCTGTGAATTGTGCAAGACTGTTGAATCACAGATCTGTACTTCTGAAAGAAATAATGCAATATATGTTAAAAAAAAAAAAGAAGAAGATAGCAGGAGGGGAAGAATGAAGGGGAGTAAGTCGGAGGGGGAGACGAACCATGAGAGACGATGGACTCTGAAAAACAAACTGAGGGTTCTAGAGGGGAGGAGGGTGGGGGGATGGGTTAGCCTGGTGATGGGTATTAAAGAGGGCACGTTCTGTGTGGAGCACTGGGTGTTATGCACAAGCAATGAATCATGTAACACTGCATCAAAAACTAATGATGTAATGTATGGTGATTAACATAATAAAAAAATTAAAAAAATAAAAAGAAATAACCCCTAGAATTCAAGCTCTGTGGATCATTATGACTATCTTTGAGACAGGGAACAGGATTGGGCAACTAGAAATAAGTCCACTCTCAGAAATGCTATGTTTGGAGGTTTATGTGAGATTCAAGAGGAGACTGCATGGTTTAAGCAGATTTAAAAGAAGTATATACCTATACCATGGCACAAATTGAGAGTTTTAAATTCACTTTTTATGTATTTTCAAAGCATGATCTAAGCCTCTGGGCCACTCACTTTGATTAGTCCATTTAGAATGCCCCTCTAAATCAGTTCATGTAAGAAGCTCTCAACCCCGTAATAAAAATCTTCCCAAACTAGAGTTTGTCCTTTAAAAAGGGGTGTTTAATTTTCAATGCTTCCATTTCTGAAGTGAAAAGGAGAACCTTTGCTAATGACTAATTCTTTCATTTCACCCCTACTTGGAAGCAACCATATTTTGGAGGTTCTTTATATCGGAATGATTAGAGAAATAGGAAGTTGTGTCTTTGTTTAAATGAAAATCTGGTTATCTGCTACATAAGGGACAAATTTGGTAGCTTAACTAAGCCTTATTTTCCACCCCAATTCCCCCTCTCTGAGTGCCCTGCTCTTTTCCATTTAAACAATTATTCTCATGAACATTTAGTACATTTGTAACCAGATTTTTGCTATTGCCCAAGGCCTATAATTTCAATGTCTTAAATCCTACTTGCTTCCTACTTTGTTTTGTGTTGTATATTTGTGAGTCTTCTTTCTTGTCATATTGTTGTTTTCTTTTGTTTTGGCTCTCTGTGTACACAAGTGAGAGGATCAGAGCCACCCTAACTTCTGCTCCATTCCCCTACCCCAGCTCATTGACATTTCTTGGGTATTGCTTTTATGTGTGTAGGGCTGGGTATCTCCAGTTCCTTTTACGTAGCCATCTTGCACCTTGTTCTCCAAACTTCCCTTATATGACACTAATTTTGGTCCCATCCTACTCAGATGAGTCAGGGAGAGGTTGGTAAGAAGAATGCGCTGGTTGACTTGTGCATAATATCTAAAGTCAGTCTACTGACTACTCAGGAGAAAACTTGGCACCAATGGGAATTTTATCAAAAAGGAAGAATGAGTATATTTAAGAAGTAGATACAGAATAAAAGTTTCCTGAAAAACTGGAAAAGTACAAGTTGATATCAAGGAGATGACTATAAAGTTGAACATTTATTTTGCAAATTCAGGAGTATGTAATAACAAGCCATAATCATCTTCATCTTCCAAGCGCTGAGGTAAGCAATTTACAAAGATCACGTGTAATTCTCACGACAACCCCACGAGGTAAATGACTCATTATTCTTATTTTTCAGATAAAATCACACAGCTTGAGGTGGTCAAGTCGGGGTCTGAGCCAGGTCTGACCTAGAATGTACTTGGACCTTCTTTGGTCATCATCTTCCCAGACTTTTCGTTATCTTTTTGCCATATTACATAACATTTTGATCTGTGGGAAATAAATCATTATGGTTATTTACCTTTTGAAACTAAACTGTTAGAGAAAAATCATGATGGAATTCAGATGAGAAGATACATTCCTGTCCTAAAGTGTGGCCTCCATTTTTAGGAATAGTTAGGAATGCTTTCAGCTTCAGATAACAGAAAACCTGTCTAGCAATGTCTCACATAACAAGACTTCTGGAAATCTGTGGTCGTTGGCAATGGTTCAGTGTCTCCAAGATTTCAGAGCCCATTTGGTGTCTCTGCCACGCTCTTGTCCTGCATCTCGTGTCTCACAAGATGACTACCTCTCAGGAGTGGTGCTCAGCAGAGGGTCTCTCCTTGAGTATCTCCTTCATGTGGGGAAAAAAAATAAATCCAAGGCCCCCAGAAGACCCTTCCTTGCATACTATTAGCCATGACAGGGTCAGATGCGACCTTTCCTGGAAGAAAGATGAGTAAGTTGGAGATACGATTTTTTTAGCCTCCATAATGGGAGGCAGGCAGCGGAGATGGAGTTTGCAGAAGGCAAACAGACATCTGCACCAACTCTTCCACGACACAGGCAGACTTTTTCCCCTCGGTATGACGAATAAACTGTAATCACATGATCTCTTCCCCCGAAGACCAAACACTGTTACCTGCACTTAACCTGGGTTTTTGTTGATTTGTTTTAGTTTGTTTTTCTAATGCTGGATTTCAGCTCCTTTATCTGTACTAAGTTTTAGCAACATTTTAATTTCCTGTTTTAATTACCACACGCTTAATAAAAAGCTGTTGTGTGGGAAAATAGTTCTTTTCCTCTTCATCTCCATCAGGTTACTTACTTCTGCCTGTGCAAACAGTCTGTAAGCAGTTCTGTTCTTTTCCTTAGACTTTTCATTTTCTATTTCAGTCTCTTTAGAGTTCTTTGTTGATCTCACCATATAAACTCAGAACTCCTTAGCAGGATCTGCTGAGAACTGGTTCATGTTTCAAGCACTTTTTCTGTCATAATGTTTAGAATAAGAAAACACTTAGAGCTTAAGATAGACTCCCAATAAGTGATACTAATGCCTCATTCAGCCAAATATTTTATCTCTAACAGTGGCACAAAAGATGTGTGTGTGGCCAAATGTTATTAAAGGAGGAAGTTATGCTAAAGAAGATTCTTTTTCCCAACCAGCCAATCATATATCTCTTGTTGATGAATTTTTAGACCCCAATTGTTCCAATTCATAGTTCTTTTCCACTTCCTGGGTGGGAAGACTTGAGGAACAACATGCGATGCCATCCTGTGGGTTGTGTCCTTCTAGAAGCCATAACAGGAAGCCCACTAGTCTTTCCATATGAACCACATTTCCAATATCAGATTTATCATTAATAAAAGCAATATTTTGGGCTCCCATTTGCTTTGTCCTGCTTTATTTGTATTTATTTATTTTTAATGTCTCAATTGGCTTGGAACTTAAACAGTAAGGTGGTGTGTTATTTAATGACTCCTTGAACCCCATCAATAAACAACTTATGATCATAATTCCTTTTCTTTCATACAATACCTATCTGAATTTATACAAGCTACTTAAATCTTAAACCTTGATTTTTCTCATTTATAAAATGGGATTACTGGTAGGTACTTACTCCAGAAGGTTGTAATGGGGATTAATAATGAAAAAATGAGTGTAATATGTACTCAGAGCAGATCATGGACTGTAAAAGACATTCAATAAATGGTCATCTCTTTCTGTCCTTTGTATCAGAAGCTGAATAATGCATATAATACAATTAATAAGTACAGGAGGGCCTCATTATCTGAGCATAATTAGAACCTGGAAAATACCTCTTTAGATAAGTGACCAACATTTCATAGTAAATGGGGATTGTTATATTGAAGAATAAAATGAAAATATTCATATTATTTAATAAATTTAGGTTATAATTAAAAATACACACTAATTATTAACCCAAAGAATACATCAAATGTTAATTTATTTTTTACATTTTGTTTCTGTTTTTCCAGCAAATTGTACCACAATATAATATGCCTCATTTCACATTTTAAATCTGAAGCATGATTTTATTTACAATAATTTGTAAAGCTTTCATCAATTTTCCAAGATTCCCCCTTATTCTTTGCAATTCAATTATTCTCACTTCCAGAAACTACACTGCCATTGTTCTATATCTTTTAAAATGTTTGTGATTTATTTTTATAATTTATTTTCCTTGTATTATGTTGTAGCGTTAAGATATCACAGCATTCAAAAAATCAGTGAGAGACTGCCCAATAAGATGTTGGTTCAACAGTTGAGGGGAGATGCTAAGTAGAGATTAATTTTGCTAGTGATGTCTTCAAAAGCTAATGGTTCTATGCCACCGCAACTTTTGATCTGTGCATTTGCAACCACAGGAACCTGAATAGTGAAGTGTTGAATAACTAGGATATTACTGGTCAACTATCTTAAGTTTATTGTAAACTGGATAAAATATGTCATAAACAGTTGGGTTTTCTTAACCTCAAAGATGTATCTTAAGAACCTACAGTACAGAATAATTTTTAGTAGCTTTTCTAACCTCACGTTTTGTGATTCCCTTGACCCCATGGCCAGAGGCTTATCAGACCGGCATACCTGGGGTTTAGAAACTCACAAATGATTAGTGTGCGCTATCTTCCCCAAGAACCTAAGGTAGCTCTTCATTAGGAGCCAAAAACTCCTCCAAATCATTGAGTGGCTTTTTATAAAAAGAAGGAAGAGAGGAATGTAGGAAGGGAAAGAGAGAAAGAGAGGAGTAAGGGGGAAGGAAGCAGGGAAGGAAGGAAGGAAGGAAGGAAAGAAAGAAAGACGAGAGGAAGAAAACAAATAAGTTCAAGTGCCTTGAAAGCATGGGACTGCAGCTCCTTAAATGTCCATCAAGATCTGAAGCAGAGTTCTCAAATCAGGGGTCATTGAGGCTGAAATACCATATTATGGAGTGACTGCAGACACAGCTGCTTCTTTATGAAGTGAGAAAGTGGCTGGAAGCTATTTTCCTACTGATAGTTTCTCAGTCCCCTTCACCTCACCTTTCGTCTCAAAGACTTGATTATCAGCATAAACTATGTCCTCTGATATGGATATAGCCATAGATCTGATAGTGTTAGATGAACATTAGCAGAAAAAGTACAGTAAAGCAAACAAATTAATTCACATTAATTTAGCATTAACTATGTTCCAGTGTTGTTAACAGTGGTCTGTGTCCATGAAAGTGTTGGAAACCACTGGAGTCAACATAATGCAGATACTGGGAGAATCATGAGGCTTGACTTCTATTCCTAGTTTAACTTTTGTGGACTCCAGTTTTGTTTTGTTTTGTTTTGTTTTGTTTTTTTAATTTTCAAAGTGGAGAGTTTGAAAATACAAATAAATACCAGGTGAGGACTGTCCAGCTCCATAATTCTGATTCTATAGTGTGGTATGGGCCACTTCAATGCACAAATTCAATTATTGGTGGGCTAAAAAAATCATGTAACTATTCCCTCTCCTGTCTTCACTAACATAAGGGAATGGATCACAAATGCTCAAGCCAATTGGGCTGTGTCATTTCAGAAGCTGAGACTCTGATTCAGTTATCCATGGCTTTGTTTCAAACCACCCCAAACTTAGTGGCTTTAAAAATCAGCATTTATTTGCTCATGATTCTGCAGTTTGGACTGGACTCGTCAGGGCAGCTCTACTCTGCCACAAACTGGGACTAGCCCATCCGAGATATCCTCTTCAATCACAAATTGGATGGATGCCTCCACTGGGGTGGCTGAAACAGATCAGGGTTGGCTAGACATCTTTCTCTCTCTGCATGTCTCCCCATGTGGCTAAGTTGGGATTTGTCATAATGGTGCTGGGTCCCCAGAAGGAGCAGACCAGAGGGACAAGCCCCAGTGGGCAAGTGCCTATGAAACCACTACTTGCTTCACACCAGCTAAAAGGGACATTAGCAAAAGGGACAAACCCAAAGTTAATGTGGAAGGGGATTATACAGGGCATTAAGATCAGGAGGCGGGGTTCATTGGGGCCATAAAATAACAGTCGACCAGAGATACCAGTATGGGAACCTCTAGTGAGGAGACTGGAACAGCTTCTGTCCAGGCACCCACAGCCTCTGTTTTATTACTTGAAAATAAAAATTACAATATAACTAATAAATTTCTGAAAGATTCATTTTTCTTGAGTGGAGCTAATAAATCAAGTGACTAGGACATTATTCTAGCACGAACCACATGGATGATATTTAGTATTTGTTGCCCATCCAACCTTTACTCCCCATTTCTTTTTAGACAAGATAAATAGAATGAAAACTATGAGTTGGGTTTGGGTTAGAGCAAGAAAATTCCTTTCCTTCAGTATCACCCTACTTGTGACAACCTAAATGGCTATTTCGCATTTGGTAGTTAAGCGTGTACTTTTTACCAGAGGCTACTGCTAACAGAGTTGAGAATCTCACCCCTGATTGCCTCTGTCAGAGGAATGAGTATATTGTTGGCAGACAGAGCAGCTATAATCTCTTCCTGCAATGAGCCAGCCACTCATTGAGCTGGCGCAAACTGCTGCTATTGATTTTTCTATACCGATAATTAAAAACAGCTTGTATGCCTGTATTTCATACCCATCATCAGTGACAATGAAAGGCCTTAATTCCTGCGACTATATCATGGTGTTCATTGCAAACCTTAGGTTTGGGCTGAAGAAGCATTTTCCTTTCTGTGGAGTACAAAACAAAACAAAACCAAAAACAAAACAAAACAAAACACACACACACACACACACAAAACCAACCACAAAACCCCCAAAACCCAAATTCAGAGGAGTCAGACCAAATGTAATTCCAAAGCTGAGAATAAAAGTTACGAATAGAGGACATTTAAAGAGAGGCTCCAGGCAATGGGGCTAGACACAGAAACTGGAACTGAACCCTATGGGTGGTCTGGAGAACATACAGAATATCTCCACAACTTACGCATTGGCAGAGGTTTCAATGTTATGAAAGAACCTTCCGAGGTTTGGCTCTATACCATCTGAATCTGGAAATTTGGTGATTCTCAGAAGAATAAAGACAGTTTTAAAACAGGCAAATTAAAATCAGGAAACTATCCCACGACCTAACCAAATTGTTAATAGGGTTATGTGTGCATGCATATTAGAAGCGACAGCACAGCGGTTTCTTCTTAAACAAACCAGCAATGCCCACAGACTGACATCATATGGAACTCGACTTAGGACAAGCCTATGAATGTTCTTTTCCATTCTCAGTTCAAGCTTTTGGGTCTATTTATTCCACACTTCTCCCAATTTAAGTTTTCAGAATTGTACCTTATTTATCACCATCAAAGTCTGTATATCTTTAATTTTTAGGGCACCTTTACAAGCCAGAGGGAGTAAAAAGGATTGAGGCAAACTTTAGGAACTTCCATGTCAGAGCAAACACGATTAAGTATACTAAGTCATCTAAGTTCTGTACAGGCCCTCTCCTTTCACCCATCCCCCACCCCACAGTGCAGGGAAAGTACAAGAAATGTGATAAGCATGTCATCAGTGTTATTCTCCCCAGCATATTTTCATAGGTACAATTGATTGAGCACTTACTATGTGCTAGGCGTTCTAAGTATTTTTCCAGCCAATGTCTCATTTCACGTCCACAAAAATCTATTTGGTTGGTGGTACTGTTTTCTACAATTCCGATGAGGATGCTGAAGCTGAGAAAGAGTGTTACATGACAAAGCTCACCCTGTCTGTAATTAGCAACATAGGTGTCAAACCCAGGGCTGTCCCCAAGGATTCAGACAATGTTAAGCAGAAAAGAAACCCCATGACCTAACTGGATTGGTCAGTGAAGGAGAAACATCCTTGTTATCATTACCATGGCTGCCATGTAGTTATAACACCTAATAGTTACAAGCATTTGTGCTCCATGTAAGTTCTGGTCCTTTCCATCTGTATAAAACTGAGCTAATTATCTTTACACCTCTAACGTGATAGAATGTAGAGTCAGGGAGCTAGCCACCTGTGACTCACTGTACTCATCCCTGAAAATAAACACACATAAAAATTCTCAAGGGCTGGAGCCATAGATATCTTATTAAAAAGGCATTTGTTTTAGATTTTTAAAATGCTGACCAGTTATGAATGCTATGGCAAATAGTGCTCAAACAATATATTTGGGGGATAATTTTAGGAATGTTTTCTGAAGGGAGGACCTTGAATGGAGATCATTTTGAAGCTTTTTCCATCTTTATAATGACCTTCCATTAAAAGATCCTCTTCAGGGAGACCTGAGTGGCTCAGTCAGTAAGAGCCCAACTCTTGGTTTCAGCTCAGGTCATGATCTCAGGGTCGTGGGATGGAACTCAGCATCTGGCTCTGTGCTCAACCTGGAGTCGGCTTGAGAGTCTCTCCCTCTCCCAGGTCCCCTCTCCCCCCACTCTCTTTCTTTTTTTTTTTTTTTAAAGATTTTATTTATTTATTTGAGAGAGAGAATGAGATAGAGAGCACGAGAGGGAAGAGGGTCAGAGGGAGAAGCAGACCCCCTGCTGAGCAGGGAGCCCGATGCGGGACTCGATCCCGGGACTCCAGGATCATGACCTGAGCCGAAGGCAGTCGCTTAACCAACTGAGCCACCCAGGCGCCCTTTTTTTTTTTTTTTTAAAGATTTTATTTATTTATTTGAGAGAGAGAATGAGATAGAGAGACCCCACTCTCTTTCTTTCTCTCTCTCAAGTTAATTAAATAAATAAAATCTTAAAAAATAAATCCCCTTCAGAGCATCTTACTACTTGAGAGAAGAAAGGGGCCCTCTGGAGACCATCAGTTTTACAGGCTCATTCTACCAATGAGGAAAGTTGGACCCAGGAAGAGCAAGAAACATAGCTTCTCAGGAGCAGAGCTGGGCTGAAATCCAGTGCATTCTCTTTGTTTCACCCCAGTAGCTCCTTCAGGCGGCATCTGAAACATTTGAACATGCTATTGCAATACGAGTTGCAAATGGGGAGCCCCTGAGCTTTGGTGAAATCTCCCTGTCACAGTTAGCTATGTGATCTTGAGCAGAATTTTTAGTCTCTTTGAACCTTGGTTTCCTCCTATGTAAAATGAAGTTATTCAACAGGCTTTCTAGAGTCATTTTGCTCCCATAACATGTGACTCTGTGATTTGAATGTATTGGCAAGTTTCTATTTTTCACAAAGCACATGGGCCTTCTTTTTCCTAAGATTCTCCAGATTTCTAATGAAAAATATCACAATCGGAATCCCAAAGTCAGACAAACTTTAAGTAAAAGACGAAACAGCCATTTTCAGACATGCAAGAACTCAGAGAATTTATTTCCCTAGTGCTTAGTTTTAAGAAGTAATTTGTGACTATACTCTAGCAAATCAAGAAACTAAGAAATATGTGAGTCAAAAGTGATAAGACAAATGCAGGGGCACCAGGGTGGCTCAGATGATTAAGCATCTGCCTTCGGCTCAGGTTATGATTCCAGAGTCCTGGGATTGAGCTCCACATCGGGCTCCCTGCTCAGTGGGGAGCCTGCTTCTCCCTCTCCCTCTACTGCTCCCCCTGCTTGTGCTCTCTCTGTCAAATAAAAAATAAAAATAAAAATAAAAATAATTTTAAAAAATGATAAGACAAATGCAGAAGTCCAAAGAAGAAAAGCTTACGGTGCTAATTGTACAGCATGACTAGGTTCATCAAAATTAGAACAGGAAGCCAGTGGACTCCAAGATGCCTTCAGAAGAAAGAATGAAATGGACTCCAGAATGACAAGGGAGATCGATGATACTAGAGACATAATGAAAAAATTGTGTGTGTGTGTGTGTGTGTGTGTGTGTTGTATCTTTCAACAAAAACAAAGACAACCAACACCAAAAGAAAGAAAAAACAGTGTCAAAATGTCCAAATATGAAGCAGAGCAATCTAAAAAAATAGTAAGAAAAATGATTTGATCTGAATGACAGAAACATTGTCTTTCATTGGCATTGGGGTCCTGGCCTTGAAAAGCTTCAGAAAAAAATGTAAACATAGCTTAATATTTGCCTCTGAGAAACACATTAACCTGCCATGCTAATAAATGTCCATGTCCTTAACTTTCAAATCTTAGAATTCAAAAAATTGACATGTACAATTTTTAACATCAGTACAAAATAGAATGTAAAATGTATATCTGTAGACTATATCAAAATAAACAGCTTCTGCACAGTGAAGGAAACAATCAACAAAACTAAAAGACAACCTATGAATGAGGAAGATATTTGCAAATGGACATATCTGATAAAGGGTTAGTACCCAAAATATATAAAGAACTTATACAACTCAATACCCAGAAAACAAGTTACCCAATTAAAAATGGACCAAAAACATGAACAGGCATTTATCTAAAGAAGACATCCAGATGGCCAACAGACTCACGAAAAGATGCTCAGCATCACTCATCATCAGGGAAATGCAAATCAAAACTACAATGAGATAAAACCTCACACCTGTCAGAATGGCTAAAATCAAAACACAATAAACAACAAGTGTTGGTGAGAATGTGGAGAAAAAGGAACACTTGTGTACTATTGGTGGGAATGCAAACAGGTACAGCCACTGTGGAAAACAGTATGGAGGTTCCTCAAGAAATTAAGAATAGAACTACCTTACAATCCAGTAATTGCACTATTGGGGGTTTACCCAAGGAATACAAAAAACTAATTTAAGGGATATATGCATCCCTATGTTTATTGCAGTATTATTCACAATAGCCAAACTATGGAAGCAGTGCAAATATCCATCAATAGATGAATGGATAAAGAAAAGGTGGTGTGTGTGTGAGTGTGTGTGTGTTTGTGTGTGTATATGTGTATGAAATATTATTCAGGCATAAAAAAGAATGAAATCTTGCCATTTGCAACAACATGGATGGAGCTAGAGAGACTAATGCTAAGCAAAATAAGCCAAAGAAAGACAAATACCATATGATTTCACACATATGTGGAATATAAGAAACAAAACAAAGGAAAACAAAGAGAGAAACAAACCAAGAAACAGACTCTTAACTATAGAGAACAAACTGGTGGTTACCATAGGGGAGGTGGTGGGGGGATGGGTGAAAGAGGTGAATGGGATTAAGAGCACACTTATGTGATGAGCCCCGAGTGATATATAGAATGGTTGATTCACTATGTAGTACACCCGAAACTAATATAATACTGTATGTTAACTATACTGGAATTCAAAAATGTAAAAACATAAAATAAAATGCACATCTGTGACAGGGAATATAGTTAACAGAAGTTGAGAAGTGGAAGAAGGGAGATGAGACAGGATGTGTTAAGATTCACACGAAACCCTTATGGTGATTGCCACTGTGGCCAGAATGGGGAGGAGAAGGGACCAGAGTAGGAAGCAGGAAATTTGTAATGTTTTGTTAAGAAATAAAAAGCTGTGGCCGAGTAGATGGTAGGGGTGCAGCATGGCTCGTGGCAAAGGGCATTATTCCCAGTCAGGTGTGAGCATTGGTCATTGTTCCTTCTCAGCATTTGGGATGGTTCTCCAAAGTCTGGGTGGGTCTCTCTCTGTCTCTCTGTCTCTCCCTCTCTTTCTCTCTCTCTCCCTTTCTCTCCCCCCCCCACACACACTGGCAAGTGTTTTACTGAATACCTAAGTGGGGGTCTCCGCAGATATGTGGGGTTCTCTGTGCACTTTCCTGATACTCCGCTCTATAAGCTCGAGTTGCCTTGGTCTCCCCAACTCAAGAAATCTGCCAGGCTCTGCCTGAATTACCCTTCCCTGAGCCACTGTCTGGAAACTCCAAAGTCTGTAAAATGGTGTAATCATGCAGCCATCTCTTAGGGATCACTCTCTTTTTTTGCCTAATGCCTGGTGTTTTAACAATCACTGTTTTATATATAGATGTTCTTATTTCAGGGGGGAGGGTCAATCTGGCTTCTATTAGTCCATCTTGAAAGAAGAAATATTTTTTTTAACTTCTGCCTTGTCAGGGATCCCTTTTAGTTTCTTCCTTGTCTAACAGCCAATCTTTGCTTAGTTCCTGATATTGAAAATCTAACTTACCCACCGTTAAGGACAGTACTCATACCATCTACGTCTAGCAGACAGTAAGAGAAGAAAGGAAACTAGTTATGTTTCTTAATTTTTATTCTGTACATTTCCACACAATTCACAATACAGAAAAAGTGTCCAAAAAGTAACTGTAACTAGTCAATTTCGTTTTCAGAGATTAGTTCAGTCTCCCAAATTAATTCCGTTGAAAATCTCTGTAGAGCAACACAGTGATCAAGATACTTTATATAAATAGGAAATGCAAGAAAATTAGGGAAAAATACTTTATGACTTTGTTACAAAAAAAATTCCATTCTTCCCTTCCCCCCCTCCCCCCCTCCATTTCATATTCTCTGGATCCCACTTCACCTGGAAATAAAACTTCATCAACTTACTGCCACAGCTGCTACTTTTTTTTTTTTTTTTTTTTTTTGGATTCCACCTGCCAGCTGGCAGCTTTGCAAAAGCATGGCTCTGGGATGTGATAGGGCAGAATCAGAAATCATGAAAGAGCCCTTTATAATGTGACTGCAATCCTTCATACAGATGTAGACTCTGAGAGTGAACTACCCACAGCCAAGGGTACTCTGGGTGCCTAAGAATCTTTTCCCACTCAGAAATCACATTCAACGAAATATATTCATTTGTATGGAACTGAGATCGTCCTCTGTTCCTTAACTCTTTACAGGAATGGTTTGCCCCACTTTCAATCAGCTGTGATCCATATTATATTCAGATTCATGGTTGTCACTTAACCATTGGTAATAAATAAATAGTAATTAAAAAAAGACGAGCTAACCTTTACTGAGACTAATTCAGACTCTACCTTCACAAAGATGAGTTGCAAAATATTCTATTGTGCTAGAATATTTTATCAAATATTCTATTGTGCTAGAATATTTTGTCTATGAAAGTTCTGAATCTCATTTCCCAGGATAGCAAGAAACCCACACTTCCCAGCCCACAATCAGGATGTTAGCAAGCATAGAACTGAGTTCTAATCGCATTGGAAATTAGGCATGTGGTCAGAGCCTCAGTCCAACCAATAAGGAATGGAGGGCAGGGAATGAAAAAT
Organism: Zalophus californianus; assembly: GCF_009762305.2. NCBI lineage: Eukaryota > Metazoa > Chordata > Mammalia > Carnivora > Otariidae > Zalophus > Zalophus californianus. Next base: position 90,162,305 of record NC_045606.1, read on the forward strand.
TGAAGAGTTAATAAAACCCAAAAGGTCAGGAATTATTTGGATTCCTTATACAAGGTGCAGTAAATATCAAAGCTGGATAGTATCTTAAAAATGATAAATCTCACCAACATATCTCACAGAGTTACCCATAAATTTAAAACAAAATATAGGGTAAACCAATTTAGAGCTGTCATTGGTTTATTTTTACAAGTAAAGACAATTTGTAAACATCTCCTATTTTATAATTTTAAGAAGAAAGGTTATATGTAACCCCCAAATAAAAAAAAAAGTTAGTCTTTGAATTTTTAAGGATTGAATATATTTAGACTTATGAAAAAACCCTAAGTCGTCCTTATTTCTCTCAAATTTTACCATACAGGATCACAAATCTGTGGACAGGTCTAACCTCCTATAAGCACGTAGAGAAACTCCTTCAACAAACAACCCAGTCCTGAGGAAAGCTCTATTAGATAGTTCTATTATAGGAACTCTCTCCTCCCCTAAATTCCACACATAATTCTTCTAAGCTGCATAGATTGAAAATTTCATGATATTCCTTGAAGCCACTTTCAACAAGTTCAATCTTTTTCTACATCTTCTGAATTTGCTTTTCATGAGGATCAAAGTTTGCTGAGGGTATATATTATTTATGTGTGGGTTGTCATGGCAATTTGTGTGAAGACTGGAGCCTTATTATTGTACTACTCTTGAGAATCTTTTTTGCTCATATCTCTGCTCTTCCTTTACCTTCAGGGGCAAGAGGTGGGGGAGAAGGTAGAGTGGGAGCATTTTCTGAGCAAGAATCCAGATAAGAGTCCATTTTTTAAGACTATCTCAACGGTGCCTTCCATCAAGCCAACCTGAAATCTAGGAACTCAGGTCTTATTATGGAAGAAAGGGAGGACAGGCAATTTAAACTGTAGTCCACAGGACCCGTGGGTGGCTCAGTCAGTTAAGCGTGGGACTCTTGGTTCGACTGGAGTTGTGATCTCATGGGTTGTGGGACTGAGCCCCACATCAGGCTCCTCACTCAGCGGGGAGTCTGCTTGAAAGAGTCTCTCCCTCTGCCCCTCCCCCAACTCATGCACGCATGCTCTAAAAATAAATAAATCTTTAAAAAAGATTTAAAAAATGGGCTTAAAAAAACTATAGTCCACAAACATTATAGCAACACTAGTCTAGTGATATAAGATTAAGTCCTACCTAATGGCAATAAGTTATAAAAACTCTCTCTATGCCTCTTTACCAGAAAATAGAGATCTTCTGCCCCTTCTCTAAGTCCCAGCCACAACCACATACCCCAAGCAACAAATGGGTAGAAAGTAGGAAAATGGGCACTAGATCCCTTTTTTTCTCTTTGATTATTGAACCTGTGACTGTTCTGCCTTAGTAGAAACACATATCTTACTCAGGAGATTTGGAAATTGGCTAGCAACAGACAAAGAGAGTTTGTGTGTGTGTGTGTGTGTGTGTGTGTGCACACGCGCACGTGTGTGCAAACGTGCAGGTGTGTATGTAAGCAAAGCAAATTGTTTTAGGGTCATGAAATACCTGCTTCTCAATGATCTGGGATATATTTGCAATGGCTGGTGTTTTTACAAAAAAGCTTTAATTGCCATCTCCATGGCAGGAACCTAGAGAGGCTTAGGGTTCTAAATGAGTTCTGCTTGTATCCAAAATCACAGAAATCCAAAACTAGAAAGTATCACCGAAGTCTTTTAGTCTAAGCTTCCTCACAGTTAAGGAAGGGCTTTTTCCTGTTCCCTCATTTGGTTAATTTTCACTGAAATACTAGAAAAAAACCCTAGCTGCAGTAAGTCACTTTGTTTTTCAGAAAGCCCCATCCATTTTTCTGGATGTAATGTTTAGGAAAAAAAGAAATCCTTCTAGAAGTAATAAGGCCACCTCCTTTTCATTTCTGTTCTGAACTCTTCTGTCCTTGCTTTCTTCTGCAGATTGTCTGCCCTGGAGAACTCGAATCTCACCATTCTACTTGACCCGTCTCCTCCAGACATTTCTGTTCCTGATCTAACTTTGTCCTCTTTCCAGATCAAACATCCTTCTTCCACACAGTCACTGATCTGTCCGTCGAGGTGCCTTATAAAAGATGAGAGCAGGAATTGAAGAATCTCTCTGGTCTGCTTATTCTTCCCATATCAAGGTCAACAGAACTTCCCACAGGTGTATCAGACCTCTGTGTGTGTGACGGTAGGACAGACAAAGCTTTGCATGCCCACCCGCTTAAAGCAAAGAGATCTTGAATGGCAAGCCCATTTTCAACACCTTTTGGTACAGAATTCTAAAATATCATTCCAGTAGTGACTTCCAAGGAGAGAAGACAATACTAACATTTTTAAATGTTGAGCCTCATAGAGAAACCAGGAAGTCATCCTCAGTATTAGCTTCTCGTGAAATCCCCCCCAGCACCAAAACATTTGACCTTTTTCCCCTTGAACTTTGCCCAACCTGATAAGCTTCTGATAGCAAAAACTGATTTTTAACTTCATATTTTCCCTCAGTTCTACCCAACTCTTACTGTGGGATACTAAGTCATTATCTTTTCAAGGAGGCACCTTCTAAATTATGGAAATCTGCATGGTGTAAAACAGCAGTGAAGGCAAGGGTGGGAAACTGTTTACTTAGCCAACATCTACTGTGGACGTGTTAGTCTGCAACAATGTAGAGATGTCAGTTCTGGCGGCATTTCTACCATTTACTATATGAACCTGCGCAAGTTGGATACACTGTGTTGAGATTTGGTTTATTCATCTAAAATGATCTGCATGATCCACCTCATGGGTTTGTACCGAAGCTCAAAGCTGTCACAAGGGTATTGAAATGTTAAAACACTAAAATTTTAAAAATTACTGAAATTGTAATAAACAGTATAATAACAGTAAGCAGTATACATTCGAGGTGTTTAAACTATTTTCTATTGAAAGCTGTGTTTCACTAAAAGACTGAGAAATAAGATCGTTTCAGTTGTTCCCACCACGAAGGGATCCCTTTCAGATGCCATTTGGCTCAAAATACGAAAACTCTGGAAAACATTCAGAATCATCACTTATCTCCATGGGTGAGTGCTCCCTAGCAGTTATCATGCCTGCCGCAGAAGCAAAGCCATTTTCCATGATTGCCTTTTGTGTCTGTTACTTGGATCCCAAATACCTTTTACGTAAAATTTTCTTCTGTGGTTACAGATTACATTTAATTGTGAGAATATCAAAAACCGATTTCCAATATGACTTAAGAATGCCTAAGAATATTCATCAAAATCCATGATGCTTCCAGAAGCATTTTGGAGTAAGTTAGACCCCTTAGTATGTTTGCTTTGCACTGTCTCTTAAATTCAGGCTTAGTTGGTTTAAAATTTTTTTAATGATAACCAAAAGTCATTCTCTCCCAGAGTTTTCCTCTCAATGTGTTTTAAAGATTGAAAATCAAGATTTTCATAAATTTAAAAAATGAAGGCCTGCCATTCATCATTTAAAAAAAAAAAACAACAACAAAACTTCAAAAACTCACAGCGTCTGATTCCAGCCCCTTGGATAAAGGTCCCTAATCACAGCATCCTTCCAGGTGGTCAGGAAGTCCCTGTTCAAACAGTCCCACGGGCTGAACACATGGAATTCTGTAAGGGTGCCTACTCCACTATTGGACAATATTTATACTTCATTGTTGTATTCAGTCAAAACCCACTGCAAATTTTGCCTATTGCTTCTAGTTCCACCCTTGAGAAATAGCATGAGTTTTAGCTCTCATTTGAGTTGTATTTCTGTCTCATCTTAAAGTCTTGCTCGCAAATACCTTTTGAAGAACAGGACCAAGACTCTTAGGAAAAGGAAATGCAAAATATCACTTCTTTCATATTCATATTCTCATTTCATATATCATAGAGCCCAAACAGTGCTGGCTGAAGAGTGACTGGCACGATAAAGGCCTGATGGATTCCCCAGGGCACGCTTCCCTGGTACCATGTGCATTTCCCCTAGGTTGCCAGCTCTGTGAAGTCAAGAGTTTTGGCTCTTGCATTCATTCTTAGATCCTTAGCATGTTGCCAGCATCAGAGTAAGGGATAATTTTTTTTAATATAAATGATTAAATATATGAATGTATGCTTGACTCATGAACATATGATTGCATGCAGAATGCCTGAATACATATATAGACTCTGGAATCTGTCTACTATGAGGATACCATTCAATATTCAAATCTCTACTTCAAACGACAATGCTTCAACAACCTAAGAATTATTTCTTCTGCTTTCTTTTTGGGACCAGGTCAGTGCTATGTGTCCTGGGAGAGCAGGTTTTCCAAGGGCACTTCTCCTTGCTTAGTTCTTATTTTTAGGCTTCTCAGTAAACTGTGGGGAGACAGCCCAAAATCCATGGATGGCCACTAGGGGTATAACACGTATCTAATCCAGTCATCTAGGTGACTTAGGGGAGTACATGGTTTACGTCACCGGATGTGGAGGAAGCTGCCATGATTGTGGACACCCACGGTGGAACTGAGACAGATGTGTGCTAAACCTCTATGGCAGATGGCTTCTCAGAATAAGGCATGTTGTAACTCTGTAAGATGATCAAAGTCAGTGGACATCTATTTGTCCTTCAGGCAAAATGGATACTTCTCTCAGAGGCCAATTTCATTCTGATACGTTCTGAGCAGAATACCTGGGGAAGATCTGGGTGTCTGTATGACAAAATGACTGAAGGTGGTGGCTGAAAGTCCAGGAGGACTCTTGTGATGGTCAGAAACTGGAGGGACTAGAGATGAGTCAAGACCAGGACACAGAAAGGGACGGGGCCAAAGTCCATCTGGGAGACCAGACAGAGAAAAACACTACAGCAATCAGCTGAACACGGAATTCAGAGAATGAGAAAGTAGACAGATTCAGAGAAGGTTCTAGTGAGACCTGGGCAGAAATGACTTTATACAAATAAATGTTAAAAATCAGTTAGAAAAGTCTCTCCTTTAATAGATGTTCTACTTTTTTCTTACCTAAACTGAAAATAATCCATTTAAGTAGAGCAATTCATTTTATTTGATGGCTATGATGCGTCATTTCAACAATGATCTATCTTATTTTTAAACAGCAAAACTGAATAAAAGATGGTGCTGTTTTCAGTGATTTTTCATGAGCTACTCCTATTGGAAGGAAGCCAAGCTCCTCAGACCCCAGCCCGTACCCAAGTTCCTACACCTTCCTGGCAGTAGCTTGCCCTCATTAAATATCATTAGGCAATGTATGGAGTGTCAGCCCTGCAAACTCAGCCTTGTAAAGTGGAATGAGCATGACAGAGAAAGAAACTCTCCATCTATGATCCAAAAATAGCACAGACAAGTCTCTGGGCTCAGGTAGGTCTCATGCTTCATGGAAGGTAACATAAAAAATTATAAGACCTCTTGGTCATGGATTTTATGACACAGGCAATAGCAAACACCATGTGTAATTGGAGTGGCTGCAATAAGGGAACTGAACTTAGCAGCAGTAAAAACAACAAAGAATAAATGAAAAATTCCTGTTAGCCTGTCTTTGCCTGTTGGTGTTAACGATACACAGAGAGATGATTAGCATGCCTCTAAAATGTTTTGTCTACTGGAAACCTATGCAATAACGTATGTATATATATTATATATTTGTATATTATGTATACAAATAAATACATTTCTATATGTGTGTGGGGGTGCTGTGTGCACAGAGTCTTTCTGACATAACATACAAGCAACAAAGCTGATCAGTGTTAACACTGTTTATCTCTGGGGTGTGGGACTCAGGTCTCTACACGAGCGCAGAGGAACATCTTGACCTTGCCTGTGATTCTCATCTGTGCTATTAGAACTTTTTTTTTTTTTAATAAAAAGCATGTTCTATCTTTATGATAAAAAATCTAAATATGTGAAATAAAACTGACATGTAAAAAATTAAAACTGCTGCCCCACATATTATAAAACATGGATATTACGAGAAGTCCAGGAAATACATTTCAGAAATCCTTTAGGCAAAGAAATGGTTACAAGGTCCAAATGCAAACTGCCTGTTGAGTATCTCCCAGTGCAAACACATCTGCCTAATTGCTAAGGGCAGCTACTACGATGGGCTAGGGGGGCTGTCACTAATGTAATGGCTGTGTACTTGCCAGCTAAATTCTCTTCTTCAGAAATTGCATGGGTTTTAGGTTATAGCCTCCACAGAGGTAAGCAGAACTCTCAAAGTGAGATTTGCGGCCATGGTATTTACTTCCTTCTTGGCTTCTGGTTTTCTTAAACAGTCCTCGAATGTGATAAAGCACAGCCTAACTAGGTAAAGCTGGGTTCTAAACTGGGTTCTATTTCATTAAATGTGTACTCCTGGAATATAGGGCTCTGAAAATGACTACCTTTAAGGTTCTCTCATGTGGTCTTGTAATAACTCTCCATTTCTCATACCCCTCCCCGTCAACCGAACCCACAAATGGAATCCCAGAGCAGACAGCACCAGCCCATGAGGGGCTCTTCTGAGCCAAACACAGAGGATTGGCAGCTAAGCCAGCCATGCTCCAGTACTGTCCCGGGAGGTTTTGCAGAAAATGGTATTTCTGTGACTATACAGTTTCATGTCTTTTAAATTAAACGTTTGTGGGTTTAAAGATCCAGACCAGGGCCAGACCATTGGCTTCTACCCTTTCTGATGGCCCATTAAAGGGGAGACTCTATGCTTGAGCTGAGCTGGAAACTCTTAGAGCATATGGCCTCAGCTCTTTCTGAAGGCCAGGACTGTCCTACACAGTGATCAATTTTAAAAAATGCTACAGGAGGTAGGTTTAATATTGAATCCATTAAATATGTAACCGTTCCGTTCATTTTTGATGTCCTTTCCTCGGAAACCCCAAGGCCTGAGGGTGTTTGCTTTTTCAAAGAGATATTTGCTTGGTTGTACATGGTTTCCCATCCATAATGTAGAACTTTTTTTTTTTTTTTGGCTTGGAATGATTTCCAAATGTACCAGAACCCCTACAGTAGTCATTACCTTATCTATTTTCATACCAGGAATTTACTTGTGACTTCAGTTGGACCTATTTAAATTGGCCTGTAGCCATCTATACCCTAAGTTTTCTCTGGGCTGCTTTGAAGCATCACAAAGAAATATGAGATGGTAGTTGGTGAAAATAGTCCTTTATCCCAGAAATGGCAGCTGGGTAACTGACTGTGTGGCCAACTGTTTGGCTTAATCTAGGGAATGGAAGGCACCATTCAAAGCCAGATTCCAGTCTGTTTTAAGGATTATATTTCTGTCATCACAACATCTCTTTGACAGTCCCACCAACTGAAAGACTCCCAGATGAAGCCCAGTGATTAAATTCTCCTGGAGCCTATTTTTTTCCAGTTTCTGGAAACAATCTATTGCCGTCCTCCTTACCTCCCCATAAAACCCAACAGATAATTCCATTTCTAAGACTGACAGATGGAAGTGAATTACTCATAACCAACCTATTCTCCCCCCGCTGGAAATAACACCAACAATTGGATTTTGAAAAGGCTAGGGAGGTGCTTCATCCCCACCCACAGAGAAGCTCTTCCTCCTTAGTACAGTACTCATATCTGTCCTCTCAAAATGATAGGTGACCAAAATGCAATTCAGGTAAGCAGTGTGTCACCACTGGACCTTTAAAGTAAATGCAGAAAGAAATACGATCATTTATGTGTTCACATGCAGAGACACCAGGGAAGCACTTTGCTTGTGTCTAAGAGCAAAATGGAAGAAAGCTCAGAAGACCTCAGCTTTAGTCTGAAACAACTTTGGATCACCCACTTGTGTTTCTGACTCCTACCCACGTCAAGTAGACCTCTTCACTGAAAGTTAGGAGCCTTTTCCTCCTGCTCTTTTAGTTATCACAGAGTCCCTACTAGAGGGACCTGTAAGTACCAACTGATCCGTGGCAGGATTCGAAGTTGTAATTCCAACGCCAGAGACACATTTCTGGCTCAGCTCCCACAGTGGTTTTGTACTAAGAATTTCCTGGTAGGGGGAAACGGAGAAAAGATTAGACAACCCCGTACGTAAGAAATGGGGTTACAGTGCTATCAGGTACAATCTTGGGACCTGACAAGTAAAAGGTGAGGTGTCCATCGGGAAGATCCAGCCGTCCTGGAAATCCAGCAGTGGAACTCATAAAACAAGGCTTTGTCCTTGGGACAAGGCTTACTCGGGGTAATGAAAACCAAACACTTAGAAGGAAAACCTAAAATGGGCCCCCTCTCACCACTACACCCAAGAGTCTCTACTTATTAGCCTCTGTGCAACATGCCCGCCAACTGTTTTCTTGCTTAAGTGAGTTATTTTGACATATGTTGCTACTTTTGCATTGGCTGTTTTATTTCAAGTCAGTTAGCCTGCTTTCTATTATCACTTGAGAAAGTCTGGAAGGGAACGCAGTCACAGTGCTCCATTTCCTGGAACCACAGTCCCCACACGTGGTTTTCTGCTCAGCACCTTCAACTGCACTTAAAATCCAGCGGTTCCACCAAACCAGCCGAGGGCCTTCGTTTAATCCTGTGTTGGTCTCTTATCGTCTACATCGCAGCAAAAGGCAAAGATGGCTACACGTAGGCAGTATGGGGCTGCGCAAACAGCCCAAGCTGAACCAGTCCTTCATGGCTATCAGCAACAGCCCTGCCCCCAGGGCCGGGCCCTGGGTCCCCTCCCATGCCACCTCACCATACCTCAGAGGTACAGCACACAAGTTGACATTATCCATGTGGCACGTCCCAGCTCCTACAGAATGACAAGGGATGAGGGGGGAGGGCAGGGGAGACATGCAAACAGTCAGTAATAGTGTCGGTATATTTCATCTTGGAAACAGAAGCAGCTTTACAGTTGTGTTTCTGCAGGACATCCAGAGGGTTTTCAGAGACCTCCAGCGTGTCTTGTGGTCTTCAAAGGCTGAATGTAGAGAGAGCAAATTGTATTTACTTATTTTTTTTTTTTTTGAATGATGGGTAGTTGCAGTAGAATTGTGTGGTACAGAGGAATCGTGAATGCATAGGGGGAGGAGGGAGCAGTGCCATTTGTATGAACATCCTCTGAATCTCGAAAATAAATTATACAGGTGAACACAGAAGTTCATGCTACTTGCTGGAAGCAATAAGGATCAAATTTTGTGGAATGTGTATTCCACAAATCTCCGGGTACCCTGTCTCTTCCTCAGTGGGCTATCGTGTTCTGTTGGACATCCTGGTAGCCCTTAATAACTGGTGGCATGGTCTCAGATAGATTCTTGCAGAGAGAGACAGATTTGTGGATTCCATCAGCTTCTTCCAGGGGAGCTGCCCAATCGCCGGGAGGGCACAGGTGATACACTTGCTCAGGTTCTCTTTGCAATCTACCAGGGTCAAACAGCAGTTTCCAGGTCCTCGTGGCCAATGATCTTATAGTTCTGGCGGCTTTCTAGGTATGCAGCCAAATCTGGGTCTCCAGCCTGCTGTGCTCTGTCTTGAGGTGTCTTCCCCTAAAGGTGACAGTGGGAAGGAAGGAGACACAAATACATGGAATGAGATTTATTTTTTTTAAATCGTGGAGGTATTCAAAGATTACTCATGAAAGGATTTTTCCATGCTTATGGTTTTAGAGTAGACAAGACGCTTTCAAATCTATTGTCACATTAAACCCATGAGGTAGGTAGGTTCGAGAGAAAGACACGATCGCTTGACAGGTGGGGCTGAGGAAAAGGGGGTTCAGAGTAACAGCAGGAAAGAGTGTGGCACGGTGAGTTTGGGAACCCCAATTCTTTCTGGGAGAAGGGGGATAGAAATCACTGAAGAGAAAAGTAGGAAGTAGGCTTTCGGATGCCCAATGGCAGACTCTTCCTATTACACTAAACACTAAACTCTGGGAAGCAGCAAGCAGAAAATGAGAGGACCAGATGGTTGTAAATGATCTAAAGATGTTTCTTTGCTGGTTTCAAAGTGTTCAGTTAAGATCTCCCAATTCAGAACTATCTCATCTCTCCAAAAAGTGAGTTAATTTCTGACTACAAAAGTGATGGCTGTTGATTAAACTTGGAAAAGCACCGAAGTGTAAGGAAGAAAATAAAAATCACCAATAATTCCTATACTACACTAAGATAACTGCTGTTAACCTTCCACAGAGTAGCTATTTTGTCTTTTTCTATGGCTCTACACATAACAATTTTTGTAAACAGAAAACCATACTATGGGGCACCTGGGTAGCTCAGTCGGTTAAATGTCTGACTTCTGATTTCAGCTCAGGTCATGATCTCAGGGTCATGAGATCGAGTCCCGTGTTGGGCTCCATGATGAGTGTGGAGTCTGCTTGAGATTCTCTTTCCTTCTCCCTCTGCCCCTCCCCCTGTTTGCATTCTGTCTCTCTCTCTCTCTCAAAAAAAAAAAGTCTAAAACAACCCCATACTCTGTTTACATACTATTATATAACACACTTTTTCACTTAACATATCAAACCTTTATGTCATTCAATGTTCTTCTACATCATCTTAAAGGATTGTATCATTTCTTGCAGCCTACTATAATGCCGTATGCATGTTTGTACATACACATGATAATTTTGGAACAAGGTCAACGAATAGAATTCAGTAGTAGAAGGAAGGAGGGTCTCCATTCTTTTGGATGCATATAGATATTACGTAACGCTCCTTGAAACTTCTAGTTTTTGTTCAGTGATAATGGCTTTATCTATTTAAAAAGTAACATAAGGGGCGCCTGGGTGGCTCAGTCGATTAAGCGGCTGCCTTCGGCTCAGGTCATGATCCCAGGGTCCTGGGATCGAGCTCCACATCGAGCCCCGCGTCGGGCTCCTTGCTCGGCGGGGAGCCTGCTTCTCCCTCTCCCGCTCCCCCTTGCTTGTGTTCCCTCTCTCGCTGTGTCTCTCTCTGTGTCAGATAAATAAATAAAATCTTTAAAAAATAAAAAAATAAAAAGTAATATTAAATTCAAAAAGATGGAGGCATGAACATTGTACCAAAGAAATAGCTCCACGTATAAATGCACGCGAGTATTATGAAAATTGCTGAAGGCTTCTCAGCCTGCATCTGAGTCACCGCAATGGAGAGTGTCAAGCTCAATTAAGCCCATCGCTTACAAGGGTATGTGGGTAGAGAATAAAAGGAAAGGAACAGTGGCTCTGAATTCTTTCTAAAATTTTACTTATTTAGCTGGGATTTAATATTGAACCACTAGCTTAAAGTTCCTATAGTAAGTTTTTCCAACTTGTTTATAGTATTAGTAGATTATCTGATCTTCAATATTAATGAGGTCGGAATTACTAGCTTCCAAGTATTCAGAGAGGTGGATTGGAGTGGCCTTTGAGTTGATTTTTAAAGGAACTGTTCTCCATCAAGAGAAATTCTCAAGATACTGCTTCTCCCCCCACCCCCCGCCAAAAATCTAGGAAAAGATCCAGTCATAATGATCATGTTCTGCTTTAACTTAGCATAAAATTACAAAATGGAAAAATTAACAGGTCTCCCAAAAGGATGAAGCATAGACTATTTCATACAGTAAGACCTCTAGAACACAATGTTGGGGGAACATAAGCATTCTATAATAGCATGAATAGTATGACTTCACCGACTTAAAAAAAAATGAGAGAGAAAAACAGGCACACCTACATGTGAAGAGAGATCGTTAAAATTTTAATAGTATATAGGTCTAGAGTGTGAGATTTCTAGTGATTTTTATCTTTTTAGATATTCTTTGCATTGCTTGAGTTTTCTATATAAGAATGCACTGTATTTATAATCATAAAATTAATGAAGCTGTGTTTTGAAAAAAAAAGCACACACACACATAACACAAAAGAGGAAGCAATCTCAAGGCATGTTGAGCCCATTTATCTGATTCAGCAACTTAGAAAGAGAAAAAAGAGCATTCTGCTCAGGGGCCAGGTCTCCTGCCCAGTCTTTTGTTTGTCTCTTTCACGTTGCTCCTCCTATTCTTTTGATTTCCTGAGGTGAGCGTGAGAGCAGTCTTTTGGGTAGTCAATAGGCAATTGCCACGCTGGAGTGTGAGTTGGCCCCAGGCAAGCCAAACCTACCTGAAATCGAGGCCTCCCCTCATCCTGCCTATAGGGTTTGTGTTCCTCCATCGGGTTACACGACAAAGAGTTTAAGCGCAAATATCATCTGGGAAGAATATCACACGGAGCACTTCTCTGCCACTTGAAATCCTATACCCACTTAGCTAACAAGGTAACAGACCAGCCTAACATGTCCCACAGCCCTAGGGAGGAACCCAGGTGGCCCGGTCCCCCCTCAGAGAGCAGGGATCCGACGGGCTGCAGGGGTGTGGAGATGCATGCAACTGGCTCAGAACTGGGGTCGAAGGAAAGAGGTCCACGCAGGAGATAAAGTTATTTTATGGCGCTCACTGCAGTTGGAGGAACCCCAGGGTGAAAACTGCACATAAGCAGTTGCTCGTCCCTTAAAGAAGTCTCATGGGGAATATGTCTGTGTTCCTTGGCTACATTCATCGGCCCCAAACTTAGGCTATTCAGTGCCTTAGCTTAATGAAACACTCATCTCTATATTAAAATTCTTCTCTGCAACCCTCCACAGTTAAATGGTTTGTCCTTTCTTAGCATCTACCCAGGGTGGTTTCTCAGAGCTGCTCAGGCTCCCCTGTGGCACTGAGGTTCTGTATTAACAGTCCCCCCCCCCCCCCCCCCCCCCCGCCGCCCTTCCCTTCTCCTGGGCTGCAGTCCCCGGGCTGCACCACCGAGCTCCACCTCTTCCCTTGCTCCAGCTTTCAGCCCTTTCCTCGGTGCTCTCTGTAAATGAACAATTCACAGTGCAGCCTGATCTCAGGTCTCCTGAACAGAGTTTCTCCTGATGCCTGACCTCTACCTGTTGGCGTCTTTCCGGTCAAGGTCGGCAGGTAGGTCGCGCTATCAGTTTCTGGCCTCACCGCCCTCTCCTTAAGACATTAACATACTTTAAAGCCAGACTGACATGCCTTTTGCTGCAGGGGAACCAACCACATTTCAAGTCACAATGCTGTAAGTACCACTGTAAGGCAAAGGCATGATCCAAACCATTCGAGAAAAACCCACTTCATGACTTTGTTGCCACGCTTCATCCCGTTGGATCCAGGGGGGTGTTCTGTCACCACAGGAGAACAACTCATCTGCTGCGCTGGGTGTCAAAAGAGCTGAATTTGGATTTGGGCTCAGCTCCTGGTCTAAGGGTACAGAGCTTTCTTTGGGTTTCAGTTTCCACATCGATGAGAGAATTCCCACCCTAACTTCAGGGGTTAACTTTCAGGGAAAAATATAAGAAAATAAGTAGGAAGAAACTTCTAAAAATAAAAAGCCAACGTATGGGCACCAGATTTAAGGCTGTTAACCTCTCCAAGTCCAGGCTGACCATCCTGACAGTGACGGCTAATCAATCACCTGGGCACCCATAAACCACAGATCGGGAAGCTACCCCAGATAAAGCCACTGAAGGAGAAATTCCAAAGCAGGCCAATGTCTTCTACGCCTCTCCTAGGGCTCTGAACCTCACCTCCCCACAACTTGGCTGCTGGCATTCGGCAGGACAACCCCAAAGTCCCAAGGCCAGCACATTCAGAGGTTTATAAAGTCCCATAGGCAAGCACACACCCTTCCCTTTGTGCTTATACATTTAAACTACAGTTGCTCTAAATGAAGCACTTTATTTTTTCCTCCTTTTTCCCCAAAGCCCCAGGCACTTCCATAAGCACAGAAAGGATGCCTTTGCTATGGGCACAAGTGAAGGCGATGGTGCTGGTGATCCTGCCCAGGGGGAGGATGTTTGCACTCACTCATCAAGTTACCTTGGAGTCCGTCTTTCTCAGAGATGCCCCCGCATCCACCAGAAGCTGGCACACGGCCCGGTTCCGCTGGCAGGCAGCCTTGTGCAGGGCGGTCTCACCCCTAAAGCAAAGAGGAAATGGGAAACCACCCATAAAGGGGTTGGGGGGGGTGGGAGTGGGGGTGGGGCTGGAGGCTGCAGGGAGGGGGTGAGGGTAGCTTCCTATCCCTGCTGCTGAGGTTCTGGGCTCATCCGCCTCCTTCGGGATCTGCAGCTGAGATCCGGGCACATTCGGGGGGGGGGGGCGGCGGATGAAGGGGTGTCTAAAAATGCCTTCAGTTAGTCATCAGCGAACCAGAACTCCAATCGCTTGTCTCAACAGCGTTAACTAGGCTGAGTGATTTTGTTTTCAACCACCGATGATGGATTTAGGTAACACTTCATGGCACTGTTCAACAAACTGATGTGTAGAGAGATGGGTCTGAGCACGGTGGAACGATTTTCTCTGTGGACACATGTGGGCAGAACGTAGGGGCACCGGATCAAGTACACACGGGGCAGGCATGGAAAAACCACAGGCCCCAAAGGCACCTCACACGGTTCTTGGCTGACCACCAACTGGCCCTCAGTGGAGTATCTCTGGGGGACTTGGCGTGGAAGGACCAGGTCAACACAAGCCGCCCTACCTGCTGATTTCATGCAAATGGCAGGTGGGAGGGTGCGGGCAGCCACAGAGGACATCTGGGAGAGCTGGGAACACAAGCTGTCCCCTGTTGGCCATAGGCCACTCAGCATAGAAGAAGGCAAAGCAAAGTAGCCATTCCTACCCCCTCTAATGGGCAGTCTAGGGAGGAGGAGGTCTCCATTCTGTGTCCAAAATTGAAAAGATGCTTAATGCCAAAGCGTATGGAAAATCAAATGCAGTTCTTAGAACAAATGGGTTAGTGACAACTTTGCCAATAGGATGTGGTATGTGGACAAACTCTCTGTCATGACAGTGTCTTCCCTGTCTAGTAAGTCATAACTATAGAACTCCACCCTTCCCACTCAGCTTCCATTCTATTCGTTTCTACTTTTCCTCCTCCAGACCTACTTAGCTACTCCCCATCCATCTTTATCTCTTTTCAAATGTCTTTGAAGTTTTATAGTGCTTCCTATATGGCTTTCAGGGTGCGATGGTTACCCTTTCTTTGTTCCTACCTGGGGAGTAGGAGCTATTTTGCTGCCCTAGGAATAAAAATGTTGAAAACAAACATTATCAGTTTGGGGACCACCCCAGAGAAGAAGACTTTCTCAACTGGAGTTTCTCTTCTGAACCACAGAACATAAAATGATTGGATTTACTATATTCTTAATTCTCCAATGGTTGTATATACCTAGTTCCATTCCAGACCCGGTATAGAGGTTTCATTACTAACAAAGGATGCCGTAGGGTATTAGGACTTAATTTTCTCACAAACTCCAGTTGAGAAAGAGTAAATAAAAAGGGTAAATGTATTTATTTAGACTTCTCAGTAGTCCAAGATGCATCAGTGCAAAACTACCTTGCCTCTAGGAAGCTCTAAATGATGAATAGCAATGACTGTGCATGCAATCATTATGATTCTTGTCATCAATTTTTATTGGGTAATTTTTGATTTAGAAGATTAGCCCGGCACAGTTATAAATACAATTGAAAGTGAACTTCTTATCACTGACATTTAAATTATCTGTTGTATGCTCTATAGGCTACGTTCTTCTCCCAGATATGTTCTAAAGAAAATAATCTAGACTATGCAATGAAAGGAAACACTCACGTTTCGCTGTCTGCCATATCCAATAACTCGGGAGGTCCTAAATAAGAGGAAAACAAGATGCCATCACAAGTAAGTTCAGAAACTAAAACATTAAGAAAAAAATCTATAGTCACAGAATTAAAACACGTTGGAAAGCTGAATAAAGTAGAGTCATTTGGTGAAAGGGATATTAAGACCACCTCCCCTGCTCCGCACCCCCCCAAAAGAAAGGATTTCTCTATTCCCACTCACCAACCTCCCAACCGCCACCAACCGATATGTGTGGAATGATACAGCCTATGCTTTTAAAGCAGCTTTCAATCAGGTTGAAGAAATAAAATTAGTCAGAATAGAATAAGTGAGAAATAACTAAGTTATTTGGGGAATGGGGACACTTCAGTGGGATTTAAGGATTGTTTATCATTCCCCAGAGGCAGGTTGTTTAAGATGGGGTTTTATACAGTATAATTTTAAAACTACAAGATACCAGAGATATCATCCAGTCCAATATCTATGTTTTAGAAACAGAGTAAAATTATATTTTTCATAAAATTTCCCTTCCAAGACCTGGAAGAAATGTTATGCATAAACACCAAATGATTATAGATGCCTCCTTAGGCACTGAGATGTCTGATGAGTTTGTGCACTGATGATATTCTATTTGTTCACCAATTAAATCATTCAATCTGCAAACAATGCTTGGAATGACCACCTTTCCACCTTCTGCACCACTGATTCCTTCCCCAACCCTCCTGTACTCTAATCAGTCTGCAGGTATCAGCTGAGACACATTTTCCACAAAGCCCTCTACAACCCCCACTCCAAATACTGCATTAAATGTCCTGCCTATGTGCCCCGTCATTTTGTACACTAACCGTATGTCCTGTGGTTGGGAGGGTAACATAATTTATCATCCAAATTGAGACTGTCCCAGACAGGTGGGGATATGTAATTACTTTAGTGATCATGACATTTAAACCATAATAAAACCACCTGCAGATTTGTCTCTCTCCATAACTAGACTGTGGTAAACCCCCTTGAAGCTGTGGCCTGTGCCTTGTTCACCACTACATCCTTCCTTGGTGCCTGGCATAGAGCCTGGTACCAAGCAGATGCTTACATGTTTGGTTGAATTAATGAATAAATGTGCTTGGACATGCCAAACACAGTTCTAGGTATTGAGCATTTTAGTCTTTAGAAATATGATCCTGTTGATTTGCTGTCTTATTGGATATCATTATAATTGAAAATTTGGCTTTTATGATTTATTACATAAAAAGAAGAAAGGGGAGAGATTAGGACTTCCCAACCATGAAAGTCACTGGCCAAGAAGATGACTAAGATGCCATGGTACCTTCACAATCCTCCTGGTCATCCAAGAGCTGCCTCCTCTTTCCCATCTACTGGTCGTCTAGGCCAGCTGAATCTTCCCTTGCACCCTCTGCCCTATTCGTCTCTCCTCTTTGTCCTATTTGACAAATAGGCTTCCTTATTAGTCTCTGCCTAGAGCATAATTAGCATTCAGAAACAGGTACTAAGAAAAATGAAAAGGTCTCTCATCATTCAGATTTCCAATTCAGCATATTGACTGCTTACTCCCAAGTATTCAACCATGAAAGTTTGCAGTCTTTCACCTGGAATTGCCCTTCCTCAATGTGTTCCAGGTTCCGTTTCTTCATATCAGCTGTGCCATCACCCGCCATCACCAGCTTCTCTCCGGGGCTCTCCCAGCTCAGAGAGCTTCTTCCCTCCACTCCCCCAATCCAGAACAGCCTTCCCTTTTCTAGCCGCATACCTAAATCTGACCTGTCCTGTAAAGTCCAGTCTGTGACGAGGTCTTCTGAAACGACCAGCTTTGACAGAGAGACTCTATCCCTTCTCTCAACTCCTTCTCTCATAACACTTACTTGGTTCCACCCTTGTACTATGTATTTGCTTTTCACTCATACGCCTTGTCTCCCTAAATGAATTATACTAAATCCCTGCCGTGTAAGAATATTTATTATTTTTCTAGCACCTATCCTACATAAAGGATTCAACAAAGACGTAAAGCCTTTATTTTTGTTCCTCAGTCTTGTGGTTCTAAGGAAACATGCATGATAATGCCCACAACAAACACCCAAAGAAGTGCAAGGCAGTATCGTGTAGTGATGGGTACTAGAGCTGAACCTCCTTGCTTCAAAATTCTGGCTCTACCTGCCACTTACTGGATCTCGGGCCAGTTCATTTAATCTCTCGGTCTCTTGATTGCCACGTACATTAAAGAAGGATTGATAATATGTATCTCACAGGATTCTTGCGAGGTTTCATAAGTCAATATAAGTTATATGCTTAAAATGGAAGCTGGCATGCTACATGCAAGTTTAGATTGGAAGTGTCCTATTCTCTGACTTAAGCAGGTTACGCTAAGTGGAGATGTGGAGCATCAGTGGAGGGAGGAAATGTACTGGGCTCTGCACTTATCTCCATTCACTTTTGAAGCCACTTGTTGACTCAAATTCTATGTCCTGAGAACCAATACTCCAAACCCCTTCAACTGTTGGCAGGGCATTCTCTACAAGGTCAAGAACAAGGACGCTTACAGTGTCCAGTGGTCCCCAAAGAGAGTGCCTGCCACCTTCAGCCAACCCTTGGAGCCATTCATTTGCACAGGAATTCCAAGAATAGGAGCAGCCCAGCCCCACTCCACTCCACTCCAGCAGCTCTGTTCCCACCATTCACTGCTAAGTGCATGCTTATCTGGGCACCAGAGGCCTCACCCCCTTCCCCCTTCATTCAGCACTCAGAGCTGCACCCACGGTGGGTCCACCAACTCCAGGGTCCATGCCGTCATGTAAGTGAGAGGCTGTGGGACCAGCTACATCGGTGCCAAAGCCGCCATTGTTTGACACTCTGAACATGGGGACAAGGAAGAGAAGGGACCTTGTTCCTCAAGTGTCTTACAAGAATCACCATAAATGCAGCCAACCCAGAGCAATGACAGAGCTGATTATCCAATTTATGAGTCAGGCATGCCTGTATAGCTGCTTATCACCTTCCCCTTCTCTCCTTTTAATCCTCGGTAGCTGACAGAGGTGAGCGGAAGAGGTGGTGCTCCTAAAATGAGACATTCTTGCTCTTAATTAAAACCTAACAAAACTCCAATTACAGGTTTCAGGAATGGAATGGGCTCTGGAGTGATGGACTTAATTAACCCAAACTTTCCTCATCTGCCCATCAATACATATAATCACCAAAGAGCAGAACGTTTTGAACGCTGTCAGGCAAATCGCCAATGAAGAGGCAAGGGTGGCAGCGAACTGATGATAGGCGGGAGTGCGGAGCTATTTTTAATAGTACAGGTACATTTTCTAGTAATGTTTTAACCTGCTTTAAAATAACTGTGTTTGCATAATACTGGCGAGAGGGGGTTGGAGAGGAGGAAATAAGAAGAGGCCTGAGTGCCAGGTGCAGCCCAAGAACAGGGTGGAGGTTCCCTCCCTTCCAATGATCTGCTGGGAGCTCCTTCAATAGTATATTGTGCTGTTTAGTAGTGCTCCGTGCGGGTTAGTAGCATTGATTATCCAATCTTACAATCTGGAGAAAGGGGGCATGGCTAGAGAGACAAAAAAATAATCCTCCCAGACCTCACAAGTTCTCTTTAAAGGAAAAAGTATTTTAAAAAAAACAGCATCTGTGATTTTTGGAAAGTTAATTTGAGTCTCACTGTTAAGGGAGAGCCCAAGAGAAAGAAAAGACGATGGAATTCTTCCAGTTTATATCCATGGTGAATATTTGGATCTAAGGCTTATTGCATATTTTAGGTATGCATATGGTCTGATTGTGGATATCATGCCCTCTCCCTTAGGGAACTGGAATACCATGACTTTGTTAGCAGTGAACTCACATTTATTCCCTGAATATAAAAGCACGTCTCGGTTCTCTGTCCCTCCTAGGGTTTATTACAATGTCCACGCTCAGTCCCACAGTTGACCTACACCAGAAAACAACTGTTAAGTCCTGATTGAAGGGGCACGTGTGCAAACTTCTCCATGAAACTTGCGATCGATCACGGCCCCTCCACAGCTCTGCACCAGTTGTCGCTGGAACCCTGCATATAATACTTCTATCGATCTACCCTGCATTGTGATTGTTTATCCGTGTTTCATTGCCCTCACCAGGTTTTAGAACTATGGAGGGCAGAGACCATATTCTACATACAAGTCTTGGCAAGTAACCTAACATCACTATGCTTCAGCTGTCTCCACCTGTCAGATGGAGATAAGAGAGCTCACCATGTGGGATTGTTTTAAGAATTACATATGTTAATACATACAAAGCAATTAGAACCATAAACGTTAGCAGTGACTATCACTATAGTATTTTTTTCTCCAAAGTTCATGGGGGCAGAATTCATTTTTTTCTAATAAATGAATGAAGACCTTTAAAAATCAATGTGGATCCCGGCCAGCATCCTGTTTTTTTCAGAGAAAGATCCATAAAGGTACATGGATTCAAAAGACTGTGCTACATAGGGAAATGGTCCTAAAAATAAGGGGGAAAATGTACTAAGAGGATACACACATCAGTATTCGGGCGAAAGCCAGGGAATGCGAGAGGCAGCCAAACTTCACAGAGCTCCCAAAACGAGAAAGTGAACAGCATGGTTAGGCAGTCAAGCCTTCCAAAGGCAGCGAGTTTGCTGCCCGGTGCTCATTCCACTGGCTCTCCCACTGGACACCCCAGCTTTTGCTGGCGCAACCCCATCGTCAATACTGTCCTTGTATTCTATATGATGTGTCTTTTGTCACGTGCACCCTTTAGTTTGCTTCCCACATCAAGGCATCCAAATCCCCTTTGCTATTCCTTCCACCTCTCCATGGCCTCTCTCTCCCCGGACCTCATTTCCCATTAGTCTCCCAGACGCTGCCAGCAGACCATTCCAAATCCTCCTCTGCCCCAGGACAAAAGCCGCACAGATGTGGGGAGAGCTGGCTCTGGGAACTCTAACAGCACCGTCATCCTGGCCCAGCGGGGTGGTGGTCGTTTCTCTCGGGGACCAGAGGCTGAAAAAGGGGGGGGGTAAAAAAAAAAGAAAGAAAAGAAAGACTAGAGACAGAAAACGAGGGAAGACAAAATAAGCCATTGAAATCAAAAAGGAAATGCATGAGTGAGATTTCTATCAGGACACACGGTAGGGGGGCAAAGGGGTGGGAGTGGGGAGAATAAAAACAAAGGAGCGAAATGTGCGGGGTGGTAAAAGCCTAAAACAACACAAAAGTCTCTTGGAGGGGTACAAGGAGGGAGGAGGGAGTGGGTAGAAAATATGGTTGAAAGGAGCTGAAAAGCAGGAACCACTGGGGGACCCCGGCTGGAACCCCTCGGCATCTTTCCCTCTCCACCCTGTCCCCATGGAATTTTAGCTCTCTTCCTCCTCCATTCTCTCTGCAACCCTCCCAAGGCCCAAATTCCAGTTTTTCATAAAGGAAAACAGCAGGTTGTGCATTGGAGAGAAAGTCCCAAAGAAGATGCAGGACAGAGAAAAATTCAAACTGCCTGCGGCTTGTCGGAGTCTACCACACACTCGTGCCCCTCGCCCCACAGCCTAGTTATAAAGAGCACTTAGATGAGAAATATATTGCTTAGTGTGGTGTCTAGGAAGACAACTAATCTCTCACGACTCCTGTTCAGGGGGCGCCCTCCTGACTGTGGACCCCACTGCTCACCATAAATAACCAGTGAAGAGGGGGGCAAAGCAGAGGGATAGGGGCTCCTGCCTGAGCAAGAATGCAGGGCGCAAACAAGCCCCTACACTCTCAGGCATCTTGAAAAGGGCCCACAGATTTCTCAGAACCCTTGTCAGGAAGCCATCTTTATAGTCGGGGATTTGAACAGATTTTACGATTTATATCATATGAAGCCACAGGAAAGACTTAAACCAAATACAAAAAAAAAAAACAAACAAAAAACAAAACCAAAACCAAAACTAAAACTTCGAAAGATTTGCAGCATTCGAGATCGGGAGGAATGTCCCTCTCCATCTTTGGCACCGTGTAAAATTGTACTCTTTTCCCATTTACATGAGTTCAAATTGATCAGACTTGTCTACCACAAATCTGATGCTGGTTTATAAATACATTGCCACGGGCTGGGATTCATCCTGAATCCCAGCCTCATGGAGGCCTCTTGGAAAAGGCTATTTTCCCTGTCAGACCAAGGGGATTCTAGAGCTGCCATGACATAAAATTGGAGAGATTATTTCGCTGACCAGGGGTCACGTTAAGAGGATTGTTACAGAGCAGAAAAAGTGTTGTGTTTCCCGTGAACTTGTCCCTGCCATCAAGAAAACTGTAATTTACAGGGGTTTCTGTTATTTAAAAGAGACAAATTTTTCTGCAAAAAAAAAATAGTTTACAATCTCAACATGCACAGGCTAATATAAATTGTTATCAGCGACTATAATGTTAAACAGCAACAATGAAAACAGGGGAGCTTGAAGTGCTTAGCTCTTGGGGAACCTGCTGACTTAGGAGGGCTATGTCAAAAGATTTGCATGCATATTCCTGAGTAAGTAGAAATAATGAGATCAATGTTAAGGCTGAAATCAACAGTGCCTATCAGGTTGATAAATGCTAGTTTCAATAAAAAATCAACTGCAAGTTAGTTCTCATGATTTGACTAGAGAACTGAAAGGCTAAAAACTGCCATCCCTCAAAACTGCAGTGATTCTTGGACTGGAGAGCATAATAAGATTTTATTTTCATACAGAAAGATGGAGTGTGCTTCATATCTCTAGTCTCTCTTTCAGGTTTGTACTGGCCAGTGAGGTCCTGGTGAGGCAGGGAGGGAATCAGATGCCTCCCGTGACCTTGACCTTGACCGTGACCATGGGAACTGCTTGCCTGTGAGGGAAGTAAAGGTGAGTGCAGGAATCGCCAGTTGTTTTTCTCATTATCATAAATATTAAACCAACTAATTTATTAAATCTAGCCCCCCAAAAAACTGGAAAAATAAACACCCCCTCCCCCCAAATTAACAGATTGCTTCATGTCCTTCAGTTTTGATAGAGAGAGAGCTGTGTGGTGTGATTCACCCTTTGCAAGAGATGCTGGGGATGGAACAGAGATGATTTTAGTATCGGAATGTCAGGCTTTGGTTATAGCACTAAGACTAACATACCAGCTTGATTTCATGCCAGGCAAAGTACGTGTGCATCAATCCACAGGTGGGGTTAGAACTTGCAACCTTTTAGAGGCCCTATTATTTAAGGCAGTGGAAAAAGGAGTGGGGGAAGTGAACATCTGTGATTTTAGACTAATATCATCTCACGCCTCATCACTCATGCCCCTGGGGGCATGCAACTGAGGACAGGGATTTTGGTTTGTTTTCAGTATAATTATGTCCCAAACATTGCACAGGTCATAGTTAGGCTTAAAAAGGGGGGAAATTGCTGTTGTTGAAGAACTTGCAAATTTAAAGAATTATTGTCGCTAATCAGAACCAAAGGACCCAGAACCAAAGAAAAATATAAAAGCTGAGGTCCAGGGGATTCTAGGTGGGATGGCAGTTCAGGATACTGAGAAGGTAAGTTCATGATTTTCAACTGAAGAAGACAGAGGGTAAGGGAGGATGGTAGGTTAAATCTAGCCACAGATTATTTGCAGCTCCTTTCATGGGGCGGTGGGGGCCATTTTGCCCTCCTTTGAGTCAGGGCCAACTCTGTGACCTATTTTAGCTAACAGAATGCTGCAGAGATAATGCAGAACTTTCCAGCCTGGCCTCAGGACATCTGGAAGCATCTATCCTCACCCATCTGGAACCATAGGACTACCATGCTGTGAAGAAGCCTGGGATAAAAGAACAGGTAGAGAGAGAGGCTCAGGTGTCCCGGGCATTCCGGCCATCTCAGCTGAGAGCCCCAAATGTGTGGGGGAGTCCATATTCAAGACAGACTCAATCACAACTGCAGCTCCCTGCAGCCTGGTGAGTGAGACCGAGGGAGACACCAACAGGGGACTAATACAGGGAGGTTTCCAGAACTGTGTGTGTGTGTGGGGGGGGGCACTAGCTCTTCGGGAGAGGTAGACAGAGAGAGAGAGAGCGAGAGAGAGAGAGAGAGAGTTCCTGAATGGTGTTAGCACTCAAATAGATGGCCAGTGTCTGACCTAACTCGGGAGAGGGTCTGTGGGTATTGAATAGGTTAAGGTATGCGAGCAAACATTCAATCTCATGGGGTGAAGGACAAACTAGGAAGAAAGGATTGAGAATGGTCAAGAAGACAGCAACCAGGAGTACTTTAACCCAGCTAAAAACAACTAAACTGACAGTATGTATATCTAAAGCTCATCTGCATTCTGGGTGGTAGAAATCCTGAGATCTTTTTGATTAAGAGAAAGATAATCATAGAAGCTCTGTGGCTTTATTCATAGTCTGTGGGGGCTGGATTCTAACATTTGGTTTTGCCTCTCACCAGCCTTTGGAGAAGTCACTATGGGAAAGAAAAAACACCTATGGTTTTTTTGTTTTGTTTTGTTTTTGTTTTTCACAAAGGAGGCAAGCAGAACTTATGCGATCATTGCTTTGTAAGTCTTGCTCCCCCCACCCAAATTCTTTCATTGCAGTGGGTCGAGTGGGTAGGTGAACAGCAGGTGAAAGCACCAGGGAATACAGCTCACCACCTGAGCCTTCCAGCACAGACAGGCTTGGGACTGTCCAGCCCAGCCTACAAGGGGGAAAGAGATGGTCTAATGATCTCCATCCTGCTTTCACATGCTTTCCTTTTCCTAAACTGTTCTCTCCACCATAAGTCAGGCCAAGGGTTCAAGCAAACTCATCACGGTGAGAAGGAACTGAAGACAAAACAAGATGAGTCAAATGTACCTGATAGTCTAATACCTACCTTGCAAGGTCCTTGTAAAGATTAAATGATAGGATGTTTAGTATAAGCATCTGAAAATATAGTAAGTGTGTGACAAATGGTAGCTATGTTATCTACCTGTGGCTTTACAATAGGAGTTAAAACATCCATATAGAACCATTTTCAATTTAATTCTGCATACGATTATATGTTTTTTAGCCTCAATTGCCTGAAAATAGTAACTGTATTTTGTGTGTGTGTGTGTGTGTGTGTGTGTGTGTGTGTGTGTGTGTGTACACACCGGTCTATAACAGGTAGCTCCTGTTAAGCACTCCACAAATATGTGCTGACTGAAAGACATGTTGAAGTGAATAAAAAGAGGAGTGGGGCGCCTGGGTGACTCAGTCGGTTAAGCGTCTGACTTAATTTTGGCTCAGGTCATGATCTCAGGGTTGTGAGATGGAGCTCCATGTTGGGCTGTGTGCTGAGCATAGAGCCTACTTAAGAGTCTCTCTTTCCCTCGCTCTCTTCCTCCTTTGTTCATACACGCATGCTCTCTCTCTCTCCCTCAAAAAAAAAGAAAAAAAAAAAGAGGAGCAAAAAGGACTGTGCACGTCTACAAATACACTTACTCTTTTCAGCCTGGAGCTGGATGCCACAGCTTCACTGCTAGGGCGCAGAGAAAATCCTCCAGGATCTCTGTGTACCTACATCTAGCAGACCTAGAGGCTGCTCCAATCCTTTCCCCCTCAAAGATAGCCAAGCCAGGCAGGTTTTTCCCTTTACTCCCGTTCTTAATTCCTAGAAACACTATGAACATGGGAAGCTGAAAGTACTGGTCAAGATATGGGATCTATCCGTGTGTTTATGCCTCTAAAGGACCATGAGAGAAATATGCTAAGGTACATGCTAGTTCCAGCAACTGTCTAACCACGGAAGATATGGGAGTCCCAGATGTTTTCAAAGAGAATGAAGCATGGCTTAAGTTGAAAAGATGAATGAGATCCAAGCAGAAAAAAAAGAGAGAGAGAGAGAGAGACAAGCCAAAAAACTGGAAAAAACCGTGCTCATGTAATCCTCAGAATGATCAGCTACGAACATGGATTTGGTACCTGGTCCCAACCAGGCAACTTAAAGCGCTTCCCAAAACAATCCAGCATATTATGTCAGGACGCATTTGTTTTTGTCTTTTATTTTTCAATCAATCAGCTCACCAATATCCTGAGAAGACCTGGATATGAGAATTATTTCTAGGAGCCGTTCAGTCACAGCGACCCACATGGGTCAGCAGTCTGTGGTTCCGTCTGCCTCACATCAGCAGGGGGTGTCAGCTCAAAGGTGGGGAGCATTTCTACTGTTCTGAAGACAGCCGGGTTGAGAGCCCGCTTAGACGGTTCAGTTGCTTTGCGGATAAGTGCCCCTTGGTTCGCTGCGCCTACTTACCGTGGTCCAGGATATACTTCACGATCTCCCCGTGGCCGGTTTTGGCTGCGTGGTGGAGAAGGGAGCAGTGGTCCGGCCCCTGAATTAGCAGACTGCCTCCATTTTTATAGCTTTCCATTAGCTGAGAAAGAGACACAGGAAAAGCAGCTCAGGCAGAGTCCGGAACAAGGGAAAGTACAGCTAACCGGTGATAAAATAAGAGTGATGTAGCAAACCACAAATGTTTCTAGCCTCAGAGGACGCTGAGAAGTCAAAGAGATGAAGCAACGTTCCTGCACTGTGTTAGCACTCGGATAGCTGGCCAGTGTCTCCCCTCCCTCTGGAGAGGGTCTGTGGGCACTAAAATGTGGAAGCTGAAACGTGCTGAGTGAGTTATTTCTTTTCTGTTTGATGTCTTTTTCTTTTCTGGGCACTGGTCGCTGTCCTAAGAGAGTGAAGGGCAGCAAAGAGAAGAAACACTTTCCTATGTTGGCTCGGCTTTCTCTGGAGTGAAAGAGTAATTAAGGCCGGAGACAGGAAGAGCTTGGTGTCTGGTAGCTAAGCTCCTTTCCGAGCCTATGGTTTCTCTCCAACCTCTAATGAACCTAGCTACCAAATACAGAAGCTCCTTCCCATTTTCCCGTGGGAGATGGTGGTACACGTGTGTACAGCCTCTTTCTTCTTCCAGATCTGCAACCCAGCCAGCACGCCTTCTGTTAATCATCCAATCCATACCCAGTGAGGCTAGAGATGATCCACAGGACGAGAACCCAAGGGATTCAGAGAATGTGGCAGGGGAAACCTAAAATACCTATATTGTGAGAACAGACTGGAAAATGACCAACAGATTTTGCAGCCCAAGAATCACGTGGCAAAATGAGGATGCGGTCTGATTTCATGAAATACTGAACATTACAGAAAGTGTAAATGGTCCCTGTTCTCCAAACTGCAGTATAGGAGAACAAAAAGAGTCTTTCTGGAACTTCTAAAAGGTAGTTTCAGGACAAATAAGAATACAATAACCCGGCAGGTACCAAGCAAAAGGAATGGATCTATCACCAAGAAGTTAGAGGGCACACTAAAAAAAAAAAAGAAAAAAAAAAAAGTAAGCCTCTCATAAGGTCACAGAAAGTAAACTCATATCCAGCCATGGAACCGCCATGTGGCAGATGCCAGGGAAACAAAGATATAACAGGACTTGGTCATTGGCTTCAAGACCTCGCCATCCATGGGGAAGACAGACATCACAAAGACACATACAGGAATGGAGAGGAACATAAGGAGGTTCTCACAGGGTGAAAAAAGAGTCAGGGAAGGCTTCCTAGAAAATAGGCCAAAAAGGACTAGTTGAATGGAAGTAAAGAACATATGGGGACTTTTTCCTTAAACTACAAGGCTATAGGACAGCAAGAGGTAGCTAATAGTTTTCCAGAAAGAATCTAAGCCTATCCAGTACTGTTCAACCTTAGTCTTACACTGACACTCCCTCTCTTCATAGGCAGATCCATAAGGGATTTGGGCTCAATGGAGAAGCACAGACCCAATCCATCAGCTGCCTGGATGCTGCCTTTCTGTGGGGTTTTTGGGACACTGCGGACATGAAGTTAGTCCGTGGGTATCTCATGCAACTCAGGTGCACAGCAGACGCTCCCAACAGCCTTCACACTGGATGGCTCCTGGGGTCTTCGGTTCTCTGCTGTCTGCTGTGTGCTCTCTCTCTTACAGACACACACACAGTTTAATATCTAATATTTTTTCTGCTTTCTGCATGGTATGGAATAGACAAACAGAAGAAGGTGGAAAGGAAGAAAGAAAAGGGGAAGAAAAACTTGGGAAGGAAAGAGAAAAAGAATGAGAAAGAAAAACTAAGTCACTGTATTTCATCTTTCCATAAATAAGGTTAAGTAATTTCTTAGGCACTTAGGAAATGATTGTAACAGAGAACGTAATAAGACAACCTACTGAATATGGCAATTTCCCATATTTCAAATAATTCTCTATTAAGTACAAAAAAAGTGGGGTTGTATACACCAGGGACCCAAAAAATATGCTGCCTAGACTAAAAGCATATGCAAAATGAGATAAAAAGATGTCAAACGTACAGTAGTTTGCACATTTTTTTGGCTTAGAAGCTCTGCAAGGGCACGAATCACGCCTTACTGCCCAAAGCATCTAAGATAAGGCCTTGCAGGGAATCTGGGATAATATTGGTTCAATCCACTGCTTGGCAATAGCATCAAACTCCCAGGTACACTGCTTGGAGAGTACTTTTGTCTTGTGGGTGACAATTCTTCAATGTAGACTGTGCCACAGGCACCATTTCCAGAATTAGGTGTCTAAAGATGGCAGTTTATCAAGAAGCTTGCAAGCTTCTCACCATTTCTTTCCTATGAGTAACCTGATAACATTGTAGCACAGAGGTTTCTCAGTTGATTCAACAGACGGGCTTCAAAAAAAGTTGCATGCAAGGTCAGTGCTTCTCAGCTCTCTTTTAAGGCTTTTGGTTTCTCGATCTGCAATGGCACCATACTCCAAAGGCTGGTGAGTAAGGCAGAGCCTCTGTCCCTACACAGCTGCTGATATTATAGAGCAGATCGATGCCAATGTGGGTTATACAGGGATATACAGGCAGTCACGAGTCCCAATGCCTGAAAATGACATGAGACCAAATATAGCTTTTAGAATACTCATGGACTATACTATATAACAAATATTTGCATCTCCACTATGTTTATTAAAAAAACATGGACTAACACTACTAGCTAGCATTTTAGAGTCCCTTCTATGGAATAAAAACAGTCTTAAGAGGTTTACATGTACTGTTACGGTTGATCCTCACAACAAAGGAGAGAGGCAACATTATTCAAGTTTACAGATGAAGAAACTGAGGCACAGAGAGAATCAGATAATTATACAAAGTCACACATACAGTGAATGGCAGAGCCAAGATCTGAACCCAGGCAGTCTGACTCCAGAATGTGCACTCCCTCTAGAAGCAGCAGTGACCACTTCCTTCTCTCTGAACTAAGAAAACATAAGCTTGAATTAAAGTGTTCGAGGGAGATGAGACGGAGCATGTTCTTTTGGTTTAACTGTGATCCCCAGAGTACGAAACTGTAATCATGTTGGAAGCTGTAGGCTCTGGCCTGGAGAATGTATTTCTGGGTGTTGTCCAGATAATACTTACAGATGCACTCATTTCAAGACCTGTCTAAAAAGAAACCTTTAAACTGCAAATATCAGCTTCTAGAGAGCAGGAATTCCCGACACTGTGAGCACTGCATCCAGGGAACGTGCAGCCCATGTTAATGAGTAGAGACAACCAGCATGGTACCCCTGCATACATTCTCCACTGCTGGGAAACGTGGAGATGCCGTGAAGACTCCTCTGGCCCTCCCTGCCCAGTCGTCAAAAGAGCATCCTTCCCCTTCCAAGTCATTTAGCACAGGCAGGGGGATGATACATGACATACGAGAGATCATGAATATTTGGTGAGAAATGATGTTAAAGTTCTTAAAGAATCACCAAAAGTTTGGGTAGGAAGATATCTTACCTTCATAAGATCACCAGCTATTACTGCCTGCAAAATTGCTGTGGGAGACAAAAGAGAGATGTCCCATTAGTAGAAGACCCTCTCATTAAAAAATCCCCAAGGGCTGGATCCATATTTTGTAGAAATAGTCTACATTTGGGGCAGGAATCAGGGAAGGAGAAGCATGCCAAAGGTTGCATCTTGCAACAGGCTAAATAAAGCCTTCTCTTCATCCCTTCGCTACCCGGGCACCCATTCTATCCTACCTGGACACCCCCTCATGAAACTTGGAGCCACAGAGATTAGATTCAAATCTTAGCTCTGACACAAGTTGTGGGTGAATCATGGAAACCCTCTGAGCCCGGTTTCCACATCTGTCAACCAGCAAGTCTAAATCTTACAGAATGACTAAAATGGTCGATGAAATCGTATGGATGTTCTCAACTCATCTGTGAGGTGGACTGGGTGCCTAACCGTGATCGCTTCTGCTCCCTTCTTTCCAGTTCCTTCCACTTTGTCCTCTTGGGGTTCCAAAAATCACTAATAATTTTGCTCTGTAGTGAGAGACAAACACCTACCATTATGGAAATGAAGAGGACTGGAGGTAGTGAGGAAAGAACATGTATGCTTTTTTATGTTCTGAAGAAAATAACCACGCGGTCAGCATCTAATCCACTGGCGACTCTTACGGAAAGAACTCAAAGACTTAGGAAACCTAAACTAATTGTAAAAACATGTAGCTCCAGGGGCAAAAATCGAAGCGCACATACAAGTCACTTGGGAGGTAAAGGAGGGGACTCTCAGAGAGGGCAGGATGTGCGAGCATCTAATGACAGTGTTGGTTCCTGAACGGAACATGTGCATTAGGTTGGAAATGGTCCTTTAGAAAAACAAATACCCAGGTTCTAGGACTACCGAAGAAATAGATTATTGTACGGCTTGAATAGCACAAAATTTTAGAAGTAACTTGAATCTTATTTCTTAAGGTATCATTTTATTTTTATCTTTTTTATGATTTATTTGTTTATTTTAGAGAAAGAGAGGGCATGAGTGGGAGGGGTAGGGGGAGAGAGACTCTAAAGCAGACTCCCCGCTGAGCTCAGAGCCTGACTTGGGGCTCAGTCTCACCACCCTGAGATCATGACCTGAGCCAAAATCAAGAGCTGGACGCTTAACCGACTGAGCAACCCAGGCACCCCAATGCAGTGCCTTTTCACAATACTATAAACTTGATAACCTATAAAGACTATTTCCTTCCCTTTTCTCCAGGCCTTACAGAGCTAGTGGAGCTCTACTGGACAGAGGCCTGGACTGGACACAGGGACCCGCATTATGGTGACAACTGGGCCGCTCACTTGCACACGCATGTGTACTCTCTCTCTCTCCAAATAAATAAATAATATTTTTTTAAAAAGGCACTGGACTTAGAGTCTAATTCTAATCTCTAACTTAGCAGACATGTAAGCTTAACAAGTCAATGTTTCTGAACCAGTTTTCTTATTTGTAAAATAAACAGCTGTCTTGCTCATCTCTCTATCATAAGAACAAAACCGACAAATGAAAACTTTATAAGTTCGAAACAACAGAGTGCTTACTTTTTCAAGATTATATTGAAACACTTCCCAGAAATGAAAAGAAAAAAGAGAAATAGAGAAAAGAGAGAGAAAAGAAGAAAAATGAGTTCATTAATTTAAAGCACTTCTGCAATAAAATTTGGTGTATATAAGCAGCAAATCAAGACAATAAAGGAATTCCCCAGGACAAAGTCTATTTGAGGAGCAGCAAGAAGAGAAGGGAGAAAAGAAAAAGAAAGGAAAGGAAAAGAAGGGAGGAAGAACGAAAAGAAAGAAAAAATATCAGAAGTTGGGGGAAAACTTATTGGTTAGCTGTGGAGTTCAAAGATTTCTTGGAGGAGGCGAAGTTCAAGCCAACTCTTCCGTGGTAAGGGGAATTAACTAGCAAAGAGGATTTGGAAAATCCTTGCAAGAAGAAGGTAGGATCTGAACAAAGACATGGAAGTTAAGTTGTGATGTCTAAGGGAACCTTCGAAGAGCTGTATATCATCCTCCCTGGGGGGGGAAGTGGCTGCAGATAAGGTGCTGCGGAGTCGGAGGGACCCCCCCGCCCCGCTAGTGAGCACCTCTTCTGTCAAGATAAGGCACTTGGAGTTTATCCTGCAGGTGGTGAGGAACCATTGCAGAGGTAAAAATACACCAGAGAAGCATATAAATGTCAACCATGCCAGTTTGATCCCACCCTCCCCACTCCTGGAAAGAGAATTATGACCTGCTCTCTGCTCATTTTCTCCGGATTGCCCAATATTATAGCCTCTTTAAATGTCTACCTCAGACTCATTCACAAGTACTACTATGTTTGTTGGTTTCCAGCAGCCTCCCGATTTAAAGTCCCCATGAACAGGTAGAAGATCATATAACAGAATCATAACCACAAATAATTTCCAATTGTACTGGAGATGGAAAGCGGGGATATATATTCTGTAGTCAAGCAATACACCCAAGGGTAGCTATTATGCAAACATTATTAGGCTCAAGGCTCACTTCTCTCTCCTGATTAATGTCCTTCCCCATGAACACTGCTGTTTAAGATTTCCTCTGCATAAAGAGAGCTTGAATCTATTAGTATTCAACTCCAGATAATAACCTTCTGAAAGATCAAGCTTCAAAAACAAATAATGAGTTGTTATGATTACAGTATTATTCTTTATTATTTCTTGAGCTCCAAGCTTACCTTCCTGCCTTTTCCAAAACTCTTTCCAACTGGGGAAATCATGATCCCAAATGCAAAGAAGGGAAGTCAAATTGCTAATGGGACGTAAAGGTAATTGAGTAGATGGATAGTAAGTTTTTTGGACAATTAAATCATAGAAACTTATGTAGTTAGGCAGGAGAGTAAGGGAATGGAGAACTGAGAGATCTGTCATTTTTAGAGCTTAGAAGCAGAACCATTAATTCATATGAAATGGTTGATATTTCCTTCAGTGCTCTGCCTTCCAATACAGTGTTATCCAGTAAACATCTTGGGACTGAGAAGTCAGGATTGCCAGAAAGGAATCCCCCATCTTCCTTCTTACTCTCTCCGTCTAGGGCCTCGATTCCCAACAGTCTGGATATCCTCAGAAATTGTGCATGAAGGCACAATGGCTACGCACTAGAATCAGGATAGGGACAAAACAATTCATAGGGTCACTGGCTGGCCACCTGCTCCTGCCCTGCCAGGCCCTGTTTGAGGTTCTGGGGATACCTCTGTACCAAGCAAACTCCATCCTCTTAGAGAACTGGCATTTTG
Source organism: Zalophus californianus (assembly GCF_009762305.2). Lineage (NCBI taxonomy): Eukaryota > Metazoa > Chordata > Mammalia > Carnivora > Otariidae > Zalophus > Zalophus californianus. The sequence goes on from NC_045606.1 coordinate 90,194,945, forward strand.
GCAAGAACTCCAAATTAGGAAGGGATACATCATAACTGAGCCAAGAATCAGACTGCCTGTGAGTCCCGGGGAGCACCATAAACTGGCTGTAACCTTGGGCAAGTTACAGTTTACCAACAGTCAGTTCTCTCATTAGAAAAATGAAGATAAAGTCAATACTTTTGGGACTTTGCCTTTCAAATCAGCTCAAGGAACAGAGGACTGACTATTACAGTCTCCTATGTAGAACACCATGGAATCCTGATATTTTTGACCTCATGACACAGAAAAAGAACCATTTCTCACCTATGAAATGAGAAGGTTAGATTAAGGCAATTACAACTGTAGAGTTTGCCATCTGATTACCTCCAAAGGGATAGTTTAAGGTTGCGGTTTTTGCTATGCCAATGAAAATATTTAATAAAATGTATACAGGGCTTGGCAAAGTCACATATATGAGCTCCCAATAAATCAACTGAAATAACTACATCATATAGTCTCAACTCTGAACACTTAGGTCTATTTTAAAAGTTTAAGCTTTCATGTTATATCTCAGTTCTTAAATTAATATTCTATTTCCAAACTGCTTGTCACCTACTAATAATAGCAGTCACTTAAATCTTTTTTTAAAAAATTTATGGAAGAAAAAAATTAAAAGTACAAACCACCACCATCGAACAAAGAATAGCTTGTAGAGCCCTGGGTTGGGGAAGAAATCAGTTGCTGCACTGAGAAGCATAAATATATATCTGGCTTCGCCAAGTTCTGCATACTTTTTACTCCTAAATATTTGATCCGTGAAGCAAGAAGCACGTCCTAGAACTGTCCCTTCAGAAGCGGTCATATTCTACATTCCAGAGCTATTTTGGGTCCTAGCCTAAACTTCTCATTTCATAGATGAGAAAACAGGCTTGAGAAGTAAATGGACTTTTCCAAGGTCACACAGATAGTTAGCAATCCAGATGACAGAGAGACTCTTATTTTTTTTTCTTTGTTTCTTTTACATTTTCTCTAATGTTATTGCATCTGACCCCTATGTTAGAATTCCTTCCACCATGCTGTTTCCCCTTGAACCTGGAGCAAGGCGGGCAAACACTAAAACAACCCCAAATAAAAGTTTCATGAATGCATCACATGCAAAATGAAGTCAATTTAAGGCTTCAAGGTCCAACACCTTTTATGCCAAAGGAGACACTGCATATCGAGCGCACCCAGGGCAGATGTTGCATTCACAATTCCATTGATCTGATCATGATGGGCATCTTCCTACTTCTCCTTTATTCAGAGTCACTTATTGCTTAGTCACCGGATGGCTTGCATTGTCAGCTGCTCAAGAGCCTACTTCTTTTAGACACCTACTTCTGCAGAGCTTTTCCTGCATTTTCCTTATCAGAAGTATTCTGTCCAATTTTTCTACTCTGTAAGCAGTCAGTCATGGGACATGCACAACAAACAGTGAAGGCTTAGCTCCCCAAAATGGAACTGAGTACAATCATCAGATACAGCAAAGGTAACTAACACTCATTTAATGGTATGGGTAACTACTGTGAATTATGCTAATGAGGCATAAATGAGAAGCAGCTCATGAAAATGACTGTAATTAGTATTATTTTACATAGTCATACACAACAAGGTGAGGTGAGAGGAAGGAGGAATTAGATATTTTGGAAGACCTCTGCATTTTAATATGAGCCTAGAGGAGGTTTTGACAACTGATAATAAGCTATGTGCCAAATTATTTGTTAATAGCTAAAATACTGAGGGTTTTTAATATATTGGAACAAATTCAAGATTATTCTTACAGTGACGCACAAATCTGCATCAGCTCTCCATGACTGCATAACTGTTAGGCAGTCACAGAGCTGCATCATCCCAAAACATAGTGGCTTCAAACAAAACAATTACTTTTGCTCAAAAGTCTGCTATTGGGGCCAGGTTCAGCCAAAAGTGTGTCTTCCCTCCACCTGGCATCAGGTGGGGCAGCTCCATTGAGAGCTCAAAGACCCACTTTCAAGATGATTATACACGACAGGAAACTGGGTGCTGGCTTCAGCTGGGAGCTTTTGCTCCCTGAGCATGACATTCCATGGCTTCTTGGGCTTCCTCCCAAAATGGCGACTGGGTTTCAAAAGCAACCATCCCCGGAAAGCTTCGTGGAAGTCACCTCTCCTTGGAAATCATGGGGTGTCACTTCTGCTACAGTCTTAATTAAGTCTGCCCATATTCAAGAAAACCCAGACCCCACATCTCAATGAAAATAATGTCAAAGTCATACTGCAAAAAGAATGTGTGGGATGGGAGCTCATGCTGTGACTGTTTTTAGAAAATTCAGTCTTTCACATCATGCGCTTACATTGTGATGTGCTTTGAGTAAGAGGGTTGACACTGACTTTTGGTTAGCATTGGGAAATGGCCATGTATGGCCTTTGTTACCTGTGTCCTCTATGGACGTGTGTTTTGCATGCACTATCATCTGTTTATGTCACGAGTATCTCAGTAGAAAAATGCAAAAGGCTGACAACTGCTTATTCAAGGATCAGCTTTTTGGAGCAGGAGGAAGAAAGGCGAGTAGATGATGATGCAGACAACAAGTGTTTGTTGAGTTGAATTAAGAATTCTATCTAAGGTAAGCTTTACCCTGAATCTCTCTTTAATATCAGATGTAAGAAAAAAACACTGTCTCTCCTCTTTTTCCTCCTCCAGTCAAGCAAGCACTCACTTATCTAACTCTAGCCCCATTTCCCTCCCACCTGGTCTACCAGCTTCTCCTCCTTTGCCAAAATACAGAGTGGAGGACTCAGAGCACACACTTCCAGGATCTCCTCCTCATTGGGATTAATCCATCAGCGGCATCAGAAGGCCATGAAATGCTACAATGGTCTAATATTCAACCACCACCTGTGCCAATGGTGCTCAGAGTGTGTAACCATAGATGGGAGACTTAAATAGGTTTTGTTTTTCTCTAATGACAGGGTTAATCCTCAAATTGAATTAGTCCCTGCTAACTGAATACATGAATGCCTATGGGTTCTTTCCATCTGCTGCAGCAATCCTTTTGAAGCTACTATTGGCATGGAAGGAGTTTCCTGTTTGGAGAAAAAACAAACAGCCCCCTATCCAGTGTTCCCTCCTGGCAGAAAACCTGCACCTTGCTGCCAGAGGACTGGGACATGCTCCTTTCCGAAGCAGTTGGTTCTATTTCTCTTATTTCCCCCCTAGAATTAGCTATAAACAGCGCGGGGTCCAGATGTCTCTCCCCGACAGCCCATTTGTTTACCTGTGGTTGTGAAATTGTTCTCTGGTTGTTGCACATGTGGAAACCCCATTTCTGCCCTTAAGCCACAAGCACAGGGGCTGTGTTTTCACTTTTTTTTTTTCTCTTTGTTTTATCTACATCCCATCTTTCAATAAAAGCTCTAGTACAAGAAATACATGAAGTGCTTAATAAATACTTGGTTGATACCTGTGGTCTGGTGATTCTGTGAACTATCATTCAATATTCTTCCAACCCCGAATTAAGGAACACATGTTAAGGAATGGAAGAAAGCCCATTTTACTGTCTCCTGCTACACCCGGCAGTCAATTTTGGAGTTGGGAATATTCTCCTATCTTTTCAGGTATCTAAAAGTGTTTATTAGATGCAGCAAAACAACATCGTAAGTATCTCAATAAACCAGAAGTATTTATATTATGGGTCAAATCAGAGCCCTATACTAAGCAATAGTTATTTCCTAGAACATCAGCCGTAAGCCTTGGATCAGTGTTAAGAGAAATTTCATGGGTTAATTTGCTTTGAGCACTGGGCTAGAGAAGCCAAGTTCACAGGTCTTCCTCGGTCTTCCCCAGTCACGGTAGGTTACTTTCAGCCAGCTGAAATATATGCCAATAGTCACAGGAGGGATGAGAGAGGTTCTTGAAGATATCCTCCTGAGAATCTATGCAACTCAAAATTAATATGTTCTCTAGTAATGACATATTAATACTCTGATCTTTGGATGTAGTAGCCAACACTTTTTAAAAAAATAGAGTCCACCTTCTAAAGTAATATCCAAGTATTCCTTTAAAACTAGAAAAATATCAATTCCTTTTTAGTGTCAATATTACAGAATCCCATCAACTATTTTTGTCCAATAACTATTAAGCCTCCACCAACAGGGAAGATTTTTCACATATGTAAAGGGTTTTAATCTGGTTATACTTTATTAAATTCATATTTATGAACCCCAAATAATCATAGTACATAACACTCTTTTGCCTTCTTAACATTTGAATAAAGTAGTACATATTAAAATCCATAGTACACTATATCTGTCTTAGTGATGGAAGAGATTAAAAGAAAATTCTAGTCTTTTCAAAAGTCCCCCATCTCTAGAATGTCGAGAGAATTTAACTTCAATTGATGAAATTTATTTTTGCTTTCCTGGCATTTGGATGATAAAGCTATAACCCTGAGAGGCTAAGAGAAATGGAAGAACTAATAAATAAGGTCCTCCTTCACCTCACAGGTGAGAGGAAGGTGCCAAGTAGAAGCTGGACGTTGTTCCTAATGACTCTGACTGAGGACCTCAGAGATAGCATCAGCGCCTTGGCTTCATCCCACCTTTCAACGTCGGGCCGCCTTCTTCCTACGAGAGGTCTCCTTGAATTCATCTGATATACTGTAGCTGTGTCCTTCAGGACCTCTAAAAGGAACTTAGGTTGAAAACCTGTGCTCATATTTCATTCCGTGACAGCAGTGAGCAGATCTGATGTGGCCTGAAAGTGATGGATGGTTATTGGTTGTAACCAAACATCAAGACTGCATATGGGAAATAGTGTGTAAGGTCAGGATCCAAGTACAAATGAGTGTGCTCTGGAGCTCAGAAAGATGATGGGTGTGTGGGTCATCCGGTCATTGGGATGCACAGTAAGTACCTTATCACTGCCTAGCAGCACACTGACCACTCTGGATAAGGAAGGCCTTTTGAACTAAGGACAGGTTTAGCCAAAACACTCCTCACTGAAACACAAGTAAAACCAGGGAGGAGTTAACACAGCAAAGGTCACTTTCAGGGACAAACACCAGCAAAATGCACATAGAGTAAAAGTGTACAATTTTTTTTAAAAAGATTTTTTTTTAAAAGTCTCTAGAGCCTGCTTCACTTTAAGTGTAAATATAGACAATTGGTACTTGTAACTAAGTTATAATCAAATGCTAAGTTTGAACCTTCCGCAGATTAGCATAACACTAACTGAAAGCATAGAAAAATAAAGTATTTTACTTCAGAGAAATGAACAATAAGTATTAACTTTCACTTCGACATTACACTAAGTTGACCTAAGCAGTATCACACCTATGAGTAAGAATTCTAAAGTCAATGGTTAGTTCTGAAGCTTGCTCGGAAGATACAAAATAGAATAGGCTTCAGTATATGGACAAATCTTCAATGATATTTACTAAAGAACAGATTTTACCAGTTGCCATGAAGGGAAGTAAAAACTAAACCTTCATTCTTCTTAGGAACTCCTATATTCTTTTTTTTTTTTTTAAAGATTATTTATTTATTTATTTGACAGAGAGAGACACAGTGAGAGAGGGAACACAAGCAGGGGGAGAGGGAGAGGGAGAAGCAGGCTTCCTGCTGAGCAGGGAGCCCGATGCAGGGCTCGATCCCAGGACACTGGGATCATGACCTGAGTCGAAGGCAGACGCTTAACCGACTGAGCCACCCAGGCGCCCCAGGAACTCCTATATTCTTAAGGAAGAAAAAAGTGATCTAGAAAGTAACACGTGTGTCCTTACACATCCACACGGAGCCCCTGACTGCTAAGGAAAGAGAGTGGTGTATGGAATGATGTCTTAGGGAAGTTGTAAGAAATTGTCCATAAAGGGAAGATCTGCATTGGCAGAAAATACGGATGGAGAATTTTCTGTGGAGACGTCCAGCTGGCTGAGAGGCATGGGTAAATAAGTGATAAGCAGTTTCACTTGATAAAGTGGGATGTCAAAAATGGGGGTAGGGAGAAAGGAGGCAGGGAGGGAGTGAAGCTCCCAGGAGAACAGCTTCTAAGACACAGAGAGTGATGTGAGGCCAAAAACTTTTTTTTTAATGTCACTGAAAATCACTCACCAACTCTATTTTCAGAATCCAACTTTGGCCAAGATTATCACTCTCTTTCTCAAATATAAAAGAAGCTTCAATAGAAAGACCCCTGGGAAATCAGAGCCCAAAGAACATCTTGGGGTGAGCCATGCTTTCTGAGAATGAGAAGGAGCCCAGAGAGTTAGGGAAGATATGAGGCCCAGAGGGGCACATGGTCTTATAAAACCCCACCTCTAATTTTTCTTTTCTTTTTTTTTTTTTTTTTTTTGCAATGGCTAAAATAATTGCCTTTACTTAGTAGGGCACAAGAGCGGACGGAAGTGTCCCCGGACTGCACAAACCTGAGTGGGCTCTGGCTGATTACAAATCCCTTTTTCAATAAGCCCTGGGGCCTCACTTTGTCAGGAGAAAAGCTGGAAACTGCATAATTAAGTAGTAATGTATTTTGTTACCTTGTTAAAGAAAGCTACCAGTGTGAAAGCTGCCTGCAGCACTTATGCACTTGCAAAGCTGATTTTCTCTCTTTTCAGGAGGCGCGTACCTGGTGAGGTATGGAAACAGCAGGGCTGTGTGTGTCATCACAAGCAGAAATAGTAACAGACTGGCACTCCTCTGCAGGCATCCATACGCCTGCCCCATAGAAAGCAGGACATGGGTGTCTCCCAAATACCCTTCCAAAACTGAAGGTGACCTTTGGGGGTTCTCCTCATGTATCTCATTGCCCAGGATTCTTCCGTGCCTCGGAGGCATGAGTCTAGAGGACAGAAGAAGCCTTAAATGGCAGCCAGCTCAGCCTGCTCTCTAAAGAGACCAAGGCCTAAGGGGAAACAATCTGCCCCAGATTCCCCCACCCTGCGGAGAAGAGAGCCAGGGCCTGGCCGGGTCAACACTCTCGTCCTTGCCCGACGCTACCAACCACACTCAAGTGTCCACTGCCCAGAACAAAATGAGTCACTCTGTGCACTGGACTGTAACCTGAAGGACATGTTTGGTTCCAGCAAAGTGAGAAACCAGTACGCTTGAAGAATATCCTAAGTCCATGCAAATATGACATATCGGGTCTATTTATAGAAAAAAGATATTCCCATTTTGGGTATTTGACACTGATAACTTCTCCTGCTCCCTTTGGCACATCTACTCTCCAGCTCTGTCCCTTTCTTTTGTGAATATTTGCAAGTAAACTATGTGCCAGGCATGGAGCTGAATACTCTCGAAATTAATCCTGATACAACTGCTAGATCTGTACTGATAACTGTCATCACCCCCATTTCAGGACAACAAACTGAGGCTTTGTGGGCCGCCCTATTGCCTGGGAGAAGGCACGCTGTGTGTGGCCGCGACCGTGGTGCCCCGACAAGCAGAGCCCCCGAGTGCACCCAGAAGATGACGACTGACTCAGAAGGCTGGCCAGATGAGGCAGCATTTCGTTGACCTCATTAGCTTGAAGACAAGCTGACTGATGGCCATTTCTACAGCTCCAAGGAGCTAGCGCAGACAGTGTGGACAAAAATTCACCCAGAAAAAAAATGCTTCCAACTGGAACGTGCCAGGATGGAACATAATACAAACTACCCAAGGCTAATCTTCCAGGAACCGACTGAAAAAGTGTTTTGCACCTGGTAAGCATGATAAGGGAGGCTTGGGTCAAGACCATCATTCAGGGAAAGTGGTCACCAGTACCCACATAGTTCTTTGTGGGAGGAAGGCATCAAAAGAACAAATAAGCTTTCGGTGGAGCTCACTGGGGAAAAAAATGTTCATTGGATCCTGGGGTTTCTCTAGTCAAGTAGGCAACAGACAAATGGAGTAACAATGACACTACTTTCAGGACGGGTACTACCATCACTGTCAATGTATCTGCCCCGCCCCTTGGGGACATGGGTGTAAACACAGCGCAGATCCTATCATCTCATACACTAGAAAGCTTAAGTAAACATAGTATACTTTAAAGAGTAAGCACCATTCGATTCTTCGTTTCTGCTCTTATACATGACTACTTGGAGACCAAGTCAGGCACCTGCCAAGCCCTTTCACACACTTACCTGGGGGACAAGTGACCGATCCGCAGGCATGAAATCTGTGATAGCTTCATCCCCGGCCAGACACACAACCTTCTTTGATGACCTCTTCTGACCCATCCGTGTACAAGCAAACCAGGGGGTTAGCCTTCTCCCCGCCTCTCTCCTTGCTTGTCACTTTCTTATTTCGAGATGTTGTAAAGACTTAGAATATTCTCTGAGGTCAGAGAATCTCAAGCCAAGTTATAGGTAAATCTCAGTAAAGAGCACTCTTCCTCCCCAACATATACTCATCTCTAATGAGGCTTCAAAAAATAATTAGATGATGATCACCAACAAAGCCCTCCAAAGAAACCACAGGATCAAAGGATTATGTGGTTACAGCCAACAGAGAGATTTAAGAAGGGGGTAGGAGAGAGAAGAGCAGGGTCAGGACCCACAGAAAGTGATATAACCTGATTCTGGAAAGCCCAGGGGCTTGGGTGTTGTTTTGTTTGCTTGTTCTGTTTTCTTTTGTTTTTTAATCAGCAGTGACTGTCTGTTTTCCCAGGAAATGTGAAAGAAGGCTAGCCAAAGAAAAGCACGCTGTCATTTTTATGCCTTCCCTTTCACACAGTTTTTGGGGAGCACCCAGTGAGACCACCATAAAAGGCCTTTTTTTTTTTTCCAGCACATTACGAACTGAATTTCTTTGGAAAAGGACCAGGACTAACCTATCTTCGACAACAGGGAACAATCTTAATGAGGCTACAATGGAATTCAAAGACGCGTAGTGAGTTTCTGTTTGCCAACCCCACATACCGCAGCGAATGTAACAGTGAGATTTGTATAGAGAAAATCAATTCTGTGCCCGGGCACAGGATAGAATGGGGCAACATCTCTATTCACTGGGTTCGTAGTCAAATAGGAAGGCCAACACCACCCATGGGGAAAAAAATTTGGAATACACTCAAAAAAACAGTAAGTGAATAGGGAAGGGAAAATCGTGGGCATTTGAGTTGTCAGGAAAATTCATCATTGTTTGTCCTTAGAATCTGTGGAGGTGGTTCCAACACGCAGGAATTAATGAGCACCAAAGAGGGGCTTGAATGAAAGACAATGAAGGTGGTCTGCCAGGGAGATGGTAGGAGGTGATACAAACCATATGGCTGGGTGAATATAAAGGAGATGAACCTGGAGAGGGGCCCACAAGCAGGGGAGTAGAAATAATTCACTAAAGCCACATGAACTAAACCAGGGTAAGAAAGGGCCTCAAAAGCGAGCACTAAAATGTTTGAATCTAATTAAAAAGCCAATGGGGGATTCCATAGTCAGAAACAGAACATGGGGCAAAAAAGAACACTCTCGCTACTTAGCATTAGCTAGCCCAAAGTCATTGCAAAGTGGCATACTGTGATGGCCGACACTGAAACCTCTTCCCAGAGAGGCAATTCAAGATCTGTGAGGTTTCCATCTGTATCATCAGTTGAGTTTACTTTACTCATTGCATTTTACTAATAAACAACTTATAGAAAATACAGGGAAAAACATCTAACTTTTTAAATCTACATTACTATTCTGGTCATAATATTGTCTTCCTGTTGTGATATTTCCTTAAGGAAATAGCTACCTTTCAAGAATTCTACCTTTTTAAAAATGGATGTTATTGACAGGAAATTGTTTCCTGGATTAGTTTCCTTGATCAAAGAAATGGTTTCCTTGATTATGGAAGTATGAGGATAGAAGTGGATCAAGAACACACCTTTGAATTGTTCTGTGGAAAGGGTATTGGTCACTGATATGAAAAAATATATATACCTCATTTTTAATGATGATTTACTGCCTAATAATTAGGAGATTTTCATTCAACTGAAAGAATCAAGATTTCCTACTACATGAGCTCAACCCTTCACAATGCTATTGAGGGACTGTATGGAGGAGTGGCTGAAAATGGGACCTGGATCTAGATTACCCGAGTGTAAATCCAAGTTCCAACCTTTACTAGCTGTGCCTGGGACCTTGGAAAATCACCTAAAAGGTCTGTGCCTTAGTTTCCTCATCTGTAAAGTGGGAATTGTAGTATTACTATGATTGTTTTGTAGAATAAATATATCTAAAACATCCGGAGTAGTTGGTTCAGTATATACTAGTTTGGTGTGACCTAAAAGAAAGCATTTAACCTCCCTAAGTCTGAACAGAACATACCTTAGGACAATGCCTGGCACTGATTAAGTTTTAATAAACACTGACTTTTTTTTAAGTTTTAAGTACGTCTAAGAGTATATTAACCCACATAGTTCCAAAGGAGTAGTTGCAATTATTTTGCTGAAACACAAGGACCCAAACCTTAATTAATCCCTCCATTCTGAGTTTCTCAAAAATAAATTATTCTTGTTTTAATTTTTCAATCTCAGGAGATAGCAGAAATTTAAAAATATATATAAGTTCCAAGATGTTTAACTTTTATTTGAATAAAGATGAATATAAGCATCTCTTTTTGATAGTAAGCGGAATCACAGACACTAACCTTCCCTAACAATTTAATCTAAGATGATGGATTTTAAAAAATCAGGAAATATGGGAAGGTGGTGGTAATAGTTGCAGCAGACTTTTTTGTTGTTTCTTTTTTGTCTTTTTCTGAAGTTTTTATTTAAATTCCAGTTAGTTAACATACAGTGTAATATTAGTTTCAGGTGCAGAATTTAGTGATTCATCACAATAAGTGCCCTCCTTACTGCCCATCTGGAACTCCACATAGAGAGGCAGAGAAACTCGGTAAAAGAACCAAAACACATGGTCAATCCTTAAAAGGAGGTAACAAGATATCCTCATAAACTTTAAGATTACAAATGGCTGGGGAGAGGCCATTAACAGCCCAAAGACCTGCATTCTCCCAGTGTCTGCACAGGGAGGCAGTGGGGTGGCTGATGCACCTGACGGCAGGAGTGCCACAAAATAGCCAACAGGTGGTCGTGGAAAAGTCCAGGGAGCCCGTATGAGAACAGCCTCAGAAGCTGTTCCCATTTCCTTGACAAATCCATGCAAGGAGCCCCAGTAAAAACTAAAGTACCCAGAGCATTGCAGCTCCTGGGAACTCTCAAAACTGACCACCTAGGACGCCCCTTCAAGACAGGACCCAAACTGAGGATGAATTTCTGAGTGGAATACACACTGAGCTGAACACAGCTAATAGGAGTAAAGGAAGAGGTCTGGATAAAAGTGAGGATATGGATCAAAGCCAGGAAGTCTGAGAAAGAAAGCCATCACCTTTCAACAGGACACAAAACCAATAGAAAAAAGAGCCCTCTGAAGTGAGAATAGCTAACTGAACGTATTTTTCTTCCCACAATTCAGAAAAATGAATTTCATATAAAAATAGCAAAGAAAGAAGTAAAATCTCCTATGTAGTTATTTTAGGAAAGAAAAGAATAAAGAACAGAATAAAATCTTAGACGCATGAAAGTGTACCACAAAATCTTGCTCAAAAAATAGTAGCATACTATTTCAAATAAGCTTAGTGGCATTAGTAAAGTGATACACAATATCAAGAATAGCATGAATCAGAATAATTCAGAAATGAGGCGCTGTCATTCAACAAAGAACTAGAAATAAGTGAAAAAATCATTTTCCAATGAAGACAAACTAGAAGAACACAGAAACAAATAAATTCAACCAATAAAGTCTGAAGAAAAGTAGATAAAGAAACTTTTAAAAAAATAAGGAAAGGGGCAAAAAGAATGTGAGAGGAAATGACAAATGTTAAAGATACATAGAGAAGATCAAACATACAAAAGGAGCTCCTGCAGAAGAAAACCAAAGCGAAAGAACAGAACACATAAATACTTTATTCAAGAACACTGTTCTGAATTTCAAAAATGAACCACACATTTAAACGGTGTATCACGTATCTGAGAACAGGAATGTCTCAAAATGATCTACACCAAGGTATATTTTCGGAAAGGTCTTGGATACTAAATAAAAATATCCTGGGGCATCTGGGGGGCTCAGTAGGTTAAGCGTCCAACTCTGGGTTTCCACTCAGGTCATGATTTCAGGGTCATGGGATTGAGCCCTGCCCACATTGGGGAGTGGACTTGTGGATTCTCTCTCTCCCACTCCTCTGCCCCTCCCTCTGCTCATGCCCTCTCTCTAAAATAAATAAGTCTTAAGAAAATATATCCTTTGGGTATCTAGGAAAAAAGAAAAGAATTTTATAAGGAAAATATCCAGACTTTAAAAGCAATGCTTTATGCCACATGTGACATGATGAGTCTGTATGGACCACAACTAATTTTTAAGGGTAAAAGTCCCAGAAAAGCTATTACATGAAACAACTCAAAAAATAAGGTTTTCAAGAGATTTCCCTAAGGGATCTAGTGGAAAATGTGGTTCAGAAAATCAAAATAACCAGAGAGACTTCAACGTAATGACTTGTGATGAGCATTAATTAGTTACTTTTGCAACTAGGTCAAAAATGAAAAAAGGGAGAAATTATAGTATGCAGTGGCTATATGATCTTAATCCCAATATATCATAAATCAATAAAAATGCAAGGAAATATGTTTTAATTCCTTTCAGTAATTCTAATTGAATTGTGTGGGCTAAAATAAAAGATTGAGCACGTATATGTGAATATATACACACATACAGACACACACACACATATATATCCTGAATGCAAATATAACTGTCTTATCTCTGCTCAACCAGAAACAATGAACTAGTAGTATCTAGTGCCCAAATTGTGGTCTTGAAATACTATTTTTCATTGGAAGAATCTAAGAGGTTTTAGAGAAATGACATCTAGGGCAAGAAGCAAGAACTACAAAAGATGAGCCTGAAACATCTTGTAATGCTGGGTATCAAGGAAATTATCTAAGAATATTAGGACAATGTTAGGAAGACTTAAAAGTCAACATGAAGGGACTGCCTTCTTGCCAAAGATAGAAAAATTTAAACTTCAATAAGAATAATAACTGTAATGCACTGAAGCCCATGAAATGTGTTAAAATTCATGGGGTGCCTGGCTGGCTAGATCAGTAGAGTATGCGACTCTTGATTGCATGAGTCGTGAGTTTAAGGCCCACACTGGGCATGGAGCCTACTTAAAAAAAAAAAAAAAAGAATTAGGAATTCATCAAGATTTTTGAACTTGGTCATTTTTTTACAGTGATAAGGAATCAACTAATTATCTTGATAACCAGATAAATAAAAGGACAGACTTGAACATTTATTCTCTTTTCCTGTACGGGCCTGTTTCACTGGGTAATCAAAGAGTAGAGGAGATGAAGTAGCTCTTTATAAAATGACAGAAGTGGAAAACTCCCAAAGGTAGCATTACAACAGCACAATTTTATAACCCCAATTAATAAATCTAGGTACTGGACATCAATTAAACAGTGAAATCCAGACATCACTTGCCCTTGATCAAAGAACACATTCTCACCAATAGACTTGACAAAGAGATCAGACCTGAGTTTGATCGAGCCCCTGTGCGTCAGTGTTCACTCACTCAGCAAAATCCCCCGTGTGAAAGTCTGTAGTTCAAATGGCCTGAGCACTTCAAAGATAAGTTCTAAGTAAAAGAAAGGAATAGATGGAGAATGTGTGTTTGAAAGAGACCTAAAAGACATACTATATTTTTTTTAATGGGCAAGATTAAACTATAGTATCTAGAGTGTGCTAGATAAAATTAGAGTGAGTGATAAGATTTTATAGATATGCAAAAAAAAAGAAAAGAAAAGAAAAGAAAAGAAACAAAACAACACATAAAAAAACAGAAGCCAAGATAGTGGTTACTTTTAGAGGCCTGGAGACATGCAATTAGGATGGAGACACATGGAAGGAATTCTGTTTTTTTGGCCTGAGTGATGGTTATGAAGGTATTACCATTATAATATATATATGCCTATATATATATATAAATATAATATGCCAAGCTATATATTGTGTTTCATTTTACAACGAAAATAAAGTAAAGCTCATCATACACACTCACTCCCTGCTCTTAAGAGAGACAGTAAGGAATCCATAAATCCGTTAAATAAAGTGAATCCACTGACCCTAGCAGATGAGCAGGTACCCAAACTACCTGATACCCTAAAGGTTTCTGCCACACGCTGAGGATTTTGAGACACTCTTTGATGTCTGTGTGAGACATGGGATACACAGAAGATAAAGCCAGGAACCTGCCCAAATAGAACCCCACATAAAATTGTGCCCCTGAAGAGCTAAATCAGTATAGATGAATAATAAATAAAGCCTATAAGGGATCTAACAAGAAAACTTGATGTTGTGTGGGCATAAAACCAAAAACAAGGAAACTCACGTGAATTTATTGCCATCAACTGAATACTATGCACTCTGAATTAATGTCTCTGTGTTCCCTATGTAGCTTAAACAAGAAACAAACAAGCATACACACACAAACTCACCAATGGAGAATTTAATTTAAATTAATCAAGATTGGTAGTTTTCTTTGGTGACTGGCAAACCTCTCTGAAGGACTTAAAGAATTCTGGTGCATGAAGGTCCAAGGAAATGAGTGGCTCAAAGAATAATCTAAAACATATAAATACAAATCAGTAAAAAACAAGAAAACAACTTTGAAGGAATTATCTAGGCTGCATTCCAGAGAAACAAAGAGAAATAAAATATAAGAGAGAGTAGGACACTTACAGGTTAGCATCAAAAGGTCCATCATGCATCCAAACAGAATTTCAGAAGGAGATACACAGAGAAGAGAAAGCATTCAGGTAACGTTTGTATACTTAAATTGTCTATGTTAGGGGGCGCCTGGGTGACTCAATCGGCTAAGCGTCTGCCTTTGGCTCGTGATCCCAGGGTCCTGGGATCCAGTCCCTCGTTCGGCTCGCTGCTCAGCGGGGAGCTCATTTCTCCCTCTCCCTCTGCCCCTCCCCGCTGCTCCTGCACATGCTCTCTCTTTCTCTCTCACTCTTTCTCAAATAAAAACCTTTAAAAAAATAAAATAAATTGTCTATGTTAGAAAAAAAGTAGAGGGCGCCTGGGTGGCTCAGATGGTTAAGCGTCTGCCTTCGGCTCAGGTCATGATCCCAGGGTCCTGGGATCGAGTCCCGCATCGGGCTCCCTGCTCCTTGGGAGCCTGCTTCTCCCTCTGCCTCTCTCTCTCTCTCTCTCTCTGTCTCTCATGAATAAATAAATAAAATCTTTAAAAAAAAAAAAAAGTAGAAAAAAGTAGAAAAATAAGCCAAATGATTAGAATAAAGGAAATTATAAAGATAAGAAACCAATGAAACAGAAAACAAATATATAATAGAGAGGACCATGAAGCTAAAAACAGTTTCTTGAAAAAAGCTATAAAATAATGAGAGCTCCAAGGCTCTGTGGGGGGGTGAGGGAGGGCAAAGACACAAAAAAAGAGAAGCAGGCAAAAACAATATTAAAATGAAAAGATAGATGTAACCTTAGATCTCACAGAAATTACACAGATAACAAGATATAAAAAAATTATGCCAAAAATGAAAAAAACTTTAATAGATGAATTCCGAAAAAAAAAGTTACCAATACTGATTTAAGGAGAAATAGAGAATCTGACTAGCTCTTTAAACAAATACTATGAATCTGCGATTGAAATTTTCCCACCAAGGAAATGCCATCCTAGATAGTTTTACTGATGGGATCTTCCAAAGTATTCCAGAGATCGATAAACCAAGTGCTATACAAAGTCTTCCAGAGATTAGAAAACAGGGAAACATTTTCTAATTCCTTTTATGAAGCGAGGTATATCATACATGCTCTGTACAATAGAAAGGAAATGGAAGGCCAATCACACAGATGACCATGGATGAAAAAATTCTAAATAGAATAGGAGCAAACTGAATCCAACAATATATAAAGGAGATAAATATAATAACCAATTTGAATTTATCTCATGCATATGATACTGGTTTCTACTAGAAATTGAAGCACACCGTAACACCAAAGGAAAAAATCAGTATCTCAAAAGATGAAAAAAAAGTATTCATTTAAATTCTAATGCCTGTTGAATCTAACACATTTGGATGAAAGGGAAAATCCTTAAGAGGCTATCTACAAAATAGGGCTGTTCACCTCCCAGTGAACTTCACACTTATTGGTGACTTATGGATGGCAGCCACTTTGAGATCAGGAAAAATCGATGATGCTGACTATCTCTACTTCTATTCAATACTGTACTGTTCTAATCAGCACAGAAAGGACCAGAAAGATATATAACAAAGCATAGTCACTGGAAAGAATGAAACAAAATTCTCATTACTTGCAGATGATAATGCCTCTGCAGAATTCCTTCCTCACAAAAGACACTTGAAGTAAAGTTTATGAATTTAAAAAGTTTAGCAGGAGGCTTGACTCAAGATTTTGAAGCAAGAACCTTGAAACAAGGTTCCAAGTGATTTTCACTTTACTGTGCCAACAACGATCATTCAGAAAATACAATTTTAAAAAAGAAAAGATCACCAAAAAGTGTAAAGTACCTAGGAATATATTTAACAACAGAAGGCCAAACCCTTCAGGAAGAAAATTATGAAATTCTATGGATCATAAACATTTAAATGTAAACAGATATGGTTTGAGATGGAAAGACTTATTGTCATAATATAAATTCTCTTTACACTGATTTTTAGATTCATGCAATTTCCATGAAAATTACAACACAAAACTTGGTCAAGGGCTTCTAAAATGTATAGGAAGGAGCGAAGATCCAATTTAGACATTATTGAAGAAGAACAAATTTTAGAGTATGTGCTCTCCCAGATAGCAAGATTTATACCAAAGTTAGAGCAATTAAAACAATGTGCATTGTACAGGAATTGACATATGGATCAATAAAACAGAAAAGAGAATCTAGAAACTCACATATAGGGGAAGATAGAACAGGCTTTGCAAGTCAGTGAAGGAATTAAACAATAATGACTGGTTATATACATGAAACAAATCAAAATAAAACTGGATGTTTACCTCTCATCAAACCACAAAATCATTTCCAAGATAATGAAGACACAATTGAAGGTGAGCACTATAAAAATAGTAGAAGAGATAATCGGAGAATATCCTTAGGATATTCTATCCTACGAAAGGATTTCTTTAGAGAACATACCAAAGGTAGACACCATAGAGAAAATACTAATAATTTGATTACATTAAATTAAAGAATAACTATTCCTCAAAAAAAGTTTGGAAAGATAAACCACAAACTGGAAAAAATTGCAACACACATAGTCAACAAAAAACCTTTACCTAGAATCCACAGAGATGTTTATGAATCATTAAGAAAAAGACAACCCAGTGGGGGGAAAAATGGGCAAAAGAAATAAAGTGACATTTCATAGGAAAGGTAAACACAAATGGATTATATAAAAAATGCTTAATCTTATGTGTAATCATTTGACACAAATTAAAACCCCAAGATACCATTTGACACTCCCACTAGGTTCGCAAAATATTTTTCATTAGTTAACATCAAGAGTTGGCAAGGATGTGGGTCAACGGGAACTCTTCTTAACTGCAGTTGTGAGAGTAAACTAGAATGATTACTCTGGAAAACAACTTGTCATTATGTGATAACTTAAATAGGTGTATAACCTACCACCTAACTTTGCCATCCCCAGGTTTAAACCCTAGAAAAATGCTTACATGTGGAAGCTGGAGGAGTTATGAAAAAGAATGTTCATAATGATATTGTTTGCAATAGCAAGAAAACAAACAAAACCAAAAAACCTGGAGTCTATACAAACATTCATCAGAATTTGGATAAATTGGTATATATTATTCATACAATAGGATACTATACAACATGAAAAATTAATGAAATAAATATGGCACTCAACAAGGATACATCAGAAAAACCTTTTGAACAAAAGAAGCAAATCACAGAATTTACAACAGGATTCAATTTATGAAAGTTCAATATAAGCCAATCTATACACACACACACACACACACACACACACACACACACATCTGGAACATATATACACACACATTCATATGTGGAATATATGTATATTCAAAAGAAACAAGGAAATTCTTAGCAAAAAAGCAGAATAGAGGTATCTCCGCAGGAGAGGGAAGGTAATGTAAACAGAAAGGGAAACATGAAGCTTCTAGAGGACTACAAATGTTTTATTTCTTAGGTTGGGGGCTGGGCAAGCAACAGATCCTTTTGGTTATCATTTAAACTGAGCTGGTAAATGTTCTGTACATTTTTATGAATATTATCTATGTCAGTAAAATTGCATGCCTATATATATATATGTTTATATTGTAGAAAAAAAATCAATCTATGATTTTGAGCCAAGAGATAGTTATTGATATATTAGAGAGCTTTAGGCCACCGCACAATGTGTCGTTTGGGGGTTTTATTTTGTTTTTGTTATTTTGCACAACTACTGCAAAGTAAAACTGCCTCCAAGTCCGGTAGGAGACTCCTCTTTGGGCACTTATGCTAGTGATTGTGGTCGTTAAAATTTTATTCCCGATACACCTGCTACTCCCACCCTTGTCCACTGTGTTACTGTTGCAACAAAAAAGCTACCATATAATGTGAGAGCCCTGTTACTACCAACAGGTCTAGGAGCGAGGACAGGAAGGGGATGCCTGCTTCAGACTGCCAGGGGAAGCAAACAGATGGTTGGCACTGCTGGGCAAGAGTCAGTGACTGTCCTGTATTTGGGAAGTGAGCAGACATTAGCTGGAAGATAATCTTCCAGTGCAGGGCCATAGGTGGCAGGTGGCAGAGAGACATTCTCAGAGGCCCCCAAATAAGCGGGCTAAGATGACAGAACAGAATCTGAGAGCTCAGGCAAAGCAGCCTGGGCATGGGACTGGCTCCTGGGGCCATTTAAATGATGAGGTGATAGGCACTAAATGCTGAGGAAACTCCTAGGGCAGGGCAATCAGTCACTGCCAGGCTTATCTTCTGACAAGGGGTAGGACTCCAGCTTGCAGCTGTAACATTAAAACGTAATGTTTCCACTGGGATTTGGTGTGGCAGGTTTCCCTGAAGCTTCGGTTTCACTCAGTTAACTAATTATGAGAGAATGTGACATTGGTATTTACTTTTTCTACAGGAACAAATCATTCCCAGCAGGAGAGACAGTTTGTTATTTTTGTTCTGTTTTGTTTTGTCATTAAAAAGAGATTACTTACACGGTAGTAAATAAACTCTTGTTAGAGGGAATTTTTTTTTTTCTCTATAATTCTATCACTTCACCTTAATGCTGACAATCATTCCTTTTGGTTTCCAGAGACCTGGTACATAAATGAGCAAGAGGTGGGTATTAGATCTGGGTTTGAAAATTAACTCTACCACTTACTAGTGTGATCTTAAGCAAGTTATTTATTTAAGTACCACGAGCCTGTTTAACACATCTACTGTGTACTATTTGTTCAAGATGAAATGAAGTAACATAGTTGAAGTACTTTAGCACAGTGTCTCTGCATAAAAAAAGTGCTCGATAAATTTTGGCCTTAATTCTTAATGACTCTGATACTATTTTATACAAATAGGAACATTTTACATTTCATTTTTGCCTTATATGGTCAGTTTTCTATAGGACCCTGCATCTAATCATGAACTGTATCTTCACTTTGTCACTTCAAGCTGCACTGTGTATTAACCATCTTACTCCTCCTCATCCAGATATAAGAAGGCTTCCAATGAAAACACAATATTTAATGGATAACATAGAAGCAAACAGTTTTCTACCCCTCCTCCATCCCCAGTACACCTTTTAACTTCTCAAAGACAGTAGGCAATGCTGAGCAAACATCACTAATCAACTCACATCTCCTCATCCACTCCCTGGCCAATAATAGCATTGTGTTTGGGGTGCTTTTAGCAAACTGGAAAGATATTGCACAGATGATCTCCCACTTGAACTCATAATCCCATGAGGTAGGCAGGGTAGGTATGATGAGCTCCACCTTACAGATAAGTGAGTGGTCTAAGAGAGGGTAAATGACAGAGCCATGACATCCAAACCTATTTTCTGTGAAAAGTAATCTGTGGGAACTGAGAATGCTGGGCATATTGGACTTCAGAAAATTAGATTTTCTCAAGAACAAAGTCTGTTTTGAAGGTAGCCAGAGCAACCGTTATTAGAGAGAAAAGTTAAGATCATTGGTAGTAAGCTAACAAAACAGAAAGTCAAGAGGCATGGGGCTTTATATCACAATTTCACAATCCCTTTGCCCAATGAGCCTCAGTTTTTCTATCGCCAAATTGGAGAAAGCAAAAATGTTACTTCTTCCAATTCTTGAAAGCACACATACTGTAATATCATTATTGCTTACAAATGTAAGCTTGATAGACTATTCAGGAGGTTTAACGAGAATCACAAAAACATGAACAATTAAAAATGTATAAGCATGAGAAAACATATTTTAAGTGCTAGTAGAAAATCTTGGTGGTAAAAGAAAAGGATAAGAATATTTTACAAGGATACATGGGCTAGAAGCTGATGGGAAATTAATAAGATTAGACAAGTCAGCACTGAAATTTCACATTACATATTTGAGTAATTTTTGGAATTTGCAGAATCAAACCTAGACGCATGGACATGTAATAACTTCTGAAGCCATGAAAATATAAAAGCCCTCAAATTTGGATAATGTTTCTTTAACTAATCATATATACTAGTTCTTTTTTTTTTTTTTTAAAGATTTTATTTATTTATTTGAGGGAGAGAGAATGAGAGACGGAGAGCACGAGAGGGAAGAGGGTCAGAGGGAGAAGCAGACTCCCTGCCAAGCAGGGAGCCCGATGTGGGCTCGATCCCGGGACTCCAGGATCATGACCTGAGCCGAAGGCAGTTGCTTAACCAACTGAGCCACCCAGGCACCCCTATATATACTAGTTCTTAAAATAATTAATTTGGACAGGCTATTCATACTGAGCAAGTCTTTCTGGTGATAGGCATTTTTCAAGGACTTCCAATGATGCTAGCACCTACTCACCGATAGCTCATAATCCCTTAAGAATTCCTAGCAAACTAGAGAATAACAGTTCAGAAGTACCCCCCTGCCCCACCCCTTGTTTGGGCACAGGGGACAAGTTCTAATAGATTGGAAGGCCAAAGCAAACAAAAGTCTTTAGGGGAACCATAGATCAAAATAAAAACAAAACACAAGTTTTGAATCAATGGAACTTGGAAGCCCAAGGATCTCTAAACATGCAATAAAAAAACCTAGTCGTACCAACACCGATGAGCAAAAGAGCATGGCATAATAGATCATCATTAGGTGGTTGGTTACCTAATTCTGACTTAATAGGTCTACACATGATTTCCCCTATGATCTTCAGAGAATGTGATACATCTTCATGTCAGTATTATGAGAGATTTTATGATATGGCAGAATATGCCTGCCTAAAACTCCCTCTCTTTGTCCTTAACTCACTCACTTAACAAGCATTTGTTGAATGTTTGCTATTTATTTGTTGGGATCTGTATCAAAGAACTCACAGGGGAGACAGGTAAATCAAGCATCAAATTTATGTGTTAAATTCTAGAAGAAAACTATTTCATGCAAATGGTAAGTGGGTCAGAAAGCTCTCAGAGAGGATGAGATGATTAACAAGGTCTCAAATGGTAAGTGTAAACCATGTATATCGCAAAAGGAGTAGCTTCCTGTCACAAAGAACAGCATGGATAAAAGCAGGAAACGTGAACACATGGTGAGTTCCAGAAACTAGATGCAATACCACATGGCTAGAGCATTCAGCATGGGTAGGAGAAGGGGGAAAAGATGCCAAAAGAAGCAATAAGCAGTAGAAGTAAACAAAGATTCCATCATTTAGGATTTCCATTCCACATTAAAATACAATATTGGAAATCTGAATACAATGATTGGTCTATTGATAAGATTTTAGCCCACAGGCAATGGGAGTAGATTTTTGCTGTAGAACAGTGTGGTGTTATCCAAGTGTACAGTGAACTAGAGGATAGAAAACTAGGGTATGGACACCAGTTTTAAAACAATCTTAAAATCCAAGTAAGACATGGAGAGGTCCTGAGCTACAACAATGGGGGTGGAAAAGAGACCAGAGATAAAAGATATATACAAACCAGAGTTAATAAAATTTAGTGACCAACTAGAATGAGGGGACGAAGAGGGAAGCTTACAGCCAGCTTTCCTGTGTTATACTTAGCTGGCTGAATGCATAATGGTGCCCTTCACTATTTAGGGACAGCATGAAGAGGAATGCCAGTAGTACTCAGAGTCCTGGTGTATCTCTCTTTTATGAGATTAATCACATTTCACTTTATATTGCAGGAGGTATGTGTCATTCAACCACCCCCTTCACCACTAGACATATAAAGCTCTTTGAGCGGGGAAATTCTGTCATATACCACATTGTCTTTGCGGATGGCCCCAAAAGCGTATTTGTATAACATGATTACATAGTATCACGGACCCACTGTAGACACTTAGTGAACGTTTTGGATGAGTGACTGAATAAATGAACTCCCAAAGTTAGATGTGACAAAACTATTCATTTTATCCTTTGAATGAAATAATTACGTCTTAACTGAATAACTCACCTCAGCTGGGTAACAATTCATACCACTACTGACCAGGTTCATTTCAGTCTTCTAATACTTTTGGCAAATTTCAACATCCAATCTTGAAGGGACTTCTGGGAGTATCTACTACAAACTCTCATTTTAAAGATGAAAATCTATGATCATCCAGAGAAGTTACATGGCTAGCCCCAAGTCACAAAAAGTATCCAGTGATGGGACAGAAATCAGGTAGATACATTAAGCTTCAAACTATCTGTCAACCAAAATGGTTATAATAGATTTGAAGATACTACAAGATACCACATTTAGCTAGGAGTCATTGAGTTTTCAAAAGCGCATGACATGTCACACAAAAAAAATACAAGGCCAATGTCTTAGAAACATTTTCTTGAAAAATTCTTTCCTCTGACAGTGAAATGCAAGGAATGGAGCTCAACTTTTAATCTTGAATTAGTATAAGTAAGACAGATTCTTACCGTGATCTTCTGAAGAAATTGGTGACCTAAAACGAGATAATAAGCATGATAAATGTTTTGTAAATGATACTGATAATTATAAATGCAATAATGATCAAGGATAATCTCCTAGAAATAGTACCCCCCAAGTTCAATTAAATAGAAAGTCAATATAGTAGAGAGTGTAATTAATTTGTTGGTCGCATGGTATATTCTAATTGATCACTCCCAAAGCTTACCTGGATTGGTTGGGTGGTTGGGGTTAATGAAATTTCAGTCCACTGCACCATGTCACAGGACTGCAACAAACTTAATTAATTCTGGATTTATGACACACAAATAGAAGTCATAGAAATGTGGTAATGGATGGAATCCTGTGATGTCACCAAAGGCCAGGCCTCCAGAAAATAATAAATAAACAGTGTTAATAAATAAATAGTGTTTAAATAAACACTAGATTGAGTGTAAGTAAAAAGAAACCTACTTGGACGGTAAAAAAATGAGACAGAAGTAAAATAAATGAGGTGTACCCTTATGATTATTGTTTTTTGTTTTCACTCTTTGTGCAATTTAAGGTTTAAGTGAGCATGACATAGACCCTCTGTGTGCTGGCCTCATAGCTCTACACCACAATGAGGCAAGAGTGCAACCACTGGAGTCCCACAGAACTTTTATAAATCGATGACTTTTGCACACCATTTGGGGCTCAGCTCCAATTATGTTAGGAAGACACCGATGAAGCATCATATCAATATCAATCAATTTTCACAATAAAAAACCTTTCTTTCTTCCTCAGCTGACCACTAATTGAGTTACTCTGAGCAATACAGATACAGCCTTGAGGATGAATTCCCCTCAAGCTTGAAAGACACAGTCTTGACTCTACCAGCTCATTCTTTCCTTGGGATAAAGTGAGATATATAATTCTGTACTAACAGGTGGCAGAATTTTGAAGGGAAAGGCAAGAAACCAGCCAGGAGGCAACTTCTGTTCTAAATGATCTGCCTGCTGGGGACCATAGCAGGAGGATGACAAAGGGAAATGCCAGAGTTTAGTAATATGCCCATTAATGTAACTAGTGTTGGGGCAAGAATGATTCCATGGATGCACAGCAGTTGAAGGAAGATTTTAGCTACTTCGGAATGCTTGAGAATGCTTTACTTTATCTACTGATCTGTGATATTTTGTCCATTATGTGACTTATCAGTAAAGTATAAGGACACAGCAGTCATGGTGGGAAAGCCTTGAACTTTCCTTAGTGGCAAATTGTCAAATCATTTCAACCTTACCAGTCTCTTCAAGTGAACTTTTGCATGTGAAAACAACAGAGGATCCCCAGATTTGGTAGGGAGAAAACTGGCATCTGGGTGACGGGCACAGGGAGCCCTGAGAGGGAACCTGCCGCAGGCGAAGTCATCCCTGTGGTGTTGGCTGCCTGAGAAGTGCCACTTAGCCTCCCCAAGTGGAGCAGATCTGGACTCTCTTTGGGATTCCCCTGTTTCACACTATCACACACCCCTCCTCCCCACTGGGCTGTGAGCAAATAGAAAACTAGGGCCACTTCTTACGTAGTACAGAATGGGCCTCTGATTAACGTTTGTTGAATTGAATTAATGTCAGCACCACCACACTGGTGTTTAGACTCAAACGCATTTTGGAGCGCCTCAAAAAAATCATCATGTTACCTTCAAACCACACACAAGACAGGTTTGCCAAGCTCCTAGGCCAGCCATGAGGGAAGGGCCTAGGGAGTGAGACAAGCTCCAGGGTAGGGATAATGTAAGCACTCCCAAAGCCAAAAGACATCCAATACACCCAGCAACAGAGGCCCACAATCTGCCCTCGTGGTTAGGAAAAAGAAAGGGGCAGAGAGTGCTGAATAGAAGTGAATGGGATTGAAAGGTGAGTCTAATGAGAAACATATATTTTAAATAAGATCATTTCTTAAGATGCCTAGGGCATAAAAAGAAGTCAGCAACAAGGTAACATCTTCAGCCCTGGTGTTTTCTGATGGGAATTAAGCAGAAACACATCTTGGATTGTTGGCAATTAATTTCTCACAGAGCTCTAGGAACAAAGAAAAATCCATGCCAACAGATAACTCAATGTCTCAGGTAGAAGGCTTGCGAAGCAAGGCTTTTGGTGCCTTTTGTGAAAGCAAAGCACTAATATTAAATCTGAAAAATTCCAGATGGCTTCGTTAAAGTCCCGAGAGGATGCAGTTGTCCAGGCAGTGGGGAAGAACTATCCATTTCAGAGTGTTTGCTAAGGATTAGTCATGTTGAGTGTCTGTGCGGAATGTTTCCCACATGCCTGGATTTGTGGAATTTTAAGACATATGGAGTATTTCAATCCTCACTCAGTATTTCACCTTTCACTCTAGCGAGTCACTAAATTACACTACTGAGACATGCACATCATCCATTATTGCTGTAAAGGGGCATAAAAAGTTTTACAGAACTTAGCCCAGGAGAGAGGAAAACTCATGAAATCAGCAAGAGAAGTAGTTATTTTTAAAACAGAGGTTGAACCCCAGGAACAGATAATCTTCCTCAACCTGACAACTGAGGAATGCAGGAGAGTTCACTGCTCATTCCTCCCACTGTACCTGCAAGACTTGTGGTTCTGTTCCAGGCTGTTTACTTCTCCTCCATCTACACTTTATTTCAGGGATAGCATTGTTCTCATAATGCAAATTACAACCAGCATTCAAAGAACCCCAGGATTTAGAGTTCTCGCCTCTTTCCTCAGTACCAGCCTTTTATGACAGTCTATAGAATATTTACACTTGATTCTGCTTCATTTTGTTTTGTGGGTTTTTAAAAAAAAAAAACGTTTTTATTTACATTTCATTAAAATTCAGCAAATAACAAAAACAAAGTCCTGGATTTTAAAATCTCTCTCCTGTTTTAAATCTTTCCATTTATGTTGATTCAAACCTAAATAATAATGATTATTTGAGACCCTATTAGGTACCAGGCCCTGTGCCTCGTGATGCGGATACAAAGATGAACAGCTACCAATTTCAAGGAATTCAATCTGGTGAAGGAGAAAAATAGGTAATGATTATAGTGAAAAAAAGTGTAATCATCAAAATATGTATGAAGTAAAGAGGGAGCATGAGAGAGAGACCCATTCTGTTCCAGAAGAGTGGGAGAGACTT
This sequence comes from Zalophus californianus, assembly GCF_009762305.2. Classification (NCBI taxonomy): domain Eukaryota; kingdom Metazoa; phylum Chordata; class Mammalia; order Carnivora; family Otariidae; genus Zalophus; species Zalophus californianus. The sequence continues at coordinate 90,221,168 of NC_045606.1, forward strand.
CAGAAAGCAAGAACCCTGGGAACTGGGCTTGGAAGGAAAAGCAGAAGCTTGTTAGGTAAGTAAGAAAGGAGAAGAATGCCAGGCAGAAGCACCAGGCATACGACAGGGAATGTGGATAGGAAATTTCATAATACGTTATCAGGCAGACAAGGAACTCAGTGTTGCTAAAGCATAAAGGAGTGGCAAGTTAGGACTGGAGACAAAAGAGGCAGGGGTTGTTTCATACAGGGCCTGGCGGGCCATTTTGATGTGCTGGTAATTTACCTTCTAAGCTAAATGAAGTGAATTTTGGAAACAGTGAGGTCATACATTCTCATTGGTGCTTCTGACCAGGCAGGCTGTGCAGATTAGAAGAAAAAAGCAAGAATAAAGGCAGAAGATAAGTTAAAAACTATTACTGCAAAGCTTCTGTTCTTCTTTTTGAAATTCATGAAAAGTAACAGGGCGAATGAGAAACAGAAAAGGAAGCATCATCTTTGACTAAGCTAGAAGATACCCATAAACCGAAATCATCTATAAAGAAGAGCTACCAAGTGCAGGAAAAGCTGGGCCAAGTTTCCGGGAAACAGAGAAAGCATATTTTGATCTGAAGAGATATGAGCTACACCGTGCACCCTAAAATCTAGCAGAAAGCCCTCCACTCTGAGCCAGGTGTCCTGCTAGTCAGAAGTGGAATCAAAACCCCAGAGGTTAGTGCTGTTAAAAAAGAGTTTGAAAACAGACCCAAAGTCAACTTCCAGCAACACACAAACCCACTATCCCTAATTATCCGTTCCAAACTAACAGTTCCAAAAAGAACTCCTCCAAAACAAATATGAGTAATAAAGAAAAAGGAACCAGCATGCCATCTACATGAAAATACTCCAAGAAGAAAGCAGGGTAAGGATCTGCGGACAAACAAAGCTTACGGTAGAAGTACACTAAAAAGATAATGGTGGGGGCAGGTGAACACTATTAACAGACCTCCATGAAATTTAGAAATGGGAAAAGGGAAGGAGGGAAAGAAGGAAGGAGTAAAGGATGGTATAGGGCCTCTGTGACCAGAAACATAAAGAAGAAATACAGTGGTTACGAAATAGTCCTAATACTACAGCAGAAAAAAAGAGCAAACGTTGGTCCAGAGTCTTAGAATCAGTAAATTATAGAAACAGTTTGGTCCATATATACAATGGAATATTACTCAGCCATCAGAAAGGACGAATACCCAACTTTTACATCAACACGGATGGGACTGGAGGAGATTATGCTAAGTGAAGTAAGTCAAGCGGAGAAAGTCAATTATCATATGGTTTCACTTATTTGTGGAACATAAGGAACAGCACGGAGGCCATTAGGAGAAGGAAGGGAAAAATGAAGGGAGGTGGAATCGGAGGGGGAGATGAACCATGAGAGACTATGGACTCTGAGAAACAAACAGGGTTTTAGAGGGGAGGGGGGAGGGGGAATGGGTTAGCCCGGTGATGGGTATTAAGGAGGGCATGTACTGCGTGGAGCGCTGGGTGTTATATGAAAACAATGGATCCTGGATCACTACATCAAAAACCAATGATGTATTGTATGGTGACTAACATAACATAATAAAATTTAAAAAATTAAAAAAAAAAAGAAAGAGCTTGAGGACTCTTTCTGCTTTATCACCACTGCATTGGGAAAAGACTATTAAGAGGAGGTAAAAGATCCATAATAACTAAAAATGTATTAAGATATAAGCCACTGATTTATTCATCCATTCAAGTAACTGCTTTGTAGAAGTGTCTTGCTGTTTTTCAGTTTGATTTACTTTTCTGTGAATTTTTTTTTGGCTTTTTAAGTTTTTATTTTAATTCCAGTTAATTAACATACAGTGTTATATGAGTTTCAGGAGTACAGATATAGTGACTCAGCAATTCCCTACATCACCGTGTGCTCATCACAACAAGTGCACGCACTGACCCCCATTACCTATTTACCCCCTCCTCACCACCCACCTCCACTCCGTAACCATCCCAGTTTGTTCTCTGTAGTTAAGAGTCGGCTTCTTGATTTGTTTCTCTCTCTCTCTCTATTTTCCCTTTCCTCATTTGCCTTGTTTCTTAAATTCCACACAAGTGAAATCATATGATATTTGTCTTCCTCCAACTGACTTATTTCACTTAGCATTATACTCTCTAGCTCCATCCATGTTGTTGCAAATGGCAAGACTTCATTCTTTTTTACAGCTGAATAATAGTCCATTGTAGATATATACCACTCCTTCTTTATCCTTTCATCTATCAATGTACACTTGGGTTGCTTCCAATAGTTTGGCTATTGTAAATAATCCTGCAATAAACATAGGGGTGCATCTATCCTTTCAAATTAGTGTTTTTGTATTCTTTGGGTAAATACCCAGGAGTGCAATTACTGGATCATATGGTAGTTCTATTTTTAACTTTTTGAGGAACCTCCATAGTGTTTTCCAGAGTGGCTGCACCAGTTTGCATTTCTACCAAGAGTGCACGAGGGTTCCTTTTTCTCCACATCCTCTCCAACAACTGTTGTTTCTTGTGTTTTTGATTTTAGCCATTCTGACAAGTGTGAGGTGGTATGTGATTGTGGTTTTAATTTGTATTTCCTGATGGTGAGTGATGTTGCCCATCTTTTCATGTGTCTCTTGGCCATCTGGATGTTTTCATTGGAGAAATATCTGCTGTTGTCTTCTGCCCATTTTTAAACATTTATTTATTTATTTATTTATTTGAGAGAGAGAGAATGAGAGATAGAAAGCACGAGAGGGAAGAGGGTCAGAGGGAGAAGCAGACTCCCCGCCGAGCAGGGAGCCCGATGCGGGACTCGATCCCGGGACTCCAGGATCATGACCTGAGCCAAAGGCAGTCGCTTAACCAACTGAGCCACCCAGGCGCCCCTTCTGCCCATTTTTAAATTAGCTTATTTGTTTTGGGGTGTTGAGCTGTATAAGTTCTTTATGTATTTTCCATATGAAACCTTTATTGGCTATGTCATTTGAAAATATCTTCTCCCATTCCATAGGTTGCCTTTTAGTTTCATTGATTGTGCAGAAGCTTTTTTATTTTGATATAGTTCCAGTTTATTTTTGCTTTTGTTTCCCTTGCCTCAGGAGACATATCTAGAAAAAAGTTGCTACAGCCAATGTCAGAGAAGTTACTGCCTGTGTTTTCTTCTAGGACTTTTATGACTTCATGTCTCACATGTAGGTCTTTAATCCATTTTGAACTGATTTTTGTATATGGTATAAGAAAGTAGTCTGGTTTTCCCACCACCATTTGTTGAAGAGACTGTCTTTTTCCCACTGGATGTTCTTTTCTGCTTTGTTGATGATTAATTGACCATATAGTTGTAGGTTTATTTCTGGGTTTTCTATTCTGTTCCATGGATCTACGTGATTGTTTTTGTGCCAGTACCATAGCGTTTTGATTACTACAGTTTTGTAAAATAACTTGAAGTATGGAATTATGGTGTTTTGAGCTTTGTTTTTCTTTGTCAAGATTGCTTTGTCTCTTGGAGGTCTTTTGTGGTACCATACAAATTTTAGAACTATTCTAGTTTTTTTGAAAAATGCTGTTAGTATTTTGATAGGGATTGCATTAAATCTGTAGATTGCTTTGGGTAATATAGACATTTTAATAATATTCATTCTTCCAACCCATGAGCATGGAATGTCTTTCCATTTCTTTATGTCCTCTTCAATTTCTTTCATCAGTGTCTTATAGTTTTCAGAGTACAGGTCTTTCACCTCGTTGGTTAGGTTTATTCCTAGGTAACTTATTATTTTTGGTACAACTGTAATTGGGATTGTTTTCCTAATTTCTCTTTCTGCTGCTTCACTATTGGTGTATAGAAATGGAACAGATTTCTGTACCTTGATTTTGTATCCTGTGACTTTGTTTATCAGTTCTAGCAGTTTTTTTTTTTTTTTTTTTTGTGGACTGTTTCAAGTTTTCTATATGTAGTACTATGTCATCTGCAAATAGTGAAAGTTTTAATTTTCCTTGCCAATTTGGATGCCTTCTATTTCTTTTTGTTGTCTGATTGCTGTGGCTAGGACTTCCAGTCCTATGGTAAATAAAAGTGGTGAGAGTGGACAAATTTGTCTAATGATATAATGTATGGTGCTTAACATAATAAAATTAAATTTAAAAAAATCTCTACATTTTTCCCATTAAGGATGATGTTAGCTGCGAGTTTTTCATATGGCCTTTATTATGTTAAGGTATATTCCCTCTAAACCCACTTTGTTGAGGGCTTTTATCATGAATGGATGCTATACTTTGGCAAATGCTTTTTCTACATCTATTGAAATGATCAGATGGTTTTTACCCTTTCTCTTATCGATGTGATGTATCATGTTGATTGATCTGTGAATACTGAACCACCCTTGCAACCAAGAAATAAATCCTACTTGATCATGGTGAATGATTTTTTTAATATATTGTTAGATTGGGTTTGCTAGTATTTTGTTGAGGAGTGTTGCATCTATGTTCATCAGGGATATTGGCCTGTAGTTTTCTTCTTTAGTGACTTCTTCATTTGGTTTTGGTATCAGGATAACACTGGACTCATAGAATGAATTTGGAAGTTTTCCTTCCTCTTCTATTTTTTGTAATAGTTTGAGAAGAATGGATATTAACTCTTCTTTAAATGTTTGGTGGAATTCACCTGTGATGCCATCTGGTCTTGGCCTTTTGTTTGTTGGGAATTTTTTGATTACTATTTCAATTTCTTTTTTGGTGATAGGTCTGTTCAAATGTTCTATTTCTTCCTATTTCAGTTTTGGTAGTTGATATGTTTCTAGGAATTTATCCATTCCTTCTAGGTTATCTAATTTGTTGGCATATAGTTTTTGATAATATTCTCCTATAATTGTTAGTATTTCTGTGGCATTGGTTATTTCTCCTTTTGCATTTGTATTTTATTTATTTGAGTCCTTTGTCTTTTTTTTTTTTCCTGATAAGTCTGGCTAGAGGTTTACCCATTTTATTGATCTTTTTCAAAGATTCAGCTCCTGGTTTTATTGATCTGTACTATTTTTTTTTTTTTTTTTTAGTTTCTATGTCATTTAATTCCGCTCTAATCTTTATTATTTACTTCCTCCTGTTGGTTTTAGGTTTTGTTTATTGTTCTTCTTCTACCCCTTTTAGGTATAAGGTTAGGTTGTTTGAGATTTTTCTTGATTCCAGGCCTATATTGCTATAAACTTCCCTCTGAGAACTGCTTTTGCTACATCCCAAAGGTTTTGGACCCTTGTGGTTTCATTTTCATGTGTTTCCACGTACTTATTAATTTCTTATTTCCTGGTTGACCAATTCATTGTTTAGTGGCATGTTATTTGACCTTCATGTATTTGTGGTCTTTCTAGATTTTTTTCTTGTGGTTGACTTCTAGTTTCATAATGTTGTGGTCAGAAAAGGTGCATGGTATGACTCTAATCTTGAATTTGTTGAGGTTTATTTTGTGGGCTAATACGTGATTTATTCTGAAGAATAACTCATGTGTGCTTGAAAAGAATGTGCATTCTGTTTTAGGATGGAATGTTCTGAATTTATCTATTAAATCCATCTGGTCCAGTATGTCCTTCAAAGCCATTGTTTACTTGTTTATTTTCTGTTTAGATGATATGTCCATTGATGTAAGTGGGGTGTTTAAGTTCCTTACTATTATTTTATTATTATCAATTAGTTCCTTTGTGTTTGTTATTAACTGTTTTATGTACTTGGATGCTCCTATGTTGGGTGCATAAATATTTACAATTGTTATATCTTCTTGTTGGATTGTCCCCTTTATTATTTTATAGTGCTCTTGTCTCTTGTTATAGTTTGTTTTAAAGTCTATTTTGTCCAATATAAGTATTGCTACTCCAGCTTTCTTTGACTTCCATTTGCACGGTAGTTGTTTCTCCATCCTCTCACTTTCAAACTGCAGGTGTCTTTAGATTTAAAATGAGTCTCTCATAAGCAGCATTTAGATGGGTGTTTGTTTTTTTTTAATCCCATCTGTCACCCTATGTCTTTTGATTAGAGCAGTTAGTTCATTTACATTCAAAGTAATTACTGATAGCTATGTATTTATTATCATTTTATTATTTGTTTTGTGGTTGTTTCTGAAGATTTCTCTGATCTTTTCTTCTTGTCTTTCTTTCATGTTTTGCTGATTTTCTTTAGTGATATATTTGGATTTGTCTTTATTCTTTGTATATTTATTAGTGGTTTTTAATATATGGTTACCATTACATTTGTATATAACCTCCTCTGCATATAGTAGTCCATATTATGTTGATGCTAGTTTAAATCTGAACACATTCTTTTCTCCTCTCATCCCCATGTTTTAGGTATGTGTTGTTATATTCGACATCCTTTTATTTTGTGCATTCCTTGACTGATTTTCTTTTTTACAGAAATACTCGTTTTTACTGCTTTTGTTTCCTACCTTTATACTGTCACTTTTGGTCTCTCCTTTTCACTCAAAGAGTCCCCTTTAATGTTTCTTGTAGTGCTGTTTCAATGGTCATGAATGCCTTTAGTTTTTGTTTATCTGGGAAACTCTTTATCTCTCCCTCTATTCTGAATGATAGTTTTGCTGGATAGAGTATTCTTGGCTGCAGATTTTTCCCATTTAGCACTTTGAATATATCATGCCATTCCCTTCTGGCTTTGAAAGTTTCTTCTAAAAAATCCCCTGCTAGCCTTACAGGTTTTCCCTTCTAAGTTACTGTGTTCTTTTGTCTTGCTGCTTTTACAATTTTTTCTTTACTGCTATATTTTTGCCATACAATTTGTCTTGGTGTGGATCTGCTTTTGTTGATTTTGATGCAAGGTCTCTGTGCCTCCTGGATCTGGATATCTGTTTCCTTCCCCAGATTAGGGAGGTTTACAGCTATTATTTCTTTGAATATATTTTCTGCCCTCCTTTTCTTTCTTCTTCTTCTGGAACTTATATAATGTGAATGTTATTACATTTGTTGGGAGTCACTGAGTTCCCTAAGACTATTCTCATTTTGCATAATTCTTTTTGCTCTCTTTTGTTCAGCTTGATGACTTAACATTACTTTGTCTTATAGATCATTAACTCATTCCTCTGCTTCTTCAGCCTGCTGTTCATTCCACCAAGTGTGTTTCTCATTCATTTATTGAGCCCTTTATCTCTCTCTGTTATTCCTTATCTCTGTGTTAAAAGTCTCACTCCTATATTCCACTCTTTTCTCAAGTCCAGTGAATATCCATATGATCATTGCTTAAAATACTCCATCAGGAATGTTACTTACATCTATTTCACTTAGATATCTGGCCATGGCCTCATCCTGTTCTTTAATTTGGGATAAATTTCTCTGTCTTCTCATTTTTGTCTAAGTCTCTGTGCCTGTTTCTCTGTGTTAGGAAAGTCAACTATATCTCCCGTTTTTGTGTGTGTGTTTTTTTTTAAGATTTTATTTATTTATTTAATTTATTTATTTGAGAGAGAGTGCTCGGGGGAGGGGCAGAAGAGGCGGGAGAGGGAGACAGAATCTCAAGCAGATTCCATGCTGAGCCCGATATGGGGCTCCATCCCACAACCCTGAGATCATGACCTGAGCCAAAACCAAGAATTGGATGCCTAAAATGACTCAGCTGCTCAGGTGCCCCTACATCTCCTGTTTTTGAAGAAGAGGTCCTGTAGTGCCCTACCATGTATGTCCCCTGTTCTCCAAGGCCTGGCACTTCCAAGAACGTCTCCAATGTGTGTTGCCTGCGCTCTGCTGCTTTGTCCTGGTCACCTTATCCTTCAGGCCAGTTGTCTGCAGAGGCTCTCTTTGCCTGTTTTGAGCACTGTTTGGTCCCTGGACTGAATGTGGCATATTTTAAGTAGGTTTGCTCGGTCTGTTTATGAAATGAGACCTGTCACCACTACCCCCAAAACTGAGGCTCTGCAAAAGTCCCCTGTTGGGAGACATAGTGTGAGTAGGGTTTTAGGCTGGTCTTCTGGGGGTAGGGAGGCCCCCTGTGCTGGGACTGAGGAAAGTGTGACTGGGAGGGGCAGTTCCAACAAAGGGCAGGGCTTGATGTAAGCAAGTTAGGCAGTGAGTGTTTGCCTTGCACCTATGCTGAGGGATGGGGAAGGGAAATGGCGCTGGCCACTTTGTTCCCAGAGGGGTCTCCCTTTGAAAGCTGATCCTCTGGGACATGCTCCAAGATGAGTGAATAACCTCCCCATTGTAGGTCCTAGGTGCTCTTCAGATTACTGTTTCCATGCTGTATGTCTGCAGGCTGTTTGCTCTGCCTTTTCTCCAAGAGCAGTACAATGTTCTCCAGGCTCTATCCCAGCCAAGCCTGCTGACCTTTAAAACTTCAGGCTTTAAGACCCGCTGGTTGCAAGAACTCATGAAATTTGGCTCTTCTCGCTTACCAAGCCAAATGCAACAGGGATTCATTCTCCCCATGCACTCACTCCCTGTTAGTCTGTCTCTTGCCCTTCCCCACAACTGTGGCTCCCTCCTTTCCACAGAAGCTATGTGTTTATCTCCCAAACTGTGTTTCCACACTTCCTACCTTCTTCATTGTGGCCTCTTCTCCTCCTTTAATTGTGGGGTTTATTCTGCCATTCTTCAGGTCAATTTCTGGGGTATTTAGGATGATTGATAGTTATCTAGTTATATTCATGGGACAAGGCAAGTCTAGGGTCCTCCTACTCCACGGCTATCTTCCTGGGATTACATCTACTTTTTATAAATTTTGATTTGAAGGTTTGCTGGTGAAAGTCCTCTTTCCAATGTTAACCATGCTAAGCAGAATATTCATACTGTTCTCTCCTTTTAAATGAAGGTAACACTTCTCAAACTAGGATATACAAAGGAACTTGAAAATAAGGGAAGCCCCCAGGAAAAACAACACACTAGTTTTAGATGAGGGATTATATAATTTAACTGGTAAAAATTAAAATATTTTTTATTGAAATCGGCACAGACATATAGAGTCCCAAAGCAAAAGTCACTTGACTTCTTAAAAATCAAACAACAAACTTAAAGAAAAAAAAAATCTGTGTTTGAGGCAGTTAGTCTCAGGCAATGTCTCTAAGGCCTCAATGGGGTGAATTTGTTCTCCACCAGAATAGGAGTGTTTCCTAGGAAAAAGTCTGAAAACATGAAAATATACAGAGCTATAACATTTTGGAATAAATCATTTTATCAGATTAATGTATGTACATATTAAGAACCTGAAGGAATGAGATATCAGGCACACATTGGCTAGCTGCTACTATATTGAACAGCACAGCATAGAGTCCCTGTCGTCAGTCACTAAAACACAAGGAATCTCTAAGAAAATCAAAGATAGTTATTTAGATTGCCTTCCATCAGCAAGTTTCCCTTCAAGGCCTCTAATCTTTCAAGTAGATCAATTGCAAGGCTTAAAGACATTGGAAAATATGCCCAGTTTTTAAAGAGCAAAATAACACGTAAGAGCCAAAGAGTGATATATTTATGAAGGCAAAGTCTAACAAGTACTACACTTCTTGTGATGTCTTGTTGTTTTAATCAATAAACCTAGAACTGAGATGATGAGCATCATAACTACTCAGCCTGTAGGACATGGTATGATCCTTTGCAATACATTTCAGATGAATGTTTTTTCTTGGCGACCTCCATGAAATGCTCTAAACCTATAAGCTCATCCTAACACAAGATCTTTTTATTTGACTAATACTGTCCTATTTTTTCAAGCCTCCTTACAATATTTTGCTTTTATTTTCATTTTGTGGCTTAAATCAATAGCATCCATGGCTTTCCTACTTGGCCCTTCCTCAGAATGTCTGTCTCGTTTCCTTCCTGGGAGGTAGGTAGGAGATCAAGACTGTCTAGTTTAGATGAAGTCTTTCTTAAAGACAGATGGGATGAATATTGGGGACCCATGTACTTTTTGGAGAGAATCATTCACAAATAAATGTCAATGTCCCTTCCCAGTGTCCCCAACCCAAATACCCTCTACTTAGCATTTCTAAACCATCACCTGATGGAGAGTGGGCCAAGGGATAGGGTTACCAGACAGAGGTGAACATGGAATAAACAAACAGAACAGGTATAAGAACTAAGTCTCAATAGACACAAAGGCAGAGATCCAGATTCTGAAAATACTCAGCAAGAGAATATTTCTCTGTGGACGGGGTAAGGAAGCTCTGACATATTCATACCAACTCACAGGCCTGGCCAGAAGAGCCAGGGCCCCTTTATTTCCTGGTTACTAACATGGAATTATAATAGAAAGCAAACGAAGAATGGCAGGTTGAACTAGAAGCTCTGCTACCCCCCAGTCCACTCGGCACACTACGAATAAATAAACCGTTTCCTGGATGTGAAGTCCTCATGGGGAAGACAGCCCATGCCCTCACATTGAAAGCAGCTCTATGAGTATTTTGTCAATGTTCCTTTTTCTATCTGCCTTCCCTCTTTTACCCTCCAGCTTTAGGGATGAGGACCATAGCAAAAACACCACCTTCAATAAGCAAAGGTGACCATCCATCCTACTCAGGAAGAGGAAGAGAAAATCGAAGTCTCTGGTTTCTAGCTATTTATATCAATTCTGAATGTTCTTCCCCTCTCTCTTTCATCATTCTCCTTTTATTTCTCTTTCCTTCTCCTTACTGCAGCCCTGAGCGTCCCCTGGGTTTATCTCACCCACCTTCCTCACACTTTGGTAGAACCCAGTCTCTCTGTAAAACAGCCTCCCATCATGTGCTAATTAATGCTCTTGTTCCAACTGAAGAACACCAGGAACATTCAGGTGTGGGCCAAGTTCTCTGGGTCGGATGCTGTTTCCTGCCTGTTCCAGTACTGCTAGTTGCCTGTTACCAAACTCCTGAGAAGTAGCCTAAATGGAAACTGATTTCCCAGCTGGATACCTCTTCCAGGCACATTTCAAGAGTCTACATCACTGCTGCAGAAACACCAACTTTATTTTTCCATAGTTTTACCTTGAAGTAATGATGCTACACAAATTCAATTTGTTTCCTGAAACTGTTGATAGATAAAGAATTTTCATTTAAGTAAGCCAAGGGATGATTTAATGTGATTTGAAAGCATGGGTGTAGATGATCATCTCTGGCAATAGCTTTTCTCCCTTGAGATTCCCTCAAGGACATGCACTGCCTGGAGTACTGTTATGTCCACCCTGTGACATCACTGAGAGCTCGAGGGAGAAATAATGAGATCACAGATTTGGTGACAACTTCATGACCATTAACTCTCACACCAGAGCATCCCTAACTAGGTAAAACAGAACCAGAAATCCCTCAGGACTGAGAATCTCCATCAACGAAACAATCCTCTTTTTGTTTGCTTTTCCTCCCTCTAATTATGAATATTGCTTTTAAGACAATAAACAAAGCACATACAGTAAAAGAGCTACGGAGAATGGGAGCCAGAGAGATGAAAGTTACAGCAACCATACAAAGTGGCATTGAGATGAGAGAGACAAACACATTCTCTATTCAAGTGGTCACAAACCCATTCAGGGAATGCCAAATAGCCTCAAAGGTAACATTCACCACAAATGAGGTGGGGGTGTCTGTGTGTGTTGGGGGGGGGGTTGTGCTGCGAAAAGAGCAAAATCGAAGGAAGGAGAGAGAGATGGGTATTTGTGTGGAGGTAACGAAATAAGACCCAGAACCTAAATAATAAAGGCTGTTTGGTAATTTCTCCATTTGATGTAAATTTCCTCTAATTCCCTTCAGGCTTCTAATTTCCTATTCTTTGAGAGTCTCCTAACCAAATATATACCCGATGATCCCCACACGAGCTGTACTTGAAATAATTTCTGGGTTTTTTAAAATAAGTTCCTGCATTTAGTTGGCATTTAAAAAATACCACTGTTTTACCACTGGCTTGTAACGATTCGATTTCTCCTATCCATCCTCCACAATGTTTGCTGAGGAGGAAGCCCCTAAGGGCCCTTTGAGCTTGAAATTGTACTGCCACCTAATGTTCGTGCCTGAGAACTGCAACAAAATGAGTGGGAAGGCTTTTTGAAATCTGAGGGGAAAGATGAGGACAAATGGGCAAAAAGTGGGCAGTAGACACAGGGAAGAAACAGATAGAGATGGTGTTGAAGAAACCAACACTGACCAAGTTCATTCAGCATGAAAACTTGACCATCACACTTTGTACCTAAAATATGAACATTCCTGGGAAACATTTTAGCGTTTTTGAAGACATGAAAATAATTGTTTATTAGACACAGCGCAGCCGTGCAGGTACAAAAGATGTGATACTTCACATTAGAAATCAGTTTTTGCAATATAGTTGCCTGCTTAATTTTTAAAAAAAAAGGGGGAGGGAGAGTAAAGGAACAGAAAAGGCATGTTATTCTGAAATCAAACCAAAGGAGATACACCTGCAGAGAGCCAATAGGGAGTATCAGTAGGGAGAACCTGTTAGCAAAAGCCACTGGCTTGGGCGCCTGAGGGGCTCAGTCGTTAAGCGTCTGCCTTCGGCTCAGGTCATGGTCCCAGCGTCCTGGGATCGAGGCCCGCATCGGGCTCCCTGCTCCGCGGGAAGCCTGCTTCTCCCTCTCCCACTCCCCCTGCTTGTGTTCCCTCTCTTGCTGTCTCTCTGTCAAATAAATAAGTAAAATCTTTTTTTAAAAAAAAAGGCCACTGGCTCTAGCTTAGTGACTCAATGAATGCTGGTCAACAGCTCCTGTTGAAGCACAACTGACCTGGAGTTTTGTGAATGTGGACTTTTTTTTTTTTTTTTAAGTGTAAATTGAAATGAAGCTCTGGGATCTGAAGGCAAATTGTTTAGTGTTAACACAAGAAACTTCCATGCAAGGCTATCTCACATCTAACAATATTCAGGAGAAGCAGTATCTACCTTGTGGGGTCAAGTTAATTGGGCAAAGGCTTACTCACAACTAATTTTTATTTTTATCAAATAAGGACTTCTGAATCCAGCTTTAGACAATGGAAGAAAAAAAGAGGTGGGGTTGGAAGCTGCTTTGGCACTTCTCCCGAAGATAACTGTGATATATTCCAGAAGTTTTCCTATCAACATCTCCCACCTCACCTACTTCCCAGAAAAGGGAATTCATGTTCAAGATACTGGCATGGGAAACAGAATCTGAAAAGGGTCTGTCTCCTCCCCACGCTTCTGTGTCCAAGGACAGGACAGTTTCTAGGTAATAATTACAAAGAACCCAAAATAGTAAAGGAACTCTATGAGAAAATGAAAAATTAATACAAATGAAGCCCAGCAAAAATGAGAACAAGAAGTGAAAGTGGGCTCCACAGACTCTATCTTTGAGAATAATAAATTCCATATGTGAATATCAGTCATGGCTATAAACTTAATTCCACTCCGGGAGTTGTCGGAGATAGAGAAGTTACATTTTATCCCACTTTTAAGGAGACTCTAAGGGGTTTATGGAGTGAGACTAACATCAAAGAGAGAACTGGAGAAACTGTAAAGCAATGCTGTTGATGTTCTTATGCTTGGTGATTAGCACAAGAGCCAGAAAGGTTAGGAAAAGGGAAAACGTAGTCCTTGTCTCCCTGAATTCCAAGCAAGTAGTTTCTCCATGTTACAGAGTTGTTTCTTGTGCTGGTCTCCTCAGGGCTGTGGGCTCAGGGGTCCCCAGAGGTTCATGAGAGAAGTTCCACACTCTATACCCACCCCTTCATTTCCAAAAGCAATAAAGCGACCCCTTCTCACCCTGACCCCACACCTGCACATACCAGGCAATTACTAGTCAACATCCCTCCGACCTGAGATTCGTGGGCAAATATTTTTGGAAGGATTTCAAATTTATCACTCCTACTTTAAATCAATTTAATCAAATTACTCATCTAAGGCAGATGCATTGAGAAAAGAAGAGCTTGGGTGGCGGTCTGAGAAAGAAGCAAAAGGCTGAGCAGGGTAGTGTGGAGGTAAGTAAACAGGAGGCGGGTGAAACCTTGAAACGGACCCTTGAACACTGCAAGCCGTGTCCTCGGAAGGAGCAGGACAAATGGGGTGAGGAGGGGAGGGGCAGGAGACTCGCTAGGACTGCCCTGCTCTCCCCAGCCCCTCTCCCTCTGTGTTGCCTGAGTGCTCTGCCCCTCTGCGGAGGTAAGGAGGAGGGGAAGAGGCAGCCAGTACTGAGCTGACTCCTCAGGGACCTTCAGAGGAACGAGGGGAGGAGGGCAGCCGGTGGTCAGGACAGAGGACTTACCTGCATCAACACTTCAGGTCACGGGTAGGTGTACCTAAATCATATTCAGGAAAAACTACAGCCTCTTCTCTCTACTCCGATTGTTAAAATTAAAAACAAATATTTAGGGGCTGAGTCGGTTTAGGCATCTGACTCTTGATTTTGGCTCAGGTCATGATCGCAGGGTCGTGAGATGGAGTCCCACGAGGAGCCCTGAGTGGGACTCTGTGCTCAGTTCAGAGTCAGCTTGAGATTCTCTCTCTCTCTCCGCCCCTCCCCCACTCACGCACGTACGTGCCCTCTAAAATAAATAAATTAATTAAACAAATATTGAGTTCCGATCTCATCAGGCACCCTTACTTGTAAAGTGATCATCTACGGGAAAGTTGCCTCCCACCTTCCCTCCTGTTGCCAAAACCTGCTATGGATGCCCAAGGATGCAGCACACGTCCCAGGGAACAAGGACTCCACAGGATGGGACCCTCTGGGAATAACGTGACAGAAGACCCCACTCTGGATTCTGCACCCTTCCTTTCACAAAGGAAGAAGAGATCACCGAGAGAGTCCCCAGACACTGTACAATCGCCTGACAGCATGGACATTTTCCCAGCAGGCTCTGGGAGACGATTCTTCTCATGCCTGATTACATTTTAATCTTGATGCTTAGAAAAAGTGGGACCTCAAGGAGAGATGTGCCATCATTTTGTAGGATTAACATCCCCTACACCTATGTCAGTTGTTTTTTGTTTGTTTGTTTGTTTTGTTTCGTTTTTGAAGCTTGGATCCCATTCAACACACCCTAAATCCCTCCTCTACCAGACTGATGAGATTTCAATGTCAAGCCCTTAAAGAAGATCCAGGGACTCGTTCAGAAAAGAGAGGACCAACTGTGCAAAAATGGACTGAGTAGTGAGCCAGCCACGAGCACACAGCTACTCCCAGGGGACACAAGACAGAGGAATGAGAGAAGATTCCCCCTTGCACCCCGGTCTCCATCTCTGGCACAGCCCCTGAAAACAAAGAACAATTCTCATTCCACTATTGGCTTAACAATACCTGCTCTCACTTTTGGAGCACAGAGGGAGATGGAGTTATTTCCCTAGTTTTAGAATGGTAAGTGCTTTTGTCACAAAAGACTGTCACCTTAGACCAGCTTTCCTTAAGGCCCTAAGGCAGAAGGTATTGTTGGAAGGAGAGAGAAATCTCCTTTGTTTTGTTGAAGACTGATGATTTCCTGAGGTCCTTCTAACTGCTCCCTGCTTGTTAAGGGAACTCAAGAAAAGTGCTTTCCTTCTGCACATCTTGCCCCCATATTTTCTCATGCTCTGGCTCTGTCTTGTCTCTTTGGGTTGGAAATCCTTAGGAAATCCCAGAATTCTCTTCCATCCATAAAAGTTGATGCTTTATGGTTTCCCACTTGCCAATGTTCTTCCCCTCCATCCAAAGAACATCCAAAGCCTCCTCAAGTACTCAACTTACTGATATAACCCAAAGAATCCAGAGATCTGACACAGGAAACATGTTGGCATCTCAGTGCACGGGGTTCTAGATGGGGTTCTTCCCTTTCACCCCCTGTCCCCATCTCACCTTTGTGCTCATCATCAGTGCCTACAATTCTCTATACTCGCCATCGTTGCCTTCTAGTTTCTCACTTGTAAAACAGCAACCTCTCTCTGAGTGAGGGAATTTAAGGCATCTTTATTATTTTAATGCAAATTCCCTGGGTCAAACAGATCTATATTAAAATTTGAAATATATAAATGGATTCCACAACCTAACAAAAACGTCTAACATTTAATGTATCATTTTGTTACATTTGTGGGTGTGTATGTGATTAGAACTGGGTTTGCTGCAGTATTATAAATAGACATCTCTATTTTCATTAGATAGAGTACCCTCTCTCTAACATCCCACATTCACCCATTCATCCAACAAGCCTGCCTTATGGACATCTGGTATACCAGCTACAGTGCAAAGGGCTGTGGATGTGGAGTGAGCAGTACAGTTTGTCCATCCAAGGAACTCAGATGCTTTAAGGAAGGATCTGATAAACTTTCCCTCATTCACCATGTTCCTCAAGCATGAGTAGGTAAGGCCACCATATCCTTTACAAATGAAAAGAGAGAGCCCTTCAAGTAATATTTCCTCAGATTGTAATCACCGACCAAACCTGAACTCATCAGAATGGAAGGGCAGAATTTCTTGGCATCATTTTAAATCAAATGGATGTTTAATATTAGAGCTTATTTACCTTAGCAAGATTTTTCTTCCAAGTGGGTCAAAATGAGATATGATATCTAAAGAATTCTATTCTGGCGCTGCCCCTAACTCAGCTTGGAAATGGAACTCCGTATCTGACAAAAGGTTTAGGACCCCCATATGCCTAACTGTTTGAGGAGCAATTATAAGAAGAGAGCAAAATTTCTTATTAAATATTTTGCACACCCAAAGGAACAGAGTTATCGTGTGCTTGGCTAAATAGGGTGGGGAACAACTGGAGGGAGGTAGGGCAGGGAGAAAAAGAAGAAAGGAAGATGTATGTCAGATAAACTGGAGCTCTTCCAGCTTCAGTGATTAGGCAGGGAGAACAAGATTTAGACCAAAGGTAAGCAGGATGGGAACCAACCATCTTAGTGAAACAGACGCAAGGGACTCCATCCAGACAGCACTGATTTCATCTCTAAGACAGATTCCAGCAAAACCCACATCCCACTAAGATTAATTTTCTCCCTCTTATCAGATTGTGATGCTCAAAGAATATTTCCACAACCCAATCACTGCCCTATGGTCTGTCCTCCTGGTGAGAATTTGGAGCCGTGACAATAAGCACAATTATCCTTTTTATTAGAGTCAGGCCATCACTGAATGTTCCCGAAGAAACTGGGTAAGGGAAATAGTTGGGAGACAAGAGGGGAATCTGAAGCTCTTACTCCTTCTCACTCCGAGAGTGACTCTGAGTTTGTGTAAGGGGGAGGTTTCAGGATAATCTTCTTGATATGGTGATTCAGAATTTTAGACTACCTGAAAAAGCCAATTTTTTAAAGTATTATTAGGTGTTTCGGATATCCCTAAATAACTTGCTACTTGTACAAACTTCCTTAAGCACACATCAGGTAGAGTGATGCTAAACTGAGTACTGAGTACATTAAATTATTCAGGGAGCATTTCTGGTTATATAATGGTGAAAAGCAGATACTTATCTGCTCATGTACAAAGGTGGAAGAAAATAAGCTTGGAGTCCTTAAAAAGCCTCTTTCCTTTGAGGCTAAATTTTCATTATTTCTTTAAATACTCATTCTTTTCATATTAAAATAAAAAAGTGAAATCTGGAGGCAGCAGCAAACCCTATTCCTCTTGTTTCCAGAATACTTTATGTATCTATCCATTACAGCACTTAGCAGAGAGAACTCTAATAATTGATTTGTGGAATATTTCCCCTTTGAATGTAAGCTCTTCAAAGGCAATAATAATTTCTCGTTGAGTTGTATATCTTCGGTGCCTAGGTATGTAGGAGAGTGTGTATCTATATATACATCTAATAGATACACAGTTCCTACCTAGAAGGTGCTCAATATTTATTTGCTCAATAAATGAATGAATGAATTCATTCACTCAACCTGTTTCTTGGAATCCTAATGAAAATAATCAGACCAGATAAATTATAGTTTGATTTTTGATAACATAATCTCTTCGAGACTGCAGATCATATAAACCCATTAGCTCTGCTTAGCTGATCAGGTAACAAATACTTGCCTAGACACAGATGTCTGGATGGAATGTCTGCCTTCGGGTGGTTCTCAACACTCTTCCCCCTTGTCTTAGTCCTGTGACAAGATATTCTCTTTTCACCTGTGTGACCTTTATCTTAGTTCTTTCAGATTTAGGATTTGGAGACATTAAGAAAAAGTCAATCTCTTTCAGTTAGTTTCGGGGGTTTCACATAAACAAACAAAAAAGAACTAGAAAAGATTATTATTTTTCAGAAACTAAATACCTCCCAGTCCCTTTACCTGTTTTCCCTTAACCCATCTGACTCAGGTTAAGTCTGTCCTTCTCAAAAAATTACTTGTTAGGAATATACTAGAGTTTTCAGTCAGTGCTCTTTTTTTTTTTTTTTTTTTTAAGTCTCAAAGATCCTGAAGTTGAGAAAAGTCTGCCTTAGGACTGAGATTCTGTTTACTAAAATTTCAGTTAATTCCTCCCTTACAAATCTTCTGCCAAAATGAAATACAGGCTTGTCACTAATTTTGGTGGTATAATTAATGATGAGAGCAAATGTGTTTCTAGAATATTATTTTAAGTAGAATTTTCTTAAACACGGAAAACATTTTTGAACCCAGAGACAAATTCATTATGGTTCTAGCATTAGTAATACGAATCAACCACCTCTTGCCAATTTATCTCAGAATTGGTTCTTAAAGATTGTTTTTTACTATGTTCACAGGTTTTGAAGACCGTATATGTGTGTACATCCTTCTTTGGAATGATACTCTCTCTTAGAGGCCTTGTGTATAATTGGACTATCATACCTTCTTTATAAAATTATGATGTTTCTAAATGGAGTTACAATATAAAGGTAACCAGTTCCAGTAATAATAGAAATCTAATTCATTCTCTTTGTTCATTCCATCTCACTCTCCCTGAAGTAGAAGGGAGGGTGATGGCTCTTAGAAATAAAAGTTAAAATGAGGAGAACTCTGAGGAGACCCCCAGGGGGTTGGGTCATATAGAGTTTGGAGGGGAAAGGGTCACCTTGAGCAGGTGCATACCAGGTGCTGTGGAGGAAGAATGAGGTAGTAAAGCATTGCAATTACATTCCTTTCTGTTTCCCATATTTACTATTTTTAAAGTCACTCTTCTCAGGATTTTGTCTCTTACCTGCCTTTTTATTAAAGAATCGATATTTTAACATTTGAGTCTCGGTTAATCATTTCTTTGTTTTATTCTCCTCGTCAGTGATTTCTGTCTTTATTATTATTCTTCCCTCTTGCTTCTTTGTTTTCTACTCTGGGATTCTTTTTCCAGTTTATGAAACTGAATGCTTTATTTGTATGAATCATTTCTCCTTTGATAAGTGAATTTAGAGTCATAAATCATCCTGTGAGTAAGACGTTAGTGGTTTCTGCAGACTCTGATAGTTGTTTTCCGTTTTAAGAATTTAAAATTTCCCTTTTGATCTTTTTATATAGTGAGTTATTTAATATTGTGAACATGATGTTAAACTTGGACCTTTCCTATCTCCAAGGTGACTGGAGCTTTAAAGCTGAAAGCAGCAGATGCCGGTAGTATCCGAAATGTTAACAATAATTCTTCAGGTCTTTTTTTTACATACTTGTTTTTCATATTCCTGCTGGGAATATTAAGCAAAGTTGAAACTGCACATACACCCTGCAACACAGGACCCATGCCCCAGGGTATTTGCTGCATTTTTTAAATAACATTAGAAATCGCTATCAAAATCGAGAAATAAGTTATGGAGTATTAATGATGCAATATTCTATACCAATTAGAGTTAATTAAAAACCACATATATCAATATGAACACACTTTAAAAATATGACCGTTGAATGAAATGGCAAGTCTGAAAAGCGTATACATTGTTCAATACAGGTAATGAAAAGTAGAAAGATAATACAAACAAAAAAATCCATAAAATATATATATATATATACATATTTGTATGTTACTGTATGTTGTTTATGGACTGAAAGACCTAGTGCAAATAATAACATAAAACAACATAATATATCAGGGTGTTTGGCACATGAGTACCCTTCATATAATTTTTTACAGATTTATTTAAATTCCAGTTAGTTACCATACATGTAAAATTAACTTCCAGTGTACAATATAGGGATTCAACACTTCCACACAACACCAGGAGCTCATCACAAGTACCCTCCTTAATCCCCATCACCTGTTTCACCCATCCCCTCTCCCACCTCCCTTCTGGTAACCATCAGTTTGTTCTCTATAGTTAGAAAGTCTGTTTCTTGGTTTGCCTTTTTTTAAAAAACTTTTTTAAGTTCAATTTAATTAACATATACTGTAATATTAGTTTCAGAGATAGAATTCAGTGATTCATCAGTTGCCTACAACACCCAATGCTCATTACATTAAGTGCCCTCCTTAATGCCCATCACCCAGTTATCCCATCCCCCACCTCCCCTCCAGCAACCCTCAGCTTGTTCCCTATACTTAAGAGTCTCTTATGGTTTGTCTCCCTCTCTGTTTTCCTCTTACTTTATTTCTCCTTCCCTTCCCCTATGTTCATCTGTTTTGTTTCTTAAATTCCACATATGAGTGAAATCATATTGGTGTTTGTCTTCCTCTGACTCATTCTACTTAGCATGATACCCTCTAGTTCCATCCACATCATTGTAAGTGGCAAGATTTC
This sequence comes from Zalophus californianus, assembly GCF_009762305.2. Lineage (NCBI taxonomy): Eukaryota > Metazoa > Chordata > Mammalia > Carnivora > Otariidae > Zalophus > Zalophus californianus. Next base: position 90,241,712 of record NC_045606.1, read on the forward strand.
ATTCTTTTTGATGGTTGAGTAATATTCCATAGTGAGTGAGAGTGTGTGTGTGTGTGTGTGTGTGTGTGTGTGTGTGTGTGTATGTGTGTGTGTATCTCACATCTTCCTTATCCATTCACCTGTCAATAGACATCTGGGCTCTTTCCATATTTTGGTTATTGTGGACACTGCTGCTATAAACATCGGGGTGCACATGCTCCTTTGGATCACTACATTTGTATCTTTGGGGTAAATACCCAGCATTTGGCTGGGTCATGGGGTAGCTCTACTTTTAACTCTTTCAGGGAACTCTATACTGTTTGCCTCTTTTTTTCTCCCCCTTTGCTCTTATATGGAATTTAAGAAACAAAACAAATGACCTTTCGAATAATTTTTGTGCTTATTTAGATTGGGGCAAATTTAATATATATTTAATAATTTTTAAATAAAAGTCTAGCTTTTTAAACATTTCAATCTCTTTTTAAAGATTCCCCAGACACTTTACAAATGCTAAAATAAATAGAAGCCAAGGTAAACCTTTCTTGGGCCATGGGGCTGTAGGCACCATGTCTTTGCACCAGCCCTTCAGGAAGATAGTACAGTATGGTCAGAAAAAGCATGAAGTCAGAAGTCAAGCCAACCTGACTCAGACCACAATTCCCACTCTTGCTGTCTTGTGTGATCCAAGATGAATATTTTAAACTCTGTAAGCCTCAGTTACTCACTGTTAAGCAATGACAAGATTTAAAAGTTGTTAAAAGAATTAAAGATAATTTAGCTATGATACAAAGCAAGTAGGAGACATTCTATCTAGCTATTACTAACATGGTACATAATATCCATGTATTATATAATTGAATTATTCCATGACTGCAATTATACCTCTTCGCATCAGAGATGATCTCTGAAGGAAATAAAGAGATGTTCTTTCTAAGGAATTAATGGACACAGTAATAATAATAAAAAAATTAAAGAATTAATGTGCAAATTGAGGTAGGGTACAGTACTTACTTATTTTTAGTGATTTAAAACAACTCTTTTATTATGCTCCTATATTCTATGAGTCAGGGATTCAGGCAGAACTGGGGGGGGGGTGACTTGTCTCTATTTCACAATGTGCAGAGAGATTCAGCTAGACAGACTCAGAGGCTAGGGGTGAGTGTTTGAGTGTTACTTTGTTTTCGAGTGATTTGGCAGGAAAAAATTTTAAAGTTAATTGCTCTAGTGCACTAAGAGCTAAGGTAGTATAAATGACCAAGACCACTGACAACTGCCAAGTAAAGATCAATAAAAAATTAAGAGAAATCTCTGAAAGGGTAATATAACCCAAATGAAGAATAAGAGTTGATTTTTATATAGAACATGGCTATTACATGAAGTAGTATGTATATTTGTGATTTGGGAAGAATATTTACTACCTTACACTTCACATATCATGATATATACTTTAATATACTCCACATAGAAAAATCAGGGAACAGGAAACCAGAGCGAGATCACTCTACTTTTTGGAAATGGCTTGTCTGTAAGAACAACTACAATACTCATCTGGTTTGTCTAGGCATAATTCCTATGTCTGGGGCACCTGGGTGGCTCAGTCATTAAGTGTCTGCCTTCGGCTCAGGTCATGATCCCAGGGTCCTGGGATCAAGCCCCGCATCGGGCTCCCTACTCCACGGGAAGCCTGCTTCTCCCTCTCCCACTCCCCTTGCTTGTGCTCCCTCTCTCGCTATGTCCCTCTCTGTCAAATAAATAAATAAGGTTTTAAAAAAAAATTCCTCTGTCTGTGTCTAAAGTCTAATTTTTCAAATAAATCTGCCCGCAGCTAGGTGGCCACATTTTTAGCCATCAGTGGGTGGCTGACTCATTGTGGTTCATAAGCAACAATTCCATATAAAAAAGAAATGGAAAAACACCCTGAGTTGTAAGCGATCAAAATGTGATCAAAATCTAACTTGGTTTGATTAAAAAGGAAAATCCACAGTAATTCACTTTCTCCTTTCTACTCTTCACACAACAAAGTAAGAGGTAGTACAGAGAAGCAATTAAAATGAAATTGCCTTTTGCCCCTGGGATATCTGAGTAGAACCTTCCCACCAATGAAGTATTTAGCTCCAGATTTCTCGCTTTTCCCCGCTTTGTCATACCAAAATTGCTGTGGTCTTCCTTTAGAAACAATGTCTATTCGGTTAACCCTAGGCTTCTGAGACTCTTAATCTTTTTATTTTGTAAAAATTGTAAGACTGCGCAGAAACAAGGCCCTATTCAGTTAGGACCTTGGATAGGATTGGAAACTAGCCTAATATCATGAATTGCAATAAACTTGTATAACCTCTGAAATGGGGTGAAAGAATGTATCCATGACCATTGACCACACCTAGAATCTGCTCCTGCAAGGAGATATCGCAGGAAGAAAAGAGTGTGCAGACATAAATGTGCCAACACTGTTGCAAAACTCCAACATTCACCCTCCTTTCTGACCATGGTCAGACCTCAGAAACAAACACACTTACTATTCCGACCTACGAACAAAAGCTTCATCACTTACCCAGAGACCCTGAGTCAGGTGAGCCCCTCCACTTTAGCCAACAAAACCACCTGACTACTACAGGACTGGAGACCATGAAACAGAATTGTACCAGCAAGAGAAAATGTTGCCACAAATGAAAAAAATTCTATGTCACTTCCAGACTCTTCATGATCTCTCTCATGCATGTCTTCACAATGCAGCAAACACAGGGACATCTAGTAAATACTGGATTCCAGTAAAGCAAACAATGGTGAGCTTCAAAGTATGTATAGATACACACGTGCAGTCTCAGTGCGTCTCGGGAGCAGAAGAAATGGAAAGTGAGGCTCCATTGGGAGCTTGGGGCTGGGAAAAGTGAGCCAAGTGAGGAAGATGGGGGAGCACAGAGCGGCACAAGAGACAGTTGGGAGCACCACTGAAAAGGGACCCCTCGCCCCTGGTGAGGTAACCCGGCACTCCTCCCCTGGCGATCACAGGGTCACAAAGGACAGAGAGAGCGCTCTTACTGTAGCACACGGGAGTGGCTGAGATCTCTCAAATCCGAGTCCTCATAATGTGGGGTTATCGTTCCCAGCCCGCTGTCGCTCAGCATGCGCTTCCGTAGGGCGGGATTCCACCAGTCGGACATTCTGGGAGAAAGCAGGGCACCAGGCATTTAGGCATTCAAAGCCAGCACGGCACTTACTCTCTGCTCTGTCTCAAGATGATTCTTGTCTAGATGTGAGATGGCAAACTAATACTAAACTGGGTATTTACTAGTTACCTCTTCACGTTCGTTATTTAATTTTCTCAAGTGTCATGAACTATTTGTGTGCTTCTGCCCTCTACAGATGAGAAAACTGCCTTTCCAGATTAAGTACTTTTAGGGGCGCCTGAATGGCTCAGTCAGTTAAGCATCTGCCTTCGGCTCAGGTCATGATCTCAGAGCCCTGAGATCAGCCCCACGTTGGGCTCCCTGCTCAGCGGGGAGTCTGCTTCTCCCCCTCCCTCTCCCTCTGTACATGCGTGCTCTCTCAAATAAAAAAATGAAATCTTAAAAAAAGATTAAGTAATTTTAAATGTGATGTAAATAAGAAGTAATGGGACCTGATGTAGAAATGGAAATTAGGAAATAACAAAGCCCATCCTTTCTCACTGCTTTCCTGTCTTTGTTCATTTCCAAAAGGGGCAACTGACCAGAAATAAGAAAGGGACTGATTGAAGTGCTAATGGATTTTCAAGCTACTTTGGGCTACTTTATTTTTGGAGCTAGGGCTAATAGAGGATTAGCCCAGGATAAAGCCATTTCTTTTGGCCAATTATTGATATAGAGAGAGGGCAAAGAGCAGGGTGAGTGTGGTAGAACGGGTTTACTCTTTACCAGATTGAAGACTGCAGCCAAGATCACGTTGGGCAAGAGGACAGCAAGACTCTAATGCCCACTGCCCCTGCAGGATGATCCAGCATCTCACTAGCTTTCCCCACAGCAGACAGGCTGGATTTACAGACATGGACTGTGAAGATGGGCTTCTCCACCACCTTCTGGGACACCCGGGGATACACATTTGATATCACTAGCTCTGGCTTTCCTAAACGCCGCTATATACCTGCCCCATCCTGCCACTTTTGTCTTCTCTGGACTTGATACATACCACCGGTACCAGCCGGCCTCGGCAGAGTGAGAAATATTCAGAAATGGCAGCAATGACCAAATAAATTAGTGCACAGGGGTAAACAGGCATAAGGTTACCTCAGGTGAACATGTCTACGTGTGTGTGTGTGTGTGTGTGTGTGTGTGTGTGTGTGTGTGTGTGTGTGTACACAATTCGCAAATGCTATTTGAGTGCCTGTGTGTGTGTGTGCTTTCCAGGGAAATCCTTATTTTAACTATTTGGCCTCCATATACCAGTAAGACAGCAAAATTCATCAGACTTTACAAGGGCAGAAATTTTCATTTTTTTATTTTTGCACTGTTGTTTCCTAAGGGCTGCTACTAGTAGCTGGCACCTAAAAAGGTTTCTAAATAAGTATTTTGGAATTGCTGAAATAACCTAGAAATACTAATAATATTTTGGTGGTTCAACATAGTGATTAAATGCACGGGCTTTGGCATAAAACCTGGGACCAAATCTCAATTTTGCCATTCATTTTCTGTGCAATGGTGGCAAAGTTAAAGAACCCTCTGAGCCTCAGTTTTGTTATCTGTGGATTTAGGATAATAATAGTACCAGACATGCAGGGGCACTGTGACAGGACAGTGATGATGATGATGTTTTAATAACACCATATTGAATGAGTATCTACCAAGTATCAAGAACTATCCTAAATACTTCACACGTATCAACTGATTTAATTTTCAAACAATTCTCTCTGTAGGCTTCATTTCCATTTTACAGATCAGGAAATAAGCACAGAGCACTTCCAATGACAAGGTAACTATGAAGTGGTGGTAGGGATATAAGACAGGCATTTAGGACAGTATGTGGCTCATAATGAGTGCTTGGTACGTCATAGTTATTATTATATCATCTATGTCTCAGGCTGCCTGGATATAGCAAAAAAAGGGGGGAGGAAGTGGTAGAGAAGAAAAGTAAGAGTCAAACCACCTGTGCCCATTTTCCTTTGGATGATACAAGCATTATAGATATATATGCACAAATGCAAATACTCGTACTTTATAGTTTGGTAAGAAGTATGGATGTGGTGGTTAAAGAAGGCTCAGACATGGTACAAATCTTGGTGGGAAAGAGTAATTCTATGCAGCCATTCAAAAGACAGACAAAGAATGGAACCAGTTATGCTACACGCTAATGAAACCCAGCAAGAAAAGCTGTATTTCAAGATAGTTCAATGTCATTGGAAATGTCTACTGCAAAGCCACATCAGACACGGATGTCACGCTGTGGCCAGCCTCACTACCACATCACCAAAGAAGGGCGCACTCACCCTGAGGCTTGCTCCACCACCAGGTCAGGCATTCCTGGAGGTGTCCCCGCCTGCTGTGACAACACCATATCTGGATCCAGAATAAAAATCTCGTCTTGGGAAATCTCCATCACAAAGTGCAAATGTTCCTAAGGAAGAAAAAAGAAGTCTGTCAAAGGATTGACAGGATGCTCAAATCTATCATCTGATAAGTGACAAAACAAAGCATCCTTGGTCTTGAGGGATAATGAAAGTCGATGGCATATCCAAAGACCACAGTGTATTTTCAGAGGCCTGACCAGTGGATACCATCCCTGAAGCAACAGGGTAGCAAGAGGCTGGTGAGGGGAAGAGGAGAATCCTTCTTGGTTTGGGATTCCTACTCGACCAGGATCTTGTCAGGTGTAACCAGAGATGGGCTTCCCTCTTCTTCCCAAATACTTTCAAAGAAGCGACACCCCACTTGTGGCTTCGTTCCAGCATGAATTGTGCAGTAAGCTGGACTTGGACCCCCAGGATCCGGCCAAAGCTAAGCGGCATGATTAACTGGTTTTATCACTGGATTCCATGCTGTATTATTATTTCTTCTCCTTCTTCTTCTTCTTCTTCTTCTTCTTTATTGCAGGAGAATTTGGACAGTAGGAACATTTATTATCATTGAGCAGAAGCATTTTTTTTTTTCTCATTAGAAAATTCTGGGAAGTGATGAGTTGGAACTGAGTAGCATAAATATACACCTGAGGTGTCAAACTTGCTAACCAAAACAAACTGAAAAAGCCATAAAATGGACCTAGGAAGTAGTAAAAGTAGCAGTGTGCGAGAAAATTTAGAGTGCAGGCTGGTGATAACATCTATAAGCCTAGTTATTTTCTGTACTCATTTGCAAGGTCAAATCTTGAGTCCACAAATCACAAAATGTGTGAAGACAAATAAAAAAACTCATAACTTAGGCTATGAGTACCATTCCGGAATGTGCAAATGTTTTAGGGTTTACATTTGAGAAATGTATAAGATTAGCTACCAATAAAGTCTATTGATTTGGGAATTTTTCTCTTTTACAAATAGGCTCAAGAAAGCTTACCTGAGATCTGTCTATTCGGTAAAAGCGATCAGCAGAAGTTGCTAGGAAAGAAAAATGTATATATGGCATTCAGAGTCCTGTGATCTAGCACCAAATTTACAACCTTCTCTCCTATTATACCACTCAAAATCTTTGCATTCCAGGCGTGCCAGCCTGCTGGCCAGTTCCTAAATTTAGAAAAACTCAGAACTCCCATGTCTGCTACGGCTATGCCCCAGCTTAGAAAACCCTTCCCCATTACATGTCCCTAACTAAATCTTATTTGTATCTTAAGGACCAACTTAAATGCTGCCTCCTCTGAGAAACATTCTTCCATCCCATCTTCCCTACTCTGGATAGAATTCATTGCTCCTACTTTTAGGCATATTCACATTTTTTTATACTTCTTGTAGACACCATCTTCATAAATAACTAGGAGACAGAGATATCTGCCTCTTTAAAGGTCTGTGTTTCATCTGCTCTTTTATGCCTGCAGACATTAGCACAGGACCTTAAACAGAGCTGGGACTCAGTATGTATTTATTAAGTAAAGAAAGTTGTTGTTGTTGGGCGGGGGGGGGGGGGGGGCGGGGGGCGGGAACCTGTAGGTAGCCAGACTTCCCAAGGAAGTGATTCTCATTTAGAAAAAAAAGCTTGAAGATGCAGAGCCAGGGACCACATCTGGTACTGAAGGATTCATTTCACTTCAAGACTGAATTCCTAAGCCATGTCTAAAGAAAGCCAAAACAGTAAAAATAATTATTTAAGCATTCCTAAAAGGAACTGGGTTGCATCTGTGGTTTGGGGGGAAAAAATTGAGAACTTTGGGTTTGTAGACACTATTCTGATTATTCTTAATACTCAAAAGAATTATGTTCCTCCTCACTTAAATCTATCTAACAGAGTCCAAATATTATAAAAAGATTTTCTACAAAGTACATAGTCCTAGAGGGAATAACTCAAAATGCAAATAATCATTCAAAAATCATAACTATTTAATGAGTAGCTTCTTTCCAAAAGGAAATGAGCTGAGAAACAAGACAATCACGGTCCCTCCCCGCTAAAAGCAACAAAGGAATAAAATCTGAGGACTTAAATCTACTTTCGTTCTTTTTAACCTTAAGTGTGATCACTTTTAAAGGTTTATCTATCTATAGAATATAACTAACATCACACTTGTAATTTTATCTAGGAATGTATATAGAACAGACTGTATATAGAACAATTCATACAAACTTCTAAGATTTTCTCAAATATAAGTTGTTTCCCTGTGAATTCAGTAAAAAAACACATGATTGTGCTTTCCATCACAAGGGAATAAAGGAGCTGGAGGAAAGTAGTGTCAATTATCTTCAGAGTAGGTGATGAGCTACTAGTGAAAACCTAGGTCATGATTCACTTGGGTTAGATCTGACATAAATACAAGTGTTCATCTTCATAGTACTGTTCACATACTCACACGTCCTGTTGCACTCTTGTCCACATTTATATCTGCATCCCCAGATCAACCAAAGAAATGTCTACAGTGAAAACCACATGTCCACATAGACAAGAGAGATACCGGGTAGTTGATACACTGGGCAGTAGATAAGCAGGAATGTACTGTAATATGGTTAACTAACTGATAGAAAAACAGGATTAGGCAGCATCTAGGGAGTGAGGGATGCTTGCAATGGAAAATGAACCCATTAACCAATCAGAAAATAACTGAAATACATTCAATAGGCCATGCTCAGCTGAGCAGATCTGAATGCAACTGAAAATTTCTACATTTTTGCAAAAATGTATACTCATACTGAAATGATGGCTAATGGAAATATACAAAAGTTACAATAAGCAAACAACAGAGAATTAGCACCTGTCCGTTGTGTACTGTATCCATCTACTGGCCTGAATTCAAGATAAGCCCTCAACATTGTTTCAGGAAAAGTGTGTGTGTTGGGGGGGGGGGGCGGGCGGGCAACAGAAAGGGAAATGTCAGTTTGAGCAATTTGATGCTGAGTTCAGCCCAAGTTAACCAACTTTCTCTGAAAAACATGACTTCAGGAAAGTATGTTGCAACATCAGTGAGTCCGCATATTTTGAGATGCAAATACCAGTCACACAGAGCCACATAAAGGCTTTCTGAATAATCCCTTGGAAAATCAGGGTCCACTCCACCCCATCGATCAGGGCATTGTTGTCCTGCTGCTCCTCAATCCCCACTATTCCATGAAATAGAGAAACACTCACCATCTAGAAAGCACCACCGTGGGGAGAGTCTCTGAGCTGAGAGCGCCCTGGGGAAGGAGGTTTCGTGGTCCTGGAAAGAGACACATACATCCTCCTGACTCCATTTGAATGACCTGAGGGATTTAACCTCACTGTACCATATCGACTACTTCTAAGAGTGAGCATCCTTTCCTAAACCAAGCACTGGTGAGAGGCCAAATCATATTCTTACTAGAAAGAGAGGCTGTGCTTTGAAATAAATTACTTCACATGGAACCTTCTAAAACAACTCCCACATACAATTTCCGTGAAGTTCTCAACTACTCTATTAAGCATTCATAAATGACATAACTGGGGACATTTACCTCGTTTAGGGAATTTCTTTGCTTTTGTGAGGCTAAGGAAGTAGGGGCAGCTGGCTGTCATTTACACTTTGATTCCCCACATAGGTATCAGGAAGGCACTAGCACAAAATGGGAAGGAGTTGAGCCTCATCTACTGGCCAGAATGGACTCGCAGCATTGAAGAAACACAAGAGGCCATCCAGCTGCAGTGTCAAATCCCCATAACTAGAATAGCATCTGTTATACAAGGCAATTTGTCTGCATGAAAGCAAAGAAAATCAGCATCACATATTGAGGCCATCATTACCTCAACTTATCCACTGAACCTGACTGCAGAGCCGCGCACAAAGAGGGAGAACGTCCTGCCAGGCTGGCTGGTGACAAAATCACCTGTCCAACACGGACTTAGCCAACGATGTACTCATCCGCCTTAGCATTCTCCAGCTCTCTAGCTTCTAAGATGCCCGATCCTTCCCCCCCTCTCATGTGTGAACTCAAGGCCATCTGCTAGCCTCCATCTCCTCTCCTTTAGCCTTAGATAAAAAGGATTTTTTCCTATTCAAAGCTAACCACTTCATCTAGTCTCCAGATTACTCTCTTCTTCCCTTTCAAACTTTACTTCCGTATTCTTACTGAAATCCTCTCCTCTACCTGGAAATTCATTAATTTTTCTGCTTTCAATGGCTCCCCCTCTCTAAAACAAATTCCCCTCAATTGATCTTGTTACATCGTCTGAAAATTAATTTTTCCTTCCTTGCCCTGCCAAATCCCTGAAATATGCCTCTAGTATCTCCTGCCTCCAACTTCCCCTTAGCCATTTTGGCCCGAGCTCTAGAAGGCTGGCTTCTGATGCATCATTCTTCAAAAGCTGCCCTTCCAAGAGATCACCAGGACTGGCAACCTTCCTGATTTAATACTACTATCAGTTCCCAAGATTTCCAGAAGTCTCCTGAAACTTTTACTTCTTACAAGGAATTAAGGCCACATCACAGAAGAACAGACTAGGGAACTGGCAGATTGAAAGCAGAAGGGATTATCTCTTTATAATTCCCAATTTTCAAAAACTGAAAATCTCCCCTAAGAGAAACTCTGTCAATGATAATTTAAAAATAAAAAGCGCATCCTAGTTTACAACACATGACTTGGAGCATTCTAGCCCTGGCTTATAATGAAACTGAAATCGTTGACAGAAACAGGACAAATGAGGAGGGAGGCTAGGTCTCTGTGGGGAGGGCAGTCGTTTGACCCACATTAGGGATTTGAGATGTTTTAACATAGGTAGCATCCCTAGAGTGCAGCCGGGTGTGGCTGATCCGTGGGTACCGGAGGGGGACAGGAGAGGAGCTAGGAATAACATAGGACAAACAGTAAGAGAAATAATCAGAGGTTGCACTGACTTCTTTGGGGTTTTGATCAACACTCCCTGAGGCCTCACTTGCTCCTCAGGCAAAGCCTATGCTTAGATCAGCGGGTCTCAAAATGTGAACCATGGAAGAGCAGCATCGGCTAGGAACTTGTGAGAAATACAAACTCCCCGGCACAACCACAAGTTTATAGAAACCCTGGGAGTGGAACCCTGTAATCTTTCAGGTGAAGGTGATGTACACTAGAGGTTTAAAAGCATGGACCTAACAAAAGGGATCCGTTTTTTTTTTTTTTTTAAAGATTTTATTTATTTATTTGAGAGAGAGAATGAGAGAGAGAGAGAGAGAGAGAGAGAGAGCACATGAGAGAGGGGAGGGCCAGAGGGAGAAGCAGACTCCCTGCCAAGCAGGGAACCCGATGCGGGACTCGATCCCGGGACTCCAGGATCATGACCTGAGCCGAAGGCAGTCGCTTAACCAACTGAGCCACCCAGGCGCCCCAGGGATCCGTTTTATTATAAGAAACCTTGACTACATGGAATTTTTAATATGAATGGATTCTGCAAAGTAAATAATTGAGAGAGAAAAAAACTGGTCTCGGGTCTGGCACCAAAAGTTTATATTTATATGTGTAGAATTAATATAGCTATGGATAAGCAGATAAATACATATCTCTATGGATATTTATGTAGCTGTGAACACAAGATATTTCTCTCTTTTCTGAACTGGCTTTGCCATCCTGCTGGTTGCACTAAATGAAATCGTGATATGTGCTCAGTACCTATTTGTATGAAAATCACATGTCACATTTCAAGAAGTACATTTTGACACATGATATACTGTTTTAAAGAAACTTAAGGTTCTTACTGTATTTTTATAAAACATGTAAAGTCACCAACATGTCCGTTTAGCGTCAAATGTAAGTCAGGAGATTCAAATGGGATTTGAAATATTTAGTGCCAACTATGAAAGCTCCTAAATAAAAATACTAAACAGGACCATGGCTGTCTTCTCTAGAAATAAAGACGGCTTAGACACCAAGGACAGTTTCTGAAATCTGATGTCAAATGTGCTACAGAGAGCCCCACACACAAAAATGAAATTTCCCTAGGTAAAAATCTACTCTGAAAGAACGCAGAAGTGCTTAATTTATCATTTTAAAAACCTAAAGCTTAATAATGTTATTGTTGGAGTATTCAAATTAGAGAATATTGGATATTGTTTAGTCTCGTTTAATAAAATGCAGATTGAAAAAAATAAATAAAATGCAGATTGATATACCGCCTCAATCATGTCACTAGCTTACCACAGGATGGCAAAATAATATTGGTATAATTGTATACATTTTTATGTATGAGTGTTTGTGTGTCAGGAGAGTTTTACGGATGGGCCTAACTATTTATTTTGTATATTTTCTGTTTGTTTATTTTCTCTACACCTTAATTCACAGGCATTTGCTACAACTTAATTTCCTTAAAGAAGTTTTATTTAAAGAGAATGTTACCAGTTTGCTCTGTGAAAACACACTGGCTGCCAAAGAATAGAGATCTTTGAAACACTTCAAATAGGTCCAAGTGGACCCTGGACTAAGTTCAACAAGCCTTAACTCCCTGAAATTTTATGCTAAATTCAGTGTGTCTAGTGGAGGTGCATGTTTCACTGCTTTCTATAGGTTATCAAAGTGATCTGGAATCCCAAGAAACTCATGAGAAAAATGTCATTGAAAAATAGTTGGACCCTCTCTTGGTCACGTGCAGATTAACCCGGCGTCTTAGGAGATGGTTACAAGTGCACAGGGAGAGCCCTAACTTGTCTGATGTAGCTCCCCTGAACTAGGTTTGCATCCTCTCCCTCCTTCTACAGAACTCCTTCAGCCTTGTTCATAAAAAATTGTCAGCTCTTAAAAAGAAAATTATTAATATAATGAAGTCCTATGTTAAAAGGCATTTGAGGAGTGCCTGGGTGGCTCAGTCAGTTAGGTGTCTGTCTTTGGCTCAGGTCATGACCTTGGGGTCCTGGGATCGAGCCCTGCGTCAGGCTCTCTGTTTAGCAGGGAGTCTGTTTTATCCTCTCCCTCTGCCCCTCTCCCTACTTGTGCTCTCTCTCTCTAATAAATAAATAAATAATTTTTTTTAAAAAGGTATTTGAATTCCAAAATAAAAATGCAATTAGCACCTACACCAATCCGGGAAGGATTTATAATGCAATGCAATTAAACTACTTATTTCAAAATTTTACATGTCAAAAAGATATATAAAAGCAGTCAAGTCTCAACAAAATTTTCCCCTTGGATCTAATCTAGCCCACACATATATATGCAGATGAAAGGATCTCACTTGCATTAGGACCCTACAAGTTGGAGATTACCTATAATCAGTGTTAAAATGATGTTTCACTGCAGCAGATGGACGAAATGTAAAAACATACCCACAAAATATAGCAACAATCTATAAAATAAGACACAAAGAAATCCAGCTAATCAGCACAGCTGGGTGCTAGGACGACATCTAAAAGATCCAGGGGAGAACAGGAGGTAAAGAGCAGGCGAAGGATGGGAAATCTGGTGGTGGTTGAGGCTGTTGTATTTCACTTGAGCTGAAAACAGAGCCAAAAACACTTTTAATGAGAAAGTCTGCTTTGGAAAACTGATTTTGTGTGTGTGTTCCAATACAAGTTTATTTATGGACACTGAAATTTAATTTCATATAATTTATGTGAATTATAAAATATTCTTTGGGTTTTTTCCCAAACATTAGAGTATCTGAAAACCATTCTTAGTTCACAGGCTGTGCAAAATTTAAATAGGCAGCACATTAGAGGTGGCACTTGAGGTATAGTTTTTCAGATCTATGGTGTCAATCATTACAAGAGTGCTTGATTTGTGATTATATTACATTTAGATTTAATAGGAGCTGTGTTCCCCAACAGGTCCATGTTTTTTAAATCTGATCTTGTGAATTATCATGTCATTGCTGCCCCATCAAAGGTTGCTCTGTTTGAAAATTTTGTAAGTGGAACTCAGGAAGAAGACATACTTCAGCTAAGAAAATCCCTTATGCTGAATCTGGTCCATATAGTACCAGGAGCTTCTCACTGGTAACCCTTCAGTGATGAAACCCAAAACATAGCAGTAGATAATCACACTATAAATTCTTAACATCTAAAAGTTAAGTCAAATGGCGTAGGGGTAGGTTTTCTGGAAAACTCATATTTTTGTAGGATGACATCATCAGACTAAGAAATGAGATGACAAGAGAGTCTCTGTCCTAGAGGTGTTTAGGAAAGGCAGTTCTATGGATGAGAAGGAATAACAGTGCAATCGATGGTACATGATCCAGCCTCAAGTATCAAACCCAGAGACAGCAGAATTCTGGTGGCCGAGAAGACCAGCTTGTGAACAGGACAATCTTGGGGCTTCACCACCTACTAACTGAGATTTTAGGCAAATTTCTTATCTACTCTGTACCTTGGCTACCTCATTTGTAAAATGGCTACCATGCTATCTCTTATAAAGGGTTCTTTTGAGACATAAGTGAAAGGACACGTGGAACGCTTAACCCATGTGTTGGCACACGTAGATATGCTGATATTGTTATGCTACACAAATAATGTTGGGGCATCTGGGACTTTTTTTTTTTTTTTAACCTAAAACAATTATGACCTTTAACCACCTTTGGGGCTCACAGAACATAGGCCACATTTCGGACTGGATCATTCAGATGGTGCTACACCAACACAAAACTATTTTATCCATAAACATCTTTGTGCTCAGAATCTGGATTTCACAGAAAACAAATGGGACAGATTTGTATGCACGGACACAAAAAAGAAATACAGCAAACCAAGACGGAACTCAAGCCATTGTTGGTTTGGTGCTTGCACCCAACACCTCTTTTCACACTATCAGATTCTAGATAGTTGCCTTAAATACAGGGTATTGTCTTCAAGGCTGAGTGTCTTCTGTCACCAAAAGCAATATTTTTCAGGACACTGCACTTTACTGTCCTCTTCCCATTCAATAATATTCCCCATTCAATAGTAACTGTGCTTGATATTTGCTTAGTTTCACCAAAATTGCTATCTTTTCTTTTGCTGACTTGGATCGTCAGGTGTCACATTGCTACATATTACTCTTATTCCTTTGACACAATTGTATTTAGTCTTTTCAACTAGTATTGATTGGAGCTAATGAGGTGCAAGGCATGTGATGTGAGGGTCACAAAGAAGACCAAAGCACGGGCCGTGTCTTCAGAGGGTATCTACCTCACTGAGAACCGCCGGGGTGCTTACCTTCTCACCATTTTTGGAGTTGTTATAGGTCTGATTTACCAGATTTCAACATTTTTTTTTTCAAGAGATGGCTATTTTAGTTATGATTTTATTTCCCAGCTATTGTCAAAAGCCATTGATTTGGGGAAAAGGATCCTGAGTCGGCTCCCCACAGAACGGGAGCCTGGTAAGGAAAACAGCAGAAGATATTAATAGCTGGGAAAGCACGTGGAAGGGTCAGCTCACATTTAAGAAGGCCCTTTCGTTTCAAGTCTGAAATGTGGGGCTAGCAATCTTTGGTGTGGGCCAGCGGTTTTCAGGTAGTCCTGACACTGATGGAGAGCTAGGACGTGCCGATAGGCACAATCCTGAATCATGCAATCCACTTACACAAAGGCCAGTGGCCAGGATGTCAAGCAGAGCAGCAGGTTGCTGACCCTTGCTCTCCTTCATCCCTTCCTGCTACGTTAAGTCATCCACCTACAGCTCCCGCCCAGACTCATCTCCATTGTCTGGCATTAAAGGATATGGAACAATAATCTCAGCAAGCTGTCAACTACTCAGGGAGTAACAGTGGGTGACTGGTAAACTTTCCTTCCTTTACCTCCTTTTATAGTATGCTCCTTTTTTACTTCTGAGAATTTTCCATAAACATAACTCTATTTCCACATTCCTTGGTGGTTCTGTATTAAATAAAATTTAGACCACCAGTCTTTTTATGTTATTGCATCTACTTAATATTCTATGTTGGAAAAAATATCCCCTCGAAGCCTATGTATGGGAGAGATTACGATCAAGGTTCACAGAACCATCTCTCTTGGATTTAGGGTTACCCGGCCACCACCACAGAGTTCAGTTAGGAATATTAGGCTAACGTCCTATTTGGTAGGTTGATTTGAAGCCATATTCTTATGGCATATCCATTCTGTCATTAGAAAACTACATAATCTAGCTCCATCTACCTCTCCTTAATCTATCCCCACTATTCTTCTTGAACTTCTTCTCCAGCATCTAAAAGTGAGCCATAAATGAAGAGAAGAGGCTTTGGGAATTTAAGTAAACTCTCACAAGTATCCAGCCTAGTGCTGGGGTCGCAATTCAAATGCAGGCCTCCTTTACTTCAGAAGTTATGATCGTATATACTCAGTTTTATAGATTCTTGAGGAATCAGAACCAGTGGGGGGTTTTGAAGGATGGGTGGACTTTGTGTAAGTCAAGTCAGGCAGAAGTTGTTATTTGACTCAGCTCAAGCAAAAACATGAAGAAAGCAAAAGCTAAAATAATCGTAATGGTTAATAAAACCTTCCTTTGCCTCTGGCATTCAAGGATATTTCATAGTTTCAGTTTTCATTAACTGTCAAACTAATCTTCCATACTTCTTATCAGAGTTCACAGCCTGGTAAATCAGAATTTTCCCTCTCCCAAATTCTCCAGTTACATTGCTGGCACACTTTCCCCTCCCATGGTCCCATCTGCTTGAGAATCCCACGGGAATATGGCAATCAGTGCAAACAATAGTGAACCACAATTCAGAGTAGAGAAACTGAAACGAGATTCATATAAATTCTGATTACATAAGTTTAAGATAACTTTGCTGTGTTACATGGTTACAATTCTCAACTCCATACAAGTGACCAAGTTGTTTAGCATGTGATGTGATTATCACTTCTGTTACAGCTTTATTTTCAAATCTGCACAACTATGCTTACTGCAATTTTGTTTAGCAAACAATGGCAAAAAGTGCATATAACGTAAATGTCTATCCAGAGAGACAGGGTTAAATATATACCACAGAGTAGAGCGGTAAAGTTTTAAAAAACTGAGTTAGAGCTTCATTTATTAGCAAAACATAATCTTCATGGTATATTACTATTAAAAATGAGTTGTGGTATAATATATATGTAGTGAGTGTACAAAGGATGCAAATCCATTTTTATTAAAAAGAAAAAAAACAAATGTGTACCCATGTATGTCTTTATGTATAACTTCTACAGATTTGCAGAAAGTTACCAAAAGGTACACACTAGAAAGATGTCGTCCTAAGGTCTACTTTGAGTGGGGAGTTAAAAACCAAAGAGAAGTCTAGAATTATACACAATCGGAAAATTAAGATAAGCCAAGATTATAAAACCTGGCAGACTTCACAACACAAGTGGCTAATGAAAGGCAAGAGAAGTACCTCAAGGACCTTAATATCGAAGACAAATGCATATGTGGATGGATTAAAATTGGAACAGGAATAAAGAAAAGATTATTGAAAAAGAATTCGCAGTGACTTAAAGCCATGGTCCATAAAATCCATTATATACTGACGTTTTTAACTAATGATGACCACATAGGTGATTAGGTGACCAGGGTTCATGTACTTCCTACATCTTGTCTCTCTATGCCCCTTTCTCTCCTACTCAAAAAAAGAGAATCAAAATATGAGTGACGGTGATGTCAGTAGAGAGATACTATTGATTGAAATAATTGTGTTTTAAATAACTGGCATTGCTAGCACACTGTGGGTGATGTACCTCCCGTCAGGTAAACAGCTGACTGTCTCCTCACACTGGGCCTGGCACACAGGGAGAGTGGGTGACCCCGGCCTTAAGGGATCCTGGATTCAGGGGTGGCAGGAGGGTCACGAACAGTGCAGCGAGGACTATGAATCGGACTGGAGCTGAAAAGGGGAAATGAGAAAAAAAGAAGAGCCCCTCACAGGAAACCGAATACTGACCATCCTTAGCTTCGTGGACCGCTGGGGTGAACACAGCAACATCCATGCCACTAAGCAAGAGCGGCTGGAAGTGTTTGCTTTGCAAACACTGCACATTAAAATAAATGTAAGGAGACTTAATTTCTGATGGAACCAAAAATGAGCCAAAAAATACGCACCTTTCAAAAGTGATCTGACTATAGACTTAAATGCACTTGTGTGAGCGCACCTGGGTTGCAGGGGGCAGTTCACGTCAATAACTGAGCCGCACCACTCACAAGGACACTGATGCTTTCGGGGCTAATTTAGGGCTTCCAGTCCCCTCAGTCCTTTCAAGTTACATAATCAAATCTACAGTCCACCAAAGAGATAGAATACTTGCTCATTTTGTGAGCTGTTATTTTTCTTCATATAAATGGTGTGATTTAGATGACTACGACTGTCCTTGTTCTATAACATAGGCAGAATCATGTATCTTGGACAGACCAGGCTCCTTTCCATTTTAAATATAATAATCATGTAAAACTGCATGCTCTTTAAATGAATACTACTAACAAACTTATTTCAAAAATCCCTGATATGTGAATTTTTTTTTTTACCATATGCTACTGGAAAATCAGTTTCTCATGCTAAAAATATAGCTGCACGCACAAAAGCAAAGCTGTTATTTCTCATATATATTTTTTAAAGGCAACTGGCATCAACTCTATGTAATTGATAAGGAAATTATCTGAACCACTATTTGGCACACATAAGCCAAACTTGCCCTTAATTTACATTCAATTACTCATAGCTGGTGCACACATAATTTAATGAAAGCCCAGCAGCTCCATTATACCCTCCAGTAGGTAATTCAATTAAACAGTATTCACCTAGCATTTAACTATACCATCACTGTGAATGAAACTTTTTTTCTTTCATAAAACTGAAGAAAGATGTAAAAGACAAGGAGGCAAAACAGAAGTCCCTTTGGATTGGGAATCCCTGCTTCATTCAATAATGTCCAGTCAGTAGCCACTTTACTTTTAAATTGATCTCTTGTTTACCCACCCACATTTCTCATCTGCCTGCCCAACCCATCTATTCATTTTGTTTTCTTTCCGGTCATCACCAAGTTGTATAAACATCTCTTTATCCTTGGTGAACAGATCCACCAGGGATGGGTAGAAACTATGTGTTTACACATCTCTGTCCAACTATAAGCCTCCTTAATAGACTTGCTGCTATTATTTTTGTCTTTCAAAACTCTTTTTCCTCAAACCTACTTCACCACCCCTAACTCCCGTGGCAGCTGAATATAGAAATGGGATGCCCATTTCCAAAAGCAGCTCTGAAAAAATGAAGAAATAATGATAGTGTAGTAAAAGATGAAAATGAGAGATAGTATGCAGTTTTAGGAACTCTTGTGTGTGAGAATGTCCTCTATCAACAACAACCACTCTGTGTGTGTGTCTGTGCGTCTGTGTTATTAGCAGTAATGCCTTCACTTGCAACAGACCTGGCCCCAGGCAAGTCTTCTTTTAATTCCTTTTCTGATCCATTTGATCCATTTCTGACAGCTTTGATCTAGCCCAAAGGAACAACACTCTACTAAGTTCCTAGCTAACCCCTGTCCTTCTCTGAGACAAGACAAAGTAATTCTTGGGACGACTCCCTTAAACTTGTTTCAACCCATTCACTGAAAGACTTCGAAAATCCAGGAAACAAATTAAGGAGGAAGAGGCTACAGAGAAAGAAGAGAGATGAATAAGGACAGTCAATATGAAGAGAAAAGAAATAGATCAAGTATTTATGAGCAAATGCTGTTTGCCGAGGACAGCGCTCTGATGGAGTATATAGATCCATCTCCCAGAAGATCAGGTCGTTATGTAAAGTAGGGAAAGGGATCAGAGGATGAACAAATTGATACAGACGCAGATCTGATCAGGAGTTTTTTCTTATGAAAGACGTCTCTAAAAGATGGAAGAACTTTTTGAAAATGGTCTATCTATTTTGAAATACCCCAGCCATTCTAGCGTTAGTTTTAAGTAAATAAATTCTTAAAGAAGAAGAATCACCTGGATGGATTCCTTTTTTTTGCAGCTACCACTGAATCCTACTGTGGTCTTTAAAAGCTCAAATTCGTAGCTCATCATATTCTGGAAAGCATACCTCTGTGTGCCAACTACGTCAGTCCTCCACAGAGCAAGCACTACACGGGGGAAACAGGGTGTCCACAAAAAACCTTACCTGCTCCTGGTTCCATTATCCCTGGTTCTCTGTTCTTCTCTTCTGCCCTAGCCACAGAGGCCTCTGTTCCCCTGCACTATTTTTTTCTCATCCTGCTCTTCCCTCTATGCCTCTCGTCATCGAGGACTTAACATCTGCCTGTGATCCTCAGGAATGTCTTGAGAGCCATCAGAATGACTCAGGTTCACAAGGCTCTCACTATTGACATTAGGGGGCTGGATAATTCCTTGCTGTGGGAGGGCTGTCCTGTGCATTCTAAGATGTTTAGCAGCATCGTTGGCCTTTACTCAACAGATATCAGGAGCACTGCCTCTCCTACTTGTGACATACAAAAATGTCCAAATTGCCAAATGTCCTATATATAGGAGCAAAATCTCCCCCCTCCCCCGCGCCGTTGAGAATCCCTAGAACAGTTGTACCTGCTTCTACTCCTTAACTTAAAGACTTGGGGTTAAAAGGGGATATAATGAAGACCAGAGAGGGAACACGGAAAGAATTATCTTATTGTAGATGGCCTCAAGAAGCATTTCTATCAAATAGGGAGGCAGAGTCCAATTTCTCTATGACTTCTACCTTATCTGTCAAGCTTCTCAAGAATATCCTGAATCCGCCAACACAGTGCATTTATCAGTTACAGGTTACAAGAGATGCCGTTAAGATCGAGGGGCCTTTGTATTTTGACCTCAGAGGTAGTGTAGGCAGGAATTTTCAGCAGGCTATAAATATCGAACGCATTCTTGTATAACCCGTAATGCCTTGTTAGGTTAATATAAGGTGTCATTTTAGAGCCTTAGTGCTTTGTTGGCAATTCACTATAGATTTGGGAAAGGAAGAAACCAAAGCAATGACATGCTTAAATGACTAGGAACTGCCATATGGCTCACTAATAAGGTGACTTGGGCCCTCATACACCTTTCTAAATACTGGTTTTCTCTTGAGTTTTTTCTAGCCTTAGAAAACAGTCAGCTAAAATGTCAGCCGCCAGTCAGTGAGCTGATAGGAATTTCTCAACTTTTTTTCCCCTTAACTTACTGGTATTAATTCATGCCATCGCAGTTAATTCTCCCAGCTTATTGTGTATTATCCCATGCACAAGAAAGTCCATTTAAATGCATTTAAGGCACTTTGTGGTCCGTGTTTCTGACAGGTCTTTCTCTTACATCGCCCCCAAGCCCCCCACGCCGAGACAGACTAGAGAGTGTGATATGATCGGTTTCTGCATGAGGAAACACAGATTTAATATTAAATTTCCTGCCAGTTGGTTTGGTCACTTTCTTTGTAAAGCTAATAGCACTTCTATGCTATGGTTTTTCTATGCGTCCTCAGAATACTACAGAATTCAATCTACTTCATCTCAGCCTCTCCACAGAGCTGACACATTTCACTGCTTCCTCCTCTGAAATACATTTCACTCTTGGCTTTCATGATACTACCTTCTCCTTGATTTCCAGTTTTCCTGCTGCTCATCTCAGTTTCCATGACCCTTCTTGACTGATGGTTCTCTTAAACTTGTGCTCTTTTTGACCCATTAGTACAAGCAGGTGTGACTTCAAGCCTTCTTCATTATCTAAGCTCTCCCTGGGTGATTGCCTCCAGCCTTATAGTTTTAAGTACCATCTACTTCCTAATGACCCACAAATTTCTATCTCCAGACCTGAATTTTTCAGTGAGCTTTAAAATTCACAGATCTCATTTTCTACACACCAAAACCTCTTGGATCTAATAGGCATAACAAAATTAGGGTGGCTAAAACAGAATTCTCTATTCACCATCCCTCTCACTCACTTCTCCTCTTCGTGACTGCCCAAGGTCCCAGCCATATGTGAATGTTTATCTTCCCCCAACTCCTTGCCTCAAGCAGCTCTCCTTTGCTCCACTCAGGAAATTTCCTCACCACCCTCTTTCTACTCCGTGGCCATGTTAATTCAAACAGTCTCCTTCAGGTAAACTTCTTATTACATGAGCAGATCTTGGGCTGCCCTAGATTTCCTTTATTCCATTCATTCCTTAATACCCAAAGGCCCCTGTTTTTTATACCTCTGCAAGGAGGGGTGTGGGCACAGTAGTACTCCTGACACTCAGGTTTGGTCACTGAATTGGTTATCCTATGTCTCAGTACATAAAACCTTCTGACATGACATTTATAATGCAGCAGTTTTGACACCAAAGTTTGACTTGACTGCAAGGAACCCAAAAAAACACAATAAGCTTTTGATATAGTTAGATAAATACCACAAATTCTTCTGCATGTTTCTGTTACAAAATAACTATTGAAACGAATACCCTTCTCATATTCTGGAGTCTCAACCATCTCCTGATCTCTGGGAAAACATGGACAAATATGGTATAAAGAAAACATGGTACAAAATATCCACCTACCAAAACTCTCACACCAAAATGACAACATCAAATAAGCCAGAATAATAAATAGATGTATTAGTTTCATAAAACTACTTAGAAAAAAATATCTGAACTGTCTTGATAAAAATGCAAAGATGCAAAATGTTCATGAGTGAAGAATAAAAACTCTTGAAGAAACCAGACAAATTCATAACTCTTATATACAATAGGGTCAGTTTTCAAAGACTAGAGATCAGCCCCAGCCTCTAAAAGTACCAAACTTTTAAAAATAAAATTAAACTTAGTGGCTTCAGGTAAATATGCAAATAACCAATGGGAGGAATGTTGTGCTCTATCTAAAAAAATAAAGTAGAAATTAGTCTTTTAATGGTTGATAAAAAAGTCTCAGAAGTAGAGTTTACTTTCTCAGTGTAAACAAACCCTAAGTGAATTCTTATCCTTTTTATTGTGGCCAGATGGAAAAAAAGATTCTTGACTGGTGGGGTACTTTGTTTGAAACATAAACCTACAAACAAGTAAGAACACCAAGGCTGTTCCTGTCGTTAAGCCTCAGGATAATGAGGCTGCCTTGGCTGAAGGTGTAGGGTATCCACCAGCAGACAGAGAAGCTACCTAGAGGTTACAAGATAAAGTTTCAAAAAATTGTTGTTTAAAAAAAAATGTTTTTTATACGAGAGGATGCTTAGGGTGTAGCAAAAAAGAAACCAAAAGCAAATGTGAGGTGCTAAACCAGGATTCACAGATTGAGACATCTTTAAACACCTGTCCCCCACATGGAGATATGAAAGGGTCTAGGACAGGATTTATTTATGGAGGGAGTCTTGGCATGCTCTGACTCCCACACACCTCTCTAGTAGGGGAGGGAAATGGCTTCTCAGAGAAAAGGGCTTTACTGGGACCACTCAGAGCTTCATGTTTGCCCCTTACAGTTTGGGGTAGACTGTACACCGGGATCTGAACCATGCCTGAGAAATCTAATTTGTAAGAGGATGGCTAGAGAGTGCAACAGATTCAGGACAGGGAAGTGGGGAGATAATTGTCCTCCCAAAGATTGCTGGGGCAAAGGATATCTGAGTGTTCTCCTGAGGACTTGGTGTGGGTCACGAGAGGCAGGCTGGATTTCTCAGATCTTGTCCAAAAGACCAAGATGTGCTAGTCAGACTGCATTTTAGAACAGTTGCTTGATGGTTGTGGGAAACAGAGAGCTCACTTTTCTGGATGTGAAGAAGAAACATGCAGCCCTGGTTACTAATGGTAGCCATCTTGGGCATGGAAACATCTAGTTCAGAGGTGAAATTGACAGACAAGGGGAACAGAGCAGAAAGACCAGCAGAAAACTGAAGCATGAAGCTTGACCAATGGTACGTAAAATCCACCTTTGATCTGAACTTTTCGCTGATGTGAACAAGTAAGACTTTCCCTGTCAAGCTAGTTTCAACTGAGTTTCTAATATTTATCATTGAAAGCACTTCATTTTGTAATCTTTTCTAAATGATCTGGGAGAAAATCCACAGTCCAAATTTGTGCTAGAGTAGTCCAAAACCAGGAATATATAAAAGAATCAGAATGTCCACTTCACTCGGTTCTTCGTGTGAACTCTATCCCTAGGGAAGATGTGGCCTCTAATCCAAATGAAGTATTGATTGAAAGATGGACCTTCTTTTTGTGGGGGAGCTAAGAAAACAACCACGGGGGGGTCAATTATGTGTTACCTGGTAATGAACTCTCTGGTAGCCAGAAGAAACTGACTGCAGGTCCTAATGAGAAAATGGAAAAAAAAAAAAAATCCATACCTTAAGATTAGTTTGGACAAGCTGTCTCTATAACTCTATCAACTGAACCCCCAATTTAGTATTATTAAACTCATCTAGGAAGTATCTATAACTCTTTCAAATTCATCAAGCTGAGACAAAGAAGATAATGCCCAAAATAACAAAAACACACCAACCTGGAATGAGAGAAGAAAGGCCATTTAGCTACTGAAACCTATATATCCTAAATAGTTTTAGAGGTGAGTGATAGTTTCAAGGATCAAGAAGACCAAAAGTAAAAACCAGGCAATTTCGTTTTAATAAATGGGGCCATATTTAATTTGCACCTGAACTTTTGGCTTATGAAAAAAGCTTCTAAAATCCTTTTAAGTACTTAGAAAGAATTTATTGATCTTAGACCAAATACAAACTGTCCAAGTAATTGTGTTTCTACTGCTAAGTGCTTGGCAAACACAGGTTTTCATAGATAGCCAAGAGAAAATCACTGGCCACCTCTGCACGATCATGAAGTGCAAATTAGTAGCGTTGAAATTAATGAGGTTTTACTGGCAGATTCGGAGAGTCTGGCTCTCTTTATAAAGTTTTATAACTAAGTTGTCACCATGATCATGTCCTGAAGCCTTCCTTGTTAATGAGGGTAGTGATTCTATTCACAGATGTCAGCAATCCTGGGTACCTTTGTCCTCATACCTGCTTCCCACAGGGCTTTACCAACCTACTCTCTGTGCCCAACTTAGTTTTAAAACGTTTCCTCTTTGAGTTCATTCATTCATTCTTTTTTCTCTTTTTTTAAGAATCCCGCTTTTAGTTGAATATTGATATTACATGCATGCCAATAAGTTAGTTTTCAACAAAGTCAATTCATCAGTCATGTCATGGACTACCGTGAAATCTTAAGTTACCCAAGAGTTTAAAAAAAAAAAAAGGTTTTGTATCATTTATGATTTGCCTTTTTATTGCAGGTTTTTTGGGGGAGATTTCACAATAAAATAAAAAGATTATTTGGAAAAATGAGATACTGTGGTATTCGAGGACTATCGATTTGACCCTGAGTCACACACTACTAAGTCCACAAATTTTAACATGTTAAAGTGTCTTTGGGGAAAAAAAAAAATCCATATGAAGCCACAAGTGTAAAATTTGCTGATTTTACTTCTCTCACCCATATCAGTATTCAAAGTTTGGTCTCTACCTCAAAATATATTGTGTTTACAATTCCATCTCTATCCTTAAAAATGCTGAAAAGGAAACTTAATAATTTTTCATATTACTTTATGTCTCTTACCTGAATTTATTGCCACCAAGAGAACTAGAATTTCATGTTTAAAGCTAAGTGGCTACAACCTGATGGTATTTTAAGCATTATATATCTTCTTTATTTGTGGTATTTACTTATGGAGAACGTGTCATCTAGAAGAGAGTTGTTCATCTTGTGGTATCTATAAGAATTACCCAATAGCTTAAAAAATACAAATGTCTAGACCACATCCAGGAAAAAATGATTTTAATCTTTAACATCTTTCATCAAGAAAAAATGATGAAGAAGTGGCTATTTATGCTTTTCATCATTTGTAAAATGAAGACAGAGAATACTCCCTCTCAAAGTTTGGCAAAAACAATCAATAACCACCACAGTGATGGGTCTGGGTCTCCTGACTTGGCTGGTGCAGCTCAAATTCGTGGGAATGGCATATATGAGGTCTCTTCCATTGTCTTTCTCTATGGTAAACCAGACTGAGGAACCAACTAGTGTATTCTTCTGTGTTCGGACACACATTCCTAGGAAGGATAGAAGGTCTTTCTTTCCTGTGAAAGTTATATTTTTAAAAAATGTAGTGATCTCTGGCCGAAGTCTGTGGTAGATACAAAACATTAAATAACCTAACTCTCTGTTCTCCTTCATTATTGATCAGGACCCTTTGAAATTTATATAGCTCAAAAAACACTGGATGTAGTCTGGCAAGAAGACAAGAAGTTCCAAGCTATAGTTATGGATCACACTAGAGCAATGTCCTTTCCCATTTCAACCACCTGAGGAGGGAAAATAGCAGTGGGGGTCGGGGAGAGAGATGTGGTCAATGCTTAAAGGACAAGGACACCACGCTTCCATTTTCTCCCCAGATTCAGCATTTCAGAAGTAAATATATATGGCTGGTAATTGTTTATAAAAATGGAAAACTGAAAATAAATAATTGGCTAAAGAAACTCACCTCCTGTAGGCGGTCTATGTACATACGGCAAGTCTCCAAATCACAGTCTCCGCGCACAACTAGAATACCCAGAGGGATAGCTAAGGGTGAAGGAAAGAGAAAAGTCTAAAATAACATATTTGATTTTTCTAGATTGGCATAAATGTGTTTCTTAGGGTTAAAAAAGTATCTCATAAATACTATTAGTGTTTTGGACATTTCAATATCCAAAATTCTCCTCAAACCTCCCCTGGGACCCAAACTCTTTACTGTGAATGCTTTCCTTGCATGAGTCATATTGTCCCTTGCCACCTGGCCAGACTTCATTTTGTCTCAGTGGCCCTGATATGAAGTGTAATGTCATGAGAACAGTGAGACATGGCTGGGAGGCGACTCACAGCCAGCTAATAATTTATGCCTGCATTTTCCATAGTCAATGTACCGCCAGAGAGGAATTTAAGAATCATGATTCTGGACCCTTACTCCTTTCCCTCCTGAATGCATGGGGTTTAATCTTTCTGTCAGTTTGCAACGGTTCCCTATTTAAGAGACTTGAGCTACTCAAGGCACTGTTGCTACCTGGTGGCCAACACCAGAACTAACTAGGCATGAAATGTTTAAAATAAATAAAAGCTTCTAGAAGGTTTGCAGCTTAAAAATCCCACTGACTTTAAACATGGTCAATGTAAATGTGGTAGCAGCAGGGCTTCAGGGAACAGTTAGGAAAAGCTGTTACGTGTCTTAAATACCCTCTATTTAGGTGGTGGTAAACGTTCCACAATGGCTTTAATGGATAGAACTTCCTAGGTCAGAGATCACTGGAAGATTCCTGAAAAATTGTCTCCTTCCCAAAACTTCAAAAAATATATTGCCTATTTCTAATTGTAAAAGTACAGTTGTACTATTAAATCCATAATTTAGCCAAAAAAAATACCCTTTGAATTTCTGAGTTATCCAACTAAGTCTAGCAAGCACATGACAGGACAGTGGTGTTCACTAAAGATTTTCTGAAATCTTTCATTCATTGAATTTTTAAAGTCTCATCATCAATAAATGGGTCTGAAAATGCAAAATGCATTAAAATTAATAATACAGAGCATAAAATACATATAAAATGCATGGAGAAATCTTGGGGAACTCACGAGGAACTCATCTTCATAGAAAAGATACATATAAACAATAATAACTGTAGCATAGGCTACATTAAATGTATGAGCTTAGTCATTTGAAAACTATAGGAGAGAGGGACTACTTCTTGCCTGGAGGGCAATTTAAGCCTCTCTGTAAGATATGAGGTCCCACTGGCTCTTTTACTTAGAGAAGTGAGGATAGTCTGAAGAAAAATAGTTTCTCATTATAAGCCTTGGATTGGCAACCTAAAGGAACAGGGTATGGTATTGATGTCTCTAATGGAAAACAAAGTCCTACATACATAAAGCTTGAAAGCATCCATCGTTGTGTAGAACTATGTAAACATGTGCATAAGTGTGGACTCTCTCACCAAGAATGTCTTGTTTACCTTCACAACCATAATGTCTGATAGAGCAGTGGTAGACCGTCAATAAGAGTTTGTAAAAAGGGGGAGAAGGGCTTAGAGTGTGTTCAAGTGTCAAAGAGAAAGTACATCTTCAAGGGCTAAGTCAGCTTTCCAGGTGAGGCAAAAAAACAAAGGTTTGGAGCAGGAGACAGAGCATGCTTTGGATTGGAGTAAAGGGGGCAGTAAGTAAAAGGGTAAGGAGCCCTGCAAGTGTTACGTGTTTAGTTTAATAATCTGGAAAAATAGTTTTTCTCTTCTTTTTGAATATAATCAGGAACATCAAAAAAGTCATCAGTATGGTAATCACGCATCTTTAAAAGGAATGGAAAGGAAATTCAGTGAGATTCCTAAAAGTACTGATTAAAATAATCATCCTCAGCTAGACTTCTACCTAGACACAAATAAGGTTATCCACTGAAGTAAAGAAAGATTAAAGATTTCTGACACTTAAGGAATGAGTAGGAAAAGCTAGAATTTTGGCCTAGAAAGTCAGTCAAATGTTGTGGAAATAGAATATAACTAACATGAGAGCCCATGTTAGAATCCTACTTAGGGATGTTTAGTCTTAATTTCAAATGTGCCAGTGTAGAGAAATGAAACTTGATCGATACTCATCTATTTACTTAAATTAGGAGACACATATCACAGGAATCCTGTCAACATCTCTGATTTCCTTCTATTATCAATGCTTGGAGTTAATCTGGTCATAAATTCCATGTACTTGGTAGCAGATATTTTAAACTACAATTAAAGAATAGATATTCCAGACCTAGAATCAAGAAGGTAGAGCTAGGAAAAAGTTTTCAAAGACGAGTCATACATTTCCTACTATAAGTATAAAATCAGCTACTTTGCAATATTCCTCAAGAAGTCAATTAAGAGAAAGAGTGCTTTTGATTGATGTTAGCTATTAATTGGGCTTTTAAAAAAGCATTCTCTACCACAATTTCATATCATGATTACTGACAATTGCTGTCAAATCTATCCTATGAAAGTAGCAGTATGCAGTACAAAGGATTTATAGTCATTCTCTCTCGGATCCAAATCCCAACACTGCTTTAATCTTATGAATTACTCACATTAGCTCTTTGGTCCTGTAAATTACTCAATTCCTCTGATCCTTAAAGTGAAGACTATGGTATTTAGGATAGGTACCCTCTAGAATTTTGTGAAGATTAAATATAACACTATATTTAAAAATGAATAACCAAAACATCAATGTTCTTTCTCCTGTACTCCCTTTATTATCTTTTGAGCAACTTCAGCTAGAAAATGAACACATCTCATCATATATCTTTCAGCTTATCATAATACTGTAAGGATTAGCTGGTAGTTCCATAAATTATATTCCTGTTTTCTTAAAACAAACTTCTACTCTTTCTGTGATTAGAAAAATAACTGTAATATAAAAATACTATGATCTGACAGTTTCATTTGGAGCTTGACATGGCAGAGAAAGCAGAAATTTGTGGAAAATTATCACCTTCCTTTTACAATAGTGACAATTACCACTTCAGTGAAGTTTCCTTCATATTAATTGGGAACAATGAAAGTAGTTGTCACTTGAACGTTAGCATCATTATCCCCGATCCTGATGACTCATCTTATTTTGGCATTAGAGATATTACTTGATTCCCATAAGCAACAGCCAACACTCAACCTTCATAATGGAACTTTTATTGCAGGGATCAAATGGAATTTATAAGTTCTAAGCAATAAAGAACAAGCTGGTTTCCTAGTTAAGATGGCAGATTTAACACCTTCTTTTCTCTTACCAGAAATACTGCTAAATTACACTAAATGGATTTTTTAAAGACATAAACCAAGAAAAAAGAGGAGAAACAGTGAGCAGACAGTAACAGATGAAGCAGATAGAAAACTGGTAAATGACCCAGAGCTCCTATAGAGTCCAATCCTAAACCATGGGTGGGATTGATGAGAACCAATACAATTTATACAGCAAAACTCTCAGAAGTCTTGCAAACTGGCAGTATCAGATGCCTCACAAACTGAGGATGGAGGGGGTAGCCAAAATAGATGACTAGATTCCACCAACCACTCTTGGCAGGTGCAATTACTTTGCAGACAATGGGGATTAACTGACCATCTAAAGAATGCAGAGATCCCCAAATTTCTTCCCTCACTAGGCTCTCCAAAAGTTGGCAGCCAGAGCCCTACCTTTTTGGAAAGCGATTTGAAGCCTCTTCTCTAGGGAATCCTCAGAGAGTTAAAAGAAAATATTCCACCCATGAAATATAAACAGAGTATATAAAAGAAGATAAAGAATATGAGGAAGAAAAAGGAGAAGGAACATCATTCAGAGAACAAAAAAATTCTTGAAAATAAAAAAATTGATAGAATAAATAGAGTTTAATAGAATAGAAGACAAAGTTGAGAAAATCTCCATAAAAGTAGAGCAAAAATAAAAGGAGGCATAAAATACGAGGGAAACACAAAGAAAAATAAGGCTGGGCCAAGTGGTCCAACATTCAAATAATAGGAGTTCCAAAAACCAGAGAAAAGAGAAAGGAGTAATTATCAGAAATAAACAAAATAAAAAATATTTCTTAGAACTGAAGAACATTCGCTGCAAACTGAAATTGCCCGGCAGCTGCCCAACACAATAACAATAAAACAATAGGAAGACATTTTATTTTAAAATTTAAGAATACTGGGGACAAAGAAGCGTCTATGAATTTCTAGAGAGGAATAACTGGATGACATATAAAGGATCAGGGATTAGATGGTTTTAAGTGGTACAGGCAACTACACAGTCATGCAGGCAATGAAACAAAGCCTTCAACATTCTAAGACTTTTACACATAATCCAAGCTTTCAAACAATTCCAAGCATTGAATAAAGGACACACCTTCTATCAAGAAGCTACTGTAGTACTTCCCCAAACAAAAGTTGAGTTTGCAACAAGGATGAGGAATGCATGCAATATAACATATGGGGAACGCAGCAAACAAGAGGAGCAAAGGAAACTTCCAAGGTGGGCTAGACAAGCCTAGGACGACATATGCAATGAGCTGCCAAACAATATATACAGGAGCACTGTGACTCAAGAGACTGCTATGTGGACAGTTGTCATCATTGAGATATTCACAATACTTGGAGCTTTTTTTCAACCCAAGGATACAACCCAGGCAAGTCCTAACCAGTTTCTTATATATAACAACACTGTATCACCCCAGATATACTCTTCCTTAACCTGTCTCTGAGAGCAAGAGTCAGGTTATGATGAAGCAGAAAGTTCAGAAGTTCATTCCCTCTAACCCTATTTCTGCTTGATACCTACAACCCACCCTGTAACACCTTGACAAATGTTTCTCAGAATTCAATCACTACCTGGCCCCCAAAATCCTCTTAGAATGGGCTCATGTGCATTCTCAGGGAAGCTGAAGCCAGACATCAGTGCAGAGACTCTTTTCAGCTCTCCTGAGAGCCTTCCTCTAAAAGTGAAATCATCATCTTTTCCTTATATGGGGAGGTTTAAGTCAGTCAGTTTGTCTCTATCTCTCTTTATTACAGTGTAATTCCTATTAGAACAGGACTGCAGCTGACTGGGGCTGCTAACCTATTCAAAACACAAACAAAACTATCTCCAATGGGATCATTAAAAGAAGGTGTGTGACCTTAGAGAAAAGCTTCTCAGAAACTGCAAAGATTTGCAAAGACTGGGTTTTAAGCTCTAAATATATACATAAAAATGTTAGAATTGCCGAGTCTTGAGGCTGACTAAAAACAATGTCACTTCCTGAAAAGAATAAATCAGAGTTAAAAATTCCTAAAATAGGGAAGTATTTTGAACAATATGGTAAATCATCAAAAATATAATCTTAGAATGAATTTATTTTATGTTAACACTATTAAAAGATACCCTTTTTAAAACTTAACATTTCCTTAAGCATCAATTGTAGATTTACTGACATAATCAATAGGGTTTATGTCCAATACTCATTCTCTTTGTATCAACTTATATGCAGTCTTGAGAAACCAATAGGCTGAAAAAAAGAAAACTGTTCCCTGGAAAATAACACAGGTGAAAATCTAGGCAAGCCTGTGTTTGGCAATGAACAGTTGAGGTACAGCACCAAAAGTGTGATCCATGAAAGAGAAAAGTGATAAGCTGGACTTCATTGAATTAAAACTTTTGCTCTGTCAAAGACACTGTTAAGGAAATGAAAAGACCAGACAGACCGGAAAAAAAATTCTTTGCAAAACGCATATCTGATAAAAGACTGGTGTTCAAAATATGCAAAGGACTCTTAAAACGCAACAGTAACAGTCAATTAAAAAGTAGGCAAAGATCTGAAGAGATATCTCACCAAAAAAAAACCACAAAGATGGTAAATAAGCACATGAAAAAGGTACTCAACATCATATGTCATTAGGGAACTGCAAATTAAAACAATGAGATACCATATATACCTATTAGAATAGCTGAAATTGAAACAAACAAACAAATAAACGGACAACACCAAATGCTGGTGAGAAGGGGGAGCAACAGGAACTTTTATTCATTGCTGATGGGAATGCAACATGGTATAGCCACTTTGGAAGATGGCTTGGCAGTTTCTTACAAAACTAAACAAATTTTTTAAAAAGATTTATTTATTTATTTATTTGACAGAGATAGTGACAGCGAGACAGGGAACACAAGCAGGGGAAGTGGGAGGGGGAGAAGCAGGCCTCCTGCCGAGCAGAGAGCCTGACGCGGGGCTCGATTCCCAGGACCCGGGGATCATGACCTGAGCCAAAAGGCAGACACTTAACGACTAAGCCACTCAGGTGCCCCAAAACTAAACAAATTCTTACCAGCAATAGTACTCCTTGGTATTTACCCAAATGAGCCAAAAATTATGCCCCCACAAAAATTTGCACATGAATATTCATAATTGGCTTTATTCATAATTGCCAAAACTTGTAAGCAACCAAGATGTCCTTCAATAGGCGAATGAAAAACAAACTTAACATCATATGATGGGACGTTTTTGGCAACAAAGAGAAGTGAGTTTTCAAACCACAAAAGACAATGGAGGAAGCTTAAATGCATATTGCTAAATAAAAGAAGCCCGTCTGAAAAGGTCACGTGCTGCATGATTCCAACTACATGGTGTTCCGGAAAAGGTAAAACTATGGGGAGTAAAAAAAAAGCCAGTGGTTGCTAAGGGTTACAGGAAAGGGATGGATGAATAGGTATAGCCCAGGGTGTACTTAGTGCAGCAAAACTACCCTGAATGATACTGTCATAGTGGATATGTGTCGCACATCTGTGAAAATCCATAAAACTGTAGAACACAAGCATGAATCTTAATGTAGAAATGCGGACTTTAGTTAATAACAACGCATTAACATTGGCTCATCAATTGTAGCAACAAATGTATCATGCTAAAACAAGATGTTAATAGTAAGGGAAACTGTATGTGTGGCTGTGCGGGGGCGTGCATTGAGGGGATATAGGGAACTCTCTATACTTTCCACTTAAACTTTTTGTAAACCCAACAATGCTCTAAAAAATAAAGTCTACTAATATAAAAAATAGAAAAGCAAAAGAAAAGAAAAAACAGGCTCTGAGTTTCCTATAGACAGATATTTTGCTCACATCTGAGAATCTGCTTATATAAAGAAAAACAAATGTTACTTTCTTGGCCATAGTTTTAACAAGAAGTCATAAGATGATGGGAAGAAGGGACTAGAAGTAAAAATCAGGGTGGGGAGGCAGGAGACTAGAGAAAGGAAGGAAAGTCCTAAGGAGGATGGGAGGGGGCAAGTGGAATTTTCTTATGGTCCTCATGAGTTTTGAATGTGTCAGGTTGATCAGGGAACTAAAGTTCTAACTCGATGGTTGACAATAATTAGAGAATGAGTTGGCAATGTTTAAATCCAACCCCCCCCCCATGTGACACAGGTCCATTTTACAACAACTTGTCATCATTAACTGCCACAGCTCAATGGAACCAACAGGGGAAATTAATAGGTATATTAGCATTCAAAAGGATACACAGTATCCTAAGAACTTTATGCTGCACCACACCATAGCTGGGGTCTGTAAAGGGTTTCATGAACCCTGGTTCTTGCTATTAAAAGTGATCCTAGAGTTTGTACTCCATAGCTTGAGCCAAACCTTCCCATAGGTTGTTCAAAATGTCACCCACAACATAAAAGTCAAGTAGGTAGTTTTCACTGCATTCTATATGAGGATAGTATTTTGGAGGTGTGCTTTCTAGCAAGTAGCAGTTTCTCTACAAATCCGGGTTTCAAAGCACAATCAAATTCTGCTTCTTATCCTAATAGTAAACTAACTGGGAGGGCAACCCAAGGGACATCCAACTCACTTTTTTAAAAAATCCTCTTAAACGCTTTGTCATTTTTAATCTCAAACAACCACTCCTGGTATTCATTTTCACTTAACTGGGCAATTGTGTTTCAGATATATACATATATAAGGAATTGTACAAAAATACCTCAGGTCTACAAAGTCATCCACTTAATCATCCAGCACACAAGTTTTAAGGATTTTCTTGTGCCAGAGACAACTGTAGTGCTAGGAGACGAGGATGCAACACTGAGTAAGACCCAGTAACTGCCCTCAAGGTGTTACAGACCGGGAAAAGAGGGATATTAAAGATACCCTCTTGATTATATACCTTGTGATTGGAATTCAAAGATCCAATACTCTTATAATAATAGAAAACAAAGGTCCAGATGAAACAGTTCTATGAAATGACATAATCTTCCAACTTAATATGAAAGTTTACCAACAATGATGTAAATTTCTAATTTTGATGGAGAGAACTTCATTTCAATGAAAATTCCTAATGTCACATTCAATGAAATTCTTGCACAACAAAATGTGTTATAAAATTCCTTGGGATTTATTCCCAGGGTAAAACGTAACAGCAACTTTCAATGGTGAGGTTCTAGAATGTACTTGACAAGGGGCACTGGAAAACAGAATTTTTTCCCAGGTGCATTTATCGGTAAGGTAGTATTTGCAAAATGCCTACATATAGAGAAGAACCGCCAGTGATAATTTACCAGAGTCAGTGCTCTAGTAATTAGGAGATAACAAATACTTGGTTATGACATCAGAATCTTGGCTACATGGCCAGCCAAATAAATATGAAAGTCAAAGGTAATATTAAAGGCCCAAAAGCAAAGATTCACAACTGTACCCAAAACTTAAATACTCAAAACGATGGTTAGAGACACTAGTTCAAATACTTTTCTACAATTTCAACATCACACTGTGTCTCTGCACCATTCGGTGATGGACAAGGTCATCAATAGATACGGAGGACACAATCAGTCATGCAGCTCTGAATTTCTGAGTTCATTGGATACATGTAGAGAATTAATGACAGAAAGATTTCCTAAAATCTTCTGAAGAGGCCTCAATCTCTTTCTGTAAGCAAAAAGAGTAAACAAATTACATGTAGACAGCTGCCAAGTAGAGATGTGAAGCAGAGCAGATTTAAGCAAACACATCCTTAGAATCTGACAACCCAGGGGACTCTCTAATTCTGTTTATCAGTGATTCCAGAAGAGTGCCATGGATCAGTGATTCAGGAAGCCCACTAAGTATTAAGAAAGAATGCTTTACCCAGTATGAACTATGAAAAATCTACAGCTTTTCCTTGGGTTGGGAGCACATAAAGTTGTTATTCCGAGTCAATCTGTAAAGAGGTTATTTTCAGATTAGCACACATTTCTGTCCTTGATTCTATTCAGTTCAATATCTTTACCAATAAATTGGAAGAACACATAAAGAAATGTCCACCTTGTTGAAGATCAAACTCTGGAGTTGTCTCTGACTACAACATCGGGCTAGAAATAGCCTGAAATTTAGATTGCCTTGCATTCATGTTTCCAATTTTAATCACTCAAATTCCAAGTGAAGAATATTTGGCTTTAATAATAGCTCATGTCGAAAAGAACTTTTAAGAAAAGGTCATCATTAACATTTTGAGTTTTTTTGGCTAATTCTGACACATCTAAAGAAGGTAACTGATATTCCAATTCCCTGAATTTGGAATAGTAGGGGGGTCAGGTCAAAAAAATACAAATTAAAATTTGGAGGCTAGTGGTCATATGAGTCTAATCCCTAGCACCTAGAACAGTGCTTGGTACATGGTAGGTATTCAATAAAGAGTTTGCTTCCTTCCAGGTGACAGCCTGACCTGCATCTAACAATCCTTGCTTCCCCTGGGATAACCCTAAAAGGCCATCCCAGATGCAAATGTCCCTGTGGGAGGCGTCTGTTGCAACTGTATTACAGCTTGACATCTTCCTCTGCCCTACGCCGATGCTACTTTCCTCCCTCTTCCCAACTGTTGTTCCCTCTTGGAGAGTCCCCAACAAACCTCCTACATAGAAAATTCAATAGCCTCAGATTCTATTTCTGAGGAAACCCAACCAATAACAAAAGCTATTATCTTAACACACATTTCTACAAATGCACAGCTATGTCTTTACAAAGAAGTAGACCTGTGTATTAGGAAAGTGCACTGGATTAGGAGAGAGATGTAAGCTCCTAGTAATATCCTCTCACAGCAATGTGACCCCGGTGAGGCAATCTTTCTAAGTGTCCCTGTGATAACAAATGCATAGAGCATATATGAACGCCCTCTGTAAGGCATGAAGCAGTGTGCGAACACTAGGTGTTTTAATTATGAAATATGATGCTTTGATTGCAGTTGCTGACCCCCCCCATCACTCACATGTTAACACGATGAATAAAAAAGCAACAATTTTATACAAGGCCCCTAGCAGGAAGTCTTTAAAGTGAAACCTAACTGCCATCTGAGTTGATATGCTAGAGTCAACCTGGGAAGGTACCAACAAAATGAACTAGGTTGGTGTACAAACAGTAAGAACTGGTCATTATTGTGTGTGCACAGAATAAACTAATGAAAGTGAAAACTATTCCTCTGGGCAGGGACGTGAGGATAGACCTACAAAGGGTGGTTCTCATTACCAAAAGCTGAGTTTTACAATGAAAGAAGGATCAGATATCAACACTTGAGGCTTATATCCTTTCTGAGACCTATCGTCATCAGCATCTAATTCACCAAAGCTCTGGAAGCACGCATTTTCTTGTAAACAAAGCAAGGCTTTGGATCATAAACAGAATTAGGTTGCAAAGGGACTGATGTTTAAAATAAGATCATCATCTTCCAGCCCAATACTCTCCTGGCATCTGAATCTTTGAAGCTGGAAAGCAAGAGAGTGTACTCATTTGTAAGTCAAGACCCTTAGGAACTGACAGGTGAGGCTCTACGCACTTATGAAAAACCAGTGAATTCAGTGATCCATATCTAAAGTGCTGCTCAGCAATTCTGCCTGGGCTGTGATTTGTGTTGCTCTTCAAATTGATTATTTCCAACTTTCTCTGCTCTTCCTGAACACTGATACCCTCCTGCCCTGCTGTGAGCTAGTAGGCTTGCTTCTTATTTCACTGAGAAAGTAAAAGTCATCAGAATGGAACTTCTGCTTCTCCCTAGTACCCAAACCCCCAACTCACCTGTCTCTCTATCATTCCTCTGCCTTTCGGCTCTGTGCCCTGCAGAGCCTGCCCCCACCCCTCCACTGGGCACTGGGTCCCATCTCTACCCCTTTCAGAGGCATCACCCCTGCAATTGACCCTCTCTTCTGAATTGAGTTCTCCCTCTCTAGGAAATGGGTCCCGTCAGGAGAGACAGCTATACTATCTGACAAAGTAGAAAAAAATCCTCCCCAGATTCCATGTCCCCTTCCAGCCACCATTCCATTCTCTCTTCCCCTAAAAAGAGCAACCTCCGCAGACTCACTTCCTTCGCTCCCATGTTCACACGTGCCCATTCTATTCACCTTCACCTTTTCACTCTTCAACATCTTGTACTGTGACTATCACCACCCTCTGCCCAAATCCGATGACTAGTTCTTAGCATGCAGTCCTCACTCCACTGCTCCCACTCTGGGGCATTTGGCAGAGTTCTCATTGTTCTCACATA
The DNA here is from genome assembly GCF_009762305.2 of Zalophus californianus. Lineage (NCBI taxonomy): Eukaryota > Metazoa > Chordata > Mammalia > Carnivora > Otariidae > Zalophus > Zalophus californianus. The sequence goes on from NC_045606.1 coordinate 90,279,160, forward strand.
AAACATTTTTCTTCTCTTGGCTTGCAATCAACAGGCTCTCCCTTTTTTTCCTAGCTCACTGTGTGCCACTTCTTGGTCACGGTGGGTCCTCTACATCTCCCTACCTCTATTTACCAAGTTGCTCAGGCCAAACCACAGAGGTTTTTGGGAGGATTAAATTATATGACAGGAGTAGAAATGTTAAGACATTTCCTTGCTCACAATAATGGTGCAATATGAGTTAACTGTTATTTTATTACATTTTAAATAAAAAATATACAATACAGACAAAAGATAGGGAAGAACAGTAGGAGAAACTAAACACAAAACTCTAGATAAATGTCAACTCATGAAAAACAGGAAAAGACAAACACGCTCCCAAAGGGATGGACAGCTCCCTTCAGAGAATAGACTGACATCATTTAACTCCTCAGACAGATTTCAAAATGGAACACCTACCTCCACCAAATGGAGGCCTAATCTCTACTGAACAGCCCAGTTGTCAGCTTGTTAAATGAGGGGGGTAAGATTCAATTTTAGATGAAGCAATCAACAGGAAAAAAAAAAATCAGTACTTACAGCAAATTCATGAAGCAAAATGCACTTACACAATTTTCTAATGTTCACACTCGTTATGAGCGATGCGTGTGCTTTAAAAACTTCACTAAGGAAATACGTCAGGAGGAAAAATGTTAAACCCTAGGTAATTTCTGTAGGACTAAACATTTATTATAATATAGTAGTTCTTAGGAAACACCTAGGTTAACCACTGCACAGAGCAGATAAGGCAAATGAAGCCTGAAGAGGATAAATGTATTGCCCGAGGTCGTACCACTAATCAGTAGTTAGACTGGCTTTTCTCATTCTTGCTTATATATTCCCATCCCTTTCTTTAGTCATTTAAGTGATGTTTGCTAGGAAAATACATACCTAGTGTTTCCATAGCCCTATTGGAATTCTCATCACGTGAGAAAAAAGCTCCAGTGAATCAGGGACTATTTCTGTTTCCCCCCCACCACCACTGTTTGCTAACAGTAAGTGCTTAATAGTTGTGTGCTGAATAATTGTGTTAAATGTCCCAGTTTCATCTTCCAATGCCTACCATCTAACGTGGTATCTAGCATATAATTGTTGCCAGTATATAGTTTTTGGAAGCATGGATGCATCTGAGTGAATGGCTCCACTTTGACATGTGTTAAATTAAATTCACTTGAGGTCAAATATGGAAACTAGAAATGATGAAAACCCCAGTGATCCACCTCCTCCTCTGTTTGAAGATGGGCTAAACTTAGTGACTCACAAAAAACAGCATCGGGAAAGGAAAAAAATTAGTAACTTTACAGTGGAGAAACCTAGCAAATACAACCTTAACCAAGTGATCAGGTTACCATCATCACGGATGTCATGTGGATATCAGGTTACCCCTGATATAATGGAATAAAAAAGGAGACCTCACCTTTCCAGTATTTTTTTTTTCAAGAACCTATAACCCCACTCTTATTATGTGTTAAATAGCAGACAAACCCAGATTGGGGGATATTATACAGGATACCTGGCCAGTATTTCTTAAGACCATCAAGGTCATGGGGGGAAAAAAAAAAGTCTCAGAAACTGCCACAGACAAGACTGGGAAGACGTGCCCACCCGATGCCATGTGATGTCCTGGATTGGAATCTGGGATAGAAAGTCCAGAGTTTAGTTAATAGTAATGAAGCACTATCTGTTTCTTTGAAAAAGTTAGCACAGGAATATAAAATGTTCAACAATAGGGAAAACTGGGTGAAGGGTACACGGGAAATCTCAGTAGTAACTTTTGTAGTAACTTTGTAACTTTTTTAGAAATCTAAACTTATTCCAACAATAAGGTTTTTTAAAAAGATGTATTTGTTTTATTTTTAAAGGTTTGATTTACTGATTTATTTGAGAGAGAAAAAGAGAGAGAAAGAAAGCATGAACAGGAGGAGAAGCAGAGGGGGAGGGGAAAAGCATCTGAAGCGGACTCTATGCTGAGTTTGGAGCCCCACTGGGGCTCGATCCCACAACCCCAAGATCATGACCTGAGCTGAAGCCAGGAGTGGGACAGTCACTAAACTGACTGAGCCACCCAGGCACCTCTTCATTTATTTATTTGAGACAGAGAGAGAGAAGGAGAGCACGAGTAGGGGGAGGGGCAGAGGGAGAGAGAAAGCAGAGCGTGGAGCCTGACGCAGGCCTCCTGGGACCCAGAGATCAAGACCTGAGCAGAAACCAAGAGCCAGACACTTAACCGGCTGAGCCATCCAGGTGCTCTTAAAATAAGAAGTTAAAAAAAAAAAAAAAAAAATCAGTGCCGAGTACCAGATGATGCACACAGGAGGCTGTCTTAGGACTGAAGAAAGCCACGCGCAGATATGTGGTCAGATCACCAAATATGGGCATTCAGTGTTCACACGTCTCACAGTTTTAAATATGCTGCCATCAGAGCCGTCTCTTGCAGGGGCAGACAAAATACATATAAATTAAGTGATTAATTATGTTCTCTTCCCATAGTCTTCCTGTGGTATTTATCAGTGTTTTCAACACTGCTTTTGAAAGTGAGAACGTGAGTTGGAAGGTGGTAGCAGGTGTACTTGGAAGTGAGAGCCGTGAGCGGAGGAGGTTGGCTGGCTTCGGGACCTGCAGACCGCAGGGCAGCCAGTGTGCCTATGGTGTGTCTTCAGCAACAGCAATCACCACAATCCGAGCTCCCGCTTTTGGGGAGCATGCTAGCATGCCAGACTTGGCCCCGGCGGTTTCATCTACGAGATTACATTTCACCCTCTTCGTCTAGGAGGCTGCAATGATAGTCTCATTTTAGAGGTGAGAGGTAGGATCATCAGAGAGATGAATTACTTGGTCAAGGTTGCAAGTGTGATTCAAACACACACATTTCTGACTCTTTCACCACGTCAGCAAATAAAAGGCACCTCTTAATATCATTCATCTTTGCCAGAGAATAATACACTGAGATATTATATATTATACATTATATATACCTCTAAATATCCATATAACTCCCATTACACTGAGAAAATGTAAAAGTGTCGTTGAACACTATATTTGATGCACAACAGATGTTAGTCCTCTCCTTCCTTTATAGGCTACACCTATTTTCGATTAGTTCCAAACTGGTTTTGGCTTGTGTTTCAGGGCCTAGGCTTGTGTGAATTATCAGGGCAATTCAAAAGCGCAGAGTAAGCTCACGCCAGAAGTCAATTTTAGTCCGTTTACGTGGGATAGAGTTAAATCTTGGCCAGGATCAAGTTTTTCTAGATATAAAAATACATGTTGTATCAGTGAAACTCCTTTGGAGTTAGAAATATAACAGACTTTCAAAAACTAACCACCCTCTACCTAGACTATATGATCACGTGCTTTATTAAAGACTCATTTATACACTTCATTCAGATTATGGGAGTGAGTTTCTGCTATCATTACGGATTGACTTTATGGATCTTTTTAAACATTTCTCTTTATGTTCTATCTTTTAAGCTGAATAGACTTTCTTCTTGGACATCATAACCATTATCCTGAGGGTTAATAATTCATAAAGCCAGTGATGAGAGCCTAATTATTTTGAGTAAGTCTGAAATTTACTGGCAAGCGCTGGAGGAAGGGACTGGCAAAGACTAACCCTCTTCATGCTATTATTTTAGGGGGAATTTCCCCGGGCAAGTTGGAGCTAAATGGAAGGGGGATGGTAAATCTTTGAAATAGTGTCGTCATCTTTCTCTATGCTAAAATAAGCAAGGTAATTAAAAGGGCTGCCATCCTGTAATTACCAAGGAGTCCTGCCTTATGGACGGAAGTGGGGCTTTGTTAGACAACAAACATTCGAGCTTGTAATCTAATATGAATAATGATCCAGACACATGAGCAAGATCTATTAAACAGTGATGGCAAACAGCCACATGCTGCCTGGATGAATCACTCAGTGCATCATCCAGAAAGGGAACTAATTTTTTTAAGCCCAGTAATGCAGTACTGCTCTGGTTTAGGGTTTGTAAGGTTGACAATCAATAGATGGCCTAAGAGGATTCACTCCCTTTGGGATGCAGGTCAGAGTGTGCAGTCCTCAAATCCCTTCTATCTAGATGTGTCCTATGCATTTTGTTTAATTAATGCTTCTGAAATAACAGATCTATTTTGGCATTGAATGTCACATATGGACTTGAACTGGTTTTTGTCTTTATACTCTGTTTGAGCTCTGCCAGACCTGCCTGTGAATGTGTAGTTGGTTGAAAGTTGGAATCAGACAAGAGAGCAAAGGTAAGAATCAAATATATAACCCTGAAGGACAAACTTCCCCGAGCAACCACAGTTTAGAAGCATCACAACTCTATATTAAATGTGGAATGCCTGACTTGGCCATCTTTACTTCTAATTAATATATTGTTTCCTTTGGACTCAATCTTTAGAACGAGCTAACTCCTTGATTCCCTCTTTGAGTGTTTCTTTGTCTTTCTGAGACCCAAAGACACTGCTGAATTTACTGGATTTATATTTATACCAAGTCCCCTCCCCCAATTTGATATAAGAAGTTTCCTTACAGAGAAGTTTTATCACATAAGATACGATGAGTAAAGCACTTGCTAGGAAATGTCATCTTCTTGTAAAAACTCAAATCACAATTACCTCTGGCAATGGTGGACAGATAATGCCATGGAAAAGGTAGAACAGACAATTGAAATCCACCAATAAGCCTCAAATCTCATTCCAGCCCCAAATTTCAAATGCTTCCCTACTCCCAACTGACTTTCTTCAGAGTCGAAGGTATGCTGAAAAATATGAACTGACTTGAGATACATTCGTTCTTTTTTAGTTTTCAAAAATTATAAGCTATTTGTCTATAAGTTTGAGATGAGAAAAGATATAAAACACTCTTCTTTATAAGTAGCCTTTAAAAAGTCAGTTTAACTCACACTGTAGCTACACATCCCAATGCAAACATGTATGTCCATCATGTTATGAGTTAAATTAGATTTTGTGCTAGTCTGTCACTTATAATCTCATTTATATTAGAAAATATAATTGGGCATTTATAGAGGGGAGAAATGTAGAGGTTCAGGGAATTGCTCCTTCCCCACTTCAAAGTTTCCCACCAAAGGAAATGAGAGAGAAGAACAGATAGGGGTAAGGCAGGGGAGCAGCTCGAAGGTACTGATGTTTAAGGAAAAGAACCAGAAGGGCTAAGGAAGCTGAAGCTGCAGAGAGAATTGAGAGACAGGAAATTTCACACAGAATTCTCTGGGCGGTTCAGTGATTGGGCTACCAGGGAAATGGACCCTTCCTCATTGCCACATCCAGATCACCCTGCCCTCACCCCTGAGACTGAGCCTGGATTTCAGGATTTCCATCCACTAAACCCATTCCAGATCACAGGTCAAGAATCAGAGCTTGGAAGTCATTATCCCAGGAATGTGTCCCTTCTCAATTCCTGCCAGTTTTAGCCATTCGTGTCTTCCACAACACTAGATAGGTCCATATTGGAACCGGTTGGTGGTCTTAAGTTTATAAACCTCTGGTTCTCTATCAAACTCCTCCTGTTCTGTTGGCATCCCTGCCTGTGCCCTCGGATACTGGTCCTGATTTTCTCTGACTTTACTGCATTTGACTATTGGCCTCCACAATTATGACAGAGGCCAGAACCCTAATATCTAACACACCTGCAGTCTTAACATCTTCTGGCTTACTTTACCCAGTTACCTCATTTATCACAGTATAGACAGGGATCTAACTTAGTGAATGGGATATAAAAAGTGCCCAATAAATACTGAATGATAGATAAAATGAACTAAAAATCAGCTATGCATTTAAAGAAGCATATGGAAAATATGAACATTGAGAAGTATTCATATGTGGAGTCAATTTAAGATTTCAGGAACCATGTCACCTCATCAGCTGTGAATCACTTTATCATGACAGTGAGTATTCCGTGGGCCTGATATTTATGCAATCACATAATAGCTAGATGTGTTGGACATGTTTTTTGCGGATAACTCTGTCACACCTTCAGGAAGAATGAGAAGAGTATTTGGTAATGTAGACTCCAGGAAGAGACTTGCGCTGTCTCAAGAGTTTTCTAGACATTATGATACCTTACGACATTCGCCAACTTTCTGCTTTCTCATCTTAGGTAAACCTGAGACAAAAGTGGTTAATAAACCAAGAGATCCTAACTTGGCCTCTTCAGCATAATAATTTTCTTCTGCTGTTTTCCTTTGCCCAGTTCCATTTTCTTCAGTCCATAAATCATTGCTTGGGGTTCACATGGTTACTATGCTTCCCTTCATTTCCCTAACCATTGTTTTCAGACACAAGATGAATCTATCCATCAACCCAAGGAGGATCAAGCAACTGAAGATAGGCTGATCACATGAGATCAACTAGGCACTTCCAACTTACAAGCTTCCCGAAGTTTCTCTTTGTCATAGTGGAATCCTTCATAGTCTTGTAAACTGATTTTGTTCACCCGGATCCTCAGGCGGTCTGGGACAGACTGGGGACTGCAAAACAAGAATCGAGTAGTCAGACAAATGAGTGAGTGGAATTGCGAGTCACATGCACCTGGAAGGACTAACGGCAATAATGTCTCTTCATGCTTGGAAGAAAAAGTTCTCATTTAAACCAGAATTGTAGGTTCTTGACCAGAATACGGCCATTAACTGGAGAATACATCCCCAGAAACCTCAAGTTTCTGGAATTTAGGTAAGAACGTGGAAATGGGCAGAAAAAAGCTTCTGGAAGCTATGCATATCCTGTTTACTATTAACTTATTAAAAGTTCTAGTAAGATCATGTGTTTAGCTTCACAATAAATTAGACACAGTTAATCTGAAACAGTGAGACATGGCGTAGAGCTGTAAAAAACTGCTCTAGGAAAATATGCCCCTATCAGCCAAATACAGCAGTTTGACCCTCAGAAGAGACAAAAACAAACAAACAAACAAACAAACAAATAAAAAAAACCTTCTAAAAAGCAGACCAAGAACTGAAAAAGCACAGGATTGAGATCGAAATACCTCTACGTATCCCAACAGTCTGAGAGCACCTCTCAAAGCTTATGACGCCTGTGACGGTGATTTTGAGGGCCTCAAAATGATGAAAAAAAATTTAATATATGCATGATGTACTTTCTTTAGAAAGGGAATGAAGTTGTAATTCATTTAAAAAAAAACTCAATCCAAACTGGTTCAGGATACATGTCAAACAATTAAAAGAGGGTGGCACCAAGCTTTCTGAAGCATCCTGTTCACTCACAGAATGTCCATGGATTGTACAAAATATTTTCAAAATAGTCTAATCATCAGCATTAGTTGAGTGAAACAATTTTCATCATCACCACTATGGATCAATGCATTTCTTCAATGTATCAATATAACACAATCCCCACTTGTCCTTCAGTAGTATTACCTTATACTTAGATTTCATTGGTTCAGATAATTTTAGCAAAAACAGGATTGCTTCTCCTTTCTCGTGTTAATTGGATAAAAGCCACTATTGACCAAAGTAGAAAGAATAGCATTACTCTTCTATTCATTTCAGTAAAGGAGGGAAGGACTGGAAGAGGGAAAAGGGAAAGAAAGAGAAGAAAGAGTGAGAAGGAAGAAGAAAAAGATAGATGGCACGAGGGAGGGCTAAGATACTGTCAGGACCCCCACCTCAAACACACACATGCGTGAAATTTCACTGCAACTCTGAAAGGAGGGAAAAATAATTTAATCTCATTCTCTTGCCTAACACCTCATCTTAGGGCAAAGTATAGTAACTCCCTCCATATAGACTCCCACGCTAAGACCCCCAAAACAACATATAGATCCAACTATGGATGCATATGTGCACACCCATACATACTTCTCTTCCTCCTCCCACACAAAGATATTTAGATACAAGTGCATAAATTCTAAAGAGAGATGGTGGACAAATAAAAATGTCTGAGGTTCACTGGGTTAAAAACTAAGCCAATACGAAATACAAGATGGATAATTCTGAGGGAAAGTTTTGAGAAGACAAATCAATAGACTAGTCCATTCAAAGTGTGTCTGTGGGGTGTCCACTTTGTATTGGGCATTGTACCGGACATGGAATAGGCGTTGATAAGTAAAATGGGCATGAGCTGTGATGGGAAATAGGATTTGAAGGCATGTTTTGAGTTAGTGTTAACTATACACCTTAAATATCACAGGTATCCTTACATCATTTACAGACAGGGAAGCTGAGGTTCAGAAAGGTAAAGTGATTTTATGGTCACATAGCTGGACATAGTGGCAGAGCTGGGAGCAGAGTCTCAGACTCTTCACTCATCAGTTTCATGCTTGTTTTATTGTATGGTGCCAAGAATCCCATGGATTTGACAATAAAACCACAGAGCCTGAATTAACAAAGTCAAATGATCTCTATGTGGTGTTCAGACTCCTATCGCTAAGCAATCAACTGGGGGATAGTTAAGTAAACTGTGGTACGCTGAAACAAGAAAACACTGGGCAAATATTACAAATGAGTGTGTAGATCTACATCTTTTTAGAGGGAAGTCCCACTATAACATTGTGACATTGTTCAGTGAAAAAAAAAAGTCATGGAAAATTATATCTGGAATAATCTCCTTCATGTAAACTGTGGAATTTCAGCATTTGTATATGTACACAAGTGTCTAGAGAGAAGTTCGGTGAGCTATCCCAAGCAGTTATCTCTACATGACGGGATTTAAGGATTATTTTACATCGAAAATCATCATTTTTAGAAAAAGATCCTAAAATTATGTCAATATGTAAATAAATGATAACTCAGAACCAGAGTAAAAATAAGAGTTACAGCAAAGAATGTTAGGTATTAGATGTGAGTGGGTAGGAAAGGCTAGGAAAGAATTTAAGCAATTAACGGTGACCATACAGTGTGCAAGATGCTTATCCTGAAATTAAGAGGGTTCTGATCCTTTTATTTTCAAGTTCACCCTAGTGACCTGAAAAGATTGTAATTAAGAAATATTTCCCCACAAGTACATCAGGTAAGAGGGAAGCGGGAAGCACAGAATGTGGTGGCCCACCATACCCTCTGACGGGAGATGGGGGGAGGACAGAGGTTGAAGGAGCTCTACTTCAATACATTTTGAGATGACAGTAGGTCTAATGACAGTGAGCTCTAGCATTCTCCAGCGGGCTAGAGACATCAGGAGCAAGACCTGGTTCCAGCAGTAGCTGTAGAGTAGAAAATAGGGTTCAGAGAATGAATACAGACCAGTCACTGTACGTCTTTCTCCCAGGAGCTCCCCACTAGCTAACCAGTGCGCACCGCCTTTCTCACGGTCCGTCCGTGCCCGTTCCCTGCCCACATGCTTCTACCTCCCAGCTTTGCATCTGTGCCCACCAATTCCAGACACACACTGCTGCCTCCTGAGCCACAGCCTCCACCAATCTTCCTTACAGGTGGCACACCATGGACATACAACAGGAACTGTCATTTGAATGGAACTTTCCAGAATCCAAATGAACTCATGTACTATCGCACTTCACCTCCAGAGCGATCGGCTAGGTAGGGGACAAGAAAACGGAGACTCAGTAACTGCTTGTCACTCTCCCCCATCCCACCTTCTTATACACTCACTCGCTCGCCCTCAGCGCCCATCTGTTCCTGGCGACCAGCAATGCATCCCATGTTCCCACCAGCAGCAGCTGGCTTAAACCCACTCTTCTGATGAGGGTACCTGGTGTTTGGCCTGCTGTCAAGTGTTGGGGCCCATCCACAAATTTTAGGGCAATCCCGGGGTCCATGATGGAAATCTCCTTCAAATTCTTTTGGATCCTGGCCTAAAGACTAGGCAGCTCAGCAGAGTGCAAGAGCTCAGGCTCTGAGTCAGATTGCCTAGCCGTGAAGTACACTTCTTCCACCGGTTAATCAGGAAACCCTGTGCTTCAGTTTCCTCCTGGGTAATGTAGAGATAGGAACAGGATCCACTTCACAGAGATACTGGGAGGATGAAATGAGTCAATACAGAAAAGTGCCTGGCACATTGTAAGTGCTCAGTAGACACTAGCTATTATCAGGACAATCATTATTCTGAAAGCTGCTCCCCTAACATACGGTTCTGCTAATAAGCAGTAGCATCTGCTGCTGCCAGGTAGTGGGAGAAGTTTAGGGTGCGTGCTGGGGCCGCCCTAGGCCTTCTGACCCGCTGCTGGGCTTCCTCAGAGGAGAAACGGTCTGGTCTGGACAGTGCCATCATTCTCCTGGACCTTCTCGCATAGGTATTTTACAGGCCAACCAATAACATGAAAACAGACAACTAGAAGGTGGGAAAGATAAAATACACAGATACTAAGTGAAAGCCAAGTAATTCAATTGGGTCCCTTTATGTCAAAATATATTAATGTCCCATTAATGGCTGAGTGGAGGCGGATGATGACAAAGCTGTTCCTTGGAGTCTGCGGAAGAGCAGTGCCACTAGTTTTCTAAAATTGCATTTTCCCAAGAAAGTTAGTAGAGCATAGAAGAGATGAACATCCTGGATAAAAATGGATTTGCCTCCATGCCAACATCTACCGCCAACTATCCCGATACTGATGCAGGCTCTGTAGCAGGGGTTCTAAACCAGACTTCCTTGGAATCACTCAAGGTTCTGAAAAGGAACTCAACAATCTTGGAATTCCCTTTGAAATCAAGACAGTGACCTCAACCTATCACTTCCTCACAAATTTCCTCTGAAATGTCAAGACTGAGTTTTTTGTGCATGATGGAATTTCATGGCTCTGGACATAACTCCCAAATGTCCCCATGACAACTCCCTCAAGAACTACCATAAAGCATCTCATTAAGTTCACGCACTTGGGCTCCAGACCACACCTTCCCATATCCACATTACACACACCTGTTACCTTGAGGTGCTGGAGGGGCAGGGGCGAGGTGGAGCACCATCCAGACAACTCTCAGAACACTCACTGCTACTCAACTTACATCTTCCTTACTACACAGGTTTCTCTCAGTCCTCATAACACACTCTGCTCATGCCAGCCTTCTCACATGGATACCCGTTACGGACCAAGACAATGAGTTGGGGGCTTTTGTTCCCCAAGGTCACTTCACAGCCAGCAACACCACATTAATTCCCTCTTTTCACTGGAAACATGAATCACCTGGGAATAATATCCTTTAATATTAAGACACTAAAACACAGTGTGTAATGCAAGACGCAAACTCAGAAGAATCTTAGTTCCAATCCGAACTCTGTCAATTAACACATGGTTGACATTGAGAACTCTGAAGTTACCTTGGCTAAACTATTTTCTGATCTGAAAATGGAACTGATAGTAGGAATATGTGAGCATTAAATGGGAAAATACATGTAAGGCAGTTAGCATATCCCTGGTAAATAGTGTTAAGTTATTGTTGTTCTATTTTTATTAATACCCTGATGCTTCAACTTCCATAAGCCTTTTTTAGAAAATTTAATCCTAGATAATATCATAGCAGAAGGCAGAGTTACAGTTGTAAGTAGCAGTTAGTAGATACCAAACCTTAGCAGAATGACAGTTTGATGACACAGGCAGGGAGACAAAGATTCAGAGTTACGTCGCCATCTTATAGTCCGTGGGATGAGAAAGCAAGTGGGGCCCGCGAATGTTGACAAGATATCTTAAAGATACTGAGAATATAAATCCTCATTCATGTTACAGGAGGCCCTTAAAATTCTATAATTACTCTACATTTTGTACTTTGTAAATGTCCAATTTCCATTAACATTTTTAAATGCTTCAGGGTAAGATCTGCCCCTTAAAACACTCGTGTAGATTCACTGATTTTTATGATGAATTCTAATTTAACCAGGAATTTGCTACTCATATATAAAGAGTTAGTTTTCCTTTGCAAGGCAGAAAACATCACAACTTTGTCTGCCTTTCTCCTTCCAGGCCTGATTTAATCGGGATACATTGCTTTAATTTCTTTCAAGCAATGTAAATGTGAGATTCTATCTGATCATAAACTTGATGTAATAAAGTATATTTCTAACTAATCTTTAATAGGATTCATTTGAACGGGCCCTTGTTTTATGAATGGACTTTAGTGTGAAGTCATGGCACAAACCACTATTCCTCTTCTTTACAACTCCGGCACCTAAAAGAGTCTGGCCCATGTTGTTTACAATAAATGTTTTTAAACAAATAAACGAATGAAATGCAGGAAAGCTGAATTCCTCTGGGACAACACATGGCCCTTTAGCACAGTTTGACATCATCTGAGCCTCTCCACAACCGTTTTTCTCTTTGTGAGCCCTAGGCAAACCCTGATTGGGTTGTCCATTTCTGTCCTTTTTCTGTCCAGCTCTCTGAGATCTGGAGGTAAATCCATGCTGGATTATGCTCCTTTGCATCTTATCTCTAGGGGGATCTGCACAAATCGAAAAGAACATACAAATGGTAGATGTCCCTACCAGAAAAGTATGTATACCATTTCAGGACTGCCTGTTCTTCAATTAAATAACAGTGAACCAGAAACATTTACCACAACCTTTCATCAGCTATCAAGCTGGGCCTTATTTAGATATAATTATACTCAATAGCTTCCTTTAGCAACTTCCTAGAAATTGCTGCAATTTACCCTGGGACATTTTCAAGCTGCCACTGACAATAACCTATCCAAAAACACATCCAAGTGGGCCTCTTTGCATTGAGCAGTAAAATCAAATTGAATCAAAGCTTCTGAACAGAGATTTAAAATGGATTTCTGACACCTGCCGAGTTCACAGAGAACTCTTATAATTCAGTTGCCTTCTGCCTAGAGTAGAGAACAATGCCTCTGATACGTGAAAAAAAATTTAAAGGACTTTTTGAATTTGGAACCAAAGATAAGCCAAAATCACACTAACAGCAATCATGAGTTCCCACTGTCCAACATGTTCTGCTCCAGAAAGTACTTTTTTCCCCCACTTCCAAAATAGAGAAAGTACTTTTAAAGGTTGTTAATTCTTTTTCAATAGACGTTGTTGGGGTGCCTGGGTGGCTCAGTCTTGATTTCGACCCAGGTCATGATCCCAGGATCCTGAGATAGAGCCTGGTGTGGGGTTCCGCATTCAGCAGGGAGTCTGCTTCTCTTCCTTTCTCTGCCCCTCCCACCACTCACAATCTCTGTCTAAAATAAAGAAATAAATCATTTAAAAAAAGATTCTCTCTCTCTCTCTCTCTCTCTCTCTCGCCCTCTGCCCCTCCCCCGCTTGTTTGCTCTCTCTAAAAAACAAAAACAAAAACAACCCTTAAGTTAATTAAGTTCTTGACTTAAGACATCCATTTGTGATATGTCATAGTTACAAATTATTTGAGACAGCTATCCCTCTAGATCTCTAATAAGATAATGGAATTAAAGCATTGCAGAGTTGGGAGAAAACTTAGATGTTCACTAATTCACTATTTGCTATTCCATCTGATTGTCCTTTACTCTATGATTGCATCTATGGCTGTTCCATCCCTGCTTGACCCTCCTCAAGTGTGGAAGGTGCAGGATAGAAGTGCCCTATTCTTTGTTTAGACTACTGTAAGCATTTATGAATTCTTCCTAAGGAATCTGTATCTCTCTCCATAATGTATTGACTTTTCTTCTACCATTCAGGTCAGAATTGGGTTTTAAGTCACTGGGATAATCAACCACAGACACTAATGGCAAAAGAATGTAAACCTGAAGCACCAAAGCTAGACACCTACTAAAGAAACCATTTGCCGATTTAGTGGCTAATAGATTAAAAACAGGTTTTAAGTTCCAAATATCAGAGAACTTTTATGCAATTTGTGGAAACAAAAAAATTTTTTTAAGTTTTCTGGAGATCTTCAAATACATACTAACACACACATTTTCATGCTTTCTAGTGAAATACATTTTTATGTTTCTGAAATTGCAAGAAAGGAATATGCAGCAGAGTGAAATTAGCATGTGGTCATTACAGACAGTCTCTTCTGCTGGGCGTGAGGTTCCTGGCATGCCAAGGAGAAGCAAAGACAAAGAACTAGTAGTGGCTTCGCTTGGTGGCACCTGCAAACAGCTCAGCAAGTAGAGCAGCTTCATTTCTGCTTGAAAGGAAAAGAAACAGGCCAATGGCCTTGGTCGAGATTTCAAGGTCTCCTGACCATCCAGTTCTTTTTGTGATAATGAACGTCACAGCTATCACTGGCCCAGTCATCAACTCTGATGTGACTTTTATGTGCCCCCGCATATATATAACGTTACAACTTCTAGGTACCAGAAGCATAGATTTATTTTTTAAGTTGCAGACCCTCAAACTTTCCTCTACATGAGATCACACTGTCCCTTCACCTTCTCCTTTCCCTTTATTCATGCTCATTAAATCCACTTCTCAGTCCACACTCAAATGCCCCCTTCAGTAGCATTCCTCACTCTGGTTAACTCCTGAAGCACTTTTCTCTGGATTTCAGCTCAAAAGACTCTTCTGACTTTCCACCTGCTCCTTCTTTCTCCCCCCTGTAAGTCATCCTCCTTTAAATAGTGTTCAACTATGTATGCTTCTCTACCCCCTCTGGAGCACCCCCACAGACCAAGCTACTATCATCTTGTACCTAGACTGAGTGCTGTAGACTGAGCAGTCAGTGTGAAATGTAAATGTGCTCATGACATCGTGATTTTTCCCCCATTAAATCATGAACTCTTTGAGGACAGGATGCCCAGCCATATCTATCTTTGTTAAGCTGCTGCTCCCATATGGACTTACTAATTTTGAAATGAGAACTATTTTCCATGACAACGAACTACATTCTTCATCCCACCCACCTAATCATGCGTGCATCACTGGCCAGGATGGGGACCAGTCAACAGAAATTGGTTCAAGGGAAAAGTCAAATCCCATTACTGAACAAACAAACAAACAAACAAACAAACAAATCTCAAGGCTCATGCTATCCTCACACATGGGGTTGATTCTCTGGTTTTCCTCCGGTTAATACAAATGGAGAAAAATTTCTACTTGTCTTTAGATACAACCTACAGGTTTAAATCTCCCGAGAGTCTCCTATCCTAGTATTTGCTGAATTTTCAGGCAATTAGAGATGACAACCGTTCAGAAAACTTTACAGGCGCCTCAGACCTTAAGTTCCCACTTACACTCTTTTTATATTGTTTTGTGTTTAAAGAGTATAGGAGCTGGACAAATATCATGATGAAAGGCAAAGGAAGCAAATACCCCCAGGAAATACAGAGGGTTAGAAATTAGAGGTAGAAAATACAAAATGCCTTTTTGTAGAATCCTGCAAATTCAAGCTGCTGAATGAAGAACAGTCAAGAACAGCTGGGATGGGAATAAGAACTCAAGGCTGGTCTTTCGTCATACCAGGCGAGAATCATTTCTATCTCATGAGATAAGTCCATTTAATGGAGGCTTCCTGGCTATTAAAAATGACTAAAGATTCTATCATAAACTACTAATATGGACTACTTTTAATAGCATAGCCTGCAGTGGCTTGGAGAATTCTTTTGCTGCTCTGATTGTACAGAGGTCCATTAATTACTATCCGCAGTGGAGTAAGGCACCACTGGGCCTGAACCAATGAGACAGAATCGGATAATGTTACTCTCAAGCCATCCAAATGGCTTCAGAGCTCATGTGCTCAGAGAGACTTTTTTTTTTTTTTTTTACTTCAGGTTTCAATTTCTACATATCAAACAAAAGGAAAATCCAACATTTATTGGCTGTTTAAATGCTAAAATCTTCCTTTGGGTTTGCAGTCACAAGCTGTTGGAATATCCTGTTCTTATCTGGAACTGATAAAGAAACTGACTTTCTTTGCTGGAAAGGAGTGTAGAGCAAGTACTGGGATTTGTATAGTCTAAAAAGTGTCATTTCAGGGCACCTGGGTGACTCAGTCGTCAAGCGTCTGACTCTTGATTTTAGCTCAGGTCATGACCTCAGGGTCATGAGATCGAGTCCCAGGTAGGGCTCCACGCTCCGCGAGGGAGTCTACTGGAGATTCTCTCCCTCTCCCGTTGCCCCTCCCCCCCCACCCAAATGCTGTCTCTCTCAAATAAATAAATCTTTAAAAATTTTTTTAAATAAAAATTAAAGTGTCATTTCACAAAAGAAAACACTGCAGCCCTTCACATATATCATAAAGGACTAAAATGGGCTACAACTACGAGCATATTTGCTCATCTTCTAGGAACCCTGTGCACTTTGATGAATAAAGTTGTGGTATTTGAGTGAGGGTAACATTTATTAAAAAAAAAAAAACAAATCCTAGAGTACATGTAATTTTTAAATATTGAACACTTATTTCACCTCTGATCCTATAGGAAAAAAATAAAATTGAGAATTTTTTTTAAGGAAAAATAACCAACAAAGCAGAAGCCAAAACTGCATAAGGCAATAATGATGTGAAAATAAATGTGGCCATCTTATTAAGGTGGAGAGATGTAACCCGACTTAATCTGAGCAAGGACCGAACACATGAACTACCAGATGTGTTCCTACTGAAAACCACAGAGCAAAGGAAGTGGTTCTGCCTCCCCTAGGAAACATGCTCGGTAAGAAGAGGATTCCATATTTGGTTCAGATCAAGAAAATTAAAAAGTAAGTATTGGCCTAACAATAAATGGCATTACATAAGAAATGCTTCCTTAAATGGTTTCAGCTTTCTGTATAAAACATTTTACGGAAGGACACAGATACTTTCTTAAAATCTGGGGATTTAAGAAAATTCACAAAACCATTTTTCGTATTAGGTATTTGGTATTTTATCGTGTTGCATTCTGACTCATGTTCCCCTCCAGGTTGACCGTGGCTTGCCAAGGTCTGGAATACTCCGTGGTGCTGCATCCGGCTCCCAGCAGTGGGGGGGACACCACCTCTTTCCTATTCATCCGCGCACCGCTGGGGGAAAAACTACATCCCCCACTCAAAGCACAGATGTGCTCCTGCAGCCTCCTGCTTGCTTGTCAGAGATCCATGAACAAATCAGAGTCCCCAAACCTGACTCCCCTGTCCAAGTCAGTAAATTTAGCCAATTAGGCAGAAACTGTCCTCACCACTCTCTAATACCTAACCCAATAACGAAGGGAATTTTTTGTTTTTTAATCATTCTTCTTGTTGGTGTCAAAAATGGACAGAACAAAGGGCGCCTGGGTGGCTCAGATGGTTAAGAGTCTGCCTTTGGCTCAGGTCATGATCCCAGGGTCCTGGGATCGAGCCCCGCAGCGGGCTCCCTGCTCAGTGGGGAGTCTGCTTCTCCCTCTGCCTCTCTCTCTCTCTGTCTCTTATGAATAAATAAATAAAATCTTAAAAAAAAAAAAAAAGGGACAGAACAAAGACACCCTGCTAGAACAGGACTTGTAAAAATCATATAGTTCTAACCCTACAACTACTAGTCAACAAAAATAACTATAAGATTTGATAGTAAACTTGAGAAAAAAAAGTTCCTTAAGATATACATTTAGTGCTAGACTAATAAATCGCTTGGGTGATGAAGAGCAAACACAAATTAGTTAAAATACTAATTAGTTACCAAAACTAAAAAGAAAATAATGGAAGAGAGAAGAAAAAGGATGGTTTCTGCAGAGAATGTCATGATAGAATAAGAAAATAATTCAGGGTACTTTTGCTGGGGTACTTTTCCCTCTCTCCTCTCACTTACCGTCTTCCAGAGCAAGCGTCTACCGGAGGCAGTATTTTAACATTTCATAAGCCAAGAACCTCTCATCAAGGAAACATTTAATTGTTTTACTTTGCCTGAGCAACAAAATATCATCAGACCGAAAGATTTATATCCCAATTAAAGAACATAAATCACCTCTCTTGAGAGCAGGAGAGTCTACATGATGAAGAAAAAGAATATCATTACGGTTCTCTATAATATAAAGCTGAAAACTTTGGCCTTTTTGTTCCATTTATAATCCTTCCAACACTACTTTCATTTCAGTCAAATATCTTAGCTATAACTTTGGAACTTGCTGAATTCATGTTTAGAATTTCATTTTCTGACACAAAATTTGGTAAGTTCTGGGGACTAATTAAGTGTAGCATCAACAAGGATTTTCCCTTTCTGCCTTTAACAATGTACTTCCTTTTTATTTCCTGTAAGTGTTTCAGGGCATTATGACAGATTGGGAAGCTAAAATCACATTGGTATAATTAAATTAAAAATCTACAAATGAAATGTGCATTGCAGTTTATTATTACCTCAGCAAAACAATCCAAAATAAATACCCTCTTGGACTGCTCCAAAGAAATGTCTAGATTTCTTGGTTTTTGATATGTTCTTCCTACCCTATGGTGGAATAGAATATCAGTTATTATTGTAATACTGGAGTAAAAACTGAAATGTTTCTCTTTTTCTCTTTGAATGCAGTAAATCCATTAATAACACCATAGATTGCAGTTTATCTAAGATATAAATAACTACTTTCCAGAAGTATTTAGGGTTTTTTCCCTACATGGAGTGTCCATTTGTAAATAAATCTTTTGTTCACAAACACTAGCAAAATTACTCCCTTCCCTTTCATTTATAGCCTGTATTTCTATAGTTGCTTTTATTATAGTAATACCTTAGAAATTCATATATGAACAAAAATTTAAAGTTCATATTATTTGACCACCTTATTTTACAGAAACTGGATTTGGGTCCAGAGAGGTCAACAACAACCTTATTGCACCCAAATAGTTAATATCCACACTCTGCTATAAATAAAAGAGCAATACTCTTTAGCCCTTCTCGTACCTTTTCATAAAAAAGATTTTAAAGAATTAAACCATACATACAAGTCATATACACAAAGTTCAGTCTTCACACAGTTGGTGACAGGAAAAGAAATAAAACTAAAATTCAGTCAAATTTATCTAGTATGATGCTGTTATGGGCTGGGTTGTGCACCCCCCTCCCAATTCATATGCTGAAGTCCTAACCCCAGTATTTCAGAATGTGCCTGTACTCGAAGACGGGTCTTTAAGGAGGAATGAAGTTAAAATGAAGTCGTATGGGTGGACCCTAATCCAATCTGCCTGGTGTCCTTATGAAAGGAGATTAGGACAGACACACACACACAGAAGGAAGATCACCAGAAGACAACCACCAGCTATAAGCCAAGGACAGAGGCGTCAGGAGAAACCAACCCTGCCAACACCTGGATTTCAGACCTCCAGCCTCCAGACTGTGGGGAAGTAAATTTCTGTTGTTTAAACCAGTCAGTCTGTGGTACTTTGTTACGGAAGCCCAAACTACACAGATGCCTACTCAAGAGACTCACTAGAACAAATACATTTTACTTTTGTCCTACAACTACTGATTATAAAAAGATCACATAAATAGAAGAATGAGAGGCATCTCATTTTTTTACTTTCCCAAATTCCTACCTGGCTTAGAAGTCTCTGCTGGCTTGATGTTACTGTTTAGGATATTCAGACCTTAATTTCTACTTCTCCTAAAACTCAAGGTACATAGAATAATCTAAAAAGTTAATAATATATATACATATACACACACATATATATACATACATACATATATAGTTGTGTTATTGAACTAATATTACCTCTAAAGTCATTTTTAAATTTTGATTTCTTAAAATTTATTTTGATTAAATAAACAAAGAAATTCATAAATTTTCATACATTCATAAATTAAAAAAATTCATAAATTTTCTTCCTCCTTTGCCCTGCCCAATGGGCCTGGAGCACACACTGTACCTGAACCTTCCTACAAACTCGCCCCATGCCCCTGAAGCTGACTTGTGCAGTCGCCTCCTCAGGCCCTGCACCTCACGCCAACAACACCTGAGTAAATATTCCCTTCAGTTCTGAGGTGACCTTTTACTCTACGAGAAGTGCTGACTCGTAAGTGTAAGACTGTTTCTACACCTACGCAGACATGAATAATTCATCTCCAAAAATAAATTTTAAAAGCAACGAGATATAATTTTAAATGTTGAGGGAGTCCTAAATGTATTTTGCCTTACATAACTGTACCAGACGCTGTCATCTGTGTTTACCTTTGCTAAGAGAAGAACACAGGCTCCATCCATCCACCATAGCTGTGGGCATGACCCTTCCTTAGGAGCCACGTTCACAGACCAAACACCATTACGAACAGTTTCAAAAGACTCCCCGGGTCCTTTAGCTATACTAGAACTTATTTTTAACTGGGGTTTGTCGTTCTGACATTTTTCTTATAATAACACTTGAACTACAAACCTGTACTACTAAAGAGCCACAAGTTGAAACACTCAAAACTGAATTCTAAGTTATTATTTCTAAGTTTTCTTAAAAAAGGAAGAAGTTAGTCTAGTGTGACTGAATAAAATATATAAATCATATATGTGAAAATAAACACACATACAGGAAAACGATCAGAGGTTAGATCAACAGCGGCGTTTAGGGTCTTAAATGCCATCTCCAAAGCAGAAAGCCCTGGGTGTGAACTTTATCACTTTCTGACATATACTCTTAGTTAAGTTTCCTAATATTTCTTATTCTCAGTCTTCTCATCTATGGAATGGGAATAATGACAATTGTTACCACAAACAGTTACTGAGATACGAAGTTTGATCACAAGTCAAGGTGCTGATTAGCATAATATCAGACACATACTACCTTTCTGGCTAAATGAAAAAAATCCACTTGGATTCTTATGGAGAGCGAGGAGAAACAGCAATTAAATGTACTAAAGCAGTACAGGGCCTGGCTTCCCTGATCAGTCCTAAGGATAAAGGATGACCCTGTCACGTCCCATGGTAAGTCTTGCCTGCTTCAAGTCTTAGATCCCTTTGGGGCAGATTTCCATATACCCTAGGGTCATGTCCTGAATTTTAGCATAACAGAACTTCAGAGCTGATAGAAATCCAGGGGAACAACTGCATTTCATTTTTAATATTTGAAAAACTAAAATGCAAAGAGGTTAATACTTGGTTAATGTCATACAAATGAAAGCAGAGCGCCCCCTAGATCCTCAAAACAGCAGCATGTTACCATGGGAGTGCTACAGAATAAGGAGGAAGACACCCCAGTGAGAGATCTACATCTGCTCCTGATACCCCTTTTCTTTAAGGGCCTAGACCCCTGTGGCCATCTGAATGGGGATAAAAGCTCAGGTGGATTGGGGAAACTCTTGGAGGAAAGTTGCAGAGCATAGGGGAGAAAACCACCATCATTCCTGTTGCAGCCTGGGCTCAAGTTTGAAAAGTGATAGGAGATGAAGCTCAAGCAACTCTTACCTACTTTTCCTTGGAATTCTCAGTTCGGTATATCTGTTTTATGCAACCAGGAGAGAGGGTGCCATAAGAAGGGAGGAAAGCATGACATTATGACATTATTAAAGATCAAGAAACTGGACAGTGGAAAGTAAAATCACTAGGACGGTAACCCAGAAAATGTGAGAGTTGGGAGTAAGAGAAAAGAAAGAAGATGGGTTAGCAGTTTCCTCTGCTCAGTGGTTGAGTGAACAAATGGTTTTGTATTCCAGCCAGCCTGAAGCCAACTCTGATGTTTCCTTATCTGACTCTGAGCTTCATTAAATGCCATTTTTTTTCTGTTCTGTGGATATAGCCATTCTCTCCTGTCCTTTTAAAAATATGAACTTCTACTTTTCTCTCTTTATGGAAGTAATGCATGCTTACTAAAATCAATCAGAAAATACAGAAAGCCTAGAAAATATTATCCATAATCCTGTTACTCAGAGATAATCACTCTGAGATACAATAACAATGAAAACCTTAACAAGACATATATTTATAATTTCCTGAGTGCTTAGGCACTTTTGGTATCCTTGCAATTGATCTGGGGGTCTAGAAACTATGACCTAAAAATTGTAACCTGTGAATCAGAATCTGAACAGATTTCTGCCCCCGACATGAAGCAGTCTTTTGGAGGCTCAAGAGGTCCGACAGGAGTGCTTTTCATCCTGCCATTCTCAAGAAGGTTTGTGTGTTAGCCACCATCAGCTTTATTCATTCTCAGGCAAAGTAAGTATGATGGATCTTCTTGGCCACTTTAGAGGTAACCTCTCACAGTTTACAGAGGCATACATGTAAATTTCTACTTTGGCAATGTTTTTGCTACTCCCAAATAGTGTAGCTTGTAGTAAAATGGAGTTTATAGATAAAGAACAAAGGAAAAGAGAAAGGATCCGAATAGAGCACATCAAGTCTTACTTTCTAACTAAAGGGCCAATATTAAATAAACGAAATAAACAGACCCTTGACAGCACATTCGACAAATTCGTAAAAATGTTAAAACAAAAAATTTGATGTGACTAGTTGGAGAGTAGAATTACAGCATTTTTAGAAAGCACTTCCAAAGATCAGCTAGTTTACTTTGCTGGCCAGCACACAAATGTTAAACTACCTATGACCAGTTTGTGTTTTCTTCAATCACGAAGACCGAAGATTCTGATAGTTTCTCAATAGTAAACTTCTTAAACTCAACCCAAAATGGAACCATTAAAAAAAAAGACCTATCAAAAATACTTCTCTTTCTCTTACTAAAACTCCCTCTCTTCTTGGAACAAAAATCAATGTACTTTCATCCTTTACCATGAAGACTTCATTTATGGAAACCAATTTTAGAGTGTTGAATCATATTCAGCTTGTAGTCAAACATGACAGTTTATGCCTTTTTCATGGATCCATGTCCAACTCTACCTTTCCCAAGGTAACAAGCAAATCTGCACAACTTAGCAGTGGGAAATATCTTGTTTATGTTTACGTTGTAACAGTTGTGAAAGATGGCATATTACATTGAACATATGTTGATTGTAGTTCAAAATACAGTGGTTTCTCTGCAGATTTGTTTTGCTGAGTTTAGCTATAGTACTAAACTACAGTGGGAGAGTAGCGGATACAGTGTCATAGCTCTCTGCTTTTAAAAGGCAGCAGAGAACTTCTGGTTGTGGGCAAGGTAAGTAAGCACATGCCATTCTTTCTCCCCCCAGTGAATGCAGTTATAAAGTCTGGACAGGATTCATAAAGCAGCTATTTGAGAACTCTGAAAAGTAAATGAGAGCAGAAGATTAGAGAAGAAGATCAGAATATAAAATACTGTCAAATAGGGGTGAGCTCTCTCTTCTTTTTCCCTCCAGCAAACCCTGGTGTGGACTCCAGAGAAGCACAAAGCCTGAAATGAACATCAAATGCAGGTAGAGAAAGCTCTAAGAGAGCCCTTGAGCTCTGGCTTAAGGAAAAGAAAGGGACTCTGAATGCTCAGAAAAATTCAGATCTATCTTCCCCTTACCATTTTCTTACACCCCAGCATTCCCCACAGCAGCAATGATAAATGCCTTCAGGGACTTAGAATTGTGATGGAAGAGAGCTCTCCTCTCTGATAAAAGAAGCGGTCATCCCAAGAAGATGGGATAAACCAACATTGCTTTTATTCCCCCTCTTTCTGTCATATCATTGCTTGGTCCTGGACATGAACACAGTTGCAGGAAATATGCAGTAGAGCAAGGTAACTAAAACCTTAGATTTCTGGCTGAAAGACCAAAAAAGGGAGCCCTAAGGAACAGCAAAGGCCTGGGATGACAACAGAGAAGGAGGGGTGCAGGAAAACAGCCCCATAAAGATGCTCATGAACTCTCAGGTCCATCTTTAGGCTGTAAATGGGTGAATCTGGCCCTAAATACCTGTACAGTAGATGTTAGGAACTAAACTACAGGATAGTACAACCCAGATCCCACATTGGTAACTTGATGGTGCATACACACCAGACAGAGATATGAATAGCACTGCAAAGACTTTGAAAACAGAATTAACACTGTAACTGCAACTTTCAGAAGATGAGTCATAACTTGTGGCCTGAACTCAATTCAGTCAATTGCCTACTTAAATAATTAAGCTTCTCGGGGCACCTGGGTGGCTCAGTCGGTTGAGTGTCTGCCTTCGGCTCAGGCAATGATCCCAGGGTCCTGGGTTGGAGCCACAAGTCAGGCTCCCTGCTCATCAGGGAGTCTTCTTCTCCCTCTCCCTCTGCCCTTCCCTGAACATCTATATGTATCTCTCTCAAATAAATAAATAAAATCTTAAAAAAAATTAAGCTTCTCCTTTAAAGAACTGGGGTGTGGGGGGGGTGGGTACAAAATAAGCCCAAAGCAAGCAGAAAAAAAATAACATAAAGACATAAATCAATGAAATAGCAATCAGAAAGATAATTGTGAAAAATCAATAAAAACAAAAGCTGATTTTTCACAAAAAATTAATAAAATGGATAAGCCTTTACTAAGAATGGCAAAGAGAGAAAATCCAAATTACTAATAATAGGAATAAAAGGGAACTATGAATGCAGACCCCAAAGACATTAAAAAGATGAGAAACACTACCAATAATTCCACATATATTAACAACTGGAATAAAATGGGCAACTCCTCAAAAACTTCAAAAAACTACAACAACAACAACAAACCCACTGAAACTCACCTACAAAGAAAGAGATAACCTGAGTAGTCCTATAACTCCTAAAGAAATTGACATGGTTAAAAGGGGAAAAAAGAAACCTTGAAACCCAGATGATTTGTTGGCAAATTCTAACAAACATGTAGAGGACAAGTAACTCCAATTCTTCCTAATGTTTCCCAGATATCCTAATAAAGTACTTTAACAAATAAATCTACAACTAACAATCATACTCCATGGTGAAAAAATGGAATGGTTTCTCCCTAATATTAGAAGCAAAGCCAGGATAGCCACTGTAACCACTTCTATTCAGCATGATACTAGAAATCCTAGCTACTGCAATAAGGCAAAAGAAAAAAATAAAAGGCATATGGATTGGGAAGAAAGAAAACCACTCCTACTCACAGTTAACAAGTGTGACTATTTAGAAAATCCCAAGGATGCAACCAAACTCCCAGAACTAAAAAGTGACTTCAGTAAGGCCACAGGATACAAGGTCAACACATGAAAATCCATTGTAGTTTTATATACCAGCAACCAAAATTGAAAACCAAGACATATCTAACAGATATGTACAAGACCTGTATGTTGAAAACTACAAAACAATGATGCACAAAATAAATAAATGGAGAGACAATGCAGTATTCATGGATTGGAAGTCTCATAATAGTAAAGATGTCTACATTCCCCAAGTTGATCCGTAGATTCAACACAATTCCAAAGTTCTAGTAGAATTTTTGGAGATATGGCAAGCTTATTTTAAAATTTATGTGGAAAAGTAAAGGAACTTGAATAGCCAACACAATTATTTTTCTTTTAGCCAACACAATTTTTAAAATAAAGAATAAAGTGAAAAAATAACACAGCTAGATTTTAAGATTTAAAAGTACAATAACCAAAAGAACATGGCACTGACAAAGACACAAATACATAGATCAATGGAAAAGAATAGAGTGTAGAAATCGATACTTATCCATCCATATATATCCATCCATAAACCCCCAAATATACATCCAATTGATTTTTGATAAGTCTGTAAAGGCAATTCAACGGAAAAAATAGTCTTTTTAACAAATGGTGCTGGAACTATTGAACATCTAATGCAAACAAAACATTAACCTAAACCTCACATCTTATACAAAAATTAACTCAAATCATAGAATTGAATGCAAAATGTAAAACTCTATAACTGCTAGAAGAAAGCAAAGGAACAAATATTTATGACCTGAGATTAAACCAAAAGTTCTTGAATATAACACCAAAAACACATATACAGAAAAATTTGATAATTTGGACTTTGTAAAGAGAATGAGAAGACAAGATATATACTGGGGAAAAACATTGGCAAAACACATCTCTAACAAAGGACTTGGATCCAGAATATATGAGATACTCTCAAAACTCAACAGGAAAAAGCAAACAGCCCAATTTAAAAATAGGCAAAAGACTTGGGCAGATGCTTCATCGAGTAGTATATAATAGATGGCAAATAATGAAAAGACACTCATTAGAATGATTCAACGATTAAAATTTTAAAGGGCTGGCAATACCTAGTGCTGGCAGGGATGTAGAGCAAATGGAACTCTCTCTCATACACTGTTAGTAGAAATGCAAAATTTGCACTCTAGAAAATGGTTTGTCAATTTCTTATGAAGTTAAACATACACTTACCATATGACCCAGGAATTCCCTTCCTAGGTGTTTAACCTAGAGAAATGAAAATTTATATTTACACAAAACTTGTTCATCAATGTTGATAGCAGCTCTATTCATAACTGCCTAAAACTGAAAATGACCCAGATGCCCTTCAACAAGTAAATAGGTAAATAAATGGAAGCATCCATACAATAGAATACTACTGAGCAATAAAAAGGAACATGTGATTGATGTAGGCAACAACTCTGATAAATCTCAAAGATGTTATGTTGAAAGAAGTCAGTTGGAAAGGGTTACATATTGTATGATTCCATTTATGTGGCAATCTCAAAAATACAAAACTATAGCGATTGGTGGTTGCCAGAGGTTGGGATGGGAGATGCAGGGGTCAGGCAGCTTTCTGGGGTGGTAGAACAGTTCTGTATCCTGATTAGGGTGCTGGTTATATGAACCTATACCCATCTTAAAACTCCCAACTGCATACCAAGAAAGTCAATTATTGTATGTTAATTTTAAATACTAAAAAAAAAATAAAACAAATGTAATAAATACTTAAATAGTCATTCACACGGAAATACAACCAGAATCTGTAGTTGGATGCTTATCACATGGCATTGTGACTGTATTGCAAGTAACAGAATAGGTCTATCCCTGGCATGTCCATTTCTCTAGGACAGAAACCTTAGCTTTACAATCTCTCTATCTCCAGGATCTCACAGAACCCCTGGTATTTAAAGAAGGCACTCAATATTTTTTCAAAGATGAAAAACTGACTAAATTAGGTATAAATGGTTTACATTATTTCATTTGGTGGAGAACAGGCATAAATTGGAATTTAATAAGCAGTTAGTGAAGGATAAAAGTTCTAGAAAGATATTTTACAATTTTATACCTTTGTTATTTTTGGCATTAGCTGAACAGGAGCTGGTAGTTGGAACATTTAGAATGAATATTCATGATTTTATAAAATTTATAATATTCATGAATTTATAAAATTCAGTGTGCATAGGTGCCCTTCAGCGAGGACTTTACTACGAAGTCACTTAATTATAAAGATTTTTTAATTGAAGTATTCCTCCAGTAATCCATTAAGCTACATGCACAAGATTTGTGGTGAAATATTCTATTTGTTTAGTTTTGTTCTATTGGATAAAGCACTAAATAGTTTTCAATAAAACTCAGGCTTTGTATGTGGTCATATATGACCAAAAATAAAATTTCAGAATTCTTTGTATAAAGATGAAATTTCCCACGTGCAGAGACACTAGTAGTATGTTGCAATTCCTAAGAACCCATACGTTACATTGTTACTGCCATGACCTTCTCCCAACCAAAAAAAAAAAGTTTTTAGAAAGCTAGAGAGAAAGACTGTGCAAGTTGCTTTAAGAAACCAACATTTACTACAGGAACAGGAGAAAGAGGGGCTTCTCCCCAGAAGAGATCATCTATAGAAGAATTTTTCTGAGCAGAGAATGGCTGACCAAGAGTCAAAAAAAAAAAAAATCAGACAAGCTGAATCCAAGATACTGGGGTCCTGACTTTCATGAGGACCAAAGCAACATTAATGTGATTATTAAACATTGCTGAAAATAGCAAATAGCATGAGAGCGGGTCAAAACTCTAAACCACTGCTGTAATATGTAAAGACACTGCTTGTTCTCGGGTTTTTCTCCAGGCTCCTTCACAGTGTTTTCCTTTTTTAAATAGTCTAATTTAGGGGCGCCTGGGTGGCTCAGTCGGTTAAGCATCTGCCTTTGGCTCAGGTCATGATCCCAGGGTCCTGGGATGGAACCCCACATCATGGAGCCTGCTTCTCCCTCTCCCTCTGCCTCTCCTACTGCTTGTGTTCTCTCGCTCTCAAATAAACAAATAAAATCTTTAAAAAAATAAATAATTTAAAAATTAAAAATTAAAATACTCTAATAAGTTTTATTACATAAATATTTCAGAGATATGTAAATATAAAATCTATAATATGTAATATTTAATATATCATATATAGATATAAAATATTTTAGATCAACATTCAAGTTTTAAAGTGGCCACACCTAGGTGTTCTGCCTGTTACACCTTATCACAACAGTGACAGTTTACCTTATTGTAGTATACACACCTGGAACCAACAAAGAAGAGCCTTGTTTAAATTATACAACTAAAACTGTGATAGAAATGAGACAAATTCCACATGCATCTCTATTGTTGGTATTCTCGATTCTTTGAACTCTATCAATATAGCCTCTGAAAATCACTGAAAGCCATTCCTTGGGCTCCAATTTACTGAACAGGCCTTTTGTAGAATGTAGGATATACCCCCAGAATAACCTCCAAATTGAAAATTAAATGTTATTTTCCTATTGATTTTCTGGCCAATTTTAAGTTCCATGAAGGCAGCTCTCTATTATGCACAAAATGGTGGACATAGAGCAAGTACAAGGTAATGTTTTTGAAAAATGAATGAATAAATGTGTATTTGAGAGACTAGGACTGAAAGTAGATTATATGATTGAACTTCAGGAATCGTTTTGGCCTATTCCTAGATGATAGACATTGCACAATTCAATAACACATGTATCTTTCATTCCTTCATTCTGCCAACCAATGTCTCCGTTTGGTTTCAGAATACTTTTTGTTAAGATCTGTGATCAGGGCTGGGGGACACAAAAATTCCATAAGAAGATATGGTCATTGGGTGCCTGGGTGGCTCAGTTGGTGAAGCAACTGCCTTTGGCTCAGGTCATGATCCTGGAGTCCCAGGATCGAGTCCCACATCAGGCTCCCTGCTCAGCAGGGAGTCTGCTTCTCCCTCTGACCTTTCCCCCTCTTGTGCTCTCTCTCTCATTCTCTCTCTCTCTCAAATAAAATCTTTAAAAAAAAAAAAAAGATATGGTCATTGATCTCAAGTAGCCTAAGTCTAATGCACAACACACACACATAGAGCTAATGTAATTAATACCAGACTATTAAACCTTGAGAACTATAATAAGTGTATCAATAGTGAACTCCAGTGAGAACATAACTAATACGAAAAGAATCAACAAAGAATTCCTTGAAAAGCCAATGATTCAACTAGGGCTTAAGAGATACATAGGTTCCTCATAGGTGAAAGGTGGCAGAATGTAAATTGTTAAAGGTGTGAACTTTGAAGCCAAGCCATCTGAGTTTGCCTCCCAGTCTACCCCTTGTTAGCTGTGTGACCTTGAGCAAGTTACTGAACCGCTTTGTGCATCAGATTCCCCACAAGACCACGGCTGGAGATAACAGCAAATGTGCCGTAGGGCTGTTGGGGGAGTAATTAGTTAAGCAGTTAATGTCAAGCACCTGAACCAGTACCTGAACCAGAACAAAAGCTAAGCATCGGGAAGAGAAAGAAAGGGCAAGACAGAGGCAACAACTTTTTTATGTAAAAGAAGTCCTAAAGTGCTAAAGCAATTCTTTTTCACCAGAAAAAAATAAAAACATAGAATACATTAAGTACAAATTATTAACTACGGATGAAGCGTGTTTTGCTGACTCAGAGATAGTTTTCGGTCATTCATCTTTTATTACAATCATGGATTCTCCACCCAAATAATGCCCGGATGCATGTGCATGCACTCAAAACTCCACACATAATTTTTGGGGTCCGTTCACAAAGCAAGGACAACAGGCACCCTCCTTCGACCTCATCCCTGAGTTACACGTAATGGAATGGTCTACGGCCATTACAAACATTCCGTAAGAACCAATGCTTAGTATGGAGTTTTATACAACCCCATGCGATCATGGGCCCTAAAGTAACGCATCAAAAACCTACACCTGAACCCTTAGAGGACTGAGACAGATAGAACACAAAGAACCAGACAGCTCCATCTCAAATGACGGAGGGACAAAGAAGGCAGTTAGGGCTGGCGGGTCCTTGTCTGAGAAGCAGACCTGTGAGGGAAAAGGAGGCGGGTAGTCTAACCCTGAGGAGGACAGGAGGGTGCTAGACAAAATGGAGAAACGGACCGGCTTTGTACTCACGTGGTGAAGGAGCCCGGGGGAGCAGACACTCTCCGCAGGTCGGCAGCTGCCACCTGATGGATGCTAGAGGCAGCAGGGAATGAGCAGCGAAGACAGTCAGCACAACAGCGTGGACAGACAGGGAACAAGCCAGGAGAGAGAAAGAGAGACACACAAAATTTAAACAGAAATTAAATGAGCGCATCACCAAACAGTGAATGAAAAGAAAAGGAAAATCCAGCCAGCCACGGACATAATCCAAAAAGCCGGTGACAGTAATGAAGCCAACAGGACACATGGCGAGGCCTGGCTCTAAGGCAAGCCAGGGACCGCCCCGCAGGGCAGCGTGGGGTGCGGGCAGATGCGGCGGGAGCGCAGACACCGGGCAGGGCTGCAGGCGGGCGGGAGCACCCTCATGTTCCTCTCTTGCTCTAGGTCATCTGAGACATCCAAGGAGAGGATGCGTGCGTGTACACACACACACACACACACACACACACTAGAGAGGAGTAGGCTGGCATAGTAAACTCATCTTTGAGAAGAGTCAAGGTAAATTTAATCCTTTAACATAGACCTCTTGATTCCAGAGCTCTGTAGGAAATTTGTGTCAAAAGACAGCCATCTTGAAAAGCGTGGCTCAACAAAACCTGTAATGACTGCAGGTAATACCAAGAAAGCCTAGAGTCATCATATGACGCCACAATTTCACTCATACTCCTGGTAGAAAAGGGAAGCCATAGACTTCACCCTTTTCTCTCTTCTTTTATAATGGAAAAAACCGGAGCACCTGGGTGGCTCAGTCGTTAAGTGTCTGCCTTCGGCTCAGGGCATGATCCCAGGATCCTGGGATCGAGTCCTGCATCAGGCTCTCTGCTTCTCCCTCTCCCACTCCCCCTGCTTGTGTTCCTTTTCTCGCTGTCTCTCTCTGTCAGATAAATAAATAAAATCATTTTTAAAAAAAAAAAGAACCGTCAGTAGCTATTAGAAAAGGTGAAATATAAAATTTAAGAAACTAAATCCAAAATGGGTTGTCACGTTTACAGAATTATTCTCTCTCTCAGAGGATTTGAAGAGCTTCACTGTAACTGTAATAGGCACAGCACCGCTATCCCTCTTTTTTGCTGGGTATGTAAGTTCTCACATAAAGTCACCCATGAATCAACTCCTTGTTTTCCTCAAAGGACTAGCAATTCCAGGATGACGGAATCCAATCAACGAGTTGCCCAATTCAAAGCTTACCAACTAGAAACCTTGCCCCTGAATAATATGATTGCCCTTCACCGTGTAGTCTTAATTACCAGTGAGCTCAGGATTTCAGCTAGCTTAAGATCTCCCTAAGCACCTGAGAAATTTTAAATTTCTGATCTCTTTCAAAGGTGCCTTTTGAATAGTATCATCAAATTTATGTGGGTACCATGTTACTAGTACATGAATATGAACCTAGGCAAAACTCTTCTATTACTTTATGGGGCAATGATAGTTACTGCAGCTCTTATTTTGAATAGATTCATAAGCCATGATAAAATGAGATATGCTCTTGTCCCAGTAGGGTGGGGGTCTAGTGAACACAAGTCTAGCCCTTCAGTTTCTATATAGTAATAGCAAATGGGATTATAGACCAAGAAATATATTTTTTTGGAAATAATTTTTTTTTGGTATAAATGAAGATGTAGTGGCATCAGGAAGGCCTACTATTTAACCATTTCTCATGGGATTTCCCCCACCTATCCAATCCATGTGAACCAGATCTTGAAATTTTTAAGTATGTATCTTCCATTTATTCCAAGACATCATCTCCATTACTTTTATATTCATGGATTTTAGATCTATGTTATTTTAGATGCAATCTCAGAGCAATGTTAACAGATAGAGGATTATCGATCTGATCTACGTTCAAGCCACTGATTCAACACATAATCATGTCTTAGACGTACTGGTAGGCACTGAGGACCCTAAGAGGAAAACTCTAAGCTGGGAGGAGAGACAAGTAAACCAAGAACTATATTATTCTTGATAAATGGTGTGATGAACATAACCTAGAACACTAACAGGAGTATCTAACAGCTAGAAGTAGATCAAAAAGGATTCTTAGGGAAAATGATATTTCAATGGGGTCTTGAACTTGAGCAAGAGTTAACCGACAAAAAGGCAGGAAGGAAGGCAGTGCAAAAAGAGCAAGAGAAGTGCCAAAGAGTGAGGATGCACGAGGCAGGCCAGTGCTCCAGACGAGCAATGATCTTTGGGGCGCAGGAGGACGACGACAGCAATGATCAAAAAGCTCTGCAAAGCTAAGGAATATCAGTTTAACTTTTCGAGAAAGATCCTTCTAAGTACTAATTACTAATCTACTGGAAAAAGCATTGTGTGAAGAGCAGTGACGCAGGAAGCAAGGAAACATGAGCATAATTTAGTGATGCTGTGGTGAGGTAACTTAGATGGCCTTTGGACACAGGCTGTATTACTAGCAGAGCGGGTAGGTGGCGTGAGTCAAAGACACGGGAGATAGGGGCACCTGGGTGGCTCAGATGGTTGAGCGTCTGACTCTTGGGTTCAGCTCAGGCCATCATCTCTGGGCCATGGGATCAAGCCACATGTCGGGCCCAGCACTCAGCGGGGAGTTTGCTTGAAGATTCTCTCCCTCTGCCCCTCCCCCCACTCTCTCTTTCTGAAATAAATAAATAAATCTTTACCCCCCCTCCCCAAAAAAGACGTGGGAAATAAATAGAAGGAGCAGGTGACTGCAAGGACTTCATGGCTGGAACATGGTGAATGGGTAGATGGTTCCATGCAGACAAATGTGAATGAGGAGGGCTCACTGGCCGATAAGCGGAGAAAGCAAAGGGAGCAGAGTTAACAAGCCCATTTTCAGCCTGCAGTCTGAGGTTGTTGGGGGTATCCAGGTAAAGATGTCAGCTGAGATATCTGGATATGAGTCTCTGGCTTTTGGAAGGAACGCTGGGAGAGACGACACAGATGTGAAATTTATTCCCGTATCAGTCATAGATGAAATCTGGGGTACAGATGTGATCTCCCAGAGAAAGGCAAACCTGTGAGGAGCACCACTGCTCGAGTGGAAAAGGAAGCCAGTTGTTTAGGGAACCACAGTACTTGATTCTCAAATATTCACAGTTAACTCCCTCCCCCCACCCCCAATCCTCATCACACACAGAGGTTTCTAAATGAATTCTCCAGACATTTTAAACCAGTTCTCTTTCTTCTGAAAGAAGATGGGCAAATGGAACAGAAGTAACAGTCGCAGAAAACAAGGACTGCTGAGAGAGAGAGAGAGAGAGAGAGAGAGAGAGAGAATGAAGGAGGAAAACAGGGAAGGAAGGAAGGAAATAAAGAAATATCTTTCGATTATCTCTCTGCCTTGGCTGCAAAATCAACTTGGCCCAACCGTGGCCGAAACAGAAAAGCCTAGAGGACTTAGAAGGTTGAAGAAAACTTGTGGAAAGGTCTTAATGGCCAGGCAACCCTCAAACTAGAAACTCCACCTGGAAATCCAGTGGAAGAAGTCAGATTTCAAAACAAGGATTTCTAGTAAAATAGAAAGAGGAACTCTAATTGCAGAGGGTGAAAAAGAGCAGTCAGGGAGAGCAATTGAGGTGTAGTGAACACACGTGACAAGGTAAGTGGGTGTTTGGTTTTCCTCTGAAAATGTGCTATCTGTATTGCTTTCCTAAAAAATATAGTGTTTTGATAGTTACTCATCATCAGTAGTAATAAATATCTTTGCTAAGTTTTACAAGTGTCCTTTTTGGAACTGAAAAGCACATTATTGTCCTTCAGAGGTTTCCTGAGGCCAGAGGCTGCTTAGGTGGACGCACCACTGCCCCCTGGTGGGAAGGAACTATTTTTGAGTTGAGGCTGTTCCCTCGAACACCCTGCAGCTAAATCTATGCCACCGCATCATCTATCTGCCATATGTAGTCTAAGTACGAAAAGAAAACAACTATTTGTATTTGTTTTTATATGTGAAGAAGGCCCAAGTGAATTCTTAAGAATACAGTTGCCGACAATGAATCATGGAACACTACATCAAAAACTAATGAGGTAATGTATGGTGATTAACATAACAATAAAAAATTAAAAAAAAAAAAGAATACAGTTGCCCAGCAGATACAAACTCTTTCTCACTTCAAGGGCAAGAGCTGTTTGAAACTAAGCACCTGGAAACAATTTCGTGTCTGGTAAGGTTATTAAATATAGCACCACCAGGCAGGAGGACGGGAGCTCTTTGCCTGCAGATATTAAGAACTTTTAGTTTTATTATAGCTTCTTAATGATCTACAAGTGGCCCCAAACAACCTGAGCTACCATACTATCTCCAAGGTAGCTTTTCATTTAGTTCAGAGCTTTCTCCCTGACCACTGGTTCATGGATTAACACTAACATTTCTAGAGAGCATATGGTCAACCATATACTGTTGTTGACATCCTACCTTTTTAACATAAACTTGCCAGCTGTATATTTAGCCTAATAGAAGCTAGAGGCAAGGAGAAAAGAAAACCATTGGGAATGAACCAGGAGTTTCACTAGCTGCAAAATGTAAACAAAATAAGGAATACAACTGAACAATGGATAATGGTCTGGGGAAATGGATAATGGCCTGGATAATGATCTGGGGAAAGTGCTGAGCGACTCTGATGTCCAGAGAGACTCTAGGAGAGGACCTCTCACGCCAGCTTCAGACTTAGAAGTGGATGCCAAAAATGCAAACACTTTAAGAGCCCTGTCTAATGCTATTCCTCAACATATGCCATCTCAGAAAGAGAGGTAAAGTGAGGTTCTGGCAGGGAGCTACGGCACCTCTGTCACTGGTCTATTCTAGGCACTTCTGTCGATTGTAACAGTGACTCCATAAATACGTGGCAAAGCATGCCCTGCTTCACAGGCACCGCAGGAAGCCAGCCATTCAGGACATATCAGTAACCATGCACCACAGGCCACAAACATGAGTAGCACCTTGGGGGGGGGGGTCCCTCGCTGTGACAGAATAATGACCCGAGGCTGAGCCATAAATGGCCCTATCTTGAGCTAGACCAGGCATATGGGCATTATATACAGAAGATACTCGGAAAGAGGCCCCAAATCCCCATTCTTCTCCATCCCTTTCTCCAACCCCAGATAGACATCTCCATTTAAAAAATTAGATGAAGGGGTGCTACAATGAACACACACTCTGAATATCTAGTTATTATCTCCTTATCTCAAATCAGTTTATCAAAACACCTAAGAAAAGAAAGGGTCCAAGAGGGATACATCTTATTTAGATATTGAATAGTGAGCTAGGTTGTATCTAGACAATAGGATGCCACTCAGAATGGCAAAATTGAGTTGAAGCACCAGAGTCCATGGGACCCCAATGTGGGGGCATCAGGAAAGTGATAACTCACTAACAGGCAGAAGGGGATGCAACGTGGAGAGAGGTGAGCTCCGAATATCCAGCTCTGCCAGCCTCCTGCTATTGGGGAAACCAACACTCTCCAAGTGACCTGGGTAAAAAGGAGGCCAATAGCATTCCTTCTTAAAACACAACAGAACATATTTATCTTGATGTGTTTTATGACCCTAGAATCACTCTAAATGATTTTCTCTTGTTCCCAATAAATATAGACCAAAGTGGTCAATGAAGAAGAGTTATCTCATATACAATACGGTAGTTATTTCTAAAAGAAGAGTGTGGTCACTGTGTAATAAACATGAAGAAAAGTATGTCAGAGAGACCAAGGAACTCCTGTTTCTTGGACTTTGTTCCTTTCTTAACACAGCAAGGCCCCTAGACCATGCACATGCTTGGTGTTCTCTTCATGGTCTT
This sequence comes from Zalophus californianus, assembly GCF_009762305.2. NCBI lineage: Eukaryota > Metazoa > Chordata > Mammalia > Carnivora > Otariidae > Zalophus > Zalophus californianus. The sequence continues at coordinate 90,314,971 of NC_045606.1, forward strand.
TGTGTTCACAAAGGTAGGCAAGGGGCAGACTCACTCATTGAGTAAAGGCATGGATGTTCTCCTCTTGCTCTTCTGTACCATGTTGGCTTGATTCCTCAAGGAGATCCGAATCATAGCTGGGGCCAACCTACAGGGCTCCCCATCCACTTGCATGGGGATGGATTTGTAAGTGAGCAGCATGACCTCCCGACACTGGTGTAGCCTTTCCCCGTGGCCTCCAACTTGCAGTGCAGCCTGTGAATTCAAGAGTCCAAAGGAAGCTGGAAGTTAGTTCTTAAGAGTCAGGAAAGCTAGAATCCCCAAGTGCACGCTGAATAACCCAAAGGCCTTTGATAAACATAGTGAAACTTGCTAGCCAGGAGTAGAATGGGAAACCTTGGGTAAATCACCTTAACAAAAATAAACTAAAATTTCTCAACTTTTGATGAGCTTGGCCAAAAATTCTCGATAGCTAATTTTCAGTGTTACGTGTTTTCAGTCTTAATTTAATCACATTACTTTAATACAGAAGTTGTTCTCTGTGCGATTTATTCCCATTGAATAACCAATATAAGGAGAAAAAAAAGACTATAAAAGACATAAAGCACAGTTTAAGGCAATTTTTGTACTAATTTAAATATAAATATATATTATATATTATTTAAATATAAATACATAATATAGTTACACAACATATATGTGTATATATAACATATATCTTATATACATACATGCTATCATATGTAACTATATATTACATATGAAATATATTCATATTTAAATTGGTAGCGCACCCTTGGTTAATTTTCAAACTTGGGCAGGTTTCTCCTTTTTACCAAAAACCTCCTCAAGCTACTTCTAATCTGTATAAGATCAATGAAATGCAAAATAATATTAATTACTCAATTACAAACATTATGAAAGGTAAAGCAAAGGATCAAAATCAAACACAGAGCTCAATCCACCACGGTGGCCACAAAATGGAAAAGTCAATCTAAAATGAAAAGCCCGTTGTTAAGGACAACAAGTTAACATAACTTTACTGCATTAGTTAAAACATATATGTATATGCACACATATATATTTATATATGTTAAATTAATACACTATACATTTTTATGTTGTGTATGTTATTACATATTTAGTATCATTTACCTTTTAGGGATGAATGGAAATCATACACATTTGGTTATAAAAGAGTACACAAATTATACAACTTGATGAGTGTCTTTATATACATATGTGAATCACCATCCAGATCAAGCTTTAGATAATTTATAGTTTTCCACGTGCTCCTTCCCAATCTTTTCATACTCCTCCCACAAACCAGTTAGCAACCAATACTCTGACTCCTATCACCACAGATTCAATTTGTTTGAACTTGAACTTCACATAAACCGTAGTAGATAATTCTTTTGTGTCTGACATCTTTTGTTCATTACTATTTTTTAAGTACTATATAGCAAAATATATTTAATTGCTCTTCTGCTGGTAAACATTTGGTTGTTTCCAGTTTGTAGCTACCGTTGATGTAAACTTTCTTATAAATATCGCTTGGTAGATACTCGCTTGGGTACATACAATGAGAAGAGTTGCTATGCCATTAAGCTGAGATGTATAATTAACTTGGATAGGTACTGCTAAATAATTTTTCAGCAAGGTTATATTATGTATTTTGAGTTATCAATTAGCTTACAATAAATATAAAAAAAAGGAGTCAGGTTGTAACTTGTTCAAAATCTAAAAGATTAAAACATACTATCAACCTGTTTCCGTATGTCTCATTTCCATGAATGAGGAATAAACTTTGTTAACTGATATTTGTGAAACCAACCTCCCCTTATTTGGTTGCCAGATATTTATATTTATCCGAGGCGTTGCATTTCTTTTTTTGTACTTGCATTAATTTGAACAAAAGAAACTTGATTATCTATAAATGCAAAAAGAAAAGAAACACAAAGGGGCAAAAGGGACAGAAAGAAAAAAGAATAAAAACTGAGAAGAACTACTTATTGAACACCTGTAATGTTGAAAGCATTCCGTTGGGTGCTTTACATACAATTTTAAAGATTTTTTTTATTTTTATTTTTTATTTGAGAGAGAGAGAATGAGAGATAGAAAGCACGAGAGGGAAGAGGGTCAGAGGGAGAAGCAGACTCCCCGCCGAGCAGGGAGCCCGATGCGGGACTCGATCCCAGGACTCCAGGATCATGACCCGAGCCGAAGGCAGTCGCTTAACCAACTGAGCCACCCAGGTGCCCCTACATACAATTTTATTTAGTTAGTTGGGAGAACAAAAAAGCAGAGGAGAATGCAGTGAGAATTTACTAAAATTCTTTTTGGCCTATTCCCCGATCCTCTGTTATTCAGCTGAAAGTTTTTCTTGGCTGTACTCAAATGATCCACTTAAATCCATTAGCGGATCCACTTAGATTATGAGCCACTATCTCATGTCCACTAAGATCCACTTAGATTAGAGCCACCGTCTCATGTCCAGAACTTTTCTAATATATTTCCCTCGCCTGCAAGTACTTCTCAGCTGAGAACTCTACCCCTTCATCCACTGTTCTGGAAATACCATTTCTTCTTCTCCCCCTCAGCCACCTTTGACTGGCCCAATCACAAATAAAAATGCAGAACCTGCCAGGTGAGAACTTCTTCCTTGGAGTTTAACAGAACTGAAAACGGTTTTAAATACTTTCCAACCCCTTGGTATGAGAAGGCGTACACACTACTGTAGAGCACTTTTAAGTCATCTTCCCAGCCTCAAAAATACAGCAACAGCAATACCACAAACATGTAAACAGCTGTCCCGTTGGCATTTCAAAATCAATCCAAGATCACTGCGCAGGCACAGGAGGAATTACGGTAAATAGCTTTTCAGGGTAAAGACAGTTCTTCTATTGTTAGCATAGCCGCAGTGTTTTGGGAACAAGTTAGAGTAAAGGTAATTTTTTAAATGCTCATTAGAAATACTTATTTTTCATCACTCAGGGTGGTCTAGGCTTAACCACAAATAACCCCAAGATTTGCTAGAAGGAATCATTTACTGGTAATAATATGGTGATTTATTAGTGACAGAGATTCAATTATCTGTTCAATCTAGGATCTATTACTCTTGTGAAAATTTCAAATATTGCCTTTCTGATAGCATGGGCCCTGATAGGAAAACAAAGACATCCCCTGAACTAAGTGCATCCACTGCCATTTACTGCCCTGTTGCCCAGACCACAACTTCCCTTCATGTCACAGGTGTGGCTTGAGATCCTGTGACTTTCCACACTCTACTCCTCCCTGTGGTACTTGTCTCCATCTTCCTCCATGCCTCATCCTCTTTCTTACCACTCAAGCCCCTATTCTACTTGCTGTCAGATGGGAAGGATGGACAATCCTGGGTTGGTGGGAGCGGAGAAGAAAACATAGAATAGTTAGGAACAAAATCAGCAAAGGGTATGCAAGAACCTGAAAACCAGGCTGAAACTATGAAATATAAAACTTTGCTAAGAGAAATGAAAGAACAGCTAAATGGAGAAAGACATAGTTGTAGATTGGAACACTAAATACTGTTAATATGTCAATTCTCCCTAATCTATAGAATCAAAGCAATCCCAATTAAAATCCTAGTTTTTTTTTTTTTGTCAACACAGTCAAACTGATTCTAAAATTTATATACAAATGCAAAAGACAGAATAACCAAAACATTCTTAGAAGGGCAAAGTGGCATAATTCATATTACCAGTTTGAAGACTTACTATGAAGCTATAGTAATCAAAACAGTGTGGTACTGCCATAGGATAAAGAAATAAGCCAATGAAACAGGATAGAGTCCAAAAATAGAGCCACATACAATCGAAGGGCAAAGGCACTAAGGTAATTCTATAGCAAAGTCTACTCAACAAATAATGCTGGGAAAAATTGAAAAAAATGTATTTTTAAAAAATGAATCTTCATATGTCCTTTACACAATCCACATAAATTAATTTGGACTGAATTAAATACTTATACAGAAAGCTAAAACTATAGATCTTCAAAACTCAAACACAGGAGAATATTTTCCCAACCTTTCTTGGAATAAGGTTTCTTAAGAAGGGCACAGAAAGCCCTCACATGAAATAAGCCTACCTCATAGAATTGGAATTCAGAAGAATGTTTAAAGTTCTGCTTGTCAAAACAGACACTAAGAAAATAAAAAGATCAGAATAGACAGAGAATATATTTGCACTAAATATATCTGTCAAAAGACTTGTATTCGGAATATATAAATAACTCCTGAAATTCAACAATAAAAGACAAACAACCTATTAAAATATGCAAAAAACACACCTCAAAAAAACAAAAAACCACACAAGGTAACAATAAAGTTGAACAACAATGTGTCCTTACTCTCATTTTTTGCTGTTTAAGAGGACATCATGGGATGGACAAAACAGGCATGATTTCTTTCTTTCTTTCTAGGGATGAAATTTTATTCTCGTCTCTCCTTCTGTTTCATCAGGTGTAATATGTAATAGCTTTTTGTTTCTATCTGTGAACACATTTCCAGCACCTGTGGGATATTACTTCTTAACAGGTATTCATGCACATTGCTGTTGGGCAAGTAAACAGAACAAAATTTCTAGAAAGCAGTTTTATAACTGTTATTAAGAGGCTTTAAAATATATCATTGACAGTAATTTCTTCTGTGGGGATATGTCATCGGAAAGGATTTTGAAATATGAACAGAGGTTTATGAGCAATTATTACAGGATTATTCACACCCACCAAACATCCAAAAACCTCAACATTTCATAAAGGAAGCTTTTCATAAAGGAATAATTATTATATAAATTGAGATATTTATATATGAAAGAGTAGTCAGCCATTTGTGGTATGGGTTTTACTTATAATACGATTTCCTATATGTTTAAAAACAGAAATAAAGCAATTGGAAAAAAACACATCAAAATAATAAATAGTTACAGATTATTTAACTATGACTGATATTTTTACTTTTAGTTCTTATGTGTACTATCAAAATAAGCCCACATTTAATATTTTTTCCTAAAAAAATATAGAATACACTCTCTGGTATGTATAAAACCTCAGCCCTGGGAATTTCCCCATGTGATTTTTCTCACCAAATAACATTTAGCTTTTCTAATTCATAAACATAAAAGAGCTTACATATTTTAATTTCAATGAACATAAAGAAAACTGGCTCTACTTTCTTTAAAGTTTAGGAGACTGAAATCTCTGGATTTCATACTGCATAGCAAATTTGGTGACCAATGCCTCAATCTGTATAATGCTTTGGACTGTCTTAAAGAGTTTTAGATTACTTAGAAACAGACTCAACATGAAAAGACCTTCAAAACCATACAGGCAAAAAATTGTGGCAGAAATAAATACAAATTACAGTGTCTGATTATGGTCTGCATAGAATCCAAAAAGGTAATCAGGGGGCGCCTCGGTGGCTCAGTTGGTTAAGTGCCTGATTCTTGGTTTCAGCTCAGGTCATGATCTCATGGTGGTGAGATTGAGCCCCTGAGCCCCTGTCAGGCTCGCACTCAGCAGGGAGTCTGCTTCAGATTCTCTCTCCTTCTTCCTCTTCCTCACCCTCTGCCCCTCACCCCACTTGCTCACACGTTCTCTCTAAAATAAATAAACAAAATCTTAAAAAAAAAAAAATGGTAATCAGGTTACCAAGCACCCAGCGAAGAATCATCTGAATTTGTAGGAATGCATTTCAACCAGGGAAATGAATTGAAAACTACTGTTTTGAAATTTGCAATCACAAGATAAAGAGTCTAGTTTCAAGAAACATAAACACAAGTCCTGGAAATGAAATTCTTTCTTCTAGAACAATAGTGTACTGTTATATGAGCAGTCAGGTAAGATGTGAATGAGAATAGAGAAACATATGCCCATATTCTTCAGAGAGCATAGGATGTTCAAAACTGTGCAGTATGCACTACATTTAACTATGCTTTCTTGAAGTAGATTTTTTTTTAATCTTGGAAGCAATCTAAAGTCATTAGAATCTGAGATCCACATTTGAGGCTAGCTGCTATGCATTTTTACATGATTCATATATAAAGAGAAAAAATAATTGACATAATTTTAGTATTCCATTTTCTCTTCGCCAGCTTCCATCAACTATTATTCTTTTCCTTTTCCTACCAATGATGGGACGGGAGAGAAGGAAATCTGATAGACCCCCAGAACCTTCTCTCCCAACCTGGAAGGATCCCGTGAACCCTAAACATGTATTTCAAATTGCCTCTATCTCCCTAGATGCTTTACAGGGGTTTCAAATTTAACTTATATAAATTGAGCACTGGGTAATATATAGAACTGTTAAATCACTATATATTATGTTTTATCTAGAGAGAACCATTAAATCACTATATATCTATATATCACAATATATAGAACTGTTAAATCACAATACATAGAACTGTTAAGTCACTATATTGTCCATCTGAAACTAACTTAACACTGTATATTAACTAGACTGGAATTAAAATAAAAATTTAAAATATGGTAAAAAAAAAAACACAATTCATTTTTTGGCGATATTATCTTTCTTTTATATTCCCCCCCCCCCACAACGTATTCACCATTTACCTAATGGCCTCCGCTAGCCAGCCAGGGTTCATGTGTACTCCTTTTTCACCCTTCAAAATAAGTCACCGTGTCTGAATAACTCTTGAACTTGCCTATCCCCCCACCTTCATTACCACTTTCTTCCCCGGATTCCAGGCCTCCTCATTTCTGCACCTGGACTTCGGTACCAACATCTTGCTTTGTCTCTGTGCCTCCAGCAGAGAGATTCTGGTCACCTTCCACCCAGACATCCAGGCCATCTTTCTAAACCACCATTCTGATTCTGTCTCATTCCACCTCTGCCAACCTCCCTGCTTCACAGTTACAAACAACTGTTCCTGGCCTCTCCTTTCTCCACACCAGTGTCTTTCTTCCCCGTCTGTGTCATCACTGAGCCACCATGAGTGCTCTAGGATACCATGCTCTCTCAGGTGATTCTCCCACAGAATGGACGCTCACAATCGCATCCGTAAGTACTCCTGCCTCCTCTGCGCAATTTTTGCTGATTTCCCCAATTTACAAACACTGTTTGGTTTCACTTCTTCTTCCTATCTCCACACATGCCTTTCTCCTAGAATTTATGATGCCAGACCGCAATTGCCTGTGTTTTTTGTGTCCTCGCATAACACTGAACTGTGGGCACCCTGAGGACAGGGCTTGTCTCTGGGTCCATTTCATAACTGTTTTACATAGCAGAGTGCCATTTCTGAATTCAGTATTTGTGGGTTCAATAAATGTTCAATAAATATTTATGACTGACATTAAATGAATGAAAGCAGGGAGACATTTTAAATTATGAATATTATCTGGAATTTATAAAATTCCTATTAATTAGAGACCATCAGTATGACCTGTATTGCCCATAGGCTGCATGGCCTTTCATGATCCAGAACCCCAAGTTACCCAGGGTCACTTCCACTATACCAGACTTGCCAAGTATTTGTAAGCCCACCCAGATTCGAGGGGAGGGTACAGAGACCCAAACTTAGAATGGCAAGTGTCCAAAAAAACTCAAATCCATTTAAACCAATGATCACCAACAGAAGATGCTATTACTTATTTTGAAAACATATAAATAAAAATAATCTGTTATCCTGCTTTCCCTATACCAATTATGTAACCAAGTAGCCAAATAATAGGTGAAATTACTCTTTATAGAAATACTCCAGTTAATCAGTGAAAAGGGACAGAATTAGAATATGACTGCTCTGCCAACCTCTAATGATCACTGGATCCAGACAATGCTCATCAGGGACTATTAGTCAAAAAAGAGAGACAACGAGATATTACCTATCCTCTTTTGGAAGAAGAAAACACTACTCACAGAGTAGATTTGGGGGACTGGGGAGACAGAAGTGCTGTATCTACATCCAACTATCAATTTAAAGGAAACAGCAAGAGAGAAGAGCATGCTAATTGACACTTCCGGAATATTATCAGCACAATTCAAACGCAGGGAAACTTTACAGGATGAATAGCCTGGTTTCTTCAATAAATAAATGAAGAAGTTAAAGAGATGGACAGAAACCTATAGATACATAAGAGTCACATTAATCAATTACAGTGAATAAATTTTATTTGGATCCTGGTTCAAACTCACAGAGCATAAGAAAACAAAGGACATTTGCAAGACAACTGGAAATTTGAGCACTCAGTAAACAGTAATACTCAGATGCCACTGTCTTAATTTTTTCAGATATAAGGCATATAGCTGTGTTCATAAAGGTCTTATCTTTTAAAAACACATTCAGAAATATTTATAAGCGATAAAATGCCAGAGATATGCTTCACACTAATATAAGGGATGTGGTCATAGGTGGGGACAGATAGAAGATTGCCCAATCTTCTATCTATTGAACATTATAGAAGCTAGGTAATGGCACATGAGGGTTCAATATATTATTTTGTCTATTTTTATATTGGACTTTTCTCATAATAAATACTTCCTTAAAAGCACACTTTACTAATTCCCCAGTGACCCTGGAATAAAGTCAAAACCTCTAGACAAATCCTGTAATCACTCCATGATCTGGTCCTTGCCTACCACTCTCAATTTTCACCTCCATAAAATGAATTACAGTTCCCACGGAGGACTAGAATCCCTCATACCGCTGAGCGTATGTACATTTCTCTTTCTATAGAATGCCCAATCCCATTCTTCTTCTCCTGGCAAAATGCATTCACTCTGCCACGTTTTCTCAAGCCAGCTACATGTATCAGTCTCTGCTATGTGGAAGACACACATTGGAGTGATGGATACCCACGACCTGCCACTCCTGGCTGGCACTACATCCTTTCCTACCCTCCTTCTTGCCCTGTGAGCCTGACCCACTCAGACTATATCAGTAGCTGCTTGTCCCCTGGCTTCTGGTCAGACTTCTCCAGAGGGAGGCACCAGTGGAAGATCTACTGGGCCAAGAAGAGTAAGGTAACTATATCTAGGGCTCTGGCTCCCTCCCTGACAGGTTGGCACTGGCTCACTGCTTCCACTTAGCAAACACTACCCCTATGAGGTAGTCCTTCCCAAACAGTCCTTCTTCGGGTGCAGGTGACTGCTTCGTTACCTCTGCACCTTCAGCTCAGGAATATGCCACCATCCATCGTTCCTTCTCAGAAACCTAGTTCACTATTTGTCAAGTCCCTCCACAAACTCTCCTCCAGTTATTGAGTGTCAGTCTGCTATCTCTTTCATGTCCAGACATTGTGCAATTGTCAACAAAAATAACCCAAGCAAGACTCTAAAAAGGACCTGACATAGATATGGGCTGAGAAGTTACAGAAGATGGAGAGTCAGAGAACATTTTAGAGAGAAAAAGCATGTGCAACGGTCCTGTGGTGCAAAAGCAACAAGAGATGTTCCAAGCTAAGCTTGACTTGAGAGGCTACTTGAGCTAGAAAGCAAAGAGGGCAGTGGAAAGGCTAGAGAATCAGAGAGAAACTCAGTCTTGCAGGCCTACATTTCGATTTTCATCCTGAGAGCAATGCAGAAGAATCTAATATTCTCTTTGCTCCCCCCCTCCACCCTCCCCCACCCTGCCCAAGCCTAGGTGAAGGATCATCTTCTCTTCCACATTCCCTGACAGACTTCTGCCACATAGTCAGGAGTAGGAAGCTCTGGCACACTGGTGAACATTCAATAAATGTTCACTGAATCCACGAATAAATGAATGAGTAAAACACATGTGGCCAGATTTGAACCTTTTTTGACTGCTTCCAAGAATTCTTCCTTGCACACATCCTTCTTGAGTTTATTACTACATTTGCTCTCAGCTGAGTCTTTGCCTGTAATTAGCTAACAGACCTTTGGAAAGAGCAGGACGTGAACTACGACCTGAAAATTAGATCAATCCCAGACCAATCTTCAACACTTAACAATCATTTCGTCCCAGAGAGGGCAGATTTCATTAGCAGCATCACCATATCAGGTGATGGACATTTGCCACAATCACAAGAGGCTATTCTCTCTGATCTCAGCAACCTGAGGTGATTGAGGAAAAGTCAGTAGGAATCCACAGGATGAGTGACCAAGAGAGCTGCTCTGGCTTGTTTAGAGCAAGAAATGCAACCTTCTTACCCTCAAGCATAAGGTGTAGCACAAACCAAGTGCTAACCATGGGTTGAAAGGAGATTTTTTTAATTCATTTTATAAACTGATAGGGTGGCCTGATTTACACAAGATGATAAACATAATTTTTAATTGGTTTCCTCATCATTCAATAATAAGTTGAAATACATAGCTAAAACCTGCTTGAGGAGATTTGTTTCAGTATGTGCTGGGCAAGAGGGACTCTGGGCACTAGCTCCCACTCTGTATTGACGCCCTTTTATCTCAGTCCTCCCAACAACCCCTTGTTATGGGTTAGCTTGTGTCCTCCAAAGAGATATATTGCCATCCTAACCCCCAGTACCTTAGAATGTGACCTTATGGATGTAGGAGCAAGATGGCGGAGGAGTAGGAGACCTGGATTTCGTCTGGTCCCAGGAATTCAGCTGGATAGGGATCAAACCATTCTGAACACCTACGAACTCAACAGGAGATCGAAGAAAAGAATAGCAGCAACTCTGAACAGAAAAGCGACCACTTTCTGGAAGGTAGGACGTGCGGAGAAGTGAATCCGAGGCGATATTCGGGAGGATAGACGGCGGGGGAGGGGGCCTTCATCGGCCACTTCTGGCAAGTGCTAGAGCCGTGGAGCACAAAATCGGAACTTTTAGAAGTCGGCTCCGCTGAGGGACGTCGCTCCAGTGGCTAAGCGGGGATTGGAACCCTCGCGGGACAGTGTGGTCTCAGGACCCTCGGGGTCACAGAAAGACCGGGGGAGCCTGAGTGCGGCAGAGCTCCCGGGTATCGGAGCAGGGAAGCCGGCTGCAGAGACGGAGCCGAGGTGCGGGCTCTCAGCTCGGGGTGGCCATAAACTGTGATCCATGGCCCAGTCGGGCCACTGCTCCTCCAGCAGGGACCCAACAAGCGGCAGAGCTGGGGAGACTCCTCTTCCTCCCCCGGGAGGAGCGGCGTGGGAGCACACCACAGGGATCTGCTGGGTTTGGGGACTCCACACGGGGTCGGGTGCCAGAGATAGAAATGCTCGGTCACAGGCCGGGTGAGCACGGAGAGCGGCCAGAGACCGGGGACACGGGAGTGACTTCTTTTCTCCGGGGGCACACTGAGGAGCGGGGCCCGAATTCTTGGCTGCTCCGGGCAGAGATTGGGAGGCCGCCATTTTCCCTCTCGTCCTCCAAAGTTGTGTGGAAAGCTTGCAGGGAATAAAAGCTCCCGAAAGAGCAGATTACTTAGCCCGGACCTGGCAAGGGTGGGGCAATTCCGCCTCCGCAAAGACATTTGGGAACCACAGCAACAGGCCCCTCCCCCAGAAGATCAGCAAGAACAGCCAGCCAAGGCCAAGTTTACTGATCAATGAGAACGGCAGAACTCCAGCACTAGGGGAATACTGCACATAGAATTCATGGCTTTTTTACCATGATTCTTTAGTCATTCAAAGTTAATTTTTTTAACTCATTTTTTTTTAATTTTTCTTTTTCCCTTTTTCAACCAACATCTTATCAATCCTTTTTTAAAAAACATTTTTATTTTTCATTTTCAGAGTCATATTCTAACCCTTCATAGTAGTTACCCTTTTTTGTGGTATATATATACATAAGTTGTTCTCCCTCTAAAACTTTGAGATACATTTTCTTCTAACAGATCAAAACATACCCTAAATTCTAGTGTATGGCTTTGTTCTAATCTCCTGCCTGATCACATTCTCTCCCCTTTTTTTTAATCCTCTTTTTTCAACTTCTTATCAATTCCTTTTATAAAATCTTTTATAATTTTCATATTTACAGTCATAGTCCATCCCTTCACCACATTAATCCTTATTTTTGTACATATATAAGTTTTTCTTTCTTTAAAATTCTGGGAGGTACTTTCTTCCAGCAGACCAAAATACACCCAAAATCTAGTGTGTGGCACTGATCTATGCACCAGCCTGATCATATCTGATCATATTCTGTTTTTTTTTGTTTTGTTCTGTTTTTGTTTGTTTTTATCTTTTTCTTTTTTTTCCTTTTTCTTTTTTCTTTCCCTTTCTTCCCCCTGGTTTCAGGTCTTTTCTGATTTGTTTAGTGTATATTTTCTGGGGACATTGTTACCCTGGTAGCATTTTGTTCTCTCATTCATCTATTCTCCTCTGGACAAAATGACAAGATGGAAAAAATCACCTCAACAAAAAGAACAAGAGGCAGTACCGACTGCCAGGGACCTACTCAATACGGACATAAGTACGATGTCAGAACTAGAGTTCAGAATGATGATTTTAAAGATACTAGCTGGGCTTGAAAAAAGCATGGAAGTTATTAGAGAAACCCTTTCTGGAGAAATAAAAGAACTAAAATCTAACCAAGTCGAAATCAAAAAGGCTATTAATGGGGTGCAATAAAAAATGGAGGCTCTAACTGCTAGGATAAATGAGGAAGAAGAAAGAATTACTGGTATAGAAGACCAAATGATGGAAAATAAAGAAGCTGAGAAAAAGAGATAAACAACTACTGGATCACGAGGGCAGAATTCGGGAGATAAGCGATACCATAAGATGAAACAACATTAGAATAATTGGGATCACAGAAGAAGAAGAAAGAGAGACAGGGGCAGAAGGTATATTGGAGCAAATTATAGCAGAGAACTTCCTTAATTTGGGGGAGTAAACAGGCATCAAAATCCAGGAGGCACAGAGAACCCCTCTCAAAATAAATAAAAATAGGTCAACACCCCGACGTCTAATAGTAAAACTTATGAGTCTCAGAGACAAAGAGAAAATCCTGAAAGCAGCTCAGGAGAAGAGATATGTAACCTACAATGGTAGAAACATTAGATTGGCGGCAGACCAGAAAGGACTGGCATGATATATTCAGAGCACTAAATGAGAAAAATATGCAGCCAAGAATACTGTATCCAGCTAGGCTGTCATTGAAAATAGAAGAAGAGATAAAAAGCTTCCAGGACAAACAAAAACTAAAGGAATTTGCAAACACAAAACCAGCCCTACAAGAAATATTGAAAGGGGTCCTCTAAGCAAAGAGAGAGCCTAAAACCAACATAGACCAGAAAGGAACACAGACAATATAGAGTAACAGTCACCTTACAGGCAATACAAAGGCACTAAATTCATATCTTTCAATAGATACCCTGAATGTAAATGGGCTAAATGCCCCAATCAAAAGACACAGGCTATTGGATTGGATAAAAAAACAAGACCCATCAATATGCTGTATGCAAGAGACTCATTTTAGACCCAGAGACACCCCCAGATTGAAAGTGAGGGGCTGAAAAACCATTGACCATGCTAAGAGACGTCAAAAGAAAGCTGGGGTGGCAATCCTTATAACAGACAAATTAGATTTTAAACCAAAGACTGTAATAAGAGAGGAGGAAGGACACTATATCCTACTTAAAGGGTCTATCCAACAAAAAGATCTAACAATTGTAAATATCTATGCCCCTAACATGGGAGCAGCCAATTACATAAGCCAATTGATAACAAAAGCAAAGAAACACATCAACAACAATACAATAATAGTGGGGGACTTTAACACTCCCCTAAATGAAATGGACAGATCATCTAAGCAAAAGATCAACAAGGAAATAAATACTTTAAATGACACACTGGACCAAATGGACTTCACAGATATATTCAGAACATTCCATCCCAAAGCAACAGAATACTTATTCTTATCTAGTGCCCATGGAACATTCTCCAGAAAAGATCACATCCTAGGTCACAAATGACGTCTCAACTGCTACCAAAAGATTGGGATCATTCCCTGCATATTCTCAGACCACAGTGCTTTGAAAGTAGAACTCAATCACAAGAGGAAAGCTGGAAAGAACTCAAATACATAGAGGCTAAAGAGCATCCTACTAAAGAATGAGTGGGTCAACCAGGAAATTAAAGAAGATTTAAAAAATTCACGGAAACCAATGAAAATGAAAACACAACGGTTCAAAATCTTTGGGATGCAGCAAAGGCAGTCCTGAGAGGAAAGTGTATAGCAATATAAGCCTTTCTCAAGAAACAAAAAAGGTCTCAAATACACAACCTAACCCTACACTTAAAGGAGTTGGAGAAAAACAGCAAATAAAGCCTAAACCCAGCAGGGGAAGAGAAATAATAAAGATCAGAGCAGAAATCAATGAAATAGAAACCAAAAGAACAGTAGAACAGATCAATGAAACTAGGAGCTGGTTCTTTGAAAGAATTAACAAGATTAATAAACCCCTGGCCAGACTTATCAAAAAGAAAAATGACCCAAATCAACAAAATCATGAACGAAAGAGGAGAGATCACAACCAACACCAAAAAAATACAAACAATTATAAGAACATATTATGAGCAACTCTATGCCAGCAAATTAGATAACCTGGAAGAAATGGATGCATTCCTAGAGATGTATCAACTACCAAAACTGAACCACGAAAAAATAGAAAACTTGAACAGACCTATAACCACTAAGGAAATTGAAGCAGTCATCAAAAATCTCCCAACAAACAAAAGCCCAGGGCCAGATGGCTTCCCAGGGGAATTCCACCAAACATTTAAAGAAGAATTAATACTTATTCTTCTGAAACTGTTCCAAAAAATAGAAATGGAAGGAAAACTTCCAAACTCGTTTTATGAGGCCACCATTTCCTTGATCCTCAAACAAAGACCCCATCAAAAAGGAGAATTAAAGACCAATATCCTTGATGAACATGGATGCAAAAATTCTCACCAAAATACTAGCCAATAGGATCCAACAGTACATTAAAAGGATTATTCACCACGACAAAGTGGGATTTATCCCTGGGCTGCAAGGTTGGTTCAACATCTGCAAATCAATCAATGTGATACAATACATTAATAAAAGAAAGAAGAAGAACCATATCATCCTCTCAATAGATGCAGAAAAAGCATTTGACAAAGTATAGCATCCTTTCTTCATCAAAACTCTTCAGAGTATAGGGATATACTTTTATGATATTGAGGGTACATACCTCAATATCATAAAAGCCATCTATGAAAAACCCACAACAAATATCATTCTCATTGGGGAGAAACTGAGAGCTTTCCCCCTAAGGTCAGGAACGCGGCAGGGATGTCCACTATCACCACTGCTATTCAACATAGTATTAGAAGTCTTAGCCACAGCAATCAGACAAAAAATTAATAAATAAATAAAAGGCATCTGAATCAGCAAAGAAGAAGTCAAACGCTCACTCTTTGCAGATGATATGATACTTTATGTGGAAAATCCAAAAGACTCCACCCCAAAACTGCTAGAACTCATACAGGAATTCAGTAAAGTGCAGGATATAAAATCAATACACAGAAATCAGTGGCATTCCTATACACCAACAACAACCCAGAAGAGAGAGAAATTAAGGAGTCAATCCCATTTACAATTGCACCCCAAACCATAAGATACCTAGGAATAAATCTAACCAAAGAGGCAAAGACTCTGTACTCAGAAAACTATAAAATACTCATGAAAGAAATTGAGGAAGACACAAAGAAATGGAAAAACATTCCATGCTCATGGATTGGAAGAACAAATATTGTGAAGATGTCAGTGCTACCTAGAGCAATCTACACATTCAGAGCAAGCCCCATCAAAATACCATCCTCCACTTTTTTCAAAGAAATGGAACAAATAATCCTAAAATGTGTATGGAACCAGAAAAGACCCCGAATAGCCAGAGGAATGTTGAAAAAGAAGAGCAAAGCTGGCGGCATCACAATTCCAGACTTCCAACTCTAGTACAAAGCTGTCATCATCAAGACAGTATGGTACTGGCACAAAAATAGACACATAGATCAATGGAAGAGCATAGAGAGCCCAGAAATGGACCCTCAACTCTATGGTCAACTCATCTTTGACAAAGCAGGAAAGAATGTCCAATGGAAAAAAGACAGTCTCTTCAACAAATGGTGTTGGGAAAATTGGACAGCCACATGCAGCCACATGCAGAAGAATGAAACTGGACCATTTCCTTACACCACACATAAAAATAGACTCAAAATGGGGGAAGACCTAAACGTGAGACAGGAGTCCATCAAAATCCTAAAGGAGAACACAGGCAGCAACCTCTTCGACCTCAGCCACAGCAACTTCTTCCTAGAAACATCGCCAAAGGCAAGGGAAGCAAGGGCAAAAACGAACTATTGGGACCTCATCAAGATAAAAAGCTTTTGCACAGCCAAAGAAACAGTCCACAAAACCAAAAGACAACCGACAGAATGGGAGAACATATTTGCAAATGACATATCAGATAAAGGGCTAGTATCCAAAATCTACAAAGAACTTCTTAAACTCAACACCCAAAGAACAAATGATCCAGTCAAGAAATGGGCAGAAGACATGAACAGACAGTTTCCCAAAGAAGACATCCAAATGGCCAACAGACACACGAAAAAGTGCTCCACATCGCTCGGCATCAGGGAAATCCAAATCAAAACCTCAATGAGATACCACCTCACCCCAGTCAGAATGGCTAAAATTAACAAGTCAGGAAACGACAGACATTGGCGGGGATGCGGAGAAAGGGGAACCCTCCTACACTCTTGGTGGGAACGCAAGCTGGTGCAGCCACTCTGGAAAACAGTATGGAAGTTCCTCAAACAGTTGAAAATAGAGCTACCATACAATCCAGCAATTGCACTACTGGGTATTTACCACAAAGATACAAATGTAGGGATCCGAAGGGGTACGTGCACCCCAATGTTTATAGCAGCAATGTCCACAATAGCCAAACTGTGGAAAGAGCCAAGATGTCCATCGACAGATGAATGGATAAAGAAGAGGTGGTATATACACACAATGGAGTATTATGCAGACATCAAAAGGAATGAGATCTTGCCATTTGCAACGATGTGGATGGAACTAGAGGGTATTATGTTAAGTGAAATAAGTCAATCAGAGAAAGACATGTATCATCTGATCTCACTAATATGAGGAATTCTTAATCTCAGGAAACAAACTGAGGGTTGCTGGAGTGGTGGGGGGTGGGAGGGATGCGGTGGCTGGGTGATAGACATTGGGGAGGCTGTGCGCTACGGTGAGCGCTGTGAATTGTGCAAGACTGTTGAATCACAGATCTGTACCTCTGAACCAAGTAATACATTATATGTTAAAAAAAAAAAAAGAAGAAGAAGATAGCAGGAGGGGAAAAATGAAGGGGGGGAATCGGAGGGGGAGACGAACCATGAGAGACGATGGACTCTGAAAAACAAACTGAGGGTTCTAGAGGGGAGGGGGGGTGGGGGGATGGGTTAACCTGGTGATGGGCATTAAAGAGGGCACGTTCTGCATGGAGCACTGGGTGTTATACGCAAATAATGAATCACGGAACACTACATCAAAAACTAATGATGTAATGTATGGTGATATAACATAATAATAAAAAATAAAAATAAAATTTAACAAAACCTGCTTGAAATTGCCCTTACACTATAATTCACAATTTAATGCAAGCAAACAAAATTAAAATGCAAAGGTGATTTCAATGCTATAGCAAATGAATATTCATCATTGTCACAATAATGATGTCTTTCTTTATTCAGGTATTTTGTGATAATGGAGATATCCACCTCATTTTTAAGTAGGCAAGATAAAGATGCATACAAATGACCACCTTCCTTTCTACCTAAACAAAGGTAGGTCCTCAGTGAAACAAAAAGGTATCAAATGGCAAGGTTTCTGCATTAATGCTGAGGTATTTCTGGGACATAATACTCTTTAATTTCCATAAAAATGTTGCATTTTGTTCTGGTAGAAAATTAATCAGGAAAATTAACAAATAATATTTATTTTTGAAATTCAAACAATTGTGCATCAATTTCCTGAGTGACACAAAGAATTATCTTCTGTTCTTGTTTTCCCCAGTCAATTCTATACTGCATAAAGTTTATAAATTGGTAAAATAGGAGAGAAAATTAAAGGCCAAAACCCAAAAATCTATGAGATGAATAAACTCTGGAACTAAAATGTATTTCATTTCAATAAAATATTGCATTGCTCACCAAAGATGCCATAGTGAATCCAATGACTTCAATATAACCATCATCATGACGCTGAGGTTCAAAATCATGGTGATCTCCTGGGTTCCCCCAGGGCATTGTGCCAGCACAATATCTGCAAGACAAGATTAAAAACAGAATTAAATTTATTCCATTGCTCTCCCAATTGTCATAAGGTATTACCTTACAGTGAGATCCAACATGTTTCTCACCTAAGATCAGTTTTCTATTCTTGGTGCACACCTTCTGATAGAAAAGAAAATGGTCTTATCATTTCCAAATACCCATCTGTGAAAATGGGCCACAATTTTATAACACAAGCGTCTCTTGGTGCCCAACTATCCCCTAACTCATTATTTGTTAACACTTCTCACTCAGTGATCCATTATGTCTGTTTTCTATGACATGCCGTAAGTTACCCATAGGCGGTTCCAGAATTTGGTCTTGGAGGAAGACGTTGCATCCCAGCAGAAAAGGGCCAAGAAACCGAGGTGGGTACACAGTGGTCATTATGTGCATAACTAAGATAATAAATAACCACCAGGAAGGTAAGCAGAGAAAGGTAGCTGAGGAAGAGTGAGAAAGCTATGAGGAAAAGATAAGAGATGAAGAGAAAGAAGTAAAGGAAATTGGAAAAGGAATGGAGAGACGGGGAGCAAGAAGAAAAACAGAGGGGAAAAAAATTAAAGAAGCTAATGTTTCCTGAGAAAATAATGTTTCCCGAGAATCTAGGTCTTTTATGGAAATAATGAAGATGAAAATCCTTCTGGAATAGGATTGTAGGTGACTACCCTGAGTACTGCCAAAAGTAATCAGGAGACTATGTTTTCCTAGCCATAGATTTACATACAATTCTCATTTCAATTAAATTCAGTCTAAATAGAACCTATCTGCAGATTTTGTGTCTTGAGTCGTGTGGTTTGCAAGTAACAAAGGGTCATAGATTCATCCCCTCGAAAATCTTGGCTTGGGAGCCCAGACTCTAATTTTGTACCACTGAGATAATGTGCTTATTTTGAGTCTAGTTAATCTTAAATATCCCTTTCTCCTGAGGAACATAATGGCACCAAAGAGAGTTGACATCCTGGCTAGAAAATACTACTCTAATTGAGCCTATTTTTTCAAAGCAATCATCTAGCAACAATTTTGAATGAGTTCCATGCTAAAATCAGGTTGGATGGTTTCCTAACAGCTTTTGGGAAACTGAGAACAGGGATTTATTCAAGTCTATTATTCTTGGGAGGGAGAGGGAATCAGTAAATAAGAATTATATTAAAATGTTCCAGTAAATAGGGGCGCCTGGGTTTCTTAACGATGGATAAGTGTATACCACGCATGCCACATTGGATAAAAACCACCCACCCACCACCTGGAACACTAAACAAACTGAGGAGGAGAACAAAATGATCAGACCTGGAAACCCCTAATGAGCCAGTAAGATAACTTACTTTCACTGTTTGTACCCTGGACATTTTCTATAATGAAACCCGATAACCTCAAGTCAAACGGAGTTCACATCAAACCAAAGAAAAAGGATGAACAGAGCTTACCTGGGTATATTTAAAAATACTATACACTGGAACTTCAGTTCCTGAATCTTTGGAGTGAGATCTGTTCCATCACACTGCAACAATCAAAGTAGAAAAAGGGTTTTGAAGTAGTCACAAGTCTAATATATATTATGTATTATGCATATATATAATATATAATATATAATATATATCCTGGTCTTCCCCTTGCCCTCAACTCGCTTAAGTGAATGCCTTATGACTGAAAATGCATTCTGATTATAACTTTAGCAGACCCAGGGTTCAGAGCATGGTTTTGTTTTGGTATAAAAACAAAGCTGCCATTTGACCAAAATAGTTTTTCTCTGGCTTTATAAGCAAAGGAACTGCCATCATTCTTAACCTTGGAATATTAGATATTTTAAATTGTAGTATCAACCTTAAAAGATTTATGAACATTTAAAGGAATAAAAAGTTCAGGCAGTAGGGATCTCCACCACAGTTATCTGGGATAGTTACTTGCTTTCTGAGATCAATTTTTATTTTGAAAACACCAAACGTAACATTTTGAAAACTGTTTAAGAGGACTATATATTGCAAGCTTTTAAAAAACTATCATAAATCAGTGGTATCTCCATTAGGGATTTGCTCTTACACATTTAATGTCTTACAGACGTTGACTGGTCCTCTGAGATAAACTGCTTTCCTGGACGTGACCCTGGGTGTCTCAAGGGCCTCAGTCTGGCCTGGCCTCAATACCTCTGTATGGAGCTTCCCTCACCGGTTAGCACTTCCCTTGAGCATACTCTGACTAATCAAAGAAAAGGCTTTCATTTCCCTTTCTCATTTCCCATTGGTGACAAAAGTCAAAAGAAGAAAACTCTAGTCATGACTATAGACTTCTCAATGTCAAAGGTGTACTTTTGTATTTGCTCTCCCCAAACCCTCACCACAGAATTCCCCATTATCTTCTCTTTTGGTGAGCGGAGTAATGCATTTCCAAGCTTCCTGCAAATTTTTAAAGACTTCTTTAAAAAGAGTGTTCAGGCTAAGAACAGTGAGTCTCGTTGTTTTCCCAGCTCATCTTAATGAAGTCCAATTTTCATGAGTATGCTCCAAAAATGTTTCCAGGAAATAATATAGCCCCAAATAAACAAATTACTTTAAAATGTTACATAGAAAGGAATCAAATTCTAGATATTGATTGAAGGTGTTTTTACAATATCCTCAGACACTAAGAAAACATGCAGTCTCCCAATTTAAGCACTTGGAATGAGTTGATGGATGACTATACCAAGGAAAATATCTTAAATTACCAAAATTGAGTGTTGTAACTAAAACTTTAAAAATAGGATGTGATATATGAAGAGCATACAAAGCAGTACTGTTTACCTTACAAAAAAAGAAACTATAAAATTATTGTATTTAGAACAGAAATCTTTTTAAATTTTCTACTTTTTCTTCCTAGGAAACATGTCAGTGATTCTGGGAATTTATCAAATTATAAAAGAGTGCAATACACCATGTATCATGCTTCACAGAGTTTTCTTACATATTACTGCCTTTAAATTTTGTATGTCTTTAGAACAGCACCTGGGTGGCTCAGATGGTTAAGCAACTGCCTTTGGCTCGGGTCATGATCTCAGGGTCCTGGGATGGAGCCCTGAGTCAGGCTCCCCGCTCAGCTGCGAGTCCGCTTCTCCCTCTGCCTCCTCCCCCCTGCTCCTGCTCGCTCTCTCTCAAATAAATAAATAAAATCTGGGAAAGAAAGAACAGCAGCTTTTAACCTTTCTCCTATTTCAAACACATGAAGGAAAATATCTGCACATAAAATATGTTCCTATACACAAGCTCATGTATTAACAAATAAAAAGAAGAAGAAAACATAGGAAGGAGGAAAAATAATGCTGTACAAAGGATTTTGTTATTGTCCTATGCTTTTCTGATGTAGTATTCATACAAACTACGTTTATGTGAGAGATTAACTACTACCTCAGAAACACTGACTTCACACTGTGGCAAAAATGAGATGGTCTGTTGTTATCTATACATTGAATTGCTCTAGCTAATCTACTGTCCGTTCCATTTCTCACTCAAAAAACATACAGTGATGTCCTTATAGAAATATCCTGTGTCCCTGCGTGACACATCACATTATTATTATTATTATTATTATTATGCCTGTTTTAAATGAGGAAAGCAAACTCTTCTGAAAGGTTACATGATACCCCCAAAGTCATATACCTCATAAAGGTAGACCTAGGAATGAATCCTAAATATTTAGATTTTATTTCTAATGTTTTTTTTCTCATCACACACACACACACACACACACACACAGATAGGATTACACAAACCAATTCACCTGAAATCTTGCCTGTATTGGCTGATACCAAGTCTTTCCTAGTTGTCTGGCAGCCATTTTGGCCTCTTTGCATTTGGATTATTAGATATTTTGACTTGTAGTATCAACCTTTTTTTTTTATTATGTTAAGTTAATCACCATACATTACATCATTTTTAAAAATTTTTTATTGTTATGTTAATCACCATACATCATTAGTTTTTGATGTAGTGTTCCATGATTCATTGTTTGTGCATAACACCCAGTGCTCCATGCAGAACGTGCCCTCTTTAATACCCATTACCAGGCTAACCCATCCCCCCACCCCCCTCCCCTCTAGAACCCTCAGTTTGTTGTTCAGAGTCCATCGTCTCTCATGGTTGGTCTTCCCCTCTGATTTCCCCCCTTCATTCTTCCCCTCCTATCTTTTTTTTCTTAACATATATTGCATTGTTTCAGAAGTACAGATCTGTGAGTCAACAGTCTTGCACAATTCACAGCACTCGCCATAGCACATACCCTCCCCAATGTCTATCACCCAGCCACCCCATCCCTCCCACCCCCCCCACCACTCCAGCAACCCTCAGTTTGTTTCCTGAGATTAAGAATTCCTCATATCAGTGAGGTCATATGATACATGTCTTTCTCCGATTGACTGATTTCACTCAGCATAACACGCTCCAGTTCCATCCACGTCGTTGCAAATGGCAAGATCTCATTCCTTTTGATGGCTGCATAATATTCCATTGTGTATATATACCACCTCTTCTTTATCCCTTCATCTGTCGATGGACATCTTGGCTCTTTCCACAGTTTGCCTATTGTGGACATTGCTGCTATAAACATTGGGGTGCACGTACCCCTTCGGATCCCTACATTTGTATCTTTGTGGTAAATACCCAGTAGTGCAATTGCTGGATCGTAGGGTAGCTCTATTTTCAACTGTTTGAGGAACCTCCATACTGTTTTCCAGAGTGGTTGCACCAGCTTGAATTCCCACCAACAGTGTCGGAGGGTTCCCCTTTCTCCGCATCCCCGCCAACATCTGTCGTTTCCTGACTTGTTAATTTTAGCCATTCTGACTGGTGTGAGGTGGTATCTCATTGAGGTTTTGATTTAGATTTCCTTGATGCCGAGCAATGTTGAGCACTTTTTCAACATCATCAGTTTTTGATGTAGTGTTCCATGATTAATTGTTTGCATATAACACCCAGTGCTCCATGCAGAACGTGCCCTCTGTAATACCCATCACCAGGCTAACCCAACCTCCCACCTCCCTCCCCTCTAGAACCCTCAGTTTGTTTCTCAGAGTCCATAGTCTCTCGTGGGTATCAACCTTCTTTTAATCCCTGCTATATAGCCACCCATGAGTGAGATATTCATCATCGGGGGACTGCTAGATGCAGGAGATAAGTTGTTAGGGAGTATACAGAGGTTAATTTCACTGCAGCTGATTTGAACAGTAAATGCCATTCAACATGGCATTGACCCCTGAGCAGGTGCCACCACCATTCCTCTCAATGTGAAAAGACTGTTGAATCACAGATCTGTACTTCTGAAACAAACAACGCAACATATTTTAAGAAAAAAGAAAAAGAAGAAGATAACAGGAGAGGAAGAAAAGGGGAGTATGTCAGAGGGGGAGACGAACCATGAGAGATGATGGACTCTGAAAAACAAACTGAGGGTTCTGGAGGGGAGGGGGGTGGGGGGATGGGTTAGCCTGGTGAAGGGTATTGAGGAGGGCACGTTCTGCATGGAGCACTGGGTGTTATGAACAAACAATGAATCATGGAACACTGCACCAAAAACTAATGATGTAATATATGGTGATTAACATAACAATAAAAAAATTAAAAAAAAAACATATGGATGGAAAACAAGCACATGAAAAATATGCTTAGCATACTTAGTCATTAGGGAAATGCAAACAAAAAACCATGAGATACAATGGCTAAAATAAAATATAAAATATAAAAAGAAAAAAAAATACTGGAAAAGTAGGGCAAGTTTATTTTTGGTTGGGTTGCCAGCAGCTGAAGAAACAGGGAGGTTGCTGTTACTTTAATAGGCATAATTTTATCAATAAAAGACCTTCATAGTTCAGGGGACCACTGTCTTTCTTGCCTCCAGCTTTAAGAAAGCAGTACTTGTGCTTTCAAGAGTCTCTATTACTAAAAGATGCTTGTTTTCACTGCAATTGTATGAGACCTGAACTACCTGAAAGCGATGCCAAGGGTTATTGACACCGGTGGTAAGGGCCTCTGTCTCTTCTTTCAGCTGAGTCAGGAGATTGATGTCTCACATGTGCTTTACTAATTGGTGATTACACATTTTTCTTACTGAAGTATACTTCACATACAGTGTTATTAGTTTCAGATGTACAATGTGATGATTCAATATCTCTGTACATTACTCAGTTCTCACCCAGTGAAGTCATCATCTGTCTCCAAATACCATTTTTATAATCTTACTGACTATATTCCCTATGTTGTCCTTTTCATGTCCATGACTTATTTATTTTTTATGCGGAAGTTTGTACCTCTTAGGCCCCTTTATTTCGCCCCTCTCCCCACCTACTTCCCCTCTGGTAACCTCCTGTTCAGTCTCTGTATTTAAGAGTCTTTTGTTTGTTGTTTTTCTTCATTGTTCATTTGTTTTCTTAAATTCTACATAGGACTGAAATCATATGGTTTCTGACAGACTTATTTCAGTTAGCTTTGTACCTTCTAGGTCCATCCATGTTGTTGCAAATGGCAAGATTTCATTCTTTTTAATGGCTGAGTAATATTCCATTGTGTGTGTGTGTGTGTGTGTGTGTGTGTGTGTGTGTATGTACACACACACGTATACATACATACATATATGTATACCCCATCTTCTTTATCCATTCATTTATCAATGCACACTTGGGTTGCTTTCATATCTTGGCTATTGTAAATAATGCTACAATAAACATAGTGGTGCATATATCTTTTCAAATTAGAGTTTTCGTTTTCTTTGGGTAAATATCCAGTAGATCCAGAATTACTGGATCATATAGTATTTTTATTTTTAAATTTTTGAGGAAACTCCATACTGTTTTCCACAGTGGCTGTACCAATTTGGATTTCCACCAATAGTGTACAAGGATTCCTTTTTTCCTCCAAATCCTCACCAATACTTATTTCTTGTCTTTTTGATTCCAGTCATTTTGACAAGTGTGAGGTAATACCTCACTGTAGCTCTGATTTGCATTTCTCAGATGATTAATGATGTTAAGCATCTTTTCATGTGGCTGTTGGCCATCTGTACATCTTCTTTGGAAAAATGTCTATTCAAGTCCTCTGCTCATTTTTCAGTTGGATTTGTGTGTGTTGGGTAAATTCCTTACATATTTTGGATATTAACCCCTTATCAGATATATCATTTGCAAGTATCTTCTCTCATTCAGTAGGTTGCCTCTTTGTTTTGTTGATGGTTTCTTTCACTGTGTAAAACCTTTTTATTTTGGTGTAGTCCCAGTTTATTTTTGCTTTTGTTTCCTTTGCCTCAAGAGACATATCTAGAAAAATGTTTCTATGGCCAATCTCAAAGAGATTACTGCCTATGTTTTCTTTCAGGAGTTTTATAGTTTCAGGTCTCATATTTAGGTCTTTAATCCATTTTGAGTTTATTTTTGTGTGTGGTGTAAGAAAGTGGTCTAGTCTCTTTGGTATGTAGCTGTCCAGTTTCTCCAGCACTATTGTTGAAGAGATAGTCCTGTCCCCATTGTATATTCTTGCCTCCTTTGTCATAGATTGACATATAAGCATGGGTTTATTTCTGGGCTCTCTATTCTGTTCCATGGATCTATGTGTCTATTTTTTTTTAATTTTTTTATTGTTATGTTAATCACCATACATCATTAGTTTTAGATGTAGTGTTCCATTGTTTGTGCATAACACCCAGTGCTCCACGCAGAACGTGCCCTCTTTAATACCCATCACCAGGCTAACCCATCCTCCCACTCCCCTCCCCTCTAGAACCCTCAGTTTGTTTTTCAGAGTCCATCATCTCTCATGGTTGGTCTCCCCCTCCGATTTCCCCCCCTTCATTCTTTCCCTCCTGCCATCTTCTTCCTCTTTTTTTTCTTAACATATATTGCATTAGTTTCAGAGGTACAGAAATGTGATTCAACAGTCTTCCACAATTCACAGCATTCGCCATAGCACATACCCTCCCCAATGTCTATCACCCAGCCACCCCATCCCTCCCACCCCCCACCACTCCAGCATCCCTCAGTTTTTTCCTGAGATTAAGAATTCCTCATATCAGTGAGGTCATATGATACATGTCTTTCTCTGATTGACTTATTTCACTCAGCATAACACCCTCCAGTTCCATCCACGTCATTGCAAATGGCAAGATCTCATTCCTTTTGATGGCTGCATAATATTTCATTGTGTATGTGTCTATTTTTGTGCCAGTTTGATATTGTTTTGATTACTGCAGCTTGGTAGCATAATTGTGATAACCCCAGCTTTTTTTTTTTTTTTCAAAAAAAAAAGATTTTATTTATTTGAGAGAGAGAGAGAGAGACAGAGGTGGCAAAGAGAGAACATGAGCTGGAGAGGAGGGGCAAAGGGAGAGGGAGAAGCAGACTCCCCACTGAGCAGGGAGTCAGATGTGGGCTTAATTCCAGGACCCCTGGGATCATGACCTGAGCCGAAGGCAAATGCTTGACTGAATGAGCCACCCAGGAGCCCCTAGCTTTGTTCTTCTTTCTCAAGAAAGGCTATTTGGAGTTTTTTTGTGGTTCCACACAAATTTTAGTATTATTTGTTCTAGTTCTGTGAAAAATGCTGTTGGCATTTTGATAGGAATTGCATTAAATCCAAAGATTGCTTTGAGTAGTATGGACACTTTAACAATTTGGTTCTTCCAGTCCATGAGCATGGAATATCTTTCCATTTGTGCCATCTTCAATTTCTTTCATCAGTGTTTTACAGTTTTCAGAGTGCAGGTCTTTCCTTTCCTTAGGTGCAGTCGTAAATGGAATTGTTTTCCTAATTTCTTTCTGCTACTTCATTAATGTATAGAAATGCAACTGATTTCTGTATATTAATTTTGTTTCCTGTGACTTTACTGAATTCATTAATCAGTTCTAGTAGTTTTTTTGTGTGTGGAATCTTTAGGGTTTTCTATATATTCATTATGATGTTATCTGCAAATAATGACAGTTTTACTACTTCTTCACCAATATAAATGCCTTATTTCTTTTTTTTTTTGTCTGATTGCTGCAGCTAGGACTTCCTGTACTATGTTGAATAAAAGTGATGAGAATGGATATCCTTTTTTTGTTCCTGATCTTAAAGGAAAAGTTCTGTTTTCACCATTGAGTATGATGTTAGCTGTGGGTTTTTTTGTATATGGCCTTCATTATGTTGAGGTGTGTTCCCTCTAAGCCTACTTGTTGAGAGTTTTTACCATAAAAGAATGTCGTACTTTATCAAATGCTTTTCCTGCATCTGTGAGATGATGTGATTTTTTCCATTTCTCTTGTTAATGTGATGTATCATGTTGATTGATTCATGAATACTGAACCACTCTAGCATCCCTGGAATAAATCCCACATGACTGTGAATATTTTTTTAATGTATTATTAAATTCAGTTTGCTAATATTTTGTTGAAGATTTTTGCATCTATGTTCATCAGAGATAGGAGCCTGTAGTTTTCTTTTTGTGTGGTATCTTTGGTTTTGGTAACAGAGTAATGCTGGTCTCATAGAATGAATTTAGAAGCTTTCCTTCCTCAACTATTTTTTGGAATAGTCTGAGAATAGTATTAACTCTCCTTTAAAAGTTTGGAAGAATTCACACCCCGAAGCCATCTGGTCCTGAACTTACGTTTGTCAGGAGTTTGATTACTGATTTAATTTCATTGCCAGTAATTGGTCTGTTCAAATTTTCTCTCTTCCTAATTCAGTTTTAGAAGCTTATATGTTTCTAGGAAAGGATCCATTTCTTCTAGGTTGTCCAATTTGTTGGCATATAATTTTTCATAATATTCTCTTAAAATCCTTTGTATTTCTGTGGTGTTGGTTATTATTCCTCCGCCTTCATTCCTGACTTTATTTATTTGAGTCTTCTCTCTTTTTGTCTTGATGAGTCTGGCTAAGGGTTTACCAATTTTGTTTATCTTTTCAAAGAATCAGCTCCTGCTTTTATTGATCTTTTCTATTACTTTTTTAGTCTCTATTTCATTTATTTCTGCTCTAATCTTTACTATATCCTTCCTTCTACTGGCTTTGGGCTTTATTGTTCTTTTTATAGCTCCTTTAGGTGTAAGGTTAGGTTGCTTGAGATTTTTCTTGGTTTTTTTTTTTTTTGAGATAGGCTTGGCCTCAATTGCTATAAACTTCCCTCTTAGAACTGCTTTT
This sequence comes from Zalophus californianus, assembly GCF_009762305.2. Classification (NCBI taxonomy): domain Eukaryota; kingdom Metazoa; phylum Chordata; class Mammalia; order Carnivora; family Otariidae; genus Zalophus; species Zalophus californianus. The sequence goes on from NC_045606.1 coordinate 90,343,340, forward strand.
GCTGCATGGTGATTACAAATTTTAATTTGTATTCCTCTCCTGCTCCTCTATACACCTATGTATATTTTTCTGTATTTCTGTCTTCTGATGTATTTCTGTTGTTCTGTCCCCTCTCATCACATATTCTATTCTTTATCTATGCTATGATAAATTCAAGCATTTCTATATCACATTCCTTCTACATCATATTTTTTCTTTTTCTTTCTCCTTAGACTATAATGTACAATAGTCATGTTTGCTCCTTTTAACTTGGTTGCTATAAGGAAGCATTTTATGTCTTTCTTAATAACTAATGATACGCTATTTTATTTTTTTTAATATTTATTTATTTATTTATTTATTTATGAGCAAGAGAGAGAGAGAGAGAACAGGCATGCATGCAGAGGGGCAGAGGGGGAGGGAAAGGGGAAAGGGAGAGAATCCCAAGCAGATTCTGCCCTGGGCGCAGAGCCTGACTTGGAGCTCAGTCTCATGACCCTGAGATCATGACCTGAGCAGAAGCCAAAAGTCAGGTGCTTAACCAACTAAGCCACCCAGGTGCCCCTAAAGATATGCTATTTTAAAGTACAGCTCCTAGAGGAAAGGTAGTATTCCCTCTCTCAGTGTGTGTCTAAAAACCTGGGATAGAAACCCCAGAAGAAATAGCACCAAAAACAAACAAACCATTCAGTGGTGAAGAAACCTGGCCAGCCTACAGAGTGAATCAGCACAAAAAAATAAAATTAATGCATTTTTCTAAAATGGAGAGTCCTCAAGTAGCCATGAAATAAAGATATTTGTTGGGTGAGCACCTATTTCTACGTCAAGACCCAGCTCATCACTTCTTTGATGTAAGTTTCCCTGAACCCACCACAGTCAGTTTCCATTTCCCTCTTTGTGCCACCACCATACAGTGTACATAGTCAACAATATTAACTACAGTGTTATGCAATGACTTACATGCCTGTCTCTGCGATTCAACTGTGAGTTCCTTCAGGAATGAAACTAGCTGTCTGTCCATCCCCAGCAACTAAGACAGTTGCCAATACAGGTCTATATTCTCAGAAATGTTGGCTGAATGAACTACATTAAATGATCTCTGGAATTAATGCAACCCATTGATTAATCTAAGTACATAAACTGGTATTTGGTGTATGGTTCTTGCAGCATATACATATTTATATTCAAATGAACTGAGTCAACACGTTCAATACTTACAACAACTTTAACATGTTTGGATAGATCTCTAGAACTTCTCTGTAGGAAATCAGAAAAAGCCGCCTATACCACAAGGAAATAAAGGGAGAAAAACCAAACTTAATCACATGGTTATGCCAAACCCTTGCTTCCATATTATAAATAGTTCCTAATGCTTCTAAATTATTCAAAATACAAAGAAGTTCTTTTCTTGCTAACTGCAAAGCAAAATGCAGTGCCTGTCAAGTTGAAAACTCTCTTTGTTTTCAAACTATAACCTATAATAAAATTTAAGAACACAGTAGAAAAGTTAAAAAGTAGGTAATTCCAAGGGTCAGTTGGAAGATTTATTCTGATGACCTTTCCTGACCTCCTACTTGACCATGGGGTGCTGATATCATCTTTAACTTGCCACTAAGAATGTCTTGCTTCACCTCTCCCCTTTTATTTCAGTTCTCTCTATCCAGTGGTCTAAATTTAAACTACACTTTTTTTAAATCAGTAATTTGGAGGCCTTTCTACATACCTCCCCCCCTTTTCTAGCCCTTCATCCCCAGGGATGTCCCTAAGGAGAAGGAAAAAAAGACCTCCTTTACTCACATATATGCTTCCACAAGAAACTGCCCATTCTCTGCCAATTTCTCCTCCAAACACTGATGCGTATGTACTCCTGTACAAACCACATTCTTACCCAAGACTTTCCATACATCTTTCGGTCTGCCTAACTCCCCCATTCTCCAGATTGCCTTTGATGTTTCTCTTATCACTCCTTGAATATCATCCCCTCCATATGACAGGAAGCCTTAAAACTTTAAAGTTCAAAGATGATGAACACCAGCTCCCTTTCTACCAACTTAAATACCTCTTAATTGTAAACCAAGACATTAAACTGTAATCATACATAGAAATATTTAGAAACATCTGAGATGGATAATGATTTTTCATATAGTTAGTATCCTTATTACCACTGAGTAATTAGTATTTAATTAGTATTAAATAATACATAATAATTATAAAATAGAACATATACTTACTCCTGCATAGAACATTTTATTTCGAAAACGACTGTTGAATTTCTCAGGATTTGCTTCTGTGAAAGGAAACAGGTAGTTTTGTTATGGAGACCTCATTAAAGGTAGTGACTTCCATTAACACTCTTCTTCCCCCTCCCTCCCCATCCCACAGATCCAATAGAGTCAACAGCCTTATTATCATCTTTCCCTTAGTTACAGGCCAGTTGGTATAGTTGTCCAGTGCTACAAAAGTGTAGCCCCAAAATGGCAGCATCAGCATCAACTGGAAGTTTGTTAGAAATGCAAATTATTAGCTCTATTCCAGACCTGCTGAATTATAATGTATAGGGGGTGGTGTCTAGGAATCATGATTTAACAAGCTCTCCAGGTGATTAACATTAAAAGTTGAGACACTCTGGACTCTATTCAGAATAGAGGGCTGGCAGGGATCCAAGGCAAAGTTGACAGGACAAAGGAGGGTGATGAGGGGTGATTATCTGCTTTGACCTCCATCGGGCACATCTCCTGTAAACTATATATGCAGCTTCCAAATGTAATTAAATATGGGAAATTTGGATAAAAATTAATAGAGAATTTGCTTTCACATTTTACCAAATCTCTTAACTACTATCTGTGCTTTTGTTGGTAACAGGCCTTAAAAAATTGATTTATTGGATTATTTGTTCTTTGGGTGTTGAGTCTGATAAGTTCTTTATAGATTTTGGATACTAGCCCTTTATCTGATATGTCATTTGCAAATATTTTCTCCCATTCTGTCGGTTGTCTTTTGGTAGAAATTCAAATGGCCAACAGACACATGAAAAAGTGCTCAACATCACTCGGCATCAGGGAAATCCAAATCAAAACCTCAATGAGATACCACCTCACACCAGTCAAAATGGCTAAAATTAACAAGTCAGGAAACAACAGATGTTGGCGGGGATGCGGAGAAAGGGGAACCCTCCTACACTGCTGGTGGGAATGCAAGCTGGTGCAACCCCTCTGGAAAACAGTATGGAGGTTCCTCAAATAGTTGAAAATAGAGCTACCATACGATCCAGCAATTGCACTACTGGGTATTTACCACAAAGATACAAAGGTAGGGATCCGAAGGGGTACGTGCACCCCACTGTTTATAGCAGCAATGTCCACAATAGCCAAACTGTGGAAAGAGCCAAGATGTCCATCGACAGATGAATGGATAAAGAAGATGTGGTATATATACACAATAGAATATTATGCAGCCATCAAAAGGAAGGAGATCTTGCCATTTGCAACGACGTGGATGGAACTGGAGGGTGTTACGCTGAGCGAAATAAGTCAATCAGAGAAAGACATGTATCATATGACTTCACTGATATGAGGAATTCTTAATCTCAGGAAACAAACTGAGGGTTGCTGGAGTGGTGGGGGGGTGGGAGGGATGGGGTGGCTGGGTGATAGACATTGGGGAGGGTATGTGCTATGGCGAGTGCTGTGAATTGTGCAAGACTGTTGACTCACAGATCTGTACCTCTGAAACAAATAATGCAATATATATTAAGAACAAAAAAAGAAGAAGAAGAAGATGGCAGGAGGGGAAGAATGAAGGGGAGTAAGTCGGAGGGGGAGATGAACCATGAGAGACGATGGACTCTGAAAAATAAACTGCGGGTTCTAGAGGGGAGGGGGTGGGGGGATGTGTTAGTCTGGTGATGGGTATTAAAGAGGGCACATTCTGTTTGGAGCACTGGGTGTTATGCACAAACAATGTATCATGGAACACTACATCAAAAACGAATGATGTAATGTATGGTGATTAACATAACAATAAAAAAATTTTTTAAAAATGATTTACTGGAGATACATAAATATACATATATGCAGGTGAAGTGCTAAATGGACTCAGGGCATATGACAGCAAAGGCTGTGGGTGAAAAATGGTTTGAGTACGGTCCTGTTTGTTATATAGGTTGAAGACCACAAAAAAGGTTAAACAAGAATCTGCATCAGAGAATGTTCACACAAATATAAGGGATTATAAAATCCCTAAGTGAAAAATTACTTCCTTACATTCTTCCTAATAGAATTCCAAGACATTCCAATGGGACCGTCAATGTTTTGCCTTCTGCTATTTTATCCCGTATGCTCATTAATCCCCTCTTAGGGCAAGGTCTCTCTTCAAATTGTTTCTCAACAGACAGCTGGATGACTAGCTGAAACTGTTCAAGTCCTGGCCCTATGTTTGAATGGCAAATCTCAACAATTGTCTAGATGAAGAAAAGTAGCAAAGAGCTCCCTCACTAAGATGCCGCAGAGTAAGAGCTACACAATCTCAGGGAATAATCCTAGACCTAGGATCGTTAGATTACTTTCATGATTATTAGAATATAATATTAGCGCATAACATGGAAACTGGGTGAAAGCTTGCAAACTTAAAAAAAAAATAAGGTCGTATGTTGTAATTTGACTTGAGTTTTTACATATTTAAGTTTCTGTATCTCATACCTCTCCTTAAACATTCCCTCTATTCTATTGAATTAAGTACTCTGAACCCTAGAAACAAAATCAAACAAAAGTTAAACGTTAATTTATAGGCTAGACTAAAAAAAAAAAGGTGATAAAAGTGGTACTTAGTGCTCTATCTCCCTGGTCCCCATTTATGGACCCAGAATTCACCATTTTTACAGTATGGGCCTTTAGGATAAATTTGGCTGCTAAGTAACATTTTTTGTTTGTTTGTTTTTTAACCTTTCTTAACCCAAATTTGGCTGGGTAACATTTTCAGTTGCATTAACTCTTGCTTTATGGAACCAGAGGCAAAATTAGAATTTCTGTTGCTATGCAATTTATCATGGGTACATAATCCCTATTTAAAAAAGAATGAAAGAAAGAAGGTCAGATTTTGCTATTGGGCAAGTTATAATAAAAAAGTGGAAAATGGCACCCACAGTTCTGGCATAGAACTTTTTCAGGGCACTAACATCTGTAGCTATCAAGTGAATCATGCATCAACTATTAACATGTACTTTTTAGAACATTACTTTATGGTTTGGAAAAGATTCACATTCTTAAGGGGTTTTCCTATGAGCCTAAGGTTTTTTTTTTTTCCCCCTTTAAAGAAATAGTTTTCTCTCAAGAGATCAAAAATGTTTTGTAAGAACCAAAAGAGTAGAATAAAATAAATAAACTGAGTTTTTGGTGATTTTACTGACACAGCTGATGAAAACAGTCACTTCAGATGTAATTTAACTAGATAAAATTCAATTAATAAAACTAAACAAGATTAAGACACTAGCATTTAGAGAGGTGTCAGAAAGATAACAATGTAGGAGAGTCACACATATTCCTTAGCCCTGAAAACAGAAAAGATGGAGGTAAATTCTGTTATCTCTGCTAATAGTATAATGGTATTATACTCCTGACTCCCTGATTAAGGCTGCCTTGATGATTAAACACTTTTTCCATTTTAGTATCTACCCTACTCCAAAGAGCCTCAGAAACAAAGGTTGACTGGAGCTGAGAGAGATGTTGGGTAGTATTAGAGCTTTCCTACTCCCAGCAGACGCCAGTCCCTAAGAAAGCAAGGGACAGTCTGCAAATAATAGTACTTAATCATTCCTTATTGGCTTTTAAAATGTTGAGTGGCTGAATATGTCTTTGTGTATGTATAAGAACTGACAGGTCTTTTTTCTTTAATTTTTTATTGTTATGTTAATCACCAGACATCACATCATTAGTTTTTGATGTAGTGTTCCATGATTCATTGTTTGTGCATAACACCCAGTGCTCCATGCAGAACGAGCCCTCCCCAATACCCATCACCAGGCTAACCCATCCCCCTCCCCCCCTCCCCTCTAGAACCCTCAGTTTGTTTTTCAGAGTCCATAGTCTCTCATGGTTCGTCTCTCCTTCTGATTTCCCCCCCTTCATTCGTCCCCTCCTGCTATCTTCTTCTTTTTTTGTTCTTAACATATATTGCATTATTTGTTTCAGAGGTACAGATCTGTGATTCAATAGTTTTCCATAATTCACAGCACTCACCATAGCACATACCCTCCGCAATGTCTATCACCCAGCCACCCCAACCCTCCCACCCCCCACCACTCCAGCAACCCTCAGTTTGTTTCCTGAGATTAAGAATTCCTCATATCAGTGAAGTCATATGATACATGTCTTTCTCTGATTGACTTATTTCACTTAACATAATACCCTCTAGTTCCATCCACATCGTTGCAAATGGCAAGATCTCATTCCCTTTGATGGCTGCATAATATTCCATTGTGTATATATACCACCTCTTCTTTATCCATTCATCTGTCGATGGACATCTTGGCTCTTTCCACAGTTTGGCTATTGTGGACATTGCTGCTATAAACATTGGGGTGCATGTACCCCTTCGGATCCCTACATTTGTATCTTTGTGGTAAATACCCAGTAGTGCAATTGCTGGATTGTATGGTAGCTCTATTTTCAACTGTTTGAGGAACCTCCATACTGTTTTCCAGAGTGGCTGCACCAGCTTGCATTCCCACCAATGGTGTAGGAGGGTTCCCCTTTCTCCGCATCCCCGCCAACGTTTGTCATTTCCTGACTTGTTAATTTTAGCCATTCTGACTGGTGTGAGGTGGTATCTCATTGAGGTTTTGATTTGGATTTCCCTGATGCCGAGCGATGTGGAGCACTTTTTCGTGTGTCTGTTGGCCATTTGGATGTCTTCTTTGGGAAACTGTCTGTTCATGTCTTCTGCCCATTTCTTGACTGGATCATTTGTTCTTTGGGTGTTGAGTTTAAGAAGTTCTTTGTAGATTTTGGATACTAGCCCTTTATCTGATATGTCATTTGCAAATATATTCTCCCATTCTGTCGGTTGTCTTTTGGTTTTGTGGACTGTGTCTTTTGCTGTGCAAAAGCTTTTTATCTTGATGAGGTCCCAATAGTTCATTTTTGCCCTGGCTTCCCTTGCCTTTGGTGATATGTTTCTAGGAAGAAGTTGTTGTGGCTGAGGTCGAAGAGGTTGCTGCCTGTGTTCTCCTTTAGGATTTTGATGGACTCCTGTCTCACGTTTAGGTCTTCCCCCATTTTGAGTCTATTTTTATGTGTGGTGTAAGGAAATGGTCCAGTTTCATTCTTCTGCATGTGGCTGCATGTGGCTGTCCAATTTTCCCAACACCATTTGTTGAAGAGACTGTCTTTTTTCCATTGGACATTCTTTCCTGCTTTGTCAAAGATGAGTTGACCATAGAGTTGAGGGTCCATTTCTGGGCTCTCTATGCTGTTCCATTGATCTATGTGTCTATTTTTGTGCCAGTACCATACTGTCTTGATGATGACAGCTTTGTACTAGAGCTGGAAGTCCGGAATTGTGATGCCGCCAGCTTTGCTCTTCTTTTTCAACATTCCTCTGGCTATTCGGGGCCTTTCTGGTTCCATACACATTTTAGGATTATTTGTTCCATTTCTTTGAAAAAAGTGGAGGATGGTATTTTGATGGGGCTTGCTTTGAATGTGTAGATTGCTCTAGGTAGCACTGAAATCGTCACAATATTTGTGCTTCCAATCCATGAGCATGGAATGTTTTCCCATTTCGTTGTGTCTTCCTCAATTTCTTTCATGAGTATTCATGCCACTGATTTCTGTGCATTGATTTTATATCCTGCACTTTACTGAATTCCTGTATGAGTTCTAGCAGTTTTGGGGTGGAGTCTTTTGGGTTTTCCACATAAAGTATCATATCATCTGCAAAGAGTGAGCGTTTGACTTCTTTGCTGATTCAGATGCCTTTTATTTTTGTTGTTGTTGTTGTTGTCTGATTGCTGTGGCTAGGACTTCTAATACTGTGTTGAATAGCAGTGGTGATAGTGCACATCCCTGCCACGTTCCTGACCTTAGGGGGAAAGCTCTCAGTTTCTCCCCATTGAGAATGATATTCATTGTGGGTTTTTCATAGATGGCTTCTATGATATTGAGGTATGTACCCTCTATCGCTATACTCTGAAGAGTTTTGATCAAGAAAGGATGCTGTACTTTGTCAAATGCTTTTTCTGCATCTCTTGAGAGGATCATATGATTCTTGTTCTTTCTTTTGTTAACGTATTGTATCATGTTGATTGATTTGCGGATGTTGAACTAACCTTGCAGCCCAGGGATAAATCCCACTTGGTCGTGGTGAATAATCCTTTCAATGTACTGTTGGATCCTATTGGCTAGTATTTTGGTGAGAATTTTTCCATCCATGTTCATCAAGGATATTGGTCTGTAATTCTCCTTTTTGATGGGGTCTTTGTCTGGTTTTGGGATCAAGGTAATGGTGGCCTCATAAAATGAGTTTGGAAGATTTCCTTCCATTTCTATTTTTTGGAATAGTTTCAGAAGAATAGGTATTAATTCTTCTTTAATGTTTGGTAGAATTCCCCTGGGAAGCCATCTGGCCCTGGGCTTTTGTTTGTTGGGAAATTTTTGATGACTGCTTCAATTTCCTTAGTGGTTCTAGGTCTGTTCAGGTTTTCTATTTCTTCCTGGTTCAGTTTTGGTAGTTGATACATCTCTAGGAATGTATCCATTTCTTCCAGGTTATCTAATTTGCTGGCATAGAGTTGCTCATAATATGTTCTTATAATTGTTTGTATTTCTTTGGTGTTGGTTGTGATCTCTCCTCTTTCGTTCATGATTTTGTTGATTTGGGTCATTTCTCTTTTCTTTTTGATAAGTCTGGCCAGGGGTTTATCAATCTTGTTCATTCTTTCAAAGAACCAGCTCCTAGTTTCGTTGATCTGTTCTACTGTTCTTTTGGTTTCTATTTCATTGATTTCTGCTCTGATTTTTATTATTTCTCTTCTCCTGCTGGGTTTAGGCTTTATTTGCTGTTTTTTCTCTAGCTCCTTTAGGTGTAGGGTTAGGTTGTGTATTTGAGACCTTTCTTGTTTCTTAAGAAAGGCTTGTATTGCTATATACTTTCCTCTTAGGACTGCCTTTGCTTCATCCCAAAGATTTTGAACTGTTGTGTTTTCATTTTCATTGGTTTCCATGAATTTTTTAAATTCTTCTTTAATTTCCTGGTTGACCCATTCATTCTTTAGTAGGATGCTCTTTAGCCTCCATGGATTTGAGTTCTTTCTGACTTTCCTCTTGTGACTGAGCTCTAGTTTCAAAGCATTGTGGTCTGAGAATATGCAGGGAATGATCCCAATCTTTGGTACCGGCTGAGACCTGATTTGTGACCTAGGATGTGATCAATTCTGGAGAATGTTCCATGGGCACTAGAGAAGAACGTGTATTGGGATGGAATGTTCTGAATATGTCTGTGAAGTCCATTTGGTCCAGTGTGTCATTTAAAGTCTTTATTTCCTTGTTGATCTTTTGCTTAGATGATCTGTCCATTTCAGTGAGGGAGGTGTTAAAATCCCCCACCATTATTGTATTGTTGTCAATGTGTTTCTTTGTTTTTGTTATTAATTGCCTTATATAATTGGCTGCTCCTATGTTAGGGGCATAGATATTTACAATTGTTAGATCTTCTTGTTGGATAGGCCGTTTAAGTAGATATAGTGTCCTTCCTCATCTCTTATTACAGTCTTTGGTTTAAAATCTAATTTGTCTGATATAAGGATTGCCACCCCAGCTTTCTTTTGGTGTCCATTAGCATGGTCAATGGTTTTCCAGCCCCTCACTTTCAATCTGGGGGTGTCTTTGGGTCTAAAATGAGTCTCTTGCAGACAGCATATCCATGGGTCTTGTTTTTTAATCCAATCTGATAGCTCGTGTCTTTTGATTGGGGCATTGAGCCCATTTACATTCAGGGTAACTATTGAACTATATGAATTTAGTGCTATTGTATTGCCTGTAAGGTGACTGTTACTGTATATTGTCTGAGTTCCTTTCTGGTCTATGTTGGTTTTAGGCCCTCTCTTTGCTTAGAGGACCCCTTTCAAGATTTCTTGTAGGGCTGGTTTTGTGTTTGCAAATTCCTTTAGTTTTTGTTTGTCCTGGAAGCTTTTTATCTCTTCTTCTATTTTCAATGACAGCCTAGCTAGATACAGTATTCTTGGCTGCATATTTTTCTCATTTAGTGCTCTGAATATATCATGCCAGTCCTTTCTGGCCTGCCAGGCCTCTGTGGATAGGTCTGTTGGCAATCTAATGTTGCTACCATTGTAGGTTACATATCTCTTCTCCCGAGCTGCTTTCAGGATTTTCTCTTTGTCTCTGAGACTCGTAAGTTTTACAGTTAGATGTCGGGGTGTTGGCCTATTTTTATTGATTTTGAGAGGGGTTCTCTGTGCCTCCTGGATTTTGATGTCTACTTCCTTCCCCAAATTAGGGAAGTTCTCTGCTATATTTTGCCCCAATATACCTTCTGCCCCTGTCTCTCTTTCTTCTTCTTCTGTGATCCCAATTATTCTAATGTTGTTTCATCTTATGGTATCGCTTATCTCTCGAATTCTGCCCTCGTGATCCAGTAGTTGTTTATCTCTCTTTTTCTCAGCTTCTTTACTTTCCATCATTTGGTCTTCTATATCACTGATTCTCTCTTCTGCCTCATTTATCCTAGCAGTTAGTGCCCCCATATTTGATTGCACCTCATTAATAGCCTTTTTGATTTCGACTTGGTTAGATTTTAGTTCTTTTATTTCTCCAGAAAGGGTTTCTCTAATAACTTCCATGCTTTTTTCAAGCCCAACTAGTATCTTTAAGATCATCATTCTGAACTCTAGGTCCGACATTGTACTAATGTCCATATTGAGTAGGTCCCTGGCAGTCGGTACTACCTGTCGTTCTTTTTGTTGAGGTGATTTTTTCCATCTTGTCATTTTGTCCAGAGGAGAATAGATGAATGAGAGAACAAAATGCTAACAGGGTAACAATGTCCCCAGAAAATATACTGTAAACAAATCAGAAAAAACCTTCCAGAAAGTGGTTGCTTTTCTGTTCAGAGAGTTGTTGCTATTCTTTTCTTCCATCTCCTGTTGAGTTCGTAGGTGTTCAGAATGGTTTGATCCCTATCCAGCTGAATTCCTGAGACCAGTCGAAATCCAGGTCTCCGACTCCTCCGCCATCTTGCTCCCCCCAAAACTGACAGGTCTTTGAGAAGGTCCAAGGAACGTGGTCCCCAACTATATCAAGAAAAGGGGGCTTACAGAATTGGGAAAGGACCAGTAAGAAAGTTTAAGCATTCTTGTTCCCTAAGGAAGTTGTATTTGTTAATTGGTATGAGGTCAACTATGAAAGGCCATTCTCAAGGAATGCCAATAATACTCAAATTATCCCAAGATCCCAATAGTGGAAGCACCCATGGCTTACTGTTACAGTTCCTCTATTGCCCATCTTCCTCTTCCACAAAGACAGGGTATAACCAAGTGAAATCTAAATGCTCACTGTATATGTCTAGGCCATTAGCCTATTTATAATCTGATTGGACACCAACATTAATTGTATTTGTTTTCTATTCCTGAAAACGTGGCAGCTTAAAACATCCATTTATTTTCTTATTCCCTAGGCCAAAATCTGGACTGGGCTCTCCTGAGTCCTCTACTTAGGGTCTTCCAAGGCCAAAATCAAGCTGTCAGCCTGCAGGACTCTTCTCTGGGGGCTCTAAAAAGGATTCACTTTCACAGGTGCCTGGGTGGGCTCAGTTGGTTAAGCTTCCAACCCTTGATTTCCTCTCCGGGCGTGATCTCAGGGTCATGAGATCAAGCCCTGTATTGGGCTCCACACTCAGCAGGGTCTGCTTGAGATTCTCTCTCTCCCCATCTTCCTTTGCCCCACCCCCACTCACACATGCTCTCTAAATAAATAAATAAAATCTTTAAAAAAAAAAGGATTCACTTCAAAGTTTATTCAGATAGTTGGCAAAACCTATTTCCTTGCAATTGGAGAAGTGAAGTTCTTTTCCTTGCTGGCTGTTGGCTAGGGTTCATTCTCAACTTCTCGAGCCCTCCTGGAGTCCTTGGCTTGGGATGCCCTCCACTGTCAAAGCCAGCAGGGGCACATCAAGTGCTTTTCACACTTCAAATCTATCTGACTCCCCTTCTGCCACATCTCTTTGACTTCCTATTTAACTTTCCACTTACGCTTTGAAGGGCTCATGGTATCACATTGGGCCCACTCAGATAACCCAGAATCATCTTCCTGTATAAGGTCAGCTAATTATTGACCTCAATAACACTAAAAAAAGTCTTTTTGCCATGTAAAATAACCTAACCAACAAGAATCACACCAATAGCAAAGGTCATAAAGGCCAAAATTCTACCTACCACTGCCCACCATCTGACCCCTATGATTCATATCTTTCCCATATGAAAAACATTCATTCCTTCCAAGGTCCCCAAAGGTCTCATCCCCATTAGGGCATCAACTCAAAACCCAAAAATCTCACCTAAATCTTATTAACACAAACTTCCCAAATCTCATCATCTAAATCACCTAAGTGATTTGGCTCTAGATATAATCCAGTTATGATGATGATAATAAGGTTCTGGATAACTTCCATTCCATTGAGTTAATATATTAATCCTATTTTTATGTACAACACAATAACATCTGTGCCATCAGAATAGGACCCTAAACTCTACTTTTGTCTGTCATTGGTCTGGCATATTAGAAGAGATATTCATAAATACAAGTTCAACTCTATGTTTATAAAAATCAATAAGCAATTTGAACTGCACAAAACTCACATTTTCCACATTCCTCTGCATTAGGTATGTACCTAATCTTAAGACTTCAGTTATATATACATAAACAATCCCAAAATCTATGCCTACAAGTAACAATGCCACCTTCAATTCAAATTGTATATATCCAAAAAAAATCTTATCTTCCAACATCATCTCCCATTAAGGACAAATAGTTTTACAAACATTATCCATTTTTCTAACACCGTTGCAAAACTCTTTCATTATGTATTAATTGGTCATCCCATCTTTATCACAAGCTCATTTGTCCCTCTATACTTTGCTGTCTGAAATGCCCTCACCCACTTTACTTCTTTTCTACATATTTCACACTCCTCCTTTATCTCTCAGCTCCCTCTTACCCTTTCTGGAAAATTTCCCCTGATAGGTTTTCCCTGCCAAATTCCTATATTATTTACTGCCTATACAACTAATCTTAGCCCTACTATATATTCCTTTCTATTGTTACCTTTTATATTATATATGGGGCCTATCCTCTGGTTACACTCTCCATTACTGTAACTTACACTTATTGAGATAGCCATGGACTTGGCAAAGGGAATATAAGAAGATATGGTGTTGCTCAGTTCCTTCGCCGCCCCAGGTCCCTGACTCTCAGAGGTCGACAAGTGGCGCCCGAACAGGAACCTGAAGCCCCCATCGAGGAGTGATCGGCCAGCGATAGGAACCCTACAGAAGGTGATGGATCCAGTCGAGCAATTTGGATACCTCTTTGGCAAGTCCGGCCCAGGAGCGGTGATAAAACAGAAGAGGTCTTTCAGCCACTGCAGGGATTGACCACCCAATCCCCTGTCTGAGAGATGGCAACACTCTCCTTGAAGAGACCTTAAAAATGAAACTTGCCCCCAGCAACACCCTCAATTTGGGGGCAACTGAAGACCCTCACTCAGAGGGTGGAGCGAGTCCTGGAGATGACGACCAGATCTACCAAAAGCCCTGAACATTTGTTCCTGGCTATGTTAGTGGTGGTGACATGCGCCTCTGCACAGTATGGATTCCATCCTTCTCCAAGCCCGTAAGGGGGTCTGGATCCCGTATACTGTACCCTCAAACAAATGAATGCCCAAAACCTGCATCAGAGTGCTTATGGCAGCGGCTAATTTGAAAAAAAAGGGGGAGCTGTAGGAAACAGAACTCCACAACAACCAGTGGTGCATTCGCGCAGACTCCGAGATCTCTGAGAAAAACTCGAGATTGCAGGGTTAAAAATAACCCAAAGGATCAGAGTGAAATGCCCTTAGAACTGACCACACACGTTCCAAAGTACGCAGAAGATGTTTAGTAGATAGGAAGCCAGCTGTTTGTAAACAGCACACAGTGCACTCCCCTCTTTGTTAGCTTGTCCTGTAAATTGTTTCAAAGATTCTTACGTGCTTGACTACTCCTGTATACATGGGGGAATGTGCCTTAACTACGCCCCTGCTGTAAACCATTATAGATCTATATCGCTGTAGAAAGTATACAAGAGTATGGAAAATAAACTTCTGTGCCTCAGGGTGTTTGCTCAGGGTCCCTTGGGAAAAAAAAAAAAGAAGAAGAAGATATGGTCTTTTGCCTGCATGAGTTTAGAGTGGAGATAAATTTGAAAATCAAAGAATAACATCCTTTTGTATGTGCCATACAAAGATGCCTATATCAGATGAAGTGAGAGTCACACATAAAGGGAATGATCAAAAGTGTTCCAGAGGCAGGTACACTTAAATCTTGAATGAAGGGTAGATGCCATGCAGAGGTTCAAAATGGAAAAAAAGTTTATAGACAGAGAACCTTGGACCGTGAGAGTTTCTCAAATGTTTGAGTCTCAGTACCTAGACCTAAGACTGACAGTGTGTCCTTTGCAGTGATGGTGATGATGAAATTTAGCAAGCCACTGAAACATCTTTTTAAAGAAATCTGATCATTCTCCATATGAATCATGAAACATTCATAATCTTTGGAAATATGCTGATCTGCATGTCTCTGTATATTCAGTGAAAATAGTAAATTTTAAATCAAATTTAAATACTGCTTCCTCAAGAATCATAATTGTATTTCCCTGACCTTGTAGTGTAAGGTTCAACTCCTCTGAGTGAGTAATTTCAGCGAGGCAGTAAAATTTAAGCATCCAATCTCAGGCTAAATGTTTGAGGTGCTTAATATCGTTCATGTCCAAAAAAATGACAATCTAATTCATATAGCTGGCAAAGTGAGACCTAACTTTGCCGCCTGATAACCATAATCATTGTCAACATGGCTATACATTATTAGATGGGAATATTTTCAATGTACTTGCTCAAGCACTGTCATAATGCAATAATTATTAAAGTTCTGGGCAAGACTCCTGCTGAAAATTAAATTGCCAATTCTGTTACGTCTCCAAATCCTGTTCCAAAAGATTGCACTTTCTGATATGCAAGCAACAGTTCAACCATGCATGGTTTGGCCACTTTAATAAGAAGAAAGCATCTCTATTTTCTAATCAAATGAACTAAACCTACTTTCTGATCAAATATAGAAACCCAAATTATTCAAATGTTTGCATTCTTTTTATTCAAAGTCAATCAAAATGTTAAGACTATCTTTACTCCTCGCTTGATTTTCTACTGGTAATTCTAAAAGTATTTAAACAGTAATACCACCAATAAACTATCTCAAATGTCTTTAATTGTCCCCTCTATTTGATGGGCTATTTCACATCTATGCCAAAAATTGCTTCTGCAATTACATTTTTAAAGATTCTGCCTTAGTGAGATTTGTATTTATTACCCCCTTCATATAGATAGATTAGAATAATTCCCTAAGTACACACACACACACACACACACACACACACACACACACACACACACACACCCCTTTTATAATTAATACCTAATGGGGGTTATTCTATACAAGCTCATTTTTTTATAATGGCTCTCATGAGGCTTTTTTTATAATGGCTCTCATGAGGTCACCCTCTAAGTATTTCATGGCAAATGATACAAGTTTTGTCATGATGTCTCAAACTGTGAGTGTCTGCATTTGAGAACAGTTTGAAGTGTTCTTGGCTTGAGAATAGCCACTTAATACCAAAAGGAATAAGTCTGCCCCTATTGAAAATGCAGCCATACTATCTTTTCCCTTTACAGGTGAGCTTGAGATTTCTTGATTATCCAGGTAAAAATATGGGGAAAATCCAAATAAACAGAAAATAGTAAAAGGAAAAAAAGAAAATTAGCTTGTGTAATTTTACTTTTCATCATAAATTAATGCAAAGTGAATAGATTAACAGGTACTAAGAAGTCCACACCTCTGGTATAGGCATATCAACCAAATCTGTTTCCAACATTTTGGAATGTTGGAAATACCATCTTCATGAATATTGCAGCTATTAGTCTCAGTCAACATCAGTTTTCCCTTATCAGCTCTTCAGTGACTGGTTTTCCTCAAGGGCTCTAGCTTACCTGCAGGCCAAATGTCTGCAATTCCATTTCATACTGCTTGAAAGCACTTACACTAAGCCTCAACAATAATCTACACAAAGACTAATGCTTTGCATCTTTTAACCAATTGTTTTATAATCACACATATATTATACTATGTGTGTGTATATGTATGTGTGTGTGTGTGTGTGTATACACACACACACACACACACACACATATATATATATCAGTTTGCATATTCCTTTTCAAATGAAATAGTCCCACAACTTAAAAAAAAAAAATCACTTTCCTTCAAGAATTCTCTTCTAAGCCTGGTCTTTTCCCCTTGATGTCTCTCTGTGTTCCCTTCACTCTGAGACACAAAAGTTTCATCATAGTACAAGGAAATGTATCATTAGGAGATTGTCAGATTAAGTAGACAAAATATTAGTCTCCCTTGAATGAGCTCATTGTCTGCCACTTACTCATTTAGGCCTCTTTTCATGCCAGGATGTCTATTTTGGAAGATGCACGCATTGGTGATAATTATAAGTATCGTTAAGAAACTAAAGGATTTTGGGTGCCTGGTGGCTCAGTTGGTTAAGCAACTGCCTTTGGCTCAGGTCATGATCCTGGAGTCCCGGGATCGAGTCCCACATTGGGCTCCCTGCTCAGCAGGGAGTCTGCTTCTCCCTCTGACCCTCTTCCCTCTCGTGCTATCTCTCATTCTCTCTCTCTCAAATAAATAAATAAAATCTTTAAAAAAAAAAAAAAAAAGAAACTAAAGGACTTTATTAGGAAGCCCAGAGCCAGAGTCTCCTGAAGAATACGAGGGGAAAAAATGGGTTAAGAAATGAGGAAAGTAATCTCCATTTACTTCCCCAAATTAAGTCTCCTAAAATATAGGGAGACCAACAGACTATAAATGTGGGCCCTAAAGTAGGACTCCCTGAATATCTACCTCTAAGAGCTGTCCATGGCAGTGAAATGGGAGGGTGATGGTGTTTCTGATCTGGGTATTTGATATTTGTGGTTCTGTTATCAACCAGCCTTTCAGAGGGAAAAGTCAAACTATGGCTTTCTCTTTGATCAGCATCACTTTTATTTTATTTTATTATTTAATTTAAATTCAATTAGCCAACATACCATTTACATCGACATGGATGGAGGATGGAGAGTATTTTGCTGAGTACTGCTTTTATTTGACACAGCATTTGACCCTCAAAGCCTTATGAAAGCAGGAAGGCAAAGCCTACCAAAATTGCTGATCCCAGTAAGAGAATTACAGGTTTGGACTTCACTTATATTTTGTATTCTAACACCCTTAATCCTACTACTCCACTCTTGACCTTTAGTGCATAAAAGTGTTATCAGAATTTCCTCTGTGTTATTACTAGAATCTGGACATTTGAATTCTAACTTTTAGGTCTCTACTTCAAATTCCAGGAGTTAAAACCACTGATGCTCTTGAAGAATCTGGAGGAAAAGACGTAAAATAATCCTCTCATGTATAGACTTTTATCTCACAACACACTCACTAACCTACTGCCTGGCATGATTTTGGTTATATATTAACATTCACAAGAGACTAGGTACAGAGGTAGATACAGGCAAAGACACAGATGTATATAGTTACATTAATAAGAGATTTTGAGAGATGAAGAGACACCAGGTGAGTGAGCATGAACACAGAAGACTGGGGCTTCAAAACCTAAGCCCAGATCCTAAACTTTCTCAGCTCTGAATGGCATAAGAAATGTTGTGATGAAGTATATAACTGCATGCCATTATTTCATCTTATTTCTTTCAAAAATGGTTTTGTTCCCCAATCTTGCCACCATCTCTTTTGGCCCTTGACATGACACTGGCTCTCATTCTCCCCTCCAGCTTGTCCGATGGGCATTCCCAGTACCTCCACCCCCAATCCAATCACCACCCTTTCTTTCCACCTAATGGGCATTCCCAGCACCTCCACCCCCAATCCAATCACCACCCTTTCTTTCCACCTAAACCACCGATCAGCTCCCCTACTGTTCTAAGATGACTGCTGTCTCTTTTCTGCACCCAGGGAGGACTTGTATGTTTTTGTTGCCAGATTTCAATGGCCCTGGTTTATAAAGTGCTGGACTTTAACAATCGGTGGTTCAAGAAGCTGTAAATATCCTAATGACTCAAATGAAAGAAACTTTATCACTTCCTAGTAGTTCACTAACCTCAAAGTTTCTAGTCAAACTTAAAAATTAGCAGTCTGAGACCTGGAACATCCATCTGGTGTCATCCTTTACATCTCTGAGACCCTAAACAACTAGGTCTCAGGGTCCTATCTGTAACAAGTTCCTATCTTGTCTAGCTCCCAGGGTCTTCACAAAAGTTAAAATGAACAACACTGATGCACACTGTCAATATACTTAAGTGATATGCAAACAGAAGGGAACATGCAAAACACCTGCTGGAAACTTCCTCCCTGGGAGATGGGAATGGGATGTTGTCCTCACCTCTGGATTCATGGAACTCCAGTGTGACGTGGGCATCAAATCCAAGGCTGAAGTAATTATTGAAAACATTCAGAGGAAGCTGCAATGAGGAACAAAGTAGAGGTGAAGTGGTGCGTAACCAGGCAGAAAGAATAAAATGAAGCCTAACACCAGACACCTTCTCTCAGGCAGTCCCTGGGAAAGAGATAAGTCACAGCCCGAGGCAGAAGGTGTTTGCTGAGAAGGAACAGGGGATTTTTGAATTCATTAGTGAAAGCTCAAATCAAATAACACTCCCAAGAATTTTAAGTAGTATAGGAAACAAGTGATGCAAATACAAATTATTAAATGGGAACTATTCTTGTGGATATTAATAAGAGAGCCCAATTTAGCTGAGGGAAGCACATGCCCAAAAGTTTCAAAGAATGACTCACTAAGCAAACTTAGAAAGTCAATTCGAATGGAAGGATCATGTGTAAGCTAATCAGTGAATATACCTTTTGAGAATTTATGTCCAGCATATTAATATTGCAACTCCAAATGAATAATATTTAATATGTTTACCCTTCCATTTTTTAAAATATATTTTTGACGTAAGTCATAAGCAATAGGGCAGAGGGAAACATTTGGCTACCCCTGATCTACAAGGGAAAAAAATATATATGTGTATATACATATTTGTCAGTATTATTCAAATTTTGATTTAGTCTATCAGACTTTGTATCTTTAATATGACCATGAAATATGTAGACATAGATGCGGGTACACACACAAGCCTTCCTAGAGTCCTCTGGGTCCCTGGCTGTTACCACTGCAAGCTTAGTAAAGGAGAGGACTATGCAACCTAAAATCCTTCATCAGAACTGCAAAATTCATGTGCTTTTAAGGCTTCAATGTTAGAACAATGAGAAAAGCCCATGGAAAATGCTAGAGAGGAAATTGTGGCTCTTCCATTTTCCCTTCTGCAACTCAGGTTGGAAGGTAAATATTAAAGTAAATAGAGAAGCAATTTCATCTCAGCTTGGATAATGTTTCCAGATAATTATCAGGCTTAGCCTCCAGATAGAAATCTACTTCTCTTCTGTTAGAAGTACGTGTTTAACCCTCAAGATCTCAAAAGTAAATTTATTACAGGGTTTCATATGCGCCTTGACTAGTAAGATTTTGTTTGACTAGAGTGAGGACCTCAACCCATTAAGAGAGAAATGAAATGAGAGGGAGAGTAACAGAGAGATGTTAATACAGAAGAAAAGAAAACGGATGGCCTTAGTTTCCAATGGAAATAAGGAATGAACCCTCCATGGAGGCCCTGAGTCAGAGCTTATCATGAATTCGGAGGTCAAATCAGCCCCCTTTAGAAATGTTTACAACTGACTGGAGAACAGGAGAGAAACTAAACACAGAACAATGCCAAAATCATGTCTCATTCTCCTGGTTTCATATTTGAGAATGTCCAGTTCCTGCACTTTAACAAAATACCAAGCCTTAGTAATGACAGCAAGGGTTGGTGATCTTGCCAAAAGCACAGATATGTTCATCCCTACCATTTATGTTTTCTTGGCTACAATTCTAACCCATGTCTTAGCATTCACTGATAGCTTTAGAACATTTGGTCACCATCCCCTAAATAATATCCCAATTTAGTCTGTTATTAAGTTCTTATTCATATTTTCCAGGAAAAATTGCCCAATTTCCTACATATCTCCTCAAAAATCCAATTTTTCAAAGCCCTTTAATTATCTGGATTAATGTTCCCTGGCTGTACCAAGGAGTCTTTCCATTTCTTAAGCTGTTGGGAAGAGATTTAAATAGAGATTTCTACTGAGCGCCTAAGCATTCTTTTTTTTTTTTTTTTTAAAGATTTTATTTATCCGACAGTGAAAGACACAGTGAGAGAGAGAACACAAGCAGGGGGAGTGGGAGAGGGAGAAGCAGGCTTCCCGTGGAGCGGGGAGCCCGATGCGGGGCTCGATCCCAGGACCCTGCGATCATGACCTGAGCCGAAGGCAGACGCTTAACGACTGAGCCACCCAGGCGCCCCGCGCCTAAGCATTCTAAGTTTGGTGGGGAAAGGACCTTAAAATTTCCATATGGTATAATTCTTTTCACTTTGACTATATCCTACCCAGTTTCTGTGGGTCGAACACATCAGAAAGAAGTATATCCCAAGATGATACCTGTGGTTTCAAACAACACTGTGACATTATAAATGCAAATCTACTGAGCAGTCACGATATCTAACAGAAACCTTGTGATTTCTGGATTATTGTTTAGGGGCAAAATGTGAAGACAAGATAAAACATATTTTAATCTATTTTAGCCAAATAATAAACTTGAGTGTTTATCATAATCGGTCAGGATCATGCTGCTAATGAATAACTGGTTTTGGTTTGGTTTAGAGGGATATCTGGTTCAATTTATTTTAAAGTGAAAACGCCCATGACAATGTTGGCTCGCTCAATGGCATAATCCAATAAAGCAGGGATGCCATTTATTTTATTATTATTTTTAAAAGATTTTTTTTAAAGATTTTATTTATTTGTCAGAGAGAGACAGAGCACAAGCAGGGGGAGAGGCAGAGGCAGAGGGAGAAGCAGGCTCCCCGCTAAGCAAGGAGCCTGATGTGGGACTCGGTCCCAGGACCCTGGAACCATGACCTGAGCCGAAGGCAGCCGCTTAACCGACTGAGCCACCCAGGTGTCCCTTTTAAAATCTTTTAAAAGATTTTATTTATTTATTTGACACAGAGAGAGAAAGACACAGCGAGAGAGGGAACACAAGCAGGGGCAGAGGGAGAGGGAGAAGCAGGCTTCCTGCAGAGTAGGGAGCCCGATGTGGGGCTCAATCTCAGGACCCTGGGATCATGTTCCAAGCCAAAAGCAGACGCTCAACAACTGAGCCACCCAGGCGCCCCAGGATGCCATTTAAAGTACAGATCCAGGGCCTTAACCCTGCATTTACTTGATCAGAATCAATGGGGACTGGGCCCCATAATCTGCGCATGAATGTTCTTATGCATGCAAAACTTTGAAAACACTATCACAGAAGAAAAATGGAAAGTAATATGCAGGAAATGGCTACTTGGCAACGTGTCAGATTTATCTGAAATTGAGATCAGAACTTAGAACCAAATGTTCTGCTGAGGCTCTGCACTAATGTATGTATAATTGGTCTCTTGATTTGTCTTGGGTGGAAATGAAAGCTCAATCACTGAAGGAAAAATACTAAGTCAAAATATTTATTTAGGCATCTTCAAGTCCCAACCCAGTGATGAAACTGACTTAGTTAAGTGTCACTTCCTACACATAAGAGATATTTAGTAGGAGACTACAAATCTCAGGAGGTTATCTTTCCATTGAAAGACCATATGCCTAATGCTTCAGAACATTCGTATTTTTCACCTTCTCATGGGTTATGAGTTTGCAATGCTTGAAAGATTAGAAAATGAGTATGTTCTTTCTGGTGTGGAAGTTGAGGATGAAGAACAGCTCCCTGAGCTCTGGAAGCAGGTAGGAAGTCTGTGGGGCAGAATCACGGAGTAGTGTTACACTTGTAGGCCTAGTAGCCATAAACTCAAACATCATTCTGTGATCTCATAGGAAGCAGTCAGCATATGATTCTCCAGCCAGGAGTGTATTTCCTGTGGCTCAGGTACATGCTCCAGGCTTCCCTTCTGTGGAAGAAAGAATTCTCTCACCTTACAGACGCCATCTTCAAGTTCTTCTGGAGGCAAGTCTGGGTTTCTTTCCACATGGAGGTTCCAGCGATCTAGCTGTACAATTGTCCCATCTTCCACTTGGCAGAGGATCTTAGAGACGGGTTCATCAGTGTAGCCCTAAGGAATCAAAGAATATATGCATTGCTGCCTGGAGCAGTGAACAGATTAACCAAAGGCATTTCATGCAAGCAAGAGCCCTTTTGCTATAGCTCTCTATTCATTTTGCAATTAGCAAGGCTGGGCAAGTAGATCGGTTTCCTTGCAGTACTTGGAATCTAAGACAACAGTCCCAGGTATTGTGCATAGAAATACTGCTCTAACTGGTTTGAGGTGAGGAGTAATTTTCACCAGCACCAAGAACCAACAGTCACTGGTAGGCATTTGAGGGCCATGCTGGAGGGTCGCTTCTGTCAAAATGAAAACAGGACTCCCCAGGCCTCCTACTAGAGGAATCTGACAGATACAGAGAACAAGTGTATATGGAAGAGGAGGAAAAGAATCATGGTGGCAGAGGATAGACAACTTTTTCTATTAACCTTCCACCTCATTCACCTCTCCTAACCTTGTAGAGGGACACTACTAAGGCAAGTCTGTCTGAGGCACTGCCCTATTAGGCAACCACTTACTCCTTAAGCATGTGTTATTGGCAGCATGATTATTAAGGATAGTCAAGTCACTGATGTGGAGGAGAAGAGTTAACAGTAATAAACATATTCACATGAAGCAACTAATGTATTATCATTTCTACTATGCCCACTTGAAAAAATAAAAAAGACCTGTAGGAGGTTAATTCACCCAATACCGAATGAATATCTGCTAATATCCCAAGATAATTATCACCCAAGGGAGGTTAATTCACACAAAGGTCAAATTAATATCTGCTAATAGCTGAAGATAATTTTCATGGAGCCCAGCCCAATCTCTCCTATGAATAGATAAAAAGCTGGTGGGGCCGCATATGTCAGCAAATTGTGCCTTCTTACTATCTTAACACTGTAAGAAAAAGTTAATAAAATGGCTGGTTAGTGACAGGTAAACTTCTTTCACTAAGCTTGCCTGAAGTTGGCTCTCTGGTGGAAAGGATAGCTGGCTACCTGTATAACAAAGCCACGATGACACCAACCAGAAAAACAAAATGCTCCAGAAAAGCCATAACTCTCCCAAAGTAAGGATTATGATCTGAACCAGATTTGCTATTCTGGCCAGGGGCTAAGGGTCAAGATCAACCAGGTCTTTACATGAAGACTTGAGGCCAACCCACCCAACTGCCTCTCAATGGATACCTCAAGAAGCCCCAGGCCTATATACTAACCCCCATTTTTATACCACACTTTCTTCTCTAGATGATTCTAAGTTTAAACTGAAAAAGGTCCCAGATGAAATCGTGATGCATGGGCACCCTGATCCTCAATTCTAACTTATTCTTTGGACAACAGTAGCATATTGCCCTTCCATTAGAACATCTGTGGGTTCACGGCTCCTTCTGCCTGACGGTCCAGGCAGCCCCTGAGAGCAGTTCTTACCCCTCCCCAGTTGAGAGTTCGAGCCAGGTCATTCCCAGTCCCCAGAGGAAGGACCCCGACGGGAGGCTGAGGGCTCAGCTGTAGTTCATCCAGAATAGAAAGGATCCAGCCCACCTACAGACATTTCGGGGGCCAGAAGAGACACAAGAAAGACAGATAAGTGACAAAGACAACCTGAGAGAAGAAAGCTTTAAACAGCAAATGAAATGGTTTGATTTTTCTTTAAAACATATATGTTTTAATCTCGTGGCCAGGAAACAGACCACTTATCTGAAGCAGTTGCAAAATGGCAAGTCTCTTGTAGGGAGAAGGACCGTTTTGCGTCTGCAGTCATGTAAGCAAAACTAGACCCACTCGTCTGTATGTTTAACTTGAGATCTACCTTAAAATTTAGAACAGTTTAAAATTTTTAGGGAGGTTTATAACATAGGCACTGGAGACAATACAAGACTCAGAATCAGACTGAATTTCAATTCTGGCTCAAATTGGCTACATAATCTTATTTAACCTCACCGAGATTTATTTACCTGATTTTCAAAATGGAGATAATGCCTACCTCACAAGATTGTTTACAGATTAAATTAAAATGTATATAAAGCCCTTGATATAGTCCCTGTAAGCATTCATTAAATGGTTACCCTCCAAAGCATCATCGTAGAAATTAGTAGCATTTTCCTAAATATCCCTATATTCTTCTTAATGAAACATTAAGAAAACATAATTATGGATGGTCCTAGTACTTATTATAAGTTGAGGCAGAAAATAGATACTTATATACTAGAATCATATTCCCACTCAATCTTTTTCTAAGATAAATAATACTTTAGGTTTGGTCTTGTGACTATTTAGAATTTTCACCCCAAACTTGGAAATAGCAAAAAGAAACTTGCATATCCTCACAATGTCATACTAAAGTAGTGTTTCACAGGCCTAAGAACTTTATGACTGCAGGTTAACAGGAAGATTTCTGTCCTGTGGAGATACAAATGTCGACAATAGAAGATTATGTTAAAGGTTTGGTTTTATTCCCCCATAAGGCGATAAACCGATTATGTCTCAAATATAGAAAAATTATTTTGGTATAAACTACATAATCCTTTTCCTCTATTTCTCCAATAAATCAACTTTATCCTCTTGCTGGTTCCTTCATTAAATAGCTAAATAAATTTGACATGCATTTATTTATTCTATATTTGTATGAGTCCTATTTAAAATCTTTTTTTAAACTGTACTTTAACAGTACATTTATTGAACACTACTACATATAAAACACAGAACTAAGCAACTGAAAATAAGATGAATGAGCTGGGCTAAGATAAGTAAGGTAGATGGCTGCTTTCAAGGAGCTTATAATGAACAAAGAGAGGGATATACCATTGCTTTCTAGGTGCTGATCCCTGAGCAAAGTTCTGTAATTATATTATTAAGGTTCAAAACAATTCTGTAAGGTAGGAATAATTCTCCTCTCCATTTTATCAGTAAGGAAGGCAAAACTTGGAAGATTCAATGACCTCCTTAATATCCTATCATTTATGCAGTACAGCCGGCATTCAAAGTCACGGATGCCAAACACCAAGGCTAACCTCTTAGCCACTCTGGTGCAGGGAGCCTTTAAATAAAGACCTAAATCCCATTCTGGATATTGCCTGATCATGCTGGAGACAGCGGTATGTACTTTTGGAATCTTTGGAATGCTGGAGAAACCTTAGAAATTGCTCAATCAAATTCAGTTAATTTGCATATTTATTAACTTAGGTGCAAAGAGGTCATGAAATTTTCTCAAGACTAAATAACGAGGAGTGTCAGTGTCAGAATCATATCGGGTCTCTTGATTCCATTTAAAGATTCCATCGTTTCTCCACCACAATATTTCTTCCCAGGATGTAAAACTTGCCCGTGCATCAAGAAGCCTAAAATTGCATTTACCTTCTAGAAAGGCATACCACCATGGTCACCCAATACGATGAACTAAAACTCCAGATCTAAAGAAGTATCCAGAAGTCCCTCTACCCCCTCAAACTGGACAAGTCACTCCTAGATGACTCCTTAGATTCTGACCCCACATGTTCTTAGTTTTTACAGATGGTATTAACAAGGCTTGCTGTTGAAGTGTAGGTCAGATGCTAAAGAGTTCTGATGCCTTTGTTAGCCCTGTGCTGCTAAAAACACAAACTGCACACAGAAGTAGATCCCCTCTAATAAACTACGACAAGACATGAAAACTCAGCAACCCCAGCAATCAGGGATCACCGACTACAGATGCAAACAGCCCTGCATAGACCCAGAGACTCTCAGAGACACAATGGAACTCAGTGGAAATGGAATCCAACATCTCCTATAAAGAAGGTAATCTCTTTAGAACTCCTCCAAGAGATGAACCCTCAGTCTCCCCCTTACGAATTGTACTCACAAGTCAGTCTACTTTCTTTCAGGTGGATTTAAATTCGAAATTTTTTTCTTATGCTCAGGTGAAACAGGTCTCTCTTTTCCTGGTAAAGATAATGCCATGTGTTCACATTTCCAATACCCACTGCACTCTAGGCACAATGATAGGAAAAATAAATCTTCAGGGACCAGAAGCAAACCAAACACAAAATGGCAAGCCGATAAAGCCAGGAGTTCAGCTTCTGTCTGATAATAGGGAGTAAAAGGTCACACCTCCCGGCAGGAGACCATGTATGAATGAGGCTCCCTGTTGTCCAGTAGGAGAGAAGCTGGAAAAGAGCGTGAAGGAGCCCTGCCCAAGGCCATAGCCCAAAGACAGTGGAGAACCGTTGAAGCTGGAAGGAGGAAGACTCTTGGTGGGCCCACCTTCCCACTGGCTCACTGACAGACCTCCAACATAGGACATATCTCCAGGATGGGTGCCTGAGTCACCTAGAGAAAACCCACTCGAGTCACAGAGTCCTGGAAACCATGCACACAATGAGGAAGGAATAATGAAAGGAGGGAGACAAAGTAAAGGGAAAGACAAAACACAACAGAATAACTTCCTCCAAAGAGAAGCCTGCAAAGAAAACTTCCAGATTGCAGGAAGAACGCTAATACCAAGGTGGATGGGAAGGTTAGGGGATTAGTCCACAGTGCAGGAAATACAAATACGTTTCAAATGACTGAAATGAGTGTCCTGTAACTCCCATGAATTGATGAGGTATCTTCCAATAATCCTTTAATCAGTATAATAGCCTTCATTCAAACTTTCTGAAGGGGTTCCTGTTTTCTCAAAGAAAGTGACCAAGAATCCATGTGATCCTGTGCCATGGGAGGCAGGAGCCTCAGGACACCTGGACTTCTCACCTTCTCTCTTTCTCTCAGACCTGGCCTAAGCAGAAAAGGAAAATGTATAACTGATTTGAATGAAAGGACCTTCCCCTTTCTTAGCAATTGATTTAAGAACCACATAAATATATTCTACCTTCTTTTTCCAATGGCCAAATATACCATTTTTCCCTGAATACAATCAGGTAGGTTTAGTATTCCATCATCACATAACCCTGGAGTCATCAGATGTCACCTGCCTTTCATAGCCAAGATGTGTCGTGAAATTCTCTCAAATGCCATCAGTGTTAAACTAATAATAGTTCTTTGGCAGAGGTGGGTCTGTTTCTTTGCACCATCCTTAAGAGTTTTTCTTATCCAAGAGATATATGACTCAACACCAGCTTCCTCCAAAGGCAACAGAAGGTAGCGCTGAAGAGGGAAACAGAGCCCATCACACACTGGCTGGGCAAATTTAAGTAAGCCACTCAATCTCTCCAAGTTCCTAAGACTCTTAGGGTTGTGTTATCAGTTAAATGACATGTAGACATGACAGCATATGCCTTACAACAGGAAATGCTTAATTAACATTAGCTGCTATGATTAAGGTTTATTTTTCTTCCTCTTCACTTCCTCTATGAAGGTCCAGTTTCCAAGTAGCAAAATGCCCTCTTCCTGCCTCTCCACTTAAAGCTGAACCTCAGGGTCACAAATCAATGCCACCTTTGACTGCCATCAATCACAAAGTCTTCAGAGACTATCCAAAACAGAAAAGCCAAGCTCTACTGAAGCAGAAAAGCACTAGAAAGAGAAAGAGAAAGAAAGAGAGAGAGAGAGAGAGAGAGAGAGAATGTAAACAAATACATCTACAATAGCAGGAGACATAAAAGATCTTGAGTAATAACCTATATCTGTCCTTATAAAAGCAAAACTATATAAAAGATCTTCAGGCCCAAGACTGTTACTGGGGCCTCTCCCTTACCAGAAACCTGTTCCTTCAGGAAGCCTGGGCTTCAGGTTCGTGGCAGGGATTGTGTTTGCTGGGCTTTCGCATTTACCCAATTCATCTCCACCAGCTCATCCAGCACTCCTTCAGTTAAATGTAATTAATTGCAAAACACAGCACTTGGCATTTTTTCCACCAAAACTGAAGAAAACGATCTAGACTGGGTGAAATCATTTCCCAGTTTGCAACGTTTCTTCCTGCCTTTGTGTTAGAAAGAGCAGGCCTGCCAGATCTGTAAGGCCAGGCTCCTGGGCTTTGTCCCGGAGCCAAGCAGCCTGGCCGGTGAGTGCTGCCCACAGCTGGTGAGTGCTGCCACCACCTGTCCACCTGTCTGTGGGGCACCCTAGCCATCACCCAATGTTTGCCCGTTACGTGCTGAGCAGTATTTTCATTCTGCAATGTACTAACATTAGAGGTGGCTGAGGGGTGGGAAGAGCAGTGAATTGACACTTTCTTTGAACAGACCAGGTATACGTTGCATCGCCTTATATGCTGGCAAAAAGTGAAGGATGGGCATATTGAGAAATCAAAAGGAAACAAGGCTAACATTTCCGAACTGAAAGATCATCAAGATAGCATTTAATGCCTGGGTGTCCCTTTTGAATGTGTACACTACGATTCTTCCTTTTGATACTTTAATTTATGTTTGTACTTCATAGCTTACAAGTCGCATGTGTTAAAAGAAATGTTTAAAGTCAGCCCTAAAGAAATCAAGATAGAAGGTGAGGGAGATGGGGGGTGGGTAGAGAGATTGAGATAAGCTGAGGCTTTGGGAGGAAAGGGGCTTGGAATGATGTGCTTGCCACTGTCAGTTAAAGGGAAATACCACTTTCTTCCGTGTGGTGGCTGTAGTAAGTCAGGGCACAGAGATGCCTACTGTTTAGGGTGTATCCTCACCTAGGGAAGCCAAGTGATCAAGAAATAAGCATGAAGTGGATGGCCAAGTAGTTTAATTCCAGGCCTTCGGATAGACATTAACATGGTCAAAGGAGGACCAGCAGATCCAGCCCAGTTACCAAGGTCAGGAGCCAGATAGGTCGGGATCACATTACACCTTGAGAAGCCATCAGGAGGGGAGGGTTGCCTCTGGGGTCTTGGTTCACATACCCTTCAATATTTAAGCAGAGGGATGGCTATGGGGAGCCGGACAGGTAGCAACGTGGCCACGGAAGGGAAAGAGTATACAATCGCCACATGGCCAAAAGGCAACTAGTTTATAAACATGAAGGTCTGAGACCATTCTTGAGTTAGGGGAGTTTTCTTTCAGCCTAGAGATCAAAGGTGAGACAAGCCCATCCAATAGCTGCTATGTGACCACCTTAGGACTGTGCTAACCAGTTCCAAAGAGACCACACCTGCACTGTCCGCTAAAGCATCCACTGGCCACAGGCAGCGATTGAGCGCTGGAATGTGTCTAATATAAACTGGAGATGATGGAAGTAGAAATATATGCCGGATTTTGAAGACAGCACACATTGAACACAAACTATCTCATGAGTGATTTTTCCATGATTGCATGTTGAAATGGCAAATGTATCCCTTTGCAGACTTAGAAGGTCTCAAAGGAGGGTTAGAAATCTGCTGAAAGTCACAGAAACACAGGCACCCAACCAGCTCCAGGTGCAGTGCTGGGAGATGGGTTATTTAAAAGTGCAAGGAGGCAGAGCGACACAGAACTAGCAGCGAGGCCAAAGAACTTGTTTCCAAATTAATGCGAGACATCTACACATGAAATAATACTTTGTGCACAAACTAATGCCATTAAGGGTTAATATATCCTCCTCCTAATCAGGCAAAAAAAAAAAAAAAAAAAAAAATTCCATTCCTGATTCTCCCTGGGACCTTGTCACTATACTGACAGAATTCTGACAGCTTCTACGGTGATGGATATGCTCCCGGGGTAAAGGCTGAATGCCTTATGTCAAATGTATAGCTGACACTCTCAGGAATTATTCTTCACTTGCCTCAAGCCAGCAAGCCTTCTTCATAAATCCATCAGGAGGCCTCGCCTTTATAGAAACTCTGTTCCTACTCAAAATTAAAAGTTTCATATTCTAAACTAATCAGATTAAAAATATCAATCACTTACCTAGAGAAACATTTCATCAACTCCAGGCCTCTTTCACAACACATCCATTTTAACCAAGTAAAGTAAAATAAAATAAAACCTGGTTTCATATAAGGTACAAGATAAGCCAAGCCAAGTCTTGGTTCTGAGTGATTAAACTACAGAGGTTACCATTGAGAAAATAATTAGTACAGAAGTATGCACCAACCCTCGGGTACATCTACTACTTTCCTTAGGAGCATGCCTGTTGCAAGGGACCTGAGTATAAATGTCAAGTGCATTTGTAAATTATGTGGAAGGATGTGAAAACCAAGCCAGGAACATAGATACAGTCCCTTGGAGGAAAAACCACCTAGAACATAAAAGAAGAGTAATATCTAGCCTTGCTGAGTACCTATTAATTATGGTATACTTAAAGAAAGGAGGCTAGAAAAGACAGGCTAAGTAGGAGAACTAGGTAGTCTTCATGTCAAAAAGGTGTTATTAACGGTACCAGGGCATATTCACAGATATCCAACACCGTAATTGGGTCTGGTCTTTAGGATTCATTAGCCATCTACCAAGTCTCACTTGCTTGTCATTCTGGTTTTGTCCCAGACACGCCACTGAGATGGTTTTCTTTAAAAACCACTAGTTATCTCCTCGTCTCCAAAATCAACGATAATTCTCCAGTCTCTCCTTCAGGATATAACCACTGCCTCTTTCTTGAAACTCCTTTGTATTTTGTTTTTGTTTTTTTTTCTTGACAGAATAGACTACAAGGGGTCCTTTCTACCTCGATCTTTTCATTTTCTTTTGGAACTTTGGCCCGGATTCCCTAATTGCAGCTGTGTCACAAGTGTCTGGACTCGGTTCTCTTCTCTTTGTCCTTCAGGCTTTAAAACCCCAGGTTTTCAAATACTTCTCTAGTTGCAGAGAATGCCTCAAAACCGCATAACCTAGAACATGCTTTCTACACCTTCCCAGTGAGTAAAGTAAAGGAAAAAGAAACGAGAAGCGAGAGGGAGCTGCCAGGAGGCGCCGGGAGGATGCAAGAAATTTGGAAGGGGTGGCACTCAGTCAATGGTGAAGCCCAAGATGTAGAGATGGAATGGGAAGTGGACGTGGGTTTGAGGTCACGGTCACTTCGGTTGAGCCATGAAGAAAGGCTAAGAACCATGAATTCAGGACAACAGGCATAGCCTCAACTTCTCTGCTATCACTGTGATTGAGAGAGGGAGAAAAGATGGGAGCAAATGCTGAAATCATATAGAAAGATAAGGAGATTCTAAAATCAGGAAAAGAACTGTAGTAAAGGGTCACAATAAGTTTATATTTTAAGATAACTAACCTGGGGACAGCTGAGCTAAGAACACTGTGTGTGTGTATATGTACGTTACACACAATAAATATACTAATATACATTTAATATACTTACATATACAAATATATATATATATATACACATATATACATACACACACATACATGCACACATACTATTTACTAAATACAAATATATCCCCAGAGGAGGATTTGTTTTGATATAATTCTACTAAAAAAGTTGGGAAAATTCCAAACCAGCCTATCCCTTAGTATATCTCCCTAGAACACTAAAATGATTGAACTTTTAATTGGTATTGTGGCAGAAAATATTCCATGGTCAAGTAGTTTTGGAAAACACTGGGTTAAATAAAGTGAAACAGGTTTGGCTTCTCAGCTGTAAAATTTTATAATTAATTTCATAAGCTAATAATGTGCATTGTGAATCTTGACAAAGGTAAACACTATTTTCCCAACTGAAAAATGTTTTCACCTTCAGGGAGTAACTTAAGGGACCAGTGGAAACTCTGTTCTGTTTTTTTCCAGTTGCATTTATTGGTATATAATGTGTATCCAATGCTGCATTAAGTGCTATGAGAGGTAGTTAAAAGATTTTGTTGCTACCTTCAAGAATAAAACATTCTAACTAGGGAGATTAGAGAAAAGCCAAAGATGATTCATAATAAAAATTCTAGGTCTTAGAGAGCACACTCCAAATACAGAAGAAAAAGACACTGGGCAGCAGAGTCTAAATGTCATGGCTCTCACCAGTTCTTTGCCTTTGCTAAATATACCAACATAAGTAGAGGGCAAATGGGGAAACAGATGAGACAAATAGAGGAAAATGTACTCATCATATTAAACTTCAGCACAATTCCATCTTTTCTTCAAAAATGAATGCAAAGGAAACCAATCAATGATCTTTAAGGTAAACCCCTGCCAGTATTCTAAGTTTTATCTCCACTCATAAAAGAATAAATGCAGTAATTTTGTCCATATACTTCCCCTTAGTGACTGTAACCAATTATTAAGAACCAAAGGAAATAAGTTATTATTTAAGTTAAGAACTTAGTCATCTATAACCTTCATTCTAATGATCTGACCCCCTTCTTACCTTGTAGAACAGGAAGGGATACAGTATGGCTGAGGGAATAGAACATAATTTAAGAATCCATGAGACAATAACAACATCTCTTCTAAGGCTTTGTGGGCTATGATTCTCATGACAGAGACCTAGGTCTTAGGGGACTGGAAAGAGGTGAGGTGGGAATGAATAAAGAGAACTGTCACACGGAGAGCAAAAGAAAGATGGAAGAAATAAGGGAGAGAGCTTGATTCTATCTCGAGGACCTACCGTTCCATCCCCACCACAGGCCAGAATTCGCAGATTTGGTACTTTCCTATACAACTCAAGCCTGTAGAGGAAAAAGAACATGAAGTAAACAAAAGAGCTCATCACTGGCCATCGCAGAGAGAAAACATGAGCAAAAGAGGCGAGGGGATGTCCGCTGGAGAAAATGTATAATCATGAGGATAATGATGTCATCAAAACTAGTTACCAAGTTATCACAAGGGGATGGACCCCAACAACTGGATCAGAGGTTGGCAGCAAAAATCATTTTTAAATGGCCGGCATTGGAATGGGATTTCAGGATGTCCCAGAGTTTTATTTCCCATAATCCCTATTAATGCATCAACTCACACGGTTTTCCTAATGAATTTAGACTTCCCTTTCTTTTCCCATCATACTCCTTCTTCCTTTCTCAAAGAAAATCCTCATTAACTGGTAGTCAGTAGTCATTATATGTCTCCTCCTTATTTTTTGTCAGCTTTTCCTGGATTTGCTTTTCAAACTTATACTTTCCACTCTTAATCCCAGTAAACCTTTTCCGAGAGACGGGGTGGCGGGAGGATGCCCAGCATTACCACACACTTACAATTCTAGTTCTCTCTCCACTCATTCACTAACACTCGAACCAAATTTATACCCCTCAGCCCAGAGAGCGAAGATTTACTGATTTTTCTTTATTTAAAATTTGTCTGCTTAAAATTAGATCATTTTTCATGTTGTCTTTTGAGAAAACACAACTATAGCACCCCTGCTAAAACATTTCCTTAAGTGAAACTGTCAATGCCTCTGTTCTCAAAAACATCATCTTCCAAAGCAAGCATTTTTTTTCTGGAAACATCTCCTATCTGGCCACATTCTTTAGGATGACCTATGAAGGCTCTGCCTAAAGCTTAACCAAAGTGATAAGATTTTAAGGAAAGCATCTAAAAGGGCAAAAGCCAGGGTAGCAGATTTGCCTTAGTCCAACCGAATACAGAGAAAAAAAATACAGAAGTTTTATAGCGAACTCTAGTGGTGAAGAAGTTCATAGATTAAAAGAATGATGGCAGAAATGAATTTTTATATTTAATGTTCTCCTGAATGCTTCAAATATATGATTTATTAATTCCATACAGGAATATTATTTCTCTAGAAATTATCTGAGCTGGTTACTTTGCCTTTGATATTGTTACTTATTTAAAAATAATTAGTATCCCTTAAGTTCTGCTTATCCAATGACATCCGAACTATGTTAATACATGGGTTTTAAAAAGGGAATCCAACAGTAGCAGAAACAGTCCTGCTCCTTCCCACCACATACAGGACCACCGCCACCAAAGGGAAGATACAGGATACATGTCACCTACGTCTAAACTTTATTTTCAGCACTTCTAACAAAAACAGAATGAAACTTCTGAGAACTTCAGAAAAAGGGATTGAGCAGGAATTAAAATGTCTTCCCATTCTGGTGTGGAATCTATAGACATAATCAATTAATCTGTCTCAAATGGACACAGGTGCACACACAAACCTCTTATTCAAAATACACAAACACATTCATAAACAAATATGGCCACTCTCCAACGATATACTTAACATTCTCACTAATGTACATCTCCCAAGCTGTACATGCATAAGTAGAAAAAGGACAAATCCTTTCTCAGTGCAGACTTGTAAATAATCTACAGTTGCATGCACATGAGCAGCAAACACACAAGAAGTATGCCCTAAGTTAACAACTGCGTAGCTAGTTTGGAAGGGAATTAGCCCAAAGAAGAGTCGGAGGAGAAACATCAGATGAAGGTTTAAGGGAGGTGACTACAGTTGAGAAAGTCAATGAGGGATGGTCAGAAAATATTTCACAAGGTAATCTAATAATGAAGCTTGACTTCACAGCAGAAGTCCTTCTTGCTTGCCTAAACCAGTGTGGACCACAGGGGGTTATTTGCAGACTTACGCATCTTTGGGCCCTTCCTGAGAAAGATCAAACACCTGCCGTGGATTCAGGTACCACATGAACATCTGCAGGACTTTGGTTCCCTGTAAGAAAAAAAAAATTTAAAAAGACAATAGAGATTTCCAAATATTTGCTGCTCGTTGAAAAAATAAAAACAAATCCTCTTATCTAAAATATCACCTAATTATAAATAGCATGAAGTAGTAGTTAAAACCATGGGCTTTGGCCGCTGATATACAGGTTGAATGTCCAGAGGAGGCCTTTGTCCAAACCTGCGTAACTCTGGCCAAGTTCTCCAATTTCAGTAAGCCCAACTTCCTTCTCTTTAATGTGGAGATAAGAATGCCTCCTTCACAGACTTGTTGCAAGAATTTTTGTTTGAGGAGCACGTCACAGTGCTTGGCATGCAATTAAGTGCTCACTGAACAGTATCTACAGGTTTTATGATCACTCAACATAAAAACCCATGTAGGGAAGTTATTAGTTAGTCCACGTCATTGAACATTAATTTTAACTTCACTGTGAAGATTACTTTTATCTTTGCATAATAGGAAGATAGACGGTATGTGCTAAGTGTGATTTTACTGAAATAATTTCTCTTAACTGAAGCAAAAGTCTCACAGGCTCCTCATTATTTAGGACAGATACATGTAACTTTCCTAGTTACAGTGTACTTTGACTTTGTTTCAATTTCCATGTCTCTAAGTCAAACAGTTCTCACATGAACATTTTTGGAATGTTTTAAGTAATTTATAACTGGCATTTGTAGAACTGATCATCATGGAAAACACAAGGCAGTTCTGGAGATCATTTCTTTTCTTTTCTTTTATTTATTTATTTGTCAGAGAGAGAGCATGCCAGGCAGAGGAAGAAGCAGGCTCCCTGTTGAGCGAGGAGCCCGATGCGGGACTCGATCCCAGGACCCCTGGATCATGACCAGAGCCGAGGCAGGCAGACGCGTAGCCAACGGAGCCACCCAGGCGCCCCTGGAGATCATTTCTTAACAGTGAACTGAGCAAAGAAGAAATGAAAGAAGGATCATTTCATTAAGCAGCATCAAAAGAGCTTTAAAACTGCGTAGGGTGCCCCATTTTAGGTCATTATCAGCCACAGCAAACGACGTTTGATCAGTTGGGCAGTGCTTATAGCTTATATTAATAGTTCCCTTATTAGCTATCCTGAGTGCTCTTCCTTAAAATATTCCTAAGTTTGTACACCTACTATGCTGTATCTGAGAGTCATCCCAGGACAGCAGAAATAGCCTGGTATTTGAGTCAGTAATAACGTGGGTGTTCTCATTAGGTGATCGTGAGCATTTATAATCCTGCAGAAATCCAGCATATTAAATAGGAGGGCAACATCTATGTTCCAGGGGCATAATGAGAATTAAATGAATCAGTAACAGTTATGGATCTAACACAGTATGTGGCGCAAAATAGGCCTTTGTAAAGGTTAGTCCCTTTCTTTGTTGCTTCTTGTTAATCTATTCAGTAAATTGCACTTGAGGGCGTGAGGGCTAAAGTGTAGCTTGTAATTATCACATTGTTATGCCGGTTGTTACAGGGCCCAATGCAGGTCTTTTGTTCCACATTTCATCCAAACCTGTAATTTAAAAGTTCTGCTTTATCATGTGCTTGCTATAAATTTAGGAATAACAGTCTATCCTTAATTATTACAACTAATCCTTCAATTTCACCAAATGACATATTTTGCTTCCTATAAAATTCAGACATAGATTTGGATACATAATACTAACTAAATACTGGATCATTCTCTTCCCACACTGCGCCTTGCTATCAAGTCAGTTGCGGGTTATGTCAAGTAATCTTTGATGCATAATTGGTAACACCAGAGTCATTTTAATGACCGATTTATAAAAAAATTTCCCACTGACTTGCTCGAAAATTAATTTTTCAGTTTTAAATTCCTAGAGCAATATGAATGGTTAATGTTAATTACTCCTTTCCATTTCTGGCCACAGCTGAATGCTCGTCTCAATTTCAGCTTCTATGATGCCTATGATACCAGGGAACGGACACCTTTCAAAAAATAAAAGGCATTTACAGGTGGTTTTTCCTAAACTAAAATTTCTCCAAAAGGTTTGAGTGACCACACCATTTTGGTTTTGCTCCTTTTAACTGTGTGTTCATGGTGATGCCCAATCATCTACATTTTTCCTTTGGAGGAAGGGGAATTCGGGTTGGCAAGTTCTAAGTTGCACCATCTCCAGGAGGCCCCATCGGCGCCGCAGCCTATTGGAAGAATGCCCTCGGAGCTGTGCAGGGGTAACGCGCAAAACCATACACGTCAGAATGTAATCAGAGGTTACATTCAGGTGTGAGAGAATTATTTCTTTTATAATGAGTCTTTCTAAAATATATGCATTAGCAAGACCCGCAAGGGTCTGAAAAGTACTGCATTGTTTTAAATCCATCATGGCGGGTGGAGAAAAAAAAGGTGGTCCAACACATTGAAGTCAGTTCTCTTACGTCTGCTGTGACCTTTAGGATGAGCTACTTTAAGGCTTAAGTAATTCATTCAATAGAATTGAATGGCTTGAGAAATGCCAATTCACCAGGAAAAGAGTCATTTCTTTCTCACTGACAGGAGGAAACCAACTCAGACAGGGGCACCTGGGTGGCTCAGTCGTTAGGTGTCTGCCTTCAGCTCAGGTCGTGATCCCAGGGTCCTGGGATGGAGCCTCACATCTGGCTCCCTGCTCGGCAGGAAGCCTGCTTCTCCCTCTCCCACTCCTCCTGCTTGTGTTCCCTCTCTCGCTGTGTCTCTTCTGTCAAATGAATAAATAAAATCTTTAAAAAAATAAATAAATAAACCGACTGAGACATTTACACAGCTAGAGAGTCCCAAACATGCCCGTCATTGTCACCGGCCAAACGCCCAATCTCAAAGCTGAGTTTTTTTTTGTTTTTGTTTTTGTTTGTAGGCTATTGTGCCAGTTTGTTTCTTCCTGCTCTTTCTCCTCCCTGCTCCCGTCATACACCTGCCTTTCCCCCTCGCTTTCACTCCCTCTCTGGGCATGCAAAGAGCAAGCCACTATGTTAAGCCCCGGGACTACAAAGATAGAGGACATGAAACCGCCTTAGAGTTCATCAAGATTTAGGAGGAAAAAAAGACACAATGTTTAAAGAACATTGAACATAGAGTCCTCAGTTGCTTTCATGTTAAGGTCCTATGGCTAGTGAGCAGGAAAGGAGGTGCAGTCTCCATGGGCTAGAACTTTCAGCTTTGGGCTTTTGTCAACCTCAAGTCTAGGTTACTCGGGGTTTTTGGTTTGTTTGTTTTATTTTATTCTTGAGAAAAGCTGCAACTTCTCTGCAAAAGTATTCTACTTTTCCCTAAATGGAAAAAACAGGCTGCATGTCAATTCTAACACACTCCAGGAGGGTTCTCGTACACAGTTGTGGCTGTATCACCTCGTTGACTATTGAACCTGTTAAGATATGGTGAGATTGGGTATTCCTGTGGAGTGAGGAATAGGTTCTTTCTGGCTCCAGGTGTTGGAGAACAGGCTGGGAGAGGAGAAAACAATTTCCCAGAAAACAGGTAGATTGTTCTAGAGGGAAATAAACAGGATTCATCAACTTACCTACTAGGTGCCAGACACCCTGTTGGGTGGGGGGAGAGAGAGAGATGGGCAAAACGGGGAAGATCCTGCTCTCCAGAGGAAGTTCTAGGCATTATGCATAAAAGAAAATACGATAATGACTTGGGGGTATGGAGAGTCAATAAAGAATGAATCAGCTCCAGCTTATCAGTCTTCATCGAAGCCTTGTAACTCTTCGATAGCCTGAAACATGCTGGTGGGTTACTGAGCAAGCCTCAGTTTATGTCACAGAGGGATTATCTAGATCATGGCAAAAGCTGCTAGGAAAGTCCCGAGGAAAATAAAAGCTAGTGAAAGGAAGAGATTAAGAAATAATTACTTCAAACGGGCTTCAAACAACCCCAAAGGAATACCTAATTTACTTAAAAACACATATTAGGCTCCTACTCTGTACACATGGGTACACTCAGGAAGCTCAGAAAGAGGCAAATACAAAATGAGTCCACTAAAGATGGTTAATGCTATTGTGGAGATACCTACTGAGCAGTAAGAGTGGCCGGAGGAGACACTCCAAGCCCCGGTTTGGGGATTAGATGAAGGCATCCCATATGTGATACCTGAACTGTTTCTTGAAAGACGAGTAAAGTTAACCATTTCTTTACACGTGGAGAAGAGAATGATGAGGCACCAGACGTGTCAGGGGGACACTGTGTCCTCTTTAGTCTCTGAACCGTGAGGCAGGAGCGGTGGGAGACAAAACTGAGTTGTGGATTAAGTTGCTAAGGGGCCTGGGCTTTGTTTTACAGGAAATGAGAGTCACTGAAATGTTTTAATCAGGGGAGCCAGACTGACATTTTGATGTATCAGTCTGGCTATAAACTAAGAAGCTAGAAGGCCCTAGACCTATCAAAGGAGGGGGGGCCTTGGGGGAAGTGGAGCCCTCGTGAATGGGATTAGTGCCCTTATAAAAGGGACCCCAAAGAGCCCCCTCATCGTTTCTGCCACATGAAGACACAGTGAGTGGACACAGTGAGAGACGGCGCTCCGTGAACCTGGAAGTGGAACCTTACCAGCTCCCCTATCTGCCGGTGCCTTGATCATGGGCTTCCCAGACCCCAGAACTGTAAGGAATAAATTCCTGTTATTAAACCATCTGGTCTCTGGTATTCAGTGAGAGCAGCCTGAGTAGAGTAAGACAGCTGCCTGCCCCCCACACTTCCACCAGTGTTATAACCGAGATAAGGGACTTTCCACAGATTTGTTGTTTTGTTGTTTTCATTCCATCTGGTGAGGTTGGCCTGACAAGAAGATCTTGAGCGTGGACTTTGACATGTGTGATCATCTGCTGCCTGACCTTCTGCCCTCTCCCTAGCCTATTCTAGGCATTGGGAGCCTAAAATTTTATCCAAACATCCTGATTCTTGGTTTATCCCCAAGTTGTACATCACAGAATACCATTGAGGTTTTTTGCTCAAGTATTTAGAAAGTCTGGGGACTCAAACATTTGAAGTCATTGACTTTTATCTCCTTCTGCCACCTTGGTGGACTTGTCCCTGTCTTAGGAGGGGTGGCCCTGGGGTGACGGTGCATAGATCCAGCCATGGGATGGTGGTGAACTCAGCGAGAGCCTGCCCACAAATTGGACACCCCCTTCCTCTTGCCATCTACTGATAAAGCCCCTGGGAAGTCAGATGCAGCTCATGCCACCCCTCAACCCTGGATTTCACATTGAACAGTGTGAAAAGCCAGGGTCCGGACCCCCCAACTGTCAGGACTGACAAGTTAGAATCACTCTAGGGGTCAGAACACCTGCTTAACCCTGAACATACAACCTAAGTTCCTGGAAATGAAGTCCTGAGAGGGAGCCTTCAGGAGAGATCGTGTGAAAAGTCGGAAATATCGAGAGATATCAGAAGTGTCTATAAGACTCAGGGAGAAAGATGCTAATGAGTCAGGGACATCCAAGAAAAACACTTAAGTTCTGAAGTTAGAGCGGAGGTTAAGTCATATAAGGGAGGGTGGCTATTTCTCGAATCCTCAGGTTTTCAAACACAGAGGAGGGGCCTGTACTGGTATAAACTCTATCTCCCAGGTATTACATCTTCTCCACAGGAGGAGAAACTCGAAGTTGATCTTGTGGTCCCTGATTCCAGTTCCTGTTCCCCCAAAAAAGAGCACTGCCAACCTATAAAACTTTCAAAACACCCACTTATCATCTCCACCTTAAGTGATGGAAGAACAGAGACAATTATTGTGAAATAACCGTTTAAAACAAATTATTGTTTAAAAGGTACATAGAAGCAGTTCCAAATGTTTTCATCTCAATGTACTCCTGAAAAGTGTTGGAAAATTTCTACATACGAGAAAAATACTGTTTTTTAAAAAGCTATAGGTATTTTTCTTGCCAGAAGGTGGCGATAGAGTCTAGCTATTTACTTAAGAGAAGCCCAAGCAAGTTTAAATAAAAGT
The DNA here is from genome assembly GCF_009762305.2 of Zalophus californianus. Classification (NCBI taxonomy): domain Eukaryota; kingdom Metazoa; phylum Chordata; class Mammalia; order Carnivora; family Otariidae; genus Zalophus; species Zalophus californianus. The sequence goes on from NC_045606.1 coordinate 90,384,255, forward strand.
TTGGTAGGCGAGAATTCTACCACTGAGTTTGAAGCCTAGGCTTCAAATAAGGAGTGCTTTCTATCTCCCAAAGATAAGCAAAATAAATCAGTCATTAAAAGGCAAAAAACAGGATTGAACAACAACAGCAGTGAAGTACTTCTAGTCAGCCCTTGCTAATCAGAGTGTGGTCTTTGAGTTGCAATAACAGTCACCTGGGAGCTTGTTAGAAAAGCAGAATCTCACTGAACATAATTTAAAAAACAAAAAACACTTGCTGAATCTATAGAGTACCAATGGCAGGATCTAATTCATGATTGCAAGAAGCATCCAACCTGGGAAGGCACCTTTATTGAATGACACCATCCAACAGCACATTTAATAAGCTCAAAGACAAACAACTGATTTAATGAATGAGCTTGACTCTTCACCCTTGAGTTTATGAAAACATGGATGTTAAAAAAAGAAAAGAAAAGAAAAGCAGAATCTCACTGAACATAATTTAAAAAACAAAAAACACTTGCCGAATCTATAGGGTACCAATGGCAGGATCTAATTCATGATTGCAAGAGGCATCCAACCTGGGAAAGCACCTTTATTGAATGACACCATCCAACAGCACATTTAATAAGCTCAAAGACAAACAGCTGATTTAATGAATGAGCTTAACTTGACTCTTCACCCTTGAGTTGTATGAAAACATGGATGTTAAAAAAAAAAAAAAAGAAAAGCAGAATCTCAGGGCCACCTTCCTGGGGTTCATTTGCCCTGTTTTCACTGCCATCCTTAGTCCTCCTTTGACCCTTTAGTCTCAGTGAAGGTTGGGCAGGGGAGGGGGCAAAATTATGGAGGAAACAAGATTCAAGGGAGCCAAGGAGTGAGAAACTTCCACAGTTCACCCTCCGACTCTCCATCACACAGAATCTCCCCTCTTCTGCAATGTTAAGGGCATAGACAGCCACAGCACAGGAAAAGGGGGGCCCTCACAGAGGAATTAGGTCATCTGTGACCACGATCCTTCCCTACTCCATACAACTGGGAATCAAGCTGTGCCTTCCTAAGGAGATCGGTTTGAATGATTGCAATTATACATAGGTATTTGGATATCTTTAAAGTTTCTCAACATTTCATACTGTGCCTAGAAGCAATGCTCTTTATTAGGCTTAGTAAAGAATTCTATTTTATAAAGAAAGTATATAGAAATGTAAAATTACACAATATTCATTTTGATTTGGTTAGTCATACTTCTGAGAATCCTAGATATTCTAGAAGTAATCTCATAAGCCAAAATGCATAAAATGAGAGCAAATCATTAAAGCCTTTTGTCTCTAATAACTGGGCATTTTTAATTTGAATATCTCACAGTCACTTCCAGTACCTCAAACACATCTCAACTTCTTTTCCAAAATAATTCTTCCCTTTCCTGAATTCTTATCAGTAATGAAGCCACTGTCCAGATAATCTGCTGTAAAACCCTGATTGCTTATTATACAATTCTTTGTTCACTTCTATAGCCCACATACTAGAAATCACAGGTTGAAAGGTGCAGCCCCAGGTATTATGGAGCCTGTTTCTTAGCAGAACCCCCATAGAACACTTACATTGCAACTCACAAAATACAGGTTTTGTGTAAATAGCTCCCAAGTGCTATGGGAGCACAGCGGACAGTGTGATTCATTTTGAGAAATGGTTCCAAGCCTTAAAGGATGAACAGGAGTTTGCCACCGAGAGAGAAGGAAAGGGGCACTGCTCTCCCAGCTTTCTCTCTCTGCATAAATAAGTAGTGTCCATCTTCAATTCAGCCATTTCCATGACACCACCTTCTTACCACTACTACTGCTCTGAAATTCCAGAGCAGTCTCGATTTGATCCACTCAATTTAGAACTCACATATAATTAATGTTGCTTGATTTATTTTTCCCATTTGCCCCTTTGGTGTCATTAACAGGATGTCCTTAGAAAATTTACTTAAGCTTTCTTGTTTTCTATTTAGAGCAATAGGAAACAACATCAGATCATCTCTGAAGTCCCTGGCATTACTAATTTACACAGAGATCCCAACAAAAATGGGTTCCATCTTTACTGGCCTGTCTGCTCCTGAAATCTACAAGTTTCTAAAGGCTCTAGGAAAAAGGCTTATGATTTAATGAGTGCATCTGCTAGAATGACCCTCATGATAAAATATACTGGGAATTAGCATGTGATGCTCAAGTGGTCAAAATCAATGGAGTCCACTGCATCAGCTTTGCTCCATTCTGTGGTCCCCAAATACACCTCCAACCCTCACTAGGCTCTAGGGAGACCAGACCTAGGGAGTGACTATGGTTCAGGGCACACTGAACCTCACTCCCAAAAAGCCCCTCTAGTGACAGTCTCAGGATCACCATCATTACAATATCGCCAACATCACTCACCAACTTAAAAAAGCAGGATGCTGAAAATAGATTTTCCGCTCATGGCACATTTCTTTTCCCTGTTCTCTTCAACGTTAAAGATTTTTAACACAGCAAACTATCCAGAATTTTAAAGAAAGAAATGGAGAGAAAATATTTTCTGTAAATCACAAGCTCTCCTAAGAGAAGCTTTATTGTAATTAATCCATTCTGGAAAAATGCCCCTTATGCTTGGTACTAAGAACATCAGTCCTAATTGTACGACTGCCCTCCTTATGTGGAGTTAACTAGACAGTTTAAAATCTGTCATTGTTAAGTGTGAAACTTCAAAGAATCTCACCTCAAAATATAAAATGTGCACTTAGTGGACAGAGAAAATATTTTATCATTTATTCTCACATGAAGATAGAGAAAAATCAAAGCCAAAGAAGAGTATGGATAAGAAGCCTCAGGGTAGGAACAGAAGGTTATGAGGAGACAAAGACCTAGATTCCAGAACAAATTCTGTCCTTTAAAGAGCTCTGTCACTTCAGGTATGTCATTATCCTTGAGTGTTGTTAGGCTGTTACTTTCTCCTCAAATGAGGTCGTGATTAATTATGCTACAAGATTTGGGCTCAGACCAAATGAAACATTTAGAAGGTGATATTTTTGATAGCGTTGGTGGCATCTGTTGTTAATGATCATTGGGAATGATGAGTCATTGTTCTCGCTTTGCTCTGAGGATAGGGATGAAAGCAGTCAGGTCTAACTTACAAGGGGAAGCCATAAAGAGAAGTCCATAAAGAGCTTCCTAACAGTTAAGAGTTAAGAAACTCTGAAACATATTAACTAAGAGATTTTGGGATGACCTTTTTTGAAAATCTGTAAGGAAAATGTCAGCATTTTTGGAGTGCCCCTGGTATAGTCTTGCTTGGAAGCTGAGGGTTAAATCATAAGACCTCTAGGTTTTGCCTAACCTTGCAGTACATAAGGCTATGCCCTACATCAATAACCCTGTCCCTGAGAAACTGGTTGTCTTTCAATGCTTGGGGTTCTAGGTGGTGCCATTTTAATCGGTGTTGGGGACTGTTTGCAAGAAAGCACTGAGGCTTCCAACTTAAACTCATGAAAAATGACTTACCTGGTTGCCTCCACTCTTGGGGTTCACAAACACAAGCAAGGGTTTCATGAGAGGAGAAGAGATAGGTTTTATCACAAAAGGACGACCTTTGTTTTCCTGCTAAAAGAAGAAAGCAACACCGTTGAGACATTCATCCATGACTTGGACAGGTAGCCCAAAAGCGATGGAAGGGAGAAACTATCAACACCCCACCACCGGTAACCCTTGATCCCCCCAAATAAAAAAGCTACATCTTGTTTCACAGGGCTTACTCTTTGAAAGATAGTCCAGATAACGTTTAGAAGAAAGGATCTCAAGCTATAATTTGCCTTGGAGAATAAGCCATGTTTTTTTTTTTTTTTTTTAATTTTATTCTGTATGCTCTGAGCATTCTAGAAATGTGAGGTCTTCATCTTCATCATCTTTGGGATAATACTTCCATGGACGAGTGCAAATGCTCTCTGATCCTGAAGTAGCAGGAGGTTATACATATACACATTTTCCAGAGATAGAAAGGAATTCCAGTGTGTGGTTTGAGTGTAGTGAAGGAGGGAAAGGGGGTTGAAAATTTATCAGGAAAAGAAGCTTGGGCCAGATCAAATCACCCCGAGGTGACCACGGTCAGGAGGATGTAGCTGCTTACTGGGACAGAGTCCTGAAACACTTACTTCAGTCCCTCTTTTACTGGCTTTTCTTTTAAAGCTTGTCCTCTTCTTCTTCCGGTTTGAAGCCTTCAGCGAGTTCTGTAGGGAAAGAAGGAAACAGTGAGCTCAGAGGCAGACATCCCCCGAACTTCCCATGCAGACCCATGTAGGAAATGAGGGCAGCGCATGCTGTTCCCCCGCATGCTTCTCATGCTTTGACACTTCCAAGCCACTGTTCATGGGTAAGCCACAGACAGAAACCAGTCGAGTGCTTCAGAGTGAGCGACCGACTCCCCACCACACGGAGAGGCAGGGAGTTAGAACCCTGGAGGCTCTCATGGACTCACATAACAACACAAGTTATACCTGCCAACCCTCCCAGTAAAAATGGAAGAATCCCAAATTCTCTGAGGGGCTCCAGTCTCCCGCCCAACCAGGTCCGTCTCCCGCCCAACCAAGTTCAAGTTCATCTCCTGCAATGGAGATCACCTATGTGGAAATGTAAAAAAGGAGGCCATTTTTCATGTTTTTCTTTTCTTTTTTTTTTTTTTCTGTTTACTTTTTTTGGTAATGACCTTTCTACTAATAGTCATAAAGTGGCTTGACCCCTGTGGAACATTATGATCCAACTATCCTATCAGCCCTGGTGGCTAGGTTTTAAAATGCAGAGATAAGACTCACTTTAAGTTACTTATATTAGTAGAGGTCTTTCTCTAAAGACCTATTGGTTTAAAAAGCCTTCCCTCCCCCGGTAGCCTTGATTTGTTCTTCTCATAGATGGTCCTCCAACTGTGGAACACAGTGACCCGAAATTTACTTTCCCTGTTTTTCTCTTTCTAGGAATTTTATGGACCACAACTTTGTGATTACTTCAACTAACCATTTACTCTTAATATATGATACAGATGCTTTGAGAAGAACCTCTCTTAGGGGACAGTCACAACTCACTGGTTTAATTAGTGGAGAGTCAATAATTAATTAGATTGCCATCTTCACAAAGGCAAGATGTTACTATCACATCATAGATGTTTAACAAAGTGTTGAAAGCCTGAAACACAGAATGCTTAACTTAAAAGTTTATATAAGCATATACACATGCATTGCTTGAGCAGATAAAGATTTTCAAACAGTTTCAAGAAACTTAGATATCTATTCTTTTAGGTTGCTGCGTGTTTTTTCTTACCTCATTCAAAATAAATCTTAGTCTCGAGTACATATATTAACACATTCAAATTAGCAAGATTGAAACTTTTTAACTTTTGATTTTACTTTCATTTGGACCATAAAAACGTATGTTGCTCTGTAGCCGGTGCTCATCAAGGATGAAGGAAACTTTCTTGAACCACCATTTGTCCGAAAGCCTTCTTCCCCCATCAGATTACAGGAGTTTTCAGGTTCTGAGTCTCACCAGAAGAGAGAAATCCAGAAGCTCAGAAGCTCATGGCTGCTCTAGACCCCAGGTTATTTCTTACCACTCACTGTGGACTATACTTCTCCTACAAAAAGATTTCCAAGTTTCTGAATTCCTCTTTAAATTGGTTTATTACCATGTTCCACTTCGGGGGAAAACTTTTGCATTATTAAAGTATTTCCTACGTGTGAACTACTTTGTTTAAAAGGGAAGAAAAACTACCTGGAAACTGCAAACACTTAATCAGCCAAATGTCCCAAGAATAATGTTAGAAACTCTTAGGATGGCAATTAATGATACTGAGTGGTTCTCAACCCATCACTACACGTTGGCCTCACCCAGAGCTCTTTTAAAAATGCGAATAGGTGGACCCCCGAAAATTCTTCGTTTGGAGTGAGGCCCAGGCAATGGTACTTTTTAAAAGCTCCCCAGGCAATTCTAGTGTGCAGCCAGAGTTGAGAGCCTCTGAACTCAAAGGGAAATGTGAGGGAACGTACATACTGCACGAAAGCATCATTTCAATGGGATAAGGAGCATGAGCTATGGAGTCGGACACACTGGGTGGTAATTCTGGGTCTTCCCGTTACGAGATCTGTGACCTTGGCCAAGTCAGTCAAGCTTTTGAAATAACAGTTTCTTAATTTTAAGATGAAGGTGATAATACCTACCTCACAGGATAGTTGTGAAGTTAAAAGGAGGAAAGGTATGTGAAGCAGTTAGCTTGGTCTCGGCCCATGATAAGCGCTTCCATAAACGTTAGTTGCTTCGTTCACAGCTGTATATCCCCAGCACCGAGCACCAATGCCTGGCCCATAGTATGCACTCAAATCATTGTTGAAATGAATCAATATTATAATTCACAACACTTACTAAGTCCTTCCTGATTCTGGAAAGGATCTTTTGGAAGTGAATGCTTGTCTCCTAACTTTTTTGTTGTTTTAGTTCATTTATTGCCAAGAGCCATGCAGGGAGCCAAGTGCTTTCAGGAACACACGATAGGCCTCGGTTCCTGGCAGGACTCGATAACTAAGCTCTAAGAGATAGTCTAATGGATCGGGCTAAGATCGTTCCCTAAACTTGCCTGATCACAGAAATCCCAGTTCTTTCAGGCGATTCTGCTGATCAAGCATGTTTGGGAAACAGAGTTAGAAAAGCACATCCAAAGAAGGCTTGATGTCTGAAAACAGAGCAGGCAAGAAACTCAACTCTAATAGGGAACAGACATACAAAATGGCCTTTTCACACAGATGTAGCAAATACAAAGGCTTCTGAGCCTCATGGAGCTCAATGCCCTTGAGGTCTTCCTCATCTTACAGAACAAGAAGAGGGCTCAGATGAAGCACGGTGGTTGACTTACAGTCCCTGGATGCTTCTATGTGAGCTCGGAGTAAGCTTACAGCCCTATAGTCAAATAGCAAAAGATAAGCAGTATGGGATTTCACAGCACACCTCAAAATTATCGAGGCTTCCTTCTGTTCATGTGTAAATATGTATTATCGGTCTCAACACAGAACTCCTTTTAGAAGGTATCATTATCCAATGAGGAACAGATGGATGTGGAAGCAGATTTGGGTTGTGTTTCAGCCATGACAAGACGAGTCAGCCAGTCTTGCTAATCTAAGATATTGCTCAGCCTAGCTGGGTCAGTCTTGTTGTGAGAATTAAAAGAGCATGCTTTTCAAGAACATGAAAATTATTCCAAGAAGTTATTTTGTAGACTTGCTGTGGTATTATTCAAGAAACCGTTAATAATACTTGTGCTGTGTTCTACAACAGAGCATCCCTGTTATCAAGGGCAGCTAACTCAGTCATACAAAGGGTTTGCTTAGCAAGTTGAACACCATCCCAACAGTGAAATGTTGTACCCTCGTGTGGATCTTTGCATTTTTCAGACTCTAACAACATTTGCCCCCTGTACATTTTGTGCCCACTGTTATGTTCAAGTCCTAAGAATAGATAAAGGCCTTCTGTTTTTTTGGACCAGGTATTGGGCAGTACTACTTTACTACAGAAATAATCCTACCAAGAAAGTCTCTATCATAGTCAGGACCCCTTCCTGGGCTGTTTAAAAAAAATGCCTATGGGTAAGTCACTCAACTGGGAATAAAACTTAACTACTTCTTAATACTCTTTAGGGCTTTTCCCAGGTTATGGGATCACAAAGGACTGGTATAACAACAGCTCTAAAGAGAAGATATCTCACACTCCATCATCCCAAATGAAGCCTTCCCCCATTGCATACCGGAAAAAACTCTGATGGGTAGTAGGAGAGGCATGGACTTCGTCTACTAGTGAGTGTTCTCATGCTGCCCTGCTCTAGCTGCACCACTGGGACAAAAGTTCTGAGGATAGGCAAGCAGAGAAATAAAGAAAACTACTTCCAAAAGATAAGGACAGGGTCTCTGCCATTTCTCAGGCATATTTGGTTAAATCATAGCAAGTACTGCCTAACCTTTAGAATTGACCAAAGGAAATGGCTGGAGCAATTTTGAGAGATATGGTTGATCCTAGCTATTATATATCCTGGGTCTCCAGCATTTTCACATTATCCAATCATAAGGAATAAGGACTAACATGGAGAGAGCCCACACGGGCTAGGAAGGAGTTGATTGCAGCATTTTTTATAAGTAGACTATTAGAACCAATATAAACCTCCACCAGTAGGGAATTGGCTAAATAAACTGTAACAAACTTATAGTATGGAATACACACACACACACACACACACACACACACACACACACACACACACACATATATGTTTAAAAAGGAGTTAAATCTAGATGTAGTAATACAGGCTTCTCCCCAATATTTTTTAAGCTAGGAAAGCCAAGTTTTAAAGTATTACGTGCAGAGTGATGTCATTTATTAAAAAGACACACCTCTAGTCTCCTATGACTTGACCCCACAAAAATTCATGTATCATGGGTCATTCTCCATCAGCTCTAAGCACTTGCACTACTATTTCAACATCTTTAACTTGTTTATACAGTCAGAATATTATCCTCTAACATTTTCAGTCCAGAGGAGAAACACTGACATCTGTAACATTAAATATAACTTTGTCTTTAAATATATGAACAGATTTGTGCTTGATTCTTAAAATTTGGTTCTCTTTTAATTCTGGACTGTCATCTAAATTTCATCATCTCTTATTTTCTAGGTCTCTCCAAATAATTTGGTGATGAAACCCAGCAAATCATCCAGACCAGCCCTGGTTCCCCTTACCATCCAAGCTTCACACAGCGGGTGCCAGAGCAATGATCTACTCAGAACCAGCGAACTTTTAACAAATACGGAAAATATACGACTTAATTCCACCTCTTTACAACCTGCTTTTCCTGAACATTATACACTCAAGTAGGTTTCTTTCTCTTTAGAGTCATTTTTTAGACACAAGCATCACAAATAAAGCTGACTTTATTTGGTGATCCACCTTAACAGTTGTTCTCAGAATGTTCAATAAACTTGTGTTGTCCTTCTTCAACCATCTTCCCAGTGAGTCCCCTCACATCCTTCAAGACCAAGCACAAACAGCATTTTCTGTTTAACCTACAACGATCTCCACCACCAAAATTGCTCAGTTCTTCATATTTCTACCTCATTCCTACATCTCGGATCACACTCACCACTCAATGCCTTAGAAATGTTAGCCTCTCACAGACCATGGCTGGTCCAACCAACCTGTGGGGCATCCTCCTATCACCACCCTGTGTATATCTGTCCTAAAAGATGCATGCTGACAACCAAGGCAAACCTTCCAGATACCTGAAGACCACTCTTTTTTTATTAAGGATTTATATGTGGCTGAATTCCTTTTCCAGAATCCATGAACTTCCTGCCCAGGGATTTAGTCTGTTGTATCAATTTTCTCCCATAAGGAGGATATTCTTTGTGGACATCAAATGAACATCTGTTTCATCTGTGGGCCTACCTGCTGCATCGAATGGCATCTGTGAATGGAGTTAAATGTCTACGTCATGCAGTTAAGAATATCTTCTTGTTTTTAAGCGGTGTCCTCACATACAGAAAAAAATATACATAAATTCTACAAGTAGGAAAAACATTTTGTCTGCTGTTCTCCATCTAATTTCCAATTTCTTTTTTTAGCCTTTCTCCATGTCTCCAGTGAATTCTTGAATCTCACTGCTTCCACGCCATCACTAACAGCTTGCCACCCACACTCTACAAACTATAGTTTTGATGGTCATCAATGCTCTAGAGCCAAACACAAAGACTCTTCTCAATCCTTGTTATTTTTTAATGCCTAGAGAATTTAACACTGATGATTTCCCTATATTTCTTTCCATTTTTCATAATGAAACTCTGTGCTATGAGAGGCCGCTCCCTGTTCTGCAGGATTCTCTACCTCCTTTCACTTTCTGGTTGTGGATGCTCACGGTGTCTTCTTCGGTTCTTCAATTCAGTAAATGAATAGCTCTTAACTCTCTGCCATGGGATAAAGATCATGCTAGTGAACACACAATCCCACTACAGTGTAAAATACAACAGTTACAGTGGCACAGGTTGAGATGCCACTTGAGAGCACACCTGACACCAGGCTGTGGCCCCTACTCTGCCTCTTTCCCCATGAGAATCCTTCTCTCCCCTTATTCTCTCAGTGTAATACAGATGGCTCAGGGAACAATAACTTCTGTTATTGGTGTTCATCTGTTGATGTAGAACTTCATTTGATACCCTGTACTCAACAAGGAAAATAACAAGAGCTAACCTTTGAGTTTTACAATGGGCTAGGTGCTGTTTTATGTGCTTTATTTTTATTTTTTCAGTTCATTAGTCCTCATGAAAACCCTATAACTAGGTACTAGTATTTACACTTTGCAGATGAGAAGCTGAAGAGTTTAAATTCTTTGAGATTATACAAGTCATTAAACAGCAGAGCCAGTTTAAGGATCTAGGCAGGCTGGCTCATAAGCTAGAGCTCCTAACCACTGTATTGTCCCCCACGCTCATCATATACTGGCTTTCAAATGGAATTTAATTAATGTATTAGATTATTTCTTTTGGGGGCCCATAGGAGGAGGGACTACAAAATTTTTAAAGGTATGTGACTCAACAAGGCTTGCTATAGTAAGACAGTGAGGCAGCAGGACATATCATTAAGAACTTGGTTTCCAGAATCAGAATTCCTAGGTTCAAATGTCACCTCAAACTATTTAATAACTATATGGCCCCAGGTAATTTATTTGACTTTAATTCTCACTTTCCTCACCTACAACATAGGAATAGGATACCTGCCTCAGAGGGTACTTGATGGTAAAATGAGATACTGAATGTAAAGTACTTAAAATATTTCCCAATAGATATAAAAGCATTCCATATGTGTTAGTTTTTCTTATTCTTATTAGTACACTTTTCTGAATCAGAGAAGGACAATAAAAAGGTGTGTGTGTGTGATGAAATCAATATGGACTTTAGCATCTAGACTGTGAACTGTAATACCATTCACCATTAAAAGTAACCAAGATTCCTCAGAGAAATGGCTGCTTCCAGGTATAGGCAGGAAATACATAAGATGATCCTGGAACATGGGATGATTCCTGAAACCAAGGAAGTCATCAAAACCCTCATGGCTCATGAAAAATGGAGACAAGAGCCATCTGAAAGGGGGTCTTACTGGTCAAAGATAAAACAATATGAATATAAAAAATGATGCCAATGGATTGAAATATATATTTTATATATCACATAAGGTAAGTTGACACTTCATAATGATATGCTCTGAAAACCACCACCACCACCCTTAGCCAACTAATAACGTTGCTAAGGTACCAACTTATTATTCTGAAAATTTACAAATAAAGGTAAATATTCAAGCATCTGTCATGTGTTAGCTTTATTTTTTAGTTCCCTTATTACCAGCAGGAAAATAAAGAAGAGTAAAAATCGGGAAAACCACCTCTTGGTAACCCCTAATAGAATAGATTTAGGTAATAATCTTCAATGGATAAAATGGTGAAAGGCTGGTGGACAACTTTATGATAGATGGATTAGAAGCATAGCTCCCGAACTCACTGATCAGTCTTAGAACTAAGAGTGAACAATCTGCTACCCCATTCCTTTGAAAGCAACATCACAGAAATACACTACCACCCATGTAGTGTAAACTAGTCTCACAGCTTCATGAATATAATTTTGGACACAGCACCCTTGCTCATGCCATTCTCCTGCCTGCTATTTCCTCTCTTCTCCATCGATCTACATCCCACCCATCTCTAAAGAGGTAGAGTAAAATTCACCTCCTTCATGAGGTTCTCCTTGATCTTTCCTTAAGAAAACTACACAGTTCTTCAGGACAAGGATCATGCATTACATCACAATACCTAGGAGCTTTCTTATTACCATCAAGGTTTTCAGTGAAAACATGTTGATTTAACTGAGTATTTAATATAACACTCTTAGAGAGATTATTGAATTTTAGGGGTTGGGGAACCAAAGAAGTAAAAAGGTTAGAGATTTTAAATTAACGGTAAGTTGGAATTGGTACTTGAATTTCAAATGCAGTACTACACTTGCTATCACCTTGGGCCACTCATTTAACAGCTCTAAAATGTAAGATGAAAAAGCTAGGCTCTCCATTTTTTAATGAATAGATATTGCATTTGCCTCTGGAAGAGATTTCCCAAGGGCTTTTGTGGACTGTTAACTAGGAAAGCTTATTACTAAATGTTACTCATCAACAGAAGCTGAACTTTATGTAAAAACACACAAAGCAAAACAGTGTCCTTGATCCACCAGTTTTTTAAATACAACTGAGTCAGTGAGAATAAACCGCATGATGATTTTGAAGACCGTATAAAGTAGGACTGCCATATCTTTTAAAGGTATTACATTCAATAGGCCATCATACGGTAGCTGCATCTCTAGGAGAGGTATCATCTTTCCCACCATCGCATTACAAGTCTGCCATCCCGTAACTTGGAGCTCAAGGTCTAAGATGTATGGTACAAAGGTAGAAATTTGGCTATCAAAGATTATGACCTTGTTGAGAAACCGCTATGGTTTCCCAGCATATCGCAGAGATGCTCTAGGACAGAATGTACAACAAGAATTGAATACAGAATGAGATTAGGTATTAAGAGGATAAATTCTACTTTGCCTTAAGAAAAGAGTGTTGCTCTCTGGGCAGGCCTTGTGTATTTAGGAAGGTCATGACCCACAGTCTGCCGTTCAGGTTGGAAGTGGTGGTAAGCTCAACCAAACAATGAAGCCTGCACAGTTTGCCCTCACCTTCACTCCCTGGGGATGCCCAGGCTGGAAGAGAAGAGAGGTGTGTAAGAATTAGCTGCACCCACTACTAGTCTTTAACGAACTTAGGAGAACACCCAAAGTGAGTACCATTAGCACATAAAGGGGAAGGAACCATTCCTGCTGTGGAACTTGGATTTCTTCAGGAAAGGGAGGCTGGTTCCATGAGAGAGCCCAGCTGCGGTAAAGTGATGGGCTAATGGGATGAACTGGGGAAGCTCAGCATGGGGCTGTGGGGATGAGAGAGCAGAGATTTTCGGAACCCAAAAAAAGAGTCAGGGCAAGAAAAGCAAGAAGCAGCAGTTCCTTTTTCTCTGTACTGGTCCAGCAGCACCAGGGGCCCAGAAGTTACCTGAGGTTTCTTCACCTTAATGATCCAGGTGGGCGGGACAATTACAGCAGCATGAGCCCCCAGGGAGCAGGGTTCCTCAATGTGATGCAGCATGAAGCAGGTCACCTTATTGTGAAACTGAGGAGAAAAATAGGCCAATAAACAATCCTGGGCCAAGGGCACCGCTAAAGCAAGAAGGAATTAAGAACATGCGCACACAGGCACTCACCCAGCCTTGCAGACACGGAAGACACATGCTCCTTATCACCACCCAAACAGCCCCAGAACTGAGAGACCAGATTTGGAACTCATTCCACTTTATAAACCGATAAAGAAATCAATCTTGTAGGTCAAGGCCAGCTAAAACTTTATAAGCTTTTAATGGGATATTTATATAACGAGGTCTCGAAGGGTTCTCTTAATCCTAACCCTGGCTATAATTTTGTTGCACTTGACTTGCACTTGTCACAGACTTGATGTGGGATAATGCCGGGGAGGCAATGGAGGCAAGCGGAAAGGCAGGCTCTCTCACCTGTCCTTCTTTTTTCTAATCATAGGTGTAAATCCATCCCAGGTAGTCCCTCTAGTTTAGGAGACCCAGGAAAGCAGCAGCAGGTCTGTTCTAGCGAGTTCTTAATCCAAGAGGTAACGAAGAAATTGCCTCTGCTGGATTTGTCTGGGGCTGCTAAAAAATACGATGACCCTAACTACACTTGGTAAGTCTAAAAGGCTTCCTGTTTTTGAAAGGAAGAAAGTAAATGTAGACTGATGATCATAACAATACCCCAGAATTAGTGGTTTAGCTCTGTACCAATGGACTGAGTGACCATCATCTTTTGTGTGTAAAGTGATAATGATGTGTGGTAACAATTTTTTCCTAGTAAACAAAATCCACATTATACAATAATTGTGGGCCTTAAAGTTTTAATCAGTGATTTTTAAAAACTTTAACATCCGTTTCTACTGTATTATACTTAGTGGAACCATACATTGTCATCTTAATGGGAACAATTTTAAGAATGAAAGGGAGCACTGCTAATAATTATGTTGGAACAACAAACATAAATTAGGTCTGTCTCAGGAAACCTGGCAAATATGGCCACCCCAATTATGTCACAGAGGGAATTTGTCTTCATTTCTGCCTATCCTCACATGATCCCATAGCAAATTACTAATTAGGTATGAATGCAAAATAAGTCAGTAATTTCCCTTATGGCCAGTTATTTGTGATCTGCAAACAGTGACATACTAGAAAATATTATTTAAATTACCTTCTTCAAAAATTGATTTTCTTTTAGCAATTCAAATAAATCCCTAAATGGATGTTGATTGCATTTCTAAAATGGTGAAGATCCCCGAGATGACCCATTTCAATTGTCAACTTATAGCCGAGTAATCGCCAATCTAAACAGACTAAGAGTTATGTCCAAAAGTGCCTAACTTTTACAAGGTGGAGTCAGAGCCTAAAGCCCAAAAAACCAGCTCTTGAACACATTTTTTTTTCCCCTGCTGCAGAAAGTGCCTATAGATAGCACTTGTTTGACATCAGATATCCTAGAAGGGATTACCTGGAGGGTTAAAATATATCACCAATGTAATTTGTCTTAAAATGTTTTGTATCTTTACTTCTTGCAAAATCACCTACAATGTGGTTCAACTGAACTATGAATTAATGACAAGAGAACATGTGCACCACGTAAAGTGGGAGTGAGTTCCCAAATTAACAGACCCTGGATAACCTATCTCATCACAGCCTGGTAGCACAGGGGTGGAGCAGACGAAGTCCATAGGAGCTCAAACCACCAGTGATGCTCTCCCACAGGTGTGGCCTCAACAGATCAGGGAAACTAGCAGCACAGATACTGTCAGGGACACCTGGAACCTGAATTAGCTTCTTTCTCTCCAGGTGGACACACTGCCTTGCTGGTATAGTTTCATTCAAGGACTAGGATGACCTCACATTTGTGAGCATGTTCTTGAACAGAAGCACAAAGATTATTTATGTAAAAACTAACTGACAGGAGATGGAAATGCCTAGAAAATGTGGCAGGAGAGGGATACAGCGAGCACTGAGCTTTCCAGACCAATGCATCCCTATCTAGCAACAGTAGGTTCTCCTGAGACTTGGGTGCCTAGGGAAATTATGCTAGAGAGATTAGGTCAAACTTTATAAAATTCCCCAAATTCAAAAGTTTTTGACCCACAAAAATGTTAATTTTATGTGTTTCAACTAAATGTATCTGCTCCTGCCCTATGGGCTGTTTTGGCTAGTTAAATCTGATGTGTGTAGAGGGCTGAAGTCTTCCTGTAAACCCTTAACTTACCTGGAACACCACAGCCCTTTTTTTTTTTCAGGCTGTCTGCGCAATGAGTGAACTCTATGTCCCAGTTATACAGTCATTCAACAAAGTAGGTGAACTGAGAGATTAGAGCAAGGCTCCACAAACTTTTTCTATAAAAGGCCCACATAGTAAATAGTTTAGCTTTAAGGGGGCCATACTTTCCCTGTTGCAACTACTCAACTCTGCTGTTGTAATATGAAAGAAGCCACGGACAATAAATAAATGGATGGGCATGGCTGTGTTCCAATAAAATGGTATTTATAAGAACAGGCAGCAGTCAGATTTGGTCTATGGGCCATAGTCTGTCAACCCATGAGTTAGCACTGTCTGGTTAAAAACAAACAAACAAACAAAAAAACAAAAAAAGAGGTGCATAAGCAAACAAGAAAATGAGCCATCTGGTTGGAAGAGAGGTGTTAAAAAATGGACAAAGGATAGATAAAAGAGGAAAACAGGGAAACTACCTTTGGATCCTAATGAATATATATGCTCAAATGTAAAGAAGAGTTACATTTCAATGAATATACATACAGCTGTAATAATATCCAAGCCTAAAGAAGGGTACGAGACCACTCCTTACCCCAACAGCACACCGTAAGAAAGTCACCCATATCAAAAACAGAAGAACCAACATGGCTGGATTCTGGTGTTAGAGGGATTATCTAATGTTGCAACTTTCAACCATAGAGGAGTTATCAACAATCCAGTGTAGGGGAGGAAATACAATCTATGGGGTGAGAAGTCCTTGATTCTAGGCCCAGGTTAGAACCAGGGGAGGATTTCCCAGTCTCTGATCCTAGGCTTCAGTGTATATAAATGAAGGGGTTAATTGATCTCTATAGTTTCTGCCTGGTCATATAGGCTATAGTTCTATAGTTTTAATCTTTCTTCCTCAAGGATCCTACATGAGAGAAATAATACATAAATTAGAATAACCTTCCACTTATAGATAGCAACTTGGATAATGACAAAAGTCTACCGTGATAAAACATAAGCCCATTTTGTTTCACTTTGTCCCCAAACTTACCGCCTGCTTGCACCAGGAACAGCTGATAGCCACAATCTCTTTACTGTGGAAGGAGAATTTTTGCTGGAAGCCCTGGGATTTTAGGACAAGAGATAGAGAATTTAAAACGGCTTCAATCACAGCACGCATTTGCCCTCCTGAAGTCCAATGAAGCGAGCAAGGCCAAAAGCGGCCCTACCACTCAAGGTAACTCAAGTCCTGCAAATGCCACATTCAGCACTTCTGTCCTCCACCCTCTGCCATCCAAGAACTTCCCACTCCTGAATCATCTGGAGCGTGAGAGGAGGCACCAGTATTTTCTGTGCCACTAACTACTCAAAGTCAGCCACAAAAAGAGTTGTTTCTTTTCCCCAAATGAATGTGGTTCAGATAGGATTTTATTATAAGCAAAGGAAAAGCCGCTATTGGGTCACGTGGTTCTTTGGAAGGCTGGGCATCCATCTCAGAGGGGCTGCACAATGTTAACATCTGAGAACCCAGAAAAAGAGAAATTAAGTATTAGAGTTAGGACCTAGAAGTCAAGGTCTGGGAAGAGTCCAAGGGTGTTGTAGGAAATTCAAACACTTTCACCATCTCCTTGGGACTCAAAACAAGCAGCTTTCCCAATTTTCATCCTTCACTAGCAAGCAGCAATGAGATTAATGGAAGAGCAAACACAATCCTCTTAAATGAACAAACAGAATTACTTTTCCATCAAGAACGGAAGAGATGCTTTTTGGCGGCTGTTGTCCTTAAATAATTACCAGAGAGAAGTGGGCAGTAATACTCAAAGAATTTTGTTTAGCCTTCCCAAAGCTCATCCATTTCTATCTGCCTGTGACATCTAAACCCAAATAAACTAATGCAAGACAATGACAAAAAAAATTGAAATAGGGATTTTGTAAAGTGATCAAAAGAAAACAAAGATGCGATGGGCAGGGAAGCTTTTAAGGTGCTGGCTGGAAAAGTCTTGTTTTAATGTGTACAGATCATTTTAAGAAAAAAAATCAATTTACACATTACTATAAGAATTCCCAATGGCACTTTTTTGCAGTCCCCAGGATTCCTACCAATCTGTAGCACTGTACAATGGAGCACTTCCTCCATTTTGAGCCTCTCCCTTCTCTTGGGTTCCTAAAACACATGTTCTCCATCTGCTTCTCTTGTCTCCTGCATGTGACAGAAGACCAGGACCACTTTCAGCCCTCTGGGCTCTGTGGTTCCTCCTTGAATCCTCTTCTTTTGTCCCCAACTCAAACCTCACTTCCAGAAACATGACTTAACATCAGATTCCTCTGGATTTTGAAACATTGCTCCATCAATACCCCTTTCTCAGCAACTGAAGTCCTAACAATCATTCCAAGTGCAGAGGAGTTAACCAGCAGGCTGGAGACCGCTCTCCTTACAAGGTCTGCTTACAAGGTTGGCCCTTGGCTGCCATCTAGAAACTTGGATTTCAAGAGGGTTCCCCTATTCCCCCAAACACTTAAGAGAGGCTCACTGCACCTAAAATGTTGGTACAAACAATGTGGTTTATGCTGAACCCCTGCTTTCCTTTTGAGAGTCTGGGATTTGGGTATGTGCCATGCAGAACATGCTTACGTAACCAGTCCCCAGTAAAAACTCTGGGCACTGAGCCTCTAACGAGACCAGTAGACAATATTTCACACGTGCTGTCACAACTCCTATCAGAGGAATTAAGCACATCCTGTGTGGCTCTGTTAGGAGAGGACTTTCAGAAGGTTGCACCTGGTTTCCTCCAGACTTTGCCCCATGTGCCTGTCCCTTTGCTGATTTTGCTTTGCAGCCTTTCATTGTAATAAACCACAGCTGTAATACTTCCTTGGTCCTAGGAGTAATCCTAGCGAATCTTCAGAACAGGTGGTCTTGGGGACCCTAACACGCTCACCTCTCCCCCAAACAATGCTTCCTTCTGTCACCGATACTGTCGTTTTCCACAGAAAGGACACACTGTTTGCAAAACACACATGGACTGAATTATTAGGATAGGGGTGGTGGTCGCTGCTGTGTGGCAACAACCCACAATCCCCCAGCACCGGGAGTGAGAACCGCCTGACAGAAAGGGCTCACAGAGAGGACACAAAGTCAGGGGGCCAAAGGGTTAGGTAGCCCGGCCCTTTCAATTCAATATGGGTCTATGTGGTATAAGATGGAACCAAGTACGAAGGCATGAATTCACAGGGGAGGTGTTTGCCAAGTTCACCATCAACTCTCGGGCCACTCTTGATGGACCGGGTGAGAGAGAGATGAATAAAGCTTCTCTTTAGGGCCATAGCAACAATTTGTGAGTGTGTGAGGAAGGAAGCTGTAGCGAACAGCAAGTACACTGAAGCGGGTGCAGTGTCTGCCCAGGGACCCCCGAGGCAGCATGACCAGGTCCCCCCAGCCTGCTCCTCCCAGCCAGCAGCCCTCAGGCCCCACTGATGGGTCACTTCACATCGGGACATCCGATAGAAGCTGATGGAGAGATGGCAAAGTTAGCTCCATTTGCTAACTTCTTTCTCCCGGGGTAGTCTGTTTCCCCCCGGTTCTTCAGTCTATGCTGGGCGCAGCCACCAGGGAAAAAGCTACTTCTTACGTATCAGTATCTGTCTCAAAATACCCAAATAACTACTTTCTTCAAGATTACAGAATCAACTATCATACTGGCATTTAGAGCCATCCTTAATCTTCCCAACATTTGTACATCAATCTCCCAACCCTCACTATTGTAAATTCTTGTTTAGTGGGATGGATTTAATTATATTTCCAACATGCTCTATTCATTTCCATGTTTTTGCCCATTTTTTTCCTCTGTTATCCTCAAGCCATCATCTAGAATGCCTACCACTATTTCACATACAGCATCAGACTTTACTTCCACTATGAAAATCCATGTCTTCTAAGATCCCCTCGATTCACTGTGATGCTCCTGCAAAATTATAAGCCTTCCCACCTGGTCCTCCCCTTAGCATTAATGAACAGGTGCCCTAAGTTGCTGGTTATTTTATATGCACATGAATTATCTCTCCAATGGAATTATGAACTCTTGGAGAGAAGTCCTTATAGTATTTCTCTTTTCTTTCCTTTTTTCTTTTCTTTTCTTTTCTTTTCAAGTAGGCTCCATGCCTAGTGTGGAGCCCAATGCACAGCTTGAACTCATGACCCTTAGATCAAGAACTGAGCTGATACCAAGAGTCGGACGCTTAACCGACTGAGCCACCCAGGCAGCCCATAATATTTCTTAACAGGTCTCTACAATTCAGCATAGTTTTTTGAAAATCACAGGCATGGTATATTTTCTAATTGAATAAGAAAGTCACTGCTACCACAATGTGATCCAGTTATAAATTTTATGCTATCCAGACCTTAAAAACTTAACCCAAACCACCTGAAAATATGTGCCTTACTGCACCTTCCTCCAACCCCTATAGACATGGCAAGCATAGTAAGATTCTGATTTTCATTTTTTAAGTCTGTGACCTCGACATGCTGCATGGCTGACAACCAGTATCGTAGAATTGGTGACGTCACAGCAGTAGCCACAACTGGAAGTCTGAATGTTGCTGGGTCAGATGTACTGGTGAAGAGAGTCTTAAATGCTATTACACAGCCACTATTCTATCAATTCAACACAGCAGGTGATCGAAGATCAAATAGAAGCTGATGGAGAGATGGCAAAGCTGGGAATAGTTCTTGGACCTGTTAATTATTGGCCTGGTGATTGGAGGCACATCACTTAACCCTTCCAAATTTCTCCTTTCACCTGAAAATGAGAATAAAAATACAAACTTCTCCTATACCACAAAATAGTTTTAAGTATCAAATGAGGCAGTGTACTGGAGAGATATTTATAACCCAGGAAATATAAATGAAGCAATACTTTTATTGCTAAGACCTATCAACAGGACTCTGTCCCACCACCTTGCCGACGGAGCCCTCCAGTGACTAATAGGACCAGCAATATTCTATTTAATGGTACAGAGCATGTGTATCAGCCCCTCCCTCTACTGCATTTGGCCTTCTGGCTTCAGCGAGAAACAGACACCGTCCACTGTCGTCCCGGCAGCCAGGCAGATAGCAGAAACAAACAATAAGGCCATCGACAACTAGGGCTCTGGGCACTGTGCTCATACGGAATTGTGGTGGGTCCCTTGGAAACGAGGTCTGTGCTTTGTTTTGGATGCTAGTCTGGCAGAGTCACAGGAGCTGTGGCTTCAGGGTTATTGTCTAACATAGAGACATAAATAGAACCACATCAAAGCCTTCATGAACCCAGTTCCCACAGACCACCTGCAATGGGGAGATTTTGGCCGGGATCTCAGCACAGCAAAAAGAGCCAGATTCCTAATTACCCATTTTTAAATGCTGGCCCAAGTCTAATATTATGGTACTGACAGATGCCCTTACTGAATATCAGCTGACTCTGATTTTTAAGGACTATTTTGTTCATCACTATCAAAGAGTAAAATAGGAATGTGAGGTCAGATGCTTTGGATCTGACTTCAGAATTATAAATGCCATGAACCCTGAGAGATAAGGTCATTTTTTTTTTGGTTGAGTTTTTTAATAAAATTGAGTCCTTGGAATAAAGTTTAAACAACATTTATTCTGAGCAGCTAAAGCTTTGCTGTATCTTTTTCTTCTGCAATCTAGAGCATATACCAAATGGCCCTCAGTTCTATAGCCTTGGCTTAAACTAGAAAAAAATGGGGGGGAGGGGGCTTTACTTGAAACAAACAAATGATTTTACTGTTTATGTATTTAACTGAGGTTGGATAAGGGAATCTCCTGACCACTGCCTGATTCTGTTTGACTTCACTTTATCCAGCAGAATTGTTGATACTGCTCTTGCCTCCAAAACTTTAAACAACAAAAACAGAATAAACTTCTGCACATCCACTCCCATGTCCAAGACTCACCAAGTACTGCAAAAGGCAAAAACCCAAGGGGATTATAAGACTAAGTCAATATTTATCTCCAAACAGAGAATCTGAAGCATATTTCCTCAAGTTCCTTCTATAATTTTTGAAAAATATGTGTACTTTTACACATTCTATATCTAATATCTAAAATGTTCATCAGATGCAAGTTCATTATTTCTAGAAAAATAAAAATGAAATTTTAAAAACTTATACCACTCGTAAGCTTATCCAATGGAATATAAATACCACAGCAATTTAATACAATGAGAAAGGAAATGTTTCCAATCAGAGCAGAACCTCACTAAAGATCTCAAACTGGTTGTGCTGTTTCAGTGCAAATGCTTTTAACTTAACTAGTTTAGGCTCACAAACAACCATGACATTTGAGCACCACCAGCTGAAGCTGATAAATAACTAAGACCTTTGACCCCAAAGTAGACCCACACCAACCTAATTGAAAACATCTTTTTAGCCAATAAAAAATGGCACTTGTTTGACCTTTGAGTGACCCAAGCATGGACCCACACCAATCTAATCTAACCAATCTAAAACCTTTTTCCCCACTAAAAAAAAGTGGCACTTGTTTTGACCAACTATCAGTAGACTCATAGACCAATTCTGCCCTATCCAGAGTACAACCTTTACTCTTCAATTAACAAAACCACCATAAGTCACCATCCAACATACAAGTTGTTGATTTTTCTTCTCAACAAACTTATTTAGTCCAGTCTTCCACATGTGTACCCTTGCCTACAATGTGAATCAGTAGATATTAGGCTATTTTTATAATATGCCTTTTTTCTTGGTCTTCTCACAGTGAAAATTTAGTAGCATTGATATAGGTACCCTTATGGCTAGTGCAGCTTTATAATAGCCAAGATATAGAAGCAACCTAAGTGTCCACTGATGGATGGATAAAGATGTAAACACACACACACACACACACACACACACACACACACACACACACACACCACAAATAGTCAGAAAAAGGAACTCAGCCATAAAAAAGAATATGAACTATTACCCAGCCATAAAAAAGAAGTTGCCATTGAGATAACATGGATGGACTTAGAGGGTATTATGCTTAAGTCAGAGAATGACAAATACTGTATCATCTCACTCTCTGGGGAATCTAAAAAACAAAACAAATGAGCAAACAAAAAACAGAAACAGACCCATAAATACAGAGAACTGGTGGTTGCCAAAGGACAGGGGTGTGGGTGGATGGGCAAAACAGGTAAAGGGAAGTGGGAGGTACAGGCTTCCGGTTAGGGAATCAATAAGTCACAGGAATAGAAGGTGCAGCATAGGGAATACAGTCAATGATTTGTCAATAGCGTTGTATGGTAACAGATGGAAGCTATACTTGTGATCATATAGACTTGTCAAATCACTATGTTGTGTACCTGAGACTAATACAACATTGTGTCAACTGTACTTCAGTAAGAAAACAAAAAATACTAAAAAAAAATGGCATCATTAATATTCTAGTTTATGCAACATTAGAGCTTATTTACTCATAGAAAATCTAATTTACCTGAACTTCCTAAATTTCCTACCTTGGTTTTGCTAGTCTTAAGCTAAAATTTGTATGAATACCAAGATTTTCAAAATGTAAATCTACGTGGTCATCTCAAATGAATTATAATAAATGAAGTCTTTCTAAATGAAATTGTAGGAAGCAATGTTTTTATAACTTCTGACAGTGCTGCAAATTATGAATCTACAGTGGCTTTATTAGAATTACCTTCGAAAAATCTTAAATTCTTGTCTCTTGGGTTTAATTATCATACAATTTACAGCATTAATTAAAGGCTCTGAAAATTTATCAATGCCTTTATTGTCCATAATATGCTCTTGCTCTGGGATAATTGCTGACTTACACACACAGATTGACACTTTATTATTTTTCAATAAAACATTCTGTGTCCTTCCATTCTAATGTTGCTGGTAATTACAATGTATTAATCAGAGCTAGTCTTCTTATCCTCATAGTTTCTGCTTTTTCCATTAGTTTATCTGAAGGCCCCTGCTATAAACTGCAGATCATAAATTGAGGAAGCAAAATTTGGGGCACAGTCATCTTAGTAAAGTTAACATTGCTACCATGAACTTGTCAGACTGTATGGAGAGTCTAAGATGTGATTTCCAGAATTTAGTCATTTCAGAGACAGATGACTTCATGGAAGCAGACGGCTTGCAACCCAGGACCTTGCAATTAAGGAATAATTAAGATTAAGCCTATAACAATGGCTACTGATTTACATTTTAATTTACATGTTAACTATTTTTAACTGTGATATTTATAATTCATCTTTTTATGACTATTTGGGTTCTAGGACAAAAATGTTTTATACAGATACTTACTGTTATACTCAATATGGCCCAAACTGCATATAAAACATTAACTGTTGGGTCTGTATCTTTGTCCTAGAATACCAGGGAAGTTCTTTCTATGAAAGTATTTTCCTAATGATATAACCAGCTACAATTATGATAATGATCCATGAAAATTAATTTCATCTGATTGTCCCATGATTGCTACTTACCAATAAAATTATAACACTGATTCACCAAGCAGGTTGTTTTGTTTAAAAACAACTTTCCCCAAAGATAGGACTGATGTTACTACAGTTACCAAATACAAATCATTGCAGTTTCTCAGAGAAGCCATATAATCTATAATCTTGCTGACAGTATGACATTCCAGGAGATAATTGGCTGTACTTTTACCCTTAACTGAGGAAAATGCTCTTCTGCTGGCAGAACTAACTACGCTTTCTTTTTGTGCAAATTTAGGCTATTTTGCTATAACAGCCCCCGGACAGCTGAGAAAGAGACTTACAAAATTTGCCAAAATTCTCAAATTGCGCCCCTCCTGGTTTCATAAATTTATGTCAAAGTAATATCACCATATAATGTATGCCTTTAGAGAAAGAAAGGATTCTGCTGTCTAGAAATAGTTATGACTCCATTTTAAGGGTTTAATAGTCAACTGATGGATTTTCCAGCTATATCTAATAGAGCCACTGTTTCTGTGAGATTTTGATCGTCTCTTTCTCTATCACAGCAATTCTGGCATTTCTATTCGACTTAATGAGGACTGTTTTTTTTGTTGTTGTTGTTGTTCAAGTTTTCAAACACCACCTAATATTACATTACTCTTCCTGGTAGTATTTCAAATGGCCTAATAACCTTTCACATCAACATGCTCTGCCAGGGTGGTATATAGGCACTAAGAAAGAACAGACTGAATCTCAAAAGATCTGGCTGCAGGACATACCCAATATGTAGCAGCTGGAATAGGAAAGTATATATGGGACTGCATCCTGAGGGTTCAGAATAAAAGGAGGCAGGACATCAAGTTGGATAAAGGAGTCTCTCAATGTGGGATCACTCCTCTATAATAGTGCATTTAGTGCATTATCAGGAACCCCAGAAGATGATGCTAACACTCAATGGCATTCTGAAAACTTGAATAAAGAGGGTTCATATTAAGTAGAAATTTTAGAATTGCTGTGATAGAAGTGATGAAAATTTCACAGAAAGAGGCATGACAGAGTTGCTGTATTAGGTACAGCTGGAAAATCCATCAGTTGACTCTGTTCTGCAAGAGGATGCAAAGGATACTCCCCTTACAAAAGCAGTGAAAAACTGGTAAGGACACCATCATTGTTGAGAAGCTCTCCTCCGTAGGTTAGATCTGATGATAGGAAATGCCTTATGGAATGAGCATTCTGACAGCAACTGGGATTCCAGAATCCCCAAATAATAGGGACCATATGACAGCACTTAACCACTGAAGCAAGGTGAGTACAATTACTACAAGATTGAAGTTGCAGCCAAGGGGGCTTGACCTACAGAGAGCTATGATATGGTCAGTACAGCATGACCTCCCTAGAGGGAAGGTGGATTATCAGATAAAATGAGTATTGCTCAATCCATACAATGACAAG
Source organism: Zalophus californianus (assembly GCF_009762305.2). NCBI lineage: Eukaryota > Metazoa > Chordata > Mammalia > Carnivora > Otariidae > Zalophus > Zalophus californianus. The sequence continues at coordinate 90,409,615 of NC_045606.1, forward strand.
AAATTAAGAACGGAGGATCAAGAGATATGAGGACAAATGCTCCCACAGAGTCATAATCTTTTGCCTCATTTCTGGACTTAAGCCAGTTTTCAAAGATAAAACACACTGATTATAGAGAGCAAGTCCACAGGAGAAAAATCCTGCAACATCATAGCAAGGGTCTATGGCAACATTTCCCCAGCCTCTAACTAAAAGGATCTACAGACATTTACTCGGGTAGTTATACACTGGGGAGGCAGAAATGTCTAAATAATCCAAAGACTACTGGACAAGAGTCCAAGTTGATATGCATACCCAAGTACCTGTGTTTGAAGAAACATCTTGGCGCCCTGTTAGAGTAGGGATGTAAAGTAGGGTACAATTTAAAAAAATAAAGCCCTGGGCCTGGACAGGTTCACAGAGAGTCTACTGGCTCCACAAATCCACCAGGATTAATTTCCCTGGTCCCTCATTGTGTAGTTAGAGTGAACATATCTGGTATATTTGGCAGAACTCCTATTATTGGTTTCTTGGCCTATTGTGCAAGAGCTGACATAGGGAGAAAGCCCAAGTGAAACCATAAACCACCCTCCCGGTCATATCTAAATCAAAACCAATGTCACATTCTCAAAAGTAATGGGCACTAGGTGATATTAAATGATTAATTTTTAAGTTATGACAACGGTATGTGTTTATGTTTTTTAAAATCATTATCCCCTTTTATGCCATCCTTAAAGACTACAAGAAGCCATGGTAGTGGTCCCCAAAATATCCCCATTTAATTCACAAGCAGAGCTCTTATAAAACCAGACATTATACTGGAGAATAATGCTGGATTACCACAAATTGAACCCAGTGTATCTAAATGCAGGGATCTTCTGACCTTGAGTGTATGACATAGGGCCACTGACTTGGCAAATTTTCCATTCCTTTCCGAAAAGAGAATCAAAAACTGTTTACATTCACCTGGTAGAGTTAACAGGGCTTTTAACTCCTCTGCATCCTATCCAAATGTAGTGCGAAGGGACATGAACCATACGAACATTCTGCAGAACACCACTTGGTTTACTGTATCAATGACATCATGTCTAAATGGATGGCAAGAAATGGCAAATACATTGGAGGTCTTAATAAGACTACAAAAAAAGAGAGGTCCCACACATCAGTGAAGCTTCTAGGGTTTAGTGGTCGAAGGCATGCAAGAACATCCTGTCCAACCTAAAGGAAAGATTATTACTTTTCACAATTTGACTACTAGCAATGATGCACAGCACTGTGTATTTCTCTTTGAATTCTGGAGGCAGGATACTCTACACTGAGGAATACTGCCTTGATCCATTTATTGGATGACATTAAATGCTTCCAGCTTAGAGTAGAACCCAGAGCAGAAAACAGCCCTGCACCCAGAGCCAGTCTGCAAAGAAAGTACCCCTATCACTTGGGCCCTACAACCAAGATGGCTCCATGCTACTAGAGATATTGTGGAGGAGGAAAGATGCCCTGTGGGGTTCATGGCAAGCACCAGTGGGAGAATCACAACATGGACTGGATTCTGAAACAAGGTTGTGCCATCTGCAGGAGAGAACCACATATCCTTCAACAAACAGCTCCTTCAATACTCTGCTCTGCTGGAAGAATACCTGACTACAAATCACCAGGAGGTCATGACCTGGGTTCTGTCAGATCACCAAGCCATAAAGTTGGGTGGGCCCAGCTGCAATCCATCATTATATTTAACTGGGACCATCTGGGATTTGGCATGAGCAGTTCCAAAGACCACAAGATGTCTGAGTAGATAACTCAGACTCCCCATATCATCCACTCTTACGTATAGTACCAGGCCTCTCATTTGACTCACACCTATGGAAATATGGAGGTCCCTAATGACCAACTGACAGAGGAGGGAAAAGCTGAGATTGGTTTACAGCTGGGTCAAGTTGGCCTATGAGTCCAGGTCACAGGTGGCTACACAGGAATGGCCCAGAGAAATATAAGTAGGAAGAAATCTTCCCAATGAACATAACTTCAGGTAGGGCAGCTGGTCATCTACTTTGTGTGAAAAGATAGATAGCCTGATATATGAATATATAATGACTTACAGGCAGTGGTGAACGGCTTGGCTAGTTGATCAGAGGCTTGGAAGGAAACAGGGAGGTGTGGGGAAGAGGCACGTGGATGAACATACGAGAGTAAGTACAAGGAGTGAAGATCATTGTATTACATATTAATATCCACCAGCGAGCTCTCACTTTATAAGAACTAAAAACTTAGACATAGTAACACGGACTCCACACTGTCATGAGCCATCCATGGCACAATGGACTCCTGTGGAGTTGCCATGATAGCAGCGTGAATGTTGTTTGGGTTCAACAGCAAGGGATTTCACTCACCAAAACTGAGCTGGCCACTGCCCCTGCTGAATGTCTAGCCTGCCAGCAAAAGATACCAAGGCTGAGCACCCAGTATGGCACCATCCTTCAAAGGGAATAACCAGCTACTTGATGGTAAATTGATCTCACTGAATCCTTTCCACTGTGGAAGGGGCAGCAACTGATCTTGACTGGAATCAACACACATTCTGGGTATGGGCTTACCTTTCCCTGCTGCTGGGTTTTGGTTGGCACCACTATGCAAAGGCTTACAGAGTATGTGACCCACCAACCCAGGAGTCTGCATAACTCTGTGTCGGACTGGAGAAACTATTTTACAACAACAGAGGTGCAGAAGTGAGTACACAGCCATAAAATATACTGGTCATATCACATCCCACACCATCCAGGAGCCACAGGCCTAACAGAGAGTTGGAATGGCTTTTGAAGATGTTAATAGAATCTAGCTTTCAGAAAATACCCTATGAACACCACTCTCCAGGCTCAGCGTACTCACTAAATCCATGGTCGTTCCACAGTGCTGTTGTTTCCAGGGTAAAATACGTGGATGTAGACCCCAAGGAGTAGGAACAGCCCTGCCTTCCATCATTTCCATTGGTCCACTTGGGGAATTTGTGTTTCCCATCCCCAGAACTCTGGGCTCTGGGGGTCTGAATCCCAGATGGGGAACATCTCCACTGTGGGACATAACAGGAGGCCCTTAAAAGCTTAAACTACCACTAGGCCAGTTATTTTGGGATCTTTGTGTCAAGAGAGTAGCAGGCACAGGAAGGAGTCACCATCTTGGCAGTAGTAATTGCTCCTGATCATTAGGTGGAGGTACAGTTGTTATCTGACAAGGCAGGCAAGAAGAATCTATTTGGCACCCAGATTACCCACTGGGGCATCCTTTCTGCAGTTCAACTCCTCCCTCTGCACCAACCTAGTGCCTTCACAGTGAGGCACTTCTGAAGAAAGAGCAACAGGGATCAGAGTGATCAGAGCACCACATGAGCCATAACTCCCAGGACACTGACCATGCCAAAGACCAGGGAAAAGTGGCCATACCAAAATGGATCTACAGAACTGAGTGAGAACTGAGTGACTCAACCCCTGGGGACTGAAGTGCAATGCTTCTGAACCCTCAGCCCTTGTTCCCTTTCTTTTTCCTTTTTTTAACCACTTTATGGACGTAGGATTGACATCCAAAAAGCTGTACATATTTAATGTGTATGACTTAATGAGTCTGGAGATAAGTTTATACTTATGAAGCCATCACCATAATCTATGCCATAAATTCGTCCATCACTTTCAAGCGTTTCCTCCTGTCCTCATTAGTTGTTTTTTGTGATAAGAACCTTTAACATAATATCTACCCCCCCCTCAGCAACATTTTAAGTCTACAATACAGTGTTGTTCACTACAGGCACTCTGTTGTACAGATCTCAAGGTTTCATTCATCCTACCCAACTGAAACTCTGTACCCTTTGACTATTACTTCCCCGTTTCCCCTTCCTTGGATGAATCTGAAGGGCATTATGATCAGTGAAATAAGCCAGACACAGAAAGACAAATACTATATGATACCACTTACATGAGGAATCAAAAACAGTCAAATGCATAGAAGCAGAGAGCAGAATACTGATTGCCCTTGTCTCCTTTCTTGATACTCAGCCAAGGACAGAAAGGAAAGCCGGGCTCCCAGGAGCTATGTTGGCAGAGGCTTACTGGAGAGGCTTGATGTCTTTGCCCTGGTTGTGTTACCCACTCTACACCTCCTCATTGATCCTCTTGAGGTTAAAGGCAGAAGATTCCCCTGTTATAGCAAACACACAGGCAAATAACTAAACCTGCCTAACCAGTGCATAGATCCTCACTCTTGAACTTCCGTTCCTTGCTCCTAACCTTGCAGGGTCTCTTGACAGCTGACCCCAGGGCACACACATTTTCAGATTAGTGGAGAATGGTGCTTTAAGGTGGTGAGGGAACATGTCTCATAATCCCAGGTCAGTATTCTCCATTATTTTCATTTTATCTCCATTATTTTTCTCTAATCCCTTTTCACTGTTCATAGAATATCTCAACCATACCCCATGGAATGTTTTTAACCACTTTATTGGTTTTTAGTAATAAAAAAAAAAACTTTTATTTTTATTCTTTTAGCAATAAAAAAACTGCTATTAAATATAGTTCCTTTAAATATATATATTTTAGACATTATACCATAAATTCACTTTAAATTAGTTGTTAATAATATTCTTTATAGTAAAGAGTAGTTTTGGGGTGCCTGGGGGGCTCAGTCGTTAAGTGTCTGCCTTCGGCTCAGGTCATGATCCCAGAATCCTGGGATCGAGTCCCACATTGGACTCCTTGCTCAGCGGGAAGCCTGCTTCTCCCTCTCCCTCTGCCTGTCTGCCGCTTCCCAAGCTTGTGCTCTCTCTCTCTCTATCTCTGTCTTTGTGTCAAATAAAAATAAATAAAATTTTAAAAAAAGAGTTTTGACATTTTCCCATTTAATTAGTGCTACGCTCTTTAGTTTAAACTATATATAATAGCATATATGTTCTACAGACAAATAATTCAAAATGATGTAGCATGTTTGGTTAGAGAACTGGAAGCTACCAAAAATGCAGACCAAAGTTTAACTACGTATTGTTGTATTAAAAACTGCTTTCAAGATTTGGTGTTTGGAAGTTTATAATTCTGAGTTTCAAAAAGCCAGCTCATCTATTTTTAGGACTCTTACATGTGTTTCCAAATGAAGAAATAAAAGATAAGGGCTCAAATTATGATTTACAAGCATATTTTCACAATTACCATACAGCTGGGTTTGGAGGCTTGGTTCCTTCAAAAATGAAAGGTCAAATTAGCCAGAATCATGAGTATATTTTTTCTTTGCATATTGATTTTTTTAAAGTACTGTGGATAACTCAATGTTGAGTGAATTTTGACTGAATGAATGTGTAGATGTGGTGCAGATCAGTAAGAGACAGGTTTGCGGAATAAGTACACATCCTTCCTTTAATCACTGACTGAATACAGCTTTGTGTTAAGCAATATGTGCTAGATCAATCCCACCGCCTCTCCAAATCCACTCTCTTTCTTTATCCCACATCTCATTGTAAAAAGTTGACTTTCATGGGTTGCCTCAGCAATGCCCCTTGTGGTCTGGTTTCTGCTAGATTTGGCCACTGGAGGTACTGAAGGTAAGTGAAGTTGGGGTATTTATTCCCCCAGCTGGTAGGTCACCTGGGCTGACCTTGTGACTAAAAGTTACAGCTCCTGTGAAGGGGCTTTCTCCATCTCCCCCCTCACCTCTTCAGACTTGACTTGGCCATGGCTCCTGCTGAGTTCTTCACTATCCCTTGTAGTTTCTCCATACTCTGCTCACACATTTTAAATCTTCTCTCTATTAAACACTCATCAAATACATGATTTAAGTTTGAGTATGCTACCTCTTTTCTGCCTAAACCCTAACTCTTATGTAATACAAGACTATGGATGAAAACAATGTGAAATTATATAATGTTCATAAACATGGCAGCTCATGGTAGTCAGCAAATGTTAAAGCAACTGAGCAACTGAATCACGAGCTCTCTCATCTGATATCTTTCAAGTGCCACACACACTTAGCCAAACACATATTCAAGGCTCAAGAGAAATTCAGTCCAAATATTTACTTTATTCTGATTTTTAAAAGTAGAACTTGAAATCACAACATCTTTAACTATAAACACTCCCTAACAACCCCAAAAGTTTGCAAACCAGCAGTTGGGAAAAAAAAGTTTTGTTAAGTGAAGTGATTGTTTTTCACCCCATCCCAATGGGTAAATTACGAATAATGTATATAGGATATGTGTGTATGTGTGTGTTGGAGGGTGTGTGATGGTTTAGAATCCCTGAATATGTAAGAATGTACAACCCTACTTATGAAAATTAAGCATAGCAGCAAAGTTTGAAATGAATTTCCAATCCCTTAATCTATAAAATGGAAATAGAGCCACTAGCTTTCCTCTAATCCAGAGTACAAGCCAGGATCCAAAGAAGGATTATTTACTGTCCAGCAAGAGACACAGGTCTAAGACCATCCCACCCCATAACTGCCTGAGTCTCTGAGAAGCTGTGAGTAGCTGGATTATACACAGGGGATGAATATAGTAATACATTATTATGGGAACATTATGTGCAAAGTTGGGAATCACTGACTTCTCAGCTAATAGCTATGATGTGCAGAGAGCTGTGAGCACGCCAAGATTGCTGCCTGAGAACAGAGGAAGCAAAGGAGACATGGTCACAGCAACTCAGGGTACAAACAGTCCAGTTTTCCCCCATTTGGTTGACCTTGCCAACAGAAGACAAGGCCAGAAAAGGGAGCATAATGTGACACTAGGGGATACCTGTCACAAAATATGTGTATTGATTTTCTTTTAATAAAATTCCTCCAACTCTATTATGGCTTAAAAGTTACTGGGGGTGGGCGCCTGGGTGGCTCAGTTGGTGAAGCCGACTGCCTTCAGCTCAGGTCATGATCCCAGAGTCCTGGGATCGAGTACCGCATCGGGCTCCCAGCTCAGCGGGGAGCCTGCTTCTCCCTCTGATCCTCTCCCGTCTCATGCCGTTTCTCTCTCTCTCAAATAAATAAAATCTTTAAAAAAAAAAAAAAGTTACTGAGGGAGCGTCAGCTACTAGGCTGCCCAGTGAAGATATGTTTGCAAGGCAAAGAGCTTGTTTGTCCAGATCCTTCCTACCCTTTCCATCTCTAACCTCAAAGCTAGATATGCCTAAATACCTGTTTCTTCCATCACACACACACACACACACACACACACTCTCTCTCTCTCTCTCTCTCTCATGGGAGAGTTGAAGAGAGTCTACAATCTACTAAGTAAGAGAAAGTCCACAAGCCCCAAGGCAACACCAGAAAGAGTAGGGTAGATGGACCCAATGAAGGAAGACCACATAAGACTAGAGGGCTGACTTCCTTCTCCCTCACCATGTAAAATGCTAGTAAGAACCGTTCCACTCCCCCTTCCTCCTTCCTCCTTCTCCTCATCTTCCTTTTACCTCCTTCTCCTTTCAACCTATTTCATCGGTCCTCTTTACAGGCTACAACTAAAGGTCACTGTGAACTGAGGAGATAATACCAGTTATAATGGAAGGCCATTCCCTTGAAGCAGAGATAGGTAGCCTTCCAAAGAAAAACTTGGTAACTGATGCTACAATATGATATTTTCTTTCCAGCACTGGTCAAAACAGCAAAATTCATGAAACTTTTTCTAAGTCTCACTCACCCTCAACACTCCTCAGATAGCCAATATTTCCTTGCACCTCTCTATTGTCAAAAAGGCTACGCTGGTCAGCTCATCCCAGTGCTTGATCCAAAAAGTCAGTTAACTTATGAGGAATATATTCTTCCAAATTGTCTTGCTTTACCCAATCAAAACTTCCCTTTACTGAGCCCAGCTTACTATCAATTAAAAAAAAATAATCTTTGTAGTGTGATTCACCATCAGTTTAACCTTCCCACAGGGTCCTTATATCCCTAAAGTAGGTCTTTGTACAAAGAAAAAAGCCATAACCCAAATCAATACCATGTCAGTAACATGTAGAATCTATGGGGTTTCATAGCATGTGGCCTGAGGACCCACCCTTTCCCCCACCTTCCTTTTCTCAGTGGCCCTGCACTCCAAGAGGACTTTTACCAACCGGTCACACTGAGAGAGAGAGTAGACATAAACAGCCATAAAATGAGGAGGCCATCTCTTTCCAGGAATGGGATAGTGTCCTAAGAGAGCAACACATTTCTTGCTTCTGTGTTGTCCTTTCTCTGTTGAGTTCTGCTCAACCACAATAGTGTGTCAACAGAAGCCGAGCTGCTCAACAGCCCACGAATTTGCTGCTGCTGAGCCAGGAGTGTGACCGGCCAGTAGTCCTCTGGAGGGGGTTTTAACAAAATAAGCAGTGTTCTTTTTTTAACCATCGACAATGAAATTCACCAAAACAGTGTAGCCATCTCTCTTAAAATGTGCTCATACCTGGATTAAGACCCCTGCCTCTCGCAGTGAGTTCTACGACAACTAAAACACCTCCTGAGGAAAGGGACCTGGAGAAATAAGGCCTTTCAGAAAGGGAGAGACGTACTGAGCGCTGGATTCGGGTGAGAGGACTCATCTACCTTGGGTGCTTGCAAAGGCCTGGGGAGCCTCCCGCGATGGCCATGGGCTGCCGGGCCCCTTACCTTACCACACTGCTTACATTTTCCCTCCTGTCGACGCCTGTGTACCCAGTGATGACGCACAAAGTTCTGTGGGAAAACAAAATTAAATGAGTATGTTTAAATTTGTCAATCCCATTAGTTTTTTTTTAATGTTTTAAGCATATAGATTTCCATAAACCATAATCTAAGCCCCTATTAGCACAAAACCAAATACGTGTCTGAGTGATTTGTTTAACAATAAACATGAATCTGCTTGGAAAACTGAAGCTACTCCCATGCCCAGTGATCTTTGGTATTTGTGGAAGCCGTTCATTGTGTCCTCCCTCCACGTCTTCCTCGTGGCCACACCATAACGCCATTTCTCTGCTTCCTTCCTAGTAGAACCCTGTGCGGATGTGGGAGGTCACTGAAATCCCCTCAGAGAGGTAAAAAGGTGAGGGAGATTAAGATGGAGCAACAATATCCATTTTTAAAAACAAATATGTATTTAATGCTTTATATACGCCAGACACCAAACATCTGCACTAGAAAGAACTTCAAGAAATTAAGTTCTCAGAAAGAAACAGATCTCCTCATTCAGGACATACAGGGTGAGGATCTTTCATTAGTGAAAAGTGAAGGGAAAGAAGAGCTGAAGGAGAAAGATGACAGAGGCAAGAAATGCGGGCCCATCGTGATGTTCGTACAATGACATTGTGTTTAAACTGTCCTTGGGTTCTAGAAACTAGATCCGCTTTCAAAGTCTATTCTGGTCTTGGGCCATAGGAAACACAGAACTTCCTTTTCCTCCCAAATAGACAATCAATCCTTGGGCGGGGAGTTAAGGAGCCCCATTACCACTGCTCTTAGGATATATTAGAGAGAGAAAGTTGTCTTCAGGCCCAATGGCACAAATAAACTTACATACAACTCATCCTTCTTAGACAAATATACAGAAAATATTTCCTCTTTTTTTCTCTTGCCCTTTTCTGAGAAAACACATCTTACCTGACACTAACGTGTCTATCATCAGGCCACAACCCATATTTCCCTTTAAAAGGTCCTTTAATATATAGCCAGTCATTCAGCAGATACTTACTAGATGCCTACTACCTGCCAGGCCCTGTTGTAGGTATACAGGTATACAGGAAATAGATCAGCATTGAGGAAAAAAAAAATGTTCTATCGACACATGAAATTCAGAGTGACGAAAATACCTCTAACACGAGCATTATCTAAAATGCTACCTCCATTTCTCCTTATAATGTCAAATCAATTCAAGTTAAAACTAAACAGAGATCCTGGAGGAATAATGGTCTTTTAACTATAATAAGAAATAAAGAAGCATAACAGTCCCACTAATTAGTCTAAATTTTGTCTTGCTTTTCCCACTGAGGCAGTTTAATAAAACAAGGACACAATTCTTATATTGTTCTCAGAAAGAAGCTAATAATAATATTTTTGAGTACTCACTGTGTATCAGGCACTTTTAAGAATGCTTTAAAGGTAATAATTATTTTAATTTTCCATGAGAATTTTTATGAGTAGAGGTGCTACTCAGTCAGCACGTACCAGAAAAATCCCATGAGTTGTTAAAATACTGAAATATTTCTATACTGGTTGATAAATTAGTTTAGTTCCCCTACGATCCCCCTGGCTCCTCCCTAACTACCATAGCACCCCACCTCACCCCACCCCCTCAACATTGGAAATCATTTCTATCCCCTCATTATTAAGCAACTAGAATGTTCATTTTTGGCAGGTCCCTGGGATTCTGTTCCAATGAGCTCTCTTTCAGAAACAAATCACGTTGCCTGAGCAATGCCACTGGGATCCCCCTGGCCCAGCATACTCAGAAGATTGGGCTGTGCCCAACTGGTCGTTGTTGTTCGAGTAAGTTTAAATATCATACAAACAATGCTGTGTCCCATGGCCAGATGTGGCTCTCAGAACAGTGGCAGCAAGTCAGGAATCTGCCCAGTTATCAGGGTCCACACCACCTCCTGGGGATAAAGTTGCTGGACCCTGTGCCTCTGTACCTCACAGGTGAGGCTGATCACTTCAGCCTTCCATCCACTCAGGTGATGAGAACTCTAGCCCACTGCTGGCTTAAGAATGGAACTAGAGGGTATTATGCTAAGTGAAATAAGTCAATCAGAGAAAGACAAGTATCATATGATCTCACTGATATGTGGAATTTGAGAAACAAGGCAGAGGACCATAGGGGAAGGGAGGGAAAAATGAAACAAGATGAAACCAGAGAGGGAGACAAACCATAAGAGACTCTTAATCTCAGAAAACAAACTGAGGGCTGCTGGAGTGGAGGGGGGTGAGAGGGATGGGGTGGCTGGGTGATGGACACTGGGGAGGGTATGTGTTGTGGTTGAGCGCTGTGAATTGTGTTAAACTGAATCACAGACCTGTACCCCTGAAACAAATACAAATAATGCATCGTGTTTTTTTTTAAGATTTTTATTTATTTATTTGACAGAGAGAGACACAGCAAGAGAGGGAACACTAGCAGGGAGAGTGGGAGAGGGAGAAGCAGGCCTCTCGCCGAGCCGGGAGCCCGATGCGGGGCTCAATCCCAGGACCCTGGGATCATGACCTGAGCGGAAGGCAGATGCTTCATGACTGAGCCACCCAGGCGCTCCACACTATGTGTTAACAATAATAATAAAAGAAAAAGAACAGGGCTGGGGAGGACCGGGCCGGCTGCCAACTATACCATATCTCAATTCACAATGTTTTAGGGCACATTATCAGAGGGTTTTGCTTGAATTATCATTATCATCCTCCTTTTAGAGATCATAAAACTAAGGTATTGAGCAGTGACTTCTGATATAAGGGCCAGAGCAAGGATTCAAAGCCAGGCAGGCTGGCAACGGAGCCTACACTCTGAACCCCTGTGTCACTATGCCTTTCCTCTGCAGTGAAAGCTCGGGATAAAGCTCCTTCAGGAAATGATTTCAATGACAGTCAGTAGTAGAAAATTGAATATACAAAAATGTCAGACAATACTATAAGAGAGAAAAATTTACTGTAATTGCTGTTAGCTCAGCAAAAACTGTGGGAACATGAACAATGTCATTGATGATAAGGGAAATTATCTGCTTATGGAGATTATAAATCACCTAACGACTATCAATTGAAGGAGGGAAATGTTGGAAGAATTTGATGCAATTGCCTATGAAATCAGGGCTGACTCATAGGGTTATTTAGCTAGTGACAGCTCTAATCAAAAGATTAAGCCAACAATTTCCAGAAATCAACAATTATTTAGAAATTATAAGACTGACTTAATGAATCATTAATGTTGCAATATGTGTCACTTGGTAAGCAGATTTATAATACCATGTAGTTTAATCTGTTCAGGGAATTGAAGGGAACACTTTTAAATTGTTTATTTAAATATTACTATATGACTCAGGAAGTTGTTAAATATTTTTAATATCATTCTTCCTAGAAATTGGGTCACAAATTAGGCACAGAGAAAGTGAAACAAAAGCACTCCTTGAGAAGAAACTGAGCAACTGCCTCCCATATGGAGATCTGATTTGAGAGGTCAGGCATCCTTCTGTGAAAAGATCTTCTTAGGCCTAATAGAAATTCTTTCTATCACTGCTTTAACAGTTTGAACAAACATCCAATAAATGTGTGTTGAGTGGAATGGAATTCTGAACCCAATTTTTTTGATGATCAACTCAGGTAGGTGTCACTTTGGAGGAACATCAGTTGCCACAACAATCAGGGGGAAGAACCCAATTTCTACGGAATCACTGCTGTTTTCTGATCCTTACTCCCAAGCACTTTCATTTTTCACACTCTTTCCTTTTGACTATTATTCACATCTCCTAAATTGTGGAGCTGAAATTAGACTCGAGATCCTTACACTGCAAATGTGAGTGTTGACACACTGCTGTTAAGATAGCAAAGCAAGGCTTCTAACACCATGACATCTTTTTATTGTTCATCAATAATCTCTGAATTATTCATATACTATCTTCAAGTACTGGGCAAGGAAAGGGCTATTACTTATGGGTGTTAAAATCTCAGTGATACATTATTTCAGGGTTTATACTCAGTATTGTTAGCAGAAATACATAACACACTTGCTCACTTATTTTCAAACGGCAAATTCAATTCCTAATATTACTCATAAAGTGCATGAAAGAATCTTGAAATTATAACCTAATCTATAGAGCTTATGTCTTGGAAAACCGAGGTCCAGAAAGATTCCACCTGGAGGAGTCCTACCAATGTTCATTAACAAACTTCCACATGTCAGACATTCCACAAAGCACAAGGTACAGCGATCAACAATCCCTGCTCTAGATCCCTGCACTGGAGATACCAGAAAGTGGAAAAGCGCAGAGGTATGATTTAAACCCAGCCAAATTATTTCTAAGGTGACTGTTCTTTCACTGACATTCAGTAAACTACGGAAGGTCTCTTAATTAAGAATCTCAAGTGAGTCATAGCCTTCCTTAAGTTTCATCTTCAGACTGTCCTCTTAGAACAAGAGTTCTTAGGCATTGGGGGAGAAATTAACTCCTGTATAATTGCTTTCAGTCAACAGACAGTCAACAGATCACATCCTCTATGTCTTGGTACAGTGAGTTTGGGACAAATTCCATGAGTGACCTCCCAAAGCTTACACTTCAGGGGGACAACAAGTGAGCAAATGAGTAATACCCGTAAATAATTATGACATACAAAGTGCTCTGAAGGGGCAGAACAAGGTGCTTTGATAAAGAACAATGTGTAACCTACTCAGAGGAAGTCATCAAGGTAGACCTTGGAGGGGATGATATATGAGCTGAGGCCTAACTCTAAGAAACAGCCATGAAGAGGTTTCTAGTACAACAGTGAACTACATAAATGTCTGAACGTGGGGGAATACCTGGATGCATGCCTCAAGCACCGAAAGAAAGTCCATGTGGCAGCGGGATGGGTCTGGAGAGCTAGGCTTGGGCAAGACTATGCAGGGCTTTTCATGCCATGACAAAGAGTTGGGTTTTACACTAAGTGCTGTGAAAACTAATGGAACATTTTAGGATGAAAAATTATAGGATCTGATTTCTGTTTTAAAAATCACCCTCTTAAATCCTGACGGATTAAAAGGGGAAAATTAAGGAATCATAAAGAAGCTACTGCCGTAGTCAAAAGAGATCATGGTGTCTTAGTCTAGGGTGCTTGTTTGACAACAGAAATGGAGATGAGCAGGTGATTTGAAATATATTTCATAAATAAAATTGATAGGCTGGCAAATGAATTAGATGTGTGGAATACATGAGAGAGGGAATCGATGATCCCCCAGTTTTTTTGACTGAGGACCTGGATCAAGAGTCATCTCATTTTCTGAGATGCAAAAGAATTGAAAAAAAAAGTTTTCATGGTGATGTTCATAACAAGTTTAGTTTTAATGTGTTCGGTTTGAGATGATCACGATGCATTCATGGGACATGTCAAATGGAACGCCAAGAAGTGTGGACTGGAACTATGAAGTTAGGAGTTATCAGCTCGGACATGATTTTTAAAGCTATGAAATTGGATGAGCTCTCCCAACAAGAGTGGACAGAGAGAGAATATGACCAAGTACCAAGCTCAGAGGATTCTGTACGAATCAGGGGGAGTGAATGACGAAAGAGAGTGGGAAGGACTCTCTAAAAAAAAAAAAAAAATAAGAGGAAAATTAGGAAAGATGTCATGACAGGAGAGATAGTTAAGAAGGGTGGAACCTTGAATAATTTGAATATATTTGAAAGATTAAATAAGAACAGAACAATATCTAATGGGTTTGGTATCTGGGAGATTTTGGCAACATTGAAAAAAGCAATTTCAGTGAATGGACAGAGTAGAAACCAGATGAGGACAGGTGAAAATGACGGGGAGGTGATATACTAAAAACAGTGATAGAGACAACACTTTGTGGAAGTTTAGCAATGAATGCAAAACTGAGACTTGAACAGCAGTTAAGACACAGTTGGCGCCTAAGAAATATTTTTGTTTGTTTATCTTTTAAGAGGGGAGATGTCAGGGCATGTTTATGGTGATGGAAATAATCTAGAGGAGGGGTGGAGAGTTGAAGATGTAAGAATGGAAGAAATTATCAAGTTCTTGTTGCAAAGACAAGAGCAGGTGTTCAAAATACTTGTGGAGGAGGGTCTGGCTTCACAGAAGAGAAGAGATACTGCTACTAAAAACGGAAAAAACATATATAACCCTTTGCATTAGAAAATGGCCCACACAAGCACAACTATCCATCTAGAAAGAGACATTAAAGACAGGGAGCTAAACGTGGACATATGGATCCCCAGGTGGAAATTCACTCAGTTCATCTTAAAAACACAAAACGATTCTTTCTATTTTCTCCTTCATTAGGGCTCTGAGTTATCTTCTGGCCAATGCTGTCGTGCACTTGGGCGGCACTGAGGGTGCCCACAAGCCTATCATTTTTCTTGCACTTTCCTCACCCTATGTATAGCCCATCACCTTCCTATTGTTGACATAATGGCCAAACGCAGTGGGAGAAGACAAGTGACGGGGACAACTATTTTTCCTCTCTCCACAATGTCCACTCCCAAACTACCCTCCTTCCACGTTTTCTCCTAATCTTGTATTGGTAACAATGAGATCATTCTTTTTTCACAGTGTGTTCTTCATTGTCATTAAAACGTCAGTGACCCTCTCTGTACTGACACAACTTCTCTATTCCTTTTCTACACATTCATCTATTCTCATAGCTTTACTAACTATCTATATATGTGCTGATGATTCCCAAATGTCTTCCCTCTAACCCAATCTTCTTCATAAGCTCCAAACTCACATACCCACTCAGCTTTCTACTGGGCATCTCCACCTGAGGCCTCAAGGACACCACACACTTGAAAATTCTACAACTAAACTCATCAGCTTACCTCCCCACCCCATTCTCAAATCAACTCATTCTCTAACATCTCAGCACTTTTCCAGGGCAGAAGTCTGGTTTAACTCTGGGCTCCTCCATCGTTGTGTCCAGCATCCAATCAATTATTACATCCTGTCAATTTTATTGCCTTCAAATTCATATGTACCAGTTATCTCCACCCTCAATATTACTCATAGTTCAGATCTGCCCTAGAAGAAGCCCTTAAATTCTCTCCATGCCTCCAATATGGCTGCTCTTGAACTATATGGTATTTCCTCCACATTGTAGCCAGAATAACATATTCTACTTAAAATAGTTTAATACTCCAGGGCACCTGGGTAGCTCAGTCGGTTGGGCATCCAACTCTTGATTTGGCTCAGGTCATGATCTCGGGGGTCGTGAGATAGAGCCCCGCATCAGCAGGGAGTCTGCTTGAGATTCTCTCTTCTTCTTCCTCTGCCCCTATCCCTACCCTTCTCTTTCTCTCTCTCCCTCAAATAAATAAATTTTTAAAAAATAGTTATTGCCCCCCCCCAATTACCATGATGATAAAACACTCAGCTTGTAACATGGCTTACAAGGACCTTCATGGCCTAGCCCCTGCTTATCGCTTGGATTTCACGTATTTGTTATGTTCTCTCTCATTTTTGCGCTTGGGAGCATGTGCTTTTTCTGTCTAGGAGACTGTCACCTCCTGACTACTGTCCCCCCGAAACACACCTTCACTTAGATAACTCCTCTGGGTCTCAGTTTACTTGCCACCTCCTCCAGGAAGCCCCTTCTCTGGTATCCTACCTCTCTCGCCTATTCATCAGTGCACAGAGCTAGTCTGAGGAGTGTACCAGCTGGGAAGGTTTCCAAGGAGCTAAATCTATATGTGGAACTGAAAATAATCTCCCTGGGAATGTAAATGAAATGGAGAACGTATATTTCACAAAAATGACACCACACTTTCTCTTAGGGAGCGCACCCTACACAATGGTAACACCTGGGCGGCTAAACTGTGTTCTAAGACGGATGGGGTCTGTTCATTGCAGCCTTTTGTTTTGCCAACTGACGAGTGCCATCTGGGACCTGGAGCTAGACTATCCAGGATAACACAGGAGCGCTGAGACCCTCAACCAACAACCTCACCTTCTCTAACTTTTCCATATGTGCTCCATTTCCTCGAAAAAGAGCTAAACGAACCCATCTGACTAAGCGCAGCTCTCCTCCTGTCCTCCCCACTGTTTACCACTAACAGAGCAACTGCTCTTCGCCATGACTTCCTGTTTACTTGTTCGTCTTCACGACTGGGCCGTGAGGTCAAGGACTGAGCACTGAATGTAGTTCTTCCATCTACCTAGCTACCAACTGACTTAGCAGATAAAAACATTGCAATTCAGAAAGATGAGGTAAGATGCCTCAAATCACACAGCATCTAGACAGGTATGGAAACCAATCGGCTCCAGTGTCTATGGGAATACTCGGGAACTATGCTGCCCCCTGAATAGTTTCTATCCACTCAAAATTGAAAAATGGAGTCAAGATGGACCATAAGACAATAAAGGGCTATTTACTTCTTACCTCTTCAATTCTACCACTGCCTCCCTACCTGCTCTTTAGGACCTTAGCTCCCCAGTGCATTTCATTAGAATAGTAAAGGGCAGTACACACATGCTGAAGAGACTGGGAGATTTTACTCATGGTATTTATTGATGTATTAACAAGAAACCGATGTGGCTTGGAGGGAGCTAGACTTCAGTTTTTAATCCCTGGTGAAAGTCTGTTAGCCCAGTGCAACAATGGGAAATAAAGGTATTTGAAGCCAAGCTCTGAAACACTCACTTCTCTTGGTGATCTTGAGCCCCCTTCTCGAAATGTTGGCTTACATCTGAAATTAATCTGTCATTTAAAAAGAAAAGTGTATTACATTAGGGATAAGCACCGGACTAGATTGACTTACCTGAACAAAGCAACAGTGACATATATGGAGACTACAAAACAACCCAAAGAATAAGGAACACAGTATAACACTTCAAATCATCACCCTAGACAATCTATAGAGACCCCAGGTGATCCTCTATCTCCAGTCCATGTCTCTTCATTCTCATTGATGAAATCAACATATCTCTAAACAATATTCCTCTCACACTGTAAATTTGAGAAAAAGAGATAAAGAGTAAGAGAAAGTATGTAAGGCAGCTGAAACCACCCAGCTATGTTTCAGATTTTAAAAGTAGGACAACATAAACTTGAGAAATATTTAATATGATGATGATGATTCACACACTGAAATTGTTCTTTAAGTCTTCAGTACTGCCTTTCTTTTAGATAGGCAGGTCTCCCGGTAACATGCCCATCTTCTTCAGTTACTTGATAAGGTGAAAGGAGTACAGAAATGAAAGAGGACATCAGTAAGTGGGATTGGAACAGCAAAAAGAAACGTATATATAATGTTAGTAGTCATCCCTACAAAATAGCAGTTGGCAACAATCGGTAATGTGTTCATGAAAATAATGTATGTTGCAGGGAATGAAAACATTTCAACACATTCACACATGGCAGCTCAGGAACACAGATAACACAGAGACTCACGCGTGGAAAGACAGGAGAAGCAAGAAAGAGAAGGCGGCAGACGACACATTCACGGCTGGAGCCTCTGCTTTCCTGCAAGTGACTGATCCATGGACTCTGCAGAATCTACTTCTTCTGGAGGCAAGACACCACGAGGATGTCACCTCCAGCCCACCCACACATTTGTGCTGTGCAAGCAGAATGCTGCCCCCCAGGAAGAAAGGAGAGCTGCCTTCTGACCTGGCTCTCTTCCTTGCAGCCACTTTAGGAAGAAGAAACTCAAAAGGTCAGACCAATCTAAATAATGATTTTAAGGAGCTATGGATTTTCTTTTTCTTAAAGAAAGAAGATTTTTCTTTAAGGAAAAAAACATCTTGCGGAAAATTCCGTGGGTGAACAACAATGTTTGTCATTCTAAAAGAAAAAAAAAAAATCTCGTGTACCAGGTTTTTCTCTCTAACCTTACCACTACTCCTTCCAAGAGGCAACATAAAATGATGCCGAATTATCCTTCAGCAAACAATAGGACGAATTAACCTGAAACACTGGTTTTCCATTGCTAGTCTGGTAACGATGTCGGTCTTTCAGTGTTTTCAAAGGGCACGGTTTTGAAAAAGTTGGAAATAGCAAGTGACAGCTTGTCTTAGAAGCCCAAACACTTGCAATGTAGCCAACACTGCAGCAGGTGGCGCTGTCTCACCTTTTCTAGCTGTTCAATGCAGGCGGTGTGGACGACGATTTTACAGACCGCACACTTCCTCCTCAGGGCCGATTTCTACAACATTCAATTCAAAATACAAGAAGAAACGTTAACAGGCTGCTCTGGAGAGCTCCCTGGCATTAAAGAGAGTATACATAATGAAAGCAAACATAAGCAATTTTAAAACACCATCTTAAGCATTTGAAAATAGGGCAAACTTTAGTCTTTTGACCCACCTCCTACCTCCGTATCTCAATGACTTAGGGCGGCTATTTTTTCTCCAAAATAGAATACTTATAATAGCTGCTATATACTGAGCATATAATATGAACCAGGCTCTTTACTCTGTCGTTCTTAAGTTTTATAACCTAACAACGTAGGCATTAGTCGCCTCCGTTTTTATGGTTTTTTGTTTGTTTTTGTCTTTTTACATTTTTACGCCGGTAGGTAAGCAGCGGGACCAACATGCAGAATCAGGTCTCAGCTCAAAACAGGCACTCCTTCCCTACTGCCAAGAGCCGACATCTCAAGGGGCCAATCACTTTAGGCTTCCATCCCAGGCAGGAATCTCTACGAAGCTACTTGGGTCTTCCCCCAAATCTTCAGCAAAGTAATAAGACAAGCCTCACTCTTCCACCTGGTAATAACAATCAATAGTAATAATAGCAGCAGGAGCAGCTAACACGAATGCCGGACTCGCTGTGAGTCGGGCACTCAGAAGCTCTTCACAAATAGTAACTCATTTAACCTTCAACAAAGCTAAGAAATTGGTAGTATTTTTACTCCCATTTCACGGGTCAGAAAGTTGTGGCACAGTAAGTGGCGTGCATGAGGTCTCGTAATGAGGACACAGCAGAGCCGGGGAGGCTAGTTCTGAGCTCATGCTTGTCCACATGACACAGTTTGGCCTCTTGGATGGTCAGTACTGGTTTCAATGCGCAATAAAAATACTTTTGGAGGTGTATCTCTCCTCTAACAATAAAACAAACAAACAAACAAAAAAAAACAAAAACAAACCCAAGCAGCAGGGTGAAAGAGGAACAGGGAGAATCTTGATCCTGCCCATGCCGTGTAAAATCCAAGGGAGGAATGAATGTTCAGGCCTCCCCACAAGGCACAGGCTAGAAGGTAGGTCTGCATGAGTAACTCTGGGGCTTGGGCACTGAAAGCAGCTTAATATAACAAAGCTAATCTGTGAAATAGTGAATCAAATCATCCAAGTGTGAAAGGCCTTGAGTCCTTATTCTTAGGAAAGGTACTAGTATAGATTGCTGGCAAGCTGCCCTCTTCTGATGTGTGGTTTCCCCTGCGGAGATATAACTTGGGAGCCAAAAATTGAGGTATTGCTGCTACCAAAGAAGATTAGAAGGACGGCAAACCACCCCCTTGGAAGGGGTGGTATCGGGAACGCAGCTTCAGCCGGCTCCCTCCCAGACAGTTCCACGCATTCAATATGGGGTATGCAAAGAGCTATCTGCCTCCCACGAGGCACCCAGAACCCTCCAGCAACTCCACTTGCAGTCTAGACACCCGCTGACTGAGGTTTAGTTACCGGCTTGCAGACGGCTCTCCTCTGCCTGAGGAAAGAACATGGTCTGGAACATTAAATAAGTTTGACAATCAATTGATTTTGCAAAGAACAAAGGATAAGGGAAACTCAAGCATCTAGCCCCAATCCTGGAAAGTGTCTCAGCTCTACTACTGAAAAGGGTGGGAGAGGGAAGAGCGAGGAGGGGCCCTGGTAGAAGCGGCGGCAGCACTCAGGGCAACAAGATTCTAGTTTGCAAATTTTCACAAGCACAATGCCCATAAGCAAATTGAGGTTGCTCTCCTGTTTCCTTCGCATCTCCGGGCAGAGATCACTGAGGTGGCACCACCTGCAGGAAATACATGGGGCATTGGAGTCACGTGGCCAGTCAGAGTTGCAGTGATGCTAAGGAAACTGGAGTGGATTCCAGTCTACTTGTTATCCACAAAACCCCTGGTAGATTACACTGCAGACAAACAAAGCAACTCTACTCACAGTGGGCAACCCCTGATGGGCTACGGTTGTTTAAGCACACCCAACAAGCCTCCTTCCTTATCAACAAGTCCTGCTCCAGTCTGGCTTTGCACCTGCAGAGCTCCAGGGACTCTCCGAGCCTCCTAAGAGGTCACTGGGGATGGTAGGAAGAGCACCAAGCTGGTGCGGGGACCCAGAATACCTCTTCCTTGCCAGGATTCTAAGTCAGAATCTCTTTTGAATAAGGGATCTGAGCTCACAGTAAGAGTTTGAGAACCACAAGGTTAAGCTATGTTTTCTCTCAGCTTTCCAGGACAGCATGTAAATATACTAACATCGTTCACAGGGAGCAATTCAAGTACAATGTTCTCCAGATGATAATGTATGAAGTAAAGTCCTTTAAGTTATAAAGCCAATTTTATTTAAACAATACTGAATTTTAAAAGACCCTCATAACATATATGTTTTCGTGACTGTAGAGCTAGGATATATAGACCATAATCTGAATTTTTCTTCATAAACACTATAACACGATGCATTTTACTATGAAGAAAGTTACTTTTATTTTCTAACAAACTAGATAGTCTTTCAGTGTTGTTGTGCCTGTCTCTTGTCGCCTTCAATTTCTTCAACGACAGCTTCTAAACCGTTTATAATCTAAGAAATCAGATAATTCAGGTTTATGATCATATGCAAAATTAAGCAAATTCTGAATGAAGGCCTTTTTCCACAGTAATAAAATACATGGGTTTCAGTTCCTCAACTGATAAAAACTGTTACAGTGAATCAGAAATTTTAACTGCTGACTTCTTGGTTTATGACTATGTTTCAACTGGTCAAAGTTATTCGAAATTGCTGGATGATAAGTTTCTGTGGGTAGAAATTGCTCAAAACAAAGAATTTTTTGCGCTTCGTTACGTTACAATTTTTATTTACAAGATTTAAACTAAATACAAAGTTAAAATATCAGAATCTAGACCGTATTAACTTTTTTAAAAAACAAAAACAACTGAACTCCTATCTAAACCGATGCTTCCTTCACTATGAAAAGTGATGAACCAAAAATGTCATTAGTTCCACATATGTTTACAGATTAAAATTTAAAAATTTTAAAAACTCACTCTCTTCAATGAATTTAAGGGCCAGACTTACTGTTTTAAATATCAAGTAAAGTAACTTCAGTGTTCTTACTAAGTTCTTACTAATCAGTTTTCTGATTGTGTTAGTATCCAAAGGAAATCCATTAGTTTGTCAGTTGTGTGAGTGTGTGTGTGTGTGTGTGTGTGTGTGTGTGTGTGTGTGTGTAACATCTATGAAAAGTAAGACAATATAGGATGTAATACGGACCATATCCCATCACACCAGGATCAACATTTGTTCTGTAACAACAAAATGATAGGCTGTACATCCAGTCAGTGGGCATAATCCCACTAGCAGACTCATGGTGATGGTAAGAGAAAACATTCTAAGTTCTGACTTTGCCCTCTGTTTCCCCATGTAGCAGGCACTCTGGCATTCAAAGCAGTAACAGCTCCTCCCCCAACTTCAGCTCCTATCAAGCACAGAAGTAAAATTATCACAGCCTTAGACCACTGGAACTGGGACAGAAGGATCCAAGGCAAGCAGGGGTAGAAAGTGTGTTAATTGTTCCTGACAAAGAGCTTAAGATCTAGTGCCCTCCCACCCACCACCTCTGGTCATAAGTCCCGGATCCATAGGCACCCAAGAAAGCTGTATTTTCTTCCTCTGAGCCAGAGGTGTGATTTTCCCTAAGCAGCAATGAATATCTGGTGGTAGTTAACGGAGTTTGACAGAATGAAGAGAGGACAGAGGAAGGAGGGAAGGGAAGCAAGACCCAGCTGCACAGGCCTATGATTTGTAAAAAGGCTGGGGCTTCTTAGTGTCCAAGGCAACTGAAATGTTACCCCTAATAGTGTGAACTGTGACCCCCAAGAAACATGTACAACAAGGCTGGCTGTGCCCCTTCCCGATAAGGCATATACCAAACCTTATTTCTCCCCGAAGATGAAGCAACTTATCTTGCCTGCTGACCTTCTCTCTCCTGTAAGGATACACCCCCCACCCTCATCCCCACAGACATCCACAGGTTTAACCACCAGAGATCAGAAGAAGAGGAGGAGGAGGAAATACTCAAGAATCCTCAGAGCTGGCAGGGCAACACTTTCCTGGTCTCCCTGCTTCAGCAGAACTTAGAGACCAGAGCCTGCTGCTGGCCAAACACAGTTTGGGCTCGCAGCATCTCTCCCCAGACAGGGTTCCCAGGCTTGGGCTCACAGACTTAATGCAAAGAATCACTGCTTCCATTAGCTCCATCTCTGCAATAGAGCCACAGTGATAAAAGGATGAATGGCCGGGGAAGCCAGGATTGGGAACCCAATCCTGGGAGCAGGGAAGGAGGCAGAGAAGGCAGTCTGGGGAAGGGGCCTGATGGAGCAGAGAGCCAGAAAAAGATGGGGGGAGGATGGGGCTGGGGGAATGGGCATCAAGTTCTGGCCTAGCTGTCTTCTTCCTACTGATTGCTTAGCCCCTTGGTTGATCCCAGATTCAAAGAATCAGGCCAAGGAATAGAAACTAAGGAAGGGTTGGGAATCAGGCAAAGAGCAAGTAAGGCAAGAAGAATTGCATCCTCCCTTCTTGCTCCCTTTCAGACACAGAGCTCAGTCTACAGGGCATGTTGGTAAGGAGGGAGAACTGGGAGAGGCAACAGGGCACAGGTAAGGCCATCCTATTTTCTTCTCCAAGGGTGGGAGAACGGAATGCTCAGTAAAGAGGAGAGGAGGAAAGCTCCTAAGCCTTTGGAGTGTCTGGAATTCAGTGTCCTTTCAGTGGGGATTGCCTCCATGGGCAGTGTGAACAAGAACACTGTCGCTGTATAATCCAAGGTAAATGAAAACAAGAGTTCTTTGATTTATTTAAAACCCTAACTAGAAGAAATGACAAGCATACTTGGCAAGTTCTGCTTCTCTGGGGAGCCTGGGATACAATCTGTAAATTGGTATTAGGAAAAATGAAAAAATGACATTATCTGGAAGTTCCACTTATGTGATTTTCGGATCAAACAGAATACAGGACACTTTGGATAAACCAGGAGGGTGGCTAGCTGAAGTCCCACTGCACCCCTATTGTGGTTCCTCATTACATCAGTAAGTCTCTCTATGACAACAGGATTTCAAAATCCCGGATGAAGGAGCAAAAATGCCACACATCTGGAGGAGTCTGTGGCTCAAGTATCATCTCAAAGCAGCCTCACAGGGTCTGCTGCAGGGAGATCTCCCTCTGTGGTAAAGGGGCCAGCCCTCAGCCCCTTGTCCTCAGACTGTTGGCCTATATCGGAAGCTCACAACCTTCATATGCCAAGGTCCTACATGTTTGCATGCCGTGTCCTCTGGACAGACAAGGACTTGGTGAGGGCTAAACTCCTCTGAGATAGCCCCTCACCATCGACACCCTAGATTCTAAGTGCCAGAGATACCTCAGAATATCTGAAATTTCCTCACGCAGTGCTCAAATATATACCAATACACCTAAACCTGCGCATGCCCGTCCTCTGGAGCCATGATGGCCTGAGGTGCCTTACATAAACGAGTTTTCCATGTGGCTGAAACAATCTGTTAACCACCGACTTGTCCAAAGCATATTTTTAAGTATTGAGTCAATAAATACTTTTAGCCATCACTCTGAAGATAAGGCGATGCTAAGTGCAGTGCAGGAATTAGAGGAAGGAGCTTCTGTCTAGGAAAAGCTGGCAAGCCACTTGTGAAGACAAGGACTCGGGCGGGGTGGGGGGGAAGGTCATTAACAGAGAAGGCCACACATGGCTAAATGCTAAATGAACAGCTTAGACAATGAAAGCCATCATTCAGGGGAAGGTAAGACCTCAGAGGCTGAGTCAGTAAGAAGGACCTAACAGAAAAGCAAATTCTTGAATCGGGCCTTAAAAGATGTATTTATTTCAAAAATTGAGGGCACTTCAGTGGCGTACAGTCCAAAAATCTCATTATGTAGCAGACGCTGAGATCTCCTAAGGCTGGCTTTGGTATATTCAGCAGGGCACAGAGTCACTGGGCTCACAGGGGTCCACTGGCATGGGTCCTTGGGTGCCGGGTTGAAGCCTGGAGACTTCTACGTGTGTGCCTGGTTGGAGAATCAGGTGGGATAGGGCATCCACAGAGATGAGGAGTGGGAACAATGGCTGTGTTAAGAAACCACAGGAGCTGGATCACAAGGGGCTGCAAACAAATGGCAAAGCAGAACTATTCCCCAGAGGTCCCAGGGTTAAAAATTGTAGAGTGACAGGGGTGCCTGGTTGGCTCAATCAGTTGAGCATCTGACTCTTGGTTTTGGCTCAGGTCATGAACTCAGGGTCATGAGATTGAGCCCCACGTTGGGCTCTGTGCGCACGCGCGCGCTCTCTCTCTCCCTCTGCTCTTCCCCTCACTTGTGTTCCCTAAAATAAATAAATCTTTAAAAAATTATAGAGTTACAAAAAGAAGGAGATTCTTCTGTGTGTTTCTTAAAATCCAACACCAAGTATACTGCCGGACACATACCAAGAGCCCAGTAGACATTCTGGAAGGGAGGGAAGGAGGAAAGAAGGATTTGCAGAGAAGGGCTTTCTCCCTTTCAAGCCCCCAACCCAGCCCCAATCTGGAGAACTGGTGCCTTTGGGATCATGAGACAAAACCGCCAGTAGGACAGAGGCAGTCTCACAGTCGGCAGCCCCAAAAGAGAAAATGAGGTACCTCACAGGGACAGAAGACCTCTACACACAGAAGGAAAACAGGGTAGAGGCTTCATGGTGATTACAGCTGCACTGCTTTTGTGTCACAACAGTAGCGGAGGAGCCTTGGGGACAGTGGATGGGAAGGCTACTGTGCAGAAGACTGAGGTCTTATGTCAGAGGGTAGAGTCAAGAACAAAAAGTCTGTGTTCCTGCTGCTCGTGTTATGCTACCTGTATCTACAGGCTAGTTAAATCGGAATCTGTACTTGGATAATGGTTGTGGGGGTGGGGAGGAAACACGCTGGACAAAATTGGGGCCAGCAAGTAGGCCAGTCTTCCCAAATAGAAGTCCCGGTTAGGTGATGCTGATTGGGCCAGAAAGTGAATCTAAGACTGCTCAAGTCCTTAAATCTAGGCTGAGAAAGACAAATTTTAATCTAATCGGCAATGGAACACTGACAGAGTGGTTGAGACGAATGTGGCCAAAAATAATCATTTGATCTGGTGGCATGATGTGGCACTATCTGAAAGCAGAAGGAAGACAAAAGGAGAGGAGGAGGTAAAGGAATTTACTAATTCAATCAGTGAATACCAAGCACCTAGTAGGTGCCAAGCATTGGGGATAGAGCAGTGAACAAAACACCAACAAAAAAAATTCTTTTAATCTCATGGAGATTACTTTATCCTAGGAGAGACAGGCAATAAACATGGTAACATAAATATAACGTATAATATGTTGATAGATAGAAGTGTTAAAGAGAAAAATTAAAGAGAGAACAAGGAATGGGCGAAATACTAAGAGTAGAGGGGGGTTGAAATTGGCTAGGAAAGGTCCCCATGAGAAGACACGTTTTGAGGAACACCAGCAGGAAGTATAGGAGTTTGCCTTGCAGTTATCTAAGGGGAAAGTATTGTGGGCAAAGGGACCAACAGCAAGTGCAAAGCCCAGAGGCATAAGGGCCTTGGGAGGTTTAAAGAGGGACAGAGGGGCCCGTGTTGTTGGAGTAAACGAGGTAGAGATGAGGCCACACAACAAGAGCAGGCCAGATTATAAGGGGTCTTGCAAATCATGGTTAAGACACGCTCCTCTTCTGAACGAGATCAAGTTCCCAGAGGCCACAGTGGTAACTCACGTATTAGGCAACTAGGGCCTGAACTGGAGTGACAAAAACAGAACAGGAGAGAAGGCAGAGACGCATGAGTGTTTTAAGTGATAAAGTAGACCCCTCTCCAGTCACATGCTGGCCTCCATTAAGCGTAACACACATGGCTTCTACTTGGACCGTATGTCTTCCGGTAGCGTCACTGACCGCCAAGGACGGCCTGGCTCCGACAGTCCGGCCAGCTCGCTGCTGTGTGTACCCGCTCACTACACAGACTACAACCTCATACTGTGTTTAGGGCTGTGATTGCCTCTAAAGTCCTGCAATAAAACTCACCTCATATGCTTTTCAAACAGCCTGTTTTGGTGCGTTCTGAAGAACACGTTATCTGAAGCAACATGTAACATGTGAAGCGTTTACCTTTCTAGAGACACCCTCCCCTGAGTAACCTCAGATGTGCTGATAAATCGGGAGGGTGGGCAGGATCTACCTGAGCTAAGGCACAGAGGGGTGGATTCCACAGCTTCCCTGGAGACACAAAGGAAGAAAGTGCCTTCTCATGACTATTCCTGCACAAATACAAGTTTCATATTTCCTCAACAATCGATGTTTATTTTTCATTTGAAGAGAAAGAAGACCCAAATCTTGGAGCAGAAAACTAAGGGGAGGGGACAGACTTGGCGAGCTGAATGTGAGGACTAAAACATCTCACGAAAACCTTTCCTCCTCCCATAAAGTGGGCAACTGGGGCTCACGAGAGAAACAATTTGGTAAGAACCAAATTGCTAGAAATCATGTCAATTAAAAGTTAAATTCGATGGGTGGTTATGAAGAGTGATACCTTGTCATATTTTTAACATTATATTAAGGTTGGTAAAAGCTATGGTCAGGATGGCACAGGGTTCACTTTATGTGCGGGGGGGGGGGGGCGGGGGAGGGGGCGAGGAGGAGATACTTGCCTAGATCGTAACAGCTCACACTCACAATCAAATTTGTACCAAATTCTCCTAGAGTGGTGTAAAAGTGGCTTAAGCTAGTGAATTCAAGGCATTTTTCTCTAATGAAAAAAAAGTGATAGGTGCTGATGGATTGCAGTAGAAAGCTACGAGAACATCTTAGGAGGAGTCCACATCTTGGAACTCAGTTGAGTTTAACGAGCACTCCCCACTCCTTTTCCAGCTCTATGTAAAATGCAGGTGCAGTTATAGAGATATGAAGCAAATACATGCTGCAGTTGTCACTTATGGAAAGTGTGGTGAGAGGCCTGATAAATCTGCACAAGTCTGATGGAAAGATACCAACACGGCGCTGCTCTGAGAGACTGCTAGGCCAGGGGGTGCGTAGGGTGTGCATTCATTGACGGGCACGAGACTACTAGGCTACTTACGCATTCGTTCTGCCACCTCCTTCATGGTCCTGATGCATTACAAAAGGATTTCAGCCTAATGAGCTAGAAGAAATCTTCAAAAATCCCTAATGCTATTTCCCATTCTTGGTTGTCATTTTACCCAAGGATACTTCATATTTCCACAACTATTATTATTATTGACTTTCTCTGTACTTTATTGCTCTCATCTCTTTTTACTTTTTTTTTTTTTTTTTTTTTTGCTTCTGCTTGCTTGTCTTTTCTCTTATTTATTTCCCCATGCATCTCCTCTATGCTTCTCAGCTTAGGTGCCTGCAGGTCCTAGCTTACGTGATCAAAGCCAGTCAATGGCTTCAACTTTATTGTGTGCTATCTTCTTATTTTTGGTTCTTTCCAGATGATTTTGTGGCTGCTGCCTGTTGAATTTTTAGACTCTTTTCAAGTGATCTCAAGTCAAAGTTGCCATGCATCTTACAGATTAAGTGAAGTGTTAATAGATGTGCAAAAAAATGTATGGGAATAGGATTATAAGTACACAGACACTAATAATTTGATATTTACACAATGAGAGCCCTACACACCCAAAGGGATGTACATTTATGAATTTCAAGCAGATAGATATGAGAATGGGCTGGACATACTACAGAAGTCAGAATAAAAATTAACAGGAAATGGTGTGCCTATGCCTCTCTCTTAATGCCTCTCTCGAGTTCTGAGGCAGTATGTCAAGTGTGTAGAGATCTGAGGCTCAGTATAAACTAGAAAACACCAAAGTTTGCCTTTTAATCTTTGCTGGTGTGATAGCACACCATGTACATTCCCTAACCTGCAGCATGAATCCTAACATGTCCTCATTATCAGTTTATATTGTGGAAATAGAGGAATTCTTTTTTTGTTGTTGTTTTTTGTTTTAGTTCACAGCTTGAGATTTCTAAAAAATAATTTAGATACATTTGCTTTAACATGGAACACTGTACCTGCTTAAGAAGCCATATCGAGCTGTGGTAAATAAGCTATTCTTCCATTGCCATTTCCTACATCCCAAGCTCTTAGCCAGTCTAGTCCAGGGAGACCACCATTTCCGCCACAGTTCACCCAACACTATATTCCCAATTAGCGATGTGGTTCTCACTCACATATACAATCCTACCCATACCATTTTTCAGTGAGGACATCACTACCAAACACAGTATTTAGCAGTGTGGCTGGTAGTAGGATATACACATTATGTACGATGTAAACACAGCTCACTTCAATCACGCAAGGTGGTACTTCACCCATTTTACAACTGAGGAGCTGAAACCCTATGAGATGGAGCAACTCGCCCAAGATAGATTAGCTAAGAGTGAAATCCAGGTCTTTCTGGCACAAAGCTATCTTTCTATTACAACTTACTACTTCCCTGTCATTTTCCTCACTAGTGAAGGATTAGGGGAACAAGACTGATGAAGATAAATATATTTGATAGCCAAACTACGGAAAAAGCCTAGATTTCCATCAACAGATGAATGGATAAAGATGGGGCACACACACACACACACACACACACACTGGAATATTATGCAGCCATCAAAAAAGGAAATCTTGCCATTTGCAACGATGTGGATGGAACTAGAGGGTACTTTGCTAAGCGAAATCAATCAGAGAAAGACAAGTATCATATGATCTCACTGATATAAAGAATTTGAGAAACAAGATAGAGGATCATATGGGAAGGGAGGGAAAAATGAAACAAGATGAAACCAGGGAAGGAAACAAACCATAAGAGACTCTTAATCTCAGGAAACAAACTGAGGGTTGCTGGAGTGGAGGGGGGTGAGAGGGATGGGGTGGCTGGGTGATGGACACTGGGGAGGGTACATGCTATGGTGAGTGCTGTGAATTGTGTAAGACTGATAAATCACAGACCTGTACCCCTGAAACAAATAATACATTATATGTTAATAATAAAAAAAAGATAAATATATTTGACATTGCTTCAGATGATCCGATCTCATGAGAGCCCCATGGGGATGGACTACAGACCATCATACCATAACCACCTGTGCCAAGAATTTTAAATACCAGTCTTGATCCTCCATGAGAATAAAATAAGCTGGGTTGCCATAGGCATGACACCAGCTAAACAGGGCCTAAAACCCCACAAGAGCCTACTAAGCAGTGAGTGGTGAATCTACCGGCTGAAGACCCTGAAAAAGAAGGCAGGAATTCAAACATACTGGATGCTAAGTATGATGTTACTTAATGGCAGGGTTTGATCTGGTGACAGGTGTCCATGTGTGTATGTGTGTCTCTCTCAACAATCTCATCACTGAACTCATTCATTCCATGAAAAGTGGCAGGATAACTACTCACTGCCATCACTGTTCTCAGTGCTGAGGATCCAAGACAGTACAACACAGGCCCAGTCCCTGAGCTGCATGGGACTTATATGTTCTAGAGTAGAGATACAGGCAAGGAGGTGAGTGATTTTTTTTTTTTAAATAATAGAAAGTGATCTGTGCTATGTAAGAT
Organism: Zalophus californianus; assembly: GCF_009762305.2. NCBI lineage: Eukaryota > Metazoa > Chordata > Mammalia > Carnivora > Otariidae > Zalophus > Zalophus californianus. The sequence continues at coordinate 90,440,053 of NC_045606.1, forward strand.
CAAGAGAATAGAGAAGAGCCATAGAGTTGAGGGATGGCTAGTTGTTTCACATCATGAGATCCACTCTCTTTTATTCAGTGGGAGACACGTGCTGATTATAAGGCCCTCCCTCCAAGGTTTGTACTCTGGCCTTGCCTTTTGACAACCCATTGTAGCCACTTCCATGGAAGGAGGAATGACTGTAATGGGTGATTTTTACCATGTATTTATGACTTGCCATGCTGTTAACTGCTGTATATGCATCATCTCATTTAAGCTTCACAGCAACGGTAAGAAGCAGGTATTGTCCACATTTTTTTAAAGATGGGAAACCAAGGCTTCAAGAGGTTAACACAATGACCGACATCACACAACTAGAAAATCCCAGAGCTTGGATTCAAAGCCAGATCATCACTTGATGCCCAAACCCACATGCCTCCTCAAATGAAGGCATCAAAGAAAGCTTTTCCATCTCCGGGTGTTTTTCTGGCACTGCCCTCTGAAATCTCTGTCTGCCTGGTCTATGAGGCAGGGACCAAAAACAACAACCACCTCCTAACAATCAGACGCAGTGTCCACTTAGGAACTGATAGTAGTTCTGAGGGACATCTGAGGCAAATAATGCTTCAGCCAAGACGGGGGCCCCTGAGCAACAAGAATATTGGTTAAATTCTATTTTCTGGGTCTCTGCACTGAGGAACAGTGGAAAAAGGGAAAGCATTTCTGTATACCTGGGCATTGCCTAAGTGAGATGTAAACCCTATGTTCAGTCAGATACAAATTATTTTTATTAACAGGGCTGTGCCAGTATTAAATAACAACAAAGCTCTGCCCAAACATATACCCACATACAAACATACCCTCAATCTAAAATTATCATTGCAGAAGAGATGACAATTATTCTCAGAGGCTCAAACTCTAGGAATAAAATACATGTGCATGCATGCACACACACGTACACTTGGCTTAATGAAAGTTTAGTATAAAGGCAAAGTTGCAGAAAGCTAAAGAAAAGGTATGAAACTCTGGATGGTGATTAAGCTTCTCTGACGTTCCTTCACCTTCAAGTGGGAGGAAACTGCCTCAGTGACCAGCCCAAAGGGTTATTGTTATTGACTAACATTGCCAAGTCCTAGGAAAATGGCATTATGTGAGCACTTCTCAGTTTTCCACTGAATACTGAGAGCCCACAAGATGCCAATAGGTGTTCTGTGGGAAAAATAATGGATTCAACAATCATCCCTTCCCCTGAGGAAAAAAGTAGGAAATCCTGCACACCTTAGGTCTTTCTTATTAGAGCTTCATAATACATATTTGTATATCAAAGGTATTCAGTGTTTTCTAAACTTATTTGGTCATAAGTCTGCTTTAATGAATACCCCATATTGTTTTTATAGGAGCTTAGCGCTCTCCAGAACACGATTTGTTAAAAAAAAAAAAAAAAAAAAAGCAGACTGTGCAAAAAGCCAGTGATACCGTTGATCCAGGGTGGTCACCTAGGAGTAGAGAATCCTAAAGTTCCCTGGGCTCTATAACCAATCACTGTCTCTGTTGCATAAAGTGGGCAGGATCAGTATGATACTGCCCTCAAATGTATGGACAGCACTCTGTGCCAAATAATGACACTAATAACAATGATAGCTAGAATAGTAACAATGGCTAACATTTACTGAGGGCCTACCACATGCCAGACACAGTTCGAAGTGTGCACTTGGATGATCTCATACAAATGCCCAACCATCTGGCCGGACACATATGGAGTACCATCACCTGTACCCACGGGAACACCCCACTCCCTTCCTCCACTCACATCCACTGACCAGGGGGTCAGGAGCAGAGAATCTGTCTATGCAAATGCTTTTTCAAAACTATTTCTGTTGATGGCTCTGCTCTCCCTGAATCATCCTGATTCATTAGCTCCTCAATATCCTAATGGTGGGAGAGACCTCTGGCAGACAGCAACTTTGGCAGCTCCCTAGAGATGGTGTCTTCAAGGCTGGCACCCAAACAACAGAAAGCTGGCTTAGCCTCCTGGGCTTTACTTCCACACTCAGTTTCCTCTGACAGCCCACACTCCACTCAGCCAAGCCGCCATCTGGGGGTACGGCCCATCAATCTGCCATGCTGGACAACTGGCATGTGAGGGATCAGCAAGCAGGCAGGCCTGATGCATTCTGAGGCTCGAGTCCAATGTTGGTGCTCTGTGGTATACACCTGCCACACCCAAGTGCACAGATGGGCAGAAAGGCCCCAGCAACATGTGCTGGACCCTGCTTTGTCTATTCACCCACAGCACAGAGATGCACATGAAGCAGCATCTGCACAGGCTGCTGTCCAGTGTAATCATACTCCAGAGATGGAATAAACAGTGTGTGACCAGGTTCTGCATCTTTTTTTTTCTTCTAAGCAACAAAAAGCTGAAAGCGAACGTTTTTCAAATAGGGCAGGGAGCCACTGCACTTGTACTCTTACAAGGTTCTTCCAAGCATCCAGTGAAGTGGCCAGCCTCCTTGTGAGTGGATGCTGTGATATAGCAATGAGGCTTCTGGTCTACCAATAAGGAGACACAGCCTAGAAGATGTTTTCCGGAAGAGGTTACTTCGATTTGCCACACTCAGCTGGTCCCACCCATGACCTAGGGAGACTATGGATATTACATACAGCAGCAAAATGACAGGTAAAAGTTTAAGTCTCAGTGTTGGGGTTAGCAGAAGAATCCCAAACACCAGGTCTTGTTGAGAGCAAAGTCCAACCAAACTACTCATTAGCTCATTTAGCTCAACGACATTGAAATATAAGTAGGGACAGGAGAAAACAAGAAAGGACATTAATGTTTGTCGACTAACTTAATCCCTCTACCAATTCTGAGAGGCAGATACAATCACCGCCATTTTACAGAAGGACCTGGGACTCAGAGAGCCGGGCAGAGCTAGGATTTTGATCGACATCTATTTGTCTCTAGATCTTTGTGATTCCTCACTCGCCACACCCCCCACCCCCACATCACATGGCCTCCCTAATGCAATTAATTCATTTACTCAAGAAAACTCTATTTCGGGGTGCCTCGGTGGCTCAGACGGTTAAGTGTCTGCCTTTGGCTCAGGTCATGGTCCCGGGGTCCTGGGATTGAGCCCCGCATTGGGCTCCCTGCTGAGCGGGGAGCCTGCTTCTCCCTCTCCCTTTGCCTGCTGCTCCCCCCTGCTTGTACTCTCTCTCTCCGTCAAATAAAAAATAAAAAATCTTAAAAAAAAAACACCTCTATTTGTTAAGCTTTCAGCAATATTGGAAGACACCTTAGAATAAAGGGCAGGTGGGGGTGGCCATTTTTGCCAAACTTTACCCACAAGGAAAAGATTAAAGCAAAATGCTTGAACAAAACAGTAACAAAAGGAAAACAGTACCTATTAGCCTACCCACAAACACAAGGTGACATAAGCCCATTTAAAAATAGAAAAGATATCTGGTAACAGCGCTCTGAAGTCTGACAGCTCCTTTTTTCTCTCACCCAACCTACACGTTCTCACTCACCTAACGTCTACTCTTCCCCACAGTTCTCAGCTGCGGGCGCCTCCCTGCCTGTCTGCTCACTTACCCAGAAAGCCACAAATGTCTCAATGAAATCTTCAGCCAGGGATGTCTGCAATAGACCTCTGGGTGTATGCCCATCTGTGAGCCTTGCGGAGGTATCCATGTGGCCAGATTAGTCGCCTTATATAGGACAGCTACAGCCATGTGTTTCCTGGGGGTGCCCTAATCAAGTCCCACAAAGTGGGTAGCTTAAAACAATGGAAATATATGAGCTCACAGTTCTGGGGGCTAGACATCTGAAATCAAGGTATCCACAGCGTTGATATCCTTCTGAGGACTCGGGAGGGAGAATCTGTCCCATGCTTCTCTCCCCATTTCTGATGACAGACAGACTGCAGTCCTTGGTGTTCCTTGGGCTACAGCTCTCACTTCAGTCTCTGCCTCCTTCCCTGTGTATCTCTGTATGTCCTCCTCTTCTTAGAAGTCCATTTGTCATACTGGAGCATGCAACTTAACTAATCATCTCTGCAACAGCCCTATTTCCAAATAATGTCATAATCTGAGGTACTGGGGATTAGGACTTCAGCATCTTTTGGAGGTATACAATTCAACCCATAACAGCCACTATATACCAGTCCCCTTCCCTGGGTCCTGACATTCTTTATGAAGTAGAACAGGGGCCTTCTGCACCTATGTATGACAGCAGAGAGTCACCTATAGAGTTATTTTGTGGTTTTAACATATTCACACCCTACGCCACCCAAGAGATTCTGATGTGGTAGATCCAGACTGGGATCAACCACTTTAAAAAATAAAAAGTGTTTATAAGTTCACAATTCTCATCCAGCAATAAGAACCAGTGAGGCTGATCTTAATGACAATACTTTAAATCAGGAAATGGAGGCAAAATAGGTGAAATTTGTCCAAAGTTCACTCTACACAGATGGAACAGCAGGTTTTCAAACCCAGGTCAGTCTCACAAAATCCATTTCCTTCCCATATCCCACACTGCCTATCTCCGTCTACTCCTACAGAGGCAGGTTGTGGACCGTGACTACAGTTGTCGTGTGCATCAACATATCAGTGTAGGCAAGTGTCATTTCAGTGTAAAAATAGGTGTGCACTAGTATGTGCTCTATTGATGAATGATAATGATTAGATTAGATTATTCTAATTTCTTTAGAAGCCAATATCTGGCTCAACATCTTTGTATATACTATCAACAAAGCACGACAAGGGTTTCTACAGAGTGTACCTACCGAACTGTGATACTGTCATTTTCAATTAACGGTCACTCTCAACACTGTCTACAGTTTCTGGGACTGGTACCCAGCCCATAACACTTACAGAATAAATGAATGAAGAAATGTCGACCTCAACAAATAGCACCAAACGAGAGTGGTCCTAGTTGGAATTTTCAGTTTTATCCCCCCCATAACTGTGTCGGGAAACAGTGATCCTTCTGCTCCAATTTCATTACTGCTGCATCCCTTTCTCCTCTAGAAAAAGAAACAGTTACTAATTTTGGGACTGTCACTGATTTAGGAACAACTTTAATCCCATTAAATTTCTGCTCACAGACGTTCTACAGTATTAAATGTTGCCACCAGAGAAATGCAGAAGATGAAGGATTTTAAAGGTCATCTGGTTCAGCCCCAAGGCTTTGAAGCAAACTCTCCTGCAAATGTCTTTGTGTCCTATGACGTCACTGCCTTGCTTTCAATACCCTCCAATACCAGTCCCAAATATCAGTCCATATGGCAGCAGGAAGTCCTGGATTTGCAGGACAGCTTTGGTTTTAAAGAGACTATTGCAATGTCCCTATAAGTTAGGGTGACTGTCTCAGTGCTCCTGATGCGGTTCTGGTTTATACTTAATGTTATGGCACCTTACTATCAGCAGCTTCTTTCACCCTCAAAATGGTCTTGCTTTAGACGATTTATTATATGGCCATGCTTCCTAAGCACACAGGCATTTATAACATGCACTCCAAGTTTCAGTTTGGAAGACATGGACGCACACTGCCCCCATCTGTCCTTTTTTCCATTCTTACCTAGCACATGCCCTCTGGTGTGCTCATGCATGTCTGATGATCGCCTCTTCCCTTGTTCAACACTTGTTCTGGTCTCTGAGTTTGCTAATCTTCCTCTCCCTTCCTGAATGTTCTCCTGCCTCACTCCACTTATGTAAATCTTACCCATCTTTCAAACTGTGCTCAAGCCCCACTCCCATGAAGCCGCCTCTGTCTACCTCAACCCACACTGATTTCTCCCTTCTCTTAACTTCTACCCATGACATTTGCTTTGCTAAAATAAGGTGAGGAGGGAAAGGCACATCTTTGGTAATGGACTCACTCCTCCTCCGAATGCTCTGCCTGCACATTGTTTAGAAGCCTGCAGGTAGTACCTGGTAAAGGTAATTTGGTCCTTATCTCAACAGGTTGGCTATCTTCAAAGGTGCTTCATTAAAAGAAAGGAGAATATAATGCATAATCCATTTGCACATGCTTTCTTCTTATAAAATGGTTGTTCAACTAAGAAAGCTGCAAATAGAGCATTTAAACTGGAGGCTGTCTTGGAGATTAACTTGCCTAACCTCTTGCCCAAAGCAGATGTGCACCCCCACAACACACAGCATCCTTGAAAGATGGCCATCCAACTTGTTGGTAAACACATCGTTTGAGCCTCTCTCTCCAGAAACCTTGATCTTTTGCTGGACAGCTCTGGTTGTTAAAGCCCTTCCTTATAATAGAGTATTTCTCAAAGTTAAGTCTGTGGACCATCTGTACCATAGTTATTTGAGGTGCTTGTTAAAATCACAGATTCCCAAGTCCAACTCTGGCATATTGAATTAGCATTTGGAGCAAGAAGAGAAACAGTAATCTACATTAACAGGTTTTCCAGGTGATGTTTATGATACATATAAGATTCACTGCTAGAGTCAGTGGATTCTATATCTAGAATTTAGTTCTACCTTCCTAACTATGGAGAGCAAGACCCTTCCCTCTTCTTCAAGGCAGGTCTTTCAACACTGGAAGAGGTCAGTTCTCTACCTCCCCTCATTAATACTCTTTTGCAATCCAGGTTATTTCACTCTTCCTCCTACTACAAAGTTCCTTACCCTGAACCAAGTTGAGCACACTCCTTCCAGTGTTTTCCTTCTTGCCAATGTCTCCCTTCCCCCACCAAATATGATGCCCAAATGAAAGAGAGCGAGCTAGATTTGTAATGCTTTCACTACCTACTGACAATTTTCTGAAGTACAGTTGACCCTTGGACAATGGGGGGGTTAGGGGCACCAACCCCCGGTATAGTCAAAAATCCACATATAACTTCTGACTCCCCAAAACTTAACTACTATAGCCTGCTCTTGACTGGAAGCCTTACTGATAACATAAACAGTCAATTAACATGTATTTTGTATGCTATATACTGTATGCTTATAATACAGTAAGTTGTAGAAAATATTTTTAAAAATCGTAAGAGAAAATAATTTACTGTATTTATAGTACTATACTGTATTGATCAGACATATTTCACATATAAGTGCACCTACATGGTTCAAACCCATGTTGTACAAGAGTCAACCATGTATCAATTTATACTCCTACCAGCTGCCAATGAGAATACCCATTTAGGCTTAAACTAACCAGCAGGTATTATCATTTTGTAAATCTTTGCTAATTTAATGGGCACATGACATTGACTCCTCATAGTTGTTTTATTTTGGGTGCCTTTTAAAAATATTTTTCACATATGTATATTGGCCATTGGTAGTTCTTTTGTGAATTGTCTGCTTCTCTCTTTTCTGTTTTCTTTTCATTCTTAATTCATTGTGTCAGTTGCTATGGCAAGTAAATCCTTTCAATGCATTATCTCATATAATGCTCCAAACACTACCCCCACTCTATAGGTGAAGAAACTGAGCCTTCAGGAGCCTATAATGAGGAAACAGATCTTCTGCTTCCTCACTGATTCATTCCTTCTTTCAACAATCTTTTTTTGGAGGAGAGCTCTTCATCTTCCAGACATTTTGTAAAGTGAGTTAATAGAGCTGAGTATTGGAGATGAAATTTGGAGAAAGATTCAGAGCACCAGGAATATTCACAACTCTGTTGTCTCCTACTTATACTCACAATTTCCCTTATTCTTTGTTATTTTTCCTGGTGTAGAGATAATGGTGACCAAGTTATAATCAGTTGGTGGATAGCGATGCTATTTAGGAGAATACATGTATCTGCGTATATATTTGCCGAGAGGTAATATGTGGCTGACCCTAAAAGACTACCAGGAAAGGATCAAAGGGAGTAATTTGGGAATGACGCAGACCTCCATTACAGTAATGGCAGAAATCGTTCAAAAGCATAGACAAGTAAAATTGGCTTTCATTTTTTCCATTTTATATTATCTGATATCCCAAGACCAGTGTTTACGCAATTAACTGAGATCCTAATGTTAATCCATTATTTATAGCATTTCAGTCCAAACAGCTGAGCATCTCTTGGTTTTTGATTAATTTAATCAAATTTTATGCAATTATACTTTAATTCAAAATACATATGCATAAAGTTGAAATCCTGATATTTAAATCAATTGAATTTATAAGATTAAGAGAAATGCAAACACCCAAGTACAGATCTGAGTTAGAAGCAAAACTTAAAATAATTTTATTCTACTCTCTTTTTCTAAGAAGGTAGCCAGTGCCCAAAGGACAGGAGTTCTCAGTATCACACAGTGATTGCTAACAGGGAGATTCAAATTGAGGCCCTGTACAGGTGGGCCTTTCACTGATCTCTATTCCTAATTTCACTCAAACAAACCCTGGTCCTCTAAACTCTTACGAAGGGTTCCAAACAAAAACCTATAAACCAGTCATCAGAACAGCTAATGCAATTTTTAAAGTTTTGTTCCTCCAGCTTTGTAATTCCAGCCAGACTGATAAAAGTCCTTGAGGGCTAGATTTTTCTAAAAGCTTTAGCAGAAACTCAATTTCTTCCTTATTAGTCACTGGTAGAAACATATTCATTTGTAATTCCAAAGCCCTGCATTTTGCCCCAAATCTTTCCTTCATGTAATAAACAAACATACTGAAAAAGAAAAAAATGTATTAGATGCCATTTACAAGGTCCATTTCCCCAAATATAAAAGAACTCATTTTTTCTTTCTTCTTTACTATTCTAGGTTTCCCATTACTCTCTTTTCAAACCAGTAATTTTGAATTACACAAAAATGTTAACTTCACTTTGTCAACAATGAAATTTTAGTTCCTCACAACTTAATGCCTGGCAACCATGCTCTTTTCACAAAACATAAAGACAACCTTGACATTTAAACTGATGGTTCTAAACAAGGATACAAAGCAAATTTTAAAAAGCATGGGCTATTCCAATGTATCTGTTAATTGTCCAGTTTCTAGAATTTTATCCTCCACACTTGATCCGAATTGCAGGCATACCTCAGAGATATCGTGGGTTCAGTTCCAGACAAGTTCAATAGAGTATCACAATAAAACGAGTCAAATGAATTTTTTTCGCTTCCCAATGCATAGCAAAGTTGTTATTTACACTACTCTGTAGTCTATTAAGTGTGCAATGCCATTATGTCTAAAAAAAAGTACAGACCTTAATTAGAAAATACTTCGTTGCTACAAGAGCTAACCATTAAATCTCTGCTTTCTGCCAGTCATAATCACCGATCACAGACGACCATAACAAATAATAATGAAAGAGTTTGAAATACTGTGAGAATTGCCAAAATGCGGCACAGACACAAAGTCAGCAAATGCTGTTGGAAAAAATGGCGTCAAGGCAGGGTTGCCACAAACCTTTAATTTATAAAACAAAACCAAACCAAACCAAACCAAAAAACAAAAAAACCAAAAACGCAGGGTCTGCAAAGCCCAGTAAAGCGAAGCACAACCAAAGGACCTATGCCTGTATTTGCTGGCCGGAACCCACCGCCACCTAGGTGTGTCACCTTCCCCATTTTCATGCACCAGGAACACCCCCCCCCCCCCCCGGCCATACACACTCCTCTCTCTACAAGCGAGTCACCCCCTCCCACCGATACGCTTCCTCCACACACAGACCTCTCCCCACGCAGACACCCCCTCCAGAAGCAAACACTCATGCACCTTCACCCTCTCCCCGACCCCCAACACACAAATAAAACCAACCCAAGGAATCATCAGAAAATAGCACATTCTACCAAAGTTTAACCTGCAGAGCCAAGCCCCGAGGCCATTAAAACCAGAAGCCATGTTAACTGTCAACTGTCTCACAAGGGACAGGCTCTTTCAAACCACTCCTTGGAGATTCCGGCACAGTGGCCCCTCAATGCTGCTGGAAGACAGCTTGGCGGCCTTCCCCGGGCAAGGTGAGAGCCCAGAGGTCCGAGGAGCACACTCACTGCAAATCTGACTTGGCAGTTCTCCTCTCCCAGGTAACACAGGTCTCCTGAGACGTTGGTCTCCAGCCACAGGTGCTCTCCGTTCACGGCATTCTCCTGGAAGGAAAAGACCCACCTGACTTCAGGTTTCTTTTCAGGCATAAAGGGGAAAGATCTCAAATTTAGATTTTTGGATGCAAGAAAGTAAGTGCGCCCACAGAGTTTAAACCCTTCTCATTTCACCCCTGAAAATACGGCTGGTGTTGGGCCTATCAAAATTCTAGAAACAGAACAGGTGTTTAGAAAAACTTTGTCTCAGTCATCACTAAAACAGACACGAGGCCTATAAAAGCTTTATCCACAGTTGCGGTAATCTGTGAAACATATTAAACAAATGAAAAAAAATCCCTCCCTCAAATTGTTCAATGTAAGGCCATATTTATCCAGGCCCAACACTGCAGATTCTGTGACAATCAAGACCTAAATGCTATTAAAGGTTGCCTTTAATTAGCTAAGAAGGATAGTAGTATTAACGTACTTTAGAGACTGTTTGAAGACATATTTATATCAGTAACGGGTAAGTTATATTCTAAGGCAGAGGCTTCTTAAAACTTACTCTAAGTCACTGTATACTCAAAGCATAAAAAATTGCTACTAATTCACACTTTTCCCACTTCAGTAGGGCTTTCACCCATATAACTCTCAATTTCTCAAATTGAATGATTTCCCTGCTTCTATAAATAGTCACAACTGATGGCAAACAGAGGTGCTGTGATGGGTGACATGAGTGCAACCACCTGATGTTTAGGAACGCATAATGTTTCGTTGGGGAGGGTGGGTGGGGAGAGTGTAATGCTTCTTAAACAGGATCTGGCACACTACCTTAGAAACCCGAGGGATTTATGTATTAATTGTGTATTTTGCTCATTTGCTTGAAAAGGACTCTGCGCTATTAAGGAAAGCACTGGACTGGACTGGGTTAACCACAAAGAGATGAAGTTTACTGAACTGAGAGGAAAATTGCTCTTGTTTTTATCTGGTTCATATCACTTTTCCATGGGGGATGTTATAGACTGAACAAATTTGTATGTTGAAGCCCTACTCCTCAGTATTTGAGGATAAAGCCTTTGAGAGGTAATTAGGTCATGAGGGCAGAGCCCTCATGATTGGGATTAGTGTCCTAATAAGAAGAGACATGAGAGGGATCTTGCTCTCTCTCCATACATGCACCAAGGAAAGGTCATGTGAAGATAGAGGGAGAAGGCAGCCATCTACAAGCCCGGAAGTGGGTTCTTACCAGGAACCAAATCTACCAGTGCCTTGATCGTGGACTTCCCAGACTCTAGAACTGTGAGAAATAAATTCCTGTTGTTTAAGCCACCCAGTCTATGGTGTTTTGTTAAATGACTTCAATAAGGAGCTTTATAGAATAACCAAGTAATTTAGAAGTCCATCTTATATGAGTCAACTTTATAATAACTGACTCCAGAAATGTCCACATGACTGCCCTCTGAATCCCAAAGCTCAACATGAAGTAGCAGAAACATATACCAAAGAGAAGCTGAAAAAAATACAAAGTGTCATCTATTTCATAAAATAAATATATTTCTTCAGATTCCAGTACAATACCTTTCCTTTCAGAGCCTATAGGCACAAATGATTTTCAGACAAGAATAACTAAAGGTTATAGATACTTCACAATCTGAGAAAAGTGACACCAACTCTTAGAAGAGTGAGAGTGAGAGGCAGGAGAAATTTCATGAGTTCTGTAGATATTGAGGGATCAGGAACAACGCATAAGGAGACTCTAAGGTGGGGGCATGCCATGGATGTCTCAGAGTGCTTCAAAACTATTCCAGAAAAGAAAGCAATGCTAATAAGAATCATCACCCTCCATGTCAGAGAGTGACTGACCAACTTTTCACCAAAACTCTTTCTTCTCTATTGGTCATTTTTCCCTGTATAAAGTCATGTTGATTTGTTTTTTACAGAAGTCAATGGGAAAACAGGATTCACCTCCCAGTCAATCTTGCAGAAAAACAACAGAAGCAAGAGAAGAACAGCTATAGGTTTAGACCCTAAAAATTTTCAGGTAGGAATAGACAAGGACAGTATATATATTTATTTACTTATCTTATACATACATACACATATACATATATACATGAATACATATATATATGAATGGCCTGTCTTTGTTAGGTATCCTAAAGAAATTGATCCCCACGATCTAAAACAGTCTATTACTGGGAACTTGATATCCAGCTTTAGTTTATAGCCATTTATAGAATAAAATCTTTTTTCATTCTGTTGTTCTTTAATTCATTCAACAAACATTTATTTATTCCACACCACTGGTGCCCGGCACTGGGTTAGTGGGGTAACCCGTGGCATAAAATCTACCTGAGAACATGAAAACTAAACACGTAATTACAGCATCAAATGTTAGGGAAACCAAAAGAGCAAAGATCCTGCCAACAGTTTTAGAAAATTAAGAATAAAATGTTGCAGTGGGTCAAATGGTCAAAAATCACTGACAGTAAATATCAAACTGATAAACCTTGAGTCAGATTCAGGCAGAGCAGGGCCACTAGCATTCGCTAACCTCATTCTTGAGTGGAGATCTGATTAGAAAGACTGTCCCTGTAAGGGAAGAGGGAAAAACAGACAAGAAGCTTCCTGCCACAGTGGTTCTGACCCACTGGTTCTCAAATTTGACTGCTCATTAAAATGAACTGGTGAGTTTTTAAGAATACCTGGGCACCATCCCCAGAGAGTCTATTTTAACTAATGTGAGGTAAAACCTGGACATCATGAGTTTTCAAAGTTCTGAAGTGACTTATGTGTAGAGAGTCTGAGACCCCATAATCCAGCAGACCCTGCCCTGCCCCCTCAAGTTAATTGAGAATAGATTCTAGAACTTGTCTATGACTGGTCTATTAAATTTGATACTTTTCTGTCCTTGTACAGTCACCAGAGAAAAAGTAAAAGAGGAAGAGAGATGAGGATGCATAAGGTAGCCCAGAGAGATTTTAAGGAAAGAGACAGGAAACCACAGATACATAGTGAGAAGGCTCAAAGTTCACAAGATAGATCCCGGGGATAAGGGAAAAGTCAATGCACAAGCCTTTAAGGAAGCAACAGAAGAACTTAAAATGTTTATACACTTACTAGTAATCTTACTTGAAGAACGTAACCTCAGGAAATAATCCTAATGGAAGAAAAACTATTGACATCAAGAAGTTTATTTCTATCTTGTATAATCAAAAATTGGAAACATCACAAATGCCCAGTGCAGAAGAATGTTTGGTAGAATAATACATGAAATGGAGTATTATAAAGTCATCAAGAAGTACAATTATGAAGATTGGCCATAAGAAAAATGACATGATGTAAAGTCAAATAAAAATTACCTGTATATTATGATCACAACTCTGAATATAAATAAGAGCTGAAAAAACTGTTATTTGTAGCTTGATTTCTGGATCCACACATCCCTATTAGTTATTTCTACTTGTTCTCCTTTCCTGGAAAAGTTCAAGAATGAGTTTTCTTTTTTTGCTGCCTCTACTTCTTTCCACTCCATTATTTCTTGAACCCAACTCCATCAGGCTTTCTTCCTTCTCATTCCACTGTAACTATTTTTGTCAAGATCATCAGTGATTTTACATGGCTAAATCCAATAGCCAATTCTCAGTCTTTATCGTAATCAACAGCTTTTGATACAGGTGATCATTCCTTTCTTTCAGGGACACTTGCTTCCTGGAAACACTATACTCCTTTTGTTTTTTTGCACCTCAATGGCCACTCCATCATAATCTTCTTTCCTGGACCTTTCCCAAAAATAATCCCAAACTCTAAACTAATATTAGAATGTTCCATAGCTCATTCTCAGATCTTTACTCTTCTCCATCCACATCCAGTCGTTAGGTTATTGCATTTAGTTCTTGTGGCTTTAGAATCCATCAATTAATTGTTGCCTCCCAAATTATTCATACAGTACAAAACTCCTCTTTGAACTTCAGATTCATAAAAAAAAAACTGCCCTCTCAATATCTCCACCTGAAACCAATAAACATCTCAAAATTTTAGTCTCAAAACTCAGTTTGTGATATACTCCTTAAATCTGCTCTTACTCCAATCTTCTCCCTAAATTTTCAGCAAGTGATATTTCCATTCTTACAGCTGCAAATATATACTAAAAACTTTGGGGTCATTCTAGATCTCTCTTTCGCACTTCTACCCATCTCTAATGTTACTGACTCCAGTTTCAAAATGGGCATGAAACTCAATTACCTACCACTTCAACTGTCACCACCTGATCTTCCATAATCTTTGGCTTGGAATGTCCCAATAGCCCCCTAAGTGGTGTCCCTGCTTCAGTCTTGCCTCCCCATGGTCTGTTCTCCACAGAGCAATGAAAGTAATTCCTTTAAAATGTAAATCTGACTAAGACACTGATCTGCTCAAAACTCTTCAAAGGCTATCCATGAACTTGGAAGAGTGCAAAGTTTTTCTTTCTAGTCCCTGGTGCCTCCCTTACATCCTGTCTGTCTGCAACCTCATTTCCTGTCCTGGTTTCCTCACCTTCTATCATATTCTGTCTGAGTCACTGACTTGCAGTCACACTCCTTGCTATTTCTCAAGCAGGCTAAAGAAGCTCTCACATCAGGTCCTTTGAATTGGCTGTTCCCTTAACTAAAAATTGCTTACACGAGATACCTACATTGTGCCTTCCTCATTTTCTTTTTAGGTCTCTGTTCAAATGTCCCTACATCAAAGGCTATTCACAGCATATGCTGTTTAGTATATCCAGATTGTTCACTCCTCTCCATTTTGACTCTATGTGGTTAATTTCTATTCACTTTCTGGTCATCAGATCAAGTGTTACTCCCTCCAAGAAGCCATCACTGACCCCAAAGTCTAAGTCAAGTTATTTTTTTAGTTTCTCTCATAAAACCATGTACCCTTCCCACAATTTATCTCCGTTGGTAATTATCCATTCATTGGCATGCTTATTTGATTAATGTTTCTTCAAAAGTCCACAAGAATATTGAATGTCCAGAACTTAACTTAGTGCCTGGAAAATGGTAGATGACAAATAAATTTTGAAAAGATGAAAGACTAAGAATCAGTGAATAAATGAATGAATGCACTTTTTTGTTATATGCAACTCCAAGGGGTAGAAAGGGATAATTATTTTTATCTGTCCATTAGTCTAGAGTCATAAACTATGAGAAGTAAACATGGATGCCTAATTAGAAACATGACAGTCTTCTAAAATCACAAACAGAAGAAAAGCCTTTTTAAAAAAAGTCATGCAAAAAAATGAAGCATACCTTTTGCTAGACTACATTTTCCCCATGCCTCATCCTTTTCTTGCACATCTGTCTTGTCTGATACCTAATAAAGTACATTTATAGTAACCTTACCCAAAGAGAAATCTGGACTTTGCCCTCAGCTCTAGGAAGGTCATCTCTCTAAGTGCTTGGAATGCCCTGCCTGATAAGAGTATATGTTTACCTTGGGACCTTGAGCCATGCCAGATAGTCTGAGAGAACTATGATTTATGGTGGGGCTTAGAGCCATATATCAGCTCAACCTCCAGAGGGGCTAGAGATTAAGGTCAGCCATGCAGGAATCAACCATGTCTACATGACCAAGCCACAACTAATATTCTAGACACCAAGGTTCAGATCGATTGACAATATGCCCTATGTACTGTTACACATCATTGCTAGGAGAGGTTAGCACTGTCCACAAATCCACTGGGAGAGGATAACTGAAGCTCCACCTGTGGAACTCTCCTGGACTCTGCACCATGTACCTCTTCCCTTGGCAGATTTGAATCTGTATCCTTTCACTGTAATAGGCCATAAATGTGAGTATAACACTTTCAGTAAATTCTGAGTCCTTCTAGTGCCTCATCAAACATTTTTAGTATGGTCTTGGGGATTCCCAAACCTTCAGCTGATGTCAGAAATGAAGGTGGTCTTGAGGACTCCCAAATTCTGCAGAAAGGTATCCAGCTCGGGTACATTCACACAAAAATAGAACAGACAAATGAACCATTGTGGTTTTCTTCTTACATTTCTGATTCATCCTTCTCTAGCTCAATATTAATAAACATGAGATAGACTTTCCACCTACCAGCTATATGACCTTGGGCCTCTCTAACCTCCCTAAACCTCAGTTTTACTCACCATTAAATTGTAATAATAACTCTACTTCACTCACCAGATCTTAGTGATATTTAAATGTGAAAAATGCATAATGTTCAATGCCTTGCTTACAATTAGAAGTTAATAGATGTTCAATATAGTTTCTATTATTATTACTGTGGTTACGTTTGTGAAACTGAATAAAGGACACCTCATTTAAAATGGAGTCAGGAGGTCAGATGGGGAAGCTGTCACACTCTACCACTCATCATTAATTGCAGACCCCCAACAGGAAGAGACTTACCTTGCATTCCCAACAGGAAGAATCCTACTTTACTACTCCAGCAGGAGGAAAGAATTTCTCCTTGCCCAGCAACAAGCTCAGCCAGTAAAAAAAAAAATACCAAACTCAGCCAATGAGAAATCATCACCTCCCTGAATTCTTGCTTTCCTTCAATGGTCTTCCATTCAAAGCAGCCCCTCCCACCCTCCTCCTTTTCTCTATAATGTTTCTCTCCTTTGATCTCCAGACTCACCTATGGTTTGCCATAGCTTGCATGTCCCAAATTGTAATTCCTCTGCTAGTCCCAAATAAACCGACTTTGCTGGTAAAATAACTGGCAGTTATACTTTTAAGGTCATACTTTTAAGGTTATACTTTTAAGGAGGTTATACTCTCCAGTTTTCCTTCCCTTCTAACCCATAGATGTTGGTATTATCCAAGTTTCTTTCCTTGGTCTTTGTAGCCAAGACTACTAGCCATTCACCAAAATTATTTTTTTTCTTCTTCCTGGACATACAATTAGACCTTATTACCCAGCCTCCTTTGCAATTATGTATGGCCATGTGACTAAGATCTAATCAATGGAACATAAGCATGAGTGACAGGTACCGTTTTCAGGCTT
Source organism: Zalophus californianus (assembly GCF_009762305.2). Classification (NCBI taxonomy): domain Eukaryota; kingdom Metazoa; phylum Chordata; class Mammalia; order Carnivora; family Otariidae; genus Zalophus; species Zalophus californianus. Next base: position 90,457,012 of record NC_045606.1, read on the forward strand.
GGCCCATTGAAACCTCCCACAGGCTTTCCTCCATGCTCTTTTCCCACACTGGATACTTGAAAAGTCAACTTTTGGGATGATTTCAGAAGCCATCTGGTGAAGATGTAAGAGCAACTGTCTGGGGCATTGAACAACTATGCAAAATAGGACCCACCTCCCACCCAACCTACCTGGAACAGTCCTGGTCTGTTACATGAGGGAGAAATATACTTCTCTTCCATGGTGTTTATATGTTTGAGTATTTTATTTATTGCAGCCTAGTCTATACCAACTAACACAGGCCTCATATTTTTGCCTGGATTTCCTTTCATTATCTACATCTACCCCCAAGTTACTTACCATGTACTGAAGAACATGTCTAACCTGAGTCCTGGTTTCTTCTGCTCTGAACTCTAATTCTGACATTCTCTCTGATATTTTACAATGCTGCAAAATTAATTCCCTTAGAACATAACTATGATTTTGCCTCTCTCTTGCTCAGGACACTTAAATGATGCCCTATTATTTATAAAATGAAATCCAAATTTAATCTCACATAGTAGATCTTCCACTAGTGATACCAATTTGTCTATCCTTAACCTTCCTTGTATTCACCTTTGTACGTTTTCTTCCATCATCACTCTTCTCTAAATATAGCCATATCTTCCTTCTTTGGTGCCATGTTTTTTTGTTTTTTTTCTGTTCTCCCCACCCAGGAACCTCTTTCTCTCTCCTCTACACATCCACCTTGAAATACCACCTCAAACAATATACAACTCAGAGTATCCATCTGTGCCAGACTGAAAAAATAGTTCTCCCATTTCTAAATGAAGACAACATTTCTTCTGTATCTGTGAGTACTGAGACAAGTCTCTATAGATATACACATGTTTATATAGCTTGATCTGTATAAAGACGGATCTAGCTACCTAAGAGTAGAGATCCATCTAGGTATAGATTTATAGATACAGATATGATTCCTTGCTCTCAAGTTCTACTAAAGTCCTAACAATGGTTATAGGTAAAAAGATATGTGTGTATATTGGTGGGGAGAGGTTTAGAGACTTTGAATAACACAGAGTACACTGACACTAGAGCAAATAATCTACACAAAAGGAAGACACTTGCTTATAAAAATGTTTTGAAACAGTAAGGAAGTTATAAAGATATATCTCATGTAAATGTCCTTACAAATTCAGAAAGGAAAAAGAACTCTGAACTGTCTCTCCCTGAAAATCTTCATGATAATAATAGGTAGAATTTGTCTAGGATGGTTTAACTGTGTGCTGTCCAAGAAGCATATGGCTACTGAGAACTTGAAATGTGGTTAACACTAATTGAGATGTCCTGTCAATGTAAAATTCACAGCAGACTTTGAATACTCAGTATGAAAAAAAGAATGCAAACCACCTTACTGATAGTTTTTATATTGATCACATGTTGAGATGGTAATATTTTTTGATACATTCGGTTGAACAAAATATGGTACTAAAATTAAAATTACCTATTTATTTTTATTTTTTTCAATGTGGCTACTAGAAAATTTAGAATTAGTTTATGGCTCACATATATTTCTTATTGGGCAGTATTAGCTTGGTTAATCACCTGCTTAGAGGCAGAAGTTTAGACCCAGTCACTTCTCAATGACCTGTGAAACTGTGGGATTCTGTGATCTCTCCCAGCAGCCAGTGTGACTTAAAATTCTCACAATTTGGTGAGCTAAAGGACTATGACAGTAGATGAAATCATGCTTCATGTGTCCCACTATTAACACGGCTGAAGAGGGCCAAGGCCTTCACTGATTTATAGTTGGTTAGCTCCTCCTGACCTCTCAGCCAACAGATGCTTTGATCAACCTGACTTAACAGTTTTTGAAATAGGGATGGGATTGGGGAAAATGTTGAGGTGAGAGTCCCTGTCGGGGACAATACCCAAACCCGAAGGTATAAGAGCTAAGGCCTGAAGGCACAGGTTTGTTAGGACCTGCCACCTGAAATAAGACTGAAATGAGAACATGCACACGCACGGACCCATACACACCTGCCTCCTCCTGGATCTTCATTCAAGGTTTCTAAAGATAAGATGACCTAGTTTCATAACCCAGTTTAACCCAATCCTGCGTGAAGACTCTGTTTCCCTAATCTTGTCCCTGAACAAAGTGGTGAGGTGGTGTATAACTGTGTTATGTTTCTACCTGCCTAAGAGAAAGCACTTCTTTTCTTAGCAACTAGAGGAAAGAAAATATGGTCTGGATTTAGAATCTGGCTCTGTTTGTGTTGAACCTATTTTCCACAGCCCTCAGGATTGGAGGAAATTTTCCAAGGAGGGAGGGAAAAAAATGAACTGAAATTAAAATCGACATTAAAACCAACACGCCCTTTAAGAAAGATCTGGATGGCTTTTCCACCATTACTTTGAAAGTTGTTTTAGGCAGTGTAATGGGCAAAAACAAATTATGCAACAGTGGAGAGAGAGTAAGACCCGCCTCCTTTCTCCCTGCTATCATACTAAAAAGCAGAAAGAAATCTCTAAGTACAAATTAAGTCTCCACCGTAGAATCAGGCATGTAGCATTTAAGAGAAGACACACATTATCTATACAACAGACATACTTCTGAATGATCTAACTCACTCTAAACTGGAAACTTGGATTCCAGCCCAGGGGATGAGAATATTTTTTTTTCCTTTTTGAGTATTACTCCCTTTCTGGCAATTTAGCTTGTTTTCCTCCAAACTGGCTTGGCCAATGTGCATGACATGGTGTCCATGGGAGTAACCCCTGTAGGTTGTCACCGTGAAGGTGAAGAGGGGGTAAGTTGGGAGGAATGAGATCAGACCACTGTTGTGCTTTAAGACTTAACACAAAGCATCATACCAGGAAAGAGATTTTAAAAGAGTTACCTGGGATTCAAATAGCATAAACCCATTTATTTTTCAAAAAGCAGCTTTGGACTCTTTGTCTACCAATCCTTTCAGGAACTGGAGATTATCTAAGGCTGATCAACTCCCAGTAAAATGTCCCCTTCTCACTGACTGAACAGAAAAGCTGCAATCAATTTGTCCCCTAACATCTGCAGCCAGATAGCAGGTAGGGCTACGATGCTGTGCTCTCCACTGTGAAGAAGAAAAGCCAAGCAGAAAACACTGTCCCTTCCTTCAAGGAGCCTGAAATTGAACTGAGGACCTAGAATAAGAAAGCAACTAAAACCCACTAATTTGGTTCTAAGGTTTATAAGACAGTGCACCGTGGGTAGAGGTACTGTGAGGAAACAAAGCAAAAACTGAGTAAGATAAACAGAATTAGTTCAGTTGAAAAGATGAGCATGACCTGTCACAGAGCAAGAGAGAAAATCTCTATAGGAAAGAGCAATTTCCACGTGTGTCTACTATTGTCAATAGAAGGCTCAGGTGCCATAGTGAAGACTGATTTGGCTACTCTCCACACATCAACATTCAGGGTTCTATCCCTGACATGCATGGAGGGGCAGGCTTATGCTTAAGCTGCTGGAGTGCATGTTCATGAAGAGTCACCAAGAAAATGAGCTCATGTGAGACAGAGAATCTGGTAAGTCATAATAACTATTTGAGTAAATCACAGCATTGACTTTGAGAACCAGCTAAAAATAAAAGAGGGATAATATATATCACTAAGTAAGGAAATGAGAATATAAATACTTTAAGGAAATTAAGTCTGTGTACCCAACACATCAAACCAATTCCTACAATAGTATACACCTGGCCAAAGTACACAGGTGCCTACAGTCTAGGCTCACCAAATCAGCACCCTTTGGTGTCTCAGGCACCCCCACCAGTAGGCTGCTCCTCAAAGCCCTTTGCACAAAGATATTTAGGAAACAGCTGTGCCCCTTTCTGAAGACTTTGGCATGAAGTCAAAACAGGACCCCTTTGGGATTCTACAATAAGTATAAATGTAGGGACTAAGGTTTCATTCCAGCTTTTAATTCACCCTGAATTGTCTTGCAACTTCAGATGCACCATGAACAGCTTCGGTATCTGCTTTTTCACGGGTGAAATGCAGAGAGGGGAGGTGACATAAGTCAGGGGGTCAAAGTCCTATAGACCTTTGAGATGATCCTCATTCCCCTAAGCCCTCCCCCTCATGTGGGAGACACATACAAGGCTCCAAACCAAATCAGAGATCAGTAAATAGTAAGAGTGAATAAGTGAAGATTGATCATTTCAGTGCCTTTAGTCCAGAAGAGTGGGCTGATGGAGGCGGAGAGGTGGTCATGCTGTTTTTCCACAGGGGGCCAGGCAGGGGGTGGGATGAGGGAACAGCAGAGACAGATCCAGCCCGTGGCCTGGGCTTACACTTTTCATCAGAACAAAGAAAATCCTGGTTCAGCAACTTGAACAGACCAGCAAACCTTAGGTGACATAAATGAAACTGGTGAAAGCACATTTGTTAGGAAAAGCCAAAAATTGTGAAGCAAGGGCAAGTCTTAGCAAAAAAAAAAAAGCTTTAAAATGTTTTAGGCCATCTGCTTCTTCCTCTCTTCTGAGAAAAAATGTTTTACATGATCATAATAAGGAACTGTAGTTGTTGGTCACTGTTTGGCTTCGGTTCACTAACAGCAGTATCAGCCCACAGTTAATTTTTTTTTTCATTGTCACATCTTTAGAGCTCCTTGCACGTCAGATCTTCAAATATGCCCTCAGATGGAGTGTCTTCAGAGAAGGCTTTCAGCATTCCCTCCATTGTTAAATATCCCCAAAGTGTTTCCTGCCATGCCATAATTTCACTGGGGCACCATGACAGGGCGCCCACCATCAAAGGAGAGGGAGGAAGAAAGAACTTAGTTCTTACTTGCTCTTCCCTTGCTATGTAGTGCAGCCTCCCACCACTAGCCCAAAATACCATTCTGATGAAATATTAGAGTGCATACATCTCTACGGGAATCAGAAAATAATACCTTCTTGCCAAGCTTCGGCCCAAGCAGGACACTTCTTTTTAAAAGCCTTTTCTGATAACTATTTCCACCGGCAAATAGGGATGGAGCATCCTTCCTGGTGCTCCATGACTCTGGGCCCCTCTTTTCCAGGTGCCACCACCCTATATGCTTGCTGTTGACTTCTTGTCTGCCACCTGCTTCCCAAGCTTCTTGAAGGCAGAAACCCCATCTTCCTCCCCTCAGAATCCCAAGGAATGAACGCAGGCTCTAGCACAAAGCAGGGACTCAAATGTGTGATGAATTAATGAATTGACCCATTATTTTCTTTCTGACTAAATAAATCTGCGGGCTGCACCGTTTACAAAGAACTTTCACACTTACTGCCATGTTTGATCCTAATAACACCCTTAGGAAGTCTCCCTTAGAGAGGGGCCACAATTGTCCCCGTCTACCGATGAGGACACTCAGACTGAAAGAAATCAAGTGACTTGACTAATGTCACACATGGGGCAAAAGGATTTAATGACTTTTTCTATGTCAACAATTTAAACTACCCTTCATTAGAATCCTGCCTCTCAGATAGGGTCCTACTACTTTAGGTTAGAGGATTGTTTTGGCATCATGAACATTAAATCCACTGGTTTGGGTCCCTGACTCATAACGTTCTCATAACTGGACCAGGAATGTTGCTCTTTGATCTTATTTATCTGCTTGTTTATACATTTAATTCTTTTTGATTATATAAACACGGGTATGAATATATTCTATATTCCATTACGATTTAAGAGTTTACCGAGTAACTGGCCTGGAATAAAGGGAAACTCCAGGAAACGAGCATTCTTCCTGAGCACCAATGCAGCATGTGCAGGTGCCACCAGAGCATTCTCAAGACTCTTATCAAGGAAGAAGCTGCATCTCAATTAAGTCCAATCTTCTGCCAGGTACTTCATAAAGGTAGGCAGCATACATTGGCATGTGTCCAGAATGTAAAATAAGAATGTCAATTAAGTACGTGCTTGGGAGAGAGGAAGAATTATTTTAATATAAAAGGACATTAAATCATGACATATGGGCTAAAAAAAATTTTAATTAAAAAAAAAAAGCAACTCTTTTCCCACCCTGCCATGCTCTTTCGTATGGGAGAACATGAATTATCCTCACTGTTCAATTCAACCACAAACACTAAACAAGAATCACCATCAAGACCAGACTGGCAGAATTTTAGGGCAGCCCTATTCTACCTTCAAGCTGCTCCCTACATTCATCCCTTCAGGAAGAGACAAAGCCTTTCAGTCCATAGTGATAGATGTCTTTGATCAAGAACTTGACTCACTGAAGAACCTCAATAAATGTATTCTGATTGATTTAAGAACTTCAGAATGCAATCTTCAGCTCACGTTAATAGTTTCTGTGGATGTCTTTTGGTTAAAATTGGCAACTATACCCAAGCCACTGATACCAGACCCATCTCCCTTTGTGTTGGGGGCAGAAGCGTATCAGACAGGAGGGCATGAAGTACCTAAAATGTAAAATGAAATCATCTTCTGTCAGGGAAAAACAAACAAACAAACAAAAAACCCCAAAAACCAAAAAGCAAGCTCCTAAAAGGAAAAGAAGGCAGTCTGAGCTGAGGAAATTAAGCTTAGATGACACGAAGTTGCTAAGGGTAAGCTCTATTCATCGTCAAGTTGGCAAGAACAATAGAGCATGTGCACAGAGATACTTTTTATCTCACAGCTGCAAACCCAGGCAGTAGCACCTCAAACGATTCATGGAGTTTTTATTCTAGTCTGAAATGCATCCAATCTCATATACAGGAGCTATGTTGCTGGAGGTTTGAGAATGGAACTATGGCTTAGGTATCTGAAGATGGGTCGGTGAGCAATATTGGAAACGATTAAGTCTTGCTTTGTAGCCATAGGGATCCTGAGAATGAGAGAGACACACATACAATTGAATTACATTGAAATGAAAAAGCCAACACCTACACTCCAGTCCAGAGTCGCTCTGGGCTCCTTCGCTGGACCATTTGCCACAGGAAGGCTGAGGGGATGTGCAGGAGCCAGGTGCTGCAGGCCTGCCCGGGAGATTGCTTTCCTGCAGCCAGAAGAAAAAAACAAACAAACAAACAAAAAAAAAACACACAAAGAAAAACCAACATCAGAAGGTCATACGCAGCGAAAAATTTCCCTGGGGTAAAAACAATGCCTGAATTAGTCTTCCACATGCAAAAACCTTTGCAAATGTATTGGAATCTATGTCTCTGAAGTGCATGACCAAGATAGAGGGTGGCAAGTCTCAAAGATGGGGAGATTGAGGGGACCACTTTGGGGGGGGCAGCACTGCTTCAGAAATAGAAATTAAAATGTAAGCCCCTATTCAGGGTAGAGGGCAGAATGCAGGTCTCTCTGTTTACAAAAAAAAAAAAAAAAAAAAAGACCAAGGGCCTGGTGGTGATAATACTTGGACAATTTTAAAGCTGTCAGAGGCTAAAGGAAAGAAAAGCAGGCTCCTGGGGTCTTCTATTGAAATTCCTCCATTTCCCAACAAAGTGTTCTCCAATCGGGTCACAGCGCCAAGTTCAGTCTTGCTCCTCTCAAGAACATCCTTAAAGTTCCAAATGGGAAAAGACTGATTGGTAGCTGCCAAGAAACGGCACATGCTGAAAGAACACTATCTTACCAAGACCCACGGAAAGATAAAACCAAAACACGCGGCTTAGATTAGGTTTGTAACGTGGAACACAACAGAATGCAGGTCAGAAAGGAGGGAATGAATCAGGAGAGGTTGAGAAAGTCAGTCCTGACCTTGGTCTGCAAAGATAAGAAATGAGAGGAGCTGCTTTAAGCAAGCAAATATGACAAGGGCAGGGGGAAGGGAAGGGAAGGGAGATGAGAGCCTGGTGGACTGAATGAGAACAGCAAGATGGAGGAAGAAAGCAGGGAGATCTTGTGATACCATCATTAATAATGTTAAGTTCAATTTCTGCAAAGCTCCATGAAAAATGCCAGACAAGAGTCTCAAGCTTCAATATAAGTGTTGATTAATGAATTAACTAAGTGGCTCCCTGGAAAGGAGAGGGGGGTTTTCCCTCCACAGGACTGTCCACGTGTGCTTTGAGAATCACCTGAACTAGAATCAGGTGGGTCTTGGGACTCTGCAGCTGAGCCCTGAGTAGGTCTGAGACTGCGGCCCAGGAATCTGCATTGACACATGCTTCCCTCTGTAAGCTAACTTTCAAACCGCTCTATGGGAGTGTGGAAGGACTTTAAAGAGGATATGAAATGGAGAATCTCCCATATGCACCCTCAGGAAAGTGAAATTTAAGAACTTAGAGACTGATTTCAGGTTAATGCCTAATTTCCAGAAGACTAGAAAGCTATCCCTCAACCAATGAACATCCACCAAGATCGTCTCCCCATCCTCAAGCCACTGAACTTGCTGCTTGGACTCAGGCTAGACTCCCCGCTCTTTGCACTCCTGGCCATAAAAACAGCCCACCCCAAATTGTTAATGGACTTGCCTGGGGCTTGCTACAGTTTTTGTGTCCTGAATTGCAACTCCTGTGCTATTCTCGAATAAACTCAATTTCTGGTAATTTGAGCTTGCCTTGGTTTCCCTCTTTCTTTAGGTTGACAAGAGCAAGTACATTTGGGCAAGTGGGGGAGTACTAACTTACCCAGGTTCATCAAGGCGGGGGAAGCCCTGAAGGAAAGCATCAGCAACTTCATTATGTACTTTACCCCCATTAGCTCTCAGCATCCTATCTCAGAGGATGTGAACACTGCAGTAAGAATCTGCCGTCTTGGACACTGGACCTGCAGACACACAGGGTGCCCAGGGAGGCCCAGATCCTCAGACTCCTTCACCCATCTCACTATACAGAGGAACAAGGCTGCAGACAGGTAGATGGGGGAAAGGAAGGCAGTGATGGCCAGATGTACAGTGAATCCCATCAGGACTGAGCCCCTGAAGGGAAAGGAACTTGCCCAGGAAAGGGGGAGGAGAGCAGAATGTAAAAGCTCCATTGGAATCTAAAGGCAGATAATCTCTCTGTTCTGTTCACTGATTTCTGCAAACTCCACCCAGAAATGGGATTTGTAATTGACCAAGATCAACAGTAACCCCAAAACCCAAAGAAAGGCTGGGTAGAATCCAGAAAAGAATCCAAGATCATGCAGCCACTGATTAATGGTCAAGTATGTCTAAGAGCTCAGCAAGTGCCCACCCCTTTTATCCCCCTCTCTTATATTCCCACACAGGAAGTCTCAGAAATAACATCAAGGTCTTTAGTAGTTGGAAGTAATCCCATTGACTTGCCAGCAGCCTACTTTCAGAAGCTCCCACTGGGTCACACACAATGTACTTGCTTTATGTAATCCCCCAAAGAGTCATTACAAGTGTGTAGACCTTTAATGAAGACATTCCGATGACACAATCTTCTCTTTCCTCGCTTCCATCAAGGCAAATAATTAACATCAATTTTGGCCCCTTCACTGACACCAACCCTTTTGGGTTCCCAGAGCCAATTACAAAGTTGGCAGACAGGTGGGGGGTGGGGAGTGGGAAGTGGGGGGTTCCTCCAATATCAAGCAATTCTCAGACACCAGCAGGGTGTCCCAGAATTCAACTTAATTCTGACACTATCTAACCAGAGCTAGCATTGGATTCCATAGGCTTAGCGTTCAGTCCTACAGGACCACTCCCCACCCCCACTTCAGATGCCAGTCACAAGTCCCAGGCTGTTACCTGGGCTTCTGGCCAACCAGCTACAGATCGGAGGTTCCAATGACCTCCTCCCTAGGTTTGATTCATTTGTTAAAGTGGCTCACAGAACTGACAGAAACACTTAACGTTTATCCATTTATTAAAGGAGATGATAAAGGATATGAATCAACAGTCAGACAAAAGGGATACAGAGGGTGAGTTATGGGGAAGGGGTGTGGGGCTTCCATCCCCTCTCCAGGGGCCTCATCTCCCAGCACCACCACCTGCTCACCAACCTGAAAGCTCTCTGAATCCCATCCTCTGGGTTTTTATTGAGGCTTCATTATATAGGCACGACTGATTAAATCATTGGCCATTGGCAACTGATTGAACCTTCAGCCTCTCTCTCTCCTCCCTGGAGGGAACGAGGGCTAGGATGGAAAGTTCCAACCCTCCCATCACAAGATCGGTCCTCGTGGCAAAAGGCCCCCACCCTTGGGTGGGGTGCAAAGCCACCTTCATTAACATAATGAAAAACACCTCTTTTGCTCTTATCACAGGTTTCAGGAGTTGTGAGCAGAGGTCTGTGGATGAAGACCAAATACATCCAGATTACCAAATATAAATTGCTTATAAATCACAACATCGTAGCCCTTCACCCCAAAGTATATTCTGTTCCACTGCACAATAAGCCAAGAACACTGGAAGATTCTTATATGGTGCTCCTTCATGGCCCATGCATTTTTCTCCACCTAAGTTCAAGAACTTGTGTAACGTTTTTCTTTAGGACTTTTCTCTGGCTTTGAAGGAGGGTGTATGTGGTTCTGAGTCACGGCTTCCATCACAAGAAAATCAGATCTCTGCAGCATCAGAATTCTACAGGTCCCACCTTTGATTCCTTAAAACACAACATAAGGGTCAGTGTTCTAACAAAAGATAACAAACAGTGCCTGATCACAAGGCCTTGGAAGGGCTGAAGAATTCCTAAATGTTGGGTTACTGAGGAAAATACAAGTCCCTCATCTTTTCCATGAATAGCCACAGAGAGTTGTGGCCAGAATAAAAAAGAAGGGAGGGAATAGAATTCTGCTGGCCCAGTGAACATCACGGGGCAAATGAGCTGAACTCTCCAGAAGCTGGAGACTCTGACCACCAAAACCTGTGTCCCTAATTAAAACCACCGGGAGGGACACGCTGCCGAAATAACCAGATTAGGGCATGAGGGCTGTGTGTGTCTCCAGAAGAGCAACGTGGCAATAAGAGAACATAGCTACCAACCTTCGACCCTGACTAAGCCCTGCAAGAAAAGTACAGTCAAATGGCACTCTTTCCCAACCAGTTGAAGAGAAACGATTAAGTAAGGGCTTTTGCTGCTTATTTATTCCTCGTTGTCGGTACAAATTTAAGGGTGGTTTTCTGTAACATGAATAGGGGACAATTGTATACGTACGACACACATAAACACTTACTAGAAGGAAAATAAGTAAGAACCATCAAAGCGGTACCGGTTTATAACTGTAAAGGGGCCTCACAAGAGGTTATTACATAACAAGGAGAATTGGAGAAAGGTCTGCAGGAACTACAGCGAGGTAGGAGGCGACTTCCAATTACAGCTTTTTCCATCTTTATAAACAGCCGTGTGAGAACATCCTTTTCTCCAAAAGCTCATGTATATATACACCTTTTGTTCCAAAATAAGAAAGCAATTTCATTATTTCTCAGACCTCAAATAAAATTAGTGTAAGTTAGTTTTCTATGTGGTTCATCTTGGTTGTAGGAGATGACATTTCAGAGTGGTAGAATTTGGGGGGTGTGTTGAGGTGGCAGGGGTTTTATGTTACAAGATGCTCTGGTAAAAAAAATCAATGGAGTTTCAACTTCTCATTTTTTTTTCCTCCTGCCCAGAATCCTCCCAAACCTACAGTCAGTGAGACAGTGAGATCCTTCCTATTAATTTTACAACAGCACTTTGTTGGGATGGCTATAATGGCAAAAGAATCTTTGAAAAGGACAACTGCGATACTAACTGTGAAACAGATACGAAAAGAAAATATTCTATAATGCAGTTCCAGCGCACCAAGTCAAGGTTAATGTCAATTACCTGCCATGAAAGACCTCAAACATATTTAAAGTATAAAAGCCATCATACATTTTAAATAGCAATCTATTATTTCCTTTACTTCATTCAATAAGACTACAAACTCCTAAAGGACAGGGCTCAATTCATCTACTAATCTTATTACATTCTAGCCCCGGGGTAGACACAGCAAATATACTATAAATGTTTTCTGAGTTAATGAATGAACTTGACCAAAAAGCTAAGCAAAACAGCTTGCTGATTAGATCAAGGGTTGAGAAATCTGATTAGGAAGATCTGAATTATATCCCAGCCCGTGCATTTCGGTGATACACTTTGCAGAGAGGGCCAGAAATCCTTCAAAGCAGCCCTTTAAAGAAAAAGGCAAAAGAGGTAGAATTCAGGGTTAAGAAGCCTAAGAGACGTAAAAACGGCTTTGTGATCAGCGTAAAATAAAATCCTATTGCAATAACATTTGTAAAGGGCATAGGATAGTGTTAATATTTTTATAATGTATTTATTGAAAGAAATGTGTGGCATATACTCTTCACAAAGAGAATTTTTTAAAATCTATGGGAAAACACCCAAGTGGTTATTTAGCCAGGATACCCTCTAATTATCCATTTTGCAATTTTCTCTCAATTTGCTCTGGTTCCACCCTGGTTCCAAGTTTATAAGGCAATCCATCCCCATTTTGCCAACTCCCTTTCTGGGTGATTCTATGAATAGAATAGAATGAGGACCCCGCCTGCTGAGCAGAGAAGCACCAGAGAATCAAGAGTTTCCCTTAGCCAGGATGCCTCCTAAAAGAAGCAACTGACACATTAGAGATTGGTGAACGCATCTCCTTGTTTTAGAAAAAGAAGCAGCTGTCTAGAAAGATACTCCATACCTTGGTTTAATTCTCCAAGTGCCTCAAAAGGGATCTTAATCACTGTGTATGTGTTGGTGTGCTTTCCCCCATATGCTATTTTGGTACTTTGTTTATATTCAAAGCAGCCCACAATGCTCCTTGGTTGATCTAGATGAGCTGCCTGCACTGTTAAGGATAGTCCACATGCTTAAAAAAAAAAAAAAATTGTCGGGAACTCCACATAAACTCCAAATATCCCACTGGAGATTTATTTAGGGCAACAAACCTTGTGTAATTATTTGAGCCTAAATCCTAATCCATATTACATATGAACACAAAGTAGTTTTTGACCATTTGAATGTATACTGAAATTTTTGAGAACGTAATTATTATTGAAACAAAGGTTGTTTTTATTTTCCTACGGGTTGTAAGTCATTCAAAAAATTGCTTCTGGTGTTGAATCTTCAATACGGTATGCCTGTATTACTCATGTTTTCAGCTGTTACTTTCACAGTGATTCTCCGAGAGCTGTGCTCAACCTTGGTCTGTGGTGGAGCTTGACATCAGTCTATTTAAAAGTTTTCCAGGTATTTCTAATGAGTATCCTGGGTTGAGAACCACTGTTCTACATAGATGTGCAAGCATGTGACTACTTCATTACATCTGCAAATGTGACTAAGCCCTGGCATTTACACATTGAAATATATTCATTCATTCAATGATGTATTTACTGAATGTCTATTTTATACCAAGCACTGTTCTAGACGTGTAAGATGCATGAATGAATAAAACAGATATAAATTGCTGCCTTTGGGAAGCTTATATTCTAGCAGGAAATACATTTTGCCAGGTACAGAATCATTTTACAGATCTTACATATCCCTCACAATGAGGGAGGTACTTTTATTATACCCTATTTTATCATTTTAAAAAAATGATACTAGAAAACAGTTGTATGTCCAAAATCACGCAGAGAGGAAGAGGTACAAGTGGGATTTGAATCCAGGCATCTAAATCCAGATCGTACTCACCTAACCATGACACAAACCCACACTTTTATGAAATTTTGACAGCACACATGTACGTAGCAAAAAGACATACAATACTGCTTGACTCTTACTATGCCAATTTCCAACTGCCTCAATTATAAATGTCCCATCTCCACAACAAGAACCTAAGCTTCTCCTAGGAAGAGGCCAGTCTGGGAGGCATTCAAGTGTACAGATTAAGAACCCACTTGACCTTGCCAATCACTAGCTATATAGTCAAGGTGCTTGAACTCTCTTAGTCTTGGTGTCCTTATATGTAAAATAAGAACATTACCCAACTCAGAGGCAATTTTAAAAGAAGTGTGCAGGGGGCACCTGGGTGGCTCAGATGGTTAAGTGTCTGCCATGATCTCCAGGTCCTGGGATCAGGATCGCCGGGTCCTAGGATGGAGCCCCACATCGGGTTCCCATCTCGGCGGGGGGTCTGCTTCTCCCTCTCCCTCTACATCTCCCCCTGCTTGTGCACTCTCTCTCTCAAATGAATAAATAAAATCTTTACAATAAAAAAAAAGAAGTGTACAGCATGCTTGGCACATAGTAAGCAGAAACAAATATTCACTACCATTATTATTCTCCTACATATAGGCAGCCCCACAGCATCTAGCCAAAGCTAGGTATGTGGTAAATCTCTGAATACATATATGCCTTTTATTTGATTCCGGTCAAATATTCCAAGTTCCCCGGACACTTCCGTTCATTCAATAAACATTTAACAAGCTTCCATTATGTGTCAGATAGTTCAAAGGGGTTATTCAAACAGAAGGTTCTTCTTCAACTCATGGTAAATAATTCCATGATTGCCAAAGGAATCATTTGTCCCCCACAACCTGCCTACCTGCCCAATGAAAATTAAAAAGCACCATGCTCTCCCCTCTGACAAATTTACCAACGTGTTTTTTTAAATGTCATCCAAATGCCATTAAAATTATTTAATTATATTCATGTAAATGAGATCAATACCAAAAAAGGCATTTTTTTTGTTGTTACTGAACCTGTAAAGCACCCGGGCTGCTAAATGCCCCTGAGAACTTGTGAACTCATCTGTTAAACAGGATTTATTTCCCAAGCCTAATTCATCATAACTATATTCCTACAGCAAGGCCAGCATTGGCTTGTTGTGAGATGTGGCAATAAAACTCACTTTAAAACAAGGAGAGAGATTTCCCAACTGGGATTCATCAAGAGTTAATGACATTCTTCTTAAGGTATCAGTTGAGGGGAAAAAAGTAAACCTTAGGAATGGAGAAAAAGAATCATACTGTTATGGGTTGAACTGTGACCTTATTTGGAAATAGGATCTTGACAGAGGTAATCAAGTTAAAATGAGGCCACCAGGGCAGGTCCTAATCCAATATGGCTGATGTCTTTATAAAAAGGGGAAATTTGGACACAGACACACACACAGGGAGAACACTGTATGAACAGGAAGGCAGAGACTAGGGTGATGTGTCTCCAAGCCAAGGAAGGCCAAAGGTTGCCAGCAAACCACCAGCTGCTAGGGGAGAGGCCCCAAAGAGATTCTTCCTCACAGACCCCAGAAGAAACCAACCCTGCCAAGCCCTTGATCGCAGACTTCTAGTCTCCAAAACTGGGAGACAATACATTTCTATTGTTTGAGCCACTGAACGTGTGGTACTTCATTACAGCAACCCTGGCAAATACACATACTTCAAAAACAGACCCCAAGTTTGGATATAGTATGATAGGGTTTGGCTAACTTCAGAATGTTGACTTCTCTTTTCCAATTGCCCCATGGAACTTTGGGTACCTTCCTGTCATAATGCTACCTTGCAGAAACTAATAATATTTAAACAGAAACACATTACTATGAAAAACCACTGTTAAAAACAACATTCTCATACAAATAGATAGTGAGCATCTGACAAAGTTTTATTTAACTCATTAAGGAGGTAGCCAACAGCAAAGACAAATGCAAAATCAAAGCGTGTATAAGAAATTGAGATTTTTGATAGTCAGAAAAGAAATAGCTAAAAAGATTGTAAATAAAACAAATGAGCAAAGAGGAAACAAAGAGAGAGAGAGGCAAACCAAGAAACAGACTCTTCACCATAGAGAACAAATTGATGGTTACCAGACGGTAGGTGGGTCGGGGGAAAGGTGAAACAGGTGATGGGGGATTAAGGAGGGAACTTGTAATGAGCACCGGGTGATGTATGGAAGTGTTGAATCACTATATTGTACACCTGAAACTAATATTACTGTATTATTAATATTGCTGTATGTGTGAATTTAAATAAAAACTTTTAAAAATACAAAATAAAATAAAATAATTGCTAAATCAGATGTAAAATTAGTTATCTTTCTACAGGTTGATAAGAACTTAATTCATGTGGCACTAACTTTTCTTGTGGTCTACAAAATCCCAACTTATCAGTTTTTCATAGGTTAACCTCTTGTATCTTATGGGAATATAAACTGTTCAGCACCTCCATCAGTTTGGGATTATTAATCAAATATACAGAGACAATGAAATTATAGTGCCCAGAAGTATCAGGTAAGAGTCACGCAGTAATAAGGTCCTACTTCTACTGGAGCAGGCTAATTAGAATATGTTCTAGTAAGATAAATTAAATAAATAATAAACTTAAATAATTTTTAAAAGTCAAATAACCATTTTTCCACTGTCAAAATTTGGAATAATTTTCTTTTCACTACTCATGGTTAAAATTATTATATAGAATTCCTGTGTAGTTCTACACGTGTCTGGAATATTCTAGAAAATCTCCTAAAATAAATTATCTCACTCCCCAAATAATAATAATAACAACTTATTCTCTATCTTCTTCAATTTCCATAATTTTGGCTATTTTCTCTTAGCTTGGAAACTGATTCTGAGATGGAAGTGTTCAGGAAGTTTACTGGAGAGTTTGTGGGGAGAGTTTGTGAGGGAAGCAGAACTGGCAGTGAGAAGCTGAACTGTGATGCACTTGCCACAAAGTCCGCAGCTGATCGAACGTGAGGTTCTGGAGCTGGAACAGCCCTTCAGAGCTGTTCTAATTTCAGGCAGAGACGAGACCTTGCAACTCCACACCCACCAATCTTTGGGTATGGGCCTCCCCTTGGAGAGCATAACCACAGGCTAGAGATTCTCTTACACAGGTGCCATGTCTGAGAAGGGGCGCTGCTGTAGACCATCGGCAGCCAAGGCTCCCGGAAGCCGGAAAGAGGAGCAGTTTGGTCTTGGGAAGGCATGTGGGCAGCAAAATAAGCACCACTACACACTTCTAATACTCATGACAAACTTAGGAAATGGGTAATTTTATCATGCCCGTTTTGCTAATGGAAAAACTGACATTAAGCAGTTGGAATAACTTATATAAGCCATACAGCTAAATAAGTAATAAGACCAAGACTGGAGCCCAGATGTCTGGCTCCAAAGGCTCCATCGCTCAGCATACCCTCTGGAAGGGAGAGAGAGAAGAGAAGAATCCAGAGATAGTGCAAGATCTGGGTGTGCAATGGACTGAAAGTGGCCATTGACAATGCCCTGGTGTCACGGTGGGTGAAGGATATTTTAAAAATAGCATCTAACGTTCAAATGGAAGTTGTTGAATGCTGTGATGGAAATGCTTTCTCTGTCTCCTCCATATTTTCCACCTGCACCTAAATCTTCAGGGAAGTCTACTCCTTGTCTTAGAAGCAGCGGAGTTTTATGAATGTGGAAATTGAAGCAGCTGAATTTTACATCTAGGTCAATGAATACAGCATAGATGTTGCCTACTGGAATAGAAAGATAATCCAAAATTGAACAAATTTAGAAAAAGCATGAGCCTGAGAACAGAAATAACCTTAAGAACATAAGCCCTCCGGGAATTCACAGAAATTTTAGGGGAAGGGATTTGGATTTCCATAGGGCTCTTCCCAGTAAAACTATCAACAGGAAAAATTTAACGTTGGAGCCTCCCTCTCCATTTCCATGCTAACACTCCACTCCCTACCCCCTTCCATTTCCATCATCCTGCACCTACAATGCCTCAGACACAATCTTGCTCAACTTGTGGTATCACTGAATAGATCACCCAACACAATTTTGTCACCTGAAGGGAGTTTAGGATATGTCTCTCATAAGAGTATCTGCATTCTCAAAGGAGACTCATAAAAATGCAAAAATTTGCATGACCCAAAGGAATGGAGTCAAATGACATTCAAAGTAGTTAAAATAATTTTCCTAAGGCACAATCCAGAATATTGTAAATACAAATGAGGTATGGGGTGGGAGGTTGGGGTTAGAAGCAGAGACCTGCTTACCTACTTTGAGGTCAGCCCTAGGCAAAATGGATAGGTTTGCAGAGAGACCCAAGAGCATATCTATATGTTGAGAAGACACTGCCAATTTGTATCAGTAAGGGAAGGGTCCTGGCAAAAAAACTGAAGATTTTCCTCAGATTGTTCTAATAAAGAGACTGTAATAAAGCTACTAGTTAAAGGTAGGATTAGGGAACAAACCACTACCTAATCTCAAGACCTACAATAAAGCTAAAGAAACCAAGAGCATGTGGTATTGGAGAAAAGGGGTATCAAGGCACCATGAAACCAGAGAACAGGTCTATGGTTGTCTTGGTGCAGTAAGCCAGAATTAGTATAAAACTAATCCAAGTCTTAGCTTTCTCTTTAGCAGACCAAAGAAGTCCAGGCACATCAATCTGTTCCCATATTTCTTATTTTTCAAATCTTTTAGTCACATTTGCAACTCTACTAAATTCTGAGATAAACTTGGCTCTCAGCTGTATCTCTGAGTGCTAGGTGGACAGCAAAGTGACTTATTTGAGGTCAAATAGCTAGTCGGTGGCAAAGCCAGAAATAGAAATCAGGTCTGTTCATCCAGCCCAGTTTGTCTATATTATCAATGTATGACCTCTGTCCCTCCCATCCAGTTTGGCCTGCAGGTATACATTTTCATTTCTCTGTCTCCCTAGCAACTAACTCATCATTCCCCAAATCTTCATGTTTCATATATGTTTTGCAGGCCTACTTGCAAAAGAAAGAGAAGGAAAGAAAGAAAGAAAGGAAGGAAGGAGGAAAAAAGAAAGAAAGAAAGAAAGAAAGAAAGAAAGAAAGAAAGAAAGAAAGAAAGAAAGAAAGAAAGAAAGAAGAAAAAGAAAGAAAGAAAGAAAGAAAGAAGAAAGAAGAAAGGAAGGAAGGAAGGAAGGAAGGAAGGAAGAAGGAAGGAAGGAAGGAAAGGAAGGAAGGAAGAAAGAAAGAAAGAAGAAAGAAGAAAGAAAGAGAAAAAGAAAGAAAGAAAGAAAGAAAGAAAGAAAGAAAGAAAGAAAGAAAGAAAGAAAGAAAGAAAGAAAGAAAGAAAGAGAAAAGAAAAAGAAAGGGAGGACCTGGCAGCCATCCATAAAAGGAGGGAGGGAGGGAGAGGGAGACAGAGAAAGAGAGAGGGAGGAAGGGAGGAAAGAAATGTAGAAAGAAAGAAAAGAAATAATGATAAAAACTTTCAACAAACCAGAGAGAGAAAAAAAATGTCCTCAATGTGATAAAGGGTATGTATGAAAAATCTACACATAACATCATACATGAGGCTAAAGATCAAACCCTTTCCCCCTAAGATCGAAACAAAGTAAGGATGTCTGTTCACACCACTTCAGTTGGACATTGTACCAGAAGTCCTAGCCAGTGTAGTAAGGGAGTGAGAGAGAAAAAAAAAAAGTAAAGAAGAGAAAAAAGCATATATGCCGAGAATAAAAAAGTAAAACTGTCTTCATTTTCAGATTGTATGACCGTGTAAATTGCTAATAATCTACAAAATCTACCAAAATTAATGTGTGACTTTACAGTCATAGTATATGGAAGCTATATTCAAAATTCAACTGTATTCCTATACATAAACAACTACAAATTGAAAAATAAAATGTTCAAAATATCATTAACAATGGCATTCAAGAATGTGAACTATTAAGGGACAAATTTAATAAAATATGTATAAGACCTTACACTAAAAGCTAGAAAACATTATTGAGAAAAATTAAAGCAGTTGTAAATGAATGAAGGTATTATATTTGTGTATTTAAAGACTCAATACTGTTAAGAAGTCAAGTTTTCCCCAAATGATACACAGATTGAACACAATCCCTATCAAAACCCAGCTGATTTTAACATTTTATAGAAATAAAAAATGACATAAATAGTCAAGTAATCTTGGAAAAAAAGTTGGAGAATTTTCACTACCCAATTTCAAGACTTACTACAAAAACAAATACATCAAGAGTATATGATAATGAAGAAAGAACTGACAGAATGATAGAAAAAAAGAGAGATTCCAGAAACAGACCCACACATGTATCGCTTCAAAAGAGACACTGAAATCACCAGAGAAAAGAATATCCTTTTAACAAATGGTGCTGGAAAAACTGATTATTCATACTG
Source organism: Zalophus californianus (assembly GCF_009762305.2). Classification (NCBI taxonomy): domain Eukaryota; kingdom Metazoa; phylum Chordata; class Mammalia; order Carnivora; family Otariidae; genus Zalophus; species Zalophus californianus. The sequence goes on from NC_045606.1 coordinate 90,476,979, forward strand.
GGAAAAAAAATCTTGACCCCTGCCTCAAACTATATACAAATAACGCTTCAGGAGGGATCACAGATATAAACCTAAAAGCTAAAACTATAAAGCTTCTAGAAGAAAACGTAAGAAAATACCTTCATGCATTGGAGTAGGCAGTAATTTTTTTTAATAGGATGCAGAAAGTTCTAACCATAAAAGAAGAAATCAATAAACTGAACTTAATCAAAAATAAAAAATGTACTTATCAAAAAACATACGAAAAGATACTACTACTCATTCTGCCTTTCCCCTTCCTGTGCCAGAAATTCTGAAAAGCTGTTCCTTTGTAAAAGTGGTAAGAACACTGGCAAAGTTTCTTCAAGATTATTTTTTTCAGAACTCTGGAAATGACCACTTGAGTGGAAGAGGTTGACAGCAGCCCTGGTCTTGGCAAGCCACAGGGCAGGCTGAGCTCATTGTCTTGAACTCGTGGGAGCTTCGGTACACTCCACTGACCAGGGGCTTATGCCCGCATGGCTCCCTCAGCACTGGCTATCCTGACCAAGACCTTGTCATATCTTTCCACTGATCCCAAGATGTTAGTAGCATCATGCAGTCTTCTCCTAACGCATTAAGGTTTTGTTGTTGTTCGGTTTGCCTCCAACTCACTCAAAATTGTGATGATACTAACAAGACTAGATTCCCCTTTTCCCCAAATAAAGGTTTCTAGTACTTTGGGCCTTAAAGCATGGGTGGGACCAATCTTCCAAAATTTGCAGTAAATAAGAACTTGAGAGAACCCCAGCTTGTGCTTCATTGGTGCCTGGCAGCATCCCACCAAGACAACTTTTCACCATTTCTTCTCTTCTACTGGATAGCCATACGGCCAAGTCCACGAGCTAAGCATATGTGCTAATGGGAGTGGAAATGTCTATTGTACCTTCGGGCAGACATCCTTAACTTGTATGATCATTCTCTTTGAGCCCTCTGACTTTAGCCTTAGGCATAGCTACAGAGTGTGGGAAGCAAACTTTCCTCACTAACACTGTATTCCAGATAGAGCAACATCTTCTCTTCCATCTTCCCTTTATATTACACTTGATTTACAAGAGTGGAGGTGAAGGCTTTGTGGAATAATTTTCTGGTCTCAGCCTTCCCAATAGGTGTCTGGCCTTAACCACTGGCAGCTCTCTAAACTTAGAATGTGGGACACTTATGATGTTTATGGTCTTCCTCTTTGGGACTTGGCTGTAATTCCAAGATAATAGGAAAACTCTACTCAATGAAGTTTTTAAGAAATGAGGAGGCAGTGTATTTAGCAAAAATGAGTTTCAGAATCAGACTTTCAGGCATTTAATATTTTTATTCAGTGCCTACTCTGTTTCAGGCTCTAAACTAATTGCTGGTTGTGCAGAAGTAAATAAAATATACATCATCCCTCTTCTTGTTGGGCTTATGATCCTGATGAAGAAAACAGACATAGATAAATAAGTAAACACCTGACATGTGGCTAATAGATGTAACCACTATGAAGGGTACGACAGGAAGAAGTGGTAGAGAATGGGCATGAACAGTGATTAGGACAGGCTACGCTGAGCAGGTTAACAGAGATGGGATTTCAAGTAACCTGGACTGGAAGCCTCACTCTCTCACTTAATAAATATATACCTCTCTATTACTTAATGTCTCTTAGACTCAATTTCCTCATCTATAAACCAGGAAGAATAATTTGTACCACATGCGGTTATTTAATTAAGTAAGAATATTAAAGCAACTTTCTCCTATTACTTTCTTAGAACACAGTCAAGGTTTTTAAAAGGCATCTGTCACCATTAAATAGAGGATTAGCATTGGAAAGGGGAGAGTGAACTGGACAAAAACAAGATTCAACACTTACTAACTTCGTAACTCTGAGCAAGCCATGTTGTACCTGCTCTGAGCTTGCTCTTCCTCGACTGTAAATGAGAGCAGACTGTACCTTACAGAACATAAGACTATGAACTACCTTATAAAATAAAAATATTTATTTGTAAAGCTCCAGGGGTCCACAAAAAAAAAATCTGTCTTGAATATTGGCATTATGTGATGGAAGAAAATAAAGATCTCCCTTGGATATTTGACTACAAGCTAGCCTTTACATGAGTTTGTTCCTGGGTTGTCCAAAAGACTTCAAATATTTTGTATAAAGTAGCCATGTTTTTTGTTTTTGGGGTTTTTTTTTGGGATAGGGAACCAGAGGGAGGGAGAGAGTGAATCTTAAGCAGGCTCCACGCCCAGCGTGTGAGCCCAACTTGGGGCTTGATCTCACAACCCTGAGATCATGATCTGAACCAAAATCAAGAGTTGGACGCTTCACCGACAGAGCCACCCGGGCACCCAAAAGTAGCTATGGTTTAATAAATTTCCCTGAGTACTTAAGAAGCAAATACAAATCCTCCCTAAAGAAACCAATTTGCAAACCAGGTCTCGGAGAATTCTAAAAAAGTACCAAGACACATGAAATCTTCATCTAAAATCTCAAACACAGGAAAATAAAAAGGACTTCAGAAAAAACAAGACTCTAGAATACTAAAACTGTCATAAATAGAATATAAAAAAATTATGTTGAATGGTTTTAACAGAATAAAGGATGAGGTTAAAATTAAAGAACAAGAGACTATAAAAACCACTGTTTAAGGAATAAAAATAACTTTTAATAAGGAAAACTAAATTTAAAAGGAAATAATAAATGGGTAGATGGCATATAGAAGCAATAGAAAAGAAAAATTAGTAAATGACAATGCAGATCTAAAGAAATGACCTGAATGCATAATAAATAAGAAATATGAAAGGAAAGGAAAATTAGGAAACATAAAAAACTGAGAAAGTAAATCTAACACATGTCTGTTAGAGTTTCAGAAAGAGAAGAGGAAGAACTAAGCAGAGGCAATAGTTAAAGACATCAGGAAGCCATTAAAGACACCCAAATAAAAGGAGAGCTCTGTTCATGTGGCGGAAGACAACATTTTAATGATGTCAGAAGAGCAAAGAACAAGACTAGCCAAGACTCCTGGAGAACCAGAAGTTGGAAGTAGGGCTATCGTGAACAGACAGCAAGTCTTGTTACAAAGAGCTAACAACTAATACAGAGGCAGCAATAGACAAACTGACCAATGGGAAAAAGAAACCAAAACATATATATGAAAACTTGACTTATGACAGAACTAGCATTGTAGAAGAGTAAGGTTCATTTTTCAATCAATGGTCCCAGAAAAACAGTTTATCCTTATAGAAAAAAAAATGAAATTGACCCTACCTCAAAGAATACATAAAAATTGATCCAAGGGAGATTAAAGATGGAAAAGTGAAATTAAAACCTATGGAACTTTTAGTAGATAATATAAGAAAGTATCCTTTTTTTTTAATAAAAGTGGAAAGAAGCATTTAAGAAATAAACACACACAAAAATGCACATATCCTTAAAGGAAGGATTTATAAATTCAATTAAATTAAGTAATTCTGTTTATCAAAACACTATGAAGAAAATAAAAAAGACAAGGCACAAAATAAGTTATTTCCCACAAATATAACTGACAAAGAATTAATAGAAACCAATAAGAAAAAGAATCCCCCTCTGCAAAAAATGGACCAAAGATTTTAACAGGTACTTTACAGAAAGGGAAACCCAAATAGAAAAAAAAAAAAAAAAGTGAAAACATGATCAAATTCATTAGTAATCAGAGAAATGGGAAATTTACTCCCTCTTCTCCTTCTCCACCCCATTCTCCCTGGTGGTCTAGTGGTTAGGATTCGGCGCTCTCACCCCATTTCTCTCCCTACCACTTCAAAACCAAGAGACTGGTAAAAATTCAAAAATCTGACATGGAATGAGTTAATATACTGTTAGAAGGAGTGCAACATGGCACAATCACTTTAGGAAACAAACTGGTGTTACATAGGAACGCTAAAGGTGCACATAGCACAGGAATTCCTAATTACACTCCAAGTTATATATCGTAGATATCTCTGGCACACACGGATGAAATGGTGTCAGAAACATCATATCAGCACTGTCTATTATAGAAAAATATGGAAACAGCCCAAATGTCCAATGAAAGCAGAATGGATAAATACATTACAGTATATTCATACAATAAAATAATACTCTTTGGCAATGAAAATGAATGAACTACAGCTCCACAGAACAAAACGGGTGAAACTCCAGAACAGTGGTGATTGAAAAATGCCAATTACAGAATACTACAGTTGTATTTCACTGACATAACATTTAAAAACACACACAGAGCTATAGTATGTTTTGTTTTGTTTATTTTGTTGTGTTTTTTACCTGTATGCATGAATGTGTGTGTATGTGTATTTAGTTCTACACAGTTTTATAACACACATAGGTCCACGCACTTAGCAAGTCAAGATAAAGAAGAGTTCCATCACCATGAAGATTCCTTATGTTGTCCTTTTATAAACATATTCACCTCTCTTCATCTCACTCCAATCCCTAATCCCTGGCAACCTTTAATCTGTTCTCCATTTCTAAAATTTCATTGCTTCAAGAATGTTATAAAAATGGAACCATACAGTATGTAATCGGTTATTGGCTTTATTCACTTAACAGAGGGAATTCCCATCCAAGTTACTGAGTGTATCAACAATTTGGTCCTTTTTATTGTTTCATAGTATTTCATGGTACAGATATACCACAGTTTGTTTAACCATTCACCCTTTGTTGGACATTTGGGTAATTTCTGGTTTGGGGCTATTACAAATAAAGCTGCTATTAACATTTCTGTACAGGTTTTTGTATGAACATAAATTCATTTCCCTAGGATAAATGAGGTTGCTAAATTGTATGGTAATTGCATTTTACTTTTATAAAAACTGGCAAACTATTTTTCAGAATGGCTGAGACATACATTACCACCAGCAATATATATGAGAGATCCAGTTTCTTGGCATCCTTATGAAAATTTGGCGTTATCGCTATTTTTTATTTTAACGTTCTAATAGGTACGTGATATCAATATTGTGGTTTTAACTTACATTTCCCTAATGTCTAATGATATTGAACATCACTCCATTTCCTTATTTGTCAACTGTATGTCCTGCTCAGTGAAATATCTGTTCATATCCTTTCTGTTTTCTAGTTGGATTGTTTTTTTTTAATTTTTTATTTAAATTCCAATTTAATTAATATATACTGTATCATTAGTTTCAGAGGTAGAATTTAGTGATTCATCAGTTGCATACAACACCCAGTGCTCATTACATCACATGCCCTCCTTAATGTCCATCACCTAGTTACCTCATCCCCCCACCCACCTCCTCTCCAGCAACCCTCAGTTTGTTCCAATAGTTGAGAGTCTCCTATGTGGTGAAAAAAAATAATGAAAAACAAGGGAATAAGTAAAAATTTCAGGCCAGTTAGAGGAGGCTAAGGATGGATTAATGAAGATATCTACATGGACTTCAGAGGTTATGGTAGTACCATTCATTATTAAAATGGATAATAAATTCTCAAGTATTTGTTGGTTATTATTCCTTATAATTTACATTTTAAAAATAGGTTGCTGTATTTTATGTCCTCTCTCTTCAATAAAAAATATTTTTAAGCCTTGTAAAATTAGAAGCAGAAAAGTGATGGGTGACTTTTTACACGGTCAAGTTACTACTGTCCATTCAAAGTTGCCACTCTAGAAAAAATGCACAAAATTTCTCTCAAAAGCAAATTGTATTTTCCAGAGATTCTAGTATCTTGTTTAAAACTTTAGAGATTCCTCTTTTTTGGAAATGCCTTCTGAACCTGCAGCTGTTCTTTTGAACATTCTGAATGGTGACAGTCCTTATCCTTTGAGGATAGATTTTATTTTAGTCAAACAGCAACAAGCTATTTGAAATCAAGTTTGATGGATGAGATGGGTGATTTAGCTCTATAATAGATAAGTGAAATGACAATGTGTTTCATAAAACAGTTTCTCAAAGTAATTCCAAAGAATAATAGACTTTCAGCGTGAGCAAAGTAATCTAATCCAACTTTCCTCACAACTCAGGAACTAGTTCTGCCAAGAATCCTGACAAATGGCCAGACAGCTTCAGTTTGGAATTTCCAAGTAACACAAACTACAACAAAACACCCTAGATCACTGGTGTTGATGAGCATTAATACTTACCAATTAATCTAATTGCTACCTTTTCCAAATGTATAATCTTTTGTTATATTTTATGGGTTGTTATTGGTCCATTGTTCCAGGTAAAGATACCTAAATCTGATTTCCATCATCATGGTATTAGCACTAGTTCCCAGAGGAGAACAGGTACAAGGTGAAAAGTTGATAAGCATCCATGTATGATTCACCTAAGTCATTAATGAAAGTAGCAACCAGGACATGACCAAGTGTAGAGCTCCTACTCAAATAGAAACAGCTTCCAGCTTGGAATTAATTAATAATATTCATGGGGATGGTTTCCATCTTGATCATAGGGAAATCACGTAGAACTAACTATCAGATGCATTGCTGAAGTCTAGATACAATTTATCTTTGGAATCTCCCAAATCTATCACTATCGTAATCTTTTTTTTTTTAAAGATTTGATTTATTTTTTGAGAGAGAGAGACAAGGACAGTGAGAGAGTACAAGCAGAGAGGAGAGGGAGAAGCAGGCTCCCTGCTGAGAGAGAGCCCAATGCGGGGCTCGATCCCATGACCCTGGGATCATGACCTGAGCCAAATGCAGACGCTTAACCGACTGAGCCACCCAGGTGCCCCATCACTATCGTAATCTTATCCAATAAATTATATGAGGCTAACCACATATATTTCTTTAGGGAACGCTTGCTAGCTCATTGTGATTTTCCTTTCTAAGTCTACATAAAATATCTGTGTAAGGACTCTTAGGGGAATTCTGTAGAGAATTTTGCTATTAATCCTATTAAGTTATAAATTCGCCTGCCCAATTTTGAGAATGAGAGTATTTTCCTATCACCAGTCTTCCAGAAACTCTACCATTTTCAGTATTTCTCAGACATTATTGGTCCTTTGATCAAATTTGTCAGCTCTCTCACTATCTGTGATGTGATTTATTTGAGTGTGAAAAGCTTCCCTCTTCAAAAAAGTGGGTTATTCTGAAATATGTTCTTTCTGATCTTGGGTTTTTCATATTATCTATATTTATTCCTCTCTTCCAGTTTTAAGATAATTCTCCTTAATGGAAATATCTGAAGAAATAATGGGCAAAAATTCATGTCCATTATAAATCTAAAATACTAATATTATTTTCCTTAGAAAGGGCACAAAGAATTAAAAACATCCAACACATGCTTGCCTTTAAATATGTATTTTAAACTGTATTGTTTGTGCCTTAGGACAGTGTGTATTGACAACACAGTCAATTTTGGCATTGTTATGCCTTAGGACAGTGTGTATTGAAAATCTTAAAAAAGTCAGAGTTCATAATTGCTTCTTAATTTTTCCTCTATTCCTTTGCACTGACGTTTAGACATTTACCCTAGAAGAGAGAGTAACAAAATACTTAGCATAGAAATGGAGACAAGAAAGTGAAAAGAGTCAAGAAAAGCAGGGATATGAAGAGAGGAAGGTGGCATGGGTTGCCCAAATTCCATGTTAGAGATTGGTTCATCTTTGGACATGCAAAATGGGAAGTAGTCAGCATCTCACAACTACCACACAAGTTGGTCCTGGACAAAATCCTTCCATATTACCATTCATTTCAGTTCATCCTGTTATGGACCAAAAGTTTGTGTCCCTTCCCAAATTCAAACATTGAAGTTCTAACTCCCAATGTTATGGTATTTGAAGGTGGGGCCTTTGGGAGTTTTAGATGAGGTCCCATGATGGGATTAGTGTCCTTATAAAAAGAGTCTTCGCTCCCTCCCCACCTCCCATCCTTGTGAGAACGCGGTGACACAAGAGAAGGCCATTTTGCAAGCCAAGAACACTCTTATCAAGAACAAATCAAGGAGCACCTTGACCTTGGACTTCCCAACCTCCAGAACAAAGAGAAATAAATTCCTGTTGGCTATGCCACCCAGTCTATGGTATTTGTTTTTTATGCAACATGAGCTAACTAAGACACACCATAACCATAGCAATAAGATAACTTATTCAAAGGAAACGCTATCTATAAAATTAGTCCCCTGCTTAAAAACAAAGTAACTCTGGGTTCTTTCCTACATTAAATCCACACCCAGACTTTAAGTTTCCCTGCCCACAGCATCCCTGCATCCATTCACGCAAGGACCTACCTTGCTAATCCGCATACTTAGTCTTCCGTCAGCGGAAATAAATCGTTCATTTCCATGCCTTCACAAATACTAATTCTACCACCTGGAATGGCCTTACCCTTACCTTCTTGCTGTTCATATTGTTATCCTTTATTTCTCCTTCCTACAGAAAACAAAAATTGAAATAACCATGATAAAAACTAAAACTACTAAAATTAAGCCTTCTCTGTGGTTTCTCATAATAAAATCACCCCTATCTTTTTACTGCCCTGCTCCCTTCCATGTCTTGTATCTTGGTGGAAAGCAGGAAGAGAAAAATCTTAAATCAGTGGTTTGGTTTTAAAGATCCTGATTTAAATGATGTGGGTAGGATCTGGTCCTTGATATTTGGAAAACCTCCCGTGGGAATCTAATGTGCAGCCGGGGATAAAAGTCACTGTGGGATCAATGCTCCTCAGTCCAGCTGTGCACAGAGCCTCTAGCCAAGTTTTGGAAACATGCTCTTAATTAGGAGTCATCCACAGACCTACCAAATTAGAAGCTCTGAGGCCCAGGCATTTGTATTATTAAACAGCTCTAGCCAAGCCTAGAATGAGAAACCCAGGCCAAAACAGTGTGCTGGTCTGATGGTGGAAAAGGGTGGAAAGCTATGAGGCCCTCTTTCCTCCCATTTTGAAAGTCCGAAACATTGCCCTTTTAACATCATCCAAAACATGTGGGTGTTATATAGTGCTCTCCTGGGTCAGTATTAAAGCCCCAGCTTCATTTAGGGTGGCACTGGAATATATGACCAACAGAATAAGCAAGTGTGGGCACATGCAAAAGTGTCCCGTTTTGTGCAAAAAAAGGAGAGGAGTATACAAAGCAACCAGGAAAAACATGTGTTACTCAGAAACACTCTGTACCCCCTGAAAACTAACCACGTAACTGTGATACAACCCCCAACTCGTTACATTAGCAGTATGGCTAGTCTTCAAGGACCACAGAAGAGTGAATTCCGCCGAGAGAGGAAGTCGGGAAGGCTTCAGTGAGGAGGTGGCATTTGAGCTCAGCCTGAGAAGAATCTCACCAGATGAAGAATTTGGTTCAAAGTTTGCTATGAAGAGGGGAAAGCATAGCCATGGCCCAGAGCTGTAACAGTGAACGTGTTGTGCTGGTTATGGAGTCACTCATCGTGGCTCACGTGTAGAAAGCAGGAAGGAAGGAAACAGCATAACGCCGGGATGGCTGAGGGCAAGAGGGTGAAGTCCTGAATGGCCTACTAAGGAGGTCACAGACAATGGGAATCACTAAAGCTTTTATGTAAGAGAACCCATTATTACTCTGGTCTCTGCCAAATTTTTATTATTAATAGAACTTCAATAGAACCACAACAGAACGGTCAATGTTACAGTTTCCTGGGAACCATGGAACTGTCTTGTAAGTTTGTAACATCTTCAGACAATCTGAACATTCATGAAAAGGTTCACTGTCAGAATAAAAACTGCAAGAAAGGAGTTTAAGTGACTGTAAAATTTCCTAAGGAAAGCTTGCACACTATTCAAGCTCATGATCAATGCCCACAGGTATCCCCAACTGCTATCACATTCAGTTGCTCTAACAACCTGCCACTCACTTCTGCTTTACACCAATAACCCAAAGACAGCTGGATCCAGAATAGGTTAACTCAAACATAAAGCACAAGATGCCGGTGGAGGAAAAGTCAGCAGGGAGGTAATTAAAAATGAAATCGCTGTTCTCTTAATGATCTTTAAAAGCAAACGATACTATAGACTCTTGGATACATATGCAGCACATGTTGAAAAACTGAAGGGGACACTGAGAGTGAACACTTCATCACTGACCAAGAAAGTTTCTCTCCTCAAGTCCCAAACTTCATCTCCAACCCCTACCCACCCCTGCCCCCCAAAAAAGGCTCTGTGCAAATTCCCAAAAGTCAAGTGGATTCCTCCTCAGCTTTAAACATGCCTCAGCCCCATCCCTGACCTATTTCTTTGCCTCTCCCTCTGAAAAACAAACACAAACAACAACAAAAAACCACCCAGTTCTATCTCCCAGCTTAAGCTAAATTTTCCAGCAATGTTTTTATTCTGCCTGCCTTTTGCAGAATGTTATGTCAACATCCTTTGCTCACTGCTAACTTGACTCTCTCCTTCCAGACTAGCTCGTATCTTTTCTTGTGGCACTCATGCTATTCCACTGATACTATAAGGGCAGTTCACCTTTTTTAGCCTTTCTTAGTAGATGACAGAATACTTGAGACAGGGACTTGTCTTATTTTGGGACATGAAGTGACCAGCAAAGAGTGGGGGGGGGCAGTATTTATGAATGTGATTGGAATTACATGAAGGAATTTTGCCCTGTACACAGAAAAACTCCAAGAGGGTTGCATTCTTCAATTTGGTGGTTTAGAGCCCATGGGATATGGGAGGCCCTACTACTTAATCATGGGCAGAAATGTCTCAGACATGCTTTTTTGGCTCTCAAGAAGGAGAAAGAAAAGAAGGAGTATATACTTCTTTTTTTTCTTTCTGTAACTTAGAAGAAGAAACCAGAACTCTATTTAAAATGAGTACTTGGCATTTTGGCTGCAGGGAACGGTTCTCAGGAAAATGAAAAATGAAATAAAATCAAAGAGTAGACAAGCACATTTTAGGTGACATCAGCATTTTATAAGAGCGTCTGCAAGCCTTGACGATATGTCTTTGGCTCATTTATTATCAAATGTGGGTACCACTCAGTAACAGCCATACTGCGTGTGTGTACACGGTCATGCAGAAATACCCTTTATCTTCTTATTTTTATTTTAATTTTAGTATTCTGCATAGATATTTGGAAGTGTTAAATTTCCATGAAAATTAGGGAGAAGAGAAATATTATGTGGGGTAGAGATGAGGCATGCAGGAGGAGAAGATGAAAGTCTGACAAGAGACTAGGACGAACAGGGTTCACACTTCCTTTCACACTCCATGAAGCCTTCTCACATAAAGCCTGCTGTCCAATGGCCATTCCTGGCTGAAAAATATCTCCACACATACTTATCAAACTGTTTTCATATATACCACCTCTGCTTTAAACTTCCCCCTTACCATGGTTTTTGTAAATTATGTAACCTACCAGTATGACAAGAAATCATGAGCTCGACTCCCTTCCACCAAGAGAGAAGTGCTCCTCAGAGGCTGCCTTCTGAGAAAGTGCTCAGAGTGCAGCCCTACCCAGGATGAGGAGAGATGACTCAGCCCAGTGGTGCTGCCCAATCGCCGCACCTCAAGTGAATTAAAGTGAGAAACAACTGGAGTGGCCGATCACTCCTAGCTTTGTAAGGATAACAGTGATGAGCAGTTGAGGATCTACTTTCTAGCAGACAACATAGGAGGTTTAAAAAACAAAACAAAACACTAGGGAGTAGTATTAATATTGTTAGAGCAGCTTTATGTATGAGTATGATGCTGCCCAGGGAGGTTACACAACTTGTCTAAAATGGCAAGCGAATAAAGGATGGAGTGGGGATTTGAACCCAAAGGACGGTCTCTTGGAGAAGAGATGCACACCCTGCCAGGAGGTGCGAATGCTGGCAGGGGACGCTGAGAAAGGAACCAAAACCTGTGAGAAAGAGGCACTGTACCTAAAAATGTGAGGGTAATGCCAAAGACTTCTATCTGACTCAGGACCAGTCTGGGGACTCAAGAGCTTTGTCTATAAAACACACAAGGTTCCAACCAACACAGCTCCAGTCACAGAATCACTGCCTCGGAAGAACAGGAGACTTGCTGAGGGCAGCCATACCCCGGCAGACAAGGAGGGGAAGCCCTCTGGAAACCCCGGATGTCCAGGGAGAGCAGTGGAAAACATGTAGGAGAACCCAGTACCAGGAGGCTTGTCATTCCTCCATGTGCAAACAGTGGTCTTCAGGACTCTGGTAAGCGGTTCCCCAGCCCTAAGCAACGAAGGAGAAAAGAAGCTCCTAGTGGAGGCACAAGGGACTCTAAGAGCCCAGAGCTGGACTATGCTATGTAAGATTAAAGGCGATCTGACAGAAAAATCTTCCTGTTGGAGGGACTGGTAAATGAATGGGACCAAAATGAAAAAGGACTCGATTTTTCAGCAGGTTGGATTTCTTGTATATAAAATACGCAAGCGACATGGCCTTTTACTCTGTCAGTATTTCGGTCAGCCGAAGTTTCTTGGTCTTGACACATAATATGTTAATGTCTTAGACAACTAGATTTCCTGCATCCATATGCTATCTTTACTAGATTTTAAACAGAGTATAAAACCTGAAATCCATACCAAATGTGCCCTAAAAGGCCCCTAACTGTTGTTTGCAGCCCAACTAGGACTCTTGGCAGTCAAACGCTGTCTGTATTGAAAAGTATCTACTGTCGGATCCCTTGATGGACTTAACAGCTGCACTGGGTGACGTGGGGACAGAGCAGCTCCTCCCGTGAGGGACCCCCTCCTCAGCAAGCCTCTCACAGCGGCCCCCTCAGCCAAGAATCACAACTGTCTCAACTCTTTCAGGATTCTCTCTTAAAACCAGATGATTTTCTTGCTGAGCCCTGCTGTATTTGACCAATAGATCACAGAGTTTAAGAGTTACATGTCTCCATTTCCCCCTGAACACGAATCCATCGCTTTCTGAGTTGAGTTCACCCGGGTTTTCCAGTGGAGCCCGCTCCTCCATAGACCCTGAATGGAATGGTATTATAGAAAGGCTGGGCAAAGCAGGTCTTGACAGGATTCATCGGAGGCTGGTTGGGAAGGCATCACCCCTGAGAACCAAGGTCCCCAAACTATTTCCATTAGAATCACCAAAGGAGCCTGTAAACCAAAATTTCCCAGCTCCTAGGTGGAATTCTGGCCCAGTGGGGGATGGCCACAAATTTACATTTCCAATAAACTCCTCAGGAAGTTCTGATGCAGGCTATCTACAAACTACATCTAAAAAACACACTGCCCTAGCAGGGAAAAGCAGGTGGCCAAAAGAAAGAATGAACATTTACTGAATGCCTAGTATATGGGAGTACTTATATATACTGACAGATATATCAGTTCACTCAACCCTCAGACCTGGTCTCTGACATGGACAGTATTATTAATCCCATCATACACATACAGAAACTGAGGTTCACGTCAGTATTGTAACACGCCCAAGTTCACACATCCAGTAAGATACAAGTAGCAATTGAACCAGGTTTGTCCATGTAATACCCAAAGTCAAGCACTTTCCCCCACACAGCATGGGTTTCCAGGAATAGCAACTCCACAGAGAGGTTGAGGACTGAGACCTAAAAGAAAGTATTGGAGTTTAAATTTGGGGATAACTTAAAAACCCTACACTCTTAGAGATCGCTGCACTTTATATTTTTGGGTTACTTAAACATCCAAGTGTCTGTTTGTGTAACCTCAGGAAACAAGTAGACCTCGGACAGCTATTTTCCCCACCGGGGTACACTAAGTGTCCCACCCCCTTTTATCTCATGCCACCCAGCATCAATGTTCTCACTGATTATGACAACAGGTAGCAAGACCAACCAAGAGATCTCAAGAGAGAAGAATCTCTTAGTGAGAAGCCGAAGAGAGAAACTTAGAAGTTTGTGCATTCCCCAGAATACGAGGACCCTAAGCTTCATTCTTGCTTCTCTCTGTATTTAAAATGGCATAAATCAACATTGTCTTCAGAGACAATTACACTGATCACGCTGACAAGGCCATCAGAATGTTAGGACTTTTGTCTCTGGAAAGATTATTAGAGAGAAGTGATTATCAGACAGGATACTTATTTTTATTTTTTTATTTATATTTATTATATATGTATTACACTTTCAATTGTTTAAGTTTGAGGAGAAAAAGTATTTTCTAATACTGGAACTTGCCTTTAACTTGCCATTCCTTTTACTCAAGACTAATTTTAAGGTTTTCTGACATCCATATAATGCCAATAGTGAATTTTATTACTGCCACCATAAAATTTTCCAGTTCCAAGCTCACCTAGAACCCAGGCAAGTTCTGAAAAAAAGTCACCAACCTGGTCCTCAAGCATTTTTGTGGAGGCACAGATAAGGAGGGCTGGTGAAGTCTGCCCCTTGTCAAAAGACCACGATTACTTTCAGAATAAGAATATGAAGAAGTCCAGAATGGCAAACTTGATCTCATATTCTGGATGTGCTCACGCCATTCTTCTTCCTTACAATGCATATTCATTTTGTAGAAGGTTCTCCCGTCTCGGTGAACAGAGCAAATCCTCAAAGCTCCACCAGCAGCGGCACATCGATGGTAGGACACTGAGCTCCTCACGCTTTCCAAGGAACTAATATTATCTTAGAACTGAAAGTATAATCTAAGATTCATCAATCTTAAGAATTTTCACACTTGAGAGAACCTTGAGTCCTCACTGTCATTTGCAAAGTGGAATTTCTGGTAAAATTATGAGATGCTTCAAGTTGCTGTGATGGTATTTCTAAATCCAGCTCTTTTCTTTCAAATCTTAATCCTGTGTGCCCTTAAGGTCAATGAAGTATACTCAAATGCTATTAATTTTATATTTATAATTTTTGTTATAATTTGTTTATCCTAGAGTTAAGAATTTCATATGCTGCCCTTCCCCCCCCACACTATTTCAAATCCCATATTTATTACATTCATATTTAATTTTGCCTTGAAATTTATAATTATGGCTTAAATTTTTCTGATGTCAGAAGCTTTTAAATAGAAACGTAGTTATAAACTAGCATATGTCTGCTTTATTCCCATTTAACTGTCACTACATTATCAAGTCTCCCATGATTTATTTTTTAAATTTCATTATTTTAATAGTTAATTCCTACAGATAAAAAATAGACAGTACAAAAAAGTAAACTTCCTTACTACTGTTACCCTTCGGTCGTCCAATCCTTTTAGAATTTTATATAAAATCTTTGCATTAAAAGATTTTATGTATCCTTCTAGAGCTGTGTTACACATTTATAGGTATATACTTGTGTGTGTATGAACAGGTTTTTATAATATAAATCATAGCATACTAGTCACTGTTCTGAACCTTTTTTTTATTTAACAATATTATCTTGCAAATCATTATTTATCAGTACATGAAGACTTACATCCTTACTTTCTAACTGCTGCATCCTATTTCATTGTTTGGACACACTGTAACCCCGTAATTAATTTGCCAGTTGCACTAATTCAGGGAGCCCTCCACATTGTCTCCTCTGTGAATGGCAGCCCTTGGAGTCATGCGAGGCCCTGCAGTGTTCCTGTGTCTAGTTCAACTACAAACAGTCCTACGATGAAATATCCTTATAAATAAGGTCTGTGTACATGCACCAGTAACTAGTCTATCTGTAGAATAAAACCCTAGAAGTGAAGTGACTGATTAATTGGTCCCTCTAAATGACACCAACTACCTCCCTTTTCCTCACCCTGTCACTGAGTCCTATTGGTTCAACCTCACATCTGTACTACCTCTCCATGGCCTTTTCTAGAACAGGTATTCATGACCCCCTTCTAGAACTGTTGCAAAACCTTTCTAACTGGTCTCCGTGCCTTCCACTTGGCTACCTTCCATCCCATCCTCTACAGGACCACCAGCATGACTATTTAAAAATGTAAATCTGTGCACCTAACATTTCCGCTTAAAATCACTTAATGTTTCCCCTCATCAAAGGCAAGTGTAAACTCCTACAGCCTACTGGCCCCAGTCTGGTCCTTGCTTAATAACAAAGCTCATCTTTTACCCTCTTGCATGTCTCTGTCATGTCCTCAGTGGAACTGGTCATGATCTGGTCCTTGGCATATATGATTCCATTTGCCCAGAACACTAACTCCTACCTAACTGCAACCTTCCTTCTAGTCAGATACTCCTCTAGTCTGTCCTCAGTTTAGACCTATAGCACCATGCTTAAGAGCACAGGCTCTAGAACTAGACAGCCTGGGTCTGCCTCTATCAGTCACTAGCTATAGATCTTGAGATAAAATAATCCACTTTTCTGTACTTTGTTTTCCCCATCTATACAATGGGACTGATCATAGTATCAACCCCATCGATTTGTTGTGAAGATGAAACTGGTTAGTGCACACAAGATACTAAGCACAGAAGATGGCTCATAGTAAGTACTCAGTATGTGATAGATAAGATTACTGTTACATACTCTCTAGAGGTCTTCATGGACCCTTTAGACAAGTTAGATTCCTTTGCTATACTAACCCTGCCATAATGAATGGGCCGAAAGAGCAGATGAAGATGTATTGGTAACTAACTTACTAACATGACTTTATCCATTTACTTAATTATTCATTCACTTACTCAACACATATTTATATGTGCAAAATCTGCTCCAGGCACCATGCTAGACACTTGCAAGCATTGGGCAGACTCTCCCTCTTTCCCAGGGCTGCCAAAATAAGAAGTCACACACAACAAATCTGACCTCCCTGGTAATTGCTTTTGCTAAGTCAGCTAATATTTATAGAGCTAATACTTACGCTTCATGTGCGGCCAGTCTTCTGAATATGAGACATGAAACAGGAAAGCCAGACCAAGCCCCAGGCTCACAGAGCCTGGATAGAGAGTCAGACAACAGAAACACACACTTTTAATGTCGAGTTAAATCATAATAGCAGCAGCAGCAAACAAGGATGAGAATGGAGTAAGAAATGCTGTTCTAGATAAGGTGTTAGCAAAGTCCTCTCAGAGAAGGTGACATGTGAGCAGAACCTTAGAGGAAGCGAGAGAGAGTCAACAGAGCTCCAGGCAGACAGAAGGTCAGGTGCAAAGCCCCTCAGATTTTTGTCTTGTTCAAATAAGTCAGTAAGGCTAGACCTGAACGAGTGAGGCAAAGTGACAGGAGGGCACTGGTGTAGCATCTGGGGTCAGAACATGTAGAGCTGGGGTGCCTGGGTGGCTCAGTCGTTAAGCGTCTGCCTTTGGCTCAGGTCATGGTCCCAGGGTCCTGGGATCGAGCCCCGCATCGGGCTCCCTGTTCGGTAGGAAGCCTGCTTCTCCCTCTCCCACTCCCCCTGCTTGTGTTCCTGCTCTCGCAATCTCTGTCTCTGTCAAATAAATAAATAAAATCTTAAAAAAAAAAAAAAAAAAGAACATGTAGAGCTTCCTAGGCCATAAGGAGGACTTTGGATTTCCTAAGTATGAAAAGAAACCATTAGAGGTGTTTGAGCCAGGGAGTGCTATGTACGGAACTATGTTTTAAAGGACCACATTGGCTGGTGTGTGGAGAATAAATCTGAATGGTGTGGAAGGGGACAGGTGTGGCTGGAGAAACCATTTAGGAGATTACTGCAATAGGACCAGACAATGGGACCTTGGATTAGAATGGCAACGGTACCGGTGGCAGGAAGAGGTAAGATTCAAGGTATATCTTGAAAGCAGAGATGTCTGTTAATGGACTGAAGGTGGATTGTGAGTAAACAAATAAACAAAGAAGCCAAGGATGACTGAAGGTTTCAGGACAAATGGTACATTTCCTGAGATGGGGACACTGAGGGAAGACCAAGTGTTGGAGACGTGGAAATCAAGCATTTGGTTTTGTACAAATTTAGTCGAAGACACCTGTAAATCATCTAGACAAAGATGCCCAGTAGGTAGTCTGCAGCTCAGGAGACAGATAAAGACTGGAGACAAACATCCCGTTGTCCTCAGCATATAATGGTCAAATCATTGGGCCAGATGAGCTCCCAGTGGGGAGCAGCTGGAGACAGAGAGGAACAGAAGTGCTAATACCACACCTGGGGCTCTGAACAATTTTAAGTTGGAAAGGCAAGACTGTGCTAGCAAAAGAGGCTAAAAGGAACAACCAGTGATAGAAGAGGAAAATCAGAGTGGAAAAAAGTATTAGTATTTACCAAGGTTAAGAATGGGGTGAGAGGTGTGAAAAGGAATGAAAAGGATTCCTGAAAAATCTCATCATAGGTATCCGGCTGGTACCGGCCCCTCCTCTGCTCTTTAACCCCACTCCCCACCCAGAGCCTATGGTTCTCTTTCAGTGCCTACTACCTACACGTTTTCCTCCCTCCGTTTTTGCTGCAGCAAATGTGTGTGTGTGTTTGCGCCACCACAGCCAAGAACTAAGAGCTGGTCAAAAAATACTCCAACCTAGAGGGAGAAATGATAAATCAGTGGGATTGTGCTGTGTGAGAAATCTACAGCTCAAGATATTTGAAATATATTCTGGGCAGAGATACAAGCAGGACCACCTCAGCAAATGGTCAAAATAACCAAATTTTCCCTAGTCCCATCAATCTTTCCCTGATGCATTAAAATCTTAGGTCTGTAACATCCTCCCTTTGGTTTTTCCTATTATATCACATGTCCCTGAGGTGACCTGGTGACATCACAGGACACCATTCAAGTCTTGAGGCTTGCTGGGAAACTTCCTCTCAGCCAGAAAAAGAAACTCTAACAGACGTATTTCTCTTTCAAATAACTTAAAAATGGTTGTGTCATTAAAAAAAAAAAACACTTTTGCTACATTGTCCTCATTATAAAGCAGAAATAGATTTAATTAACCTTAGCAAAACAAAAGTGGTGGTAAAGCAATCTGCTTACTTTCTCTTCCTATGCTTTTGTTTCCTGACTTCTGATAACAGTCTCTCTTTCCCATTCAAACATGAATTTCCATGTAAGTCAAACCAAAAGAGAAAAAAATGAGAAGTTTTAAATTTCTCTTTGAGCCTGATTCTCTTATTCTCCTTAATTCCATTGACAGATTTTTATTGGACCTGACCTGATGTGTTTCTTTGTCCTTTTTTTTGGGGGGGGGGGTGTTATCAAGTATATCATCTCTTATTTTTATAGCTGTCACATAGTGCCTAAAATTAGTTATTAAATACCCAAATCCTCATTGAATGTCAGTTGTTGTAACTGGTCGTATCGGTGGTCCCACAGACTTTTAAGCCCCAACTCACAGTTTCCGCTGTGTGCAGTGTCCCACTTTGAAGATCCCTCATGTCTACCATGCCCCAAACAACGTGTGGTCCTTCCCTGTCTCAGTTGATGACCCTTTCATCCCCTCAGTTGCTGGGAGTCCTCCTTTAGGACTCTATCACCCTCAACCTCCACAATCAATTATCATTAAACCTGGGCAATTCTATTTCTACATGTCTTGAAGCTCTCCATTCCCTATACCTCCTCGGCCCCCACACCAATCCATGCCATCCTCACCTAGGTTACTACAAAAACCTCCTAACTGGTCTCTCCTCTTCTATACTTTCCCCTCCCAGTCTGAGTCCAGTCTCAAAATATTTTTCTCATGGACACCATTCTGAGAAATATAATCAAGTAAGATAACTCCCCAGTTACCAAAAACCAGCTCCACCAGACAAAATCATTCATCAAAATATAATGATACTGAATTACAATGTAATTGCTAAGAAGATCTGAGAATTCAAAAAATCTGAGAAAAAAATGCAGATTCTAATTTAATAATTCACACATGATATGGTAATGAGCTTTCTTCTCCTATGAGTTCTTCCATGTAGGGGTCAAGGATTCACATATCAGCCAAATCATCAACCACCCTTACTTCTTAAAGAACAAGGTGATTTCTAAAACTTTATGCCTTTAAAAAATATCTTCTAAGGTTCACAAATTGTTGCTATATTACTATCGACCTCTACCATGGACCATACAGATTTAGGAAAGATGAGATGGTATATCACTTCCTCTGTTTTAATTTCCTCAAAATATTCTTCTCTTAAGCATAGTGGTAAAGCTTTTATGACTTCCCCTGGGAGTCTATTACCCATTCCTAAATGACCTTTCCACTTTGTTATTACAGGTCTGATGTAAACTCTGGTAAAACAGTTCTTATATATTTCTATTTTATGTATCAAAGCATCTATTTATGCATATTGCCAGTTAAAGGAACTATTGTTTTCAAGATGTTACAAAAGAAAACAAAAATGTTGTCTCACGAAGAGGAGATGCTGAGCTCCCAAAGATCCTTCCTAATGCCATTTCCATGGAAACAGGACTTTTTTCCTTACCAGAGATGACATTAATAATCAGGTGTCTAAAGGCATACAAAAGGGAGAAAAGGGGACAGAAATTACTAGCCAATCTTTCCTATGCCAGTGGGGAACACAAGGATTATGACCCTTATCTAGGAGAAGAGCAGACTTCAACAAGTTAATATTTCATCTTATTTTCATTTCTAAAGACATCCTATGACAATAACAAAAAAGTTGTCACCCAGGAAAGATTTTGTTCAAAGCTGCACAGTGAGGCAACAACCACAGGGCCCAGACTTGACCCCACTGCCTCTCTGCAAAGCCGCTCCATACCCACCCACATAATGGCCAGAGCCAAGCACACAGGGCATTCTGATCAAATGCCAAAGAAAGGGATATTTGGGCAAAGAATTACTTCTCTCTCTCTCTCTCCCCCTCTCTGAAGGGCTCTGTTTACATAATGACAAGGGAGCAAATAAAGAAAGTAGGGAAAGAGCTCAAAAGAGTCAAAACAGGATGTTTATAAATGTGTGAACTTCTGGGGGCCTGGGCGGCTCAGTCAGTTGAGTGTCCCACTCTTGGCTTCAGCTCGGGTCATGAGCTCAGGGTTGTGAGATGGAGCCCCACGCTGGGCTCCGTGCTCAGCATGAAAAATGCTTGGGATTCTTTCCCCCTACTTCTCCCTCCCACTCTGCTCCTTCCCTGCTCCGCTCTCTCTAAATAAATAAATAAATAAATAAATAAATTTTTTGTAAAAATACGCAAACTTCTCAAAATGTACACCAAACACTCAAATAACTAAACTAACCCCCCCCCTCCACACACACACACACACACATGCTCATTGTCATGTCAACAGCCTTGAGCCTTAGGAGTGAAATACTTTGCAAACCATGAGGAAAACTGCATGTAATTTTTCATAGCAAAAACTTAAAACATTTTGTTTGTGATAGAAACTAGAGGTCTAGGAAGTTATCTTGTTTAAACCCTTTGATTAAGTTATCTTCATTAAACCCTTCTCTACCCACCTCTTTCAAGATCTGCAAGACAAATAATCCATCACAGCAGAATTGAGGGCCGAGAAAGGGGAAGAGGCTTAAGGTTTATCATCACAGGACAATCCAAAATCACGTGAATAAAATTCTGTGCATAAAGAAACTTACAAAAGTTTGAAGCAACTCTCTATAAGAAACAAAGAAGAAAATTTGAATACTGCCTGAGGAAAAAATGGCAAATGTTACTCTTTAACACAATTTTCTGCAGAATGTCTGGTCAGTAAGCATTCTATATTAATTGGGTGTCTTCTTCAAAATGGTAATTTTGGGGGAAACTTTAAAAGAAAAATTATGGCAAGTCACAATGTAGTCCAAAACACTGACAATGTTTCCTTCAGATATACACCCAGGAGTAGAATTGCTGAATCATATGGTAGCTCTATCTTTAATTTTTTAAGGAAACACCAGACTATTTTCCATAATGGCAATTTGTATTTCCCCCAATGGTGTATAAGGGTTCCCTTAATCACTCTTTGGAAGAGACAGCTGTACCCCCATGTTTATTGCAGCATTATTCATAGTAGCCAAAACACGGAAATAACCTACGTGTCCTTTGACAGATGTATGGATAAAGAAAATATGGTGTATATATATATATATACAATGGGATATCACTCAGCCATAAAAAAGAAGGAAATACTACCATATGTGACAACATGGATGAGCCTGGAGGGCATAATTCAAGTGAAACAAGCCAGACAGAAAAAGACGAAAACTGTATGGTATCACTTATATGTGGGATCAAAAAAAAAAAAAAGTCAATTTCATAGAAACAGAATAGAATGCTGGTTGCCAGGGAGTAGAGGAAGGGGGAAATGGAGAGATATGGGTCAAAGGGCACAAATTTCCACATGTAAGAAGAATAATTTTAGAGGATCTAATGTACAGCATGGTGACTGTAGTTAATAGAGTATTGTATACTTGAAAGTTGCTGAGAGTACACCTCATGCATTCTCAATACGCATGCACGCGCACACACACGAGTTAACTATGTGAGGTGAAGGGTATGTTAATTATCTTGATCTTGGTCATCTTTCCACAATGTATATATATATACCAAATCATCACACCGTACACATTAAATACATATAATTGTCAATTTTCCTCAACAAAGTTGGGAGAAAAAATAAAACCCAAACAGTGGCAATGCCAAAATTTGTTCCTACCAGGGAAAAGTCAGAGCTCAGAGTCCTGCTGGCCAATGTCGCAAGAGTCTCAATCAATCCTCATACTCCCAGGCTCAGAAACCAGACTTTGTCAGCACATTAAAGAATCCTTCTCCCACAGCTGAGACTGAGGGATGAATCCAGATTGCCAGTATATTAATTTCTATCAAGAAAAGATCCACACAGGGACTTGAATTGTCAGTCTGTTAGAGAAGCAGTATTTTACCCCCCAGCACTATAGCATTCTCTTCCTTCTTGGAAAGCTAGAAAAAAAGAGGGTGGAAAGAGATGAAGGCCCGCTGGATGCAGTAAATGTTGGTTCATACAGCCTGGCCTCTCTGGCCCAAAACACCCAAAACACTCTGCTAGTGTAACCCTAGCCCCCAAAGACATGCTTTGCCAAGGTTCCTTGTCATGTAATCATTGTTCAGATAGGCTCCACCAGGTTTGCCCCATCGGCTTCTCCATGTTCCCTTGGCTAATCAGCTTCATTGCTCATCAAATGTTCTTCTATTAGACATACTAATAGTTTTAATCAATTAAAGTCAAGTCTGGCTGGCAGGGGAGCCATTCTGAATCTTTCAAGTAACTTTGTACACTTCTCTATTACAACAGCTTTTAATGTCCAATTTCTGTGGGTAATCTCATATCCAAAACACTTCACATTTTTAAAAAATTTTTCGTTACAACTTTCTGAGGCACAACTGACGCCAATAAATAGCACATACTGGGAATGTACAATTTGAGGAGTATTAACATACATCTACATGCATGAAACCATCACCATAATCAAGATAATGATCATATTCATCACCCCCCAAATTTCCCTTGCATCTCCTTGTAATCCCTCCCATGCAACCTGTATGTGCTCTAAAATCAGACCTCCTGGGTTAACAGCCTCCTTCCAAAACTTCAAAGCTGCTTTTGGCAAGTCACTTAAGTTCTCTATGTCTCAGCTTCCTCTCTAAAGTAAAAAGGGGATAATAATATTACCTATCTCGTACAGGTGTGGGGAGGATAAGCTTCAAAATGCTTAGAGCAGCCTCCAATGCCTTCCCATGTCACTAGACTAAAAGACAAAGCCCCTAAAATGACCACCAGCGAGGCTCTGCAGGATCTAGTCCCCATCACCTCCTGCCTCACCTCATCACAGTTCCTTGTATTTGCCAACAATCGCCTGCTATAGGGGCTTCAAGCCTGCTACTCCCTCTGTTCAAAACATTCTTCCCCAAACTCATCGGGCTTGTCCCCATACTAATATTGTACCTTTGTTCAAAATCCCAGGCTTTTCCTGAGTATCCTACATGAAATTATTCCCCCTTCCCCTGCCCTGTTCCGTTCACTCCACTTCTTACATTTCCCAAAGTGCTTATCATTCTCCAATCTCTTATATATTGGCCTATGTATTATTATGTGTCTTGCTCCAATTAAACAATCTTCATGTAACAAGAACTTTGTCTATTGTTTTTTTAGCACTAGACACAGACTAGGTACTAAAAATATTTGTTGAGTTTGCAGCACCTGGCACACAGTACAGATCCAAGTAATGGAGATGTTGTCAGTACTGTGATCACGATCATCATCATCATCAGATGTGCCCTAGCACATACCAAGTAAACCTCCAACTCTAAAATAAACTGTGGGCCAGTTCCTTTCCTCCCAAATTCAGACCCACATCTGTATTCTGATGTCAATGCCATTATCTCAACTTATATTTCTCCTCAAGTCCTTGACCTTGCCTAACCTTGATTTCTGGCACTAGCTGTTCCCATGATGCTTCCTTTCTCAGCTTCCTATGTCTGGCCACTGAATAAACCACAGACCTTCTATGTGGAGTTTGGCCCAAGTGACCCTCAAGGATCTGCTGAAATTAACCCCAGAGTTGCTGGTCCCCCAAATAAAAACCCACACCATAACTCTACTGTAAACTCTGGTTGATCAGGCCTTCCCTGCAACAGATGCTTGTGCTCAAGTTGGACCATGTAACTTTAAACGAATTACATGTTTAAGAAACAATCTTTAATTCAATCTTAAAAACCTTTCATGTCTTAGTAAAAGTTTCCATCTTCCAACATACTTGAAACCTATTCACAGTTCTTGAAAAACCTGCAGTTCTGCCATTTGTAATTTCAATTTATTTGCCTACATGGCAAATGCTAAGCTAATGTAGTTATGTAAATACTAGCTAGTAAGCCAAATAGTGATCTAGCCTCACAATTGTATGTATAATCACTTTTCAATAGATACTTGTCAATATATATTTTGTATGCCTCTCATACTATGGAGACAGAGCTCTTCAATGAAGATGTTTTAAATTAAGTTTGGTCATGTTGTAGAACCTGTGTGATAGAGCTCAGGTACATCATCCTGGGTCTTTTTAAGCCTTGCCTGATTTGCAATGTCTGAGTACTTTGCATACAACATATTTGTTAGAGTCAAATATTCTAATTCAAAGGCTCTCACAAATATCATACGCTAGAAGAATGATCAATCGTTTATTCACTTCTATCAAAGGCTTTCACTATGATAATTGCCTTAGAAATAGTGGTGCTAACTGCCCTAACCCAATGACTTCTTTTCACAGTGCAGTCGAGCTTAGTCTTAAAAGAAGTTCCCGCGATCTGACAGACACCAGTCTGAATGATGCAGACTGGGTAAGTCATCCGAAGTCACCATACTATTTGCTTCAAACCTCCCCATGTACCACATCTCTAGCTATTTGGAAAACTAGGACATTGTTTGTGTGAAAGGGTGGCATGAGAGGTTGCTTCAGTATCCTTCCTCACTTTCTCCGACCCACTTTTTGTATTATTGTTCATTTATGATTTAGTAGCTATATCTCCAAGTGGCCTTCCACCCTTGTACTGATTGTCTTCATAACATACACAGGCGCGTGCGCGAGCACACACCAAGTTCTTAGCCATGTCATGATTTTTTCTTCTGAAAATTTTCCAGTAAGTAATTTTGAGAGGGCATCTTTCAGTTGCTGAATAGAGAATTACCATAAATGAGTTCTACATTTCTGTCTTGGTTTTGTTAGTTGGAAAGAAATTGTTTGACTACTGAACCAAAACAAGCCATAATGAATTATGTGACTTCACCTTCTCTGGATGCCTTGAGGTCCAGTAGAGAAGAAGCTTGTTCTCCAGCCTAGAGTAGGCTCACGATATTTTTGCCTTCCCTAAAATGACTCAATCCTGGGACCCTAGGGGCCAATAATTCCTACTGACAGCAGTGCTAGTTGACAATTGATTGGAAACATTCAGTTTTCTCCTAGAGGAGACCCCTCATGGTGTTATCATTCCTTAAGAACAACAGAATGTTGTCCTTCCTTTCAAAGCCTAAAGTCCCGATGAAAGATCCCGCTCTGATATGCTGCCAACCCAGTGGTGAGTGTTGAACAAGTTACTGTCCCTTGGCATGGCTTCTGCATCCAAGCAAATGACTTCTCAGAGGGGAAGAGCCAAACCCCAGGCCAGGAGTGCTCTTGGCCTTGGAGAGAAGCCAGGAGACACACATTGGCACAGGGCTGTACACAAAATCCTGATTGGCCTCTGTGTGGGGAGGCCTTCTGGAAATCTGATGTTAGAAACTTAGGATTCATGGCTCTGGAGTGTCTTGTGTATAGGAGATGATCAGTAGTACTGACTTGAAGCACTCGCGCAAGTCCTGGGTGAATCACATCTACTCAAAGAATAACACCACCCCAGCTTTTCTTTCTGCATTATTTTATTTTACTCCATATTTCACAAGTCCACATGTATGACATTGTGTCTTATTTTAGTTTTTCAGAGCTTAAAAAATGATAGAAAGTAAAAGATATGGGCTTGTTTTCTGTTTATCATCCGATCACCAAACGAATTTGCAAAATAAATGTTTTACCAGCAAAAAAACAAAAAACAAAACAAAAAAAAACCTGCCACTGCCACTACTCCCAGCCTCAAATCTCACTCATCCTTTGAAAAGAAGGCTCCTGCATCTTGCATCCCCCAGCTTCTCAACCACAACCAACATACAAGGAACTGTGATGAGGTGAGGCAGGAGGTGATGGGGACTAGATCCTCAACCACTCCTCAACCCACTGCAATCTAGGCTCCTTCTCTGAGCATCCCACTGAGCCTGCTCTCACCAGTGGTCTCCATGTTGGTAAATCCAATAGGAATCTTGGTGCTTGTCTTACTTAGTACCTCTATAACTGAAATTTTTTTGTGGTAAAATATATGTAACAGAAAATGTACCACTTCACCCATTTTTAAGTACATTCATACTGTTTGTGCAAACATCACCACCATCCATTTCCAGAATTTTTCATTTTCCCCAACTGAAACTCTCTTACCCATTAAACATTAACTCCCCATTCCTCCTTACACTCAGCCCTGGGCAATCATCATTCTCTTTCCTATCTCTGTGAATTTGATTACTCTAGGCACCTCAGGTACGTGGAATCGTCTATTATCTGTCCTTTTTGTGAGTGCCTTATTTTGGCATAATGTCTTCAAAGTTCATCCACATGACAGCAGGTGTCAGAATTTTCTTCCTTTCTAAGCTGAATAATATTCCATGTATGTATGTACTACATTTTGTTTATCCATTCATCCATCAGTGGATACCGGGACTGCTTCCACCTGTTGGCTTGCATATTGTATCTGAGGAAAATTGTATCCTTCCTTCCCTAACTATTGTCAACTATACATCAGGTACTCTACTCAGCACTGAGGATAGATCGGTGTACAAAAAGAACTCTGCTTTCATGGAGATTGCATTCTGGTGAGCAGGGAGGGACAGACAAAAACAATAATTAAGTAAAGCGTTAACATGCTAGAAGATAAAGAGAGGTAGGCTATGAGAGTGAAAAAAGAAGAGCTACAAGTTTAAAATGATGAGTCAAGAGAGACTTCATTGAAAGGGTGTCCTCTAAGCAATGATTTGAAGAAGGTAAGGTGGTCATCACTTTGACAGCTGCATACGCCACCCATAACATGATTACCACCCCCTCCCCAGTCTACATCTCCAGTACCTGCTGCTGTCCACTTGAATAGTTAATAGTTTACTTATGAAACAGAACTCTTCATTAGCCCCCTAAAATCTCCTCTTGCAGTTGAATTCCTGATCTTCGTTAATGTGTTGCCTTCTACTCAGTTATGCAGGTGTGATAGGCAGCCCTTAAGGTGGCCACCAAGGATTCCTGTCTCCTGACATCCATGCCTTTGTGTAATTCCCTCCCTTTATGTATAAGCTGGACTTATGGGCTTCCTCCTAACAAACAGAATACAGGAGAAGTGACAGGATGTCATTTCCAAGATTGGGACTGTAGTTTCCAGTATGGGCACTCTTTCTTACACGTCTACTTTTGGGGAATCGGCTGTCACGTTATGAAAAGGACTCATTGGAAAGGCCCCTGAGACAAGGAACCATGGTTTGCCATCAGCCTCCTGAGTGATGATAGAAGCAGATTCTCCAGATCCAGCTATGTTTTGAGATGACTTGAGCTCAGACAACAGGTTGACTGCAACCTCATGGGAAACATGGAGACGGGGATCCCCAACTAAGCCATTCCTGGATTCCTGACCCACAGATAGATTTTTTCCAGCCACTATATTTTGGAGTAATTTTTTTTTTTTTTTTACCTTGGACCCTTTGAATATTATGTTATGAGATGTTGGTTCTTATTTGAATCTTATGGAACATGATAACGTTTAATGGGCAATCAACCTGATTAGACTCATACCCCAAGTTTGTGTCTTCTGTGTGACATGATTCAATGTTAGTTCAGTTGGTTCGGTTTTCAAAATAATTTGCAGGGCTAGCTGGACCTATCTCAAGTGTGTGCCATCCAATGGCTCTTCTGAAACTTGAATGGTGTTCTGTCTGTGAATTCAGTTCTCACAGACTTTGGTAGGCTGACTAGGGTCAGGAACATTCATTCATAGCTTGTGGGTGAGCCTGGTTGTTCATAAATAACTTTATGGCATTGCTTTTTGAAACTTCTCCCTTTCCATTGTCTCCTTCTTAATATTTTCTGGTTATATGGGGTTCCCTTTTCCAGATAACTGGCCAGAAAGCCAAAAGTTTAGTTATCCTGCTCTGCCATGCATGGAGTAATTTCTTATGAAGCAACAGATAACTCATTCAAAAGGGGAAACCTTACAACCATTCTCTAGATTTTTAGAATTCCAGATTTCTGGACCTTTAAAGTGCCTGGCACAAAGGAGGTGATCAATAAATATACGATAATTCTCCTTTACACATCACAACTAATCATCAAGACCTGTCAAAGAGCCTTTCTACATAATATGAAAATCATCTGCACCCCCATTACCAGTACTTCGGTAGGTCCTTTCTCATCTCACATAACATCTATCTCTAACTGAGTCTCCCTGCCTCTACTCTAGTTACTGCCCCTGAAGTCCACCCTTTACACCGCTAGTAGAGTTATCAACATGAAAAATGTATCTGTCCTATCTAAAACCTTCAGGGGTGCCCAGTTGCCTGAAATAAACTTCAAGCTTGTTGGCATTGCATTTTAGGGCTCTGTATCAGGACTTCTAACGATATGTGTAAACCTATCTTCTGCTGTTCTCCACCACATACTTTGTGCTTTAGTGATCTCCATCTATTTTGATTTTTGCTTTACAAGCCATCACTTCATTTTTCCTGTCCTTTGTTCACACTGTGCCCTCACCTGAAAACTCTTTCCACCTTTTTCTACCTGGTTAAATTTTACTCATTCTTCAAGACCAGATCAGGAGTCCTCCTTCCAGAAAGCCTTTTCTGAATCCTTCAGATTTCAGGGCCAGGTGGCCCTTTCCATGCTCCCCTGGGACCCTGATATGCCTGTGTTCCAGCATTTATCACTATGCACTTATAGTATCTCTGAGGTAGAGGGGTTTTTCCTTTAACCTTTTATCTAAGAGAAATTAATTTTTCTTGGTAGGACAAAGCCACCTCTTAGGTATTGAAATGTCGATTGAGTAGCAAGCCATTTTCTTGGGATTAGGAAGTGCCACTATGTAAAACTGGTCACTATGAAGAAGGTGGGCCAAATTGCATATGAAGCCCCAAGGAATTCTGGGAAGGAGGGAAGAAAACCCTAACCCCCGGTCCTGCAAATCTGACAGTAAGGATACTAGTTGGGACAGACCAGTGGTCCCTTCCAAGCCCAGCAACAGGAAGGCAACAATTCCTGAGAAATGAAGTGACTAGGAGCCCAGGATAGGGGCCCATGCCCAGCAGCTGTGCTGGCTGCCATGCGCTGTGTCAGTGATGCTGGACGCTCTCCTGGACCCTGCCTCCCCAGCACCGCAATCACACCAGGAGACAATGGCTAAAATGAGAGGATGACCATGTCTGTGCACACGACACAGAGCTCTGCCCACAGACCATATTTGCTGTGCGCAGAGCTGGTCAACACTGGGGAACATGTGTTTGTTTAAGCGCCCTGCCCCCCCACCCCCCCCCCACATACCCACACACACACACCCACACAACTTCCTCTTCTCCTTCCCTCCCTGGCTCCTTCTAACTTCTCCCGAGATAAGCCAAGGCAAAATTCAGAGAAGACGTCATTAATTTCGCCTCACTCTCTTAATAAATGTCCAAACAGATTTTGCAGCCAGACCAATATAAATGCCGAGAACATCAATAAACCATTTCCAATATTAAAACAGAATATATTCAGCATGAAATCTCTGTCAGGCTAGGTTTTTGTACGAGGTAGCCTACCTTAAGCAAGGGTTTTGGAGACAAATGAACCTGAATTTCAGACTTGGCCCAATCTCTTACTAGCTGCTTGACAGTGGGAAATTATTTAGTTCTTCTGCAGCTTATTTTTGAAAAGTTAAAATGGGATTAATAGTAGTCCTTACCTCATCAGGTTGCTGTGAATAATAAAGGAGAGAACACATTAAAGCACTTGGCAGTCAATAGATTTAACTTTTAAAATAGTCAGCGGAAAGAGAAAACACTTAAAGCCTTTTCATAAGAGAAGGTCAAACAACAAACCCACAAATAGCATCCTGCTTGTCCTAAGCAAGACAAACATCTGGGAGAAATACTGGAAGCACAAAGAGCTTGAGATTGACCATATGGGATCTTCTTCAGGTTATAAAAATAGCTTAATTTAATCAGAAGCCCCTAGCTTCCAAGAGGCCTGAATGAACATGAGGAGGAAATAGATCTTGTCAATCAAGACCTTGTGTCAGGCCCTCAACTGTTTGATGCAGAACTGGGATTAAATTAATCGGAGGTCACGTGGACCACAGGAAGAGATAAGCTCCCTATCCAGTTTTTTTTCTAATATCTGCCCTCACCTCATTAATAACAATGGCTTTAAATGATCTTTATCTGTTATCTCTTGTAAGTCAGGATGAGCCAGAAGTTGGAGCCATCTGTGAACTGACTCAAAAAAAAAAAAAAAGATAAATAAAAAAAAATTTTTTTTAAGATTTTATTTATTTATTTGACAGAGAGAGAGAGAGAGCGAGAGCAGGAACACAAGGGGGGGAGTAGGGGAGGGAGAAGCAGGCTTCCCGCCGAGCGGGGAGCCCGATGCGGCGCTCGATCCCAGGACCCTGGGATCGTGACCGGAACCGAAGGCAGACACTCCACGACGGAACCACCCAGGCACCCCGATAAATAAAAAAATTAAAAGAAAAAATCAAGCCTCATCAGTTTCAAAGACTTGGGCTGGAAACCACAACTGGATGAACGGGATGAGATGGCAGGAAATGTGACAGTGTTTTGGAAACGTAAATCCCAAAATGCTTAGTTTCCTACATTGGGCATGTAATGTGTACACTCAGGAAGCGGTGGTAGATTTCCTTTGGAAATCTTATCCTAAGATAAGATTAGGATGGGCCTTATCCTAAGGAAAAAAAAAAACAATGCATGCAAATTTTGCATGGGCAAAATTTGGATGGGCCTTATCCTAAGGAAAAAAAAAACAATGCATGCAAATTTTCAAAGCAGAGACATTAGAAGAAAACTATTTGCGTTAGAAAAGATTCTTGATTTACAAGAAATATTCATGGAAAGGTCCCTTGGAATATAAAGAAACACTATTTGCAGAAACTGAATCTGCATTCTATGATATAAGGTTGTACCTGTATCAGTGCATTTAAGGAATTGACAAAAATCACTAACACATTAGTACCATAAAATATAAAAGCAGGAAAAGAGCTTGAGGATCACAGAGGCTAATCCTTCACTTTAAAAAAGGGGGTAAATTTCAGCAGGTGAAGTCGTATCTCCGGTGATCTTGGGCCTGCAACCCAGAATCCCTGATTTGGTCTTTTCTTCAGGCACTTCTCATCAGGCCAAAACACATCTCCTATTTCCCTACACACGATCTGGAGACTGTATTTTGAGATACCTCTAAACAATAGCTGTCAATTTTTAAGAAGCTAAGAACCAGAGCTCAAGCCCCCTATAGATTACCATCTTTCGGTGAGGGCACATCAATCTGGAGTTAAATGAAGTGTGACAGAACAGATAAACCAACTGCACAAAAGGCCCAGCCACATGGGAGCTAATTTCGCATATAACATCATTGGCAATCTGAGGCTTCACTGCCGTGGAGCTATGAAGAAATGAGACCATTAATTTATTCAACCAAATGTTTGTCTATGTGCCCCACACTATGGGAATAACTGAGGGAGTAAGACAGAAATAGTCCCTTACAGTTCCATCAACAGTAGCCACCCATATTTCTACTAAGGACTTCCAGGTTCTGGGCATGGTGCTCAGCAATCACAGGGATGACCTCATGTAATACACCCAACATACAGCCCTATGAAATATGTCCTAGGATGACTACCGTTTTACAGACGCGGAATGAAGCACACAGAGATGAAGTAACGTAACCGGGGTCACATAGCTGCTAAGTGACGAAAGTGGCATTTGAAACCAGACCTCAGAGTCTGAACCCTTAGCCACTGTGCTATCCTGACCCTAAGCTACTGGGGGGGACACGCATTAAATGCATACCTACAAATAATTATTTACATTATAAGAGTAATGAGTTATATAAAAGGAAATGTTGGACTACTCAAAGATCATTCATGTGAAGGGTCTAGTCACTGTGATGCAGGGCTATTTTCACTACGAAAGAATTATTTACTACTTGTAAATGTTACAGTGACATTTACCTTCCGATATAAAATGTCATATTAGTAAAATGCATTTGTAGTCATGTGGCTGGAGGGGGGTTATGTTTATAAGCTTTAATCATCCAACCACTGACACCAACCCGACTGTCCATTCAAATTCTGGCCCCCAGAGAAAATCCTCTTATATTGATATAAGCTTGGAAAAGAGTTCTTCAAATTGACCAGCCCTGTCTTGCATGAACACTCTTTTTTTAATACACTGAAAAGGTGAGAGTTTTTTTCCTTTCCTTTTCACATCCAATTCGCTAGATATTCATTGTGAAGTTTGCCAGACTTTCATTCAGTCTCTTTTCTTTGCTCTGATTTTGAAAATGTCCATCAGCAGTCAAACCCACACAGGCAGGCCTGGTTTCATCTTATTTATTCATGCCTATCACTGCAAAAAAAAAAAAAAAAAGAAAGAAAGAAAGAAAGATTTACCCCCTCGTGCCCCCGGTCTGCTTGATTTATGCCAAATGAGGGCAATTAGCAGACATATGGACACTCTCATCTACCTGATGGAAAGCTGACTCCCTCACTTGGTCATGTTTTCCATCCAAATCTGTTTTAAATGAACTGGGAAAATGATGCAGAGCCACTTCGTATAGTATGCAGTCAGTGCATCTCAAATAGGGGATCAGGACCTCAAATCCGCCCTATCTCAGTCATCTAAGCCATGTGCCCCACACGGTTCTGTGTCCATCTGAAAGAAGGGTATCTTTGCCTTTGCACAAAGACATCTCAGCTTGCCAAGCAATGTGCCCTAAAGGCTGTGTTCTCGCATGGTGCGTTTTTTTTGTAAATTCACACCAGGTATTTTATAGACTAGCTGGGACCTCAGCATTGTTCAACCTTGTCAAAGTCATTCACATCTCCCTGGGTCTCATTTTCCTCATCTCTAAAATGAAAAAAAAAAATGAACAAAATAAGTTCTAAGCCTCCTTCCACGTTTAAAACTCTAGGTAAGAACAAGCTTAGTCTTTCCTGGATTTTTCGGAGCGGCAGTGTGACTTAAGAGGGAAAAGAAAAACAAGCCAGCAGGAAGTAGAGATCACAGAGGCTTCCTGTGGGACTTCTCTGTGGACTGAGCCGTGGCTCTCCTGCGAGCTTCCCAAGGGGCTGCCTTCAGATCTCCTCCCTCCTTACCCATCTGGCCAATACATGACAGAGTCAGAATGGCCAATGAGACGTGGCTATGAACTATGAACGTTCTGGGCACGTGTAAAAAGTGCTGTGTTTTGACATGAACATGTATCCTAGCTCCTTCCCGTGGCGCTTCCCCGCCAGACGGTCCAGAGGAAGTTAGTTGGGGTCATATGCCTCCCGAGTCCCTCCTTCCCTCTTTTTCCTATTTACCCGTAGAGCACATGAGCGTGAACAGCTGCTTTCCAGTCTGTGTTTGTGACTTGTGGGACTGAACGCACAGTCCAGGGAAGGTGACACTGAGGTCTCTCTCTGTCTAGTGACTACCACTCTAGTTTTGGATGATTCCTCCTGGTGTTGCCCAGTGGTTCCACTCCACCACAGCTTTCGAGGTTGGCGGAGGAAAGAAGCAGCATCTAACTGCCACAGACGGCATCCACCAATCAGTTGCTTTGGGATAAAGTCGAAGAGCAAACCCACCACAGTATGGCACAGCCAAGTTGAATCTGGCTGTCGCCTCTCCTTAAAGCCCCGTGAGAGAATTTAGAAATTAAGGACTCCGAGAAATCAAAGCCCAAATTCTGTTTATGCAGCCTGAGAGACACACTGCAGAAATCCACAATCTTGGGAAACAAATTGAAAAGATCTTGGTTTATTAACTCTGGAGGAAAGACCAGCTTCTTCTATCTCCTGCTTCTGATTTTATCCACATTATTCTGGGGGCGGAAAGGGAGACTGAATCAGTGCTGTTTGGCATGAATGCAAGATGTCTGATGGGAGGAATTTCCACAGGGAGGACGCCTGAGGTCAGGCTGCATAAGGAACTCCCCGGGGCATCACCGGGCTGCCCTGTGTCTCCGTTTCAGCCCCCAGCAAAGAGTTCAGCAGCGACAGGGTGTAGAGGGAACATGCATCGAGCTGTCTCCCGGGATTCACCACCAACACTCCTCCCTGCCTCAAAACTAGAGAATCAGACAATGTCTCACTGTAGGTAATGGAGACTAGCAATTACCTCGACCGGCCCAATCCTTCTCCCCCTTCACAACAATCGGCCCCAGGTGTGGTTGCTCAGTGTGCTCAGAAGTTGTGCAAATATTTCACCAAAGAAACAACTCTGGAAAGCTCCCGTGACTTGCTGGCATCGCAAAGCTCAGCCTATGACTATAATTTTAAATACCCATCCAACATCAACTAAATCCACACAGAATAAGGCTGCTTTCATGAAGAAGCTGACCGGACCCTCCCACCATACCCTGTTTGTAGGCGGCTATGACGGCGGGAGGAGAATGACCTTCGGCGGTGGCTCTGGGTCCAAATTCTAGTCTGTCACACTCTGTGTCATTGGGCAAATCAGTTAACCTCTCTGAGCCTCAATTTCCCCATGTATAAAAAGGGCTAATAATCATCTCCCCTTGAAGGGTTATTTTTAGATAGAAAAACACACTTCCACAGGTCAATAAAGAGTCTGTCCCAGGGAGGTAGGACATGACCATCACAGCCTGCTGCAAGCCATTCAGCAATCTTTCTTGCCTCCCCGCAATCAAAAATACCAAAAAGGAGAAAAATCAATTCAGCAAGGTGCTGTGTATATCAAAGGTCTTACTGCACAAGTCGTCTTGATTTTAATTAGTAAAAGGTAGTACGTGTGGGAAAGTCAGTTTGCCATGGGCACTCTTGTCTGCACAGAAATATCCGGGGCATTATTCATGCCAGCAGCTTCACAGATGCCTCTTCACACAAACCTGACATTTGCAATCGTTAGAGCAAATGCAGATGGACAAGTGAAATGCTGCCATTTGAAAAGAGGGTATGTAAAAAAAAACATTTCCCAACTTAAAGAAGAAAGTTAATCCCACAAGATTCCTACGGGCTTATCCCAGCTTCTGATTCTTAATACGTCACATCCCTCTGTACACGGACTCCTTCTTGTTAGGATCACAGAGGGGTCGTGGCTGATGCAGGAAGATTTCATCCAAAAGCACAATGCGCGGTGCTCCATGAGGCATCTGTGCATGACTGGTAAG
Organism: Zalophus californianus; assembly: GCF_009762305.2. NCBI lineage: Eukaryota > Metazoa > Chordata > Mammalia > Carnivora > Otariidae > Zalophus > Zalophus californianus. Next base: position 90,512,672 of record NC_045606.1, read on the forward strand.
ACCAAACAAACCACAGGTGTGGAATCTATGTGGCACCTGCTTGCCAAACATGACCACCTGTACCCAAATCACCATTTGAACCCCTGAGAGTGAAGGCCTTTATGGGCTCCACAGTTGAATCTAGTTATAACTCTCTCGATAAGTTTGGACGCTCATTCCAATTTCATGAATTTGCGACACTGGGTGGTTTGGGATAGCACAGTCACTGGTTAAAACAAATAAAACCCTCCTGACGCTAGCACCACCCCAAACGACAGGGCTGCTATCTAGTAGCAAAGCTCCAGGTTTGGTAGTGCTCTTACATCTGCTGAGACAATGCATAAGCATAACCTGGATTCCCATAAAAAGATGGCTGTCAAGAAGTTAGATTTGCCTTATGGATAGCTGGAGAAAAGTTATCCGTGAACAAGGTCTTAGTGGCCCATCTCATAATCTCACCGAGCCTGTACTGATTGAAAAACCAAATATCGGTTCTCTATTAATGCTCTCCCATAAATAGTTCCTGGCTTGAGTCAGATTTATAGCATAGCTCCTTCAAAGGAGGCAGAGACAAACTCTCTCTCATATTGTTCTTATATGCCAAAGGCAGTTCTTTGGCTCGGAGCTTGTTCCCAAACTGATGATTGCCACCCCCACCCCCCTCACCCACCTACTGCCATTCCAATTCTGTCAGCTCTGGCAGCACTGGGTGAGCTGTTACCTCCAAAAGGGGGGGGGGAAGAACTAGAACTTTAAAATCCTTCTTAGTTGGGGTCCCCTTGCATTAGGAGCAGCCGCAGTGAATGTGAGAGTCGCTCTGGGCAGAAACAGAGCTTAAATTAAAGGAGATCCAGGGAACCGGTCTGGGACCCAGGGTCTCGGCCACATGCACAGAAGAACTCCCATGGGAGGCGCGCCTCGTTGGCGCAGTCAGTTGAGCGTATGACTCTTGGTTCTGGCTTAGGTCCTGATCTCAGAGTCCTGGGATCAGATCGAGTCCAGAGGAGGGCTCCCCGCTCAGCGGGGAGTCTGCTTGAGATTCTCTCCTTCTCCCACTGTCCCTCCCCACCCCGCTGGTGCTCTCCGTCTCTCTCTGGAAATAAATAAATAAGTCTTAAAAAAAGAGAGAGAGAACACCCATGGAAGTAGGAATCTCCACTCTGCCCCACAGTCACCCAGGACCTTCACACACAGATCCACCTGCAGAAACAGGCCGACCCAAGTGACAAGATTGTTAGGCAAACCACAAACATATGCTCATTATGAAGACCTAAGTATATAAATAGCTTATGTTTTACTCAATATTACCACAAGAAAGAGAGTAAGTTACTATGAAAAAAATGAAGTTGAGAAGGAAAAATGGAAGTGTGTGAATTAGCAGAAAGGGCTTGACCCCAGAGGTAAACACTAGCAAGACTAAAATTTTATGTATAATAGAGTTTATTAAATAAAAGAATGCAGGGAAAGACAAAGAAAGGAAAGAGTAAAACTGTTTCATTATAATCATAATACCTACTGTTAGGGAGTTCTGGTGGGAACTAAACTAAAATTGACATGAGGGGCACCTGGGTGGCTCAGTCGGTTAAATGCCTGCTTTCAGTTCAGGTCATGATCCCACATCGGGCTCCTTGCTCAGCGGGGAGCCGGCTTCTCCTTGTCCCTCTGCCTGCCGCTCCCCCTGCTTGTGCTCGCTCTCTCTCAAATAAATAAATAAAATCTTTTTTTAAAAATTAATTAAAATAAAATAATAAAATAAAATAAAATAAAATTGACATGAAGCTGTAAAAACATCCATTGGTGGGATTCTGCCTTCGAAAGTGAAGAATGTATTGTTTGGTCTTTTGGGCAGAATTAGTCTTTCTTACGGAAAGGATTATCTTGGTGAGCCTTTCATTCACACAGATGGAAGGCAACAAGTACCTTCCCATTCTTCTTGGGAAAGCCTGACTCCAAAGAAACTAGGGGTAAAAACTTCAGACTAACATATTAGGTATCTATTTAATAAGGTGAATTGGCTCTATTAACAGAACTGTGTCCGTAGATGTAGAATCGTTTTTGTTTTTGTTTTCCCAAAGTTTGATTTAGAACTGATCAATCCTTGAAATTCTGCTTTGCTCTTGATATACCATGCTTGGGGCTGCCTGGGTGGCTCAATGGGTTAACAATCTGACTCTTGATCTCAGCTCAGGTATTGATCCCAGGGTCATGAGTTCAAGCCCCATGTTGGGCTCCATGCTGGGTATGGAGCCTACTTAAAAGGGGGGGAAAAAGAGAGAGAGAGAGAGATACCATGCTTGTATTGTCCAGGCACCTGCTCTCAGGAGATGGAGCTGAAGCTAGACTATCAGGAGGGAGGTAAAGCCCATCTTCCCTCCCCAGTCCCTGAAGGAAAAGCCACAGGAAGGTGATCCAGACTTTATCAAGCACAATCTGGATAGGGTGTTGGATTCCACAGTGATGTGATTTGAATGCAAATAATCCAGATTTGGACTGATGCACTGTGAATTATTACATATTTTCAGGGCTATGAGGCCAAGCCACACTGTGAAATCTCCCCCTGGAGGGAAATGAGTTTCTCGCTGGCAGTCATCCTAGGAAGAATACACTTTTTTGTTATTGTTAGTTTGGGGTTTTTTTACTGTCTTAAAATAGGGCAGGGAAGTCTTCCTCGCCCTCTCCCCAGGCCACGAAGGGTCTGGAGTCTCAAGCATGTAGAGGCTTGAACTAGTCCCCGTAGTGGGGGAGAGGTGGAATGAGCCCCAGATTAGCAGAACAGGAGCTTCTGAAGTTAGGTTTTGGTCTGAAGCTCCATGAGTCCAAACACGTCTGGTAACGAATATGAGCTATTCTCTAGGTCTTGCTTGCTTTAACCTCAAGGCTTCAGTAGGGTCCTATGAACTGAGCCTCACGGTCTAAAAGACGTCTCGGAAAATACCCAGGAGCAGGACCCTGAGAACCCCTCAAAATCACTGAAAGGTACTTTGTGGGGCGCAGAGTTATTTCTAGCAATTTGGCACATAAGGTTCCTTGGCATAGTGATTTAAGATTAAAAAACGGAGTGGGCGCCTGGGTGGCTTAGATGGTTGGGCGTCGGCCTTCGGCTCAGGTCGTGATCCCAGGGTCCTGGGATCGAGTCCCGCGTCGGGCTCCCTGCTCCGCGGGGAGCCTGCTTCTCCCTCTGCCTCCCTCTCTCTCTCTCTCTCTCTCTCTGTCTCTCATGAATAAATAAATAAAATCTTTAAAAAAAAAACGGACTGTATTCTTTTCTTTTCATCACAGGCTGGTGAAGTTTTGGATTATACCAATGTTTGTTGAAGTTACTGTTATTAGGCTCTGTTTTAAAAACTAGCAGTGCTCACCCATGCCTGGGCCTCCTTTTCTTTCCAGGTATCCGAAAACTTGACTTCCAGCCCCTCTCCTTAAGTGCGGCGCTATGCCGAGATCTACCCAATGACATGTGAGAGGAGATATCTAATGTGGGACTCTGATGTCAAGGCAGCTAAGAGCTGGGTGCCATCACCAGAACTTCTCCTTTGCTGCAGAGACATTAAAGATCACATGATGAAATAGGAAGGCGGTATCACAAGAAGAAGGTAACCCGGATCCTGAGTCATTCGAAAGAAGAGAGCATTCCACCCCCGCCTCCTGCGCCCCACCTCCCAGACTTGGCTCGGACTTGTGTGAGTGAAATATACTCTCATCGTCCTAAACCCATTCAATTCCAGGGTTAATTTTTTTTTTAAAGATTTTATCCATTTATTTGTCAGAGAGAGAGTACAAGCAGGGGGAGCGGCAGGCAGAGGGAGAGGGAGAAGCAGGCTCCCCGCTGAGCAGGGAGCCCGATGCAGGGCTCGATCCCAGGACCCTGGGATCATGACCTGAGCCGAAGGCAGATGCTTAACCAACTGAGCCACCCAGGCATCCCTCCAGAGTTTATTTTTTATGGCAATATACTCCTGCTAGCCTAGCTAACAAATGCAAACCCACATTATAGACAAGCTAATAAGATTTATAAAATACAAGATGCTTTTCCAAGTTCACCTAATCTAGTTCTTTAGGAGAGAAAAAAAATCAAATTTGGGTTTCTGACTCCAGAATCTGAGCTCTTAACTTTGCCTATACATCATCAGCTCATCCTCATCATCCAACAGTGACTATCTGCACCTAAGTGAGGGTTCCACAAATACAGTTCTATAGACGGTGAAGTAAGGCCCAAAAGGAAAGTACCAACTTCAGATTTCTTAATCACCAGGAGTTGAAATATAAACAAAACATTCTTAAATCATTCCATATGTAGTGCTATTTTCATTTTTTTCTTCTGAGCCCTCGAAGAACTTCTGAATATGAATGCATCTATGGTTGGAATGAAAAAAAGGGACATACAAAACTGAAATACAGAATATGATTCCAAGATGTAAATGCAATTATTATATAATCTTCATACATATGTATGTAGGAAAAAAAAAAGACTGGAAGGAAATACACAAAACAGTCAGTTATTCATTGCACAAATATTTACTGCATGTCTACTATGTGCCAAGCTCTTTTTGGCATAGAAACAGAGTGTAAGACAGGTAATATCTCTGCCTCATCTCCCCTTATGTTCCTGTATTATTTCTTGAGGAAGGGAAAGCCATGGGGAATTTTTATTTTCTTCTGTATGTTTTTCTGTGTTCTCAATTTTCTCAAAGGAATATACTCTTTACATTCTATCAGAAATTCATTTTAAACCCACCATTCCCAACCTAATCTCATCATACAAATCATGATCCAGTTCTTTAAAAACCTTTAGAAAAATATTAGTCAGAATTGAGAGAGGGCGTCTTTTTTTTCTTTAAAGATTTATTTCATTTTATTTTAGAGAGAGAGTGTGTGCACACAAGCGGGGGGAGGGGCAGAGGGAGAGAATCTTCAAGTAGACTCCCCTCTGAGCACAGAGCAGATACCGGGGTTGATCTCATGACCCAAAGATCATGACCTGAGCCTAAAACCAAGAGTCCGACACTCAACCGACTAAGCCACCAAGTTGCCCCAAGAGAGGGCATCTTAAAGACACCTGGTAAAAGAAGGAAATTATGCCTGGGATTATAAGCCTTTTATGATTTATGAGTTCCTAGTTTCTTCCAATAAAATTGCCAAAGAGATAATGATAAAAGTCGAGTTGGATGACAAGATAATTTAGTATCATGCCTTGTAGATAATAATAGCAACCACTGATTGTATTTTCTGAACCAGATATTGACATGCGGGTTATGACGACAGGATTATTTATGGAGACAATAGAATACATTATTTGAAATTGGCATGCATGGTTGCCAGATCCAGAATGATCATCGAATATTTATTAATTTAATCATCTTTTCCAGCTCTAGCCGTTCTATTATCAACAAACTAGTAAAACAAGATTCTTAAGTTCACCTAAGATAAACTCAAGCAGCTCTCCTGCCTTCTCTTTCCATGCTCAAACCATAAAATACGGGTGCTTCCTCCATTTGTAAAAGGTAAGAGAGCAGAGCAGGAAAACAAGGTGAGGAGCCTGGAGCTCCCTGCCCTCCCACACCCTTCCCCTCAGCGGTACACCCTCCATTGTTTCTGTGGACAGTTAATTTTCCCCCAAGCAGTCTCCCCACTCAAACCACTGGTGAATCCCGAATCACAGGCGTCAAAGGGCTGTCACTTCTACTACATTATCCAATAGGCCCATTTTATCCAGGATCTAGAGAATTCCTGTTTTTCTCTCTCTTTCTCTTTTCCTTCTTTAGGTTACCCGAAAAAAAAATCCTGGTCATTTTTATAACTTTAATTGAATATAATAATGAATCAGCTGTAGGCAGAGGAAGTAAGAGAGAAGGAAGTGAGAGAGAGAGAGAGAGACCGAAAAGGAGAAATTTTTGAGCTAAAGAGGATGGACGTTTGAGCTAAAAAGGATGTTTATCAACTCCAAACTCATCATGTGGCATATGAGGAATCAGTCCCTGGTTCTTCATCAAATTCAACCCTGATTCTTCATCTGCAAATATAAGATCTATGAGAACAGGGATTTGATCTTCTTCACCATTACATCCCTGTCTAGAATCATGTCTGATAAACATTGTTAAACGAGTGAATTAATATGCAGTGAATAAATACCATCCCAGAAGTGGAAGGAATGTGACAAAAGTCCTGATTGCAGACAGCAAGGGGTTGAGCGGTTCCCCTGAGGTGAGCTGCCCCCGGGTGGGATCTGGAGCCAGACATGCTCAGTGGGGTTGGGTAGGAACCAGAAAGCTGGAGCAGAGCAGAGCAGAGCACCACACAGGCCAGCACAAGGACACACAACTGACACCAAGGCCCCCTAGAAAGAGGCGACAGGAGAACCTAAAAGGGGAACCTAAGGTCAAGCAGAATTAGTAGAACCAGGAAAGAAGGCAGGGAGGAGGCCCTAGTCCTAGAGGAACCAGGGTGTAGGTATTCCAGAGACAGGGACTCGGTTTACAGGGAGATGAGATGAGGAGCAAAGAGACGCACGGAGTTATGGAGATGGCCAAGAGGTAGAGCTGGGCTCAGACCCAGGCCTTCCTACCCAGGTCCAGCAGCACCTCAACCTGTCCACACTCCAAGCTGCATCCCCATGAAAAACACTCTCTTCTAGTGAAGCACCCTTAAATGTGAGACCCACATGGGGAGGATCCTTGTCTGTTTAGACCACTGTTGTATCCCAAGTGCCTAGAACAGAGCCTGGAATATAGTAGGTGCTTAATAAACACTTGTCGAGTAAATAAACAATGAATACTAACTGGCAGTTCATGGAAGTTCAAGCCCTCCCCCATTATTACCTGTGGGTCACTTTCTCAGCTACCCTCACCTGCCCTCCTCCCCACACTGATAAACCCTCATGTCGGTGTTCCAATCAGCAGCAGTATAAAACAGAGGGCATCCCAGCAGAGCAGAACACCCAGCCCAGCTTAGGAAGGTCTGTCTGCCCGCAAGTAGTCCCGCAGGGCAGCGGGGAGCAGGGACAGTACTAAGGGGCTTTATCAGTACTTTATGCCCCCATCTGTGATTCTGGGGATTTGAGAGGACCACGAAAAGAACTGACATGTTAATGAAGGTCTTTAAGGCCATAAAGACCTCATGCTGATAATTTTGAGAGGTTCTCCACATCCCCAGAGAATCTGGCTTAAGAATTAGAAAGAAAACTACAAGGAAATTTAGTAAAGACCAGGAAGTCAGAAATCCTAGGCTCCAGAGACAATTTTATACAACTACCCAGATCTCTTAGCCTCAGTTTCTTCAGCTGTAAAGGGCGTGGACTATTAGTAGATGATCTCTATGGGTCACTTCTCGGTCCAGGCTAACTTTGGTCTTAATCATATTTTTGTCCCTATCTAAGACCTAAAAGGAGGCATCTCTGAGTCTATTATAACTGTGAATCTCATGCCAAATAACTGGCTAAGATTCCTCCTATTTTGTCTTTGGAAAAAAGTAAGACTCCCTCTACTATAGAAGCAAAGGTCTATTTCAGTGAACAGCCGCAGACTACAGGTAAGGATCTCTTTTACTGATATAAGAAGCAATCATCATTGTCATTTCCTAATTTCCATTCCAAAGTTTCTACCTACTAGACTGGGCTATAAAAGCCATTTTACCTCCTTGGAGTGCTATAACAACATGTATTTTTCAATAGCCACTATTAGAACCTGTCCGATACTCCAGTCATGTTAGCAGATTTCTCCTATTAGATAGTTAACTCTGAGAATAGGACTATATTCTGTTCACTTGAGTATCTCTGCTAGTCTTGACAGGCTACTTGCACTGGGTGGGTCCTGTAAATACTTGCTGGGTATCTTTTCATATATTTTTATCATACATGTTCTTATACATGTTTCAGGTATATCTTTCCTTCTTTTTTGATCAGTTTAGAATCTCCTTGAGTAGAGATAGTACTCACTCCTCCATCAAAGACCTCTATTTAGTGTCACTGTAGATCTTTTGAAAGTATGTAAAAGAGGAAATCAAACCAGAGCATGGGTCAAATACTAAGTATTTTAGGCTTTGGGGGCCATAGAGTCTTTGTCACAACTACTTAATTCTGCAGTTGTAGCACAAAAACAACCACAGACAGTATTTTTACATATATATGTGTGCTGTGTTTCAATAAAACTTTATTTATAAAAATAGGCAGTGGGCCAGACTGACTATGGGCTGCAGTTTCCAACTCCTAAGTTAAATCTTGGAACACAAAAACAGGCATAAGAACAATTTATTATCATTTTGCCAATCTCAACAGGAAAGATTTGGTGCTATATGGATGCCTAATGAGCAAGTTAAGAAAAGAGACAATAATAATATGGTAATAACAACAACAACAGAAAAAGCGACATCTCTTGGTTTATTGGTTATGTCTAGGAGCTAGCCAATCATTCAATTGTATTAATACAATGTACATATGTTTGACTATGGATTTAAATACATAGCTACATACAGTTTATCAATATGTTGCAAAATCATAAGCCTTTGCCACAATAACCTTCAGACTAAAAATCTGGCTATTTCCAAAACCTATCCCCAGAACAAACCTCCCCTAGCCAGAAATCTTCAACTAGATCTCCCCCTGGATAATAAAAGCTGGGGGAAACAATGGAGAAAAGTTGGGTAAATAATAACAATGCAAAACTGTGGGTGGTGAACTACCATCACTCAAGAATAACATCATCAACAATTAAGAAAAAGAAAGCTCAGATCACACAGTCCCACACAGGTATAAATATGGGGTTCTGGTTCACAAACTTCAGTCTGTGAAGAGGAAACAGGAAGATCTAATATTTGTCAACTAAATGTTTTGTTATAACCTAGAACAGAAACAAAAAGGAGGAAGTTCCTCTTTACTTACCAGCCATGTAAGGCCTCTGACACTGGTGTTGTGCACCTCTCTTGGTTCCTGCAGCTTCTGCAAAAGAGATCCATCCATCCTGGACTCATCTTTCCAAGATAGTAGCACTCAGGGACTCACGTGTATGTTACTTGTGCACTAGTGTGCGCTTGAGTGCACATGAGCATGCGTGCGCACACGCACACACACACACACACACACTATCCACCTGGAAGCTTGGTGCTCCGTACTCAAGAGTGATTATCTCGACTCCTCCCCATGAAGTCCCTAAATAATAAACCAAGTTAAATTTGAGTGGTCTGACTCCCAAGAAGAGGAGAAAGAAAAAGATAGGGTGGCTCTGCCAAAGGTAACAAAGGCTGCAAACTGATCCCCAGGAAGCTGGAGGAGGTTTAAATGGCACCAGGATACTCGAAGACCCAGACACTCTCTGGCGCTAGACACTGGCCTGGAAAGTGGATTAGCTGGGCAGATGGTATTGGAATTGGAGCCGGGACCCCTGGGAGAGGTTGCCAGGGATCGTGCAGTGCCCTCCACGTATCGTTAGGAACCTCACAAGGAGTCCAAGGCCTTGCAGAACCCCGCCGCCCTGTCCCCCAGGAGTCCGCAAGCACACACCAAGGGGACCGTGTAATCCCTCAAGGTCAAAAGAAATGGAAGGGAAGCAGGAAGAAGGAAATTGCAAAAATTTAGAGAGGGATGGGGTATAAAGTCTGAGCCAGTTTATACCTGAAATCAAGGCTGATAGAATGTTCAACAAATTCGCTTTCCATTCTCTGTGACTGGAACTCAGTCTTCCTCTGATTCAGATGCCAAGTCCAAGGTGGGCAGAGGGCAGGGACGGAAGGCCGATACTGAGGGGTTATAGAAGAGAAGCCCCCCTCCCCGCACCTCCAGGAGCAACTCAGTTCCTGGGTCAGCACTGTCAGAGTGGCTGCCGCCCCAAATTGCACCTGCCCCTACAGCACAGCCCCCAAGGAGTGGCGGCTGACGAAGAGGACCACGCCAGGGCGGCCAGTCCCACTGAAGGGGGGCAATCAGCGTGTCTGTTACAATATTTAAAATGCAAAAAAAAAAGTTGGAAGAGGAGAAACTGTTTCCAAAAATGGAACCTAAATTGTCAGTGAGGAAAAACAAAACCACAGCAGCAGCAAGAACAAGAACAAAAACAAACAAACAAAACCTAGTCTGGAATCCAAGAGGTCAAAGGGAGGGTGTGGGAGGGAGGTGGGGGGCCAGTCTTGTTGCGGTGCCGGCGCCCCTGCGGAGAGGCACTCCTGTCTCTGTCCCCCACCCCCCGGGCGGCTGCCTCTCAGCAGAAATGCTCCAGGTGGAAGGCAGGGTGCCCAGCCCCCGCCTGGCCCCCCTCTTCCCCCACCAGCTTCTGCACTGGGGCCTCACCCCGACTCCTCAGGGCACCGGAGAGTGTAACAAAATGACCTCCTCAGGAAGGGGGTCTCCCTGTCTGCCTCCTGCTCCCCATGTTTTTCAAATGGACTTTTCAAATGTCAGCAGACACAGGTGAGAGGCCGGAGTGGGAGTCGGCTCAGGATCTCGCCCCCCCGCCCCCCCCCCCCGCCCCTGGTCTGGAACCCTTCCCGGGCTTTGAGGCAGCAAGGGAATGTCTATTTTCCCCTTGTCCTCTGGGGCTGTCCCCGCGTGACCCCCGCCCCCTCCCTCTCACCTCAGGGCACCTGCCTCAAATAACTTCCCTGGTGTTGTCAGTCACCTCATGGATAATTGATGGCACGTCAAGCTGATGCTAAGAAAAGAACAAGGTGGTTAGACGTGGGCCTACTATAAATAGACCCACGACATGACCAGCATTTGCCAACTTTTGAGTGAAGAATGGCAGAAGCAGAAACGGCAGCTTCCCCCGGGTCCTTGGGAGAGCCGGCTTCTCCTCGGCCCCCTCCGCCACCGCAACGCCACCAAGCCACTCCAGTGTTCAGCAGAGGACTGGGAGGGCCAGAGGACCAGGCACACGCCTCGCCCCGTCTGGGAGCAAAATTAAAAATACCACACGTGCGGGAACTTGGAGGCTTGTCTGACAGATGCAGCAGCAGAGCTCAAACAACACATGTTTTAAAACGTTTGCCTTCTTCCTCCCATATTATCTGTTTTCTCTTTTGTGTGTGTTTCAGGCACTTTATTTCTGTATTCTGCTCTCAAGGGCATCTCTGGTTATAAGCTTTCATATAGATACACTGGCACAAGTAAACAAAAACATAATCGGCACCCGGGTGAGGTACGTGTTATGCGCTGCAGATACAAGGAGGAAAAATAAAATAAGGCCTCCAGCCTCCAGAGGCGGTCATCAGGAATCCGTTTGTTACAAGTAGCAAAAATCCATTCAAAACTGAAATGTAGATGGAACAAATTATAAGGACGCAAGGCCTTTCTCAACACCTCCAACTATGAGCTCCCAAACAAGGGGGACAGTCCCGAGCAAAGACCGGATGAAGGGTGGTGTCTTCCCATCCAAGCCTGTTTTGTTTTGTTTTGTTTTCAAATGGCCTCAAGACGGTGGCCTTTAATTTGAGAGAGACACGGGTAGGAGGGACAGAAGACAGAAGCAAGTGGACAAAACTTTTCAGGCTAAAAAATTACTTCTATGTGAAGATCGAGATCTTTGGCTTGGTTACTCACATATGGAACAACCTGGAAACGAATCGATCTGAATGCTTTTAAATCTTTGAGAGCACTGAGTTGCCAAATAAACAAGTCTCGTCTGGAAAATCCCATTCCCCAGAGTAACCCCAGCTTCCCCAAAGCTCCACCAACAAGAAGGAGGCAGTGAAAGTTGTACAAGCCTTGGGAAGGTGCCCCTCTCCCGTGCCCACTTCAGGAATGTCCTGGAGAACAGTGGGGGAGGAAGAAGGTGGACAGCAATTGTAGAAAGAGACAACTGACTTCAGTCTCTGTAAAGGAATACACTCTAAGTGTTGGGGTGCACAAACAAGGCAGCAAATTGGAAAACACTGGACATTTGAAGGAAAAGCCTTGGTCCAGTTCCTAAATGGCGAACACCCCTGACCTCCTCCTTGCATCGGAGGGTCTTAGGAAAGGTAGACTTCAAACCAGACATTCACCAAGTACATCAATTACACAAGATGAGAAGTTCTTCCTTTACCCAGTCATCAACCCTAAGTAAGAGGGAGGGATTGGAGCTGAAAACACAGTAGAATCAGTAATGTACATATATCACCAATAAACCTGTTTCCTGCAGAGGCCGTAATAACCAAGCAGATAGGAGATCTCTCCCCTGTTTCTAAGCAGAGCATCTCATCAATAATCCAGACAGGAGATAATATGCCAAGACCTGCTGTGCCCTCCCAGCCAAGTATGACCCGAGGGGCTCCAGGTTATCATGCCCCCATTTCACGCCTAGGAAATGATGGAAATATACCCTTGGCTGCACAGGCTTTTCTGATTCATTTGTAAACTACACTAATAATCCCATGATGCAAACACAGGAAAAAAAAAATCATTCGGGAACCGTCAGAAAGGTTATTTTTGCAAGACATAAGGGAATGATTATAATGATTTATTAAAATCTTACAATGTGAGAAAGTAAGATCGGCAAACAAAATCCAATTAAGGAATTCACCAAATAAAAAGGAATTGAACTCCTCCAGCCTGAGGTTGACAAAGAAGCCATTCAGTAAAGAGCTTTATATGCTAAACTTAGCTGGGTAAACCTAGTTATTTTCCACGCACTGCTGTTCTTAAAAGAGCTATTTAACTTCATCCATCTCTAGGATCTAAAAGACTAAGTATTCAGACTTGTGGAGGTTTTGTTTTGTTTTGTTTTGTTTTGCTTTATAATTTAAATTCCAATTTTAAAATGAACTCCCTTGAGTAGATTTAAGAGTTGACTAAATACAGTGTTCATCAGGCTGACTCCTCAACGTCACCTCCACCTCCCGCTTCTCTTCCCTTACCTACGACCTATGACCCCTTCAGTGTTCAGCTCCTTTTGCCCAGATAGGTCTACCTACCTTCTGTCTCTCTCAACCATGTGGGCTCCATGTATTTTTAATGTGTCTCTGCATAAATAATCTGGTATTTTTTAATATTTCCCTTTTGCATTTGTTTCTCCTCTAACTTTTATCAATAAACATACTTCAGGATCCCCAAGACAAAGGCAGGAAAGCTGTGCTTTGACACTTCAGACTCCCCTTACCTGGGTACCTACGCTCTATTTGGCTCCATTTGACACCGGATTCGCTCCTGCGGAGTCCTGAGGGAGGACTCTCTCAGGCTCCCACCTCTCCACTGGAGGGACACCTCTCACCAAAGCCACCAGTTCTGTCCCCAGGACCAGATTCTACCGACGTTTCTCAGTCCCGTCTGCAGCCACCAACGCTGGTACCCAAGTCCTCCTTTGGCTTCCGGACACGATGCAGTCCTCATTTTCCTACCCCATCTCCTCCCCAGGCTTCTCGTTCTCCTTCCTCAGCTGCGGTGTTTCCTCGGTTCTGTGCCCAGCTCAGTCCTCCTGTCTCCTCCACATCATTTCCCACCCTCAGGCTCTGGCTCCTCCTCTATGCTGCGGGGTCCCAACATTTCATCGCTGAGACCTTGCTCCTCACCAGCTACACATGCACAGCTCCCATCCATTACCTGTCCCTCCACACCTGCCCCCAACACCTGTTCCCTCTGAGAATGAATCCAGCAAGCCAGGACAGCAGCTCAACAGGCTTCACCTTCTGCTCTTCTTCATTCCTTACAGCTGGGCACCAAACCCAGCCGGTCCTGCCTCCCCTCTACTGATACCACAATAACTTAGGATGTCGCCCCTCTCACCTGGCTCTTTCTGTTTCCGGTGAGGCTAGACACGCTGCTCCCACCTTAACGTGAATTAGTGGCTCCATATCAACTACAAAGTAAATCCTGAGCCCTCTGATGTGTCCTTACTCCACATTTCCCTTTCTACTTTCCAGCTATCTCAACTTATCTGTAGTCTCCCAAATGCAGAAAGTCATCCCATCCCTTCCCATCCATTCCTTTTTAGGGGGAGGAATGCGTCCCCTTTGTCCTTTGCTTGGGTAACTTTTTAAAATATAGTTCAATTGTCATCTGCTCTATGAAGGCTTCTGTTATGGACAGGATGTTTGCGTCCCCCCAAAATTCACATGTTGAAGTCTTAACCCCCAGTGTGCCTGTATTTGGAGGTGGGGCCATTAAGGAAGTAATTAAGGTTAAATGAGGTCATCAGGGGAGGGCCAAGATCCCAAAGGATTAGTGTCCTTATGAGGAGACACTAAGGAGTCCCCTCTCCCGCCCTCCCTCCCTCCAACACGCATGCGTTGAGAAAGGGCCATGTGAGGACAGAGCAGGAAGGTGGCTGTCTGCAAGCCAGGAAGACAGCTCTTGTCAGAAACCAAACACCTCTCAATCCTTCATCTTGGGTTTTCCAACCTTCGGAACTGTGAAAAAACAAATCGCTGCTGTTTAATCCACTCAGTGTGTAGTATTTTCTTATGGCATCCACAGCAGTCTCATGGGCCTCCCTTAATCCCCTTCTTTCTCACCCTAGAGAGTTGATGATGCTTTCCTGTAGCTTGTACAACGACCCATCTATTATAGCTTCCACCATCCTGTGATACAACCCCATGTTGGTGGGTCTTTCTTACCTACTAACCATAAACTCCCCAGGGCGGAAACGTCTCACATTTCTTTGTGTTCTTTCTCTCGGTCTAGCACAGGATCCACCTGCAGAAAATGTTCAGGAAATGCTTGTGAGGTGAATGAATGAATTCGCAAATGAAATGGGCAAAGCTGAATTTCTTGTTTGCATCTGGGTTTACATGCGGGCGTTTATGTGTGCAGGCGTGTGTGTTTGTGTGTGCATGCGCGTCTATAAAGTGAGATGATTTATTTGCAAGGGGTGACGGTGTGCGTGGATCAATGCGCTTCAGACTCTATTATAAAACCATCTTTCCCTTCCCTCCCAAAGTCCTCCTGAATCTTTCTATTGCAGTTCCCACCCAAAAGGGATCACCTCATATCATTTTATAACCATGCCTTCCTTTGGTTTCCCTCTGCTGGGAGCATTTCGCCAGTTACCTCCCACTGCATGTGGCTCTATTTCCCTTGGCCGGTACTGACAACGTGAGGCCAGACTGAAGTCACTAGTTCTGGAAATCCTTCTGAACCGACGAAATCTCAGTGTAGAACCCATTCCCCAAGGTGCTGATAACTCTTCGCAACACTGCTGAACAGATCTACACGTTTACGAGTTATAAGGTAGCCAAGAAGAACAAGATGACTATATCTACCCGGCAGAAGACAGTTTTTCAAAAAAAAAAAAAAAAAAAAAAAGCGGGGCGGGGGGGCTGTAGCTTTAGGCTTATAGCAAAACCAGAGAATTGTGCATACTCTTTCCAGCTTTGAGAAAGATCTCTGCACCCTGGGGAAATCAGTCCTCTCTCTGTTTTCTCTTCTCACAGCTATTTATGACAGCTTGGAACAAAGAGCTTAAGTCCTATGTGTCTTGTTTTAACCTCTCTTTGTGCAAAGGAACCTTCTTTTTCCAAAGGCTTGGGCTATACATGCTTCTTTGGAGAGAAAGAGATTAGGAAATGGATATGAATACACTCTATCACCTCCTTCCCAGTCAAAATTGCAAAATCTTCGAAATGACAACTGTGGCTCCTAAACCTACAGCCCCAACGTGGTTCCAAGAACCCCTGGGTGACGCGTCGGGCTCCAGTCCCCCTGCGGTTCCCTCGGCACCTCAGGCCATGGCCCATTCCGCAGTGAGTCTAGCTTTTATTTCCTGAGGGAGAAACTTAGTTGGAAAGGGAGGAAGGGAGCGGACTCCATGTTCGCAAATCACTATGGTTTGTTTTATTTTTTATATATATTTTATTTATTTATTTGACAGAGGGAGACACAGCGAGAGAGGGAACACAAGCAGGGGGAGTGGGAGAGGGAGAAGCAGGCTTCCCACTGAGCAGGGAACCCAATGCGGGGCTCAATCCCAGGACCCCGGGATCACCACCTGAGCCGAAGGCAGGTGCTTAACCAACTGAGCCACCCAGGTGCCCCCGCAAATCACTTTAAATGAGCCTAAGAGAAAGTCTGACACGTGTGCCCTCAACAGGGCGACTGGTACTATTTGGGGTGAGATCTCACTGGGGTGTGATGAGGAGATACTTAAGCTAAAAGCATCATTTGTTTGGGACCATGGCAATTTCTTACATTTTCCCGTTCAAGTGCTTTGAGCTTACCCAGAAAGGACCTGCGTTCACATATTATAAAGCATTTACATTCTATATGGATAGAGATTCTCAAGCAGCTATAGAAGTGGTTGGCTACAGAGCAAGGACACAAGAATTCTAAGAAGTTTTTAGATAATGACAGGCCTGGGTTGGGTGAAGAGGCCGCATTAATATGAATTCACAGGAATAAAAGGTACAGCGTGAGGAGTATAGTCAATGGTCACGTAATAGTGTCGTGTGGGGACAGATGGCGGCTACACTTGTGGTGAGCACAGCATAATTTTGAGAGTTGTTGAGTCACTACGCTATGCACCCGAAACTCAAGTAACATTGTGTCTAAAAAAAATACGAACTCACAGACATACATACATATGCACGCGTGCACGAATGCATGCACACACACAGACTGTGCCGCCTCAGGAAAGAGTCTTGAGGGGCTTATACCTCATTTGTTTACAGGTGGAAAATGTGATATCCTGAGAAGCTAACAGCAAAAGGCATGTTAGTTTGTGCCACCTTCGCTCCCACAGCATGAATGATGATGAAATGTGACAGGATAGTGCACCTGTGCCCAGAAGACACAGGGGTAGACTGAGGCACCAAATACTGACTCCCCCTACTCCTCTTCTGTACCTCCCGGCAGGAACCTTGCTTAGTCCTTGGGGGTTAGTCCCTTTCTTTGAATCAGCTGGACCCATCTCAACTGCTGATCTTTCCTGATGATCGCCCTCCTTCCCTGATTGCCTTTCCCTTCCAGTCACTGTTGGTGACTAGGGTGATTTCTGTAACAGCCAAGGGCCCTGAGGGAAGAAATGGCCTTTTCCAAAACTCTAGGCTTATACCCAGCCAACAACCTCCACCTCCCCACCACCTCCCTCCCTCTTCCCCAAATCCTGAGTGCCTTAGCCAGAAGCCTGTTGTCATGGTTACTCTAATCTTTATCTGCTTTGCTTGTTAAACAAGCTGAGTTCACTCCAACCCACCTTCTGGTCACCCCCACCTCCTTGTCCTTCATTGTTTCCCTCCCTCCCCATGCTCAGGTCTTTTCTTTCCTGGGGCATAAAAGGAAAATGCAGTAATCACTTTTGCCTTCCTACCCTTCCGGTCTACCAGATCTTATCCGGAGGGTCTTCTGTGATATTCCAACATGGAAAAGTGCCACTCATGTCAGAAATAAGCAGTGAGTGAAAATGAAGATTCTACACAAGTTCTAGAAATGGAGGGGGAAAGGGAGGAAAAGGAGCAAGAAGGGATAAGTCCAGTGAAAACTATTTTGGTTGGCAAAAATAGGCTGACGTCTCGAAACGTTATATGCTAGGCCTACTGAGGTCCAGTAATGCCAGCTCCACCCACTGAGCTCCCCTCAGAGCAAGCCCTTGCATCCTACCCTACAGAGACCACCCCTTTCACCTCCTCCCATGAGATCCCCCCTTCCCCCAGCTCAGAGGGATGACATTCCCTCCTCTGGTCCAGAGCAATTCTCTTTAGGCTGCTCTGGATTCTCTGACCTCCTGCTTCCTTAGGAATCTCTTTTATTTTCCCAGCTTAATTGAGAAAAAAACAAAAATTGTATACATTTAAGACATGCAACTCGATGTATAGATATTTGAATACATCGTGCAATAATCACTACAATCAAGCTAATTAACATATTCATCACTTCACATAGGTAACTATTTTCTTTTCTTTCCTTCTTCCTTCTTTTTTTTTTTTTCTTCTTCTTTGTTTTGTTTTGTTATTTGTTCATTTGTGCGGTAAGAACACTTAGGGATCTAATTCAACCAAAATTGCTCAGGCTCCTGAACCGTAAACCAATTTCTTTCTCTTTACTCTTCCCCTGCAGCATATAAACACCATTTCCCATCTTAGAACAAAATCCCCTTTGGCCCCATTACCCTCTAGGTGAGGCCCACTTATCTTCCTTCCCTGGCCTCTACTTCGTTGTTATGTATCAGCCCCCCCCCCCCCCGCGCCCCCGACCAGTGCCATGACAGAGCCCTGATCTTGAGGAACTTCCCCATTGTTAGCTTCCTAGCTGTTGTACTCCCCAACAAGTGGTTGTGGTGGTTAACAGATAGGACTCTGGAACCCTTTTACTTATGTTCAAATTTGGGCGCTAGCATTTGTCCACTGGGTGATTTTACCCAAGGTATGTGACCTTCCAATTGCCTTAGCGTCCTTCTATACCACTCAGGTAATGACGTAGGGAGCTACCTCAATGGGTTATTGTGATGGTTGCATGAGGCAACACATGTAAAACAACCAGAACAGCGTCCCCTTGTAACAAGCCCCGAAAATAGCAGCAGCGGCATTCTATAATCCAACAACAAAAGTCAGGACACTAGGTCACACATCTCTCTGTTCTGGATCCCTGCCGTCGATGACCTTTGTAAACTGGCTCTGCAGGTTGTTTCATACCCAGCCCCCATTGCTCCTGGTCACTACACCATCATACATTCTGCTCCCCAAATGTAGAACACATGCACCCCCACATGGATTCCACAGCCAAAAATTTCTCATCTACCTACTCCAGGAGAACTTGCTTGGTTGAGGAGCTCCCCCAGCCTTCTTGGGGCTCACTGCGTCCATGCTCTTCCAGCATCCTGGGTCCACCTCCACCAAAGCACTGTTACGGGATACTATCTGTGCCTTGTTCTCCCTTCTATAGCTGTGTGCTTCCCAACCCCCAGAAACTAGTCCAATTCTTGGCAACCAGGGAACTTACTATTGATGACTAAGTGACAAGGAATGACCTCAGTAGGATTTAGCTCCACAGTTTCAATTGTTCGTATCTGTTTCAAACCCACTCATCCAAAGTATTCACTGCAACTTCAGATCACCTAAAATTTTGGTATCATGTACTCTTTATCTCCATCTATGTTATGATTATAAAGTTTCAAATATGGACCCAATGCACAGAATCCACATGAGAAATCTCTGTGTCCTGTGAAGCATTGTATGTAAGGACTCAGGAGAGTCATTCAAATGGGGATGATGTATCTGACTGTCCTTTTACACAGCTCATACTTCTCGATCTTGTCCAGGAGGTTTGGGGTGTGAAATGACCTGACGCAGGTACTGTCAAATGTCTTGCTGCACCCCAGATAGACCATATCTACTGTACTTAACTCTATTTACGGTTTGCAACTCTAAATTTCTTAAAAAGAAATCATGCTACCTGGGCAAGAAGTTCTCTGTGAACCAGTATTTGCATCTAGGCTCAACCTTTCCTGTCCAAGTACTTACGAACTGTCTGTTTCATAACCTATTCAAGAATGCCTTATAGAAATGATGTCAGACTCTCTCATCTACAGTCCTCTCATTTTTGAAAACCTAGAAAATGTTTGCCTAGCTCAGTTTTCCACTTCCTGTCCCATTTATTATCCATGATTCTCCAAAGATTCTCAATAGCAAAAATAGCTTCTCTGCATTCCCTAGAATGTAATTCATCCAGACCAAAAGCCTTGGATCGTGTAGCTCAGGCCCATGTTTACAGAGAGAATCCGGAAAGGGACTAGGACTAGTCTTCTCATTTGGTTACTAGGAAGTCAGAGGCACAGCCTAACTTTCTGTAATTTCCTTCGTAGACTTAGACAAATCAATCATCCATTGATTTTCCAAAGCAGAATGATGTAACTACACAACACACACACACACACACACACACACACACACACACACACACATTTTGGAGTCAGATAGACCAAAAGTAAGAATTGAAGCGTCATCACCTAGCGGCACTACACCCGTGGGCAAGACAATTAACCCTTGAGTCTCAATTTCTTCATTTTCAAAATAAGGAGAACAACAATTCTATCTTTCCGGATAGCTTTAAGATGTCAGTAAAGGCTCATAGAAATGGTGCATGCTCCCTCAACTGCCACTAGGCTTTCCTTCAAGCCACAGGAGTAATTTTTGGCATGTAATTCCTGATGTGAAAGGGTCCAGCATTATGTCAGGAATCAAATGGCAAGAATAATTAAAATAATCAAGCACAGCGATGCAGGACTTCCCCAAAGGAACTGCTGAAAACCACTTATCCATGGCTCTTACTTTCCTTACACATTTGATGTGACGTTCACAATGAATGCCTAAGAGTAAGGTAAGCTCCCTTGTGTCACTGGAACGCTCTGCAGAAAATAAAGCAAAAACAACAACAACAAAAACAAACAAAACAAAACAAAAAACGAGCAACATAGACTACATAGAATGGAGTTAAGCAATGGCAGAAGGAGACTGTCAGGATCAGACCTTGCTAAGAGCTCTCAGATAAGGCCAGAAGCCAAGTCTAAAGAACAGGTGAGCTGCATAGAGTTCCTGGGTCAGTAGGCAAATCCTGCTGTACCCACTTCTTATTTTACTGGGTGCGATCACCTCAGCCATGCATTCCCAAAACACTGATCCGCCCATATCTGAAGGCATCCTAAGGAATGTCTATGATGGAAACGCTCAAAGCTTTCTTCGCCTTCAAGCACTGTTTCAGTTTTTAGACACAAAAATAGCTGAGGGGCGCCTGGGCAGCTCAGTCGGTTAAGCGTCTGCCTTCGGCTCGTGTCATGATCCCAGCGTCCTGGGATCGAGCCCCATGTCAGGCTCCCTGCTCAGTGGGAAGCCTGCTTCTCCCTCTCCTCCCCACTTGTGCTCTCTCTCGCTATCTCTGTCACTATCTGTCTCTTTCTCTCTCTCAACTAAAGAAATAAAATCTTAAAAAAAAATAGCTGAAATGTATATTTGCTCCTACTCAGGTGCCCAGAGCTTCAGTGACCTTACTTCTTAATGAGCCCATGTCAGGCTGGATCAGCTAAAGCGTGAGATACAGGAAGGAATGTGAGTCCTCACAGAAATCAGCTTGTCAGCCATTATGTGGGATGGACCCTTAGTTCTTAAACCTTTCTACGTGTCTATGGTTGTCGAGATATATTCAGGTTTCGGGGGGGGGGGGAATATTTTTTTTTTTTAGCGTTCTGAAATAGGAACTATATTATAATTAGCCTGGGAATTTTGATTTGCCTTTCATGGGGAATTATTTTTCCTTCAGCAAATTTGACCTTTTTCTTTAATTTCCCTTCATATCCTTTCTAGGCTTCGAGATAAAATCCTTCTGTTTGAAAAACTAGAAAGCATAGAATTCTTAGGTCCAGCGTCACCCATTCTCAAGGGGAGACCTCTTCTTTCTCAAGAAGAGCCACTTTTGCAAGTGAAAATGAAAACCAAGAGAGGATCACTTGGGATGTCCTAGACGGGGGGAACCCTGCCTTTTTACAAGGTCCACTGCCTGGTTCTTGGGCACAGTCATGACTTAAATCCTCAGTGGGAGAGAAGCTGTCGGGAGGAAACTTCTCCTCGCGACCTGCTTGGATGCTTACCTTCCTCTTGAGGCAAACACCAAGGTGCCTACCCATCCAAGAGGAGCTGCTCCTTGCGTGTAAACTGCTAGCAGTTTACTGTCTGCTCCTAGTCCCCAGGAAGCCCTCCCTCCTTCACGAAGCAAATGTCAGTCTCCCATAACAAGGGTAAAAGCAGGCTGTCCTACCTCTAACAGGTGAGGACAGAGTAGCCTGGGCCTGAGAACCAGAGTGCTGAGTAAGTGACGGGGTGTCTAACTGCTTTGGCGTTTGCTCAGTGTTTGCACATCATCATAACATTTATTTTAAGCCTGTAAAGGTGCCAAGTGATGGCTCCTGGGCTGACTTTGATCAAATCCTATCACAGGTCCAGCAGATAGTTAACAAATATGTTTTGCTGCTTATCCCAGATGTGAATGGTGTCACTCTGGAACACAGGATGTTTCCTAACATGACCCAGCCCTGGGAATCAGCGTTTTTAAGAAGCTCCCTGAAGCACACCAGAATCATTGTTCCAGATAAACAGACTCGGACACTTCAGTTTCATAATTCAGAAGGAACGGTCTGCCCTCTTTTTGCCAAATATATACATTTTTAAAAATCAGGAGAGGGCCAGGATGGTTTCAGTTCAACTTGTTTCCTGCACCCCCAACCGAGCATCACTTAGATAGAGCAGGAGTTAGAGAGGATCTTAAAGTTCATTTCGCTCATTTCCACCTACAGTAGAAGCGCTGGGCCCTAACCCAGTGTTCCTCCAAGTTCCGCTTAAATGCCTCCAAAGGCAGGTCATTTACATCCCAAAAGGCAGTTTTCCCCTACCAACAACACCCATTACCAGGATGGCCTTTCCTCCTGGTTGGCCCGGGGTGCCCTTGACAGACAGGTGACAGTAGCATACAGTAGCATTTGGAATACAGCTGGTATATTCGAAACTTAAGAAGCCTCCTTTACCCTCAAGTGTCCTAGTTTGGAAAATAATAGATGGGACGACCTTATAATTTACATACAGCCCAGGATCAACTTTAAATCCCTTATCCAGCAATACAAAGATGTTCACAATCTCATCCCCACCTCCTACCTCTCCAGTCTCATGCAGTCCTTCCTACCATGCCCATCCCCACTCGCCCGGCACAGAAATGCTCTCCCTTCCCCATTTCACACCCAAGGCAACTGAGGCACAGGCAGCAACTTGTCTAGAGTTTCATAGCTAATAAGTAGACAGTTTTCTTATCCATCTGCATATACTCAGTTCCATCAATGGTTTCTCCTGAGACACACTGATGCCAGAGCCTTGGGCTCTTCACTAATTGCTCTTCCCTGACAAATTCTTATTTGCTCAATCTAATCAAAGGTACACCAGCAAACACAAGTCTCCAGGTGCCGGCTCACCACTGAAGGAGGTGTTTCTTCCTGGGATCAATACATTATGGTTCCATTAATACAGCTTTTTAGTTGCCTCCTCAGATTTAGCAGCTTATATTGAGCTTTTAGTCAAACAAAACCTAAATGTCTTTTCTCTACCAGAACTACTGCCAGGAGATTTTTTTTCTCCCATCATTGCCATTGATTTTTTTTTTTTTTAACTTCCAAATAAGATTTTACATTTATCTCTTTGAAATGTCATCTTGTTATTTTTAATCCAGCATTCCAGCATATCCAGATCATTTTGAGACCTATTTTTGTTATAGATTACATTGGCCATTCTTTCCAACTTTGTGCCTGTTACAAGTTTAAGAAAACACGCCTTTAGTGTCTTCTTCCAACCTGCTGGCAAAGTGACTGCTCCGGGCGAGCCCCGGAACTAGGAATTTCAAAGTCATTTTACTGATGATATTCCTCATCTTTTCTGTGCCATCAGTCTTCCAAGGAGCATTCTTGCAGAAAGCACTTTCTTATGGACGTTTAGAGCCATCCCACCCCACCTCTCTGCAACGAAATGTGAACATGGGCGTCTTCCTAGAAATGATGGAGCTGAATCACACCATTGAATAATTCACTTTTTTTCCAAGAAGCGCCTGAAGCCCCAAAGCAGTCCAGCCTTCCAACTGGCTAAGGAGAGAAAAATTCATTATTGGGAGTTTTATCCTCAAGGCCTCATCCATGTTCCCAAAAGAAGTTACAATCACACCTTAAGCTGATAGCCTATATTCGTACCTCAGTATGAGACAGAAAGGTTTTCAGAGTACATCTTCGAGAGGAAAAGGCCAACAGAAGCCTATTGCACGAGTTTCCCTGAATGTTGGATCTAGTTCCTGAAACCGGACTGTCCGTCCCTTTCCATTTACAGATGAAGATCTTTAGAGAAAGAGCTAAGAGATCACAATCTTGAGAGAAAAGAAAGAAAGGTAGAAATCAAGAAAACTCAACAAGGAAGGAAGAAAAGCCAACCCACCCCACTGTTTTGAAACAATTACTTTGGGGTTCTCCAAACTAACAGGAAAATGAAACAAATTCAAGAAAACACTTTCTTTTTCAATCATGGTGTAATCAGGCTTCCATTGAGCGTGGCTTATCAACATGGTATTTATCTCTGCTCCCTTCCCAAACTACAATATAAGGAAAAGTAAAATAAATTTAAAAAGTAAAACTCCACAAGGACTAAGAGAAAAGGAAAGGTGGTAACAGTAAGAAAGACATTCAACAGCCTTCCAGAAGATGGAAATTGAATAAACAAGGCATCACTTACGTATTGGAACAGAGAAAGCTAAAACTCTCCAAAAGCAAAGTCAAAGAAAGACAAGCCAGTTACTACTGTGGGTCTTTGAGGGACTGCAGAATTAGAAGCAGTGCCATGAACTCCCTCCAAGGTGCAAAGAAGCCTCCAGACCCCCTCCTGCTCCCCCCTCAGCACGTGACCAGGCCTTCCCCAGCAGAGCAGAAGAGGAGGGATTTTCTTTCTACGGAATTGAAAAAGCAGTCCTCAGGAACTAGGGACACAAGTGGCGAGGGTGGTGCAGTGGTAAATGTGAGCCTGGAAAGGGAGAAATGAGTGAAAGTCAACACACATGAGTTTTTTTCTGGCCCCTGCTCCAAACTTGGCTCCCACAACCCCTGCAGCAGGGACATGTTCCCAGGAACAAATCTGGAAGATTCTGTTCTGGAGAATCTGACCTGCCCATGGGAAAAGCTTCCAGATGATAACTGGGGATCCTCCAACGGAACAGATGTGGGTCCTAGCTCACTCGGCAGTGAGATGCACTGGCTGACAAGCCCGGGCCACCCTCAGAGTGTGCCCCTTCAGCTCTTTAAAGCCTCTCTTGTCTATGTGAACTGATGACCACAGGTCTCCGGACACTGGAGGAAAACCACTCATACAGAGGACAAGACCAAAACACAAAGTCAGGAAGAAGAAGGAAAAGAAAAATAAAGAAAGGTGCCAAAAAGAAACATCACTGGATGAAAAGCCAACAGAAGAGTCAAACGATAAAGTTGAGGCAATCTCCCAGAATGTCTACCAAAAGATAATGAAGATGTAAAGATTAGAAATTCAGAGGTTTAATTCAGGACACACAACTTCCAGCTACTGGGAGTTCTAAAAGGAAACAAATGAAGCCATAGTGAAAAAATTGAAATGAAATGACAGTAAATGAAATGAAGCTTTTAAAAAAGTGATATAATGCATATGGCTATGCTTAGTCTTGATAAAAACCTAGTAATTTACAGAGTATAGCAGTTAAAAGCAGATTCTAGAGCCAGATTTACTTTGCTTTGAAGCCTGCCTGCCTCCACCAACTACTACCTGTCTGACTTCAAAAAAGTTATTTAACCCATGTCTTAGTGTCCACATATGCAAAATGGAGAACAAGAGTAAGTTCATAGGTTGTTGTTATAATTGTAAGTTGTTATAAGTGTTGTTATAATTTTAAGTTCATAGGTATCAAAAGCTCTTAAACAGTGCCTTGCACCTAGAAAGTCCCCAGTAAGTGTTAGCTACTATTTAAAATGTTATATAATATCACAGTACAAATAGTACAATCACTAACTTAACCCAAAACTTTGATGCACGTATATGAGGAACAGAGAGGAAAAGGAAGTATATCAGATGACACACGGGGATGTTAGTCTAAAACCATATCATTCAGAGGGGAAGGCCGTGTAGAGCGTCTACACCCGGCAGGCAGATAAGGGAAGAGTGACAAACACGATAGTCAGGCTATGGACTCCGAGAAACAGACTGAGGGTTCTAGAGGGGCGGGGGGTGGGGGGATGGGTTAGCCTGGTGGTGGGTATTAAAGAGGGCACGCTCTGCATGGAGCACTGGGTGTTATGCACAAACAATGAATCATGGAACACTACATCAAAAACTAATGATGTAATTAATGTATGGTGATTAACATAACATAATAAAATTAAGGGAAAAAAAAAGAAAAAGAAATGCAGAGGTAAATGAATACCAGAAGGAACAGCCAGAAGTGATAATTGCTGCCGGGGAGATCAGGACTCAATAGTGGGGAGGGGGTGAGCCACATTATTACGAAGAGTTTATTTAAAAACACACACACACACACACACATATTTAAGTAACCTTATCACAACCTTATCTGAGTTGGAACCAGAGGGATGACAAGAGAGGACTTTCATGAAGCAGCTTCTTCAAAAGCTAAGCACTGACTCAGAGCAAAAAAATATCTTTCCAGTTGCTTCAAACAAAAAATAAGCAAAGGGCATGTTTCCAGGGGAAAGGGAGGGTCCAGACCTGGTGTGCAGGCCCCAGGCAAAAGTCCTGCTGTGTCTTCGTGGGTGAGGTGCCCTGACTTTTCCCTCCCTCCTCAGGACCTGCCCTGTGTTCTTGCCTTCCGCCTCCCAAACCGGACCTTCCCTCGGTGCCTCCTTCCCGCCGAGGGACAAGAGAATGGCCATGGCTCGACTGAATGGCCATTAAACTGTGCTCTCACGTCTTTTGAGTTTTCTATGAAATGGCCCATATGGTGGTTTCATCAGCGAAACTAACTCTTGCAGAAGAAGTATTCCTTTTATAAGATTAAATGTTGGGCACTCTGTCTTTTATCTGAGAGGCACATTGTTAATAGTGAAGAGGTGCCCAGCAGATGAAAATACCAGTTAATAGAAGAGATTTCTGAAGAAGTCAGGGGGGCAAGAAAGACAATTTTGTCGTCTTTTAAAAAAGATGGAAAATGGGTCAGGAAATTCTGAGAAAAGGCAGCATTTATGCGGAGGGATTACTCATTCTGATTATGGGGCCCGACTACATAATACTAATCACACTTTCTGCTTCTGCCACTTTCAAGGGAGACATCGAGATCCAGTGCAGAAGAAGCCAGAGCACGTTAAACGTGGTAAATAAACTTCGGCAGAGGGAAGAATCCAGCTATGGCGATTGAGGACAAAGTTCTGTGAAAAGATTTTGACCCCAGACGTACCTGAAATTTTGGAGCTAAAATTATCTCAGCCAAAGACATGGGTTTAAAGTGAGCTGTAAAGAATGGTTCTAGTCAGAGAGGATAAAAGCAGTACCAATCACTGGTTAATAAAAATTAAATATTAGTTTTTAAAAGTAATAAATTACACCCAGGTGGATTTTAATAAAATATTTTTGGAGTTTATAAAGTTTATTTATTTATTTAAAAATTTAATATCACCAGAGAATCTTGGAGTTAACTGATAAAACACAATCGCTTACTGCGCTTGTGACGGACGGTAAGGCAACCCGTGAATGAAATCAGTAAAGGTTGAATCCATGTGATCATTAACTTCCATTTTGGTATAATTCTACTTTTTATTCCCAAATCTGAGTTTATGCTTTAGCTTTGAAATTAATGAAATCAAATTGTTTCTTTTTGCACAAATCAAGCTCTTCCTTAAATCTCTAACAAAGCATTTCCCAGCTAGATAGTGGAAACAAGAGTCCTGGCGCATAGTACACATTGCAGATATTTTTAGTTTTGTGGAAATCACAAACCCATAAAATTAAGTAAGCCAAAGCGCTTTTTTGTACAAACGTAAGTAAATTTCCCTCGAACAAGACAGAGGAAGAGATAGACACCACAAAACATGAATCTTTATTTGAATGACATTTTAATGATATCTTTCAGTGCTATTTCAAAAATCAAAGTGACTTGGTACGCTCTGACGATATGCAGAGTGATGCTGCTTTGCTCTTTGTTCATTAACTGCTGAACAATCTGATAGATTGAATTAAACGTGTCTAACAGACCCTGGATGGGTTTGGAAGCTTTGTCAGGAAAACCAGAAGTACCTATAGCACCCAAGACAGCTGCTCAGCTTGCCTCCATCTCAAGTTAGAAAGACCTAATAATCATAAGAAGCCATTGTTCCTGGGTGCTCCAGACTCACTGAAAAGCAGTGGATACCTCTGGGTGTCGACACAGGAATCGGCAGCCGAGTGCTTTGGGAAATAAAGAATGTCCTGGTACTGACACAGTCTTATTCCGAGTTGTGATTTAGGGCCCCTCTACACTGTTGTGCACATAAGCCAGAGACAAAGGAGCAAAATAAAACTTGTGACTGGTTTTATGCCTCTTTCATTCATTCTGTGATCTTCCATGTTGGGGAAATGAAGATAAAATCTCATCTGTTCTTTTTCCACCAAAAACAAAACAGCGATCATTAGAACACTGGTGACATAGACTCACCATAAAGATAGAAAATTTTTAACTATGAATAAAATGTCTGGGGAGGAAGATACTTAACTTCATGGTTACCTCTCTGTAAACCAGAATCGTATTATTTAAATATGCCTCTGGTCTGTTCTGTCTCTCCAACTAGACCGTGAACTCAGAAGCAAGAGCTAGTCCTTATTCGTCCTTAGGCTCAGATGACCAGCACAATGTCTGGCACAAGGCACTCAATAGATTTTACTTTAACTGAACTGAGCCTACTTAAGGGAGGTATCAAAAAAAAAAAAAAAAGTCATGCATACATCTGATCAAGAAATGTGCAGAATGGTTTCTAATAAAGAGCCTAAATCCCCAGACCTGCTGCTGCTGGTCCTCCTGCCCGGAGGGAACCACTCTTAACTGTGAGAATTTGTCTTAAGGTTCCATCACATTTATTGCTAATGAAGAAGATGAAGAAGATGAAGACAACGAAGAAGAAAACAAGGATGCCAGTTTCAAATTATTCATGTCTCTTTACTTAAATAGGCCAAAAATATTTGGGAACACTGCCAACAGTGGTTCCAAGTTGTTGTATTCATGCATTCAACAAACATATATTGTTCACATTGAAAGTGGTGGCACTTCTGTTTTCATACTTTTATTAGCGAAGACCAGCTTTTTCCCGCTCAGGGTGCAGAAGGCAGAAGTCAGTGCAACCCTAGAATTAGGGGGGACAGAACACATCAGCACCAGACAATGGGGGTGGAGAGGAAGGGTGAGTCAGTGTCATAATGGGATAAAGTGCTCGGAGTTCATGCTGCGGGATGGGGAGGACTGCCAGATGCACAAATCTGCTCCCCATTGTACTTTCTCCAGCAGGTGCCATTCTGTACACGATGGAACCCACAGGGCAATGGCACTGGACCCCCATTTTACATCTGCAAACTGTCTACTGCAGCAGCTCCACGGTCTGGGGAATGGTCCTCTTATTTTGAACCGGTCAAATAATCGGCAAAATCCCTTGGAATTATTTATAATGGGGTTTCTCTGACATTAGTAAAAACAAAAGTAGGAGCATAAAACGATGCCACATGTATAGCACATAACAGTAGGAAACCCTCTGCAAAGGCATGACAATTTGGGAAAATCCTCACTCCGATCAGAGTGAATAAATATGATTAACTGGCAAAGACGCTATTAGGCTATTTGCCAGAGAAACAGATTACTGCTTTACGGAGTCAGCCTGATAAGGTGACCTGACTCCCAGGAAATGCTTGAGCCCTGAAATGGTGACCCTGAGGGACACCCCTGTCATGGTGCCTCAATAGATCCCATGGGGCAACACAGGAACTGGGAAACTAGATCTTGATCAGAGAGCTGGGCTGAATAGGTGGCTATTTGTTGAGAAAAGGCAAGAGACCAGTTCAAAAAAATTCTGTTAGCAGAATCCAGATTTCGATACTGCAGACAAATTACCTTCTACCTAAATTGGAGAAGAAATCCAAGGTTCAGAAAGACAAACAGACAAATAATAACAACCAAGGAACAAGAAAAATGGTGAAACAGATGTTTTCTATCTAAATGCTTAGTATGAGCCAAGATTTTATGGAACTAATCTGAATTAACCCTCACTCCAATGCAAACCTGTAGGCAGTATTTTCATTTTCTAGATGAGGACACTGAGGCTTACAGAGGCTGTGGAAGTGATAGTGACTTGAATCCAAGACTGTTGGACACTAAATCCATGTTTTTTCTATCATGACAAAGAAGATATCTAGAAGGTGAGAAAAATCAAATCCCTAAGTGCATAGACATTATGTATAGTAACACGTCCGAGGTTTATAAACTAAGTCTGCCTCCGTGAAACTTTGCCAAACTTTTTTCAGTCACTTAAATTTACTTTCTTACCTGAGTGCCTTATAATATTTCCAAATGGGTGACTCATTTGGGCCAATGTTTTAATATTCTATTAGAGCGGCACCTGGGTGGCTCAGTCGGTTAAGCGTCTGCCTTCAACTCAGGTCATGGTCCCGGGGTCCTGGGATTGAGCCCTGCGTTGGGCTCACTGCTCAGCAGGGAGCCTGCTTCTCCCTCTCTGTCTGCCTGCCGCTCCCTCTGCTTGTGCTCTCCCTCTCTCAAATAAATAAATAAAATCTTAAAAAAATAAAAGAAAATTCTACTAGATTCTAATTAGAGGATCTTTGATATTTAACAGCAATTTTAGTTCTAAAAAAGTGAACTTTGCTTTACCCAGCGTTTAATAAGAACATGTACGATTAAGTCTTCTGGTAGATCCGGGCCCTGGGCTGGCGCCTCCAGACATCATTTAATCAGAGAGGTGAGAACACGCACTCATCTACCCCTTAAAGACAAGTTAACGAGGAATGACCCAGAGCCTGACACAGCACACTCAGCGGACGCATCTGCTAAGATTGTAGGGGAAAGCAATCACTATTTCAAACAAGACAAATACCGCTTTTTATGAAAACAAAATAGTCAAGCACACACAGCATTTAAAGTGGCCTGTATGTGGGCTGTATTTAAATTCTCCAACAGATTCCATATTGAATCAAAAAGAAATGATGGTCATAATTTGGGCAATGTGAAAAGCACATCTAAAGCAGCTTCCCTGTTTAAAAAGGAGGAATTCGTTTTAGCTTCCATTTTCCAAACTGCTTTTTTTAAAAATCAAGCTTTGAAAAAGGTCGGTCAAATAGAGAGTTATTTCAGACAGTTACATGTTGGTGAAAACAGAGTGAAACAAGGAGCTTCAAAGCAATTTCCACTACACCAGATCTTCAACTCTGAAGGGTTTCTTCCCCTACTGTAAATAAAACTAAAATGCTCACCTGTACGTACATGAATATAATAAAATCACATCCACTATCCTGCTGCGTGTTCATGCATCTGCAACAGATACACTTACCATTACCCTCCCCGCAACGCCCCCTCCAAAAATAGAAACAAAATTGAACTCAACCTTCCCCCCATCCAGGGGTGTTTTTCTTTCCAGCGGTCCCACATGTCGGAGTTGCTGGTAGTAACCGAGTACTCACGGGTCACCTTTACCAAATGGCGCCTCCTCCAAAAAAAAAAAAAAAAAAACACCTGATTTGTGAGGGAAACTGGCCTGCCAGGGAAGGACAGCAGCTCCACCTGCCTTACTCCCTCCTCTTCTCTCCCAATCCCCTTGTGCTCAAATCCTATATGATAAGGAAGTGGGATGGGCTTAGTAAGAGAATGAGAAGGACCAGCAGGAGTCAAGATTTCTGTGATGTCACGGAGCAGGATTAGTGGCTGCTAACCATTTCTGAAAAGACATCAGAATTCGCCATCAAAGTCTAAAAGCTATGCTCAAATCTTTCCATTCAGCAGTTTTTCCAGGCAGGTCTCTGCACACAGCTTTGCTTTTTTTTCTTTCTTTCTTTCTTTCTTTTTTTTTTAAACACACTAAGCTGACTCAGACACACAGGCAGAAGTTCTCTGACTCACTTCTCTCTTCCTTCCTTCCTTCTTTCTTTCTTTCTTTCTTTCTTTCTTTCTTTCTTTCTTTCTTTCTTTCTTTCTTTCTTTCTTCTTTCTTTCTTTCTTTCTTTCCTTTCTTTCTTTATCTTTCTTTTTTTTTTTTTTTAATTCCTTGACTCCTGAAAATGTATGCTTCACTGAGGATTAGTTCTTCTCACATAAGGGAGGAAAAGCAGTTGAAAATCACGCAGAGCAGTTTGTGATCTTTAATGCTCAGAAAAAAGGCAAACACAAAGTAGTGTTGGAAGGACAATGAGGAACAACAGTAACACTCAAGAAATGTTCTCCAAGTTTGATAGGTGAATCATGCCAGGCAGGTGAATCCTGACACTTCTCTGGACCTGCAGTCTTTCCTCTTCTCCCTTACTTTCTACACAGTTACCCCTGCCATTCCTAGCTCTTGCTTCCCTTGCTGCGCCCCTGATTCGGGGTCTGTGGATGCATAAATGCTTGGGTACACATACACACAGAATTTAATACAAGGTTGATATATAAGATTACACCAGTACAACCATACCAGTTGTTAAATTATTTAAATACTTCCATATCAATTTGGAAACAGAAATCCTATGCTTACTGAGTTTACAAATCACTCAAGGACTCTGTCCAGTGGTGGCCACAGAGGCAGGTGACTGGGCCAGGGCCCAGAGATCAGCAGTGATGAGACAGTGGAGCAAGCAGTCTCTAGGATGGCACTTGACTGGGGGCTTAGACCGCAGCTCCCCACGTCCGTGCATTCAGGTCCATGCCCAGCCAGCTTCCAGCTACAACAAAACGCTGGGCTCAATAACCCAATGCTTATCAATGCAATGAGTAAATTGTGGAACAGATTCATGTGTTTCTCTATTTCAAATCATGGTTCATATAGCACTATCACTTAGCTGCAGACAGCTGTACCATGCCAACTTTGGAAATTATCATAATGATTTGATGAATGATTTGCCCTCTAACTTATAACTCTTGGCAGTCATATATAGTTAGTATGCTCAGAGAACAGAACATATTTTTAAGTGCTGAATTAAATATATTTATTTACATTTCCATACCAGTAGGCAAATATTTTCATCATTATCTTGCTATATATAAGTACATGTGTGCATTCATAGATGCTTAGAAAAAATATGGAAAGACATACAACACAACAAATGGTAATGTAGTTACCCCTGGGGATGGGGGAAGAGGTATATTTGGGGCAGGTATATTTAAAGGAGAAACTTCCTATTTTTACTCTCTATTATCTATTCTATATGAATAATACATCTGTTGTTTTTGTAACTACAAGTCTTTTTTAAACAGAGCATACACCTCCATACACACTTACAAACATGCAGTCAACTATTTATGATCAGTGCAGGTGAACTTAATGGATGAAGTGGTGCATCAGTGCTGTAAAGTGTGATGAAAGGACAGGCTCTTGTAAGAAAGGGGAGGCACCTGAAGGTCCAGGTGTACTGTGGGGAGGCTTGAGGGAAAAGCAGAATGAACACAGAAAGGTAATCTTCACAGATTAATCTAAGGGGAGAAGAAGGAAAAAAATGCAAGAGAAAAGGGGGAATAATGAGATCATTGTTAATTACAAAGAAAGGCCTTTGAAAAATTAGGAGAACTTTCCAACTTAGTTGATGTGCAAGATGGTAATATGGAAGACGGTGACATCATTTAAAAAAAAATAAATTTAAGTGGAAAAGTCACTGCCCACCAAAAATAACTTACATGAAAGCAGTATTTTAAATTGGGATTCTACCAAGAAAGAATCCATTTAAAAGTAAATAATGCCTATATGATTATGTAGTGGAAGGAAGGGAGGGAGGGAGGGAGGGAGGAAGAAGGAAGGAAGGAAGGGAAGGAAGAATGGAAAAGGAAAAGAGAAAAGAAAAGAATAAAGATGGATAAGTCCAGGTAATTGTGCAAAGATTTTGGTTCCCTGTGTCCCACAAGAGCGTCAGCTATGGTTAAGCTTCCGTCAGTGTTCCCTGTATCACTGGCCGACTGTGAAGATGAAAGCTTCAAGAGGCTGCTTTATTTCTGGTCATTATCAGTCTTTTTCTTTGTGTGAACAACACTTTAAATCATATCTCAACAAGTGAAATGTTTTGCATCATTGGCTCTTTATTTTGTCATTGCTTTCTACTCATAGATATCCTTTATTCTCTTTAAATATATATATTTATAAATATAAAGTTATATATTATAATGATATAATATCATTATATTATATAAACCACAGTATTATACAACATTATTATTTATATTTATTGTTTTTGTAATTAAAGCTAAAACAAAGAGTACAAACCCACATACACACTTACAAACATGCAATCAACTGTATATATTTTTATATATATTTTTTGCTCTGGATATATATATATTGCTCTAGATAACTGAAGTATTTCTGCAGTTCTAACTTTATCTTGTTAATTTCACATTGGCATTTAAATATCCAGATCCATGAGCAAGAGGACTGGAGAAAATATTTTGGGATAGTCAAATACCTACAATTTACAATGCAACCATAATTTAACTATATAATCCATCCATCCTCCTGTCTTTCCTTCACATGAATGCTAGGTGATGGGTAATCAAACATAAGTAAGACCTTATTCTCAAGGACCTCACAGCCTTGATAGTTGAGGTGACAAATAAGTGACTGAACAATTACATACAAATTGACAAGCTTTGTGATACTAAAATATAACAAGAACAATGGGAATATAAGACAGCATGAGTAACCCAGTTTGAGGAAGTTTTTCTTAAAGGTTGATACTTTGAGCTGACTTTTAAAGGACCTTAGTAGTTAGCCAGGCTATGAAGCTAGAGGCATCTGAGGCCCGGACCATGATACCTGCAAAGGAGGGGAGATTTTTAAGGGAAGGGTATGTCTAGGGAATGCCAAATGGTTCAATAAAGTCAGAAAGCACATGGGATAAATACAGATGAATCCAGAAAAAGAAGATGGGAAAACAATGAGGAACAATGAAAGCAATGAGGAGCCATTGATGGGCTTTAATTTAGGGAATGGTTTGCTCATGTTTGTTTTTTTAAAAAAGATTTTATTTTTAAGTAATCTCTACACTCAACATGGGGCTCGAACTCACAACCCCGAGATCAAGAGTCCCATGCTGATTGAGCCAGCACCCGCTCATGTTTGCACTTTTGAAAGCTCACTCTGGGGACCGTGGACAAGTAGATTAGTTGTAGGTGAGAGGGGAGGCAAGGAGACCATTGTATGGCAGCTGACAGGGCCGTCTGCTCCTAATAGCACAGCACCTTGGGCATAACAACTGATAACAATGACACTGATAACAATGACAAAATCTGGACAATTAAAGAAAATATTACTCAAAAGCACTGAAAAGTAACCAAGGTCAGGTAAAAACTTGGAGCAGAGATAACCAATAAAAGGCAATGGATAAAATGTGCAAATTTGCAAATTCTTGCCTGAGGGCACTCCCAATCCACACAAGGCTGGGGCTGCAGAAAACCACAACTTCCTTTCTTGACCAAGATGTCAGATGATTTCAGGGAAGGCAGAACTGTCAGAAAGTTAGGAGGAAATGTTGGAAGGGAGGAAGTCACAAAGGGAGTGAGCCCTAAAATCTGCAAATAAAATCCCCCCAAATCCCCTGGCTAACCAATAAACTATGCATGTAAATTAACCTATTGATTAATTAACACTGATCATAATCCCAGGGTTTTTTTGTTTTTGTTTTTTTCCCAGCAGGGCTTTTTAAATAAAAATTAACATGCTAATTCTAAAATTTAATTGGAAATATGAGTGTAAAGAATCTAGAACAGTTAAACGATCTTGAAGAAAGAACACAAATGGGAAACTCCGAAACCAAAGTAATTCCATAAAGGAGAGTCTTTTCAACAAATTATGCTGGAATAGCTAGATACCCAGGTGTAAAAAGAATGAGCTTCAACTGCTGTCTCATACTAAGCACAAAAATTAATTCAAGATGGATCACAGATTTAAATATGAAAGCTTACATATAAAACTTCTAGAAGAAAACAGAGAATATCTTCATGACCTGAAGATAGGGTAAAGTCTTCTCAGATGAGATATAAAAAGCAATACCATAAAAGAAAAATTAAAAGTATCTGCTGATTAAAAATAACATTAGGAAAAGGAACAGGTATGTATCAGATGGGGAGAACATATTCACCAAATATATATCTGATAAGGGATTTATATCCAGAATTCTTTTTTAAATCTTAAAACTCACTAATAAATTTTTTAAACAATTAAAATATAGGCAAGAAATGCTTGGACAGACTCTTCACAAAAGAAATTACATGAATGTCCAATAAGAAATAATGCTTTACACTGGGGAGGGTATGTGCTATGGTGAGCGCTGTGAATTGTGTAAGACTGTTGAATCACAGAGCTGTACCTCTGAAACAAGTAATATATTATATGTTAAAAAAAAAAAAAGGAAGATAGTAGGAAGGGAAAAATGAAGGAGGTGAAATAGGAGGGGGAGATGAACCATGAGAGACTATGGACTCTGAGAGGGGAGGGGGGGTGGGGGGTTGGGTTAGCCTGGTGATGGGTATTAAAGAGGGCACGTTCTGCATGGAGCACTGGGTGTTATACGCAAACGATGAATCATGAAACACTACATCAAAAACTAATGATGTCCTCTAACTGCCATCTTGCATCCCCACGTGTGTGCACCTAATCTCAGCTGGTCCGCCCGAGACCCCCTGAGCACCAACCCTATTCCCCCGCGCGGTCCCATTTCCCCTCCAACAAGATGAAAGAAACTATCATGAACCAGGAGAAACTCGCCAAACTGCAAGCACAAGTGAGCATTGGTGAGAAAGGAACTGTCCGTCAAAAGAAGAAAGTGGTTCATAGAATGGCTACAGCAGATGATAAAAAACTTCAGTTCTCCTTAAAGAAGTTAGGGGTGAACAATATCTCTGGTATTGAAGAAGTGAATATGTTCACAAACCAAGGAACAGTGATCCCCTCTAACCACCCCAAAGTTCAGGCATCACTGGCAGGGAACACTGTCACCATTCCAGGCCATGCTGGGACAAAGCAGCTGACAGAAGTGCTACCCAGGATCTTAAACCAACTTGGTGCAGACAGTCTGACTAGTTGAAGAAGACCGGCTGAAGCTCTGCCCACACAATCTGTGGCTGGAAAAGCACCACTTGCTACGGGAGAGGATGATGATGATGAAGTTCCAGATCTTGTGGAGAATTTTGATGAAGCTTCCAAGAATGAAGCAAACTGAATTGAATCAACTTCTGAAGAAGATAAAACTTGAAGAAGTTACTGGGAGCTGCTATTTTATATTATGACTGCTTTTTAAAATTTTGTTTATGGATCTGATAAAATCTAGATCTCTAATATTTTTAAGTCCAAGCCCCTTGGACACTACAGCTCTTTTCAGTTTTTACTTATACACAATTCATTCTTTGCAGCTAATTAAGCTGAAGAAGCCTGGGAATAAAGTTTGAAACAAAGTTAATAAAGTTCTTTGCCTAGGGAAAAAAAAAAAAACTAATGATGTATGGTGATTAACATAACATAATAAAATAAAATTAAAAAAAAAGAAATAATGCTTGACATCATTAGTCACCAGGGAAATGCAAAATAAAACCACAATGAGATACCATTATGCACCCATCAAAATGGCCAGATTTAAAGACAGTGAATATCAGTGAAGATGTGGAACAGCTAGAACTCTCGTACCTTGCTAGTAGAAGTGAAGTGGTACCTTTGGAAAAGATCTAGCAATTTTTTTTTTTAAAGATTTTTTATTTATTTATTCATGAGAGACAGGGAGAGAGAGAGAGAGAAGCAGAGGGAGAAGCAGGCTCCCAAGGAGCAGGGAGCCCGATGCGGGACTCGATCCCAGGACCCCGGGATCATGACCTGAGACGAAGGCAGACGCTTAACCATCTGAGCCACCCAGGCGCCCCAGATCTAGCAATTTTTTATAAAATCAACATTATTCCTACCCTTTGATCTTCAAATTCTACTGTTAGGTATTTATTCAAAAGAAATGAAAACATTTTCCCACAAAAAGACTTCAAGACTGTTCAGGGACACAATATGCAAAAATTTTTAAATGTCCACCAACAGAAGATTCACAAGCAAATTTTAGTTTATTCATATAATGGAATAATCTTCAGCATGTAGTTCAGGCATGAACTACTAATACAGGCAGTGATATAGATGAATCACACATGTATTATGCTGAGTGAAAGATGTGGAACAGGAAAGAATATATGCTGTATTCCAGGTATATGAAATTCTAGAACACACAAAACTAAACTAAGATTTTTAAAAAAAATCGAGTGGTTCCCTCTGACGGGCAAAGCTGGACTAGAAAGGGACTGGGAAGGAAGGGAAGAAGGAACTTTCTGGGAAGATGTCTCTTCATAAAGGTGTAGGTTTTATGCTATGAAGGATGGGTTATGGATTCATGAATCCAAACTGTACATCCAAAACTTATTCCCTTCAGTGTTTATAAATTTTACTTTAAAAAACAAAACCTGTAAAATCATCATCATCATCATCATCAAGTAGGAAGTAGAAAGTGGGTTGATAGCTGTCAAAACTAGGTGATGGCTATATGAGGTTTCATTATACTATTTTGTATACTTTGTACATACTTGAAATGTTCCAATACAAATTCTTTTAAAAATTTAACTGAAACAATTCAAGTGACAGATGATGAAGGCCTGAATGAAGAAAGTAGCATTGAAGTGAGACAAGATGAAGTGAGTCTGAGTGACTGGGGACTGAAACTAAGCCTATGTGAGAGGTAAAAGAAAAGTGGAAATTCACAGATTCCAAATCACCCAAAATAGAAAGGTATTTTCATAGCGCTGGTTTCCATAATGGTCCTCTATGTTTAAAAACATCATTTTGAAAAGTGTCCATAGATAGCACTAGATTGCTGAATGGGGCACTCATGGTGCATAAAAGCTTAAGAACTTAAAGACGACTCCCAGGTTTCTGATTTGAGCAATTAAGTGGATTTTCTAGGTGCCATTTATTAAGACTAAAGAGAAATTACATGAAAATGAATGGGTACTCAGGATGAACAGTGGAGTTCATGGTAATGATGTGAGTTAAGTCTCTAACATTTTCATCAGAGAAGCCCAGTAAGCTGTCAGATATATGGTCTGCATCTCAGGAAGAGGTCTGGGCTGTAGAGAGATTGGGAGTCATTAGCATGGAGGAGATCAGTCTTATAAACTGAGCTCCTGTGAGATGCACAGCTTCTCACTTAAGGATGCCCTGTCCATGTGGAAGGTACACACGGAATCCTCACAAAGACTACCTGGTTCCACCCTCATCATGCACTAAATCCACCCCGGAAGCAGCCAGTCCTACCTCCGTGTAACAAAACTGTCTCTACAACAAGATGGGAAATTTAAAAGAAACAAGGAGAGAGTAGTAATATATATATGCACAACAAGATGTTCCGACGAATATTCTCTCTGAGACTTCAAGAAAAAATAGATAATACATTTTAAAAGAGGATGCTTGAGCTGTCTCCCATGGAACAAGGTGTGGGCTATGTGCTAGAGACAGCCATCTCAGGATTGGCTTAGACACTATCCAAAAGATCACAGCAGAGTGTAGCACCTTGGTGCTACCAGGATCCTCAGGGTTGAGAAAACTGTAGGCAGGAGAGCAATGCATTGCCCTTGTCTCAGGGAACTGCAAATATGAGATCCTCAGCAATGAGGGCGGGAAGACTAGGGAGACTCCACAGAAGAACTCCACAAAAGCCAGCTTTACATATCTGCGAGATTCAGAGAGCACTAACAGTAGAAGGATAAATCATCACAAGCCAGGTAGGGGCTTAACTGTTTCCTCCCTCCTCCTCTCTGCCAGCCCAACTCCAGCTTGAGAGGAGTCTGCAGCTGAGGCCAGCAAACAGGAGACAAGTGTGAAAAGGCACCATGGAGAAAGACAGAAGAAGCTGACCCATCTCTTCTCCCCGGACTGCCAGCAGTCCTGTGCAGGCCCATGTTGGGGGAGGAAAGAGACCTCAATTCTAAGATGAGAGTTTTTATTAGTGCCCAGCTCTGGAAGTTTTAGTTCCTGAATTAGTACAGTGACTTGCAGTGCAAAGGTTTTTTATTTCCTAAGAGTGGCCAGCAGAGCCAGGGCAGGGCATGCCCCACCATGCAGGTTTAAAGAATGAATACAAGGAGAGAGGTAGGCTGTTTTATGATTAAATCCCGTGTGTTGAGTTTAGAAATCCCAGGTGAATCTTGAAGAATCATGAACCTAATGACTCTACTTCTCTACTAATGACTCTTCTACTTCTTTTGACTCTACTCACATCAATCCTTCAGAATCTTTTTTTTCAAATTATTAATCTTTTACTCAAAGTGAGACACCATGTTAGGCATTGTGAGGATATGAAAATGAGCAGCTCCTCTTCTGGCTGCTTCCCTCTCACCCACAAGCCTCTGATGATACCCAGGTCTCTGGCGCCTACCCACATTTCCTTTACTCTTGGACCCATATTACCAACTGCTTACTAGACAATCCAGTTTGGTGGGGCTCATCTTAAGCTCTCTATGTCCCAAGAGGAAACTTGCCATCTTTTCAAATCTCCATGTTCAATCCAATCTGCTCTTACCCTTCATTATCTACCATCCCACCCACCACTAACAGAAAGATCTTCCTAAACCAGAACATTCAAGTTGCTACTCTGAATTTTTCAATGGCTCCCAGTCTCCAAAATCCAACCTCCTAGACATAACATCTCTTGATGGGTCTAACCCCTACCTCCAGACTATCCCAACACCACTCAACTGCATATTTTTTAAACATCTCCTGCACACTGCCAAGGGTTCTCTCACCACTCTACTCCCAGTCTTGCTGGTCTAGAGTTGTTTGGAATGCCCTACCCATCCCCAGAGCCCTAAACGGAAAATGCCATTTGTCTTTGAATCAGCCCAAATGTTGCCTCCCTTGCAGAATATTTCCTCTGATCTCCAGGTTGGAAAGTTAAGTAAGTTACATACTTCTGTGTTAGCATCGATCAAATTTTATTTTAATCACCTTAGTGCATAGCAGTTGGCCCTTCCCTGTGCCACCCAACAAAACAAAACAATGTTTTTTGACCAAAACCCCTGTTTTTGTATGCCAGCATGATGCTTGATATAGCATATGTCCTCATAAATATTTATTTAACTGAATTATAGTGAAGTGAATTAATGACTTTAAGGAATTTGTAATTTAAAAGAAGAAATGAGAACAGAGATTCTGTCTTACTCATTTCTACCACAGAGTAGGCCTTAATATAAGAGTGGTGAAGAAATGAATAAAAGATCAGATAGAAAGCAGGGTATCCTTACAAATGGAGCAGATAAAGACTACAGAAATTTAATGGAGACAGACAGGACACCCTTTTTTTTCTGTTCATTTCTCATTCCAGTACCCTACACGGCAAAGCTTAAAATAAATGAATGCAAATGGGTTGGAAGTGGGAGAGATTTTCTTAAAAAAATAAAATAAAATAAAAATAAAAAGACTACCACCCACTACCCATGCTACCCTCCCACCAGAATGACTATAGTTTTAGCATCCATAATAGGATTGTTGCAGTTTTGAGAATGTTGCCATGGTAACCAACCTCAGCCCTTCCCCTAATATAAGATAAAATTTAGCAAAAGAAATAAATAACAGACTCCCATAGAAACATTATCAGACCTTTCCATATAAATAACCTGGGTAATTAAATGTTTCAAAACAGAATATTTAAAGAGCCGTGAAAAAAAAAAAAAAGATTCTACAAAGTTTATTTTTAAACAAAGGGGGAAAAAAATCACAAAACATCAGCTGGAATACTTGGCTCCCTACATGGTTTCAAGGAGTCACAATTTCCAAACTTGCCTGGACAAGAACCACAGAACAGAGAATCACAAGTCTCTCTTTTGTTGCACAAGCAACATTCCTACCAGGAACTCTCAATCCCTATTATGAGGGAATAACCAAGAGAATTCTCCTGTTTGGATTCCCCCAAATAAACAATGGCACTTGCAAAATATTAACTGTAGCAGACCCTCACCGTACTATGGCCTAGATAACATCCATGCTCCCTTTTCCTTTCAAGAATTCTCTAGGTGACTTGTTATCGAGAGCCGGGGTCCCAGATTCGTTATGTAAAGGGCCAGTAATAAGTATTTTAGGCTTTGCAGGTCATACGATCTCTGTCACAACTACTAAACTCAGCTGTTGAAGTACAAAAGCAACCACAGAGAGTACACAGTGAATAAGCACAGCTGTGTTACAATAAAACTTTATCTACAAAAACAGTCAGGGGGCGCCTGGGTGGCTCAGTTGGTTGAGCAACTGCCTTCGGAGTCCAGGGATCAAGTCCCACATCGGATCAGGCTCCCTGCCCACTGGGGAGTCTGCTTCTCCCTCTGACCCTCCCCCCTCTCATGCTCTATCTCATTCTCTCTCTCTCAAATAAATAAATAAAAATTAAAAAAAAAAAAACTACAAAAACAGGCAGCCAGATCAGGCCCAAGGGTGAGAGTTGGCTGACTCCTTAGTCACACTTACTCCTCGTAAACTTTCAGTTTCTGTGTATCACAGGAAACATTGTCCCACCTTCTTCAGCCGAGCAGGACAGCCAGGCCTGCACAGTATGCAGCACTCAAAGGGAGGAGCAAAGGATCGTTGGAGTGATGCTCCTAAGACTGATCTGGAAATGACTGCAATAAGCTCTGTGAGAGCTTCTTATTGTGTGAACTTCCCTCCTAGAAAAATTTTAAAAGCCAAATAGAAAGCCATCTGTCAGGGAAGGGTAGGTACAACACTCCCTACAACCAACTGGATGCTGTTCTACTTTAAATGGATAAGAAGCCCGACCGGCTGGCATGGGGCCCAGTGATGCATCTCTATTCAATAAAAGCAAATGATTATCAGTCTGAAGCCTGGAGCAACTTTAACCAATTTGCAAATCTGGATGATTTTCTGAAGTTCCTTTAAGTTCTAGAAAGAGACTTGGATACAGCTGGTGAAACAGAAATTACCGGACTCAGGAGACGGATGGTTATGGATTTCGGCTTTTCCTTCAAGTAGTTCTGTTACCTACCAAATCCCTGAATGACTGTCATCATCTGTAGATTGGGGGTAACAGCGCGTGTTGCTGGACTTGCTGAGGATGAAACTAGGTAACCTATGGAGAACATGTGCTACAGAGTCAAGGATTCAACTGTGTTACTTGCATTCCCTTAAAGAGAGCAGATGAACTTCCAGCTTTTGGCTTAATTTTATTTGTTCTTCCAGAGAGAAAG
This sequence comes from Zalophus californianus, assembly GCF_009762305.2. NCBI lineage: Eukaryota > Metazoa > Chordata > Mammalia > Carnivora > Otariidae > Zalophus > Zalophus californianus. The sequence goes on from NC_045606.1 coordinate 90,555,495, forward strand.
CACTCTCGGGTCAATGTTGCCAAAGTCCAAAGGATAATTTTTTTTTTCTCCTGGCAAACTGCTGCAGAAGGAGCTAGAAGCAATACTTAAACAACTCATTAGCACAGAAATCAGTCCAAGTGAGCAGCAGCATGTGACAAGCATCTCATCTCGGAAATCACAAGTCCCCCCCCCTTCTCCCTATCCCTCTCTGCAGCTATAGGCATCTATCTACTTCTGAGTGCATATTTTCCTCTGTTCTTTTCCTTCTTCTAATCCATTCTATTTCTCCCCCTATGTTTCCTGCCTCGCACCTCTCTCAATTGTACATGATAGGAAGTATATTTATTTAATGATTTCATATTCCCTCTCAGATAACCTAAATTAGGTTGCTCTTTCTTAAGGGTGCCTGATTAATCTTTTTGGTGAGTCAGTCACCCTGATATAGATTCTCTACCCATGTTCAAAAACCTTTGTAGCAAATCTCTTCCAAAAGGCTTATTATTATTAAGCATTAAAGAAAAGACTGGTTTAATGGCAAAAGGCAAGCCAACTTTAAATAGAAGTATCCAAAGAAATCAGAAGAGCTGGACTTCAGGTTTCCATAGACTTTCAAGTGAAACTAAGTCCCTTAAAAGTTGTAAGACCCTATAAGATTCCTTGGTTATGAAAATCAGCCATCACCACATGTGGAAACTGCTCTTTTCTATCACAGAGATTCTCTGGTGATACATGAAAAGAACCTTCAGCTTCTTGGAGAGAGATGCTAGGTAACTCTATTTTACTCTCCAACTTGCCATCATATGGTGATAGGGGTGGGAAAAGTTTCTGACTTTTGCTCAGGAGAATATTTTATCTTAGTGGTGGGTGAAAAAATAGAAGTGAAAATGAACCAGTCAATCCTTTCCCCCTTACTTCAATTATTCTGTCAAATAATCATGAAACTTCTAGAGATTCAGGCTTATGCACAAATGTGCAGTTCCATGTATTTCAGCCACATGAAATAGAGGACTTTAGCCACAACTCATTAATTTGGTTGTACCAAACACTTCAGTGATCGTTCAGAGAGGACAAAGTATTTAAAAGGACTGGATTACATATGGTAGAGAAACATGGGTATCTTTCTCAATGATAGCAGTGCTTTGAGGTGTGAGCCACAGGTTTAGAAGACATTTGTTTACCAAATAACACACACATTTACTGAGCATCTAATATAAAACACAGACAGACAGGGAGAGCTGGCTTCTAGGAATTATGAGTATAGAGATAGGAACCATTGGTATGGGAGTAGATAAAGAAAGAAAGACAAAGAGATAAAGTTGGTTTGGAGAGCTGAAGATGAGAGATAAATAACCACTTTTCTCCAACCCTCCACTGGGGTATAATATTTATAATAGACATCAACAGTAAAATGTGACTTTATTTAGAATCAATATTTTTGGTTCCTACATTGACAAATATTTTAGTTCCCATTCATCAAACATTTATCTTGTGTCTATTACAAAAAAAAAGCATTGAGTTGGGTGCTGATTTTGAGGAACAGAAGCGCTACTTGACAGCACCAGCAGGTCCCTTCTTCCAGGAAACAATAGCTAATAGCTAAAATTTACACTGAATGCTTATGCTGCGCCAGGCATTTACCTAGGCAACTTATAAGAATTAACTCATTTAATTCTTACCACTGCCTTATGAGAGTGGTAAAGAATAGTTGTTGTCACTACTATTATTGTACCAGGTGGTTTCTCTCTGTCCTCCTTTCTTCTTTCTCTCTAATGTAAGACCCAAGCTGCTTGGTAATATTTCTCTCCTTTATAAAACCAGGAACTTCCAATAGCTACTACCCTCCGTCCTGTAGACCTTGGTCCACATCTACCTGTCTTCATCCCTGGATTATGAAAACACCTCCTGGCTGGTCTATCTGACTCCATTCTCTTCCCATTCCAATCCACCTGGTATTATTTTAATCACTGTCAAACCCCATTTTTCATATGTCTTTTCCCTGTCTAACATCCTACAACATACAAAAAGTTGAAATGTGCTGCTACTGTCTATCATTTTTCTCCAGCTTTCTTTCTCCTTAATGCGTGATTCCCATAACACAGTCTCACTCAAACCTATGCATATCTAGAATAGCCAAGAAGATTTTAGAGGGCTTTATTTTCTGGAGTTTGAACATAGTTTTTTAAATTTTTTAATCATTTTTCTAATAACAGCCCCAAATAAGCCTCCTTCCACTTCCACATGCCTTATCCAACAAATTTCAATACAAACTCCTACCTAGTTTTCAAGGTCTCTATCATCTGCCCATATCCTAAGCAATCTGTATTAACTCCCATAATTCTTATATAAATTCTCAACTCCAGTGAAGCTAATCTTCCCACTGTTTAGTTCACAAAGAATTTATAAAGTGCCTACTCAATGCCAGTCACTGAGGACGTATGGTATGAACAAGACATAATCTATGCCCTCAAAAATTTTACAATTTGAAGATCTATTACATATGATAGATAATCCCCACCTCTGTAGGCTGGCCCATATTCTGTCATCTACCTAGCACGCATTCACCTCCTTCCCTTCCTTTCCTCAAAGTCCAACTCAAATAATGCCTTTCTGGACCACTTTAGCTCACACACTTGCTCCCTCTCTGAGATTCTTGAAGCTCAACTCTTTATCTTCACCATTAAAAAAAAAAAAAAACTGCAAGAATGATAGACTGCGAAAAGATTGGTATTCTCTGAAGTTTTAGGAAGGCAGATGACTACATCTGAGATTTAAAACATGAATGAGATGAGGCTAGCCAATTACAGGAATCTTCCCAGGACAACTACATAAAGATGTAAATATGCTATAGGCATGTACTTCTCAAACTTTCCTGTGTGCATAAATCACCTCGTTAAAATGCAGATTCTGATTCAGCAAGACTGGAGTGGGATCTGAGAGTCTACATTTCCAGCAAGCTCTCAGGTAGTGCTGACACTGTGGTTCCTAAGTTACACATCAAGTAGCAAGTCAACAGCAGGCACTTCTCAAGGGTCCCCAACCAACAGCTCACGATTAGCCAGTCAACTCTGTTCTGCCAGCTTTATTAGGGTTCCCAGCTGAGACTTCCACTCAGACCTTATTATCAGCCAGCAAGTGCCCCTCCTCCTCTTTTGTGATCTCAAGACTTAAAGGAAATATCTCATCCTGGTGGCTCTTGTACACAGAAAGATGAGGTACAACATTCCCCTAGAGACATAAATATCAATCTCCCCAGAGTGGAAACAAGTACCAGGCTTAATCATCCAGCTATATCCTTCTAGCACACCCATTTCCATTTTTCTGGTTCTGTACTCACCAAACAATGTTCTGGTCTGAAATCTATGTCTCAAAAGCAGCCCTGATATCAAGGTCACTCAGGAAGAAGAAACACTTCCAGAGTGGTGCTCCATCAAAGCAATGAGAGCAGTGGCAAAATAGTCAAAATAAACATTTTCAGAATTCTGTAGGTTCACCAAAGGATGGAAGGAAAAATGGCTATTTCTCTAGAAGAACAGTGAGCTACGTGGCATTTATATTTGCTCTTTTCCCATCTCCCTCTCCCCAGCACTGCAATAGCCTTGAAAACCAGCAACTGTAGAAACATGGCAGCTGTGAAAAACAGTGGTCTGTCAGCTATCTGAGAGAGTAAAAGAGGTCTGGAGCTCCCCAAAAAGCCCCGTCTTCAGAGAATTATCACTATTATCTGAAAAGTCCCATCCATGGGATTTATCTTTAGTTGACCTAACTCAGATATTATTAAGTGAGGAAATCCCTATATCCAGGGTGTGTTTCCAAAAGAATCAGGAATTATTTAGCATCATGGCTGCTTGAGGTGGTGAAACCAGTTGAGGCAAACAGGAAGCCAACCAAAGAAACTTGAAATAAATATCTGGGAAATGAGACGTCCACAGAGGGCTTTGGAAAGTTCTGAATTCCCCGGGACTCTAGAAAGCCATATGTATGTGCAGCGATGTGCATATTCTTGGGAAAGACCTAAGAAGGCCCTCATCTCTCACCTATGGCTGGCCATGCAGGAGATGAAGACTATGGCAGAGTTGTAAACTGCCAGAGCATTGAAGGCATACCCCAATTCACACACATATATCTGTAGCAAAAGGGTGGGAATTTTTTTAGTTAGGAATTTAAGGAAATCTATGCCAACTCCTTAGCTGACCACCACGCTAATCAAGCAGAGACTTTAGATGCTGCATACAACAAATACAGACTTTAAAAATTAATAAAGTCACTAATCAAACAAACAGCACTGATAACAACGGTTACAGTGTACTAAAAGCAACAAAAAAACCCAGGTGTTGGGGCATGGAGACAATCTGATTTCCAGAGAGGTTTCATGAAATTATTTTAAAAATCCAGTTTTCAGCAACCAAAAAAATGGCACACATAATGACATAGGAAAGTATGGTCCATAAATAGGAAAAAAGAATCAACAGAAACTATCCCTGAAAAGCTCAGATGTTTGAGTTACTACACAAAGTTATAAATGAGCTGTTATTAGTATGTTCTAAGAACTAAAGGACATTTTGCCTAAAGAATTAAAGGAAAATATGAGAATGATATCTCACCAAATAGACAATATTAACAAAGAGATACTATGAAAGAGTCAAATAGAAATTTTAGAGTTCAAAAATACAATCATATCAGTGAAAAGTTCATTGTAAGGGACCAACAGCCCAACTGACTGGGGAGAAGAAAGAACTAACAAACTTAAAGACAAATCAGTTGAGATTATCCATTTTGAGGAACAGAAAGAGAAAATAATGAAGAAAAACAAACCAAGCCTCAGAGACTGGGACATGAACATCACACCAGACTATCCCAAAAGGAAAGGAGGAGAAGGTTAGAAAGAATAGTTGAAGAAATAATGACTGAACATGTCCCAAATTATGAAAACATTAATCTACACATTTGAGAAATTCAGTGAACTCCAGGTAGGATAAACTCAGAGACCCACATCTAGATAGTCAGAAACTGGCAAAAGCAAAAAGCAAATAGAATCTTGAAAGCAGCAAAAGAAAAATGACCCATCATATGAAGCAATCTTGAATAATATGAACAGCTGACTTCTCACTGGAAAACGTAGAAGCCAAAAGCCAATAGGATGACATGTTATTAAAAGAGCTGAAAGAAAAAGATTGTCAGCAAGAATACCAAATTAGTGGGCGCCTGTGTGGATCAGTCAGCTGAGCGTCTACCTTCGGCTCAGGGTCCTGGGATGGAGCCCCAAGTCAGGTTCCCTGCTCAGTGGGGAACCTGCTTCTCCTTCTCCCTTTCCTTCTGCCCCTCCCCACCGCTCGCTCATGCTCACTCTCTCTCTCAAATAAATAAACAAAATCTTAAAAAAAAAAAAAAGAATACCAAATTCAGCAAAACCAACCTTCAGTTTGAAGGAGAAATGAAAACATTCCCGGATAACTGAACACTGAGAGAACCCATCACAAGCAGACCTACCCTACAAGAAATACTACAGAGAGTCCTTCTGGCAGAAATAACAGGATGTTATACAGTAACTTGAATACACATGAAGAAATGAAGATTACCAGTAAAACTAACCACATAGGTAAATATAAAAGAGAATACTAATGTATTTTATTCATAAATCTTTATGAGATTTAAATGGGAACTGCATAAACCAATAATTCCAAGATGGTGTTAGTATGGCTATAATGTATAAGGAGGTGATCTGTATGATGATAATAGCACAAAGGAGAAAGGGGGAACAGAGCTGCATATGAGCAAAGTGTTCGTAATACTATTGAAATTGAGTTGGTATTAATCTGAACTAGATTTTTTAAGAAAATATTTTAAATGTAATCCCCAGAGCAACCACTTGAAAAAAATTCAAAAATATTTCATTAAGAAGGGAGGTAATTAAAATAGTACATTAAGAACTGTATATTTAACAAAAAAAGGCAGTAATGAAGAAATACAAGAACAAAAAAATATAAAGAAGGGTCTCAAACCAATAATTTATCTTCCCACCTTAAGAAACTAAGGGAAATATATATATATATATATATATATATATATATATATATATATATATATATATATATATAAAACCCAAAGCAAGCAGAAGGAAAGAAAGAATAAAGTTTAAAGCAGAAGTAAATGCAATAGGGACTAGTCAAATAACAGAGAAAACCTAAAAAACCAAATGTTGGTTTTTTTGAAAAGATTAATAAAACTGAAAATCCCTCAGCTAGGCTGACCAAGAGAAAAGGAAGAAATTGCAAAAAGCAGGAATAAAAGAAGGACATTTCTGCTAACCTTACAGAAACACAGGGAATACTATAAACAACCCTATGATAGGGTTATTACATAACCTAGATGAAATGGGAAAATTCCTAGAAAGAAACAAACTACTGAAAATGACTCAAAAAAAAAAAAAAAAACCAGAAAATCTAAATAGACCTATAACAAGTAAGGAGATTGAATTAGTAATTTAAAAACTTCTCACCAAAAAAAAAAAAAAAAAAAAAATCCCCAGCCCCACATGGCTTCACCGGTGAAATTTACCAAACATTTAAAGAATTAACACCAGTCCTTCAAAAACTAGATGACTAAGAAGCACCTTCCAACTTATTCTATGTGGCCAGTTTCACCCTGTATATTAGTCAGGGTTCTCCAGAGAAACAGAGCCAATAGGAGATATACAGATATAGATAGTGATATATACAAATAAATAGATTGTTAAGGATGTGGAAGAATATAACCGTCATTCATCGCTAGTGAGTTTATAAAATGGTGCACCACTTTAGAAAACAGTCTGGCAGTTCTTCAAACTGTTTAACATAGAGATCCAGCAATTTTACTCCTCAGTTTAAACCCAAAAGAAATGTGTCCACAGAAAAACTTTTGTATTAATGTTTATAGCAGCATTATTCATTATAGCCAAACAATATGTAGAATATCCATTCAATGGAATATTATCTGACAATTAAAAGGAAGCAAGGTCTGATACATGCTACAACATGGATGAACTTTGAAACCATTGTGCTAAGTGAAAACAAGCAAGCTACAGAATACCATGTGTTGTATGATTCCATTTATTCCAAATGTCCAGAATAGGCAAATACACAGACAGAAAGTAGATTAGTGGTTGCCAAAAGCTGCAGGAAATAGGGATATGGAGAGTGACTACTAATGAGTACAGAGTTTCTTTGGGGGATGACTAAAATGGTCCAAAAATAGATAGTATGGATGATTGCCCAACTCTGTGAATATACAGTACTAAAAATCTACTGAAGTGTACACTTTAAAAGGGTAAATTTTATGGTATGTAAATTGTATTTCAATAAAGCTATTATAAAAAAAAGCAGCCCAATTCTTCAGAAGAACATATTGAGTTCAGTTATTCTGCCTATAATTTATTCCTTTTAAAAGCAATCATTTTGACATTATGGTTCATTAGTCTTGGGCTAGACTGGTTAAGAAGTTGATCACCTACTTTCCTAAGGAAAAAGGATCAAAATACATTTTGAAACCTCCAAGAATTAAAGCCAGAACATGAAAGCCCAATATGAAATAGTAGGGCAATCAGCCTCATCCATCTCAGTCAAGGCATGCTTGAATAAAAGAACGACCAAATGAGAAATTAGTTACAATACCTCCCATACAATGTAAGTCCTGCCTGCTGTTCCATCAGATGGGTCCATTTTGAATTTTTAACTAGCTTTTAAACTCCCTGTGGTTATGAACCATGTGTTTTAATTTTTTGAAATTTCCCTCTGTAGTGATTAGTTCCTTACTAATTTTCAGTGTTCAGTGACTTTAGAAATCACCTGTTTCAACTGTTTAATATGCTTATCTCCAGATGACTGCTGGGAATAAAGCAAGAAGAAACTACAAGAGACAGCAGGAGTACAAGGCATGGTTGTTTTAGATAAACAGTTCCAAAACTTTCTAAGAGGAATGAGAAACCTCAGGTACCCAAGAGATTGGAGGGTGACAGTTTCTCCACTGCAGAATGTGACAGGATAGGAAGTGAGGTTGTCTTGCCAACAGAATTGGCAAATATTTACTACATCCTCAGAACAAGCTGGGGTGACACTCTATCCAGGGGGCTTCTCACTGGTTTCAGGAAAAAAGATGAAACAGTTTGGTGCTCATTTTTAATAGGCATAAAACTAGACCCAGACAAGATTAGAACAGCAGAGACTCAATTCAGATGTTCTGGCTTCAAAGCTTATTGATACTCAAGTCTTATTTCCGGGTTGTATGCTCTTTGATATCTGCCCCCATCCAAGGTTCATGATACCTAATCAAGTGTCTGCAAGTCCATCATCAATAATTAAATAGTTAGTGGAGTTTGGTAGTTAATCATTCCATCAGATTCTAAAGCAAGAATTGTGTATAAGTTGGAGCAAAGAATGGCTGCCTCGTCTTAGACCATATTCAATTTCAAGGGTTTCATCCTAAAATGCACACCTTCCGGCTGCTATCTAAGTACTGATGCCCCTTCTGTAGTACAACTATCAATACTGTTTGCAATTTTTCACTTCGCAGTCTTTCACTCACTCCATCTAATGAAATCTTATACTTCTCCTCTATCATTCGTACCCAGTGATTTGTCGTTTTTACTCCAGAGCCCTGGGAAACTTTTGAAGAAGCATGACTCATGGATCAGGGAGAGAAGAGAAGGAAGTACCAGCTGGTGCTTAAAAAACTGGAAGGGCAAATGTCCCACTAACTTTCAAGTCAACATTCAACTTCCTTCATCTGTGCACTTGTACATTCGTAACTCTCCCACTCTCAGGGAGGTATATCTTCTCCTTATCCTTCAAAGATATTTTTGTTGTTGTTTTGAAATACAAGAAGGAAAGCAAAAATAAATGAAACAAGGAAGAAAAAGAGCCATGGTGCATGGATGGATGAGTAACAAGAGAATGCAGGAAACCACCACCTCTCCCCATGCCCACCTGGGCTTGCCTATTTCCTACTCCCTGCTGTTGGAAATGGGGTCAGCTTTTCTGAATCTGATGATTCAGGGGGGGGAAATCACGATTGGAAGAAACAAAGGGACTGGACACTGAAAAAATAAACAACAGTGTCCTTTGCATCATAGCTATGAAGCATATGGCAAAAACAAACAGCAATAACAACAAAACATGAGCCCACTAGGACCAGAGAGCTATGACCCTATAGTTCCCAACCATTTGCTTTTGAAAAAGTCAAACTGTAAGTTTCAGCACTCAGTTTCACCAACCACAAAATGGATAATAATTATGACTGACTATATTGTGAGCAAAGCTATCACCCTTTTGGCCAACCACTACACACTGTGATTTGAGTCCTCACAGGGGGTCCTATGAATCAAATGAAGACCATTCTCTTTGATGATGGGTATTATTTCTAATCCTGAATGGTAGAGAATGGAATGTGTTTACATGCCCAGCCATGCACCCCCTGGGGGTGAGGGCAGGAGAAAGAGCATTATTAAATATTCTGGAAGAAATAAATATGGGTTTGCAGCTGAGAAAAATGCTATCTGGAAGAACTGTAGGCCTCAGCTCTCTCTCTGTGGGGAAAGTTTTCACTTTAGGATGTGCCCCTTGTCCCTGCACGGGAAACTTGATGCAAAATGTGTTTTCGGAAAGAACTCTGTTTTAGCTCTACATTTACTACATCTCTCCCTTTCGTTGCTGACTTTAATCCTTTGTTCCAGTTGTTTTCACACCTGAGGTCATAATAATACTCTATCTGCGATACCATAATTGTTGCTAAGTAACCACATGTGCTGCCATCAGTAGAGTTACAGCTGTAGGGGGTTAAGAAATGTTCCCAATGAGGAGGAGCAAGATGGCAGAGGAGTAGGAGACCTGGATTTCCTCTGGTCTCAGGAATTCAGCTGAATAGGGATCAAACCATTCTGAACACCTACGAACTCAACAGGAAATCGAAGATAAGAAGAGTAACAACACTCTGAACAGAAAAGCGACCACTTTCCGGAAGGTAGGACGTGCGGAGAAGCGAATCCGAGGCGATATTCGGGAGGATAGACAGCGGGGGAGGGGGCCTCCGTCGGCCGCTTCTGGCAAATGATAGAGCAGTGGAGCACAAAATCGGACCTTTTAGAAGTCGGCTCCGCTGAGGAACGTCGCTCCAGTGGCTAAGCGGGGGGTGGAACCCTCGCGGGACAGTGTGGTCTCAGGACCCTCGGGGGGTCACAGAAAGACCGGGGGAGCCTGAGTGCAGCAGAGCTCCCGGGTATCGGAGCGGCGAAGCCAGCTGCAGAGACGGAGCCGAGGCGCGGGCTCTCAGCTCGGGGTGGCCATAAACTGTGATCCGCGGCCCAGTCGGGCCACTGCTCCTCCAGCAGGGACCCAACAAGCAGCAGAGCAAGGGAGACTCCCCTTCCTCCCCCGGGAGGAGCGGCGCGGGAGTGCACCGCAGGGATCTGCTGGGTTTGGAGACTCCACACGGGGTTGGGTGCCAGAGATAGAAACACTCAGTCACAGGCCGGGTGAGCACGGAGTGCGGCCGGAGACCGGGGAGACAGGAGTGCTTGCTTTTCTCTGGGGGCGCACTGAGGAGCAGGGCCCCGAGTTCTCAGCTCCTCCGAGTGGTGATTGGGAGGCCACCATTTTCACCCGGGTCCTCCAAAGCTGTACCGAGAGCTTGCAGGAAACAAAAGCTCCAGAGAGCAAATGGGAGCAGCTTGCTTAGCCCGGACCGACAAGGGCGGGGCAATTCCGCCTCCGGCAAAGACATTTGGAACCACGGCAACAGGCCCCTCCCCCAGAAGATCAGCACGAACAGCCAGCAAGCCAAGACCAAGTTTACCAATCAAGGAGAACGGGAGAACTCCAGCGCTAGGGGAATACTGCACATAGAATTCATGGCTTTTTTACCATAATTCATTAGTTTTTCAAAGTTAATTTTTTAACTGTTTTTTTAATTTTTCTTTTTCCCTTTTTCAAACATCTTATCAATCCCTTTTTTAAAAAACATTTTTTATTTTTCATTTTTAGAGTCATATTTTTATTCCTTCATAGCAGTTACCCTTATTTTTGGCATATATATATATAAGTTGTTCTCTCTTTAAAATTTTGAGATACAATTTCTTCTAACAGATCAAAATATACCCTAAATCACTAGTGTATGGCTTTGTTCTAGTCTCCTGCCTGATCACATTCTCTCCCTTTTTCTTTTTCTTTTTAAATCTTCTTCCTTCTTTTTAAAAACAACTCTTATCTAATCAATTCCTTCTATAAGATCTTTTATAATTTTCATCTTTACAGTCATCTGCCATCCCTTCGTTGTATCAACCCTTATTTTGTACATATATAAGTCTTTCTTCCTTTAAAATTTTAGCAGGCACTTTCTTCTAACAGACCAAAATATGCCCAAAAGCTAATGTGTGGCACTGATCTATGCACTAGCCTGATCATATTTGATCATATTCTGTTTTTATTGTTTTGTTCTGTTTTTGTTTGTTTTTATCTTTTTCTTTTTCCTTTTTTTTTTTTTCTCTTCTTTCTTTCCCTTTCTTGTCCCCTGGTTTCAGGTCTTTTCTGATTTGTATAGAGTATATTTGCTGGAGACGTTGTTAACCTGTTAGCATTCTGTTCTCTCATTCATCTGTTCTCTGGACAAAATGACAAGACGAAAAAAATCACCTCAGCAAAAAGAACAAGAGGTAGTACCGTCTGCCAGGGACCTACTCAATACGGACATTAGTACGATGTCGGACCTAGAGTTCAGAATCATGACTTAAAAGATACTAGCTGGGCTTGAAAAAAGTGTGGAAGTTATTAGAGAAACCCTTTCTGGAGAAATAAAAGAACTAAAATCTAACCAAGTCGAAATCAAAAAGGCTATTAATGAGGTGCAATAAAAAATGGGGGCACTAACTGCTAGGATAAATGAGGCAGAAGAGAGAATCAGCGATATAGAAGACCAAATGATGGAAAATAAAGAGGCTGAGAGAGAGAGAAACAACTACAGGATCACGAGGGCAGAATTCGAGAGATAAGCGATACGATAAGACGAAACATTAGGTTAATTGGGATCCCAGAAGAAGAAGAAAGAGAGAGAGGGGCAGAAGGTATCTTGGAGCAAATAATAGCAGAGAACTTCCCTAATGTGGGGAAGGAAACAGGCATCAAAATCCAGGAGGCACAGAGAACCCCTCTCAAAATCAATAATAATAGGTCAACACCCCGACATCTAATAGGAAAACTTACGAGTCTCAGAGACAAAGAGAAAATCCTGAAAGCAGCTCGGGAGAAGAGATATGTAACCTACAATGGTAGAAACATTAGATTGGCAACACACCTATCCACAGAGACCTGGCAGGCCAGAAAGGACTGGCATGATATCTTCAGAGCACTAAATGAGAAAAATATGCAGCCAAGAATACTATATCCAGCTAGGCTATCATTGAAAATAGAAGGAGAGATAAAAAGCTTCCAGGACAAACAAGAACTAAAGGAATTTGCAAACACAAAACCAGCCCTACAAGAAATATTGAAAGGGGCCCTCTAAGCAAAAAGAGAGCCTAAAAGCAGCATAGATCAGAAAGGAGCACAGACAATATATAGTAACAGTCACCTTACAGGCAATACAATGGCACTAAATTCATACCTTTCAGTAGTTACCCTGAATGTAAATAGGCTCAATGCCCCAATCAAAAGACACAGGCTACCAGATTGGATTAAAAAACAAGACCCATCAATATGCTGTCTGCAAGAGACTCATTTTAGACCCAAAGACACCCCCACATTGAAAGTGAGGGGGTGGAAAACCATTCACCATGCTAATGGACACCAAAAGAAAGCTGGGCTGGCAATCCTTATATCAGACAAATTAGATTTTAAAACAAAGACTGTAATAAGAGATGAAAAAGGACACTATATCCTACTTAAAGGGTCTATCCAACAAGAAGATCTAACAATTGCAAATATCTATGCCCCTAACGTGGGAGCAGCCAATTATATAAGGCAATTAATAACAAAAGCGAAGAAACACATTGACAACAATACAATAATAGTGGGGGATTTTAACACCCCCCTCACTGAAATGGACAGATCATCTAAGCAAAAGATCAACAAGGAAATAAAGACTTTAAATGACACACTGGACCAAATGGACTTCACAGACATATTCAGAACATTCCATCCCAAAGCAACAGAATACACATTCTTCTCTAGTGCCCACGGAACATCCTCCAGAATTGATCACATCCTAGGTCACAAATCAGGTCTCAACCGGTACCAAAAGATTGGGATTATTCCCTGCATATTCAGACCACAATGCTTTGAAACTAGAACTCAATCACAAGACGAAAGTCGGAAAGAACTCAAATACATGGAGGCTAAAGAGCATCCTACTAAAGAATGAATAGGTCAACCAGGAAATTAAAGAAGAATTAAAAAAATTCATGGAAACCAATGAAAATGAAAACACAATGGTTCAAAATCTTTGGGATACAGCAAAGGCAGTCCTGAGAGGAAAGTATATAGCAATACAAGCCTTTCTCAAGAAACAAGAAAGGTCTCAAATACACAACCTAACCCTACACCTGAAGGAGCTGGAGAAAGAACAGCAAATAAAGCCTAAACCCAGCAGGAGAAGAGAAATAATAAAGATCAGAGCAGAAATCAATGAAATAGAAACCAAAAGAACAGTAGAACAGATCAACGAAACTAGGAGCTGGTTCTTTGAAAGAATTAACAAGATTGATAAACCCCTGGCCAGACTTATCAAAAAGAAAAGAGAAATGACCCAAATCAACAAAATCCTGAATGAAAGAGGAGAGATCACAACCAACACCAAAGAAATACAAACAATTATAAGAACATATTATGAGCAACTCTATGCCAGCAAATTAGATAACCTGGAAGAAATGAGTGCATTCCTAGAGATGTATCAATTACCAAAATTGAACCAGGAAGAAATAGAAAACCTGAACAGACCTATAACCACTAAGGAAATTGAAGCAGTCATCAAAAATCTCCCAACAAACAAAAGCCCAGGGCCAGATGGCTTCTCAGGGGAATTCAATCAGACATTTAAAGAAGAATTAATACCTATTCTCCTGAAACTGTTCCAAAAAATAGAAATGGAAGGAAAACTTCCAAACTCATTTTATGAGGCCACCATTACCTTGATCCCAAAACCAAAGACCCCATCAAAAAGGAGAATTACAGACCAATATCCTTGATGAACATGGATGCAAAAATTCTCACCAAAATACTAGCCAATAGGATCCAACAGAACATGAAAAGGATTATTCACCATGACCAAGTGGGATTTATCCCTGAGCTGCAAGGCTGGTTGAACATCCGCAAATCAATCAATGTGATACAATACATTAACAAAAGAAAGAACAAGAATCCTATGATCCTCTCAATAGATGCAGAAAAAGCATTTGACAAAGTACAGCATCCTTTCTTGATCAAAACTCTGCAGAGTATAGGGATAGAGGGTACATACCTCAATATCATAAAAGCCATCTACGAAAAACCTACAGCGAATATCATTCTCAATGGGGAAAAGCTGAGAGCTTTTCCCCTAAGGTCAGGAACGTGGCAGGGATGTCCACTCTCACCACTGCTATTCAACATAGTATTAGAAGTCCTAGCCACAGCAATCAGACAACAAAAAGAAATCAAAGGCATCCAAATCGGCAAAGAGGAAGTCAAACTCTCACTCTTTGCAGATGATATGATACTGTATGTGGAAAACCCAAAAGACTCCACCCCAAAACCGCTAGAACTCATACAGGAATTCAGTAAAGTGGCAGGATATAAAATCAATGCACAGAAATCAGTGGCATTCCTATACACCAACAACAAGACAGAAGAGAGACAAATCAAGAAGTCGATCCCATTTACAATTGCACCCAAAACCATAAGATACCTAGGAATAAATTTAACCAAAGAGGCAAAGGATCTGTACTCAGAAAACTATAAAATACTCATGAAAGAAATTGAAGAAGACACAAAGAAATGGAAAAACGTTCCATGCTCATGGATTGGAAGAACCAACATTGTGAAGAAGTCAGTGCTACCTAGAGCAATCTACACATTTAATGCAATCCCCATCAAAATACCATCCACCTTTTTCAAAGAAATGGAACAAATAATCCTAAAATTTGTATGGAACCAGAAGAGACCCCGAATAGCCAGAGGAATCTTGAAAAAGAAAAACAAAGCTGGCAGCATCACAATTCCGGACTTCCAGCTCTATTACAAAGCTGTCATCATCAAGACAGTATGGTACTGGCACAAAAACAGACACATAGATCAATGGAACAGAATAGAGAGCCCAGAAATGGACCCTCAACTCTATGGTCAACTCATCTTTGACAAAGCAGGAAAGAATGTCCAATGGCAAAAAGACAGTCTCTTCAACAAATGGTGTTGGGAAAATTGGACAGCCACATGCAGAAGAATGAAACTGGACCATTTCCTTACACCACACACAAAAATAGACTCCAAATGGTTGAAAGACCTAAACGTGAGACAGGAGTCTATCAAAATCCTAAAGGAGAACACAGGCAGCAACCTCTTCCACCTCAGCCACAGCAACTTCTTCCTAGAAACATCGCCAAAGGCAAGGGAAGCCAGGGCAAAAATGAACTACTGGGATTTCATCAAGATAAAAAGCTTTTGCACAGCAAAAGAAACAGTCCACAAAACCAAAAGACAACCGACAGAATGGGAGAAAATATTTGCAAATGACATATCAGATAAAGGGCTAGTATCCAAAATCTATAAAGAACTTATCAAACTCAACACCCAAAGAACAAATAATCCAATCAAGAAATGGGCAGCAGACATGAACAGACATTTTTCCAACGAAGACATCCAAATGGCCAACAGACACATGAAAAAGTGCTCCACATCGCTCGGCATCAGGGAAATCCAAATCAAAACCTCAATGAGATACCACCTCACACCCGTCAGAATGGCTAAAATTACCATGTCAGGAAATGACAGATGTTGGCGGGGATGTGGAGAAAGGGGAACCCTCCTACACTGTTGGTGGGAATGCAAGCTGGTGCAACCCCTCTGGAAAACAGTATGGAGGTTCCTCAAACAGTTGAAAATAGAGCTACCATACGATCCAGCAATTGCACTACTGGGTATTTACCCCAAAGATACAAATGTAGGGATCCGAAGGGGTATGTGCACCCCAATGTTCATAGTAGCAATGTCCACAATAGCCAAACTGTGGAAAGAGCCAAGATGTCCATCGACAGATGAATGGATAAAGAAGATGTGGTATATATACACAATGGATTATGCAGCCATCAAAAGGAATGAGATCTTGCCATTTGCGATGACGTGGATGGAACCGGAGGGTGTTATGCTGAGTGAAATAAGTCAATCAGAGAAAGACATGTATCATATGACCTCACTGATATGAGGAATTCTTACTCTTAGGAAACAAACTGAGGGTTGCTGGAGTGGTGGGGGGTGGGAGGGATGGGGTGGCTGGGTGATAGACATTGGGGAGGGTATGTGCTATGGTGAGCACTGTGAATTGTACAAGACTGATGAATCACGGATCTGTACTTCTGAAACAAATAATGCAATATATGTTAAGGAAAATAAAAGAAGATAGCAGGAGGGGAAGAATGAAGGGGAGTAAGTTGGAGGGGGAGACGAACCATGAGAGACGATGGACTCTGAAAAACAAACTGAGGGTTCTAGAGGGGAGGGGGATGGGGGGATGGGTTAGCCTGGTGATGGGTATTAAAGAGGGCACATTCTGCATGGAGCACTGGGTGTTATGCACAAACAATGAATCATGGAACACTACATCAAAAACTAATGATGTAACGTATGGTGATTAACATAACAATAAAAAAATATAAAAAAAAAAAAGAAAGAAAGAAATGTTCCCAATGAGTTGTATAAGCTCCTGTCTAAGGAGGGAGATATTCTCCCTCATGAGAAGAGTGAAGGTGGTTTGTGGAGACATGCCGATTTTCCATTGTAAACTTCGTGTCAGTGCCAAATTACAGAAGTACCTTCTTCTCCCATCTTCCTCTCTCCTCCAGCTCCTTCCCTTGCTGGAAAGCAGTTTATCCACAAGTCAGAGAGAGCCTGATGCCTGGCTGTCCTGACAGCACATTCCACTCTGGCCTTATTTAACTGGGCTTCATTTAACTAATATCTACTGATATTAACACAACTTGTAAACTCTGTGCCAGATGCTACAAAGAATAAAAAGAGATGGAAAAAAAAAAAAAAACCCTCAAGAAACTTATAGTTTCAGAGGTAAAGCAAAATGAGTACAAATAGCAATTAACACAAAGCAAAGCAATATAAGGATCACTAGGTGAATATCAACTCTTCATACAGGAGTCCAAGGGAAGGCCGGTCAGGTCACTTGCAGTAAGGAAATATTGTCAGCCAAATCATCCTGGAGACAGAGTGGGTGTTTAAAACATTTTCACATTTGGAGAGAAAGAATGGAAGGGTCCTAGCCAAGAGGAACAGAGGTGAGACAAAACAAAATTCAGGTTATAGTGAGGAGATGAGATTTTTGTGATAGGCAGATAAGGTATTCATACAAGGAAGTGCCAAGACTGGAGCTCTATTTTATGATTCTATTATCAGTGAGTATATTAAATAGATCCTCAGAGGAATCCTCCTCACTGACTTTGAATTTTTTCAAGAGTTATGTATACTATTTCTATCACCAGAAGTTTATTCGTACATTATTTTATTTCTTTTTGATACCATTTTTCTCTCTGTGGTCTACCAACTAAGATAATCCACCTTTCACAGTTATGTGTCTTTGTCTAATAGACTTAACATCGAGTGTCACTTTGAAGAGTCTTGACATTTTTCCCTGAGCAAAGTGATTCCCCCCACTTACCACCTATGAATTGCTTACACAAATGCAGTTTCACCTGCAGGATTTTATCATAGGAAACAAACTGAGGGTTGCTGGAGGGGAGGGGAATGAGGGGTGAGGTAAATGGTGATACACTATATGTTAATTAATTGAAGTTTAAAAAAGATAAAAATAAAAATGGAAAAAATTTTTTAAAAATACAAATACTTCTGCAGATATAACATACCAAGTCCATATCCAGTATCTAGGAAAACTCAATAAGCATTAAATATATAGGAAAAGAACAAGGATTGAGGGCTAGACATAGCTCAGTCCAGACCAAGGTTCTAACACTCATTCACTGGATGATCTTAGCTGTGTGAGATAAATAGTCTGAGCATGTGCTTTTCAGTATCTGAAAAATAAGCTAATAAGCATGTCCACTGTGCATGATTATCTACTGTGAGGCATGACTGTGATTTCCCTTTGTGAGAGTACCTGACAAACAACAAGCATTCAATAAATGCTTTGTGAAGCACTCGGTTCTTTTTCTCTTCACGTCTCCAGTTGCCATCAAAATGTCTGGCATACAGTAGCTGTCTAATGCGTAATTCTGATCTTGTTGTCAAAAAAGGGAGCAGTGAGGCATTGGCGTTGGACTTCCTCCCGAGGGGATATGGGAGCTTAACCAGTTACTTAGCTTCTCTGAGCATCAGCTTCCTCTCCAAAAATGGAGAAAATTACCACTTTACAGTTTTTGTAAAGAGCTTCTGTAAGAAAAGTATGTGGAATGTTCTGGGCATATAAATAAAAGTAAGTTGTATCTATTTTAATAAGATTTGGTAAGATTTCATTATTGGCTCTCTGCCCTGTTTCCTCTCTGGAAGAGAAGTCCCTCACTTATTCTGTCGTCCATGAGTCTCTTTGGCCCCCTACACATCCATTTAACATAAATAAAACCACATCTGCTATTAGAAGTTATCTGTAAGAACAAAAGTGGGGCAGTTTTAAATTCTTCGCAGAAAAAAATTAAAAGATTTAAACTTTTTTGGTGTTTCTGTGCTGGGTGTTTTAGCATTGATACAGGCTGGGAGAAGACACGGAGGGACTCCTGAGTTGAGAGCCTGAGTAGACACAAGGAAGGAGAAAAAATGAAGTATATTTTTCTTTTCATAAAAAAGACTGCATTTAAAAAATTATTCACAGCATAGCTTTGCCTACCCACCAGAAGAAATGGAAAATGCTATTTATCCTTTGAGAGCAGAGTAAAATTTCTATTTAGCCTAATCTTACTTTGTAGGCTTATGAAGTCGAATAGATATTCTTTCTGAATCTTCATCCACGTCTCCTTTTCGATATTCAACTTAAATTACTCATTTTCTAGGTCTGTGTTTTCAGCTGTGTTTCCATCAACTCATTCTCAAAGAGAGCACGTTAAGACAAACCGCAGAAGCAGCTGGGCTGTATATTACCTACTTGTTTATACATCCCTGTCATTAAAAACTACGGGTTGACACACATGGATGACTCCACTATTGTACTGATGTGTATTGAGCGCTGTTTTGCCAAGATGCTTTAAAAAGATAATTTCACTCTGTATGCCTTTTCCTTCATTTTATTTATGTTTTTTAACATAATAGGTTCTGGTTTGTGTACATCTCCAGTAAATCCATCTCTTTGTCTCTCAGCTGTGCTTGGGGGAAGCTAACGCTGACTCACGTCTGGTCTGACATCTCTACTGAGCATGACGGCATTCTCCTCACCTGCCTGACAATCACCAGTGCCGTTTCTGGTGTGGGAGTGAATGGAGAGAAATGCCTACCATCCCCTCTGGTGTCCATGGCAGGGAGGAGAACAGGTCTTTGGACAAAGAGGAGCCACCAGGAGTCATTATGAATTGTTGAGCAATCTGCTGGCTTGAGAGCTTCCTGGACAAGGATCCAAAGAGAAGCAGCCGTGGTTGCTTTCCCAAGCAGACGTGACACAATGATTTGTGACAATACAGTATTGTCCCCACCAGAAACAGTGGAAAAAACCATGTTCTCCAAGGCCAAACAAGGGCAGGGCATAAGCATGCAGCCAGACAGACGAATACAGAAACCTGCCATGAGCTTCTCCAAGCCCCAAAACTGAGATGATTCACATTTATTCTTGTCCTCATCTCCAGCGTTTCCCCCTTGAGGGCTCCCCTTCATCACATTAATTCCACTTGCTCTCAGATGGGCATAATCTCTCCGAACTTTATAATTGGAAATACCTTTGAGATCACAAAGGCTCATGCTCTCATTTCAAAGATAAGGAAACTGAGGCTAAAGAAGGTGAAGGAAATTGTTTGAGTCCATACAGGTCAGTCAAGGCTAAGCCAATGTCAGCACTGTGGCCCTGAGTTGGGGTGAGCTAAACAAAGCATGAGAAGATTATTTCTGTGATGCTAAGTGATCATACAGGCAGGGCTCAAGTTGAGTAAGAGCCGGGGAACAGGGTATTTCATTTCCTCTTCTTGGCCTCTACTGTGAATCACTTGTGAGCAGGAATAATTGCTCAGCCTCCCCTTTCTACCTGCCCTGCCCATTCTTCTTCAGCATTCGAATTTACCACATAAAGGTCCCCACATAAAAGACAGGTGAAGGGATGCCTTTAGAAGACAGAGCAGATGATAACAATGAATATAGCCATAGTAGCAGCTCTCAACAATGGGGAGGATATGCCAAATGACTTGTGAGTTGCATTTCATTTTTTAGAAGAGCCCTCCGAGTCAGATTTGTTACCCCTATTTTGCAAATGAAGAGATGGAGTCCTACAGAGGTTAGGTAACCAGCCCAAAGTGATGGAGACAGGATTTGATGATGGGTCTGGCTGATTTCAAAGTCAGTGCTACACTAGACTGGGAAGAACCAGATGCTAGAGGTTTGCATCTGTGCTCAGGACTGAGATGAGTAACAGAGCCAGGCTTCTCTCCCGCCCCCTTCCACACCAAGCATGACATTGTCCAAGACAGTAACCCAGCTGAGGACAAGAAGTGGAATAAGAATTGTATAAAATGCCTAAATCTCCACTCCCACACACCAATCATCACCACCAGCCAAACTGACAGAGGGCATAGGGAAAGGGGAAGGAATAGGACCATGCAGGTACTTGCTTCCCCTATCCTAGAAACTGTAGGAAGAAGTTCATACAGTACAAGGCCCTGGATCAGGGAAACAGCTTGCTATGGGTTAGGTGATTTGTTCTGTTTAATGAAGAGATGCATTTCATTTTTGATTCCCAGGTCTGTCTGTGAAGACCCAAAATATTGTGCATCATGCAGTACTGAAGGTATATCAGTTTCTAAATACTGGTTTTCAAATATTAAAACCTCTTCTTAATACAAATTATTTCAAAAACCTTCACTCAAGACCTGTTTTCTTTTAGATTTGGATGCCTGAGAAACCACATGATGATGAAAAACTACTAAGAATCAGCAACACTTCCAAATGAATTTTGCATTTTTTCATAACAGCATCTAGGTACATCTGGAACAAAGAAATGTTACATTTATGCATGAGCTACAGAGCCTGGGCAGTTTTCAGACTGCGTTGGACATGCAGATGGACTTATGGACCCCCTGTAATGATCCAGCAGGATCCAATAAAGTCAAATTCCTGAGCATCCTCTAGGTCATTGCTTCTCAAACTTTCATGTGCTCAGGAATCATCTGGGGATACTTTTAAAATGTAGATTTTAATTGGGCAGGGGGAGGGGAGGCTAGGCCTGAGATTCTGCACTTGTAGTAGGCTCCCAGGTGATCCTGATGCTGCTCTGTGCCGACACACTCCGAGTAGCATGGCCCTGGCACGCTACTTATCCCACGCAGCCCAAGCTTTCACCTGCCCACCTGTTTGCTCTACCGTATTTCCTCTACTCATCAAGCCACATCCCCTCCTGCCACCATTTTTCCTAAGGGGTGAATATGGGTATGTGTGTGTGTGAATGCAGCTTCCAAAAGGGTGAATCTTGTCTCTCAGGCCTCACTGATTCCCCTTGCATTCCCATTGCACTTACAGCCAGCACTGTGATACACGGCCAGTCAAGCTCTCTGCCTATGACCGCCTCACTGCTGTTTGCGTGCGTTTGTGTTAATGTCGGTGGTGTTTAGTTATATCTCTTTGGAAGCAAAGATGAAGTAGTATATATTCTCCATAGCAACAAATATTTGCTAAATAAATACTTGGGAGTTGAAATATTATCTAGATGAGAAAAACACGCATCCTGATATGGGTATGAATGTGCAGACAATTCAGGATATGAATGAAAGAATTATATATATTGACTAATTGCTAAACAATTATTTCACAAAAAATGATAGGTGCCATTTATCGAGCACTTAGTAAGAGTCAGGCACTGGGCTAAGTGCCTTGTATGCTCTCATTTAATTGTCACAGGGCCCTAGGAGGGAAAACTCCAAAACTCATACTTCAACAGAGCTCTGCCTCTCATTAAGTGCCCACCAGGTATCAGAACTCACTTAAAATCTGGTAGATCACAGAACAAGGCATTCTCCTGCTCTCCAGGAAGTTGCAGGCACAAATAATGAGGCTGCCCTATGACAAGTATACTAACGCAGGTCAATGCACAGAGCCATGAAAGGAGAGAGACAACCATCCAGTAACGTTGGGAAAGGCCTAAGAACTGACATTTAAACTAAATGTTAAAAAAACATGGACCAAGCAGAGAAAGGAAGAAGGGCATAAAAGGAAATGATAAGGCATATGCAGAGCAAGGCAGTATGACAGAGCTGGGTAAGGTTGAGGAGGCCCCAGAAGCTGGGAACCCACACTGCATGTGGCAGCATGGTGGAAGAGCAGAGTGGGGGGCAGTGGTTCTATCTGGGGTCAGTTGCGGGGGATGCTAGATGTGGAATCCACCCCAGGAATGTGTCATGTCTCCCTTCTACATCACCCATCAACTCATCAGCATATCTTGGGGAAGAGAGTTTGGGGATGGAGAGTTTGACCAGATCCCTTAGTGATTCCAATATGGCTACCATGGGTGAGAGCCCCCTGCCGGAGAAGGACGATGCACGCGGGTTTGCGGGCTTTACCCCCTACGCACTGGAGGCCAGAGGGCTTTGGAAATGGGGAAAAGACAGAATCAGATCTATTTTTCAAAGATGCAGAGGATGGACTGGAATGTAGAAAACAGGGAAACAGGGAGAACAGGAGGCTGACAAAACAGCAATAATACAGATACACAGGTAACAATAGCTGTATTGTTCTAATTTAATAGTGCAATCAACAGATTGGAGAGCCTGATCTGTAGTGATGTCAGGAGAAATGGAGAGAAGCAATTGCTTCAAGAGAGATCTCTGATTGGGCAGGATATGTGCTGAATGTTATAAAGAATGATATTTTGTCCCCAGGTATCAGACTGAGGTCTTGGGCTGTCCTAACCCATGTCCCTTTTCCTCTCAGCACTTGGGACAGACATCTCAGATGTGTCCTAATGGGAAGAACTTTAGAGACAGGGCTCTCTAGGGTCAGAGTTGAAAGTACACAAATTTGAAATTTTAAAAAGGTGAAATTTTTTTTCCCTAACTGGCAGCAGTTTGGGTACTGTGTCCTTGGCCAAAAAATGGTGCCAGATTTAGGGGATTTTCCTGCCTGGGTGAGCACGGGTCCCCTACATTTCCTGGGGTTGCTGAGCTTAGAAGGTGGAGATGCTCTGTGTTGCTCCCTCCAGAGAGGCAACTGCAGCTACTGAGAAGCCAGAGCAGGGCTGCCTGTCATCAGGGGAGGCCTGAAAATGGAAAATGGTATGACTTCCAGTCAAATTAATAAAAGGATAATTGGCAACAGTAAGTTCAGAAAGAGTAAAAAAAAAAAAAAACCTTCTATAATGCTAATGGTGAGTTCCCTTCAAATTAGTGGATTTGCGTATAAATGCATTTATCACTCATTTACTGAGTGGCTGCTCTGTACCAGGCAAAATAGTAGGGGCTGGGACAAGGAGATACAGGAAAAAAATTTTAAAGAAAAAGAAAAAAATTACACTATGAAGCAAGCTTGATTGCCCCTAAAACATTTATTATCAATTTCTCAGACTGCTAGATGGACTTTATGGTAAAGGTGAAACAGAGAAAGGTAAAACAGGCACTCATATATCTTGACCGCTCACCCAAAGTGCAAGCCCTTGACTACGGATCATTGCATTAGTTGGGATGGAGCGGGATATCCTGTAGGCACATAACAAATGTCTCCTTTGTTAAAATAACAGCAGTTTATTGCTAGTCCGGGCTGCCTGTCTATAAAGGGTTGGCTGGGGTTCTCTGGGACCAAGGTGACAATGGAGAATGTTGCCTGTAACTGTGGCAGAAGGAAAAGAGATCCCTGGATAGGCTCACATTGGCAAATAAACCTTCCAGCCCAGAAGCAGTACATCACTACTGAATGGTGTACAATCACAACATATTGTCCAGAATTCCTTATGTGGCCCCACCCAAGTATTTAAAAAGCCAGCAAGTACAACCTGCCATGCGGTAAGTTGACAGAGTGGTAAGAGACAGAATATTTGGTGAACAGCACCAATGACTACCACAGACATGGGGCAGAGTTGGCCCCATTTGAACTGACCATAAACCCAAAGATGGAGCTCAGGCATCAGCCTTGATCAGACAATCTAACATGTTTATTGTCAACAGATAAATTAAAATTGTTGCTGAATTTCTGCTTCTGAAACAATGGTGTGCTACCCAAAGATGAAGTGATAAATAGATCTGTAATAACACATGAAATTGAGCTTGAAGTGATTAAACAGTAACACCGCTGAGCTTCTCCTTACCGACTGCTGTCAGGAGGCTCTGTAATGGCATTACATTGGGAGCATTACGGGTTTCACAAATGGCGAAATCTACTCTAAGCTCCATTCTGACCAAGAACGGACAAAAAAGGATTTAATATGGCCCCTCCCATCACCATTACACATAATCATAGCCCACAAAACCTAGCTTCCCCCCAAATAATTTCCTGACCAACCTCAGAAGGAAACAATCACAAAATACTCTGTTAGAAAGACCGAGAGGTGCCAGCATTTTTGCAAAGCCTATCAGAAAGAACTGACATTTGTCATGTAAATTCCTTGACATTGAGAAAGACTGAGGCTGAGTATAAGGGTTGTGTCACAGCCTCCCAGACTGATTAGACTGTGCAGGACAAGAGTAACATTTGCACCCAGTTTGAACCAAAATCATTCCTCAAGTCATACAGCTTAATGGCAATTGAGCTCCAGTTCCATTGTGGAGAGAAATGGAGACTAACCTCAAAACGAACTGCCCCACCTTTATCATGTGCATTAAACATGTATATGAAATGAAATCTTCATAATTTCTGGTTGCCCTGGCAAAGCCAGGTAGGGAGAAACTCTTGAAGTACCTACCTGTTCTTGCTTTGATATGTATTTTACTTTGTTTTACATCTCTCACACAACCTGTGCAGTAATTGTTTTCTTCAGTATACAGATGAAAACTCTGAACTTCAGGGAAGTTGAGTGCCTTCTTCAAGGACCAACAGCTCATAAGCAGTGGATCCCAGAAATATTTCCTTCTCTTCTCATTCCCCCAGGCTTCTGCTTTGAAGGAGAACCAGCCCATTGTTGTAAAAGAGGCAGTTTACAGTAATGGTTAATAGTGCAGACTTTGGGCAGATAGACCTGGGTATGAACCCAGCCCCAAGGCTTTGAGTTGCAGCTTCCTCAACTGTAAAGTAGAGATAAGCCTCCCACCATGTAGTTTTTATGAAGAATAAATAAGATTATATATAATGCCTAGGATGGGCCTGGGGCATCAAAAGTGTTCCATAAATGTTGGCTATCATCATCATCATCTAAGTCCCATGTACTATAAAGGGGAGAGGCACTTAACTGTAGCAAAAGTTATACCAAACCTCTTAAGCAGTTTTACATATATTTTCTTGGAGTCAATAAACAGTAAGGTGTCAGGGCAAAATGAGTGATGAAAAAACCTTGCTCTTTCCATTTTTCAATAACTAAAATTTGATACCTTAATCTCTGAAAGACACTATTCCAAGCCCTTGGTATGTACTAATTCATTGAATCCTCACTCACACTAACCCTCTGTGGCAGACTCTATCAACATCCCCGTTTTGCAGCTAAGGAAATTGAGGCCAAGAGCACCTAAATAACTTGTTCAACCCTACACACCTACCCACCTCCAAAGCAGTAGAATCAAGATCTAAATCTAGGAGGCCTGACCTCAAAGCCTGTGCTCTACCCATTATGCCAGGCTGCCTCTATGTAATATTAATTGGGTGTATAATAATATTTGAGGCAATAACAATAGGGTTGTGTGATGTGTGCAAAACAAAAGACTGAAGCTTCTTAAGTTGTTGCAAGATGAATTGAAGCATAAGTTGTGAGACCAGTAGAAACAATCAAGAATTCAATATGGCAGAGCCTCAAACAATGACACGGTGAAGGTATGGCAGGGACACAATTTAACACACAATCAAAAGGAAGGGAGTTCCTCTTTTTAAGCCAGGTAAGTAGACCAATGATGATGCTAAGAGGCAGGATCCATCCACGTAAGAACAGACTTTGGGGAACCAACTACAGTGCCCCTGAGTGATGATATTAATGCTCCCAGCTTTATCAGCATTGCTAAGACAGAGAAGAGATCATTCTCAGGTGCATCACCTAGGACAATAAAGAACAACTGCATATGGGCCCACATCAGTGAAGGGACTGAAAACCAATTCTTAACTTGGCCTTTGATTTCTTATTTGCATTTGGCACACTCAGAGGCTTCTTTGCATGTGTAAGGTTAGACGTGTAAGGATGAGTCCAGTGCTTATATTTCCAGAGCAGACTCAGGTCAGGAGGAAAGGATAAGAAGTAACCATCATCATCACTGTGGGTCATGTACATTGGAATATGTGTGGCTGTGGGTGCAAACACTCTGGGAACCAACCTCTCGGGTGTGGAGTGTGCTGGTGCTGACCTGACAGTATCAGACATCAAAGACATCTACCATTAAAGGAACTAAAACAGAAAGAAATTGACCTCCACTCTACTTCATCCTCCACAGCAAGGACAGCTCCCAAGGACTTAAAATCTTTATCATATTCTCCAGTTCCAGACCACTTTGCAAAGATGGCAAAGTCCTTAGCTATAAATTTCAAATGCTAAAACAGCTCTTACCATGGGACAGATGGAAAATGCATTTTTGGCAATATTCTAACCCACTCAAATGTAGTGATTTTTCTCCAAATTGAATTTTAGAATTTTAAGCTGCATTTAATGCTGGCTAAATACAACTTCCTGGTTCAAGATATTTAATAACTCTAATAGTTATTGAGTGAGATACGGACAAATGAGACTAATATATGGATATAATTTCCCTTGAAATAATCTCAGAAATGAAAGCCCAAGGGAAAACACATTTATAATGAGGCAGAATTGATTTTTGCTAAATACAAAAATAATGTAGGACACATTATTAAACCCCAAAGGGCAGCTTTGCTGCCTCTTTTGATCGATTCTTTCAGTGCTCTGCTTTCAAAGGCTCTCCATGGTGGGATGAAGGGGTGGTATGGAGGTGCATGAAGGATGGAGGGGAGGAATGAGAAGAAGCCACCAGTGAAACATGAGGACTCCCACTCACAAAAGCCTTCATGAGACCTTTTCTAATAGAAGGGCTTTCAGTTTAAGAATTAAGAAAAACTTCTCAGCGCTGGAATGGAACACTGTCAAGTGCTCTTACAAAGTGGGGAAATGCCAAGAAGGGTTAAAATTCCTTCATCAACTTCATCCCTCTTAGAAGGGGCGAGTCCCTTGCACTCTTGAGCATTTGACAGCTTCTAGCTTCTTTGACTATAGGGATTTGAGCTATTCCAAGCAACCTGGCATTCAAGTTGAGGCTTGGAACTACAGTAAGAAGTGCCCTGGATTCCCTAAGTATTATTAAATAGTATAAGCCTCCCTAGAGAACAAGTATAGAGAGAAATCAGAGCCTACAAATATTCCAGAGGCAGAACAAACTATGTAGGTGTATCATTTATACTTAAAAACAAATGGTATGATGGTTTGAGGTCAAATAAGCATATAAACTAAAATAAAATACATTCCTTAAGCAGCAATTTCCTGTCTCCGGATTACTCAAGATGTCTCCAAATTTGAACAATGGAAGATAAGCTTCTCCTTTGCTAGTTTGAATCCCATTGCAAACATGGAAATATCAATAATTACCCAAAAGTTCTGCTCTTTTTTTTGCCTCCCGGTAATAAATAGCACTAAGTAACACTAGCTTTCGGTTCATAAAAGTAGAATTACTTGTTTTATCCTTATTTTTCTTGGGTATTTACAGAATCTGCATTCTTTCCCCTAAATCTTTAAAAACCCATCCCCCTATTTCGCCCTGGAGCAACTAAAGAAAAGAACACAATCCCGTATGCATCTGAGAGCAAGGAGAATGTAAGAGCCTTCTCCTCCATTTGTGAAACCAGCACATCTGATCCCTTTTAGAAGATGATATTTTTTTTTTGAGTTGTCGGGCCAGCTTCTGCCAACGTCTATGGTACCGATCTAACTATGGTACTGATCTAGCTAATTTCAGATACTAGCTAACTGGTTTGCTTAACTGGGGGTTGAGTCCATTGTGAAATCAAGAAAAAAAAAACCTAACTGGTCTATAAATTTCTTCTTCTGATGTAGGTTAAAAAACAAATTTTCTGAAATGGTACATTCATCCTCTCGTGAAACATTTCTAATTCATGCATTCAATATCATCTATCTATTGAAAGCCTATGACTACACATGAGCCACTCAAGTTTATACTAGGGACATGGATAACCATGAGGATCTAGGCCTAAAGAAGCTTATAGGTGGCTTGCATGACACTCAAAACATTAGCAATTGTCTAATGCCTCTATAATATCACTTATCCCATTGTAAGTAAAAAATAACAATGGTAGAACAGAATGAGAAAGAAAGAATTCTACAATGGAGAGGAGAGACTTCAGACTGAAGCTTGCATCTAACACAGATCTTGAGATCTGACTCTACTGCTGTTTCCGTTTCCTGTGTGGGCTCCTATGGGCCCTTTTATGTTGATGTGACTTCAAAGTGTCCCCCACATCCTCTTTCTACTCCTCCTATAGACTATCCCTAGACAATCGCATTCATTCTCATGATTTCAGCTCCCATTGCAAAATCTACACATCTAGCCTAGACTGTTCTCTTGAGCATCAGATTCCCTTACACATCGGACTTCCTCATCCTGTTGGCACACAGAGCCTTTGCCTGCAATATGATTGACATTTCATTCATCCTTTTCCCCGTCCAGTGTAATTCATCATCCTCTACTCTTTATCTGAAGTGTTAGCTCCACTAAGCAAGCAAATGCGAAACATGGAAATATCAAAGTCACCTTTGATTCTTCCTTCATTCCCAATAAATTTCACTCACTTAATCACTACATACTCTTCACTTTAAATTCTGAAGACCTCCTCCATCCCCGCCATCTCTTAGCTCTGTCCTTGCCCAATTCCTTTTACCTAGACTGGTACAAGATTCTCTATTGACCCATCCACTATGCAGTCATTTGAATAATCTAACTGAAGACAAATCTGAAAGATGCACTCCCTTATCTAAAACCTCTCTGTAGCCACCTGTACCAGCCATAAAATGGCAACAAATCCTCCATTTTTAGTACTGGCTCACTGCCCTTAGCATCAGCCTCCACCCTAGCATCAGCCTCCAGGGCCCAGGGCTTCCCAGGAAGGACCTCTCCCTCTGCATAAATTTCTCACAAGACTTTTCCAGCCTTTACCTCCCAACTCTACTCTTCCAAACTTTCTATTTTACTAACTGAGTTTGACTTAAGTCCTTGCTTCCAGACATGGCTGTACCTATAACTCAGACTGGAAGCCTCCCTTGCTTCATCTTCCACCACCAGACATCGGTTCCAGCCAGTGTCATGTCAGCTCCAGTTCTGGAGACATACCTCAGACAAGAGTGTAGGATAAAATGTCAAGACCCTTTTGGGTTCAGGACTGGCATAGAGCTGGCACCCTAGCTCTCCACTATCACCTACATCTACCTGTTGCCCCAGTTGGAACTGTTCTCTGCTGGATGTGGAGGAGATTGAACATTCAAAAACAGGGCCCCAAGCTCTCCACATTCCAGTATCAGCAGCCCCCACTGATAACAAGTGCAGCCATCTCCCTTTCTAGCCCCTCCTCATAACCTATAGTGCCCTCCAGTGTCAGGAGGTCTAACTGCATGTGAAGAAGGTAACTCAGAACCCAATGTGCTCTGCCCCATTAATAATCCCAATGGCCAGTGGTGAAATGTACTAAGACCCAGAAATCCCCCACCCCTTTTCTTCATAAGGTGCATTTACACCAGCATTCACTGAGTTCCAGATTGTAGCTCTACAATGGGCAAAAGGAAAGAAGAAGAAGGAAGCAAGGCTGTCATCCTCCTTGTTTCTAGGTAGTTGACAGCAGTAACCACCTGCCATCCCAGCAGTGCCACACTAGGTCAGCAATGTTATCTATGGAGGTCAGGTTCATGACCTTCCACGAAACATAGGTTGGGGTCCTTACACAGGAACTAGAATGAAATGACCTAGCTGTGTGGCCTAGTTCTGAGAACTCCAGAGCCACCGGGTCAAGAACCTTGTAGATGCAAGCAGTGAGCAAACCCACAGTGATGACTCTGCCTAGAGGTTGCCTCTGAGGCAAGCTGTCATCGCAGTTATCTCTGTAGCTCATTCCTGACATGGAAAATGGTCTGTAGAAACTTCTGATGGGCCTATGTCAGGCGTACTGCTCAGCATTATGTCACTATTTAAGGCACGATTTTTCTCAAGCCTGGCCAGGATTGTCTTGGAGGTCAGGGCTCACTGTATTCCCCCCCTTAAATAAGAGCACCCTAGTCAAGAACTTTGACCTAGCTGGGTCTTGGACACCCTCACTAGGGTAGCATACTCCATTCTTTTCAAGGCACCAACTACTCACCCTCTCATTTCTATCTGACCTGGCATCTCTGTTTTGGAGCACATTGTTTGAAACTCTTCAAATCCAGTTCACGAGCCCCTACTCACCCCCCACAGCATACTCAGACTAATAGCCATAAAGAGCTTGTGTGAACACACAAAGATCACATGAGGTGTTATTCCTCCCTAGCACTTGCCACTTCATAATCTTGGGAAAATATTCAAACTCTCTTTCCCAGGTTCCTCATATGTGGAATGGGAGTCATTATCATGCCTACTCCCTAGGGTTGTTTTGGGAAATAAATGAGTTAAAATACATAAAATGCTTAGAATAGTGCCTGGGATATATATATAGTAAAAATAAATGTTAACCACTATTATTATTCCAATACCACAGAATCTGCATCTAACTTGCTGCACGTCTCCATCCAAAACCCAGAGATATCAAACTTTTCCATGCATTTGCTTATGTGCCCCACGCTATTCTAGGTTTGGGAGATATAGCGGCAAAGAAATCAAAGATCTCATCATGTTTATACTTCAGTGGGGGAGAGGCAGATAATGAAAATAAATAAACACATCATATAATATCAGATGGTATCAAAAAATACAAAGAAAATAAAATAGGGATAATAGAGAGTGACAGAGAAGAAAAGGCAAACTTTTCTATGACAGGTGGGGTGGCAAGGCAGTGCGTGAAGAAGTGGCCTTGAGCTAAGACTCAAGACCCTAGAAGACTCTGAGCTTGAAGCTAAGACTCAAAGAAGTCTTTTGAGCTAAGACTTGAATGATAAAAGTCAGACACGAAAAGGTCAAGAGCAGGGTTGCTCAACCTTACTGACTGACATTTTGAACTAGATAATTCTTTGTTGTGAGGGGCTGTCTTATGCATTGTAGGATGTTTATCAGTGCCCCTGACCTCTAACCACAGATGTCAGTGGCATCCCCAGAATTGTGACAAAATCACCCTCATTGAATAACAATGAAATGACAATTTAAATGACAACATTTGTAACCATCTGGTCTCATTTCTTGACCCAAGCCATCACTTTACATTCCTGGATTACATTTAATTTTATAATTTTAGTTTTATATCCTGGATCACTTTTAATTTTCTATACAATCATATCATATCTACAGCCATGTTTCCTCATGTTGACCTCTTGACCTCTGTGGAAAACCCTTCCCACCCTCTTCCATTGAATAATTCATCACCCTTTTTTTATTTTTTATAGATTTATTTATTTATTTTAGAGAGAGAGGGAGAGTGGGGGGGGAGAGAGAGAGAATCCCAAGCAGACTCCTTGTGGAGCACGGAGCCTGGAGCCCAATGTGGGGCTTGATCCCAGCACCCTGAGATCATGACCTGAGCCAAAACCAAGAGCCGGATGGTTAATCAACTGTGCCACCCAGGTGCCCCTTTCCTCATCCTTTAATACTCAAAGTATCCCATTTTCTAATTCCATGTGCATATCTCTATCACTATAAGATTTGTGCTATAATTATCTATCTACGTATTTATCTCTACCTACTCATAAGTGAGATTCTTGTGGTCTGGAAATGAATCTTATTCATTTATGCTTGATGCCTAAAACACACACTGGGTGCCTGACACACCCCAGGTTCTTAATAAATGTTTGTTGTATGAATTAATTGCTGAGCCCTCAAGGATACTACGGTCACTCAGAGACCAACAAGATATATGTAGACATAACTCAAATAATGCCAAAAATAATATGTGACATAAGAGAAATAACAACAAAGTGTCATTAGAGTTAAGATTCAAGAAAAAATTACTTTCCACTATTTACTCATTTGCATAGAAAAAAGCAAATACTGTATGTTGTTAAATTGTGACTCCCTCAAGCCCCCAACACAGTCCTGTAGTCACAGACCATGGTCGTAATTTCACTAGTGGTCAATAAAGGCCTCACAGACAAGATGTGAGGATGTTTGTGGTTCGTACTATCACTCCCACTGGAAAGCCAACCTGCAGAATCAGCGAAGTATTTCAATGCTAAGAGCCCTAAGAATGTAGGGGACCCAAACTGTGTGTCTGAATGAAGCCAGTGCTAAAAGGTATCTTCTGATGCTCAGTCTCTTTAAGATATCACATCTGCTAAGTTGTATTCCTGTATGTGTGTGTCCCACACCTCTTGAGCCACAGCTGGGGCGAACATCAGGCAACGTACACTGGAATGAAAGTATCGGTTGTCCACAACCATGTGTCCACACTTCACTGCTTGTTCCATATTTTGAACATCCTTCTTGCCTACATCCATATTTGGCTGTCAGACCATCAGTGACACTGTCTCAGAACATGAGAACTGAACCACACAGAAATCGTTTATCCCTTTAGTTACAAAGATGAGCTAACTGGAGAGTAATTTGAGAAAACGGGCAGGCTAGTGACCAAGAAACTCTTAAAGCAAAATTGAAGAAAATACACCCAACTCAAAAGCAAACAGGCAACTCAGAGATTGGGAACTGCTCTGGAGTTAAGCCAAAGTGTTCGTCATGTGGTTTCAGAAAATAATAATCCCCTGGGGTTTAAAGTTCAACAAGCATAAACTAACACTTAGGAGTCCAGGAATGTGTCATCAGCCACACAAGTGCATTCCTAAAATGGCCCAGCTGGAACACTCAGCTAAAGCTTTGTGTGTCTGTATGGTTCACTAAGTTAGTTCCTGCAATGCTGTTTTTTACACATATTCCCAACTCGCTACCCTAACTCCCACCAGATTCCTACTCTAAATATGAACCCAAACTCAAGAGAAACTCCTCACAAGTGTATTACACAAAAATCACGAACAGATAACTTTTATTTCTTTGCTTACTGATAACTAGTAATAGAATTAGAAATAATGCTAAAGTTTTAAATAACTTTTTTCCCCTCAAATGCCCTAAACCACAGTAAAGTCATTATCAAATACAACTATTCCAAAACAGAAAACAAGCAAAAACCCCTTCTAACCATGCACAAGTGCCATTTCACATGTGGCAATCCTGAAGCACAGACAGCAAGGGCTTTAGCCAGGGTCAAAATCACGATCAAAGGCTAAAGCAAGACTTGGACATTTATTTATTTATTTTTAAAGATTTATTTATTTATTTCACAGGGGAGAGATGCAGAGGGAGAGAGAGAATCTCAAGCAGACTTCGCACTGAGTGCAGAGCCCAACACAGGGCTTGGTCTCAGGACCCTGAGATTAGGAGCTGAGCCAAAACAGAGTCAGAAGCTCAACTGACTGAGACACCCAGGTGCCCCAAGACTTGGATATTTAAACTCCAGCTTAACTCAAAACCTGGAGCTCCACACCCCACTTCATGTTACCTCTTAATATAGCTATTGAGTCCAGCCCACATTTAAACACCTACTCACAGACGTTATACCAGATAACACTCCTCAACGAAGCTGTGTTCCCAGACCCACATCTTTGTACCCACACAGAGAATCCAAGAATTTCAGACTACAAGGGATCTTCATCAAGCCCAGCCTCCTCACTTAGTAAGTTATCTCAGTTCTCCACAACCCACCATAGCGCCCCATCACCAGTAAGGCGAGGTCCAAATTCTTTGGGCGAGCAGCACCCTCCATCATCTGAGCCCATCTATTTCCAGACCCACAGCCTGCCAGGCACTTGGCACCTGTGCCCCAGGATCAACAACTTCCCTTTCTAGAAGACACCAGGCTTTTTCAAGCCACGATGACTATGCTCTGATCTCTCTAGAGCACACTTTCATTTCTTGTCTGGATACAGAATCGAGCTCTGACAATCTGTTTGAATGTCACCACTGCTATAAAGCATTCCCTGACCCTTTCAGAGAGCATTACTGGCCCCTTCCCCCCATCATCTGTGACACTTTTTACATGCCTCTGATGTAGTGCATCGCTTGTGATGTGTAAATCTGTCTTGTTTGTATATCTGTCTTCTTCCACTGGAAGGTGGGTTCATTGAAGAGAGGGACTGTATTTCATTCATTTCTGTCATCTTTGCATCAAGACTGGCACCCAGTGTGTTCTTTATAAAGGCAGAAGAAATGAGATAAAGAGAAATAGAAGAAAAGGCGGAGGGTGCAAAAGTCAGGGAATTTAAAAGATTTGCTCAAGATCACCCAAAGAGACCCACGGATTCCACATCCAGGGGCTCCAATCAGTCACAGCCCTGGAGACACAAAGTCACTTCACCGTCTATACAACAGCCCCCACCCACCCATTTCCCTCCATTTTCTCTCTACCAGAGTGGAGTTTCTGGTTCCGAGTGTAGTTTCCACCCGTGGCTCTGCCACAGTTCTGGTGGGAAAACTCTTATGTGAAAAGGACTGTGAGAAGGGTGAACCTTCCAGGAGCCTAGAAGAGCAGCGGATGAGGGCACTCAGGTAAACGGTTTAGTGGGTAAGAGTCTTCCATGCAAGACCGGTGGGCAAATGCTTAAGAAGAATAGACACACTCCCTTCTCCCTTCAGTTGCTCCTGGAACTGCTACTCCACCACCCAACCCCAGCCCTGTGACCTTTTAGCATACCAGCCCCGGGGACAGTCTCTAGGGACTGTGGGTCTTCCTGGCTGTCTCTCCATTGTCTGGGAAAGCCCCATGACTGAGCATGGCCTCTCCTACTTGCAAGAAAATCCAGCCAAGAAAACTAGCCAAGAGATTAGCCCCCAGCCGGGAGTGGCTCTAGGGGTGCGGCTGTGGGAGCCCCAACCAATCTCCCAGCACTGTGCAAGGGCGTCCTGTTGCCAGGAATCAGTCTCTCCAGCCCACAGCCAGCCTCCTCGGCAAGCGTCATAGCATCACAGCGATCCACCCTTCCCATGGGGCCTAGCCCAGGGAGAGCCAATTTACACCTCATTAGCAACAGCCTCTCCCCACTGACAGTCCCTCCGAAGTCCCAGACCGAGCACCTCCTTGGTGCTAAATGAACTCTGGGTGTTTGGGGAGGATGGCATCTGAGCTGCTAGAATGACAATGCTCAGGGCTTCCCAGAAAACCAGGAGAGCACAAGCTACAGACAGGAGGCAGAGAACATTGTGTCTGGCAGAGACCAGTGGTTTGAGGTTAGGAGGTACTAGAAATCAAAGGGACATTTTGTGACTTGAGTTGCTGGCAGCAAGGCTAATGGTGAACTGAATGAATGTTAAGTGGATTGTGGCAAAAATGCCCCAGGAAAGTGACAGGAGCTATCTCCTTTACTTGGATGCTTGAAAAATAATGCAAAATTACCACCCTTTCCCATGTCACAGAGAGTTAGGACAGACAAAAGGCCTAAGGAAACGCCTTTAGATGAACTAAAAACATTATTGCCTGTTCAAAAGTTCTAAAGAAATACACCGATTTGTCAAATTTCCTATTGTTCTTACTGAGGAAGAACAGAGTGAGCAACTTCTAGTTCACCGTGGTGAGTTGGACACATATCTCCATCCCAGCTCCCTCCGGAAACTCCCACTAAAATGAAAGTAAAGGAAATAAAAGACATAATTTCACAAGAACAAAGAAAACAGGTAAGATGCCAGCAAAAGGGATGACGACAAGATATTTGGAAGCTGGAGAGTGAAATGAGTAGAGGTGATTGAGTGCAGGCAGGACAGAAGATGCTGGAAATTAAGTATATCAAAGAGGGAGAAGCAAATGAGAGGTGGATTCCCCGCCCCCCAATCAAGTGCAGAAAAGCTCTGGATTAGAGGTGTGAGGTACAGAGGAAGGTGAGGCTGGGGGAGGGGCCTGAAAGTGAGCTAAAGGCTTTACAGAGACTCTTTAGAGCCCCACCCTCAGCAGCCTGGTGGCTACTCCTGCCACACACAGCCAGAAGGGTGGAGATTTAATTCCCAAAGAGACCAAACCAGAGAGACCCAGAAACACCAACCACACCTGGGTTTGAGTCTGACCGCCTCCACCGAGGGCCGAGAGATCCACCAAAAATCTATACACTGAATAGTAAAAGTTCCAGTCCCAGAGAAGTAACAGGTGTAAACCTCTTAAAAGGAAAGTAGAGCATTCTCCTCAGAGAACTGAACAGAAAACACTAATGTTTAAGATTTTCCCAGTAAAGCAAACCACATCCCCAACCAATCACTCCATAGTGAAGCTTAGTGGTCTCACAAGTGACATACATGTGCACACCGAGCTTGCATGCAGCCTTTTGGGGGCCTGTCCCTTAAATATGGATGGATCATCAGGTATTTGAATAGAAACCCCAACATGAAAAGAAGGTACTAACATAAAAAGAAAAATAGTTTTTTTGAAAAAGAAAACAGAGTTAATATAGGCCAAAGAAAATGTCCAAAAATTATCATTAATATCCTTAGAGAAATAAGATATTAAGACCATGAAACAAGAACAGAGTACTATTTAAAAAAAAAAGAACTCTGGAAAATAAGAAAGAACTCTTAGAAATTACAAGTAGGATCACAAAAAATTAAAAACCCAATAAAAGGATGTAAAATACATGAGGAAATCCCCCAGAGGGCAGATAAAAGGAAAGGAGAACTTTTAATAGAAAAGAAAATTAGGGGACTATTCCAGCAGATACAAGTAGCTATATAATATAAATTCCAGAGAAAACCAGTAGATAAAGGGGAAAATAACACCAGAAAATTGCTTAGAACTAAAAGTTTTCAGATTGAAGAAATCTAAAAAGTTCCCACACCATGAACATATACACCTATGCTAAGGCACATATTCTCTTTAACTATAAAGAGAAAAGAAATTAAACCCATACAGCATGAAAACAAAACAAAACAAAACACCAAAGTTATTGAGAACCAGGTGGATTTGGACTTCTCAACTGCAACTCTTGGAAGCAGAGCAGCAACCCAGAAACGCCCTCACCACTCTGAGGTAAAATTATTTCCGATCTAGAACTCCATACCCTGAAAAACTCTTGATCAAGAGTGAGGGCAAAAAAAAAAAAAAAAAAAGAAGGTATTCTCAGACATGAAAGGACTCAAAATATCCACCTCCTATGCACCCTGTCCGAGGAAGCCACCTCCTGGGGAACTTTTTTCCAGTTGGTCATCTAAAAATATGATGGGCAAAATAAATAAATACATAAAATATAAAGAAATAAATAAAAATATGATGGGAAAGAAGCTTATCCAAGAATGTGGTGGGTCCTGGTGCTCTTGAAATTGTTGTATGCTCCACCAAATGAGGTATAAACCAAAGAAGGAATCTAGGAAATTTAGCAAATGGGGACAAAAGATCGCTGTGGTACCCACCAGCCCAGACAGGAGGGGATGGGAGGGAACCAGGACAGCTTGTCTACTCAGGAACAAGGAACCCGATACATTACCTGCTCTACATACACACCACAGAAGATGGATGGTTCTTTTAAGAAGTGTGTGGAAGAATTAGAAACTAGTCCACATAAAAATTTTTTTTTTAATGAGACCGATAATACAAGGAAGTAAAATTGTGATCTGAGCACACTGGAAAGATGAAAGAAGAGGTGCACGCAGATGGGACAAAAGAGAATGAAATCCTCACCTTCTCATAGGAAACAACAGAGAGAGATTACAAAAACACATCATTTATAAACAGAAATGTGGAGTCCAGAAGAAACAGCTAACCTGCCATAGCAGCTCTGGGGAAATGGGAGTTGATGGGAGAAACACAGAGAAGGGAATCACTGCTCTGTCATAAACCTGTGCTAGTTAACTACGAACTATGCATTAAGCTATACTTACATACTTACCTTGATTTAAATAAATGTTATATTTACGAAAGAAAACAAAAGTCAGTTCTAGTTAACTATGAGCTAGGCATTAAGCTACAACTTATGTACTACCTTGATTTAAATAAATATTGTATTCAAAAACTAAAACAAAATGTTGGCTAATCCTCACATAACCTGCATTGGCACATCTCCAAAATGATGTGTACCATTGGCAAACCTCTGTTCCAGAGCTGTCGTGAAGAAATGTAATTACCCTGAGAAGTTCACAAGGTCTTCACATCATTCCATGGCAGATGGCACACACGTGATTTAGCATGGTGGTAGGGTAGTCATAGCTTGCGTTTAGATAGGGTTTACAGTCTACAAAGTCTACAAAGTGCTTACGTCATTCCGTGCAATCTCCACCATCATGCTGTGCAGTAGGTATTACCAGCCTCTTTTTTCAGATGACGACACTGGACTTCAGAGAGAGTGAGACCTCTCCAAGGGCTAGCAAGCGACACACAAACAAGGTAACCCCATTTTTGAACACACACACATGCACCCACGGTAGCAGTATTTGCCAACAGGG
Organism: Zalophus californianus; assembly: GCF_009762305.2. NCBI lineage: Eukaryota > Metazoa > Chordata > Mammalia > Carnivora > Otariidae > Zalophus > Zalophus californianus. The sequence goes on from NC_045606.1 coordinate 90,594,544, forward strand.
ATAAAGAATGACACGTTAACAGACTTATTTTCTAATTTTATTTATGCCTTTGTCGATTTAGGACAGTGAAGAACAAACATTTTTGAAAGAAGGCTATTGGGGAAAAAAAACCTGAGGGTCGCTTTTTTTTCCATTTAAAACAAAAGTGGCTTCCCAGAGTAACGTGGAAAGGAATACAAAGTTCTGCATCTTAGAGTTGACTATTATCAAATCCAATTATGACATTGTTTGGTAGTCTCTACATTATGAACAAGTGGGTTTGTTGAAAGGTAGACAAAGAGAGTTTTCTCATCTTAATCCTGAAATTAGTTTGCAGGCTGCGTCCCCACATCAGACAGGTCACGTGGGGCTGTGGGCCCAAGACTACTACCACTCATCACTCTGGGTGGCCTTGACCCAAGCTCCTACTCCTTCCTGCATGCTAATATTGCTTTGAGCTCCAAGTTGCTCTCTCTTCTACCCAATTTTTCTCTATTTTCCATTTATATGAGAAAAATGATGATTTTCCAGAATGCAGACTGTGGGCCAGCTCTTAGGCCTTGCAGTGCAACGTACATAATGCAGAGAATGAACTGGGCATTGTCCTAATCCTTCAGGAGCAGGCATGAAAGCCAGGGTCAGAACGGGTCACACTGACTTCCCACCACAATGCTGCACTCCATTTACGGAAGATTAGGTCTAAAAAGAGTGTGCAGTTTGCAGCTGAAAGCAAATCTTTCCTGGTGGCAAAATTATCTGTATTTCTATTAACTGGTCCAGCCGATCCCTATTCATGTAATAGTGTTACACAGTAACACAGTCCTCTGACAGCGAACAATGTTTAAGCTGCTCAACTACTATTTTCTAATAAATTCAGAACACATATTTCTCTATTAATTTGTTCAGTACTTTCTAGGTATTGGAATCCGGGAAAAAACTTTCTACTTCATTAACAAAATTTCAATGATGTGATTTGGGGAGTTTCTCCAAGCAGATTAGGAAGAAAGTTCCCAAGGAAGGTGGGTGGGGGGATGAGGTTTAAGAAGGGCACTCATTGGGCGCCTGGGTGGCTCAGTTGGTTAAGCGACTGCCTTCGGCTCAGGTCATGATCCTGGAGTCCCGGGATCGAGTCCCGCGTCGGGCTCCCTGCTCAGCGGGGAGTCTGCTTCTCCCTCTGGCCCTCCCCCCTCTCATGCTCTCTCTATCTCATTCTCTCTCTCAAATAAGTAAATACAATATTAAAAAAAAAAGAAGGGCACTCATTGTGATGAGCACTGGGTATTATATGCAAATGATGAATCCCCAGATTCTATCCCTGAAACTAATACTACACTATATGTTAACTAACTAGAATTTAAATAAAATCTTGAAAGAAAAAAAAAGAAAGTTCCCAGCTCTAAGACACCCTAAACTCCCAAATTTTCTCTATGGTTTACCTGGTTAGAACTTAGGACAATATTGTCTAGCTACAGTATTAACTAACGACATCAAATCTAACTACTTATTTACATGACTTTATGTAAAAATGAGTTTAAGTTTCAGGCTCTGAGTACATCTCACATTCTCCTTACTTGATCTTTCCCAGATTTTCACGGATTTGGGATTCACCCTCCTTCCTCGTGTGCTCCTCCTCCTTCCTATTGTCCCAGAGGCATGAGAGGAGCATGGCTCTCAGCCACAATGGCCACTGCAGAGAGAACAGGGATCTCCCTTCCCTCTTCCTGCCCTGAGGGAGGGAGGGAAGCTTTTCTCCCCTCGGGGAAGGTTTCATGACCCAGTAGGGAACAGGTGTCACTTTCGCCACAATGGCTTCTGCAGAGGTAACAGTGTCTCCAGAAAGAGGAATTAGCAATGGATCCAAAAGAACAAGGACTTTTCCACATTTGGAGCCTCACCTCTCTGCCCCAAAACCTCCAATGGCTCTCTGTTAACTACAAAATTCAAATCCTTCTGATGGCATTCAGGCTTCCTGTAATGAGCACTGACGTTGCTTTTCTTGCCTCACCTTTCACTACGTATCTCCAAGCTCAAAGCAAAATTATCCCACAATTCACATGGCTGCCCCAGTATATTATTCATTTCCACCCCCCAAGTCCTTTCTCATACAGTCCCTCTGCGCTGCTTGTTTTCCATACCTTCCCTCCGTGCGCCCTCTCTTCTCTTGTTGGAATCCCACCAATCCTTCGAAGCAACTGTTTCAAGAAAACTCCCAAACAGAACTAACTTCTCCCCCCCTCTCTGGTGTTTCTACAACCCAGAAATGATCATGTACATCACTTTATACCTGCTGTTTACCTTTGTTCAAGCTGCTGATGTCTAAGAGGTAGAGTAGATGTAACTCCTAGTAAAGATCCTTCATGCGTGGATTTCTAGGTAGTGGAGCCTGTTGAAAGCTTCCATTTCAAAAAATTCAAATGGCTGATTTCAGGGGCTGTTGAAAAGAGAGCAGAAGCAAATGGAATGTGTTCCAAAATTCTGCTTCTAGTTTGCCATTTGGAACTTAAGGGTATGTTTCCTCCATTGAATCAGGGATATGAACAAATTCACTTAGCCATCCCCTCTTCCATCGTGAAGGGATGTTTAACCGTTTTCTGCTCTAGAAGATCTTTTTCCACTCTTCCATCTGATGTAGGTCCCCTTCCTCTGGGGCCTTCTGACCATCCCTCCATCTTGTACTTACTACTCTGTATTGTTACAGGTCAATTCCCTGCCTCTCCCACACTAGACCATAAATTCTTGATAACAGAACTTCTTACATCTCTTTTATTTCTAGCACTTAGCATAGTATTTGCCACACAGTAAGCACTCAATACATTTTTATTTATTTCCCCAATAAGTTATAATCAATTTGAATCAACTTTAAGGTAGAAATCATATATTATTCGACTCTAGATTCCTCAGCAAGGGCTTGAATAGTGATTTGTGCATATAGCATGGGAATATTCCATAACTATTCCTATAAAATGGGTAAGTTTTTGTCCAGGGAACTGCTCATGTTATAAAACATAGGTGAGAAAACCCAATGATTCTCCCCTTGATGCCTTTTTTTAGTACTTTTTCCTGATTTTCAACATCAAGACTTCAAAGAAAGCACTTGATGTGTGGGAGAGCCTCAGAGACCAGGGAGATTCATGTATTTCATTTCTCATGTTCTAAAGCTTCTCTTCTTTTCCATTTCTCATCATCCTCACAAATTATCTCATTCCCTTCAGCTGAGGATGCACATTACTCAGGTTATTTTTAGAACACCCTTGTGTGCAATATTGGCAGTTCAAAGCACCAGAGAGAATCCACCAAACACACAAGGAGTCTCCTGGGGTTTTTGCTTTGTCCTTGAAGCTCTTTTCCTAGTCTCCTAAGGTCTTTCCTGTAAGAACCAGGTGAGCCACATTAAAGGTTCAAGTCCATGTATTCACGTCCATGCCTCCCTGGCAAATGACAATAAATATTTATTGAACATGATAACTAATGTTAAGAATAAAACAGGGAGCATAATAAGCAATTTCTGTGACACAGAACCTGAAGCTACACATCCATATTCCAAGTTCATACCCTGAATCTAGGAAATGCCTTGCCAAATTTCAGGAATCTCCTGATGGAGAAGCAGTGATGCTCTTCCCCCACCCTTCACTCTGGCTCGAAATACAACTACAAGCTGAGCTAAGCATTCTTTTTTTATTTTTTTTTTTAAGATTTTATTCATTTGACAGAGGGAGACACAGCGAGAGAGGGAACACAAGCAGGGGGAGGGGGAGAGGAAGAAGCAGGCTTCCCGTGGAGCAGGGAGCCCGATGCGGGGCTCGATCCCCAGGACCCTGGGATCATGACCTGAGCCGAAGGCAGACGACTGAGCCACCCAGGCGCCCCTGAGCTAAGTATTCTTGATGGCAGGACAGCCAGTCCACCCAAAAGCCATAGAACTTGTTCCCTCCTGCACAGAGCTCTGTATTTCTGGCAATTTGCAGGAGGATGAAGCTTACACAGAAAAGAGAGGACAAATTTCCTGTCCTTACCCTTATGGAAATCAGTCACCACTGTAGTGAGGAGGGGAGGAACATGTGACAAGCAAAATGACGGAGAACACCCAGAATGACTTTCCTCTTTCCCCTGCCTCCAATGTTCTCTTCTTCCTACTTACACCTCTGAAGTATAACTTCGTAATTAGAGAACTGGACTTCTTAATTCAAGAACTATATCATTCAATGTTGTCATTTAAGGATGACTGGCTAGAGGTTTCTAGGGGTTTGACAAATTAGTGTCTTGCCACTAATCTCTTAAAGAAGCACTGTTCAATAGACCTGCCTTCAGTGACAAAAATGTGCTGTTCACTATGGTGCCTACTAGTCACCGTGGCTTTTAAGCACTTAATGTGTGGCTAGTGTGACTAAAGAATTGGATTTCAAATTTAATGTATTTAATTTCTTCTGCTAGGCACATGTGGCTAGTGTCTACTGTACTGGACAGCCCTCGTATCTGAAACAGTAAAATGCTATCCTCTGGACAAATAGGTAATTTTTTGGCCCCCAAATAGAGATTTAGTCAAAGCACAGACGGATTTCTTTATAAGCTCTGTGTCAAAGCACTAAAAGAAAGTTCACCAGGGGCACTTGGGTGGCTCAGTCAGTTAAGCCCCTGCCTTCGGCTCAGGTCACGATCCCAGGGTCCTGGGATCGAACCCCACATCAGGCTCTCTGCTCAGCGGGGAGTCTGCTTCTCCCTCTCCCTCTGCCTGCCACTCTCCCTGCTTGTGTGCTCCCTTCCTCCCTCTCTTTCTGTCAATTAAACAAATAAAATCTTAAAAAAAAAAAAAAGTTCACCAAAACCTCACAGACAAAGAGCTTAAGCCAGCTTTAGAACGGTTGACCACAGGCATTTCTCCATCAGCAGTAGGGTCAAGGGGAGGGTGATGCAGGCATAAGCCTGAAAAATAGAGATAATAGTAAATAGTTCTTAAGAGAGAGCTTGACATTTCTTATTTAGGAAAGAAGAGAGAAAGGGACTGAAGGAGGGAGAGCGAAAAGGAAAAGGAATCTGGAACATTCTAGAAGTGCTTGGTGTCTGAAATAAATATAAAACATGCCAAATAAACATTTAGCCAAACTGAAATGACAAACCTGAAGTGAAATGGCTGCAAACTAAGCAAGGTGTTGGAAATTTCATCAGTAAATTATCGAATTAGCAACCTGGATATTTGGCTTTTGGAACAAGTTTAATAGCAATTGGCCTGAACCCATGTGAATCCATATACTCATGGCAGCCAAAGGCCACAGCAAGGGAGCTAAGTCCCTAGAGCCATACCCATATATATGGAGGTTGTGCCCTGCATTAGGACACCCAGAGGAAGAAGGCAGGTGAAGACTGAAACCCACCCCTAAGTGCTAGCCACCACATGCTAAATCCTGGCTCTGGGGCTGACCGAGCTCAGGAGTAAGGGAGGATTTTTATTAACTTGTCATTTAGACTTGAAACCTGTTTCTAATTCGAACAAAGACACCACATGTGCCAGTGACAGCCCTGGTTAGACCACATTTTTAATTTACTGCTCAATTCTTATGAAGAAAGCCATGGATAAACCAGGATGCTGTCCAATTAGGGACAGACAGAACAGTGGGTTTGCAATCACCTTTAGATAAGGGATTAACTGAAGAATAAAAGTGGAGATGCTTTAGTCTAAAGAAACAGGGCTACAGAGAAATGTGATACCTAACTTCACATACTTGAAGACCTATCATATAGAAAAAAAGGGAAGGGTTAATCTGAATATCCCCCAGAAATGCAAATGTAATGCCACTAGGCAAAAAAATAAAGGAGTCGGGTTTAGCCTCAACATGGAGGCAGCATGGTATCATGGGGAAAAATACTAAACCTTGGGTGACTTAGAACTGAGTCTGAATCCTGATCCCATCAACTAATACCTCTTTGACTTAAAGCAAATTACTTCCTTCTGTGAGATTCAGTGTCCTCATTTGTAAAATAGAAATCACTAATTCAGACAGTTGTTATAATAATTAAATAAGAGAATAACAAAACAGGAGGCACAAAGTACCTAAGTCATGCTAAATATTCATTAAATGGTAATACCTTATTTTTCCCTATAACAAAAACTTTACAACAATTAGACGATACATCACTCTCTCTAACGTAGCCAAGAACTCCTGACATGGAAGACATTCACCAGCCTCTGCTCGTGGATCATTTGCCAGTGACACTTTATCAGTTAGGTATTTTTTTTTTTTAACTTAAACAAAGAGGAAGTTCATTGGGAAGATGTTGGATTGTTCACAATTTAATCGAAAGGCTGGGGGATCCATGCTTGGAATGGACAGCAGCAAGGGCAGCAGGAACGGTCCTACCAGGGCACTGCTAATGGATATGAACAAACTTGCACTCCCTTTGACAGCCTTTAAGAGGTCAAATCCAAAAGAGTCTGAATGTCCAGACTCGGGTCATATGCCCTAAGATACTATCAGTGAGGTAAGAGGAAATCAGCCATGACAGCTTCCAAAGACCTCACTGGCCTCCATGGTGCAGAGCCAGGTACCTTGATGTACAATCCCACAAGCCTGCACACAACAGGAGAGAGGTGATTCCCATGAGGAAAACAAGGTCTATCTATACATTCATACTGGGATATAGCACACAGCAATGTTTAAGGGCACTGGACAACGAGTTCTTCTGACATTCAAATCCTGGCTCCATTGCTTGCTAGCTGTGAGGTCCTGATATGGTACTTCATTACCCTGTGCCTCAGTTTCCTCTTCTGTAAAACTGTAAATAGTAATAGTACCTACCTCATAAAGTCACCGTAAGAATTAACTGGAATAAAGTATACAAATCATTTAGCACAGCTCCCAGCACATAGAATAAGTTATTGTTGCTATTGGTAATATTACTATTAGTAATGCTGAGGATACACCACCGAGCACCTCAGAAGTGCTTTTTCTGAAAGACACGGAGGCTCTTACCCTTCTGTGTCTTCATGCCAGCAGAGATATCCTCTCCTTTCCAGACCTCTTGACTTGATTTCCCCATGTAGATAACAATATATATATAGATATTGTGTAGATAACAATAACAATTTCCTCTAACACCAGAACTGCTTCACTAAAGCCATTTTAAGTAATTGTAAAAAGTGCACAATGAAATGTATGAGAAGCACTGATTGCTGGAGAGATGCTAAAAACAACTATACTAATGAACCCACACCACAGTGGGAATAACTGTTCGCCATTTGTGGATTCATCCATGTATTATTTCTTCTGAACATTACTTTTAGTTCCTGGAAGAGGTACTTTGCCATAAATGGGAGGGCAATTTACTGGAAGTTAAAGACCAGCTTCCAAGCATCCCATCTGCTCCGGGAAAGAGGTACTTTCTCTCAAATGGCTTGGGGAGGGGACTGGGGGAGTGGTGGTGTGTAGCGCACTCTTAGAAAACAACAAAGTTTGCTCCCTTAACAACTCCCATGAAAGTGTTTGCTAAAGAAAATATATATGTCTAGATACACATAAATTTCACAACAGTCTGTATAAGCTAGGGCAGAGATGACAGAAATGCCTAGAAAAGCAGGGCCATGGGCTTCCACACACAGATCTTGCAGCCTTCAAAATTAATGATAGTGCAATCAGAAAAAATATATCACCTGACAGCTCTGAAATTTGACAATCTCCTCTTCTCACACATTACTATAGAAGAATCACACACATCCATGTCTTAGATACATGCCTTCCTCTATACTCATATACTTTTTGCCGATAAAACTAAACTCGAGGACTTATGCTAGCCACGTACAGTATTTTATCTTCATTTTTAAGAGCCTTCAGTTGCCAGCAAAATCTCAATACAATGAAATCTTGCCCACGAGCCAACTCCTCGCTGCAACCAAATTATATTCTATGTCATGTTACTCCAAAAACTTCGAATTCTAAATTATCCAGAACATTTCATGGAGATGGTCTCAGTTAACGTCAAATACGCCCTCAAAAGCGTACCTGTTTGGCAGTCGTGTTTTCTGGAGACACTTTCAAATCCTTAAAAGTGCAAGGAGCTTGTGGGTGTTGTGCAATCTTAGTCACAGATCACGGGAGTTTGGTTTTTAGGTGATCAGCTATATGGAATTCTCTCCTCATATTCAACGAATGTGTTGAGGTGTCCACTTCTCCCCTTAAAATCCCTGAGCCACAGGAGTATATGCTATATGGAGACATGAAATGTTGCTATAAAAATGAAATGCTATTCTTGGAATACTTCTATGTCATTGCTCGAACTGAATCTCCTTTACAATGAAATGGCTTCTGCTTAGCAACTAATGCAAAGGAAGAACCTGAATATTTCTCTTCCCCCCGGCCCCGCCCCAGAAGAAGGAGTGTTAAACATTAACCATTCCACTGGTGGTTTCACGTTTTTGAATCTATGGAAAGAGTAAATGAGGTTGACAGTGAGATCATCCTCCTTGTCGATGTGATATGGATGTGATATGCCACCCAGCGACGGATTCCAACTTTGTCCATTGTGATGAACAATGGAGACAAATTCAAGTAAATAAAATTAACCAAAGGGAGATGTTGCTGTCGACCTTCCCAGAGAGTGGTGCACGGAAGCAGCACCCCAAAGTGAAAAGAACATGGGACTTCACATCCAAAAGCCAGCCTAAGCCTGGCAGTGCCCCTCACTGGCCCGTGGCTTTGGGATCCTCACTTAGCAGTCATGCCTGTTTCCTGAAATGTACAACGGTTATAAAACCAGCACCTACTCCACCTGTTGCCTAAGATTGTTCTGAGAGTAAAATTCGATCAAGTACATGAAAGCAGTTTATAAATGGTAAAGCCCGAAGAGTGCCACACACATTTTTATTATAAGGACTTAAATTTAGTCGGTATTAACAGTGTAAGAAATCTCCAGAAATCTGTCTTTAAAAAAAAAAATCCCTTAGATTTTGTTATAATTCCACACTGGCTCATAGAAAGCTTCTGTTTTAATCTTTAAATAGCTTTGTCGTCTATTTTTGAACTAGAGATTTATTTTGCTAAGAAATTCTGAAGGTTTTCTTCAAACGGGAAAGAATGACTCAGGTTTTTAAAAATCATCCTTTGAAACTTTCTAGGTGAGTATAACAGCACACATGCAAATACTTATGAATTCTGAAGGGTGTTGTTCTGAATAAACTTATCCTGCAAGTACTTACAGCCTGAATAGGCCCTCCAGTTAAAGGTGAAGACTCAAGTCTCCTAAGAATACTTACACATAAAACAAAATCCAGTGGAGCTACTGTGCCATTTCAACCACATAAGGTACACATAAATCAGTGCTAACTTCTTTGCTGGACCCCAAGCCATTGTAGCATTAACCCCTCCCCTCAAGTCCCACTCTGCTTCCAAAAAATCACAAGGTCTTGTACTGGAAGTAGAATTTGAAGGAGGGCGCACGTACTGGCCTATCATCCCTGCAAATCACTTCCCTGCCCCAGGTACCTGGATTTATTCCCCCATCTCAGGCAATGGAAAATTCATATAGTTGTACAAAGAGCCACCAAGGAAAGCTCAATCTCGGCCCCCCTACAGTTGCCGGTAGCACAGAGTTCTTCACAGAGCTGAGTCCGCAGGAAAGGAATTCCTGCTCTGTCGGCCCATCAGCCCGTCTCTATGTCCTGTGTCAGGACTGGCTGGACCCACCAAAGTGATGGGCCTCACGGGTCTCTCCTCTCAGGAGACCGTGAGTCTAATAAACCATCAGATGGTGAAAATAGGGCTATTGGCACCCAGGGAGTGGGAAAGGGTAAAAGAAGAACCAGGGTAAAAAGCTTCATTAGGAAAGTCATAGGCAAATAGGGGCATGGATCTTAACTCTACCATTTCACTAGCTTTGTGACCTCAGGCAACTTGGTTAAACTCTAAGCCTTGATAGCCTTATCTGTAAAATGGAAGTAATGATAGTTCACACTTCAATGAGGTGTAAATGAAATACTATCTATAAAAATGTTTAGCAGCTCTTGGCACCGAGTAAACAAGAAAATCAGTACCTTATACTCACTAATAGTCACAAGTGGGTAGTTAAGTAAATTAACACTTGCAGTCCAAGTCTGAACCCTAAGAAGAGCTTGTTTCTTCTCTTAAGTGAGCTGCACGAAAGCTCTGCAAGTCCATGAGCTGTCTTTGCTGCCTCGGGGGAATGGTCTGTCAGAGGCCACTAGAAAGGACAGGGACAAGTGGTGTCTGTTTGTTTGGGGCCCCTGTGAGAAAAGGCAGGATAGACTAGGAAGGCTCAGCGGCCCCATGGGTGTTCCCTCTGCCAGGGAAGATCATGCTCTGAGGCTGCTGGGGTTCAAGGTTTTTCTACTTCCTGTCTTACTTTAGATGCTGAGGACAGTGCTTCAATTGGACAGAGACAAAAATATGCTATAGCTTAGTCTTTGCATGGAGAGGGGGCCGATTTAAAAGGAAGAAACCGTTTTAAATCAGGCTCTTTTCTCAAAAACCCCTACAGGGAATGCTCTCCATCTCAGAGAGAGAGAGTGCCTCAAACCCGGTTACATACATAAGGACAGTGATGAAAACACAGTCCTTTCAGTTTGAAGAAGGCTCCAGAAGTTTGTCTCCAAAGTGATACATGGAACCCTCTCCAACTGCTTCCGCACAAGCTTATATAAAGCCCCCTTTCATCTTTAAACAAATTGCTTTCAAGTGTTTTTAAAACAAAAATGTATTTTTCCATAGGATTTTTAACATCTTTCTGACATACAAAGAAATGACACATTTTAAAAATGTACTTTGGATTTTTTAAGGAGTCTATTTTCTGGCTATTTCCTGAAAATGTACACTATACACAAAAGCAACCAAACTGCCTTTCCTTTGCCTTTTGTAGGAAAAAAAAATGAATTAACTTCCTCAGTAATTATTCCACAGTCCTGAGCTAGTTCTATTTGTTCAACAAATATTTAATAATCACCTACAATTTTAAAAAGTAAATTCTGTTGTTTGGCCTAGTTGAGAAAACAGAACATCCCAGAAGGCTGAGCCTTCCACTTCTGAAATAATCCAGGACAGGTAGCATCTGGGAAGCTTTTTTTTTTTTTAATTTTTTATTGTTAGGTTAATCACCATACATTACATCATTAGTTCTTGAGGTAGTGTTCCATGATTCACTGTGCATAACACCCAGGGCTCCACGCAGAACGTGCCCCCTTGAATACCCATCACCAGGCTAACCCATCCCCCCACCCCCCTCCCCTCTAGAACCCTCAGTTTGTTTTTCAGAGTCCATCATCTCTCATGGTTCGTCTCCCCCTCTGACTTACTCCCCCCTCATTCTTCCCCTCCTGCTATCTTCCTCTTTTTCTTTTTTCTTAACATATATTGCATTATTTGTTTCAGAGGTACAGATCTGTGATTCAACAGTCTTGCACAATTCACAGCGCTCACCATAGCACATACCCTCCCCAATGTCTATCACCCAGCCACCCCATCCCTCCCACCCCCCACCACTCCAGCAACACTCAGTTTGTTTCCTGAGATTAAGAATTCCTCATATCAGTGAGCTCATCTGATACATGTCTTTCTCTGATTGACTTATTTCACTCAGCATAACACGCTCCAGTTCCATCCACGTCGTTGCAAATGGCAAGATCTCATTCCTTTTGATGGCTGCATAATATTCCATTGTGTATATACACCACATCTTCTTTATCCATTCATCTGTCGATGGACATCTTGGCTCTTTCCACAGTTTGGCTATTGTGGACATTGCTGCTATAAACATTGGGGTGCACGTACCCCTTCGGATCCCTACATTTGTATCTTTGTGGGAAGCTTTTTCTCCGATTGCCAGGACAGGGCAGCCGGCCATTATCTGGACACACAAAGCAGACATCATTGAGCCAGCCCAGCAGAGAAATAACCTCTGTCCTGCAGTCCCTGTGACAACTCTATTTCTAGGACCTCTGTCTTTATCTACTTATCTATTCCTGACACTTGAAGCTCTCAGAACCCTGTTACCCAATCCCCCATGTCTGGCTTCCTGTTCCCAAACGACTGGTTTGGGGGTGTGGGCCACTGTGGCTCTGCACACTCACAATGCCCATCTTCTCTGACCTTGTCTTCCTTCCTACTCCAATTTCCACAGCACTCGGAGGCAGCTTGGTCCCCTTCACACCCTCTGGTTAAGAGTCAACTCATTTTTAATAAGTTGTGAGAGGCAAAGTACGTATTCTATACCTCGGTGAATGCCAAAACCTATAAACTAAATGTTCAACATTTTGAAAAATAAAAAACAAATCTCCTTAATTGGACTTAAGTATGAAAGACACCACTCAAACACTCACAGCTTACTTTGTGATGAGGAACATTATGAGTATCAGCCTTCCAACAATCCCACAGGCTGGGGTACTCCTATCACTACTATTTTATAGATGAGGAAATTAAGGCACAGAGAGATTAAATAACTTGCCTGAGGTCACACAGCAGGCAGAGATAGACGGAGAACTGAACCCCAGTAGTAGGGCTCTGGAGTCAGGGCTGTTAACCACAATTCCACCTGTCTCTCATGACATTGGAGAGTAAGAACAATGAGATTTGGTTGCCGTTTAACTCTTACTATTTTAAGCTTTGATCGTTTCCCCACTCCATCCAGCAAGTCAGACCATTAATGTTATAGCTTAAATCAGAATTGGTTCTTATCAGAGCATTATTTATGAACCTAAATCTACCAGCAAATCTCCACTTAACGCAAAATGCAGGGAGGTTAAGGACTACAGAAGTCCCTGTCAGAAAGCTGTTGCCTTTAAAAAACAGTATTTGCTCCATTTCAAAGGCTGATAAAACCTCAGGGCTGGAAGGAAAGACCAAGAAAATTCATCTGTGAAGGCCCTTCTTCCCACCTCTGCCCAAGCACAGCCCCCTCCCTCAGCCTGACGATTTGCTTTTTCTCTAGAAGACCAGAGCAGTGCTCACGCCTCCTCCCTTTGAACGCTGTGGTGTCAGGACACTAACCAGCCATCCTTCAAGTGCTCTAAATGTACGTGAATAAAAAGTAGCTGGTGCTTTTTTGAAGGATTTGTTATTGCATTGAGTGAAAAACAAAACAAAAGCTCAGAGTCACTATGTCAACAAAGGAATTCTCCCTAAAACAACTTTTCCACCAAAGTCGATCAGGTGAGCTGCAATACAGTGAGGTAATACAGCACGGAGGTCGCTGGAGTCACAACCTGGGGCTGGCCAGGCAGCTGTCAGGACCAATTCCAGAAACGTGGGGGTAGCCATCTCTCTGCTGTCCTAAGTTCTAATCACAGGAAAAGGAGTCCACGGAAAAATTCCCCAAGAGGAAATCAATGATGCCCCCTTGGAAAGGGATGAGACAGACAGAAAGAGAGCCAGAGAGCTAATTAGTGCTGCTCAGAAGGCAAATTAAGGCCTTTTCTTTGACAAGCTGCAAATAGCTGGTTAAGTCAGAGCCCTGCCGCCCCTCCCCAGCCTCCGACAGCTGGCTAAACGGCTGATGCAGGTACTCACACAGGAAGTTGTAAACAGAAACAGAGTTCTGGGCTGTTGGACAAAGTGCAAATGAGAAAAAAGCAAACCTTTCTTTCAGTAGAAAGGAAAATCACAACTGAGACGGACAGGGAATGGTAAGAGAAGTCATTTATTTAAAGAAGGCAATTAAATTCCTTCATCCAATAGATATTTATCCAACACCTACTGAGTAATAAGAACAGGATTCAGAGAGTCAAATGGTTAAGGTGCAATTGGCGTCTTCAAAGGAGCTAACAACTTAGTAGGGAATAATAATAACTGGAAAAGTGAACTCTGTGCTGAGTCCTCTCCATAAAGTAACTCATGCAATCCTCATCACAAACCTTGAAGGTAGGTATTATGATTACCCCATTTTAGAGATGAACATGCCAAGCCTGAAAGAGGTTACAGGACATGCCCAAGACCAGCTAGAAGGCTCCAGGTTCAAATCCTAGTCTAACTCCCACACCAGAAAATTACAATGAAGTCTGAACACAGCTTTTTGAGAAAGTGCCACGTGAGGACATGGGAAGACCCACCACCTATCACAGAAAGTGGACATTTTGGAGCTTACTCCTCAGAAGGAGTTTGCCTGGTAAACAAGCCAGAGAGGAATTATGGGAGCATTATGTGCAAGCAGACATAACTTGGCATTTTTAATTTCTTTAATCTTCTTCTACATTGCATTGGTTTGTTAAGCTTTGCAGTAGGCATAACATTCCAACCAGTTCAAACAATTCCAACAGTTCAAATAGTTCCAGCCAGTTCAAACAATGTGAAATTAGTCCATTTTTATAGTTATTTCATGCAAATTAAATTTCAAAGAAAAAAAAAAGAAAGAACTCTGCAGCTTAGACTTTGTTTCGCTCCTTACCTTCATCCCCCAGTTATCCACCATTAATTTGGAGCATGCCAAAATAAAATTAAAATTATAAGGTCTATAAACTAAAACTAAAATTATAAGGTCTCAGAAAAAGTAATTAGGATCAGCGTTATCAACATAAACCCAAGTAAGAAAGTAAATGTCATGTCAACATCTAGGCAATGGTCCTTCCAGATGCTTCCAGTTTCACGCAGTGAATGCCTCTGAGCCCACTCCAAGAACAACTCAGGGTTGCCTGAAGGATGTGTATCCCAGAGCCCAGCCCAGCTGGAGAGGGAAGGTGTAGCCAGCCTGGGCCCTCACTGGGAGTCCTCATTTTCTCATATTAAGAGAGGGAAATGTTCCAAAGAGTTAGCTCTACTCTAATTTAATTTGTCCCTATGAGGCGATGTTGTCATTGCCACAGCAGAAATGAACACCAGCAAAACTCCCTTCAACTCCTCCTCCCTCTGATGCCACACGGTCCAAGGCTGTCACTCTCCCATGGTAAAAACCAAGCCTCTGGAAGATCAACTAGAGCAGATTAAGTACTCTGGACGATGGTTCAAGTGCATTCTTGCCTAGTTGGTGTCCTGATTGAGGAAGTCAACACTTAGCCAAGTCCTAAGTAATTATTGAGGAAGGAAACATTAAATTAGAACCAGTTTTCATCTGATCCTGAAGCCTCTAAATAGTGAACAAATGTATAAAACATAAAAGAAATAAAATTGATTTACAAAGG
The DNA here is from genome assembly GCF_009762305.2 of Zalophus californianus. Lineage (NCBI taxonomy): Eukaryota > Metazoa > Chordata > Mammalia > Carnivora > Otariidae > Zalophus > Zalophus californianus. The sequence goes on from NC_045606.1 coordinate 90,609,629, forward strand.
AGGATGCCGCACACTGATATCCAGGAGAAGCAAACTTCCCCCCCACACAACTGATTCTTGTGCAAAAAAAAAAAAAACAGGGCACATGCAGTCCTATTTGGCTTTCTACATCCCACTGGTCTTTCTTATAATCACATAATCTTGCTTTGAAGGACAAAACAAAAATGGAAATACTATGTTCTTATCATCAACCTGCAAAGAATAATAAATCATTTTTTACCGAGTTGTCTAACCTAAGGACTTTAATCCATCCTGCTGGCTCCTTCTATCTCATACCAAAATGTCCCTGTAAGGAGGGTTTGGCAGTACCATTCTGGTGTAAAAGTAGAGACGCTGAAGCATACTATCAACATCTTAAAAGTAATGGTAGTTGAACATCTTCTTACCAGTGAAATCACGCCCCATCGTTTATTTTGGGCTGCTCAAGGAGGTACACACAGGCCAGTTCTTCACTGGATCTAGGTACACCTACATAACATCTGTGCGATTTTTATTCAAAGGCATATAAAACTCTAACATGGGTATCTTCATAATGATGGCAGGTGTCATGTAGGTGGTTTTGCTCTACGAAGCAAAACTAATATATGTTTTGGTGATCATTCATTTACATTCATTTTCATTTCTGAAATAAAGGAGGGATTCCTTAAAATTATATAGCCAGCGTGATACGACCCAACAAGTGTAAGAGATAATATATAATGATGACCCATGGCATATTACAGAGAAGGTGAAAAGACAGATCACACTGCACACACACACACACACACACACACACACACGCACATGCATACACTTACACTCCACACCACACAAGTCTGTGGAGAGACTTCGAACCTGAAATGAATGTCTAGGTCTAAAGAGAGAACCCTTTAGAGTCAGATCTGGGTTTCCAGTCTGCCTCACACCCAAGCTCTATACCTCAAGTTCATTGTCTATAAAATAGAAATAACCATAATCACATCATAGGACTCTCATGACAAGTGAATAGGATGGCATATGCACAAACAGTTACTTCAGTGCCTGGTACACGGAAGACAATAAACATCAGCTACCCTCTCCTTCCCCTCCCCTGTGTATTTCTGAAAGACTTTTTTTTTTTACTAACTTAAATGGGAATTCTTACAGCAGTTAAGAAAAAAAAACACCAGTTCCTACACATTATATAGTCGTTGGCACATATGTATCATGTTGCAGCACGATAATTTGCAAAGAAAAAGGAAGTAGTAATTTTAAGAGAAAAGTACCAGCTCACTTGCACTGCCTTCTAAAACCTTTAGCTTCACAGTCTACAGAGACTATTTGCTCTAGGGGAGCAGAATCTGACATAAAGGAAAATTCCTCATGGGAAAAATGGTTCCCCCCCCAAAAAAAAAGCCAAGAAAGAAAAGATAATGAGGGGAAATCTAGGGGTATATAAAGGAGTTTATTTTACTTAACAAAGTAAAAGTCAAGCAAAATGAATAATCTGCCTCCAGAAATGGTTATTTAAAGGTTTTTTGTAAAGGGCTCTAGTTCCTAAAAAGACAGGAGTCACTGCATATGCCCACCCACTCCTCATTTATTTTTAAAATCTAGCTTATATGTTCCTTAGCAACAGAAGGAGCAGATGAGACCCCCCTACACACACGCACACGCACACCCTCTCCCCAAGCCCCCTTCTTCTTTCCTGTCAAGTGTCATTCTGCAAATACCCATGTTCTTCAAAAGATATTTTTTACCTACCTGCACATCTCCTCTTCCCCACCTCAGACGACCCCCCCTTACACAAGCATCCATACTTCACTCTCCAACTGAACCCCCTGGCTCAGGCTCCATCCTGTGAGGTATTCCCAACCTCTCTCCACAAACTCCCACCAGGCCCTGTCCTTGGGTGGCCCCGGGAGTGGGGTGGGGTGGTGCTCCCTGAGGAGCCAAGGCCCAACTCCAGCCAGACTTGTACTTTCCTCACAGACCACTTACTAACCCACTAACAAAATGGTCAAGGCCCCAGCTACAGCTGAATCAAGCAGGAATGGCTGCCATGGCGAGTGGGGAGGCCGTTCACCATGACTCTTAAAAAAATAATAATAGTAATCAAAATGGAGACCCTCTGAGGGTTACCCAGGACAAATGTGGGCCAGATGAAATCGCCTATCTTTTCACTCTCCTTTCTCTGACTTTGGGACCACCTGGCCTTGTTTGGCTGGGCACTGTTTATGAGCTCAAAGATCAATTGTTTAGCCTTTGGGGAAAAACAAGGCAGCAATCCTCAGATATTAATGTGCTTAAATATTGCTTGAGGAGACTGTTGAAAATTCCCACCCACAGACTGATTTTGTAAGTCTGGGGTGGCAGGCATTTTTAACCAGCCCTCTGAGGTGATGCTGATGCAGGTGGTTCCCTGAATTGGAGATTGTAAAGCTTTATTTAAAAGGAAATGTTCACAAAGTGGGATCCACCTCTATGGATTGTAAGGCAAATGCAGTATCATTATTTTTATTTTATAAAAAAAATGCTGTGTCCAAGTCTACGTTTGTGTGCACACACTTAACGCATGCATGTGTGAGCGTGCAATCCAGAAAGCCTTGTCCCACTCACACAGTACCCAGGTCCAGGAGAGAGATGCAGAGGATGACCCCGGCCAAGAGGCAAGCTGAAATGATTTCCCTTGCAAACTTGGGCTTTGCAGCCCTACCTAGTGTAGTGAGGAATCTGATGAATACCAGGAACACATGAGAGTTTCTCAGCTCAGGAGCCCAGACCCACAATGTGCTTAATGTAATCAACTGCCCTCCAACTCACAGTTCCTAAATTAGGCTGAATGTAGTCCCTGTTCCCCTAAGGGCCAGGCAGGCCATCATTACTAGGAAGTAGAACTGCCCGTGTCCTAGCATACCTCCCTAGAGCTACCCCACTCTCCAGCACCTGTCTATTTTTAGAAACCAGAAAATATAAAGAGAAAGATTCATTTGATCCTGATCTACGTGAGTAACTAAAAGAGCAAGTCAAGTGGGAAACTCCCTCAATGTACAGCGAACAAAATGCACGCGAGGGATGCGGGAGCAAGAACCTCACCCAGAAGACCGTTTCTGAGTCATTAGAAGCCAACCAACACTTAAGACACAGAGCACATGCCCTAGTGCCTGGGGCTTCCTGTCCAGGCAATGCCTATGGGGATCCCAGTGATTCACACACATGCCCCCATAAATACAACACACACCCTCACAAACCCACACACCTCTGTCATCTGCTTTTGCTTACATAACAGCACATGGTGGGGCAGGCTTAATACTTTATATGGGCTTCTGGAAAGGACTGCTGGCTCAAGGGAGAGGGTCACAGTAATGTTGTTCTTGACCCCTTTTCAAGAAATGCTCAGAGCCCTAGCAAGTGTAAATTTTTGTAATTCTATGCTTATGTATTTTTTTTTTTTTTTTTTTTTTTTTTTGGCTTTCAAACTAACAAAGCAGTAAGGGTAATCTGAAACTCTCTGAACCTCTCAAAATCTTTATTCTTGCCTGGGGATGGGGGTGGGGAGGAGCAGCGGAGAACCTACTGAATCCTCATTTCTCATATTTACATCCTGAGACAATGTGGGGTAATCCTTTATCATAATCTGGTGGCCATTTACCCTACCCTGTTCTTGTCTCACAAATGTATCCATCCCCAGGGGCAAGCGTGGTCCCATTCTCGCACTCACCCCTGGCTTGCCAGTGGGTCCCTACCTCCTCCTGCTGGGCACACCCAGGGGAGGGGAAGAGGGCACACGTACAGGTAACCCCCTAACCAGTTGGGTATCTACAGACTTCGATCCCCATCGACCCTTCCTTCACGGGAGGTTTCGGTGCAGGGCCAACTTCCCGTAAGGACTTCTCTTCAGGACCGTGCTGTTCTATCCCGCCTGTAGGGCGATCTCAACTATCAAGTTAGTGCCAAAGGTTCATCCAAGGAAATCTAGAAGGTAGGGGGAGTGGTTATAGATGACACCGGCTTAGGGACAACTTTGAAGACTTCTCTCAAGAAAACTAGGCATCTCCATCTGTGTCTGCACCCCGCCCCCGCCCCCGCGCCGGCGCGCACACGCATTTTTTGTTGTTGTTCTGACCTCAGGGACCCAGTCTTCTGTCCTGTTCCAGAGGGAAACCGGGCGCACCTAGCTTCCCTCCAGCCCAGAAGGCTGGGATGAGAAGAAAACACATCTCCCCACAAGGGGGAGAGAGGAAGAGAGAGCGAGAGAGCGAGCGAGAGGGAGAGCGCGCCAGGTGCCCCCAACTCCGGGGAAGCGCCTCGGTGAGGGGCAAGAGCGGGTCTCAGCCCCGCGGCGGCACCTGTCTCCCCGCCGCCTCGGCTCCCGCGCCTACCTGTAAGAGACCTGCTTCCGGAAAGTTAAGTTCCTCAGCTTCTCCTCCAGCGCCTCGTCCTTCTCCTTCGGGCCGGCGGCCGCGGGCTCTTCCAGGGCAGCGGCCCCCGCCGCCGCCGCTGCCCCCGCGCCCCGCGGGTCTGCGCCGCCCTCGGCGCCCAGGCAGCAGCTCCCGGCGCCGCTTCCGCTGCTGCTGCCGCCGCCCGTCGCCCCCTTCTCCTCTCCCGCCGAGGAGCTGGGGTTCATGGCGACCGCTCCGGCGGCCGCGCAGGGAGCCGAGGCGGCGGCGCTGCAGAGGCCCGGCCGGCTGACGGCGCGGGCGGCGGCCGCCACTGCAGGAGAGCGAGCAGGTCCGCGCGCCGCTGGCAGGGGCAGCAAATGGCAGCCCCTTCCCGCAGCATCCATCCGCGGCTGCACCGCACCGGGGCATTGTGGGAAACTCCGTGCCTCCACTCCCCCTCCCCGACCAATCAGAGGCCACCTCCCTCCGCCCCCCTCTGCCTCCCCTCTGCCAACCCGCGCTCTCCAGCCCCCCTGGCCTTTTCCTAAATCGGGGGCACGAGCCAGAGCTGACCCTGAACTCTGCCCTGAGGCGTCGGGCTGCGGGAGAGGAGGACTGAGGGAGGGAACGAGGAGCCGCCCGCCGGGGCGCGGGGCGCGGGGCGCGTGGCACGAACCCAGACATCGGGAGAGGGGAGCCCGGGAGGGAAACTCAGAGGGAAGCGTGCCGCGCCCTGGTTAATACACGAGACGGCTGGGACCGGGACGGGCGAGGTGCCCTGCCCAGGCAGTCAGCCCTTGAGCGGTAGCGCCCACCTTGGTCCCAGGGCCCTGGTGTCCAATGCCCGATGCCCCGGGCGGCATTCTCTCCACCACCGCTCGCGGCTTGTGCGGAGCTCGAGCCAGGCAGGAGCCGCCCCAGGCGGGAAACCTTTGGGGGATGTAGGAGCGTGTTCGGTGCGAACCCGGGAGAGAATTCGTGCGCAGGGTAAAGTAAGCGGTGACGGGGATGTCAAGTTTAGGATATGGACGAAGCGCCTCCCTCCTTTCTCTCTGGGCAAGGGCTGGGACCCCTTCATGCCTGCATCCCCCAGCCAGCCCAGAGTCTTCCTTACACGTAGCAGGCTCTCCCTAAACAGCTGTTAATTCGACTGAATGGAATGGCAGGGGCCCCAGGGAAACGGAAAGGCTGAGAGAATCCAGGAGGCAAAAGTGAGGATGGGAGCGCAGGGTGCTTTTGCCCGGTCGAGCCAGGAGAGGAGGAGGAGCTCACCCAAGGAGGGGCTTTGAACCACGTCAGCCCCCACTGCTAAAAAACAGCCCAAGCTTGCAGTATCTACAGATTTAGTCATCCACTTCACTCTGAGTTTTTCTTTCTAAGATTATGCAAAGCTCTATGGGGTTTGAATGATGCACTACAAAGTGTGTAAGCCAGATTGTTTTTCCAAATTGGAGTTTCCACCCAAGAAATCGCTGCTGTCAACAAAGAGGAGAAAGATCCATACTAAAGGCTAAGTGTAGTAACCAAAATATATACCTACATGTACCTGTGATAAAAGAACCAAACCAGTGAGGAATTTCAGGTCGGCGCTGTGCAACCACAAACGATTGTTTGATTTTTTTTCCCTTTATTTTCTCATAACTAGAATTAGGAGATTGAACAAGAGATCTCAAATCTCTCTGAAATTCCAAATTCTGTAATTCTCTCCATATGCACATTATAATAAGCCAAAGATCAGGACATTTCTAGAGTGGAATGAGGGCATGTAATACTAAAAATGATAAAAACAGCTAGTGGTTATTAAGCCTTCATTTTTATAAGACAAGTGATGTGCTAAGTGCTTCACATGCCTCTCTCTACATCTTCACAGCACCCCTCAAATGTTAGTAACTTCCCCCATTGCTCAGACTCATGCAACTAGAAACTGGCACAGCCACGAATCATACCCAGGCTGTCTGGTTCTGGGTGGTTGCTCTTCACCCTTGTACAGTGTACCTCACCTTCAGAGGGGACTGGGAGAATTCAGTGCTTCCATAGTAATGTTAAAGGAGATCTACGAATATCTAGTGTATCTCTAAGACCGAGGAAACATCATCTTCCCTGAATTACTGGACAGCCTCCTAAATGCTCACCATACCTTCTCCAATCAATTCTCTAGCTCAACCCCCTAAGATACTTCTGCTATGTTATCCTCTATCAGAAAATCTTCCAGTTACAACATACTGTCATGGCAAAGTTCAAACAACCCCTGAACTGATTTCCAAGGCCACATTAGTGGGTGGAGGGCCCACCCTGCCACCTCCCCTCCCTCCTATCCTGACAGTGCCACTCTGAACTGGACTATGCACAAGTCCCAGGTGCCTTCTGTTCCCATCTCTACACACATAGGTCTGCTGCCTCCTTTTCCATATTCTTCCCATCCCTAGTGTTCGCCTAGCTAACGACTATACCTGCCTTAGATTTGAGTTTACAAGTCTCTTCCCACTAGAAGCCCCATTGATCTCCTTCTGGACTGTGATGGGTGTGCCTCCAACAGGTTCCCATTATACCATTATACTAAACTTTGACCACTGTAACAGTTGGTCATTGGTCTGTCTCCCCCATAGGTCTGTGGAGGCTATATATTGTTTATCACCGTATCTCCAATAAGGAGCATAACAATTATGCATAGTGTAGGCCGTCATTAAGTGTTCGTTGACTTAGACAAGAAAAACAAATGGTTTTGAACATATAAACATTTGCTCAAATTCACTCATTTTAAAAGAAATTCAATTTTAAACTATAATAAGATGTCATTTTTTAGAATAAACAGTCTGATAACAGTATTGATGATGGATTAGGAAAACCAACACTTTCTCAAATTATTGGTGCAGTTTCATACAGTCTCTCTGATGGGAAATTTGCCAATATCTATCAATACTTGGAATGCACAACCTAATTAACCTAGGAATTGCACTTCTAGGAATTTGTCCTCTGATAGTCTTATAGGTGTACACCAAAAATTTAAGACTGAAACAACCTAAATGTTTGTTAAAATAGGACTAATTACCTAAATTATTATTCATCCAAACAATGGAATTTTCTGTAGCCATTAAGAGGAATAAGGCAAAGTGATATTTAATAATATAAAACAATCTCAAAAATGTTAACTAAAAAAAGAAAAACAGTGGAATTTCAGAAACAAAACAGAGGATCATAGGGGAAGGGAGGGAAAATAAAATAAGATGAAATCAGAGACGGAGGCAAACTGTAAGAGACTCTTAACTCTAGGAAACAAACTGAAGGTTGCTAGAGGAGAGATGGGTGGGGGGATGGGGTAACTAGGTGATGGGCATTAAGGAGGGCACGGGATGTAATGAGCACTGGGCGTTATATGCAACTGATGAATTACTGAACTCTACATCTGAAACTAATGATACGGTATATGTTAACTAATTGAATTTAAATAAAATAAGTTAAAAAAAGAAAAACAGTTCAGAGTATTTAATATACTATCATTTACAGGAAAAAAGACGATATCTATAGATACAGTATTTCAGAGAAAATGTATAAGAAAGCAGTGACACTCGGGCAGAGTAGAATGGTCCTAGTAGAAGGTTGAGTTTTTATCTGATTAAATCAATACATACCGACAGGAGACAGTATGTCTCCCAGGCTAACAGGAATGCTCCCAGCTAACAGGTCCCAGGCTAACTGGACCAATAAGCTGTATATTTGCATGTTTAAAGAGTGTATCAACAGATGAATGGAAAGAAGATGTGGTATATATATACAATGGAATATTATGCAGCCATCGAAAGGAATAAAATCTTGCCGTTTGCAATGACGTGGGTGGAACTCTAGGGTGTTATGCTGAGCGAAATAAGTCAATCAGAGAAAGACATGTATCATATGATCTCACTGATATGAGAAATTCTTAATCTCAGGAAACAAACTGAGGGTAGCTGGGGGGGTGGGGGGTGGGAGGGATGGGGCGGCTGGGTGATAGACATTGGGGAGGGTATGTGCTATGGTGAGCGCTGTGAATTGTGCAAGACTGTTGAATCACAGATCTGTACCTCTGAAACAAATAATGCAATATATGTTAAAAAGAAGAAGAAGATGATGATGATGATGATGATAGCAGGAGGGGAAGAATGAAGGGGTGGAAATCGGAGGGGGAGATGAACCATGAGAGACGATGGACTCTGAAAAATAGACCGAGGGTTCTGGAGGGGAGGGGGGTGGGGGGATGGATTAGTCTGGTGATGGGTATTAAAGAGGGCACGTTCTGCCTGGAGCAGTGGGTGTTATACGCAAATAATGAATCATGGAACACTACATCGAAACAAAATAAAGAGTGTATCAACAAAGATGGGCTGCTAAGCAAAGGAAAATAGGGTTAGGTAAATGGTCATTGTGTGGGTGCCCTACAAACAGATCTCTGAATTTAATAGAGAGAAAGAGAGAAACCCTACACCCAAGAGGTACAAATAATTCCAGCATAAAACAAATGAATTGTTGTAGGTGGCCTTCTAAGAAGTTACTTAAAATAGCAATTATTCTTTTTAGACAGTGTATTTTCCTTTTTGTTTTTCAGTGGTCACTAGGCAACCTTGTAATTACTCATCAGCTTCTTGGTTACCTTGACTCTAAAGTGGAATCCTTGGAAATGGGTCAAAAGCATTCCAATCACAGGAAAGGAAATTATCATTCAGGTTTAAAAATGCATCTTGTATGATTTTGCATAACATAAGTACATAAACAAGAGAACAAGCTTCTCTGGGTATGTTGAAACATCCTGCTTCTAATCCTAGACCTCACCTAGACAATATCTCCATCACTGAACCCAAAGCCATGCCCCATTAGGTGGGCTTCTTATTTCACCTTTCTATGATCAATTCCTGTTCATTCAAAAACAGGTATCATCCCCGTCCTAAATATCAAACTGGAGTCTCCAAATTCTAGCCTGATCAAAAAGTCTTCAAGCATGGAATTTTAGAGAAAGAACGATTTTTTTTTTTGGGAGTTTAAAGTAATAAAGTAATAAAGAGAACATTATAGCTAACATTAAAAAAAATGTTTGTAGTGATTGGGAATTTTCAGGAAATAACACAGAATCATTTCTTTTAAAAAGCAAGTAACACACATAAACCACACACACACACACACACACACACACACACACACACACACACACACACACACACACTTAGGATCTCAGTTATGTATAGACCAAACTAAAGATAATAGCGCTTTTGAAAATACTGTCACCAAAGGGGAAAAGCTGAGTTAAGCTGATGTGTGTAGGCTTATTCCTACCTTCCAATCTTAACACTTACTACTTGTGCTGCCTGGAATGTTTTACCTCAGAGCTTCCTAAACTTTCTCAGTTCACAGGACCCTTAGTGTCTCAGTAATTAATTTTCCTGGAAATCCCAGGCCAAAAGAAGAACCTAACATTTCTGTTGATTAGGCAGTTAGGTGCTAACAATTTAAGAAGCATTTATGTCTTAACAACTTTAACAGCTGTTTAAAAAAAAATAGTACACGTAAATTGAAAGGAAATCATGATATTTGCATCTCATTCTTAAATAGCCAAAATTCCTTATCAATGGGATAGTAACAGGCATGGCACAACTTCTCGAAACTTGGAATCCCATTAGTTACCACCACTCTCATTTCCTGTACCTGGTCTTGCTTTCTATCAGAGCAAGCACTGAAAATCCAGCTTTGCCAAGATAATGAAATCATTGAAAGAAAGCAGTGCTGATATGGTGTTGAAACTGTCAACTACTTTGAGCTAGTACTTTGCACGGCATCTAACAGATGCTGAATATCTCTGTGTTTCCCTTGAAAATTTAAAATGTCCTGAAATGCCCCTGTAAATTCATTGCAGAAACCTGAACACCTCCACGCACAGTTGGGAACCATGGCTCTACCCCCCAAATGTTTCCATGATGTTTGTTTTTGTGTGGGTGCCCTAAAAACAGATCCTTATGTAAATCTCACAAGCCAAGACTTTATGGGGAATTATAATCCCAGCAGTTGATGAAGGGAAAAGAGAAGAAGGCAGAAAAAGAGGGAAAATAAATTCAAGATGGTGAGTTATGAATGACTGCATCCTCACAAATAAACACACCTGATTGCTTGGTCACCAGAACTTCTTCCAGACAGGATTTACATCCTCCTTGCAGCTGGGAACACTCTGTCTGCAGGAGAAAGAAGAATTTCGCTGCCACTTTCTTCTTGTGTCCTGTCTCTCACTGGCTGAAGTTTGTCCCTTAAGGAATAACTTGCCCTCACTCACTGACTGTGTTACTGGCTCATTATGGCAACCGCTGGGGAACTCAGACCCCTGCCCCACAGCAGGACTCTTCATCCCTTCCTGGAAGTGATGGGAGGAACCTCTAAGGATAGATACCGGTTGGACCTGAGCACCCTGCTGTGGAATCTCCTGCCAATACCATCTCAAAGGAGGCTGTGCCAGAGTTCAGCCCACCTTGGAGGAGACTGAGAAAGCTGGCAGAGGTAGAATAGGAGACAATGTCAATGTCAATGGAGGGGACTCTCTGTTAACCAAAAGAATGAACAAAGGGGTAGGAGGACAAGTGGGGCCAAGCCATTCTGGAGAGATCCTATAAAGTGGGCCCTATATACTCTGCTTCTTCTCATCACTCAGGTTTTGCTTTACATATCAGCTTTTCGGAGAAGCTTCCCTGACGCTCCCTAAAATGCCTTTCTCAGCCCTGGCTAACATATAACTTTTATTTTCTTCATGGCACTTCCCATTGTCTAAATTATGTTGTCTATTTACTTTTGTCTTCCTCCTCTTATTAGAACATGAGCTCTATCGTAGCTAATGTGTTCAACAAAACTATACTAGGCACATAGTAGATAGTAACAAATGTTTACTGAATGAATGAATAAATATTACCCAGCATTCATCTGCCTAGAAGGAAAATCGGAGAGCCAAGCAGGAAGGTTCTGGGGGTTGTAAATTTACCAGCCAATAAGGGAAGAAGGGATCAGCATGAGGAGTGTGTGTTAAACGCCAGATTCTCAGGTTCACACCATTGCCATACAAAATATGAAGCTGCAGTGGAAACCTGATGAATTAGAACGGAGAAGAATCTTCAAGGTTCTACTGATAGGAATTGGTAGAAATTTCCTAGTACATCAGTCTCTAAGCTAGAATTAAATAAAGGTAGAACTATTACATTTCCAGGATGGAAGGAGTCTTTAGAGCATTTGGTTCCGGGCTTCCATCCTTGTATGGTGCTCCAGGAGCATCCCTTCATGTGATCTATTTTAACCTTGAACAACCGAAGTTACAGGGCCATCAACCCAGTCATTTTCAATAGGCTATTTCATCAAATTCTTCCATTTTAAAATTATTATTCCTTATTCTAATTGTTGGTTCACCCCCCCAATAATATAATTTATGATGTCCCTGTTCTTGAGCACCTTGTTTGAAAGCTACATTGAAGGAATTAACATTAATTTCAATTAAAGATCCTCTTGCTATGATCTGACCATGATTCACCATCTAAATTCTTTGGAATCTCAAGTCTGTCATTCATTACATTCACAATCCCTCTTGGCTCCTTAGCAAGAGCAGGTCCGATCTGCAATACTGTGAATTCATCTATAAATTTCATAAAAAGGATAAAGTTGGGAATGTGTGGTGTACTCCCAGAAACCTCACTCTAGACTGACTGTCATTTGTATTACAAACAGTTCCTAACTGTCTCCATGTGACATACACCATTCCAGGCACTTAGTGATTCATCAAGGAAAACCTAAAGACTCTGCTCTCTTGGTGCTAAATATTCTAGTACTCTAATCAATAACTTTTATGAAGAGTTATTAAACCCAAACTAAGACATCAAGTTGGATTTTTACTCAATCCATATTTCCCTATTTGTGTACAAGTTCAGGTGAAGGACTATGTCCAATGTCCTATGACTCTATTTCTATGGCATTTTCCCTAATATCAGACAAGAAACCATATTAAAGAAATTGAGGCTAATCTAAAATTATTTTTTAATTAACTTATCCTAAATTCCAGGGATCAAATCTTTATTTTTCAACATATTGCAAGCATTTCTTGAGCCTTTTCTATATGAACATTATGCTAATGCTGAGGATTTGAAGATGGATTTGATAAATTCCCCAAACAAGGAGCACCTGGCTGGCCCAGTCGGTAGAGCATGAGACTCTGGATCTCGGGGTTCTAAGTTCAAGCCCCACGTTGGGTGGAGAGATTACTTAACAATAAAATCTTTGAAAAAAAATTCCCTGAACAAGTTTGCCATTTAATTATAATAAATGAAAAGCATTTATTTTTCACTGAAAATAATAAAAGTAATGCATCAACACCGTGATCTTTTTACTCAAAAACCACTCATATCCCCCTTTCGCCCTCATCTTCCTAGACTCCAAAGATTTTTAAAAGATAAAATACTCTCTTTCCCAAACTGCCCTGCAGTGAAGTGTGACTATGTGACCTGGTTCTGAACAATGAGATCAAAGCCAGAATAACCAGATGGGGCTTCTGGGAAAGTGTCTTATTAGTACAGAAAGATAATATGCCCCTTCAGTCCTTTACCCTTCTTCCTTCTTCAATTCAATGCCTAGAGGTATAATAGCCATCTTGCAACCATGAAAACAAAAAAACATTTACTAAGGGTGGAAGAGTCAGATGTGATGGTCCTTGGTCCTCAGTGACTTCCTTGAGCATTTGCCAGCCTAGGACAGCTAGCCTACCACAAGACTTTTCATTCCAAGAAAAAATTAAACGCCAATCCATTTAAGCCACTGTTGACTGGGTTTATTTTTTTCATTTGCTTGCAGCCAAATGCATTTGTAACTTCTAGCTGGCACAAATGAATCCAGAAAAAAAATTAATGTATTGATTGAAATATTATAATAACATAAATCAAATTGGGTAATTGTGCTATACCCCCCAAAATTGTACTTTTGCAAATAATTTCCAAAGGGAACTACAAAGTTAACAATATTACTCTTTACCAAGTAATTCCACTTCTCAAATGGATCCCAAGCAAAAGTCCCTCGTATGAAGTTTCTGAGTAAAGGAAGATATTTGTTGTAGAATTGTTTATATCGATGAGGAGGTAATCTAACAAATAACAATAGGAAAATAATTCAGTGAATTTTCCAATGCCCTCTGAAGGAATATTATGCAGGCCTCTAAAATAATTATGAGTCAATGTAGAAATGATACAAACTGCTGATGATATGCTAAGTGAAAACAGTAGGATATAAAGTTGAATGACATCATCATGGAAATTAGATAAAGTATGAGTATATGAGACAGAAAAGGAATGCACAAACAGGAAAATAGTTGGTTTTGAGATGATTTTTAATTTTTTTGAAGTTATTTATATGGTCATATTATAATTATAAGACATTTTAAAGATAAATATTATTTTATTAAATACCATGTTCTTTCAAAAATATCTTTTTGCTTCTCTACCAAAGAGATAGAGGTACCTTAAACTTTTGATTTGGAGTTGCTAGAAATATAAACAGAGCTGTATATTTAATTTAAATAAATAACATAAAAGATTCAGGAAAGTTTTGAACATTTTTAATATCAGGAAAGCTCATTAAGATTAGACTGATCCTCCTCTCAAGAATGAACATGAAATGCAGAGTCAAATGAGTTAAAGAATTTGGTTTGGTTTTTGTCTTCTTTGCAAGTCATGGACAATAAAATTATGTTAATGATTAGATTGTCTTTTGCACAAATAAAACCAGCAATAATAAGATGTCTGGGCTGGAAAGGATTTGGGAGATTATCTGTTCCCACCTTTCATTTCACAAATGAAGAAACTGACACCTAAAAAGTTAAATGACTCACTGAAGGTCACATATGTAGTTAGTGAAGAACAAGGAGTATAGTTCAGGTTTTCTTTAATGTTATTCATCCCTGAGAATAAATAATTATTCATTAAGTAAGCATTTATTAGGTAGCTACTCTATACTACTATGTACTGGACAATGTTAGGCACTGTATTCAGATAAATTGGGGGGACACCTGGGTGACTCAGTCAGTTAAGCGTCTGCCTTCAGCTCAGGTCATGATCCCAGGGTCCTGGGATGGAGTCCCACATAGGGCTCTACGCATAGGGGAGCCTGCTTCTCCCTCTGCCTGCCACTCCGCCTGCTTGTGCTCGCTCTCTCTCTGACAAATAAAAAAAAAAAAGATAAACTGGGGACACATACCACTCTTCCAGGGTCAGAGTCTTGTGGGAGGGAACAACGCTATAATAATTACAAGACATATTGACATAAGTGCTTATGTTCTACTAGATTCCAAGTACCTTAGAACATGACCTTGGAAGACATAACAATTTGTGTCTGAAGAGTCCCAGGAAAGAAGTCACTTTTGCTTTGTTTCTGAAGATTGGAGTAGAATTTCACCATCCAAAAACAACATAGTGCAAATGCACAGCAAAACAAAAGAAATAGGTATGCTGTAGCATACCAAATACTTTGCTATGGGCACAGACTTGGAATGGAGGAGCAAGGGAGAAGCAGAGGTAAAGGAGGAGAGGAGAGCAAGTTAAGAACTCCTTTTATTCTGTTCTGAGGATTTTGAACTTTGTGAAATAGGCAAATAAAAAGCACAGGTTGTTCCTAGGCAGGGAAAATGGTATGATTACATATAAATTTTAAAAAGCTATCTAGGCATAGAGGACAAAGCTGGGCAGGAAGAAGCAAGAAAACAAGTGATGAGGTTATTGAAACAGTCCATGCAAGAAATACTAAGCGCTTGAACTAAGGCGGCGGCAGTGGGCTGGAATGGGGATACAAATTTCCGAAATATTTGAGAGACATTACTGAGATGGAACCAAAGGTATTTAACAGATTAATTGCAGAGAGTGAGGGAAATGGTAGAATCAAGACTGAATCCAACAAGTAGTTCTAGGAACTTTAGGCAGACTCTAATAACACAAAGAACCTAGCAAAACTTAACCTATATATCATAAATACATGCTCAAAACTTCTATATCTGGCATACCAAATGCCTGCTCATCAAACACGAGTTATGCAAGGGAGAGGTCAAATGAAAAATAATTGTTATATTTACCAAGACACAATCATAAAAAAATAGAAAATCTGATCAGACCAATTTAGTAATGAGATTACACCGATAATCAGAACATCCTCAATGAAGAAAAACCCACAGACTGGAAGACTTACCAGACATTTATTTCTCACAGCAGTGGAGTCTGGGAAAGCCCAGATCGAGGGGCTGGCAGTTCAGTTCGTGGTGAGGGCCCTCTCTTAGCTTGCAGACAGCCTCCTTCTATCTGTATTGTCACATGGTGGACAGAAGAAGCTCTAGTGTCTGGAGGGCACTAATCCAAACACGGGGGTTCTATCCTCATGACCTCATCTAAACCTAATTGCCTTCAAAAGGCCTGGCCTCCTAATACCATTAGGGCTTCAATATGTGAACTTGGGGAGAATACAAACATTTACTCTGTAACACTCACCTTACAGCATATACAGTAATTAACCCAAATGGATCAAAGACCAAAACATAAGACATATAACTCTAAAATGCTTAGAAAAAAACAGAGAAGCCTCATGACACAGGATTTGGCAAAGATTTTCTAGATATGACACCAAAGTACAAGCAATAAGGGTGAAAAATTGATACACTGATATAGAAATAGCCAATAAGCATATGAAAATATACTCAACATCACTAGTCATTAGGGAAATGCAAATCAAAACCACAGTGAGATATCACCTCAACCCATTAGGTTGGTTACTATGAAAAAAGCAAAACAAAATACCAGGAAATAATAAGAGTTGGTGAGAATGTGGACAAACTGGAACACATGTCCACTGTTGCTGGGAAAGTAAAATGACACAGACATTATGGAAAATAGTGTGACAGTTCCTCAAAAAAATTAAAAATAAAGTTATCATATGACCCAGCAATTCCATTTCTGTGTATGTATCCAAAAGAATTGAAAGCAGGACCTCAGAGATATTTACACACCCACATTCATAGTAGCACTATGCACTACAGCTAAGAAGTGGAAGCAACCTAAGTGTCCATTGATGGATGAATAAATAAACAAAATATGGTGCATCCACACAATGGGATATTATTCAGCCTTAACAAGAAAGGAAATTCTGACACATGTTACAACACAGATGAAACTTCAGGACATTCTGCTAAGCAAAATAAGCCAGGCACAAAAAGACAGATACTCTACAATTTCACTTATATGATGTATCTAAAGTAGTCAAATTCATAGAAACAGAAAGTAGAGTGGTGGTTGCCAGAGGCTGGGGGTAAGAAGAAATGAAGAGCTGTTGTTTGATGGGTACCAAGTTTCTGTTTCACAAGATGAAAGAGTTCTAGAGGTTGCTTGAACAGTAATGTGAATATATTTACCACTACTGCACCATATACTTAGAAAGATGAAGCCGATAGATGTTATGTTATACATTTTTACCACAATAGAAATTTTTAAAAACCCAAAAACTCATGGAAAGCATCTGAAACAAAGGTAAAAAACAAAACAAAACCCCCCAAAACCAAAAAACAATGTTCTGGGAAAAAATAAATAAAAACAAATTTATGCTAAGAAGACAAATTATTGAGGTCTGTCTGACTTTAAGTCTTAGAACATGAGCAAGAAAAATAAATTCTCCTAAGACGATGAGTCCAAAATGAATAGAAGCCAGGCAGGGGCAATAGCAAGGCAAGGGAGCAAACAATTTCTTGATGGAATTGTCTAAACTGTGGTGCCAAGCCCTGCACCAGATTTTCAGTGTGTTGCAGCCTGCTCTTCCCTTTTCATTAATCAAAGATAATGCAGTATTACAGGGTGGAATTACTAGCCAAGGAGTTTTCCAGTTTCTGCCACTCTGAGGTAATGCTGTTTGGAGTGGGAAAAGTTCCCTGAGGACAAACGCTCCTGCTCTTAGGATCAGAGTTTGGCTTGCAGCAAAAATGGAGCGCTCAGAGGACTGCTTTTGCTATTGTTATTCACAGTCCCTCTGGTGAGCAGAGTGCAATTAGCAAAACTCATGCAGGCCAATCCACCATTATGGAGCCGCACATGAGAACATGTGCATTTCCCCTTTTGTTCCAAGTGAGTCAGGACTTTAATTGAATTGCAGTAATTTAACCTTTTTCGTCCAACATTGCTTCTGCTGTCCAAGAGACTTGAAAGCAGTTCCTATTACATTTATTTGAACTCCTGTTTCCACAGATAGTTTATAGGACTGTTTCTCATTATAGACTGTTTCTCCATCTTCATTCACATCCTGAACTCCCTCGAAGGAAAAAAGATTCTTACAGACTCCTACTGGTTCATTCAATTATCATTTTAATTGTTTTACAAATACAATGCCTAAAGTCCTTATATTAGTTACATAACCATAAAACCCCAATAATTTTCAAATACAATGCAAATGTACACAACCCAAATATTCAAAAATCACATTATTAATATATGATGGATGATGTTGTTTTCCTCAAACTGAATCACCACCTTCAACAAAAATGTGGTCCTGTTTGCTCCAGAGCAAGCTCTTTTGAGATGGGTGTCTTGAGTATGCACAGTTCTCCGGTCATATTTCTCCACTGCGGCTACTGCAAAGCCTTTGCTCTACAGCCTGTCCTGAGGTCATTTGGCCTTACTTAGCACAAAGGCATCATTTACATAGTAATCCCATCTTTATTCTTTGCTCATTAGCCCACAGTCACAAAACAGGGCTACTTGGTGATCAGGGTAAATAGGGCTCCTAAAATCACAGGCCATTTACCATTGAGAGGATAATCTAGGTCATTCAGAGTTGACATATACTATATTAATTTTTTAGCTAACCTCATAGATAAAAGCAAAAATTTTAATTTTGAAGAGAAATATCAGAAGGTCTAGGTTCTTGGAATCAGTTGAGGGATGTTACTCTCCACCACACCTTCCTTAGCATCTACCTCATACTTAAATAAAATATTTCATTGTTTCCTATTTATCTCTGCCTCCAGTGTCAGTAACTTGAGGGCCATAAGTCTTATGGTTCTATGACTTCTCCAGTAGCATCCAGTGAAACTACACCCATTGTCATCAATTATAATTGACCACTTGTTTCCTTGCTTCTGAGCTTGCAGACAGATTAAGATTTCCTGAGTATTTACTGCTTTCGAGTCTGCATCAGTTAGTTCACTGGGTTAAAGGAGATATTCTTTTTATTATTACTGTGCCTAGGAAATGGCTTCAGTTCTGTTTGACTCACCACAGGTACTGCTCCATTCAGACCATGACACCTGAGTACCTACACTTCCTTTCACTCAACTAGAGTGCTTAGCTAGAAAATGGAAACTGGATTTAAAATAGGGCAAATCTGGGAGCACCCGGGTGGCTTAGTCAGTTGAGCAACTGAGTATTGGTTTTGGCTCAGGTCATGATCTCAGGGTTGTGAGATCAAGCCCCACAGGGGGCTTTGCGATCAGCAGAGAGTCTTCTTGAGATTCTCTCCCTCACCTTCTCCCTCTGCCCCTTCTGCCCCTCTCTCTCTAAAATAAATAAATAAATCTTAAAAAAAAAAAATAGGGAAAGCCTGGGACAACCTACACCACACCTTTCACAGTCAAAGCCCCATTTCAGAAGGACTTTGTAGTGGAAAGAATGTGGGATGAGAAAGCCACACCCTGCCTGCTCCACTTTTATCATCAAGTCGTTGTGTGGCCTCAGGCAACTTCTATAATGATTCTAACTTCTATAGTAATTAGTTCTCTTATTTATAAAATGAAAGAGTCGGAACAGAAGTTCTGTAGAATCCAATACCTATGAATGAGGTAGAAGCCAGAGAGCTGAGGTAGACTGCCATCTTATCAAATATTTTATTGTCCTACAATAGCCTGAGTGACGCCCTTACTACTCAGTTGTTTCTCTCGCGCGTGCTCTCTATTTCTCCTTCCCTCTCTTATTCCTCCCTTGTTGATCATCATCAGGGAAGAACGGGGAATGGCATCAAGAACACTTTTCAAAGGGTATAGCTGCAGAACTTTTCAAAGATACCAGTGTGTTCCCTTTCTCTAAGGAAGAGATATGGATCCTTTCGATGTTTTTCTGTCTCAGAAAGTAACTTCATGAGCATGTTTGCCAATCTGCACATTGAACTCTTTCCAAAAGATCACTTCATCAAAGCTAATGGATAAATGAAGTCTGGTAGTCAGGAGTTCACGGATGTGTTTCCTGCTCCATTACTCAATAAACATTAAATAAGAATAACAGAAATTATACTATTAAAACCACTCTGGATAAATTGTTTGAGACGGGAGGAAATAGAAGGGAAGAGGGGAGAACACATTATGAAGAAAGTTGTAACTCACACGAAAAAGGATGTGTTTGTTCCTCACAGCCCTGGAGTTGCCAAATGGACTTGGTCATTTACTTTGAATCTGTGAATGCTGATGGTTTTTAGAGTGTTACCACAACAGCTGATGAGGTGGAAGCTTCTGCCTTCCTGTAGGGATATGTAGTCACATTGAACACAGTAGCTCCATGGGGCTGGTTAAATTGTCATCACTCTTCAGGAGAAGATATGGAGAGATTGAAAGAGTTCAGGGCAAGTAATAAAGACTCCCAAAAACATAAAAATAGGGAAATGAACTGAAAATGGTTTTTGAGTTTGAAAAGGATAAAGTTATTGGCCAACAAT
The DNA here is from genome assembly GCF_009762305.2 of Zalophus californianus. Taxonomy (NCBI): domain Eukaryota; kingdom Metazoa; phylum Chordata; class Mammalia; order Carnivora; family Otariidae; genus Zalophus; species Zalophus californianus. The sequence goes on from NC_045606.1 coordinate 90,629,671, forward strand.
TACTACTTCATGGGAATGTCCATAGAATTGTCAGGGGACAAAGCAAAAGAAAACAAACATTCTTTATTTCTCCAAGAAATTTTTAAATTCAGAATTTCTTTTGATTCCAGAAACTCTAATTTGTTCTTTAAACAAATATCCTGCAGAGCTGTCATTACATTTTATTAACATTGTCTTCAGCTCTTCCATAGAAAGTACCTAATCTCATTATTTAGTCTGAGTTCCCTTTTTCAAATATCTGTGTCTCCTTAAATGGCTAGTGATGCTTCTTTGCCTGCTTGGTGCCAGTCAGCCCATAGTAATCCTCAACAATAGTGCAGTCAGGCTGTTGGGCCTCTCAGATAGAAGTGGATAGTCAAGAAGTAAAAGGTAAGGATATTATCATTTCTCCTTCCAGTGGGTTTGCAGCAAAAAGGCTGGTCAAGAAGGGAAAATTCTAAATGCCCCTCTGATGCTGAGAGTTCCTGCCAGAGTAAGCAGGAAAAGGCAGCTTCCTTCCTAGCCAGCAAACTTCTTCAGCCTCTGCTCCAAAATGGTCCATTCGCTCAGCCAGTTGGTTGCTCAAGGCACCTCAGAGGATTGCAGGCCTCCTTTGCAGCTTTCTGGTCTGGGGATAATCCCACCTGGTAGAGCTGTCTGGACTGTCCATCAGGTTCCTGATTTGAGGAATCATCCTATATGGACTGTCCACCAAGCTCTAATGTTTGGCCACAGTTATTTCAGTGGTTGAGTTGCCCATGCAAAAAGCAGAAAGATCAGGGAGTCTGAAATCTGCACTCAAGTTATCATATCCCTCAAACCTCCTGGGGCATTAATTTAACCTAAAGCTTGAGAAAATGCTGGGGAAATGCTACAGTGGGTTTGAGTAATTCTTCAAACCCCTAGTTCATTTACTGATTTCTCTCATTCTCTGTTCTACCCGCAATTTCACACACCTATTTTCATTTCCTGGTGCTTGACTTGTACCACTTACTTGTCTATTAAACACTCATTTTTTCATGAAATAAACAAAAACAAAAACAACCAAACCAACAAACAAATTCTTTTCCTTACCTGCCCATTCTTTTGTATATGTATAACCATTAAGCTGGACAAGAATGTTTACATGTTTTAAAGTGTGTCTCAATGGATGCATGTAATAAATACTGATCACTGACTTCACCCCAGACCAAATTATTCAGACTCCGTTGGAATGGAGCCCAGCCATCAGTATTTTGAGGAAAACTTCCCAGGTAATTTCTTATGTATAGCCAGGTTTGAGAACCATTGATCTGGAAGCTTGTTGCTTTCTCCTGAGCTCAACAATCTTATGGGCACTTGGTTTTCCAAGGGCCTTGCAGCAGAACCAATGGTTGTTATAGCTGTTTCCAGAGGGGAGAGATTTCTGCTGTATCTGGTGATAATGGAGTCATTAGGGAAAGTTTTGTGGCATCTGTGAAAATTCAAAGAAGGTGTAAAATTATAGGTATAATTCTCCTACACTGTGAGGTATCTCTATCTAGAAATCTTACATACACAATAATAATAGGTAAAGCAAACACCTAGAGTGAATACTATGTAACAATCACTAAAATATTATTTATATTAACTCACTCTGTAGTCACAATAACCCAAAAGATGGGTACTATTTTAATTAACTATTTTACACATGAAGGCACTGAAGCAGAGAGGTTAAGAGACTTTCCCAGGACAATATAGGTAGTGTATTACAGAGTAAGTACTTTGAACTCTGGATGTCTGGCTCCAGGATCTATGCCTGAGGTAACTGTAAGATTGTAGGTATATCTCTGAGGCAGAATGCCATTATGGAACCAGTTAATTCATGTGTGATTCCTTAAGCCAAGCTAAACACTTCTTCTTTTTCATCTTTGTTTATGGGTTCTAATTTTGCCTTTTGAGGACAAATCTTTTTCATATAATGAAGAACTCATGTATCTAGGATTATAGGATGTTAGGGCTGGAAAGGCCTCATATATCAACCAGTGCTGCTCTTGCATTTTAAAGATGGCAAAACTGAGGGCTAAAATGTTTGACAGCTTTCCAAGGGACACAGCTAATCGCCTTCATTCCTGGCCATATGGTAGACTAGCTGTCCAAAGACATTCCCTTGGTACAAACCACCTACGAACCTGGATAAAATATAGAAAACATTTTTAAAATAAACGTCTGATTCACTCATTAAGCTGAACCCTTGTTAACTAAGAGTGGTGGTTTAATGGATTGTGGAGTTGGAGGATAGAAGATGAAGCCTAAATAGGGTGATAAGTTGGACTGAAGACCCACACATACCTAAGAACCTGAAGCATTGCATTCACAGTGGAAGATCTAGGGAAAACAAAAACAAAACCAAAAACAACCCACACCACAGGAGATTGGGAGGATTGATTGCAATGTGGATGCTTGGTGAGCAACAAAATACAATAAAGTAGGTGGAAGACAAGGGAGGGGAGGGAAGGAGGAGGCCAAGGAGAAGGAGTACCAGTGGCAGTGGCCGTGAAGGAGGGAGACGAAGGAGAAGAAGATGGTAGGAGAGGAAAGGGTGAAACAAGAAAAAAGTGTCCTCAGGAAATTTCTCATTACATTTGTGTTGATTTGGGGTGAGAATTTATACTAATTATATGAACACAGCTAATTATCTGATCGCAAACACTCAGCTTAAAGTAGTGCCAGGTAGGTAGAGTCTTGGAACCTGTGAAATGAAAGCAGATTTTCTTTAGAGGCACATAGTTTAAATCTAGCCCTTAAAGAATTTCCACCAATGGAGTTTCAAAAAAGATGAGTTCATGATCAAATATCGCAAAAGCCATAAAAAGGCAAGGTACAGAAAAACGTACAGCAGAATCATCTTGCAAAACAATTCAGATCTGGGAAATATAAAAACAGAATATAAAATAATTGTGTTTAATATGTTTAAAAATAAAAGAAGATATTCAAAGTGTGATGTAAGAACAAATGACAAAACAACTAGGCATTTTCCAAAAAAAAACCACAACACAACACAAATGGAGGTGCAGGAGAAAATAATAATTGAAATTAGAAATGCAATGGACAGATTAAACAACATGTGGTAGACTCGAAGATGTGTGCTCAAGATTCCCCTTCAAGGAAGGACTTATCCAACTGCAAGAAGTGTGGTCATCAGATAGCCTCTAGGGGTCAGCTCCTTCAGAGTTTGCCTCAGGTGCCAAAAGCTGCCTTTCCCAAGGTCAATGGAGTAGCCTGCATCCAGTGACAGAGTGATGAGGTATACAAAGACCCTGGCTGTTTCATCCCAATGCAGGACAGTTCTGGTGGGACATATTTACTTCAGAGCTCTTCAGTGGATTAGCCTAGGCTTTGTTAGGATGCCATTGCTATTTGCCTTATTCCTCCATCCAGCCCTGCTTTGTTCTCTCCTTTCATAGGTTTTGATCCCTAATAGACAGCCTATACCCCAAACTCAGTTCCAGCATCTGCTTTCAAGAGAATCCAACCCGTGACACAGCAGGATTAGACACAATTATAAGGAGATCTGCTAACTTGGAAAATAGATCTGAAATGATAGCCCACAGAAAGAAAATTTGCAAGTTAAGAGATATTGCAGCTAGAACTCTGGAATAAGAATAGTCAGAATTCCATAAGGAGGTAAGAGAGGCAAAGGGGAAGAGGCAATACTTGAAAAGTTAATGGCAGAGAATTTCCAGTAGTGATGAAACACACCAATCCTCAGATTAAGGGAACACAATGAATCCCAAGTAGGATCAATAAATACATCAAGTTTATTATTAGATAAAGATCATAAAGCAGCCAGAAGAAAAAGCCAGATTACTTTCAGATAATCAAGAACTAGAAAAGCTGATTTCTCAATAGCAAATGAGAACCCTAAAGATAGTGGAATCAAAATATTGAGAGAGGATAAATGACAATCTAAAATCGTCAAAAGAAATGGTAATTACACGACATGACAGAGGCGTTAGCTATTGTGATGATGATACTGCAATATATATAACTGTATCAAAACAGTGCATTGTACATGTTAAACTTATACAATGTTATATGCCAATTATATCACAACAAAAATAAAATAAAATAAAATAAAATTGTATACCCAGCAAAACTATCTTTTAAGAATAAGGAAGAATAAAAGACAACTATAGACAAATTCAAGACAAGACCCTCATATAACCCTCTTCCTGTGCAACATTTAGGAGGTATTTTTAAAAATCTTCTGTAGCCTCCTGATCTACAGCACCTGCCTCTCCTGCAAATTTAACATTTTCGCACCTTGCAGCTTTTTGAAATGTGTGAGCCAACAGCACTAGCTGAGAGGGGTTTAACATTATCCTGACCCTAGGTAATGTGACCATAAATTTCTTTGGCTTTCAACTTCATAACAATGCTGTCCACTATGCTGTGTTGTTGTTTTTTTTAAATCAACCCTCATCTCATAAATCTAGAAATTGAGCTGCTTTTCCATCTTTTGAATAGCATCGTTATTCATTACAGATATTACTTAAGCACTTTCCAGAACAACCTCACATACAGATCAGGATTTCCTCTTCCTTTTTCTGGATACACTATATTGTATATACACATACATATATGTATAGAGACTGTCCCTGGCTGTCTGGTACTGGGCCCTGGGATGACTGACAATTGGCAAGGGGCAATTGGCCCCTCAGAGTGGTTGGGCTATGGGCTCTGGATTGGTTGGTTTGCATATGAAAGTTGGGCTTGTAGGCAAGTCCTTTACTGTCTGAGTTTTAACTCAGATATATATATAGATATATATATATATCTCCCCCTAAAGGCCCCTGTCTCTATAGAGAGGGGAAGAAAGGGAAGATGGCTCATCTCAGTCATTTCCTAAAAAATAATCCAAGCCACCGTTTGAGAGGCTGGTTACATTTGACCCCTTGTTATTTGGTGGGGCTGGGCAGGTGGCACAAGTTGATGTTGTCTTCCAATGGGCACAGCTGCTGCTAGATCTTTTGGCAACTTGAAAGAAGTGTTCTGGCTCCATGAGGATACCATGTGTTCTCCTCCTCCCTCTGTGCTGTTGTTTTTAGACGGAGGAACAAAAATAACCATTGAGGAATACCATGAAAGCTGCCAGAAAGGCTGTTGTGCTCTTCTCCAAGAGTCTGTTTCAAAATGTTTAATGTTTCTTAAGTGAAAAGTATTTGGGAATTGGGGCTGCCAGGGTGTTCATCAGTAATGTCCTCCCCAGTATTACTGCAAAACAGATGGCAAGTTGAGTTTCCTGATGGGTGCATGAGACGTTCCAGGTGCTTGGGCTAGTTCAAAGAAAAACCCTCCCTGAGACAAAAATGTAAAAATACAACCACCTACATATTTAGAGAGCACCAGGACAGAAAAGGTGTCCTCAATCCCCAAAATATTTCCTTTCTCGACTTAGTTATCATTTAAATACTTTCAGTGGTTGATACAGCTTTTTATCCTGGTTTGTGATAGTGTGAATGGTAAGTAAATGCAGAAAAGAAAATATAGTTGACACGGTATGTGCAGTATTGCACATGTAATTCCATACTATCAGCCTTCCTCAAAGATCTGAATGGCTAGTGTCCATTCACATGCATTATGATGTACAATGATTAGTTATTCTAAATTTGGGAGTCAGGATAAGGGGAGAGTCATTTTCCTTTAGCCTAGTGTTCTTCAGACTGAGGGGGGAGGGGTTGGGAAATTGATTTAGTGTGTTCTGACCAACAATTTAAAAAAGAGAAACAGAATGGAGTGGAATAGAATGGGATGGGATGGAATGGAATTGCAGAGCAAAATGGAAAATAGAATGTATCTAGTAGAGGTTAACACTGTTCCATGTAACTTTAATTTCAGTTGTGTATGTGTGTGTGTGTGTGAGTATTGTCTTGGGTTATAACTTAACAGATATCTTTCTGAGGGTCACAATAAAAAAGTTTTAAATTCTCAAAAAAAAAGCATTAATATCCTCATTGAATTCTCTCTCTGTACGGAGATAAATGACAAGGTAGCTTTTTTTCTGTTACAATTCCCAAAGAGTAGCATATGAATAACTGGGACCATTCAAGTCTCCCAAGAGCAGAAAGTTTCAGTCCTGCCTGGGAGATGTGACTGTATGCAGGTGTTCGCCGATCAGCGTGGGGAACAGTACCAGGAAGAGTCCGAGTTTACTTAATCCTCCTGTTTGGGCCCCATGCCTCACTTCTGCTTTCTTCTGTCTTTGGTGGCTTGAGCTGTGTTTTATTTGGATCATCTCAAAGAACCTCCAAGAATTTTCTAGATGACTTAGCACTTGCTCTCACCCCACCATTGCCCAATTGATGTAGTAAAAGACTAGCTAGCACCAAGGACTAGCAATGAGTGAGTCTTTCTCTCCCTTGCCCCAACTCCATCTCCCTCTGTCATTGCTAAGCCCTTAGTGGTCTCTCATGCTGTGTTCATTGCGCTAGAGGTGTCTGAATTTTTGCACAAAGGCAAAATAGCTCTGCATGTCTAAAAGTAAATGCTATTCATACTTAAGAGCTAGAACTTCTGGCACAAATTTTAAAACAATTTTCAAGCTGGGATAAAAAATATATTAGAAGCTGAACATATCCTGGGTTAAAAGGGGGAGAAGATAATATGGGAAAGAGGGGACCTCCCACCAGGACTGCATTGCATGTCACCCATCCTTGTAAGCTTTACTCCTTTCGCCTTTCTTGGATACCTGATTGCCCCAGCTATGCAGGCAGAAAACTAAGAGGTAAAGTGCGTGGCAGCAGGTAGAGGCGGATTACTTGGTGTATGGAATACTTATTTTTTGGTCCAAAACTTTACCTTTCTAATAACAGGTTCAGGGAGCCCTGGCTTTGCAATGTGTCTCAAAGTTTCTGTTCATACATGAGGATGTGACCGTCATGAAGTGAGTGCAGTAAGTACCCGCCTCAAGTCATAGGAAGCAAGTGTGCATCTACCCTGAGTTAATTCAAATGTCTAGTATTCCATTCAGTTCTAGCTACCACATTTTCAAAACGTGTATCATAAACCTTCTTAGGTACTGCCAAACTTTTATCAAAATGGTTTTATCAGTTTATTCTTCCACCACCAATATATGTGTTCCTGCTTCCCGATACTCACACCACTGCTTGATTTTTTTATTTTAATTTTTGCCAGTCTGATGGGTATAAAATGACACTTTGTGGGTGTTATTGTTTGAAGTAGAATACACTGCTTCCGTTTTTTTCTGAAGACACTATTTTAATTCTTTTCCTGCACATTTAACTTGAACATTTGAAATTAGTATGTTTACTCTCCTCTTGAACAACCTACAGACCTTCACATGCTTTAATTCTGAACAGCTCTTCTGTTTTCATTCAATTTCTGTGCAATATTTTAGTTGTAAAGTGGAGCCTCACTATTCACAGATACCTTGTTTGTGAATTTGCTTACTCATTAAAATTTATCCGTAACCCCGAAATTGATACTCACAGCACTTTCATGATAATTCATGGACTTGCACAGGACAGCAAAAAATCTGAGTTGCCTGATGCAGGTTCCCAGTGAAGATCAAACAAGGTAATACTCTGCCTTTTTGTGTCAACTCTTGTACCATCAACAACTGCCCTTTTGGTGATCTATTTGGTGTTATTTTTTCCTCCATTTTTGTGTTTCTGTTGGTAATCTTGCTGTTTAAATGGCCCCCAAACATAGTGCTGAAGTTGTCTAGTGTTCCTAAGTGTAAAAAAGCAGTGATGTGCCTTGTGGAGAAAGTATGTATTAGATAAGCTTCATTCAGGCATGAGTTATAGTACTGTTGGCTATAAGTTCAATGCTAATAAATCAACAATATAGTATAAAAATCTTCTGTAGCCTCCTGATCTACAGCACCTTGTTGTAGCAGCAGCTGTGCCCATTGGAAGACAACATCAACTTGTGCCACCTGCCCAGCCCCACCAAATAACAAGGGGTCAAATGTAACCAGCCTCTCAAACGGTGGCTTGGATTATTTTTTAGGAAATGACTGAGATGAGCCATCTTCCCTTTCTTCCCCTCTCTATAGAGACAGGGGCCTTTAGGAGGATATTAGTTATCTGAGTTAAAACTCAAACAGTAAAGGACTTGCCTACAAGCCCAACTTTCATATGCAAACCAACCAATCCAGAGCCCATAGCCCAACCACCCTGAGGGGCCAATTGCCCCTTGCCAATTGTCAGTCATCCCAGGGCCCAGTACCAGACAGCCAGGGACAGTCCCTATACATATATGTATGTGTATACACATACACACACACACACACACACACACACACACACACACACACACACACACGTATTATATATATATATATATATATATATATCTGAGTTAAACCCAATCCTGAGAATTCTAGGGAAAAGAATATGGCAGTAGCACCTTGAAAAGCAATCCCCATTGGAGGGGTCATGGACCACTTAGACAGCTAGCATGTCACCTGCTCAGATGAGGCATAGCCCGGCTGCCTCCCTACTCAGGCCTTTCAAGTCCTGTCCCTTGGGGTGAAACTGACTGCCCTCCCACCTCCTAGTCCCGTCATCAATACAGCATCTTATTCTTGATTCCCTTTCCTGTCAATTCAGATGACAGAAGGACCGGGGAAGCGACATAAATGAGTGAACCAGGCTAGGCGTAGAGACATGTGGCCACCCACAGACAACTCATTCTATTGAATGCTCCCATTACTCAACATCCAAAGCTGGCGGGTCCTCCAGCCTTTTAAGAGAAAATGGAAATCTGGCGTTATGAGAAATCTTTGAATGTTGAAAGGTTAACCAATAATTTTTAAATGTTTGAAACATCATGGGACCAAACCAGAAATATTAATGCACAAGCTGAAGGTCTGCAATCTCTGATCTAGGCTAACTCCTGTATTTTGTCAAGTAAAAATCCCCAACCCCTAAAAACTGCACAGTGTAGTTTGAAGACTCTGTACTCCGAGTCAGAGAAGATCGGGGCTCACATCTCTCATCTGCAGAGTTTACTGTATGATTTTGCGTAAGTTTCTTAGCCTTTTTACATCCTAGCTTTCTCAACGATGAAAGGGGGAAATTATATATCCTTCATAAAGTTTTAAAGGAAATAAATAAGATCATTGATAATACATAAAAATCACCTGGTGCATAATAAGTGTTTAGTGTCTCCTTTTCCCTCACAGCTAGCAAGTTGATATAACTATGCAAGAATCCATAAACGTTTATCTCCTGAATCCAGCCGGGTTCTTTTCCCCACTGTATTCCCCACTGTTTCCTTACCTCTATGGCTCCCATTTTCAGTTTGTTACTCACAGGTCCCAAGAGGGAGCATACCATGCCATAGTGGCCACATAGGGAAATGCCATGGTCGGTCAAGAGGCAAAGGGAGTGAGGAAATATCAGCAAGAACCTCCATCGTAGTTTCCACAGGAAGGAACGAGCAAGACAAGGTAAGCAGGTTTAGGATTGGCTAGTTTGAATGATCTCAGTGGGCTCTCTGGGTATAGGGACTGTCCCTGGCTGTCTAGTACTGGGCCCTGGGGTGACTGATGGCAAGGGGCAAGTGGCCCCTCAGGGTGGTTGGGCTATGGGCTCTGGATTGGTTGGTTTGCATATGAAAGTTGGGCTTGTAGGCAAGTCCTTTACTGTCTCTAGGAATTGGCTAGCCCTGGGAGGGGCAGTCCCTCCTGGGTCTGCAAAGCCCCAGATGCCAAAGCATTAGGAATACAGAAAACATAAAGGCACGATTAATACAGAACATTCTCAAATCAGTGAGTGTTTGCCCCCTCCACTCGTCACTGGACAGATACCAGCATGTCGAAAAGGGGGCTTCCATAATAGGCTCCCAATATAAGGAAAAAAGAGGGAAAATGTGTTACTAAAAGGTTTTACAGGGAGAGGCCCCCTTGTGTTTGAATAGAAGAGAAGGTCAAGGTGCTTAGAGGGGAAAGTCAGCAGGAGATTAATGCACCCTTGAACCCAAAGCAGGGATAGTCATGCTGCTTTAAAAAAAAAAGAAAAAGAAAAAAAAAAGGTAGTTTTGCAGATAAGTGCAGTCCATGGCCTTCATTTCTGAATATCCTGGGTACTCTTTTTGAGGCTAAATGAAGCCCCACTCTCTGAGTGGAGAAAATTAAATTTGAACACTGAAATTGCAATGGAATGATGATGATTCTGCTTGAGTGCATTGACCTTTATCAATCATTTCATTAGAATTTCTGGAGCACAACGCTGGGCTAGGCTTTCCCTGCAACTGTCCTTCTGAAGAAAAAGCCTTCTCTCCTGGCTCCAGCCCAGACCATCATTCCCCAGCATCCTGAGATGGGGAAAGCAGTATCAAATCGGAAGAATTCCGTAATCTAGTTAGCGCATAGTTATAGTAGACAATGAACATAGCAGTCAGGCGGCAAAAGTCTCTAGAGAACGCTGTTTTTCTTCCTGTGACTGACTGAGAAAACAATAACATTTCTCAATATTCCTCCAACGGAGGCTTGGATTTCAGTCCTAGTATCAGACAAATTGCCAGTTGGAGGCTCTTCTGTCAGTTCAACTAGATAATCAGAAAGGAATGGTTAGGCACACATATACAAAACCATGTTCCTCAGAAAAGCAAAACGCTTTTAAAACCAGATTACCAGGATTTTAAAGACTGGACAACATTTTACTAATTAAGAAAAAATATTTTTATTCGCAAGAAATGGAAATACAAAAGCATAACAATTTCAGTTCATTTTTTTTTCCAAACTAAGTACAAGTATCCTACAAAGATTTTTTTTTTTTTAATTTTTGGCATTTACTTAGCTATGATAAAGAATAAAAGGCCATAAAAAAAAAAACAACCCAGCACAATATGACAGGTAATAGACTCACAATCCATTTAGCTTAAACACTGCTAGTCTATAGAACTATTACAAAAGAGAGGAGAGGTCCAGCCTGTCAGCACAGACATTAAAGCTCACGGTTGATTATAGTCTAGGGTCTGCTCAGCATTGTTTGAATAGGGTCCCTCACGATTCGTCAAGGTGTGCTGGTGTTTTCCATAGACTCATAGAACATTTTATCTGCGAGGGAGAGGCTTTAAGCAGTGCAGGTCATGGGTCCGTGGTGCAAAAAGTTCACGTTCTCACTTAGCTGGTGAGCCAAGACAGGAAAGAAGGAATGGAGCTAAAACCCCAGTTTTTTCTTTTCCAGGATGCAAAGCCTGCTAGCTGGAATTCACAGAAGACTAGATGAACAAGATAGGACATGAGCGTCAGGTGGATACCTCCAGCAGGAAGCAAAGAACTAACGTTGCACAGTGGGCCCAGCAGATGGCATGGACACTGTGTTTCCGGCCTGGACAACCTTACAAGTTCCCGGAAAGTTCTGCCTAAACAAATCCACAAACTGCACTTCCCATACCACTTAGTGGTTTATCTATCTCCTAGTAGCTAGTTGCCCTGTTTTCTCGATAAAATTAAAAGCCAAAATGTATTAAGCACAGTACCCAGCACTTAATAAGTGCTCAAGAAATATTATCTCCCTTCCTTCCCAAAACCAAGACAAAAATAAAGCGTTCCTGAATTATGATGGCCCAAAAGGACAAAATGAAACAACACCTAGATTTGTCCTGTGCTAAGTGCAGGCTCTTTGGCCACAGAGAGAAGGAGCATCAATCCCCGAATGGTCCAGATTCCTTGGCCCTGAGAACATGTTCTGCCATGAGGATTTATAATAACTTTAATCCAGGCTGGCCAGTTTTTGATGTGACTGCAGCTCTACAACACGGGATTTTCCTAATGGACAAAACCTCATTTCTTTTCTCCCGATGTGCAAATCTGATCGTGGCTCACTTTTAGGAAACCATTTTCGGGCCTCTGGAAAAAGTTCTTTCCCCACACTCACTTCAGTCTAATACTACAAGGCTATCCGTAACATCTCCCAGGGACAACAGAACCTTCAGTTATCCTGGAGGATATATAAAAGGCACATTGAAGGCAGATGGGTGTTTGAAACAAGGGGTAAATTTGTGTGTGTGTCAGAAAGAGGGGGGGAGAGAGAGAAAGAGAGAGAGAGAGAGAGAGAGAGAGAGACCTAGCTCTTTTGTCTTTTGAATAGCTATTGATTGATGAAATCTCCTCAGACCCCTGACTCCCCAACAATCCCTAGGGCTCCATGCAGAACTCTGCCTCAGTAAAACTGAAAAGTCCTAGGACTGACTGACGGACTGATGGACTGACTGAATGGGAAATGTGAAATCCATCTCTGGCTCCTTCACAGCTTCCCACTCGCTCCTGTAACTGGCCTCCCAGAGGGGCTCATGCTATCACATTTCTCCTAATTGTCTCAGCGGAAAAGCATTCAAATGAAATGGCTCTCACTAGAGCACTACCTGCTAATGGTTTCACAGGTCCCGTCAGCACTGCAAGCAGGAGAGCTGGTGTCTTTGATAAAGGTTTTGCAAAGGCTGGATTTGACAGAACCAAAGCAGTGACTCATGCAGACAAGGGGGAGGCCAAAAGCCCTTCTCCTCGGTCTCCAATCTCCCCGACGTGAGCAAGACCAGCACGGATGATCCATTTCCTCTGCAAAGAGCAGGGAGGTCTCCATTTGTGCGTCATACTCAAGTACACGCCCCGTAGGACATGTGTGCTCAAGAGCGGGCCCCAAGATGCCTCTGATGCTCTTTGTGGTTTTGCTTGGTCTGAGGCCATGGAGGAAAGGAGCCATAAGTGTTGAAAAATTTTAATGAAACACATGTGACCAAAATTCTGGACACTGCCTCAAGGCTAGAATAAAGATGAATCACTTCAACACTCCCGCTCTATGGGCACATGAGATTCACTGCCCTCTTTTGGCATCCAGGCTAAACTGAGAGATTTAGGAAGAAAAAAAAACATGGTAATTATAGTTGGTTTGTAAATAAGTTGAGCTAAAAGCTGCTCTCACAACCTACAAATTAGTTCTCCAAATCAAAATCATTTTTATTAGCAGAAAGGTCATCTAATTTTGCCTATGCTGGTGTCAAACCTCACCCCCCCACACACACACACAAAAGGAGCAACCTAGTTCAGCTGTCAGATTTTTACATAACACTCTCTTTATGTGACCGAGGCTCCAGAGTCCTAACACTTCACAGAAATTCTTTCTTAAACTGGCACTGAGGCCTTTCATCTTCAGCATCCATTTCTAAGGACAGAGTTAAGAGCTGTGGAAGGGCCAAGCTGGGCGGCAGGGTGGGGGGGGGGGGCCGGGGGGGCGGTCTGGGTTCCTCGGGGCTCAGCCAGTGAAAAAGTGCTTGTTCTTGGAATGTTTGCAAGACATCTCCTTCACCAGGGTAATCAAAGACAGGGAAGAGGAAATGCTGTTTACCTGATGAAAAACAGAATTAATGTCTTTATGAGTAGCCTATTTATTATTTATGGTTTACTAAATGATGATGCTAACAGTCTCATAGTATTCAAAACTGAAGTTTGGAGGCCAACATCTGCCTCTATTTGAAATCTTCAGGGTTGACCAGCATTACTGGCTGGTCTATGGGACTGCTCTATGGCGGGAAGCAAACCCAGTAACCAAGCACACATCCCTTAATTACTTGGCATTATCTGAATTTCTGTGTCTTCTTGCCCCCACAGCATCCTCCTAAAGGGATATGTGTTTAGTTCCCTTGACTTGCCCAAAGAGGGAGTGGAGGGCAGAGGTTTTTCTCAAAATAGCAGCAAGGCTGATTCTTGGAACCCCCTTAACATGGCCATTTGAGCTCCCAGGCTGATGTCTCCTGTCTCCAGATAGAGCTTCAGTTCTGGAAGAAGAGCTTCCCAGAGAAAAGAGCCTGCTGTTTGGAGGTCCAGAGAGGTGGATGACAAGCAAAGGCAGGTAGGGGAGAAAATAAAATCCTCAAGGTACTAAGGACAGGCACTGGACGTTTGCTGGCCCGTCCCTTCTCCCACCTCATTCAGAAGAGCAGGTTTCCCACCCCCGGCTAATCCAGGAGCCTTCAAAACCTGATCTGGTTCCACTGCAACAGGTGGGTAGGCTGACCCATGCTCACACTTCTGCCCTTAAATAGAAAACTTTCCTTTTTCATTGACCAAACACTACTTGAGTTCATTCTTTTTACCTTCATAGGCCCCCACAGTGCCTGTGCCTGATACTTACATGGCATTTTAAAGAGAAGGATGGGTCAGCAGCGGCCCGTGGCTACCCGACACCAGCCAGGCCCAGGAAAATCTAGAGCTGAAGAGATGGAGGGAATGGAGAGGAGAAAAGCAGGGGCAGGGGGCACGTTAGTAAGCCCTCTTCCTACACAGCTCACACAGCCCCTGCTCTCCCCTGGCCAATGTAAGGGGCCCTGAGAATGCGGCATCCCTGATCCAGCTTTACACATGGCTGAGAAGACACGCTTGGCATCTCCTGGTCTGCAACTCTCTCCATCACAGCAGAGACAGGGAGAGAGGAATCACTCACGGGGAGCCCCAGATGTACCTAGGCCGACAAAGCAGGGATCTGCTTATGAGGTATGATGGAAAAATGCTAATGACACCAAATCCTGCATCTACTATGGAATGGAAGGCCCAGGTATGGGCTTAATCCCTTGTAAGTACAGTTTCAATGACAGTGTAGACCAAAGAGAGAGAGAGAGAGAGAGAGGAGTTAAAGCGAAAGGTCCTTTAGCTACTACTAAAAATAAAATACAAAATGTAAGCAAATTTCTTACACAAAATCTTTCACAAGCTAGGGAAAAACACTTAAAGTGAATCTTCTACATTATACAATGAAAAGGCAATTTCCATTTCTTATTTGTATGAAAGAAGAAAGGATTTTTTAAACTACAAAAGTTACTTTTAATCATTAAACAAACAAACAAAAAAAAGTAGGTTGGGGGGTTAGGTTGTATCTCTTTGGGTAAGCTGCAAAGTAGCCAAACCTGACTATAAAAGCTAAGACTATGGATACACAAACGTTACCTACTCCAACCCCAGGCCTCAGGCCCCTGTGTTGAGGCAGAAGAGGAGGGTAAAGCAGAAGTGGGGTGTGGGGGTGGAGAGGAGGGGGCAGGAGCAGGTGTGAAGAGGCAAGCCAGCAAGGCTGTCCGAAATGCCTGTTGTCAGGGACAAGGACTCCCTTCTCTTATGGGAACAGGATAGAAAAAGCCTCTGATCACAGAGCCGCAGACCTGATTAAGGCATTTCCCTCTGACTTCATTCTGTAGGAGGACACAAGCTTAAGGGGACTTCCCAATTATAATGACAGGCCTCCAGGTGAAGAAGGAGGAGGAAGAGGAAGAAAAAGAAGAAAATGGAAAAATAAAAAAACAAAAACAAAAACACCATCTGGAGGATTGGGGATCCCAGAGCTTAGGGTGCCCTCCTCGCTCCAAAGGCCACTTTGGAGGGAGGCGTCGGATCTTTTCAGTGTGGTTGCTAGTGGGGAAGCCTCAGCGAGCTAATAAATACTATTTACAAATGGGGAGGAGAAGCCAGGGAGGCAGACCTATGGGTATGTGGGGACGCAGGTTGTGGGGATGCCCTACAAGCAACAAGATGGGGCAGGTTCGCCTGGAGTAGAAAAGCCTGATTCTTTCAGGCATTGCACTTGCGGCCTGAGAATGGGGAAGGGGGAGCCCTCGCTCCAGTGCGGGAAGGACAATCTGCGAGGGCTCTGATGGCGCAGGGTGTCAGGGGTGCTCACTGAAGGCACGGGCACCTCCGGGGCTGTCGCGGGCAGGCACACCGGAGCCCCAGGCGGAGGAAGGCAGGCCGTCAGTCAGGGCTTTGCCAGATCCCAACAGGCATTCTGGTATTTTTGTGGCTGGAGTCTGCAGTCTCACAGGAACAAGAGTCACCTCTTCTTCAAAGAGGTGGTCACACCCCACCATGAAAATCAGGCAGTATCTTTTTGGCACTATTGGTAGAAACGAGCCTGCTTGTCCCAGCCACGATCCTAAAATATTTTCCTATGGCAGTACACAGGAGGGAGGGAGGGATGCCGGGCTCCCCTCTTCAGGGGGGAATGGAATGGAGGGGAAGGTGCTCTCTCACCGCAGGTGGAAATCCCAGGCTGTCCTCCCAACCAAAGCCACGACCGCTCGCCCATGTCTTCATCCAGATCAAAGGCAAAAAGGAAAAGCTTATGACAGAGGTGGTTTGGGGACGGGAAAGCAGAGTGAAGAGAAAGAGGGAGGTGGAGACAGGCTCTTCAGAAGGTGGCGTTCACTCTTCTGTCGAGTTCTACAACTTTTAGTGTCTCGTTCCCCTCCAGTTTGGCGCTGACCCTGGAAAGATACCAAAAGGAAAGAGTCTTAGCCACCAACTGACAACTACGATTCTCAGGCTTGGGAGTACAATACAATCATTCCACCACTGCAACTTTGTCAACTTTGTGGTGGGCCCAAACGGGTTCTCGTTCTAATTGCTTTAACTGAATGTATCTACAGAGGATGGTTAGCCTTATGCTAGACTCTAGAAAGAAGAGAATGAAAGGATAAAGCCTGATCCCTGGTCTAGAATACTAATCATTCAGATAAATTAAAAAAAAAAAGCTAAGTTGAAATAACACTAAACATATAACAGAAAATAAACATGTTATTAAACTGTGTAACAGCCTAGAAAGTCTCTAGGCACTCAGAGGGTTGAGGGCTTTGGTGTCAGGGAGACATCCCAAAACAAGTGAGGGTTTCAATGGGTCCCTGAACAGTTCAGCCAAGAGGGGAGAAGACTTGTGGCATGAGCCACGCAACCAAGCAGCTGAGTCTTCCATAGCTCCCAGTGGCACCTCTACAAATTTCTCTATAATGGAAATAATAATACCTAGCCTCTTAAAGTATTTAAAAGGATTTATAGATCACATCTGCATAGCACTTAAGGTAGTAGCTGCCAGTAAACGTCCAATATGCATGTATCATGTAAACATATAAAAGTACATGTAATCATGAACCTTCCCCACAGCTTTAGGGGAAAAAAGCTGCAGAATTTGAAGTAGAATCTTCAAGTGGGAGTACCTGCATTGGAATAGCATCGTTTCTGGGAAGCACAGGGGTGAGTTCAGCGAGATCCCCACCCACGCCATGCATTGCCAGGAGTGTGCACGCAGACGCTCCTTCCTGTGCTGTTTGGCATTTTCAGGAACCCCCCTGGCACAATAACAGTATCTGGCCATCCTATAAGCCTTTATGTTTCCCAAAAGACTTTCCCCCTAACGATCTAAAAGAAACAACTCATGGAGAATTGGAACCCAGTGTTATTTTCAATACAGAAACATATCTATGCACAGTGCCCTCCTCTTTACATTGATGTCCCTTCAATGTAAATATATAATTATAATTAATACTTGTTTATTTACATATAAATCATAAAACTCTATATTGGCAAACAGCATAAGATATATGTATCTCTAGTTGGAAGGACTGTAGGGCAGGTGTCCTAAGGCTGCAGCTGCATGGCAAGCACACTGCTAAGGCCGGGCTGTATGTTTACTTACGAGGCTTTGAGGGGAGGAAAGAGGGAGTCAAGCCCTTTGCCCACTTCTTGGAGCCACCGCCTCTCCAGTGACAAAGCAGACATGGGGGCAGCTCATCCTAGGTCCCCCCCGCCCCCCGTCTCTGCTAAGGGCAGCTGTTGGCAAGTAGTAGACTCTCCAGAGTCCCAGGGTCCCAGAAATAGATCCTGAAAGAGCCCAGGGCCTGGACTGGGCCTATGGGAAAGTCTACACCCCACATTCCAGGTTGCTGACTCACAACCCATCATCAGTGCATTAGGGGAGTTGCATCTGTGGGTACTTGACTCACAAGTGCTGCTGTAGCTCCAACAGCACTGATTTCTCCAGGCTGGTCTCATTGGAGATAATGAAATGGGGAAGATCCACATCAGGCCTGGTCTCCAACCCTGATGCCCTGAGCAGAGAGGACCCTCTGTCCCAGTGCCCAAGCTCCCCAGCCGAGGCTGGGCTGGATGGCTCCTCCAGGGGAGAATGTTCCTCGTAGATCAGCAGATTCCTGGATCTCACTGAGGACAGAGCAAAGTAACAGGTGTTAGGGAAAAACCATAGGGTTTATCCCATCCCCTCACTCAACGCCCAGGGCCGGGAGCAGATGAGAATTTGTGGGTTCTTTTGCCCAGAACTGAGGGTGCCAGCTGGAGTTGGCTTTCCATAAAGGCTTCAGGGTTTCAGAGTTGTGTGCACTGAAAAATTATACCAATTATACAGTGCTGGAAGAACAATAGAAAAGCAAATAAACATGAAACAAACTGCCACTCCCACTGCTTTGAAACTAAAACTCCCCTCCTTGCCCACCCAAAACCATCTGGGGGAAACAATTCATGAAGAATGGGAGTAAAATGCTTAGAGATGTCCAGACCAGCTAAAATAAGAAACATTTCCAATGAGTTGGTCTTGCATGGAGAGAAGGTACAAGGGCAGAAAATGGCATTTTCATTTAGAAACCGGAGAGAAGCCACAAAGCCAAAGCCATAAATCAAATGAGAGAGACAGTTTCTTTGTTTGATAGGATAGTTGCAGAGCTAGATAGCTCTGCAGCAATTTTCTACAACATAGAAACTCTGCTCTCGTTGGCTTCCATTTAAATTTACAGATCTATTCCCTTATGGGGAAAAAAAAGAATTTCCCAAGAGATCACTGAAATTATGTGGTTGAAATGTTAGCATTTCTGTCATAAACCTGGCAGAGATATAACCACCTGGTGAAGACCAGAGACCTTTCAGATCTGCAAAACTGTGCCTACCCCAAATCTGGTACCCCCAACTTCACACTTGTTCTTATTAGTGTATATGTGTATTCATGTATATATTATGATCCCCAA
This sequence comes from Zalophus californianus, assembly GCF_009762305.2. Taxonomy (NCBI): domain Eukaryota; kingdom Metazoa; phylum Chordata; class Mammalia; order Carnivora; family Otariidae; genus Zalophus; species Zalophus californianus. The sequence goes on from NC_045606.1 coordinate 90,648,436, forward strand.
AGGCCACTTCATTATTTCCTACATACCTAAAAGGGACCATTGATCTAGGTGAGGTTATCACACCTCTAACACTTGAGTCTCTAAATTCTCTAGATCTTGGTCATAATGTTTTGTAAGACAGATTCACTTCACGAATTCTTACTATGGTAACATATAATTCCACTAAGTAGAAAATGTCACGGAAAGCTTAATGCCCCCCTCCATTTACTCCCCCCCACCACCAAATCCACATCCCTCCCCCTTATCAGAGCTCAAAAAGGAGACCTCAGATTTTGCCAGGGAACATAGTTTAGAGCAAGAGTTTGGAAACTGTACTCTTCTCTAGAGAATTCCCAGTGGTGCCTCAGGCCAGTGGGTGAGGGGTACAAGAAGGGGCCCAGACGCCTAGGAACCAGACGCCCCCCGTGTCCTTCCCTCCCTTCAATAGAGAAGCTACACTTTTACCACTTTTTAAAGATAAGACTTTCTCAGAAGCCCTCCTTCAGAAAGTTGAGCTTTCAGAAAGCTCCAGAGAACTGAAACAAGATGCTTTATAAGTTGCCGAGTGCCATCTTACCGACAGAGGCTGTATACGGCTCCTGCACAGAATGCTGGCTGGGCAGAGCCATCTTGGTGGCAGAAGGATAGGGCCCGTAGCCCTGAAAGCTGCCAAATGCAACAGCAAAGCATAGCACAACCACCTGCAGGGGGAGGAGAGAGCACAGGGAGCTGTCAGTTCCACGATCTGCAGAGCAAACCTCTAGCCCTACAACACCCAGACTCCCCTTCATCAGGCCAGACTGCATCAACAGGTCAACCCCTGTAACATCAGAGCAAAGGAACTGCCTCAGAGTGAGCTTCATCGCTCCTCCAACCCCACTTGGACGTGGCAAGTTGGGGAGAGACTGGAGACTCGGGAGCAGGGGGGGCAGCAGGGCACTTGCGGCGCTGTCCCTTTGGGAAACTCACCATGAGGCACGTGCCAGTCTGCGTGCCCGCCAACTTGCAGGTGCGTGAAACCTTGCCCATCACCAAAGTCTGAAGCTTCTGCAGTTGCTGCAGGAGAGTTCTGCAAACACAGCAAATCAGAGCCATGAGGAAAGTCTGAATCAGAAGAGAGTGCTTTCAGATGATGTCTGCCCCCGTGTCCCGGGGAAGCTGCTGTAGGTTCGTGTCTGAATTTGAACACACAGAGCCTAGGGAAAGTCTTGTTTGGAGGGAGATATGGACACCAGTGCCTTTGAGCACCAGTGGTGCAGAGCTCCCCAGAATTTGGAATGAGTCCCCCCACTTTAACAGCCTGTCCAGTCCTGTGCTGTTCTGAGTAAGAGGTGAATGCCCCAAATTATCCCTCACATGCTGGGACTCATCTGTCAGCCACTGAGACAAAACAAACAAACAAAAAACAAAAAGAACAATTCGATGGGCAGGTGATGGTGGTACAAGAACTCATTTACCTACGTACGAGAAGGGAAACGCTGAAGAAGATGTAACAAAGGAGAAAAGCAGAGAACTGAAGCAGTGGCCAGAGGTGGTGGCTGTTATTGGAAACGGTGGAAGTATCCGTGAGCCACAGTCACTCAGACAGCAAACTTGAGGAGAAAGAGAGGAAGAACAAGAACGGCAGGGGAGGCAAAGAGCCAGGGGCACCTCACACCCGTGGTCTTTGTGGGCTCACGGCATCTCTACAATCAGAAATGAAGCCAAAATATGACAGAGCAAAGAAGTCTGCTCAACTGGACGCATGCTCAGAGCCAGGGATCTCGGAAACCATCCTCCCTTACAGACTCTGATCTTTCTCCAGGAAGAGACAGGGAGCAGGAGCAAAAAAGAGTTGTTCTCTCCCTAAAATTGGACAACTGTGCATACCCTTAAAAGGGAAGGGTTTGGGATGAGAATCCTATATTCTGGTCTGTGTGACATCAGGTCACAGAAAGAGCAGATGGTGACATTCTTTGCAAATTCTGAACACTGCAAGCCGCAGAAAAGGATCTTACAACACAGCCTCCTGAATCAGAGCCTCTGGGATAAATCCGTGTGAGCAGCCTAGAGCTGAAGCTCCTCTTTGTCTCACTCCTTTCCCCAAGCCCCATGCACATGGCAAAGTGGAACGATTTTATAAGCAGATGCTTTTTCTTGAGTCTTAGAAATTTTCAAAAAATTCATGCTGTGATGTCACATCAGAAAGCCAGACAAGCTCATTGGGAAACATCAGCAAATCACTCATTTGCATTATTCTGGGCTCTCCCAGAGAACCTGCCTCTAGACACAATCTACCTCCTGAAGAGCTTTCAAGTACTACAAGGACTAGCTAGTCTTTCCAGAGTTTGCAACTTCCACCCTGACAAGCGCCAATGACATGAGTTCTCCTGGGGGTTAAGCCAAGCAGGGACAGGTTGGCCATAGGATGACACTGCTGTCAGCAGCTAGCTGGCTAAGAGTGGGGACAGAATTGGGGCAGCCCACAGCACTTGGGGCAGAAGCCTTCTGAACTAAAAAAACAAAACAAACAAACAAAAAAAAACCCCAAAAACCAAAACAACAAAACAACAAAACCAATACTGTATGGTCCTGGTGAACTTATGCAAAACAAAATCATTCACCCCATTAATCAATATCATTAATTTAAATTCTATTAATATGGAGCTCTTTTTAGTACCTTGTTGTACATTTTTTTGTTCATTGTTATCTAGAAGTATAATCACAGTTGTTTGGACCTGGTTTCTGTATATTCAGGCAACATATTCTTTAAAAGTGTTCTGTATGTTGCTCAAGGCTGAGAAATACTGATAGTATGATTATTTTAAATTCCTCTTGCAGAGAGCCTGTCATCTCTGACAATATGGATGATGAACCTGGAGGGCATTACACTAAGTGAAATAAGCCAAATAGAGAAAGAAAAACACCATATGGTATCACTTATATATGGAACCTTAAAAAAAATTATTATTTTTTTAAGTTGAATTCAAGAGTAGAAAAGTAGTTGCCCAGGGCTGGGGTTTGGGAGAAATAGGGAGAGGCCGGTAAAAGAATACAAACTTTTAGCCATAAGATGAATAAGGTCGCAGGATCTAATGTACAACATAGTAACTCTACTCTGTCACGCTGTATGGGATGATTGAAATTTGCTAAGAGAGTTGAACTAAAATGCACTCACTAGAAAATTAAAAACAAAAAAAAAGTAAACATGTGAGGTGATGGATGCATTAATTAATGTGAGGAATACTTTCACAATGTATGCATATATCAAATCATGTACGCTTTAAATATCTAACAATTTTGTCAATTATACCTCAATTGCTGAGAAAAAAGGGGAAAAAAGAGATCATATAATTCAGCAAGTTTTTTCCCCAGCTCTTTTGAAGAGCACTCCATTCTCAGCTACTAGCATAGCTGTCTTTCCAAAACCGGGCGCTAAGTGACCTAATGCACACCCACTTCCTGGGTGAGCATTCATTCTCACAGTGCTAATATGTGGCTGGCAGTAGCTTACATTTTACTGACCACCATCTGTGGTGCTGGCCCCAAAACCTTCACTGGGTTCTCTCTGCTGTATTTTGGGATTTCTAGAACAGATACAGGTGAGCCCACAGATAAGACCTGTACCTGACCATAGGGCACAAACCCTTTTCTCTCATATTCTGGCCTCCTTCTGTGGTACTGATTGTTTTTGTTGCCTGCTAGACTATGGAAAGGGGCCTCCCAGTTTCCTTGCTTGCTGCTGAGGAACCATGTCTTGAAGCAATGGCTACCCTTTTGGCAGGGGGGTGGGTGGGAGGGCACCTCAACTCCCACAGGGCACCCCTGCTGCCTGAGCTGGCAGTCTGAGGTACTCAAGTTCAGCTGTGCTCTGTGGAGCTTTCCAGATGTTACCAAAGCCATTTCCCTTTGCTCCAAAGTCCTAAGGTGATTTTAAAGTGAAACCCAATTCCCTATTTTACCAACCAACCTTATTCACCCACGACCATCCCACACTTCCTTCCTGCCTGTTCCCTGCTCCTTGCTCCATCTTTAGAGTGTGAAACACCAAGAAAACCGAATCCACAAATTACTTGGAATCACACCTCCCTTCAAATTTATGGTTGAGAAAACTAGCCCTGGTACCACCTGCCCTAGGCTGAAGAGTCTCCCAGGAGGCTCCATTGTGCCCCCTGAAAGCGGACCTCTAACAGACCAGGCACACCTAAACACCAGCAGCAGGATGTCTTAGCCTCAAGTTGGGACCCCTAACTATGGAGGCAAAGTATTACAATTTGGAAGAAGGGCCATTTAAGTAGGGCTGGGTGAGCAGGAAGGCTTGACATTTTCCAGTTGTATGGCAGTTTCCATGGCATTCAGCAGCACATCTTCTCCAAACTCAAGATAATTATATTCTGAATCCACTGCAAATGTAAATAGTTGTTTAATGGTCCCTGATTTCTAACAGTTTATAATCCCACTCTTTGAGATGAGCAAACATGTAGTTTTAAAATAGATTTTTTTTTAGCTTGAAATGTTGGTGGAAAGCAACAGTGATTGATCATGTGTTATTTGCTGCTTCTCCTCCTCAGATCAGTGAAGGTGAACTGAGCTGATGGTGCAAATGATGACATTCTGAAGTCCATCCATCAGCAACTCTGAGTGATTTCACCCAGGGGAAGTGATTGAGCTCATCCAACCCCAAATCTAAACAGATTTCTACGATCCAGTCAAGTCTGGGAAATTCATATATATTCATTCATGCAAAGAAACATTCATTTTTGTCATAAGGAAAGGAAATTAACAGTGACTGAGCACCCACTGATTGAGTTCTAGGAACTCCATATACTGAGGTACCAAACAACTGTCATAAGTTGAAGACCTCATCTGTAAACTAAAACCTGATTCTGTAGTTCATGGACTTTCCAATGCATGACAACATGGTACCCTCATTGATAACCTAATAAAATCAATAACCTAAATACCTCTTAGTTAGGTAGATTTTTCTTAAACCTAGGGACATTAACATCATATCAACAACAGCCCAATGAAGAGATACATCCACCATTAGATAAGACAAGGTTACTATGGGGGGTGCCTGGGTGGCTCAGTTGGTTAAGAGTCTGATCCTTGATTTCAGTTCAGGTCATGATCTCAGGGTCATGAGATTGAGCCCCACATCGGGCTCCACGCTGGGCATGAAGCCTGCTAAAGATTCTCTCTCTCTGCCTCTCCCTCTGCCCCTCCCCCCATACACTCACTCTGGAGCTCTCTCTAAAAGAAAAAAAAAGAAAAGGTTACTCTCAACAGGGGCCTAGCCACAGATGGCAGAGCCACAATAAAAATCAGTCCAATGGCAATGAGGTCCATACTAACAAAGTCTCTGTGACAATGATACAAATAAAACAAGGGCACATGAACATCTCCTGGCACATCTCCGGCCATACCAAAGATACAGTGTCAAGTGAGAGGTAAAAGAATCAAGGGTGCTCCTTGCCCTATGTCAGGTGTCTGGAAGTCAAACCTGGGCTTTGTTCAGGAAAATGGAAACTACAAGACCTGTCCCTCTGTGAGACACTGGAGGAGTAGATGAGATGGCTTTAGGATTGGTGTATCTGCACCGGAACAGGGGATTGGCTGAGTTTAGATCTTGGTACCACTGCTGCATACCTTTGATAAAGTTATCTGGGTCCTAAGTTTAGGTGGCTAATCAAAGTGAATTCCTGTGACCTCATCAGCTAACAAAAGAATGAGAGAATCCCCCCTCCCGGAGTACTCTGGGTTTCTTAAAGCAAAGACACCTTTCAAGAGTACTTGCTGTCCCTTTCCACTGATGACTGATGAAGCCAGCCCTTTACAGGGAAGCCTGGGGCCTCCTAACTGAAACAGTGGTCTGAGATGGTGTGGGATTCTCCCCGATGCCACTGGGACAGATGCCACGGCCCGCAGCACTGGGAGGGTGGATAACAGCTCTTACCCTGCTTGCACGAAGGGCTGGCTGAAGGAAAGGCAGCCATCAGATGAAACGGAAGAATCATTTTAAAGCCAAAGCTATAAAAAGCCACCCATAGGACAGACCCAACAGTGCATTCAAAGCCCAGGATAAACTTTTCCTTTATTACTGCGTTTTAAATCATCAGTGACCATGGCTAATTATGGCTTAATGAATTCTTGGGCTTCCGGGAGCAAGGTCTCAATTTAGAGAAAGGAGTACTCGTAGCAAACATTTATCTGGGCCAAGAGATTTTTCACAACTTGTTAAACTGGAGTATCCAGCTCTTGACTGGAAATGTGGATTTTGTCCTGTGGTGAGATGTACAGATAAACTTAGTGGCTGTCCTCACACAGGTCCTTGCAAAAGAGTAGTCAAAGGCGGCGGCAGCCTTGCCCAGCATAAAGCATCACCCTGTATCGCGGGAGGCAGATCAAGGGACATTTGGCAAAACATTGAAAAGCAGCCAGGAGGGCGAGACCTACTCTTAAAACAACTGGGAAATATATCACCAGCCTCATGGTTTTCTTTGTCTTTCATTTAGTTTTGTATTCTACTGTTTCCTTTATGTATTTATTTTTAAAGATTTTATTTATTTTTTGACAGAGAGAGACACAGCAAGAGAGGGAACACAAGCAGGAGGAGTGGGAGAGGGAGAAGCAGGCTTCCCGCCGAGCAGGGAGCTCGACGTGGGGCTCGATCCCAGGACCCTGGGATCATGACCTGAGCCGAAGGCAGACACTTAACGACTGAGCCACCCAGGCGCCCCTGTTTCCTTTATTTCTGAGAGACAGAGAGGGAGAGGGAGAGAGAGAGAGAGAGGAAATGGTCATATAGTTATTGCATGTTATACGTGGAACATCAGGTACCTGATTTCCCATTGGAGTAACAAATCAGAACCCAAGAAAAATAATAAACTGGGGGTTCCCAATTACTTGCTGTACCAGAAGCTCCAAACCAGGACCTCTTGATAGATGTACTTTCCAACAAATCTTGTCACACACCTTACTGAGAAATGGAAGTAGCTGGGCTACATTGTGTGTGTGTGTGCACACGAGTGTGTGTATAGAAACCACTCTCTGGATAAGTCAGCCACCTACAGAGATGCAGAACCTTTTTTCACCTTCTCACGGAACTATCAGAGTAGTATTTTCCAACTTCCCAATCATGATCCATTAGTGGGTTGTGCAAACACTTGGGTTGTCAGTGGTGAATTTTTTAATGAAACAATCAACTGGAACACACGGTTATCAGAGGATATCATGCATGGTAAATACGCATTCAGTTGTGAAGCACTCATACTAGTTACGCACGTGGTGTATACGTCCCTGTGGGTTGTCTGGGTCACTACATAAAATACAAAATGATTATAATCAAAAAGCTTAGCTAGTGCACACATGCAAAATAATTATATATAGGTGCATATCAGGTGGCTTCATGATGGAAGGGCCAAGCATCCGTGTCCTTCTGAAGAAGAAAATCCCACACGAATCCCTCCCCAACCCCACGCCCAGTCTGGTCTTTTAGAGATATTGTCTCTAAATTTCTGAGGGTTAGGAGGAGGGTGTCCAAAAGCTAAACCACCTACTTCAGAGTCCTGGGGTAGATTTGGAGAGGTGCTGGGATACACACCTTTGTGTAGATTTGGAGAGGTGCTGGGAACACAATTTAAAGTTCCACAGGCTGCATCATAAGATGTAAGGAGACTCGAGAACCATCTCCCAAGACTTTTAAATACTGAAGCGTGACATATGCAAATAAATGACAGTCACAGGGTGCTAAAACCCTAAACTTTGAATAATATTTATTTATGATCTTTTACTTAAGCTTTGAGGGCTGTTCATGGGGCTTTGGCCTAAATGCAGGGGGGGAAAAAAACAAGGATGCATTTTCTCCTTCCTCTTTCTGTGTAATTGCTGTATCACAAAGGGTTTGTTTTGCAGGGACCAGAGGATACTTCTGAAATATTCTATTACCAGGACCAGGAACAAGAGAGCTCTAGAATGTTTTCTGGGGCTGTGGAATGGCTGACTTAACCACAAAATTATACTGAAATGCCCTTCCAGTCTCTCTGGGGAACTCTGTCTGGTCTCCAAAGATCCATTGGAGTTTGAAATATTTTCACCTGAAAAGAAAGCTTATACTCCTCACACAACCAGAAGTAACAGAAAATGGAGAAATGAAAGCGAATGGAAGCAAGATCAAGGTCTGCAGAGGGCTAAGTTGCGTCATTCACTAGTATTCCAGTGGCCTCTCCGGGTACAGCAGTAGGTGGGATCAGCAGGGACAGTCAATCTACAGAGAACAGGGCAACCCAGGGAAGAGGGTAATAGTGTGTAGTGCAAACGGGCACAGCCATAGGGGCCAAGTAAACACATGAGGAGAGGCGGGACACAGTGAAATCCCAGCGCACTTAGCTGGAAAGACCTGTACCAGGAACTGTGTGTAGATTCCAAGAACAAGACAAGTGGAGTTAGAGAGGATTATAGCTGAGAGGACCTGATACACCATGTAGGAGTTCAGGCACACAGCAGCCAAGGTTCAAACTCCTGACACACCCCCATCAGCTTTGGGGGTGCCCCCCTGGTGGCTTGGTCTATCCTTCCAAGAAGAGACTTGGGGTAGAGATCCACACAAGCCCTGGAGATGGGCCAAGGCCCTTGGGGCAGGGAATTCCAGAATCCCAGGTACCAGGGTAGGGTCTGAAGGGGTAGAGTGAGAGCTCCACATGTAAACATCGCCTTGGACCTGCTGACTACTCTTTCCGTAGAAAGACGTGTGGCTAGAGGTGAGCCACAGTGGGGTCCTCGAAAACACAAGTCCAAAGCAAGGCCCTCCTATTCAGGTTGAAGTTAGCCTCGGGCTGGGGAAAGGCAGTGGTCCTTGAAAGAGAAAGGGGCACAGCAGAAGAAAAATCAAGGTATGCACCAATTTAAAACTGAAAGTGGCTGAGGTCTAGTCCCTGTTCTACCTCTAGATGTTTGGATGACCTGAACCCCACTGCACCTCAGTTTCCTCTTCTATAAAATGAAGTGAGTAGAAGTCAAATCAGGCGGTCTCTGCTAACATACACGTCTAAGCTCCCACACACAGCTCCACACATCAGGGCGGGAGGAGAGGACCTGTGGCTCACAGCCCTACAGCGGCAACAGAGCAAAATACGAAATGAGAGGAGCCACATGAAACACCAACACCTAAAACTGCTGGGCTGAGCGGTGTGTGTCACCTGCGCAGGATTTCTCTGGAATGGGACGAGGGTAGGGCTGTCCAGAGAGCCTGCAGCTTAGGGGGGTGAGTAATGAGCATGGAAAAGCATGATCGTCCAGCTGTAGCACGCGCGCGTGCGCACGCGCGCGCGCACACACACACACACACACACACACACACACACACACACACACGGGCCTCACCTGGACTTTGTAAGTGAAAATGTATTTCCTGATTGAGCCCAGGAAGACAGGCCCCCTGGGAAACTGTCTCTCTCTCATCCCATACATTTCCTGATGGCACGCAATTAGGGGATCACCTTAGCAGAGCAAGTGTGAAGGTGCTTTCACACTGCTTGGCTCTGCTCCGAGAGGCTCCCGGGTAAGGTTGCAGAAGTGTTAAGAGCATTTCTTCATTTTCTTTCCTGTCCTCATCCCCCTCTAGCTTCCTGAGTGCAAAAAAAAAGGGGGTCTTTACACCCAGAAACCAACAATACGCTATGCTAGGTGGTGGCTGCTAAGTCAGGACTGACTCAGAATTAGAGTGCTCATTTTCATCTAGAGAGACAGAAAAGTCCCTCGTGGGATGTAACACAGAAGTGGTAAAATGTAAAAATAGTCTTCCTTTAATTTGGTCAGCGAGGAAATATCCCCTCACTTTTCCCACCATGTCATGGTGCCCAAGGTCTCCCACCCCACTCTAGTGACACAGGATCTTGTTCATGACCAGCTATTTTATGTCTGTCCAGCTACCGCCGAAGGACAATAACCCAAGAAGCATGGCCAGGAACACAAACACAGGTGTGTGTTCATTAGGCCCAGCCCTGTACTTAGTTCAAACACCGCATCACTGACGCAGTGTTATGCGAGCAGAGGGACCCAAAGTCTCCCCTGCCACATGCCCAAACCACCAACTCCTCATGACAGGTGTAGGGTGGGAGATTGCCAGGGTTACACAGCAGTCATGGCAGTTGGTGCCATGTCCTCTGAGCAAGGGGAGGCTCTCGAGGAGGGGAAGACGCCAGAGGGAATGCAGACCCACCTTCCCTGTCCCAACAACAACAGCACTGTTTGCATTTCTTGACCTCTCCGCCTAAAACACATTAAAAATTACTTAGAAACTGTAACACCCCAGGAGTCCCCTGATAAGATTATCTGTGGGAAGACTACAGATCAGTCGCCTGTCAGCCATTACCACCACAGAAGAAGGGTTGTCTGCCCGGAGAGGTGAGTTGTGAAGGAGGAGAACACACACAGGCCAGGCAAGGAACAGAGCAGGATGCCAATAGCATGAGGTAGGTTGTTTCTTCAGTGGAGGTTCCAACAGGCTAAATGCTGGAAAAAATTTCCACACAGTCCGTGAAGAAGTAAAGAAGAAAATCATCGACTCCCAGGGAAGAACATGAGATACGCTGACCCCAAGCTCAATACCGTATGTTCCCATAACACATATTCTCTCATAACCAATATCATTGAAATCACTATGGCCATTATTTAAAAAGATAAGAATAGGGAGGCGCGCCTGGGTGGCTCAGTTGTTAAGCGTCTGCCTTCGGCTCAGGTCACAATCTCGGGGTCCTGGGATCGAGCCCCACATCGGGCTCCCTGCTCCGCAGGAAACCTGCTTCTCCCTCTCCCACACCCCCTGCTTGTGTTCCCTCTCTCGCTGTGTCTCTCTCTGTCAAATAAATAAATAAATAAATAAATAAATCTTAAAAAAAAAAAAGATGAAAATAATTGGCAAAACACGTTGTTACACAGGATCAGATGTACCTTATGTCAGTGTTCCTCACGTGATAGCTCTTTATCAGATTCTGATAGAAATAAGGATTCTGTAGAAATACACTGATATGAAAATATGTCCAGTGCATTCTTTTAAACGGAAAAAGTTCTTAACAAAAGAGGATGTGTATATATATATAAATACATATGTATAAAATATTACAAAATATGAACATCTGAGTGAAAATATTGCAATTTTTTTAACTGCAGTTTCTGATTTTTTCTGCAATGAGGAATATATTACATGTGTGGGTTTTTTTTTTTTAAGTTTAAAAAATATGGGGGCGCCTGGGTGGCTCAGTTGGTTAAGCGTCTGCCTTTGGCTCAAGTGGTGATCTCAGGGTCCTGGGATCAAGTCCCTGCTCAGGGGGAGTCTGCTTCTCCCGCTCCTTCTTTTTTAAAAAATATGATACAGCACGGTCAGCCTGGAGAGGGGAGGAGAGGCCTTTCCCAGGAGAGGCGGGGAAGCAGAGCACTTTTAATCACAAGCAGCCAGTTCCCCCAAGCACAGTCCGTACTGCACCTCTGCTGCCCCCGTGTGATTGAGAGAAGACCTGGCACCCAGCACCCCGAGACAAGGAGGAACTGGGACCAAACTCCAAGGTTATCTTGAATAAATTCCTCTTTCCCTTTTCACCAATTCATGGTGTAGATTTGTCCCACTCCTGATCATGGGGCACAGGGCTTCTGCAATGCCAAGTGCTAGAATGGGCATTCAGGATGCTAACAAGATGGACACAGACTCTGGTCGGGGTTCAGGACCCAGAGATCCACTAGGGCAGGAGAGAAGTTGGAAGTGAGAAGGGGCAAAGCCTCGGGAGACCATTAACTACAGGGAACCAGGAAACTAGAATCCTAAAGCGGTATTGGAAACTCCCTCCTTTACCGCAGGGGATTAAGGTGAGAGCACCTCAGGCTGGTGGTGTTTACTTCTTCTGCCATCTGTCAGCGGAGCACCTGACCTGCTATTTGAGCACAGACATTCCCAGAAATGCAGAGGGAAGCCCAGTGGGGTTACTATGTCCAATGTTCCCACTGATGGTAGTTTTAACTTATGAGAAGAAAAGCCTGCTGCCTGAGCATCAAACCATGAAGATGGAAGCCAAATTTAATGTTATTATCAAATGACAGCCAAATATATTTAACCTGATCCCTTAACAACTGCAAAATTATTATTAGGCATTAATGCTAAGACTTAAAATGATTAAATAATATTTTTCTTACCTAAAAGTCTATTTTTCTGGGCTTGCATTGTTGGATCTATAACAACTAAGGGCAAGAGGATCCCCTCACTAATGAACATTTTAATTTTTAAAGCATAAGTAGGCGCTGTGCGCACACACACACACACACACACACACACGAATTCTGGATTAAACTCCCCAACTCTTAATCCTATACCTTACCCCCCTTTTTCTTAACCATATACCTCAACCCCATATCTGCATATTACCCAGGATAATACTCAATATGTTTCTCCTATATTGAGGCTCCAGAGTCAGATTGCCTGCATTCAAATGCAGCTCTAGCATTTACTGTGTGACCTTGGGCAAATCACCTAACCATTCTGAGCCTCAGTGATCTCCTCTATATAATGGGGATATTAATAGGCTCACCTCATAGGGCTGTTGGAAGGTTAAAGGAGTTAATATCTGTGATGTACTAAAAACAATACCTGGCAAGAAAGTGCTAGAAGAGCCCGTTAACTCACTCTGTCCTATAGTTACTTTTTTAAAATGGGTTTGAAATGTCATTAATTTTTATAAGCAGTAATTTAAAAAGCAAACCTGGTCTCTTTTCTTTTCGTGAATAAACACCATTTATTACTAAAATTGGGTGACGATGAAGAGGCCAGTCCCTCCCTGTCCACCTCTAAAGTTGAATGTCATTTTCAGAAGAATCAAACTTACCATCCTTACTCTCCTCCAAGCTTGATGCCATGTATTTTAGGAAAAGTAAAGAACGTGTGTGTGTGTGTGTGTGTGTGTGTGTGTGTGTGTGTGTGTGTGCAAGTGCACGTGTGTGGCAGGAACAGGCGGGTGGAGTATGGCCGTCCCGAGCACCTTTGCACATCTCTGCTGTCCTCCACTTTCCTCCCACTCTGGTCCTGGATCTGTCCCCCCTTTTCTCCCACCTTCCATTAGGCAGTTTGAACAGCTCCTTACTCCAGCGACACTCACCTGTTAGTGTTCTCCAGAACCTCTACCTTCTTCCGAAGCTCCAAGTTCTCAGTTGAACAAGACTCCACCCTACAGAGGAGCAAGAGAGAAGAAAATTAGTTGTATCACTTGAGCAAATGCGAAGCCAGGAGCTAGGGTAGAGGCAGGTGGGGTTTGGAGAAGGAGGACTGGGCATCAGCTACTCTAGGGAAATGAGGGAGAGAGCCTGGCCAGCCTGAATTGGGGAGAAAGGTAAGAAGACAAAAGAAAAAGAGAGAGAGAGAGAGAGAGAGATGAGTAACACAAGCCCCAGGACCAGAAAATGAATAGGGATGGTACAAAATGCAAAGTCCTTCCAGGGTGTTCCAACCTCGATTTCTTTCACCTCATCCCTATTGCTCTCAGTGCCCATCATTCATGTCCCCCATACTATGGGGGTCTGGATGCTGCTGGCTGTAGTCTTGGCCAGAAGGACTGATAGGAAGCCAAAGGGCTTGGGATAAACAATAGGGGAGGACAAAAACCCAGCACCTCAAGCCAAGGAATCCAGCTGCAGGAGCATGCAAGCCTCCAAGACCATCTTGACCCTGAAGCCTACAGAAGATAATGGAACGGAATGGGACTACTTCATGCTCAATTACCAAGACCTAAACTAGGATGTAGAGACACGAACTTTCAGTAGGAATGTCAACAACCAGCCAGGATCCACTCCTCTCCCCAGACACGTGGGAAGATTCATTTCTGGGTTGGGGGCCTCATTTCCATCTTAAATGATACTCGTTGGCCAGCCAGAGAACTATATTCTAAGGCTAAGACAAAATTGCATTTCATTCATGTTTTTCTACTAGCCCTCCGGATATTTTGGACTATTCAGAACAAAAGGTGCCTTTGAGTGTTTTTGTGGGAAGTTGCTAGGCTGCATCATGAATTATAGTAGACGGAATGTACCACCAGTCGGCACCAACCCGACTCACTGTACTGCGAGCGCTCCTTCTCTAGGGTGTGAGGGATTAATTAGCACTGCTCCCTTTGGCTGAAACAGTGCCTCTCCTCTGAGCAGAGTTCCAGGAACAGGAACGAATGTTACTATTTGCACTTGTTTGAAAGGAAGCCTTTGAGGACTTACTCTGGTTAGAAATGGTGTGGTACCAATGCCTGCTAAGATAGAGTGTATTTTTTACTTAAGGACATACTTATAAGGGCTCCCCTCTAAAAACCACTAGGTGGCAGGCAAAACATAGCTGATGAACCAACGGGCTTTAACGGTGGCCAGAATGAACTTCTACTTCTGGAAAACAGAAGCTTCGCTCACTCCCGTTTCCCTATGCAGACTCCCCAATAAACACACCCAGTCTCACAGAGGCCTTACTTTTTCTCCAAGCTGTCCATGTATTCTTTCTTCTTTCTCCTACTTTCCTGGGCAGAAATCTGAGAAAGAAGGGGAGGAGAAAGGATTAACTTCCTGCCATCTCCTAAGTCAGTTATGTGTACGTGGAAGAGAGGAGTCTGTTAGCACACAAATCACCAGGGTCCTGCTCATTTCTGTGGCCACTCTTCATTTAGATAACCTGCTGGCTCATCTGTGAGTCACCTCTTCTGACCTCCCTGGTTCCAACCAGCCTGTGTGGTCACTACTAGTTCACCAAACTGGGCCCCACGTGGGAAGCATGGCAGGCCTGAGTCAGAACAGAACGCGTAGGTCACAAACCATCTGTGTGGTCTTAGATAAATGATTTCAACTCTGTGGGCCTCCGTTGGCTCAACTATAACTTATACACAGAGAGGGTTGGGCTTGGTCAGACATAAGCCCCCTACTGGTTCTGCACATGGACCAAAAGTGGTAACTGAACTCTTCTTTCTTTCTCTGCCTCCTGCCTTCTGGCCTGTCTGTGCCCTAGCCATGCCCCTCGGCCTCACCAGTCCTGATTTGCAGCGTAGGGACCTAGGGCTAGGAGACTCCTGAATCCAGGTATACAACAATAGACTAGAGAATTTTTTTTAAATCAAAAACCTAGTAAAGAAAAAAATTAAACACCCATAATGCATTTATATTTATTTATAAATTATGTACATGCCCACTAGAAGGAAATACTGTGTACATCATAA
The DNA here is from genome assembly GCF_009762305.2 of Zalophus californianus. Taxonomy (NCBI): domain Eukaryota; kingdom Metazoa; phylum Chordata; class Mammalia; order Carnivora; family Otariidae; genus Zalophus; species Zalophus californianus. The sequence continues at coordinate 90,663,618 of NC_045606.1, forward strand.
AACAGAAACTTAAAAGGCTGAGATAAAAAAAATTAATGGGAGTTCTAATGTTTTCCTGTCAGCGCTGAATGGATCCCCTTGGGCACCAAGGAGTATGCACCCACAGTTTGGGAGGAGTTCTAATGTTTTCCTGTCAGTGCTGAATGGATCCCCTTGGGCACCAAGGAGTATGCACCCCCAGTTTGGGATCCACTGACCCAGAGGATGGGCAGAGGGACTGGAAGAACACAGTCACCACTGAGGGGAAGGGCAAAGCTGAGCCTTGTCCCCCTACCCCCCCCGGCCATGAGATGGGCCAGTGTTGGCCACTGGGAAGAGGGGGAGTGGGGGCATGCAGGCTTAATTCTGGTCATGGTCTCTGTTCATAGAACCAACTAGATTTGAAGGGCTCACCTTGTTCTTGATTTTCCTCCGAATTTTCTTCAGAGCCTTCTCCTCTGATTTTGTTAGAGGCAATTTGGTGGGGATGGGATAGCCCTCGGCGATCAGGGTCCTCTTCTCCTCTTCTGTCAGGACCAGTGGGCCTGATCCTTGAAGTTTCTGTGCAGATCAAGGGGCAGAAAAAGGGTCAAAGCAGAACAACTGGGCATATTCAAGAAACTTGCCAACGTCTGAGAGAAAAGGATGCTCGTCTGCTTCTGGTGAGAGATGAGTAGTTTGAAGGGGAAACAAAGACAGAGAACACACTCTCATGTGAAGGTTACAACCCAAGGATTATCATTCAAGGGAAAGGGTGAAGAAACCTCCACCCATCAGTTCCCAGAAGGTACCCCACTGGCTAAAACATCAAAAGTAACATTACAGGATTCATTTCCCACATCTCTTGAGATTTCATGGCCTTGGAGTGATGGCGGATTCACTTGGAGCTCTGTTGATAAAAGAGTTTCCTTGTTCTATGAAAACACAATTTTGCAAGATGCTCTCCACACACCAGGGGTCACTTCTTGTCCCCCACTGACAGCTAAGGGGCCTGGGCTCCCAGAAATACACCTACAGGCACATCCAATGGAAGTCTCTGGCTTGCAACAGTCCCAGATGGTCCATCATCAGTGAAGAAGAGGACTGTAGCTCATCTCATTCAGGCCGTAATAGAATGATGTGTTTATACATAGTCAAAGAAGCTGAGCGCTGACTACATTTGAGCCCCACAGTAAATGTCACGGAACACTCAAAACAAACTGCATCTCTCGAGTCATAGCTTGTGATCAAGATTGAGACTGAATTAATACACATGAAAGGCTGAGGGCAATTAAATGCTACACTGTAATATCAACTCAAGGTGCATTCACAATCTGGGGAAAGAGACACATGAGTGTGTGTGATAAGGAAAGGCTTAGGGTAGGAGAGGACACTTGCATTGGGCCTTTTGAAAGGAAGGGGATGATTCCCATAGAGAGGAGGGCATTCCAAGCCAAAGGCCGTATTCTGAAAAGCACTTGAAGATGCTACTCTGTCTAGAATGGATAAGTTCTTGAAATAGGGAAGGGTCAAGGCACCTAGTACTGAGTAGAGGTATTCAGATTTGATACCTAGAGCTAATTGAGAAACACAAAGAACACACTATGGGGATGTGACATTGGGAGGATTTCCTAACATGGCCACAGATCCAGAACTCTGGGACACACTGACTTTAAATCATCAAAATTATATTAATTGACAGATGGTTCTTATAGAATTTTTAAATATCTCATTCAAATTTTCTCTATGTGATATAAATTCAGTAAGGTTGATAATAATTTTATGATTTTTCAAATTTCACAGAAATCAATGAACTCTTCAGAACAGTAAAATGTTAATTATCTGTCCCTATTTTTATTTGGAAAAAGGTGCCCTTAAGGATGACTCATGCTCTAACTTGAGTTTCTGCATTGGGAGTCGTACCACAGGAAAAAAGGGTTAAACTATATTCTTGAGCTTTCAAAAACAAAACAGTTAATCTCAAAGTTTTGAGTTCATCAAAGATTGTTTATTTGAAAAACAAGTTATTTCCTATTTTAGGCCATAGGATCATCTAAACTGATGGTAAGTATTTGGGGCATGATTTTGAGGAGGAAGGCAACACAACATTTTTACCCCTCATGTTTCTGGCTGTGTAAAATAAAACATACAAGTAGTAACTGGAATGTGCACAGGAAAAGGAAGAAGACTGTGTTAAACCTGGTGAGGTTACAGGCAGGTCTTAAAATAATGTTCTTTAAGATGGCTAGTACCCTGTTTTAGCAATTAAACCTAAGACCTCCTTACAAGAACAAAAGTCAAGTGGCCTTGAAGGGCACCCACTCCTAGTGAAGCTCCAAGTAACCCAAGGGAAAGGGTTCAAGCCCCGAGCTGCCCTCAGAATACTCACGTGAGGCGCTGTGAGGAGAGGAGAGCTGGACAGGGCCGAGGGGGCCCGGGCCACGGCTCTGGCGGGGCTGTGGGTCTGAGGCAGGCCAAAGGGGTGCAGGCGCGGGTTGGGGCTCAGGCTGCCCTCTGAGTCACTGCTGTGGCTGCTGGGAGGGGTGGGAGGTAAGTGCAAGTGTTCCACGGAGGCTGAGGGAAAGAAAGCGGATTTCATCCATCAGACAGCAACGAAGCGGGACTCAGGGGCAGTTAAACAGCTGGACGTCCACACGGCCGAACTCAGGTCAGCCGAACAAAGGGATGAAGACTCTGCATGTGCTGATTTGGAAAGATCTCCGACAGATATTGTTGGGGGAGGGGGGCATCAAGGTACAGAACCGTGTATAAAGCAGCCCTCCTCTTGTAGGAAAGAGGAGCGGAGGTGAATACAGACTCATATTTGCTTGTCTCTGCATAAAGAAATACTGGGAAATATATAAGAAATTAATAAAATTGGGCTGCCTGGGTGCCTCAGTCATTGGGCGTCTGCCTTCGGCTCAGGTCGTGATCCCGGGGCCCTGGGATCGAGCCCCACACCGGGCTCCCTGCTCAGTGGGAACCTGCTTCTCCCTCTCCCACTCCCCCGCTTGTGTTCCCTCTCTCACTGTGTCTCCGTCTGTCAGATAAAAAAATGAAAAATAAATGAATAAGTAAATAAATAAATAAAATCTTTAAAAAAAGAAAAAGATAAAACAAATTAATAAAATTATGACCTCTTGGGGGCGGGGGAAATTAGGGTAGACTGTGGTAGTGCCGGCATAACTTCTCATTGTATTCACTTCATATCATTTATATTGTTTGACTTGTAAACCATGTTAATGGATTAGGTACTTAAAAAAAAAAATTGCAAAACTTGGGGCCCAAGAGCAATTCCAATGGCTACTTTGAGAAAAGCTCATTTGTTTCTGAAGGAATGTGCATGGTAGGGCCCGTAGACAAGACATCAGACATTCTTCCTTCAGAAAATTCTAAATCCATCTGTAGATAGGTAGGCAGACACTAGAAAAGAAGTGTGTGTGTGTGTGTGTGTGTGTGTGTGTGTGTGTGTGTGTGTGTGTGTGTGTGTGTGTGTGTGTGTGTGTGTGTGTGTGTGTGTGTGTGTGTGTGTGTGTGTGTGTGTGTGTGTGTGTGTGTGTGTGTGTGTGTGTGTGTGTGTGTGTGTGTGTGTACATGTGCGCGTGGGCTTTGCTGCTCCCCAGTCCCCTGGCCTCCCCTCAGGGAGTCACAGACACGCCGTCTGCTGGAAGCAGGGAGCCACAGTCGGTGTTACCAATCACACATCCCCAGGGCAGCAGGGATGGGCTCCAGTAGGGAGAATCCACTCTGAGCTCAACCTTTTTGACAAAAGAGCTCTCCATTTTCTGGCCTCCTTTCTATTCCCGCTAAGCCGAAATGCCTTGAGCGCCAGCCACTGTTACTGAGCCAACGGGCATAACCTTGGGTGAGCCTTTCACCCCACACCCCCAAGGGGCCCCCAAGACAACTGAGCCCTTTAGCACAGAAGCTGCAGCTTGGCCGGAGGAGTGCTTGGGGCCACAGAAAGGCTTCGACCTCTTCTTTTCTCCTGTAACCAGAGACTGCCTGAGGTGGGAAGCGTCTTCTGAGGCATAACTGACCTAGCAGATCCCACCCAGAGCTGCCTTGGCAGGTGACAAGCAATGACCAGGTGGCTCTCTCTCTTGAAATACCTGAATATCCGAGGTAACAAGTAATGTGCCTTCCAGCCACCCTCCCCGCTATTCACACCACACAGCTCTTTCTTCTCTTACTCTCTTCCTCTTTTTCTACCATAGTACCTTTCACTAGATGCTTCCCTTTTTCTCTGACAAAGTCTTGCCAAAGAGCTCCCTGGGTTTTTTAGAGTCTGTGGGTACTCCACAAGCTAACGAATATTCTAAAATAATCCTTGTATCTCTAGTGCCAACATCTCTGCCAACAGTTCCGGGGGCCTCAAATATGTGCCCCCCTAGAACGGAGTCCTGAGAGTGTTAACCAAGTAGCAAAGTAGCAAAGTCTCTCCATGAGCTCCCATTGGTGGAACATTCCTAACCCCTTCTGGTTCGGCACTGCCAATTTGAATACACTTTTGCTCAAATAAACTCCTAAAAATCTTAATATGCCTCAGTTTATCTTTTAACAATGGTGGGAAAAAAACAAAACAAAACAACCAAACCCAAGAGCAAAACCTATTAGGGGCTCCCGTTGTCTGCCACACTGTGCTGTCATATTCTGGAGCAGTAGCCAAGTGTACCTAGAGCTTACTTGTCCCTTTCACTTAGCACCGTCCAAATTATTCTAATACTTTTCTCCTTTCCAAGCAGAAGGTGCTCCACAAAAAAAACAGAAACGGCATGACAGAAGTGAGGGAAACTCGAATCCCCTCTTTCCTGCTTATTAAGAGCTACTGACCTCGCTCTTGGTGCTTCGGTATCAGATTTCTAAATATCATTTGAAATGCTAGTCTCAGATTACTTGAAAGGTCTGGGGACAATAAGCTACTTTGCCTAGAAGCTCCACTGCATACAAGGATATTGAATTTCCTCCTCTCTGTTTATCTAGGATAATGAAGGACTGCCTGCCACTTACTTTACTCTTGAAATGTTTCTCCTCCAGTGATCCATTCATTGTTACAGTTAGGACACTTTCTGAAGCATACTGCAACATAAACTAAAAGAGCAAGATGTATTTGATAGTGTTCATGAAAATGAAAGGAAATCCTTTAGAACAGTATGTAAGCTGAAAGGCACTAATGGATAACACTCGGTGGAAAGAAATATTGTCTCTATATGGATTCTAGTTGATATTGTTAATTTCAAAAATGTATTGTTTCTTACTGATAATAAAGGCAAATACCAACCCTGATTAAATTGTCACAGATAACATCCTGAGTTCGTTTCTAGTGGAATGAAGGAGGTTATGCTTTCATGAGAACTGCTCATTTGTAACACCCATCCATTAAGCATGCACCATAACACAGAGGCCTTTTCTATGACAAACGCATATACGAATTTCTTATTTGTTGACCACACTACTGAACTGTCCTTCTAACCTCATCCTGAAGACATAAATAAAAAGGAAGATGACAGCAGGCCTGAAGCCACAAAATTTAAAGCACAGGGACCACGCAGGGGTATCTCAATTTAAGAAAAGGCAAAGAAAGCTTCCTTCGACTCTATGACACTTGGGGGGTCAGTTTTCAGGATTCCTACTTATGTGCTTCATCTGAGAACAAGAGGGAGAAATCAGAAAGAAACTGACACAGAGAAAGAAAAGGCGAAAAGTATGACAACTTTGAATATGACATTATTTTGTTCTAAATGGATGGCAAGATGCCCAGTGAGATGCATGAACTAATTTATAAATAGGGAAGAGGCTCCTTGTAACTATTGTCGCCTAAAATCAACATTTAAACACACTGAATGATCAGACAAATTGTGAATTCACTTTACAAAGGGCAAGGTGCTTTTGTGGATGTTTGTGTCTTGGCCTCTACTGCTCACCACAGCAGCACAGAGAATGGGGCTTGATTCACACGTTCACACCCAGAAAGACAACACTTGCCTTGTTCACCAGCACCCAAGTCATAGCTGACTATAAAGGTTGGGAAAGGTTTGTAAAAAAAAAAAAAAAAAAAAAAAAAACACCCCTGCTGGGAGTAAAAGTAAAATACAAGATTTAGCATAAAAGTCTTAAGCACATACACCTATTTAGATAAAAGATTTAAGCATATAACATAGATGGGAAGTTAAAATTTAGCTTTCGACATCTGTACTTAGAATCAAGGTTTTAAAGAGCTGAGCTATTTCAGAAAGCAGGTGATGCCTACAGTACAAATTAATCCCAGCACTTTCTCCCACATTCCCTTTCTCCATGCATGGACATCTGGGAATGCTAAGGAAGGCAGGGAGAGTAGACAGACCTTCTTTAGGAGAGAAGTTGAGGAACTGATCCACTTCATGAGGCTCCAGCTTAATTTTAGGAATAACGGTCTGGCACAAGGAATCAACCTAGAGGGAGAATTTCAAACACAGTGTTTAAAAAAATAAAAATCAGCAAGAAAGGTCAGGGTCTTGGGCCTTGCTCCACTGGAGCAGCAAGGCCCAAGACCCTGATGTTTCTTAGTTACATACTAAAAAGTCAACTGGACTAACATCTCGTGGGGCAAGGAGACTAAGACACGCTCTAGGAGCCCAGTGCAATGAACAGATCCAGGCAGCGAACGAGAATGGCATTCTAGAGTGCAGCTGCAGAGGGGCTCTGTCCACAGTCCCCCATCTTTTCCAAGATGGATTGTAAAGAGCGCTAAGAACGAGTGTGCGCCAAAGCTTTGGCAGCTCTGCTGCTTCCGTGCGACCTCTTCCTAAACAGGTACAGGTAGATAGGACACCTTGCTCAGAGGAGATCTGACTTAACATCAGTGGAGTCACTGTTTATAAACCTTTGGCTCCGAACTTCAGGAAACTCAGGTCTGGCTTCCAACATCTGGAAGAAAATGTCCACATATGATACCTGGTCCATCACTGGACACTAGAAACACCCAGAGAGAAGGTGGGGTAGGCACGTAGGCATGGAATCGAACAAGGAAGAAATGCCCAATTTTGTATGTTTTCCATGTGTAATACAATAAAAGTTGGTTGGTGGGAGATCCCCGAATTGGGTCAGGGCAACTCCACACTGCACAAGGAAGGGAAAACATTACACAGGACCGACACTTCCATCAGCCCCGGCATTCGAGCCAAGGATCAAATTATCATTTAACCCTTCTCTTTCCACTGGCCTAAAAATCAATCCCATGGGGACTTTGGGGTTTTTTTAACCACGGATATCCATCTATTTATCTTAATTTTATAACAGCAATCATTGGAAAAATGAAATCAGACTTGTTACCAGTTTTCTGAGCAATGCCTTTAAAGGAAGTGGTATAATCAATACTGATCCCAAATCAACATAACCTTGATATATACATACATACATATGCAATTACATATTTGGAAACATCTAGAGCCACTAGTTCCAAAAAAAGGTTAAATGCCTTATTGGAGAATGAGGATCTGTGTCTTTTGATCCAATGTACGTGTAGGGAAGAAAAGCGAGTATACCCCAGTATTCATTTCCAGGGGGGGTTCCTCCTTCTCAAAAGGGGTGGAGATGGCAGTGATGGTCAGAGTGACAGAGGGAACAAGTCCTGGGGGTGGCTCCTCTGTAATTGGCTCTGTCTTGATGGTTGTTGATGGAAAGTCTGTAGACAGGTACCATTTCTCACTTTCCACTTCATCTATGGGAAGAAGACAAGCACACGTATGAATCTGGTCAGGGGTATCAGACATTAAGTAAAACAAATGACCACTGATCTTGCTCCTCAAAAACAGAGCTCCAACCAGGAGTTACTGAGCAAAGAATAAGAGGAAATAAAGTGAGGATGTGAGAGAGGAGATCAATGGATAAAGAAATGAATGGCCGAGTATGAATCCATACTTGTATTTGCCTTGAGTGTATGTATGCCTAAAGGAACCTCAAGGGTCCATGTAAAAGAAAGAAACCTGCCTTCCTGATCACAGCAGGAAAGAGACTGGGTGGACAGGCAACAGGACAGGAGGGAGAATCTCAATGTGTGATGCTTTACACTTTTTGGTTTTCAAACCAAGTGACTGTGTCATCTATTTAAAAATAAGTAAGTACACTTTTTAAAGGTGTATTTATTTATTTGAGAAAGAGAGAGAGCGTGGCGAGGAGAGGGGCAGAGGGAGAAGGAGAGAGAATCCCAAGCAGACTCCCCGCTGAGCGCGGAGCCCAACACGGGGCTCGCTCTCACGACCCTGAGATCAGGACCTGAGCTGAAATCAAGAGTCGGATGCTCAACCAGCTGAGCCACCCAGGTGCCCCAATAAGTACATTTAAAATTAAGAAACAAATGGTGTGTAACCAGAGTCTCGGGGGAGAGGACTGGGGACCATGGTGAGGTGGGCTCTATTCTTCTCCCAGTGGACAGTTTGTTGGTTTTCTTTTTTTTAGTTTCTTCTCACTCCCTGTTTTTGTCTTCGTTTCCCTATGACCCCACTTATGCCTTAAGCCTGACCTAGACCTCCAGAACTTTACTTAGCCCTCTGCGAAACTTCAGAGTTTGTAACAAACATGTGCCTTTACTGAAAGGAACCAAATATCTAGAGAAAAGAGCTGGATTTTGGCAAGTGTAGATCTTGGCTCGCTACTGGCTTTCATGATGATCACAGGCCTGGGGATCAGGACAAAGGAATAAGAACAGACAGAAGCACCTCTACACTTAATGCACATTCTTCTAGGAGCTTACATCCACCTGTTTCTTACCAAATTACTTCAGAGCTACTAGCCAAGCACAGCCCAAAAGGAGGGAGATGGGCAGGAAAAGAAAAGACAAGGAGATTGCAAACAGATGTAGAACAAGAAAAAAACAAGTCAGAAATTCCCCAAGTCAGCATTCCTTATCTGAAACCATGTTTACTAAAATGAAGCTAAAATAAAGCAAAAATACGTTCCTCACTTTATGAAAATGTTTAAACACACACACACACACACACACACACACGGTTAGTGAACCATTACTGTACAAAAGAGCAAAGTCGTTCCCATTAGGCAATGATTTTACACTCAAGAATTGGACTCAAGCTTACTTCAGGAAAGGTACATGAAGATCATTTAGAACTGCTAGAGATGGGGAAAGAGTGGGCATAGAAGCTAAAAACCAAAGTTCACAATTACTAAAATTGTGTTTCCTAAGCAACTTCCTTAAAACCCAAGAAAACATTAGATTCACATGTACAAAGGAAAATGATTTGCCCCCCCCAATCTAGTTTATAATTGACTTGATTCATTATCCCAGCCCCGATTTATTTCTTGAGGCAAAGTAAAGATGGGCAAGACTTCGGTTGGTTGAAGATATTTTGCTTTTGGAACTTGTTCTATAAAGCTGCTGAGTGCTACGGTGTGATGGTAGAATTTCCATCATTTGCGGGGTGCACACCACATCCTGGCTGAGGGGGAGGGGGAGGAAACAAAGGGCCTTTTGATGGCGGCCAGAGGAGAGAGACCACACCATATTTGACACAGAATTCTGCTGGCTAGATGGGCACCCTGCTCAACTTAGAGAGGCAACTGGATGAAGAGCCAAGAGAAGATTCTAATGCCTCTCCCAAAATGAGCTTAAGAACTACAAAATTCTGTTACCAGCAAGGAAGACACACTCAGGACAGATCTGGGAAGAGCTGGAGAGACGGAGTACACAGATTACACTTTCTCTATTCAGCAATGACATATGGATGCCTTTGCTTTGTGAAGTCAACACTTACAGCCTGTCCACACTGAGCAGTATTTATCCCTGCCAGGGACTGGAAGAGAGATAGTAAGATGCAATACAGCCTCAGTATATATTAAAATTAACAGTAAGGAGGCATCGTTGAGAAAAGGTCACACCAGGAAATTGTGAGATGAGGCCAGATCCCCAGGCTGTGCACTTATATGACTACTGTAATGAAGCTTAATTCACAGGGGGAAAATAGAGGAAAAAATAAAAACAAAAAGCAATACAAAACTATAAGACAAAATGAAGACAGGTAATGCAATCAGTTCTTCCAGTGCAGCTAAGCAATCCTCAAACATAGGACAAGAGAGTTGATATTCTTAATGCTCAGTGTCCTACAAGCCTATTTTAAAATTATATATATAATCATTGCTATATCAGGAATGGAGACTGAAGGATGAACAATGAAACTTAAAACTACGAAGCAAAACCTCCTCTCTCAAAGACCCTGAACTCTTCCAAGTGAGAAGTCCAAGGAAGTTGCCTCTCTTCCCGTGACTTTTGTTGAGGACAAAACACTGGTGTTGCCTTTATGCTTCCACTCCGATAAAGTAATTTACTTCTCTAACTTGAGGATGATTTTTGAATCGGAAAGAAGTTGAAGGCCATCAAGCTCAAATACATCATTTTATAACAAGGAAATTGACACATAGATCCAGATCACACAGTGAAATTGTGGCAGACCCAGATCTCTGCACTTCCAACCAGTAGTCTTTCTGTCAAAGAAACAACTAAAAATGTAAATAAGGATTTGTGCACAGATATGCTTACTGCTGCATTATTTATAATCACAAAACACTGAAAATAACCAAAATAGTAGAGAACAAGGGCAAGGTGAACAAATTATGATGTATCCATATGTGGAACATTTATGCAGACAGTAATATTACACATACAAAGTCTTTTTAATAACAAGGCAAAGAAAGATTTATTATAGACTATTAAGAAAAAAATCAGGATATTAATTTATATACTATTAATGAAGAAAGTGATAGAAAAAAGGCTGAAAGGAAGTATATCAAAATAGTAAAAATATCTCTGGAAAAGAATTCAGAACATGAATGACATTTTTTTTCTTTAGATTTTATATGATTTCTAAATTTCCTGTACTGGGATATACTGTCCCTGGATAATCGCACATGGACATGGCCTGCTTCTACTTGCTCTATTTTACAATGATTTACGATGGTAATTATTATTAGACAGAAGCCCCAGTGGCTCAAGGGGGCCCATTCAGAGTCCTTTGACTCAACAAGGGTCAGTGAGTACTTTCGTGTTTATTATAAACTGCATAATTGGCTTCAGGTCTATAGTCACCCCTCTATCCATGTCCATTGCCATGCAATTTTGCAGTGCCCTCCCGCTGTGGACTAATCCCCACCTCGGATTGGCTACATGACTTGCTTTGGCCTAAGGGATGTTAGCTTCCTAACACAAGTAAAGTCTTAAAATGCACTTGCACAACTTGTACTTTCGACATCCTAATGAAAAGGATGTGCCAGGACAATCTACTGACCCCAGGAGAAGGAGGGCAGACATGTAAAACAGAGTTTGCCCCCCAAATGAGCCTGACCAAGATCAGTCAACTCCCAGCCTTAAACATGGGAGTGAATCTGGCTGAATCTAGGAAAATTACTCAACTGTCCTCCACCTGAAGCAGCCAACCTCCAGCCAAGGCACAGACATATGAACTATAACAACAAATGATTGTGGTTAAAGCTAGAGTCTTGGGGTGGTTTGTTACACAGCAATATTGCTGACTTATACAATCTAGCTGAATGTGTAAACAAGAAACTAAATCCATTACATCAGAACCCATTGCAACAAAACAGCCGCACCTTGCCATAATAATTCCTCTAAACCATCATTTGTGAACCATATCAATAAATTTATAGATCGACTGATTAGATCTACCAATTACATCATAAAATAATTGACTGCACATGAACAAAGTCAGCCAGTGCAAAGTTTGGTGAGAACAGCATTCCATTGGCAGTTGACATTAGAGAAAAGAGTTTTCATCCTAAACTACTAAGTGTTGGCTTGTCCTCTGTTCCTCACTGTAAATAAATATCAAATCAGAGAAAACAAAATGACAAATGTAACCTATGAGGCAGGGAGTTAACAAAGGGTAGAGTGAAAGGGAGTGAGCAGAACACGTATTACAATTTTCCATGTGACCTTATTTGTGTAGTTTTATTATTTGGGCAAAAAGATCAGTAGAGCCACCATGGCTTAGAATTGGAATTATGCTTAGATGTTTGAGTTATTGGCTAAACTACAAAAACAAAAGTCAATACACTCTACCCTCTCTAGTTTCTAAAACCTGAAGCTCAGATATTGAGTGAAAAAAAAGGGTTTTTTTTTTTTTCCTAAATTGTGTTTACCTGCCTTTTAAGTTTCACTTCAGAAGGAAAACATCACCCAATAAGGTCAGTAGTGCATACCTCGGGGAAGAAGAACAACCCCCATATCATCTGATTTTATTTATAAACAGCTTCCTGTCAAAGGTCAAACTCAACTGGCACATTTCCTCAGCATCACCACTTAACTATCAGCAAGGAAATAAAAACAAGCCCCTGTCTCCTGGTGGTGAGCAAGTCCTTCCCATCCAAGGACAAAATGGAGCTGCTGTGAGAAATGAGGCTAGACTCTAAGACTACTCACACAGCAGGGTGCCCAGAGGGGCTAGAATTGAAACCAATGTGGAGGCAACAGCACAATGCACATCCTCAATCATTTCCATGTGTACTGCCTAAGTAACTGCATTGAACAGATCCTGATTCCTCGGGAAGAGGGGAAAGAAAAAGGTTAAACTCTAAATTGGGATTAGGCAGTATCTTTACAAATATGGTACATATATATATTTATATATACATATATATATATTTATATATGTATATACACATACGTTTATACAGTGCGTGCATATATATTCTTAAAAAGTGAAATCATATGGGGCAAATACTACTTATAGGATATATACACCTAGATACCCATTTGCTATTTATATAACAGGGCTAACGTGAAAAGGAAATTTTTGTAAATGGTGTGTAACCAGAGTCTCAGGAGAGAGGACTGGGGACCAAGGAAATTTTTGTAAAGTATGCCTCATCTAAATCCCTCAGCGTTTGATAACCACATTTGCTCTTTGAAATGTTTCAAAGGAATTGGCAAATCTTGACTGATTTTTGATACAAAAAGTTCTTAAAGGAAGAAATGCTAAGGCTGGGTTCTGGAGGCTGGGAGAAGGGCAAGAATTGAGTTGAATGTGTCAGAATCCTATTAAACTACAGCCCACCACATGTGGGAATGAAAGTTAGAGGCCTGTCTGTCCATGGTCCCCTCCCTGAGAGCCTTGACCCTGAAATAACCTTCAGTCATGAGTGATACGATGAAGTGGTAAAAATAGTAAAAATAGCAAACACTCCACTGTGAGTGTTTACTATGTGCTAAGTATTGTTCTAAGAGCTTTACATATATTAATTTAATCCTAAGAGCAGCCAGGTATGGCAGGCACTTCTATTACCCACACTTGCTAGACAAGGAACCTAAGAGATTAAATAACTCACCCCAAGTTGCCCAGCTGGTGTGGGGCAGACCTGGGATTCACAGCCTGTTCTCTTTGCCACCCTCGTATATTGCTTTTCAACAGATCAATGATTAAATAGGTCTCTAGCCAAAAGTGATTATAGTCAATTAATGTGTTTTGAGCCCATAATTAGCCACTACAAAAAGTGCAATATTGGCTCTTGCTATATTTGTATAGAATTCAAATCCAGTGTTCCTGAGGTAAAGATTCCCAGGTTAAGACCAATGAATAATAGCTGAAATGTTTTGATTGTGATGTGCCAGGCACTGTTCTCAAGGTTTGCATGTATCAGACAGACCTCTGAAAGCAGCACGCTTTCTCTCGGACAACTCCCTAACTCCATGTCCTTTCTGTGTCTGCATACAGAGAACCTCTTTCCCCTTCTCCAGTCATTCCTACAGCAGCCAGCTGATGCAGTATATATTTAATTATGCAGTAATCTGCTTAAAGGCGACAATATTTACTTAGTGCTCACTAATTGCCAGGCTCTGTTGTAAATATTTAATACACATTAATTCATGTGATCCCCACCACAGCAGTATGAGGTATGTACTATTATCATTATTTTCATTTTAAAGATCAAGAAAGTGAGACATAAGAGTTGAGCAACTTGCCTAAGTTCACCCCATTAGTAAGAGGCAGGGTCCAGGTTCAAATCTAGGCAATTTGACTCAAGAGATTAGCAGGTGTTCTGCATTGAGCAGCTCTGGTCCTCCTGTAGGATACCATGTTTATAGAGTATGAATTAAATAAATATCTGCGGAACACATGGTTGACTTCAAAAGATTCATTTAATACACACAAAACAACGTCTCCTGTATACTTCTCTTCCTTAAGCAAAGTTAGGACTCTCACACGGGAATATCCAAAGTAATTTCAATTGCTAGATGATGTGCACATTGTGTTCTTTTGCCATTCTAGCATTGCAGGGGTTAGGCAGACAAAGATGTCATTCATTCTTTCTTTCTTTCTTTCTTTTTTTAAAGGGGAAGCCTCATTATCCTTTTTGCCTGTTAGAAAAAGAAAATAAAGGCAATACCAAGAACAGTGATGAATAGCAAAAGAGCTTCTATCATAAGCCCAGGGGCCGGACTCAGAGAGGACAACCACTCCTCTGCTTGTCCAACCCCACCTCTGAGTCTGCAGCCCACCCACGTCAGAGGACCCAGTTCCTCTCTGTGGGTAGATGAGCAACACGACTTCCTTTCTGACCCCTGAATCCATACCCTCTGCAATGGCCCTGACTGATGCTCTTGTCAGTAGCCCGAATGAAATGTGACAAAGATATGGCTGTTTGTTGTCTTTCTGTGACTTTCTTTGAGGTCTCACCTCCTTGGAACATCTCAGCGTCGAGATGTCTTCAACACTGCACAATGCAAACCCAAGTCACCTATCCTTTACTCCGAATACCGGAGACTGTGCTAATCCTGCTGTGAGCTTCATCCAATTTTTTTTTAATTTTTTTACTCTTATGTTAATCACCATACATTACATCATTAGTTTTTGATGTAGTGTTCCATGATTCATTGTTTGTGCATAACACCCAGTGCTCCACGCAGAACGTGCCCTCTTTAATACCCATCACCAGGCTAACCCATCCCCCCTCCCCTCTAGAACCCTCAGTTTGTTTTTCAGAGTCCATCATCTCTCATGGTTCGTCTCCCCCTCCAACTTACTCCCCTTCATTCTTCCCCTCCTGCTATCTTCTTCTTCTTTTTTTTTTTCTTAACATATGTTGCATTTGTTTCAGAGGTACAGATCTGTGATTCAACAGTCTCGCACAATTCACAGCGCTCACCATAGCACATACCCTCCCCAATGTCTGTCACCCAGGCACCCCATCCCTCCCACCCCCCCCACCACTCCAGTAACCCTCAGTTTGTTTCCTGAGATTAAGAATTCCTCATATCAGTGAGGTCATATGATACATGTCTTTCTCTGATTGACTTATTTCACTCAGCATAACACCCTCCAGTTCCATCCACGTCATTGCAAATGGCAAGATCTCATTCCTTTTGATGGCTGCATTATATTCCATTGTGTATAAATATCACATCTTCTTTATCCACTCATCTGTTGATGGACATCTTGGCTTGTTCCACAGTTTGGCTATTGTGGACATTGCTGCTATAAACATTGGGGTGCACGTACCCCTTCGGATCCCTACATTTGTATCTTTGGGGTAAATACCCAGTAGTGCAATTGCTGGATCATATGGTAGCTCTATTTTCAACTGTTTGAGGAACCTCCATACTGTTTTCCAGAGGGGTTGCACCAGCTTGCATTCCCACCAACAGTGTAGGAGGGTTCCCCTTTCTCCACATCCCCGCCAACATCTGTCATTTCCTGACATGGTAATTTTAGCCATTCTGACGGGTGTGAGGTGGTATCTCATCGAGGTTTTGATTTGGATTTCCCTGATGCCGAGCGATGTGGAGCACTTTTTCATGTGTCTGTTGGCCATTTGGATGTCTTCGTTGGAAAAATGTCTGTTCATGTCTTCTGCCCATTTCTTGATTGGATTATTTGTTCTTTGGGTGTTGAGTTTGATAAGTTCTTTATAGATTTTGGATACTAGCCCTTTATCTGATATGTCATTTGCAAATATTTTCTCCCATTCTGTCGGTTGTCTTTTGGTTTTGTGGACTGTTTCTTTTGCTGTGCAAAAGCTTTTTATCTTGATGAAATCCCAGTAGTTCATTTTTGCCCTGGCTTCCCTTGCCTTTGGCGATGTTTCTAGGAAGAAGTTGCTGCGGCTGAGGTCGAAGAGGTTGCTGCCTGTGTTCTCCTTTAGGATTTTGATGGACTCCTGTCTCACGTTTAGGTCTTTCAACCATTTGGAGTCTATTTTTGTGTGTGGTGTAAGGAAATGGTCCAGTTTCATTCTTCTGCATGTGGCCGTCCAATTTTCCCAACACCATTTGTTGAAGAGACTGTCTTTTTTCCATTGGACATTCTTTCCTGCTTTGTCAAAGATGAGTTGACCATAGAGTTGAGGGTCCATTTCTGGGCTCTCTATTCTGTTCTATTGATCTATGTGTCTGTTTTTGTGCCAGTACCATACTGTCTTGATGATGACAGCTTTGTAATAGAGCTGGAAGTCCGGAATTGTGATGCCGCCAGCTTTGCTTTTCTTTTTCAACATTCCTCTGGCTATTCGGGGTCTCTTCTGTTTCCATTCATCCATTTTTTTCAAAACCCATTATTTCTTTGCCATGCATGTTACACACCTTCCCTTTCCTCCCTGTATTACTGACCCATTTCCAGGCCCACCTTCCGTGCTCTGGCATCATCAGCCATGCGACATTATTTTCTTCTGCTCTTCCCCCAAACATCATCTGGCTTTCCTAAAAATCTGTTTCGCCCCAAACCCCAAGTCTTGGCTTCCACCAGGCTTCACATTTACCTGCAGCACTGTTCATCGTTAGCTCACAGACTATAGTATTCAATCCTGCCTATGAAAACAGCTCCACAAATTTAGGGTCTCCATACTAAGACACCCTACCCAGCCAACCCTCGCCCTTGTTAGCACTAGAAGCCCAACTGGCTTAATCAGAAGGAGGATAATTATTATTTATGTCCCTGGTCCCACCCTCTCTAGAACCTGGAACAGCCACGGGTACAATTCTTTATTCCACCTGAAATAAAGTTGTCTTGGCTCATGTGTGGTAGAAATACTTCATTAGATCACTTCAGTACTCGTATATTTTTTGCCAAGTCTGTTGGTATTTTATGTATGTTTTAATTTTGTTCCTATATCATCTGGGAGGATAGTGGCCATGTCTAGTTCTCTCTGAACAGACTTACTTCAGCACTACTAAGTTTCTTCTTTAGGAAGAAGACTGCAATTGAAGAACAAAGCAAATGAATACCTAGCATCTCAATTTAATTATAAAGGAAGATGACTAAAATAGAGTAACTCATGAAGATACCTTCCATGTGGTAAGGCGCAAGATTTGGTCATTCAAATATAAGCTTTTTTCCTTCAGAGTATAAAAATATCCACAGACATTTTACTTGGATGTTTCTGCTTATCTCTTTATAACTTTCTCTCTCTCTTCCTCTCTCTCTGTTTTTGTAGAACAGAAAACCCTGCCTGGCATATGGTTAACAGCCTTAATCATGGGGAGAAATGAATGAGCTGGATGCAGGATGTCTTTCTGGTGGTTGTGAAGGCCAAGCCCACATTCTAAGGGCTGGTACTTGTGGTTGCTGAGCCCACATGAAGTTCTTTAGCTCTAGTGTCTCAGAGAAGTCTATAGTCAAATTCAGTCCTGAAGATAGATGACTCCTATGTAATCTTAGAAGAGTGTTTCTCAACCTCTTTTGGAGGTGCGGGGGGCATCACAGACTCTTTTGAGGATCTAAAAAAAGGTATAGATGCTCTCACCAGAAAAACTGATGAATGTAGATAGAACCCAAATGTTGTATATAATTTTAGGGATCTACAGTCCATCTGGGTCCATGACAAGTTAATAGGATAAGAGCACTACATATGCCCTATGTAACTGGCCTGCGGTTCAAGGAGGGAGGGAGGGGGAGAAGAGAGAGTTAGCAGGGAAAGAACAAGGAAGGACAAAGAAGAAGGAAGACATGGCAGATGGAAGAAGAGAGGGTAAAGGGGAGAAAGAGGGAGAAAAATCCTAATAAACTAGGACAGGGTCTACTCAAACTGTATATTACTTTCTTTTAGCTTAGTGGCAACTATGGAAGAATTCCACTTAATCTAAGGAAAATTGGACAAGGAGGTATGAATCACTAGTTTTCCCAGGTATAATGAAATAATTTACTCACTATCCGTCCCTAGAAATAAGGACTCCTAGTTCTGCTTAAACTGCTTCCCAGTGCAAGAGAAAAAGAATATTAAATTTAATGTGAACAGCAATTTTTAAAGGCTGCCTCCTGACGCACTTCCTAAAGAGCTATCCCCCTTCTCCAACAGGGAGGGGATCAGCTTGACAGAGCATGTGGCACAAGAGGGATCCTTGGGATTGGTCCTCCCTCAAGGCAGATCCAAATTGGGGTTCAAATGAATACAATAATTCTGTTCCCAAACATCTGCCCCTTCACCCAAAACTCTGAAAAACACTGGAAGCTAAGACCTGGACAAAGCTTTCCCAGGAAAGATCCCCATCTATTCATGTACACTGTCTAACTTTGATTTTTGCACAGTCCAAATGATTACTCTCCTTATTCATTATTCCCTACTGATACAAGTGCTTTTGCTGGCTGAGAAAGGTGTCTTTAACTCAGAGAAATACCAATATTTGAACATCAACTGTGGATCGGAAACTCTTTGCAAAATATATTTGACCCACTATTAACTGTTCTCAGCAAGTTACTAGCACAGGCCTATTACAGCATGGGATCTATAAATAGAACAAGGCACGAGGTGAGGGCACTAAAAGGTGTGCACTTTGGCCTAATGATAAGAAAGCCTTCCTGGAAAAGACCCACTGATTCTTTTTCCCCAATACCATTGGCATAGGTGGCACTCATGAGTTCCCCTACGTTACATTTCAATCGATTACAATTAAAATATGAAGAAATCATTTCATCATGGAAGAGGACGAGACCCTGCTTTCAGAAACCTGCTTATTTGCAGTCATTTCACTAGAGATCTTGCTTTAGAAGAATCAGTGTTCTTGCCCTCAGGCCTCCCTCTGTTGGGAGTGGCCACGGTCACTGTTCCAACTCTACTCAGTGCTTCAAGGCCCCAGGAAGCTCTGCCTCGTTCATGCAACCTTTCCTATGATCTTCCTTGGGCATGTTCCCTCTGCTCTGAACTTCTACAGTTTCATTTCCCCTTGGGACATTGCTTATATTCCGTCTGATAAAGTATGGGAGTACGTGGCACTTTCACTAGACTCTGAGTTACTTAGAGGTAGGATCTAAGTTTCACTATTGTGTCCTTTAAGTAGGTAGGATGGCGCCTGACACACAGCAGGTGTTCAACAAACATATGTGGAATTGAAGGGGAAGGTCAATCTGCCTAGATCATTGAGGCCTTCTCTAGTCTGCATATTCTAGAACAGCAAGTCTGCAGAATGGCTGCCGACTCCACAGATGCTAATGTCTCACTTTAAGTATGGCTCTGTGGTTAGGACTCCAGCCACACCACCTCTGCCCTCTGCTCTTGTTGTTTCCTCTGCCTAGAAGCCTCTTCCTGAGACATCTAGTTCTTTAGCTCATCTCTTGCTGATCTTTGCTCAGACACTACTTTCCAAGAAGGGCCTTGGCTCTATCCTATTTAAGATTTCAATTCCTCCTCCCCTGTTTTGGTGTGAATGTTTGTGCTCCCCGCAAATTCTTACGTTGAAATCCTAATGCCCCATGTGATGTATCAGGTGGAGGGTCTTTAGAAGGTGCTTAAGTCATGAGGATGGAGCCCACACAAATGGAAACTGTGCCCTTATTAAAAGAGACCCCAGTGAGCTCCCTCACCCCTTCCACCAAGTGAGGATAGCACAGGAAGTCTGCGACTGGAGAAGGCTCTCACCCAACCCTGCTGGCACCCTAATCTGCGACTTCCAGGCTCTAGAACTGTAAGGAAGAAGTTCCCGTTGTTTATAAGCTACCTAGTCTTCGGGATTTTTGTTAAAGCAGACTCAATAGACTAAGACACCAGCCCATCTCCCCCAGCAACTCCCTACCCTTTTTTCTGATTTATTTTTCTGTATATCACTCATCACCATCTAATAAACCATATATTTTACTTCTTTCTTTCTCTTTTTTTTTTTAAAGATTTTTATTTATTTATTGAGAGAAAGAGAGAATGGTAGAGAGCATGAGAGAGAGGAAGGTCAGAGGGAGAAGCAGACTCCCTGCTGAGCAGGGAGCCCGATGCGGGACTCGATACAGGGACTCCAGGATCATGACCTGAGCCGAAGGCAGTCGCTTAACCAACTGAGCCACCCAGGCGCCCTCCCAACTTCTTTCCTTTTCTTATTTTCTACTCCACCCCTATCTCCTAGAATGTAAACTCCACAGGGGCAGAGATCTTTGTTCATTGTGTTAACTCTTTTACCCTCAATGCTTAGGACAGTCCCTGGCAGATGCAGTACAAAGTAGTTACTCAATAGATCACTATGAAGTGAATTTTAAGAGTGAATCATAAAGCATTTATAAAATATCTGCTTCTCCATGGCACTCTGTTTGCTTCTACACAAGACAGCTGCTATAAGCCAAGAAATACCACCTGATCAAATGCTCACAGCCCAGTGTATCTGCATCATTAGAGAGCTAGCAATGCATGGAAGAACAGAATAGGTGTCTTCCCTGACACCATCACCAGAGATAAGGAACGTGCTTCAGTCTTCCATACCTTCTCCCTTAACAACTTACTGCACAATTAATTCAACGAAATAACTGTTCATCAGATACCGTCAAAGTGCCAAGCAAGTACGAGGAACCTGTAATCACACTTGCTCACAGCCAGCTCAAAATAGAGAACAGAAAAATAAATAATAGCTGAAATATAAGGACAAGTGTAATAGTCTTCACAAAAATGGCAAAAATGAAACAAATAAACATACAAACAGTAACAGCGCTATGAAAACATTAAGGCTGACAACTTCCAGATGGAAGAGTCGTCTGACTCTGATGACACTGAGTTGGGTCTTGAGGGATCGGTGGGAATTCAACTAGTGGGGCTGACAAGAGGGTGAGAGAAGGTAATGGAAACTCAGAGTAGAGAAAGCAGTGTAAGGCATGGAGTGGAGAATTCAATGCCAGAGCCATGCAGACAGGGAGCAATGGGACAAGGTGGGGAAGGGAGGTAGGAGCAGCCCACAAAGGGCCTCAAAAGCCATGCCGTGAGGTCGGCTTCATTCTATAGAACAATGGAGAACTGTTTGAGATTTTGCAATAAGGAATGAATATGAACAAAAGTGAATATTCTTCTTGAATCTTTTTATATCTTCATCCCATATAACTCCTTGGAGTCCTGACTTTTTGAGTATCCTAACTACTATCCAGAGAAATATTTCCATTCATTAGTCCTAAGAAACCAGCTCCATCCGATTTGTAGTTTGTCCCTGCCCTCTTAAAGATTATAATCTAAAGCAAATTCACTGAATCTAACAGACATATGAAGACTAAACTAACAAAAAGAAAATAATGCCACACTAAGTTTGATGGGAAGGAACCCACTATCATATTTCATTGGCGCACACAGCCTGGGAAATTGAGAAATCCTCCACAAAAACTTCCTGACCACCTAAGGTCCTGCCATCCTCTTATAGTTCCTGGTTTGGAATAATAGTGATTGCAACAGCAGCTAAGAACAATATCCTTACTATGAGTCAGGTCCTGGGCTAGGCGCTGGCATAGATTCTCATGTTTAATCTTCACAACAGGACATGAAGTCGATGCTGTTTTTATCCTACTTTTACACATGAGGAACCTGAGGTTTGATGATATTAAGTAGTTTGCCCCTAACTAGTCACTGACATAGATCTTAAACTGAGGTCTGACTGCAGAGCACATCACCTTCACCACCACCCTTAGCATATTTCAACATTGTTCTTGTCGACTGTGTACATTTCTCATGTTCCCCACATGATAAGTTCTAGAAGAGCAATGTGCACATTTTTTTCTTTATATTTCCTTCAATGTCTCGCCTGTGAACTCAAGAACCACACGGTGAATGAATGGCTATACTTTAAGCCACTGATAATATGTGATAAAGGAGCTCAGACATGGAAGACAGTCACTCTACAAACAAATGGCCAAACAGCTTAATACTCTAAAGCCAAGAAAACTAGGTCTTCAACAAATACCATACTGACAGTATTGATGATGGGCAAGAAAGGGTCACCAAGAATACTAGGAATGCTCACCAAGATCTCATATACATGTGGTCAAGGGAACATAGTGAATATGGGTTAAGAGGATGCCCAAGAAGCTTCTGTGGAGAAGAGTGGTCAGAAAAATTCTTCCTCAGAAAAAAATGACATGACCTCTTAAAACAACGGACTTCCTGGAATTATCAACCAGATAGGCCAACCTGATTTGCAAAAGGATGCTCTGCTGCCCAATCCACAGGGTCAAAGAAAGCAACAACTACCATTCAGAGATAGCAAGTTCCCAGAGGACCCAGCCAGGGGTAAAGAAATGCGCCCCACACCCCTCTGTATTTCCCCACAGCCCAAGCCCTAGGCTTTACATGGAGCAGGTATGTGGCTAAAGTGGGTGCCGACGAGAGTGTAACAGACACTGCACACCCCCGAGGATCTCAGAGGCAAAGGTGCCGTGGTCCCAGGTGCTGTCCCTGCTCTGGGTTTACCGTCATGGACGCTGTCACCGGTGGTAACGTGGGTGAATGGTGACTGGGCCCGAGGCTCCTCACACAGGGAGTAGCTGTGCTCGGCCTGGATGAGAGGCGCCGGGGATGTTGGGGATGGCTCCACCTCCATCGACACGCTCTTCTCTGAGAGGAAAGGGTCATTCAGGAGCTGACCCAACACGTTCTGGGAAAACTCATCCAGGAGTTCTGAGAAGTGCTACAAGAAACAAAGGAGGAAGAACTCTTAACCATGATCAGATAGTTACACAACATCCTAAGGCAAATACATCGTCTACTGCTTCAGACGAAGTCACTTACATACAATGTCCAGTTATCTATTGCTGTGTAGGAAACTACCCCAAAGTTTAGCGGCTTCAAATAAGTACAATTTATTATTCCACACTCTTCTGTATACTGGCTGGGCACACAAGCTCATTTCATGCGAGCTCACTGAGCTGGGAGGTTGGCTGGGAGCTATGCGGGGCCGGGCCAGCCGAATGCCTGACTATGTCAGGCTGAGATTCCTCACATGATGGCAGAAAGGCTCTAACAGGGAGAAAAACAAAGCTAAATGGGCCCAAAAGTCACACATCAACACTTTTTTGGTCAAGGCAAGTGACAAGGCTAGCCCAGACGCAGGGGGTGGAAAAACAGACTCCACCTCTTGATGAGAGAAATGGCGGAATCACAACGCAGACAAGTGTGGGCGGAGGATAGCACAACTCACCAGAGGCCATCCCTGTAACTATCTACCATATTTTTCATTGGGAATACTTTTCAATACCCTATCCTGTACTTCTATAGCATGCAGGTACTGTTTATAGCAAGGTGCCAAGTTCAAAGGCATCAGAGGCAGCTTCTCTCTGCTCTCCCACCACCTGGACTCTGTTCCTCTCCAGGTTTTCCTTAATCTCTTCTCATCCTCCATCTCCAATACCACTGACTCCTTAGCCCACACCACGCAGTGAAGATGACACAGGAATGGTCTATACACATATTCACAGGGACTCCTGTATCCCGTGTTTCACGGTCCCACACTAACAGAGGTACAGCCTAATCACTCTCCCTCACTGATAGGGGGATAGTCATGTTACAAGGATGCATAAAACCAGGTTTTTCAGTCTGGGCACTACTGACATTTTGGACTGGCTAATTCTTTGTTATGGGGGGATAGGGTTTTTCTGTGCATTATAGGATGTTTAGCACCTACCCAATGCTAGTAGCACTCCCCTAGTTTGGAAACCAGAAATGTCTCTAGACACTGCCAAATGTCCCCTGGGTTGGGGGGAGGGAGGAGGGAATCATCCTTAGTTTAGAACTACCACTACAGACTACATTAAAAAATAATAACAACAAAATTAAATTAAATTTGAAAGTCCATTTTGGCACCAGCCACTAGAGCCATTTCGTCCTTCTTAACCTTCCAGAGTCACAGACTAATAGGTGTCATCCTTATTGATTAAATTTTAGGGACATTTCTGGTATAGAAAGAAGTTACAAAAGCAGATACAGCGACAGGAGAACTGATTTCAAATGGTGATGCTTGGGGTAGGCAAAGAAAACTCTTGGGGTCCACACAGATACTAAGTCCTTCCACTGAAATGTCAATGAAGGTGTTCCGAAAACAAATGCACGTTGGGGATGGGGAGGCAGGAGGTTAGAGCTCTAAGATTATGGTAGTTGTGGGACAGAACTTCTCCTTTAATAAAGGAGAGAAGGAGACAACAGGGAAGAGGCCCTTGTAGGCTAGGTCCTCAAAGTAGAGTTAGATTGGTGGGTTTTGCCAACATCACCAACATGAGAAGTGGCTGCATCTCATCAGAACAGAACACAAGGAAGCCACAGGCCTTGGGCACAGCCTGATAGGCATCGGCCGTCTACAAGAATAAAAGAGATGCTTGGGGGAGAGTTCTCGCCACACAACACATTTAGAACTGAAAAGCCCCTAGAAGCATCGAAGGCAAGAATTCCCAAAGGTCAACTGCCTGCAGCACAATCACCAGGAGACTTTTGTTTTAGTCATTTTATAATGAAATATTTAAAACATTCAGAAAAATTATAGAAAACAATATCATGAATAATTATGTATTCGTTCCTTGGGGGAAAATCTTGTTCTTCCATGTTTGCTGCTGCAATGTTTTTTTCTTTACTCTTCCTTTTTTAAGAAAAAACATGGGGCGCCTGGGTGGCTTAGTCGGTTAAGTGTCTGCCTTCGGCTCAGGTCATGATCCTGGAGTCCCGGGATCGAGTCCCACATCAGGCTTCCTGCTCAGTGGGGAGTCTGCTTCTCCCTCTACCCCTCACCCCACTCTCGTGCTCTCTCTCTCTCTCTCTCTCAAATAAATAAATAAAATCTTTTAAAAAAAGAAAGAAAGAAAACATGAAGGGACTATTAAAGCTCCCCATCTCCCTTCCTCCCTCCCAAAGTTAACCAATACCCTGAACTTGGTTATCATCCCCATTCAGGTCTTTACATTCTTACTACATATGCATATTTCCATTATATACATATGAACTTTAAACTTTAAATAAATAGTACCATCCCTCACACATCCTTCTGCAAATTTATTCTCTCCAAAAACATTTTTTAGATTTATTCATGTTTATACATGCAGCTCTATTTCATTTATTTGAACTTCTGATTTGTATTCCACTGTATTTATCTATTTCTTCTTCTTCTTTTTAAAGATTTTATTTATTTATTTGGCAGAGGGAGAGACAGCACAAGCAGAGGGAGAAGCAGGTTCCCAGCTGAGCACGGAGCCCAATGTGGGACTCAATCCCAGGACACTGGGGTCATGACCTGAGCAGAAGGCAGACACTTAACCGACTGAGCCACCCAGGCGTCCCTTTATCTATTTCTTCTTGAGAGATATTTAAATATCTTATTATTATATGTGATAATATAATAAACATTCTTGAACATAATGGTAAATTTTTTTAAAAAATACAAATCCTGTGACCCACCTTCAGAGGCTGTGAGTTGTTCAAAACCACCCCCACCACCTGTGCTTCTAATGTCCACCTGTGCTTCTAATGTTCACTTCAGTTTTTCAACCACTGAAGGTCGACCCCAACCCCTGCACACCCCACTTTACGATTAGTTCCCTAGAAGCTTACAATGTCCCTAGAGATCGAGATATGCCCAAGTCAGAGGAAGACTCATGGCTATTGCAGCCACCTGTGTTAAACCTGAAACAGATTTTGGGGGTATGAAATAATAAAGATGACAACAGAAAAGCCATGCCTTTCCTGAGCTTGCCATTTAGGCCAGTGCTTCTCATACTTTGATGTCCATGTGAATCACCTTAAGACACAGATGGTGACTCGCAAGTCTAGGTGGACCTGGGGGTCTGCATTTCAAACCAGCTCCCAGAAAATGCTGCCCTTCCACAGACTACACTTTGCAGAGCAAGGAGCAGAATACCTGCAAGACTAAGGTTAAGATCCAGGTTTCCAGACTATAAGATAACCTGAAGTCAGGGTCCAACTCCCTCAGCAGGTCCCCAAAACAAATTAAAATACAAACTCAAGAGCTGAACTCACAATCCCTGTATTTCCCAGCCACAATTCTGTCCCCTGAGCGGCAATGTCAACTCCGGCCAGCTGTGCTGATGCTGCTAAACCTCTGGAATCCTGTTCTACCCTGAGGCAAGGCTCTCTTTGACTGCCCTGCTTTCCCATGGAAGCCGCCAGGTTGGGCTACTCGGCTGACACCATTTTCCTTCCCCTGGGCAGCAGTAATGAATGTTTTTGTGAACATCCCGCAAATAACCAGTAATAAACCTCCTCTAACTCTGCTAACCATCCCTGAACTCCCGTCTCATGAGAGAGAGAGCATGGGAGGGTTTTGTAGTAATTATCACGTTGCCAAACAAAGTAGCCCTAAATGATAGGCAGTCCTGAAGGACTCGCAGTTGTTACTGAATGCATTATGCTAACCTCCTCTCTGGAAAAAGAACCTCCTCAGGAGAAGGGACCAACTGTACCTGACCTCCACCCATACCTCGGAACTTTGCAAGGTGGTGAGCACTGAGTAGGTCCCAGGGGGATACTTGTGATTAAAAAGAGATTGTCCCAACTTGTCCCAACCAGATGCTGTGACTCAGCCCAGCAGATCAGCTCCAGCTGGGTCTCCTTGGCAGCTGTGCGCTCAGGCACTCAACAGACAGGTTAACATCTCACTGCTGGTGCAGGGATGAGGCCAAAACCGGCCCATCATCACTGGCAGCCAGTGAGAGGGGGGCATATGGCCTTGGAGACAAAAAACCAGACAAAGAGGCAAAGTGAACCTCCTCAAACAGGGAGCCTTCCTGGATCCTGCAAAGGACTATGCATGGGAATCCAATTTATGAAATTTTAGTTGACATGGCATAATAGCATTTTACCATTCTGCCTAAGAGTCTAGTCAAGCTCTCTGGATTTACAAGGTATTTTCACAGCTCTCCCCTCAATCAATGCTCACAAGACCTCAGTCGCCTACTGCTTGAGCTAGGCCTTGAACTAATTTCAAACTGACCGAACTTTCCTCACAGTATTGCTCCTAGGAAAGAGGTGTTTGAGCTCCACGGTCCAACTGCATGGAGAGAAGTTCTATTCAGTATAACACCATAAAGCTGCTGCTGATCATCAATGATGATGTGGACAGGACCAGGTGCTAGGTCATCTGGTGGAGAAGTGCTTCACCTATTAGACTCTCAGAATGCAAGCAAGGTGCTGTCCTATAAGGCAGGCACGTGCCCATTTGCCAGTGAGAAAATGAGGGTTCGGGGCAGTCAGGTGCACTGCCCAGGGTTGGGGCCACAGGTTCTGAAGTCCATGCACTCTCCACTACAGAACACTGTCTCACTGAAGTCTGTCTCCAAAGCTGACATGTAGTGGGGGCTGGAATTTCAAAAATATTCATATAGATTTCACCGACAGCCCGTCCACTCATCCACCACAGAGTCTTCCACATTCAGTGTAGAAACGTGCCAGGTAGGTGGGGACCTGGGTGGCTCAGTGGTTAAGCAGCTGCCTTCAGCTCAGGTCATGATCCGAGAGTCCCGGGATTGAGCCCCTCATCAGGCTCCCAGCTCAGCGGGGAGTCTACTTCTCTCTCGGACCCTCCCACCTCTCATGCTCTCTCTCTCAAATAAATAAATAAAATCTTGAATGAATGAAAGAAAAAGAAAGAAAGAAAGAAAGAAAGAAGAAGAAAGAAAGAAAGAAAGAAAGAAAGAAAGAAAGAAAGAAAGAAAGAAAGAAAGAAAGAAAGGAAGGAAGAAAAAAAGAAAAGAAAAGAAAAGAAAAGAAAAGAAAAGAAAAGAAAAGAAAAGAAAAGAAAAGAAAAGAAAAAAGAAAAAAGAGAAAAGAAAAGAAAGAAAGAAAAAGCAAGCAAGCAAGCAAGCAGGCGGGCGGGAGGGAGGGAGGGAGGTGACATAGGGTTGTTAGACAGGAAGGCTCCTAGCATCACACCAGCAGTAATGACAGAGACATGCACTTGCCCTTAGTGTGTAGTGCTGCCAAAGGGTTCACGGTCCCATCATAGAATCTCCAGGTTGGAAGAAACCTCCTGACAGGGCTGAACCCCTGCTTCATGACAGAAGTGTTCCTGGCCCACCTCAGTGAAGAAAGCAACTTGCTTAAAGAACCAATGTCAAGGTCTCATCTCCTCCTTATTTAACGTCCGACATTTAATATCCTCCAGCCTGGCCCCAGCTGTCCTATAAAGTTGTGTCTCCCTTGATTCTAACCCGTGATACTTTCATTCCAACACTAATCATTCCCTTATGACATTGGGTGCTACAGCTCTAGAACCAGACAGCTCTGAGTTTGAATCCTGGCTGCTAGCTGAATGGGCCTGTGCAAGAGAACCTCAGGTCTCTAAATTTCAGTTTGCTCCCCCTGTAACATGACTAGAACAACAACACCAGCTTCCTGTTTTGAGGATTCAGTTAAATAATGCATGTGATACACCAATCAATTTTTTAAAAAGCTCTTTAGGGAAAAAGGAAAAAAAAACCTATAAAAATGAAAACAATAAAATGTTGGCATTTGTACTTGCACACTGGCTTTTCACAGTGTTCTGGCTAGAAGATCCTTTCATTTTCCCATCCATTAGGAAACTACCTAAAAAAAAAAAAAAGAATCTATTTCTTTTACAGTCATCCTAGACAGACATAGCTTGCAATAGATCTTTTACTGTCCTGACCAACTTCAGCTCTTGGGAATAAGTATCTCTGAATTTGACACATTTTTACTCTTCTTTGATGTCCCTCTCATTGCCAAGTTACTTAAATCCTTTGCCCTTGGGCCTTATAAACTCCATAACCAAGATGTAAACATTTTTAGCCAGCCCCCTCTGAGCCCAGTACAGACCACAGATCATATGCCTTCAACAACTGTCTCTTGTCTCAATTTATTATCCAAACAGTAAACAAATCTCAATTAAAACCTAGGCCTCCCAATTAGAAAGAAGTGCTATCAAATGTTTAAAATATATATCCATGTGTACAGATCAGACAAATTAAGAGAAATACTTAACCTTACATAAATTATTAACTTTATAAAAAAAAGGCTGAAGCACTGACATTGTGTTTGTAGGTCATTAACCAGCTGTCAAAGGAGCACGAAAGGGAAGAGTGGTTTACAATCTGGGCGGCCTCTCGCTGCTAACTGTTGCCCCAAGAACTGAGGTCATGGGGTGAGGAAAAGGGAGGAGGAGAAACACAAAGGATTCATAATTCTTGAGCTCAGATAAAAGGACGCATAGAGCTACTGAGCTGTCTTCCTTGTACTTCTGCTCACTACTAAGTTTTGCTCTTTGACAAATACAGTGAGCGGCTATTCTGAGCCAGGTGCCTTATTTATCAGATGAATAAGGGTCATCTTATAAAGAGATCACTGTCCTGAGATGCCATATGAGTTACCTGAAATGGATGTCCTGTGCCCCTATGGAACATGCTCAGAGAGCATGTTCAAAGCAGTTTTGCCCTCCCGAGGTGGGCCGGATGGCATCTTTTGTGCTCAAGCTAACACAAGCAACCAGTCCCAGCCCTGGGCTTCTCTGTGTCACAATCATCTCTTCTGGATTCAGTTTCCTTGTTGGTAAACTCTCGTGTGTGTGTGTGTGTGTGTGTGTGTGTGTGTGTGTGTGTGTGTGCGCGCGCACGCGCTATGTGTGTGTTTAGGGGGTAGGGAGAGTTAATGACTGGACTTTGGACTTGATTTCAGTGGTTGCTCATCTCTTCTGATCTCTGGACCCTTTTGGGACTCAAATGAAAGCTTCCTACAGAAACAGGCCCACAAACGCAGATTCCCAGTGGCTCCCCACCTCCTCAAGCCTGTCCAAGCATAGGAGAGGAGGATTCCATGGATCTCCAGTTATAAAACCTCCAGCGGAGTTAATAGTAACAACACACATATAGTTATAGGTCATTGCTATCAACCTATTTAGCTCTAATACCCTATAATTTTCTAAAATGGGTTGCAGGCATACAAAATGCAAAAGCTTTTCAAAACTTAGGAAAAGAGGGAAATGCCCTCTTTCTGCTTCTTGGGTTTGTGTGCCCTGTGTTACCCTGCCTTGGGCAGTGTAGCTGTGGAGGCACAGGAGGAACCCACTGGAAAGCAGCACCCAGCAGCTCCCTCAAGAAGCGGGGGGCCTAAGGCCTGTCCAGGGCTCCAGTGAATGTGCCCAACAAAGATTCTATTCTCCGGGCCTCCTGCCTAGAATGGGGCTGGCTTGGCTGCCCGCATCTGGCTCAAGGCTCACTCTCAGGCAGGGGAAGAAGGGTTTTTAGTGAAAAATTGCAGCTAGGAGCCTTGCCCAGAGCACAGAATGCTTCAAAGACTTGGAGCCACGGACAGACATAGGGGACGTGGTAGCCGCAAGCTGACAACTCCCAAAGCCTCAAAGAAATGCAGAGAAATAATTTTGAGGGCACACCTCAAATTCACTTTAGAAACCAAGGCTTCCCTCCAGCAAAACACAGTTGGCCAGTATTAGACAGGAGGGAGAGAAGGAGGTGGGGGAGAGAGAGGCAGGAGGAGGAAGGAAGAAGGAGGGTAGGGGAAGGAGGGAGGGAGAATATGGGGGAGGGGGGCCACCTTCATGGAGAGTAGTCCTTAGACCTGAGTGGATCTTGCCCTGCAAACGGGATACAGCCAGATGCCTAGTAGGAAAAGAAAACTTGCTATTCTGTCAAAAATCACAAGAAAAAAAAATGGCTCCCAAGTCAAACCCTACTACAGTAAAACTTCAAGGGCACTCAATTTTTTGCTGGTACCAATATTCAGGTATAATACATATTTCTCTAAATAAACAAATGTGGAGTTGAACTTTAGAATTCCTTATTACACAGGCAGTTTGAAGGGTTTTTTTTGGGGGGGGGTAGTATTTTCGGTAAAGTGATATATGCTTTACTGAAATTTCACAAGCAGTAGGAGAAATTGTTTCTAAAGAGCCCAAACATCCAACCGTTGGTTTGCAGTATCCAGATGTGGCTTTCTTTGTAAAAAATAAAAGGTATGTGAAATAGGCTAGAAAAGGCATTGGGGGAATGTCTATGTAAAGGAACCCTATTATAAATTCATTGGTAGTCCTGCATGGGCTCCTTGCTCAGCGGGGAGCCTGCTTCTCCCTCTCTCCCTCTGCTTGTGTTCTCTCTAATAAATAAAATCTTAAAAAATAATAAATAAATAAATAAATAAATAAATAAATAAATAAATCCATTGGTAAGGTGTATTCTATTTTTTGTAAAAAGAGTCACCCCTAATTTATTTATTATGTAAATATGAATTTTTATGTGATATTTGTTTCCAGGGAGACACACCAATACTAATTCCTTTTAAATGACATACTTTTTCATCATTAAGACAAGTAATGATGCATTTTCTCCAAATGCAATCCAATCTGAATGGTCTATAGCAGGTCTTCTTGCTTAACAATTGAGGTGAAAAAATTCATTATTTCATTTTATACAAACAAATCAGCTAATAAGAGTAAAGGAGAAACACCCTGTGGGTGGCTCCTGCTGGCAAAGGAGACCTCAGAGATTCAGAGTTAACTAGCACAAAGAAATTCAATCAGCCTACTTCTTAGTTCATTTATATATATAACTGCAAATGCCCCAAAAATGTGCTTCTTCATTCTTTTGGAACCCAAACCAGCCTTAGCCTGGTAGAAGGCTTCTCCCTTCATGGCTTAACAGAATCTAACCAATCCCTACAGGAATAAAAATTATAAGAAAATATAATAATTAATAATAATAATATGCCATGTTGAACACATAGTGCTTTACACAGGACAAAACACTTCCACATCATTATTGTATCTGATCTCGACAAGATCAAGAATTACCTAGAAGGTGGGGATGAGGGCTGTGGAGAAGAGGGGAGTAGGTCAGGATTCCTGGTTTCCAGTTCTGTTCCCATTTATTTTCAGCATCGCCTGCTGCCTCCCGAACACTAACACAGAGAACTCAGTAACCAGATTCCTGATTCTCAAATGCTTTTTGAATTGTAATTTGGGCCTGAGACCAGGACATCCCCTCAAATTATGGGAGGAAATTCTTAGGATCCTTTTAGAGCAGGCAGAGCTGTTCCAAAAAATAACATATAATCCATATCAGATGGAGTAGTCCTCTTTGATTTGTTTTTAAGAAACTCAAACCATCCCCTGGACTCCTTCTCTTGCCTCTTCCTTCTGCCACAACAGACAGCTGAATTTCCCCAACAACAAATTCAAAATCATGATCGAGCCAACCACCCAAGGTGGAGGCAGTACAGAATCGGCCATTTTGTTCTCTCCATCCGTGGTGGAGCCACAGAGACCTGGGATGCTGAGCGGCAGCCATCTTGACAGCCATTTCTTCCCTCACTCAGTCCCTAAGTCCAGACTCCGCCTCAGCATTGCCAATGGGAGCACTGGTGACCCAGCAGGGCTTTCTGCCTGATCTATACCACATGCCAAAGCCAACAGGTTTACTTTTAACCTTCCCACACTTAAAATCCCCAACATAATGCAATCTAAGTCCAAACTCCCCACAGTTAAAATAGATTTAAATTTCTTATGCACCATCTCCCAAACTCTGTTTCTTCCTAATTGATGTTTCTTCCCTTGTTGATAATCCTCCTTCTGTGCCTTACCTTCAATTTGCAGTTTCTACCCTTTTATGTTCTCATTATATAATAAGCCTCCCAGCTGGCTTATTTTTGGCCAGTCTCTTCTGACTCTGTCCTCCTGCCTCCTCCACAGACATAACTCCTCCTCCTCTTAGGTGCCTCCTACTCTAAACGGAAAACAACTCCATCTCTCTACCCCATCACTCACCTTCCACTCTTCACCAAGAAACACCCAGGGCATTCCCTCAGGGCCTTCAACTTTAAGGAAGGCATAAGATAGTCATTGTTTCTATTCTCTTGGGTCTTACCTTAAAACAACTAAAATCTGGTATTTTTCCATTCCAGAAAAACTTCTGATTATGACAACAGGCTCCAGATCAGAGACTGATGAAGCTTGAAGAAATATTGGAAATCCTCTGGACCTATCTGGTCATTTTAACTTGAGAAAACTGAGGTTCAGGGCAATATGTGAAATCTTTACACTCTTGATTCTGTAACCAGAAAGATGGTGACTATCATAGGGATCACCAAACAACTGACTGAAGAATCCCACAGACTTCCTTCATGGAATTCTTTGACTAAGACATACATTTTGCAATGGGACAATTCTGTCTCGAGTTAAGATCCAATGCCAAGGATGTCAGGTGTGAAAAATTAAAGAAGCCATAAAGTTTTCATGGAAAAAAAAAAAACCCTATTTATTTATGAGCCAGATATGTCATCAGATTACCAAGATCATCTCATCCCTAGAATGCCACGCTAGGAAAAAGGGAAAGTGCTTCAAGAGTACAAGATACTATCTGTCTTCTTGTTCAAATGCACACAGAGTGACTCACTGCAAGGAGGTACCACTTCACCCCCAGATAAGAGCAACAGGAATCCCACAGGTTGCCAAACTAGGAAACCCAGGCAAGATCTGGCTCAAAGCCACTTAGACTTTTGCTCTGTCAGATCTCACAGGCATGCTCCACCTCCCCGGAACGCTGGCTTGCTGAAATACACCAGAGGCTCTTAACCATGCGAAGGAGTGTTCGTTCCATCCACTGGAGTCATGAGTCAGAACACATATATTCTAGATCAGATCTGTAATTTTTAGCAGTAACCTTGAGCAAATCACTCATGCTTTCTACTCCATCTGAAATTAGGAAAAATACAACCTGCCTTTCAAAATTGTCGCAAAGATAAAAAAAAAAAATTTGTAGATGGTCTGATCCAGATATAATACTGGTGTTATGGCAAATAAAAATTGGCTGAGAACCATGAATGGGCTATGGCCACGAAAGCTACAGCCACCCACATATTTCTTACCTCCTCTTAACCAGCCAGTTAACAACTGCAAATACTGGGAGCATGGCATCTGTTGGATGTCTGGTCCTGCATGTTCCTTCCTCTTATGAAACCCAACCAGCTGAGGTAACAAACCCCCTTCTATCTCCAAATGCTATTAGAATCCAAGAACTCAAGAGCTTGGTCAGGACAGAAATCTTGGGACATGAGAAGTAAAGAACCACCAGTTAGTTAGCTCTCTGTTAACTGTGAGACTGGAGAGAGTTTGGAAAGGTAAGCTCCATTATTTTTTTTTAAAGATCTATTTATTTATTTGAGAGAGAGAGAGAAAGAGAGAGCATAAGCAGGGGAGGAGCAGAGGGAGAGGGAGAAGCGGACTCCCGAGCTGAGCGCAGAGCCCGATGCGGGGTTCGATCCCACGACACTGAGATCATGACCTGAGCTGAAATCAAGAGTCAGAGGCTTAGCTGACTAAGCCACCCAGATGCCCCAAGCTCCATTATTTTAAATAAAGAAGCTAAAGTTAAGAGATGCCAAGTCACATCCTTAGAAGCAAAACTTGATTGTTTATTCACTTGGAACAGTTTCTTTCACTAATAAGAACTCAATAAATGCTGTTTCATTGTTATCATTACTACAGACTTAGCTGAAATTGGGACAAATTATTAAGCATTTCTCTGATCTATCAGGCTATTAACACTATAAAAGACTGTGAGGCTCATTTATTCCTGGTGATCTCATACTAGATCCTAGTTTGTTCATTCACTTACTAAGGGGCTCAGTGTTCAGTGCATCAATTCTTAATTGATAGATCTTCTTCTTCCCCTTTTGAAAACCAGGCCCACATCTCCAGTCTTAAACCCTGATATTCCTCCATAGATCACGATGATGGAGAATCATGATTACATCCATGTTCCTTCCGTAATTCTCCATAGATCATGATTATGGAGAAACATGATTACATCCATGTTTCTTCAGTGCTTTTTCATTTTATCCAGCAAATTTTCATGGAAACTCCTCACTCAAACTTATGAGAGAACTGGTCACAGCCAAACTGGATTATCAAGTGTTCACTTGGTGGGGCACTGACAAGAAAGGCCCAGAAAACCCAAAGTAAGCTGACGAGAAGAAAGAGATCATCACCCAGGGGGCTACTGAGAAGCCATGACAGAGCCAGCAGAAGACAAGAAAAATAGGGCAAGGTGGTTGTGAAAAAATGTCCTGGACATGTTCAAAGACACCTGGCCCTGACTGCCAATAGCAAAAGCCAAAGCTTCCCAAGATGGATATTTCTAGGTTCTCAAGTCTTGCTCTGGAAATGGACTCCAGGTGCCCCAAAAGGCATCCGTCTATGGGCTTTGGCCAACGGGCTGATATTCCATCACATAGCTACCACCCCACCTTTCCTCTTCATTTGACCTCAGAAGGCTTGGAGAATGTCTAATGAAGGTGAAAAAAGAAAGCCTGCATTCTCTTTCTAAGAAAGACCATGAATGGAATGTAGCGATCTCAGGGTTGTTATGAGAATAAGCAAACTGAAGATATTCTGCAGTCCCTCTGGGAAACAACGTGCGAACACCACATGTGAAAACTTAAACAGCTTAACTGTGTATTTTTCTCCCAAAAGACAATGTAGGGCAACACTTCTACAGTTTTTTTTCAGTATTTAACAGGAGTGGATACTTGCTTCCTGAGTCACAAACAGGGTGCATGTGCTCTCCAGTCATAAAAGGTGCTTTTCCCTTATGCCTGAAGCCAACGGTCTCAGAAATTACAAAAGGTTTGAAAGTAATAACGATGCAATGTTTTTGTGGGGGGCAGGGAATGTTTTGGAAAGAAAGCCAGCAAAGTTTCATTAATAAATAAAATAAGAAGTCCAAAGGGCAGCTGCTGGGGTAGTAGAAGGAATGCTCTATTGGAATCAAAAGGTCTGGGTTTAGACCTAGCTCTGTCACAACCTGGCTCTGTAACTTCAGGCAAGTCATTTAACCTCTCCGGGTCTCTCTTCTTAGAATACAAAATAAGAGTAAAACCAGCTGGTCTCCCAGGCCTCCTGCAGCTCCGACATTCTGAGATCAGTTATGATGTAGGCGGCCTCTGTTTCCCCTCACCGAGGGTAATAAAACATCCTGAAAACAAATCTTAAGCCTGAGTCAATGTTGCCTGCAACTCCTTCTCTCTGGCCTTTTCTGAGGCTCTTTTGGCAAAGAATTCGTACCCCTGAGGATGACTGAGCTAACAGCTGGACGGTACTTGGCTAATTCCTGCCTTTGAATAGCTGGCCTAGGAGACAAACAACCAGACAGTATTTTATCAGAAAAAATGACTCAACTTTTGCAGGCCAACTATAGATGGAGAGAACTACCTAACCTCAAAAGTGCTGTACTGCTTTTCCCTGGCCCACACTCCCTCCTATGGACCAATATCCTTCCAGCCTTGGCTATGCAGAACCACTCCAAGAAAAGGGGGACAGAGAAAGGACAATTTCTAGGAAGCCCCAGAATAATTCATGGCTCCAGTTTCATGTTTTCTGCTCCATTCCTTAGAAGAAACCAAACACTGTGAAGTGGTGAGAAGTTCTCAACCAGACCATGTTGTTATTTTAGGTAAAAAGATTCTCCATTGATTGGAATTGTCCTACATAACCCAGGGCCCCCGAACACTAAATGCTAGGAGCTTCTCACTCCCCATCATGACAACCCCAAACCCACCATGGATTTCAAAAAGTCAAAGAAGAGAACTTGTGATATATAGACTCAGGCGGATCATGGAGGATGTTTATGTTCATCTGGGTTCTTCCGTGGGTCTGTTTTCATTATTCACAGGAAATGTGGCACTAGGTCAAAAAGGTCTCTTGATGGATGTCTGGGTCATTGAATTATTTTCCCTCCACTGCTCAACCACCCGCCAACATCCGAGGGCCGCTATCCCCACGAATCCTCATACTCTCAACATTCGCAAAGCTCGGTTTTCTAATAGGTGAAATCTCTAACTAACTTTTAAAGTCTGATCCTTGGCTCACCTTTGTTTAAACAGATTTGGGCCACCAGCAGCCCCTTGGGAAGGGCAAGGGGAAGAAAAACAGCAGCTCACAAAGCTGCACACAGAGTCTGTGTGTGGAACGGAGGGGCCGCTGGGGCACCTCGCTGACTGGTGATGTCTGCAACTGTGCAGTAAAATTAGTAAATCGTGCCAGGGCTAATATTCCTGTCTCAACAAAGTGGTTTGTTTATTAGGGCTTCTTGCTCACAAAAGAGGTATTTAAAAACTTTACCAGGGCAAAACTTGGGGATGGACTAGGGAAAGAGTAAACATAGAGCCCAAGCTTTGCCTTTGCAAATAGCAAGCGCTCCATCAACGACACTGGAGCCCCTCACACACACAGCACTGGGTGAAACCAACGGGATCACAACCACCAGGAAACATGTCCTGATCAAAGGCGGATAACGCTGACTTGGTATTTATCATCTATCTGAAATGTAAAAGAACTCCTATGAGATTGTTTCCATAAAGGAAGGTGAGTAGGGAGTCTAAGTAAGTAGGTATGTAAAATGCTATTGTAGAAAGCTGTTTGTGAATACACTAAAATGTTAAAAAATATATACATCAAAGAGTACACATATTACAAGAACTGAATGCCCTTTATTTTTCAACTGTAGAGAATTATCTACAAATGCTATAACGTGTGGGGAGGTATCTGACAAAACGTTGACAAGTTTCTGCTTAGTAACAGATGTGTAACTAGTAATATAGCATAACATATGTGGGTTGTTTATTCCTATTTATATTTTCTATGCTGAAAATCTATGAGTTTATAATGGGGGGAAAGCATTTGTTTTTAAAAACAGACTCCATTTAATCAAATTAAGTGAGACCTGGATTAAAGAGTCCTCAGGGAACAAAGAACAGTGAGGAGAGCAGACTAGAGACAGCATGGTCTGCCCAGAAGGCAGATTTTCCATATTTCGTTCCTGATAAAAAAAATAATATTAATAACCCATTTGTAGACCCAGGCTTACAAGACCATTCTGCAAAGACAGTAATAAGGGCAGCAATACCCCAACTCGAAGAGTTGGGTTCCCCCCGACACACACACACACAAGCACTTTAAATGTTAAACACACAGAAATCTCTTCAATTTTGTCCTCCATGTTGAGGACAATCAGGTCCCACAACTGGGCCTTTCTCCAACGAGCATGGCTACCTAGAAGTGAACATGAAGGGTTTGTTTTCAAAACAGTTTCAATGGGGAGCTCTGTATGCCACAGAATCTCAAACGCTGAACATGAGTTCCCTTTTATTCACCATCCCTTCACTAGGGTGGGCCCAGAACATCTCCCAACTATGGGAGCTTTTATCCTTAGATTGTGTTTAGCAGTGGTTTCTGTTCTCTCGTGAATTAGGGCTACCAGCCATAAATCTCTAAAATAATATGTTCAGTCCTTGCTCTCCAGCCCCACGTCCCCTTCCAAAATTTGGTCTGCTATATGGGGAGAACAGACCAGCACTGGCCACTCGCTCTCTCTCAGCCACCGTGGGAGGCTGAATTCCTGGGCGACCCCAAGATTCCTGCTCCCTGGTGTACACACCCTATAAGATCCCCTTCCCCTGAGTGCAGCTTGTATGACATGAGAATATGATGGCACTCCAAAGAAGGCAATTTTGCAGATAGAATTAAGGTCCCAATTCAGGCAAGCCTTTTCAAGGAAGTTCTAGAAGTCCAAAAGAGATTTTCCTGCTGGCCTGGAAGAAGCAGGCCACCAAGAGTCCTACAGATGCAAGAAACTGAATTCGGCCAACAGGGGACCCAGCGAAATCATGCCCAGACTCCTGACCAAGGGAAACCATGAAAAATACATGGTGCTGTTCTAAGCCAGTGAGTTTGTGGTAATTTGTTATGTAGCAATAGAAAACTACTACACCCACTCATTGGCTATGTGTCTGTCCACTCCCTCGCCCACACTCTTCTTGTCCACATCTCTGAAGATGTTTTTGTGGAGGAAAAGTCAATCCTGAGGAAAAATGCGGGGGCTGGTGTCTCTGTGAGCCTTGCAGGTGGCCTCAAACTGAAGACGGTGGCCCTGCCCCTGACTTGTCCAAGGCACTCCACCCCTGTTTCTTGAACCTGACGCTTTGCTCACCTCCCTCTGTTCACTCCTTCTGGGAAGTCAGGCCAAGATGGCAGCTATGACTTCACACCTGGCCTCCCAGACCACAGATCTAGGTTTGGATAAGTCTCTTTTTCCTGGCCAAGACGAAATTGACTTTTTTCTTTTATAGAAACTTTTACAAGAAAACCAAGAGGAGGAAGGAGAAAAAGTTTTTGAAATAAAAAAATAGACACATTTACTTAGGACCTATTTCTTGCTCTACGTTAACTAAAGGCTAGTCACAGCCTGGGTTGGCTGGTGTCACTTTGGAATATTCATCTCCACATCCGCTTCCCTGCCCGGCCCTGTCTTTGCAGGAGGTTTACAGCTGTGCCAGCTTCCCTCTGGCCTGACTTGCATTTGGATTGGCACCTTAACTAGCTCTGGGGCCTTTCCACTCTGCAGCTTCCCTCCCAGGCCCTCCTGTTCTGGTTTCTGGCTCCATGGGTAACCAGGTACCACCCATCTGACTCCAACAATTCCTCTCCCAGGCTTCACACTGGGGACCTCACAAGATAACACTTTTGTGTCACTCGCTGTCTTTAGGTCTCTTTGCTCCTATGTCTTACCCTTTTCTCTGACCTCCTCAGCTTTTTTTTTTTTTTAAGATTGACTATTTATTTATTTATTTATTTGTCAGAGAGAGAGAGCACAAGCAGGGGGAGCGGCAGGCAGAGGGAGAAGCAGACTTGCCACTGAGCAGGGAGCCCGACACGGGACTCCATCCCAGGACCCTGGGTGCACAACCTGAGCCAAAGGCAGTCACTTAACTGACTGAGCCACCCAGGCGTCCCCAACCTCTTCAGCTTTAACTCAGCTAAGATATATTCAAAATTCACTGTGTCAGGCAACTGTGCTGAATTCTGGAGATACAGAAATGCTGTCATGCAGCTCAAGGCCTACTAGGACTGCCTAAAACATGCTCAGTAGTCCATGACTGAGGCTGGTACTATATTATGCCAAAACTCGATTCACGGTCAAACTATTTTTCTCGGCTAATGCCTAAACTACACCTTGCTAGTAGCCAGAAAAGCAGCATAGTGGCGACCAAAACTTACCTGCAGCTTCTCTATCTCCTATAATATGCACTATGAGTTGGGGGGAAAAACAAATATAATAGGATTTCA
Organism: Zalophus californianus; assembly: GCF_009762305.2. Lineage (NCBI taxonomy): Eukaryota > Metazoa > Chordata > Mammalia > Carnivora > Otariidae > Zalophus > Zalophus californianus. The sequence goes on from NC_045606.1 coordinate 90,703,882, forward strand.
GTGTCTAAGTTCCCTAGTAGACTTCTCACTATTAGACTGTCTACTTGTAGGTGCCCATTGCCAGTAACAGAAGGAAATAGAATACTGACTCACCTTGGGGCAACATGAATCAGTAGAGGTAAATATTACCTCTAAGAGGGTTCTCTTGACTATTCAAATGTGTGCTGGGCTCAACACAAGAATTCCTTAGTTTGAATTCTCCTATGGAATCCACAAACATGAATATTAGCGATTACTGAAAAATAACTTCCTGAAAACAAGCTGACCAGTTTATTTACCAACCATGCGTCTATCTTAGACTGTCAGCTCCTAGAAGGTATAGCAAATGCATTTTGTTGTCTTTGTTGTGTGACCTGCACAACATGATGAGGAACTGGCCATTCACGTGAGTTCTGGCGATGACAATGAAAACCAGTACGATCCCTGGAAATTGCCCATGTCAGCTTTGTTAACTCTGTCCCAGGCTTAAGCATGGCTATGTATGAGTCATCAGAAATATAAAGGGACATTCACACAAGAATGGGAAAAATATCCCAAACAAGTTATACACGAAGGTACCCCTCTATCTAGTTGAGAAATGAGTCAATAGCTCACATCAGTGTCCAAAGATCACCGGTCTCAGGGTAATCTCAAAGGCCAAGCCAGCAAAAACAAATGTCCCTCAGGGAGATACCTACTATCAAAGTTCAGAAAAAAATAGCCACTTAGACCGGAAGTTTAACATCCAGATTGCTGACCCCATCACCCCAAACACTATAAGCTTCATGGTGACCTTATGAGAGTACTCTAGCAGTTGGGTTCCATCTTGTGCTAATGTCACACAGAAGTTAAAAAAGTAATGCCAGAAACATACACCTACACTGTACAGGTGTAAACTAGATCTCAAAACATTTTATGAAGGACCTATACATTCTGATGTAATTGCAAAATTATCAGAATAAAGGGAATCCTTTTAGACTTCCCTGAAGCAGGCTCAGAGGTTGGCTGCTTGGGAATACCTTATCTAGTTTGGGGATCTTATTGTGCAAGTCACCTCTTTATATTTCACTTTTCCCATCAACAAAATGGGTGCCTGTGTTGCACTAACCTCTTCCCACACCACTTGCTTTAGCTGGGTCTGTGATATCGGCAAGCCTCTTCTACCACTTCATTCAACAGCTGACACATACATAAAGCTTATCAATATCCCAGTCGAGATTAGGAAAAAAATCTAAGGAAGACTTCATGAATGTTTACTTTGAAACATTTATATTTCTTATACTAGGGGAAAGTAATGTGTTACAGAAGATTAAATAGTGACGTGAGCTTAGACACTCACTGATGCAGAAGCCAAGGTACACTGTTTATTCGATAATGGTGCTGGTGAGGGTGGTGATCTCCAGGTAGAGTTGCCAAGAAGCAAAGGTCACTGTCAAGATTACTTATTGATTTTCTCTAAGGATCTGTCTCCTTGTCAACATAGTTCTCATCATCAGAGGCATAATGAGGAGAGTGGCTACATATATTATTTTGTTAAAGCTTCACAACAAACGTGTGGGGTTACGTGGTTATCATTATTCCCATTTCACCAGTGAAAACATGCCAGCTCAGAGGGGTTCTCTAACTTGGCCAAGTTGCACAGCTGAGGAAGGGGCAGAGTCGGAAATCAAAATCAGTTCCTCTGACTGTGAAAACTACATTCTTTCCAACACGCCCCTTGATCCTCCATGGTAAAAAATGTGGTAGATGGTGTCATGCATTTGTGGGCCATATGACTGCCACTGTGTTTTCCAATGGGGGTAGCTATTCTCCCAAGCAGGCAGCTTTCACAAAAGGAACAAGACTCATTCTCTGGGTCTCTGCTGAGGGCAAAACACCAGACAGTCATTTCAGAAAGACAGGTAAGGTCAGGTATGCTTACCATCAATTCATATTCATTTTTTTTCTGGGAAAATGAAGGTAACAATGCCATCTCCCTCAGTGGGGCACTGTAAAGATCAAATTATATAGACCACACCAAATAACTTCTCAAATGTGAAAGCCCTGATAAATGGAAGGTGGAATGATTTCCCTTATCCCCCACTGAGACTCAGAGGGCTATTTCCTACTGCATACTTCTGAGCTACTCCCTAGTAGTGCTTTTTTTCAGTTTGTTTGTTTGGGGTGGGGGAGTGAGGAAGGATTATGAAGGCTCCACAAACACCAGAGAAGCCTGTTGGTACCTTTCCAAAGTGAGTCATTTATGGTTCAGTTAATCATGGCAAAGCCAGTCAGTACAATAGCATACACAGCCAATCCTCATTATAGGCAGATTCTCTATTTGCAGATCTGCCTACCTGCCAACATTTATTTGTAACCCCCAAATCAATACTTGTGGCACTTTCGCAGTCATTCGCAAATGTGCACAGAGTGGCAACATTCTGGGTTTACTGAAGTACACATTCTCAGCTGAGCCTGAAGCCCCTGCCTTTTTTTTTTTTTTAAAGATTTTATTTATTCATTTGAGACACAGAGATAGAGAGAGAGAGAGAGAGAGAGCATGAGCAGGGGGAGAAGCAGAAGGAGAGGGAGAAGCAGGCTCCCCACTAAGCCAGGAGCCCAATGCGGGGCTCAATCCCAGGACCCCAGGATCATGACCTGAGCCCAAGGCAGACACTTAACCATCTGAGCCACCAGGCGCCCTGAAGCTCTGCCTTTTTGTTCCAGCTCTCATACTATAAGCAAGTGTCCTTTTCATGGACTATTTACTGCCACATTTTTCACATTTTTGTGCTCTTTGTTGGTGATTTTGCTGTTGAAAATGGCCCCCAAAGGCAGTGCTGGAGTGCTGGCTAGTGTTTCTAAGCACAAGAACGCCATGATGTACCCTATGGAAAAAAATATGTTAGGTAAGTTTCGTTCAGTCATGAGTTACACTGCTGTTGGCATGAGTTCAATGCTAATGAAATTTTAAAATATACTAAATAAGGTGTCTTTATACAGAAACACACATAAAACAAGGTATTAATTGGTTAATGAAAATATTGGGGCCAGAGGCTCATAGGAACCTAACCCTACATTTCCCCTATGAGCAATGATTTAGTACTCATTGACTTCAGTGTTCACAGCGACTTTATAGAAAATAACTTCCCCCAAAATGAGAATGGACTATATTTAGTCATTAAAATTTGTAAGCACAGAATATAAATTTGAGGAAGTGGGGGAAACTGCCTGCTATGCATTTAAAGAGCCACATATTAACTATCTAAAGTCATATTACATAATGAAGACTGAGAGGGAATATACAAAGTAGGTAATAGTGCCTCTAGGTTAGCAGAATTACAGAAGATTTGTTTTTCCTTCTCCAACTTCACTAATGTTATTTTCACGGCTTCAAAATAAAATTCTAAGTGCAAAATAATCCCCCCCCCCATTAGTATCAGTGAGAAAAATACAGAAGTCCTTCTTGTCAATTCTATGACTAATCCAACATGAGGCAACACTTCCAAACGTAATTAAACCATCTGGGGGACTGGTGAGGTTTGATTCACTTTTCTGAGAAACTTGAAAATGATCTTCCTAACATGGACAGAACTTACGGTCCAGCAACATCGAAGGTTCTGTGTTTTGATTTCAATCCCTACTGTATGCTCAGCCTCCTGCCCTACTTCCCTGGGGCTGATAGGACACTGCTCCAAGGCCTCAGATTCTCAGCCCCTCACCTCAAATGTCAGCCCAGAAAGGCAGTGCCTCTGGTCCAGCTTGTGTTGCCTGACCCCTGCCCCCTCCCTAGAATATAGAGTCTGTGTGGCTCACTGTTTGCAGTCACCTCACCCCACCCACCCCCCACCACACCTGGAAGGGCCAGATAGAAGGAGCTCAGTAAATATTTGCTGACTTATTGACACTCGGGTTTTCCTGATTCCTTTTTCTCCTTTGACCCCAAACCAGTGTTCGTCATTTATCTACCCATTATCTTATTCCAGGAATCTAGGAATATGTCAGTCATTTCATAAGTCCTTTCCATGTATAGTCCTCTGTGTCCCTTGACTCCATCCTGACTAATTTCCTGGGAGACAGCAGGGTGCAGAGTTAGAGATTTGGTTCGAACTCAGTGCAGTCGATACCAAGTGGGATTGGCCACTGGTGGTGTTTTGTTGAAGACCAGCTTATCACTTAGCTGATTAATTGCTATTCCACATCACACATTCCTTCTTCATGACTAAATTACTGCAAAAGCCTCCTAACTTCTCTGCACACACTATAGTCTGGCTCAGGTTGAGGGGCGGATGGAAGAATAAGAGCGTGTGAGACCTGCTGTTGGTTTATGTTAATGTTCTTCTACCAGCGCCAACAATCCCCAACACATGACCCCCCTGAAAGGGAGTTATGCGCAGAGTTGTGGAGGAGGGGAGATTTGGGCTGGTGGTGAGCACCTGGAAATGTGCCTATGGAAAAATCATTTTATCTCTGTTGAGAAATTCTTTTTTCACTTATCTGTGTTTTAAGGCCGTGAAGGGGGTATATATCCTGAGCTATTGGTAACATCGCATCTTAAATCAGAAAGCAGCTGTAATACAGAAAAAATGCTTTACCTAATCCTGTTTTTGTGATGGTTTCTAGGCAACTGCCTGATGCTCAGTATGATCCCGGGTTTTCACACAGCCCAGTCACATCACACAGTCATGTAACTTCACCAGGAGGAAAAAGAAGCAGGGGGTTGTGAGCAGCAAACATGGAAGGATAAATGGAACTTTCTTGATGAATCATAAGGAGCAAAAAATCCAGTCACTCTTAATGGAAGAAGATCAAAATCTTGAGAGGCCCCCTATGTGGGCTTCTGTCTGGGATTCTGAAGTTCCAGGAGCATAATGAGAACCTGGCCCTTTGATCTTGAGATAGAGGTTGTATGTGTTCTCCTGATGCATGAGGGATAGCTAAAATTGACAACTAAAATTATGAAATGACCTGTAGCATTGAACAACTTCTGGGGACAAAAGTAGAGGATTTCAGTGTCTACTTAATTTGCTCCAATTGTATATTATTTTCCTGGACAAAAAAAAAAAAAAAAAAACAAGCAAGCTAATCCCAGGGACACAATTCACAGCTTACAACTATAGCTGCTCTCCAGGTGGGGACAGCTGATAGCACCCAGGAGAAACAGAAGTGGAGCTGGGTGGGAGGGGTCATCTCGGGGGTGCCTGTATGCTCCCCTCTGATGGGGCCTGCAATGGTTCCCGCCTGCAATTTTCATATATGTTCAGCAAAAGGAAAAAGCAATGCAAAGAAATAATCAGGACATCGGGGTGGTGTCACCCTCTATGAAGACAGTCAGTCAAACTTCAGTCTGAACTACTTCAGCAGCACCTCTGTTTAAAACACAGATTGTTCTGTTTTGCCCAGCTCCCCAGCTCTGTCATGTGTGGGGTTCACCTGGAATGCTGCACAAAAGTGTTTGGGATGTTCACTGTTCTGTGTGCAGTGAGAGGAGGCAGCAGAGAGCGAGGACAGGCAGGGGGCCAGAGGGAGGGTGACCAGCTGCCCCAGTTTGCCCCAAACGTCCCTGGTTTTAGCATTGCAAGTCCTGCATCTTGGACAACTCCTCAGTCCCAGGCAAACTGGGACCATTGCTCAACCTACAAAGAAGTAGAAAAGCGCAGACATTGCCTAAACACAGGCGTACTTAGTCATTCAACACCCTGAGTGACGAGGAATCCAGACTCAGGAAACCCTGCTCTGCTAGTCCAGGTCCCTGCTCTAAAACTGCAGTGAGCCAGCGTTTGGGATGCTGGAGTTTCCCCACCCTGATCCCCACACCTGGGTTCTTCTTTGACACCATATAAACTCTAAAGGGCAGGATTCCTTTGATAGCCGCTGACAGAGACACCAGTCCTCCCCCTTTTTACCCTACATTCAGAGGTGAATGATGGATGGCCATGGTAAACCAGTTGTTCCCTGCTTAGAAGTAAGTGGAAATGAAATAAAAAAGCAGCAATTGTATGAAGTGCATAAGATACAACTAGAAGCGTACAATTTCAATGTAACTGAACATTTTCAATTATAAAACATCAGATCAAAACAGAGCTCCTTCCTGTTCACATAAGCTCTCAAGCCTGCCTCTGCCCCTCTCAGTTTCTTCTATAGTTTCCATCTTTGGGGCCTTGACAATCTATCCACATGCCATGCTGAGCAGCTCTAGAGAAGCCAAAGGCCAGAAATGCCATATTGAAACAGCACAAAATCACAGTGACAATTATTTTAATTTGTATTTCAGGTTCTAAATGTTATGATCAGTATGGATAGCACAATGCTGCACCTGAAAAGTCAAACCATTCAAAAAGTGAAAGAACATTTCCCCAGGGCTAGCTGAACCGAGTCATCTTTTTTCCAGGAAAAGGGATCTGTCACTTGCAGCAAAGTGGCAAAATTCAATGAACCCGGTTGTTGAAAAGCTGCTTTTAGAGAACAGGTTTCATTTTATAAAATGGAGGCCTTTCTAAAACCAGTGTGTGTGAATTTAATCTAGTTTCCCTCTGTTGTACATTCAAATTCTCAGAATGTTTGTCTCCTTTCTTCCTGCCTGTGCACCCACTCGGCCCCTGCTCTGGTCTAGCCAGACATAACGACATGGAGTTCCTCAAACAGGCAGCACTCACTACTCCTCCCGGCCTTTGGATACAATGTCCGGCATCTGGAATTCCCTCCCTCCCTCCTTCCCTCCCCACTTCATTATCCAGCCTCTTCCCACTCACCCCAGGAGTCCAGCTGCTATGCACCCAACATGCTCCCAGAGCCCTAACATGTACTCCTCCTACTGCACTTAACACTTACTTTGTGCATTTTTTATCTATTTCCTGCTCCCTCTCCCTCTGTGCTCTCTCTCTCTCTCTCAGGTAAATAAATAAAATCTTAAAAATATAATAATAAAGAACACGCCTGGAGAAAGATGACTGGGTATAAAAAAAGAATGGCAAATTGCAATGACTTTTACCTCTTTCCTCTGCTAAGGTAATAACTGATCCGTAAGTCAAAACATATCAGATGAGCTCTTACTAATTTTTGCTGTAACACAGGGTGGAATAATGATCGTAATACAGCATCTCCTCCCAGAAAGTGAAAGCATCATGTCTGACATGCTCTGTAGTAGGCCTGACCCACTGACGTCTTAAGGAGCTGTAAGCCAAACCAATCACTTGTCAGTTTTCTCCTAAATCCAGGCCATCACTATGCCTAACTTCCATGGTCACTGAAAAGCAGGCAGCTCCCAGATCTTTCTTCTTTCTTCCTTGATCATGCAGTTCCCTGGGGTCAGCGGGAATATAGCTGAGTTTAATATTCATAGGCCAGAAGACAATTCCCAAAGTTCCTGTTACCCAAGGCATACGGGCCAAGGCTACAGCTAACAGACTTTATGATCTAACACAAGTTAGAAGAGCATTCATATTTAAAAAAAGGATCCTATTAAGTTTAGGACGTGTAGACAAACCACAAAGATCTCTGGTGTCCGCGGAAGATAACTGGAATTTCTATTCCCTCAAAATAATCAGAAAATAAATCCTTAGCTACTTAAATCCAGCCACTTGAGATCATCGGATGGATTAAAAAGAGTTCAAAACAACTTTATTCAAGGAATTGCCTTATCTGCCTAGCATTTGCTGCAATGCAATGTCTAAACGTTCCAAGAGATCCAGTTAATTAAGTGGGGAGGCTCTTTTTCCAAACGTCATACCTTCAGCATCAAGGGACAATGAATAAGCTGCTCTTGAGCCAGGGCCCCTTGAGCAGCCTCCAGCCAGGTCATCCAGCTGACTGTCCCTACTCTGGCGAGCCCACTGCCTAGATTTGGGTGAGTGGATCTGGTCATGGATGAAACCCAAGGAAGGTCCTAGAGAGTCAGGGTCAATCTCTGGTGCCAGCACGTTACAAACTTGAGCTCTGGCTGAAATATAAGGGAAGTAATAACTTAAGCATCTCTTTTCGGTCTTGAAAATATCAATTCATGAAAAAAACAAAACAAAACAAAAAGGATGAAAATTAAAGCCTAAGAGAAAGAATCTGTTGACTCCAAGGAACTACAATTGACTTATCAACGAAGATGAAAATCATAGAGTCCTCATCTGGGGGAGGGTTGCAAAAATGGTCTCCATACTGTGCAGTCCCTTTACATTAACAGGTGGTCTCTATTTCTCTACTTGTTGATTCTGGAATAGCCTTTTGAGTCATTTTGGCCAACAGATTGTGGGGGAAGTGACATTGTCCAAGTTCTGAAGCTGGGCAGAATTTGACCTAAGAGTCTTTGACACTCCCAAACTCCCTCATGGAAATGAGCTGCCATATGAATAAGCCAGGGCTAGCCTGTTGGAGGATGAGAGACCCCAGGTCCTACACCCTCACATTCCCTTCCTCTTCTGCTCCAGCTGATCACCAGTCAACCTCAGAAGCAACTAGCTGACCAGCAGCTGACCACAGACTCATGAGTGAGCTCAGCTGACATCAGCAGAAGAACTACCCATGTGAGCCAAGTCCAAACTGTTGGGCCACAGAATTGAGGGCTAAATAAATGGTTGTATGTTTTGAGTCACTAATTTGTTATGCAGCAAAAAGTCATACACCATTCCCCAAAACTTTCTGAAAGAGAAGAGATAATCATACGTCCAAATGACATTCAATTCCTTGGAGACAGGAAACCAGACCAATAATTTCCCAAATATTCTACAAAGTAGGGCAAATGAAATCATGACGAAAAATCAAAGTCCTAAAGACCAAATGAAATTATCATTTGGAAAATTTCATCCTTCACCACTGGGTGAGGGAATTGGGTATAATCTAGAAAATTTAAAATAATTTTATTACTGAGCTTACCAGTGCAACAGAAAACAATGATAAAATCCTCACCCCAATAACTTTTACTTCCACTCCCTTGCCTTTCTCAGAAGTCTACTTGTCCACGTTGCAGGGTCCTAATTTTTATAATTCCCATCACTTTGTATCCCCATTGTAGTCCTCCAACAAAACAACAGAACAGCAGTAACTTCCACTGATGGAGACCCTTTACTGGGTGCCTTATACACATTATACTGCGAATTGTCACAACCACCCCATTTGGTGAGTACAATCAGACCCATTTTATAGAGCAGTAAACCGAGGCTCAGAGAGGTTAGGTAACTTGCCACAGTCACATGGTCTGAATGTGCTGGAGACAGAATTTAAACCACCATCTGTGTGATTTCACAGCTCACAAATTTTCCATTATGTAATGCAGCCTCTACGGAATAGTAAGTGCTGAGCTCATAACATAGACTTCTCATGAGAGTGCAGGCTTAAAATACAGTGACTATAAATAAATGCAAAAATAAATACACACACACACATACACACACACACACACGGTAGAGAGAAAAAGATGCAGCTGTGCCAACTGCAATTCTGCCCAAAAAGTTGGAACCTTATTGACTTTGGCCAAAGCCTTTCCAAGACAGAGAGAGAGAAAGCAGCAAAAATATAAGATGGTTAGGATTATCTAGTTATCTAATTATCTAATAAAAGACATCACTGGACCAATGGTCTCTGAACCCAAAGCAGACACTTGTGAAGGCATCAGGAGGGGAACTACCTGAAATTCACAGAAATGCAACCCGCTAATTGCGCATATTTGTGAACAGCTTCCTATAACACAACCACTGCTAAAGCCAAACATGGGTTTTATTTAAACCAACAAATAAATATAATCTTATTTATCAATTATTTTAAATTTAAAAGTAAACTGTTATTTGACTTTTATTTAAAAAAGAAATGTAGCCTTAAAAAGTACACCTGTTTTTGTAGGAAACTTACATTTTCAAATTAAATCTTTATGCACTTCATGAAATTCATTTCCTTCTTCCAAATCATTTATAAACCAGAGGAGAGAGATGAGAATTTTAAAATTGCAACTGCCCTTCATTGTTTTGATTTAAATTAATTCCTCCAGTGTCCCTGAGATCTGGCCAGCACATAATTAGGTGGCAGTTTTGGGGGAAAGCGCACTCAGTCCCCTGAATCAAAACTGGGGAAAGACCACCACCATTTTTTGCCAAAGCAAAGCAGAGTCTGATACTCTCTGGTTGGGTCAGCTGTCACTCCCTCCACCCAAGGGCCCTGGAGCTGGGGTGGCCTCTCAGCTTTTTCCTACTTCGCCCTCTCTGGAGGAGATCCTTTCTTCCCACCTTTGCTGTAACGGAACGTTCAGATGCTTCTGTGGACCCAGCTGCTAGGCCTCACCTCTGGCTGTGGTATTCTAGAGTCACTCCTCTGTCACGCCACCCCTCCACCCCATTTCTACACCAGGGGTCCCGCCTTTCTCTCTGGTGAGCTGGTCCCTGGAGCACTGATGCTTTTCCTTATCTTGCCCAGGTGCACACCTCACGAGCCTCTGGAGTGTCACCTTGACTGCAGTCTCTATGCTCTGTCCCTGGAAATTCTCAGGCTCATCCTTTACTGTTTCCCCCCAATGCCTACCAGCCAACACACCGTCCAGGCCACTGTCGCTTGATCTTAGGATGGCACCTTCCTCAGGCTCCCCACTGCCAGCCGCCGGTCCCCCCGAGGCCAGACTCCCTCACTTTTCTGGACTCAGACGACTTCTCCTGTTTCCACGAACCCGTCTCCAGCCTTCCTTCCTCCACTCACCGCCACGCCTCTGTCCCACTTCCCCGTGTGCCATCCCACCGAAAATCCAGGCTAAAGTCAGGAGACTCTTGCTCCCCAAGGGGGAAGAAGCAGAATGTTCACACTGAAAAGAGATGTTGGAGGTTTTTAAGTTTAAACCCGTCTCAATGCAGGGACACTGCATACAGCAACTTCCGAAGATCAAGACCACACAGACCACCGCTGAGCAGCCGGAACTCCTAAGTGGCCATGGGCTGAACGAAAAGCTGCCTCCTTTATCACTTTCGCTGGGTAGGTGTGGGTTGGACTTTGGAACTTCTTTGAAGACTGTCAGCACGGACTCTGAGTGTTTACTCTCAGATCTTGTCACACACTTGGATGAACAGCTGGCTCCCAGGCTCTCCTGGGTGGGCCTTCCACCGTCTGTCTTCTCCAGCATTATTTCCCCTCTTCCTCTGACTTACTCTGCTCCGGGGACACTGCGCCTCCGCAGGGTTCCCCTAGGCCCAGCACACACCTTCGGGAACCACCTTCCCCACCTTCCCTGGGTTGAGTGCTGCCTTCAGGCTCAAAGGCCACAATATCAGAGAGGCCTTCCCTGACCACCCCAGGTAATCGAGCCGCCCCACCTGTTCTGTTTCCCATAACTCTCTCACCGCCTGAGAAAGTAAGCATGTGTTTGCTTTCTACCTCCCTCACGAGCACAGCAGCTCCAAGAAGGCTGGACCCTTGTCTGCTTGATTCCCTGCTGCAACCCCAGCACCCAGAATATAGCAGCTGGCACCTAGTAAGTGTTCCATCAATATTTATCCATAAATGAATTCCCACCCCTTCCCATGCTCACCTTAGCCATCGCTCACATGCTTGCTTGCTCTCACACTGGCCTGCACGCCCTACTCCCAGGGTGATTTTGAATATGGACTCTGATAGATGAGCAGTCCCTTCCTGCTTTGAGTCCCTTGGGTCTTCAGCCCTCCATCTCCCCTTCCTCAATTCCCTCCTTGACAACAGCCACCTCTTTTCCTCCCCTTCCCTCTCCAGAACCTTCTACCCCAACAAAAACCTGGATAAGCACATGGCCTATGTCGTCTTCTAGATTGCTGATAAGAAAGATGAACAGAGACAACCCAAGACTCCTCTCTTCTTCGGTTTTAAGCTAGAATCTACATTCTCCTGACTACCTCTTAGCCAACCCGTGCTACCACTAGGCCAGCACCGCTCTCTTCCTATTCACAAAGAATCTGTTCCATAATCAGCTGTAGATGCTTTCCAAATATTAATGTCAAGCTTTTCACTTTTCAAAAATCTATACTATACTCACTTCTCTCTAGTTTTCTTGTAATACATGCTTCATTTTGGAAATCCTTATACTGTTTTTTTTTTTTTAAGATTTTATTTATTTTAGAGAGAGAGGAGCAGAGGGAGAGGGACAAGCAGACGCCACACGGAGCGCAGAGCCTGACATGGGGCTCTATCTCATGATCCTGAGATCACGACCTGAGCTGAAACCAAGAGTCAGATGATCAACTGACTGAGCCGCCCAGGCGCCCCCTTACACTAGTTTTTAACAGTCCATGCAACTTTTATATGTGTCCTCCAATAGACACCAATCCTTCTATATTCTGGATATATTCTTTTGCTTTATTGTTCATGGTTTTTTATAGGTTGGATTTAAATTTTCTTCTACCTTCATCAACTATATTTATACTAGATTCCTTGGTCAGGGAGCTTATCTAATTTTTTCCCCTGGATCCTTTGAAATCCTCCTCCCTAAATTTCTGATCCAGGGATAATGATGTTGAGGTGTTACTAGCTTTGTTTTGATAACCTTAAAATAGAAATGGTCATTCCCCTCTTAGTTTTGGTAGGGTTTTTGTTTTAAGCCTATTTTGCTGTGTGTGGCATATCTGTTGAAGAAAGAAAAAACAAGTATGAAGGAATGATGGCAACACCTACGTAAGAATTTACCACAAAATGCTTTCAGCAGAAACAGATCCCTAGAAAGTCTAAATGTCTCCTTATCCCCTTTAAATTTACCACGTTAAAGAAACCCTCACTTAACCTACCAGCAAGTCTGTCTTCCCAGGCTCCCAAAGCACTTGTCACAACCAAATCCATCATGTTTGTCAGCAGGGGAATGTTTTCTTCAGGTGTTTATTCTTCCTACCACTCTGCACAAACTCTGGAGCACCTGGGGCTATGGACTCAACAAATACAAGAATTCTAAGCCATCCAGAAAAACCAGATCATTGCAGTAGAGGGGAGGAGGGGAACAGCCCTGATATGCAAGGTAGTCGGACACTGAATTATCTAGACAACCTGCTTCCAAATTCTTCCAAGGCTACCCTTTCTTTCCGATTACAGAGATTCACAAACCAGTAGTGAATAAAATCCAGTTCCACCACAGAGATTATCCACTAGGGGAAAAGAGATCGATAGGGAAATGGCCTTTGTGAAGACACTGGAAAAGCAATGGTCTCCAAAACCAGAGACGGGTCAGGGGACACTGCAGTGCACAATGTCCCACAACAGCTCAGATTGTTGCTGACTCCACCAAGCACACCCTCTTCAGATAATTCACCGGTGCCCTATAAATAGGAGCTTTGAGGAGCACCTGGGTGGCTTAGTTGGTTAAGCCTCTGCTTTTGGCTGTGGTCATGATTCCAGGGTCCTGGGATAGAGCCCCGTGTCGGGATCCCTGCTCAGCGGGGAGCTGCTTCTCCCTCTCCCTCTTCCTCTGACCCTCTCCCCTGCCGTGCTCTCACTTGCTCTAATAAATAAAAAATCTTAAAAAAAAAAAAGAAGCTCCATTCTCCTCCCTCTCTCTCAACACACATCATACACACACACACAGCATGCAAATACATTTATATTCATTACAGGAGAACAAAAGCCATAAAAGACCGAAAAATGTGAAATTGTGCTAGTGTAAGCAATTGGGTTTTTTCCTCTAGAATAATTAAACGAAACCAATGACAAAAGCTACTTGATTCTGAGGCTTTGGAGTCCACAAATGAAATATTAGATTATTAATATTGAAATATTAAGAGAACCCGCAAGTGTTTAGGCCAATTCGAGCGGTTCTTCCTTAATATTTCCTTGGGCCACCTTACAAAGAATCATGTACTCAGAATGCATTGATTAAATGGTCGTTAGAGAAGGAACACGGCCCATGTCCGGAGCAAGGAGCCCAGAACAGGAAGCCCTAGGTTCCCATCCGAATGACACACTCTTTGCAGAGCTTTGGCCCACAACCTCTCTCCTACGGGAAAGTGAAGCTACCGGGAAGACCTCTAAAGTCTCACTCCACCTAACCCTGTCCAACTCTACATCTGAAGGAGGAGCAAAATAAAATGCTGTTATTTATGCCAATGTTGCAACTGGAAGATAAGTCCACTGAATCTAGGCACCTAGCCTAGGGCAGAAATTCTGCACTTAGTCCATTCAGGTCACTATAACAAAGTACAGCTGACTGGCTGGCTTACCAATGACAGAAATTTATTTTCCAGAGGCTGAGAAGTCCAAGATCAAGGTGCCACCAGATTCAGTGAGTGGTGAGAGCCTCCTTCCTCACAGACTACAACTTCTCACTTCATCCTTGCATGGCAGAAGGGGCTAGGGAGTCTCTTTTATATGGGTGCTATATCTTTTTTTTTTTAAGATTTATTTATCCATTTTAGAGAGAGCATGAAGCAGAAGGGGCAGAAGGAGAGGGAGAGAGAATCTCAAGGAGACTCCATGCAGAGCATGGAGATGGACGCCTAGTCGACCTCATGACCCAAGTGTCAGATGCTCAACCAACAGCACCACCCAGAAGCCCCTACATGGGTGCTAAATCTTAATTCACCTCTGGAAGGCTCTACCTCCAAATACTGTTACACTGGGGGTTAGGATTTTCACATATGAATTTTGGGCAGACATAAATATTCAGTCCATTGCAAGCATGTATCACTGGAGGGTTTAATAAGACCCAAATGCCTGGGGCTCACCCCTGGAGTTTCTAATTCAGTAGGTCTGGGGTGGGGCCAAGAAATAGGCATTTCTAACCAGTTGTCAGATGCTGTTGCTGTCCATGGAGCAGATGTTGAGAACCACTGGTCTCCAGGGAAGGCACATGACATTCACTGATGGGATGGATCGGGGACTTTGGGAACTGAGGTTAGGAGTGGGTACCAGCCAACCAAGGCAAAGGAGCCAAAGAGGACACAGACCAGAGAAAGGGACAGCCATGAAATTCTTCCAGAAAGTGAAAACAGGGCTAGTTGCATCTTCTTAAGTTATATCCTAATGTATATTATCTTATAATTTGTAAAATATATGTTATTTTCATCATATGTCTTGTTTCAATACTTAAAAAAACAAAATCATGTCCCAATAATCTTAGGTTTGTAATTTGATGCTCTTTCAGAAAGCAGGTAAAAACAAAAGCAAATTGAGTCAACAAAGAAAACTGGAAATTCATTGATGCTCAGTGCTCAGGAGAAAGGAGGGCCTGTGACCTTGGTGTTGAATGTGAATATTTAAGAGGTGTATGTTGATTCTAGTTCTGGCTCAGATAAAGAGAAAGCTTGGAACAAGCTAATCTTTTGGAGAGAAGAGGGAGAATGTCTCACTTCTAACTCCCCGAAGTTCAGTGTGTTGATTTCACAGAGAATCAGCAATAACATATTGTGCTTCAGTTTCATGCCTCTAGAGAAAAAAATAATAAAAATTAGCAAATTATAAAAAAAATTGGAGGCAAAAGGGAAGCAACTATGTAATCTGAGAGTTAATTAGAGCTCCCCTGAAAAAGCTTTATATTGACAAGCTGCAAGAACTATGGTTCAGGATCATTTTCCTGCTTCCATGTGAGCAGCACTCTCCTCGAGGTGACACCTCTCCTTATATACAGACTCTGAAATGTCTGGGAATGGGAGCATGGAAAGAGGTTGCCATGGACTGAATATCTGTATCCCCCTAAAATTCATATGTGGAGCCCTAACCCCCATGTGATGGTATCTGGAGGTGGGGCCTTTGGGAAGTGATTAGGTTAAGATGAGGTCATGAGGGTGTGGTCCTCCTGACGAGATTAGTGCCCTGATAAAAAGAGACCAAGGAGCTCAATCATTGGTGCTTGCCTGCATGCACTTTCCGTCTCTTCCTCGCCCTTGATCTCTTTCTCCCTCCCTCCACGTCTATCTCCCCCTCTCTTTTCCTCCCTCCCTCTTGATTTCTCTCTCCCTCCCTCTCTCCCTCCTTTCCCCTTCCCTCTCCCCCTCCCTTCCTCTCTCTCTCCCTCTCTCTTCATCTCCCTGCCCCCCCCCCCATCTCCCCACATCCAATTGGGAGAAACGAGTTTCTGGTGTTTAAGCCATCCACTCTATGTATTTTGTTACAGCAACTCAAGCTAAGTCAGAAGGGGAGTGAATGTAGGTCAGCCCAGCAGTTTGGGGCTCTGAACTCAAAATCAAGATATCATCACCTACCTAGTGACAATTTATCTAACTTCAGCAAGGTCCCCAGGAAGGAAAGAGGCTTTTTAATATAATAACGTCATCACACTGAGAGCAGATCTAAGACAGAATAAATGCCAAACTTGGTTTGAGTCCCAGCTCCCCCCTCAGAGTGGCTCCACTCCCTACCCCTAGTTCCTCCCTAATGCTAACCTCAAACAAGAGATGCTCTCTACTTGGCTCAGCAGCAAGTCACCCCTGCTATTCACTCGAACCTGATGGGATAGTTTGGTTCTGGCACTTGGATACTCTTCCAGATCCCAAACGCCATGCCTTCTAACTGGAGTTTGGCTTCTGATCACGGTTACCTGCCTACAAGTTCCCAGTGACAGGAGGCCAGCCTGAATTCCATTCCAAAGGACCTTCTTCCACTGAAAGATCACCCTCACACTGGCCACCTGCATGAACTTACAGCCATCACCTACCTACGATTCCCTAATGGCTACTGTTGACTGATCACCAACTGTGTCGAAACACGGATTTTTGCTTTAACATACAATGTGCCTAATCCTCAACACAACGCTGCAGGTGGATATCACTCTTCCCATTTGTAGGTGAAGAACATGAGACTTAAAAAGTTAAATAATTTAACTATACTCAAATAAAAATAAATAAATATATCAAACAAAAACCAAACAAACCAAAGTTCAGTAAGCTTACCAGAATCATACAGCCAGTCAGTACAGACTTGCTACTGTAACCTGCCTGCTCGATTTCAAAGTCCTCGTCTTCCTACTACGCCGTAGCGCCATTTCCACCCCATCTCGGTACACCCCATCCTGTCCTTGTCCTCCATGGCGGAGGCTCCCCCAGACCAGAGCTGGCCCCCCCTATATCCAACCTCTTAGCCTCATGCACTGCCATCCCAGTCCCCGCCAGTAAGGTCCACAGCTAGGTCAGCCCCCTCACCCCCATCTCCATATACCCCCTTAACCTCCTCACCTGAGCTCTGTTCCAACCTACAAGTGAATCCAGTTTGGCAGCTCCCACCCGCCACACCACCAATTTTCAAGTTGAAGCACAAAGTCTTGTATATATCATATGGGGTGGGGAGAAAGGAAGGACAAAGGAGAGGAAGGGAAAAGGGAAAGGAAGGAGAAGAGAGAATAAAAAAAAAAATTAGCACTGAAGAAAGAGAAGGAAGAAAGAAGAAAGCCGACCACATGCTGCCCAGTAAAACAACACATGTCAAATAAGGACATTTGTGAGGCTGCTTAGTCAGGAGGGATGGGAAAGTCTGGACCTGTAGCACAATCCCTGGTCTTCCCAGTTCAGCCAAAGCAAACTGTTCCTAGTCTGAGAAGAGAATGTGCCGGATATCAAGAATGACAAGTCGTAAAAGCAATGTTTGATCTTTCATCAGACCCTAGATGAGAAAAGAACCCAGCTATAAAAGACATTTGGGGACAACCGGGGCAATATGAACATGGACAATTAGAAAACAACAGGGCATCGATGTTCAATTGTTCTGAGTGATAGAAAGTTGCTCAGGAGCAGGTCTTTGTTCTTCAAAGAACACCTGCTAAAGTACTTAGAGATGAAATGTCATAACGTCTCAACTAACTTTTCAAGGGTGAGCAACAAAACAACACACACGCATACACATGCATACGCGCGCACACACACACGCACACACACAGATAAGCTAATATGGTAAAATGTTAACAATTGGTGAATTTCGTTGGAGGATATATGTCTTCATTGCACTATTTTTACAACCTTTCGCAGGTCTAAAATTTTTCAAAATAAAAAGTCTAGGGGAAAAAAATACAAATTAGCCCCAACCTGAGCAACAAAACTTCCATTAGCCTCAGGACATTTCCACTGACCCAATAAGTTCCTCCCACTGATGCTGAAGGTATTATTATGTGGGGATTGAGGGGGCATGGAGCTCTGGATGCCGGCTGCCTGTGTGGAGACATCATATACCGTGGATGAGCAGAACAAGTTTTTTAACCACCTCAAACCTCAGTCTCCTCATCTGTAAAATGGGGCCAAAAATAATACCTAACTCAAGGGGTTAAAGAGTTAAATGAGATAATTCACAATAATTATGAAAGATAATTCATAATAATAATATTATTATTATTGATATGAGAAAGGACAAAATAACACTATCCCCACTTAAACTGCCCAGGTAGAATCCTGAAGAATAAACCGACTATTTTGTTTTAGAATTTTTTTTTTCTGTCTTCCTCCTATGTAAAACACAGAGAAGCAATTGCAGAAAGATGGCATGTGCCAAAAAACCACAGATATTGGAATGGATCCATATATCATCTCTATAATGGGAGAACAGGGTGACGACTCTCTACCAAACAAAGCTTCCTATATAAATAAATGCTGTGTTTAACTTGACGTTCAGGGTAAAGCACTTGCAGTGAAGAAACAGCAACTGTAAGAAAGAAAACTGAGCCTCCTTCTGTAAGCAGGGCCATTCATGGAGCATGGGCAGGGGCTAGGTGGGAAGCCCAAAGTCAAAACAGATTCCTTCTTTTGGCAAGAAAAGCTCAGGTCGGGGACCTGGAGGGCTGGCTTCTCCCCTCCCCACAGTAACTGCCCTTGATGACTCGGAGTGCAGCCCAGACAGAGTGCATTCCTTGGGGCTGGAGAGTGGGCGTGGGGCCAGCAGCCGTTAAACACCACTTTTGTATCCTCCAGCAAGAATGTCTGGAACCAACAGCATGTGCCTTGTTCTAAGAACAGATTTCTCCTCAAGCTATTTCTCTAGCGTACAGAAGAACTGTTATACAGCGTCCAGCCACCTATACTGCGCTTACTTTAAAACTGTGTAGCTCAGTGTGAGGTACTTCGGAATATCCATATTTTGTACAAGCCTAGACTAAGACGTGCTTCCAACATCAGTAGGAACGGAGTCCCCGAATTCAGTTAGCAGGAATACCGAAACACACAAATTTAAAAGAAAACAATGAAGCCTACACAGAGGCCCACAGGTGCCCATGTATTCCTGGAATTTGAGTTATATATTAAAAAAAAAGATGTTTTAGAAGACATATAGGTTGTTACACGGGACACAATGGGGAACTGCAGACACTGCAGAACCCGAACCCGCTCCATTGAGGGACAGTGCTCTGACATGTGGGTGCGCACAGAACATAAAGCCTTATGCTATGCGTTCAGAATACCCGGGGCCACCCCCCAACCCACATCGCAAACCACCTGACCCTGTGTTCTTCCGACCTTAATCATGGACTTCTCGGGATAGTCACAAAACCCACGGAATGTTTATAATGTGTATTCTGGCTCTTCTCACCTTTCTAATATTATTAATTAAAAATTAAGCAAACCTATTTAAAAGTGAAAAAAGGTGGGGGGGGAGACACCAAAATTCTAACATTTGAATATTAGTTAATACAAAACGTTAAAAAAAAAAAGAAATACAAAACATACACACAATGAATACTACACAGGCATTAAAAAGTGATAGGTAAGAAATAAAGAGAGCAAACAGGTGGTCTCCAGAAGGGAGGGGGATGGGGGATGGGTGAAATAGGTGAAGGGCGTTAAGATTACATTTATCGTGATGAGCGCTGAGTAGTGGATAGAATTGCTGAATCGCTATATTGTACACCTGAAATTAATATGATACTGTATGTTAATTATACTGGAATTTTAAAAAAAGTAATAGGTAAACATTAAAATAAGAAAAATGTTTATCACTGGATGTAAAAGAGTATGACAAAAGTTATATGAAGAATATTAATTATGGCTATATAAAAGAAATATTCATAGAAAAATGTCTGAATGCTAATGCAAAAGAAATTTACAACCGTTTTAGGGGGATATAATGAGTTTTTGAGAGATGTCTTTTTTTTTCCGTTTCTGTAATGGGGTAGTATTCTTTTTGTAATAATAATAATAGTTATTCTTGACATTAAAAAGGAAAACAATGAATAAGGGCAGATTTCTGATTATGAACCTATAGTTATCTAAGGGAATTAAATACCGTAACATTTAATACAGTCAATAAATACATTGTGCATCAACCAACACAGGGAGTATTTTCACACTAGCAAGTTCCCACATTCACACCCTGGCAACAAAGTTCTATTTGCTTTGGGGAGTGTCCCCAATTGCCAACACAGGGATAGAGGCTTCAGTGCCTCTGCAAAAGTATTTATGTATGAGAATACACGACCACACACACACACACACACACACACACACACACGCACGCACGCACACCAGAAAGTTAAAGAAATAACCTATGTGAAAGACTAAAATGATTTGAAATTCCTCAGCTAACAGTGGACTTAGTCACAGGGAGCTCTATTCCCATTTTTTGCTTTGTGTAGAAGACTTAGGTCCTCAGGGGTAGAGATCCTGGGTGTTCTCTGAATCCACAAGCTCACAGAGAGTGTGTGCTCAAAATTTTTAAGCTTTTACTAAATCAGCTTAGTACTACACCAAGGAACACACAACACAGTTTTCTAGACAGTGACCCACAGGTGCCCATTCTCTGTGAACGCAATGGAGATCCACGTGTCCCTTGGAAGCCAGAAGAATGCACAGAGAGGGCAAGTTAGTCTACTGTGTTCCTCAGAGGGAGTAAGCAGCCAAAGGTAATAGAAGACGCTTATGGCCAAGAAAGTAGGAGCATAGGGCCCATCGGCATGAGAAACATTATTATGCCCAGAGACTCAATATGGTATATCTGGGACACCATCAGAGACGGGTTATTTTTCTTAATGCAATGCAGGTGAAAAGGAAAAATGGCAAGAGGGGTCTCAGTCAGCCGAGGCTTTACATTTCAGTCTCAAAATCCTCCCCTTAGAAGCCCACTTTCATTGTTTAATGATCCATAGAGAGCTTCTAATTAACGACTCTCCTATCCATAGTCACAGTTTAATTCTCCAGTAGTTAATCAAGCAAGTTTTCGCAAGATTACTAGCGATCTAAAAACATTTTATGAGTTGGCTTTGTATGTTCTGAAAGGCATTTCCAGACCAATGATTGCTCATCATTGACTCTCCTGCAGCAAAGCTAGAATCAGCTAGGAATGAGAAATCACAGAGGAAGGAACTGATAAGAGGCAGAAATACCCATATTATAAAATTAGGAATAAAAGTGAAGAAATAGAAATAATTAGAAAGAAAAGTATAATGCCAAGTATTGGCCTTAAAAAAAAAAAAATCTTGTGTTAAAAAAAGAAAAAGTGAATAAAAAGACCCCATTGGGTTCATCCACCGAACAAGTATTTCTGCATGCAGGGTGCTGGGGTATAACGGTGATGAGAGAAGCAAACAGATCCTTGCTCTACTGGAACTTTCACTAACAGGTGAGAAGATGTCCATCAGTCAAAATAATAAACAGAAAATATAAAAATGTTATAATCCCTCTGAAATAAAGGCAACCAGATCTCCAAGAGCAGGGAAAGTTTCCATAAGGCTCAAGCTCAATCTAACAGATAAGCAGCAGTTAACTGGGCAAAGGGAGAGGGGAAGAGTGCTCCAGACAGAGAGAATAGTATGTGTAAAGGCCCTGTGGCAGGAAGAAATAGATTTTAAACACTTTAAAAAGGGAATGGAGTTCTTAGAGCTGGAGCACAGACTGCCAGGGAAAGGCTACACAGAGGTCAAGCCACGAGGGAGATGCAGGCCTTGTTAGGATTTTTTTTTTAATCATAACAACAATATAAAACCGTTGAGGGGCTTAAGGAATGACAGTGACCCAGGCAGATTTGCATTTTGAAAACATTTCTCCTAGACCTGGAGATAATGGGAAGGAGAAGACAAAACAGATGCGAGGTTATGCAGTAGGTCCTGGTAAAAGATGGGGGTAGCTTTGTCCTAATGAGGCAACCAAGGAGATGGGAAGAAGTGGATGGAGTCAAGACATTTAGGAGGAAAGGTCCGCAGGAGACTAAGTGACTGAATATGAGGTTTTCGGGAAAGGATGTCAAGGATGGCTTGGAGGTACCTGGCCTGCCCAAGTGATGAGTGCCTGCACCCGTCCCTGAGATAGGGAACTGGTTTTAGGCAGAGCCTGGGGGAGAGAAGCATCACAAGTTCAGTGTTTGACATATTTCAGTGAGAAATCTCTGAGATAGCCCAGCGGAGAGGCAAGCTGGCAACTGGACAATCAGGTCTTAGAGAGAGATCCAGGCTCAAGATATAAATTATAGGCCTATCATAATGTAGATGGTAATTGAAGCAACAGAAGTTGCTTGAGGAAAGGTTACAGAGTGAGAAGAGATATTTAGGCATCACGCCCTGAGATACTCAAACCCTTTTAGAAGATTGTCTGACTCCAAGGAGGTAAGGTAGAATAATGTATTTTATAAACTGCAAAGCATTATAAAAAGTAGTTGCTATAAAAGCTGAAAGGGCTGGGAGACCAATATTTCTCTGCATTTTATAGGTGTAGAAAATGAAAGAAGTTACAGATCAGGCTCGACAAGGCCATTAGTTGTGTAGACAGACTGGGCAGGAGTTTAATCCATATCAAAGCTTCAAAAAGTCCAGGAGAACACACTGTCTGAGTTCTCTGTGAGCCTCAGAGGCTCTGGAAAGGGGGCTGAGAGTGACTCATCATCGGCAGGGTATTTCTTTTTGGGAACCCACAAACAAGTCCCACACTTGGGCCTCTGCAATACGCTGGCTGCAGCTCCCAGGGGGCTGGCCGACACACTGTAACCACACATCTGCAGGACTCTTGCCCCATCTCGCTCCCTTAAAGGGCCTTTGTTGTTTGTTCCACAACAGGCTGGACAGAAGGGCCTTTGCCTCTGTTACTCCTCAAAAGCAGCACGAAGTATGGGGAGCAGGGAAGTGAGAAAGAGACTTCATTCTGCACACTTCAGGGAGGACCAGGACCCATGACTCAGTGGGACATAAAACCCGGGCAGCACGCAGCACACTCTCCTTGAGGCACTGTTCTCCTCCTGTTGCCTCAACACTCGATTGTAATATAGCAGGAAAAGAGAGAGGCAGTCAAGCCTTGCACAAAACAGCTTTTATTTTTCTCTTAGGAAAGCTGTTTTAAACTATATCCATTTGCTAGAATGAAAAGTGATTTCACTCTCAAAACAGCGACCTTAGAATCACTCGGCCCAGCTGCACAAATCAAACGCAATTCAGCTCAGGCCATTGAGAAAGACACAGAGTGGGAGGCCGGACCAGATGACCCTCAATGGCTCCTCAGCTCCAAGATGATTCGGGTCCCACATGGAAGAACCAGATGTTCCTACAAAAGAATCAGCATCTTTCAAAAACATCTATTTTTTTTTTTCTCTGCTAATATGTGAGTTAATGGCACTCAGAATTTCAATTAATCAAGCTTGGGTTCAACATGGATATTTTATCAGCCAGGAGTTTGCTCTCACCTACTTTCTCTCTGGGGCTTTCTTGGGGTCCCTTTCCTAAAAATACAGTGGCCACCCAGCCACCAGGCCTGTGCTCGGACCTGGTGACCCAACACTCCTTTGCACAGAACAGATGCGGTCTCTCTCCACCCATCTCAAATATCAGGCCTTGGGTGGCATCGACCCCGAATTAATCATCAGGAGAAGTGCGGGAGTTTTTTTTCCTTCAATATTCTAATCTGAAAAATGTCCATCAGAGCAAAGTTGAAAGAATTCTATAATGAACACTATGTGCCTACTTCCTAGATTCTACCATTAACACTTTATTGTTCTGCCTTATCTATCCACCAATTTATTCATCCATCACCCCATTTTATTTTTTATGTGTTACATAATAAACTGAAGACCTCAGTGTAAATACAAATCTGACCTGGGAACTATTTAAAAAACTCCAACACCCTATCTTCAAAATATTTGACTCAGTTAGTCTTGAGGTGGGGCTCAGGCATCGGTATTTTTTGAAAATCTCCTCAGGTAATTAAAATATGTAGGCAAAGGGATAGGCAAGAATGCATCTGCTTCCCATGAGTCCTGACCAGTGGGAGTGGGACAAACCAGAGGGTGGAGACAAAAGAATTCCACAAGCTATGCAGCTTGCAGTGCTCAGCCTTCCTGTATGCGCACACCAACACACACAACAAACACAAAGGGCAAAAGATGCGGAGGTGGGGGTTGGAAAGATTTGCTTTTATTCTCTTAGAACTAAGGCAGGGGGAGTGGGAGTGTGGGGGGAGAATTTGGGTCTAAAGACACTCCCTGAACTTGCTTACACACTGGTACATCACTCCTGCCCAGTTGCCTCTCTCCATCTTTGCCAGTTTCCTTCTCCTCCCTACATTGCCTCCTATCTACAGCAGAAGGCTGCATAGAAAGGGGTTGCAGGTCTTCTCAAAATCTAGCAAAAAGAAGAAGAGGATCTGCAATAAAATCTGCCTAGGTTTCTCAGTCCAGACAACCCAGAAGGAGAATGTTTTGGTGGCAGTAGCTGCTGTAGTAGCAACATATCCCTTTTTGCTCAGAGACCCAGAGCACACATATGACGTGGTGATGTAACAATTTCAAGATAAAACTGCAGGGACAAATAATACCTATAGGAGTTCAGAAAAAGGAATTACAAGTAGTGATTATGAGAAGAACCTTGGAATAACCCACTGGGCATCTAATCAAATAATTAGTAGCAATATCAGAAAAGCCTGGATATTAATTTCATGTTGAAGGCAACAAATGGATAGATCAATCATATGCAGCAACACCAATAAACCTTGTTGTGTTTTGTTTAAGAAATGTAGAAGCAGTATCCTGTGTGCCTTTTAATTTGAACTTAACACTTTAGAATCAGGGAGCACTCTTAACATTTTCTAAAGTGATTCCACATTAAAAAAAAAAAAAATCTCATTTAATCCTCATACCAACCCTGTGAAGTCAATGGGTATTATCACTCCACTTTACAAATGAAGCAAATGAGGCCAAGATAAATAAAATTAAATCAGAGACTATTGAGCTCCATGAACCCAGATTGTAATTACCTGACTTCTAGCCACATTTTTGTAATCTGAAAGCACTTTACAGAAAAACTGAAATCAAGGTCAGATAGAATAATCTCTCTTAAAACAGAGTGAGCAATGGAAAAGATGAGCTTGAAAAGCAGTCAGGACACAGCAAATAAAATGTCCTGATGCCATTTCTGGTTCTAACTCCAGCAACATTTCAGATGGGTGCAGAAACAGTACTCTTTTTATGAAATGCAGATAAACCAGAACACCGGAGAGCTACGCCTTGATCTGGACAATCTCAGCACAGTTGATGTGTGTTGGAGCATTTGTTAGATTTCTACGGATTTGGGGAGAGTCCACAATTTAACTCTGAATGGCCTATAAAGACATCTACTTTGGGAGTATGGCTCTATTTGCTAGATGGAATGCTGCCTGATTCATGAAATCACTTAACAGAGCCAATCAGATCTAAAAAAAAATAAAAATAAAAAAATAAAAAAAAACCTACTTTATGGTTTTCTGCTTTAATTTATTGGCAGAACATAGGGGAGTAATTTTTTAAAAAGCAAGAGATTCACACAAAAGTCTATATTCCTAGCTTCTTTTAAAGTCAGGTACCTGCCAACTCTGGGTCTAAATTCCTGTCTGTCAGCCTATTGGGGCTGAGTGACTGCTGCTTCCTGGGAACAGGTCCCAAGTTCTCCCAGTCTCTCCAGTCCCTCCTGCTCCCTACAACCCCCCACACTAGCCTCACTCCCTGACAGCTTCACTCTCCACCTGCCTGATCCCTGAGCTCAAGTCAACATGAAGGCTGATGGTCCAGGAAGGTGGGAATGGTCAGCCCCGATGCTATATGAAGGTTAGTAAGTCGTGACATTATTTTCCAATAGCAGGGAATAGGCAAGGAATGCAGGACAGTGGTCAGGCCTTGACACTGGGGAGCAGGAAGCCGAATGACCCAATCCACTGCTATTCCCACCAAATGATGAGGAGTGACAAAAAATGAGGCTGTTTGAGGAGGGCAGCAGGGGCATTACAGCTGAGGTGGGGGCTGGGTCCCTACTAGTCTGTGCTTCCCCGAGTCCCGGCCCATTACAGTACTGGGCATGGAGTGGTGCTCGAGAAAGACATGTGGAATGGGGATGTGGATGACAGTCTCAAGAGACAGGAACGTTCAGTTGACCGGTTGTCTGAGAGGGCCTAGAAAGAGCGGCAAAATGAGGAGAGAGGTGTTGGTGGTGTCTCAGAGGTTACTGAGAACTCAAAGGTTGCAAAATGACACTGAAGGGTCAAAATACGAGTGGTAACAGATGCTACTCCGGGAAAAAGGAAATGCAGAACAGTTGCACCTTAAGCGCACAATCTGAGGAACTGGCAATGTCTGCCTGGAATGCCCTTTTGAGGCGGGCTAGGGTCAAGTGTGGGCGGCAAAGGGGGAAGAGCAGGGTTAGAAAGCAGGTGTCTGCTGCAGGCAAGCAGGGGGAAGAACACCACGGGTGCTGTGCACCCACCATCGCTGGTCCAGTCATCCCAGCTCTAGAGTGCTTTATTCATTATCTTGAAACTTTAGCTTTTAGCTTTATCCTCCTAGTTCCACCCCAGGGTTAGGGCAGGGCAAACTCTGCCAGGGAGACTAGGCAAAGTGCCACAAGTCAAGGCATCAGGCCAAGAGATCCCAAAGCACATGCTGCAGCCAGTCCCACTGGACCTTAATTTCAGAATAGGATTGCTGCCTAAACCCTTGTACCCAGATGTAGAACTGACCCCCAAGGAGCTCACGGGGGGGGCCAAGTCAGTTTCTTGGGCTCTGTCTGGCTTGACCTGGCATCAGCACTTGGTGTGGTATGGCAGGGTTGGGGTCCAATCAGCCTCACAGGAAGGGCAGCAGGACACCTTGCCAGTGGTTCTCAAACTGCAAGGTGCATGGGAAGCTCCTGAGGAGCTGTAGATCTTCAGCTTATCATCCAGAAAGTCTAGAGTAGGGGCTGAGATAATGGGTCAGTGACAGAGTCCCAGGGGATGTGAATACGACTGGTCCATGGACCACACTTTGAGTAGCAAAGCTCCAAGCCAGCAGTTCTCAACCTTCATTTCATTTTGGAATCACTAGGGAAGCTATTAAAATTTCCTGCTGCCCAAACCTCATCCCAGAACCAATCAGTTCAGAATCTCTTGGGGCTGGGACCCACGCATCAATATTTTTTTAAGCTGTCTGGTAATTATGACATGTAGCCAAGATCAAAACCATTGCTCTAGGCTGTGGGATGGTCATAGCTGGAGGCTCATAGTTCCACGCGTTCATCTGGCCTGAAGCTACTCAGGGGTGGGGCCAGCCACAGAAGCGACTGTGGCCTAGTTAAGGTCTCAGCCTAGAAGGCCACACCCCAAGGCCTGGATAAACACAACTGGAGAAAAGGGCTGGAGGGGTTGCTGGGGCCCTGGGCTTCCCCCAAGCATTACAGACACCTATAAATAGAAAACCTAGATCCAGATTTCCCAAACAAGGGAGCAGGCTCCTAAAATACATAACTGGCTCGCTCATGTTTGCTCCAGAACTCGTAGAGCAATAGGCTGGAAGTTCTCAGTATTTCAACTGCAGGGGCAGGAGACAAGAAAGGCAAAATTAGGGCAGACGTTTTCCACTGTTCACCAAAACAATTCTTCAGTGGCATGTAAGAGTGACTAGCTCTTCCCTTGGCTACTCCTGCTCCTTACGTCTACATTGGCCCAGTTACTCCACAATGTAACCTCTCCTGGGTCCCAAACTGCCCCATACCTTTGGAAAGTCAACCCTGTAGTTCCCAGTCTCCCCCAAAAGACCCTTCACAATGTACAGCACTATCGTGACCACCTCCAGAACGCCATCATCGGCCAGAGCTCACCAGCCCTTGCAACGAGGCAGGAGAATCTAAGAAGAGATTCTAAACCCCGAGTTCGGGTCCGCTTGCTGTCAGGACTGAGGAAAGCTCTAGAAACAGTGGCAGAGTCAGAGCGCAGTCAGAGAAGAAGGGAAGGGCCTAGATGAGAGAAAGAAAGAAAGGAGAGCTGAGGACACAAGAATGGGGCAAGAGAGACAGGAAGGCGACAGGAAGAAGAGGCCCGGATGGGGAAAAGGAGATGTCCCTCGGGGATGGCGCCCAGGTCAGGAGTGAGCCAGCCCTCGGCTGGCCCAGATTCTAGGAAGGTCTGTGCTTCTAAAATTTCTTCATGTTAACCATGTTTCAAAAATGATTTCAATGGCTTAAAGGAAACCTACAATATTAGGTCAAATAAAATTCAAAACGGATGTAGAGAAGAATTTGTGATGCGGGAGGACCAGGAAGTGGAGGAGAACAAAGTAAGGGTGAGCTAGCTTTAGGACTGGGTGTCATGAATGAATATGTGGGCCGGAGCCCTCCATATATGGTCAGAAAAGACAGCTTCAACTTTTGCCTGCTTTGAGTCAGTATCTTGAGAATACTACGAAATGTCTTTCATAAGTAAGATCTTTTTTTCTCTTTGGCTTATGATGTAAACCACTCATTTTTTATGCTTTCTCCAAAAAAGCGTCAGGCAGTGGAGGGAGGAGTTTGTCCCCCAGAAGACAAAGACAAAGGGTTAGGTTTAAGGGACAAACAGTGCTGCTTACCTGTCAGTGGTCAGTGTCTAATGAGTACCCCAAGGAGCAAGAAGGAGCAGGGCTTCCCTGGAACATTCTGGGGTACGGACAGCAGCACAGCAATGGTTCTCGGCCATGCACACAGGATGTTGGCAGTGGGCACCACTGTGCACAGACCTGAGCCCTTTCAGCCTCCACAGTCTCCAAGACGCTAGCTCTTTAACATTTGGGGGGTCATAAATAACTTTTGAAAATGTGATGAAAAACACACATTTGCACTCCACCTCAATAACCTGGAGAGCATTTCAGGAGGTTCCCAGACCCACCTGGGTCATGGACCCAGCTTCAGAACAGCCAGGTGCTCACTTCTCGTAGGTTTCTTCCAGCAGAGAGCACATTGCTCTGGTCACCACCACTTGTCATTTGGGAGCCTCATGAAACTCTAGTGAACCCTCATTGCCATGGACCGACTATGTCACCCCAACATTCCTATGATGTCCTAACCCCCAGTGCGATGGTATCTGGAGGTGGTTGGTCATAAGGGTAGAACCCCCATGACAGGATTAATGTTCTTTGAGAAAGAAACACCAGAGCTCTCTCTCGCCACCAGGTGAAGACACAGTGTAAAGAAAGCCAAGAAGACTAGAGGAAGAATTTGCTAATCCCTTGATCTTGGACTTCCCCGCCTCTGCTGTTTTAGCCACCCAGTCTACAGAATTTTGTGGTAACAGCCCAAGCCAAGACACCTAGAGACTCTCAATGCCAAAAACTGTCTGCCTGCTCCACTGTGGGGCAGGAGAGCCTGAGACACCGGTCTCCTCATTGTGGCCTCCTCTACCACATGGCCCCAAGGCAAGGGTGGAGAATGCCCTCCAGAGCACTAGCAGGATCCCGCGCTGAGGAGACTGGATGGGCCCCCAGAGAAGTGGGCTTCTTCACAGCCCACTCACATTCCGGGCACAGGAGAAGTCAGGGCAGAAATGAAATGTCAGGGCTCCTGGGCGGTCCTAGGAGATGGGGGAAGGGAAGAAGGCTGAAACTGAAAAATCAAAGGGAAAGCTGCTACAGAACTAGTGGTCTTTCAGATACATTCCAATAAATCTGGCTAACTTCATACTAGCTCTGTGAGGAATCCACAAACACGGTTGCCTTCAGGCCGCTCTTCTAAAGAAAACACACGAGGCTTCAGGCAGCCATTAGCAAATGGCTCCAACCAGGCAAATGTTGCTTACTCTCAAACCACTGTTTTTAGACACCACTGCTCTCCACCAAATAGGCCTTTACACATCCCTACTCACGGCCAGTTCCTCCAAACCACCTTCCTGGCCTAGCTACTCTGTCTGCCCCGGATTTTCTTCATTGTTAGCCTGTGTCTCTGCTTGGTCTTACACATGTGATTGCTCTGGAGGTCTTGCTAGGCTTGGCTCCTCAAGGGCAGGACTGAGCTTCTATTTTTTTGTGATCATTCCAGGAAGCCAGATTCCAGGTTCTGTACTCAGAGGCACCCAGTAATTTCTGTTGGCCAGCTGCTTTTCCTGAGAAAGCATAATCAGACCTTTTGATTCCCGTATACAAACCACCTGTGTCCCTGCCGCTCTCCTCCCTGGTGAAAGGGACTTGACAGCCCACTCACATTCTGGGCACAGTTTATACATCTGGGACGAGCCGCTCAGCCCAGGAGTGCCAAAAAGTACAACTGGGGGTTTTTGGCACACTGAGCAGAGAAGTAGAAAGGAAATAAAGCAGTTCCCTTATCTGTGACATGAAGGGGTTGTGCTCAGCCATGTCAAAGGTCCCTATGAGATCTAAGATCCTCTAAGTTTGGAAAAGTGTTATTTTGTAGTGAGGCAGACTGCTGCTTGGCCACTTGGTATTCATCCTGTCCTCCCTCCTCACCACCAGGCATGCCCATCTTGTTCAGAGTAGCAAGGTGTCTGGCTAAACCACTCACCTTCCTGGATGCTCTGTGACAGGGAGGGATAGCCAGCAAAACCCTGCTGGGACCACAGAGCAAGCCTTGGCTTTTCTAATACAGGTACTACCCCCTTTTGCTTTGCCCTCCCATTTTCTTCCTGCCAGGGAAGCTGACGTAATGCTGGAGGTGATGCAGTCATCTTGCAGTCATGAGGCAATGCCCAGGAGGACAAAGGTCTACCTGCTAAAGATGGCAGAATGAAAACGTGAGACAATCCTGAGACCCACTGGCACTGTTCAGCCACTACACTGGTCCTGGAAAGCCTAACTCAGGACTTCTTGGTTCGTAAAGCTACGTTCATAAAACAAACTAATGTTTAATAGTGTATTTTGAAGCTAAGGGACATATACAGTTCCAATCCTGAAACTTTAGTTCTTGTTCTTTTTTGTTTTTTGTTTTTTGTTTTGAGAAGCAAATTTGGCACAGGTAATAGTTTCTCAAAAGGGCAAGGAAGAAAAATAAAGCTAACTACCAAGATATTTTTCTTTTGGTTGGCAAATACCAAAGAACAAACTTGTCATCAAAGTCGTCTACATCTCATGAAAAACCAACAAAGGGCTAACCAGTCCACCAGTGGACCAGCTGCTTTGCAGTAATGCAGCTCCACAGAGAAGAACCATCGGGTAACTCATTCAAATTTGTTAGCTTCTACAGCTAAGGATTTTCTCCCATTGGCATTCAGCCCCATTACCAGCAATTTAGTGATGTTGTTGTTGTTATTTAAAATAAAGACATACAACTTCCGGAGAGAGTGGAGATTTGGGCACAGGTTTCTAGCAGCTCCCCCACAAAGCCCTACTGAAATTGCCAAAATAATAACAAGGTCTTATGGGAGGGGGTCCATTCACATGCCGGAATCTCTGGAACGTCTATCAGATAAGATGCTGGCTAGTCCAGATAAAAGGCAGGCAGAGAAGACCGACTTAGAATCTGCTTCCCAAGAACGCAGGCTCAGGGCAGGTTCTGTCGCTCAATTGTCCTTACATCAACTACTCTGGAAGGTCAAAGGCCGTATGCAGTCAGGCCATGGGTCAGAAAGAGAGCCAGTGGCTTATATGCCAGTTGCTGTGACTTATCAACAGCATTTAAATTGCTCTGCCCAGGAAGGGGACAAGCAGAAAGCCCTTCAGGTTTCTCCCCTGTGCTACAGCTGGGCCCCACAGGGCTCCCCCTTCCCACTCTCATGCTAATGGATTCCTCAGCATCTCACAATTAGCCCCAGAAACATTATTCATGTTAGAAAAACACTGCAAATGATCTTAATATCCTCTCATAAATAGTTGCTTCAGGGGATGGCAGGGACAGCGAAGGGGCCAGACCCCCTTGCCTTCCCTCTTGCAACTTGAGAAATGTTAACACCTGCCACCAATCCATCCCCCAAAACCTCCAAACAATTTCAGTTCTGCAGAAGCAGGTGCCTGAAAAATCCAACTGTGAATTTAGTCATGCAAATCAATACCAGGCCTTCACCCTAAAAAGATTCAGATAGGAACTAAAAAAAGTTAAGGTTCTTTATCCCCCGCCAAATGTCTAGTCACAATCAGGCCATATTAGGGTGAAGGGGGTCGAAGGTACAAACTTCCAGTGATAAGACAAACAGGTTCTGGCTGTGTGACGTACAAGATGATGACTATAGTTAACAGCACTGTATTATATATTTGAAAGTGGCTAAGAGAGTAGATCTTATAAGCTCTCATCACAAGAAAAAGAATTTGTAACTATGTGAGGTGACAGATGTTAATTAAACTTACTGTGGTGGTCGTTTTGAATATATACACATATCACATCATTATGTTGCACGCCTTAAACTTATACAATGCAACGTTAGATATCAATTATATCTCAATAAAACTGGAGAAAGTACATACATACATACATACATATAATGAGGTCACATTAGAGGCTTTATTCTGTTTTTTTTTCCCCTGACGTTTAAAACTCAGCAAGGATTTTCTTCCTCTACATCCCTGAAATTACTGAAGTTAAAAAAAAAAAAAAAAAAAAGGAGTACAGACAACTAGTATCTCCTACGCAGTGGCCATACACCAGGCACAGAGATAGACACATTATTCATATCATGTCACTCATCCTTGCTCATGGCCTTGTGAACTAGCCTCGGAAGGGTATCCGAAGTAGGGAATGCTAGCACCAGACTAAGCCCAGAGTCATGGATTCAACTCAAGCAGCGAATATTTTACTGAATAACTGTGCTGTGCTCAGCACTGTTCTGGTAGCTTCCCAACCAGTGTGCCTATAAGGAGTGCCCCAAGCAGAGGATGGAGTTGACAGAGCCCGGGGGCCGTGAGCCGCCTCACCCACTGCTTCGGGGCACCCCGCAGATAACATCATTGTCCGTGAGTGCCAGGCCAACAAGGCTTGGAAGCACTGAATAAATAATTACTTGCTGGCGATAAGGGCTATGAAGTGCGTGCTGACCCCAAATCCCTGCCTTTTCTACTGACACCCTGTCCCCCCAGTGGTTGAGCCATCAGCAGACATCAGGGCCTTCAGAGTCCCACACCAGAAAGAGGAAGTGTGGGAATAAGAAAGCTGAACAGAACATTCATCATGCTCAGTTACTCAACCATCCCACCTCTCAGCTGGGCCAGGCTTAATTTCAGTTTCCTCCTATAACTGTGTATTTAAATCAGAAGGAAACACTGGTTTTCGACCCACCTCATGTTCCGAATATGTAAACACAGCTGAAACACCAAATGGTTTTCTGGCTGCTATTTTTCTGCTTCTCGTTCTCATCACACACGAAAATGCCCTCGTTCAAGACTTCTGGGGTTGGTGGGCACCTTCAGAGAAAACGCAATGCCCTGGAGGCCAGGGTGGGGAGCAGGTTTGTGTCCACCTGGGCTCGGTCATCCTCAGCCCGGAGCGCCAGGCTTCCAGCACCTCCCAAACGTGGGTCACGGACTGCCAAGAGCCCTGGAAGGAAAACTTGCAAATCCAGAGCAAAACCGGAAAAACAACCCCTGGCCGGGCCTCAGAAACAAATACCATCTCAGGCTAGGAAGTCAGAAGTCACAGCTACAAAGCTGGGCTTTGGGCACTCTGGTTACAAAAAAATACGGATTTCCCCCAGTCAATCCCACCCTCCTTTCCAAACAGTGCCTACACCATTTGCAAACAGAAAATCGGGGGTGGGAGAAATACCACATTTTAACTTTTTAATTGTATTCTACTGAAATCCATAGGTCTGCTCCTAAATTGTTTGGAGTAAGTTTTTATTAAAACAAAAGAAAAAACTGCCTATACACACACATATACACACACATTTAAGGCCCCTGTGGGCCAATTTGGCCTCTTGTTGGACTACAAAAGGGAACCTTGTCTGTGACTAATTTTATTTATTTTTATTTAAATTCCAATAGCCAACATATTTAAAAAAATAAAAAAGTTAATATCAAAAGCTGCCACAGGTAACCCCAGCCTATGAATCCATATTCCAAAGTTCGTAGCACTGGGATGTCGACAGTGGGGTAGGTTGCACGTGCTGCGGGGAGGGCAGAGGGTGTATAGGAATTCACTGTACCTTCTGGTCCATTTTGCTGTGAACCTAAAGCTATTCTAAAAAAATTAAATCTATTTTTTTTTTTAAGTTTGTACACGTAGGTGCTTCCAGCGCACAAGACATTTAGTTACTGAAATCATGGGATGAAAAAAATCAGCCATTTCCCGGTCAGCCAAGAGACCACTCAACCCACACTGCAGCTGAACTTCGGGGGTGGTTCCCAAACTTGGTGTCTCCTCACAGGTGGCTGAGAAGGACCGCCAGCTTCCTCCCTGGGCAGCAGGGGAAGTGGAATTCTCCTTCCTCCCCGCCCCCTCTTCCTTTGGCCCTCCGGCACCGGCCCTCAGTCCTGGCTGCAGAGCGCCCCCTCCCATGCCTGTTCCTCGGGGCTGAGGGAGATGGCAGCACAGTAGAGAACAAAGGTAGGAGCCGGCCCCAGCATGCAGGGGACACATAGGGGGCCGGGGGAGGGCCGCAGGATGTCCCGCCAGAGTCCCCTTTATAGGTTCCAAAACCCAGGCACTGCGTGTAGCTGCACATTTTCTTTGAAGCTGCATCATTTATTTGAATGTTCCTTCCACTGGAAAACCCTCAGGCTCCTATTCCTATAACAAAACCATTGGTCCTCACCTGCCCCTATTATTATATCATACAAAAATGGAGGCAATTAGCTTATTTTTTTTTCCTGTTGCATATTGTTGATGTATCTGTGATCAAACCCATATTTGGCCATCAGTGGGCCTACCCAATACTTTCTTCATGGGGAGAGTCAGAAGAAATAGAGAAAGGAAGTCTCAAATCTTACAGGCATTTGGCAAACCCCAACACTCTCATACAGATGTCAGAGTCCAGAGGCCAGTCTTTTACATGCCCCAAAGCCAGAAGTGGCACGTGCACAAAGGGACACATGCACAAACTCGGTCGCCAACCAGAAGGACATACAGGGACAGATGGACTCAGCCTGGAGAGAATGAAGGAAGTACCCTCAGAAAACGGCATGGGCACCGTGACAGTCTCCAAGGCCAATATTAAGGATTGCTTTCAGGTTTGTACGAAAACAAAGGAAAGAAAGAGACAGTGTTGTCTAGATTACCCACCATGCCTCTTTACTCCTAGTTCCTGTCTGTCTGCCTTCGGCTTCTGCCTGGAAGCCAGGTCTCGGCTCCCGAAGCACAAGGCTGCGGAGTGTGCCACGGGCTCAGACCATGGGGAGGCCACTGTAGCCCCGAGACACAGGTACTATCCTCAGCCGACATGCATGTAGTCCTTGAAGCTAGGTGAAGTGCACACTCAGCCTTTATTTATATTAACCACTCTCTAGCAACGCTCTCTTCTCTTGGATCCTGTGATGGGATTTTCCTGGATTTTCTACACATTTTCCTGTCGGTTCTTTCTGAGTCCCATCTGCAGATGCCTGGCCCCCCGCCCACACTTCTAG
Organism: Zalophus californianus; assembly: GCF_009762305.2. NCBI lineage: Eukaryota > Metazoa > Chordata > Mammalia > Carnivora > Otariidae > Zalophus > Zalophus californianus. The sequence continues at coordinate 90,739,387 of NC_045606.1, forward strand.
GGCCCCCAGGGCTCCATCCTTGGCCTTCCCCTCACTCTTCACTCTCACCTACCCTCCCTGAACCAGCTTCTGCGGGCTATGGGCTTCGTTGATCCCCACCAGACTTTTAGCATCCCCAGTCTACACCTCCAGACCAGACCTTTCTCCAAACTCCAAACCCAAGTTCCCAAATGCCTTTGAAGTAGAGCTCCTGGATGTTCCATGAACACATCAGACTCACTATGTGGGAAAGTGAAGTCATTATTTTCCCCACCAAACTCATTCCTCCTCTCAATTTCCCCTTTCAGGTCACTTGAAGCATGGCCAACTCAGTCTGCCACTTCAGAAAACGGGAGGTCTCCCATGCCCCCTCCCATCCCCCAAGGTCACCAAGTCTCCCAGTCCAGCTCTTAGCCCCTGCTTGATTCATGTGCTCCTCTCTGGCAGGTTCAAGGCCCTATGGTGTCTTGTTCAACCTCATGGATGAAAAAGCCAGCCACAGATCATCTTGCCACCGTTAATTTTACCCTCCAATCCGTCCTTCATAACCACTAGGGTTTCCTTTCTAAAACACATTTTTGTTCCTCTGCCTCTCTTCTTAAAAGCCCTAACAGCCTCCTACTCCACTGCCCACAAAAGAACATCCAAATGGTTAACAAGGCATGCAGATCTTTTAGGATCTTATATCTCCCAACACCCCCACAGAGTACTCTCAAAGTACATAAAACTATTTGGGATTTCTAGAATCAACCATGACATTTTACACATTCCAACTCTCTACTTGCTATTCCCACTGCCTAGAGAACTCCTATTTATACGTCAGGACCCGCTGTAAATATCACCTGCTCTGTGATGTGTTCCCAAACTCTTCACCTCCTTTGGAATTGTGATTCCATCCTCTGTACTCCAGAAATACTTTGAATACAGTTCTAATGCAAAATGTACACCAGGTATTTAATGACTTGTTTATATAGCTTCCTTCCCACTCAACTAGGAGAGCTACAAGGTCAAGAATGTATATCCTCCTGCCTAGAACATGCACAGGTTTAGAAAAGCAGTTCATTAAGTTCCTCAAATTGGAGGAAGGACCAGCTATGAGAGATGTTTCCCCAGGATGCATGGACAGGAAGCCATGGGAAGGACGGAGTTAATATTTCAACCTTTACAATGCTATGATTGGTAACCTTGGATTTGAATTTCTGTTTAACACAATTGGCCAGTGAGAAAGCACTTTCATCACAAATCCTTATTTCCTCCAAGTTTTCTAAAAACATCACCCTATCAGTTTGAATCCTGCAGGCTCTTTCTCAGCCAAAAGGAATTTCCCTTTAAACAAAAACTATTCAGACATTTCCAAGATATGAAATGTTAAAAACCAGGATTTTCCACTCAGACAACTAGGAAACTGTTTGTGGATTTTTTTTCCCCAGACTCTTCTTATTTGCCAAGAAGTCTGAAGTAGATTTTTTTTTTTTTTCTGATGTTAAAAAAATGTTTCCTACCTCTGTGCCTCTCTGTTTTTCCATTCTTTATTTTGTCTGGGTTTTACTGAAGCAAGGTCTTAAGTCAGGAAAGAGAGGCTACAGAGTGCAACACAACATCTGCCAACTGAGTTGCCTCAATGATATAAGCAATCAACTAAACTTCTTGTTGGTATTTTATATCATTTTTTAAAGCTGAGAGCCTTTCAAAGGTAGGAGCATGATACCCAGAACAGAACTATGGGGTTAAAAGAAATTTGGGGGCCATGTGATACAAGTGCAGTATTTTACAGCCAGATAAAGGGAGACCCAGAATGTCAAGTAACTTGCAACACAACGAGTTCACACAACAAAATGACAAAGCTCTTCAGTAATGTCAGCACAGTTTAGGTAAATAAATTACTCCAGAACAGAGCAATTCAGAGGCAGGCAGTTCAACGTGAGGCAATTGCAACTGAGCTTGACAGCAGCTATACACAACAGCAGAGTATATGGCACATGATTCTAAGAAGTTATGTCTGATTTTTGCATTGACCTTCCATGCAGTCCTAGAAAAATTTAGACATACCACCCCAGAACACCACACAGTGTTTCCCAAACCCAAAGAATAAGCACAATCCCAGCCAAAACATAGCTTGCATCTGATGGGTGACACTGACTCTAAAAGTGTCCCAGTAATGACCTGTGAGCTGCTCATGGGTCTATACTATAGGAGAGCTGAGTCAGTAAACATTGCCCGAGATAAATGAGGTACAGTGATAAAGGGGGTTCAAAGTTTCCCCTACTCCTTTTAGAGTGATGCGTCATGAAGATTCAAGGATTATCCAGTCAGAGCTTTTCCAGAGCGAATGAGGGCCCAAAAGAAGCTTGGGTCATACCAAAGAGCTCCCACTTTCCGTCAAGAGACAGATAATAGATACAAAGATCTGAGAACCAGCTGTATTGAAGGTGACACAGGAGCCCGGGGGAGCATAAAGAAAGAACACAAGGCCAAGTACCTAACGCTCACATTTAATAGGTGGCAAGGAAGCCAGTGAAGAAGGAAAAGCTGAGCCCACCAGACCGTCATGGAAGCCAAAGCAAGAACGAGTATGAGATGACCTTGTATTCAATGCTGCCAAATTACTTCCATGAGGCCTAGCAGGTAAGGACAGAGAAGAGACTGGATACAGTGGTTAGAGAGAAGTTGGAGGACCTTCTAGCAACAGTGGGAACCAGAACTGACAGGGTGCAGAAGTACGTGGAAAGGAAGGAAATGCAGGCAGTAGGTATTGACTACTTGTTTGAGAAAACCTGGCAGTAAACAAGAGAGAAAAAAAAATGGGCAAGAGGGGGCAACAGCATCTGGCAAACATGTGTTCAAGGCAGAGACCTGTGTTTACAGCAGAAGGTAGAAGCTGGGGAGGGCAGGAAATGAAGAAGTGTGAGAGAGACTAATAACAGGCCCCCGTGCTTCCTGAGTGATGTCAGACTCCTGAGGTCGGGGCATCTTTTCCCCAGAGAAAAGACAGTTAACTCAGGGGAGACGGTGGAAAAGCGTGTCTATTACGGGCCAAGCAGTGACATGTAAGGTAACTTGCCCAAGGTCACTAGAGAACCAGTGGCCCTTGACGCTGAATCTGCCTGGCTCCAAAGCCCACCCTTTCCACCATGCTGCCCTCCACTCCACACTGGTGGAGACCAGGGTTCGATTGTTCGAAATTCACCCACACTCCCACCTTGTTCTCTATAAACTAAACAAGAAAAGACATTGACACTGAATTACCCAGGTCGCTTTCACACTAAATTTTCAGATTTCCGGAAGCATTTACAAGAATTCAGAGTTTAAAAAATATATTAACAAAAGAGGTCGAGGCCAGCAAGCTTATCCATTCTCCAAGACTGCCTCACTCCACTTAATTAGGCATCAAGCAATTATTTTCTATCTCTGAGCATCCCGCACTTGGCTAAGCATCATGGGAATACAGAAAGCCAAAGTCATGTCCCCTGTCCTCAAGGAACTTGTGTTCCAGCTGAGCAAATGCTGTACTGATCTAGGCCTCAGATTCTCGGTGGATAAAATCGGTAGATAAAACAGGCTAATGCGTCCTATGTGCCTCACAGATGACCTATAGGATTCGATTACAGGGAAAATCGAGGTCACTTAGAATTTCATTTGAAAGAGACGGAGAGCATATGATGAGCAGCAAGGGAGAGGAACAGGCTCAAAGTTGACCCAAAGATCGTGGGTCTCATCATTTTCTTCCAATCCTGACTCTGCACCGACAGGGAACATGAACACTCCCCTCTTCCATAAAATTACTCACTTGGACAATTCAGACATCCGACAGCTGTGGGCTCAAAACCCTACTAAATGCCCCACCAAGGCCTACGGCCATTTGCCCCAAGACAGCAAACAGGTCAGAGCCATGCCAGGCTTAGGCAGGCAGCTCAAGATGCCAAGAGGCACACACGGGCTTATCAATACGTGAATGGCCACAAGCAACTGAAAAAAACAGCTTCTTTTAAAACTGACATTCCGCTTTCTACCTGCTGATTTGAGATTGTGTGGACCTCGAACTAAACAAGTCATTCTTTTCTTGCATGATAAGCATGATTACAGGCTTAGTGAGTTACCTCTGGCCCCAATATCTGACCCTGATACAGACAGGTCAGATAATATAGTTAATTCTACGTTTCCTAGTCAGTGGGTTGGGACACCGCAGCACACCCTCCCTGACAGCCTTTGTGTGCATTTCAGAGAGGCATTTCAGAGGCCCGTTCTGTCTCCATAGTCTTCCTTCACTGGGCGCTATTAGCACAGCTAAATAACACTCTTAGAGCTCTGCAAGTGGCACAGGACTTGGGTTGATCTTTTGTTTCCAAGGCTAATTATTGTGGATTTTAAAACATTTTCCATTTGCTAGCCCATCTCTGTGAGGAAAACAGCCATTGGTCAAACAAACACACTAAAGAAAGGACTGCCAACTTGGACTATTTTTCTAATGATCATTACAATCATGCTGATTGAGCCACCAATAGCTCCTCAATCCCCAAATGATTAATCTGAGCCAATCATGCAAATCCCTTTCCAGCCATTGGTTTTAAAATGGTCAACCGACCCAATCCTTGCTGAGGAAGCACAAAGAGAAATGAGCTGGTGGGTTTCTGAAAAAAGTTTCTTCCATCCTAAAAAGGGACACAGGAAGATTCAACCTCTTTTTCTTCTGGATATTTTTTTTTTTAAGATTTTATTTATTTATTTGACAGAGAGAGAGACAGCAGAGACAGAGAAAGAGGGAACACAAGCAGAGGGAGTGGGAGACAGAGAAGCAGGCTTCCCACTGAGCAGGGGGCCCAGTGCTGAGCTCGATCCCAGGACCCTGAGTTCATGACCTGAGCCAAAGGCAGACGCTTAGCGACCGAGCCACCCAGGCGCCCCCTTTCCTCTGGATATTGTCATTTTGAATCCAACACCCGAAACTCATCTGGGAATGAGCTGTTTTCTGGCTGCATCCAACCCAAAGATGAAATCTGCACGTAGATGGATGGCATTTAGAGGAGTTGCTGAGGGTACCTGGGTGGCTCAGTCAGGGCCTGCTCCGTGGAGAGCCTGCTTCTCCCTCTCCTGCTCCCCCTGCTTGCTTTATCTCTCTCTCTGTCAAAAGTAAATTTTTAAAAGATTTTATTTATTTATTTGACAGAGAGAGAGAGAGCACAAGCAGGGGGAGTGGCAGAAGGAGAGGGAGAAGCAGCCTCCCCGCTGAGCAGGGAACCCCATGTGGGGCTTGATCCCAGGATTCTGGGATCATGACCTGAGCTGAAGGCAGACCTTAACCGACTGAGCCACCCAGGCGTCCCAGTAAATAAAACGTTTAAAAAAATAGATAGATAGATAGATAGATAGATAGATAGATAGATAGATAGATAGAGTTGCCGAATCAGTCAAACAAGGAGCTATACTTCTAGGCCTCTTACGACATGACATAATAATTTCCTTATTGTATAAAAAGTCTGAATCAGTTTCACTTACAGCTGCAAACATTATAATTTAATTCAATTATTAATCTAGAGGCAATGCCTCATTTGTTGCAAGAGCAACTTCACATCAGACCACCCTGCTTCCATAGAATGTTATTATTTGGGAGTCTTTCAAGAAAGAGGGCAAGTACAAAACTCAGTGCTGTCCTCTCATCTTTCAGGGCTGTGTGGAGTCTACCTTCCCCCAACCTGGGTTATCACCATGAGAACAATTTCAGACACAAAAATATAATAGGTCAAAGAAATTTCATCAAGCCATTGAAAATCCTTCAGATCACAGATAAATTAGCAACACAGGTACCTGGCTGCCTGATGAATAAGGTCCACATATATGGAGTAGAAGACCACTGCGCACTCCCTCCACTCCCCTACAACCAATAGGTATTGCCTTAAGTTCTCCATTTAGAGATTCACCCTTCTGAGCTGAAGTAATTACTGTTAAATATAAATGCCCATTTAGGGTCATAGGTTTAGCCTTACTAACAGTTAAATATTCAGTGTAAGCTCATCAGATCTTTCGTGAGAGCAAAATTTAGGATGGGGAGTTAGAAAGGGAATACAATTACAGTGAGTACTTGGGGCCCAAGAAGGGAGGAAAACGTGAAAGGTGAAGTGAGGGCCTTGAAGACAAAGTATACTTGCTTTGCAATTCTCCTACTAGAACTCATTACTCATCCTTCAGTTTGTAGAGATCAGGTGACAAGTAATGATCTTCTCAAGCCAGGAGGGGCCCAGGTTCCCCCTCAGAACCTGGCCCGGGCCAACAACAGGAGTTGTCTCCAAGGTGGAACACCGACCCAAAAGCTTCAGTGTCCCATCGGAGCCACATGAGTTGCGGGGCCAGCCAGGAGGAAGGAGGAAGCCAGGAATCTCACCAGCCTGTGAAATTAGCCAACTTCACCCCGGCATCAGGGATAGATGTGGAAGCCAGATGACCTTTGCATCCGGATACCGGGCAGGTCGAACATCCCCTTAACTCTCTACCTTCCACTGTCTGGAATTGGTCATTTCACTTTAAGCACCAACTAGATATAAAATTTTAGTGCATAACCACTAAATAACCTTACAAAGTATTGGATTCATATGAATAGCATTGAAAACAAGCAGAACGTCTGTCATTATCTTTGTGAAGACTTCACAGTTCCTACTGTAGAGCTTTTTTTTTTTTTTACAAAGAATAAAATCATTGCAGGGAGCCTGGATGGCTCAGTCGTTAAGCGTCTGCCTTCGGCTCAGGTCATGATCCCGGGGTCCTGGGATCGAGCCCCACATTGGGCTCCCTGCTCAGTAGGGAGCCTGCTTCTCCCTCTCCCACTCCCCCTGCTTGTGTTCCCTCTCTCACTGTCTCTCTCTCTGTCAAATAAATAAATAAAATCTTTAAAAAAATAAAGTCATTGCAAAAATTTTAAAAAAATCCCTATTTTCCAGATCATTAAACTGAGATATAAGAAAGTTACCACGATCATAAAGTTTATCAGACCCAAACTCAGAGTTAATCCTCCATTCTTAGAGCCCCTTTCCACCAAGCACTCCTGCTTCCTCCTCTCTTCACCCAAGGCCTCCACTGACTTGGGAAGTGTTGAACTTTAATGGAGCACCAGATCCCCCCTTCCCCTAGAGAGACTCAAGCTAAAATTACTTCTAGTCCAGTGTTACATGGTGCCTTTAAGCTTTAATTTTACATTTTCTAAATACATTCAGGAGGTAAAAATTAGAACAGTACAAAAGGGATAGTGTATAAATAACTCCCCCACCCTTGCTCCCTCTCTTGACCTCCAATCCCCAGGTTCCCTTGCGAGAAACAATCATCCATTTCTTGAGCATCCTTCTGAATATGAACTGTGTATATAGAAGTAGGTAAAATGCATAGCCTGTTTTGCTCTTTAAATTACAAAAATCCCACAATGAATTCCCAGAAATGTAATTTGCATAGAATCTTAGAGGAACACAACATATGTGTTAGAAATGCCCAACATCCAGGCAGGTTTGGGGTAAGGAACAAGGTTTCTCACAATGATTTCAAACCAGAAAAGAGACATACGCCGCATTTTTAGATCCACCACCTTTTCTAAACCCACTTTTAGCCTGTACATACTCCAGAAACAACAGCGTTCGTAAAAGTACTACTCACTGATTTAAAATAATATATTGTCATCTGTACGGAAACTATTTTTTAAGCTTCAAGAGGAAGCCCAAAGCTCTCACAAGTCAGGACCTAATGAGCAAGTGCATATTCATTCTATCCACGTACTTCATTATTTTGTAGACTTCCATCCTGTCCCTTCTAAGCCTTTGTCCTTCTGAACCAAGAAGTCTTCTTCCCAACTAACCAAAAGAGAAAAACATTGCTCCTGATGGTTCACAGAAGTCACCAGAGACGGTACAATCCCAGCCTCAGGCGATCTGAACCTTCTATGTTTTTAAAATCAGGCAGGTGACAGGTTTTGCTAAAACAGGGCATTAGCAATCATGCATGTGCTAACTAAATCCCTATTTAGACCTGGAGGTCAGGCTATTCCACATTTTGGACGAATAGCAATAATAACCAGCTCTGCAACTGGATACCTAACAGAGTTTAAGAAACAGATGGGAAAGTTATCTATTTTCAAATCTCTGCCAAACTCCCCTTAGTTTAGAAGGAATATAATCCAGTCGTCTGTGCTACTAAATCCAATACCTCTTTCAACACTAATTCATATACACAGTGTGTTGGCAATGACTTGTAGCAATGATGAGTGGCATTTTATATGAGTGAGCTTCCCAGAGGAGAGACACATCCCTAAGTGGTAGACATAAAAGTCGTTTAAAAAAAATAAAGTTAGAAGAAAAATAATCACACATCACTTCTTCATCACAATAACCAAAAAACTGAGCCCTTAATACCAAAAGGAATGTAAGGTCTCTACCCCTGAAACTGTGCATAAAGATCTTCATTAAAGCCAGCCCAAACTGTTCTGTCTCGACTTAATGTCATAGTCACAGGTAGCATTTCAAATCCTAGTCCATGATCTCACAAATGCAAGTCACAAATGCAAGAAAGGGAATGTGTATGCCTGCGTATAATTCGTGCCACTAGCTGAAAGACAATCCCAAAGCTGTGGCATCACTGCGGCTGGGTGAGACATTTTCACAGTATGTTTAAGAACAAAAGAGAAGAACTGCCCCCCCCATACACACAAATGGTTAAAATGCAGCCCATGTCAGCAGAAACACCTGGAGCACCCAATTACCAGAAGATATTTGAGGACCAATGTGCTCTAAGTTCTGTACTGACAACAGGAAGCACATCTGGGCCCTCAGTCCAAATGCAGCCCACGTGGTCTCCTCAGGGAAAGCCTCAGTAAGCAAAACCCAGATCGCACTACACATCTGGCTTTTGCCCCAGCACGAACTACCACTCCCTCTCCGCCGGGCACTCTGCATTTTTTCAACAAGCCATTCTCAGCCATCACAAGTGCCTTGGTGGGAATCACAGGGGGGCCTCATCCCATTTCCCAAAATAACGTCAACCAGAGGCAAAGGCCAAGGAGGTGGAGCCTACGGGCCATTTTGCAAAAGTTTCAAATATCCTGGCACTGACCCCCTTAAAAAAATCATGAAAGGCAAACAGGCAAGCTTCTTGTTTTCTCATTAGTGTTCACTCTCTCTCTCTCTGTCTCTCTCTCTCTCATTACAAACTGAATTTATAAGAAACAAAAAAACAGATCTCACATAAAATCATATTAACATTGCTGGCTGTTGGAAACAGAATTTCATTTTGCAAATTTAATAGCCAAAATTTGAAATTGAAACTTATAAAAGAAATGTGCAGTATTCCTGTTACAGTTCAGTCCCCAACGAGGTCCTTGAGGCGTAAGACTGAACAAAGAACTGGTGAGCCGTCCCACCTTCTCCAAAGCTTTTCTGAAATATGGAACTGCCTCAGATTTTCCATACTCTGCTGATCTTCCCTCTGAAGAGAGAGAAAGCAGATTTCTTGGCTGTACAGTTAAAGAAACCAAATAACGTACTCTCTCTCCTAATATCAAAGGGGCTTTCCAAAACACACACGCGCGCGCGCGCGCGCACACACACACACGTGTATTTCCTGAAATATAAACAAAAGAGAGAATATGACAACGAAGGAAAGAAAATGCCACTTTGTTTAGTTTTTTAAAACCTTCCCACAAAATCAGTAGCAAACCCAACAGCGGCATATTTTTCCCCACTATCTCCCCTTATTCCCCACCATCTCCCCCTTCTGCCTACAGTACTGACAGCAAGAGCAAATGATATTGCAGGTGTGAAAACGACTCGGGAAGAGAGTATAAATTGCCAAAGAAATACAAACTGTCATTACTATTACTGAAACTTTAAAAGGGCCAGCGGCCCACATTTATCCGTTCGGATCGAAAAACCACACCTCTCCCTAGATCCTCACTCCGGGCATGCCTGCCTCTTCCCAAGTACTTCTTTCCCAGGTCCCTGTCCCTAGCTATACTCCCCCCTTGCAAGCCGCGCCTTTCCCGCCCCGCCGAGTCCTCACCGTGTGGTACATAAGAGCCTCGGTTTCCCCGGGCTCTGACAGCTCGCTCAGCTTGCGGTCCCACTGCAGGACGCTCTGCTCCCCGCTCTCCAGCACCTCCATGCTGGTCCGAAGGACGCTGGGCCGAGGATGCTGAGGGCAGGAGGGGAGCGGGCAGAGCCGCCTCGGAGGCTAAGGTCCGGCTCCGCGGGGTGTGTGCGCGTGTGTGCGTGTGTGCGCGTGTGCGTGAAGCTTATGCACTTAGAAAGGAAAAACGTTCTCTGCTCTGCCTGAGGGAGAACTGCCAAGGGCTCCCGTCCGGTGTCCTCGGAAGTCTGAGAACTGCCGGGAGAGACAGGCTGTCCAGGGATCTGGCTGAAGGCTGGGGGGGTGAGGGGGGTTAAAGCAGGGCGCGCATCCAAAATGAAGGCAGGAGATCAGCTCTCATCCCAAGAAAATCCCTTCGCAATAAGCCCACTTTCCACTATCGCTCCAAACACAAACTTTGTGACTTCCCAGGGCTCCTCAGTTCTGCTCCAGGACCCAGCTATGACTCCACCTCCCTCTAGGGCAGAGACCAATCGGATACTCACCTCGCCCGCCCTATCCAATCAGAAGTCTGGCTTTCCGCCCCGTCCCGCCCGGAAAGGCTGGACAGCGGGAAGTCTCTGCCCAGGCTTTGGAATGTGGGCGGGGAGCTCCTTTGGCGTCACCGGGGAACTCCTTCTGCCAGAGCGCAACCAGCCACCGCTCTCTGAGGCAGCGGACCAATGGAGTGCTTGAGTCTGGGAGTGATGGACTGGAAGCGTGGCCAATGATAAAAGGGCGCCTGGGAGGAACAGCCAATCAAATAGCGACAAGAATACATTTCATAGAGAAGGAGGGGTGCACTCGGTACCTTCCCTTAGAATCCACAAAAGTTAGCGCGAGCTTCTGGAAGGGAAGGGAGCCGCTGTGTGGGCAGATTTATATACTGTATTAAATATTATATATTTATATATGGTCTTAAATATCTTCTTAATGTAGATTAGCTCATTTGAGTTTCGAGATTTTTTTTTAAAAAGTGAGTTACATATTCACAAATATAAATATTCCCCATTGTGTGTAAATTTGTATTAGCACAGTTCTAGCAAATTGTCAGTTTGTTCCTCACATTTTCGCCCTAGTTCGGCTCTGCTCCTCTCCTGACATGTTTTAATCACTTTTTTCTTTCAGTTCACTCTACAGACACTTGATAAAAGCCAATGGCTGGCTTTTCCAGGTCCTAAAGAGCTGTGAGTTAAGACCTTGAATTCAGGGACACCAGGTGGCTCAGTCAGTTAAGCGTCTGCCTTCGGCTCAGGTCATGATCCCAGGGTCCTGGGATGGAGTCCTGCCTCAGACTCCCTGCTCAGTGGGAAGTCTGCTTCTCCCTCTGCCCCTTTCCCCTCATTCTCTCTCTCTGATAAATAAAATCTTTAGAGGGGCGGGGAAAGACCTTGAATTCACAGAACTTGTATCTCCATGGAGGAGTCAGGCAATAAACAGATAAAGAAATAAAGGCATAATGCAAACCTTTTTTTTTTAAGATTTTGTTTATTTATTTGAGAAAGAGAGCACACAGTGGGGGAGGAGCAGAGGGAGGACAAGCAGACTCCATACTGAGCCCAGAGCCCCACAAGGGTCTCCATCCCATGACCCCGAGATCATGACCTGAGCTGAAATCAAGTCGATAAATAAAGGCATGATGTAATTTCAGAAAGTGGTAACTGGTATAAAGAAAAATAAAAGCAAGGTAAGACTATGGGGCAGTTCCATGCTATTTTAGACAGCAGTCAGGGAAGTTCTTTCTGGGAAAGTGACATTTGAGCAGGGACCTGAATGAAATGAGGTTTGGGGAAGAGCTGGTGTTTTGCTGACTGACAGGGAGGCCCATTTGGCTGCAGCAAGACTTGCCAGGCAGTGAGTGATGGGAGAGGAGGCCTGAGAGATGGGCAGGGGGACCAGATCACCAGCCTGCCTAGAGTAGGGAAGAGAGAGCTATTCTAAAGTATTTTCCCCCAACACTGTGATTGTTTCTCCCTTTTTAGACTCCTCCTTTAAGGGAAACAAAGTCATTGAAAATATAATTTGCTCATATTGTTTTTGGCCTTTTTAATTAGTTTGCTCATTTTAAATATAAAGGAGTCTGCCAATTGTCTCTAAAAGTTTCTTTCAATGGCACATTCAGATTTTAAGTATTCCTCTCCTTTGCAAGTATTTCTTGGTGAGTGGGGTCAGTCAAAGGTCTTGGGACTCTGTTGCCTTTAAGCCACAGATTGTCATGTGAACTATTCCATTTGTCTGGTCCTATCTCCTGGGACTTTTGAGAATATTTTAATATTTGAGTAGAAATTCCAGTTTATGGGCATGTACCTTCTTTGTGTAATAGGTTTGTCATTTTTCTCTTGGTCCTTGATTTTCATCTTTCAATCTGCTACCTCCTTCACCACATCTTTTTAGCATAACCCTCACGTGAGTAAGTTAGAAACATGTACATCCCCCTTAATGTTGGGATACAAACCTTTATCTATCAAACATTTCTGCTTTTGACAAAGTCAGCCCCTAGTTATGCCCCATGTGGTAGGCAGCTTCAAAGTTGGCTCCAATTATTCTGCTTCTTGGTATTTATACCCTTGTGCAACTCCCTAACCTTCAGTGCGGGCTGGACTTCCTTCAAACACATAGAATATGTCAAAAGTAATGGGCTTTGAAGAAAGATTCTGGCTCCTCACTTGCTTGACCTCTCTTCCTCTCTTGCTTACTCCAAGGAAAACCAGCCACCAGGTTGTGAGCTGCCCTATTGAGAAGCCCACATAGCAAGGAACTGAGGAAGATGTCCAGCCAATAACCAGCAAGGAACTGAATCCCTCAGTCCAACAGCCCTTGAGCAACCACATCCTGCTAATAACCATGTGAGTTTACTCTGGGAGCAGATTCCTCCCCCCAACCTCAAGTTGAACCTGAAGATAACTATAACGTTATCAGAGACCCTGAACCAGAGGACTCAGCTAAGCTGCATCCAGATTCCCAACCCACAGACACTAAAGGTAATACATGTATGGGTTTGTTTTTTTTTTTTAAGATTTTATTTATTTATTCCTGAGAGACAGAGAGAGAGAGAGGCAGAGGCAGAGGGAGAGGCAGGCTCCCCGCCGAGCAGGGAGCCCAATGTGGGACTCGATCCCAGGACCCTGGGATCATGACCTGAGCCGAAGGCAGACGCTTAACTGACTGAGCCACCCAGGCGTCCCCATGTATGTTGTTTTAAGCCACTAAATTTTTTCTTCATAAATAAGTCATATAATAGTTGGAACCCTAAAACGTTTGATGAAATTTACCTGTACTCCAAAAACAGTCACAATCCCTAATGGTGAGTTTTTTCGCCCTCCTTTGTTTCATGTTTCCTTCTTCCATTCAGCGTACACAGGACTTCACACCAGCTTATTTCTTGTTCTACACTTCAGTCTAACATCTGTCCCTTTCCCTCTCATTCTTAGGACTTAGCAACTGCATTGGCTTTTTTTTTTCCAGCTTCTCTGTCATCCTTAAAAAGCAGCAGCACTTACTCCCCTGTCTTTTTTCTCTTCTCCTTTTTTTTTTTTTTGAGATATAATTGACATATAACATTACATTAGTTTCAGGCGTACAACATAATGACTCAATATTTGTATATATTGCAAAAAGATCACCACAATGTCTGGCTATAATCAACATGATGTATGTTAGATTCCCAGGACTTATTTATTTTATAACCGAGGAGTTTATACCTTTTGACCCACTTCACCCATTCTGCCTACCCACTCTTGCCTTTGGTAGTCACCAATCTGAATACTCTGTATCTATACATTCAGGGTTTTTTTGTTTTTGTTTTTATATCCTACATATAAATGAGATTGTACAGTATTTGTCTTTCTGTCTGACTTATTTCACTTAACATAACGCCCTCAAAGTCCATCCATGTTGTTGCAAATGGCAAGATTTCCTTCTTTTTATGGATAAATAATATTCCATATTGTATATATACCACATTTTCTTTATCCATTCATCCACTGATGGACACTTAGGTTGCTTCCATGTCTTGGCTATTATAAATAATGCTGCAATGAACATGGGGCTGCAGATATCTTTTCCAGGTAGTGGTTTTGTTTCCTTCGGATGAATACCCAGAAGTGGAATTGCTGGGCCATATGATAGTTCTATTTTTAATTTTTTGAGGAACATCAGTGCTATTTTCCACAGTGTCTGCACCAATTTACATTCCCACCAATGGTACACAAGGGTTTCCTTTTCTGCACATTCTCGCCAACATTTGCTATTTCTTGTCTTTTTTTGATCATAGCCATTCTAACAGGTGTGAGATGATAACTCATTGTGGTTTGCATTTGCCCTTTCCTGATGGTTAGTGATGTTGAACACCTTTTTATGTGTGTGTGTGTGTATGTGTGTGTATATATATATATATAAAATACAGAGAGAGAGTGTGAGTGTGGGAGTCAGAGGGAAATGGAGAGAGAGAATCTTAAGCAGCCTCCACACTCAGCACAGAGCCTGCTGCAAGGTTCGATCTCACAACCCTGAGATCATGACCTGAGCCAAAATCAAGAGTCACAGATTTAACCGACTAAACCACCCAGGCACCCCAGTTCTTGATATATTTTGGATATTAACCCCATATCAGATATGTGATTTGCAAATATTTAATGCCATTTAGTAGATTGCCTTTTCATTTTGAGGATGGTTTCCTTTGCTGCACAAAAGCTTTTTGGTTTGATGTAACCCCATTTGTTTATTGTTGCTTTTATCGCCTTTGGTTTTGGTATCAAATCCAAAAAATCATTGCCAATACCAATGTCGAGGAGCTTACCACCTATGTTTTCTTCTAGGATTTTTTGGGGTTTCAGGTCTTATGTTCAAGTTTTTATTCCCTTTTGAGTTAATTTTTGTATATGGTTTAAGATAATGGTTTTGTTTCATTCTTTTGCATGTGGCTGTCCAGTTTTCACATCACCATTTATTAAAGAGACTGTCCTTTCCCCATTGTATATTCTTAGCTCCTTTGTTATAAATTAATTGACCTTATATGCATGGGTTTCTTTCTGGGCTCTCTCTTCGGTTCCACTGATCTATCTGTCTGTTCTTATGCCAATACTATAGCTTTGTAATATAGTTTGAAATCAGGAAGCATGACGCCTCCAGCTTTGCTTTACTTTCTCAAAATTGCTTTGCCTATTTTGGGATTTGTTTGTTCTATGTTTGTGAAAAATGTCATTAGAATTTTGATAGGGATTACATTGAATCTGTAGACCACTTTGAGGAATGTGGACATTTTAACATTATTAATTCTTCCAATTCATAAAGCAAGAAATATCTTTCTATTTATTTGAATTTTCTTTCATTTCTTTCATCAATGTCTTAGTTTTCAGTTACAGGTCTTTTACCTCCTTGATTAAATTTATTCCTAGGTATTTCATTCTGTTTGATGCAATTGTAAATGGAATTGTTTTCTTAATTTCTCTTTCTGATAGTTCATTATTAGTGTATAAAAATGCAACAGATTTTGTATGTGGATTTTTGTATTCTGCAAATATATTGAATTTGTTTATTAGTTCTAACAGTCCTTTAGTGAAGTCTTTAGGATTTTCTATATAAAATATTGTGTCATCTACAAATGGTGATAGTTTTACTTCTTCCTTTCTTATCTGGATGCCTTTATTTCTTTTTCCTGCCTAATTGCTCAGGCTAGAACTTCCAGTACTATCTTAAATAAAAATGGTGAGAGTGGGCATCCTTGTCTTGTTCCTGATCTTAGAGTTTTTCCCCACTGAGTATGATGCTGGCTGTGGGCTTGTCATATATGGACTTTATTATGTTGAGATATATTCCCTTCATAGCTACTTTATGGAGAGTTTTTCTTATAAATGGATGTTGAATTTTGTCAGATGCTTTTTCTGCATCTATTGAGATGATCATATGATTTTTATCCTTTATTTTGTTATTGTGCCATATCACATTAATTTATGAATGCTGAACCATCCTTGCATCCTTGGAATAAATCCCACCTGATTATGGTGTATCATCCTTTTAATGTATTGTTGGATTTGGTTTGCTAATATTTTGTTGAAGATTTTTGCATCTATATTTATCAGGGATATTGGCCTCTCATTTTCTTTTTCTTTTGTGGTGTCCTTGTCTGGTTTTGGAATCAGGGTAATGCTGGCTTCATAAAATGACTTTGGAAGTGTTCCCTCCTCTTTTATTTTTTGGAAAAGCTTGAGAAGGATTGGTATTAATTTTTCTTTAAATGTTTGGTAGAATTCAACAATGAAGCCATCTGGTCCTGGACTTTTGTTTGTTGGGAGGTTTTTTATAACAAATTAAATTTCTTTACTAGTAATTTGTTCAAATTTTGTCTTCCTTCATGATTCAGTCTTGGTAGGTTGTATGTTTCTAAGAATTTATTCATTTCTTCTAGGTTGTCCAATTTTTTGGCATATAATTGTGCATAGCAGTCTCTTATGATCCTTTGTATTCCTGTGGTATCAGTTGTAACATTTCCTCTTTCATTTCTGATTGTATTTATTTGAGTCTTTTTTTCTTGGGGAGTCTAGGTAAAGGCTTGTCAATTTTTTTTTCTTAAAAAAAAATCTTAGTTTCATTTTTTTCCATTGCCTTTTAAGTCTCTATGTCATTTATTTCCACTGTGATCATTGTTATTTCCTTTCTTCTAACTTTGAGCTTCATTTGTTCTTCTTTTTCTAATTCCTTGAGGTATAAAGTTAGGTTGTTTAGTTGAGATTTTCCTTGTTTCTTAATGTAGCCATTTACTGCTCTTCTACCCATTTTGATGTGTTTTTTTGTGTATGTGTGTGTGTGGTTTTTTTTTTTTTTTTTCTCATTTGCCCAATGTATAGGAGTCACTCAGCTAGTTTGGGGATTTCTTTTAGAAGAAATTGTTCTGTATATAGCTTCAGCGGGCCCATGGTAGAACGTGAGTTCAGGATTCTCTTACACTGCTATCTTGAATCAGAGCCTCCTGTCTATTCTTGATAAATAAATGGCACTTACCCTTTTCCGACACTAATGGTTAGGGGAAGAAAAGGCCATGTTCAGTCAAATATGAAGATGTGACCCAATGGCAGATGTGTTCCAGTCTGGTGTTTCTCAACCTTTTCTGGAGTTGGAAATTAACTTTGATCTCAAGGTTTAGCCAGTAGATGAATATCACAGCACCTAAGGAAATTTAAGTTGGTGACAGAAAGATATGGTTGTTTTTGGGTCTCTGTCCTAAACTGTGATCTTTCCTCCATTTCCCATGAATCAGAGAAAGAGTTCAATGGCAAGCCTGTTGCCTTTCTTGCTGAGAGGAAAAATCTGCCTAAGCCCACATGAAAAAGCTATGCAGAATAATAAGCAAAAACATCCCTAGAACCATATCCTGATACTGATACATGACACAAGCCTTGAAGAGTTGGTCCTCCCCAGTGAAATTGTATGCCAGAGTATATGTGTGAGACTGGACAGCAGTTGGCTTACAAAGGTCTCCCTCATCAATGATGAGAACTATGTGAAGAGGAGGGGCAGGCAAGAAAGGATGCCATCACAAAAAGGTGCCTAACTCTGTTAGTCAACTCGGGTTGACATAATAAAGTACCACAAACCAGGTAGCTTAAAGCAACAGAAATTGTCTCACTGTTCTAGAGACCAGAGGTCTTAAATCAAGGTGTCAGTAGGGCCATGATACTTCTGAGACTCTAGATAGAATTCTTCTTTGCCTCCTCTTAGCCTCAGGTGGTGGCTGTCCAACCTTGGTATTCCTTGGCTTGCAGCTGTGTCATTACAATCCTTGCTTCCATCGTCACATGGCAACTTCCTTCATGTGTCTGTGTCTTCACGTGGAATTTTCCTACCTATATATCTCTCTCCCTCCTCTTCTTGAAAGAATACCAATCAGATTGAATTAAGGGCCCACACTATTGTGGTATGACCTTATTTTAACTAATTGGATCTGTAATGATGGTATTTCCAAATAGGGTCTCATTCCAAGTTATTGGCAACTTCAACATATATTTTGGGGAAACACATTTCAACCCATAACATCTGTCAAGCCATCATCAACATTACCCCATGAGTTCCTAATGCAAGCACATCCCTTTCTTGATCATTTTAATGCCCCTAAATATGTCTTTGATTCTTTGGTAAAACCATCATAGCCTTAAAAAAAAAAAAAAAACAGACTTCATTTTATTTAGAATTTAGCATCCCTGTTGTTACTCTGCAAGGTGTATGCTATGCCCTTATACTCCTCTTCTGCCTTCTTTTCATACATGTCATTCAAGAGCTCACCCTAATACTCCCCTAACAAACACCAAGTTCTCCAAGTACAGCCCCCTTGCCTTCTGTATTGAACCATTTGTGATTATATGATCAGATTTGCATGTTTTAGAACTTCTCATTCCTCTTGAGCAGTTTTCTCTTTTATTATAACCAACCATGTGATCCCATCTATCTTGCATCAACATTGTTTTAATGGATTCTGAAGATGCACCTGTCTGTTTTGTTCTATAACACTCTTGGCTTTCTACCATCCTTTGAGAGTTTTCCTTCTATTTTAACATGTTCTATCCTTTGGTTCTAATTTGGAATGGAATCACACCTTTACTATCATTTGACATTCCTTCTTTTAATTCTTCTTGTTCTGCCTTCTGTAGAACAAAGAAAATTCCCAGCTTTAAGGAATTTCTTTCAATTACCATTACTTAACCAGTAATGGTGTCTTTCTATTTCACAGTGGTTTTTCTTTTTCTTTTCTTTTTTTTTTTTTTTAAGATTTCATTATTTATTTGACAGAGAGAGAGACAGCTACAGAGGGAACACAAGTAGGGGGAGTGGGAGAGGGAGAAGCAGGCCTCCCACTGAGCATGGAGCCTGATGAGGGGCTCGATCCCAGGACCCTGAGATCATGACCCAAGCTGAAGGCAGATGCTTAACGACTGAGCCACCCAGGTGCCCCTCACAGTGGTTTTTCTTTCTTGCATGTAGAGCAGGGAGGAGAGAAGATATCTGGGAGAAGCTACAGTCACTCCCTAGGAGATCCAGGGTTATAAGGTAGGCTTGGGAGTCCTGTTAAAGCTGAGGGATCTGAAATAAGTGGTAATGAGAACTCTGAGCACTGAGATAAAGAACCAAACAAAAGGATTAGGTGAGGGTTACTGCTTCCAACCTCTGAGAAGTATGCCCTGGGCAGACAGTGATCTGGAAGGGGCTATAGAAGTCACAGAGGCCTTGGCTACAGATAGGATTGCTTGCTGATAGAGAATTGCCACTGAGGTTGGTCCCAGATGGGGCCACTCTGCCTGAAAGCCAAGGAAACATGTCTCTGTCCCTCAATTTCTGAGAAAGGGGACTATGAAAGGGCTCAGTTGGTTAAGCGTCTGCCTTCGGCTCAGGGTCCTGGGATCAAGCTCCATATCGGGCTCCGTGCTCCACGAGAAGCCGGCTTCTCCCTCTCCCACTCCCCCTGCTTGTGTTCCCTCTCTCGCTATGTCTCTCTCTGTCAAATAAATAAATAAAATATTTTTTAAAAAAGAAAATCTAATAAAAAATCTGTAAACTCTTCCCATCTTAGCAAGATCAGAGATGGCAGGAGCCACTGTGAACAATAGGTGTTGCACAGGTGTGAGCAGCTACAGCCACATGTCCTTGGCCCTGCTCTACCATTGCTCTCCCCAGAGGTCTTGATCCCCACCCTTCCAGTGCCACAAGGCAGCTTTACAATGATGTTCTGAATCCATATTCATGCTGTTTTGCCGCTGAGACTGAGCCTGCCAATACACTATGGCTCCTTTTAGAATGTTAGAGAATATTTTGAGTCAACTGGCTGTTTGAAAATAAAATTTTATTCAATCCTTACCTTACAACTTAAATGGAAATAAATTTCAGATGGACTAAGGACAAAAGTATAAAATAAAACTATCTAGAGGAAATAGTGATAAGATACTTTTATAATTTTAGTGTGAGAAAGGACTAGACATAATATAAAAGGCAGAAAACATATAGGAAAAACTAATTTATACATAGATTGATGTGTATACGTGTGTGTGTGTGTATGTGTATCTCCACACAGAATATTAATTAAAATAGTATCCATGCTCTTGTTAACCTGAGTCTTTTTAAGAGAAGGTCTTCTTTACTTATTTTTCCTAGTACGCCCATCTCATCCCAAGTAAACGGTGTTAATAGCCTAGTATGTACCTTTCCACACATTTCTTTGTGTCTGTGTAATTCTATACTAGTATACAGACAGAGGAGCTTAATCATTGTTGTATTATGCACACTTCCCTGCATTTTGCTTTTCTCACTTAACAATAGAGCTTGAAAAATGCCCCCTAGTCCTCTGATACAAATCTAGTGCATTCTTGTTAATGACTAACTGAAAAAGGACCATTGAAAGATAAACTGAGACATATTAAACATTTTAAGAGTTTATTTGAGCAAAAACCGATTGAATCAGTCAGCATCCAGTCTAGCAAATACAAAGGAACTCTAAGGAGCTGTACAAAATGAAAAACTTTCATAGGCAGAAGGGAGAAGGAGCAAGGAAGTTGCACAAAGCAAAAAAGCAGGTTAGTTATTCAAGGTTACTAACCTTTGGGAGATGGCGGGGGTCTATCAGACAAATTACTAAGAAGTGCTGGTCAGGTGGTTCTTGATTGATTCCATTTCTGGGAGCACTGAAACTGTAATTAAGTTAAAACTTGGTTTGGTGATGTGGGGCTTAGCATAAGCAACTCCATTTTGTGCCTATTTCCTATTTTAACAAAATAAAGCACTTTTGATTCCCCAGTTGACAAGCATTTACTCCATTTCCAAATTTTACTTCTGGAAACATCAATTAGATCACATGGGATAATATGCTTTTATCTTTTGAATTTCCCTGTAAGTGACCTTCTCCCAGTAATGGAAGATCAGGCTCAGGTTGTTGAATTTGACAGCCTATGAGCCCCAAGTGCCCAACGAGTGGAGATGAGGTTCCAGGAGTGGAACTTAGGAAGGAGTAGGGAGCTGAAGTGGTATGAAGGGCCAAGGAAGGGACATAGACTACAAGGATATTCTTTGCCATGCCACAATTTTGCCTCTGACCAATGTAGGGTCCTCACTTTAGGATACTGTTCACACTGCGTCACAAGAGAGGCCGTAAATTACTTAAAGGAGGATGGAAGACAACCTGAAACTAAAGATCTGAACTAGAGAGAACAGGGACTTAAGGCTCAGTGAGAAATTTGGTCATTTCTACAACACTGCCACCATGTGGCTGTAGAACATTGCAGCTAGCAAACCTGAAGTTTGGGTTGGAAGAGCTGAGTTAGTTATTAAATAGAATTAGTGCTCATGTTCTATCTTAATTTGTCCCTCCCAGGTCAAGGTATAAATATTTCCATCAACCCAAAGAGTGTCGTTACGTTATTTCCAATCAGTACTTCCCCATCATCATTTTTCCAACTGCCATTAGATTTGCTGTTCTTGAGCATTATATAGATGGAATCCTATAGTACATACCCTTTTGTGTGTGGCTCACAGTGTCTTTAAGTTTCACCCATGTGGTTGCATGTAGTGAATTCTTGGTTATTCCTAGTAATGGAATAAATTCTCCACAAACACTGAATTAGTGAATACTGGGTCATTGCTTCTAGGGGAAATACAGCAGTAGGTTCCTGTGAGTCTCAGTCTTAACTCACTTCATTAATACATATAAACAAACATACCAATATATATAAATGTATGTCAACTGATTAATACATGTAAACAAGCAAAATCAAAACAAATACTTTGTGTGTTTCTGTTTAAAGATGCCTTGTTTAATATATATTGTTGATTCATTAGCTTTGAACTCACTGCCAACAGCATTATATGAGCTATGTGCCTGAAAGAAGCTTATCCAACACATACATTTTCTCTGTAAGGCATGTCACAGCCTTCTTGCACTGAGAAGCACTTAGCACTTCAGCACCACAATTGGGCCATTTTGAACACTGAAATCACCATCGAAAAGCTTAAAAATATGAAAAACATAGAACTAAATAGACCACAAAAATAATGCATGTTTAGAGTATGAGGGCTGAAACAGAAAGACAGAGCATAGCTTTATTCAGCCTCACTGGAAACCTGCACTTCACAGTTTTCACTATGAAGCAAGCAATTCATAGTTTTCACTATGTGTCCATGAATGACCATGAGTGCCATACTGATTTTAGGCACACATACATTTCAGCAAATAGGAAAATTCTCAAACATAGAATCCATAGATTATGAGGATCAATTATAGCTATATTTTATTCTTTTTTATCACTGAGTAATATTCCATTGTATGTATATAGCACTATCTGTTTATCCATTCACATAGATGGAATTTTGGGTTGTTTCTTTTTTTTTCTTTTTATTGTTATGTTAATCACCATACATTACATCATTAGTTTTTGATGTAGTGTTCCATGATTCATTGTTTGTGCATAACACCCAGTGCTCCACGCAGAACTGCCCTCTTTAATACCCATCACCAGGCTAACCCATCCCCCTCCCCCCCTCCCCTCTAGAACCCTGTTTGTTTTTCAGAGTCCATTGTCTCTCATGGTTCGTCTCCCCCTCCAACTGACTCCCCTTCATTCTTCCCCTCCTGCTAACTTCTTTTTTTTTTAACATATATTGCATTATTTGTTTCAGACGTACAGATCTGTGATTCAACAGTCTTGCACAATTCACAGCCCTCACCATAGCACATACCCTCCCCAATGCCTATCACCCAGCCACCCCATCCCTCCCACCCCCCACCACTCCAGCAACCCTCAGTTTGTTTCCTGAGATTAAGAATTCCTCATATCAGTGAGGTCATATGATACATGTCTTTCTCTGATTGACTTATTTCACTCAGCATAACACCCTCCAGTTCCATCCACATCGTTGCAAATGGCAAGATCTCATTCCTTTTGATGGCTGTATAATATTCCATTGTGTATATATACCACTCTTCTTTATCCATTCATCTGTCGATGGACACCTTGGCTCTTTCCACAGTTTGGCTATTGTGGACATTGCTGCTATAAACATTGGGGTGCACGTACCCCTTCGGATCCCTACATTTGTATCTTTGGGGTAAATACCCAGTAGTGCAATTGCTGGATCATATGGTAGCTCTATTTTCAACTGTTTGAGGAACCTCCATACTGTTTTCCAGAGTGGCTGCACCAGCTTGCATTCCCACCAACAGTGTAGGAGGGTTCCCCTTTCTCCGCATCCCCGCCAACATCTGTCGTTTCCTGACTTGTTAATTTTAGCCATTCTGACTGGTGTGAGGTGGTATCTCATCGAGGTTTTGATTTGGATTTCCCTGATGCCGAGCGATGTGGAGCACTTTTTCATGTGTCTGTTGGCCATTTGGATGTCTTCGTTGGAAAAATGTCTGTTCATGTCTTCTGCCCATTTCTTAATTGGATTATTTGTTCTTTGGGTGTTGAGTTTGATAAGTTCTTTATAGATTTTGGATACTAGCCCTTTATCTGATATGTCATTTGCAAATATTTTCTCCCATTCTGTCGCTTGTCTTTTGGTTTTGTGGACTGTTTCTTTTGCTGTGCAAAAGCTTTTAATCTTGATGAAATCCCAATAGTTCATTTTTGCCCTGGCTTCCCTTGCCTTTGGCGATGTTTCTAGGAAGAAGTTGCTGCAGCTGAGGTCGAAGAGGTTGCTGCCTGTGTTCTCCTTTAGGATTTTGACGGACTCCTGCCTCACGTTTAGGTCTTTCAACCATTTGGAGTCTATTTTTGTGTGTGGTGTAAGGAAATGGTCCAGTTGCATTCTTCTGCATGTGGCTATCCAATTTTCCCAACACCATTTGTTGAAGAGACTGTCTTTTTTCCACTGGACATTCTTTCCTGCTTTGTCGAAGATGAGTTGACCATAGAGTTGAGGGTCCATTTCTGGGCTCTCAATTCTGTTCCATTGATCTATGTGTCTGTTTTTGTGCCAGTACCATACTGTCTTGATGATGACAGCTTTGTAATAGAGCTGGAAGTCTGGAATTGTGATGCCTTTTGGGTTGTTTCTTACGCAGGGCTACTATGAAGTAAGGTTCTAGAAACATTCTTGTAAAAGTTATTTTGTGAAAATGCACACATTTCTCTCTTGGAGGTGTGAAATTACTGTGCATGTTCAGCTTTATTAGAAATTTTCAAACAGTTTTCCAAAGTGATTTACCATTTTATACTCTCATCAGCACTATGAGAGTTTCACGCGTTCTACATCTTCACACTTACCATTGATGGTCTTTTTAATTGTATTTGTTCTGATGGGTGTGCACTGTGGTTTTCATTCATATTTCCCCAATGATTAGTAATGTTGCTCAACTTTTTATACATTTATTAACCATCTGGATATATTTTTTTATGAAGTTCCTTCTCAAGGTTTTGTCCATTTTTAATTGGGATGTTTATCTTTCCTATAACTGATATATAGGAGTCCTTCATATATTCTGCATATAAATCCTTTGTCAAGTACATGTACTATAAGGGGGTGGGGGAATGGGGTAACTGGGTGATGGACATTAAGGAGGGCATTGGGTATAAGACTGGTGAATCACTGAACTCTACCTCTGAAAATAATAATACATTATATGTTAATTAATTTAATTTAAATATATATATATATATTAAAAATACATGTATTTTAACAAGTAATGTGACAATTTTCTCCCAGTGTGTGGTTTCCCTTTTCATGTACTTAATGATGACTTGTGATGAGTGGAAGTTTTACATTTCAGTTAAGTCCATTTTGTAAATTTTTTATTTAGGGTTAATGCTTTTCGTGTCCTAAGAAATCTTTGCTTACTCCTAGGTAATGAAGTCATTCTTTTATTTTTCCTAAAAGCTTTATAATTCTACCTTCTACATTTAGGTCTATAATCCTTCTCAAAAGAGATTTTCTGTATGATGTGAGGTAGAGATCAAGGCTGATTTTTTTTTTCCATACAGACATCCAATTGCTCTAGTACTGAAAAACCCTCCTTCTTGAGAAGAAACTTGCATCATTAATTTGAGATCTTTCTTCTTTTTAATAAGTGTATTACAGCTACACATTCCCCTCTTAATAATGCTTTAACTGCATCCTATATATTTTGATATGCTTTGTATTAACTGTTTAGTTCAAATACCATCCAAGATCCATTGTAAACTTTCCTTTTACCCACAGGTTACTTAGAAGTGTTTCTTCATTTTCAAATATGTTGGAATTTTCTGAATTTCTTAGTTATTGATTTTTAGTTTAATTCCATTGTGGTCAGAGAACATATTGTGTACTTTTTCAACCTTTTGAGGTTTTTTTGAGACTTGGTTTATTTTGGTGAATGTTCCATGTACACATGAATGTGTCTCTCTCCCTCCCCCTCTGTCCTTCACCCACTTGTGCTCTCTCTCTCTCTCTAAAATAAATAAATAAAATCTTTTTTTTTTTAAGATGGTAGTTCCTAGAGCACATTGATATAAAGGTATGTTTTTCTCCATGGGGTGATATTTTGGCACAGTGCAAATTATCTTGTTGCCCAATATACTTGGAAGTAGAGACAATCACTGTGATATTCACTTAAATTGATATTTAATGGGAGTAGCAAAATGGTGATATTGTAATTCTTACATGAATCACCTGCGTCCTTCAGTCAAGAAGAGTCATCTCTCATCAAGAGGAGATGAACTGTTATTCCTTGCCAAAGGCAGAATGAAAGTTTAATTATTTTTCTTTAACTACCAATTTCTATTGTATCTTATATAATAATTGTCTGCAATGGTCATCTGTAAATCTTTTCTGTTCTTCTTTCTTTTCTAATAACTTTGGACTTGTGAAGTATTTGTTTAATGTTTTTATAATCACTAATATTTTTGACAATCAAATTGCCCCAAATTTTGCCAGTGGCAGCTTGAACAAACTGACTTCTGTCTTTGATGTCACCGTAATAGTCTTTGATGCTTCCTTCTCATTGGCACACCCAGAAGTGACAAGCCCACCTTATCCTTTCCCAGCCCCAGTCCATATTCAACCAGGTCTCTGAAGAGCCCTAATTCCCTAGAGTGGAGAAAAGTATGTAAATATCTAAATCTGAGCTCCAGCAAGGCTCACTGCTAGAATGTCATTGCTTTTAGATCCTTTCAGTATGCAGAATATATGTTTATATTTGTACTTGAATTTATCTTGGTATATCTAATTCAGATTTAACATGACATGGCATGATTTTATATTTATAGCTCTCCAACACTGAAAATTTTGGTTCCTAATAATTTTAAGATATTTACTTATTTGCTTTATCTTAAACATAAAATACTTTCAAAATTATAATACCAGTATTACTACTAAAAATAAAACTATTGACAGAGGAATAAGGTTTATTTGCAGTTCCCTCACTCTCAGATTCATTCTTTTTTTTTCTTTTATCCTTAATCTATATCTCACTAAAGATGTACAAAGTTCTGTGTTCAAAGGTCACTTGGAATTATTCTTTTTTCTCTGAGATTATGTTATCAAGTGGATGTACAGTTAGGTTCATTTGTTTACATTTTTTTTCTATTTTTGAGGCTTCTTTTTTTACCTTATGATCTAATTTTTGACATGAAAATACATACCTTTAAGGTGGAAATTATGTAAAAAAAATGTACTCATGAATTTGCTTTTATTCCAAAGCCTTTCACCAGGACTCCAAACTACCGCCATTTCCACTAGAGGGAACTATTTTTATTCATTTCTAGTTTGTCATTCCAGTGTTTCTCTTTCAAAACTTTTTCCTCAGCTTGCATCTTCTAATCAATGAAATGTAGAATATCTGTACCAAGCAATATACATTTTAGTTCTGAGGGTTTCTGAACTTCATAGAAAAGATACCTTTACTATTTGTTGTCTTCTAGGACTCTTTTGGTCGCTCAGTATTCTATTGAGATTTGTGGATGTTGTTCTCTGAAGCTGTTGTTCACTCATTTTCATTGAGGTATACTGTTCCATTGTGTGAATACACTGCAAGTCATTTATCCTTCTGTCAATAGCATTTGGGTTGTTTCTGGGTTTTTTTCCATTATGTATATATTCTCACAAATATTCTATTTCAGACAAAGTGGACTGCAGAGCAAAGAGAGGCATTTCATAATGGTAGAAGTGTCAATTCTCCAAGAAAATTTAACTCCTGATGTCTGTGTACCTAACAGTTAGACTAAAGTTTTTAACAAAAAAGCCACAAAATACATGATACGAAAGCTGATAGAGCTAAGAGGAGAAATAGACTAACCCACTATTGTATTTGGAGACTTCAACACCCCTCTATCAGAAATGTACAGATCAAGAAAGTAGAAAATCAGTAAGGATATAATTGAGCTGAACAGCACCATCAAACACCTGGATCTAATTAATGTCTATAGACTATGTCATCCAAAAATAAGAGAGTGCACATACTTTTCAAGCTCACACAGAATATTCACCAAGAGCAATCACATTCTAGGGGTGCCTGGGTGGCTCAGTTGGTTAAGCATCTGCCTTTGGCTCAGCTCATGATCCCAGGGTCCCTGGATCAAGCTCCATGTTGGGCTCCCTGCTCAGTGGGGAGTTTGCTTCTCCCTCTCCCTCTGCCCCTTCCTCTGCCCATGCTCTCTCTCTCTCTCTCTCTCTCTCTCTCTCTATTCTCTATTAAATAAATAAATCTTAAAAAAAAAAAGAAATCACATTCTGGACCATAAAACACACCTTAACAGTCTTTTTTTTTAATTCAACTAGCCAACACATAGTACATCATTAGTTTCAGATGTAGTGTTCAACAGTTCATCGCTTGCATATAACACCCAGTGCTCATCACATCACATGCCTTCCTTAATGCCCATTCTTTTTTATTGTTATGTTAATCACCATACATTACACCATTAGTTTTGGGTGTAGTGTTCCATGATTCATTGTTTGTGCATAACACCCAGTGCTCCACGCAGAACGTGCCCTCTTTAATACCCATCACCAGGCTAACCCATCCCCCCACCCCCCTCCCCTCTAGAACCCTCAGTTTGTTTTTCAGAGTCCATCGTCTCTCATGGTTGGTCTCCCCCTCCGATTTCCCCAGCCCTTCATTCTTCTCCTCCTGCTATCTTCTTCTTCTTCTTTTTTTTCTTAACATATATTGCATTATTTTTTTCAGAGGTACAGATCTGTGATTCAACAGTCTTGCACAATTCAAAGCACTTGCCATAGCACATACCCTCCCCAATGTCTATCACCCAGCCACCCCATCCCTGCCACCCCCCACCACTCCAGCAACCCTCAGTTTGTTTCCTGAGATTAGGAATTCCTCATATCAGTGAGGTCATATGATACATGTCTTTCTCTGATTGACTTATTTCACTCAGTTAATGCCCATTCTTAAATGAATAGAAATTACACGAAATATGCTCTCAGACTACAGTGGAATTAAACTAGAAACTAATAACAGAAAGATAGCTGGAAAACTTCTCAAATACTTGGAGATTAAATAATACATTTCTAAGTAGCACATGGATCAAAGAAATCTCAAGAGAAATTTTTAGATATTTTGAAATAAATGAAAATAAAAGTACAGCTTATCAAAATTTGTGAGATGTAGCAAGAGCAGGATTTCAAGGGAAATTTATAGCATTGAACACATATGTTAGAAAAGAAGAAAGATCTAAAATCAATAATTTAAGCCTCCACCTTAGGAAACTAGAGAATAAACAGAAAATTATGTTCGGGGCACCTGGCTGGCTCAGTTGGGGAAGGGTACAACTCTTGATCTTGGGATGCAACTCTTGATCTTGGGGCCATGGGTTTGAGTCCCATGTTGGGGGGGGGGGTGGAGATTACGCTAAAAAAATAATAAGAGAAGGCAAGATGGCAGAGGAGTAGGGGACCCCATTTCAACTGGTCCCCTAAATTTAGTTGGATATCTATCAAACCATTTTGAACACCCATGAAATCAGCCTGAGATGTAAGAATATGTATCTGGATCTCTACAAGCAGAAAAGCAACTGCTTTTTGCAAGGTAAGGCATGCTGAGTCGTGAATCTGTGGGAAATATCAAAAGATAAGTGGAAGGGGGAGGGAGCCTCCATAAGCTGGCTCCTGGAAAGTGATATAATCCCTGAGTGCAAAATAAGAACCCTTGGAAATCTGCTCTAGTGAGGGACATCCCTCTCTGAAAGAGGCTCTGGAAATGAAAAGGCAGAATTCCAGGTGGGTCACTGTGGTCTCGGGATCCGAGGAGTCACAGAGTGAATGGGGGTGCCTGAAGTGGTAGAGTGCCTGAGCAGTGGAGCTGGGAAGCAGGTTATGGTCAACAAGTCCAGGAGGGGACTCTCA
Source organism: Zalophus californianus (assembly GCF_009762305.2). NCBI lineage: Eukaryota > Metazoa > Chordata > Mammalia > Carnivora > Otariidae > Zalophus > Zalophus californianus. Next base: position 90,768,769 of record NC_045606.1, read on the forward strand.
GCTCAGGTGGCTATAAACTGAGAGCTGAGCCAGTCGGTAAGCTCCTTTTTCCTGAGGAGCCTGAAAAGGACTGAAACCTGGGGGCCGTTTGGCATCCCCTGAGAGGGGTGAGACAGTTGTGCCCACAACTGGACAAAAGCTCGCAGGGTGGTAAGAGTCCAGAAAGGACATTAGGGCAGCACCCAGACATGATCCAGGAGCTTCAGGGGCATGTGTGAGCCCGCGGCTGCTTTCAACTTTAGAGTCACAAAGGGCAGGGGCACTCCTGGGCCCTTGTGACTACCTCTGAGAGAGTTGTAGTGAGCATGCACCACGGGAGGCTATGGTTTTCTATGCATACAGAAGTGGAGACTGTCCCGGAGGGTTTATCAAAGAGGACAGACTGTGATCTTTCTGCTCTGGGCCAGAGGTTTGATCATGGCCATTTTTGCTCTGATCCTCTGAAGAGGTTTGGAAAGCCTCCAGGGAACAAAAGCCACACAGAGGACCAGTTTGCACTGAGCCCATCTCCCTGACAGGGGGTGGGACAACTCCACCCAGGCAGGTATACCTGAGAAACAGTGTGGCAGGCCCCTCCCCCAGAAGACAGACCAGAAGAACAGCTGGACAACAGCCTATGGTTCCCACAAGACTGTAAAATTCCAATTCCAGGGGAAAATAATATATTGAGCTCCAGGTGTTGCCCCACAACTCATTTATTTTCAGATAAAATTCTCCTTTTTTCTTTTTCTTATGCTTTTTCTCTTTTTTTCCCTTTTTATTTTATTCCAATTTCATTTCAACTACATGCTTATTATACCAACTTATATTTCATAGTCACTTTTTAACTTGTATTTTTTCACATCTACATTTTACAGATATATGCTTCATTTTAATCCTCTTTTCACTCTATTCAATTATATATATATATATATGTATATATATATATATATATATACATATATATATATAAGTTTTTACTTTCCTTGCAATTTTGGGATGTACTGTCTTCTAACATACAGACCAAAATTCACCCAGGAACAAGTGGATCACCCTACTTTGTCCACACTGCAAGATTATATTCTCTCTTCCCCTCCTCCCCCACTTTTCAAAATTTTATTCCTGTGTTTCATTTTGGCTTTGTTTGTTTTTCTGTGGTGACTTCCAACCACTCTGGATTTTTCTAGGGTGCATCTTGCTTGGGTTGTGGTTGATATTTTGGACTCTGTTCATTCGCCCACCCATGTTCTCTGGGCAGAATGACTAGAAGAAGGAACTCACAAAAAAAAAAGAAAAGAAAAAAGAAAGAACAAGAGGCAGTGTTCTCTGCCACAGAGCTAATCGATATGAATATAAGTAAGATGTTGAAGATAGATTTCAGGATAACAATCATAAAGTTAATAGCTAAGCTTGAAAAAAGTAAAATCTCTAAGGGTAGAAATGAGATCAATCAGGCCAATCTTAAAAATGCTTATGAATGAGATGCAGTCTAAACTGGATACTCTAACAGCTAGGGTCAATGAGGCAGAAGAGAGAATAAGTGATCTAGAGGATAAGCTGATGGAAAGGAAGTTGAGCAAAACAGAGTTAGACAACTAATAGCCCATCAAAAAAGGCTTAGAGAGATTAACGATGCCATGAAACTTCCAATATCAGAATTATTGGGATCCGGGAGGGGGTAGAAAGAGAGAGAGGGCTAGAAAGGATATTTGAGCAAATCATAGCTGAGAACTTCCCTAATATGGGGAAGGAAATAAGCATTCATGTCAAGAGGCAGAGAGGACCCCTCCCAAGATCAATAAAAATAGACCCTGACATATAATAGTGAAGCTTGCGAATTATGGAGACAAAAAACTACCCTAAGAGCAGCGAGGGAGAGGGGGCTCCTTACATATGAAGGGAGGAACATCAGAATAACATCAAACCTATCCACAGAAAACTGCCAAGCCAGAAAGGGCTGGCAAGACATATAAGGGTACTAAATGAGAACATGCAGCCAAGAATACTTTATTCAACAAAGCTGTCATTCAGAATGGATGGAGAGATAAAGATCTTCCAGAAAAGGCAGGAACTGAAAGAATATGTGACTCCCAAGCCAGCCCTGCAAGAAATATTAAGGGGGATTCTGTAAGTGAAGAGAGACCCCAAGAGTAATATAACTAGAAAGTAACAGAGACAATCTACAGAAACAGGGGCTTTATAGACAATACAATGGCACTAAATTCATATCTTTCAGTAGTTACTCTGAATGTAAATGGGCTAAATGCTCCAATCAAAAGACATAGGGTAATAGATTGGATAAAAAAGCAGGACCCATCCATATGCTGTCTATAAGGGACTCATTTTGAACCTAAAGACACCTCCAGATTGAAAGTGAGGGGATAGAGAACCATTTACCACACAAATGGACCTCAAAAGAAAGCTAGGGTAGCAATTCTCATATCAGACAAATTAGATTTTAAACCAAAGACTGTAGTAAGAGATGTAGAGGGATATTATATCATACTTAAAGGGTCTATCCAACAAGAAGATCTAACAATTGTAAATATCTATGCCCCCAACATGGGAGCAGCCAATTATATAAACCAATTAATAACCAAAATAAAGAAACATATTGATAATAATACATTAATAGTAGGAGACTTCAATACATACTGGATCATAAATCAGGTTTCAGTCCTTACCAAAAGATTGAGATTATTCCCTGCATATTTTCAGACCACAATGCTTTGAAACTGGAATTCAGTCACAAGAAAAAATTTGGAAGGAACTCAAACACTTGGAGGTTAAAGAGCATCCTGCTGAAGAATGAATGGGTCAACCAGGAAATTAAAGAACTTAAACAATTCATTAAAACCAATGAAAATGAAAACACATCGGTTCAAAACCTATGGGACACTGCAAAGACGGTCCTAAGAGGGAAGTACATAGCCATCCAAGTCTCTCTCAAAAAATTAGAAAAATCTCAAATGCACAAGCTAACTTTACACCTAAAGGACCTGGAGAAAGAACAAAAAATAAAGCCTAAACCAAGCAGGAGAAGAGAAATAATAAAGATTAGAGCAGAAATCAATGAAATAGAAACTAGAAGAACAGTAGAATGGATCAACAAAACTAGAAGTTGGTTCTTTGAAAGAATTAATAAGATCAATAAACCTCTGGCCAGACTTATCCAAAAGAAAAGAGAAAGGACCCAAATTAATAAAATCATTAATGAAAGGGGAAAGATCATGACTAATACCAAGGAAATAGAGACAACTGTTAGAAATTATTATCAGCAGCTATATGCCAACAAATTAGGCAACCTGTGGATGTTGGATGTATTTCTGGAAACTTATAAACTACCAAGACTGAAACAGGAAGAAATAGACAATCTGAATAGACCAATAACCAATAATGAAATTGAAGCAGTAATCAAAAACCTCCCAAAAAATAAGAGTCCAGGGCCAGATGGCTTCCCAGGGGAATTCTACCAAACATTTAAAGAAGAAATTATACCTATTCTACTGAAGCTATTTCAAAAAATAGAAACAGAAGGAAAACTTCCAAACTCATTCTTTGAGGTCAACATTACCCTGATCCCCAAACCACACAAAGACCCCATCCAAAAGGAAAATTACAGACCAATATCCCTGTTGAACAGGGATGCCAAAATACTCAACAAAATCCTAGCCAATAGGATCCAACAATACATTAAAAGGATTATTCACCACGACCAGGTGGGATTTATTCCTGGGCTGTAAGTGTGGTTCAACATTCGCAGATCAATCAATGTGATAGAGCACATTAATAAAAGAAAAGACAAGAACCATATGATCCTCTCAGTTGATGCAGAAAAAGCATTTGACAAAATACAGCATCCTTTCTTGATTAAAGCTCTTCAAAGTATAGGGATAGAGGGAACATAACTCAAAATCATAAAAGCCATGTATGAAAAGCCCACAGTGAATATCATTCTCAATGGGGAAAAACTGAGAGCTTTTCTTTTAAGGTCAGGAACATGACAGGGATGCCCACTCTCACCACTATTGTTCAACATAGTAGTAGAAGTCCTAGCCTTAGCAATCAGACAACAAAATAAATAAAAGACATTCAAATTGGCAAAGAATTAGTCAGACTCTCTCTCTTCGCAGATGACATGATACTTGATATAGAAAACCCAAAAGACTCCACCCCCAAATTACTAGAACTCATACAGCAATTCAGCAACGTGGCAGGATACAAAAATCAGTGCACAGAAATCAGTTGCATTTCTATACAATAACAATGTGACTGAAGAAAGAGAAATTAAGGAATCGATTCCATTTACAATAGCACCAAAAACCATGAGATACCTAGGAATAAACCCAACCAAAGAGGTAAAGGATCTATACTCTAGAAACTACAGAACACTTATGAAAGAAATTGAGGAAGACACAAAGAGATGGAAAAACATTCCATACTCATGGATTGGAAGAATAAACATTGTTAAAATGTCTATGCTACCCAGAGCAATCTACACTTCAAAGCAATCCCTTCCAAAATACCATCGACATTTGTCACAGAGCTGGAACAAATAATCCTAAAATTTGTTTGGAACCAGAAAAGACCCTGAATTGCTGGGGCAATGTTGAAAAAGAAAACCAGAGTTGGTGGCATCACAATGCCTGACTTCAACCTATATTACAAAGCTGTGTTCATCAAGACAGAATGGTATTGGCACAAAAAGAGACAAATAGATCAATGGAACAGAATAGAGAGCCCAGAAATGGACCTCAACTCTATGGTCAACTAATCTTCGACAAAGGAAAGAATATCCAATGGAAAAAAGACAGTCTCTTCAATAAATGTTGCTGGGAAAATTGGACAGCCACATGCAGAAGAATGAAACTGGACCACTCTCTTACACCATACACAAAGATAAACTCAAAATGAATGAAAGACCTAAATGTGAGACAGGAATCCATCAAAATCCTAGGGGAGAATGTAGGCAGTACCCTCTTCAACATCAGCCAAGCAACTTCTTGCAAGACACGTCTTTAAAGGCAAGTGAAACAAAAGCAAAAATTAACTATTGGGACTTCTTCAAGATAAAAAGCTTCTGCATGGCAAAGGAAACAGTCAACAAAACTAAAAGGCAACCCACGGAATGGGAGAAGATATTTACAAATGACATATTAGATAAAGGGCTCGTATCCAAGTTCCAAAAAGAACTTCTCAAACTCAACACCCAAAAAACAAATAATCTAGTTATTTGGGCAGAAGACATGAAAAGACACTTTTCCAAAGAAGACATACAAATGGCTAATAGGCATGAAAAAATGCTTCACATCAGTAGCCATCAGGGAAATACAAATCAAAACTACAATGAGATACCACCTTACACCAGTCAGAATGGCTAAAATTATCAAGACAGGGAACAAAAAATGTCAGTGAGGATGTGGAGAAAGAGGAACCCTCTTACACTGTTGGTGGGATTGCAAGCTGGTACAGCCACTCTGGAAAATAGTATGGAGTTTCCTCTAAAAATAGAGCTACCTTACGACCCAGCAATTGCACTACTAGGTATTTACCCCAAAGATACAGATGTAGTGAAAAGAAGGGGCACATGCACCCCAATGTTCATAGCAGCAATGTCCACAATAGCCAAACTGTGGAAGGAGCAAAGATGTCCTTCAACAGATGAATGGATAAAGAAGATGTGGTTCATATACACAATGGAATATTACTCAGCCATCAGAAAGGATGAATACCCACCATTTGCATTGACATGGATGGAACTGGAGAGTATTATGCCAAGTGAAGTAAATCAAGCAGAGAAAGACAACTATCATATGGTTTCACTCATATGTGGAACATAAGGAATAGCACAGAGGACCACAGGGGAAGGGAGGGAAAACTGAATGGGAAGATACCAGAGAAGGAGAAAAACCATGAGAGACTCTTGACTTTGGAAAACAAACTAAGGGTTACAGACGGGAAGGGGATGGGGGATGGTGTAACTGGGTGATGAGTATTAAGGAAGGCACATGATGTGATGAGCACTGGGTGTTATATGCAACTAATTAATCATTGAACACTACATTAAAAACTAGTGGTGTTGGGCGCCTGGGTGGCTCAGTCGTTAAGCGTCTGCCTTCGGTTCAGGTCATGATCCCGGGATCCTGGGATCGAGCCCCGCATTGGGCTCCTTGCTCGGCGGGAAGCCTACTTCTCCCTCTCTCACTCCCCTTGCTTGTGTTCCCTCTTTCACTGTGTCTCTCTCTGTCAAATAAATAAATAAAATCTTAAAAAAAAAAAAACTAGTGGTGTTTAGCCAACTATATGTTGGCTAATTAAACATAATAAAATAAAAAATAAAATAAATTAAAAAATAAAGAGCAAATTAAATTCAAAATAAATAGAATAAAAAATTAGAGCAGAAATCAATGAAATTGAAGATAAGAAATCAGTAGAGAAAATCAATGATTTTTAAATCAATGATTCTTTAAAAAAAAATCAATGAAAGTGATAAAACTCTGACCAGGTTTACTCAGACAAAAAAGAGAGAAGACACAAATTACCAATATCGGAAATGAAAGAGGGGGCCATCATTACTGATGCTATGGGAATAGATGCACTAGACCCAGATGATTTCAGTGGCGAATTCTATCAAACATTTAGTGAACAAATTGTAGCAATTCTCTACAATCTCTTACAGAAAATAGAAGCAGAGTGAATACTTCCTAACATATTCTATGAGGTCAGAATTACCTTAATACCAAAACCAAAGACATTACAAGAAAGGAAAACTACAGATTAATATATCTCACAAATTTTAATGCAAAAATCCTCAACAAAATATTAGCAGTTTGAATCCAACAATGTGCAAGAAATTATATACCATGACCAAGTGGGATTTATTCCAGGTATGCAAGACCTGTTCAATGTTCAAAAATCAATTAATGTAATTCATCACATAAACAGGCTAAAAAGGAAAGAGTATAATAGATACAAAATAAGTTTGTTTAAAACTAAGCAACATATCTGAACAGACACCTCACCAAAGAAGGTACACAGATGGCACAAAAACTTACAAAAAGATGCCCAACATCATATGTCATTAGGGAATTTTAAATTAAAACAACAATGAGATACCATTACACATGTTAGAAGGCTAAAATGCAAAACACCAACACTAAAGGCTGACAAGGCTTATAGCCACACAAAACCGCACAAGAATGTTTATAATAGCTTTATTCTTAACTACTAAAACAAGCAACCAAGATGTCCTTCAATAAGGGAATGGATAAACAAACTGATATCCATACAGTGGAATATTGTCCAATGATAAAAAGAAAAGAACTATCAAGCCACAAAAAGATATGCACATTGCTAAAGAAGTCAATTGGAAAAGCTTACATTCTGTGTGATTCCAACAATGTGAAACTTTGGAAATGGAAAAACCACAGCGATAGTAAAAAAGATCAGTGAAAGATCAGTAGTTACCAGGAGTTTATGCAGAGGGTTGAAGAAGGAATGACTATAGTTGGAGCACAGAGGATTTTTAGGGCAGTGAAGCTAATCTGTGGGACACTGCAATGGTGGATACATGTCATCATGCATTTGTCAAAATCCATAGACTGTACAACTCACAGTGAACCTTAACATAAACTATGGACTTTAGTTAATAATAATGTATCAATATTGGATCTGTTATAACAATTGCATTGGGAAAACTGGGGGCAGAGGCTTAACATGGGAAATCTGTACTTTATGCTTACTTTTCTGTAAGCATAAAACTGCTCTAAAAATAAAGTCTGTTAATTGAAAAAAGTTGTAGCCACTTAACCTTCATATTTCCAAATGTTTACAAAATTTATTAATCCACATTAAAATTTTTTTAAATTATATTATGTTATGTTAATCACCATGCATTACACCATTAGTTTTTGATGTAGTGTTCCATGATTCATTGTTTGCGTTTTTGTCTGATCTTATAAACTACCTATATATTATAAAAATCAAAGGCAGAGTTAATCTAGGTTTATTCTGATGATTGATTCTTTCCTGAGTTATTGTTAATAAAATCCATGCTTGCAAACAAGAATAAAAATCCTTTGGTTACTACATAAACCACAAATGAAAAGATTGCTACATATAAAAAATCCATAGGTAATTAATTAATCTATGGGTAATTAAACAGTGTGATAGTGATGAAACAACAAATCAGCAGAACAGAATCAAGAGCCCAGAAATACACCTGGACAGACATGGTCAGCTGATCCTTGACAAAGGAGCAAAGGTAAATCAATGGCCAAAGTCTTTTCAACAAATGATGCTAAAAAAACTAGACACCACATGCATGTGGAATTGGAAGGGACAATGAATAGTCACCAAAACAATCTTGGAAAAGAACAAATTAGGAAGACTCATACTTCCAGATATCAAAACTGACCATGAAATTGACATAGGACACAGGTTTGCCTTCCTTGCTCACACTTCTTCCAAAAAGTGGAAATTTACAGAATACTTTATCTATTGCAATCATTTACCAAACAACAATGCCTCTGTCCAGAGATCACATTTATTAGCAAAGAAGAATGGCAGTGGGCTCATGTCCACACAAATCATGGTCTAACCTTCAAGCAGAAACAACTGTGGAATGGGGGCGCCTGGGTGGCTCAGTCGCTAAGCATCAGCCTTCGGCTCAGGTCATGATCCCAGAGTCCTGGGATCGAGCCCCACATCAGGCTCCCTGCTCAACGGAGAACCTGCTTCTCCCTCTCTCACTCCCCCTGCTTGTGTGCCTCTCTCGCTGTCTCTCTCTCTGTCAAATAAATAAATAAATAAAATCTTTAAAAAATTAAAAATAAAGCTGTAGAATGGACTACTGAAGACTCAGCTCTAGGGCCAGCAATATAGTCTTTGTCAAGTGGTTCTTTTGCATTTTTTCCTAGTATTTTGCAAATATGAATAATTTATACAGTGAATACTTGTGCACACATAATTTTATGCTTTTGCCAATGTAACTATGGATAGATTCCTGGAGCAGGGATTTTTGGATCAATGAGTAAATGCATATTTGATTTTACTAGGTGATGCCAAATTTCCCTCCATAGGGGTGTACCATCTAGCATTCCCATCATCAAAGCATGAAAATCCCTGCTTCCTCGTATCTCCATAGAGCAATTTTTTAACAGTCTAATATGTGAAAAATAATGTCTCAGTTTAGTTTTAATTTTCATCTCCCTGATTATGAGAGAGGCTAAACAACTTTTAACATGTTTAAGGGTCATTTTAATTTCTTTTAATCTGAACATTCAATTTTTTTAAGTAACTGTGTTGTTATTCTTCTCCAGTTTTTAAACACTGTTCATTAATTAGGAATACTGATCCAATTTAAATGTCTTAAATGTGTGTGTGTACACATATTTTTATTATTACTGTCTTTGGATTTTGAATATAGGAGAGTTTTCTTCTATATTTGTAAGGTCACCAACTCTTTTTAACCTTTTAAGACTAGCTCCCCTCATTCCTGTTCTTAAAGTGTTTTCTTAGCTACTCAGATATTTTCTACATGGCTTTTATAATCAATTTGTCTGGCTACAAGAAAAAAACATACATTTTTGTTATGAGTATATTAAACATATAAAATAACTTAGGCTAAAAAAGATGTAGTTGTAATTATTAGCACATTTTGTAATATTAGTTTGCAGTTTAAAAATGTTGAATGATCACATTTTTTTCTGGTGTGATTTTTGTATATGCTGATATTAGGCACTTCATTTTCATCATGTTTTCCTTTTGACATCTCTCTATGTGGTTTGATTACAATCCTTTTCTGTTGTGCATATTTAAGTAAGATGTTTTCTTGTACTTTTTGTCTGAGAAGGATTCTGTATTCAGTATTTTTGCAGAGGGTGCAAGTAAACCAGAATAGTTTTCCTATCTTCACTACTGGGGAAAGCCTCTGTTGTTACCATCAAGAATCCAAAAGTATGATCTCCCTATGAAGCCACTTCTCCAATTCTGAGATCTGCTTTCTCTTGGTCCATCCCACCAATAGCTGGAACACTTTTCTCCCTTGTTCTCAGTGTTTTACTCTACTCCCAGCAGTCTTTTCCTCAAAATATATTTCTGTTTTTATTGAGGTGAGTTTTTCCTAGGTATTGCTGAGGTCCTTAAAGAATTACACTATCTCAAGACTTGCTGATCTTCCTGCAGCCCTTAGGGAGTATTCATGGGCTTCTTGTGTCTACCCACATACCAGATGCTCCATTTCTCAGTTTCAGTGATTATCTTCAGATTTGCTTTCTGAGGCTTCCACTCAGATGTAGGTGCTTTCTTTGATGACTCAAGAGTTTTGGGGGAATTTCTGCATTCTGAGGACACTGGACATCAGAACTTCTCTATCTGCTCCATCCACAGCTTCTACATAGACTAAATCTGAGTTACACAGGATCCTACATTTTTAGGGCATAAAGCCCCACCCACTAGTGTTCTAGCTTTTATGGAGTTTACTTTGTCACCAATTTTGTTGAAGTTGCCTGTTGTCTTTTTTTCTTTTTCCCTCCTAATTGCTCTCTCTCTAGTCTTGAGGACATTTGGAAAAATTCAAACACTATACTGCCGTCATCATTTTCTCTTTCTAGAGGTCTCTCATAAAATCTCAAGCAAAATGGTGTCAACCAAGAAAGAATTCACTAAGAATTAAAGTGGGCAGGGTTTTATTTGAGCAATTAGAATTGCAATTCAGGAAACATGGATTCAGATAGAAACTTAAATTTTGTTACGAAGAAGACAAGAGAGGGCAGGGTTATAAAAGCGAAAGGTTACAAGAGAAGTTCTCAATCAGGTCCATTATACAAAATAGGAATTGAAACTAGGTTAACCAGGATGGTTGAGTTAATATGTGAAAATAGACCGAATTTGTCAAATTGTGTTGGCTTCTTTCAATGGGAAGCATGGGGACAATTCAGGTGTCATGGTGAGGAGGGAGTTAAGTCCAGGCTGAGGGCTTGCAGTTGGCAAACAGTTCAAGGTTCCTCTGATAAGACCATGAATAAGTTCTTTCTCCCTTATGATCTCTTGACCCTATTTTAAAAGAGACTCTTTTAACTAGGCTTGCTTGTTCCATTGTGAAATCTCCTTTTAGATTTCCTCCCTCTGATCAAGATCTTTCTTGACAAGAAAGCATCAATGATCAATCTTTTGGTTTTTGTCCCATTGTGTTGCCAGTGGTTAGTACCTGCTCTGGGTCCATCATGTCCCTCAGAGTGGGGAGTCTCATATCCTTACATATCTTTAAGCCTGGGACTGCATTTGAGTGACAAGGAGACATTTTTGGGAAAGGAGCTTTGGGCTACATCAGTTGAAGTGTCATTTTCCATTGTCAAAGTATAGAACAGATGAGTACTCCTCCTTGCTCAGCTAAAAGATAATCAGGGACTATCTTATTACCAAGAACTTTGGCCAGAGAGTCTAAGGATCTTTGTGGGGCTGTGGTGCTTTAGCCGCAGATTCTGTAATAATTTCAAGAAATACGAAGAAGTTATTCGTTATAGCCTCAATTACATTTATACCTAACCAGGGAAGTAAGAACTTAACCAAAGAAGCGAATCCTGAATCATGAACACTTCCTGCTAGGTCCTTTCTAACCTAACAATATAAATTCAGGGATGGGAGTTGACCAATGACATCTCTTTTTTTGCTTTTGAAAGTGAGGGGCAAAATTAGATTTTTCTCCTAGCCTGAAATAAAAGGTTGTTCTAAATTCCAGAGGTCACCTCTGCTTCAGAATGATCTGGGAGATAAAGACTGGGGTGTTATCTTTACAGGCCAATGCCAGAGTAAAGGAAAGGAAAAGAAGGAGAAAGGCTTTCATGTTTAGTTAAAGTATGAAGTCTTGATGCCTCGTCTTGGGCAGAAGCAGTCTACCTCGGTGTCAGCTACTTCTCTTCCTGGCCAATTTGATTTAGGGATCTTCAGCACCTGTACAGGACCAGCCTTTTTCAACTGTGAGATGTGTACACAAGGCTCAAACCTTCTAGTTTTGCAGCAGTGTCTGGTCAGGAGCACTTGATAAGGTTCCTTTCAATAGGGCTTGAAGTCTTGAAGGCTGTCTTCCTCTGATGACATTTCTAAAATACCCAGTCACTATGCTCTGTGGAACAAAGTCTTGAGCGTAAGACATTAGAGACTTAACAGGAGCTGGCCATACTAGCACAAGACAACAAGGGATTGGCGGAAGGTTGTATACTGATAGAATTCCAAGGAGTTGGCAAGATTTCATTACTGTTCATATGATTTGTCCAGTGAAGTGAGAGCCTCCATCACTGGAGACTGTGGAAGGTGCATCCCAGGTGGGAAATACATTCTCTAGCAGGTTTTTTGTTGTTGTTTTTTTTTCCACCAAAAGAACATCAGCCTTGCTGCAGGGGAAAGCTTCAACCCATCCAGAAAAACAAACAAACAATAACAAGAACATCTCGGTAACACACACTAAGTGACAGTTGAAGTCCAGCTGCAAGGTGTTCAAATGGTCTAGAGGAAAGAGGTCTAAGGCTTCTGGGAACAAAAATAGCTTTTCCAGAATTATAGAATGCAGGATTCCAACAACACAGATCAAGAACTGAGCTGAGATCAAGAGTCAGATGCCCAACTGACTGAGCCACTCAGGCACCCCAATCCTTAGCTCTTTTTGAATAAAGATTAATTTTTCTGAGCAGTCAAAATGTGATAAAGTGTCACTGAATAGTGACAAAACATGAAATGTATATGAGAAAGTTATTTCAGGAGTTTGAAAAATAAATAGTAGCAGGTAGAAGTGGAAATAAGAGCAGACCTCATGTACCACTGGAGTCTCTCAGTATCACCCCCCCATCAATCAGAAAGTGGGCACCAGGGTGCAGACAGAAAGTACTGTGGTACATCCAGACAATGGAATATAATTCACCATTAAAACCAAATGAGCTACCAAGCCATGAAAAGTCATGGAGCAACTTTATGTGCATATTACTAAGCAAAATGAACCAATTTGAAAAATCTGTACAATATTCTAAAAAAGACAAAACTTTGGAGACAGTAAAAAGATCAGTAGCTGCCAGGGATTAGGAGGGAGAGAGGGATGAATAAGCAGAACACAGAGGATTTTTAGGGTAGTCAAATTATTCTGTATGATACCAGTATGGTGGATACATGACATTATACATCTTTCAAAATCCATAAAGGAACACTGAACCCTAATGGAAACTATGGACTTTGGTGGATAGTAATGTCAAACAGGTACCTCAATTGTAACAAATGTACCACTCTTGTGGGGGATGTTGATAGTGGGAAAAGTCAGGGCAGCGGATGGGACCCTTCTGTACTTACTGCTCATATCTGCTGTGAACCTAAAACTTCCCTAAAAAATAAAGTCTATCTAAGAAAAAAGAACTCACTGGATGGACTCAGTAGCAGAATGGAGGGAAAAAGACAGAGGGAAGAGTTAGTGAACCTGAATATAAGTCAATAGAAATAATCCAACCTCAAACAGAAATAAAAAATATTTTTAAAAATGAAAAGAGGAGGGGTGCCTGGGTGGCTCGGCTGGTTAAGTGTCTGACTCTTGGTTTCAGCTCAGGTGATGATCTCAGGGTCATGAGATGGAGCCCCATGTCGGGCACCACGCTGGGGGTGGAGCCTGCCTAAAATTCTCTCTCTCTCTCTTTCTCTCTTCCTCTGCCCCCCCAAATAAATAAATAAATCTTTAAAAAAAATGAGGGGTGCCTGGGTGGCTCAGTCATTAAGCGTCTGCCTTCAGCTCAGATTATGATCCCAGGGTCCTGGGATCGAGCCCCACATCGGGCTCCCTGCTCATGGGAAGCCTGCTTCTCCCTCTCCCACTCCCCCTGCTTATGTTCCCTCTCTCGCTGTGTCTCTCTCTGTCAAATAAATAAATAAAATCTTTAAAAAAAAAAGTAAAAAAAATTTAAAAAATGAAAAGAGGAAAGTAGCAGAGTAGGGAACTCCAGGGTTCTGTCTTTTTATTAAAAAAAAAAAAACAACTAATGAGCTGTCAAAAGTGTCAGCCTCATTTTTTGCAGAACTTTGGAGTCTAGTCAAGAACTTAAAACAACCAGGGGTAAGCTTAGTGAAGAAAGAAGCTGCCACTTTGCAGAAAGAGAGAGGGCTATGGTGGTTCAAATGGCCCACTGAACATCCCCCACAGCCCTGATCCATGGCAGCCATGAGGACTAAGCCAGCACTCCTGGTACAGGATGCTAGTGCCACAGGAAGCGATGGAGAGGTTACTCTCAAAGAATTGTCATTGTGAGTCCCAGCCTGTCTGGTGGCTCCGTGAGGGAATATGTAAGTGTTTGCTTTTATTTTGCCTGACTCGAAGCACTCCTAGAACAAAGGTAGCTGCCCAGGAGACTTTTGTTGTGTGCATTTAAAGACAGAAATTTTAGGGGCACCTGGCTGGCTCAGTCAGTGGAGTGGGCAGATCTTGATCTTGGGATCATGAGTTCAAGCCCCACGTTGGGTATAGAGATGACTTAAATAAATAAACTTAAAGAAAAAGAAAGAAATTTTGGCTCTGGCAGCCTGGGGTTAGTTGGGACAATCAACAGACTGAAAAGCCTGGGAAAGAAGAAATTGGGAAAGGAAATATGTGATGGTGGGGGGTGGGGGCACTTTAATCAAGAAGGCCACACATACTATCAGGGCTAGGCATGTGGTCAAAAAGGCCTGAGAAGACCCTCAGCTTTTATCTCTGACTGACCTTCAGGCTCCATGCAAGCTGGAAGCAAAGACTAAGGCAGCATTGTAAACAATGTGGATAAGCATTAAACTGGTGCCCCGAAGAAGCCAATCTGCAAAGACTAAGAGAATTTTTTTTTTTTTTTTGCTCCAAGCATTGAAGGAAACTGTCAAAACACCAAGTGACCATGACTGCTAAGTTAGCTGAACATAGCTTTCACAGACTTGCCAAAAATAGTTTAGAGAAGTCAGTAAAAAAGGAAATAATAACAACCCACAAACAAGCAGCAGCAATAAACCCCGAGGAGGTGGGAATATCTGATTTCCAGAACTGTCACACTGTAATATTCAAAATCTCCAGTTTTCAACCAAAAAATTACAAAGCATGCAAAGGAATAAGAAAATGTGGCTCATTCACAGGGAAAAAAAGGAAATTACAAGTGTCCATGAGGACGCTGGGGCATTGGACTTACTAGACAAAGACATGAAATCAGCTCCCTTAAATATGCTCAAAGAGCTAAAGGAAGTCACAGCGAAAGAACTAAAGGAACCAGGAAAACACCATCTCACCAGATACAGAACATCAGTAGAGAGACAGAAACTGTAAAAATGAACGAAACAGAAATCCTGGAGATTAAAAGTACAATAATTGAAATGAAAACTAACTGGGGGGTTTCAACTGTAGATTCGAGCCCACAGAAGAATTAGGGAACTTGAAGATAGATCCATTGAGATCATCCAGTTTAAGAAGAAAAAAGAGAAAAGAATGAAAAAGTAAATAAACCAAACTTAAGACACCTATGTGACACTGTCAAGTACCAACATATACATAACAGGAGTCCCAGAGGAAGAAACTAAAAGAGTGTTTGAAGAAATAATGCCCCCCAAACTTCCCAAATTAAATGAAAATTATGAATCCAAATATCCAATAAGTTCATTGAGCTAAACATCAAAAAATTCAATAATAATAAAAATGGAGAAACATATACTAGCCAACATCTTAGCACACAAAGTGCACAATAAGTATTTGTTGGATTGATTTACAAACAATGTTGAAGACTACTATTGCCCATGTTCCACGCTGCCCAAACCTACTTTAAATCATTGTATCTACTGGCTGATCATGTGTATGTAAACAAGAATACAGTCCCAGAGAGACGGCAAGTTAATTATAGGCAAACTTCCACAAACTTTCACCAACCTGAACACAGTTTTCTTTGAGATCACCAGGTCCAAAGCTCACATTTTATACGCAGCACAATCCTTTGGAGGAATATTATAATCAACATTTGTTAGTTGTTTCTCTACCCACTACTTCTTTCCTTTTCCTTAACAACCTCCAGATTCTGCCCAGATGAGATTAACCCCAACTCTAAATTTAGACATGGCTTCTAGTTGTCTGCAGGTGATCAATCTTTTGTTTCTGCTTTGACCATCATGACTGGCTTAGTGATGCATCCATGAAGCAAGAACGGCAGTGGAGACCAAAAAGACCATTTCTACGTTGCTGTGTGAGCAGTGGAGTAAATAAAAATCTCTTTTTTGTTGAGTTTGTATCTGGAACCATGTCACTCCAAGGACTGGTCACCATCCTTTAACAATAAGGGTCAAGCCAGTCTGCTGAGAGAGTGAGGAGGCAGACACATGTACTGGAAGGTAAGAAACTGGTTCCAGGCCACATCACTTGTTCCTCTGACCCAGTATTTTCCAAACTTAACAAGGTAATAAAATCCCAGACCTCTTCTCAGTTCTGCTGCATCAGAATCCCCAAGCAAGTCCTGGGAAACTGTTGTATTCTCACCTGAAGCTAGCCCTTATGTCGAAGCTTTCAGAAGTATGAACCAATAAATGTCCTTTATAATTCAAGAGAATTTGAGATCAGCCAGTTACTTGCCAATGAAAGCATCCTAACTGGTAGAAGCCAGCTAGATTTGTTTCTTTTTGGGTTTTTCCTCTTTTCTTTACAGAGAACTAAGCAACAGCTCTCAATGGGTTATGTTATTTACAGGCCTCTGATAAAGTTCAAAGGACAAGCTCAGGCTTTTCAAAACAACCTGGAAAAAAACAGGTTGAGAAATACATCTGCTAATCTCTTCCCTCCCGCTGCTCCTCCCCTGGCTCTCGTTTCTTTGATTAACGGGGCCCTAGAAGATCTTTTCAAAAAGGCTTCTCTAGAGGCATCCAGAATCACTCCTAAAAACTGAAAACCCAGACTCTCTCCAGGATGTACCTCAGCACTACAAACCACCGCATTCCTCTAAGTGATGGAAACAGCATTCCTATCATCGGTCTTGGGACCTACTCAGAACCTAAACTGGTAAATTTCTCTCTCTCTTTCTCTTTTATTTTAATGTTTTCGAAACTTTCCTAGAGCATAATCTTTCATTCATTTTGAGTGGATTTCACTGACTTACTTTTTATACTAATGAAAGTAATCTCCAAGGAGTACTATTTGGCATCCTGAGTACTGAGCCAGAGGTTTAAACTATATCAGTTTATAATTGAAAATTATTTTGGATTAGAAGATGGGACCTTTCTTCTTCCTTTCCTGAAATTTAGCTGAATGCGGATTATTAGAATGAACTGAGTTTACTACTTGTGGGTTTTTAAACTTATATTTGAGAATTTCCAGTTCAGTCTAACAAACATTTCATAAAAACCACCCAGGTATGAAGCACTCGACTATAGAAGCTTAAATATGAAAAGAACAGTGTCTGTACTGTCTGGGGATTAAAAATCAAATAGAGGAAACAGACTCTTTAATAGCTAATCGTAGAACAATGAAGTTAAGAGTAAATGCTATCCTAGAACTATAAACCATCTCTCTGAAAACACAGACAAGGGAATAATTAAATTTGACCTTCAAGACTGAGTGGGTTTCCATTTAAACACAGTTTCTACTTATAAGAAAAATATCTTTCTGCTTTCCTCATTGTAATTCAAATTTAATGCTGATTACCAGAATAAACAGTGGTATGTGTAGAAATGCTAGCAGATTTGTGTGATTGCATAGGAATGACCTTTGGAAAGCTAACTGTGAGTTAGAAGGCAGAGAGGGAAAGCTGAGGCAGGATTTTTGGGGCAAAGGGGAAGTATAGAGGCACAAGGAGAAATGATCTGTCCGGCAGAGGCCAAGCCCACAGTGGCTGGCATAAGGAATTAGTGGTGGAGGCAACAGCAGCTGGCTCTGGAAATGCAGGTTGAGACTAGATCATAAAGCACCTTGAATACCATGCCAAGGAGTTGGAACTTCACTCTGTATAAAAGGAGGAATTGTGTGGTTTGGAAACAGAGGAAAAGCATCATGAGATAACTCTGGGGCAGCATAAAGAATGGAAGGCAGAAAAAAGAAAAATAAGCCAAGAGTAGTTAACTCTCGTAGCACAATCCCACATTCCACTGCAACTGCCCGGTCCCCTTGTTTTTGATAACGCAAAGGAAAATCACTGTTAGAACAATTACAAGGGTCTGAGTCATTGGCCCCTTCCTCTTCTTACTTTGCCCATTGTCTGTCTATGACCTCATTCACAGTCTTGGCTCCAACCACATCCATGCAGAGACACCTAAATCTCTGTTTCCTTTTTTGTTTGTTTGTTTTTGTTTTTGTTTTGTTACATATCCCCATACAACTGTGGACTGGCTACATCAGAACCACTTGGGGATTTTTTTAAAAAATACAGATCCTTAGACCTCACCTCTGGTCTCCTGAATCTGGATCTTTAGGTGTAGAGGCTGCATTTAACAAGCTCTTTGGATAATTCTGTTGGACAGTCAAGTATGTACCCTGTCTTCCACAGACACCTCTTACTCAGTATGACAAAACTACACTATCCATTTCCCCTTCCCCCACCCCTCAAAATACTTCTCCTCCTAGCAAATAACACTACCATTCTGAGCCCTCCAAGCCAGAAGTCTGAGTATATTCCTTCATTCTGCCCTCTTCCTCATATCTTCCCTTGTCCACATTATATCCAAATGATCGCTGTTCAATTTATCTCAAAAATAGGCTTTCAATTCACACCCTCCTCTTTATCTCCTTTGTCACTGCCTTAGTTTAGGCTCTTAATTTATTGTTAAGCTATTCTTCCAATTTTGTCCCCTCCAATTAATGATCCAAACTGGGGCTGTCAGGATCTTCCTCAGACCCAAATCTGATCATGTCACTCCTGTGCTTAATTTTTTCAGTGGCTCTCTATCAATTATAGGGTAGAGTCCACATTCCTTACCTTGCACACTGAGCTTTCAAGGTTCAGTCAAGACCCATCTGTCCAGCAGAATCTACCACCACTCTTCCACTTTTCCCTCTGTGTGTGAAACATAACTGCCTAAGTTCCTTGAACAACTCTCCCATCTCCATGCTTGTAAACATGCTGCCTTCTACCTGGAACACCCTTTCTCTTGGTTTGTTCAGTTAGCCAACTTCTACTCAACCTTCAAGACTCAGCCCAAGGACACAGCTCCTTAGAATCCCATCCCTCCAGCCACCACAACTTGCCCCTCTTGCATGTTCACATGGTCCCTTTTACTTGACTCCACTGTAGCTATCACACTGTATTGTAATCCTTGTTTCTCTGTAATCTGCCCCACAAGACTGTGAAATTCATTATGAAAGAGAATGTCTTGTTCAGTTCTGTATTTCCAGGATAGTATCTAGTATGTAATGGGTATTCAGCTGATGCTTTCAAATTAATTAGTTTATAAAAGGGGATCTCTATGTTTGTGAGCATCAGAGGCTAGGGAGATGTAAATAGATAACGATAATAACAGCTAACATTTTGGGGACACTTGACATGTGCCAGGAACTCCTTTAAGTGCTTCACATTACATGTATTTTCTAATTTAATCCTCAAGACATTATGAAAGATATACCATTTAACCCTATTTGTAGATGATAAAACTGAAGTATAGAGAGATAAAAAAATTGTCCCAAACTTACAATGCTAGGGAACAGAGCTTGGATTTGAACCAATGTACTTTGGGTCCAGATCCAATGTTCTTTTTTTTTTTTTTAAGATTTTACTTATTCATTTAACAGAGAGAAAGCGAGTGCACAAGCGGGGGGTGGGGGGTGGGTGGCAGGCAGAAGGAGAGGGAGAAGCAGGCTCCCAGGGGAGCAGGAAGCCCCAAGCAGAGCTCTCTCCCAGGACCCTGGCATCATGAACTGAGCTGAAGGTAGATGCTCAACTGACTGAGCCATCCAGATGCCCCCCAAATCCAATGTTCTAATCCCTATACTCTATTGCCTGTTGAGAATATATCTAATGTCAATGAAACTGTGTATTTCTAACTATGACTTTCTATGTGTATTTCTATTTGTGAAAGAACCTAGGAATATAATCCTGAAAGTATGTAGAATGTGTGTGTGTGTGTGTGTATCATGAAACTCAGTTGGGCTCAAAGTGCTGTGCCTAACAATAAGTACTATTAAGTACCTACAATGTATCTAGTAATATTAAATGCTATAGGTTAGAGACATTCAAAATCAGTCATGTGTTATTTCCCCAAAAAAGAGTTATAATTCACTTCAGAAGATAAGACATACACCAATTAGACAATATGACAGAAGAATACTATGAGAAATGAAGTTCATGCATATACCAACTACATTTGTGATCAGAAATATTACCAGTTGTAAAGTAATACATGGAATTATTGGGTATGTCTCACAAATCAGAAACTCTAATGTAAAGAAAAATATACCACATTTATCTGGAAGGTTTGTTGGGCTGCAGAGGAAGATGAGGAGTGGGAAGAATGGAGTATCTCATATAAAGCAGATTCATGGCTTTCTATTCCAAGCTATGCAACTGATAACTCCTTTATCATCTTCCCAGGACTGATGAGGCAGAGGCTAGAACTACCGGTGCCCAAGTCAGCCACCATGAAATAAAAGTCCTCAATTAGATTTAACTTCAGAATCAGTCTTAGTCCTTAAGGCAAAATCTAATGCCAAAATTTAGTCTTCTCTACTTGGCATGCCTGAGATTCTTTTCAAATCTTCACTCCACAACAAGGGGTAGAAGGTGAATGCCAGGCTGAGGTAACTCTTTAACTGAAATTCATTTGCGTTTTGTGTATGTGGTCATGTCAGTCACTATCTGTCCTGGGATCCTGTTCACTTTTTACACAGAAGTTAGAGAGAAGGAGAGTGCCAGGGAAAGATCTAGGCACATCTTCAGGGGGAGAAGGATGGGAGCAGGCATGAAAGGCCAAAGTAAGAAAGGCTAACAATACCTCCTCTGACCTCTGCCCCATTTAGATTCCACCAGAGCATGTGGAGACAAGAACTGGGAAAGCAACTTGGAGGAAGAGTACTATGAAGCTGTGTGAGGGCCCCCAGCCCAGGTTCTCCTGGCTTTCAAAGATTTTTCTTTCTTTTAAGTGTGCCCAAATCTCTTATAAAGGTGTTTCATGCCTGTGGACTCAGGGAATTTGAAATGGAACCAAGACTTAGTATCACCAAACACTCTGTGCATTACCCCACCTGATGATAACTAATGAAAACTAACACGTGCAAATTATCCGGGTGACTTTTTTTCCTTTTGAAAGCTTCCCAAAATGTTTTCATACAGGGATGCAATAGTCTATAACAGCTTCCCGACAGATTTCCCTACAACTCCATGTGGGAATTTCTGACAGGTGACAGTTTGGGTGTTATTCCTTTTCTTCAGTTTTGACAGAAGTCAATTCTCTTTTTATGAACAATCAGTCCATGGAGTTAATAGCCCATATTTATCAAAAACTGCAAGTAAAACTCAAGAATGTTACCAGATGTGCAAATGACACAAATCCAGGACCAATGGTAAATATTTTGGAAAATGGGCGATAATTTAGTTTGATAAATATTCATTGTGTGCCTACCATATGCGGGGCATTTTTCTAGGTAACACAGGGATTGAAACAATGGTCTAGAAACAAGGGATTTAAGTAGAGTGACCAAGGACAGAAAAAGAGACACATATAACTAAAATGTAAGGAAAAGCTCAAGTGCTTTAAGAGAGATAACACTGGTTCAAAGTTAAAGTAGCAATGAACAAATCCAGTTATGGGGTAGATCAAGAAACATCAAGTTATGGGGAAGGAGTGGTCTAAGAAGTAAATTGGGGGTCATAAATGATCCAGTATTCCTTCCTGGGTGGTCCTCGTTGAGATTTCTGTAGCTGCAAGCAGTTTTCACAGTCTGGAGAGTGAGCCAAAGGCTTTGTATCTGGGGCAACAGAGAGGTGAAGTCCAAACCTTTGGTGAGTACCAAAGAGGGAGCCTGAAACATCAAGTCCATTCTGCCCCTGAGCTCGAAGGGGCTGGGGAGCCCAGGCTTAGGACTCCTCAGGATTTTGCCATCCTTTAAAGATCCCTTGCTTTCTCCTCAATGCCCATCGAATCCCCCTCCTCCTCTCAACCCAAGGAACCTTGTTTTGCCTTGTTCTTATACCAGGCATGTTTATTATACAATGGGGACAGCAGATTAAGGGAAAAGAATAATGCAATGACGCTTGTTAAAGCATGATAAGGAGAACTTTATTCACGGGCAAGTGCTGTTGTGATAGGTCTAGGAACCACTGTGTTGGGATTTTGCGGGGGGCAGGGGGGCAGAGAGGTTGAGCTCCCACTCTGAATACAGCATGGGCAAGTGGGAATTTATAGCCAAGGTCAGTGGATGGAAAATTGCTGAGAGGAAACATCAGGGATAAGGGGGGATTCTTGCTAGCCAACTAGACATCGCCTGGGCTATGGTGGCAGATGAGGAACCTGATTAGACAGGGAGGGGGATCAGATACGGAGGGTGGGGGGTTGTTGCTAAACTGACTTATTAGGATTCTTGCTCAAGTTGGATGAGGCAAAGGCAAAAAATCTTTGTCAGAGGTGATGGTGGGTTCTATAACCTCTACTTAAAAAGACCAGGAACCAGGCAGGAAGCACAATTAAGTGTCCTGGGGAACTAAGTCTATTTCTCCATTTTGTCCTGCTTTCCCATTCTGACAGCGGGCATGAGTGCAAGAATAAGCAGAACCAGAGATCCCACTGACCAGTCCAAGGATAGCAACTTTCTCCACTACAGCCGATTGTATGCATAAGCCAGGGTCCAGCATGGCCGGATTTTCTAACAGTTTTCAGAAAATATTATAAGTAATTATTAATTTCTAAGTAATAGCAACTCATTTATAGTTTTGTAAAATGCTCTGTGGGTTAATATTCTGAAGGTCAAGAATTCAGTTGGTGTTTATTTTTACTATTAGTATAGTATTTATCCTGAATTCTTTCCAGAAGCCTTGGCTTTTAAAAATCAAACACAAAGAAATGACCTCTGCATTTTGTTTTATATATATAAATATATATATATATATTGCACCCCTTCCATATATATATATATATATATATATATATGGAATAACAGTATATATATACCGCATTCTGCTCCAGGAGCAATTAGTGCTACACATCAACCTGCAAAAAAATGGTGTGGGGAGGGAGGGCAGTTGGGGGTAAAAAAAAAAAAAATACCAGGGAGTAAAACATAGGTTTATTTTCAAAAATATTAACCTGCCCAAGTTACAATGAATTAAAATGAGAAGAGACAACACATAGAGATCAGGTGAGAAGGCATCTACAAATAAAACAGGCAAAAAAGAACAAAGACTTGAACGCAGTTGATAGCTGTGAGGAAACTAATTTGGCTGGAGCCTAGGAAGGAAGTAACTTGGCTGAAGGCCACACATCATTGGGGGAAGCTCTACAAAGCTGGCAACCAATTGGATCTAGGCTAAGGAGAGCAGATGGTCGATCCAAGGCCAAAAATGAGGCTTTAGTCCCAAGTTCTTCAAATCTAAGGCTTTGAAACTTATTGAGTCACTTACCTCTTATTTTTGATCTACCTCCTTTTCTTTTTTTAACAGTTAAAATTTTGAAAGACAATGGACTTAAGGAGGGACGAATACTTTTATAGTGAACATCTGTTAGCTATAAGATCCAAAATTAGAACATACCAAACCGCAGAAACTCTGTGTCTGCCTTTCTCAACCTGAAAGCCTTCCTCCCTCAAGAGGGGATTGCTCTTCTAATTTTATGGTGACGATTTTCTTGCTCTTTTCTAAGAGTTATACAACTCTAACATACATTTCTATACAATTATTGAACTTTATATGAATAGAAACACTGGATGCATTTTTTCTGCTTCTTTTTCTAAATATAATGTTGTAAATTAATCATGGTCTTTGACCATTTTTATTGCTCTGTGATTGCTTAATTATAAGAACATGCCAGTAACCATTTTACTATTGATGGGCATTTGAATTGCTTCCAGTTTGGCTGCAAAGTCCTACACAGGTCTTATTGTACATATGTATGAGTTTCACTAAGATATACACATAGGAGCAGGACTGTTTTCCCATCCAGTACAGTATCTTCAATTTTAGGAAATGATGTCAATATAAATAATTTCCAAGGTATTCATATAATTTGTACTCCTTCCAACAATGTATGAGAGTACCCCTGCTCCACATTCTCACCAACACTTGGCGTCTTTTTAATTTATGCAGTTCTAGTAAGCACGGAATAATCTCTTATTGTGCTTTAATTTCCATTTCCTTTATTCTAGATAAAATTGGCCAGTTTTTCATATTTTTATTAAACATGTTGATATCTTTTGCAAAGTGACTATGCCTTCTGTGCATTTTTCTTTACTGGATTTCTCTTTTCTTATCAATAGTGGATTTGTAAAAGATCTGGGATGAGTCCTTTGTCAGTTATATCTATGTGAAAATATCTCTTCCTATTTGTCTTTTTACACTTTTAATGGTGTCTTGATGAATGGAGTTTCTTGATTTTAATGTGGTCACGTTTATCACTCTTAATGTATCATTAGATTAGTCCTTCTGTAGCTTAAGAAATCCTTCTTTACCCTAGTGTCTTAGGTTGGCCACTCTGGAGAACAGCCTCTGAGAACGAGATTTGCATGCAGGAGGCTTAGTGGGGAGTACTCCCAGGAATCAGACCTTTAGGGAAGTAAGAAAAGTAGGTTTGTTCAGTGTGGAGAATTGCACTGTGATCCAGTTGCTCATTAGTCCCACAAGGAGCTCTGGAATGGTGCTAGAGTTGTGCTAAGTTGAGGTGAGGGAGCCAGGCTGTTATGCCCTGTATCATTCATAGAGGGGATCAGATGTGAGTAACCAGCAGCCAACACTGGTGGCCGCTGAGCAAATGAGTGCCTCTATCCTATGGTACACCATGACAGCCACTACGGTTTACCCCTGGTGCCAACTGAACCTACTGGTTTTGTATGCTAAGTTCACCCCTGAGAAAAGCTCTTCCAGAATTTTGTTTGGTCTCTCTCCTGGAAAAGTTTTTAAAGGGGTAGGTTAACAGGATGAAATAGCTCCTGCCACTAAAGCTGTATTCAAGTTGCAACTTATCTCCCTCCTGGACTACCCATTCTAGATTTCTTTCACCCTTAACCAACATCTCTTCTGGTCTAGGTGGCTTATGAAATATTATAACCTAGATCCTCATCTCTCAAGTTGTCTGAGTCTCTGGTCCACTTATCCTTCTCAGATCATGGCTGCTACTCTTATCCACTAACTATCAAAAGTAGGAAGGGGTATATCGTTGGATGGCCTAGGTGCCCAATGTTTTCCTCCCTGGCTCATCATGTAACAGTGAAGGAACCCTATCTCCTCCTGGGATAAAGTCACTTACCCCTGCCGGTATGGCTACATCTTTCTTCAAATACTGAACTCTTGAAATAAGGAGTCTGGGTTCCCCTGGGAACTAAGGCTAGGAACTAGGATCCACAGAGCCTCAAATTCAGGGATGAGAAGTACTCCTTTTCTCAGTGAGTCAAGGGAGTAATGCTAAGCTGAACCACTCCTACTGTGTTTTCAGACTTGTGTTTTCTACTTATTGGGGACACAACACCATATAATGGATGTTGACCGAGAGTATGTGTTACATCCTGGAAGATGGCACCACATCCTCATAGGACTCTCCCCTTTCTTAAGTGGAGGAAGGGTGCTGTTGATCATTTTTGGAAACAGAATTCTTTATTTCACTGATATCATCCTTAATGGTGGAGTCAAAATTTTGCATTTAAGATTCTACTATCATATCATTTATTTAAGTCTCCAAATATGGTATTTTTTTATCTTTCTGAGTTTTCCTTAAAGTGAATTTTCTTAAAGAATCTGTCAGAATGTACATACAGTTCTCTTATGCTACATTTAAGAATTATAAAGAAGCATTTTTCTCACATCCACATTTCCAACTAGTTCCTCCATATTGATTAGAATTAAGTCCAAAATAGTAATTCACCTCATTGCTGCTTCTGCCATCTGAGGGAAAATATTTTTAGCAAGCAAAGACTGTATCAGATATTCAGCTTTTAGAAAAGGCTCTTTAATGGTAGCTGAATAATAGAAGACTCACTACGATAACTTGCTTCTGTGCCATGTCTTTATGAAATAAAGCATCATTCGTATGTTACTTCAGGCTAAGGGTCAGTACCACGCTCCTAATTTAGTGTTTGTCTTTCTTATCTTCTTTATCCTAAATGCTCTCCCCTGTGCCTCTTGTCTTGGGTTGATCTTTGAAAATATAAGTATATACTTTAATATGCATTGTTTTGGGGTTTTCCCCTTGTATTAAATCTATTTGAGTTCTATACTTACATTTATCAATTCCAGCCACAAAATCTCAGTGCTATTTCTGAGATTATATTTTACCATTTCATATGAAGCTTTATTCTTTTCATTAATACTATGTAAATACCTGATAATGGAAGTAGTATTTTTACTTTTTTTCCCTTAAATTTCTGGATTCTACCCCAAGCCTCCTCTTCAAGTATACTTTTGTCGTCACACTTGCTGTCAGCCATAACATCTCATTTTACAGGGTGCTTTGTAGGGCTTTTTGGCCTCAATCTCTATTCAAGCTCTATTAATCATGTTGTCAATTAAGAAACCAAAGAGGTATTTCTGACATTCCTGGAATGTGTGCCTCTTTTCTTAAATCCTATTTTCTAATACCATCTGTGTAGCCAATTTGTTCATTTTTCATACCCTCTTATCTTCTCAATAGTGATGACTTTCAACTGAAGTAGGGAAAGAAAATATAATTTAGGCTTCTAGTGCTTTTTATTTCCAGCCCTGGACTCTAAAGTCACTAGAAATGCAAGAGATTTCTTGTCTCACTCATTCTCAATAAATCAACTTCTATGGGCCAGAATTCACAGGTCTGTTGAGATTTGTCAAGCATTTGGTTAGAACACTGAAGATACAAAGGCAAGCACAAGTAGTTCTCAACATTTGTGAACAAGATCAGAATGATCACCGTCTGAATATGAGGTCAATTGCAATCTACAAATAAGATTAATCCTCTCCTCCAAACACAACCTAAAAGATGATTTGCACATTTTATTCAGCGAGACTAGATGCTTGTCTTGATGGAAATATCCATCAAGGCTTCCATTCTCCTTAAGAAAAAATGTAACTAAAGTGAGACACACTCATGGGTATTTAAAATGTTATCATAACTAAAGAACAGCAATTTATGTGCAGTCTGAAGAACGGATAACTTATACTTGCAGTGTCAAGAGTTTGTCAGGTCTTTTGGTTCTGTCAATGTCCAGGGGAGATGTTATTCTTAGGCTTCATGTAGGTTAATAAAACAAACAAAGATTTGGCTAACAAATTTGATAAAAATATATCTTGAAAATCTAGCACGCCCCCCCACACTCTTCTTTCCCAGTTTATTGAGGAATAGTTGACATACAATAAACTGTACATAATTTAAAGTATTCATTTTGGTTGAGTTTGACTCATACGTACACCCATGAAGCCATCACTATCGTCAAGATGGTGAACATATCCATCACTGCAAAAGTTTCCTTGTGTTCTTTTGTATTTGCTCCCTGCCTCCATGCCTGTCCTGTCCCCCACCCCAGGTAATCACTGATCTGCATCTGGACTATACATTAATTTCCATTTTCTGGCATTTTATATAAATGGAGTCATAATATATTTTTCATCTGGCTTCTTTCACTTAGTATAATTGTCTTGATGTTCAGCCATGTGGCTCTAGCAGTATTTCATGTCTTTTTATTACTGAATGATATTCCATTCTGTGGATGTATCTCTGTTTTTCCAAAACTTTGATTTATAATGGAGCCTTCTTCAATGAACTTGTGCCTTCCTATAACATAGCTGTTATGAAATCTCTTGTCACTGGTAAAACTGATCAAGTTATGTTTCTGAGGCCACAAAGCTAGGGCAGACTTGGTATGCAAGGAGTCCCCCACTGAGGGTGTGAAGGAAACTCTCTGTGAGGTCAGTGTCCTCAGCCTCCAGACACCATCTTCCAATCACAACAGCATGTAATTGGGGATTTGTCATTTTTGTTGCAAAACAATGTCTATGTGCAGAGTATCCTGATGAATAATGATTAAAGGAGGGGCGCCTGCATGGCTCAGTCAGTTAAGCGTCTGCCTTCAGCCCAGGTCATGATCCCAGGATCCTAGGATTGAACCCTGCATCGGGCTCCCTGCTCAGCGGGAAGCCTGTTTCTCCGTCTCCCACTCCCCCTGCTTGTGTTCCCTCTCTCGCTGTGTCTCTCTCTGTCAAATAAATAAAATCTTTTAAAAATTAAAAAAAAAATAAAAATAAAAGAATGATTAAGGAAAGATCCACTTCTTCTCTTCCCCACAACAACCCCCTTGCCATTTCAGACCCCTAAGGGGACCTGTGCGAAGTCAGTGAAGATCGCCATCGATTCAGGGTACCGGCACATTGATGGGGCTTACATCTACCAGAATGAGCACGAAGTGGGGGAGGCCATCAGGGAGAAGATAGCAGAAGGAAAGGTGCGGAGGGAGGATATTTTCTACTGTGGAAAGGTAAGATCTTCCCTTCCCCCTCCAACTCCTTATATTAATAATGGGTCTTGTATCACTTTGTTAAAGAATGTTGGGTTCACCAAGAAGAGCGAGTTCTCAACTCCCAAATTCCTCATTCTTACGCAGAATTTAGGGACTGATTAATTAGCCTGTTGAAAGTTAGGGCAAAGCTCCTTCTTCATATGTGGGCATTGATTTAAGACAATATGGGAAGAGCCAAATCTACAAAGCAGAAAAATTGGGAAATAGAGGCAAGAGAGGATGGATGGAAGTGGTTCATATTACATAAGCATTTGCCAAAGCTTTCTTTAAAAGGGCAGCCTTCTTTTTTTTTTCTATGCCTATTTGTCCATAGATCACTAATTTTTTTATTGAGCTGCAGTTCACATACGATAAAATTCATCAATTTAAATCAGTGGCTTTTCATGTATTCACAAAGTGGCATAACCATCACTACTACCTAATTCCAGAATATTTTCATCACTCCAATTTTTCCCATTTTTCCTCCCCCTGCCCCCAGTCGCTGGCAGCTACTGATCTGCTTTCTGTCTTTATAGTTTTCTTATTTTGGACATTTCATACGAATCGAATCATATGATATGTGGCCTTTTGTATCTAGCTTCTTTGATTCAATATAACATTTTCTTGGTTCATTAATGTTATAGCATATATGAGCATTTCATTTCTTTTTTTATGGCCAAATAATACTCTATTGTGTGGATATATGACATTTTGTTTATATCTCTACTTTTGAGCATTTGAAATTTCCAACATTAGAAATCACTATCCACTGAAGAGCAATCAGAAAGATAAAGCATCATGATTAAAATGCAAGCCAGTGGAAATACAGGATGAGTATTTACAGACAGCTTTGCAGAAATAAAGCTGTACAACTTTGGAGAACATGTAATAAATTCTCCTGAGTGTTCTAAAAGAGACCAAGATTCTGCTTCTGACTTCATTCACTCCCCAGACACCCCCTCCTCCCAGCTCCCCACTCAGGCTCCTTGCCAAGCTCCCTAGGAGTTTGTGGTTCCCCAGGTCTCCAGCCACTTACGGATTATGATTCCAAGCGGCCACATATAGCCACTACCCCAAAATATCAGCCTGAAGATTTTTACTTTATTATAGCTTTACAATTTTTATTCCTTAAGATTTTATTATTACAGTCTCTCCTTAGAGTAAACACCAAACCTTAACCTGGTGCTCCCAAAAATGTTTCTGGTGAAGAATAATCTTGAACTCAGATCCTGAGAACTTAGGCCAAAGCAACCTGCCCAAAGCGAGAAATATTTTTAACGATTTATGTCTTATCCTAAAATTTTTTCAGACTTTTACATTTCCCCCGTAATATATTCTCATTTGTTTCATTTTGTTTGAATGTAAAAATTGGATTTTTAAGTTACCACCAAGAAAAACAAACCAAAAAACTTTTCTTATCTCCCCTGGTAAACAGTTAACACTGTTGTAATATCTATCATATTGGAAAAATGGAACCAAATTAAGTAATCTATTTCATAAAGTTGCTATGAGTTAACATTTACAAAGCACTTAAACATAGTACCTGGCACAGAGCTAGGACTATATGTGTTTGTTGAATAAAAATAAATTAAAATGTATGAAACAGAATTTTCAACTAGATGGAAGGGCAGCAATAACACACCAAAGGGTCCCACAGTAATGACAAAAACACATTTTTCCACTACTCTTTCCACATTGTTTTCTTTATGCACTTAAGGCAAGAAAAAAAATATTGTCCAACATAGAGAAAAATCAAATTTTACCAATTTTGCTTGCCCTTCCTTGTGACAAAAGGGGTACAGAAATGTAAGTTTTTTCCCTAAAAACACTTTGAACAAATTTGATGCTCCAAGAAGATGTATTAACTTATCCCAGGGTTCTGAGGATCCCTCAGTACCCTATGCTTTAGAGACCTTGAAGGTACACATGCTCTAGTTTGACAACCTAAGCCTTAATCTTTCATTACCTAACACTTTACAGATTGAGTAATTTCATTTTCTTTCTGTTTTTTTTTGTTGTTGTTGTTAAGCCAAGTTTATTTTTTCCAGCTTCATTGAGGTATAATTGACATATAACATTTTGTAAACTTAAGGTGTACACCATGTTGATTTGATACACTTATGTGTTGCAAAATGATCACCACCATAGTGTTAGCTAACACCTCCATCATATCACATAATTACCATTTCCTTTTTATGGTGAGGACATTTAAGATCTATTCTCTTAGCAACTTTCAAATATATAATATAGTAGTGTTAACTATAATCACCATGTTTTATATTAGATACCCAGAATTTATTCATCTTATCACTGAAAGTTTGTACTGTTTGACCATCTCCCCATTTTCATCTGTGGATAGCTGTCAAATTATTGACCTTTATTGGAGAGGACCAGACTGTGTCTTCCACACCACTATTTTGGTGACATTACCAGTTTAGCCAGAGCGCCAGTAATTTCTTAGCAAAAACTGGCAGAATTTCCCTGGGGTCTGCATAGGACCAAATGAGAACAAAGGAACAGAAAATCTAAACATTTGCAATAATTTAAAGTTTCACCAACTTCTGTACCACCTGTCACAAGGTGAAGGAGCCAGTGAATTCACTCCCATAACCATATTTCTTGTTCCGCTAAAGCGCATCTTTTATCAGAGTGTCATGAAAATAAAGCACTAAGCCCAACCAGCTAGTCAGATATATGTTCCCTATCTACACAATGAGGAAAAGCAAAAGTGCTGAGGGTCAATTCAGAAATTATCAGGGAGCAGGGCAAGACTTTGTCACCGACCTAGGTACTCTGTGCTTCAGGTGGATCTGCAAGTCTCTGGTACTATTTTTAGATAAAGTATACTCCAGGTGTCAACAGTTATATGAGCTCATCCTATACCCAGATGACACTGCAGCATAAAGATATTTTTGTAAAATGAAATCAGTGAATAATATATATGAGTGCTTTGTTAAGAATAAAGGGCTTCATTATTATAAAAAAAAAACTGTAAATGTTAGTTAACTATCACCTTTTTATTCTTTCAGCTGTGGGCTACAAGGCATGACCCAGAGATGGTCCGCCCAACCCTGGAGAAGACACTTAATGTCCTTCAGCTAGATTATGTGGATCTTTACATCATTGAAATACCCATGGCTTTCAAGGTAAGTTCAGATGCCTAAAGGTTAGGTCTCTGCTCTTTGGCAACCATGAGCCAGCAGCTGTGCATGTGAAGCTATGAAGCTAGTTTATTACTTATCACCATAGAGTGTTAAGGTGTTTTGTTGCTATAAATCAGATAGTACTGACCAACCCCAACAAATGTCTACAAAGATTATGTGTAACAGACTCAGGTCTGGAACCCTAGCTTCTTGATTCATAATCCAATGCACCTGCAATTATGTCTGCTCTTTACAACTATAGTTTAAACTCTCTCCATCAAACTGACATGTAGTTCCCTACCTGTACTCTACATTTTAGTTACCTGGCATTCAGACACACCCTTCTTCCTGTTCACACAGTCATGAAAATGTCCCTGCAGAACATAATGCAACATAATATATACAACTGAAAACTTACTCACCCTCCACCCCCTCCAAAAAGAAATAACCCAAAGAATAGTCAGGTTTTTGGAGAGCCAGGTCCAAGATCAGGGTATCTACATGATATCTATTGCTCTAGTTCAAATTCACTCCTTCTTTGAACTTTCTCAATCTATGGACTGACCACCCACCACACACCTGTATATACATTGCTAAAGAACAGTCACTGTTTTAAAATTTCATTGAGGGTAGGAGAGACTGAAAAATAAAATTGGCCACTTGTCCACAAGGTAAATCAGATCCTGCTGCTAGTCAGAAAGAACAAAAACTCTGCCATTACAGTGGCCAGAATTCTTTTATGCAGCCAACCTGGCTTCCCCTGTTCTGTTCTCTGGAAACACTTTCCTTGTTGGCTCACATCCAAGATGGACTTTAGGAAAGATTGACCTTTTGCCTCCTACTTCATGTAGATATAGGTTTGGGGGCTTCACAATGGCCTTGGTAATCATAGGCTTTTATGGTCAGGTTGAGATTTCACCGATAAGGCAATATCCCTTAAAATGTAATAAGCTTTCAGTAAATTCACATTCAGTCAGGTCCATGAATGAGTAATTAAAACTAGAAATCTAATAGGGTCACATTTCCTATATCTAACCTGTGGCCTATGGTTTCTGTCTCTTAGTAAAGAACTTCCTTGTTTTACTCACCTGCCCCATCTTCAGCTTACTGACCTCCATCTGACTTGAAATAATATAAAACAGGCAGGCACAGCTAATGTGTTCCTTGCACCCAGTCTGCATCTCATTGGATGGTGCACCTTTGTCCAGTAGGGCGTCTGTGGTCTGAGATCTTGTCTTCAGACACAACCAGAATCCTTCCAAAGTCCAATATTACTTCCTTCTAGGATTTTTACCTTCTTGCCTTGGCTATCACTAACTTTTCTATCTCCAGAAGGCTCAGATCTCAACTTCTGTCGTCTTGGATGACATCCAAAAGTACAGAGTACCCATTTTAGCAAAATAGCATCTTACCTCTCATCTTATAAGCCCAGTAGCAACAAACACATCTTTCTTCAAGACCTACCTGAAGACTGCAAAAATGGCCAACAAATTCTAATACCGAGTGGTTTTCTACTAAGTCCCCTAAAGCTCCAACATTAGTAGGCCCATTTGTCTGAGTCTCAAGACAGAACAAAGCAAAAATTTAACAGATTCTATGCTATTGCAGAGCAAGGATTGCCAATTCTTAGCTGGAGGCAGGATACTTCTCACTGTCCACAATCCCATATCGACCTAACCAATTTCCCATTTTTGACCCATTACTCACCATACCCCAACATCTTTGTATTAGTCAGAACTTGTTATATGGCAGAAATCCAGCTCAAATTGGTGTTAGCTAAAAAGGGAGCTAAGAATTCCAAGGGATATCTAATTCAGGCCCAGCTGGATCCAGAAGGTCAAACTGTGAAACTGGCCCTTTATCTCTGTTTTAGTTGGCTTCATTCTCAAAAATCCTTCTCTGTATGATGGCAAAATGGCCATTGACATGCCACGCCTACACTGTCAACACAACGTGAGAATTCAAAGAGAGACCACGCATTAACCTCTGGAGAAATACTGACTAGCTTTCCTTTGGTCTTGTACCTATTCCTAACGAATCTTTGCTCAGGGCCAAATGGGTGACCAACTGACATCTATGACCAAGAATAAAAGCTGGGTCAGCCCACCCAAACAACATGGAAAGGGCTCCTCCAGAGGAGACAGCATGGGTATGACAGAAAACAAAATAACAGATTTCTACTGTAATTGATTAGAGGCCACTTAGCATAGTGGTAAGGAGCATGGACTCCAGAGGCAAGCTGCCTAGTTTGAGTCCCAGCTGTGTCACATACAAGCCAGATGACCTGGTCAGGTTATTACCTGATCTCTTTCCATATCACCTAAACATGGTACAGTGGAAAAAGTCTGTATGGGCTTTGGAGTCACACAGAAGAGGGACTGACTTTCAGCTTTATTACTTCCTAGCAATAGTCACTTTGATCTTTCTTTTCTTTTTTTTTTTTTTTTGGTTCTTTCTGAACTTCAATTTCATTATCAGTAAAATGGAGACAATAGCAACTACCTTGTTGTGAGGACTCATAAAATTATATATGTGACATTACTGGCACAATGTCTAACATTTTATAGATAATAAATGAAAGATAATATTCTGAAATGTTCAGGTGGAAGAGAACCTTAGTAATAAGATATCCCAATAACCTAATTTCACAGAAGAGAAAGTTAAGGACCCAAACAAGGAAGTAACTCACTCAGGTTTAAAGTTCATTAGAATGGGACCAGATGGTGAGTTCCCAGATGCCAACCCCATACTTGTCCTCCCGAACCTAGCAATCCCAATACCCTGTAAACTATAGTGATTTTTTATATTTCAGGTTCTTAAGAGTTATAACCTCAGCCCTCATCCTCACACAACCAACTTCACTCGTGTTCAAATGGTAGATTTCCAAGCTAAGTCTTAAATATTTGGAAAGAGCCTATATCTAAAAGTGAGAAAATGAAATTTACTTCTCTGTGACTGACCAACGATTTGTAAAATCTTTTTGGGAAAGGTAAACAGAGAATTTCCACTGCTATTCTTGGGTGGAATCAAGGCTCAAGGATGCAGAGAGACAGTAAAACTTCTAACAGTGAGAAATGACACAGTATAATGACATTACTTCACACATGAACCTATAATTCCTATAATTGAGAAATCAATCTTTGAAGCCAAAATATCACATGCTTTTTGAATCTCATGATTTTTTTAACAAGAAACCTTTCTTGCTAAAATATTTTAGCACTGAAATTTTTTTTAAATGTCAAGTTAACAAGCAGACACAATTTTAGAACAACAAAATACAAAAAATCACAATAAAACATCTTTAAGGATTTTTTTTTAAAGATTTATTTATTTGAGAGAGACAGAGAGCATGAGTTGTGGGGGGGGAGGGAACAGAGGGAGAAGGAGAGAGAATCTCAAGCAGACTCCATGTGGAACTGGACTCGGGGCTCCATCCCAGGACCCTGTGATCATGACCTGAGCTGAAACCAAGAGTCTGACATTTGACCAACTCCATCACCCAAGCGCCCCACAATAAGACATTTTTAAAAGATGAAGTTACTGCTGAGCAGGAATGAGAGTCAATAGCATGGGTTTCTAGAGGGTTGGATTGTTTTTCTAGCAAGGTATTACAGTAAGGAGCAGGAATA
Organism: Zalophus californianus; assembly: GCF_009762305.2. Classification (NCBI taxonomy): domain Eukaryota; kingdom Metazoa; phylum Chordata; class Mammalia; order Carnivora; family Otariidae; genus Zalophus; species Zalophus californianus. Next base: position 90,804,129 of record NC_045606.1, read on the forward strand.
GAGGACAAAGACAATGGGTTTATCAGAATGAATGGATTAGTAAAGTAGACACAGCAGAAACTTAAGGGAGGCATCATAGAAATATTGAACATGGATGCAGGCTTGGTAAGGACTTAATTAAAATCTGGAGAAGTAAAAATTATTTAACAGAGTTCATAATGGAGGCATAAAGCCCTTTCAGAACAGAAGTAAAACTAGGAAATGCGAAAGGTAAGAAATATAGAGAAAGACTGGAGTGAAAATGTGGGTCATAAGTGTTGAGAAGGTCGAAGAGCTTAGAAATCAGAGATAGAAAGGGTAATTAACATGAATGATTATGGGGCATTTAGGAGAAAGGAGACCTTTTCCTGTTCTCAGTGTGACAGGAGGAATTGAGAAGAAATTGTTTTCACTAAAAAGGACAATGGAGAAAATGTTATCACCAGGGGGAAGTTTCATTCAAGTGAGATGACAGAAGGAAAAATTAAAAAAATTTTTAAGAGTATAAATGATTTTGTCCAGTTGCTTAATTTTCAACAAAGAATTCCTATTATCAAGGCCTACAGACTTCCATCCTGTCATCCAAATCTAAAAGATACTTTGTCCCCATATTATTTGATCTCTTTCAATACAGGTGACTGCTACCTTTTTCTTTAAACATTTTCAGCTCATGGTTCTATGATATCACCCTCTCAAGATCTTTGACAGCTTCTTCCCTGTCAACCTCCAAATGTCATTATGCCCAGTACTCTATCCTCAATATTGTCTTAATGGGCCGCACCTTCTCTAAACGTGATCAGTTGCGTGGATTGAATACCACTTTATATGCTGAGGACTCCCAAATTTGTCTGCAGTCAAGACTTCTCTCTGAGCCTCCCTCAGACTTCTCTGTTAATTGCCTCCTCACATACCCAGTGAATGTCTAATTGCCATTTCAATCTCAAAACATCCAAAACAAAACTCTTGATGGCTAGCCTAAACTCAGGGAATGATCACCACCAGCCACCAAGGAGCCTAGAAATCATCTTTTATTTCTCTCTATCCTGCCGTCTCCAAGCCTGTAACAGATGGGTCCCATTTTTAGATATAGTCAGAAAGGAAAAACCTGAAAACCAATGGTCAATCTTAATTGGAAAAGGATCACCCAAAAACTAGGTTTGATACTGAAACAATTTGTGAAGTAGAAAAACAGATGCTAAACTCCTGGAGGGCTGGAAAGGGAGAGAAGAGAACCACAGAGCAGATTAGTCAGAACTAAGAAGTAATGTGCTGAGTTTTCCCTTATACTTAGGAAGCATTCCATTCATTAGCTACACTATTCTTAGCTGGTGAACTTCCTCTCACCCTTGATGATGATCTTTGGTTTCTCATCAGAGTAAGAAATTTGCTGTTCTAAACTTTGGCAAGGGTTAGGGTTAGGTCAAAACACTGAGCCTAAAAGTCTTAATTCTCAACTTTTGTTGAGAATTTTGTTATTGTTAGAGTGGCTGGTGATGAGGGTGGCAAAAAAATGTGCAAAGAGTGGAGCAATAAACAGGACAGTGTTTATTCAATCTCCAATGGAAGAGAGAGGCCAGATATCCAGAGAAATGTCAGCCCCAAGTTTCTGTTAGGCTGAGCATTTTAAGGGGTTTTGAAGGTTGTGAGAGGATTATAGCTGTACCCATGGGGTGGGGGTGGGGGGGTGGGGAGGGGGTCGACTCTTGGCCAGGTAGAACAAGAGATGGCAGGTTTTTCAAGGGGCTCTGTCCAGGACTCTTCCAGGATGTGGGTTGTGGTCAGGCTAGAGAAGAATATGTTTTGTAGGTGGGGTCTACTTTCCAAAAATGACCTAGAAAAACAGAGTTAGGGCAAAGTACAGACTCCTGTGAGTTTTGTCTCTAAGTATGGCTGGGGTCGGGGTGGGGGGTGTTGAACAGATTCCTTTCACTATGAGAGAACTTCGTGGTTTAAGAACAATAATAATTTGTCAGTAAATAAAGGAAAATGAATGCCAGGGTGAGATAATGAGACTAATGTGTCATATTTATTATATGTAAATATATAAATAATTAAAAATTGAATTGCTTTCCCAGGGCCAGGGTATATGTCATAATGACAACTCAAATTCCATAATTTTAATTCCCAGATATAAATAAAATAAGTTATGTTCATTTTTTTTGTAGCCTGGAGATGAAATCTATCCTAAAGATGAGAATGGCAAATGGTTATATCACAAGTCAAATCTGTGTGCCACTTGGGAGGTAAGTTTAAATGGGCCTCTTTTCTTGAAGGCTGTATTTTTAAACTGTTTTTCCTGTTCAATTTATGGAGAGATGCGGCCCTTACTCCTAATGGAAAGGTATTTCGAAACAGGTATTTTTAACCATAAGCAAAGATGTGTAAAATTCCGCCTTCTCTGCACTGAAAAATTCTTGATTTTGTTTTGATGGAAAAGAAGAATGCCTAAGGAGAGAGAAGTGTAGAAAGAAAAAGAAAGGAAATAAATTCTAATGTAACTGTAAATAAAAATATATAAATGTGATAAATTCACAGATTTTTGGAGTTTCTCAAATTGAATTTATAAAAATCATTACTATGATGTTTAAAAGAAACAAAATGATACATGAAAAACTGAAACAATAATTCTGGTTCCAATTTTGAGCAAGCTGTTGGCTCCTTCCCCAAGATCATAAGATTAGGGAAACGATGGGGAAGTAATGAGAAAACCTGTATGGATTCATGCTGGGGGTGAGGGGTACAGATATCTTGAACTGGTTTCTTTATGAGGTAATATGGCAGCTTTTACCTAGAGTAGAAGGCGGCCCAATAAGCTATAAGAGGATAACATAGGAGAGGACCTTAGAGTTCTTTTGGCTTTTTCTTCTCTCCTGCTATATAGCCTTGGAACAAATATTGTCTGCTCCACACATGCAGAAATATAAGACTCATGTTCAGATGTCTTTAGGAATCAAATCAGAGTAGCACTGAAATCCTGCACTTGTGAGAGGCTGAGAAAAACATGAGTTACTATCTGACCTCTGGCAGTTGTTCCCCTCCCTCTCTCATTCCAAACTCCAGAGGCTGGGAAATTACACTCTAACAAGTACCTCTTTCTAATGGACATCCCCCTTGTAGTTATAGCTGATTATCTGAATTGTGGAGTTGTTTTGAGGGGTGAGGAGGCATTGATTGGGTTTTCTGATGCCTGGGGCTCTCCACTCAAGAGATCATACACTCATTCCTGACCTCATTGTAGATGACTAGGTTTGGAGTCTGGGGTTCCTTTCCAAGGGACTGCCCTATAGCATAGCCTGTATCCCCAGGGAAAAAAAATGTGTTAACAACCCCAAATTACAAGGCATTTATTTTACAAAGAAACATCGTATCTTAATTAGAGATCCAAGCATAAACAGAACAGAAGACCAAGAATTTTTAACTTTTTTAGCCAATTAATAGATTCAAGGAGATAAGGTGTTAGTGATATGAAACAAGAACAAGAATACATTTTTTAAAAAACAAGCAAAAATAATAATTAGAAAAATGTAAAACAGTGCAATCAATGGCGATAAAAATAGAATGGATATAGACAAAGAAAAAATTATCAGACTGAAAGATCAGGATGAGCAACCCCACCACCCAATATGAAGAAGGAAAGGACAAGAAAATTGTTTAAATATGAAAGAAAAGCTAAGAGATGTAAAGGATAAAATTAGAATTTCTAGTATTCATACAATAGGAGTCTCGGAAAAAAAAAGAAAAAGAGGTAATATTTGAAGAAAAAAAAAGATAAAGGGCATGGATTACCAAAGAGAAAAGAAAACCCTTATCTAGATACATTACAGTGAAATTTCAGAATATTAAACATACAGAGAAAATGTTAAAACTTCCTGAGTATAGCAAACAAGACAATAAAGAAAAAAAATTGAAGAAACAATAAGAAATCGAGGAAAAGACAGGAAAAAAAGAGGGAAAATGAATAGATGAGAAAAATAGAAAACAAAGAGCAAGACAAGAGATTTAAACTCAGTTATATTAATAATCACAATGTATGTAGTCTAAACAACTCAGTTAAAAGGCAGAGGTTATGAGAATATATAAAAAGCAAAACCCCACTATATATATTAAAGAAATCCATTTTAAATAAAAAGAAACAAATGGCTAGAAGTAAAAGGTTAAGAAAAAAAAGTAAAAGGATAAAAAAGATATACTAGGCTGATGGTAATCAAAAGAAAGCTGGAGTAGCTATTTTAATATCAGCAAAGATTTCAGAGCAAAATTTTATAATAATGAAGAGATCAATCCTAAACATCTATGCACTTAATAACGGAACTCCAAAATACATGAAGCTTAAATGAAGAGAACTGAAAAGAGAAAGAGAATAATCTAAAATTACAGTCAAAGATTTCAGAACCTCTCTCTCAATAATTGAGATAAGTAGATGGAAATCTATAGAAGAGATATGAACATTATCAACCAGCTTGACCTAATTGACATTTATAGATACTTCACAAACTATAACAAAACGCTATTTTTCAAGGGCACGTAGAACATTTAACAAAATAGTCCATTGCCTGAGACATGAAAAAAAATCTCAATACATTTAATAATATTCTTTATGCAAAGTCTGTCTGATAAAATTAGAATTAAATTTGGTCAATAACAAAAATCAATCTGATAAACCATCAAATATTTGGAAACTAAAAAGCACACATGTAAATAACACATAGGACAAGAAATAAAAATTGTATTTATATATAAAGTATATGTTAGCAACACACAATTGGAAATTAAATTTTTTTAAATGATACTAAGTGTTTAGAGATAAATTTAACAAAATCAGTGCAAGACTTAAACAGTAAAAACTATGTGATACATTACTGAGAACAATTTATTTTTAAGTAATCTCTATGCTCAACGTGGGGCTTGCACTCACAACCCCAGGATCAAGAGTTACACGCTCTACCAACTAAGCCGGCCAGGTACCACTACTGAGAGCGATTTTTCAAACTTTAAATAAGTTGAGAGATATATCATGTTCTTTGATAGAAAGACTGAATACATCAAGTTGTTATTTTTCCCCAAACTGATTGAAAGACTCAATGGAGTCCCAGTCAAAATACCAAAAGAAATTGAAAAGCTGATTCTAAAATTTATAGGGAAGTATAAATAACATGATAAAAGACTCAAATTACCAAGAAAATATACTTATTTTTTTAAAGATTTTATTTATTTATTTGACAGAGAGAGAGAGAGCACAAGCAGGGGGAGCAGCAGAGGGAGAGGGAGAAGCAGGCTCCCCGCTGAGCAGGGATCCTGACGTGGGGCTCGATCCCAGGACCTGGGATCATGACCTGAGCCGAAGGCAGACGCTTAGCCGACTGAGCCACCCAGGCGCCCCGAATATATACCAATTTTAAACACATATGTACCATATAAAATATCTTCAAAATATATAAAGCAAAAGTCAGTAAACTATAAGAAGACATTGATAAAGTCTTCTAATATAGTGGGAAATTTCTGACATAGTCCTTTAAATTATTGAGAAGTCAGGAAAAGCTAGACCTAATTTTGCATATAGTGTGTGTGTGTTTATATATGTTGTACATATATATATATATGTGCATGAGAGAGAGGTACAGAGCAAGAGGAGAGATTTATATCTAATAAAAAGAGATATACATATTCACACATGCCAGACATTTATAAAAATGGATCAGGTACCATGCTATAAAGCAAATCTCAACAGATTTCAAGAAATAAGATCACTCTTAAGGGACTGGTATACATTGTGAAAATGCTAGGGGAAGATATGCTGTATAGTATTTCCCACACTAATTCAATTCTAGAATTCCTGCCTCTCTCACTTTTTTTTTTCTTCACAGAACGCTTATTAATATACCCAAGGACTTTCCTTCTTAAAGATTCATAGTCACCCTCACAAACATTATCATTTGTTTTGAGGCTTTTTTTTTTTAAACCCCTTGACCTTTCCTCAACAGGCTTTAGAAGCTTGCAAAGACGCTGGCTTGGTGAAATCTCTCGGAGTATCCAATTTTAACCGCAGGCAGCTAGAGCTCATCTTGAACAAACCAGGACTCAAATATAAGCCAGTCAGCAACCAGGTACAGTTTGACGGGAGGTGGGAGGTGAGAGGGGGACTGTGAGGGGAGGGGGAGATTCCAGTATTTACTTAACAGGAGAACCCTGGGCTAGGAGTCAGAAATCTTGTGGTCACTCTACATAGATCTCATCATAAGACCCTGAGAACAAGTCTTGTGACACCTCTCAATTTATGTCTCTTAAAAAAAGATTTGCAAGCTCAAAGCCAAGCAAAAATAATCCAAAAAATTTTTTGAAGAAAAATAATGAGGAGGAACTAGATCTGCCAGATATTAAGATGTACAGAGCACTTAAAATTGTGTAAGATTAGTATGAGAACCAACATACAAATTAATAGCAAATAAGAAATATCTTAAAACAGGCCCAAGTGTAATAAAAACTTAATGTAGAAACAGTAACACAAACTAATGGCAAAGGGATGAATTTTTCAGTAAATAGTGTGGAGGAAACGGCTAGTTATGTAGAAACAAATACAGAAATTTGCCTTGTGTCCTCCTCCTAGTATCTCTTCAACCGGGAGTTAAAGAAAGAGGAAGTCACTTGTGCATACTACAAAACGATTTTAGTTTTCCAGAGCTATAGAGAGAAGATGAAGCCATGAGGGGCGACTGGGTGGCTCAGTCGGTTAAGCGACTGCCTTCGGCTCCGGTCATGAACCCTGGGGTACCGGAATCGAGTCCCGCGTCGGGCTCCCCGCTCAGCGGGGAGTCCGCTTCTCCCCCTGACCCTCCCCCGCCTCATGCTCTCTCTCTCTCTCATTCTCTCTCTCAAATAAGTAAATAAATAAATAAAATATTTTTTAAAAAAAGAAAATGAAGCCATGGGAAAATTACAAAAGAAACTGACATATTTAATAGCATAAAAGCATTAAATTCTAAAAATATTAGAAACAAAGAGCAAAAAATGGATAATTATAGTTTAAATAGAATAGAAAAGGGGGATCATAGCCTTATGAGTTAAAAGCCTAATAAAAATTAACGAAAAATTCAAAGATAAAACACTAAGGCTCAATAGAAAAGTGAGCAAAAGAATGGTGAACAGAAATTCGAGAAGACAAATTGCAAGACTAGTGAACATATGAAAAATGTTCAACTGCACTAGTAATTACAGAAATTTAAGTATTATTTCGTATTGTATATCAAATTAGCAAAGCTTTCATTTTATTTTTTAATATAATGTTCCATATAAGCAAGTGATAAAGTGCTGGAAAGTACAAATTTGTTCAGCCTTACTGGAAAGCAATTTGGCAATAAGTGTCAAGAGCCTTAAAAGATGTTCACAGTCTTATATTCCTAAGAATGTATCCTTGTGAAAAAAAAATCTGAAAGCCTTTATGTGTGTTTGTCACAGTACTGTTTATAAAGGCCAAAAAAAAAAATGGAAAGGAAACAACACACATATGAAAAATTGGGGGAATATTTAAATAAATTATAAAACTCATGTAATGTAAAATCTTAATAAAAGATTATCTTTTGCTCATTTTTGAGCAAAAGAGCAATGGCCATGATATGAAGGGGAAAAACCAGGATACAAAATGTAATTCAGTATTGATGTGAATATATTATTTTAAAACATGCATAGAAAAAATATTGGAAAGAAATATATCAAAATACTAACTGTGGTTATCTCTGGCTATGAATGACAAGTGAATTTTGTTTTCTTCTTTATGCTTTTCTGTATTTTCCAAATCTTCTGTCATGAGTATATGTTACTTTTATAATCACAACAAAATACTGTTAAATGGGGATGATGATACTCTCTTCACCCTACTTCATAAAACACTAAGAAGCTACATTAAAATAATATTCTTAGGGTAAATATTCACGTATTGGAGTTATGGTTGACTTGTTTGCTTGATTCATTGTTTTTAGTAACTCAAAACTGTCTTGAGTTAATAACAGAAAGAATGAATTATTACCTATCATGACAATAGCCAGCTAAAATAGAAGTGTTGCTATATTTAGAAGTATTACTTCCTAATCGACACCTAAGCCAACACTACTATACCATATGCTCTAGGAGCAGATAGCAACAACCCTTGACTTCCTAACTGATCTCAATCTATCCCTTTATTCCTACTCTAACCTCACCAGCACGTCCCTCTCCTGCACCCCCAACAATAATATTTTGTTATAAAAAGTTAAAATGACACATGTTCCTTCTTACAAATATACAAAAGAGGATGGAGATTTTTGACCTCAGAATGAAAAATGGAATAAGAATTTGACAGTGTGAAAAAAAAAGAATTTGACAGTGTGTCTCCTCATGCCAAGGAGGAAATACCCTGATATGCTGGCACAAGAATCATGAATAGCTTCACAAATGTACCCTGCAAGGGAAACAAGACATGTCGGAAAATCATATCCCAAGCTTGTTCATTTGCTTCATGGTGAATATACCAATATTCTAGAGATGGTACAGATCCAAGTGCAGGTCTACTGGCCACCAGCCATTACCCTGTGCCCTGGGTACCTACCTCTACTCCAGAGACACAAAATGAGCACCTTTCCGTGCCCACATTCAAATAGCTTTCAGGCAAGGAACATGATGACATATTGTGGGCCTTATAGAGGGTGGGCATATTTTATATATAAGGAATACATACCTGAAGACCTTCCAAAATTCAAAATTCACATATTTAAAAACTAATTTTCCCATTAGAATAAATCTAAAGTATAATTTGCAGATTTTTATATTTTTTCATAGACTTTATGAACAAGGGCACTCTATACTCATTCTCAGAGCCTGAGCATTCCAAGCTTCCTTAGTACTCCTACCCATGATGTCTATCTAAACAAATGTGTCTCCAGGCTCCATCCCTGGCTTAATCTCTCTGAAAGCCTTCCTGGTGGGCAATTTGTCATGCAGTGTTTTCCCAGCCTGATTCAAAGGAGTCTGTGGATCTACCTCAGGCTATTTAATCTCACACACCTAATTCTACTAACAAATGAAGGGAGGGAGGTGGGGAGAAAGGAAAGATTTTCAAATTCTTCAGTTTTTCCTAACCCTATTCACTATGGCCTAAATCCCAGGTGTCCTGATTTAGGAATCAATAACTATTTTTTGAGTTTGATTTAATGAAATGAAAATTCGACACCGTTTTTTACAGAAAGACACAGGATGGGGTTAATGTCTTCCTTCACAGATTCTGTCCAACTTAACTTTACCTTGTGAGATTTTGATATCTGAAGTTCTGCACTACCAAATAGTGTTGTAAAAGCCCCAGACATGTCAAGACACTGTCAATGATGTCAATTTTACATAGTAAACAAGAAAAAGTAAAGACTGCCTCTCCACTGGCCCAGTCCCTAGCAAAGAAGGAAGCAAGCGTGCTTAGATATGCTTCTTGGAAATGAGCAAGTTCCTGGGCAATGATGACATCAAGGTACTGTGACAACAGAAACCATCACTACCTTCCACCTTAAACTGAGCATCCAGTGCCAGCATACCAAACAAAGATCATTCACTGGCCTGAAATGACCCCACCAAGCTGCAGTCCTTATAAAACCCCTCCTTGTAACAGTCTGCAGCATCAGTAATGCTTCCTAAGATGCTGACTTGGTCCTCTCTGTATCATTATGTTTTCATTCAACAGTCATTGAGCACCTGCCTTATGCCAGGCACTTTGCTAGGTTCTAGGCGTGCATGCATACGTGGCTAAAGACAGACACAACCCTTCCTCTCGGAGCACTAGCTATCTAGTGGGGAGCACACAATAATCAAACAATCACAAAATCTATTGATAATTAGAAACTGAGATAAATGCTCTGAAAAGAAGGAGTATGGTTCTCTGTGAGTTCATATGCATTTAGATCTTATTAGCTTATCCACTCCCACCCCCAGAATTTCCCTCACTGGTTGTCCCTTTCGTGATATGCCCTGGAATTTTTACCCAACAACTGTCTAAGCAAAGATTTATATTATATTATTTTAAGTTATGGTGTTGAGTTTATATGTTAACTCAAAAGCTTTTGTCGAGCAGATGTTTCTAGTATGTTGCCCAGTGCAACTCTCTGCGTAGTCCTAAATTTCAGTTCATAGATTCAGTTCAGTCACAGATATGTGCATATCTATTTGTTTTATTTCTAATTGTAATAGCCTTTTTACGCATACCTTTTGTCACAAGCCATATGAAGTCCTTTTTCAAAGGGTAGGTTGTAAAACTGTTTGATGTGTATATAAACACGCACATATATACATACGGATATATACATACATACTTCTACATATTTAATAGGCCAGAGACAAGCAACAGCACACCAATCTGATTAGAAAGGAGTCCTTGTGGGAAAATGAAATGTTGTGTTTGGAATGAACAGGAGGGCATTAAAGTAAGGAATTCATAGTTAGTTTCTAAGTAGTGGAATGACGTGATAAAATACATATTTTGGAGAGACTGGTCTACCAATAATAGACAAGATTGGAATTGAAAAAGTAGAGAGCGATGTTGGAAGTTGGAGAGGGTAAAGGAAGGAAACACTAAGAAGTGTGATTCCTGCCTTATTTTAGTCTGTGTGTTACTTTCTAGAATTATTTAAGAAATGTTCCAAGGAGGAGAAATCCCACAAGTGTTTCTTAGGGTAAGGGAACAAGATTATATCAGGGGAAAAAAAGTATGTCAAGTTAGAGAACAGAAAGAAGACCCACCAGGAAGAGGCTCAGTTTACCTTTGCCACTTCATCAGTAGCATATACTTGTGACTTCTAGAAACAAAAGTCATCAAATACTCACTCTTCCAGACAATGAAGATAATAAATATATGTTTCAATTATTTTAATTCAGCCTTGGTTGATTTTAATTTAAAAAGGTAAGAAAAGCATAGGTCAAAAATTACCATAGTGGCTAAGAAGAAACTTTGAGAAGAACTTTGTGACGCGAGTATTTTTAGTGCAGGAACCTTGCCAGTTATAAGAAACTAAAGATGAACGTAGGCCTGCACCGGGTGGTGTAAAGAACTCTTGGCCAAAACGACAAAATTCATCTTTAGATTTCATGTTATACATGCTCTACCCCTTGTGAAATTATTCTTAGATACTTGATAGCTACAGAGAGAGAGCTTCTGCAACATGTCATTTCTATTTACCAAGACTGTAATCTGAACCTTGAGACTGTTTTTTTGTTATAGAAAATTGTATTTGCTGGAATGGTGACTGTAAATAATTAAGTTTGTTCCCTCAAAGTTTTAAACTATGATAACTTTACGAAATTGAATTTGCCCCCCACTTATTTTAGAATTACTCCACAGATGGTGAACTCACTAACCTTGTTTTACTTAATCTCATCAATAAACAATGAAAATTTCCTTGTTAGGAACAATATTTAGCATTTGCCTCATTATCCATAATACTTGTAAATGGGTTTTATTGAAAAACTTTTTAAAAACTGTATAAAAACTGCATTCCCTACAAGGTTTTAATTTTGTGCTCTGCTCTCCAATGCAACCATGTAGGTTGAGTGCCATCCATATTTCACCCAGCCAAAACTCTTGAAATTTTGCCAACAACATGACATTGTCATTATTGCATACAGCCCTTTGGGGACCTCTAGGAATCCAAACTGGTAAGCAATGCTGTATGTCTCTTCAGCAGTGTTTCCTTTGATATAGAGTATGAGACTAATGTGAATTACTTGATTGGCATGACTATATGGCTCTGTGATTTTAAGAAAGTAACTTAATCTTTTTGAGCCATTCTCTATATCTACAAGTTGGAGCTAATGAAACCTTCCTCACACAGGTGGTATAAGAATTGATTATACTGTATGTATAAAATTACCTAACAGTGCCTGAAACATAGGAAATGCTCACTAAATGTTAGTTTAGGTATATTTGACAAAGAGTCTTCATGACCATATCCTGAAAATTTAGAATTTTTTGATCTCTGTATTCACTTCTGCTGTGATGTGTTCCACAGACTTAAGTAGAAACTTTTCTACATAAACATGACTCGAAGAGTTGTGCCTCTGTTTCTTCCACTTTGGTTTTCCTGCCTTACCCTGCATGCCTACTTCCAACTCAGTCCTCTCTCTGAAACCCGCAAAGAAATACTATTTACCCTCTGAAAGAGGCAGCTCTATCAATTTGCCTCTCTTTTTTTTTTAAGATTTTATTTATTTGACAGAGAAAGACACAGCGAGGGGAGTGGGAGAGGGAGAATCAGGCTTCCCTCAGAGCAGGGAGCCTGATGCAGGGCTCCATCCCCGGACCCTGGGATCATGACCTGAGCCGAAGGCAGACACTTAAGGACTGAGCCACCCAGGTGCCCCTTCAATTTGCCTCTCTTGATCTTTTCTTTTTATTTATCCATTTATTCATTTTATTGAAATGTGACTGACATATAAAATCTTGATCTTTTCATGCTAAAAGCAACTCTTCAACACTGAGTGCTCTGCACTCTGAGAAATTGGTTACAGGGGACCTCAAGTGTCCTGGTAGGTGACCAGGTGGATGGGGAGACAGAGGAGAAGGGTGATTGACTAACCATCTGTTCTTATTACCTGAGCTAAATATGATGCAGGTTTTGATTTTTTTTTTTTTTTTAAGGGTGAATGTATCTTCCCCACCTTTGCTAAAGGATGAACTTCTAAACGTACTGGGGAAAAAGTACAAGAAGACAGCAGCTCAAATTGTTTTGCGTTTCAACATCCAGAGAGGAGTGGTTGTTATTCCTAAAAGCTTTAACCCTGAAAGGATCAAAGAAAACTTTCAAGTAAGAGAACTGCTTCTGGAAATGTAAAAAGTAGAGTTGTTTTGTTTGTTTGTTTGTTTGAAGAACTTCCAGTTCAGATTAATAAGAAACTTGTAATGCCTTCATATTTTATTTTATACCTGCTTCCCAACCCACACTCTGTATATCTGAATTTGAGACAGTTCCCAGCATTTTGGGGATTGCCTCACTGCTCATACATAACCTAGCTCCCTTATTTCTTCTGTTTCCTTACCTTACCTAGACTCTTGGCACTGCCTACTCACTTCTCCACCAGAACAGCAGGAATGGAAGGTATAAAAGGTATAAAATTTGAAACTGATAATAGCAAACTTTCTGCCTCCTTAACGTCTCTGGTAAAAGTTAGGAACAAATTTGGAAATTATTGAAGAAGATCATTCGACTTCATGAGTGCTAATTGCCTTTATTTCCTCAATAAATAATCTGTGATCAGCATCATAACTTACAGGTGAGAAGAGGTCACTAGACAAAGGAGTGATTAGTTTACTCTGCTACTACTCAAGGCTAAACTGCTAGGTAAATACAGCCATAGAAAAGTACCATGCAAAATTAATTACTCATCAGTTAATAATCTCAAAAAGTAAGTTGTTTGTCTCAATAATTTTATTTAAGAAAATATGTAAATAAGTAGTTTAATGAGTTTAATAATCTCAAAAAGTAAGTAAATGAGACAGGATTTATCCCCTCAGATAGGAAAATAATCAGAATATTGAATATGTACAAAAACAGGCACTTTCATATACTCCTGTTAGAAACATTAACTGGTATAAGATTTGAAGGAGCAGGATGTCACTTTTCCAGATCCATCAAAATTCAAGCCCACATATCCATTTGACCCAACAATCTTGATACTATATTTACACATACATGCACACATATATGGATATTTACTAGAGCATGATTTATCATTTTTAAAAAAACTTGGAAACAATCTTCAGTAGAATCTTGTAAAACAAATTATAATATATTTGTACAATGAAATATTATATAGCCTTTTAAAATAATGGGGTGAAAATATAAGTACTGCCACAGGAAGATATTCATGATATTAGACAATTTATCTTCAGAGCTTTTTTGCTACCACATGACAGAATGCAACTCAAACTTACCAAAGAGAGACATGATTTATTGGGCCATATAACTGGAACATCCCATGGATAAATCAGGCATGACTGGGCAGGGGTATTCAAATGATTTATAAAAGGACTGAGTTCCCTTCCTCCCTCCACACTCCCCTCTTCCCCCTCAACCTTCTCTGTCTCTACATGGTGGCACAAACAGTCCCTGACAGCTCCAGGCTAATCTATTACTCATACTCAGTGAAGATGATCACAGGTAAAGGCTTCTGCGAGGATCTCTATCAATCCCTGATTGTCCCTTTGTGGGTCATGCACCACTCCCACATTAATCACCGTATCCAGTAAGATACTTTGATTGGCCCCCTGGGCTACAACCGTATTCCTGTGCTGGAAATGAATTCATGTGACAAACAGCGCTCCTAGATGGTGGAAGATAAGTTCATAAGAGGAAAGAGCGGATTCTGTTATTAGCAAAAAGAGGAAAGATTGATAAACAGTTATACCACTACGGACAGCATTTTAACATTTAACAAAATACCTCTTACTAAAAGGGGTTGACACTGTTTTCAGCCATCTTAAAAGAATAAGCTGTCTAGACAGCTAATGTGTTAGTTCATCAAAAATTAAGACAAGTTTTGATGCACCTGAAACAAATATTTTCATGCATTCAAAATTTTACTGTTCAGAAAATGAGAGTGGTTACTAGTGGTCTGTGCAATGGAAGGTTAAAGCCTTTGGACTTTATGTTATTTAGTGAATCACAACTTTGTAGTAAAGGTACAATCTCCTAAATCATTCTCCTAAAAATTTTATCACAACTCTTTCTGTTATAGTCATATAGTCAGTATATTTCCATAGTCCTGATAATAAGGAAATGGAGTTCAGAGGTTCACATACCACAAGAAAATATGAAAGAGATAAAAATCTATAAGGAAAATGACAGTGGAAATCACAGCTAATTTCCACTCTATAGGGTTTAGACTTGCCCTGTAGCCACAAATTTTGCTGGGTATTAAAACCAAGAATTGACAAAATAGAAAATTATTTTCTTTTAGAACTAAGGTAAAGTAAACCTTTAAAAGTATTTTAAAAGAATGGGGAATGTCCACAAAACATAAAGGGTAAAGGGAAAATTAAATATGTTTACAATAAAGGAAAAAAAAGTCATAGAAATAAAAATCATGTAACAAAAAGTTAAATCGTAAATTAAAAACAAAAGCTATATAAAATTCAAGGTAAGAATGAAGAAAATTAAAAAGCAGGATATTTTTAACATTAAAACAACAAAAAATCAAATTTTACCACTCACTATCTGCCTTGTTGCCATCATCCACTGACCCCCATTCCTTGAAGGTTACTCACTTTCCCTCTTTCCAAAACTCTCCCCGTCACAATTCTTAGTGAATTCAACATACATATGGATAGTCCTTCCAATAACCTGGCCTGATAGTTCTTTAACCTCTTCTCCCACAATGATCTTGTCCTATATATTTCATCCACTATTCCCATTATTATTCCTTGGAAACTGCAGTTATTAATACCTAATAACCCTTTCATACCCCTCAAAAATTCCCCTCTCTCTCCTGCGTTATCTCTCCACTACATAACTCCCATCAACATACAAAAATGCTGTAACCTCCAGTCTTAAAAGGTAAAATCCAATCTAGACGTTCTTCTCCAGCTATTATCCAGTTCTTTCTTTCTGTTTACAACAGACCCTTAAAAGAGAATTCTGTTCTCACTACCTCCAAGTCCCTTTCCCCCACTCTCCTTTAAACCCATTGAAACTGAGGTTGCACCCTGACACAGCTCTTGTCAAGTTCACCAATGACCTCCACCTTGCTAGAGCCAATAATCACTTCTCTGTCCTTGTTCTAGTAGATCTTCCAACAGCATTGAATACGGTTAACACTTTCTCTTTCTTGAAATCTTTACTATAAGAGAAGCAGATTGGGGCAGTGGGGGCAGAATATCAGGTACTCAGCTATGAGTAAGTGAATAACTTAGGATAATTTGTGTCATAAAAAAATGAAAATCAATCCACATAAAATAAAGAAAAACATTGCATAGAAAGAATGGAGGGAGGGAGGAAGAATGTGGAAGTTTACCTTAAAATTAAAACCGAGGTCTTGATCTCAGGGTCATGAATTCAAGCCCTATATTGGGCTCTATGCTGGGTGTGGAGCCTACTTAAAAAAAAAAAAAATTAGAAAATTATGAAATAATTTTAGTTATTTTATAGTCAACAAAATTTAGGTTACGATTGTATATGTGTACTAAATCTTAGAAGAAACTTAAAAATATGCTTGACAAAATTGCATGATAACAGAATGTGACGTTCTCTACTTCAGAAAGGTTTTTGCTAAGGGATCATAAAAAGAATAATGCTGGTAAAATTTCACAGAACTTCATCTGAAGATTATAAATCCTTTGATTTTTTTTCAAATCACACTCTTGATACATCTACTGAAGTAGACTTTAACTGCATCAGATTCCATCTGAAAAACATTTTGCCTATAATTGAAGCAAACCAAGATCACTTTCATTGACTTCATGAAATCCTGCATCTTTGGCAAGATTTACAACTTCACTTTACATTATATATTCACTGGAGTCAGAAAATGAATCACCAATACTTAAAAAGTGGACCTAATGTTAAGCAAAAAGAAAGTTTGAGTAAGGATTTATTTTATAAGTGATTGGTCATTCATGACTGTTTCCATGTAATGCAAAGTTTTGATTCACAATCTCATAAACTCAATATTTGAATAATAATCAAAGAAAAGCACTCCCTGAAAAGAGCACTTGGACACAACCCATGGGGGAATGATTAGGTAAATAGTGTTACAGCTATACTATGAATGCAGTGATTAAATTAAAGTCAGTATTTTGTCAGAAAAGATCACCAAGACATATTCTATGAATGAAAGAAAGTTGCAGAATAATAAAAATACGATACAATTGTTGCATTTTGTTCTTGGTGTGTTGGATGTTTGGAAGGAATGTTTGGGAAGAAGAATAGGATTGGAGTGGTGGGTAACAAGAGGGCCTTTCATTTATTATTCTGTGCAAGTCCATAGACTTCTGTAGTGTTTTAATTCTCACAAAAAAGCATATATTTATGTATCACTTATATAATTAAAATTTATAAATATAAATTACTAAAATAAAAGTTAAGGGATTACAAGTTAAAACAATACAGTAAAAGATCATTATAGATAAACCAAGTGCTAAAAATGTAAATAAGCTAAAATAAAATATTGAAATGTTAATAAAGGACAATTATAAAACCAGAGTATAAAATGTACAAGCTAAGAAAAAATAATGAAAATGTAATAGATTTAAAAGGTAGAAAACATATTAAAAATGATGAGAGAAATGATTAAGAGAATAAAACAAAGCAAATTAAAAGTTAAAAAAATGCATAAGCAAATTTAGAGACTAGGGAATATTTTTAAAAACAAGTGCACAAAGGCCATAGTCCAAAATCAGAGGTTTAGCTTCTCATCCAGAAACAATAAAAAATTCTTCACTCTTGGAATTTTAGGTGTCCTGAACATATGTTGTTGCAGTGCATTTGGAATGTCCTGCAAGAAAGCCCTAGCAGGAGTGTCTCAAAGACAAAGAGCAGAACAGAAGAACCCCAATTCTGCATGGGGATGTGGCCCCCCAGCACCAGCCCAACTTCTCTCACATTTGCAGATATTCATAATTTTATTTTTTGATTTATTTTTATTTTTAATTAATTTATTTATTTAAATTCAATTAACCAACATATAGTACATCATTAATATTCATAAATTTTTGACATAAAAATCTTTTATGTGTATATCACTAATAATGGAGCTTCAACATAAATGAAGAACTAAAAGGAAATATCTGACAGAACTGAAAGAAACTAACAATTATTTTTTGTATCAATTTTTTATTGACATTCTAGTTAGTTAACATATGGTGTAATATTGGTTTCAGGAGTAGAATTTAGGGATTCATCACTCATAACACCCAGGGTTCATTACAACAAGTGCCCTCCTTAATGCCCATCACCCATTTAGCCCATCCCCCACCCACCTCCCCTCCAACAACCCTCAGTTTGTTCTCTATGGTAAAGAGTCTCTTATGGTTTACTTCCCTCTCTCTTTTTCTTTTCCATCCCCTATACTCATCTATTTTGTTTCTTAAATTCCACATATGAGTAAGTCATTTGGTATTTGTCTTTCTCTGACTTATTTCGCTTAGCATAATACTCTCTAGCTCCATACACGTTATAGCAAAAGGAGAGATTCATTGTTTCTTATGGCTGAGTAATATTCCATTGTATGTATATATACCACATCTTTTTTTTCCCATTCATCAGTTGATGGACATTTGGGCTCCTTCCGTATCTTGGCTATTGTTGATAATGCTGCTCTAAACATCAGGATGCATGTATCCCTTCAAATCAGTATTTTTGTATCCTTTAGGTAAGTATCTAGCAGTGTAATTGCTGGATCATAGGGTAATTCTATTTTTAAATTTTTGAGGAACCTCCACACTGTTTTCCAGTGGCTGCACTAGCATTCCCACCAACAGTGTAGGAGGGTTCCCCTTTCTCCACGTCCTCGCCAACACCTGTTGTTTCCTGACTTGTTAATTTTAGCTATTCTGACTGGTGTGACATGGTATCACATTGTGGTTTTGATTTGTATTTCCCTGCTGATGAGTGATGTTGAGCGTCTTTTCATGTGACAGTTGGCCATCTGTATGTCTTCTTTGGAAAAATGTCTGTTCTTGTCTTCTGCCCATTTTTTAACTGGGGATTATTTGTTTAGGTGTTGAGGCCTTTATATATTTTGGATACTAACCATTTATCAGATATGTCATTTGCACATATCTTCTCCCATTTTATAGGCTGCCTTTTAGTTACATTGATTGTTTCCTTCAATGTGCAGAAGTTTTTATCTTGATAAAGTTCCAATAGTTCATTTTTGCTTTTGTTTCCCTTGCCTCTGACAACATATCTAGAAAGAAGTTGCTATGGCCAATGTCAGAAAGGTTACTGCCTGTGTTCTAAGATTTTGATGGTTTCCTGTCTCACACTTAGGTCTTTCATCCATTTTGAATTTATTTTGTGTATGGTGTAAAAAAGTGGTCCAACAAAACACCATTTGTTGAAGAGATGATCTTTTTTCATTGGATATTCTTTCCTGCTTTGTTGAAGATTAGTTGACCGTATAGTTGTGGGCTCATTTCTGCGTTTCATTGATCTATGTGTCTGTTTTTGTGCCAGTACCATACTGTTTTGATCACTATAGTTTTGTAATATATCTTGAATTCCTGAATTGTGATGCCCTCAGCTTTGCTTTTCTTTTTCAGGTTTGCTTTGGCTATTCAGGATCTTTTTTTTTTTTTTTAATTTGGGGTCTTTTGTGTTTCCATACAAATTTAAGTATTATTTGTTCTAGTTCTGTGGAAAATTATATATTAATAGGGATTGCATGGAATGTATAGATTGCTTTGGGTGGATTAAACATTTTAATAATACTTGTTCTTCCAATCCATGAGCACAGAATGTTTTTCCATTTCTTTGTGTCATCCTCAATTTCTTTCTTACGTGTTCTCCAGTTTTCAGACTACAGATCTTTTCCCTCTCTGGTTAGGTTTATTCCTAGGTATCTTATGGTTTTGGGTGCAATTGTAAATGGGATTGATTCCTTGATTTCTCTTTCTGCTGCTTCATTATTGGTGTATAAAAATGCAACAGATTTCTGGGGCGCCTGAATGGCTCAGTTGGTTAACCGCCTGACTCTTAGTTTTGGCTTAGGTCGTGATCTCAGGGTCATGAGATCAAGCTGGCCTTAGGCTCCTCACTCAGCACAGTCTACTTGTCCTTCTCCCTCTGTTCCTCACCCCCACTCACGCTCTCTCTCTCAAATAAATAAAATCTTAAAAATAAAATAAAATCAAAAGAAAAAAGAAATATAACAGATTTCTGTACATTGATTTTGTATCCTGTGACTTTGCTGAATTCATGTATCAGTTCTAGCAATTTTTTGGTGGAGTCTTTTGGGTTTTCTACATAGAGTATCATGTTGTCTGCAAACGGTGAAAATTTGATCTCTTCCTTGCCAGTCTGGGTGCCTTTTATTTCCTTTTGTTATCTGATTGCTGAAGCTAGGACTTCCACTACTATGTTAAATAACAATGGTGAGAGTGGACATCCCTGTCTTTTTCCTGACTGTAGAGGAAAAGCTCTCAGTTTTTCCTCATTGAAGATGATACATTAGCTGTGGGTTTTTTGTATATGGCCTTTATGATATTGAGGTATGTTCCCTCTATCCCTATTTTGTTGAGGGTTTTTATCAAGAAAGGATGCTGTACTTTGTCAAATGCTTTTTCTGCATCTATTGAAAGGATCATATGGTTCTTATCCTTTCTTTTATTAATGTGGTACATCACATCGATTGATTTGTGAATATTGAACTACCCTTGCAGCCCAGGAATAAATCCCACTTGGTCATGGTGAATAATTCTTTTAAACATGTTCATAAAAAAAAAGAATGCTCATAAATTTTTAAAGGGTTCCTGCTGCTGGTCCCGTTCCCTGATCCCAGGCTTGACCCATTTTCTACCTTCAATAATGTCTTTTATTTCTGTTATTTCAGATCTTTGACTTTTCTCTCACTGGAGAAGAAATGAAGGACATTGAGGCCTTGAATAAAAATGTCCGCTTTGTGGAGATGCTCATGTGAGTATGGGGGGACCATTCACCAAGTACTGCCCAGGGGTATTGGATTATCCTAGGGCCATAGAAATCACAAGGGTAAAGGCCAGTAGGCAGCATGTTCTGAGTATTAAACAGGTCTGGGTAAATTACATTTACTCCAGGAACTTCCTATAAGCTACAGTTTTATTAAAAATATTTCTGGCATTTATGACATCTCATGACTTAGGTTAGAGAATGGCCGGCTAAATACCTGATGAGAATTAAGTCATAGTGTATATATGTTAATACAACAGCAACACAAATATTCTAACCTATTTATTTTTTCCTAAAAGTCAAAGTGATGCACAATTTAGAGCAAAGTTATTAACAAAAAAGAAAGAGACATGGGAACATAGTAGAAAGAATACCACATTAGAAGCTAAGAACCTAGGGCTATAGGCAAATGCTTACCTGTAAGATTGTGGAGCTTCTAACTTCACCTATTAGCTGACTTCCCACAAGCAAAATTCCTTACACTCCTTCAAAATGTTGCTAAATTTGGCTAATCAATTGAAGTAGCCCTTTATTCTCTAAATAGTATAGGGCCTTTAAAATAACAAAAGACTACAGTTCATACATATATGGTTCTCATATATATATATATGTATATATACACATTTTTTCTTTTTATTCATTACTATTTCCAGTTCTTGAAATCACCTGGATAGTAATCTGTTTGTAATCTCCTCTCTAAGAGAGCATTTGGAAAATGCTCATTAGGGTAGTTAATATAGTTTGAACACTTATTTTATTGTTCCCACTATTTCTCATTAGTCAAAAAGCACACTGACTATGCTAATATTGAATTTCTGAATCAATTTCTGAATTAATACAACAGCCTCCTAATGTGAATTTTCCAGGGCAAAACATTATTTGACATCAAAAGGTATCACCTAGCCTTGGAAATAAAAAGGTAAACACAAACACAGACCTAACCAACACTTACTGGTTAATTAATAGCTCTTGAAGATGAGCTATTACTATTGAATAAATATCATTAAATTAAGAAGAGATAGTAAGAGACAGTCAACCCACTAATGTACTGATTTTTTTTACAGCTAGTTGGTGACAATATTTAGTTTGAAATTTGACATATTTAATACCTAATTACCACAACACTGGGAAAATAACTCATAGGAAATAACTAGAAAAATCAGCAAGGAGAAACAAACAGTAGGCTTCATTTATCAAAAAAAAAAAAAACTGTACCATTTAGGAATGGTAGGCCATGATTCTTCTCTGTTTTTCATCCAGTTGATCTTTGACATTGAAAAGCCTTTATTTATTTTGTATTTTAATTTAAAGCTCATAATACTTGCAGAGAACTGAATCTTAGACATGGTCCATGGCAGGTACAACCCACGCCAATCCTTTCTTATTGACTGTTCCATCACTGTTGTTTAAGGGATAGGTTCATTATCATCATCATTATTATGGAAACTTACTTCACTGATCACCTTTCTCGATCTCAGACTTTCAGTTCGCAGGAGGTCCAGTGAGAAGGGCAGGTAAAAACTCCGAGAAGAGAGTGATAATGATGGGTAATAGAAATTTGAAGAGAAATGCTTATGTGGATCATTGACATGGAAGGCAGCCTGTGTCAAAACAGCAGAGGGGAGGAAGGAATTGAGAAAGGGCATGAAAAACCACAAACAGGCATTGCTCTCACCTCATGTGCTTTGGCTCTGAGCAAAATCTTGATAGAGAGGTCTTCCAACACACACACACACACACACACACACACACACACACACACACACACACACACACACACACGCTTACCGGAGGGTGTTGTCTAGGGCTTCAATAAGAGACACTGGCTTGAGGGAAAACAGAGGAGATAGGGTGAGAAACAGGGAATGAATAAGGGAGAGAGGGAGGGATCAGTGAAATTGTTGAAGGAGGCTAGTAACACATACAGCTGTGCAACATTTGCAGTGAAATTTTTCCCTTTGGGGAATTGTTTTGACAGGTGGTGTGATCATCCCGAATACCCATTTCATGATGAATACTGACTTCATAATGCTCCTGAACTGATTTTTCCCTCCCATGCATGCCAGAACCTTGGGCTGGGTGGTTCCCCCAGAGGAAGAAATTTAAAAAGTTTTACTATCTTTAGATAAAGTGGTGATGTTAACATGCTTAAGTTTGACTTTGCCTTAAGTATATGAAGAAAAAAATATGTTTAAATATGAAGAAAAAAATATGTTTAAATCTGTTGAAATAATTGTTTGGAAACTATAAGCTAATATTTTATTGGATCAAGGTCTTTTGGGTTCCAGACAGAAAAACATTAGGCTTTAGAAAAGACTACAGAGGCAATATATGAAGATAAATAACTCATAAATGTGAGCACTGCCATTGGTAGTCTGAGTTCCTTACTTTAGCAGTTAACAGGGCAACAAAGAGGGTGGTGAGCTAGTGCATGCCAGTGTTGGCAGTGACTTTGATGATTTGGACCATCGATTATAACACAGACACAGTCAAGATAAGATCCACACATGCATTATTAAGAAGGAAGTGATTTGCTGCACCCTGTGTAAAGAGAAAGGGCTAAGCATAGAAAAGTCTTAAAATAGAGCTAATTAAACACCACAGTGGTCAGCATAGACATAATGATTTGGTTGTTGTTTTTTCCGTCCAATGTGGGTTCATTTAGCTTTTACCTAGTTTGAGGGATGGCTAATTGCTGGTTCTCTCTTGCATGCTTTCAAGGGCCTGAGAATGAACAACATAACTGGTGATCCATTCTTATACTGCGTATCACTCTTGGCCTACTCCTCATACATCCACCATTATGTGAAGTAGCTTGAGACAGTCAACAGACACAAAACCCTGAATCATAAAATAATCCAAAGATGACTATTTTTTAAGTAGGCTCCATGCTGGGAAACCAGAACTCATGACCCTGAGATCAAGAACTGAGCTGAAGGGCGCCTGGGTTGCTCAGTTGGTTAAGCAACTGCTTTCAGCTCAGGTCATGATCCTGGAGTCCCGGGATCGAGTACCACATCGGGCTCCCTGCTCAGCAGGGAGTCTGCTTCTCCCTCTGACCCTCTTCCCTCTCGTGCTGTCTCTCATTCTCTGTTTCTCAAATAAATAAATAAAATCTTAAAAAAAAAAGAACTGAGCTGAAATCAAGTCAGATGTTTAACTGACTGAGCCACCCAGGTGCCCCCAAAGATGACTATTTTAAAAGAAGGCATTTAAAAAGGAGGCTTCAGGGGTCCCTAGCTGGCTCATTCAGTGGAGCATGTGACTCTTAATCTCAGGGTTGTGAGTTCAAGCCTCATGCTGGGTGTAGAGATTACTTAAAATCTTTAAAAAAAAAAAATTAAAATTAAAAAGAGGCTTCATAAAATTATTATACTTAGGACTTTGAAAGTGTTATTGGGATAACTGTGAATTTCAAGAAAGTAGCAAGTTTGAAAGAACACTGGTGATATTACTATATGTAAATTTTTAATTTTTAAGTAAGAACATTATTAGAATTATTCAGTAGAGATATACCAATTGTCAATTCAACTGGAGCAATGTATTTTTTATTCATATTAAGTCATTTTCATTGGGCAAGAGAGTTCTTCAAAAATTATGTCTTTCCAAGACCAATTGCTTACAGATAATCTTTAGTGACCTGAAAACATACATTTCTGAGAAATCAGCACTTTAAGAAAATTTGATCTCACTGTATCCACTGATGCTAATGTAATGCTCTTCTATGGAAAATATTTTGTTTACAAGAAATAATAAAATGTGATGATTTATTGAACCACTTGAATCTCCATTTTGTTGCTAAAGGTAGAGGGAGGGGAAGAACAATCTGAATTCAATTCAATTAAAAGACTTTTGATTAAGTTCTTACTGTACATTTAGCACTGGTAAAAGGGAAGAAAAAGGGGGTATCATAGTACAAGAACAGAAACTTAAGCCCTGTTCCCTGTTATCAAACTTCTTCAACGTATTTCAGGGGGCTGGTGTGGAGGAGGGACCATACATTTCAAACCATTTTTAAAAGACAGTCATTGGGAAAGAGTCCTACCATTTTTAAGGGGAGGAATATTTCTAAAGATTAGAGGAGGGGAACCCTATCTTAGTTATACAGAGATGAGGGGGAAAGAGTTGAAGACAGAAAACAGGAAGTCCAGGAAAGAGTGACAGTCTGATATGAGCTTCTGCATTTCACCTCTCCCTCTGCTCACACCCCTCACAAGCTTCCCATCTATTTTGGGATGAATTATGTCCTCCCACCCCCAAATTCAAACCTTAAAGTCCTAGCGCCTAGCACCTCAGAATGTGACCTTATTTGGAAATAGGGTCATTGCAGGTCATTGCATATATAATTCATTAAGATGAGGTCATAATGGAGTAGGGTGACTCCAAATCCAGTAAGACTGGTGCCTTATAAAAAGGGGAAATTTGGACACTAACAACATATAGGGAGAACACCATGTACAGATCAAGACAGAGATCAGAGTGATGCTTTAAATTATTTGTTCCTTATATAAAACAATAACATAAAGGAACTCATTGATAATAATACAATAACAGTAGGAGACTTTAACACACCATTTACATCAATGGACAGATCATCTAAGCAGAAAATCAACAAGGAAACAATGGCTTTGAATGACACACTGGACCAAATAGGCTTAACAGATATATTTAGTACACTCTCTCCTAAAGCAGCAAAGTACACATTCTTTTCACATGCACATGGGACATTCTCCAGAATAGATCATGTACTAGGTCACAAATCAGGTCTTAACAAGTACAAAAAGATTAAGATCATACCATGCAACTTTTCTGACCACAACACTATGAAATTTGAAGTCAACCACAAGAAAAAATTTGGAAAGACCACAAATACTTGGAGGTTAAAGAACATCCTACTGTGGGGGGTGGAGCAAGATGGCGGAGGAGTAGGAGAACTGGATTTCGTCTGGTCTCAGGAATTCAGCTGAATAGGGATCAAACGATTCTGAACACCTACGAACTCAAGAGGAGATCGAAGATAAGAAGAGTAACAACACTCTGAACAGAAAAGCGACCACTTACTGGAAGGTAGGACGTGCGGAGAAGTGAATCCGAGGCGATATTCGGGAGGATAGACGGCGGGGCGGGGGGGGGGGGGGCCTCCGTCGGCCGCTTCTGGCAAGTGCTAGAGCCGCGGAGCACAAAATCGGACCTTTTAGAAGTCGGCTCCACGGAAGGACGTCGCTCCAGTGGCTAAGCGGGGGGGGGGGGGGGGGGGGGGGGGGGGGGGGGGGGAATCCTCATGGGACAGTGTGGTCTCAGGACCCTCGGGGTCACAGAAAGACCGGGGGTGCCTGAGTGCGGCAGAGCTCCCAGGTATCGGAGCGGGGAAGCCGGCTGCAGAGACGGAGCCGAGGCGCGGGCTCTCAGCTCGGGGTGGCCATAAACTGTGATCCGCGGCCCAGTCGGGCCACTGCTCCTCCAGCAGGGACCCAACAAGTGGCAGAGCCACGGAGACTCCCCTTCCTCCCCCGGGAGGAGCGGCGCGGGAGCGCACCGCAGGGATCTGCTGGGTTTGGAGACTCCACACGGGGTCGGGTGCCAGAGATAGAAACGCTCGGTCACAGGCCGGGTGAGCATGGAGTGCGGCCGGAGACCGGGGACACGGGAGTGACTGCTTTTCTCTGGGGGCGCACTGAGGAGCGGGGCCCCGAGTTCTCAGCTCCTCTGGGCGGAGATTGGGAGGCCACCATTTTCACCCTGGTCTTCCAAAGCTGTACGGAGAGCTTGCAGGGAACAAAAGCTCCTGAGAGCAAACCCGAGCAGATTGCTTAGCCCGGACAGTCAAGGGTGGGGCAATTCCGCCTCCAGCAAAGACATCTGGGAACCACGGCAACAGGACCCTGCCCCAGAAGATCAGCACGAACAGCCAGCAAGCCAAAACCAAGTTTACCGATCAAGGAGAACGGGAGAACTCCAGTGCTAGGGGAATACTGCACATAGAATTCATGGCTTTTTTTACCGTGATTCATTTGTTTTTCAAAGTTAATTTTTTAACTGTTTTTTTTTTAATTTTTCTTTTTCCCTTTTTCAACCAACATCTTATCAATCCCTTTTTTTAAAAAAACATTTTTTATTTTTCATTTTTAGAGTCATATTTTATCCCTTCATAGTAGTTACCCTTATTTTTGGCATATATATATAAATTGTTCTCTCTTTAAAATTTTGAGATACAGTTTCTTCTAACAGATCAAAATATACCCTAAATCACTAGTGTATGGCTTTGTTCTAGTCTCCTGCCTGATCACATTCTCTCCCTTTTTTTTTTCTTTCGTTTTTCTTTTTCTTTTTCTTTTTTTAAATCTTCTTCTTTCTTTTTTCAAACAACTTCTTATCTTATCAATCCCTTTTATAAAATCTTTTATAATTTTCATCTTTACAGTCATCTTCCATCCCTTCATTGTATCAACCCTTATTTTGTACATATATAAGTCTTTCTTCCTTTAAAATTTTAGGAGGCACTTTTTTCTAACAGACCAAAATACGCCCAAAATCTAGTGTGTGGCACTGATCTATGCACTAGGCTGATCATATTTGATCATATTCTGCTTTTTTTGTATTGTTCTGTTTTTGTTTTTATCTTTTACTTTTTGTTTTTTTTTTCTTTCTTTTCTGTTTCTTTTTTCTTTCTTTCCCTTTCTTTTCCCCTGGTTTCAGGTCTTTTCTGATTTGTTTAGAGTATATTTGCTGGGGACGTTGTTAACCTGGTAGCATTTTGTTCTCTCATTCATCTATTCTCCTCTGGACAAAATGACAAGATGAAAAAAATCACCTCAGCAAAAAGAACAAGAGATAGTACCGTCAGCCAGGGACCTACTCAATACAGACATTAGTACGATGTCAGACCTAGAGTTCAGAATCATGACTTTAAAGATACTAGCTGGGCTTGAAAAAAGCGTGGAAGTTATTAGAGAAACCCTTTCTGGAGAAATAAAAGAACTAAAATCTAACCAAGTCGAAATCAAAAAGGCTATTAATGAGGTGCAATCAAAAATGGGGGCACTAACTGCTAGGATAAATGAGGCAGAAGAGAGAATCAGTGATACAGAAGACCAAATGATGGAAAATAAAGAGGCTGAGAAAAAGAGAGAGAAACAATTACAGGATCACGAGGGCAGAATTCGAGAGATAAGTGATACAATAAGACGAAACAACATTAGAATAATTGGGATCCCAGAAGAAGAAGAGAGAGAGAGGGGGGCAGAAGGTATATTGGAGCAAATAATAGCAGAGAACTTCCCTAATGTGAGGAAGGAAACAGGCATCAAAATCCAGGAGGCACGGAGAACCCCTCTCAAAATCAATAAAAATAGGTCAACACCCCGACATCTAATAGTAAAACTTACGAGTCTCAGAGACAAAGAGAAAATCCTGAAAGCAGCTCGGGAGAAGAGATATGTAACCTATAATGGTAGAAATATTAGATTGGCAACAGACCTATCCACAGAGACCTGGCAGGCCAGAAAGGACTGGCAAAATATCTTCAGAGCACTAAATGAGAAAAATATGCAGCCAAGAATACTATATCCAGCTAAGCTCTCTTTGAAAATTGAAGGAGAGACCAAAACTGCTAGAACTCATACAGGAATTCAGTAAAGTAGCAGGATATAATATCAATGCAGAGAAATCAGTGGCATTCCTATACACCAACAACAAGACAGAAGAGAGACAAATCAAGGAGTCAATTCCATTTATAATTGCACCCAAAACCATAAGATACCTAGGAATAAATTTAACCAAAGAGGCAAGGGATCTGTACTCAGAAAACTATAAAATACTCATGAAAGAAATTGAAGAAGACACAAAGAAATGGAAAAACGTTCCATGCTCATGGATTGGAAGAACCAACATTGTGAAGATGTCAATGCTACCTAGAGCAATCTACACATTCAATGCAATCCCCATCAAAATACCATCCACTTTTTTCAAAGAAATGGAACAAATAATCCTAAAATTTGTATGGAACCAGAAGAGACCCCAAATAGCCAGAGGAATCTTGAAAAAGAAAAGCAAAGCTAGCAGCATCACAATTCCGGACTTCCAGCTCTATTACAAAACTGTCATCATCAAGACAGTATGGTACTGGCACAAAAACAGACACATAGATCAATGGAACAGAATCGAGAGCCCAGAAATGGACCCTCAACTCTATGGTCAACTCATCTTTGACAAAGCAGGAAAGAATGTCCAATGGAAAAAAGACAGTCTCTTCAAAAAATGGTGTTGGGAAAATTGGACAGCCACATGCAGAAGAATGCAACTGGACCATTTCCTTACACCACACACAAAAATAGACTCCAAATGGTTGAAAGACCTAAACGTGAGACAGGAGTCCATCAAAATCCTAAAGGAGAACACAGGCAGCAACCTCTTCCACCTCAGCCGCAGCAACTTCTTCCTAGAAACATATCACCAAAGGCAAGGGAAGCAAGGGCAAAAATGAACTATTGGGATTTCATCAAGATAAAAAGCTTTTGCACAGCAAAAGAAACAGTCCACAAAACCAAAAGACAACCAACAGAATGGGAGAAGATATTTGCAAATGACATATCAGATAAAGGGCTAGTATCCAAAATCTATAAAGAACTTATCAAACTCAACACCCAAAGAACAAATAATCCAATCAAGAAATGGGCAGAAGACATGAACAGACATTTTTCCAAAGAAGACATCCAAATGGCCAACAGACACATGAAAAAGTGCTCCACATCGCTCGGCATCAGGGAAATCCAAATCAAAACCTCGATGAGATACCACTTCACACCAGTCAGAATGGCTAAAATTAACAAGTCAGGAAACAACAGATGTTGGCAGGGATGCGGAGAAAGGGGAACCCTCCTACACTGTTGGTGGGAATGCAAGCTGGTGCATCCACTCTGGAAAACAGTATGGAGGTTCCTCAAACAGTTGAAAATAGAGCTACCATACGATCCAGCAATTGCACTACTGAGTATTTACCCCAAAGATACAAATGTACGGATCCGAAGGGGTACGTGCACCCCGATGTTTATAGCAGCAATGTCCACAATAGCCAAACTTGGAAAGAGCCAAGATGTCCATCGACAGATGAATGGATAAAGAAGAGTGGTATATATACACAATGGAATATTATGCAGCCATCAAAAGGAATGAGATCTTGCCATTTGCGATGACGTGGATGGAACCGGAGGGTGTTATGCTGAGTGAAATAAGTCAATCAGAGAAAGACATGTATCATATGACCTCACTGATATGAGGAATTCTTAATCTCAGGAAACAAAATGAGTGTTGCTGGAGTGGTGGGGGGTGGGAGGGATGGGGTGGCTGGGTGATAGACATTGGGTAGGGTATGTGTTATGGTGAGTGCTGTGAATTGTGTAAGACTGTTGAATCACAGATCTGTACTTCTGAAACAAAGAATGCAACATATGTTTAAAAAAAAAGAGAAAGAAGAAGATAGCAGGAGGGGAAGAATGAAGGGGGTGGAATCGGAGGGGGAGACGAACCATGAGAGACGATGGACTCTGAAAAACAAACTGAGGGTTCTAGAGGGGAGGAGGGTGGGGGATGGGTTAGCCTGGTGATGGGTATTAAAGAGGGCACGTTCTGCGTGGAGCACTGGGTGTTATGCACAAAGAATGAATCATGGAACACTACATGAAGAATTAATGATGTAATATATGGTGATTAACATAACAATAAAAATTTTTAAAAAAAAGAACATCCTCCTAATGAATGAGTCAACTAGGAAATCAAAGAAAATACATGGAAACAAATGAAAACAGGTACATGATGGTCCAAAACCTTTGGAAAGCAGCAAAAGCAGTCTTAAGAGGGAAGTATATGGCAATACAGGCCTACCTCAAGAAGCAAGAAAAATCTCATATAAACAACCTAACTTTACACCTAAAGGAGCTAGAAAAAGAAAAGCAAACTAAGACTAAAGCCAGAAGGGAAATAATAAAGATTCGAGCAGGAAAAAAAATGATACAGAAACAAACAGACAAAAAACCAGTAGAACAGATCAATGAAACCAAGAGCTGGTTCTCTGAAAAAACTAGTAAAATTTATATACTCCTAGCCAGACTAATCAATAAGAAAAGAGAAAGTACCCAAATAAATAAAACCACAAATGAGAGAGGAGAAATAACAACCAACACCACAGAAGTGCAAATAATTATAAGATAACATTATGAAAACTGGGGCATGTGGGTGGCTCAATAGGAGCCCCAGGACAAGCTCCCTGCTCAGCCAGGAGGCTGCTTCTACCTCTACCTCTCCCTCTGCCTGTGTCTCCACCTGCTTGTGCATGCTCTCTCTCTCTAATAAATAAAATCTTTAAAAAAAAGAAAATGTTATGAAAATTATCTGCCAACAAATTAAACAACCTGGAAGAAATGGATAAATTCCTAGAAACATATAAACTACCAAAACTGAAACAGGAAGAAATAGAAAACTTGAATGGATTGATAACCAGTAAAGAAATTGAATCAGTAATCAAAAATCTTGCAACAAACCAAAGTCCAGTACCAGATGGCTTCACAGGGGAATTCTATCAAACATTTAAAGAAGAGTTAATACCTATCATTCTCAAACCATTCCATAATATAGAAATGGAAGGAAAACTTCCAAATTCATTCTATGAGGCCAACATTATCCTGATTCCAAAACCAAAGACTCCACTAAAAAAGAGAACTACAGGCCAATATCCCCGATGAACATGGATGCAAAAATTCTCAATAAAATACTAGCAAATTGAATCCAACAGTACATTAAAAGAATCATTCACCACAGTTGAGTGGGATTTATTCCTGGGCTGCAAGTGTAGTTGAATATTCGTGAATCAATCAACATGATACACCACATTAATAAAAGGAAGGATAAGAACCATACGATCCTCTTAATAGATGCAGAAAAAGCATGTGATAAAGTACTGCATCCCTTCTGGATAAAAACCCTCAACAAAGTAGGGCTAGAGGGAACACACCTCAATATCATAAAGGCCATATTTATTGCAGCATTATCAACAATAGCCAACCCCCCTGCCAAAAGAGCAATAACCAAATTATGGAGAGCCCAAACATCCATCAACTGATGAATGGTAAAAGAAGATGTGGTGTGTATGTGTGTATATATATATATACACAATGGAATATTTCTCAGCCATAAAAAGGAATGAAATCTTGCCATTTGCAACAACATAAATTGAACTAGAAAGTATTCTAAGAGAAATAAGTCAGTCAGAGAAAACAAGTACTATATGATTTCACTCATATGTGGAATTTAAGAAACAAAACAAATGAGCAAAGGGAAAAAGAGAGAGAGACAAACCAAGAAACAGACTCTTAATTATAGAGAACAACCTGATGGTTACCAGAGGGGAGGTGGTGGGGGGGATGGGTGAAATACGTGATGGGGATGAAGGAGGGCCCTTGTTGTGATGAGCACTAGGTGTTGTATGGAAGTGTTGAACCACTTATATTGTACACCTGAAACTAAGATAACATTATGTTAACTAACTAGGATTTAAATAAAACTTTAAAAAATAAATAAAAAATAGAAATAAAAAATTTATTTGTTCCTCAGTGTTGGTAGAATTTACCTGAGAATTTCAGCTCTGTCAATAAGGAGACTGAACATTTTCTATTTCTTCTAGGTGAGGTGATATCTCATTGTACTTTTTATTTGCATTTCCCTGATGGTAAGTGATGCTGAGTATCTTTTCATGTGTCCCTTGGCAATCTGTATGTCTTTTTTAGGATCAACTGCAAATTCATCTTCTCAAAATTTATCAGTGTCATATAATTTAGCAAGTGTAAATATATTTGTTCATTTAGTCAACAAAGGTTATTGTGTGCCCCTCTTTGGGCTCTATCCTAGGCAGTTGGGATACGTCAGTAAACAAAAGTCCCTGAACTCTCTGCCTTTACACTCTTGGACTCTTCCAATGCTTTAATTTTCCAAAACCTGTGCTTACTTCCCCCTTTCCATTCTTATTTTGTATGTCTATCTTTTTTTATTTTTCCTATTACCTAATTAGTAGTCTATCAAGTTATTTCTGCTTTCTTCTGGATTTCACTTAGAGCAAATCTCCCAAAGGAAAAGAAAATTCATTAATTAGTTCTGCTGTTTTTCGGTTTCCTAATTCATTAATCTCTTTTTTTTTTTTACTGATCTCTGGTCTATTTTTCTTACCTTGTCCATAGACCTCTAACTTCTTAAGTTGAATACCTATTTCACTGATTTTTTTAAGTTTATCTTGTTTAGTAGTATAAACATTAAATATAATGAATTTTACTCTGAGCAACTGCCTTAGTTAAAATTTGATAAATCAATTTTGCTATTTTTCTAGATGTTCTGAATTTTGGTTTTGCTTTCTTCCTTGATTTATCCTGGTTTATAAGAGTTCCTGTCTTATTTTAATTTCTAGTGTTAGAGCTTTTTTCCCTAGCTTTTATATTCCACTTTTAATCGTGCTGAGCTCAGATATCATCAATCAATGTTTTAAATATTTTATGGGATTGTGACAAGATACATTCTATTTTAACGTACTCGGTTGGATATAATGGACATACAATTCTGTCTTACACATTTTTATCATCTAGTATTAGAAAATGAATTTTGAATAGTGGTTCTTTCTTTTAACACAGAGGTTCATAACTGGAGGCAGTTTCATCCCATCCTCCCCCTAGGGAACATCTGGAGATATTTATAGTTCTCACAACTAGTAGGAGGTGAATGGAGGTGATAACTATTTAGTAGGTGGAGGCTAAGGATGCTGCTAAACATCCTACAATGGGTAGGACAACCCCCACAACAAAGAACTACCTGAGCTAAAATGTCAGTAGTGCCAAGGTTGAGGAACCCTGCTAATACAAGGGTCTTTCTTGCTAGATGTTACAATGTGCTTATTCCTAATGCCATAATTTCAGGTCATTGTACACGAATTAAAATTAATCCATTTAGGCTCATTTTTTATAGCACTTAAAGTAAACCACCCATCTTTACAGTTCATCCATATTTTTTCTTTTGCATTTTATCTTCCCTCAGATTGTTAAGCTGATAACAGGTTTCATGCTTTTAGTATTTTAGTTTAGGGCACATGGGGAAATGAATCCCAGTGAAAATGAGTTAATGCAGGACACAGAAATTTTTAATTATTTCCACAGCATGAGTCATGAGAAATTTGTTCTGATAAATAACAGACTGCTATTAAGAAATAGAAGCAAACTGAAAGATTAGATTAAACCAGTAATCTAATTTCCTTCCTGCCCCAAATTTCTTGAAATAACTAAGCAGAGAGCCAGTTAGATAGACCAAATCCACAGCATCCCTAGAATAAAGACACAGTAATATCAGTAAAGGAAAAATCCTTAAGGAGAGAAAACAAAAGTAATTGGATTGACAAAGAAATAGGAACAGAAAACTGTAGCCCAAAGTATTTGCACAAAGCAACTGCTGCAAAAAGTAACAGCAATTTCAGATATGCTTCAAACTTAGAGTCAATAAAACAAAACAAAACAAAACAAAAATCTGGAGGTTCCAATGACCTCACATTCCATTAGAGCCATTCCCTCCAAACACATGGTTCCGAGGGGCAGACAATAGCTATATTTGTTCTTCACGCTGAAACCCCCTTCTTCCTAATCAAAGTGAATACTATTCCAGGAAAGGGCAGATAGTAACACAATATTGAGACCGGAGAGAGAAACCTGATCACAGCCTGGGGTAACTTCAAAGAACCACACAATAGATAGGATTAAAAAGAAAGAAAGAAAGAAAAGCACAAAGCCAATTCTGGCATTTACTTCCAGGATAAAGCCACGGAGTGGGGCAGGAGAGGAGAAGTTGACAATAGAAGGAGGAAATTGGAGGACATATCAAGATTAAAGGGGTTCCATGGCTCTATAAGGACCAGTGTATTATGACTCAAGGACACCAGAATTTGTTACTCCAAAGGATGCCACTTTGACTAAGAATTATTTTGAGCTGAAGGCAACTGAGAAGAAACAGATAGAAGGAAAACTCTCTGCCTTCTCGCTTCCTAAAGAGAGACATCAATTTAGGAATGTGTCCTCCCTCTCTACCAAAAAAAAACCAGAGTTAATCACTAGAGACAACTTTAGACCCTTATCAGCCTGGAGATGGCACCAGAGGAATCCACATAACACCTTACTAACTAGCCTTTACCTTCCATTAGTTTCCCATATATTTGCCATTCCACAATTTGCTGCCCCCCAGAGACTCAAGATTCTTTCCCTTTGTCATGTCACTTCTCTAAAAATTTATTGTTCCTTTGCAAAGAAGCAATATAAGCCCCAATTCTAACCAAGCCTTTGCATTGCTTATCTCTGGGTACTCCCGTGTGTTACTTGCACAATACACATGAATAAACTTCTGTTCATTTTTTCCTTGTTATTCTGTCCTTTGTCCAGTTTGCATGCTCTGGCCAGAGAATCTAAGGTGGGTAGAGGAAGAGATTTTTCTTCTCATATATGACTATGTATGAACTAATATTATCCTCTAACAACTCCCTGGGAGAGACAAAGAAGCCAAATATGTGAATGTCATCATCGAAACCATAAACCACATCTCTTGCTAACTCTGGACCATCTGGGCAAGGAGCCTCTGAGAGGAAATTTAAACACCAAGACCAACTATAGAAGGCTAAGAAACAAGAACAGCACATAGATTCTACCAGCCACCTGCAAGGAAGACAGCAACAGGGTTTTGCCTACAATGGCCTTGGATGACTGAGAGTCTAAGAGGCAGAACCAAAGGAATAGAGACTCTAAATGCACAGATGACATCCAGAATACTGGGAGCATTCTTCAGAAGTTTGTGGAATGAAGAGGTCTGCCGTTATGCACAGGTGTCACAGCTGTATCTAAGTATATTAGCACCATCACTTTCCACCTCTATTCCCAGACTCTTTTAACAGGAACCTGCATTCTGACCTGGTAGTAGATCCCTTTGGAATACTTCATATATCCCTCAGAAGAAGTCCCCGAAGACAGATTTTTTACTATGTAATGTAAAAGAACAGCTGAGTGCTGATACCCATTGACCTCGCATGTATCCACATAGGCCACAGAGACAAAGCTTGAACCACAGCTGATCCAAGTCTTGGCTGAACATCCTGGATCCTACTAAAACGTGAGTGCATAGGAGGCTTGTGAGGAAGTGCCCTAAGGCCATTTGTCACTCACTTCCCTATCTACCAAGGAGGCTGAAATGAGGCAGTGTCTTATCTCCTCCCAGGTTCTGATGAGGCATGAGGCTGTCTCATCTCATCAGGCTACAGCTACAGGCTAAAGAGTGGCTTAGCAGAAGCACAGGAGCGGCTCCACAGTCGCAGGAAGGACCATTATTCCTGCTGCAATTAGCTGGACCCTTTTGTTTTGGTGTTGTCCTGCACAAGACGTTAAAGAAAGGAGATGGTTATTGTAAGGGCCATAGAGACTGAAAAAAGGACAGATTATGCTGCTATATTCAGAAGAAACTCATAAAATTACTTCCATTTCAATAATAATTTTTCCCTGAGGGTCCTGCTGATATATAATCACATGTCTTTGTTTCTTCAATGGATCAATATTCTTATAAATACCAACATCTCTGTTTCTATTCTGCTGCTTTATCACCATCGCAACTTGCACAAGAGTTGATAAAATTTCCCATTTTATAAATGCAATTTTTTTCAGGCAAATACACATCTTATTAATATAAACATCAAGAGAAATATTAATATAAACATCAAATATTAATATAAACATCAAGAGAAACTCAAAGATTTCCAGGGATTTTTTTTTCTTTTTTATGCTTTAAATGAACCGAGTCTAAGACACTAATGTTTTGATAAAGCAATAACAGGAAAAGTTTTTTAAAAAGTTTAACTATGAGTTCAATAGTTAACTAGTTGGTTACTTGGAAACATGTCAAAAGCAAAAATTATTTTTAAACAACTTAAAAATTGTAATATCTGACACATAGTTATATAGGGAAAAGTTTTATGTAATAATCAACATGATTCCTTGGATAAGTGAGACTGGTTTAATACTTTTGGCTCAGAAATACCTATCTTTTTTCTGATTTTACTAGTACAAAATTAATTTAGCATATTCTCTTGGATTTATTTTCTAATAAAAAGGATAATTAATTTGAGCTTTCTAAATTTCCTCTACTGATCTTAATGGTCAAATAAGCTAATTCATATAAGATTATAAAATATTAAAATTATGTGTCAAACTAGATTAAACTATAATAGATAATTCTTTATAAGAAGGATCCTTACAATGCTGTAAATCATACAGACTTAATATGCCAGCATAAATTGTAATACCCAAATGCTTACTTGTAAAACCTTAAACCAATATTAAATTGAGTTAATTATTGAATTATCTTTGAATACCCAGAAATTTTCCAAGTAAGTGTTAAAACGAAGACAACTGGCCCAAAATGGAGTCTCTGACGCCAAGCCTCACCTCACTAAAACAAAACTTACAGTTTTAGCTCTCTCAGAAATGAAATCTTAAACTGGTCAATCAAGAATCATCTGATCAGCACTAGTTAGGTAATCTGCCTCACACATCCCTGCCATCCCGAACCAATCCACTTTTTTGCCTAGTACAACTTTCCTGTTCCTGTTCCCTTCTGCCTATAAAAGTTTTTTCATCTTGTGCAGCTACTCGTCTCTCTGCTAGATGGGATGCTGCCTGACTCAAGAATAGTTGAATAAAGCCAATAAAATCTTTAAAATTTTGAATTTTGTGTTTTGTAACCTAACATAAAGTATAACACATTGGTCACTAAACATCCTTTTAATTTCCCCTTCTTTTTTTACAAAAACTATAGAATGGTCATCAATTAGCGGATTAAAGGATGAAAATGCCTTTAAATGATAACAAGGTCTATTTTTGCCAAGATAAATTTGATAAGATGACAGATAATTAGTACTCATGGACAAACATAACTAGAGAGGTCTTACTTCTCTGCCTTTTAATCTTACTCTCTCAGAAGGATACAGAAGTTGGTTACTATAAGTGAAGATTTCAAAAGCCCTCTCTTGGAAGTCAGATCCTAAATAGATTTTTTTCCTTCCTTAACAGATATTATCACAACCCCCAACCTCTGACAATCTGTAACGATGCTAAACCTCTTCCACTATTCATAAACACTTCTGTTCAGATACAGTTATCTGATACCCACGCATGCCACATGATCAGAGTCTTAAGAATTAACATCTGTACTTAATAGTAGATATTGTGCCTTCAGAGTTGTATATGAAGTTGCCATGCTAGGAAAATCAAGGATTTTCCCAATTTCTCGGTGAAATCAAATAAAATTATTGAAAATAATCCACCATCGCCAAAAAAAATCTCATTTTTAAGCTTAAAATCGACGAAGAAAATGCATTATTCATCTCCTACTAGTTTGTACCAAACAGAAACTAAAGCTTTATAGTCCATAGAAAGGCAGTTACTTAATCTAGATTCTGTAAGAAAAAAAAAACCTTAATTATTGTCAGAATTTTGCCTTATTCATAATTTTTATAAACCCCTAAAAAACTGAAGCTCTAAGCAAGAACTGAAACCTACCTAAAGAATCACTTGAACATTCACAAATTTCATTTTATTATTTCAAGCTTTGATATATCTTTTAATCCTTATTTATCAATAAATATTCCAGTTGAATTGAAGTAGTCTCTTACCAAAAGACTTACATGTTGATACAAAAACTTAATGGATTTTGTTTTCTGCCCAGAAATATCTTTAATATATCAATAATGATGAAAACTTACTTTATAGATAATTTTTTTAATGTATACAAAAGACTCATGTTAAACTGAAAAGCCCACATCATTCCTAAAGCTCTAAGAAGAAAAGGGCACCTTGAGATATCTTGATCTCATTGAGTATTATTATTTAACTTATTTATGTAGTTCATTATATACAGCAGGTGCCAGCTACATATCCAAAAGGGACACCAGCAATACACCTCTACAGACTAGCTAGTCTAGAAGTACTACAGCTTGGATGAACCTTGAGGACACTCTGCTAAGTGAAATAAGCTAGTCACAAAAGACAAATACTATGATTCCGTTTATAGGAGGTTCCTAGAGTAGTCAAATTCACAGAAGCAGAAAGTAGAATGGTGGTTGCAAGGCACTGGGGAGGAATGAGAGGATGGGGAATTAGCATTTAATGGGTATGGAGTTTCAGTATAGAAAGATGAAAAAGTTTTGGAGACGGATGGTAGAGATGGTTGCCCAACAAGGTGACTGTACTTAACGCCACTGAAAAGTACACATAAAAATGGTTAAAATGATAAATTTCATGTATATATACCACAGAGAGGAGAAGGAGAGAGAAGAACTTAAGATTCTACAACCTGGCCATACAAACTGGCTAGAGACGTGACCCCAAGGCCAACTAAAAGGCCCCAGAAACAGACCACCAGCAAAGGAGACAGCTTCCTGTGAATTCTGTAATTCAAGAATATGTTAATCAAGATGACAGCATACTGCCAAGGCCTTCAAATCAAGATTCATAATCAGAATACAAGATTCACATTTGAGCTTATGTTTTATTTGTTATTTCAACTCCCGAAAAAAGGGAGGAAAAAACTTCCTTCCTTCCCTTTTTAGCATGGGTACTACTATAAATTTCCAGTCGTTGAATTTATTTTCAGCCTTCCTGAGTATTTAAGACAAAGCCTAACATAAAACTTTCCAAAAAGGATCTAAGACATTAGAGTTTACTGATTTCTTTTTTTTTTTTAAAGATTTTATTTATCTATTTGAGAGAGAGAGAACGAGAGACAGAGAGCATGAGAGGGAAGAGGGTCAGAGGGAGAAGCAGACTCCCTGCTGAGCAGGGAGCCCGATGTGGGACTCGATCCCGGGACTCCAGGATCATGACCTGAGCCGAAGGCAGTCGCTTAACCAACTGAGCCACCCAGGCGCCCCAAGTTTACTGATTTCTATAAAAATTCTACTCCGATGAGAAGTTTCAAATGCTGATCCATAAGTTAGTTCTGATGATGAACCAAATAAAAACTATTCCATTAAGGCACACGGAAAGTGGCTTATTTAAACTTAGGGAAGTTACTTTTCTTGCCAAACCTTAGGTTCCTGATTTTCTCTTAATATTTATGGTTGTCCTCATACTTTTGTGTCCTTCCCTACTGCCTGATGGCCAGGTGCTAAGATGTTACTCCACAGCCATTCCATTATCCCAAGCTGACATCCATAAGAATGTGTCAAGAAGAGACTAACCCCTTCTGGCCAAACCTGCTCCATTTGGAACTTATTTAACCAAACGTGGGAGTTGAGAAATTCTTCTGAGCAAAGTGGTACCTCCCTGACCTAACTAAGAGTAAAGCTAACAGAATGACCCAAGCAGACATTACACAGAAACAGCTGTTGTATGTAAACTCCCAAATTCTTCTGGAGAATCCATAAACCAATGAAGTTACTAGATACCAATAGTTGGCCTTCTCAAGGACAAAATACCCAGACTGACCCATAGGCTAGCTGCCAAATAGCTACCTGATGGAAAAATGGAAGGATATTGTAATAATATTTGGAATATGACGTTATTTGACAATAGCCTGTTTTGAGTTAAACATACAACCATTTTTAAAAAAAGAGCTAATAAGTTAACAGTGGAGATAAATAGAATTATAAAAATATTCAGTTAATCCAAAAGAAGGCAGAAAAAGAAGAAAATGGGATGAAAGAACATATGGAACAATTAGAAAGCTTATAACAAGATGGGAGACACAAACCTGGTCAATATTCAGAATCACATCTAATATAATTTGAGAATTTAAAAGGCAGAGATTGTCAACTAAATAAAAATTTAAGACCCAACTATATGCTATCTGCAGGAGACTCACTTTAAATATAAATTAGAAAACAAAACAATGAGTTCATTTTATACCTGTTAAATTAGAAAAATTGGGGAACATTGGTCTTCATGAACTGCTGATTCAAGTGTATTCTACCAGCACAGTCATTCTGGAGAGCAATCTGGCACTTAACCAAATTAAGTCTGTGTGTACCCTGTGATCCATCTATTCCACATCTGAGTATTTATCCAAAAGAAATTCCCACCCATGTCCATAAGGTTGTATCCACAAGGATATTTGTGGAAGCATTGTTTGTTATTAGTTGGGTATTAGAAGTAATCTGGATGCCCATGGCGGGAGAGGGTGAGTAAAATGCACGCCATGGAGTACTATGCAGCCCGAAAAAGCAACAGACTAATTGTAAATATAGCAACATGGATCTTTAAAACACAGTACTAAGTGGAGGGGAAAAAAGAAAGAAACAGAATGAGATCCGAAACATGATATAGTTTGCATAGGGACATGTATCCTAAACAGCATTACCCATTTAGAGCAATGCAAACAAAAGAACATGCATTTAAAATATTAGATGTAATTAGAATGGTTGCTCATATATGTGAGGGAGTCAGAAGATAAAAAGGGATAAATGACAATACATAAATACAAATGTATGTATATTAAAAAAAGAAAAGCGTCTCCCACACTAATAATAATGTGCCATAAACTGAAGCATATGATTAACTCAACCCCCTGTATGTAAAGTACAACTTATAAATAATAATATATATAAAATAAAA
Organism: Zalophus californianus; assembly: GCF_009762305.2. NCBI lineage: Eukaryota > Metazoa > Chordata > Mammalia > Carnivora > Otariidae > Zalophus > Zalophus californianus. The sequence continues at coordinate 90,845,416 of NC_045606.1, forward strand.
TGTTATATAGTCAAAACTATTACTATTTTCCTTTAGATAGTCTGGCTTTTTTATCCTATCTTAAATTATGTAAATCACCTCTAGTTTTTAATCATCCTAGTTGGCTTTTTTCTTTGTTTTTGCGTTTAGATCTTTATGTCATCTGGAAATACTTTTGTATTTGCTATGCAGTATAGTTATAACTTCATTTTTTATAAAGATTTTATTTATTTGAGAGAGTTACAGAGATGGCAAAATGGGGGAGGAGAGGGAGAAGCAGTCTCCCCGCTGAGCAAGGAGCCCGATGCAGGACTCAATTGCAGGACCCTGGGATCATGACCTGAGCCGAATGCAGACACTTAACCATCTGAGCCACTCAGGTGCCCTAACTTCATTTTTTTTTTAATGGAAATCCAGTTGTCCCAATGCCATTTATTCAAGGAGCCATCCTTTCCTCCCTGATTTTAAATGCCTCATTTATCATATGCTTAACTTCCATATGTACATGAGTCTATTTCTGGGTTCTTTTTTATTCCTCTGATCTATTTGTTTATTTTTCTAGCAAAGCTACCAATTACTGTTGCTTTATAACATATTTTAGTATGTTAGGTCCTCCCTCACTATTATTCTTTTTCATCAATTTCTTGGTAATTATTCTGTTTGGGATTGCATGAAATATATATATTACTTATATATGAGAAACATTGGCAGTTTTATTATATGAAATCTTCCCATCCAGAATCATGGTATGTCTCTGTGTTCAGCTCTTATTTTATGTCCTTCAGTAAAACTGTGTAGTTTTCCTCAATGTTTTGCCTTTCTTGTTTAATTTATTCTTGAATAATTTATAAATTTGTTGCTACTATAAATTTTTTTCTTAATTTCCATTTCTAACTGGAATACTATCACAAAGAAAAAGAAAAGTCATTGATTTTTTTACAGTTTTATATCTAGAGATCATTCTAAGTTATCTTTTCATGCATAATAGTATTTTTCAAATTTTGAATATCTTGAATTTTCAATTATCAGAAGGTGATAGTTAATTGTTTTTTTTTTTCAGAGTAAGCAGGAAAAAAAATTCAGAGTCAAACTATTTCTATTTTACACACATACAGGTGAGCAGAATGCTTACAATATTGCTTAAAAATTGGAAAATTTTAAAGCATTTAGTTTACCAATACATAAAGTAAATGTTGTATCCAGAAGTAAATATAAACAAATATAAACATAATAAAATGAGGTGTTCAGGAAAAAGAAATTATCTATATGTAAAATTAAACAACTTCCATGAGCCAGGCCCAACAGAAAATGTTGAAGTTTAATGTAGGGAAGCATTGATAATATTAAATTAGTTTCAATAAGATAAGTGCACATAAATTTATACCAATAAAAAACATTATATCAACTGTAGGCAATCCTCCCTTTGCATGTGTGACTTTAGAAAAAAGACCATGCAAGCTGAAACTGCACAGCAATCTTAATAATCAACAGAAAAAATTACAATTGACTGTGATGTTCACAATTTTTGTCAAAACACTACTCTTGATTATAAATGTATCATGAAATTTAAAAAAGGACAACTGATATTTATTTAATATGCCAAAATTTAAAATTTTAGAAACTTTGAGAATTAAAGAGTTTCATTTCTTTGTGAAAAACTTATCAAGAGTACTTTGAACAGGTTTTACCTAATTTATTGACTAACAGTTTTCACACCTAACTTATACAGAACAAACATCTTTTCTGTACTTTGGAAAGCTGTCATACTCCCTTTTTAAGTTTGTATCAGATACCAACACTCTATCCTTTGTGATTTCACCATCATGAGGTATCTCTGAGAATTCTTTCAATGTGAAGTTTTTTGCTAGTGTCACTTCTTCAGACTTTTCCTCACAACCACTTTCCAGATTTATGTCAATAAATTTGCCTTCACTAAGATCCTCCAGCTGCATATCTAGAAGTTCTCACATAGTGACAATGGTAACATTCCCATTGTCAGTGATCTCTTTTATAACTCCATTTATATTTGATTAAAACTTCACTTCTGCATTATCACTTTTTGTTTGGTTGTTGGTTTATTTTCTCCATTCATCTTTGTTGGCCAGTTCCCTATTTTAATTTTCCAATTTTGTAAAATGTTGCATGGGTTTACCACTGGGAAGCAAGGAGGCAACACAACTACGTGTTTTGCTGTGTGTGTGTGATGGGAAAAAAGCACAATAACTCATCACGGACTGGCGGATAATGATTAATTATCGATAATGATACATGTCTGTTATCGATGTAATGATTTGTGGACTGAAGAGCTAGCAGTGAAGTTTGTACTTAATGCAATCATTCACAGTTTATTGTGGTAACTGAAATTTGGACCATGTTGTTGGGGGTAATGGTGCTAAACTGTAGTAAATGAAATTTGTACATTTCAGAACCATGCAAAGACCGCCAGTATATCTATATCCATTCATGTTTTTCTATCAAAATATATTCCCAGAGGAGTTAAACAGAGTCAGGAAAGTTCAAATGCATGGAGCCTCAGTGGAACTCTGTTTAAAAATCTTCTTTTAGTTTCTTTGAAGACATTGACAAGCTGATTTTAAAATTCACATGTATCAAGGGATACAGAATAGCCAAAACAATCTTGAAAAAGAAGAACAAAGTTGGACGGTTCATAATTCCTGACTTCAAGACTTACTGCAGCTACAATAATCACAAGAGTGTGGTACTGGCATAAAGATAGACAAGCAGATCGGTGGGATAGAATTGAGAGTCAAAAAAGAAACCTATCTATCAATGGCCAATTGATTTTCTACAAGATGTCAAGACAACTCAATGGGGGAACATGTCTTTTCAACACAGTGTTAAGACAACTGAATATCTACATGCAAAAGAATGAATCTGGACCCCTACTTCACATTATCCACAAAAATTAACTCAAAATGGATCAAAGACCTAAATGTAAGAGCAAAATCTATTAAACACATAGAAGAAAACACAGACATAAATCTTCATTACCTTGTATTCAGGGGTTGGCTTGGATTGTGGGGACTGGCTGACTATACAAGTCCAAAATCCATAGGGCAAGAGGTCAGGAAAGACAATGGTTTTTTAGATATAAAACCTAAAGCACAAGCAATAAAAGATTAATCGGTTGGACACCATCAAAATTCACAACTATTGTGCTTTAAAAGATACCATCAAGAAAGTGAAAACATAACCCACAGAATGGGAGAAAAAACTTTGCAAATCATATCTGATAAGGGACTTGTATCTAGAATATGGAAAACTATTATAAGCCCTTAAAAAAAAGACAATCTAATTTTAATGGGTAAATGATCTGAATAAACATTCCTCCCCCAAAAATGTACAAATTGCCAAGAAGTTCATGAAAATATTCTCAACATCAATAGTCATCAGGGAAATGCAAATCAAAACCATGAGATACACTTCATACCCACTAAAATGGCTGTCTCCAAAGACAGAAAATAACAAGTGTTGACAAGGATGTGAAGAAAATAGAACCCTCATGCAGCCTAGTAGTTCCTTAAAATGTCAAACATAGACTTACTACATGACCCAGCAATTCTATTCCTAGGTATACATACAAGAGAAATGAAAACATGTGTTCACAGAAAAATGTTCATAGCAACCATTATAATAGCCAAAAAGTTTGGGAAAATCTGTATAAGTCAGAATTCCACCAGAGAAACAACCACTATGTATACATGGATGTTTATGAAGCAATTTATGGCAAGGAACTGGCCTACTCAATGGTGGGGCTGGCTGGAAAAGTACAAAAGCCACTGGGGAGGTTGTGAGGAAGGATAGACTACAAATTCTCAGGCAGAAGCTAACATTGTTCTTCCTCAGAGAAACCTCCCACAACTGATCGTCACACAACCTGAGTATCTATCAATAGATGAATGGATAAATGTGGCAGAGCCTCACAATGGAATATTATGCAGCCATAAAAAAAGAATGAAGTATTGAGTCGTGCTATGACATGGACATGAAAAATGGTATGTTAATAATCTAAGCATTGGGGCACCTGGGTCGCTCAGTTGTTTGAGTGCTCAACTCTTGGTTTTGGCTCAGGTCATGATCTCAGAGTCATGGTCAGTGGGAAGTCTGCTTGAGATTCTCTCCCTCTCCTATGCCCCTTCCCCCACCTAGTCTCTCTCAAAAATAAATAAATAAATGTTTTTAAAAAATAATAATCTAGGCAGCAAAGGCTATATATTATATAATTTCATTTATATGAAATGTCCCAAATAGGCAAACCCATAAAAATAGAAAGTAGATTAGTGGTTGCCTAGGGCTGGGGGATTTAGAGGGAAAAGGAAAGTGACTACTAATGGAGTTTCTTTTGGGGGTGATTAAAATGACTCATACTTCTAACTGGGTCAGAATAGAAGCCAAATTACCTGAAATTCTCTCAACTGATTTGTCTACTGAGACTGGGTCAAATCTCCTCAAAAAAGGTATTTGACTATGGTCCTGACATCATCAATTCTAGTGATTTTCATTCTTTTTAGCAGCATTCCATTTGGGGGGAAAATTGTATTTGGGACCCCAATATATAAAGAAATAAAAGCTATTTTTGATTGACATAATGCAGTTTACAAATTCAAATTTATAATATTGACTTATTATAAAGTCAGTTAATTAAAACAATGAGGCTGTTTTGATGAACACCAAAATTTAAAAAGATACTAAATGTTATAGCAATCTCTAGAACAAATTTCTTTTGTTTTTAATTGCATAGTATTAAAATTCTTGACACAATAGAGGAACAGCAGTAAAAACTAAGAGTAATATTTTTCTTATATTTTAACCATTTTATTTATTATGTTGATAATTGCTTCCTCAGCACTGGTAAAAATGACACCAAAATAACATATATAATTTTGAATGCTTAAATTGTTAATGTGAAATCAGTAATCACTTTTTTAATAGCTCTCACAACTGGAGAGAAAGGTAACCTGAAATGTGTATTTCAAAGTTGAATCACTAGCAAAATCTAAATCTGCTTGGTGTTTTTATCACAAATATAAAAATCAAACATGAAGTCCCCAAAACTGAAATTTTTAGATGATATTATCATTGTATAGTATGCTGTATTATTTCCCTACTATTTCATAACAAAAACCTAATGACTGTGAACATTCTCAAGGAATTCCAAGACAAGTGCCCAGAATCTCTATCTTCCATTGTGGAACAATATAAAAGTGTATATAGATATTGCATTATAATTGATGTATAATTTATATTTATGTATTAAAATATAGTATATAAAATAATGATATAAAATTCTATATTTTATATAAATAAATAAAATTTGGACACAATTCAGCATTAAAATGAAATCAAACAGCTGTCCTTTGCCATACAGCACTTTTAGGAGATAAGAGTACTAAAGATTCTGAATGTCTGAGCATTGGTATATTCTAATATTCAGCAACCATTGTACCCAACATTTTGAGTTTGTTGCTATTGCAATATTGTATGACCAAGCAGATTTGGGTAGCAAATTTCCTCTGAAAATAGGACAAAGATTGATCTTTGAGAACGAATGTACATATAGCAGTGTTTCCATGTGAGAATGATTTTTTTAAGAGGGCGTGTGTTTGTGTTTTCCCCATCTGAACCCCTGCCTTAAATGATAATTCTGTAGCCCCAAAATCTTCTGTCAATGGGTAAAATAGCACAAACACCAGGCCAGTACTCTTTCTCTCAAGAACTACGGCCATGATAGCTCCATCTCCAATCTAGGACACCACAGACCTGCTTTTTCAGGCTAAGAACACCAGGTGGCATATGGTGGCTGAATCAGAGCCTTGGTAACCATGGCAACCAGCTACCATTCCAGCTCTGCAGCTGCCATCTTTTATCCAAAGCTGTGTTTTGTGCACACTGGGGGTTTTGCTTTGAAATGGTTGTACTATGTGCTTTTCATTCTTCATACAATCAGGGTTTCTACTTCTAGGGTGGGAATTCCGGTGTCAGAAATAAATAAAATACCTCGGGTCAGTTGCATTAATTTTATTTTCTGTGCATTATTTATTTCCTCTACGTAAAACAGTCTATGTAAGTGATATTTGAGAAGACCACACCTTCCACAGCAGGCTTTCTTTAGGGAGGCTAGACTTCACTGAAGGGAAATGTATAATGGAGTGAGTGTCTCTTCTCTGGACCCAGGATAAGAACAAATGTAAAAGCCCATCTCCATGCTTGAAACGGTTGTAGGTACAATGACCCTCAGAGCTGCCTGTACCTAAGGGATGTCTGCTGTAACTATCACTGATCTGTAGATGGAAGATGTCTGTTTGCCAACCTATTGGAAGCGTATCTTTGACATAAACAGTGTCTTTTCACAAAATGTGTTTCATGTCTGCCATGAAATAATAAGCCGAATATTTATAAATTGGAAACTATCCCTTTCCTTTTCTATTAGTCAAAAGCAATGAGATTCTCTAAGTTAATTGTCAGGCATTGCCTCTGGTGATTGGCAGTATATCGCAAGCTGAGCTGCCAAAAGCCATTCTCTTTGCCATTGGGAAGAAAGCTGACATGAGGAATGTTATCCAAGTATCTTCTGTAAATTCCAAAAAGGTTCTGTACAGAACAGGGACTCACTTATGGACATATCTATTTTAGCATGGTGTTCTTTCTGGCTGTTAGATAGAAGGCCCATATCTCAAATGTGCATTTATTTGGAAGAAAGATCCTTTTCATAGAATTAAAGTTCTGTTAACATTTGTTTTATGTCACATGAAAAATGAAGAATTCACATTGTATGTGTAATGTAATAATATCCATGGAGGAAAGAGGAGAGAGACCTCTGCTTAGAAAATGAAAAAAGTACAATAAATATTAACAGTTATGAGATTTTGAATAGATTTTTTCTATTTTTTCACATTTATGCTTTTTTAGCTTTTAATCAGGAGAATTTATTACTATGTTATAAATTTATAAAAACATTAAAATACTGTATTTTAATTTCATTAAAACAATCTCACTGTTTTTATTTAACTTGTTACATGAATGTAACATGTTAAACGTAAAGCTTTTAACATTTTGAAAAAAATTATTTGAAAAATCATTTGAACTTCCCAAACAAAATTTTAATTCATTTTAATTAGATAAATTATACTATGTTTGCTCTAAGAGAAAAAAAATTGCAAAATCTGTCAATAAGAAACTACTCTTAAATTGAGTCTTATCTGATCTCTCTCTGAATTAAAGGACTATTTAAGGGTATCAGGAGAGAGGAGTTATTGTATTTGATTATATGTGAAACTCAGTTTCCTATTATTTTATGAAAATATCTATTGATGAAAAGGATGATATCTGTATTTATTGAGAAACCTGCTTATAATGTGAGAAAATTCATCATGGAGTTTTCACACATTTACTGGCTTCATGCTATTGCATGTTTTTTCACCTTGTGCTTAAAAGGAAGAAAAAGAAGAAAGGTTTTGTTGAATCTGAACCATGAGAGGTAGGCGATACTGGATGATGAGACACAGGCACACCAGGCAGGTTCAATATTTGTCCAGCATTTATCTAAAAGAGCCAGTGTGTATCACTGACTGGGAGAAGGAATAGAGGAGGGTCTCTGATGACAGTGTTCAACTTAGTCTCCTCCAAAGCAGTGCTGTTGCAGTAGCTGCAACTTCTATACCACACACAGCACAGTGGAATTCTGTTGGGCTATTAACAATTACGTTCTAGAAGCATACTTAATAATATGGAAATATATTCAAATTATGTCATTAAGTGAGGAAAAATTATGATATTGATATAGATGACAGATAGACACGCCCTCCAAGTCATTAAGAACCATCATCTCTGTAATCATTTAATTAGTGCAATTGCAAGTAATTAATTATTTTCTGATTTTTTTACATGTTGAAAATATTTTCTGCCAGATTGTTGCTTTTTAACATTTTTCCTGATATCTTTTGTCATACCTCAGTGTTTCACTTTTATCTAATTAAATCTCTCAATCTTCTGTTTGTTTGTTTTTTATTCTGGGTCATATTTCAGAAGGCTTCATGCCCCCAAGATTATTAAAATACTACTAGTTTCTTCTATGATTTTTTAAATTGTTTATGTCTATTTCTTCAATAATGAAGAATGTATTTTTGTATATGCTGAGAGGTAGTGTTAATTTTGCATTAAGGAAAAAGCTATTATTATTGATGAAGGGTATATATAGAACATGTGACCCCAAAAATGCAACTTTGGCAAGTGGATTATTTTGAACTAAAGGCAATCAAGAACCAGCATGACTCAGAAGAAGCTCTTACCTCCCCCTTAACTGCCTAAAAGAAATTTCCCCATTTGTGGGGGAAATCTACATTAATAAAGGAAACTTCCATTTGAAAGAGAACCTGTACCAGAAAAAGAGCTACCATCAGACATAAATTTTTTTCACCTGAGAGACTGAAATGCATGACAGGGTAACCTTTGTTTACCATACATTCCTTCCTCTCACCTTCTCGTGAATTTCATACTCCCTCCAGCCCCAACTCTTATCCCTTTCCTTAGCTAAGGATGGTATAAAAGTCTCAATCCTCTGGCCACTTTTGGAATCTCAGATCTTTGTGTGGCTCTTACACATACATATGTTATTTGGTTTGGGGTTTTTTTCCTCCTTTTAATCTGTCTTATGTAAATTCTTTTACCAGCCAAAGAACCCCTCCCCTATACCATCGTTATAATGTTATTATTTTCTTAGATCTTTTCTGGATTTTGTTCTTTCTCTAATTCTACCAGATTCTGTGAATCAGATACATATATTTAAATTCTAGTTGGTGCTATAAGGGAATAATATAAGAAGAAATTATCTTTAAGACAAATACAAATATTGCAGATATTCATCTGGTTATTGCATGCATTTGTGGTCAAACACCGTAAACGTTATAATGAAGGAGGTGTGGTGCTATTTCAAAGTACCTAAGCCAGTTTGGTCATGCACAGTGATCAGTTGTTTTTTGATAGATATCCATGGCTTCCAATAATTAGAGGCAGGTGACAAATACAGGGTCCTCACTGCCAGATGGTATGTTATAATGAAAGCAGTCTCAGATCTCATTCTGACACATGTATAAATATTTAATAATCAGGCCCCAAAACAGTCAAATAAATGGTTTAGTGAGCTTGATGGAGTCTTGGCTTTTTGGCCTTAAGATGCTCCATCTCCACCCTACAGACATTAGAGGTAGGTTTGTTCCAGGTTTGGGGCAGGACTGAGCTAATGCTCAAGTCAGAGTAAAAAAAATCCTCCTGTTACAGCCCTAGACACATTATAACATTTCAGGCATGGAGAGATAATCCAAAGTGTATAATCTGTTAGTCTGGTTTATTACTTTTTTTTTTTTTACACCATTATATAAGGACTAAAGTATCCCTAAAAACATTTTTTTTCCAATCCACATAAATTGAAACTCATTTCACAAATGAGAAATCCTTTCTAATCTCATTATGATCATAACAAACCCCTTGGGATAAATATAAGATAAAGATGGTTGAAGCCATAACATGACCCCTTTGGAATGTGGCTTCTGAATTGAAAATTTCAAAGGCTAACCTGCCACGCCTGGAATGTGTTTTCCTAACTAGGGATCTTCAAATGTCAAGTAACCATTCCTAAGAAGAGAATAAAACTGACCGGGACACAAAATACTAGTGTTGGGGAGAAAAATTTCCTTCTTACCCTTCAAGGTTCTTCTGGCTGTTTTAAAAATTAAATTGACATAAGACAGGTTAACAGGTTAACAAGATAAAAACCAAACCAAAGTTTAATTATGTACTATGGGTAATTCACAGAAACATGAAAGATTCCAAAGACAGGCAAAGCAAAATGTACAAAGAGGTGTAGGGGCCTGGGGATACAAAAGGGGAAAAGGCCATTCATAGGAAGAAGAGGAGATATTTTAAAAAACAAAGCTTGCCGTGTTATACAGATAAGTTTCTTAAGTAAAAAGGTAATAGCTCTCATCCTGGTACAGGCCCTGCTTTCCAATGTAAACTTAGGCACATAAGGGAGAGGTGAAGAGATTTCCCTCAAATTGTTGGATTTTTATTGTTAACGCAAAATAACCTTTGCCAAAGTGGCATATTTTGGGGAGACCTGTCCTGAGCCCCTTCATCCCTTTCTTTAAGTGTAAAGATAATCTAATCACAAATGCTCATTTTTCTCTTTTGTTTTATATTTCCCAGTCTGACTTAAAGCAACACAGTCACTACAGAAGATGAGGCTCATTACCTGCCTTTAAGAAGGACATCTTCTTAAGACCTGGGGATCACTAGGGAGCCCAAGTCCTTTTTTGTCTTAAAAACAATACCCTCCTCAATATAGTCCAAGATTCTCAAGAGGAGGTGGGATGTTGGGGAAGGACCCCCCTTCAAGTTTGCTTTGTCAGAAATCCTAAGGAAAAGATCTCTCCATCCTGGTAATACTCTGAGGAGGGAAAACTGCTATCGTTTTCCCAAGCCCCACCCTCTTAGACTACATTTTCATGGGATTCCTCTCTGCATTCAATATTTCACCATCCCCTTGACCCTAATAACAAAGGCCTTTGCAGTCCTACCATCACATTGCCTTCAGCCCAGGTTTAGAAACTCCTTAGCTCCCTTGTGCCCGGGCAGGTCTGCCTCACACAAAAAAGAAAGAGTGAAAAAAAAGAATATCTTGCCCTAAGCTTTCTTTTGCATCTGTATGCTTGCTGGACTCCGAATCCCTGAAGCAGTGAAAGGTAAATAAGCCTCTGGTCTATTCTTCCTTTGTTCTCTGAACTGGGACTTCACTCCCAAGATTTTCTTCTCAGATTAGATTTGAAGAGGTCTTTTTTCTTTGCTTAGATGATTTGAACTGATAATTTGCATCTACAAAGGGAACTAAGAAATATTGAATGGCTAGTAGTCCTATAGAAGACACTGTGGAGGCACTCCTTATGAAAATCTCACCTCTACTTTTAAAAAGAGGAGAGCTCCAAAGTGAATGGAAACTTAAAAGCAAAATTTTAATGCCAAGTTTTTTTCTAATATTGTCTCTGGATGACTCTATGGTCAAACAGGCTTTAAGTCACCAGCCTTAAAACCAGCACTCCCTCTGTCCAAGAAAAAGGATCCATATAATTTCAACAAAAATAAACAAAAGCATAGGATGAAAAACAAATTAATCTAGTATAACAAACAAAAATAACACAGAATTACAAGCAATAGAAGAGCAAGATAACAAAGGCTCATGTGAAAATCTCATGCAACTCCACCTCCAATAGAGTTCCTTCATAAAGCATAAGATTTCTTAATAAAATATATGCAGTTTATTCTCAGTGAGGTAAAGGAAGCAATGCTTTCTTTTATTAAGCCAGAATAGACTTTCATAAGAGAAATAATATTACAAAACACACAAGAGCCAAAATAAAATAGATAAAGAGATGATAAAGGTGAAAGAAAAGCAGGCAGTTAGCAAAGAAATCAGAATAGAGCAGAAGCAAAATCAAAGTAATAACACACACACACATACACACACTTCTATCAAAAGCAAACAGATAATGGATTGGAGAGATCACCATGTTATGGGGGAGGGGTTGTGAACAGAAAGCAATGCTCACACATACCTTGGGAATAGTTTTAAATTCCAAAGGCAGCAGGGACTCAGCCTGCAGCTTTCTACTGAAGAATTTATGAGGTTCTTTAGCCCCTTCCTCTAGCACCTAATAACAGAGCCACCTTTACCTGAAAACTCTCCTGCTTCCCTCACAGGCAACCATCAGATATATTATGAAAGGAGAGCTTTAGGCTTCAAGAAATACCAGATAATGACAGAGGTCTGCAGAAATCAGAAAGTATTAGCTTTGATTTTCTTAGACTGACAATAATGATAGGCATAAGTTACAGTTATATTTAATAAGAAGCTTGCTGGGTTGACAGTACAGTATAAATGAGAAAAAATGGCTAAATATTATTTACCTTCTGGTCATAATCATTAAACAGAAGAAGGAGGAGGAGGAGAGACAAAGATTCTCTCCTTGACTGAACTTTGGTGAGACTTCTCTGAGCCCTCTGTAGTTACACCTGCTGAACTGAGACTTATTTGTCTGTCTTTGAATTGCCTAATTTTCGCAAGAATCCTGTGAAGTCAGTTGGGCAGAATCTCCCACCCTTGATATCTAATTATTCTGTATCTGATCAAATTCCTCATCCTCCTTCAACCCCCCCACCTCTCCTTCCCATCCCCACACTGGGGAATATCTTATCACCCTAGCCTGCCCTCAGTAAGAATCCTGTTAGGTCAGTTTTGGGGTGAATTACCTTCTCTGTTAGTAATTTTTCATCTACAGACCCCCTCACCCCATCCATTTCTTGGCTATAAATCCCCATTCTTCCTGGTTGTATTCAGAGCTGAACCCAATCTCTCACCCCACTGCAAAACCCCATTACAGTAGCACCTGTACCTATTATGATAGTCCTGCCTTAGTGTCTGTAACAAGTGTTAAATTAGGTCAACAAGGAGGCCATTAGACTGAGGTGGTTTTGTCACCAGCTAGACCCAAAGACCTGACCTTTACTGCCCACCTGCTTCTACCCACTGACCTTTGTCCCACATTTTTCCTTAAGCTCTTCCTTCCAGCTTATCTCTTAATTCAGGCAAAAGACCTGATAGCCATAGCATCCTGTGGTGAAAACCAAAACTACCCTCAGGCAATAACGACTGCCCTGATGAAATGCTCCGGCAGCCCAAACTAGTATGAGCTCAACTACCAACTCATACCTATGCAAATGGACCATAGAGTGGCAGATAGTTGCCTTTACCTCATTATAATACTAAAATTTCTGCCAAGGAGGAGCACAATCTTCATAAACATAACATACAATGTATGTATAGGCATGTTTCCTTAAGGCTCATGCACCACCTATGCCCACCTCTACACAAGATGACAAGGCTCCCTTTTCTAAATATTCATCCTAGCCCTAAATTCACCCTTGCTCAGAGTCATAGCTCTGGAAGTTATTCCCTGTGATCTCTTTATTTGCTGCCAATAAAATTTTTCTGTGTGACAACTGCCCCTGGTGTAGTTTCTATCTGTAACTCACCGATGAGTGAACTCACATTAGTTCGTTTACAGTTTTAATGGCTTTGTAGCTTACACACGTGTTAGAAGAGGGTCGGTAATGTATCCTCCAGACTGAGAAGGCACTCCCAAGACTGATAGAGGAAGCAAGCCTCTCCATACCACTCACACCAAGTTTTATTCATGGAAACTTACTGAACAGGAGATTGGACAGAGGATCCAGAGCTACCCAGCTATTCTCGATCACTCTTCTCCACCCAGTCCAGACCGCAAGCTACAGCTTTTATAGAGGGAGGGGCATTGTGGTGAGGTCACAGATAGTTATCTCAAGTGGCACTACCTGTGTGCCAGTCATCTTTACTAGTTACCTAAAGTGGAGCCTTCTGTGCACCACTTTAGGGAAAATCAAAACAAGCTTTCTTGGATTCTGGTCAGGGCATACATTAACCTCCACAGGGCCTGGAACACATAGCTCTGAGGGAGGTCATTGTGCAGGTATGAACAGGTTGGAGGGCCAAAGATGGAGTCAGTGTTGCTAACACTCCTATAATAAGCAAACCAAAACCTAATCCTAAAATGCCTGAAGGTTAAGAAATCAAAACTTAAGGACAACCAGTCACAAATAGCCAACTAGGTTTTCCAAGTAAAATAAGCACTTAAGCTATAACCAATCAGATAATTTCCTTGCTTTGCTTCCACCTCTTCCCTACAAAAGTTTTTCCCAGGGTGCCTGGGTGGCTCAGTTGGTTGGGCATCTACCTTCGGCTTGGGTCAAGATTCCAGGGTCCTGAGCTCGAGCTCCGCATCAGGCTCCCTGCTCAGTGGGGAGCCTGCTTCTCCCTCTGCTTCTCCCCCCTCCCCAGCTTGTATGCTCTTTCTCTCACACTCTCTCTCAAATAAATAAATAAAATCTTAAAAAAAAAAAAAGTTTTTCCCCAACTCCTGTTGTTGGAGTGCTCCTGACCATTTGTGGTTTTGGCATTGCCTGAATCTAATTGATTTTTGTTCAAATAAACTATAAAAAAATCAATATGCCTCAGTTTCTTTCAACACATGTGCCATGAATCATTTTTTTCTTTGGTACTAGGTAAGGGAAAAACATTTCCAATTGAATATGTGAATTGAATACATGTTTGCCTTTCCTTATCTAGACACTTCATTGAAGATAATAGTAAAGGAGTACAAGTCATAAATCAGAAAGAACAAGGGGAATAGGAAAGTTGGGAGGCGGGGGGGAAGATGCCAGTCAAGCTTTGGGAGGTGGAATGAAGATGAAAGATTGGTAACTGGCTTACCAGACCAAAGAGCATTGAAATCAAAATGCCAAAAAGGAATGCGTGTGGATATATGGAAATGGAGAGGAAGCTAATAAGAAAGCTGATTCACAATGATGAAGCCCAGAGAGTCCCAGGAATCTGTGGCAACAGGACCCCCCCCTCTCTTTTAAGGGGTCTAAAAACAAGAGGATTAGTTGAAAGTCTGTTTTAAAAGCAGTTGGGGGAAAATAAATTTTTTAAAATTAATAAATAAATAAAAGTAGCTGGGTAAAAGCAAGAGAGCCCAAAGTGAAGTAGCAGCCTACACAGCAGGCTACTACATGTGGAGTTTGCCTCAGTTGTTGGCTGCAATGCAGTCATGGCTCAGAGCCACCAGGAGATACCTACTATCTGGCAGAGAGCTACCTGGAGATGGAAAGAGCCCTAAACTCCCACTTTGAGCTACTTATGAATGAGAGAGTCTTGGAAAACCACTCACAGATACTCTCTGAGCCCAAGCCCTGCAAAAGGTGTCCTCGAAAGGAAATTGATAGGAAGATTTTATGACCAAAAAAATACAAGCCTGTCTGGTTTCTGTTCCAATATGTAAAGAGCTTGGAAGTCATCACTCCCATCCTCAGAACAAGTAAAAGACTGCACGAAATCAATAATTCTTCTTAGAACCATCACAAAATTGAGATCACAGGGCAAATTCCCACTCTAAAAAATAGAGAGACAGGTGGATCACTGCTTACAAAGAGCAGAAGCCACTGGAGATGAAGCCTGTAAGAACACTTAAAATGTTATTGACTAGTTCCTGGAAATTGAATAAGGACTAGCATGAGAGTTAAAATCTCCTTGGGGCCCAGTCCTAGGATGGACTCTGATACTTTCATGAGTTTACTTCCAAGAGCTCCATCAGGTTCTCATGATGAAAATCATAGAAAAACCTCCTCATGCTTAGGGCAGGAGAAAAGTAACCACTATGAAATGCACCCAGAGAGTTTTGTTCTCCACGAAAAATGTCTGCCCTCAGAGAAAATACTTTACCAGAGCCTAATCTGACTCAGGGGAAGGGCAATTAGACAAAACAGTCCCCTCTAGCATTCCTGTCTCACATGAAAGGAGGGGGAAAGGCTAAAATAAAACTTCCGAAGGTCACAACCCAGGGACATAGTCCCATTTTAAAAAACCTGAGATTCAATTATAAGATTATAGAATGCTTCCCTTCTACAATACTTTGCCACCATATCAACACAATTCTATTAAAACAATAGTGAATTACAAATGACAGAGTTCCAAAAAGCAGCCTCTATTTAAGAAAGAGTTTCTAAGGAAGCCCAAACACAACAGGGTAGACATAAACAAGGACACTAGAGAAAATTGAAGTCTATGGCACCACAGTAACAGCAGACATTAAACACAACCTAACTCCTAGCCAGATAAACATAAAACTTCACACTGAAGTTCCATTTATCTCAGTTCCTATTACCCAATACATCATGTCCAGTTTTCAACAAAAAATTACAAGGCATGGTAAAGGCAAGAAAATACAGTCTAAAGAGAAAAAGCAAGCATTAGAACCAGATTCACATATGGTAGATATTTTGGAATTACTAGGCAGAAATTGAAAATAATTATGACTCATATGTTCTAATGGAAAAAGTGAACAACATGCATGAAGGATAATGTAAGCAGAGAAATGGAACCTCTAAAAAAGAACCAAAAAGCCATGTTAGAAATTTTTTAAAAATGTAACAGAAAGAAGATTGCCTTTGATGAGCTCCCTGGTCGATTGGACACAGACAAGGAAAGTGAGCTTGAAGATGTGAAAACAAATTTCCAAAACTAAAAATGCAAAGAGAAAAAAAAATGGGGAAAAAATAGAACAGAAAATCCAAGAAATGTGGCACAATTACAAAAGGTGTAGCATATGCAAAATGGAAATACCAGAAGGAAAAGAAAGAGAGAAAGGAGCAGAAGAAAATACTTGTAATAATATCTGAAATTTTTCAAAAATTAATAACAATTTCCAAAACACAGACCCAGAAATCTCAGTGAACACCAAACAGGATAAATACCAAAAAGCTATACTTAGGCATACTATTTAAACTACAGAAAACATGACAAAGGGAAAAAAAATCTTGAAAGAAACCAGAAAACAAAATGCCTTACCTATAGGGAAACAAGGTTAAGAATCGGATCAACTTCTCTCCAGAAACCATGCAGATAAAAAGAGAGTAGAATGAATATCTAAGTTATTGAAAGAACAAAAAAAAAACCTCAAGAGCTTACAGTTCTGTATCCAGAAAAATTATCCTTCAAAAATGAAGGAGAAATAAAGATTTTCTCAAATAAAAACAAGGAATTTGTTGCCTGTAGACCTGCCCTTCAAAAAATGTTAAAAGGAGTTCTTCGGAAAAAAGGAATATTATTTATGTCATAAACCCAGATTTACATAAATAAAGGAAGAACAGTAGAGAAGGAATAAATGAGAAAATAAAATCTTTTTCTTATTCTTACTAATCTGATAGATCACTGTTCATTTAAAATAATAGTAACAACAATGTATTAGGTGATCATAGTGTGTGGATAAGTGAAAAGAATAACAGCAATGTTATAAGAGAAAGGAGGGAGAAAGTGGTACATATATCACTTATGAAGTGATATAGTGTTATCTGAGAGTGGACTTAGACTGATTATAAATGTATTGTGTAAACTCCAGGGCAAATCCCGAAAAATTTTTTAAAAGAAGAAGCATAATTGATTTTCTAAGAAAGGACAAAAAATGGAATCATAAAAAGATAATTTAAAGCAAGAACAGACAGAAAAACAGGGGAAGACAAAAAGAAACAAAGAAAAAGTACAATGAATACAAAACAGTTATAAATATGGTAGCTATATCAACTATATCAATAACTCTTTTAAATGTGAATAGTCTAAATATACCAATGAAAAGACAGAGACTGACAGAGTAGATATGTAGAAAAGACAGAGACTGACAGACACAAACATAGGTTATATACAAGAAACCCACTTTCAATAGAGACACAAAGAAATTAAAAGGAAAGAGAAGGAAAATACACACCTTGCTAACACCAATCAAAATAAAGCTGAAGTAGCTATATTAATTTCAGACAAAGCAGATTCCAGAATAAGAAAAATTATCAGGGATAAGGAAAGGCATTACCTAATGATAAAGGGGTCAGTTCTCCAAGAAGACATGGCAGTCCTTTATGTGTATGTACTTAACAACAGAGCATCAAAATATGTGAGATAAAACCTGATAGAGCTACAAGGAAAAATAGACAAATTCACTATTATCGTTGGAGACTTCAACACCCCTGTGTATGAGAAACTGACAGAAAATCAGTGAGAATATAGTTGAAGTGAATAACACCATCAATCAACTGGATCTAATTGACATTTATAGACTACTTCATCCAACAACAGCAGACAATACATTCTTCTCAAGCTCACATAGAATATTCACAAATAAGGCTATATTCTGGGCCGTTAAATATAATTCAACAAATTTAAAAGAATAGAAATCATACAAAGTATGCTCTCAGATCACAGTGAAATTAAACTAGAAATCAGTAACAGAGAAGTAAATGCAAAATCCCATAATATTTAGACATTAAACAACATACCTCTAAATAATACATGGGTTGGAGCAATCTCAAGAAAATTTTAAATATTTTGAACTAGATGAAAGTGAAAAGGTATTTGGGTCTCTACATGTCCCTCCCCACTGCCCATACGCACAAAGGTAGGACATCATCCCTCCTCCACCCTGGCAGAAGACTGGAAATTTATTTTCTGGATGTTGCCTTGAACTCTGGACTCGGGACAGCAAGCATAGCTGAGGGTGCTATAGAATAAGGGAAACTAATAATCTACACACCACTTTTCTGTTTTACTTTTCTGTTCTACTTCCCAAACCCCTTCTCCTACATGTTCTATAGAATAAAGTAACCAGAAATATGCCCCCATAGCCGCAGAATAATGGCCCCCCAAAGATGTCTGCATCCTAATCCACAGAACCTGTGAATATATTACATGGTAAGGGAAAGCTAAGGTTGCTAATCAACCTGGATTATTTGGGTGGGACCAATGTAATGGAAGGGTCCTAATAAGTGAGTGAGGTTGGCAGGAGTATCAGGATAATGAGATGCAATATGAGAAAGACTCCACTGGCCTTTGTGTCTTTGAAGGTGGAAGGGGACCATAGCCAAGGAATGCGGGACAACTCCATTTTAAAGAAGAAGCTAGAAAAGGGGCACCTGGGTTGTGCAGTCAGCTAAGTGACTGACTCTTGGTTTCAGCTCAGGTCATGATCCCAGGGTCTTGGGATTGAGCCCCAACATTGGACTCTGCACTCAGTGCAGCGTCTGCCTCAGATTCTCTCTCCTTCCACCCCTCCTGCTCATGCTCTCACTGTTCCTCTCTCTAAAATTAATAAATCAATCTTTGAAAAAATAAAAAAAAGAAGAAGCTACAAAAAGCCAGAAAAGAGATTCTTCCCTAGAGCCTCCAGAGAGGAACACAGCCTTGCTGACACCTTGATTTTAGCCCAGTGAGACTCTTGTCAGACTTCTGATCTCCAGAATTATGTTATAAATATATATTGTGTTAAGATAGACATTTGAGGTAATTTGTTACAAGAGCAACAGAAAACAAATACAGTCCCCTTTCCAGAAAGTGTAGACTTCTTCTCTTGAAAAGCTGACCAGTCCAAGGGGAAATTTTTATACCTACTGACATTTTGGAGTTTCCTAAAAAATAGCCAAGGGCCTTGTTTGATCATCCTATAAGGAAACCCCTCCCTTAAAAAGCCACACTCAGCCATGCAGTTCCTAAATCTGAATATTAATGGATAGGTAAGGATCATTAGACCCTTGGGAAAAGCTTTTAACATGAAAAAGATTCTAACAAATATACAGAAAGAAGGAATTTGAAGGAAATGGAGGCTATGCAGAGATAAAATTCATTTTAAAACAAACATAACTGATATCCTCAAAGAGATAAAATATTGAATCTATGAAATGGGATGCTGAAGTGGCACAAATGATCATCTTATCAAATCAGAGATCTTAAGATCTCAAAAGAATCACAGATTTTAGCCAATATCAAGATTTACTAATGATTCAAAGGATGCAGATAATTATGACATGCAGGCAAAACATGGAAAAGTTTGAAGTGGCCAGGGCAGGTCTTCAGATTCTTCTTGCCACCTTAGGACATGCTTTACCCAGATTTAACAAATAAGTTCCCAAGTTTTATACACAAAGCATTAATTACCACAAAAAAAGCTATTTTATTCACAAAAAAAATCTCCTTTTTATATGCTGACAATTTCATACCAGACCCTGACATTTTCAAGCAGGCTATGCCCCCATATACCCAAATATTCTAAAATTGTTTACCAAAAGCAACACAGCCAGACAAGGTACATCCTGGTAAAAAACATTCCAAAAATGATCATTCTTTCTGCTTATCAATACCATCCCATTGGTTTGTTCACAAGAAGATTTGACACGGTCATTTTTTCCCCTTTCCTCTAGCATTCCTAAGGAAGATTGGATAAGTAACAGACCAGCTGCTAACCCTTTTCCTTCCCAGATGGTATAAAAAGAAACATTCAGAAAATCTTGGAAATTAAGAATATGATAGTGGAAATAATATTTCAACAGAAAGAAAGGAAATCTCCCCAAAGATAGAACAAAAGGTAGGGATGGAAAACAGAAAAACAGCAACAACAACAACAACAATAAAATTAAATGATTGACCTAGGAGGTAAGCCAAGTAATAGAAATTCCAGAGAAAGGAAATAAGTTTTAACATGAGGAGGTGATATTGAAATAACAGCAAGTTTTCTTCCAACCAAGGCAAGTAAGTTTTTGGCTTGAAAGTGACCTCCTAGAGACCTGCACAATGAATTGAGGGGAGAGATTTTTAAAAATCACATCAAGGGTCATTGTCATGACATTTCAGAGTACCAGGGATAAAAAGAAGATCCTAAACCTTCTAGAGGAAGGAAAGAAAAAGTCTCAAATACAAAGGATCAGGAATCACGATGGCACCAGACTTCAATAGGAACACTGAAAGCCAGAAAACAATGAAGCAGTGACTTCAGAAATTCTTAGGAGAAATGATTTGCAACCCACAGGCATAAAAAAAAAAATATTAAGTGTGAAGGTCAATAATAAAAACTTTTTTTACATGCCAAATCTTGAAGTGACTAGAGAAATCCAACCAAACAGAGAATACTACTGAAAATAAGACTTAAGGCTTCATAAACAGACAATCCAGCCCAGAAGAGAGACAATGAAAATTCTGAAAATGATGATGAAGAGACCTCCTAAAATAACTATGAAACAAGAGAGAAAATAGGTCATGCAGAATGGAAAAGGAGGAAGGAAAATGGTGGATTCAGGAGAAACACCTGCAGTGTCTCCAACTGGATGTATAGATGAATAATGGATGGTTGGATGGATGTTTGGAGACAGAGCAAGGGCAAGAGAAAGAGAAAAGCTGGTAAGCTAATTGATATTTATCAAGTTTTGTTTTAAAGGATAAGCTCTGCATTCGTATATATATTGTTATGAATTATAATAGGTAGCACATTCATATGATTCAAAAAAAAAGCAGATGAATTCATCCACCCTGACCACCCCTTCCATATACATAACTATTTTTATTGGTTTCTTGCACGTCCTTTCAATATTCCGTTATATAATGAAGAATTTTATATACGTCACACTATATAAATCTGCAGGATAAGTTCTTTTTTTTTAAGATTTTATTTATTTATTTGACAGAGAGAGAGAGAGAGAGACACAGTGAGAGAGGGAACACAAGCAGGGGGAGTGAGAGAGGGAAAGCAGGCTTCCCGCAGAGCAGGGACCCCAATGCGGGGCTCGATCCCAGGACCCTGGGATCATGACCTGAGCCGCAGGCAGATGCTTAACGACTGAGCCACCCAGGCGCCCCTGCAAGATAAATTCTTATGAGTAGGAGTTCCAGGTCAGGGAATAAATGCATTTATAATGTTGATAGATATTGCCAAATTGCCCTGCATAGATATTTTAACATTTTGCAATCATACCAACAATGTCTGAAAGTGCCTATTTCCCCACAAATTTGCCAACAGCATGCATTGTAAAACTTTTAGGTTTTTGCTGCTCTGAGAAGTGAAAATGGTATATTCAGCTTTAATTTGCATTTATCAAACTATAAATTATATTTACCATCTTTTCATAAATATTTTCACATTTATATTTCTTTTCTGTGAAGTATCTTTTCCTGTCCTTTGCCCTTATTTCTATTGAGTCACTTTTTTTTCATTGACTTTTGTGTGTGTGAATGTATTGAGAGATCTATTCTTCTGACAAAAGAGTTTGGAAACTAAACAATATTATTTGGGATAGAGAGAAAGAAGGTTATGTGGGGCACAAAGGTGGAAGGGTTCCAAGGGCTTTTCCACAATAGGAGGTCAAAAAATTATACCTAAAAATCGGGGGGGACTTGGGTGGCTCAGACGGTTAAGCATCTGCCTTCAGCTCAGGTCATGATCCCAGGGTTCTGGGATTGAGTCACACATCGGGCTCCCTGCTCAACGGGGAGTCTGCTTTTCCCTCTCCCTCTGCTGCTCCCCGTGCTTGTGCTCTCTTGCTCTCTCTCAAATAAATAAATAAAATCTTTTAAAAAAATAATATCTAAAAATCCTAAGTCAAGAAATAGCATTATTCCCTGTTATTTTAAAATGTGGAGAAAAAACATTAAACAATAATTGAATGAGTTGAAAATGACTTCTTCTTAGGAATGGAATTAGAGAGAGAGCAGAAATAAAGCTGAGAATGACCATGTTTCATTAAGAGATTTAAAAGTGGAGTGATTTAAAAAAATTCTTTTTAAAGATTAATATTTGTGGGGCGCCTGGGTGGCTCAGTCAGTTAAGCAGCTGCCTTCGGCTCAGGTCGAGATCCCAGAGTCCTGGGATTGAGTCCCACATCAGGCTCCCTGCTCAGCAGGGAGTCTGCTTCTCCCTCTGCCTGCCATTCCCCCTGTTTGTGTGCTCTCTCATGTCCTCACTCTCTCTCTCTGGAAAATACATAAATAAAATATTTTTTAAAGATTAATATTTGCATGTTCTGTTTCCTTAGATACAAAATCCTCTTCCTATGTTTACTGATAGTTATTGAGAATCGATGTAGGTGGTTTGCAAGATATGTCAGTAAAGAAATGTATCTGAGGGTGAGGAGAGGGGTGAGAGAAATGGGTGTTGATAGTCAAAGGTTATAAATTCTGTTATAGGTGAGTAAGTTCTGGGGCTCTAATGTACAGCATGGTGACTATAGGTACCGATACTGTTTTGTATGCTTGAAAATTGCTAGGAGAGTAGGTCTTACAAGTTCTCACCACACACACAAAAAAATGGTAACTATGTGAGGTGATGGATGTGTTAACTAACTTTACTATGGTGATCATTTTGTAATATATATGTACATCAAATCATCATGTTGTACACTTTAAACTAGTACACTTTAGGGACGCCTGGATGGCTCAGTCGCTAAGCATCTGCCTGCGGCTCAGGTCATGATCCCAGGGTCCTGGGATAGAGCCCCACATCAGGCTCTCTGCTCAGCGGGGAGCCTGCTTCTCCCTCTCCCACTCCCCCTGCTGTGTTCCCTCCCTCGCTGAGTCTATTTATTTATTTATAAATAAAATATTTTTTAAAAAGAGTAGTTTCATTAAAAAAAATAATAAACTTGTACACTTTAAACTTACACAATGTCATGTGCAAGTATATCTCAATAAAGCTAGGAAAAAGAAAGAACCGTATGTGACAGATCCAAATACAGACACGGGGCAAAGCCTCATTCTTTCACAGTTCTGCATCATTTCATCCAATCCCTCCCATGGACTTTTTTCATTCTACTCTGACTCTCTATACTAGTTTCCTAGAGCAGCTGTAACTAAATACTACAAACTGGGTAGCTTAAAACAATAGAAATGTATTGTCTCACAGACAAGGAGGCTATAAGCCCTAACGAAATCAAGGTGTCAGAAAGGCTCTAGGGGAGGATCTTTCCTCACCTCTTACTAGTTTCTGGTAGTTGCTGGCACTCCTTGGCTTGAAATGCATCAATCCAATCTCTGCCTTCATCAGCACATGGTGCTGTGTGTGTCTCTCTCTCTATGTCTAAATTTCCCTCTCATTACAAGGATGCCAGTCACTGAATTGGGTTCACCCTAATTCAGTATGACCTCATTTTATCTTGATTGCATCTGTAGACTCTATTTCCAAATAAGATGACATTCAAAGGTACCAGGCTTAGGACTCAAACATATCTTTTCAATCCACAATATTGCCCTAGCTAATCTTGTTGTTGATTCTGAAGTTTTTTTCTTTCTCTTTTCCCAAAGACTTCCCCTGGCCCCAGCTTCTCTGAAGCTAAACTAGGCTTCTCTTAGTAATACAACTGATTCAACAAATACCTCTTCTGAATCCACCCCAACCCATCTGCCCCAGGAAATTGTCCACTCCATTGGCCTGACCTAGTTCCTCCAAGTGGAAGCCCCACAGTACTTAATAGTTGTCTATTGGATTTGATATGCAAATGATACAAAGATCCCAGCATAAAAATAGAAGAAACAACAGTGTAATTGAAAGAGTACAGGGTGTAAAATCAGAAAGTCTGAACTCCAATTCAAATATAGATACTTAAAAATACAGGAGCAACCCAGACCTTCTAAATTTTAGTATAATGTTCTTCCCATCATTTCGTGGCTAGACAGTCTTAGATTGCCTGAATGCAGCAATATCACTGAATTGGGAACTTCTGAGGGGAAGAAAGCGGAGGAAAGGGAGGAGAAAGAAGGAAAAGGAACAGGAAAAAGTGGAAGAGGAAATAGCAAAATACAGTGTCCACGATATCTGCTTTAACGATTGTTAAACAAATAGAGAAAAATCCCAAAGGCAGAATCTCTCTGAGAGCTTCCCTAAAGATGAATGGAAAGACCTTGGCTGCAACCAGCATGTGCTTCATGCTATTTTGGTTAGTGGGTGAGTCATACATGCTGGGGAGCGAATTTCTCAGGCTTTCAAATTTAAATGGGAGTAAATAGTCCAAGGCATTCATTTCAGCATGGAGTGTTTTCTCCTAATGTTCACAAAAAGAATCCATTGTGTTATGATTAGGTCATGCTTGATCCACCTTAGAAATGTTTTCAGAACTACAGAATATTTATTTCTCAGAGACTTCACCAAGGTTCAAGGAGGTCTGGTCAGCATACTTGCAAAGCCCCTGTGATCTTAAAAAGGCTAAGGCAAATCCTCCCCCTCCTTTGTAGGCCCACTGTTATTGTTACTCCATCTGCACTTGGGTAATGACGCCCACCTTTCCTTTCTAAATATAGAAAAGAGTAATTAATAAAGCCTAATTGCACTGAAAGAAAATCTTGCTTTTTTAAAATTTTGCTTCAGAATGATTGTGCCTCACATGTGTTTCGAACAAAAATTTTAGACCAGAATTTAAGCCTAATATTAATGACAAATTGCCATTTTTTTCTCAACCTATCCTGATTAATAAATACATAAATCTTATCTTCGAAAATTACATCTAAGATTATTCATGTAAATGGATTGTACTTCTAGACAGAACCACTGCATATGGATACCACAAATCTTCGATGCCAAAACTTTCAAGGATTTAGCTCCTAAAAATCAGCAAATCCAGGTCAAAATCAAATGCACTGAACTTGACCGAGTGGCTCTGCAGTCACAGTTTGGATTTGTAACTAACACACAAAAGGTAATTATTTCTTCTTACATTTGTTGCTTTGAAGGAACCTCGGGTGAAAGATTTTGGATGTGACAGAGTGACAATCAGGTATCTGTTAAGGATTAACTTGAATAAGATGAACTGGATGTTTTTCCCATTCAAATATCAAACCACAAAAATGGACATCTTTCTTGAGACAGATAAAACAACTTTAAGGAAAATTTAGGTTTAATACATCAATTCACATTTTCATTGTTTCTGTATAAGAATTTTTTTTAGACAAGAAGTGTAATTAAGCAACATGACAACTGACCTAAAGAGAAATATACGTAGGTTTCCTTTCTTTTAATCTTTCCCTCCTTTAGAGGCAGATTCCTTGGCATATAGCAGCTAAATACCAAAAGAAATTAATAACATTGTCGTTGGTTTTATAGTAATCAATAAAAAATATTTAGTGGTGTCTAGGTGGCTCAGTTGGCTGAGTGCCCAACTCTCGGTTTCAGCTCAGGTCATGATCTCAGGGTCATGGGATGAAGCCCCATATTGTGCTCCACGCTTAGTGGGCTGTCTGCTTCTCTCCCTTCCCCTCTACCCCTTTGCCCCACACCCCCCCACTCCTCTCTCTCTCGCTAATAAATAAATCTTTTTAAAAATATATTTAAATTACGGGGCGCCTGGGTGGCTCAGTTGGTTAAGCGACTGCCTTCGGCTCAGGTCATGATTCTGGAGACCCGGGATCGAGTCCCGCATCAGGCTCCCTGCTCAGCGGGGAGTCTGCTTCTCCCTCTGACCCTCCCCCCTCTCATGTGCGCTCTCTCTCTCTCTCTCTCTCTCTCTCTCATTCTCGCTCTCTCAAATAAATAAATAAATAAAATAAAATAGTGTCTTTTAAAAATATATATATATATATTTAAATTTTCTGATCAAACAAGGTTCCCAAGGATTATTGCTAACATTATTTTGTTAAACAGTGATTACAAAATAGCTCAGTGAAATATGGAGAAAGTTAAGTGAGACACCACTAATGGACAAACCAGGGTATTTTGGTTTTAGTGTCCAGTGTTTTCCTACACATCTCCATTTGTTCAAAGCATAACATTGGGCATTTAGTTAAAAAAAAAAGTGAGGGGGATGGGAGAGGAGACATTACGTCTGTGTCCCTATACCAGTTTCTCTCTGTATATTGAAGGAACGGGGAGTGGGAGGATGAACGACTAAAGAAAATTAGTCTGGAGTAGTAAGGATGTCATAGGAAGATGAGTGTGTGTCATCTGAGGGAGCACAGTCTGGAGTTAGAAGGCCTTCTTTGTAGCCCACATCTCCTGCCTGTTGTGGGACACAGCTTCCTAATATCCAGTGTTTTCAATGGGACAAGTGAGTCCTTTATATGGATTGTTCCCATCAATCTGTCTCAGTGACAACCTGTGTCATTCTCAATACCTGTTAACTAGTTAATGATTCTGCACTCAATTCTTGTGTGTGTGTGTGTGTGTGTGTGTGTGTTTGTGTGCTTTGAGGAGAGGTGGTGGGGGGAGGTTTCTATACCAAAGAGCAAGTCTCTGACACCAGCTGGGTGTCCTATAATTCAACTCAATTCTGACCGTACGTACCTGGAATTGGCTTTGGATCCCACAAGACCCCTACAAGACACCGCCCCTCACTTCAGATGCCAATTGCAAGTCCAGGCTGTCACTTGTGCTTCTGACAGACTGGCTCTAGATCAGATGTTCCAGTGGCCCACTCCTCAGGTTCAGTTAATGTGCTAGAGTGGCTCATGGAGCTCAGGAACTGTAAGCTCAGTTTACTCACTAGATTACTGGTTTATTATAAAAGGATATAACTCAGGAACATCCAGATGAAACAGATGCATAGGGCACAGTATGCAGAAAGGGCACAGAGCTTCCATGCCCTCTGAGTGCACCAATCTCCCCCAGTTGCCATGGGTTCACCAACCCAGAAGCTCTCTGAACCCCATGGTTTTGGGTTTTTGTGGAGGCTCCAGTACATAAGCATGGTTGATTAAGTTACTGTCCACTGGTAATGAAACTCAATATCTAGCCCCTCTCCCCTCCCCAGAGGTCAGGTGAGTGGGCTGAAAGTTCCAAACCTCTAACCACAAGGTTGGTCCCCCCACCCAGCAACCAGCCCCCATCCCTTGGTGACCTAGGAGCTTTCCAAGGGTCACCTCATTAACATAACAAAGACGCTTTATAGAGCTCATCTAGAAAATCCAAGGGTTTTAGGCTTTTTCTGGCAGAAATGGGGACAAATATCAAATACATGCTTCTTACTCTAAATCACAATATCACACTAGCTTACTTCAAGTTATATGCCTCCTAATTTTGGATGGTACCACAGAACCATCTCATCCTGTGTTGGTTCACAAACTGACCCTGCATGCAAGAGGACAAGGAGAGACTGAAGAGGCAGAGCACCCCAAGAGAACTTACTTAGGAGGCTTGTCTTGGGCCCTGCAAGAGGAGTAGACCTTCGTAGCCACTCGACAGGATCTTAAAAGTTTATATAGAAGCCTTAACGAGGCTCAGTCATATATTCAGGCCTCAGAATCCTTGCTCTCTCAAGGTGACCTAAGCCCTTGAAAATGGCTCCCACTGTGGGAACAATGGTCGAAAGCACATTCCAAGGACAGGGGACGATGAAGAACCTCCAATTCTCCGGGTCCAGCTTGCAGGTCACCCAGTGGCCATGTCCTCTCAATGACCTCCTGCAACATCCTGCCACTTTCAAATTAATATGATCACTGCTCTTCTTCTTCATTGGGCTTTTTCCTGGGCTGTGAAGAGCGGCTGGTCCCCACAACTGTTTCACAAAACAGGAACCGGGACCACACCCAAGGAATACACAAGCTGAACCCATGGTAAGCATTTTAAAATTTTAATGAGAACAATAAATTGTTAACATATGTTTAGAATAAGGTTTAAGGAGATAAAAAATTGCTATTAGTTACCTTGCTCTCAATCATAGGATGTTTAAGTTAGAAGGGAGCTTGGTGTTGAGAAAACAGGCACAGAGAGAGGGGTGGCATGTCCCAGGTCACAGTGGGTGGGCTATGGAATCAAGTGAGCACCCAGGTTTCTAGCCTATTTTCCCATTGCTCCCCACCACTCTGCCCTCTGTCCCATCATTACCCTGGATCTTAATCCTCCTCCTGTGTCTTCATGGCTTTAAAGGAAGAAAATAATCTTTTTCCTTCTTATTTAATTCAGTGTTAAAAGCCCACCAAAATCATGCTCAGGTCTTCACATTTAACTATTAGAGTAAAAAGATAAAAGAAAAAAAAAATGGAGACCCATGTGGTGACCCAAGTCCATGCCCGGACATACATTCCCTGAGAAAATTGCGCTCATCTGTACCAGGATACTTAAGAAACTTTTTTGTGTTTTTGACAGGAGTCACACATAACCAATGCATCCTTGGCCTCTGCTTCCACTAGAGGAGACCAGAGGTATGTGCCCAGTTCTGAATCTTGCCACATGTGGATCCTACGGCCTACAGTGGCTACCAACCTGATTCAGGACACATCGGTCTGCTAATTTCAGCTCTTGGTTTGGTAGCAGCCCTAATTACATTCATGATTTGTGAATCCAACTACAACATCCCATCTAGCAAGTAGAGGGGAGCTCCAAAGGGCTATAGAAAGGAGAAAGGTTTTAAAGGCAGAACAAGGAAGCCATCAACAAACTCAGAAAAGCATTATTTTGGTTGAGGTCACCTTCCCATGAAGACAGAAGGGTCTTACTAAGTGGATTACCTCATCTTGCTTTGAGGGATAGAGAGAGCCCATGTGACAGATTACTTTATTGGTACTGATCAGAAAATTCCTGACTGACCAGTTACAACTACATTTCTGAGGGAGGTTGAAACTGTAATTATGTTAGGTGTTAAGCCCCAGTTTGGTGATATGGCCTAGCATAAGTGACTTCATTTTGGGCCTGTGGCTTTCTTTCTGACAAGGGAGACACATAATCTGGTGGCATATCTGTGGGGGTTGGTAGTGTTGCAGAAATGCCCCAGAAACTATCTCTGACCTCTCAGGCCAGAATCTAGAAAATGTGGTAAATCATGCACTACTGGCAAGTAATTATAAATGGTCTGTTTGTATTAACTTTCTGAGATGAGGTCTTTTGTTTTTCCAATCGTTAAAGTGGCCACGAGATTGAAAATGCCAATACGAGTGAAATCCTTTGCAGGTATTTGATTAACTATTCATTCCACACATGCTATCTTGGTGATTCTCATAATTATTGTATTATTGACCCCATTTGACAGATGCAGACACAAAGCCTCAGGGAAAGTAAGTGATCCACCAATTGCCACTCGTCCCTTAAATGGGCTGCCCAGAAAGAGAAACAAAGTCTTTTACTTATACTCCTGAGTGTCTTTGTTTTCTCCCTTCATCACTTAATCCATGTTTCAATGTAGCCAGGGCAGCAGGGGTGCCCGAGCACCTGGCTCCAGGGGTCCCAAACAGACCAGGTTCAGCCACTCACCACTGACAAAATCCAAAGGCAGAGAGATGAGTGGTGGTGAAACAAAGGGATTTATTTCATGAGGCCAACACCGGGAAGACAGGGGACTGACATCTCAAAGACTGTCTCCAAAGTGCCAAAAATACTTCCAGGTTTACATAAGAAAAATGGGGGACAAAGTTCAGTGGGTACATGCAGGTGGACTGTCAGTATCGGTCAGGTGGATCATTGTCCTGGAGTCAGTCACACATGGTCCTGGCTCAGGGCAGTCCTTATTGCTTGAGGGGGGTAGTTTCGGTTCCCAACACAGGGTCTTTTTCCAACCTAAGAGATAAGCTGGAAAGAACTTAATTAGAAAGTACAGACTGAGGTCAAAATGGAGGTCATTGAAGTCTACTTTCATCAACACCATTATGTTTATAGTTTACACTAAATAGGGCTTAGATCTAGTAAAACTTCCCTAGAAGCCCCAGCCCCTCTCTAGACTTCAGCCAACAGCTCAGCAAAACAGTAGGGTCTCTCATCTCACTCTGGTTCCAGTTGCACATACCAGACATTGTCCAGACAAACTAAAAAGACTCTGAATAGACCAGGATGATTAAAAAAAAAAAAAAAGTGAGGAGGATGACACAGAGCTCCCCCCACAACTTTTAACATTCATTCATTCATTTCTTTGTTCATTCCTTTTCATTCATTCATTGACTCAAATAATTAACTCAAATAATTGACTCAAACACCTATTTGAAAATTAAATAAGTATAATATTCATTGCCTGTCCCCAAGGAGTTTGCAATCCATCCAGGGAGTTTATGTATATACAAAATCTATTAGCAGTATTGTAACCAGGACCCAAAGGTACAAGAGCACCCTGATCTCGGGGGTCCAAACAGACCAGGTTCAGCCACTCATCATTGACAGAATCCAAAGGCAGAGAGATGAGTGGTGGTGAAACAAGAAAGGAATTTATTTCAGTGAGGCCACAACCCAGAAGACAGTGGACTAGTGTCCCAAAGGTTGTCTCCAAAATGCTGAAAATACTTCCAGGTTTACATAAGGAGAATGTGGAACAAAGGTTGGTGGGTATGTGCAGTTGGGCAATAAAGGTCAGGTTGATCATTATCTTGGGGTCAATCATGCAGGGTCTTGCTGGCTCAGGGCAGTCCTTATTGCTTGAGGGGGCAGTTTTGTTTCCCATCATGGAATGCTTTGCCTGCAAGGTCTTTTGCCTGAGTTAAGAGATGAGCTGGAAAGAACTTAATTAGTTAGAAAAGTACAGACTGAGGTCAAAATGAAAGTAAAGTAACAATTGTGTCCTATCTCAGTATCTTGTACTTCAGAGTGTGTAACATGGAATTTTATTAGACATACAGATTATAATTTTTTAAAAAGGATCTTCTCGGGACACCTGGGTGGCTCAGTTGGTTAAGCGTTGACTCTTGATTTGGGCTCAGGCCATGATCTCAGGGTCATGGGATCGAGTCTGTGTTGGGCTCCTGAGCAGGGTGTGGAGCCTGCTGGAAATTCTCTCTCCCTTCCCCCTCCCCCCCACCATGCCCCTACCCGCTCATGTATGTGTATGCACTCTCTCTCTCCAAAAAAGAGTCTTCTCAGTGCTATTTACTGAATAATCTTGTGATGCTGTCTTAATCTTAAATTAAATTTGCCTATAATTCATTCATTTTCATTAATATATGGTATTTCCTTGTATATAAATATACCTCAGTGTCTATATTCTATTCAGGATGGATATTTGTGTTGTTTCCAGTTTAGGGTGATTAGGATATAACCCAGTGTTTCCTCTTCCATTGTAGCTCTGATGTTAGGGTACATTGTCCTCATGCCTCTCTCATGCTCACTCTGAAATACCTAAGTGTGGATATTTCATACTATTTTTGCCAGTAATAGAGTCAGCCCCTTAAAAGAGAACCTATTGAATGGTCTGGCTTCCCAGATGGCGCTCCCACATCCACCAGCTGCCCAAGAACACTGGCCCCACTGGAAAGAAGCGTGTCATTGGTGAAAAGCTGTAACCCAGGGGTCCAGAGTGTAGTTAGTGAGTGTGAGGAAGAGCAGACCTGTCTGAGCTGTTTTTGTACAAGGAGATAGAAGACCTCTGGCAGTTGTCAGGGAAATCCCTGCCATAAACCTCTCCAAGCTGCTCTGAAGACAGGCTGCAGATTTTCCAGTGGCATTAACTTTTAACCTCAGTGCCCAACACATCCCAATAAGCTCTGATGTCACAACTATGCATCCTCAGAGACCATACCTCAGTGTCCCAGCCTAGTCTGTCACCAAACCCAAGCTGCCTCACCAAAGAACTCTCCAGATAGTCTAGGGGCCCAGGGCTACTGGAAAATTAATTTAAAGGACCAGTTTGCCTTTGGACTTGATAATTGAAAAACTGCATTAAACCCACTAACTGGAAAACAGTAGCTTGAAAGTGATGGCTTAAATTTGCCATGGCAGAAATATAATACTCAGGTAGAATGATTTATGATTGATAATCAAAGAACATTTCTTTGGTTTTTGATTGTTTGCTGTTTGTCATGCAGGCCTGCAACAAATTTTAAAGGCTAAAATTGTTTGAATTGATTGTTCTAGGGTACAGTTTTAATATACTTT
Organism: Zalophus californianus; assembly: GCF_009762305.2. Classification (NCBI taxonomy): domain Eukaryota; kingdom Metazoa; phylum Chordata; class Mammalia; order Carnivora; family Otariidae; genus Zalophus; species Zalophus californianus. The sequence goes on from NC_045606.1 coordinate 90,877,635, forward strand.
ACCAACTAATATGTTGATTGGGAAGTATCATAAAATTCAAAGTATAAAATTTAGCTAGGGCACTGGCTAAAGTTGACATTTTGTTTTGTAGTTCATATCATCAGCTATTTGCTTATTGTATTAGAAAAGCATTGTTGCATTTCTAATTTAGATCTTGTGAAAAAAAGAAAAGACAGCAGGTCCCAAAAAGAGTCACTTGTGCTAAGGCCCACATCACCTAACCAAGACTTACTACCTAACCTAATTACAGTTTCAGCCTCTCCCAGGAATGTAATCTTAACCAGTCAGTCTGGAATTTCCAGATCAGTGCTATTGAGGTGATCCATTTGATAGATCCCTCCTGTCCCCTAAAGGAAGGTGACCTTGCCTGAAATAATCCATCCTTTGCTGGTAACTTTCTTGTCCTCCCTCTCCTGCCTATAAGCCTTCCATTTCATACAGTTTCTGGGAGCTTCTTTCTATCTGCTGGATGGAATCCTGCCTGATTCATGAATCACTGAATAAAGCCAATAAGATCTTTAAATTTATTCAGTTGAATTTTGTTTTTTTCAACAATGTTTAAGTTCTTTAATTATGAAATAAATCATTTTGTAATAACCAATATTCACTTGCCACAAAAAATTCACAAAGTAGTACTTTTAGGTCACTAAATGATTATTTTAGTAGACATAAATTTTATTTTATAGACATCAATTTTAGGTCACTAAATGATTATTCACTGTATATTTTATAGGAAGTGTTTATTATGGAAATTCATCATTATAAAAATAACTCCTATTAAAATTTAGAGTAGCAAGTATATTATTTTGAACTTAGTTTTATTTTTAAATAAATGGTATTTAAGCATTATAAATGATATAAAAATTTTCTACATACACTTCACCACCTTTCCCTAATGTTAACATCTTACATAACCAACATAAATGATCAAAAACAGGAAACTAACATTGATACAGTACTATTAACTAATTAAAGACCTCATTCAAATATTACCAGTTATCCTAGTAATGTGTTTTCCTGGTCCAGAAAAAGGGTCCAATCCAGGATTCTGCACTGCTTTTGGTTATCATGACTCCTGAGTCTCTCAGTACAGAACAGTTTTGTTTTGCTTTGTTTTATTGATTTTTTTTTCCATGACTTTGACAATTTTTAAAAGCATAGGCCATTTACTTTGTGGAATGTCCCATAATTTGAGGTTGTGTTATAATAAAATATATATATATGTTTAGTCTTTGTCCCCTGTTCCTGCCATTGTACTCCTAAAGTCTTTGGATTTCTTGAGAGATAGCAATGTCTTTGTTATGTTAATGTGGTTACTTCTAACCCTAGGATGGGGTTGGTTGCCAAAGAAAACAAAAACAAAAACAAAAACCAACCTTGTGATTAGAGGGTTAGAACATTCAGCCTCTGTGGAGCGGAGAAGATCTGGAGACAGAGATTAATCACCAATAGCCAATGATTTAATTAACCATGCCTACATAATGAAGCCTTGACAAAAAAACTTTTGAATAACAATGTTCTGGGAGCTTCTGGGTTGGTGAACACATCAATGTGTTGGGATAGTGGCATACCTAGAGAGGGTCATACCTAGAGAGGGCACGGAAGCTCTGTATAAAGCTTCCCACCCACCCACCCTTCAATACTTACCCTATACATCTCTTCCATTTGGTGTTTCTTGAGTTGTACCCCTTATATAAAACTAAAATTGTTAAGTACAGCACTTTCCTGAGTTCTATGAGCCGTTCTTGACTGAGCCCCTTAAAACCTATGGGGTCTATGTTAACTCCAGATAGTCAGTGTCAGAATTGAATTGAATTGTAAGACACACTGCTGGTGTCACAAAATTGGTCTTGGAAAATGACATGCAGGGTTATCTGATGTCTCCTCATGATAAATTTAGGTTATGATTTTTTGTAAGATTACCAGAGAAGTGATGTTGAGCCCTTCTCAGTACATCATGTCAGGAGGCACATGACACTGATGTCTCATTACTGAGATGTTAACCTTGATCACTCGGTTGAGGTAGTGTCTTTCAGGTTTCTACACTGTAAACTTATATTTTCCCCAAACCTATTATTTGTGTTTCACATTCTAAGATAAAATATTAAACTATCCACAACTTCTTCCCAGGTGTCAAAAATAATTTTTTTAATTACCAAGGATAAGAAAATAGAAATCCATTAGATAAAATTAAGAAAATTTATTTGTATAATTGAACAACTCTTTGGAGAAAATAGATGAGATGCAAGAGGAAAAAAGAAAAAGATCCAGAATTAATAGTTTCAGCAGAATGTAACATTGAAATGTCACTGATTGGACAGAATCTGAATTTACTTTCTATATCCATGCCAATCATAAGAAAGCAATTGCCATTTAAACTTGAAGAGAGGGGCGCCTAGGTGGCTCAGTCATTAAGTGTCTGCCTTCGGCTCAGGTCATGATCCCAGGGTCCTGGGATCGAGCCCCACATTTGGCTCCCTGGCGGGAAGCCTGCTTCTCCCTCTCCCACTCCCCCTGCTTGTGTTCCCTCTCTTGCTGTCTCTCTCTCTCTCTGTGTCAAAATAAATAAATAAAATCTTTAAAAAAATAAATAAACTTGAAGAGAAAAACCCAAGACTCCATTAAACCTGATGTACTTTCTATGAATGCAAGTACACATCCATATAACTTCAGTATTCAGAGGACTGGTTGATAATTATCCACCTCAAATACAGATAACAAGTTTTGAGGAACATTACATACAAATTCTTCCAAATGACAAAAAAATAGTGCTAAAACTTTTTACTTCAAAGGAGTTTGTATTCTGTCTCTATGTCAAAGTCTTTGGGAGTAGAAAAAAATCAACTGGAGTTTGACAATAGTACAAAGATTGGCAACACTTATCACATGCTCTTAGTAAAGATGAAGAAAATTAAATGCATATCAGAAAGAGTGTTAGGCATTTAAAATTGAACTATGATTTTAAAATATAGCTGTAATTATTAATGCTACAAAACAGAAACTATTCGAAAGTAAGATCGAATATCATGTGCAATTGTTAAACATAATATAGATGATTCTTGTTTTATGGTGAAAACAATTTATATTTATATTTAGCCAACTGGACTCAACTTAGATGATCCCAATTTTGTTGGCAACATCCAAAGAATCATGGTCAGGAGCCAGTCAAACATATGCCTTCTTATCTCCATCAGGACTGATCAGGGTGTTGACCTTGGCCACATCAATGTCATAGAGCTTCTCCACAGCCTGTTTGATCTAGCACTTATTGGTCTTGACATCCACAAAGAACACAAGTGTGTTGTCTTCTGTTTTCTTCATGGCTGACTTAGGAGTCAGGGGGAACTTGATGATGGCATAGTGGTCAAGCTTGTTTCTCCTGGGGTGGTCTTTTGAAGATATCTGGGCTGCCTTTGAAAACAGTGTCTTGGAAGGTAGGTAACTTGTGGATCTTCTTTATTTTTTTGACTAGACATCTTTTAGCACCACTTTCTTGGCCTTCAAAACCTTTGCTTTAGCTTTGGCTTGGAAGGAACAGGGGCTTCCTTCTTTGCCATTAGCACCATCTTCGTGAAAGGGAGGTGATTCATTTTTGGTGCAGCAATGCTAGTACTCAGATCATCCAAGAATTTTATGAGCATAATGATGGGAATTTTCTTCATCTGGCAGGAACCAAAACAAATAATAATATTGAAGGCAGAACATTTTCTTAGAATCCAAACATCAGCAGCAAATCATATATCATTTGAATTAGGTAAGAAGTGCTAAATATTTCTCACCTATTTTAGATACAACTCCTGATACAAGCTATGTAGAGCAGATTATAATTATTACCAGATTTTTGGATTCCAAAAAGGCAAGACATGTCTGTAGGTGAATATTTTGTGGGTTTGTTCAGTAATGACATGAATAGAAAAGACTGTGTTTTTAATAATGTTGACTGCTGCCGCCCTACAGAAACTTCCAGAATAACCTGTTGGTCAAGCAAAATCAAGTGTATTAGGCTTAAGACAGCAAGGGAGAGCACCATCTTAACAGAGTCTTAGTGTCTCAGCAGGGGAATGCTTTTGGGTCTGGGCTCAGGTAATTTAAGGCAAGTCCTTCAAGGCGGGGAAATGGTGAAGATTGGCCAAAGTCTGTGATGTAATACTTTAGGATTGGTTGACACAGCAGGTCTTAAAACAAGTCTGGATAAACAAATTCTTGTCCTGATAAGCAAGTTGTTTGTGCAGGTGAGCACACAGTTTTTTTGACAAGACTAGCTCTTTGCCACAATGAGACAACTGTTTGCCTTGATAAATTGGTTTGCAGGAATTTCCTGAAGCAAATGATGAAGTTAGTTATTTATTGGTATTCAATCTTATCTTCCTAGGCTAGGATTTCTTGGAGAAAAACAGTTACATTGTGTTGACACAGATAATATCAGTTCTCAGCAGAAGGTCTACAAAAACTGAATTTAGACAAAATAATATGGATGATTAGGGGATATGACAATGCCACAAATATACATGGGAAACATAAGGGATTACAGCAGCAAATCAGGAAGAAAATTTACAAAACATTCTATATTCCTTGTTTTATTTAAACTTGATAGAAAACATGCAACAACTTTTTTGGCTTCTGCGTTAGTGTTGATTGAAATTTGAAGCCATTTTTGAAAAAATGATGAGAAAGTCAAGCTGAAGCTATCGTGACACTAGAAACTCACTTAAGGTGGGGGTGCCTGAGTGGCTCAGTCAGTTAAGTGTCCTACTCTTGATTTCAGCTCAGGTCATGATCTCAGGGTCCTGGGATTGAGCCCTGCATCAGGCTCCGCACTTGGTGGAGAGTCTGCTTGAAGATTTCTCTCCCTCTCCTTCTGCCCCTCCACCCCCCCCAAAAATAAATAAATCTTAAAAAAAAAAAAAAAGAAGTAAAGAAACTCACTTGAGGGAAGAAGGCAATGCTCTGTTAGAAATTACTGTGATAGGGCGCCTGGGTGGCTCAGTGGGTTAAGCATCTGCCTTGGGCTCAGGTCATGATCCCAGGGTTCTGGGATCGAGCCCCACGTCGGGCTCCCTGCTAGGTGGGGAGCCTGCTTCTCCCTCTACTTCTGCTGCTCTCTCTGCTTGTGCCCTCTCTCACATGCACTCTTCTCTCTCAAATAAATAAATAAAATCTTTTAAAATTTTTTAAAAAGAAATTTTTGTGACATTAATTGTTACATATTTCTGCAACACAAATGAAAGTTGGTCTTTTTTTTTTTTAAAGATTTTATTATTTATTTGAGAGAGAGAGATAGAGAGCATGAGAGGGAAAAGGGTCAGAGGGAGAAGCAGACTCCCTGCTGAGCAGGGAGCCCGATGTGGGACTCGATCCCGGGACTCCAGGATCATGACCCGAGCTGAAGGCAGTTGCTCAACCAACTGAGCCACCCAGGCGCCCTGAAAGTTGGTCTTGAAAATAACCAGTTTGCATTTATTTGCTCAGTACTGATTTGGCATAATAGTTTGGGTAAAATTTGATGTTAAATGCAAAATGACACAGGAAAAATTCAATGTACGTGATGCAATTTGTAAACATCAAAGGAATTATACATATTTTGAGGACAAAGCAATAATGTTTATGAAAAATATATTGATACTGAACAAACTGCAGAATCTCTTGACATTGATGGCAACTCTCCTAGTATAGGCACCACCAAAAAGGAGTAAGAAGTGTCAACTTAGAATTCCATCTACAATCCAAAATTCAATTCCAAATTTAATTTTCTTTTTTCTAAACTAGCTATAACAATATTTTCTTCAAAGGAAAGTCTTAAAATGCTGAAAGAATATAATGGCCTCTCAGTGTTACAGATGGCCAGTGTAACTCAAAGAATTCCAATGAATAGGAGCTATTGACTAATAGTTGAAATTGCCTGGTGAACCAAATAAGGGAAATGATACTGATGGGAATTCAACGTATAGGAAACTAAAATCCTAAATTGATTTCTAAAATCTACACTTAGAATACTCTAGCTGAGGTATCGCAATATATTTGCAACAATGATTTACCCAACACATTTCCAATAATGTTTTGTAGCTCCCAGGATAAATTTCACCTTGCAGTTGCAATTGCCAATGGACAATTTTATAGCTTCATGAAAATAAAATTTATTAAATGTATACAATGTCATGAGAAAAACTGTTTCATTTCTTTAGAAAACAAGACACTAAAGCCAATAGGCACTGAAACTGTCATAAAGAATTTTATCTCTGTGAAAGCAAGATGTAAAACTATTTTATAACTAATGGTTAAATCCTACTGGTTTCTTAAGTATTCTAGTGAGTTATTATTATGATTAAAAATTTGTACCTCCTTTATTGTGTGTTCAATAATTTAATTTGTATAATTTATATAGAATGAACTCAGGCTTACTGTAAATTTTATTATTAAAAAATAAATAATATACTATCTTCTAAAAATTGTACTTGAGGAAAAGAAACTAACTGTATTTAAGGAAAGGACACTTTTTTCCTAATTCACACAAAGGCTGCATATGGGTACCAAAGCATAGTCTCAAAACGTTAAAAACATAATTCTTATATAAATAGATAATAAGCCCATATCAAAGATTTTTAAACCTATTAATAAGGAAACCAACAGGATGACAAAAACAGTTCAAAGGAGAGTTTAAGAAACTGGAATTTTTACAGGAAGTGGGGAGAAAAGTCATGTTGAAATAAAATTGTTAATTTAGACAAAGGTATACAGTGGTTAAAATCCTACAGGGTAATAAAACCATAACCTTCAGGTTTATCCTTCCTACCAAACAAAAAAGAAAATCATGACCCCAAATCAGCTTTCAGAATTTTAAAATCTCTGGGTTCTAATGAATTGTATGAACAAGCTTAAGTTCCCAGAGTCAGATGACCCTTAGGTGGGCTTGTTTAAAAATGTTCTTAACATGACATTAATCACCCTTTGATTTATTTCCAAGTTTGGGATAATTTTTCATCACATGGGCTAATGATAGCCTTGTATATTCACAATGAAGCAGGATTCAGCACTGGTGATATCAAAAACAAAACAAAACAAATTTTAACCCACAAATCACAAAGGAATAAAGAAGAGTCTACTGATGATTTTGCAGTGACATGGAGGAGAGGGTTACACTGCATATCCCACAGCAAATCATCTTTGAGATCCCAGGAAATACCCACACCCCATGCTCCCATCCAGCCTTCCCACACACTTCCCCTATCTTCTTTTTCCTAATGCAAAGAAATACAGCTTTCTGCAGTGTTGTAGCCTCACACCAAGCAGCCTCTAAGCAAAAAAATGGTATTTCATACTGATGGGGTTCAAGACACGGCACCCCAAAATATGGCACCTTGGCACATTGGATATCTTAAAGTGAAGGAATCTGAGAAAACCACAGAAGCAAGAAGGTCACTGTGACCTCCGCCCCTTCCCCTTTTTCCCTGAAACAGGTCATAAATCTCCCAAGTGAAAGGTCCCTTCCCTGTACCAGGAGGGAGGAGGACATGCTTATCACCAGAGACAGGGAAATGGGGGCTGAGAAATCTGATAAATAAACCTTGTTAAACTAACGCTTATCTTCCTAGTTACTTCTTCACCATTAACCACCACCCCTAGCCCAAGGCTTGTCAATTCCTCACGGATTCATTATTTCTTTGTCTGAAGGTTTAAAGCTCCCTACTCTGGTCACTGCTTTGGGTCTTCATTCTCTCATGAAGGCTCCCATGTACATGTAAATATCCAATGAAATGTGTATGCATTTCTCCTGTTAATTTGTTTTATATCAGTTTAATCTTCAGACCCAGCCAGGGACCCAAGAGGGTTGAAGAAAACTGTTTCCTCCCCTACAATACATTAGGATCCAAAATAAAAAATGAATTTTAAAATCGTTGTTTTCTTTTTGTCACCATTGGTCAAAACTGACTGGCCTTGGGCGCCTGGGTGGCTCAGCCAGTGAAGGGTCTGCCTTCAGCTCAGGTCATGATCCTGGGGCCCTGCATCAGGCTACCTGCTCAGCAGGGAGCCTGCTTCTCCCTCTCCCTCTGCTGCTTCCCCTGCTTGTGCTCACTCTCTCTCTGTCAAAGAAATAAATAAAATCTTTTAGAAAAAAACTGACTAGCTTTGCCTCAAAATAAAGTTAAATTAAAATTAAAAATAATAATTTTTTTTAAATAAGGATAAGATACATTGGCTTGTTTCCAGTCATTATTTCTTGAACACTGACTCTGTATTCCATGCTTTCACACGTTACCTCACTCAGTATGAGAAGGTAGGCCGATATTACTATAACCATTTAACAAATTAAGCAAGTGAGCCTCAAAGAGGCTGACATGTTATAGGTAATAATAAATAGCAAGGCTTAGATAGAGATCCAGGTCCTCAAATTCCAAGTCCAGAACTGATTACTTATTGCTAAACTCAGAAGCTATAGCCCTTTTGTCCTGCTCATGTAAATCTATGAATTGGTGCTCCATCTAAAGTACTGCTTGGAATCTGTTGACTATTTCTTCTACTGCAGGATTTCTTAACCTTGGCACCATTGACTTTTTTTTTTTTTTTCCCCAGGAGGCTGTCCTGTGCACTGTAGGATGTTCAGCAGCATCTCTGGCTTCTATTCACTAGATGCCAGTAGCGCTTGCTCCCGGCCTTCCCTACCCCCAGTCATGACAAAATCGGCTCTAGTTGAGAACCACTGTTTCACCCTGTGCTACATTCCTTTGCAATTTGCATCCCCCTGTCTGCCTTTCAGTCTGTGAGAACACATGGTATCTCTGATTTGGCGTGCTGATGTGGAAAACCTCCCTGCCTGCACACTCTACTGGGTCCCTCTGGACTTCCCGTCAGCTCTGTGCCTGCAGTAACCAACATCCTCACTGTGAGCCTTTATCCGTTCTTGGAGGGTGTCCAGAACCTACTTACATCAGCTTGATTCTGTGTGCTAGCTCATCCAATCTACTTGATGCAGTGGCTCTCCAAGACCAGAGGTTAAAATTGAATTGGCTGCCCAAGAATGATTTACTGGAGGCTTCTGGAAATGTCTCCCACAACTGGATTAACTATTTTGATTAATTTGACCTGTCAGTTTGTTGGGAAGGAAGGGAATAGTCATTTAATTTATTTATTCACTTAATTTATTCAACTTAATAATTTATTTAGGTTCAATCATTTATTTACTTAACTAATATTTAGACTGAGATAACTTGCTTTGGACTAAATTAAACAGTTAAAATGATCTGATTAGGAGTCTTTTTAGACTCAAGCTGAATGCCGCTTCTATTTCAGTACAAATTGTTTCATATTCTTTATTCTCCAGAGAATATAGCTCAGTTAATAAATAATCACAAGGGGCGCCTGGGTGGCTCAGTTGTTAAGCTTCTGCCTTCAGCTCAGGTCATGGTCCCAGGGTCCTGGGATCGAGCCCCGCATTGGGCTCCCTGCTCCGCGGGAAGCCCGCTTCTCCCTCTCCCACCCCCCCTGCTTGTGTTCCTGCTCTCGCTATCTCTCCGTCAAATAAATAAATAAAGTCTTTAAAATAAATAAATAAATAAATAAATAAATAAATAAATAAATAATCACAATTTTCAGAGGCTATTTTTAACCACTCTCTTCTCTTTTTGTTGCAGAGAGGGCAAGATAAATTTTTTCCTTAAATTTCAAAAACTATTTTAAAAAATAAATGTTTGAGAAACACTTGTGCTTGTATGACGATGCCTTTCAAGCAAGAAAGGGTGTCATTCACTAGTATGTACATAGAACTCAGTACAATAAATGTGTGTCATTGTCTGTCCATAGTGGATTTCCTGTGTGATGGAGGGAAGAACAGGAGCAGACAGACCAGAGGGTTCATGTCACACTAGATTTCTTAGGAAGCTCGTAAAAAGGATTTACTGTATTTTGATTAATCCATCCTTCATCCACCTTGAGTGTCTCCATGGCAACCAGATATTTGTTTCCCAAAGATGGGCTTTCAGACTGTGGAAGGTTCATTCAGCTCTATACAAAACCCTCTGTATTCCTGAAAACCACATCTTTGAAATTCAGCCCACATAGACAACCACTCCCAAACCCTTGTCTGTGTTACTAATCCTAATGCTACTATCATCTTATCAATGACCAGACATGATCAATTTTTTGAAGCATTTTCTCAGAACCAACAGGGGCATCTGTTTCACTCTATTCCTCAAAAACATCAAGTGTTTTAAGCTTAGCTTAAAGGAGGCTAGTTGAGTAGTCATTTTGAGGTTTTTATTCCTTACCTGGTTAGAGTATTTCAGAGCACCCACCAATTGATCAATCCTATAAATAAAAATCATCTTTCATCAAAAATTAATGATCCTGGGTGCCTGGCTGGCTCAGCCTCTAGAGCGTGAGACTCTTGATCTCAGGGTTGTGAGTTCAAGCCCCACGTTGGTTAAAAAGAATTAATGATCCCTTTCTCAAAACCCAGTTATAAAGTAGAAAATAATTGAAGGTGGACTAACATGCAAAGAACACACATTTTATAATGAGGTTGCACACTAGTTGGAAACCAAGCAGAAATGAGGACATGGAGACCCAAACTCCCAACACACAGCTCTGTATACCCCACAGCAGGGTTGCCTTTCTTCGTTCACAGGGGATCCTGAGTGGTGCCCTGATTACATGAGATGTGTGAGTCTTTCACTCCATGGGAAAGGGAACCCCTCTGTCCTGCCTTCTCCCAAACGCTCTACTTTTCAATATGGAAAGATGCATCAGTGGATGGATGGATGGATGGATGGGCAAAAAGATCTATGTTAAAAATCTGGAAAACATACACCTTTTTGAAAAAAATTACATATCCAAAAATGGTGTTATCTGGGGAAAATTTCACTTTATGTACCTTGTATTCTTTTCTTTTTCATGACCATGAGTTACTTTTAGAATCCACAAAAACAATAAAAACATTTCCATTTTGGAAACAAAACAAAACAAAAACAAAAACCTCAAAAAAAAAATTGTTCTTCAAAGTTCAAAGTCTACTCCAAAGTAAATCTATTTCTGATGTAAAACAAACAAAAAAATACCTGACCATTTATGCCATTGTGATACAGTTCCTAGGGTTTGCACAATTTCTCTCATTATTTTATTTTTTTAAAAATCACCAAATGGTTTGTAATATCTTTATTAATGAGTAAGGTAATAAAATTAGGTTCTTTTACCCATATTATATGACCAATAATTTAAACTTTTTTGGCACACAAGTAATATTGAATTAGTTTGACACACAGTTTAGGCATCATAACTTGAATTATTGGAATTCATTTGGGAAACCCAGCCCCACTTAAAATTGCTGCTGTCTGCAGTGTAATAAATGTGATCGATGGCCTTCTGCAGCAATGCAGTCTAGCTGCTCCTCCATTTCTGGGAGAGGCCTCTTTGTGTGTGTGCATGTGCATATTTCTTGAACATTCTGCATCTGTTTCCAACAGGAGCTACTTCTGAGCCTCCTGTTCACAGTTATTTAAGAATAGCCTGTTATTTTCCAATCATAATGGATCAATTTAGATTGCCTGTAGGGAACGAATCTCGTTGAAGATTGATGACTTGTAAAAGAGTAAAAATACACACAGAGCCTGTATCCATTCCTTCCATCTCACTCAGTTCTTTGTCATTTGGAGCTAGAAGGAAAAACTGGTTTCTGCTGGTAGCCAGAACTCTCAGTGATCATCAAATTGGGCAAATTAAAACCAGAAGACTTAAGTTAGTTTCATTGTTGTCTTTTAAGGACTAAATGTTTAAATAAACTTCCAACAAAGTAAAAGCAGATTTTAGCCAATGTCCCCCTGCCCACCCAAACATCCATTCAGCATTTCCGATCCTGGCTCTCCTTTTTCTTTCCATTGTACTGATCACTTCAATTAGTAATTTTAGGAACAAATTATCTGACATACCTCTTGCAATTGGTTACAACAGACCTGTGTACAGGGATAAAGCAGAAAACTCAAATATGCTACCTTGTGAGACATTAAGCTCACAAATCAAATCACTTCTCCAAATATGAATATAATAATAAATATAAACATATTTATAAATAGAAATAAATATTTGCAAAGAAAGATTGAACTACACAGGAGCTTTGCCAGGCTTTTATCTTAAATGCAATTGTAAAACCTTAAGTCACAGACTTTTTAATTTGGAAAAAATCTTAGAGAATATTTTGTATATGGCGAAACTGGTAGGTTGAGGCTGACAAAGCTGTAATGTGAGTTAGTAACAGATCAGACCTTCCCGGAAATCTTTCCATCCTACTATTCTGCTTTTGCTCAGTTGGGGGGTGAGAGGGGAGAAAGGCATGTATATGACCTTCCTCATTTAACACAAAAAAATCTTACGAGGTGCATATTATTGTCCTGATGAAAGCAGTAAGGAAACTAAGACTGAGAAGTCACATAATTTGTCCAAGGTCACACAGCTACTAATAGAAGTGGAATTTGAACCTCGTTTTTGTTTGTTTGTTTGTTTGTTTTTTTAAGATTTATTTATTTGACACAGGAGAGAGAGCGAGAGCGAGAGAGCGAGAGAGCGAGAGAGAGAGAGAGAGAGAGAGAAAGAGAGAGAGAGAGTGCGCACAAGTAGGTGTCTTGCTGAGCAGGGAGCCCAAAGCAAGGCTCAGTCCCAGGACGCTGGGAACATGACCTAAGCTGAAGGGAGATGCTTAACCGACTGAGCCACCCAGACGCCCCTGAACCTCAAACCGTAACTTTTTTTTTTAAGATTTTATTTATTTATTTGACACAGAGAGACAGCGAGAGAGGGAACACAAGCAGGGGGAGTGGGGTAGGAAGAAGCAGCCGGCTTCCTGCTGAGCAGGGAGCCCAACGCAGGGCTTGCGATCCCAGGACCCTGGGACCATGACCTGAGCCGAAGGCAGACACTTAACGACTGAGCCACCCAGGCGCCCCTCAAACTGTAACTTGCTGAATTCCATGAACAGCTTCTGTCCTTACCCACATGCAAGTTCAGGCTATTGATGAAAGGTATTGAAGAAAAGAGAATATTTTCCCGAAGACTGGGGGAGATCCATTGAAGAAAAGTCACATCATATATCACAGTAGACAAAACTTGATAAAATTCCTTAGATATTTCTGTTATTTTCCACAAAGTTTCTTATCCTCAAAGGTACTGGGTTTCTTTCCTATGATGTTACAAGGGGAAAAAATTATAACTGCTTAATTAATATATACTAAAGGCAAGGTTTATGTGGAAAGATTGCTTATCACCATGGCTGCACACATAGAAATGCTGCAAAAATTTTACTTAAAAAAAAAAAAATAGGGAGAAGGGAAAAACATTGCCTAGCTTAAAGTAGAAACCCAAGGTGCCAAAGAGAGTGAAATGTAAGGCTAAGTAGCACAAAGATACGGAAGCCAAAATGGAGTTCTTAGAGCAAATAGAATCTCAAATGATGGGCCTTGAGGGAGGGCACCTTCTCAGGAAGGAGAGGGCACCCCACACCCTGTGCACAGGGAGCTGGACCAGGGCCATGTGCATTAAGCGAGGAGATTGGGACGGCTGTACCAACTCTGAAATAAAGATTTGGAAACATTATCCAATAAAGTTGAGAGAAGAATATAAAGGAGAATATCTTTGTGACCGAGGTGGGGAGCAATTTCATAAACGATTAAAAAATGCAAGCCATAGAGCAAACTGTTGTTGAATACAATTATATCAAGACCAAGGATTTCTGTTCAATGAGGGACACCAGGAGTAAAATTATGAAGGCGAATATGTGCATCTATTTTTGTTGTCTATAGCAAGAAAAGGGTTAAGCAGTAGGTCTACAGTTTTTTTCCTCTCCTTTTATTGGGAGAAAAGAGAGTGGGGGCAGAAATAAGGCAGATGTCTAGGCCTAATCTCCTTGTGAAAATGCTAATGAATATCCTAGGGAAAGAGTTAAAAGTATTTGCTAACAGGGAAGGCCTTATCTTTGGAATGCTTTTAACAGGATGAACCTGGTTGGCTGGATTTCTTATTTTTAATAAACCAGGAATCTATGGATTTACGTGCACAGCCCATGGGAAAATATCATGTAATGGATACACGCCTCTAAGTATAAATTGGAGATGTTTCATGACCTAGATGGCAAGATACAGATTTATCCCATTTCTAATGAATTTAACTTGATCATATAGTCAAGATGGTGTCTATCAAGTTTCTCCACTATGAAGTTACTATGTTCCCTTTGTAATTAATACATACTTATAGGGAGATAAACCTTGAGATTATGTAAATATCCCGTTTGTCATCAAACTTACCCATTCATTTTAGCCTCCCTTGATGATTCTTCCCTAATATAATTGTTCTGTGGTGGCTGCCAAATGACCATTTCTAACTGAATCATTTGTTCTATATTAATTAGTTGACATTTTAATGTGAAGATGACCTTTCCCCTATTTGTTTATTTCATTATTTATCTATATCACCAGGGACTCATGGATTCTTACTTTATTCCTTAAGTTATGATCTATTATTATTATTATTTTAAAGATTTTATTTATTTATTTGACAGAGAGAGACACAGCGAGAGCAGGAACACAAACAGGGGAAGTAGGAGAGGGAGAAGCAGGCTCCCCGCTGAGCAGGGAGCCTGATGCGGGCTCAATCCCAGGACCCTGGGATCATGACCTGAGCCGACGGCCGACGCCCAGTGACTGAGCCACCCAGGCGCCCAAGTTATGATCTATTATTATCATTATTTACTTTGCTATGCAACTTATCCCAGATTTGGCCAGTGGGTGTCCCTTGTTTTTTGTTTGTTTTTATAGTAGGTGAAATTACATAAAAGTTCAAAATAAAGAGAAAAATAATGATGTTTCTAGTAATATATTTTCATAATGTATAAAGCAAAACCTAACTAGGAGCTCAAATCATATAAAGCTATTGGGATTTTTTTTTTATTTAACTCTCTGAATCTGATGGATGAAGCAGACCAAGAGGACCATTATCAAGGGCACAGAAGATGTGAATAACGTAGCTAAGAAGATTCATCCGCTCCATACAAAATACTATACCCAGCAGAAAAGGCACATTCTTTTTGAGGAACCATAAAACACCTTTTAAAACTTTTTATTTGGAAATATTTTAAATATGCAGAAAGTTAGATATGAAAAAATAGAAATAGTACAAAGAACACCTGTATAGCCTCTACTCAGATTCACCTATTGTTAACATTTTACCATTTGTTTTATCATTTTCTGTGTATATGTGTGTATAAATTTTTTCCTGAATCATTGGAGTATAAGTTACATACACTGTGGTCATCAACCCTTAAATACCTCAATGTGTATTTCCTAAAAATAAGAATATTCTCTCATAATACCCCCATATGGTTATCAACTTTATAAATTCTTATATTGATACTTTACTGTCTATATTCAAATTTTGTCAGTTGACCTAATAATATCCTTTATAGCATTTTTTTCCCTCCAGCACAGCATCCAGTTTAGGGGTAGGTACTGCATTTAGTTGTCATTATCTTTAGCATATAATGAAATTTTTTTAAGATTTTATTTATTTATTTGAGAGAGAGCAAGCACAGAGGGAAAGGGAGAAGGAGAAGCAGACTCCCTGCTGAGCAGGGAGCCCAGTGTGGGGCTCGATCCCAGGGCCCTGGGATCATGACCCGAGCCGAAGGCAGATGCTTAACCAACTGAGCCACCCAGGTGCCCCTATAATGAAATACTTTAAAAAATTGACCAAAAGTTTTAACCAATACATTTTAAACCTTAGATACAATGGACAATTCTCTAAAAAACAAAAAAATAAAAAAATACAAGTTAACAAATTTGACTGAAAACAGAAGATGAATAAACTAATAAACATTAAGAAGTTAAAAAGTTGTCAAAAGTTCCCCTCCCTGTTCCAAAAAACAATTTTTCAAGATGAAAATGTATGCTTTATCAAGAAAAATACATAATCCCTATTTCATACAACATGTTTGAGAGAAAATAGAGGAAAAATCACCAAGTTCAATTTACACTGATGTCAAAAAGAACATGGACAATATAATTTCACTTATGAACACAGATGCAAAAATACCAAATCAAATTCTGTAGCATACTCAGTCCTCATTATTTGTAGATTCCATATTTATGAATTCTCCTACTTGTCAAAATGTATTTGTAACCCCAAAATCAATACTCAAAGTGCTTTCATGGTCATTCACAGAAATGTGCAGAGTTGCAAAAAATTTGAGTTGCATGGCTCACATGTTCCCAGCTAAGGTTAAATAAGGCAATATTCTACCTTCTGTTTCAGTAATTTTGCAGTAAACAAGTAGACCACTTTTTGTGGTCTATTTAGTGCCACATTTTTCATATTTTTGTACTTTTTATTGGTGATTTTGCTGCTTAAAATAGCCTAGCACTAAAGTACTATCTAGTGTTCTTGGCACAAAAGGTTGTGATGTGCCTTACAGAGAAAATACATGAGCTAGATAGGCATTATTTGGGCATGAGTTATAGTATTATTGGCCATGAGTTCAATGTTAATGAATTAAGAATATACATTAAATAAGGTGTCTTCAGACCAAACACACATACAATAAGATTATATATTGTTCAGTTGACTTAAATGTCTCCAGAGTCCTGGAGGAACCTAACTGTATTTCTTCTAGGAACAGTGATTCAGTATATACTTATTCAGTGTTTATAGCAACTATACAGACTGTAACTGCAATGGGTAATGAGAATTAACTGTATGTATAATATAAATATGGTGTGTGTAGGTACAAAACATATCATAATCAGGTAAAGTTTCATCGATATAATGATGGTCAACATGAAACTATCAATATAATTTACCATGTTAAATTTAAAAAACAAAAAAGTCGATATAATCTTTTCAACAGATTGAGATGAAAGCACTCAGTAAAACTCAATATTCATTCATAATAAAAACTCAGCAAAGTAGAAATAGAAGGCAATATCAATGGGTTGGTAAATTCATATGCAAGAATAAGAGTCTGAAATAATCCTGGTGGGGCACCTGGGTGGCTCAGTTGGTTAAGAGACTGCCTTCACTCAGGTCATGATCCTGGAGCCCCGGGATCGAGTCCTACATCAGGCTTCCTGCTCAGCGGGGAGTCTGCTTCTCCCTCTGACCGTCCCCCTTCTTGTGTGCGCTCTCTCTCTCTCTCATTCTCTCTCTTTCAAATAAATAAATAAAATCTTTAAAAAATAAATAAATAAATAAATAAATAAAATAATCCTGGAAACTAAAAGGTGGAATACCTAAATTTACTATAGAGTCATATAAATAAAAAGTTTTAAAAACAGAGATCATAAAGAAAAAAATGTATAAATTTTGGTAGATCAAGATTGAAACTTCCAAACAAAATCAATGTCATAAGCGTTGTTACAAGACAAGCCACAAAGGATTAGTATTCAGAATATAAAAAGAACAAATCAATGAAAAGAGACAAAGAGACAGTGGACATTATTGGGTTTTTTTTCCTTAAAGACAAAGAATTGAGCAGGCAGTTCACAAATGAAGAATAACCAATAGACATATAGAAAGATCTTCAACCTTGTTAGTAACAAAGGAAGTACAAAATGAAACATATAGAAATATTTTATATCTATCAGAGTGATAAAATTTAAAAAGTCTTATAATATTAAGTGTTTACAAGGATGCAAGGAAGGGGAAACATAAATTGCTAGGACCTGTTTAAAAAATTCCTGTAGTAATAGCTATTAAATTGAAATTAGCTCACCCTATGACCGAGAAATTTCACGTTTTTAGTGTCTCTGGCACATCTATACAAGGAGACTTAAATATGCTCTATTATTTGTAACAAGGAAAACAATTTTCAAACAACTCATTATCTGTCAGTTGGCAGATGGACAAATTGCGGCATATTTATAGAGTAGAATTGTATATGGATTACCATTTCAATGAAACAATCTATGTGCTATCAGTAGTTCTCAAAAGATAATACTGAGCGATAGATGCAGTTTGCAGAAGCATATGCATGCTGTGATGCCATTATGTAATTTTTTAAATCAGAAAATACAATATATATCTACAGAAAGTGTAAAAGTTGGATTGACTCTACATCAGATTTATAATGAAGAGATGTAGGGGAAAATAAAGTAGAATTCAACTCTCTCTGTAATAGCCCACTTCTTTTATTAAAATTTTTGAAGAAAAATGACAAAACATAAGCATTGGTTAATTCTGAGTAATGGAAAAAAATATACTGGTTATATGGTTCTCTGTACTTGTGTCAATTTTTTAAAAAAATTAATAAAAGAGTTTAAACTAAGTCATAAGTGTTTAACTGAAATTAGACCAAATAAACGTGTACCATCATCAAACTCTGTTTACCTACTCCAACTAAATAAAGTCCTTAATGGTGTCCATAAATATCCCTTACTCCTGTTCAGTTTGGGTTATAAAAATCTCTTGCCTTGTGCAGCTCTTGGAGCTCTTTTCTATCCGCTAGATTGGATGCTGCCCAATTCATGAAACACTGAATAAAAGCCTACTATATCAGTACATTGTCTGTGGGAAATTTTCTTTTAACACTTAATAACTTGATTTTTTTAATGGCATATCCACACAATAAACCGTAAAGCAGTACTCAAAGACAGTTAATGATGTTATTAGTAACATGAAAAATGCTAATGATTCATAGTATTCAGGGAAATAAAGCAAAAATAAAAAATGAATATTTAGTAAATTCTAATTTAATAAAAACACAAGTGTAAAGACAAGAAATTGGAAAGAAATACAATTCAACCAAAGGTTATTTATCTCTGGATGATGTGATTCTCAGATTTTTTGTGTGTGTGTGATTCCTGTTTTCCAGTTTTTTACAGAGAAGGTATCTAAGAATCAGAAAACATGTTATCTTTGTTAAAACAGTTTTTCATAGAACCTTTCAAAATAAAGATTTTTTTTAAGTTTGTCTGTTTTCTTTCATGACCAATATTGAAATAGCATTTTGTTTCTGCTGTTACACATAAATGATTTAAAAATTTAGACCAAGTTCTATATAATATTTTGCATCATTCTTCACCTGGGATTCAGAAAATTTAAAGCTTTCAAAATAGAAATCTATTCCAGGGGCACCTGGGTGGCTCAGTCATTAAGCGTCTGCCTTCAGCTCAGGTCATGATCCCAGGGTCCTGGGATCGAGCCCCGCATCTGGCTCCCTGCTCTGCGGGAAGCCTGCTTCTCCCTCTCTCACTCCCCCTGCTTGTGTTCCTTCTCTCACTGTGTCTCTCTCTGTCAAATAAATAAATAAAATCTTAAAAAAAAAAAAGAAATCTATTCCAGAAAGAATGATAGAACATCACCCATTGTAAATATCTGTCTAATCTTGGGACCTTGAACCTGTTTACTGGCTTACAGAGTGGTAGGGAGAGCCAGAGCCCAACAGTAATCCTACCATTCACTTGCCATGAGTAATGACCATCTGCTGGGGATTGGGGAGGACCCAGCTCAGTCAATTAGACTGCCTTGGTTTGCATGATAAAGGAAGGTCGCAGAAAGTCAATACAATTGAGAGCAACTCCCCAGGTGGCAGAGAAGATCTGCAAGCAACTGGCAGAAATGGCTTTTGCATTTTCGAAGTGCAGCTCTCTCTTTGGAGATTGCACTTCTCCAAAAGGATGCTACTTACGAAATCAAAGTGACATTCAAAAACAACACTGCTTTAGACGGGCATAGATTTTTAATTTTTTCCCTTCCATTATTGCATGGAGGAGAGGAGTGAAAGAAATATGTAGAATGTTGTTTTTTTTTTTCCATTTTCTTCAGTTCATAGTTCATTATCACCATAGATCCATGAGTAGCTTTCTTCGATTTAATTATAAAAATATTTTCTCCTTTTGGTTCAAATTCAACTCCCTTAGCCCCTTTCCTTCCTATTCTAATGTGTTGGTTATATGTTCTTAATTATAAGTGTTTTGTGAATGAATAGTGAACCAAGTCCTCCACTTTCTCACATGTTATTCTCCTATAACAATTTTCTGAGAATTTTTATAAATCAATGATATTCTGGTGCTTGGAAAGGTAAACCATCCATCTAAAAGTTTGTCTGAATAACAGTATTACAGAGACACTGGGAAGTAAGTTGGAGTGGGAAAGCTCTGCTTACTCTAAGAAACAGCTGGCTTTTTGTAGAGCCCGCCAACAGAATGGTCAGTCAGACAAGAGCAAACGCAAGCACATCATTCATTCATTCAACAAATATTTATTGAGTGCTCTCTTTGTCTGACTGAGACAGGGCCTGGCAACCAACTACAAATCACACTTGCCATTCATGCTCTGCCACTTATTAGCTGCATAAATTTGTGCAGATCACCTAAATTCTCTATATTTAAAGTCTCTTCATTTGTAAAGGGAGAAAAACAAACCCCACCTTATCTCCTTTGTGAGACTGTTTCCAGGATAAAATAGACACATAGTGAAGAGTACCAGAGTATGCCACCCCAAAATATGCGTCTTTATCCTAAGGATTACTTTGAAATATTATTTTGAGAAAAGCAGACAAGGGAGAAGCTCTGAAAACAGAGTAAAAGTTACCCTTTGTAGGGCAAATTTATATTTGTAAAGGAAATCTCCATTTACAAAGGAACTCTCCATTCTAACAGTGTTTCTCCCTGGGTACCAGAAAGAGAGCTACTAGCAGAAATAACTTTTTCACCTTTGAGACTTACCTACAGGATAGGGCATACTTTGTTTACCATACATTTTCTCCTCTCACCTTCCTGTGAATTGCCTCCCCCCACATAAAAGCCCCAAATTTCTATCTCTTTTCTTAGTTCAGGATGGTATGTATATAAGTTTCCATCACCTGGTCACCTTTGGCAGTGGCTTATATCTTTGTGGTGCCCCAGTGTGTATATACATAATTAAAATTGGGTTTTTTTCTCCTGTTTAATCTGTCTTATGTCAATTTAATTCTTTTAGCAAATACAGAACTGAAAGAAGACTTCAACTGCCTTCATTTTGACCTCAAACTTTCCAGTGGGGTTCTTCTTTCCAGCTTGTCTCTTAGTTCAGGCAGAAGACCCTGAGGGCAAAGCATCCCCTGATAGGAAGTGAAACTACCCCCTCAAGCATAAGGACTTCCCTGAGCCAACAAGGCCCTGCCCATGATTGAGTACAAGACAATGATCAATTTGCCTTTCACTGCCCACCTGCATGTACCCACTCAACTTTGCCTCACTTTTTTTTTATATAAACCTTGAAGTATTTTCAGCACTTTGGAAATAGTCTTTGAGACACTAGTCTGCTCTCTTCCCTGTGTTGGCCTCATTGAAATAAATTCCTTTCTTACTGCACCACCACTCATTTTTGTACCTTTGGATCTTGTCAGCAAGTGGTCAAATCTGGTCTGTTTCGGAGCCCCAAAGCCAGGTGCTCTTGCACGCCTGCATCCTGGCTACAGAACCTGAAAGAGTAGAAGGAAATATTTTCCTCCCCAACTTCATAGGAAATCACATTGAAAATGTAAAACACTGGGGTGCCTGGGTGGGACAGTCAGTTAAGTGTCCAACTCTTGGTTTCAGCTCAGGTCCTGATCTCGGGGTGGTGAGATCAAGCCCCCCACTGGGCTCTGCACTCAGCGCACAGTCTGCTTGAGATTCTCCCTCTCCTTCTAACCCTCTTCATCCCATGCGTGCTCTCTCTTTGTCCAAAATAAATAAGCAAATCTTTTTTTAAAAAAAAAAGACTAAAAAAAAGAAAATGTAAAACACTATAAAGCCAAGTGAAGGGTAGCAGAATATGTCATCCCAAAATATGCCTCTTTGGCATATGGATTATTTTGAGCTGATTATTTCTGAGAAAAGAGAGACAGAGGAGAATCCAAAAACATAAAAGTTACCCTTTTGTAAAGAAAATTTATAAAGGAAATCTCCTTCTGTACATGTCTTTCTCTCTCTCTCTCTGTACCAGGAAAAGAAGGATGATTCTAAATCACAGGAGAATCTTGTCAATGGAGAGGGCACCCACTTAAATCTTCACAACAAACCTTATCCTTTTTCACTGTGCTTTCCTGGAAATTTCCCATAACTAGACTGTCCCCCTCCCCAACATCTTTCTTTTGTCTTTAGCTGAAGATGACTTTTAAGGTAGTGCTGGGGGTCATTTTGGGGACTCTTACTCAGTTTTCCTAGATATCTCCCACATATACATGAAGTATATGTTATTAAACTTTTTGTTTTTCTCTCGTTAACCCAACCTTTAATACAGGATGGAAAGATCTTGGCCAAAAACAATGAAGAGTACAGGGGAAATTATTTTTCCTTTCCTATACAAGTATCACTTGTATTATTTTGCTGATGTTGCCAAAAGAGATAAAGAGTTAAAGTAGAGGCCAAAGTAAGCCAGCTAAGAAGACACCGTGGAGGAATCTTAGCCATTTCTATGCTAGCCAGCTGTGGCCATGCATAAGAAAACTGATAATAAAACACTTAGAAGGGACTGAAGAACCTAAAGAGATGGTCACAATCATGGCCTTGACCACTGATAGAAAAATTATGACTGAAAATGAAATGCAACTAGATGGCAATGAACAGCAGGCAAACCAAAATTTTTTCTTAGCCCCAACTTCAAAATATTCCCTTCTCAGATTTGGAGAGAAGGAACAAGATACTAATGAGTAATGTCAACTGTTCCATCAGCCTATGGTCAAGAACTCTCATACTCTGGTTAGTGTTAGCAAATATTCACAGGAGCAGGGAAAATTGTGGAGTGGGGGTGTGGGGTAGAATAACTCCCATGAAGAGAGAATATACTGTAAATGTGTGAGCCAAAAACCAATTAAATTTTCTCCAAAGGAAGAAGGAAAAAAAACTAATAGGGTTTATAAGCATTTACTCCTTGTAATAAAAGATATTCCAAGCAAAATGAAAGTAGAAAACATTGTTTCTTTGATTTATTTCTATATGGGTAGTAGACCAAACATTTCCCCCATATTAAAAAAAAAGTGAAAATGAAAATAAAAAGATTCATTGAAACCTTGAAAGCATTATGCTGATTGAAATAAACCAGACAGCAAAGGACAAATATTGCGTGATTCCACTTATGTGAAATTGCTAGAACAGACAATTTCACGAAGACAGAAAGTAGATTAGAGGTTACCAGGGCCTGAAAGGAAGAAGAGTGGGAGTTATTGCTTAATGGGTACAGAGTTTCTGTTTGCGGTGATGAAAAGTTTTGGAAATAGATGGTGGTGGTTGCACAACATTGAGAATGTAATCAATGTCACTGAATTGTACACTTAAAATGGTTAAAAAGGCAAATTTAATGTTATATACATTTTACCATGATAAAAAGAATGGGGAGGATAGCCTCATTGCACTAATTTATCTTGAAGTGGATATAGACAAAATAGCGGATCGTAAAAGTGTTTAGAATCCCAGAATTACAGGTACAGGTGATATCTTTAAAGGGGATTGGTATCAAACTGACATAGCCCAAAGAACTGTCTCTAGTTTAGAGACATTTCTGGCTGAAGGACCAGCAGGAGAGTGTGAAAACCTTGAGGAGAGCCTTGTTTTATGGATCTTTTATCTTCATGATAACAGAATAGACTCTGTCATCCAGCTGACACTTAAATGTCTCTTGAATGGGTTACCTAGAATCAAAGCTCTCTCATACATTCATTCAAAAATATTGATTGTGCCTCTTATGTACCTTGCAGGGGGCTAGGTGCTGGGGTTCCAAGGCAAACAAGACTCTCTCCTGCCCTCCAAGCTCTCAGTCCACAGGGAGGGCTGGGTATTAAACAAGGATGCTAAATCAGGTGCAGAGGTTCTGAGTGGCTACAGGGAAGTCTTAGCTGGGTGAGAGACACTGGAGCACTGGGGGTCTGGAAAGACAGCAGGATGGAGAAGTAATGAAGAGAAAGAACTCAATGTAGAGGGTATGAACTTTATCCAAAGGAAAATGAAAAGGCATTAAAGGGCTTCAACTCAAGGAGTAAACAAATAGATTTGTATTCTGAGAACCCTCTCTGTATTTACCAAAATAGTAGTAAGAGGTACCAAACTGTTACCCAGGAGACTTCACTCAACTTTTACTTAAAAAAAAAAATTTGTCCATTCTGTTTGAATTTGTTATAATAAGCACACAGTATTTTTAGAAGCAGAACAATCAGCCAAGTTCTTTTCATTAAGAAGAACTAGAAGGAAGAGAAAGGAGAGGACATAGTGGAGGAAGAGGAAGAAAGCACAGGAAGACCACTGGCTGCAGTGTGAGGAGATTCAGGGAGACTTTTAAAACCTCTATCAGACTGTGCTATTTTTAGGCCTAAGAGGAAGTCTGAGTAAGAGGAAGTTTGGGGCAGAGGAAGTAGGAAATTGGTAAATTCTGGTTTGAGCACATTGAGTTTGAGGTGTTTGACCCATTTTAAGGAAACAGAACAGTCCTGTGAAGGGGTTCAGAATGAGCTGCCCCAAAATGTGTGATTTTGGCATGTGGATAACTTCGAGTTGAAGTCAGTCAAGACCCAAGAGACTCAGAAAGAGCTTTTACCTCCCCCTTAACTGCTTAATAGAATTTAGATAAAAGGCCTGGTCCAGGAAGAGAACTATCACCACAGATAACTACAAAGAATATGGGGTTAGTGTGATAAGCTGGGGGGAAGCTCAGCAGGTCTGGGGACCAAATTCTTTTGTGTCCCATTGTCTGTGTATGGCATGGTGAACATTTGTTTACCAAATATTTGCCCTGCCCATCTTCCTGTGAACTGTCTTCATCCTCTTTGGAGCCACAGACCCCTACCCCTTTCTCCTTAGCTCAGAATGGTTGGCATGTAAACCTCAATTGCCTGACTGCCTGTGGATCTCATATTCTTATGTGGCTCCCATATGTAGGTAATTAAATTTGTTTTTGTCCCATTAATCTGTCTTATGTCAACTTAATTAATAGACCAGCCAAAAGAACCAGAACCTAAAATAATAGAGAAAAAATTTTCCTCCTCAACACCTGCCAGTAAATAGCTCTCTGTACTGTTAAAGAACATAATTCTACTGAGCAAATTTTAAAGATCTTATTGGCTTTATTCAGCATTCATGAATTGAGGAGCATTCAACCTAGCAGATAGAAAGGGGTTCTGAAGAGCTATACAAGGCGAGAGATTTTTATAGACCAAAGTGAACAGGAACAAGGAAGTTGCTTTGGGCATTTGCTGATTGACTAAAGCAGAGTTACTCCCCTCATATAAAGTAAAGGCAAGGCTCATGGCCAGGTCAGGTACCTTGTGTTGAGCAGGCAAATGCTGATTGATTGATCTGGGCCTTCCTTTTCTGGGAGAGCCAGCATAAAACCTTAGTTAAGTTTTGGTTTGCTGACATGGGGCTTAGCATGAGTGACTCTTGGGCCCAATCTGTTTACTTTAACAGTACCAAGATGGAAGAAAGAGAGAAACAATTGATTACTAAGCATGATTAGAAAAAGTCTGGTTCGAATATCACACAATTTTATACAGCACAGAAGAAAGACCAATGAAAAGAGGTGCGTGGGTGGCTCAGATGGTTAAGCATCTGCCTTCAGCTCAGGTCATGATCTCCAGATCTTGGGATCAAGCCTTACGTCAGGCTCCCAGCTCAGCAGGGAGTCTGCTTCTCCCTCTACCCCTGCCTCTCCCCCCCCACCCCGGCTCATGCTCTCTCTCTGCCTCTCTCTCTCTCAAAATGAATAAATAAAATCTAAAAAAAAAAAAAAAGTTTCTTATCTCCTTAGGAGATAAATGGATGTGCCTGTGAGTATCTCCTCTTCCCTCCTGAGAGATTTCTGAATCAATTTCAGAGGTAGGTTTTTACAGCTCCAAGGATCACAAGGCCCTGATCTTGCATTATAAAACCCAAAGATAAGGCCCTCTTATGGAGCTTTTTATGTGTTCAAGGAGACACTCCAAGGAGGGGAGAGTGAGGTGGCTTCCCTCTTCAAAAAAAAAAAGAAAAAGAAAATTTAACCCTTACAGTGAATACAAGTGAAAATGCTCCATAAGGTGGTGGATATGTGGGACTGGAATTCTGGAAATGAAGTTGGGATACATCCTCATTTGATGCTATTCAAATGTTGGAAACATACCAGTAGAATATCCCCCTCTGCATTTCTATTTTTAACATGACTTAACAGTCACCAAAAAAAAAAAAAAAAACCTTTTATTATGCTCCCTCCTGTTTGAGTTTTCAAGATTGCACTTATTATTGTTCCATTGTTTTTGAGTATGTAAAATATTTGCTTTGCTTTTTTGTTTTCTTTAGTAGAATCACTCAGAACTGTTCTCCAGCATGGAGGGGAAACCTCTCTCTTCTCTTGGATCGATTATACAAATTTGTTACCTTATACAAATTGGTAGAATCTTCCCTGCCCTTGAAGAAAAGGAAATATCTTTTCCATGCTAAAGATTCAGGCTCTTCCTGAGAGCTATTAAGAAAGAAAATAAGTGCAAGGAGTTTTTTCTTGAGAACAAAGAAAGAGTGGGCAGCACCGTACAGGACATAGAGGTGATGAGGGGGATAGGGAGAAGTAGATGGAGGACGAGGGAAAAGAGAACTAGTGGAGTGATCACAGAGCATGCCAAGAGAAAGAACACCACAAGGACACACGTTCTTACCAGCTTCACCCAGAAGCAGAGTTGAGTCTTCCATGGGAGAAGAAACTTCTTGCCCTCAATAGCTATACTCCAAGAACTAGTCACCAACTAGAGAAGCTCCACCTGGACAGAGAGGCTTTGCCCCACTGCCTCTTGCACTCTTAGAGACACTCTAGGCTTCTCATAAGCCCAATAGGAGTCCTGGACAGACAGCAGAATGTTGAGGGGGTGCTCCTACATGGAGGCATGGGTGGTAGGGGATACAGATGGGCTTAACTAACTCCTTGAGATCTGTGGTGAACTGAATAATGCAACATCCCCCCCCAACCAAAGATGTCCATATACTAATCCCCAGAACCTGTGAACATTACCTTACTTCAAAAAAGGGACTTAGCTGATGTGATTGAGTTCGGGATCTTGAGTAGGGAAGATTATTGTGAATTATCAGTGTAAGTCCAGTGTAGTCACAGTTATCCTTATAGGAGGGAGGCAGGAGAGCCTGAGTCAGAAAGTGACATAATGGTGGAAGCAGAGATTGCAGTGATGAGGAAGGGGCCACAAGCCAAGGAATGTAGGTGATCACTAGAAGCTGATAAAGGCAAGGAAAGAGATTCTCCCCTCAGAGGCTCCAACAGCTCTGCCAACATCTTGACTTCAGGTCAGTGAAACCGATTTTGAACCTCTGACATCCAGAACTGTAAGAAAATAAGTTCTGTCGTTTTAAGCCACTAAGTTAGTGATAATTTGTTACAGCAATAACAAGGAAACTAATAGAAGATCCTTCTTCCCTCTTTAACACAGTAGCTATGGAATTTCTCTCACAGTTTACTCATTATTTATTTACAATTTGTATTGAAAGCTTCTTCCTATTAGTGTCAAAGTATAATGCTCAAAATGTGATAAATACACCATAGAAACTTTGGGGGGATGACAAATGCATTCATTATCTGATTCTAGTGATAGTTTCATAGGTATACATATGTGTCAAATCTTACCGAATTGTACACTTTAAACCTATGCAGGTTTGTGTATGTTAATTAAACCCCAGTAAAGCTATTACATACACAAAGTTAATGTATATAGAGAAAAGCACAAAAATAAAAGGAGAGGACATTAATTCAATAGTAATGAAGTAAGTATTTTCCTTGGAGAAATAGAATGACCACAATTCCACACTCTCCTACAAAGCAATAATATAATGTTTTATAGGATATGTGGGAAAAGATCTTGTAGATAAAGCTGTATTATACTTCATTACTAAAATATTTGAAGAAGAATTACTAATCACATGCAAAACCAAAAACTGCAAGCTTTAAAACTTGCTGAATTGCAGTATTCAGGAAATGACTGAATTCAGGTGCATAATTTTAAGAAATGTTACCATCACCACTACCTGTGGAAAAACACAAACATTGATGACTCTGAGCTGGAAAGTGTATTAGAAGAGTTAACCCGTGAATATAAAGAGGATTTAGAAATTCTTTAACTAATTGCTTTCACTTATATTTCCCTTTTGTGATATATAATAAAAAGCTATGCCTAAAGAAATCTGAGAGCTCTTTGAATAAATATGAAATTAAAATTATGTATTAGAAAAAATGCTATAAGCATACCTTCATACAAATAGTAAACCCATGTCAATGTTTCAATCAATTCAATAATGAGGGAACCAGCTGGGTGACAATGCAGGTTCTGGGAGGATATGAGAAAGTGGATTAATAAGCGGAAGAGGAATTCTTAAAAATAAGATTGGCAAAATTGGGTACAAAATTGATTAATGAACTACAAGGCAATAAACCCAAACCTTTAGGGTAATCTTTTCTGTAAATACAAAGAATAGCACCTCCTCTTATTGGTTTTTTTTATAAGTTAAACTTTAACTTGATAGAATTGTAGAAAGAGGTTCCAAGTCAACTTGCATTATATTCTCAGAGGCTGAGGACCCTTCAGTGGCTTGTTCATTAAAATGTCATGCAGCTTTCTTCCCAATTTCCAAGTTTTAGATATTCCTGAACATTGGAAAGACATTGCAACCATGTAAGCCACATGTTAACAAAATATTTTCTTCCAACATTTGGTTGGCTTCTTGGAAGCTGTTTACAGAGGTTTATATAGTGAGGTACTTGGTAAGATGATTTCTTTTTTCCTGGCTGAAGAATGGTTATTTATTTTCCTTTTGTGACTAGCTTATTTCACTTAGCATAATGTCTTCAAAGTTTATCCATGCTGTAGCATATGCCAGAATTTCCTTCCTTTTTAAGGCTGGATAATATTTTGTTATATCTGTAATAGCACATTTCATTTATTCATTCATCTGGAAATGGTACTTGGTTGCTTCCACCTTTTGGCTATTGTGAATAATGCTTCTGTGAACATGGATGTACCAGTATTTGAGTCTTTACTTTCAAATCTTTTAGGTATATACCCCAAAATGGAATTTCCAGATCAAAGAATGGTATTTTAAAGATTAGACTTTACTAAGGAAGAAGGAAAGCCATTGGAGGGGTTTGAGCAAGGCAGTGGCATGATTCTGATGTGTTGTAGAAGGACCCCCCCCGGCTTTGTATGGAGATGAGACTCGGGATGGAAAGGGAAGCCGCCAGACCCATCCCAGAAGTCCACACAGGAAAATCATAGCTCACCCAGAATGGGAGCCCAAGAGAGGTGAGAAGTGTTGAATCTTGATTTATTTCTGAGGTGGAGCCAAATAGATTCGCTGACGCATTTCCTATAGTTACACAAATGTAAGGCATATATCCCTACTTAGTTCTTTGGTTAGAGATGTTAAATGTTTAATAATGTAAAAGGCTATTTCCTTGGAGTGCACATGTTCCTGAAGTTTGCAGAAAAGAGGATCAAGATTCCAATGGAAGTATAATCACAAGCACAAGCTGGGGCTAAGGAAATCATCCAGCCTACAGGGGACAACCTACAATAGGCTTGGCCAACTGAATTCTTAACTTCCTACTTTGCTGATAACTCTTAGCTTTGGAATGGTCCTTTCTTTCACTGACTAGTTCTCAGTACTCATAGGGCCTTCTTGCCCTGACATCCCACGCTGCCCATCTAGGCAATAATCATATAACAGAGAGGTCTCCATAAAGGTCCCAATCCAGACAACAGGAGTCCATATTCTCTTTCTATTTACAGGTGCTGAACTTTAGAGGACTGTAGCCACATCGCATGTGAAGCCTAGAAACACTCTGAAGTGTAACATATTAGTAGTTTAAATTGCATAACTTGGTAGCAAATATTACACAGCATTACCATGTCATTTATATGTTAGGTAAAGTTACTGTGATACCTGGAGGAGATCCCGCACATATCCAGGAGGCAAATGTCAAAGTGCTGGTACTTCTAGTTTTAGAAAATGACCTAACACTAGTTGTAATTCTTTCCATAATTTTTCCATTAAAAGTCCATTTCCATAAGTATGTTCACTTTCAGGTATTAAAAAGTCCAGTGTGGTCTAAATTACGTATTCAATCAGGTGTCCTATCCGAAGCCTCTCTCGTTTTTCTAACTCTAGCTCTGTCCTAACACTGTCTCACCTTTCATTGAGTCTCACCCCCCAGGATTCACACACGTGTGCAATCCCCTCCCACACAAATTATGTCGGACTTGTATAAGGCATACAACTTTCAAGGCCAGGTTGTAGAACATATTTTGGCTTCTGACATGCTCTCTTGATTTGCTTG
The DNA here is from genome assembly GCF_009762305.2 of Zalophus californianus. Lineage (NCBI taxonomy): Eukaryota > Metazoa > Chordata > Mammalia > Carnivora > Otariidae > Zalophus > Zalophus californianus. The sequence goes on from NC_045606.1 coordinate 90,907,917, forward strand.
CTCTGGGGATGCCAGCAATCATGTCTTAAATACCCTCAGGCAGCCTTATGGAGAATTCCATGTGATGAAGAACTGAGGCCTCCTGCCAACAGCCAGCACCATCTCACCAGGCACATGAGTGAGTCACCTAGGAAGCAGATTCTTCAGCCCCAGTCAAGCTTTCAGATATCTGCAACCCCAACCAACATCTAGACTGAAACATCATGAGAGACCCTGAAGCAGTCATACATCCACTTTATTTCCTTTGCTGCTTCTGGCTTCTTCAGGGTCAAGTTAGGTGAGGAAGAATCAGAGAAGATGCAACTAATTACTTACTTAATTGGTGCTATTGTAATTTGGCTGGCAGTGCATCCCAAATACTGGCTCTCTTGTTAGGATGCAGGTTATGAGTTCTTTAAGAGGCTCTGCTCAGCCCCTGACATGGGCAACATACCTTCTGCCTACACCCTTCTAATGCTGCTCCCCCTCAACAACTGCCCAGGGGTGGTGAGACTCACAGTCTCCTTTTGCTGAGGTCCCCTCACCCTAGCAGGCTTCCCTCTGGGACAGGTTACTTAGAAGATCACCACAAACCCAGGTATCACTCTTTGATGTCCATTTAACCTAAGGGAAACACATGTAAACTTGCAATGCAAGGTGGTCACTATGTAGGCAGCTCCCCATTGCCTTCTGTTCTCTAGTCGAGAAGGAAGCACCAGTTTCTAGGCTCACAGATGCTCCCAGATTCCAGGGCACACATATCAGACTCTCCCAAGAACCTTCTCACCAATCTATACACCAGGCTACACCACGAATAGGCTGGGTCCATGAGTTTTTGCAGTTTATTAGTCATCAGGCAGGAGAAGGAAATGTCCTCTTCCCCTTCTTGTAGAGACCCCTAATCTTTCCAAGTAATGTTACTGAAGCTCTCTTCTGTTGGCCTGAAGCAGAGTTAGTAATCCTTCCTTCTTCTGGCTTGATATGTAGGAAAAGATCCTCAGAGACTATCTCTGTTAGAAGTTTCCATGACAGAATTTAGGACTACAGCCTGGTTTGTCTTCAGAAAAGGATTTGTACTCCTACAATAATGCCTATAACCTATTGCCTATAACCTCTTGGTCACTGGTCACTCGTTGGTGAACGTGAATTCAAATGTAAATGGAGTTGAAGAAAACACACATTGTACCTGGAATGTTTCAGGCAATTCATAGATATCACTCTTACTGTTTTGCATGAGGACCCAGACTGCATAGTGAGTTCCTTTTACAAAAAGTATTAAACCAATTTCAAAATGGAATAAAAATACAATAAAATACAAAAATAAAATTTTGTCTTATAATCATGCTACCTTTATAAGATAACTAGATTCTTCGTGTTCTTGTTTTTATTTTGTCCTTCCCAGCTTTGGAAAAGTACCTTTGGGAAGGGAAAATGCATAAGATTTTAAATCAGACAAATCTGGATTCAAAATCTGTTCTCCTTCTTGCTTATTAAATTAACCTCAGTTCTCTGAGCCTCTTGTTTGTTATTTGGAGACAATAAGACATATTTTGAAATATTTTTGTAAGGATAAAAGATGAGATAAGGGCTCAGAATGGCTTCTGGGAAACACTCAACAAAGTGCAGCTAGTACCAATTATTGTCACTATGAATGTACACAGTTTTTATACAGTTGAATTACAATGCAGGTTAATTTTGAGTTCTAAATTTTTTATTTATCTAAACTTGTTTCAAAACTGTTTTCCATGTGTTCCATGACAACCATGGTTTTTTTTATTTTAATGACTAAAATATTCCAACATACTGATATTTTATAATTTATATGCATTTCTCCATTCCTTAAAATTTAGGGTATTTATAGTTTAACGTGTTTTCATTTTTGGCAGTTTCAAATTATGTGCTATCAACATCTTCATACATATACCTCTTTTTTCTTATTTTAAATTACCTCTTAGACAAAAACTCCAGTTGTGGAATTAACAAAGTGGGTCAGAGTGCATGAGTATATTTATGGCTCTTGATATGTAACCCCTACTGGAATATAGGGCACTGCTGAAATTATTTGTCACTCCCAGGAGACCCTTCTGTTGGCAAGGCATTCTCTGGCTCAGTTGTACATTTAGCAGGAATAGCTGCCAAGGACAGAAAGCACCACCAGGCCATACTAAGTTCCATCTATATCTGAGGACAGGTTGTCCTTCAAGTGTTATTGGAGGTGTCGGATGCTATCACTGTGACTGGAGCTCCTTCAGGGGAAGATCTAAATTGAATGATGCAGATACAACATCTTCTTGGTGAGGGTTCTAGCATGTGCCATGAATTGCCCCTGTGTACCTACAGGGAAGTAAAAGTGGGGGAGAGGTAAGAGATAGGATTGGAGATGCAAGCAGGAACCAGATCATGCAAGGCTCCCAGGTTTCTAGGCTTGATTTTATTCTGCACATGCTATGGACTGAATTGTGTCCCCCTCCAAATTCATGTCGAAGCTCTAATTCTCAGTATGACTATATTTAGAGATAGAGTAATTAGGAGGTAAGTAAGGGTGAATGAGGTCTAAGGGCGGGGCCCCAATCCAAGAGGACTGCTAGTCTTCTAAGAATGGAAAGCGATCTCTCCCTCTCCAGCTCACTCTCCACACTACAGAGGAAAGGCCATGTGAGGATTTGGCAAGAAAGCAGCCATCTGCAAGCCAAGAAGAGAGCTCTGACCAGGAAGTGGATCAGCTGGCACCTTGATCTGGGAATTCTAGCCTCCAGAACTGTGAGAAAATAAATTTCTGTTAAGCCACCCAGTCTACGGTACTTTGTTATGGCAGCCTAGGTTGACTCATACAGTGTGTCATAGTAAGTTATCAAAAGCTGCAAGCAAGAAAATGTTGGGATCTGATGTGCAGCCAGGAAGTTGCTACCACTGAAGCAAAGCAGCAGATGAAATCAGAAAGGTGAAGGAGTTCTAAATTTATGTGAGACCATGTAGGAGGGTTTTGAGTAGAGAAATAATGGGACTTGACTCAATGGTTGAATAAATTACTCTAGTTAGGGGGCCAGGCAAGAGGAGAGGCAGAGAGAAGAGCAGTTAAGCAAGAAATGGTATGGTCTGGACCAGAGAAGTAGCAGATTTGGCACACCTACCCCATCCTCAGGGCTCAAACCCGTTACCAGCTTTTTCTGCTGAGTGGAAACTCCCACACCTTCACAAAATGAAAAGCAAGCTCCAATAGTACACTCTGGATGCTTCATTCACCACTGTTTATCCACTACCTAGTGCCTAATGTATACGCAGCATTCAATAAATATTTGTTGAATGAATAAACTAAGGAAAAACTAAAGGGAACTAAATGAATAGCCAGAAGATCACCCCTGAGGAAAAGACTATGTCTAACCAGTTATCTGACCCTGATATTGATATAAATTCGGCTGACAACATCTCTATTGTTGACTTTAGATTCCTGTAATTTGCTCCTGGCTTCTCCTTATAACCAGCATGCCCTAGTGTCTAGTGTTTTGGCACAGACACCTTGATTTCTAACCTGATGCCCAGACTTTGCATGTGCATTCTGCAGTCTCCTCCAGGCCTTTCAGTCCCAGCTAACCAACAGAATTAAAGTGAGTCCCTAAATGGCCTGTGATCCTACTTACATCACTGACTTGTCACAAGCTCTCTCTTTGCCTGAAACTTCTTACCTACTAAGCCATCTTAGTCAACCCAACTGACTCTTTAATTCTATTGATTTCCTATAGGAAGTCTTTCTTAATCTCCCTGGTAACATTAGTCATTTCTTCCTGTGTTCCCTTGGGGTCTTGATCATGGGGTAATTTTCACATGGCCATTTATCTACTCTTATACCTTTCCCTATGACTCAAGAATTCCCATGAGGAAAATACTATCATTTATTTGTCTCTGCATCCCAGAGCCTAGCATGGTATCAGGAACAGACAGGATACTAAAGGAAAGGTTATTGGAATGAATGAATGAATTTTAACTATTGGTGCAGACCGTTATGTAAACTAAGCAGCTAGCAAACTGGAATCTGTTTAAACTAAAAATCGGTTGCAATCATGAGGGCCAGATAAAACACTATTTAAGGAAGTGGGAATAGGACCATTTTGAGCTATGTTCAGCCAGATGGTAGCATCAACCCTATATGTGCTGAAATTCTGGCCAGAGGGTTTACAGAACAAGAAACATTGAGCAGGAATTGGATATTGGAGAAGCTGAGGAACCCACTTGGGTAAACTATTGATGGCCTTCACTTGTCCTTTTCCCTAGGAGCATAGAGAATGCCAATGTCTGGCTTCCCAGTTGTCCCCTGGAAAGGGTCCTCAAGATCTTCAGTATCAGAAGTTGTTTTATTTTTATTTAAGATCCTATTTTATTTATTTGAGAGAGAGTGCATAAGAGGTGGGGAGAGGCAGAGGAACAAACAAACTCCCGGCTGAGTGCAGAGCCCCACTTGGGGCTTGATTCCAGGATCCAGAGATCATGACCTGAGCAGAAGTCAGATGCTTAACAGACAGCCACCCAGGGACCCTCAGAAGTCATCTGTTTTAAAGAACTTTATCTCTTACCCATGAAGGTAGAGAACTTCTTTTGCCTTCTCTAAAAAAAACAAACAAACAAACAAACAAAAACAAATGTGATATATAACCCATGGACATAAAAGGGCACAAAATGTAAATGTATAAGGTATAAAGAATAGTTAGAAAGCAAAGTCCCAGGTAACTAACAGCTCAAGTCAAGACAGACAACATTGCCAGCACCCCCATCTTCCAAGGGCCCTTTCCTGTTCACACCACCTTTCAACCCCCTCTCATAGGTGATCTCTATCACAACTTACAGCAACCATTTCCTTATCTTTATTTATAATTTTACAACTCATATACCTGCATTTGTTTCCTATTGCTACTGTAACAAAGTACCACAAACTCAGGAGCTTGAAACAATACAAATTTATTGTTTTAGGGTTCTGTAAGTTACCAGTTCAACACCAGTCTTGCAGAGCTAACATCAAGGGCTGTGTTTCTTTCTGGAGACTCTAGGGGAGAATCCATTTCCTTGTTTTTTCCAGCTTCTAGTAGCTGCCCAAATTCCTTGGCTACAGCTCCCTTCCTCCATCTTCAAAATGAGTAATGTAGCATCTCTCTGATCCTCATTCCATTGTCACATTTTCTCTGATTCTTAATTCTTGATGCAAAGGATGCTTGTGATTATATCGAGTCCACCAGGATAATTCAGGATAATCTCTTCCATCTCAAGGTCTATAACCTTAATAACTTCTGCATAGTCCTTTTTCTGTATAAAATAACATATTCACAAATTCTGAGATTAGATTGTGAACATCTTTGGGGGAAGGGGACATTATGCCTACCACAGTAACCATCCCAAAATCCATGGTTTAGTGTTAACTGATGTACTTTACATAAATGGAAACAGTCTCTTTGTATTCAATTGTGTCTTGCTTCTTTTGTTCAGCGTTGTGTTTATAAGATTCACCCACATTTCCTGTGGCTGTAATTCATTTTCATTGTATGAATATACAATGAATAAGCATTTGGGTTGTTTCCAATTTAGGGGCCATTATGAACTCTACCATGAATATTGTTATTTATGTATACTTGTACACATGTGCACACATCTCTCCAGGATACATATGCAAGAATGAAATTGCTGAGTCAGGGGATATGTGCATCTTAAGCTTGACTAGGTAATGTAAAATGGTTTTCCAAAGTGGTCATTCAAAATTACATTCCCATCAATAGTGTATGAAGTTTCTACTCGCTCCACCTTCTCGGTCAACATATTATTGCCAGATTTTCTGTTTTCAATCTAATGTGCATGTAAGAGCATCTCTTTGTAGTTTTAACTTGTGTTTTTCTAACATTGAGACAGCATCTTTTCGTGTGTTCATTGGTCATTTGCATTTCTTTTCACTAAAGGAATTGTCCAAATATTGAACCCATTTTTAACTGAATTGTTTTTTCCTTGTTAATTTGTAGGAGGCCATTATACCTTCAAAGTACAATTCTTTTGTTGGTTATAAGTTTTCAAGTATTTTATCTAATTGTCTTTTTTTTACTATCTTTATTGTGTTTTTGATGATCAGAAGGTCTTCATTTTAATGTAGCTTAATTTATCAATTTTAACATTAATGGTTGGTGTATCCTGTTTAAGAAAACTTTCCCAATTCTGAGGTCATGAAGATTTGCTTTTATATAACCTTCTAAAAGCTTTCCAGTTTTGCTTGTCATGTTTGGGTCAATAATCCTCCTATAATTAAATTTTGGTGTGGTGCCATGTATGGATTCAATTTTATTTCATTTTTTTATAGATATCCAATTGTTTCAGTACTATTTATTTAACAGACCAATTCTGTAGTGCCAAGTTTCTCATAAATCAAGTGTTTATATATGCAGGAATCTGTTTCTGGGTTTTCTGTTCTATCTCATTGTTCAAGTTCTCTACCACTGCAGTAACACCACACTATCACAATGACCATAGTTTTATAATAAGTAATGATAGCTGATGACAGAATAAGACTTCCAATTTTGTTCTTATTCAAAATAGCCTTAGCAGTTCTTATCACCTCCACATTTTCACAAATTTTAGAATCAGATTGTCAATATATATATACATTGCTTTGAATCTGTAGATCAATTTAGGAAAAATTGAACTTTAAATATTAAGTATTTTCTTTATTTTTATTTTTAAATTTATTTTTAAGTAATCTCTACATTCAATGTGGGGCTCAAATTCAGAATGCTGAGATCAAGAGTCGCTTGCTCTACTGACCGAGCTAGCCAGGCACTCCAAATATTTAGTATTCTAAATCATGAACATGATACCTCTCTTCATTCAAATAGGTTTCTTTAATGTCCCTCAGTGAAGTTTCATAATCATCCCCATGGGGTTCTTACACATCTTTGTTAGATTTATTCCCAGGCTCAAAATTGGACAGCTATATACAGAAGAATGAAAATCGACCATTCTCTAACACCATACACAAAGATAAACTCAAAATGGATGAAAGACCTCAACGTGAGACAGGAATCCATCAAAATCCTAGAGGAGAACATAGGCAGTAACCTCTTTGACATTGGCCACAGCAACTTCTTTCAAGATTCATCTCCAAAGGCTAGTGAAACAAAAGCAAAAATGAACTTTTGGGACTTCAAGATAAAAAGCTTCTGCACAGCAAAGGAAACAGTCAACAAAACAAAGAGGCAACCCACAGAATGGGAGAAGATATTTGCAAATGACACTACAGATAAAGGGCTGGTATCCAAGATCTATCAAGAACGTCTCAAAGTCAACACCCAAAAAACAATCCAGTCAAAAAAGGGGCAGAAGACATGGCCACTTCTCCAAAGAATACATACAAATGGCTAACAGACCCATGAAAAATGTTCATCATCATTAACCATCAGGGAAATTCAAATCAAAACCACATTGAGATACCACCTTACACCAGGAAGAATGGCAAAAAAATGACAAGGCAAGAAACAAAACAACAAATGTTGGAGAGGTTGTGGAGAAAGGGGAACCCTCTTACACTGTTGGTGGGACTACAAGTTGGTACAGCCATTCTGGAAAACAGTATGGAGGATCCTCAAGACATTAAAAATAGAGCTACCCTATGACCCAGCAATTGCACTACTGGGTATTTACCCCAAAGACACAGAGGTAGTGAAAAGAAGGGCCATATGCACCCCAATGTTCATAGCAGCGATGTCCACAATAGCCAAACTGTGGAAAGAGCTGAGATGCCCTTCAAGAGATGAATGGATAAAGAAGATGTGGCCCATATATACAATGGAATATCACTCGGCCATCAGAAAGGATGAATACCCAACTTTTACATCAACATGGATGGGACTGGAGGAGATGATGCTAAGTGAAATAAGTCAAGCAGAGAAAGTCAATTATCATATGGTTTCACTTATTTGTGAACATAAGGAATAGCACGGAGGACATGAGGAGAAGGAAGGGAAAAATGAAGGGGGGAAATCGGAGGGAGAGACGAACCATGAGAGACTATGGACTCTGAGAAACAAACTGAGGGTTTTAGAGGGGAGGGGGGTAGAGGGATGCATTAGCCTGGTGATGGGTATTAAGGAGGGCATGGCGATGGGTATTAAGGAGGGCATGTACTGCATGGAGCACTGGGTGTTATACGAAAACAATGAATCGTGGATCACTACATCAAAAACTAATGATGTATTGTATGGTGACTAACATAAAATAAAATAAAATTTATTTATTTATTTATTTATTTTTAAAGATTTTATTTATTTATTAGAGAGCAAGCGAGAGAGAAACAGCATAAGAGGGGAGAGGGTCAGAGGGAGAAGCAGGCTCCCTGCTGAGCTGGGAGCCCGATGTGGGACTCGATCCCAGGACTCCGGGATCATGACCTGAGCGAAAGGCAGTCGCTTAACCAACTGAGCCACCCAGGCACCCTAAAATAAAATTTAAAAAAATGATTTATTCCCAGGCTCATGATACATTGTGATGCTTTTATATTACAGGGTATCCTTTTTCAAATTTTTTTTTCTGATTTTTGCTATTAACACAGAAGTATATTTAATTTTTGTGTATTGATTTTGTATTCAGCCATATTGATAAACTTCGTTATTAGTCCTAATTTTCTTTGTAGATTTAAAAACTTTTCCGTATACACAATTAATTACCTCAAGTAATAATATTCTATCTTATTATCTTATCCCTCTGCTTCCTACTACTTTGTCTTGCCCATTTTCCTGGCTAGAACTGTTAGTATTTAATAAAAGTACAAATAGTATGCTTCTTTGTTTTGTTCTGACTTCAAAGGGAAATTTTTCAATATTTAATTATTAAATATGATTGTTATTGGTTCTTTAATAGATTTTTCTTCAGAATAAGAAGTTCTAGTTTGATAAGTGTTTTTATACTGAAAGATTGTTACATTTTAGCAAATTTGTCTATATTGATGAAATGATTTTCTTTGAATTTATCAACATGTGAATTACATCAATTTATTTTCCAATATTAAAACAATACAACATTATTGGGATTGTACCCAACATATAATTTATATATTGCTGGATTTGATCTAATATTTTGTTTAAAATACTTTCATATATATTAAAAATAAGACTTGTGTTTCTGGTTCCAGAACAAGTTGGTGTGGACTCACTTTTGCTTGTCTTTAAATACAACTAATTGCCTGGAAATTATACAATGATGAAAACAATGAAAGCTTTGTAGAAGGTAGACTGGATAAGGAGGACCTCAGGACTTGAAGAATGACAACATAGTAAATTCACTGTGCTGTTGTTTTAATCTCACATACACCACACACTAAGTATCAGAGAGACCTAAAACCCAGAAGCACCAATAGGCATTGCCCCTAAAAAGCTCCAAAGGACTAGGAAAGGCAAAGCCCAATAGAGACCTAGTGGGGAGCCCCATCCCCTGCTCCAGCACCACTCAGCCCAGGCCAGTTAAGTAGCAAAGCCCCAACCATGTCAGCCCCTGCTCCACAATTAGGCATCAGCAGGTGGTCCAATCTGTTTACAGCAGCAGCAGCAAAACCCCACGGGCAATCACACTCCTTCTCCAAACCTAGAGCACCACAGAGAGTCAAATTAGCCTGCATCAGCAACCATACCAAAGCACCAGGTTATTCCAGCCTCCAGTCCACAACTGGGGCACAGGCAGGCAGACTAATATACTCAACGTAGCAGCAGGGAAGTCCAGACATGCTGACTGTACACCTGCTCCATACCTGTGAAGCCAAAAGGCAGGCCAATCCACTGTTAGAAGGTAGAGGAGGGTCAGTAAAGTGTCCTCCAGACTGAGAAGACACTTTAAGACCAAAAAACAAAGCAAGCCATTCCATACTGTTTACACAGAGTTCTCTTCAGGGTAACTTACCAACAGGGGGCATTGGGCCAATGGACGATCCTGGTACCATGTGGCACTCTCCATGCCCCTTTCTCCACAGCTATTCTCCACCCCAGCTGGACTGCAGGCCACAGCTTTTATAGGGCAAGAGGCATGGTGGTGAGGTCCTGGGGTAGTTATCTAAAGTGGGGTCTTCTGTGCACTATTTACCTCTATAGTTATCTAAAGTGGAGGTTTCTGTGTGCCACTTTAGGGAAGAAGAGAACCAGCCTTCCTGCATTCCAGTCAGGGCATACTTTAACCTCCATAGGGCCTGGAACACGTAGCCTCCAGGGAGGTCATGAACAAGATGGAGGGCCAAAGATGGAGTCTGTGTTGTCAGCTCTCCTACATTCACCTGTAGGGCCAGTATCAGGCGAGCACTATGCCCACAAGCCCCCACATGCCCCCACAAGCTCTCCATCTGGTGGCATAAAGAGATCTAGGCCCAATCACTTGGTATCATCATCCAAACAGTTTATAATGTCATCATCCATTTATCCAAGAATTGATTTTAAAAGGAAACCAATTATAAGGCCAGGGAGAGAACCTGGCTTCAGGCTAATAAAAATCTCTAGGTGGATATCCACCACTAATCAATAAATTCTGGGTATGGTTGATTAACCAATTACTAATCTGGCTAAGTGTATCAGCATTCAAATATTACCGTAAGTTATTCACAAGAAAAGAAGGAATTCCTTGCAGAAATCAAGGTGAAGTCCATAAGCAAAATCTTCATTTCTCTACAACCATGCCTATAAATTGGTCAAAGTAAAGCATTAGATGAAGCTGATATGTGTTTTTAGGCATCTCATGTTTGATCTAAATGACTAGTACTTTCTTGTTTAATAATTTTTAAATAAACTGTTCTCAAATCTTGTTTGGGGTTAATTGAAATGCTGCTAAGTAATACATAACACATAGCATACACTGTGAACATTTAAACATTTCCCATCTTAGATCTTCTTGTCAATTTAATTACAAGTTTTTTAAGCATTCAGAATAGAGTTGAGTGAGGTTTGAAAACTCATTTTAGATCAGCAAGATTCTCTCTTATAATCTCTTTACCCATTTTCAATTTCACTTTTCTCCTACCATCTTGCTACAAACACTCCTCATAGAAAACAGAAGTAAAACAGGATTTGAATTCAAATTTCTTTCTGTCATCTTCCAACTTGATGCTATTGACCTTCAAACAACAGGCTTTTTTTTTTTCTTAATAGTGATATTTTTCTTCAACATTTTGGACAAACCTTCAGACATCTCCACCCTTTAAACTTTCTAAGAAGAAAGAATTTGATTTTTCAGGCAAGGAAGTAGTGTCTACATGGGTAGAATTGGTAGTGGAGCAGGAAAAGAGACAAACAATAGATTGAAAGAATAGATAAGAAAGCTAAAATCAAGTTAATGTGTTATTAGACCCATGTTGGCTGGTCTCCCTCTGGATTCAGCCAATAAGAAACACTGGCAGGAAACTGGAGGTCAGAAAATGGAGAAAAAAGGGGGAAGCTTGAGTATGCCTCCTGCCTTGTGCAGGGTACCAGAATATGCTGCCCCAAAATATGCCTCTTTGGCGTATGAGTTATGTAGAGCTAAAGGCCGTTGGAAAACAACAGGCACAAGAAAAGCTCTAAAAACAAGGCACAGGTTTTTCTTTTGTAAAAGAAATTTACATTTATAAAGTCATTTTCCATTTATAAGCCTGCCTCTTCTTCCATACCAGGAAGAGGAGAACTCACAAATCTTATCAATGAAGAAGGCATGGACTTAAATCTGCCTAGCAAATTTTACTAAACAACTCTTGTTACCAGACTTTTCCTAGTCACCTTCCCTTAACTTGTCTCTCCTGCCCAGAATCCCAAATCTCTTTCTCTTTTATTGGTACTTAAACCCAAGTTCTAGCCACCCTGTTGAGTTACTCACCTCTGGGTACTCCCATATGTAAGCACTATGCACATGCTAATTAACTTTTGTTTGTTTTTCTTTCATTGACTTGTCTTTGGCCAGTCTAATTTAAAGGTCTGGGGGTACCTGGCTGGCTCAGCCCATAGAGCACGTGACTCTTGATCTCAGTGTTGTAAGCTTGAGCTCCATGTTGGGTGTAGAGATTACTTAAAAATAAAATCTTTAAAGGGTGCCTGGGTGGCTCAGTCAGTTAAGTGTCTGCTTTCAGCTCAGGTCATAATCTCAGGGTCCTGGGATCGAGCCCTCCCCAACCCTGATCAGGCTCCCTACTCAGCAGGGAGTCTGCTTCTCTCTCCGACTCTCCCTCCACCCCTACCCCCACCCCTGCTGGTACCTGCTCAATCTCTCTCTCTTTCTCTCAAATAAATAAATAAAACCTTAAAAATAAAATAATAAAAAAATTAAAAAAAAATTTTTTAATTAAATCTTTTTAAAAAAAGGTGGGGGGAGCCCAGCTGGAAGACCTAAGATGTGTAGAAGACTTTTCCCTCTGCTACAGCTCTCTCTACCCCACTGCAGCAGCTCTGGCAGTGGCTTCATTTCTGGGTCTCCAAACATGGCTGCTACAGTTTCCACTTCTACAGGATGACCCCAGTCCACAGAGTAAAAGAAAAATTATACCCCAAACACTACTTTAAAATAGCAGGGCACATTTTATTTAAGCTACTGCACTGGGGAGAGAGACTTCAGTATAGAACTCAGCTCAACTCCAAGTACAGCAAAGATAGCTGGGGATTTATAGCCAAAAGGCAGTAAAAGGGTCAGTGAATGGAAAAGTACTAAAAGGAACTTGATTAGAATCAAGAGTAGTGGGAATTCTTGCTCAACTGGCTGAACAGGATTTTTGCTAAAGTCAGACCAAGGATTTAGATATCAAGGGTGAAGAATGAGGAATTTGATCAGATATCAAGGGCTGGGGGGAGGGTTTCACTGAACTGACTTGACAGGATTCCTGATAAAATTGGGCTCAACTGGCCAGACATGGGGCGGGAGGGGTGGGGGGCAAAGAAAACTCAAAGGAGTCTGACTGAAGTTCATAATTGGACTCCAATAATATCACCTTTGCACCTCCAGTCTTGGAGGGGTAGTTGCTTTATGTTGTTGCTGATCTCTGAGTTGCCAACCTTTGTTTAGTTTTTAACTCCTCTATCACCTGTGTAATCAATTTACTGAATTAAATTCCTTCCATTTTGTTGTTGTTAAACTTGTTAATAAAGTATAACATACATACAGAAAAGTACAAAATCCTAAGCCGGATGAATTTCAAGTGAACACATGCCTATATAATTATCACCTCGTCAAGAATCACAATATGAGTGACACCCCAGGAGCCCCTGGCTTGTCCCCTTGCAGTCACCACTCTGTCAAGGTTATCCTTCTAAGGTCGTAAATTAGTTCTGCCTATTTTGTATTTTCTATACATAGAAAAATACAGTTTTTTTTTTTTTTTTTTATGTGGGACTTCCTTGGCCCAACCTTATACCTGTAAGATTTGTCATTGTTTTATTTATTTGTAACTTGTTCGTTCTAGTTGCTGTATAGTATAGTGTTGTGGGAATATACCATGTACCCATTCCATGGGTCATGAACGTTTGAGTAGCTTCCAGATTTGGTCTTGAACAGTGCTACTGTAAACATTCTTGCATGTTTCACCTGGTGAATAGAGTATGCATTTCTTTTGGGTATATGTATCCAGGAGTGCCACTGCTGAATCACAGATGTGCTTATGTGAACATTAGTATATACTGCTAGTTTTACCAAAGTGGCTGTACCAGTTTACATTCCCATCAACAGTAATGAAATTTCCAATCATTCTTCATCTTCACCAATATTTGGTATTGCCTCCCTTTTTCATTTTAACCATTCTTGTGGGTATGTAGCCACATTGCACAATTATTTAAATTTGCATTTCCTCATAACTAATGAGGCTGACCACCTATTTATATGATCTCATCTCAAATACTTATCTCATCCCTTTAGTTTTAAGTACACATCATAGTTGCTTATTCCTGTTTGATGGATATACTAAAATGAGGAATAATGACTTTACTGTTGTTTTTTTCTTTTTTCTTTCCCATCCCTTCTCTACTTCTGATACTAGTCAATGTTATACTTTTAGCATATCTGCTATTTAAAATGCTTATAATTTCATTATTTGATTTGTCACTCTTAAATTATATGTGTTGACTCCTAGGAAACATAGATAAGGTAATCAATCATTGAACTTACTCTCCTTCAGAATTTATTCTATCTCCTCCCTTCCCCTCCTAATTTTCAAAGTGTATACTATTTACATTCTTATCTACAATTCTAAACCTCATATTTCTTTTAGTTTCAGTTCTAGAGTTGAATACATTCAATGTTTCTTTTCAGTTCATTTGTAATAGGTCCCTCAATCACATTTTGAGATGGTTAAAATTTATCTTCTGGAAGTTTCTTTAAGAAAGTTTTGACAGCCATAACATTTCTTGAATTATTGCATGTTACACCATCTTCTGCTTTTAGGCTTGAAAGACAACATGATCAGATTTAAAATCTAGTTTACGTGCTTTCTTGCCATGTTACTTTGAAGATGCCACCCCAATAACTTCCTGTGCTGAATACTGATAACCCAATTTACTCTTCCATTTTAACCTCAGAGACACACTGCTCTATATAAATATGGTGGCTATTGACTCTGTATTCTCAACTACTCTGCTCCCTAATCAGCCTGGTTCCACTAAGGCTTCTACCACCAATTCATCCCAGCTGCTTCACTCATTGCTGAAAATGAGGGATGCAATATTTGTACTTCAGAGTGGGACTCTCAGCATCAGGATGGTGTTATTGCTGGAATATTCTAAGATCTACCCCGACTAGGCTCTTTTGAAATTCATTCCGCTTCTTCGTTTTCTTTCCTGAGGGTACTGCCAAACTCAATTGATTTTGAAAGCTTTACATGTATTTTGGAGTATGCAGATTTTTTTATGTCTCATAGTGTCACTGAAAATTGAATTTGCAGGGTTGGTTTTATTCTCCTATTGCTTTGTATTATTTTTAGGATTAAAAGGGTACATATGTGACTTAAATCGCCATGTTCATACTAAAAGCCCAGAAATAGAGATTTTGAAGGAAACTGAAGGTCAGGTTTCAAAATAAAAAGTGAGAAAAAGGATCTTAACCCTCATCTTCCTAACAGCATGTTAGGGAACCTAACAATGTGTTCTATGAAAAGACAAGATTAATATCTCTAATAAAAAGTCAATGTGAGTTTTTTGGTGTCCTTGAAGGTAGCTTTTTATAAAAAGATTATTCCAGGGGCCATTTTGGCTTTCAATTCAGTATTTATTTTATTGAATTTGCAGATTCAAAACTTAGTTCTTTCTTAGGCTTAGATTTTTAAGTCTTATTATGCTATTTATAAATCCACAAATTTCAACAATTAAGAATTTTTAAGTACTTCATTAATATTGTAATCATTTCAACTTTCTTCATACATTCAATATATTCCATTTTCATTCTAAGTGTTTTATTGTTTTTTTGAATTTAAATTCAATTAGCCAACATATAGTACATCATTAGTTTCAGATGTAGAGTTCAGGAATTCATCAGTTGTATATAACACCCAGTGCTCATCACATCATGTGCCCTCCTTAATGCCCATCACCCAGTTACCCCATGCCCCCAACTCACCTCCCTTCCAGCAACCCTGTTTGTTTCCTATAGTTAAGAGTCTCTCGTGGTTTTTCTCCCTCTCTGATGACTTCCCACTCAGTTTTCCCTCCCTTCCCCTATGATCCTCTGTGCTGTTTCTTATATTCCGCACATGAGCAAAACCATATGATAATTCTTTCTCTGATTGACTGATTCTGCTCAGCATAATACCCTCTATTTCCATCCACATCAATGTAAATGGTAAGTATTCATCCTTTCTGATGGTTGAGTAATATTCCATTGTGTATATATATACTACATCTTGTTTATCTGTTGATGGACATCTGGGCTCTTTCCATAGTTCAGCTATTGTGGACATTGCTGCTATAAATATTGGGGTGTAGATGCCCCTTCAGATCACTACATTTGTATCTTTAGGGTAAATACCTAGTAGTGCAGTTGCTGGGTCGTAGGGTAGTTCTATTTTCAACTGTTTGAGGAACCTCCATAATGTTTTCTAGAGTGGCTACACCAGCTTGCAATCCCACCAACAGTGTAAGAGGGTTCCCTTTTCTCTGAATCCTCACCAACATCTGTTACTTCCTGACTCTTTAATTTTAACCATTCTGACTGGTGTGAGGTATCTCATGTGGTTTTGATTTGTATTCCCTGATGCCAAGGGATGTTGAGCATTTTTTCATGAGTCTGTTGGCCATTTGGATGTCTTCTTTGGAGAAATATCTGTTCATGTCTTCTGCCCATTTCTTAACTGGATTATTTGTTTGGGGGGTGTCAAATTTGATAAATTCTTTATATATCATGGATATTAGCCCCTTATCTGATATGTCATTTGCAAATAACTTCTCCCATTCTGTAGGTTGCCTTTTAGTTTTGTCGACTGTTTCCTTTGCTGTGCAAAAGCTTTTTATCTTGATGAAGTCCCAATAGTTCATTTTTGCTTTTGTTTCCCTTGCTTTTTGAGACGTGTCTAGCAAGAAGTTGCTATGGCTGAGGTCACAGAGGTTTCTGCCTGTGTTCTCCTCTAGGATTTTGATGGATTCCGGTCTCACATTTAAGTCTTTCATTCATTTTTAGTTTATCTTTGTGTGTTGTGTAAAATAATGATCCAGTTTCTTTCTTCTACATGTGGCTGTCCAATTTTCCCAGCACCATTTGTTGAAGAGACTGTCCTTTTTTCATTGGATAAGCTTTCTTGCTTTGTCAAAGATTAGTTGACCATATAGCTGTGGGTTCATTTCTGGGTTTTCTATTCTATTCCATTGATCTATGTGTCTGTTTTTGTGCTAGTACCAGATTGTCTTGATGATTACAGCTTTGTAATATAGCTTGAAGTACAGAATTGTGATGCCTCCAGCTTTGCTTTTCTTTTTTCAACATTTCTCTCACTATTCAGGATCTTTTCTCGGTCCATACAAGTTTTAGGATTATTTGATCCAGCTCTGTGAAAAAAGTTGGTTATATTTTGATAGGGATTGCTTTGAATATGTAGATTGCTCTGGGCAGCATAGACATTTTAACAATATTTATTCTTCCAATCCATGAGCATGGAATATTTTTCCATTTCTCTGTGTCTTCCTCAATTTCTTTCATGAGTGTTCTGTAGTTTCTGGGGTACAGATCCTTTACCTCTTTGGTTAGGTTTATTCCTAGGTATCTTATAGTTTTTGGTGCAATTGTAAATGGGATTGATTCCTTAATTTCTCTTTCTTCTGTCTCATTGTTAGTGTATAGAAATGCACCTGATTTCTGTGCATTGATTTTATATCCTGCCACTTTGCTGAATTCCTGTATGAGTTCTAGCAATTTTGGGGTGGGGCATTTTGGGTTTTCCACATCAAGTATCATGTCATCTGCAGAGTGAGAGTTTGACTTCTTCTTTGCCAATTTGAATGTCTTTTATTTATTTTGTTGTCTGATTGCTAAGGCTAGGACTTCTAGTACTATGTTGAACAAAAGTGGTGAGAGTGGGCATTGCTCTTGTATTCCTGGCCTTAGGGGAAAAGCTCTTAGTTTTTCCACATTGAGAATGATATTCACTGTGGGCTTTTCCATACACGGTTTTTATGATATTAAGGTATGTTCCCTCTATCCCTACACTGTGGAGAGTTGATATCAAGCAAGGATGCTGTATTTTGTCCAATGCTTTTTCTGCATCAATTGAAAGGATCATATGGTTCTTGTCCATTTTTTTATTAATGTGATGTATTATGATGATTGATTTGAGAATGTTGAACCACATTTACAGCCCAGGAATAAATTCTACTTGGTCATGGTGAATAATCCTTTAAATACTGTTGGATCCTATTGGCTAGTCTCTTGGTGAGAATTTTTGCATCAATGTTCATCAGGGATATTGGTCTATAATTCTCCTTTTTGGTGAGGTCTTTGCCTGGTTTGGGGATTAACCTAATTCTGGCCTCATTGAATGAGTTTGGAAGTTTTCCTTCCCTTTCTATTTTTTGAAACAGTTTTAGAAGAATAGGCATTAGTTCTTCTTTAAATGTTTCATAGAATTCCCCTGGGAAGCCATCTGGCCCTGGGCTCTTCTTTATTGGGAGATTTTTGATGACTGCTTCAATTTCCTTGCCGGTTATGGGTCTGTTCAGGTTTTCTATTTCTTCCTGTTTCAGTTTGGTAGTTCATATGTTTCTAGGAACGCTCCATTTCTTCCAGATTGCCTAATTTGTTGGCATGTAGTTGCTCATAATATGTTCTTAAAATTGTATTTCCTTGGTGTTCTTTGGATCTCTCCTCTTTCATGATTTTATTAATTTGGGTCCTTTCTCTTTTCTTTTTGATAAGTCTGGCTAAGTCTCTTTTCTTTTTGATAAGGCTTATTAATTCTTTCAAAGAAACAGCTTCTAGTTTCATTGATTTGTTCTACTGTTCTTTTGGTTTCCATTTCATTGATTTCTGCTCTAATTTTTATTATTTCTCTTCTCCTGCTTGGTTTATGTTTTATTTGCTGTTCTTTCCCCTGCTTCTTTGGGTGTAAGGTTAGCTTGTGTATTTGAGACTTTTTAAATTTTTTGAGAGAGGCTTGCATTGCTATGAAATTCCCTCTTAGGACCAACTTTGCTGTATCCCAAAGGTTTTGAACAGTTGTGTTTTCATTTTCATTTGTTTCCATGAATTTTTTAAAATCTTTTTTAGTTTCCTGGTTGACCCATTCATTCTTTAGTAGGCTGCTCTTTAACCTCCAAGTGTTTGAGTTCCTTCCAAATTTCCTCTTGTGATTGAGTTCAGCTTTCAAAGCATTGTGGTCTGAAAATATGCGAAGAATGATCCCAGTTTTTTGGTACCAGTTGAGACCTGATTTGTGTCCCAGTATGTGATCTATTCTGGAGAATGTTCCATGTGCACTCGAGAAGAATGTGTATTCTGTTGCTTTAGGATGGAATGCTCTGTATATATCTGTAAGTCCATTTGGTCCAGTATGTCATTCAAAGCTCCTGTTTCCTTGTTGATCTTCTGCTTAGATGATCTGTCCTTTGCTGTGAGTGGGGTGTTGAAGTCCTCTACTATAATTATATTATTATCAATGTTTTTCTTTAATTTGGTAATTAATTGGTTTATATAATTGGCTGCTCCCAAGTTAGGAGCATAAATATTTATACTTGTTAGATCTTCTTGTTGGGTAGATCCTTTATGTATGATGCAGTGTCTCTCTTCATCCCTTACTACAGTCTTTGGTTTAAGATCTAATTTGTCTGATATGAGGGGTTCTTTTGATGTCCATTGGCATAATAAATTGTTCTCCACCCCCTCAGTTTCAATCTGGAGGTGTCTTTAGGTCTAAAAATGAGTCTCTTGTAGATATATGAATGGGCCTCGCTTTTTTTAACCAATCTGATACCCTGTGTCTTTTGATTGGAGCATTTAGCCCATTTACATTCAGAGTAACTATTGAAAGATATGAATTTAGTGCCATTGTATATCCTGTATATCCCTGTTTCTGTAGATTGTCTCTGTTTTTTTCTGGTCTGTGTTACTTTGGGGCTCTCTCTTCATTCCCTTTAATGTTTCTTGCAGGGCTGGCTTAGTGATCACAGATCCTTTTAGTTTCTGTTTGTCCTGGAAGCTCTTTATCTCTCCTTCCATTCTGAATGACAGCCTTGCTGGATAAAGTATTCTTGGCTGCATGGTTTTCCTCATTTAGTACCCTGAATATACCATGGCAGCCCATTCTGGCCTGCCAGGTCTCTGTGGATAGATCTGCTGCCAGTCTATTTCTACCATCGTAGGTTAAGGAGCTCTTGTTCTGAACTGCTTTCAGGATTTTCTCTTTATCTCTGAAATTTGCAAGATTTGCTGTTATATGTTGTTCTATTTTTATTGATTTTGGGGTGTGTTCTCTCTACCTTTTGGACTTGAATGCGTTTCCTACCCAGATTAGGGAAGTCCTCAGTTATGATTTGCTCAAATATACCTTCTCTCTCTCTCTCTCTCCTCTCCTTCAGGAAACCCAGTAATCCTAATATTGTTTTGCTTTATAGTATTGCTGATTTCTCGAGGACTCCCCTCATGGTCCATTAGCTGTTTTTCTCTCTTTTCCTCAGTTTCCTTCCTTTCCATCATCTTGTCTTCTATGTCACTGACTCTCTCTTCTGCTTCATTTACCCTAGATGTTAGAGCATCCAATTTAGACTGCATCTCAGTTAAAGTATTTTTAATTTTGGCCTGATTAGGTTTTATTTCTGCACTGAGAGATTATCTAGTATCTTTTATGCTTTTTTCAGGCCCAGCTAGGACCTTTATAATCATTATCCTGAATTCCAGCTCTGACATTTTACTTATATCCATATCGATTAGATCTGTGGCAGAGTATTACCTCTGGTTCTTTCCTTTGTTGTGAATTCCTCCTAGTCATTTTGCCTGGAGAAGAATGGATGAACGAGAGAACAAAATCAAAATATCAACCACAACCCAACCCAACCGAAATACACACTAGACATATCTGAAGAGTTCAGAAACTAAAAAAAAAAAAAGAAAGAAAATGAAAAAAGGAAAAAGGGAAAAAAGAGAGAATATAATCTCCCAGGCAGACCAAACAGGGTGATCCGCTTGGTTCTGGGTGTATTTTGGTCTGTTTGTTAGAAGACCATAAGTCCCAAAATTGTAAAGAATGCAAAACTTACATATATACAAAAATAAAATTGAATACAGTGAAATGAATCCATAAATGAAGAATATATCTATAAAATGTAAATGTAAAAATGAAAGTTAAAGAACAACTTAAACACAAGGAGTTGATAAAATAAGAAACTAGTTGAAAAGGAAAATAATGGAGTATTGCAGTTCTGTGTGCTTGGTAAACTTGGTATTCCCCTGTTACAGCTGGTCTTCTGGGGGAGGGGCCTGCTGCGTTGATTCTCAGGTGTCTTTGTCTAGGCAGAGTTGCACTGCCCTTTGCTGGGGGGTGGGGCTCAGTGTAAGCTGCTTCAGGTTCTTCTTTGTGGGTTTTGTTCACTGAAGACTTTTCCGGTTGCTTCAGAGGATGAAAATAAAAATGGCCATGCCCTGATCTCCAGCCCCAGAACTGAAAGATCACGGCCCCCTCTCTTCAGTAAACCCTCAGGGAAAAGCAATCCTCACTTTTGTGGGTGCCAAACTCTGCAAACTCCTGCAGTGCTCACCCATGCCAATCTTCCCCGGGGAGGGAGGAGGGTCGATGCGGGCCTGCCAACTTGCAGGGCCCCCACAAGAAGAGTGGTCGCCCAATTGTGTGGTCACCCCCCCACCCCTTCCAGGGGAAGGCAGAGGGTCCCGTATTTGTGCCCTTTGTAGGACCTCCCCCCCACCCCACACAGAGAGCAGTCTCCAGGGGTGCTGTGGTTTGTAGTTTATGGCAAACTGAGCTGAGAACCCACTCCCCTGCTTGCTGATCCTAGCCAGTTTCCCTGTTTCAGTGCTTGGGAACTCTGCCAGCTCTGGCACCCCCATTCTTTCTGTGACCTCAGGGATCCTGAGACGACCTAGGATTCTGCCCTGCTTGGCCACCAGAGCACCTTTCAGGCAATGACGTTTCTCACTTGAGCAGTTTTCTAAAAGTTCCAATTTTGCCCTCCGGGGCTATATCACTTTCTGGTAGCCGGCTTCTGGAAGCTCCCTCCCCCCACATTTATCATCTCATATATACCCTCAGTTTTACTTCTCCACACTTCCTGCCTTGCAAAAAATGGTCACTTTTCTATTTGCAGAATTCCAGCCATTTTTTCTTACATCTCAGTTTGAATTCATAGGTGTTCAGGATGATTTGATAGTTATCTAGCTAAATTCAAGGGAACCGATGAAACGAAGTCCCCTACCCTTCTGTCATCTTACCTCCCTTCTCCATTTTAAGTGTTTTAATTGTCTAATAAAAATAAGCCTTCCCAAGCACTTTTATAATCTATAAATCCAATATTGTAAATTTTTATGTATTTGGAATATGAATCTAAATTATATTAAATGTACTAAGAAATTGCTCAGTTATACATTTTAAATTGTAATCCCAAGGCTGATATGCAAAATTACTCTCTAAAATGCCAAATAAGTTATTAAAACACTGCATATGCATAGGTAATTTCCAAAACCAAAAATATGAATTGTACTGGTTCAATTTACTTTATCCTCTCTCCACTTAATTCTAAATATTCATGAGTATTTTGTGCACACTAATGAGATACATTTGGCATTACCTTCATTGCTGGCTGAGATTGTATATCAATCAGACATTTAATTGGAACATGAGATGCAAAGCTACAAATATTGGGGCAAATTTAATTGCCCCAATGACTGCCATTTTTAATCCTTTCATACAGTCTCTAAGTCAATAGAGACCCTTAAATATACGTCCTTTGGATGGGATAATCCAGCCCTTCCTCCAGGATTCACTTATATACATTATCTAATCACCAGATCGGATTTGACTGTAGCTTCCACCAAGGTTACTAATTTAAACTTGTTTGGATTCAACTACTCTAGTCTAATATTTTATTCCATTCTGAATGATTTTCCATGTTCTTTCTATCTGGTAAGACAACATTTTTAGATATTTAAAAGACATTGGAATGATCATGCAAATTTCTCATGTCTCTGCATGACTTTGTTTTCACAAATCTAATGATATTCTAATGACATGAATTAAAAGTGACTATAACGACATGCTTGGCAGTCACTTGGAATTGTATGAGCAAGGGGAAAATAGTCAATTTAAAGGGTGAACCTGAGGTTAAACCATTGCTGTCTATGCTATGATTCCTAAGAGTCCTGGGAGATTACAAGAGGGGAGACAAGTTATTATTGACCATTTTTACAGATATATTTAATTTTACTGCTTTTGTGCTTCCTTCTTTTCTTACTCCTACTTACGATCTTTCCATTCCACTCAAAAAGTTGCCTTTAACATTCCTTGTAGGGCTGGTTTAGTGGTGATGAATTCCTTTAACTCTTGTTTGTCTGGGAATCTCTTTATCTTTCCTTCTATTGTGAATGATAACCTTTCTGGATAGAGTATTCTCAGCTGCAGATTTTTTTCACTTTCAGCACTTTGAATAGACCATGTCACTTTCTTCTCACCTGCAAAGTTTCTATGAAAAATCTGCTGATAGCTGTACCACGTCTCCCATGTATGTAACTGTTTTCTTTTCTCTTGCTGCTTTTTAAAATTCTCTTTATCGCTACTTTTTTCCATTTTAATTGCTATGTATCTTGGTGTGGACCTCCTTAGCCTGATTTTGTTGGGGTTCTCTGTGCCTCCTGGATCTGGATTTCTGCTTCCTTCCCCTGATTCAGGAAGTTTTCAACTTTAATTTCTTCAAATAAATGTTCTGTCCCTTCTCTCTTTTCTTCCAGGGTCCCTATAATGTGAATGTTATCATGCTTGATGGTGTTGCTGTGTTCCCTAAGTCTATTTTCATTTGTTATTATTATTTTTTCTCTCTCTTCTTCAGCTTGATTGATTTCCATTGCTCTTTCCTCCAGGTCACTGACTATTCTTCTGCTTCCTCTAGTCTATTTATTCCTTCTAATGTATTCTTAATTTCAGTGATTGAGTTCTTCATCTCCAATTGGTTATTTATGTTTTCTATCACTTTATTGGGGGTCTCACTGAGGTTCTCCATTCATTTCTCAAGTCTAGTAAGTATCTTTATGATCATTATTTTAAATTCTCTTTCAGGTATATTACTTATCCATTTTGTTTAGCTCTCTTGCTTTGATTTTGTCCTATTATTTCATTTGGATCATATTCCTCTGTCTCTTTATTTTGTCTAACTCTCTGTGTCTGTTTCTAAGTGTTAGGAATGTCAGCTACATCTTGTGCTCTTTAAAGTAATGGCCTCATGAAGAAGAGGTCCTGTAGTGTCTTGTGGTGCAATGTCCTCTGTTCATCAGAACCTGGCACTTCAGGGATGTCTCCTATGTGTATTGCATGTGCCCTACTACTGTAGTTAAGCCACATTTGCCTTCAGTCCAGTCATCTGCAATGGCTCTCTTTGCCTGTTGTGGGTAGTCTGGTCTCTGTTGTTAGTGGGCCAGTCTGGGGCTACCTTGGGCCCGAGGTGGGCCAGACCAGGCATGTGCCAGAGATGCAGTAGCACCAAAGTGCATAGCACTTTCCCTGTGTTGTGCCCTGAAAATATTTCATTGGTGGGTGGTGCCTGTGGTCAGATGAGATGTCTGACCTCAGCCCACTGTTGGGGCCACAGTCAACCTGGTGTGTGTGGTTATCTTCTCCTGTCCACAGGAAAGGAGTGACTTTGGAGTCGTGCTGGGCCCTGGTGGGGTTGCTTGCACCCTGCCAGGCTTGTGACACCACCTCGGATGGGATCCAGCCAAGGATGTATTGGAAGAGCTGGATCCACGGGAGAACATGGGGTAGGGTGCATGGTTCCAACAAGGTCTGAGCCAGTCTGCTGCAGGAGAGCACCTGCAGCCACCCAACACTCCTGCCAAAGATGCAGGTTGTAAGGAGTGCATCCACAGAAGAATATGCGAGCAGATCTCATGGTATTAGCAAGGCTTACACAGTCTGATGTGGGAGAGGGACCTGGAGCTGAGGCATGGCTGGAGGGGGTGTGTCCGAAGAAGAATGTGTGGGTGGGGCATGCTGTGAGCAAGTTAGGTAGTGAGTGTTGGTGCTGTGCTTGTTCCCATAGTTGTCCCCTGTCTAGGCCGGAGGGTGGAGGAGGGAAATGATGCCTTTTCCTTTGTCTCCTCACTTCTCTAGAAATTGATTATTCCTTTGCTGAGAAGCAATATAAACTCAAGTTCTAACCGAACCTTTGAGTTACTCATCTCCAGGGACTCCCATGTCTTATGTACGTGACACACATGCTTATAAACTTCTGTTTGTTTTTCTCTTCTCTGTCAGTCCAATGTACAGGGCAGCTGTGGGACACACGATGGATAGAGGAAGAGATTTTTCCTCCCCTATGCTCTGAAATCAGATACATTGCAAAACGGAATGCTAGGAATAACTTTGATATTTGTTTAATGACCTTGCTTTTCCCTTCCTCCAACGATGATTTTGTCAAATGTGTCACTTCCCAGGGAGAGGACACTGAGAACAAAGAAAATGCAGTAAGGAATAGTGAATGCAATTCTATAATATATTAAGAAGTTATTGTTAGTTTTTAGGTGTGATGATGTTATTGTGGTTATGTAGGAACTGTCCTTTTTTAAGAGATATCTAATGAAATAAATAGAGGAGAAATGATTTGATGTCTCTATTTTACCATAAAATACTTCAAAAAATTAAGCAAAATGGCCAAAAATTAATTATTAAATCCGTGGTGGATATTTGAATGTTTATTATAGATAGTAATGCAATGTTCAAATGTCCTGCAGTAGTACAATTTTGTAGAAGGAAACTGTTTTAGACAACCAAAAAATTATTAATTTGACCTCGATTTATTAAGAGCCTATGAAGAAAAAAAATCCTAAAACGCACATTTTTCCCTTATGGCTTATTTTAACCCTAGTTTCCCTTCCTTTTAGGTCAGCAAAGCAAGGTATCTCTAAATTAGTAACAGTAGGTAGGTAAGTAGCTGCTGCTAACTCACAGGAAGGTTTTTTTGATATTCTTGCTAGTAACTGCATAAATGAATACTTTCAATAAGTAGATCAATCTTTTTGCAAGTCAGATGATTTCCAATTATTCGTTAACAAAATTGGAGGATTTAATTGAGTTGCCAGCTGATAGCTTATCAAAAATAATTTTCAGGGAAGATAACTATATGATTTTTCAAAAACAACTCAGAAGGCATCCAAAGAGTTGATTGGCATTGCTATAACAAAACTCTTTCCATTTTCATCTACATATTTATGTAATCACGTTTTCTTAGTGTTTATTTCTAGAAAGATGAAAAATAGAAATAGGATGCATGCTGAACCCTCTCTCATTCTAGCAATAAGTAGCAATTTATAAATGAAGTAATTGGGGAAGGAGCACCATCTATCTTATTAAGAGATGCCTTCCCATTAATGTTTTATTTTTTATATTTCATTATTATTCATCAGAATATAAAATATTTATGTTGCTTTGATTAATTGTGAATTTATGGTTTTTGCAATAACCCAGTCAAGAAGAAATTTTTTAACATTCAGAGCCAAATTGTCAAGAAGTTTAAAAAAAAATATGTATGTATGTATATATGTATGTATAATGACATGACCAATAAAAGGCTTTAAAGGTAAAATATATTACATTAGTACAAATTCTATGGATAGTCTTGTTTCTATGCAGACATAGAGTGACAACAAGAGTACACGGAGAAAAAGGGAATGATTTAATATGTCTGACTGTTAAAGAAATGTCTGGTCCTATATTTTTTAAATGAATGCTATGGTATATTGAATTGCAAAAGATGTTTACATTTTATTGGATAGGCAGTTTTTTAAAAGGTAATATAAATGTTCTATTTCAAAATACTAATATATAAAGCATACTGGATTTTTTTTCTTTTCTTTTTTTCTTTTCTTTTTTTTTTTTTTTTGCCACAGGAGAGCCAAGTATCCTTGTAGCTGTCTTACCTCAGCTATTGACTAAGGTACAGTGAAGTGAAGAGAGAAGGCACTGCATCACACACCCAGTTTGACACCCTGCCCTTCACCCCCTTCCCTGAGTGCCTCCCGCCCCCAGTGGTGGAGGAGAAAGAACTGAAACAGGGAAGGAGAGAAAGAGTGAAAGAGAAGATCCCACTGCCTCCATTCTCCAGATCCCTCAAACTAAAGCCAGGCTGAAGGAGATACTGCTTTAAATGAAAGATGAGATAGAAGTTTCTATCTGCACTAGACTTGATTTGATAACTGAAATGGAAAAGAAAATTATATGGCCTTTCATGGTATTATTAAGGGACAGGAAAAAAAGGTTTGAACATACTATGGGCAGGATTTTGACTCCACCACATCCATACTGCTGAATAAATTGGTTCCCCAAATATTTACATATACAGAAAAAAATAAAAGAATACACTGAAACATTAATAGTAATCATCTCTGTATAATAGAGATATATATATAGACCTCTCTATATAATAGACCAATTTCTTCATTGGTCATTTATATATATATTTAAAGATTTATCTATTTTTTTAAGAGAGAGAGAGAGAGTACACACACATGAGTGGGGGGAGGGGTAGAACGAGAGACTCTCAAGAGACTTCCTGCTGAGCAGAGTTTGACCCAGGGCTCGATCTATCGACACTAAGATCATGACCTGAGCCAAAATCACAAGTTGGAAGCTTAACTGACTGGGCCACCACACATCCCTAAATTTTTTTATTTTGTTAATGAACATACTACTTTTCTAATGAGAGAAAAAAGTATTTATTTATTTTTATTCCTAAGAAACTCTAATCTTATTTTTAATATCTATACACATGCATCTAGGGCAAATTTTTTTATATTTATAAAAGTATTACATGTAAGTAACTCAAAAATTCAAATCATACTAACAGGTTTATATGTAACCCTGCATTTACTTATTCCCCCCTGTCTTTCTCCCTTCATCCCACTCCACAGAACAAACTACTTTCAATGCAATTGACTGCTTCTTCTGGTATTTACGTCCATATTTCCAAATAAAAGACACATAACTACTTGTGTTATCCATTTTCAACAATATCCATGACCTCATATTATAATATTTAACTCATTCCCAATTTCCTTTTCCTCCCCCACCTCTTCCCTTTGTAATTTTTATCCCCATTTTCATG
The DNA here is from genome assembly GCF_009762305.2 of Zalophus californianus. Classification (NCBI taxonomy): domain Eukaryota; kingdom Metazoa; phylum Chordata; class Mammalia; order Carnivora; family Otariidae; genus Zalophus; species Zalophus californianus. The sequence goes on from NC_045606.1 coordinate 90,935,636, forward strand.
TTTTCCCTCTTATGACTATGACTATGTTCATATTGCTCCCCGGTGAGTCAGAGGTATATTAAAAGTATATTTTTGGGGAGCCTGGGTGGCTCAGTCAGTTAAGAGTCCAAGCCTCAGGTCATAATCTCAGGGTTGTGGGATCAAGCCCCTGCATCTGGCTCCATACTCAGCGGGGAGTCTGCTTGCAATTCTCTCTTTCCCTCTCCCTGTGCCCCACCCCCTGCCCTGTGCTCTCTCTCTAAAACAAACAAACAAATAAATAAATAAATCCTTTTTTAAGTATATTTTCTTTCTTCCACAATTTTCTATTTCATCTGGAATTAATTTGCTAATTTTCTTTGAATGTCTAAATCGTCTTAAAATTTCCAATAGTTCTGTAAAATACCTTCAATACATTTTTTCATGTGGTTAACCAGTCCCCCCTTTTTTAAAACCTAGAGCTGGCATTCAAATCTAGACTGGTTGTCCTTTAGGGTATGCAGCACAGCTGACATCCCCTTGATTTTTTTTTTAAAGATTTTATTCATTTATTTGACAGAGAGAGAGAGAGATAGCGAGAGAGGGAACACAAGCAGGGGGAGTGGGAGAGGGAGAAGCAGGCTACCCATGGAGCAGGGAGCCCAATGCAGGGCTCGATCCCAGGACCCTGGCATCATGACCTGAGCTGAAGGCAGACACCTAATGACTGAGCCACCCAGGTGCCCCCCCCTTGACTTTTTTGCACTAACTCCCATGTTTCTTGCATCCTGTTTTTTTCTTGGTTTTTATAGAGCATCTTTCAGTACGTTCTTGGAAAAGTTTACAAAGGAGATACTTTTTTTTTCCAGATTTTTCTACTTTGAAAATGCTTTTGTTCTACCTTCATACCAACTGATAGTTTGGAGGGTGTGTAAAATTCTAAGTTGAAAATTATTTTCACTCAGAATTTTGTGGGTGTTCTATTATCTTTAAGCTTTCACTGGTGGCACTGAAAAGTGTGATGACATTCTAATTCCCATTTCTTTGTGAGTGATTTTTTTTTTGTTTTGTCTCCTCTCTAGAGTTTCTGTTCCTTGTTCTCCTTATTGTTTGGGGTGATTTTCTAGTTGAACAATTTGAATATAGCAGGATGTATGCAGCTCATACCTTCTTGAATTTCTTTTCACCCTCAGCCCAGGGACTCATGTCAGAGGTCAGCTGTTTCCCCTAAAATCTTTGAACAGCAATGAGAGTGCAGGGATCAGCTCATTTGCCTGGGTAAAAAATGGATGGCATAAATGGAGGCAAGAGAGTGTTCTCCCCGTTCCAGTCAACTTCTGCTGTGTAACTTCTAGAGATTGAATGCTTTTGTCCTCCTTCCCCCAAAATTCACATGTTGAAATTCTAACCCTCAAGGTGATGGTATTAGGAGGAAGGGTTTGAGAGGTACTTAAATCATGAAGGTTTTAGTGCCCTCATGCATGGAACTAGTGCCTTTATAAAAGAGGTCAGAGAAAGATCCTTTGCCCCCTTCTACTGTGTGAGCTTACAATGAAAAGATGCTGTACGAGCCAGGAAACGTGCTCTCACCAGACACTGAATCTGCTAGCGCTATGATTTGGACTTCCCAGTTTCTAGAATTGTGAGGAATAAATTTCTGTTGTTTATAATTCACCCAACCACCCATTTTATAGCATTTTGTTAGAACAGCCTGAATGGACTAAGATAGAAATAAACCACCCAAAACTTAGTGGTGTACAGTAACAATCATTTCATCATGTTCATGATTTTGTAGATCAGGAATTGAACAGAGCAAGTGGGAATAGCTTGCCTCTGCTCCACAATAACTGAATCCACAGATGGCTCAAATGACCAGGGAGAGTTGGAATGGGGTCACATATCTGGGGCTTCGGTTTTGACTGTCAGTTGATTCCTTAGTTCCTCTCCATGTTATGTCTGCTGGAGCTGAATGGCCAAGATGGCCTTCTTCATTCATGTCTAGTGACTGGGCTGGTATGGATGGAACAGTGGGGCATAGAAATATCTCTTTCCATGCAGCCTCTCCATGTGACTGGCTTGGGCTGTCACACAGCATGGTAGTTACAGTTAGGATGAACTTCTGCAGTAGCTGGCTTATCTCAGAATAATCATTTCAAGGTGTCCAGTTGGAAACTGCAAAGCTTCTTATGACCTATGCTCAGAAATCCCAGAATGTCCTTTCTGCCACATTTTATTGGTCATGCAAGTCACTAGAGCTGGCCCAGATTTAAGGGTAGGGGAATTAGACTTTACCACTCAATGGGAGGAAAAACAAAGAAATGTGAGACCATCTTTAGTTGATCATACTCCCATTTAGTACCATAAGCATATTGGAGCATATGAACAATGAGCCAGAAGAGCCTAAGTTTTGAATTAAAAAGCACCAACAGGGAATATCACCACAGCAGCTAGAAAGCAAAGAAAGAAAATACCAAATGGAGGATACCATATTAAAACTGAGAGAATAAGTCTCTGAAGACATATTGCAGGGAATGACATCTTAGAGGACTGCACTCAACAGTACACATTAGGCACCCCCGGAGAACTTTTGAACAGTTGTGGAGAATTTAAATAGTTCTTAGTATTCTGATAATAAGGAAGGACTCAGAGAAACAATACCCTTTTATTATCATCATGACCTCATTTCACACACATGCGCACACACGCACACAGAAGAGTGGCCAAAGGAAACGTCTATTACAACAATAAGGCATCTGGAGTGACTGTGTAGCTTTACTGCAGAATGATGTTCACATCATGAACTACTCGGTCCCCCTATGAAGAACACATCGTCTAGAATTGATGGGTCCCATACTTTGCAATCAATGGATATTAAATATAGTAAGGAAATTAAAAATTGATGTTTGTTTTGACATCATTCATACACTGGAGGAGGAATATGCCAATAGCTTTTGCTGTTATAATAAGTAGTTCAGAATATAGCAACTGAAGTCATGCATCTAAATGCCATAAAAAACAAAAGGAAAGATTTGGAAGACAATAAATATCTAGAGATTGCAGGAAGCACATAAGGCCAAGAAGAATTAATTCATTACCTGTATCACTAAAAAATAAATCTTTAAATCTCTCCTTAAATGGATAGAAATTGTTCCTTTTATTTTTATCCTATCTTATGAGAGCTATCTATTGCTTACTACCCTGGCCCCTCCTCACCTTCTTGCTTGGAGAAAACCCCTTTGAATAAACTAAATTCTCCCCACAACTGTCCCATCTTCCTCTCTCAATTTCATCCCCAATGAACATTTCAGAAGCTGCTGTTACACTGCAGACTATTCAACTCTGATGAACCAGCCCCATTCAATCATGCTGATATCACCCAAGTAGCATATGGCAATGAATGACATAATGTGTACAGTTACATTTTTCCAGATTAGAATTCCTTTTCTGGAATGTGACAGGATGGGGTTCTAAATGAAAAGATCTCACCCTGATGAGCCATAAGAGTTTCTGCCTTAAAAGTCCTAGGTTTTTAGACTGTCAGTTCATTTGTTTCTAAATCTTCAGCTCTTTTATTTTCCAACTGTATGGAGAAAAAAATATTGTTAGAAGAAAGGAAGAACCAGACGTATTTATCTCTTTTAATTCCGGGGAGGTTTTTTTTTTTGATTTTTCCATGCTTCATCAATAAGACCTGGTTCCTTTACATCTGTATTTGGCTTGTTAGTAAAGGATAAGGTATATCTTATTAAATAAGTATTTCTTGTCAAGCAGTGCACTGATTAAGATTTTTTTTCTTCATTTGTAGGTGTTCCAAGCTCTGATAACTAATATTTCTGGAGATCTCAATCCTTAAATAAGAAATGACATTACTAAGTCCGTATTCTTAATCATTGCAGGAAGAATACTGCATGCAATAGTTGCAATAGTCCAAGGACTATTCTTCTACAGAAGTAAATGCTAAATTGTATTCTGAAAAATATTGTCAAGTGTGACTTGAAAAATAAAGATTTCCATGCAGATAAGTCTGGAAAATACTGAGTTAAGCAGAGTTAAACAGGTGCATTTACACCAGGACTTCTCAAAACTTTAATGTGGAATATTAAAGAAGATGCATGAATCTTCAAATGGGGAGTGTTCTATATGGCCTTTCCATAATTTACTGATTTTATCAAAAGTAGCAAAGAAGATTGTATAATTAGTTTTGTTTTGAGAAATGCTAATTTAGAATGGCTGAATAAATAAAAATGGAAAAATTCCTAGGAAAATTTATCCATAATATAACCCACCAGAACCTACTAATGTTGTGAATGATGACTTCAGAACAAATCTATGGAAAATGTTATGTTGTCTAACAAAACATCAGTGTTGTTTGATGGCTACTCTTTCTTTACTCTCATAATTTAAACAAGTATCTGAGGTCTTCAAAGAAAGTGACCACTTCAACTTCATCCCTACGCTAAGTTTAATTTTAGCTACTAAACAGATGGAAATGACAGAAGGGGTTCTGTAAATTTATAAATAGTCTTTCAATCTCCTAAAGAACTTCAGATGCTTTGTTTTCAAGTAGCTCTAATGAGTTTTCTCCATAATTCTTATTGGCAGAGTATATTGACAGACCACTTCTGACTATTTCACATTAAGGCAAATATGTCAACCTTCTAGCTCTTTATTTTAAAAAGGAATACCCAGAAGCAAATGAAAGAAGAGGGAAAGGGAGAAGAGAAAGGCAAGGAAGAAAAAAGGAAGAGGAGGAGAGGAAAGAAAGTAGTGTGTCAGATTGTTTGCAATATGGCTATTTGCAAAATGTTTTGCAAAAGAACCACAATAAGTCCCCAGATCCCTGTTCCCACCCTTTGCAATATGATTTAGGGTGTCCTCCCATCAAGAGGTAGAGGCTATATTTCTATTCCTGAACATAAGTTTGTCCATGTCATTTGTTTTGGTCAGTGGGCCATCATGAATGTGATGCAAGCAGAGATTTGAAAATTTCTTGTGTTCTGGGGCTTGCCCTCTCTTGCAACTCTGGAATCCTGGGTCCACTGTGTGAAGAAGCCCAGACTAGACTTTTGGTAAATGGAGCCCATGTGGAACAGACAGGAGCCAAATTTCTTGATTTACTTTTAATTATAATTTATTGATTTCCTGCAGTAGTGGATGAAGATTAACCTCTATCCAACCCATCCTTCCCATCAAATTTGAAGAGATCCAAAGAATGTGAAACTGAGACTTCAGAGATGGGACATGAGCATTCAATGTAGATGAAGCAAAGATGTGGGAGGCCCAAAAGCAGGAAAGCGTTGGAGCACAGTGAGTAGAGCAGCAAAGCGTATAAGGTGGAATAGAAAAGGTAGACACAGACACACAAGACCATTGGAACATGCGAAACTTTGTAACCCTGCAAGAACTGGATTTTATTTTGGGTACCTTTTTTTCTATCAGATTCAAGGAGGGTTTGCTGTTATTGTTGTTGTTGCTTTTTAAAGTTATATGCAATAGTATTGATACAAGGCGGACATCCGTGTAGAAACTCCAAATAACATAAGCATTTTAGAGGGCGATTTGGCTGTACAAATCAAAGGACTTAAATTTTTCCATGCTCTTTGGCCCAGGAATTCCACATTATTTTAAGAAAGCATAATGGCTGTGCAAAAACATCTTTTTAAAATATGTTCATCTCATTATTTTTGATAATAGTGAGGAACTGGACATAACCAAAATGTCTAATGGTAAATTAATTTATGAAATAAATTGCAGTATCTCATAATGGATTACTATTGGGCCATTAAAAATTACTGTAGAAGTCTGTACATATGAACTTGGAAAACATGGAAAAGGGCAGGTTACAAGGTAGTATATTCAATATAATCCCCATTACCTAGAAAGAAAATTGCAGGGAAATACATGACTGAAAAAATATAGAGCCCAATGTTAACAGCGGTTATATTTGTAGACGGAGTTGAGCATTGTATTAGAAAATTATTTGAGGAAAAGTTCTTTAATCCCCGAAGGCCTCAAATCTTGTATCCTCCACATTCGAGCGTGATTGCATCTCTGGTTCAGAAATACTGTACAGAGACTCTTTGTAAATTTGGGGTATTGGGTGTTAAAATCAGAAAAGAAAACTGCGTCAGTCAAAATATAGAGATTATATACAGTATAAATTTAGCTCTGTAACAGACTACACGAAAATGATTAGAAAAAAAATATGCTTGCCAAAAATTTAAACCTGAGTCTACAACTAAGAAAGTACTAAAAGAGAAAACTACTTGCAGTGCCAAGTTAAAAGTCAAATACAAGGAGTCCAGGCTCTGGCACAGATAGAAGGAGATGGGCAAAGAGAGTTCTTCCACATATATGAGGATCCAACAGCTGTCCCTGATAGCCTAGGCTTCCACCGTCACATCGTGCACAAATCAAACCCAGTTAAGAAGGAAAAAAACATTCAAGCATCTCAAGTTCTGGTCCCTATAAAGTGGAGCTGCTTCACAAACTACCTTTCCCTCTTCAGGATTCCATGAGAACGCCTTCCTTCCAGGTATGCTCATCTACTTAGGAGTCCCCAAAAGTCATCCAGACTTAGACTTGGGATTTATCTCCATGGGGGAAAATATCTTTATCTTCTTCTGTTGATATTCTCTGGTTAATTAAAGGTGGGAGAAGGTGCGGATTTTTTAAATCTTAAATAAAAAACAAAACAAACAAGAAAAACCCTTACCTTTGTGTATTATTGTCTTTCCCTACATAGCCTTACAGGGGAAAAAAATGTTGTCTGTTATCAAGAAATTGTTGTGATTCTTAATTGAAGCTTTTTGAAGTTCAAACTCAACACTGCTGATTTTATTTTCCTCTTTTTACCTTATCTCTATTTTCTCAACTTTCTTTAGTGAGTATGTAAGTACTTTCAAGGACAGAAAAATTAATGTTATTAATTTTTATATCTCACTACCAATTTTTATTGCTTTATTTTTAAAATGGAAAAAAAAATCTCAGGAGCCTGGAGTCTCTGGGTTTGAATGCTAGAACTAATAATAAAGGTAGTTTGGCAGTTGCTGTTGCCCAGAATATGAATTGGGTAAAAAAAGTTCTCAAACACACAGATTTCTAACAGTGTTCCTAAGGCCTATTTCCCCTAACTTTATAGGCCCTGGACAAATGCCTGCAATTTTGTAAACTTTCACAAATAAGGGAGAGAATCTAAAGTTCCCATAGAAAATGCAGGAGCAAAGAAGCATTTCCATTTGTGGATAGAAAAGACTATAGCATAGTAAATCAGAATGCTTGAAAAGTGGATAATTGTAGCAAATTGCATTTCCCAAAAATGGTCACAGCATTATCTCCCATTCCTCAGGCTCATCTACAGTGTGACCTTGACATTCTTCCCATCATGAAATGGGTCTGCTTTTCCTCCCTCTTACTCTGGGTAGATGTGTGACTCACTTGGAACATTTGTAACATTCTATTTAGAATTCAGTGGAAGGGATGCTACTTGACTTTCAAGGCTAGATCAGAAAAGGCACTGTGGCTGCCCTGCTCACTGAATACTTGTCCTTGAAGCCTGCAGCTGCCACGTAAGGAGTCCAACTGTCCTGGGGCCCAGACCAGCCCCAGTGAGAGATCAGAGTCAGACCCCAAGACAACAGGAAGAGATAGTTGCCCAGACAGCCCCCAGCTGCTCTAGCCCTCTGCTGTCCCAGCTCCAGCCGCTGTCTGATGGTAACCTCATGAGGGACCCCAAGCCAGACCATTCAGTGAGCCGTCCTGTATTCCTCACCCACAAAAACCATGTGTGTGCTAAAGGAAAAGTACTGAAGGATGTCAAGAGATGTGATTAGGCCAACCAACTCTACTAACTGGCCCTATCCTTCTCAGTAATTACATTAAAAAAAAAAATGTCTCCCAAGTCCTTGAGAAAGAAATTGCTGGATTGTAGAAGGTACATATACATCACAAAGAGACAGAGAAAAGATTTATAATAGCAAGTGTTCTAAAGCAGATGCTTAAAGGAGAGGAAAAACAGGTTCCTATCAAGTTTTGGTTGGAAGAAACAGTTCATTCTTTTGGCAGCCTTGAAAATTTCCAAGTTGGAACTTAAGGGGGGCTGTGTTGTCCCAAGGACAAGGCTTTAGTCTGCTGGAAGCCATGCAGAGCTTGGTCAAGTCTGTTAGTGGGGATTCTGAAAGATGAAAAAAAGAAGGCAAACTGCCTAGGGACCTCAGGACTAGAAGAACAACAAAGCAATGAGTTCCCTGGGTTTTCTATTTGTCTCCCATATACCTCAAACTGAGCATTGGAGAGAACCACAGGCTGGACCTGCCAACAGTCATTGATCAAAAAGAAGCTCCAAGAACACCATTCTCCTGATGCAGGTAGACCAGGTTCAAGGAGCTGGAGGGGGTCCCACAGGACGAGCTGAGAGGGTCATTGGCTTCACACAGAATGGAAAGCAAATATGAGCCAGCAGAAGGCAAAAGCAGAATTGTATTGAAGATATATAGAGAGATACAAATGGAGCATCCAGAAGACTCAGAAAGGAAAGGAAGGAGACTCCCCTTGCTTGTGGTCTTGGATTTTTATTGGTGAAGGTGGTCTGGTGCATGTGTCCTCTCAGGCATCCAAGAACTGGTCGAACAAGGATGAGTGCTCAGGTGTCCTCTATAAGTCACTTATGCCCTGGAGCCAGGGGTCTTGGCATCAATTTGGAGTCAGTGGTCTTGAAAAACATTCATAGCAACTTCACCCAGACACTCCTTAGGTATTATCTATTGTGCTTGAAGACTCCAAAGAAATCATTAACTCCTTGACCTTTACAAGGGGGATATACATTAAGGCATGTGTAAGGCTGGAGATACAGGTCCTAATAAGAGTAAGAGGCAGGAAAAGGAGCAAAGAAAAAAAAAACAGCTTTTTTTCATGGGTTCCCTTCAGTTTCCCTGTCTCACTCCCTCTGGCACAGGGATCTAAAAAGGGACAGCCCAGCACACAACTGGCAGGGACCTTGTCCATCACTCGAAACCAACCAGCAGCAGGCCAGCACCTTCCTGGTCCTCCACTTTGGGCAGAAGGCAACCCAAGAGTGTCATTTCACAGCCTCTTTTCCCCTGAGGGAAATCACAATACGGCACCCCAAAATATGCCTTTTTGACATAAAAATTGTTTTGAACTGAAGGCTATTAAAAAGCAACAAAGGCAGCAAAAGCTCCCCCTCTTCTGCCTAAAGAAGATTTAATTCTTTCATTGAACATAGACTCCTCTCAGCCCAGAGACAAACCAGAAGAACCTGCAAACAGATCTACTCTATGAGTTTCCTCCCATATATTTACCTTCGCACAATTTGCCACCTTTAGAAGATTAAAAGTGCTCCTCTTTGTCCTTTCTCTACAAGTGCATTCTTTGTATATAAGCTGAAATTAGTCTAAACTGCCATTTTAACTGACTTTCGATTAAGTTTTTCCCACCATGACATGCAGTGCACACGTTAATAAACAATTTGTCTCCTGTTAATTTTTTTGTTAAAGGGTCCCAGTTAGAACTAAGACGGGTAGAAGCGGTTTTGCCTCCCCTATATCCCTGTAGCACAAGGTAAATCAGGTAGGCTCTTCCCTGCCCGAGGCAACAACAGAGATCAAGTGAGAAGCCCACCAATAGCTGGCAGCCCAGAGGGCAGAAGTAGGAAAACACTTTCCCTCCCATGGGCCCCCAGCATCCTCTAGCCTCTGGCTAGAAGCAGTGGTAGGTCCAGGGAAGCACCTTTCACCCCCATGCATGGCACCAATAGGGATTGAGTGGAATCCGGTCAGCACCAGCCAACCCAGGGACTGCTCATTCCTGGGGGCCAGTTGGTGTCTCTCCTGCCTACCTAGCAACACCAGGACCAGAGAAGAGTATTGGGCCTCAGCAGGAGGCACCAGCAGGGACAACGGGAGCCCCAGCAGCCTCAGGTGAACTAAGCAGATAGGAATAGTACTCTAAGAGCTCTAAAAATTAAACTGTCATTGGAACCATATCCCACAAAAGTAAGCCAAGACCTACATCTTAATTGCCTGCTAAAATATAAGATTTAAATAGGATTCAGTCTCCTAACAATATCCTAAATGCCTAGGATACAATAGACAACACTCATCGCACCAAGAACCAGGAAAATCCCAAATTGGATGTGAAAAGACAATCAACTGCCAATACAGAGATGAATCAAATATTGGAATGATCTGACAAAGATTTTAAAGCAGCCATGATTAAAAAAAAAATGCTCTTAGAAGCAATTACAAGTTTTCATGGAACGAATAAAACAATAGAAAATATCAACAAAGAAATACAAGTTTTAAAAATGGAAATTATAGGGGCACCTGGGTGGCTCAGTTAATTAAGCCTCTGACTCTTGATTTCAGCTCAGGTCATGATCTCAGGGTTGTCAGATTGAGCCCCATGTTGGGCTTCACACTGGGCTGGGCATGGAGCCTGCTTGAGATTCTCTCCCTCTGACCCCATACCCCCACCCCTGTTCGCATCTGCTTTCTCTTTCCAAAAAAAAAAAAAAAAAGGAAATTATAAAACTAAAAACTATAACGACTGAAATAAAAACTCACTGGGTGGACTTGGTAGTAGAGGGCAAATGACAGAAGACAGAATGAGAACACCAGCTACTAGAATTTACTTACTGAGCAACAGAGAGACCAAAGACCTGGTGAAGGGTGGGAAACTAAACAGAGCCTGAGGGACTCAGGGGACAATAACAAAAGATCTAACTGCTGGATCCCCAGAAAAAGAGAAGTAATGGGGGGCTAAAGAAATAGTGGCCAAAAACTTGCCAAGTTTGGGAAAAGACATAAACCTACAGATTAAAGAAGCTGGGCAAATCCCAAGCGAAAGAAATCCGCATCTAGGTACATGACAATAACTTCTGAAAACTGAAGTCAAAGGTACTATGGCTAACACGGTATCATAGAGGCATGGAAATCTGTAATTACATTGTGGCAACACAATGAAAATCCAGAAACAGATTCATGTATATGATATTTGAGTATATAAATGAGTAGATACATAACCATGTATATATAAATACTCACGTATATGATAATTGAGTGATGAATGTTGGCAGCTCAAATAAATGGAGAAAGGATCAATTATTCAATCTACAGTTGGGGACAATGTCTTCCTATTGGAGTAACAAAGTTTGATCTCTCTCTCACATCATAACAGTATGATCAAAAATTAATTCTGGTCAGATTAAAATGTTAAACATAAAATGTACACAACAAAACTATAAAATGAAAAAAATTCAGGCAAATGTCTGTCATAATCTTGGGATGAAGAGCTTTTTAAACTTGAAACCAATTCAAAAAAAAACACGCAAAGAAATTTTGTTTCATTCTCCATCTGACAGAAAATGAGTGGCAAGAATAGAGCATTTCTTGAGATTGCTTTTTCGCTCTGTGAATTTTCTTAACACTTTTCCTCAGATAATTTAAAGAGAATTTATCACCTAAATCATGCAACTAGGGTCTTCATATTGAAGTCTTCATGAAAGAGGAGTTCAGCTGCCTCCATTCTGACCTGACTTTCCAGTTGGGTTCTTCTTTCTAGCTGGTCTCAACTCTGGCAAAAGACCCTGCAGACAAAGCATCCCATGATGGAAACTGAAACTACCCCTCAAGCAATAAGGACTGCCCTGATCCAACAAGACTGTGCCCGTGATTGACCCCAAGGCAATGATCGACTTGATCTTCACTGCCCACCTGCACTTACCGACCTTTGTCCCACATCTTCCTTACATAAACCTAGAAGTATTTTTGGCACTTTGGAGACAGTTTTTGAGGTGCTAGTCCGCTGTCTTCTGGTGGTAGCCTCATTGAAATAAATTTCTTTCTTGTTTCACCACCACTCCTTTCTCTGCCTTAGGATTTTGTCAGTGGTGAGTGGCTGAACTTAGTCTGTTTGGGACCCCCAGAGCCAGATGCTTTTGCACTCCTGCACCCCAGCTTCAAGGTGGTTTCAGCCACATCTATCCCTGTCTTAGTCGGCTTGGGCTGCTATAACAAAAATACCATAGAGTGGGTGGTTTTAACATTTATTTCTCACAGCTGTAGAGCCCGGGAAATCCAACATCATGGCAGTGGCAGATGTGGTGTCTGGTGAGAGCCACAGGGCTCCAACTGCAGATGATTATCTTCTTATTGTGTCTTCACATGGCAAAAAGAGCAATATTGCTCTCTGTGGTCTCTTTTATAAGGGCACTGATCTCATTCACCAGAGCTCCACCCTCATGACCTAATAACCTCATGAAAACCTAACACCATCATATTGAGGATTCAGTTTCAACATATGAATTTCAGAAGGACACATTCAATCTGTAGCATTCTCCTCCATCAGAAAAGTAACAGCCTCTATGTTACATCAACCACAACTGACGACAAGATTAAGAAAGTTTAAGAAAGTCAGTATTTGGCTTTCCCAGTCTCAGTAGTGGAAATTGCCATGAACTGTCTGCAACAAAAATTGCAGCTGAAATCACCCCTAAACTGTTGCATACCTTGGAAAATTAAGCTCTACCCCTACAGGAGCAAGCAACCTGGTGTCCTTTTCTTTTGTAGTCTTACGTTGAAACTCTACCAATGCTTAAAGCTTCTGTTTTCTTTAGAGTTGTAGTTCATTTTGTACTTCATTAAAAGGAAGTTAATACTTAAAATTATAGCCAAGTTGAATCTGTTGATCAAAGATTCTGGGCTCAGCTCCACATACTTCTGTTGCATCATGGTACTGCTCCTCGTTGGAGCCCTGTGGCAAAATTCAAACATGTTGTCTTGCATTTCAATCTTTTTTAACAAAAAATATAAAAACGGGAAAGAAAAGACTATAAAAGGGGAAAGGTGGCATAGAGCAATAAGAGCTAGATTCTTCTGTAATTTGTCCAGATAGCGAAATTTAATTTTTTTAAAGATTTATTTATTTATTTGAGAAAGAGAGAATGCGCACATGCATGAGCAAGTTGGGGTAAGGGCAGAGGGAGAGGGAGAGAGAGAAAATCCCAAGCAGACCCCCCACTGAGCACAGTGCCTGACAGAAGAAAGCTCGATCTCACGACCCATGATTTCATGACCTGAGCTGAAATCACGAGTGGGATGCTTAACCAAATGAGCCACCCAGGAGCCCCATCCAGATAGTAGAATTTAATATTAGCAATTTCAAAGAACTATAGGGGCAGAAAAAGTTATCAAAATGGTCATATAGTAACACCAATATTCATTTATTAAATTGTTAATAATAATAAATACCATACTGTATTTTTAGCAATAAAGTAACAAAAATGCCAAGTTGTAAGCTATTCTTTCTCTTTTACTACCTTTCATGAACTAATTTTACAAACAAACAATGAGAGATCTATACCTACCACCTCCATTTCATTTAACTTTCTTTCTTTCTGTCTACGGTATGACTTATTTTGGCATTTAGATTCTCACATGATATCATTACCAAAATGATTCCAGATGGAATAAAAAGTGATGTATAGAATGTCTTATAAAGAACAGTAATTTAAAATGTTTGGTCCCAATGCATGAATAAACAAACAGATCAAGAGAACAAAATATAAACTATAGAAATAGATCTAAATGTATATGGGAATTTAGTATAGGATAAAAGCAACATATCAAATAGTAGGGAAAAATTGATTTGTAATAAATGGTGTTGAGATGATGAGAAGCCATCTGGAAAAAAATTAACTTGGCTCCCTATCTCATTCTTTCCGCCAAAATGAGCTTAACATGAATCAAAATTTTAAATGTAAAAATGAAATCTTAAAAGTAGTAGAAAAAAACATAAATTAATCTTGATATATATCTAAACAAGACACAAATCCCAGAAACTAGAAAGGAAAAGATTGATAAATTGGACTCCATAAACACTTAAATTTTCAGTATGGCCAAAAGTACCACAAATGAACTTTAATGACAAGCCGGGAAAAAATAATTATGACATTATTTGGCAAAGTACTCATTTTCTTAATATAGAGAGGGTTCTTAATAAACAACTGTTTCGACCCAGCAATTCAGGTTTTGAAAATTTAACCATTGGTGTTCTTGCATATTAATACAAAGACATATTTACAAGACTGTTCATTGCAGCCTTCTATGTAACCCAGTAGACTGGATTCATAATTGTTCATTCTGAGATATTCAGGGGAAAACTGTGTAGCTATTTTTAAAAATGGGCCACAAATCCACAGACTAATCTAGAAAGGTCCCAGGTATATCATTAAGTAAAAGAAACAAGGGGCAGAAGACAGTTTGTAATAGGTTAGCTTTGCTTACAGGGTATACACCATATGTGTATAAAAAATTGTGTACGTGAGACCCATTGATGTGTCTGGAGGCCTGGGTTGGAAAGGAATCTTACTTTTCATTCTATATTCTTTTTTACTATTTGACTTTCTTTTTTGCATGGGAATGTAATATATGCATGTATTTCTTTTCAAATAAAAAAATCTATGTAAAAATTAATTAAATAGTGACCAAATTTCTGAAGGGAAAGAACTCTAAGAGTAAAAACAACAAAAAAAAAAATCAGGAGGAAAAAGATTGATCAATTTGACAACATAAAATGAAAATCATCTATATTATAAAATACAATAGTTAAGTTGCAAACAAAAAAACTATACACAAGAAATTTGACAAAGTTTTATATCTTAAATATATTATTATCTCAAATAAATTAACATGACAAACACCAAGAACCCAAGGTAAACACTCAAAAGACTTAAACAATTCACAAAAGCACCCGTACGTTTTCCTTCATAGCACTTAGCACTATTTTAATTATTTTTTTGTGTGTAACTATTTGTTTAGTGTCTGTCTCACAAACCTATAAGATCTCTGAGGGCAGAGGAAGTCCGTTTTGTTCGCTATGGTGACCTCACAAATGGCATGCTGCTTGACACATTGTGGGAACACAATAAATATTGATGTACTGTATTAATCACGTCCTCTTCACCCAGTTGGTGGGGGGGGTCCTGCCCCTGGGGTCATTAAAATGGCTAAAGACACAATTCCTGACCCTGGATATTCTCCTTTCACCTGAACAGGTGATACCGACCAGTTTACTAGTGTCACATAATCACAGCCTAGAGAAGGAAGACACACCAGGGAAGGACCACACAGGGCTTGTTCTTGGGAACAGTGAACAACAAGATGCCAAGGGAGGCAGGCTTTGCAGTATCAAGAGGGTGGCATGCCTCTTGGTTCCTGCGAGAGGATGTAATTGGCTTCTCTGGATAATTCCACTCACTGGCAGGGAACTGAAGCCCACTACTCAAGGATATACAGGAACTGTGTCAAGTCCCTCTGATAAGGAAGGTTGTTTGGCTAGAAGACCTTATCCTTGAGAGCAGAATGGAGTTGGGGAACTTGCCCTTAGTCTGTGGAAAGCCATCCTGATTTCACCAGATTTCAAAGCAGCACATGATGCTGGACCTTAATTTTAGGTCCACATTTGATAGATGGAATACTTAAAACTTGACATGTGTTCTCAGGATCCTGGGATGGAGCCCCGCATCAGGCTCCATGCTCAGTGGGGAGTCTGCTTGTTCTTCTGCCTCTGCCTCTCCCCAGCTCCCCCTCCCTGTAACCTCTCCCTGCCCCCCTCTCCCCGTGCTCCTTCCTCCACCCCTTCGTGCCCCCTCCAGCTCATGCTCTCTCTGTCTCTTTCTTAAATAAATAAATAAAATCGTAAAAAAAAAAAAACTGTCAGAAAACCCTATTAGATCAAGGGGAGATAATTTTATTAGACTCACTGTAATGAGGCAGAACATGACCTTGCCAGAGTCTCAGCCATTTCTCAGAATGGGAGATTAAGGCAGGATATATTGGGGATTTTAGTGCCTGGACTGGGAGATGTGTAACGTAGGCCTTACAAGATGGGGAACTGTTGAGGATTGGGCATAACTTTGGACTGTTGGGTACCATGAGGCAAGGGAGTCTTGATCTGTTGTTGTTGTTGTTGTTAAGACTTTATTTTTAAGTAATCTCTACATCCAATGTGGGGCTCCAACTCACAACTTTGAGATCAAGAATCACATGCTCTACCAACTGAGCCAGCCCCTGATTTGTATATCTTAGTCTTAAGAAACACTTATTTGTTGATTCATAAAGTATGCCCTAGAGCAAGCAGTTAAGTTGCTTTTACTTATTTGCAGTATTAGTTAGCAAGGAGATGAGTATATTCCTCATCCTAGAATTGTTTAGTTCAGGGACAGGAAATACGTTGAGCCTCAGAACTGTTTAACCTGGGGAATGGAAAGTATGCCTGCTCCCAGTACTGTTTAACAAAGGGACAGGGAAACACTTGAATTTCAATCTCACATCAAATATACCTGATTAGTAGACTCTTAGGATAGAGCTTACATAGTCTCAACCCAGGTTTTATCTACACTACTTACTACTCTGGTAATGTGAGACAATGTGCCTTCTTTTGGGATTCTATACCAACGATGTAATTCAAGAATTAAATTTTTTTAAGTGAATAAACTGGTATTCTTCATGCTCAAAATGGACATTGCAATAACGCACTGTGCACTTTCCATTCTTTTCAGCCAGCCACAGGGATGATATTCAAAATTTAATACCCAACAGAGAGTAGGCATTGAATAAGCAGAATGTGAATAGGCTGTAATAAAACCAGTTTGAGTATATCAGGAAAATATCAACCCAGCTATCCCACATCCAGACACCAAATCCAAAAATAGATGGGAAAGACAATTTTACCCTCCACTACAGAATCCTAGTGAGCTTAAGACAACAAAGTGTTATTTATCATTAACACTACACTTCCATTGAGTGTTTGTAGGCTCTGTTTTATGCCAACAATGTCCTCACTTGGGACGCAGGTTGATAGAACAGCCATTATGTGGAATACCAGTCACCTTGCAAAAATGAAAAAAAAAAAGCTTTTCAGGTTCTTGCATTAGCAATTACATGTCACTTCTGCTCACAATTCATTTGTCAGTTCTAGTTACTTGACCCCACACAATCACAAGGGGCTAGTAAATGCAATTCTACTATATGCCTGGAAGGGGAGAACAACATACAGTGAATAGCAATAGTGACTACCACTGTATACTTAATGTATGGCCATTAAATACTTACTTTACTCTTCCTCAGTCACATTCACCACATCCCCGAATTAACAACCCAAAAGTCTCATCTAATTATATTCTCAAGCTCAAATCATGGTAGACCCTACATTTGGAATGATATCTGGATTCAGTACATCATATCCAGATGTAGCTTCTCTTCATCTAAAGAATTAGTGTATTAGTCAGCTATTAATGCAATAATGACATGTAACAAATCACTCCTAATCTCAGTAGCTTAAAGGAACAAACATTTCTGTTTTCACTCAAGTTTGACTCGGTTCTGTTCCAGGTGTTTCCACATTTTCTTGGTCCAAGAGACATGCTCGTTCTGTGACAGTTTATAGGAGCACAAGCTAAATGCACAACATTTGAAGGCTTTACATATATTATACACATTTATATTCTATTGGCCAAAGCAAGTCACATGTTCACATGTTCACAAATCACAAAGAAAGGCCATATTCAAAGTCATTAGGCAGGGAGATATACACCTTCACAAGGGAAAAGTGGAGAAGAACAATTATTTGATGAGCAATAATCTGATTCATTATACCTGTGAGTTAAAAGTATAAGCTGCCTATCCCTTCTACACCCCTTATACAATGGTGAACGGGTGCAGGATACACACAATATATTCCCATTTGAAAATGGAATAAGTAGGAGATACACTGCTGATACTGGTCCATATTAGCATCAAGTAGCTCCTTGACAAGGTTTACAGTATACGATTTGCTGTAACCCTTGGTTCCACCCTTTTGAATGTCCTTCCTTTTCTATTTTGCTCCTCAGCTATGTTTGAAAAGATCATTGGAGGATATGCCTTCCTTAGGGACTGAGTAGGTATCCTAACCTGTTTCCTGCTGACAGAAGATTGGAGACTAAGGATGATTTTATATCTTATCTTTTAGTCTAAGATGGTGGTTCTTTTGGCACCTACTTTAGTATTTATTTGGTCCAGTTAAATGAAAACGCCGATAATGCCATCCTATACTTCTAGTTATACTTTTTGGGGTTTTCTATATTTTTTGGCTTTTTTGTCCCATGATTCTGCTGGGCTTAACTGAGCATTCCTGAGTTTATCAAGCACCAGTGGGAGAACCACACCCTTAATATCCCTCCCCACCCCACCCCCAACACCACTCCAGGTCATTGGTCTAACTCAAAGGATTTACTTGCCTTTGCCTTAATTCGTTAAAAGGTTTTACAAAGGGATGTGATGGTCACACCCTTGATTTAATCCTTGCCAAGAGGATAAATTCTTATTGGCCTTGGTCACACAAAGTTTCTCCGCGTTTTATGTTGTGGGTTGGGCCTGAAAAGTAGTCCCTTCTTCCAACCCTGAAAATTCTCAAATTTCTGGACTTTCCATTCCCTTTCATTTTGGCAGGAACACTTGACTACCACAAAGAGTATCACTGTCATCTAGTCCAGCAAAGGGATTCAGAGCATGCAGTGGCTTGAATATGTAATTTGACTATTTATCTGTCTTTCCTTAGAAGGGAGCAGGGCTGTGGGTGCAGGAGAGGTAGTGAGAGTTGTCTTTACTACTAGAATTTTTTAATTAAAAAAAAAACAAAAACCCTCACCAAGGAGGGTTGTGGAACAAGTGGAACAACTTCTGTTTATGGCTTTACATTAGGTTAAAAAAATATTCTTCTGAAAAATCCCTCTGACTCACCCCCTTGAATTCTGAATATTTTCTGCACTATCTTATGAGTTCATTACTTTCGTGTGTAGGAAAAGGGCATGGAATCAATCTGTTCTTTGTCCGGTTATTCCTTCTCAACAGAGAGTGCAAGGCTGGCGTATCCGGCTGGAAAGAATCAGTATTTAATGCCAAGGTGGCAATGAATGCAGTAGAAGTTATAGTCATATGGGTTTGCCTAGAATAGAAGACCTATAGGAAATGAAATGTTAGATGAGTAAGACCAGTTAACCGAAGTCTACCACCACTGCCTTCCTTTCTTCTTGTAGAAATACCTTTCTACTCCAGGCCCCCTTCCCCTTCTGCTGGGATTCTGACAAGTTATTTCTAGTCAACTGCATTTGCCTTCAATCTCCGCTTATTTCAATCTCTCCTAATAATTTATTAGGGCAATGTGTGCCTCAAATATCACTTTTCATTACATGAAGTGACCATTATAATCTACTATTAGTAGTAGACTTTTTAAAGATTATTTTTTTAAAGATTTTATTTATTTATTTGGCAGAGAGATACAGAGAGAGAACAAGTAGGCAGAGAGGCAGGCAGAGGGAGAGGGAGAAGCAGGCTCCCCGCCGAGCAGGGAGCCCGATGCAGGGCTCGATCCCAGGACCCTGGGATTATGACCTGAGCCGAAGGCAGCCGCTTAACCGACTGAGCCACCCAGGCGCCCCTAAAGATTATATTTTTAAGTAATCTCTACACCCAATATGAGGCTCAAACTTACCACCCCAAGATCAAAGGTTGCATGCTCTATCAACTGAGCCAGGCAGGCACCCCAATAGTAGATCTTTAAAGGCTCTTTGATTTTACCATCATGTTGTAAATTTGAATTTTACAGCTTAGTTAAGGCTACTATGAGGAAGTATTCACAATACTTTCAAAAAAGGGCAAAATACAATACAAAAGTGATCCCTAGTTATATTGTTCCTATAGAAAAAATTCTAGAACAATGCACTCAATCTCTCTAAATTTCAATTTTTTTAAAAACAATCTGTAACATGTAGACAAAAATGGGTTCCTCCCACTCCCAGGAATTAAAAACTTAGAAAACCTTTAGCAGAGTGCCACACATATAGTTAATTGCCCAACAAAAGTTTGCTATTTAGAATTTATTTAAAAACTTGAAGATTAATTATCAACTAATATCTGCATAAATATAAAATAAAATCACCTAGGTACCAATAATTACTTTCTTAACAATCTTAAACTGCTTGTTCTAATGATAGTCTAGGCCCAAGGAAAAAAACTTACTTTGATACCCGTTCTTGATTCCCATAAGTGAGGTCTATCTGCAGCTGGGAGTAAAAAGTTCTTCTTGCTGCACCTTCCAGTAATTTAATGGGAGTCTTATAAGTGGTTGTGCCTCACTTCAGGTGGCCCTTTCCAATCAACTTTGGCCCATTTTCTTTCTGTTTGCACTTAAACACGTTTAGAGCCACATGGCCCTCTGGTTCCAAATTATACTCTTAAGTAGCCATTTAAAAACTGTTCTTTCTTAGAGCCAAACAAATGGAGAGTGTATTACAAAAGAAGAGATCACAACTATACTAAGCCTAGGTCTACAATGTATGATTGTCCTCTTTCAATCCTGAGAAGGTTTTCCTAGCAACCAGCTTTACTAACTTGCTTTATTTTTCTCTCTTAAAGCCTTTGAAGATAATTTCTCCTCCCTTCCAGCCTTTGAAGTTATTCTGAATAGAAAACTAAAGATTATCTATTAACTGCCCTAGCACATTTCTGAACACTCCAGAAAAACCTGGGACTCCTTCCTGAGCCACAGCCACTGTCATTGGCACATGGCTTCATGTGATTATAGCTCAATCTCTAACATGACTAACCAACCAACCAACCAACCAGAATTTCTTGAACACTTCTTATTTTCTGGGCATTATGGCAGGATTTACAAATATAAGAGTGAAATGCAGACACTGACCTCCATAGTTTCATTCTAGTGCTGTCTAATCCTCTACACCTGCACTATCCAATACAATACCCACAGCCAGACATGGCGACTGAGCATCTGAAATGTGGCAGGTCCAAACTGAGGTGTACCATAGGTGAAAATACACACTGGACCTTGAACCAAAAAATGTAAAATATCTGATAATAATTTTTATGTTGATTGCATGTTGAATGATTATGTTTTGAATATACTGGGTTAAATAATACATATCAAAGTTAATTTTACCAATTTCTTTTCACTTTTTTTAAAAGTGACTACTAGAAAATTTAAAATTACATATGGCTCACAACACATTTCTGTTGGATAGTGCTATTCTAAACATATTCATCAAAATTATTTGAAAAACTTGCTAAAATGTAGATTCCAGGTCCCATCCCCTATCTATAGAATCAGAATGTCTGGGTAGTGGAGTCCAGGAAAAAGAATTTTCAACAAATATTCTAGGTGATCCTTATGCAGACATAAACTTAAGAATCACTGGTCTCTTGACTAGTAAACCAGGAGCCATGAGTTATTCTTATTTCAAATAAACTTATTTTCATTGTTTAAGCAGATGATAAGACAGATGACTGACCGTTAAGAGAGGTTCTCTCTAGTGAGTCCAAAGTGGTTTCTGGCATGATCCCAATAAAGAAGAGGAACAAAAACAAAGCACTCTTTAGCCGGGCAATCCATTGCATAATCACTTAACTGATGTTATTATGTAAGAGGCAGGTACTTTCATGAGAGAAAAAGAAAATGTAGGCTTGGTCTACAGGCAGTCTATGGACTGTCTTAACCACCTGGTTTTCCAACTTGATGGGTCAAATTGAATATAAAATTTGAAAATTCATTTTGTTTGTTTTTTGGGGGGCGGAGGGATAGGGAGAAAGAAATAAAGCAGAAAGAAAGAAAATACCAAGCAGGCTCCATGCCCAGCACAGAACCCATCACAGGGCTCCATCTTACAACCCTGAAATCACAATCTGAGCTGAAGTCGAGAGTCAGAATCTTAACCATCCCAGCCATGCTGGCATCCCCAAACTTCTCATTTTGAACTTTCTGTGTCTATGCACCAGTTTCTTCCACAAATACTGAGGTTCTACTGTGTTCCAGGAAGCGTGTGAAGTGCCAGCTATGGCTGAGACTGACAGATGTTTGCCTTTCAATATCTGCTCTGATCTTCTTTCTTTGTCACAAATTTTCATCTGACCGAATAGCCAACCAGAATATGAAAAAGAATTTTGCACTTCTCATAATTTTTAAAAATATTTTTATTTATTTTTTGACAGAGAGAGAGACAGCGAGAGAGGGAACACAAGCAGGGGGAGTGGGAGAGGGAGAAGCAGGCTTCCTGCTGAGCAGGGAGCTTGATGCAGGGCTCAATCCCAGGACCCTGGGATCATGACCTGAGCCAAAGGCAGATGTTTAACGACTGAGCCATCCAGGCGCCCCTCTCATATTTTTTTTTTTCAACTAGATGTTGGTAATTTGACTAAGTTCTAACTACTGGGATATAAGAAGTATTGCATAGCAACTTACAAGAGCATCCCTTAAAAGATAGCACTTCTGCTTTGCCCATTCTTGCCTTCCTCTTCTATCTTGCTGCCCAGAAAATGAATGGATCAATGGGCTCCATCTTTGACCATGAGTTCAAGGTTACCATTTAGATACAGTGGGGCAGAAAGGTGGAAGTAGCTTGGGTTCCAGAGAGTTTTGTGGTTTTGTGTAGAACCACCATACCAATATTAGACTTCCCTCCTTTGGATAATGATATATATATATATATATATATATATATATATATATATATATATATATATATATATATATATATATATATAAACTTGGTACAACACTATGGAAAACACTATGGAGGTTCTTTAAAAAAATTAAAAATAGAAATACTATATGATCCAATAATTCTACTACTTAGTATTTACTCAAATAAAATGAAAATGCTAATCAAAAAAATATGTGCACCCCTATGTCTATTGCAGTGTTATTTACAGTAGCGAAGATTTGGAAGCAACCTAAGTGTCCACTGATAGATGAATTGATAAACAAGATGTGGTGTATATACATTCTGGCCAATGACCAAACACTGTAGGCAAGGAGAGCCTCTACTGACGACTGGCCTAAGGGATAGAGCAGCAAACACACAACAGCAGAGTGCACACAGCACACACTGGAGACACTCCCTGAAGTGCCAGGCCCTGGACACTACATGATCTCTTCTTCAGAAAGCCTTTATTTTCAAGGGCAGGAAACATAACAGGTTTTTCTAATATACAGAGAAAGACAGAGACTTAGACAAAATGCCAAGAGGGAGGAATTCCTCCCAAATGAAAGAGCAAGTTAAGGTCATAGCAGAGACCTAAGTGAAACAGAAAAAGTAACATGTTTGATGGAGAATTTAAAGGAATAATCATAAGGATAATCACCGGGCTTGAGAAAAGAATGGGAGACTTAAGGGAAGCCCTTACTGCAGAAATAAAAGAGTTAAAAAAGAATCAATCAGAAATGAAAAATACAATAACTGAACTTGGAAGCAGACTTGATACACTGAACACAAGATGAGAAGAAACAGAGGAATGAGTAAGTGATATAGAGGACAGAATAATGGTAAATAATGAAGTTGAACAAAAGAGAGAAAGAGCTATGGAACACTAGAATAGATTTAGGGAACTCAGTGACTCCATCAAACATAATAACATTCATATCATAGGAGTCCCAGAAGAGGAAGGGAGAGAAAAGGGGGCAGAAAACTTATTTGAAGAAATAATAGCTGAAAAAGTCCCTAATCTGGGGAAAGAAAGAGACATCCAGATCTAGGAGACACAGAGAGTTCCCATCAAAATCAACAAGAGTAGGCCAATACCAAGACATGTTATAATTGAATTTGCAAAATAGAAGGACAAAGAAAAAAATCTTAAAAGCAGAAAGACAAAAGATGTCCTTAACCTATAAGGGAAGACCCATAAGGCTAGCTGGGGATTTCTCAACAGAAACTTGGCAAGGCAAGAGAGTAGCATGATATATTCAAAGTGCTGAATGGGAAAAATCTGCAGCCAAGAATACTCTCTATCCAGCAAGGCTATCATTCAGAATAGAAGGAGATATAAAGCATTTCCCAGACAAAAGCTAAAGGAGTTCGTGAGCACTAAACCAGCCCTGCAAGAAATATTAAAAGGGACTCTTTCAGTGGAAAGGAAAGACCAAAAGTGACAAAGATAAGAAAGGAACAGAGAAAATCTCCAGAAACAATGAAAAATCAAGAAATAAGATGGCACTAAATACATATCTATCAAGTGTTGTTCTGAATGTAAGTGGACTAAACACTCCAATCAAAAAACAAGGTGTCACAATGGATAATGAAAAACAAGACCCATCTATATGCTGTCTACAAAAGACTCATTTTCTTTAATTAATTAATTTACTCAATTTTTTTTTAAGTAGGCTCTG
This sequence comes from Zalophus californianus, assembly GCF_009762305.2. Taxonomy (NCBI): domain Eukaryota; kingdom Metazoa; phylum Chordata; class Mammalia; order Carnivora; family Otariidae; genus Zalophus; species Zalophus californianus. Next base: position 90,959,828 of record NC_045606.1, read on the forward strand.
CACCCAGTGTGGAGCCCAACATGGGGCTTGAATTCATGAACCTGAGATCAACACCTGAGCTGAAACCAAGAGTCAGATGCTAAACTGACTAAGCCACCCAGGCATCCCAAGATTCATTTTAGACCTAAAGACACCTGCAGATTGAAAGTGAGGGGATGGAGAAACATTTATCATACAAATGGATGTCAAAAGAAAGCCAGAGTAGCAACAATTCTATTGAAAAAACTGGATTTTAAACCAAAGACTGTAATAAAAGATGAAGAAGGGCACTATATCATAAAAAAAGGAGACCATCCAACAAGAAGATATAACAATTGTAAATATTTATACATCCAATGTGGGAGCACCCAAATATATGAAGCATCTAACAACAAACATTAAGGAACTCATTGATAATAATACAATAATAACAGGGGACTTTAACACCTCACTTACGTCAATGGACAGATCATCTCAGCAGATAATCAACAAGGAAACAATGGCTTTGAATGACACACTGGGCCAGATGGACTCAATAGATATATTGAGAACATTCCATCCTAAAACAGCAGAATACATGTTCTTTTCAAGTGCATATCGGACATTCTCCAGAATAGAATACATACTAGGTCACAAATCAGGCCTCAACAAGTACAAAAGATTGAGATCATACCATGCATATTTTCTGACCACAACACTATGCAACTTGAAGTCAACCACAAGAAAAAACTTGGAAAGACCACAAATATATGGAGGTTACATGTTTACAACATGCTAGTAAACAATGAATAGGTCCACCAGGAAATCAAAGAAGAAATTTAAAAATACATGGAAACAAATAAGAGAAAAAACAATGGTCCAAAACCTTTGGGATACACCAAAAGTGGTCATTGGAGGGAAGTTTATAGCAATACAGGCTTACCTCAAGAAGCAAGAAAAATCTCAAAAAAACAACCTAACCTTACACCTACAGGAGCTGGAAGAAGAACGACAAATGAAACATAAAGCCCACAAAAGGGGGGATATAATAAAGATTAGAGCAGAGATAAATTATATAGAAACTAAAACAAAACAAAACAAAACAAAACAATAGAACAGATTAATGAAACCAGCAGCTGGTGCTTTGAAAAAATTAATAAAATTGATAAACCCCCAGTAAGACTTATCAGAAAAAAAAAAAAGAGAAAGGACCCAAATAAATAAAACCACAAATGAGAGACAAGAAATAACAATCAACATCATAGAAGTACAAACAATTATAAGAAAATATTATGAAAAACTATATGCCAACAAATTAAACAACCTGGAAGAAATGGATAAATTCCTAGAAACGTATAAACTACCAAAACTGAAACAGGAAAAATATAAAACTTGAACAGACCAATAATGAGCAAGGAAATTGGATCAGTAATCAAAAAATCTCCCAACAAACAAAAGTCCAGGGCCAGATGGCTTTATGGGTGAATTCTACCAAATATTTAAAGAAGAATTAATGCCTATTCTTCTCACACTATTCCAAAAAATAGAAATGGAAGGAAAACTTCCAAATTCATTCTATGAGGCCACCATTACTCTGATAGCAAAACCAGATTAAAAACTCCACTAAAAAATGGAACTACTGGCCAATATCCCTGATGAACATGGATGCAAAAATTCTCAATAAAATGCTAGCAAATTGAACACAACAGTACATTAAAAAAATCATTCACCGTGATTGAGTGGGATTTATTCCTAGGCTGCAAGCGTGGTTCAATATTTATGAATCAATCAAAACAATGCATACATTACATTAATAAAAGAAAGGATAAGGCACCTGGGTGGCTCAGTTGGTTAAGCATCTGCTTTTGGCTCAGGTCATGATCCCAGGGCCCTGGGATCAAGTCCCGCATCAGGTTCTCTGCTGAGCGGGGAGCGTGCTTCATCCTCTCCCTCTGCCTGCCTGTCTCTCTCTCTCTCTCTCTCTCTCTCTCTCTGTGTGTCAAATAAATAAATAAAATCTTTTAAAAAATAAAAATAAATAAAAGAAAGGATAAGAACTATATGATCCTTTTAATAGATGCAGAAAAAGCATTTGACAACATCCATTCATGATAAAAAACCCTCAACAAAGTAGGGTTAGAGAGAATACACCTCAACATAATAAAGGCCATAAATGAAAACTTACATCTAATATCATCCTCTTGTCAGGAACAAGACAGGGATGTCCACTCTCACCACTGTTATTTAACATAGCACTGGAAGTCCCAGCTGCAGCAGTCAGAAAACAAGAAGAAAAATAAAGCGTTCAAATCAGCAAGGAAGAAGTCAAACTTTTACTATTTGCAGATAAAGTGATACTATATATGGAAAACCTGAAAGACTCCACCAAAAATTTCTGGAACTGATACACAAATTCAGTAGAGTGGCAGGACACAAAATCAATATACAGAAATCTGTTGCATTTCTATACACCAATAATGAAGCAGCAGAAAGAGAAATCAATGAACCAATCCCATTTACAATTACACCAAAATGATAAGATATACCTAGGAATAAACCTAACCAAAGAAGTAAAAGATCTGTACTCTGAAAACTATAAAATACTGATGAATGAAATTGAAGATGACACAAATAGAACAAGATTCCATGTTCATGGATTAGAAGAACAAATATTGTTAAAATGTCTATACTACACAAAGTAATTTACACATTTAACACAATCCCTATCAAAATACCACCAGCATTTTTCACAGAGCTAGAACAAACAATCCTAAAATTTGTATGGAACCACAAAAGATCCCCAATAACCAAAGCAACCTTGAGAAAGAAAAGTAAAGCTGGAGGCACCATAATTTGGGACTTCAAATTATATTCCACAGCTGTAGTGATCAAGACAGTGTGGTACTGGCACAAAAACAGACACAAAGATCAATGGAAGAGAATAGAAAATCCAGAAGTGGACCCACAACTATATGGTCAATTAATCTCCAACAAAGCAGGAAAGAATATCCAACGGAAAAAAGAAACCATCTCTTCAACAAATGTTGGGAAAACTGGACAGGACATGCAGAAGAATGAAACTGGACCACTTTCTTATACCATACATAAAAATAAATTCAAAATGGATGAAAGGCCCAAATGTGAGACAGAAAACCATCAAAATCCTAGAGGAGAACAAAGGCAGTAACCTCTTTGACATCGGCCATAGCAACTTCTTACTAGATATGTCTCCTGAGGCAAAGGAAACAAAGCCAAAATAAAATATTGAGATTTCGTCAAAATAAAAAGCTTCTGCACAGCAAAGGGAACAGTCAACAAAACTAAAAGACAACCTATGGAATGGGAGAAGATATTTGCAAATGACATACCTGATAAAGGGTTAGTATCCAAAATACATAAAGAATTTATAAGACCCGACACCTAAAAAACAAATAACCTAGTTAAAAAATTGGCAGAAGACATGAATAGACATTTTTCCAAAGAAGACATACAGATGGCCAACAGACACATGAAAAAATGCTCAACATCACTCATCATTAGGGAAATACAAATCAAATCTACAATGAGATATCACCTCACACCAGTCAGAATGGCTAAAATTAAGAACACAAGAAATAACAGATGTTGGTGAGGATGCAGAGAAAGGAGAATCCTCTTACACTGTTGGTGGGAATGTAAACTGGTGCAGCCACTCTCAAAAACAGTAAGGAATTTCCTCCATACTGAAAGATAGAACTATCCTATGATCCCGCAATTACACTACTAGGTATTTACTCAAAGGATATAAAAATACTGATTTGAAGGGATACGTGCACTGCAATGTTTATAGCAGCATTATCAACAATAGCCCAATTATGGAAAGAGCCCAAATGTCATCAACTGATGAATGGATCAAGAAGATGTGGTTTATATACATACAATGGAATATTACTCAGCCATAAAAGAGAATGAAATCTTGCCATTTGCAATGATGTGGATGGAGCTAGACAATATTATGTTAAGTGAAATATGTCAGTCAGAGAAATACAAATACCATATGATTTCACTCATATATGGAATTTAAGAAACAAAATAAATGATCATAGTGGAAAAAAGAGAGGCAAATGAAGAAACAGACTCTTAACTATAGAGAAAAAAACAGAGGTGCCTGGGTGGCTCAGTCGCTTAAGTGTCCAACTCTTGATTTCAGCTCAGGTCATGATCTCAGGGTTGTGGTATCAAGCCTCATGTTGGGGTCCACGCTCAATGTGGAGTCTGCTTGCCCCTCTCCATCCCATCCTTCCCCTGTTCATGCACTTTTTCTCTCTCTAAAAAATAAGTAAATAAATAATCTTTAAGAACAATAAAAAAGAGAACATACTGATGGTTATCAGAGGGGATGTGGTTGGGGGAATGGGTTAAATAGGTAATGGGGATTAAGGAGTGAAGTTGTGATGAGCATCAGGTATTGTATGTAAGTGTTGAATCACTAAACTGTGCACTGAAAATAATTTTACAGTATTTACAGTATTACAATAATTATACTGTATATTAACTAACTGGAGTTTAAATAAAAATCACACACACACACACACACACACACATACACACACACACACCAAGATGTGGTGGATATATACAATGGAATATTACATAGCCATAAAAAAGATGAGACCTTCCATTTGTGACAACATGGATGGACCTCGAGGGTATCATGCTAAGTGAAATAAGTCAGACTGAGAGAGACAAATACCACCATATGATTTCATTCATACGTGGAATCTAAAAAACAAATGAATAAACAAATAAAAGCAAAATCAAGCCTATAAATATCGAGAACAAACTGATAGTTGCCAGAGGGGAGGGGAGTGGAGGGATGAGCAAAATAGGTGAGGGGGAGTGGGAGGTACAGGCTTCCAGTTATGGAATGAATAAGTCATGGAAATGAAAGATACAACATAGGGAATATAGTCATTGATATCATAATAGCATTGTATGTTGACAGATGGTAGCCACACCTGTGGTGAGCATAGCAAAAAGTATAGGGATGTTGAATCACTATGTTGTACACCTGAAACTTAGGTAACACTGTGTGTCACCCATCCTCAAAAAAAAAGAAAGAAAGAAAAATATAAAATTATAAGCTTAATTTTGTTTTAGTCAATTTGGGGATTTTTCTGTTACCTGGAGCTGACCTGAATCCTAGTTAAAAAAAAATCTCAATTTAAAGCTGTAATGTTATAAAGCTGTAATACTATAAGTACTATAAATTTATAAATACTATAAATTTTCCAGACCAATGCCTTGATTTTAACTTACAATTCTGATCACATTTTTATTGCCTCTTTTCTATGGAGATCTCCAACTCCTCTTCTATGATATGTTTTCTGGTTTTATAGGTTAATCACAGAGAAGTTTCTCACCTTTTCTTGTTAATATTGTATCAACCTCTCCCAAGCTTATCTTTCTAGACCAAATATTAAAGCTTCTCATATATGCCCTCAGTGAATTTCTCCTTAGACTTCTTGCAGGTATGTTGTTAGATAATGTTTCATTTTTTCTAGTTATGTTATTAGATGTAAAAAAAAAAGTGTTCATGAAGGTTATGTGGGGTTTTTTGTGAGTTATAAACATAAATGACCCTATTTTATTTGTTCCTTTTTGCCTTGTATTCAACTTTATTTGGTATGTATATAACAACACCTCTATTCCTTATGTTACTTTGATTTTTTTTTTTTTTTACTTGCTATATAGTTAGCCATCAGTGCTCCTCTACTCTTCCCCTTTCTACACCTGCTTCAGGAGGCTGAGCAATCCTGACTGGCCAGTTGGGAAACCGACCACAAATCAGTACATAGAAGAAGCGGTCCGAGCATTTATTGCTCTGACTCCCTCCACTCAAGGTCACTAAAAATTTGATCAGAGCTCAAGATCCTGTCAGGTGTCCTCTCTGCTCCACTCTCCCTCTATGTCTTGAGGCCCTGGTAGCCACTTCTCCCTTTGCTAGGGTTAGGTCTCAATGGTAACAGGACCCTGCACTTATTATTCCCAGGGTACTGTGGTTTCTCTCTACTTTGTCATCACAGTTGCAAATAGTCCATTTATAAATCCTTCTCAAATTATTCTAATTTGAGTGTGACATCTGTTTCCTCCTGGGACTCTGAGTGACAGAATTAATTGGTACCAGGAGTGACCCCAGAAAACATATCCTCAAAATAGAGTTCTAGATTAGGTTCACTCATGTATTTAAAGATAACCTCCTTGCTGCGGGAGGCAGGGCCCGACTAGAATGAAGCACCTGGAGCACAAAACTTAAGGAGATGTTCACTCTTAGGGTCAGGTGGATTGCGAATGTACCTTAAATGTCACATGCTTCCCCTGGTGCCATTCCTAATGTGGAGAAGAGTGGGGGATGGCAGGCATGGAACCCAAGTAATTCATTGCATGCTATGGTATCAAAATGACTCAAATTATCACCAGTGGTAGATTGGGATTAATTAAACAAGGAAGCCATTAGAGGTGACTCTAATGCCATGCCAGGCTATGTAAGCAAACCAAAATCTAAGCCCATAAAACACCTAGATGTTGCGAAATCAAATCACTAAGGACAACCAATCACAAACACCTGAGTAGACTTTAAGGTATGGCCAATCAAATAATTTCCTTTCTTTTCTTCTCTATTTTCTCTACATGTGTCTTTCCCCTGGTGTCTTTGGGTGGAGAGCTTTTAACCACCTCTGCTTTGACACAGCTTGCTTCCAATCAATTTTTACTTAAATAAAATTTTTTAAAATCTTAATATGCCTCAGTTTATCTTTTAACAAGATGAATCCAGGTGAAGGGGAATGTATTGGGAAATCTAGTGGCTTGGGTACTTTATCATTATGATGACACTAATGATCAGAAAGATAGTGGAGTTACTAGGCATCTTTTGATGCCAGAAAATAGAAAAATGAAAAGTTATGCATAGGCAACAAAGAACACATATAGAGAACAGAAAAGCCTCCATGACAGCTTTGAGGAGTTCTTCTTCTTCACAAGTGACTGCCAAGGACAAAGACCAGGATCTAATCATAAAGGTTACACCTCTGGACCTTTCCACTAATCAAGGGCATTAAATGGGGAATGAGGGAGATTCTGAGACAAGATGTTGCGGCATTTGGGCAGATACGGATGAGGCTAGAAATTTTTTAATATCAGAATTCTAACCTTCTCTTATCAGGGGAGACAACTCTATCCCACTGTTGAAGGAACAGGCACTTTTCTGCATAAAAGGCTTTCAGTGTTACTTTCAATGAAACAATTACAGAAAATACTATATTTATCAATTCCCTATAATAAAAATAATATACTTATTCTTATAGCTCCCATTTTCTTGGCTAGTATGCTCTGACATTTTTGTTCCAGTTCATTATAATAATATACCATTATACCATGCAGAGTCGAATTTTTTTCATTGATCCAACAAAAATTTATTGGGCATTTACTATGATTTTTAGGATACAACAATAAACCAAATCTATGAGAATCCCTGCTTTCACCCATTCTTACATTTTTTTCAAGATCATAACATAACACTTTCTGTTTTATAGTTATTTAGACAAGTTCCATAGATAAGTGCCTTAATTTCACACATCTCCTCATTTCTTATAACTTTCTTCATTCATGTGTTGTTTTTCTTTTTGATTCTTCACCCTGTTGTTGGGTTATGTCATTTAGTTTGTATTGAAGAGGAGTAAATAAGCCACTCCAAAATGTGCCTCTTTGGCATAAAGATCATTTTGAGTTGATTATTTTGAGAAACTACAGACACTGAAGAAGCTCTGAAAAGAGAGCAGAAGTTGACTTCTGTAAAGGAGATGTACATTTATAAAGGAAATCTCCATTTGTGTTTCCCACTCTACTAGGAAGAGAAGGCCTACTCTAAATCACAAGAGAATATTGTGAATAGAGAAGGCATCTTAAATCTCCATATCAACTTTTCCTTCTTTACTCTACTTTTCCTCATAAGCTCCTATAACTGTCCTCTCCCCTTCCTCAACATCTTTCTTTTTGTTCTTAGCTGAAGATGGTATCTAAGGTGGTGTCTTGGGGCCATTTTAAGGAGCTACGCAGTTTTCCTGGGTATCAATCATATATGTGTGTAAGGCATATATGTTATTGGGGCACCTGGGTGGCTCAGTGTGTTAAGCATCTATCTTCAGCTCAGGTCATGATTCCAGGGTCCTGGGATCAAGCCCCACATCAGGCTACCTGCTCGGCGGGGAGTCTGCTTCTCCCTCTCCCTCTGCCTCTCCCCCTGCTCATGCTTATACTCTCTCTCTCTCAAATAAATAAATAAATAAAATCTTTTGAAAAGAGTATGTATGTTATTAAACTTCTATTCATTTTTTTCTTGTTAATCTGCCTTTTACTACAGCAATTCTCAGCCAAGAACTCAGAAGGGCAGAGGGAAAATTATTTTAAATCATTTATATAATAAACATTTATTATACAAATAATTTAAATAAGTTATTTAACTTTATTCCCCTACAACATGCTTGGGTTTTTGTTGTTTGTTTCTTTAGGAAAGTTTCTGGAGGACCATTCTGGAGGATTTGCACATAAGAGAATGCCTTCCTAAAAAAAATAAATAAATAAGAGAATGTCTTCCTGTTGCTTTTACAAATAAATAACTACTGAGCAGAAAAGAGAATCCTTTTTTGGAATTTCTAGTGTCTTCAAATGTTACTTGAGAAATCTCAGTCCAGTCTGAAGGATTTCCCTATAAGGTAACTTATTCTGCTTGGCTGCATGTAGAATTTTTTTCTTCCTTTGAGTAATTTAATTGAAAAGATAGAAAAAAACAACAATAACTTCAGCTTTGTTCTTCTTTCTCAAGACTGCTTTAGCTATTCGGGGTCTTTTGTGGTTCATACAGGTGGTATTTTGATAGGGATTGCATTGAGTCTGTCGATTGCTTTGGGGAGTATGGGAATTTTAACTATATTAATTCTTTCTATCCATGAGCATGACATATCTTTCCATTTGTGTCTTCTTCAATCCTTTCATCAATGTCTTGCAGTTTTCAGAGTAGAGGTCTTTCACCTCCTTAATTAAGTTTATACCCAGGTATTTTACTCTTTTTGATGTAACTGCAAATTGGACCATTTTCTTAATTTCTCTTTCTGCCATTTTGTTACCAGTGTAAAGAGATGAAGAAAAAATTTCCCAGAGTTGATCCAGGCTTCAGGTCAGACTTTCTTTCTACTCCATAAATCTCCTTTTGGGAAGAAATTAGGTTTAAGTAAGTCTAATAAACCCAATGGAATTAAAGACATCTTCTGAGAAACTAAGTATTCATCTAATCAGTTGACTATCAATTAATATTCTAATGATCTTTAAGCATTCTTTTTCTCTCTTATCTAATCTAAGGATGATTAGGCATTTATTTAACCATTCTCTTTTCTTGTAGACTATCATCACCAAGAGTAAAACTTTGGTATATTTAGATTACTTCTTTTATGACAAATATAAATAAAAGTTTCACAGCTACACATAACTAAATTATCAGAAAAAAATTAACAAAAGCAAGCCTAAAGAAGGTCAAAAGAAGCAAATAAAGATAAACAGATTTAATTTGTTAAAAATTTTAAAAATTAAGGTAACAATAAGATTGACAAATCTGAAAGTTAATAATTTGAAGGAAAAAGGAAGAATACTAAAACTGATTTCTCCAGAATTCTTTAGTTAAAATAAAACTCACTCAGAAAGGAGTACGTAGGAAGAGATTCATGTGCACTTTTATAAAAAACTCCAGTGCTAGGAATATATCCTCAAAAAAAAATAAGGAGAGATGTTGAAAAGATTATGAATAGAGAAGGCACATGCATTTCAATACTATTTATAAAAATAGTGAAAAAAATTGGAAGCAACTAAATTGTTCCACAGGAGTGCAATTCATTTTTTCATTAATAAATATTTCTTTAGTATTTATTGTGTATTGGGAAATGCTAGGTATGGAAATTATCAAGAAAATGCATTATGGTAAATGATTGAGCCTATTATGCAATAATTGAAATTGACTTACCAATTTATCCATATATATTAAAAATGAATAAATTGCTTCAGCCAACAATTCTATTTTTTTTAAGTTTTAATTATTTAAGTAGTCTCTACACCCAATGTGGGGCTGGAACTCAATACCCTGAGATTAAGAGTTGCATGCTCTTCCAACTGAGCCAGCGAGGCAACCCCCACCCCCAGCAATTCTATTTTGAGAAATATACCTCAAAGATGGGGCGCCTGGGTGGCTCAGTTGTTAAGCGTCTGCCTTTGGCTCAGGTCATGATCCCAGGGTCCTGGGATCGAGCCCCGCATTGGGCTCCCTGCTCGGCAGGAAGCCTGTTTCTCCCTCTCCCACTCCCCCTGCTTGTGTTCCCTCTCTCGCTGTCTTTCTCTCTGTCAAATAAATAAATAAAATCTTTTTTAAAAAAAGAAATAATCAGAAATGAATACAAAGGTTTATATAAAAGGATCTTTACTTATAGTAGTAAAAACTTGTACTTTTTACTCATTGTTGTAAGAATGTGTCTATGATAAGGGATTGTATGACACCTCCATATACAAAAATAGAAGATTTTTTAATGGTGTATGATTCATTTTGTGTTAATTTTTTATATGGTATAAGGGAAAAGTTCAAATGCATTCTACTGTATATAAATGTCCAGTTGTCCCAGCACCACTGATTGAAAAATCTATGTTTTCTACAATGGATTATTTTGGTATCCTTTTGAAAATTAATTGATCATCACTGTATATTTCTGGACTCTCAGTTCTAGTCCATTTTTCTACATGTCCATCCTTATGGCAGTACCAGTACTGTCTTGATTGTGAGCCTGAATATAAGAGCTAAAACTATAAAACTGTTGGGGCACCTGGGTGGCTCAGTTGGCTAAGCATCTGCCCAGGGCCCTGGGATTGAGCTCTTCATCGGGCTCCCTGCTCAGCCAGAAGCCTGCTTTTCCCTCTCCTCCCTACTCATGCTCTCTCTTGCTCTCTCTGTGCTATCTCTGTCTCTCTCTCTCTCTCTCTCTCTCTCTCTCTCAAATAAATAAATAAATAAATAAATAAAATCTTTAAAAAAAAAGAAAACTATAAAACTGTTAGAAGAAAACCTAGGGGTAAATTTTTGTGATCTTAGATTAGGCAAATCCTTTTCAGATATGACACCAAAATTATCAGCAACAACAACAAAAAAGAGGTAAACTCATCAAAACTGAAAACATTTGTGCTACTATGGTCACATCAAGAAAAGGAAAAGATAACTCACGGAATGGGAGAAAATATTTGTTAATCATATAACAGATAAAGCCTTATATCCAGAATATATAAAAAACATTTACGGCCCAATAATAAAAAGACAAATAATCCAATTAAAAATGGGCAAAGTATCTGAGAGACATTTTTTCCAAAGGACATATACAAATGGCCGATAAGTACCTGAAAACATGCTCAGCATTATTATTTATCAGGGAAATGCAAATCAAAACCACACCCACCCACTAGGATGGCTATAACAAAGATGAGAGATAGTAAGAAGTTTTGGCAAGGATGTGGAGAAAGTGAATCCCTCACACATTGTTGGTGTAAATGTAAAATGGCCTAATTCCTTTGGACAACAGTCTGGCAGTTCCTCAAAATGTTAAACCCAGAGTTACTATATGACCCAGCAATTTCACTCTTAGATACCTGTCAAGACAAATGAAAATATATGTCCACACAAAAACTTATCCAAAAGCACTCATGGCAGTCAAAAAATGGAAATCTCCCAAATGTGTGTCAGTCAATGAATGGATAAATAAAATATGGTATATCCATACAATGTAATATTGTTCATCAATAAGAAATGAAGTACAGCTACAATGTGGATAAACTTCAAAAACATCATCCTAGGTAAAAGAAGCCAGTCACAAGAGACCATGTAATGTATAATTCTATTTATATGAAAGGGCCAGAATAAGCAAACCCATAGAGACAGAAAGTAGATTAGTTCCTGCATAGGTCTGGTGGGGCAAATGGCCGGTGGCTAGTCAAAGGTAAGGGTTTCTTTTTTGCTTGGTAAAAATGCTCTATACTTAGAGTATGGTGATGGCTGCACAACTCTATAAATACACTAAAAACCACTGAATTGATATATTTTAAGTGGGTTAATTGTATAGTATGTGAATTACATGTGAATAAAGCTGTTTAAAATGTAATCAAGAAGTTTCTAACAAGGAGTAGAAGAAATTGCCATTCTCCTCTCAGCAATCATCCAAAACAGGGACTTGACAGTGAATTTTATGCATTTTTTTGTCATGGAGGAGCAAAGACTGGACTGAGCTTTAGTACCTTCTCCATTCCATGCTCCAGTACCTACTTATTTGACTTGACCTATAAAAGGACTTTTCTGCTGTCCCAGGTACATGTTGTTAAATATACCCCCCCCCAAAAAAAGCTAGAAAGCAACATGGAAAAATGTTCACAGTGATGGTATCTCTGGTTGATAGAGTTGGTAGACTTTAGAAATCTTTCTAAATTTTCTTGAGTTTCCATTTTAAGCAGCATGTCTTATTTCATAATCAGTAAAAAAAAACATATACAGGTATTTCAAAATTTCATAATAGGAGATAGCAAAATTTGTCATCGCTTCCTGAGGAAGTTTTCTGCATCTGTGAAGCCCATAGAGCAACCTTCCCTCTCAATATTCCTATCACAAATATTAAACCTCGCCATCTGCGTTGGCTGTCTTGACCTTAAGGAGTCACCTCAAAATAAAAGCCACTCTGCCGTGAGGATTATTTTGAACTGAGGGCAAATGAGAATCAACAGGTGCAGGGAGAGTTCTCTACCCTCTCCTTAACTGCCTGAAAGCAGTACATAAATTTCCCTTTGAGGAAGGTGGCCCCAACCTTCACCAAGGAGACTCTTATTATTGAAGACAGGAAGTCAACACCACCATAAGCTTTACATAAACAGACCTTACTAAAATAGCCCTTATATTCCTTTAGATCCACCATATATTTCCTCGTCATTTTCCCACCATTTATTATTGCTTAAAGCCCCAAACCTCTTTCCTTTGTAAAAAGGGTATGAGTTGATAAGTCTAACCACTTCTTTGAGTTTCATTTCTTTCCTGGGAACTCCTGAGCGTGTAAATATTAATACAAATTGTTCACCTTTACACCTATTAATCTTTTGTTAGTTTAATTTGAAAGGTTCCAGAAATAAATTTAGAAGGGTAGAGGAAAAGTTTTTCCTTTCAGATAGTCCCTTGTGTTTTTTAAATTTTGTTTATATTTAGTTCTATTTGCATAAAATGTTTTAAGAATTAAAATTTCATTGACACTGGTTTTTATGACTTATATGTCTGGTATTGCATAAGATTCATTACATTTTTATGTGTGCTTTTTCTCCCTCAGCTAGATTCCAAGCTTGAGGGAAAAACTATGTCATAACATAATATGGATGGTCTAATTCTTCTAAAATAGTCCTTGACACAGTGTAGGTAATCAATAAGCAATTTTTAGACCCTTCTATTATAAAACATTTTTTTAGTAACAAAAAAGCATGCACTGAAGGTTGCTTTACAGAAATATCTTTACCAATCATTTTGTTCTAGATATTTATAGCTCATTTTATTCTATGGCATATCACTGTTAATAAATCACCGTTTGGTTTTTATAGCTTATTTTTAAATTGCCTTTGAATTTTTGATTTTTTATAAAAGTCATCCAATATTCTAAAAAAAAAAAATGACAAACTTAAGTTGCAAATGTGTTTTCATTTATGGTGCATCTTTCTTGTATCCTATCTTTCCATACCTCATTTACCCAAGCTTGGATTTTAGTAGATTTTTCTGATTTCTTTAGCAGAATTTTACAGCTATTAAAATCAAAAGGAAACTCTTTTTTAACTTAAACAATGATTTTATGGAATGTATTTAATAGTAATCAAATATCTTTAAGCAAACATTCCTCATAATTAAAATGTGCTATTCTAGCTCTTAACTGTGCTTGGGCAAACCCACCACATATGGAAAAGATTATCTTTCATTCTGTCTTCACACTGATCATTTGATGAGATGAGGGTCTGTGAGAGGTAATCCTTATGTTCTAACACTTGGCTGAGTAGTAAGGCTAACTCTTACAGATTTCTTATGAACTGTCAGACCCCGATATAATGGAATGTTTCTGATCCCATTCCCACTTCCCCCTCCTTACTTTCCTTTCTCGCTCCACTCCACCAGTCTGTCTCCATTCATCCCTTCTTTCAAACTATCACCAGATTGAGAGTCAATCAGAACTTCCCTGTATTAGTGTTTTTAATGGATGATCAGTGCCTGGATAAAGTCCATTGTGAAAACCAAAAGAAGGTATGTGGTGAAGAGGAGGATATGGACCACTAGCTGGTTTGTCAAGATGCTATTTGCCTTGCTGCAGTCATCACTTTCATGATAGGTCTTCATATGAATTAATCTTGTCAATTTGCCCAAAGTCTAGGCTCACTAGAGAAGAAATGTAAACATTACCAATGTATTTAACTACAGTGAGAAATTAAACTGGCAAGAGGGCTGGCTATTCTGACCAGCTCAATGCTGAATTCTTAGAAAGAAATGTGTGAGAAACTATTATAATTGAAATTATGGCACTTAGAATCAGGGCAAGAAGTGGTATGTTTTTGTTACCTGTTGGCAGTAAGTTCAAGCTTCAGTATGCAGATTCATACTGCACATTGAAATCTTATATTGCCTCATGGATCATTAAATAGCCATTCTTCAAACAGACCAATCCTTTCTTTATACATGCCAATATTATTGATAAGAGACATATTCTTACTTTACTTGCTTCTGCACTGAGAAACATTTCATCTCTGAGACACCTCTAGCACACATCTCATATCTTACCTCTGACCTCATCTCATCATTTTACATTCCCAATCTCAGGTTCACTTGTTTTGGTTCAGGCTACAGTGATCTGAGAGCAAAAAGATCATGTATAACCAGTACCAGCTACATAGTCTTTGGGCTTATGCGAAATGAAAATGTGGAGACCCTTGTTTAAAAATTATTAACAATTTCAAGACAGTGACAGCAGAGCATCAAACCAAGTGCAGGGCCCTTCTGAGCTCAAGGTCCTGAGGCACTGCTGAGGTCACACACTAATGAAATCAGCCTATATATACAGCAGTCCTCCAGGGCAAGAGTCATTAAACTACCATCCACAGCCCAAATCCAGCTGCTCCCTATTTCTCTAAGGGAAGTTGTGTTAGAATATAGCCACGCCCATTGGTATTGTCTATAGCTGCTTTTGCTCTATAATAGCAGAGTTTATTGATTGATTGATTGATTTGAATAGCAGAATTCTATACTCATTACAGAGATTGCATGGCCCACAAAGACTAAAATATAGTCTAATAGAAAAAGTTTGCCAATTCCCACTCTAGTGTCTGATGATAAGCCCCTGTTTCATATTTGCTATGCAAAATGAGCACTCAGCAATCTACAGTTTGATCCACTCTCCTCCTAAGAAACCATGGAGGGCCCATGTAGATCCTGCCACTGTAAATCAGAAGGACCCACAGACTGAAGTGCTAAGAATTTCTATGGTGCTGTAGGACAGCAACACCCCTGATTCTCCATGGGGAAGCCTGCAAAGCTACCTGATCTCGTCTACCCAGATTTCTTGGGTACATAGGATTTCTCAACATAGTTGCCACAAGACCACATACCAATGCCAAATCCCAGTTAGAAAACTGGTACTTGCCTAGTCTTGTGGTTCCACTGCACGAGGGATTGGACTTAAGAACTGCTCTTCTTTGGCTTGAAATGAAAACTGTGAAATCCTCCGTCTCATATCCAGCATTTCCACCCCACACCTCAATTCTCCAGGACCAGGTGCCCACATAATCTTAATACTTGAGCTTGGATCCCTATCAAGAACTTTAGAGGATCTGAGACTTTACCGTACATGGTGTCTAGTTAGCCTGCCACATTTTCATGGATGCCGGTAGAAGATATAAGACACCTGAGTAGGAAATGGAAGACAGTCTAGTATTCACAACTAGTTCAGTAGCCAGAATAATAGCATTTTTGCACCATTTCCCCAGGTCCTTATTCCCATAGGGTGACACAAAGTTCAGTTTACACCTACACATGCAGTGGGTTGTTTTACAGGAAAGGTACCTTGAGTCTAGGAAATAAGATTTTTTTTTTTTTTACAACGTACTATAGGATTGTAAACACACGTGTCCCTTGCTGTAGTAGCAAACATTATTTTTCCTACACTAGACAGTAAGCCAACTTGTCTTTTGCTCTGAAGGGACACTATCTCTATCTTCCAAGGTAATTTGCTATACAAACATCCCTGAAAACACAGTTCAGAACATAAGGCAATCAGTGCCCTGGTTGCAAGTTGTGCCGAAATGCAGAAACTCTTGGGGAATGGTCTCTCAACTTCCCCTATTTGGACTTGATCTTATATGGTGATTTCTCCCATCCATCCCCATAGCTGGAAATGAGTGTCACTTTTCCCGTGAGTGAGTTGGATTTTTGCTAACGACTTCCCCCAGCTTTGATTCCTTCTCTTCCAGTTCACAGCTGTAGACCTGGCACTTTAGAGAAATACATCCTACCCACCCTATTGCCCCCACACCAACACAGAACTACCTGCTCTCTCCTGTTTTGTTAACTTTTCCAGTAGAATTTTATCAGTTGTTGTCTGTACATAACTGCAAACTTAAGTACCTTACTATTTTTAAAGCACGTAGCCACTCCCCCAGTCCACTGTGTTCTTCTTAATTTCCTGAAGTTTGTGTGTGTAATAGTCCAAAAAAAATAAAATGATGATATTAAAGTCAAGTGCCAGAGTATTCCAGCCATCATACCAAAATGTCAGGTTGGTTATTGGAATCATGCTTAGCATGTTCTGTATAAGTAGTCTACAACGCAACTGAGAGGCCAAACAAGAGCGGATAAGAGGGAACAGGAAGAAGAATCAGGAACTGACTCCAAACAAAAACACCATCCGGAGGAAACAGGATAAGCCTGTCCAGACACTGGAAACTACAATGAGGAAGGAAAAGCAATTACCAGAACAGATGGGCGGAAATGGAGCAACTAACAGAGGTGGAGCCATGTTTATTTGTGTCCTGAGATTCAGGGTGCTGAACAGAATTTGCGCTCATTCTCCATAGCCCCTGGATCTATGATGATACTATACGTAGATACCTCACAGGCATGCATGAGCTCCTGTAAACAATCAAGGTGTTTCTTAAGCCTGTAATTCTCTGTCACTTGTGACTTCCTGCCTTTTCTTGGTGGTGATGTATGTATGTTTTTATTTTAATGGATACTAACTTGATTTATTCACTTCCCACTTGCCAAAATATTCAAAATATTTGAATTCCTAGAGAACTGTACAAATTTATGTAGATGATTGGAAAGGATATTAAAACCAGGTCTGTCCTAGAAAATACGGGACAGATGGTTGTGGGGCATTAAAAAAGAGAACTGGTAAGCCAACAACAGAGTATCCTATTGTCTGCTGTATTTTTTAAAAGCTTGCAGAGTGAGGCATATGTTATTGTTTCATCTCTTTTGATATAACTAAATTCCTTCAAACACATACAATTAAAAAATAATCCACTCAAGTAAATTGCATGTACGTGAATAAAAATGCAATCCCTTTTAGAGGAGTTTTGTGTTTCCCAGCTGTCCGTGAGATTATTATGTATAATAAATTATATACTCTGTACTCCGCATGCCATCAGAACTACAAATGAAAAGATTTAGCCACTTTTTTTATTCCTTATTGAAGTAAAGCCCTCACTAATTATTCATTGGCTATAAAAACTTTATAACCGCTCGATATTTTGAGGTGTTTGGGCACATAAACTTACTCTAATTTTAATAGTTTATTCATCTAATTGCTTGGACAAAGAGCACCTCTTTCTTTCATATTCTAAATATCAAATGCAATATTTTAAAAACAATGAAAATCATTGAAATTTAGAGTGGGAAAATATTTAATTTTCTCAAGGTAAATAAGAAAACTGAGACTCTGTGACTGCCCAAGCTTTATATTCCCAGAAGATCCACTCAGCTAGAAGTGCATTAAAACCACATTTTCAGGCACTTAAGGACACATGCTCTTTCTATAACGTGCAGATTTTTCTGTTTGTGGTTCTCATAGGGAGTTGACTCTAAATGTATTCAATTAAGTAGTACCTGGACCTATTTTTGTGTATCTCTTGTCATATGACCAGTGGACATTTCTTTTTTAGTCAATTCTTTTTTTTGATCAATGTTTTATTTGATATTTGTATGTATTGCAAAATGATCACCACAATAAGTCTAGTTAACAACCATCACCATAGAGTTATATTTTTTCTTGCTATGAGAATTTCTAAGATCTAAGCTATTAACATCTTTCAAATATGTAATACAACATTACCAACTATAGTCACCATGCAGTACATTACAGCCCTATGACTTATTTTTTTATAACTAGAAGTTTGTACCTTTTGACCCCCTTCACCCATTTCACCTACCCCTCACTCCCCGACCCCCCACCTCTGGCAGCCATGAATCTATTCTCTCTATCTATGACCTCGGTTTTGTTTTTTGGCCTGTTTGTTGTTTGTTTGTTTAGATACTAAATATAAGTGAGATCATATGGTATTTGTCTTTCTCTGACTTACTCACTTAGGATAATGCCCTCAAAGACCAACCATTTTTGTCACAGATGGCAAGATTTCCTTCTTTTCTTATGGTTGAATAATATCCCATTGTGTATATATACTACATTTAGTTATTCTAGGATTCTATTCTGTATTACTATTTCAGATGAATATTTTAAATTTTTTGATCATTCTTATAATAAGTGATAGGCTTTTTTCCTTGGAGTTAAGTTTATTTTTCAAATCAAAATGTGGGAAGCTGAAGAGCCAAATTGAACATAAGTTAAAACTTAAATTATACCATGTTATGTGGTCAACAACTCCTGATGGTTTTTCAAAGTCTTCATAAAGATTGGTGAAAGAAACTCCACAGCAAATGAATTTTACTACTTATCATTATAATGTCTTCACTTAGGGTGTTTCTGAAATGTTCATGAGCCTGAAATACTTAGAAATGTCCATTAGGTTATGTTTTATCATATTTTCCTTTTCATTATTCTTGTTAAATTAAGTATGGTTCTGTTCCTGTTGTTTTTAGGATCGCAAATCCTTTTGTGGAATCTTTTGCAAATAAAATTTCTTTACATAGAAGGAATTCTAATGGAGGAAAGACTCTGCTCCTTTATATTGACAGCTTTCTTTGTTGCCAACCCAGGCTTTGCTGCCACTTTCAGTGTGCGAGCTTTTCCCTAAGGAGTCTGCCATACATATTTTCAAGCACTACCCTGTGTTCATATAGCCATTATAAAGTGCGATTTTGAAGGGGCAGAGCAAGATGGCGGAGGAGTAGGAGACCTGGATTTCGTCTGGTCTCAGGAATTCAGCTGGATAGGGATCAAACCATTCTGAACACCTACAAACTCAACAGGAGATCGAAGAAGAGAGTAGCAACAACTCTCTGAACAGAGAAACAACCACTTACTGGAAGGTAGGACGTGCGGAGAAGTGAATCCGAGGCGATATTCGGGAGGATAGACGGCGGGGGAGGGGGCCTCCGTCGGCCACTTCTGGCAAGTGCTAGAGCCGCGGAGCACAAAATCGGACCTTTTAGAAGTCGGCTCCACGGAAGGACGTCGCTCCAGTGGCTAAGCGGGGCGGGGGGGGGGGGGAATCCTCATGGGACAGTGTGGTCTCAGGACCCTCGGGGTCACAGAAAGACCGGGGGAGCCTGAGTGCGCCAGAGCTCCCAGGTATCGGAGCGGGGAAGCTGGCTGCAGAGACGGAGCCGAGGCGCGGGCTCTCAGCTCGGGGTGGCCATAAACTGTGATCCGCGGCACAGTCGGGCCACTGCTCCTCCAGCAGGGACCCAACAAGCAGCAGAGCCGAGGAGACTCCCCTTCCTCCCCCGGGAGGAGCGGCGCGGGAGCGCACCGCAGGGATCTGCTGGGTTTGGAGACTCCACACAGGGTCGGGTGCCAGAGATAGAAACACTGGGTCACAGGCCGGGTGAGCACAGAGTGCGGCCGGAGACCGGGGAGATGGGAGTGACTGCTTTTCTCTGGGGGCGCACTGAGGAGCAGGCCCCGAGTTCTCAGCTCCTCCGGGTGGAGATTAGGAGGCCACCATTTTCACCCTGGTCCCCAAAGCTGTACCGAGAGCTTGGAGGGAACAAAAGCTCCTGAGAGCAAACCCGTGCAGCTTGCTTAGCCCGGACCAACAAGGGCGGGGCAATTCCGCCTCTGGCAAAGACATTTGGGAACCACGGCAACAGGCCCCTTCCCCAGAAGATCAGCACGAACAGCCAGCAAGCCAAGACCAAGTTTACCGATCAAGGAGAACGGGAGAACTCCAGTGCTAGGGGAATACTGCACATAGAATCCATGGCTTTTTTTTACCATGATTCATTAGTTTTTCAAAGTTAATTTTTTTAACTGTTTTTTTTTAATTTTTCTTTTTCCCTTTTTCAACCAACATCTTATCAATCCCTTTTTTAAAAAAAAAAACATTTTTTATTTTTCATTTTCAGAGTCATATTTTATCCCTTCATAGTAGTTACCCTATTTTTGGCATATATATATAAGTTGTTCTCTCTTTAAAATTTTGAGATACAGTTTCTTCTAACAGATCAAAATATACACTAAATCACTAGTGTATCGCTTTGTTCTAGTCTCCTGCCTGATCACATTCTCTCCCTTTTTTTTCTCTTTTTTTTAAATATTCTTCTTTCTTTTTTCAAACAACTTACTATAAATTCCTTTTATAAAATCTTTTATAATTTTCATCTTTACAGTCATCTTCCATCCCTTCATTGTATCAACTCTTATTTTGTACATATATAAAAGTCTTTCTTCCTTTAAAATTTTAGGAGGCACTTTTTTCTAACATACCAAAATACACCCAAAATCTAGTGTGTGGCACTGATCTGTGCACTAGCCTGACCATATTTGATCATATTCTGTTTTTTTTTGTATTGTTCTGTTTTTGTTTTTATCTTTTTCTTTTTTTGCTGTTTTTTTCTCTTTCTTTTTTCTTTCTTTCCCTTTCTTTTCCCCTGGTTTCAGGTCTTTTCTGATTTGTATAGAGTATATTTCCTGGGGACGTTGTTAACCTGTTAGCATTTTGTTCTTTCATTCATCTATTCTCCTCTGGACAAAATGACAAGACGGAAAAAATCACCTCAGCAAAAAGAACAAGAGGAAGTATCGTCAGCCAGGGACCTACTCAGTATGGACATTAGTTCGATGTCGGACCTGAGTTCAGAATCATGACTTTAAAGATACTAGCTGGGCTTGAAAAAAGCATGGAAGTTATTAGAGAAACCCTTTCTGGAGAAATAAAAGAACTAAAATCTAACCAAGTCAAAATCAAAAAGGCTATTAATGAGGTGCAATCAAAAATAGGGGCACTAACTGCTAGGATAAATGAGGCAGAAGAGAGAATCAGTGATATAGAAGACCAAATGATGGAAAATAAAGAGGCTGAGAAAAAGAGAGAGAAACAACTACAGGATCACGAGAGCAGAATTCGAGAGATAAGCGATATGATAAGACAAAACAACATTAGAATAATTGGGATCCCAGAAGAAGAAGAAAGAGAGAGAGGGCAGAAGGTATATTGGAGCAAATAATAGCAAGAACTTCCCAAATGTGAGGAAGGAAACAAGCATCAAAATACAGGAGGCACAGAGAACCCCTCTCAAAATCAATAAAAATAGGTCAACACCCCAACATCTAATAGTAAAACTTACGAGTCTCAGAGACAAAGAGAAAATCCTGAAAGCAGCACGGGAGAAGAGATCTGTAACCTACAATGGTAGAAATATTAGATTGGCAACAGACCTATCCACAGATACCTGGCAGGCCAGAAAGGACTGGCATGATATCTTCAGAGCACTAAATGAGAAAAATATGCAGCCAACAATACTATATCCAGCTAGGCTGTCATTGAAAATAGAAGGAGAGATAAAAAGTTTCCAGGACAAACAAAAACTAAAGGAATTTGCAAACATGAAACCAGCCCTCCAAGAAATATTGAAAGGGGTCCTCTAAGCAAAGAGAGAGCCTAAAAGCAGCATAGATCAGAAAGGAACAGAGACAATATACAGTAACAGTCACCTTACAGGCAATACAATGGCACTAAATTCATATCTTTCAATAGTTACCCTGAAAGTAAATGGGCTCAATGCCCCAATCAAAAGACACACGCTATCAGATTGGATTAAAAAACAAGACCCATCAATATGCTGTCTGCAAGAGACTCATTTTAGACACAAAGGCACCCCCAGATTGAAAGTGAGCGGGTGGAAAACCATTTACCATGCTAATGGACACCAAAAGAAAGCTGGGGTGGCAATCCTTATATCAGACAAATTAGATTTTAAAACAAAGACTGTAATAAGAGATAAAGAAGGACACTATATCCTACTTAAAGGGTCTATCCAACAAGAAGATCTAACAATTGTAAATATCTATGCCCCGAACATGGGAGCAGCCAATTATATAAGGCAGTTAATAACAAAAGCAAAGAAACACATTGACAACAATACAGTAATAGTGGGAGACTTTAACACCCCCCTGACTGAAATGGGCAGATCATCTAAGCAAAAGATCAACAAGGAAATAAAGACTTTAAATGACACACTGGACCAAATGGACTTCACAGATATATTCAGAACATTCCATCCCAAAGCAACGGAATACACACTCTTCTCTAGTGCCCATGGAACAGTCTCCAGAATAGATCACATCCTAGGTCACAAATCAGGTCTCAACTGGTACCAAAAGATTGGGATTATTCCCTGCATATTTTCAGACCACAATGCTTTGAAACTAGAATTCAATCACAAGAGGAAAGTCAGAAAGAACTCAAATACATGGAGGCTAAAGAGCATCCTACTAAAGAATGAATGGGTCAACCAGGAAATTAAAGAAGAATTAAAAAAATTCATGGAAACCAATGAAAATGAAAACACAACTGTTCAAAATCTTTGGGATACAGCAAAGGCAGTCCTGAGAGGAAAGTATATAGCAATACAAGCCTTTCTCAAGAAACAAGAAAGGTCTCAAATACACAACCTAACCCTACACCTAAAGGAGCTAGAGAAAGAATGGCAAATAAAGCCTAAACCCAGCAGGAGAAGAGAAATAATAAAGATCAGAGCAGAAATCAATGAAATAGAAACCAAAAGAACAGTAGAACAGATCAACGAAACTAGGAGCTGGTTCTTTGAAAGAATTAACAAGATTGATAAACCCCTGGCCAGACTTATCAAAAAGAAAAGAGAAATGACCCCAATCAACAAAATCATGAATGAAAGAGGAGAGATCACAACCAACACCAAAGAAATACAAACAATTATGAGAACATATTATGAGCAACTCTATGCCAGCAAATTAGATAACCTGGAAGAAATGGGTGCATTCCTAGAGATGTATCAACTACCAAAATTGAACCAGGAAGAAATAGAAAACCTGAACAGACCTAGAACCACTAAGGAAATTGAAGCAGTCATCAAAAATCTCCCAAAAAACAAAAGCCCAGGGCCAGATGGCTTCCCAGGGGAATTCTATCAGACATTTAAAGAAGAATTAATACCTATTCTCCTGAAACTGTTCCAAAAAATAGAAATGGAAGGAAAACTTCCAAACTCATTTTATGAGGCCACCATTACCTTGATCCCAAAACCAGACAAAGACCCCATCAAAAAGGAGAATTACAGAACAATATCCTTGATGACAATGGACGCAAAAATTCTCACGAAAATACTAGCCAATAGGGTCCAACAGTACATTAAAAGGATTATTCACCACGACCAAGTGGGATTTATCCCTGGGCTGCAAGGTTGGTTCAACATCCGCAAATCAATCAACGTGATACAATACATTAACAAAAGAAAGAACAAGAATCATATGATCCCTTCAATAGATGCAGAAAAAGCATTTGACAAAGTACAGCATCCTTTCTTGATCAAAACTCTTCAGAGTATAGGGATAGAGGGTACTTACCTCAATATCATAAAAGCCATCTATGAAAAACCTACAGCGAATATCATTCTCAATGGGGAAAAGCTGAGGGCTTTTCCTCTAAGGTCAGGAATGTGGCAGGGATGTCCACTATCACCACTGCTATTCAACATAGTATTAGAAGTCCTAGCCACAGCAATCAGACAACAAAAAGAAATCAAAGTCATCCAAATCAGCAAGGAGGAAGTCAAACTCTCACTCTTTGCAGATGATATGATACTGTATGTGGAAAACCCAAAAGACTCCACCCCAAAATTGCTAGAACTCATACAGGAATTCAGTAAAGTAGCAGGATATAAAATCAATGCACAGAAATCAGTGGCATTCCTGTACACCAACAACAAGACAGAAGAGAGACAAATCAAGGAGTCGATCCCATTTACAATTGCACCCAAAACAATAAGATACCTAGGAATAAATTTAACCAAAGAGGCAGAGGATCTGTACTCAGAAAACTATAAAATACTCATGAAAGAAATTGAAGAAGACACAAAGAAATGGAAAAACGTTCCATGCTCATGGATTGGAAGAATAAACATTGTGAAGATGTCAATGCTACCTATAGCAATCTACACATTCAATGCAATCCCTATCAAAATACCATCCACTTTTTTCAAAGAAATGGAACAAATAATCCTAAAATTTGTGTGGAACCAGAAGAGACCCCGAATAGCCAAAGGAATCTTGAAAAAGAAAAGCAAAGCTGGCGACATCACAATTCCGGCCTTCCAGCTCTATTACAAAGCTTTCATCATCAAGACAGTATGGTACTGGCACAAAAACAGACACATCGATCAATGGAACAGAATCGAGAGCCCAGAAATGGACCCTCAACTCTATGGTCAGCTCATCTTTGACAAAGCAGGAAAGAATGTCCAATGGAAAAAAGACAGTCTCTTCAACAAATGGTGTTGGCAAATTGGACAGCCACACATGGTCCAGGATGAAACTGGACCATTTCCTTACACCACACACAAAAATAGACTCCAAATGGTTGAAAGACCTAAACGTGAGACAGGAGTCCATCAAAATCCTAAAGGAGAACACAGGCAGCAACCTCTTCGACCTCAGCCGCAGCAACTTCTTCCTAGAAACATATCACCAAAGGCAAGGGAAGCAAGGGCAAAAATGAACTATTGGGATTTCATCAAGATAAAAAGCTTTTGCACAGCAAAAGAAATAGTCCACAAAACCAAAAGACAACCGACAGAATGGGAGAAGATATTTGCAAATGACATATCAGATAAAGGGCTAGTATCCAAAATCTATAAAGAACTTATCAAACTCAACACCCAAAGAACAAATAATCCAATCAAGAAATGGGCAGAAGACATGAACAGACATTTTTCCAAAGAAGACATCCAAATGGCCAACAGAGACATGAAAAAGTGCTCCACATCGCTCGGCATCAGGGAAATCCAAATCAAAACCTCAATGAGATACCACCTCACACCAGTCAGAATGGCTAAAATGAATAAGTCAGGAAATGACAGATGTTGGCGGGGTTGTGGAGAAAGGGGAACCCTCCTACACTGTTGGTGGGAATGCAAGGTGGTGCAGCCACTCTGGAAAACAGTATGGAGGTTCCTCAAAAAGTTGAAAATAGAGCTACCCTACAATCCAGCAATTGCACTACTGGATATTTACCCCAAAGATACAAATGTAGGGATCCAAAGGGGTACAAGCACCCCAATGTTTATAGCAGCAACGTCCACAATAGCCAAACTGTGGAAAGAGCCAAGATGTCCATCGACAGATGAATGGATAAAGAAGATGTGGTGTATATACACAATGGAATATTATGCAGCCATCAAAAGGAATGAGAGCTTGCCATTTGCAACGATGTGGATGGAACTGGAGGGTGTTATGCTGAGTGAAATAAGTCGATCAGAGAAAGACATGTATCATATGACCTCACTGATATGAGGAATTCTTAATCTCGGGAAACAAACTGAGTGTTGCTGGAGTGATGCGGGGTGGGAGGGATGGGGTGGCTGGGTGATAGGCATTGGGGAAGGTATGTGGTATGGTGAGCACTGTGAATTGTGCAAGACTGTTGAATCACAGATCTGTACTTCTGAAACAAATAATGCAACATATGTTAAGAAAAAAGAAAAAGAAGATGATAGCAGGAGGGGAAGAATGAAGGGGAGTAATTCGGAGGGGGAGACGAACCATGAGAGACGATGGACTCTGAAAAACAAACTGAGGGCTCTAGGGGGGAGGGGGGTGGGGGATGGGTTAGCCTGTTGAAGGGTATTAAACAGGGCACATTCTGTGTGGAGCACTGGGTGTTATGCACAAACAACGAATCATGGAACACTACATCAAAAACTAATGATGTAATGTATGGTGATTAACATAACAATAAAAAATTTTTTTAAAAAGTGCGATTTTGTCTTTCTTCCATTAGTGGTTTTTTGTTTTTGTTTTTGTTTTGAGGAACCTCCATACTCTTTTCCACAGGGACTGCACCAGTTTACAATCCTACCAACAGTGTAAAGGGTTCCCTTTTGCCCACATTCTCAAAAAATCTTATGATCTTTTTTCTTTCTTTCTTTCTTTTTTTTTTTTTTGATAACAGCCATCCCAACATATAAGGTGATATTTCTTTGCAGTTTTGATTTGAGTTTCCCTGATAATCAGTGATGTGAGAACGTTTTCATATATCTGTTGGCCATCTGTATCTCTTCTTTGACGAAATATCTATTCAATTCCTTCGTCCATTTTTAAAATCATTTCTTTCATTTTGTTTTTGCTGTATTTTGGATATTAATCCTTTACCAAATATATGGTTTGCAAGTATTTTCTCCTGTTCTGTAGGTTTCCTTTTCTTTGTGTTGTTTCCTTTGCCATGCAGTATCTTTTTAGTTTGATGTCATTCCACTTAATCTGTTTTTGCTTTTGTTGTCTGTACTTTTCATAGCATATCCAGAAAGCATGGCCACAGCTGTTGTCAAGAAGCATTTTCTCTGTGTATTCTCCTAAGAGTCTTATGTTTATGTCTTTAATTCATTTTGAGTTGATTTTTTGTGTATGGTATAAGATAAGGGCCCAGTTGTCTTCCATTAGCATTTCCTCTATGGTCCTTAGACTAAAAACTCTTGTTATAATGGCCCTAAAGTAAGCTATAGGATTTTATATTGATATTATTTATAAATGATCTTTTCCTCCAAAACCATTTACTAGCCCCCACAAGATTTTTTTTTATTTTAGTTAGTATCAGTTGGTTCATATTAAATATTTACACATTATTCCCTCCTTTTCTCTTTCCAGATATTTCTTTATTATCATAGGCTAAGATCGGATGTTATTTTTTTCTTTATAAATCATGCAATTTTCTTTTTAAAAGTCAAACATTCACAAAGTCTCTGATAAAATTTTGAGTTAATTTTGGTACTTTACCCAAAAAAATCATAGTAAAACGTAAGATTTAGCACTTCGTTCATTTTTTTTAAAGATTTATTTATTTATTTATTTTAGAGAGGTGGGGAGGGGCAGAGGGAGAGGGAGAGAGAGTCTTAAGCAGACTCTGCGCTGAGCACAGAGCCCAACGTAGGGCTCAGTCTTGCCACCCTGAGATCACCACTTGAGCTGAAACCAAGAGTCAGATGCCTAACCAACTGTGCTACCCAGGCACCCCATCATTTCATTCATTTTTAAGACTACAATTCAGGGACAACAAGTACATTCACAATGTTGTACAACCATCACTGATTAACTTTTAAAAAGATAATAATGATACCATTTATTGAACTCCTTCCATATGTATTTATTTCATTCATTTTTCAAAACCCCTATGAAGTTCCCAGGTCATGTGACTGGAAAGTGGCAGAATGGGTTCTAGCCGACGTCTTTCTGACTAGTTCAAAATCAGATTTTTTTTATTTGTAGGTGTATAAGTTTAAAATTTGTATTAATGTGGGTGATGGACATGAAGGAGGGCACTTCACGTAATGAACACTGGGTGTTATATGCAACTGATGAATCACTAAATTCTACCCTGAAATTAATAATACGCTGTATGGTAACTAATTTGAATTTAAGTAAAACCAATAAATAAATAAATAAATAAATAAATAAATAAATAAATAAATAAAATTTGTATTAATGCAATGCAGGCACACAGTTGAAAAATCAAATAAAAAACAAAATGATAAAAGTAATGGAGGAAATATACAAAATAATTTGTTGATAGCCTTAAAGTAAGAAAGACGTTCCTCTTAAATAAGATGCAAAAGCAAAGGACAAAAAAAGGTGATATATTGATGAATTTGACTACACTAAAAATTTTAAATTTCTGTATGGTAAAAAAATACCACAGAGTTAAAGAAATGGATAGAGAGAAAATATTTGCACTGTATATAACCAGCAAAGATTTATAAGCCAGAATATGTATATATTCATATATGTGTATATGTATGAATATATATATATATATATATTCCTTTACATCAATAGGAAAAAGACAAACAAGTTAATAGAAAGTAAGCAAATGATATGAACAAACAATTCATAGGACACAAAATACCAACAGTCAATAAACATATGAGAAGATGTTAAACCTCACTGGTAATCAGGGAAATAAGTGAAATTGGATAGATCTCCAACCTATATTTGGGTGGGGAAAAAAAGCAGGAAACCTAAAGACACAGAATAATGGATTGGTTTCACAACAAACTGGGTGGCTTAAAATAATAGAAATTTATTGTCTCATAGTTCTGGGGGCTAGAAGTTCAAGAGCAAGGTGTCAGCAGAGCCATGCTCCTTTTGAAAGCTATAAGGGAATCGTTCTTCCTCCTAGGGGAATACTCTTCCTAGCTTTTGGTGGCCCCAGGTGTTCTTTCACCTAGGGCAGCATAATTCCTGTCCTCCATCTTCACATGGCATTCTCCCTGTGTCTTCACATGGTCTTCCCTCTGTTATGTGTCTGTCTCCATGTCCAAATTTTCCTCTTCATAAGGACACCAGTCATACTTCGATAAAAAAATAAATATTTCTACCTCTTAGTTCCATTTCCAGAGGGAACCACTTTTTAATTGTTAGCTCTTTTTCTTACTACTTACCTTTGATGATTTAAATAACATGCTTAGGAAGATAATTTCTACCTCAGAGCATCATTGAGAGGAGCAAATGAATTATTACATGTCAAGAACTTAGAACTATGCTTGGCATATTAATACTTAATATAGGTTGGCTATTAGTATTTTCATTATACCATTGTTTTGGCATTTATCAATTTTAGACATTACTTATTGACTTCAGCAGTGATAAATGAGGATGTAGGGCTCTTATACCACCCCTCTCCCCTCTCTTATCATCTCAATTGCTTAATCTTGTCAAACACTGATTAACTCAGTTTGAAGTTCTTCCAAGTTGTTCTAATTTTCCCATTGCTTCAGCTTCCAAACTCACCAGTATCTAACAGGCTCTTGTCAGAATTACTGCCCTAAAATTTGGAAGAGAATCTGGTTGCCTTGATTGTGGAGAAGTGGTTTTTAATTTCTTGCTGAATCCCTCTTTCTTGGCCTTTTCTTTTGTAAATTGAACTAGACTATTACTGTGCTTCTATTCTGTTTTCCCTCAGCTTCTAGAGATCTAGTTTCAGAGTACTGACCTAAATGATACTGTCAACAATACATATTTGTTACACAGGGAAGGTAGTCAATAATACTGTAATAACTTTGTATATCACCATACACATCACTGTGTGGTAACTAGGCTTATTGTGGGGATCGTGTCAAAATGTATAAAAATTTTGAATCACTATGATGTACACCTGAAACTAATAAGATATTGTATGTCAATTATCCTTTAATAAAAAAATAAATATTTGTTGATGGACTGAAGGCTCTTTTATTATTGTTTTTACTATAATGATACATTTTAATCTTACCAAGTTAGAATTGAACTCACTGTGAAAACCTACTCACAACCCACATATCAAGTTATTACACTTCCCATGTGCAAGTTACTCTTCACAACACTGTCTAATATTTATAAGAACTCTTTATATTAAAACATTTTATTGTGGTTTAAATATATACAAAATAAGAGAGAATAGTATAATGACCTGGTACCTATCACCTTAATTCAAAAGGTATCGACATATAACCAATCTTATTTATATATACTCCTGTATACTCCCCCTCCCAAACTGGTTTATTTATTTATTTATTTTATTTATTGTTATTTTTTCAAACTGGATCATTTTAAAAAGTGAATTCCAGATTTCATCTATGGATATGTAGGAGATCAGAATATGCCTCCCAAAGTAAGCCACTCACGGCATAAGGATAATTTTGAGCTAGAGGCAATGGAGAAAAAGACACAGGATGAAATTTCTGCCATCCCTTTGTCTTCCTGAAACCACCATAAATCCTCCTTTCAAAGATGTGCGCCCCTTTCCCATACCAGGGAGAGAATAACAACCTTATGACCTGAGAGGAAAGGGCACCAAGAAAAAGTTTACACAAACTTTGCTAACTAGCCTTTATTTACCACTAGTTTCTCCCATATACTTGCCTTCCTACAGCTTGCCACCTCTTGAAGCTCAAAACCTCTTTCCTTCATCTTGTCACTTTTCTTTTAATTTATCCTCTTTTGGCAGATTGGTATAAATGTCTCCAAGCATACCCATTTCTTCGGAGGCTTTTCTCTTTACTCTACGAAATCCCCTCATGCTCTACAAAACTTTTAACATCAGATAAATGTGCTTGCCTTTTGTTCTGTTACTCTGTCTGTTGTCAGTGTCTTTTGCAGATCCAGCTGGAGAATCTAAGAGGATAGAGGGAAATTTTCCACTCCTACAGGATTTGAG
This sequence comes from Zalophus californianus, assembly GCF_009762305.2. Classification (NCBI taxonomy): domain Eukaryota; kingdom Metazoa; phylum Chordata; class Mammalia; order Carnivora; family Otariidae; genus Zalophus; species Zalophus californianus. The sequence continues at coordinate 90,990,746 of NC_045606.1, forward strand.
TTTGTATTTCTAAGATCTCTTCTCTCTTTCTCTCTCTCTCTCCCCCCTTTAACATCACTAAGAAACATTTACAATACTTCCTTAATATCATTAAATAATATAATATCCAGCCAGTGTTCCAACTTCCTCTATCTCATAAATGTTTGTTTTTTTACAATTGTTTTGTTCTACAGGATACAAACAATGTCTTCTTCCCATTTTACATGGTTGATATATTTCTTAGGTTTCTTTTAACCTATAGTCTCCCTTTCTCTCTCTCTCTGTCACTTTGTTGTTGATGTTGAAGAACCTAGGTTGTCGGTATTTATATAAAATTTCCCGTTTTCTGAATTTAGCCAGTTGCATCTCCTTCCCCCCCTTCCCCCCATCCCACAATGTTCTTCAATTCTCTGAATTTCCTGTAAACTGGTAGTTAGATATAGGGCCTTGATCATACTCAAGTTTGAATTTTTTTTCCAAAAATAGTTTATTGGTGGTAATACACTTTCTATTACATCAGGAGGCATGTAATGTACTTAATGCTCTCTTTTTGTGATGTTAGGATTGATCTTTGGTTTCTGGTGCTATTGGCCTAATCCTTTCATTATAAAGTTTCCCACCAACTTTTCACCTAATGATTTTCACAGCCATTGATGATCATTTCCTAGATCTATTATTTTGTTAAGGGATGTATGGTGATGTTGTAATTGTATTAACTTCTTCTATATTTCCAATCTAGAATTCTTCTATAGGAAAGAATTTTCCTACATGATTTCCCCGAGGTACAGTTCTTATGGAGAGGTGGGATAACTTTTGTTAGCGGGCCAATGAGTTGGTTCTCTGGCATCCTCTAAAGATGTTCAGTGTGATTTAATGTTAACATATATGAATGCTTAAACTTTCACACTTGATGATACATATAATTCATTATGGTTATCATTCTTCTTTTTAATGTTCAAATTATCACTTTGGTCAATGGGAGCCTCTTCAAGTTCGTTCCTGTATCCTTTTGATGTGACCACAGTAGGCTTTCAGTTTCTTTGCTTTCTCTTTAGGACAAGATGTTCTAGGATCATTTTATACATTTCCTGCTCCAAATCTGAGATCAGTCATTTTTCCAAGGAGTCCTGGATTAAAGAGCCTAATCAAAGTCTATCAGAAAATTGCTTAAAACATTTTCTTAGAAATGCTAGATACTTCCCAGAAGGTGGTTTAATTATTACATCACAACAGAGTTCTACTCTAAATCACTTTTTCTCAAATTTGAGATATCTTTATTTCTCTTAAATAGTAAAATGTTTCATAAACTACTTAGAGAGCTATATAAAATATAAACTTATAATTATGCATGGTTCCAGTGTTTTAAAGAAGATGTGATTTAGAGAGCAAGAAGCAACAAGCAGAATAGAGGCGATTAACAAAATCAGTTAGTTACTGATTAGTTACTGAAGTTACTACTTTACCCAACAGCAGTCCAGATGCTTTGAATTCCTCCCCTTTTATTTTCTATTTATTTACACTTATTTTAATAAACTTTCATTTTTAGAGCAGTCTTAGGGTCACAGCAAAATTGAGTGGAAGGTACAGAGATATCTCATATATTCCCTACTTTCACACATGTATAGCTTCCCCCACTATCAACATTCCCTAGCAGAGTGATACATTTTTTGCAAGTGGTGAACCTACAATTACACAGCGTTATCACCCAAAGTCCATAGTTTACATTATGGTATGCTCTGGGTTGTTTTGAACTTTTATTTATTAAAATCTGTTGTCGGATTAAAAAAAAACTATTATTGTTTAAAATCTTGGAAAAGCAGAAAAACACCTAGAAGAAAATAAAAGTCACCTGCACTCTCACTCAGGAAAGACCACTGAAATATAGACCTCTGGTATATAGGTTTCCAGGTCTTTCCTTCTTTCCTTCTTCCTCTTTTTCTTTCTGTCATTTGAAACTTAGGTTTTCACCTATTGACAAGAGAATATTTAAAGGCTACATAGCATTTCATTATGTGGTTACAACACAATTTCTTTACACAAACTTAGTACTGGTTTATGGGTTATTTCTTCTTATTTGACTATCATAATTACTGCTATGATTTTTTTTAAGCCTGTACATCTGCAATTATTTAAATTTGTACTTGCTTTTTCATAAAATAAAGTCTTAAGAGTAGAATTTGGGGGTCAAATGTATACATGAAATTAATATTTTTGCTATAGGGGCACCTGGCTGGCTCAGTCAGAAAAGCATGTGACTCTTGATCTTGGGTAATGTGTTAGAGCCCCATGCTGGGTTTAGAGATAACTTAAATGAATAAATAAATAAAAACTTTTAAAAAAAGATTTTTTTCTACATATTTCAAGTTGAACTGATTTATACTCCCACTAGTACACTCATACTTTTATAGTATTATGCTTTTATAAAAAGAAATGGCAGATAGTACCTTCTGGTCATGCAGTCTAGAGAAGCTAAATGGATATATTTTTCCAATTCCAAGGAATGAATGTTCACCAGTGTGAGGGTCAAACTGGATTCAGTCATTGTACAATTCAGAAAAAGAGTACACTTGAAGCTCTAAAAAGTTCTGAAATCGACTATTCTGATAGAAAGCAAGCCTTCAAATTGCATATTTTATTACCAAATCTCATTTGGAGTGATTCAGTTCAAATATTTATGAGCAATGAATAATAAATTGAGTGTAATAAATAGTTATTTCTCTTAATGATTGATACTTAAATGAAAGAAGGAGAATATTATCAGGAGATGAAGTGTGATCGGACCTCAGGATTTCAACATTAACTTTTTTTTCCTATGCAACAAATTGTAGGAAATCATGGTTTTGAGAGAACTTTTTCTCTTTTTACTTTGAGGGAGGAGTGGTGTTGGGGAGGAAGTCTGAAATAATGGAAAAGTTTTCCAACAGATTTCCAAAGATAAAAAATGACTCCAGATGTAGGAGCATTCAGCTCATAGCTATTGAGCACCTACCATGTTCAAAGTCCTATGCTAGGCAAGCAGGTGTAGTAAGATGATTATACTGAGCTTCTGACCCTTACAATCTAACGAGGAGACAATCATAATACAAAATAAGTGACATTGGAGTTCTGAAAAGGAGAATGAATTCTCCTTGAGAAGCAGGTATGAGAGGGGGCAGGGCTACTCAAGGAAGACCTCACATCTTTCTAGGGCATCCTGTTATAAAATCTGTCACAGGCAACACTTTACAATGATTATAATGTTAAAAATAGGCCTGAGATAGTGTTCCCAGAAGATTACTTTTTAGGCTTGTGAGGGGTTAAGAATACATATAATCACAGAGCTGTGGACTGATGTTATCTTTTTAAAAATCAAGTGAATAATCTAGAGACAATTTCAGGATTGGTAATATTTTTTCCTTATAGTTCTAAAGGCTTTTTCCCCATTGTCTTCTAGCTTTCCATGTGGCTGTTGAGAAGTTTGATTCCATCTGACTCTTAGTCCTTTATACTGGACCTGTTCATCTTCTCTTTAGAAGCTTTGAGGATGTCTAGTTCGCTCATGTTCTAAGTCGTGCCCCCTTCTCTCCTGTTGCTCCATTTCAAGCGTGGACATGCACACTTCCTTCCGTTCCCAATGGTGACAGCTAAAACTTGGCTCGAACATCTGATAAGACTTAAATGCTTAAAGATTTTGGAATGGACTTTCAACACATCAGGCTAAATTTTTTGTATTTATCATTCTTGACCCATAGTGACTATTCAATATACAACTTTTCACCACGATAGCCATAATGCCACTTTTCTGACAAGTCATTTTTCCAGCACAGCATATTTTCACTCAAAAACATTAAACAAATATTCTATAAGCAGCAGTATTTCGACATTATCATTTTAAACAAAGACTCATTCACCAATTCACTTGACACAACAATTTCTAGTTAAAGAGTATCATGTGGAACAGATCTGAATGGTGCGCTATGTTTGACTTGTATTGTGTATGTTTTTTTATGTGCATTAAGTGAGAGGGATTCTTCAGTGTGCTTTGAAGTGCTTTTCTGTTTAGCCTTCACTTTGTCCTAAAGGGATTTTTGTATTATAACTTCATTTTTAAGAGCATCACAAGTACAAAGCAGTATGAGCCTCCAAAAGGTTCAAATATTGGTGGAGAGGAAATGGTACAGAAAGAAGAGAAGAATGAGAAACCTGGCCGTTCAAAAAAGATGGGTGTGAGAAGCAGAATGAAAAGGGAGAAAGAAAGCAGCTCTTTATCCCCACAGGTCCTGTCCCCAGGCTTTAATAAAACCACATTTCTGGGGGGGGGGGAAGGAGAAAGAATAAAATACTTTGAATGTTTTTAAGGGAGAGTTCATCATATTGTGTATAGAATTTTTGTAAATTATGAGAAGATAGAGAAAAATTCTGAATCAGTCATATATTCAGGGAAATTGATCATGTCTACAAAAGAAGCTGCTTTTAGTTGTAGTCTGAAAGAATTGAAAATTATTATCAAGTGTGTCTCACTCTGATCTTGAAGGTCTGGCTGAAGGTCCCTTAGATTCCCCTGCTTCCTTCTCCTCTACCCACCACAAAGTCCTTAATTCATCTTTTGGAAAGTACAATAAACCTTCATTACATTATACTTTATATACAAATCATGTGTCTTTATTTTCAAACTGTTGTTTGTTGCTTATACAAATTTGAATTATTCAGTTGTTATATTTTTCCACAAAAATTATATAGGATCTTGGGCTGGGATTTAAGGCATCATAATTCTTCCCATTAAAATTAGTGAATATTTTTTTTTGAAAATGGATTTTTAATTAGCACCAGTGTTTAGGGGAATGAATTAAAAATGTTAAGCAAGAGGATAGTTGTATCTGGTGTTTCTCAAACTCTGTAGGTCCAAGTCCCAACTGCGGTCTTACACTAGGAGTCCCTGAGCCTGGCCACAAGCAGACTGCAGGGCTAGTTTACTGCCCCGTAAGAGGAGTGACCCTGAGCTAGAATAACCAAATATTTATTGTGTAAACTAGACACTTTTCAGCAGTGAAAGGGGAACTATTAATACTTACATCAGGAAAATGGAGGTATAATGAGACTGTCCCAGGCAAATAAGGGATGTGTTTGAGTCCATCTCTTTTACCTGGAGTCAGTAATGTGTCTATAGATGTTTAACAGCTAGCTTTCTAGGGGGAGAGAAGCCCATTTCAGTGTTTGCTTCTACCTGCTAGAAAAAGCCCATTTCAATGTGTGCTACTATCTGATAGATTTCCAGGGCCAATTTTAAGCTACTAATAGTCTTACAACCAGCTTGCAAAATTCTTGAAAACTTGGCAGTCGGTTTTTGCCAGCCAAGAACCAGCACAACACAACAAGCCAGATCCAGTACATCGATGCCTGGAGTGTAGACATTAAATTACTTGCAGTTCAGAGTAGAATTCAGCTTCCCCTCATCTATATCCTATATTCCTGTTTCCTCTCCGTGGATAGAATTCTTCCTAGAAGACCAGAAATTCTATTATCTTTAGAGGAATCCCCATCCTTAGCCATAGATGTGGTCTTGCTTTTTCACCCCTCCAAACATAGTTTATTTAATCTATTCAAGAAATGTTCCATGTGTTTTCGGTATACTAGGTATTGTGATATATAAGAATACAGCAACCCAATATCAGTCATGTAATCAGTGTCCAGGATATTCCATCTTGAATAAAACCATGTGCTATCAACAGTCCAGTAGGTGTCAAACAGCACCAAGATCAGCATAGTTTCTTGAACAATTTCTCCCGCGCCATGAAGGGATGACCAGGCTTGCATATTATTTCAGCAGTCTTCAGGGTTTTTTGATTTCCCATGGGCAACTAATAGCTTAAAGGCTATAACTACAGATATGGCCGAAGAATATGCAGAAGTAATTACATGGGACAATTGGAATCTAGGAAGCAAATATTTCTCTAAATGAGAATCTAAAGGAAACACAATATTCAGATATACAGTTCTTTTCAGCATGGAGACAAATTTTACAGAATTATGAAGAACACTTTAGCTCCTAAGACCACAGCTCCATTCGAAAAAGCTCGTTACTTTGCCTTTGCACAACTAAAGCAAAATTAGGTTTGCCTGGAACTCGGGGATGGTTTGCCTCCATGTGTACCAAGTCTCTCCTTCTAGGAGGCAGATGCTTGTTTATATATTTAAGTGATGATTTTTTTTCAGTTTTCAGTGTCTACTCCTGCTGGATCCCAGTCTTAATATAGCTCACCTTCTTACATATCAAAATCAACTTTTTCTCTCTCCTTAATGATATCCCAAGACTTTGGGCTGTATTCTTGGCACTAAGCTGCACACAGAAGTGAACACAAATACTGTCCCCAGGAAGTTCACGCTTGTGAGAGAGAGAGACAATTATATGTATCATTAACTATAATAAAAAAAAGAGAAAAATAGAGGTACAAACCAAAGACAGAATTAATGGACATGACATAAACTAAGAACATAAGGATCATAAATTCATTCTCTGCTACCCATTAGCATCTACGTGCTGTCTGCTTTGACTGCTTTCCAGTGTGCACACATTCACTTTTGCATCAGACCCAAGTATTTCCTGTTCATAAATACTTAATTTCATTTTTAAAAATCACAATTAGATTTTTTATAGAACTTGACAAACTGATTACAAAATGTATGTGGGTATTGATGTGGTATTTCCCTGACTGTTTACAAAGTTTACATTATCGATCCTGACTAGAATATATATGATTGTGCAAAAAAAAAAAAAAAATTGTATTCCTGTTCAAATTGCTTCTGAGAAGCAAAACTCTAAATACATTATGGAAGGTAATAAGGATACTTTGTTTCCTTGCACAAAAAAATGTACATGGAGCAGTAAACATATAAGAATAGTTTGAACAATTTGAAAAGAGAAATAAAAGGGAGGGTGGACTTACTCTTAGCAATACATATTATAAAGATATAGAAATCAAGGTAGTATTCTGGAAGAGACAAATCAATCAATGAAATAGTATCTGAAGCAGATCCATGCATATATGGAAATCTGGTATCAGCTACAAGTAGCATTTCAAATTAGGAAGAGATAGATGAACCATTTAATGATTGTAGTTGGTACCACTGGTCATCCATATGGAAACAAGAATGAATTCGCTTTTCCTTTCCTTCCTCCCCCAAATAACAAATGTTCATGTCACAGAGCTGTTACTATACTATGTGGTTGTTAAAAAGAATGAAGTACATTTATGTGTAAAAATATGAAATGATCTTCAGACTGTAAAATAAAAACAGCAAGCTATAGAACAGTCTATACAGCCCAATCTTATTCATATGTGTTTGTGTGTGGGGTGGTTGACAAGCTTGAAACCCCCAATACACACGTATATATGAACACATATGTACAGCAAAAGGGTTGGGAAGTATATACAACCGACTGCTACCATGGTGACCAGGAGGAGGAGTGTTAGAGCAGGGTGGGGTATATGTGGGAGTATATTAGTCTTCATTCCAAACTTCCATAATTGCTTAATCCAGAAAGAAATAGTACTATGAAACAGTCACATGGAAAGGGCTGTCAAAATTATAAATCACTAAATAAGTATGTAATTATTTAATAAATGAATCTGTTCAGCTAGCTTTTGTGAAGTCTTCTCCCTGCTAGTAATGGGCTGGCTCAGTGGTTTTCCAAATGTGGTCTAGGAACTCCTGAAGTTTTCTGATGCCGTCTCAGGAGATCCGTGAGGTCAAAACTATTTTAAAAATAATACTGCTTTGTTTTGTTTTGTTTTTCCCTTTTCTTCTCTCACGAGTTTACAGTGGATTTTCCAGAGGAGGAGGAGGGTCATGAGGTTAATGAGATCGAAGTGGCAAGGGGTAGCAGGACGATTTTTCACTGTGTAGTTTTATATTTTTATTTTTATACCATACAAATGTGTTATCCATTAAAATATATCTTAGAAGATAATACTTCTATCATCTTTGGATGGAAGGCATTTCTGAATATGCCACAGAATCGAAACCCAGAAGGCCAAAGAACGATAAATTTAACTACATAAAAAGTTAACAATTTTTCCTAGCAGTATAAGAAACCTGCAAGATGAAAAGACCAATGACACAGAGGAAAAGTCTTTTTTGCAAGATATGGTGTGTGAAAAACAACAATCTCTTTCAAATCCATAAGAAAAAAGATGAGCACCCAATGGAAAAATAGGCCGAGGGCCATGATCAGGTAATCACAAATGAAAAAGATACAAATGTCCCCATATATGTGAAGATATGTTCTGTCTCAGCAGTAATCAAAGAAATGAAAATAAAATCAATACTGGGTTATGTTTTTTTAGACATTCAGATTAGCAAAAATTAACTAGAATAATGGCAAAGAGGTAGGGAAATTGATATTCACGTACAACATTGGTGGGAGTGTAGTATAAATTATTCCTGAAGGGCAGTGTGGCAATAAATATAAAAGTATTAATTGTGCAACCATTGTTCTAAGAATTTCACTTCTAGGAATTCAGGGTAAGGTCACAGAGATAAGTGAAACGCTGAAAATAATCATATGTCAGATTACTAATTTCTGCCCCATCTACCCGATCCAGTTTTCCCTTATCCCTTTACTAATAAAATGTCTACTTCTGCCAAGTTTTAGGATGTATGACTACTCTACTGGAGAGGACATTTCCCAGCTTACCTTGAAGCTAGGTGTGTGACAACATAGTGTGAATGGAAGCAAACGCCCAACTTTCATGTTACTTGATGGAAATCGCCAGTTCCTCTCTCTTCTCAGGTGAAAACATAGCACTCTGGGCCCAATCTGGCCATGTTGACAAAGACAACATTTTAAGAGATGACAGAATACCAAGTGAGAAGGAACTGTTGCCTTGAATGATTGAGAAGCAGAGCTGTGGACACACACTGGGACATATTATATAAAGAAAAATAAACTAGATATTGTTTGAGCTGCTGGACTTGTCATACCAGTTTAGCCCATAACTTAATTAATACAGGTTTAAATGTCGGTCAGTATAGCTTTTTAAACATAAATTTTGTTATAACGGAATCATAAGCAATCATTAAAAATGATTTCATAAATCTATAGATGTCTACCTGCATTGTTGGGTTTTTAAGACTTCTTGAGCTGCTGTAATAAAATACTACAGACTGGAGAAATCGATTTAAACAACAGAAACTTACTTCGCACAGTTCAGGAGGCTAGGAAGTCTAAGATCAAGGTTCTAGCCAATTCAGTTTCTGATGAGAGCTCTCTTCCTGGCTTGCCAGATGGCCATCTTGCTAGGTCTTCACATGGCCTTTCCTTGTTGCCTGCACCCCTCTGGTTGTGTTTTATGTTGGGTTGTGCTAGGATAAATTTTTTATAAGTTATTTCTTGGAATAAACTATGTCATCATTTTCAGAGTTCTTTCAAACCCCCCCCCCTTTGGTCCACCCTCTCATTTCTCACCTATTTGCCCCTTCCCCACAGAGGGTCATGAATCTCCTCATTCTCCTTCCAGCTGCTAGCTACTCCACTTTTTCTTCTCTTGTTATCCGCAAGTGTTATTCCTTTTTCCTTTTATTCCATTTGTTTTCTTTCATTTGTCCCCTTATTATCTTCCTTGTTCTCACCCTCTTTTTTTTTCTTGGTCATCTGATTGACTTGCGCTTGATCTATGAGTTTTCCATTGCTTCTTTCTTCTTTTTCCCCTCTGCAATTCCTAATCTCATAATAAAACCCAATAAAAGTGCTTCCACAGAACTGGCAGAATATTAAAATGTGGGGCTTCTCTCTGCCCTTAGATATTCTCAGAATGTTCTGCAGAGGTATTGCTCCCACCACGTAAGTTGACTTCTCCAACTGTCTGTAACATATCTGTCCATAAAGCCTCATGAGTCAATATTCAGTTTACAGGTCACTTCATTACTCTTGTCCTTCAGACAAGGGAATAAATATGCCCCTTCTCTGGTCACTCCCCAGCCCTTTGGTGACTTCTTTTCCTCCACACTTCATGTTCTAAAACCAATGTTTATCCAGAAGAAAAAAATGACTACAGAGGGGAGGTAATTACGGAAAAGGGAAATCACTGCAATTATCTCTCCTGGACCTTCCTCTTCAGCAAATGGCTCACAAGAAGCAAAAAACAAACAAGCAAACAAAACCATTGAGCAAAGGAGTATAATTGAGGCAAATACTTGGAATGAAGCAAAGGGTGAAAGGAAGAAAGCAGGAGGAACCAAGCTCTAGATTTTTTTTGCTTCCATGCAATTTGTGAGATATTAAAGGAATACAAAAGAGGAGAGATGGTTCTTAGCCCAAGGAATTACAGTCTAGTAGGGGAAATGACATGCTCTTTGTGTTGGCTGTCCCCAAGACCACCCTCAGTTTCAATGACTTGCTAGAAGGATTCATAAGATTCAGAAAAATAGATTCATCTATATCCCAGTTACCAGTCATTACGGCAAAAGGATACAGATTAAAATTAGTAAAGGAAAAAGGCACATAGGCAAAGCCCAGGAGAAACCAGGAGGGAGCTTCCAGGTGTCTTCTGCCAGTGGAGTCTCACAAGCAGGCTTAATTCCCTAGCAACTTTGTGTAACAACATGGGTAAAGTGTTGCCAGCAAGGGAAATTCACCAAGCCTTGGTATCCAAGATTTTAACTGGGGGTCAGTCACACCAGCTTGGAGTACCCAGGTGACTGACCTTAGCTACTCAGTCTCCTGCCTTCCAGAGGTCAAACACACTGTGGCCCAGAGCCCCAAGTATATAAAAAACCAGTGTGAGCCTAAGTCATACTGTTAGTATAAACTGTGATCAAACTGATAGAGTATAAGGCCAAAGCCTCAGGCATACAGCAACCCCTTTATCAGGTAGGATAAAGATTCAAAGGGAATCTCCCAAGAGCCCGTCAAGGACCAGTTCTTTCTTTGGAATGTGTAGGGTTTGAGTAACCCAAGCTCACTGAGTTAACCCTTTATCCTGATGGCAGAAAACTTAATCTAGTCATATTCTCAGTTACTTTAGGCTTTGTTTCCATTTTGGTTTTGGTCATCATTTGGGGTTTTAAATCCGTCAATAAAAAATTCATTCTCCTTTCTGTCTAGGGCCAATTTGAAGACCCAAGGGTTTAATAGGGCCATGGCATACGTGGAAGAGACACTGGATCCTAGTACATCAGTTCATGATGGCATACACAGAACGTGCCTTGCTTGTATTGGTTCTTGACTGCTGCCACCTCTGTGGAAACCACTGAAATAACGAGACAGTCTTTGGTCCGTGCACAAGGCATCCTTGTGCTAACAATGAGGTCGCAAGTTATCCAAACCTCTCAGCTACTCCTGAAGGTGCAGAAATCTTTTCCTTATTCCTCTATAGCTATAGAAGATTGGGTTAAGGGGGTTATCTCACACCTTCCTTGCCTAGACATGTATTGTAACCTCGAAGAGTTCTACTCAAAAATGATTTTGTTAAACTTTCCTGGAAGATCTGGAATTTCTATTCATCCCTGCCATGTAAGGGGTGGGCATGAGAAATCCTCACTAGCCTCAAATGCTCTTGCTCTCCCTTCTCTTCTAGCAGAGACAAATATTACCCTTTCTCTCAGAGGGATGGTAGAGGTGGTGTTGGTGCAGTTTAGAAAATGGCAAGCCATCCAATTAGGCTGGAGCTTAGAGTGGATATGGGCAAACAGTATGAGCAGGCAGGGAGATCAGATAGGGCTGAAATTGTGGAGATCATTGGATGAAGTAGGGAGCCAGAGACATTATAGAACAAGAGGGGGAGATAGATGAGAGCTACAATTAAGGAAGAATCATCTGTCATAGTGTGGATCCCTGTGAAATATTTTTGCAATGCACTTGGGAAGACAGTATCTAGATAAGAAAATCAAATGATAAAAACACTTAAAACAATAAATTCCTTTTATGGAATTAAAAGGATCAGAAGCCATATATATTTGAACAAAGTAAAACACATGATTGTTTTAACTACATGAGACTAGAAGCCTAAGACTATGGAAGATAATTTTCCCTAAAACTGATTATCCATGATGATGTGAGAAACTAAACTAGTGGGTTGTTATCAAACTGCATGGAATTCTCCAAAAACAAGCTTCCACAATTTACCCCTTATTTTTTCCTTCTCCACCACCATCATCAAAGGGAATAAAAGATACTTTGTCTTTTAGTGTCCCTTTGTCTTTGGTCTGCTTGAATCCTGTATACCATTTCTGTAATAAATTATTAGCATATTAAATCATTAATTTATAATGCAGAATTTGCTTTACTAGGATATAAAGATTTGCAAGGTGCAGCTACAAAAAGTTGGGGCACAGAATGAGTATTGGGGAAAGAGTGATGAACTTCATGTGGAGTGGTTTAGGGAGACAATTGGTAAATCTGAATTGTGAGGGAAAAGCATTCCAAAATAAAGGGAACAGCATGGGCAAAGCAGGGATGCGTTAAATTTGCTGGTGCATAAAGTATGAGAGTAGAGGGAGCTTCAGCTTGAGGGGTATAGGTTGAGAGAGGGATGAACTCATAGAGGGATGGTAAGTGGGTTAAGAAATTTGAGATAGCCCCTGTTTTTCTAAGGGTGGTCCTAGACCACTCAGATCACAATCACCAGATGCTTCTAAAATTGAATAGGGGGATGAGCCCGAGAACCTGCTTTTAAGTAAGCTTGCCAGGTGATTCTTATGCAAACTAAGGTTTAAGAAACTACCACTATACAAAACAAATAGCTAGCCCTTGACTGCCCTTAAGAAGGAGAACTTCACTCCTGGAGGCCTACAGTGATTGGATTTAGGACCTGTTTTGGGAAAGAGGCCAGTAGGAGAGGAATAATTTGGAAAAGGTAAGGAGGATCAGGTTACCTAGAGTTTGCCCTCCCTCAGGCCATTTTTTCTTCCAGTATCATTCCAACTTTAACCAGGCCTTTTCTGACCCCATCCCTCTTTCCTCAGTGGTCCAGTACCACTTCATTTGTACTTAAAAATGGCACTTCCATACAATTTTTTTACATGTGTGTACAAAAGTTTTGTTTCCCCCACCCCGTTTCTATACTTCAAGCTCCTTAAAATTTGTTTTTTTTTTTTTTTAAGTAGTCTCCGTGCTCAAGATGGGGCTTGAACTCACAACCCCAAGATCAAGAGTCACATGCTCTACTGACTGAGCCCACTTGGCACCCCAAAGTTTGGCCATTTTTTGAGTGAAAAATGTGTGTACCTTCTGATATTAGTCTGTGTGTTTTGGGAGACAGGATGAAAAAATTTTTGAAGGAATTACTTGGACATCAGTACTGAGATTTATTTTTATTTCTCCAATTGATGTATTTATGCAATAAAGACATTTTCAAACAATCTTTATATATTTGTTTCTTGAAGAAAAAAACATTTTTATTTATTTGAAAAGCAACTCGCTGACTTTAAAAATTAATCACCTTTTTCACTGGGGAAATCCTTTAAAAATTTCCGACTTTGCAAGAGAACCTCCACCCTTATTCTTCATGTTCCGTCATTCATCATGGAGAAGAGTAAATTCAGGTGGCAAATCCATGCTGCCCCAGTATCTTTTTCACACAACATTTCTCCATTTATAAAATTCTTCCCTTGTTTGCTCTTCACAGTCTCTACTTCGTCATCCTTTGACCCTCCCACCATATTTACTCTTCCTACAGGACCCCTGTCTTCAGCAGTAAAACGAGAGTTTTCGAAGCAGTTACTTAATTAACCGCTTTGAGCCCACACGGTGGAGCTCCGCCCTATAGGAGGAGCTAACACAGGCGGACCGAATTAGTCGGTCTGTCATTAACAAATAATCCCTTAATCTTTTCAGAGGAGCGAAACACACACAAAGGCCCAATCAGAAGCCGCGGCTCTAGGAGTTCGGTGGGGGGCGGGGCTGGGCAAGCGCCTTCCCACCTCCCAGCCTCCCGCCGCGGCCGTCGGAGCCTCGCGGGCTTGGGCAGGCCCCGCCCTCTGGCCAGGCGCTGCGGCTATTGGGCGGCGCATTCCTTGCCGTCGCCTCAGTTGCTGGGAGAGGGAGGGTGGGGGCGGGGCCTGAGGTGGGCCGGGGGCCCAGGGAGAAAGGCGGGGAGACGAGGGCGGGCTGGGCGGATTCGACGAGCGCCTCGGCGGTTGGCGAAGCGGACGGGGCGCAGCCTTCCCGGTGCGAGGAACGGTTCCCGCTGACAGATCCCCTTCTTCCGGCCGCGCCACCCGGGAGGCGGATCCCCGGGGCCTGAGGAGGCTTCTTCGGCCCGGCCCGCCCTCACTCCCTCCCTCTCCCGCGGGTCACCCAAGCGGCCTGTGAGGAGGAGGAGGAGGAGGTCGTCGGGGGCGGCTGCAGGCGGAGATCGCGCTCCCCCTTTCCCGGCGGCGGCGGCGGCGGCGGCGGGGGCAGGACAATGGAGGTGGCTGTGGAGAAGGCGGCGACGGCGGCCGCGGCGGCTTCGGCGGCGGCCGCCGGGGGGCCCTCGGCGGCGCCAAGCGGAGAGAACGAGGCTGAGAGTCGGCAGGGCCCCGACTCGGAGCGCGGAGGCGAGGCGGCCCGGCTCAACCTGTTGGACACTTGCGCCGTGTGCCACCAGAACATCCAGAGCCGGGCGCCCAAGCTGCTGCCCTGCCTGCACTCCTTCTGCCAGCGCTGCCTACCCGCGCCCCAGCGCTACCTCATGCTGCCGGCGCCCATGCTGGGTTCCGCCGAGACCCCGCCGCCCGTCCCCGCCCCCGGCTCGCCGGTCAGCGGCTCCTCGCCGTTCGCCACCCAAGGTGAGAGCCAGCCGTGGGCGCTGGGGAGCCCGGGGAGGGGCTCGGGGAGGCGAGCGCCCTTGTGCGGCGCGACCCGCTGTCATGTCGCCGCCGCCCGGGGTGCGCGGCGGGGGAGGGGCGAGGAGGAGGGTCTGTGTCGGCGGCAGTGACATGGAGGGCCCGCGCGCTCTGCGGCGTGCCGCGCGCCCCGCGAGCAACTTCCACGGGCGCTGAGGACTTGGCGGCGCCGCTGCTGCTCCTCCTGCTGCTCCGCATTCTCCTCCGGGGTTGGGTGGCCCGTGCGACCCGCACTTTTGAAAACCTCTTTTGGAGCGGGCTGTAGTGTATCTCGGATTCTTGGCCGACTGCGTCTAGTTAACTGCTACCCTCTGCCTCCCCAAAGCTTTGTCCGGGTCCATATGATCCTAATCATCTCGTGTATAACCACGTTATTTGAGCTGGAGGGGGGAAGGGAGGGATGAAGATGAAGTGATGGTGACTTTCTTTGGTGATTGATTACAGATCAGATGCCGTCTGTTTTCTGGCTTGCATGTTTCGGGTTCTTTACCTTAACGAGTCCCCGATTTTTCTCCCTTCTGCTAGGGACAAAGGAACCAAAAGAGACGGTATTTTGTTGTCTTTTCTCCTTCGAAGATTTTATTTTGAAACGGTAAAGGGTAAAGAGAAATAGAACAAAGTGATTTGGGGTGCAGGCTTTTCTTGTATTTTGTGAATGACAGCTGGAAATGTTGAAGTTGCTGTTCTCTTTGTGGTATTTGTTACTGTATAATGATACTTTTGACAGGTAGTTCCCATTGCTAACGTTAACAGGTTTGAAACATTTAAAGTTAGTTAAAGTAAGCACAGTAATTATTCTAGTAGAATGCTTGAGAATTTTAAATTGTAATAGTGCAAATATTGGAGCACATCATTTTTAAAAATAGAAAGTAACTGGGAAAAGGGGGATAATTAATTTTTAATATATACTTCCTTTTAGAGGGTCTAGTTGATTTGAGATAAAATGCTAATTAAATAATTGAGGCTAGGTCAAAAGGTATATGAAATTGATGCTATAAATAGTAGTGTTAGACTCTTCATTTGATTATATGTTACAAACTATCTAGTTGAGGGAGCCAATTTTCCATGGGTCTCTAAGTTTCTGCAGGTCTTGCCAGGGAGGTACTGACTGCCCTTTGTTTCTATTTTTAAAAAGATGTTTGTATAAAGATCAGCCTTGGAAGATAGAGATAGTGTCTTCATCAGAGCAAAGAGCAGGCATGCATATGGTCCAGTATAATGTCTCTACTGGAGTAAAAGGCAGGCATGCTTACTGCCCATGACAAAAGACTGGGGTTCTCTAAGCTTAGGTTTCCTCTTGTGTAACACAACCCACTGCCTGTGCAAGTGTCAGTGGGCCCTTTTCACCTTGCCTGGTGGGAACTGGGGTTCTGGGAACCAGTGCAAAAATGTTGATGCTTTGGCTTATGTTATTGTAACTAATAAACTGCCCCTTGTCTCTCATCCCTGAGTCTTTGTATCTCCTACCATGGTAAGCTAGCTTGCAAGTAGGCTGAAGTCTCAGATCTTTTATACTGTTTTCTCTGATGTGGCCCACCTGTTGGAAATTTAGTACAGGTGAAACTTAAATTTTAGTTCTTAATTTTTAGACACATTTTAAGTTTTCTTTTATTTATGTTTTAATTGGTTAAGCAGGCTAGTGGCCGATTAGGATCTGAATTTTGCATAATCCTAGAATTAAGATTGATCTTGTGCCTGGCCATGACATTTAGACCTGAATGAATGAGAACATGGGTAATAAAAGCTCTGAAACTAGACTCTGAGACAAGTTTTCAATTTCAGATTTCTCAAAATGTTCTGTGCAATTCTAGTCTCTCAATGTATTTTATCTTGGTGTTTGTATTATCAGCACGAGTTCCAAGGAAGCATTTAAATTGGAAGGTAATGTTTTTTGTTTTTATACTAAGACAAAGTCTCTAATAAATGGTACTTTAAATACAGTACAAAAAAAGAGGGTTATTTTCAATAAATTAAAAATAGTGTCTATCCTGAGTCTTATTGACTTGGATATATTCTCCCTTCCTCTCTCCTTGCAAACTTATTTTAATACTAGCTGAAGTAAAACCTGATCCAGTACATTTCATAAATATATAGGGTTCATTTGATCATCTGTACTTCATTCTCCTAATGAACTTGTGGGTACAGTCATCATGGGTTAAACTATAATACCTACAGGAGCTAAGCTAGATATCTGATTTAGGGAACTATGAACTTGGGGGTAAAATAATAGGGAAGGGAGAGGGAGGGCATGGGAGGGGAAGTAAACTCAGCTCCAGCAGGTTGTCATGCAAGAGAGGGGAGGGCCAGTATTGAAGGATATATATATATATATATATTAATGAGAAGTCTGAAGCCCGGATTTTTGTGAGAGCTTTCTTTGTATTAGATATTGGCAAGTAAATAAAAAAATACCCATGCACACAGACCCATTCTATAGGCCAAACAAAACAAGTTTTGTTGAGGCCACAACCATGTTGTAGTTATGCTCTTCCCTTTTAGATTTAGTCAGTGGTTTCCAAATTTTAGCTCTACTAGAGTCACTGGTGTACTTATTAAAAAATTGGATTTCTGGGGGCACCTGGGTGGCTAAGTTGGTTAAGAGTCTCCCTTCAGCTCAGGTCATAATCTCAGGATCCTGGGATCCTAGCCCCCATGGGGCGGGCTCCCTGCTCAGTCGTGAGCCTGCATCTGCTTCTTCCTCTACCCCTCCCTGCTTTTGTGTGCGCGTGCTCTCGCTCTCAAATAAAATCTTTATTTTTTAATTTGTTTTTAAGATTTTATTTACTTGAGGTAGAGTGAGAGCAAGCAAGCGAGAGAGGAGCTTCCCCCCCCCCCCCCCCCGCCCCCATGCAGGGCTCTATCCCAGGACTCTGGGATCATGACCTGAGCCAAAGGCAGATGCTTAACTAACTGAGCCACCCAGGTGCCCCTAAATAAAATCTTTAAAAGAAAAATTAGATTTCTAGGCCTATCCCTCCAGAGAGCCCAACTTGGCATAGTTTTAGAATTCTAGAGTATATTAAGCTCTAGTGTTTCTTTAGTTCAAGCAGTATTATATTCCAAAATAAAGTTGATCATGAAAGGATTCCTTAGGAAATTAAGACCAAAATTCAAGGTATAGAATAACAGTTTTCAACATTATCAGACCTAATTTTTCTGTTAAATAATTTTTGGTGCTTCTTGTTACCCTAAATGAAATTCATAGAAAATAAATCCTAAAATTTTTTTTATGAAAAAGAAATAAAGCTAATTTATAACAACAGAAAGGTATGTGTTATGATTTATAAATGCCCAGACACAATTACATTAGCTCTCAAGACCTCATTGAGAACATGGGTCAAAGCTGTCCTTTTGTAAGGCTGCCAGTTGGAAGGAATGAGGATGAGTGACCACACGCTAAAGTTGGATGACTACCTTAGATGTGACTGTCATTTTCTTAGTGTGCAGTTATATCCAGGAAAGAGGGAAAAGCTTAGAAAACAGATTTTCTTTAGGTACATTATAGGTACCCGAAGTCAGAAGACAAACTGATCTTGGACAAATGTTACAACATTGTGCAATATTTTGTGGTGTTGATGTAGTGTTCAGCAAAAGAGTAGCAAACTCTATTTTTTTCCTCTTTAATTTTATTTAAATTGAATTAGCCAACATATAGTACATCTGTAGTTTCAGATGTAGTGTTCAATAATTTATCTGTTGCGTATAACTCCCAGTGCTCATCACATCACGTGCCCTCCTTAATGCCCATCACCCAATTACCCCATCCCCCAACCCTAAGCTATTTTTAAAAGAATACTGAGCATACTCTTGAAAAGGGTCATGTTATTCGTCCAGGGAGAGTAAAAAATAAGAAACCATCAGTTTTCTTAGACTTCTATACTAACTGGCAGTCTGTAAGATGTAATTGTCAATTCTGGGATCTGATTTCTTTGGGTTCTTGGTAAGAAGTATAAATCACCTTGTGAGTACAAGATATAATGTCAGAGAATTAATACTATTTAAGATTGATCCATATTGCCTACCAGTTTTGTACACAAACAGTTCTATATATAGTATTCACCTGTTAATGGAAACTATACTACTGTTTTCAATTTGGGGCTATTATGAATAAAACTGTTATAAATATTTGTAGACAAGTCATTATGTGGATATGTTTTCATTTCCTTGGGTAAATACTTGGAATTTCTTGTTTGCATCATAAATGTGTATTTACACTGGTGTACTGTTTTGCATTCCCTCCAGCAACGTATGAGAGTTCCAGTTGGTTCACATCCTCGCCAATTTGGGTGTTAGTATTTAATTTTAGTCATTCTAGTATGTGCAAAGGGGAGTCTCATGGCTTTAATTTTCATTTCCCCGATGAATAATGATGAGCATCTTTTCCTGTGCTTATTAGCTATTACAGCTTTTTGGTAAAATTTCAGTTTATCTTTTGTAGATTTTTAAAATTAGGTAATGGGTTACATTACTGAAAAGTAAATATTCTTTATATACATTCTGTATCCTGGTCCTCTGTTAAATACGTGTATTACACATATTTACTTCTGTACCTTGCCTGTTCATTTTCTTAATGGTGTCTTTTGAAGAGCTGAAGTTTTAAATTTTGATTAAGTCTGATTTGTCAATTTTTTTCTATTTTTTTCTTAAATTTTTAAAAGATTTTTATTTGACAGAGAGAGAGAGCAAGAGAGAGAACATAAGCAGGGGAGTGGGAGAGGGAGAAGCAGGCTTCCCGCTGAGCAGGGAGCCCTATAGAGGGGCTCAATCCCAGGGTGCTGGGATCATGGCCTGAGTCAAAGGCAGATGCTTAACGACTGAGCCACCCAGGTGCCCCTTTTTTCATTTATAGTTAGTAATTTTTGTGTTCTATCTAACAATTCTTTGCCTACCGTAAGTTTACTAAGATTTTGTACTTGCAGTATTTTTATAGTTTTGGTTTTTATATTTAGATGTGTCATCTATTTTGAGCAATTTTTGTATTAGGTATAAGGGTTGAGATTCATGTTTTTAACCATATGTTAAAGTATCATTTATTGAAAAGGGTACTTTTCCCATTACATCACTTTGGCATTTTTGTAAAAAATCAGTTGAACATACAGGTATGATCCTATTGCTATACACTTTTCTGTTCTTTTGAGCTATCCATTCAGTAATAAGTGTTTGGGGTTTTGTTTTGTTTTTTTATTGCTGTAGCTTTTTTTTTTTTTTTTTAAGATTTTATTTACTTATGTGAGAGTGCCAGAGAGTGCGGAAGCATGAGCAGGGGGAGGGTCAGAGGAAGAGGGAGAAGCCCAAGCAGACTCCCGGCTGGGCAGGGAGCCTGATGTGGGACTCCATCCCAGGTCCCTGGGATCATGACCTGAGCCGAAATCAGACGCTTAACCGACTGAGCCACCCAGGTGCCCCTATTGCTATAGCTTTTAAAGCAAATTTTCAATTGGACAGTTTTGTTCTTTTTCAAAATTGTTTTGCTCTTTGAAGTAATTTACATTTCTTCATAAATTTTAGAATCCACTTGTTAATTTCTACACAAAAGCCTGCTATGATTTTGATTAGAATTGCATTAAATCCAGATACCACTCGGGAGAATGATCTAACAATATTGACTATCCCTATCTATAAACATGTTTTATCTCCTATTTAGATCTTTAATTTCTCTCAGCACTATTTTATCATAGTAGTCTTGCACAATATTTGTGAAGTTTATTCCAAAATATTTTATGATAATGTTTAATGATACTGGTGTTTTTAAAAAATATCATTTCCAATTGTTGCTAGCTAAAATACAATTGGCTTTTGTATATTGATTGTATCCCATTATCTTGCTAAATTCAATGATTAAATCTCAATAGTTTTTTTGTCTTAAGATTTTCTTCGGAGACTATCCTGTTGCTCACAGGTAGATAGTTGTACTTCTTTCTTTCAATTCCTAATTTCTGTCATTTTCTTCCCTTACTGCACTAGGTAGGACCTCCAGTACAGTATTGAATAGAAGTTTAATTTCACTATTAAATGAGAGATGACATCCTTGCCTTATTCCTGATCTTAGGAGGATAACGTTAGTTGTTCACCATTAATATGTTAGATCTACTAGCTGTTTACAGATGCCCATTATCACAATTAAGAAGATCTCTTCTATTCGTAGTGTGCTGAGGATTTTGTGTTAGATGATGAATTTTGTCAAATGCATTTTCTGCATCTGTTAAAGTGATCATCTGGGTTTTCTCTTTTTTTCTGTTGATGTTGTGAATTATGTTGATTTTCAGATGTTAAACCTATCTTGCATTATTGGGATATATTCTACTTGGTCACCATGTTTGTGTACTTGTGGATTTGATTTGCTAATATTTTAGCGACTTTTTTATGTTCATGAGGAATATTGGTGATAGAGTTTCCTTGTATCTTTATCTGATTTTGGCATCAAGATAATAACTGTCCTCAAAATGAGTAAAGTGTTCCATCTCTAATTTTCTGAAAGAGGTTTTTTTAAGTTAGTATTAATTTTTTAAATATTTGACAATCCATCTGGGTTTGGAGTTTTCATTATGAGAAGGTTTTTGATTAGGAATTCAGTGTCTTTACTTGAAACAGGGCTCTTCAGATTTTATATTTCTTCATGAATCCATTTTGATAAGTTGAAAATTTTCTGTTTCATACAATTGGTGCATTTTTAACATATATTCTACATACTCCCTTTCCCTTTTAATGTTTTCAAGGCCTGAACAATGTCCCGGACCTCTTTTGTTTCTGCTTGTAGTGTTTGCTCTTTTCTCTTGTTTGCTATTCTTAAGGACTTATCTACTAACTTTTGGCTTTGTTAATTTTATTTATTGTTTATCTCTGCTTTAAAGGTATAATTTTCTCTCAGCATGTGTTGGCCACCTCAAACAAATTTTGTGTTTTTATTAATGTTCTATTAAAATATTTTAAAATTTTTCCTGTGATTCTTCTGTGACTGATGGGTTGCTTAGAAATGTGTTAATTTAAAGGTATATGGGGATTTTCTGTATAGCTTATTCCATTGTAGTAAGAAAAAAAGTACTCTGTAAGACTTAAATCTTTAGAAGTTATTGAGACATTTGATGTCCTTATAACATATTGTTTATCTTGGTGAAGGTTCTATGTATATTTGAAAAAAATTTAAATTCTATCCACAGTTGTTTGGTGTAGTGTTCTATAAATGTCAGTTAGGTCAAGTTGGTTGATAGTGTTGTAAAAATCTTTGTTTTGGTTTGGTTTTCTTTCTTTTTTTTTTTTTTTTTGTCTACTTCTCTCAGTTACAGAGAGAAGAATGTTAAAATCTCATGATTGTTGACCTTTTTATTCCTTTAATCCTGGTTAGTTTTTGCTGCAGATATTTTGAAGCTTTGTCTTATTGATTAGTTGCCTGCCCTTTTTAACACCATGAAATGTTCTTTATCTCTCGTACTACTTTTTCAAGAAGTCTGCGTTGTCTTAGGTTAATACAACTACACCAGTTTTCTTACCTCTGTTTGAATGGTATATTTTTCCATTCTTTTGCTTTTAACCTTTCTATTTAAAGTAGGTCTCTTGCAGATAGTGAATAGTTGTGTCTTGCTTTGTTATCCAACCTGTAAATTTTGCTTTTATTCTTTAATCCATTTACATTTTAAGTAATTATTAGTATGGTCAAGCTTAAGTCTACTTTTTAAAAATTTGTTTTCTCTTTGTTCCTGCTGGGCCTCTAGTATCTTTGCTTTTCTCAATCCCTTAGCTACTGTTCTCTGGTAAGCGTCCCAAAGTCTTGCTGTGCACATGCATGGTAGCCTTCAGCCAAGGACTTTGAGAAACCCTAGAGAGACTACTGGCACCCTCACTCTTTGCAGCTCTCTTCTCTCTAGGGTTTAATTTGTTTCAAGCCCCAAATTTTCCTCTGGCCTTTTAAGCTATGTTCTGCTTAGGCTCTAGCTCCCCACATTGTGGCTGGGAAATAGACTCCAGGCAGAGAATCAAGATATGTTAGGGGTTCACCTCCTGAATTCCCCTTTCCAGGGATCAGAGTCCTCATTGCCTATTTTCCAGTGCCTGAAGACAGTTGCCTTGTATATTCTTCCCAGTTACATACAGTTGTTCATGGCAGGCAAACTTGTCTTGGTACTGGTTACTCTGTCCTGGTGGAGAGTTGATGTCAAAATACCATTTTTAAATTGCATTGCACCTTTTAAATACACTCACATGTGGGTAATTTGGTTCTTAGATCTCTAGATTTTTATCTTTTTAATTTTCCTTAGAGATCTCACCAAGTTAAACTCTCATCCTAGATGCATGAGCCCTACATTTCTTCCTATAACCTTGACCCCTTTCTCAAATTTACTTCTGCATTTTCAAGTACGTACTAGACCAGTAGTCTCCAGAATGGGATGTGTGTCACGCATTATGAGGTAACATAATTGAGTTGAGGGAAAACATTAGAACTTAAGTTAAGCGTTAAAGTACTTGATAAGTAGAATGTCATGGTCACATGAAAAAGCATGTCAAATGGCTACATTTCACATATGGCATACAAAGTATTCTAAGGAGGAGGAATGAGGGCTGCTGCAAGTCCTAAAGGTAACTTTGTATGAATTAGGAATATATGTCCTTTTGACATATGTAGCACCAAGGACTACATGGCATAGGAAGTGGAATGCATATTAATCTCCATTTGCCCTCTTAAATTAAGTAGTCCCTTGGGCTGTACAGCCGATCAAACTGTACACAGCTGCCCTGGAGGTAATAGGATTTCTATACTGCAGACCCACTCCACCCCTACACACTCCACACACACAAACACACACACATATTGTAATACAATTTACATGTTCTTTGATAAGTCGGCTTATGGATTGTAGCCTCTGTTTTTAACTAAAATGACTGTCAAAAATTGAAGATCATGGTAGGCCATTATCAGGACCCTGACATAAAACCCTGTAATCTCAGTTCCTAGGGAATTCCCATATGGAGGCCGCTCACAAAAGCCCCTCAGTTCAGCAGCCTGGAGAGTCCCTAAGTTGTAGGATGTAGGGCACATGTGTAATGGCCATAAAAAGTGATCCCCAACTCCAATTAATAGCATAGGGGGTTCATTTAAGTCTGTCATCAAGGTTGGATGCTGATAACTTGTCTCCTCCCCAGTTTAGGAAAATACAGAAGGCTCCTTGGGGCTTCCCATATTTGATGATTTCTTTAGTGTTACATAGAGGAATAGATACTTGTCATTTCCTGGAACCTGAATATGCAATCAGTGATGGATTAGCCAGCAAGGAGATCTGTATTCTATAGAAAGCTGTTTTTGTTGCTGCTCCATTTTGTTTCTCGTTTTATCAGGTGTATGGAGTTGATGGGAATCGTGATTTTCCACCAGCCCTAAATTATTTGAACATTTGAAATCTCATTTTCAGCTATGATAAAGATAATACTAATTTGTAAGCATAACAGCTTTAGAGTGGCAGAATTGATATTTTATAGGCTCATTATCAGTCTTGTGAGGTTAACATAAGTGATTTTCTAGCCAAATCTAATAATTGGGCCTAAAAGTTTCAGAATCACTGAGAAGACTCTTTGAAATTGATTGACATCCTCTGTATTAATGATGAACTATGCCTTAAATGTATAATACATCTTGGACCGTTAGAGAATAGTGGTATGAAGCTCCATGATTAGCGAGACATTTAAAAATATTTTACCCTGATTTTATTCTTTCAAAATGTCTTGTTTGTGTGATTTATTATATACAGGATATACCAGTTCCATAGTATATATACATAATAAATATATAGGTGCATGTTCAAATACTTGTGTTTAAAACAACATGTGAACATAACTATCAGCTGAATTGCCTCAGTGTTTTTCTCTGTTTATCTCATCTTTAAAAATGGTTTTCAAATCCTCTTCTAAGTTTTAAAAATACAGGACTCCTCAAGGAACTTTGTTCTGATTTTTTCTAAAATACGTAGTCCATAGATACTCTTGCCGTGATACAATACATTTAAAAGAAAACTGTCATATATAGTAACTGGGAATCATAACTACCAGGTCTTTATTTTACCTCGATTATGAGAATAGTCTTTCTGGGATCTCTTGACTGTGTATTCAGCATTAAGGTTGACCAGGAGGAGAGCCTCTCGCACATGACATTCTTAGTATCTGTCTCTTTGTACTGGTGCATGTTGATTTATGTTTCTTCTGGCCCTCATCAATCTTCTATACTTGACTTGTGTGTCATGTGCCTTAACTTGCTTTTACTAATTTTCTCAGCTCACTTTCCCACCTATTTTTTGGTATTAAGGTTTCCTCCCACTTCTCTGACCCTTCATTTTTGGTCTCCTGTTGTCCTCTGTTCCTTTCCCTTCTCTGGAGATTAGAGTGAGGAGATCACCTAGGACAAGACTTTAGGAATTCAGATATGTAATGGATATATGGGATGGAAACCTAGAAAGGAGATTGAGAAGAGGTACGAGAAAACCAGGAAAATGTAGAGTCATGGAAGCCAAGGAAGGAAAGAATTAACAAAGGCAGTGGTGTTTCACAGTGTGTTGTTATTGCAGGGTCAAATAAGAGAGGCCAAAAACATTTTTAGTGTTAGAAACATGGCAGTTGTGCAAAAGCATATTTTGGTGGAGACGTAGAAGGGGAAACCCTACAGGGGTAGGTTTTACAATGGGTGGGAAGTTAAGACAACTCTGTGGAGAAGTTAAAAGGGATAGGCAATACTTGGGGAGAAAAATGGAGTTAAGGAGCGTTTCTTGTTTATTGCCTTTTTGTAAATAGGAAAGGCTTAAGCATGTATATATGTAAGTGGAAGAGTTCAATCAAGTTAGCTATCGCATATACCAAAGAAGGGATTTGTAAGTGAGTGTGTGAGGGTTCTGAGAAGGCAGGATAGGATTGATCCAAGGCATAGGTGGAGAGATTGGTGACTTTGGATAGGAGAGACATTTTGTTATGAAAAGGAGAGAAGGCAAGAATAGGTGTATGGATAGAAGATTTTTCTGTGTGTGTTCAGAGTGGATTGCATTTTCCAGTAAAATGTAGCATGATTGCAGGTCTTGTTGAGGCCCACTTGCTGCTAGAGATCATACATTGTAGTGATACCTGTCTGCCTTATAATGCTACCCAGCACTTCTCTGAAGAAACAGAGTATTTTAGGCAGTGCTATTCAAAGTGTGGTCCACAAACTGCTTATAGGGTTTGAAATGAGACCGTTTGCCACCAGAAAGTATGAGGGAGCTGCGGCAGCCTAGTTCCTGAGATTCTTAGAAATATTCAGTGAAAGAAAAGAGCCCCACACTGAGAAGAAACTGCTGCAAATAAACAAGATTTGATGAGAGTAGGAATTTAGGGGCAAAGAAGAGAAAATGATACATGTGGCAGGGGGGCACTGGAGGAGGCAGATCTCACAAAGTCTTAGGGAAGTGCTTATAAAGTACCATAGGTTTGAATATTTGTGATAACAACGTAAGAGGAAACCTTAGAACTCTGAATCTAGGAAAGCTATCTTAGTCTGTTTACAAATCCTAGATAGGAAACTTAAAAGTATAGGAAAACCCATTCTATAATGTGATTTGTAGAAAGTACTGTAATTTTATACTACTGAAAGATAGTATTAGAAAAAAGATGACAACAGTCCTCTGAATAACAAATCTAAAGAAATGAAGATAGCAGTATACTTTGGTCTTAAAGCAGAGATATAATGAAACCTATTACTACAAAATGAGCTGAGAAAATTAAATAATATGTTATGAAAAAACAGTATAGAAATGTTTAGAAATGAGCTCCTACGCCATAGGAGATCATGAAAAGAAAAACTGACAGACTTAAGGAATGAATTAGAAATTTTTCAGAAATGAAGATGAACCAGAAAGTTCTTGAATGAGGAGACTCTCTAGAAAGTACCGTAAAAGAAATGATGGAAAAGAACAAGTGAAAACAAATCAAGTAAAGAGATAAAAGAAATTCATAAAGTGAAAAGAAGATGTGATATGCAGATGCACATAAATATATGGACATTAATAATAGTACCTGGAGACTATTTGAAAAAAGAAACAGGAAAAAAAGAATGTTGTTTAAAGAAAGATGAACATCTGTATTATAAGGGTTCACCATGTGCCTAGAAGACTTGAAACAGCCACCACTGAAACATGTTCCAGGGCTTTAAAAGAAAAAAAATAATACTTTGGGCATCTACACACAAAGACTGGATCAGTTAGGTGGAAAGAATGCCAGATTATCATTAGACTCTCCAACATTGGTACTTGAATCTGGAAGACTGGGGGGTAAAGATTTTTAAGATTTTTACAGAAAAAAAAAAAAAGTGAATTGAGGCACTTACCCAGCCAACTGATGTTTAAGCATAAAGACCACATGTAAGAACTTTGAAAGTACTGTTCCTATGAGCCCTTCCTAAGGATTCTAGATTTTGCTGCATTTTCTTTATTTCTCAAGTCAGTATACTTAGTGTTATTTTTTCTGATTTATATGGGAGTAGGTTGTAGACGTGACACTTGAGCCCCAAATATGTCAATGTGTCTCTGAAGTATAGATTCTCTTTTTTAGAAGGTTGTTTTCTTTCAGATTTACTGAGATAAGGGTAACATACAGTAAGCAGCACATATTTAAAATGTACAAGTTGATGAGTTTTGATATATGCAAGGATAATCCTCTATAACCACAGTATAATTACCAAATTCAGGATATTTGACATTAATACAATGCTATTATCTAATACATAGTCTATATTCAGATTTTGCCAGTTGTCACAGTAGTGTCCTTCACAGCAGCTTTTCCCCCTTTGGTGGTGGGGAAATCAGGACACAGATTGCTCGCATGTACCATAGGATAGATTTGTGGATAAGTTCCAGAGGGTGAATTTCCAGCAGATCCCACGGATGCAGAACCAGAGTGTGAGCAATGGGTGTTATCTTTTCTAACAGGATCTGATATCAGGTCTGAACTTGGGCACTCTGTCCCCGCCTGAGGGGTAGTGGCTGTTAGGTGTCATAATTGTCGTATCTCCTGGTATATTCTTGAGTATTGTCTCAGCTTCTTACTAGCCATCCTTGTTATCCCAGTTCCTTGATGTCGTTAATAATTATTTATGTCAAACGTTGTTTTTTCAAACTTAATGTTTCATTTCTCTCCTTATTGTACCTAGCCTGGTGCATCGTTGTTGGCAAATGTAATGTGTCCTCTTAGGTGCTTCACTTTAGGAAACCATGATATCATTCTGTCCCATTGTTGTTGGGTGTTTGGCTTTGATCACTGGTTTGAACAGCCAGATTTCTCCACTTTACAGATATCTTTTTTTCCCCCCTTTATAATTAATAAGTAACCTTCTGTGAGATACTTTGGGGTCTGTGTGAGTGTTCTATTCCCAGAAACCGTAGATAGCATCCACTGTTGATTCTTCCCCTCATCATTTATTATAGTGATGTTGCAAAATGGTGAATTTTCTGTCACTCTCTTCTTATTGATATTCTACTGTATGGATGAGAGTTTCCTTTTCCATTTATTTATTGTGGGCTTGTTAAATTTTTTTATATAATATGTTATAAACCATTCCTTTCATTATTTATTTTGATAACCACATTGTTCCAGTTTGGGCAGTAGAAACCCCTTCAAGTTGAAATCTTGTCCTTTGACATGCCCCTGTTGACTTTAGAGTACGTCTTACCTTGCTGGCAAACCAAGGAGTTTCTAGGTTCACCTTGTGCTTTTCCGTACCAGCCTTGGTTGTTTCTCCAGGGAGCCCCAATTCCTTAGTGAAGTCCAATTTATCTTTTATGAATTTTTCTTTTGTTTGGTATCTAAGAAATCATTACCTAACATAAATGTTTTCCCCTTGAAGTTTCATAGTTTTAAGTTTTATGTTTAGATCTATGATCCATTTTGAGTTAATTTTATATGAGATATGAAGTATGGATCCAAGTTCATTTTACATGTATTTAATTTTTTCACCACTGCTGTTGAAAAAACCATCCTTTCTCCTACTGCATTGCCTTTGTCAATTATCATTTGTCCATGTACATCTGGGTTTATTTTTGGGCTTTCTGTTCTGTGGATCAGTTTGTTTTTACCACCAATACCATGCTGTTGAGTCTTTATATTAATGCCGAGAGATCTTTTAGCAGGAAAACAATAGGCAAGATGGTCTGCAGGGAATTCTTTTTTTTTTTTTTTTTTTTTTTCATTTTTTTAAATTAAGTTTTTTATATTAATTCCAGTATAGTTAACATACCGTGTTATATTAGTTTCAAGTGTACAGTATGGTGATTCAACATTTCTGTACGTTACTCAGTGTTCCTCATGATAAGTATACTCTTTAATCTCTATCACCTGTTCCACCCATTCCCCAACCACCTCCCTTCTGGTAACCATCAGTTTGTTCTCTATAGTTGAGAGTCTGTTTTTTGGTTTGTCTTTTTTTTTTTTCTTTGTTCATTTGTTTTCTTAAATTTCACATATGAGTGAAATCATATGGTATTTGTCTTCCTCTGACTAACTTCTTTCACTTAGCATTATGCCCTCCAGATTCATCCATGTTATTGCAAATGGCAAAGATTTCATTCTTTTTTACGGCTGAGTAATTTCCCATTGTGTGTGTGTGTGTGTGTGTGTGTGTGTGTGTGTGTATGTACCTTTTCTTTATCCATTCATCCATTGGTGGACACTTGGGCTGCTTCTGTAATTTGGCTATTGTAAATAATGCCGCAGTAAACATAGAGTTCCATATATCTTTTTGAATTAGTGTTTTTATATTGTTTGGTTAAAAATCCAGTAGTAGAATTATCGGATCACAGGGTAATTCTGTTTTTAAATTTTCAAAGAAACTCCATGCTGTGTTCCACAGTGGCTGTACCAATTTGCATTCCCACCAACAGATGTTCCTTTTTCTCTACATCTTTGCCAACACTTGTGTTTTTGATTTTAACCATTCTAACAGGTGTGAAGTGATACTTTATTGCGCTTTTGATTTGCATTTCCCCGATGATGGTGATGTTGAGCACCTTTTCATGTGTCTTTTGGTAATCTGCATGTCTTCTGTAGAGAAATGTCTGTTCATCTCTTCTGCCTATTTTTTAATTTTTTTTTTTTTTTAGTATTGAGTTTTAGAAGTTCTATTATTTTGGATACTAACCCTCTATCAGGTATGTTGTTTACAAATATCTTCTCCCATTCTGTATGTTGCCTTTCAGTTTTGCTGATTGTTTGCTGTGTGGAAGCTTTTTATTTTGATGTAGTCCCAATAATTTATTTTTGCTTTTGTTTTCATTGCCTCAGCAGACATAGCTAAGAAAAATGTTGCTATGATTGATGTCAGAGAAATTACTGCCTGTGCTCTCTTCTAGGATTTTTATGGTTTCAGTCTCACATTTAGGTCTTTAATCCATTTTGACTTTATTTTTGTGTATGGTTTAAAAAGCGGGCTGGTTTCATTCTTTTGCATGTAGCTGCCTAGTTTTCCCAACACCATTTGTTGAAGAGACAGTCTTTTTGCCACTGGATATTCTTTCTTGCTTTGTTGAAGATTAATTAACCATATAGTTGTGGGATTGTTTCTGGGTTTTCTATTCTGTTCCATTGATCTGTGTGTCTATTTTGTGCCAGTACCATACTTTTATGATTACTACAGCTTTGTAATATAACTTAAAGTCTGGAATTGTGATACCTCCAGTTTTGCTTTTCATTTTCAAGATTGCTTTGGCTATTTGGGGTCTTTTTGGTTCCATGCAGATTTTAGAATTTCTTGTTCTAGCTCTGTGAAAAATACTGGTATTTTTGGTATTTTGATAGGGATTGCATTAAATCTGTAGATTGCTTTTGGTAGTGTAGACATTTAACAGTAATTGTTCTTCCAACCCATGAGCACAGAATGCCTTTCCATTTCTTTGTGTCATCTTTGATTTCTTTCATCAGTGTTTTGTAGTTTTGAGTTCAAGTGTTTCACCTCTTCGGTTAAGTTTATTCCTAGTTATTGTTTTTGGTGCAATTGTAAATGGGATTGTTTTCTTAATTTCACTCTCTCTGTTGTTTCATCATTACTGTATAAAAATGCAACAAATTTCTGTACATTGATTTTGTATCCTATGACCTTAATGAATTCAGTTCTGGTAGTTTTTTGGTAGAATCTTTAGGGATTTCTATATTTAGTATCATGTCATCTGCAAATAGTGAAAGTTTGACTTCTTCCTCACCAATTTGGATGCCTTTCATTTCTTTTTATTGTCTGACTGCCGTGGCTAGGACTTCCAGTACTTTGTTGAATAAAAATGGTAAGAGTGGACATCATTGTTTTGTTCCTGACCTTAGGGGAAAAGCTTTCAGTTTTTCCCCATTGAGTATGATGTTGCCTATCAGTTTTTCATTTAAGGCCTTTTATTATGTTGAGGTTATGTTCCCTCTAGACCTAGTTCGTTCAGGGTTTTTTTATGGAGACTGGATGTTATACATTGTCATGTGCTTTTTCTGAATCTGTTGAAATGATCATATGGTTTTTATCCTTTCTCTTAGTGATGTGATGTATCACATTGATTGAACCATGCTTGCATCCTGGGAATAAGTCCCACTTGATTGAGATGAATGATTTAAGTATTGTTGGATTCAGTGTGCTAATATTTTGTTGAGCATTTTTGCATCTAGTTCATCAGAGATACTGGCCTGTAGTTCTCTTTTATTTTGTGGTATCTTTTTTTTTTTTTTAAGATTTTATTTATTTATTTGAGAGTGAGAGAGCATGAGAGGGGGGAGGGTCAGAGGGAGAAGCAGAAGCAGATTCCCTGCTGAGCAGGGAGCCCAATGTGGGACTCCATCCTGGGACTCCAGGATCATGACCTCAGTTGCTTAACCAACTGAGCCACCCAGGTGCACTATTTTGTGGTATCTTATCTGGTTTTACTTTCAGGATAATGTTGGCCTCATAGAATGAATTTGAAAGCTTTCTTCCTCTTCTATTTTTTGGAATAGTTTGAGAAGAATAGGTGTTAACTCCTTAAATGATTGGTAGAATTCACCTATGAAGCCGCTTGCTCCTGGACTTTTGTTTGTTCAGAGTTTTTTTGATTACTGAGTCAATTTCATTGCCAGTTATTAGTCTGTTCATTTTCTTTTTCTTCTTATTTCATTTTTGGTAATTTCTGTATCTAGGAATTGATCCATTCCTTCCAGGTTGTCCAATTTGTTGGCATATAATTTCTCGTAATATTCCCTTATAATTGCATTTCTGTGATGTTGGTTGTTATTTCTCCCCTCTCATTTGTGATTTTATTTATTTGGGTCCTTTCTCTTTTTGATAAGTCTGGCTAGAGGTTGATTGATTTTACTAATTTTTTCAAAGAACCATGATTGTTTATTTTCTGTTTAGATGTCCTGTCCATTGATGTAAGTGAGATGTTAAAGTCCTCTACTATGATTGTATTATTATCAATGACTTCCTTTATGTTTGTTATTGTTTTATATATTTGGGTGCTTCAGTGTTGGATGCATAAATATTTGCAATTGTTATATCTTCTTGTTGGAATATTCCCTTTATTATTACATAGTGCTCTTCTTTGTCTCTTGTTACAGTCTTTGTTTTAAAGTCTAGTTTGTCCGATATAAGTATTGCTGCTTTGGCCTTCTTTTGACATCCATTTGCATGATAAATGTTTCTACATCTCCTCACTTTCAATCTGCAGGTCTTTACGTCTTTACGTCTTTACGTCTAAAATGAGTCTCTCGTAGGCAGCATATAGATGGTTTGTTTTTTTCTTTTTAATCCATTCTGTCACCCTCTGTCTTTTTTTTTAAGATTTATTTCTTTATTTTTGGGGGGAGCACGTGGGGGGATGGAGCAGAGGAAGAGGGAGAGAGGAGCTCAAGGAGACCGCAATGCTAAGCATGGAGCCTGACACGGGGCTCGATCTCACGACCCATGAGATCATGAACTGAGGCAAAACCAAGATTCAAACACTTCACCAGCCAACTGTGCCACCAAGGTGTCCCACCCTATGCCTTTTGATTAGAGTGTTTACTCCATGTACATTCAAAGTAATTATTGATAGTGTGCATTTAGTGCCATTTTATTACTTGTTTTGTGGCTGTTTCTGGAGATTTTCTCGGATTCTTTCTTGTCTTTCTCTCTTGTGTTGCTGATTTTCTTTAGTGATATATTTGGAGTTCTTTCTCTTTATTCTTTGCATGTTTATTAGTGGTTTTTAATATGGGGTGCCATTAGGTTTGTGTATATAGCGTCTTCTGCACACAGCAGTGTGTATTAAGTTGATGATCGTTCAAGTTTGAACCCACTATTCTCTCCTCCCCAACGTTTTAGGGATATGTTTTTATATTTTATGTCCTTTTTTTGGGTGAGTTCCTTGACTGATTTTTACAGAAATATTCAGTGCTACTGGTTTTGTGTTTCCTGCCTTTATGCTGTCACTTTTGGTCTTTCCTTTCCACTGGAAGAGTCCCCTTCAATTATTTCTTGCAGTGCTGGTTTAGTGGTCACGAACTCCTTTAATTTTGGTTTGTCTGGGAAACTCTTTCTCTCTCCTTCTATTCTGAATGATAGCCTTGCTGGATAGAGAGTATTCTTGGCTGCAGATTTTTCCCACTCAGCACTTTGTATATATCATGCCACGCCCTTCAGGCTTGCCAAGTTTCTGTTGAGAAATCTCCAGCTAGCCTTATGGGCTTTCCCTTATAAGTTAAGGGCTTCTTTTGTCTTGCTGCTTTTGAGAATTTTTTTCTTTGTCACTGTATTTTAGCAATTTCAGTTACAGTATGTCTTGGTGTTGGCCTGCTGTTGTTGATTTTGATGGGAGTTCTCTGTGCCTCCTGAATCTGGATGTCTGTTTCCTTCCCCAGATAAGGGAAGTTTTTAGCTATTATTTCTTCAGATTAATTTTCTGCCTCCTTTTCTCTCTCTTCCTCTTCTGGGATTCCTATAATATGAACGTAGTTACATTTGATGGAGTCAACTGAGTTCCCTCACTTTGTTCTCATGTTCCATAATTCTCTCTCTTGATCAGCTTAATTAATTTCTATTACTTTGTCTTCTAGGTCATTCATTCCTTCCTCTGCTTCTTACAGCCTGCTGTCTTTGCATTAAGCATGTTTCTAACCTCAGTTATTGCACTCTTTGTCTCTGATTGATTCTTTTTTAACTCTTTTATCTCTATGGTAAGGTTCTCACTGATGTCTTCCATTCTTTTCTCAAGCCCAGGAAGTACCTTTATGATCATTAGTTTAAATTCTCCATCAGGCATGTTACTTACATCCATTTTGCTTGGGTCTCTTGCTATGGTCTGGTCCTGTTCATTGATTTGGGGAATATTCCACTGTCTCATTTTGTCTAACTCTGTCTCTGTGTGTTAGAAATGTCAGCTATGTCTCCTGCTCCTGAGAGGAAATGGCTTTCTGAAGAAGAGGTCCTCTAGTGACTCAAGTGCAGTGTCTCCTATGTGAGTTTGTATGTTCTGCTGTTGAGAACTGGTCAGTTTTTCCTTCAGTCCAGTTGTCTGTGGAGAGGCTCTTTTTGCCTGTTGTGGATAGTGTTTGGTCCCCAGCTGGGTGAGACATGTTTTAACAAGGCATGTACTGGTCTGTTTGGGAAATGAGACCTGCCACTGCTGCTACTGGAACTGAGGTCCTGCAAAATGCTCGGGTCAAGAGACAAGGTGTTGGGTAGGGTTTGCACTAGTCTTGTGGGGGAGGTAGCCTGCAGCCCTAGGACTGAGGCAAGCATCACTGGGAAGGGCGAATCCACCAAAACATGGGCGGTAGGGGAGGTAGCTTGGTGTAAGCAGGTTAGGGAGAGTGTGTGCCCTGCGGGTTCCTGCAAATGATCATGTGTTTATCCTGGGGAGCAAGTGAAAGAAATGGCCATTTCACCTGCTAGCTCCTTTGTTCCTGGAGGGGTCTCCCCAGGATCCCTGTCCCTCCAGGTCAAGGTCTGAGATGAATATATAACTCTCCCTCCCATCTGCCCCTGGTGTTTTTCAAACTGTTGCTGCCATGCTGTATCACTGCTGGCTCTTTGTCTTGCTGTGTCTTTAAGGGTGGGAACTCTGCTTTTTAGTACCCTCCATACTCTCCAAGAGCAGAGCCCACCACCAATTTTTAGATTTCCAGGCTTTAAGTCCTGTTGTAAGAACTGATAAGATTCATCCCCTCTCACTTTCAAAGCCAAATGTTACAGGGATTTGTTTTCCCTGTGTGGGCTTCCTGGTGTGATAGTCTGTTTTTTGCCTTTTCTTCGTGCCATGGGCATCCTCCCTACCACAGTCGACCACAGTCCATTTCACTCCCAAGCCATGTTCGCCCTTCCACCCTTCTTTAAGGTAGCCTTTTCTCTCCCTTTAGTTGTGGACTCTGTTGTGTCAGTCTTTGGGTGGTTTTCTGGGTTATTTATCTAATGTGAGTGTTAAGCTAGTTGTATCAGTGGGTCGAGGTGAGCTTAGGGTCCTCCTCCTCTGCCATCTTCCCAGCCTCCTCTGCAGGGAATTCTTATGTGTAATGGTAGAACTTAATTCAGTGATAGGGATAAGGGGTGACAAAGTAGTATATACTCATTATGTGCTCTGACAGTGTAGATACAATGTAATTACTCAAGAACTTAAGGAATATAGTTCACATGAATCTTTCCTGAGGAAGCTATTAGATACTAAATTTCAGACAACAAAGAAGTGGTTTAATAGGTTCATTGGTTGCCTTAAAGAAATTCACCAGGGCATCAAAGGATATTATTACTTTAAATAGATGCTGGGGGTATATGGTGCAGGGATGGTATAAGGGGAAGGAAGGAGCTAATTTCTATATTTATACTAGGAAATCAATAGGCCATATCTAATAGAGGACTAAGGTTACGTAAAGGTACGAAGATAACCATTAAGACAAAAACCCAAACCTCTCTAGATGTCAAAAGAAGTATGAAGGAAATAGAATGAAAGAAACACACACAGTGAAATAATTTTTATATTTTCTCTGACGGAATTGAGACCATATCAGTAAATGGGCTTAATTGAGCTAATAAGAGAAAAAAAATATTTTCAGGTTAACTAACATAGCAAAATCCAGTTCTGTCTTCTATGCATATAACCACAAAACTGAAAGTCTCAGAAATGTTAAGAAGAAGTTAGGCAAAGATGTACCAGACAAATCAAATAAAAAGAAAACAGAGGTCACTATTTTGATGTTGCACAAGGTAGAACTCAGGCCAGAAAGCATTAAAGAGGTAGGACACATTACAGTGCTACAGCTGCAAGTCTCAATGAAGATGTAATATTGGATACATGGATATTGATGACAACTTCAATTTTTGCAAATTTTTGGAGGAATTGATAATGAGAAACATATTAATAATAGAAAACTTAAAATCTCTCTCAGTTGTGGATAGATCAAGCGGACAAAAAGTTTTATAACGCTACTAAAGATGTAAATAACACAACCAAAAGGTGGATCTCATGGTCGTATATTGCATTTGAGAGAATAAACCTTCTTTGCAAATGGACATGGAACACTGATTAAAAATGATAGCAGTAGTTTCCCTCATCTGTGGTTTGGTTTTCCATAGTTTGAGTTACCCACAATCAGAGGCAGTCCACAAGCAGATGACCCTCCTGTTGACATATTGTCAGAAGGTCAGTAGTAGCCTAACACTATGTCACCGTGCCTACATCATTCCCCTCACTTCATCTCATCACATAGGCATTTTATCATCTCACATCATCACCAGAAGAAGGATGAGTATAGTACAGTAAGATATTTTGAGAGAGATCACATTCACATAACATCTATTATATTGTAATTGTTCTGTTTTCTTACTGGCTGTTATTAGTCTCTCAGTGTGTCTAATTTATAAACTAAACTTTATCACAGATATGTATAGGAAAAAACAGCATGTATAGAGTTCAGTACTGTCCATGGTTTCAGGAATCCAATGGGGGTCTTGGATAAAGAATGGTTGGAGGTGGGGGGACTACTGTATTTGTTGATATATATAAAAAGAAATTCCTTCACATTTCTTTCCAAAATATATAGCATTTTTTGACCAAAAAAAAAAAAAAAAAGAATGCACTCTACCTGGAAACTAGCAAATAACAAACATGCTGCCAAACAACTCTTGGCTTAAAGTGAAAATGCAAACAAAATTGCTAGGTTTCCTGACATGACACATCAGGATCAATAGGTTACAGCATGGTTGAGAGGGATGGATAGTGAACATTTTAGAGTTTGTGGACATGTGGTTTCTTTTAACTTTCAAACTTTTCTGTTGTAGCAGAAAGCAGTCATAGACAATATATAAAGCAATCACAGACAATATACAAAGTCAGGTGTAGCTGTGTTCCAATAAATCTTTATTTAACAAAACAGGTGGCAGGCCCAATATGGTTCATGGAGTATAGTTTGCCAACCTCTGTGTTAAAGCCAAAGCAGTTACCATTAGAAAATTCTTAGTGTCAAATGCTTACATGAATGCAAATAAAAATAAATAAACACTCAGATAGAAAAGCAACAAATATAGGGGTGCCTGGATGGCTCAGTTAGTTAAGCGGATGCCTTCAGCTCAGGTCATGATCCTGGAGTCCTGGGATCGAGCCCCACATCGGGATCCCTGCTTAGCGGGGAGTCTGCTCCTCCCCCTGCCCCTCACCCCACTCATCCTCTCTCACACATAAATAAATAAAATATTTTTTTAAAAAAGCAACAAAAATAAATGAAAAGAATGCAGAAGGAAAGATTTAATACTGGTAAAAGTAATGAGTTTTAGATAACAGAATAATAGAATTTTCGTTCCTTAAAGTTTGTTTTGTTTGTCAAACAGATAACTTACCAGCTAACTAAACTTTTAAAAAGAAGAAACCTTAAATATAATGGGAAAGGAAGCCTCAAAACAGGAAATTTATTCACAAAGATAACTTTATGAGAATGTATGCAAATAGATTTGAAAATTATTGATGAAAAGGATTTTATAGGAAAAAAATTTATCTCAATTGACCCAGAAGAAAGAAGCACTTTAAGTAGACCAGTTTCATCATGACAAAGATTTATTCTAGGAATACAAGAGTCAGTATTTGGATTTTAGAGCCAAGGAGAAAAATTGTATGATTGTCTCCATAGTAAAAAAAAAAAAAAAAAAAAAAAATTCTCATTTGGCAAAATTCAACTCTCCTTCATGTTAAGAATAATTAATAAAATAGGAATTGATAGATACTTAAAAAAGAAATCAAATGTAGTTCCTCTTAACAGCCAGCATTTTAACGAGGGAAACTCTGGAGACTTTACCTATAAAATCAATAAAAAAAATTGAGAGAAAAAATTGTAGAATTAAGTTGCAGGATATGAAATTATAGAGAAATCAGTACCCTTCATGTCACCAGTTAGAAGATATAATGGAAGAGAAGTTTCCATTGTAATTGTAAGAATTCAAATAAAGTCTGGAAATCTAACTTGTATATAATCCACATGATGAAAACAGGACACTTCTTTGGGGGGTTATTTATTTTTTTAATTTAAATTCAATTAATTAACATACAATGTATTATTTGTTTCAGGGATGTAGGTCTGTGATTCATCAGTCTTATACCCAGTGTTCATTACAACACATATCCTCCCCAATGTCCATCACCCAGTTAACTCCATCCCCCCACCCCCCTCCCTTCCAGCAACCCTCAGTTGAAAACAGGACACTTCTGAAAGACTTAGAAGCAGACTTGAGCCAAATGAAAAGGGATTCCTTGTTTATAATAAGGATGAGATATTAAAGCATATAAAATTATGTAATTAAAGTAGCATAGTACTGGTGAGTGAGTAGACAGATGCAAGGAGCATGAGAAAAACATCCAAAAACAGACATAATGTATATGAAAACTTCGTATATAATAAAAGTGGCATTTCAAATCATAGGGAGAAAACAAATACTTTTAATGACTATTACTAGGACAATTGATCAGTCATCTGGAAAAATATTTGATCTAATTCTACAATATACCAGAATAAGTTCCATATTGATTGGAGGTTTAAGATGTAGAAAATGAAATACTGGAAGAAAACAACAATGGATTCCTCTTTACCTGGGAATAGAGGGAATTTTTCCCAACCATCCTCTCAAATGTAGAAACAATGAGGGAAAGATTGGCAAATTTGCATATGTGAAATAGAAAACAATTACACTATAATGAGCACCATAAGCAACTATAAAGGCAAATGGTAAACTAAGAGAAATATTTCCAACTTCTATGCAGAGAGCTAATCCTCCTAATATTTTAAAGTACTTCTAAAACTTGTGATGAAAAAGACCCACAGCCTCAAAGAAAAAGGGTAAACTTATGTTGAAATCCCATGAAAAATAAGTACAAATTGTCCTTATGCTGATGTACTTATAGTAGGAGAAACACAAATTAATTGTGATGAAGCACCATATTTTCACCTACCAGAATGGAAAAAAAGAATTGGCATTATACTTTTTGGGTGAAACTGGGGGGAAAGTAAGTCATTCAGTAATATTGTCAATGAGAATATAGAATGTTAAAATTCCTATGGAATGGAATTTGGCAACATCTAGCAGAATTAGAAATGCATTTCTCCTTGACCCAGCAATCTTCACTTTTAGAAATATATCCTGAAGATAGAATTGCAAAAGTATAAAATGAGGTATGTACAGGCTTGTAGCATTGTTTGCAATAATGAAAGATTGGAGTGCCCAGCAGTAGATAACTAGTAGAATAAATTATGAAATATCACTGTGCAGATGTAGAAGAGAAATGAGAAAGTTCTGTATAGACTGCTATGGAGTGAATGAATTCCAGGTTGTATTATTGAGTTAAAAAAGAGGTGTAAAATATGTATTAAATGACCAGTTTTTGGGAAATGGGGTGAAATTGTGTGTGTGTTTCTTAGCTCTTTCCACTCTTAGGGCCTAAAAGCAGCAATATCTCAGTAACAAAAAATAAGAGAATATATGCATATAATCTAAAAGAAACAATAAAAAAACTGAAAATGGCTACTGAGGGAGGCAAGAGAGAACAGGGAAGAGATTAAGGATGAAAACTAGATCTGTGTAAATGTTACTTGTATTGCAGCATTGATTTTGGAATAATATAAATGTGTTGTATAACAAGTAAAGACTAAAGTACTAACCCTACTCCCCCCCCAAAAAAAACCCCACCCTGAAACAAATGAACATTATATTATGTTCAACCAGGTATAAAGTTTTACTAACATAGTAAAGAATTTTTTTTTAAGATTTTATTTATTTGACAGAATGAGAGAGCACAAGCAGTGGGGAGCAGCAGAGGGAGAGGGAGAAGCAGGTTCCCCACTGAGCAGAGAGCCCGATGTGGGGCTCCATTCCAGGACCCTGAGATCATGACCTGATCCGAATAACTGAGCCACCCAGGTGCCCCATAAAGAATTTTTTGAACTGATTTTAAATCACAGTGTTAATTATCACCCTAGAATGCTGTATTCTAAACCCAAAAAAACTTGTATTTCATTCAGTGGCCTATTTTTAGTGATTATATTGGTATGATTACTTTGAAACTATTTAGATTTCACATGGCATAAAACAAATAGATAATTATGTTCAGGTCATTAGGCAAAAGAATTCCCAGGATGATGATGAAAGAAAAGTCCCAGGATGGCAGCTTGCAACAAGCTTGGGAAAGATTGGAGCTTGAGGAAGGACTTCAGATTTCAAGAGGATACATCTTAACAAAAGTGAACTTCATAAGTTACTTGATATAGTTGAACATACTGAAAGGGGTTTGCAGTTCTGTTGGAAATTTTTGCGCTGATTTAGTGGTGAATACGTAAAAACAAAGCAAATAAATGCAGAAATTGTTTATTACTAAGAACAAAATTGGAGAAAGGAAATAATGGTAATATGCTCTGTGGCTCATACTGTGAATATTATTAAATGGTTATAAATGGTTTGATTTAATGGAAAACTAATAGAAATAAATTTTAAGAGGATGAAGAGGGAAAAATTTAGAATAGCACCATCTTCTGTACAGTTGGACTAGTGATTGCTATTTTTTATAATAACTTTAGTAATACTGTAATTTTAAAAAGAAGGTATGTGCATTAGTAAAATTAAAAAAAAATTGTCATGCATGTTGATTATATATCAGGGAAAATTACTTTGAAAGTAGAAAAAGTCTTAAAATCATACCTGTGATAGTATTTTAGTAAAGCTCAGCTTACTTAAGTAATATTTAATTTGACTATGGAGATACTCATTATTTATATGCTCTCTCTTTTCCTGTATATCCAACGTGGGTTTTGAAAGTACTAAGGCAGAGGGGCGCCTGGGTGGCTCAGTCGTTAAGCGTCTGCCTTCGGCTCAGATCATGATCCTAGGGTCCTGGTATCAAGCCCCACAGCGGGCTCATTGGGCTCCCTGCTCAGCAGGAGTCTGCCTCTCCCTCTCCCACTCCCCCTACTTGTGTTCCTGCTCTCACTCTCTCTCACCCTGTCAAATATATAAATAAAATCTTAAAAAATAAAAAAATAAAAGTACTAAGCCAGAAGTTAAAGCTTCAGCCTTGACTTTATAAAGCTACTCTCCCAAACAAATTCTGTCACTTCTCCTTTTTACCTTTGTCAGAAATCTGTTCTCTTCTTTTGCCTTCCTAGTTCAGGCCTTTTTTACTTCTCCTTATAGCTACTTCCTACCTATTCCTCCTGCTTTCTCAGTTTTGTTGAAGAGGCTTTTTTTCCCCCTCCTCTAAAACTAGGACTTTTAAATTATGTAAAAAATGTGAGGGAAACACATGTACAATTAACAATTTAAATGAATACTCATGTAACCACCTAGGTCAAGAAATGAACACTGATAGAAGTTCCTTGTGTGTTTCTTTGTTGTCACCCCTTTCCTCTCCTATCGTAGGTGATAACCATCTGCCCAATAACTGTGTTCATCATTCTCTTCATTTACCTTATGGTAAATATGTAATTGAGTTTTGCCTGTTTAGGGACTTTGTGTAAAAGGAATAATATTGGGTATATTTCATTTCATTTCTTGCTACTTTCATTTAACTTTGAAGGGATCATCCATGTCATTGCATATAGCTATAGTTCATTCACTTTTAATGCTGTACAATAGCACATTGTCCAAATATGTCACACATTTTTTATTGTTGCTGGGCATTTGAAATCTTGCTTGCTTTTGGCCTTTTAAAGCAATGCAGCTGTTAACATTCTTGTTGATGTATCCTGCAGTTCATGTATATGAGATGAGTACTGAGTTTTTTGACTGAAACTAGAATCTTAAGTTCAACTTAACTCTTACCAACTCTCATATCCCTACCAGCAGTTAATATGCGTTCTGTTTGCTAACATGTGGCTCACCAGCATTTGGTGTTACTCATCTTTATGTCTCATGGTCAGTTTCTTGTTAATGTCATTGGGTCTCATATGCTTTACCCAAGTACCAGTTAGGTTGAGAATCTTTCATATGCATATTGACCATTTGGATTTCAGCTTTTGTGAAGTGCTTATTCAAATCTCTCTTCCATCTTTTTATTGGGCTTAATAAGAGTTCTTTAATACTCTAGATATCGTCTCTGATTGTCTTTTTTTATAGTCTTTGACTCAATTAATTTTATGAATCTTACTGTGTGGTCAGTGCATTAGTTTTAAGAATCTTTCCATACCCCAAAGTAATGAAATTATCTTCCTCTGTTCTCTTTTTAAAGCTCTATAGTTTGGCCCTTTACATTTAAATTTTTGTTTCAAATTGCATTTGATTTATATATTGGAATCAAGTTTCATTTTTTACCAGCTGTCCCAGCACCATTACTGAAAATACCATTCTTTTCCTAATGCACTGCCATCCTTATCAGTTATTAGGTATTTATGGATGAGTGAGTGTTTCTCAGCACTTGATCTGTTTTTCAGCCAGTTTTCCTCTGTTGGTCTGTCACTCCCTGAACCAGTGCCACTCTCTCTTAATCACGAAGTCTTTACCATAGATTTTGATAAGTGGTAAAACATGTCTTTATGTAAACCCTGGCCACCACTTGTTATTATTCTTCAGAAACAGTTTTTTATTAAATTATTTTTAGCTGTTTCAATTATTATATAAATTTTGGAATCCATTTTCAAGTTTCACAAAAAACCTGATAGGATATTGATTGTGGGAACTGTTAGATCAATTTGGGTAGAATTTATATGTTTGTAATAGTGAGTTTTCTAATCCACAGCTATGCCATATTTCTTACTATGTTTTCTTTAGTGACTCATTAAATAGGTGTAATTATTACCATAGGGCTTTTGCACACATTCTCTTAGGATTTTTCCTGGGTACTTGATAGTTTTTGATATTCTTATAAATGGTGTCCTATTTTAACTCCATTTTTACCTTTTTGTTCCTGATAAATAAAAATACAAATGTGTTTTAAGTATTAACTTCTTTTCAGTAACTTTGTTGAATCTTACTAATGCTAGTAATTTCTTTATACATTTGTTGGGCTTTTCAACATTTATAGTCACATCTACATATCATATCATAGCTGTGAATAACAACACTTTTTCTTTCATTTCTAATCCTTAAACCTTTTTTTTTTTTTGCCTTACAGTGCTTCCTAAAATCTCTAGTGTGTTATATCTTCTATAAAATTATAGGTGTTGTTTTAGTATATGAAACATAGTGTTTTAATAGCCTACTATTTCGCTTATTGGTGTGAAAGATTCCTGCCCTAAGGTTATAAGAATGACCCCACACGCAACACCCAACACTGGACAGATGAAATTGAAAGCGGTTTATTAGTCATATATACTCATGCCCTGGGGGGAAGACACTGTATGCCATGCAAGGCCATAGGGGGGTTGCACTGGAGGCAGCGTGAAAAATCAGGTACCACTGGAGGCAGGCTTTGTATGTACTATTAGGAAATTTGTATATACTGTTAGGAAATTGGAGTGCCCACTCATTCCCACAAGAGGATGTGATTGGCTTGTTTGAATAAATCTGTAAGCTGGCAGGGAATTGAAACCCACTATTCAAGGATAAGCAGAAATTGTGCCTGGTCCCTTTGATACAGGAGGCATGTTTTATTAGGGGACCTTATCTGTTCCCACTGGAGGGGAACTTGTGGTTAGGCTATTCAGGGCTGTCCCAATTTTACCAAAATTGAGGCAGCACATAATACTAAGCCTTAATTTTAGGCCTTCTACCCCATTTATTACTAAAACCCACAAAAGGCTTTAGGGTTTCTTTTTTGTTTTTTTAATCGTGAATAATTTT
This sequence comes from Zalophus californianus, assembly GCF_009762305.2. Taxonomy (NCBI): domain Eukaryota; kingdom Metazoa; phylum Chordata; class Mammalia; order Carnivora; family Otariidae; genus Zalophus; species Zalophus californianus. The sequence continues at coordinate 91,034,754 of NC_045606.1, forward strand.
TTTTTAATCAAATGCGTTTTTTGTATCTAGTGAGAGGATAATTTTATCCTTTTATCTGTTGAGTGGTGAATTCTAAGAATTGATTTTTTTTTAAGATTTTATTTATTTATTTTAGAGCACGAGTGGGGTGGGGAGGGGAGAGGCAGAGAGGGAGGGAGAGAATCTCAGGCAGATCCCATGCAGAGCACGGAGCCCCACAGCGGGGGAGGTGGGCTCCATCCCAATACCCTGAGATCATGACAGGAACTGAAACCAAGAGCCTGACACTCAACCTACTGAGCCACCCAGGTGCCCCTAAAATTAGTTTTCTAATAAAATAATCTTCATTCCTAGGCAGAACACTACTTAGTGGTGGTATTTTATCCTTTTTACATGTTGTAGAATTTGGTTTGCTAATAACATTTTAAGATTTTTGCTTCTGTGTTTGAGTTATATGGAATTTTTCCTTTTTTCCTTTCCTATTTTTTGGAATAGTTTGAGAAGAATAGTTGTTAACTCTTTTAAATGATTGGTAGAATTCACCTGTGAAGCCATCTGCTCCTGGACTTTGGTTTGCTGAGATTTTTTTGATTACTGAATCAATTTCATTGCTGGTTATCATCTCTCCAGGTTTTCTATTTCTTCCTATTTCATTTTTGGTAATTTCTGTTTCTAGGAATTGATCCATTCCTTCCAGGTTGTCAAATTTGTTGGCATATAATTTCTCATAATATTCCTTTATAATTGTATTTCTATGATGTTGGTTGTTATTTCTCCTCTCTCATTTGTGATTTTATTTGGATCCTTTCTCTTTTTGATAAGTCTGGCTAGAGGTTGATTAATTTTATTAATTTTTTCAAAGAACCATCTCCTGGTTTCATTGATTATTTTCTGTTTAGATGTCCTGTCCATTGATGTAAGTGGGATGTTAACATCCCCTACTATTATTGTATTATTATCAATGAGTTCCTTTATGTTTGTTATTGTTTTATATATTTGGGTGCTCCCATGTTTGTTGCATAAATATATGTGATTGTTATATCTTCTTGTTAGAGTGTCTCCTTTATTATTATACAGTGCTCTTCTTTGTCTCTTGTTACAGTCTTTGTTTTAAAGCCTAGTTTGTCCACTCTCACTTTTTGCAGATGACATGATACTCTATGTGGAAAACCCAAAAGACTCCACCCCTAGAATTCATACAGAAATTCAGTAAAGTGGCAGGATATAAAATCAGTGCAAAAAATCAATTGCATTCGTATACACTAACATTGAGACAGAAGAAAGAGAAATTAAGGAGTCAGTCCCATTTACAATTGCACCCAAAACCATAAGATACCTAGGAATAAACCTAACCAAAGAGGCAAAGGATTCGTACTCAGAAAACTATAGAACAGTCATGACAGAAATTGAGGAAGACACAAAGAAATGGGAAAACATTCCATGCTATTGGATTGGAAGAACAAATATTGTTAAAATATCTATGCTACCTAGAACAATCTACACATTTAATGCAATCCCCATCAAAATACCATCCCCTTTTTTCAAAGAAATGGAAAAAATAATCGTAAAATTTGTATGGAACCAGAAGAAACCCAGATTAGCCAAAGGAATGTTGAAAAAGAAAACCAGAACTGGTGGCATCACAATTCTGAACTTCACACTGTATTGCAAAGCTGTAATCTTCAAGACAGTATGGTACTGGTGCAAAAACAGACACATAGATCAGTGGAACAGAATAGAGAACCCAGAAATGGACCCTCAACTCTATGGTCAACTAATCTTCAACAAAACAGGAAAGAATATCCAGTGGAAAAAAGATTGTCTCTTCAACAAATGGTGCTGGGAAAATTGGACAGCTACATGCAGAAGAATGAAACTGGACCATTTCCTTATACCATACACAAAAATAAACTCAAAATGGATGAAAGACCTAAATGTGAGACAGGAATCCATCAAAATCCTAGAGGGGAACACAGGCAGCAACCTCTATGACCTCAGCTGCAGCAACTTCTTGCTAGACATGCCTCCAAAGGCAAGGGAAACAAAAGCAAAAATGAACTGTTGGGGACTTCATCCAGATAAAAAGCTTTTGCACAGCAAAGGAAACAGTCAACAAAACCAACAGAATGGGAGAAAATATTTGCAAATGACATATCAGATAAAGGGCTAGTATCCAAAATCTATAAAGAACTTATCAAACTCAACACCCAAAGGACAAATGATCCAGTCAAGAAATGGGCAGAAGATATGAACAGACACTTCTCCAAAGAAGACATCCAAATGGCCAACACATGAAAAAATGCTCCACATCACTTGGCATCAGGGAAATACAGTCAAAACCACAATGAGATACCACCTCACACCAGTCAGAATGGCTAAAATCAACAAGTCAGGAAATGACAGATGTTGGCAAGGATGTGGAGAAAGGGGAACCCTCTTACACTCTTGGTGGGAATGCAAACTGGTACAATGACTCTGGAAAACAGTATGGAGGTTCCTCAAAAAGTTGAAAATAGAGCTACTCTATGACCCAGCAATTGCACTACTGGGTATTTACCCTAAAGATACAAATGTATCTGAAGGGGTATGTGCACCCCAGTGTTCATAGCAGCAATGTCCACAATAGCCAAACTGTGGAAAGAGCCCAGACGTCTATCAACAGATGAATGAATAAAGAAGATGTGGTGTATATATACAGTGGAATATTACTCAGCCATCAAAAAAAATGAAGTCTTGCCATTTGCAACAATGTGGATGAAACTAGAGGGTATTATGCTAAGCGAAATAAGTCAATCAGAGAAAGACAATTATATGATCTCACTGATTATGGAATTTAAGAAACAAAACAGGATCATAGGGGAAGAGAGGAAAAAGTAAAACAAGATGAAACCAAGGAGGGAGACAAACCATAAGAGATGCTTAATCATAGGAAACAAAGTGAGGGTTGCTGGAGGGGAGGGAGGTGGGGTGATGGGGTACCTGGGTGATGACATTAAGGAGGGCATGTAATACAATGAGCACTGGGTGTTATATAAGATTGATGAATCACTGATCTCTACCTCTGAAACCAAAAATATAAGTATTGCTCCTGCTTTCTTTTGACATCCATTTACAAGATAAATGTTTCTACATCTCACTTTCAATCTGCAAGTGTCTTTACGTCTAAAATGAGTGTCTTTTAGGCAGCATATAGATGGTTTGTTTTTTTTTAATCCATTCTGTCACCCTCTTTTTTTAAAGATTTTATTTATTTTTTGGGGGGAGGGTGTGGAGGGATGGAGCAGAGGAAGAGGGAGAGAGGAGCTCAAGGAAACTCTGCATGCTAAGCATGGCGCCCTCACAGGGCTCGATCTCATGGCCCATGAGATCATGAACTGAGCCAAAACCAAGATTCAAACACTTAACCAACCAATTGTGCCACCAAGGTGCCCCACCCTATGTCTTTTGATTAGAGTGTTTACTCCATGTACATTCAAAGTAATTATTGATAGTATGCATTTAGTGCCATTTTATTACTTGTTTTGTGGCTGTTTCTGGAGATTTTCTCGGATTCTTTCTTTCTCTTGTGTTGCTGATTTTCTTTAGTGATATGTTTGGAGTTCTTTCTCTTTATTCTTTGCATGTTTATTAGTGGTTTTTAATATAGGGGTGCCATTAGGTTTGTGTATATAGCGTCTTCTGCACACAGCAGTGTGTATTAAGTTGATGATCGTTCAAGTTTGAACCCATTATTCTCTCCTCCCCAACGTTTTAGGGATATGTTTTTGTATTTTATGTCCTTTTTTTGGGTGAGTTCCTTGACTGATTTTTACAGAAATATTCAGTGCTACTGGTTTTGTGTTTCCTGCCTTTATGCTGTCACTTTTGGTCTTTCCTTTCCACTGGAAGAGTCCCCTTCAATTATTTCTTGCAGTGCTGGTTTAGTGGTCACGAACTCCTTTAATTTTGGTTTGTCTGGGAAACTCTTTCTCTCTCCTTCTATTCTGAATGATAGCCTTGCTGGATAGAGAGTATTCTTGGCTGCAGATTTTTCCCACTCAGCACTTTGTATATATCATGCCACGCCCTTCAGGCTTGCCAAGTTTCTGTTGAGAAATCTCCAGCTAGCCTTATGGGCTTTCCCTTATAAGTTAAGGGCTTCTTTTGTCTTGCTGCTTTTGAGAATTTTTTTCTTTGTCACTGTATTTTAGCAATTTCAGTTACAGTATGTCTTGGTGTTGGCCTGCTGTTGTTGATTTTGATGGGAGTTCTCTGTGCCTCCTGAATCTGGATGTCTGTTTCCTTCCCCAGATAAGGGAAGTTTTTAGCTATTATTTCTTCAGATTAATTTTCTGCCTCCTTTTCTCTCTCTTCCTCTTCTGGGATTCCTATAATATGAACGTTGTTACATTTGATGGAGTCACTGAGTTCCCTCACTTCATCCTCATGTTCCATAATTCTTTCTCTCTTTTGTTCAGCTTAATTAATTTCTATTACTTTGTCTTCTAGGTCATTCATTCCTTCCTCTGCTTCTTACAGCCTGCTGTCATTGCATTAAGCATGTTTCTAACCTTGCTTATTGCACTTTTCGTCTCTGATTCTTTTTTAACTCTTTTATCTCTGTGTTAAGGTTCTCATTGATGTCTTCCATTCTTTTCACAAGCCCATTGAGTATCTTTATGATCATTAGTTTAAATTCTCCATCAGGCATGTTACTTATATTTATTTTGCTTAGATCTCAGGCCCTGGCCTTATCTTGTTCTCTTATTTGAATAAATTTCTCTTTTCTCTGCATCCTTCTCTGTGTTAGAAAACCAGGTATGTCTCCTGCTTCTGAAAGTAATGGAATTATGAGGAAGACATCATGTAGTGCCCAGGGCGTGGTGCCACAGAAAATGTCTCTGGTGTGTGCTGCATGTGCTCTGGTGTGTGCTGCATGTGCTCTGCTGTTGTGTTCTGGCTGCTCTATCCTTCAGGCACGTTGTCTGTATAGGCTCTCCTTGCCTGCTGTGGGCAGTGTTTGGTCCCTGGCCTGAGTGTGGCAAGGTTTAATTAGGTGTGCTTTGGTTTGCTTGTGAAATGAGTCCTGTTAACCACCTCCACCAGAACAGAAGCCCTGCAAAATTCTCTGGTCAGGAGAGGTGGCAAGGGGTGGGATTTGTGCTGGTCTTCTGAGGGAGAGACCAGCCGTGCTGGGCCTGAAGCAGTTGTGACTGAGAATGGCAGTCCCACCAGGGGTTTGTGCTTGGTGTAAGCAAATTAGGCAGCCAGTGTTGGTACTGTGTTGCTTTCCCACATGTGGCTCTGTGCTTATTTGGGGGGAGTGGGAGGAGGGAAATGGCACCAGCCGGCTGCTTTGTTGTTTGAGAGGTGTCTCTTTGAACTCTACCTCTCAGGGACCCTCTCTGAGAGGAGCAAATAAATTTCCCCAGTGTGTGCCCCAGGCACTCTTAAGATCACTTTTTCCACACTGTGTGCTCCTGGGTGGTTTGCCTGCCTTCTCTCTGGAAGCAGCACAGTGCCCTTGGGGCTCTGTCACAGTCAAGCCCACTGACCTTTAAAACTCCAGGCTTTAAACCCCACTGGTTGCAAAAACTCGTGAAATTCAGCCCTTCTTGTTTTCTGAGCCAGTGGGTTGGTGGAAATGTTCCCCTTTGTGTGCTCCTCTCTCTCTCTCCCTCTGCTGCTCCCTCTTCCTCTCTAATTCTCTCACCCTTCTCTGTGACCATGGCTCCGTCCCCTCTGCAGCAACCATAATCTGTTTCTCCTCTAAATCACATCTCCACCTTACCTGCCTTCTTCAGTGTGGCTTCTTCTCTCCCTTTAGTTGCTGAGTTTGTTCTGTCAGTCTTCAGGTCATATTCTGGGGTACTGAGGATAATTTGGTAGTTAACAAGTTGTGTTCATGGGATGAGGTGAGCCTAGGGTACTCCTACTCCATTGCCATCTTCCTGCTCCTCTTCTCTGATTTTCCTTTTATATACTACTCTTATGAGCTTTCCTGTAGAGTTATATGAGCTTCATAAAAATGAATTGGAGAGTGCTACCTTTTCAATTCTTTGAAAGAGTTTGTGTAAGATTGGAATTATTTCTTTCTTGAATATATAATGGTAGTCAGGGCTTGTGCTTTACTTTGTGGGAAGACTTTTTACTCCGGATTCAGTTTTATCTATAAGAATCTTCAGGTTTTGTTTCACTGGAGAAACTATGGTAGTTAACTGATTTTCTTGTAATTTATTTCAGTTTACTCTACTATGCCTTACCAGCTTTTTGAGTATTTCTTATTGTAAAATATACATAATGTAAAATTTACCATTTTAACTTTTTTTTTTTTTGAGAGAAAGAGTATGTGGGGTGGGGGGCAGCGAGAGAGGGAGAATCTTAAGCAGGCTCCGTGCCCAGCATGGAGCCCAACTCAGGGCTCAATCTCACAACCCTAAGATCATGACCTGAGCCGAAATCAAGAGTCGGACGTATAAACTACTGAGCCATTCAGATGCCCTCCATTTTAATCATTTTCAAGCCTACAGTTTCATGGCATTAGGTACAGTTATTATGTTGTGTAACCATCACCACCAGTCCCAGAATGTTTTTCATCATCCTAAATAGAAATTCTGTACTCATTAAGCAATAACTCATTTCCCCCTCCCTGTCCCTGGTAACCTCTCTTTCACTTTCTGTCTTTCTGAATTTGCCTACTGTAGATACCACATATAAGTAGAATTATATATCATTTTCCCTTTTTTGTCTGGTTTAGTATTTTAAAGGATTATCAGTTTATAGCATGTATAAGATTTTCATTTCTTTTAATGGTCAGATAATACTCTGTTTTACCAATACAACCATTTTATTTATTCCTTCATCTGTGATGGAGGCAGCCACCATTCCACTGTTGTGAATAATGCTGCTGTGGACAGCAGTGTACAAATATATTTTTGAGTCCTCTTTTCAGTATTTGGGGGCATATACCTAGGACTGGAATTTCTAGATCATATAATTATTCTATGTTTAACTCTTTGAGGAACTATCAAAGTCTTTTTTGCATTGGCAGAATTTTTTTTCCTTTAAATTTTTTTAGTTACGTTAATCACCATACATTACATCATTAGTTTTTGATGTAGTGTTCCATGATTCATTGTTTGTGCATAACACCCAGTGGTCCACACAGAACATGCCCTCTTTAATACCAGGCTAACCATCCCCCCACCCCCCTCCCCTCTAGAACCCTCAGTTTGTTTTTCAGAGTCCATCGTCTCTCATGGTTCATCTCCCCCTCTGATTTTCCTCCCCTTCATTCTTCCCCTCCTGCTATCTTCTTTTTTTTCTTTTTCTTAACATATATTGCATTATTTGTTTCAGAGGTACAGATCTGTGATTCAACAGTCTTGCACAATTCACAGCGCTCACCATAGCACATGCCCTCCCCAGTGTCTATCACCCAGCCACCCCATCCCTCCCACCCCACTCCAGCAACACTCAGTTTGTTTCCTGAGATTAAGAATTCCTCATATCAGTGAGGTCATATGATACATGTCTTTCTCTGATTGACTTATTTCAATCAGCATAACATCCTCCAGTACCATCCACGTCATTACAAGTGGCAAGATCTCATTCCTTTTGATGGCTGCATAATATTTCATTGTATATATATATACCACACCTTTTTTAAAAATTTTTTATTGTTATGTTAATCACCATACATTACATCATTAGTTTTTGATGTAATGTTCCATGATTCATTGTTTGTGCATAACACTCAGTGCTCCGCGCAGAACGTGCCCTCTTTAATACCCATCACCAGGCTAACCCATCCCCCCACCGCCCTCCCCTCTAGAACCCTCAGTTTGTTTTTCAGAGTCCATGGTTCGTCTCCCCCTCCAATTTACTCGCCTTCATTCTTCCCCTTCTGCTATCTTCTTCTTCTTTTTTTTCTTAACATATATTGCTTTATTTGTTTCAAAGGTACAGATCTGTGATTCAACAGTCTTGCACAATTCACAGCGCTCACCATAGCACATACCTTCCCCAATGCCTATCACCCAGCCACCCCATCCCTCCCACACCCCCACCACTCCAGCAACCCTCAGTTTGTTTCCTGAGATTAAGAATTCCTCATATCAGTGAGGTCATATGATACATGTCTTTCTCTGATTGACTTATTTCACTCAGCATAACACCCTCCAGTTCCATCCACGTCGTTGCAAATAGCAAGATCTCATTCCTTTTGATGGCTGCATAATATTCCATTATGTATATATACCACCTCTTCTTTATCCATTCATCTGTCGATGGACATCTTGGCTCTTTCCACAGTTTGGCTATTGTGGACATTGCTGCTATAATCATCGGGGTGCACGTACACCTTTGGATCCCTACATTTCTATCTTTGGGGTAAATACCCAGGAGTGCAGTTGCTGGATCGTATGGTAGCTCTATTTTCAACTTTTTGAGGAACCTCCATACTGTTTTCCAGAGTGGTTGCACCAGCTTGCATTCCCACCAACAGTGTAGGAGGGTTCCCCTTTCTCCGCATCCCCACCAACATCTGTCGTTTCCTGACTTGTTCATTTTAGCCATTCTGACTGGTGTGAGGTGGTATCTCATTGAGGTTTTGATTTGGATTTCCCTGATGCCAAGCGACATTGAGCACTTTTTCATGTCTCTGTTGGCCATCTGGATGTCTTCTTTGGAAAAATGTCTGTTCATGTCTTCTGCCCATTTCTTGATTGGATCATTTGTTCTTTGGGTGTTGAGTTTGATAAGTTCTTTATAGATTTTGGATACTAGTCCTTTATCTGACTCGTCATTTGCAAATATCTTCTCCCATTCTGTCGGTTGTCTTTTGCTTTTGTTGATTGTTTCTTTTGCTATGCAAAAGTTTTTTATCTTGATGAATCCCAATAGTTCATTTTTGCCCTTGCTTCCCTTGCCTTTGGCGATGCTTCTAGGAAGAAGTTGCTGCGGTGAGGTCGAAGAGATTGCTGCCTGTGTTCTCCTTTAGGATTTTCATAGACTCTTGTGTCACGTTTAGGTCTTTCAACCATTTGGAGTCTATTTTTGTGTGTGGTGTAAGGAAATGGTCCAGTTTCATTCTTCTGCATGTGGCTGTCCAATTTTCCCAACACCATTTGGTGAAGAGACTGTCTTTTTTCCATTGGACATTCTTTCCTGCTTTGTCAAAGGTGAGTTGACCATAGAGTTGAGGGTGCATTTCTGGGCTCTCGATTCTGTTCCATTGATCTATGTGTCTGTTTTTGTGCCAGTACCATACTTCTTGATGATGACAACTTTGTAATAGAGCTGGAAGTCCGGAATTGTGATGCTGCCAGCTTTGCTTTGCTTTTTCAACATTCCTCTGGCTATTCGGGGTCTTTTCTGGTTCCATACAAATTTTAGGATTATTTGTTCCATTTCTTTGAAAAAAGTGGATGGTATTTTGATAGGGATTGCATTAAATGTGTAGATTGCTCTAGGTAGCATTGACACCTTCACAATATTTGTTCTTCCAATCCATGAGCATGGAACGTTTTTCCATTTCTTTGTGTCTTCCTCAATATCTTTCATGAGTATTTTATAGTTTTCTGAGTACAGATCCTTTGCCTCGTTGTTTAGATTTATTCCTAGGTATCTTACGGTTTTGGGTGCAGTTGTAAATGGGATCGACTCCTTAATTTCTCTTTCTTCTGTCTTGTTGTTGGTGTATAGGAATGCCACTGATTTCTGTGCATTGATTTTATATCCTGCCACTTTACTGAATTCCTGTATGAGTTCTAGCAGTTTTGAGGTGGAGTCTTTTGGGTATTCCACATAAAGTATCATATCATCTGCAAACAGTGAGAGTTTGACTTCTTTGCCGATTTGGATGCCTTTGATTTCTTTTTGTTGTCTGATTGCTGTGGCTAGGACTTCTAATACTATGTTGAATAGCAGTGATGATAGTGGACATCCCTGCCGCGTTTCTGACCTCAGGGGGAAAGCTCTCAGTTTTTCCCCATTGAGAATGATATTTGCTGTAGGTTTTTTATAGATGGCTTTTATGATATTGAGGTAGGTACCCTCTATCCCTATACTCTGAAGAGTTTTGATCAAGAAAGGATGCTGTACTTTGTCAAATGCTTTTTCTGCATCTCTTGAGAGGATCATATGATTCTTGTTCTTTCTTTTGTTAATGTATTGTATCACGTTGATTGATTTGCGACTGTTGAACCAACCTTGCAGCCCAGGGAGAAATCCCACTTGGTTGTGATGAATAATCCTTTTAATGTACTGTTGGATCCTATTGGCTAGTATTTTGGTGAGAATTTTTGCATCCATTGTCATCAAGGATATTGGTCTGTAATTCTCCTTTTTGATGGGGTCTTTGTCTGGTTTGAGGATCAAGGTAATGGTGGCCTTATAAAACGAGTTTGGAAGTTTTCCTTCCATATCTATTTTTTGGAACAGTTTCAGGAGAATAGGTATTAATTCTTTAAACGTTTGGTAGAATTCCCCTGGGAAGCCATCTGGCCCTGGGCTTTTGTTTGTTGGGAGATTTTTGATGACTGCTTCAATTTCCTTAGTGGTTATAATTCTGTTCAGGTTTTCTCTTCCTTCCTGGTTCAGTTTTGTTAGTTGATACAGCTCTAGGAATGCATCCATTTCTTCCAGGTTATCTGCTTTGCTGGCATAGAGTTGCTCATAATATGTTCTTATAATTGTTTGTATTTCTTTGGTGTTAGTTGTGATATCTCCTCTTTCATTCATGATTTTGTTGATTTGGGTCCTTTCTCCTTTCTGATAAGTCTGGCCAGGGGTTTATCAATCTTGTTAATTCTTTCAAAGAACCAGCTCCTAGTTTCGTTGATCTGTTCTGCTATTTTTTTGGTTTCTATTTCATTGGTTTCTGCTCTGATCTTTATTATATCTCTTGTCCTGCTGGGTTTAGGCTTTATTTGCCATTCTTTCTCTAGCTCCTTTAGGTATAGGGTTAGGTTGTGTATTTGAGACCTTTCTTGTTTCTTGAGAAAGGCTTGTATTGCTATATACTTTCCCCTTAGGACTCCCTTTGTTGCATCCCAAAGATTTTGAACAGTTATGTTTTCATTTTCATTGGTTTCCATGAATTTTTTTAATTCTTCTTTAATTTCCTGGTTGACCCATTCATTCTTTAGTAGGATGCTCTTTAGCCTCCATGTATTTGAGTTCTTTCCAGCTTTCCTCTTGTGACTGAGTTCTAGTTTCAAAGCATTGTGGTCTGAAAGTATGCAGGGAATAATCCCAATAATTTGGTACCAGTTGAGACCTGTTTTGTGACCTAGGATGTGATCTATTCGGGAGACTGTTCCATGGGCACTAGAGAAGAATGGGTATTCCGTTGCTTTGGGATGGAATGTTCTGAATATGTCTGCAAAGTCCATTTGGTCCAGTGTGTCATTTAAAGCCTTTATTTCCTTGTTGATCTTTTTCTTAGATGATCTGTCCATTTCAGTGAGGGGGGTGTTAAAGTCCCCCGCTATTATTGTATTGTTGTCAATGTGTTCCTTTGCTTTTGTTATTAATTGCCTTATATAATTGGCTGCTCCCATGTTCGGGGCATAGATATTTACAATTGTTAGATCTTCTTGTTGGACAGACCCTTTAAGTAGGATATAGTGTCCTTCCTCATCTCTTACTACAGTCTTTAACATCTAATTTGTCTGATACAAGGATTGCCACCCCAGCTTTCTTTTGGTGTCCATTAGCATGGTAAATGGTTTTCCACCTGCTCACTTTCAATCTGGGGGTGTCTTTGGGTCTAAAATGAGTCTCTTGCAGACGGTATATCAATGGGTCTTGTTTTTTTAATCCAATCTGATAGCCTGTGTCTTTTGATTGGGACATTTAGCCCATTTACATTCAGGGTAACTATTGAAAGATATTAATTTAGTGCCATTGTATTGCCTGTAAGGTGACTTGCTGTATATTGTCTGTGTTCCTTTCTGGTCTATGCTCTTTTTAGGCTCTCTCTTTGCTCAGAGGACCCCTTTCAATATTTTTTGTAGGGCTGGTTTCGTGTTTGCAAATGCCTTTAGTTTTTGTTTGTCCTGGAAGCTTTTTATCTCTCCTTCTATTTTCAATGACAGCCTATCTGGATATAGTATTGTTGGCTGCATATTTTTCTCGTTTAGTCCTCTGAAGATATCTTGCCAGTCTTTTCTGGCCTGCCAGGTCTCTGTGTATAGGTCTGTTGTCATTCTAATGTTTCTAGCGTTATAGGTTACATATCTCTTCTCCCGAGCTGCTTTCAGGATTTTCTCTTTGTCTCTGAGACTCGTAAGTTTTACTATTAGATGTCAGGGTATTGACCTATTTTTATTGATTTTGAGAGGGGTTCTCTGTGCCTCCTGGATTTTGATGCCTGTTTCCTTCCCCACATTAGGGAAGTTCTCTGTTATAATTTGTTGCAATATACCTTCTCCCTCTCTCTCTCTTTCTTCTTCTGGGATCCCAGTTATTCTAATGTTGTCTCGTCTTATGGTATCACTTATCTCTCGAATTCTGCCCTCGTGATCCAATAGTTGTTTATCTTTTTATCAGCTTCTTTATTTTCCATCATTTGGTCTTCTATATCGCTGATTCTCTCTTCTGCCTCATTTATCCTAGCAGTTAGTGCCCCATTTTTGAATGCACCTCATTAATAGCCTTTTTGATTTCGACTTGGTTAGATTTTAGTTCTTTTATTTCTCCAGAAAGGGTTTCTCTAATACCTTCCATGCTTTTTTCAAGCCCAGCTAGTATCTTTAAAATCATGATTCTGAACTTTAGGTCTGACATTGTACTAATGTCCGTATTGAGTAGGTCCCTGGCAGACAGTACTTCCTCTTGTTCTTTTTGTTGAGGTGATTTTTTCCATCTTGTCATTTGTCCAGAGGAGAATAGCGGAATGAGAGAACAAAATACTAGCAGGGTAACAATGTCCCCAGAAAATATACTCTAAACAAATCAGAAAAGTCCTGAAACCAGGGGAAAAGAAAGGGAAAGAAAGAAAAAAGAAAGAGAAAAAAAGAGAAAAAGATAAAAACAAACAAAAACAGAACAAAACAAAAAAAAAAAACAGAATATGATCAAATATGATCAGGTTGGTGCATAGATCAGTGCCACACACTAGATTTTGGGTGTATTTTGGTCTGTTAGAAGAAAGTGCCTCCTAAAATTTTAAAGAAAGACTTATAAATGTACAAACTAAGAGTTGATACAATGAAGGGATGGAACATGACTGTAAAGATGAACATTATAAAAAATTTTATAAAAGGAATTGATAAGAAGTTTGAAAAAAGAAAGAAGAGGATTTAAAAAAAGAAAAGAGAAAAAAGGAGGGGGAGAGAATGTGATCAGGCAGGAGACTAGAACAAAGCCACACACTAGAGACTTAGGGTATATTTTGATCTGTTAGAAGAAAATGTATCTCAAAATTTTAAAGAGATGACAACTTATATATATATTCCAAAAATAAGGGTAATTACTATTGAGGGATAGAATATGACTCTAAAAATGAAAAGTAAAAATGTTTTTTTTTAAAAAGGAGATTGATAAGATGTTGGTTGAAAAAGGGAAAAAGAAAAATTCAAAAAAAAAAGTTAAAAAAATTAACTTTTTAAAAGACTAAAGAATCATGGTAAAAAAGCCAGGAATTCTATGTGCAGTATTCTCCTAGCGCTGGAGTTCTGCCGTTCTCATAAACTTGGTCTTGGCTGGCTGTTCTTGCTGATCTTCTGGGGGAGGGTCCTTTGCTGTGGTTCCCAAATGTCTTTGCCAGAGGCAGAATTGCCCTGCCCTTTCCGGGTCCGGGCTATGTAATCTGCTCGGGTTTGCTCTCAGGAGCTTTTGTTCCCTGCAAGCTTTCAGTACAGCTTTGGAGGACCAGAGTGAAAATGGTGGCCTCCCAGTCTCTGCCCTGGAGGATCCGAGAACTCGGGGCCCTGCTCCTTAGTGCGCCTCCAGAGAAAAGCAGTCAACCACTCCTGTCTCCCCGGTTTCCGGCCGCACTCTGTGCTCACCCAGCCTGTGACCGAGCGTTTCTATGTCTGGCACCTGACTCGGTGTGGAGTCTCCAAACCCAGCAGATCCCTGCGGTGCGCTTCCGCGCCGCTCCTTTTGGGGGAGGAAGGGGAGTCTCCCCGGATCTGCCGCCTGTTGGGTCCCTGCTGGAGGAGCAGTGGCCCGACTGGGCCGCGGATCACAGTTTATGGCCACCTCAAGCTGAGAGCCCGCACCTCGGCTCCATCTCTGCAGCCAGCTTCCCTGCTCCGATATCTGGGAGCTCTGCCGCACTCAGGCACCCCCGGTCTTTCTGTGACCCCGAGGGTCCTGAGACCACACTGCCCCGTGAGGTTTCCACCTCCCGCTTAGCCACTGGAGCAATGTCCCTCAGCGGAGCCGACTTCTAAAAGTTCTAATTTTGTGCTCTGCTGCTCTATCACTTGCAAGAAGCAGCCGACGGAGGCTCCCTCCCCTGCCGTCTATCCTCCCGAATATCGCCTCGGATTCACTTCTCCGCACATCCTACCTTCCAGAAAGTGGTCGCTTTTCTGTTCAGAGAGTTGTTGCTATTCCTTTCTTTGATCTCCTGTTGAGTTCGTAGGTGTTCAGAATGGTTTGATCCCTATCCAGCTGAATTCCTGAGACCAGACGAAATCCAGGTCTCCTACTCCTCCACCATCTTGTTCTGGCCCCTGCATTGGCAGAATTTCATTTGCTGTATGCCACCTACAGTGTATGGGCGTCTGGTTTCTCCACATCCTCCATCCTCTGCAACACTTATATTCCTTTTTTGGATAATAGCCATTCTTGTGGTATGATGTGGTATCTTACTGTGGTTTTGATTTACATTTCCCTAATGACTAATGATGAGAATCATTTCATATGCTTACTTGTTCTTTGTGTATCTTTTTTGGAGCTATGTCTATTCAAGTCCTTTGCCTGGTACTGAATTTTTGTTGTTGTTGAGTTGTGGGGTTTCTTCATATATTCTAGATATTTAAAGCATTATTAAATATGTGATATGCAAATATTTTTCTCCCTTTCTGTGTGTTGTCTTTTCACCCTCTTGATAGTGCTGTTTGATGTACAGTAGTTTTAAATTCTGATCCAGTCAAAGTGACATCATGCATAATTACACAGTAGGACTTCATAGGGGTCGGTCTCTTCAGTGAAACAACCAATAAAGTGGTGAAAATGACTAGAATCAACTATTTTAGACTCTGGACCTTGGTCAAACTCTTAAAAGATACAGGAGAGTGTTTGATTGAAGGGAGGGGCTGTTGCTTTTTGGTGGAGGGCTCCAAAAATTTCGGGTTGTGTGTTTTATTTGATCTGACAGATTCCTGAGGACTGGACATTGATGTTTGCTGAAATTTAAAATGATAGTACCTCCTTCACCTTTTGCAGCTAGATATTTAAGGAAATCTTTATCTGGTTACCAGCTGGCCACCAGACCGCATGGAACAGAAACTTCAGTGACTACAGTCAATAAGGAATATATACATACTTTGCAGTATAGTTTGGAAAAGTCACAAATGAACTGTTTCTTCTGTCAACAAGGAAAAATGAGCGATCCATCAGCAGTGGGACCATCAGAGTTCTAGAGTTACCATAATAACCAGATCTCTTTGTGTTTAACTTGCTTGGAGTTCCCTCCATCTGCCCCCCGCCCCCGCCAGCCCCCCTACTTCTTAGATTCATGTCTTTCATCAAATTTAGTAGGTTTTTCACCATTATTTTTTGGATTATCCCGCAGGTCCCTCAGGTTCTGTTCAACTTTCTTTATCATTATTTTCATTCTTCTCTTCATACTGGATTGCTGATTATTTCTTTTTCCTGTTCAGATCTGCCATTTCTGTCAAATTCTTGTTTCCTATGAATGAATTATATTTCCTGGTTTCTTTGAATGCTTTGTAATTTTTTTGTTGTTGCAAACTAAACATTTCAAGCAAGCATATTGTGGTAACTCTGGAAATCAGGTTCTCTTCAGGAATTGATTTTGTTGCTTGTTGAGGTCTTCAGTTGTCTATTTGTATAGTGACTTTTCTAAACTGTTTTCTCAAAGCCTTCCTTGTGCCTATTACTGACCTGTTATCTTGGCACTCAGCCTGTGACATCTCAGAGGTTTATTGTTTTATTATTATTTTTTTTAATGTATGGACTTTTTTTAAGTGTATATGCCTCTTTAGATGTTCTGATAGATGCCACCAAGGAAGCTTTTGTTTCCTGGGGGTGCTAAATAAAGCCAGGCATCCTAGCTGACCCTCAGGGAACCTCATACTACCCAAATCACACAACTCTAAAATTTTAGAGTACAAGGTCTTTACTGTCCACCTTGGAACCAGCCAGCCACTTGAGGAATGCAGGTTGCTGTCCCTACATTGCAACAGGATTAAGGAAGGAGGCATAGCAATTGGTTTACCCAAGCAGCTCTTGTACCAAAGTTCAGCAGCATCTGTCTCTATTAAGCATTTCTCTGGTTGCTATAAAATTTCTGAGTGAGCTCCAGAGTTCTGAAATAGTGCAGATAGTGTTTTTCCAGCTTAATGTTTGTTTTGGGGAGATAGCAGCCCAGAAGCTGCCGGGGGTTTTTTTGACATCCTTTGCTGCCATTTTTATTGCTATTTTTTATTTTATTTTACTTTTAATTATTATTACTATTATTTAGATTTTAAATTTATTTGAGAGAGACCAAGTGCACAAGCAGGGGGAGTGGGAGAGGGAGAAGCAGGCTCCCCACTAAGCAGGGAGCCTGATGTGGGGCTTGATTGCAGAACCCTGACATCATGACCTGAGCCAAAGGCAGATGCTTCACTGACTGAGCCACTCAGGTGCCCCATTTTTACTGCTATTTTAAAGTAAATCACAGATTTGATTTGGCATTTCATCCTTAAATACCTTAACATGAAATAAGAACAATCCGCCTGGATAATCTCACATCATTACCATGGGTAACTAAATAACTATTATTTTCTAACATTCTAAGTCAAGTGAAATTTCACATTTACCATATTGTCCTCAAAATTTGTTTATGGCTGTTTTGTTCAAACCTGAATCCAGTCAAGGATTAACCACATTTAGTTATTGTGTTTCTTAAGTCTTTCTTAATCTAGAATAGTTCCCTCTCCTATCCCTGTTTCTATTATTTGGACCTGGTGGAAAGAACCAATCAGTTGGATTTGTAAAATACTTTGCATTCTGGATTTCTGTGGTGTTTCCTCACAGGCTCTTTAAGTCATTCCTCTCAACTAGAAGTTTAGGTGATTAAGTTCAGGTTGAACCTTGTTAGATAATAATATTATTATATTCTTCGTATTGCATCCCATCAGGAAGCAAGGAATGTCTAGTAAAGATTTGCTAGTAGAATAGTATTGAGGTTGATTGGCCAGATCATATATTATAAACTTGTTTATCTCTCAAGTAGTGCATCTTAATTGATCTTTAAAGATACTTCTGCTGGGTTTAGAGGTCTGGCAAGGCAATTATTATTGTATTTAACACTTGGAAGATGTCTTTCTACTGTCTTCTGATTTCCATTGTTGATGAGAGGTAGGTAATAAGTCTTACTTTTGTCCTGTTTGATAATCCATCTTTTTTTCTTTGCTTTTAAGATGATTTCTCTTGGTAGGATTTATCATTTCTATAAAATCCTTAGTTGTATTTGCTCTCAATCCTTTTTGAGACAATGATTAAATACTTGTTTTATATTCTATATGTATATGTCTATTTTTGGAGTCCCTTCTGTCCCATTGTTATTATTTCTGTCCTTACATAAATACCATCCTGTCTTGATTACTGTAGCTCTATAGTAAGTCTTGAAATCAGATCTTGTAAGTCCTCCAAATTTGTTATTTTTCAAATTGTTTTTGCTATTCTTGGTCCTTTTGCATTTTCATATAAATTTTAGCATCAGTTTGTCAGTTTCTACAAAAATCCTGCTGGGATTTTAATTGGGATTCCACTGAATCTTTAGCTCAGTTTGGGGAGAAGGAACATCCTACCCATATTGAATGTTCCAATCCAGGAACATGTTTAATGTCTCTAAATCATTAATTTTATTTCTTAATTTTCATTATACAGGTCTTACATATAATTTGTTAAAAGTATTCCTAAGTATTTCATGTGTTGTCTTTGTTTTGTTTTTATGTGTGTATGCTTTACAATTTTTTACATAGGTGATTATGTTTCCTGTGACTTGAAACAATTTTACTTCTCCCTTTCTAACCTGTTTACCCTTTATTTCTTTATCTTTGACTTTTTTGCACTAACTAAAACAGCTTGGAATAGAAGTTGTGAGTGGAAGTCATTGGTTTCTTCCAAGTCACACCAGAAAGCATTTACTATTTCATCATTAAATATGTTTGGTACAAGATTTTCATATATGACTTTTATCAGGTTGAGGAAGTTTCCTTCTATTCCTAGGGTGCTGAAAGTTTATCTTACATGGGTGCTGAATTTTTCAAGGATGATCATATGACTTTTCTCCTTTATTTTGTTAATACAGTGAATTTCTTTAATTGACTTGAATGCTCAACCAACCTTGCATTTCTGTAATAAACTTAACCATGATGGGTTATCCTTTTTATATGTTTCTGAACTTGATATTCTGATATTTTCGTAATGATTTTTGTTCTTGAGACATACTGATCTGTACTTTTCTGTCGTGGTAATGACTGCATCTGATTTTAGTATCAGGGCATTACTGGCCTTATAAAATAAGACAAGAAGTATGTTCCTTCTCTGTTTTCTAAGAGTTGTTTAGAGTTGATATTATCTTCTTTAAATGTTTGCAGAATTGGGCGTCTGGGTGGCTCAGTTGGTTAAGCAACTGCCTTCGGCTCAGGTCATGATCCTGGAGTCCCGGGATCGAGTCCCGCATCGCTCCCTGCTCAGCAGGGAGTCTGCTTCTCCCTCTGACCCTCCCCCCTCTCATGTACTCTCCCTCTCTCTCTCATTCTCACTCTCTCAAAATAAATAATAAATAAATCTTTAAAAAAAAAACTACAAAAAAAAATGTTTGCAGAATTCACCAGTGGTTCCTTCTAGAGCTAGACTTTTCTCTTTGGGAAAGTTTTAAAATACAAAATCTGTTTCTTTAATTGATACAGGGCTATTCAGGTTTTCTATTTTTTTAAGATTTTGGATAATTGTGTCTTTCAAAAAATTAATATATTTAATCAAGTTGATCACAATATTCCCATACTATTTTTTAAGGTCCACAAAATCTGTACAATGGCCTCTATTTTTATTTCTGATTTTTTTCTTTTTTTTTGATCAGTCTAGCTAGAGTATTAATTTTAACAACCCCCCCCAACTGACCTCAGTTTCATTGCCTTGTTTTCCTTTATTCCCATTTTCTTTTCTTCTTTTTTTTTTCCAGTAGTTTCTACTCATTATTTCCTTCATTCTACTTTCTTTAGGATTAATTTGCAATTTTTCTAGATTCTTGAATGGAAGTTTCCTGGATCATTGATTTTTTTTTTTTTATGCCTTTCTTCATTAACATGGAAATCATTTGTTCAATTTCCACAGAGTTGGGGATTTTCCAGTTCTTTCTGTTTCTAATTTCCAAGTTTATCTCATTATGGTCATGGAACATATTTTGTGTGTTTTTAGTTCTTTTAATTTATTCATACTTGTTTTGTTGCCCAGCATATGGTATATCTTGGTAAATATTCTAATCACACTTAAAGAACATACATTCTACTAACATTGGGCATTCTTAAAACATCAGTTGCATCAAGTTATTTGATTCTTTTGTTCAAGTCTTTTATATCCTTTTTAAGTCTACTACTCTTACTGATTTCTGAGAGGAAAGTTAAAATCTCTATCATGTGGCTTTGTCTGTGTATCAGTTTTTACATTGTGTTATGAAGCTCTGTTAATTAATTAAATGTGCATTTAGGATTATATGTCCTTGTAGGGAATTGACCCCTTTATCGTTATACATTGTCCCCACATATCTGGTAATAGTTCTTGTTCTTTTGTGTACTCTGATATTATTACAAAGTCCTCCAGGTTTTATGGGTTTATTGTTGAATGTGTATCTGTTTCTATCGTTTTCCTTTTTTAAACTGTGTGTGTATTAATTGGGTTTCTTGTAGATAGTATTTAATTAGGTCTTTTGTTATATACATGTGTATGTATGCTTAATAGGAAGCCATCAATGGTGTTGATAGGACCATGGACAGAACGTTATTTTGCACTGTATGTATCCTCTACTTTTAAAAACTCCACTGGATATTGGACTATAGTTTCCTGATTGGTGGTGATCCATCTTATGATACTATCATTCAACTCACTTGTGTCTCTGATCCACAGTGTTTAATAAAGAGGCTTTAAATCCACATATGTTTCTTTTGTGGAGATGAGTAGTCAGAGTTGCCAGTCATTCCTGGTACTTAATATCAAAGCATAAGCTCTGCATTATGCTTAGGTTTAGAAACTAAAACTTCACAAAAAGGAGATAGCAAATAATATTCCTCTCAGAACCCAAAAGCCATAAACATTTAATTTGTAGAAAAAATAATAATACCAAATCTTAGTAAGTTCATTTTAGGTCCACGTGCTTTTATAAGTGTATAATTTATGCTGTCATTAATTTCCTATGACTCATGTTTTATAACCTTATAATTATCCAAACATGTTTCATGACTTCATTTAGTAAACATAGAAACTTACTAGATGGATAATGAACATATAACTTCAGTCCTTTTCCTTTAAAATGCAGAAAAATATAATACTGAAGTGTTAATTGTTTCAGTAAATAGGTGATTTCCTTGCTTAGTTTCTTCCCAGGACATACTCCATATTCTTACTTTTGGTATTAGCTAGTGAGATCCATGTGCTTTACTCTTTGTCTTAAATTATAAAGTTGACTCCCTGCTTGTCTTTTGGATTTCAACTTTTCCCTTTCCAGAAATGGGGGTTGAATTGTTTTCACAGTATTCCCACTCTTCCCAGGATCGTGTGTCAAAAGAATCAACTTTCTGCATATAGGCATTCAGCTGTTTACCGTATGATATACTATGTCTCGTTTTCCTTGTACTAATGAATTGTGAGCTTGGAATGAAGTTTGGGTAGAGACACAAATTTAAGATACACCCAACATTTAGTCCCATTGTTACTATTATTTATGTATTTGTTTGTTTGTTTTCCTGTTGTTACTTTTAGGTAAACATGCATTTATGACTCTGAAATCATTTATAGCATTAGCAGATCATACTTTGAGGGAATCAGATAGATGAGGTCATGCTGATCCTTTCAGAAGGAGTCACTTATTACCTGATTTTAATTGGAAGGCACAAAGATTATAATACACAGGTTTGCCAGGTACCAGCCTGACATCATTAGGCCCTTTTTATACACTTATTCATATAATCCTTATAACAGTCCTGCCTCAAATTTGTTCTAATGAGTGTGAAACATTTAGCACAATAACTGGAACACAGCAAACTCTCAATATGGTAATCATTATCATTATGATTATCATTTATTGTTTTACAGAAGAGGAAATAGAGGCTCAAAGGATTTAAGGGTTATAGGGCAATCAATAAAGAGGAATACGCTAGGTCTATATGGTTTTAAACTCCATATTCTATCTCTTTTATTTAAATATGTTCCGTGTGGAATGTGTACAAGATGGGTCATGAGGCAGGGTTGAAATCCCAGATTTGCCACTTAGTAGTTTTATGACCCTGGGCAAGTGATGGTAGTCAGTTTTCTGATCTGTAAGTTGGGGATTATATTTAATTAATTTGCTAGAGCTGCTTTGCTCTGAGGGTTACTAGTCATCTAGTAACTAGTCTAGAGTTAGAGGTCTGACAAAAGCCAGCAGGTGTTTCACTGGGCCTCAGGTCTCATTTGCACCCATTCATCTCCCCTTGCTTTTAGGCCTTGGAAGCAGTTTAGTTCAGGAACAATAGATGGGTTGAAGTTAGTACTAAGAGGAGCTGCTGCTGCTTTCCCTTTTCCTAGGCCTAGCCACTGTCCAGACTTGTGTGCTAATCATTCCCTTGGCTTTTCTTTATAGTTGATCATCTATGTATGCTTTCCTATATAATATTTTATTTGGATTGTATTTGGATTTTTGAACTTAAATGGTGAATGTATTCTTTTAGGACTTCCTTTATTCACTCAATATAATATTTTTTGGAATTCAGTCATGTTGACATCTGTAGTTAAAGTGCATTGATTTCATTGCTGTAAAGTATTTTATTATTTGAATATATCACAGTATATTGTTTCTCTTGTCGATGGACATTCAGATTGTTTCCAGTTGTGAGCTTTTATGAAAAATGCTTTGATGAACGTTCTTGAACATATCTCCTGATGCTCAAGTATGAGAGTTTCTCAATGTTGAAATTGTGAATCATAGGGTATGTGTATTAAAAGGAGTTTATTTATCATTCACCAAGTACTTACTGAGCACTATGCCAGGTACATTTTTAGGTGCTTTGGAATATTGGTGAACTAGAGAGAGAAAAATCTCTGCCCTCATGGGATTTACATTCTGTTTGAGATCTCCAGACAATAAATAATAAACATAAATAAATAGAAGGATAAATGCCAGGAGGGAAAAGAGAACAAGGTAAGGGGATCATTTGTGTAGGAAGGTGGGTGGGGGTGCAGGTGTCATCAAAGGTTAACATTTAAAAACAGACTTAAAGGAAGTTATGTACCACTTAAAAATTTTTCAACCTAAATAACAAAAAGAAGCAACTGTGGCCATTAAACACACAGTGATGAATGATTCAAGTAAAAATCTCCACAATTCTTAGAGAATTATTTTTTCTTTAGTTAATCAGATCTTAATCTTTCCAGCTTCTGAAAGGATATATTCTAGATGCTAATGTCTTCCAATTTTTGCAGAAGAACTATAAATGTACTCAGAGTTGGTTGAATAAAAGTCACATTTTCTGGGGCACCTGGCTTGCTCAGTCAGTAGAACATGGAACTCTTGATTGGGGTTGTGAGTTCGAGCCCCACTTTGGGTGTAGAGATTCCTTTTAAAAAAAATTGAAATCTTTAAAAAAATTACATTTTCCTCTTCACTTTATGGTTAAAAAGGTATTGTTAAGTTAGCATTTTTTGGATTTAAACTCATTTAGGTCAAATTCAGCACCTTACACAACTGGGATTCTTTTTTTTAAGTTCTTAGTTTATTAATTCTCTCGTGAAAAATCTGCAGAATCACCACAGGTAAAGTCACTGCAGAATTTTTACTCCTTCTTTTTGCCAGCACCAACACTGGCTTTTGCAGTCCACCTGACTTTCTTCATTCTGTCCTTGGGTTCCTTTTGAGGTTTTCTTGACGTCTTTTTCATCTCATATAGGCCATGTCTTGCAAGTCTATGTTTGGGTTCATTTTTCCTTGCATATTCCAAGGAATCATAAATCATGCCAAAGCCAGTTGTCTTGCCACCACCAAAATGGGTTCTGAATCCAAAGATGACATCTGGTGTGGCCTTGTACATTCTGGCTAGTTTTTCCAGAATTTCTGTCTTTCCCAGGTGAAGAACATCAGTGACCATCTATTTCTGCTGAAGTAGTCGGTTGGTCATGACTTCCTGGTCCACGTGGTTATTTTGTCGTTCGTGATGGCCACTGAGCTTCAAGCAGCCAGGAAGGAAAAGAGAGCCACAAATGGGATTCTTAATTCGTGGACTAATATCTTATCTATCAAAATGACATGACCTATTAACCCATGGTTTTCTAAACATTTTTGCAAAGTGTAGTAGTACAGAGCCTGCACTTGGGTCCATCAGCCAAGGGTTCAAATCATAATTCCAGTGCTGTGTGACCTTGATCAGGTTAAACCAGAGTTTCTGATCTGTTTCCTCTTCTTTATGAGGATAATGCAGTGCATATAAGGAGAACACTAAATAAATGTTAGTTCATTTTAGGGTTTTTTTGTTTTGTTTTGTTTTTTACTTTATATTTTGATAATAGATTGATGGGAATTTACAGAGAGATCTAAGGTACACAGTTTTTCCCAATGATTACATCTTCTGTAACTAGTATAAATCAAAACAAGAAAATTAACATTGGTAAAATAGTGCCTATAGTTCTTTGCCACTTTATCACATGTGTAGATTCATATATCTATCATCACAATCAAGACAGTTGTGTTGTTTTATTCCATCCCTACCAAAGCTCTCTTTGTAGTCATATCTACCCTTTCCTTTCCCCATATTCCATCATCCTTAACTTCAGGCAAAGCACTAATCTCTATAATCTTGTTATTTTGAGAATATTACATAAATGGAATCATTCATAAGTGACCTTTTGGAAATTAGCTTTTTTCACTCAGAATGATACTCTTAAGATCCATTCAATATGTTGCATGTATTAATAGTTATTTCCCTTTTATTGCTGACTAGCATTCTATGGTATGGATATACCACAGTTTACTTAATCATTAACTTCTTTAAGGGGATTTGGGTCTTTTCAAGTTTGAGGCTATTTTGAATAACACTGAATTAAGCCAGTGTTCAGATTTTTTGTGGATTTAAGTTTATTCCATTGGAATGCCCAGGAGTGAGATTGTTAATTCATATGATAAATGTTATGTTTAGTTTTTAAGAAAACTGCCAAACTATTTTATATTCCCACTGAGAATGTATGAGAGATCCAAAATAAAACGTAGTGACAGTAGCTTTCTGCTTGTATCTCATCTTGATCTTAATTTGCATTTACCTGATGGCTCGTGATGTGGAACTTATTATTGCGTGATTGTTTGCCATGTGTATATCCTCGTTGGTGAAATGTCTCTTCATGTGTTTTGCCCATTTTCTAATTGGGATGTTTGTTGTTTCATTGTTGAGTTTTGAGAGTTCTTTATATATTGTAGATATGAATCCTTTGTCAGATCTGTGCTTTGTAAATATTTTCTCCCAGTGTGTAGTGGTGTTTTTTTTTTAATCTTCACAATTCATCTTTGTCTATCCCTTGATCAGTAACAGATATTCTTTGTTGTAGTAGCTATATAATGTCTTGATATTAGATAGAACAGTTCCTCTTTCTTGTTTTCAGTATTGATTTAGCTACTATTGTACATTTGCCTTTCTTTATAAATTTTGAAATCTTGTCTATATCTACAAAAAAAATGTTGCTGGGGTATTAGGAATTGTGTTAAACCTACAACTCACATTAAGGAGAATTGACATCTTTACTACAGTGATTACCCCTATCCATGAACACTCTGTGTCTCTTCATTTATTTAGATGATTTTTGATTGCTCTCATCAGCATTTTATAGTTTTCAGCATAAAAGTCCTATACATGTTTTGCTAGGTTTACACCTAAGTATTTCAGTTTGTTTGGAGCCAATTTCCAAATAGCTGTAGGGCTATTCAAATTATTTCATACTGGATAAGTCCTAGTAGTTTGCACTTTTTGAGTAATTTGTTTCACTTGTTAAATTTCTGTGACTAGTGTTAGTATTCCTCTACTAACTTTTTGATGTCCACATCATCTGTAGTGCTCTTCCCTTTTTCATTCTTTGTTTGGTAAATTGTATCTTCTCCTTTACCATCCTCAGTCTTGTTGAAGGTTTGTTAATTTCATTGGCCTTTTCAAATAACCAGCTTTTTGTTTGTTTGACTTTTCAGTTTTCAATTCCACTAGTCTCTGCTGTTACATTTCTTATTTTCTGTCTCCTGTGAGGTTGAAATTGAAGTCTGTGTTCCTTATGCTGCCTCCCTTGACATCTGGAAGGGGAGGGCCTCCTCCTTATTACTGGTGGATGGTGTGGAAGTCTCTTGCTACCTCTTGATTAGCTCCCTGGGTAATAGGGGCCTGAGTGTCTGTTTACTACTTCCCATTGTTCTTCATTGACCCATTTAAGGAGTGGGGACCGAGGAGGTTACTGGTAGGCAGTAGTAAGTTCTGAGTGTCCAATAATCCTTTTTAACGCCTCCCCAGCATAGAGGTAGAGCAGTACCTCATTACTGTCATGGAGGGCAAAATTCATGCTTTTCCCATTGTTTCTGCTAATGCTGCAGGGGGCCTCATTAGTGCCCAGTAAGGATGAAAGCCCCAGCTCCCCACCAGTCTTCTCTGACAGACACAGCAGTGTGTCGTTGGAGTACTTGGTTTCTGCTTGGCCAGGGTGGAAGTCTAGACTTCCCACTGGGCCTTTGCTGGTGGGAAAAGGAGCACAGTTTTATCTGTGGTGTTTGAGTGGAGTAGAGCAGTTATTGTCTAAAAGTTTTGTCTTGGTGGGCTGCCTATTTCCTGGTCCTTAGGATAAAGAGAGCAGGTTTCTGTGGGATTTTTTTGTTTATTTGTTTACACCTGTTGATATTCATAGGACGGTGACTTCATCCATGGTGACTGCTCACTTTGGAATATATGAGGCTAAAAGAAAATCCAGTGAACTCACCACTGTGTCGTTCCTTGGGTCCTGAGGACTCTAGCTAGTCTGCTGCCTTCTCTCTACCTTTCAGTCTTCTTATGATTGTTTCATATAGAACACCTAGAGTTTTTAGCTGTATTTATATAGAGGAATAGGGAAAAATATGTTTACTCTTTTGTGAAATGCATTGTCACATAATTTGCAGATTTTTATTATTAATTCTTTGTTAGTAGCACATACTAGGTATATCATTCCCAGTTTGAACCTTGTCTTGTCACTTTCTTCATGGTAATCTTTTTGCTAGCTGTAATTCTGAATGTAAGTGAAATCAAATTCATTGATCTTTCCCTTAATCTCTTGCTTTTTGTTTCTTGCTTTAGAAATTTATTCCTGCTCTAAGTTTACACAGATGTTCTCTTATATTTCTTTGCGAAAGTTTTAAGGTTCTTAATCTTTTAAAAGAACTCTCATTTTTAATTGAGTAGTGATCTCATTCATCCCCCTCCCACTTTGGAGAACTGTAGCACCATGAAAAGTTCATCCCTTTTCCCATTGATCTCCAGTGCCACATCTATCATGTATAAAATGTACTTATATGTGAGCCTGTTTCTGGTATGTGTATTCTGTTCTTTTTTTTTTTTTAATCCTTACATAAATTTCACACCATTTTAATTACCATAGCTTTAGAATAAGTCCTTTACTTGGTAGGCATATCCCCCCAGCTTGTCAAAATTCTATTGAAATTCCTTTTGGGATTATTAAAATTGCATTGAATCTATAAATATGTTCAGGGAGAATTGGTATCTTTACCATCGTGAACATGGTTTTTCTTTACTTAGATATATTTTAAGATTTCCAGATACAGCTTAACATTTTTCTCCAGAATGGCCTTACATATTTAAAACAATTACTTCTGAGTACTCAGTATATTTTGTTGCTATTGTAAAATGTGTTCTTTAATTTAAATATTTGTTTATTGCTTGTATATATAAATGAAATTGACCTTTGGATTACTTTATATTCATTCTTATGCATTTCATTTTACAAAAAAATGTACTTGGGAACCTTATCTCAGTCTCCTTGGTACAAATTATAGCATCAAGTGAATATTAGATTTTAAAATTTTAATCAAAAATTTAGATTTTAATTCATTCATAGTTATTACTTACTGTTTTACCAAGCACTATGAAAGATTATTCTTCCCCTCCCCAAAAAGAACATATTTGCACTTGTTAAAGGAAACATAATAGTGTTTCTTAATCTCCCATGGAGATTTAAAGCAAAACAAGTATGTTTGTACTCCCCTTTCAGAAATCCTGGTCTGTACATCCAGAGAAAACCCGAAGTCTCTATTTTTAAAAAAATCTCCACGTGAGATTTTGAAAACCACTGCCAGGGGAAGTTGCTAAACAATAAAAAGAGCAGCCTATGAGGTTATTGGAGGAGCATCTCATTTAAAATAAACTTTTATTCATTATTAAATAAACTAGGTGTGGGATATATCTATATGTGTACATAAACTGAATTGCTTTGTGTTAAGTAACAGCAGATATGACTTTGAAGAGAGTGGGCATTGTAAAAGAACCCAGTTACAGTTTGAATGAGATGTGCTCGTTTGTGTGTAGTATATTTATATTAAAACTTAGAAAGAGAGCTCATTTGGTGGTTGCCTGAGGTGTAAAGAGTCATGGGTGGGTGAAAGAATGAAGAGGGTCAAAAGGTACAAATTTCCAGTTATAAAATGAATAAGTCATTGGGTTGTAATGTACAGCCTGGTGACTGTAGTTAATGCCATATTACATATTTGAAAGTAGCTAGAAGAGTGGATCTTGAAAATTCTTACCACAAGAAGAAAACTTTTGTAACTATGCATGGTGACAGATGTTAACTTAACTTATTGTGGTGATCATTTTGCAGTTATATACAATCAAATCATTATGCTGTGCAAACTAAGAAAACTTAGAACACAATTTTGTTTTCCCCAGTTGGAGTCATTCGATGTCCAGTTTGCAGCCAAGAATGTGCAGAGAGACACATCATAGATAATTTTTTTGTGAAGGACACTACTGAGGTTCCCAGCAGTACAGTAGAAAAGTCTAATCAGGTAAGTGTACTAATTAAGTCTTAAATGTTTTGCCTCCTCTTACTGAGACAGCCTGCATTGTTGAAGGACTCTAAAAAGGTGTCTGACATTGACCATTATGTCTATCAAATTATGTAATATTCTAAAAGGTAATAAAGAATAATAAATAATTCATCTTATTGAATAAAACGGTACCAATTCAGAAGCCTTGATTGTACTCCCACCTTCCCTGTCCCTTCAGAGAAAACCATTCTATATTTGACAGTATTTCATTTTTTTGTAACTTTACTGTGTATTGACAATTAGATTTTTTTATTTCAAGTCCCACCTTTTTCATTTTTTTCTGTTTTAATGATGATCTCTATAATGATATGACAAATTCCATGTCTTTGATCAGTATGGTTTCTGCATTTTAAGAACGTCTTCTATTCTGCATCGTATTTCTTTGAAAGCCTCATTTAGTAATATTGTCCAGGGTGTTGGATTTAGAGACCCAATGATGTTTTTCTTTTTTCCCCACTTCCATAACCCACATGTAGAACATTTCTATTGGCCCTTTAAATCTAAATGTCCGGTCGCTGGTGGGTGGATTGTAGTACTCTGGTGGAGGTGAGCTATGATTAATTCTGCACTAAAGTGTAGTGTATTAGTCTACTTTTGAATCGTGATTCATTGATGATTTCTCTAAGCATTTCCTTAAATTTGGAACATAAGATCTGTGAAGGAACAGAATCTGACAATGGAAAAAATGATTTTTAATCTAAAATGTAAAAATCAAAAAAGTAATGTTTAGGGCACTTCAGGAATCACATAGCTAAGTTTCTGTACTTTTCATTTTCAGCTTTTTGTTTCTTGGGGGAACTGTGGGAATTTAGGGTTCATTTAAAATGAATATAGCCATTACTAACTAAAATATCCCTTTTGAGGGTGCATGGGTAGCTCAGTTGGTTAGGCAGCCATCTCTTTATTTCGGCTCAGGTCATGATCTCGGGGTTGTGTGACTGAGCCCCGTATGGGCATGGAGCCTGCTTGGAATTCTCTCTCCCCCTCTCCATCTGCCCTTCCCCCCTTCCATTGTGCACACATGAGCTCTCTCTCTCTCTCTCTCTCTCAAAAAAAAAAAAAATTTTTTTTTTACAAAGATTTTATTTATTTGAGAGAGCAAGAATGAGAGAGAGAGAGAGCACATGAGAGGGGGGAGGGTCAGAGGGAGAAGCAGACTCCCCGCTGAGCAGGGAGCCCGATGCAGAACTCAGTCCCGAGACTCCAGGATCATGACCTGAGCCGAAGGCAGTCGCTTAACCAACTGAGCCACCCAGGTGCCCAAAAAAAATTTTTTTTAAATATCACTTTTGTTTCAAAAGTATCCACAGTTCATCAAAGGCCAAAGCAGGGCTTGGTGCAGTGAATAAACTTTCTAATTGTTGTGAAACCAGCTTTAAAGCATGAAAATGCAGTTATTTATGTGAGATACAGTGTCAAGTACTTAACACCTCTGAAAGTTCCCCTGTGAATACCAGTGATTTTTTTTTTTTATCTACTAGAGTGTCATGTCACTTTGCTTCATATGTGATTATATTTATACTAGATATACTTTGTTAGTCATATCACTCACCAGTTATGCTTCATCAGATGAACTCTAGTAGTGCATGTGAATGCTCAATCCAGAAAATTCAAAAGCAAAGCCACATAAAAAATCAACAGGGTGGAGTTATGATCCTATATGAATTGATGGTGATAAGAGATGAGTATTGAAGGGATTCTAATCTAAAGGACAAATTTAAGAGGCTGCTTTATGCCTCTGTATAATCAATTAGTTTTGCTAAGTTTATCTACTCTGTTTTGTCACAAAATAATAGGAAGAAGTTATAATCAATTAAACTAAAGATAGTCCAAATTGACATCTTCATTTTAGGTAAGTGAGGCTAGGGAGGTTGTTAAACCTGGTTCAGGAGTAGGGTACTTGGAGGGATATTTTGGGAATGAAAACAGGAGAGGTGATAATGTGGGATGAAGCAAGCACTAGGCAAGAGGTAATGAGGGCTGAACTAGCCTAGTGGCAATAAGTAAAGGAAGGGGAGAAGTTACAGTCCACACGGGACTTGATATACCTGATTGGATGTGGAGGTGAGAGGGACCCCACTACCAGGATGGTGGTGCTTTTCATAGAGAGAAAGAGGGCAGGGAAGTACATAGAGAATTGGTTTTGAATGTGATTGAGTTTGCCTGTAAGACTAAGGTAATGTCATCTGTGATCAAACTGGAGCTCTGAGGATAGTTTATAGCTGAAGATAAAGTTTTAAAAACTTTTTGTTACAGATAATTTTAATCATTACCAAGAGAAGGGACAGTTTCACATAACAGACTCCCATGTACACATTACCTAGCTTAGTAGTCACGAACTCATTTTATGTTTAACCTGACACTCCCCCACATACACACGCTATATTATGTTGAAGTTATTCCCAGGTATTATATCATCTAATCCATAAACCTTCAGTATTTCTATGGAAAAATAATTTTTTTAATGAATGTAACCACCATATTAATTTAACATATAAAAGAAATTTACAGTAATTCCTTAATATCATCAAACATCCAGTGATAATGTCGCTAATTGTCGTGGTTCTTTCTTTAAAATAGTGGTTTGTTTCTGTAAGGATCCAGTAAGGCCTACACAGTGCATTTGGTTGATTTGTCTCAACCCTATCTTTTAATTAATCTCAAATTATCCCTTCACTTCAGTGACTTTCTTTTTCTGCCCTTTTTAACATATTTGTTAGATAAAGTGTGTTAGTCCTGTATAGTAAGCCTTATTCTGCCTTTTGCCAACCATCTTCATAAAGTCATTTAACATACTTCTCTGTCTCCTGTAATTTGTGTACACTGGCAGTAAAAATGTAGAGGCTGATTTAATTTCAGGTTCCATTGGGTGAGGGGGTATGAGAATACTTTCATCCATATGTCTGTATGTACTTCAGTCAGGAGGCACAGGAGTTTGGTTGTCTTTCTTTTTCCTGATGTCAGTGGCCATTAATGATCGCTGCCATGATTCTGTATTATATTACGGCCCTTGGAAAACTATGACGTTCTCATTCTGTCATGCCCCTGTATTTCTTAACTGGAAGAGAAACCGAAGGCTTCCTTCATTTATTCTTTGGTTTTAAAGGAAAGGTAGGTTAAACACTTAATTCTTTTCCTTCAGTTGCTAAATTTTAGAGTAGTAACTTAGTTTCTTAGCATTCTTCAGAGGTTGACTAATGAGTGGTGTGTTTGTGTGTCATTATGAATTCGTGGGCTTTTAACATAAAATCTGTTCTAGTAGTTGTTAGTGATGCTCAACTTGTGCCATCTTGGCAACAGGAGCTTCACGTTGATTCCTGAGTCATGCTGATACAATCACAGTAGTCACTGCTGTCTCCCCTGCTTTCTGTTTTGACATATTGTTAGAGGCTTTGGTTCCTTTTAGTTGGAAATGGTATCTGGAGACCACAGTATGGGTGCTGGGGATACTAATGACCATTGGGTTGGTCATTTGTCTAGGCCTTGCAGGAAAATGATTTAGCAAACACTTTATTGAAAAAAGAAAGTGACTACACTTACCGTGTTGAACACTGCGTGATGTATAGAATTTTTGAATCATAAAATTGTACACCTAAGACTAATATAACACTGCTAATTACACTTGAATAAAAAAGAAAAAACAAGTCCATCTGGCTTGGTCTTGAATTTAGGCCACATAGTGTCTCTTGGGGCACAGACAAGCATCCTCTCTAAGGTATCTTTTTTATTAAGAAGCTCATCAACCTCAAACACATGGAATTTTAAGGAACTACAATAGAGTCTCTGAAATCTTTATTAAGGGAAAGGGATAAACAGAATACAAAGTAAGTATTAGGTGATAGAAAACTGTCATGAATGGATAAAGAAGATGTGGTATATATACACAATGGAATATTATGCATCCATCAAAAGGAATGAGATCTTGCCATTTGCAACAACGTGGATGGAACTGGAGGGTGTTATGCTGAGTGAAATAAGTCAATCAGAGAAAGACATGTATCATATGACCTCACTGATATGAGGAATTCTTAATCTCAGGAAACAAACTGAGGGTTGCTGGAGTGGTGGGGGTGGGAGGGATGGGGTGGCTGGGTGATAGACATTGGGTAGGGTATGTGGTATGGTGAGCGCTGTGAATTGTGCGAGACTGTTGAATCACAGATCTGTACTTCTGAAACAAATAATGCAATATATGTTAAGGAAAAAAAAAAAGAAGAAGAAGAAGTTACCAGGAGGGGAAGAGTGAAGGGGAGTAAATCAGAGGGGGAGACAAACCATGAGAGACAATGGACTCTGAAAAACAAACTGAGGGTTCTATGATGGGAATGCAAGCTGGTGCAACCACTCTGGAAAACAGTATAGAGGTTCCTCAAACAGTTGAAAATAGAGCTACCATACGACCCAGCAATTGCACTACTGGGTATTTACCCCAAAGATACAAATGTAGGGATCCAAAGGGGTACGTGCACCCCAGTGTTTATAGCAGCAATGTCCACAATAGTCAAACTGTGGAAAGAGCCAAGATGTCCATCGACAGATGAATGGATAAAGAAGATGTGGTATATATACACAATGGAATATTATGCAGCCATCAAAAGGAATGAGATCTTGCCATTTGCAACGACGTGGATGGAACTGGAGGGTGTTATGCTGAGTGAAATAAGTCAATCAGAGAAGGACGTATCATATGACCTCACTGATATGAGGAATTCTTAATCTCAGGAAACAAACTGAGTGTTGCTGGAGTGGTGGGGGTGTGGGAGGGATGGGGTGGCTGGGTGATAGACATTGGGGAGTGTATGTGCTATGGTGAGCGCTGTGAATTGTGCAAAACTGTTGAATCACAGATCTGTACTTCTGAAACAAATAATGCAACATATGTTAAGAAAAAAGAAAAAGAAGATAGCAGGAGGGGAAGAATGAAGGGGAGTAAGTCAGAGGGGGAGACGAACCATGAGAGACGATGGACTCTGAAAAACAAACTGAGGGTTCTAGAGGGGAGGGGGTGGGGGGATGGGTTAGCCTGTGATGGGTATTAAAGAGGGCACATTCTGCGTGGAGCACTGGGTGTTATGCACAAACAATGAATCATGGAACACTACATCAAAAACTAATGATGTAATGTATGAAAGAAAAAAAAATAAAAAAAAAAAAACTGAGCGTTCTGGGGGGGGTGGGAGGATGGGTTAGCCTGGTGATGGGTATTAAAGAGGGCACGTTCTGCGTGGAGCACTGGGTGTTATGCACAAACAATGAATCATGGAACACTACGTCAAAAACTAATGATGTAATGTATGGTGATTAACATAACAATAAAAATTTTTAAAAATAACAAAATAAAAAAAAGAGAAAACTGTCAACCTTCGTAAGGAAACTAGTGTTTTTAAGAAGCCTAGGATTTTAGAAAATAATGGGTGCAAATTTTTAACAGAAAAGCAACCAGCTTTATTATTAGTGGTCAGAATGTATTTACCAAGTGAACAAATTTCTGTAGCAAAAATGTGAGAAGTGACCCCAGAAGCTCAGACAGCAAGTGGCTATTTCTACACCAAAAAAACCTGAAACTGCATCCCCCTAGTGCCAAAACCACCAGCTGCTAGTGTAAAAATTCAGTGTATAGATATTTGTTCTATATGATACCAAATGTCCAACTGTTTTTGTTGCTGTTATATTTCCACAGAACAGATTAATAGTTTGACCTGGTGTCCTACAGAGTATGTGAGAAATTAGGGTTGTAGCCATGCCCTCTGGGTGCATGGCTATCCAGGATCATCTCCAGTGCAACCAGTCTTTGGGGTTCTACCTTGACCCTGCTGAGGATCACAGAAGGCTCCCCATTTCCCTTCCCTGCCTTGACTGTCATTTGAACAGCACCAAGAAGACTGCTCAATTATCAGGAGAGTCGTGGATCTGCTGAAAATTCAAATTCGGCAGAGGGAATAAAGTCTATGATTACTAAATGTGCATGTATTCCACCCCTAAGCAAACTGACAGCCTGATTTGACGCTCATGAGAAGTTACCGAGGGAGGATATAACATCTAAGATTCCTGTAACTAGAAGACCTTAAGAAGAGAAATAGATTTCATTTGGCTCAATGGTGCACTCTCCAAAGATAAAATGTGCTTCCATGTGAGGTAATGGGTGCCTAATTGTTGAAAATACACAAGCAGCAACTGCCTAGGAAGGAAAAAGCAAACATACCACAAGTATATATTGATATTTATAAGTCCAATTTAGATTTGTAGGTTTTATTTTTTTGATTTTATGTTTATCTCACTTATCTAACATTGGAAATCTTGGTTCTCAATTACATTGACATAATTATTTATTTCCTCCAAATATATCTACATTATAGGGTATATTGTATCGGTTTTGGTTCAATCAGGAGCCATCTTAATTCTTAAAATTAAGAATTGTTAACGAGATACAAACTTGTTTACTGAAAGGATAAGTAAGAAATATTTAAAGTATCATAGAGATAGCAAGTATAAAGAAGCAGCTCAGAGAACAAAGAGAAAAGGTTGGAATCAGTCAAAATTAGAGAAAGGGTCTTGTGGAACATCAGTTCAGACATCTGAAGAGGCAGTGCTGCTTGTCCCATGTTGGTGTCTGAGCGTTTGGCCTTGGGATCGCAGACCTCAGGAGCAGGAGTAGGCCTGTGGTGTCAGTATCTCCAAAGCTGGTTCCGTGAGGATTGGGAAAACTGCAAACTAGAGCTCAGTGCCGCTGTGGAAATGGAAGTGCCTCTGCTGGAGTGAAGTAGCATTGATTGGCATGATGTTCACAGAACAGGCAAGCAAATAGAAAGACAGCTCAGATGATGAAGTACCTTCTTCCTCTGGCATTGCGGTCTCCTTCCAGCACCAGCTGTTAGACTCGAATGTGCAACCAGCTCGTAAAGCATAAATATGGTTTTCAGAGTAAGAGTAGGGAAGAACAGAGTTGGGCCTGAAAGTAGAAATTGTAGAGCTGTTTCTGTCAAAATAGAAAGCAAGGAAGACAGCAATTACTGCATGTATGCACCTGGAGATAGTCAAATCATAATTTTTTTCAAGTTTTTATTTAAATTCGTTAGTTAACATACACTGTAATATTTTAAAGTTACTTGAAAGAAATAATTCTCTGAACAGTCAAGCCACCCATTGATAGGCAGATTCATTTGTTTCATTTGCTTTTGGTTTTTAGGGATTTAATTTCTGTAATTTGTAGGACTACATATAAAACCATTCATAAAGTAAAATCTATAAAACACAGTGTACTGGGAGAACTCAAACTATAGCTGTTTAATCTACCCATGTACCTTATTTCTTCTCTACCCTATAGGTAACCATTTAATTTCCTTTATTCTTCCATTTAAAATATTTTATATATAATTTTAAGTAATTTTATGTTATTTTAAAAATATTAGCAAATGTTATTTCACCCATCCCCATCTTTCTTAGAAGAGCAGTATCATGATTTGCTTTTCCACTTTGCTTTTTTTACTTCATATACTATAGATCCCTCATTCTTTCTTATAACGTAGTGTGGAGATTAAATTTTAGGTGACATCCTTGAAGACAGGATAGCTGAAGCTAAGGGAGTATAGATGAGACAGTGCCCAGATCTAACAAAAAATGTACAGAATTGGAGGAGGAAGGGGGGGGTGGGATCCAGAGGGCAATCAGGGAGATAAGAGGATCTGGAGGTATCAAGGAATCCAAAGGATTTCTAGGAAGTAGGATTCAATAATGTTAGAAAGGTGAAAGATGATAAGAGTTGAGAAAAGGCAGGTTTGAATTAATGAAAATGTTATCCAGGTATTTGGAATTTGGCTAACATAAAGCACTAACTGAGGGGAATTATTTTTTTCCCCCAGCCACAAAAGATAACATGAGGACTGCTTACATGTAACTTTAATATCTTTTCTCAGAGAAGAGTGCCACCCTCTTCACAGTTACAGAAGCTGGAAGCAAAGGAGCTGTCCCTTCATCTCCCATATCCAGTGCATCCTCTGAACCAGTTTTACCATCAGTCTTCCTCATTCATTCCCACTTCCACCTAAACCACTGAAAAAGCCTCTTACTTGTCTCTGCAAAAAGCACTTGCCCCTTTTATAATCTGTTCTCTATATTACAGTGGCAGTGATTTTTAAAATTGCAAGTCTGGCCATGTCACTTACTTAAAAGCTTTTAGAAGACTTCTTCAGACAGGGACCAAAGTTGCCATGTGATCATGCTTGATCTGGCCCCTCTGCCTGCCTTGCCCCTAGCTTCTCTTGCCAGTCTTCCCTTGATCTCTGCACTTCAGTCATACTTTCTGTCAGTGCTTTGAACCTGCTGTACTCTTCTTGCCAGAGGCTTTTGTACATGCCGTTCTCTCTGCCTGGAAGTCTTTTCATCAGTAATTGATGACTCAACTTTCATATCTTAGTGTTAATATGATCTCCTTAGAGAAAGCCTTGCCTGGGTAATCTCTCGCTTTCTCCAACACTCCAACCCCACTAAAATGAGATCAGTTTCCCCTATCATGTGCTTTTATACCTTCTCATACTTTTCCTTTATGGCACTTCTCAGTTGGTAATTCCATATTGGTGTGATTCTTTGAGTAATGTTTGTGTAACTCACATTTAATCTCAGCACTACTCAGTAAAATCTGTTACTAACCTCACTTTAAAGATGAGCATTCTAAGTAACCTGCCCAAGAACTACCTAGCTAAGAAGTGGGGAATGGGGATATGAATGCACACTCCCATCTATGATACTCAGTATCATAAGGGCAGGAACCATGTTTGCTTTTCCACATTGTTATATCCTCAGCACTTAGCATAGTGCCTAGAGTATTTGATATATTGAATGAAGGACAAGGCCATATTTCCATTTCATATGTTTATAATTTAAAACATGTCAGTTTAAATTTACAAACACTGTTAAGATAACTGATAGAGGCAAGTATGATTGGTATATCAATTTTACAGGACTAGTTGTTTGACTACCTTTTCATTTTTCTTAAAACTTGATGTGACATGTTTCTCTTATTAGGTGTGTACAAGCTGTGAGGACAATGCAGAAGCTAATGGGTTTTGTGTAGAATGTGTTGAGTGGCTCTGTAAGACATGCATCAGAGCTCATCAAAGAGTGAAGTTCACAAAAGACCACACTGTGAGACAGAAGGAGGAAGTATCTCCAGGTAATAAATTGGTTTTAATCTCTTTTTGTCTCTATCCTTCCCACTCTTTTCTCTCTTCCTGTACTAACTTTGTTTTGATATACTTGTAAGTATTAAATACACTCTTGTTTTTTAATATAAGGAGGTCTGTATTGTAATTGAAATTTGAAGAATTAAAAATGTTAAATATGAATAGATGTAGAATATTTCTGTCTTATATTCATACTCCCAACCCCCCCCCCCGTAAATGCTTTAATTTGGTGTAAATGTATAGCAAGTGAAAAAAAAGTTGCTTTTTAAACTTAATCTTCTCTCATTGGTTCTCTTATTTCTAAGGTTGTTGACAAGAGTTGGGCTTAACAAAAGTTTTATAACTCTTTCCCCTCTGATATTGTTGTGATAAACCTGGTTCATTATATTTGATAGGTAGATAACTAAAGAAGCTCTGCTTTTTATGTAATTTACGGCTTCTCAGTTTTTATTGTATTGCTTATACTGTAAAGTTTACTAATGTATTCTTTTACTGTAGTAAAATATATGTAACTTACAACTTGCCATTTAAACCATTTTTAAGTGTACAGTTCATTAAAGGTACACTGTATTACATTACATTCAGTTCATTAGTGTATGGTCCATTAATGGCATTCACAGTGTTTTGTAGCCCTCACCACTCTTTCCAAAGTTTTTTCATCATCCCAGAAAGAAACAATACCCAATAAATAATAATGCTTATTCCCCTCTTTTCTCTGCCCCTGTGAACTTCTAATCTACTGTCTCTACGAATTTGCTTATTTCTGCAAGTGGAATCCTATAGCTTTGTCCTTTGGTATCTGGCTTATTTCACTTATCACTATTTTCCGGGTTTATC
Source organism: Zalophus californianus (assembly GCF_009762305.2). Classification (NCBI taxonomy): domain Eukaryota; kingdom Metazoa; phylum Chordata; class Mammalia; order Carnivora; family Otariidae; genus Zalophus; species Zalophus californianus. Next base: position 91,073,229 of record NC_045606.1, read on the forward strand.
CATGTTGTAGCATTTATCAAACTTCATTTGTTTTTATGGCTCATTAATATATTTTTGTTTAAAAATTATTTTATTGCTTTTAATCCAAGTCAACCAGTGTTTGTATGTCTATTCACTATTCCAGGAACTTTGCTAAGCATTGGAGATGTAAAGGAATCAAACAGATACTTTTGCCCCACAGAAGTTATAAGTATGATGAAGACTACAAATTAGCAATCATAGTTTGGCTTCCTAAGTTCTATAAGAACACATGAAAGAAGCGCCAAACTCAGATTTGGGGATTTAGGTTGGAGGCCAAATCTGGGGCTTGAAGGAGGAATAGAAGTTCATCACAGGAAGGAGAGGGGTAGGGAAAACTGAAGTACACACCCAGACTTGCAGAGGGAGACAGTTGAATGTAGCTGGAGAGTAAGATTCAGGAGAAGGAATAAGAGATGAGCCTAAGAGTCTGGTGACACAGGAAAAGGAGATATAATTTCTGAGGACACTAATGAGGAAAAGACGAAAGAGAAGAGGCCAGGTACAGATTCAGATAAATTGAATAGATAGTGCCTGAAAGACTTCTCTTTTTTTGTGATTCAGTCATCTATTGAAAAATAGAGCAGAGAAAATAAGATGAAAAGATCAGGAATGCGTGGGATACTTGAAATAACTCCGGTAAAGAGAGCTCCAGCTTCAGAAACAGATTGTTTGGTAGCATCCAGGTTACATTTGATGTACAGGCCTTAAAACTTCCTCCATCGGGGAGCGCCTGGGTCACTTAGTTGGTTAAGTATCTGCCTTCCATTCAGGTCGTGATCCTGGGGCCCTGGGATCGTGTCCCACTTCCGGCTCCCTGCTACGAGGGGAGCCTTCTTCTCCCTCTGCCTCTGCCTCTCTCTCTGTCTCTCATGAATAAATAAACAAAATCTTTTAAAAATAAATAAAAAATAAAACTTCCTCCTTTGGGCCTCAGCAGTATGCTTGTGGGTATAGAGAAGAATTGAGGGTTTAGCTGCATAGGTGTTGCAGAAGTTCAGTAGAATGAGAGGTACAAATCATGGCATTTACTAAATGAAGGATTTTTTTTTTAACTGTATAAAGGAAATGAAGTTGATAGTGTCAGTCGATAGAGTGAAAGAAATTGTTAGGAACCTAGAGATCTTTGAAGCACAGCAAGAGTAGTTAACTAAGAATTAGAAGGTTAGAAAGTAGAAGTTATTAGAGTGGATGTTTGAATTTATGATTATAGAACTGGAACAGTTATGGACAATCAAAAGTCTAGGGTGGGACCATGATGTGGGGAGCTAAAATGGAGTATAGGTCTCTGGAGATAGAAAGTCTGAGAGTCTTGTTTTTATATGGTAATCTATGTGGATTTCTGAATCATCCAGAGTGATGGTGACACTGAAGACTAGGAGGATGACCAAGTCAGGATCTAAATTCTTCAGTAAGTAAAGGAAGTCTACAAATGGGTGATATGATGTTCTAATTACCTAAATCAGAAGCTCTATAGTTATTGTTGAAGAGCAGGCCAAACCCAGAATGTCCTAAGCCAACTAAAGATGTATGGTCACTCTATCTACTATCTACTGTGATGCCTACGTGACATGCACATCAAGGAGAAGGATACAGGGAAGCTGTGAAGATATTCACATTACTAAAACTGAGCCATTGTTGCATTGCTAGAATTAATTGCATTTGGTCTTGATGTGTTGTGCTTTTAATAGTCTTTTACTATATTGCTAATTTTCTCTAGTTATTTTCCTTCTTCCATATGAGTTTTATGCATTTTTGCCTGCTTTTTGATCTGACTAGATAGTAGGATATCTTTTTGTTTTTATCCACAGAAACAGCTCTGAAATTTATTTATCTAATTATCCTTTATATATTTTAGTTCATTATTTTTATCTTTAATTTCTCCAGCTTACCCTAATTTTAAAGTTCTATTACTAACTTCTTTGACATAAATACTTGATATTTATTTTTATCTTTTGTAGAATTAATGACTGTTTAAAGCTTGATATAATCTGCCACTTAGATTTCTACTGTTTTTTAAATATTCTGCATATATGGGGGCACCTGGCTAGTTCAGTGAGTAGAGCATGCGGCTCTTGATCTCAGGATCATGAGTTCAAGCCCCACATTGGAACCTACTTAATTAGAAAAAAAAAAAAATCTAAGTATTCTGCATTTATGGTTACCATGCAGTTGAAGGTTTACAGATTTTTGCATTTGTTATTTTCTGGTTCGGTAGATTATAAATAATGATATGGAAAGAAGGCCATGATGTATATTAAATGCAAAAAGTAAGTTGCTTAACAGTGTGTTTATTATGAACCCAAGAATTCATTAAAAGGAAAATGTTCCCATTACTTGGCTTTTTTTGTTTCCTGTTTCAACTTCACAGTTTTTTTTTATTAAAGATTTTATTTATTTGAGAGAGAGAATGAGAGCGAGAGAGAGCATGAGAGGGGGGAGGTTCAGAGGGAGAAGCAGACTCCCCTGCAGAGCAGGGAGCCCGATGTGGGACTCGATCCTGGAACTCTAGGATCATGACCTGAGCCGAAGGCAGTCGCTCAACCAACTGAGCCACCCAGGTGCCCCAACTTCATAGTTTTATTATGATCAGAAAACGTGAGTCTGTGAACTCATTCTGTATGCTAGCATACATGTTAAGATTTTGTAAATATTGATGGTACAACTGACCCTTGAGTAACATGAGGCTTGAGGGGTGCTGACCCCTGCGCAGTCGAAAATCCATGTAAACCTTTGACTCCCCAGTACTTAACAAATTAACTACTACTGATAGCCTACTACTGACCAGAAACCTTACTGGTAACAGTCAATTACACACTTTTTAAAAAATATATATTTTTTGGGGAGGGAGAGAGCGTGCGAGTGCGCATACACGCGCATGTGTGCATAAGTGGGGAGAAGGGCAGAGGGCAGTGGGAGAAGGGCAGAGGGCAGAAGGACAAGCGGACTCTCCGCTGAGCAGGGAGCTCAACTCAGGGCTTAATCCCAGGACTCTGAGATCATGATCTGATTTGAAGTCAGATGCTTAACCAACTGAGCCATTCAGGTACCCCAGAACACATTTACACATTTTGTAAGAAGTGTGTGTGGGAGTGTGTGTGTGTGTGTGTGTGTATTGTATACTATGTTCTTACAAAGTAAGCTAGAGAAAAGAAAATGCTAAGAAAGCCATAAGGAAGAAAAAATACGTTTACAGTAACTGTACTGTATTTATCAAGAAAAATCATGTGTAAGTGGACCCGTGCACTTAAAATCCATGGTGTTCAAGGGTCAACTGTATATGAAATGTCAGATAAATACAAAATTTATATTTAAAAGAGAAACCATAAAATTTCCCTTATAAGAAAAAAGTAAACATTTTTATAATTAGGAAAAAGCCTTTCTAGAAGAGGTTCTCTAAAACTAAAGCCACAAAAAATAAAAACAGATTAATTTTTCTATAAAATGTGTTAAGGACCTACTTGGAAAAATACCATAAACCAAGTCAGACTGGAGAAAATATTTCTAAAATCTTTGGCAAGCAATATTAGCAAATGTGTCTACAAATTGGTAAGAAAGAAAATTGGATGGAAAAATGGCAGAGGTTATAAACAGACAGTTCTTAAGAGAAATACAAATGGTTGATGAATGTGAAAAGTTGTTCTATCTCAGTTATTAAAGAAATATGTCCAAAGGTAGTGAAATCTTTTTTTTTATAAGATTGGCAGAGATTAAAAATACTGACAAAATGCTGTTGGTAATGTAGGTAATAGCCACTCTACACTGGTAAGAGTACAAATTGGTACAATTTTTTTTTTTGGAGGATCATGTACTTATATTTGTATAAGTCACCCTTTGACCCAACAATTCTGCTACTAGGAATTTATCTGTGGAAACATTCAATGACTTATACATTTCATATGTTTATTTCAGCATTATCATACAATATTGAAAAATGAGAAACACTCAAATGTCTACTGCAGGGATTATATTCATTTGATGAAATACTATGCAGTTAATAAATAAATTGATATATTTACTAACCCAGAAAGGTATCTAAGAGGAGCACCTGGGTGGCTCAGATGGTGAAGCATCCACCTCTTGATTTTGGGTCTCAGGTCATGATATGAGGGTTGTGAGCCCTATGTCTGGCTCCACACTCAGCGTGGAGTGGGCTTGAGATTCTCTCATTCCCTCTGCCCCTCCCCCTGCTCCAGTGTGTGAGCGCACACATGAGCGTGTGCGCACTCTCTTTCTCTCTCTCAAACTAAAACAAAATAAAATAAGAAAGGTATCTAAGAGTTCTTAAGTAAAGAAATCTTATAGACAGTGTGTGTAATGCCATTGTTTTTAATTTTATAAAAGAAAGTACCTACTAATGTATGTAGTTATATACATAGAAAAACAACCAGATGAACACATAACAGGTTATTAATGGTGGTTATTACTGGAAGTGGAATTATTTCTGAAATGTTTGGATTTTACCTTTGATTATTAGTGACATAACTGATGTTTACTGTTTAATCAATAATTATATTTATTTGTATGCTGTTTTTTTTTATTTAACATTATAACATAAGCATTGCTCAGTTTTATTGTCACTCTGGGTAACCATTAAAAAGTTATATGGCTGGACCCCAATATTTATAGCAGCAATGTCCACAATAACCAAACTATGGAAAAAAGGCCAGATGTCCATCAACAGATGAATGGATAAAGAAGATGTGGTATAGATATACAATGGAATATTATGCAGCCATTAAAAATTTGAAATCTTACCATTTGCAATAACGTGGATGGAATTAGAGGGTATTATGCTAGGCGAAGTAAGTCAATCAGAAAGACAATTATCATATGATCTCACTGATATGTGGAATTTGAGAAACAAGGCAGAGGATCACAGGGGAAGAGAAGAAAAAATGAAACAAGAAGAAACCAGAGACGGAGACAAACCATAAGAAACTCTTTTTTCTTTCTTTTTTTCTTTTTTTTTTCTTTTTTTTTTTTTTTTAAGAATTTTATTTATTTGACAGTGAGAGACACAGTGAGAGAGGGAACACAAGCAGGGGGAGTGGGAGAGGGAGAAGCAGACTTCCCGCTGAGCAGGGAGCCTGATGTGGAGCTCAATCCCAGGACCCCGGGATCATGACCTGACCCGAAAGCAGATGCTTAATGACTGAGCCACCCAGGCACCCCCATAAGAGACTCTTAATCTCAGGAAACAAACTGAGGGTTGCTGGAGTGGATGGGGGGGTGGGGGGGGTGGCCGGGTGATGGACATTGGGAAGGGTATGTGTTGTGGTGAGTGCTGTGTATTTGTAAGACTGATGAATCACAGACCTGTACCCCTGAAACAAATAATACATTATGTGTTAATAATTAAAATAATAAAAATTAAAAAAAAAAGTTAAATGGTTGGGGCGCCTGGGTGGCTTAAGTTAAGTTAAGCATGGACTCTTGATTTCAGCTCAGGTTGTGGTCTCAGGGTTGTGAGATCCAGACCCCTGTCCTGCTCCATGCTGGGCGTGGAGTCTGCTTGAGATTCTCTCTCTCCCTCTCCCTCTGCCCCCACCCCCACTTGTGTGCTCTCTCTTAAAAAGAAAGAAAATTAAAAAGAAGTTACATGGAGGACTATAGTATATAGTGAAAACTTTATGATTATTTCTGTGTTAATGGGTACCCTCTGTAAAGATTTTTACAGAAGTGGGAAAATAACTTTTCCATCACACTGTTTATACATTTTTATTAGATTTTCTGAATTCCATTTAAAACTATCTCCTTCCATATTTGGAGTAGAAAACATCCAGTTGATTCACACTCACTTTCCTGGGCTATTTTCTTAAGACTTTTTAATTCCATAAAGCATATTTTTAACTACATACTTTCTTTTTCTCCTGAGTTAATTTGAATTTCTGGGAAGAAAAGCTTATTTATCTTTTCCTTCTAAAATGCTGAGACTACTTAATATTTTATTTCTTTTTTTTAATTGAAATACAGTTGACACACAATGTTACATAAGTTTCAAATGTACAACATAGTGATTTGACAAGTCTATATATTATGCTGTGCTTACCACAAGCATAGCTACCATCTGTCACCATACAATGCTATTTTAATATATATAAAGCCTAGTAGTAGTGATAGTGTCAGAAACTGTTTATAGCTATTTTATATCTCAATAGATTCAAATTTAAATTAATAATGAGTAATTATGTAGTATTCAATTACATTAATTGTCTTCTTTTTGCCTCCCATTGTTTCTACAGAGGCAGTTGGTGTGACAAGTCAGCGACCAGTGTTTTGTCCTTTTCATAAGAAGGAGCAGCTGAAGCTTTACTGTGAAACATGTGATAAACTGACATGCCGGGACTGCCAGTTATTAGAGCATAAAGAGCATAGGTAGGGCATCTTTAATTATATACTTACATTTATAATAAGCTTTACGAGGAATAGAGGACTACTGGCACCCCCGCCAAATGGCAGTCAGCAAAAAAGTTTTGTTTGGCCAGCAGTATGTTGGCTTGTTCCAGGATTTTTCAACTTAGGTACTATTAATAGTTGTTGTGGGGGCATTTCTGGTTCATTGTATGGTGTTTAGCTGCATCTTTGACCTGTATTCACTAGATTCCAGTAATATCCTCCCAGTTGTGACAAACAAAAATGTCTCCAGATGTTGCCAAGTGCCCTACAGAACAAAATCACCCTGAGTTGAGAACCACTGGCCTACACACTATTTGAAAATAAATGTAATTTGTTGCCAAATTGTTGTTTGTAAAATGAGGAGATTTTACAATAAGAAAAAAAATTTAGATCTTTGGGTTTTTGAGAAAATGGAACCTGTTATGGCTTTGGGCCCCATACACTTGCATGTCAGCATTTGAGTGGAATTCATTTTAGTGTTCTGTAGAATGAGGCATGCCTTTCCCAATTCATTATAATTCCTACCAAAGCTTATTTTAAAATCTGACCTCCCATAGGCATTTGAGTCAGCAATCACTGATTTATTTAAAATAATAAGATTCTGGGGGCATCTGGGTGGCTCAGTCGTTAAGCGTCTATCTTCAGCTCAGGTCATGACCTCAGGGTCCTGGGATCGAGCCCCCCATCGGGCTCCCTGCTCGGCAGGAAAACTGCTTCTCCCTCTCCCACTCCCCCTGCTTATGTTCCCTCTCTTGCTGTGTCTCTGTCAAATAAATAAATAAAATCTTTAAAAAAATAAATAGTAAGATTCTGATTGATACAAATAAAATTGCTTAAAATGGTCTAGGCTCTCACAAACTGATGGTTATCAGAGGAGAGGTGGGTGGGGGGATGGATTAAATAGGTGATGGGGATTAAGGTGTGCACTTTTTTGTGATGAGCACTGGATGTTGTATGGAAGTGTTGAGTCACTAAATTGTACACCTGAAGCTAATATTATTTACTGTATGTTAACTAACTGGAATTTAAATAAAAACTAAAAAAAAAAAAAAAAAAAGAAAAATTGGTCTAGGGTCCAATAATGGCAGACTAGGCAATTTAGACCAAACCATACCAGTGAGGATAACTAGAAAACCTGGACAAAATATAGAAGTCATTGATAAAAACATTTTAGAGCTTATTAGTAAAAAATTACTAGATGAGGTTGGAGTGGGAACAGAGAATGATAAGAGCTTTTTTCCCCTTTGAGGCATTGACCAGGAGATTGGGGAACACTTCTGATAGGCCACAGGGCTGGGAAGATAGGAATTGGAGTTCAGGGGTTACAGGGGTGGAAGGCTTCTCCTTGCCTTGATTTGGAATCCTGAAAGTCTACACTATTACTGTAAAGATGAACTAGCTACTATACTAAATAGTTCCTGACAGACTGAAGCCTCAGCATCAAATTTTTTCAGTACCCAAAGACAGTAAATTGATATCATACTGCTTGTGCCCTGGTAGAATCAAATGTAAATCCTTCCTGAAGAGAGAAAACATCATCTTCTGCCTTAGATTTATTCAGTAATGAATTTTGCAAAATTGTCCAATACATAATTAGAAGTAATCGAGTATTCTAGGAGATTAAACAATGTGAACAAAATCTAGCAGATACAACAAATAATATAAAAAGACCCTTAGGGCTACATCTTTCTATACTGAAGATAAGAGACAAAATGGAAAATTTGGTTAGAGAACTGAAAACTAAAAAAGAATGAGATGGAAAATCCAGAACTGAAAATTGCCATAACTGAAAATAACTCATTAGTGGCTATAACAGATTTGACATAGCAGGAAATGAGAATTAATGAACTAGAAGAAAAGTAAGAAAATACCCAGAATGAAGCATGGTAAATAGAAGGATGAAAGTAGAAGTAGTAGTAATACAGGGTGTAACTGGGGCCCAAGAAGAGAGAAGGGGGAGGCAATGGGAAGAAAGCAACATATAAGGACAGAATATAATGGCTTAGAATGTGGTAATACTGAAGAAAGATGTCTAGCCCATATTTAGGAAGCCCCATAGATCCCCAGCAGGATAAAAAATATTTTTAAGGTACAAAAAGAAAATAATTACAAAACTAAAATTTTATACTCCGTGAACATTTTTTAAAATGAAGATTAATGAAAGACATTTTCAGACAAAATAAACTAGGATAATAAATCCCCAATAAAACCTCACTAAAGTATACCTTAGGCAAAAGAGAAATGGTTGTTAATGCATGGTGGAATGAAGAGCAATTGAAAAGGTTAAGGATGAGTAAATCTGGATAAATGTTGACATAGGTAACAAAAATGTTTTATTAGCATGTGTCGCGTGTGTGTTTTGTGTATTACACAACAGACAGGAGGATATGGACTTCGTGTTCTAAGACTCAAAAGAGTAAAAAAAGTACAAATTAATATTAGATGGTAAGTCCAGAGCTGTATTTTGTAATGTCTAGAGTAGTCACTAAAAGAATAGTAAAAATGTCTATGATTATCAGAGTTAACAGAGGGGAAGTGGAATAATTAATCAGTCTGAACATAGGCCAAAAAAGACAACAGATGGGATTTAATAAGGACTTGGTAAGTTGGTAAATCTATAAGTATATTTGTAATTATAATAAGTGTAAATGGATAAAATGTTCTGAATTAAAAGATTTCATCCTGGATAAGAAAGAGAATAGAAAATCTGCTATTTGTTGTTTTTATAAGAAGAACAACTAAAACCTAAGTATATGGAAAGAATATTAGGAAAAGATGCACTACATAAACACTAACCAAAGGCAAGCTGTTATATCAAAGTGACTTGTTCAAGACAAAGGACACTTTATACAATAGACGGCTCTCCATTTAAAAGATATAACAGTTCTAAATATATGTATGCCCATAGGCTTAAAATATGTAACAAAAAATGACAGAACTTAGAACAAATAGACAAATCCATGGAGTGGGAAATTTTAACATACTTTTTTCAATAATTGACAAAACAAGCAGATTAAAAATCAGGATATTTCAGTAAGATTCAAATAACCTAATTAGCAAAGACTGTGTGGGCATTAAGGAACACTGCACCTAATGATAGACATTCTTTTCAAATATCAAAAGAAAAAATTTAATTGGCAGAGGGTTAAAATCATATAAAGTCTTACATAAACTCAATGCAATTAAATCTAGAAGATAATAATAGATGAGAAAATTCTCCAAGAATTTGAAAATGAAGAAATGAAATCCATACAAAAGCTAAATGCAGCAATGCATGATCCCATACTGCAACCTGGACTAGAAGGGGAAAAGTGATTTAGAGGACATGACTGAAACAAATGATGTAACTAGAATATGATGTGTAGAGTAGGTGAGAGTATTATCTTGGTGTCCATTTTCTTACATTTAATTATTATACTGCAGTTGCATAACAATACTCTGTGTTTAGGAAATGCGTACTCATTATTAAGGTGTTAAAGAACTGTGATGAGTCAATTTTTGAAAAACTAAGCTGTGTAAAGGTATAGATCTCTGTACCATTGCAGATTTAACTTGGAAATTATTTCAAAATAAGCAGTTAGAAATAAATGTAAATAAAGCATCAAAGAAGAAATCCCAATGAATATCAGAAAATATTTTTATCTGAATGATAGTGGAAATAATATCCTAAGTATATTGTTAAGGCCATGATGAGAGGAAAATAGATATCATGAAATGTATATAGTAGGTAGTAAGGATAAAAAGTAAGTACACTAAACAGTTATCTCAAATTAGAAAAATGAGTATATTAAACCTAAAGTAAATGGGGGAAAAGGACATAATAAGGATAAGGACAGACATTAATGAAGTAAAGTCAAAAATCAATCATTCAAAAGACTAGTAAATTGACAAATTCCTTTACGAGTGACTGAGAGGAGGCCCACCTGACTGATGCCAGGAGCAAAAAGGGGCATGAACACATCTCTAAAGGCATTTAAAATTATGAAAAGGTTATCTGTCAATAGATTTGAAAATTTTTACTTGAAAAAGGATAATTCTTAGAAAATAAAACTTAACCAAATTAACACAAGATAAGCTAGAAAATCAGAATAGTCCTTTAATGTAAATCCATAATTTGTAACTTTCTCACAAAGAAAACTACAGACCCAAATGACTTAATTGATGAATCAACAACATAGGTGCAGTAAAAAGAACACCTTTAAATACATACAGCCTTGTCCAGAGAATGATAAAAGAATGAATTCTCTCCAACTTGTTTTTTGGGGAATAAAAATAGAAAATGACAGACTAGTCTCACCCATGAAATGAATGTGAAAATTCTAAGAAATAAAGTAGGAAACCAAATCCAGTAATATTGTGATTTTTGGACAATATAATTGCAACCAAGTTGGCTTCGTTTTAGGTATACAGAGTTCATTTAACATTTGAAAATTCATTCATGTAATTCATATTAAAAGAATAAAGGAAAAATACATTATGATTTCAATAGAGACAGAAGAAACATTCTGTAAAAAAGAAAATATGTATGCACCCAGATAGAAGATCTTAGCAAATGAGGGATAAAGGAAATTTCCTAAACCTGATAAAGATTGTCTATAAAAAGGACTAGATAACATCATAACTGGAATATTGAAAGTTTTTAGATTTGAGTTTAGGAACAAGACAACAATGACTATTTTAAGCATTTCATTTAACGTTACACTATATCAGGGTCCCAAAGAGTGCATTATGTACGAAGGAAATCCAACAGAATTATTAACTGTGTTCCCCTTTTTTTCTAATGCTGGCAACCCTATTTATAATACTTACTGATTTAAATGCACTTGCACTTTTAAATCATATTATGTAAAATACTGTATTTTATGCATTTTATGGAAAATTAATAAAACTAGTTATCTTCTACATTACTATTCCCCCGGAGCTACTCTTGACTTATCTACATAGTTTGTCAGAGGTTATCATGTTGACTTCCAAGTTAAATTTTTTAAAGTGCTGTGTTATGTTGTTTGAAGCTTTATTGCATGCAAGGCATAACATCAAGAGTTTTTCGTACTCTTTCCATTTTTCCCAAAGGCATATATTTGTGACCTCTGTGGCACAACCACCTAATGTTTAAAAGTGATCTTTAAAGTGTGTGTTTACAGCATTAAACTCTCATAATTATGAAATTGCAAAATAGTAAATAAATCTACTTAAATATCTGTGACTACTTTTTGCCAGGTCAGCCAAATAAGCTCTCTAAGCCTCTAAAATTATAATTGATAAATGTGTATCTTCCCCAAATTTCCAAAATAATTTAGAGTATCCATGAATAATATCTGTAAAGACTCCCCCTTTCTAAAAAAAAAAAAAAAAAGACTCCCTCATTCTTAGGGATAATTTTGAGAGCATGAAAAACCTGCCTTCTAGAAACATATTAAAATTTTTTTTAAAGATTATTTACATCTTTTATAATCTTGTTATCTTAAATTGTTTCTATCTGGGGGCTTTTCCTCATTTTAGATATATTAGCTTGAAATAATTGGCTTGTTTACTTATCTTTCCAGATACCAGTTTATAGAAGAAGCTTTTCAGAATCAGAAAGTGATCATAGATACACTAATCACCAAACTGATGGAAAAAACAAAATACATAAAATTCACAGGAAATCAGATCCAAAACAGGTAAAGTTACATTTGTGGTGTTATAAAAAATCATCTTTATATAATGTATTAAGTATATTTACTTTTAGAACAGACATTTTACTTAGCTCATAGTGAAATAGGTCCAAGTAAGCTGTTAGATGGCTCTAATAATGTAGTTCATAAGACTTCTCCAAAAACTGGGTTTCTGGAAACTGGACTGGAAAGCATTCTTTTCAGCCATGAAATTTCAAAACTGTTATGGTAATAAACTACATTGAGTAATGGCTCATTTATCTGGTAGGTATTGATAATTTATAATTATCTGGTGTTTCAAATTTTAAAGAAATCCCAGGATTTAAAAACAAAATCAATTGTTTTTACCAGTATGGTAAAATACTTTAATACTTGATTATATATATATAATTGCTTTTTTAAGCGTTGGCAAACTTTGAGATACCTTGTCTGTGCTGTCATCTTTTAACTGCAATAAAGTGGAGATCTTAGGACACCATTAAACAGTTTCACACACATTCCTTATCAGATATAATACTTACATAGTTTCTACATGTTACCTGTTACACTTTTTGTTTTCCATAGGAGTCCTCCTCTTCAACTGTACAAAGGCTCATATCTCACAATTCGGTGATTAGGGGAATAAACCACTAACCTCCACATGGAAGAGGGAGTTTGTCTATCTTCCCCATTTTTTTATCCCATTTGGAACCCACACTGACATATTTACAACCTTTACAAAACCTATGAAATCTCATATCTCCCTTCTTTTGTTGTTTTGCATACAAAAGAAACCTATCACTACCTAAATAAATCAAGAAATGCTTTTTAGAAAGAGCCTGAATAAGAGAGTCCTCACAGGGGATTTGAGTCACTCATAGAGAAAAAGTCTTTTGTGGTTCATCTTCCTTAAGACCAATCATCATAATCTGTTATACTTGTCATTTTGGAGCATGGCTACGGTGGGAACTTTTTCCAAGTAATTCCCTGGTTTAACTGAATTCTTTTAAAGATATTCTTAAGCATAATTTACCCTCGTCTTGATGCTTCAGTATTATTATTATACCCATTTTTATTCATTGTGATAATACAGTTCTATTGTGTCTTTTGTTTTTATTGTTCTTCCTTATCAGCTCTCATTTTACCTTTCTCTTTCACATAACAACTGTATTAACCAAATACTGTTTCATTTACCATATTCTAATCACAATACTATTTTTGCTAAATAGAGTAAGTGGTGGGTTTAAAAGTTTTTTATCTGAGTAGTTGAAAATTTGTAAAGGATATTTACGGAATGATGGAGAGAGATAGTTCTAGGTGCTTCTACCATATAAATGACAAATGGTAGCAATTGTAAAATAACTAATTTTGTGTAAAAGATCCACCCTTGACAAAATGTATTCTTGACTTTTATCTTATTCTCTCATGTATATGGTGTGAGCTATAAGCCAAAGTTCACTTTTTTGTAACATACAGATGTCCATTTGTTCCTATACCCTTTGTTTAAAAGACTGTATTGTTGCTATTGAATTGCCTTGGTTCCTTTGTAGGAAATCAGTTGACAGCATATGTATAAGGTTACTTCTGAACTCTGTTCTTTCTGTTCTCTTGTGTTTTTCTTTTTTGCCAGTACCCCCACTTTCTTCATGACTGTAGGTTTTTATAGTAAGTCTTCAAATCAGGTAGTGTGAATTCTCAAAATTTGTTTTTTTACCTTTCTGTTAGTGGTTTATGCTGTTTTTACAAAGTCATACATTATTGAATGGAAGGATTTTGGTTTTTGAATTGTGGTAAGACTTAAAGAATCCTTGGATTAAATGCTAATTGCTCATATCTGTATAGACTACCTGATTATAAAAGGATTACATTTACTGGGCTGGCTTACTTTGATATTAATTCATTTTTATGCATGTGCAAACATAGCATTGCTTGTCCTTTTTTCATCATGTTTAACCATCATGAGGATTTAAATTAGTTTTGGGGGGTTTGTTTTGTTTTGTTTCAGGGGGTTTGCTTCCCAGATCTGTCTGGGTTTCTTGATCTTATAGCCAATATTGGTGCCAATTAAATACCTTAAAGAATTTACAACAGAGAATAAAATCCATGCCCTATTGGTTTTAAGTTTCAGTGGGTAACTTTTGGAGAAACAGACTGGAGAAATGAAACTTTTTATTTATCTCAAAATGTTTAGTGGGTGTCCCATTATTCTCTTCTGTTTCTATAAGATAGTCTGATGTGATGCTGTGTATTTTCTTTCTGTCTATCTCAAACTCCATGAAAACAGCATTCCATTTTCCCTAATCAAAGGAGAAACTGTACATCGTAGTTGATGAAACATAGTAGTATTTAGCTGCTTATTTCAAGACAAATGTGTTATTAAAAGTAGCAAACTACTATTGTTCTCTTTGCCTCTGTGCAGGTGTAATGAATGCTGTACCAGTTCAGATGACTAAGGGTGACACATTTATACTTTCCTACTTCTTAGTTACAGTGGATGCAATCAAACACTTTCAGAGTCATGGTTTTCTTGTTTATAAATCATTTTTTTTTTTTGTCCACCCTTTTAGGCCAAGTGTTGATTTTCTTGGGTGATTTTCATCATGATCTTTCCAAATCATATTTTCTTAAAATGTGTTCATTCTCTTGCAATTTTATACATTTTGATTTTAAGATTGAATTAAGTGACTGTGTCTTTCAGAAGAATTACATTTCTGCTATGTCATCTTCAAGAAAGTTGATTCAAACTGAAGGACCCTTAGAAACAGCTGAGCTTTTAAGAGTTTAAAACAAAACTTGGCCTAAGTTACATTAAAAAATCAATTTTAAATATTAGAAAACAATATTCTGCCTTAGATTTTAGATTTTTTCCCCTCTTTCATTTAATTTTCAGGATAATTGAAGTAAATCAAAATCAAAAGCAGGTGGAACAGGATATTAAAGTTGCTATATTTACATTGATGGTAGAAATAAATAAAAAAGGAAAAGCTCTACTGCATCAGCTTGAGGTAAGTTACTGTTAATGGGACAGTATGTTGTAGCAATTTAATATAGTATTTTTTCATGTATTTGTGAATTTGGAATCCCAGCCTTTTTCATATAATTGTTTCCATTTATGACTCAAAAATACTTTTCCATTCCCAAGTTTTCTTTTGCCCGGTTCTACATTGTAGCTGGCAGTTTATGGCTTAGTGTGTACTTGGTAGCACAAAGCACAATGCCTTGCTTGAAGAAGGAGCTCTGTAAACGTTGAAGAGATTAATCATTTTAGATTCATTGAAGTAACAGCTTTGGGTCCCCGAAGCGGTGCAATTGAGCAAAAATTTTTAGAATGATAACAAAAAATTTTTAGAATGATAGTATTAGTATTTCATTTTCAAACATACACATTTAATTAACCTTATGAGAAATTAGGTAAAAGGATATGCCTTCTGCTTTCAACATTTTATAGTCTTAACTGTGAAAGCAGTATGTAGCGAGGGTTGTTTAAGGCACTTAAGATAGTTGTTTCTCACCATGGTAAGAAAGATATTATGGTCTTCAGGGGCTTTATTACACTCATGAAGGTCAGGATCCAAAGTCAGTGTTTGAGGTTACAACTTCTCCATGGTATATTAAAATAATATTAATTGCATGGTATTTTAGTATTCTTTTAGTACATTGGTGCAGAAAGAAGTCACAGTAAAGCAGCAATTTACAATGAGAAGAGAATAAGAATTCTGATGTTTAAAGATGCAAAAAAAAAAAAAAGAAAAAAACACTCCTAGAAATAATTTAGTTCAAACTCTTTATTTTGTAGTTGACAAAATTATAAGGTCTTTGTCAGAGAGTCCTATCCCTCCTGGGAAAGCATGGTCATTCCCATGGTTTATCAGACATACAAGAAACAAAGACTAAAATAATTCTCTGTTCTTTTGGAAACAGATACTTATTTAGTGAAGAAGTGTTCTGTCCAGGCAACCTCATTTATGGGAACTATTTTTTCAAGGTTCTTTGATTCTTTTTTTTTTTTAAATAGAAGTATTTAAACAATTTAAAAAGTTTTCCAAGCTCTGCTTAAAATCACACATCACTTAGATTTGCTTTCTCAGAGATTAGCAGTGCACTCATTTCTGTGGCTCTTTCCAGACTTCTCTGTAAATCAGAATCACTTGAAGATAACAAAAGATGACCAGATCCCAGATCTCTAGGAATGAACCTAGTCATCAGTATTATTTGTAATCAACTTTATTGACTTACAGTTCTATACAGTTTTACTCTGGTCCTCATATCCATTCTCCTGGTTCACAGAATCCTCCTAAAATAAATGTAGCCACTTTTATCTAAGAATCCAGAAACCGGCGCAAATAGTTGTTGCCATAGAAGACCCAAATAACTAGGGCTTCTTGTTGTCAATATGCAGTCTCTCCCAAAGTCAACAGAACTTATATTCTTTCTGGTATGTCTCCAAAGAAACATTTAGGATATTTCTGACCTCTGTAAAAAATAAGTAATCTCTAAACTTAAATTAGACATGACAAAGCCATTGACCGTCATTGCAGTTTTTCCCATAATTCACTTCACCTGTGTATTTTCCAAATTTGAAACTGACAAGGGTCAGGATCTAGGTTCCTTTTTTTTAAATGAGAATGTAAATCCATATTAGAGTTGTAGCAATTTTACTGTTAAACTTCAGGATCAGAAGACAACCCTAATCTCTTCCCCTTTCCTTGCAGACAAAGACTTTTGGATAGAGAACTTTAAAATAACCCAAGTTCAGTGCTCTCTCTCTCTCTCTCTTTAAGATATATTTATTTATTTAAGAAGGAACGTACACATGCAAACAGGGGGAGGGGCAATGGGAGAGAGAAAATCCTAGGCAGACTCCCCGCTGAGCACAGAGTCTGATGCAGGGCTGTAACCCAGGACCCTGAGATCATGACCTCAGCTGAAACCAAGAGTCTGATGCTTAACTGACTGAGCCACCCAGGCACCCCCAATGCTCTCTACTTTTGATTAATCTGTGTTCTTGCTTGTGTACTTCGCTTAGAGATATTCTGTATTCTGCTTTTGTGTAGTTTTTCTGAGAATGCATTGGCTCCTCTAGTCATCAGTTGGCTCCCAAGGTAATTCTCAATAGACAAAAATCATATCCCTTTCTAACCACATACAGAATATAAGTGTTGTCTACCATATGGCATGACTGGGCACAAAGTGGTTGCATTCAAGACTGGAATGCCTGAAAAGTGAAATCCTGTGATTGCACAAATTGTGTGATCTGGTAATTTTATTAAGATTGCTGGATGATACCTCTATTTTATTTGTGAGTATTGAATTTAATAGGCATTTGCTCTATCATAGTTAATCCATGGCTTTTGTCCCTTTTTGGATACTGGAAGTTGCATGAACAGAGACCTAAATTCCCAGAACCTGTCAGACTAGACCAAGGGCCTGGGGTGGGAGTGGCGATGCAGAGGCAGGGACGGCAGTGGTGATAGTGGTGGCAGCAGCAGGAGCCCTGCAGTGTTGGGACACAGTTTTTTGTGGCAGTGAGAGTGATCCTTTATACTAAGGGAGAAAAACACTAAGCATATTTTAAGTTTCTGTTATTTGGGTTCTCAGAGGTGGCAGTTATTCTAATTTGATAATCTGAAAATGACCATTATAGTATGTTATATGCAGGACAAATGTTGACGTTTTCTTCTTTTCAGAGCCTTGCAAAGGACCATCGCATGAAACTTATGCAACAACAACAGGAAGTGGCTGGACTTTCTAAACAATTGGAACATGTCATGCATTTTTCTAAATGGGCAGTTTCCAGTGGCAGCAGTACAGCGTTACTTTATAGCAAGCGACTGGTAAGATAGACTGAGTAATGCATTTAACATACCATCAAACCACAGAGAAACAGTGGAGGTATTGGAATACTTGAAATTCAGAAATGTTCATTAGTCTGTTTGTACTGCATTGTCCTTTACCTATTTCTAATTTTTTACCTATTTCTAATTTTAATTGGTCAAAATATTTTGGTTTTTAAAAATATATTTAACTGCCATGGTTTAGGTATAACTTCAGTTTTAATCTACCATTGTCATTCCTGTTTTATTCTTTTCTAGCTTTTCTCTGAGTGGCTGTTGAACTTAATACTAAAAATAATGATAACAGTAAATATTTCCTGATCACCTATAGTGTGCCAGACACTAATTCTAAACATTTTCCACGTAATATTTCACTTATGCATCATTTTGAGGGGTGGGGGGTATTGTTTGTTTGAAGTTTTTACTTAAATTCTAGTTAGTTAACATACAGCGTAATACTGGTTTCAGGAGTAGAATTTAGTGATTCCTCACTTATATACAACACCCAGTGCTCATCAGAACAAGTGCCCTCCTTAATCCCCATCACCCATTTAGCCTGTCCCCTGCCCACCTCCCTCCCATCCACCCTCAGTTTGTTCTCTATAATTAAGAATCTCTTAAGGGTTGCCTCCCCCTTCCCCTATGTTCATCTGTTTTGTTTCTTAAATTCTTAAATTCTACATGAGTGAAATCATATGGTATTGTCTTTCTCTGACTTGTTTCACTTAGCATTATACTCTCTAGCTCCATCCATGTCATTGCAAATGGCAAGATTGCATTCTTTTTGATGTCTGGGTAATATTCCATTATGTAATATATGCACCACATCTTTATCCATTCATCAGTCAATGGACATTTGGGCTCTTTCCGTAATTTGGCTATTGTTGATAATGCTGCTATAAACATGTGCCCCTTTGAGTCAGCGTTTTTGTATCCTTTGCACTACCTAGTAGTGCAATTGCTGGGTCATTTTTTATAGCTAGGGGCACCTGGGTGGCGCATTCAGTTAAGCTTCTGACTCTTGGTTTCGGCTTAGGTTGTGGTCTCAGGGTCGCGAGGTCAAGGCTGCAAATAAATCTTAAAAAAAAAAAAAGACTAGGTACACCATCCATCCTTACTGTATGGATGATGAAACCAAGGCACAGAGTTAAGTCACATGCCTAAGGTTACAAAGTTAAGAGGTATATAACCAGAATTCTATCTTGGACACCTGAGCTTAGAGGCTGTGTTTCTCTTGTCGACAGTACATTATTTACTCTGGCATCCATCTATGGTACTGTGTATTTCAACCCCATTTGCTACAGAAGAGTGGCTGTGTTATTAGATGAACAATTTTGACAGTAATCTATAACCTTGCTACTGAAGATATTCAGTCACTGCATACTACTAATCACCCAAGGATTCTGGTTTAATAGTTGTGGAGTGGAGCCAGATTCTGTATTTCTTACAAGCTCCTGGGAGATGCTAATGCCACGGGTCTGTCAACTGTGCCTTTAGTAGCAAGGATCTTGAAGATATTTAGCCACTAGAAGTCGAACCATATAAACATTCTGAAAAATTCCCGCCTTACCTTCATTTTATTAAGGATCCCACAGAGAATTATCCTTTGAAATCAAATTAGGACATCCAAATCAGCTTTCTGTTCACCTATTCCATTTCTGGAATCAGGTGGCAGAATTTTTCTGTAACCATTTTGAAATAAGGAAATGTACTTCTGGATAAACGTCTATAAACTAGGTTCAAACATTGAGTTCAAGACTTAATTAAAAAACTGATTTTTAACTCTTTCTAAAACTATTCCTAATCATGCATTGTATTTACTCTTAGAATTTTTTTCTTTCATAATATTCAATGATACACTCTTTCTTGAGTCTTCTTTTTTAAACTGCTTTATTGATGTATGAAAAACAGTTTCTGTATAGTACATATCTTCTCTGTTTTCCTGAATATTTTTCTTAAAGTGAAACCAAAAAAGAAGAAAAGTAGAAAATGAGAGAATTGTCTTTTTTCAATTATGAATGAAAAATTAGGAATATTGAATATTATTACAGATGTGTAAGAAGACATTCATACAGTCAGATAGTCAATCTCTTCTGTTTAAAAATTTCTCTAATTTTATTCTATGATTTTGTTTACAATTATAATAAGAGAAAACAATAAAAATAGAAGATGGGGTTACTTAATTTGCACAATGATTTCTTGACATGGGAGAGAGGGAGATTGTTTTATTTTACATGTAGGAGAAAATGGGTTCAGCAAATTATAAGGAATCAATTATAAGGAACCAATACCCAATTGACTAAATCATTTTTTTCTAATTTTTAAAAGCCTATGGAACCCAAGTGGGCCTTAGGGCATTACCAGTAGCCAATGTAGTTGATAAAATAATTTGCCTATAATGCATACAGAGCTGAGGCTCATGATTATTTGTAAACACTTATAAGGGTTTCCACCCTCGAAAAATTTGAAATTTGCTGTATTCTACAGCTCTGTTCTTCATAGTTCTTATGCTTGGTACATATAGCCATGTTTACTCAGGTTATCCTTTAAATGATGGCTTTTATGTGCTTAAAAGAATAAGAAGAAATGCCTTGCAGGTCTGAAATTTCAAGCTTGGCTTGGAATTCTCAGTTCATCTTTTTGCTGTGGGAATTATGGTCAATAAAAAACAAAACCCAATGCAACAGTGGAATCTTTTCAGAAGTCCAGTTTTAAATATATTTTGAAACATTTTCACAGTATTTCCTCAGGATTCTTCCGTCAACCTGTTAACATTGAGTTTATCCTTATATAATTTAGAAGGAGGACAAGAAATACTGACCGAAGAAAGACCAGGAGAGTAAAGCACTATCATTCTTTTTACTAGCAGTAAATATTTCTATAATAATAGCAGTTGGGAAACTCTTTAAGTTATAAGTAGTAAAAAGGAATTCTACAATCTCTTTTCTCCTTTTTCCTCTCCTCCAATCTAATGACTCTTTGAAGACCTTCTTTATGTTTTTCTGAATGTCTCATTGCCAACACCTTGCTTCTAATCCTTGGGGCTCACAGTATATGATGCTCTCTCTTGCCTGGGTACTGGTAGATTTCTTAGAATGCCTCTTCTTTCTCCTGAATAACTAATGTTCATCTTTTTAGAGACTACCAGCTTCAGTTTAGGTTTGTCTTCCTTTCTTCTTGGCAGCCTTTCATGACCAAGACTGGATTGAATTTCTCTTCTCTCTGTTTGCAAATCCTTTGTGCATATGTCTATCATACTATTACTGATTTTTATCTACTATTATATTTGCATATGTTTCTATGACTCTCATTAGATTTTATACTTCTTAAAGGTAGGAATTTTATGTTAATCACTGCTTGATGTATAGGAATGAAACAAAAGATTGATGGTGAAAAAATGGCAGATATAACATCTTCTGTCAGAAACTCTCTGCGTGTTAATTTTTACGGGATTGGAAATTCAGATACTTAATTTCTTCTTTAACTTAAATAGAAAGGAGATAATATACAGCAGTGCTATCTTGAAAGCTGTTTTGATGTCTTTTATATTTTAAAAAGGTTTTTTCATCTTTTGCTTTTTGAACAGTAGCTAAGTTTTCAGTGTGAAACCTGAGTACATTTAAGTTCAGATATATCTGAAAGGATTAACAACTATATTTTATGAACCATTGGGGTGCCTGGGTGGCTCAGTCAGTTAAATGTCTGCCTTTGGCTCAGGTCATGATCCCAGGGTCCTGGGATCGAGCCCCGCTTCAGGCTCCTTGCTCAGCAGGGAGCCTACTTCTCCCTCTCCCTCTGCCTGCCACTCCCCGTGCTTCTGCTCTTTCTCTCTCTCAAATAAGTAAATAAAATCTTAAAAAAAAAAAAACCAAATATATTTAATGAACCATTATCATTTACACCAGCCAGGCTTTATGGCTTTTCAGAATTATCTAAAACATGTATCAGGAGATTTGACAAGGTTTACATTTTAGATGGGTAATAAAATAATTTGACGGTAAGAGAGCTCTTACATCTTGACAGCAAAATACATCAGGAAAAAAAAATGTTACTTAATGAATAGTTTGCCCAAGTTTGATATTACTTTTAGACCTTGGCACAACTTAATTAGCAGATAGTAGCTATCAGAGTTGTAAATAAATGTGTCTTTTATTTTCTCAATAGCAAAAGAAGGGATTTATAGTGTAGTTAGTACCGGAAGGAGGGAAAGGTATGTCCCAAGGGGTTTACCTCATAGTTCCCTTTATTTAGAGTTGATTTTCTTTTAAGAAAGTGCTCACATTTCTGATTTTAACCATTTTTTCTGCATAAATGATAAAGAAGGGAAAAGTTTATGTCACAGTATAAATCAGTAACTGTAGAATAGTAGATATAAAGAAGCATATTTGCTCACTATCGTAGAGGTAATTAAGGAGCGATCAGAGTATACTAATCCAGTGAGTAGAGAATTGATGGAACAGGATTTCAGTGTAATCCTAGAATACCTCTTTACAAAATACTAATCAGTTACAAAGGGGGAAATCCAGTGAATTTAAGGTGGAGAAACTGGGCAGCAAAATTGCCAGGTGATAAGGATTTGTATCAGCAGTTGTGGGACAGATTGACATCCTGAGCTTCCTGATCTGATGCACTAAGAAATGCACATTATCATTTATGTGGGATTCCTGACAAGAATGCTTTACTAAGTCTGATCAGGAGGAACTACACTCAGACCCATGTTGAAGGTCATCTTGCAGAATATAAGACCCGAACTCTTCAAAGCCATCAAGGACAAATGACGGGGAAAGACCAACGAACTGCAGAGAAGTGACAACTAAATGCAACCTGTATTCCTTGATAGCATTCTGGGAAGTGACCCTGTTAGGAGAGTTACCATTTGAATGAGGCCTTTGGATTGGATTGTAGTGTTGTGACAAACCTGCTTTTGGAATTTGGAACTTGCTGCTTATGTTAAGAGGATCTATGTTTTAAGTTATACTCCCTGGAGTGTTTGGGGTAGACAGAACCTCATGTCTGCAACTTGCTGTCAAAAGGTTCGGAAAAAGACAAGTAACAATAGTGCAGAAGCAGTTGGGCGGGCACTCGAAGAAATGTGCTAATACATTAACAGTTGGGAAATCTGGGTGAAGAGTTCTTTTCAGTTTTCAACAATTTTAAAATTATTTCAAAATGATTAAATTTTTGGAAATGGTAAAACATGCGTGTATTTATGAAGGGAAATTCTTGGAATAATTATTTTGGTTAGCATTTTTACAGTGAGAACTGTTAGAGGATGTAAAAAATTAAAGGCAGGAAAAACTTAGGGAGAAGAGCATTGTGTTGCGTGCTGTTTGCTACACACTGTGCCATGTATTCCACACAGTCCCAAAATAAGTTCGTGCTTTTTTACTCAGAATTTAGTATAGCTGTTGGACATAATTTAGCAACTGAAACAAATGTATTCAACACTTACTTACTGAATACCTGCTACATATCAGGCAGCATTCTAAGCACTGGGAGAACAGAAAACAAAATAAAATCTTTGCCCTCAAGGAATTGCATTTTAGTGAAGAGAGACAGTGCTGAAATAAATAAAATATGTATACTGCTACATGGTGTTCAGTGCTCTAGAGAAAGGTAAATTAAGGAAAGGAGTCTGGGAACATTGGGGTGGGGATTGTAGTTTTAGGTATGTTAAGTCTATCCAAAGAGGGTGATATTTGAGCAAATACTGATGGAAATGAGGAAGCAAGCCCTGTAGGAAGTAAATACTCAAGGGAAGTAAATTCTGGCAGAGCACACAGCAAGTGCAAATATAGAGATGGAAGTTTTTGTGATATGGATACAAGGAGGCCTGAGGGGCTGGAACAGAGTGAAGGAGCAGAAAGTAGTACGAGTAAGATCAGAGAAGTAACAGAAAGTCAAATAGCACAAGCGTTGTAGTTCATTATGAGGACGTTCGTTTTTAATCTGAGTAAGATGGGCAACCATTAGAGAGAGGGACTTGAGAAGGACAGAATATGATTTATATTTTAACAGTCACTGTGGCTATTTAGAGTAGATTATAGGTAGTTGAAGGCAAGAGAGAAGTAAGGGAGACCAGTTGAATCTTACTGCAGCAAGGTGGCTTTTCCAAGGTGGTAACAGGAGAATTAATAGAGTTGATGGGAAAACTGGTAGGGTTATCCATGTCTTTTAAGGATAGGACCAGTAGGATTTGCTGACAGGTTGAATGTAGGGCTTGAGAAATAGAAGGAACCAGGGACTAACTCAGCAGTAGGAAAATAATAATGGAGATGGAGAAGATTATAGGACAAAAAGACTTGAAGAGAAAGATCAGAAGTTCCCTTTTAGACATACTAAATTTGAGGTGCCTGTCAGACAACCAGGTGGAGATGTTGACTAAGAAGTTTGAAATGCAAGTTCAAAAGAGAGATCCAGACTTGGGATACAGATTAAGAAGTCATTTAAACTATGAGACTATATGAGATCACTAAAACTATGTGGGAATAGGAGAAAAGAGGGCAGTTGCAAGACAAAGAACCAACACTGGAGGCTGTGATGGTGCACTGGAACCCAAACCTATTCTCAGTGGCCCCAAAAAGTAACAGCTGCTAAAATAAAGGCAAAACCATGAGAGTATAGTATGCTGAAAGCCAAGTGAAGGAAATGGTTTCAGAAAAGAATGGGAGGAGGGGAACGGGGCAGTAAAAATAGATGAGTTTTTTTTAAGAGTTTGCTGTTAAAAAGCAGAAAAATGGGGCAGTGGATGGTAGGAGGAAAGGAGCCAAGAGTTTTGTTTTTAGCTGGGAAAAGTTAAAGCATGTTTATATGTTGATAAGAGTGATCCAGTAAAATGGAAGCCTAGGTGATACAGGAGAGGGAGGAAAATTGCTGAGTAGTGTCCGTAAGTAGGCAAGAAAGGTTGGGTACTGTTGCACAAGTGGAAGGACTGACTTTAGAAGCATGGCCATTTCGGGGCACCTGATGACTCAGTCATTTAAGCTTATGGCTTGATTTCAGCTCAGGTCATGATCTCAGGGTCCTGGGATCAAGCCCCACGTCAGGCTCCGAGCTTCTTGGGGGAGTTTGCTTGAGATTCTCTACACCCCACCCCATCCCCCGACCCCAGCAGCTCCGTGTGTGCGCTCTCTCACGCTCGTTCTCTCCGTCTTTCTCAAATAAATAAAATCTAAAAAAAAAAAAAAGAAAAGAAAAGAAAAAAGAAACATGGCCATTTAATCCATTGTAATAGGAGGGAACACTAATACAAGTGGTGAGAATTTGTAGAAGGACCCTGATTGTTCCTGCTTTCTCAGTAAAATTGTAAGCAAAATCATCAGCTGAGATTGAGAATGGGAGAGGAAGGAGAGCTAGAGATTTGAGAAGAAAATTCGAATAGTCATTTAAGAGAGTAGGGAAATAAAGTACCAGAAAAATGTCATGATAGCCAGTCAACCTTAGGGGCCTACTTGAAGTAAATTGTCATGTGTTTATTTGTCCAGTTATATCTGCAGAGGCAAAAGTTGGGTTTAACCAGGGTTGTTTTATTTTGTTGGGGGAAAGGTTGAGAGGGAAGGGAGTATGTGAGAGATAAGAGGTATCAAGGGTATATGCAACGTGATTATGGTGATTGACCCTGGGATTTCAGCGGGCTAAGGTTACTGGTGAGGTGAGACCAAAGGACAGGGAAAAATTCTAAGAGCACTTATAGGACCTTAAGGTTTATTGGATTATTGGTACTTGGGCACTAGAGAGAGGTGGAAAGAAGGATCAGCTGGTTGGATATTAAAATCGTCAAGAATTACGACAAAAGTAATGTTAGAGATGGTGATAATGAGCCAGGAACTAAATTCTTCAAGGACTGAGGGAGAATGACCAAGTATTCACTGAGGACAACTTCCACAGTGGGGAAGGAGGTGGGTGGTATTGTGTGATGACATGAGATTGAAAACATAGGAGCAAGGAGAACCATCCCTAGCAGGCCAACTTATGGGCTGAGATTAATTTGTACTTTCCATAACTCATTAGCCCCCTAATCTAAATTTTGAATCCTTCTTTAAAAGAGTAAGTAAAATAAATAAAAGAGCAAATGTGTTAAAATTTATTTTACAAATATTTAGTTGGTGCTTCCCTGAAGTTTTAGTAATTCAAAAAACTGACTTTAACAAACCTATCACTTTAAGATACTTTTCAGTTTTGTGTTCAGTAGTATAGCTAATTGAATTATATCTCAAAACTTTTAACATGTTAAAAAAAAAAACTTATCCACGTTTATAACTTAGATATGATTACTTATTTTGTGTTAGCATACATACCAGAGACCATTTTTTGTGTATTTACTGGGAACTTAATAAATTATTTGCTTGATTAAAGACACCAATGTTTAGTTGTCTCTCCTTTCTTCTAGATTACATACCGGTTACGGCACCTTCTTCGAGCAAGGTGTGATGCTTCCCCAGTGACCAACAATACCATCCAGTTTCACTGTGATCCTAGTTTCTGGGCTCAAAATATTATCAATTTAGGTAGGCCCTTATGTCCGTTTTCTGAAAGTGCCATTTGTTTCTAGAACTCTTCATGATTATGATATGTTATTGAAAATGTATTCCCTTCCACCCCCGAAGTGTTTTTATTACCTTGTTTTGAAGACATGGAATTTTTGCCAGTATTTTATTGTTATGTATATATGTGTGACGCATGCATGAATACAAGTACACATGTAAATAAATGGATATGAACATCCTTTATATTGACTCACAGGGTATCTATCTAGACTTTGGGATTTAGAAGTTCTTTTTTCCGTAGAATCTTGTTTCTATTGTTAACTATAGGTTTATCAGAATGGGATAATAAAACTTTTGACTCATGACTGCCATTGATACAGGATTTTTGATATTTGGAATGTTTTCTGATAAAATAGTATTTCTCATATTGGCTTACTTACTTTTTATACCCAGTCATGAAGCACCTAAGGGTTCATTTGCTTGATCTTGCTAGGGGAGACTTCTCATGTTTTTATTCTGCCTTTTATGTAATAACTACATATTTTTAAACTTACAAATTAGAGTGTAACATGCACACAGAAAAGTGCCCCAGTTTTAAGTATTAGAGCCCACTGAATTGTCACAAAGGGAGACTATCATTTTGGCAAGATTAGAAGCTCAAATATCTTTGCAGGCAGTTCAGCAGAAAGTTATTCCTTTAGCTTCCCTACAGTATTTGCTAGTAGAAAAAGTCTTCCCTTTTTGCCTCTTCATTTCTCACGGGGAATCTATAGAAGTAGAAATGTAAGAATTCCCTATACATTCTTCATCAGCCACCAACTCAGTCCCTTTGATGACAGTTTTTGGTCTCATTGACTATGTTTCAAAATCATCAAAGATGGTTGCTCTCCTTCCCTAGGCTAGATTCTGGGTAGGAAAGGAAGAAATGGCTGGAAAGGGAGAGAGCCAGTGCTGTCATAATATACCAAGAAAGGAAGCAATAAGCTTACACAAATCTCATCCATACAACAGAAGAATAAAAAGGATGGTGATAAGGTGACCCCTGTGGCTCAGTTTCAAAGTGCATGCAGCAACATATTTATTGATAGGTAGCAGGCATCTGGAATCACACACAGTCTCACCTATATTACTAAAAAGAAGCATCTTAATACAAAGTGTGTTTATAAGTAACTCTTACCCTTCCCCACTGAACCACCACACAGTCAGCTCTACAGAGTACCTATCCACATAATATATCATATACGGAAATATATGTACTTATAAGCATATTGCTTATACTATAAAACCACATGATGTAGACATAGGTAAAATTAAGAATATGTGTGTAACTATAACACATAAGTGGATATAGTTTTAGATAAATCTGTGTCAGCAAAAACAAAAACAGCATCCCTATTTGTGAAGTTTGTGAAAATCCTATAATAAAATTAAACCGTATCCTTTACTGTAAGTCTTCTCAGAGCTATCATGTACAGCTGTGTAAATTGTCATTTACAATGAGATTTGCATTTTAAATATTCTAAGAAGGAGACAAGTTTCCCAAACTTGTTTATCCATGGCTTCTGAGAAATAGAAGAGTGTGAGGGAAAAATATTGATATAGATGAACATTCAATTAATGTCTTGGTGAGTTTGGGTAAGTTGTTCAATCTCTCTGAACCCTTAGATCCCTTATCTATAAAAAGGACTTATGGATATACATAGACTTGATATCATATTGCCTAACATACAGTGAGTATTTAATCAATGATAACCATATTTTTTTTAGGATGTTTATGCTTAGTAAATCAGAAACATTTGAGTCTCTACTGTTGAAGTCAAGCTTTGCCTTGTGCTTTAATCAGACCTATTCAGAGGCACGCTTAAATTCTAAAAGTGTAACTGTAAGCCAGAGTATTGTCTGTCAGAGAACTGATGTATTATGCACTGTGAAGACATAAGGATTTGAGAGATTACAAATTGCTCATACTAAAGAATCAGAAATATATTGTGGAGTTTTAGAACCAATGTCAGGTTTGCCTGTTTTGTTTTGATAAACGACTGCAGTTAAGACATAGTATGAGGCTCCTTGAGCACACTACAAGGCCTCCCTTTTTCAACTACATGTCTGTTTGTGGCCGGTTTTCTTCAGGTATTTCAACCCAAACAATATATAATGACAGATAGTGCAAAAACAGATAGGAGAGTTCAACTTTTAGGCGAGACATGTTAAAGAGATTTTTAAAAATACTAAAACAGTCACTAATATTTTTGAAAAGTTATTTTTCATAAAAATGTTATTATAGGTCTGTTATTTTTAAATGAATTAATAATAAGTAAAAAATGTTTTTAATGGTTTCTAATATGGTAAAATTTGATAGCTAGAACTTACATAAGCAAAAGCTCTTTGGGGCCTTCTATTTTTAAGAGTGTAAACTGTTTCTGAGACCAAAAAATTTCTTGGCAATTTGGAGTTCAGCAAAAATAGCCTTACAAAATACGGTATTTCACTATCAGAAAAACTTGAGAACTCAACTTTTTCTCTTTGATTAGGTTCTTTAGTAATTGAAGATAAAGAGAGTCAGCCACAAATGCCTAAGCAGAATCCTGTCGTGGAACAGAATTCACAGCCACCAGGTGGTTTATCTTCAAACCAGTTATCCAAGTTTCCAACACAGATCAGCCTAGCTCAGTTACGACTCCAGCATATGCAGCAACAGGTAATGGCTCAGAGGCAACAGGTGCAACGGAGGCCAGCACCTGTGGGTTTACCAAACCCTAGAATGCAGGGGCCCATCCAGCAACCTTCCATCTCTCATCAGGTAAATTTGGAAGCAGGCCTGTCCTAACTTAGATAATTATAGTACAATTGTATTCAGCATCTCTTAAGATAACCAAGACATCTGTCATCTATGATCTGAATATATGAATCTATAAAACTTTATCAAAAGTATCCCTGAGTTAACTCCTAGTTTTTAGTCCTTCACAAAAAGAAATTAATGGTTTATTGAGCTGGTACAACTATTTTCATATACTCTTTGTTGTCTTCAAATTATAACCGAGGATAAATCGTTGCATTCCTAAACAACCCATGCCTATGGCTGATGGTAAAGTTGTGTATCTGTAACTCATCATTCCTGTGTTAGTGCTTCAGAATGATTCGTTCTTCAGTTATCTGGTCTTTGTGGGGAGGCACTGTTGAGGAAAACCACCGCACGTCTTAGAAATTAGGGTAAAACGAAATAGGAAAGGGTTGGGGAGTGGTTCACTAGAAATCTCCCTTCTTCAGACTCTATTTCTGAGCAGGTATTCCATGAACCATTCTTATTTTTACTAGGTATGAAGTACTCCATTTACTTCTAATCTGATTTTTGAAGATAAGTTTATATGTTCTGTTAAGGAGTTTCACCATCCTACTCAAGTTAGATCTGGGCATACTTACTAAAATTTACTCAGGAATGTAAAGTCTTAGTAATTCATACAAATTGTTATTTATTAATTTATACTCTTCCTATTTCTGAGAAGGATTTGAAGTGGTATACTTCAAATGGATTGACATGAATGAAATGGAACAGGGTTTAATAAGAATCAAAGTGTGCAGAACTAGGCTAAGAATTCTTTTTACTTGAGAACAAGACTTAGAGCAGAATTTTTTTCTCAACCAAAGAAAAGAAACAGATATAATATCTATATTATTTGGTAAAAAGGAAACATGCCAGTTAACTAGGGAAGAAACGTTTTACTAGTATTTTTCTAGCACTAAGAGGAATGTATAATGTGGTTCTTTATGAAAAAGTAATTAAATGGCATAATAGTATTTTTTGTAGCAAATTTACACAATGTGGAATTGGTCTTCATAGGGCTCTTACTTCAACCCTGAATAAAGTTATGGACATGGGTAGATCCTGATTTTGTCAAGTTGCTTCTGTGAAGACCTAAAGCAATTTATTTCAGGCTTATGGTTTTGTAGAATTTGATTAAGAAGGCATGTCAAATCCAGGGGAATATTAATACACCCTGTAGATTATTCCTCTAGAACTTTGTTTTAACTCATGTTTTACAGGAAGTAATTAATAAAGAATTTAAGAGGTCTTTGGTGAGTGTTCCATGGCAAAAGACTTGTACACTTTAGATACCAGGAGCACAACTGACAGAGTTGAAATTTTAAGAAAATTGAGGAATAATTTTGTCATTACCTCTGCAGACTGATATTCTGCAGGTAGACTTCAAAGAGTACCAAAATATTTCTAAAGATAAATTTAAAAAGAAAAGAGAGTTGAGTGCCTAGTACTAAGCATTTGCATGATTAATATTTAAGTGTCTGGGAGATAGAAAAGTGATTTTTATTTAAGTTTATATAATGTGAAAAAGATAAATTCATTATTTGTGTTAATTGCCATTTCACTAAGAAATAAGGAACTGAGGCAGTTAGTAGATTCTATGTGACTTGGTCCCTCTATAATTGTTATTTATAAGCAGTGACAAAGAAAATGATCTCTGAGCCTTTGGTCTACTTATCTCAGAAATTTGCTTTTGATCTTATTTTTCCTCTCTAGGGTTTACTGCTGTATAATCTATATAATACACAATCTGTATTATGAAACCTATTTTTCCCTCTTAGAAATAAAGTAATTTTCACATCTTTTGGTCATTTCCTCACACAGTATTGTTTTTCTACTACTTTCAGTGACTCCTGAATCTTCTTTCATACTCATTTTTATTTTTATCTCTCATTTTTATGTGTTCTCTGCCAAATACTCATACATTTTTCACTCGTCAATTTGTCCTCCTCCACAAGCTTTTTCACTGCTCTGCCTAGCTGTGTACTTAGTTTCCTACCAGTTTATTTACATGTAAGTGTGGGAAGGTGTCTGTCTATAAGGAGGCTGTGTGTGCCTCTGGCTTTGTGGGTATGCTCAAATCATACTCTACATCTGTCCATAGGACACAGTTAAATTTAATTGCTTACATGAGAGTCCCTTATTTCTTCTTCCTCTGAATATTAACCATGTAATCTGCGTGGTTAAAGAGTTGTGTGGTGCAAAGGTAGGATACAGAACTAAGTGATACAAACCTGATAGACTGTGCCTCTGTTTATTCAGCACTATGCAGTCTACTCCAGTGGACAGGTTGCAGTTTGTTAGCACTGTCACCTGTGTTGTTTTATACATAATTCATAGCAGCGGTTCTCACTCCTGGGTCAGATTTACTGCTGTGGAGATACTCTTGTACATATGTGTACTTTAATTTTCCTGAACAGTGGATGGATGTTAGAAGGACATCCACTATCCTTCATGGTTATTATGCACAGCTGGGGACTACTGACCTAGAATACAATCAAAACCTGAAATCATAAAGGTACTTAGAGTGAGGGTGAGGATAATGATGTTTATATGTCAGTTTGCTTAAGTGCTCAATTATTTCTCTGTTCTCTTTTTTCCTTCTGTATCTTCCTTGCAAATTAGTTGATTCCATTTAATTAAAGTAGCACTGGTTTTGCTTTTTCTCTTATGCTCATAACTAGTTCCTAGTCTTATTCTTCAAAGTTGCCTTCCCTGCTAACACAATCAAGTATAACAATTTAGGAGAGGGGAAAAAAAGCCCCTCACGTCTTATCAAACTCTGAGCTCCTTGATGGCAGGGTTGACATCCATTCCGACACCGATTTCTCAGAGTACGTTATTCTAGCATCAAGTGTCCCTTCTTGACTTTATCAGTGTATAAATCTCAGTCTGGGTGGGGCTGTGAGTGTGGTAGCAAAGGGCTAATGTAAGTTCCTTTATTCTCTCTTAAAGACCATTTTGGATGATTTCCACACTTTTTAAAAAGGTATCGCTTAGATAAATTTAGAAGTTTTTCACTATTTCCACTGTAATTCCCCAACTGTTTTCTGTTTGTGTTTCTCTGATACAAAACCCTTCAAATCACAAAACTTCAAAAATCAAAGAGAATTGCTATGGCTTCAGGCTTATGCGTCCATACAGTTATGACATTTCCTCTAATATTTTTCTCTTCTGCACCCACAGAATTTCCCTTGGTCTTGAAACAGTATCTAAATCTATTTTTCATTGGGTCCATAATTGCTGGCCCCTCTCGAGAGTTACTGAGGGTGAACCCAGTGCCAACTAATTTGTAAGAGAGGGGAAAGAGAAGCATTTACCCAGGAAAGGAAAGTAAATTCCACAAATGAGAAAGGAAAAGCAAAAATAGAGGGCAGGCCTCCCTTTTATAGCTGTCTTCCTTCAGAGGACCAAAAGTTAAGGTGCTGTTACTTTAGCCCTACAAATTTCACATTTGTCCCCTTGTGAATATGGAAGTTAATACTCCCCTTTCTGAGAAGTTCTAATCATATACAGTTTAGAGAGCTAAAAATAAGTACTTGCTTTACAATAAGTTGCCAACCATAGAATTGGTTCACCACGAGACTGCGACTGGCATATAGGGTTACCTTTTTTTAGAACATTGGTCTCAATTTCCACGGCTAGCATTTATGCACAAAGAGGGTTTGCCTTCCCATCCCTTGCCCTATTGTGTAACCCACCAATGTTGTCCTTGAAGAGTTTCCATTTGAAATCTATTTTTCTTTAGGGAAATTCATCCTCTTAGCTCTAATGAGTACCTTAATCCGCCCCCAGCTACACCCAGCAGGTGTTTTGGTGATGACATGGCAGAGTAGGTTTGGATTAAAGATCTAGTGCTGCCTTTTACTAGCTGTGTGACCTTTTTCAAGTTCTCTAAGCTTTCTAATGTTCAGTGTCCTCATTTGTGAAATGAGGGGAAGGTAATAATGAAGTAACACATGTAAAATGCTAATCATAATGCCTGGCATTTGGTTTGACCTCAGTAAGATCTAAAACTCATTAATTTTTAAATGTTATTAATAACAACTGTTTTCCTTATTCGTGATTTATTGGTTAAGAGTGCAGACCTTGGAGCCAGAGTGCTTGAGTTCAAGTTCCAGCTTCCTCTTTTATTATTTTCATTAATCTGAGGCAGGTTATTTAAATTCTCTATACCTCAGTTTCCTTTTCTGTAAAATGAACAGAATCCCTACCTCATAGTATTATTGTGAAGATTAAATGAATTAACTCATGTAAAGCCCTTAAAGCAGTACCTGGCATGTAACAACCGCTCTGTAAATGCTAGCAATTATTATTCTACCATCACATTATTTTAGGAGATCTGAAGAGGGCAGTTCTTTGCAAAATGTAATCATCGGGGACTTCTAAGGATACCAAACACAAATTTTCCCTACTTCGTAACATGGCCTACGTCCAGTCCTTTTGTAACCTACTTAAAGTTGGAAACCCCTCTCCCAAGGCTCTTTCCTAATAAAACTTATCACATAGTTATACACATTCTGGAAGGCTGCCTCCTTCCCCCATACCCTTGTTGTAGTATTAATAAATTATTCATCTGTGACAAAGGTGGTGTCTTTCTGTGAAAGTTACAGAGTTCTCTATAATTTGTCTTACAAGAGATGATTGTCACTAAATTGGCATAATTTCTTTTTTCCAGCAACCCCCTCCACGTTTGATAAATTTTCAAAATCACAGCCCCAAACCCAATGGACCAGTTCTTCCTCCACATCCTCAACAGCTAAGATATCCACCAAATCAGAACATGCCACGACAAGCAATAAAGCCCAACCCACTACAGATGGCTTTTTTGGCTCAACAAGCTATAAAACAGGTATATATATTTACTTTCTTCAGTTTCTTGTTCTGCTTCTCTATTTTCAAATCACATTAAATTTATAGATAAAGCAATGAAGAGCCAGAGCGAGCATTTTTGGGGGGGGGGGATTTATTTATTTGAGAGAGAGAAAGTGCATGAGTGGTGGGGAGGGGCAGAGGGAGAAGGAGAGAGAATCCTCAAGCAGACTCCCTGATGAGCATGGAGCCCAACACGGGGCTCAATCCAGGACCCTGAAATCATGACAGCCGAAAGCAAGCAGTTGGGTGCTTAACTGACTGAGCCGCCCAGGCACCCCCCTTCTTTTTTTCTTTTTTTAAATAAATGTGAGTTACCAAGTTTATTATACACAGACCTAAAGAGACAAAGCTAAGAGAAAAGGTCTTGATTTGTAATTAACAAGAAAAATCAAGCCACTTATATTGATATTAGAGTGAAGTCCCAGAATAATCAGCAAGTCATAGGTATGAATTTTGGCAATACTGATAGGTATAGCTTTTAGCAGAGTGCATTAAGACAGAAGTATTCTAACAAATACAGATTATATTTCTGCAAAAGAGAACATGAATGAATCTTTAAATTGTTACAAGGAGGGGCGCTTGGGTGGCTCAGTCGTTAAGCGTTGCCTTCATCTCGGGAAGCCCTTCATCGGGCTCCCTGCCTCGCGGGAAGCCCGCTTCTCCCTCTCCCACTCCCCCTGCTAGTGTTCCTGCTCTTGCTATCTCTCTCTCTGTCAAATAAATAAATAAAATCTTAAAAAAAAAAAAAAGCTGCAGGGAATGCCCTGCGGCATTCCTATAAAAAAATAAAAATAAATAAAAAATAAATTGTTACAAGGAGACTTCCTAAAAACAAACTGACAATTTTAATATGGGGTACATATATATATATCTGATTAAGTTTAATATTTAATTATATATTAAATCTGATAAAGTTTAATATATTCTTAATGTCTTTGGGTAAAAATACTTTTTAGATATGACATTACTTTTTAACAAGTAAAAGTTCAGGGCGCCTGGGTGTCTCAGTCGTTAAGCGTCTGCCTTCGGCTCAGGTCATGATCCCAGGGTGCTGGGATCAAACCCTGCATCAGGCTCACTGTTCTACGGGAAGCTTGCCTCTCCCTCTCCCTCTCCCCACTGCTTGTGTTCCCTCTCTCACTGTCTCTCTCTCTGTCAAATAAATAAATAAAATCTTTAAAACAAAACAAAAGTTCTCTCTTTGTCTTCTCCAAGAATTCGTGTCAAATCTTTCCAGCTTAACACTTGTAGTTTGAGTTCAGTTTTCAGTTTTTTTTGCCAAAGCCAAAATAAGAAATATGATGCTATTTTCATAATTCTGTGGCATTCATTTATGAAAATTCTGTTCTAAAAAGTACACACACTGTGTGTGTGCGCGCGCATATGTATGTGTGTGGTTATAATTAGTTTGGCTTTGCTGTAATATCACCAAACTAATTCTTAAATAATATTTAATAAAAATACTTTTAAATAAAAAGCATACCTTTCTCTATTTCATCGGTAGAGGGAGGGACAAGGGGCCCAAGCTATAGTTTAACCTTAAATTCTGTTTACTTTCCAAATAATTTTGTGACCTTGTACAAGTTTAATCTTTTAAATGTCATTTGCCCCAACTATACATTGAGTACCTTGCAGAGTTGTGCTGAAACTGAGTGCTAACATACACAGAAACAGCTAGCACATTCTTTGTACACAAATGTGTACTTTACCTCTTCCTCATTTATTATTTTTAATGGGTAGACACACGCTCTAAGAATGTTTTTTAAAATGTTTCCTGATCAAAAATGTAAACCTGAATGAATAAATGAGCCAACTAGGAAAATATAGTCAGGAATTGGTTTTCAATTGGTTAATTTAATAAACTATAGCATACTTGCACAGGGAGAATACTTTCAGCTCTTGAGAAAATGCAGTAATCTATATGTGCTTATGTGGGAAAAACCATGTTCTAGAATTTTTGTGGGGTATTATCTCATATTTCTGGTTGTGTATGTGTTTTATCATATATATATATATGACGTGTGATATATATATATGTATATACATCATATATATATGACCTATGTATGATATGTGTATATACATGATATATATAAATCTGGAAAGATAACACATTATCTGTAACTGTGATTATTCTGTGGGAGGGGAGGAGGATTAGGGTCCAAAGAAAAAGATGGACGGATGGATGGATGGATATGAGGGGTAGGTAGGTGGTGAAGACATTCACAGGTTTCTTTACACAATTTTTTTGGTAAAGAATATAAATTAGATTTTTCAAAATTGGAATGCTTCTGACACTATCACTCTATATAGGATAGTCTATATATAAACAGTGTGTTTGGAGATTTTTTTTTTCCCTTGCGTAGTCTTGAGATACCTCTTAGTTGCTTTCCTTTTCACCTATATTTTATTATGAAAAATTTCAAACACAAGTTGAAAGAGTTATATAGGAGACAAAGTGTTCTATTTGCCTTCTCATTTATTCTTCCATATACCTATCTATTCATCCATCTATCAAGTGTTCTTATTTTTTGATAGGTTTTGAAGGAAATTGTAGAGAGCATCATGGCTCATCTCTATTACTTCTCATTCCTGATATTCTCTTAGTTACTGTAGCTTTTTTAACATAAATGACGAAGAGTTTCCTCAGATGTTTGTTGAGGTTTATTTATCTGTTCGTATATAAGAAGTGAGTTTTAAGAAAGTCCTGAAAGCCTTGGTCTGGAGCTAATGCTTGATGATTAAGATTTCACGGTAGATTTAAGGCTACGAGGCAGATTTATTGGGAGAATTCCTAGTGTTTCCATCTTTAAGTCTTCTTAGGCTGGTCCAGTTCCCAGAGGATCTTCCTGTCCTCTGCCTAAAATGTAGAGCCTGGCTGCTCCTTGAAGCCACATGGGTAAGAGTGGTAGGAGGCCAGTGGCAGCGTGAGGGAAGCTCAGCATTCAGTGTGAGTGTGCTTTCTTCATCTTCATTTTCAGTGCACTACTTTTCTGCCTTCTGCTGAACCTGGTGCCTTTCAGTCAAATGACACTGTTTTACCTGTTTTAGAGAGTAAACTTCCAGCCTTCATCTGTGGAGGTGGAGGAAGTCCATATTATCTTGGGGTAACTACAGGTAAAGTAGGAAAGGAACATGAGCTTCACTGCTGCTTAAACAGACTCGCGACAGATTATCCTGTTTTCAGCCCCAGATTCACCTCTCGTGCTTCTAATGTCCAAGCCCTTAGGGGTTCTGCAGTCTGTGTTGACTGACTTCTCTGTTTTCCCCACTGCCAGCTTAGGTTTCAGCTTTATCAAATTGATAAGTGGTTTGCTGTTTGTCCATCTTCTTTCCGGCTTCCAAAATGGGATTTCTGTCTTCTTTCCTATGTTTTTTGAGTCAAAAGCCTTTTTAAAAAATTCCCCTTAACTGTTACTTTAGTTTCAGGTGTCTCAGGTAGGGACAGAAGAAAATATAAGTGTTTAGCCCTCCATCTTTACCTCAGAGTTGCTGTCTCTGTGTATATTTCTTTTCCAGTATATATAAGCTTTCCAAGATGGGGTATTTTGGTTTTCTGGTGCATACTAACTGTTTTCTGGTTAAAAAAATCAGTGCTTGGGCGCCTGGGTGGCTCAGTCGGTCAAGCGTCTGCCTTCAGCTCGGGTCCTGATCCCGGGGTCCTGGGATCGAGTCCCGCGTCGGGCTCCCTGCCCCGCGGAGAACCTGCTTCTCCCTGTCCCTCTGCCTGCCTCTCTGCCTACTTGTGCGTGCGCGCTCTCTCTCTCTCTCTGTCAAATAGATAAATAAAATCTTTAAAAAAGAAAAATCAGTGCTTTTTATTTTACATTTTTGGATAGGATTAATGAAAATTATATATATCTGTCCATCTCCTTCCTCCTCCCCCCCCGCCGCCTTTCAGTTCAAATTATAGTTGAATTCAAATAGCGGAATGTGTCTTCTACTTTGTTTTGTAAGAAAGGAACAGGGACTGGTTGGACGTTTCATGTTTTGGCCTGACAGACACCCTTTCTCCTGTCTTGCTGCTGTAGTGGCAGATCAGCAGTGGGCAGGCTGCCACATCAACCGCCAACAGCACGTCCTCGACTCCTTCTAGTCCTACCATTACTAGTGCCGCAGCATATGATGCAAAGGCTTTCGGTTCACCGATGATTGATTTGAGCTCACCAGTGGGAGGTTCTTACAATCTTCCTTCTCTCCCAGATGTAAGTATACAAAAAATTTATACTAAGTGTGTTTCGAAAATTTTAAGTGAACTTAGATCTGGTAAAAGGCTTGAGTTAGTCGGATTATAGGTTGTGTGTTTGGTTTTAGAAGTTATTTTCATTCTTTAGAAATACAACAGAAAAAATAAAAGCGCTAAGCATTTAAACATACTATAGAACATCTTTCATGGCACTGCAGTTAAAGGTGTCTGTCAATGAATGATTACAGTAATGGACTAGGGAAAGCAGGGAAGTAAGGACCTGGGCAGAGGTGCTGGAAAGTTGAGTTGCTGGAATGTGCTATATTAGAATAAGGTTGGCGGGGGAGGCTAGAATTGAAGACATCAGAAGAGGTGGAGACAAGTTTAACAATGAAAATGAAAACATCTCCTCCCAGATCATACTGGCCAGTGCAGAATTACCTCTGATTTAGTTTATATTTAAATTAAATACATGTACTTGCTGTCTTTGTCAGTATGACTTTTTAAAAAATCTTTTCCAAAGGCAGAAAATACAATATCCTATAGTC
The DNA here is from genome assembly GCF_009762305.2 of Zalophus californianus. Lineage (NCBI taxonomy): Eukaryota > Metazoa > Chordata > Mammalia > Carnivora > Otariidae > Zalophus > Zalophus californianus. The sequence goes on from NC_045606.1 coordinate 91,112,029, forward strand.
AGATCTCCAAGTATAAGTTGATACTTACTTTACCTTACCTTACCCTGTAAGGTTAGATAATTGTGACACAAACATTAAAAACTTGTAAGAAATATCTTGTCAGATTGTAAAATAATTTTTTTAATTTTCATTTAACTTGGTTTTTCAAGTTACTGAGATCATCTAATATTTCCTACTGGTTGCATCGTTAACCTCACCAGAGTTACTTAATACTTTGTAAAATAATTGCATATACTTTAAATGGGTAAAGTACATGTATTTTTCATACATAGGTGGTACATAGGAAAACTTCTTTTGTCTCACTCCTACAATTTTATTTCAGCTTTTAGGATTACCTCTCAATGTAAATAACTTTTCTTACATTAAGAACCAATAGATCCAGTCACATTCCAGTATGTTTTACACTCTGAAAAGTATTGGCCAAGGTATTGCCAAAAGAATATTAACATAAATGACCCTGTGCACTTACTCCCTCCCCTAAAGAGAACCCACAGACAGTAGAATTGTCCTTCTGCTCTTTTCTCTGCAGTCCTTAGATACAGGTGACCCTTTGTCTCCCAGCCTTGCTCAACTGAAATTCTGTATCTGAACCATAGAATAAAGAAGCTGATTTGAGTGACCATTTTCTCAATCACCTCAAAGATGGTTCATAATTAGCACCATTGTAGATGGAGAGTTGAAAAGTAAATTCATCATACACAATCTGTGCCCTAGGACAGTAGGACTTAAGTCTCTTGTAGAATCCTGATTGAGAAAGGCTGGAACTATATTAAAGAATTAAACTTGAACTTTAATCACAAAGACATTTTGGGGAAATAAATGGTCTATTTAAGCATGGAAAGTATTCGCATCTAAAGAATAAAGTCTTATTCAGTAGAAATTTATCAATATTTTAGCCGAGCAATCAATTAAGAAAGAAGTGTTTCCTTTATACCTGTTATATTAAAGCAAGAATATAGAAAGGATCCATTCTTCCTACCAAATAGTAGTAATGTACTTAAGTGAGGTTATTGTTCTAGAAATGTGTTATGTGTGGGCCTGCTTGATCTATGTAGTGCATACCATAGCACCAGTTCTCAATGTGAGCCAAAGACATGGGGGTCAGAGGCTCCACAAGGTCCTTCCTTTGTAAGGCCAGATTTTCTTCATCTTCTTCAACCAAAACCACACATCATAGCAGATTGTGTGCCGAAGCAGATATAAGAATCCAGTTGGTTGTTAGTAAGCCAGACACTAAAGAGGTTTGCTAAAATGTGAAACTGCTACTTTTCTCATCAACTTTTTTTGGGGGGCTACCTTTTGTTATTTTTAAATAAGTTAAGTATTTTTTTTGTTTCAATTTTTACGGGTGTGAATGACACATGATACTCCCTTATCCTTGCTCATAACTTCTGAACTAGTATGTCCTCAGCATATTTACTAAGATGGAACATTAAGAAGAATGAAAGCTTTTTTCAAGATTGTTTATGGGGAAAATATGCATCAGAACTTCTCAAATAGGATATTTACATATTTTATTATTTGACAGTAATTAAACTATTAAAGTTTTCTATTAAATTTAAACTAGCTTTTAACTTGCAAAGTCAGGATGCCGTGAAATAATTTCTTTTCTTGTAAGATTGACTGTTCAAGTACTATTATGCTGGACAATATTGTGAGGAAAGATACTAGTATAGATCATGGCCAGCCAAGACCACCCTCAAACAGAACCGTCCAGTCACCAAATTCATCAGTGCCATCTCCAGGCCTTGCAGGTAAAGTGGGCTTCTTTTGATTTTGTGAGTGTTTTCCCATTTTTTACTCGACTTGTAATGACTCCCCACCCCTTTTTGTTGGATGATTAAAATGAGTCTGAGTTTTTGGCACTATTTAAAATTAGTATACTTTCAAAGTGGGAAGCAAAGGTTAAACCTCTGTACCTTTTCAGTTTCAATAAAACATAGGCATGAGAGCATTCCCAGGAGGAAATTAGCACTATACATTCTCTTTTTGGTAAGTTTGCCTGTGTTGTGGTCCCTTTTTTTGGATATGAGTTGCCTAGGGTCAAAATTTATCAGTGTCAGTCACTTCTTGGTGGTTTTGTTTGGTATTTAATTAATGTTTAAGGATTTCTAACGTACCTGCTCATTTCCTTTGAGAGAGAAGCACTCTAATACCTACTCCCAGAGATCTTGGCAAAATAGGTGCCTTAGAACAACATAAGGAAGGAGGGGAATTTCTTAAGTCATTCACCAGTCACACAAACGTAATAAAGCAGTTATGCAATTTAAAAGGAGATGGTTATTTAAAACATAAACAAACTTAAAATACAAACAGACTGGAAGAACACTGTTGACAAAATATGGCAGAGAAACTGTTTAATTATAAAACAAGTTTGTACAAATAAATAAGGAAAGTACTCAGTATTGCCCAAGGACATGAGTAGATAACTCCCTGAAGAGGAAATACAAATAGCCAGTAACTTGGGGGATTCAGTCTCACTCGTGGTTATTAAAAATATCAAAACAAGATATAATTTCTAACTGTTGAATTAGCAAAGACTTAAATAGAGAAAATACTCATTGATAAGAATTTGATGAGAGAAGTACTCTGATACATGGGTGGCAGGAATATAAGTTGATAAAACATTTCTGGAAACCATTTTTACAATATTACTAAAGCTGACATTTGTCCTTTACTGACTGTGCTAGGCATTGGATGAAGTATCTTAAATACATTGCCTAGTAGAATATTTGTTTCAGTATCTCCATTAATTGGTCTCTGTGTGGCTTTCTTTCTTGGACTGCTTTTATATCAGTGCCTACCACTTTTTATTGTCTTCTGTAGCTTTCACTGATGCTAGTGTCCTCACTGAGATTTTACCCTGGTTACTCTAATGTGGGACATTTGACAGTGTTTGGAAACATTTTTGATTGTCACACCCTGGGGTGGGAAATATAGAGGGATACTACTAACATCTAATAATTAGTAGAGGCCAGGGATGCTGCTAAACATCCTGCAATGCACAGAGGGCCCCACCCCCCCAAACAAAGAATTATCTGGCCTTAAATGCCAGCAGTACTGAGGTTGAGTACCCCCGCTAGTCTAAAGGAGTTAGACTTTGCTGCGAGTCCAACGACTGCTTATTGTTGTATATAATTTCATTGTGTTCCAGTTTCAGTGTAGTATTAAGTGAGCACATTCAGTAGGAAATAAATACATAATTATTAATCCATTTTATGAATGTGAATGATTTCCTCTTCTTCAGGACCTGTTACTATGACTAGTGTTCACCCACCAATACGTTCACCTAGTGCCTCCAGCGTTGGGAGCCGAGGAAGGTAAACTGACTTAACCTTATTCTCTCATATATAAAATCTCTGATTCGATTTCTCTTGACAGTGCTCCAACATGCTCTTGGTAACTCAATGCATTTTGAACAACTTCCTTTATTTTTAACTTTTAAATTAAAATGTGAATAATTATATATTAATTTGATTAATTAATGGATCAAGTAAATAAAGTGCAGTTTTGTCTTTAAAGGTACAGAAATTGGGGTGGGGGGTAATATGTTGAAAATAAGAAAATACATTTGACTTTAGCCTAATAGCAAGGAAAATTTAAATGAAGTAGGTTTCACATACTGTACTATATAGGAATATGTACAAATACAAGCTCAGTGGGGAAAGAAACAATAACTTTATGCTAACTTCAGTGTCCTCTGACTTTTTTAATGGCCAAACATTAATTCTGCCTTAAAATAAATAAACTCATAGTAGTTGAAATTCTATCTTAGCTTACTGCTTTACTCGTCTATTTCTTACACTTGCAGATTTCTCCTAGATAATGAACCTAGTTCTTAACTTGCCTAATCATATGAAAGAAGCATTCTCACAACAAATGTTGGAGAGGTTGTGGAGAAAGGGGAGCGCTCTTACGCTGTTGGTGGGAATGCAAGTTGGTACAACCACTTTGGAAAACAGTGTGGAGGTTCCTTAAAAATTTTAAAATAGAGCTACCCTATGACCCAGCAATTGCACTACTGGGTATTTACTCCAAAGACACAGATGTAGTGAAAAGAAGGGCCATGTGCACCCCAATGTTCATAGCAGCAATGTCTGCAATAACCAAACTGTGGAAAGAGCTGAGATGCCCTTCAACAGACAAATGCATAAAGAAGATGTGGTCCATATAGACAACGGAATATTACTCGGCCATCAGGAAGGACGAATACCCAACTTTTACATCAACACGGATGAGACTGGAGATTATGCTAAGTGAAATAAGTCAAGCAGATAAAGTCAATTATCATACAGTTTCACTTATTTGTGAACATAAGGAATAGCACGGAGGACATTAGGAGAAGGAAGGGAAAAATGAAGGGGGGGAATCGGAGGGAGAGGTGAACCATGAGAGACTATGGACTCTGAGAAACAAACAGGGTTTTGAAGGGGGGCGGGATGGGTTAGCCTGGTGATGGGTATTAAGGACGGCACGTACTGCATGGAGCACTGGGTGTTATACGAAAACAATGGATCATGGATCACCACATCAAAAACTAATGATGTGTTGTATGGTGACTGACATAACATAATAAAATTAAAAAAAAAAAAAACATTCTCTGAAGAGAAAAAGGTTGCCTTTAATCCTATGAGAACATAGTGGCTATCTGTAAAAGGTTTTTGTCCCACTACACTTTTAAATATCAGAACACCAATAACTTAGGTCTCTAGTTAATTGTCTCCACACTTTGGGACAATAAATCGTTAATGTGAGCGCAGAGTCTCTTTGTCACTGACTAGAGAAGGAAATGGGAAAGCCTAAGAAGATGATGCTAGCTCTAAAATCCTGAATCTGGCTGCCCAGTTGTAGAGCCTCAGAATATTGAAGTCAATTTTCTTTTAATTCAGGTTTTATTTAAATGTATTTAAATGTCTTTCCAGAAGTGTAATGTAACTATTTAGATAGGCTAATATGTAAAACATTTTTTATACATGAAGCTGTTTTGCAGTGTAGCAGTTGCATTTCAGTTATGTATCATTTATTGATAATGGAACATAGTGACCATTGGTGTGAAGTTACAGCATTATGCCTGAAAACTGTTGTTACACTTTGTCTTAAGATACTTAAAGTAGCATTCTTTGATATTTTTTTTTTCCTTTCTTTCTTATAGCTCTGGCTCTTCCAGCAAGCCAGCAGGAGCTGATTCTACACACAAAGTTCCAGTGGTCATGTTGGAGCCAATCCGAATAAAACAGGAAAACAGTGGACCACCTGAAAATTATGATTTTCCTGTTGTTATAGTGAAACAAGAATCAGATGAAGAATCTAGGCCTCAAAATGTAATTTTATTAATTTGGGGGATACTATGGCTATTTGGGGGATAGGATGAAAGAAACTTTTAAATAGCAGATAGGAGGTTATATGTTTGTTATATTTGAAAACTGGGAAATAGACAACTTCAAGGTTGAAAAATTTGAGGAAATCTCTCAGTAAATTAAAAGAAAAAAATGGATGGAAAACAGGGAGAAGGGGCACCTGGGTGGCTCAGTAGGTTAAGCATCTGCCTTCAGCTCAGGTCGTGATCCCAGCGTCCTGGGATCGAGCCCCGCATCAGGCTCCCTGCTTCTCCCTCTCCCTCTGCCTGCCTGTCTGCCTACTTGTGATCTCTCTCTCTGTCTCTCTGTCTCTCTCTCTCTCTCTCTCTGTCAAATAAATAGATAAAATTTTTAAAAAAGAAAACAGGGAGAAGAGTTTGAAAAATCAGAGGCTCAAACAAGGAGGTTGGGCATTTGAGTAAAACACATGGAAGATAATTGCCCACAAAATAATACAAGGAAATTTACTGTAGCTGAAAGCATGATCATTTGAGTTGAAGGGACCCACCAAGTACCAGAACATTAAATGAAAAAAGGGCTCAAGTTATATTGTCATCAGTTTCAGGATACCAGGATTCTAAAAGATTCCAGTGGAAAAAAACACCTTATACAAAGGATCAGATATCATAATAGTACCAGGTCCTCAAAATGGACACTGAAAGATAGTAGGGAAGTATCAAAATTGTGAGGGAAAAATATTTCATAGCCAGAATTCTGTACCCAGGCAAATTATCAGTCATGTGTAAAGATTAAGCATTTTTAGACATGCATGCAGGGTCTCAGAAATTTTAATTCTCATGCACTCATTCTCAGATATTTGAGAATATGCTTTATCAAAAATGGAGTGAACCAAAAAAGAAGGCGGCATAAGATCCCAGAAATGGGATCTAACACAGAAAAGAGTAGTTCCCAGTACAACAACTTCTCTAGTACACCATGTAGCAGAGGACGGAAGACTCCACAGAGATATATGTAAACGCAAAAAGATGTTTAGCAGTATTGAGAGGCATCTTATCACCCTACTGGAGGTTGTGAGAATGACTTAGAGATAGGGAACTAGAGAAGTAAGCAAATGAAAGGAAGGGAGGGAGGAAGGAACAATTGAATCATAGTAAAAACAATAAGACAAAAAAGGAGGTGTAGTCATGGTATATTGTGTGGTTATGTAATGAGCAATATTTAGAGTCCTAATTATATAAACAAACACCTCTATTACACAAATTTGACTAAAAACTAGACATAATCAGGATATAACCTGAACACGCATTTAACCAAAAATTGATTTTTCAGGATACTTAAGCAGTGCAGCAGTGGTACTGACTTGGAATAAATGTTGGCCATAAAGTTATACCAGTACCTAACAACTTAAAAAAATAAATAAGTGTTTAATAAAGCATTAAGAGGGTGGCATGAATGGTGTGTGTGTGTAAGGAGGGGATGGAGAGGCAGGAAGGAAAAATCTAATCTTCCATACTAAGGTATATGTTTACATATATTTAAAAACTGAAAATATGCTTGAAGTTGAAAATCGGGGGCACCTCAGTGGCTTAGTCGGTTAAGCATCTGCCTTTGGCTCAGGTCATGATCTCGGGGGTCCTTGGGATCAAGCCCCGCATGAGGCTCCCTGCTCAGTCTGCTTCTCCCTCTTTCTCTGATCCTCCTCCCCACTTGTGCTCTCTGTGTCTCACATAGATAAGTAAAATTTTTAAAAAATAAATAGGGCGCCTGGGTGGCTCAGTCGTTAAGCGTCTGCCTTCGGCTCAGGTCATGATCCCAGGGTCCTGGGATCGAGTCCCACATCGGGCTCCCTGCCTCGCAGGAAGCCTGCTTCTCCCTCTCCCACTCCCCCTGCTTGTGTTCCTGCTCTCCCTATGTCTCTCTCTGTCAAACAAATAATAAATAAATAAAATTTTAAAAATAAATAAAATTGAAAACCTAAGAAATTACAGTATAAGTGTATCATTTAAAAATGAATAGCAAAAGAAAAAGCGAAATAATTTGAAATGAGATTATATAATCATGATTTTAACCAAATCTACATTTATTACTTTGAAAATTTTTTTTGAAGTTTAAAGGAGATAACAGATTTTGTTATTGATCTAAAATTTTTTCTATCCTAGGCCTCAACATAACATTTAGATTCATCTTAAAGTTATTAATGACTCCTGCAGAAGTGAAATTCTAGAATTTAAAGCACTATACTTTTCTATGAATGATGAAAATTCAACAATAGGCATAGTTTGTGTCTGAGTATAATTTGACCTAAGAGCTCAATGTATTTACAATTCATATGGTTGACTCTACTACACACCGATTCTCCCATTTCTGTAGCTGTTAGCAAATAAAAAGAGGTTTCTTACATTATCTACACTTCCTTTCTGCTGATTGTGTATTTTGAGGATAGTTTTTAGTAGAGATTCATGTCTTCTTTACCACTGAGGACTCTTAACAACAGTTAGCAGTAAACCTGTTCTGTTCTCATGCATATTCACAGACTCTTTTGAAGTAACCAGGTGCCTATGAGAGAGGAGTCTACAGTCCAGAATTGCAGTAGTACAAATAAAGAATGTTGATTGTGAGAAATAACACATACTCTTTAACTTCTTTCCATTGCAGACCAACTATCCAAGAAGCATACTCACCTCCCTGCTCTTAAATAGCAGTCAGAGCTCTGCCTCTGAGGAGTCTGTGCTAAGGTCAGACGCCCCTGATAGCACAGGAGATCAACCTGGACTTCACCAGGAAAGTTCCTCAAATGGAAAGTCTGACTGGCTAGATGCCACCCAGAAGTCACCCCTTCATGTTGGAGAGACCAGGAAAGAGGATGACCCCAACGAGGACTGGTGCGCGGTTTGTCAGAATGGAGGAGAACTCCTGTGCTGTGAGAAGTGTCCCAAAGTATTTCATCTTTCTTGTCATGTGCCCACTTTGGCAAATTTTCCAAGGTAAGATGGTACTTGCTTCCCTTTCCCACTTTCTTGCACTATAAATAACAATCACTGATCATTGCAATGTAATAGAAAACCTTAGAAACCTAAGTAAAAGTCCACTTCGCACAAATGCATACTCCAAAACCTTCAACATAGGGTTTTCAATATCCTGCTTCCCATTCCCTGTGCATCTCTCAAAAACCTAGTCTGTTAAAGAGGGCAGAAAATTCGAAGCCAGTCCTTCGAATTACTACAAATTGTTACCCTAAAGAACAGTGATCCTTATGCATAATAATTGCCACTATTATTCCATCGTATTTGCCAAGCATTGAGCTATGTCATTTACAAATATCTCAAGTACATTTTCAAACCAACCCTGAGATGCTGCTGCTGCTGATGATGATGATGTGTTGATGCTGATGCTGATGCTGATGATGCTGCTGCTGATGGTGATGATGATGCTGATGATGATGCTGATGCTGATGATGAACAGCAGCCACTGCGTTGATCTCTTTATTTCTTCAAAAGCTATACTTTTTAAAATTTAATTTCACATTTGAAGTTGCAAGAATAGTACCAAGAGCATTTCTTTTTCGTGAATCATTTCAGGGACAATGCCAGTTTTGCCTCACATCAGCCATAAGTTAACGTGTGTTTATTTGTGTTATGTGTTTATTTCGCATACGTGTTTCATGCCTCTTTGACTAGACTAATATTTACCACTTTGACCCTTGCACTGTATTGCTGCTGTTAAGCTCTCCCGGAATGGTGCTGTGTACATAGTAGTTATGCATGCAGTAAATCCACAGTGATTAAAATTCATGTCAAACAAACAAATCTGTATCATAGATGGTGTGGAGGAGGTGGGAAAGGGAGATGGTGAAGAAAGAAATGATGCATTAGGAATTCAGAAATACTTTATCCCCCAACAGTGGAGAATGGATTTGCACTTTCTGCAGAGACTTATCTAAACCAGAAGTTGAATATGATTGTGATGCTCCCAGTCACAACTCAGAAAAAAAGAAAACCGAAGGCCTTGTTAAGTTAACACCAATAGATAAAAGGGTAAGTTTTTTTGAAAATTTCTAACCTAGACTGTTAAAACACTTTCTTTGGTTAGATGGGGATTATTATAATGCCAGTGTGCCTTTCATCAAAGAAGTGTATATTCAATCACATTTTATACTGATCTCTTTTTCCTTTAGTTTTTCCCTAAGAGTATAGGAATCTTAAATAATATAACTTGTAACTTTTTCTGGTTAAAAAAAAAATTACAGTACTGTCCATACATTTTCTAGAAGCTTAAAAGACTGTACTTGAACAAGGTAAAACATGTATCCTCTATGTGGTCTAGAATTTGAGTCTACCTTTAGTAAATTTGTTTTCTTTCTTCTGTAAATAAGTTTTCTTCCTAATTTATTGAGAATTGGCACCAAAGAGATGGGCTTTTCTGTTTACTCTTCCTGGAAATAATTCCATTCTTTTACCAGATGGTACTGGGTTTATACCTCAAAGCCAGCTAATATAGTTAACTCTAATTGACAGAGCTACTACGTCAACACTTCTTTAGTAGTAAAGAAGTTCTTAGCTAAATTATTAAGTAAAACACTCAGTATGGGCCCCAAACATACACTGCCAGTGCTACCCCATATTTACTGGGATTAACCCTCAGCAGAGAGGTAGCCAAGTGTGTGGACAGCACCATGTGCATTCCCAGAGGCACGTTTGGACTGGACACACCATAGAAAGGGGTCCCTCTCTGGATCTCTTAACATACATATACTCTTTATTGACTATTAATAATCAATATATAAATTAGAGAGATAAGTGGAAATTTGTTTTTAAAGACCTTCAGATAGGTTTCTCATGGTACTGCTTTTTGTTCCTATAAAAACTGCTCTCATATATCACATACACCCCAAACCGTTAAATAGTATAGTTCAGTAAATGACCAAAGAGATCAGAACTCTAAGTATTGATACTTTTCTGGTATTCATCTGGTTTTAATTCTTGTTGTATTTTGAGACCCATAACATTGGTATTAAAAATAAGCTGTGACTTCATTATTTTATTTTTTTTTTTGCTTAGAAGTGTGAACGCCTACTTTTATTTCTTTACTGCCATGAAATGAGCCTGGCTTTTCAAGATCCAGTTCCTCTAACTGTAAGTATTAACATTATTTTGTGCATTTTTACATAGTAGGATGATTTTTTGTTATTGTTGTCTTTTAGAGCACGCACAAGTTGGGGGGGAGGTGGAGAGAATCTTTAAGCAGACTTCATGCCTAGTGCAGGGCTCAGTCTCATGACCCTGAGATCATGACCTGAGCCAAAATCAAAGAGTTGGACACTCAACCCGCTCAGCCACCCAGGCACCCCACACAGTAGGATGGTTTTTTTAAACTTGATTTGTGAGAACGTAGTTTCTCTACCATTCTTTAGTAGTCAGTTTCCTATATCTAAACCAAATCTTAAAGCTTTCTTAACACAAATGGAATACTTTGATCTTGAATACACTTTGATGTTCACAAATTGGCCCCAAACTTGTATTCATTTCTCATATATTCTTCTCATCTCACGTATTTTACCTACAATTCTCTGGAATGATTTCTATTAATTGTTTCTCTTTCAAGAGGCTTAGGCATATATCCTAAGGTATTGGGAAAAAACTTATAATTTGAGATAAAGACTCCTGAAATTCTTTGACATATTTTGATTTGTATAGATCCAGACTTAAAGTACTAAGTAAACTTGTAACAATAGAGGAAGGTGTGTGTGTGTGTGTGTGTGTGTGTGTGTGTGTGTGTGTGTACACCACAGGTTCGCTGTATAGGTTTCTTTAATGACAAATTAGTACACAGAAAAGCAATGAGAACAATCTGAATTTTATTCTCCCGCTTGTAGAATTTATTTAGGACAGGTAAATTTAGTCATTTTTATTATAGCTTCTCATTTATTTTGAAAGGTGCCTGATTATTACAGAATAATAAAAAATCCAATGGACTTGTCAACTATCAAGAAGAGACTACAAGAAGATTATTCCATGTACACAAAGCCTGAAGATTTTGTAGCTGATTTTAGATTGATCTTTCAAAACTGTGCTGAATTCAATGAGGTAAGAGGAAAAAAAAAACAGCAATGGGAAAATAATACTAAACCAGTTTATCAACAAAAGAGATGAAGATCTATGATAGCATAAATTTCTAGAAGTTCACGTTTGTCAGGGAATGAAAGGTAATTAGAAAGACTGTATCCACATTCCTAATCAAAGGTTTATTATATGGTAAGTGGACGTGCAAATTACAGCTGACAACTTGAAAACAATTGTAGAAAATAATTTTACCTAAAAGCATCCTTTGTCATTCCTACCTTTATTTCTTAAAATATGGCACTTCCAGACTAAAGCCTTCTTGATGTTGATCTTGAAATATTAAGGATGTGATCTAAATTGCTCTGGTGTTTAAATTTTCTCAATTTTTGATCTGTCAGTTTATCTAAACATCTGTCGACTTACAGCCTTTTGTTGATGGTTTGTTCTGTGTATTGGTTACTTGTTCCAGAGATCCACATTTTATTTAATTTGCTTTAAAAAACACCTGTTCCATGATTCTGTGATAATGGCATCTCTTCGATAATCTCAATTTAGTAATACAGTCATATGGCTATCACTAACTTATAGAATAATCCAGATGATTCCAAGCCTTTTATTTACTTATCTGACCTTCTCTAGACTTTGTCTAGCCCCAGACTATTATTTACTTCGTATCAGTGATGGTGCATAAACATTTTCCCAAAACTTGAGTTAAAAGAGAACAAAATGTGAGAAATTTACTTTTTTTATTGACTGTTGACTGTCTAAAATATTGGTGTTTGTTTTTTAATTCATATTTTCATTTTTATCCAACAGCCTGATTCAGAAGTAGCCAATGCTGGTATAAAACTTGAAAGCTATTTTGAAGAACTCCTAAAGAACCTTTATCCAGAAAAAAGGTTTCCTAAACTAGAATTCAGGAATGAATCAGAAGATAATAAATTTAGTGATGACTCAGATGATGACTTTGTACAGCCCCGGAAGAAACGCCTCAAAAGCATAGAGGAACGCCAGTTGCTTAAATAAGCATGGCGTGTGCCAGTTTTTAGATTTTTCATTTTTGTTTTTAAAAAACATTTTGTCGGTAATTTTAACATCATTACAAAAAGTTTGTGACCACTCTGATCTGTAAGTTTTTGATGTTTACTAGATTTTGATTTCCTTAATAAACCATTTCTTTTAATCTTCTTATTAAGAAAGAGAAGGGAAGTAAGGAAAGGAGTAAAAGGGAGGGAGAAGGGAGGGAGGAAGGAGAAAGGAAGGAAGAAGCATCAACAACAAAAAGACATTCTTCCCACTTCTTGGATTTCAAAACTACAATTTGGAATGATAGCAACTATAGAAAGGAAATAGAGTGTGTATGAACTCTTAAGTTGAAAATTTGACGTGGTTTGGATGTGTGCATTAATCCATTTTTAGAAAATACCACTACCCGTTAATTATGGCCCAACCATGAGTTTAGGTGTACGGTACTTAAGAACAGTACTCCGTGAACATGAGTGGTAATAAGAGTTCTATCCTAGAATGCTGACTGGTGCAACAAAAAAGTAGATTAGATGCTATTAAGAAGGCACCTAACAGTATATCATGTAAGATGGCAACTGTATTAAAGAAAAAGCAGGAAAACAAATGTTTGATTTTTGTTTTGTTTTCTCCTTGTCTGTAGAGGTGTTTGGTATAGCAGGTGTTCAAAGCCATTTTTCATACATTTCTAAATATAACTTCTTCCACTGAGGAAGTAAGTGTACACATGTTTGGTGTGCTGTGTGTCTCTGTGTGGTTTGTTTGCTTCTTAACTGTGCAGGTGATCCTTTTATAACAAGACTCATTGTTTGCAGTATGGCCGTTAGTGGAACTTCCCGCAACATGAAATACAGCAGTGTGCACCATGTTTGATGTGAGGATTCTTCAACATATTGGGCATTAAATATAAGTTCCCCTGTAAGGGTCTAGTTTTGTGGTTTTCATCTCTCTTTATAATTTGGAATAAAAATGTGTTGTGGAATTTGGGATCAGGCAGTTGGAGGGAATTACAATGAAAATTTAATTTTTTCTGAAGCTCCTGTTGCCTGATTTTAAAAGTCAGAACCTGAAATTGAATTTCATTTTCATTCTCCTAATAGAGGTACAAAAGACCAGTCTTCTGAGAGTAAGCATAGTGTTAATGAACCAGACCTCGCTAGTTAAACTGACATTCATTTATTCCTTTTGTTTGTTCAGTGTCAAAGAAGGAAACTAAATTAAGATAGAAGAAAAACATTGTGCCATTTGCTGATCTAACATTTGACAAAATAGTTACACATGAAGTTTTTCAAAATAACCATTATAAAACATTAATTGAATGAGGAAATTTTTCTCTTTAGGCTGATAGAATAAAAATAAGGCTGAGGTGAAAGAACCTTAATCTTCTTTGGATGGTATCACCTCCCAGGAATTACACCTAGAGGATTTGATTTTTTCCATGAGGCATTACTTTTTAAAATGGACAATTTGAAAATATCCTGGAGCTAATTCATTGGGTTTTCACATATTGCTAAAGATAAAATATGAGAAAATTTAGGAACAATAGCTTCTCATTGTAGACTTAGGTCTTGTCCATAGTATGTCAGTTACTCATTAATAAAGAGTCTTAATCACTTTTCCAAACATGTGTTTCAGAACAGTTGTTGTATTAATTTGTGAATATGCATTTGACATTTATTCTCCAAAGGCTGAACAAATTTTGATAACAGTGCATATACCATTTGTCTTTTTTTTTTTTCCTCTAGCATTTTTTAGCACAGCAACTGTGGAGGTTTAGCTAGTAAGTTTATTGTTGGTATCTCAGAATACTGTTCTTCTGGCCATTTGTTCTTCCATACTTGTCTGCTGAGTTAAAACGGCAACACAGATAAATTCTGAGGAGGATCACAAAGGGAAATAGCACCTAAAGGGAGAAAAATATATAATTTCTTAAATGCATCTGAGCCAGAATTTCTACTATCATGCCCAAACATTCACTGTTAAATTTAGTCATAATAATCTTTTAAAAACAGTATTTCACCTTTACCATTTTTTTGCTGATTGAAAGGTAGTTATGAACCATCTTTCCTACAATCATACATAATACAAATTACATTAAAACTAGGTGTTTTTCTCTCCAAACAGCCTTTTTGTAATGGTCTTTAAGATTAAAGTCCTGGGTGGATTCCCAGCTAAGTAGTTCTTAAATTCGAATAGAAGTAAGGTATGAGGTGAGCCTGACTATTCCCCATGCGCGTTTAGAGAGCATCTTCCCAAAAGTTCAGTGTGACTCAGGCAACTTTGACCTAAACTTAATTAAAACACTCCAGTGTTTACCTCTGATCAAAAACTCCAGATTTCCTTCTGGATTTGGAACCACAGCCCAGTGTCATAGATGCAAGACCCTGTAATGCTAAACGTGATCACATGAGGACACCTTTGGCCAGGGCTTGTGAATTGAACAGACCATGTGGGAGCTAGGATTTACCTAATTCCAGCTCATCAAAAGCCTTCCCATGCTTTCCCATGGATCAAGCATCTGATCTTTCTGGCATAAGGCAATAATATATTCAGAATAAATTTGTATATGAGCATCTGGCAATGCAATTATTTTCTCCTTTCAATTAACAGGCCTTGCTTATCTTTTCTGAATGGAGGGGTGAGAAGTTGGATGTGCTGAAAGGAAAATGTCCTATTCCCTTCCCTTGGCAGTTTTACTTGCTTTGTCACGCTAAAAACCAGGCTTCCTGTTTTACCCCTACACTGTAGTATAAATGCAATATAACTTAGGAATACTTTCACAAAGATTCACTCCACAATCGGAAGGGTGAGTATACAGTTGATTGCTCCATTTATGAATTTGCATTTCAAATTCCTATGTTGTTATGGCGCTTAAACTTTTAAATTTGGGTTCCATGGACAGGCTAGTCAATGAAAGGAGAACTCCTCCTTTTGCTGAGGCCTGATCCATAAATTAATGTGAATCCCTTAAAGTTGCTACATGTGAGCAAAAGGTTTTTAGGTGTAAATAGAAGATGTGCTTATGTTATGAATGAGAGAAATTGAGTGATCTGATTGGTTATTGTAGACATGACCATGAGTTCAACCATCTAATTTCTAATGGAAGCCCTCCTTTTAAGTAACATGTACATATTTTCTAAAGTATTTTATAACCTCATGTAAATTAATGGTTGATATCTTTTTATATATATTGCCCTTTCATCTTGGGTGTGAATTTAGTAAGTCATAATTCACATGGTGGTAGCTCATGTTCCTTCGTGAGAATAATGCTGGCCAGTCAGACCCCGATTACTTTCCCCACAAAGATTTGCTTATTGTGAAAGACATCATAGGCAGTAGTCTTTGCTGTTGTTTGGTCTTTGTTTTTTAATTTGGGGGGGGCGGTGGGGAGGGGCAACTGGTGCTTTGATTTTTAATAAAAATTAGCTTTGATGGATTTTTACTGTGAATGTTTTACCGCAAGCAATTTTAATGGAAAAATTACTGTATGTCATTCAATAGAATCTTACCTAGTTCGAGTCTCTCTTCATTACCAGCTTTGTGTGTTCCTCTAAGAAAGTGATACATAATAGGGATGAGCTACTAGTCTGTAAATGATAGGAAAACTTTCTTAAAAATTCCAACATACGCATTTCACCAGCCTTATAAGCAAAAAATAATTTTACAAACAGGAAGGAAGGGGGTGATAACTTTAGTCGCTGATTCCCATCCCCCTCAAAGTAGGAAAACCAAAGATGTCATGAAAAATTCTCCTTGTCTAAAACATGTTGGAAGAGGACAGGAAGACAGTAGGGACTTTTACGGGTCACTTTGAAAGTTTACTGATGTTAATTTCACCTGTAAACTTTCTAAAGTTTTGATTCTCAGAAATTACAACTGTTTTTAATAAAAACTACTATTGGAGGTGGCACCTGGGTGGCTCAGTAGATTGCAACTGGCTCTTGGCTCTTGATTTCGACTCAAGTCATGATCTCAGAGTCCTGGGATCAGGCTCTGTGCTTAGCAGGAAGTCGGCCTGAGGATTCTTTCTCCCCCTCTGCCTCTCCCATGGCTCACACGTGCTCCCTCTTTCTCTCTCTCTTTCTCAAGTCTTTATAACTCACTATTGGATATTAAATAGATCTTACTTTCATAGGACTGGGAATAAACTTCTGTTTGATTCTTGAGTTTTTACGTAGAATAATTAAGTCCTACTTTGAATCCTAAAAATAGCCCTTACCTAAAAATTACAAGTTAAACATTTAGCAAAATTCTCTTTCCCATATCTTCAAAAGTAGATGTGGAAGAAAGTCTAATGTCCTCTGCCATGTATCAGGATACTTGTGTGAATTCTTTATCCATATTCTCTAATGCCTTTAAACTTAACACAAATGCACTAGAAAATTCAGTCTGGAATCTTTTCATTACTAATGATTAAAGCCAAGTTATTGTTTTGGGGGTAGGGGATAGAATACATAGATCAACCAGGGTTAAGCACTTCTCACCCTTGGAATGGGATTGTATGGACCTGAGAGGTGGCATTTCTCCAAAGAAAATCAGGGTGTTAAGAGGAAAGAGGAAGAATGGCAACAAGACAAGAATGAGGCACCATGGTTTAACAATAATGCTGGTTCTCTAATCTAATTGATTTTAGGGATTTACTGATGAGGGTATATGCTAAGAAAGCCCAAAATACAGAAAGTCTAAAATAAAGGTTTCAGCATTCATATTACAGGATGAGTTTTTGCCATTGTAGACTATGCTTTAAAGAGACTTAAATCTGGGGCAACCTGGGTGGCTCGGTCGGTTAAGCATCTGCCTTCGGCTCAGGTCATGATCCCAGGGTCCTGGATCAAGCCCCAAGTCAGGCTCCCTGCTTAGCAGGAAGTCTCCTTCTCCCTCTGCCCTCCCCCAACTCTTGATCTCTCTCTCTTTCAAACATCTGATTTAAGTCTCTTAAAAAAAAAAAAAGTTTCTATATATAGAACTATTAGGTTTGGGGTGGCTTGAAATTTGTTGACTTCCATTTCTACTAATGACTAATTCTACTAAGGAGGATAAACAATACACATAAGTTTATAAAGGATTTCTTGAATTTAGTATTCAATTAAAATCACATTAATAAAATTTGCTGTTGACTAATTCAGTGTCTTCCAGGGAGCCTGGGTACTAGACTGGTGGACAACACTGTAAAGTTCCTTAAGCCTGGATACTTCCACAAGTACTGAGAGTTCCTGAAATTCTTGAGAAGATGCTTGAGCATCAGCTTTGTCATTGTTGACTGTGATTGTCCATCACTACTGTCCTTTGGTTTTATTATCCTTTGGTTTAATTATAAACTGCTGCTAACATGAGCATCAGGATTGTCAGTTATGATTGGGGGTGAGTTATTTGGCTAACCCTCCCATGTGTAGCCAAGACATCTTTGCATCAGAAATATTTGGGCCTAAAATTTTTAATAGCTATACCAAGGTAGGTGTGTAAACTTTTAAAAATGAAGAAAACAAATTAGGTGATTGCCTACTTCAAAAAGTGTTTGTTTCAGTCTCCATTCTCAAGGGTCCAGGGAGCTGCAAAATGCCGTAGAAGGCAAGAAGCTTTCATAGGATGAAGAATAAGCAACAAGTAAGTATCAGAGCCCAAAGCTGGCTTGGCACTTGGGGGACTGGCTGACTGGAACATTTATAGGGACCTGGACATGAAGTTTTGGTTTGCTGATGGGGCACACACCCTGAGTAGAGCAGTTCCATCTTGGACCTTGAAATTTATTTCAGTAGCCCTCTGCCCCCATTTTTGATCAAAAATAATGTGACTCTTAGTTACCACTGGCTCTTTAGGTCTCAGTGTAGTATTCAGAAAAGATGTCAGGCTTATATTCTTGGGGCTGGTAATGTTCTTATATTCTCTTTTGTTACGTGTGGACAGATCTGTTTAGTCAGTGGCTGCTCATAGGCATTTAAAACTTCGGAGAGAACACAGCATATTAGGGAGACACTAATTCTTACCAAAATAATGCCTGTGGTTTGCAGAGTGCTCCAGGGTCAAGGTTCCTATTGATGTGTGGTGGCAAGCGAACACTCAAGGAAGAATTCTTGAGATTTTTTTGGTGCAAAAAGGTGCTTTTATTATAGCTCAGGGACAGGACCTGTGTGCTGAAAGAGCTGTCCTTTTGCTGGTGGTTATATGTCTAGTGCTCAAGGGGGAAGGGATGTGCAGGCACTATTAGGTCACAAATGTCTTTGAATTTCTACTTGTAAAACTACTTCCGCAAGATTCCTGTGGTGCTTATCAGTCATTCAGCTGGATATTAACTATCGGTGAGATGTACAGGCAATCATAAGACCCTTGAAGAATGTAGCAACCAGTACATATTTGATCCTTATCGAAACTATGCAGGCTGTAGGTCAGTCTTTGGGCTAAAGGTGAACATTTTTCTGCTTCTATTCCACTATTTCACTATGTCCCAAACCAACTAGAAATCAAGGAATGATCTCATAGAGGGGGATATTTCTTTAAGCCAGGTGGCCTGCTTATGTATTCCGTCTAATTGTCTACTTCCCTAGAAGTATTTATCCAGTGAGTTTCAGAGAAAGTGAGCCACTGGAAATCGGGGAGAAGTTTGTGACAAGTATAAAGAACTACAGAATCACCCGCCTCCCAGCAGATCCAGTAGTTGGTTGTAGGTTGGTTTACCCTCCTTTGTAATGGCCTGAGATATGTATATAATAGTATCCTCCTTGCCAGCCAGGGCGAAGCAATAGGTGGACAAAAGAATCATAAAGGATGGCTAGAGAGGGAAGGAGGCATGGAGGAATAGTTCATGGCGTGGTGTCCTGGGAAGAAACACTTTGTCTCAATGTCTGCTTTTCTTCCTAGTCAATTTGAATTTGAATCTCAGGTGTTTACATAGGACCAGATGCCAGATGGAATCTTCCTTAGTTGGGAAATATGTACCCAAGGTTTAACACTTTGGAATTTGGTAGGGCCCTTTCCATGAGTCTCACTTTTGTAAAAATACAAGTAAAACAACAATATTGTTAATGACTATTCATTATAATGAAATTGTTCTTTCTGTGATAAAACATTTTAAGATAACAAGAATTATGACTCAACATACCACTACAGATCAGATTTTTAAGAATTTAATGTGATTTTTTTGAAACATTTACATTAATAACATATCTGTATGGGTATGGATATAGCCTAAGAAGGTTAACATCACTTACTTGACAATGTTTCCTCTATAATTTAACATCAAATAAGCCTAATTAGGCTTAACTTTTGTTCTGTCTCCTTATTAGAAAAAATCTTTTGAGATGTGCCAGGGACCCTCTAGAAAATGTCCGTTAGTTCAAAGTCAAAAAGACTTTGTTTAGAATTTGAGTTGGGGGAATTTTGCCAAAGATACCCATTTACCAAATTAACTTCAAAGGCTAATAACAAAGTTACATAATTATTTTTTAAAACCCTTAGTTCTTGTAATAATGAGAAGACTGGGTTAAATACTTGAAGACCTGTTAAAGACAACATGAAGCATGGTCAAGTATTTTGGTAAGACACAAATTCTTTAATCTGCCTAGAAAGCAAAGAAATGTTTATTTACACTATCTTTAGTGCAGATCAATAATCTAAGAAAACTGTCCTTTGAACAGAAAAACAAATTCTAATTTTGTACTAGTGTACTTTTGATAACTGACTGAGCCACCCCTATTTAAGTGCCTGCCTTCAGCTCAGGATCCAGGCTCCCTGGCTCAGCAGGAAATCTGCTTCTCCCTCTACCCCTCCCCTCTGCTTGTGCTCCCTCAAGTAAATAAAATCTTGAAGAAAAAAAAATATATATATCCATTCCAATCTTAGCCTTTTCCACAAACCAACAACTTTTTAAATATTCATTCAGGCCCTTCTTTTTCCTCTCATTCTGGAACAATCCATTGTTTCCCTTTTGACAAATTATTATTTTTCCTTTAATAAAAACATCTCCATATCTGATAACTTCTCTTACCCAAAACACATCCTACATTTATTGCAGAGATGTTTCCTTTATTTATATTTAGAATTATTAGCCCCTTAGAATCATTAATCCTTTAACAGTAAGCAATTGGGGACTATCTGTTGGCTAGTATTTTGTGGATTGACAAATGTATAATTTTATAATTTCAAGTATATTCCTCATAGGAAATTTTTCAGTGTGGCACAAAACATGTTTACTAATACACCCAAGTATTTTTATTTCCTCTGTAAAAGGAAGCCAAAAGTGGATAAACTTATGTTCAGTAGTTAAGGTCTCCGTATTTTATCTTGCTTGTAAATGATCTAGATATTCAGTGAATGTCCATCATTTAATTTAACTCAGGATAACTTTAAGGTTTCGGGTCACAAAAAATTTTTGGAAACAGTTTTTAAGGAAACCTACCATAAAGCGTAATTGTTGTTGAAATGTTTATACAAATAAACTTTTCTATCTCTTTATTTGTTCTTTAGATTACTCATGAGACATTAAACAGCTAACCATTACCTTATTTGACTTTCAGTAAACCCTAGGAAGAATAAAAGTCCTGTCTATATTATAATTAATATTGATAACTCTAAAGAACTGCCTGTTTTAATTAAGCCAAGAAACTTAAAATAGCTTTATTTTTTAAACCAAAGATTATCCTAGATCACTTGAACTTGAAAAACATTTGAGTTGGTTTCTGTATTTCTGAGAGTATACTTGATTTATATAAACATGTGTTTGTCTTTAAGCAACTTAAATAGAGCTCTTTACAAATTAATTTTGGCAATACCATCTGAAGGTAGAAAAAAATCCTATCTATAACATAAACATACAGATGCAAACCGGTATCTTATAGCTTTTGTTTTAAAATTTTGGCCATAAAATGGATACAATAATATACTAAACTCACTAGTTTGTCAAGAATAACTGGATCCAAATTTTGTTTCTGGCAGATAGAATAAGTTGTTTATCTGCTCAGTTGGCTCAAACTTCTTACTAGAGTTTGTGGAGAAGACTTAAAAACTTTTCATTTACCTGATTTCCAAATAGCCTTAAAGTAACAGTTGCCTCCCCAAAGTTTGCATTCCAAAGAAATGGCCCTTAATGGTTCCTAGAAAATACTGGTTAGAACATTTATATCTCAAAGGCACAGAAAAAGAATGCAAGTTCTTCCAAGAAGAATCTTTGTTTCCTAAGTCCAGAATTTTTATAATACCTACAAGCCTTTTGAGATGAATAGGGGAGGTTAAAAGGAGGGGTGGGGCCTTTTTTTGTTCTTGATTTGTAAGACAAGGACATTTTTAATTCCTCAGAGAATTGGGTCGCACCCTGAATGATACCAAGGGGCTGACCCACCCATACAGTCTTCAATTTGCTTTTTTATTATCGGGAGGATGATCTTCAACTAAGAAATCAAAAAAAGATTCCTGTGTTCTAGATTTAGAGCTGTTTGTGTTTTGCATTCCCCCCACCTTGGTATAAATTTCATTCTTAAGGGAGAAGACCTAAAAAGTTCTATCAGGCTCTGAATATTTGCTTGCTATTTGGCCAACTTCTGGCCATAGGGTACTACAGTTACTTTTTGTAAAAAATCCTTGCAACTACCTTGCCAAATTTCAGCCAGCACAAACAGTAAATAATCCTGGCAATATTTAACAGTCCAAAAGATTTTACCCTGCCAAGATCCATAACTCCTCCCAAAGATAACCAAAAGAAAAAAGGACCTTAGCAATTCCCTAATCAACACTTGGTAGGCCCCTAGACACAAATGGGGTATAACCCACATTTCTGTGCAGCCATCTTTTGGCACCCATCCTGACAGTTGAGCTGCCTACAGACACAAGAATGAACAACCTACAAGCCCCAGCAGGCAGAAAGCCACAGTCTCAGGAAACAAAACGAGACAAAGTAATTGCCATCCCTGGGAGAGAAAGGATCAATAACCAATGGGTTCCCTAAAACCAAATTCCCAAGAATCTGGATTTGGAAAGGAAAGGACAATGTGCAGTTTCTCTTGACCAGGCATTACAGTGGTCCAGAAGAGCTGACCTTGATAAGAATGATTTCTCTTCACCAGCTTCTGCCAGTTTCACCAGGATCCCATCTACAGGCTCCACTGAGTGGAGTTTAAAATCGAGTATAGCTCTCAAGATTTGGTAAGGGTTTCCATTAATTTTAGTTTCCCCTTGGCAGTTTGAGGGAATAACTGGTAGTAATTTATAGGAGAATCCATCAGAGTTCCATCAACCCTAGCCTCGTGGAGGGGGCTAGAGGTCCTTCCTTTCAGAGTAAATATGGGGGCATTCAAATGTGATAAAATCTTTGAGGACAATTTTTTCCAGTGTCCCAGTTGATTGCACCAATTTGTGGGCCAGTGTGTTGATGATGGATGCCCTAGGATGGATGCAATAGGGGAGACCCAGCTGTTGTCTTAGGTTTCTGGCCTTGGAGCTGTTGCCGTTTTAAGGTCACTAACTTCCAGGACCATTGGCTTGGGTCTTGTGGTCTCTACAGGGTGGAAAGGCAATTCAGATAATGGAGGAGTAGACTGTTGATTACTCAGGTAAAGGAAGATAGAGGGGAGTTGAAGGTGTCCCATCATCTTAACAGTTTTGTTTTAGGTATCTCTTTTGTCTTAAATTTTATTAGCCTTTTGCACTGAATCAAACTATTTTAGAATTTTGAAACATCTTGGAGACTTCTACATACCAATTAAAATAGGTATCCCCTCCTGGTTATTGATTTGGGAACCCTTTTTTTTATTTACGTGCACTTCTTGGCAGTAGATACAGCTTCCAAGACCTCAATTCTTTGAAACTTGATCTTATTTAAGTTTTGGGTTTCTCAGAGTAAGTTAATCCCCAAGCGGGCTTGGGGATTTTGTGACGTCTTCCGTGTATTTTGTTGCACAGAATTTTTCTTGAGGTTGCTAAGTGACCTAGTGTCAGTCTATCTGGTTCTGTAACCAATGTTTCCTTGCACTGGAGTCTTAGATTTAGGTGGCAAGTGCTCTTTTAAGTGCTCAACCCATGCCCACCAACTTCACATCTTTTGCTTCCAAGATTCCAATTAGCAATGGCTTTTAATAGTCCAACTTGTGCCCATTTAGATTTTGTTGTGCCATTGGTTACAACAGTTCAAATTTCTTATCTTACTTTCCCAAGTCTCCCAGCATTTTATGCAAAGGATGTACCTCAAGGCTTTAGGAGTTGCTAACTGCTGCCACCCCTTGCAGACTCCCACTATAATGTACCTTTCTGGGAACTATATTTTACATACATACATACATACAAAATATATATATACACACACACATAGTTGTATATAACTGTATATATTTGTAGCACATAGCTCGTTTAGATCAGAGCGGCACACAAAGCCTAGAAGTGACTTATCCACGGCCCTTGGTTTTGATGAGAGGAACAGTGAACTCAAAGGATTCAGCAGGCTCCTTGCGTGTGTGTCTTACTGTTCCATAGGGCCATTAGCAGTGTGCTTCAGATGCTCATCCTTGTTGCCAAAACCAGTTAAAAATTATTTAGGTGACCCAAACAAACCTTATTTGACATTTTATGGAGCAGGCAATGTCCATTCCCGAGAGTCCAGAGAACTACAAGCTGGGCAGAAGGCAGGAAGCTTTTATAGGATAAAAAATAAGAGGCCAGAATTGGCTTGGTGATTGGCACACTGAACACACTGTTTCTGGCCCAGTAGAACATTTACAGGGACATGAAGGTTATTTCAGTTTGCTAGGGCACCTGGGTGGCTCAGTCTTTTAAGTGTCTGACTCTTGATTCCGGCTCAGGTCATGATCTCAGGTGGTAAGATCGAGTCCTGCATTGGGCTCTGCATGGAGTCTGCTTGAGATTCCCTCTCCCCCTGCCCCCAGCTCTTGCACTCTCTAAAATAAATTTCACTTTGCTGATACAGCACTCTAAGCAGGAGCTATTCCATCTTGGGCCTAGAAATTTATTTCAACAAAACTATGGCCTGTTAGCCAAATTTAACCTCTGGCCCTCTTTTACACAGTCTAAGAGATAGGGATGTTTTTTACATTTTTTTAAATTTTATTTTATTATGTTAATCACCATACATTTTTTTAAGGCTGAAAGGGTGGTGGAGGTGTGTAACAGAGACGATATTTAGCTCACAAAATGAAATAGTTACTGTCTGGCCCTTTACAGAGAAAGTTTCCTGACTTTAAGCCATTTGCACCTCTGGTTCAAATAGGAATGATTTGCACCCCTATTGAAGCAGGCGTATAAACCCTCTCATACATAGACTTGGCTAATACAGTGATACTTGATATGTGGCTGCAGTGAGTTCTTTTTCCACTGCGAAGTGCAGATGGGAAGAGTAGATGAACAAGCCGTGGGGTCCCCAGTTTTAGAGGTGTCCACAATAAGCGTAAATAGCAATAAAAGACTACATCTCAACATAAAAGCCTTAGGTGTTGTTTTTTTTTTCTACACCATACCTAGTGATGTCCTGCATGCTACAATTGCTCAACAAAAGGCAGATAAGTCATTGCATGATGTAGGAAAGCTTGCTGCACTTTTTAATTTTTTATCACATCATGGGAGTCTCCCATAAAGTAATAAAATTAAGATACAAACAGGATCTGGGAAAAAATTCATTTATTCCCAGCTTTTTTGCAATGATATGCAGGATTCATGCTAATTTAGGCATACTTTATAGATAAGCACACAATTTAAATAAATGCGAATTTTAATTGTGAATTTGACTGTTTTGAAAGGCTTAATGATACAACCCCAAGTTCACTCCTTAGCTACCAAATTTCAGGCCAACTTTTGCTACAAACCTCATGGGAAAATATCAAGTATATATGCATTTTCTCTAAGAAACTTTAACAACTTGATGTCAAAGAAAAGCTACCTTCCCCCTACCCATCTCCCATAGAAACCTTTCCAATCTTAAAAGTATATTTTTATAGAAGTTCTCTATAGTCTCCGAAGAAGAACATCAATATAAAGTTTACCCACCTCCTTCTCGTGTGCCTTATTTTTCAAAAATACATCATCAGTTTCTTAATTACCAAGTAGTATACAGAAATTAAACCAAGTTTTTAAAAATGTGCCACAGCTCTTTGTAAAGATAAAATGCATTTTTCTTCTCTGGTAGACATTGGTTTACAGGTCTTCATTTAATTTGCTGGAATAAGAAGTGATTCAGTAGATCAATACATTTAATAAAAAGAAAGCCTCTCCATTCATCCTCAATGTCTGGCACTCAAAACTGGAAATAGAAGATTTCTTAATAAACTTGTAAGGAATTAAGACCCTAGCATTTACCCTGTGTACCTGACTGGCAATGGTAGCTTTAGAGTTAATTCTAGTGTGATAAAAACATCATTCAGAAAAATCACACTATAAATGTCCTCTTTCAAGAATTTAGCAAAGATTTGGAGCGAATACTTGGTTACTTTAGTTTCAGTGCTGCTCGAAGTTACATGCAAGCAAACTGGATACCCATTTTTTTTTTTTTTTTTTTTTACTGGAACCCATTAAAGCAAATACCACACACACATTAGCACACACCTGGATGTCAGGTCTGCTTCAAAGAATTTCCATATTCCAAGCTCATTTCCTTTGGTCCAAAGATGATAGTTGAGAATACTTAAGAGATTTCTGCATCACTTACCTGCAGGGCCCGTCCTTTGGTCTCAATGGGGAGAGTAAATGCAGAAATGGCACATACAACACAGACCGATGAGAAAAGACACAGGGCCCCCAGGAATGATGCACTCATAAGAACCTGCAAGTCATAAGGAATGACTCAATTTATTGTGCCCCAGTCACTTCTAAATAGATTTTTATGTCAAAGGGGAAATCCTCTCTCCACCTTACATGAATGGATGTCCTTTGCAGCCATTCTGCAAATAGTGCATTCCTGACATCTTAGGTCTATTATTTATTTGGGCCCAGCTATTGTAGGCATTTTGTGTGACCCTGTGAGTTAGGACTGACATTAACATGTACTGGCCAGGTCAGACCTCTCTGCACCCACTCCTCGGTATCTCCAGAGCAAACCAGTATCTGGGGAAGAGACGAGATCTGGTTTTCCACACTTTCGTACCAGTCTAGTTTGCTCAACTTCTAATTCTCATTGTATGCAGGATTCCCTCTGCCTAACATCCACTTGTTCCCCCTTCAGTTCTGACAGGATGGATTAGGAGGAAGTTTTGTTTTGTTTGGGGTTTTTGTTTTGTTTCTTGGAGATGCAATCTAATGGTCTCTGAAAAGATAATCAATTTTATCTGTTCATGATGCTTCATGTGTGACAGTACTTTCTGTTTGGTGTCCATTTTTTTCCACATTCAGAGTGGATTTCTGCCAGTTGGCCAAGACCATGCTCTGTTACTGGCAAGTTCAGACACTCCCATCTCCTACATCTGTTAACCCAGGGCTGCCTCCAGTTAGCAAAAAGCCAACCACTTGCTAGTTGTCAACTCATCTCACAAGGATAGTTAAATGAAGTGACTAAGGAACAGCAAGGCTCTCTACAGTCACAGAATACTACAATTTGGACAGACCTAGAAATTATCAGGTCTAGTCCAACCTAAAGTTACAAATAAGCCTAAAGTAAGGGCTAAATGACTACTTGTCCAAAGTCACATATAGATCCCTCACATGATCTACTGCTATTCAACCTCTTAGGTTCCGCTAAGATACACAATTTGAGAGCCCATCCTGTGTATAAGGCCTACTGCCTTCCAAAACAGTAAATAATTCCACCTGCTGTGCGAGCAACCCATGATAATAACTTCCTAACTATTGTGTAGTTGACCTAGGAAGTATTAGGTACTGCTTTCTTGTCTCCCAAAATAAGTTACAGTTTCCCCAAAGAGGAATTTGGGAAACCAGGCTCAAAAAAGGGAAAAGAGGTAGGAACCAAAAGAGACCAGGCAGTTGAACCATGACCAAAGCATGCCACAGTTAAGCATGTGTCTAGATACATCTGCCAATCCTGCCTTTTCTGTCCTTTAAAACCACAATTCACGCCACCACCAGCCATGAATTCTGAACTATTCCTCCCTATCCTTTGCAACAGATTTAAAGTCCTAGATGGTGTGAGACCTGATGGGTTCAATTTAGGTTACATAACTGCTCTACTATCTAGGATCAGAGAGAGCAACTGTCCCCCCCCCCCCCCCTTTTTTTTTTGGCTTCCCTACAGAGATACCAGTCTGGGCTTCATAGCAGGACTCTAGCAATCCAGTAGATGTTACTGGATATTCTTCCAATAAGCTCCTTTCTGCCTAAGTTAACCAAAGTCAATTTCTAGTGTTTGTAAAGAACTATAGTGCCTGATTATAAAAATCATCTGAGAATTTTATTACAACGTATATTCCCAGGCCCCTCTTTGATTCCCTGTATCAAAAAGATTAATCTGTTAATCCTCTACTTCTAAAAATCAGCCCAGACCAGGGACAAAGAGCAACATTACACAGTGAAGAAAGGTTTAGCCACCACCAAGACAATTCTAAAGGTTTCCCCACAAAGCTTCAAAATATATTCAGTAAAAACTGAAAGAAGATCTAGATAAATCCACATACAGGTGGAGACTTCAATACCCCTCTCTCAATAATTGATAGAACTACTAGTTAGAAAACTGAGGACACAGAAAAACTTTATATGCCATCAACAGAGTCTAATTGACACAGAACACCTTACCCAACAAACAGCAGAATACACATACCTCTCTACTGCCCATGGAACATTCACCAAGATAGACCAGGTTCTGGGGGCATAAAATGAACCTTAAAAGATTTAAAATCCTAGGGTTGCCTGGCTACCTCGGTCAGTAGAGCATATGACTCTTGATCTCAGGTTTCTAGGTTCGAGCCCCACATTGAGTATAGAGATTACTTAAATCTTTAAAAATATATATATTTAAAATCCTAGAACGTGTTCTGACTTTTTTAAAGTATCAAGCTAGAAATAACATAACAGCAACATCTCCATGTACTTCTAAATCCCGGGGTCAAAATCTCATGAAAAATGAAAATACAGAATATTAAATGTGTGGGAAAGAGCTGATAGGGACAAAAATAAAATACGTAGGAATAAACAAGAAAGGTATAAGATGTATATGAAGAACATTATAATATGTAAAATTGACTAAGTCTATTTAGTTCTTAGAAAAATGTACTGTGAAAGTATACTTCTCAAAATAATCTGTAATTCTAATGGATTCTCAATCAAAATCCCAGTAGGAGAAAAAATCCCCATAGGATTTTTTGAGTCGATTTTGGGGAAATTGATTCTAAGGTTAATTTGGAAGAATGAACATATAAGAAAAATCAGGGAATTTCTGGAAACGTGTGCAGGTGAGAGAATCTGAGGGAAGTTATTAGCCTAAGTGGCAATAAAGTTCTAATCATTAGCAGTGTGATGCTGGTGCCAAAATAGATCAGTAAAACAATGCATCACAAAATAGATCTAAGTATGAAAATTGGGCTTATTATAATAGCGGCATGGTAAATCGATTGAGAGGAGCCAGACAAAAGGATGATTAATGGCCTGGGGACAACCTGCTAGGCATTGTTTTGTTGCTTTTAAAGCTGAATTCTTACCTCAGGCCTTAAGCATAAACAATTTGTGAAATGATCAAAGAATTTAATGTTTTCTAAAAGCCTTTGAACTCGCAGTGTCTTATTTTTAGAAATAATGGATGCATGAATGATGCAGGCCAGTAAGCATGACATAAAACACTTAAGTGAAAATGGTAATTTGAGGACATAATTTTAAATTTTGGATGCCAAAAAATTTGATACTAAAATCAAAAGACAAACCACAAACATTGAAAAAATATCTAGTATAATAATGGCTAATGGCCTGTAAGAGAGTTGCTAATCACATCAATAAGCAATTTGCCAAAAAAAAATAATACAAATGTATAATAAACATATGAAAGATGTTCAGCTTTACTAATAATGAACAAAGCACAAATTAAGATATAATTTATTGTCTACCATATTGAAAAAGATAAAAAAATAAAAGGTTACCATCCTTTTTGATGAGGAAGGAAAGAACACAATGCTTGCTTAAGAATATGGGTGCCTGGGAGTGCAGTCAGTTAAAGTGCCCAACCCTAAGGTTTCAGCTCAGGTCCACCATCTCAGGGTCGTGGGATTGAGACCCACATGGGGTTCTGTGCCCCACGTCAGGCTCCACACTCGGCACAGAGTCTGCTTGGGTTTCTCCACCTTTCCCTCTGCCTCTGCCCCTCCCCTCATGCTTACTCACTCCCTCTAAAAATGAATGAATAAATCTTTAAAAAAAAAAGTGTGTTAATATGTTATATCAAGGAATGCATATTTTAGAGAAAATTTGACAAGATCCATCATAATTTAAGGTACATACACATTCGACTTAATTATCCAACAGACTTTTTCTACAAAATCATGCTTTTTCACTCATACATATTCCATAGTCATTCCCACAGCTCTCTGCCCTACTGCAGGGGGGAAGGGGGTGAGGAGGGGCTCCCTAACCACACTAGCTAGCAGACCACCCCATCACTATCTCCTTTCTGTTTTCTATGTTTACATAGCATTAATTATACTAACATTAGTAAACCATTTGTCTCTTGTCCCTCATCCATTCTCCATTAGAATGTAACTTCAAAAAATGTGGGACCTTGATTTGTACAGTATCTGTAACATAAGAGTTCAGTGCTATTGAATGGCAGATATAGTTGCCCGTATACAAAGGTGTAGTGTGCATGATGGTCACTGTCCCATTGTTTGTAAAAGCAGAAAGAACACAAATGATTAATTCATCCACCAAATAACAGCTAATTATGGCACATCCATGCAATGGAAATCCATGCACTTAACTTGAAAGAATGAGGTTAATCTACATTTACTAACATAAAAAAATTATTAATGTGAAGACAGTTGCAACATGTAGGTATGTGTGGGTAGATGGACAGTTTGTGTGTGTTTATACATGGGCCTAGCTACATGTATACTCACACAGATAGACATAAATAGTGTAAAGAAGAGTCAGACTCCATCTGATGACTGCTGCCAGCCCTTAAGCCTCACCCTTCCCTCCTCTTCTTCTGCCCCAACCTCTGAACTGGTAAGAGAGCCTGGGTGCCAACAAAAGATCCAAACCACACAAGCTGCTGCCCTAGTGTGGGAACCCTCACCCCAGCCACAATAAAAACCCCAGCCAGTCTCCTTACCTTGCCCTCTCGAGGTCAATTAGGAGTGCTTGAGAGGGCTGTCCTGCTCTCCCAGGGACCTCAACTATGTAATTTAAAAAAGAAAAAACCTTTTCATACCCT
Organism: Zalophus californianus; assembly: GCF_009762305.2. NCBI lineage: Eukaryota > Metazoa > Chordata > Mammalia > Carnivora > Otariidae > Zalophus > Zalophus californianus. Next base: position 91,142,721 of record NC_045606.1, read on the forward strand.
GTTGTGTGTATACATCACCAGTCCTAATGATGAGAATATGGGGGGCATTCCATCTTTCTCCACAGGTGACTATAACATGAATACAGATAGATGTAGATAGATAATGTACATATTCATGGAAGTATGTGTACCTACATATATACATGCATCTATAGAATACACACAAATATTACTGGTACATACACACCCAGAAAGACAAATACATGCATAGAAAACAATCTGGAAGAATATGCCCCAAGCTATTAAGACATACAGTGGTTAGTTCTGGTGATAGAGAATTTTCACTTTTGCAGTTACACATTTCTATATTTGGAATTATATAACAAGCATATTTTGATATGTGGAAAAATATCTAGGGGCATCTGGGTGGCTCAGTCAGTTAATCATCTCCCTTTGGCTCAAGTCATGATCCCAGAGTCCTGGGATCGAGTCCCAAAGTGGGCTCCCCACTCAGCGGGGAGTCCGCTTCTCCCTCTCCCGTTGCCCCTCCCCCTGCTTATGCTCCCTTTCTCTCTCTCAAATAAGATCTTTAAAAATACATATATCTAAAAATAAGCGTTGTTAATAAAAAGGAAAAACCCCAAACTATACTTCCAACTCAAGAAGTACCTGAGAAACTAGTGTAAAAAATAAAAACAAGCCGAAATTGCAAATCAGAAACAAATTGACTTGATAAATTATGAATTATAGTGCATATAAATGTATGGAATTAAAAATGTAAAAGAGGACATAATCACTAACACAGATGAAAAAAAAAAAACCATAGAGAATAGTCCCCAGAGTTCTTTGTTAATAAATTTGCATAAATATTCAATTAAAATGTTTCCTGACATTTACTCAAGAGAAGATAAAAAAAAAACCAGGAGAACCAAAACACCAGAAATACACAGTGGCCAAAAAGTGCATCCTCAAAAGTGCCAGGATTCACTTTCACAGATGAGTTCTTTTGACTCTCCAAGGAAGGATCCAGGGAAAGAAAAGCTTCCAATTTCTTTTTTTATGAAACCAGGATGACAGTGACTGTGAAACCTAACAAAAAATAAAATACAAAAATCCAACTGCCCTCTCACATGTGAGTGTTGATTCAAAAATTATAAATAAAATACTGGTAGATAAAACCTAGTGGTTCACTAACAAAGTAAAACACTCTGGCTAACGGGACCCTCACTGCTGTCACTGGCACCGTGGCTGGGAGTCTTCCCCTGCCCACTCCTGCTCCCTCTCTCATTTACCCTAATCTCTTGCATGTGCAGTTGTTAGCATCTGCTTTTCCAAGGACTCAAACTGACTCAAGCTATTTCAGTAAAATAGTTGGATACAAAATCAAGATAAAAGATAAATTCAGGGGTGCCTAGCTGGCTCAAAGGAGTATGTGACTCTTGATCTAGGGATCAGGAGTTCAAGCCCCACATTGGGTGTAGAGATTACTTAAACAAAAACAAAAAATTCATTTTCTCTCCAGGAAAAAAAAAAAATTTTCACAAAATGTTTCGATGCCCACTATATGCCAGGCACTGGAGGAGGAGAAATACAAAAATGAGCAAAACATGCCCATAGCCTTGTCCTCACAGGGCTTCAAGTACTGGAAGAGATCGATTTTAAATAACCTGGGGGCACCTGGGTGGCTCAGTTGGTCAAGCGTCTGCCTTCAACTCAGGTCATGATCCCAAGGTCCTGGGATCGAGTCCCACGTCGGGCTCCCTGCTCAGCAGGGAGTCTGCTTCTCCCTCTCCCTCTGCCTGCCACTCTGCCTACTTGTGCTCTCCATCTCTGTCAAATAAAATCTTAAAAAAAATTTTTTTTAATAGTCTGGCAAACAAATCAGCAATTACAATCTGATAATCAATATGAAGGAAAATTTCAAGGTGGCACAAGAGCTCACAGCAGGAAGACCAGACTCAGTTTAAGGCCTCAGGAGGACTTCCCTGAGCAGAGAATTAATCATAACTAACTGGAGATGGAGACAGGGTGGAAGAGGAGAGGGTTTCCAGTCCAAAGGAATAGCAAGTGAGAGAATCCCAGAAGGTGGTAACTGGGTAATCAACTACAAGAACCAAACTGTTTACAGCTAAGTAAACAGGTAGGAGCACAAGGTGGGAGCCTCATTGGTGGAGCCCTATAAACCAAGTTGAGGATTTGGGTCTTCACCTACAAAGAAGGGCAATGGCAAGACAACAAAAGAATTATAAGCACAAGAACAACATAGATCTGCATGGATACAGGGAGAAGTTGAAGGAGAATAAGAGCTTGCAGAAGGAAAGTCATCAGGATGTTCTCTTGGCAGCCCAGTGAGAGGCTAGGGTGATTTGAACCAGAGTGGTGTCAGTGGTGAGAAAGGAGGAGAGGTGAATGATACAGGACCTACACTAGGAGGTTAGATCTGCGTCACTGGGGATTGAATAGGATGGGGAGGGAGAAGAGAGTGGAGAAGGACAACCCCAGGTTGGACAGTGATGCCATTCACTGATGGGGACTGGAAGAGGAATGCGTTTGGGGAAAGATATCCTGAGTATGACACTGAACATGCTTAATTTAAGATGATTTTGAGACATTCAAGTGGAAATGCCAAGGAGGCAACTAGATACATGAATCTGGAGCTAAGTAAGGCCTAGTCCAGAGATACTAAGTTGGGAATCATGAGCATATGATTGATAATTAAAATCATAAAAAATGGGCAAAATCACCTACATGGAGACTAACATATAAAAAAATGAGGGTCTAAAATTGAGCACTAAGAATCCCCAACAAGAAAAGAATAGAAGAGGAAGATAAACCACAAGGAGATGGGGAAGGAACAGCCAGAGATGCAGGAGGAAACCCACAAGTATGCCAGGTGTTGGATGCCCCAAGAAGGTGACAGAAAGTGAGGACATGACCATCAGTCCTTACAGTAAGGGAGAGGTCGACATGGGAGATTAAAACAAGGTTTAGATGTAGAGGCATCGAAGTCATCAGAGATGGTATCAATCATTTTGGTAGAGTAGGGAGGGCTGCAGCTGAGTTTGGGGTGGGGGAGTCAGCGCGGGGAGGAAGTGAAGACAGTGAGGGGAAGGAAGCCAGTTAAGTAGTTGGGCTGGGAAGAAGAGGAAGGAAAGTCAATGGGGGTGAGTTTACCACTTGTAAGCTATGGAATCTTAAACACATTAAAATGTTGACTGGACAAGAAAAGACAGATGTTGGCAGGGATGCAGAGAAAGGCGACCCCTCCTACGCTGTTGGTGGGAATGCAAGCTGGCGCAGCCACTCTGGAAAACAGTATGGAGGTTCCTCAAAAAGTTGAAAATAGAGCTACCCTACAACCCAGCAATTACACTACTGGGTATTTACCCCAAAGATACAAATGTAGGGATCCGAAGGGGTACGTGCACCCCGATGTTTATAGCAGCAATGTCCACAATAGCCAAACTGTGGAAAGAGCCAAGATGTACATCAACAGATGAATGGATAGAGAAGAGGTGGTATATATATACAATGGAATATTATGCAGCCATCAAAAGGAATGAGATCTTGCCATTTGCAACAACATGGATGGAGCTGGAGGGGGTTGTGCTGCGTGAAATAAGTCAATCAGAGAAAGACATGTATCATATGACCTCACTGATATGAGGAATTCTTAATCTCAGGAAACAAACTAAGGGTTGCTGGAGTGGGGGTGGGGTGGGAGGGATGGGGTGGCTGGGTGAGACATTGGGGAGGGTATGTGCTAAGCACTGTGAATTGTGCAAGACTGTTGAATCACAGATCTGTACCTCTGAAACAAATAATGCAATATATGTTAAGAAAAAAAAAGATAGCAGGAGGGGAAATCGGAGTGGGAGGCGAACCATGAAAGACGATGGACTCTGAAAAACAAACTGAGGGTTCTAGAGGGGAGGGGGGTGGGGGGATGGGTTAGCCTGGTGATGGGTATTAAAGAGGGCATGTTCTGCGTGGAGCACTGGGTGTTATGCACAAACAATGAATCATGGAACACTACATCAAAAACTATGATGTAATGAATGGTGATTAACATAATAAAAAAACCAGATTCTAAAATGTTGACTGGAAAGGTCGGGTTGAAATCACAAGACAGATGTGATTATAAACCTGAAAAATTCAAAAGGCTCAGATGAAAAACCATTAGGATTGAGTTCGACACTCACTAGCCTTTCCAAATACAACTCACTCAAACTGTGAGACTAGAATTTATAATGAAAGAAAACAATCTATTCACAACAACAATAAAGAGCCTTAAAATGCCTAAGAATAAACTTAACAAGATAATCAGAATCTCTTAGAAGAAAACAGTAAAATGTCAGCAAGGAGCATAGAACAAACATTGAAAAACTGGAGACAAACTCTGCTCTTAGGAAGAAAGTCACTTTTTCCTAAATTAACAGATACATTTAATGAATTAATAATTAAAATCTTAATAGGATTTGGGCAGAGAGGGGAGGCTCTGAGGCTTATCTGAGAAAAGAACAATGAGGTGGGGCTTAGGCAGCCAGTTTTGAAAATGTACTATAAATATCATTCAACTAAGGAGAAGAATATGACAATGACGAAACCAGACAGATCAATGGACTAAAATAGCGAGGCTAGAAATAGACCAAGTAATTGTGGAAATGTAAGCAAACAGACATTTCTAACCCAGGAATAAAAAATGGGTTATTAAGTGTGTAGGGACCACTGGCCCACCAATTAGGAAATCACACTGGGCCTTCTTCTACTGCAGTATCCCACTGGCCTAGAAGAGGACAGGTCAGGAGTTTCTGGGTCAGAATCTGGGATGCATTCACTTCGTGAAGGCTGATTAAGTTGTACACTTAGGATTTGTATGCTTTTATGTGTTATACTTCAATAAAATGCTTATATATCCTCTCCCCCAAAAAAGAGAAGGCCACAAACGACTGGAAGAGAGAGGTATATTTTCATAATCCTAATCACAGACCACAGAAGTTGTAAAGAAAACATTGATAAACATGAGGGTCTATGAACTTACATTTTCTGTACAAAGCAAGGAGAACAGAAACAAGAATGAAAGACAAATGGAAAATTGGGGGGAGTATTTGCAATATGTCAGAAAAAATGGTTGAAATCCTTTATACATAGGAAGGATTCTCACAAATCCATGTTTTAAAGACTGAATTGAAAAATGGGAAGGACCCTGAACAGGCAAGCTAAAAAAAGATAAAATACCCAATTAAAATGTGAAAAGAACATTCAGTCTCATTACTCACCAAAGAAAGACTAATTACAATGACAAAAAGATATCATTTATTGCCAGTGAGATTTGCAAATACAACAAAGACTAACAAAACCGGTTGACAAATATGTGAAGCAGCAGGACCTTCCTCACTTGTACAACCTTCCCAAAGAGAATGTTAGCACAATGTATCAAAATGGAAAATGAGCAGACCCCTTGACCTACCTACAATTTTTAGGAATTTATCGTAAAGGATGCTCATTACTGTTATTTGTGTTAGAAAAATATCAAGAAGTCTAGACATTTAACAATACAGAAATGATAAAGTAACTGAAAAGTTACTTTTGGAGTATACAAAAGAGGATATATTTTTCAACATGAATACAGGGGTTGACTTTTTATTGATATGAAAAATGTCTGCAACATATTACTGCATGCAAAAAGCAGGCTATAAAAAGTATATGAAAGTTTCTCTTCACGATGGCAACATAGGAGGATCCTAAGCTCACCTCCTTTCATGGATAGACCAAATCTACAGGTATATATGAAGTAATTTCCCCCGAAAGAAATCCATAAACTAGCTGAGCAACTCCTACAGATAGGGCAAACAAGAAAAAAACCCACATCAAAAAAGTAAGAGAGGCTGAGACACAATCTTGCCCTAAACCCCACTCCCGGTGTATCCATCACAATCAGGAAGGAGCTTAGAACTCCAAGCTTCTCCCTGAGGAGCTATGGGTTTGAATCCCACATGTGACACCCCAACTTCTAAGACATGCACCTGAGAGATGAGCCCCCATAACATCTAGCTTTGAAAGCCAATGGGTTCGTATCCATGAAATCCCCACAGCCACAGAAAACTGAGAAACCACTCTTCAAGGGCTCACATGAACTCACCTGGCCAACCGCTACACCCCTAACCCCCTATACACCCCCTCTCCCCAGCCAGGGCCCAGTGCAGAGGCAGCCCAGTGAAACACATGCAGTCTTTTTATGAAAGAGGCCTATTTGCTTATCGTAAAGCATCACCCTGATAGGCAAGCAAGCATCTACTTGAACACACAGCTAGGAATCTACTGAAATACTCTCCAAAGATTGAGACCAGCAGGTACCAACTTTACACTCTCCCTTAGCCTTGCTCCAGACATCTGGTATCTCCAAGGAAGGAACTTGTGCACATATCTGGTGCCCTAGTTTTTGTGGCTCATGCCCAGGGGACACCTCCTGATCACCTGGATGTGACAGCTAGCAGAGCTGACATTTCACAGGACTGTAACCAACAAAGAATTCTTAACCAGCTACACTGCAGGACATAGCAGTGGAGAGCTAGCAGACTGAAACTCCATCTTTCTGAAAAGGGGGGCTATTAGCTTATCTTCATAGCTTCAGCCTGAAGGTAGGTTCCTAACTCAATACTAGACATCAAGCGGCCAACTGTATTCCTCTCCAGATACTTTAGGGGGTGGGTGCTATCTTCTCCCTCTCCCCCTGGCTCACTCCAGGTCACCAGTATCTCCAGGAAAAGAGCTTAAACATATGTCTGCCCCAGTTTTGGTGGCTGCCAGCCAGGGGCACCCCTGGATCACCTGGTTCTGGTGGCCAACAGAACTTATGTTCACGGGTCTCATAGGACCCCAACCAACAGAAAGAGTTCTAAACTGGCTGTCTGAGGCAGAGGTGCCGTCACCCAGAGTACAGCGCGCACAGCAAACGGAAACACAGCCCCAGAGGCCTCTGCATTTATCTTCAAGCTGTGGCCTGAGGGGCAGGCTTCACCTTCAACCAACATTTAGGGGCTGACTACAATGCTCTCCAGAGATGGAGACCAGCAGACACCAGCTTCACCCTCTCCCTCTGCCCCACTCTAAAAGTAGTAAAAGCAACTACAACAATCTGTTAATGGATACTCGAGACAAAAAGTTGTTAACTGTGACATCAAAAACAGAATGTGGAGGGGAGTAAAAAACGTATAGCCTATGAATGAGTTCAAATTTAAATTATTATCAACTTAAACTCTTAGTTTCATTGATCTTTTCTATTGTCTTTTTAGTCTCTATTTCATTTATTTCCACTTTGATCTTTGTTATTTCCCTCCTTCTACTAACTTTCTGTTATATCTGTAAGAAGTCTTACATAAGCCTCACAAGTCACAAAGCAATAACCTAGAGTAGGTACACAAGATAAGGAATCCAAGCCTACCGCTACAGATAATGATCAAATCACAAAAGCAAGAGAATAAGAAGGAACAAAGCCAGAAAATAATGAATGAAATGCTAGTAAGTACATACATATCAGTCATCACTTTAAATGCATGGATAAGAAAATAAGACCCCTCTGTATGTTCTCTACAAGAGACTTATTTCAGATGTAAAGACACACATAGACTCAAAGTGAAGGGATGGAAAAAGATACTCCATGAAAATAGAAAGCTGTGGTACCTATATTTTATCAGACAAAATAGACTTTAAGACAAAGACTATAAGAGACAAAGAGACATAATTACATAATGATAAAGGGATCAATCCAACAAAAGGATATAACATGTGTAAATATTTACACACTCACCACAGGAGCACCTAAATATACAAAGCAAGTATTAACAGATCAAAGACAAAACAGACAGCAATAATAGTTAAGAGACTTTAATATCCCACTTTCAATGATAGGTTGTCCAGACAGAAAAATCAATAAGGAAATACTGGCCTTAAATGACACCTTAGACCAGAAGAACTTAACATATATACAGAAGATGCCATCCAAAAGCAACAGAATACACATTTTTCTCAAGCATACATGGAATATTCTCCAGGATAGATAATGTGATAAGCCACAAAACAAGCCTTAATAAATTTAAGAAAACTGAAATCCTATCAAGCACCTTTTCCAACCCAAATAGTACGAAACTAGAAGTCAGTTATAAGAAGGAAATTGGAAAGGGCACCTGGGTGGCTCAGATGGTTAAGCGTCTGCCTTCGGCTCAGGTCATGATCCCAGGGTCCTGGGATCGAGTCCCGCATCGGGCTCCCTGCTCCTTTGGAGCCTGCTTCTCCCTCTGCTTCTCTCTCTCTCTCTCTCTCTCTCTCTCTCATGAATAAATAAATAAAATCTTAAAAAAAAGAAGGAAATTGGAAAATTTACAGGTATGTTGAGATTAAACAACATGCTACTGAACAGCCAACGGGTCAAAGAACAAATCAAAGGAGAAATCAAAAAATACCCTGAGACAAATGAAAATGGAAATACAACATAGCAAAATTTATGGATATAGCAAAAGTAATTCTAAGAAGGAAGTTAATAGTGATAAATGCCTACATCAAGAAACAAGAAAAGTCTCAACTAAAAAACTTAACTTTATACCTCACGGAACTAGAAAAAAGAATGAACCAAGGCTGAAGTTAGTAGAAGGAAGGAAATAACAAAGATCAAAGTGTAAATAAATGAAATAGAGACTAAAAAGACAATAGAAAAAAATCAATGAAACTAAGAGCTATTTTTTTTTAAACTGACAAACCTTTAGCTAGACTCACCAAGAAAAGAAGAGAGAGGATTCAAATTAAATCAGAAATGAAAGAGGAAATGTTATAAACAAAATCTTAAAGAAAAGGGGAGGGGGGCGCCTGGGTGGCTCAGTCAGTTAAGCGTCTGCCTTCAGCTCAGGTCATGATCCCAGGGTCCTGGTATGGAGCCCTACGTCAGGCTCCCTGCTGAACATGGAGCCTGCTTCTCCCTCTCCCTCTGCCACTCCCCCTGCTTGTGCTCTCTCACTGTCAAGGAAATAAATAAAACCTTGGGGGGGGGGGGGGAGGAAATGTTACAATTGATACCACAGAAATATGAAGGATCGTAAGAGACTACTATGAACAATTATATGCCAACAACTTGGACAACCTAGAAGAAATGGATAAATTCCTAGAAACATACAATCTACTAAGACTGAATCATGAAGAAATAGACAAAGGGTGCCTGGGTGGCTCAGCTGGTTAAGCATCTGCCTTCGGCTCAGGTCATGATCCCAGGGTCCTGGGATCGAGCCCCTCGTGGGGCTCCCTGCTCAGCGGGGAGTCTGCTTCTCCCTCTCTCTCTCTGCCCCTCTCCCCCTTGTGCTCAAGCTCGGTCTCAAATAAATTTTTTAAAAAAAGACAAGTAATGAGGGGTTGGTAAAGATATACAGAAAACAGAACACTTGTTTACTGTTGGTGGGAATAAATTGGGATAGCCACTATAAAAACCAGTACAGAACGTGAAAAATAGAACTATGCTGTGATCCAGCAATTCCACTTCTGGGTATTTATCTAAAAGAACTGAAAACACAAATTTGAAGAAAAATACATACTCCCACATATATTAAAGCATTATTTACAATAGCCAAGACATGGAAACAACATATGTCCATTGATGGATGAATGGATAGAAAGAATATGGTATACACATACAATGGAATATTGTTCAGCCAAAGAAAAGAAGAAATCCTGGCACTTGCAACAGCATGGATGGACCCTGAGGGTATTATGTTAAGTGAAATAAGCAGACAGAAAAAGACAACTACCATATGATGTCACTTATGTGTGGAATCTGGGGAAAAAAAAAAAAAAAAAAACCCAAACTCACAGATACGGAGAACAGATTGCTGGTTGCCAAAAGCAGGAGGTCTGGGGGGGGGGGGGGGGGGGGGGGGGGTTGTGCAAAATGGGTAAAGAGCGTCAAAAGATACAAACTTCCAGTTATAAAATAATTCCCGGGGATATAATGTACAGTGTGGGGACTATAATACCATATTGTATATTCAAAAGTAGCTGAGAGAATAAATCTTAATTCTCATCACAAGAAAAATGTGTGATGGATGTGAACTACACTTATGGTGGTGATCATTTCATAATATATACATATACCCAATCATTATGTTGTACACCTGAAACTAGCATGTTACATGTCATTTATATCTCAATTTTAAAAAGTATATGAATTGTGATATTTAGGTACAATGTATATACATGTACATACACCTGTTCATTCATACATACATACAGTTAGAGTGAAAGAACTTCATTAAAATATTTGTATTTGTGAGGTTCCCAGGTGGCTCAGTTAGTTAAGAGTCCAACTCTTGATTTCGGCTCAGGTCATGATCTCAGGGTCGTGAGATTGAGTCCCACATCAGGCTCCACACTCAGCAGGAGTCTGCTTCTCTCTCACTCTCTGCCCCTCTCCCACCTTGCACTCTCTTAAAAAAACTTAAAAATAAAAAAAATAAAAATAAATTTTTGTTATCTCAGATAAAATATGAGGTAGTGAAATTTTAACTCAAACTTGTAATTTTCTGTGTTTTGGTGTAGAAGAAAAAAAATCACATGGAAATCAAGCCATTGAAAATACAAATAAACACAAGCCTATTTATGACCCACAGAACACTGACAAAAACCCTCTCCTTGACCAAACTCTAGCCAGACTGCTCTAAGCCTCTTCTCACCCGGGCCCCAACCTTGGTCTATAAAAGACCAGAACAAACACTAGCCCAGTTTCCAACAGCTGAAGGCCACATCCCCAGGATGACCCTCCGTTCCCCTTCATGTGTCTACATGAGAAACTCAAGTCTGCCCCCCAAATTTACTGTTTGTTCCAGTCAACACCTGGAGATAGGACCTTTGTCTGGGTTTCACCTGGGCCAAACCCCTCCTTTCCACTTTTTGCAATTTTTCACTTCCCTTAGTCTACTATCCCACCCTCACATTCTCCCTGTAAAACGCATCACCCTCTGTGCAAACAAAATTTGGATTCAGTTTGCCCTAGGCTCTTTTTCCCTATTGCAATAGTTATTACTGACCAAAATACGTCCTTGCCCCTCGAACTAGTGTCTAGCTTTGTTTATCTTTGACAATATACACGTACGTTTTCTCAGTAAGTGTAATGCTTATTAGTGGGGCGCCTGGGTGGCTCAGTCAGTTAAGCATCTGCCTTTGGCTCAGGTCATGATGCTGGGGTCCTGGGATCGAGCCCCCCTTCTGGCTCCCTGCTCCGCAGGGAGTCTGCTTCTCTGCCCCCCTCCCCCAGCCCCCCACTTATGCTCTCTCACTCAAATAAAATCTTTTTAAAAAGTATTGCTTATTAGAAATCACTTATGAAAATATAAAATGCATATTTTTTCATTCCCATTAACTTGTGAAGTGCTGTATACAATCTTATGCATTGATTCATTGGGTTTCCATGTAGCCAGTCAGGTTATTTGACAGGACAACAAAATCACTGCTTAGCTGGGACAAGGCAATTCAGGCTTTTTGAGAGCCCTGAAAGATAAATTTTGGCTTTCAGCCTTAATTATGGTAGATTTTTTTTTTCTGGGCAGAAATGTAAATTTTTTTACGTAGTTTCTTCCTTCATCTTTCTAAGAGAAACATTTTCCAGAATTCTAAAATCTCTTTTCACCGGAGAACATGGCAACGTGAGATTAAAGCCTTACCATAAGCTTGTTCTGCCCTGGCCCTACCCACCCCCACAATTCACTATACAGAAACCAGAGTGCTCTTTTCAAAATGCAAAACTGATCGTGTCACTTACCTGCTTAAAACCCTTACATTATTTCCCACTCCTCCTCAGGAAAAACTCCCAAGTCCTCACGATGCCTATAAAGCACTTTCTCTCCCTGCACGTGTCTCTGTTCTGCTCATCATGGCTAGTTTCTGTTCCTGGAACATACATATCTCTGTGGCATCTCCAGGCCCCTGTACCAGCAGGCATCCTACTTGAAACGCGATTTCTCTTTGTCAGTTGTCAACTTCTCCTATTTCAGGTTTCGACTCCAATGTCACCTTGCCGGAGAGGTTTTGCCTAAAAAGACCTGTCACCACTTTGTTTCACTATCATATTACCTCCGAAGCACTTATATAATTTGAAATTACCTTATTTGCATATTGGTAAATTTCCAACTTGAACGTCAGTCTCTTGAGAGCGAGAATCTTGTGTTGCTGTGTTGCCAAATGCTTAAACAACAGCCTTCCCCCGAAAGTCTTCTGCTACCATTTGCTGATGTCCACGGTACAAATACTACCACCATGGGTAATTTCAAGATCTGATGTGACATCAACCAGCCCGCAAAATTGCTTGAAAACTTAACAGTTCGCTTGCACAAGCCAGTGCAGACCAGCTCCGACCCACCACTGGAACCTCGTCTGGCTTCTTTACAGCTACCAATAAATGGAACTGAATCCACGGACAGAGTAAGTGGGCAATAAATGGTGACTGAACGTTGAATTGGAATAAAAGAACTCTTAATTCTATTCTATCAGATAGAGATTGTAGCTAGTTGAGTCTTTGTGTGTGTGTGTGTGTGTGTGTGTGTGTGTTTTAACTGCCAAACTGTATGTAGAATTTGCAGACAAGTACTTTGAAGTCAACTTGTTGAATGGGTCATTATAAGAGGTTCCTAAATGCAGGGCAAAAAGAGGAGGGGAGGAAGGGGAGGAGGAAGAGGAAGCATTAAGTGAAAGTAAAGCTTATCTCCCAGTTGGTATTTTCCCTGTGGATGGCCTGGCCTCCCAGAACGCAGTCCACAGGCCAATCTCAGCAGGTTCGTTCGGAGTACTTGTTAGAACTACACTGGTGGTCCCATACGCAGCATCAGTCTCTGGGTGGAATCCAGCAATCTTGTTATCCAATTACGCCCTGTAATTCTGATATGCGCTCAAATTTGAGAACCACGTCCAAAGGAAGGCGGACAGATTATCAGCTCCCGAGAATGACGCCAAGGCAGACTATCTGCTTGGAGCAGCTCACCCCACCCCAAACCCAAGCAAATATCCTAGGAGTGAACAGATCTTGGATTCTGACCGCCCATTCCAAATTTGTTAAGAAAGCAAAACATCCCAATTGCACCGTGATCAAAATACTAGACTTAGAAGTATTTTGTTATTGAGAAATATTTATTTGAATATTTAGCATTTGGCCTTCATTATTAGTGATCATTGCTATTAGGGAACATTTATTGAGTGTTTACTATGTGTCAAATGTTGGGCTAAGTGCTTTCCATGTATTAATCTTTCCATGTATTAATACTCAAAACAAACCTATGTGGTGAATGCTATTATTGACCTTTATTTTACAAATGAGGGGGACACAGAGAAGAGTGATTTAACTGGCTGCAGGATGCTAAGCAGATCAGAGCCTATGGCCCCAGAAGACCTGGACCCAGTTGGTGATCTTTCCTGATCCACAAAGCCACCAAAAGCTGTGTGGCTTCTAGGGTAAATACCCTCGAATACCCAAAAGACAGGTTTCAAGCGGTTGAGAGAGAGATACAATTTCTACTTAAAGATCAGAAAATAAGATCATCCAGAAACAGGATTAGTATTTTACTTCTGTCTTTTACCACTATGCTTTTTTTTTCTGAAAATGGTGAAAGCAGGGTAAAAAAAAACTTTGAAAACCACTAAACAAAAGCTGCCCTCATTTTTCCTTAAGATGAGTGGGAAACACTCCAGAAATAGTTAAAAACAAATGAATAACCGTCTAGTGGTAGCAAAATGTGTTAAATTATAGGAAATACACCTGACAGTCTGCTCGGCCCACAACAACCCCTTTCCTTTGAAAACTGCATTTTCCCAGCTGCACGTATAAGATAACCTTGACTCCTGGCCACAAATGATTGAGCTCAAGTATGAACATCCGACCAGACCTGGCTAGTGAGAGTCCCTTTTCAGGGATGCAGAGAGAGTGCATCCATGTCTTCTGGTGGCTGGATCTAAGGATCCACGTTTGGGATTCCTGGGATGTCCAAATACACAGAGAAGCATAGCACACTGGTCTGCAGGGAGAGGAGAGGAAAGCCTGAATGCTCAGAAAGGTGAAGGAGTACCACGGACCCAGACAGACAGGAAGAAAGGGCCTGGGTCCCTATCACCTCCACTGCTCGGACCCTCCCAGAGCCTAGGCTCACTCCATCTTTTTACTGCAGCCAGCTCAGGTGGATTTCCATTTCTGTGCCCAAAAAGAGAAGGACCAGTGCAGACAGGGCTCAGCCCCTCTGAGGAAACATGACCACGTTGGTCACCATATCTGCCTCTGTTTCCCTCCAGAAACAAGGGTCCATCCATGAGTCCAGGCCACCCCTGGCTTTTACCCCAGCCCATACCTGGTTTGCCCTAGCCCTAGACTCACCTTCCCTGCACTTCCGTGCTCTGTTTCTCAATTTTACCCCTGGACAGGATCAGGGCTCAAACCCATTCTCATTCAACTGCTCAAGCTCCTCACGTCCTCCCTTTCTTTTCCATTTTACTGCAAAAATGCCCAACAAAATCCAAACCCTACATGCAATGAAATACATGCTATTGACCAACTATAAGCCTGGAAATGTTTACTTAGCCTCTCTCCCGGCCCAAATTCACCAAACAATGGGAAAACAACCCCTCAAGAAAATTCATTACATAAACAGAAATCCCCAGTTAAACCCTTAACTTGAAGGAACCCAGTGCCCCACTTTTCCCATCTCCTTTGGACTCATCCCCCGACAGACACTCCTGGGCTGTACCTGGGATGTAAACGGTGCCACCATTGCACCAATCCGACACAGGGAACCACCGGTCCCCATCCCCAAAGCACGTATCATCGTGGGGTAGACCTGGAGGGAGGCACATAGGAAGCATTGGTTAGCTTGGACTCCTACTTTCTCAAGTCCTCTGCCCTTCCTCCCCCAGCCAGGGGGAGGTATACATCAAACACCAGATACTCTATACAGGTATGTAGGATATGAAATACAGGACATTTGTGTTCTCAGGCACACAACTTTGAATTTTTAAGTATCAGAAAAATAAACACTTAGAAATTATCATTTAATGACCAAATTCCAAAATATGTTTAATTGAATATTCCAAATATAATTTCAAAAAGGTAAGCTCTGGAATCAAAGAGAAGCCTTCCATTTCAGATCTATAAATGTATAAAGTGGTCCCACCAGAAGTAAAGAAAATCCTCCCCAAGGGACACCTGGGTGGTTCAGGTGGTTAAGCATCTGCCTCCTGGTTTTGGCTCAGGTCTTTATCTCAGGGCCGTGAGATCAGTGCAGAGTCTGCTTAAGACTCTCTCTCTGGAGGGGCGCCTGGGTGGCTCAGTTGGTTAAGCATCTTGTCTCCACCTCAGGTCATGATCTTGCAGTCCTGGGATCAAGTCCCATGTCAGGCTCTCTGGTCAGTGGAGAGTCTGCTTCTCCCTCTCCCTCTGTGCACGTATGCTCTCCCTCTCACTCTCAAAAAAAATAAAATCTTAAAAAAAAAAAAAGATTTTCCCTCTCCCTCTGCCCCTCCCACTCATGCTCGCACACTCTAATAAATTTTTAAAAAAGAAAAAAGAAAATCCTCCCCAAATGATGATTCAGTGAAACTTCTAACACAATGAAAAGAATTGACAAGCATGCCGGGTACATGCAACATCATTCATGACATTCTTGTTGCTGAACCTTATGACAGAGGGGCACCTGACTGCCTTAGTCAGGAGAGCACATGACTCAATCTCAGCATACTGAATTCAAGCCCCATATTGAGTATGGAGCATAATTTTTAAAAAATAGAATTTTATGGCATTAATCTACTTTTAAAAAAGATTTTGAGAGAGAGCATAAACAGGGAGGAGGGACAGAGGGAGAGGGAGAAGCAGGCTCCCCACTAAACAGGGAGATAGATATGGGGGCGTGGACCCCAGGCCCCTGGGATCATGACCTGAGCCGAAGGCAGAGGCCCAACCGACTGAGCCACCCAGGCGCCCCCATAATCTACTTTCTTGATGTAACTTTCTTACACTTATTACAAGACTTCATTGATCTGTACTTCCTTAATTCTAAGCTCTTCTAGGAACTGGCAGAAGTGGTTTTTTTTATTTTTTATTGTTATGTTAGTCACCATACATTACATCATTAGTTTTTGATGTAGTGTTCCATGATTCATTGTTTGTGCATAACACCCAGTGCTCCACACAGAACATGTCCTCTTTAATACCCATCACCAGACTAACCCATCCCCCCTCCCCTCTAGAACCCTCAGTTTGTTTTTCAGAGTCCATCGTCTCTCATGGTTCGTTTCCCCCTCCGACTTACTCCCCTTCATTCTTCCCCTCCTGCTATTTTTTTTTTCTTAACATATATTGCATTATTTGTTTCAGAGGTACAGGTCTGTGATTCAACAGTCTTGCACAATTCACAGCGCTCACCATAGCACATACCCTCCCCAATGTCTATCACCCAGCCACCCCATCCCTCCCACCCCCCATCACTCCAGCAACCCTCAGTTTGTTTCCTGAGATTAAGGATTCCTCATATCAGTGAGGTCATATGATACATGTCTTTCCCTGATTGACTTATTTCGCTCAGCATAACACCCTCCAGGAACTGGCAGAAGTTTAATAAGCAAATAGTACTTAACAATTTATGGGGAGAATGCTTTATGAAAGAATGGTTTTTCAAAACTCAAGAATTCTCTTAAAGCTATATAATACCAATACTTTTTAATTTATTCACTAAAGCAAAGCACATAGCCTCTTTACTTGGTCACATTTTGTTAAGCACCATCTGTCAAATGAAAAGTCAAGAAGCTGTCTGGCCTCAGTGGACACTGCTGTATTTTTAAGAGAAGGTCTGGGAGTGGAGTGGCCTTTTTCAAGAGTTTTTCTTTTTCCAGAAAATGAAGCTGCTGGATATAACTGAAAACAATGGACTCAGACACATAATGATATCATAGTTAAGAAAATAAGTCTTTTGTTCCTGTTTTGACAATTCTGAGTGGAATAATAGAAGGCAATCATCTTTAGGTACACGCTTTTGATTTTTTTAGAAAGTATCAAAATATTTACTTAGAAATGACCTTTTAAAATAATTTATTCCAAAATATGTTAAGTTGAATATTTCAAATGTAACTTTAGAAGCACACTGTATTACACAGATCAAATATGTCAATTCCCTATTTTTATCTATATGGGGAGAAAAGAGTATTTTTCTGCGGCTTTAATGGTTTGGACAGGACATATCTGTAAGCTGAAGAGACTTCTATGTTTCCTGAGATGAAAACAAATGCAGCCCCCACCCCCACCCCCCGTACTCTGCTTGGACTGCCTTCCTTGGGCGAGTATGCCTCAGGCCCAGTGCACTGGTACCCTTCCCCAGAAGACCAGCGGAAACCCCCACCCCCACCACCACATCTCCTGACCAGAGAGTTCTCAAGGCTTCTATTCTTGTGGAAATAACATCAGGTCTCATTTGACAGGTGACCAGAGCACACCTAGTTAAAACCCACCACATTCTGGCTAAGGACCAAACACTGCCCACTGCAGGCAAGGAGCCTCTGCAGACGACTGGCCTGAAGGACAGAGAAGCCAGCACACAGCAGCAGAGTGCACGCAGCACATGCCAGAGATACCTAAAGGGCCAGGCCCTGGACACCATAGGACCCCTTCTTCATAAAGCCATTACTCTCAGGAGTAGGAAACCTAACAGGCTCTTCTAACACAGAAGAAGACAGAGTTAGACAAAATGTCAAGATGGAGGAATTCCTCCCAAATGAAACAACAAGATAAGCTCAGGGCCACAAATCTAAGTGAGACACATGTAAGTAACATGCCTGATGGAGAATCTGAAGCAACAATTTTAAGGATACTCATTGGCTTTAGAAGAGAATGGAAGACTTCAGGGAGGCCCTTACCACAGAGATGAAAGAGTTAAAGAATCAGTCAGAAATGAAAAATGCAGTAACTGATAATAGAAACAGACTGAATGCACTGAACAAGGCTGGAGAAGCTGAGGAATGAATGAGTGATACAGAAGATAAAATAGAAAATAATGAAGCCAAACAAAAGAGAAAAAGAACAATTATAGATGAGAATAGACTTAGGAAACTCCATGACTCCGTCAAATGCAGTAACATCAGCATCCTAGGAATTCCAGAAGAGGAAGGGAAAGAGAAGGGGGTGAAAATTTACTTGAGGAATTAAGAGCTGAAAACTTCCCGAATCTGGGGAAGGAAACAGGCATCCAGATCCAGGAGGCACAGAGAACGCCCATCAAAATCAACAGCAGGCCAACACCCAGACATATTGTAGCTAAATTTGCAAATACAGTGATCAAGAAAAAAATCCTAAAAGCAGCAACAAAAAGAAGTCCCTAACTTACAAGGGAAGACCCATAAATCTAGCTGCAGAGGTCTCAACAGAAACTTGGCAAGCCAAAAGAAAGTGGCATGATATATTCTAAGTGCTGAGTGGGAAAAATCTGCAGCCAAGAATACTCTCTATCCAGCAAGGCTATCATTCAGAATAGAAGGAGAGAGAAAGAGTTTCCCAAACAAAAACTAAAGAAGTTTGTGACCACTAAACCAGCCCTGCAAACAATATTGAAAGGGACTCTTTGAGTGGAGAGACCAAAAGTAACAAAGAAAGGAACAGAGAAACTCCAGAAACAACCACAAAACCATAAAATGGCACTAAATACATTTCAAAAATTACCCTAGACGTAAATGGACTAAATGCTCCTATCAAAAGACAGGGTGTCAGAATGGATACAAAAACAAGACCCATCTATATGCTGCCTGTAAGAGACATAATTTAGACCTAAAGACACCTGCAGATGGAAAGTGAGGGGATGGAGAAACATTTATCAGGCAAATGAGTGTCAAAAAAAGGTCAGAGTAGCAGTATTTATGTTGGACAAACTAGATTTTTTTTTCTTTAAATTTTTTATTGTTATGTTAATCACCATACATTAGTTTTTGATGTAGTGTTCTATGAGTCATTGTTTGTGCATAACACCCAGTGCTCCACGCAGAACGTGCCCTCCTTAATACCCATCACCAGGCTGACCCATCCCCCCACCCCGCTCCCCTCTAGAACCCTCAGTTTGTTTCTCAGAGTCCATAGTCTCTCATGGTTCGTCTTCCCCTCCGAACTAGATTTTAAGCCAAAGACTGTAACAAGAGATGAAGGGCACTCTGTCATAATAAAGGAGTCTAACCAACAAGAAGATCTAACAATTGTAAATATTTATGCCCCCAAAGTGGGAGCACCCAAATATATAAAACAATTACAAACAAAGGAACAAGCATGGGGAAGGAGTCATGAAGTGGATGACCATGGGACTGGGTTTTGGCTGGAACACACATGAGGTTCAGATGAAGTTGCCTCTTTCTGAAATGACAAGGAGGAGTAGGAGATCTAAATTCCGTCTGGTCCCAGGAATACAGCTAGACAGTTATCAAACCATTCTGAACACCTACGAACTCAACAGAAGATTGAAGAAAAGAATAGCAACAACTCTGAACAGAAGAGCGACCACTTTCTGGAAGGTAGGACGTGCGGAGGAGTGAATCCGAGGCGATATTCGGGAGGATAGACGGCGGGGGAGGGGGCTTCCGGCGGCCGCTTCTGGCAAGTGCTAGAGCCGCGGAGCACAAAATCGGACCTTTTAGAAGTCGGCTCCGCTGAGGGACGTCGCTCCAGTGGCTAAGCGGGGGGTGGAACCCTCCCGGGACAGTGTGGTCTCAGGACCCTCGGGGTCACAGAAAGACCGGGGGAGCCTGAGTGCAGCAGAGCTCCCAGGTATCGGAGCGGGGAAGCCGGCTGCAGAGACGGAGCCGAGGCGCGAGCTCTCAGCTCGGGGTTGCCATAAACCGTGATCCGCGGCCCAGTCGGGCCACTGCTCCTCCAGCAGGGACCCAACAAGCGGCAGAGCCGGGGAGACTCCCCTTCCTCCCCCAGGAGGAGCGGCGCGGGAGCGCACCGCAGGGATCTGCTGGGTTTGGAGACTCCGCGCGGGGTCGGGTGCCAGACATAGAAACGCTCGGTCACAGGCCGGGTGAGCACGGAGTGCGGCCGGAGACCGGGGAGACGGGAGTGACTGCTTTTCTCTGGGGGCGCACTGAGGAGCGGGGCCCCGAGTTCTCAGCTCCTCCAGGCAGAGATTGGGAGGCCACCATTTTCACTCTCATCCTCCAAAGCTGTACTGAGAGCTTGCAGGGAACAAAAGCTCCCGAGAGCAAACCTGAGCTGATTGCTTAGCCCGGACCGACAAGGGCGGGGCAATTCTGCCTCCGGCAAAGACATTTGAGAACCACGGCAACACCCCCTCCCCCAGAAGATCAGCAAGGAACAGCCGGCCAAGACCAAGTTTACCGATCAATGAGAACGCAGAACTCCAGCTCTAGGGGAATACTGCACATAGAATTCATGGCTTTTTTTTTTTTTTACCATGATTCTTTAGTCTTTCAAAGTTAATTTTTTTAATTTTCTTTTTTCTCTTTTTCTATTTTTTTTATTTTTCTTTTTCCCTTTTTCAACCAACATCTTAAAGATTTTTCATTTTTAGAGTCATATTCTATCCCTTCATTGTAGTTAACCCTATTTTTTGTATATATATAAGTTTTTCTCTCTTTAAAATTTTGGGATACAGTTTCTTCTAACAGACCAAAATATACCCTAAATCTCTGGTATATGGCTTGTTCTAGTCTCCTGCCTGATCACATTCTCTCCCTTTTTTTGTGTGTGTGGTTTGTGTGTGTGTGTGTGTGTGTGGTTTGTTTTGTTTAAATTTTTCTGCTTTTTTCAACCAACTTCTTATCAATTCCTTTCATAAAATCTTTTATAATTTTCATCTTTACCATCATATTCCATCCCTTCACCATAGTTACTCTTATTTTTGTACCTATATAAGTTTTTTTTTCTTTAAAATTTTGTGAGGCAGTTTCTTCTAACAGACCAAAACATGCCCAAAATCTAGTGTGTGGCACTGATCTATTCGCCAGCCTGATCATATTCTTTTTTCTTTCCCCCTGGTTTCAGGTCTCTTCTGATTTATTTAGTGTATATTTTTCTGGGGTCTATGTTACCCTGTTAGTATTCTGTTCTCTCATTCATCTATTCTCCTCTGGACAAAATGACAAGATGGAAAAACTCACCTCAAAAAAAAAAAAAAAAAAAAAACCAAGAGGCAGTACCAACTGCCAGGGACCTAATCAATACGTACATTAATAAGATGTTGGAACTAGAGTTCAGAAGGATGATTATAAAGATACTAGCTGGACTTGAAAAAACCATGGAAGATACTAGAGAATCCCTTTCTGGAGAAATAAAAGAACTAAAATCTAACCAAGTCGAAATCAAAAAGGCTATTAATGAGGTGCAATAAAAAATGGAGCCTCTAACTGCTAGGATAAAAGAGGCAGAAGAGAGAATTAGTGATATAGAACACCAAATGATGGAGAATAAAGAAGCTGAGAAAAAAGAGATAAACTACTGGATCACAAGGGCAGAATTCGTGAGATAAGTGACACCATAAGATGAAACAGTATTAGAATACTTGGGATCCCAGAAGAAGGAAGAGAGAGAGGGGGGCAGAAGGTATATTGGAGCAAATTATAGCAGAGAACTTCCTTAATTTGAGGAAGGAAACAGGCATCAAAATCCAGGAGGCACAGAGAACCCCACTCAAAAAAAAAAAAAAAATCAATAAAAATAGGTCAACACCCCAACATCTAAGAGTAAAACTTACAAGTCTCAGAGACAAAGAGAAATTCCTGAAAGCAGCTCGGGACAAGAGGTCTGTAACTACAATGGTAGAAACATTAGACTGGCAGCAGACCTATCCACAGAGACCTGGCAGGACAGAAAGGAATGGCATGATATATTCAGAGCACTAAATGAGAAAAATATGCAGCCAACAATACTATATCCAGCTAGCCTGTCACTGAAAATAAGAGGAGAGATAAAAAGCTTCCAAGACAAACAAAAACTGAAAGAATTTGCAAACACCAAACCAGCCATACAAGAAATATTGAAAGGGGTCCTCTAAGCAAAGAGAGCATAAAAGTAACATAGACCAGAAAGGAATAGAGACAAAATACAGTAACAGTCACTTTACAGGCAATACATTGGCACTAAATTCATATCTTTCAATAGTTACTTTGAATGTAAATGGGTTAAATGCCCCAATCAAATGACAGGGGGTATCAGATTGGATAAAAAAACAAAACCCATCAATATGGTGCATGCAAGAGACTCATTTTAGACCCAAAGACACCTCCAGATTGAAAGTGAGGGGGTGGAAAACCATTTACCATGATAATGCACATCAAAAGAAAGCTGGGGTGATAATCCTTATAACGGACAAATTAGAAGACTATAATAAGAGATGAGGAAGGACACTATATCCTACTTAAAGGGTCTATTCAACAAGAGGATCTAACAATGTTAAATATCTATGCCCCTAACATGGGAGCAGCCAATTATATGAGGCAATTAATAACAAAAGCAAAGATACATATCAACAATACAATAATAGTAGGGGACTTTAACACCCCCCTCACTGAAATGGACAGATCATCTAAGCAAAAGATCAACAAGGAAATAAAGGCTTGGACCAAATGGACTTCACAGATATATTCAGAACATTCCATCCCAAAGCAACAGGATACACATTCTTCTCTAGTGCCCATGGAACATTCTCCAGAATAGATCGCATCCTAGGTCACAAATCAGGTCTCAACTGGTACCAAAAGACTGGGATCATTCCCTGCATATTTTCAGATCACAATGCTTTGGAACTAGAACTTAATCACAAGAGAAAAGTCAGAAAGAACTCAAATACATGGAGGCTAAAGAGCATCCTACTAAAGAGTGTGAACGGGTCAACCAGGAAATTAAAAAAGAATTAAAGAAATTCATGGAAACAAATGAAAATGAAAACACAACTGTTCAAAATCTTTGGGATGCAGCAAAGGCAGTCCTCTTGCCTTTCTCAAAAAACAAGGAAGGTCTCAAATACAAATACACAACCTAACCCTACATCTAAAGGAGCTGGAAAAAGAACAGCAAATAAAGTCCAAACCCAGCAGAAGAGAAATAAAGATCAGAGCAGAAATCAATGAAATAGAAACCAAAAGAACAGTAGAACAAATCAACGAAACTAGGAGCTGGTTCTTTGAAAGAATTAACAAGATTGATAAACCCCTGGCCAGACTTATCAAGAAGAAAAGAGAGAATGACCCAAATAAATAAAATCATGAAAGAGAAGAGATCACAACCAACACCAAAGAAATACAAACAATCATAAGAACATATTATGAGCAACTCTATGCCAGCAAATTAGACAATGTGGAAGAAATGGATTCATTCCTAGAGACCTATAAACTATCAAAACTGAACCAGGAAGAAATAGAAAACCTGAACAGACCTATAACCACTACGGAAATTGAAGCAGTCATCAAAAGTCTCCCAACAAACAAGAGCCCAGGGCCAGATGGCTTCCCAGGGGATTTCTAGCAAACATTTAAAGAAGAATTAATACCTATTCTTCTGAAACTGTTCCAAAAAATAGAAATGGAAGGAAAACTTCCAAACTCATTTTATGAGGCCACCATTACCTTGATCCCAAAAACCAGAGAAAGACCCCATCAAAAAGGAGAACTACAGACCAATATTCCTGATGAACATGGATACAATAATTCTCACCAAAATACTAGCCAATAGGAGACAACAGCACATTAAAAGGATTATTCACCATGACCAATGGGATTTATTCCTAGGTTGCAAGGTTGGTTCAACATCTGCAAATCAATCAATGTGATACAATACATTAATAAAAGAAAGAACCACATGATCCTCTCAATAGATACAGAAAAAGCATTTGACAAAGTACAGCATCCTTTCTTGATTAAAAGTCTTCAGAGTGTAGGGACAGAGGGTACATACCTCAATATCATAAAAGCCATCTGTGAAAAACCCACAGCAAATATCATTCTCAATGGGGAAAAACTGAGAGCTTTTCCCCTAAGGTCGGGAACACGGCAGGGATGTCCACTCTCACCACTGCTATTCAACATAGTATTAGAAGTCCTAGCCTCAGCAATCAGACAACAAAAAGAAATAAAAGGCATCCGAATCAGCAAAGAAGAAATCAAACTCTTACTCTTTGCAGATGATATGATACTTTATGTGACAAACCCAAGAGACTTGACCCCAAACTGCTAGAACTCATACAGGAATTCAGTAAAGTGGCAGGATATAAAATCAATGCACAGAAATCAGTGGCATTTCTATACACCAACAACAAGACAGAAGAGAAATTAAGGAGTCGATCCCATTTACAATTGCACCCAAAACCATAAGATACCTAGGAATAAATCTAACCAAAGAGGCAAAGGATCTGTACTCAGAAAACTACAGAATACTCATGAAAGAAATTGAGGAACACACAAAGAAATGGAATAACGTTCCATGCTCATGGAGTGGAAGAAAAAATATCGTGAAAACATCTATGCTACCTAGAGCAATCTACACATTTAATGCAATCCCTATCAAAATAACATCAACTTTTTTCAGATATGGAACAAATAATCCTAAAATTTGTATGGAACCACAAAAGACCCTGAAGAGCCAGAGGAATGTTGAAAAAGAAAAGCAAAGCCGGTGGCATCACAATTCCAGACTTCAAGCTCTATTACAAAACTGTAATCATCAAGACAGTATGGTACTGGCACAAAAACAGACACATAGATCAATGGAACAGAATCGAGAGCCCAGAAATGGACCCTCAACTCTATGGTCAACTAATCTTTGACAAAGCAGGAAAGAATGTCCAGTGGAAAAAAGTCTCTTCAACAAATGGTGTTGGGAAAATTGGACAACCACACATGGTCCAGGATGAAACTGGACCATTTCTTTACACCACACACAAAAATAGACTCAAAATGGATGAAAGACCTCAGTGTAAGGCAGGAATCCATCAAAATCCTTGAGAACACAGGTAGCAACCTCTTCGACCTCAGCCGCAGCAACTTCTTCCTAAACACATCGCCAAAGGCAAGGGAAGCAAGGGCAAAAATGAACTACTGGAACTTCATCAAGATAAAAAGCTTTTGCACAGCAAAGGAAACAATCAACAAAAGCAAAAGACAACTAACAGAATGGGAGAAGATATTTGCAAATGACATATCAGATAAAGGGTTAGTATCCAAAAATCTATAAGGAACTTATCAAACTCAACACCCAAAGGACAAATAATCAAATCAAGAAATGGGAAGACATGAACAGACATTTGTGCATAGAAGACATCCAAATGGCCAACAGACACATGGAAAAGTGTTCAACATCATTCGGCATCAGGGAAATACAAATCAAAACCTCAATGAGATACTACCTCACACCAGTCAGAATGGCTAAAATTAACACGTCAGGAAACAACAGATGTTGACGAGGATGCGGAGAAAGGGAAACCCTCCTACACTGTCGGTGGGAATGCAAGCTGGCGCAGCCACTCTGGAAAACAGTATGGAGGTGCCTCAAAAAGTTGAAAATAGAGCTACCCTACAACCCAGCAATTGCACTACCGGGTATTTACCCCAAAGATACAAATGTAGGGATCCGAAGGGGTATGTGCACCCTGATGTTTATAGCAGCAATGTCCACAATAGCCAAACTATGGAAAGAGCCAAGATGTCCAACAACAGATGAATGGATAAAGAAAATGTGGTGTGTGTGTGTGTGTATACACAGACACACATATACATACCACAGAATGGAATATTATGCAGCCATCAAAAAAAAAATCTTACCATTTACAACGATGTGGATGGACCTAGAGCATATTATGCTAAGGGAAATAAATCAATCAGAGAAAGACAAGTATCATATGATCTCACTGATATGAGGAATTTGAGAAACAAGACAGAGGATCATAGGGGAAGGGAGGAAAAAAATGAAACAAAATGAAACCAGAGAGGGAGACAAACCATAAGAGACTCTTAATCTCAGGAAACAAACTGAGGGTTGCTGGAGGGGAGGGGGGTGGGAGGGATGGGGTGGCTGGGTGATAGACACTGGGGAGGGTATGTGCTATGGTGAGCGCTGTGAATTGTGTAAGACTGCTGAATCACAGACCTGTACCCCTGAAACAAATAATATATTATATTTAAAAAAAAAAAAAGAAGATAGTAGGAAGGGAAAAATGAAGGGGGGGGAAATCGGAGGGGGAGACGAACCATGAGACTATGGACTCTGAGAAACAAACTGAGGGTTCTAGAGGGGAGGGGGATAAGGTGGGGGGATGGGTTAGCCTGGTGATGGGTATTAAAGAGGGCATGTATTGAAGGGAGCACTGGGTGTTATACGCAAACAATGAATCATGGAACATTACATCAAAAACTAATGATGTAATGTATGGTGACAAACAAAACAAAACAAGATAAAAGACTCCACTAAAAAACAAAACTACAGGCCAATATCTCTAATGAACACGGGTACAAAAATTCTTAATAAAATACTAGCAAATAGAATCCAACAGTACATTAAAAGAATCATCCACCACTATCAGGTGGGATTCATTCCTGGGCTTCAAACGTGGTTCAGCATTTGCACATCCATCAACTGGATACATACACCGCATTAATAAAAGAGTAAGAACCATAGGATCCTTTCAACATCCATTCATGATAAAAACCCTCAACAAAGCAGAGTTAGAGGGAACATAACTCAACATAATAAAGGCAGTATATGAAAACCCACAGCTAGTATCATTCTCACTGAGGAAAATTGAGAACTTTTCCTCTACAGTAAGGAACAAGACAGGAATGTCCACTCTCACCACTGTTATTTAACATAGTACTGGAAGTCCTAGCCTCAGCAATCATACAACAAAAAGAAATAAAAGGCATCAAAATTGGCAAGGAAGGAGTCAAACTTTCACTATTTGCAGATGTGATACTCTATAGAAAACCCAGAAGACTCCACCAAAAAATTGCTAGAATGGATACACAAATTCAATAACGTGGCAGCATACAAAATCAATATACAGAAATCTGTTGCATTTCTATACACCAATAATGAAGCAGCAGAAAGAGAAATCAAGAAATTGAACCCATTTGCAATTGCATCAAAACCCGATACCTAGGAATAAACCTAACTAAAGAGGTCAAAGACCTGTACTCTGAAAACTACAAAACACTGGTCAAAGAAACCGAAGATGACACAAAGACATGGAAAAATATTCCACGCTCATGGATTGGAAAAACAAATATTGTTAAAATGCCTATATCACCCAGAGCAATCACACATTTAATGCAATCCCTATGAAAATACCACCGGTATTTTTCACAGAGCTAGATGAAATAATCCTAAAATTTGTATGGAACCACAAAAGACCCTAAATAGCCAAAGCAATCTTGAAAAAGAAAAGCAAAATTGGAGGCATCATAACTCTGGACTTCAAGCTCTATTACAAAGCTGTAGTGATCAAGACAGTATGGTACTGGCACAAAAAAGGACACACACATCAATGGAACAGAGAGCCCAGAAACTGTATGATCAATTAATCTTCGACAAAGCAGTAGGGACTATACAATGGAAAAAAGGATCATCTCTTCAACAAATAGTGTTGGGAAAACTGGACAGCAACATGAAGAATGAAACTGGACCACTTTCTTACACCATACACAAAAATAAATTCAAAATGGATGCAAGCCCTAAATGTGAGACAGGAAACCGTTTAAATCCTGGAGAACACAGGCAGTCACTTCTCTGACATCGGCCATATCAGCTTCTTACTAGATACGTCCCCTGAGGCAAGGGAAACAAAAGCAAAAATAAACTATTGGGACTACATAAAATAAAAAGTTTCTGCATAGCAAAGGAAACAATCAACCAAACTAAAAGGCAACCTTCGGAATGGGAGAAGATATTTGCTAATGACATACCTGATAAAGGGTTAGTATCCAAAAGATATAAAGAATTCATCAAACCCAACACCCAAACCAAAATAATCCAGTTAAAAAATGGGCAGAAGACAATAGACATTTTTCCAAAGACATACAGATGGCCAACAGATATATGAAAAGATGCTCAACAACACTCATCATGAAATGCAAATCATAACCACAACGGGATCCCACCTCACACATGTCAAAATGGCTAAAATTAACAACACAGGAAATAACAGCGGTTGGGGAGGATGCAGAGAAAGGGGAGCCCTCCTACACTGTTGGTGGGAATGCAAGCTGGTGCAGCCACTCTGGAAATAGTACGGAGCTTCCTCAAAAAGTTAAAAATAGAACTATCCTACAATCCGGCAATTGCACTACTAGGTATTTACCCAAAAATACTAATTTGAAAGGATACATGCACCCCAATGTTTACAGCAGCAATGTCCACAATAGCCAAATTATGGAAAGAGCTCAAAGGTCCAGTGACTGATGAATAAAGATGTGGTATAGATCTACAATGGAATATTATTCAGCCATCAAGAAGAATGAAAACTTGCCATTTGCAACAACATGGATGGAGCTATGAAGATTATGCTAAGTGAAATCAGTCAGAGAAAGACAAATACCGTATGATTTCACTCC
Organism: Zalophus californianus; assembly: GCF_009762305.2. Classification (NCBI taxonomy): domain Eukaryota; kingdom Metazoa; phylum Chordata; class Mammalia; order Carnivora; family Otariidae; genus Zalophus; species Zalophus californianus. The sequence goes on from NC_045606.1 coordinate 91,171,257, forward strand.
TATGTGGAATTTAAGAAACAAAACAAGTGAACATGGGGGTGGGGGAAAGAGACACAAACCAAGAAACAGACTCTTAACTATAGAGAACACCCTGATTGGTTACAGAGAGGAGGAGGGATGAGGGAAACAGGTGATGGGAATTAAGGAGGGCACTTGTGATGAGCACCGGGTGTTGTACGGACGTGTTGAATCTATATTGTACACCTGAAACTAATATTAGACAGTATGTTAACTAAGTAGAATTGAAATAAAAACTTGGGGGCAGGGGAAGAAAATGAGCACAGCTTTACCTACCAGTCTCTGTAGTGCCACTTTCTCTAGCTCAATGAAGGACAAAACCAATTAAAATACTGTTAAGTTGTCTGTTCACATATTACTTCTAGGAAAACTAGCTCTTTAAGGTGGGTGTTTGAGGAAATTCTCTAGCTCCTTCAGCTAGTGCCCTGCTTACAATAGATGTATTAATTCCATAAAGAATATCATTCAAATTTAGGCTATTATATTCAAATTTAAGCTACATGTGGCAAATAACAGATGGAGGGGAACACAACATGGTGCTGGGACAAGGAGTTGGTCTTTTACATGCATGCTGTGTCATGAGAAAGGTGGATCCTTAAATGTCCTCTCATACACTGGCTTTTACTAGACTCCATGGAGCAAACTATCAAACCACCCGCTAGCATTTTCTTGGAGTACTTTTAGAAAATTGTCAAAAGTCAACAGAAGCTAGGATGCGTCTTCAATGGACAGACACCCTAAGTAGCTCGCCGTGCAGGTCTTGGAGTAACCAACCCACAACTGACCTCAGCAGTGTAAATGTAGATGGTGTTGAAGTTGGCTGCCACCAAAGCCCTCAGCATGAAGAGGAAGCCTGTCAGGCCAGAGCTAGGGAACAAGATGCCAGAGATGTTAGGAAAGGCAGCATGGAGGGCTTTCCATGGCCTTGACAGGTGCTCACATTACACAGCTTAGCATTAGAAATGCTGACACATGCCCACAGATAACCGGGTCCCAAGGAGGTGCTGCTTCTCACCTGGCCTGATTGTGGGGTCCTAAAGTAAATGCTGGACCCCAACCTTCAACCCAACTCCCCATCTGTCCTTCCCACTCCCCCAAGTGTGCTGTTCCAGCCTGGCCCCCCCCCAGATTAGCCCACCTTCAGCTACAACCCTCCAAAAATGATGCTGTTTGCAGAAGGATATAGATTACTATTGAGGACATCCTAGGATTGCAAATTAGAGAGTGAAATGAATTTTTACACCACAAGTAGGTTACCTATTTCCCTGAACTATTGCAACAACAGTCCAGATAATTTGGTAAACAACTAGAGTCCTGACGTTCCACGAAGCTTAGCATAAAGATCCTAAATACCCTGGTGGGTGGAGTGATTGTGCTTTGTACTAGCACCTGTATCCTGGGAGAGCTGAGGCAGGGCCGGGTCAGTGCAAGAGGGAAGGGGGAGTGGCAGGTACCAGGAAAGGCCCATTCCAGTCAAACCAGCAGCCCATTCACTACTCCCCTGGTGAAAGGGACTTGCCCCAATGCCCACTGAACACTATGGATCAGGAAACCACAACTTAAACCCACTGCACAAACCTAGATTATTTTCAAGCAATCAGAGAGAGAAATACCTTGATGTGCAAATGTTGAGGAGAAGGAAGAATAAGGCTGTGCATCCCATGGTGATAGAAAGGCTCAGCCGTCTCCCTAGGAAATTGATGCCCAGGATATTGAAAGGATTCACTAGAAAACAAATGACAATGACAATTTCTGAAACCTCGAAAGCAAGTGGTATTTACCAACATTGGCAAGGATTCCTCCTTGTCATTTCAGAAAGAGGCAACTTCATCCGAACCTCATGTGTGTTCCAGCCAAAACCCAGTCCCATGGTCATCCACTTCATGACTCCTTCCCCACGCTTTTTCCTCGTGGGTCGAAGAAGGACAAGCACTGGTGTGTATATAAAGGGCATTTTATGCCCAAGATGACTATAACACGTAGGTTTATCGTTAATTGCAAACCTGCTAGATCTATATTTTAAATGGTTTTACTGTTTCTCATCAAATTTACGGGGCCACTGATTTTTAAGTACTATTATTTTATGTCTACTAAAATGCAAACAGTGCCGCAAATTAAAATCTAAGTAGCCTTTGTAAGACATCTCAGTTTCGGGCACCTGGGTGGCTCAGATGGTTAAGCGTCTGCCTTCGGCTCACGTCATGATCCCAGGGTCCTGGGATCGAGTCCCGCATCAGGCTCCCTACTCCTTGGGAGCCTGCTTCTCCCTCTGCCTCTCTCTCTCTCTGTCTCTCATGAATAAATAAATAAAATTAAAAAAAAAAAAAAGACATCTCAGTTTCGGAGATGTCCGAAGTGGGGGTGGGGGGAACGCATCTTAGAATTGATAGAATATAGTAATTCAAAGCTCTACTCCTGCAGACTTCTCCCCACACCCGTCTGCACTGGAGACACGTGAGCCAGGAAGGTGAGGGGACCTGTTCAGCTCTGCCAGGCAGGAGCCCGTCTAGGACAGGCTCCCCCACCCCAAACAGACAGGGCCCCCAAAACATGGAGGTCGACGCTTACGAGCAATTTCGCCAACGGTGCTGATAATCATGGTCCGGTAGTCGGAGGGAGCAAACACGTGGCAGTGGCAGGGGCTGTGGTTCTCCTCTGTGTCCGGCAGGGTTACGGCCACCCCGGACTCGGACTCGGACCCGGACCGCGAGCCACACACCAGGTCCCGCTCCAGCAGCTCGGCGCTGGCCAGGATGACGCCGTAGTAGGCAAAAGAGATTCCCACCCTGGAAGGGAGAGAAGCCGCTCATTAGAAAGCTGCCCCCGGCCTGAAGGAGGGGCCAGGCCAGCAGAGGTGGGGAGAGGTGGGGAGAAGAGGGGACAAGGGGGAGAGTGGTCAGGTGGGGGGGTGCATCAGGTGCGGGGGGGGCGCCAAAGGCTGGGCGCACCTCTCCTGGGGAGCCCGAGGGAGGCATGCACGGGAACCCAGGTGGGAAAGGGATTTGCAAGGGCAGCCTGGGGCCGGATCCGGGAGGACCCCACAGCCGGTGAAGGAGATTTGAAGCCTGGACTCACTTTCTATCTCCGCTCTAACAAATTAGCACCAACTCGGTGGCTGAAAAGAACACACATCTATGCGCTCCGTTCTGTAGGCCAGAAGTCGTGTGGGTCTGGCTGATTTCTCTGCCATGAGGCTCCCAAGGCAGAAATGCCAGTGTAGGCAGGGCCTCAGGCCTTGCTGGGGATGGGGGCAGAATCTTTCCCGATCCAGGGCAGAATTCAGCTGCATGGGGCTCCACCCCCTTGCTACTCTTGACCAGTTGCTCTCGGTTTCTATAGGCTTCCTTCCTTCCTTGTCTTCACAGCCAGAGACGCTGAGCCGGGTCCTTCTGCTCTGGAATCTCTCCTCCCGCCTCACCTCGCGCTTTCTCTTCCACTCCATCTGTATTCCCAGCTGGAGAAATCTCTCTACTTTTAAAGACTCAAGTGATTGGATTGGGCCCACCTGTTTAATCCAGGATATCCTCTGTATTTTAAGGCCTGTAACCTTAATTACATCTATACAGTCCCTTCATACCAGCACCCAAATTAGTGTGTGATTAAATCAACAGGAGTTGATAATCTTGGGGGGGGGGGGGGCGGGGGCGGAGAGTGATCTTTAGAATTCTGCCTGTCCCAAAGCATCTTTAAAGGCCAGGAGAAGGGGTGCCTGAGTGGCTCAGTTGTTAAGTATCTACCTTCCACTCGGTTCATGATCCCCGAGCCCCGCATCCGAGCCCCACATCAGGCTCCCTGATCCGTGGGAAGCCTGCTTCTCCCTTTCCCACTCCCCCTGCTTGTGTTCCCAATCTGTCAAATAAATAAATAATTTTTTAAAAAATAAAAAATAAAAGGCCATGAAGAGCCACGGGGGGGAGGTTGCTTTTGCTTTATATGAACTTCCTGTCTTTTTTCTGTCTATTCTTTAATAAATATTTGTGTTGAGATAAAATTATAATAACGTACAGAAAAGTTCATGTGTCAAAGTCAAGGAAAGAAATAGCCTCCCAGAAACTCCGGCGGTGCCCGTCTTAGCTTCACAGAAGTGGTTGCAAAAGCCAGCCGTCAACAGCATAGAGGGACAACCAGGGGAAAGCGCCAATGTTTGGTTATCAGCCGATATTAGTGAGATGATTGTTAAACTTGTCTGTTAATTATAGGAGTGGAATCATCTAAGAAAATGTCCTCAAGTAGTTGAGACTCTTAATGAAGTATCAGGTTGAAATGTCACGGAGCCTGGGCTTGCTTCAAAGTATGTCAGCAAGGGAAAACACAGCCGAAGCAATTATGAGGGACTGCCCGTGACTGTCAGATATGGGTGATGGATCAATCAGAGGTCATCACGGTACCCTCTACTTTTGTGTGCATTTGAAAATTTTCATAACAAAGTATCAAAAAAACCCCAATAATTACAATGCTTCCCCTTGTTATTAAAGTAACTTTAGTTCGGGGCGCCTGGGTGGCTCGGTCGGTTAAGTGTCTGCCTTTGGCTCGGGTCATGATCCCAGGGTGCTGGGATCGAGCCCCGCGTGGGGCTCTCTGCTCAGTGGGGAGCCTGCTTCTCCCCCTCCCACTGGTGCTCCCCCCTGCTTGGGCTCTCTCTCTTTCTCAAATAAATAAATAAAATATTTAAAAAAAAATAAAGCAGCTCTAGTTCAATTTCCAAATATTGAGAGTATTTTAAAAATTAAAGCCTTAAGAGGCAACATACCAGCCTATTAATAATGATTTTATCTGAGAAAGGCAGGTAGACACTTTCCTGAATTTAAACACTATTGATTAGTTTTGCCTGCTTTCTATCTATATATAAATGGAATCACAGAATATGCATCTGTATGTCTGCTTCCTCTGCTCATTATGTTTGTAAGATTCAGCCATGTTGAATGTAGATAACTAGTTTTCTCTTTCCCATTATTGTATAGTATTCTATTTTATGACTGTAACACAGTGTATCCATTATACTGTGAATGGACATGTGGGTGGTTTAGAGTTTGGGGCTGTTACAAATAAAATAATGCTAAGGACATTCATGCAAATGTATTTTGGTCAACACATGTATGCATTTCTGCTGGGTATAAAGCTACGAATGGAATTACTGAGTCATAGGCTATGCATATTTTCAACTGTGATAAATACCTCTAAATGGTTTCCCAAAGTGGTTTTAATTTGAACTCCAGTCAGCAGTGCATGAGAGTTCCAGTTACTTTACATTCTTCCCAACACTTGCTATACTTAATCTCATTGGTTTGTTAATTGGTATAGTTAATTTAATTTTAGCCATTCCAGTGGATTTGTAACGGTGTCTCATTGGTTTTAATTTGCATTTCCCTGGTGACTTTAAGGTTGGGCATGTTTTCATATATTTTTTGATCCAGTGCCAGTTCAAGTCTCTTGCCTATTTCTCTACTGGTTTGTGTATCTTTTTCTTGTTGGAAAAAATTGTATACATATAATTTTATATATTGCTACAGTTGCATATATATAAAATTTTATTTGGTAGGTATTTTAGAAATTTCTTCTCCCAGTTGGTGACCTTACCTCTCAGATTCCTCATGGTATCTCATGGCTCAGAGTTCCTAATTTAATGGAGTTGCACTTTTTGTATCTTGTTTAGAAAATCTTTGCGTATTCAAGGTCATGACTGCAGAGAGTGAGGCACAAAGAAAACCACCAGAGTCTATTCCATTGAATTTGATTACTGGTAACTTCAAAGGATCACTTTGTCATGTGGCGAGGAAAAAGGCCAGACTACAACAGGTTAGAAAGTGACCTCATATGAAAAATAAAAATCTAGTCATCAATCATTTCTTTCTCCTTTAAAAAAAATGGTTTATTTATTGGTTGGTTGGTGGTGGTAGCAGAAAGATAAGACATTGCTGGAGTCAGCCTTGTGGTTTTACTCCCCCCTGGCACTGAGTGGATTTACTTAAGTCGGCTCTGTGTTTATTGAAAAGTCATTTTGAAATGATTACATTCTTACCATATGACCCAGATCTGTAACGTGGTCCGTAAATATTTAGCACCCAATAGGTCTGCAAATCTTCCTCTTTTTTCCTGTGGGGGGTGGTGAAAAGGGACAGGCAGATTAGATTTAGTGGCCTACAGACTGGCAGAGGTTGCTCTAGTATTTTAGAGAACAGAAAGTAAGAACAGTGTGGGAATGTAATGGGGCATGTAATGGGGCTCCCATGAGCGCACCTCACCCAGCCCACAGATCACTGCTTCTCATCCATCTCGGCCAGTCAGTCTTCGCATGCTTTTTATTATCATTGGCAAGGACCAGCCCATTGAAGTGAAAATTCTAACCCTTTCTCTCTTCCTCTTCTCACCAGTGCTGGTGAGTGGGGGGGTAAAGCACAGAAAATAGTAGGATACAAGAAAAGCATAACCATAAAACTGTTGGGAGATTCATTTAAACTTCACATTAAAATGGAAAACCTAGTATTGAAAAACAGCGTGAGAATTGTGTAAGAAAAAGAATGGCATACATTTGGAAGGAGGATAGAATGCCCGATTTCTTTTTGTGTCTTTAGGGTAATTAGCACAACTCTTATCCATAGTCACTGCTATGTCCAATATTTTGGAGAAAAATAAATAAGGATGGGTTATATACGATTGAGCAGTGATGGATTTTTATTTAAAGCTAGGAACGTAAAAAAATAAATAAAGCTAAGAATGCTTTGTGTGTGGGGGGGGTACTTAGTTGAAAACCAACTATTTTTTTCTCACAAATAGACCTGGAATTACAGGCCCCCTTTAGATAGACCAGGAGTATGATCCTAGGTGTCCTGGATTTTGTTGTCACAAAAAGTTATAAAGTTTGAAGAAACTTGCTCCAGTGACTTTTTTTTTTTTTTTAAGTAATCTCTACACCCACGGTAGGGTTCAAATTTTCAGCCTAGATCAAGAGTCACAAGCTCTACCTACTGAGCCAGCCAGGCATCCTGCTGATCTAATGACTTTTAGGCTCAGCTCCTAAAGGTCACTGTGGGCAAAGGGTAGCAAGTGATAGTCCCTTTTCATCTGCTTTCCATACTGGGGCTCTGGCCAGTCATCATTGGAAAACCTCTGAACTAGTCCTAGCCTCCCATTTTCCAAAAGAATATGTGACCCAGAGAGGGAAAGTGACTTGCCCAGGGTCACACAGCTCTTTGGAGGCACAGCCAGCCTGGTATCAGGTCTCCTAAACACTAGTCCTGAGTCTTGCCCATCTGCCTCCCTGACATGCCCCCTTGAGTCTAGATGTGACTATGGTCCCCTCAAATCCTCAAGTGTAACTGGAGATTCAGAACTCTGAGTCTGCCGTAAATCACAATGAATCATAAATTATAGTCAAAGAAATTAGGTGGTCATGAATCTTAGACTGCAATCCAAACTGGTGGACTCATTCACTCATCTATGGTGTGGCCCTTCCTTAGCCAGTCCCCAGAGCTTCTCGTCTCCGAGTCTGTGCAGTGAAGCTGCAGAGGCTGCCCTGCCCAGGCCATCGTGTCCAGCCCCCTCGGCATGGCACTCAGATGGCAGCCAGCATGACGAAATCCACTGCATATTCCTGCCTCTGGTCTTGGCTCACACCACTCCACCTCCTTCCTCCCCTGAGGATGCCTCTCCTTTCAGTGTTCAATTTATGCCTCAATTATCCCCTCAAGGAGGCTCCACTGCCCTGGCCATGCTCACCTCTCTGCTCTGATCCTACATGCTGTTGCCTGTGCCACTCACCTGGTTCTAACATCTGGCTGTTTTATTAGTGGTTCTTTGCTGTGTGAGCCGCATCTCACTAAGCAGATTGTAAGAAACTTGAAGGCAGGGTCTGTGGCTTATAGCTCTGTATCCACAGGGCCTCGCACCAGAGACAGTCATGAAGGACAAGACCATCAGATGGGCATATGGATGGAAGCTGCAAGCTGAAGGCAAGGGGAGGAAAGCAGGAGGAAGAGGAAGGGGGAGAAAGGAGAAGGATGTAAGAGGGACGATGGAGGATGGGGAATGTGGAGAGAAGATGGAGACTAGATGGGGTGGAGGAGGGAGGGTAGTTGTTATGGGACTTGAGTCTCCCTGATTTAATACTTTATAATATATTTTAAAGTTGTTAAGAGAGTCGCTCTTAAATGTTCTCACCACAAAAAAAAGAAAAAGAAATGGTAATTATGTGATATGATGGAGGTGTTGACAAACTCTATGGCAGGTATCATTTTGCAATATAGAAGTGTATCAAATCAATACACTGTACCCCTTAAATTTACGCAATGTCGTATGTCAATTACAGCTCAATAAAGCTGGAAGAGGGGTAAACAGAAGAACAGCCTCTCCCACAGGCATGCCAGCCCTGGTGAGAACCTACAGCTTTTCTCTGTACCGCTGGTGTCCCTGCTTTGTGTCACTCTCTACCTCTCCGGTGATGCCTTTTGCTCAGTCATATGTCCAGCATCCTTGTATTCTGTCAATCCTCCTCTTATCAAAATCTTCACTTAGCCATGGATCCAAGGATACAAAGGCTGATTGATAAAGATCACAGAAGACCTTAAATGCCAGGACGAGGATTCTGGGCTTCCCGTATAGTCAGGGACTGAGAGGGGCAGGGGCAGGGAGGCACTGAAGGCTCCTGAACAGAAGGGGTGGTATTGGTGTTTGAAGAATCCTCGTCTGACAGTGTTGTGCTGGATGACATCACAGGGCATGGGGCAGGAGGTGGCAGTGTGAAAGAAAGAGACTGGACGGAAAAGCCAACTGTTGTAGAGGCACCAGTGGGATTGGCAGCTGATCAGGCTTGGTGGTGCAGAGGTTTGCAACGTCTCAAAGGGGATGCCACAGTGAGATGAGCATTAATGAACACCTGTTTCAGGCTGCAATGTGAAATAAGCCAGACACAGTACTGTATAATTCCCCTTATATGAAATAGAGAATAGGCAAACTCATAGAAACAGAAAGTAGAAGTTACCAGGGATTGGGGGTGGGTAGGAGTGAGGAGTTATGGCCTAACAGAGTGACCGTTCAGGATGATGACAAAATTCTGGATGTATTTGATGCCACTGAATTGTACACTTCAAAATGATGACACAAACAAATGGAAAGACATCCCATGCTCATGGATTAGGAGAACAAATACTGTTAAAATGTCTATATCACCCAAAGAAATCTACAGATTTAATACAATCCCTATCAAATATCAACAGCATTTTTCAAAAAACTAGACAAATAATCTTAAAATTTGTGTGGAACAACTGAAGATCCTAAATAACCAAAGCAATCTTGAAAAAAGAAAAGCAAAGCTGGAGGCATCACAATTCTGGACTTCAAGCTATGTTACAAAGCTGTAGTGATCAAGACAGTATGGTACTGGCACAAAAAAAGACACATAGATCAATGGAACAGAATAGAATACCCACAAATAAACTCCCAATTATATGGCCAATTAATCTTTGACAAAGGAAGCAAGACTATGCAATGGGAAAAAGTCTCTCCAATAAATGGTGTTGGGAAAAATGAACAGCTACATGCAAAAGAATGAAGCTGGACCACTTTCTTACACCATACACAAAAATAGGCTCAAAATGGATTAAAGACCTAAATATGAGATGGGAAACCATAAAAATCCTAGAAAAGAGGACAGGCAGTAATTTCTCTGACATCAGCCATAGCAACATTTTTCTAGATATGTCTTCTAAAACAAGGGAAACAAAAGCAAAAATAAACTACTGGGACTGCATCAAAATAAAAAGCTTCTACACAACAAAGAAAACGACAAAACTAAAAGACAACCTACCGAATGAGAGAAGATATTTGCAAATGACATATTCAGTGAGGGGTTAGTATCCAAAATACATAAAGCACTTATACAACTCAACACCAAAACACTCCAATAATCCAATTAAAAAATGGGCAGAAGACATGAACAGACATTTTTCCAAAGATGATATTCAGATGGCCAACAGACACATGAGAAAATGCTCAACACCACTCCTCATCAGGGAAATGTGAATCAAAACCACAATGAGCTATATCCTCACATCTGTCAGAATGACTAAAATCAAAAATACAAAAAACAACAAGTGTTGGTGAGGATGTGGAGAAAAGGAAACTTCTTGTACTGTTGATGGGAATATAAACTGGTGCAGCACGGTGGAAAACAGTATGGAGGGTCCTCAAAAAATTAAAAATAGAACTACTGTATGATCCAGCAATCACACTACTAGGTATTTACCCAAAGAATATGAAAATACTAATTTGAAAAGATATATGCACCCCTATGTTTATTGCAGCATTATTTACAAAAGCCAAATTATGGAAGCAACCCAAGTATCCAGAGATGAATGGATAAAGAGGTGGTGTAAATATATGGTAGAATATTACTCAGCCATAAAAAAAAGAGTGAAATCTTGCCATTTGCAATGACATGGATAGATCTAAAGGGTATAATGCTAAGTGAAAAAGTCAGTCAGAGAAAGAAAAATACCATATGACTTCACTCAAATGTGGCATTTAAGAAATAAAACAAAGGAACAAAGAAAAAAAGAGATAAATAAAAAAACAGATTCTTAACTATAGAGAACAAACTGATGGTTACCAGAGGGAAGATGGGGGGTAGGGCGATGGGTGAAATAGGTGAAGGAAATTAAGAGTACACTTATCATGATGAGAAATGAGTAATGTATAAAATTGCTGAATCACTATATTGTATACCTGAAAGTACTATAACACTGTACACTAATTATACTGGAATTAAAATTTTTAAAAAGCCGTGTCTGGAAAAAAAAAAAATTACAGTTGACCCTTGAACAACATGAATTTGAACTGTGCAGGTCCACTTAAAAGTGGATTTTTTTTTATATAAATACAGTACAGTACTGTAAATATATTTTCTCTTCCTTATGATTTTCTTAACATTTTTTCTTTTCTCTAGGTTATTTTATTGTAAGAAGACAGTATATAATACATATTACATACAAAATATTGGTTTGGTTTGGTTTGGTTTTGAGAGAGAGTGGGGGAGAGGGGCAGAGGGAGAGGGAGAGAGAGAATCTTAAGCAGGCTCCATGCCAAGCACAGAGCTCTATCTCACGACACTGAGATCATGACCTGAGCTGAAATCAAGAGTCAGTTGCTTAACCAACTGAGCCACCCAGGTGCTGCCCATACAAAATATATGCTAACCAACTATTTATGTTATCAGGAAGGCCTCTGGTCAACAGGAGGCTATTAATGAAGTTTTTGAGGAATCAAAAGTTACCCATGGATTTTCAACTGCATGGGGAGGGGGTCAGCACCCCTAACCCCTGTGTTGTTCAAGAGTCAACTGTACTCACTTTAGAATCTTGGAGTCCTTCCTTTCCTTTTCTGAGATCAGTTTCTTAATTTGACGAATGAAAGTACTATATGTTGGCTAACTGAACATAATAATAAAAAATAAATTTAAAAAATACATATAAAAAATAAAATGCAAAAAAAAAGAAAGTAAAATATTTGCCTACCTCATAGGGTTTTCTCTAAGTATCAAATAAAAAATGTACATCAAAAAAAAAATAGAGATAAAAAACACATAGGGAGAACTCTCCCCTCAGGAAATTCAGCCTTCCAATAAGAGTTTTTTGTCTTGGTTTTTGGGTTTGTTTGTTTGTTTGTTTTTTAATGTTGCTGAGGAATATAAAAAGACTTGACTAGTGGGAACATACACTTTTATCAAAATAAAAATATTTAATATTATAAAGGTATCAATTCTCTTTATGTGTTAACTAATAATTCCAACACCATCCCAATTAAACTCTCCTAGTTTTGGGGGGGAAATTAGGAGAAGATCTTAATAAAGTGACTTCAAAGTTGTTCCAGAAAAATAGTACTGAGAAAATAACTTGGAAAATTCTGAAAAAGAATTTTGACAAGGGGACTTATCCTACTAGATATGAAAAATACTGTAATTAAAAGTGTCACATTGGACCAACAATTAACCTGTATCCTTTTCCCAACAACATGAAATACCCTCTTTATCATATAACAAGTCCTCATACATACCTGAATCTACAAATCTGTCATTAGAACACAATAGAGAATTCAAAAATAGACTCAAATATACAAAAGATGGATTATTCAATAAAAATATATGAGTGCAAATGGTTAGCCATTTAGATATAACCAAATTAGACCTGTACCATGTTTCTTATATTCAATTAAACCCAGACAGATCCAACATTTAAGTGGTAAGTATGAAACCAAATTAACCCAATAGAAAGGAGAAGGATACCAGAATGTTGTTGTAAAAGGTAAGCTTGAAACCACTAAAAAAGACAGTAGTAAAAATATTACAAATCTAAACAGATACCTGCTTAGAAAATAATGTCTAATTTAGGGAAACTTATGAACAGCATGAAACAAAAACATAAGACAAAAATAATTTGTAAGATGAGACTGGGGCAGATCAGAACTAACATCTTCAAGGGCCTTGTACTGTTCAGAGAGCAAATAAAGACACTAAGTAACATAGATATTGTGGGTACTCATTTTCAATATTTAAGGGCTATAATATATATCTTATATATATAAGAGATATATATATATATCTCTTATATATATAAGAATATAATAATAATAATAGTAAATATAACAAAAGAAATAGAGTGCACAAATTCCTAGCCAGTAGAAGGAAGCACAGGGGGAGAAAAGCAAACTGAATCACTCTAATAAAAGGTAGGAAAGGAGAAAGTGAAAGACATGGTTAAGAGGAAATATAAAATGGCAGAAGCCCAAATTGTGAGTAATCACAATAGATATAAATGGATCAAATTCATTACTAAAAGGCACAGAATACCAGATTGAGTGAAAAAAATAAAGATCAGTTATATATACACACAAGAAATAACTTTAAAGCAAAGCAACACAGGAAAGTTAAAAATGAAGGTCTGGAAAAAAGATACATCAGGAAAAATGCTAACCTAAGGTAGTTTTGATATAGTAATATGAGAGAAAATAAAATTTAAGGCCCAAACCAGTATAAAATAACAACATAATAAGGTTAATCCATGAGACTAAGCCAATCATGTGTTAGGAAGCAACAAGATATCCTGAAAATATATGAAGTAAACTGTCAGGACTGTAAGGAGAAAGGAACAAAGCCATCATCTTATTGAAAAACTGTTAGCTCAGCCAGGCAAAATCTAGCAAAAGTGTCAGATATTTATATGGCACAATTAACAGTATATAACAAAATATATATACTCAATGAGAACACATGCTCTTTTTAAGCACACATGGAACATCAATTAAAAGTCACTATGTAGAGAACAACAGAAAAATCTCCAATATTCCAAATAGTTGATAACATCCTCTGACCAAAATGCAATTAAATTAGAAACAAACAAAAAAGGGGAGTTGACGGATAACTCACTGGTTAAAGAGAAAGAACAGTTACAAAATAGAAATAAAAATAAAATTACTCTGTAACAAAACTTGTTAAATGCAGCTTAATTAAAAATCAAAACTTAATTAAAAATCAAAAAGACTGACCATAAATGAGCTAAGTACTAAACTCAAGAAGCTAGAAAAACATAAAAAGCTAAAGGAGAAAACAAAGAGTAGAAATTAATAAGACCACAAAAAAAAAAAAGTCAATAAAGAGAACAGCAATGAAAAACCCTTGTTCTTTGAAGTTAATACACAAACCTCTAGTAAGAGGACCATGAAATAAGAGAAGGCACAAATATATGGCATTAAAATGAAAGATGGGACATATGCAGCAGATTTTTGAAACTCCTAAGAGGACACTGGGAACAATTTTATATCAACAAATTTGAAAACCTAGATGAGCTGGACAATTTTCTAAAATATATACACTACCAGAATTGACTCAATCAAAAGTCTTAAACAAAAGTAGACTCTAAACTTTACATAAATTAAATCATAGTTTTAAAAACTCCTCCATGTAACACCCCATTGTTACCCCCCCACTGCTCCCCTCAAAATACATATTAGGCATAAATGACATTAGAGGCAAGTTTCACCAAGCATTCCAAAACCATATTCCAACCATAACCAAGAGGTGAATTTCTATCTTACATAAAGTGTTGCTGAGTTGGCAGGACAGGTGAGGAAGGTACCACTGGTACCTATGATTGACCCGCCTACAGTTGGGTGATCAGGGCTGGTGTGAGACATGATTTCAGATTGACATTAAGAGTCCTGGAACCAGTAGAATGTAAATGCCATATTCTTTTTTAAGAAATCATTTAGGGATGCCTGGGTGGCTCAGTCGGTTAAGCATCTGCCTTCGGTTCAGGTCATGATCACAGAGTTCTGGGATCAAGTCCCTCATAAGGTTCCTTGCTCAGTGGGGAGCCTGCTTCTCCTCCTGCTCCCCCTGCTTGTGGTCTCTCTCTTTCTGACAAATAAATAAATAAAACCTTTTTTAAAAAAAGAAATCATTTAATGAGGTTTATAGTTTGATATCACTTATCATTTACATCATTTATAAGGCCAGTACAAGAAAATAAAATTATAAAACAATCTCCCACCTATAAACAAAGATGCCAAGACATGTGACTAGCTCTGCAAGGTAGAGGTTATTATTCCCATTTCATCAATGAGGAAAGCGAAGGTAGGTAATTTGCTAGGGCCACCTGGCTCTCCACGGAGCTGGATTTAGTCCCAGTCGGCTCTGCTCTTATCCCTCGTCCCTCTAGGGCAAGGCTAGAGAGTGAAGGTCCCCTCCCCTCTACCCTTCTAGGAGTGAGGGGATTTCTGGTGGGAGGAGAAGACCTCCCTGCTGGGAACTTACCAGGATGGGCTCCACCAGCTTCCCCTCCGGCATGACTGAGCGGTTTATCCTGGCGATGCGCTGCAGGGTGGCGAGGGCAGCCTGAGTGTTCCCAGTGGAGACGCTGAAGCGAGCGGACTCGGGAATAAACTGGGCACAGAAGGAAAGAGCATCAGAATTCAACTGCTGTGGACCCCAGGGGTTCCATAGTGACTCTTGTATAGTCACATGCCCCAGTTTCCAGGGATGGAGGAGCAGCAAGCATAAAGCCACACAGTATGGCAGGCATCTTCAGCATTCCAAGTTGATCTGGAACAAATAGGGTGATATCCTCCTTACTATAGTCCCATCTTGATGACATCAGGATGATCCAGAGCCCAACCTACTCGTTAACACAAGGAAATGCTTACATCCACTTGGTAAACAGCTGCCCCAGGGTCCCTCTACTGCACTGTCAGCCCAGCCTCTCCCCAGAAACCCTGCGATCTCCCACATGCAACAGCCCACAGCATGAATACAGCAGGGGCTCTGGCACCCACAGGGGGAAGAATCACTCCTAACTCACCAGACAGACCCTCAACCCACTGATCGTTGACTGCCATACTCAGAAAACAAGACAGGTTGGGGCACCCAAGTGGCTCGGTCAGTTAAGCGACTGACTTTGGCTCAGGTCAAGATCTTGGGGTCCTGGGATTGGGCCCCATGTCGGGCTCCCCACTCAGCGGGGTCTGTTTGTCCCTCTCCCTCTGCCCATCCCCCCATTCATGCTCTCACACTCTCTCAAGTAAATAAATAAATATAAATACATACATACACAACAAGACAGGCCTCTGTGGAGGCTGGGACCTTGAGAGTCACCTTGAACCACTCCCTACCCTTCATGCCTCACAACCGATCAAGGCGGGCTGGTTCTTCCTCAGAAAAGCACCTCCCCCAGCAGCACCCTGCTCCCTATCCCGTGGCCAACAGGCAGGGCAGGTCCTCCTCATCTCCCACTAGGATGATTGCGACTGCTTTCCTGGCGTTTTCATGTTCCCTCCCACCCAGGCGCCCTGCAGCCGTGAACCAGCTTCCCAGCACACAACCCCTTCCATGCCACCAGCACCCCTTGCCTTGAAGGCCCTCATAATCTGGACACAGGCCTGTGCTCGCACCCCGCCTCCCACCAGCACCCTTCATTCCAGCCTACCTGCTCTCCCCCAAACATATTCTGCATTCACACCTTCGTGACTGGGCTGATGCCTCAGCTCTGCCCAAATGCCCTTGCCCCACTCTCTGGCCCTCCCCATGCAGGCTGTTCCAGCCCTCAAGGCCAAATTCAACAGCACCACCTCACTGGAACAATCCGCTCTCTCCCCTGAGCACCCACAGAACGAAAGCTGTGACAGTGCTGACCAAGTCCCACTGGTATGATCACCCTTTGCATTCGTATCTATCTCTCGCTGACTGGCTGGCACTCCCTGCCGGCAAGACCTGTATCCTATGCATACTTTTAGCCTTGGAATCTAATGCTGAGCCTAGTATATACTCGGTGTGAATGTGATCAATCCAAAGGCAAGACCAGATTCAAAATAATTCTTAAAAAGGTAATAACATAACTGCATAGCTAATGCACATTGAACCCTGTTCATGTTCCAGGCTCGGGAAGACCGTCTTACACATTTCCTTGTTTAATCCTCCCCACTGCACAGGGAGATAGGCCCTATTCATGAGGTGGGACAACTTGCCCAGGGTGGTGGGGCCGGCACAGTCTGTGTCTGACTCTACCAACCAAGGCAGGCAGGCTGCTCACGGGAAGCCCCAGGTCCACTAAGCCCCTGGGCCCAGGCACCTGCCGCTCTGTGTGGGACGCCAAGCAACCATCCACTGCAGAGAAGACACTGACCAATGGGCTCATCCAGGAAAAAAAAAAAAAAAAAAAAGACAGGGCTCTGGGATCAGGTGTCGGCAGAAAGAGTTGAAGGTAATGCTACTGTTTCATTCAAAGAAGGAAAGCTCGGATTGGGCTAATTTTCCCCTTAACTGTTTGGAGGGATATCATGTAGAAGATAGACCTCTGGATTTTCAGAGAGAAGTACTGAGACCACACATAAATTCATAAGGAGGCAGGGTCCCCTCACGTTCAGAAAGAACTTCCTAAGAACTAGGGCTGCCTGCAGATGAACACACTGATGTCGTCTATAAAGTCTCGAGTCTGAAAGTGCCCAAAGCTGGGAGTGTTCTGGCCGTGACAGGTTGTGTGCTTGTGGTTGGGGTATGAAATAAATGCCCTCCAAGGACCCTTGTGAAATCTGAAATTCTTTGATTCCACAGTGTCAGGTAACACACACACACACACACACACACACACACACACACACACACACACAAAACACATCCCAGTTCCACTGAGCTGCCAGCCCCATCTTTGAACAATGAGCATAATTTTCCTAGAACCTAAGGATGAGGATGATTCTGCAGATTAGAGGGAGAGCAGAAGGACAAACCAGCTGGTCTATAGTGGCCTGAGAATGTGTACCCGGCATCCGACTCCCAGCACTAAAGGTTAGAGAAGGGTCAGCCCAAATAGGGTGCAGCTGTCCGACAAAACTTCCAGCAATAAATGATCAGAAGGCAGGCTAATGGAGGGGAGGGATGGAGCAGATCGAGACAGTCTCGAGTGAAGGAAAGAGGCAGATGTAAGGCTGATACTTATGGGGTGAAAGGACCCCTGGGCCAGCTGGAGGGGAGGACCAGAGGGAGCCCCACGAGCGTCCTCACCTTGAAGGCCAAGATGAGGATGATGCCAGGAATGGAGGCGATGCGGATGAGCCACCGCCACCCAATGGTGGGGATGACCACAGAGGCCAGGCTGATGATAAGCAGGGAGCCAGCCAGCCAGAAAACCTGAGGAGAGAAGGGGAGGTTGAAATTCCTCCTATCAGTGCACCTGGCTGGCTCGTCGGTGGAGCTTGTGACTCTTAACCTGGGGTTGTAAGTTCGAGCCCCATGTTCGTTATAGTAATTACTTGAAAATAAAATCTTCACAATTCCTATCAAGTGTCCTCAACCCTGCCTCTCTCGGGAGCATTTCAGTATAAGAGGTTGTGATGGAAGAGGGTTCTCCAGGACCTGGATGAACAGGGAACATTGCTTCACTTCTCCGTGGCTCAATTTGCTTGTCTATAAATGGAAGGCTCAACTAGACAGGGGGTCAGTACTATCACCAAAGTTTTAAAAATCGGAGACACTGACATTTTTCCCCATTGAGTAAATAATAGATTTACTGGTTCATAACTCAAAAGGCACAAAGGAAAACACTGAAAATACTCTCTTCCTCTCCTACTTCCCATCCAGTTCTCTTTTTAGAAGGAACCAATATTACCAATTTCTGGTGTCCTTCCAAAGCTGTTCTATGCATATACAACCTAATAAGGATATATCTTGTTCTCTTTTTTCACAAATGGTATCATAGTATAAGTATTGATTTTGTACTGAAAAATGTATCTTGAAGATCATTTTATATCGACAAACAACATGGCAGTCCATTACGGCCAGTCCCCATGGGTTTGGGAATTAGAATGAGTCCAAGTGTTAGCCTGAACATTCTCTCCCCACTGGAAGATGGAGAGTAAATGACAGTTCCATTCCACCTCACAGAGATAGAGAGAAGACAATAGAATAAAAGACCCTTCGTGGGAGACTAATTAAGGGGTGACGAAGGGGTGACTATTTTATCACTAAAGAATTCTCTTATAAAAACTGAACAGGATTATTTCAGAAAGTGCTAAGGACTATGAAAAAAAAAAGAGTAATGTCATGGGGAGTGGTCAGGGATGCACTTCCTGTAGAAGCAACAAATAAGAAGACTAGCCGTTAGCCATTGTGATAGACCAGGTAGGGAGTCTATCACAGTGACAGGGGATAGGTCACTGACAAGGATTTTAGTAGGGAAATGGCAAAAAATTTAAAAACTGATAATCTGGCACAGATATTAGACCTAAAAGTGACAGGGTTTCCTGATGGACACTGCAATTGGGGGCCCATCAATAAGGGATGAATCAGTAGGACTTCGTGAAGGATTGAATGGATGTGAGGGCACAGGAGGGGCTGGGATGGCTCTTAAGTTTGTGGCCCATACAGTGTTTATTACTAGCTGAGAGTGGAAACGTGGAAATAAGACATTTCAGGGGAAGATGAACAGATCAATTCTATCCATGTGATATTTGTGAAGCGATAGTCAAGTGACTCTCCAGTAGTCTATTGGCTACCTGCATCTGAAACTCAGGGAGATGCTCTTGGTTGTAGACAAAGATATTTGGGTTTACAGATATAGGAAGCTAAAACCATTGGAATTCATTAGATGACCCAAGGAGAGGAGGAAAATAAGACTAGCAAGGAGAAGACATGACCAGGAAGCGTGCCATGGAATGAGTGGCAGATGGAAGAGAAAATGTCCACAGATGAGCCTGAGCAGGACCATGCCCATGAAATACTGTTGAGGATAAAATCCAAATTCTAAGTGTTAAAAGTGTGTGCATCTATCTTAACACAGATCAGAAGAAAGCTGGGAGAAATGTAAAGAGTTAGCGTGCAGTGTTTGTTATGTTCTTCATCATTTTTTGTTGCCTACACTGAGTATTAGAAAAATTTAAAATAAATTTTAAAATATTCTCCTACGGCTTTACTTATTGTCAAATATGTGTTTCAGTGAGAAGAGCCTTCTCTTTCCTGGGCCCCTGAAGGTCAGGGCTTTTGGACGATGATGGCATCAGAGATGCTACAAGGGCACCTAGATTGATCGACATAGCTTCTGATGCAAAACCTCTCCTCAGCAGCCAGTGGGGCCTGGGGCGGGCTTGGGAGCATCCCAATCTCCTCACCTGGATAAATGGCTCAGCTGGACAAGGCACTTAGTCCCCACAGGCATGGGCCAATTATGGCCTCAAAGATACTAGTAACCCTAGAGGGGAGACGGGCTGCCCTAAAAAGGGGTAGTAGCTGTGTCCCCTACTGAAGACTCAGTGGGAAGACAAAGTCCATTCCAGATGCATTCCTGGGCTTCCATCATTCCACTGAGACCAGCCACTGGAATGTTTCCCAGAAGGGGCTACTGTGTTCTAAATGCTACTGTGGGGTGAGAAAAAGTCCTGGCTGAGGACACCTTGAAATGGGACCCCAGGCATCTAACCTTCCCAGTGCTCTTTAGTAAACACCAAGAAATAGGCAGTGTGCTCATCAGACAATCAACCAGCCAGACGCAAAACCATGTGCATCATATCCTCTAGGATAAGACCGGGTAGGATTCCTATTTTATCTTACCTGAGACAAGGGGAGCATGTAGCCTCGATATTTTGTAGGCAAAAATTCAGTCTTTATGATTAGCCTAAACAGGAAGGGAGGGGGAAGAGAATAATTTTGTTTTTATCAAAGCAAATAACTTAAAAAAAATCATAACTTTTCTTGTCATAGAGATGAAGAATGCAAAAACATACACTTCGTCATTGTGAAAAATATATATGCTGCTCTCAGCAGCCAGTTCCTGCTAATATTCGGTCTTTGGCTCCAGTTTCTGACACAGAACACCTAGAATCCTTGGACTTCCCTGGTCCAAAGGAGCATCATTTGGTCTAATGAGGTGGCTCTCGGTGAGCACCTGGATGGGGCCTGGTCTGAAAAGACCAAGCCATGATTAGAATTATGGAACATCCAGCCCTATCCCCCATCCCCCGGGGAGAGGAGAGGGGTTGGCATATGAGTTGATGCCTATATGCCTCATGCCTATGTGATGGGGCCTCCCTAAAAATCGCTAACATCCAAGGTTTGGTGAGCTTCCAGGCTGGCGAACACATCTACGTGCTGGGAGGGTGGTGTACCACCAACTCCACAGGGACAGAAGCTCCTGCTCTCAGGACCCTTCCAGACCTTGCCCTCTGTATAGCTCTTCATCTGGCCGTTCGTCTGTTTCCTCTAAAATATCCTTTGTAGGGACACCTGGGTGGCTCCGTTGGTTGGGCGTCTGCCTTCGGCTCAAGTCATGATCCCGGGGTCCTGGGATCGAGTCCCATATCGGGATCCTTGCTCGGAGGGAAGCCTGCTTCTCCCTCTGCTTGCTGTTCCCCCTGCTTGTGCTCTCTCTCTCTCTCTCTCTCTCTCTCTCTCTGACAAATAAATAAATAAATCTTTAAATAAATAAATAGATAGATAGATAAATAAATAAATAAATAAAATATCCTTTGTAATACATCTGCAATAGTAGGGAGACTGTTTGTCTGGGTCCTGTGAGCTGCTCTGGCAATTTATTGAGCCCCCAGGGGGATCTGTGGCAACTTGCAATTTGTAGCAAGTCAGACAGAAGGTGTGGATAACCTGGGGACCTACTGCTTGCGGTTGGTGTCTGAGGTGGGCGATGGCCTTGTGCGACTGAGCCCTAAACCTGTGGGGTCTGAGCAAACTCCTGGTTAGGGTCAGAATTGAACTAAATTGTAGAATACCCAGCTGGTGCTGGAGAATTGGCCGGTGTGTAAATAACCCACACATTCAGTGTCAGGAGTGAAGATTTATCGGGTTGCCTGGGTGGCTCAGTTGGCTAAGCAACCGACTCTTGATTTCAGCTCAGGTCATGAACTCAGGATCATGAGATCAAACCCCACATTGAGCTCCAAGTGGAGCCTGCTTAAGATTCTCCCTCTCCCTCTGCCTCCTCCCACCACCCCCTGCTTGCATGTGCTTTCTCGCTCTTAAAAAAAAAAGTGAAGATTTGTCACAAGTACTGAGTGTGAGTGTGTAAAGGAAAACAGAAGTTTTTCCTAACAATTACATTTTGCTGTATAATTGTGAAGAGCTAACATCCACGTAAGAGAACAATAAGAAATTTGCAACTGCTCTGGTTACATGTTTCTTCCCAAAGTTATTTTCAACCTTCTACCATTTAAGAGATATGAGCCTCATTTTTCCCCCCCAAAAATTGGCAAAATGTTTTTGCCAAGCCTGATTCCCCTTTCTAAAACATACTTGGGAAATTAAAATACACCTAAAAGAAAGTAAATAGCCACAGCGAATGGTGACAGTCAAAGCACGGATTTCTAATTAATTTTGTGAAGAGACAAATAAATAGAATCATACTCCCTTCAGTTTTCTAATTGCGCTTCCCTGTTGCAATTATTAACCAGGGTTTGGGCTTTCTTAACATACTTATTGGGCTGGTTCCCCGAGGGATGTTGTAAACAGTCAAGCTAACTTCTACTGCTGTCGGGCTCCACAGCTCAGAGAGGGGCTTAATTTATGCCCCAGAGGGGAACAGTCTTTCTGCAACACGTTAAGGTAATAATTGGGTGCTTTGATATGATAATACATTCTAAGGGTAACCTGCTCCAAGGCACCCAGGAGACAGTAGCCTGAGGGGCTCTGTGAATTTAAGGGAGGCTCGGGAGTTGCGGAACCTTTAGCACAACTCTCCAGGCACAAGAAGACAGTGCGCCCTTATCTCAGGGCAGAGAAGGACAAGCAACCACCGTCTCTCTCAGCAGTCTCCCCTTGCTTTGCAAATGCACTTAGACACAGTCTTCAGTCACAGGTCAATGGCGTTTTAAAATGGTTACTCCTTGGGCACCAGGGTGGCTCAGTCAGTTCAAGGTCATGATCCCAGGACCCTGGGATCAAGTCCCCCATCGGGGTCCCTCCTCAGCAGGGAATCTCCTTCTCCCTCGCCCTCAGCCCCTCCCCCCTGCTCATGCTTGCTCTCTTGTTCTCTCTCTCTCTCAAATAAATAAAATCTTTAAAAAATAAATAAATAAAATGTTTACCCCTCAATGTTAAAGGGGCTTCTGATCAAACTAAACTTTTCCAACAAATTCTCCAGCAATGAATAGACTGTGTTACCTACCTCACACAGCACTTTTGCTTAGCATTTAGTCTCACAAAATAAAGAGCAGCCTTAGGGACAAAAAAAGTTTAAACACATTCACCTCTAGTGCACTCTTGCTAGTCTCGCCATCAAACATCATTTTGATGAGCAAATAGCTCCTAGTGGAATTTGCAGCCGTCACTTCAAGAAAAATAAATAAATAAATAAAAAGCTAAAAAATAATTAGCACAAGTGAGGTCTTATACATTGACAGTTTGTTGATGCAATTGGCCCATGAGCCACAGCATATGTGTAAGTATCTGGTGGTGTGTGCATCTCTCTCTCAACCATCCTCTAGGTGAAGTCTTTACCCTTGTGCATGGCCAGACACACCGCAGCCCACCATTGTCCGCAGGAAGACAAACCAGACGTAGGACGGAGAGAAAGACGTCAGCAAGGAGAAGTAGGCTCCCCACAGGAACGAGATGAGCAAAATCTGAAGCAACAAAAGGAGACTTATTAAAGGGACCTGCCTCAGTGGAAGAAGTTAATGGGAGAAAATTTAACTTCTGAAGGTGATTTTTAATTTCCATCCAGATGTTTGCTTCTCAGAGAAGCTAATTCTACAGGGACCTCACCAATCTCTCACAATCGTCAAATAACACAGTCTATGCCATTGTATTGCCTGAAAGTCCAGACATTCCAAATTTAGACCATTCTTCAAAACTGCCAGGCTGCATCCACCCTAACAGGTGACCGGAGCCCAAACTTGTAAATCAGGATGCAAAAACCTGCCCTCATTAGGAGCCCAGGGAAGTGTTGTGTTGGAATGGGATGAGGAGAAAATTTAAGGTATTTGCGTTTTCCCTAATCATAAGAATAATACAAATTCACAGAAGAGAATATGGAAGAAAAAGAGAAAACAAAAATATTTAAATCTTGCTTGACTTCCCAACCCCTCAAAAAAGACATATTAACATGTTTTTATCCTATTTTCCCTGCTTGAAAGGGAAAACGTATTTTTAATGGCTGCAAAATATTCCAGTGGAAAGATGTACTATAATGCATGTAATATAATGCATAAACCCTTTCCCTGTGGTTGAATGCTGAGGTTTTCTCAACTGTGACAATGTCTGCACAGAAATCTCTGTGGTTCTCTGATGGTCTAATCGGGCTAGATTTCTGGAAAGAAAATGATCAGACTAGAATGCGTATTCTCAAGGTTCTTGGTCCATCCTGCCAAACCAATGGTCAGAAAAACTATACCAATATGAAGTCTGTACACTTGCAGCTTTCTCTAAAAAAAAAGAAAAAAATCCTTATGGATTTGATACCCCAAAAATCATACCTTCTGTTTCCTTTTGATTCCTCCCACAATCAAATGTTTTCCAAGATATCTTGACCATTTTTATTTTTTTGTAAAATGTCTTCTTGTGCTTTTTACATTTTTTTGACATACTTGTGTTTTCAGATTAATTTATGAATGTCTATGATATTTACTTCGTGTACTTCAAAACATACAGCCAATTCTATAATTATTTTCCTTTGGTGCTTGTCCCCCCTGTGCTTATGCTTAGAGTGGCCTTCCCTACCAGAAACCAGACGAGGGGGAAAAAAAGAGAGAGAGAGACCCAGGTTTCTAATCAGAAGACATAGGTTTAGATCTTACTGTCTAACCTTAGTAGATACGTGACCTTGAGCAAGTGGCTGAGTTTCAAAGATACACCAAAGTAAACTGTGTGAAGCTGCTTATGTTTCTATGTGTCATCCTCTACATTCTCAGATTTTCTGACTGTGCACACCCATCAATTCCGTTCCTGGATGACGGGGACCTGCTGTGAGGACAGGTACCCCAGGAAAAGATGAGAAAGCAAGAAGCCAAGCCTGGAATTCTGGCACGTGGTGTCAGAGAAGGACACTTCCACCTGTTTCTATCTTGGTTATAGACAAAGAAATGTCCATTAAAGAGAAGCAGGGGTGACATCATCACAAAAGAAAATTCCAAATCATTCTTCAAGGCCAACCTACCTTCCAGCGGCCATATCTGTCAGCAAGTAGGCCAAAGAGGATGCTGAATATCATGTAGCCAAAAAACACCATCTGGAGGTGGAGTGAGAAAAAAATGATCCAGTAGGCAGGCTTTCTAGAATATGCTGATTAGCTGCATTTCCCATTCATTCATCTTCATGAAAAGTTGACTGGAAATGTGCAAAGGGTAGAAGCTTCACAAAGCCCCCCTGTGTCTGGTTCCCATGTTCAGGGCTTCAGAGGCTGATGCTTCCCATCGGTTCACCCCACACATAGAGAGGCTGCCCCCAGGTGGAAACAGGGGTCAGAGGAACAGGTAGTTTATCTCCCTCTGATCCAAGATGATGGCCCTGGCCTCATTCTACTCAGATGTATAATTGTGCATTTCCATTTTAAGAATTAAAAAAGAAAAACCACCTCTATTCATTCATGACCTGCCTGATCCCACCCACAAGTTGAGACTCCTAGAAGCAATTTTCCTTTATGTTTTTACAGGTAAACACAAACTTTAAATAAACACCCAAGCCAAGCCCCCATACAGAAACACTCTTCAAAACTAATATAAATCTGTTTCTTTTCCATCCCTGTTCTCACAACAGCTTATCTTACACTGATAAAATTCAAGAACCTGGGTATGATACCAGCATTTTAACTCAGTCTGAGCGGCGATCTGATGTCTATGTCTTTAGGCTACTTATTTTTCTTCTTTCAAGCAGTTCCAAGCTTCACTTGCTTTCCTTTCTAGTAAGATCTCTGACTGATTGACTCTAGGGTAATCAAAGGAAAAGTGTTAGCTTGCATTTCTAAGACTTTTTCAATAAGAGAACTGTTTCTCTCTGCTGACTGCTTTGCTTTCTCTTTTTTTTTTCCCCTTCCTTACTCTTCATAAGGAAGACTCAAACGCATTTCTTCCACAGGGAACTAGAAGAAGAAGAAGAAAAAACCACATCATATCTGTTCTTAAACAACAAAGCCATGGTATTCCTCTACCCTGCGCTTTCCAGGATAGGAGGGGAGGAGGGAAGAAGCCAGTGTTTTCTAAATGCCAGGCTTGGGACAGATGCTGCCCTATCATGAAATCTAATCAGTCCTGAGAAAAAAATGGTGAAAATAAGGTCAATGTGATACGTTTTGAATAAATCTAAATTTATTAAATATTAAGGGCTCTTTTTATTCTGGAATAATTTTCTTTCTGATTGTTGATATGAATGTGCCCCTCTCTCTTTTTTTTTTTTTTTGAAAGATGATGGTAGTCAATGGCAAGATTTTTTACCTCTTTCTCATCTCCTAATAGGCTTAATTATCAAATATATATATTTTTAATGTCAACCCTATGTCAGCCGCTCAATTAAAAAAAAAATCATATCAGGGTGCCTGGATGGCTCAGTTGATTAAGTGTCTACCTGCCACTCAGGTCATGATCCTAAGGTCCTGGGATCGAGTCCCGCATCGGGCTCCCTGCCCCACAGGGAGTCTGCTTCTCCCTCAGTCCCTCCACCCCCACTCCCCACTTGTGCTCTCTCTCTCTCTCTCAAATGGATATATAAACATCTTAAAAAAATTAAAAAGTCAGGGGCGCCTGGGTGGCTCAGTTGGCTAAGCGACTGCCTTCGGCTCAGGTCATGATCCTGGAGTCCCAGGATCGAGTCCTGCATCGGGCTCGCTGCTCAGCAGCGAGTCTGCTTCTCCCTCTGACGCTCCCTCCTCTCATGCTCTCTCTCTCTATCTCATTCTCTCTCTCAAATAAATAAATAAAATCTTTTAAAAAAATTAAAAAGTCATATCAGTTGGTGAATCTCAAAATTTGGGTGCCCCTGAAATTAAGCAATTTCTATTATGAAATTATCAAATTCCCTCCAAGAAGGAAAGAAGTAAACTCATTTTTTTTTTCGTTTTGACCAGACTTGATTAAAAGGAAGCAATCACAGACTGCCCAGGGTAGGGAGGAAAGTGGCTCTTTGGATTTAAAATACTTTTGTTTATTGAGATGCTATGTTGGGTTAATAGACTTAATTTCCCCTGGATTAAGCTCAATTAAATGATTAATAAAGGTGAAGCAAAGAGTCAAATAAGATCAAATTTAAAGTTTACTCTGTTCTCGCCCATGAGTGGCAGATTTTTTTTTCTTTCTGTTTTCTTTCCATTCAGTGTAAAGACATGACTTTCCTAAGGCTGAGCTGTTTATTATCAAGCCTGTCTGGAGTACGAACCTTGACTCAATGCCTACGTGAACCCCAAAACTTGTGACTGCTAGTCCTGTTTGGGAAATCGCACAGAAGGGAAGACATAAACTCTCTCTCTCTGTCTCTCCCCCTCCCTTTGGAGGGTCTGCTTTTTCTGCAGGTACTTATTTTGAGCATAAATATTACTCTTCTACTTCTGTTTTACGCCCCACATGAAGTTTTGTTTCTTCAGCGCCAGCTCTTAGTCACAAAACGTGAGGGACTGTAATTCATCCACAGTCCTCAAGGTTAACAACTGCTTGGGCCAGGTTGTCCGGAAGATGGCAGGTGGCACTGGGCTTGGGGAATGGGGAGCCTGGGAGTTGGTCAAAATGTGGCCTCTTGGCTGAATCAGTCCGAGCCCCTCCCGTTGGCAAGCCCGTGGCCAGTGAGCCCAGGGCACGGTTGCCAAAGCCGGATGGGACTCACAGCCAGGGTGACAGCCACGAAAAGACAGTAGCCAGCCAGGAACTCAGAGCAAGACATGGGCACATCTGGGGTGACTTGAATTCCCTAGAGAAAAGTCTCCTGAGCCGTGACCCACCTGACAAGGAAGTCGCGTTACAGGTGACATCAGGGAGGTGCCACCGAAAACAACATAAACGCAACCGATGAAATGTCACTTGTAAATATAGAAAGTGTATCATATAACATAGTTTCATGGGAGCGACGGATGCAAACACCACAGCTGGGTGCCCCAACATCCTCAGGAATAGAGAGACATGCATATTCACAAGCCCGCTGGGGTGTGGTGCAGCTATAATTACACGGAATCTTACCGCGGTCACTCTAAAGGTACAGGGTTGATAAGGAATGCTTTCCAAACTGCAACTGTCTTTTATATGTAGAAGAAAATGAAAAATGGCCGGGTCACTTCATTACAAGCCCAGGTAAGGTCTTTAGTTGTTTTTATTTATACCCCTTCCCTCTTCTAAAAGCGTTAGAAATTTTGTTATTTTTTTAAAGATTTTATTTGTTTATTTGACAGAGAGAGACACAGTGAGAGAGGAAACACAAGCAGGGGGAGTGGGAGGGGGAGAAGCAGGCTTCCCGCGGAGCAGGGAGCCCGATGCGGGGCTCGATCCCAGGACCCTGGGACCATGACCTGAGCCGAAGGCAGATGCTTAACGACTGAGCCACCCAGGCGCCCCAGAACTTTTTTTTTAAAAAAGGAATAAGTGCAACAGAATTAATAAAGGGATTTTAAAGAGAGAAATGGATGTCAAAAAATAAGCAGATTGTACAT
This sequence comes from Zalophus californianus, assembly GCF_009762305.2. Taxonomy (NCBI): domain Eukaryota; kingdom Metazoa; phylum Chordata; class Mammalia; order Carnivora; family Otariidae; genus Zalophus; species Zalophus californianus. The sequence goes on from NC_045606.1 coordinate 91,199,375, forward strand.
TTGCTGCTGGGATTGAGTCCAAAACCGGGCTCCACGCTTCCTGGCCTCCACGACACAGAGAGAAACACAACTGGGCAGATAACGTACGTTATCTGAGAAGAGAACTCAGATGGGTTCCTTAGGGGAGGAGGAGGTTCCCGGTTCCCAACACAGATAAGAATTCCCAGGTCAAGTTTGGTTAAGGCAGTGAGTGAGTGAGAGCTGGGGACACCCCTTCCTCTCTGCCCATAACCCCCAGAAGCCTAGGGGACTGGGGAAAACTTCCAGCATGCTCCACGGCCAGTTTCAGACCGTAACTCTCACTCTCTTAGAAGGCCTTACTGTCTTTCAAGGCCTCCACCAACTGACTCTGCATCCTTCACCCATCTCCGCCTCCCTGCCTCCTGATACTCTCCTCTCGATGAGGATGTTGGCACCTGTCTCATTGCATTTCTCCCTATTTAGTCCTGCCCTCATGAAAACCAGCTTCAATACCCAAGTAAATCAATTCTCCACTCCTCACCTTCTGTTTCTTTCACCTCCTCAGCTGATGTGACCTCTTAAATACTTCCAGAACACACTGCCTTGCCTCCGTGCACCCTGCCACTTTACTACTGCTCACATATCCACCTTCCAACCTTATCTCCTCAGGGCGCTTGGAAATCTGACCACGTCTCTCCTTAAGGCCCCTTCATGGCTCCCTGTCAACCACAGTGTAGCCTCCAACATTTGTAGGCAGGAAGAGCCTCTTCTAAGATTTTTTTTTTAAAAAGTTTTACCAGAGCTCCGCATGATAGGAAGTGTACTTCAATATCCATTTAACTAGAAATACATAATGACTATGAAGTCAATGATGTGTTTAGGTGAAATTGATCTTTGTTACGTAAAAGAATAATTTGGAAAAACTGTCATATAGATCTGTGCCAAATTTATTGTGCTTGGGGGGCTTGCGCATGTTGACCGAAGTTGGGGTGTGGGGGCCCACAGTGGTCTCCAGAATGGAGTCCATGCATGGACTCCAAGATGCTTCTGATGCCCACCTGTCTCTGCAGCCTTGTCTCCCATTGTTCCCTCTTCCTGACTTTCTATTCAAGCAACATGGAGCTGCTTGTACTCCTGCCAACACCCATGCATGCACACAAAGCCTGCTGGCGATTCACGGGTATTTAATGAACACCTTTTGAAAGAATGCTGTAGAATATCCTTAATTCCACTCTGTAGCAAAACTTGATGTGCACTTCATAAGGCTATTCACAATGATCTTCGAGAAAAGTTGAATGCATACCACAATACAATTCCGTGAGCGTGATTTGGTGATTGCATAAGTCACTATGGTCCAACTAATTTGCAGTCTGACTCAAACCATAACTAATCCATGACTTAAGGGCTACTCTCTCTGATTTGCATTTGTCTCTTCTAGTCTCTTGCTAGGGGCTAGAAAAGAAGCAATTCAAGGGTGTGCTCCTTACAGGAAAAGAGAAAAAAAGAGAAAGACCCCAAATGGTAGTTTGGGCCTGTAAACCCATGAGCTTTGGAAGCCAACACACCAAGCAGTGAGGTAGCCTTTGGCTCTCAGCCCTGTGGGATGGAGGAAGGGGAGCAGAAGCCCTGGTTCTCAGTTGGTTCATTCAAAGCACACGAAGCAGGCACTCACCGTGGTCACTAAAGCCACCTGCCAATTCTCCAGCTGCCATTCACAGCGGATGACAGGAGACACGACTGCTATTAACATGATCTCCATGGCCTCGACAACCTTCAAGAAGGAGGGAAACGCCACGTCTTAGTGCTAGTTTCTCATCAATCTTCCCATGTGTGCCTGTCCATCATTCTTCTAATCCTAATCTCCTTTCCCTCTGCATTGAGGGAGCACCTACAGTGTACGCACTCAACACTGCTAGTTGGGTAATGACGTATAGTAGAACTTTGGCTTTCGTGGATATAATGTTTATGGTTTGAATAATTTGAGAGGACTCCCACAGATTTATGACATATATTTATTTGCTATGTTGCTGATCCATGTATTTGCACTATAGCACTATGAGGGTGTTATGTGCGTGTGTGTTGGGGGAGTCACTTAGGTAGTAGATGACCTAACTACCAGCATCCACATCAACCTAGCTCTGTGGCTTCATATTCATCATTGTGAAGGTCTCAGGGCATAGCCTTTCCAAATGGACTTGTGAAATAGTCTCTGATCTCAAGAAGCTGAGCTGGAAGGCAAGCTTCATGAAAACTAGAAGAGAGTAAAGCAGCAAGTACAAAGCAATGAGTTCATCACCAGGAAAGAAGGCCTATTTGGCAAACCTAGTGTAAGTTATGCTCCCAAATACTTCTTTCAATAAGAAGTTTGAATATTATCCTCTGTCTCTATCTTGTAATCCATTGTAGGGTGAGTTTATCTCCCAGGGAAAGGAAGATGTAGATGCTAGAAAAGAATTGATATTTGGGTGGATTATGTATTATAGATGTAGATGCTAGAAAAGAATTGATATTTGTGTGGATTATGTATTGTATGGGAAGAGAGGAGAAAACTAGTATCACTCTAAGTAAAATTAGACACATCGTCCTCAAATATTTTGTGCATAAGAATCATATGGGACACCTGTTGTCATTACAGATTTCCAGAATCTTTAGGAGACACTATTTATAATATAAATATTATATTTGTAACTCGAAGGTCTGGGATGAATAAAGTATAGTGGTGTTAGCTACTATATGGGAATTGGAAAGATATCATAAAGGTTTGTCTCTTCTTGGAAAGTACTTTATTCATGTTTAGAGTTCAGATAGCTGGTGTGTTTTAGCCCCAAAAGTATAATGAATAAGAGACGGCATGACAACCTCAGAAGGATGTTTGATTTATTAAACTTCTCTCTCTCAGTAATGAGGAGCAGTTGGGTCAATATCAATCAGGACTCTACTCCTCCAAGTGGTCTTAGGAGAAAATAAGCCAATAAGGGAGAAGACCCTGCCCCACTCTGATATAACAGCCTTAGGGGAGAGGGACACAGGGGAGCAGCACCATATAAGAAGATCTCAGAAGACCTCAGAGAACACCAGGATTCGGGACGCCTGGTCGCCGACTGGGGCTGCGCCACTGTTGTGATGTTATTACATACACCCTGGTCATGTGAGGCCCTGAGACCCAACTATTGCTCCCACTGCCTCTGACCAAGAACCTTAAGAGACCATGGCCAGGAGGAGCCATGCCCATCACTGTCAACACACCTATTCTGATGAGAAGATTCATCCAGTGCAGCCCATCCTAAAACCAGGGAAGGGATTTGGTCACCACACACAATTAAACAGGTGTGTGTGTGTGTGTGTGTGTGTGTGTGTGTGTGTCTGACAGGGAGGAAGTGGCCTGGTAAATAGCCCTTCCTACCTGATGGGTTGGGAAGAACTGAAGCAGCTTATAAAACACTTAAAGAAGACCAGAAGCTATTTCACAACAACATCAAGTGTAAATGTGCAATAGACATACAATCTCCAGGGACATGGATCTGGATATGGACATCAGGGGTTACCTATACAAAAGTGATACCCATCCTTTGGGAAGGGGGTACACTAGCACCATCTTTCTAATACAGATAATAACTAGTAAAGATACACCCCCTTTGTGTAGGTGGTTTGGTTGATTTGGGAAGGTAAAAAAAATTCTGCATATTCTTTTCACTTGCCAGAGGGCTATAATGGAAGAAAAGACAGGGTTCCCAACATATTTGAAGGTAAAAGATGCAGAGAGTTTAACAGTGTTTAAGCCAAGGGGACCATGTAATGAAACCATACTGGAAACCAAATATGTAAAACAGAAGTGGAGATGTTCTGGTTGAAAGTCATGATAAAACCCTCCCCAGTCACACACATTTGTCCCTTGTAATATGGAACTTAACATTTTGGAGCCTCGGTGAGACATTACTTTATAGATGAAGAAATGTTCTAAATTATATTACAGTTGGTTATTATAAAAGTAGGGTCAGGATGTGTCTTACTTTTCTCTCCATTCCTGGACTGCCTCCTGAGAACACAAGGCTTTGGAGCCCTGCGTCAGAACTTGCCAAGTGCTCCCACCAGCTCACATCACTCTTTTTCTCATACCATTTAGCTGAGGGCGAGGGGCAGGGCTCCCTGTTATTTACTCACTAGTGTCCTCTTGGCTATCTTTATGTCCCACCTTAAACCACTGTCATGTTTACCACTTCTCTCAGTTTTTCCATTCTGTCTCATTATCACTATCATATTCCTAACATATTCTCACTGCACCGATGACAAAAAGAGGAAGCATCAGTGGTCTCTTGGGACAGTCCCACTGTTGGTCAAAGCCCTGGGACTGAGCTGTCACTCTTCTTTTCTCAAAATAGCAAACCTTCATTAGTGTCTCCTAAAGGTTCTGGAAATCTGTAATGACAACAGGTGTCCCATATGATGCTTATGCACAAAATATTTGAGGACCATGTGTCTAATTTTACTTAGAGTGATACTAGTTTTCTCCTCTCCTCCCAGAGAAGGAAGAAATTTAAACCATTTTTTTAAATGAATACTGAATTCCCAGAACATAAAGACACAGATATTTATATGCTCATAACCAAATACCTGCCAAAGGCAGATGAAATTTATTTTTTAATTAACCCCCTCACAGGGTTCCTGCTCCCTTTCATTCCCCTCCCTGAATGGACATCCCAGAGCTGGAGGTCAGGGGAAGACTCTATGTGTCCAATAATGAATTCACCTTAGAGATTCAAATGATCTCCACAGAGCACTCACCCCAGTGCTGCCCATGATCAGAAACAGGGCAATGTGGAAACGTCCAAATCCAATGGTCTCCACGGCATCTTCCACGGTGAATGTCTTTGATTCTAACAAGGAAGGGCAGAGTGAGAGGAATAGCCTCTGTGGGAAGGGAATGTATGTGGACAATTGCTCACTAATAATGAAGAGAAAGATGTTGGGAAACCAATTCATTATTATAAAAAAACTAGTAAATACAGGGGGAAATTAAGAAGCAGCTTGAGGGTCCGAGGCTTCCACGATCATCTTACCTTTTGGCTGGGTCTCTGGGGTCTCCAGTCTCAGCTTCCGAAGGCTAATGATGGTGACTGGCTCCGTCTGCTTGGTCGCCATCTTCTTAATGGTCCCAATTCCCCACACAGCTTCTCTGATGGAAGCGGGAAAGGGAAGAAGAAAAATATATAATAGAATGCACATTTTCCTTTAATCTTCACAGAAAATCTGTGAGGTTAGTTTTCTAATTCATCACCATCTTACATATAAGGACCCTGAGACATGGAGAGGTCAAATGGCCAAATGAGATGATGGGGCCCCAGTGGCTAGTAATCAACCCTGAGTCAGGGGCCAGGTGAGCTCTGGACGATTTAGCCGATAGCATCCTCTATCTGGGAGTGAAGATGGTCTTTGCTGCAGAGAAATAATCACAGTAACCGGCGCTTTACATTCCCGTAGATCCTGTGGTGTATAGTGTGCTTTCTATGTAACATTTTCTCTTCATTCTGACAGAAACCCAGGAGCACTTCTTTTTATTGGCTCCCTCCCCCTTCTTGTATTTAGCCCAAAGAAGGATTCTTAAATCTAGAAATCAAAAGAAAAACAAAACAAAGAAAGCTGAGTATCAACTTAGTGAAGTTTTTTCCAAATGACTTGAAAACGTTTAACTCTTGAGGTCATTTAACTCTATATCCCTAGTGGGATAAATAGAAATCCTAACTTATTCTCAGTAATTAGATTGTAGTTATTAATGTAGTTATTAATATTGGTATCATTATTTTGATACTAGTACATATTGTAGGATAAAGCAAGTAGTAATTATATTAATATGATTAGGAATCAAGACTTTGGGTGTAAAAGAAAAACAATACAAAAATCAGAGACGTTATATAAAAATCTTATAATCCTAACTTTGAATTGGAAATATCACTATGAATTCACTATGTTTTTCATATATACATATCCTAACATTATCCACTGGAAGAGCCTGGAAAAAATGACTAATGAGCACTCCTAGATCCCAGATTGTTTTCTTTCCTATTTCCCATTAAAAGAAACCCCGGTGCCTTAGATAAATGGCTAATTCTGGATCTGGGACAGGAAATGTGTAAATTGAGCCTGGAACATCTTGTCATACCAGATAGCAAGGAAGATATCAAACACTCCTGGGCTTGTAACAAAAGATTACAAGATTCAACTTAAAAAAGGCTCCCATCGGCCAAAGATGGGATCATTTAAGCATCAAGAAGAATAATGACTGCAAAGAATTGAAACATATCAAAGATATCAAAATCCATTGTTCATAGCAACAGTGAAATGAAAATCCCACTAATCATCTTTGGAGAATACTAAGAGACCAACTCATTATTCTGAAAACTAGTAAATATCTTGTCTTTCTTGTACAAATTCTTTGTACTTCAGGGTAACCAAACAGTTGGTGAAAGAAAATTGTTTTTAATTTCAGCTAATACATGCAAGGAAAAGAAGGATGAATGGAATTAAATTATCATGACTTTGCAACTAGATGAAATAATGAATCTAGGCAATGATTACCAATGGCTGATAAACTACTAGTTGAAAGGCTGATGAAGAAATGGGTAAGAGATGGATAAGACTGATAACACCTGCAGCCATCTACAAATCTTAATGCCACCAAAAGAGAGACAATCAGATATCACGTGGTCCTGATGAGCTGCAATAAGACTGGAGTATACGTCACCTGTGATGTATTCTCTTAAGAAGAAGTTCAAGCAGAATCTGATCCTCTAGCTCTACCAACGTATACAGGAGATGAAGAAGAAACTCATTAAACTGTACCATGTGGCTGCAATAAGAAAAAATCCAGAATGTGGGAAGTCGTATAAGATAAATGACCCAACTTCTTCAATGAAAAAATGACAAGATGAAAAGAAGAAAGGGGAACTTATAGACTAAAGAGACAAATCAACCAAATAAATGAGTTGATCTTATTTGTATCCTCATTCAAATAAACCAACTGTAAAACATCATCCAAGAGAATGAGATGAAGAAGAGAGGAGAGGAAAGTCAGGGAAATATAAACAAGTGTAGAAGTTTGATGATATTAAGGAATTTCTGATAACATCATTAGATGTGACAATGATATTATGGCTATAGCAGAAAAAAAAAGAATCTTTGTATAGTAGGGATACATACTAAAATATTTAGAGACAAAATTATACGATGTCTGGGATTCATTTTAAAATAATTCAATGAGGGGCGCCTGGGTGGCTCAGTTGTTTAAGCGGCTGCCTTCAGCTCAGGTCATGATCCCAGGGTCCTGGGATCGAGCCCCACATCGGGCTCCCTGCTCAGTGGGGAGCCTGCTTCTCCCTCTCTCTGCAGCTCCACCTGCTTGTGCTCTCTCTCTGTCAAATACATAAACAAAATCTTTAAAGAAAAGAAAAAACAAACAAATAAAATAATTCAGTGAGAGGGCGCCTGGGTGTCTCAGTCAGTGAAGTGGCTGATTCTTGATTCTGGCTCAAGTCATGATCTCAGGGTCATGTGATCGAGCCCTGCATCCAGCTCCACGCTCAGTGGGGGGTCTGCTGGAGATTCATTCTCTCCCTCTCCCTCTAGTTCTCATCCCACCCCCCCCAAAAAAACAAATGAATAAAATTTTAAAACAATTCAATGGTAGCGTGGAATACGGTGCATAAGAAATAGATGGGCATACAGAAGAATAAAGAATGCCCATATTGAAATAATTGAAAATTATTGAGGATGATGGGTGCATTTAGGATTCATTTTACCACCTGCTTTTGAAATGTGTAACATTTTTCAAAATCGGTTCAAAAAGTGAGGTTTTGAGATTTTAAAATAACTTTTCCAATGTCAGACCACTAGTAAATAGCAGAACCGGAACTCAAACAGAGGCATTTTTTCCCCAGAATATAGAGATAGCCACAAACCAGTCTACAGCAGCATGTCAAGGTCACTCATGTTTGCTAGCTCTGTGTCTTGTATTGTGTGAGCTCCTGTGAAGACTTCGAAGGAAGGTCTGGCATGTTCTCTGCCCTAAGGAGTTTTTATTCTAGTCGGGGACACAAAAGATACACATCAAAACAACTATTCTGTAATATTGATATTATTTGTGTTCTTAAAACACTGTCACAGAGACACAAATATTCCCAGATGAGAGATAGATCAATAACGCTCAGAAGTAAGACCATGAAATCCTCTTTCCCAAGAGAGAACATGAAAAGTACAAAAAGCTGTTATTTTCCCAGAGTGGAAAAAGTAAAAAATAATTGGCCTCTCGGCCCATATGAGAGCCTGAAAATCACAATGACAGACTGTTCTAGAACTACCACTCCCTTTCCAGACATTGTCCAAACACCCCTTGGAGAGGTGTTCTTTATCTGATAACTTTCTTAATGAAGTAGTTAGCAGAAAAAATCCCCTTCTTTTGATTATAAAAGGACTTCTAGACACATTAAAAATTGGCTATGACAGGGACGCCTGGGTGGCTCAGTTAAGCGTCTGACTCGATTTCAGCTCAGGTCATGATCTCAGGGTCAGTGAGATCGAGCCCCATGTCGGGCTCCATGCTCAGCGGGGAGTCTGCTGGAGATTCTCTCTTTCCCTCTCCCTCTGCCCTTCTCCCCACACACGCTCTTTCTCTCTCTAAAATAAATAAATAAATCCTTAAAAAAAGCTTAGCTATGACTGACCATCCCATTTCTAGATGGGAAGATGAACTAGTAACAGATTTAACTTAATCAAAATTTGAAAACAAGACCATTCAGTGAGAATTAGATAATGGTGAGGATTGTACAAACTGGCACTAAAATTGTACTAAAATTCACCAGATTATATACTTTAAAATGGTCAATTTTACTGTACGCAAATTGCATCCAAAAAAATTTTTTTTAAAAAAGTAGTAATTCAAATCACAGCAGCAGACTTAACAACTGAAAGTGATTCTGGCCATTTAGAGTCTTAGAGAATAAAACCATTTAGTTGGGTGGGAAAATAATTTTTTAAATCCCACTAAGTTCATTTTGAGTTCAGTTACAAATAAAATGCTTAACAATAAGCTTAATCCTCAATCTTTAATCAACACTTAATCTCTCCTACAGTCAAGTTTTATGACCTCTCATAGCAATCAAAACATGTTTTAAAATTTTGACAATCACCAAGGTTTACGTTTAGAGGAGTAATAAAACAACCTCCAGCAATTCTCCTTTTTGTAGTGAGTGGCAAAAAAAGAAACCCAGGAAATCTGCCATTTACTATTGAGCAGAGCAAGTTTTAATTCGTATGTTTTAACCTGATTAGGTAGTTCCATGGGTCATAAATATCCTACATTCCTCCCTTCTCTTACCAGCAAAGAGAAACAATTCATCACAGAGGGCCTGGCAGAAGAGGTTAGGTCCAAGATAATGACTTCACAGCTTTCTTGAATGGAAGCTGATCCCAGAAAGGGAGATTCACATTTGTGATACCATATTTTTTTTAAGTTTATATTTTTAAGTAATCTCTACACCCAACGGGAGGCTCTCATTTACAAGCCTGAGATCAAGAGTCACGGGCTCTACTGACCGAGCCAGCCAGGCGCCCCATATGATTCCACATTTTTCTTGATTGAAGAAGAGATTCGTATTATTTTGTTTCTATAATATGAATGAAACTAAAATGTAGCATGTTTTTAGGCAACCGATGAGATAAAGAAGAGACAATTCCTTTTGGTCATGACAGTGGACATCAAAAAATAAATATAATCTTCACACATAACGCTCGGTCCTAAAGTGAGCAATATTTATATGGTCGTTAAAAAAAGACCGTTTATCCATTTTCAGGTTTAGAGTCAACATTTGAATAAAATACATAGACTTGATTGTGGTTTCAGAACTGAATGGAAATGTTAAAGATTTTTTATTTTATTTATTTGTCAGAGAGAGAGAGAGCACAAGCAGGGGAAGTGACAGAAGGAGAGGGAGAAGCAGACTCCCTGTTGAGCAAGGAGCCCGACGTGGGGCTCGATCCCAGGACCCTGGGATCGTGACCTGAGCCGAAGGCAGACGCTTAACTGACTGAGCCACCCAGGTGCCCCCGAAATGGAAATGTTAATACCCTCAACAATGAGTAAAATTATCCATGATAAACAAGAGCCGGAAGTCAGGAAAGATGGAGGGATGGGCAGGCATCCCCCCTGAAGAGTCCACATAAAAACCAGGGCTATAAAGATACTATTTATAATCACAAAAATAACTAAGAGAGTAACTAAAAATAAGAGCAAGAAAAAGAACAAGAACAATATAACTTATGTAAAATGAAAATCTGTACCCCAAAACTGGACATTTTACATTTTACGTAGTTATATGAAAATGCCATTACAGGGACCACCTACAGGGCAAAAGGAGTGAGAGCTTGGGACGTGGGTGAACGGGAATGAAAAAATACATACATAAAAACATACATGTAAGAGACAGGACGATGTGCATGCCAGGTATTATGGTGCTATGCTGGAGACCGCTCCCACCAGCTTCTGAGGGCAGACTGCACACATCTCTTCCCACCTCTGTATTCAATAACATCACGTTGGTAATTTAAAACCAGCCACGGTGGGAAGAGTTACACCAGGGAAATCAGCAAACACTGCAAATCAAGGTACCACCCCCCCATCCCCTCGTTATTAAACACACCACACCCTACCGGTGACTCTCAACCTCAAGAAGGAGGTGGTGTGTGATGTGGAGAACAAAAGGCAAAAAAGAAAAAAATTGAATTTCCTTACAACTTATAGCTTACTGACAAGTATTAGGACAGGTAGGGTGACCTTCCTCAAGGAGCTCCAACTGCTACAAAGTTATGACTTTGCTAGAGCACTGGGTATTACATAAGACTGATGAACCATGGAACTCTACCTCTGAAACTAATAGTACATTATGTGTTAATTAATTGAATTTAAATTAAATAAAATTTAAAAAAAGAAAAACAACAATAATACTTTGCTAGAGGCAAAACTAGCTTGACGTTAGCTGGACTTCCAGGATCCCATATAAAAATCCCTTTGGAAACTTCCTTTATCTCTACCCCCCCACCCCCCCACCCCCCCCACCAACTTATATGTTAGCAATCATCCTCCAAGCATATGGCCCACTGATAATATATCTAAAGGGTCTCGTGACTAACGTTTTACTAGACAACAATAAATGACCTTTCCCTAACAGCTAGCTTCTCAACGTCCTTGAAATCTGGCTTCCAAATTCCTTAGAGACTTAATGCTATTCCTAACCCCCTCCCAACTTGAAAGTATCTAATCAGCCGCTCCTCACAATCCCAGTGCAGCTCCTTCTGCCCCGGGGGCCTGTCCCCGAGCTTGAATAAAACCACCTTTTTTGGCAGCAAAGACGTCTCAAGAATTCTTTCCTGACCGTTCACTCCCGGACCCCAACGTTTCAACATCAATACGGAGTGACATGGATGGCTCGCAAATTTTTTCCAGGTGATCCTGATACAGTGATCCCTACCCAGCCCCACCTGAAAACCATTATTCTAGGCCTTTCAAATAGTTCGTGCCAATTTGGCAATGTATCAAAAGCCTTTAAAACTAGTTTCATCTGAACTGGTAATCCCCGCTCTAACAATTTGTCCCAAGGATGTATCTCAAATGTGGAAAATGCTCTCTATACAAAGTTTACCCAGAAAAAGAATTTTTTTAAGTTTATTCAAGTCTACTTTAACAATAATAAATTGGAAACGGCCTAAGTGTGAAGAGGGAATGGTTCTAAAAACTGATAATACATCCAGCATTTAAAATTATATTTATGTAGCGTTTTTAATAACATGAAAAACACTTGCTATTGGTTTTTTTAAAGATACTTATAAAATATTGGGAGAATGGCAAAGAGGAAATAATGACCTAAATCATCATCTTTTGTCTAAGTAGAGAACAATGGATTGATACTGTCTTAAGTTGATAAACTAAGAAATAAAATACAATTATGTTGTTTTAACTATAAAGATAATCACCAGAAAAAATAAAAAAATAAAAAAACAAAAGAAATTTCTCTGGGGATGGGGAAATCAAGTCAGGAGATTGTTTATTTCTGTTGTAAACTCATCTGGCGATTTGATTTGTTGCCATGGGCACTTACTACTTCAATATAAAAATTATAAAATTCAATAAATGTAAACAAACACAGACTATCTGCAAATATGTGTTTAACAAAGGCTCGTGTAGGTCAGGAAGGAAACAACAGAGGGGTCAAGATGTGAGGAACAAACACAGAATAAGTACAGTTGCTGATAAACGAAATTATGTTCAACCTAACTAGTAACCATGCCTTCAAAATTAAAAAGAGCTATCATTTTCCTTTAACAGATTCGCAAAAATCTCAAAAGATTGATTATACCCTGTGAAAGGGAAATAAGCACTCAAATCATCGCTGGGAGTGTACATTGCTACAACCATTCTGGAAGGCAATTAGGCAGAGATGAAAGAATATTGACTAAGCAATTTCACTGCCAGGATTCATCCTAATGGGCTAGACAAAAGGCAGACAAAGATACAAAGAAGGTCACCACTCAGTTGTTTCAACAACAAAAGAATTGGATACAACCAATACCCACCAGTAGAGAAGTGGCTAATCAGAATACCACTTAAAACATCTTAGTGAAAGGCTATTTAGTGTTGAAAAGCATTTTCCAAGAGGTGTATACATAATGCATATGTATCCATAACGTATAAGTATGTATATATTCATCCCAATTTATAAAATTTCATTTGAATACGTACCTATACGGAGATTTCAGGAGAGACGTCCGAAACTGTGTTTTGTCTTTCAGCAAATATTTGTGGAGCACCGCTATGTATCAGGCAATTGGATATAACAAAGCAGTTCCTGGCCCCCGAAGGACCTACAGTCTCATGGGGAGCAAAATTACGGAGTCAGGCGGGAGCAGCGTGGTCCCAGGGGTAAGTGGAAGTTGCTCTGGCACACGAGGGAGGGCCCCTGCTCTATTGAGTCCTGAGACCTGGGGAGGCTTCTGTAGGCAATTCTGAGTGGAGGCCTGAAGAATGAGCAGGAGCCGGCCAGTGGGACAAGGGAGAAGAGAGGAAGGAGAATGTAGGGTTATTCCCATTCTTTCTTCTTTATGCTTATCTCATTGTTTGAATTTTTAGAAAAGCTAGTTCTTTCACCATAAAAATTCTTTTTGGAAAAGTGAACCAATGGAGAGTTGACATTTTGCTCACGGTGCTGACCAGGCCACTGTCCTAAGCAGGCCTGGGCCACATGCCCCCTGCTGCCCTCCATCACTGGCCATGACCTGTTGGGTCAGCAGTAGGTGCTTCCCCCAGACACAGTCAAATCAGTGACTGGCTGGGAGTCCACAGGTGGCCTGGCCCAGGAGACCCTCTTTGATAGTAGTAGTGGCTGCACAATATTGTAAATTATACAACTAAATGCCACCAGGAGCACCTGCGGGGCTCAGTGGGTTGAACGTCTGACTCTTGATTTCGGCTCAGGTCATGATCTCAGGGTCGTGGGATCCAGTCCTGCCTCAGGCTCGGCACTCAGCAGGGAGTCTGCTGAAGATTCTCCCTCTCCCTCTGCCCTTCCCCGCACTTGCACACACTCACTCTCTCGCTCGCTCGCTCTAAAATAAATAAATAAATAAATCTTTAAAAAATGTCACTGCATTGTTCACTTTAAAATTGGTATAATGGTCAGTTTTATGGTATGGGTATTTTACCACAATTTCAAAAATTAAAAGAATAAGAAAAACCATTTGCAAATGTGTGTGTGTGCGTGTGTGTGTGTGTGTGTGTGTGTAGGCGCAGCACCCAGCAAATAAATGTTGGTAGTACATATTAACCACAAATTACAAGAAAAATGTTAGATTCCAATAGATTGATAGGCAAATTACATGAACAAGCAATTCACAAGAGACTATATAAATTGTAAACAAAACTGGAAAACAGTTCAGCTTCTGTAATAACTGACAAAATTAGAGCCACAAAAAAATCCTTAGGTATCATTTTATACCTACTAAATTAACAAGCGTAAGAAGGAGGAAAGGACAGCAGGAAGGAGGAAGAAGGGAAGAGGAATTAGAGGTAGCAAGGAGGGAAGAAGGAGGGATGAAGGGAAGGAGTTTCTTCTATCTCAGTTCCTTCTCTGAAAATAGAAACAATACCACGCTCCCTGTGGCAGAAGTAGCTTGCTGCCTTCCCAGTAATGTCCTCCTTTGTGCCTTGCTGATGAGGGTGGCCACCCAGGGGCAGGTGGAGGTGGGGGGGGCGGTGCTTCTGAGAAAGCCTCTTTGCCCCTCCCCCCTTCCTCCTGCACAGTGGCAGGCATCTCAGGTCATGATGCAAATATGGAAAGTTTGGGCCAAGTCTGGCAGGGCAGAAGCTAGGAAGAGCCCGGAACCTCTCCTACAGGTGTAGACTACTTACCGCCAGACATCTACGTGGGAAAAAAATTAAGCTCTCTGCTTAAGACACTGTTATTTCTGGTTTCTGTTCCTTGAAATTGTGTGCAATTTTTTTTTTTTTTAGGCTAGTCAAGTGTAGCAGTGTGAGAGAAGGAACAAAGAACTCTGTAGTTGGCTGTGATCAATGAATTGTGAACACCACTGCACTCAGACCAGCCAGTTGTGTGTAATTCTTAACTGATAAGCTTCCTTCTTCATTATGTTACAAGGATTAGATGGCACGATGTTTGTATAATAGGGCACAGTGCCCGTTGCAACGTAAACACCCATGGGAGTACTGTTTCGCATCTCTGAATAAAGGTATCAACTAAATGTCTAAAATGTCACCATAATCACAAATCACATACACACAGGGTAAGTTTTTAAGTATTTTCAGAGTTATCAAATGTGTATCTCTCCAAAAGCATTTATTGCTAATATTCCACTAACATTAGAACACATTGGGCTCAAATAAAAACCACCCAAATGGAAAAAAAAAAAAGTTACTTGTTTTCTGAAATAGATTGACCTTATTTCAAGGGTAAACCTAAGTGGTGTTAGGAAGCCATCACACATGCTGCATGCCTATTGGAAAATAGGATCTCAAAACTTCTCCATCCAGACGTATGACACTGATACCATCCAAATCAGTCGTCTCATCTTACTTACGAAGGGCACGACAAAATGGATAACTTTTACCAAAAACACTGTTGTTCTACATTACTTTTTTTTTTTTAAGTAGACTCCACACCCAGCATGGAGCCCAACATGAGACTCAAAATTACAAACCTGACATCAAGACCTGAGCTGAAATCAAGAGCTGGGCGCTTAATGGGCGGAGCCACCCAGGCGCCCCTGTTCTACATTGCTTTAAATGGCAAAATCAGTATATTTTACAGGAAAAACAAAACAAAACAAAACACCTTCCAAACTCCAGTTTGGAATGGGCTCCTGGCCGCAGGGGTGAGGTAGGTGTGGAGGAAAGGGGCATCAGTGATGTGTGACTCACTCAAACTCCCCTCAGAGAAGAAAGCCTCAAACCAGCCACTGAAATAGTGGTCATGGTCTCCAGTTGCAACACTGATCTTTCTAATGCCCAGCCCCTGAAGATGGTCAAGGCCCGGATGGGTTCCCAGTGTCCGGGGATGTTGCCAAGGGATGGAAGAAATGAATGTACAAATTATCTGCAGCAGAGAAAGTTCCCATTCCTGCCCTGTTAGGTTATTACAGGGTCTTCAACAACAGGATGTCTTTGGTGGGTGGGTAGGGTGAGGAGCCACAGAGGTGTTGATAGGAGATTATCAGGATTTGGGCATTCACATCCGTGCATTATAAATGAGCTTACATTCCAAATCATTAAGAAGACACTCAAATATTAACTCAAAGTTAATACACAGGGGAGTATTCTCTTAGTATTTTCTAGACTTTCACCCAAAAGTTTCGTAAAGAAAAAGTTTTCATAAAAAAAGAGGACAGGGGCTCCTGGGTGGCTCAGTCAGTTAAGTGTCCAACTCTTTGTTTTGGCTCAGCTCGAAGTCGTGGGATTGAGCCCCACATGGGGCTCTGTGCTCAGCATGGAGTCTGCCTCAGATTCTCCCACTCACTGCCTCTCTCTCTCTCTCTCTCAAATAAATAAATAAATAAAAAGAGAAACAAAGAAGAGGACAAAATGTTTCACAGAGATGGGTATAAGGAACATCGCAGATAGAGCTTGTAAACTCAGCTCTGGAATGGAGTGTTGGAAAAGCTGAAACGGCATCTTCTGTTGTCTCCCTAGACCATTCTAAATCCCTTCTAACACAGGGAGAGGATGGACGGATGGATGGTGGATGGATAATCAGTCAGACCAACTCAAGAAAAGAAGGAAGAACATGGGGAAGAATGTTTCCCACTTCTCACAATCAGTTCCTTAAACACTACAATGGGAAAGTAACCCATGACCTAGTTTCAAAGAATCTGTAAGAACTGCCATATTGGGGGTCTACTCTGAAACTCAAATGGCTCACATGGCATTCAGGCTTCATTAAAACAGATTGTAAAGCACTGACGGGCTTTTCTTTCTATTGCATTTTGCTATACTAAATTTTTTAGCTGGAAATAATTGAGCCATGGTACAGCTTTTTTAAAACTGAACATGCTTGTGTCTGTGTATAATGCAATTTGTTTTGCAATATCATCAGTAAGAAGAGTAAACTTTTCATATTCCCTGTGCCTTCAGCCAAGTTTGAATGGTCAAACCCCAATCCCCACCTCCCCCACCCCCACTCCAAAGCAGAAGAAGTAAATTCAGATCCACGTTGCCCATGAGAGTTTCTTACCTGTGTATATTCCTTGGAAAGCTTTCCAGTTTCAGGCTCTTCTCTTCACATAGCAGTTAGACCACTGGTGGCCCCTGGAGGGACTTCTGGACTAGCCTGCTCAAGAAGCCCGGCCCCCAGGTCATCTCCTCCCCTTTTGGCTCAATCCTGCGAACCGAACCGAATTCCTTAAAGAGCAACCTTGCGTCTTGTGCATGTGAGTGACATCCAGGTCACACCCCCTTTCCTGTAGCCCTTCACCCGATCCCTTTTTAAAGGGGAAATTACATTTCTCATTGAGACTGAAGGAGGCTGTCAAACCTTGGAGAAAACGAACAGTTCTCAGGAAGGCCATGGAGACTTCGGGAAGATCAGTGGTCTAGGCAAGGGGAAGAAGGAAGCTTTGCCCTTTCAAACCTTTTCTTGCAGCCATCACTGCTTAGAATTAAAGGGCAGAAGGCTGGTGATCTATCTAAGCATAGCATATTTTTAGATAGTTGTTGAGAAGGGCAGGATGAGCTGAGAACCTTGAAACTGCCCAGTGACCTTGGCTTCTATGGACTTAGAGCTAACATTTACATGCTGCTTTTGTCTGTTCTTCCCTTCAGGCAACATCACTGGCTGGGTACCTGGTCCATGCCCGGTGCTTGACACCCGCCTTCCACAACCCAGAGAGGTGGAGATCACTATCCCCACTTCCCACCTGAGGACACACATGATAAAGTGTCACAATTGGAACTCAAATATATCAACTCTCATTCTTAGGCTCAACTTGCTTTAATCACTGAATATTTGTGGAGCAGCCCATTGTGCCTTAAGTTGTGCTAGATGAGTCATGACGTTGACATAGAAGTGACATGGAAGCTTCCTTGGGTATAAGCAATGACACTGCCATGAGCACCAGTCAACCCCGCTACATGGAGGGGCAGGAGGGAGCCGAAAAAAATAGAGATTGGTCCAAAAGGTAAGTTTGGATTTGGTCAGATCTTCTGGAATCTTAAGAACTAGATATTACATAGAAAGCGCCCTCTGGGATGCCTGGCTGGCTCAGTCACAAGAGCATGTGACTCTGGACCTTGGGTTGTGGGTTTGATCCCCACACTGAGGGCAGAGTTTACTTTAAAAAAAAATTAAATTAATCAGTTAACACTCAGGCTAAATATATATATTACTCTACACCTGGCTCTTAGCAGTTCGTCAATCCAGGAGCCTTAGAAATGACTTCAGGGCCAACAGACCCAGAGAGTAAGACCGTCTGGTGGTCTCCTTTCTGGCAAGCTGTTTTTCAGAACTTTCTCAAGCCTTCAAAGCTCTTTCTCCAGTTCCTGCGGCATAATGTATATCCAGCAGCTGCTGCTGATGTCATGTTGTCACATTTCATTCCGCAGGATTTAACAATGCAGAGCCACACCGTTCCACCCTCCTGTTCATAAAGAGAACATTACCCTTTCTTTCCCACCTGCAGTGAAGATTCATGAGAAAGTTCCTAATCTTATAAAGCTTAGCCCCAGGCAAAGACAAAGGTGTCTGAGGAACCAGGAAATGAAAGAATAAACTAATCATAATCCTCTGGAATTAGTTTGTGTACCTCTATTGCTTAGCTTTGGCCTGTAATTATCAATACTAAACTTTATGGAATAATTTTGCACAAAGACATCTTCAAGAACAAGGGAATAGCCCAGCAGTTTATTTTCTTAAATATCATACTTACAAAATTACAAGAAAACATCAGTGTAGCCCTCCCCATTTTAGTATTTTAGACCCAACCATGAGGTCTATAACATGGTGAAGTCATACCAAATCCCAAGGCTTATAAGTAAAATATACAAGGCTTCCCGCCTCCAGCGAGCCAAGAACAATCATCCCATTGACCAGCTCGCCCAGGCTGATGCTGAAGACGAGCCAAACTTCTCCTGCTGGCACAGAGACTGAAGCCAGAGGCGACGGCAGGCTGCGGGGCCTGTAGCTAGTCCTCGGCTGGCCCATCCAGGATGCATTTGAAGGAGAAAGGAGAAAACTTGTAACCAGCCCCAACGTAGAACTTGTTCTGGAACTCTACCCTGGGGAGGGTTGGGGGGGGGGGGCAAGAAAAAGTGAGATTAAACACATAAACTAGAGGCTGGCGGCCAAAGGGAAGAAGCAGAACATTTATAAAATCAAGCTGGGGAGTAGGAAGGCACTCAGGCTGGTGGCCTCCACAGGGATCCTCTGATCATGAAAACCCTTCTCTTGCCTTCTGCTTACACCTTTCCCTGCCTCTCCCACCCTACTTCCTCCAGGCGTCTGCTACCCGCTCTGAGAGCACAGCAGAGCCACCCTCCGCACAGCTCCCATAAGCCAAGAAGCTCTCGCCGGGCAGCCTTGTCTCACAAGCCAGGGACAAGAAAATGTCTCCCCGGGGTGAGACGTGGTTTGTCTTCTCCATCCTGATCTTAATTAACCACGGGGCTTACACTATTGCAGAATACCCAGAACCTTAACTTAACGTTCTGATGACTTCCATCACGGATACATGTATGATCCTTTATGCTTGAGGATATTCATTTCCTCAATGACAGGGGGAGAGGCGATGTTACAACCAGAGTGGGGGGATGCTGTGATTCTGTCTGCTCAATACATGGAGTGTCAACACTTCTCTTTACGAACGGTGGGCACAGGGGGAGGTAGAAAGCATCAGTGAAAGCTGAAGACAGTCTGTGGGGTGTGAGGGTGCACACACACTCTCAAGATTCTGGGCTAAGAGATGACTCAGAGGAAAAACAGAAGCTTCAACAAATGTTTTCATATTCGTAAACCTAGTGATGGCTGATAGTCTGCGGACACATCTGTGAATGTCAAGGGCTCCTGTGAGTGCCTTCTTCCTTCCAGGTACCCTCCTTCTGTTTCCACTTTGTACAGGGCAGGAGCCTCTACCATCGGTATAATTCCTGCACTCAGCAACAAGAGCCAAATGTCCCAGATTCGCTCAGCGTGCCTCCGTGAGCCTCTCTCTGATCTGTCATCTTACCAGTAGTTGGAGGTGTCCCTTATCTTGAAGCCAGTTGTAATATAACAAGTGAACATTTAAAAGAGAACGAGTAAATGGGAACTAACATTTAGTATAGGGCGGCCATTATATACATATACACACACACACTCACACACATACACACCCATGCACACGCACACACACGTACGCACACACGCACACGTACACATGTGCGTACACACGCGCATGCACTCACACAAGCATGCGCACACACATGGGTGTACACAGCATACACACATGCACGCACACATACACACGTGTGCGCGCACACAGGCACACACACAAATACACATACATCACCATGTAATGTTACACCAACAGAACCAGGTCAGGGTCTGAAGCCAGCTGGCGGGTCCCGCAGCTCATCCGCTCTCTAGGGCCCGCGGAGCCTCTGCGGGGCAGCCTTGCTCACCAGTGCAGTCGCAGGGCGTGCAGGAACGCAGACAGACCCTCCATGATCAGAAGGATGGCTACTGTCAGCACAGCAAATACGGTAAAAATGATGAAGACCCCAATGAGTCCTCCCCAGCCTCGCAGACGAAGGCCGATGTTCATCACCATGGTCCAGAGCACCTCCGACAGTTCTGTAAGAACAGGAGAAACATTCTCAACCACAGGGTTTATCTTCCCATACTCTATTCCTGGGTCTGCACACCCTAGGATCCCAAATCTCAGCTCTCGGGTGGAGAACAGGCATGTGTGCCCTAGGGCACCCGTAGGAGATTGTCGGGGGCAGCTCTGCTCATCATGGAGGGGTTTCTGTCACGATGACAAACATATGGTAGCCTGTTATTCACCAATGAAAGTGAGCGAACTACAGCTACCAGCAGCAACGTGAGTAAATGCCAATAACATCATGGTACGCCACAGAAGCGAAACACAAAAGAATACATATGATTTGATATGGGCTGAATGTTTGTGCCTTCCCCCCCCCCATCAAAGTCATTTGTTGAAGCCCTACCCACCAAAGTGATGGTATTCGGAGAAGGGGTCTTTGGAAGGTGATTAGGGTTTGATGAGGTCATGAGGGTGGGGCCCTCATGATGGGTTAGTGCCCTTGTAAGAAGAGACATCAGAGAGCTATCTTTACATTGTTGGGTTGAGACTTGAGGTCACCCTACCTAAAGGTCACAGTGGCACGGCCCAGAGAGTTCAAGCCCTGTCACTTGCACGTGGCCACCAGGACATGATGGGAAGAGACACACGTGGGAGCACAAGGAGGAGCACCTGTGTCTGTACTGTGACCCCCGCCCCCGAGCTCTGGCTTTCAGCTGGAGTAACACAGGGTCCTTCATGGCGGGAACAGCTTCACCTCCATCTACTTATACCCCTACCCACTCCTCTGCGCTCTGAGTCAGCATGGACTCTTTGCCTCTACATTTACTAAATTATTGAAATAAAAACTGAAAGCAATTAGAACTGCACCATGCTGTGAAACTCATGTGGCTTCTCTTCCCCGTGGCCCTTAGATACAGCAAAATCACAGTTTCCCCAAGAGCTGCTTTCCCCTGCTCCGGGTCCCAATGGGTAGGGGGCTAACAGTCATACCATCTATTTCCACAGGGCTTTTCAGTGAAGACTTCTCATTCACAGTAGCTCATGGGAGCCTCCCCCCACACCGGTGGGAAGGCAGGTGCTTAATTTCTAATGTTTCACTTTCACCTCCTCCTTGTACCCCCACCTTGGTGATTTTTTTAAAAACATTTTATTTATTTATTTGACAGAGAGAGAGAGAGCACAGGCAGGGGGAATGGGAGAGGGAGAAGCAGGCTTCCTGCCGAGCAGGGAGCCCAATGCGGGGCTTGATCCCAGGACCCTGGGACCATGACCTGAGCCGAAGGCAGGCACTTAACTGACTGAGCCACCCAGGTGCCCCCATCTTGATTTTTGAAACATGTGTCCAAATACAGGCTCCCTCAACTCAGGTCTTAACATGGCACCAATGAACACAATATGCTAGAGTAGTAAATTTCCACTGTTTTAAGCTGCTGAGATCTGGGGGTGGTTCTTACTGCAGCACATTCTAGCCCAGCCTGACTAATACAGCAGGCTAACTATGAGAACAGCACAGGAAAGTCAAGGCACACACAGGTTAAGCTGCTGCCTGAATTACTGAGCTCAAAGTGGTAGAACAGAAACTAGAACAGAATCAGTATTTGTTGTCATTCTACCAAACTACCTCTTCAAGCAAGTTTGTTGGCATGAAGCAGAAGGTATCCATGGGAACTATATGTCTCAGGAAGTTCCAGAAAAGACCCAATGGGTGGACCATGCCAGGCAGCTGTGAACCATATGGGTTTTTTGGAGTCAAATTCCATCCTCAATGAGCATGGGCTGGCCAGAGGAGGCCCTCCTGTTCTATCTAGTTGTGACCTGAGCCCTCCAAACCACACGAGATCAGAGCTAAAGGCAGACATCAACACCACTGACCACACAAACTCAGAGATCCACTTCGGGTCCCAGGATAACCACTTCACATGAGTGCATGTCAATGCACAAGTAAACATACATGGATGCTTGTGGGTGTCTGTGTGCAGATACTTACAGGCTGGATGTATGCATCCAAGCACCTGTGTGCATGCAGAAGCGTGTATGCGTGTATGTGTGGGAGTCGATGCAAGGAAATGAACACAGCCTGAGCAGTGAAGACTAATGGTGAGCACTTGCATTTCTGCTACAAATCAATAAGCAGGCTCACTTTCATTGCTTTGGTTTCTATCCATCAAGCACACACTTTGGCCTGGTTTCTCAGTTCCACACATTGTGCTCAGCATGGGAACACAGGGATAGAAGACAGGGGCCTTGTTTCCAGGCTAATCACAACAGAACTGTAATCAGTGCTAGGATGGGGCACTCCCAGAACTCAGGGAAAGGGCACCTGCCAGGCCGGGGACCAGGGGAGGTGCCATCTGAGTAAGTTCTGAAGGAGGAATTAGCTACCAGTGAGGAGAAAGTTAAAGAAGAGAGGAATAGGGGTGCCTGGGTGGCTCAGTGGGTTAAGCATCTGACTCTTGATCTTAACTCAGGTCTTGATCTCAGGGTCATGAGTTCAAGTCCCACACTGGGCTCCACGCTGGGCATGTAGCCTACTTAAAAGAGAGAGAGAGAGGAATATTTCAAGCAATTGGGCTGCAGGGCAAACACACCGAAGGGCCCAGAGAGCGTGGCAGCTTCAGGAGCCTCGGTGCAGGTCCTTGTGGCCACTGCCTCCTTAGAAGAGGAAGGCAGGACAGTCAAAGCCCAAGAACCTGGAGACATGAAGCCTGCAGCAGGTGTCAGAGCGATGAGCCCAACAGCCAAGAAACGCAGGCGGCCTCTAGAAACAAGAAATGGTGGCAAGGAAATGGATTCTCCCCGAGAAACCTCTAGAAGACACCCAGCCCTGCCGACACCTTGGTTCTAGGACTCCTGAACTGTAAGATAGTAAATGTGTATTGTTGTAAGCTGCTAAGTTTGTGATAATTCATTACAGCAGCAATAGGGGGCAGATACAGAGGGCAACCGCTCTAATAATATGAAGTCAGGCCTACGGGAAAAAAGTCACATCTTCCTAAGAAAGAAGAACCCGAAATAACCCAAGAAGGCACTTCTCCCAACAAGTACTTCGATTCTGTTTCCCAGGGGAGCTCTGATTGTGACCCTGAGGGCGACTCACTCACGTGCATGAGCCAGGCTGAGGGCCCAGAGCCGGAGGTAAGAGGCTGTGTTTGAAATGCAGCCCAGGCAATACTCGATCGTGTGGATGGCTTGATGCACGAAGATGTCTCCGAAACTGAACTGAAAGAGAGAGCTCTTTATTCTAATTTCATTAAGAATTTCCTCCATGCAAGGTATCACAAATGAGACACAGATGAATAAAACATGAGCTCCACCATAAGTCGCTTCCAGTTGAACTAGGGGAAAACAAATATTAACATACTCGTAGGAAGAAAACTAGCAGCACAAAGTAGGAGATATAGTATGTGTGCAGTAACATTTCCCAGAAATAGCTGAAAAAAGTTCAGAGAAGAGAGAACAGTTGGTAAGGCATCACAGGAGGTAGATGGGTGCTGAAGGAGGGGGAAGCATCCAGAAGTAAAAGATAAGCAAGACCATTCGTTCTGAAGGAAATGACTCCTGCTAAGGAAAAGGCTGGGAACATTCTGAAGGCGAGTTCTGGGGGAAAACAGTTTGGCTGGAAGTGGGAGCTTGTCTGGTGAGGAGTAGAAAGGAGAAACCAGGTGTTGAAGTTTCAGGAAAGGACAGAGCTGAGAAAATAACCTGGAGTCAACGAGGAACCATAAAAAGCGTCTGAGTAGAAAGTGGCCGGGGGGGGTGGTGGGGGCACGACATAAAGAAGCATTGGGGGGAAGATTAATCTGGTGACAAAGTGGACCAGCAAGGGCAAAGCCGATAAGCAAAAGAGCCTGTTGGTTGATTAGCTCAGGGCGGGGGGAGGACGAAGGAGCACGCAGACAGCTGTAGCCATTGTTGGCCTCACGCACTCTGATGCTGTGGGGACAACCATCCGACTGGCACCAGCCCAGCCCTCGAATGGCGCACGGCCTGGTGGGGACAATGTGCACGGAAGGTGCAATAATCAAGAATCAGCAGTACGGTGGGGACGCAGAAGGGCCTCTCACCCAGGAGGGGCCGGGATCGTACAGGGCTCTGAGGCACCTGAGTCTGAGCAGCTAAAAGAATGGCATTGATAGAAATGGAAAATCGGAGAAGGAGATCAGTTGATGTGTTCAGATGTGTTGCATTTCGGGTGACAGCCAGCCACACAGGTAGCATCTCTCAGCACACAGTAGAAGAGGCAGAATAGGCTCAGAAGAAAAGTCTGGGCTGGGAATGCGACACCTAGGACCTCCCCTGTGGGAGGAGCAATAGCGCGAGGTAAGTGGACTGGGAAGATAGCCAAGGGGAAGAGCTCCCAGGCTCGGAACGCATCTTCATTCGGAGGTGAGAAAGAACAAAACGGATGATGCAAAGAAAAGGTCAAAAGGCCAGGAGGAGTCACAGGGCTATGGTCAAGGTTGCAGAGAAACCCAGGAAGGAATGGGGACTGTGGTCAACCACGGCAGGAGCTATGGAGAGAAGACAGAAACCAATGTCTCTGATTCAGCAAAGAAAACAGCTGGGAGGAAGTGAAGGGCAGGGATGGGCAGAGAGGGAGAGAGCGGAGAGACAGAGTCAAGGTGAAGGAGGGATGTGGAGTGAAGCATTAACCCCACCCAAGGAGAGGGCTGGCTTTGTCCCGGCTCCTGGGAGGCAAGCTCTAAACTCCTCACATCTCCCGCGTGAAAGAACTGTCTTTGTTTTTCATGGTAGCCCCCGGGACCACATCTGATCCTTTCCGTGGTTGGAAGGCTGAGACCAGGAGCCAAGTGTTTGCAGTCCAATCTGCAGGGAGCGGATGGGGCTGGAGACAGAGTACAACCACTGGGCTGCCAGTCTACGGAATGAAACGCCAATCAAACTTTGGACACTGGAGCGCAGGTGAGCTTCCTGGGCTGACAAGGCTGTGTGCATGGTGCCACAGGCTGGGAGATGAATGCCTCCCTAAGGACACAGAATTCTGGAATTTGGGGCGCCTGGGTGGCTCAGTTGGTCGAGCATCTGCCTTTGGCTCAGGTCATGATCCTGGGGTCGTGGGATAGAGTCCCACATCGAGCTCTCTGCTCAGCCGGGAGCCTGCTTCTCCCTCTCCCTCTGCCACTCCCCCCTGCTTGTGCACTCTCTCTCTCTCTCTCTCTCATTCTCTCTCTCAAAAAAAAAAAAAAAAAAAAAGACTTCTGGAATTTGGAACCCTCCCAGAGTTGGATTCTGCCTATGTGCCTTTTCCTCTGGTGGCTTCTGATTTCTATACTTGTGCTACAATAAAACCCCAATTGTAAGGATCGCACTTTACTGAGTTCTCTAAGTCATTCTACAGATTATTGGCCGTGACGGAATGTGAGGGACCCTGAACTTGTAACTGACTGATCTGAAGAGAGGGTGGTCCCGGGGATCCCCAAACCTGTGGCTAGTGTCGGAAGTCAGAAGTCTCGGGCGGACTTGGCAGTCTGGAGAGCTGTGCCCTTAACCCCGAGTTTGGCCAACACCCGGTGTGGAGAGAGGTCAGAGAGGACTTTGAGGGGACAATGTAATCAAGCCTGTGTTTGCTTTGCCACGGGAGACCACACATGACTGCACTCGGGGGACGGGACCTATGAATGGCGCCTCAAGTCACCCTGACAAAGGCAGCCCGTTCACCCTGACTGAGCAAATCCTGAGGGCAGGGGAACAGAGGAGAGAGACTGTCCCGGACAGGCTGCGATGGGATGCGTCCGACGATGTGTGGGCTGGGTTCTAAAACATCCCAGCAGGTCTGACAGACTCAGTAATATTAATAGCCACTAATATGGGCTACTCTCCGTACCTGGAATCTTGTCGGAAACATTTGATCCAGATTTTTCTTTAATTCTAATTGGCCATCCATTAGTTTAAATGGTATTTTTTTTTTTTTTAGTCATTAACACCACAAAGGGAGCTTCTTCTAGCCTCCCCTCAGGCTTCACAAGAACCCTGTCCTCACTCCAGGATTAGAACAGAACTCCAGTTAAAACCCCCAGCCAGTTGAGGCTTATGGGGTGTTTTAGTGATGGGATAAAAACAGCCACCTGCTTCATCTGGGAAAATGTGGCACATTCCTGAGGGAGAGTGACTGCCCTTGGACAGCAATGGGCAGGGAGGGAGGAGGAAAGCGAACAATTACTGAATTCACAGGAGAGGCAGATAATGTTACAAAGATAGGTCAGCAAGGTCCCAACAGAGCCAGGGTGGGGACAGGAGAACAAACTGGGGAAGGCTGCCAGGCAAGCTCGTGTCCGGGAGCGGGGCTGGGAGTAAACAACCCGCCTTTGACTTCAACAACAGGGCTAGATTTGGGCTGGCTCTTGGTTTGAGGGGCCCTGACTGGACAGTTCCTAATAAATGTAGCTGACTGCCAAGGGCACAGTTTGGAGTCAAGGAGGCCTCACTAACATCGAGGACCTCCGATGCCAATAGATCTCACAGAGACAGCAGCACCTGGGTTAAAATGTTAAAACACTCCTAGATTGGTTGGTGAGGAGTTGTTGTTCTTTTCTATTTTTTTTTTAAGATTTGTTTATTTATTTTAGAGAGAGACAGTGAGCAAGAGACAGGGCAGAGGGAGAGAAGATCTCTTGACCCTGAGATCATGACCTGAGCCGAAAACAAAGAGTTGGACACATAACTGACCGAGCCCCCCAGGTGCTCCAAGTAGCTGTTGTTCTTTTTTTTTTTTTTTAAAGATTTTATTTATTTATTTGACAGAGAGAGACAGCCAGAGAGAGAACACAAGCAGGGGGAGCGGGAGAGAGAGAAGCAGGCTTCCTGTGGAGCAGGGAGCCCGATGCGGGGCTCTATCCCAGGACCCTGGGACCATGACCTGAGCCGAAGGCAGACGCCTAACGACTGAGCCACCCAGGCACCCCTGTTGTTCTGACCCTATAGGCACTCCCCCTCCCTTGCGACCTCCCCAACGTCCCACGACTCTGCAGCTACAGGGTTGCCACCAGCACGGTCCTCCTGACCCTCCCAGATCCACTGCCCAAGTCCTTTCTGATGGACTGGTGGCCACGCCCTCCTGGCTGTTGAATATTTGACAATCACCCTTGATGAGATCCCACATCTAGAATCTGTACAGACTGGGGAGTCTTTGTCAACTACCGAGTCCCACATACCTCTTCTTCATGGTCATCCTGAGCCCCATGGGCACCTGCAGAAGCCCTCTGGCCAGTGCTCATGGAAGGGCTGGAGTTGTCACCTTCAGTGTTCTCTGTGGCTTCCTCTTGGATCCTGGAGGCCTGCAGCTGTCAGCAAGCAAGGAAGTGAAGCACTAAATTCACCCTTTGAATTAGAATTACAATTTATTCTATGTAAAATAAAGGCTGTCATCAAGTATTAAGTATGTACCAGACACTGTTCTAAACTCTCTCTACATCATCTCATTTAGGCTTCATGACAATCTTTTCATATGAGCACAATTATCACCTTGTTCTACAGAGAAGTAAACTATAGCAAAGGAAGTTTAAGAAATGTACCCAAGATCATACAGCTTGTAAGGCTAGTTAGTAGCAGAGCCAGGATTCAAACCCAGGCAATCTGATTCCAGAACATGTGCTTTTCTCCATGGTGCTCCAGAATGTGCCAAATTAATCTGTCTTTACAGTAAACCAGTGTATGTACAAGAGTACCTTTTATTGTTAAAATATATATATATACACAATATCATAAAATAGTCACAGCCTTGTGACCTGAACAGCTAGATTTCTGCAGGCAAAATTAACTAGGAGAAATTAATGACTGCTATAGTCTGAGTGTTTGTATCCCCCCTAATTCTTATATTGAAATCCTAAGCCCCAAAGAGGATAGTAGTCGAAGGTGGGGCCTTCGGGAGGTACTTCGGACATGAGGGTGGAGCCCTCATAAATGGGTTAGTGACCCTATAAAGGATTCCCCATGCAACTCTCTTGCCCCTTCCACCATGTAAGGACACAGTGAGAAAGTGCCAGCTAAGAACCAGGAAGGGGGGGCCTCAGAATGATGAACATACTGGAGGCTTTGAACTTGGACTTCACAGCCTCCAGAACTGAACAATCAATTTGTTGTTTATAAGCCACCCAGTCTGTGGTATTTTGTTATAGCAGTCCAAACGGAGAAACACAATCACTTTTTGTCAACACTAATATACTCTTTTAAAATAAAAACATCACTTTATAAAAACAGCTAAGAAAAAAATTCAAGGACAAAAAAATCTAGGTGTAGTCAGCACATAATTTGGCCTGGTTTTATCCCTGAGTTTGTTTGTTTATTGATTTGTTTTAGAGTAGGGGAAGAGGGCTGGAGCAAAGGGAGGAATAAGGCTCCACTCCCAGAACAGCGCCCAAACATGGGGCTCAATCTCATGACCCTGAGATCCTGACCTGAGCCAAAATCTAGACTCAAGACATTTAATCAACTGAGCAAACCAGAGGCCCCTCCCTGAGTTTGAATAGACTATTTCTTTCAAGTTACTCTGAAACTTAATGTCCCATGCCCAAAGTATTTCCTAGAATGATTTTATGGGTGGAGTATTGCAAATTAGGCATTAAGGTCTTTTTACCTTTCTTTCTTTAGTGGGTCTACAATCTAATATTTGCAGAGCTTTAGGCAAAGGTAAAAATGGAAGTCCACATGTCATATATTTAAATATTTAAGAGTTATCAGTCAAGCCCACAGACCCCTAAATAAGACATGTTCTAGCCTCCTATCTTGATAAATCAATCAATCAATCAATCAAGTCTCATAGGAACTTGAAAGGTCAGGTTCAAATTCAGAGTCCTACACCAGGACATGGCAGCACAGGTGAGTTGGCCCTGCACTGTGGCATGCACCTTCTCCTTCTCCTTTCTGTTCTCGTCCCATAGCACGAGGGCCATGTGTGCACACATGTGGACACTCCTGCCACAGTGTCCACGTTCCACCCACACTCCCCAAAAAGAGTTGCCCCATGTCAGGGTCTAGTGGTACCCATGCCACTGTGTGGTTGGCACTTGGTAGGGCCTGGAAATGGACTTGAGTCCATTTGGACAAGAATTCTAGGGTGCCAGGTCCCGAGAGGGGGCTCTGGGTAAGCCTTTCCCCTTGGCCCCATAGTTCCTTATCCCATGATGAAGGATATGGCTCATGTTAACATGACTTTGTCTTCCTGAAATCCTATTTTCTCTCCCCCTTAACTTAAAGAAGAAAATCCCAAACAAGACACAGAAGATAGTTTTTCCATTTCCATCCCTAATTTCCAGCCTTTTCTGGTCATTATCCTGGAGTTGGTTAAAATGAACATGAATAATTTTGCACAAGCATAATACTGGACTTTATAAATCCTAGTGTCCATCTTCTACTAACCAACGCACAGTCTTTGAGCCTGCCCAGTGAAATCAAATGTACAACAACTCAATTTTAAATTAGTTACTTACAACTTTCTGAAAACACATGTACCAAAAGACATGCACAAGGATATTTACATCAGTATTATCTGTAATCACTAAAACTAGAGACAAGCCAGGGACTTCCAGGGAAGATGGCAGGGTAGGAGGATCCTAAGCTCACCTTGTCCCTTGGATACTCCTGGATAACACCCACATCCATGTAAAGAACCCAGAAAAGGACCCAAAGACTGGCAGAACACTCTCCACAGCTAAAGGTAGAGAAGAAGCCACATTAAAAAAAAAAAAAAAATGGTAGGAAGGGTGAAGATGCAGTTAGGAAACAAACTGATGCATGACACTGTCCATGGGAGGGAGGGACACACAGGCTTGGAGAAGGGAGAGGAGTAGATTCCAACCAGGCACCCCAGGTGCAGGGGGACACACACTAGGACAAAGCCCCATATCATTTGGCTTTGAAAACCAGAGGGGCTTAACTTCACAAGTTCTTACAATCAATGGGTTTTAACACCTGGAACTGTAAAAATCAGCAGGCTCCACCCTGGGAAAGTTGGAGGGGATAGGAAACTGAGTCCCCATCTTTAAAGAAAGAGCATAACAAATAGCCCTGCTGAGATACAGCATAGAAGAAGCAGTTTGAAAAAAGGGGATATAAGGGAAGGAGATTTACTTACTAATCCCAGAACTAGTACTAGCGTGGCAAGGATCTTTGAGTTCTCCAAGAACAAAAGAGCTGGCCTGGCCATTTCCTTCCCCCATCCCCTAGCCTAGATACACAGTCATCTGCAGGAACCAGTGCAGCCAGCAAACATTCTCCACCCACCTTGCTAACAGTGCCCCCAACCCTACCCTACCCCCCACCATGCTTTTCTGCGAACCACCCCCTCCATCCCACCCTTCGCAAGAGTCCATCCAAAGCAGCACCACAAGCATGGCATTGTGGAAGCAGCCCCCACAGCATTTATCACCATTCCAAAGTGACTCTTGCCCTGGGGAGAAGGGAAGATAACCACACAAACCTGTTCATGAGTGGTCCCAGCGGTAGGCTGGGGGCAGACAGCGGGACTGACTATAGGCCCTGTCCACCAACAAAAGCTTCTCAGGGACAACATAGGGAAAGTGCCCTGCAGTTCAGTGCTACTGCATCTCTGGCAAATGCCTGGTCTGTCCCAACTCGAGCCCAAACTGGCTCATTAACAAACATAGGGACAAAACCCTTGCCCACAACAGGCAAGGAGTCATTGCAAATGACTAGACTAAAGGCAAACATAGCTCAGCCACAACAGTGGGACACACACAACACACATAGGAGACCGCCCTGAAGACTGAGATTCTGGTGAACAGAGGTAAGATCTCTTCTTCATAAGGATACTACTTTCAAGAGCACAAGATGTAGCTGACTTTCCTAACACATAGAAACAGACACAGAGAATTAGACAAAATAAGGAGACAGAGGGATATGTCCCAAATGAAACAGGACAAAATCCCAGCAAGAGAGCTAAGTGAAACAGAGATAAATAGTATGCCTGATAGAGAATTTAAAGTAATGGTCATAAAGATACTCACTGGACTGGAGAAATGAGTGGAGGACCTCAGTGAGACCCTCAGCAAAGAGATAGAAAACATAAAAAAGAACCAATCAGAGATGAAGAACTCAATCACTGAAATTAAAAATACACTAGAGGGACTAAAGCTTAGATTAGAGGAAGTGGAAAAACAGATCAGTGACCCAAGGGACAGAGTAATGGAAAGCAATCAAAGCTGAACAAAAGAAAGAAAAAAGAATAATAAAAAAATGAGAACAGATTAAGGGAACTCAACAACACTATTGAGTGTAATAATATTCACACTGTAAGCATCCCAAAAGAAGAAGAAAGAAAAGGAGGCAGAAATTTTACTTGAAGAAATAATAGCTGAAAAGTTCCTGAATGTGGAGAAGGAAACAGAAGTCCAGATCCAAAAGGCACAGAGATCCCCCAACATAATCAATCCAAGGAAGCCCACACCAAAATACATAGTAATTAAAGTGGTAGTGATAAAGAGAGAATTTTAAAAGAAGCAAGAGAAAAGAAAACAGTTGCATACGAGGGAAGTCCCATAAGGCTATCAGGGGCTCTTTCAGCAGAAACTTCACAGGCCAGAAGAGAGAGGCAAGACATATTCAAAGTTCTGAAAGAAAGAAACTTGCAACCAAAAATACTCTCTCCAGCAAGGCTATCATTCAGAATAGAAAGAGAGATAAAGAGCTTCCCAGACAAACAAAAGCTAAAGGAATTCACTGTCACCAAACCAGCCCTACAAAAAATGTTAAAGGGGACTTTTCAGGTGGATATGAAAGATCATAAGCAGGAGTAAGAAAAGTAAGAAGCACAAAAGCAGTAAAATTAAAAGTACATCTATAAAAATGAATCAAGGGATTCACTAAATAAAAGGATGTAAAATATGACACCACATACCTAAAATGTGAGAAAGGGAGAAGAGTAAGAGTTTAGTGCTTTGAGTATGGGTTCAAACTTAAGTGACCATCAATTTAATATAGACTGCTATATGCATAAGATGTTATATATGAATGTAATGGGAACCACAAATCAAAAGCTGGTAATAAATATGCAAAAAATAAAGATAAAGGAATCCAATTATATCACTTAAGAAAGCCACCAAAAGGTGAAAGAAGAGAGCAAGAGAAGAAAGGAACAGAGAAAAATTACAAAAACAACCACAAAGCAAGGAACAAAATGGTGATAAGTACATACCTATCAATAATTACTTTGAATGTAAATGGACTAAATACTCCAATCAAAAGACATAGGGTGATGGGATGGATAAAAAACAAGACCCATCTCTATGCTGCCTATAAGAGACATATTTCAGACCTGAAGCCACATGCAGTTTGAAAGTAAAGAGATGGAAAATATTTATCATGCAAATGGAAGTGAAAAGAAAGCCAGGGTAGCAATACTTACATTGGATAAAATGGACTTTAAACAAAGACGATAACAATAAACAAAGAAGGACACTATATAATTATAAAGGGAACAATTCAACAAGAAGATATGACAATTGTAAATAATATACACCCAATAGAGAAGCACCCAAATACATAACGCAGCTATTAACAAACATACAGGAAGTAATCCGTAGTAATACAATAATATTAGGGGACTTTAACACCCCATTTATATCAATGGATAGATCATCCAAACAGAAAACCAACAAGGAAACGGTGGCTTTGAATGACACATTGGACCAGATGAATCTAACAGATATATTCAGACCATTACTTCCTAACATTCCAAAATACACATTCTTTTCAAGTGCACATGGAACATTCTCCAGAACAGATCACATGTGAGGCCACAAAACAAGTCTCAACAAATTCAAAAACACTGAAGTCATAGCATGCATCTTTTCCAACCGCAATGCTATAAACCTAGAAATCAACCACAATAAAAAGTCTGGAAAGAACACGAATACGTGGAGGTTAATTGACAGCCTACTCAACAATGAATGGGTCAACAAAGAAATCAAAGAGGAAATCAAAAAACATATGGAGACAAATGAAAATGAAAATACAATGGTCCAAAATCTTTGGGATGCAGCAAAAGCTGTTCTAAGAAGAAAATTTATAGCAATACAGGCCTATTTCAAGAAGCAAGAAAAATCTCAAACAACCTAATCTTACACCTTAAGGAGCTAGAAAAAGAACAACAAATAAAACCCCAAACTAGTACAAGGAAGGAAATAATACAGTTTAGAGCAGAACTAAAACAGAAACTAAAAAAACAACAGAACAGATCGATGAAACAAGGAGCTGGTTCTTTGAAAAGATCAACAAAATTGATAAGCCATTAGCTAGATTCATCGGGGGGGGAGAGAACTCACAATCAGAAATGAGAGAGGAGAAATAATAACCAATACCACTGAAATGCAAAGGATTATAAGAGAATATTACAACAAATTGGACAACCCAGAAGAAATGAATAAATTCCTAGAAACCTATAACTTCCCGAAACTGAAGCAGGAAGAAATAGAAAATTTGAACAGACTGATTACCAGCAAATGATGAAACTGAATCAGTAATCAAAAAACTCCATATAAATGGAAGTCCAGAACCAGATGGCTTCACAGAAGAATTCTACCAAATATTTAAAGACTTAATACCTATTCTTCTCAAACTATTCCAAAAAGCAGAAGAGAAAGGAAAGCTTTCAAATTCATTCTATGAGGTCAGTACTATCCTGATAAAGACACCACAAAAAAGAGAGAAAACTACAGGCCATTCTGTCTGATTCATGAACACAGATGCAAAAATCTTCAACAAAATACTAGCAAACTGAATCCAACAATACATTTAAAAAATCATTCACCACAATCAAGTGGGATTTACCCTGGAATGCAAGGGTTGTTCTATATTCACAAATCAATCACAAATATCATAGCAACAAGAGAAAGGATAAAACCCATATGATCACTTCAATGGATGCAGAAAAAAATATGACAAAGTATAACATCCATTTATGATAAAAAAAAAAAAAACCCCACAACAAGGTAGGTTTAGAGAGAACATACCTCAACATAATAAAAGCCCTATATGAAAAACCCACAGTTAACATCATCCTCTATGGTGAAAAACTGACAGCTTTTCTCCCAAGATCAGGAACGAGACAAGGATGTCCACTCTCACCACTTTTATTCAACATAATACTGCAAGTCCTAGCCACAGCAATCAGACAACAAAAAGAAATAACAGGCATCCAAATTTGTAAGGAAGAAGTAAAACTTTCCCTATTTGCAGATGATATAATACTATATATAGAAAACTTGAAAGACTCCACCAAAAAATTGGTATAACTGATCAATGAATTCAGTAAATTTGCATGATACAAAATCAACGTACAGAAATCTGTTGCATTTCTATACACTAAAAATGGAGTAGCATAAAGAGAAATTAAGAAAACAATCCCATTTACCATTGCACCAAAAAGAATTAAATACCTAGGAATAAACTTAACCAAGGAGGTGAAAGACCTGTATTTCTGAAAATTACAAAACACTGATGAAAGAAATTGAAGATGACACACACAAAAATGGAGATATTCCATGCTCATGGATTGGGAGAACAAATATTGTTAAAATGTCCATACTACCAAAAGCAATTTGCAGATTTAATGCAATCCCTATCAAAATACTAACAGCATTTTTCACAGACTAGAACAAATAATCCTAAAATCTGTATGGAACCACAAAAGACCCTAAATAGCCAAAGCAATCTTGGAAAAGAAGAACAAAACTGGAGATATCACAATCCCAGATTTCAAGATATACTACAAAGCTGTAGCGATCAAAACAGTGTGGTACTGGCACAAAGAGACACATAGATCAGTGGTACAAAACAGAGAGCCAGGAAATAAATCCACAATTATATGGTCAACTAATCTTTAACAAAGGAAGCAAGGACATGCAATGAGAAAAAAAAGTCTCTTCAGCAAATGGTGCTGGGAAAACTGGACAGCAGCATGCAAAAGGATGAAACTAGACCACTTTCTTATAACACACACAAAAATAAAACTGAGAATGGATTAAACACCTAAATGTGAGACCTGAAACCATAAAAATCCTAGAAGAAAGCACAGGCAGTAACTTCTCTGACATCATTCATAACAGCATTTTTCTAGATATGTCTCCTGAGGCAAGGGCAACAAAAGCAAAAATAAACTATTGGGACTACATCAAAATAAAAAGCTTTTGCACAGCAAAGGAAGATCCCCAAATAGCCATAGCAATCTTGAAAAAGAAGAAGAAAACTGGAGGTATCACAATTCCAGATTTCAAGTTATATTACAAACCTGTGGTAATCTAAACAGTATGGTACTGGCACAAAAATTGACACATAGATCAGACACATAGATCAGAACAGAACAGAGAGCCCAGAAATAAACCTATGATTATATGGTCAATTAATCTGTGACAAAGGAAGCAAGGATATGCAATGGGGAAAAAAAACAGTCTCTTCACCAAATGGTGTTGGGAAAACTAGACAGCTACATGCAAAAGAATGAAACTAGACCACTTTCTCACACCATACACAAAAATAAACTCAGAATGGATTACAGACCTAAATGTGGAACTGAAACCATAAAAATCCTAGAAGAGAACACAGGCAGTAAGGTCTCTGGCATCAACCATAGCAACATTTTTCTAGGTAGGTCTTCTAAGGCAAGGAAAACAAAAGCAAAAATAAATGACTGGGACTACATCAAAATAAAAAGGTTTTGCACAGCAAAGGGAACAATCAACAAAACTAAAAGACAACCTACTGAACGGGAGAAGATATTTGCAAATGATATATCCGGTAAGGGGCTAGTATCCAAAATATATAAAAACTTATACAACTCAACACCAGAAGAACAAATAATCCAATTAAAATATGGGCAGAAGACACGAATAGATATTTCTTCAAAGAAAACACACAGTTGGCTAGCAGACACATGAAAAGATGCTCAACATCACTCACCATCAGGGAAATGCAAATCAAAACCACAATAAGCTATA
Organism: Zalophus californianus; assembly: GCF_009762305.2. NCBI lineage: Eukaryota > Metazoa > Chordata > Mammalia > Carnivora > Otariidae > Zalophus > Zalophus californianus. The sequence goes on from NC_045606.1 coordinate 91,235,653, forward strand.
TCCTCATACCTGTCAGAATGGCTAAAATCAAAAACCCAAGAAACAAGTGTTGGAGAGGATGTAGAGGAAAAAGAAACCTTGTGTACTATGGGTGGGAATGCAAACTGGGGCAGCCACTGTGGAAAAGAGTATTGGAAGCTCCTCAAAAAAATAGAAATAGAATTACCATATGATCCAGTAATTCCACCACTGGGTATTTACCCGAAGAATATGAAAACACTAATTTGAAAAGATATATGTACCCCTAAGCTTATTGCAGCATTACTGACAACAGTCAAATTATAGAAGCAACCTGTCCATCAACAGACGAATGAAAAAAAGAGGAGGTGATGTGTGTGTGTGTGTGTGTGTGTGTGTGTGTGTGTGTGTGTGTGTGTGTATTAGAATATTACTCGGCCATAAAAAAAGAATGAAATCTTGCCATTTTCAATGACATGGGTGATCTAGAGGATATAATGCTAAGCGAGATAAGTCCATCAGAGAAAGACAAATCCCATATGACTTAACTCATGTGGAATTTAAGAAACAAAACAAATGAACAAAGAAAAAAAAGAGACAAACCAAAAAACAGACTCTTAACTACAGAAAACAAACTGGTGGTTACCAGAGGAGAGGTGAGTGGGGGGATGGATAGAATAGGTGGAAGGGATTAAGAGTATTCTTACTGTGATGAACATCAGGTATTATATAGAATCGTTGAATCACTACATTGTATATCTGAAATTAATATAACACTATATATGTTAATTATACTGGTATTTTAAACATAAAAAAATTTTAATTAAAAACAAAATAAACGAAGATATAATAAAATTAGAAACAAGCCAAATAACTATCAATATACAAATGGATAAATAAACTGTGGTATATTCATACACAGTAATACTATATAGCAATTACACACACACACGCGCGCGTGTTCGCACACACCTCTGGAGTATGACACTGGATGAAGGAAGCCAGATCCAAAAGAGGGCGTACCGTATGATCCCCCTTACATAGCATTTAAGAATAAATGAAACTAGGGCACCTGGGTGGCCCAAATAACGGTCGTTATGGAATCATCTCTTGGATGGAGGTGGTAGAAATGTTTCTAACATGAAAAAGGACTACCAGGATCCTAATCGGCAGCCTAAAAGACCAACCGATAGCTATGCATTCCAAGGAGAGCCCAAGGAGACAGGCCTCCACGCAGTCTTGGGGAGCTCCTGCTACCCAGAGTCGTTTTAGGGGGTGTCATCCAAGATGGCAGACTAAGAAAACCTTCTCTGGCTTCCTTCCCTATTATATAAGTCATCGTGGGGAAAAGCGAGAAATCAACCACGTTGAGATCAGCAACTATTTACACTTTTTGTGGAGCAAAGAGCAAGGCAAGCTATTATTTTAGAGTGTGGGGAGTCAGGTGAGCCAGCAGCTCACTTACAGACTTAACGGACGTAAGCTCACTTGACTTAACGGACAGGCTGAGCTTCTAGAAAAGAGAGTGGTATCTATGTCGGCAAACAGCTATTTGCCACCTTCCTTTGAAACACTTGGTCACCTCTAGACAACCTTCCACCTCACCCGCCCTTTATCATCTGGGTCTCTCAGCAATTAGCCAAACAATGAACAAGTATTCTTTGTTTTGTCTTTTTTTAAATTCATCTCCCACTTGAATTGTATTTACCGAGACAGGCTTCCTAACTAGTCAAAGCTGACCAGGCACAAAAGAAGAGAAGCAGGTGATGTAGGGAAAGGGCGCCACCTAGGGACGTACCTCCAGAACTCCAGTCTCATCTCCAGGTCCCTGACTCAGCCAAGGCAATATCCCACAGATTTTAGAAAAGAACGAATTTATCTCAAAATATCTACAGCCACTTAAAACATATGTGATCTCAGCACATTCCACTTACTGTTTGCACTGATGTAGATAGAGCCGAGACTGATAATCTCAAGCAGCTCTCGTGGATTTCTAGATTCTGACGTGCCCTAGGAGGTCAATCTTCCCAAATCCTATTTGATTTAGACTGATAGTAAACTCTTCTTCATTCCCTGAATAAATGTGAGGCTCAGGAGCAGTTCACACAAAAGGAGGAAATGGGCTGAAATGGGTGTATGGCAATAGGGAAAAATCACAAATAAACGGAAGCTGGCTTATTTGTATTTCTTTACTCCTGCACTAGCACACTGGAACATAATACAGTGAAAGCTCACAACTGTAAAAATCTGATAAAAACAGCTTTCAATATTCACCAACAAACTCAAACTATAGTAAAATACTTTTATTTTCAACTAATAACACAACCATGTTCCGACTCTTATACGTCATTAGCTACCAGTAGACTTGGTGCACACACAGATGCACACACATACCCTGAGCAAAGTTAGCAAAACATAAGATTTAAATGTGCTCGTCCTATTTAATAGAGCATTGTCCTGGAAATAAGAAGGACCGCAAAGCCCAGCATTCTGGTGAAAGCCCAGATTTCTATTTTCAAAGAACCCACACTCTTACCCACAGTGAGTGAATGGAAATGAATAGGCACTTACCAGGGATTTTCGATGATTGGCTCTAAGAATAAATGGCTTAATCAGAAGCATCCACGGGACAGAAATCAAAGCCATAATAACAAAGAAACTCTGGACTTCTTGCTGTAAGATCAAAATCGTAAGATCCCATCACTTCAAGGTGATCACACGGCATAACTTATATGATAAAAATTATAAATATGGATCATTTTAGTTGTACTTTATTTTGAGAGATCTAAAGCATGTCAATGTGTCCATTCACCTTTACATCTTGGAGTATTCCCACTGCAGTCCAGTGGTGCCCAGCGTCAATCCAGAGTGGGCACTGGAAACTCACTATCTTATTCCTTACTCTTTGAGTACCCCCTTGCTATCCACCCACCCCACAGGTGAACAAGAAGTACTCACAAGGCACATAATAAGGGCAACTTTACTTATCCCTTGTCCCATGGGAATAGTTAGCCCCTCGCCCTGCATGAAAAGTGTGGCAGGCCCCATGACTTCACTGGTCACTCCACAGTAGCCAAAACCCCTTGGGTCCCTTGAAGTGACAAAGATGATCTCAATTAGCAATTGTATATTCCCAGGACTAGATAATTATCTGTGCTCTGTTGCTCTCTGTCTTTCAAAAAAGAAAAATAACTTCTTCTCAAGAAGAAAAAAAAAGCTTCCTCACGCTCTTGCTGTGGGTGAGTCACCCGCCAGGATCTGAGGTAGCCATGTTGGACTCTCCCTGGCTGTCTCCCTCACAGCTCCCTCTGGGCTGAGGCAACCACGGTCTCGATGCTTCTGCTGAAACCCAGAATTTGTCCCACCTTATCATCCTGCTACACATTTCCTCTCACATCCTCATGCCCCCACCTCTTATTATAAAACCCCTAGTCACCAACTTGGAGGAGGGACCCAGAGCTACTGTGTCAAAGAACCAGGAAGCCCGGGGAGGCTTAGTCAGAGCTACTAAAAGGCATGGACACTGGCTGCTCGAGGGGGTAAGGAAAAATGTTTCTTAGACCTTCACTTTTCTTCTGCTGTTCTGGCCAAGCTCTCAGTGAATGCCAGGGGACGATTTTTATGCCGGTCGTAATAAGATTCACCCTGCTAACAGTGGGGACATCCTAGCCCCTCAGTCTTCCTTCTACTTTCCTCCACTCTGAAACGCTCAGAAGAGGGAAGGGAGCCTCAGAAACACACCATGCTTGCCAGTTCTAGCTTCCTGCGCTACCTCATCGCCATTTGTCCATCTTTATGCAAGGTTTTCCACCTCACGATGTACACAGCAACCAGAGATTTATATTTATCTGTTGCTCTTCTTCTTTGATATTCAAACATGGCACCACGATGGCCATGGCACTGTTGGGAAGGGGCTGGGTTATCAACTTACATCGTCTCTTCCAGCTGCATGACCCCAAAATGAGGCTATGGAAACTTCAAACTGTGTCAGGATAATGCATCTTCATACCAGGGCACAGGGAAACCAGCCAACTCCCAAAAAGGGTTTTGAAGGGGGAAAAAGAGCTGGAAGAACCATTCACTGTGCAAAGTTCAGTGCATATTCCAAACCAGGTGAGGACTTTAGTCTCTATGAAAGGAGGTAGCACGTGAAATAGTTGGTGAGTCTGAGTCCTTTGCCTAAAAGAGAAGACTTCTTCGGGAAATCCAAGTGAACTTTCATTCAAACGCCGGCACTGAGTAAATGAACCTTCCAAATATGTTCATTTAGTGCTTATAGTCTAGGGGTGGTTCGTATACCATTCACGGAGGTATAGCGAAAACATTACAACAGTGAAGTGGGCTACCTCAAAAGAGCTTTCAGAGATATAGGTCTTCTCTGATTATTATCTTAAACCTGAATTATCTTTATTTTTCATAAAAAATGCCCTGCCACAAGGCATCTTCTCTTCTAATTTTGTTGCTCCTATAGAGGAGGCGAACACAGCTAGGACTCAAAGGCATGAGGCCACAAGCAGCCACAGGAGGGCACGGCATGTCTTCAGTGAGGACGTCCAGGTGTCAACAACCCTGAGTGGGTGCTAGGATGGCTCAGTCTTGCAAATAACTATTCCCTGCAATACTCAAGACTGTGAGAGAGATGTGACGTTATCAAGTGCATAAAAGAAGAAAAAAAAAACCCATCGATACCTGATGTTTGTACAGGGGTGCATTGGAAGGGTCATCATAGTTAAACAGAAACATGTTAATGAAGTGGATGAGGATGCTAGGGGCATGCTGGGACGCACGGACATCAAAGTGGCACCATTTGAAAACGATCATGAAAACCAAGTATCCAAAGAGACACAGGATAAAAATCATCTCAGGAATAAATTGCAGAACGATGTTGAGAGTTCTTCTGAAGTATCTGGGGGTGGGAAACACACGCATGAGAGAGAGAACACTGAGCGAATATCAGGAACTAATTATTCGCCCCAAAGCACAAAATGTTCATTTTTCGCACACTGCATCTACTTCTTAGCAAGCAGCAATTATGCAGGGATGGGAAAAGGAGAAAGGACGGATTCAAGAGAACCAGGGTCTGGAAGGTAGTGTCTGAAGCAAAGGGCAGGTCTGCAGGGAGAGCTGGTGGTTTGACCTGCACACCTAGCTCATACCAACACAACCAAGGGCACAAAGATATAGAAGGGCGACTAGGGGCTTTTTCTCCTAAGACACAGGTTGGAACGCTAAGGCTTGTGGGCCAAACTGAGCCCATTCAACACAAGTTGAAAATGATTTTTACATTTCTAAATGGCTGACCAAAAAACTCAAAAGAACAATAGTTTATGATATGTGAAAATTATATGTAATTCAAATTTTAGTGTTCATTAATAAAGTTTTATTAGAACACAGACCCGCTCATCCGTTGACAGATTATCCATGGCAGCTTTTATGCCCCAACGCCAGGACTGAGTAGTTGCGACAGAGACCGTCTGGCCTCCAGAGCCTAAAATACGTACTCTCTGGCTCTTTACAGAAAGAGTTTGCCGACTCCTGCTCTAAGTTCTAGAGAGAGTCCCACAAGGCTAAGTTGGTGGCCCCCAAGTTAAAATGTCAGAAAGGGTCCCCACTCCCTTTGCTAATTGCAAGAGTTATCTGAGGGAAAAGGGAGATCTCACGATAAAACAGGATCCCTGGATCGGTGAGGCCGGCCTGACACACACTGAAACCAATGATAGACTGCTCCAGAAAATACTTTCTGGGATTACCTCTCATTTAATTCTTGTGGCTCTTCCAGGGAGGCAGAGGTCACTGGTCACTGGTACCAGGGTCACTGGTCACTAATCGTCACTAGTTGGCCCACTAACTATATCTGATTTTTCGAATAGATCTGCACTTGTATGAGCTTTCAGGTCAGGGGGCACCACGGGGCTGGCTCTGGCCAATGGGAACAGAAGTGGTCTGGGTCGCTTCTTGGGGGGAAGCTTAAGAGTCCATGTTTTCCACATTGCACATTCCACATTCAACTTTCCATGTTTTCATACATTGTCGCCTTTAGAAAAATAGGTTTGAGAAGTTTTCCGAGACGCAGCTTGATACAAGGAAAGGAAAGATAAGACACAAACAGCCCAAGTGAGAGGCTGCTGACATCAAAGGGAATTGAGAATCTGAGGGCACAGGGGCCCCAGTGTACTTACCTCTCCATTTGCCCACTGGTGGGAGCTAATCCTGGATATGGCAGTGACCGAGACCTTTCAGGTTGGGGGACCCAAGGTGCTATGGGCTTGCCAGTCTGTTTCTGAACCCTCAAATATTTCTGAGGTGAAAGGAACACTCCTACTTGAGCGACCCAGCTCAGGAGAAACAGAGGTCCCACTTCTGCCAAACCAGCCTGTCCTGGCTCAAGCCAAGAGACATGGCAAAGCACTCCCCGTAGGAAGAAGGAAACTCTTGCACAAAGGGACACGGGGCCACATGGGCGGCGCTGTCCCTGCTCTTCAACGACAGGGTCAGACCAACAGGCAGCAAGTTAATCATGAAAACTTACATGTGATTGAAAAGGCTGAGAATAACACCGAAAACCATCTGGACAATTCCCAGGATGACTGACATCTTCATTTTGTAGGAATTCAAGAATGTTAGTTTGTTTGAAGCCAAGTTCCAAATCTGGATGGGAAACGTGACAAGAAAGGCATGAGACCAGAGTCTAGAAGTTTTATCAGGGGCAAGAGCAGGACTTCTCCTGAGGAAGTCACTGTAGGGACCACATTTTCAGATTTTGATCCCGTTCAACGCATGCATTCTAGGCTCAGGAAAGGAAAAGGAAGAAACCCCTTATCAATGCAACTCTAATGACAAATGTGTCAGAACCATCAGTACATTAGTAAATATCAAGTGGCCAGAAGAAAGAAAATCCTACGTGATTTTTCCTATTCAGGGAACAGACATTCTGAAACATTGTGGAGAGCTTCCAAACTTGCCTCAGTTCCACTTCTTAGTGGTGGAGATTTCTGGCCCATGAACGTATCCAATCCCTTCTTGATAATACCACCTTTTACTATGATTTCTATAGTGCCTCACTTTACAAAGAATTTTCCTGGGTCCATCTCTAGAAATCACTCTTGTAGCCAATATTTATTAGCACTAGGGCCAGACATGGTCCCTGCCTTCTCCATGGTCCCTGTTTTAAACACAGCTGCCAGGCTTGCAAAGGGAGGGACATGTGTCCTTGCCCTCCTAACAAGACTGACACACAGAGCAAGCACTCAGAGGGGCTAGGGGGCTGGTCAGGGTCATACTCTAGCTAATGGTCCCATGGTCTCCACTCCTACTCTTAGTAGATGGTTCAAGTCTTTGCTCTGACCTCCAACCCCTCCTCAACTTTAGACACATCCCCAAACTGCCTGCTAGACATATGTAAGGGTTTGCTATACCACATCTCAAAGGTAACAGAGCTACAAGGGTTGTCTCATTTTCCCTCCTAAAATGACTTCCTCCTCCAAACTACTTTGCTTCTGTTAAGGGCTCAAAGCACCCCCTGGGCACAGTCTCAAGACAAAGGTACCTTGCCCCCACCCCATGCACACATACAGGCAGGAACCATATCTCACTGATTCTCTCTTTAAAATGTCCTGAGAAGCTACAAGCTGGCCAACCACTAAGAAGGCTGCTAGGAAGGCAGGCAAAGGGTCTCCAGTAACAGGTGTCCAGACACCAGGGGCATCTTCTCTACCTCCCCCATCTGGCTGGCATTTCAACAACACCAGGCTTGTCCTCCACCCTTTGCTTTTCCCTTTGCCTGCCTGCTTGGCCAGTCCCAACAGGATCATTCAACATGGTTAGGACAGGTTTACCAGCACACTGTAGACCCAGCCAAATCTGATAAACTAAAAATTGAGTACCAGGCACATACTAAGCTCTTTAAATATGCTATCTCATTTAATTCTAACAAAAACCCTATGATATAAATATAAATATTCCCGCTTTACACATAAGAGAATTTATCTCTATCTCAGGAAGATTGAGTTCTTTACACACCAAGGAAGAAATAATACCATGGCATATGGGGTACTGACCCTATTTATGTACCAGACTCTCTTCTGGGTGTTTTATGCATAAAAATCATTTACTCTTCTGAGCAACCCAGTGAGTTAGAGCTGTTGTCATATCCATTTTGCAGAGACACAGAGGTGTTAACTTGCTCAAAACCACATAGCAAGGAAATAGAAAAGGCAAGATTTATACACAGGCTGTCTGATCCAAGGGCATAGGCTTTTAACCATTTTGTTATGTTCATTTATTACAAAATATCTACAAACACTTTTAGAAAGACCTCTCAGCTCTGACAGCCAAATATTTTTGTGATTTGATTCGCAAAAAGATGTCGCACATGTCAATAAATGCATCTGTAGACATTTACATTATGTTAAAAATCCAACCCTTCATTAATAGAAGTAAGTGCTGGGGCGCCTGGGTGGCTCAGTCCATTGAGTAACCAACTCTTGATTTCGGCTCAGGGCATGATCTCGGGGTCATGAGATCAAACCCCAGGTGGGGCTCCAGGATCAGCGGGAAGTCGGCTTGAGTTTCTCTCCCTCTGCCCCTCCCCCTGCTCACACATGCGCACTCTCTTGCTAAAATGAAAAAAATAAATCTTTGGGCACCTGGGTGGCTCAGTCGGTTAAGCGTCTGCCTTCAGCTGAGGTCATGAGCCCAGGGTCCTGGGATCAAGTCCCGAGTCAGGTTCCCTGCTTGGCCAGGAGTCTGATTCCCCCTCTCCCTCTGCCCCTTCCCCCCGACTTGTGCTCTCAGCTCTCCCTCGTGCTCTCTCTCAGATGAATAAATAAAATCTTTAAAAAAAAAAAAAAAGAAATCTTTAAAAAATAGATAAGTGCTGACACAGGCACAGAAATGTTCTGTTAAAGGGGGTATCTCTGGGGAATAGAATTACCAGAATAGGAGAGAGAACGCTTTCTTTTTTTATACTGTTTTGTATTATATGGATTTTTAATCTCATATATGCCTTATTTTGTAATAAAAAGGCCAGAAATTTCAAAAAATTTCAAAAATAATTGCTACCAGGAAAAAAGTTAATTCTTTCACCCTCCCACTCCTCTTCCACCCTCCCCTTCTTCCTTCCTCTCTAACTGGTGGGCAGGCAGACAAAACTGCCTACACAGTAGACACTCCAGCCCAGTCGGTTCTGAGCCGTGACTATACTGTCCTTTGTCTGAGGGGCAGAACTGGGCAGGCAGGATCTGCTGATAGGTCAGGGGTGGGCTGGGAAGCGAAGAGAGGACAGTAGAGGCAAAGAGGTTCAAAGGAAAGGAAGGTCAACCAGACCCTAGGATCAGCCCCCTCTATACTCCTCTGTTGCCTCCTGGCTAATCATGAAAATTCCTTGGACCACAGAAAAAGCCTCTCAGTCCACAAAGATAACAACTTGCATTTGTTTTCCGTACTTTGCAGTTTACAACAAAGCTTCCAAGGACTCCACCTCTTTTGATAAAGCTTAAATTCCAAGTGCCTCCGCGTGGCAAATATAAACAAGTCCTGGGAGATGCACTTCCATCTTTCTAAGGGATGGGAGGCAGACCAGCGGCGGGAGGACTCAGAGAAACTGCAGAAGAGACGACCCATAGAGAGGAGAGTACAGTTCTAGGGCCGGTACTGTTCACTCTCGACTGTCAGCAACCAAAACTGAGGTCCCAGGACCTCTCCCACAAAAAGAGCATAGAAGAAACATTTATTGACGGCATTTGCCAAGTTCGGGTCTAGCCCGCTCAAGCTCATCTGGGGCACAAGGCTGCCACTTGGTGGCGGTTATGTGTTGGGACATCATGTGTACATGGCTTTAAGCAAACAGGCATGGGAGCCTTCTCGAAATCCCTTTATACCTAAAAGGCTACGCCAGGAAGCGCCTCTGTTTTGCTTGGGCTCAAATCCAACTGAGATAGTTATAACAACCACATAAAAGTCAAATCATACCTTTTTTTAAAAACTTATATCAATTCTCTGTGGTAAAATAAAGCAAAAATAAGAGCAAATCCACACTTTCCTAGGAAAAGGGAGATGTTACTCACTGCAAGAAAGAGCCAGAGTAGGCAACTTGATCGGGATGCTAAATAACTCCTCTAGTATGCATGCTTTCCAGGCAACCAAGGGCCTTTGAAAGAAGCAATCATTAGCCATCAGGGGTATAAGTTACCGGAGAAAGAGGCAGAATGTTTGAGCAACGATATGGAAAATGAACCACGAGCTAGGTAAAGGGTACAGGTAGGACATTTACTTGAGTCCTGCACAGTGTCATAAAACCTCCAGAATATGTAATTCTATCTCAGCATAAATGTGTTGATTTGACAGTCTCTGGCACTTTCTCCTCCTCTACCTAGAGATCTCCTCAGCAAGACATTTTACATAATAAATATTTAACCCAAGAAGACATTACCGGATCAATCCCAAATGGGTACGGATTTCCAGAGTACACTCCCGGAATGGCTGGGTCCAGCTGTAAATATGGATTTGTTTCCATTACGTATGTGCTACAGTGGGAGAAAGGAAAAATAAGAACAAAACCAATGATCAACCAGAGGTAGAAAAAATATACAATAGTGTCCTTGGTCATGAACTTGTAAGCCAATCAAAGCCTCACTGTTGGTGCAACTCATCCTTTGGCTCATTCAATCATCCCATGAATGGTTCCTGTGTGCCAAGTATCGTCCCAGATGCTGAGGCTACAGACATGACCATCCGGCCTCTGAAATGTCGAGTCTCCAAAGGGCTCCTACCCGGGTGGAGTATTGTGAAGAAAAACAGTTATACCACATCAGAAAAGAAGTCGGGCTAGGGATGAAGGAGCATAGAGGAAACAAATCTCAACACAAGGACAAGCCTGGGAAACCTCCTCGGGGAGCACGTGAGCTCATCCTGGGGGAATGAACTGGCTTTCACCCATGGACCCTAAATCTCTGTGAGACTTAGCTCTCAAAATTCCACTGAATCCCTTTAAATCAGTCTCCCAACTTTGCCCAGAAGCATGGACGTCAGTGGGTAGGAGTTTCTTACTATCTCTGCAAGACCATTATGGGTATTTGTTTGTTTGTTTGTTTGTTTGTTTGTTTAACAGAGCACACATCTACAGAGGAGCCAAGAAGGAGTAGTGAAATGATGAGGAACAGAGTTCTGGCAACTTCGGCTGGCTACCTAGGAATACACTCCCTCCCTCCTACAACTGAGGCACTGGGGAGTATTGAGTAGCAGCCAGGGAATCAGGTAGCCCGATCATGCTGATCAGGCCCTCCAGATGCAGTGGAAACAACTGGCCCTGACTGGCCATCTCAGACACAGACACCCCCGTGCTAATGGCATGCCTCACGGCAAATGGTTGCACTGAATTAGCAGAGATTTGTTTGTGTGTGGACAAAGGAGAAAGCCACCCCTGAAGGGAGTGAGCTGGCCGCCACAGCAAAGTCATGCTATCTGTTGTTGAATGTAAACAAGTTCACAGAACACCAACACCAGACAAAGCCACCCTGTGACCGTGCTGGATCCAGACACAAACAAGACCGATCCACAGTCATATCTGATATCAAAATATGGACATACCAAAGCAAGGACAATGTCCAAACCACAAAAATGACCAAAGGTTGCCCTCATCCTCTGGGGAGCCAGACCCTGTAAGCCCTTTCCCACACCCTCTTGCTGAGATGCTCAAGCTCCCCACTGGCACACCACATTCCCTGAGTCAATAACCTCAATTTTGGGGGATGACAGGCAGGCTTCTGGGGGTCTTGGGCTGACAAGTATTGTGACAGTGTCCCTAGTCAATTGTCAGGGAAAGCAAGACCCAAGACCTGGCTTGTGACTCGTGACCAAAATCAGCTTGCTGTGTCCTTTGCCAATCTGATGGATGACGTCAATTTTCGTTTGTCTCACTGTTAATGAGGTCCCACTTCATATAATCAATGCCGGGGCACGTGGCTGAGCGTCCCTCAGACTGGGCTTGGCCTCCAAGAGCCTTGAATTGAGCCAGAGGTCATTTATGTGCATGAAAGAACATCCCAGCCCACATTTGCAGAATCGCAAAAAGCCAGTTGACTCGGACCTCTCCCAATCACACTCCTGGGCAAATTAGATTTCATCTTGGTGGTTTGGTGAAATGATGCTGATTTAACATGTTTCCCAGTCAATCATTTTACTTATGAGTTTAAATCTAAAGAGCAAATCTAAGTATTTTGCCTTTAAATTTATGAAAGCTTTGTTCTCCTAGGCATCTCTTCAGGGTACTAATTGTAAAGCAAAAACAAAAACAAAAACCCTTGTCAATATAGCCATCTGTAATTCTGGAAAATGTTTTATTCATTTTAATTCATTAATTAATTTTATTGTTTGTTTGTTTAACAATAAACAAACTGTCCTCTACCACAAGGGACTTGGACCCAGCAGAGAAACCAAAAAGATGCACCGAACCTCCATGACACCGTCACCCGCACTCTTACTGTCCGTCCAAGCTGTGGTTGGTGGGCATCGAGAGAGCTCCCAGGTCTCTCTCTTCTGCAGCCATGTCCTCACCAGCTACCCCCCACGCCCATGCCACCCTGCCTGCCTTCCTCACTGCACTGCCCACCAAACACAGGGAACCGCTGTTGCAAAACTAGCCATCCCCTCCTTTGTGTTCGACGTTGAATCAATATGCTCTGAAACCGTCAAAGAAAATGCCCTTCAGATGAGTCTGGGACCTTGAACACCGGGAATCAATCATTTATATATACTTCAACACCCATATCAGCCTTCTCTCCTCAGCCCCTGGATGCCTAATTTCACTGTTTCCAGTTCCCTGACAGAACAAGGCATGCTTCAAAGGCCTCCTTCTCCCCCAGGGAACTTGGCTTCTGTGACTGATACCAAGATGATATCCATTTATACAAACTGATACCCGTTGACATCCGCTCCACCGTTTGCTCTTGCAGTAGTGCTATGCACTCCGTGATATATACTTAATTGAAATTTTAAAATGATTTCCAAGGGGCACCTGGGTGGCTCAGTCATTAAGCGTCTGCCTTCGGCTCAGGTCATGATCCCAGGGTGCTGGGATCGAGCCCCGCATCGGGCTCCCTTCTCGGCGGGAAGCCTGCTTCTCCCTCTCCCACGCCCCCTGCTTGTGTTCCCTCTCTCGCTGTGTCTCTCTCTGTCAAATAAATAAATAAAATCTTTAAAAAATTAAAAAAAAAAAAACTATTTCCATGTATTACAGTTGTTGGTGTTGTCTCAAGTGCTTCTAGTCCAGTTACTGAGGGACTGGTTTGAGGTCTCTCGCTCAGGAGATAAAATGGAATTCTTTGTTGGATCTGTGGGCACACCTCTGAGCAGATTTCCTGGCCATGAAATCCACCACTGAGGCCCCCCCGGACCCATGTCTGTCTGTAAACTTACTTCCATGTGCCATTTCTGAACATGGGTCTGACACTCCAAGAAGAGCCGAAGATGTTGAAAGACTTGGAGAAGCAGTCGTTGTAAATCAAGCCCGTGTAGATGGAAAAGATGCCCATGAGGAGAATCAGATAGCGTCCGTGGAAGAAGGTGTTCCAGATCTGGCCTCAGGAAGACAGAGGAGATGACCGTCAGTGGGCTCAGCACCAGACCCCGGGCTGGGAAGTATGTTATGGGATGTCTCCAGCACCACTGGGATAGCCCCAGCAAGGCACACAGGCCCTACACAGAGAGGCCATGGGACGAGGCAACATCAAAGCGGTCCAAATAGAGCACACGCACATCATTATTTTCCTGAGCTTATATCCGTGAATCAGAAGAGTCCTAGACCAGAAATTGTTACTATGGAAGTAAAACCATATAAGCCCCATATTCTTGAAGTGATCATTGGTTAGAAAACATAACTGTAGCACAAACTGAGGCCTCACATGTCAGGGAAGGGACGTGACGGTGGGCAGGTGTTGTCTCAAGTGCTTCTAGAAGACAAGCACGGAGCTGGACTCCCACGGCGGCTCAATTTCATTGCAAGTCAAATCTACACTCATTTTGGGTCTTGTCATTATAAAATCGAGTCTCTGTCTAAGCACATCCACTAAGGAGAGTCAAGTGTTTCTATAATACTGAATGATGTGTGTCGATCATTCTCAGACCTGCTCAAGTTTAGCTTTGAGACTTGGAATATTTATTACAGGCAACTACAGCTGTTAAAGTGGCTGGTCATGCAAAACTATATCGGCCAGGAGTGGATTTTCCCACTAACTTTGCTGATGATTAACCCACTGTGACATCATTGAACTAGCTCTAGTTAAGACAACTTGTAATAAAAGTTTGCAGATATTCTTAAAATGCAGAACACAGTGAAAGGCACGTTTCCGGCTTATAAAATGTATTAAAATGAACATAAAGTGACCCTAACTAATTAACTTTGAAACACTGCAGACTCTTGAGTTGTCTCAACCTTCACAACACCGAGAAGGCACTTCACAGAAGGTGTGGACACTTCAAGTGTCAAGGTGAAGACACAATATTCAGGGTTTCTTGGTGTTTCATAAGAACAATGGTCATGGGCTGATTGTGGGAGAAGGGCTCTGCCATGAAAAAATATTTGTGATTTTTTTTTTTTTTTTGAGAGAGAGAGAGAGCATGTGTGCTGGGGAGGGGCAGAGGGAGGGGGAGAGAGAGAATCCCAAGCAGACTCCCCGCTGAGCACAGAGCCCGATGTGGGGCTTGTTCCCAGGCCCCTGGGATCATGACCTGAGCTGAAGTCAAGAGTCAGTTTGCTCAACCAGCTGTGCCACCCAGGTGCCCTGGAAAAAATATTTGTGATATTTTAAGTGGAAAAAAAAGAAGTCCACAAATTAAAATGCACTATTTGATCCCAGTTTTTTAAAAATTGTTTATTTGTGTATAAGCACACAAAAAAATGGAAAGATACATAAAAACATTAGTTGTGATTTTTCTCTAGGAAGTTAAATTGTATTTTCCCCATTTTTAAAATAAACATATATTGTCTTTATAACCAAAGGGGGAAAAAATCAATAGTGGGGAAAAAAACTTAAAAATAAGATCAATGCCTGGTCAAGCAATGTACAAAAAAAAAAAAAAAAAAAAATGCTGAAAGGAACCGTACCGCACCAGCCAAAGCATTTGAGCTTTGGGCGGGAATTTCTGTGTTGAATTTTGGCCCTCTTTTACTCTCTATCTTTTGCTTTTCATAAAACAGGTTGTTTCTATGGTGAAAACAACATACACATTTTTCATATTCTACTTACAACCTCAAGGAAATGAGGCAAGATATTCGATGGACACCCACCTCATTGTTCATCTTCTGGGAGAGCAAGCGTCTCTCATTAAGGACCATCCAAAGCGCTGCCAGTAGCATCACGATCCCATGACCACAGTCTCCAAACATCACAGCAAACAGGAAGGGGAAAGTGATGATGGTATAGGGAGCTGTAGAGATGAGACCCCCAGCAGCCTGAGTCCTTCCCACAGCCACTGGGCCCCCATCAAAGATCTGTCGATCATGTTCCATGCCCCACAAGCTGGTTGCCCTGTATCTTCCTAATTCTGTCTTCCCTCCCCATCCCCAACCCCAACACATGCTTAGCTCCCACATACATCAGCTCATCAATAAATAAGCATTATTACTCCCCATTTACAAATGAGCTGAGTTTTGAAGCAGTTAAGTGACTTGCCCAAAATCACAAAATTTAATGGGTTTTAAAACCACTTTTCGGGGGCGGGATGGCGCCTGGATGGCTCAGTTGGTTAAGCGTCCAACTCTTGATTTCAGCTCAGGTCATGATCTCGGGATGCTGAGATCAAGCCTGGAGTCCAGCTGGGCATGGAGCCTGCTTAAGATTCTCTCTCTCCCCTCTGTCCCTCCTCCCCACTCTAAAAAAATAAATAACAATAAAACCAGTTTTCTATCTCTGAGTGTTTTGTATACTCTTCCACTACCACTTTTTGCCTGTTTCTCCAGCGTTCACATGCACCAGGCACCTCCAGCAGTTACTCACAGGACACCCAACCTATGGGGCCCCTGCATTACAGGTCCCAAGATTAGGACGCAGGCTGGACAAAAGCACTGTGGACGACATGACTGGAGGGCAGCTGGTCTACCCCTTTGTTTTTACAAACCAGGCAACCATATCCCACAGCTTATGGCACTAAGAATCCAGTCTTCTGACTCCACGTCCTGTGTGTTCTCATCTCACCCACAAAACAGCTCCAGCTCTATGAAGATGTTGAGAGATGACCCTCACTGAATTGGTAAGGGAAAAAGAACTGAATTTAACTACCTAATAACTATGGTTTAAGAGAGAACAGGTGAAATCTTGACAAAGAACAAATCTTTCACTAATCGCCATTTATGCAAGACAAAGCAGGGCATCAGGAAGCCAAACAAGATTTTAGGGATCTCACAGTTTTCAACAATTCACCTCCTCTGCCACCCAAGGGGTCAATCTTACCCACTTTTCATTTTCAAGCTTCCCCATTATTCAATGCATCAGACCCATACAGACCTGGGTTCATTTCCCGGTAACTGCCCACACCATAGGCATCTACAATATTCTGAAAGCCGGCTGTGAATTTATTGGTCCTGTTAAATGTGGGAGGAGCTGCTTTAGATTGCACTGCAGTCAGGATGGGGACCATGGAGGAGCCACTGAGTTCCTACAAAAAACATTGACAAAAAATGCAAGGAAGAGAGCTTTGAGCTGGGGGTCAGCACGTGGATCACAGTCCAATTCGCACCATCCCTTAAAGGTAAACTTGGAACAATTTCTTGACTTCTGTGAGACCCATGACCACATCTGTAAAAGTGAATACCTTCCTAATACTTATCTAGTTTATCCCAAAGGAAAGTCATCAAGCGGGTAGAGTTCTGGCCATTTCCATTCTCCTGCTCCTGCAAATGCACCTGTTGCGCCCAGTTCTGGGTCCTCTATTTTCCTTTCTCTCTACTCACTCCCTCAAGAGTTTATCCACTTTCCTCATTCTGCCCCCTTCTTTCAAACGGCCCTGACCCTCCACCGAATTGCAATTCTGTTTTAACTGTCTGCCTGGGCTTTCAAACTCTCATGTCTCAGCAACCCCACAAAATCCGGGAGCCTAAAACCAAACTCATCAACTTGCCCCAAAGCCAGGTCCTCCTTTGGCCTCGCTTCGGCAGACTCCATTCTCCAGATCCCTGACCCATTGGAATCATCAGACGTGTCCCTTTTCCTGGTTTAATCAATCAACCAATCACCAAATCTTCCTGCTTGTCCCTTTCAAATCCCTCTTCTTCTTGCTGCCATCCCCGAGCCTCGCTGTCGTCTTCTGTCTCTTTCCCTTCCGTTTATCCTACACTCCAGACAGTGAAATCCTTTGATAAAATAAAACAAAGAGGACTGCTCCAGTCATGCTACCCTCCTACTCAAAGGCTTCTTATTACCTAAAGAGTGAAATCAAAACTCTTCAGTCTTGTAATCAAGACTTCTTTCCAATATTGACTTAGACTCCTTTCACACCTTCATCCCCAGTACTTCTGCATGGAAACCAGCCGACTCCACACCAGACATCTTACCCAGGTATGAACCATTCCCCAGGCTCACCCTCCAGGAACCCTCTGGTGGTTCCAAAGTCTAACAGCACTTACCAACTGCACACTCAGTGGGACCTAGCACCCGCCAAATGACTGCTCATCAATGCTCCTAACAACACCATGAGGTCAGTATCAACTACCCATCAAGCCCCACTTGACTAATGAGGAAATGAAGGTCCAGAGAGGTTAAGTAACTTCCCCTACGTCACACAGCAAGTGGAGGAGTTCCTTACTCTGTTGGTATATATCTTTATGTGATCATGATCTCCTTAAGAACAAGGACTGTGGTGTTTTGTTTTGTTTTTAACATGGGCCCCAGCACCTGACACAACACCTGGCATAGAGTATTTTTTGCTTGTTCATGATGATGATAATGAAAGCTAACCCCTTACACTTCTCCCCTTACCTCCTACCCACACAGGGCCTTCTACTCCTATCTGGAAAAGACTTTTGTCATTTCAGAAGGCTGAAGAAACTGTAGAAACAGTCAGAAGTGGCCTTGTAGAAGTTTGACTCCTTCGTGATGACAGGATGACCCCGTTTAGTTCAGATCCCGGCATCAGGACACCTCCCCGATAGCTCCGCAGGCTCGTCCACACTGCACTGAAATGTTTCTAAAATGCAAACTGGATCATGTCACTCTGGCATGAGAATAAAATCAGACCCCTGACACCACTAGAAGTCCTTCAGGACCACGCTACAGCCTCTCCCTAATCTTCCTCCCATTCTTTAAACTGGCTGCACCCTCTCTCCAGCCACTGGCCTTCAGGTGGGCCTGCACCACACGCCCCTCCCCACCACCAGTCACCTGCTCACTGACCCCTTCCATGGTTCAGCTCAGGCGTCACTTCCTCCAGGAAGCAACCCCATCCTTCCCATTCTGAGTGACAAGCTCTTCTTAAGTGCCCTGTTAGGTCATTACTGGACTATCACATGGGGACCTTCAAATCCTGCCTCCTGGCTCCAGGACCGTGGTCAAGTCACTTCTCCCTTCTGTGCCTCAGTTTCCTCATTGTACAAGGGGGATAAAGATAGGCCCTACCTCCTAGTCCAATCCCACCTCAAGGCCTTTCTTTCAGACCCTCCGGCCTGAAAGCTCCCCCTCCTACCCCGCCGCCCGCTCCTGTTCCAAGCCACCTGCTCAGAGGGGCCTTCTCCAGTCACAGCCCTAGAATGGTATCAAAAGACCTAAAATTCCAAGCGCTGCCTTGACACCTTTGAGTCTCACAGGGCCCCAAAGGCCAAACCGTGAGTTCCTCTGCCCTCACCAGATTTGCGCCCACCAAGCAGGAAAGGCTCCCCACCCAGCTAGCTCCCCCATGGGCCAGACCACCCTGCCTAGTCTTCCGCCTCCCTGCCACCCCAGAAGTGTATTCAAACGAGCTCCTCTCGTCCTCCCATGGAAACCAGGGCCCCTTCCTCTTGTGGGAGGCTGCGCCCATAGCCCCGGTTGGCTCATTCTGCCCCCAAGTGCGAGCCCCAAGTACCACCTCCATGTGGCCCCGTGCGGCCCCGTGTGTGTGTCCTTTTCCCCCGGGCTCTGAGCATATGTGACTAACCAACTGCTGTCTGTCTCATGTGTCCGCGGGCAGCTGTTGTGTGTCTGGCCGTCTGGTACTGTTCCTTTCTTCACCAGTAGGGTGACTAGGTGATCAGGACAAAGGCTCCCTCCTCACCCCATCCCCCCCCCATCCCTCACTTTACTGCCTGCTCACCACCATTGTTGCCTGAAATCACATTAGTGATGGACATGCTTACTATATGTCTTCCTTTCTAGAAAGTCTGTCGGGAGCGGGGCTTTGCTCTGTCCGCATAGCCCCAGATCTGTTCCTGGGGCCCAGTGGCCATCTGGAGAGGTGAAGGACGAAGGCTGTGACCTTAACTAGGGTACAGAGTGCTGAGCACAGCTGTGGGCACACAGTGAGCACAGGTGTCTGGTTATTTGTCTTTCCAGCCAGGCTGTGACCTCCGTGAGGGAAAGGACGGACCTACAGTCACACTGACTGTGGTATCTACCATCACAACCAGCAGAGTGATTGGTACAGCAGCGCTCAACATGCACTTGCTGAAGATCAAAGAAATGTTGAATATTTGCCAGAAAAGGCGTTTCTAATAGGTGCCCGGCCCTGGATTAAGAACTGAAGATATGAAGATGAGGGAGACAGTCCTTGGGAAGTTCATGTGACGTGGGAGGCTGACAGAGGCGCCTGACAGAGGCACTGCTGAGGCTGGAGGTGAGGCACCCGTCCCCTCCCCAGCTCCATCTGCCACTCACCATGCCTTGCTCCAATGCCCTCTTGATGCGCCCAGTGTCTGCCACCGGGAACCAGATCTCGGCGATGGCACACTGCTGCGTGACATCAATGTTGCACATGTTCAGGATGTGGTAAATGGCCTTCATCTTCTGCACTTTAATGGCCCAGGAATGCCAGTTGGCAGCGGCTTCTTGCAGGAGGCGCTGACGGTGAGACTCTGTTTGTGTGATGACCTGGATGGGGAACAGCACACAGAGAAACAAGGAACACTCATGCAGGGCTCTGGCAATGTGGCAAAATGGAAGTCCGTCAGCCATCATGGCTTCTCCGGCTCTGGGCTCCCTCCTCTGGCCTGCAGCCCTTACCCGCCATCAACCCTCATGAGCAGTTTATCTTCCCTTGTAGAGGTTAAAACCCTTGGGCAAAGATTGTATCTTCCCTTTCTTCTAAATTCCTTAGAGTACTATTGTCATGGATTGAACTGTGTCCCCAAAAAAAGATATGTTGAAGTCTTAACCCCTGGTAACCATGAATGTGACCTTATTTGGAAACACGGTCTTTGCCGATGTAATTAACATGAGGTCATGCTGGAGTAGGGTGGGCCCTAACCAATATGACTGGTGTCCTTATGAGAAATTTGGACAGGGCGCCTGGGTGGCTCAGTTGGTTGAGCGACTGCCTTCGGCTCGGGTCATGATCCTGGAGTCCCGGGATCGAGTCCCGCGTCAGGCTCCCTGCTCGGCGAGGGGTCTGCTTCTCTCTCTGACCCTCTTCCCTCTCATGCTCTCTACCATTCTCTCTCTCTCTCAATAAATAAATAAAAATCTTTAAATAAAAAAAAAAAGAAATTTGGACATCTAGGTGCTCCTGGGTGGCTCAGCCAGTTGAGCGTCCAACTCTTGGTCTCAGCTCCGGTCTTGAACTCAGGGTGTGAGTTGGACCCCCATATTGGGCTCCATGCCCAGCGTGGAGCCTACTTTAAAAAAAAAAAAAAAAGGTAGAAATTTGGACAACTAGAGACGTAGGGAAGAATGTCTTGTGTGATTTAGGCAGAGACTGGAGTGAAATATCTACAAACCAAGGAACACCAAGGACTGCCGACAACCACCAGACGCTAGGGAGATGTCTTACTCTATTCAGGCCACGATCACACAACACCATGCTGGGTGGCTTAAACAACAAAAATTAATTGTTCACAGTTCTGGAAGCTGGAAGTCTGAGATCAGTGTCTACCATCATGGTTAGGTAAGGATTTTCTTTTGGGTTGCCCACTTCAAATTCTATCCTCACATGGTAGAAGGGGCAAGCAAGCTCTCTGGGGCCTCTTTTATAAGGGCACTAATCTCATTCAGGAGAGCTCCACCCTCATGACCTAATCACTTCCCAAAGGCCCCACCTCTGAATACCATCACCTCGGACATGAGGTTTTCAACATATGAGTTTGGGGGTGGGGGTGACACACATTAGGACCATAGCAGAACAGGTGAGGAAGGATCCCTTCCTAGAGCCTTCAGAGGAAGCGTGGCTCTGCTGATCCCTGGATTTCAGACTTCAAGCCTCCAGAACTGTGAGAAAATAAATTTCTGTGTTTTAAGCCCCGCCCTGCCCCAGTTTATGGTCATTTGTTATAGCAGCCCTGGGAAAGGAATACATCTATCAAAATGCTTTACATATATAATGTCTTCAATAAATGACCAGTGAATTAATGAAGGAGGGAATGGACAATTTTGCCCACAGAGAATTTATTTAATGGGATTCGTTTTTGTTCAGGGTTACCAGAGTATACCCGTCTCAGCAACCTTCACCAGTGGCTCCCCAGGTCAGACTAAATAGGAACATAAGTTTGGAATAACTTCTTTTCCTCATGAAGCTTTCATAAAATGTAGTATGGAATGTTTGGGGAAAGAAGTTCAAGGGCAATTGCGTCAGGGAACCACAATCTCCTTGACAAGTGACAAGGAAGGAACAGAGGGACTTAAAGAAATTAAGCACAGATTTTTCTGGGAAGGCAAAGATGTCTGTTATTCTAAGCGTTTCGTAACACAAACGCACTCACATACCACATTTCTAAAGATACTCCCTGAGGATCCAGAATTGTGCTAACAACGGATTCAGCAGCCATGAAAATTTTAAATTTAATTAAAATTAATTAAAAATAAAAACTCAGGGGGCATCTGGGTGGCCCAGTCAGTTAAACATCCGACTCTTGATTTTGGCTCAGGTCATGATCTCAGGGTTGTGAGATCGAGCCCTGCATCAGGCTCTGCACTGGGCATGGAGCCTGCTTAAGATTTTCTTTCTCCCTCTCCCTTTGCCCCTGCCCACCTCTAAAAAAAAAATTAAAAATAAAATAAAATAAAAATTCAGTTCCTCAGTTGCACTAGCCATGTTTCAAGGGCTCTGTGGTTACGTGCGGCTCATGGCCACAGCATGGCGCTCGCAGGTTAGATAACACGCCCACAGAAAATTCTACAGGACAGGGCTCATCTGGAAGAAGCAATGTGATGCAGGCCCAGCTGCTTTTAGTGGATTCCTTTCAAAGCTTATTGAAGCAAGTGTTCCAATCATATGAGTGTCGAGTGCCACCCTGGATGACAACTCACTTTACAAGAGGCTATGAATTTGGGGTGTGTCACATGGTGAAACTAGACTCACCTGCTGTTTTTACGGAAGTAACTGGTCTGCTCAAACAACTGCGTGAGTCAATGGAAAAAGAATCAGTCAGACTGCTTGTTCAACCTAACTGGCTAGTTAGTTGTATCCCAGATGTGGCCCAGGCCGGGCTCACAATAAAGGGCTCCTTCTATCCGACTGGGCTGGCCACCCAAAAGCTGACTGGGGCTCAAGCCAGGCACAGCCGTACTGATACTCAGAATCACCACCTCCAGCTTACTGGACACCGTGTTCTTATCATGAAACCTTCCGTCATGATCGTTGGGAGAGCGCAGTTAACATTCCAGCTGGCCCGAAAGCGAGGGCACTGGGTCACAGGACTTAAATGGAAATGGCAAAAGTAGCCCCTCGGCAGGCCCCAGTCAGGTCACGCGCCTCAACTCCTCACTCACGGTGATTAAATCTTCCAGCTTCACATTGACGTCGGCCAGCATCTCTCTGCGCTCCGCCACAGGCTCTGGGCAGGGGTAGATGGTGGCTCGAAACCTGTGTTTCAGACATTCCAAAGGTCACAGCGGGTTACCACGGAAAAGCCTGCCAAAACGTCCCCTTCTGCCAAAGCCATCACTTGCTGACTTTGGTTAGATGACCACCGTTTTCTAGAATAACTGTCTCGGGGCGCCTGGGTGGCTCAGTCGTTAAGCGTCTGCCTTCGGCTCAGGTCATGATCCCGGGGTCCTGGGATCAAGCCCCGCATCGGGCTCCCTGCTCGGCGGGAAGCCTGCTTCTCCCTCTCCCGCTCCCCCTGCTTGTGTTCCCTCTCTCGCTCTGTCTCTCTCTGTCAAATAGATAAATAAAATCTAAAAAAAAAAAAAACAGAATAACTGTCTCTTTGGCAGTCGGAAAATGAGTCCCAGTTCTAAGGGTTCTTGATGCATCGCTCGGCACTATTTAAATTCAAGCTATGATTCTATTCAATGAATGAGCTTCACTCAAACCAAAGAACCTGTGAGCTTTTAGGTAAATAAGACCACAGCTCGACTTGTCTCTTCTCCCTAGAATCGACTAATGTAATAACATCTTTCTCTACTGAATAATTTCTGCTGGAGTAAATCGATTCTGTAAAATCAGAAACAGCTCAGCATGAGGTGTGCCTGCTTCTTAGCGGCTGATAAAGGGTGTGAGAAGGAACACAGACATGGGTATGATGCCTCCTTTCCGTTACCTTGACATTTGCTTACTCAAGTCCTCTCTGCTCCTATTCCCACAGCTCTTAAAGATAAGTCGCATTTTTAACACTATCTAGTCAAATGCAGGAAGGTTGTTCTAAAATCCTAAGGGACCTCAAAGAAACCTCCAGTCAAGAGTACTTTGTCTCACACACCTCTTCACCTAATCGTGACCCAAATCACTGATGAAAGAGCCATGAACAGCCTCTTACCCTTCACAGATCTTCTTGATTTTCTGTCTGAGTTGCTCTCCTTGATAAAATATGATGAATATGTTCTTTTTAATTTCTTCTTTCTGGAAAATCACAACAGTAAAAACTATATATTTTTATATATATACAAAACTCTATGTTACATAATATATTATCCATAATATAAATAATTTATATAATAATACATATAATATATATAATTTTATATATATAATTTTTTTCTTTTTGGTTATAATGTAATTTTTAGATTGAAAAAAATTTTTTTAATTATAACTGGTGGGGTGCCTGGCTGGCTCACTTGGTAGAGCATGTGACTCTTGACCTCAGGTTACGAGTTCAAGCCCCACGTTGGATAGAGAGATTACTTAAAAACAAAATCTTAAAAAAAAAATTACAGCTGGAAAATTTCAGCTTCACCCAGTTGATCTAAGTTCGTAATTCTTTATGGTTGAGGGCAAGGCCACTGAGAGAGGCCAAGGCAGCCTTAAAGCAATAACCCTAATAGTGGTTATACTAACCAGACCACAGCTGAGCCTGTATTCAGCTCTAATGCTATACTTAAGAGGTGGGCTCATAAACAAGAAACCATGCAAAAGAGAGGAACCAGGTTATTATAAGGCTTGAAATGAAAGTAGCAGACCTAGCTCACCAGAGTTAACTCACATACAATGTTTACATTTCAAGGGTGAGTGGGTGTTTGATGTTTAACAAAGGTAAAGCCATGTCTAATTTTTGACTCACTGTATGTCCATAGGAACACTGATTAAAATGCAATTCTCAAGTCCAAGTTTGACAATTCACAAGAAAGAATATATATTTCACAAGCATATATGAAAGCGCTCAAAGAAATGTGCTGTTTTACTCTTACTTAATTTGGGGCAGAGGGGGGTAAAGGCAAAATAATGAAATCCATCTTTGGAAAAGTTATAACCAATCCAGTACACTCACCATATGCCACTCAGGGCTCTGGAATCAGGTATGGCCCCACTGAAAAGCCCTTTGTCAGGAGCCACCAAGTGTCATGAAAATGCCCACCCCCTTTAAGCCAGTAATCCTATTTCCTTGAATTTATATCAAGGAAGTAATTCAAAAGGAAAGAACAATGACATACATAAAGATGGTCATCATAGTGTCTGTATTCTGGAGAAAAACTGGAAACAAAGTCCATAAGTAGATAGATAATGTCATATCAACTCACTGGAAATCTTCCACATCAATTGAAAAGAAGATAAAAATGAATCGTCATTTTGGCAACTGCTCATGGGAGCCGGGGAGGGCTATTTAGGATTTGGGGTGGCTACCTGCTTTACATTATCTCCAAAGGCTCCTTTGTCCAAGGACCCCTGGTCCTTTTCTGAATCTCTCAGGTCCTCTTGTCCCTGGATCCACCAGAACCAGGAATCTACTCTGATCTCATGTCATCTGCTCAGTGACCTTCGATATCAACAGGTGAACGTCATCTTTTCCCAGATGCCTACTTTATACTCTATCACCATAACTATTACATGTCAAAACATGGTTGTGGAAAGTGATGATTCAACATCAATTTTTAAAAATAATATCTATAAGGGACACATACTGATATAGGGGGAAATTGTATTCTCCAAGATCAAGAGAAGACCAAAAAAAAAAAAAAAAAAGATTCCATGTTTATTACTACAACCCGCTTGTGGCTTATGGACGAGAGAAAAAGAGCACAAGAGAAAAAATAAGCTTTCTTCCTATTTTAAATCTCACTTAACTCTGAAATTATTTTCCATAAAATAAAACCTCAAATTAATTTTTTTTCACCTCTACTTTGGAAAAGATTAGGACACTTAGAAATAGGCCCAACTTGGAATTAAAAAGTAAGCGGCTTGAAATGCTGACTGGATGGGCAGAGAAGGCCAACATTGCAGAATTAATAGCAGTAAGTGCGGGGTACTCAGTGAAGAGTCCTCTCAAAATCCTTGTTGGAAGCGCTCGGTCCACTGACTCCGAGCATCAGCAAGCATCAACATAGCTGGTCAAAAAGGCAGAACTGGGGGGGCGCCTGGGTGGCTCAGTCATTAAGCGTTTGCCGTCGGCTCAGGTCATGGTCCCGGGGTCCCGGGATCGAGCCCTGCATCAGGCTCCCTGCTCGGCAGGAAGCCTGCTTCTCCCTCTCCCACTCCCCCGCTTGTGTTCCCTCTCTCACTGTGTCTCTCTCTGTCAAATAAATCAATAAAATCTTAAAAAAAAAAAAATGCAGAATCGGAGGCCCTGCCCCCGTCCCACTGCTTTAGAATCCACATTTTAACAAGATGCCCAGATCATTCCCGCTCTGGTGCCCACTGAAACTTGGGGCTCACTGACCCAAGCCCAGTTCTTAGCTCCTGGTGAGGAAGACCCAGCTGCTGCCTCGCGAGGCAGGAGCACTGCTAAGTCTCCAGGACCCGGTATAGCTGGGTCTTGGAAGCATGAATAGTTGTGGGGTGTTAACAATCAGTCCTTGAATTGACCTTTTGTAGGATTTTTTTTTTTTTTTTAACAAAGGCGGGGAGAGAAAAGCCAGGAGAAAGAAAGGCAGTGGCTATTAACTTCACAGAATTGAAGACCCACAGCTTCAGAGAACCGCCCCCCCCACCCCGCCCCCTGCAAGGGCCCCAGGAAACTGAGGACAGAGTTCCCCACAGCCCACGACACCCACCGTGACAGGATCCTCCAGAGTCGTGTCCACCTCGCTGAACTTCAGGTAGATGTTCCCTCGGCACACTCGCCACAGCAGCCTCTCAAAGGAAGCCATCCGCTCCCTGTTGATCACCCCAGCCGTGAACCTGGCAGTCAGATGGGGAGAAGTTGCTGAGGCCCAGGGAGCGGGGTGCAGGGAGAAGGTCCCATAGGACCTGAGGACGTGCCAGCACGAGATGGAGGCCTACTTCCCTCTGAGCACGAGGAGGATTCACTAGCTGTCAGGGGTCCGAGGCCACTCAGCAGCCCAACCCCTACTTGCCCCAAGTCCCTTTTGGCCTCCTGTTTCCTCTGATGTATTGAGACTTCCTTAGTCACCCCAATACTACATAGTCACTTACTTGCAATTAGAAATATGATAGCCCGTCCATTACGGCATCGTAGCTAAAGAAAGAAGGAACTGTTCAACTGCTCAACAATGGGCTCTATGCATTTTTCTAAATACTGTGCTAGAAGTGAAACAGACATACTCATTTACATTTATCTCTGCTTTTAAAATCATCCCTGTGTCTAGATAATTTCCAATTGAAACTTTTTCTATTAACTTTAAAATGGTTGCTTTCATTGGTCTTTCACTTTAAATGTGCGCTGAGCCTTTATTACCTCCTGATCAAATGTTTTCAATGCATACACATCAATTTTACTTGGACACTGAATGAAATCCCACTGTTTTGAATCACCGTGCATTTTAATACCACATCACTCCTTCTTGTGGATGATGTGATCATATGACTACCTCATTGCTAACTGCACTTCAAACAGCAAATTTCAAATCTATTTTATTGCCAAAGCAGTATTTCCAAGATAAGGAAGCAGGAAACAGTTGAGAACAGGCATCTAAACAATTCTGGCCACATCCTCCCCCTGTAGGAACAACATAAACATTGTATTCTTCAGGCTCCCAGAATGCTAGTTTCACCATTAACAAGAAGGTAACACTACCTCCCACTCCACCAACCTGAAGAGGTTACTCTTGGGTTTAATACAGTGTGGAGGTCTATATTCATGTGAAATAGCCCTCATTCCAGTGTCTGGTTCATTCATCCATTCATTCACTCACTCACTCAGACCCTCTGGGAAATCTATCACATTCCAGGCACTGAACTGTGGACCAGAAACCCATCTACATGTAATTTTCAGAGCACAGTTACACTAACCCCAGTTTTCCAGTCACACAGGCAGGTGTCGCTCTTAACTCCAGGAGACCCGAAGTGTCTTCCATAAAGAAATCATCAGCGAGGTTGGTTTCCGTCTGAAAGTCAAAGAACTACTGCTTTCTCTTAAACGTATTTAGGCAACCTTCAAAGCTCCCTCGACCTCAAAGGTTTGTCTATTTTTAACAAAACTTTAATTTTCCACAAATAGTTAAGAGAATTCAAAAAGTCGAGTGCTCCTTGCCAGATCAAAAACTTCCCCCAGGGTGCCTGGGTGGCTCAGTTGGTTAAGCGACTGCCTTCGGCTCAGGTCATGATCCTGGAGTCCCAGAATCGAGTCCCACATGGGGCTCCCTGCTCAGCAGGGAGTCTGCTTCTCCCTCTGACCTTCTTCCCTCTCGAGCTCTCTCTCATTCTCTCTCTCTCAAATAAATAAATAAAATCTTAAAAAAAAAAAAAAACTTCCCCCAGTCTTTTACTACCGAAATCCCAAATCTGCCCAAACTCACTGTTGTGCTTTGTTCCCACTTCCATCTGTGTGTTTAGGGCACATACTTTCCAAACAGCATCATGATATGCTTGTGTTTAGTTCAAATTGGCACCGTTTCCCCCCGAATACCCTCCCCCCTCACTAATGACCTCGGCATGGGGCAGAAACAAGCATGATTTATGCATATTCCAAACCAGCCAGTTTTCAAAAATGGAAACTTGAGGATCTGGGGGAAAGGTCCCTTTAATAAAGAGTCCCCAGATAACAACCTCAAAGAAATCTTGGGTTTTCTTCAGCAGATGTTTGAGTTCAGTCAGTTCTAGGAAGCTTTTCTTCAAAGCCTGCTGGTTCTGGTTGGCTTCCTGTAATTCTCCTTCCAGTTTTTCTAGAAGAGTCTATGAAGAATGGAAAAAGAAGGGAAAGTAGGCAGACAGTGCTGTGATATTTACTGTACATTAATACACTACAAATAACTACAAATAACTAAATATCAAAGAAGAATTCAGTGTATCATAATGTAGCCAGAAGTTGAGTGGCATGTTCAGTCCAACTCAAAATGACTGTAGAGCTATAAACTAGATCCATTTTCATCAAATAGGATCAGAAAACACTCTGCAGGGATGGAAATTAGCTTCCTGAAGAAGCCAAGGCATTTCAACAAATTGCATGTCTCTCCCCCATTTAAAACACGAGAAAAGGGAAGCTGGAGTGAATTTACATGTTGAGAATTCCTTCTGCCCCAAACATACTGCAATGATGAACTAGAACAAGAGGAATCGCTAGTTCTGGGTTGGAATCTGGAGAACCAGGTATAAACAAGTAAAAAAGGCTATATGGGGAACTGTGAGCACAACACGCAAGAAGACAAAACAAAGAAAAAACAATCTTCCTTCCAAAATGAGCATACAAAATGAGTAAGTCTCAAGAAGAAATCTAATGATAAGAAAAATCAGGGGCGCCTGGGTGGCTCAGTCGTTAAGCGTCTGCCTTCAGCTCAGGTCATGATCCCAGGGTCCTGGGATCGAGCCCCGCATCAGGCTCCCTGCTCGGCAGGAAGCCTGCTTCTCCCTCCCCCACTCCCCCTGCTTGTGTTCCCTCTCTCGCTGTGTCTCTCTCTGTCAAATAAATCAATAAAATCTTTTTTAAAATTTAAAAAAAAAGAAAAAGAAAATCACCAACAAAATCAACAATCAGAACACAAATTCACATTGAGTGAAATTATTTTTATGGAAAAAGAGTTTAAGGCTTCTTTTAGAATGCTCAAAGAGATAAGTGAAGGGATTGCTTACACACACACACACACACACACACACACACACACACACACACACACCAAAAAATTATTAAACCAACGTGTCCTAAAATGAAAGAAAAGGTAAATATAAAATGGGAACAATTAAGAAATCTTGGAAATGTAAAATATAGGTATTGAAATTCAAAATCTAATAGGTGAAGATCAGCTCTTTATTGGACACAATTCATGAATGCACTACTAAGATTTGGTATAGAATGAAAGCTCATTTCTCATTTACCCAAATGTCCACCCACAGTAGAATGGATAAAGCTCCTAAAGTATGGTACATGCAATAAAAGAAACACTACCCATCAGTGAAAACAAATTAATTTCAAAAACATGAAACAATACGGTGTCTTAAAAAAATAAAATGACGTAAGAAAACAGCAAGTTGCAAAAGAAGAAACATGATTCCATTTATATAAAGCTAAAATGGGCAAAGCTATTTAAAAGAGTAAATGCTATTTAAAAGAGTAAATATGTGATAAAACTATGCTATTTAAAAGAGTAAATATGTGATAAAACAATGAAGAAACGAGGAAAAGAAAAATACAAAATTCAGGACAGGATTATCTCAAGGGAGGAGGGGAAGGACGGGGGGCACACAGAAGGCTTTTAGGAGCATCACTGTGGTCATCTTTTATGTCACACAGGGCGATGGTACTTGGTGTTTGCTATATCATTATTCTTTCTACCTTACACATATTTTCTAAAAATTCTACTGTATCAATTCAGTATTTAACAAAAACAATTGCTAGTAAATCAGCAAC
This sequence comes from Zalophus californianus, assembly GCF_009762305.2. Taxonomy (NCBI): domain Eukaryota; kingdom Metazoa; phylum Chordata; class Mammalia; order Carnivora; family Otariidae; genus Zalophus; species Zalophus californianus. The sequence continues at coordinate 91,265,900 of NC_045606.1, forward strand.
CATAATATCTGAAAACGGATTAAGATCACCTATTAAAAAACAGAGATTATCGGGCGCCTGGGTGGCTCAGTCGTTAAGCGTCTGCCTTCAGCTCAGGTCATGATCCCAGCGTCCTGGGATCCAGCCCCGCATCAGGCTCCCTGCTCGGCAGGAAGCCTGCTTCTCCCTCTCCCACTCCCCCTGCTTGTGTTCCCTCTCTTGCTGTGTCTCTCTCTATCAAATAAATAAATAAAATCTTAAAAAAAAAAAAAAACAGAGATTATCATGCTAGATTTCTTTTAATCTACCTGAGGGACACCCTTACCAAAAGATTTTAAAAATAAACAGTAAAACAAAGATATCCATGCAAATATTAGTTACCTTCCGCCACCACCCTCAAAAGGATATTAGTATCAGACAAAATTGAATTAATAACATTTCTTATGATGGAAAATTTTACATATGTTAGATGGACAGAACTGCACCATGAACCCCACATACATATCAACCAACTTCAATTGCATCCCATGCCCTCCCCTCCCAGAGATAATCACTACCCTAAATTTTAAACACTAACTATAGTGGCACAAAGGTGGGGGGAAAAAATGAAATCCCCATTTCTTAACCATTTGCTCTATCCACTTAATGATTCTGTTAAAAATAATGCCACTTTTAAAAATATTTTGGAGAATCATGCATCATTTAAGAAACCGTTTACAAATGATAGTAAATGCAAAGAGTAGAAAATTATAATGTAGACTATGGACATGTAATTACATAAAAATATAGCTGATAAGGATAAAACCTGAAAATAGAAAAGGCAGGTTTTGCTGAGATGGTGGATTTGTGGGTAGATTTTTTTTTTTAATTAATACTTTCCCTAGGATTGTTATGAAAGCCTCTTTAGAAATTCTGCATAGCAAGAGCCCAAAGCCAATTGTGTATTCTTGCCAGAAGGATTTCCCTCCCTAGGAATGTTGGAGGAACACTCAACTCACTGCCAGATCAGTTGAATCAGTCTGTCCCCTTGACCAATGGTTAGATAGATATTGCTACTCATAAGCTCATGTTGTTCTAATTTCATCTTTATAATAAATAATATCCAGGGGTGCCTGGGTGGCTCAGTCAGTTAAGCGTCTGACTCTTGGTTTCAGCTCAGGTCATGATCTCAGGGTCGTGGGATCAAGCCCTGCATCAGGCTCCACATTCAGCACAGAGTCTGCTTAAGACTCTCCCTCTCCCTCTGCCCCCTCCCCCCCCCCCGCTCTCTCTCTCCCTCTCTAAAAAAAATAAATAAATCTTTAAAAACAACAACAAAGAATATCTAAAAGGAAAATACTGAGTAAGGACTGTTGGCACACATCTAATTGTCCCTTATCTAACTGGTTATTACTACGAATGTATGAGAGTGTAGAGTTTCAAAACCAACCAATCAGCCAATACCAAACTCATTTAGATGCATTGATTTTTTTTCTTCTTTTTTCTTTCTTTCTTCTTCTTCTGCTGCTTCTTCTTCTTCTTTTTTGGATGCATTGATTTTTTTTTTTTTAAGGTACTGTCTGAAACATACAACCAACACAACTTCTCCCAAAATATCCAGGATTTAGTATGACAGGATCCAAAATATTTTTCAGGGGAGTTGCCAGTCTCATATCTCTGTCTGAGTATCTTTATTTATACCACTAACAGCTTCAAAAATTTCAAGAATTTTAAGTTACCTTAAAAGAAAAAAACAAGCAAACCCAGCCAGAGATAAAGCTCGGGCGATGAAGCTCCCCTACCTTCCCGCCTCCTTTAGTGGGCCCTTCCTCTTCTGAGAATAAATTATCCAATTTTTTTAAAAATCAAGATCTGCAGGGCCTTCCAGGATCTGGCTCTGCCTACCTTTTGACATCCTCTCCCACCACCTCACCCCTCCCTCCTTCCTCCACTATCTCCTCTACAAGCTTCTAGAAGTCACAGCCAGGTTTTGTTTCTCTCTAAGGTACCTTGTACATGGCGGGCACTCAGTGTTCTATAAAAGGAAGTAGAGAGAAAAAGAAAGATGGAGGGCCACCAGCTATCGTGTTCTTGGCTCAACATACCTCCAACATAATCATTTCCCGTGGAAGAGGGGTCGGTGGGGGCCTCTCTGGCAACTGCGGCACAATCTCATTTTGCATCTCATCTTCCAGGAAACCTGTGGGATGAAACCCCACCAGAGATCCCAAGGTGATTGTGTTTTCTCCCCTAAGAAATGGATCCAAGCAGACAGCCGACTTTCAGCCGACTTTCAGCCGGCTCAGCTGCCTAAATTGCCCCCAGGACCTGCCACAGCATCTGGATCCCAACTCTCACTGCCCCACTTTGTCTCTAGAACACTTTGTCCCTATACAAATAGGGACATGTTTGTTATAATCCAGTCCTGCAAACCACTTACCTCCCCACCAGTTCACATTTATTTTTTTTTTAAGATTTTATTTATTTATTTGACAGAGAGAGAGAGAGAGAGCGAGAGCAGGAACACAAGCAGGGGGAGTGGGAGAGGGAGAAGCAGGCTTCCCGCTGAGCAGGGAGCCCGATGTAGGACCCGATCCTCAGGACCTGAGCCGAAAGCAGACGCCCAACCACTGAGCCACCCAGGCACCCCCCACCAGTTCACATTTAGACAGTAAGCAGAAAATTGGCTTACGGAGGATTCTCTCCAGTGACTCACACCTTCTCACTTCATTTACAAATTTCCTTTGGAAGCTGTTCACATTCCCATTTAACTAGAGTGGGGAGAAACCACAAGATACACATTGGTATCAACAGCCACCATGTATTCCCTTTGGGGTTTTTTTGTTGTTGTTGTGTTCTTTTGGTTCTGTTTTGTTTTTTGTTTTTAATGCTGGAAAATGTTGCCGGAATCATTTTAGGAATAGATATTTCCATGCACAAGACATGAGTTACAGGCAAAAAAACTTGATATCCTTACACATAATCCCCCAAATGCAAATTTGGCATCCTGCCCAATAAATGTCACTGAGGAATAGCCTCCCATCAGGTCCTAGGAACTAAGGACACAAAGAACAAGACATGACCCTTCCCTGCAGGAGCTTAGTTTTGGCCATGATCTTGGTGAGGAAGTAAAGGGGTAAGGAGTCCAATTTTCTAAATCAGACTCAAAAAAGCTTGGTAAGGAAACCACCTCTGGGAAATGATACCCCAACATCACACTCAAGACCATCTCGCCCTAGAATATCACCACAGAGAGACTATGCACCCCACGATACTTTGGCCTCAGACTGACTGACTAGGAAGCATTGATTTCTGTCCTCAGAACAAGGTTTGGTAATCTACATGCCCACTGGAGATATCTAATTCTTGGAAGATACTACTTAGGAAAGAAAGTCTAATGCCATCTAACAAGTACTGACTGTACTAGAGCTTCAAAACATTCCTATAGAGGGGATACATATGGAGGAAGGAAGAACAGGTTTGCAAGTCACTTGCTCAGTGTTATCACAAATCTTAGCCAGAACAACTAGAACCACATGGAATGCCATCTATCTCAGCTCAGGGCTCTTCTCCCCGCACTTAGTTCACTAGAAGAAGTGGTGTGAAAGAGATATCTACTCCCACCCCACCTTCCTCTGGCCTTCCAAGAATGCAGCACCTACATCTTTGAACTGAACCAATCCAAGCTCCCCAAGCTCAGCCACACAGCAATATGCAGCCTCCACCTGAAGAAACAGTTGGGACAAACACATCTCCTCACTGCGAAACACAGACGCCATCTTGACACAACCTTGGTCTGCAGGAGACAAAAGATATTGGAGAGAGTAAGGGTGTAGAAACCTTCGGATCAAAACTGGCTTTAGTTGCACTATATTAATATCCAACATGAGAAAAATCCAACAGGAATGGCTCCTAATTTTCAAAATCTAAACAAAAACAAGATAGCACTTTTCACCACCTATTGGATTGGCGCAAGATTAAAAAATACGATTACAAACTCCTGTTGTAGACAGTGTGCGAGAGCAGGCATTTTCATACACTTAGTAGTTGAAGTCTAAATTTGTACAGCTTTTTCGGAGAGCAATTTGTCAGTGTCTATCAAATTTTATATTACTCATACCCATGACCCCGGATTTCTGCTGCTCTTCATCCAGACAAACTTGGAGAGGTATGGGAAAATAGATGCAAAAGATGTTTCTGATAACATTGTATACAATTATTGTAATAAATGGATCTAACCCAGATATCCATCAACAGGAAAGTGATTAAGCTGACCTCCAGAACCCTGTGCAGTCAGCCAGAATAAAATAAATCTGTATGTCCTCTATAGGGAAAAAGGGTATTCATGTAGAATCCATTCCCATCAAAGACCCTCTGGACTGCTCTATCACTGCCAAGCCAAATTGCTTGCCCTAAAGACCAACCTTCTGGAATAACTACCACAACTCCAGAATGGGCCCCCTTTTCTCATTTCATTTTATAATGTGTACAGTAGCTATTGTTTGCCAGACCCCGGATTTATCCCTTCTCTGCTTTAAGTCTTCCATCATCTCTATTTCTTATAAAATATAAGATTTGTCCAACAAAAGGCTGCGTATCTGGCCTCTGCCATCCCCTCCAGCTCCACTTCTCTTCACATTGGTCTCCAGACACACGGAATTTCTCCCAGAGCTCCCTCCTGCCTCAGGACCTTTGTCCATGCTTTCCCCTAGATCTGGAACCTCACTCTCTTCCTCCCCCTGCCCCCCAGTAACCCACACACCCAACATAATCCTGTCATTGGAGCCTCAGTGTCAGGATCCTCTTCCTCCATAAGCCCTCCCAGACCACCACCAACACCAGGTGAACCAAGTACTCCCGGAACAGAAATCACTGGCAATTATTTGTTTAATGTCTGTGTTGCCCACTGGCCAGTAAATTCCATGAGGTTAGAACTATGTCATGTTTTCCATTCTATCACCAGTCTAGCTCAACCACAAAGCAGGTACTCAGAAGATATTTCCCAATTAATTGACTAGAGCCCAAACTTCATCCCTCCCTCCAGAATGCCTGGCCTGATGCTCCATTTTTTGCCTTTTGACACCTAGATGAATCAAAACTTTTCATACTACCCTTTCTGGTAAATAAGGCAATGTTTTCATAAAAGAGACACACGCCCACTAGCAGCAAGCAGACCAAGAACATAGATAGGGTGAAAAGCCTTCTTACCCCAGCTTTGCCCCAACAGGTCCTGGACAGGTATCTGCAGTAGGGCGAGAGCTAAGGCTCCCGCACTTCCTCAGCCCAGCCCCGCAAGCAGGTGTTTGGTCAGGGCTGGTGAGTGGCGGGCCAGGACCAGCCTGGCTTGGGGATTCCTCAGGTGGCTTCCCTGCGGCCACGAGCCCCTCCCGGTACTTCTCCTCCCTAGGTGCCTGCAGAGCCCAGAGGCAGCCCTGTTGTATCAACACTGGCCTGTGGGTGAGGACAAACTTGCCTCACCGGCCAGCCCTGCTCAAGCCCCCTCCCTCCCCCAGCCACCTGTGCCCGGGGCCACGACCTTGGGGCCCCACCAGGAAGCAGTGACTTTCTTCTCTAAGGAAAGTAACTTACCCTGCAGCGAGCAGAAGTTTTGGGAGAGGTTTCTAGAGGCCTTCGAAGGGCCCTGGAGACAACCTTCCAATGTGTCTACGAAGCACACCCAACACTCCTTGTCACTGTAAAAATGAAATCGTTCCGGAAATGAAAAAAAATATGCCCACCATCCTAACAAGAGCTATCTTCAAAAACACTTTACTTCCAAAACAGAATACACCAATGAATAGTCGGTAGCCAAAAGTCAGCTTCTGATGTGACCCAGGTAAAAAGAGACAGGGCCAGACATGAGGATTTACCCTTTCACTGATTATTACTGTCTTGCATTTATTTGGTGGGGAGGCTAAGGGCCCGAGGAGTGAAGCGGTTACAGCCATGTCTCCTGGTTCAGGGGCTGGTTACTCTGCAGAGACCACCTGCGTGCCCATTAATGAGCTTGGCAGAGCAGCTTTCCCTGCGGGGGTAGATCCCTGCATGCACCCACCTGGGGTGCCTGGACGATGTACCCTAGAATGAAAGGGGTGCTGTTTTTTTTTTTTTTACCTTTTACTATGGAAAAATTAAAGCATCTGCAAAAGTACAGGGAACACTCTAAGGAACCTCCACAGACAGACCACTCAGCATCACCTGTTGAATTCTGCCTCATCAGTACCCTCACCTGCTTCTCCTACACACCCCAGACTGTTCTGAAGCTAATCCCACACATATTATGCCTTTCAAAATATTTCAGTATGTATCTCTAAAAAATACATAATCATATATATAATATAAATATATTATAATATACACACGTGATATATATTATATATAAATATTATATATATTATTATATATCTATTATACACACACACACACACGTGATACCATGATCACACCTAAAATTCAACAATAATTCCTTGATATCAAATATCCCATCAATGTTCGAATTTCCCAGGTTGTCTTCGATCTGTCTTTTTTAATAAACCCCTCGGGTAATTCTTGTGCATCATCAAATTAGAACTATTGCTTTTGAGAACACGGTGCAAGATCTAACTTCACCTTGGGAGGCAACAGGGTGAAGGCAGTGGGAGACGATCAGCTGAGCAGGTGCTGCTTGAACCTGGGGCGGGGGGTGGAGGGGCAGGGCCTCAACGGAAGCAGATGGCCTGTAACGAGGCCTGTAGGAAAGGTAATGCTTGGGTTTCTTAAGAAACAGAGCTTGGCTGCAGCCACCCATCCCAACATGGCAGAATCACTTGAGTCCAGACTCACCGGGGCAAAGATCTGAAGGCTGAACTCAGGAGCGACAAGGCAGAGCTGAAGGATTAGGACTGAAAACTGCAAGCAGAATGACCAACGCTGAGTCTGCCTCTCTTGCCAGGGGAACTCGAGGTGAGAGGAACCCCCGCCCCAACCGGTTCCTCCCTCTCCTGCCCCTTCCCCTGCCCACCTCTCATTCTGCTCTTCACCCCAACTGGGGGTTGCTGTGTCTCCCCGCCAGTGGATGGTGTAGACGTTCTCAAAGGTTCCGGGGCCCAGGAATCACTGAGGGGCATAGAGAGGAAAAGCACACCTTGATGGTTAAGAGCAGAGTTTAGAACCAAACTGCCTGAGCAAGGATCCCAGCTCTCATTTACCATGTGCGACCCTGGGGAAGCGATTTAACCCCAGGTTCCCAGAGTCCTTCTCTGCAAAGTATAATAGAATATTAGGTAATTATTTTGAATGTCGAAGTATAAGAGGGAGACTGTATTTCAAGGCTTGCTTTCTTTTTCTCCTAGAGCCCTAAGTGGAAGGTGCACACTCATAGGACACCTGCTGGACAATAAATTAATGCAATCTGTCAAAAAGGCAATCTGCATATCCTTGGACCCAGTAATCCCACTTTAGGAACTTCAGCCTATGAAAAAAATTTTAAGGTTGTAAACCAAAATGTAACTACAATAGTGTCTACTGCAGCATTAAGTGTAATAAGCATGTAACCATAAATGACCTGAATTCTTTCATCCATCCACCAAATATTGATTGAGAGTATACTATGTGCCTTCTCCGTTCTGGGCTCTGAGGATAGGGCAGTTAAGTAAGACAAAAGGTCCTTGCCCTCATGAAGCTGATGTCCATAGGGAAAGGGACAAACAGTAAACAAGTAATAAATTAGCAAGATATTGCAAAGTATAAAAAGAACAGTTATAGAAAGCTAGGCTTCGGAGAAAGGAAAAGAGGCTACTTTAGGTAAGCAGATAATGGCCATTGGAGCTGAGGTGTAGAGGATTAAAATGAGCCAGGCTTGCAAAAAAAGGGGGAAGGGAGTCCAGGCAGCAAGGAACAGCCAGCCAAGCAAGAGCGGTCACGTGACTTCATCCGCCTAGCTAACGTATCTCCTGAGCGCTTCCCTGCGCTGCGCATTGTTCCTATGACTGTAGAGCACATTTCATTACTTTCCGTGTGTCAATCACTTAATCTTTTCAATAACCCTATGAGGTTGGCGGTATTCTTATTCTCAAGTCACATACGAGGAAATAGAGGCACAAAAAGGCTAGGTAAGTTGCCCGAGGTCACACAGCCACTCAGGACAGGTCATCTAACACCAGAGTCCCTGTTTACAACTACGCATGGTATGCAACCTGTTCAAGAAATAGGAAGCCAGTGTGGCTGGGGCATGAGAGGGTGGGAAGAGGTATTAGAGCGCAAGCAGAGGCCGAGCCAGGGGAGTTCTGAGGGGCCAATAAGAAATTTGGATTTTATTCTAATCACACTGGGAAGCCCTTGAAAATTTTGAAGCAGGGGAATGACATTACCTACTTGATTCGCATTTTCAAAAAATTTCTTTGACTTCTGCTTCTGGAAAGATGGAGTAGAAATACTTTTTCTTCCCAGTAAGTAAAACGGAAAACCCTGAACATTATATATACAATAAATATTAGAAGGCCCTGAAAGGTAGAGAGAAGACAGACCTTCTAGGAAACTCAGGGTCTGAGAAATGACAGAGGTGACTTCTCTGGGGGTTTCTTTTGCTTATTAGATCCTAGGCTTGGTGCTGCAGAAGCCAGCAAGATATGCAGATAGAAAAAAAAAAAATCCCCCCCCCAAAACATTCCCAAATAAAGCCTGTTCTCTCTAGCCAACGGATCAGGAAAGGGGCAGCCTAGCAAGAAAGACTTTTAGATAATAATCACTCTAATCCAGCCAAACACCACAGAAAAGACTGTGATCCCATGCCCACTCATGCCCGCAAAGCCCAAGTGGAAAGCCCAGACTTCTACCCTCACCCAGATGTACCAAAGTGACACCCCCAGTATCGTGTCATAGAAGACCAAGTGCAGAGTCTGAATTCCCAGCCCTTATTATCCCTGTGATAATAAGGCCCCCCTTGTTAGCCTCGTTGGGTGGAACCTACAAATGAAGGAGGAAGATGTCCTCAAATTCCTTGCAGCAGGAACCCACTTAGGTGGCACCAACCTTGACGTCCAAATGGAACAGTACATCTACAAAAGGAAAAATGATGGCATCTACATTATAAATCTGAAAAGAACCTGGGAGAAGCTTTGATCAGAAGAGATCCGATGAGAACTTTCCCAACTGTCCATTGGTAATGAGACCACCCCCTTACTGGGGCGTGGAGGTCATGTGGAGAGCAGTAACCAGGCACTCCTCTCTTCCCAGACAGGGTCATATCAGCAGAGGTCTAGTGAATAGAAGAATAAAGTAAGAGAAACCACACTAACTGATTTCAGGACTTACCATACAGCTACAGTAGTCAAGAGTGTGGCCCTGGTGGAAGCACAGACACACAGGTGAATGCAAGGAAATAGAGAATCCTGAAATAAACCCACAACACAAGTCAGGTCAACTGATTTTTGACAAAGGTGGAAAGCATTTCAGTAGAGGAAGGATCACCTTCTCAGCAAATGGTCTAGACCAACTGGACATCCATAGGCCAAAAACAGAACCAAGACCTAAACCTCATACCCTCTACAAAAATTAACTCAAAACAGATCACAGATAAATTTAAAATGTAAAACTAGAGGCGCTTGGGTGGCTCAGTTGGTGAAGCATCCAACTCTTGATTTTTGGCTCAGGTCATGATCTCAGGGTTGTGAGATCGAGTCCAAAGCAGGCTCCTCACTCAGCGAGTCTGCTGGAGAGCCTCTCTCTCTCCTTCTGCCCCTCCCCCGCTCCATGTGCATGTGAGCACATGCTCTCTCGTAAAAAAAAGAAAAATGTAAAACTATAAAACTTTGAGAAGAAACACAGAGAGCATTTTCAGAACCAAGGGCTTGGTGAAAGGTTCTTAGATAAGACATACAAAATGTAATCCATAAAACAAACAAAAAAATGATACAAAAATTTGCTGTGCAAAAGGTCCTGTAAAAAGGATAAAAAGAGGGGAGTCTGGGTGGTGCAGTCGGTTAGGCACAGACTTCTGGTTTGGGCTCAGGTTGTGATCTCAGGATCACGGGACTGAGCCCCAGGACAGGCTCCGAAATCAGCACGGAGTCTGCTTAAGGCTCCCTCTCCCTCTGCCCCTCCCCCTGCCCTCTCCCCGCTCACATGCGCTCTCTCTCTCTCTCAAATAAATAAATAAATCTTTTTAAAAAAGGATAAAAGGACAAGCTAAAGATTGGAAGAAAATATATATAAGCCACGTATCTGATAAAGGACTCAACTAGAATTTGTCAAGTTTTCAAACTTCAATGGTAAAAAATCCAATTAGAAAATGGGCCAAAGCCATAAAGAGACAGTTCACCTAAAAGGATGTACACATGGCAACTAAGCTCGGGAAGAGATGTTCAGCCATTAGGGAAATACAGGTTAAAACCACGATGAGATACCAGTATATACCTATTAGGACAGCTCAAATAATAGTGACAATTCCAAACACTGGCAAAAATGTAGAGAAACTGGATCTGTCATGCATTGCTGGTGGAAATGTAAAACAGTACACTCTGGAAAATGGCTTGGCAGTTTTTTAAAAGGCTAAATATGCATTTTCCTTAGGACCCAGCAATCACACTCATGCCATTTATCCTGAAGAAATGGAAATTTATGTTCACAAAAAAAACCCCTATATATCAATCATACCAGCTTTATTTGTAATAGCCAAAAGCTGGAAACAACCAAAATTTCCTACTTATGGTACATCCATACCTTAGAATATTACTCAGCACAAAAAGCAATAAACTATTGATAAACACAACTTGGATAGATCTCAAGGTGATTACGCTGAGCGGAAAAAAAAAACCAATCTGAAAAAGTCACACAGTATATGATTCCAGTTATATAACATTCTCTAAATGACAAAAAATTACAGAGATGGAGAACAAATTAGTGATTGTTAGGGATTAGGAATGGTGGTGGTGGTGGTAGTGTGTGTTTGCGTGTCTGTGAAGGGGTAACAAGGGAGATCTTCACAATGACAGGATAGTTCTATGTCTTGATTGTGGTGCTGGTTATATGAATCTATGCATGTGATAAAATGACACAGAACCATATACAATTTTATGTCATTGTCAATTTCCCCATGTAACCAATGGGGGAAAACTGGGTGAAGGGTATATAAGACCTCCTTGTCCTGTTTGCAACTTTCTGTGAAATCTATAATTATTTCAAAATAAAAGATTTTTTTTTTTTAAGATTTCAGGAAGAGCAAAGAAGATGCTCTTCCAAAATGCCAGTGTGCTCAGCTGGCATTATATAATGGAGAGAGGACAGAGACAAATCTCTGGAGATGTGTGTTCTAAATCAAACTAGCCCAAGAGATTTGAGCGGCCCCCTGGTGGGGAAGACAACACCCCATCATGAGGCCCAGGTCCTCCACTGCCAAATGAAGATACTGAGCCAGATCGGTGGTTTTTCAAACTGGTGCACAGAACCCTGGAGATTTTGCAGAACCCTTTTCAGGGGCCACTGTGAGGGAGTAGGAAAGGATAAGGGGTTTAAACTATGACACATATATGTGATAGAATACAGGACAGCCATTAAAACAGCATGAAAAGCATTCTACTGACAAGGAAATATGTTCTTGGAACAGTGTTGATAAAGTATTTTATGAAACAGTATATATAGTATCATTGTATTTTTTTAACATCTGTAATCCCCATAGAAAGATGTGGAAGGAACCACACTGAAATCATCACGATGGGTAGGGTTTGGATCTGGATTTATGTGCTTTGTCCTTTTCTTTATTCTCTGATACTTTTGTAACAAACACATAACACTCTTGATACAGGTCTTAAACCTTGGGATCAGATGGCTTTCAGATTTCAGAATGCTCCCTATTTAGAAAGTTAAGCCAGGTATAGATGACATATTATATCCCCATGGGTCCTGGGGGCAGCATTTTGTAATCAAAGCATGTTAATCCTTCTGTACTTAAATATTTACATTCTTACTGTGAAGAATCAATAGAAATTATACATGCCTCACGTTAAATCAGGTCAGATTGTGCTGCCAAGTCCATAAAAACTGTTTTTGTTTTCAGAGCTTTATGGATTTCTGGATTGCAAATAACACATGGTCCGTAAAGAAAACACAATACAAAAAATTCCTTGGTGGGGAAACACTAAATCCTTAGTGATACAATGTTACAAAATGAAATGGCAGCTTGAGCGGGCATCATATTCACAACTGTATAAGCAGTAAAATGGATATGGAAACTGACTGGACAGAGAAGAGACAGAAGGTAACAGTTGTGCAACAGTAAAGATAAAAATAGGGCCCATTTCATTTCCGCTGGGCATTACTGGTACTTCACCAAGCACAATGCTAAGCATCTACAGAAACTTCCAGAAGTGAGTCTTGATGTAGCCACTTATTCACTCAGGGGTTATTTATTTATGGAGCACCTACAATGTGTCAGGCTCTGCTTTAGGCTCTGCAGACACAGCTGGAAACAGGACCAAGTCCCTGCTTTCACGTGGCTTATGTTTTAGTGGGGGTGGGAGAGACCAAAACTAAAGAAGCGTACGAGTCCATAGAAACTGTCTAAGGCAGAGAAATCAGGAACAGTAATGGCAGCGTATTAGCTGGAGATTTTGACAGTAACAACAAGAAGAAAAAACTAGTCAAAAGTAGTTCTTAGGGAAAAAAAACACAGACGGAGTGGAGCGGGAGACCTTAGCATTACTTTGATAACCCCTTTGCACCACTTGATTTTTTTAAATTAGCATCCGTTGACTAATTTGAAGAAAATCAAACATTTAATTAAAGCCAAATTTTCACTGACAATAAAAGAAAATCATCTCAAAAATATTGATTGAGCAACTATGATGTGCCGGGCAAGGTACATCAATGGGCAAAACAATTCCTGTTCTGGTGAAATCTAGCAGGGCAGTCAAATATAATGATCCTAATATCGATGGCTAATACACAGATGATGCTTACTATGGGCTAATGTAAGACAAAGCCCGAAGAAATAGCTATAATTTAAATCCCCATCGTTATGGTTTGGCTGGTTTACAGATTAGGAATCTGAGACAGGTGACAAGTTCAAAGTTGCTCAGCTAGTAAGTGGTAAAGGGGAGACTTGAACCCAGGTAGTGTGGCTCCAGAGCTGAGACTCTCTAGTCTCAGTAATCAAATTAAGTAACCACAAGGACAAATGTGTAATAATTGAGATGGGTACACGGAAGGACGGACTCTTCTTCCTCAGGGGAAGAAGGCAGTGTAAACAGGGCAGAGAGAATAAGGGGGTGGGGAGTGGGGTTGCACTGGTGAAGCAGGAGGAGCACAGCCATGAGCTGCAGACCCTATTAAGGACGGTGGCTTTATCACAAGAGCGACTGGCGCCCTTGACAGGTCCGAAGCCTGTGGGGGGACGGGGGGGGGGGGGGGGGGGGAGGGGATGGGCAAACGGCACAGCCTGGAAAACATATTTCTAATTGCAGAGCGGATGCGGAGGGAAGCAAGAGCTCCAGCAGGCAGAGCAGTTCTGAGACGAGAGCCGTGGTCCAGGCGAAAGAGGAGATATTGTTTTATTTTTAATATCCTGGGGGACAAAATGGAAAGCACCCAGAAAGCACTTTTCTGGCATAATGAAGTCAGGAGAGTGCTGCTGGTGTGAGTTGTCAGCTGAATGAGCTGCTATTTTCACAGAACACCATCTTTACTTGAAAGAACGCCTGACAAGCTATGGTTATTCAGACAGAGGCATTTGGCGGGCGCTTTCTCAGAAATGATCCAAACAATTCTGTCATTTCAAAGGAAAACAACTGGCATTGTTTGTTGCCAATGATGAAATTCTAACTTTCAAACAACAATTAAAATTTTGGAAAACTTTTTTGCGCCAACATGAACTTGACAGCTTCTCAATGCTGAAAACTTTTCTGATGAGGGTATTTCTGTTGCAGATATTTATAAATGTGATTTTTCAAGTGATTATATAATGAAATGTGACAGCATTTGGGAGATCTGCAAAACTCAGTGAACCAGTATTTCCCAAATGCCCAACGCATGATGTTACACAGTCACGTTTGGGCAAATGATCCATTGAGAGCACACGATTAGCCAAGGGATTGTAACGAAAAGGTCAGTGGTTTGGTTTCTGATTCTACATTGCACCTAGGCTTTTAAAAATTACTACTTGTTAAGTTTTGGTAGAGAATCAATGAAAAATACACATGACTACCTGAAAAGACTAGTAAAACATTTTTCCATTTTTTCTTTATTTTTATTTTTTTAAAGATTTTATTTATTTGTCAGAGAGAGAGCACAAGCAGGGGGAGTGGCAGGCGGAGGGGGAAGCAGGCTCCCTACGGGGCAAGGAGCCCGATGCGGGGCAAGGAGCCCGATGCGGGGCAAGGAGCCCGATGCGGGGCAAGGAGCCCGATGCGGGGCAAGGAGCCCGATGCGGGCCTCGATCCCAGGACCCTGGGATCATGAGCTGAGGCAGACGCTTAACCGACTAAGCCACCCAGCCATCCCCATTTTTCCCTTTTTTAAAACTACATATTTATGGGTGCCTGGGTGGCTCAGTTGGTTAAGCGACTGCCTTCCGCTCAGGTCATGATCCTGGAGTCCCGGGATCGAGTCCCTCATTGGGAAGCCTGCTTCTCCCTCTCCCGCTCCCCCTCTGTGCATGCTCTCTCTCTCTCATTCTCTCTCTCAAATAAATAAATAAAATCTTTAAAAAAAGACTACATATTTATGTGAAGCCAGATTTTCATCATGTATTTCAACAAAAATAACATATAGCAATGAGTCCAAATGTAAAAATAGATAAGCAAAAGACATCCAGCTGTCTTCTATTAAGTCAGACTTTAAAGAGATTTGCAAAATAAAGCCAGCGATGCTACTCTTTTCACTAAATTGTTTGTTTTGGAAAATACAGTATTTTCATAAAAATAGGTATTTATACTAACATATAACAGGTTATTTCCAGATAAGGTCACATTCTGAGGTCCTGGGGTTAGGGCTTCACCCTATGAAAACAGGGAGTGGGTGAGAGGCACACAATTCAGTCCACAACAAGGGGGACAGATGCAATGAAGTCAGGCCCCAGAGTGGGGGACCTCAAAGGTCTGAAGGCAGGACAGAGGAGATGGACCAGGAACAGATCCAGAAGGCTAGCCAGAAGAGAGAGAATTCAAGAGAAGTGTCTCAAGAATCATGGAGTGCTCACCGTCTGTCCTCTGGAGGTTACCGGTGACCCGGATGGACCTACTTGAGGCACATGAAGGAGGGAGAATTTAAAGAAGGGACTGGGGAATTGGGAAGTCAGGGGCTGGTGAAGAAAGCCAGATACTCTCAAATTCTCTCAAGATCTCAGGCTGTGATTTGCAACGATGTGGATGGAACTGGAGGGCGTTATGCTGAGCGAAATAAGTCAGTCAGAGAAAGACATGTATCATATGACCTCACTGATACGAGGAATTCTTAATCTCAGGAAACAAACTGAGGGTTGCTGGAGTGATGGGGGGTGGGAGGGATTGGGTGGCTGGGTGACAGACATTGGGGAGGGTATGTGCTATGGTGAGCGCTGTGAATTGTGCAAGACTGATGAATCACAGATCTGTACCTCTGAAACAAATAGTACATTATATGTTAAATAAAAAAAAAAGAAGATAGCAGGAGGGGGAGAATGAAGGGGAGTAAGTCAGAGGGGGAGACGAACCATGAGAGACGATGGACTCTGAAAAACAAACTGAGGGTTCTAGAGGGGAGGGGGTGGGGGGATGGGTCAACCTGGTGATGGGTATTAAAGAGGGCACGTTCTGCATGGAGCACTGGGTGTTATGCACAAACAATGAATCATGGAACACTACATCAAAAACTAATGATGTAATGTATGGTGATTAACATAACAATAAAAAATTTTTTTAAAAGATCTCAGGCTGTGAAAGGGAAGGAGGGAGCAGGGCAGTACCTGAAGGGAAAACTGGCGTCAGGGAAAGATTTCACTTATTTTCTCAAGGAAGAGACAGTTGATAATCCAAGATAATTCTGTGAGCTCTAGGGACCCAGCACATCTAGAACTGGGCACCTTCTACCTTTCCCTACCCGTTAGGTGCCTGTAAGACAAATGCTTTGAATCAGACAAAGATAAATTTTACATTTCTCTGCAAGTGTCCTGCCTGAGCACAGTCTTTCCACAGAGCATTTCACAGCATTGCTGACATGCCCAGGGCTGAAACAGTACCGGTGTCAGCAGCAACCCAAGTCCAGGTCGTCCAAAACCAAAGTAAGCTTCCCAAATTCTCTGCTGTGAATCTCAGTAGCGGGAGGGAGGGCCAAGAGGAGAGGAGAAGCCAGCACAGCGGGGACCCTCAAGAGCATCTCCGGCAACGGGTAGAAAAGACACAAAAGATCGAGTCCAGACCACTCCTTGGAGTCAAGGCGCAGGCGAGCTCAATAGCTTATCCAAAGTTAGGAAGTAGCTCTTGTTCCTTTGTTTGTGTCACTATTTTAAAAAAGCAAGGCATCCTCCTATTAGTCATTAAGTCTGGTTTTTTATGACTCTTCAAAATTCTCAACCCAAGGCTTTAAATTGACACCGTTGGCATCAGGTCTTGAGAAAAACAACCTTCTCAGAACAGAATCGGTCCCCAATGTGATCAAATGTTTTTGACATTCAGGGTTTACTACCAGTGATGCCATTCTTTAGACAAGTCTGGGGCACAATGCCAGTTTGGGTCTCTTTACACTTGTCTATGCAGGTCTCCGGTGAGGCACCGCTGTGCCCCTAGGACTTTCCTTAAAAGGGCTCTTGAGAAAGGAAAGAGGTGAGCGCTCCACTTACACCCCTTCAAAATGGGCATTCTTTTAAACAAAGGGCCTCCTTTGTTCCCACGTCCCTATACAGGGGATTACAAAGATACTGGGCACAACCACACTTTCAGCGGTACAAGAGCAACTTACAGGAGATCATCCTAATTTAAAAAATCAAAAGTGGGGCGCCTGGGTGGCTCAGTTGGTTAAGCAACTGCCTTCGGCTCAGGTCATGACCCCAGGGTCCTGGGATCGAGTCCCACATGGGGCTCCCTGCTTAGCGGGGAGCCTGCTTCTCCTTCTCCCTCTGCCCGCCACTCCCCCTGTTTGTGTGCTCTCTCTCTCTGTCAAATAAATAAATAAATAAAATCTTAAAAAATTAAATAAATAAAAATAAAAAACCAAAAGGGGTAAGTGGAGAGCAAGCTAAAACACTCGCAAGGAATTTAATCCAAAAATAACAATTTAGCTGCAAAGTAACAACCCCATTTTCCAAAAACAGTGTCTAACTTTTCTGAACTGAATTCCAGCCAGATCACCTTCATTCGCATAATTGATTGTACCATCCACTTACCTAGCACTTCACCATTGGCCGGACACTGACCCCACCATCCACAATCCTTCACAATATGCATTCACAGAGGGAAAGTGCTAGAGACAGAGGGAATGATGTGAAGTTGCTAAAAAGACAGGGAATGATGTTCAACTTACACACACACACACACACACACACACACACACACACACGCAGAGAGATGCAATTTGTTGACAGTAATGTCCAAGAGTTCATGTCATCAGCACACTGAGGTCAGGGTGATGTGTGCTGAAACCAGAATCATCTCCTGCCACATACATCCCCCTTCCCTCCTGGCCATGGACCCTCTTCAGGGAGTGTCACGGTGCACAATGGTGCCTTCCAACATCAGTTTGGCCCTCACAGTTGTTCTACACCTTTCTGTCCCCCGAGATTATTCCCTAAAAAAGAAAGAGCCCCCCCAAGCGGCTCTCACTGTCAGCCACATTCTCCTCCCCTGCTCCATCTCATCTTACTTCCCTCCCCTCAGCACATGGCCACCTCACTCCTTAGGAGAAGACCCTCCATCATGGAACCCTGTGGCTTGCTTATCTTCCACCTCCACATATCTTGGCTTCGTCTCTCTGCGTCTCCTTTCTCCAGAGCGGAGCTACTTTACACTCTGCCCCCTTCTGTCTTCACTTGCCAAGTCACATGCTGACTGGCAGTGAGACGTAGGAAAATAAAATTTCCTCACGAAGAGAACAGAATGCCTCAAAGTTTGTCACCAATGCATTTTACCTTTCAAACCTCCCCATTTTTCACTCAGGAGCAGCTCCCCACTTATTTGCCTTTTCGGTAATAATATTTACTCCAAACTCCACTGGGGAGGCTCTTTTCAGCACGATGGCCACCTCTACCTGCTTCTCCATTGAACAGACCGTGTTGAGCACAGGGTCACAGAATTGTACCACTGGAGGAAAACTTAGAGATCATCGAGCCCAATCCCCTTGCTGTAAGGATGAGGAAGCAACCCCAGGGGGTGAAGGGATTTGCCTAAGGTCCGCCAGTGAATTAGTGGCTGGAAGCAGAATATGGGCTCCCGACTCTCAGAGTCTCTTCATGTCGTAGCTGCTGGTTTCCCCTTGGTCTCTTACAGGACATAACATCCCTTTGCATTAGGCTCTATGCATAGCAAAACCCCTTCTAGGGATAACCTATCCCCTCTGGAGAGTCCCGGGGCCCCCAGACAAAGATTTTCTCACAAAGGATTGAAGGCAATATTTCCCTGGATTTTCCCCCATGTATCTCCCTCCCAGAGAGCCCCCACTGCCTCTCTTGGGTAGCATCAACACCAAGGTTACATGACCTCCTCCAAGGTCACACAGAGGAAGACAACACAAACATGGAATCCAGGACTCCTGACTCACAGCTGGTTGTCCAGGCTACGTGCAGCCCAGACAAAAAAGACAGAGAGTGAAGGAAAGTTCCAGAAACAGCCGGAAGCACACAGCCAGAGAGAAGAAGCTGGAGGCTGGGAGGAAGGGCTAACAGTGTCTGACTCAGCTCACTGATTCTTTTTAGTCTCATGTGGACAAACTGGAAAAGAAAAATTGTCTGAGTGTTTATCACAAACATGCAGGTCATTTCCCAAAAACCTCAGCTTAAAATTACTCTTTGAGAACATACATCTCTGTTTATTAAACAAAAATGAATCTGACCACAAGCACTGTTGTGCCAACAGAAATATTTTGTACGAATGGTAAGGCTGGGAATGAAGAAGCCAGAAATTGCCAGTCATAGAGTTGGCCTCCACTCCCCTCCCATTGTTGATTAACT
Organism: Zalophus californianus; assembly: GCF_009762305.2. Classification (NCBI taxonomy): domain Eukaryota; kingdom Metazoa; phylum Chordata; class Mammalia; order Carnivora; family Otariidae; genus Zalophus; species Zalophus californianus. Next base: position 91,284,966 of record NC_045606.1, read on the forward strand.
TCACCTTAAAATGCCCTTACCTGTTTGGGCTAGTAACTCACTAACTTTTCTAACAGGTAGAGAACTATCCCACAGTGGAACTGGCTACCTTAAAAATTAGTAAGAAACAGGGGCGCCTGGGTGGGCAGTCAGGTAAGTGTCCGACTCTTGGTTTCAGCTCAGGTCGTGATCTCAGGGTCGTGAGATCGAACCCAGCACAGTGTCTGCTTGAGATTCTCTCTCCCTCTCCCTCTGCCCCTCCCGCTCATGCTCTCTCTCTCTCAATAAATAAATAAATCTTAAAAAAAAAAATAGACACCTGCCACTGGAGGCATTTTAGCAGAAGTCTAAGTAACCACTTTGAGAGGCAGGAGAGGTCAAATGCAGCCTTACTAAGCTCTCTAGCATACTACTTTCTTTGTAGGAGAGCATTCTTACTAGGTTAAGGACTGGGCCAGATGGCCTCTAGGTCCCTTTCCAACACTGAGATTCTATTTTTTTTCTCTGTCTTATTTCTAGTCTTCTTTATGTCCTGAACATTCTGGAGTGTGTCTGTACATTCTGTTGTATACCTTGGGCACCCCCAAAACAAAGGCTGTCTGTCAATAAGCAGTTCTCCACACCATATGCAACTTGACGTTTAATTAGTATTTTTTTTTTTTTTTTTTTGGTGGCAGGGGGCACCTGGGTGGTTCAGTCGGTTAAGCATCCGACTCTTGATTTTGGCTCTGGTCATGATCTCAGGGTCGTGAGACTGAGCCCCATGTCAGGCTCTGTGCTGGGTGTGGAGCCTGCTTAAGATTCTCTCTCTCTCTCTCTCTCAAAAAATAAATAAATAAAAAGCACTTAAAAAATTTTTTTGATGGAAAAGAAGATTCCCTGACATTGAAAATTTTCCCAGGCAACAAGATAAGTACTGTTAAATGTAGTCTATCTGCTCTGTTGTAACTATATTGCTTTCCTGTGACATACTCAAGATTTATTTATTTATTTGAGAGAGAGAGAGAGAGAGAGAGCACAAGCAGGAGGGGCAGAGGGAGAGGGAGAGAACCTGAAGCAGACTCTGCACTGAGCACAGAGCCTGACACGGGGCTTGATCTCACGACCCTGAGATCACAACTTGACCCAAAACCAGAAGTCAGATGCTTGACTGTGCCACCCAGGTCCCCCTGAAATATTCTTTTTTAAAATGTATTAATTTTTAAACAAATTTTAAAAAGGGGGGCGCCTGGGTGGCTCAGTCCATTAAGCATCTGCCCTTGGCTGGGGTGGTGATCCCAGGGTCCTGGTATTGAGCCCCACATCGGGCTCCCTGCTCAGCAGGGAGCCTGCTTCTCCCTCTGCCTCTGCCTGCAGCTCCCCCTGCTTGTGCTCTCTCTTTCTCTCTCCGTCAAATAAATAAATAAATAAAATCTTTAAAAAAAAAGACTTTATTTAAAATGTATTAACTTGATTTTATTTCCTGATTATAAGAGTAAAATCCATTCAAAAAAAGAGTAATATGCACTCATTGTAGAAAATTTGAAAGACATATAAAAGTGTAAACAAGAAAATAAAAATTGTCCCAGAGTGTTAATTCTAGATATGACTACTGTTAACATCTTGATAGGATGCTTCCCAAGCTTCTTCTTTGCATATGCATGTGTATTACAAAACTGGAATCCTACTAAATACATAGTTTCACATCCTGCCTTTTCTGCTTTGTATTATACAGCGTTTTTCCAAATAATTAAATATCATTCTAAAACATCATTTTAGAAGCTATCTTTTATTCCATTATAAGCTGCTCCTAAGCTGTCATTTTCACAAATATTGTAATGTTGAGGTGGAGAATTTTGGATATGCATTTTTGTGCTCATCTCTAATTTCCTTGGGGAAAAATTTTCCAAAGAGCTGCACAAAGAAGGAAAGGTGGCCAAAATAAATTAACCCTTACAAAGTCTACAACTTAACTATAAATATCTCAATATTGGAGACTAGACACATGGTGGCAGATTGTTGTTGGTCCCTGACTAAAGCAACCAAACCAAAAAAAAAAAAAAATCATGACTCATCCTAGGTCTCAAGTTATTTCTACAAACAATTGTGTGTAACTGCAATTATGCGCACAATAAAAATAACCAGGTATACAAGGAAACACAGCAACATGAATGAAAACCAACCAGGAGAAATAATGGACCATAGAAACAGATCAATGGGGGTGAACAAATACTGATGTTACCAGACAGATTTTTTTAATTATATTCACTCTGTTCATGAAGATGAAAAATGACACTGTATAAGAAAAAGCTATTTAATAATGTACAAAATGGAAATTCTAGAACTAAAACTAAAATAACTGAAATTAAAAATCCAATGGGTAATTATAAAAGGTGATTAGACACAGATGATAAGACATTTAATAAAAGATTGGGCAGAAGAAAATAGTAAGAATAAAGCCCATGAAAACAAAGGATAGAGAATAAAGAAGAGGGTAAGAGAATTAGAGTCTACAGTGGAAAAGTCTAACCTGTGTGTAACTGGAGAACGAGGCAGAGAGAGAAGAATGGGACAGAAGTAGTATTTGACGGCCGACAACTTCTCAATGCTGATAAAAGACATCAAACTCCATATTCAATTGCCTACAAATCCCAAGTAAGACAAATAAAAAGAAATCCATACTTGAACACATTGTAATAAGACTTCTGAAAACCAAAGACAAAGCAAAAATCTTGCAAACAACCAAAGGAAAAAAAGAGACAAATTACGTACAAGGGAGCACCACTGGATGGACAGTTCTCAAGAGAAACAATGGAAATCAAAAGAAATAGAATGATATCTTTAAAGCATTGATAGAAAATATCTGCCAAGCTGGAATTCCACACTCGGTGACAACACCTTTCAAGAACAAAGGAAGAAGAGAAACATATCTTAACACACAACTACTGAGAGCATTAATCACTCCACCAAGGGAATACTTGAAGATCTTCTTTAAGGAGAAGAAGCATTGTAGATGGAAGACAAGACTTGCAGAAAGGAATCCAGAGCAATAAAGTGGTAAATACGTGGATAAGTTTAAGCAAACATTCACTGTATAAAATAGTAATAATGAGTTACCAAGTTAAAAAACTATATGTATATAGTTAAAATACATGACTATAATGATATAAAAATCAGGAGTAGACAAGTAGTATTAAAGCTCTAAGCTCCTCACATTATTTGGAAAGATGGTAAAAGTATCAATTAATATTAGACTTTGATAAGACAAGAATGCCTGCAGTAATCTCTAAAAAAAATGGAATAAAAAACTCGATCCTAAAGTGGTGAGAAAAAAGAGATGTCAAACAGGTGGGAAAACCAGAGAGCTCTTGGTCAGATGGAGATTCAAACCTAAACCAATCAGTATGGATACATCCCATGTAAACAGGTTAAATGGCCAAATTAAAGGCAAAGATTCCAAGAAGGGATTTTTTTAAAAAATCCTACACTACGTTTTTGTAAGGTACACATCCAAAACATAGTAAGAATTTAGAGAAGATGAAAGAAATGATGGGAAAAGGTCCAGCACGAAATACTAAGCAAAAAGAAAGGTGGTTTAGCTTATAGTGACAGCAGACAAAAACTTGATGGCACAAAGTATCACTAGAGGTAGAGAGGGATATTACAAAATGATTTTTTTAAAGAAGGTTCAATTCACTGGTGTGTCATTTCTATATTTACATGAGGCCTAATGACAGCCTCAACTATTTAATGCAAAAATAGACAAACCTACAAGGAAAAGAGAAAACCACAATCATCTGTCTCAGTATTCGACAGGATAAGCAGACCAGATTTTTAAAAACAGGAAATATACAGAAGATGAGAGCCACACAATTAGCACTAACGGGCTTACACAGAACACTGAACCCCACAACTGTGTGACACATTCTTTTCAAGCACTGCCAAATGTTTACCCAAAATGGCCATATGATGGTCTTAATGAATAACAAAACACAGAAATCATCAAAGTATGTTCACAGATCACAGTGCAATCTAAGAAGATGGGAGGGAATGAGATCCAGGGCCCACATGGAAGATGGCCTTCGCCAAGATGAAATCCCATCCATTTGTTAACCCCACTTCTGTCTGGTACCACTGCCCACCCTAGTGCAATAATTGAATGAATTATTCTGGGAACTGCTCAAAAATGGTTCCAAATGGTGGGCTCAAGACCTTGTTCACTTTGTTACTTTGATCAACCCTACCGCGTGATTTCAAGATTGAACTCCATTTTTCTTTCTCACTCTCCGAATTATAGACCCATAACTGAGCAGCAGTGAGCGTGGTTAATCTCCCCCACAAACTAGATCCTGCTCAGGTGAAGCTACGTGTCTCAGTCCTATGTGCAACTGCAGACTGACATTATCCTGTGAAAACAGAGCCTGACAAAGCCCTCTGCAGAAAGAGCCATGGGCCTGCCTCTGGTCAGAAGTTAGGGAACAGCAGGCATAGCTGTGGTTAGGGCTACGATTCTCTTCAGGATGGGTTGATTGCAAATGAAAGCCTCAAGTTCAAAGCCAGGGGTCTCTTCCCAGGGATGGAAGGGACCGGAAAAGGGCCATCAGAATCACAAGGGAAGCTTCCTTCACATAAAATATCCTACCTATAGGAGGCCACTCCAGGCCACAGAATGCTGGTTTTCAGTCTTTTATCACAGGAAACACTGTGCCCCCTCCTTCCCTTTTTCAAATGCAATTTTGTCAGGGAAAACATAAAATTGGAGGCAGTGAGAGCCATGGAACCCCCACCCCAATCCCATCCCAACCACCACCATGGAGCCTGGCCACATTTTAGCCTGGACTTTTTTTTAAAGGTAACCAAACACTTAACTCAACCATTAAAAAAAAGTCTTGAGGAAGTTCCTGTAGAATGTCTGGCTTTGAGCAGGTCAACTTCCTGGTAGGCTCTCCAAAGCAAACCTAATGTAAAATGTATGAGACAGTTGCTAGGTGAGGTAACCCACTGCACAGAGTTATTAATTACAGACCTGTTTAAAAAAAAACAAAACAGCTAATAACGGTGGTATTTGTAAAAATAGTTGCGATGCAGCCCAGTCGTTGGGAATTAATGAGTTATCAGACACCAGTCAAGCCCATCCTATCTTATTTTAGGATAAGAAAGTCCTCTCATCTGTTAAGAGAATGTTTGTCTTTCAGGTGACTTGCAAACTCCTAATCTAGAACAGTCCCGGGTCAAACAACAGTGTGTTAAAAAGAAAGAGACAGGGAACAGATTATCGGCCTTGCTCTCTCTATACGCTACACCCAGAATGGCTTTCACTGGTATGATTCAACAGGACGCTGTCAGCTTAGATCAGTGGGTGCTACTCAAAGCACTGTCACAACAACCCCAGGCAGGGCTGTTTCAAATCTTTGCATGTCCCAGGCTGTCATCATTTTGGAGGGACACTCTTGCTTACATCAAACATATTAAGATGCACCCAACATATTAAGATCCACCCAACACCCTAGTCCGTTTCTGTTTAAATGTTGAAAATGAATTGTATAACTTTGCTTTTAAAATCAGCTTTTCTTTTTGAATGCACAGTCCGTTGTTCATATCTTGGATCCGAGAACCTCTTTTCAGGTCTCCAGCATTTTCGAGACCCTTCAAAATCTTGTTGACCCCAGGCACCGCTGTCATCTCCAGTGCCCAGGGGCTAAATCAGCCCTAGTCTATGAAGCTTATTGCGGGGCTTACTATGAAGAAAATGTCAAGAATAGTGTCTGTCCCATTAAGGAATGTCATCTCTGTGGAGGGCCCCAGGGAAAAGGTCTCTCTAGTTCTGGTATCAAGAGCAGTTGTACTCACACTGTTGTTTTTCATCTTGGGAGCCCATGAGTCATGCAGGTGACCTGCATGCAGGTGACCCTACCCTCTTCACACCGGTCACCACAAAGCTTAGAAAACATGTGTGCCATTTTGTGCTCTAAACTCAGAGATCCCTCTTCTATTTTCTACCCCAACTTTCCCTTTGCCTCATTTCTTCCCATTCATTTTCAATTTATTTTATCTGGCTTAATTAATTGTATGTAAGCTTCTTTAAACGCTTTTTGGACCAAGGCAGGATATAAATAAATCAACACATCAATAGCATTATTTTTCCCTGAAAACTGCCTTTGTCCCACATTTTCTACTTAAGATGGTCCTTCTGTTCAAATGATAGTTAACATTTACGGAGTATTTACTACCGTCAGCTAGCAGCACCACGTGAAGCACTTCACATGGATTACTTCATTCCATCATCATAACAAGCCATGAGATCAATCCTATTCCTTGTCAGACAAAGAACCTGAGGTATAAAGTAACTTGCCAGGGCCACTCAGCCAAGAAAAGCTGGACTGGAATGCTACCCCAGGCTGGCTTCATGGCCACACACCCGCACCAGCCGGAAACTGTGGATGCCACTCCCTGGGTTCCTTTCTGTTGATTCAGCCAGCTAAATGCCTCTTGATTCTGTTCCCCTCTTCTCTATCCTCAGCCCAACTTTTTATTTCAGGGCTCTTTTGATCTCTGGCTGGGATTTTTTTTTTTTTTTTTTTTTTGAAGTGAGCTAGCCAGGTGTCCCATATGGCCAGGAGTTTTGCAACAGTTCTTAGAGGATCTCTGAATCCAAGCCTGCCCTCTGTGGATCTATCCTCCATGTTTCTGAAATATCAAGGTGTCCACATGTACAAGTCCCCAGTTGTAAGATAGAGTCCAGTTTGCTCTGTCTGGCATTCAGGACCATTTACGATCTGTTCTTAGTCAAACCAGACACACCATGAGCCCACCCCATGCTCCCAAGACAGTGATTACTCCTGGGACAAGAGGCACGTGTTCGTGCCTCAGGGGTCTTGCACACACTGTCCCCTTTTCCTGTGCCTGGCGGACCACACAGATTTCAAATTTCAGGTTAAAATGCCTTCCTTATTGTGAAATGTTCACTGAACCCCCTAGTCCCCAACCCTCCTCCATACTTTTCCCGTTCTTTGTCAAGATTTCCTCACCATATTTACTTTATTGCGTTTTATTTATTTGTCCCTCTCCCTCACCAGACCCCAAGCTCCTTGAGGACAGGGACTGTGTTGCCTTACCCACTTCAGACCCCCCTCCCATACCAAACGCCCAGCACACAGCAGCTACTCAGTAAGTGAATGTTCAACCAAACTTGATGTGTGTACATCACCTGCAGATTGGCCTTCTTAAGGCACTTCTGCCCCCCACCCTCAAACCCAAGAATAATTTGTACTTTTGGGCAAATCAGAAAAAAATGCCTCCTCTGGGCTGATGTACTCCAATAAGACACCCTTACCCTGAGCTGACACATGGCTTACATGTCCTTCCACAGAGCTTCGAATGAGCTAGACTTTAACCTCACTCTCTTGGCCAGGCCAGTTCTTGCGCACGAAGACAGCGTACTTCTCTATACATGGCAGGCCTGCAGGCACACAGACAATCTGTGTGTGCTGTTCCATCAGCTCCCATCTGTGTATGCAAACTTCAATACCCAGCCCAAATGTCACTTCCCCTGTGAATGCTTCCCCTGTATCTCTCAGACAGATTTAACCGCTCTCTCTCTCGTGTATTCCCACAACTGCAGAAGGTACCCTTGTTTGAGTCTTACTGTACCGCATCACACATCTTTCTGTATTGCTGGTCTCACTGCCGGACCATGAGTAGGATCAAGAGTAGGATCACGTCAGGCAGGTGTGGGTCCCAAATGCCTACAATGATGCCTTTCATATAAACAGGGGGGGTGTTCAATAAATGTTACTATTTGGTTCAAAATCTTCACAAAGCCTTTCTTTTGCCTCCTGGTTATTTCAAACTCCCCAGCCTGGCACGCCAGTCTGTCAGTCTCATGGCTCGCTGGTCACCCATGCCCCCCTCCTCAGGTCCCGTCCGGTTATCTGTGCTGCAGTAGACTCAAGTTGGATTCCCTAGCACCCCTTACCTCTGGACCTTTACCCCTCTGTCCCTCCACCCCTCTGTCCCTCCTGCCTACAGTGCCCTCCTCTCCTCTTTGCCTGTCAAATTTCTATTCATCCTTCAAGGCCCAACTCAAATGCCATGTTGGTCATGAAGCATTCCATCCACAGATGTGGCTTCTTGCTGCTAAGAACCAAAGCACTCTGTCCGTCCTGAGTCATGCCTGAAACATTGCTGTGTTTGAATGATATGTGTCTGTAATGAAAGCACTTTGAGGCCAGGTATTCCCAGACTTCTAGCACAGTGTAGTGCACATAGTAGGTGTCAGTAAATACTGGACTGAAGAGAATAAAGAATCCAGTGCTACACCAGGCAGCTGAAAGAGGCAGCAAACTCAACTTCAAGGAACTGGCGGCAGTGCACAGAACTCCTCTCCTGCCCCTCTTTTTATCAGTAGGGATAACAAGTGAACTCAAGGCAGAATTGCATAAATCGCCCCTCCCTTCCTCCCCCAGCCAACATAGTTCAGCTTCCCTTCTGAAGAGGTGAGAGCGAGGACTGACAGCTGGTTTCTCTTGCCCCACCCCCTCTCTTTTCCCCCAAACACAGAGCAGAAATTCACCTCTGACAACACTGCTTTCAAGCTCCGGCAGGACACAGTCCACACAGGACACATGGCACGCAGCCCTCGGCACACCTCTGCAGGAATAGTGCAGACAGACGCCTCCCTCTCCCTCTCCGGCATGAAGCACCTCACCTCTGCACCCTGGGCTGCCCTGGCCCTTGGCCTGGTCTTTGCCTCCTTCCACTTGGCTTGCTTGGCAGGTAGAACTGTGAGCTTTATTCTTGGCCACGCTGGGAAGGGGGAGGGAGAGAAGGAGGGAAAGGAGAGAGGGATGGAAGGAGGGAGAGGGAAGGAGGAGATTCTTTGGCTAGGGTTGGTGCCACACAAAGCAAAGAGCAAACAGTTCTCACCTGAAGGATTAGACAGAAGGTGGTGAGTTGGGGTGGGGGTGTTCGACATTTACCTAAGCCCTTGATCAAATGCTCAACTCCTCAGCTAGGACAGGATTAGCCACTTCGATTGGACTTTGCCACAAAGAAAGAGGAAAAAGCAATGTACCGACAGTCTCTCCCATCCCGGGACCAATCTGGCCTAAAGTGACATTTTATTGGTTGCTGTGTCTCAACGGCTCCTTCTTGGTGCCCCTGGCTATTGTGGTTTGCAATTCCCGCTCTGTACTCCTGATCCTCCCCTAAGGTCCTCTGTCCCTCCCTTAACCCTGTGCTTCCTTTGCAACTTTCACAAAACCCAAAAGCAGGAAAGCTGTCAAATGCTGCCTACGATTCTCCCACCTTCCCCGAGCATGGGAGATGTTGAGTTATTGCCCTCTCTGTTCACGCACGCTAGAGGGGTTGAATAGCAGCTCCTGTCTTGCTCTCTCAGGCTGGGCTTTGCACCCCATGCAGGGAGACGTCCCTCATACCCTCATGCTTCTGGCTTTGGCCTCTGGCTTTGATCTTGCTCTGCAGCTCCTGCCCTGCCCTTGACAGATTTCTCTCTCTCAAAACCAACCCTCGATGACCCCTCAGGGCTGTATCTGTCTGCCTTGTCCTCACCGCCTCTCCTTAAGAGGTTCAGAGTGTGAGCTCTAGCCACTCAGCCTCAGCTCAGTTCTGGCTTCCACAACTTACTATCTGTGTGGCCTTGAGCAAATCACTTAAAGTCTCTGTGCCCCAGTTTTCTCATTTATACCGTGAGGATAATCACAGCACTTATATATATAGGGTTGTCATAAGATGAAATGAGACTACTGCATGTAAAGAAGTTTTAGTAAATTAGCACAGGGTAAACAATGAATGTTAGCATGTTTATTTTCCAATACCCCTCCCCAGATGAGCATTTCATTTCTTTTATTTGTTTACCCTCATAGTGAATTACTTATGATAGGCTCTCAAAAAACTTGACAAATTTAACTGCACTTAATTGTTGGGTATTCCCAGCCCCCAGTACTTTGGAAGTGACCCCAAGTGGGACTGGTCCCCGACCAGCTATGCTTATGAGGGAGGAGGATGAGGTTTAAATTCTTAGAAATTATTAGGCTATTCAGTTCGAACCATATAAAATTACCGATATTGAAAAATTTTTTGACCTACCAAAATGGCCATTTCGAATGCTTTAACCTAATACCAGCATCGATTAATTAGGTTTTTTCCATTCACTTGCTCTAGACGGGGACTACTTCCATTCTAGGGCAGAGGGGAGATGAAAGTCAAGGCCAAGGAAGTTAGTTGGGTTAAAAGGGAAATTAAATGTTGAGGAATCAATTTCTCCAAAACAAATAAAGACCAAGTTCTAAGCCATTTAGTTGTAAATAATTTACAGTAACAATCAGATTGTGTCAAGGTAATTACTATACTTCAGGCAGGACATTGGAGTGGCCTGGGTGGACCGGTGGCATAAAATTTGTCTGAGCAGCAATTTCATGGCTTTGGCTAAACAAGGAGTTGCTTCCTGACTTGTCCTGCTACACGACAACAAGCTCCTTTGAAGGACACGCTACCCTAGAGTCAGTGGGGCCTTGAGAGTTTCCAAACCACCTTTTATTTTTTATTTATTTATTTTTTGCATCCTCAAGGAAGCAGAACAACAGTATAATTAATTTCCAGAACAATTCTTTAAAATTGACCTCTTGGTCTTGATCTACCTAGCCTAACACTATCTAATAAAAATTTTTTTGATGATGGAAGTTGTGGGGCATCCCGATTGGGTGGGGGGCAGTGGTACCAATAGTGAGAGAATTCACCCCAGGCAGAACAAAGGAGATAGAAGTTTACTGAATACACTGCAAGAGGGCAATGGGCAGGACAGCCAAGGAGAGACATTCTGCTGTGAGGTGGTGGTGAGGGGCTATAGTTATAGGGTGGAGTGAGGGAGCATGGGAACATACGGAACTTTCCCTGTTCCAGTAATCTTAGGAACTATGCCTGGTTGTAGCTGGTCAGTTTGGGTGGCTATTTCAAAGCTTCATGAGCCTGTTTGCATTCAGGTGGGGGTCGCTGTGGGCCCTTTTGCCTTGATCAAGTTTCAAGTGCTCATGCCTATTGCCTAAAAGCGGCCTCTACAGAAATGTTCCACGTCTGTGCTGTGTTTCCAGGATGGTAGCATTTTGGAATGTGGTGATCCAATGTGGTAACTGAGCACTTGACATGTGGCTAATATGACCAGGAGGTTGAATTTTTAATTTAAGTCCATTTTAATAAATTTAAATAGCTACAAGTAGTTGCCCTATTGGACAGAATAGACCTGGATCATCCATCTGCTCATTCTCAGTCACGAGAGGGAACAGAGACAATGGCTTTTCATGCTTAGGAATCTTTATGTTCATCTCCGTAGCCCCACCTCACCCCCACACTGATAGAACTTTGAGAATTCCCACTAAAGTTCTTTTTACCTTTGTGCTCCTTATTTACGGGTCAAGAGACAACTCTAAAGGCTGCAAATTCTAGCCATCTCTGGACTTGGTTGCATAGTGTTTAATTTTTTTGATAACCATCTGTCTGAGGTATACTATCATAATCATCAGAAGTTAAGACACAAAGTCAGATTTCAACATTTATTCGTTCAAGTTTTTGAAGGGAATTGAAGATACGTATGAGAAGACATGTGAGCTTGTTAAATGATTGTTTTAATATATATATATGAGAGAAATATATATTATATATATATATTATATATATATATACGAGAGAAACCATGTCTACATGTAGCTATTTGCATAGGAAACAGCTAAAACAGAGTGTTTGGAAAGCTATTTGCAGCAGGCGTTGGCCACTGAAGAGTGAGATATGAAGGAGATGAGGTGTGAAGCCATGAGTCGATGAACCAGGCAGATAAAGCATCTCTGAATGAAAATAGTGAAAGGAAAAGGGGACTGTATTCCTTTGCTGCCATAAAACCTACCACAGACTGGATGGCTTAAATAATAGAAATGTATCTTCTAACAGTTCTGGAGACTCCAGGGGTCAGCAGGTGTGTCTTCTCCTGATGCCACCTTCTCACTGTGACCTCACCCGGTCTCTTCTCTGCGCAGGTACATCCCTGGTGTCTCTCCCTCTTCTCGCAAGGACACCGGTCATATTGAATGAGGACCCACCCATACGACTCCATTTAACCTTGATTTAACCTCTTTAAAGGCCTTTTCTCCAGATATAGTCACTACCATGGGTTAGGACTTCGATGAACTTGGAGGGGTCAGTTCAGTCTATAACATATTGTTAGCTTTGTTGCATGAAGTCTTAAAATACCTAGACTGGAACTTTCGCAGTATCACTACAAATTCACAAAAAAAGATTTCACACTCTATGCCTGGGGATGGATTTTCCTACTGCCTGTGACCCTCTTCTGTCTTTTCTTCCAGAAGCGAGAAACAGTGACAATGCCACCTTGACCACCCACCACCCAGACCCTGGAAACCTGGAGCAGTGCCCCAGTAAGCTTCTCCTGGCTGCTGACCTCACCCCAGAGCTGGCCCTGGGTCTGGGAGGGAAACTTAAGCTTGCTTGCTGTTGATTGGGGTCCGGTGGCACAGCGCCTGCCTGGCCTTCCTATGCCCTCGTGTGGTTTGTTCATGGCCCCCAGAACTGCCTGCATAGCACATCGAAAAAGCTATCTCAGCCTTGGCCTTGATGTAGGTTCACAATCTTTGGTACAGATGGCTTTAATGACCCATCCACAGTATGTATAGCAGCCAAAGATGCGTTAGAAACTTAGAAGGGGAAAAACCAGAAAAATCTGCCAGGCCAACTTCTGCCCAATGCAAGAGCTTTGTTTCAGCACCCTTTGCATATTTCTGTCCACCCTCTGCTTGAGCACTCCCAACAGCAAGGAGGCCAGTATTTCCTAAAGCAATAAGCGTTGTTACCACGGGTCCAATTCATAGTGTTGCTTTATTCTACGCTGACTCCCTTTCTGCTGCCCTCACTGAATGACCAAATGTGTTTGCTTCTGGGCATTTACAAAGGAGGGTAATAGGCAATAATACTTAGAGGTTAAGTTCAGAGCTTTGGATTCTTTCGGACTTGGGTTTGAGTCCTCTTCTGCTATCTGGTGACCTTGGGCGAGTTACAGCCTCAGCTCCTTCATGGGAATATAACTGTACATCTCACTGTGTGAGGAACGAGTAAGGGGACGTGTGTGAAGCACGTAACTGTGTGTGGCATCCTTCAGTAAACGTTAGCTCTCGTATGGTTCCTGGCTTGTTCTTACAAACCCTGGAGGGTGAGCTGCGTGGGCTGGTGCGATGCACCCTGTTGTTCTTGCTTTCCCTTCCCCACCAGACGTGGACTTCTGCCTCCAAGTGGCTCGGTGTTGCCACACCGGAGTGGACGAATATGGCTGGATCGCAGCCGCCGTGGGCTGGAGCCTGTGGTTCCTCACCCTCATCCTGCTCTGCGTGGACAAACTGATGAAGCTCACTCCAGATGAGCCCAAGGATTTGCAACCATGAGCCCCCCGAGAATGTCAGTGGCCACCAAACTGTGGGTCACCGGGGGGGGGGGTGGTCATGTGATTTCTGCCCAGTTACAGGTGTTGTCACCTCTGTGCTTCGGGGACTTTTAAAAGAGAAGAAAGAGAGAAAGGGGGATCCAAGGAAGGCAGGCCAGTGCTGCTTCACTCCTAAATCCACAAGGTACTGGTGCCTTCTGCGCGCTGACAATCTCTCTCAATCTACGGGGCCTGCTTCGGTTTTAACCAGTGCTTTGGTCGGCGCTCCAAGGGAGGTGCACAAGAAACATGCGACTCTGACCTTTGTCCCTACGTTCGGAGCTCAACTCAGAACCTTCTCACCCAAAACAGGTCCCTGTCTTCCATCCCTCATTTCATTCAAGGGCATCACTGGCATCTCAAAATGTGAGAATCGCCTTTGACCAGCCCACCGTCCACACCCCCCACCCCGTGCATTGCTTCTCCCGCTCTTGTTCTTTTCTTCAACATTATCCTTCCATGGCCTTCCGGCCCCACCGTCCCCGCCGGCACCCCGGCTCTGGCCTTCGTCCATCGCCCCTACATCATTTCAGGCATGTTCTGTTCTCTTCTCGCAGCCGTCAGGCACGTCCTCCCCACGGGCCCCTCCCCAGAGCAGCTGCCAATGTGGTGCTGTCGCCCCCTGCTGACGACCTTCCGTAAAGCCTCACCCCCGAACCTTGGACGGATATGCGGCGGGCCTTCCGCTCTCCGCAGGAGTCCGACCCCCTTCCCAGGTCTGTCTCCGCGCGCCTCCGGGACCAGGGCTCCGGTGACCCAGTCCTTGCCCCGACGTCTTCCACTTCCTGCTGCCCGTCCCTCTGCTCTGCTGGGGGGTGGGGGTGGGGGGATGCCTTCCAGCCCTGCCTCCAGATGGAAGGCCAGCCCTCAAAGTCCAGCCCAAATGTCTGCTCTTCTTGCAGCCTTCCCTGATAGCCTTGGGGGACCCGGAGCTGGTGCTCTTAGGGGTGCGTCTGCTCCACCCTGAAGTGCAGCCCTCGTGAATACACAGTGTATACCGCCTCTTGCTCCTGGGGATAGAAAGTTCTTCGTAATGTTTGTCCGATGAGTGAATGATAAATGAATGAACTAACCAACGATCGAGTCCCTGCCCGAGATAACTTAGGACCATCATTCCTCATCCTGCACAAGGATGTTGCTGGTCACCGGGAACATTGCCAGGGGTTTCAGGAGGAGAGGAGAGTGGGTTCATCAGAAGGAAGGACTAAATGACTCTCTTTATGAGACAATGCCGCCCTTTGTGGGGACACATGTATTTAGATTGAACAACCAAATAATCATACACAATCAAGTGAGAGGCCCCTGAAGTAGGAAGAAGCGTTTCCTAGAGGTGGCAGATGGCTCAGAGCTGCCCACCTGCTCTTTCAGAAAATCTAGGTAGATATCCCCAACAATGGGAACTGAGAGAATTGCCCGGCTCAGTCCGCTGTTTCCTGAATCTCTGTGGTTTAACCAATAAAATGGATGGATTTACTTTACTGTGCCCACATGTTACATAATCGCGTGAACAAGGGTCTGCGTGATGCCCCATGCGACGTTACGAACACACACGAGCATGTTCCACTTTTTTAGACATTTGAGGAAAGAGTTTCCACAATATGTGATAGTTGAACTCCTTAGAGATGGAAAGAGTCAGTAAGGACCCCCTGGGATTTAACATCTGCAAGCGTTTTTGAAATAAAAGTGTGACATCCTGGTGAGAACACTACCTCCGAAAAGCAATAGAGAGAAGGGAAAAGAAGACTGATTGCTGGCCAATGTGAACGGAAACAAGTCACTTCACCTTGGGGAGTGTCAGTTTCCTAAGTACAGAATGTAGGAATTGGACACAGCCGTGGTTACAAACTGGGATGCCAAAGCCTGGAGGGCTAGCTGGGGTGCTGCATGGAAGGGGAAGGCATGAGGCTGGTCCTTGGAACCACAGCGCGTGGCTCTTACCTTCTATATGCCAGACCTCCACAGTAAGATTTCATTTGCTCCTTCATTATTATTATTTAGAGAGAGAGTGCGAGCAGGGTGGGGGAGGGGCAGAGGGCGAGAGCATCTCAAGTGGACTCCCCCCTGAGCGTGGGGCCCAACGTGGGGCTCAATTTCACAATCCTGAGATCATGACCTGAGCTGAAATCAAGAGTCAGACGCTTAACCGACTGAGCCACCCAGGCGCCCCTCATTTGCTGCTTTAGAAGCAGAAAGCCAGAACATCCCCTCAGGTCTGGGCAACGTGAAGTTTCTTAGACTACATCGAAGTGAATAATGTGTAGTTACTACCACTGCCACATTCAAATTTAGGCGTGTTGTGAATCGCCTTCCTTTCCTCTGTACAAGAGGATGAACAGACCAAATCCAAATCACTGCTCTTTTCTTTGAGACTAGACAGAAAGACAACTTACATAATTTGGTGGTTATACTTTCCAGATGCTTCATCTCAGATCTTCCCTCAGCACGGGATCTCTTTACTCTATCAAAGCAAAGATTTGTCAATAAATTAAAAAGGAAAACCTGAAGGGGAAAACCAAGTATCACCTTCCAGGGATCTAAGAACCCCCTGGTATAAAGCAGCAGGACCTAACAGTAGATGTGCTTTTCATTTAAGATGTTTGCTTTTATTCTTTTTTTTAAGATTTTATTTATTTATTTGACAGAGAGAGACACAGCAAGAGAGGGAACACAAGCAGGCGGAGTGGGGGAGGGAGAAGCAGGCTCCCCGCTGAGCAGGGAGCCCGATGCGGGGCTCAATCCCAGGACCCTGGGATCATGACCTGAGCCAAAGGCAGATGCCCAATGACTGAGCCACCCAGGTGCCCTAAGATTTTTGCTTTTAGTAGATGATGTTGCCCCCAGCACTGTCACAGGCTGTGTGACACAGAATCCACACTGCTTGGGACATCTCTGTACCAAAGTGTCCTGCATAAAAATAGAATATTAAACATTAAGGTTTGGCACAATTATCTGACTTTAAAATCTATTCCTTTTTATATACGCATGACACCCAAGGACAAATAAATCAAATACATAATTTTTTAGTAAAAATAAAATGTTAGGGGCGCCTGGGTGGCTCAGTGGGTTAAGCATCTGCTTTCAGCTCAGGTCACGATCCCAGGGTCCTGGGATCGAGCCCCGCATTGGGATCCTTGCTCTGCGGGGAACCTGCTTCTCCCTCTGCCCCTCCCCCTGCTTGTGCTCCCTCCCTCTCTCTCTGTCAAATAAATAAATAAAATCTTAAATAAAATAAAATAAAATAAAATAAAATAAAATAAAATGTTATACCATGCAAGATTCATCAACAACAAGTCTTAGGCTAGCTTTTCCATAAAAATATATGTAAATACACTTTTAAACTTACAGAAATCATAATCTAGAAGTGTTTTTGATGAAGAGCAACTTTCTCTGAACCCTGGCATCTATTTTAAGATCATATAAACATAATGTGGTGTGACTGCATTGGTCTTCTTTGGCATGTGGTAGGAGTGCCTTGTAGACAATCTCTATCTGGTGTCTCCTTCCAGCCTTACCTGGTCTAGCGCATCCTTCACCTTCCCTTCCAGAATAATCTTTCTAATACCTAAATAAGTGATCAAGGCACTCTCCTGCCTGAAATCCTCGTGTGACTCCCCACAGCTGACAGAGTAAAATCCATACTCTTAGGATGACCCATCAGGTCCTCTGTGATTGGATCTCCAGATATTTCTCTAGCTTAACGTTTGCATATCCTTCATGCAAACCCAGTTCTGAATGGTTTTAGTTCCCAAACATGCCAGGTCTTTTCTATCCTCCCTGTCTTTGTTCTTGCTGTTCACACGGCCTGGAACATATTCTTCCCAAGAGGCAGATTGCTCATGAGCCAAGGGCAGCTTACAGTTCAGGTCACCTTACTTGCAGGCTCCCCCACTGCAGGCCCATTACCTAATTTTGTATTTCTAATTCTACCTATATTTCCTTAAGAGGGCCTTTTAATTGTATGCATGTGAGGTCCCACAAGCCTGAACCCTGCTCTTCTGCTCCCCCTTCCCTCTTCTGACTGGACTCATTTAGTTTACTGGGAGTGTTCTTTCCAGTCCAGCTGTCCCTTGTCCCTGGATGGACATGGACACACACACACACACACACACACACACACACACACACACACACACACACACACACACACACACACACCACCTCCAAGGCCTGTGTTCACCTTCAGGGCAGCACTGTGGCAAAGTGCTTGACTAAACTCTAGCCAGGCTCCTCTTGATCCCTCATCTCAACTAGGCCTCAACCCTGGCCTATAAAAACTACAGAATCTCAACACAAACGATTTTGTCTACCTTTCCCCCCACACATTCAAAGACTTAAACAAATACTATTATAGCTTCTAACAACTCAAGACCACATCCCTAGGATGACCCTATACCCCCCGCCACCCTCCTTAAAGTGCTTGTCTGAGAAAGCTCAAGGCTGACCAAAAAAATCGACTATTTGTTCTAACCAATGCCTGACAGTAGGCATCTGACCACCTTTTCTTAGAGCATTTACTCAAAGGGACTTATATATCTATTTCTATACGTATCTAGCTATATATCTATCCATCTATATATCTGTTACAACCAGGATCTGAAAGCTATTCCTTTAAAATGTAATCACCAGGAAGGACAGGGCCTCTGTCTCCCAGTCTCTGGAAGGACAGGGTCTTAACTTTGATGACTGACAACTGCTGGACACACCTGGCCTAATCATTAGCATTTACACTGACCAACATTTTGCATTTCTCACTTCCCTGACACTACCGAGCTCCAGCTCACCCCACTCCTTACTCCCTCATTCCCCTGTCACACGCCCCCCAGTCACCTCTGTACAAATCGAAGTTGAGTTCATGCTAGACCCTCTGCCCTGCTGTAATAGTCCAGTACAATATTAAAACCTGTCCTTAACCACTTTGGTGTCCAGCTTTTTTTTTTTTTAATCTTTGACAACTGAGCATGTTGGACTATAATATCTACCTGCTTGTCTTTCTCAGTAGTCTCTCTGAAGGCAGGGACTGTGTCTTTAACCTCGGATTCCTTCCACCTACCCAAGGCCTAGATGTGCAGCACAAACTCAGTAAACATTTGATGAATTCATGATTCAGATGAGACCCAAGAACGTGGCCTGTGCAAACCACCACAACAAAGAGGTAGAGCTACGGAGACAGAGGAGGCGGCTCTTGAGAAAACCTGGCATCTCAAGATTGGGAAAAATTTTAATTATTGTTTCCATGAGTTTATAATAAACACATATTTAAGTCATTTGTGGAAATGAGTAATGGGCAGATCTACCCACCAAGTTAATTCTGTGATGAGAGACAACCGGACAAGGGCCAGGCCATATATAAAAATAGAACTTTGACCCACAATCTGCAGGCAACCAGTCCAAGAAGCCCACCCGCTACCTGTCTAGGAAGGTAGTCTAGGAAGTCAACTAGCCTAGGAAGTCCACTAGTACTCTAGGAATTCAACTAGCCTAGGAAGTCCACCAGCACTCTAGGAAGTCAACTAGCCTAGGAAGTCCACTAGTACTCTTGGAAGTCAACTAGTCTAGGAAGTCCACTAGCACTCTAGGAAGTCAACTAGTCTAGAAAGTCAAACTACTACCTGTAGCACCCGTCAGGAAGGCAAACCACCTCCATAGCACCCAGCCAAGATTTGGTTAATAACAGACAGCTTCAGTTAATTAATTAATTCTCACCCCTGCTTCCAACTCCGGACCATCCAGGGAAAGGGAAATGTGTACCCTTAACCAATCACACAGGATGCCCCACTCCCAGTCAGCCCACCTACAGCTGGCCCATGCCAACAGCCTACAGTCGGCACACGGAAGATCTGGAGCCTTCCCCTTTTTCGCTATGAAACTCTCCCACTTCCTTGCCTGCCTCTTAGTGACTCCCAGGTGTAGGTGATGGTGCCTGACTCCCTTGCTAGAGCAGGCTCTGAATGAATAGCTTTGGCTTCTCATTTGGGTGGTCCTTGTTTATTCCCATGGTCACTATTTGTTGAACTCTTTGCTGAAACTCTTGTCCTGTTCTTTGTACCCTGAGGGAGATCTTTTTATCTGGGAAGTTCCTGTTACCCCATCAAATGAAGGAAACTACCAAGAGGGAGTATTATGGGCTGAACTCTATCCCCCGCAAATGCTTATCCCCCAGGACCTCAGAATGTGATCTTATTCGGAAGTAGGGTCGTTGCTGGGATAATTACTTAAGATGAGGTCACACTAGAATAGGGTGGGCCTCTAATCCAGTCTGTTTTTATATAAAGGGGATATTTGGACACAGACCTGCCCACAGGGAGAACAGCATGTGCTGAAGACAGAGATCAGGGTGACACATCTACAAGCCAAGGGATCCTAAAGATCACTAGCAGCCCACCAGACATGAGGGGAGAGGTCTCTCTCTTTTTTTTTAAGATTTTATTTATTTACTTGAGAGAGAGAGAATGAGAGAGAGAGAGAGCACGAGAGGGAAGAGGGTCAGAGGGAGAAGCAGACTCCCCGCCGAGCAGGGAGCCCGATGTGGGACTCGATCCCGGGACTCCAGGACCATGACCTGAGCCGAAGGCAGTCGCTTAACCAACTGAGCCACCCAGGCGCCCCCCATGAGGGGAGAGGTCTGGGATGGATTCTCCCCCTCAGCCCTCAGAAAGAGCCAGTCCTGCTGACATGTTGATCTCGGACTTCTAGCCTCTGAACAGTGAGACACTGTATCTCTATCCCTCTATCAGTCTCAGCTACCCAGCTTGTGGTACTTTGTTGCAGCAACCCTAGGTCTAACCCTAACTAATACAGAGCATGCCTGAGTTGTTGAAAAGAGCAGTTTCAACTTGAAACAATGTGCAGCCTTGTGTTCAAGTGCTTGCAATATATAGACCAGAGATATGTAAGCAACTAGATAAATAGGCAGGATGCAGGCGCCAGGGAGCTCCAAGCCATGGGAGTGTGCCGTGACTCACACTCTACCACAGGACGCCCAGGCAGCCTGTCTGCCCCTCCCTGCGCCCCACCATGGATCTCCTCTCCCGCACCACATACGACCTGCCCAAGAACAGGTCAAGAGGGTGGAGACTCTCCTTGGGAGATGCTACTTGAGGTGATGGATGCCGGCCTGGGGTCACACACCTCCTGTGCACCTGGCAAGGTCACGATTCCATCCAGACCTACCTATGTGAGAGCTGGGAGCAAGAGCGGGTGGGCCTTCTAGGGTAGCTCAGGTTGTTCATATGCACCCACTCAGTTTTTCTTGAGGGATGGGCACCTTTTATAATTTACGTAGAGAGTCCTAAGGTCCACCAAAACTTAAGAGGGGGGAAAAATGACACATAAGATGTAACACTTGGCTTCAATTACAGACTTGTCTGGTACAAATTCCCCAAACTTTGTATTGTTATAAGTGATATATTAAGTACAGAGAATACTTAATTATACTTTGAAGATACTCGGATCAAATATTCTTTTGAAAACTGATTTACACGCTACCAAGCCACGAAAAGACATGGTGGAAACCTAAATGTATATGACTACGTGAAAGAATATTACTCCATGAAAGAAGCTCCATACCGTATGATTCCAACCATATGACATTCTGGAAAAGGCAAAACTATGGAGACAGTGAACAGACCAGTGGGGAGAAAAGGATGAATGGGAGGAATCTATTTTTTGAAAAACCAATATACAAGGATCTGGGAGAATCTCATTGCTCCAGAGAAAGGTGATAATTTATGCATCAAGTTAAATACACTTGCAAGTCGTCAACATAAGACTACTAATGGACGGACGCCTTCTGTATCTTATGCACTAGCAACAAACTTTAATGCCTAAATTAGCTCACCAAGTCCATTCTTAGGATCACTGAATAGATTAAAATTCTAAGTACCCATTTATTCTTAAGAGAAGTGTACTAACTTATTTACGGATTTTGGGCAAATGTATGCTATATTCCCAGTGTTAGCCCCAGCCTTCCGCCACAGGAAGTTTTATTCATTCATAGCCTATACCTTCCTCCACTTCTCTGCCTGTCTGTCAGGGGATGTAGTTCCTATTCTATCGTCACCAGCCACTGCAAGGTGCCATTCATTTTACTCTTCAGTCACTTTTATCCCCCCAGTGCTCTGTCTCCAGCTCCCGTTCCGTAAGGCAACCACACACGTCCCCCTCTGTGCTCTTATAAAACGTGAACAATTAGTTGTTTTGGTTTTACATAAACTGGATTTCATCTTGCCTCTTTGCTCACACAATAGTAATGTTTTTCAAATCTATTTACCTCAATGTCCCTATGTCCAGAGCCTCTAGCTACCACACAGGATTCTGTGTAAGCCGTCATGGTTCACTTCTCCCTTCACTGGGAGATGCACTCCTAGCTTGGCTCAAGCCCCATTTCCACATCGCACCACCATGAAAATCCTCACCTGCTCCCTTTATGGGCCCATGAATGTACTTCCTTGGGAAATCTTGCCAGCTAGAGTAATGCTAGGTCACAGGAGAAATCTATTCTTAATTTAAGTAGTATGGGAGAACTTGCTTTTTAAATTGGCATATAGATATTTCATTCAATTGTCCCAGAAATTGAAATTGACTTTTTATTATTTCTTTCTATCTGCCTGTTCAGGATAGACATCAATCATGCCCATGCCTTACCCAAAAATAACATGCACGGCATTCCCACTATTAGATATTGAATTCAATGTATTGAATTCAATTTTATTTTGAATCTGAAGACAGAATTGCTATTGATTTGTATTAGAGTTAGCATTTTTCTTTTTATGTGAGATTTTTAAAGGTTGGCTGTACACATAATTCTAAAAATAAAATTTGTGGTTCTGTTACCAGATTCCTGGCTCCAATGCAGCCTTTTCAGATATGCCAGGATCATGCCAGATTTGGGGAAATGGGAAGGAACTGTTTTGTTCAAAAGAGCAATTTGGCAATTGACTTTTTGGGAACTATGAGTGAGACCAGTGTGTTTTTGCCAGAAATGAAGGAAAATGTACATACTACTGGTCAGTTCTATAAGTCTGCCCTAGCAATGAGAACAAACAATAGAGCAGATCATGAGGCTGAATAATACTCAGGTTTTGTGCTAAGATGGTGAGAAAAACTTTCAGACATCATGACCTATGAGGCTTATACAGAGGATATTTTGGTCCACTGTTATTCTTTTTTTTAAAGATTTTTTTATTTATACACTTGAGAGAGAGAGCACGAGAGCACAAGCCGGGGTAGGGTCAGAGGGAGAGGGAGAAGCAGACTCCACACTGAGCAGGGAGCCAGACATGGGACTGATCCCAGGACCCCAGGATCATGACCTGAACTGAAGGCAGATGCTTAACCGACTGAGCCACCCAGGTGCCCTTATCCATTGTTATTCTATAAAATGCTAGAATGTCAATGCTGGGGAGCCAGGTGTTTTTGTAATTTAAAAAAAAATTACTTTTAGTATTTTTTTAAAAGATTTTATCTACTTATTTGACAGAGAGAGAGAGAGCACAAGCAGGCAGAGTGGCAGGCAGATGGAGAGGGAGAAACAGGCTCTCCGCTGAGCAGGGAGCTGGATGTGGGGCTCGATCCCAGGACCCCAGGATCATGACCTGAGCCGAAGGCAGCCGCTTAATGGATTGAGCCACCCAGGTGCCCCTACTTTTAGTATTTTAAAGTAATTTTCACAGTGCACCTGGCTGGCTCAGTCAAAAGAGCATGCGACTCTCAATCTCGGGGTCATGAGTTCGAGCCCTACATTGGGTGTAGAGATGACCTAAAATAAATAAACTTTAAAAAAATAAAATAATTTCCACAGACTTGATACACCATTGCAAGAGTTAAATTCTTCAGAAGACAATGAACCTCCCATAGTGTCTCAGTATCTCTAATTTGCTTTCAGAGATGGCAGCTTTCCAAGCCATCCTGGATAAAGCCACACGGAAGGCAGCCAGCTCAACAGGAGCAAACAAACCTCTCACCTCCAGCTTCCCAAAGGTAATTCCCTTTGAAGAACCCTACTAAGGTGGGGAGTGGGAGGGGTTGACAAGGAGCCAGGTAGACAAAATCTACCTGGAAGGAATTTGCATGTAAGGCAAATCAGATCTCCATGATGGTCTAAGGGTGACAACATTAATTTTTTTTTTTTTTTTACCCAGAGATGTTTAACTTAGAATTTAATGTGACTTACATGAATTATCTTTATGTGCATCTCTGGGTTTCAATGAAACCCAAGGAGATAATGTAAGTTGGCCAAAGTCACGTCAGTCTAAGCAGCTCAGTGTGCATTAAAAAAAAAAAAAAAAAAAAAATCCAATCCTCTCCAGGTCTAGAATTCTTTAAACCCTCATCACCAAGACTGCCTTGGATACTGGACGATACAGTGAGTCACAAAATCAGAGTTAGAAGGGACCTTAAAGGACAATGGTTTCCATTTCTCTCCTCCTCCCCTCTCCCTCCCTCCCTTTCTCCCTTCCTACCTCCTCTCTCTCCTCCCCCCCCCACCTCTTTCACACACACTCACACTCAAACACACACACACACTTAACCACACTTTAAGAAGGATGTATTCTTGCTCAGTGACTTCCAGTAAATGATGTTCCTCACACTATAAGAGAAATCCTACTAAAATAAAAAAAAATTAAAAAATCCATATGTAATGAAAATGTTCATAATTTATGACCTATTGCCGATAATTTGCCTATTTAAAAAATAATTCAAAGGAAAACAAAGGTAGAAAATAGTCTGGAAAATAGTTGTTTCTAAGAATTTGCTATTCTAGATAACGTAACATATTAGAAAAAGACCACTAACAAAAAACAGGGCTAAGGTAAGATAATATTACTATGGGGTATTAGAGAGGCGTAAAATGATAACCATAAGAACTATGTGGAAACTTTTTTGTTGGTCAAATTATAAAACATTAAAAATATAAATATAGGGGCACCTGGGTGGCTCAGTCGGTTAGACATCTGCCTTCAGCTCAGGTCATGATCCCGGGGTCCTGGGATCGAGCCTTGCATTGGGCTCCCTGCTTGGCATGGAGTCTGCTTCCCCCTCTCTCTCCTCCTGCTCATTCTCTCTCTCCCTGTCAAATAAATAAATAAAATCTTAAAAAAAATATATATATATAGTTCTATCTTCTCAATGCTGGTAAGAGAACATGTATTCTCAAAGTGGACACTGGGGATATAAATTGGCCCAGGAATTCTGAAAAATAATATAGAAGTACCTTTAACTCTACTCAGACCATTCATCTCAGTAATTTCCCTTCTAGGAATTTATTCTAAGAAGTAATCTGAAAATCAGACCACTTATACACAAAGGTATTTAGCCCGCCATCATTTATAATAGCAAAACATTAGAAACAACTGAACATTAACATTAGGAAGATGGATAAATTATGGTAGATCCATAGAAGGAATATTATGCAGAAAAAATATCTAGCCCATTCCACCATGGGAGGATACAATGAGAAGTCTGCAACCTGGAAGACAGAGGTCCCTCACCCTACCAAGCTGACACCCTGATCTCCAACTTCCACCTCCAGAACTAATTATGTGCTTCATATTTAGCCAAGAATGAGGAATAAATCAGCAATTCCTTTGCTGAAATGTTAAAAGAAATGGAGGTGCCAACCACAAAATTTTTAAAAGAAACAAGTGTAATCAAGTTGCCAAAGGAAAAAATGTTTTTAGTAAAGAAATGAACTCGGATACATGGAAGCTATAAGATAGACAAATAATAAATTACACAAGAATCTGGAAAAAATATGTCTAAATAGACATAAAATGATGGACAAAAATGAATCTTTAATGACACAGGAGAATGTTTATGACCATGCTAAAGAAGGAAAACAGGATAGAACACTGTGTATATAATATGTCTCTCTACTAGGTACAAGAAAAGGCATAGGAAAAAGCCTGGAAGGAATTTCACTGAAATGTTGAGGGCTGTCTGAGTAAATTGCATAGTAAACTTAAACAACATGATGAGGGAATGTGTATGTCTGGGTGGCACATTTGTATATGTATTTAATTGTGAATTGGATATACCACGTCTTCCAAGTTTTAGTCCAACATGTAAAGAGCTTGGAACTCTGCTATAAGGTCCTTACACTACCTGTGAAGCAGTACAGTGTTATTTACAAATAGACTTGGATTAGTTCTAAATGTATATTGCTAAGTCTAAGGCAACTGCTTAAAAAAGTAAAAATTGATATGCCAAGAGAGGAGAGAAATGGAATGATATAAAATGCTAACAAAACTAGAGGAGGCAGAAAAAGAGTGGAAGACGAAAAAACAAAACAAAAACCAAAAACAAAGAACAAGGTCTATAGATGAAAATAGTTAAAAATAGACCAATAATCACTTTCAATGTGAATGGTCTAAATAGGCCAAATAAAAGACAGAGACTATAAGAATGGATTAAAAAAAAACAAGACCCACCTATATGTTGTCCACAAGAAACCCACTTTAAATATAAAGACAGATAAAAAGTAAAGGGATGGAGAAAGATATGCCATGCTAACATCAATCAAAAGAAAGCTGGAGTAGCTATATTAATTTCAGAGCAGACTTCAGAGCAAGAAAATTTATCAGAGATAAAGAGAAGCACTACAAAACGATAAAGGAGCAAATTTTCCAAGAAGACATAACAATCCTTAATGTGTACACTCTTAACAATAGAGCAACAAAATATGAGGCAAATACTGATAGAACCATAAGGAGAAACAGATGAATCCACTATTACAGTTGGAGACTTCAACACCCCTCTACCCATAACTGACAGACCCCACAGGCAGAAAATCAGGATGGACACAGTACCATCAATCAACTGGATTTAATTGACATTTATAGACTACTCCATCCAACAACAGCAGACAACTCATTCCTCTCAAACCCACATGTAATATTCACCAAAATAGACCACATTCTGGACCATAAACACACCTTAAAAATTTTAACAGAATAAATACCACAATGTCACTCAGTCATTATGTTACCCTAAATAACAGACACTATTAATCTGAATGTATCTTACTAGCCATTGAAAATAAACCAGAGTTCATCTTTTTTTTTTTTAAAGATTTTATTTATTTATTTGACAGAGAGAGGCACAGCGAGAGCAGGAACACAAGCAGGGGGAGTGGGAGAGGGAGAAGCAGGCCTCCCGCGGAGCAGGGAGCCCGATGTGGGGCTCGATCCCAGGAGCCCGGGATCATGACCTGAGCCAAAGGCAGACACTTAACAAATGAGCCACCCAGGCGCCCCGCCAGAGTTCATCTTTAAGCAAGCACAAAATTAGACAATTTATCATGAAATAAATTTTTTTTTGCCACCTACTAAAAAAAAAAAAAAAAAATCCCTGAGCTTATATATCAAAACAGGGACACCTGGGTGGCTCGGTGTGTTAAGCATCTGCCTTAGGCTCAGGTCATGATCCCAGGGTCCTGGGACTGAGCCCTATGTCGGGCTCCCTGCTCAGAGGGGAATCTGCTTCTCCCTCTGCCCCTCTGCACCCCCTCCCCTCACTCATATTCTGTCTCTCACTCTCTAATAAATAAATAAAATGTTAAAAAAAGTAAATCAAAAGAAATGATAACATACTTACTTGGATTTTTTTTTCAGAATCAAAAATTCAATGACCTAAATCTGTGCTATGCTCTGTTTTCCCTCCTTTACACAATGGAATAATATTCCTGCTCTTCTGAAGGCTAATTTCACCATTATGCTCTTAATCCCAGCACCTCTCACTTTCTCCTCTGTTTTCTGCATTATCAGTAACAATCTCCCCCACTCCATGGATCAACCCCATCAGCATACAACACATTCAGTGCTGGTCATTTTAAGGTTTCCAATTAGTAAATAAAAATACAGACACCTAGGTAAATCTGAATGTCAGACAAACAACAAATAATATTTTAGTAAAATAATATTTTAGTCCCATGCAATATTTAGGACATACCTAAACTAAAAAAAAAGTATTCCTTGTTTATCTGAAATTCAGCTTAATTGGTTTCCCTGCATTTTATTTGGCAACACTTTGTCATTTACCCTACATCCCTACCTTCCAGTTACCACCCCATTCCTCTTTGTCCCTTCTCGGCCAAGTATCTGAATTGTCTAAATTCACTGTTCTCTCCATTCCCATCTCCTAGTCCTCCTTGAGCCTCCTTCCAAGCTAGCTTCTTTCTCCAGCACTCCACAAAAACTGCTCCTGTCAAGGCCCCCAACACCCCCATGTTGTGTATCTGTTACCCCCCACTTGGAGCACGGGATTTGTCTATCTTATCCCCCCAGGTATTACAAATTCCTGGTGCTTACAATAGTATCTAGCACAAAGCTGGCACTCAACAAATATTTGTGGATGCATTCATACATCAGTAGTATTACCATACAATCTAGTCAGTTTTCAGCGAATGTATTTGCTGTTCCATGAGATTCTCAACACTGGAATTAAGATTGTTTGCTCTTATGCACAAGTGATATACCATGTTCTAACCGTACACGCATACTTGTAAACCATTAAACGTTATTCATAGTTATTTTCCCAAGACATATTAAACAATATTCTACCCTGCACCCTACCTAATGAAGTTGGGGATGGAGTGTTTCTCCACTGTACTGATTCTGGGGAGAGCCTGAGCTGGTTTTGTTCAGTCCCATCCATAGCACCGTCTCTCCTCCAGGTGTCCAGATGCTCATCTTCCACCTTACCAGCTTTCATGGAAGTCTTAGAAAAGGACTGGGTGAGCTGGAAGACCTCAGGGCCCAGACATGTCCGCCCTTCTGCTGGAGGCCATGTGATGGACAAGCTCAGTGCCATGGGAGATAGGTTCTCACCAGAGGTCAATGGGAAGGACTTCCACAGAATGGCTTTTCTGTGTGGACCTACTAATTGTTAAGTTCTTGCTTTTAACTGGGCCAAGACCTACTTCCTACAAAATATTAGTTCTGTCTTCCAGAATACCATATAGCAAGTCAATCCCTGTTCTCATGACACCACTTCTGATATTTGAAGACAGCTATGCTTCCTACAAAGCCTTCACTGTTCACAATAACACCTAATTTCTTCATTTCTTCCTCAAACAACATGGATTCCAATCTTGCCATTCTGGCTCCTCTTCTCCCCGTCTTTCCATCCAATTCATAAGCATTCCTTTCAAAATATGGCACTTACATTCTTAAGTAACCAGTAAGGGAGATGGAAATTCTTATATCCCCTCACTGGGGCAATATATTTCTATTTATAGTGTCTAAGTCTGGATTGATCTTTCAAATATGCCCAGCACTCCTAACATGCCTGTTAACATCCTCAAATCTTTTCCTGTAAAGTGCTGTTAGACCATATTCCCTTTATGCTAGATGCATATTAAAGATTTTTTAATCCTAGAAGTAGGACTTTAAACTTAGTAGGAATAAATTAAATTTTGATTTTTTTTTGGCCTGTGTTATAGCCTGTTAATATCATTTTGACTTTAAAAAAAAGATTTATTTATTTTAGAGAGAGAGAGAGCTGATGTTTATGCCTAGTTAGCCAGCTAAGGAGAGCCCCGCCATCAAGGAAAAGACACTGAGGTATACACTTTTCACAAGGGTCCCTCAAAAGCAGTTTGTATACTGAAGCCTTGAAGTTACCTACTGTTAAGGCCAAGGGCCAGAAACACAGTATTACTCTCTGGACAGGAATAATGCTTTCTATATATCCATGAAGTCCTCTATCTCAGCTACAAACACCAGGGAGGAAGCCCCTGCAAAATTCCATGGGATGGGTCAGGGGGTCTGTTGGGCAGCACCCCCCACTGGCGTGCAGACTTAGGCAGAAAAGGTTGAGCCTATCAAAGTCATGGTGCCATTTTCCTCCAGCAGTTAGAAAACCCCCTGCTGAAGGTGCTCTCTCACATCTCCCCCTCCTTCTTTCCAGATGACCTCCAGCACCACCGCTAATTCTTCTGCCTTCTTCCCAGCCCTCCTTCTGCCCTTGTGTGTTTTGGAATCCAAATCAATAGCTTATTGTAAAATCAATTAGAAAGCAAAGCATTATCATCAATCTCACTAAACAAGATTAAGTTGGCTGAGATTTTTTTTTTAAGACCAAAATTCACTAAAATTTTGATGGCAGGATTTTTGATGGTGGAGTTGTTTTTATTTTCTTCTTTCTTGCAAATCTGCACTTTGACCAGGAAAGATAGAACAAAAAAATGTTAGGGTTAACGGGCTACATATAGTAACAGGATATTCTGATTTAAATTTGGTTAATTATGTCTTTTTTTACTTCTTTACTCCTAATTTGTGTATAAAATTTGTCTCACAAGGAATCCAGAAATAACAGTATTGGGGAAATCTAAGACAGCAATCTGAAAACATACTGGCTCTTGGCCTTCGAACCCAGGCAGTGAGCAACTCCCATCCCTCACAGCTTTAGGAGGACCTAAGGGGGGGAAGAGTTACTTCGGGATTCTGCTAAAAGTAGAACGTCCTTGCTACTCTTCAAAAGGAGCCATGGTGCCCGACTACTGTTGGGAAAAAAGACCAACATTCATTTATACTGAAAGGCAGCAACTCCATTTCAGCTTTTAAGCCACTCTCTCTCTCTCTCTCAACTCTCCGTACTGTTTCCTTTAGAACAATCTCAGAATTTTAAGATGCTGAATGAAAGAAACCACTGATCTCATCACATCACAGAATCAAAACCCAAGTACCTACACTAATGCATATTTCAAGTTCAAGACACTGATACAAACATCCATGACTCAGCCATTCTAAGACATTTACAGTAAGTTTTCCAGATATATTCTGTCTTACGCTTCTGTAATGCTATCCTTTGGTATGAGTACAACAAAAAATAGTTTAACGACACAAATGTGGGTTACCTGGACTTGTGGCTGTAATTTTGCAAGTCCTTAACACCAGAGAAATCAAGCATACACCAGTCTCATTTATTCCGCAGAGGGCTATAGCAAGGAATGTTCAGGAAATCCTTAAAGGAAAAAAGTTACTAAACACGTAGTGCATGGTCCAAGAACAATAAAAACATCTCATTAATTTGATTATCTATTCAGACACCCGACCAAAGGCTCTCTCTTTGTATTGTTACTATTTCCTCTTTTCTTTTTACCGTAAGCTGCACTTGGCAGGTGCAATGTGGAAGGCGAGACAGAGGGAAAAGAAATGCCAATTATGGTTTAAATTCATATTCATGTCAACTCAGTGTTCAGGCTCCGGGCGTGGGACCAGCCTGACCTTTCTTCTGTGACAGCTACTTCCAGTAACTCCTTGTTCTTCTATGGTTTTGAACCTATTTACCTGCAGAACATAGAAAACCTCTTAGGGGAACAAGTTGTGGCAGTTAGTCTATTGTATTTTGCTTGTTCTTTTTCATCTAAAGCTATGTTTATTAAAACATGAGGATGTATTAATTAAAACTGCCAGCTATGTCGAAAATAATGGAGTATCTGTCCATTGTGTGTGCACAGGTTTTAAAATTCCTTTATTTTTCCTTCAAGGAGTAGTATTTGATTTTGTCATTTAAGACATACTTTCTTTAAGGTCTCTTTCATAGCGGTCTATTTTATTTTTCTGATTTTTAGGTCCAAACTCTCCTTTTGGTGGATCCTATGACTTCTCCTTCATGGAAGTGTATTTTCTGCCAAGACTTGCCAGTTGTCTTAAGCTCTGAGAAGCATGGTAAGTGCCTGGGTGTTGGTTGCCCATAGCAGGCTCACATTAGCTTCTGCCCGGGGTCTGGCAGCCTCATCTGTGCCAAACTCATTTTGGAAGTTTTTACATCATTTTAGATTTAGAGAAAAACTGTAAACGTAGAGTGTTTCTGCATGTCCCCTGAGAGAAGTCTTAGTAATCACAATAAAGTTAGCAAAACCAATAAATTAACCTTTGCACAATATGGCTAACTACCCTATGAACTTTATTTGGGTTTCACCACTTTTTCCTCTAATGTCATCTGTTATTGTTCTTGTTGTTCCAGGATCTTATCCATGTTTCCACATTTCATGTCATTGTTATGCTCCACCGCACTTTGTTCCTTTTGCTTTTCTCAGTTTCAAGGCATTATGGTCTTGGGTTTCATAAACAACTCCAGGTTTACCCTATTACCTTTCAAGGTTGTACAGACTTTGATCTTTTCCTTTATCCTTCTAGACTGTAGAGTCCTAATCTTTTAATTCCAAGATGAATCTGCTCTTAGTGGGAGTATCAATCTGATCAGTGGGTAGCAGAAAAGCAAAACACGTGGGCAGAAGGGGGTGGCACCAGCCAAGGGAGGAGTGAACAGTTCTGCAACCTGCACAAGCGGACTAGACTTGTTTCAACTCCTTAGAAAATGAAGGTCCTAGGTGTTCTCACCAGGGACACAACCACCATTTCCTTCTACCATCACACTTCACAAATGAGAAAATCATATTACAAAGGAAATGAACAGAAAAGATCATTTGACACCAATTCATAGCATTTATTGACATTTCCATTTAAAATGCTAGGAAAGCAGTATAAATTGTAAACATGGAAACCAAACACTTGCATAAATTATTTCAAAAACTCTACAGCACATTAGAAAACAGGGCAGCTAATTGAAGGGTAGAAACATAACCGACAAATAGAAGGGAGAGTTCGATCACTAAATCATATACCCACGCTGAAATTCAAGTGCCCGTTTGAGACCAGCAAACCATGATTGTCAAGTTCAAGTTGCAGTATTGATGCCACGAGTGGCTTCAATTTACTCTGCATATTTTCGTACATTATCACTCACAGTCCAGGAATGAGAGTGCAGGAAGAGTCAGAAGAACATGGACCTTGACAAAGTAGGAGGAGACAAGTGGGCATCCCAGAGCAGCTCTGCTGAGCCACCTCTCCTGCGAGGGTAATGAGCCCAATCTCCATGCTCCCTCGAAGATGCTCTGGAGGAGGGCCAAGCTGAGTTTTTACCCCCTTTTCCGAAATGAGCCCTCTGGTGTTTAGAGCCAGTGCATTAATCAGTGGAGCCTCCTTCTTTCCCCACATGAACAAGCGGAACAGTACAGGGGGTCTGTCTTAAATTTGGCCCTGTACTATTCCTAACTTGCACACTTAGGGAGTCAAGTCATGAAACAGGGGCATGAGACCCTTCACAATGCTCCAGAATGTCCAGAAAGGTTTTGGTGGAATCAGGGACCGAGTGACTTAAATCACTTCAATTTTTATCTCTGTCCCTTCCACCATTCACTCTTTCATTAAATGTGAAGTGGCCCCACAGCAGAAAAACCTGGAAGAAGGAAAAGCAAGGATCCTGTATAACTACCCTGTGGGAAACTAATTTGGACTAGACCACTTCAGATTAAGACATTCATTCCTTCTCTCACTTGCTCGCTGGTTCCTAACTTTGTTTCATGTTTCCAAAGGCATTTAATATTCTTTTCCTAAATTTCAATGCTGCTGTGTGTTCTTAAGATAAATTCTCAAACGTAGTGTTAACACACACAAGCATGGAATTAGGATCGTACCGTGAGGTTTCAGTTTTCAAGTCTTTTTAATACTAAAGAGAGGAGTCCTAAACACTCAAAGTTACCTCCAAGAATATCAAAAGAAACCTAAAATATACACACTCCTTATTCATTAGGTAGTAAGTGTGAGCCTATTACATTTTATGAGTATGTTACAGCAGCTGCTCCTAGAAACCCCTCTCACCTGTTATAAGAATATCCATTAATACATTGGATTAAATGTAAAAACAGAGTTCAAGTTACCATTCCATAAAAATGTGTTTTGTGATCAAATGGTCAGTGTGCAGGTCCAGAAGTGGACTCCCTTATGCTCCCATCAGGGACAAATGTGGATAAGCAGGCTCTGGAGACTGGCTTTGGAGGTAGAAATGGAATGGCTAACGCTCACCTTGAGCTGATGTTAGTATGGTTGTTAAGACTGGAGGCCCCCTTCTCACCTGCCCAGAACCCTAACAAGTTTTCCTTTCAACTAGCAAATTCATTCATGTCTAAGAATCTAGTGTGAAAGGGAAAGAGAAGTTTATTTAATGATTAACACGTGAATTACTGCAAATGCAAATTGGTGTCCGAGTGACTGGTTCGGCCACTGGAGCACTAAGGGCAATGCAGTACACAGTTAAATGGGAGGCTCATAAAGCACACAATTGCCTGTTTCGGCCCAAAGCCTTCAGGTGCACCTTCACCTGTGCTCTGCATCACAGGCCTCATGCCTGAAAAATCCGGTTGGCAAAACCTGCTTAGTCTGCTGCTCAAAAGCCATGTCCCACCAAAATCAAAACATATTCTGAAATTAAATTAAAAGTAGAACGTCCTTGCTACTCTTCAAAATTTGGAGAAAATTGTATAGGCAGCTATAAAGAACTGGAATATATTTATTTATAACCTACTATGCTCCACAAAGGATTTAATGTGTTTGAACGGCTGACCACTGAGAGCTGCCCTAAGCAGTAAACCTTGGTGGAATTCTTACAATATTTTCATACTTTACAGTTGGTCCTCCAGCAGTTCTTGGTACTCTTCTCTTCCCTCCTCCAAACTGGATCTCTTGCTGCGCAGACCTTCTTCGCAGACCCAGCCATTTTCTTGCTGTATTATTGCAAACACATCCTCACAGCCCCATTTCCTCCTCTTGTTTTATTAAAACTCCCTAAATGGTGCAGTTAGGGATCCTAACCCCATATTGCAGCAGGTCAAGTTCATTTTCGAGGACAGCTTCGCCCACTTTCTCCGTCCTTCCCCAGGCCCACTCCCAGCTCTTCCCTTGCCATCTCACCAGCTCCCTCATCTTCATTTAAGTAGCTTCTGAGGTGGGCTTCTCCCCAGGATCCCATGGTTTCCAAATGTACAACTTCCTTTCTCCTGAGTACCCAATGTACTTGTATATTTTCAGTGAATCTTACTGATGTTCACACCACATTATGTATCTGTATCTGTATCTTCCATCTTTTATACCCAGCTATGTCATCTGACTTAGATTCTAAGATCTAAAAGAACTCATGTTGACTTTTCTGGTGCTAGAAATGGCAAAAATTCAGGTGCAGAAAGATGTTTGATACAAACGCTGTTTTAAAGTTAAGGATGAAGGATGTGAATTTCAAGCAAATTGGGAAAGAGGAAGAGGAGTCACATGGAGCCCTTGGTTTTGCTCTGGTTACCTCCATGTGAAGTCATCCACTGGTAGATAATAGCATGTCAGACTGTCCAATCCCAGTACAATCATACAGATAATGTTTTACACTTCACCAAGCTTTGTGCACCCTCCTCAAGTGTTTACGCACAAGATCATAGCTGAATCTTGAAACAAGAAATTCTGGGAGGTGGACAGAAGAGGTCTGTCGTCATTTGGCTGATGGGGAGAAAGAGGCTCAGGAAGGCACCTGACACAGCAAGCTGGTGACAACGTAGATTCTGAAAATGATCTCCAACCCTCTCTGAAATTCTGACTCAACTTTATGGCTTGCATTATTACCACCAGAACTTTTAAACTAGGAAAAGAGAATAGATACAAAATTTACCTTTTCATTTTAGAGTACTTCAGTTAATGGAACTTCAAAGCCACACAAGATCAACATGAGGACCTTTCTTTTCAGTAGATCATGTTAACTGAGTATCCAAAGACCCACCTGGGTGTGGTGCTCCCCACGACAGTTAGTCTGTCCTGAGTTTCGTGACAGGCAAAACTGCTGCAGGTGTTTAGAGAAAACAAGTGCAGAGTGTGCTTTACAATCAACACAAGAATGCTGGTGATCCCATGAGCCTGCCCCCACCACACCACACAACACCGGTTATCCTATGTTATCTTTGGTCATGACATCAGTTGAAAAGTCTATCAATTCTAAGCATAACAATACAGGTAGAATCCTTTTACGCTAGTCTGAAAGGCATCAAATCACAACAGCAGCCCTCTGGAAAACAGACACCCGTCTCTGGAATGTACAGAGGAGGTAACCATTCTTAGTACACTGTGTGCAAACATGACACTGAGCAGAATGGGAGGAGGGCGTCTATGTTTATTCCATTTGCTGTCACACGATCTGAATTCACTATAAGGTGTCTGTAATAAAATTCTGCTCGGATATCTCAAATTCTTAACATAGTCAGGAAACCTGGTATTTTTGAGCGACATGCAAAGATAATCCTCCATTCTGGGGAGAGTCTGGTATTAAACGAAGACTGAGAGGTAAAAAATCATGCCCAGAAAGGGGTCTTACCTCCCACACTCCTTGGAGCCCGTGAGGCCTGCCTGATAAGGGATTTCCATTCCTTTAACATCCACGAGAGACTTATTCCCCTGCACCCCTCCTCTTTCAGAGAGCACAGATGAAAAAAAAGGCTACATTCAACTTCCCAGAAGCAACATTCCCTGTATCATAAGACTGTCTGACAGGCTTCATTGAGGAAGTGCTAAAACATGATTCTGGCCCCCAGTGATTACACTTTGGAAACCTATTTTAGCTGTTTCAGGGTTCTTAAAATTTGATACAGATTTTGATTCATCAGAGCCCCAAATTCTCTCTGTTTATCCATTGTTAATTAAAAGTATTAGTGGATCTAATAAAAAAAGGATTCATAGTGGAAATCCATTATCTGTTTTTCTTCTGAGCTTTACTCAGGTATCAGAAAACAGAATGGCCCTTGTTATTATATCCCTTAGTCTAATTTGGGAAGTAAGGAAATGTTTACTTCAGGAGTGAATCTTAAGACAGATGACACCCTCTGTCAGGTCCCAAGAACCTTGTAAGATGGTTTTAACAGTCACTCAGTGGTCGTGCACAATAAAATCAGAAACCAGGAGCAACTCTCTCCTTTCCCTTGTGGTCCTCAAAGCTCTTTACATTTCTTGATTTATTACTGAGAGGCTGGAGTGAACTCCGTTTCATTTCCAGGTCTTGAACACAGAGAATGTGATTACTAGAAACGTACTTGTGAATAACAATTTGTTGGTCCTGGTAGTTTTTATAAATAATTTTTGATCATGTAAGATTTCTCATTCAAACATAATTTGTGAGCAACTCATCAGCCAAGTGCAAGGATTAGTTATGACCTCCTGAAAGCCTCCTTTTGTAGGTCTGACCTTAATGATGGCATGCACTGAAATGGGATGCTGTTGGTAGTTGCATGCGCCCAATTAATAAACAGCAAATACAATTAAGAATGTAAATCTAAACTTTGATATGTATTTTGAATAACCAAATAAATATTAAACTCCCCCCCACCCCATTGGGGAGGTGTTTTTTTTTTTCTTTATAGAACAAAATGAAATCTTCAACATATCCTTCCATTGAAAAAGCCAAAGTTGCATTTCACAGACATAAAGGTGAAGGGGCCCTCGGAGCTGTAGCACCAGAAGTAGAAGGAAAAATGCAGATGATGGCTTCTTTTGGAATCATCAGGCTCTACAATCTATCATTTGGTTTCTCACTAGTAGCTTTTTTTATTCCCAAACAGTCTTAGTATTTTTGTTGTTAATATGACTATTAAAATAAGTTCCTATGGAGAAAAAGAGGGAAATCAAGCTGTTAATAAAATGTCTTCAAATCTCTTTTCTCAGAAAACAAAGCAGCAAGTTCACCATACAAACCAGTCTGAATCATATCTTCCCACGGAAAAGCTGGATTCCGTTAATCCCTATACCATCTATACATTTCCATCTTTTACCTTTAAAAAGGAGACTAATTTAGTGATTTGTTGTTGTTCTTGTTGTTAGCTTAGGTTTGTGGTTTGCCTTCATGAAGTGCTGCTGGCTTTTGGCCAAAAGTACGTAAATTTTGACTGAAACCCAAGTGGTCAAAAAATTGCCAACTTATTAAAAGCATCATGAGCTGTCATGTGACTTATGGCATCCTCTAAAATTGCAACTTGCTCCTTTACACGGGCACCTAGCCCAGGAGATGCACGTTCTCTCACAAACACCCATTTAGTTGATTTCCATTTAGTCTTGCTTCCACGGGAAGCAGATACTTGGCAAATCTGCAAGGCGAGGCCGATCAGCTGTGGAAGTTCTGCACGGCGGTCTGTTTCTGGGAGAGCCGGAGCAGCTCCTCGCGGATCGCTTTGATGAGTGAAGCTGAAGAGTGGCCGGGCTGGAGGTCTTCTGTGGAGCTGGTGGTGTAAGTCAGCCCCGCACCCTGCAGCCCCCTGTGAGGGAGGTTCCCGGGAGGAGCGGAGGGCTCCCTACCTGAAGTCCTTGGCACCTGGAACAGTGG
Source organism: Zalophus californianus (assembly GCF_009762305.2). Classification (NCBI taxonomy): domain Eukaryota; kingdom Metazoa; phylum Chordata; class Mammalia; order Carnivora; family Otariidae; genus Zalophus; species Zalophus californianus. Next base: position 91,322,608 of record NC_045606.1, read on the forward strand.
TGAAGAAGAATATTCTTGATGTCCAAGCATGTGCGTCTGAAAAAACACAGCAAACGTTACTGTACTTCCCACGTAAGAACAGGAGGGAAAATCCAATTCAAACTGGTGGTGGGCACGCTCCCAGGACTTCTGCCCACCTCCCACCGAACATGGCCCTCCAAGAAGGCCCCCAGGATGGAATATAGAAACTGTGGAGAGGACTGCTGGAGGGAGAGCAATACAACAAAGAAACCCCTGAACTTAACAGGTGCCTGATATATATTTGCTTAAAGGCAGACAGAAAGAATGATGAGGTCGGCCAAGTCTCTGTGCCCCTGTGTGTGGAAGGAAGTGGCCCACTGGGAGAACAGGAAGGGACCTGGAGAGCTGGGGTGCCCTGTGGAGGTGAAAGGTCAAATGAAGGTCTCTGACAGCTGGAAGAGATGAGCAAGTACCTGCAGAGAGACTGACAAGAACTGCCTTTGCTCTGGGACTTGAGGCCTGGGAGGGTGTGCGTGCGACACAGAACATGAACAATGTCACAAAATCATTGTCCACTTTATTTATCTGTGTATCTATTGACTGTTCTGCAGAGCCTTTTCTTTAAAAAGTTATCTGCACTAGGACACACAACAGTTTTGCTTATATTTGCATAATATAAGTAAATTGGGCATTCATTTGACCAGAATTATTGTACTTTTCAGTGATATTTTTCAGTGAAAAAATCTCTCTTTCGATATATACAAGAGTACTAAATCTGTGGTTTCACTTATGCTAAAAAGTAAGCCTCACAGTAAACATGGCATTCAAGCCCTCGAATATTCCTACATGTCACGTTTCCAAGTAGTGATAAAGAGGCAGTGTAAGTAAACACTGGATTTGATAGGAAAACCCGAAATACCTTATGAAAATAAGTTGGGCACAATGAAGTCAGAAAAAGGTCAGCAAATGTAAAGCAGATACCTGAAATTCTAAGTATAACAATGTATCTATTAGAGGAAAATTATATTCTAAAATTAATTTTCTTTCACTGAGTAATAGAAGCCTCCGGTCATGAAAATAATTCAGTGTATTTGCTGGAAAACATGCAAATGCATGTAAAATTCTTGAGAAAAACAAAGAAAAGCATTTGTGGGAATTACCTGTGCCCATTTTGATTTCATTCCTATAAAGGAGTGATCAAAGTGATGAGAAGCCTCTAAGAGAAACTCTGTGCCTTGGAAACCTAAACTGAGCTTATGGCAGAAGCATCTCGTGGGGGGTCATAAGAGAAATGATGTGGATAAACCCACAACAAAGCATAAATGGTGAGCAAGTAGGTATGTAAGATCATGCATATTTACACAATGACGCCAAAGATCAGGTCCAGATTTTAGTCACCTACAGGTTCAAATTCATTACTTGAAAGTCAAAATCACTGAGCCAGAAAGTACAACTGTGGTTGCCTGGAGCTGGAGGGGAGGGCAAATGGCACTTAGTGTTTAATGAGCACAGACTTTCCATTTTACAAGATGAAAAATACTATCGGATGGATTGTGGGGATGGTTGCATAATGTCACGAATGTATTTAAAACCACTGAACTGGTTTGAACTGAATTTGCCATCTCAAAAATAGTTAAGATGGCAAATTTTATATTATGTGTGTTTTACCACAATATAAAAAAATTGGAAAAATTTTAAAGGTAGCTCTTACTTACAGGTCTCTGTCGAGATTTTCTGTAATGAGTATCGCTTTTATTATTTTGTAAAGGTTATTTTCAAAAATTCACTACTTTAAGCCTGAAATCTGCCTCAGGAAAAATTATATAGTTTCTACAAGTTCAGTGCAATTACTCTCCCACTCTGGGTGGGTGGGAATTTACTACCCAGAAACTGCAAGCAAAAATACACTCACAGAGAAAAGGGAGAGAGGTTAAAACTTTTACTTACATAGGTTTTAAAAAGGGATCCCCAAAGCAGAAGCAGTTAAATTAACTGATTATGTCTGAATTTTCAGTGATGACCCAAACACAAGATACTCACAGCCTCTCTTCGGCCACCTTCATCCTCCCCATATGAAGGCCAACCTGGTCCCCCATATTGGCTGCCTCTGCTTGGTGGGATTTCCACTGGCTGGGCTCCAATTCTGCTTGCGATTCCCACCTGCGTCAGGTGCTGAATCTGGGAGCCTGAAGGAACACAGTGGGGCAGCCTGGTCAACACTTGCAGGGAAGTGAGGCTGCCCAGCAAGACACTCTGGTTCTTTTTTTTTAAAGATTTATTTATTTGAGGGACACCTGGGTGGCTCAGTTTGTTAAGCGTCTGCCTTCAGCTCAGGTCTTGGGATCAAGTCCCGCATCAGGTTCCTTGCTCAGCAGGAAGCCTGCTTCTCCCTCTGCCTGCCGCTCCCCCTGCTTGTGCTTTCTCTCTCTCTCTCTCTGACAAATAAATAAAATCTTAAAAAAAAAAAAAAAGATTTATTTGAGAGAGAAAGAGAGAGAGAGGAAGGGCAGAAGGAGAGGGAGAGAGAGAATCTCCAGCAGACTCCCCGCTAAGCTTGGAGCCTGACACAGGGCTCAATCTCATGACCCTGACATCAAGACCTGAGCCGAAACCAAGAGTTGAACACTTAAGAGACTGCACCACCCAGGCAACCAAGACACTTCGGTTCTGACCACAGCTTTCTCTTAGGGAAAAGGGATACAAGCACTGTTCAAACACAGCACCAATTCTATCTCCAGAGAATGACATTTCATACGGAAAACAGACCATGAGCTTCTTGGTTCATGGGCTTTTACTTCTGTTTAATACAGTGACTAACAGTGATGTTCTTATTTTCCTAGCTAGACATCAAAGGACAGTGTATAAAGGCTATAATAAAGGGCCCTTCTATTCATTTCTGTAGAGGTTACAAATAAGGATAATCTTCCTTACTCAGAGAAAAGGGAGTGAAAAGTTTTGGAGCCATAAAGAAGCTGAAACCTAGCTCCTTCTTGCTCGTGGCTTTGAGATTCACAAGGAGAGAAAATACAATATGTATATTTTCTTAAAAGGCAGGGTGCATATTTCTTTGATTTCAGAATGTTTAAGTACATTTATTTTCACCATACTTATATTTTCCCCATAACTTAGCTATGTCATAATTAAAATTTTAAAGCCAACCCCCCCCCCCCCCACCCAGCCTCCTCAGTGAGGTGTACTGATGGCTAAAGCCAGGAGACTCTCTAGAGCTCATGCTCCACACTTAGACACGCTACAGCCTCAGGTAGCTATGAAGGCCAGGCTGTAAACGACGTATTTTCTCCTCCATCAATTTTTGGTATATGGATATATCCCTATTTCATAGATTAAGGGAGAAAAAAAGTGGTCTTTAAGCACTGTGAAATAAAATACTTGTCTCCAAAAGCTCCTAGGATCATCAAATTCATCCGTGTTGTGCAGACTGGTCCTACAAGGTTCAGAGATTTCATGGAGGTAGGGGGGGTGGCCCTCTCCATCTTCCAGTCCTCTCCTACTCAACTTGTCAAATTAACAGCCTCCATTAGCCAAATACATCAATAAAAGGGGGGGATGCCACAGTTTTATTTGGTTATCTAATAACTAAAGTTCAGAAAAAACCTGCCAGGCTCTTATCAGAGCAATGTACCCTACAGAAACTCTTGCCAGTTACTGAAGTTTTATAATAGTTATTAAAATTATTAGGCCTATCAGTACTGTTTGCCCAATACACACTGAGCAAATCCTGCAAAGAACAAAAAATGCAGTACACTGTTCCCCAGAATTTACCAAAGTGCAGAAAAGTGCATAGACAGAAAAGCATACCTTTGTGTTAAAACTACAGTGGTAGTTGAAATCATAATTCAGACAAAATTCTGTACCTTGCTTTGTTAACTTAATGATACAGCACAGGCTTTCCCCATGATTCAAGTGGGGCATCACATGCAGGAAAACTGTGTTTGCATTCCAGCCCTGCCACTGTGACCTTGGGCAGCTGGCTACCACTCCCACTGAGCCTGGATGCCTCAATTCTCAAATGGGGATAAAAAATCCACTTCATGATGTTATTTCAAGAATTGAAAGAGATAAAATAGGTCAAGTACCATAAAAGTAAGAGGCAATTGGGAAATCTTAAACCCTCTTTTTCTGACTCTTTCTGAGCTCTTCATTTTAAATAGCTACACAACTGGGGACTTCCAGGGAAGATGGTGAAGTAGAACCTTAAGCCACTTCATCCCACAGATACACCTAGAGAACACCCACATCAGTGTAAATCATCCAGAAAATGACCTGAAGACTGGCAGAACAGACTCTCCACAGCTAAACATAGAGAAGATGCCACATCAGAAAGGTAGGTAGGGCAGAGATGCGTTCAGGAACCAAACCCAACCCTCCAGACTGTCCTCAGGAAGGAGAGTCACTGCAAGCACAGAGAAGGGAGAGGAGAAGGCCCCACCTCAGGCACCCCAGGCACAGGGGGCCTGCACTGGGAAGACAATCCCCGTATCATTTGACTTTGAAAACCAGAGGGGCTTAACTTCACGAATTCTTATAATCAGTGGGGTTTAACACCTAGAACGTTAAAAATGAATAGGCTCAACTCTGGAAGGCAGAGGGCAAGAGGAAACTGAGTCCCCACCTTTAAAGAGACAGAGCAAAAACAGCCCCACTTAGATACAGCACAGAAGCAGCAGTTTGAAAAATGCTTGGGGTATAGAGATGCCACTTCCATGCCCAGCACCCCTGGCCTACATATATAAGTGACACCCGCAGGAACCAGCACAGCACAAATACTCTCCACCTGGCTCCCTAACAGTGCACCCTACCCCCACACACTTCTGTGGACCCACCCCCTCCAACCTGCCCTTAGCCCCTCTCCAAAGAAGCTCCAGGTTCCTCCTAGGGCAGAATTGAGAAGCTCTGCTAACACCAGGCACCCTGTTCCTGTATCCTCCTGCAGACACACCCCCTCCAACCCCGCCTTGGCAGGAATCCATACAAAGAGGTACCACAAGCGTGGCAGTATGCAAGCAGCCCTGACGGGGATCTGCACCACTCAAAAAGTGATTCCTGCCCTGGGGTAAGAGGATGATAACCACACACACTAGTCCAACTGGGACCCCAGCAGTGGGCTGGGGGCAGGCATCTGGTGTGACTGCAAGCCCCGTCAACCAAGGAAAGCTTCTCAGGGGACAACATGGGGAAAATGCCCTCCAGTTCAGTGCTACTGTATCTCTGGCAAACACCTGGTCTGACCCAAAACAAGCCCAATGTGGCCCCAGACTGGCCCACTAACAACAAGGGACCAAACCCTGCCCATAACAGCCAAAGAGCCATCACAGACAACTGGACTGAAGGCAAAAGTGGCACCGCCACAATTGTAGGGTGCACCCTCACAGAGGAGGTGCTTAGGAGATACCCCTCAAGCACCAGGTTCTGATGAACAGAGGACATCACACTGCAGGGCACTACAGGACCTCTTCTTCATAAGACCACTACTTTCAAGAGCAGGAGATGTAGCTGACTTTCCTAACGCATAGAAATAGACACAGAGAGTTAGACAAAATGAGGAGACAGAGGAATATGTCCCAAATGAAAGAGAGGTAATAACAGGAAGAGAGCTAAATGAAACAGAGATAAGTAATATGCCAGATAAAGAATTTAAAGTAATAATCATAAAGATACTCACTGGACTTGAGAAATAAGTGGAAGATCCCAGTGAGACCGTCAACAAAGAGAAAACAAAGAACCAACCAGAGATGAAAAGCTCAGTCACTAAAATTTCGGGAGGACAGAGTAATGGAAAGCAATCAAGCTGAACAGGGGAGAGAAAAAAAGAATAATAAAAAGTGAGAATAGATTAAGGGAACTTAGCAACACCATCAAGTACAACAACATTTGCATTATAAGGATCCCAGAAGAAGACAGAGAAAAGGGGGCAGCAAAATTTATTTGAAGAAATAATAGCTGAAAACTTCCCAAATCTGGGGAAGGAAAAAGAAATCCAGATCTTGGAGGCACAGAAAGCCCCCAACAAAACCAACCCAAGGAGGTCCACAACAAAACACATAGTAATTAAAATGACACAAAAAAAATAGTGATAAACAGAGAGCTTCAAAAAGAGCAAGAGAAAAGAAAACAGTTACATACAAGGGAAGCCCCATACAGCTATCAGTGGATTTTTCAGCAGAAACTTTGCAGGCCAGAAGGGTGTGGCATGATATATTCAAAGAGCTGAAAGAAAAAAACCTGTAACCAAGAATACTCTATCCATCAAGGCTATCATTCACAATACAAAGAGAGATAAAAAGTCTCCCAGACAAACAAAAGTTAAAGGAATTCATCACCACTAAACTAGCCCTACAAGAAATGGGGACTCTTTGAGTGGAAACAAGAGATCATAAGCAAGAATATGAAAAGGAGGAAGTAGGAAGCACAAAAGCAATACAAATTAAATGTATCTATAAAATCAGTCAAGGGATTCACAAAATAAAAGGATGTAAAGTATGACACCATTTACCTAAAACATGAGAGGGTGAGGAGCAAAAATGTAGTGCTTTTAGAATGGGTTCAAACTTAAGTTACCATCAATTTAAAACAGACTGCAAGGGGCGCCTGGGTGGCTCAGTCGTTAAGCGTCTGCCTTTGGCAGACAGGGTCCTGGGATCGAGTCCTGCATCGGGCTCCCTGCTCCATGGGAAGCCTGCTTCTCCACTCCCCCTGCTTGTGTTCCCTCTCTCGCTGTGTCTCTCTCTGTCAAATAAATAAAGTCTTTAAAAAATAAATAAATAAAATAAAATAGACTACAATACGCATAAGATGTTATATATAAACCTAGTGGTAATCACAAGAAAAAAACAGTAATAGATCTGAAAAAAATGAAGAGAAAGGAATTCAAGTATATCACTGAATTAAGCCAGCAAACCATGAGATAAGAGAGCAAGAGAAGGGAATAGAGAAGAACTACAAAAACAACCATAAAACAAGTGACAAAATGACAATAAGTACATACCTATCAATAATTATTTTGAATATAAATGGACTAAACACACCAATCAAAAGACACAGGGTAGATGACAGAATGTGGATTAAAAAAAAAAAAAAACAAGAATATGCTGCCTACAAGAGACTCATTTCAGACCTAAGACCCATGCAGATTCAAAGTGTAAAATGTGTAAAAATGAAAAAATATCACGCAAATGGAAGTGAAAAGAAAGCCGGGATAGCACTACTTGTATCAGACAAAATAGACTTTAAAACAAAGACTATAATAAAAGACAAAGAAGGACACTACACAGTCATAAGGGAAACAATCCAAAATGAAGATATGACAATTATAAATATTTATGCAACCAATATAAGAGCACCCAAAAACAGAAAGCAGCTATTAATAACAAATATACACAAAGTATCAAGAGCAATGCAATAATAGTAGGGAACTTAAACACCCCACTGACTTCAATGGATAGATCCAAACAGAACATCAACAAACACACAGTAGCTTTGAATGACACACTGAACCACTTGTATCTAACAGATTCAGAACATTCCATCCTAAAACAGAACACACATTCTTTTCAAGTGCACATGGAACATTCTCCAGAATAGATCATATGTTAGGCCACAAAACAAGTCTCAACAAATTAAAAAAGACTGAAGTCATACCATGCATCTTTTCTGACCACAACACTATGAAACTAGAAGTCAACCACAAGAAAAAAATATGGAAAGATCACAAATACATGGAGGTTAAATACCATGCTGCTAAACAATGAATGGGCTGACCAAGAAATCAAAGAGGGAATCAAAAAACACAGAGACAAATGAAACAAATAAAAACAATAGTCCAGATCTTTGGAATGCAGCAAAAGCTGATCTAAGAGGGAAGTTTATTGCAATACAGGCCTACCTCAAGAAGCAAGATAAATTTCACACAACTTAACCTTACACCTAAAGGAGCTAAACCAGGAAAAGGGTTCCTTTTTTCCTGGTTCACCTAAAACCAGTAAAAGGAAGAAAATAAAAAAGATTAGAGCACAAATAAATGAAGTAGAAACTAAAAAAAACAATATAACAGATCAATAGAAACTAGGAGCTGGTTTTTGAAACAGTCAACAAAAGTGATAAACCTTTAGCCAGACTCATTAAAAAAAAAAAAAAGACTCAAACAAAATCAGAAATGAAAGAGGAGAAATAACAACCAACACCACAGAAATGCAAAGGATTATAAGAGAATATTATGAAAAATTATATGCCAACAAATTGGACAATCTAGAAGAAATGGATAAATTCTTAGAAACATATAACCTCTCAAAAGTGAATCAGGAAGAAAAAGAAAATTTGAACAGACCAATCACCAATGATGAAATTGAATCAGTAATCAAAAAAGTCCCAACAAACAGAAATCCAGACCAGATGGCTTCACCATTTTTTTTTTAAGATTTATTCATTTATTTGAGAGAGTTGGGTGGAGAGGAGGAAAGGCAGAGGGAGAATCTCAAGCAGACTTCCTGCTGAGCATGGAGCCCAAAATGGGGCTCAATCCCATGGCCCTGAGATCATGATCTGAGCCAAAATCAAGAGTCAGACACTTAACCGACTGAGCCACCCAGGCATCCCAAATTCTACCAAACATTTAAAAAGGAGTTAATACCTATTCTGCTCAAACTACTCCAAAAAACAGAAGAGGAAGGAAACCTTCCAAATTTATTATATGAGGCTAGCATTACCCTGATAAAGACATCACACACACACAAAAGAACCACAGGCCAATATCTCTAATGAACATAAATGCAAAAATCCTCAACAAAATACGAAAAAACCAAATCCAACAATACATTTAAAAAATCATTCACCACGATCAAGTGGATTTATTCCTAGGATGCAAGGATAATTCAATATTCCCAAATCAATCAAGGTGATACATCACATCAACAAGAGAAAAGAACAATAAGATCATTTCAATAGAAGCAGAAAAAGCATTTGACAAAGTACAACATCTATTCATGATAAGAACCCTCAAAAAACTACGTTTAGAAGGAACATACTTCAACATAATAAAGGCCATATATGAAAAACCCACAGCTAACATCATACTCAACGGTGAAAAACAGAGATTTTCCCCTAAGATCAGGAGGAACAAAATAAGGAAGTCCAATCACCACTTTTATTCAACATAGTACTGGAAGTCCTAGCCACAGCAATTATACAACAAAAAGAAATAAAAGGCATTCAGATTGGTAAGGAAGAAGTAAAACTTTCACTATTTGCAGAGATATGATACTATATATAGAAAACCCAAAAGACTCCACCAAAAAACTACTAGAACTGATAAATGAATCAGTAAGGTCACAGGATACAAAATCAATATACAGAAACCTGCTGCATTTCTATATACTAATATTGAAGTATCAGAAAGAGAAATTAAGAAAACAATCCCATTTACAATTGTACCAAAAATAATAAAATACCTAGAAATAAACTTAACCAAAGAGGTCAATGTCCTGTATTCTGAAAACCATAAAAAACTGATGGAAGAAACTGAAGATGACACAAACAAATGAAAGATATTCCATGCTCATGGACTGGGAGAATATTGCTAAAATGTCCATACTACCCAAAGCATTCTATATATTTAATGCAATCCCTATCAAAACACCAACAGCATTTTTCACAGACTAGAACAAATAATCCTAAAATTTGTATGGAACCACAAAAGACCCTAAATAGCCAAAGCAATCTTGGAAAAGAAGAACAAAACTGGAGATATCACAATCCCAGATTTCAAGATTTACTACAGAACTGTAGCAATCAAAACAGTGTGGTACTGGCACAAAGAGACACATAGATCCCTGGTACAAAACAGAGAGCCAGGAAATAAATCCACAATTATATGGTCAACTAATCTTTAACAAAGGAAGCAAGGACATGCAATGAGAAAAAAAAGTCTCTTCGGCAAATGGTGTTGGGAAAACTGGACAGCAGCATGCAAAAGAATGAAAGTGGACCACTTTCTTATACCACACACAAAAATAAAACTGAGAATAGATTAAACACCTAAGCGTGAGATCTGAAACCATAAAAATCCTAGAAGAAAGCACAGGCAGTAACTTCTCTGACATCATTCATAACAGCATTTTTCTAGATATGTCTCCTGAGGCAAGGGCAACAAAAGCAAAAATAAACTATTGGGACTACATCAAAATAAGAAAGCTTTTGCACAGCAAAGGAGGGTGTTATATGCAACTAATGAATCACTGAACACTATATCAAAAACTAATGAGGTACTATATGCTGGCTAACTGAACTAAATAAATAAATAAATAAAACGAAAAAAAACAAAACAAAAAGGCAACCTATGAAATGGGGAAAAATATTTGCAAGTGACATATCCAATAAATATATAAAGAACTGATACAACTCAATACCAAAAACAAAAAGAAAACACAAATAATCCATTTAAAAATGGGCAGAAGACGTGAATAGACACTTCTCCAAAGAAGATATCCAGATGGCCAACAGACACAAGCAAATATGCTCAACATCACTCATCATCAGAAAAATGCAAATCAAAACTACAATGAGATATCACCTCACACCTGTCAGAATGGCTAAAGTCAAAAAAAACAAGAAGCGGGGCGCCTGGGTGGCTCAGTCGGTTAAGCATCTGCCTTCTGCTCAGGTCATGATCCCAGGGTCCTGGGATTGAGTCCCACATCGGGCTTCTTGCTCAGCGGGGAGCCTGCTTCTCCCTCTGCTTGTGCTCTCTCTCTGTCAAATAAATAAATAAAATCCTTAAAAAAAACAAGCAGCAACAGGTGTTGGCGAGGAGGCAGAGCAAAAAGGAACCCTCATGCACTATTGCTTGGAAAGCAAACTGCTGCAGCCACTCTGGAAAACAGTAGGGAGTTTCCTCGAAAAATTAAAAATAGAACTACCCTACAATCCAGTAATTTCACTAGTGGCATTTACTCAAAGAAATGAAAACACTAATGCAAAAAGATATATGCACCTCTATGTTTATAGCAGCATTATTTACAATAGCCAAATTATGAAAGCAACCCAAGTATCCATCCATAGATGAATGGATAAAGAAGAGGTGGTGTGTGTGTACAATGGAATATTACTCAGCCATAAAAAAGAGTGAAATCTTGCCATTTGCAATGACGTGGATAGAGCTAGAGGGTATAATGCTAAGTGAAATAAGTCAGTCAGAGGAAGACAGATATCATATAATTTAACTCATGTGGAATTTAAGAAACAAAACACATGAACAAAGAAAAAAAGAGACAAACAAAATAACCAATTCTTAACTACAGAGAACAAACAGATGGTTAGCAGAGAAGGGAGGTAGGGGGATGGGTGAAATAGGTGAAGGAGATTAAGAGTTACACTTATCATGATGAGCACTGAGTAATGTATAGAAATACTGCATCACTTTATTGTATGCCTGAAACTAATATAACACTATATATTAAGTATACTGGAATTAAAAAAAAAAATGAAATTAAGTAATTAATAATAAATAAACATGCATAATTTACTCACTGATTCCCTTATTACTAGGCGTTTAGAAGGCTCACAATTGTTCGCTATTATGAATAATGCTCTAATAAATATCTTTGCACTCGTAGGTTTTTCCCAGTATTTGGATTTCTTTGGGGAGGAGAATCCTAGATTCTCAAAAGTGGAATCCAAAAAATAAAAAAATAAAAATAAAAGTGGAATCCCAAATCCAAAGCTCAGTAAGTCATTCCCAACTGCTTTCCAAATGTTTAGTGATTTATGCCACCACTGAAAATATAATAATTGTAGCTGACGTTCATTGAAAGTTTACAACATGCCAGGCACTATTTTGAGCCCTTCACATTCTGTTATCTTCTGCAATCCTCAAAACAACCACAGGAGGTAAGTACTAACACATTATGCCCACTGTACAGAGCAAGAAACTGGATACTAATGTTGTCACGTGCTACATTACTATGAAAAGATATAAGACAGAAATGGTGTCTCGCCATGGTTTTAATGTACATTTCTTTAGTAGTTTTCAAAACTGGGCATTTTTCATATTTTTACTTTCATGTGATACACACCCCACACAAATATTCCTTCTGTGAATTCATTCTTCCTGTCCTTTGCCCATTCATGCTCTGAAGTCCGCCCACTTATCAATTTATATGAATCATCCTCTAATAAAAATACCTCATGGACATATCTATCTGCTGAATACTTCCCTAGATACTATTTTCCTTTTGCTTTTACTAATTTTTAGATATAGACATATTTGATCATTTTACAGAGAGGTAACTCTTCCAGTATATCTTAATATTTTCTATTACAAATTTTTACACAACTTAATCTCTTATTAGAAATTATTAGAAAATAACATCCTCTTCAAATGTTACATATGTATCATTTCTCTATTCTCCTAGATTAAGAATGAGTATGTCTGAATTTTGTTTGGGATATTTAATACACAACAACGTTCAAATAAGCAATAATTAGCAGGAGAAACAAAACTCGCTGTAAGCACAGCATGTGTAAAATATATGAAATCCTGTAGGATATCCAGATATATTATTTGTTTTGTTGACTGACAACGCAACATACAAGAACTTCCAAAGAAACCATAATGGGTAATTATCCACCAATTATTACAAGTTTCGAATTGGCTTAAACTAGTTCCTTGATGACATTATATATTTTTAAAGATTTTATTTATTTATTTGAGAGAGAGAGAATGAGAGAGAGAGAGAAAGTATGAGAGGGGGAAGGGTCAGAGGGAGAGGCAGACTCCCTGCCAAGCAGGGAGTCTGATGCGGGACTCGATCCTGGGCCCTCAGGATCATGACCTGAGCAGAAGGCAGTAGCTTAACCAACTGAGCCACCCAGGCACCATCTTGATGACATTAGAAAGGTAGGTATCATCCAAAATTTAGAAACTGTAAAAAAAAAAAATAATAAGCTATTTAACATGTAATGGCTCCTCTTACTAAAGCTTCCAACAGGAAGGTGAAGAAATGAAAATAAAAAAGGAAAATAAAAGAGTGACTTTGAGCCCTTGGAATAAACATAGTTAGGTGGGTATAATGAACTTTAAGGATTTTTCAGAGTATGCTGAGCTGTACAAAAAAAAAGAAAGCTTAAATCTTAAACTCCATAGATGCTTTAGGAACAACGAACAACATCCCCAAATGCAGCGTTCATTGTATCAACTATTGATGAGATGGAGTTCCATGACACGAAACAGCAATTTTTAATTCTGGGGTTCAAGCCTGGATCTCAGGTAAACTGCTGGGGCAGACCAGCCAAGTGCCATGTAGGAATCTCAGCTCAGGCATGTTGGGCCCTGCTTGTCACCTATGAGCAGCATCTGTCGTCACAAGGGCCAAATGAAACAAAAATCTCCCTCAGGTCACTGGCCAGCAACGTCCAAAGTTGCTTATCACAAGCTGGAAAAATGCCTTCCTTAAAACAAACACTTGTTTTTGTTTTTGTTTTTTAAAGATTGAATATTGGGGTTTTTTTTTAAGATTTTTTTTTATTATTTATTTATTTGGCAGAGAGAGAGACACCGAGAGAGGGAACACAAGCAGGGGGAGTGGGAGAGGGAGAAGCAGGCCTCCCGCGGAGCAGGGAGCCCGATGTGGGGCTCGATCCCAGGACCCCGGGATCATGACCTGAGCCGAAGGCAGACACTTAACGACTGAGCCACCCAGGCGCCCCAAACACTTGTTTTTAATGCCATACCAAGTGCTCAGCAATAGCTCTTTCAGTTTACCGTAAGAATTCGGAAACGTCTTCCCTGGAAGAGTTGTGCTGTGAACTCCACGTGAAGGGACAGCTTCTGAGACAAAGACTCAGGAACAAATCAGAGGGCGACAGTCCTGGGATCTCAGCCACCCTCTCTTCCCACCTCCCCTGCCTACTACACCTCCACCAGGAACGAGGGGAACGCCACTCAGACCAGTTGTGCAGGTCACCGAATACTGGGACACCAAAGCGCTGGGAAGTCTGAAATGTCCTCTTCCAGAATGTAGCCAAAAGCAAGGGCTGTCTAGCTCAGAAATGCAAGCTAAACAGCCACGTGTACCTGTGGTGCCCCCGACAGGCCGTGGCCGGGCCACCGATGGCATGTCCTCCGAGTAGATCCCTCGGGCAGTGACCGGGGCTTCAGCCGATGCCTGTGGCTGCTGGAGCTCTGGGGGCACCAGCTCCGAAGCCTGCAGCAAACCGGGGCCAAAACCTGGTCTGAAGGCAAAGCAAGCCCAAGCATCAGGACCACACTTTTCCCTGGCTCTGGAATTTTATTAGTTCCACTTTCAGCCCTACAGAAAAATAAGACCTCTTTGTCTATTGGTCTATACATCTCCTCTCCTAGAACTCGAGCTCCCTAAGGGCAGAGGCGTTTTCTGTTTGCTCACTGGCATATCTCCAGCACTAAGAACGGTGCTTGGAGTATAGCTGATGCTTGATAAATCTCTGCCAGATGAGTTAAGAAGAAATGCCTTAGTTTACAGACTACATGAAGGTGCAGGTAGAATTCCAGGGCCTGTGCACCTCCAGCATCGGACTGAAGTGGTGGTTCCCAACCTCGGCTGCCGGTGAGCATCTTTTAAAAACCCCGATGTCCATGCTGCACCCCAGACCTATGAAAACAGGATCTCTAGAGGTGGGACCCAGATATGGCAGTTCAGAGTTCCACTGATGATCCTGATACTCATCAAGGCTGAAAATCAGTGCTCTAAAGCGAAGGTTCTCAAACCTTTTGGTCTCAGGACGCCTTTACACTCATAAATTACTGAGGACTCCTGAGAACTTCTGTGTATGTGGATTATATCTATAGATATTTCTTGCATGCAGAATTAAAACGAAAACATTTTTAAATACCTATGTTTAAAATTAATTTAAAAATAATATTAAGCATCTTACCTGTTAACATTTTCTCATGAAATCAACTATATTATCTAACCCCTCCCTCCCCAAAAAGTAGTGAGAAGAGTTTTACATTTTTTCAAATTTCCTTAATAGAAGACATCTGGATTCTCATATACCTTGTATTCAATCAGTTGCTGTTCAGTTATTTTAAGAAGAAAATCTGAACTCACATAAATGTATAGTTGGATAAGGAAGACTTTAATTGCCTTTTCAGATGATACTCAAATAATATTTCAGAAAAATATTCTTCTTTGTACATACACCAAAACTCAGCAAAGTTTCCTTAAGGGTTAGTGGCAATATGGAATCTGAAACAGTATCAATTAACTTTATATACTCTGTTACAGAAATCCCACTAGTTTATTTTATACTTTGAATGGACCCATGCATGATTTTATGACATAACTCATTTGGAAAATATGAGTTTACTGAGTTTTGCAGACTTTTTAGATATTGATACATTTCATTTGGTAGTATCAAAAAAAATCACATTATTAATATCACCATTGAGCTCATCAGAAAAGTCTTTTAAGTACTAGGAAGTTGTGAAGCACCCAGTGGCAGACAAAATTCAAATTTTCACTTGAAAGCTCAGTTTTATCAGTGGCAAGAAATCCTGTCAGTTATTTTTCTGGAATCCTGTCAGTTATTTTTCTGGAAGTGACAGGCTCACTTCCTTTATTTTCAAGACAATGTCTGCCAAGGAATCCAAGTCTGAATAACGATGTCTGCCAATTGATCACTCAAAGAGAAAACATAGCAGCAGTACAGATCAGTTCTCAACACAAACAACTGAACAGGAGCTTTTCCTTCAAAATTCCATACTCCACAAAGCGCTTTATATGTACTTCCTCTTTTGTCCTACAGATGATTAAAGACTCAAGGGTTTACTTTTAATGAAATTAATAATTTGTACTACTTCACTGAGGACATGCTAACATAACTAACAAACTGGCATTTTTAAAAATCTGATTGCATGGTGGTGAAGAATATGAGGACTACCCAGGCCATCTGGTGCCTCTGCCTTGTTTCATGCTAAGATTCCAGCAGTTTCATCCACCACTGCTTCTGCCCCTCAGTGTAGGCATCAGCCCCCCCAAAAAAAGTCAAATAATGCTTTAGTATTATTACGAAATACAGTTTTGACTTCATAGACACCCCTCCCCAAAAGGGTCTCAAGGACCCTCTCTCTAGGGGTCTGAGAATTCCACCTTGAGAAACACTCTTCTAAAGAAACTCAAGAATAACAGTTCTTTGCAAATGACAACCAGGAATTAACAAATCAAATTAGTTTGACGAGAACATAGACTGACTTGCCCCTATTCTGTTGTCTTATTTCTGGAGCACAACTCGTAAATTGAAACCCAGGCTATTTATATTGCTCTCTTTAGATAATTGTTACTGTTTTAGATTGACCTCACAGAGAAATGTCTGATATCTCTGACCTTACAGATCTGAGAGCGTAACATAAGGCATGCTCCTCCTTCAACATCTGTATATTGGAGTTCACCTAATTAAATCATAATCTCTTGACCATCCACCCAACAACTAGCTCTTGCCCTTTACTTACTTCTACTTTTACCCAATTACCCTCCTCCTGGCTACATGTGTGTCCTTTTTATCCTCAATTTGTGTGTTCACAGTACAGTGTGATCCAAATCGCCCAGAATCCTTTAACTTGAGTAACCACAAAATTGGTCATCCAAACCAGAACACTTTTGAGAGTCAAAGTTATTAATAATTACACTAGAAAACAGGTGTGAACTGAACTGGGCAAACCAGATCAGATGCCCACCACCCCCCCATCATTAACTTCTGCCCCAGATCACCTAATCTTCACGCGCTCTCTTTACCTTTGTTGCTTTTGGACGATGAAGCAGTGCCTGGGTTGGAGGGGGGGGGGGGTTGGGGAAAAATAAAACAAGCCCCTCTGAAAATGAGGGCAAAGAGAAAAACAGAAAAAATGAGGAAGCAGATAACATTCGTACTTCTGTGTGACTTGTGGTCATTGAAAAGATAGTTGAGTATGATTTCTGAGATTAACTCTGGCAATTCCTTCTTTGTAATAAATCATTTGCTTATGGACTCTCTATTCTGTTCCTCTGGTCTATTTGTCTAGCTTTACAGTGATACCACACTGTCTTCATTACCTTACAGTAATTTACAACCTTTGGAATAGTCCTCACACACTATTCTTTTTCTCAAAGTGTCTTGAATATTGTTGGGCCTTTGCATTTCCATATAAGTTTTAAAATCAGCTTGTCAGTTTCCACATATTTTTTTAAAGACCACAAACTACCAGGATTTTGAAAGGGATCACAATGCATCTGTAGATCACTTACGGGAGGACCGATATTTTAAATATACTGAGTTGCCCAATCCATGAACACTTTCTTTAGAGGACTTGACTATCTAGTGAGATTAAATCTGAGACGCTTTACATTTTTAATGCTATTTTGTACAGTATATTTTGTCTGTTGTTCATAAACAGAAATAAAACAGATTTTTGTATGCTGATCTTATATCCAGCTATTTTGTAATTTATCTATCTTGCTAAATTCTCTTAGTTCTAACTTATGTGTTGACATTTGAGGATTTTCTACTTAAAAAATATATCATTTGAGAATAATAACAGTATTATTTCTTTCCTTGAATTCCTTAATATTTTTGTTTCTTTTTCTTTTTTTTTTTTTTTTTGCTTCACTACACCATCTAGACCCCCAGGACAATGCCGAATAGAGGTAATGGAAGCAGCTATCTTTGTCTTGTCTTGCTCCTATTCTCAAAAGGAGAGCTTTTAACATTTCAAAGTTAATTCATATTTGCTGAGATAACTGTTATCAGATTAGACAAGTTCACTTCTATTCTTTGTTTGCTAAGATCTTTACCATGAATGGATGTTGAATTTTATCAAATGCTGTATTTAGTGAAATGAGATTTCCCTCATTTATTCTCCTCAAAGTAGTGAATTGGATTGCTTGATTTTTCAAAATGTTAAATTACCCTTGTATTGTTGGAATAAACCCAGGTTGGCTGTGATATGATATCCTCTTGAATACAATGCTGGGTATGTTTGCTAATATTTAGTTTCAAGTTTCTGCATCTATGTTCATGAGTATAACGCATGAACCCTTAATGTTTTCTTTCCTGCAATTTCCCTGTCCTTGTCATTCTTGATATCAAGGATATGCAGTCTTGGGGCACCTGGATGACTCAGTCAGTTAAGTGTCTGCCTTTGGCTCAGGTCCTGATCCCAGCACCCTGGGATCAAGCCTTGCATCAGGCTCTCTGCTCAGCAGGAAGCCTGCTTCTTCCTCTGCCTCTGCCTGCCCCTCCCCCTGCTTGTGCTCTGTCTCTCTCTCTCTCTCTCTGTCTTTGTGAGAAAAAAAAAAAAGGTTATGCAGTCTCAAAGAATGAGGTGGGGAGCATTCTGTTTTTATATTCTTTAGATAAATTTGTAGAACACTGGCACGTTTTTTTCCTTTGGTGTTTTTGGCAGAATTCACCATTGAAGCCCAAAGTTTTCTTTGTGGGAAGAATTTTAAGAATGATTTCAATTTTTTTAATAGTTATATGACAATTCAGGTTTTCTCTTTCTAGGAATTCTTCCATCCATCTTATTTTTAAAAAAAAAAATCAATTTAATTTATTTCTTGATAAACTACCCCCAACATGGGGCTCAAATTCACAACCCCGAGATCAAGGGTCACATGCTCACTGACTGAGCCAGCCTGGTATCCCAGAATTTTTCCATTTAAATTTTTTTTTTAAGATTTTATTTACTTGAGAGAGAGAGAGAACTCGAGAGAGAGCATGAGAGAGTGAGCACAAGCAGGGGGTAGGGGTAGAGGGAGAAACAGACTCCCTGACGAGGGACCCTGGGATCATGACCTGAGCCAAAGGCAGACGCTTAACTGAGCCACTTTCCATTTTAAATTTCACAAAAATGTGTTCATAAAATCTCCTTAGTATCTGTAAAATCTTTTAAAAATCAGCCTTTTAAAAATCTGTCAAAATCTTTTTTGTTTCTGAAAGATCTGGATTAATGTGTCCTTTTACATTCTTCTTATTGATAATGATACACAGCTTACTTGATCAAGCTCTCCAGGGATTGATCACTTTTATTAGCTTTTTTCAAAGAACCAACTTCTAGCTTTGTCAATCTTCTCTATTATGCTATTTGTTTTTCTATTTCATTACTTTCTTTTTATTTATTTCTTTTTAAGATTTTATCTATTTGAGAAAGAGTGAGCGAGAGAGAGAGAGAGAGAGAGCACAAACAGGGGTAGAGGGAGAGGGAGAAGCAGACTCCCCTGCTGAGCAGAGAGCCCAACACGAGGTTCCATCCCAGGACCCTGGGATCATGACCTGAGCCGAAGGCAGACACTGAACTGACTGAGCCACCCAGGTGCCCCTATTTCATTAATTTCTATTATTTTTATCATTTCCTTCCTTCTACTTCCCTTAGGTTTAATTAGATGTTTTTTTTTAAACATTGAGATGGATGCTTAGATCACTGGTTTTCAGCCATTTTTCTTTTCAAATATATTTTGATTCATCTAAGGCATCAAAGTCCTCCCTAAGCATGCCTTGAGGTGTTATCCCATAACTTTCACTATGTTGAATTTTCAAGACTCCGAGCTCCATGAGTCTGTCCAAAGTTTTGCTCAGCTTCTCAGTCACCTCCTCTGGAATTAGCAGGTGCCCCTGGGAGAAAGTTTGCCCAAGAGGCAGGGCTCATCTCTCTGGATTTCCTGGATCTTGGCCCCATACCACTTCACTGTCCTATTAGCTATCTGGGTTTGGTTTTGTTTTATTTTTACATCTTGTCTAGCTTTTCCAATTGCCCTCAGCAAATTATCTAGTCTGTCATTACTGGAAGCAGACCTTAAATTCCACCTTTTTTCTCCTCTTCAGATTAGCCCAAGACAACACACATCATCTGCTCTAAATATTAGCTCAAAGAAGTGAGTTTACAAAATTTTTAAAAACAGCCTAGGTGAGGAAGTTCTAATGCATTTTCTCTTGAAAACTTTACCTTGGCAATGGGCCTGATGGGGGAGTCATTCCATAGTCTTCATATCTCTGGAAGAAAACCAAAAGAAGATAAAGATTAACATTCCACATTTATTAGAAAGTGACAACAGCAAACTTACAAATTTAGGCTTGCAAGATTAACTTTAAAGAGAATTATTTTCTCATAAAACAGTTGGCATGCCATTTAAGCATTCTGCCATTCAATAATGCCAGAAGTTTCAGCTTGGGGAACTGGGCTACCGGGCTTTAAAAAAACAGACAACTCATTTCCAGACCTTTCTTTCTTTTATAAAAAATATGAGTGACAGACAATCTTCCAGCATCTGTTCTCCCCTACAGGCTCATTCTCTACAAATCTGTATCTTCTGCTAAAAAGGTAGGCCTTCGTGGCCACACTTAGTACAAATGACTCTACCAACATGGGCCAAGATGGTCACCAGAGCCACTGGGTTTCCAGCAGCAATTCAAATATACTCACAAAACTAAAGTATGTGAGCACTGTACTGTGTTAATAGAACATTGTGAAAAGAGAACCAGAAATTAGAGAGACACTTAAAGATGAAGTTACCACATTCAGTTTCTGAAAGTTTTCTGGTTCTAAGGAGGCCCAGCCATACTCCTGCCCTTATGTTCCATCCAGTGCCCCACAGCTTTCAATCAACTCTTTTTACTTGAGCTAATCTCAGCTACCCACGTGTTCTTTGGCTAGAACAATATCAATATGGCATCAGATTTAAAGAAATGTGTATCTATGTTGTGTTCCTCATGAAATCAACACATCCCGACCCTAACATTCATGGGACTCCTACTTCAACACTTCTTTCAACAGCTGTGAATCGCTATTTGGGAGTCAGATACCTCAACAGAGTGGTTACTCTGGACAGAGTCCATCCAACTGCAGTCAGCTTGAACCAACTGGTTGTCCAGGATCCAGAGCTCCCAGTGAAGTTACTAAGCCAGCCTTGCTTCTGGACCTGCTCTCATATTAGACATTTTTAAGCTGTCATTTAATGAATTAGTATTTTGTGGTAAGCGCTATGAGCACTAACTCTGGCCCCAGTAACAGCAACAAAGGGCTCACTACTCTATTTTATAGATGAAATCAACTCACAAGGAAGTTAAGTAATTTCCTCCTAATAAGTCTTTCTGACTCAAAAGACCAGCTTTTAACCACCATTGCACTGCACTGCCCATGGTTCCCAAACCAGATTTCCCCCTTGAATGAATTTCTACTTTATGAAGAAAAGGAGAGGCTTTGGAATCAAACAGACTAACCAAGCTACTCAACTTCCCTGGGCCTATTTCCTGATGCCAAGAAGGATAGAATGAACCCTATACCTCATACAGTTTGAAGGGATTATTACATGTGAAACTGTACTCAAATTACTTTACCTTCTGGCCCTCTCTGCTTCCATCCCCTTGGCAGAGGGAGGGAGAGGAAAACCTTGTAGAGTTCCCCAGCTGAGGTCAAACAGCCAAAGGGGATTATGGAAGAAGGGAAGAACAGAAGGAAAAGGAGTTTCAATTCCTTTTCAAATAATTAAAGGGAAATCTGAGACCAGATAAAGATTATTCACAGTGGCCCCTGTGTTTTTCAGCAGTCTGAATTTTTTAAACATACTCATGTGCAAAATAAAACAAAACAAAAAAAGATCAAAGTTTACATAACAGGATTTCAGGAAGTCCAGTAAGTGATAAACTAATAGAAAAACAGTGAAAACCAGCTGTTCACTCTACCTGTTTTGTTATTGTGGTATAAGGCATTTTAACTCTGTTGTAATCAGAAAAAGGAAGTGATTTTTCCAGATAATGCATGCGCCAATGAAAAAGATTAAAAAAAATCATAGACATAATGACAGGTGTTTACTTTAAGTGGGTCACATCTATTAAAACTTTGGGCAACACAATAGAATTTTAAAGTTTCAACCAGCGATGTCAAATAAAAATCCCA
Organism: Zalophus californianus; assembly: GCF_009762305.2. Lineage (NCBI taxonomy): Eukaryota > Metazoa > Chordata > Mammalia > Carnivora > Otariidae > Zalophus > Zalophus californianus. The sequence goes on from NC_045606.1 coordinate 91,344,488, forward strand.
TTTTAATGCATCCCTTCCTTCTATTCAGTATAAAACAGGCCAACAGAGCAAGAAAGCCATGTTAAATGGTTGGTGGAGTCTGGGATGGGTCTGCTTGTAAAATGTCCTGGTTCAGACAATCACACTTGGTACTTAGAAGACTGCTCCAGGGAGGTTAACTTTACTCAGGAAAGCAGAAATACCACCTATCAAGTGGCCTTCTCACCAATGCATAACTAACATCCTTACACTGGCAAAAAAAAAAAAAAAAAAGACTAAAAAATGTCATTAGTTGGTAAATAAAGGTTCATGTGGTAACTGAGGACATCCTGAAATCTACATTATTGTAGCTTTTACGGTAGTCAGAAGAAGGGAATAAAGGATGATCAGGTTCCTCCTGGCAACAAACAGTAATTTATGACCAATTTATAAACATGATAAAATTATACTAGATATGCACAGATATAGCCAGTGATTCTGGTTTTCCACTAGATTAAACTGCTATCATCATAAAAACATGTAAGGGTAACATCAAAGGTCCATGATGAGAAAATCACTCAGTTAAGAGTATTTATAAAAATCTTGCTATGGATTTGAATTCTTGGTTAAGATGCTGGATTTAAGGCATTATCATGGAATTGTTCATCTCCAAAGCCTATGAACAATGAACAAATAATCAGTCAAAAATTATTGCTAAAATTCACCAGCAGAAACCAAACAAGCAAAGAAAGGAACAGATTCATGCCATAAACTGAGAAAACTAGCAGCCAAGGAACAAAAAAAGGACCATGGTTACATAATGGTAAAGTAATAAGAATAGCAATTCCTTTTTTAAAGTTCAAAGATGAGACGATAAAAGAACAGAATGAATGGAAATGGGAGACCACAGAATTGAAATAATTTGGGACCTAATTATTGGTGGAAATGATTTGAGGACTGAAACAATGCCATTATGACTCTAAGAAATCAACTAGCAGGGAAAAGAACAGATATGGCTCCAAATCAAATCAATGCCATAGAGAAAAGGCCCATGATAATCATAAAGAAGGCAGAGAAACCAGGACAATGTAGCTAAAGCCATTAGAGAATAAAAGCATAGGTATAGGAAACAAAGATGAGCCAACCTGAAGATAATTGGTATCTTCGACTCCAATAAAGAGAATAGAGTAAGAAAATTATTTCAGATATAAAAGCAAGTTTCCCTTAAGTGAATGAAAGAGCTGAATCTGAAGATGAAATGGACACTGGCTATTCACGGGGGGAAATTATTCAGAAAAACTGGCTGAGCGCCCAGAATTAGTTACGCTTCCTAGCAGGTAGGGTACATACATCCCTTACCAGGAAAGGGGGAATTAAGATGGCCACAGATTTCTTCACAGAACAATTCAGAAAGCATTAGGAACAGAGAGAAGTGACATATAGATGCCAGCAGCGAACAAGGTCTTGTCAGAAAGTGACAGAACTCTTCCTTTGCAAAACTCAAGATTAAGTCAAGCAGCTCCTGTAGGGTTCCCTCTGGGTGCTGAGTCCACCTGTCCTCCATAGGATGTATCTACTGTGTCAGCCTCTCCGCTCCCCAGCCTGCTCAACACCAATAAATGGCATTTTACATGTCAGCCACCACCCTCATATCCTACATTTAAGACTGGAGGCAGAGGGACAATCAGGAAGCTCTTGCAATGGTGGCGAGATATGAGGGTGGCTCCAACCCACGTAATGCAGAGGATTTGAGAGGAAGAATCTACAAAGCTGCAGCATGTTGAATTGACCCCAACTCCCTGTCCTTGCCCTTCAGTGTAGTCTACCATTTCAACTGCACCCTCTAATCTGTACATTTCTTGCCCCTTGTCCTTTCATCACATTTGCCTGAGAAAGCCCTACTCCCGGATCAATCCAACTGCCCGTTTTCTCCTTGTCTCCACCTGGGTACCCAACTGCTGACCAACAAAACTACAGAACTTTAATTTGTGCCACTATAATTTTGCGACAGTCATTCTCATCAGGGGCTTCAATGCCACTAAGTAATTATTCTTATGTCCCTAAAGGGTTTTCTTTCATTCTCTACAATAAGTATGCACAATCTCTGCTCTCCCTCAAATCTCTTGCCCTGCCACTCTTCACTCATTCTCAATAAATGACTCTGCTTTCTCCACTGTGAAAAATAGAAGCCACAATGAGATGGAAGGCCTCTCAACTTCCTGGCACCCACTACGAACACGATTGTATCTGTACCCAACTCCTCCCTCCTCCTGCTATTAAATTGGAAGAAATACATCCCCTCATTTCTAAAGATAATGGACCCCCCTTCCTGTATCATCGAACTCTCCCCCTAGACTGGCTCGGTGCCATCAGCAATTAAACACACTGAGGCCATGAAGATTTTTATTCTCTGAAATCCATTCACTGCATCATGCTAGTTGGGGCCACCAACATCACTCACCAAGATTACTATGACAACTTCCTAAATGTCTCCCCACTTCTGGTCTTGCACTCTAACAAACAATTCTCCAGTCTAAAACGAGAGCAATCTGTCAAAAAGGCACACTGAATTATGTCTTTAGACTGCTCAAAATTCTTCAGTGTCTGGCCATTACCGTCATGATGAGGGCTAGGCTCTACCCCTATCAGCTTCCTGCCTTTTCTCTCCTGCCTCATGTCTCACCACTTTTACTTCTCACTCTGTATTAGTCGCCCAGAACTAATTTCACTGTTAATTTTGGAGCAAAATTTTAACAGCCTTATTTCATTATAATTGACACACAATTAACTGCACATATTCAAATATACAAACTGTTAAGTTTTGGCAAATGTTGGTACCCACACACCACGCTCATAAACCAGACAATGAACATATCCATCACCACCCAAGTTTCCTGCTGCCCCTCTGTAATCCCTCTGTCCCATACCCTTTCCCAAATTTACCCCATCCCTTGGCAACCACTGATCTGCTTTCTGTCACTATAGATTAGTTTGCATTTTCTAGAATTACATACAAATGGAATCATACAATATGCACTTTTTTTTGCTTGGGCGGATGGCTTCTTTCCCTCAGCATAACTATTCTGAGACCCAACCATGTTGTCATATGTATAAATAATTCATTCCTTTTTATTACTGAGTAGTATCCCACTGTATAAATTCAGTACCATTTTTGTTTATCTATTTGCCTGTTGATGTGCATCTGGGTTGCTTCCAATCTGAATCTATTACAAATAAAGCTGTCATAATGTACAAGTCTTTGTCTGGACATATGCTTTCATTTCTCCTCAGTAAATATTTCAGAATAGAATGACTGGGTCATAAAGAAGGCATAGGTTTAATTTTTTATGATATTGTCAAACTGTTTTTCAATAGGTTGTGCTATTTTACATTCTTATCAACAGTTTATAAAAGTTCCAGTTGTTCATGTTCTAATAGGTATATAGGGGTATCTCATGATTTATTGCACTTCACTAAGGACTAATAATGAGATTGAAGATCTCTCCATCTGGTGATTCTTCATATTTGTCTGCTTATTATCTGTATTTCTTCTTTGGTGACATTTGTGTTCAAATTCTTTCTTTTTTTTTTTTAATCAGAGAGAGAGAGAGAGAGAGCACAAGCAGAGGGGATGGCAGGCAGAGGGAGAAGCAGGCTCCCCGCTGAGCAAGGAGCCCGATGTAGGACTCCATCCCAGGACCTTAGGATCATGACCTGAGCTGAAGACAGCCACTTAACTGGCTGAACCACCCAGACATCCCCCTTTCCCATTTTTTTATGGGATTGTTTGATAATACGACTCTTGTTCAATTTATTGAGATTAGCTTTATGGCCCAGAATATGATCTATCTTGATAAATATTCCATGTACTCTTTTTTAAAGCCAATTTTTAAATTTTAATTCCAGTATGGTTAACATAAAGTGTTATATTAGTTTCAGGTGTACAGTATAGTGATTCAACAATTCTATACATTACTCAGTGCTCATAAGTGTACTCTTTAATCCCCATCACCCATGTACTCTTGAAAGAGTACATTCTGCTCTTCTTGGATAAAGCACTTTATAAATGTCAATTAGTTCAAGCTGAAAATCAGTATTAATTCAAGACTTGTTCAAGTTTTCTCTACCTTAATGATTTTCTATATTATCATTCTTTCAATTATTGAAAGTGTTGAAGTCTCTGCCTATAACTGTGGCTTTGTTTATTTCTGCATGCAGTTCTATCAGTTTTTACTTCACATATTTTGATACTCTGTCATACGCACATAAACATTTAGGATTTTATGTCTTCTTGATGACCTGACCAATATAGTATTATGAAATGATCCTCTGTGTAATATTCTTTACTATGAGATCATTTGGGCTAACATTAATAAAGCCACTCCAGTTTCTTGTGATTAGTGTTAACACGGTTTATCTATCTCCACACTTTTTTTTTCTTTCTCCATACTTTTAACCCATTTGTGGATTTATATTTAATGTAAGTGTCTTGTGGGCAACAGATAATTGGATCTTGAGTTTTATTCCACTGATAATCTCTGCCCTATAATAGGAATATTTAGACCATTCATATTTAATGTGATTATTGATAGGGCTGAATTTAAATCTACCATCTTGGTGTCTGTTTTCCATTTGTCCCATCTGTTCTTTGTTCCCCTTTTCCTCTTTTTCTGCCTTCTTTTGGACTGCATACTTTTTTTTTTAAGATTTTATTTATTTATTTATTTATTTATTTATTTATTTAATTATTTATTATTTATTTATTATTTATTTGATTGATTGATTGATTGGTGGGGGAGAGACAGAGAGCAAGCACGCAAGCTGGGGGAGGGCCAGATGGAGAGTGAGGGAGACAATCTCAAGCAGACTCCGCACTGAGCACAGAGCCCAACACCAGACTCAATCTCACAACCCTGAGATCATGACCTAAGCCAAAATCTAGAGTCAGATGCTTAACTGACTGAGTCATCATCCATGGGCCCCAAGACTAAGTATTTTTTATAATTTAATTTTTACTCTTTTGTTGGCTATTAACTATTACTCTGGAAGTTTTTTCATGGTTGCTATAGTTTATATTCTATATTTTTCACTCATCACAATCTACCTTCAAGTGCTATTATTTCACTTCATGTATGGTATACGAACATCAAAAGAGTGTACTTCTATTTCTCCTCTCTTGCCCTTTGTGCTATTGTGTTTTCATACATTTTACTTCTATATATGTTATAAACCCCATAATACACTGTCATCTTTTTGCCTTAGTAGCCAATTACCTTTTTTTAAAAATTGAAATAAAGAAAAAGTTTTTTAAACTTTTTAAACTATATTTACATTTCTAGTGTTTTTCACTCATTTATGTAGATCCAGATCTTTATCTGGCATCATTTTACTTCTCCCCAAAGAATTTCCCATAACATTTCTTGTAATGAAAGTTTGCCAGTGATACATTCTTTCAGCTGTTGTGTGTCTAAAAAGTTTTGAAAGTTATTTTCAGCAAATAGAGAATTGACAGTTTTTTCCTTCAGTTCTTTAAAGGATTGTTTCACTGCCTTCTGGACAATGCGAATTTTGCTGTCATCCCTCACCTCTGTTCCACTGCATTACAATGTGTAATTGTAATTTTCTCTGGATGATTTCAAAATCTTTATCAATTATTTTGAGCCATTTGATTATTTTTTTTGGTATAATTGTCTTCATGTTTCTTGTGCATAGGGGGTCATCAAACCTTGTGGATCTGAAGATTTATAGTTTCCATCAAATTTGAAAAACTTTTGGCCATTATTTCTTTAATTATTTTTTCTAACTCTCCCTCCCTCCTTCTGGGAACTCCAATTACATGTATATTTAGTCCACTTGAGGTTGTCCCCAGCTCACTAATGCTCTATTCATTTTGTTAGTCTACTTACTCTGTTTCATGTTGGATAGTTTTTATTACTATGTATTCAAACTTACCAATCTTTTCTTCTTCAATATCTAATCTGTCACTAATCCCATAAGTATATATTTTATCTCAGACATTACAGTTTTCATCTCTACATTAATTTGTATCCTTTAACGTCCTCAATGCCTCTAATTAATACATTCAATCTTTTCTCTAGCTTCTTGAACATATGGAACTTCATTATAACTATTTTTTTTTTTTTTTAATCCTTGTCTACTAGTTCTGTGTCATTTTCCTGTCTCTGCTTATCTGGTTAGTTTTGGTTGGATTTCAGACATTATTAATTTTACTTTGTTGGATGCTATATATTTTTGTTTTTTTATAAATATTCTTGAGCTTTGTTCGGGTTCACATCTTGTTTTTATGCTGTTAGGTAGAGCTAGGGAAGCTTTAATCTGAGGCTCATTTTGCCCCACCAGTGAAGCAAATCAATGCTCCTTCTGAGTAATCTAACTGGTGCTCCATGAATTATGTAGCTTTCTACTCTGGAAGGAAATGAACTGTAATAATCAGCTTGGGCTGTCATAACAAAATACCACAGAGTGTGTGGCTTCAACAACAGAAATTTATTTTCTTGCAGTTCTGTAGGCCAGAAAGTCCAAGACCAAGGTTCCAGCAGGGTTTTGTTTATGGTGAGAGCTCTCTTTCTGCCTTCTAGACAGCCAAACTTCTTAGTGTATCCTCAGATGGCAGAGAAAGGGTGCCAGTTCTATTAGATCAGGATTCCAAACTTATGACCTCATTTAACCTTAGTCACCTCCTTAAAGACCCTAGCTCCAATATAGCCACACGGGGTTTAGACTTCAACATTTGGATTTGGGGGATACACAATTCATTCTACAGTAGGAACTTATTTCCACACCTGTGTGAGCTCTGAGGACTGTTCCCTCTAATCTTTTTAGGTGGTTCTTTCCCCAGTCTTAGGTAGTTTCCTCATACCCTTAAACTGGTCAGTACTCAGGTGAAGAGTCTCTGCAGATCTCTAGAATTCTCTGCTTTCTTGTACTCTCTGTTGTGAAATCTACCTATCTTTTGCCCTCCAGTCTCCAATTCTGTCTTTTTCAACTCAGAATACTGCGCTCTGCCTGAGGTCTTCCTCCCTGCACCACAGCTAGAAACTCTCTCAAGATAGTAAACTGGGACATGTAAAGAGCTCAACTCATTTCTCAATGATCCCTCTCCTTTGCTGCCTAATGCCCAGGATTGTGAAAACCCATATATTTGTATGTGTGTATGTATATATATATATATATATATATATATATTTTTCCCCCTCCTTGTTACTTTAGTTGTTTCTGGAAGGAAGGTAATCCAACCTTGTTCCTCCATCTTGTCCAGAAGAAGTTTGTACTGGGCACTTTTAATTCTGTCTCTGCCATGTTTTTCTACCGCAACCATTAATTAACCTTCAGACTTCCACCTAGATGCCATTTTATCTACAAAATCCTTCTAAACACCTCACAGCTCAGGTAGGTGCTCCCTAGCTGTACTTTCCCCCTGCCAAGGCACCCACCACACAGTTTTAAAATTACTGCTTCAATTGTCCACATACCCCCTTGCCATAATGCAGAAGTTGGAGTTGTGCAGTGCACACACAGCAGGTACTCCATAAATCTACCTGGATTAATAAACAAATGAAAGAAACTTAAAGTGAAGAGACAGCAGCTGAAGCCACATTCACTGTATCAAAGAATTTGTTGTATATCATCTATTTCCTTAAAGATTATAAACTACCAGTTATAAATATGAAGTATTTAATATTTATAGTTATAACATTAAAAACTGTTAGGTAGAGATGGATGGTATTTTCCCCACATGGTAGCAGTTATTAAAGGAAACAATCTATTACTAACCACATACTTTGAAAATTCAAACCAATTTCAGAGATAAAGATTCCTTTAACATGTGTTCACTACCACCCAATTTCACCTTAATGTGTGTAACAAAATCAGAGGACCCAGCATAAACACTCCTTGAGAAACCGGGTCTAATTAACTTCCCTCCAGCATCAAATGTTTTAGTCCAATCATCCAATCTGGAATTAGCAAAAAAATATTTAATGTTACATCCTTCAGTTTTACTTCTTCCCCCATATTTTGAGAAGGCACATTTGAAAGGACTGATGGAATATGAAAAAAATAAAGGATAATAAAGGAAGATGAAATCCTGAAATGTTAAGTCCTAAGATGGAAACTTTATTTGAAATGGTTGTCCTTGCCTGCCTGTGGGCTAGCTGCCTATAATCCTGGAGCCTCGAGAACCGCTCCAGTCCCAGGTGGCCTTCTAAGAAGAAGCTCAATGATTTGGTACATTCTAAACTGTACCTTTTGTAAAGACATCAATGAGAATATGCTTTGACAGTTGCCCCACCTCCATTTCACGACACTGAAGGGAACCCAGGAAGAGACTCCCATAAAATACCAGAGTTGCATAAAAGGATGCTTCCAACATTAAGAATTAACTCAGGAGAAAATGATGAAAACTGAGGTCTCTCGGCCAAGCTTTAATTCTGATCAAATGAATTCAGTATTATTGTAGTGATTCTGAAATTGAGGAAGTCAGGCAACAAAATTCCAACATCTGGCCCATGAGAGAATTCTAGAAGGCCAGTACTTACGTTACACGGGTTGTTGGCCGTCTGAGCAGAGCTGTAGAAGGATCCCCATTGGGTCGCTCGCCTCTCATCCCGGGAAGGGGTGCTGTTCACAGGCAGGACGGCTGGGACCCCAGGGCCTGCGACCGCGGCACTGGCAGGCTGGCTGCTGGGGGCCACGAGAGCAAAAGCATCATCCAGGAGGGAGTGCATGGTCTGGCGCGCCTCCTCGATTGACGGTTGGGGTGGGATGTACTGGGAGGCTGGGAAGGGCAGGCCTGGATACCTCCCCAGCTCAGCAGAGGATGGGGTCTGCACATCGGCCGGGAGATCGGGATCGGACTACAGCAAGGCAAACAGCAAAGGGAACAAGGATCAGATGTGAGCTTCTATGGTGACTCGAAAACAAAACTACAGGGCCAAAATGCAATTTAACAATTTTCACTGACATTGAGGAAAAAGTTTACCGTAAGAATTTTTAAAATAACAGCTATGGGATGGCAGTGGCAGAGGGAGCTTGAATTAGGATGAAAGAAAAAAGTGAAAATAGTCAACAATCATTTGGCCAGCAAAACTCAACCAGTTATCTGAAATGCATTTCAATACCTGCAAGTATGTATTTTTATTAAATACCCCTAAGGAGCCAAAAACTGTCTCAGAGTCTTATATACTAAAATACCGAGTCAACTTTCCATAGATACCAAAAACTAAAGCAGTCTATTGACTCTAGGAAGAAAAAGTCACCCTACACACCCCCCAGAAGAGATCAAAGTCACCGCCACAGTGCACCTATGTGTATACAAACAACTTTAATACTTACTATAACAACTGATTATATTGGTAAATAGAGAGTGTTTATTCAGAAACCACATGTCTTTCAAATGGCGCTACCTCTGAATAACATGAGTCACCCAGAAAGGTTTAAATTATATTCTATACCTACTGTCGAAGAGGCAGGGATATAAGTAACAATTAAGGTTTCTTAAAAATCTTATTTCCTGATACTGCTTTATGAGCAAAATGCTGTCGTAATATACACAAGAGACAAAAGAGGAAACCGATGTAGGAGGAGGCCCTCCTGGTGTCAGTGGCGCCGGAAGCGCGTCATCACTGTTACTGCCAGTGACGCCCTGAAGAGAAGCGGCTCTGCACGAGGGGCTGGTGATCCTGTGCCCTCCATGAGGAAGGGTGGGCGCCTTGTATCCAGAATGCTTTGCTCGTCCAACTGGCCCAGTTTAGCTCAGCGGCTTGGATCACCTGACTTAAGGGGCCAAAGGAGACATTCCTGTCTGTATTAATGTTTGGATCAATGACTCTTTTACAAAGAAAAGTCTCTGTTCCACAGATACATCCTTACTCTCAGACAACTGTCTAAAATGCTTCCTCATGGGGCGCCTGGGTGGCTCAGTCAGTTAAGCGGCTGCCTTCAGCTTGGGTCATGATCCCGGGGTCCTGGGATGGAGCCCCACATTGGGCTCCCTGCTTGGTGGGAAGGCTGCTTCTCCTTCTCCCTCTGTCTGCTGCTCCCCCTGCTTATGCTCTCTCTTTCTCTGTCAAATAAATAAAATCTTTAAAAAAAATAAAAAATAAAATAATACAGTGCTTCCTCATGATTAGGTCCTGTCCAACAGATGATCATTATTATTCACGCCAGCATTGAACACTGAAGGGCAGCAGCTGTTTAACCCCAAACAGACAGAAAACCACACTACGGCCTGGCATGCCGCACATGGCCCGCAGACCTGTTTCGCTTGGCCTGTGCAGTCTGAAAAGAGCCAATATTTCTTAAAACCTGAAAATTTTATACTAAAGCTCAGATTTCTGGATTCTCTCGGCAGACTCTGAAGCTGTGGCATCACCAGGCCCTGACTCCTCCACAGAAACCACGGCCCTTGAGCCATGACCACCCTCCTGAGGTGGGGCTGGCGCCCTTCCCCTCCCAGCAGCAAGTGGGTGGCCTCGCTGCCACGGACAGGACACCCTGGTCCCGGAAGTCTCTTTCCTTAAAACTGGGCTATCGCAGGAAAGGTTCTACTAAGTGACATCTGTCACCTAGGGATTCTAAGCAAGGATTTGGAGCCCCAAAGGGCTCTTGGATCTGTGACAGAGCCCTGGAAGAACTCTGTGGCCCTTTCCCTGTGAGGTGGATAAAAGGTCGGTGCACAGGCCCTTCTCCCGTTCTTGGGTTTTCCCGGGGAGTAGAGAGGGAAGACTGAAGCCAGGAGTGTGTCACCAACCTAACAGTCCACAGTAGAGCAAAAGGAAAAGTGTCTCTGTAAATACATCCCACTGGTAAGTGAAAGGGTCTCTCCAAAGACAGAAGCGATGCTCCTGGTGGTTCCAGTAAATGGCTAGGTAGCTGTTCTTCAAAAAAAAAAAACAAAAAAGAAAGCAAGAAAGCAACAACCGGCCCAAAATGGAGTCATTGCCCCCAGAGAGCAAAGCAAGACTTGACCGCACTTTCAGCCTCTCCCAGGAATGTGACCTTTAACCGGTCAATCTGGAAATTCCTGATCAGCACGAGTGAGGTAATCTGCACAACAGACCCCCTCCCCCCTTTCCCCAAAGAAAGGTGACCTTGCCTGAAACAATCCACTCTTTGTTAGAAAACTTCCTTTTCTGCCCCCCCTTCGGTCTATAAAAACTTTCCATTTTGTACCACCCCTCGGAGCTCCTTTCTACTTGCTGGGTGGGATGCTGCCTGATTCATGAACTCCTGAAGAAAGCCAATGAGATCTTTAAATTTACTCAGCTGAATTTTGTTTTAGAACACTGCACGGCAAGGAAGCGAGCGTGCGGCCACATAAAAAACTGCAGGCCCGAACTGAGATTCCAATGGTTTTAACTTTTACAGCAAGAAATACACTGTGAAGCTGTGAAGACGGGACTCATGAATCCTGCCAAGAAGGCAAAGAGCTACGGAGCCATGACATCATAGCTTCCAGTTCTTTCTACCTCTAACAGGCTCCTCGTTTGGGAGGCTCCACTACCAGCACCTTGCAGGCCAAGAAGAGGTCTTGTTCATTCTTCTATATCCCAACACCTGCACAGTGTTTCACAGATAGGTGGTACTGAATAATAAATGGGTAACAGTGGTCTATGGACGTTAAGATTTATCCAGAATCCCCGTTGGAATTTGAATTCCGCTCTCTTGAGTCTCAGTCTGATAGCTTCATTATTGGTCAATTTGTTTCCTTTGTAAAGATATGCATCCACCTATCATTCCTGAGAAATACATAGGAAGTTTTTGTTTTGTTTTTTTTACCTTCAGTCATCAGAGAGGATGTATGATCAGATACCCTGACTGGCCGAGGACAGTCTCAGCTTATGCCTGCTGTCCCAATATAATCATTAATAGAACCTTCTATCACGCTCCCAGGTGTCAGGTTTGGATGATAAATTAGATCAGGGGTATACAAACTTTTTCCGAAAAGGGCCAAATGGCAAATATCGTAGGCTCTGAGTCATACAGTCTCTGTTGCTCTGTTATGGAAGTCTACCACTCAGCGAGAACAGCCAGAGAGAACACGCAGATGAACGAGCATGACAGTGTTCCAATAAAACGTCACAGAAACTGGCCGCTAGCCGGATTTGGCCTGAGGGCCACAGTGTGCTGAGGCCTGAATTATAATGGTAACCCCTAGCTGCCAAGAAATACAGGAATATTTCTTTTGCCCTAGGAGAACAGAGCTCATAAGGAGAAAATATTTTGAGGGTGAAGTGTAAAATTCAAGAAAAAACATGTATGTGTAGTAAAATCTTCAAAATGAAATACTACCTAAGAAAAAGTGAGTTCCACAAAAAGGCATTATCTTTGAGAGCATGTGTTTTAGAATTTTTATAGAAAGTAAAAAGTCCATCTGAGAAAAATTTCATTTTAGGGAATCTCTGAGAAATGAAGCCAGCTGACTGAGGTGGTGCTCTCCAGGGCAGGGTTTATTTCCACCAGCTTTCGGAGGAACCTCTGCACTTGCTGCTGAGAAAAAAAAGCAAGAAGTGAAAAGACGATCCAGGCCCCCCCTGAAGGCGGCCTGATTTTGGATTACTGATGAAGACAAATGGAGAGATCAAGGGGAAGACACAAGACCCAATGGCATCAGATGACAGAACTAAGGGGTTCTTTAGAAAAAAAAAAAGAGGGGACAGAATTGAAATAGCACTGGTGCAGATTTTCTTTGAGGGAATGAGCCCTGGCTGGCTAGGGAAGTAAGGGGGTTGGGGGGAAGGAATGCCCCCTTCTTCTAGTCATTGGTTTCACACATCAGGCCTGCAAGTCCCGGGGGGAGACAAAAGCCAAACAAGTGAACATCCTGGGGAGCTAAGGGGACAGTCCTCCCAGATGAAGCCAAACACCACAGACGCCCAGACAACCACCTGTCCAAAGCACAACAGCAGTACAAGAGCTCCATCTGCTGTAAGAACTGCCGGGACCAGCTCCCCTATCTTAGGAACTCAAGTCACAGCCTTCCAAAACAGCCCGAGTCAGGAGCAAAGCAGCTGAGTCTGTACAACCCTGCACCCCTCTGGGACTGCACCAATCCTCATAAACAGGCGCGGCCAGTCTTTAGGACACTAGAAATACAGGAAGTTGCCAAGGAAAAGTCTGGTTCTTTCAGATGACCACGATTCAATGATATTTAGCCCCAATGTCAGTGTGGTGTTTGGCAGATTTGTATAATCAGGTTTCACATCTTTCAGGGTTAGTTATTTGTGTAATTAGGAGACAATGGCTAAGGGTACACAAGCTCTATCCAAAGTGATCACGTACATCACAAACCCCTTCTCCAAGGATGTGGGTTTGTTTTGTTTTGTTTTGTTTTTCCTCTTGCTAATTTCTCTCTAAACAAGGATGCCTCTGGGCTCCCTGCTCAGCAGGGAGTGGGCTTCTCCCTCTGACCCTCCCCCCTCTCATGCTGTCTCTCTCTCATTCTCTCTCTCAAATAAATAAAATCTTAAAAAAAAAAAAATTTAAACAAGAATGCCTCTGTGTATCTCTGGAAGGAGGAAGGGGTCTTGTGCCATGAGCCAGGCCTGCCCCAGCACAAGGCTACCGGTGTCCACTGTGTGTCTGGCACTGCTAGAGTCAGCCACATCTGGAGCTCCCTCTCTGTCTGGGGGTGTCTCGCAGACCCGTGGGGAGGCGGGCCCTTTCTTCCCTACTCAATGGGGTCTGTGTATGTGTGCCTTAAAGCCATCAATATCTGCCTTGAGCACTTCAAGCAGTTCAGAGTGGGCCCCTTTCCATTTGAAAACAAAAACACCCAATTCTGTATTTTTTAATTTCCATTAAGCTTTTTCTTCCATTAAAATTATACACGTACACACACACACACACACACACACACACACACACACACACAAAATACCTTCTTAGCACTCCAGGAACAGAAGGGAGAGACAAAACCCTAAATATCCTTCCTATTACCAAGAAACCCAAACAACTCTCTGACCAGGGGAAGACAAAAAAAAAAAAAAGAAAAGAAAAAGAAAACAAACTTCTGTTTCCCAGTTAACCTCAAGGAGGACCCATCCCGAAGCATACGACAGCAGGACTTGCACACAGAAAGGACCGACACAAGAGTTACATTTCCAGGGGCTCACTCAGCAGCCTGCTGGTCTCTGTGACTCACGTCTCCCCTCAAAGGAGCAGCCCACCGGCCCCCTCCCCCCACGCCTCACGGCCCAGCTGGCCCTGGAGTGTCAGTCATCTGGCAACACGACAGCGCAGGGCCTTGGCCGCCACTGTTCACTCTCCTTCCCCTAAGAGCCACCCCACCCTGACCCCAGAAGCGAGAAGCAGCATTACGTACTGGGCAACCAATGTAGGCAGAGTTGTGGACACCGGGGGGCCTTTTGTAAGTGCCATCGCTGTCTGTGGTGATGAGTCTGTCCTTCTCAGCATCTCCGGGGCAGCCATTGACCTGGTGTTTCCGGCGTGGTTTGGGAGATCGCTTTATCCTGGAGCTTCCGGGGTGGGGTGGGGGTGGGGTGGGAAGAGGTTATCTTCATAGGAAATAAACCTTCCTGCCAGTAGCTTATCAACTAAACACTAAGTATTTTCTGAGCATCTGGGATGTGCTGGCCACTGTGGTAAACACCCCACAGGATACAAACAATGTGTAAGACACAGACTCTGCTACAAGAAAGCCACAGTCTACCTGAGCATATTAAGTGCATGGAACAACAGGGAATCATGTAAGGTAATAAAATACCATGACTTTTTTTCAGACATTCAGAAAAGGGCAAGGTCAGTGTGACCTACTGATACCGTGGCTGGCTATAGGGCCTGAACTGGGTCTTAAAAAGCAAGTACGATCTGCAGAGGAGGAGGGATATGGGGAGAGGGTGTGAGGTGCAGGCACCAGCATCCTGAGGGCCAGAAACAGGAAGCAGACGAATGTGGGTGGGGGGCGGAATGAGGGGACCAGCTAACGGGGAGACACCGTCTACACTGCCGGGCAGTGGAAAGCAGACAGAATGGAGAGGCAGGGCCCCGCCTGTTACCGGAGCGCAGGTTCCACATGGCAGGTAACCAAAGCCATTACAGGTCTTGAACAGAGCAAGACACAAATGAGAGCAGTGATGAGAGAAAACGCATGCGCCTTAGGACAGGGGTCCGGAAGACCAAGAGACCAAGACTCTGAGGGCAGCTGTGGGAAAAGAAATGGACCTGCCCACCCAGAGGAGGGGAAGGTACCGGGAGTGAGAGTGGGAGGGGGGGAGACGGAGGAGGGAAACCAGGGGGGAACCATCTGAGAAAGAAAGGGCGACTGCCATTTTCAACTAGCTGAATTCGAGGAGGCAGAGTAAACCCAGGCATAAGGGGCAAGAGGAGGGGCAGGGTGGTGAATGAGAGCAGCCGGAGCAGGAGCACAGCCGTGGGCGCCCCCACAGGCAAACCTCGGGGAGCCCTGCTCGGGACGCGCACCTCTTCCTGGGCTCTATGAACACCGAGGGCACGCTGGCCGTGGGGTCCAGGATCTTGTCGATCTGCATCTGCGCCCTGCGGTACACACGGTGCCGCTCACGCGTGTCGCCCGAGGACAGGTCGTCCACCACCGGAAACTCGTAGTGCCCGCGGCGCTTGGCGCGGAGCCGGATCTTGTTCCGATGGTGCTCGATCTCGGACTTGTGCCGCAGCGCCGTCTGGATCTGCACGGCCGAGGGAAGACAAGGGAGATACATGGCATGTTCCCGAAGGGGCCCCCCCTGTGGAGAGAGCATCTTGGGAAGGCGTTTCCTTTCCCCCAGATGGCCCTCCCAGGCTCCCGGGAGGCCCCAAAGGGGGAGACATGGACAGCCACACACACACGGGGACAGAGAACCTGCCATCAGCTACGGGCGGGGTCCCGTAGCCCACGTATGCATCAAATACTACATTTTAAAAAGAGAGTAAAAGAAAAACAGAGATGTACGCTAGCAAGCTGTGGGGCCACAGGCCTGGTGAGCATACTCCCTTCTTTCCTTCCGGCACACGGAGAATCCACTTTAGGGTGCTTACGCATGGTAAGCACGGAGGCACATGCAACTCGAGATGCAGGAGACAGGTCTAGGTTAGGCCGGGGGCTGTGCAGGGCTGGGGCTCCCCAGCAAAGGTGAGCAGAGGCAGTGCACACCATCCTAAACCCACAGTGCACATTCTTAGCAAAAGAAGGAAAGACCGTTAAGAACTCTTGATAGGACTTCTGTAAGATGATCTACTTTAAGGATCACCTTTAAAGCGGGTAGGGGGTTGCAACTATACCAATTTCCTACTACTTCACCCTGGCAGAACTCACAACAGTAGCAGGTGTTTCTTAGAGGCAGGAAATGGACAGACATGGAGCTGCCTTATGTGCAATCCTAAATGGCCTTTGGGCCACTCATTGTCCGGCCCAGGTCAAATCTCTCAAGGTCAAGTTAACAGTGACTTGGACTGGCCTTCTAGTTACCAAAATCTCAGGAGAGAAGTGGATCTAACTCACTCTTCCAGGATTCACTGGAGTCAGATTTTACTAGGTATTACTAGATCCTTAGGGCCAGAGTAGATCTATCAGGGATCACAAAGTCTACAGTGGTCCTAAGATCACCCCAGGTTCAAAGGTTCATTAGGAAAACTCATAGGACTCAGCAGTTAGTCCCATTTATTATAGCAAAAGGATGCAAATCAAAATAAGCAAAGAGAAATGGCATGTGGGGTGAAGTCCGGAGGAAACCAGGAGCAAGCTTACAGGAGGCCTTCCCCAGGGGAGCCACACAGAACAATGTTGCTTCCTTCCTCCAGCAATGAGTTGTGATGACACATGTGAAATGTCCACCAAGGAAGCCCATTGGAGATGCAATGCCCAGGATTCGTCCTGGGGGCTGGTAAAACAGGCTCCCTCTGCAGAGCATGTGCCAAAATTCCAGAGTGCCAGAAGGAAAAGAGATGTTCAGATAAGTCATACTGTTTGCATAAACAATCTGGGCACAGTGAGCCACTCTGTTCTGGGAATAATGGGAATGTTTCTGAAACGTAAGTTCCCAAACATCAGCCAAGGGCCATCGCAGGACTTCTGAAGGATAGGAGGCTCGGGTTTGCTATGTTAACTCTCTGCATGTCTGCCATACACCTAACGGTGTCCTTGAACGGCACTGGATCTAAACAAAAACTCAGCTTGATATTTAAAATGACGAATACTTGTCAGCAGCTCCTACCTTTAGCAATTTCCACCTGTTTTTAAGCAGTGACCAAATCAGAATATGATTTTTTTTTTTTTTTTAATAAATGGACTTCTTAAAAAAGAGCAAATACCTCCTTGTTAATTTTGTTGCTTTCTGCCACCCGGTCAGCCAGTACGGGGTGCTGAACCGGAGGGGCAGGGATGGGCTGCATGGCGATCAGCTGTATCTTACTGGGAACCCGCCTGCTGGCCTCCGAGGACCGGGACAGCCTGTCCACATGCTCAAAGATGGAGGCTGACGAGTGCTGCTCGTTCCCCGAACTGGGCGGCGGTGGCCCTGGAGCAGAAGGAGAAGCAAAAGCATAAATAAATAAAGCCATCCTGAAGAAACAGCAAATAATCAATCGTCATGCTACTTGGTGCCAAAACTTGCCCTGTTTTGTCTAAAGGCGTTTCAAAGTCTTCAGGAGGGGAAGGGAAAGCGCAAGCGCTGCGCAGTGAGTCACTAAGCGGCTTGCAGAACGTTTAAGTTAACACTGACAGCAGCTGGGAACTTCCGCTCTCATTTAGAGAGATATAAACGTAGTCACCGAGGCAGTTATACTGGGGAAAAGACAGAAGATGAGGGGAGTGTGGACATGCAGACACTGAACACGTCTGGCCTTTCAGTTCTGATGCACGAAGAAAACCAAGGTGAAGAGCCTCGAGGAGAAAAAGCTGCTGTCTGCGGGGCATTCATTCCAACTTGAAAAAAAGAAGAGTAGTACCCTTAAAAATGGCCGTGGGGGGGGCGGGGGCTGGGTGGCTCAGTTGGTTAAGCATTTGCCTTCGGCTCGGGTCATGATCTCAGGTCCTGGGGTTGAGTCCCATGTTGGGCTCCTGCTCTCCCGCTCTCTCTCAAATAAATAAATAAAATCCTTTTTAAAAAATGGTCAAGAGGGGAAACTGTATGGCATGTATATTTTACTACCTGGAACATGTCAGAAAAGTAATCAGAACTTCAAAAAAGAAAACAGAGATTGGATCTTGGTGTAATGGGTGATTTTCTCCAATTTCCTGCATTTTCTCTAGTGAGGATGTTCTTTAACGAGTATGACTTTTACGGTAGAAATAATCCCAATAAACTTTACTTTTATAAAGGCAAAGAGCGAGAGATGCAGAAGGGCTAAAGAGATGGAAAGAGCTCAACAGAGCTACTGGGAAGCACTCCCTCTGATAAGCCACAGCCACTCTCTGAACCCTCCGGACGCTGCTTTTTTTTTTACTTTAAAGATTTTATTTATTTATTGGAGAGAGCAAGAGAGAGACAGAGAGAGCACAAGTAGGGGGGAGAGGGAGAAGCAGACTCTCCGCTGAGCAGGGAGCCCGATGCGGGGCTTGATCCCAGGACCCTGGGACCATGACCTGAGCCGAAGGCAGACGCTTAACCGAGCACCCTGGACACTGCTTTAAAATAAATGGCCAAGAGGCCATGAGAAGGAGTGAGAGCATGTGGAATCTGTTTTCAAACAAAAGCCTGAGGTTGATTCAAGCGCAAGTGAAAAATATAGAGGTTTCTCCTTGATGTAAAACAAGATAGAGGGGCGCCTGGGTGGCTCAGTAGGTTAAGCATCTGCCTTCTGATCAGGTCGCAATCCTGGGGTCCTGGGATCAAGCCCCGCATCGGGCTCCCTGTTCAGCGGGGAGCCTGCTTCCCCCTCTCCCACTCCCCCTGCTTGTGTTCCCTCTCTCGCTGTGTCTCTCTCTGTCAAATAAATAAATAAAATCTTTAAAAAAATAAATAAAATAAAATAGAATTGAGCAAAACAGTAAAAAATAGTAACAGCTATTTTACATAAGGAATGGATGCACATCAGTGGTATGGAAGTCTTTGTACTTCCTCTCAATGTGAATTATATTCATTCGTTACCCCACACGATTAGAAATGATTTATGGCACTGTGAATGAATGACGACTCCCTTAGTGAGGAGTTATAGTTGTCTCGATTCAGGCTATTCTGGGGCTTTCTTTCCCTGCCCTGGGCCCGGAGGGAGCCTATTTGTGCAACACAAGCACAGCCGGGCACCACCATTCATCCAGGGGCAGCTACTCAAATTACAGGCTCGATGCCTAAAAGGAGGTAATTAGCTTCTCCAGATAGGCTAGCCTGGCTAACCCAGACTTACCATGCAGCAGCAAATGTCACAAAGGGGGGCCCATTAAGCTACTGATACTTAAAGGTGAGACCGCTTTCCTCCAGGAGGGGTGAAAAGACGAGGACACACAGACGACAAAGGAAGAATGCAACCCCTGCCGCCCCGCAGTGCTATCTGCCTGCCTGGGTACCTGGGAGCTGCAGGCCTGTGCCTGGCTCCTGTCTGTGCCCCTTCCAGCCCCCAGCCATGGTCATGGCTCGTCCCTCTATAATTCACCCCTGCAACCAGAGACGCACGAGAAGCCCAGAAAATCCTCGAGCTTCCACACTGCTCAGAACCCAGCCTTTCTAATATATACATATATATATTTTTTTTATTAAAAATACATATTTTATAACTGGGTTATTTTTATTGTTTGCTATGTACTGCATAATTTATTTTTTTAAAAAAACAGCCTGGACAACAATAACCAATGGAAAGTACAACTTGATACATAGAGATTAATCTGTGTGAATCTGCCTTAAGGTAAATTAGAGACTTTGGATTAAAACCCATTTCTATTCAAATATTACAAAACCAAAAAAAAATTGTAATTATAGAAATTAGAGTACGGCATAACGTCCACAAAGCAGAATGACAGAGGGAAGGGCAATGTGCACTGCTAAAATGCTAAAGCAATGGAACACTTCTCAAGAAATACGAACTTCATTATCTATGGGTGAATACAGTCAAAGTGCATTATCCCTAAGGCCCGTGGCCCCCATTAATATCTGGTGAGGCAGGGATCCCATTTCTCTCTCCCTCTTCATCCTGTTCCAGCGCCTCCCCCACCACAGGCCCTGAGCACCCATTTGCTGAATGCAGGACTAAACAACCAGTCACCTCAGCTAAGTTCCTAAAATGTTACTTCAAAGAGGCCTCTGGGGATCTGCTGTAATACAAAGAATTCTAATTTATGACCTCAAATCATTTCATAAATAAGCACTCCACAATTATTTGAAAAACCCTGATGTGACAGGTAGTCAACACAGTTGCCCTGCAATCTCTGAAACTATTACTTTGCTTTGCCAACTTTTTTTTAAGATTTCTTTCTTTGATAGAGTGTGCGAGCAAGCAGGAGGAAGGGCAGAGGGAGAGGATACTCAGGCAGACTCCCCACTGAGCACAGAGCCCTAGATAGTGCTTAATCCCAGGACCCTGAGATCCTGAGCTGAGCCAAAACCAGGAGTCGGACGCTCAGCGGACTGAGCCACCCAGGCGCCCCTTCTTTGCAAACTCTTCAGCACATGCCAAGGTAGATGTCAGCTTAGTTCCAACTAAGAATTCCATTCTAGAATTCGGAGTTTGTGGAATTCTCATTAATGAAGTTCCAACTACTTAAAAATCACACCCTTGCACAACGTGTTTCGCAGTCCTTACCTACTGGGGGGGGGGGAATTCCTGATGACAGAAGGAAAGGGACGCGACATTATGCAAGGACACCACAGTGGTGGCACAGTAACAGTCTGAAGGCCGCTGCCTTCACTCGAGGAAGGTGCGTCACCCCCCTATCTCGTCTCACTCTTGACAGCTCTGCTAAAGGGAACCCTTGGTAATGACACGACTTATTCTAAAACCGTGATAACCGTGAACACAGTGACATCTGAGTCAATAACCTCATAAGGGTCCGTCCATGGGCGGTCATATATGCATGATGCTCTAGCCGCCTTCCAAAAACAGTCAGCTGGGAAAGGAGTAAAGCACAACCTCTAATAGACCAAAACCAAAACAATGCTCTTTTCTCAGCTATATTGCCATGTGGGTCCTGGAAATGTCAGATGACCTGTGACATCCATCGAAAGCCTCGCCAAGGAGGCAGAGGGGACCCGGCGGCCATGCCACCTGCTGTGATGAGAGGCAACACTGGCCCCAGGGCAACACGGAGGAGGGGTTAGAAACTCACAGTCTTTTCTACAGGGTATTTAATTAAGTTCTATGCAAGCAATAAAATGCCTTCATGGAAGCTTTACAGAAATAAATAAAATCTTCCAAGTGAATTGATATTTATAGTGAGAAAATCATCTTTCTAAAACATGAAAATAATGTGCAGACTGTGGTGTCTCTCCAAATCATAATAGCAGCAGCTAAGCTTCTAGAACTCACAAAAACATCTAACGCACTTGCCTCCTTCCACAGGCAACTCAGTCCTACACCTCACATGCTCACTACCTGGATTTTGAATATACAATGATAGTGACTTTTGATTTGTGTTAGCCATGCAGAATATACTAAAACTGTCAGGAGTTAAATGTGGGAACTAAAAGCGAGATTTTCTCAGATAAGCAATTAACAGAAACAGAGAAACTCCAGAACTGATTTTTTTTTTTCCCCCCTCAAATACTTCCTTCCTGGAATCAAAATTAGATTTTAGTCCTGTCTATCTGAAACAGAGCACCTGTTACCATGGTGCTAAATAACTTCTAAGATTCTGTGAAACTGGATCCAAAGAAAAAACTCTTCCCTTATTCTAAGGGGTTTTCTTTAACATCAAAAAGGAGCTGGAAGGAATTTCAGAAATGAGCTAGGTTAGTCCCACAGAAGCCCCAAAGGCTGAGGGACTCGCAAGATCACACGCATGACGGTGACAGATCAGGCCCTCTGGCTTCCAGCTAGAATCTGTACATTTACAGAATACGATTCACTCTGTACTGCATTTCAAAGAAATTTGTGAAGACAAATGTTTAAGTATAAAAATTACTATTAAAAATAACATCCTGAGGTATCCCACTTTTCTTTGCATTACTGAAACAGTCCCGAGGTATAAATAACACTCCAGCAAATACAAGAGCTGCACTCGCACATTTATTTACAAAATTTGTTAAACTAAAACCAAACTACCTCGCCATCCCAGCAAAAAATGCTCCTAAGGCTAGTTAGACCTGTGGGCTTAGTTTGATAACAGAGCACGAGCTCCACGGTAAAGTCCTTCGAGATGGACATGAAGTTCATTTCAGACCTGGCCTAAAAACCCACAGACGATAGATATAAATGTGCTACCCCATTCGGCCTCACTGAACTCCCTGCGGGAAGAAGGATCTAAAAACAGGACCAAACAGAATGCGTTTGGACCCATGATAAATAAATGACTTCCTGGCAGTGACAGCTGAGAAAAATCCAGAATTGGATCCTAAGAAGGTCACTAAATTCTGGAGGTAGTTTTTGAGACTCTGGTTTTAGTTTGGGTTCTCCTGTTCTTCGGAGAGGAAAACCATTAAGACTCTAAACTAGAACAGAACATGGCTATTAACCTCCAAACATACTTGAGTGAACCCCTAACCTCCAGCACGGTCTCCCGCCTCAACAAAGACACTAGGACGACATTAGACAGTGACAGTTGATGCTGAGAAATTCACCATACGGAGGATGAGTATTCCACTGTTTTTTTTTTTTTTTTTTTTTTTTAGTGTCTAGCATTTGAAGTAGCATAAAACCTTATCCTATTGGAATCTCATCATTACTACGTTGAACGTGGAGAATGAGAAGAGTCACAGACCGCTCTGTGGGGCTCTGTGGGACTGGCCATCATTCACTGCTCCCGGCGTCTTGTCTCCCACGTCCCTCTCACTGGACTCCTCACTTACGGTAGAGTCAGCATCCGAGGGAGAAACTCTGCAGTCACAGAACAAATGCAAACATTAGGAAAAAGAAAGAAAGGGCCTGGGGGGGTGGGGTGGGAGGTGGGGAGAGGTCACATTAATTTAGATGTGGAAGTCAGGCTTCCAGGCAAAACAGATAGGAATGAGACAGTTTCCAAAAATCATCTTCAAGGAAAACGTTGCTAGCACATGGTCCCCTCTTGAAGACAGTATCACATGGCTTCTCTGGCTCAGCAGGCTGCATTCCAAGGAATGCCAGGAAGCTAAGGGCCAGACTGGAGGATGGTAACCCACAGTTACCAGGGCCCTGGATTGGTAGTCTGGGTCTGGCATAGATTGTATCAGAAGATCTGGGGTTCCGGCCTGGTTCCCGGTCAACAGGGACTGCAGAATCCCTGGGAACCCAGGGTGGTCCTATCGTCACCCCCCCAGAACCCCAGAGCTCTGGGAGAAGCCTATACTTACAACACAAAAGCAACGATCACCCCTGAGCTGTGAATCTATCAAAAGCAAGGGTGACACAAAACCAGGTTGCAGGAGGCTAATGAAAGTCCTTAACCTGTTAGCACCCCTTCTCTTGGTGCCCCTGAGGGATGCTAAAGCCCTACATTAACCATGCAGACCACTGAAATGTTGCATCTAAATGTTTAGGATGAGACGACCAAGGGAAGAGGAAAAAAAAAAAAAAACTTGGCAAAATTATACTAACATATTCAACAGTCTTTAATGTGATTTGATTTATTCTTAGCCTGCAAGATGATTAAGCAAATAACATCTCTCGACATAATTCATTTTCTTTTGTAGAGATCATGGTGTAACATCCATTAAATTG
Source organism: Zalophus californianus (assembly GCF_009762305.2). NCBI lineage: Eukaryota > Metazoa > Chordata > Mammalia > Carnivora > Otariidae > Zalophus > Zalophus californianus. The sequence goes on from NC_045606.1 coordinate 91,368,224, forward strand.
TTAAAACTAGGCCAGAACCCCCCGGGGTAGAAACTGTGACAGCGTTTCAAATGTTGGTATGATCACACATTTCTTCCCTCTTCACAGGAAATCAAGATTTGGAGTTCAAAGCTCAAAGGCAGGCTAATAATTTGAGGCTTCCATACCCTAGTGTGATTGTGCTGAGATCTAAAGGCAGCTGCATAAAACCTGATTCTGAACTTCCACCCAGCTACAGCCCTTCTCCTAGGATCAGAGGGTGAGGGGGAACTTCCAGGTGGCGTGTTAACACGAAGCCCTCAGCCCGCTTCCCTTTGATAGGAGGAATGGAAAGACACTGGGGATGGGGAGCTGGGCAGGGAGGAGGCAATGCCGAGTCCATGGAAACATGCTAATGAGGGTGACAGCACAGCCGGCCAGAGGGAAAGCAAGCCAAGAATAAAGGATGTGATGAAAGTCACCCGCAGACGAAGCAAGGAAGGCAAAGCCAGCCACTGGTAATAGCAGCAAAGGCAAAGGCAGTACAGGCTGAGTGTGTATTATGTGCCATGCACTTTGTAGACATTACTTCTGATATCATCTACAGAGGGCCCAGAACGATCACCCCAGAGTATACCCGCTCGAGCTAGGCAAGATCTAATCAGGTCTCGGGGGTGGGACCACCAAAGCATCTGGCCGCCTCTGGTGGTCCACTGGAGTGGATCGAGAGCCCTGTGGTTCGTGGACTTTGGCAAGCTGTTGCCAGTCTCCCAGGCTGCACACCCAGGGAATACTCACCACCAGCTCTTCTGATACTGGAAACTGACAAAACTGAGAAGGGAAACATGCTCCGTGATAGGGAACAATACAGAAAGCCTGATAAGAACCTTCCTCTGTGACGGAGGTTCTTGGAAGGGATCTTTGCCTTGGGGCTCGGCACATCTCCGTTTTCAGAGGGCGTGGTGTGGTCCTTCACCGGTCCAGGTCCCGGCAGTGGTGCTGGCTCATGAATAATCAAGATGTCGTCTTTATTGTGCTGACCCAGATGCTGCTTAGCAAAATCAAAGCCCTTCACACTAGGGATCTGCAACTAAAACACACACACACACACACACAAGCGGAGACAGTCAATCTGAAAGCTGAGGACAGTAAAAAGGGATTGTGAGAGCTGGCAAGATTGCTGAGTGCTGACTTTGACCCAAGATCATGCCTGCCATCCCATCATTCTAATTCAACAAGCATCTCTAAAACGTCGACTGTGTGCACAGTGCCATTCACACCTAGAGTCTGCAGAAAAGACAGATACTTGCGAAAGATTAAAGAAGAGTACGGGATCAAACAGCTAGACCTTAGTACAAAAGACATCACAAGACGATACCTGCCTGACCCACCATTACGGTAGCATGATCACGCGGTTCCAGAGACAGTGGCACGAGCGAGAGATTCTTTATAGAGAAATGAAGACTTGAGTCAGGATTCACGGGACAGGCAGAACTTGGAAATGAAAAGGGGCAGGTACACAGAGGATGTTCTAGATCAAGTCAGGCACCAGAGAGCAGTTGAGGGCTTGGAAGACACCCCATCAGCTGACCTAGAAGGGTCAGAATGTGGGGAGGGAGAGAAGGCTGGCCAACACCAAATGCCAGTTTCTAGAGCAGAAAACCACTAAATATTTCTGAAGAGGAAGATTTCTAAAATCCAAGCAGACAGGACACACAGGGCTGTCGGACACACATGCCAACAATACCCATGCAAAAAATGACAAAAGCCTGAGCCCTAAACCCTAGCAAAGGAATGAATAGTTCTAGAGACTGGGCTGAAGGATCTGGAAGCCAAAAATAGACACAAGAGGCAGAGGAGGGAAAGGGAAAGCAGCCAATGATGACTTGAATGACTTATAGGCCGGCATCCTGAACAGGGGAAGGGACATTTATCATGAAAGAATGGTAACCTGAGGAGATAAAAAGACAGGTTTCACTTTAGACATGCTTAGTTTGAGATGGCAGGAAAAGCTCCAAAGGAGAGTAGCCCCGTGTAGCTAGACACGGAGGACAATAGCTTGGGGGAAATTTCAGGCTGGAGACAGGACTTTGAGAGAATCTATACAGAAGATGACAGGTAGGGGACCTGAGATTTTTTTTCTCAGATTTTTCAAGATGAAAACAGAGTCTGTGGATAAAATGTTGGGGAACATCTAATAGTTTGGGGCTCAAAGGAGGAAAAGGAGGCAAGGAAAAAATAGATGACTTCAAAAAAAAGAATTTGTAAAGTTCAATGTAATAGAAGGCAAGGGGATACAGAATTTCTAGAAAGGAGTGGCCAACAGAAGTACTGGGGGCACAAGGAGGAAGGAGAAAGGGGTCTTCAAAAAAGCCCACCTCTCACACTGGGGGACGCAGAAGTCCTACCTGAGATACACGGTAGCAACACCAAACCCACAACCCAGACCCCTGTCACCACGGAGTCCAGACCTCAACTTCTAGCTTCCTGTGCTAACACAGGAAATGTGCTCCAAGTACAGAGAACTGTAGGCAATAAAGGTGAGGCACCATTTGTGGGGACCCTAAAAGTGTAGGGGGGGTAATCATGAATCATTAATTTGAGCTTGCAGAGTATAGGAAACTAAACTGCATTTCAATAATTGTCCCAAGGGCCTCCTTGGCATGAAGGCCACATGCACAACCAAAGCCCTTATCCCCGCTGTATTCCACCCCTAGAGAGAGTCCATCTGTCAAAGACAAAGGCCAAACCAACCTAAGGAGCCATTTTAGACAATGTGTTATGTAGAAGCAAAAGGTTTTGCCATATCTGTGTTAATTTTATGCCAAATGAGTGACAATACCAATGGTTTCCATTCGTGATCTCAAAGGTCTTTTTTAGCACTGCAAGTCTACAGTCAGTGAAGACAAGGGAAGGAGTCTGCAATAATGACTTCTGCCAGCAGAGGGGGACAAAACTTACTCTAAATGTAGTTTACAAAGATGTTGCTTGGAAACAAAAGATAAAGACCTGGTGGGCTGTATTTTCTAAATTAATGATGTCATGTGACAAGAGCAAGCTACTCCACACAGTCCTTGGCTCAGGAACACTCCTTCACGAATATGAACCCAAACCTGCCCCTCTCTGGTTCCCCCGGCCCTCCAACCACTCAGGATACTCTTTATCTGCTCATCCACAAGACTGTGATCTTCAGCAGGGCTCCCTGAATCCCTGGGGGTGTACGTTTTCCCAGGGGCATGCAGCCATTTTAAGACCGTCTAAGTTCAGATGGATAAGCTCTGTGTATGCTCTTCACTACCAGTGATTTTCCTGAGAGTGTGCCTGTAGTCTGGCCATTGGGCTGGTTCCCATTTCCCGCCTCCCGTTATAAAGGTCCCTCTCCTGCTTTACAGAAGAGAGGTGCCCCTCTCACCCACATAGGAGCTTTACCCAGCCGCACCTCATGGTAGCTCTTTAACAAGCTACCTCTAAATGAAAAAAATCACAGAGATAATCAATAGTCACTGAGTCAACACCATCAACACCATTTAATAAATCTTGGTAAAACCTTTTTTAGTGTATTTCCCAGCAAGAAACTAAATGCCTCCAACGACCAAGAGACAATCACTTTTGCAAAGCAGATGATCTGCTTTACCAAAATTGAAGGAAGAGCATAGATTGCCTCTTCCAAGTAGAGGTCTCCAAGTGAATAAGGGAAAAATACAAACAGCTCTACCTCTGTGGTGCATTCAGTGTACCCCCGGTCTAGGAGTTAATACTACTGGTCTACCCTGACAAACTCTCAGGTTCGTGCAAGAAACAAGCGTATGTATACGTCAAAATGCTTCATTATTATTGCTGTTGGATGATGAAACATCAAGCAGTTAATATAAATGCCTAAGCATTCTCAGCCATCAGATAAAAGCTATGAAGTTAGATATGAAATTTTATAATTCAGCAACAGGGTGTGACACATGGTAGACTGTCCGTAAATATTTGATGACTAAATCAATTTTAAAAAGTAAATTGAAGCTCCAAACTTGCTGGATCTTGTGGGGAGCCATGAAAAAGGGTATATGTCATCAATAAAATATAAGTCCATAAAAGCCCCGTGGGCTTACTGTTGATTCCTACTAACATTTTCAAATATCTCCATTAGATCCTTGCACTTCTCACTGGCAGGGTGAGTCATCACCTTCTACAACAATAGAAATTTGGCAACTACTCTGTGCTTCTGCACAAAACAAAAGCTATCTTAGAACACACACAGAAGGAAGAAATTAGAGGAAACCTTGCCCACTTATGGAATTAGCTCTTTTGTTTCATCCCTACTTTCGAGAATTTTTTTTCTAGTTTTTCCATTTCTTAAAAAAAAAAAAATCTAAAGTTAAGTCTGGCTGTATTGTGTCTCCGGCTTCCACATGCAGAATAAGCTTCAATCAGTATTTTATAGAAGAAGAGCCACAATTAATTAGTGCCTTCAATATTTCCATTAGGACCCCTTATTTCTGAGGAGAGACAGCTCTTTTGTTCCTTCTCTCTTTAATATGTCACAGAGGGGACAGGCCCCATTGTCCGTGCCCCACTAGAATAACGTCGCCGACAAGTCAGAGCAGGCGGGTAAAGCAGGTCAGCCAAAGAACAGGAGAGATGCCTGATGAATTTTAAAACATGTGAGCCGTAAATATAATACAACCCCGGGCAGAACAAGATGGAGTGAATCTCTAGAACTCCAGTTAGCCTAAACCCCTGGGAAGGAGCAGTTAAGATAAAAATAGAAATCAAAGAGCAAACCCCAAAGGTGCCTGGGTAAAAATCTGCCATCTCAAAGAGAGCAGATTATCTACCCATTTCTTATTTGGTGCATGAGATCTATGAAAAGTCTCCGTAGTCGCCGTGCTGTTTCCATTCAGAAGATGAAGAAAAGGCAAAGTTCCTGCTGTGTCTGCTGCAGCCCTGGGGCCCCCGGTCACCCTGCGGTCTTGGAGATAGAAGAGCAGAACTGCAAGACTCTCCCGCCCCTGGGGGCCACAGCAGCTCACGGGTGAACTGAACTCTCCACATATTAGGTGCCACGGGGTCCTTGCAGAGACTCAAAGAGCAACCACAGGGGACAAGATGAATTTGGCTGAGATGGGACAAACACCCATGGAGCCTCTCTCTCTCCGATCAGCTGTCCACACAGCCTCCCAAAATGGTCATTCCAGAGATAAGTATGTTCAAGCTGCTGTCCCTGCTGAAAATCCTTCCATGGCTCCCCACTACCTACAGCACCATTGCCGACCCCTGATAATGTCCTACAACTCCTCCCAGCCTGGCTCTTGCCTACTGTCACCTCACAGTTATTGCTGTGCCCTTCCAGACAACTTTTGCTCCATCATTCCTGACATACAAGTCATTCCCTCCACCTGGGCCCACATCACCTGGCTTCATCTCCTCCACCTCTGAGCTTCAGCCCCAGCATCGCCTTTTTTTTTTTTTAAAGATTTTATTTATTTATTTATTTATTTATTTATTTGACAGAGAGAGAGAATGCACAAGCAGGGGAAGCAGCAGCAGAGGGAGAGGGAGAAGCAGGCTTCCAGCTGAGCGGGGAGCCCGATGTGGGGCTCGATCCCAGGACTGCAGGATCATGATCTGAGCTGAAGGCAGACGCCCAACAACTGAGGCACCCAGGAGCCCCCCAGCATCGCCTCTTTCCAGAAGGCAGAGGCAGCCCACCACCCAACGGGGTGGCTGCCCCTTCTCCCTGCTTCCAGGACAGCCCAGACAGACTCAACACTGCTGTGTGTCAGTGTCGGGTCCCTAGTCCTTCTCCCTTACCGAAGCCCTCGAAACAGGGACTGCATGCTATCTGGGCTTACAACCTGGCCTGGCCCTGCTTGGGCTCAGAGCAAACACTCAGTGTTTGGTGAGTGGATAAGCAGTGACTAAGGCATCTCCATGTGGCTGCCCGCAGTACCCACCAGTCAGGAACCACAGTCCCACGCCAACCAACCACAGGGAGTGGACTGCCCCCATCGGAAGGAACAAGTTTTCACGGGACCAGCAGCATCTAGCCAATGCCATTCATCTCTTTACACAGAACCTCAACAGGGTGAGGTGGGTCCAAGCTGCGGTTTTTCTAATACCAGTAAACAGTGATGACTTTAAAGAGACTACAGATAAAGGAAAGATACGGGTTAGATCTGTTTTTTAATGATTGGAAATAAAAAGGACCCTCTCTCAAAATGTAGACAGAATGGCCTCTCCCTCTTATCGTATGTCAAAACTAATCCACTCCCAGACAATCTGAAGAGGTTTCCTGCTCGTTACAAGGGGTAGGGGGTGTGGATTTTTTTTGGTGGGCACATGTATTGTTTCCAGATGTTTGTAGCTCTGGGATTACAGAGCTCAAGGATCTGGGAGAGTAGCAGCGAGGCAGCATCAGGGGGCAGAGCAAGCAGAACAGAGAGAGAGAGACACAGAGAGTCACACAAGAAGGAAAAAGAACTTTCGCAGTCCCAGGGGAAACTAGCATCTTTTCAAATTGTCCCAAGGGATGGGCTAGATAGAGGCCCTTCACCACTGCCAGGTAAATCTTAGAAGAAACTCTTGTGAAGTAGAGATACTTGTTTCTAAACTAAACAGAGATCATCCTTTTTCTATTATAAACACATGACAAGATCTATACGGTAGGTTCCTGTGCCAGCAAACCAAAGACCACCCTTGTGAAATGTCACAGAGGTCAGTCCCCCCTACCCAGGTCAGAAGACGCCGACTCCCTCAGGGACTCCTCCACACAGAAGACCTTCCGACAGACATGTTGTAAAGATGAACGCACAAATCCTCCAGCACATGCAAAGCAAGAGCAACCCCAAGGGCTGGAAGTTCTGTTTGAAACTCTGTCCATCTGATTTACAGCAACATCTGGGGCACGAAGATATTTCAGAAGTAAAAGTGAGAGAAAGAGAAGACTTGGGGAGTATCCTGTTTTGTACTCAAGGGATGCTGTCCTCTGACAGTTGAATGAAGTAACAGATGACAGATGGGCTTCCACAGGGAGTATTTATGTTAGGGAACCTGGAACATGAAAGACCTGAATACATAACCATCTACACTGGGTAAATCTCTCTGCAACAATACTCTTTCACCAGAACAAAAACATTTCCAAACTTATTGTTGATCTTATTACAATGAAATTCACGCTATGAATGATTTAGTACCTCCAGCACTTTTTACAGGGTTTTCCATGGCATTATCTAGTCTAACAACAAAACAATCTTAGCACACTCTAAATAATAAATGAAGATAGGTAATAAATATAATGTTAATGTATAAAATGCTTCCAATACTCTTGATAACCATCAGCTTGCAATTTAGTCATGATTTTGCATTTTTAGTTCATTCATAAGAAAAAGAATACTCTTCATTTACTTTTACGGAAGTACAATAAGTGAAGAATACCTACTTTTTCATTCAGCAGGTGTAGGTTTGTAATGCGCAGAACTTTTTAAACCCAGACAGAATAAATTTAAAAGGTTAACAGGCAACCCTTTATTTCTTATTCTTCTGCCTCATCCTTGCTTTTTCTTATCACAGTTCTAGAGTCAAGGGAATCCTCTAAATGTGTGAGACCCACAGAGGGTACACATTCACACACACAGTCAACAGATTACCGCTTTCCATCCCCTTGGTAACGGCTCACTGCCTGGGGTGCTAGATGTGTGCAGCCACTGCATTCTTCTTCAGTGCTTGGCATGTTTCTGCTCACACCAGATCAACCAAAACTCGATACTTACCAAGAGTCAATGTCTTTGCTCTGAAACTGGTATGTGACAATTAAGTATTGCAGAAATCATTGAAACATAAAAGTGAGAATTGCTATTATTATAAAAACTAAATGGGGGGGGCGCCTGGGTGGCTCAGCTGGTTAAGTGTCTGCCTTCGGCTCAGGTCATGATCCCAGGGTCCTGGGATCGAGCCCCGCGTCGGGTTCCCTGCTCAGGGGGAAGCCTGCTTCTCCCTCTCACACTCCCCCTGCTTGTGTTCCCTCTCTTGTGGTCTCTCTCTCTCTGTCAAATAAATAAAATCTTTAAAAACTAAATGGGATGCTTTGGTATGACATGAAAAAGATGTTTAAAAACACACTGCTGTCAAGTTAGGTATAGGTGAATTAGCTCTGAAAGATTACAGAGTTGGGGAGGGTATCAAAAAAAAAAAAAACAAAAAAAACAAAAAACCCTAGAGCACTTTACACTCAGGTTGCTTGCTCTTCTCTAAAGAAACCCAAACTGGAAACTGCAGCTGATGCATTATAGGTGTTGTTTCTTTTTTAATTTTTTTAATCTTTATTTTTATTTTTGAGAGGGAGAGAGAGGATCACAAGCAGCCTCCATAGAGTGCCCGATGTGGGACTCAGTCTCACGGCCCTGAGATCATGACCTGAGCCTAAATCAAGTCGGACGCTTAACTGACTGAGCCACCCAGGTGCCCCTAGGTGTATTGTTTCTTACAAGAAACACCAAACAGAATCCTCTCAGTAAACCAACAGTCCAAAAAATAAAATATAAAAGAAAAAAGACTCAGGGTACATCAAAAGATTGGTGAATACAGACCCACTCATATATTTAAATTAAAATATTTAAGGCATCTAAGTATCATTTTTTTAATGATTAAATGATCTTGACCAAGGTGGACAGTGGGTTTCCCATATGGTGGATGGAAACTAAAGGAGCCGTCCAGTGCGACTGTGTATGAAAGAAACAGACACACAGATCTGAGAAAACCTCCCTTGGCTCCCATTCTTTGAAAATATCCAGGGCTAAAACAGATGAGAATTCATACAAAAATGGATATGATCTTTGAACTAATCATTTCATAAATAAAATCACAGTAGAACTCGGTGCTCATAACACTGCTAAGCCTTGATACAGCTTCATCTTCTTGGCGTATAATTAACACTACGTAAGAATCATGGTTCCAGTAGCAAACGTGAGGCAAAGAGATACCACCATTAAAGCCAAAAAAAATGTCCCTATCAGCTTTCTGTCCCATCTTTCAGTATCAAGAGCCTGAACTCAGCCCACCCCAGCCATATGACTGCCCGTGTGAAGGCTGGGGGGTTACACCCTTACCTTCTGACGCTGCTGGATGTTGGCCACCGTGTCAGGTTGGAAGTCCAACTTGTCCGTGCGGCAGAGTTTCCAGTAGAGGATGATGACAATCACCATCACCACCAGCACTGGAATGACCACACCGACAATGACCCAGAGGTTGCTGCTCTGGGACTCGGGGGACGGCCTCTTCACTCTGTCCAAGGCTGCAGACAAAGAAGACAGGTCATTCACGAATTCCTCTGCACTCACTTACTTGACAGCCCTTCTGTGCAGAGAACGTGGCTTCTTCGAAGAGAAACCTGGAAAGTCCTTGTCATTTCAGGTCAAGTCAAGCGGTTAAGACTCTGTGATCTCCTGATGGCCAGAAACGTGATGCAGTAAACAAACACAACACAGTATACCACATCCTCAATGCCCAAGGGACCATGGTGACATACTGACATGCCTAAAGGAACATGGCTCATCCAATGGCAGAGCTATGTTAATTCCAGGTCTCCTGACTTCCCGTGTATTCTACTAGTTCTACCCTAATCTCCCTGCCGAAACGCTTCCATACTAAAAATCAGAAATCCCAATAAACGGTCTACAAACACTGTCTTCATTTCTTCACCTGTGTCTCTCTCTAAACTCCTGAAACAAGATTTAAGGTACCAGATGTCAATTTTAAAATTACATGACATCCAACTTACTTGCTCAGAATCTGCCATTCCCCACCCTCCTGACCACCCAGACCACTGCTGCAGCCTCCCATCTTCCGTGACCTTGGATGAATATACTTCAAGCACTGTGCCTTCCTTTCCTTCACCAGCTCCTTTCCCTAACCTTCCCTCCTGGTCCTGAGCCCTCATCTTCTTCATTCTGTACTCATCCTCTCAAAGGACGCAGCTCCTCTTAAAGCTCAGGTTCCAATTACCAGGTGCCCCAGACCAAAATGTCCCCCTCCCCTCTGCCCAACCTTCTCATCTGTTATCATCACTTCATAAAAACTGCTAAGAAGGTGAGTTTCCTCCTTGTCTAAGTTCTTTTGTTCTGGGTGCCTTTGCCTCGCAAACGGTACCTTACCATTTTTTTTTTAAAGATTTTATTTATTTATTTGAGAGAGAGAGAGACAGCGAGAGAGGGAACACAGGCTTCCCGCTGAGCAGGGAGCCCGATGCGGGGCTCCATCCCAGGACCCTGGGATCCTGACCTGAGCCGAAGGCAGACGCTCAATGACTGAGCCACCCAGGCGCCCCGGTACCTTACTATTTTAAAAAGCATTTTGTAACATAAATGTGTCATCTTGATATACTGTGCTACTTTACTCATTAATATGGTCATGACTCTAAGTCTTATCTTTTCAAACACAGTTCCGTCTCCACGGGCAGAGGGCTGAGTTTTATGCTCTTTTCATATTCCATAATGGTTAGCACATGCAATGGGATCAAAATGTTTCTGCTCAAAGATGTAACAACAAAAAAGATTCTTGGTGCTAGTTTTAAGTGAGGGTTCAGGCCTCTGAGAGTGACAAGGGAGGGGAGCAAGCACTCTAAAGCATGAGCATTATGAAGGAAGCACAAATTACAGAGCAGAGACTATGGAGGAAGTGGAAAAAGGGACAAAGTATTAATCTTTAAATTTGGCCTGAATAGAGTCTATATACGGAGCTCATTTTGCATAACAACTGACAATACAGGAGTGACAGAATCAAACCGAGGAGCTGGGACAACTGGATGCTCTTCTTAGTTCTAACCTAGTAACACCCTGGGAGAGGCACAGATGCATCAAATGAGGCCCGGCTGCCAGGGTCTAGAGCTGCCTGGGGCCTGAGCCTGATGCTGGCTGAGGCTTCCAATCCCACAATCCTTATCCTGTGGTTTTTAGCAGGAAGCTGAGGAAACAGGTGCAAAGAACAGAGGGAAGGAGCTTGAAAGGTTCCCATACTCTATAGCAACTAATATTTCAAAGGTGAAGTGCTTAGCTGGAGTGGGGCACCTCTCCTACAATCAGAAATGTCCTCGATGAAGATATATAAGTAAGTGCTTTGTTATTCTTTTTTTCCTCACTGCTTTGAAACAGAACGTACTAATATGCAATTGTATCTCAAATACATAAACCACCAATGGATTATTTGCTTAAACTCGCCCCATCATCATCTATGAATTAGACAAAGTGTGCCCATGAGCCCTGGTCCTGCTTAGTTTCCAGGGACAAGTACAGATGTCACAAAGAATCTTCTGTTACCGAGGATAACCGGGAAGCTGTCATTTTGTAAAGGTGCCTTTGCAGCCCATGTGTTCTCTATAAAGAACTTTTCAATATTCCCCGAGGCTCCATTCCTTCTAAACACTTACTTATCCATTTACTGTTGGGAGCAAATATCACCAAGCTCCTACAAGGATTGCTCTCTGGCTCATAAGCAAAAGCATCCACATTAAAATAGCAGTCTGATTCATAAAGGAACATTTAGAGGAAAACACTCTTCTGTGCCTCTCCTTTTTCTTAATTTTAAATACCCAAAATCTGGGAGTTGAAAAATCAGGCACTGGGAACAACCGCTGCCGAGGGCAGGAGCCAAGTATCTTCCAACAATAATACAGAAATATCAAAATACCTCTTTTTAAATTGTGAAGTACTGCGAAGATGGGGAGGGAGAGAAACAGCACTGAAAAGGGTAAGGATCAAGGACTTCTTTGTGTTAAAAAACTCAGCAGGAAGCCAATAAATGCAGAGGGCACCTCCCAGCTTCCTGTGTGACTAACTGTCCCCACCAACGTTCAACATATGACAGACAAGGCTTTGGAATAAATACAGAGAAAACAAGTTATTTTACCTAGACAAAATTTTTAAAACAAGAAATAGTACAGGAGTAGGGGAAAAAAATATTACAGTTAACTTAAGCTGCTAGAACTCAACACTGGGGATACAAAATGCTGGGTGGGAAAACAGTAGTGCTGGCTACAACTACAAGCCGCTGAAATAAAGGACTTGGCAAGTGAATTTTAACAACGGACATTTCGGGGCGCCTGGGTGACTGAGTTGATTAAGCGTCTGCCTTCGGCTCAGGTCATGATCTCAGGGTCCCGGGATGGAGTCCCGCGTTGGGCTTCCTGCTCGAGTGGGGAGCCTGCTTCTCCCTCTGCCTCCGCCCCTCCCCCCTGCTCCTGCTCTCTCGCTCGCTCTCTCTCAAATAAATAAATGAATAAAATCTTTTAAAAAACAAACAAAAAACAACTGATGTTTTATACGAGTGCCACGTAATAAATAATAAGGATTTAAGACATAAATCTACTCTGTGCCCATAAGAATGCTTTAAATTCAGATTTCATTGTCAAAAAAAGAAAAAAACAAAACAAAAAACTGGCTTTTGACCCCAGCACAGCACGGACAGTACTCAGGGTCTACGCCTCACACACTTACGTTGGGCAACAGCGCCTTGAATTCGGTAACCCAAGATAATGGCTGCTCTCTGGATATCTATCTTGTTAATCAGATCTGAAGACTTGACTGCACTGAGTCTTTCTCCATCTTGATCCTCCACAAAGTAGATGAGCTGCACAGGATTGTCATCTCCCTCTAGCCTTGACACGTTTACCATCTGAAAGATAACAGAAACCATTAGCATTTTCGAAGCTCCTATTTCCAAATGCCCTTGCTCAGGGCACTCTATCTTGACTGTGTTATTCAGGATTCATTCCAATCCTCATAATGAGTTCGTGACACGATTCTGGATGCCAGAATCCCCACGATGCTCTCTCAATGGTAAGAGGGACAATGAAAGTTACTCTTGTACGGAATAACAAATGTGCCTCATCTTGCTCCAAGTCTTCCCTGAGACAAATGGGCAAGTAGGATACAGAGAACACAGGGTTGCCAAGTCCAGGCAGTCTAGAATTGCGACCAACCAGCTCCAGCACATCACGGGAGAATGCTGCTGTCCTCCCAACATGAATCATTAATGTTAGGTAGATCCCTGGTCCTCAGAAACGACTGTAGGTTCTATCCAATCTCGTCTTGAATCTTATCAGCATTTCCTCTTTTTTTAGGGCACTAGTGCCATTTTGGTTCAATGGGGGACTAGCCCAAGTATTGCAGGATATTTAGCAGCATCACCATCCTCCACTCACTAGATGCCAGGACCAACAGCCATGTCCTCCCTCAGCAGTTGTGACAACCAAAAATGTCACCAGACATTGCCAAATGTACCCGGGTAGGGGAGGGAGGACACAAAATCAACACCACTTGAGAATCACTGCTCTCAGGATGACAAATCTCATAAATTCTTTAATACCCCACTCTCAACAATAGATAGATCACATAGACAGAGAATCAGTAAGGAAACAGCAGATTTGAGCAACACTATGGACTAACGGATCCTAACAGACATTTACAGAACATTCCATCCAGTATCAATAGAATACACATTCTTCCCAAGCACACGTGGAACATTTTCTAGGATACACCATATGTTGGGCCACAAAACAGTCTCAACAAATTCAAGAAGACAGAAATTATATCAAGTATCTCTTCTGACCACAATGGTATGAAACTACAATCATAGGAGAAAAGCTGGAAATTTCACAAATACACGGAAATTAAACAGCACACTCCTGCAAACACCAATAAACCAAAGAAGAAACCAAAAGGGAAATTTAAAAAATATCAAGACAAATAAAAACAGAAAATAAATGCATACATCAAGAAAAAAGAAAGATCTTGGGGCGCCTGGGTGGCTCAGTCATTAAGTGTCTGCCTTAGGCTCGGGTCATGACCCCAGGGTCCTGGGATCCTGGGATCGAGCCCCACATCGGGCTCCCTGCTCAGTGGGAAGCCTGCTTCTCCCTCTCCCACTCCCCCTTGCTTGTGTTCCCTCTCTCGCTATCTCTCTCTGTGTCAAATAAATAAATAAAATCTTAAAAAAAAAAAAAAGATCTCAAATAAAAAACTTCGGCGTCTGGATGACTCAGTCAGTTAAGCATCCAAATCTTGATTTCGGCTCAGGTCGTGATCTCAGGGTTATGGGATCAAGCCCCGCATCAGGCTCCACACTCAATAGTGAGTCTGCTTGAGATTCTCTCTCTCCCTCTCCCTCTGCCCCATCTCCTCTAGTGTGCTCACATGCTCTCTCTCTGAAATAAATAAATAAATCTTTTTTAAAAAACTAACTTTACAACCCAAGGAACTAGGAAAAAAAAAAGAAAAACCTAAGCCCAAAGTTAGCAGAAGGGAGAAAATAACAAAGATTAGAGCAGAAATAAATAAAATAGAGAATAGGAAAAATTAACAAAACTAAGAGTTGGTTCTTTGAAAAGATAAAAAAAATTGACAAATCGTCAGCTAGACTAACAAAGAAAAGAGGACTCAAATGAAAGTTATAAATGAAAGAGGAGACACCACAACAGATAATAAAAATACAAAGGATCATAAAAGAATACTCTGAATAATTATACCCCAACAAATTGGATAACCTAGAAGCAATGGATAAATTCCTGAAAACACACAACCTACTGAGACTGAATCATGAAGAAACAGAAAATGTGAACAGACCAATAAGAATTAATAAGATTGAATCAGTAATCAAAAACTTCCCAACAAAAAAAGCCCAGGACCAGATGGTTTCACTGATGAGTTCTACCAAACATTCAAAGAATTAATACTAATCCTTCTCAAAAATTTCCAAAACAGTAAAGAGAAGGGAACATTCCCAAACTCATTTTATGAGACCAACATAACCATGATACCAAAGTCCACTAAGGACACTACAAAAAAAAAAAAAAAAAGAATAGTACAGGCCAATATCTCTGATGAATTAGATGCAAATATTCCCAAGAAAATACTAGCAAACCAAATGCAACAGTACATTAAAAAGATCATGGTACGTGATGTACATGTATGCAACATGGGGCTCCTGGGTGGCTCAGTTGGTTAAGCATCTGCTTTCAGCTCAGGTCATGATCCCAGGGTCCTGGGATCGAGCCCCACGTCGGCCTCCCTGCTCAGCAGTGAGTCTATTTCTCCCTCTCCCTCTGCCCCTCTGCCTGCTTGTGCTCTCTCTCTCTCGCTCGCTCTCAAATACATAAATAAAATCTTTTTTAAAAAGTCCATACTATCTAAAGCCACCTACAGATACCATCTATAGCCCTCTGTAGCCATCAAAATTCCAATGGCATTTTAAAAATAGAAAAAACAATCCTAATATTCATATGGAACCACAGAAGACCCTGGTAATGAAGGAGCCAAGAATACTCAATGGGGAAAAGATAGTCTCTTCAATAAATGGTGTTGGGAAAACTGTATATTCACAACCAAAAGAATGAAACTGGGTCCCTACCTTATATCACTCACAAAAAATAATTCCAATGGGAAGAGTTAAATGTAAGACCTGAAACCATAAAACTTCTAAAAGAAAACATAAGGGAGAGGCTCCTTGACATTGGTCTTGGCAATGATTTTCTGGATATAACACTCAAAGTACAAGCAACAAAGGAAAAATAAACAAGTGGACTATATCAAACTTAAAAGCTTCTGTGCAGCAACAGACTCAACAAAATGAAAGGGTAACCTATGGAATGAGAGAAAATAGGCACAAATCATATATCTGATAAGGAGTTAATATCCAAAATATATAAGGAACTCCTATAACTCAATACCAAAAAAAAAAAAAAAAACCAAACTCTGATTTAAAAATGAGCATGAGATCTGAATAGACATTTTTCCAAAAAGATACACAAATGGCCAACAGGTATATGAAAAGGTCAACATCACTAATCATCAGAGAAACGTAAATCAAAGCCACAATGAGGTATCACCTCACACCTGTTAGAATGGCCAGCATCAAAAGACAAGAGATGGGTGGGGGTAAGATGGAGAAATCGGGACCCTTGTGCATGGCTGGTGGGAATGTAAATTGGTGCAGGCATTGTGGAAAACAGGATGGACGTTCCTCAAAAAATTCAAAATGGAACTACCATGTGATCCAGGAATCCCACTTCTGGGTATATACCCAAAGGAAATGAAATCCACTATCTTGCAAAGATATCTGCATACCGCCCCCCCACCCTGTTCACTGCAGCACTATTTACAATAGCCAAGACATGGAAGCAACCTAAGTGTCCATCCATAGATGAATGGATAAAGAAGAAGATGTGATGTGATACAGACACACACACACACACACACACACACACACACACACACACACACACACTTCTAAAAAAGCCAAACTCATAAAAATAGAGTAGATGGTAGTTGCCAGGGACAGGAGGTGGGAGAAATGGGTGATGGTGGTCAAAGGGTATGAACTTCCAGCTGTAAGATGAGTAAGTTCCAGGGGTCTAATGTACAGCATAGTGACCGCAGTTAACAATACCGTGTTATATACTTGAGAGGAGCTGAGTGTAGATCTTAAAAATTCTCACCACGTCCGAAAAAAAAAGAGTAACGGATGTGTTAACTAATGTTATTGTGGCGATCACTTTGCAATATATACACATATCAAATCATCACATTGTATACTTTAAACCTATATGGTGTCATATGTCAATTATCTTTCAATCAAGCTAGAAAGTTGTGCATAAATTCACAATCACCTAGGTCAAATAGTACTTTGATTTGTCCCAGAATTGATCTCCCTCTGGTGTTCTAGGTAGCCCTTTCACGTTAGGACTTCAGAATCTGGTACACTTGCTGTATCACAGTTTTACATAAATACATGTTTCTATTTTGTTGCTGCTTCTCTAATAATATGCAACAATTTTACTGCCACTTGAGACTCCAGCAAAATGCAGGACTAATGTTTTGGGGCAATATCAACAATGAGTCCAAGCCCTCTATTTTGTACAAGCAATTTGAATTTTTGGTCTCTACATTTGCCATTGGCAAAATGCAGCTGCTAATTTTCTAGCCACGTGTACAGAATTGTAATCCTGCCCTGTGTTCCAGACACGGCTGAGGGACCCCTCCTTCATCACTGGAAACTTCTGGCAAATCAACAATTTCATGATTTCACTGTGAATGCCTTCTTCAAGATTATTTATAAAGATCTCTAACAAACAGGTCCAAACTCTCATCCCTGGAGAATCTGTTCTTTAAACCTCCCCATCCTGACAAGGGCTCATCTATCCTGCCCTTTGTTTGCTATTTCTAGGCTAATTCCCTGACCACTTCTATTCCCTAACCACCTACTCTCTCTCCAAACTGGGCTGTAATGATTAATTTTTTATTAGCCCTTAGAATGGAATACTATCAAAGGACTATGTGAATATTTATTACACTGAAAAGTTCTGATACATTTTAGAAATGGTTTTGCCTTGCAGAAACCAGGTTCCCATATATTTGGGTATATAATTAAAGATTATACAAACTTGTCCAATCTGAAAGCAACAGTCAGTGAAACCTAATTCTAGCATCCTTTCTAGATGACTTCTCATCAGATTCATAGCTGGAATCCATACAACCATAGTAGGATGGAGTCATCATTTTGAAATGGCAACATTTTCAATTTCATTTTTAAAATTATTTTCTGATTAAAATCACATGTTAACTGTACAAATTACATGCTCATTGGAGAAATTTTGAAACACACAAAATATACAAAAAATAAAATGAAAATCACCTGAAGTTCAATCAACCAAAGAAAATTATTATAAACATTTTGGCATATTTCCATTATTTTTTTCATAAGTTTCATATTAATATTTGGATGACAGTGCATACATTCTTTGGTAACCTCTGTTCACTATATCACTCACTCACTCCCTCATTTATTTGTTTGTTTGTTTATTGAGAGAGAGTGTGTGAGTGGGGGAGAGGGGCAAGGAAGGGCAGGGGGAGAGGGAGAGAGAATCTTAAGCAGGCTCCATACCTAGCACAGAGCCTAACCTCACAACCCTGAGATCATGACCTGAGCTAAAATCAAGAGTCGGATGCTTAACTGACTAAGCCACCCAGGTACTCCTCAATAATTTTTTTTATTATTATGTTATGTTAATCACCATACATTACATCATTAGTTTTTGATGTAGTGTTCCATGATTCATTGTTTGTGCATAACACCCAGTGCTCCATGCAGAATGTGCCCTCTTTAATACCCATCACCAGGCTAACCCATCCCCCCACCCCCCTCCCCTCTAGAACCCTCAGTTTGTTTCTCAGAGTCCATCGTCTCTCATGGTTCATCTCCCCCTCCGATTTCCCCCCCTTCATTCTTCCCCTCCTGCTATCTTCTTTTTTTTTTCCTTAACATATATTGCATTATTTGTTTCAGAGGTACAGATCTGTGATTCAACAGTCTTGCACAATTCACAGCGCTCACCATAGCACATAGCCTCCCCAATGTCTATCACCCAGCCAGCCCATCCCTCCCACTCCAGCAAATTTTTTTTAAAATGACAATGGCTACATAACACTCCAACATATAAAGATTCACTATAATGTATTTACTCATTCTCCAACTGCTGGACATTAGGTTGCTGTGATGCTTTCACTTTTACAGATTATATTTTGATGAAGAGTTCTGCACTGTTGCACATGAATCCTTGTCTACATCTCCACACTGGGTCACTCTAAGGGGGGAGAGATGTGGGGCGCGGTCCCTATGCAATCCATCAGATGGCAGCGCTGGCTGGGGCGGCTTCGTTCACGCCCACAGATCTCACATTCCTACCTGAGGGAGTTTGCACAACTAACGTAGCCCTTCATTAGGTAGTTTTATGGGGCTCTATAACTGTTTTACGTGCATAAATTAACCTCCACGAAAACCTTGAGCTCCACGAAGCCAGGACTGCTAAATAAGGCGAGGCTTTTACAAGTCATTTTAATTTCTTCCTTGTTTCATGCTTATTTAATGTTACTCTCAATTTTTTATTAGTTTTTTTTTAAATTTCTCTATAGTCAACTGAAGCTGGCAAAGGAACTACTCTGGGAGAGGGAATCAAGAGCAATGCTTATGGGGAAAACTCGGTAAGAGGATCACAGGACAACGCCACCAGCTCAAGACAAACTCGCACCGCCCCCACCCGGGTCAGCTGTGCATCTTTCTCTCTGATGCCTCCAAACCACCCACCTCTCTGTCCCTGCACTTCCTTTCACCCCACTTTCCTGTCTCTGTGATGCCATAGCTCTAAATATCCCGTTTTCCTAGCTCTAGAAGTCAGCAGTCAATAAAGGAAAAAATCCAAAATAACAGAATTCACATCGAGATGGGAATAAATTACAGCCTGAACCTCCAACTCTCTGCGAGCATGTGCATTTTTAATGGATCACTTTTGGATTCAAATGAATCTGTCGTTTGTAACCTTCCTGCTAGTTTACAAAATGGACTGTAGGGTGACAGATGGTAACTAGACTTCTTGCGGTAGTCACTTTGAGGTGTATGCAAATATCAAATCATTACCTGAAACTAATACAATATATATCAATTTTACCTCAGTTAAAACAACAACAACAACAAAAGTGGAGACAATCAGGTAACACGATTGGGTTGGCAGGAGGCAGGGAGGATGAAGTGCTAGAAGGGAGGACACAAAATTCTTCCCTCTCCGATCCCTTACGGTCTATTCCACTAGATGATTTATAACTATGATGCTATTAATAATACTTACCGCTGCATAAAACTGACTACATTTTTGGTAATTAAAAAACTACTCCAAAAAATAAGGTCATGTTGATGGCATGGCAACCCAGTAACACAATTCTCTTGCCATGCTCCCCACAGGTCTATCCATCTAGACTCTAGTCGAACTGAAATGCTACCACGCTCATTTGCTACCTGATAGAGTCATCAGTCCAAATTTAGAATTTCCTCATGGCATTTTCCATTTGCATGAAAATACCGTGTGTTTTTAGACAAATCTCTTCCCCTCCTCCCCTGCTCCCCCGGCCATCTTAGAGTACCTGCACCACGCTGTTCCCCGCAGCGATGGTGGCCCTTCTCCACATCCGCCTCCGGGTGGACACCTCACTGAGCAGCTGGGCCAGCTTGCGCTCCATCTCAGCCTGAAACACTTCATTCTGGAGCTGCTTCTCGACAACACCCAGGAGAACTGCATTTACAAAATGAAACACACGCAGCCCCCAAAACAAGTTAGCAGTGGATAAAAAATGAGTGCGTGTAGAAGACAAAATCAATGTAGGATTCCTATAAAGTGCCCATCCCTAAGGAGGAGACATTAAGAGGAGGAAAAAGTGAACGTGAATGGGGTCATGGGGAGCCAGGAAGTGCTGCTCAGGGGTCTTATTTACAGTTCCAAGCTCTGTTACACAGACTGGTGGCCGGAAGTCCCAGGAACTCAGCAGCATAGAAGCTTTGGAACTAAGAACTCCCACACAAGAGCAAATATTTTATCCATCCTTATTTTAAAACTTCTGGAAATGCTCTGAGTTCTTATCTTATCTAGACTCAAGACTTAGATGCATAAACTGACCGGAGATAAGGGTGCCTTTTTTTTTTTTTTAAGATTTTGTTTATTCATTTGACAGAGAGAGAGAGCGAGAGCAGGAACACAAGCAGGGGGAGTGGGAGAGGGAGAAGCAGGCTTCCCCCTGAGCAGGGAGCCCGATGCAGGGCTCGATCCCAGGACCCTGGCATCATGACCTGAACCAAAGGCAGACGCTTAACAACGGAGCCACCCAGGCGCCCCAAGACTGCCTGTCTTAAAACATCTGTGGTAAACAAGATTATCAAACAGGTAATGGGCTTGTTAGCATATCCGCAGAGAAAAACCCCTGAGCTTTTCAGCCAGAACTGGCCCAAATCTGCTGAGACAGGACCATGGACAAGTCTCTGAAGTGCTATGAAAATGATCTGGAAAATGGGGCCACTATACCATGCAAAGAGGTGGAGCCTTTACACGGGGTAGTGTATGTGAAGCAAGGAGAACCTGCAGGGTCTGAGAAGCCACAAATGGTGATCATCACCACGGCACACATCCTCCCCACGACCACTTACTTACCTAGCCGCTCACACGCTGGGCACACAGTGGGTGTGTCACTATCTCTTATTCTTTGATTACCCAGTTAGAAAGCCTTTATCTGCAATGCCATAGCTATAAATATCTGACCCAGGCCCACAAGACTTTTTTTAAAAAACCTTATTTGCTCACCGAGCTACCTTATTCATCCTCATAAAACCAAACAAATAAGGCTTTTTAGAAAACAAAAGAGAGAGAGAGAGATCCTTGCTTTGGAACTCCATCCTGTTCTGGATCAGAAGACTGTCAATTCTTCTTAGACCTTCCCCTGGACTTGATGTATGAATTTTAAAGAAAGCCAATCCTTTTTGTGCCATAACGCAGTGGGACACATTCCCACAGCTGAATCTAAATTCCCTTCTCATTCATTCTTTGCCAAGAATTTAAGGGACATGATGCCCTGAATTTAGGACTCAGAAACAAGAAAGTCGCATCATGCTCGATACACCTGCACAGACTTTTTATTCCTACAGTTCCCAAAACATTATGTAAGTCAGACATACCTGTTCTCACCCAGGAGGACTTCAGCAGCTGAGATAAGTTCAGCTGCGGGTACTGGAAGGCTATAAAAAGGAAAGGAGGGAAATCCGTAAAAACACGTTCGCACCCATCAGGAAGGTAAAGTCTAGGGAGTACCCGTTAAGTCACAGCACTTTGCCTTTCCTATACCTTTAGCACAAAATGTGTTAGAACAAAATGCCAGACTGGCGTGAAGGCGCGGACACTGCGCAGCTTCTGAGCACAAGAGTCTCCCCGAGAAAGGCAGAAAAAAAGAAGTAAAAGCCTGGCTCGAGTGACATGAGTGACACAGGGGGACACTGCGTCACATAGAGCCCGGCTGCCCACCCGCCTGCAAGTTCCCCCTTGAAATCTCATTGTTCCAGAGCAATGAGATTTCACACTGTGCTCCCTGGGGCCCTAGGGTTTCCCAGCAATGACTCCGGGTAAAGTGATCCTATGTCCTGGCTTGCCTGGGACAGTCCCGGGGTACCCCTGCTTCCAGCATACTTACTATTCTACCCATGCCCGCACTGCACAGAAAGAACAGGTGCTATGTGTAAAGAACAATTTTTACCCCTGCCTACTTTGATATCTGACAAGTTATCCTTTTTCATCTAATTAACCGCACACTAAAACACATAAAAGTCATTAGACCATTTGGCTGTTCCATTTTTGAAAAAGAATTTGATGTTTTTTTGGCCTGATTTCAACCCTGGGATCTACTGTTTTTTGAAGTAAATGTTTTCCCCACCCCCACCCCGCTCCGTTTGCACCGTGATTCTAATTGCTTCAGCCGGGAAGAAAGGTTTTGTTTGTTTTCATTTATTATCCTTTTTTTTAGTTTTATGCGTACATGCAGTAAAATTTACTCTTTCTGGTGTACAGCTTTATGGCTTTTGACAAATGCACAAAGTTGCATAACCACCACCACATTAAAGATACAGAACAGGTTCATCAGCCCCCAGAAATTGCCTTCTGCTACTCTTCTGCAGTCTAGCCTTCCTCCCACCCATCTCCCCGGCAACCACAGGCCTGTTCTCTGTGCCTCTGGTTTTACCTTTTCCAGAACTGGGGTAGGCTTTACCAGTGCCCTTTACTCTCACAGGACAATAATAAAACAAGGCCAGTGGGTGAGGAGGGCTCTGGAGGCCCACCCTGAATTGACTCTGAGATGCTCTGATTTTATCTGATTTATACTCCGGACTTCAGCCAAATATTTCAAAAGAGGCCCAAGCAATGAAAATACTTGCGGCCACTTTCCCAGCCTTTGCGAGAGAGCCGTACTCACGTTCGGCGATCTGGAGCACGGGGTACCCCAGGTAGAAACTGAACTCCACCACACTCAAGTTCCTGAGCAGCTGGCTCACTTCCGTCCCATTCAAAAACCCCTGCACGCCTCTGACCGCAAAGACGATATTCACCGGGCCCCGCCGAGGAGCGGGCCTTGAAGCACCCATGGTGATATTCAAGATCTAAAAACAAGGAAGGTGGGATAAGCTTCCAAAATAAAGCAAAATATCGAGCTAAAAGCTGACGATTTCCTTCTCACAATTTCTCTCATTGATTTTTTTTTTTTTTTTTTTTGCCAAAAGGAGGTAACGTTTTTCAAAGGAACGAACTAGCTCCACAACCTGGTTCCCGTTTGCAATACTTAAAATTCTCAGTTTACTGAAAATGTTTTTCCCATGAAGTGATGAACTGAACACATGCATTTATAGTCCCTCCGTGCCCCTCCCACCCCAAATCCCACTGAAATAACAATAAGCTGAACAAAGGGGAGTAAATCTACAACAGCTCTGAGAATGGAAGAAAATCAGAGATTCTGTCAAATTCCTGGAAGATGGAGAGAGGATGGGATCATAATGATATAAACCAGAACTGAGGGAACTGAGACCCCAATCATACACAGGCCCAGAGCGCAGGGGCAGTGAGCCGGTTCCCCCAGGGCCCCAGGAGAACTCTGCAGGAAGGGACACCAGAGGAGGCCGTGAACAGCAATCAGTACAATTAATCAAAGCCTGTATACCAAAGAGCTGAGCTGATTCTCCCTCTTCTTCCCTTCTAACTGCCACAGGCAGGCCAACACAGAAGTGCTGGCGCAGCCACATCTGCACCCTGACCCGCCCAAAGAACTGCTCCCTAAGGAAAAGGAGCTCCCCGTCAGAGCAAGCTAACAGACTGTGTGGGTTTGGCCCCTAAGGAGGACAGAGACTCCTACCCACCAGAGCACACAAGAGACAGAGAAGGAAAGAAAATGAAAGAAAGGGCAGATCTGCTGTGAAAAGTACACTGAAGCACTCCATCCCCAGAAATGCTCATCCTACACTGGGGCAGGGGTCCCAGGCTGTCCCGCCATCCTCAACCTCTGCCTGGGACCCAGTGCTCCAGGGAATCGTCCCATCGGGAGACAGGGCGGAGGTAGACACAGACACCACAGCTGAATGGGCAAGCTGCCAAAATTAACAACCTGCTTCTTCACTCCTAACAGCATGGTATTATAAGAAAACATAAGAATTATGAAACGTGGCTCCAAGTGTACAAAAACTTAATATAAATTCTAGAAAGAGAGAACAAAGGATACAGAGAAAAAATATCAAATAAATATAATAACATCGGAGGTTTCCATACAATACACACAAAGCCTGTTCATTCCTGAGCGGCTAGATTCTGTTTTTAGAGTCAAGCACTGCATTTCATGATACCTCATGACATGAAACACCCGTGTACTGAGGCACTCCCCCACTGGGTATTTAGGTTGACACCGTTCCTTCTTAGAACATTCTTGTGTTTCCGGCATACGCTCATCTCTGTCCAGCTCCCCACATCTGAGCTCCGTGCTCATACTACTGCTCCAGAATCTTCAAATACGCCTAGCCTATTCACACTACGTGAACTCGGTGCCCCGGAAAGAGATCGACCTCGATTCATGTGAACTGAACTTCTTCCATGAGAGTTAATTGTGGCCTCAACAAAACATGTGAAACGAGTTCCTCTTTAAAGGACAAAGCACCTTGTTCTGCATTCAGTGCTATTCTCACCTGCACGGTGAAGTTATGCGTCCCCTGGTGGTGTTTTCTCACTTCAGAAAGAGCTATCATCAGGCCTTTCTCAATGCGCTGGGTGAAGTTACAGAAACTGGTATCCACGCTCTGAGGCACGAACTGAAGAACTAGAAAGACAGCAATCACAGGCCCATGAACCAGCACTGGTTTAGGACTGAGGAGTGAGGAGGCGAAAAATACTATTTAACTCAAAAAAAGCCTCCGTAGCATGGGATTAGGTACTGAGAGGTAGTATTTAGCGGTCTCCTAGCAGGGAAACGGAGAAAGCCAACGCTGCCCCAAATGAATACATACAACGTGAAGGTGACTTGTATCATTTTAAAAAATGGAAAAAGATAACAATGAGAGCATCAAAAGATGCAAGTGACTGAAACATTTCAAGTATGAAACGTGAAAACACTCTCAACTCCTCAAAAAACACTGTGGGGGACAGATGGAACAATGGGAAAATGTCAACAATTTTTCAACTGTGGATATGTGTGTGGGAGTGTATTCAATAATCTTCATCTCTTAGAGGTATGAGCTGAAATACTTATGGGTGATGTGACATGATGCTTTATCAAAATAATGTGGGAGGAGGGCATGCAGGTGTCACAAGACAGACTAGGAGGTGAAAACTGTGAAGCCATACGATGAGTACACGGGGGCTCATTCAACTATTCTGTGCCCTCTTGTATATGCTGGAAGTCTTCTGTAATTCTAAAGGCTTTTTTAAATTTAAATGATTGTTTAAAATCCTCCCCCAATTTTTTAACAACACAAAAAATAAAATGAAATTTTATTTACAAATCAATCAAAACAACTATGCTCAGTTTTCTCACCCGTGTGAACTTGGAACCTGGACTCCGGCACAAGGAAGGAAGGTTTCACAGCCAGGATTAAAGGAGTTTGGTCACGTACAAGTTTACTGTTTATAAGTACATTAATGACTGATATTGCTGTGTAAACGAAAGGCCCCGATGTTACCAGGAAAGTGAAGTCAGCGAATAGTTCGTAAACCTATGAAAATTTAAAAAAAACACAAAAGACGGTAATTATCAAATTTGAGAGGACTGTAACTCAAAATTAAAGGAAGCTGCATGAGGTAGAAAAACAGCAGAGCAAGTGAGGTAAAAAATAAACAGGTAGCTTTAAATGAAGGGGGAGGGCTGCACAGACAATCAAAATTTTATTTTAGTTATCCCTTTTACAGATCTGCCAACCGTCTCAAAAACAGCATAAAATTACAAGAGCAAAAGCAGCGAGAAAGAACAGCCGATAACACGAACTGAATAATGAGTTACGGAGAATTCAAAGTCGTCATATTTAATCCACATGTGAAGGAACACTTATTCTGTTGAGCAGGGCTGTCCAAAAGAAGTTCATGAGCCACATATGCAGTTTTAAAATTTCTAGTAGCCACATTAAAAAAAGTAAAAAGAAACAGGTGAAATTAATTTTATTTAACCCAATACATCTGAAATATATCATTTCAACATGTGGTCAATGTAAAAAATTACTAGTGAGATAGTTTACATTTCTTTTTTCACTCGGCCTTTGAAATCCTGTGTCAGTTTTGCACTTACAGCACGTCTCAATTCAGACAAGCCCCGTTTCACATGCTCAGTAGCCACATGTGGCTCTGTTCAGGATGGTGCAGGTATAAAGCGTAGCTTTCTGACCTCATCAGGGGAGAGGAGGTAGGAGCACAGGGTCCACTGTGTATGGAAATCTATCTCTATCCCACTGAGTGTACAGAAATATGCATATGCGCTCACTCTAAAATCTAATTAAAATTCTAATCCAAGTCCTTTTACGTAAATCAAGGGAATCATCATGTCATCATCCCCAACTCTGGTCTTAGAGCCTTTTTGTTCCAATTCTGCCAACACATCCCTCCAGTGGACTACACCTGGCCTCAGGTGGGATCAGGGCTTCCCTGACGAAGCAGGTGTTCGCCAAGAGGAGGAGGGAGGAGAGGAGAGAGAGCGTTCTAGAACCATGACATGCCTTCAGCCTGAGCTCCCACGCCACGGGGACCCACCTTGAGCTCCACCGCCCGGTTGAAGTGAATCCTCAACACCTCTTTGATGGACGTGATGATGTACTCCTGCACGGCTCTTCTGGCCAGCACTACAAACCAAAGCCAACCACCAAACGCAGTTTAGTTTCATTATGAATAATGTGGGCATTTCTGGTCCCCAAGGCAGAACCTGTGCTCTGCCAAACTGTGACAGCCGCTGCCAAAATCATTTTGTAAAAATCAGGCCCAGACTACGAAAGAACAGGGGAACGGCAGTGGATCTGGACATTCCTAGGTGTTCTGTCTCTTGCCTATGCCCCTAATGGTAAAACACAAAGTTTTAAAACTCTCAGCAGTAATATTTTAGAAGACTTTAAGATGTTACTCAGCAAAACGAGATGACATCTTCCCCTGTAAAATGAGGTCTCCTACCTCAATTTTTCAATGCAGTGAGGGAAGGGTTTTCACCACTAATAACGGGGCGGAAAAGATTTTCACGATCCCCATGTATTAAAATTTTATGTAGGAAGTAAAATATTTCTTATAACAAAGTCTAGCTATATTTAACTCTCCTTCCACATCTAAGAAATTCTATTTTAAAATGTGTACTAAGAGAGCCTCTTTCTCAGTATTTAGTAAACATGTCCTGCTGCTCCCCTTTCTTTTCCCTATTATTTTTTCTTTCCTCTTCCATTAACTTCTCATAATGCAGAATCTAAATACGTTTCAATTATTCGGTTTTCTGCTTCCTATTCTTAATTTTTAAAACTGGAGACAGGGAACACCGGGGTGGCCCAGTGGGTTAAGCATCTGCCTTCGGCTCAGGTCATGATCCCAGGGTCCTGGGATCGAGTCCCGCATCGGGCTCCCTGCTCAGCGGAGAGTCTGCTTCTCCCTCTGCCTGCTGCGCCCCCTGCTTGTGTGCGCTCGCACTCTCCCCACCCCCGACAAATAAATAAAACCTTGTAAAAATAAAAAAAAAAAATTAGAGACAGAATCGCTCTGTATCTTTCATTCTTTTTTTAAAAGACAAATGTTTAAGTTACATTCAGTTGTTTTCTCTACTGATCGGTGACCTTTACTATCGTACACATGGGAAAGGGCTTTTTCAGTTCATAAGACCATTAGAACAAATGCAGACACCCTGACGGTGTCTGCTGACACACCAATGGCCAACTTGGCCTGGACTACAACCGACTCCAAGAGGACCAGACTATAGCATGGGTTTTAAAGGGAAGGACAAAAATGAGTGGGAAGGAAAAGGGAAAAGGAGGAAGGAACAGAGGGACAGAGAAATAGAGGGAGGGAGAGAGGAAAGACCAGAGGGAGGGAAGGAAAGATCTCAAAAGCTAAACTTGGGGAATGGAGAGACAGAACGGAAAATCAGAGACAGAAAAACCCAAAAGACCAAAGGAAGAAGTACACGTCGTAAGGAGCCCCATCTAAAGGATGAGCCATCCAAGTATTACTCTGAATAGTCTGCACGACCCGCCATGAAAACCGACACCTTCTCTAGTTAATCTGAGCAAGATCTAAACTATAATGTCAGGATATGAGCACAAGGGTCTTTGGGGAAAAAGGATCACTGACAACAAATATCTGTTTCTCCAAATACCTAGTTTGGGCCAAGAGAGGCGAAAGAGCCCTGCTGAGAAGGCCGGGGTCAGGCAGGTCCTGGGTAGGAAGCACAGCCTCACTCCCTAGAGGACACACATGGTGAAGTGTTCTCCCAAGAGTCCACCACAGATCAATGGCGGGCTCTCACTTCTATGACACAGCTCCATAAGAAGAACCCTTTCAGAGGACAAGTAATCATTCCAACCCTCTCTCTCTGATAATGACTAAGACTAAAAGAAACCAAGGCCAAATCCAAATGAAGATTCTAAATGAGGTGATCCTTCCTAGGGCTCAAAGATTACCACTGAGAGCAAAAGATAGCATTCCTGTCCACTTAAAAATACAATGTAACAATAGGGATACTTATGCACAACTCCCCATACTTACTACAACTGCTGAAGTGTACATTTACAGTGAGTGAATTCTACCCCAAAAGCTACTGCAAATACTCGGATCCCTAAGAAAGAACACCAAATTCCTTAAATGTATATCCTCTATGACAGTTAATCCAGGCTATATATATCTGATATTCTTAGAGATCTTCTAAAATGGTTTCTAATTATTTGTAGAAAAGTTTGAAACGACACATTACCCCTACAAGTATCATAAATGTCACGAAATCCAAGAAATAAAGAAGCTTTCAGTAGTTCTTTTATTTTTTAAAGTTTTTTTTTAATTTATTTATTTGACAGAGAGAGAGAGAGAGAGAGTGAGAGCAGGAACACAAGCAGGGGGAGTGGGAGAGGGAGAAGCAGGCTTCCCGCCGAGCAGGGAGCCCGATGCGGGGCTCGATCCCAGGACCCTGGGATCATGACCTGAGCCGAAGGCAGAGGCTTAACAACTGAGCCACCCAGGCACCCCTCAGTAGTTCTTTTAATAAGCTTCTTGTAACTGACCACTTTGTGGTTACTATGTAGTAATGGCGTAGAAAAGGAAGAAAAGTATCATGTCTACAAGAAACTCTTCTCTCTCCTCTGGACTACTGTTTTCCCACAGATGAAAGTTCACCACGAGTCCCAACCTCATCTCCTAGCATAATTACCTCCTCCTCCCATTAGTCTAATTACCAGCCGAGCTGAATGTTCTTGGGCTGTCTGACCTCTCCACCTGTGTTCACACCTTCCACCAGAAGGACACTTCCCTTCATCTCTGACGACAGCCCTCTTGAGTGCGCACCTCCAACTCACATCCTTGCAAACCCATTCCTCATCATCCCAAAAGTCACTCTTGTAGAACTCTGCTTCAACCATTCTTATCACAACTTCCAAGAAAACACGGCTTGTGTCTACCCTACTAGAATCTAAGCTCCTTGAAGATCCATGGTCAGATCCATGGTCAGATCCATGCCATTCATGTAGATAACCCTCAAACCTTCTAAAGGCATAATTATTTGTTAAATGAATTAATAAATGGTTCCTTATTTAGGGGAGGGAGGGAGTTAAGACAGCAAAGGCTTCAGCTTCTCCCCACCACCTCAGAGGGTGGTGGCACCACTGTGACAAGCAGAGGATGCATGGCCTATGTCACAGCATGATCTCCTTCTCCTTCCTCACCTTACAGTTTCCCTGTTCTTCTTCCTTCTCCACTCCACTCCATTCCTCCTCTACCTCTATCAACTTCTTTCCCCTTTCTTCATTTCTATCCTCCATTCCCACCAAAATCAACAACACACAGAGCCAGGCTGCACATCAATATTATATTGTATTTAAGTATATTAACAGGTCGCAAGACTTAACACGCAGCCTGTCATTCCTGATGAAGAACAAGCTGGAGAACGCAACCAAGCAGGCCATAGTCACTGGACATGTACAGACATGATGTCAAATGTGCTCTGATTTCATGAGACTAAAGCAGCTGGGCAGATACAAGGGAAGCTGCTGCTTGTCAGCCAGTCACTCCGGCTGTGGTCCAGGGTGGAGATCAAAGTTTATAACTGAGATCAGACATTTAGCTGCTCCCTGTCTCTTTCTCGGATTCTCAGGATCTAAGTGACATTTACAGGAACATGTAGGAGCAAAGTGCTCCCTCCTTTCAAGGAAAAGAATAAGAAATTGTAGCGGTTGCCCTTACACATTTGTGCAACTATCTGCTGGAGCTAAACACAAAGGTTTTTGTTTTTATCGTGCCATCTACACATCCACCAGGTTATGAGTTCCAAAGGCAAAGATCCTAGCAAACGCTCCTAAGCCTCCATCTAAATCTTTTATTTCTCTTAGTGCTACTACTAACGTGTAGCATTTTGTGGGTGTTTCTTATGTGCCAAGCACTGGGTTAAGTACTTTATGTGCAATGATGCATTTAAATCTTTACAATAACCCAACGACGTAGGTGCCACAGTTATCCTTGTTTGACAATTGAGGAAACCGAGAGGTAAAGAGACTAACTGTCCAGAGAACTCACAGGAGAAAGGTGAAGGAGTGAGGGTTACCACCCAGGGGCTCCCTGGGGCCCAAGCCCCTGCTCTTTCCCAAGATGCTGTATGTCACAGAGGCATTTCATACAAGCACCTTAGAAAGATCACCCCAACCAAGAGGTGACTTGAAGTGGGGCCTTACCGGTTGTGATCAAATAGGCATCCGGAACCGTAATATCACACACATATGGCGGCTTGGTGGTGACCAGTGCCGGAGTATCAACGGTTGCTTCAGAAGTGGAGGTGGGCACGGGATGAAGGGATGGCGGGGGTCGCCCCGAACTGCTCTCAGGGGGACTCTGACTCGCAGTTCTGCTGCTCGGGGTGCCGTCAACAGTATGATCGGGGGCAGCACTGGTGTTGGGTGAGTTGGGTTCCATGGAGGTGTTCATTGGTAAATCTGTGGGTGTGAATGATGGGCCCACAAATATTGGCTCTGTAGGAAGAGGTGAGGGGACCACCTCAGAAACAAATGAGGATGCTGACGACAGGTACGCATCAGTGACCAGCAGTGTGGTGCTGGCAATGACTTTGGAGAAAGAGGGTAAGACAGGTGAGTGGTCATCCGTAGCACTGACTTCGTCACTGGAAGGTGTTGGAGTTGGAGTGGGAAAGAGAGAAGATTCTGCTAAAATGGGTGTCGTATGAAAAGCAGTCAAAGGTGACGGGAAGTGAGTCCCGAGAGTCAAAATGTCAAGGGTGGGCTCAGACCTGGAGGGCACCAGGGTGGTGACCGCAGATTCATGGGCAATGAGTGACAACTCAAAATAGGAGGTAGTTTCAGTGAGGGCTGAGGTAAAATGAGCTTCGGGACCTGTCGGGGAAACTGTTGCTGCTTCAGAGAACTTGACAGAATCAGAAGGGAGGCTTGAGAGGCGCGACATTTCAGAGTAGCCAGGAAGAAACGTGAACGTCCTTAAAAGAAGGTCTGAACTCGGCTGGGGCTGAGAAAATTCAGAGTTTGTGGAAGCAGGAACGGAAAGCGGGGCGGACGGCGCACGGAGAGAGTCCGACAACGCGAGGGTCTCGACCACGGCAGAGGACGCCGGAGAAACGAAAGCGGCCGCGGCACTCGCCATCCCCAAAGTCGGAGAGGCAAGTCCTTCTGAAGATGAAGGGACCAGGCTGCTGAACTCCAGCGGTGGAGTTGGGAGAAAACCGGCTGCGGACTCCAAAGCCCGTCCAGTTTCATGCGCCGAAAAGCCGCCAGGCTCCGGGTCAGGGACCGGCGCAGGCTCCCCGGACGGGCCCGGGGCGGAAGCCGGAGAAGGCCGTGGGTCCCCGCGCGCGGGCGCGGGGCGGCTCTGGTCCGCTGTGCGCGGGACAGACGAGTCGGGGAGCACGCTGCTGATGACCCAGGGGAACCCCGCTGTCCCGCCGCCGGCGGGCGGTCCCGGCGTTTCGGGGACAGAGGAGGAGCCCAAAGGAGCAGCATCGGGCGACACGGGCGCAGAGAGATGGCCGCGGGAAGGAGGCACCGGGGTGGTCCCGACACTGCTCGCACCGGCCTCGGCTGAAACCCCACCGCTCGTTCCTGAGCCGCGCACGGAGGGAGAAGAGAGTGGAACCACCGGCCGGGAGGGGAAACGTGTATTGAATTCCTGCGGCTCTTCTTCGAATTCTGGGAAGTCCGCCACTCTGCGGCTGGACGGAGAGACGCCGCGGGCTTCCGGTGTGGTCACCGACAGGGTCTCGGCGCCGTCCCCCGAGCCCACGTCCTCCCTCCCCGGGAGGCTGGCTGACGCGACGAGCCGAGGCGACGCCACGCGGCAGGACACGCACCCCGTGTAGGGTCTGAGTGACGACAGCGGGCTCAGGACGCGAGCGTCGTCCTCGAGGTCTGGGACGACCCCTGCGTCGCCCGGCAGCTCCGACGTCTCACCGGAGCTGCCGGGAAGAAAGGGGTTAGAAGAAACATCAGCTGATGGAGGAGAAAAGGACACGGAGGCAGAAGAAGATGAGAACAAAGCCGAATTTGGGCTGCCGCGGCTACAAGCAAAGACTATCTGCGCCAGAGCTGCGGCAGGCTCTGTTCTAGAAAGGATGGTTCCTTCTAGACTGCGACTCACAGCCGTGGTCTCCTCTGGATATCTGTCCATGGCCGTGGCCGTGACCGTGGCCAGAACATCCTCTGGAGGCGGTGGGACCTCCGCCCAGGAGGGAAAAGGCTGCTGAGTCAGGCCACTGCCTACGAGCGGAGGCTCTGCAGACAGAGAGCTGGAGAGAAGGGTTTCTGCTTCCTCCGTGCCTGAAGCCACGATCTCCGGCAAAGTCCTGCTCGCCGAGTGCCAGTAAGCGTCCGTAGGATAAAGCACCAAGTTCCTACTAGGTGTTGGAAGCATGCCCTCGGATGTGGGAAAAGCTGACCGAAAAGCACTGAAATGACTGGGGGATTCGGTATACGTTGTTGGTTGTTGCATTGTGTTCTGCCAGGCTGATGTCATCTGTTGGTCTTGAAAAGAAATCATGGGTGAGGATGGAGTCAGCGCCGGCGGGCTGACGGGGAGATACCGAATCGGAGAAACCGGGCGGGAAGTTGTCCAGGGAGCTTCTGGCAAAAAGTTATCCATTTCATCGTCCTCTCTGACCACCGCATTGCTCATCATCGACACATAATTTGCCACCAAGATGCTGTGATCTGCTATACTTTGGGTCATTGTTCCTTGGTTAAAAAAGATTGTATCAAAAATAGTGGCGGATGGAGATGATATGACGTGGAGAGAACTGCTTTGCTGGGACCCTGGGGCAGTTTCTGTTAAGGCCACATGTGCAGTGCTGTGCACGGTGCTTTTCTTCATCATGAGCTCCACGGAGGATAAAGAGAGGTTTTGCTGTTCCAGAAAGAGCTCATCTACAAGGGAAGTAAAAGCTGGGTTAGTTGCAAGGCAATGAAAGTCATATTGCCGACACTTCGTTTCAGAATCTCCACTCACTGTGAATATGCACAACACAAAACACACAGAATTAAACAGCTAATTGGGAGCCAGCAATTGCCAGAATTACATTCAGCAAATATTCATAACTGTGAGCTCTACCTTAACTTAATTAAGCTTGTGTGTAAGCAGACATTGACATTTTTTTTCTCTGACTTGCAAATGACACCACAGAATACTGGAAATGGAGGAGGTCCTAGGAGGTTGTCTAGTCCATTCTGTCTCATTTATCACACAAGAAAGAGAGTTCAGAGAAGGTAACTACATCAATTACATGATCACCCAGACAGAGGTGAAGCTGGAATCTCAATATCAGCCTGTCTTGATTCCCAAGCCCACGTTCCTTCTCTTCCACAAGAGCCAGCTCTCAAGAGGAATGAACATGACAAGTCTGACAGCATCACTCACTACCCAGGTAAGAGTTCAAAAGATCCTAATTTAGGCTGCCCACACTGAGGCCCCTGACTACCTCCAGGCTCAGTTCTCATCATTCCCTGCTCCACTCTCACGGCTTCCTAACTACCTGCAGTTCCCAAATCCAAATTCCCTCTGGCTTAGCACCTCTGCACATTCTTCTCCCTCTGCCTGGGATGCCCTTCCCTGGCTCTCCACTTGAATCACTCCTGCTGGTCCTGCAGATTCCACATAGACACCACCTCCCTCCTCAGTACTCTAAAGTTGAGTCCGTGCCTCTCCTGAGGCTTCTACCTGTCGTATCCCTTATCATGCCTCACTGAAGTGAACTGTCCACTCATCACACTGTGACCCTCTTGAGGACAAGGACTGTTGATCTGTTTTCCCAGTGCCTAGTCCAGTGAATGACACATAGTGAGAGCTCAATGAGTATCTGTTAAATGAATGAATAAATAAAGGAGTGAATGGTGAGGACCGAGTTCTGATATGTGCCAAAAGCATCCTATCATCCTCTCAAAACTTTCCTATTCTTTATCCTTGTCACAGCCGTCATTATCATGGAAGTGGCTGAGGTATCTCCACCTATCATTCAAATACAGTGTATACAGAGGCAGGATATGTAATGGCCCAAACCCCTAATGAAGACCCAGAGCACAGGGTACTGTCCACTGCAGCAGAGGCTGGGGACTGAGCAACTATTATGACCCATAATAATACCCTCCTCTTGCTTATCCAAACAGTCCATCAGAACATGAGTGTGTGAAATACTATAGAGATCAACTTGAATTCACTCTTTTTGCTTTTTTTTAAAGTAAATTATTTCTGTTCTATTCCTGGCAACATGACAGACTGGAGATCTTGAAGTCTTCCCACATCATAACACTTAATTATGCTTAATAACTGTTCAAAAACATCCTTTTACATGACTGGGTGAGCCTGCAAGACAAAAAGGGACATGTGCTGAACACAGGAGCAAAGAAGGAGATGGACTAGGAAGGTCATCAAGCACTACAGTCATTGGATAGAGGGACATTGGACCAGATAGCCTAATGGTTAGGCCACAGGGGAATAAGGGACAAGTGTTGGGTCTGAACAGGTAAAGAACCAACTGAAGACCATCTCCAAAAAAAATGTGGATCTGAGAAGGGCCATAGTCTCAGGGAAAGAGTAAATCAGGAAGAAAAATACCCATCTCTCAGAGAACAGTGAGAAAAAGTGTCTGTCTCAACTTTGACTTTGTGCAGATATTTTATAAAAAGCGTTCCCAACTTTGGAATCTATACTACTTGTGTGGTCCTAAAAACTGTATGTTTAGAATCATAATTTAAAGTGGACCAGGTCTCCAGTGTCTATCAGAGGTTAACATAAATCTTCTCCAGAAGAACACACTCGAAAACCAGGCATCAAAGTAGTCCTGCAGCGAGAGGTCCAATAAATATGAGTGCAAAATTAAAAATTACAAAACACACAAGGAAGTAAGGTACTATGAAAAAAGTCAAGAGAAGCCCACACAAATAGTATCAGATTTGTAAAGACTTTAAGATTTTATTTATTAATTTGAGAGAGAGAGCATGAGTGGGGGGCAGGGAGAGGGAGAAGCAGACTCCCCTGCTGAGCAGGGAGCCTGATGCAGGACTCGATCCCAGCACCCTGAGACCATGACCTGAGCCAAAGGCAGACACTTAACCGACTGAGCCACCCAGGCACCCCAAGACTTTAGATATTGGAATGTGAGCTACATGTTTTAAAGTGTGTTTAATCCACTTAAAATAATAAAGAGGAGACTGAAAACATGAGTAAGGAGCAAGAGACTATATAAAAATGGCCAGAAAGACTTGAAAAAGAATTAAAAGAATATTTAGAAATGAAAAAATAAAAGGGTGCCTAGTGGCTCAGTTGGAGAAGCATGCAACTCTTAATCTCAGGGTCGTGAGTTTGAGTCCCACATTGGGTGTAGAGATTACTTAAAGTTTAAAACTTATATTATTTTTTAAAGATTTTATTTATTTGACAGAGAAAGTGAGAAAGCACAAGCAGGGGGAGCAGCAGAGGGAGAAGCAGGCTCCCAGCTGAGCAGGGAGCCCGATGCGGGGCTCAATCCCAGGACACTGGGATCATGACCTGAGCCGAAGGCAGACACTTAACCGACTGAGCCATCCAGGTGCCCCTAAATTCAAAAACTTTAAAAATATATATGAGTTAAAATTTTGAAACTCAATATGCAATACATAGTACAATAAATAGCAATTTAGACATAGCTAAAGAGAGATTTAGTGAACTGGAAGATAGATCTGAAAATTACACAGAATGGAATACAGAGAAACAGAAAGATGAAAAATATTAAAAAGAGAAGTTAAGAAGTATAGAAGATACAGGGTGCCTGGGTGACTTGGTCAGTTAAGTATCCAACCCTTGATCTCAGCTCAGGTCTTGATCTCAGGATCATGAGTTCAAGCCCCGCACTGGGCTCTGCACTGGGCATGGAGCCTACTTAAAAAAACAAGGCGGGGAGGGCGCCTGAGTGGCTCAGTCGGTTAAGCGGCTGCCTTCAGCTCAGGTCATG
Organism: Zalophus californianus; assembly: GCF_009762305.2. Lineage (NCBI taxonomy): Eukaryota > Metazoa > Chordata > Mammalia > Carnivora > Otariidae > Zalophus > Zalophus californianus. The sequence goes on from NC_045606.1 coordinate 91,404,712, forward strand.
ATCCCAGGGTCCTGGGATCAAGCCCCACATCAGGCTCCTTGCTCAGCAGGGAGCCTGCTTCTCCCTCTGCCTGCCTGCCGCTCCCCCTGCTCGTGCTCTCTCTCTCTCTCTGTCAAATAAATTTTAAAAAAAAAAGTATGGAAGATAGAATGAGATAGTCCAACATACATTTGATACAAGTTTTTAAAAGAAATAATAGAGGGAGCTGGGTAAGACAATATTCAAAGAAAGAGTGCTAAAAATTATCCAAAATTAGTAAGAGACATAAATCCTTCAATTCAGGAAGACAAAGAAATCCCAAGCCACATCCAGGGTCACCTGGATGGCTCAGTCAGTTAAGTGTCCGACTCTTGATTTCAGCTCAGGTCATGATCTTAGGATTGTGAGATCGAGCCCTGTGTTGGGCTCCACAGTGGGTGTGGAGCCTGCTTGGGATTCTCTCTCCCTCTCCCTGTGCCCCTCCCCTAAATAAATACATACATACATACATACATACATACATACTCATATCGACACACATGATGATACTACAGAACACCAAAGACAGAGAGAAACTAAATGAGTCAGAGGAAAGGACTGGCAATTAATCACTATTACATAACTACTTCCCAGAACTAGGAGCCAAGTGACAATGAAATAAAATTTTCAAAGTACTAAGAGAAAATATCTGACATCTTAGATTTGAAAAACCAACAATACTCTCTATTTGTTAAAATAGGGACATCTTCTGATAAACAGAAAGTGATTATACCAACAGAAGACCTTCAGTAGAGGGGCCTCTCTAAGCAAGGATATACTTCAAAAGGAAAAGTAATTATCCCAGAAGGAAGATCTGAAAAGAAAGAACAGAAGATAAATAAATGATAAAGATATGGCTAAGTCTAAACAATACTGATGGTATAAATGAACAATACTACTACTACGTAATTTGTGAGGTTAAAAAACATACTACAGAATTACTATAGCTTACGACGATCCCACAGAAGCTGAAAGAGGGCATCCAGAGGTATTTGTGACTCATTAGCAGAAATGGAAATCAAGATTAAGACAAAATTCTGTGAATAGATTTTGTGTGTATACACTAAAATTAGTACATGATAGTTAGTCATATATTTATTTAGACAAAAGATTTCTAACTGGTTCCATTAGCATTTGAAAATCATAAACTTACACCAGCTATAATCTGCTTACTTAAAAGGGTCACACTCCTTTTTATGTAATGTGACTTTTTTAAAAATTAATAAATAAAGGGCGCCTGGGTGGCTCCGATGGTTAAGCGTCTGCCTTCGGCTCAGGTCATGATCCCAGGGTCCTGGGATCAAGTCCCACATCAGGCTCCCTGCTCAGTGGGGAGCCTGCTTCTCCCTCTGCTTCTTTCTCTCTCTCTCTGTCTCTCATGAATAAATAAATAAAATCTTTAAAAAATAAAATAAAAATGAATAAATAAAAGAAGGAAAGCTTTTCTTAGAGATTTCAGTATTATTAGGCATTTGTTGTCTTCCTTACAACCTCGCTCTAAGGTTTCTTGTCTATATACTTTTACTATTTACCTATCATATTCCAAGCATGGGCAAAAAAGTAATCACGATGTTTCTCACAACCATGGTAAAGTAAGTTGTAGCTGTTCTTTTCCACAGTAAAGGGTAAACGGTTATAAATCTATTTATAGTAATAAAAGTAATAAAATCAACATTCTGTCCACCTATGTAACATACAGATTTGAAAGTTTTTCTAAGGACAAATCATTTTATGTGTGCTTTAAAACTCTGCTATGATCTAATTTATTTTGAAATATAAGATCTGAATAGAGAGCATAATCCCTTTTAAAACGAATCAGAAACATATTTGAAAATGCACTGGAAGACTACAAGAGATAAAACAGCAAAGAAAAGCAACATTTTTGGGCTAATATATAAGCCCAAGTATCTGATGCAAGTTAGAATTCAATCCACCCTGTTTACAAAGGACATGGAACAGAGAAGGCAAAGTGGTCAAAAAGATTAAAAATTCTCTGCACAGTAAAAAAGAGGAACAAACACTTCCCACTAAGAAATGTGACGTATGCCTAGCTGTGATGTGGTTTGTTGTTTGTTGTTTTTTGTTTTTTCCTCCTTTTTTTGGCCAAGCCCCAGGAGGGAGAAACCAGCTCTGAAGAGACAGCAGCTGGGATGCCACGGGAATTACTTCTGTAGTTAATTCAGGAAGAGGTTAGAAAACCCAAGTGAGTCTCTCCCAGCAGAAAACCTTCATAGACTCTAATTTCAAGCCTCGGAGATCAATTTTCAAATTCTAAAGTGTTAGTTCTCCCAAGTGAAAGGCTGTCTCTGTGCCGACAGAGAGAAAGGCAAGGAGCTGGGGAGATAGCCATGCTCCTCAGACTCCGTGCACGGGAATGAGATGGGAGTCTTGTTAAAAGGCAGGCGCTGGGGGCGCCTGGGTGGCTCAGATGGTTGAGTGTCTGCCATCCGCTCGGGTCATGATCCCGGGGTCCTGGGATCGAGCCCCACATCAGGCTCCCTGCTCGGCGGGAAGCCTGCTTCTCCCTCTCCCTCTCCCTTTGCTTGTCCTCTGTCTCTCTCTCTCTCTCAAATGAATAAATAAAATCTTCAAAAAAAAAAAAAAAGGCAGGGCTGGGGTGGGCACTAAATTTCTGTGTCCCTCTCAGGCAGTGCCACGTCTGCAGCCACACTGAACAGCCCAAGTTGAGGCACTTTCCCCCATGGAGACTGCACAACACAGATTTATTGGGTGCCTACCTTGTACCTCCTCCACCTGGGCTCCAATCTTGCCACGATGTATGTAACAGAGCAGGGACTGTCCTACTGCTGTGTGGATTCATGGGGCTTAAAAATTCACAAGGCAAATCCACAGAACATTCAACAGCAAGAATGAACCCTAAGGTATTAACTATGGACTCTGGGTGACAAATGATTTGACAACGTCGATTCACAGTTTGTAACAAACATGCCACTCACTGGCGGATGTTGATGGTGGGGGAGGCTATGCATGTGTGGGGGTAGAGGACAAATAGGAAATTACACCTTCCGCTCAATTTCACTGTTCAGTGAACCTAAAACTGCTCTTTGAAAAAACAAAAGCTTTTTAAAATCTCTAATAAAGCTTTTAAAGAGGTTTTTAGAAATCCACGAGGGAGATGCCTAACTGTCTCTAGGAACTTGTTGGTCTTACCCAAGCAAGATAATTTTTTTGTTGTTGTTTTCTTCTTTTTAGTCATATTTTTCTAACTGGAAATCATCCCCAAATACAGTAGTCGATCATGGAATCTTGGACTTTCCGACCTGAATGGATCCTTTAAGACCTTAGTCGATCCCATCACGTTGCAAAGGAGGCTCAAGCAGTTTAAGCTGACTTGCTTAAAATAGCACCCAGGCCCTAGGCAGCCTTAGGAAGGCAGGTTCATAAATTCTCGGTGACTGAAGGCTCCTCACACACCACAGCACACTTAGTCAAATCAGTCCATTTAATTACAATTGCTAGTGAAGAAGTTACTTTGGAAAACATGCCAAGTTATATTACATTGCAAAGGAGCTGAAAGCATATACTATTATTTTGTGCTACTGAAGCCCATGCACAGGCCTGCCTTCAGAGCCGTGAGGCCTCACAATCCCCCTGGAGACAGCTCACATGCGCAGGCCTGGGTGCTAGGAAAACAACACATCCTCGGAGGGCTGGCCTGGGAAACCAGCAGCAAAAACCTCTGAAGAGCTTTAATCCAAATAGAACCATTACTTTTGCTTCTTTGTTAAATTGTGGAATTTTCAAAACATAATGAGTCATCTCAACTCTGTGTGGATATTAAGCCTACTACCAAACAAGAGCCCTCTAGAATTTCTAAGACTTAAAAAAGAAAAGCAGATAGTTAAACTACTGCCCAATTTGGTCAATGTTTAGCGACTTCTATTCTTTTTACAGTTCTCGGGTTATCCTGAAGACGATTTTAGTGCCATCATTAAAATCATCCTCGGGGTTGCCTGGGTGGCTCAGTGGGTTGGGCCTCTGACTCTTGATTTTGGCTCAGGTCATGATTTCCGGGTCAGGGGGGGATCAAGCCCCAAATCCAGCTCTGCGCTCAGTAGGGGTGTCGGCTTGCGATTCTCTTCCTTTCCCTCTGCCCCTCCCCCTGCTCAGACTCTTTCTCTCTGTCTCTCTAGGATAAATAAATAAATCTTTAAAACAAAAGCATCCTCCCCATTTCCCATTTTTCTCCCTAGTTTAGAAAACAGTATCTTCCTTCCCTTTCTTTTTCCAAACCCAACTGTATACTAATACCTTCTACTAGATCACTCTCTCTTCCAACTGGTATTGGTTTTATTATCAAATAATCAAGAAGATAAGAAATGCTATTTATAAAAACATATTTGCCAGGTATATAGATAATAATACAAAGAACACCTGAGTTCCCATCACCCAGTTTAAGAAAAAAGATTGCCCTTTCCTCTGGCAGCCCCTGGGGACCCCTCCCGGCCCTTCCCTTGCACTGAGACAATCACTCTTGAACTATGCCTTTCTCACAGCCTTCCTTTTCCTTCTAGTCTTACCACATGTGTGTATCCCTAAAGAGTACATACTCTCCAGCTTGGTGTGTTTTCAAACTTTATCAAAATGGAATTATATTGCATGTATTCTGCTGCAACTTATTTTTCACTCCATATTTTTTTAGATTCATCCAAGTATGTTTTTTGCAGGTAATTGTTCTCACTTCAACATGAATTCTATGGTACGAATATTATAAAATTTATTTATCTATCTATTGTTGATGAACAGTTGGACTACCGTCACTGTTGCTTTTACAAATATTTCCTTTTCTTAAGATTTCATTTTTATTTATTTGAGAGAGAGAGAGCATGAGCAGGGGGGAGGGGCAAAGGGAGAGTGAGAAGGAGAAGGAGACTCCCCGCTGAGCAGGGAGCCTGATATGGGACTCAGTCCCAGGACACGGGGATCACGACCTGAGCCGAAGGCAGATGCCTAACCAACTGAGCCACCCAGGTGCCCCTCTTTTTTTCTTTTTTTTAAGTAGGCTGCATGCCCAGTGTGTGAAGCTCAACACGGGGCTTAAAATCACCACCCTAAGACCTGAGCTGAGACCAAGAGTCAGACGCTTAACTGACTGAGTCACCCAGGTGCCCCAAACATTTCTGGTATGAACTTTCTTACTCATCTTTTGGTACACAAATGTACATATAAAATATAAATGTGTGAGTATGCATGTGCACATGTATGTATTTGTATATGTTTGTGTGTGTGTGCACCTGTGTTTTAAGAATGTATGTGCATGTGTGCATGTGTGTGTGCGCGCATGCACGAGAACAGAACTGTTGGGTTAAGAGGCGCCTGGGTGGCTCGGTTGGTTATAATAGACAGAGCACCTTCTCCATATCTGTTAGCCATTCATGTTGCCTCTTCTGATATCTTTTCAATTCTACTGCCCATTTTGCTATTGGGTTGTCTTTTTCTTTCTGATTTAAAGGCATTCTTGATATATTCTGGATACTAATCCAATGTCAGTTATAGCTTCTCCCAGTTTTGTAGCTTGTTGTCTGATTCTCTTTATGTGGCCTTTGGATGAACAGTAGTTCTCAGTTTTAATATGGTCAAATTCATCAACCTTTTCTGTGGTTGTCTGAGGTTCACATGCATTGGTCTTAACACAGAGATTTAAGAAATCCTTCCCTACATCAAAAGGCGTAACGATGGTCTTATATTGTCTTCTAAAAGTTTTAAGGTTTTGCCTTTCTCATTTAAAGCTACATGTGCCTGGCGGTGTAAAGTCTGTGTGCACATGTGTGTGTACATGTGCACGTTTGTAGTATGTAGTATGAACATGGACAAGAGTATCCCAGACCAATGTTATTCAAAGTGTTTGCACTTTTCATTCCTGGCCTGCAGTGAGAAAAGGTGCTTGAGCCAGCATGTAACTCAATGCATGGCTTCTTCAGAGAGCAGGTCATGATACAAAAATCTAACTGTCAGCTGAACCAGAAAGCATGCTCCGCAAGGGGTCAATTCGTGCTCTGGTCTAAGTTCCTTATCTCATCTTGGATGGAAGACAAGACTTTGCAGGCCAGCTCGCTGCATGGTATCATCTGGCCAGAGGATGTGGGATCTGTACAAGGTCCAGTGGGTGGGACAGATGGAGGAAGAACCTAGGAATGCAGCCCAGTGAAGAACCCAGAGAAGACCAGTGTGTCTGGGAAAGAAGGAAGGAAAGATAAAAGTGCCCCCAAGACGGAGTCAGAGGGAAGTAGGGCATCAGAACACACAAGGCTTGGAAGCCATGATGTTGAGGATAACGATTTCATAAACACAATGGGAAGCCATCAAAGGCATTTAGAAACATGAGAATGACATGACCAGAAGAATGGTTTTAAAACTCCCTCCTGCTGCAGTGTACAGAGCAGGTTACCAGGGGGCAAGAGGAGATGTGGAGAGACTGGTAATGTGCTCACAGTAGTCGAAGCTTGAGATGATGGTGGCTTACATTAGAGTGGTCTTTCCTTCCAGAACTCTGCTACTCAGTGTGGGCTGTAGACCATCAGCATCACCACGGATGTTTCAGAAATGCAACCTCTTTGGCCCATCAAGACATTAGTGGGTCAGAAACTGCTTTCAACAAGATTCCAGGTGATTCATGTGCCCATTAAAGTTTGAGAGCACTAGCCTGAGATTTTTTTTTTTTTTTTAGAGAAATCCACATGGAGATATCAAGTTTGCAAACAGATATATGAGCCTGGAGATAAACCTACAAAAGTAAGGAGAAATCTGAGAAGCAGGGGGAACCAGGAATGTGAGATGACAAGCAGACAGAGGACTGCAGGGTTGATGAGGCAATGTGGCATGGGATTTAGGCATGGCCATGGGCAATTCTAATGCAAGTACAGGGACCTTCCTTTGAAAGGTACTGGACTAGAGTGACGCCAATGGAACAATCCAGAAAAGAGGAAGAGATGGAAGATGCAGTGGATAAGTGAGGAACCCCAGTGGCTGAGAAGGAAGAAGAAATGGCATCCAGAGGGGAAGTGGCCTTTGATCCTCAATTAGATGACAGACTGAGAAGGGGAGAACAGAGACCGGTCAGTTGTACAGACATGCTGGTGAGAACATAAGGGAATTCTGGTCAGAGTTGGCATAGGGCAGAGAGCACTGAGACAGTGAAGAATGCATGAAACGGACATGGAGTGGGGAGCAGGGCTGCCTACAGACGTGAACAACACCGCCAGGCTCTCCCATGGAGCTACAGTCCAGCACCAGAAAGCAGGTTTCATGTCCCATGGGAGGAAAAGCTGCTGTTCCCAAATCAGCATTTTGGGCTACAGTTGGACATGGGGACTTACCCAAAGAACAATCACTTATGAGCTCTCAGGGTGAACGTTAAGTACCTGACTGCACAGTCCCGATACTTGAAGATCTCAACACTATGCACGACTTCTTTTAGAGATTCTCCTTTGGGGGCGTGTGAGTGGCTCTGTTGGTTAAGCGTCTGCCTCTTGATTTTGGCTCAAGGTTATGATCTCAGGGTCATGAGATGGAGCCCCACGTTGGGCTCTGTGCTGAGTGTGGAGCCTGCTTAAGATTCTCTCTCTCCCTTTCCCTCTGCACCCCAACCCACTCTCTCTCCCTCTCTAAAAAGAAAAAAAAGAAATCTTCCTTTGACATCTTTTGTTGCTCAGCTTTTATTAAGTCACAGACAACATTAAAATGTCCATATTTCTAGGGGCGCCTGGGTGACTCAGAAGGTTGAGCGTCTGCCTTCAGCTCAGGTCATAATCTTGGGGTCCTGGGATCGAGCCCCGCGTCAGGCTGCCACCTCAGCGGGGAGTCTGTTTCTCCCTCTCCCTCTGCCTCTCCCTCTGCTTGTGTGCTCTCTCTCTCTCAAATAAATAAGTAAAATCTTGTAAAAATGTCCATATTTCTATATTTCACATCTGGTAGGGGCTGAATTGTGACCCCCTCAAAAGAAAATTCATATGTTGAAGATCTAACCCCCAGTAAGGCTGTATTTGGAGATGGGCCTTTGCAGAGGTGGATGTGGTTAAATGAGATCATAGGGGTGCCGTCCTGATCCAGCAGAACCGGTGTCCTTCTGAGAAGAGGGAGAGACACCATAGCTCACTCTCGGCATACTGGCATGGAGAAAAGGCCACATAAGAACACAGCAAGAAGGCACCATCTGTAAGCAGACCGAGGCCTCCCCAGAAACCAACACTGCTAGCACCTTGATCTTGAACTTCCGGCCTGCAGAACTATGAGAAAATAAACGTCTGATGTTTAAGCCACGCAGTCTGTGGCATTCTGTTACAACAGCCCAAGAGGCTAGGAGACATCTTTCATTCCTGATTCAAACAAGAGGCACCGGGATGGGGCAGAGATTACCAGAAACAAGAGCCTGTGGGCCTTGGGCCTTACCCTGGTCTACCACAGTTAATTCACTGCCAAGTTTGAGTAGCTCAGGTCACATTCCTGGGTCTCAGTTCCCTCTTAGGGTTCCTGAAAAGCACTACCTGAAAAATGAGCATTCCTGTGTTGACTTTCTATGTACAGGCCTGAAATAGGACCCTCTGCTTATGCTGTAGGTTTTCTCAGCGTTCTCTGTTGTTTGCGGTGGCAACAGCTCTGACCACATAAGCAGGAGGGGAATTCAATGGGAGGTTACCAGAGGGTCCGCAGAATGGACAAGGCAGGTCAGTTTCAGAACACAGACAAGAGCCAGGTGCGACTGGGCAGCAGAGAAGCCCACTGCCGAGAGTGTCCACTGATGACACCAAGTCGGGTCTCCCCTGGCCCAGCTGCCAATGGACCCACCATTCCTCTGCTTCGTGGCAAAACATCCTCAAAACTCAAAATCCAGCGGGGAGGACCCCAGTGGCCCTGCCTAAATCCCATGCCACATTGCCTCATCAATGCTGCAGTCCTCTGACCCTTACACGAGGAAAGGTTTCTCGGAAAGGGAAAGGGGGGGCCTCCCAAAATGACAAATGGCCACTACGTCAGTAGAGGAGGGTGTTTCAGTTTTAGCTAATAAAAAGCACAGTTCTTCAGCACCAGTAGAATACAATCCCAGTCAGAAAGGGAGACAACAGGGCCAAAAGCTCCAGAACATTCCGTAGGGAAATGGGCCCTGTTCTGCAGTCCAGAAGCAAATGATCCTTCTTCTGACGTAAGCTCAGAAAGTCAACAGAGACTTAATGTGACATCACAATGCCTACGTCATTCACCTCACTTCACCTTGTCACGCAGGCATTTCATCATCTCCCATCAACACAAGAAGGCTGAGTACCGTACAAAATAAGATATCTTGAGATAGAGTAGATTCATGTAACTTTTATTACAGTATATTGTTACAACTGTTCTATTACCAGTTATTGTTGTTAATCTCTTACTATTGCTCATTTTTAAATTAAACTTTACCACAGGTATGTATGCATAGTGTATATAGGGTTCAGTACTATCCACATTTTCAGGCATCCATGGAAACGGGCCTTGGAATGTATACCTCATGGGTAAGGGGCTGGGGGGCTACTATATCGGCTTCGTGCACGATTTTCTCATTTGAGCAGATAGAGATATTGAAATGCTGGCTTAATTCAAAGCATGGTGCAGAGTATTTACCAGAAGATGTTGGTTTGCTTTGCTCTCCTCTTTCCTAAATAAAACGCAATCCTCTTTTACCAACCTGCGAGGCAAGGCTGTCAGCACTGCAAGCAACCAAAACCAGCCAAACTAAACTCCCAACTCACTAAGAACAAAGGCAAAAAAATTCTCAGTCAGCCATCTGTTTCTAAAATAATTTAGTTCAAAACACAGCCCCATAACAACAGGGAAAAGGACACCATCAGCTTCAAGATAATCTTCCGTCTCTGGTTACACTCAGGGCCGGACTGGCACATGACATCCCATGACTCAGCATGAAGAGGCACTTTCCCTCCCAAACACAGGACCCAGCCACCATTCGTGTCCACATAAATGCACAAGCCCATAACTAAGTGACCGGGAGACATCACTGCCTCGCTGGGTAGGTCTAATTCCAACAAACAGTAAAGAGCTTATGCTACAGGCTCAATTCCTTAATTCAGCTCTGAATTAAGCTTTCATATTTTATCAGGGGGGCAGGAGGCTTAAAAGACAGAGAGGAGCCATTCCAGCTAGAAGCAGTCGCATAGACAAAGGCTCCATGTCTGGACAATGTGGGATGTGTTTGCGTAACGAACAGTAGTGGCTCCAACCAGCTGCAGAGAATACTAGAAAAGGTGGCTGAGGAACGTGAGAAAGTCCGTAGACAATGGGGATCCGTTGGGTATTTCAAGCAAAGGGGCCTTTTTAGCAGCTACGCTGCAGAAAGAGCAACTTGACAGAAGCAGGAAACAGTGATCCATCCCACGCTCAGGTACACGGCTGACGGGGCAAGCAGTAACAGAGCATGATCACACAGGAAAGGAAAAGAAGCCACAAGTCAGAGAGATGCACAAAAGTAAAACCTGCAAAACTCAGCAGCTGGCGGGATGGACGGGGCAAGAGAGAAGAAGTCCAAGATGATTCTGGGTCACAGATTCAACTGCCCACTACAGAGAACTCCACCTGAGTATCTGCCCCTAAGAACCCCCTGACCAGCAGGCCATGCCAGCTCACGCTCATTCTCACGTCAGGGTCTTTCCGAGAACTCTCAGATCCCTTCATCCGCATCACCACTACTTAAGAGTTTAAGTAAGTCCTTATCACTCCTGCTCAGAACTCTACCAAGCCAGAAAGGTCCCCTGCTTGCTCAGGGACTTCACAGTGGAGGAGAGGAGACAGGAGTTACAAACTCAGAAGGCTGCTAAGGAAACAAGGAAGAAGCTGGAGACCCAGAATGATGGGCAAAGATCAGGAAGATCAACCCTGAGGAGGTTGTGTCTGAGCCAACACCTAGAAGATGAGAAGCCAGGAGAAAAAGAGAGTGGAAGATTGCTCCAGGCAGAGGAGATGGTGCGCGCAAAAGCCTGAGGCAGGAAAGATGTCTAGAGATGTGAATATAGCTGGTGTGCGGGGCACAGAGCCAAGGCAGCCTGGCTGGGGGCGAGGCTGGTGCAGAAGGCAGGAAGCCAACCCCAGGTTGGTAGAAATGTGATTCTAGCACTCAAAAGAGCCACTGGGGCTAGGGAGACAGATTTGGTGATTCTCTGAGGAAAGATGATGATTGAAGTCAAATGACCCCATCAAGGGAGAGAGAGAGAAAAAAAGTTCAACTCCTGTAACTCTAGTTCATTTAAGGGGAGGCAAGAGAACCCAGTTTTCTGCAGCAATCAGAAGGGGCGACCTTCAGTAATCATACCAGACAGAGTGCTATTTACATACCCTTCTACAATCCAATTCAGTCAAGCACACAAATTATTCTCATCCTTCCTTATTTCCATTCACCGACAATCTTTCCCAAACCCCCTCTTCTGCCTGCTTATTGGTATGAAGAGCCTACTGATTAGCAATTATCCATAGCATTAACTCTCTAAGTATCTATAATTATGACTTCTCTTAGTTTGAGGGCTCCGTGGGACTCCAGGATGAGGAATAACATGAAGTTAATGTAAATACTAATTTGCCAAGAAACTAACCAGACCAAATATGTAGATAAGCCAAAAGGCAATTTTCCAGAATTGAGGCTTTACCAGTGTACAGAGTTCTATATTTGTTTTTGCTATTTTAAAGTGTCTAAATGCCACCCCTAAACCAATTTCAGCATTTTAAACTTTTTATTATGAAATTTTCAGACATACACAAAAACAGAAAGACTAGAACCCGTTACCAAGCTTCCACACCAACTCTTGGCCATGTTCACTTCCTCTACCCCCCACTTTTTCTTGTTTTTTAACAAGAGTAAAGCAAATCCCACGGACTATTCATTTCACCAATAAAATACTCTGATAAACACTTTAAAAAACCATAACCACAATCATGATCACAGCCAACAAAATTAAAAATAATTCCTAATATCATCTAATTACACGTTCCATACTCAGTTCTCTTTGATGGCCCCCAAATATTTTTGTACAATTGCCTTTTGCAAATTAGGATCCAAATCAAGAACACACACTGCTTTGGGTGATGTGTCTCCTACGTCTCTCTTACTCTACAAGGGTTTCCTCCTCCTTTTTTCTTTTTTTAAGCTCTCACAATTTACTTGTTAAAGAAAAAGCTCATTTGTCCCCATAGCCAGACCATATTCCATATTTGGCTAACTATATTCTCATGGTGTCATTTAACATGTTCTTCTAACCCCCAAATTTTCTATAAACTGGTCATTACCATCGAGAGCCTTCATTAGACTCAGGATTAATATTTTTAGCAAGAATATTTTCTAGATGGTCTTTTGTACTTCCCATGGCAACATTTCAGGAGGTGACTGATGCGTGGCTATCCCACGTTGAGTGACACTAAACTTGATCAGGGGCTTTAGGTGGTGACAGTCTGCTTTACCCATTATAAGACTCTTCATCAACTTTTCACCTAATGATTAAACAGTCAAGATGATTATTGCTTACATCCATTATTTCATTAGGGAGGTTGGAAGTTATTTAAGCCTGTGTTAATTAAAAGATAGTCCTAACATTTCTGAGAAATACTCACAGAAACAATAATTATTATTTGGTGTCTGAAACAATAACATGCTTACATAATAACATATTTGTGTGTGTTTGAGAACATTTCTTAAGTCACCTGATTAATTCAATACAAAGATGTTCATTTCTGTACTGTTCTTTAGGAAGATTACTGATAAATTACTAATTCTGCGCATAATAGAATAAAGCCTTATGTCTGTCTGACTCTCTCTTAAATTCAAAGTTCCTAAAAGATAGTAAATAAAAAATAAAGGAAATCTTGAAAATTATGAGAAATATGAAGGAGGAAGGGAGGAGGAAATAAAATGTCAGAATATCTCCCAAGCAGTACATTTATTTTAACCCCTTCCCAAAGGAGAGATGAATGAAGTACTAAAATAACTTTAAAACATGATGGTCAATTTCACTTTTTCCCAAACCCCTTAACCGGAGTTTGTTTCGAGAAAATCGCAAAAAAGAACCTGAATCCTTTTCTTCCCTGTCCCATACTCAGAGAAGTTAATAAACAGTATAATGCTTCTGAGAACAAAAGAATCCTCCCCCCTCCTCCAAAACTGGAGACTAGTTAATACCTTCTGCCCAATCATTTAATGATCCTGAGAAAGCCTCTATTAATAGCCAAGCCTCCCAGGCCAGCCTGCATTTCCCCCTGGGGCAGGGAGCCTGCAGCTCACAGAACAAGCCTGCCTGCCCCAAGTAGTAAGGGAGGGAGGTGGGGAGCCCCGCCATCAGGTGTGACCTCCAGGGATGATGAGGAGGGAAGCTGAACTCCATGAGTAAGGAAATGTTTAAAATGTTGCAATGAATGCCACTGAGCAGTATACTTAAAAATTATTAAGATGGTAAATTGTATGTTCTGTGTATCTTACCACAATAAAGAAAAAACGTTGCAATGGCCAACTGGTCAACTGAGCCTACAGGATTGTGTCCCCGATAACCACCCCTCTGTGCCAGGTGATCCCTCTGCTGCCAAAACCCCTTGCTCTCTCCACAGCACCACACCACCTCTCTGGGGTGATGGATCTTAAATTGCACCCAAGAGTTTTCAAGGGGCATTTCCAGATTATCATTCTTGAATAGCTATGCACAAAAGTCTTTATAATTACACAACAAACAAGAATTCTAGGCTTCCCACCTTGAAAACTATGCTCATGGCATCCCAACACAGGCCTATCAACTAGGGGTGCATTACACAATATGTAAAAGAACACAGTAAGGATAACGTCTCAGACCCTATAACCATAGGGGCGTGAAAAACGCTTCTAGGGTCAGCTCGCATCAGGACCGCATAGGAGTAATGCCACGGGAAGACTCTGTACTTGGTGAAGGATGCTGAGGCCCATGGGGAGGCCCCAAGAGGGGATCCGTGAAAGGGTTGGGAACTTTCCCAAGGGTGAGCTTTCCTGGGCAGTGTGCCCATAATACATTCGCTGCCTTACCTGCAAGGGGAAACAGAAGGTGGGGACTGAAGCAGGAAAACACAAGCAGGTATACAAAGGACCCAAAGGACCCAGCAACTCAGAAATGGCTCCCCGGGGCCTCACACAGTGGACGAGCAACTAAAATGTGTCCCTCCGGGCGGTCTCTCTTCAATCACTGAGGACTGCTGTTAGACCCATAAGAAAGAAGCAGGGATATAAGAAGAGATCTCCTCATCTGTGAAAACGATGATGACCAAGAGCTCCCTCTGCTCCTAGACGCTTCACACATACCCCTGCGCTCTCACCGAGCCCTGCCAGGAAGGTAGGGAGGGTCCCCTCAGTGCTTCAGCGACAGGAAGGCAGACACAAAGAGTTCTAGCTTGCCCCGAGCCCAGCAAGAGAGTCAGGTCTAGGACCCGGGTCTGTCTGCATCTTCGGTCACAACATACAAAAGGACTACCCTGCATGATGCAAACAACACCCACCCGAATACATTTGAACTTAAAAGCAATACAATTGCCAACAAGCACAGGAAACGATGTTCAACGTCATCAGTCATTAGAGAAACCACCATGAGATACCAATTCACACCCATCAGGAGAGTCCTATTTAAAAAAAAAAAAAAAAAAGTTTTGCAGGTGCTCAACAAGTTAAACACAAAATTACCATAGGACCCAGTAATTCCACTCCTCGGAATATACCCAAAAGAACTGGAGACAGGTGTTCAAACAAAAACTTGTACAGGAATGCTCACAGCAGCGCTATTAACAACAGTCAATAGGTGCAAACGACCCAAATATCCATCAACTAATGCAGAGACAAAACGTGGTACACTCATACAATGCAATATTATTCAGCCATAAAAACGAATGAAGGACTCATACATTCTCCGACACAGATGAACCTTGAAAACATTACGCTAAGTGAAAGCAGCCAGACACACACACACACACAAAACACATATTGTATGATTCCATTTGCATGAAATAACTAGAATCAGCAAACCCAGAGAAACAGAAAGCAGATTAGTGGCTGCCGGGGGTGGGGGCGGGAGTGATGGTTGCACAGCATTGTGAATATTCCTAACGCCACCGAATTGCACACTTTAATTAAAACGGCAATTTTCGGTTATGCGTATTTTACGATAATTTTAAAGCAATCAATTCAAGGGCTCAAATACAAAGAGCTCCTGGGTACAAGTGGAACAGCCTTATGCCAATTTAACTGGTAAGCTCGCTATCCTGAAGCCGACTTTCCTATCCTGAAGCCGACTTTCCTATCACCGCAGTGTTGCTCCGCGTGGTCGTGCTCTCAGAATCTCCTGAAGATCTTTTAAAAAAGTATGGGTTTCCAGGGGCACCTGGGTGGCTCAGTCGTTAAGCGTCTGCCTTCGGCTCAGGTCATGATCCCGGGGTCCTGGGATCGAGCCCCGCATCGGGCTCCCTGCTCCGTGGGGAGCCTGTTTCTCCCTCTCCCTTGCCTCCCACTCACTCTGCTTATGCGCTCTCTCTCTCTCTGTGACATACATACATACATACATACATACATACATAAGGATTTCCAGGCCTTTCGCCAGGCTTTCTAAGAGGATGGGACCCAGGAACCCAGTGTGTTAGCACCACCTTTAAGACTCCAATCCTTGTCCTTCCGGCCAGTTCCCAGAGCTTCTCAAAAGAAAGGTGTTAATCACCTCCTTACTATATGCTGACAGCCGCTGTCTGGGTGCTCCCCCTGAGCTGTTAGCATCTGCTGCGTTAGCGCTCAGTTGCATTTGCTCAGTCAAGCCCCTCCACCAGGCAGAAGCTGACCTTGGCCCTGCTGACTATTTGCAGCCCTGTGCCACTTCTGGTCCACAGAGTGGTTATCTTGCTTTCGAGACTGATGAGACTTTTTGGTTTTCTACGTTTGTACTTCATCTGTTAATTTTAGGTATTTAAAGTACAGTTCATATTTAAAGCCTGAGCTCACACGCGCCATCTGGCCCAAAGACTGTGATTGATTTCTGACCATCTCCACTTTAAAGCCAGACTACTAACACAGTTTCTTCTAGACATACTAAAAGCATCCTTTAAGATGAACCAATTTTTAGGGGCGCCTGGGTGGCTCAGTTGGTTAAGCAACTGCCTTCGGCTCAGGTCATGATCCCAGGGTCCATGAATTGAGCCCCGCATCAGGCTCCCTGCTCAGGGGGAAGTCTGCTTCTCCCTCTCCTTCTACCTGCTGCTTCCCCTGCTTGTGCTCTCTCTCTCTTTCTGTCAAAAAAAAAAAAAAAAAAAAAGAACCAATTTTTAAATAGATTATAAATTTTTATATGAGTGGCAATTTTGAAATGTACCTACAGTATGGATCAACAGCAATCTTGGCAAAGAACACTCTGTAAGCTAGTTCCCCCATCTCTTATTAACCTCCCTCCCCCTTGTCACTCCCCCATCTCTCCCCATCCTTCACCAGCTTCTCCGCAGCGCTGGTGTGCTCATCTGCCTCTTGTCTTCTCCCTTTCCTCCACTGGTTTAGCACAAGAATATGAAACCAAATAACATATTCTATTCATTGCTACATCTACTGAGTGGGGCTTTTTATTCTCTGCTTTTAAACACTGGTAATAATTTGTTCTTTAAAAAAATTTTTTTTTTCTGCTGGTACGTAAGCCTTGGTTGATTTCTCTAGAGGCATCAGTGGCCTCTAAGAGAAAAAGAGTCTTGATTACTGACACCATTTAAAAAAGGAACACGGGGCATCCCTCAGTGAGAATTTTAAACTACTTTACTGTCATGATACAATGACTCCTTCTTTTGCTGGGCTATAGGGACAGGAAGAAAAGTCTCTCACAGACCAAAGGTATTCTAAAACAGAACTTTAGCTTATAAATAAATAAATATAGGCCTTATAGCAATCCTACACAGGGACATGTAGAGGTCCCCAGCTGTTTGGAGTAATCCCTGACCCCATCGGCTGTCTGTAATGTGCCCCCTGTTCTGACAGTGACAACAAAAGATGCCCCTGCAGGTGACCCTACCCAGCTGAGAACCACTGACGTGCCTGCAGCTTTACTGGGGCAGCCTGGGGAGAGCGGCAGAAAAGGACATGTGAACAACCCCAAGTCACCCTCGGCAGCCCCACTCCCAACTGGTCCCGGAAAAGCACAGTAGGACGTTCACTTGGGTGTATCGACATGCTCACACCAAGCGGGAGGGACTAAAAGTAAACTCTCTCACTCCCTTTTACACGATCTCACTGTTTTTAAGGCTGTTAGTATAGAATCACAATTTATCCTGCTGTGTTCCTTGTGTGATCTGTGGCCCCTGTGCTGATCAATTTCCCTGAGATGAAATGAAAAGCGACAAAAACCCATTTATTAACATCGGTGATGGCTAATATTTCCTGACTGTCTCCTGTCAGCCAAGTTTTGTGCTAAGCACCTTTCGGGGATTAGAGCACTTAATTTTCCCAACAACCCATTCTGCAAATTAAGAAACTAAAGCTAGAGAGGTTAAGGAATCCATGAGGGCCATCCAATAGTAGGACACAGAACGGGAATCTACACACGGGTTTGCCAGCCTCCAGCCCAGGTGGTGGTCTCCAAACTGACAGGTCACACACTCCATTAAAAAAATTCCCAAGCAGGGGTGCCTGGGTGGCTCAGTCGTTAAGCATCTGCCTTCGGCTCAGGTCATGTTCCAAGGATCCTGGGATCGAGCCCCACATCGGGCTCCCTGCTCAGCGGGAAGCCTGCTTCTCCCTCTCCCACTCCCCCCGCTTGTGTTCCCTCTCTCACTGTGTCTCTCTCTGTCAAATAAATAAAATCTTAAAAAAAAAAAAAAATTCCCAAGCACACCTCTACTCACATGCTTTTTAAAACCCCACACAAAGCCTACTGTTTTAATATTATGAATCTTACAAATCATACACAAAACCACATTTTTTTTTAAGTAGGCTCCACGCCCAGCATGGAGCCCAACACAGGACTTGAACTCACGACCCTGAGATCAAGACCTGAGCTGAGTTCATGAGTGGGATGTTTAACCAACTGAGCCACCCAGGCACCCCACACATAAGCACATTCTAAAAGAATGATGTAAACATGTGATAAATGACATTATTCAGTATCAATATTCAGGGGCCAATTTCTTACTACATCACATAAAATACTCTTATGGGTGGAACTGCGTCCCCCCCCCCCAAAAAAAATATGTTGAAGTTCTTACCCCCAGGACCTCCAGACACGACCTTCTTTGGAAACAGTTTCTACAGTGAGCCAGTACATTTCCGTGGCTTTCAGCCAGCTTGGGGTACTTTGTGTGGGCAGCCCTGGGAGACCATAGAGATTCTGTCACTGTCTGCCGGGCGGGTGACCAGGCTGAAGAGCTCAGCAGGGAACTCCAGCATGGGCTCAGCATTCCTGCTCACCTGTTTGCACTGTTAAACTACGCTCTGTAAGTCTCCACGCCCTTGAAAAAACCAGTTTAAGCCACTGGTCTACTAGAGAAAATTTCTTTATATATAATTTGAAAATCCACTTACCAGAGTATTCCCACACCTCCGTCCACCCCAAGCTTCTGGAAGACAGCAAAGAGAACTGACCCACTGCCATTGATCCATCCTATACTTCATGCTCCATATGTGACGCGAAGCCCTCTGTCATACCCATCAAATGAGGGCATCAGGGTCAACCCATACATGACCGATTATAAAACATAATCTCGATTTTTATATACAAAATAGATATTTTTAAAAATAAGTTAAACTTCTCCTATTTTTCTCCTGCCCCACTCTGGAGACCATAAGCATGTACTGCTGTCTCATCATACAATAAAGAGACAAACCTGCAGGACTCCTCTGACGTCTTCACTACCATTCAAAAGGCCCACCAACTCCGAGTTAATAAAGGTCAAATCATCTAGTCTCATTGGGTCAATGCTTATTTACTGAGTATCTACCAGGTACCAAGTAAATTCCTAGGCGCCATAGAAACATTAAAAAAAAAATAGCCACAAAGAACTTGAAAATTCTTGGGGTGGCAAGACAATTAAGTGTGACTGCAAGAGCAACAGAATTTCCAAAAATACCATGAGATACACTTCGGGAAGGCCTTCATAGCACCAGCAGGACTTAGGTCAGGACTGCAGAACGGCTGGACTTGCAGAGCAAACGCCTATATGCCTTTAGGACCCATCAGGGAGCACCCATCACCACAAAGCAGCACAGGAGGAGGCTATGGGGAATGGTAGGGCTTCGGGGGACCTAGAAAGTGCACCCCTGACCTCAAATCCCCAGATTCAAATTAGTCTAAACTTCTTCCAGAAGTGCAATATATGCAACAGAATATGAGGAGGCTCCTTAAGTATTAATCTAATCTCTAAGATAGGTTCTTGAATGAAAACGGAAAGAACAGTGAACATGGAAAGTCATCTGTGTGAAGGGATGCACGCAACACGCACACACACACACACATTTTGTTTGCATTTGCATTAATCTCTGGAAGGATACAGAAGACATTGATACACTTCAAGGAGGGAAATTAGGTGGCCAGGTAACAGGGTGGGAGGGACACTTTGCTATTTGTAATTCGTGCCTTTTAAATGTATGTGAGGAAGTTTATCTGATCAAAGTACACATGTAGCCACTACCTAAAGCAAGATACAGAACATTTCCATCAGCCCAGAAAGTTCTCTCATGCACATTCTAGTCAATCCCACATCCCCAATTCCTAACCCCCAGGCAATCACTTTCACACTCTTACCAACATTTGCACATAGTTTTTAAAATTTAATGCCTAGGGGCGCCTGGGTGGCTCAGTTGGTTAAGCGGCTGCCTTTGGCTCAAGTCATAGGGATCGAGTCCCGAATCCAGCTCCCTGTTCGGCAGGGAGCCTGCTTCTCCCTCACCCCCCCCTTGCTCCTGCTCTCTCTCGCTCTCTCTCTCTCTCTCTCTCTCTCAAATAAATAAATAAAATCTTTTAAAAAATAAAATAAAATTGTAATGCCTAAAAGGGCCTTTCTCCACAGGTCCCACTGTCCCCTACTGTCCTTTGATCACTGTGCCACCAGCCTGCTTCATTTATTTATTCTCTGCCTGGCTCCTCCCTGCAGGCATCGGAGTTTGTGACTTCTACCTTTTAAACTTTGAACCATGTGAAAGTATAACCTATTCAATAAAAGTTAGATTAATAAAAATTTTAAAGTAACAAAATACCATACCACGTCTGCTGATTCTGGCTGGAAGCTTGTGATCCATGATTTGGATACATATTTGCTGAAAAATAGTTAAGCTGCTCAATACTGAGAACACTCTAAAACAAACTTAACAAAAAGTTGTAACATTTCTTTTTTTTTTTTTTTTACAGATTTTATTTATTTATTTGAGAGAGAGAGAAAGAGAGAGAGAGAGCACGAGAGGGAAGAGGGTCAGAGGGAGAAGCAGACTCCCCGCCGAGCGGGGAGCCCGATGTGGGACTCGATCCCGGGACTCCAGGATCATGACCTGAGCCGATGGCAGTCTCTTAACCAACTGAGCCACCCAGGTGCCCAAAAAATTGTAACATTTCTTGAACTCCTCACTTTGCAACCTCAGAAGGCTTATTAAACATACATGCCTAGAGAAGCCGGGGAGAAAAGAGGACCAGGGGTGAATCTCTATAAAATAAGGGGCGTGAGGTCAAGCAAAGGGGGCTGCCAAGAAGCAACCTCAGCATGGGCCACGGTTCATAAACGTGGGCTTGGTGAGGCTGCCTATTCTGTTACCTCAAGATAAGACTGGAATCCACATTTTGTTGTGAAATCTCTCAGTTTTTAAATGTTGGTGAGTCTTTCAACATTTAAAAATAAATAAGTCTGCAGGCTAACAAGCCTACTTCTTCAGGCTCAAAACTCAAAACAGGAGCACCAGGAAATGTTTGCCCTAAGACTGAAGAGTTCCTCCCTCCTGCACTGTTGGTAGGAAGGCAAACCGGTGCAGCCACTGGGAAAACAGTCTGGAGACTCCTCAAAACATTAAAAATAGAATTACCATATGATCCAGTAATTCCACTACTGGATATTTACCTGAGGAATATGAAAACACTAATTTGAAAAGATACATGGACCCCTGTGTTTATTGCTGCATTATTCCACAACAGCCCAATTACGGAAGCAGCCCAAGTGTCCACCAAGAGAGGAAGGGATAAAGAAGTGATACACACACACACACACACACACACACACACACACACACACACAGGAATTACTACTCAGCCATAAAAAAGAAAGAAATCTTGCCATTTGCAACAACATGGACAGATCTAGAGGGTATAATGGTAAGTGAAATAAGTCAGGCAGAGAAAGACAACTACCGCATGATTTCACTCATATGTGGAATTTAAGAAACAAACAAATGAACAAAGAAAAAAAGAAAGAGAAACCAAAAAAACAGACTCAACTTACAGAGAACAAACTGATGGTTACCAGAGGGGAGGTGGGGGGAGGGGTGAAACAGGTGATGGGGATTAGGAGTACACTTATCATGGTGAGCAGTGCATAATGTATAGAATTGGTGAATCACTATATTGTACACCTGAAACTAATACAACACTGTACATTATACTAGAATTAAATTTTTTTAATTTAAAACATAAAAAAATAATAAAAAGATTAAGAGTTCCTAAAGTAACCTAACAATCACTTGTGTTCCCTGGAATGAATGCAGAGGCCCAGGGGCACCAAGGATCTGAGACAAACCCCAGAACTGCCTGTAGCACACCAGGCTCCCAGAGACCCATGGATGTGTCACACACACTGAGCAAACACATCTGAGCCAGCCCCTACGAGCCAGCACAGGAACCGAGGGCAGCTTATGCAAGGTCAAGAGAGCAGGGAGCAGATCTGAAGTCACCAGACTGTGCCAAGCCACAATCCTCCTAATGCATGCCACATTTTCAAGAAGACGGCTAAAGCCATCTTATTGTAAGATCTGCACAAAAACAAAGTTACCCCAGCCACATAAGCTAACACTCTGGTGGTCCCCGACGCATTCAAATTTGTGTCTGACATGATTGCACACACTAATTTAGTACTTCGGCTGTTAGAGGTCAAGGATTGCCTTGCTGGGAGGGGTTTGAGACTGGAAGGAGAAGGGGTGGAGGGGGTGAGGAGCATTTCTGAAGGGCAGGTAATGCTCTGGTTCTTGATCTCAGTATTGTTATATAACTGTGTGCAGTCTGGGCAAATCCATCGAGCTATGTACTTAAGAGTACATATACATATGTACATAACATCTATATTAACATAATATTATATAATACCTCAAGATACAAGTAAAAGGTATAGAGATATACAAAATTTTAAAAACTATACTTCTATCAAATTTGCAAAACCCTTAAAAGACTTCTAACAGACCCACCAAACACTCCCAACTAAGCTGGTCAGTTAGTTAAGCCACTCAGCTAAGCTGTTCCAAAAGGGAAAGGTTGCCTATAATCTTCCTTCCAACCTTACTAGTCTTCCAGAAAAGAGAATATGCTTTGTGAGCCTTAATGCTTTGATGAGATGAATTCTTAAAAAACCTGTGTGGAAACCACCTCTGGAATCTGAATTATAATGAAATGCCTTAGGGGCCTCTTATCATCTAAAGACTGTTTAGCACAAGAATAATCACTTCCAAATTACCTTCAGTGCTGTGCCTCCCCGTGCCTTATTGCACTGCTGAGGGCAGAGTCGACCCGCCCGTCAGCTCCCCGATCCCCTTCCTCCCTAGGGCTGCTTGTCCTCCTGCTCTGGCTGGGGCTGAAGCCAGCCCCTCTCACCAGATCATCTCTCCCGCTTTGTTAAGTTATCAGCACCATCTCCCATGATGTCCCCACTACCTTCACCCTCACCTTGGCCCACTTGTGTACCCAGTTACCTCCCTATCACTCCTTCATCATCCCCAAGGTCAGGTGCACCTCTCCGCTACCCACCTACTTACACATCTTCCTCTCTGAAGCCAAACATGGCATCACAGAATGCGGGCTCACGGAACCTTCCCTCCACCCCCAGCTTCGTCTCTCTTCCTCCTTCAAACATCAGAGGCCTTCTGTCCCTAGAACATTCTGTCCTTAACCCTGTTGCTGCCCCCAGCCCCTACTTCTCTCTTTTTTTTTTCCTTGCCCTTTTCCTTCCCTGGGCATTTCCTGGAATGCACGATTAGCATCTCTTCTCTGCATTTCCTCTCTGGTGGGTTTACACTCACAAGGCTGGCCCTCGGGACTGTTTATGTCCGTCCCTGGGAGCCACTCGAAAGAACAACTATCACCAGCTCACTCTATAAACCCACTTGTTGGATGATAACACTGCTCTCTCCACCAAATAACTGATTTAAGTACTACAAACGGAACAAGTCATTCCTCCAGGATCATTCAGGACAATCTGAGTTAATAAAATGCCAGTTTGGTGAATACTCCTGAACCAGTGGAAATTTAATACATCCTGAAGAGCCCATTATAAGAGAAAAGAACACAATATACGCCTGTACAAAGGCCAGGACTATGAAACTATTCATGAAGTGATAGTAAAGAGTTACCTTTATAAATACTGCAGAACATAATTGCTTTGTTTTAATGAGACAATCTGGTGCCAACACATAACTAATACGTATGGAAAGAACTGTCTCTGGAATCCGACAGACTGGGTTTGCGTCTCCACTCATGCTGGGTGACTCAATCCCGTCCTCAGTGTTTCTGTCTATAAAATAAGGAAAATAATATATGCCTCACAGCGTCATCAGACAGATTAAATGAGATAATGCATGGCTGTGATATGATGCCCGGGTTCTACTCTGGGATTCTAACTTCTTATGTCTGGGTATGGGCTGGAAGTTTAAACTTTCCCAGGTGATTTAAGGTGCCCAAGGTCAGGAGCCATTGAACAAAAACGAGGTGAGCTTTCAAAACACATGCCAGCTATTTGTACAATTATTAATAATATGGCCTAGAAAAATAAGCATTCAGGGTCTTGGGTGTAAACAAGATTAGGCCCATAAAAGAAATCAAGCTAAGGCAAGTGAGTAAATAATCAAGAAGCTTAAGCAGAAATAGGTTTGAGGGCACATAAAAACAAACATGCTTTCTTGTTCCTGCTCTTCTCAGCAGTATAATTAAAAAAAAAAAAATGTACTTCCCAGGAATAAATTAAGGACACTATAGATCAAGTGGTGTTCATGAAGGCTACCCATAGTTAAGCAGCAGGAACTGTAAATTGTTGATGTGAATTCCCAGGACCTGAAGATCCAACCAGCTACTAATATAATCATCATCTAATGGGCCACTTTAGCAAAATATTCATACTCTAGTCTAAAAATGCATTTTTCAGCCACTGAAATTTGCACTTGACATTAAAGACATTAACACTTGCTCTTATCACTTCTGTCACTTTGTGATAATTGTGAGACTCTTTTGGACCCTGAAAAAAATACTCAAGAAGGTTCTAGGAGGCCTTTAAAACAAGGGTCACCCTCCCTATAGGAAACTCTGACAAAAAAGACCCAGAATGAATAAGCTGAAAAATCTGTAGTAAAAAACAAAAATATGAAAGGAACACAAGTGAAACAAAATGAGAACAGCCACCTTAAGAAAGAACAGAACACTAAATTCAAAGGGAACATTATGTGATTTACATTCTCAAGAAGAGAATCAATGGAAATTTAATTAGGAATTTTCATGAAATAAAATCTTAAAACCATTGCCTCTAATATTTATAAATCTTTTCATCCGTCTTTCACATGATACAGATATACACACAAAGAAACAAAACATGAAACAAGCACTTATTTCTCACTGTGATTCATCCATTCAAAAACACATTTTTTTTCACATTCTGAGATACGTGAAATGAGGGTGCATTTAGAACCAGTGGTGTGTCATGGTTTAAATGGCAGTGTTTTTTGATTCATGACATTGCTTTCTCAGAGGTACAGAAAATTAATGGTCCATTAGCTTCAATGAACTATTATATCAGTAATCAGCAGTAACATTACTATGTGCAAGGCTTTAGGCTGCCCAGGAGTAAATCATCTAAGCAGGAAAACAAGATGTATACGTAAAAACTCAGATTGATAAGAATAAAAATTAGTTCCTAGTAAGAGCAAATGAATGAAGTAGACAGAAATGGCTAAAAGAAGAGAAAGCAGGGATGGGTGGGTGGTGGCTCAGTCGGTTAAGCGTCTGCCTTTGACTCAGGTCATGATCCCAGGGTCCTGGGATCAAGTCCTGCTTTGGGCTCCTTGCGTAGTGGGGAGTCTCCCTCTCCCTCTTCCTGCCATTCGCCCCACTTGTGCTCTCTCTCTCACACACACACACACAAATAAATAAATAAAATCTTAAAAAAAAAAAAGCATAAGCAGAGGGCACCTGTGCAGTCTAATTCTAGGACAGCCGAGTCAGGGGGCCACGGGAGAGGGGGACACTGCCACACACAGCAACAGGGAAGACCCCAAACGTACAGCCAGGCCCTTGGGGGCGGGGGGGGGGGGGCGGCTCTGCCCTCTCTTATATCAACCCTGACAGACTCCTACTCTGTGCCACAGACAGCCCCAGATTTCTGAGATCCTGAGACACAGTCCCTGACCCTGAGCTGCTCAGAATTAAAAAATAAGTCACTGTAAGAGTTTCAGTAAGAGATGATTAACTTCTGGAGATGGCTGCACAACAGTGTGAATGCACTTCATACCCCTGCACTGTGCACTTAAAAATGGTTAGGTGGGAAATCTTGTGTCGTGTATATTTACCCCAATAATCAATCGATCGATCAATCACTAGTACGACAGGCAGTACAAAGACATTGGAAACAGTCGCTGCACAAAGGAGGGTCAACGCTGGGTGATGGCAGATGGGACGCCCCAGAAAAGGGCCTAGTTCTCCAGCTCCTCTCCTCTCACCTCTAGATCACACCATCAGGCCCCAGGAAACAACACCCCCACATCCCCAGGGTGGCCGAGATTCCCAAAGCCAAACACCTTCTGGCTCTGGGGCTCTGGATCTTTAAAGGTGCGCATAGGGTGGTGACCTCCTTCTGGGGAAACACCTGCTCACAGTGAGAGATGAAACAGTACACGACCAGACAACAGGGCTGGGAAAAACAAGTCCTGGCCAGATACTCTTCTTTCTGGAAAACAGCTCAACTATACAAACCATAAATCTATTTTGAAAATCTCAAAAGAGAGGGCATATTTTGTAATAGTTATTCTGGAATGCATTCTAGTTTACATACACACACACACACACACACAAGATTTTTTCTTTTATTTTTTTTTTAAGATTTTATTTATTTATTTGACGGAGAGAGAGATAGCGAGAGAGGGAACACAAGCAGGGGGAGCGGGAGAGGGAGAAGCAGGCTTCCCGCCGAGCAGGGAGCCCGGTGCGGGGCTCGATCCCAGGACCCTGGGATCATGACCAGAGCCGAAGGCAGACGCTTAATGACTGAGCCACCCAGGCGCCCCAGGATTTTTTCTTTTAAAGCCTATCCTTTTTGACCCAGCTATTCTCCTTCTATAAACCCATCCTAAAGGATATAACCAGAAGTTCAAACATCGGGGCACTTGGGTGGCTCAGTCGGTTAAGCGTCTGCCGTGGGTTCAGGTCATGATCCCAGGGTCCTGGGATTGAGCCCCACATTGGGCTCCCTGCTCAGTGGGGAATCTGCTTCTCTCTCTGCTTCTGCCCCCTCCACCCTGCTCATGTGTGCTCTCTCTTTCTCTCAAATAAATAAATAAAATCGTTAAAAGAAAAAAAATGTTCAAACATCTATGTACAAAGTGGTTCATCATAACATCGTATATAATAGCCACAATAAGTACCAATAAAGATACCAAACAATTAAAGAATGACTTGAAAAATTCTGCTCTACAAAGGAATACCATGCATTCCTCAAAAAACATTTTACAGAATATGTGATAGCACTGGAAACGGCTGTCAGGAAGTGAAATTTACAAGATGCAAAATTACCTAGATAGTATGATCCCATCTTATGAAAAAAGTCAAATCTATTATATATACATGTATGCACATTTCCTAGAAGACTAGAAAAACATATATCAAACATTTTGCAAAATAGGTGATAGAAATAAAGATCCTTATTTTCTTCTCAATGTATTTCCATATTTTACAAAGTATATGTAAATGAGTATTATTCTGTCATCAGAGACAAATAAACCTTTCTTACCCCAACAAAGAAGGAATGGGCATGCCAGGAAAACTCAGACTCAGATACTACTGAGTTTTAAATGACAATCATCTCCAGGGGTTTAAGTTAAGATGTAGTTTTGAGGTTTAACCACATGATTAAGATCTTCAAGTAAGAAGAGGGGGTATGCAAAGCAGCTCTGAATTATGATTCAAGAGGAGAACACAGGTAAGAGGCAGCGAAAAATAAAAGGAAGCCCAGCTTTATGAAGTTCAGGTTACCAAAGTCACCAAGTCATTAGTTATTCTAGTTCATTTGCTCATCTATACAATCATTCATTCATTCATTCATAGAATCGTTCTTTCAATCATCCATTTAACAATTCAACAAATGTTTATTGAGGACCAGGTACAGTGCTAGATGGTGAGGCTACAAATACACATCTCTACCCTCCAGAAGCTTCCGATCTAGTTAAAAACAATTATAGCACAGAGTAGTCAGTGCTATAATAGGGATACACATGGTGGGATGGTGTCTAAACCATTCTGGGATTTCTGGAAGGCTTCCTGGAGGAGGCGACATCAGGCCTGCGATTTCTGAGATAAGAGTAGAATCAGGCAAATGAGAAGAAAGAGCATTCCAAGCAGAAGGAACAGTATAGGAACAGCATGTGCAAAGGCACAGAGGCATAAAAGAACCCAACATGGTTCCCCTTATGGGGAACGGCCACACAGCCAGGACGGTGTCGCGGGAGCAGAGGCAGAAAATGAGGCAGGAAAGGGGGAAGAGGCGTTCCATCAATACAAACAGACCAAGGAAAATGAAGACTCCACAAGCAGACTGCCGTCTGTGGCATCACGTTGCCCTTCTGATCAGATGAACTTAGTGAGTACACTAACAAGGGCCAGAGCCAAGAGGCCTAGGAAGAAATCCAAAGTCAGAAATCCAAAGTCAATTTATAAATCTTGCAGAAAGCCAAAGTCAATTGATAAATCTTGACCAACTACTTGGTGAAAGCAAGTAACTCTGTTGCCCTCTACTCTCTCTCCTTTATCCGCCTTCTACTGTTCAGTCTCCCTTCCTCTGCTCATTTTCTCTCCAAGCACCCATGCACTTTGCCATGGGCATGGGTCTGTATTTATGCATGTATTTCCACGTATATATCTACAGGTGCATCTCTGTACATACCGCTACTGACCTATACGCTTGAACACACAATGCTTCTTTATATACTCACGTATCTTTGCCTATTTTGTATTTGTGAAAATGTCTCTTAATGCATATTTCTGACTCCTCTCATCTCTACATGACTGTCTTCCTCTGGATATCCAGGCATGTTTATCTCTGATTATGGGTTTGCACATTTGCACCTGCATGACTCACACATGCCAGCCATGGGAATGGACATTGGTTTCAGACTCCCCCAGTCTTGCTTTGGGGATGCTCCCTCCACCATGGTGCATGATCTAAGTACATCTGTCACCCAAAGGGCCCATTCTCTCCTGCCCAAGGAAGGGGTACCAATCCTAAGCCGCAGCCTCTCTCCCCAAAATTTGAATCTTGACAGAATAATAAAAAGGCTGAAATTCATCCTGTTGGGTGTACCCTAAAGGAACAGTCTCCAACTCCTACAGTCCAGATCCTGAAGGTGCTGGCCCTGGGGCATCTTGTCAAGGCCACAGAAGTACAAATTGACATATGTGTGTGTGTGTGCGTGTGTGTGTGTGTGTGTGTGTGTGTGTGTGTGATTATTTATATAACTCCCCAGCTGAAAAGTTCTGTGAGTCAGGAACTTTTTTACAATCTGTCACATGCTTCCCATGATGACAACTTTGCCTGGGACTGTCACTTAAAATGGCATCTCTCTCATCCCAGTTCACTTTATTGCTGCTCTGTTATCCCACATCAGCCACTCTTCCTCTCCCGGGTCCGGAGAGGACCAGCTTCTGCCCAGCAACCCCTAACCAGCGTGGACGGCAGACACTGCTGGATCTCTCAGCAATGATCCAATACGATCCAAACAATATGGTATGGTTCAGAAGCTGCTCCTGTCCAGATAAGTGTACAAACTACACTATTAAGGAAATGCAGATTTGCTTTTGTACTATTGATAAAAGTTCTAATGCATAATTTTTGAACCCAACCCTAATAGTATTACAAAAACCTGGCGTGTATTAATTCACTCCCTCTCAGCAACTGGCCAACCATCAAAACTAAAAGTCAACCACAAATCATGACCATGAACAACTAGAAAAAGTGCCATTCACCCATTCACTCACTCATTCGTCTACTTGTACAAGACACTGAGGTGGGCATCATGGATTAAAAAGATGATTCAAACAGGGTTCCCACTATGAGAAAAAGGAAGTGGGGATTCATGATGCAGAGGCCCAAACCGCACAGGGCAAAAGATCTATTTATTTCCCATAAAAAGCCTGCAGTTCAAACCCAGATTTTATAAATGGAGAAAATATAATCATTGTTATCATCATTTTTAACCCTGATGTTGGTTATCAGTTATTTCAGCATGAAGCAGGTCTTGAAAGTTTGGTTGCAAAATAAGATTTAAATTTATGGTAAGGGGCGCCTGGGTGGCTCAGTCGGTTAAGCGTCTGCCTTCGGCTCAGGTCATGATCTCGGGGTCCTGGGATCAAGCCCCACATCGGGCTCCCTGCTCAGCGAGGAGCCTGCTTCTCCCTCCCCTCTCCCCCTGCTGGTATGTGCTCTCTCTCTCTCACAAAAATAAATAAAATCTTTAAAAAAAATAAATTTATGTTAAGTTAGAGACAGTAATTTTTCTTGATTAGAGGATCCATTAACAAATGTCTTTATACAGTTATGTAAATTTTACTGTCAAAGAGTCATAAGTTGGTTAAATTCCTAAGAGCTGACTTGCTGTGTCAAAGGAGATAAGCCAACCCCACTTGTAAGGATCACAGAGCAACTGCAGGGGACCGTGCCTCTGAATTAGATATGACCCTTCTTTAAACACCAGTCTCAAGGACTAACCATTTTCAACTCCAAATGTCATGGCCTCATGGTTTCGGGTCAGTTCTCCAGACTACAGGGCAGAGATCGAGAAGACTGCTGGTCCCCTGACATGGATAAGATCTGGTCTGGTTAGAGGCTTCAGCTTATACCACAGAACTTAATCTGAGATAGGTGAATCAAAGCAGGAATTAGAGTGATATCCCCACTCCAACTGGCCGAAGGCTTCTTGGGCCACTGAGGTCCAGGAGAAACAGAATTTGTCCCCTGGAGCCCTGCGGCTTAGGAGATAGTATGATGTGCCAAAAAATACAGACTAAAATGTTTCTAACAGCAGCAAGGGGCTGAACCTCCCAGACACCCCAGGCTGGAATTCAAGCTACAGTGGTGGGCACCTCACAGGAGTTTATCTGGAACCTTCTGGGGTAAGGCTGTTCCTTCCATAGTAAGTGTGCTTTTCTCAAGAAATGCTTTCTAAAGCACTGTAGGACTAGAAAGACATGTGGAGGTACCTTCCGGATTTTCCGAAGAGATCAAACTATTATGAAGATAGACTCTTATGATTCAAAGTCTCCAAGAATGTAAGTGGTAAGCACGGGAAACTGCAGCAACACTGCAGATCCCACACGGTATGGGCAAATAAAAAGGGTGGATGGTCCACAAGGTGCAGTCTCTTCCTCAACCCCCTCATAACCCCTCCCTGTGCAGTCCTGTGGAAAGACAGGCCCCTTGCAGGCCATCCCAATGGCCTGAAGAGTAGGAGCCATCTGCTCCTCACTCTGAGCTGGGTGACAATCAATGCCCACGTCCTCCACCCCACCAAAAAGAGGGGAGTCTCTTCTGGGAGCACAAAGATAGATAAAATCCCATTCTAAGCAGGACCCTAAGGCTAGGAGCAGTCTCAAGATTTGACATTTGGCCCTTGGTACCTTGAACAGGTACCCAATGCAAGGCCAAGGAACATTTGTAGGATCAACACAGGGAGTCACTTGGCACTCTTCTTTTCAAATCTATGATGGAAATGCTGCTGAGAGCCACTGGGGAAATCTTGTGAGACCAGGCGGTCACAGCAGCTGGGGAGAACACAGATCCATGAGACTTTTATCATGGGTTCAAAGAGCCACTCTGGGATCAGCGCCATGCTATACCTTCTCTACCTGACAAACCCAGCCGCAGAAACCCCCACAGGGCCAAGGGAGGGTGCTGCCGCTAAGCAAAGGGTCCTCACCTGCGTGGCCCTCGACCACTCGACAATCCCTTTAAAACTTCCTGCTCTGGGGCGCCTGGGTGGCTCAGTTGGTTAAGCGACTGCCTTCAGCTCAAGTCATGATCCTGGAGTCCCAGGATCGAGTCCCACATCGGGCTTCCTGCTCAGCAGGGAGTCTGCTTCTCCCTCTGACCCTCTTCCCTCTCGTGCTCTCTATCTCTCATTCTCTCTCTCTCAAATAAATAAAATCTTTAAAAAAAATAAAAAATAAAAAATAAAATAAAACTTCCTGCTCTGCTCCTTCTTCTGTCATGCACAGACACTACAATCATAAACAACTTTTTTCATGGAGCCGAAACTGCTCCTACCCCATCGCACTTAAGTGATGACCACGGCACCATCAAAAAGAAAAAAGAGACAGTTGGACGGACATTGGCTTCCTCAACAGCATGACCCTCCCACCCTCACCTGCACCCACCACTCCTTCCTTCCCACCTGTCTCCGTGGAAGAGGCACCATCCTTCCTGGCCAAGGAGTCGGAATCCCTCCTCTCCCAGTCACTAGCTCTGTGACCCAAAGCAAGTTACTTCATCGCCTTGTGTATTAACTTCTTCATCTGTGAAAGGGAGTTAATAATTGTACCTGACAGGGTGGTCGTCAGGATTAAATAAATATACAATGAATACATGTTGAGTGCCTAGAAGTATGCCCGGTATATGGGCATAATAAGTATTATGTTAGCTGTTATAATGCCTGTTACTAGCATTTATTCCTGTCC
The DNA here is from genome assembly GCF_009762305.2 of Zalophus californianus. Lineage (NCBI taxonomy): Eukaryota > Metazoa > Chordata > Mammalia > Carnivora > Otariidae > Zalophus > Zalophus californianus. The sequence continues at coordinate 91,436,847 of NC_045606.1, forward strand.
ACTCTGAGAACTTGCTCCAGTAATTGTTCCTTTCCAGTTCCTCTCCATTTGAGACCATTTTGTGCTTGTGGTAGATAATCTCCAAGGATGACCGCCATCAATTCATAAGTGTAGGCTATTCCATCCATCAGTGGGGAGCTCCTGTTCCCTCCCTACCCTTGAGTCTGGGCTGGCTTTGTGACTTGCTCTGATCAACAATATGCACAAGAGGCAACATTCTGCTTGCTTCTTTGGGTAACTCTCGAGCCCAGGATCTTAAGAGAACTGGGCAGCTTCTACTTCATCCCTCTTGGAAGCTTGCTGCCAAATATGAAATCCTCCTACCCTGAGACCACTATGCTTTGAGAAAGCCCAAGACAGTCACATGAGGAGAGAGAGAGGGAGGGCATAGGGAGGAACACCAAGAAACTGGACACATGAGTAAAACCCTCTTAAACCTTCCAGCCCAATCCCAGTACCAACCACAAGCAGCCAAGTGAGTTACCTCAGTAGCGGCTACATGGAGAAGAATCGCCCATCTGAGCCTTGTCCAAACTCCTGACCCAAAGAATCGTGAGAAATAATATATCATTATTGTTTTGTATCATTCAGTTTTGGGGTGATTTGTTATGCAGCCATAGACAATTGAACAATGCTCCCTTCAGCACTAAAAGAATGCTCCAATATTACATCCCATCTTAAAACAAAATATCCCACACAGTTCCTTGATCCTACATCTACCACCAGTTCTTGCCTTCTTTGTATCATCACTATAGTCCTCTAACAGAGCACTGACCACATGTTTGTAGAGTTACTTATGTAGAGGACTATGTCTCCTCCTTGACTGAGTTCCTTGAGGGCCATGACTGACTGCCATATTTATCTTCGTATCCCAGCATCTAGCACATGGTGGTGAGTGCTCAAAAAATTTTAGCTGAAGGGGCACATGGGTGGCGAAGTTGACTAAGCATCCAAATCTTGGTTTTGGTTCAGGCTGTGATCTCAGGGTTGTGAGCTCTGCATCAGGCTCCACACTCAGCATGGAGTCTGCTTAGGACTCTCTCTCCCTCTGCCCCCCCCCCAAATAAATAAGTAAATTTTTTTTTAATACATAAATAAAATGTTAGCTGAAAAACGCACACATGCATGAATGAATGGGGCCTCCTGGTCTAACTGGTCTACCTTCAGGCACACATTCGGGCACTGGAAACCCCAAGACAAAGATGGAAAAACAAAATTTCCAGAACTACACAAAGTCCAAAAGGTACAGGAAAGAGACAAAGCGAAATATCAGCACGGTGGAGTCTGAAGTCACAAGCTGAAACCCACTGAGATTGCAGGTTGTTTCTGCCACACAACTTAGTCAATCCTGATTGACAGAATACAGATTCTACATGTGGCCTTCCTCTCGGGGGGGGAACTGAAAGAGGGAGAAGAGAAACTTGAAGGTTGTCAATGAGTAAAGTCAATATAAACTGTGATGAAAAAAATATAACAGTTCCAGGCCTAAGATTTCTGGAAATTATTCAGAATGTTAAACTTTAACACCAGATCCAGGCAAGAACTCAAGGCATTAATACACTGTGTTTTATGAAGAACTGAAAAGGCTCAAGGAGCATATAAAACAATGGAAGCAGGACAGCGAGGTGCACCGGTTGAGTTTTGAGCAGGGTATTTCTTTTATGGCATCGACTTCCTCCCACTAAAATTTCAAAGTTAATGAGAAATTGATTTTAAACCAATAGTACACACCGATTTATTAACAAAGAGAATGTTATCACAACCACACGCTTTGCAGTCAGAAACAAACCACAGAAAGACAGTGTAGTTGAAACAAAGAAGAAATATTATCAAACCCACAAGGACATAAAAGAGGAAATGCAGTACAAAATGTCACTTGGTATTACGAAAAATGTTATTCCCCGTGCTGGAGGATAGGGAATACAGGCTCATAAGATTAATTTTTACTTTCTGAATTTTTTTATTTTTAAAACTTTTAATTTTTAATCTGCTGGGATCAAACAAAATGACACCTCCACACAATACTGTAGTTTTCAAAAGCCTGCTTCTTTCATTTCTCTTAGCCAACATGGTGAGCACCTTCTACGTGAGACAGGGACCACGGGAACAAGCCCTGAGTGAAAACCATTATGCACATGGGGCGCTGCCATTATCACACGTACTTCTCCAACACAGCCGACCCAGAACGCCACCTCACACACACAAGTTGGCCTTAAAATAGAAGCCACGGCTCCAAAAAGCACCAATGAGCTGCCTCAGTTGCCTGCTAATATCAACCAGTCAGGACAAGGCCCTTCCAACCAATCAGAAGGGAACTGTCTCTATACAAGCAGGGTCTCCTCGTCTGTTCTGGGAGGCCAGCCTAACTGCTCTCTGTTAATGGCCGTGTGCCCTCTTCAGCTCTAGATGTAGCCCCAATAAAGCCTGGTCTGTGCCTTTGACTTTGGGGTCCAGCCTCCTTTCTATCATTGTGTGGGGCCCTAGGCAAGCCTTCACAGCCAGGGCTTCTGACACACGCAGGGGCCACAGATGACCCTGACTACAGGGCTCTACCCAAAGAGTTTACTCTACCAAGCAAACAAAACCTGTGAGTGGGCATTTTAATGGTAGAGATTAAGAAGTCATTCTTCATAGCATGTACCCAGAGCAAAAGAGACCCTGGCTGGGGTGCACACCCCCACCTCGGGGGTAGGAAGACTTCTTACTAGTTGTGTGACCTTGAGCAAGTTAGTGAACCTCTCTGATCTTTGTCTTTCTCATCTGTAAAATGGGGATAATAATAGCACCTACCTCCTGCAGTTACTGTATAGATTTAAAAAGATACACTGTGCCTCCCACAATGTTTGGCACCTGGCCAGCTAGCACTGTGTAATTATTGGGTATTATTACTCCCAGGTCAGCCCTGAGATTTCTGCAGGAGAGAACCATAGAAGGGGAGCAAAGGGGACCTCCATGACAGACCCAAATGAATGCCAATTAATAGTCAAAGAAATGCAAATTTAAAGGAGGTATTTTTTTTTTACCTGTGAGTTTGGCAAAGATAATAAAGATTGGTAACAGTCAGTAAGATGGAGGGAAGAAGCAAAACGGCACTCTGATTCATTGCTAGAGAGAATGCAGATTGCTTCAGCCTTTCTAGAGAGCAATTTGGCAATATGTATCAAAATCTAATATATGAATACTGCTTAGTCCAGCGATTCTATTTCTGGGAATTTATCCTAAGGAAATAATTAGAAAAGTATGGAAAGACAGATATACAAAGATGCTCAGAGCAGTGTTTTTTATCACAGTAAAAGCTGAAAGCAATAAAATTACCCATGAACAGAGAGCTGGTTAAATAAAGTATAGAACATCCACAGCATCGTACCAAATCATAATGTGGATCTATATTTCCTGACAACGTAAAGATTCAACGATAAAGTGTGAAGTGCAGAAAATCAAGTTAGCAAACAACATGGCGAGTATGATACCATTACATTGTGTATATGTGTATGCGCTTGTATGTGTGAACAAGAAGTCTGAAAAGAGAAACACCAAAATGTCATAATGGTTATCTCTGAGTGGTAGGATTTGGGGTGATTTTCACTTTCTAACTTACATCTTTTTGTACCATCTGAATTCATTTAATGTGCAATAAATTTTACACTGTAAGCTTCATCATATCACTCCTCTGCTCAAGACCCTCCAAATGCTTCCCACCTCACCTGGAATAAAGCCAAAGTCCTCAAGAGGGTCTCTGATGCTCCACCCCAGCACCTACTTCCCCTACCCCCAGCACCCACCTGAGCACCTGCTGACCCTCACCCCTACCCACTCTGCTTTGGGCACACTGGCCTCCCCCCCATCCCCCAAGACCAGGCGCAATCCCACATTTATGCTGGCTACTTCATCTGCTGGGAACACTGTTTCCCCAAACACCTGCTCGGCTCACCCCCTTACCTCCTTCAAATATTAGATTAAATGTCATCGTTATGGGTAAGCCATGCCCCCCCCCACCAAATTCATATGTTGAAGTCTTAATCCCCAGTACCTCAGAATATGACCTTATGTAGAAACAGGGTCACTGTAAATGTAATTAGTTAAGATGAGGTCATACTGGAGTAAGATCGCCCCAATCCAACATGACTGTGCTTATAAAAGGGGGAAATTTGAACAAAGACGCGCACACAGGGAGAAGGCCACGTAAAGATCAGAGTTGTGCTGCACAAGCCTAAGGAACTACCAGAAGCTAGGAGAGATGCCTGGAATAGACCCTTCCTTAATGCTTTCAGAGGAGTACTGCCCTGCTGACCTTGATCTGGGATTTCTGGCCTTCAGAACCATGTGACAATAAATGCCACTCAGTTTGTGGCGTTTCATTAAGGCGGCCCTAGCGTACGAAGACACTCACCTTCTCAATGAGGCCTCCCTAACCACTCAGATTAAAACTTCACCCAAACCTTTTCTCTGCCCCATTCCTTCCTGGCGCTTAGGGCCTAGGAACACAGCATATAACTAACCTTGTTCACTGATGGATCCCAAGGGCCCGCCACAGTGCCTGCACAGAGCAGTCACTCAAGAAAAAGGTAAAGAATAAATGAGCAAACAGCACAGAAGAAAATAGTCTGCCCTGAAGAAGCTTACCGTCCAGTGGATGCAGACGGGGAGTAAATGGACATATATAAGATGGTGCTGAGCACCATGGAGGAAAATAATGCAGAGTCTGGAACAAGGAATTATGAAGGAGGTTACTGTATTTTTTTTCCCCAAGACTTTATTTAAATTCAAGTTACTTAACATATAGTATATTAGTTTCAGGGATAGAATTTACTGATTCATCAGTTGCAGATAACACCCAGTGCTCATTGCATCAAGTGCCCTCCTTTTTTTTTTTTTAAAAGATTTTATTTATTTATTTGACAGAGAGAGACACAGCGAGAGAGGGAACACAAGCAGGGGGAGTGGGAGAGGGAGAAGCAGGCCAGGGAGCCCGATGCGGGGCTCGATCTCAGGACCCCGCGATCATGACCTGAGCCAAAGGCAGATGCTTAACGACTGAGCCACCCAGGCGCCCCCATCAAATGCCCTCCTTAATGCCCATTACCCATTTACCCCATCCACCCAAACACCATTCCTTCAGCAGCCCTCAATTTGTTCCCTAGAGTTAAGTCTCTTATTGTTTGCCTCCCTCTGTTTTTATCTTATTTTTCCTTCCTTTTCACTATGTTCATCTGGTTTGTTTCTTAAATTCCACATGAGTGAAATCATATGATATTTGTCTTTGTCTGACTGGCTTATTTCACTCAGCATAATACCCTCTAGTTCCATCCAAGAAAGAAAGATTTTTCTTTTTGATGGCTGAGTAATGTGAATAAATACATACATATTTATAGGTATTATAAGTCATATATAAATATAAAAATAAATATATAAATATATATAATATATAAAGTAAATTTTTATATGAATATAAATATAAATTATATATTTATATAAAAATAAATACATATACTATATAATATAAATACCCAAAAATACAAATATAATTTAAATATATTTACTTATATATACTTATAAGTATTTATATTATATATTTTATTTTATATACTTATATATTTATTTATAGTTATATATATTTATATATCATATATAAATATAAATTGTATATTCATGTAATTTATATTAAAAATATATATATCTCACCTCTTCTTTATCCTTTCATCAGCCAATGGACATCTGAGCTATTTCCATATTGGGCTATTGTGGATAGTGCTGCTGTAAACACTGGGGGGCATATGTGCCTTAGAATCGGTATTTTTCTATCCTTTGGATAAATACCTAGTAGTGCAATTGCTGTAGGGAAGTTCTATTTTTAACTTTTTGAGGAACCTCCATACTGTTTTCCAGAGTGGCTGCACCAGCTTGCCTTCCCACCAACAGTGTAGGAGGGTTCCCCTTTCTCCGCATCCCCGCCAACATCTGTCGTTTCCTGTGTTGCTAATTTTAGCCATTCTGACAGGTGTGAGGTAGTAAGTATCTCATTGCAGTTTTAATTTGTATTTCCCTATTGATGAGTGGTGATGAGCATTTTTTTCCACATTTTTTTATTATGTTATGTCACTCACCATACATTACATCATTAGTTTTTGATGTAGTGTTCCATGATTCATTGTTTGTGTATAACACCTCATGCTCCACGCAGTACGTGCCCTCTTTAATACCCATCACCAGGCTAACCCGTCCCCCCACCCCCCTCCCCTCTAGAGCCCTCAGTTTGTTTTTCAGAGTCCATCGTCTTTCATGGTTCGTCTCCCCCTCCGATTCCCCCCCCTTCATTCTTCCCCTCCTGCTATCTTTTTTTTTTTTTTAACATATAATGTATTATTTGTTTCAGAGGTACAGGTCTGTGATTCAACAGTCTTGCACAATTCACAGCGCTCACCATAGCACATACACTCCCCAATGTCTATCACCCAGCCACCCCATCCCTCCCACCCCCCACCACTCCAGCAACTCTCAGTTTGTTTCCTGAGATTAAGAATTCCTCTTATCAGTGAAGTCATATGATACACGTCTTTCTCTGATTGACTTATTTCGCTCAGCATAACACCCTCCAGTTCCATCCACGTCGTTGCAAATGGCAGGATTTCATTCCTTTTGATGGCTGCATAATATTCCATTGTATATATCTACCACATCTTCTTTATCCATTCATCTGTCGATGGACATCTTGGCTCTTTCCACAGTTTGGCTATTGTGGACACTGCTGCTATAAACATCGGGGTGCACGTACCCCTTCGGATCCCTACATTTGTATCTTTGGGGTAAATACCCAGTAGTGCAACTGCTGGGTCATATGGTAGCTCTATTTTCAACTTTTTGAGGAACCTCCATACTGTTTTCCAGAGTGGTTGCACCAGCTTGCATTCCCACCAATAGGAGGTTACTGCATTTTTAAAACTTAGTTAGAGAAAGCCTCCTGACTGCATGAGATCTGAGCACACCTGAAGAAATGGAGTAGTAAACCATATAGATAATATCGGAGATAAGACTGTTCCAGGCAGAGGGAACAGTACCTACACATCATTGCAATGAACACATATTATTTTTATAATCAGGAAAAGAATCAATAAAGCTATTGTCATTGTGAAAATGCACAAAAAATATTTAAGAGCCCCACTCCAAGGGCTCGGAAGAAGAATCTGATTTTATAAATTCCTAAGACTCTATTCAGCCTCTATTTAGGCCTGGGTTGAAAACTCCACCCCTTCCCCAGCCCAGTCCCCAGCCCAGCCCCCATCCTCCATCAAACAGCTGTCCAAGAGAAAAACATTCAATTACATGAAGATGGTGAGGTGAGGTGAAAGATAAAAGGTGAGGGCGCCTGGGTGGCTCAGTCGTTAAGCGTCTGCCTTCGGCTCAGGTCATGATCCCCACGTCCTGGCATCGAGCCCCGCATCGGGCTCCCTGCTCAGCGGGAGGCCTGCTTCTCCCTCTCCCACTCCCCACTGCTTGTGTTCCTGCTCTTGCTATAACTCTCTGTCAAATAAATAAAATATATCTTTAAAAAAAAAGGTAAAAGGTGAGATGAAAGGTGAGGTGAGAGGTGATGGGTGAGGCGAAGAGTGAGGTGATGGGTGAGGTGAGAGGTGAAGAGTGAGGTGAGAGGTGATGGGTGAGGTGAGAGGTGATGGGTGAGGTGAGAGGTGAAGAGTGAGGTGAGAGGTGATGGGTGAGGTGAGAGGTGATGGGTGAGGCGAAGAGTGAGGTGATGGGTGAGGCGAAGAGTGAGGTGATGGGTGAGGTGAGAGGTGATGGGTGAGGTGAGAGGTGATGGGTGAGGTGAGAGGTGATGGGTGAGGTGAGAGGTGATGGGTGAGGTGAGAGGTGATGGGTGAGGTGAGAGGTGATGGGTGAGGTGAGGCATGAGAGGAGAAGTGAGGTGAGGTAAGAGGGGAGGGGGTGAGGTGAGGAGTGTGAGATGAGAGTTAAGGGTGAGGTGAGGGGGGAGGTGGGTGAGGGAAGGGGTTGGGGTGAGATCAAGCAGTCCTGAGGCAGGGAGGCCTGGAGATCCTAGTTGGTGCCACAAGCCAGGTGCAGGGGCTGTGACTCCTCTCCTGGCCACCAGGCACTGACCTGCCCCCTCCCCGTCCCCATTCAGATCTGGCCTCTGAGGGTCTGCAGAAGCCCTTGCATCCTGCCTGTCACCTGGGCCCACCTGTCCCCGCTGAACACCTAGTGTGTTCTCCTGCCCTGTCGCCAGACCACTGTGGCTCCCAGGTCTCACAAGCGTTCGCTTCTGCTACCCAACCAGCTAGTCCCCACCCAGCTTCACTTTGGTTTTTGGGTTGGTTTGTTTTTTTTTTTTTATAATAGTGGTTAAAAAAAAAAAGAAACATAACTTAAAATTCACCCTATTGACCTCCCACTTCTACGTGTACAGTTCAATAACGTTAAGTATATTCACATCGGTTGTGCAACCAACCAATCTCCAGAACACTTTTCGTCTTGTGGAACTGAAACTCTGTCCCCATTAAGCACTAACCCCGCATTCCCTCCTCCCCTCAGCCCCTGGAAAGCACCATTCTACTCTCTGTCTCCGTGATTCTGACAACTCTAGGTACCTCATATAAGAGGAATCAGACAGTTTTTGTCTTTTTGTGACTGGCTTAGTTCACTTAGCAGAATGTCAAGGTCCAACCATGCTGCAGCTTGTGTCTGAATTTCCATCTTTTTTAAGAAGGAATAATTCCATTGTATGTATAAGCCACATTTTGTTAATCCATTCATCGCCTGACAGACACCTGGGTCCCTTCCACCGCTACCTCAGCTTTGACACCTGTTTGCTTCAACAATCTCCACGTGCTTCTGTAATCCTCCTCAGCCAGCCGCCCTGACTCCTGCTATCAGGGCAGAGAAATTAAGGACCAGAAAAAAGGCTTCCAAACCCGCTCAGGCCCTGTGGGGGGGGGGGGGGGGTTCATGGGTAGAGACAGAGCGAAACCCGTGCTCTGACTTGCACTCCCAGCCCGACACCAGCTCAGCTCTGAACCTTCTACTGCTCCCTCAGTTTGCCCAATCAACTTAAAATCTGGGCTGGATTTTTACCAGGTAGAGACTCCTCAATAATTAGGTAACAACCAAAAATCTTTGAAACGCACCCAACCTCAAGGAGACACAGCCTAGGCCAGAGCTTCTCGAACCTTGGAGTGCATACAAAGCCCGGGCGAGGTGCTGGTAAGAGGTAGATTCAGTAGAGGTGGGGTGGGACCAGACACTCTGCCTTTCTAACAAGCTCCCAGGGGCTGCTGATGCTGCTCATCTGTGGACCACACCTGGAGCAGCAGAGGCCTAGCGACTTGGCCACCAGTCCACACCTGTCTCCCGGGCTTTGCCCAAGCTTCCCCCAAAGCTGGCTTCAGAAGATGGTTTGTTTTGTATGTTTGAGGCTTTCCCCTTTGAAAGCTCCCCAGCAGTATTTACCCAGCGTCTTAAAGCAGCCCTTCAGGCTGTCTGGCTCCAAAGTTAATCCTAGCACCCAAAACGAGAGTGATGAAGGGTCGCTTCCACAGGCCCCAACAAGAGACGGGAGAACAAAGAAAGAAGCAAGGAGGGTTTTCTGAATGACTCCACAGGGCTGGGCACTACCCACCCATCACCAGGCGCGGGAGCCTCCCAAGCCCGACCTCGCACCAAGACTTACCAGGCCATCACCCAGGAGCACTGTTGCCCGCTCACTTCCCACCAAGGCTCCGGGCCACCCAGGGCTGCTAGAGGGGCAAGCAGACAGCACCCGCCTGGCAACTGGTGCATTCACCTCTTCTCAGTTGCCCCTGGAAACCAGCTGTCTTTTCTCATGCCCCCAGTTCCGCCCCTGCTTGCCATCCTCCCAAAAGATCATCTTGTCTACCTCTCTCCACAAAGCTACCCTCTCCTCAATGCCTCGGTCTCCAGATTAGCCCCCCATTTCTCCCTCCTGCCCCCTTTCCACCACCTCCTTGAGCCCCACCTGGTGTTGCCGCGCTCCCATTTCCTCAACTGCACAGGTGGCCCCTACCTTTCCACCCCCTCTTTTAGCATTCCCTAACGTTCTGCGCTCTTTCACTCCTTGAACAAAAACAGCACCCCCGCCCCGGACAAAGCGGAAGGTGGCCCTCTGTCAGCTGCTGGTCTGTCACCAGGAAGCACACCCTGGGGTTGAAAAACTTGCGTGGGCTGACCCTCCATCTGAGGTGGGTACAACTCAGTCTTCAAATCTTGAGTGCCTGAGGGAGGGCAGGGAGGCCCCAGGCACTTGGGGGCTTGGGGATGCTCAGCACTGCAGCGATTTACCAACTGGTATGGCAGGGTTTCAGTATTTCACAACCAGCCAAGTGTCCATAATGAACGAATGGGTTATAAATCAGGGCAGCTCTAGAGAATTATTTTGTTCTGAAGTTGCCTGGTCAAATGCAATAGGGCTCTTGCACACTGTTCACACAGACTCAGTCCCTAAGGCGGGTGCATCTCAAGGTCCCTGAAGATCTGGAATGGCTCCAGAGTAGTGCGGCTGACTCAGGCCCTGGTGATCCAACACCACTTATTCCCAGATGTTTGGAACAGGAGGTACCATTTCTTAGCCCAGTGCTTCCCAAACTGAAGTGCATGTTCGAAATCACCTGAGGAGCTTGTGAAAATGCAGATCGGACTCAGAAGATTTGGGGTAGGACCTGAGATTCTGCATTTCTAACAAGCTGTGGCCACACTTTCACAGTAAGTAACAAGGTTAACTTTCATTAATGAGGAGAAGCAATGCCTGAAGCCATGAGCCACAGCATTATCAACAAAGAGGGGTAAAAGAAAGAGACAGAAAGAATATGAGAAAGCAAAGTATGTGTCCCAGGAGTGGGGAAGCACCAGGGAAGAGTAGAGGAAGATTTGTTTTTTAAACAAGAAGAACTGAGGGGCGCCTGGGTGGGTCAGTCAGTAAGCGTCTGCCTTTGGCTGCTTGATCCCAGGGTCCTGGGATCGAGCCCCGCATCGGGCTCCCTGCTCAGCGGGAAGCCTGCTTCTCCCTCTCCCGCTCCCCCTGCTTGTGTTCCCTCTCTCGCTGTCTCTCTCTCTCTCTCTGTCAAATAAATAAATAAAATCTTTTTAAAAATTAAAAAAAAAAAGAATTGAATGAACTGCCTTCAGCAAGTCACTGGGCTAGAACATCTACAGGACAGGCAGACAGTGCTACAAACATTCAACAGAAACAGGACTGTCGCTGTCTATAACAAGTGCATTCCAAGGTATCCAACATGTGGATATAACCTGAAATAGAAGAGCTAAAAGGGAATTCAGAGATAATCTCAGGGACCCCTTCTGACACCGATGAAGAAACTCAGAGCAAGGTAACTTGTCCACAGTCACAAAGCAAGTGATCAGCGGAGAAGAGCTCACTCGGGTCTGCTAGCTCACAGTTCGATGAGCCTTCCAACAAATCATGCTGCTTAAGCACAAGAAAGAGATCACGTCACTGTGAGCTGCAGATGAAAGGGGTGGGTGGTCACAACGTGGAAACAAATTAGATCAGTTACAGCAGCATCTTCCATCTGAATCAATAGCTGCCTCTAGCACCCAGGGCACACTGATAGAAAATCTGTGGCTCCCGGGTCCCTGGTGAATTTTAACAATTCCCTGGCTGGGTTCTGTTTTCAGGATTAAGTGAGGCATTTCGTGACAAAGATGGCAGCCGCTGTTCCCCAGTGGCCAGGACTGAGAATTTAAAATGACGTCCTCTATGCCCTTTAACTCCCAACCCAAAGAAAACCAAGCCAGCAAGATAGGGAAAAAAAAGAAAAAGAAAAAACAATTGCAACATCATAATTTTAAATCAATTGTTCTCATCATGAAAAGACAATTGCAAGATATTAAGCGGTGTGTCCCCAAAATGCTATTAATTTTCAATTACTGGGTGTATAGTCTCTGGATCAGTGGATCCAAAGTTTAAAGTGCCTAACAATCAACTGTGAGCTTGTTAGAAATGAAGATTCCCAGGCACCACCACCGAAGATTCTAATATAGGTCAAGGGTGAGTCCCAGAAATCTAAATTCTTAACAAGCACCTGCCCCATCCCTTAGTGATACTGATGCAGAAGGGCTGGGGATCACACTTTTGAAACATTGAAAGTCTTTGTTTATAGGATACTAAACCACTCAAAAAGTACAACAAATGTTCACCTCAAAATGGCTAATAATAAAATAAGGACATTAAGATAAAAATTTAACATGCCGTGAGAATAAATGCAATGAAAAAAGTTACAAAAAGAAAAGAACAGCAGATTTTGCTAATCAAAATAATCAAAACTTCTGAATTTCTAAATTATATAAAATTGAAAAGAAAATCCATTGGAAGGGGGAAAAGGCAACCAATAGGAGAGAAACGGTTGCTATCCTTAACATATAAAGATTTAAATACATACCCACAACATATACGTGAGCAAAAACACAGAGAGAATTCACAGAATACAAATACAAGATAAACCAAAAATAGCCAACCCAAAATAAAAAAACTTAAGCAGTGGATTACAAATTTATTCTACAAGAGTTTTAAAAATAATATCCAATGCTGCTGCTGATGAAGTGAAACAGGCCACTGCATAAATTGCTAAGGTTTATTTCAGCACTACAGCTTTACAGAAAAAGTCAATTCATTCAACAACCACTTACAGAGCACCTCGTAGGCACCCAGCGCACTGAATATGCAAAGATTCAGCCTGGTGGGTCTTAGATTTAAACTGCATTCTAATTCCCCTTTTAGAAATGTATGCTAAACACACACACACACACACACACACACACATAAATACAAAGCCTTATCTACATAGTTATTCATCATAGCATTATTTTAACAGCCAAAAAAGCTGGAAATAATAAAAGAATAATTAAGGAAATTATTAGGATGGAACACTGTGTTTTCAAACAATATTTAATGAATAGGAAAATGCTTAAGTTAAATATCAAGTGAAAAAAGTAACAAATGCAATTGTGCATATAATTCAATGTTCACTTTTTTAATGTTAACAAAGAAAAAGCTATTTACAGTGCTATCTATGGGTTGTGGGATTATGGGTATCTGTTGTCTGTACCTTCTAGTAATTTCCAAAATCTCTGCAAAGTTATCAATTTCATAATAGCTATTATTTTTAAGAAAGACTTATCCATGAAGAAATGGAGCACAATTCTTTCTTTTTATATTGTGGATGTAGGATCGTCTAAAAAATACAATCAAAAGCAAGTCCAAAGTACTACAAGTTGTTTCCACAACAGTGAACAGTCAAGACCAAACTTATAAATGTTTAAACAAACAAAAAAAGGCACATTCAAGATTCTGAATGAAACAGAAAGAGACAAGAAATCAATAAAACACAGAAATTTAAATGAAGACTGAAATAAGGGGACCCACTGAAAGGTGGACACATTTAACAAAAGTTAACAAGGAAAGAGAAGGCTGCTGAAGGAGATCACTTTCAGCCAGCCTCGAAAGGGACTGCTGCCTAACCCAGGAAATCCCACACAGGATTAAGACATGCCATTTTTTGAATCAGGCTCTTCAGAAACAGAACCACCAAGGCAGGGTTCAGCAAAGCCTCCCCCATCCCCACTCCCATGGCGAAAAAATAAAACACTCAGGACTGGGAGCCAGAGGGTCCTAGTGGCACAGAGAGAACACGTGGGCCAAATGAAATGCAACCTCTTCCCAGGATCAACCAGCACTCACCAGCCCAGGTCTCCTACATCAGGAAGCTACCCTCCACCACTATGACTCCTCACAACCTTCAAGAAATGGGTCAGGGGCCACCTTTAAGATGTTTTTCTCTAAGGAACAGTCCATGCAAGGATCTGCACCGGCTTTGGGTTTCCAACTGGATCCTTGAGGACAGACCCAGTGCCCTCCACTTCTTCAGTTGCTATTCTATTACTTGGCCTAGAAGTAATTGTACAAACCAGAGGAGCCCAATACACAAATCAACTAAAGGATGAAGTCTCCACTTCTGTGATGTCAGCTCTAGTGCAGAAATATACTGAATTTCATGTGTCCAGAGTGAATATTTGTACTGGGGGCTGATGGGAAACAGGAACAACTTCTAAAGACAAGAAACTTACAGAGGGACAGTGCAAACAGCTCCACTGTATACTTTAAATTTATCAAAAGAATTACTTATTCTCTCCACAACATCGGCAGTATATCCAGTTGGCCACATTCACATGGAGAAGCCGTGCAGACGTTAAATGCATAGAGTTTGGAATCAAATTAACCGAAACTCCTGAAGTCTTAGTTTCCTCATCTGTAAAATGGGGCTAATCGTGCCCAACTCATAACAGGACTGGATCGCGTCTATAAAATGCAGCCTCTGGCACAGAGGAAGCACTCAGTAAATGGAAACGATTAGTGTGCCGGGTCCCCTCGCAGATGAGTCCATTACTATCAGACGGGCTTTCTTTGCAGATGAAAGCCAAGGGCACTCTTCAGGATTATCTCTTCTCACACAAAGCCCTGAGTCTCGTCTCCTCTCCTCTGGACACGCAGGGCTGGAACACGCAGAGGGCAGGACTGGGACCTGAGGCGCTAGGTTAGGCAAAGTTGTTGGCACTCTCCATACACTGCCCGCAAGAGATCTGTTTTGTCACCCCCAGCTCTGGGGGGGCTCCCTGAGCCAGGGTTCCACCCAGCTAAGGGAAATCTTTGTGGAGGCCTCAGGTGTGTATAAGCCCTAGGTCATGGGGCAGTAGGGGCTAATGGAAAAGTGATGAGTCTGCACCAACTAGCCAGTGACCTTGACCAAGCCAATTCCCTATCAGTCTCCTCTGGAGTAAGAGGAGTGGTTCCACTCTAAGATCCCCGACATCCTTTCCTGTGTTTCTATTGTACCACCCCCTATGTGGCACCGGTTAGAATTCCCACAGTCATGTCCAAGGGACACCTTCAGATGTGTTCCATTTCCTTCCAAACCCACTTGGCAGTCCTTTGGCCCTGCTCCCAGGAAGGGAGGGTTTGGAGGAGCTTCCATGGCTCTGTTTGTGTTCACCGTGCGGCAGCTATCCACCTAGCGCGGCTCATCCCACCTCTCCTTCTCTGCCCCCAAAGCGGTCGAGGGTGTGTGCTGGGGCAATCACTGGTTTCCAGCGTGTCAGCTCAGAGATGGTTTCCAGACCATCCTGTGGGTATGCTCAGGGTGGACAAATAAACATTTCTGAGAAGCAGTATGAATTAAATCATTTCAGCAACAAAACCCGCCCACATGCGCCTTCATAAATGATGCCTCTTAATTCCATGCAGACGAAGAGTCAGTAAACTGCATCTATTATAAAACAACCCTTACTCCTTTCATGCCCTGACACTGAAGAATCCTAATATTTTCCCACTCTATTGTACTGATGCCTTTGCAGAAGTAACAGCAGTAGCTATTTCCCTGGAAAGATCCATGGCCAGGACGCTTTCCAAGAGATTTTCTTTGAAGGTTCTTTGTGTCCTGGTGCACTGGGGGACACCGCCAGCTGCCTGCATCGGGGGGACGCCGAGCTACTCAGAGTAATGCAACACTGTTTTTAAAGCCCACACACCGAATGTACCCCTTCGCCCCTACAATGAAGTATTCCGAAACATTTGATATACCACACTGATAACAGCCATGCACAAATACAATTCCAGTGCCTGAATTTTGCAGAGAAAATAAAGGCACATTTGGAGAAGCCACAGACCCGCCTCGGGCTCCGTGAATAACAGGAGAGCTTCGCAGACCCTGAGCAAGACTGGCCAGAATCCGTTCGCTTTTTCGTTTTATTTTCGCCGTGCCTTTTATTTGCTGGGCCCAAGAAGAATGGAAAATCATCTCAAGAAAGGAGGGCTAGGGAGCGGTGGAGAATAAAAGAGGGTGGGCGGGGAAAGCAGGATTTTTGAAAATAACAGCAATAAAAAAAGGCAGGGTCGCGGCCCGAGGGTCTCGGCAGTGCTTACCTGGGGCGCACGAGGCCGGCCGGGCCAGCAGCAGCAGCCAGAGGCCGGGGAGCAGCGGCCCCGGGCGGCGGCGGAGGCGGCGGGCGCGGCGGGCGGAAGGCCCGCGGCCGCTCGGCCCCGGGACCAGCGCGACCCCGGCGTGGGTCTTCCCTTCCATGGCCGCGCCTCGGCGTCGGCGCCGCGCCCCCGGCAGTCCCGGCCGGCGCCCCGGCCCGGCCTCGCGGCTCGGCTGCTCTCGGGCCCGGGAGGGGCGGCCGCTGCGGCTGCGGCTGGGACGGGGCGCCGCGCACGGGCGCGGAGGGAGGCCGGCGAGGCGGGGGCGGGCCGGGGGCCGGAACCGCGGACAGGGGCCGCCAGCCGCACGCCCGCCTCGCCGCTCCGCCCCCTTCGGAGCCTCCGAGCCGCTGCTCGGCAACGCGCGGGCCCCGGGCGCGGGGAGGCGAGCACCACCTCCCGGCCGGCCGGGCGCCTGCCTGCGGGGCGGCCAGGCGGCGAGCGCGGGGCTCGGGCGCGCCGAGGCTGCGCCGCGCGGGGCCGGTGCCCGGTCAGCCCCAGGACCCGCCTCCCGGGAGGGGGCGCCGGAGGCCTGGGGCGCCCCGCCCCGCACGGAACACCGGGGCCCGCCGCCCGGGTGGCCCCGCGCGTTCCGCTCCCGGGGGCGCCCGGAGGGAGGGAGGCCGGCGAGGAGGGGTCAGAGCCGGAAAACCTGGCAAGCCCGGAGAGCCGCGGGCCTCTCGCTCCTCCTCTGGCGCCTGGCTTCGCTCTGCTCCATTCTGCGCGGGGCAGCAGGTGTGAGTGGGGCGCCTGCGTTCGGAGGACAGCCTTCGGGGCTGCGGAGGGGACAAAGCAAAGGAAAGGTCGGGCTCCCTTCGACGTGCAGTCGAGGAGGTGGGAAAAGCGCGCACACAGCTCTGCCCATCCTTTCTCCCTCTAGAGGTTCTGCCTCCTGTCTGGGTCGTTAAGGAAGGATAGGACCCTGGACCTGGGAGGCCCGCAAACCCCACACGTAGTAGGCCTTTAGTAGGTGCCTGCTGATTGAATTGAATTCGGTTGAATTGCAGCAGAGCTGGAAAGAACCGCGCACTTCCAGGTCCTTTTAGGGAAAGCAGCTCTCTTGGGCAATAGAGAGAAGGTCAGAGGATAAGCGTTTGGGGAGTCAGAGTTTGGGAATGGAGGGGAAATGAGGAAAGCCAAGAAGAGAGTTAACATTTGTCAAGTAACTGCTACGTGCCAGGCATCTAACTCTGAAGACACCTGGTGTAAGGGTCTTGGAACGTGGAATTGGCAATTTTGGGTTTTTGCGTCCTCTTAGAAGGCTTGCACCACGCAGGGGACTAAAGATACGAGTTGGGGACACTATCTTATTGCCTGGGAAGCTATAGTGGTTAGTGGGAAATGTGAATCATCTTCGTTGGTAAAAGGGTCCCTGGTTGCTCTCCAGTCCCGTTCCCCTGCTAGGCCCAGGCAACTTACCCTCTGGTGAAATTATTGGAGAATCAGTAATAGCCCTTCCTCTGAAGAAGGCTGAGGCACCCTCCTAGAAGTACCTACCTGTTAGTTTCAAGGAAGATAATTGAGAATAAAGGTTAAAGATAGCCTTGTTGATGTTCCTAATTTGCTTTGTACTTTATTATGCCTCCCCATCATAAACAGTCCCATGTTCTTAACAGTTGATTCCCCACCAGCTTCCAGAGGATTTTGCAAACCTTGCCTTCAGCCCATAATCTCCAGGTGCGTTCCCCTGTGAAAACACTGCCTATTCAGGTATGTCTGGCCTGGGATACCTTGGCCCGAGATCTGGGACCGCTTGTTCACGCCTTTCTTCATCCTCTGAACTCATTGTGTAAACATGTCATTTGACTACAAACCACTGCCTTGGGGTGATTCTTAAATTGTCCTGTCTTGTTGTATTATTTTATCTTTTATGAATTTATGTTTTGCCTCTCTGACCAAATTAATATGAAGTTCGAAGATGGTGTCATCCTGCTTAGGGATTCCCATAGCACCAGTAAACCCTCATTGTATATTTGTTGACTTGAACCAGAGTATCCACCTGCCCAGTGAAGTGGTTCAACCTTTCAGATTTGGCCCAGCCTCCAGGAATCTCCCACCTACACTAGTATCCGGGGTATCAGAGGAAGAAGGCTCCCTTTCCATTCTCAGCCAACTCAAAGAAGACAAAATGTTGGCCAATCCATTAAGAAGGGATTGACATCAATGGGAAATAACAATTACAACTTTGAGATATTAGAAATGGCTCAAGGTCACCAACTCTCTATAGAAAGACCCCTAGGGTCTCCTAGTTTCCAAGCTCTGAAGACATAAAACTGAATGTTACTTCTGTCAGGATTTAATGCATTCTGCCTGAGTGTCTAAGAAAATGTCTTCTGGGCCTCGAACCATCCAGCTAGGGGGTTGTGTGACTTAGAAGTCCAAGACAGACTGAGTGGTACAAGGTAGGGGCACATACATATGTAAACACGTGCATCCATACAAAATTGTGTCTGAGAAGAGATTAAGACAAGGTCTTAGGGTACTCATACCAAATGATGCAAAAAATAAATCCAGCAAACACTTCTGAGCACATACTATGACCTGTTAGTGCTGGGGGCGGGGGGGGGGATATAAAAGAAGATTAAAATAGTGATTTTGGAGATTATCTCATATAATTTTCATTGTATAGAGAACGAAACAAACCAGGGAAGTGAGTTTATTTACCTATGGCTGAGCCTCAGCTAGAATTCCCATCTCCTGTTTTCCAGTAAAATACAATCTCTGGGGGAGGGGGGAGAATTAGCCTGCGTCCTCCAAAGGTTTGCTGTCTGATTTGGGGAGGGAGTTAGGATCAGTGCCACCCTTAGACCTAAGCACAATGGGGCCCAGTTTACCGGAGGTCCCCCCCAGAGTGGGCCTCCTCCAACTGCACCTCTCCCCACAGGACAAGGAGTCTGAGAAGCCAAAGGAACACCCCACCAGGAGCCCACTCAGTACCCGGGAGCCCAGAATTCCCTACCAGTTGGCCCCACGCTCACTTTCAGGGCCTCTGTGGCCTCTTCCTCCCAAAGGGTGGGTGGGCCGAGGTGTGTCTGATCCCAAGGAGCAGCCGTGGGTAGTTGTCTGCAGGGGAGTAAGGGAACTCAGACATGCAGGTAGGGTGAGATGAGCCCATGAAGCCCAAGGGAATGAAGCCAAGAACCAGGAGTGGGGAGAGAGGGTGAAACAAGCTCCATATTCATATTCATATGACTTGGCTGCCATACTACTGCTCAGACTTTCAAGGAGTCTGGGAATTCTGTTTTTGGTTTGTTGTTTTTCTTTTTAAAGATTTTATTTATTTACTTGAGAGAGAGAGAGAGAGAGCACAGAGGCAGAGGGAGAAGCAGACTCCCGGCTGAGCAGGGAGCCCAACGCAGGACCCAGTCCCAGGACCCTGAGATCACGACCTGAGCCAAAGGCAGCCGCTTAACCGACTGAGGCCTCCAGGTGCCCCTCTGCTTTTGAACCTAGCCTACCAGGTCATTTTGAAGGTGTGTCAGTCAGGGAAGGAGGAGAGTAATATTTAATAGGTTGCTTGTGTGGCATGTAACTTTCTGATATTTCAGCAAATGCTATGGAAGCCTCCAGTTGTATTTTTGACCTGGGCCCCTTCACTCTGAGGAGTAGAACAGAAACGGGAAGGACAGACTGACCACCTGAAAGTTGGAGATGACTGGAAGGCAGAAGGGGGTAAAACGGAGAGCCCCAGACTGGAAATCAGAATAGCTAAGTTCTGAGCTCTGCTCTCTCACATAGAAGTTTGTCATCTTGGGGAAAAGGTTACTCTCAAACCTCAGTCTTTCTCCTCTGATGACAGCCTTGATTATGCCTACCTTATCTAAAATATACGTGTATCAAATCATCACATTGTATACCTTAAACTTGCACAATGTGATGTATCAACTGTACCCCCAAAAAGCTGGAAAGAACCATTGAACTAGAGTTCTGGAGTAAGAACCATTGAACTAGAGGCTTGAGTCAACATTTTCTGCTAAAAATGAGAAGAGTGTCATAGAGAAGAGAGAAAGCAGGGGCTGGGGTAGAACAAGGACTCAAATATCTGGCTAAGGGGTCTGGACAGAATTTTGTAGGCAGTAGGGTATCGTTAATAATTTTCATGAGATATTATTAGAACCAGGCACAAGAAGGATTACTCTATTAACAATATATAAGATGATTTGGAGAGAAAAAAGACTGCAAGTAGAGAGAGACCAATTAGGATAAGAGCTTAACTGTGCATGCCTGAAGTGTCAGGGTCATAACATTTTTCACCATCAAATAGACAGAACTTTTAAAAAATTGATTATATCCATTTGTGCCATAGCGTGGGGAAACAGGCACTCTCAGATTCTACTGGTGAAGGTATAAATTGGTATAGCCATTTTGGAGGACAATTTGGCCTTATCTATCAAAATTTAAAATCAGCAGCTCACCATCTGGTATAGAAAATTCTATATATAGATATGCTTTTGCTAATCTTTCTTTCTTTCTTTCTTTCTTTCTTTTTCTTTCTTTCTTTCTTTCTTTCTTTCTTTCTTTCTTTCTTTCTTTTTCTTTCTTTCTTTCTTTCTTTCTTTCTTTCTTTCTTTCTTTCTTTCTTTCTTTCTTTTTCTTTCTTTCTTTCTTTCTTTCTTTCTTTCTTTCTTTCTTTCTTTCTTTCTTTCTTTCTTTCTTCCTTTCCTTTCTCTCTTTGCTGGATTTATTATTTTCCTTGGTGTTTTGTTTTGGGTTTTGTTGTTGTTGTTTTTTAGTTAGGCTTACTTCAAACAGGTAAATTCGGTCCAGTAATTCAATCAGATCAAATTCACCTTTTTTAAAGTTTACACTTTCTTGAGTTTTGGAAAGTGTATGAACTCCTATAGCCACCACCATATTCAAGATATATAACCTTTGCATTGTTCTCAAAAGTTCCTTTATGCCAGCTAGCACTTTATCCCCTGCCTCTACCCCAATTCCTAATAACCATTGATTTAATTTGTTTCTATAGCTTTGCCTTTCCCAGAATGTCACATAAATGGAATGATACAGTATGTAGCCTTTTGTGTCCAGTTTTTCTACTTATCCTGTCTCTGAGATTCATCCACCTTGTTACATGTATCAGTAATGTGTTCCTTTCTACTGCTAACTAGTATTCCATTTAATGGATGTACCACAATTTGTTTATCCATTTTGGACATTTTGGCTGTTTTCAGTTTATTGTTTTGGGGGGTTGTTTTGCATGTTTTTTGGCCATTATGAACTCAGCTTCTATAAACATTTGCTTCTAGAGCTTGATGTGAACAATATGTTTTCATTTTTCTAAATGAAATTTAATTCCTAAATATCTAGGAATTAAACTCCTAAGTTATGTAATAATTGTATATTTGACTTTATAAGAAACTGCCCAATTGTCTTCCAAAGTGGTTGTAATATTTTACCTTCTCACCAGCAATGTATAAGAGTTCCAGTTGCTCCACATCCTTGTGAGCACTTGCTTTTGTCAGTTTATTTGAACAATCTAGTAGGTGTGTAGTGCTATATCCTTGTGGTCTTAATTTGCATTTTCCTAATGACTAATAACATTGAGCATCTTTTCATGTGCTTACTTGCCATTGCTATGTCTTTTTTGGTGAAGTGTCTCTTCAAATCTTTTATTCATTTTATAATTGGATCATTTGTCTTCTTATTATCAAGTTGTAAATATCATTATAAATCCCGCATACAAATCCTTTTGCAGATAAGTATTTCGAAAATATTTTCTCCTATTCCATAACTTGTCTTTTCATTCTCTTAACAGTATCTTCCAAAAAACAGAAGTTTTTAAATTGATGAAGCCCAATTTTTATTTTTTCCTTCTTTATTTTTTTGGCTCATGCTTTTTGTGTCCTACATAAGAAATTTTTACCCAACCCAAGGTCACAAATATTTTCTTCTATGTTTCCCTCTAGAAATTTTTAGCTCTTATGTTTAGCACTATGATCCATCTGAGTCAACTTTTATATTTTTGTGAGATAAGGGTTGCAGTTAATTTTTTTTGCATATGTCAATTGTTACATCACCATTGATTGAAAAGACTCTCCTTTCTCCATTGAATTGACTTTATACTTTCTCAAAATTAATTGTTACATTTGTATGGGTCTATTTCTGGACTTCCTATTCTGTTCCATGGAAAATCTATACATTACATGTGGGCGGGGAGAAAGCAAGACATTGTATTGTGTAATGCCATTAATGAGAAAAAAATGTGATCATAAATCCACTGTTTTAAAAAAGTGAAGTGTATCACAGAATTTGGAGAGGGGTTGGGGAGTAAATATATGAAAGGGGATGTTCACTTTTATGAAGAGAAACATTTGCTTTTTACTCTCTATATTAATGCATCTGATTATAATATTACATCGTTTGCATTTTTAACACCAGCATGTGCTACTTCTGTATTTAAATTTTTTGAGAGAGAGAAAGCACAGGCAAGTGGGGCAAAGGGAGATGGACAAAGGGAGAGGGAGAGAGAGAATCTTAAGCAGGCTCCATGCTCAGTGCAGAGCCCCACGCTGGGCTTGATCTCATGACCCTGAGGTCATGACCTGAGCCAAAACCAAGAGTCAGTCGCTGAACCGACTGAGCCACCCGGGCACCCCACCTATTTAAATTTTTTCTAAATAAAGACTTCGTGGGTTTGAATGGAAACTAGAAAATAGATGAGACATTTTCTGGATCTTAAATTAACTGATAAATATGAGGAGAAAAAAGAATAAACAGTGGATGATTTAGAGGCTCTGAAGCCATCGCTTCTCGGCCTTTTGGCTAAGATCAAGGGCAGAGGGTCTGAAGCCATACATGTTAGGATAGATAAACAGAAATCAGTTGGAGAGTCTGGGTTAGGCAGAAGGATCCCCAAGGGCAGAGTGGCTGGCTGTGGGAGTTCAGCCAGCACCCAGGGAGCAACATTAACATAAGCAGTAGGTGGTGAGGGTGAGCATTAGGTTTGGAAGATAAGGCAGGTAGGGCTCAAAATACAGATACGGAAATCATTTGCACAGAGTTGTTAGCTGCAGATGTGAGGGTGAATGACTGTGCCTGGGAAGACAGGAGAAAAGAAAAGAAGAGGGCTGAGGACAGGCCCTTGTGAAAATAATTTCATCATGGAAAAGCTGAAAGGGAGTGGAAAAAGGCAGAAGGACTCTGAGGGAAAGCTGAGGAGAACAAGGGAAGTGTGGTGTCACCAAAGGCCCGAAGGGAAGCTTCAGAAGGGAATGATCAGTGTCAGGGATGACAAGGACTAAGAAAATCTCTTTGGACTTGATGACATGGTCATTAAAAAGAGACTTTCCAGGGGCGCCTGGGTGGCTCAGTCTTAGGCGTCTGCCTTCGGCTCGGGTCATGATCCCAGGGTCCTGGGATCGAGCCCCGTATCGGGCTCCCTGCTCCACGGGAGGCCTGCTTCTCCCTCTCCCACTCCCCCTGCTTGTGTTCCCCCTCTCGCTGTCTCTCTCTCTGTCAAATAAATAAATAAAATCTTAAAAAAAGAGAGAGAGAGACTTTCCATTGAAGTGGCGAGGATAAAGGGGAAACAAGGGGAAAAGAAAGAGCTGCTTGGGAAATGGCGGCCAAAGAGAATGGTTCACAGCAGGGTTGAGACGTATTTTAGGACAGAAAAGACTGAGCTCCCTGGTGACAGAGGAAAAGGTGCCTGAAGACAGAGAATAGTGAGCAAGGGAGGAATCATTGAGCCCATTCTCAGAGATTAGAGGAGATGGACTCAAGAGCGACATGTATGTCATTTGAAAAGGCAGAGCCAGTGACCCCATGTCCATTATCAGGAAAGTGGCTTTGATAGAATCATATTACAGTAGGAGGGAAGGCATGCTTCTGTTACAATAACTGTAAAGACATGTAGGGCATGTTTGGGTTATAACGTTAAATGGGACAAAAACTAAATATAAAATGGTTTGTGAGTTATAAAACAATATGTGTGACTAGAAAGGAATTGTGCAACACTTAAGATTGTTGTAGTAAGGTAAGGGGTTATGAGCATTTTATCCTTTGACGTTGTTGAGATTTGTCTTTTTGATAAAAAAATGTTTGGAATGTCTTCCTCCAAGAGAAGATGATAATGGGTCAAGGTGAAGGTTTTACGTGGTCTCCAGAGTGATTTCTCACTCTTCAACACCATAAGTTTCAGTGTTAGATGACAGGATTTGGACTTGAAGTGTGAAAACCCAAAAAAGGAAAAGATCAGCATGCACTACAGTAGGTAGGGAAGGTTTCACAGACTGCATGAGGCTTAAGTTGGGTCTTGAACAATGGGAACAATGGGTAACATTTGTTAAAAAGAAGAGAGAGAAGGAGAAGAGGGTATTGCAGAGGAAAGAAAAGTAGAAAGGCAAGACAAGAGGGTAGAAATGAACAGAATGTGGGCAGAAGAAAAGCTACTTAGAAGGAATTTGAGGACAAAAGAGGAAACACATAGGATATGGTGAGATTGTAGCTAGCGAAGAGTTCAGGTCTGCCATGATATAAACGAAATAAGGTTTCCCCCACTATTCAAAAGTAGGCAAGCTATGAAACCTTTCCTCAATGGAAATGGCATGAAATGGAGAGTATATCCCACTTTCACAAAGTTGGAAAGACGTACATTAGTACAGTAACAACTATTTTCATAAAAGTGAAAATCCTCTTTGGATTTCTTTCCATTAGCAAAAACAGGTACTAATGTAACTTTTTGGTAAAAACCAAGTGGCCTAACATGAACCTTCAGAAAGTGTAGGATACCTGTCATTACCTTAATTTACCTACAGAGGAACTCCTGCCTATCAAAGGGGAAGCCACTGGGGGGTGGGGGGTGCGAGTGACATTGTTAAGCACTGACCACCACAAGTACAATGTGTTTTTATTATTTTTTTGAGAGAGGGAGGGGGCTGGGGGAGGGGCAGAGGGAGAGGAAGAGAGAATCTCAAGCAGACTCCCTGCTGAGCGCAGAGCCTAATATGGGGCTTGACGCAGGGCTCAATCTCATGACCTGAGATTGTGACATGAGCCGAAATCAAGAGCTGGGCACTTAACCAACTGAGCCACCCAGGCACCCCCACCAATACAATGTCTAAAACCAGGATCTTGTCCTGGACGAAATGGGCTGGAAATGTCTGTCCTTCTTGCACAATTTAATGTGTGAGAATTAGTGAGAATGCTCCTAAGGCACAATCCCAGACTTGCCTCTCTGTCTGTTGTAGTTTGCCCCACCTCCTTTCCCCCAACTCCTTCCCCCCAACACACAAGCTGCCACAGATCAACTGGCTCAGTCCTCTGCCCACACTCTCCATGGTCATTTCCCACTATAGCCCCAAACCCGGCAGCTCTCCTGAGGCATGCCAAAAATCCACATTAGAATCACGGCAACAGTTGGTGAAAGCTCTTTTTAGAATCACCCTCATTCTCTGGCATTCTACTAACTCCAACTCACATATGACTGTGTTCTAAAACTCATCGACTCTGGCTCAAATTCAGAATGAGAATAATGATCATAGTCTAGCTCAGATTCTTCCATCTTGCCATGAGTTCAGATCAGTTACATGAATAAATAAAGGCAAACCTACACTAACTAGGTATCTGTTCTGATCACCCTGATTCTCTAGAAAACTCCTTCTCCACTCAAAACCCTCATTGGACACCCTTCCTGGGAGAGATCTCTGCTTTTGAGCCTCTTACAATCGTGGGCAGAGCATCACTCCTTCAGGAAGCCTTCCATGATCTGCTAGAGGTGATCTGCCCTTCCTTTGTGCCCTAAGTCCCTGTGATGCCTCTGTCACACCACTGACCACGCAGAATAAAACTTCACATGTCTCTAAGTTCTTCAAGAGCAGAGACCTTCTTGTTTTCGTCTCTATTCCCCAGTGTCTAGTGCAGTGCTTGGCAGATTATAGGGCTCAAGTAAATGCTTGTTGAGGGCACCTGAGTGGCTCAGATGGTTGGGCGTCTGCCTTCGGCTCAGGTCATGATCCCAGGGTCCTGGGATCGAGTCCCGTGTCGGGCTCCCTGCTCGGCGGGAAGCCTGCTTCTCCCTCTGCTTCTCTCTCTCTCTCTCCGTCTCTCATGAATAAATAAATAAAATCTTTAAAAAAAAAAAAAGTAAATGCTTGTTGAATGAGTAGAAATACAAAAAATAAGCTCCCAGCCAGCCTCCTCCCTCACCCCATCCCTCCCTTCTCCCCGAGGAACAATTAACCTAATTAACTAATTAGGTTAACTTAGCAACTTAACCTTGGGGGAGCATAAGTTTGTCCACAGTTCTTTGGTGCCAGGCCCAGAAGGAATGTGCTGTGTGGCATCTACTTCTCCACCCTCACGCTGACAGAGAACTTCTCAAACTTCAAAGTCTGTCCAGAAATGCCAGATTCCTCCACTATCCACTAGGAAACACCAATGGAGAGTGCATGGAAAATAGAAAAGGTCACTTCCGATATGACATTACCTTGGTCTTACACAGAGTTCGTGAGCTACAGTAATTGGCACCAGCAAACATTTATTAAATTTAGTGAACTAAGACTCTTCCCAGAAGTAGAGGAAAAACACAATCTCTGCCCTTTAGGAAATGACAATCTCCAAACAATAAAATATGCTCACAAAATTTGAATTTCATAGGCTCTGGATGAAAATTGTGAGAAGCTGGATAAAATTATCTGCCCACAGACAACTCTGTGTGGAACTCCTCTGCCATTTAAAAGGGCAAGTTAAGAAGTTTCTGGACCAGCGCTGTCCAGAAGATGGAACTTTCTGAGACAGTGGAACTGTTCCATACATCTGTGCTATCCACTGCAGTAGCCACTAGCCACAAAAGGCTATTGGGCACTTCAAGTGTGGCTAGTGCAACGGAGAAACTGAGTTTTTAATGTTTTTTTTTTATTTTAATCCACTTAAATGTCCACCTGTGGCTAGGGGCCACCATCCTGGGCAGCACAGCTCTAGGCCATGGGGAAGAAAGTGTGATGGCTGCCAGGTGGTAAACTAAATGTAGAAACTGCCAATTTGTAGCACGGTATGCAGATCTGATCACAAATCCTGGATGTGGCACAGATAACTGTGACAAACACCATTTTCTATACCAGAGTTTCCTCATCTGTAAAATGGGCATCATCCTAAGTACCTCATATCACCACCCACACTCTGTCCCTCTAACCTTCTGAGCATCAACTTGAACTTCAAGGTTTGGGTGTGACGGGCTGTCTATCTGACACTCAAACCAGAATCGAATGCAGCCACCATCACCCTTGACCACAGGTGTCTGAGGGACTCCCATGTGCCGTGCAGAGTAGCCACCAGGTAAGTAAGACATGAGACGTCTGCAGATAAAGCATCTCTAGGGAAGACAAACACTCCATAAATATAAAAGCAAAACTTTGAAAGCTCCCCCATCATGCTTCAAATAAAACCCATTGCTCAGCACGCCGTGCAAAGGTTCTCAGACTCCTGCAGGTAAGTCGAGCCACTGGGACCATCCTTCCCAGTGGCTGCCCCCAGAGCCTCTGCACCTGCTTCTCTCCAGCAGCCCCTCGTCCTTCACCCGTCTGTGGTCTGCAGGGCTCCTCCCCATGCCAGCCCTCCCTGACTGCTCCACTCCCATCTAGGAAGTCACTTCCGTTAGTCTCTAATTCCTTGGCACTTACTACTTGAAACTGCGTATTTCATTCTGCATTTGGTTTCATGTCTATTTTGCCACTAAACCAGAATCTCCACGAGGACAGACACTATTCTGGTTTAGAGAGGAGTTTTTACACAATGGTTGATCGCTCAGACTCTTGGGCCAGGACTACCTGGATTTGTGTTACAGCTCCACACTTATCAGCTATGACATACTAGCCCCTTTGTGCCTCAGTGTCCTCATCTATAAAATGGAACGATCATAGTAACTACCTCATGAAGTTGTATGAAGATTAAATGATTTGGTATACATAAAACACTTAGAAAAAGAGCCTAGCACATAGCAAGCTCTCCATCAGTGTTAGCTATCAGGATCCTTTGCCACTATTTGGTCAATACCTGGTTACAGTGCCTGGTTACAGTAAATATTTACTGAATGAATGATTGAATTTCCATCAGGCGACTATAGTAAGGTTTTGTTTTGTTTTTTAAAGATTTTATTTATTTATTTGACAGAGAGAGACACAGCGAGAGAGGGAACACAAGCAGCAGTAGAGGGAGAGGGAGAAGCAGGCTTCCCGCGGAGCAGGGAGCCCGATGCAGGGCTTGATCCCAGGACCCTGGGATCATGACCTGAGCCGAAGGCAGACGCTTAACGACTGATCCACCCAGGCGCCCCGACTACAGTAAGGTTTTGATCTTTTTCTTCCCAACCACTTTTTGCCATCTTGAAGCAATGACAATAATCTCTAAAAGCATGCTAAATAATGAAAATAGTGAGAATTTATAGTTAATGTGGTTTTTCTTGTTTTTAAAGACATAGAACACCAAGTTAATGAAGTATCTACCTGCTTCTAGCTTCTGAGAGTCTTTTAAATATTATACAATGACTTTACAATATCTAGAAAGTAATTTTCTGATGTTCGTTATTCATTCTGTTGACATGATGAATATATTCGGAGTCCTGTGATCTGCCAGTCTTGTATTTTTGGAGATAAGTTCTATTTAGCCATGGTGTAGTTTGGAACACTGGGTTTAGATGAAAACAGACCTGACTTTTTTTTTTTTCAGACCTGACTGTAAATACTGGTTTACCCTTTAATAACCTTGTAACTTTGGCCGTGACTTCTCTGAGCTTTGGTTTCCTCACCTAAAAATGGAAATGTTAGTAGAATACCTACTTCATAGTGTTGTATGAAAATAAGTTAAGGAATTAGATAAGTCACTCAGTTGTGTAATTGGCACTAAGAATATACCATGATAATTATTATTGTTCAATTCTTTGCTGGAATGTTATTTAAGAATTTTGTAACTCTATTCAAAACTGAAATTGGCTTCTAATGGAATTTTTAAGGAATTTTCCTTGTCAGTGTTAAGAATAGCACCTACTTAACTCACAGAATTAATGTGGGATCGTGTCATCATTCTCATTTTTCTAAAAAGAACTTTAATTTTTTATTATGCATTGTAGAAAAGGTAGGATATACAGAGAATCAAAGTTATAAATATTAAAATTATCTATAATCTCACTTCTCCAAAAGAGGCATTAACATTAGACTATATGCTCTTCCAGGCATTTTTTTAAAAGATTTTATTTATTTATTTGTCAGAAAGAGAGAGTACAAATGGGGGGGAACGGCAGGCAGAGGGAGAAACAGGCTCTCCGCTGAGCAAGGAGCCCGATGAGGAGCCCGATCCCAGGACCCTGGGACCATGACCCGACTTGAAGGCAGGCACTTAACTGACTGAGCCACCCAGGTGCCCCTCTTCTAGACATTTTTAAATGCATAAATGCGTGCACACATATACCCACATATAATGCTGATAAAAAGTTGGGATCAGACTGCACATAAAATGTTGTTGCATTCAACAATATATTATGAACACCTTTTCACCTTAATAAATAATACTCCCAAAACATCATTTTTAATGGTAGCATTGTATTCCAAGATCTAAACCTATTCATAAGTTGTTCAGCTAATTGCCTGTTGGACAATTAGGTGATTTCCTTTATAAGTAATGCTGCATCAGACATTGTGCTAGGTATATTTTTTAGCCTGCTGTTCATCCTCTACCCTTCTCCACCATGCCCTTTGCTTCGAGAAGCTGACCTTTGCAAGGTTGCCTCATCGGGCTCCTTCCCTCTCTGGTTTCCAGTGCATTTGGCCAATATGGGAGGGGGGTCGTGGGGAACACCAGCAAGAAATCTGATAATGGAAAAAAGGAAGGCAAGGGTATGTATTCCCCCCCAGCTCCCACCCTGAAAAGACTACAAGTTGCCTGTGTCCTCGAACATAAGACCTTGAATGCATCTGGTGGGAGGTTCTCTCGTATGGTTACTTTCCCTGGGTCCCTGTAATCCCTCTACCTTATACCTTCATGCTTAGGGTGGTATGGTGTCCCCATCACTGCTAGCCTGGGTTACGCCCCCAACCTTTGTTGGTTTCCCTTAACCCTGCCCACCTCTTCAGAGATAGTCCTTCATTAAATTCCCTCCGTTTATCCCGTTTAAGTGTACATCTGTTTCCTGCCAGGACCTAGCAAATATACACAGTTTTGTAAGTAAATTTCTCTCTACCCCTTTTATTATTATATGATAAATTTCTCAAACTGGAAGTATTTGATCAAGGAGCATGCGTATTTTTCAGACCTTCTACAATATTGCCAACCTGTCTTCCAATATAGCATTCCTCCAGCAGGGCATGAGAGCATCCGCCCTCAGGCCCCTGGTCCAACTGGATATTGTAACTT
The DNA here is from genome assembly GCF_009762305.2 of Zalophus californianus. Lineage (NCBI taxonomy): Eukaryota > Metazoa > Chordata > Mammalia > Carnivora > Otariidae > Zalophus > Zalophus californianus. The sequence goes on from NC_045606.1 coordinate 91,467,208, forward strand.
CATGTCATCTTGTGCCGTGTTCATAAACAGTGCTATACTATAGAAATCATCTCATCTCAGAAATTCTGTGTTGGGAGATTACCTACTAATCGTTGCAGTCTATTTGTTTTAGTTGTTCTCGCATAACTTTTCTTCTGCTATTAACTTTTACAAATTGACATGTTAACCCATATTTGGCCTTTAAGAAGTCTTAAAATTATACCTGACTTCATCCCACCCATTTGTAAGGGGGCCATGTCTCCCCCACGCTCTGTCAAAGCATGCCTGTGTCACATCTCTCTGTACAGAACCTTGTCACTCTTTGGATTTCAGCGAACTGGACTTAGGACCAGTCTCTTATAGGCTCAAGAAAAGTTACAATTTTATAGGTTAGCTGGCTATTCTTGTGATTTTCTACATCCTGAGCTGAATCTAACTCATTTAATTTTTTGAAAATGTAATTAAATCAAGAATATTTTTGTACAAGGCATAAAACCATATGTCCAATACCACATTCGATGTGCACATACTTGCTAATGGAAGGAATTGAATTCTGCCTCTCATATGGTACATGGAAAACTGCTTATATATAAATACTGAAGAGTAGTATGAATTGTTTAATAGTGCAAAAATGTCCCCCCACTGCCATGTGTACTTGCAGCAAATACTATACAATTTGCAGGTACCCCCAGAGCTACTGCTTAGAAGACAAAGAGGAGGGAAAACGGACACTGGAAACCACTGGGGAAGATGTTTCATTTTGTAAGAATCTATTGTGTCCACACTCTCTGAAAGACAGGCCTTGACAAGTTAATTTGTTTTTGCTCACCCACATGTTTCCACCACAGAAGCCCTCCACAAAGTCCAAAACTGTATGTTTCCGATGATGACAGTGGTTCAACCCACAGACCTGCACAAGGTTCAGAAGCAATCACGTTTTGCATTGAGGGTGTAGGATAAGAGATGCGGAGAAGCATCTCCCTGGGGTCTGACTGGTGTAAAGCATGAGCAGAGAAAACCTTTTAAAGCAGAGGCCCCCGGCAGGGTCCCCTCTTGCGTAGGTCAGGGCAGTACTGATTTAACTCACCTCTGTTTTGATGACTGAACAAGGTAGTACGTCTAAAGAACTCAGAACAGTACTACACAATGGTATTATGGGGAATTACTACTACTTCTGAATACATTCCTGTATTCTCCCAAATTTCCACAATGATATGTTATTGTATTTTCCAAAAACATATTTTCGAAAAATATTCCTAAATAAGAATAGAGAAATTCAAGGATATAGTAATATGTTATTTTTTTTAAGATTTTATCTATTTATTTGAGAGAGAGAGAGCACAAGCGGGGGTAGGAGCAGAGGGAGAGGGAGAAGCAGGTTCTCCGCTGAGCAGGGAGCCCGACGTGGGGCTCGATCCCAGGTCCCTGAGATCATGACCTGAGCCGAAAGCAGACGCTTAACCAACGGAGCCACCCAGGCACTCTGCGTAATACATTACTTTAAAAATAAAAATGAGGGACGCCTGGGTGGCTCCGTTGGTTAAGAAGCTGCCTTCGGCTCAGGTCATGATCCCAGGACCCTGGCGTCAAGCCCCACGCTGGGTTCCCTGCTCAGCAGGGAGCCTGCTTCTCCCTCTCCCTCTGCCCTGCCCCCTGCTTGTGCTCTCTATCTCACTGTCAAATAAAGAAATAAAATCTTGAGAAAATAAAAAAATAAAAATGAATGTGAGGTGATGGATGTGCTAACTAAACTTATTGTGATAATCATTTCACACGATATACATGTATCAAATCATCACCTTATAGGCCTTACACTTATACAATGTTATATGTCAAATAATACCTCAATAAAGCTAGAAAACAATTTAAAATAATAATGACATTATAAATCAATTTGCAAAACTCAGAACAGGACTTAGAATAAAATGTATACTTTGAGCATATAGCAATACAAATAAAAGCAATACAAATAAAAAGGAAATTATATACACATATAAAATATAAATGAATTTTATTTATGAATGTATAGATGTATATAATTATAAAAATGACCAAAAAAGGGAAAAGCAATACATTGAAAGAGCATATGGCATAATCAAGTAGAGTTACTCAGAATTTAAGAATGTTTTAATATAGTAATATAATCATATTAAGTGATTTAAGTGATAAAAATTACATGATTATACAAAAGAAACCAATTCTTACTAAAAGCTTCTAACAAACAATAAATGTAATTTCCCTTATTAAATAGAGAACATTTGTTTAAAACCAACAATTAACTTCCTATTTAATGGAGAAATATAAAAAATATCTTTTCACCACAATTTTATTTAACACAAAACAAAATAGAAATACATAAGAAAAGGCAAATCTTTTTGCAGCTATTATTTTATATTTAGAAGAAACAAACAGACCTTCTAACACTGTTAGGACAAAGGTAATTCAACAAAAGACAAATATTTTAAAAATCAATAGCATTCTAAAGATGGAGATTCCCATACGGATAGCAATACAGATGTGTGTAGCCAAGAAAAAAAAAAAATCAATGTAATAAGGGATATATAAGGCTAGACAAAAATAAGAACAGATTATAAGGAAAGAAATCAAGGAACCCATCAGCAATGAAAAGACTTAATTCCTTGATGGAAAGATCAGTATCATGAGCATAAGTCTTAAACAGTTAATTTCAGACCTAGATGATTCAAACTGAAGCACCAAAAAGATGTTTACCTTAAATAACACACTCTTTAAGGGAAAAAGACTTTTTGAAAATGAAAAATATATATGGAGAGAAAAAAGAACAGTAAAGACCAATATGATACTGATTCCATGGATTCAAACACAGAGTTTGATTCGTTATATGACAAAAAATTCTTCTTTTTTGGAGACTTGTCCAAAAAGAAGAAATAATGGTTTTGTTTTTGCTCAAAGTTAGGGAATAAAAGCAGAAAGCATGGCAAATTAAGTGCTATGCAAGAACTTTGAGAACACTAAGAGAACTGCCCTTCTTGGGGTCAGAAAAGATTAGCCTAGCATTTTAAAGAATCTGATTTTGCCAGGTTTTGAGGCAGGAAGAGGGAAGGCGTAGCATTTAATGGGAACATCATGTAGCACAGAGAATCATAAAATAAAATGGCACATTCCAAAGATTGCAAATAGGTCAGTACACACAATATTGGTCTGCATTTTTAAAACTCAGTCAAAAAGCCAGTATTTAAAAATCTGAAATTTTATCATAAAATCTGGATCTGGCTTCTTTCGACTAACTGGAGAACACGACAAAATGGGCCCACATCCCTACGTGGGCACAAAAGGCAGGTGCCCCACTCAGATGGGACAACTTTCTATGACACTTCCTTTTTCCTCCCGTTTCTCCTACATCCAGCTCACATCATCCACTCAGCTCCCCTATCTCATCCAAGAAGGCACCTGAGTTTATGAGTCCTACCTTGCATTATGGGTACCAATGAAGGTTACAGCAGACCAAAGCAATGTGATTAGGTCTGCATTTCAAAAGATCAGCCAGACACAGGACGGAAGGCAGGGGGGTACAGGGTGGTTAAGGAGATCAGTGAAATCCATCAAAAGCGCACTTTACAAAAAATTTAAAACGGGCCTGCCATCACTGAAGGAGGGCAGGGGGCCACCCAGACCCTCCTATAAAAAATACTCTCACGAGACAGGACTGGAAAACCAGTGAATCCCCCATCTGTGCAATTCACGCAAGAGGTGAGGAGGATTAGAAAGAAGGCAGTGTGTCCGGGATGGAAAGAAAGGGGCAGGGAAGGATACAAATTTGAGATTTCCGAAGGGAAACTAATGGCCAACACTAGATAATGAGTTTGGCACCAGGAACCAGGAAAAAGAGGATGGGGCAATTTGCAGGGTTTCGTTTTAAGTCAGTAGGAGGTGACACTCCAAAATAAAGAAACCAAAGGAGGAACAAGTCTATAGGAAAGTTCATCATTTCACTGAGGGTATGTTGGGTTTGTGGAGCCTACAGATGTGCAGCGTCCCCTGAAAGCCTTGATAAATGACCAAAGAAAACTCACCTCCAGTTCTAATCATGAGATGAAAATGAGGGTCAAGTAGGAGTATATAAAATATCTTTACAGAATGGATACTAACAGAGCTAAGCTTTAAATGGAATATTATAGAATGGAATAAAATATTGCAACAAAGATTACAGAGGGTCATTTTGATGCATATAAAAGCATACTTAGAAGATATATGAAAATAACACAATTCTGTAAAAGTCTACCAAGTCTCTTAATGTCCAGGATATACGTGTGCACCCTACACTGTTCCCATTAAGAATGTAAGATGGCCTACAGTAAAAATACACATAGGAAAGGGATAAAATGTAAATAATAATACAATGTAAAAATAATTTTTTTTTTTTTTAATTAGCACCAGGAGAAATCAGAACTAGGAAAAAGGAAACAAGGTATGCCGAACAGAAGGGCCTTCAGAAATACTGTTGTGGACAACCAAAGTGAAAAGATTCACAGAAGTAGCATGACTCTTCCTGTCCATTAGGAGAAAACACAGCAATTTCTCCCTTTGAAAAGGATATTTTGGCACACCTCCCCCCCATAGAGAAGACAGCATTTCAGGATAAAACATGGTTCTACACGAAATTAATTCAGCTTTATGAAAAACTCATTCCCTTGTCCCTATTTCTCAAATACTATGTTATTGCAGGGAAGTTAAAATTTAAAAAAAACACAACAACGCTTTAGACATCAACATTTGGGGATATCAGAAAAGCAAACACGGAAAAAGATGTCATAACGCAGCTTCTCTGTGGTACCCTCTGATGAAAACAAAAAACCAAACATCTAAGTGTAACTGGATGGTGGTACGGACAGGAGAAGGGAGGAAAGTCAACACAAAACAGACGAGGTATATAGGTTTCTGATGGTCCCTCCAGATCCACAGAAAGAATGGATACAACTTTGAGGAACGGATGAACGACCCTATAGCAATGGGGGCTTTGGCGAAAAATTTAATAAGAAATGCAGAGTAGACACAGTGAGGTAGAAATCTTTGGTGAGCACTCAACAGTTATAAACTCTGTGGTACCGGCTGAGGATGGATCCATGAGAGTTGGATATCATATGAGCGTGGTACGATTGATACCCTTTTAGGAAAATTAAGTAACCTAATTAAAGGCCATCCCACATCAGCACGGAGGAGGGCCCCAGGAGGGCAGGCACAAAATGCACACACACACACACAAACATACAGAAAGCACACACACAGAAAAATATTCACTTGCATATATTTAAAGAAATGCAAATCAAAAAAACAGTATCATTTAGCACCAAGCTGAGCAAAAGAAGAAATTTAAAAATTCAATATTGTGAGGATTTTAAGAAAAGGGTTCTATTCAAAATTTGTTAGAAAGAACTGAAATATCCAGAATAAGGGAAGTCGTTAAGTAAATGATTATATGTTAGCGTATCTGTGCATAAAAATGATTATACCTGATAAAATGTGAACAGGGAAGGATGCTTATGAAACATGAAGAAAAAACAAGAGTACAAAGTGTCCATAGTCTCTAACGACCACGACGTAAACCGTGTAGAAAAACACTGGCTGGGTCACAGAGCAAGTCAGCCCAAACCTGCCCCTCTCGGAGCTCCCATCAGCCTGGGGGAGAGGTCAGGACTACAGGCAGAACCTGCCGTCTTCAGAGTTTGCCCCGGACTGACCCAAACCACACTCACGCTCTCCCCTCTCTGCCTGCTCAATGTCCCACCACATCCCCAACCACCCATCCTCAATGTTATCCTCCCAACCCGATGTTCTCCCCTTCTCCGTCTTCTTTAATTTTTACAACATGTGAGGTAGGTATTACCATGACCGTTACTGATAAGTGATTACATGAAGGAACTTACAAATAAAGCTCAACAGAAGCTTTGTTTTCGGACCTTCCAACTGGACAAGCATCTTATTTCACGGACGTCCTTTACGGTTTAGCTGCATGTGGCTTCTTGACTGACTGAGCAGGCACGGAAGCCACAGGACTGACCTCTGCAGCACCAGCCACGTGTACTCCTGCTTTCTCGGGGCCCTGGGAACACTCAGCAGAAGAAGCTGCATTATCTAAAAAGAAAGAGGAGAGAGATGAGCTTTCCTGAGACACCCCTTTTGTTGCTCTCAATTTCATTTTATGTCAGGAGCATCAGCCCCGCAAATCAGATCTCAGACAAACGTCCCAGCACTATGGATTTGGAGAGTGTGTGTCTTCTGGATTTATTTTACACACACACACACACACACACACACAGCAGAATTTCCCTATTTCAGTGACTTCAGTTAAGAGAGACTTCAGTTAGGAGAGACCGACTAAACAAGACCAGATGAAGGTAATGACAGGCTCTGTACTAGTATAGAAGATCCCTGCCACCATCCAGGGTCCTGCAGACAGCCTCTGGTACTACCTCCAAACCACCCGTGCAGGAAGTCAGCCTCTACCATCCCAACATAAGAAAACTCTGTATCAAGGGGCGCCTAAGTGGCTTAGTTGCTTAAGCGTCTGCCTTCAGCTCAGGTCATAATCCCAGGGTCCTGGGATTGAGCCCCGCGACATGCTCCCCGCTCAGCAGGAAGCCTGCTTCTCCCTCTCCCTCTGTCTGCCGCTCCCCCTGCTTGTGCGCACGCTCTCTCTCTCTCTCTCTGTCAAATAAATAAATAACATCTTTAAAAAAAAAAAAAGCAAAAGAAAACTCTGTATTGAAAGCTTGGAGACTCTGGTTTTGCTGATCTGGTTTTCCCATCAACAATTTTCCTGAGCCTAACTCCCACCGATTTTCAGCTATAAGCAAATCTAATAGGGTAAGTAACCTGAATGCACTATAATTAAAAGTACACCAGACCACACTTTGCAGACCTTAAAAAATGAGAGACTATGCAGCAATATGGGAAGATGTTTATGATGTTGTATAAAGTGAAAATTTAAGATACTAATGCATGCTATGACCACAACTGGTATTTGTAGAGTAATAGCAGGGAAGGGCCTGCAGTTAAATGGTACTAATGATTGTGGATAGAATGAGTGGAATCATATGCAATTTATATCTCTCCTATTTTACACGGTTAAAATTTCTTAACAACTGAAAAAGAAAATACTTTCTTTTTTTAAAAGATTTATTTATTTATTTCAGAGAGAGAGTGAGCATGAGCAGGAGGGGAGAGGGAGAGAGAATCCCAAGCAGACCCTCTGCTGAGTGCGGAGCCTCATGCAGGCTGGATCCCATGACCCTGAGATCATGACCTGAGCCAAAACCAGACGATTAACCAACTGCACCGCCCCGGTGCCCCAAAAGAAAATACTTTTTTAAAAGCTATTACAAGGGGCACCTGGGTGGCTCAGTTGTTAAGCGTCTGCCTTTGGCTCAGGACATGATCCCAGGGTCCTGGGATTGAGCCCCACATCGGGCTCCTTGCTCAGCGGGAAGCGTGCTTCTCCCTCTCCCACTCCCCCTGCTTGTGTTCCCGCTCTCGCTGTGTCTCTCTCTGTCAAATAAATAAATAAAATCTTTAAAAAAAATAAGTTATTACAAGAAAAACTTTGTAACTATGTATGATGACAGATGTTAGCTTGACTTATTATGATCATTTTGCAGTATACACAAATACTAAATCATGCTGTCCATCTGAAACTTACATAATGCTGGATGTTAATTACCTCAAGAAAAATAAAGAAGAAAACACTTTAATTCAAATTTAATAAAAGAAAGCCATTCCTATGTTTTCCTTCCCTTTCTTGCTCACTGGCCCACCTCCCTCCTCTTTCTTCCTAACAAAGCTGTGAGGACGGTTGTACCTAGTTCCTGGCCCCCAGCTTAGCAAGGAGGGACACTGTTCAAACCCCTGGGCAGATGCTGTTGGCTGACAGCGCTGAAAATAAACTCTATCCCTTCCCTCCTTTGGTTAGAACCACAGTTTTACATCATAAAATGTTGGCGGTTCTAAGTTTCCCCCAAAACAGAGCAAAACTTACCATATGAGGTGCTCTCCCCCAGACTTCCTGGCCAAAAGTACACATAATAGTGCCCCGTCTCCCGCTGATGTTCTCACCTTGATTTTCGAGCATCTTGTGCAGCTTCATGTGCTTGTAGGTAGAGATGATCTGAAAATTAACGACACTTGGAATATTCAGTCCCTGGTCCTGCAGCAGCTTCAGGGCTGTAGCATGAATGAGCTGATGGGACCGTTTGCATTTCTGAAGCCTGCATTCCCCTCTGACAAAGGATTTGCACACATGAAACTTGTTGCATTTATCCTTGAGGTTGCAGTAGCCGTACGGTGCTTCACCTTTGTTGTACAGCAAACAGACCTGGTCCGGAAATGAAGCAGTGCTTAACACATTTGTTTTCACTATATTTTTTAAAGCAATTGATTGAAGAAAAAAAAATAAGCTTTTAAGTAATCTTTACACCCAACGTGGGGCTCAAACTCACAACCCCAAGGCTAAGAGTCGCGTGCTCCACCCACTGAGCCAACCAGGCACCCCAAAAAATAATTTTTGAAAAAGAAGTGTAATGGGCACAGAGACTTATACCATCGTATGTTAAAATATGAACTACTTTAATTAAACAGTATGATACAGGTTTAAGAATGCATAGGAGATCAAGAAAAAGAGATCCTAGACCTAGTCCCCAAATCGAAATTATCTGTTCCTTAAAGATTTGATCAAGCTCAACAATAAAACTATATGAGCCTAATGTTTTCTAGTAGAAGACTTTTTAACTAATACTCTAGTTTTATGGTGTTTTAAAATTTTCATCTTAATGCTTTTGTCATTCAAAATCTTTAAAGACTATTCTGGCTTTCTACTTTTTCTTGAATCAGTTTGGTTTTGTTTTTGTTTTTTTAAGATTTTATTTATTTATTTGTCTGTGTGTGAGAGAGAGAGAGAGAGGGCACACAAGCAGGGGGAGCAGCAGAGGGAGAGGGAGAAACAGGCTCCCCACTGAGCAAGGAGCCCAATGTGGGACTCGATCCTGGGATCATGACCTGAGCCGAAGGCAGACGCTTTACCCCCCGAGCCACTCAGGCGTCCCTTGAATCAGTTTTGATGAGCTATATTTTTTCTAGAAATGTGTCCATTTCTTTGAAGTTTTCATTTTTCTTTCTTTTTTTTTTTTAAGATTTTATTTATTTATTCATGAGAGAGAGGGGCAGAGGCAGAGGCAGAAGCAGGCTCCCTGCAGAACAGGGAGCCTGACACGGGAGTCGGTCCCAGGACCCGAGGATTGTGACTTGAGCCGAAGGCAGACGCTTAACCGACTGAGCCACGCAGGTGCCCTTCATTGAAGTTTTCAAATGTATCAGCATCACATTGTACATATTTCCAAGGTGTGTTTCTTTCAACACCTCCAAGTAATTCTCAGCGGACAACGACCAGGTGTCCCACACATTTTAACTCAATCCTAATACTGTCTACCGGGAGGTAACATCAGATCCCACAGGTTAAGGGCTCAGGCTCACCAGGCGGCCCCCACTTCGGATGCCCATAACGGGTCCATGCTGGCTGAACTGCTATGAAGGTTCTTACCACCTCCTCCTCGGGCTAGATTAATGTGCTAGAACAGCTCACAGAACTCAGAGAAACAGTTGACTTACTAGATGACCAGTTTATTATAAAAGGATAGAACTCAGGAACATGCAGATGGAGGAGATACACAGAGGAAGGTATGGGGCGGGGGGCACGTGTGGGGCTTCCATGCCCTCTCCTGAGGTCCCACTCTCCCAGCACCTCCACATGCTCCCCAACCTAGAAGCTCTCTGAAAGTCTGTCCTTTTGGGTTTTTATGGAGGCTTCTTAACGTAGGCATGATTGGTTAAACCACACTGGCCACTGGTGAATGAACTCAATCCCCAGCCCCTCTGCACTCCCAGGAGGTGGGAGAGTGGGGGGCAGAGGGCTAAAAGTTACAACTGTCTAATCACAAGACTGGTTCTCCTGACAACTAGCTCTCATCCTTGGGTTACCTAGGGGCTTTCCAAAAATCACCATTAACAACAGAAACCTTTATAGCTCTCATCATTTAGGAAATTACAAGGGTTTGAGGAGCTCTTTCAGGAATGGGGATGAAGACCAAATCTATTTCTCATTATAAATCACAAGATCACAATGTTTGTCCCTATTGTCTTTTTCTTAAGTGGTATATCTGTATTATGTACTGTGTCTTTTGGAGAGTGATGGAAAAGGGTCATGAGGCATTTTCCTACAAGAGATGTGAGGCACCATTCCTGCCTCATTCACTGTGTTTTGTCTATGGTCCCTGCTACCTAAGTGGCCACACTGTGTGCCACATGATACACACCTCCAGTCCTGAGTGACAGGACCAGGGGTGGGACCCTGTCGTAAGTGCAGCCAACCCACTGGCTGCTCACAAAACTGCAGTAGTCTGACATGACAAGATGAGGCTGGACCCAGGACAGTAGGGAGAAGCCATAAAGAAAAGGGTTCAATAAGTTAAACAATGTAATGATGTCAAACTTCCATAAGTCAAACGATACCATAAAAACTAAAAGGTAAGTACTAGAAGTGTCACTGCCCCTTCTCTCTGAGAGAGGAAGCACTGGACCCAGCTGCTGCCTTTCTCCTCTCCCTTCCTGCCAAGAACCTGCTCCAGGTGCTGCTTGGAGTCCTTTCGGCAACATGGTTGGAATGTATCTGGCTTATTATAACCATGACAGACCAAGTCTGGCTTCAAAGCCTGAAGAAATGAGAAAAGAGATGGATGTCAAGAATAAACCTCTTGGCTCTTCAGCCTGACTCCAGTGCCGCCTTCTGCATACAGATTCTGCTGCCTTGAGGGCAGCCTCTGCCCTCTGAACCAAAGGCTCTAGCTCATTCCTCCAGCCTTGTGACTCCCTTCCCTTCCAGGGCCTGAAATGCCCTAGCATTAACAGGGGACCACAGTCACAAACTACCCTCGATTTTCCCAACCTCCTCCCTTCTTCCCACGCCTCTTCTGGCAACTCGATGTCTATGACAGCATCATTGTGCTAGAGTAGAAAATTCTACTTTCAACCTGTGGGCTCTCGTACTATTTTCTTTTGGGATTCCAACTATTATTTTTTAGGATTTTTTTTTATTAACATACAATGTATTATTTGTTTCAGGGGTACAGGTCTGTAATTCATCAGTCTTACACAACTATTTTGTTTTTAAAAATTCTTCATCTAGGGGCGCCTGGGTGGCTCAGTCGGTTGAGCATCTGACTCTTGGTTTTGGCTCAAGTCCTGATCTCAGGGTCGTGAGATCGAGCCCCGTGTTGGGCTTTGGGCTCAGTGCAGAGTCTGCTTGAGATTCTCTCTCCCTCCCCATCTGCCCATCCCCTTGCTCTCTCTCTCTAAAATAAATAAACAGGGCGCCTGGGTGGCTCAGATGGTTAAGCGCCTGCCTTCGGCTCAGGTCATGATCCCAGGGTCCCGGGATCGAGTCCTGCATTGGGCTCCCTGCTCAGCGGGAGGCCTGCTTCTCCCTCTCCCACTCCCCCTGCTTGTGTTCCTTCTCTCACTGTGTCTCTCTCTGTCAAATAAATAAATAAAATCTTAAAAAAAAAAACAACAAATTAGCTTTAAAAAAATAAATAAAATAAACAAATCTTAAAAAAAAAATTCTTCTTGTATAGCTAAACAGATACAAACATGCTAATTTCACCAGGATAACAATTCTAATAGGCACCTGTTAAGCATCTGGAACTAGGGAGCCTGGGTGGCTCAGTTGGTTAAGCGACTGCCTTCGGCTCAGGTCATGATCCTGGAGTCCCAGGATCGAGTCCCACATCGGGCTCCCTGCTCAGGAGGGAGTCTGCTTCTCCCTCTGACCCTCTTCCCTCTCATTCTCTCTCTCTCTCAAATAAATAAATAAAATCTTTAAAAAAAAAAAAAAGCATCTGGAGCTAAATCATTTCAAAACCAATTAAAGTTAATGTCTAAAGCCCAAAAAAAGTAAATGGGGGGAAATACTTACAACAAATGTGACCACAAAAGGGACTGGTATCATTAAAGATATCTTATAAATTAATAGAAAAAGACAAATGCCTCAACATAGGCAAAAGCATAAACAGGCAATTCACAAAACACAGTCCTCACAGACAGAACCTAAATTCAAATCTGCCATGGACTATGTGACCTTGGGCAAGTTAATGTATCTGAGCCTCAGTTTCCTCACCTGTAAAATGGGGTTATTAATGAGCTAAGGTGTATGAATGGCTCAGCATTCAGTAAACAATCAAAAAACTAAAAGCTATTACCATCATTTCCTCACCACACATGTCCATCACTCCCTGTGTATCAAAGCCTGGTAAAATCACAGAGATCCCATAGAGGTCAGCCCTGCACCATTACCTCCACCTAAATACCTGCTGCCCTCTGTAAGCAGACTTCTTGATATCCTCCCGTGAGTACTTTCACCGTGCAGACAATATGATGGTGAACTCTTGGTAACTCACCTCTGGTAAAAGGCACGGGTCATTCTGTAAAAGCAGGATCCGAAGCTGGGCCTCATTGAGGCCAAAAAGCCCATGGTTTTTCAGTACTTGGATGTTGACAGGCGTGTGGATGTCATGGGAAAGGGTGCAGGTAGACCTAGGAGAACACAGAGCTCTGGATCAGAGGTCCAGATGAGGAAGGGGCCCGACCGCCAAATTCCTTGCTTCCGGTGGCTTTCAACTCACATGTGAAGTTAAACAAGTTTCCATGAACCCATAGATACGACAGCCTAAGAAGTAAGCACTGATGATAAGACAGCTGAGTTGAATCTACTCTTCTCCCAAGGTCATTTTCATTTTAAAATCGGGATGTTTTAAAGCCAAAGGTACCCCCTCCCCCCCCCCCCCCCCCCCCCCCCCCGTCACCCGCCTTGCCGAGGATGCCATCTGTTGTTCCGAAGGTGAGTTGGTTTGCCTTCTCCACCCCAAACAGCTGCCCACTCCCACAGTCCACCAAGGTTAGGAGGAAAGTGTGCCCCCACTCCCGCTTTGGGGAGCTTGAGTAAACCAAGGAAGACAGAGACAGGAAGCGGCCTTAAAACACCTCGCCCAAATCATCCCACCCTCAGTTTCCTGGGGGATCCTTCTAGATCAGGCTTTCTAACCCTGGAGCGCACCGACTCACTTCGGTAAAACTTTGAGGTTACGTGGAAAGAGAGGGCACTCTCAATAAAGGGTCCACGGACCTCGAGGGTCCGTAATAAGCCCCCCGTAGGACCGCTGGAGTAAATGAACTCCCAAGTTCCAGTCCTGATTTCCCCCGGCTGTGTTGTGGAGGACCCTGCGGGCAGGGGCTGAAATTCGAGGGCGAGCAGTAGTTAAGAAATCCAGATTGCGACAGACGACTTTGGGCCTCATTCCGCACCGGAGCCGGGAGCTCGGGGGAGGCCTCGCCGGGAGGACCCCCGGGGCCCCTTCGCGAGGCTTCCCTGCCGCCCTCGGTGGGGGGGAGGGGGGGAAGAGGGGGAGGGTGCAGTCCCGGACAAACGATCCCTTTTCTCATTTCTCCGGGGTCCCGCTCCCCGCCGGACGCGTCAGGCCCGCGGCCCCTCGCGCGGTGAGCGCCCCGCCGCCGCCCCCGCCGCCCGCCTCACCAGCAGTCGCGGTTCGGACACTTGCCCAGCATGTGGCGGCGGCAGAGGTGCAGCTGGTCGCAGGCCTGGCACTCGCCGCGCTGGTAGCGGGCGCAGAGGCGCGCGGAGGACACGGCCACCACCCGCCAGGCGCAGGGGCCGCCGCCGCCGCCCGCGCCGGCCGCCACCTCGGCCTCGGCGTCCCAGAGGCCCTCCCTCGTCTCCACCTCCTGCAGCAGGAAGCGGTCGGGCCCGGCCTGGCGCAGCACGTCCCGGAGCCGGGCCTCCGACAGCTCCACGTTGCCGCGCAGGTCCTGCAGGAACATGCGGCCGCCGTTGGCGCACAGCACCTTGGTGAGGAAGGAGCACACCGTGGGCTCCGCCATGGCCGCGGCCGAGCACGGAAACCTGAGGCGGGCCGACTCCTCCCAGTCACGTCCACGACTCCGGCCCCGAGCTCCCGGGCCGGGCTGGGCCGGGGGCGGGGGGTGGGGGGGGTGGGGCAGGGCGCGCGGCGGCGGCGGCGGCGCCGGAGGGGGGCCCGGGGGCCTGCGGGGCAGCCCCGGGCGCGGCCCGGGCGAGGATCGTATTCACCGAGCGCCTGCTCTGTGCGGTCCGCGGGTCAAGGGGGGGGGGGGGTGGGGGAGGGCGTTGCCGGCCGAGCCTTGGATAGTGGGGGAGTCGTGACCCGCCAGCAAATGAGAGAATCCGGGGTGCCCGGAAGGACTGCAAAGATGAAACAGGTTAACGAGGTAGAAGGGGCGCGGCTGGGCGGCCCTAGCATAGGTCCACGAGCCGCATGTGGCTGTCGAGGCCTTGGAATGTTGACCAGTTCGACCTGAGATGCGATGTAAGTGTGAGATACACACCCTGGATTTCGAAGATTTAGAATGCCAACGATCTCATGAATAACTTCGTTAATCATGCTCGATTGATATTTAAATAAAATGTCCTTACAATTTCATCAGTTTCTTTTACTTTCCTAACGTAGCTATGAGAAAATGTTAAATGACCTATGGGGCTCACTTCATTTCTGTTGGACCACACCAGTCTAGACCTGTTTACTAAGCAGCCATCCTTTCTGCCCAACACCTTGCTCATTTCGTGGACAGCTTTTGAGCCCCTGCCAATGCAGCGACAGAGTACAAAGAGGCACGTAAGACCCAATGGAGGAACTCAAGCAGCTGTCTTACAGGGTGGTTGAGGATGAAGTGAGTTGATGTCATGTAACATAAAGAAGCTAAAGAGGAAGGCGACTGACTGGCCAGGTGCCAAATCTTCTCCCCCACGCTTAGAAATTTGAGCTTACTGTGCTGAAGACGTTGGGAAGCCATTGAAGGAGTTTCAGCTGGGGGTCAGGATCCCTCTGCCCAGAATGTTTCCCCCTGCTCTAGATATCTCCCTTCTTTCATCTCTGAGCTTAAATGTCTTCTCTTCAGCAAGACCTCTCTGGACCTCCCAATGAAAGTAGTTTGCCAGTCTCTACATGGAACTTGCCACTGATAGTTTTCCTTCTTCCTTATTTATGTATTTGTAGAATTCAAGCAGTAAAAGCAGGACCCTGGTTTGTCTTGTTCATTGCTCTGTCCCCAGATTTAAAAAACAGTGCCTGGCCATACTTAGCAGAGGTGTTTTAGAAAGATCCCTGGCAGCTATGAGATGAATGGATCTCTAGAAAAGCAAGACAAGATAAGGAAAAATAGAAGAGGATTTGAGGGACTATAACCTGTTTTTATTGTGTCGAGTCTGCAGTGGACAATTCAAGGTAAGATGCTCGGTAGGACAATTCAAGGTAAGATGTATATATAGGTGTAGGGCCAACAAAAGATGAGGGGAATAGGGATGAGTGACATCAGATTATTAGGTAACTGAAGCTGTGAGAGTTGATAAGAGCACCCAGCAAAGTGGAGAGTGCGTCAAGCAAATGTGAGAGAACGGAACCTTGAGGAATAGCAATGTTGAAGAGGCAAGGGGAGGAAGAGAAAAATCAGAAGGAAACCGGAAGTAGCTCGTAATGCCTTGCCTATGTCTTGTGACGCTCAGCATTTGCACCTGGATTCTCTGCATTAAGGTCTTTCTCCCCACCGAAGGAGCAAGCTTGCCAGCATTTAAGGGAGGCTGGAATTTCCAAGGCATTAACACTCCAGGAAGAGTCCTTGACTAGTGATGTGGCAGCCCACTCAGACCCCCAGAGTTGGTATGAAGATTATTTTAAACTAAAGACATTTGAGATTCAACAGATGTAGAAAGAAGCCCTCTTGGAGCTTCCCTTATCTCATGAAAAGCAGAAAGTTCTGGAGGTGAGGCTGCCATAGATCCTCTCTCTGGGGAAGTTTTATGGTCATGAAGAAAAAAATGAAATGGAGGTCACTGGAACCTGCATAAATGAACATTATCACAAACTTCCGTATCTCGTTTGTTCCTCCAGAAACCCGTTTGTTCTTCCCACAGGAAGCCTTTTCTCCCCCATTAATTTAAGTATGTAAACCCCCATCTTTAACCAATTAGGGAGTCACTTCGTTTCCAGATGCATGTGACGAATTTAGAGGTTTCTTTCTCCTGTTAATCTGTCTGTTGTCAGTTAAATTTGCACTGGGAAGAGTTTTTCCTCCCAGATAGTGGATAAATAGCCCAGGGCATTATTTCTCAGGTGGAACAACTTCAAGGTTGTTCCATAGTCTCCCAGAGGCCCGTCAGTGGCATCGAGCCCCAGTTGCCCAGTTAAAACCCGCCCATTAACATGCCCTCTATTGCCTTCCTTTCCCTTTCTTACCTCCCCACTTCTCCACCAGTGTTCCTTGGGATCACCTCCCAAATAAGCTGCTTGCATTCAATCCTTTTCCGTTTGCTTCTGAGGGAAGCCAGTCTAAGACATAAACCGATAAAGAGCGGGTAGAGAAAAATGAGTCATTTGTGGACACACAGAGGAGAAAGTTTCAAGAAGATGGTCAGTGTTATAAAATGCTGCAGGAAATGGCCCTACAAGGGTGTTGATGAACTAGGCAAGTTTATTTCGGAGGTGTAATGAGAAAAGGCAGGTTTCTGTAGGCTAAGAGAAAAACAAGAATGGGGAAGTCCAGCTTTTCAAAATAAGTTATTTGAAAAGGTAAGGTAGTGATAAAATGATTAGAGGAAGACATAAGATTGAGAGTGGTGTTTTATTGTAGGAGAGACAAGCACAGTTATATGCCAAGTGAACAGAGCCAGTAAGAGGGCAAAGTTGAAAATTTGGCTGAGAAGAATGATAATTCAGTGGGTGATTTTCTTAAGGCAGTGGGAGAGACGGGACACTGGAAGAATAAACCTCAGACGGGAGAAATACCTCTTCCATTTAGACAAGAGAAAAAGAAGCAAGGATGAGTACATAAAAAGACAAGTTTGTAGGCTTAAGATGAGGTAGAAAAGATGCAATAGCCATTTGTGTTGTTAACGGAGAATAGGTGGGGAATCACGGGAGGAGGCTGGTGGAGGTTTAACACGGCTGTCCTGTGCAGACGGGGGAATGTGGACAGAGGACAGGTGAGCGGGCAGAGGGCTTTGCCAAATCTGAATACCAGGCATGCCTAGTGGTATTAATCCAAACTGCTCTGCTAATTCTAAAAGTACTCAATGTTAAAAAAATAAATTAACAAAAATGAAAGTACTCGTTTATAGAGACTGATTTTGATGAATCCTCTGCTAGGTTTGCCAAACAGATGGGATGTCAGGTCATAGGCTGTGGATGATGGAAAGTATTAACTGAAAGAGCAGTCAGGTGCTGAACGGGCTCGGGGGTCGGTAAGGAAGGAAGTGAAGGTCAGAAGGGGCTGCATGTGTGTAGAGAAAGCAGATGTAGGAAATGTGAGTGCAAGAGAGCTAAAGCGCTCAGCAGAGGAAGGATATATATTAGTTTACAATTTCAGAAAGAGCAGTTCTACAGCAATTCTCACAGCAGTAGGGCAATGGATGTGGGTGCCTGGAAGTGAAGATGTTGAAGACAAAGAGGTTACGGAGACCTCAGGCCAGGAGTGTTGGGTGGGCTGTCCACAGTAAATGTTTGAAGGAAGATGGCGGACTTGAGTGGGGAGGTAGAACTGCAGGCTACAAGTCTCCGAGAGGTGTGGAGGTGGGATCAGGAGTATGTGCAGGAGCTAATGGGGGAAGGGGGGGGGGAAGTCAGAGGGAAGGAGTGGGGACCGCTCCCTTAGAGAGGAAGCCTATCAGTGTGGTTAATACGTGGGTTCTGGAGCTAGACTCCAGGGGTTCGGAATGCTGGTTCTGTTACTCATTAGCCACGAAACTTTGGGTAAGTTATTTGACCCCTCAGCAGAGGTACAGATTCTGGAAGCAGAAGTGTGATAACTAAAGTATGGGAATAAATGAGCTTCATGGAGAAGCATGTTAAGGGAGGAAAATAAAGTCCCCAGAGCAGACTAGAGGGGAATGTAGTTTCAGGTGGCACAGGGAGACATCAGGGAATGGGTGAAGAGGGCGAGAAGATCCACAAGAGAATGGAAAAGAGAAACACAGAAGGCTGAGATTGGAGTGGTATTTTAGGAGCTGAGCTTTTAGGATTCAGGCAGTTCCTTGTGAGTTCTGATGTCCTCCAACTCAGATTCTGAAGCTAGCTCTCCAACAAACTGCTGACTGCTCCAGGCATGCTTATCTCTTTTGAACAAGTCACTCCGAAGACCTGCAGTTAGTATCCCACTTATAACCTAAATGGAACCTGTTCTCCCCTGCTCTTTCCCAGCTGCGTCCTTCAACATGGCCCCGGTGGCTCTAACTACGCGTTTAGCCCCAAGCATACATTGCCCATTACGGGCAGTAAAGTAGCTATCTCTACGGTGGCAAAGGTAGGACTCTGAAACCATTGCTCCCTAGCTCTCCTTCCACCACAGAAACCAGCGAATGGCCACTCTTCCCAAGCGTAGAACAAAAAATTAAGACTAAATAGAATCTTCTCAAACAAACATTTCTGGAAAGTGGGGAGCCTTTGATGACAAAGCAATAAACAAACAAAAAATAACTAGTTGGGGAAAAATCAAATCTGCCCACGCTTGGGTTTGCTAGCATTTTTGTGTATTTGAACGTGGGTGCTTCGAGAGCAACGCATTGGCTGTACGTTATTTACATTGAGATTCAAATCCAATGGGTTTTACCTTCGCTTGAATCAAATTTATGCTGCCCTCTAGGGATTTTCTTCCTCTTTCTTTCCATCCAAAGCTTTGTGATTCAAAAAGAATGAGTGGAGAAGGGCTTTTGAAGGAGAGACTGATAGGATATTTTTAACCTTTTGTGCTTCAGCCAGGCCCTGTACCCACCCCTGGGACCAAAGGAGAAAAGGTATATTCACAGCTTTCAGCCTCTCCTTCTTTAAGCCCTGAGACAAAAGATGTGCCGACCAACCGTGGGCTATGCCATCACCACCACCCTGCCTCTTACTGAAGCTCTTTGGTCATCAAGTCCTGGAATGAAAAAGCCAGAAGGGGCAAACACATCCTCTAGCCCCCACTGAATAAGTTAGTGTCTGCCGCTGATTACCTTTTTGGAGATACCTAGAAATAAATACAGTCGATTCAGACAGCAGGGCAAAATTAATATTTCTCTTTATTGGATAGTCTCAAATTATGCTTGAAGAAGAAGAAATACAACTCAACGGCTGGACTGTAAACAGCCGAGCTTACTTTATTCAACACAATGTGTCCAAGGTATCCACGTATCAAACACTCAGCGAAGTAACAGGTATGGTACAGTGAACAAGACGGGTTGACTCAGCCCTCGAGGAGCTTACATTCTAATGCAGAAAGCAGACAACCACAAGTTGGAGAGATGCTAAACATGAACAAAGGAGGACACACGGTTTTTTAACAACCTGGGGTTTGGGGAAGCAAGCATCTCATCTACTCCATAGAAGGACTCCTTATGGAGGTAAAAGTAAGTGAATCTGAGGATGCTAGACATTAACTAAGTCAGTGGTTCTCACTGTGGTACTTTGGAAGTGGATGGGTTGTTGGCTTCATAATCGGTGAGAACTATTACTGGCACTGAGTGGAGGCAGCCAGGGAGAACGGATGTCCTGCAGTGGATGGGTTAGGCCCACACAACGAAGAATTATTCTGTACCCTATTCGCCTCTTTAATGTCCTGCTGGACATTTATGTAGGACCTACAGCTCGCTGGAGAGAATATCATTCATTTTTCCCTCTTAGACAATCTTTTTTTTTTTTTAAGATTTTATTTATTTGTTTGACAGAGAGAAACACAGCAAGAGAGGGAACACAAGCAGGGGGAGTGTGAGAGGGAGAAGCAGGCTTCCCGCGGAGCAGGGAGCCCGACGTGGGACTCGATACCGGGACCCTGGGATCATGACCTGAGCCAAAGGCAGACGCCCAACGACTGAGCCACCCAGGTGCCCCTCCCTCTTAGACAATCTGTTATCCTTATACCAGTTGCACTCTTTCCCTTACCACATACAGAGAAGGTATGTGGTCTGTTATGACTCACTCTAACATTGATTTTCATCCTCGAGTCACCCATACCTCTCATCTTTCATTTTCCTGTACTTCTTTATCAGAAGTAGCCTCGGAACGACTCTGAAATTCAAACCTATTCACTCTAAGTAGGAGTAAATATCTACTTCATGATGTCGGACAGATAGCACAGTCATGCCTGAGCATTTACATACTGAAAATCCTTTTAGTTTCATTACCGATTTCTTTCTTTCTGTTTTTCCATTTTAACAGAGTTGGGGTGTTAAATGGGTTTTTAAAGAAATTCTTGTATGTAAGTAGATTGTATCACCTCGGAGTGCTCTCAGGCCAACAAATGGGATGTGACAAAATGTGACTGCTTTGGAAAGGGTGAGTAGATCTGATAGGGTTTATGGTCGCCCTATAGCTGGGGGGAGGAGAGGGTGCTATTGGCACTTAGTATTATGAGAGCCAAGTATGCCGAACATCTTGCAACATACTGGACAGTTCCTCACAATAAGAAACTATTCTGCACCCTACACGAATTTTGAATGTCTCACTAGACATTCCTGTATGACCTACAGCTCGTCTGCAAAAAATAGAATATTTCCTCATTTTCTCCATGTCGACAGTCTGTAGATTTTCTTGCATAGTATCTTTATTTCAATTAAGGCTATTTCGATATTTCTCTTGTAAGTACTATCATATTCAAAAAAGTTATGCATCACCAGTTTTTATTCTAAGGTCCACTCCTATCCCTGCTTTTTCATTTTCCCATACTTTGTATAAAGGCAATTTTGATCATCTACCTTCTTGTAAATTTGCCCATTATAAGTAGGTGTAAACATCTGATTACTTAAGTCTTCTAATATAGTCATGCCCAAGTAATGTAACTTTTATTTTCCTTTTATGCTAATGTTAATTTTAATTAATTTTAAATTTATTTCTGAAATCATGTGTAGGTAGAGTATATTACTATTGGATTGCACTTTAAGGATAATAAAGCAGATGTTACAATGTATTTGTCCAAAAAAAAAAAAAAAAAAAAGGCAGGCATACTCATTGAGAACCACTGAGCTAGGGGAAAAGGTGTACCAAAGAACTAAAAGTAAGCCAGAGTGGCTTGGGTAGAAGAAAATAAATGATAGAGGGCAGGGAAGGGAGAAATCATGTAGGGCCATAATAATGATTTTGACCTTTATTCTAAAGGCATGATCAGATTTGTGTTTTTAAAGATTATTACGTAAAAAAAAATGTTAAAATATGACCATTCTTACTGCTAAGTAAAGAACAACTCAGAAGGGGCCAAAGAAATATTTAAGAAGGAAAACTAGACTTGGGAACAGCTTGGAAGAAGGACAGCAAGAAGTCAAGGATGACTTCTGGACACAGAATACTCGGGGAGAAGGTGATTCGTTTGAAGGAGGCAGATTGAGAATTCCACTGGGGACATGTTGCTTTAGAGGTGTCTGTGAAATGTCCAAGTAGAGATGCCTAATGGGCAATCAGATTTGGACAAACTGCATCTCTGAAAATGTGAGAACCAAGATCAGGAAACGAAAGCTCCAAAACATACCACCATAAAAAAAAAAAAAGCGAGTAACTATTTGTGACAAGC
Organism: Zalophus californianus; assembly: GCF_009762305.2. Classification (NCBI taxonomy): domain Eukaryota; kingdom Metazoa; phylum Chordata; class Mammalia; order Carnivora; family Otariidae; genus Zalophus; species Zalophus californianus. Next base: position 91,488,847 of record NC_045606.1, read on the forward strand.
CTACCAGAAAATAACCCTGCCCTAAAAAATCTCTATACATTTGTTACTGGTGGAGTCCTTTAAGCCAAGGGGTTGTGGAGATGTTTGTACTGATCTACAATCTGACTAACATAAAATCAACTCTAGTGCTAATTAACTTTTATAATATGTCTGCTGGCAGGAGTTATAACAGGAAACTGGTGAATGGTACAGAATGCTGAAAATTAAAACTGGAAGGAAAAATCTGATTCGTGATAAGGAAAGAAATCTTGGTCCAGGAACCTCATCTGCTTTAAAAGCTGATTGTACTTCAATTCCATACAGTCCGTTATATTTAGGAAAAAAAAAAAAAAAAGAAGCCCCTTGCAGGTGTAAGACCTGTTTGAGGCATTGTTCTCTTTGTTCTGGTTCCGTGTTCACCAAGAAACAAATCTCGCCTCCTTAAGGGGCCTATCCTTCAGTAGGGATGGCCTTGCTCCTAATTCCTCGGTGATCCTCATCTGTTACAGCGAACAACTACACTAGCACAGGTTTATCAGTCATGCTTCTGTGAGTCTGGTTACTACAACTCAGACCCCCCACAATACAGACACTTCCTGAAAGTCCAACCTGAAAACCTTCTCTATAATCATATATTGGAATATAAATGTCTACTCTGCCATAATTATATAAAGAACCCAAATGGGCAGTTAACTCCAGTTGGCTGCTTCTCTCTGAGCCCCAGTTTGTGGCTCTTTTCATTGCATTCCAGAGAACGAGCCTGGATGGGGTCCCCTAAATAAACGTTAGATATAAAGAAATGTGTGCCCCAACTCAGTTTTACCACGAAGGTACGGTACAGTTACATCTGTAATGGCATTTAAATTACCTTTTCTCTCCTCCCCACCGCCACCGCATTTTCCTAACCGCCCCCCACAACCTTCCATAATCTTCTATCCAAGGCGGTACGGTCTTATGTCCTTACTTCCATAGGCATTTTTAGATTTCTCTCAAATTGCCCAAATTAATTTTCTTTCAATTTAACCAAGATTTAACCATGTCATACAGTAAACGAAGAGTAGCTGGGCGAGAAACTTGTTGGCAGTTACAGATGTTTTAGAAATCCGTCTTTCTCAGTTATATCTAAGACAGTGGTTCCCAAACTCCATGACACATTTGAATCCTTGGGATTTAAAAAAAGTACCACTGCCCAGCTCTCACACCAGAAACAGTGATTTAGTTGGCACGGGGTGCGATCTGAACATTGGACTTGTTAAAAAGCTTCCCAGACGATTCAGATGTGTAGCAAAGTTTGGGAACCACTGATCTAAGGCATTTGATAACTAGATGAGAAATGTAAAAATGTATTATCTGGGGCAATCTGGCTCAGTAAGTGAAGAGAAGGGTGATGGCCTCCTTTATGACTCTGTATTCATCACTCCTAACTGATCACGCAGGGTTTGTCTAGTTCAGTATATTCAATCACATATTCTGGGTAAATCTGATTTTTCTCGAAGATGACAAAAACGGAGGGATTCAACCTTATATCCACATAGCTGTCATATGGTGGTGGGGGAGGGCTGGTGCTTCCCATCTCTCCTTGCGTAAAATTTCCAACCAGGACTCGAGCTACAAACATAACGATGTTTTTGGTATCACCTTGGCAATTTTTATGGGAATGGATGGCATCTTTTGTGAAGTAAATTCCTAGAAATCATCAGAAAAAGAGAAAGGGTAAAGAATTATTATGAAAGAAGGCACGTAGTTTGTAAGATTATTTACATACCATCAGATGATAAGCATCCCCTAAGCATGTGTCATCAACACCTTACTGATACTGATAAACTTTCCTTTGCACTGAAAAAAATGTTTCTTGGAATCCAGTATATAACCCTACTGAACTAACAGAAACACTTGCTACTGTGCAGTGGCCCCCAGGGATGGTGTGAGCCACCCAGGACAGTAACCAAGTGGTGATATCACAGCAGCCCAACTCATGCAAATCCTGCAGGGTGAGCTGAATTGTAACTTGATGAACCAACGATACTCCAGCAGAGGCCTTTTTCTAATGTGTACATTTTAAGGAACAAAGGTCATTTACTACAGATGGAAAGGTCCTAGAAAATGTGAAAGAGAGGGGCATAGCACAGGCAAGCAACTGACCCTGGTAGACCTTTCCAAAACAGTTCATCTATCGTCCTCCTCAACCGTAAAGCAACTTCTGCATCACTCAGGTCTCTTTTTTTTTACACTTTATTTGAGAGAGAGAGAGAGAGAGAGAGCGCGCCCATGCGTGTGTGCGGCAGGGGAGGGGCAGAGGGAGGGAAAGAATCCCAAGCAGGACTCCACTCTCAGTGCGGAGCCTGAGGCAGGGCTTCATCTCACAATCCCAAGATCATGACCTGAGCTTAAATCAAGAGACCGAGGCTTCACCAACTGAGCCATCCAGGCACCCCTGCATCACTGAGGTTTCTATACACAGCAGATCAACAGTGATCTCCTGACAAATTAAAATTTCCTATTTTAATTTTTGTCATTGCCAGATAACTTTTCTCTTTTCTCTCTTTTTTTAAGATTTTATTTATTTGAGAGAGACAGCATGGGGTCGGGGCGTGTATGCAGAGGGAAAGGGAGAAGCAGACTCCCGCTGAATGGGGAGCCTGACACGAGGCTCTATCCCCAGACCCTGAGATCATGACCCGAGTGGAAGTTAGCTGCTTAACTGACTGAGCAGCCCAGTGCCCCAGTTTTCTCTGTCTTTTTAAAAGAAATGTGGGGGTGCCTGGGTGGCTCAGTCAGTTAAGCATCTGACTCTTGATCAGGCTCATGATCTCAAGATCATGGGACTGAGCCCCATGTCGGGCTCAGTGCTCAGTGGGGAGTCCGGTTGAGATTCTTTCTCCCTCTCCCTTTGCCCCTCCCCCACTGCTCACACTAAATAAAATTTTTTTAAAAATTAAAAAATAAATGCGTATATATATTTGAAAATTCTGATTTTGTATGCAGAAGTTAATTAGTAAAATGAATTCATTTTATTTATGGTAACAAGTGCTTAATATTTTTTCATTTATCGTATTTATTTTTTATTACTTATTTTTTTTATAATTTAGGTGTTTGAATTCCAGAAATACTACTCATCCTGAATAGGTCAGATAATGGATATTCTGAGTAAATGATGTTCAACTATATTTAGAATAAGAAATGAAAGTCCACCTATACTGACCTACCATTTCCCAACCCACCGTCCCTCCCAAACACAGTCACTGACTTGATGGGGACTTTCTCACCTATTTCTAGGCATTTACATACATATATAACACATTTACTCTGGTACAGTTTGATGTTCTTCTATTTGTTCATTAAGAAGATTACACTGAATGAACTGTTCTGCATTTTTTTACACTCCAGTCCTAGGAATTTTGCTGTCACCCCATTTAACCCCACCTCATTCTTTGTAGTGGCTGCACAGGATTCCATTGTATGGATGTATCATAATTTAACTACTCTCGTATTGATTAAGATGTAGGTGGCTTTTATTTTTTTTCTATTACCAAGAACACGTCTAAATAAATACTTTTAAAACATCCGAGTAAATATACCTTTGAGAGCCTGTGTAAGTATTTCTATAGAACAGATTGCAAAACTATAATGGCTGAGTCAAAGGACATGAGCATATTACATTTTGACAGATAATACAAACTGCCCTCCAGAAGCAGTCTAAAGATTTTACCAGCAATGGAGAAAGTCCCATTTCTCCAAACCTTGCCAACATTGGATATCAACTATCCTTTTAATTTTTGTCAATATAAAGTGCAAAAAAAATCTGATTTTATTTTATTTTATTTTTTTTAACGATTTTATTTATTTGACAGAGAGAGACACAGCGAGAGAGGGAACACAAGCAGGGGGAGTGGGAGAGGGAGAAGCAGGCTTCCCGCGGAGCAGGGAGCCCGATGCGGGGCTCGATCCCAGGACCCTGGGATCACGACCTGAGCCGAAGGCAGACGCTTAACGACTGAGCCACCCAGGCGCCCCAAAAAGTCTGATTTTAATATCCATTTCTTTTAATACTAGCGGCATTAAGCATCTTCCCATATGCTTATTGGCATATTTTGTATGCTCTTTCTTGGAACTGCTTTTCCATATCTTTTTTTCCTGTTGTATTTGTGTCTTTCTTTTTTTACTGATGTGTGACCAAAACAAGCTTATATTTAAAAGACAGTATCCAGGCCGCCTGGGTGGCTCAGTTGGTTAAGCAACTGCCTTCGGCTCAGGTCATGATCCTGGAGTCCCAGAATTGAATCCTGCATCGGGCTCCCTGCTCAGCAGGGAGTCTGCTTCTCCCTCTGACCCTCCCCCCCTCTTATGTGCTCTCTCTCTCATTCTCTCTCAAATAAATAAAATCTTTAAAAAAAAATAAAAAATAAGAAACAGTATCCAGGGGCGCCTGGGTGGCTCAGTCGGTTAGGCGTCTGCCTTCGGCTCAGGTCATGATCCCAGGGTCCTGGGATGGAGCCCCGTACCGGGCTCCCCACTTAGCTGGGAGTCTGCTTCTCGCTCTCCCTCTGTGTGCTCGCCCTCGCTCTCTCTCTCTCTCTCTCTCTCAAATAAACAAATAAATCTTAAAAAAAATTTTTTAAGTGTCCATACGGATCTTTTTATAATCTAATAAAGTAGGCCAGTAGATAATTGGAAAATGGCCAAGGACACAAATGACAATCATCATCCCACCACAATCCTATTGGGCCACCCACTCCACCTCCATCATTGCCAACGACCCTCCTCCCTAGCCTGTTCTAGCTCCTCAGTTTTACCAGATGACCAACTACAGATGCATTCTATACTACTCTGCTATCCCAAGTATAGAGGCTGTGCCTTCTTTATTTTACTTTTATTTAAAGATTTTATTTATTTATTTATTTATTTATTTATTTATTTATTTATTAAAGAGCGAGAGCATGCACAAGTTGGGAGGGGCAGACGGAGACGGAGAGGGAGAGGGAGAAGCCGACTTCCCACCGTGCAGGGAGCCTGACTCAGGGCTCGATCCCAGAACCTCGAGATCATGACCCAAGCTGAAGTCAGACGCTTCACCGATGGAATCACCCAGGCACCTCTGTGCCTTCTTTATTTTTATTATCTCTCTTTTGATGGTCACCCTCTACAAACTATCACACAAACTCTGTATCACACTACCCATCTCTGCGCATCCTAGGACAGTCATAAGTCATTTTTAAGTGTCTGCAAAGAGCCGTTTCTCATAGGTCAATTTCTGGAACTTCTAAACAATTTAAGCTATTTTGTAAGGAAATCTTTCTAAGACATATACATTTCTCTGATTTAAAAAATAGAACAAGTCATTCTGCCCTTTCTTTTCCGATGCATCAGATGTAGTTATTAATTCTGGTATATGGTGTTACAACACAGGGACGCCCTCTTGAGTTACTAAGGGGGACAGAGCCATTTACTCCTATACTAATGGTCTATACACAGCATGAAAGAAAAATGTTAAGTTGTGTTTGTGTCTTACAGATCATTTCCTCTCTCATTCTCCACCTAAAACTGCTAATTTTCTTCTTGCTGCCCACCCCTAGCGTCTCTTTACTCCCACTCCACACTTGCTGGGCTGAGGAAAAAAAAAAAACAACCACTGTTTTGAAATAAGACTAAATGATTCTGAGAAGCTCCCAAGAAAAAACATACACAATCTTCAGTACAAGAATTTTATGACAACAACTTAGGCTACTCATAACACAGTTGTTCACTCTTTCCAATTCCAAGTTATCTTTCAGAAAGCAAATCTTTCCAGATATGTGAACTGCAGTTATGCATGTAAAAGGTGTCAAATAAATAGTATGGAGTTACTGGTAAAAATATATTTGACTTAAAGCAAATGGAATAAAATCAATAGACAAAAATTTCATCCGTATTTTTCTTGAGTGTGCATTTTTATTGCTTGATAAAGCCATAAAACCTATTTGCAACATTCATAGATAGTTGTGCATATTTTAATGGCACTGAGTTACTTTTATATTTGTTATTTTTTTCTATTTTGTAATAAAGTCTCAGTACTGATTTGATTATTCAGCTACTTTTTAAAAGATTTATTTATGGGGGCGCCTGGGTGGCTCAGTCAGTTAAGCGGCTGCCTTTGGCTCAGGTCATGATCCCAGGGTCCTGGGATCGAGCCCCACATCGGGCTCCATGCTCGGCAGAAGCCTGCTTCTCCCTCTCCCACTCCCCCTACTCACTCTCTCTCGCTGTCTCTCTCTCTCTGTCAAATAAATAAATAAAATCTTTAAAAAAAAGATTTATTTATGGGGCGCCTGGGTTGCTCAGTTGGTTAAGCGTCTGCCTTTGACTCAGGTCATGATCTCAGGGTCTTGGGATTGAGCCCCACATCGGGCTCCTGCTCAGCGGGGAGCCTGCTTCTCCCTTTGCCTGCCACTCCCCCTGCTTGTGTTCTCTCTCTAATAAATAAATAAAAATTTATTTATTTATTAGAGAGAGAGGAAAGAGAGCGAGCACAAGCAGGGGGTGGGGGGGGAGAGGGAGAGAGGGAGAGAGAGAGAGGCTTGCAGATGTTTCAGGATCGGACACCGACCTCCAGCTCCAGCTTTATCCTTTGTCATTCCCACCAGACCTTAAATGTCCTGTGCTGTCTACAGCCTCCCTGGCCTTTGTCAGTCTCTGGTCTTCATAAACACTCCTCTCCCAACTGTTTTGTTTTGTCTTGTTTTTTTGCCTAGCTAGCTTATGTTTGCCCTAGAGGTCATATTTAGACTTCACAATATGTCGTCTTGTAATCTACTTATTCATTTTTTTCATTTATCTAGTATAATTGACATAATGGGATAATATTGTGCTTTTCTTTTCTTTTTGTAATTCTTGAAATGTAACATCTTTTATTTTAGCCAGACATATTCTTTGCCTCAGAAAGAGTAAGAATCACTGGAAGGAATCTTTAAGGAGAAAGAATCATGGTCAGCTTTTGTTACCAAAATAGGATCTAGATATGCATTGCAAAAAAATAGGCTTTGTTATCTAGAAAGAACTCTGAATAAGACCAGGGAAAGGGACCTTCCTCTAGGTTGGGAGTCCACGAGGGTCAAGCTGGCTCTGACTGGGTTCTTCAGGCATCCTGGGCCCCACCATGCTGGGCCGTCAGGGATGACGGACGGGAGTCTGTGGCACAAGAACACGTTTCCCACTTCCTGGGCAGAATACCACCATTCCCATTCTCCATAGATTCTTTTGGGTTTTCTACATAGACACTCATATAATCAAAAATAACACTTTTGTTTCTTTCTTTCCAACCACTGGGCGGTCCCTGGGTTGCAGAATCTTGGGAGAGTTTATAGATGTCGATGCCTGCAGCACCCTGGATCCCAAATATGTTCCCTGGCCTTCCGTGCCTCCCATCAGGCCTCTTGAATCCAGTTGGTAACCAGGACCGGTCCTTCTTTGTGAAGCTCCGCCCCCAAACATGTGCTTCTTTTTCTAATTTCACCTTGCTTCCACTTTTTATCCAAATCAGAGTTTTCATCATCTCCTCTGACTGTGAAGTTGAGTGGCTTTTACCTAACTGTTGTTCTCATCCTTAGTGCAGACTGCTCAGTGGCAGAGGAGGGCGCCTGGGGGCTCAGTCGGTTAAACGGCTGCCTTTGGCTCCTGCTTCCAGGCCCTTATCAACTCTCCAACTACCCTGTCTTCCCCTCTGATCTTCAATCTCCCATCAGATGCTCTCTTCCCACTTCCAATTTATCAAAAGGTAGCCCAGAGCCCTCCTATCTTTCCAGGCACATCTTACTCCCCTGATAGTCTGCTTAACACAGTCACATGCAAAAGCATGCAGATAACAGCCTGATGGGAGAGGTTCCACGTGTGTGAAAGGGGGGGCTTTGTTTTCCCTCAGAGAGGAGCAGTATCTCTGAGGTCCACCACTTGGCCTCTTTTAGAACTGCCTGAACTTTTTAAGATTATGGGCGCAACGGTTCATACCCTGGTCAATCTAGCCAGGACTGATACCATCACAGGTGATGCAAGGGGAAAGTTGGGATGAAAAATAAATACAAACAACACAAAAATACCTCCTAACTCCCGGTAATAGGAGGCAGGCTGGGTAGAAGGATCACCACCCTCTCAAGGGAAGGTGACATGGGAAAAAGGGGCACAGTTTCTGAACAGACACCTTGCCCATCTGTGAGAACTGCAGACTCCATCTTTGTCTCTTTGTTCCACACCACTCACAGAGGGTTTTCTTGGCTATTAGGAACTCTCTTCTTTTATCAAGTTAAAGGAAAAGTGATAGTGAGTAACACTATCAAACTATCGGGATATATTTCAGAGGGTTTCAGTGCCCTTTCATGTATAGGAAAAACAGACTACATGCCCATGCCTGTCACTATCAGAGCCAATCAGGGCCAAAACCTAAGAACACGTATGTACCGTATTTCCATTTTCTACAATAAATATTCCTTTGAGCTCTAACATAAGAGAGACAAGGTGGTCACCCGGCTTTCTCCAAACATTTCTAGGTAAGTTTTAGTGAGGCTTTTTTTTTTTTACGTTATTTATTTACTTAAGTAATCTCTACACCAACATGGGACTTGAACTCACGACCCTGAGATCAAGAGTCGCATGCTCTTCCAACTGAGCCAGCCGGGCGCCCCTTTACTGATGCATTTAAACTTAATACACATGAAATTCTCATCAAGTCATTCCCCAGCTTAAACTCCTTCATTAGCTTCCCATACCCCCAGGGTCAAGTCTCAGCTCCTTCCTGTGGTACCGTATCTTACTCCACTTGTCACTCACTCTCCACAGGGACTCTGTGATGTAGATGGTCCCTCCTGTGCCTTCGCCTGGGAACAACTCTCCAGCCAGGTTAGATGTCCATAGGACCTGTTCACTCCCTCCACAGTAGTTACACAGTTGCAATCATTTCATTAATTACATGAAGTAATTTTGGTGGGGGCCATGTCTACTCTGCTCACAGCTATGTCTCCCAGTACGGGAGTGTGTGTAGAAGGCACTCAAAAATATTTTTTGGCTGACTGACGGGTTTCTTGCTTTCTGCAGCGTGTGTGAATTTAATCTTCGTTGTAGGAGTTGAGCCCACTTTGAAACTTGATATACTATTAGTTGTTCTCTTAAAACGAGTGATTTGTTGTGTTTGCTTGTTTTAAGAATTACATGGAAGGTACAACCCAACACCAAAAAATAATCTTATTAAAAAATGAACAGAGGAAGGCACCTGGGTGGCTCAGTCATTAAGCATCTGCCTTCGGCTCAGGTCATGATCCCAGGGCCCTGGGATCGAGCCCCGCATTGGGCTCCTTGCTCAGCGGGGAGCCTGCTTCTCCCTCTGCCTTCCCCCCTCCGCCCACTCCTGCTCTCTCTCTTGCTCTCTCAAATAAATAGAATCTTTAAAAAAAAAGAGAAAAAAGAACCCATCAGTGGTAATGGCAGGCCACTTGCAGTAGCTTCGCAGGGCTGGACTTAAGTCGGGAAGAGCCATAGGTAGAAGTGAATAGTAATGCTAGACAATGTAACCAACAGGTAAAAGAGGTTGCAAACATGTATGAGACCCCTCCATCCTTCCACCTCCCAAAAAACCCAAGATGGGAGCAGGGCTATGATACAGCAATCAAGTCCCAAATCAATGTACCACTCTAATTTGGGCAGTTAAGGTTAACATGAGCTTAATTCTCCATGCATGCAAAAGCCCACACATGCTGGTTAGTACCAAATCATGGCTTCTACCTCGTAACAGAGCCTGACTTATGACTCTACTATTCACGCTTCTCTATTCCAGCACAAACCTTTTCCGTGTTTGGTTTCACCAGTTCCATGTAAGATCCAGTCAAAATTATTCTTACAGATAGATTCCACATGGATGCGGCTTGTTGCATAAAACAGAATTTTTTCCACTCTGTTGTTCATCTTCATTTTTTTCCTAATAGAGAAAATGTGAGACTTAACACCCAAAGCATTCCTCTCCCACTATGGTTAATGACATTAATCCCAATAAAGTCTAATCATCTTAAAATTGGATTCCACCCATTTTCAGAATGGAGCTTCTAACATGAATGCACCAGACACAGAAAAGTGAATTTGTGAGAACTTTTAAATGATAGACACATTAAATCAGAGTCGTAAAACTGAAGCTGAAAGAAGTTCCAGTTTACAAAATGAAAAAAACAACCAGACACTGAAGAAACTCTTGACTATAAAATAAACCAGTGAATAGGTTGTAAAGTATAGCCCTTAACTAACCCTTTCAAACTTTACATTAAAAACAAAACAAAACAAAAAACCTGAGAACATGGCCACCAACCTTTCAAAAGTATTCAAGAGCTTTGTGTTCTTGATCTTCTTTATCTTTTCAATCTTGAAATTTTTCATGGAAGTTTTAAAATAGTCACTTATCATGGCATATTCCGGACACCGATTATCGATCTCTAACAACTAAAAAATTTGAAAAATACGTATAATGTGAAGCAGGAGACATTTAAAGCATGATATGTCCACACGCACGGCCCCCTATGCCACGGAGTATCCTTGACAGGCCTCTGGTAGCAGGTTGCATAAGCTGGCTTAGGGTTTCCACATCTGGAGGTTCATTTTAGTAAAGAACTAGTTGGCACTGGGTCCATCTGTGCAGGCTGACTTAGGGCTAGCATTATGCTTAAAGGCAAAGGGACGCCCCCAGAGGTGTCGGATTTACTCTAATGACCTGGTGAGTTCCTTTGCCTAAAGCTAGAGCAAGGCACCCAAGCAGAGAGGGCTGCCCCCAAAGCTGGAGCATGATGTGGAAGCTAAGTGATCTAGAAAGAGTCTTGCCCCATCTAAGTTAAGTGAGGAGGTGAGGCAGTGTGCGTGTGCGTGGCTGGATGATGAGGTGCCCTGTGGAGAGCAGCTGCTCTCTGGGAAGCTAAGCTAACACAGTTACCATTTGGATGCCACTGAATCTTGACCCAAGAGTTTTACGGAAACCATTCATCCTTTCATCCAAACAAATACACACATTTACAGCTAAGTACTTCCCCCCCCTTTAAACAATTTACACACCAAAAAGTGAAAACCAAGTACCTCATATTCACTCGAGCCAAAGTCCCACTGAGGAAGCAATGTCGAGGATAGAGGGTCTGATGGGGTCTGCGCCGGCTGATAACTACAGAGAAGAGAAAGACTTCACTTCGTTCCCTGTTCCATATGCCCGAGTTCTGACCTGAAATTCCAGCCACCAAGCCAAGGTTTCCCAGAGAATTTTTTCTTTGTATTTTATTTTGGATTATATTCCTGCATAGTCCTGGTATAGATGTACTAGGAATCATGCTTTAAAAAAAATGCAGTCATTATTCATAATTTGGTAAATTAACGTGATTTTCCCATTGATTTAAAATGCAAAAGCAGGGGCACCTGGGTGGCTCAGTTGTTAAGCATTTGCCTTCGGCTCAGGTCATGATCCCAGGGTCCTGGGATCGAGCCCCGCATCGGGCTCCCTGCTCAGCAGGGAGCCTGCTTCTCCCTCTCCCACCACCCCCCTGCTTGTGTTCTCTCTCTCACTGTCTCTCTGTCAAATAAATAAATAAAATCTTTAAAAATAAATAAATAAAATGCAAAAGCATTCATTCTTTTTTAGATTCCTGCTCAACCTTCAGAGGATCTAATACGTGAGCATTAAGATATCTTACGGCATCTTTGTGAAACAATGAACACTGAGGCACGGGGGAAGAATTCTGCTGTCTTTCCTGTAGGAACTGTATTTCAGGGTATAGTTCCCCCAGGAAGAAAAAGTCTTCTTTATAGACAATTCACAGCTATTAATTGCAGAATTGACAGAATTAGAAAACCACCATTTTCTAACCCCTAATAAAATAATGGATTGAAACAATGACCCCCAATAGCTACAATAACTATCCAGTGAAAGATCAGATGTTGGAACAGAGGGGTCAGACTGGACCGAGCAGCACTCCCGGCTCATCTTCATCACTAAGAATAGGACAACTAGACGTTATGTACCTCTTACTATGATGTGGCAGGAAGCACAAAGTACCACTTCTATAGTTTTCTTGACCAAAAATGGAACCCGAATCTAATCAAGCCTCTAAATCGAACCATCAACTCGCAGAAATTACTTATCAGATGCCCCCATGGGCATACAATTTGATACATTTTGAATCTGGGAAATTCTATAAGGAGGAATCACCTAATTTCTTAAAAAAAAAAAAAGTAGAGAAGGGGAAATGTAATAGATTAAGAGGCTTAAGAGACAAATCTACCAAATACAATGTATATACCTTGTTTGGATAAAAATTTATATAAATCAACTAGAAAAATGCCATGCTTGGTTTTACACCCACCTTGAAATCTGTTTTATGTAACCTCATTACCATCTGGAGGGGGGAAAACCCATCTCCACAACCGTTCATGAACAAGGTAGATTTAGTGAGTTTTCATGAGCAGACAGAGGACAGTGACACTGAATCCCCCACAGCAAAATTTCCTTTAAACAATCCCCTTTTATCAACTGTATCATTGTCCAAATCTCCTCCCTCAGGCAGTTAACACATCCCTCTCTTCTTCCATTTCTTTCTCAGCAGCCTCCCTTCTTTAAATCCCCTCAGCAAAACTAAAGACACACAGAAGAACCCACAGCAAAACAAAACCCCTTTAACCGTGCACTTGATTATTTCCAAGGCTCGGCCCATCAGTCCGGCCATTTCACAGTGAAGCCGCTGAGGCCCAGGTATGGGAGGCTTGCCTGAAGTCCCCTGGGAGTCAGAGGGAAATGGATTTCCTGCTTCTCTACCCCTTCGGGCACACTGTACTGCTTCATGAGCACAGATGATGCGAAAGGAAACCACCGTGTAATGAAAGCAGGAAGATTTTAAGAACACAGATTCATGAGTAAATTGGTGAGATCAATGGGTGACCATCTTAAACAACTGCCGATAGGCAGTGTTTCCAAACACTTACTTGAGCCCATTTTTAATCTGCTGCACAGCCTTGTAAGACATAAATGTTGGCCTTCTGACAACATCCTTTTGGGTCTTGGAAGCTACATTTGTTTGAATCATGCCTTTAGAGAGAAAAAGGAAAACAAACAAGAACCAAGAATTAGTCCTAGAAAATGATGTCCTGTTATTTTTTGTAGGCTAGTCACACAGCAAATATTCACGACTGAACTGTTACATGTATGAATACAGAAAATCCTTTCGGATGGGAATTGCTCATGATTAAAAACCTGTATCCTTCACTGCCCTTATGATAAGACCCAGAAAACAAAGAGGCAACGAGATGAGCAGTCAGTGATTAATTGAATCTGTAAATCAAAGTCAGATAGTAAAGGGAAGGACTAGGGCAGCCAGATAACAAGACATCATCCAGGTAAGCTGCCCTAAACCAGGCAACGATGACTATGGGTTGGAATGTGGTAGCTATATCTTGAAGGATTTTTCTGTATCAAGTGTGAAATGTCATTTTCAATTCATGCATCTTGTAGAGTCAGGTCCAAGTTGCAGCCAGAGGGAGCTCTTTATTAAAAAGTAAATCATCTGGGGCGCCTGGGTAGCTCAGGCAGTTGAGCGTCCGACTCTTGGTTTTGGCTCAGATTGTGATCCCAGGGTGGTGGGATCAGGCTCTGCATCAGGCTCTACACTCAGCGGGGAGTCTGCTTGGGATTCTCTCTCCCTCCTCCTCTGCCTGTCCCCTCACGCATGCACTGGTGCCCTCTCTCAGTTTCTCAAATAAATAAATAAAATCTTAAAAAAAAAAAAAAGTAAATCATCTTACCTTGCTAGTGAAAGTATCAAATAGCACGGCCACTTTGGCAGTTTCTTATAAAGTTAAACATATAGTACCTACATGATCCAGCAATCCCACTCCTTTATACTTACCCAAGAGAAAAGAAAACTTACATCCAAACAAAGACTTTCACTTACATGATCCTAGTAGCATTATTCTAATAACCGAAAGTGAAAACAACCAAAATACTAAGTGTGAATGGATAAAAACAAACCATGGTATAGCCTTACAATGAAGTATTACTCAGCATTGAAAAGGGAAGAACTCCTGTACATGCAACAACATAGATGGGTCTAAAAAACACTCTGGGGGCGCCTGGGTGGCTCAGTTGGTTAAGCAACTGCCTTCAGCTCAGATCATGATCCCGGAGTCCCGGGATCGAGTCCCACATCGGGCTCCCTGCTCAGCGGGGAGTCCGCTTCTCCCTCTGACCCTCCCCCCTCTCATGCTCTCTCTCTCTCTCTCATTCTCTCTCTCAAACAAATAAATAAAATCTTTAAAAATAAATATATAAAAAATAAAAAATAAAAAACACTCTGAGTGAAAGAAGTCAGCCACATGCAGAGTATATACCACAAGATGCTCTTTATATGATGTTCTAGAACAGATACAACTAATCTATAGTGACAGAGCAAATGGGGGTGGGAAGAGACCAATTGCAAAGGGGCATGAGGAAACTTTTTGAACTGATGGGCATGTTCTAGATCTTGATCAGGATAGCAGTTGCATGCATATGTCAGCGCTCATCCAACTGCACACTTAAAATGGATGCATTTGGGGGCACCTGGGTGGCTCAGTTGGTTAAGCATCTGCCTTCAGCTCAGGTCATGATCCCAGGGTCCTGGGATGAGCCCCACGTTGGGCTTCTGCTCAGCGGAGTCGGCTTCATCAGTCTGCTCCCTCTGCCCCTCCCCCTGGCTGTGCTCTCTCTCTCTCTCTCTCTCTCTCAAATAAATAAAATCTTAAAAAAAAAAGGATGCATTTTATTGAAGCCATTATGCTTCAGTATAGTTGTTGCAAAGTGAAACAAACATAAACAGTAAAAAGATAACGTGAGATGGTGTGGGGATCCCGGGTGGTTCAGTCGGTTAAGTGTAGGACTCTTCATTTCGGCTCAGGTCATGATCTCAGGGTCATGAGATCAAGCCCCAGTCTGGCTCCAGGCTCAGCGGAGTCTGCTCTACTCCCTCTCCCTCTGCTTGAGACCCTCTCTGCCCTTCCCCCACTCATGCGTGTGCACACCCCCCAAAATAAATAAATATATCTCAAAAAAAAAAATGAGATGGTGCCACAACTCTGCTCCAAACCTTCTTGCAGCTCTCATCTCTTACAGACCTTCTCACCGTTCTTTGAAACCTCCAGCTTGTCTGCAGTTCACACTCTTGTCACCAGCCCCTCCCTCTCTTGGGGGCCCTCCTTCCCATGTGCATGGGCTGCTCCCTTCCTTCCAAAGGTTCCTTCCAGGACAAAACTAGATGCTCCCCTAGGGACTCCTCCAACTCTCTGGCTTCTTCATCACACTGCTTCATTGTCCCCAGAGCTGTTCGCACTTCTGCCTGATGCCCGCACCTAGAACAGTGCCTAGCAACACAGCCTGCACTCCAGCGCCAGTTTAACGGTGTCAGAATATAAGAAATAGGAAAAAATCGCCTAGAATACCACAAACTGCTCTGGACTAGTTTCTATGAACCAAGTGAACAAAATTGCTGGTCAAATTTCTCCAGATTCAGGAACAAGGTACCTTATCAGTTTTCCTCTCTCCACCACCTTTTTAAATTGCCGAAACAAGAGAATAATACCCAAAGGAAAAAAATCTTTAAGACATTCTTCATTTCACCATCCAACAAAAGAGATTTCTGTTTCTACCTATCCTCTTCTGGTCTTGGTCCACATCCATACATCGTTGCATTTACCAAGCATATTAAATTTTTTTAAAAAACTTTTCATTTGGGGGAAAAGAAACTTTTAATTTGAAATGCAACACCTAAAGAGAAAGGCACAAAAGCATCTATTTGAGGGTTTGTCTTTTTCATTTAACGATACTAAATTTTGCTTTTACTGTGCAGTTTTCATAATAATTTTTTAAAGATTTTATTTATTTATAAATAAATAAAGAGAGATAACAAGAGCAGGAACACAAGCAGGGGGAGTGGGAGAGGGAGAAGCAGGCTTCCCGCCGAGCAGGGAGCCCCATGCGGGGCTCGATCCCAGGACCCTGGGATCCTGACCTGAGCCGAAGGCAGACGCTTAACGACTGAGCCACCCAGGCGCCCCAAAGCTATATTATTTAATACACAGTAATTGGTACAGGGCCCAAATCTCAGGTACCTCCTGGAAGGTCAAGGACCTGAGAAAGTCTTTATCTCTTTCAAAGCACCCACAGGGCTGGTCCCAAAAGGGCAACCATCTGACCATACGCAAGGAAGTGTCCCAGGGGTGCAACTGATGTGACAGTACATTCAAAGGGAGGGCAGTTCCTGCCCTGATTTCTTACTAAGCACAACAGATTGCTAGAAGCTAAGCTGAAGGCCTTTCCACGGTGACTCAAATAAACATGGTGGAAGGCAAAGTCTTTAGAAAAGGTGGTGGATAAAACCAACCACCTAGATGATGAAGCCCAAAAGGAACAGCAAGGTTCTACAAGTCTGAAGGCACCAGTGGGCCCAAAGTCTCTACTGTTGTCAGAGCCAAGGCTCTGGGGCACACGCCTCCTGACAGCCGCAGGCTCCCACCCCAGTGTACCATGGGCCTTGCTGAAGAGCACCCTGATGCTCGGTACGGCATGCACATGCACCTCCACTCTGCTCCCACCCCCATGGAGACACTGCATGCCAGATCCAAACAACGGGCACCACTGCCAAACACAAAGTCTTACCCGCAAAACTCAGCTCGTAGCTCTGTGAACCCGCCTGAAATGGCACAACGCCCGCTGGATAGCATAGAAAGAAGGACTCCAGGTAGGAAGAGTCGATGGTTGAAGCTTGCTGATTGCCAGTCTGATTAAAAAAAAAAAAAAAAAAAAAGGTAAAGACACTTCAGGGTAGGCTTTTAAGAAACCTCTACCATTGTATCTTATACAACTGTATTTTAGCCATGGGATTTCAACAGGAACGCATCTTGCCTCCCAAACCAGACTGTAAAGGCTGCCGGGTTGGGGCCGTATCACACTGTCTTGTGGCGTCCCCATCACGGGGCTAGAGGAAAACAGTCTACCTTGCAGAAACGGACTATACGCTTGGTGGATGCCCGAAAAATGGAGCTCTTTGCGATGTCCTTTTTACACCTTCTGTAAAATAAGTCTCAAGCGTACAGAACCACTTAAACCCACGGTACAGAAATCACGTCTGCCCTCCCTAACAGAATCCAACACGCGGGCATGAAGTACAGCAGCGTAGCTGTTTTTAGCCCATCACGTGTGAGAAAGCAGTTTCGAGCTGTTGTTAAAAGGCAGGGAAGCTCCAATGGGCGTATTGTGGTCCAAATGTAAATGACCTCCCCCTTCTCCTCTGCCCTGAGCCACGTAAGCAAATAAAATGGACTCCCCCCCCCCCCCGCCGCCCCGCCCCAAGTCAGTCAACAACACTGAAAAAGCGCTTGGATTTGCCACTCACTGGGGCTGTAATGAAAGAGGCAAGGAACACCTCCCCAAAAATGTAAAGATAGAATCTCTGGTCTCAAGGCCTGTATGAAGGGTCTGAACCTCAGAACGGGTGGGTAAAGAGAAGTGTGTTGATTCTGGCAAGGAGACAAGCTAGGCCACCATTCCGCTGTCTATACCCTATGCAGGGGGGGCAGACCAGGGCGGACCGGATGTAAGCCCTAATAGCAGGGGTTCCCAGTACTTAATGGTGAAGAGACACTTGTTCCTTATGATCTAGAATGGAGGAGCTAATACAGCAAATTCCCAGCCGGTGGCAGGGAGGGGCTCCCTGTCCCTTTAAAGACACCGCAGGCTCTGCCGCTTTCAGCTACGCCCACCCCCTCGCCCCTCCCCGTGAATATGCCTGCTGGATGTAAGGGGAGGGGGCCACAGTGAAAGCCTCCAAGGAAGATGTCCTGGACGGAGAAGGGCCTGAACTAGGTCTCTTTAGCCTGGAGATGACTATGGTGAGGACAGATACCTGCACACGGTGCAAAGCGGGAATAAACCAGAATGAGGTTCAGAAGACAGCACCAGGACAAACGGTTGGAAGTGACAAGGAGGCTACCTCTAGCAGAGCTTCCGAAACTACAGCATCCAACAATTAAGTTACACCTCGAAGAGGTTTGTTTCAACAGCTGCTGGGGCATTATCCACCAGGATAATTGTAAATGAGATTGCCATGATTAGATGATGTGGGGGTGAGTCACATGCCTTCCTGGGACCCGGAAGAGCAGCTGATGTAGGCAAACGCCTACGAACACAGAACACAGGGGGCGGCAAGGCAGATCTGTCACCTGTGGGGACGCTCACCTGCCAGCTCGAATCTCTGTCCTAACCTCCCCTTCTGACAGCTCAAGTCCCACATCCTTCAACTGCCAGCTCAGCTCGGCAGGACCCTGTTCCCGGCTGGAAGCAATCTGCCAAGTAAGTGCTAGGCCAGGGTCTTTCACACTTTAATTTGTGTGTTAAAATGTAGATTGCGATTCCGGGAAAGGGTTTTTAATTCTGCGTGTCAAAGAGCTCCCATGATGCCAGTGTCGCTGGTCTGCAGACCAGAATTTGACTAGCAAGGCTTTCAGGTCTAGATCAGTGTTGTCCGCTGGAACTTTCTGGAACATTTCACTGGAAATGTTCTCTGTTTTCCTGTATGATGGCCACTACCTACATGTAGCTGTCGAGCACTTAAATGTGACTAGTGTGACTGTGGAACTGAACTGTTCATTTTATTCAAAAGTAATGAATTAAAATGAAATAGCCACCACAAGTGGCTGGTGGTTGTCATACTGGACAGAGCGAGGCAATTTCAGTGTCTGAGCGTTTGGACAGCCCAGCGTGCCTCCCATTTGGTCCCTCCTCAGGCCCTTCCCTCACACTGTACTTCAGTTCTGAATAAGTGAAGGAGTGAATGAGTGATAGCGCCTTCGATGATTTATTCTCCCAAAAGACTTGAACGTGTATCTCCATTTCAGTAACCAGGTCTTGGCTTTTGTGCTGTGCCCACATGCCGCCTTGATCTTGGTTTCTAGAGCAATGGCGAGCCTTTGCCTTGGGCGATTCTCTCAGGCCAGGGACTCCCGCCCCTCGACACCACAGCTACTAAGCTCAGCTCCCAGCTAGTTAACTTCTCTGCGGGGCTGGATCTGCAAGTACTGCCCGATGCAAACCCCATGGCAACCAGGCCCTGCCCTCCAGTCACTCCTGCTGTCACTCCATCCTGCACCACTGCTGCCCACCTGACTGGCTATTCAACCATCACTCCTCCCAGTGCCACATCCACTCCCTGTCTACCATCTCTATCGGAACAAGTCCCGGCTCAGCACCTGAAATTCCATAAAAGGATATCAAGTCTACATTCCAAAGAGTTCACAGTCAAAGCATATGCACTTACCCATGGTTGGCAAAAGCTCTTCTCCCAGTTTCTACTAGGGAGGCTACTAACCCAGAAATCTCAGTTGCCCCAACTCTTATTAAAAATTCAATTGCAAGAAATAAAACCTGCAGGACTCTCCCTATCTGAAGGCTATACAGTCCACTCTTTTCTCCAAATATTCTAACCTCTACGCTGAATCAAACCAGGCCATCAAAGAGCTGCAGACTTGACCCATACACACTGAACTCTGAAAGAAACCAGGCTGCTCATCATGTTGTGGTTCAAATCTCCTGGGAACACCAATTTTTATTTCACTTGGACAGACAGCAAGGAAAACAGCAAATCTAGGGCCTTTTTTTTTTCTTTAGTAACAGAAGAGCCAATTCAATGTATATAACAATGGGTCTAATTAATATGAGAGAGTAATAATTTATTCACCTCACCAAGAACATGTGCCACAGATTAAAGGAATCCGGGCGCCTGGGTGGCTCAGTCGGTTAAGCGACTGCCTTCGGCTCAGGTCATGATCCTGGAGTCTCGGGATCGAGTCCCACATCGGGCTCCCTGCTCAGCAGGGAGTCTCCTTCTCCCTCTGACCCTTCCCCCTCTCATGTGCACGCTCTCTCTCTCTCTCATTCTCGCTCTCTCAAATAAATAAATAAAATCTTAAAAAAAAAAGATTAAAGGAATCCGACAACATCCTACGTTTGCATAAAGTTCCAGGTTACATTCTAGAACTTTGCATTTAACACAGATTGAATGTCCCAGGGAGAACTTGATATATCAAGAAGTTCTATCAGACAGGACTCCAGGGTGGCTCAGTCGGTTAAGCGTCTGCCTTTGGCTCAGGTCATGATTCCAGGGTCCTGGGATCAAGTCCCGCATCAGGCTCCCTGCTCAGCGAGGAGACTGCTTCTCTCTCTGTCCCCTCCACCCGCCCCCCATGTTTGCTCTCTTGATCTCTGTCTCGCAAAAATAAACAAAAATACTTAAAAAAAAAAAACCTGAGGCCTATACTTTGTTTTTATTTTAACCAAGGCTAATTAATTTGAGTTTGTGATATCTATTTCCACAGTCAACTCACAGAATCACCTTTACAGAACTGCACTTTGACATCATCTTTGGCTTGACCGTGGAGAGAACCCGGAGAGATCTCGACATCACGAGGGTTTTCATGCCATACTGTTCCACAAGCCACCACAGGAGAGAGAAGAGCAAAGGGGATGGTGACCAAGACACTGGGCTCTGAGCCCCTCTCCTGTTTCCACAGGGCAGCTCTGCTCTACTCTTGCTTGTTCATTTGGGTTCTGTGAGTGACGGTTTGCTGACACAGGTCTGCTGCTAAGACAGCAGGAAACCACCGTACTAGGCAGAGTCGGAAGGGCTCCTGGGGAGGACCTCGCTGGCAGCAGTACACATGCTCCCCTCTCTGTGGCCCCAAAGGAGAGGTTTTCCTCAGGTTCCACTGACAAAAAAAAGCAGCGCTTCTCCTGAGTAACTGGTGTGTGCTCCCCTAGAGGCACAGGTGGTCTTGTGATGAGGGTGTTTCTCCATGTGCTTTGGATGCGAGGCAGCTCACAGCCAAACTCATGGCCCGTCGACTTCTACGTGGAATAAAACCTTTGGCTGGCAATTCATTGTCCCTTACTTTGGCTCTGGCTTCATTTTTTCATATTTGTGTTTCTTTCTTTCTCTTTTTTAAGATTTCATTTATTTAGGGCACCTGGGTAGCTCAGATGGTTAAGCGTCTGCTTTCGGCTCAGGTCATGATCCCGGGGTCCTGGGATCGAGTCCCGCATCGGGCTCCCTGCTCCTTGGGAGCCTGCTTCTCCCTCTGCCTCTCTCTCTCTCTCTCTCTGTCTCTCATGAATAAATAAATTTAAAAAATCTTTAAAAAAAGATTTTATTTATTTATTTGACAGAGAGAGACAGAGAGGGAACACAAGCAGGGGGAGTGGGAGAGGTTGAAGCAGACTCCCCGCTGAGCAGGGAGCCCGATGCGGGGCTCAATCCCTGGACCCTGAGACCATGACCTCAGCCAGAGGCAGATGGTTAACCGATTGAGCCACCCAAGTGCCCTATTTATTTATTTTTAAGGAAGTACCACACCCATCGAGCCCAACACGAGGCTTGAACTCATGACCCTGAGATCAAGACCTGAACTGAGATCAAGAGCTGGAAGCTTCACCAACGGAGCCACCCAGGTGCCACCTGGCTTTGGCTTCATTTTAATCTCTCGCTTTCCTTTTTTCTTTCTTGTCACTCTGATTTCATTGCCTTCTCTCTCTCTCAATTTAATCCTGTGAATCAAAGACAGGAAGGACCACTAGAAAGAAGCCCCGCTGATCTTAACTTCTGTCTGTTTCCATGTGCCTGTGTGGGTAAGCTGCCATCTTCCACTTCCGGCCCTTCAAATCCATCTGAATCCAGACCCTGCCTGAATCCTGGTGACCATCTACCAGTCTTCTGATTTCTCACCCGCCTTGTCCCCTGGCTGGAAGCAGCTACAAACTCACACATAGGAAGCTTGCTCAAGGTTCCACCCCCGTTCCTGATCGTGAGGAAAGAAGGGTATGTGGCTAACTCAGGTCTCAAGGGTTTCCTTGTAAATAATTCATAGATTCTGCTGCTTATGACAGCAGAGTATATGCTTGCTAAGAAAAATGCAAATACAGCTGCGTAGAGCGTGAAAAAGCACTATTCCCACTACCCCAACCGCTCTCCATGGGTAACCATGTAGGCATCAAATGTTTTACTAGCAGTTTTTTCTGAAGGTGTCAAGTTTAAACAAGAGCCTCCAAGAGGAGGGAAGGTACTCACCTCCTCTCCGTATTCAACCCATTTGTCCGATTCATTCTTCCAGTACCAAATCCATTTCGTGGCAAAGACAAAATTGGTCAGCGCTGTGACAGATGAAGGTGTGGAGATGCGTCGGATAGGATTAAAATTACAAGTCATTTTCTGGAAATCGATGTCTTTATTTCCAATAGAAAAGCTGAGAGGGAGAGGTTTAAAGTTAACAGAATACTTCAGTAACCTCGATGGTCTACAGTCTGGTCTTCCCTAACAAAAACACAGAATTAAGATCTTAGAGCTGACGGGGATCTTCAAATTTTCTTTATAAAGCTCCAGGTCTTACACACAGAAGAAGAAAAAACTGAAATGCAGAGAGGGTAGGTAAGTTACCTTCTGCATATAGTTAATGATGTCACAAAATATATTCTCTCCTCAACAAATATGCTAGAATAAAATGGGCCCACAAAACAAATGATTGGCTCAATGTTAGAAACTCACGGTAGGCCAGGTTTTTCAAGTATTATTTAAATAGCTACACAGTGTGGTCTGAGATCTTTGCAGAAAGCCGGGAAGGTCAAAGTTATTTTCATAATAATATTAAGACATTATTTGCCTTTTTTTACTTTCATACTCTCATAGGTGCACAGTGGAGTTTTCCAGAGGCTACATGATGTGTGATTCTACAACAGATTGAAGAGATTTGTCAAAATATAAAACCATGTCATTCTTCTGAATGAATTTTTTGTCTCATTTTGGAAAACAGGTATTATTTATACATACATATATAGTTATTACATATAACTATTTATAATTATATAAGCATAGTTATATAAAAATATGGTATTTGTTACCATAAATGAGTTTATTATCGTTATTTTTCAATGAATCCATAAATATTGAATTCTTCTCAGTCTCGATATTTATTTTTTATTTATTATTATTATTTTTTAGAGATTTTTATTTATTTATTTGAGAGAGACAGCCCAAGAGGGGGTAGGGTTAACCAACTGAGCCACCCAGGCGCCCCGAGAGGGTAGGGTTAGAGGGAGAAGCAGACTCCCTGTTGAGCAGGAAGCCCGATGTGGGACTTGATCCCAGGACTCCAGGATCATGACCTGAGCCAAAGGCAGTCGCTTAACCAACTGAGCCACCCAGGTGGCCCTCAGTTTTGATTTTTAATATGGTAAATATTGACAGCTATAATTCACATAAACAGAAGTTTTTTGGGATCCTCAATATATCTGAAGGCTGTAGAGGGTTCCTGAGACCAACAAGTTTGAAAATTATTGCTCTAAGAAACACCTCCTAAATCCGTGGTTCTCAATGAGGAAGTTTTGTCCCCCAGGGAATGGTTAGCAATGTTGAAAGATATTTTTGGTTATCACAACAGGAATCTAGTGGATAAAGACCAAGAATGCTCCTAAACAGCCCCCCCAAGACAAATAATTATCTAGCCCCAAAAGTCAAGAGCGCTAAGGTTGAGAAACCAGCTTCAGATACGGAGGGGGTGGAGGGGAAGAAACACACCTCCGAACAAGAAAGTAGCTGATGCTACCCTCTAGTGGCAAAACGCAGTAACACAGAATCTCCACCAAAAATTCACTATAAAAGGATGGCATGTAAGCAATTGCCCCGCCCCACCCCACCCCCGCGAAGAATTTCCTTGTAACAGAAAGAGGAGGAGGAAGAAACAGAATCATAAATACAGAAAGCAAACTGGTGTTGCCAGAGGGGAGGGGGTCGGGGGATGGGCAAAATATGTGAAGGGGAGTAAGAGGCACAAACTTCCAGTTATAAAATAAGTCACAGGAATGAAAAGTACAGCACAGGAAATAAGAAAAAAAAAGAATTTCCTTTATAAAACTAGGATGCACTTTCTTTTTTTTTTTTAAAGATTTATTTATTTATTTGACAGAGAGATGCACAGCGAGAGAGGGAACACAAGCAGGGGGAGAGGGAGAGGGAGAAGTAGGCTCCCCACCAAGCAGGGAGCCCAATGCAGGGCTCCATCCCAGGACCCTGGGATCAGGACCCGAGCCGAAGGCAGACACTTAACGACTGAGCCACCCAGGCGCCCCTAGGATGCACTTTCTAAATATGAATATGGTCGTGAGTGGTATCACCCAGTTCACCCCTGGCAGAAACAGAAACGTAAGGCGTCCTCTTAGATACCCCCAGAAGAGAGAAATTAGCAAACATAAAGGAAGATATAAAAATGCTCAAGCAGACAACAGAATTCTGCACTAGAACTATTTGAAATTAGTCAAGCCGTGTTCTACAGCTATCAGATTAAGCCACAGGCACAAGCCACTGCACTACACTCATCATACTTGTGTTAATGCTACTGAGTTCCCAGTACTACAAACCGACCCCTGCAGGACACAGTGATGATAACTGGATCACTGTTTATATCACATGAGTTAGGAAACAGTCCCAGAACCCCTAGTATTAGCCAGGCTCTTCGTGACTTCAATTCTAGCTCATGTTTTTCTTCATGAACTCAGCAGGCATCTGCCATTTTTTTTATCTCAAGAGGTACGTGAAACTTGAATGGGATTCTGAAGGAAAATGGTTTTTTCTTCTCGCCGTAAGCCTAGCACTATGCTTTCTTTTGATGATGCTGTGGACCTCACAAGCCAGAGTCTGGTCACCAACTTACGTGCGGATTTGGGGGTCACAATAGGCCTTCTCAATATTCTCCATGGGCTGGAGGTCCATCCAGGTATTTGCAAGCCGCATCTGCCACCGGTAAGGGAGGTGGAAGTGAACTTTGTTGCAGTTTTCTACAAAGACAGAGAGGAGGTCTGAGGGTCTGTTCAATGGGGGTTCTTACCAATTCAACCAAGTTCACTGCTGACTTTCCCCAGTAAGGCCTGCTTTTCCTGTCCTGCCAGACCTGCATGGAAGCCCATTTCCAGTCTACGCCTTTGCCCATGCTGGTTCCTGCCCACACTGCCCCACATCCGTATCTTCAGCTCCCCTTGTCACCAATAGAGACTCGTCAGAAAACAAAAATTCCCCACTTCCCAAAGAGTCACTTTATCTGCATGGAAATCTAACATCATTCTAGCATCCACAACTGTATGCATTTCCTTGACGCCTTGGCCTAAGATTCGGCTCTTCCAGAAAGATTCACCCTCACTCATTTCACTCTGTTCTGACCTGACTTGTATTTTGTATGCTCTCTCTCAAATAAATAAATAAAGCTTTAAAAATAAAATAAAATAAAACCACAAGAGGCAGGTTCAGACATCCCGGGGAAAATCATAGAGCCGCACTGCCCGCAGTCTGGTGGATTGAAAATTATACAACCATTCGTGACAGTCCATATCTCACGCCCATTAGAATGGCCGCTCTAAAACCAAACCAACACAAAACAGAAGCAAGTGTTGGCAAGGAGATGGAGAAACTTGAACCCTTGTGCATTGCTACAGAAAACGTAAAATGGTGCAGCTGCTATAGAAAATGGTGTGGCAGCTTCTTGAAACATTAAACGTAGAATTATCAAAACACATTTTTTTATTTTTTATTTTATTTATTTGTTGGAGAGAGAGCGTGCGTGTGCAATCAGGGTGAGAGGCAGGCAGAGGGAGAAGCAGACGCCCCGCTGACTGGGGAACCAGATGTGGGGCTCGATCCTGGGACTCCGGGATCACGACCTGAGCTGAAGGCAGATGCTTAACCGACCGAGCCACCCAGGCGCCTTCCAAAACAAATTTTTTAGATAAACACCGAATTACCATAATATCCGGCAATTCCACTTCTGGGTGTATATCCCAAAAGAAGTGAAAGCAAGGTCCTGAGCAGATCTCACACAATCCAGGCTGATGGCAGCATTATTCACAACAGCCAAAAGGTAGAAGCAACTCAAATATCCATTCACAGACGATCGGATAAACAAAATGTGGCATGTATGCACAATAAAATATGATTTGGCCTTAAAAAGGAAAAGGAAATTCTCATACAGGAAATCCTCTTTCACAAGGATGAAACCTGAGGACGTGACACAAAGTGAAATCGGCCACTATCACAAAGAGACAAATACCGTGGGATTCTACTCCTGAGGGACCTCCAGTCGTCCTCCTCAGAGAAACAAAAACTAGAACCGTGGCTGCCAGGGACTGGAGACGGGGTGGTGGGTAAAGAGCTGCTGTTCCAAGGGCAGCAGGGTTTTAGTTTTGTCAGACAACAAAGAGTTCTGGAGATTGGTTGAACAATAATGTGACTCTAACCTTACTGACCTATACACTTAAAAATGATTAGGAGAGGGGCGCCTGGGTGGCTCGGTCAGTTAGGCGTCTGCCTTCGGCTCAGGTCATGACCCCGGGGTCCTGGGATCGAGCCCCCCCTTCTGGCTCCCCGCTCAGTGGGAAGCCTGCTTCTCCCTCTCCCGCTCCCCCTGCTCGTGTGCACGTCACTCTCTCTCTCTCAAATAAATAAATAAAATCTTTTAAAAAAATGATTAGGATAGTAAAATCTATGCTAGGTGTATTTTACCACAATTAAAAAGAAAAAAAAAAAACATTTAAGTTAAAGACTTAGGATTTCAAGAACACAGGGCAGAATGTTCCTTTTGAGTCTAAGACCACTAAGGGGTCAAACAGAGGAATCCAGTGTGATGCCTGGGCCCGGGGCAGCCACGTGAAAGTGAGCAGGTGGTGTCACGCTGGGAGGACAGCCGTCTGTCCCGGACACAGTTCCACGGGACACAGCTCTGTAGGAAGCTGGAGGGAGGGGACAGTGAATGGTGTGGCTCCTCGCCTGGAAGGACACACAGTCTGTGGAGTGAAGGACTCTCAGTACACGCGTGAGGAACAACTGCAAAAAGCCCATGGCCCAGAAGAGACACGATGCCCAAAGGACAGGACATGAACTGCGCGAGTGTGTCGGCGGGGATACTTTTAGCTTTTGGATTTGTTTTTTGCTTGTTTGCTTTTAGTATATGAAAAGAGGGCCCCTGACAAAGTATAATATTTCACTTAAAAGTGAACACGAAAGGAGAAAGTATAATATCATGCAGTGGTCAAGAACCTAGGCTGGCTGGGCAATTTAGAGTCAAAACCCAAGTTGGCTACTCTGACCTCTTAGTACCTCTGGTTTCCACATCTATAAAATGGGTTAACAACAGAACCTGCTTCTAGGGTTGACGTGAAGTTTAAAGACGATGCACATAAGTTTCTTGGCAATGCATCTAATATACAGCAAACGCTCAGTAAATGTTGGCTTCTAGAAAGTCCCTAAGTTACCCACCAACTTGACAATCCCCACACAGATGGTCAAGACAAATTTCCTTCGAGCCACTATCATCCATCCTGGAAGAGCCGGTACTCTCAACGTCCGATGCAGAATCTATAAAACAAAAGAAGATGCGCGTATGCTGATCTTAGTGTTTAGACCAAAAATCAAGATACCTGATCTCACAACGGGAAAAAGTGTCTGTAACTAGCACCATGTTCGAGAAAATTCCGGATTCGTGTGTTGCTCATGAAAGCCCAGCCCCTCCATCAAAGCAAACATGGATGTTCGGGTCATGTGAGAGGTATGTTTATTGCTTAAACCATGACCAAACTACTCCTGTTCTCAGTAAATGTGGCAGCTTACTCCACATGGCTCAAGTGTCAGTACTTGAATCTTCCCATCAGCCTCCTCACCGGTACCACCCCTTAACCAAACCCTCCAACTCTATGCCCTTTAGTAACTACTGGGGAACATCCACAAAGAGGCCACCAGCCACAACAGTTCTGCTGTCGACACAAGACATGGGGCCCCCTTTGTCCTTCGGTGACTTACACAGAGCACATCTTGGGGTCCTTGCAAGCTCACTGGCAGAGTTCTGACCATGGCTTGCATAGGCTGCAGCTCTGTTGCTTGAGGAGGATGTGGAAGGTGGCATCTTGGACTGAGTACGGACTTGTGAGGTGGGGACAGTGGTCTCCCGAGGTGTCGGCAGGACCTGGGTTTTCAGACTCTGACTTCCAAAGCACATCGCATTTTTATCCCCTCTGAATGTCCGTGTGAAGTCAAAACCGGTGGCACCAGCTGTATTGACTTTGATGGTTTCATCCGCCACTTGACTAGAGCCATTTAGTGCACCGTGGACAGATTTATTAGCCCAAATTGTCTTCTCTCCGTATTGACTGTTAACAGATGCCACTGTCGGATCATCGCCATCTGTGATTTTGCCAGTGGTTTGGAGATTACTGTGCGTGGTTCCGGTGTCCCGATTCCTAGGCAACGGTTTTTCCCTCTGTCTACTGGTTGCGGTTTTGTGATTGAAAGGTCTTGTGGAACTTATATCTGTGGCCATTCCATCAACATTATTATTAAAAAGTGGGACATACTGGACATTTTGTTTCCCACCTCTGCCCTCGGTGTTCACGCCGTCCGAGGAGAGCATGCCCACGCTCTTTCTGTCGGTTATGGCATCAGGTGTTTGTGGAGAACCTAGAGGACAGCCAGGGGCAGCTTGACTCTGAGGAAACAAATTCTCTCTACCAGTGCCTTTGCCATTCAGCCAGGTTGCAGGGCCCTTCTGGTTGGAAGCAGGCACTGAATCAGAAGGGAAGTAAATGCTACCTTGATTCCCATAACAGAGATCTTCTGGGCTGCCATTCTCTGAAAAATGCAGGCTTCCTCCCACTTGATCTCTTCCTCTGAGATTATCAGCCTGAGGCGGGACCGGGGAGGGCTGAGGGCCATCCTGACTTCCCAAACGCACGAACCTGTGGGCCAGGTCCTCTACGGGCACGTCATCCAGGGGAGGCTTGTGGCCGATTTGATTTGGAGCAGGTGTGCAGGACTTTGGAGTAGGAGCTGAAGCCGATGGAAGAAATTCTGTACTTCCCTGAAATGATCGGTCTCTGCTCTTGCTTCTACCTCTGTAGGCCGGGTCTCTACGATAGGCCGGAGGAGCTGGGAAAAGAAAAACGAAACCAGGAAAATGAGCGCTAACAGGTTTGGGTTCTCACCGCAGTTCTTCCTCAGCTTTTCCAAGTTCACCATCTGAGTTCTGTCAAATTACGCGTCCCAATCTGGTGTGTAAAAATCTTGAGAAGGGTGTTAAAGATGATGAAGGAATCTGCTTTTCTGCTGGAGGAGCAGGAAACACCACCCCCACGGCCTAAGGATGAGAGTCAGAGTGACCCTGGCTCTTCTCGACTTCTCTCCCAGGTCTCCGATGAAACCCCCAAGCCCCAAACTCTCAGGTGGGGCTTGTCCACTATGCTCTGGTTCAAAGTCAACATTCATCGCTATGGCGAACAGAGATGCACAGGAGTGCGAGTCAGGGAGGATTTTCAAGTCATTTAGATTTTGCCCATATTGTGATGAAGGTCCCCAAGCAAATTCAGGATCCATAAATAAATAAATAAATAAATAAATAAATAAATAAATAAATAAATAAAAACCATAGTGTAAAGGTCTGATTCCATTTAAACTAGAAGTTCTTCCACAGTCCTTCATTTAGTCCCCAAATGCCCAAGCTTAAGTGAGAAATGTCAAAAAGAATTAGCCTCTCTCAAGAAATCTGATGAGTCACACTCCCTGGGAAGAGGGAATGAGTGAGCATGCGTGTTTGTGAGTGCGTGTGGGGTAGGCGTGTGTGTGGTGTGTATTGTGCTGGGTGTGGGTGCATACATGAGGGGTATATGTGTATAAGACGTGTCTGTGTGGTGTACGTGCATGAGGGGTGTGCGTATGTGAAAGAGAGAGATGTAGTTGGCGTGTGCGATGTGTCTGTCAGTAAGATGTGCATGTGTTATGTGTGGTGTGAGGTATGTGTGTATGGTGTGAATGCATGTGTGTGTGTGTGCCGTGTACAAGTGTGTGGTCCAAGCGTATATGTGTGGTACGTGTGTTGTGTGTACGTGTGTGTGGCATATGAGCCGTGCTACTGTGTGTGGAGAAGGGGAGAGAGAGAGCCTTCCTCTTCCAAACTCAGAGAGCAGCAGTAATAGAGTAAAAGCAAACATCCTTCTCCTGCCAACAAAATAATTAAGTAAATTAACCAGAAGGGATAATAAATAAAGATCTCTCTCACGTACAATGAATTTATATTGGGAAACTATGCCAGAAAACAACCCTCGAGAGGTTCCCCTCCTCTGTTCAGACAGCACTGTGATGTGGGAGAAAAAACACCAGAGGAGGGAGCAGAACACATTAGTTCTGCTGCTACCTAGTGCTGTGAGGCCTTGGAAACATCCTTTTTATTTATTTATAATAAAAATGATTTAAGACTGCTTGCAATAAAAGTCATTTAAAATTTCTGAGCCTCGGGGCGCCTGGATGGCATATAGTCAGTTAAGCATCCAATTCTTGATTTTGGCTCAGGTCATGATCTCAGGGTCCCGGGTTCAAGCCCTGCATTGGGCTCCACGCTCAGCATAGAGTCTGCTTGAGATTCTCTCTCTCTCTCTCTCTCTCTCTCTCTCTCTCTCGCTGTCCCTCCCACTCATGCTGTCTCTCTTTAAAATAAATAAATAAAATCCTAAAAAATAAATATAAATAAATAAAATTTCTGAGCCTCCGTCTCCTTATCAATTAAATAAGGCTAATAATACACCTTTCTTTCTTCATAGCTTTGCTGTCAGGAACAATGATGAGATATTTTTGGTGAAAAATCCCTGCTTAATTATAAAGCATTTCTCAAATATAAGGAGGTGTAATTATTTATTATGTAATACAGAATCTTCGAATTATGTATTCTATTTGCTTTATAAAATTCACCCCTCTCACATCCATTTCACAAAGGCTCAAAAAATTGCAAGGGTTAATATCATTAAACAATGTGAAAATGATTCAGGAATAGACCCGATCACTTCACACCCATCAGGGTGGCTGTTCACCTAAAAACCGAAAATAACACGTATTGATGAGGAAGTGGAGAAACTAGAAGGAACCCTTGTGTACTGATGGTGGGAATACAAAATGGCGGAGCTGCTGTGAAAATGGGATGACAGTTTCTCAAAAAATTAAACCTAGAATGACCATGTGATCCAGCAACTCCACTTCCAGGTGCATAACCAAAAAAACTGAAAGCAAGGCCTCAAGCAGATATTTGTATACCCATGTTCATAGCAGTATTACTCACAATAGCTAAAGGTAGAAGCAACTCAAGTACCCAACCAGGAATGAACGGATAAGCAAAACGTGGCATACACATATAGTGGAATGTTATGCAAAGCGAAATAAGCCAGTGTTACCAAAAGGCAAATAACCTACAATTCTATCTATATTTGGCACCTAGAGTAGTCATATTTGTGGAAACAGAAAGTCAAACGGTGGTTGCCAGGGATTGGGCGGAGGAGGGAAGGAGGTATTTCATAGGTATAGAGTTTCAGTTCTGCAGGATGAAGTGAATTTTAGAGATTGGCTGCAAAACAGTGTGAGTGCACTTAATGCCAATGAACACTCAAAAATGGCTCAGATGTGGGGCACCTGGGTGGCTCAGTCGTTGGGCGTCTGCCTTTGGCTCAGGTCATGATCCCAGGGTCCTGGGATCAAGTCCCGCATCGGGCTCCCTGCTCAGCGGGAAGCCTGCTTCTCCCTCTCCCACTCCCCCTGCTTGTGTTCCCTCTCTCGCTGTGTCACTGTTTGTCAAATAAATAAATAAAATCTTAAAAAAAAAAAAGGCTAGATGGCAAATTTTGTTAGGTATATTTTTACCGCAATTTTTAA
This sequence comes from Zalophus californianus, assembly GCF_009762305.2. Taxonomy (NCBI): domain Eukaryota; kingdom Metazoa; phylum Chordata; class Mammalia; order Carnivora; family Otariidae; genus Zalophus; species Zalophus californianus. Next base: position 91,520,601 of record NC_045606.1, read on the forward strand.
ATTATATATAATATTGTTTAGAGAGTCTTTTTTTTTTTCCAAAGGAAGGACATGCTATAACATGGGTTGGATGAACCTTGAAGACACTATGGAAGTGAAACAAGCTCATCACAAAAGTATAAATCCTATATAACTCCCCTTCTGTGAGGATGCTGCAGAGGTCAAATTCACAGAGACAGAAAACAGAATGGCAAGTTGCCAGGGGTGGGCACAGGAAGGAATGGGGTTATTGTTTACTGGGTATGGAGTTTTAGTTTGGGAAGATGGGAAAAGTTCTGGGGATGGATGGTGGTGATGGCCGACAACAGTGTGAACTGTTGTAACTACACTTAAAAAATGGTTAAAAGGATCAATTTTATGTTATCTCTTACCAGAACACAAAAGGTAAAAATAAAATACATTTTTAAAGAAACAGTACTGAGGACTGTGAATTAAATTGTGTAGAGTTTTGCATTAATGCTGGGTTTCCTGTATTAATTGTATTGTGGTTATGGAAGAGAGTGGCCCTGTTTTAAGGAAGTGCATGCTTATATACACAGGTGTGGGGGCTCCTGATGACCGCATACCTCAAACGGTCTCCCCCAGAAATGGTATATGTGTGCGTGTCAGTGTTGATATGTGCACAAAGATCGAGGGAAAGTGACAAAACAATGGCAACAAAATGTTACTGGGATAAAATGTTAACAGCTAGTGGAAAAAAAAAAGATTAGCTTTTAGAAAAATGATAAACATTTTAACAAATTGGGGGGTTGGATAGTACTTAGCATGAAAATCAAATTGCAAAATTGCATATATACTATGATTATAATGAAGTAAAAATTATGCATACATATAGACAATGTCTGAAAGCAACAATAGTCTCACGTGGTGAGATAGAATGATTATAGGTGAAGTTACACTTCCCTTGTGATTTTGTTTATTTCTGTTTCTTCTGTTAAAGAAAACATTGAAAGCAGTTACCTCTGTGCCCAGAGTGTTTCTTTGGGCTGTGCTTGCTGTTGCAGATGTCCTGGATGTTTTGAACCACGCTGGAGCTGAGCCCATGCTCCCTCATGATGGCCAGCACCCTTCTGTCCATCAGATTATGGGACCTGAGGCAGTTGGTATAACCACAGTTCCCTCGGGTGAAGTGCTCACAGATGTGGAGCCTTTCACACTGTGGATACTTATCACAAACCACTCTTCGACCCTCTCCCTTATAATTTTTGCATATCTGCAGAAGAGAGAAACAAACAATAGCCAGACACAATACACCTTCCCACATCAGCCACACAGTCATTAAGGAAAGTCTAAGTCAACAAAAATGTTGACAGTAAGGAGAGATATACCAAAGGAAAAAAAAATACATGTGTCTTCCACAGTCTACAATGAGTTGTATTCAGCTGATGATTTATTTGGGGTAGAAGAGGCCTGCAAACTAACTAAATGAGGCATGAATTTAATAACCTTTTGGAAGAATCAAAATAAGATGGCCATGGCCAGCTACAGGTAGGACCAAACAGGACCCAAAGGGAGCCCTACATTACAAAGGAACTCAAAGAGGAAGGCTATCAAGTCATTCTGTAATTAAAAGGAAGTGTGGGGGGCACCTGGCCGGCTCAGATGGTGGAGCATGTGACTCTTGATCTCAGGATTATGTTCAAGGCCCACACTGGGTGTAGAGATTACTTAAAAAGAAAATCTTCAAAAAAAAAAGGACATGCGGGTCTTACTTGGCAGCTGTTGTCTCTGCTAGGCAGAACGTGACAAGGCTTCTCAAAAGGTCAACTAAAGAAGGTAATTTTTCTATTTCTTTGTAAATAGCTCTGCAGACGCATAGTTCTTACTGAAAAGAGGGCATACGTATTTTTTACTCAAGTACTGTCACGGGGGCCAGACAGTCTGATGCAGGACTGGAAGAAACAGATTTCAAAGTCCCCAGCCACAGCCCTAGAACCGTCTACGTGACCTCCCCTGAATTACCTACTCCCCTGTCTCTGTTTCCTTTGCTGTGAAGGAGGAAAATATTTGCTCTGTCCCCCTAATCCAAGTTATTGAGCAGATTAAATAATAAAATATGTAAACGTGTTGTGCAAAATATAAAATGAGCTGCGAAATGTTTGATTCATTACATAAAAGAATCCCAAAGATCAAAACATTTATAAGTTGTTTCAATAGACTGAGCAAACCAGATCAGCATGGTTTACTGCAATCTAGGGCTCGAAGTGTGGTCCCCAGAACAGCAACATCAGCGCCACCTGGAGACTTATCAGAAATGCAAAACCTCAGACCCCGCCCCGTATCTACAGTCAGAGTCACCAGAGGTGGGGCTCAGCACTCTGGTTTAGCAAACCCTCCAGGCGATTCCGAGGCTCACTAAAGTTTGAGAGCCAGTGTCCTCCAGAAAAAGAACAACTAGCAACTTCACAAATGACACTTCGGTTAACAATCCTAGGACTGTTCTAATGCGTAGATAAGAATGCTCCTGGCCTTGACTGGGGCGGGACAAATAACAGCATTTCTACCTTTAATAAGCACCTTTAAATTTTACAGACTTATAAACCAGGAAGTCAGGTGTGCCTGATGCTTGTATGTTCTCACAGGGCAAGGCAAAGTGAGACAGTGTGAGCACTCTGAGGTTTTTAGGGCAGGAGTGTGTCTTGTCCACTGCTGCCTCCAAGATTTAACTCAGTGCCTACCACTTGCAGGCACTCCTAAATGTTAGTCGAATGAATGCACAACAGCAAATGAAGTGAGACCCAGAAGGATTACCTGCTTTGTGCAAGATCACACAAGTAGTCGGTGGCAGAGTCAGGACTGTGAAACTACTCAGCTTACTCTTATGTTAAGAAAGCAGGAATGGACAATATGCAAATGAATGAGTGTGGCTGGGTTCCAACAAAACCTTATTTGTAAAACCAGGTGGCAGGCCGGATTTGGCCCCTAGGCCATAGTTTGATGACCTTGGATCTAGACTGTCAAGTGACAAGAAATAAAATTATATTTTCTTTGAATCACTATATTCTGGGGTGTCTTTGGTGCAACAGCTTTGCCTATCCCCTCAACCAATATACCCTATCATCTTCCAAAACTTCAATCCAAAGACCATCTCCTTCCAAGAAGCTGCCTAGATGGACAGCATCCACTAGTCCTACCACTGTATCTTCAGATCACCTCAAATAGGAAGGAAATTGCTGGAATCTTTAGGTCACTTGGCAACAGCCAGCTGTTGATGGCTATCTGCAGAGTCTGGTGGTAACTTTGAGTCTTTTGTGCTCCTCTCCCAACACATCCATGACACAACGCTGCCAATCATACTCTCTTTGCTGCTCAAACTAAGGAATCATAACTTACCTCAGGCATAAAAAAAGGGTCACTTTGGACGAGGAGCACTGCTAATTCCTCTTTGTTCAGTCCAGAGAGCTCATGGTTTTTCAAGATCTTGAAGTTCTCTTCTGAGAGAACGTTGTGAGAATATTTGCACAAATTCCTGGAATAAAACAACAATTGTCAGTGTTTCCACTTCACAGAAGTGAAGAGAAACAAATCATCCAGGGAACTTTTCAGTTATCAATTCCCACATCCTCTGGTAACTAATCCTGCTTAGAGAACACACTTTAAAAATATAAATTGATGAAACACCTAAATGGGGGTACAGGGGATGTATTTTTTCAAAGATTTGTTTATTTATTTATTTATTTATTTATTTATTTATTTATTTATTTGAGAGAGAGAGAGAGAGAGAGAGAGCACATGTGCACTCTGGGGTAGAAGCAGAGGGAGAGGGACAAGCAGACTTCCCATGGAGCGCAGAGCCAGAAGTGGGGGCTCGATCCCACAACCCCGAGATCACGACCTGAACAGAAACCAAGTCGGACGCTCAACTGAATGAGCCACCCAGGAGATGTATTTTTTTCACAAATCATACACATCTATATTTTAAATTGTCACAATACTTCTTTAAACAGTATCTCCTCTAGTATACATTACTAGGGGAAAAAGTTGACAAAGAACCTAAGATCAATTTATTGGAAATGATTGCCCACTGAGGGACAAATAATAATTAGGATAATACATCTATGGACTTGGGGCACCTGGCTGGTTCAGTCCATAGAGCATGTGACACCTGATCTCAGGGCTGCGAGTTTGAGCCCCACGTCGGCTGCAGAGATTACTTAAAAATAAAATCTTTAAAAGAAATATGTGTATGGACTGACAGTAAAAGTCAATGAGAAAAGAGATTCCATTTATCAAAATGTTTTAAAGATTTTATTTATTTATTAGAGAGAGAGAGAGAGCATGAGTCGGGAGGGTGGACAGAGGGAGAGGGAGAGGCAGACTCCCCTACTGAGCAGGGAGCCCAATGCAGGGCACGATCGCAGGACCCTGGGATCATGACCTGAGCTGAAGGCAGACCCTTAACCAACTGAGCCACCCAGGTGTCCCTATTTATCAAATGTGGAACAAGCTCTTAGTTGTATGTTTCAAACAACTCTACAGAAAAAGAGATAGAAATCCCTGCACTTTAAGACATTGATGACCTAGGTCCACATTGTCTTAAGAGAACACGCTCTATGATGATGGAATTGTTCTATAATCTGAGCTTTCCAAATAAGGCTACCAAGTACTTGAAACGTAGCTAGTAAGACTTTGGATCTAAATTCTCGATTTTACTTTATTTTAATTTATTTAAATTTGAATAGCCACCTGGGCCTAGTGGCTACCATCCAGATGGCAGAGATCTAGGTCTTCGGTGTTCAAAATGTAGTGGGAGAACCAGTAGTTCACCATCGCCTGGGAGCTTGTCAGAAATTCGGAGTTTCAGGCCCTGAATCAAAATCTGCCTTTCAACAACATCCCTAAATGACTTAATGACATTAAGGTCCAAGAAGCACTGATTTAGATCTTCGAGAAACCCTGATAGCAATGTTGTTTTCATTAGACAAAAGGAATTTGTCAGTTATCAGCGTCCACATAACAAACTCATTCCTCTTTTTAACTTACATATGCTACCTACAATTATAGCCAAAGTCCTCAGATTTATGGTTTTAATAGTTATTAATATGATGGGATATTAATATTTTCTAGTTTGTACGACAATCATCAAATTGTCAGGTGGTTAGGTAATGGCCGATTTTCACTATATAAATAGCATGGCTACAATTACCATTGTACAAATAACCTTCCATCTTCTATAATATTTTCCTGGGATTTATTCCCTTGGGACTATTGCCTCAAAGGACACAGTAATTTTCTTGGCAACTTGTTTCATTTTGATCTACTGCTCTCCAGGAAATACACCAGCAATCTGTGAGTGTGTCTATTTCCCTACAAGCACGCTAACAAGAAGTTTTCTCACTTCTGCTACTTCAGTAGGTATGAAATAGACTTATGCTTTTAATTTGCACTTTCTTTATTAACAAGACTGAAGTATTCCCAAATGTTGGCTTGATGCTTTTATTTCCTTACTTAGTCCTTACTTTCCTTACTTCCTATTTGTTTGTATTTGTTAACTGTTTATCTATAGTAGAGAATGGTTACTGACCTACAGATTTATAACTGTTCTTTATACTTTTAAAAATCAATCATTACCAGCCTTGTTTATTTCAAATAGTTTTGCATTTCCCCCCTTTTTACCAAGAACTTTAATTAAGGTTGCCACTGCTAAATTTTTATATGATCAGACCCTTCCAATTTGCCTTTCATAATTTTAGTACTTGAGAAATTAACTCCTCCACCATAGTGAGATAACTATAATATACCATTTTGTTTCACTTGTAAAAGAGGTATCTTCAACTATAATTCTTTAAAACATCTGGAGCTTATTATGACAAATAAGGTCAGAAAGGGACAGAAATGCTTTACATCAACTCTTCTAAATAATAATCCTATTCTTTTTTTAAGACAGTGAGGGAGGAGGAAAGGGACAGAGGGAGGGGGAGAGGGAGAGGGAGAATCTTAAGCAGGTTCCGTACCCAGTGCAGAGCCCCATTAGGGGCTCGATCTCACAACACTAAGATCATGACCTGAACCGAAATCAAGAATCAGACACTTAGGTGTCTGGGTGGCTCAGTCGTTAAGCGTCTGCCTTCGGCTCAGGTCATGATCCAAGGGTCCTGGGATCGAGCCCCACATCGGGCTCCCCGCTCAGCGGGAAACCTGCTTCTCCCTCTGCCACTCTCCCAACCTGGGTCCCCTCTCTCGCTGTGCCTCCCTCTGTCAAATAAAAAAATAAAATCTTCAAAAAAAAAAAAAGGAATCAGACACTTAACCAACTGAGCCATCCAGGCACCCTCAATAATAATCCTATTAATTAGGATTCCTTTCTTATTATTCTGTAATTCTGGACTATTGTGTGTTAATCTTGTAACTAACTTAGAACTGTTGTAATCTCTATTGGGATTTTATCAATCTACTGTTCTGCTTTAAATCTAATACAACTTAAATCTCCTTTGCGCCAGATTTTAAATATTAATGGAATAATTTATCACATCATTGGCTTACTCCTTTTCCAAAAACTCTTTAGTGTGCTTACCTATTATTTTCTCTATAGAAATTTTATTATGGTTTTGTCAATTTCCATAAAAACATCATATTGAGAATCTAATTTGTGTTAACTCCATAAATTAGACCAGATATTATGTCATCTTAACTACATTAATCTTCTGATTCTGAAACAGAAACTGTCTCTCCATTTATTCAAGTTCTATTTTTCTTAGGGAGAATTAAAATCTTTCTTTTAATAGTTTTCTTCCATTTCCCAAATATTAAACATTTATCTGTTGCCACTATGTTTTAGTTGTCACTAATGAGCAGAAATGCAAACAACTTTGCAAAATTATCTTACCGAAGCTGATAATTTTTTAATGTAAATATCTAGATAAAAGTTATTCTCTAAGAATTAATCTTTACAAGTCACTTATTCGGGGCGCCTGGGTGGCTCAGTCATTAAGCATCTGCCTTCGGCTCAGGTCAGGATCCCAGGATCCTGGGATCGAGCCCCACATCGGGCTCCCTGTTTGGCGGGAAGCCTGCTTCTCCCTCTGCCACTCCCCATGCTTGTGTTCCCTCTCTCACTGTCTGTCTCTCCGTCAAATAAATAAATAAAAATCTTTAAATAAACAAACAAACAAATAAATAAATAGAAGTCACTTATTCTGGGGCGCCTGGCTGGCTCAGTCAGTAGAGCACGTGAATCTTGATCTCAGGGTCATAAGTTTGAGCCCCATGTTGAGTGTAGAGATTACTAAAAAAAAAAAAAAAAAAGTCACTATTCAAATGCTGCTGTCTATGTGTAAGGCATTTCTGAAACCTTCTGGAATTGCCTTCAGATCTAGCTGTGAAACCTCCGTAAAAACAAACAAACAAACAAACACACACAGAATCAATGACTGTGTGTGCTACCATCTGAGCCCTTAAAACCCAACCAGCCCTCCCATGCACTTTGCTTCATAGAGAAGTCGAGGGCAGCTGATCAGGCTCTGGGAACAGCCTCTACCCTAGCCATTTCCCCAGGCGGGCGTCTGTGTCTCTGGCACTCTTTGATAAAGCTGATTTCAGCTCTCTCAGCTTGCTTCGGGGTTCTGTGGTTTCAGATATGGCTGCTCCCAGCAATCCCCACTACCCAAGGCCCTCAGCAGCTGGGATAAGACTCCACCTGATCACTCCTCCCACCCCCCAAGGGAAGGGGGAATCTGGAGAAAATCTACAGTCGTTGGGTGGGGGGGGGCTGTCCTCAGCCTCCAGCCCAGGCAGAAAACCCCTCCATCCCCAGATGAATGGGAAACTCTATAAGGCCCCTCACTCCACCGGCCAGTGCCATTAATGATCCCCCCACTGAACTCTACCTCTGAAACTAATAATATACTATATGTTAATTAATTGAATTTAAATTAAAACAAATGATCCCCTTGCTATGAAGCTGAAAATGACCTTCTGTCTCAGAGATACCTGACAACTGTTACTGGAAAGGAATTTAGTAATCTTTGCTTTCTCTTCAGCCTTCAATGCAGACATCCCGCCCCCGGTGCCATGACTATGGCCCCTCTCTTATGGCGAAATTAGGATCATAGAAGAGGACCCAGCCACTCTCCAGGTCACAGCTAGATGCAGCAATGGTCCTACCTGTCCTGGCTGAGGAGGAGTAGGGCACTTCCAAGGTCTCTGAAGTCAACATTTCCTTTAAATAACTAGAGGCCACCAGGCAGCCTAATGGTTCTGTCTGGAACCCTGAGTCTCTAGGCTTTTCCATGCTCACCCAAGACACTCATGCCTGGCACTGCACTGGCTGGGTCCTTGCGGCAGCCTGTCTGAAGGCTCAGTTTCACTTGTCATTTCTCACATTCACCCTCAGGCAAACTGCTCATTCCTCTAGATCCGGGACACTCACCCTGCACCCAGCTTCAGTCTGCAACATCTACGTCTAGCCTTGGTCTCTGACTGGCAGCCTCCTCCCTGGGAGGCCCTATTCCATTTTCCCACATTCCCTAGACTGCTCCCCACTTCTCAGAGGATTTTGCTTTACCCTAATTTCAGCATACTGGTCAGCCACAAGGGTGGGGCAGTTTGTGCTCACCTCTTTGGGAGTAAGCCCCGGAGGACAAAAACCCAGGTTTATTACATGTTTACTAAGTGACAGGAACTCTGCATCTGTTATTTAATAAGTAACATGGTATGCCTATGAGGAAGCAGTTTATTTTTTACTTTGGTAAACTGAGGCTGATAAAATGAGATATCAAAAAAATAAAATGGAGAAATCCAAGGTAACTCAAATAAGAGGAAGATCTGATAAATGAACCCCAATCTCAAAGAAAACAAAACCAAAAGAAAACAAAAAACGAAACCTAATCTGGAAAAACAAAAGCAGATCAAAATTTTTCCAAACCAAAAGGCTGGGGCGGGGAGAAGAAAAAAAAAGCCCTTCTGGATTAAAGAACTGTTCCCCAGCACTCAACGGAAAATGGAGAGCAGAGTACAAGGAGAGCGAATCTACGTGACTCTGGTCAAGGTGGGGGCAGGCACACAGCAAATGACAGAAACTACTTCTTAGGACTGGCATTGGGCAGACAAGTTCAGCAGAACCAGTCACTGTTAGCACTTGACGGAAGTCATATTTTAGGTTTAAGGTGGCAGAAGCTTCCTTCCCACATTCTGCTGATCACTCTGCCCCAGCTCCAGGTCCCTAATATCCACCAGGAGGCTTCAGCCTGGAAACAGCGGGAAAAGTCTGCCATGGCTTCTTCGGGTTTCCTAAATCAGTTTCTCAAAGTGAGGTTCCCCAGACTAGCATCCCTGGGAGGATGTCAGAAATGCAAATTCTCAGTCCCCTCCCAGACCTACTGGTTGGGTCTCAAGGTCTAGGCATGCGTCAGAATCGTCTAGAAGGTTTGCTAGAACACAGACTGCTGGGCTCCACCCCCAGAGTTTCTGATCAGTAGGTCTGAGGTGGGGACTGAGGATTTGCATTTCTAACAAGGGCCCAGGTGATGCTGTTGTTGGCCGGGACCAGGACTCCACTTGGGAGGATGGAGACTCAAGCTGTCTTCTCCAACGAAGGACAATGGGACCTGCGAAGGCGGGCGCACAGCCACAGGGACTCCCCACCTACCAGCACAGAGAAGAGCTCTCCTACAAACCATTATGTACCGCCCAGGGGAAAGCAAGTGTTTGCAGAATTCTGCCTGCACTTGGAGCAGATAAACTTCAAACAGTGTGAGCTAGGAAAGGAGACGATAACTTTTTTTTTAAAAAAAAGAGCAAAGATGGCCTTGAAAGAACATAATTGTCTCAGTTTTGGGAATCTCTGGCCAAAGCCTAAAAACAAATGACCTTTTCACTTTTCTCTTCCAGCCACAGAACAAAATGTTATTTTAACCCTGGCAATAAATCCTCCCCCGCACCTCAGATGAGGTCTGGGCAATAGAGTGGCTCTCATCCCTGGCTACACACAATAATCAACTGCGGAGTGTTTAGAAATACCTAAGCCTAACCCTCGGAGACTGATTTAATTTGACAGGGGGTGGCAGGTGATTCTACCGTGCAGCTGGAGCTGAGAATTGCTAGTTGGGCTCGTCAGATCAGAGTCTAAGCTAGGTTCCTGAACTAGATGGGTCACCTCGGAGCTCTTGTGCTTCCCAAGCTGGTAAACGCAGAGCCAGCTCTGGGCTCCACAACCAGACCCACGGGGAAAAGATAACAACCTGAGTGAGAGTTTTGTTTTTTCGACAGTAATTTGTCTCAAAATACCCCTCCCCTTCTCTACTCACCCCTTCTGCTCCCCAACACCTTGTGGGCAGGGATTGATAAAAAACAGAGTTGATTTGTACAGAAAACAGGAAATAGCTCACTACACTATAAACCAGGTGAAAAAGGAACCAGGACATGTGAAAGATAAAATCTAGAGAACGCTGGTCTAAAGAGGAAAATGTCACTGATCAAAAAACAACCGTAATGAAGTATTATTTCAAAGCCATGAGACTCCCATTCCCTATGTTTGTATTGCTGATGTTCAAGGTTAAACTGCCAGGCTACTAGAGGTAGGGGTGGCTCGGCGAATCTGGGAGCTGTGATAGGATGGGAAAAATCAGAGTGGGCCAATAGAGAGCACGAGAGCAGGACAAGGAACCGTCTGCGGGAAGAGGAGCTGAAAAAAGGAGCTGGTTCGAACCACAACTGTACTACCTGGAACCTACAAGGTGCAAAGAAGAGCAGGCCAGCCAACTGAGGCCACAGGGCAAGCTCCAGGCGCACCTGCTACAGGCCGTGGCCCTGGGGACGGAATGCGCCCGGTTGACTGCAAGACTCTGGGCAGCAGAGGGCAATAGGAGAGGAACAGGCCTGTGGAGGATGGGAGGGGTGGGGGCTCCAAGGACCTGTGTGTAGTCTATTGTACCAAGAGTGGGGCACCCAGAAATCGTCTCTTTGTTACTGCAGACAATGCCTCCCGTCTCCAGCGCTCCCAGTTAGTGTTGCCCGTTAGAATCACCTAGGGACTTCTAAAAAAATCTCGGTGCCCAAGCCATACGCCAGATCCATTAAAACAGAATCTGTAGAGGGAGGAGCCGGGCTTCAGGATTCTTTTAAAGACTCCTCAAGTGATTCCAATGGGGAGCAAAGTTTGGGAACGGTCATCCCAAGTCCACATCAGGACTGAGAAAAAGCATAAGAAGTGAAGAGTAAAGCATTCAGGGGTGGTGGTGGTTTTGCCAGAATCTTGACAATTAGAAAAAGGGAGCCCCCAAGATCCTCCTTCCCTTCTGCCCCTGCCATACTCCCCAACATCAATCCCTCTGGAAGTGAAGAGGAAGATTCATATAAACTAGAGAGAAAGATTAATAAACTGTTTAATGGTGGTTTGAAGATTACTTTAGTGGGAAAGAAAGGGGCAGAAGCCTCTAGAACAGCCTGTTTGCCATCGAAAGCATATGCTCGATAAATATTTGTTGATGGAGTGGCAAGAATGCCCCATGTTTCCTGTATGTCTTGTGGTTCTATCATAGAAAAGTAACAGGTCACCCTAACCTTGGAGAAAGCAATACTTTTTTTCAACTTCTGTTCACTCTGCACTAAAGAATCCATCCCATTTCTCTTTTATGCACTCAAAGTTTGAAGCCACATAAAACCCTGCTTTTGCAATCTGCCAGGAAGCACACCCTTGCAAAAGAATGTGTAGGGCGAGGGTGAAAATGCAGATCCCCAGGCCCAATCCACTCCCCCTAAACCGGAATCTCTGATATGGGACATAGAAATCTGCGTCGTAGTAAGCTCTCCCCAAGTGATTCAGATATATATCAAAGTTTGAGAAGTAGTGCTCCAAAGCTGGCTACCTACTATACCCCAGGGGCTACCCAAAACTGATACCTCAGAGCACAGGAAAAAAATTGTTACAGCTCTTTATATACATATTTTTACTTAAAAAAGTAAAAAATTATTGCCTGGGCTATAAGAGTCGGAGAAGTAGAGAGGATCAACTAGTTAAATCAGAAGGTGCACAAGATAACCTTTAGAACTAATAGAAATTTTCTTTTTTCTTTTTCTAATAGAAATTTTCTATATCTTGGTCATGGTGATGGTTACATGGGTGTATATCCATTTATCAAGACTTTTCAACCTGAATAGCTTAAATGGGTACATTTTACTGTATGTAAATCAGAGAAAGTTGATTTTAGAGTTTTTTAAAAGATAAAAAAAATGAGTCAACATTTAACATCCAAATTAAGAGTTATATGTTAGTTACGTGATTTTTAAATAAATATACACATAATAGGAATATATGCTTAAAATGTTCTCTGAGAGGGGTGAAGAATGAAAATGTTTGGAAACTACCCCCTTAGGTGACCTGATGCTCTGAGTTGGTCTGAAACGGATGAAAGTCTTTCTCAGTGTGGAGGAACGAAAAGGATGTCGAAACATGGCTCCACTCTCTCCTCAAAACCTTTGTCCAGCTCCTCTGTTCCGACTTGTTTAAACTGACTCCTCACTGGGCCTGAAATCCTAGGTACTCCTGGATTCTTTTACTCCTTTTCCACCCCCATCCTGGGGCCTTGCCAATTCCAGAGTAGCCTGTAGGTAAAGATCAAAGATACCTGTTTGGAAGTAAATATGGTCAGGAGCAGTAAGCAAATTAGAACCCTTTTACAGAAAGAAAACAACCCTGTATTTGTTTTCTCTGTTCACTTCTGCCATCTCTCTATTATGTGAAAAGTAGAAAATATTTTGTTGATTCAGATGCTTCTTTGTCCCTTACTCAACATTTTATCAAGATTCACAAGATCACTTACGACGTTATTACATCTCTTAGCTTAATTTCTGCAGAAAGCGGCACGAATTGAAAGTCAGATTCGGCCACATGAAAATAAACATGAAGCAAATCTAAAAAGAGAATAAAAATTCCCAAATGATTCTTTCGGGGCACACGCCCCTCTGGGCCCTGATGTCGCAGAAAACCCAACAGCTAGATTCCACGGACAGAGCACTCAGTAACTGAAAGAACTTCCAGGAAGACTCCTCTTTGGCAAATACACCACACGGATGACATGTAACATGCGAAAGTAAAAAGCAAACCTTTAAAACATTAAGCTAAGTAAAGGAAGCCACACAACGGGACAAATACTGCATGATTCCACGTGTAAGAAACCTCCAGAATAAGGCAAATCTATGGAGACGACAAGTAAATTAGAGGTTGCAGTGGGGGGAAGGCAGAGGGGAGAACAGGATGACTGCTGATTGGTGTAGGGTTTCTGTTTGGGCTGAGGAGAATGTTCTGGAACCAGAGAGTGGTAATGATTGCACAACATCATGAATGTACTTATTGCCATTGAACTGTACACTTTTTTTTTTTCCAGTTTGGAGGTCATTCCTCTTTTTTGTTTGTTTTTAATTCTAATTCCAGCATAGTTAATACACAGGGTTATATTAGTTTCAGGTGTCTGTTCTAGTGATGCAACAATTCTATCCATTACTCAGTGCTCATCAAGATAAGTGTGAACTTTGCACTTGCAAATGGTAAAAAAATAAAATAAAATAAAGATCATCCCAAGCAAAAATAAATAGAGCAGTGACGACAAAAAAAGGCAAAAATGGAAATAAGAGGCAACTGCTAAGAGTTAGATGCCAAGTAAGACAAACTTAAAAATATGAGCATTAGGTCTTAAAATGGCTAGAGATCCAGAAATATATAAAGAATTAAAACCACAGTGAGGTATGATTTTGCATTGCTTGTGTTGGCACAAATTTTAAAGGGCTGATGATGTCCCCTCCGGGTGGGCTTGCAGCTGTTTGCTGCAGCCTCCTTTGCCCAGCAAAGCAATAAAGCTATTGTACCTCTTCCCACCCATCCTCACCTGCACCCCTGCCCCCCAAAAAAGGCCGATGTTGTCAAATGGCGAGGATATGAAGCAAGTGAATGCTCGTATTCTTCCGATGGGAGTAAAACCTGGTATACACGCTTGGAAAACAATTTGGTATTAAAAACCTAAAGATAAATCTACTAGTAGATACCTAGTCTTGCACGTGTACACAAGGAGAGATATACCATAATATTCAATACATTATGGTTTCTAATACCAAAAAATTAAAAACACTCTAAATTTTTATAAGAAAAATTAATATATAAATTGCACACATTCATACAAAAGAAAGCTATACATCTGAAAGAACTAAAGCAGTTCCTCTCCTAAAAAGTGTGGGACTCAGGGCAAGATAAAATGGAAGTCCATGCACCAAGCACCTAAACATTTAAAAGTACAAAATCAAGCTATGAAATGGTTCAATAAAATATGTTATGTCTTCCCATCTTGGGACGCCTGGGTGGCTCAGTCAGTTAAGTGTCTGCCTTTGGCTCAGGTCATGATCCTGGGGTCCTGGGATCGAGCCCTGCATCGGGCTTCTTGCTCAGTGGGGAGCCTGCTTCTCCTTCCGCCTGCTGCTCCCCCTGCTTGTGCTCTCTCCATCAAATAAATAAAATAAAATCTTAAGAAAAAAACATGTGTTCTGTCTTCCTATCTTGACAAACATACTTGCAAAATGACCAGGAAATCCACGTGTGAATTCTTCTCAGACTCCTCCGAGTTCTCTGATAAAACACGTGAGAATGAAGCAAGTCGGCCCTGGCTTCCAACTCTGACCCACCCCTTCTCCCTTCCCACCCCAGGCTGTGTCCCACACTGCTACAGCCATCATCACAGGCAATGATCTTGCCAGCCACATGCAGGAAGACCTGGGGAAGAAGCCCATCCAGGCCTGCAAGTGGGCCTGAGAATTCCAGGGTCCCTGGAACCCAGAACACGGTCTAGAATGAAAGTGGGCATTGCAGGTGCTAGATGGGCATGATTCTTTGGCCCCATGGACTCCTCAAAGAATGAGTAGGGATATTAACCAAAAGACGGCCAGAGGGGCTCCTGGGTGGCTCAGTCGGTGAAGCGTCTGCCTTCAGCTCAAGTCATGATCCCAGGGTCCTGGGACTGAGTCCCGCATCATCATCGTCATCATCATCATCATCATCATCATCAGGATCCCTGCTCAGTGGGGAGCCTGCTTCTCCCATTCCCTCTGCCTGCCACTCACCCTGCTTGTGCTCTCTGGCTCTCCATCAAATAAATAAAATCTTAATAATAAATAAATAAATAAATAAATAAATAAATAAATAAATAAATAAAAAATGCGGCCAGAACTAGGACTGTAAAGCAGAGGGCCCAGGGCAGAAGTCCAACTTGTCCAGGTCTCAAGATGGTACAGAAACACAAACAAGTGAGTGTCAGAATCATCATGCTGTGCACACAAAAGCAAATAAATCAAGTATTTGCACACCTAGTATCGATATCATTTATAGGTGTGAGAACAGGCAAAACGATACTAAATATTGCTTAGAAATACATGCATATAGTAAAAAAAATAATAAACGTATGGGAAAAACAAAAACCAAATGCAGAGTAGCATCAGTAGGATTGTAAATTGGTACACCACTATGGAAAACGGTAGAGATTCCTCAAAAAATTAAAAATAGAACTACCGTATAATCAGCAATCCCACTTCTAGATATATATCCAAAAGAAATGACATCATTATCTCAAAGAGGTATCTGCACTCCCATGTTCAATGCAGCATTATTCACAACAGCCAAGACATGGAAACAACCTAAACGTCCATCAATAAATGAATGGATAAAGAAAATGTGGGATACAGACACAGACGTAGATAATAAAGATAATAAAGTGTTCATCCTTAGTTCTTTTTTTTTTAAGATTTTATTTATTTAGGGGCTCCTGGGTGGCTCAGTCGGTTAAGTGTCTGCCTTCAGCTCAGGTCGTGATCCCAGGATCCTGGGATCGAGTCCCCCATCAGGCTCCTTGCTCAGCAGGGAGCCTGCTTCTCCCTCTGCCCACTCCCCCTGCTTGTGTTCCCTCTCTCTGACAAATAAATAAATAAAATATTAAAGAAAAAAGGAATATGTATAATTCAGCCATAAAAAGAAAGAAATCCTGCCATTTGCAACAACATGGATAAAGCTAAAAGACATACTAAGTGACATAAGCCAGATAGACAAATATTGTATGATCTCTCTTGTATGTGGAATCTAAAAAGTCAAGTTCACAGAAAGTAGAATGGTGGCTGCCAGGGACTAGAGTGGGAGGTGGGAGTAATACAGGATATTGGTCAAAGGATGCAAATTTTCAGTTATAAGATGAATAAATTCTGGAGATCTAAGGGACATCATGGTGGCTATAGATGATAATAATGTATACTTGAAATTTGCTAAGAAAGTTGATCATAAGTGTTTCCACCATCAAAAAAAAAAAGGAGCAAATAGATGAGGAGATAGGTTAATTAGCTTGACTGAGGAAATTATTTCACAGTGTATACATATATCAAAATATCACAGGGGTGCCAGGCTGGCTCAGTCCTGGAGCATGAGGCTCTTGATCTCAAGATCTGGAGTTTGAGCCCCACTTTGGGGGTACAGATTACTTAAAAAAAAGAAAAACAAAATATCACATTGTATACCTTAAGTATATACAATGTTTCTTAGTCAATGACATCTTATTAAAGCTTAAGAGAAAAAAAGAACAGTATTTATCTCTATCACCTTTAAGATGGGGGAGATGATCAAGAAAGGGAATTCAGGGGCGCCTGGGTGGCTTAGTCGGTTAGGCGTTCGACCCTTGATATCAGCGTGGTGAGTTCAAGCCCCACGGTGGGCTCCACGCTGGGCATGGAGCCTACTTTAAAAAAAGAGAGAGAATTTGGGGGGAGGGTTAAATGAGTAATATTGTATTTCTGAAGCTGATTCATGAGTACACAGATAACTCATTGGATGCTTTATATATTTTTATAAGACTTAAATATCACATAATAAAAACTTTAAAGAGAAAATTCTTTTAAAATGAAAACAATAAGATATCATTTTATGCCCTTGGAATTGGCATAAATTAAAAAAAGTCTGGTAATACCAAGTGCCAGCCAGCCATAAGACGGGGAAACTGGGACTCTCAAACATGAAAATACTTCTCAGAATCTGGAAAAGTTGAAGCTGTGCAACCATTCAGCCCAGCAATTCCATTTCCTAATGATCTATCTACTCTGGAGAAGCATCAACAGACATGCATATTCTTGGCAGCATGGTTTACTATAGCAAAAACCTGGAAATATCCCAAATGACCATTCCTGGAGCAACGGGTACTGAACTGTGCCATAAAACACAGGATGAAATACTATATAGCTGTTAAGATGAATAAATTAGATCCTTATGTATCAACAGGAATAGATCCCCAAAACATAACATTGAATAAAAATTCTCAAATATATAAAACAAAACTACATTTTGTACATGGATCCAAACATGTATGTGAGGAAATTACAGAATCATGGAAGGGCAGAACACACACCACAATCCCGAAAGAGGTTGCTCCTGGGGAGAGAAGGGAACGAGACTAGGAAATAGAAAATAATTTTCAGCCTGTTAGGGTTTTTATTTTATTTTAAAAGATAAGCAAAAATGAAAGGCATAAATATTTCTTTATTCTGGGAGGTGAGTTGTAAGCTTATTTATCTTGTATTTTCTTTTATATAACTTTTGTTATATTACATATTCAGAATACATATAAATACTCTGATGCTTGTTAAATTATTCCCTGTGGGGCACCTGGGTGGCTCAGTCAGTTAAGTGTCTGCCTTTGGCTCAGGTCATGGTCTCAGGGTCCTGGGATCGAGCCCCACATCCGGCTCCCACCTCAGCAGGGAGACTTCTTCTCCATCTCCCTCTGCCATTCCCCCCACTTGTGCTCGCTGGCTCTATCTCTTTGTCAAATAAATAAAGTATTTTTTTGAAGATTTTATTTATTTATTTGAGAGAGAGAGAGAATCAGAGAGAAAGCACATGAGATGCGGGGAGGGTCAGAGGGAGAAGCAGACTCCCCACCGAGCAGGGAGCCCGATGCGGGACTCGATCCAGGGACTCCAGGATCATGACCTGAGCCGAAGGCAGTCACTCAACCAACTGAGCCACCCAGGCACCCTAAATAAAATATTTTTTTAAAAAAAAGAATATTATTCTTTGCAATTTGGACTTTCCCCCCCAGTTTATTAAATAGTCAATTAAACCTCTCCCCCATCTACCCACCCCACCTAAAGTTACAATTAACCAAACAGGAAAGGCATACAAACAGGAAAGAGCCCCTAGGAAACACCCACATTGGCAAAAACCGCAACTAGTTGAAAACACTAGACAGCCAGCTTCACACAGTTAAACAGTCATGCTTGCAAACACACACACACAGCAAAAGACAAAAAAAACCCACTCAACTTGAATTAATGAAAGGTCCTACCTTCACACAGCTACTTCACCACACAAGCAGCTAGTTAAGAAATCGTGCAGATGGATCTGGGTTCAACAACTCTGCCAGCTATCTGCTCTGTGGTGGGTACAGTTCTAAACAGCTCTGGGTCTGAGCTGCTTTATATTAAGATGGGATTTATAATATCTACCTCAGGAGCCACGGTAAAGATTATCTTGGATACCATCTCTAAAGTTCTTACCATAGTGCTTGATACATAGTTATTTGTTCACTAAATGGTAGTCATTGTTTGCATCAGAACTGGGATTAGAACTCCATGTGTGGGCATATGTTTCGGCAAAGCAAACTGAAACATCCAAACTGATGTACCAAAACAAGCCAATACCCAACACTGAAGCAAGCACTGTTGACTAACGTATAGCTAAAAGCAATATAAGAGGGGCACCTGGGTGGCTCAGGTCATGATCCCAGGATCCTGGAATCAAGCTCCACCCCCCCACCCCCCCACCCCCCCACCCCCCACCCCCCACCCCCGCCACTGCATTGGGCTCCCTGCTGAGCAGGGAGCCTGCTTCTCCCTGCCACTCCCCTTGCTTGTGCTCTCTCTCTCTGTCAAATGAGTAAATAAAATCTTTAAAAAAAATTTTTTTAATGAAAGCAACGTAAGAAAGACCAGAACTGCAGGATAGAGAGAAGTCCTATTTATGAATATAAAGGAATTTTTATATAAAGCAATATAAAGGAAATTTTGTAAGTCCAGCAAAATGCAAACTGTCCTCAGGCAATTGATATGAGTATCAATCAATTGGTCAACAGATTCCATTAACCTGTAATCCACAAAGAAAGTCCTTAGACTCCTGCATGTCAAGTTTTAGAAGATTTTATACATTTCTAAGAAGGGGGGAATATTTTTAAAACATACTTGAGGAAAAAACATATTTTCTAGGTTTTGAGTCAAAAAAAAATTCTCCCAAGGGCCCTATTTGAGGACACAATACACTTTAATGGATTAAAAATTTGTAATTCTCCAATTCAAAAGTGATGAAAAAGGAAAGAAAAAATACAAGACCAATAAATGTAAGAAGTAAGAATTTATCATTTCACTAAAAGAAAAAAAAAAGACTTTAATGAATTCCCCAGAGGATCCATCCAAATTTGAATAGACCAAATTATCCCTGTATTATTTCTCCCCTTTTTAAAATACATAAAAGTGCTGGTTAATAACCCAATTTAGGAGTTTAAAATGGTTCTCATGTTTCAAACCACACACACAAAAATACCATAATAATATTCATAAAACAAAAAAAATCGTTTCTAAAAAAACAAAAACTAAAACTAAAGTGTCTAAACATATTGTGTATAAGAAATTGAAAGTTTCTAAATATATTGGATATGTAACATATTTAAACAATTATGGATTATGTCTCTGCAGGTTTCTTCCTGAAAATGCAAGTCCTATTATGAGACAATCAAGGAAATTTGAATGCCAACCGTATATTAGGATTATATTAAAATTCTAATTGTAAAAAATTGTGATTGTTGTACTGCATCCTTACCCTTTAGAGATACTAAAGAATTTATGGAACACATAATCTCTGGGATTTGGTTTAAGATAACACGTTAGGAGTTGGGGACAGGGGATGGGGAGAGGGAAATAAATGAAACAAGACTGGCCATATTTTGAAAACTGTTAAATTGAAATGATGGGTACATAGCAGTTCATCATTCTCTTTTCTCTACTTTAGTATATTTTGAAAATATCTAGAGTAAAAAATTAAAATATAACAGATACATGTATTTAAAACTAAAAGCCAACACCAGTTGAAGAATTTTTAATAACAACAGAAAAGCACCAAAAAAAAAAAAAAGATAAATCCTTCCAACTCTCTTGTTAGTCAATATAGTACTAAAATGTTCCTTCCCTTTTTCTCCTCCACCCCCTGCCCTCCTTTCCTCCTCCCAGATTTCCTGGGTTGCTGCGACTTAGAGGATTCCCTCTATACTCATTCGTAATTTACCAAAACTTAGACTTTCAAATTGGTGCCTCACAACATATTCAATAAATATTTTTTTAAATAATGGAGCACATTCAGCACTTTTTAAAAATTCTACCATTTTGTCCTTTAAAAAATGTCTTAAATATTATCTCCTCTACTTCATCCATTTAAAACACCGGTCTTTTGTACGCTTTACTACACATATACTGGGGGTGAGTAATCCAAAGCTTTTTGCTAACAAGCACAAGATCAAAAGATTGATGGCCACCATTTTGGACACCAACTTAAAGTTTTTAAGGAGGGGCCAAGTGTGAAAAGTAGTATATCAAGAAAAATAATTGAGCAAAAGTGCACAGGGACAGAAAAGACGGGGAGAAAGACTATGGTCAGAGAGAATCATTCCCTAATTGAACAAGCACTCAATCAGAAGTGCGATGGGATGGGGGAACCCAGCAGGAAGTGGGTAGGAGCCCTCAAGAAAAAGGCTTGGTGATGAAAGTATTGTGAAGGGTGAAGAAGGGCTTGGGCCAGTGCCAGAGACCCTGACCTAGAGGAAAGAAGATGAGTGTGATTGACGGGCAGCATATTCAGGTATAGATGTTGCTCCGACAGTGGAAGAGGAAGAACCCAGATGTAGCAGGAAGGCGGAGGCAGCCGATAGACACATGGAAGCCATCTTTGTAGATGTGACAGCTGAACCCAAGGGAGTAAGCTCTCTTCGGGAGAGACTGGGAAGACAGGTCAAAAGGCTTAACCCAAACCTCGGGGCACACTATATTTAGGAGGCAGAAAATGAACAAGTGGAAACCCAGAAGCGGCTGCCTGAGACATACGGCGCACTCTTTCAAAGTGGTCCCAAGAGCGGGCAGTCACCCGCTCGGGCCACCGCGGAGACCTTGGGGCAGGAGCGCTGGGAGTGGACACTACTTCATCGGCAACCCTGAAGAGGATCATTCTGGTCAGGGGTGCGGACTAGCTTCAGAGATCAGAAAAGTGATAAGGAGGGGCACGGGGGCGGCTAGGAGTGGAGGGCCAAGCGCAGGGCCAGCTCGCTGCGGTACAGATAATCCAGGTGCGGAGGGCGCAACGCGCCTTGGGACGACGGTAGCAGAGCGAGAAGGACTCAAGATTCCACACAGTGGAGGCATTTTCCTTCGTTCCCAAAGCTGCCTCTAAGTGCTCTAGACCCAGGCTGACCCAAAAGTGCTGCATTCCTCTGGGGGTGGGGAGTTAAGCACGGTCTTCCCCGGGGCGATATGGAGTTAGCCAAATTCGAGGACGGGTCTGGAGGCGCTGGACGGAAATAACAGCCAAGAGCAGAAGCGCGGGCGGAGCAGGGAAAGCAGAGAGGCGCGAGACTGGAGGGACGAGGTCCCCACGAGGGCGCCCCCCTCGCGGGACAGCAGTCCTGACACCGGTCGTAGACTGGGGCCCTGGGAAGCCGCCACCCCTCCCCTCGCCGTGCACTCACCGCTCCGACTGCGAATAGTTGCACCGACCCAGCAGGTTGAGCTTGCAGAGGTGCAGGTCTTCGCAGGGTCTCTGGCAGAACTTGCGACGGCAGACCCGGGCTCGGGTGGTGGCCACCACGGACCGGGTGACCCCTTCCTTGTCGCCGGTCTCCAACACCACGAAGCGGTCGGGCCCAGCCTCCTCCAGCACCTCGCGGAGCTGCCCCTCGGAGAGCCTTATCTCTTTGAGCAGCGCGTCCAGGGCCATGCGGCCCCCGTGGGCGCACAGGATTTTGGTGATGAAGCAGCACACCTCCGGGTCCGCCATGGCGCGCTGCGCTCGCCGGCCGCGGCGCGGGACTCTGCTCCGGGGAGAATCGAAACTTATAGAGGAGTCCGGGGGCGGGCGCGGGCGGTGCTCCGCCAGGCGCGCCCCGGGCCAGCGAGCGCGCGCTCCTCGCCGCCGTTAGCTGAACCCAGCGGTTTCGCTTTCCCGCTCGGCCCTGGGTCGAGAGGCCAGAACTCACCAGCCCGATCCCGGTGTCAGACTGCAAGCCAACCGCGACGGCAGCCGAATGGAAAGAAAGCGAACGGCGCGCGCAGTTCTGCGGGCCACCGCCGCAACCACCCGACCCCTCGCTTGCTTCTGCGCTCCGCGAGGGTGACGTTCCCCAGCTGGGCACCGCGAGGCTTCTTCCGAAAGAAGAGAAACTAAAACTGATCTGGGGCTCTGGTGGAGCTTTTATAAGCCAGCCCAAGCAGCGAATGACGCGAGTCTTGGGAGCCCCCTTGAGGAGGTTTCTGTTCTCCACCCCACCCATTCCGGGAAAGCACCGACCCTAGCGAGCGCTCGCGCGGAGCTGGGCGCCCTACCTCTGCTGTAAGCGAATCTTCTCAACGACTCCAAGGCTTAGATACTATTATCCTCAGTCTGTACTTGAGGAAATAACTTGAGCAAACAGAGCCATCAAGGTGGAACCTGGATGCTACCCAAGATTCCCCATATCTGGCCCCCACGCCCCGGATCGTGGTCCGCCCGGCCAGGACCGATGTGCACTTTCTCCCCCAGCACCATGCCCTCTTAAAGAACAGCGATGATTGCGCTCGCTCTCTCTCTCTCTCTCTCTCTCTTTTTTTTCCTTTTTAAGAGCTTTTGGAAGAAACGCTTCTTGACACTTTCTTGCCTGCCTTCGATCGGTAACAGGGGTGCCGCAGGTACCACTTAATTCCCAATAG
Organism: Zalophus californianus; assembly: GCF_009762305.2. NCBI lineage: Eukaryota > Metazoa > Chordata > Mammalia > Carnivora > Otariidae > Zalophus > Zalophus californianus. The sequence continues at coordinate 91,543,554 of NC_045606.1, forward strand.
CAAATGGTCACAGGCATGCTTACACGTATGCCAAGATCTCAGGTAGGTTCCTCTCTTTAGATATTTGGACAAGGCCTTATCCCTTGTGGAGACCCTCTTGGACTCCCAGGGTCGGTATAAAGATTATTTTAAAGTGAAAACATTTGAGCTACACAAGTTGCATAAAGAAATTTTATCTGAAATTCTCTTAATCTCAAAGCAGAGCCTCCTGAAGATTCAGCTACTATTAACCCCCTTCAAAGGGAGCTTCCTGCTAATTCAGCTGCCCAGTAGAGACACACTGCCCACTCCATTAACATCAGAAAGCCCAGTAGAACCTTCTATACTGTCCCATTGAAGCCCTAAAATAAACTCTTCTGTTAAATTGAGATATATAAACTTTGGTTATTCCAGGCCTTTTCCATTACTGGGAGCTCCCCCCACCTCCCAAAGTGAAAATAAATCTTGTCTTTTCTCCTGTTAATCTGTCTTTTGTCAGTTAATTTGCAGATCCCCAACCGCTGTATCCAAGTTGGAAGGGGAAAAAGGTTTTCCTCCCAACACTCTCCCAAGTAAAAGAAGGGTCATTGATCAGACAGGGTTTTTTTTTGTAATGATACAATTCAATTGTCAACTTAGAAATTCTTCAAAATGGGAGTGCCTGGCTGGCTCAGTTGGAAGAGCATGCGGCTCTTTTTTTTTTTTTTTTTTTTTTTTTAAGATTTTACTTATTTATTTGAGAAAGAGAGAGCACGCAAGAGGGGAGGAAGGTCAGAGGGAAAGGGAGAAGCAGACTCCTCGCTGAACAGGGAGCCTGATGCGGGGCTCCATCCGGTCCTGGGATCACGACCTGAGCTGAAGGCAGACACAACCAACTGAGCCACCCGGGTGCCCCAAGCATGCAACTGTTGATCTCAGGTGGTGAGTTTGATCCCAACGATGGGTGTAAAGATTACATAAATAAATAAAATTTTTTAAGAAAGAAATTACTGAAAATGATCAACAGAAATGCTGTTTGGTATTTCATGGTAGATGAACTGTGTCTGTCAAGAATAGAAAACTTTGGCATGAAAGCCAGCCAAATGTGGGGCCCACACAGGATCATCTGACTTTTTGTTCCCTCTAGCCATAACTTCCATAATTGCCTTTAATCCACTTGGCCTTATTTGTGTTCTAATAGGTTCCCAGGACTGGGCTTTCATTATCAAATAAAGTCAACATAGCATTTTCCATGTAGCCCTTACATTAGTTAGTCGCTCTGAACATGCAGAAGTTTAAAAAAATAGTTCCTGCCCCCAAAAACATGTCAAAGACATGAAAAAAAAAGTTAAACATGAGGGAATCAGTGGTTAAATGCTGCAGTGGGTATATAGGAGAATGGAGAAGGAAGAGTTTGGAAGAGTGGAGAAGGAAGGATTGGCTAGAAAGGTTGGGAAGAGAGGTCTAAAATTCTCAATTTGAATCCATGAAAAACAATATGAGGGATTGTGGGAAGGGAAAAGGCAGACATTTGGAGAAATTTTAAAATGTGTGCTGTCACAATTTGGTTTCCAAGAAGCAAGATACTGATAAGGAATTAAGAGTACAGATGATCCCTGGGATGTAACACCAGAGAAAGTCAAGGAAAAAAGCAGAAATGGTTCCAGGGAGCTGTCAGACAAGGAAGGATACAGACCTGACAAAGTCGGCCAGCCCACCCGGGAGCAGGAGTCTAGCACTGGGCAGAGAAGCCTAAGCCCTTGTACCACTGTCCTGCTCAGTCAAAGCCTGGGGCCACTGGAGAAGAGTGTGACTTGAGCAGATCCTGAAGGAGTTAAAACTGGAGGCTCTCAGCTAAACACATCTTCTTGCAGTTGGGCAGCAAGCCCTGACTTGACGGAAGCATCTGAGGGACACACATGTCTACTCTAGTCCGCCCTGAGCACCGCATGGATCTATTTCTCCATCCATATTCAGGGAACAGCTCCTTCAGGGCTCTCAGGGCCCACTCTCCCTGAAAGGAAACTTTCATCCCTCAGCTCCCACCTTAGCTTCCCTGGGTGAGTACCCCGAGTCCCAGAGCCTAAGGGATCCGAGCACCTTCTCAGGCCAAGGTTATAGTTCTTGCCTTTTTTCACAGTCACATTTGGGCAAAAGAGTGCCAACTGACACCCAGAAAACTCACCAGAGTCCATACATAGTCCTCCCTGTTCCCACTGTCTAATAGCTGCCCTAGGTCTTCCCACTTATGGGGTCAATGACCTCTGATAAAGCAGGGATTCTTTGTCTTACCTGCTAGTCTCTGACCATTAGGAGGTCAAAGTGCTTGGTAGCAACCATAACTTGTAGTCCATTGGGAACTTTGCTGTGCCCCAGGTAAGAACATGCCCGTTTTGGGGACCAAGACCTCTAACTCTGCAGAGCCCAGAGTTGTAGGGACAAAGAAGCCCACTGGGTCATTGGAATGATGCTAACTAGGGCCACTCATGGATTCCACTTATTGTTTCCCAACCCATGGATTCTTTCTGTCAGGGACACAGCATAGTAAGTTGATTGAAGGCATACACCATGATGTCCTGGGAGAAACATCATCATTGCAGTGTATTGCCTCCAAGCTGGAGCTTCAACTACATCTTTAATTGGTCATTCCAATACTTTATCTATCCAGCAGCTTCTGGATTGGTGAGGTATGTAATATGACCAGTGGGCCCACTTCCCGACCTCCTGTGCCATGAAGAGTGTCTTCTGGTCAGATGCGACACATGTGAGATTCCATGTGTGTAGATCAGGTGGTATTTAAGCCCCCAGAGAATGGTGCTCCTGAGTCCCTGCAGCCAGGAAAGGCAACTGCATACCTGGAATGAATGTCTATCGCTGTGAGAGCTGGCCCTTCCAGGAGAAAGGGGACCCAATGTAGTCAGCCGGTCACCCAGCATCCTCTTGGTCTCCTTAAGGAATACAGCTTTGCATTGGTCTTTATGGTTGGCAGATTAGACATTCAGTGGTAGCAGCGGCTATATTTTGGTAAATGACCATCCATTCTGTTAGGTTTTTGTATCACCTCCATCTCTGCTACCATAGTTTCTTTGTTCAGGTACCCATATGCAGCAGTGAGGGTAGAGGGGGCCTCTAACAAAGGTTGCCTAGGTTAATTGGCCAAGTTATTTTGCCTAGTTGGCACATCTTTTATAATATATACTTACTTGTGGGCCTTAACATGTGATACAAAAAACTTCCCATTGGTGTCCACTCCTATATGTTCATCCACTCCTATATTTTCTTGTCTCTGATTTTCCAATGTCTTTCATTCTGATGCTTCACCCACCAGCCAGGTCACTGCTCATGAGCACACATATGTTCTAACTTTGGGCCATTCTTCCACCACACAAAGTGGATGCCTAGGTGCACATCTCAAAGCTCCTCTTACTGGGGAGATTTTCCTTCACCACTGTTTTTCAAGAACTCCTCCAAGTGAGACTATACCACAGCCACCATTTTCAGCTTATACTGCATCCTGAGATGATTCATTCATACCCCAGCTTGGGCTTTTTCCTTCCTCATTTAGCTCATAACGACCACAGGTGTAAGCTAGGGGTGGGGTGCCAGGACAAGCACAGTGAGTGACATGAACATGTGGGCTATGAGGGCTATGGACTCATGCAGCTTGCCTGTGCCTTCTGGTCCTGCTTGTGCTCAGTCCCAGAGATACTGGTTTTACCTTATGATGGCTTTAATGCTAGGCCTGCCTGACTTTGTGACTCTACGTGTCCAATAGGACCTAGCTAGTGATGATGGATTCTGAACCCATGGTCATTTGTTATCTCTTCCAGGGCCCAGTACCAAGCTAGGAGCTGCTTTTCTGAAGGAGTGTAATTCTTCATCACAGTTGGTATGAGCTTGTTCCATAACCCAAGCTGTCTACATTGTGATTCTTCTCCTGGGACCTGCCTTAAATGCCACACTTATTCCATACTGACCCCTCCAACACTATAGGCTCTGCTAGATGATTCAGTCCAAATAGAAAGGCTGTTTGTACCACAGCTTGGGCCTATTGTGGAGCTTCTTTCTGCTCTGGGTCCACTCCAAGCCAACAGCTTTCCATGGAACCCAGCGTTTGGGCAGCAGGAGTGTTCTTAGGTGTGGAATGTGTTTCCTCAAGAATCCAAAGATTCCTAACAGGCTTTGGGCTTCCTTCCTTCCAGTAAGGGATAGGAGATGCAGCAACTTGTCTTTTACTTAGAAGGAAATGTCCAAGCATGCTGCTGACCATCAGGCTTCTAGAATCTTTGGTGAAGTGGCAGGTCACCAAATCTTTGTAGGATCATCCTGCCCGAGCAGCATGGTATCATCCATGTACTGGGTCAACGTGATGTTACGTGGGGAGTCCAAATGCTCTAGTTCTCTTCCAACTATATCACAACAGCAGACTGAAGAGTGGACATAGCCCTGTGGCAAACTGTAAATGCTTGTTATCTATTCTGTGGTAATATGAACTATTTCTTTAAAAAAAGATTTTATTTATTTATTTGAGTGAGAGAGAGAGAGAGAGCACATGCAAGTGGGGGTGGGGGCAGAAGGAGAGAGAGAATCCTCAAGCAGACTCTATGCAGAGTGCAGAGCCCCACACAGGGCTCAATCTCAGAACCCTGAGATCACAACCTGGGCCGAAACCAGGAGTTGGAAGCTTAACTGACCGAGCCAGCCAGGTGTCCTGGGAATATGAGCTACTTCTGATCTTCTTTCCTCAATGGGATGGGAAGAATGCATTTGCCAAATCAATGGCCACAAACCATGTACCGGAGGCTGCAGAGCTCTGCTCCAGTTAAGACACCACATCTGGCACAGCTGGTATTGACCGGGATTACTTCCTCTCAGTAGGCTTCGGTCGTTCTCTAAGGTCCATCCAGTAGCTGCAGGGTCAACGATGGCCAGTTAAACAGAGATATGATAGCAACATTTCTTCATCTTTTCAATATTTAAGAGTGGCACTAATCTTTGCCACCCCCCACTCCTGGAATGCAATGCTCTTTTGTGGATCCTTTATTGGCCTGGGGTTGGGGGGTGGGCAAGCTGTGGTGTCAGCTCTTCCACTTGGCCTTCCCTACTGTGATAACTCTTACGCTACAGGACAAGGAAGTAATGTGAGGGTTAGTCCAACTTCCAGGAATGTCAATACCAACTACACATTTAGGGATGAGGGAAATGACAACAAGTGAGTCTGTGGACCCAGAGGACTCACCAGGAGTTGGTTCTTTTCAGGAATCCATTTGCTCCCATTCTTTTTATTTTTTTTTAAGATTTTATTTATTTATTTGAGATAGAGCGAGAGTGAGAGAGAGAGAGCACAAGCAGGGGGAGCGGCAGGCAGAGGGAGAAGCAGGCTCCCCATTGAGCTGGGAGCCCGACGTGAGGCTCGATCTCAGGACTCCAGGATCATGACCTGAGCTGAAGGCAGACACCCAACCAACTGAGCCACTCAGGCGCCCCTGCTCCCATTCTAACAGGGGGGCCTTCAGGTCTCAGGGTATCAGTTGACCTCTGACCTTCTGCACAAAGTCATCCAAATGTCTGGTATGGCCAGAGTGACTCTATCCTTGGCCTGCCATCTTAACTATGCCAGCTCAATGGCCACTCCAGCACCACTTGTTCCTGGCCCCCTAAAGAATGATGTACATTTCTGTGATCACATCCTGCAGGGAGAGCACTGAGAGATCTGTCATGGTCTCCAACTCACTAATAGAGATACAAACACTGATAACATAATTTCCCCCTCCTGAAGCACAGAAGATGCCAGGAGGATAATTACTACTCGTAATTAATCATGTTAATGTATACACTTTGATCTTACTGCTATGCTCTCCCTCACATCTCCTGCCTTTATAAAAGCTGTGAATTAAATCTCAACTTTGCAGAGAATAGCTGCTCAGCCTCAGATCATCAGCAGCCCGACCCCCCTGTCCATAAGTTAGCCTGAATAAAACTCTGTGTGAACCATATGGAGTTGCCTGCTTCGTGTTTTGGTCTCAAAGCGCCTTCCCAGTTTGGAGGATACTTTACTATGGTTCCTCCACTCTCTCACATTCCCTTTCCCCAGTGCTCTGTCATCCACATAAATGTTGAGATCTCTTTGGGGAAGGATTGGAGCAACAATTACAAACTTATTCTTGCCATAGTGTTTAGGTCCTTCTCCCTGGGGACCTGGCCACGTCTTTGGTCGCTGGCTTCTATGTCTGAATACTGGTTCAGGTACGGAAACTGGGCAAGGAATTGTGAACTTTTATTGGGGTGACTGTCTTCCTCACTGCCCTGCTTATTAATCCTTGTACTTTTTGGATTATACATGGGAAGCAGTATTTCACTGGCTACCCATCTACTTTCCTCCCAGGGAAATTCTATTCTGTTCAAACTCTGAAGCTCTCCACCGGTCGGGGTCGCTGGCGGCCACTCTGAATTTACAAACCCTTGGCTTCTGCCATTAAGGGCCCTCATGTGAGGTATACTACATCAGGGTCCTATCATCCCCGTTACTATCAGCGAGCCAAGTCCTAAGACAGCCCCTCCTTCCATCAGTTATGTCCCATGGGGAAAGCACCGCTGAGCTTCTTAGTGACGTTAGCGTCCCTCTCACCAGTGCATTCCTGAAAGCCCTGATAAATGGGATTCCTCTGCGCTGTTCTCTGGGCCCAATCCTCTAGTGGATCTTCTGCTGGACTAACATAACAGATCTATTCTGGCATGTCTAGTTTCCTGAAATTTTTTTAAAGATTTTATTTTTAAGTAATCGTTATACCCAACGTGGGACTCTAACTCACAGCCCTGAGATCGAGAGTTGTATGCTCCACCAACTGAGCCAGCCAGCTGTCCCACTTTCCTGACTCTTTTAATCCTTTCATCTGCTGTATGCCACAAAAATTTAGGCATCTCAACCTCACTCTTCACGGACTATCACTTTCCTACCCCCGAGCTCGCAAGCACACGCTCTGTCTCCAAAAAAAAAAAAAGAGAGAGAGAGAGCGAGAGCTCATTTTATTAGTTTTTTCGAGATCTATTTATTTGTCTACTACCCTGAAAGTGCCCGATCTCATCTGATCTCGGAAGCTAAGCAGGGTCGGGCCTGGTTAGTACTTGGATGGGAGATTGATTGATTGATTGATTGATTGATTTAGAGTGCGAGTGGGTGGAGGGGCAGGGGGAAAGGGAGAGAGAATCTCCAGCAGATCACGCTGAGCGCAGAGCCTGATCCCAGGAACCTGAGCAGAAACCAAGAGTTGAACACTCTACCAACTGAGCCACCCAGGCGCCCCTAGATAGCTCAGTTTAGAGGATTGACAGGAAAGAAGAAGAGAGAAGTGGGGAGGAGACAGGGGGTAAGGGTTGAGAAATCATTGAGGTAGCCAGAGAGAGAGAGATTTTTTGTTGTTGTTTACTTGTTTATTGCTGTTGTTTTACTGGAAGATCTGGGCAAATGTGAACATTTCAAAGAAAGAAATCTGGGGAGTGCAAAGCTGCAGTTGCTGGGGCATATTAGAGTCATATCAGGCTACATGAATCAGCTGAACCACCAATCAGAGAGCGAAGCAAAACATGCACCAGGCAGCGATGAGTCAGCTGTGCTAAGTCATAGAAATTAAAAGTACATAAACATCGGAGGGTTGAGTCAGATGGAATGTCCAAAGTCCATGGCAAACAGATGTTCTCTAGGAGACGCTGTTAGTCAAGGGAGGCATTAGTCAGCCAGACAGGGGAGGGCAAAGGTATGGAGCAAGCAGAGGGGATTTCCCTGAACTGGGAAGGGATGGGGCTGTAGGTACAGGTGGACAGGTCAACCTGAGCGTGAGAGGGACCATTTTCCTCCGTGAGGATGAATTTACAGAATTTACAGACTTTGTTTTGGTGGTATTCAAATGAGGAACTTCAGGCTGCAAACCTTCAGGCTGGCTGCAAACCAGCGTCAGACTGGTGATGCTAGTGTGAAAGCAGAGGCAATAGGCAGTAGTAATCCAGAGGTGGAGCTGATTTGGTGACAAGGGCCTGATGTGGTAGGCTGACTCCCAGTGAGTCTGGCCTCCTGCATTTGCACCTGTATGTAGCCCCCTCTGACTTCCAAGGGTACATCATAAAAAACATTGTGACTTCTTCCTTGTTCATGCTTCCATCACTCCCTCTGGGGAAGCCAGTCATGATGTTGTATGGACAATCAAGCACCCCTATGGAAAGGTCCATGTGGCAGCTAAAAAAGGCCTCCCACCAACAACCAGGCAGGTGGATGAGCCACTTGTAATGGGATCCCTCAGCTCCAGTCAAGATGTCAGGTGACTACAGTCCCAGCTGATAGTTTGACTTCAACCTCAGGAAAAACTCTGAGCCAGAACCACCCAGCTGAGCTGCTCAGCAGAAATCACTTGAGATAAGAATATTGATTATAGGAGCGCCTGGGTGGCTCAGTCCATTGAGCGTCTGACTCTTGGTTTCGGCTCAGGTCATGGTCTCAGGGTCGTGAGATGGAGCCCCACATCAGGCTCTGCACTCAGTGGGGAGTCTGCCTCTCTCCCTCTTTCTCTCCCTCTGCCCCTCCCCCTGCTCACTCTCTCTCTCTAAATAAGGAAACCTTAAAAATAAAGAATATTGGGGCGCCTGGGTGGCTCAGTCGTTAAGTGTTTGCCTTCGGCTCAGGTCATGATCCCGGGGTCCTGGGATCGAGCCCCGCATTGGGCTCCTGCTTGGCGGGAAGCCTACTGCTCCCTCTCCCACTTCCCCTGCTTGTGTTCCCTCTCTCGCTGTGTCTCTCTCTGTCAAATAAAGAAATAAAATCTTTAAAAAACAAAAAAAGAATATTGATTGTAAAGCTGTTCAGTTTGGGAGTAAGTTGTTATGCAGCAATGGATAATATAATATACCCAAACCCATGCAGTAACAAAGGTCCAAAACACAAAGTGATGTGGACTGGTTAAGGAAATCAGGTCCAGAGGAGGACTGAAACAATGGATTAAGTGAAGAGAGCAGATGAGAGGGACTGAGAACTAGAGCAGCTTACCAGGTTGTGTGTGGCTGGACAGACAGAACAGGGAACTTGAGGTTTCTGAGACCTGTGTACGGAAGGTCAAGGCGGGACTACGCATGGCAGGCAAAGAGAGGCCCAGCACCAGGCTGCATCCGGGTGGCCTTTCATGACCTGGGCTTCTTCCCTGAGTACTGTTCCATCTGGAATGGAACACGATTGAGGCTGTGCCCTGAGCCCCAAGGCTCTGGGTGACAAGACCACTGGGTTCTAAGCATTTACTATGTGTTATGTGCTTGAAATAATATGAGGGCTTAAACAAATGTGGCATGTCTATTCAAAGGAATATTATTCAGCCGTCAGAAGGAATGAAATACTAGTACATGTTATAACATGGATGAGCCTTGAAAACCTGCCACGTGAAAAGGGCGCCTGGCTGGTTCAGTAGGTATAGCATGCGGCTCTTGATCTGGGGATCGTGAGTTCAAGCCCCATGTTGGGTGCAGATTTTAATTTAAAAATAAAAGTAAAAATAAAAACAGATTAAAAAAAACGTGATAAGTGAAAGAAGCCAAACATAAAGGACTACATGCTTCATGATTCCATTTATATGAAATGTCTAGAAAAGGCAAATCCATACAGACAGAAGATAGATTAATGGTTGCCAGGGGCTAGGGGGGAAAAGGGGAATGGGGAGTGACTGCTAATGGGTACAAGTTTCTTTTTGGGGTGATGAAAATGTTCTAAAATTAGATAATGGTGATGCACAATTTTGTGAATATACTAAAAAACCACTAAATTGTATACTTTAAAATAGTGAATTTCATGGCATGCAAATTATATCTCAATAAAAAAAAAGCAATATGAAGACTGAAGCACATATAACAGCACTGACAGTGCACCAAGCACTACTCTTTTTGGCGGGGGGGAGAGAGAGAATCCCAAGCAGGTTCCACACTGGCACACCCAGAGCGGAGCCCGATGCAGGGCTCAATCCCACAACCCTGAGATCATAACCTGAGCTAAAATCAAGAGTCGGATACTTTAACGGAGCCACCCAGGTGCCCCCACCCAGCACTATTCTAAATGCTTTCTGTATATAATTCATTTAACTTTCACAACCAGTGCTCTCTTCGGCAGCACATATACTAACTTTCACAACCAATGAACCTAGGAGGTAGGTACTACTATTATCATTTTTCTTTTTACAGGTGAGAAGCTGAAGCCCAAAGAGGTTAAGGTACCTGCCGGGGTTGATAGAGCCAAGAACAGAACCCAGGCAGTCTGCTTCCTGAGGCTACACACTTATCCACTATGTTACACTGCCTTTTGCTTATAAATGACCTCAGGTGAGTCTTAAGCAAATCTCTAAGATGGATTTTATTTCCTTTATTTACAGAGGAATAAACCTAAAACACATAGAGGTTAAGTAACCTGCTCAAGGTCACACAGGTAGGAAGCAGGGGAGGCAGAGTTTAAATCCAGGTTCTGCTGGTTCAAAAGCGCACAATCCAAAAAAAAGGAAAAAAAGAAAGAAAGAAAGAAAAGAAAAGAAAGCACACAATCCTATGTTACCTTAAGCTCTTGGTTTTGGCTGCCTGCGGCACTAGGGGATGAACTGAAAGTGACCTTCCCAGGATCCTGCACCTAAGCAATGGGCTGACACAGGGAGTCCCTTCTCTCAGGGCTTACTGGGTTGTAACCCCTGGTATTTTTCCTGTTTACATTTTATTGTGTTTATATTGCTTTCTAATTTACCAATTATCTCTCCACCAAATAAATAATTACATTAGCAATCAGAGGTTGAAAATTATTTTTCTCAGTATTCTCACACAGACAACAGCACTTAGTTTTAGTGGGTATAAATGCACGTTACCTTGTATGTTGAAATAAATATTGACTCCCATGTCTTTAACTCATACCAGTTAAAATTTTGGCCACACAGAAGAATTTGGGAGTTTTCAAATAGATTTCTCTTTTAAAATTTAGATTATGGGGGCACCTGGGTGGCTCAGTCTTGATTTTAGCTCAGGTCATGATCTCAGGGTCATGGGATAGAGCCCCACACTGGGCTCTACACTCAGCACAGTCTGGTTTGTCCTTCTCCCTCTGCCTCTCCCCTCCCCACTCTCTCTTTCTCTCTCAAATAAATAAATAAAATCTTTAAAAAAATAAAAAAGTGAATAAAATTTAGATTATGGAAATTTTCTATATAAAAATAGAATGGTAAATAAACACACACACATCACCTAATTTCAACAATTATTACCCACAGATTTCCTATTATCTAGTTATCCAATTTATTAGTAGTTCAGCCATGACTATATTACCTGTTAGTACTGGTTAAATCACTTTTTCTTTCTTTTTTTCTTTTTTTTGGAAGTAGGCTCTATGCTCAACGTGGGTCTTAAACTCATGATCCCAAAATCAAGACTCTCACACTCCACCAACTGAGCTAACCAGGCATCCCTAAATCACTTTTTAAAAAGCAAAATGTTAAAAGGTGTCATTTCTTGGTTATAAATGTATAGATAATTTATTTTCATTTTAATTCTCAATATGTTCCAAAATTTCCATGGTGAGTAAGGAGTACGTTTGTAATAAGAAAAAATAAGTTATTTTAAAATACTTGAAAAAATATTTCTTTAAAGAGTATGTTTTCCAATGCATAATCCCAGAGTCATTTTGCTCTTGCTTAGAACAGTCAAAAAAGATCCTTTCCCCATGAGCCCATATAACCTAGTGGAGGGAGTGGAATAAAATTTGGGTTTCTTTTTTTTAAGATTTTATTTGCAAGTCATCTCTACACCCAACATGGGGCTCAAACTCATAACCCCGAGATCAAGAGTCAGCATGCTCCACTGACTGAGCCAGCCAGGTGACCCTAAAATTTGGTTTTTTAAATATTCTTTTTGATGGTAAGGTAGACTATTTGTGAAACTAGTGAACAAAAGAACAACAAAACTAATAGCACTCAGTAGAGCTAATGAATATTCATAGTCTCTGTGGTTCTGTAACAGAAATGCTGAGGGTTCTTTTTTACCATTTGATTTTTAATGATTTATCTCTCCAAGTTTTTATTTTTTATTTTTTATTTATTTTTTTAAAAGTAGGCTCCATGCCCAGTGTGGAGCCCAATGCAGGGCTGGAACTCAAGACCCTGAGATCAAGACCTGAGCCAAAACCAAGAGGTAGACACTTAACTGACTGAGTCACCCGGGCACCCCTCTCTCCAATTTTTATATGAAAAATTTCCATATTTACAAAAAGTTGTAATATTAGTACAATGAAATCCAACATATTATTCATCTAGATGCACTAATTGTTAAGATCTGAGGGTTTTTCTTTTCATGAGACTTTTTCCTTAAGGAAAACCCACCCTAGCAAGAAATGACAAAACTTGCAGTCTTTCACATTCCCTCAGGACTCATGGCCTTGGTGAATGACAGGTAAGTGACAGACAGGTGGTTTCCAAGGACTGGCAGTCAGTAGCATGATGCTAAATTGGAGTAATAGACTCTGGAACATCATTCTGAACTAAGGTCTGGATTACTTTAAAAAACAAAAGAAAAACAAAAAACACAGATCTAGGGGCACCTGGGTGGTTCAGTCGGTTAAGCATCTGATTCTTGATTTCAGCTCAGGTCATGATCTCAGGGTCTTGAGTTGAGCCCCAAGTCAGGCTGCATGCTCAGCGGGGAGTCTGCTTGAGATTCTCTCTCCCCCTCTCCCTCTGCCCCTCCGTCCACCCCCCCCAAAATAAATAAATAAATCCTTTTTAAAAACCCATAGATCTAGCAAGGTGCAATTTACATATCATAAAATTCACCTGTTTTAAGTGTACGATTCATTGTTTTTTAGTAAATTTACAGTCATACAACCATCATCATAGTCCAGATTATTTTTTTACAGTCTCTCAGAAACTGCTGTTCTATTGCAACTGTAATAAAATTGCCAGTTCCAACTTTGCCTCTTACCCATGCAACCAGCTTTTGTGTGTCTATCTTATCATAGGTTTCATAACACCTTAGATTCAGCTATCATTGGGAATAATAGCTTCTTCTCAAGTACACTCAATATGCCATATTCTGCCCTTCATAACTACAGCTACAGTTGAAACAGCCTCTACAGGGATTTGGAGACTTAAAGAAGTATCCCAAACTACTGGAAATCAGAAATCATTTCAATAGATTTAGCAATATCTACAGGGTTGTTTATATCATTACTGGCAATACTGCCCTTAGACCCTGGTGAGAGAAGCCCTGCTCTGAGCTATGCGTTCTGACTGGAGCTACATCAAAGGTAAAGAGGTCATGGAGCCAAGGTGTTCTTGCAGCTGAGGACTGGGGCTGGCTCTCTCCACACTGCCATCTCCAGAAACAGAATTCTGGGAAGTCTGAGAATTCTAAATTGCAACCTGACTTTCTTCATGATGGTGTATTTTTCAAGATAGGAGGATAAAAACATTTTACCTAACAGTTTGCTAGACTGATTTAAAATTTTTCAGTATTTCAAAATATGGCATGCGGAAATCTGTATGACTTCATTTACATGAAATGTTCAGAAGAGGCAAATTCATTGAGACAGAAAATAGATTAGCAGTTGCCGGAGGCTAAAGGGAGGAGGGGAATGATGAATGACTGCTGATGGACGTGGGGTTTCTTTTTGGGATGATGAATGTGTTCCTGAATTCCATAGTGGTGATGGATACACAACTCTGTGAATACAGGTTCCCCTACTATCTGAAAGTAGAGTGTTCCTATGAAACCTTTCCTAAGCTAAAATGTCCTAAAGCAAAGAAGCAATTACTATTGGGGTGCCTGCGTGGTTCAGTCCGTTGAGTGACCGACTCTTGATTTTGGCTTAGGTCGTGATCTCAGGGTCATGGGATTGAGCCCTGCAACAAGCTCCGAGCTCAGCATGGAATCTGCTTGAGTTTCCCTCCCTCTGCCCTGCCCCCTGCCGCTTGTCCACTCTCTCTCCACCCCCACCTAAAATAAATAAATAAATCTTAAAAAAAAAAAAAAAGAAATTACTATTAATTTGTATGGGAAAATTGAGTTCTCCGAGATCCGAATATCACCTTTCTTGGGCTTTTCTGATACCTTAGGATATATCTTGCTAACAGATGCATAGAATAAATCTAGATAAAGCACAGAGGCTCACAGACACAATTCAAAAGCTCAGGTGGCTTGTTGCTGGGATGCTGAGTGTGGTTCCCAGTAAAGGAGCTCAGCAGCACCACTCTCGCTGCTCAGGTGCGAGTTGCCTCTCTTGATGCAAAACGAATGCTGCATGCTATTTTCCCTTTTCTTTGTAAAAGTGAAAACACTCTTCAGATTCCTTTTAGTTAGCAAAAGCAACTGCTAATGCAGGTTTTCCATAAAAGCGAAGTGGCCAAACTTGAACTTTCAAAAAACAGGGGATACTTGTACTAAAAGTCAGTGAATTATATGCTTTAAAAGGATGAGTTTAAAAAAAAAAAGATGAGCTTAGTATTTGAGTGATATTGGAATAAAGCAATTACAAAAATATGTAGACTTCTGTAAAGAAGAACTAAAAAATAATTTTGCTTTAAATTCAACCAAAAGTGGAGATATTTCTAATATTTGGAGCCAAAAGAAACGTAAGTATAGTGCTGGTGAATTTGTGTGTTTCTTAAGCCTATGCATGTTCCTATCTCTGACTATAAGGACATTTGCACCTATACAAAAGTGTATATATGAGTGAATTAAGGTATGTAGTCATTTACTTATTCTCCAAGTGATGGGTGGTTGGAGGCAAGGGCTGGAGCATGAGGAGGATGCAAAAAAAAAAAATCTAGAAAACCATATGTAGCCTTTATGAGCTTATGGTATACATGAGTCTATATAGGGCTAGTTGTATAGAGTGGTATGTAATGTAATTCTACTATGCCACAACTACCTATACACTTGGGAGAATACTCCAGATGTTAGTTCCTTAGTCTGCTAATTCTCAGGGTGAAACTCGGGATGCAAGCGCCGAGAGACCCCACAGGTTAGACATATTGCTCCCAGCTGCCTCTGACCAGAGTCACGTAGTCCGTCCTTACTGTTAAAGAAACCTGTAAAAATGCCTCAGGAAATAATATCAAGTTGCCTCCCAGAAAGTCTGTGGGATGCTGTTCTGCCTGAGATAACAAACATAATGTGCCATGTATGCAAGAAAAAAAAAGTAATTTGCAGCTTAGCCATAGTTACAGGATGTAGAACTTTTGCCTTTGTACTCTAGAGATGACATCACCAGTGCAATCTGCTCAGAATGTTTTGCAGTTACAAGCCCCTAAAGCAGAACGACCAGGCCCCTGAAGCCAAACGACCACCTCGCTACAACCACACCAAAACCAGATTGGGAGACGCCAGAAGGGATAAGATGATCAAAAAAGGAAATATTATAGCTGACCTAATCCGTAATCAGTCAGCATGACCCAAGGCCCTGAGACCCTTACCCTGAATTCTCACCCTTTAAAAACCCCTGCTTGTAAGCCACTGTGGAGTTTGAGACTTTTGAGCATTAATTCCCTCCTTCTTCTGGGTGGCGCCACATCAATAAATAGCCTTTCTTCACCTCAAAACCTCCCTCTCTCAGTTGTTACTGGCTTGCTGCTCATCGGGTGGACGAACCCTCGTTGGGTTCCGTTACAAAGGTTGGACTGCACGTTAACTTTAAGATTCCTTCCAGCTCTAACCTTCCACAACGCCGTGATTTCATCCTCCTCCTGCAGCCGTATTAACTCGGTTCAGGAGTGAAGTAGATAATTAAGTCGTCCAATCAACATATATTTATTACAGTTCCTTATTATGTTTATCTATGTAGATAAGAAACTGTATTTTGGTGAACTCCCGCCTATAAATGCCAACTACTCGGTTCAGCAACTCTAAGCTTCCGTGAGACCGGAGGCCCAAGATCACGTGGCAGTCATCGCCAGGGGTTGCTATGGAGCCCAACACGGTCCAAATCCGTGTGTGTGTGTGTGTGTGTGTGTTTGTGTGTGTGTGTGTGTGTGTGTGTCGGACGTGGTCCTTCAAAAGGACTTTCCCGGGAAACTGGTGTGTGTGTGTGTGTGTGTGTGTGTGTGTGTGTGTGTGTGTGTGTGTGTGTGTGTGTGTGTGTGTGTGTGTCGGACGTGGTCCTTCAAAAGGACTTTCCCGGGAAACTGGTGTGTGTGTGTGTGTGTGTGTGTGTGTGTGTGTGTGTGTGTCGGACGTGGTCCTTCAAAAGGACTTTCCCGGGAAACTGGTGTGTGTGTGTGTGTGTGTGTGTGTGTGTGTGTGTGTGTGTCGGACGTGGTCCTTCAAAAGGACTTTCCCGGGAAACGTGTGTGTGTGTGTGTGTGTGTGTGTGTGTGTGTGTGTGTGTGTTGAAACTGGTGTGTGTGAAGATTTTATTTTATTTATTTGACAGATATACAGCGAATGAGGGAACACAAACAGGGGGAGTGGGAGAGGGAGAAGCAGACTCCCGGTTGAGCTGAGAGCCCGATGCGGGGCTGGATCCCAGGGCCGTGGGACCATGACCTGAGGCGAAAGCAGACGCTTAAGGACTGAGCCACCCAGGGCCCCGGGAAACTCGTATTTGAAAAAGAGTGCCGTTGGAATTCGTTTTTTCTTAAAGTAAACCCATAAGCAGAGATACAAACTTTCACTCCCAGAACAGAGAACGATGCCCCTCCTCCTAAGGGAAGAACTTCCACTCCTTCGGCGGCGGAAGCGGCCGGAACCAAAGAGCCGTGGGCACCGGTTTTCCTGAGAGCGCTTCTCCGTGACGAACCAGACTCCACCCCCGCAGTGTTGCCGTGGAGACGGAGAGAGCTGTGTGGATGCGGAGAGGCGCTGAGGCCGGGCCTTTGCTGTCTGTCCCGGGAAGGGGCTCACCGAACCAACACCAAGATGGTTAGTGGCTCGGAACAGTGAGGGAGAACTTTGAGTAGAGCCTAGGACTGGAGATCAGAGGTTCTCAGCACACTTCTGGTTGAAGTCTAGGAGTGTCAGCGGAGGATGATCTCCCGGCCTTACCCCTGTTCTCACGGGAGACAGGGATGCAACTGTAAACACCTCAAAGCTTTCTTCCCCCTGCTTCTCCATTTCTCCGCACCTAAGCTGCGCGTAGGATGGAAAGCAGACCAAGGAAAGGCTGAGATGACAGACGCTGCGCGAAAGCATCTCTTAGCCCCCTCGAATGAATTGATACAGAAGATTAGGTGTAGTAGCCGTTGGGTTCAGCTCAAGTGCAGGGTGATGGCCCTTTGAGTAAAATACCTGTTACAGAGAGTTTGAACGGGCTTCCCTGGGATTCGTTGGTAAGGATTTGACATGCAAATCCTAGAGCTGTCACTCCGAGTTTAAAACTGACCATCGGAGTTGAATCATAAAGCTATCTTTGTCTTTGTTGCTTCTTTCACAGATGCTTTCAAGGGCCAAACCTGCTGTAGGCGGGGACCTACCGCACACTGACAAAAGAAAGAAGAAAGGTAGGAAGATTCCGAAACTAGAGGAGCTACTTTCACAAAGAGATTTCACTGGAGCTATTACCCTATTGGAGGTAATGTGCAAAGAAGGTTGCTTCTTAGGAGGTGGATACCAGAATATGGATGAATGCTAGGGTGAATGTTGGTTCTATGCTCTTGGAACAGGTGGGCGCTTTTGGGGGGCTTCTTGTAAATCTAGTCAGGCACAGATTGCAGATTCCGTGTCAGCAATAGACCTGATTAACGATGAACTGAGAAGATAGACTTACTTCTTGAGGGATACTTTTAATTATCTCTAGTCCCACTGATGGGGAATTCAGCTATATAATGGAGGGACATTTAGTATTGTATCAGTTCACACAGTGTTTATCCTGACTGCTGACCAATATATGCTCTATTCCTATTATATGTTACAAAATTTGGATCTTTTAAGTAATACCGCCATGCTTCATGTTTATTGTCTAGAATACTACATCTTCAGAAAATACTTCGAATCTCTATGGCAGTAGTTCTCAACTGTTAATGTGCATCAGTATCACCTAGGGTACTGATTCAAATATATACTCCTGGACTCCTACCTTAGGGATTCTGATTCTTTCCAAATCAGTCTGTGGTGGTGCTCAGGAACCTGCATTTTTGACAAGTGGCCCAAGTGCTTCTGATGTAGGTTGTCCAAGGATACTACACTTTGAGAAACTGCCTTGTGGGAATCACACGTTATAGGAGGATGAAGGGGCTCACCAAAGAATGAAGAGAAGAAGCGTTTTGACAGCACAGCCTAGTTATGTTGTGCCAGTCATTTCTCCCTAGCACTACTTCGGTTATATTACTTGTAATCTATCAACAATAATTGTTTTAATTAGCTTTATATATTTCTCAGTCTTCCATGTATAGTCTTCTGTTTCTCACTAGCTCTGATATCGAGCACCTTGTTTGACTTTTTTGGTGTTAGCTTTCTTATCTTTAAAGTGGGGAAGTTGGGGGCGCCTGGGTGGCTCAGTCAGTTAAGCATCTGCCTTCAGCTCAGGTCATGATCTCAGGGTCCTAGGATCGAGCCCCATATCAGACTCCCTGCTCACAGGGGAGTCTTATTCTCCCTCTCCCTCTGCCCCCTCCTTTGCCCCCCCGCAACTCATGCTCTTTCTCTCTCTCTCTCTTTCTCAAATAAATAGATAAAATCTTTAAAAAAATAAATAAAGTAGGGAAGTTGACTTGGAAAGACCTTCTAGCTCTGTAAATCAACGGACTCAGTGGTAGGTATTTCTAATTTTTTTTTAAAGATTTTATCTATTTATTTGACGGAGACAGCAAGAGAGGGAACACAAGCAGGGGTTAGTGGGAGAGGGAGGAGCAGGCTTCTGGCGGAGCAGGGAGCCCCATGCAGAGCTCGATCCCAGGACCTTGGGATCATGACCTGAGCTGAAGGCAGACCCCTAACGACTGAGCCACCCAGGCGCCCCATATGTCTAATTTTTATCAGTCCCTGTTTCTCTTCTCTCTTTTCTTTAAGACGATGACCACATTTTCCTTACTGTGTAATCCCACACTGCTTTTAAGTTGTCAGGGAGGCTCTATTCTGTGCTTACATTCTTAGGTGGGCAGTCACAGTGCCATGATGTATGGGGGTGGGAACTGCTGTGTTTGGGGGAAGGGGGTCTCATGAGCTTTCCTGTGGTTCCAGGTAATTCCTGAAGCAAATTCAGGGAGCCTTCAAATAAGAATTTCTTCAGACTTAAGACACTGTACTCAGATCCACAGCATTTTGTGAAAGGAAGATTTCTAATGTTATGGAGTTAACTACAGGAGTAAGTTCTTATCCTAGACCAGAAAGTATTGATGGATGTCTTCATCTTGTAATAGTCAAGGCACCTAGGGTTCTATACCAATGATCTATAAATATGTGTTGGCTCCCTGTTTAATTTTTTACCAATTTTTTGGTTTATCAGCCTGTAGAATGGAAAACTCTCACCTTACCATGGGAGTTCAAACTCCTCCTTCAAGGCCTCACTCCTTTCCTCCAGAACAGGACTTCTGTTCGCTGGGAAATTCATAAATATTTTTTCACAATGGACACAAATGAGGCCAGTCTTCTGAATATCCTTAAGACTGAGAGGCCCTGGTAAGCCTATTCAAGAGTAATAGAATGATTTAATGGTTTATTCTCAGTGAAAGGTCATACCTATGAATAAATATATGTGTGCACCACTGGGACAGATTTGAAGTGTGAGTTGGAAGGCAGTAGAGCATGGAGGGTGAGAATACATGTGGTGGAGTCAGTGGGCTGTCGTGGTCCCTGCTAGTACCTTCCCTGACTGTGGTGGTCTTGAGTTCATTGCTTAATCTCTCTAACCTTCAGTTATTTGGCATTAGATACTTTGCATAAATCTCGTGTTCCTTAATAACCCCCAGAATTGTAATGGGGTTAACTCTTAAATACTTTCTGGAATAATGTATCAGTAAATACAGGAAAACAAATGTGAAATATTTGAAAATATTTCTTTCTGTTTCTTTCAACTGGAATATTAAGTGAACTAGATTTTTCATCTTGTGAATGTCTAAGAAATAATCTCTCTGTGTTACAGCTTTCTTGAATAATGTATAAAGCAAACATTAAAATTCTTTTAATTCCTAACATTGAAAGGAATTGAAAAGATCATACAGTTATATACATTGTTTCAATATAGCCTGTTTAAGGTGCTCTGCAGCAATAATTGTTCCAGCATTTGATGATGCTTCTTGGAATAAATAAAATGTATATTCTGTTAGTTGTTGCAACATTCAAAGAAACATATGTTTCTGTGACAGAAGGAAATTGTGCTGGAGTGCCTGGATGGCTCAGTCAGTTAAGCATCATCAGACTCTTGATCTCAGCCCAGGTCTTTATTACAGGGTCATGAGTTCAAGCCCCACGTTGGGCTCCATGCTGCGTGTGGAGCCTACTTAAAAAAAAAAAGAAAGAAAGTAATTGTGCTGAGTTCCCTAGGTATAGTCTTAATTAAACAGTATTGTCTTACTTTTATTATTTGCGATTTCCTTGCTGATTTGTTTATCAGTAGTTTAACATAGCAGGGTTTTTTGTTTGTTTGTTTTTAATTTTTTTAAAGATTTTATGTTTAAGTAATCTCTACACCCAGTGTGGGATGCAAAAACTCAAAACCCCGAGATCAAGAGTCACACACTCCACTGACTGAGCCAGCCAGGCACCCCAACATAGCAGTTTTTTAAATAGACAACTTATTCAAAGTCTGTCTGTCTTTTTCTTTTTTCTTTTCTTGTCTTTTCTTTTTTTATGAAATTTTAACCTGAAGTTCAAACGTCATGTTGGGGAACAAGAAGCAGATACTAATCTGTGGATTGGATACTGTGCTTTTCACCTGGGTGACTACAAGAGAGCTTTGGAGGTTAGTAAAAAAAAAAAAAAAAAAAAAAATTACAACACAAGGGTTTTGAAAAAGTTATTAAGCTTTATATTATAATTATACATGCTCCTGGTAAAATTCAAATAATACAGGAGGGAACAAAGTAAAAAGAAAAAAATCACCTATTTGCCTTCTGCAATCCTATTTCTTTGTTAACAGAGGCCACCATTGGCTCTTGTTTGATGTATTGCTTCAGAATTCTTCTATATAAGCTCAAGTATGTATATATATATATATATGAATGTCTTGTTTACTCTTTGCTTTTAGATATATACTAATGGATTGTTCAAAATATCAATATTAGTATTTCTTAAGGAAACCTTCAGAAGAAAAATAAACCCTTTTGATAAAATTTCCATGACGGTTTTCTCAAAAGAAATTCATTTTTATTTTGTTTGGTTAATTTTAGACATAAGAAAGGTTATCTTTATATTTGTGCAAGTTGAGTTTTGAAAGTTGTTTTTCTTGGTCATTGTAAACAGCATCTATGTAATGAACAATCTATAGGAATATGAGTCTAGATAAAATTATAGTTGACTTTTGTCAAGCAGTTTTTAAAGCATAAGTGAAATTGTTTAAACATTTCCCACATATTCTTACCCCCCAAATGTAACCTAAGGATATTTATAGAACATGCATAACCAAAATGAAATGTCCAAGATCAAGTAATGAGGGGGTATGACGAAAAACAAAAACAACAAAATCAGTGAGGGCAAAGGGAAGATATGAAAAGGACAGAATAGAAGCTGGCAGTATTTGTGAAAGATATAGGGGAGAGAGAGTAGCCCAAAAGTAGTAAGAAAAATAACAAAGGTATCTGGTATATACTGGTAAATAGTAAGAGTATATGGAAAACATAGTTGACAAAGTAAATCTCAGAAGGTGTTCTTGTCGGGAAAAAAATGCCTTTTTAAAATGTAAAGCCAAATAAATAAAGCCAGAAAACAATTAGAATGAAATGATATTTGTAGTATATTAAGGTTATCAGGTTTTAAGTTAACTGAACCTATGCATTTCTTATAAGGTATCTTTTGTTTTCCTTTTTTTTTTTAATTAAAAAAATTTTTTTAAAGATTTTATTTATGGGGCGCCTGGGTGGCTCAGTCACTTAAGCATCTGCCTTCGGCTCGGGTCATGATCCCAGGGTTCTGGGATCGAGCCCTGCATCAGGCTCCCTGCTCCTTTGGGAGCCTGCTTCTCCCTCTTCCTCTGCCTGCGTGCTCTCTCTCTCTCCGTCAAATAAATAAATACAATCTTTAAAAAAAGTAAAGATTTTATTATTTATCTGAGAGAGGGAGAGATAGCGAGAGGGAGTATGAACGGGGAGGAGAGGGAGAAGCAGGCTCCCTGTGAGCAGGAAGCCCGACTGGGGGCTCAATCCCAAGACCTTGGGATCATGACCCCAGCCGAAGGCAGACACTTAACTGACTGAGCCACCCAGGCATCCCTCCTTTTTTTTTTTTTTAAGATTTTATTTATTTATTTTTTTTGAGGTGAGGGTGGAGAGGGAGAGGGAAAGAGAATCCAAAGCAGGCTCCACACTGAGCTCAGAGCCAGACACGGGGCTCAATCCCATGACCGGGAGATCATGACCTGAGCCAAAACCAAGAGTTGGAAGCTTAACCGACTGAGCCACCCAGGTGCCCCTTTTGTTTGTCTTTTTAAGTTAGCAAAAATAAAAAATATTTTAGTTATTTTTCATTTCTGCAGTTTGTTAGCCCATATCAATGTTAAAAAGGAGAGAAAAAACAAGTTTTAAAGTGGAAAACACTGCCTGGGTGGTGCAGTCAGTTAAGTGTCAGACTCAGTTTCAGGTCATCACCTCAGGGGTGTGAGATCGAGCCCAGCGTCCAGCTCCGCACTCAGCATGCAGTCTGCTTGATTCTCTTCTCCTTTTGCCCCTCCCCTCTGGGTGTGCCTCTCTCTCTCTCTCAAATAAATAAATAAATCTTAAAAAAAAAAAGGATTATGTGGACAACAGCCCCTCCCCCCGGCCCCCCATGGGTAGGATTGAGTTGTAGCTTCAGTATTTAACCTTGCAGGTGCAGAATAGTTGAGGAGCATATAGGATTCCCTAAATGTGAAGTTGCTCAATCTCAGTAAGAAATCCTATTCCATTATAGAGGAATTGCTCATCGACTGCTTTACTGCTGAAATGAGATCCCTGCTTAATATATATTTCAGGAATATGAAAATGCGACAAAAGAGGAAAATTGCAATCCTGAAGTCTGGGTGAACCTAGCCTGTACCTACTTTTTTCTCGGGATGTATAAACAAGCTGAAGCCGCTGGATTTAAAGGTAAAATGGACCCTTTTAATATCTAGTATTCATCACTAATGGTATGAGTTATTTTGGAGATTTTAAAACATTTAATTCCTTCTTCTATTGAGGGAAAACCAAGTGCAATTAGAAAACTAAAAAATAGGGGTGCCTGGCTGGCTTACTCCGTAGAGCACGTGACTCTTGATTTTGGGGTTGTAAGTTTGAGCCCCATGTTGGATGTAGAGATCACTTAAAAACAAAATATTTTTTAAAAAAAGAAAAGAAAACTAGAAAATAGATTTAATCTTCAAAGAACATTGAATCTGAGCAACTTTATATTTAAAGAGAGAGTTAATGTCTGTGCTGCTTCCTTTCCCCACCCTGCCACCCCAGAAGCTACAACAGACAAGCAGGACGAGAGAAGCAAAAGGGCAAGTTATCTTTTTTAGGCTCCCTCATAGTAGGGGATTGATGTTGTAGGAGCTGGAGGTAGCTGTCTAAGCCCTAGGGATGTGGATTTTATAGCTGCTTTCCCTGCTTCTGAATTTCCCTGTTTTCCCAGGTAATTTCTGCTTGAAGAATCTAGACTTGTTTTCATTTGCTTTACTTGTCCTGACAGCCGTCTAAGAAGAATTGGACATCAACTTGCAAATAAGAATAGGGCAAAGAGAAACAGGGGAGAAAAGATTAAGAATGAGAGTATGAATCAAATTAAATTCAAAGAAATGTAGAGAAACTGGGCAAGGGAATGTTTGTTAGGAAATTTGTTAGGGAAGAATATATTCCAGGATAGAATTCTTAAGAGAATTAACTGATATATACATATTTAGGATTTACATATTATTTTACATATTATTCCAGCTCAAATTCATGGATCTTGTGGAACTCGAAGCTTTTCTTCATTTGAACCCAAACTGTTTCCTGTGTACTCATGTAGTTTTTCTTAATCTAGTTATATGGGCCTTTAAGTTACTTATTTATCTCATGTTTCTAGACTTTATCTGTGCCTAGAATAGGGTTAGACACATAGAAAGTGATCAAGGTAGCTCTCTATCTTTCCATATAATTTTTGTTCTTTTTAATGCATTGAAGTATGAGTTTTTTCTGTAAAGAGATGTAGGGTTAGGTATCTAGAATTAGGAAAATTCTTCAACAGTGCAAAGGGGATTTGGAACTTGAAAGGTGTTAACCTTTTCGCTTGGTTGACTGTTTCAATATGGCAGATTATCATGCTAAAAGATCTGTGGAGTAGAGATTGGGCTAGTATTTAAGAAAAGGCCATGTAATTGAAGAAAAGGAGATTTCTGAAGGAATTGACCAAGAATACTTGGAAGAACAGCTGAATGACATGGATTTCTCCATGAATTGGGATAAACATAACCTTATTTCCAGTGTTTGGTCAGTGTGTGAACAGCACAGCAATGGGCTGCTCCTGGAACTGTATGTGTGGAGTCCTGAGCGGTGGGTCACCATGACAGAAGCAGGTAGAGCAAGTGCTGGGGAAGAAGAGAACAGTTTTTTTCTGGTTCCTGATGCTGTTGCTGCTACTGCAGGTAGAGACCAGACTAAAATATATATACTATAGAAGAGACATATCAGGGTCACACAGATAAGGATTTGGGAAGATTATCTGAGTCTCATGTCATTCTTGCATGGGACTAAGTGCCATAGACAATTAATAAGTGGTTTGAACGTTTTTTTCCAGCTCCAAAAAGCCGACTTCAAAACCGCCTCCTCTTCCACTTGGCTCATAAGGTATTTATGTTCTCATTTCACATTTTTTGTTTTTAAAATATATTTTCTTCCTTCTTTTTTTTTTTAAAGATTTTATTTATTTATTTGAGAGAGAGAGAATGAGAGAGAGCACGAGAGGGAAGAGGGTCAGAGGGAGAAGCAGACTCCCTGCTGAGCAGGGAGCCCGATGTGGGACTCGATCCCGGGACTCCAGGATCATGACCTGAGCCGAAGGCAGTCGCTTAACCAACTGAGCCACCCAGGCGCCCTATTTTCTTCCTTCTTGTTAAAAACAATGGTGAAAGATAATGAACTAGAAATGCTTGTTAATGATATTTCTAGAACAAGTAGAATATTAGTATTAATTTTATAGGATTTTCTTCACCTTAGTGTTCTTTACACTACAAATTAAGAGATGTTAGATTTTAGTTCTTCTTAAGTAGTAGTCATTTAAGATTAGTTTGTTTCAACTATCCTGTTGTCTCTTGGAAGCAGACTCTAAGACACCTTAACTCCTACAAATACACACTTTTCAGAATTGCCTTATAGCAATAAGGTTTTTTTTTTTTAAGAGAGAGAGCGAGCATGCACGAGCAGGGGAGGGGGACGGGCAGAGGGAGAGCGAGAGAGAGAATCTCAAGCAGGCTCCAAGCTGGTTTGGGGCCTGATGCAGGGCTCGATCTCACAACCCTGAGATCATGACCTGAGCTGAAATCAAGAGTTGGATGTTTAACTGACTGAGCCACTAAGACACTCCCCTTTTTAAAGTTTTTTTTTTATTCATTTAAGTAATCTCTATATCCAACATAGGACTCGAACTCATGACCCTGAGATCAAGAGTCACAGGCTCTTCCAACCGAGCCAGATGGGCACCCCAAATTTTCTTTCTTTTTTTTTTTAAGTAAGCTCTACACCCAAAGTGGGGCTTAAACTCATGATCCCAAGATCAAGAATCACATTCTCTACCTGCTGAACCAGCCAGGCACTCCTGATTTATAGCAGTAATTTTGATTATCATCATAAAATGGTTTTTTAAAAATAATTTTCCATATTATAGAAGTTACACATTAATTCTATTAAATAAAATATAAGTAAGCAAAAATTGAAAGAGGAAATAACATCTACACCCACTAAAAAGGACAATTACAGACCAATATCCCTGATGAACATGGATGCAAAAATTCTCAATAAAATACTAGCAAATCGAATTCAACAGTACATTAAAAGAATTATTCATCACAATCAAGTGGGATTTATCCCTGGGCTGCAGGGGTAGTTCAATATTGGTAAATTAATCAATGTGATACACCATATTAATAAAAGAAAGGACAAAAACCATATGATCCTGTCAATAGATGCAGAAAAAGCATTTGACAAAATACAGCATCCCTCAACAAAGTAGATAGATGGAACATACCTCAACATCATAAAGGCCATATACAAAAGACCCACAGCTGATACTGTCCTCAGTGGGGGAAAACTGAGAGCCTTTCCACTATGGTCAGAAACAAACAAGGATGTCCACTCTCACCATTGCTAATTAACATGGTACTGGAGGTCTTAGCCTCAGCAATCAGACAACAAAAAGAAATAAAAGGCATCCAAATTGGCAAGGAAGAAGTCAAATTTTCACTATTTGCAGACGACATGATACTCTACATAAAAAAACCTGAAAGACTCCACCAAACAATTGCTAGAACTGATACATGAATTCAGCAAAATCATAGGATATAAAAATCAATGTCCAGAAATCTGTTGCATTTCTATACACCAATAACAAAGCAGCAGAAAAAGAAATCAAGGAATCGATCCCATTTGCAATTGTACCAAAAACAATAAGATACGTAGGAATAAAGCTGACTAAAGAAATAAAAGATCTATACTCTGAAAACTATAGAACACTTCTGAAAGAAATTGAAGAGGACACAAAGGAATGGAAAAGTATTCCGTGCTCATGGATTAGAACAAACATTGTTAAAGTGTCTATACTACCCAAAGCAATCTACACATTTGATGCAATCCCCATCAAAATACCACCAGCATTTTTCACAGAGCTAAAATAATCTTAAAACTTCTATGGAACCACAAAAGACCCTGAATAGCCAAAGCAATTCTGAAAAAGAAAAACAAAACTGGTGGCATCATGATTCCAGATTTCAAGATATATTACAAAGCTGTAGTGTTCAAGACGGTATGATACTGGCACAAAAACAGACACATAGATCAATGGAACAGAATAGAGAACCCAGAAGTGGATGCACAACTATATGGTCAACTAATCTTCAACAAAGCAGGAAAGAATGTCCAATGGAAAGTCATTCTCTTCAAATGGTGTTGGAAAAACTGGACAGCATCATGCAGAAGAATGAAACTGGACCACTTACCTACACCATACACAAAAATAAATTCAAAATGGATGAAAGACCTTAATGTGAGACAGGAAACCATCAAGATCCTAGAGGAGAACATAGGCAGCAACCTTTTTACCTCAGCCATAGCAACTTCTTACTAGACTCCTCTCTTGAGGCAAGGAAAACAAAAGCCAAAGTAAACTATTGGGAATTCATCAAGATAAAAAAACTTCTGCACAGCAAAGGAAACAATTAACACAATTAAAAGGCAGCCTACAGAATGGGAGAAAATATTTGCAAACCACGTATCTGATAAAGGGTTAGTATCCAAAGTCTACAAAGAACTTATCAAACTCCACACCCAAAAAACAAATAACCCAATTAAGAAATGGGGAGAAGACGTGAATAGACACTTTTCCAAAAAACATATCCAAATGGCTAACAGACACATGAAAAGTGAAAAGATGCTTAACATCACTCAACATCAGGGAAATACAAATCAAAACCTCTCATACCGTCTCATACATCAGGATAGCTAAAATTAACACAAGAAACAACAGGTGTTGGTGAGGGTGCAGAGAAAGGGGAACCCTCTTGCACTGTTGGTGGAAATGCAAACTGGTGCAACCACTCTGGAGAACGGCGTGTAGGTTCCTTGAAATGTTACAAATAGAACTGCCCTGGGGTGCCTGGATGGCTCAGTCAGTTAAGCGTCAGAGTTTGGCTCAGGTTATGATCTCAGGGTCCTGGGATGGAGCCCCGAGTCAGGCTCCTTGCTCAGTGGGGAAGTCTGCTTCTCCCCCTCTCGCTGTCCCTCCCCCCACTCATGCTCTCTCTCTCTCTCTCAAATAAATAAAATCTTAAAAAAAATAAAAATAGAACTACCCTATGATCCAGCAATTGCACTACTAGATATTTACCCAAAGGATACAAAAATACAGATTCAAAGATATACATGCACCCCAATGTTTATAGCAGCGTTATTAAGAATAGCCAAACTATGGAGAGAGCACAAATGTCCATTGACTGATGAATGGATAAAGAAAATGTGGCATATATATATATATATATGAAATGGGCTATAATTCAGCCATAAAAAAGAATGAAATCTTGCCATTTGCAATGACATGGTTGGAGCTAGAGTGTGTTATGCTAAGTGAAGTAGGTCAGTCAGAGAAAGACAAATACCATATGATCTCACTCATATGTGGAATTTAAGAAAGAAAACAGATGAACATATGGGAAGGGGGAAGAGAAAAAAAAGGGGGAGAGGAAAATAAGCCATAAGAAACTCTTAACCATAGTGAACAAATGGAGAGTTGATGGAGGGAGGTAGATGGGGGATGGGCATTAAAGGGGGCACTCGTTATGATGAGCACCTGGTGTTGTATATAAGTGATGGATCACTGAATTCTACTTCGGAAACCAATATTGCACTGTATGTTAACTACCTAAAATTTAAATTAAAAAAATAATAAAGGTAACTTATCTTATTGGTATCTTATATCTCCTTTTAAGATAATTATTTTTAAGGGGCGCCTGGGTAGCTCCATTGATTAAGCATCTGCCTTCAGCTCAGGTCATGATCATGGGGTCCTGGGATCAAGCCCCATATCGGGCTCCTGTTCAGCAGGGAGTCTGCTTCTCCCTCTACCCCTCCCCCTGCTCGTGCACGCGCTCTCTCTCTCCCTCTCTCAAATAAAGCTAATTATGTTTATACACATATTTACATTTTGTTCATTTTTTGTTTTGTAGAATGAGACTC
The DNA here is from genome assembly GCF_009762305.2 of Zalophus californianus. Classification (NCBI taxonomy): domain Eukaryota; kingdom Metazoa; phylum Chordata; class Mammalia; order Carnivora; family Otariidae; genus Zalophus; species Zalophus californianus. The sequence continues at coordinate 91,572,530 of NC_045606.1, forward strand.
ATGCTGAATATATATTTTTGTATTCTGCTTTTTTTTTTTTTTACTTTATATAATGAGTGTATCCCTGAGTCACTAGTCTTTAAGACTGTGACTTTTTAAAAATGGTTTTTAGGGGCGCCTGGGTGGCTCAGTTGGTTAAGCGACTGCCTTCGGCTCAGGTCATGATCCTAGGGTCCTGGAATCGAGCCCCGCATCGGGCTCCCTGCTCTGCGGGAAGCCTGCTTCTCCCTCTCCCACTCCCCCTGCTTGTGTTCCTGCTCTCGTTGTGTCTGTCTCTGTCAAATAAATAAAAAAAAAACTTAAAAATAAAAAAGCTTTTAATTGATATTGCTAAATTATTTTACAGAAAGTTTATCAAATCATCCATAGGCAGTATATTAAAAAAATTATTGTTAATGCATTTAAAAATTTCATAGTATAATTGTCCATCTCTATTTAGTTCTTTCAGTTTTTGCATTACATGTTTTTCAGACTCTATCATTAAGTATATACAAATTTAGAATTGTTCCGTCCATTTAGTGGATTGCAATATCATTGTGAAATGTCTGTCTTTATCTCTAAAAATTTCTCTTCACGTAAAGTCTACTTTGTCATATTTGTATAGCTACACCACTCTTTTGTTTAGTGTTTGTCTATTATATCTCTTTATATACTTTTTTTTAAAAGATTTTATTTATTTATTTGACAGAGAGAGACAGCGAGAGCAGGAACACAAGCAGGGGGAGTGGGAGAGGGAGAAGCAGGCTTCCTGCGGAGCAAGGAGCCGGATGCAGGGCTCGATCCCAGGACCCTGGGATCATAACCTGAGCCGAAGGCAGACGCATAACGACTGAGCCACCCAGGCGCCCTATATACTTTTTTAAACATTTTTTAAGATGAGTCACCCAGGTGTCCCTCTCTTTACATACTTTTAAACTTTCTACCTTACTGTGTCTTTATATTTTTAAAATGTCTCTCTAATTAACAGCATATAAGAATGATAAAAAGAATAGGAGAAAAAATAGAAAGGAAGAAGGAGGAGGAGGGGTCAAGTAATTAACATTAGCTGTGACTCAGAGTCTTTCCATTGTCAAGGCTCTGCCTCCAGAGGCTGTTTTCATTCTTTCTCTGAAGGAGAGACAGGGGAGAAGACAAGGAACTGAAGGGAAATAGAGAGAACTGAGAGAAAAAAATGGCTGAAGGAGGAGTTAAAGTCTCTGTACCACAGGTGTTGATTAACTGCACTCTAACATGAATCTTTCCATGTCTTTTTCCCTCTGACAATTTCAGTTTAATGATGAGAAGAAGTTGATGAACTTTCATCAGAATCTTCAGGATATCACAGAAGATCAACTCAGTTTGGCCTCAATCCACTATATGCGATCTCACTACCAAGAAGCTATTGATATTTATAAGCGAATACTCCTAGATAACAGGTCTGTGTCCTTTCATGTCTACTCCAAGTCTCATTTTGTTAGCTTTTTTCTGTAACTGCTTTGGCTGAGGACCTAGTGTCCTTTCGATCTAGTATCACCATGTGTTCAAATCTGTTTAGCTAATAATGTGGTCAGATTAAGAACTTCTTATTCTCCAGATCAGGATTTCTCCATGTTTATTTCACTGTCACCCTTCCAAGGAGCCTCATTGGTCTCCCTCCTCCCCCATCACCTTCTCATGAAAGTTTGAAACCACAGATATACTGTATGTCCATTTATATACTGAACATATTATCTGTGCCTTATACTTAAAATGAGTACAATTTTCCACTTCTTCATAAGGGTTTTTACCCCTTTGGGGGTGATATGGCCCCTGTTGAAAATGCATGGTCTAAATGTATCATTTCAGCATTGTAATAGGTTGTAGGGAGCTTGCTGACAAAATTAGAAATAAACCATTCTGAAGAACTAACATTCCCACTTTATCACTGACCACTGGGTATCTCTCCCACTTCCCAAAAATATCTCATCCACCTGCCTTCTCCCCTTTTGCTTACCTATACCCAACCCATTCCCCTTCTCAGTCATGGAGTCTGCCTGCTTTGTGTGTCCATCCTTTGTCTGATGTATGCTTATTTACAGTTTAGGCCAGTTACAGCATACATTAGTTTAGTCTTTTTAACATGAACTGGTAGGAGTTGAATGCTTCCCTTTCTCCTTTAGTTGTCATCTCTCATTCTACTTAAATCAAAACATCCAAATATTACAATACAAAAGAAAAATATTGCACTGATGATATCTTGCCTTCTTTCTTCAAAAGGCAAATTCATGTCCTCCTCGCCTGGCTGTCCATTTGAGCCATTAAAAAAGTCTTTGTAGTTTGACAACCTTACTATGAAGTAGACTTAAACTGTTAACCCTTAATTCTTTCATCTAATAGGGAATACCTTGCCCTCAATGTATATGTGGCCCTATGTTACTACAAGTTGGATTACTATGATGTGTCTCAAGAAGTTCTGGCAGTTTACCTTCAGCAAATTCCTGATAGCACCATCGCACTCAATCTTAAGGCCTGTAATCATTTTCGCCTTTACAACGGCAAAGCAGCTGAGGTAGTGATGGAAATGTGTTTTTAATTTACTGAATTCCACTTTGAGTAACCCTATACTTTTTGGGTTATTCATAAGACTCTATTATTTGTAACTCCTGGTTAATATCCCTTTGTTATCGCCAGGGTGATTCTATGAGAACCAACTATATATAAATACTTATATTGATTAGATATTCTAAAAAAATGTCAATTTCTGAGTTCTGTGTGTCTAATGTATTGTAGATATCTTTACCTAGATGCTTTACATTACCTTAAATATGTCAAAACTAAACAGTTCTGCTTCTTCCTCTAAAATAGGTTTGTGACTCTGTGGTTCATTGTCACCAGCATGTAAATCACATCACAAGCCTAGGATTTCCATCAGTCTTTTTCTTCGCCGCCCCATCTAATCATCTACCAGTTCCTTTCAGTTCTGCATCCTAGATATCTCTTTGATCTATCCTTTCTTCTCCTCTACCATTGCTCTAGTCTGAGCACTCCTCATCTTTTATTTCAGTTCTTTAAATAATTTCCCTGCCTCTGGCCTTGTCCTCTCCTGTCTAGCCACTGACATTGTTCCACACACCATGCTCTCCTACTCTCATAGCTTTTCTCATTTCCTGGAATGCCTTATTCTGCTTGGTACAATTCACCGTCTCTTTCAGGATTATCCCAAGAGGCAATAGTGGTAAACATTTTATAAATACTTAGAAATTAGCTAACTTCTAGGCACTGTGCAGAATGCTTTGTATCTATTATTTAGTTCCCCTGACAATCCTGTGAAGAAATTCTGCTTTAGCTTTCTTTATGTAGGAAACTGAGAGTACATAGTAGACCATACTATGGTCTTATGGTCCCATACCATGGGACCTCCTTTTATTTAACACTATACACACACACATATATACACATATACAGAGAGAGAGAGAAAAAAGAGGGCATGTTCTATACTATATTTATTTACAGATATTTATTTATGTAATAAACAGGTGATTTTTTTTTTTAAAGATCTCATTTTTTTAAGTAATCTCTACACCCAACATGGGGCTCGATCTTACAACCCCAAGATCAAGAGTCACACACTCCACCAACCAGCCACCCCTATACAGGTCATTTTTAGATTAACAGTGTGAGGGGGGCCATGGAAATTACTTCCTCAGCCATTATTTTAGTTGATGGCAGAAGCCATCAAAATTCAATGTAAAATTTGTGCATGTGTCAAAATTTTAAAATCCCACCCCTGCCCAAAAAACAGTTCCAGCTGGGATTGTGCCACTGGAGGAGGAGGGAAAGGAACTGAAACCAGCAAACCAACTCTATCAAAGCAAAATTCACTGTGTAAATGTAATAGCAAGGGACATTATTACGTAGCTGACAGCAGACTCAGCTCCTGAGTGAAACAGTGTTTAGTAATCGTGGGAGAGGGGTGGAGTGGAAAGCATATGTCCTTCGCATAGGCCCAGATTCACATTTTGTGGCTTATGTCGATAAAAGTAGTCTGTTCTGGCAATACGAATGCCCACCACTTCAACTGCTTAGTATGCAATCAAGCAGTCCATTTCTTTCTTTCTTTTTTTTTTTTTTTAAAGATTTTATTTATTTATTTGACACAGACACAGCAAGAGAGGGACCACAAGCAGGGGCAGTGGGAGAGGGAGAAGCAGACTCCCCGCAGAGCAGGGAGCCCGATGTGGGGCTCGATCCCAAGACCCTGGGATCATGACCTGAGCTGAAGGCAGAGGCTTAACGACTGAGCCACCCAGGCGCCCTTGAGCAGTCCATTTCTATGTTATGTACAATATGTTCTTGGGTATACTCACTTCAACTGCAGAGTCCCCGGAGTCTGCCTAATTGGCTGGTTTCCAGCATCAGCAGTTTAATAGTAAACTGGTTCGCAATTTGATCTCTTTAGAGTTTATGGCCTTTGGTAAGAGCAAATAAAAGAAATATATTCTTGCCTTTCTACCTTGAGTTAATCTTGGGGATTTGCCAATATTTTCCAGTCTATTAAATGTTTACATTTTGTCTGCATGTGTTCTTTCCATAGTCTGGTATGGGTAGCGTGGTTAACCAGTATTCTGTAGGTCTAGCATGATGTGAGTCAGGGCGCCAAACTATATTTCCTATCCCCCAAAAGACATGCTTTTTCACTTGAAATTGTGTCTGTGATGTTTACATATTAATTTTATAATGTATTCCAGCAGGAGGTGACTATGTCAAATGTACCCTGACAAGCTTTTTCGGGGAGGGGGTTAGCAGTAGAATATAGTTTGTGTTTGCCAATAATTTTATTAAACCACTTAAAAATCAGGCATTCCTCTGGCAATTTGTATAATACGTCCAATATTCTATGGTTCATTCTCTCCACAAACACCAATAGCGTTCTGCCCTTCTGTAGTAAGCATGATATAATCTGTACTGATTCACTTAATTCCTGATGTACTTTAAATAACTTGCCCAAAGTTTTATGACTAACAAGTGACAAATTCAGGTCTCAAACCCCTGTCTATCTGACTCTAAAGCCCATCGACCTAACTGCAAATTTAGGGGTACTTTCTTCTTTTCTCTTATATGTGATTATAGGTAGATACATATAGGTATATATGTAGCTATAGATATAAAATATCATGCATGCTATTTGATAGTTGCCTAGCTATCTTTCATCTAGACAAGCTTATTGAGGATTGAAACTGTGTCTTTTGACATGTGTGTCCTGGTACCTGGCACAACGCACACACAAAGTTGGTGTCAATTAAGTATTGGTTGAATGAGAATACTAAGACTTCACACTTAGTATGACTAAGAAATTAAGGGAGACTCATGTTTAAAGAAGGAGGAGGGGGCGCCTGGGTGGCTCAGTCATTAAGCGTCTGCCTTCAGCTCAGGTCATGATCCCAGGGTCCTGGGATCGAGCCCCGCGTTGGGCTCCCTGCTCTGCGGGGAGCCTGCTTCTCCCTCTCCTACTCCCCCCTGATTGTGTTCCCTCTCTCGCTGTGTCTCTCTTTGTCAAATAAATAAATAAAATCTTTAAAAAAAATAAAGAAGGAGGAGGTTCAAAAGAGGTCAATAAAAATGAAGATTGCGAAGAAGCCATTGGGTTTCATAGGATTTCCTACAATGTGCTACTCTGATTAGGATGTCATTACTATTGGGGTAGATGACAAGGAGATAAGGAATGGGTGAGTAATTGCTTGGATTGGGATTTGTCATGAAGGCTATGGCAGAGGGATGACAAGTAGGTCATGGAGCAGTAGAAGCAGTGACAATAAGAGGCTGCTGAAAGGAAGGGGAATGCTAGTTTCATAGGATAACTAGTTAAAAGAACTTTTTCCCCCAAACTGGGAAGGCCTCCAGAGCAGTGATTAAGAGCAGGAGCTTTGAAATAAGATAGACCCCAAATTCCACTTCTGGGTGGTAGGTATGTGGCTTTCAGTGAACTACTTAACCTCCTTAAGCATCACCTGCAAAATAAGGAAAGTAATAGACTGACTTATTATGGGTCTCTGTAAAGATTAAATGATATGACGTATGTAAAGTCTCTAGCTTGATATACATAGTAAACTCTCAGTAAATATTAACAATTATCACATATTTTGGAGGCAGAAAGATTGTCAAAGCTATCTATCTTTTCCTTTATGTTTGGTGCTTTCTGTATCTTGTTGAAGATGATTTCCTGGCCCAAGATCATATTCTCTGGTATTATCTTCCTTTTTTAAAAAAAAATTATTTTTTAAAAACATGTAATCTCTACCCCGGCTGTGGTACTTGAACTCATGACCCCGAGATCAAGAGTCACATGCTCTTCTGACTGAGCCAACCAGGCACCCTTGGTATTATCTTCTAAAAGCCTTCTTGTTTTGCCTTTTTCAAATACAAATTATCTATATTTATACTATATTATATTTATTTTTAAAAATTTTATTTTTTTTAAGTAATCTCTACACCCAGCATGGGGCTCAAACTCACAACCCCAAGACCAAGAATTGCATGCTCCGTCAACTGAGCCAGCCAGGCACCCCTATAAATATATCTAAGAGGTTTAATTTCTCAATTAAAAGACAAAGATTGGCAAATTAGATGGAAAAGATAAAACCCTAATATATGTTTTAAATATAAGGACAGAAAATTTGAATGTAAAAGGATATGTTTCATGAAGAATATTTCTTACATGGTTTCTATCATTGGTGTCATGCTTTTATTTTTATTTTTTAAAACATTTTTTTAAAATTTTTTATCAATTTGACAGAGAGAGACACAGCGAGAGAGGGAACACAAGCAGGGGGAATGGGAGAGGGAGAAGCAGGCTTCCCGCCGAGCAGGGAGCCCGATGCGGGGCTCGATCCCAGGACCCTGGGACCATGACCTGAGCCGAAGGCAGACGCCTAACGACTGAGCCACCCAGGCGCCCCGGTGTCATGCTTTTAGAAAGGTCATTTTCACTTTAACGTGGATAAGATGATCCATATCTTCCATTTATAGTTTTATTTTTTTAACATCTTCATTGAGATATAACTCACAGACCCTATAATTCACCCTTTTAAATTGTACAATTCATTGGTTTTTATTATATTCACAGATATGTGCAATCACCACCACAGATTTAGAGCATTTGCATTATGCTCAAAAAGAAACCCCATGCCCCTTAGAAACTCCATCAACCCCTGGCCCCCATTCCCCCAGCCCAAACAATTGTGAATCTGCTTTCTGATTCAAGATTTGCTGATTCTGGATATTTCATAAAAAAGTAATATATAATATGTAAACTTTTATGACTGTCTTCTTTTACTTAGCATGTTTATAAATTTCATCATGTTGTAGCCTATATTAGTACTTCATTCATTTTTATGACCAAATATTCTACTGTATCGATAGACTACATTTTATTTTTCCATTCATCAGCTGATGGACATTTGGGTCGTTTCCACTTTTGGCCTATTATGACTAATGAATGCTGTTATAAGCATTTGTGTACATGTTCTTGGACATGTGTTGGACGTGTTTCCATTTCTCTTGGGTATATGTCTAGGAGTGGAATTGTTAGATTAGATGGAGCTCTATATTTAATTGAGGAACTGCCAGACTGTTTTATAAAGTAGCTACACCAGTTTACATTCCCACCAGCAGTGTATAGGAGTTTCCATTTCTCTACATCCTGGCCAGCAGTTATTATCTGACTTTTTTATTGTAGCCATCCCATTGGATGTGCAGTGAAATCTCACTGTGGTTTTGATTTGCATTTCTCTGATGACTAATGATGTTGAACATCTTTTCATGTGCAGTGAGTTCTGCTTTAAATTCTGTGCCCTAGGCATCTCACTTGGTGCAGCCCTTGTTCTGGCAGGCCTTGCCTGAAATCAGAACTGTCCTCATGATACTAAAAGATTTTGTCTTTTCGCTTTCCTTTGCTCAAGTGTGCCGTGAGGCTTTCCAGAGACAGCATAATTTCAAAATAGATCAAATGCAGATACAGACATGCCAATCTAGCTGTCCTCTTTTAAGCCAGACATTAAAGAGATTTGCAAAAATATAAAACAATACTACTCTTCTCACTAAGTTTTTGTTTTGTAAATGCAGTTTTCTTAAGTGAAAAATATTTATGTTAATGTGTAGTGGGCTTATTATTATTTTTGATTAATTGAATACTTTAAAATTTCTGTTTTAATTTATAATACAATATATATTGTACTATGGGCTATTTATGTGGGCTATGACCCACAAAAACAAAAGCTCTTTGGGATCCTTAATAATTTTTAAGATTATAAAAGAGATCCTGAGATCAAAAAGCTTGAAAACTGCTGATCTAGCCTAATATTACCAAACACTTTGGAATTGCTGCTGTGGACAAGAGGAGGGATTAATAAAAGGGTTGCTGAGGCAGAGGCACAATCCCATATGAGATCAAATAGAAGAAGTTTGTAGTGGTTAGTGAGAACAATCAAGAATTTAATTATTTTATCCTGAGAAGCTTAGCTACCTAACTGATGGAAGTAGAAAAAGGAGGAGAGGAAGATTACTCAAAATTATAGATTGGCAAGGTAGGAATAACAGAAAGTGAAGAAGGATAAGTGAATCTAAGGTGTTAGTAAAGATGCTGGAAGTGACCGTTTGTTCTACAGGGAGTGAAGGAGGTAATAGAATACAGAAGAGATCTGATAAGTCTAATAAATAATAGGAGAAGGTATTTTAATTGTGCTAAGTAAATAAAGGCCAATGCAGTAGGAAGGAGGTACTGTGAGAATTCGGGATATAGGTGGAATGATCAGATTGAAGAATCAACCCCAGTTTTCAAAAGTTTAGCTCCTTTATCACCTTTAACTCTGCAAGAAAAGATTAAGTAGGAGTCTTCAGACGTGGGCTCCCCAGTTTCAAACTTGCTGCTTAGTGCAAGGTTCAAATCATTTATTGTTTATAAGCCTCAATGTTCTCATCTGTAAAATGAAGTTAACAATCACACTGACTCTTAGAGTCCTGAGGAACAAATGAAATATGAATGAAATAGCATGTTAAACTCTTTGTAAACTATAAAACATTGTGCAATTATGTGGCATAAGACCTGTACACTTGTCATTTTTCTAAGCCTTTCCTTTTTCTATTTCAGGCAGAACTGAAAAGCTTGATGGACAACGCTTCTTCTTCCTTTGAATTTGCTAAAGAACTCATCAGGCACAATCTGGTGAATAGCCGTTTCCTGTCTTGGCTGAACTGAGTCTTAGGCTACTTCAGTATTTCCCAGCAGTCTAATTATCTAAAGATAATTTAGAAGGGAGATATTGCAACAAATACTTCTCTACTCAAAGTGAACCCCTCCTTGCTATGGAGGAGAGAAAATTAAGTTTCAGATATCAGGTCCTTTCCTCAAGGAAACCCCTACTGGGAGGGCATTAATACATACATAACATTTAGAAAGAAGTGCAAGGCATTGTAGGTCCAAGTGTTCATTCTGTTGGCAAAGACCAAAAGACATGTTCCTTGTGGGTTACAATAAACGGGAAGGATTTTCTGGTCAAAGTCCAGCTGGAGTTCATCTTTGAAGGATGGCTGAGATTTAGAGGGTCCGTTGAAGGCAAGGATATGGAGTTAGAACAAAAATGACATATGTGAAAGATTATGAGCAGGCTAAGCTTACTAGAACAGAAAGTGTGTCCTGGGGCATAGTGAAAAGGAAAGTCTTAGGGAAAAAATAAAGAGGCGGTCAGGTTTAAGGCTGGACTCTGGTGGCCATTGATAAAAAAAAAAGTATCCATATTCAGGTAAAGTTTAATTGATCATGCAGTATTGTGGACACAGCGCAGCTGCTTTCAACTCAGACACCTGGGGACACTGGGAAAATTATGTAATATTGCTGAGTTTCAGATCCCTCACCTGAAAATGGCATTAATAATACCTACACCTTTTCCTTCTGATTTCTCTATTCCTTTTTTTAGCACCAATTCTGCTGTAGACTCTCTCCTCCCCTTTACCTCTGATATCTGCTTGGTCACTTAATCCTACTGATTCTTTCTTGGCAAAGTCTTATATTTACTCCATTCCTTCTCTAATTCAGGCCTCCATCACAGATATAATTTTCTCTGGATAGTTTCTATTATGAGCTTCTGCCTCTTTTCACTTCTCATCTAGTTTATCAACTTAAATTTTTGTGGAGAATGATGTGTTAGAGATAGTAGTCTGAAAATCAAGCTTGGAGAGAGATCAAGACTGGAGAGTAGATTTAGGAGTTTCATAAGAGAAATGATAGCTACAGTCCTGACAACTAAACATGGAAGAAAGGATTAAAAACAGAGAAAAATACGGTCCCACGAGAGCGTTTAAGGAGCTGAAGGAAGGAGAATAAGCAGATAAAACAAGAAAGGGGGGATGGGAAATATCACCTAGATATTGCAGTGCCATTTACAACTGCACATTTTAATCACCTGGGAGGTTTTTAAAAATAATGATGCATGGGCTCCACCCCCCAGAGATTCTTATTTAATGGTTGGGCTAGGGCTCAGCTATCAGGATTTTTTTTCTTAATAGTTTCCCAGGTGGATATGATGTAGAGCCAGAGTAAAGAACCATGATATGTATATATGACTAGAGGGGGTATATCAGCTAGTAAATAGAGATTACCCTTGGAGAGTGGGATTAAAGAGAGAAGGGAGAGCATGGAAATTGTCCTTTGTCCTTTGGTAATACTATATATAAGTTTTTTTCCCTATGAACACATACCACTTTTATAGTTTAAAACAAAGTCTAAACATACTAAGCGATATAAATGGTTGTTCTGAGCACTGGCTTTTGCAGTCAGACTTGAGGTCAAAATCAAGCTACACCATGTACTAGCTTTGGACCTTTGGGTGAGTCCCTTAGCATCGTTGAGACTCAGTGTTCTCATATGTGCCATAAGGGAAATTACAGTACCTACCTTATTTTCTTGTGAGGATTAAATGAGGTAATGTATGTAAGATACTTTACACAGTATCTAACATATAGTGTTTAGTAAATCATGCTTTTGTGGTCATGCTACAGCCACCAGTGTCCAAACTACAGACACAGCATTGAGCAAGAGGACAGAAGAATCCATTGAATTGGTTCAAGGGGTTAATTCCTGACTTGTGAGAGTAAGTTCACTAGTGTGCTGGGAGTAGGAATTAGGGAGTGAGAGAATAATAAGGTTGAAGCAATAAGCCACACAGTTTTGAAGTGTGGCATTGCAAGGAAGGAGAAGAATAGGGCACTATCCGGAGGGAACAATGGCACCAAGAGAAAGATTTTTGTTTGTGTGTATGTTTAAAGTTGGGAAGTAGGACCAGGACAAATGAAGATAGAATAACTGGTAGAGAAACAAGATCCAGATCGAGCTGAAAGTTACGAGAATCCATTGGATTGGGAGAACAAATATTGTCAAAATGTCCATGCTACCCCAAGCAATCTACAGATTTAATGCAATCCCTATCAAAATACCAACAGCATTTTTCACAGAACTAGAACAAACATTCCTAAATTTGTATGGAGCTATGAGAGACCCCAAATAGCCAAAACAATCTTGAAAAGGAAGAACAAAACTGGAGATACCACAATCTCAGATTTCAAGATATACTACAAAGCTGTAGTAATCAAAATACTGTGGTACTGGCATAAAAACAGACACAGAAATCAACAGAACAGAATAGAGAACCCAGAAATAAACACACAATTATATGGTCAATGACTCTTCGACAAAGGAGGCAAGAATATGCAATGGGAAATATCTCTTCAACAAATTATGTTGGGCAAACTGGACAGCTACATCCAAAGAATGAAACTGGACCACTTTCTTACAACATACACAAAAATAAACTCCGAATGGATTAAGAACCTAAATGTGAGATCTGAAACCATAAACATCCTAGAAGAGAGCACAGGCAGTAATCTCTCTGACATCGGCCATAAAACATTTTTCTAGATATGTCCCCTGAGGCAAGCACAACAAAAGCAAAAATAAACTATTGGAACTACATCAAAATTAAAAGCTTCTGCACAGCCAAGGAAATAACAAAACAGGAAGACAACCTATTGAGTGGGAGATATTTGCAAATGACATATCCAAAAGACAGTATCCAAAATATATAAAGAACTTAAACAACTTGAGGCACCTGGGTGACTCAGCTGGTTAAGTGTCTGGCTCTTGATCTCAGTTTACCTCTGGATCTCAGAGTTGTGAGTTCAATTCTGCCTTGGGTTCCACACTGGGCATGGAGTGTACTTAAAAAAAAAAAAAAAGAAAGAACTTCTACAACTCAACACCAAAAAACCCCAAATAATCTAATTAAAAAATGGGCAGAAGACATGAACAGTCATTCTCCAAAGAAGACAGACATACAGATGGCCAACAGACACATGAAAAGATGCTCAACATCACTCATCATCAGGGAAATGCAAATCAAAACCGCAGTGAGATATCACCTCACACCTGTCAGAATGGCTAGACTCAAAAACACAAGAAACAACAAGTGTTGGCAAGGGTGTGGAGAAAAAGGAACCTTTGTGCACTGTTGGTGGGAAAGCAAACTGGTGCAGCCACTCTGGAAAACAGTAAGGAGGTTCCTCAAAAAGTTGAAAACAGAATTACCATGTGATGCAGTAATTCCACTACTGGGTGGAACCCAAAGAACATGAAAACACTAATGCAAAAAAATACATGCACCCCTATGTTTTTTGCAGCACTATTTACAATAGCCAAATATGGAAGCGACCCAGTGTCCATCGATAGATGAATGGATAAAGAAGAATGGATACAACGGATTCCAGTGGATACCGTGGAATATTTTTCACCCATAGAAATGAATGAAATCTTGCCATTTGGGAAGCATGGATGGATCTAGAGAGCATAATGCCAAGTGAAATAAGTCAGTTAGACAAATACCAAATGATTTCACTCGTGGAATTTAAGAAACAAAATAAAGAAAGAAAAAGACAAACCAAAAAACAGACTCTTAACTATAGAGGACAAACTGGTGGTTGGCAAAGGGGAGGTGGGTGGGAGGACGGGTGAAATAGGTGATGGGGATTAAGATTACACTTATCACAATGAACACTGAGTAATGTATATTATACACCTGAAACTAATATAACTAATACAACACTGTATGTTAATTATACTGGAATTAATTTTTCTTAAAGTCATGAGATCAAGAAGACAAGTAGAAGAATTAATCTTAGCAAAAGAAGGGAATATCTCAGACGAGGAAGAATCAAGAAAGATGACCCAGTGGATATTTTTGAGTTAGAAAGGAGAGATTAGGTAGTTCATGTCTGATGGCCTTGATTTCTGTGTATTAATTTGTGAAACAACTTCCTATGTGCCGGACACTGTGCTAGGCTCTGGGTACACAACAGTGCACAAAACTGCTTTCCTGAATGGTATTTTGTTTTAGCTCTTCTCTATAGCATTTACTGTCATATGACATAATACTTAATGTGTTTGCTGTTTGAGGCTCTCTCCCCAGTTGAGGGTAGCCTATGTAGTGACGGGAGTAATTCGTTGCTGCTGTAACCCCAGTGCTTACTACAATTCCAGGCATATGGTAGGTGCTTGTGAGTATTTACGGAGTTAATTAAATGTTACCTACTATGTACCACACATTTAGCCCATTTTAACTCATTCAATCCTCATAATAATCCTGAAAGGTAGACGTTATTAATGCCATTTAGAGATGAGGAAATAGGCTCAGAAAGGTTATATAAATTCCTTCATGGAGCTTGTTTGTTTGTTTGTAGAAAGAGAGAGCAAGTGGGGAGGGCCAGAGGGAGAGGGAGAGAGAATCCCAAACAGACTCCATGCCCAGCAGAGCCCGACGTGGGGCTCGATCCTACAACCCTGAGATCATGACCTGAGCCAAAATCCCAAGAGTTAGATGCTTGGGGCGCCTGGGTGGCTCAGTTGGTTAAGCCTCTGCCTTCAGCTCAGGTCATGATCTCAGGGTCCTTGGATCAGGCTCCCTGCTTAGCAGGGAGTCTGCTTCTCCCTCTTCTTCTTCCTCTGCCCTTAACACTGCTTGTGGTGTGCTCTCTCTCTCTCTCATAAATAAATAAAACCGTTAAAAAAAAAAAGAATTGGATGCTTAACTGACTGAGCCACCCAGGCTCCCCCTTCGTGGAGCTTTTGATACAGAATATCTGTCTAGAAAAATGTTTTATTAATTTTGGGGTACTTTAAGAGTTTTCTGCTGTTCTTGGGGCATCTGGGTGGTTCAGTCATTAGGCATCTGCCTTCGGCCCGGGTCATGATCCCAGGGTCCTGGGATCGAGTCCCGCATCGGGGTCCCTGCTCCGCTGGAGGCCTGCTTCTCCCTCTCCCACTCCCCCTGCCTATGTTCCTGCTCTCGCTATCTCTCTCTCTCTCTCTCTCTGTCAAATAAATAAATAAAATCTTTAAAAAAAAAAAAGAGTTTTCTGCAGTTCTTATGAAGAGAAAAGGAAATGTATACAATAGGCTTATGCCTTTGTTCTGTTCCTTACATTTATTGTAATTTAGATAATAGCTTGCTTTCAATGGGGTCAAGGTGGTGTGTATACTGAGAGCTTCAAAAATATATTCAAGGAATAACTGAGTACCCAGTTATAAGTGGCAACTCCTTAATTAAACATTTCCACCAATAAATATATTCATACTTATTGCCATAATAACAGACTTTATCTTTAGGTTGTTTTCCGAGGAGGTGAAGGGGCTTTGCAGGTGTTGCCTCCCCTGGTTGATGTCATTCCTGAAGCTCGGTTAAACTTAGTGATTTACTACCTTCGTCAAGGTAAGAAAAATTTGTCTTGGTTTTGCTTAAATGAGATATTTTAGAACATTTAATCTCTAACTGAACTACTTGCTCTTAAAATCCGTAATATTTCCAAAAATATATTTGCAACAGGTTCATAGGAGAGAACAAGTTTATTGGTGCTTATTTGTTGTACCTTTTCTCTTTATCCTTTCTTCTTATGTTGCTTCCAACTTTCTCTCTCATTCTGTTTTTCCTTCTTCCTCTTCTTTTTCTGTCTTTTGTTCTCTACCCATTCTATTTCAGTTTTTCCACTGTTTTTACTTCCCCTTCCTTGTGGTTCTTTTTCTATGTATAAGGCACATCCACATTGTCTTGAGTTTCTTTTTTTTATCATATTTGCTCTAATTGTCTGCCTTTCTGTTTCTTTGTGCTTCCAGCTTCTCATGAGAAATATTATGATTCAAAGATGATGTGATACTTACTGCCCCTACTTAAGTAAGGTTAAAATTGTTAGACACATGCCTAAGCAGTCTTTGATCTAACAGTTTTGAGTACAGGATAGTAGCCACCATGTATTGGTGGTGGCACTCTGTCATGGACCCTGGACTAACAGTGTGGGCCTTTTTAGGTGCATGGTAGAAACCAACCAGACAACATATTCCTCACTGAGGAAAATATAAGTGTTTATTAAAATAAGAACATAAACTTGCAAACAGTTCTATTTGATACGTAAGCACAAAGAAATAGGCGTTTGGATATGAATTAAATATCTTATATGTTTTAGAAATTGTTTATTATAAAATTTTTCAAACTAAGCGAAATAGTTTAAACACCCAAAATGCACACCCCAAATATTCATTCCAGATTCAACAGTCTTCAAAATAATGCCATTCTTTCATCCGTTCTCCCTGTCCCCTTTTTGTTGCAGAAATGTCTTAAAGCAAATCCCAGACTTCCTGTCATTTCACTCCTACATACTTAAATATATATTGTCTTTTTCAAAAATCGGTTGTTTTACTTATATAACTACAATGCCATTGCTATTTAATACTCAGTCCATATTCTCAGCTTGAACATTTTTTTAGGTGCTTCATGACTTATAGGTTTCCTAAGATATTTGGTTATCTTTAGGATAATTACTCCACATTGAACTTGATAGAGAGAGTTAGAGGACAGATAAAACAAATCATACTTCCCATGAAAGTTTGAATGCTGAAGGATCTTACCTTTTCGGGACTGTTTCAGAAGGGTTTGCTGGAATACAGACTAGTATAGCTACTTATTTCTTGTATTTCAGATGATGTACAAGAAGCTTATAACTTAATTAAGGATCTGGAACCTACTACTCCTCAGGTAATTGAAAATGTGTTACCATTTTACTAACCAACTTCTGTTGAAAGTAGAATTTCAGAAAGATAGCAGGAAGGCATATTAGAGAAGATTCCAGCTTGTAGAATCTCGGGAAAGACCATATATATTGATTTAGGAATGTCCTGTGAGACTTTCAATATGAAAATGAACATTCTGGATTTATTTTATTTTATTTTATTTATTTGACAGAGAGAGACACAGCAAGAGAGGGAACACAAGCGGGGGAATGGGAGAGGGAGAAGCAGGCTTCCCATAGAGCAGGGATGGATGCGGGGGAGCCCGATGCAGGGCTTGATCCCAGGACCCTGGGATCATGACCTGAGCCGAAGGCAGACGCTTAATGACTGAGCCACCCAGGCGCCCCAAACATTATGGATTTTTTAATGTTTTTAAACTCCCTTATATGTGGTCATTTCCTCCAAATGGTTGAGTTTTGAAAAAACTAAAATCTAGAATTCTGATGGAACTAACAAGATATAGAAACTTATCTCATTAGTATAATTGTAACTTGTCTTTCTCCCCTACTAGATTGTTATTAGCTCTTGGCAGTCAGAGCCTGTGTCTGTTTGTATTTCCAATACTATGTTCACTAAGCATGTAACAGACATTGCACTTACTGAATGAAAGACTGAAATGTTTCTAGACCCCATGAAATCTAAACAGATACATTTCTCCAGGGTATTAAAAGTTTCAGCATCTTTTATACTGCTCTTTTTATGAACCCTCTTAAATAAAAATAGTACCTACATAAAAAATTTATAAAGCTGCTAAGGAAGGTATCTATCAAAGAATAGACCCAAGTCTGACAGCGATAAAGGTGAGGCTCCAGGGTTCCAAAAGAGATAATACCTTACAAATGGAGATCAGAAGATACTTTTTTTTTTTAGGAAAAGGATTTTTAGCAAATAAAAGTTATTATATGATTAGAAAGGGAAGATAATATATATGATGTAGTCACAAAGAATGGCAGTGGCAAGTGGCTAATAAAGTGATAAAAATTGTTACATAAATGTTTTATTGTTAATTTTTTCCATTGAGTTGAAATAAAACTTCTCAAGGTTTCCACTGAGTTTTTTCTGCTTAAGATTGTAAATTTACAAATATGGTGAATTCTATTATGTGGACACTTTCCTGAAAACCAAATTAAAGTCTCCTAATTCTTTCATTCAAGCCAGGGATGGAACAGAGAAAAGTGACTCTGGGTAACTTTTGATAACTTATATGTATGTATATATATATATATATATATATATATATATATATATATAGCATTAAGTCGAAATTAATTTTCATAGCTATGCATTCTTTGGAAATTAATTAGTGTTATTCCATGTTGCCAGGAGTATATCCTCAAAGGAGTAGTCAATGCGGCCCTTGGCCAGGAAATGGGTTCGGTGAGTATGAAATCACTGGTAATCTATAGTTGCAGTTATAGTGCATGGAAAAGATCAAAATGAATGTTAAAGTCCAACCAGCAGTAAGCTCACAAATAGGCTTATGTACAGTTCCTTTCCTGTCTCCATATCTCCCAACCCAGATTCCATTATAAAAAGAATTCTGTGATTTTAAAGACAAAAAAAAAAAAAAAAGCTTTAACTCTAAGAATTGCTGTTTCCTCTTTTAAAAGCCCAATTTTTTAAGCAGTGTTTATATCTAATAATAACTGCAAATCATTGCACAGCTTCATTCTTATTTTCAGTGAGTTTGGTTAACCTTGCACACCCCTGAGCTATAATTTTGGCATCTGTAAAATGGGGATAGTTGTTTCTTTGGCAAAGACTTTTATAAACACCAAAACATTGTTTAAAATTAAGTTCTTATTCATCTGAATATGCCACATTAAGTTCTTTTGGGAACAAAGTAGATATAAATAAATATTTTTATCTCTAGCTCACTCTACAGTGCCTCATATAGCAGATAGGGAGTAAATAGTTATTGAATAAGTGAATGAGTATATTGAATTAATACTCCTTGTTATAACTGTGGCTCCTACCACAAGGTCTAATATATGATAAAAGAGCAGTATCTGTTGAATGTGTGAATGAATGACTAAATGAATGAGTTCATTTAATGATGTTACTTTTAGGATAGAGTTTGGGGATTGGATTTTTTTTCTCCTTTTCTTATCCGACCCAGGGTAGGTTTTAATTTAGTTTCAGGTTATGATTCTCTAGTACTTATGCTAATAAAAATTAGTTTGTTTGGGAGAGGATGTAAAACAAGGGTGTATGTTAAATCCTGGCACATATTTTAAAACCATAAAGTGTAATACAAATAAAATATTTTCAGCTTCTGTCAGCTATCTCAGCTCTGCTTTGTTTTTCAGAGGGACCATATGAAAATTGCCCAGCAGTTCTTCCAGCTGGTGGGAGGGTCAGCGAGTGAGTGTGGTATGTCTGAAATCAGTACTCATTCACATGATTCATAATTGGAGTTGGTCATATATTGACTGGTGAAGTTTGAGTCTCTGTCCAGGGTTACATGTGTCAGACTTGAAAGAAAAGTATCAAAGTATCAAGTAGGCAGTCCTATGGGAGAGACACAGGAGAGAATATTGGGTTAGGTCTTCTCAACATCTCAGCTGAAGTGGGATGAGAGATTATTTAAATACAAGAGAATGAATGTAATCTTTAGTTCATGAGAGTTTTTAAAATTTGATTCTGTTTTTGATCTGAAAAATTAACTTTTATTGATTTTTCTTTTTTTTTAATTTTATTTTATTATGTTAGTCACCATACATGAAGTGTTCCATGATTCATTGTTTTCATATAACACCCAGTGCTCCATGCAGTGCGTGCCCTCCTTAATACCCATCACCAGGCTAACCCATGCCCCCACCCCCTCCCCTCTAGAACCCTCAGTTTGTTTCTCAGAGTCCATAGTCTCTCATGGTTCATCTCCCCCTCTGATTCCCCCCCTTCATTTTTCCCTTCCTTCCCCTAATGTCCTCCATGCTGTTCCTTATTTGTGGAACAAATAAGTGAAACCATATGATAATTGACTTTCTCTGCTTGACTTATTTCACTTAGCATTATCTCCTCCAGTTCCATCCATGTTGATGTAAAAGTTAGGTATTCATCCTTTCTGATGGCTGAGTAATATTCCATTGTATATATGGACCACATCTTCTTTATCCATTCATCTGTTGAAGGGCATTTCGACTCTTCCCACAGTTTGGCTATTGTGGACATTGCAGCTATGAACATTGGGGTGCATATGGCCCTTCTTTTCACTACATCTGTGTCTCTGGGGTAAATACCCAGGAGTACAATTGCTGGGTCATAGGGTAGCTCTATTTTTAGTTTTTTGAGGCACCTCCACACTGTTTTCCAAAGTGGCTGTACCAACTTGCATTCCCACCAACAGTGTAAGAGGGTTCCCCTTTCTCCACAACCTCTCCAACATTTGTTGTTTCTTTCCCTGTCAATTTTTGCCATTCTAACTGGTGTAAGGTGGTATCTCAATGTGGTTTTGATTTGAATTTCCCTGGTGGCTAATGATGATGAACATTTTTTCATGTGTCTGTTAGCCATTTGTATGTCTTCTTCAGAGAAGTGTCTGTTCATGTCTTCTGCCCATTTTTTGACTTGATTATTTGTTTTCTGGGTGTTAAGTTTGAGAAGTTCTTTATAAATCTTGGATACCAGCCCGTTATCTGTAGTGTCATTTGCAAATATCTTCTCCCATTCTGTGGGTTGCCTCTTTGTTTTGTTGACTGTTTCCTTTGCTGTGCAAAAGCTTTTTATCTTGATGAAGTCCCAAAAGTTCATTTTTGCTTTTGTTTCACTAGCCTTTGGAGATGTATTTTGAAAGAAGTCGCTGTGGCCAATGTCAAAGAGGTCACTGCCTATGTTCTTCTCTAGGATTTTGATGAATTCCTGTCTCACATTGAGGTCTTTCATCCATTTTGAGTTTATCTTTGTGTATGGTGTTAGAGAATGGTCAAGTTTCATTCTTCTGCATGTGGCTGTCCAATTTTCCCAGCACCATTTATTGAAGAGACTGTCTTTTTTCCATTGCATTTTTTTTCCTGCTTTGTCGAAGATTATTTGACCATAGAGTTGAGGGTCCATACCTGGGCTCTCTATTCTGTTCCATTGGTCTATATGTCTGTTTTTGTGCTAGTACCATGCTGTCTTGGTGATCACGGCTTTGTAATATAGCTTGAAATCGGGCAACGTGATGCCCCCAGCTTTGTTTTTCTTTTTCAACATTTCCTTGGCGATTCGGGGTCTTTTCTGATTCCATACAAATTTTAGGATTGTTTGTTCCAGCACTTTGAAAAATGTCATTGGAATTTTGATTGGGATGGCGTTGAAGGTATAGATTGCTCCGGGTAGCATAGACATTTTAGCAATGTTTATTCTTCCGATCCATGAGCATGGAATGTTTTTCCATCTTTTTGTGTTTTATTGATTTTTCAAGAGCTCTTTATATATTTGACTTTCATCATGTAGATATTTTTTCGGTGGGTCATTTGCTTTTTAATTTTCCCTATGGTATTTTTTTCACATGTAAAAATATTTAAACCTTATCGAAGCTTATCTTTTTATAATGATATCTTACATGGATATCTAGCTTAGAAAGTGCTTTCGTGCCCCCACAGTATAATATTCACTTGTATTTCCCACCAGTACTTTTGTTGCTTCATTTTTATTATTAAAGTATTGACTTCATCAGTCAAGATTGAGTGTAAGATTTCAGAAAGGGCTATTAAAAGGGCTGATAGTTAGCCAGTATGAACAGATATGGCTATTTGTACCAGTTGTCTAAGGCCAGCATCTATTTTGACGAACAGTATTTGGGGTGAACTAGTTGTTAAATATTTTTATCATCCCTGAATATTCATTTTCTTTCAGATGTTTCACTGAAACCATTTATTGAATAATATTTCCTTTCTTCATTTGATTCATTCATACAACAAAAATTTATTGAAGTGTTGGGGATATAGTAGTAAACAAAACAAACAAGTCCTCCATCCTTGTAGAGCATATAGTCTAGTGGGACAGACAATAAACCCAATAAAGAAAGAGATTATAGTATATCTGACTGTAGTAAGTGCTATGGGGGAAAAATTGAACAGAGCAAGAATGAATAGGAGATCCAGTGGCAAGGGTGGGGGTTAAACTAATTCTCTACTATCTCAAACAGGAATCTGAAAACAGACAGAAAGTTGGTCAGGATCAGGACCAGATGGTTCCATGGCAAATGATTTCTCCATTTGAGATTGGAAGTGCTGGGTTGTCTTAGATGAGTGATGATGGAGACTAAGCCATGTTAGTTGAATGTGCACGTGTCAGAGTGGGTGAGAGACTCAAAGCCCTGGAAAAACATCTGAGGAATACTGTAGCCTGCAGGGTGTGTGTGCATTCTGGAGTCTGTGAGTTAGCCCCAAGAGCGATTATTGGTCACTCTCAAGTACTGTGACCTCCATTATGCTGAGGTTTTGTCCACTGAATAGAATCTATAATTTCAGAATCTGGAAAGATGTCTTGGAATGCATTCCTATCTCTAAATTATAAAGTAACTTAAATTTCAGCTAAAGAGAACTTTCAGTTTCATGAACATACCTGGTTTCTTTTCCCATTCCATTTCAGATACAATACCTGGGAGGCAGTGTATGGCTTCCTGTTTCTTTCTGCTTAAGCAATTTGATGATGTCTTGATATACCTCAACTCATTTAAGGTCAGTATAGAATTTTCTAGATGAGTTTGTCTACAAAATACTATATATAATGTGTCAGAAGTAAGTACTTTTAGAGGGACACCTGGGTGACTCAGTTGGTTAAGTGCCTGCCTTTGGCTCAGGTCATGATCCCAGGGTCCTGGAATCTTGTCCCACATTGGGATCCTCACTCCGCAGGGAGCCTGCTTCTCCCTCTGCCTGCTGCTCCCCCTGCTTTTTGCTCTCTCTCTCTCTCTCTCTCTCTCCCTCTGATAAATAAATAAAATCTTTAAAAAAAAAGATGCTTTTAGAGATGGCCCTTTTACTATAGTGACATTGATGGTGTCAGCTAATTCCTTAAAACTATTTTTGAGTTTATCTAGTATAATTGTTATGTTATTATTGGTGTGTTAATACTCAATGTGACCTATTCCTGGGATGTGTTTCAGAGTTACTTCTACAATGATGACATCTTTAACTTTAATTATGCCCAAGCCAAAGCTGCAACAGGCAATACCAGTGAGGGTGAAGAGGTGGGTATATGCTTTTGATGCATTCAAATGATTCTGTTCAAAAACATCGTTATCTTTAACTTTTTGAGGAATCTCCATACTCTTTTCCAGAGTGAAAAAAATAGATGAACATAGGGGAAAGAAAAAAAAGAGAGGCAAACCATAAACAGACTCTTAACTATAAAGAACAAACTGGGGGTTGCTGGAGGGCAGGGTTGAGGGATGGGCTAAACGGGTGATGGGAATTATGGAGTGCACTTGTGCTGAGCACTGGGTGTTGTCTGTTAAGTGTTGAATCACTAAATTCTACACCTGAAAGTAATATTACACTGTACGTTAGCTAACTGGAATTTAAATCAAAACTTGAAAAAAAATAATAAAAATAAAAACATTGTTATCTTTTTCTCACTGAAATAAAAAGTTCAGGGCAAAGGATTATAAAAATTTCCTTTGTTCTTAGGTTATATTAAAAAGTACAATGTAAATAGACATATAGATTTTATAACCATATTACTGTTTTCCTTTTTCTGCTATATTTTATAAAAGCATAACATATGTTGAGAAAAGTATCCAAATTAAAGTATAGAGCTTGATGAATTTTTGAAGTGAATGTACGCAAATAAACAGTCCTCAGATCATGAAACAGTATTGTCTTAACCCCATACAAACCTCCTCATCTCCTTGTTTGAGTCAGTCCCTTTCTCCCAAGGCTAACCACTATTTTGACTTCTAATTCCATAGACTAATTTGCCTGAATCATTCAAAGCAATTCAGCTGAATTATTCAATTCAGTTGGTTATCATTTAGCAAATTGTTCCACTTGTTATTATTCAAATTCTAATTATTGTCTACCTTCCATTATGTCTTCTTTGTGAGTTATTTTAAAACGTGTATCATAATTTTCAAGTATGTGTATTATCTTGCCCAGGCTATTTCATTTTGATTTCTAACTTAATCGTATTGTGGTCAGCCAGTGTGCTCTGTATTACACCAGTCCTGGGGCACCTGGGTGGCTCAGTCATTAAGCGTCTGCCTTCGGCTCAGGTCATGATCCCAGGGTCCTGGGATCGAGCCCCGCATCGGGCTCCCTGCTCAGAGGGAAGCCTGCTTCTCCCTCTCCCACTCCCCCTGCTTGTGTTCCCTCTCTCGCTGTGTCTCTCTCTGTCAAATAAATAAATAAAATCTTTAGAAAAAAAAAATACACCAGTCCTTCAAAATTTGTTGAGGCTTGCTTTACTGCCCAGTAACATGGTCACGTGTCCTTGAACAAAATAGGTGTTACGCAGTTGTTAATTATTCTGTCCAAATCTTCTATATCCTTACCAAATTTCTTCAGTCAGCTTGTGATATCAATAACTGAGAGAAGTGTGTCAACATCACCATTGTTTTGTCCTTTTCTTAGTAACCTGTAGAGAATTTGACCATCTGTAAGGCTACACTAAGTATCAAATAAGGCAAGCTGATATGGTATTTTTACCGCAAAAATATCTTCATGTTTATTCCCTTTCTTTCCTCTTCTTACAGGTTTTCCTTTTAATCCAAAGTGAGAAGATGAAAAATGATTACATTTACCTCAGTTGGTTAGCTCGGTGCTGTGAGTCTTCTTTTAAATGTTACAGAGGAATCCTCTTTTTCTTCTCTGTTGCATAATCTCCTGGATGGAAATTACAGTGAACATTTCTAATTTTGTTTCATAGAATGAGTAAATAATAATTAAGCAGGCCTGAAAAGTGATAAAATGTCAAAAACATAATATTTTTGTATATTATATAGCCTACAACCTCTCTCTGTCTCTCCCCCTTCATTATCTTTTCTTGCTTCTTTTTTTCCCCTGGATTTAAAATGTTCACAGAGTTTTTAAAGTCATGGGAAAATTTCAGCAATCAGATGTTCTAAGTGAGTCTGAAACTATGTAAGTAGGATTGAATGAATGATACATGACTTTTAAGCAGATGAGAAAAGTGGGAACTACTGGAAATCAACCCAATCTAAAAACACACAATTATGTGAATCCTAACTTAAGTATTTTACATATGGTAGAGTTCTGATGGAGAACCAGCTTAATGCTAACTTTGTAAGCTTTCTACGTAAGAGCTGTTTACCATTTCTTTGTCTGTTTGGAACATAGAACCAAATCCAAAGAATAACAAGATGCAGAATTATATTTCCTATACATTTAAGAGGCAAAAATCTTTGCTTCTTTTTGTAGATATCATGAACAAGAAACCAAGACTAGCCTGGGAACTTTATCTCAAGATGGAAACCTCTGGCGAGTCCTTTAGCCTCTTACAGCTCATTGCTAATGACTGCTACAAGGTGAGTCTGAGTGAGATCTAAAGGGAAACTGAAGATCAGTCTCACGTGCTACACTGATTAATTATTAGGGAGAGGTGTCCTAGAGATTAAATGGCCATTGGTAAGAGGATTCACATAGAACTATCAGAAATGTCATCCCTGGGGCTCCTGGCTGGCTCAGTTGGAAGAGCATGGGACTCTCGATCTCAGGGTTGTGAGTTCAAGCCCCACGTTGGATGTAGAGATTACTTAAAAATAAAATCTTTAGGGCACCTGGGTGGCTCAGTCGTTAAGCGTCTGCCTTCCGCTCAGGTCATGATCCCAGGGTCCTGGGATCGAGCCCCACATCGGGCTCCCCGGTCCGCGGGAAGCCTGCTTCTCCCCCTCCCACTCTCCCTGCTGGTGTTCCCTCTCTCGCTGTGTCTCTCTCTGTCAAATAAACAAAATCTTTAAATAAATAAATAAATAAATAAATAAATAAATAAATAAATAAAATCTTTAGAGGCACCTGGGTGGTTCAGTGGTTAGGTGGCTGACTCATGATCTCAGCTCAGGTCATCATCTCATCATCTCGTGAGTTCACGCCCCATGTTGGGCTCCATGCTAGGTGTGGCACGTACTTTAATAAATAAATGAATAAATAAAATCTTTAAAAAACAAAAAGAGAAAAAAAACAGAAAAAAAATAACAAAAAGAAGGGCGCCTGGGTGGCTCAGTTGGTTAAGCGACTGCCTTTGGCTCAGGGAATGATCCTGGAGTCCTGGGATCAAGTCCCACATTGGGCTCCCTGCTCAGTGGGGAGTCTACTTCTCCCTCAGACCCTCTTCCCTCTTGTGCTCTCTCTCATTCTCTCCCTCTTAAATAAATAAATAAAATCTTAAAAAAAAAAAAGAAAAAGAAATGTCATCCCTTTTATGAACAAACTGAACTCAGAGATAGACAGCATTTCAGGGTTTTACATGTATATTAAGTATGTATGCATATAAGTGAAATATGAAACAATGTATATGAAACAATGATTTAAAGAGATTGTTTTAGATTTCTAAAGGTTGTGTGTGAGTCTTTAGATACCATCCAAGTAGAGATGTTCATCTGGTAGTTGGAAACTTGGTTCTGAAACTCAAGAAAGATGTCTTCTGACATGTAGAGACATAGATTTGGAGAAATCGTCACCATTTCAATAGTAATTAAAGCCCTGGAAAACAAGATTACCTAGGTAAGGAAGGAAAGTGAGAAGAGTAGAGAGTTGCAGACCAAACCTTGGGGAATACTTAGGTGCAAATTGTAGACAGGAGAGACAAAGGAACCAGAAAAAAAAGAATAAAAAAGCAATCAGATTTAGTAAAGGACTGGCTCTCTGTGTGTGTATGCAGGAGCAGGTCTGTGTGTGTGTGTGGAGGCGGGGAGTTGGAAAGGCAGGGAGAAGGAGAGAGGACTTTGGGGCCCTATCCTATAGATTAAAAGCTTTTTTACAAATTAGCCTCAAATTCTGGAAATTCCTTTTTTTGGAATATTTCTTCCTGTCCAAAAGATATGCAAATGTTAGGTAAAAAGAGTCTAGTGTTAAATTAATTAATAATAGCTCATTTCAAAGTGAATAATTACTAAAATCAAGTCAATCACCATCAATGGAAAAGGTTTTAAAACATAGGAAACTTAAAAATGTTTAACATGACTTAGTAGATGGCAATGACATTAAGTGAGTTAGAGGAGGCAGAGGGAAAGAAAACATTCAGAGAGGAATTTTGTTCAGTTGTGAATGTATTAAATCTGAAGTGTGTTTGGAGCTCCAGGTAGAGAGATATTACATGTGGGAAATTACCAGGGTGAGCCTGGAGCTCAGGTGTTCATGTGAGAAGTCAGGATTAGAAATGCAGTTTTAGAAGTTAACAGTAGGGGCATCTGGATTGCTCAGTCAGTTAAGCATCCAACTCTTGATTTTGGCTCAGATTGTGATCCCAGGGTTGTGGGATTGGCTCTGCACGCTGGGCATGGAGCCTCCTTAGGATTCTCTCTCTCCTCTCCTCCCTCTCCCTCTGCCCCTCCCCCTTCCCCACCCATGTGCATGCCCTCCCTCTCTCTCAAAAGAAAGAGAGAGAGAGAGAAGTTAACAGTAGTTAATGGTGGTGGAGGTAGTGGTCGTAATAGTAATAGTAGTAGCAGCAGCAAAGTATGGGAGAGAATGAGGTTAACCAGTGAATGGGATGAGAACCACGTGGACACCAGTGTTTAAGGGATAGAAATAGAATCAGTGAAAGAGACAGAGGATGAAGATGGACATAAAGAAAGAAAAGAACCAGGAGGGGGAAAAGTGCTTTTCATTCCTGTTTTTCTTGTTTCTATTTTATCAAAAGCCAAGGGAGAGAATGTCAAGTCTGCAACCTGACGGAACTGTATGAGACCTGAGAAAACAATAGTGGGTAGACAAGAGAATGAGATTAGAAAGCAGATTCAGTGAGTGTAGACTACAGTAAAAAAAACTGATGCTAACGATAAGGGAAGAAATGTGTTGCTAACTTAAAAGGGAAAACAGGGTTAGGGATTTGGGGTGGGGGAGTATTTTTGCAGGTGGAGGGAGAGGTTTTTTTCTTTTAGAGTAGGGAGTAAAAGTATATCCTTAGGTAGTGGAGCTGTTGAACAGAGAGATATTAAAGATTCAAGAGAGTAGGAACATTTTTTTATTATGTTATGTTAGTCGCCATACATCACTAGTTTTTGATGTAGTGATCCACGCTTCATTGTTTTAGAAGATTTAAGGAACATTTTCGATGGAGGAAGACCCTAAAAGAGATGAGAGGAAGATGGCGTAAAGATCAAAGGAAGATAATGACCTTGACAAACAATTTAGCATAAACTACTGTCTCAGTGGCTCCATGGCCACCCATTAGTTTGGTGAGTCACTGGAAGGGTTCACATGACTCAAAGTTACACTCATGGCTGAGACTTATTACAATATAGAAAAAGCAGGAAAAAGTTATGTATAGGAGAAGACTGGAGAGGTCAAGCCCAGACTTTTTTGCCCTCCCTCTGTGCTAATTGCACACTCATGTCTTTCTCCAGCTGCAAACAACAGAGACATGTGCTATATATCCAGGAAAAACACAAAAAGCAAGTAGGAAAAAAATGGCAGAATTAAGTCCTAACATGACAATAATTGCATTAAATGTAAATGGTCTAAATATGCCAATTAAAAGACAGACATTGACAGGGTGGATAAGAAACCATGACCCAACTATGTGCTTTTTACAAGAAACTCACTTCAAATATAATGACAAAGGTAGGTTGAAAGTAAAAGGACGAAAAACATACATACTGTGAAATAGGCAGTTTCTTTAACAAACAAAGATATGCTTACCATATGACCCAGCAATCACCCTCCTGGGCATCTATCCCAGAGAAATGAAACCTGTGTCTACACAAATACCTATTCTCAATGTCAACAGCAGCTTTATTTGTAATAGCCAAAAACTGGAAATAATCCAAGTGTCCTTCAGTAGTGATTGGTTAAACAAACTGGTTTGGCTTGGACTACTACTCATGGATAAACAGGAATGGTGATGACAAACCTGACTCCATTTCTTGATGTTTGACTACTGACAGCTTTTAAGCCTCACCCTTCCCTCTTCCCCTGTGACCCCTTGACAAAATGATAAGAAATGCTAGGTAGAAAAAAAAAAAAAAAAATGCTAGGTAGTCCCTTCTCTGACGCCATCAGGTGATTCAAACCACACAAGCCCCTGCTCCTGCTCGGGAAACTCATCCCAGCCCCACCCCCAGCCACAAAAAAAACCCAGCCAGTCTCCTTGCCTTGCTCTCTCAGGCCATTTGGAAACTGCTTGAGAGGCCTGACCTACTACCCCCACAGAACTCAATTATACAAGTAAGAAATCTTTCCATGCTCTCTTGGTGTGTGTGTGTGTGTGTGTGTGTGTGTGGCATCATCACTCTTGATATCCAAACCAACTTTGGGTGGAGGTCCCTCCTACTTTTTTAGAGTTATATAATAGGAGCAAACTATTGGTACACACAATAACTCGGATTTTTTAATCTTTTTTTTAAAAGACTATTTGTCAGAGAGAGAGAGCGAGCACAAGCAGGGGGAGCGACAGGCAGAGAGAGAAGCAGGCTTCCCACTGAGCAGGGAGCCCGATGCGGGACTTGATCCCAGGACCCTGGGATCATGACCTGAGCTGAAGGCAGACGCTTAACTGACTGAGCCACCCAGGCGCCCCATAACTCGGATTTTTTTAATTGAAGTATAGTTACACACAATATCACATGAGTTTCAGGTGTACAACATAGTGGTTTGACAGCTGTGTGTGTTACACTGTGCTCACAAGTGTGGCGACTGTCACCATACGCTATTATGAACCATTGACTGTGTTTCCTATGCTGTACCAAAATAACTTGGATTAGCAAGCAATAACCAGGACAGTATCCTGAGTGAAAAAACTCAATCTCAAAGGGTCCTGTACTGCTTGATTTCATATACATATATGTGCTATTTGTGAAATGACAAAACTGTAGAGATGTAGAACAAATTGGTGAGGGGCGCCTGGGGGGCTCAGTCGGTTAAGCTACTGCCTTTGGCTCAGGTCATGATCCTGGGGTCCTGGGATCAAGCACCACGTCCAGCTCCCCGCTCAGCAGAGAGCGTGCTTCTCCCTCTGCCTCTGCCTGCCCACTCTGCCTACTTGTGCTTGCTCTCTATCTCTCTGTCAAATAAATAAAATCTTAAAAGAAAAAAAAAGCAAACTGGTGATTGCTGGGGGCTAGGGCTGGTGACCAGGGAGGGGAGCACACATGACTATAAACAGGTAGCACAGCCTTGTGGTGATGGAATAGTTCTGTATGTTGATAGCAGTGCTAGTTACGTGAGTCTACACATTTGATAAAATGACAGAACTACACGCACGCATTGTAACAATGTCAACTTCCTGGTTTCGATACTGTGATACTGCACTATGGTAAGCTGTAACTGGGGGAATTGGGTGAAAGGTACATGGGACCTCTTTGTACTGTCTTCACAACTTCCTGTAAATCTAGAATTATTTCAAAATAAAATGTTCTAAAAAATGAACCAACTAGAGTTATATCCAGCAATATAGATGCATCTTAACATATGCAAGACACAAAAGAATATTTATGGTATTCGTATAGATAAAATTTTGAGAAGCAAAATTTAATTATATTGTCTAAAGGTATACATAGGTAATAAAACTGTAAAAAAAAGCCAAAGATTTTTGACAAAAACTGATGACCATAAAAGTTGGAATAGTAGTTGCTTCTGGAGAGAAGGAGAAGGTTGTGGTTTGGAAGCGACACAGAGAGCTTCTATTTTGCTGTCAATGTCTTGTTTCTGGACCTGAGTGGTGATTACACTTGCACTCATGTTATAGGCATTAAACTGTACATTTGTGTTTCATATACCATTCACATTGTTATTTCACCAAAAGTAATCTGAATAGAACGTAGGAAGAAGGATTAACCTTGAAAAGGAATAAGAACACTTATTCCTGTGAAATGGGCAGAAATGAGGGAAGGATGAATGAAAGTACAAATATAATTTGAATTGAAGGGAGGAAAGTTGTGTTTTCCCTGAAAGATAGAAAAACGATAAGCTAAGAATGCAATAGAGATCTTAAGGAAACTGGCAAAGGTTTAGAACAACAGTTTACAGAAATTGAGAGGTAACTAAACCACCCTGAACAAGGGGGATTGCCCAGCAATTTGAAGCCTTCATCAAATGGCAACCCTACATTTATAATGGCCAGTCAAGAAAACTCATCTAAGCAGAATTTAATGGTATTAGGCATGCTCTATGAGGCCAAGGAAATGTGTAGTATATTTGGGAAAGAGGTCTATCAAAATGAAGTAAACATTTAGAAGATTTGGTGTTTAGAGTAGCAGTATCCATCTAGGCATTTTGAGAATTTAGGAACAAGGTCAAGAAAAGTAATGTTCTCTGGGGTTGAACATGATCAAATTAGCATAAAATGAATGATAGTAGTCATTTACAGAATGTATCGAGAAAACCTGGAAGATACCCTGCTCAAATCACAATCATCAGTTTATCATCAAGATTATACTATAATTAGAAGAAATGATAAATGTGTTGATTAAATCATAACTTGACTATATGTAGGAAAAATGTTATATTGTTGAAAACTGAATGAAGGTAAGTTGATATAAATCGAACCATGTACTCAAACTGTGATTTTCCTTTTTGTTTTAATAAGAAATTGAAGTTTTATCCAGTTTGCTAGCTGAAAATGTTATCACTAACCATACACTTTTTTATACAGTTCTGTTTCATGGTATCTTTACATTTAGTTTCATTCTGTGCAATCTTTTGAGTACAAGTATTATCACAATATCTTCTTTTAATCAGATGGGCCAGTTCTACTATTCAGCCAAAGCTTTTGATGTCTTAGAGAGACTGGATCCCAACCCTGAATATTGGGAAGGCAAGAGGGGTGCCTGTGTGGGCATTTTCCAGATGATCTTAGCTGGAAGAGAACCCAAGTAAGTAATCGGACAAGAGATAAACTACCTCTATCCTTTTGCTGGTTTGTGAGGAAAAAGAATTGTTTTCTTGGATGCCATCTTCTGAAAACCCAAAACTATAATGATGTTTTATAATGATGAATAGAAGATTAAGATGTTTCATATTTCTATCTGACTTTTTTCCTCCAGAAATTTTTTATGTTGTAAAATCGGGTCATTCTAAATCATATGTACTAGGGACACTGAGCATACTGTAGCTTTCAAATGTAAGAGCAAGATCTATATTTTGCTCCAAATGAATTGTGATTTTCATAAAAAAAAGTCTTTTTCAATCTCTTCTACTAATTCCTTTGCCTATTGGCTTTTTCATGTCTTTTAGTTTAGGCTTCAAAGAATTAGGAATGGAATGCGTATGGTTGATAATTCTTTTTTTTTTCTTTTGCCTTCCCATATTCCAGGAAATACCGAGACAGTAGAGTACATAAAATTAAATGCATACAGCTCCACTTGTAACAAATATGAAAATACTTAAAACTAAATATGTTTTTTTCTTTTTTTCTTTTTTTTTTTTTAGAGATTTTATTTTTATTTATTTGACAGAGAGAGATAGAGAGAGCAGGAACACAAGCAGGGGGAGTGGGAGAGGGAGAAGCAGGCTTCCCGCCAAGCAGAGAGCCCGATGCGGGGCTTGTTCCCAGGACCCTGGGATCATGACCTGAGCCAAAGGCAGACGCTTAATGACTGAGCCACCCAGGCACCCCTAAATATGGTTTTCTAAAAATAATTTTGTGGAATGTATTTGTTACTGGTAAATGGATAGGAGATGTGATTATTTTTTATAAGTAAATAATCTATCAAAAATTACTTCATGCCTTGTATTTACTTCCAATCCTAAATACAAGTTTAAAGAATTTGTTTAGGTGAAAGAAGATGCTTGTGGGGCACCTGGGTGGCTCAGTTGGTTAAGCTGCTGCCTTCGGCTCAGGTCATGATCCCAGGGTCCTGGGATCGAGCCCCACATCGGGCTCTCTGCTCAGCGGAGAGCCTGCCTCTCCCTCTCCCTCTCCCTGCCTCTCTGCCTACTTGTACTCTCTATCTCTCTGTCAAATAAATAAATAAAATCTTAAAAAAAAAAAAAAGAAGATGCTTGAGGGAAAAAAGAAATAGAAAATACAAATGAACTCTTAGGGAAGAGGATCAGTAGGCAGTCACCTATACATTTGGTAAGGTAATAGGGAAGTTTTAGTATGCATTACTTAAAACATGAGTTACAATTTTAATTAAATTTATATTACTTAAAACATAAATATTGGGGGGGGGGCTCCTGGGTGGTTCAGTTAGTTAAGGATACGATTCTTTTTTTATTTTAAAATTTTATTTATTTGAGAGACAGAGTGAGCGAGCGAGAGAGTACAAGCTGGGGTAGGGGCAGAGGGAGAGAAAGAAGCAGACTCCCTGCTGAGCAGGGAGCCCCATGCTGGCTCAATCCCAGGACCCTGGGATCATGACCTGAGCCGAAAGCAGATGCTTAACCTACTGAGCCACCCAGGAGCCCCATGCATCCGATTCTTAATCTCAGCTCAGGTCTTGGTCTCAGGGTCATGAGTTTAAGCCTCACATTGGGCACCACACTGGGCATGGAGCCTACTTAAACAAACAAACAAAACCCATAAATACTGGGCATTTGTCAAATCTTGGCCCTTAACTTTCCTGTCTTCCATATGTATTAATATATTAATTTTCTTGAAGAAAACATCCATTCCTCTGGCTTTGTAAAATTTTATAAATATGGCAGTGACACCCAGTTTATGGTGATTACCACCGTAAAGGAACACTCGGACTCAGAGAAGCAACTTGTTAGTATGGAGCTAGAATTTGAACCCAACTCTTTGAAGCCAGCTCCTTGATATACCCTCCTTCTACTCAGTCGTACAGAACAGACAAAGAAATAGAAATACTTAAGTCATATTAGGACAGAAAAAATAATAACATGTATATAGATAGTATAAGTAAATAAGGAAAACTTGGGTTAGTGAGGAGTTCATAGAATTTCCATTTTATGGAATATTACTCAGCCATCAGAAAGATTGAATACCTACCATTTACATCGACATGGATGGAACTGGAGGGTATTATGCTTAGCGAAATAAGTCAATCAGAGAAAGAAGATTATCATATGGTTTCACTCATATGTGGAATATAAGAAACAGTGCAGAGGATCGTAGGGGAAGGGAGGGAAAACTGAATGGGAAGTCAACAGAGAGGGACAAAAACCATGAGAGACACTTAACTCTAGGAAACAAACAGGGTTGCTGGAGGGGAGGTGGGTGGGAGGATGGGATAACTGGGTGATGGGCATTAAGGTGGACACGTGATGTGATGAGCACTGAGTGTTATACGCAACTGATGAATTATTGAACACTATATCTGAAACTAATGATGTACTATATGTTGGCTAATTGAATTTAAATTGAAAAAAGAATTTCCATTTTACTATGCCACCATAAAAATAGAAGGCTTGGGAGTTCATAACTGGTTTGTGAATACATAGTGACACAGTCTATTACCGAAGCTGTCCTACTGGAAGTATGTGAGGAACAAGTATGAGTTTATGTTCCCTCTTAATTTACATGCTGTATTGAAACACTTTGTCCTTTCAAATCTTTTCCTCAGAGAGACCCTTCGAGAAGTGCTCCATTTACTGAGAAGCACAGGTAACACCCAAGTGGAGTACATCATCCGGATCATGAAGAAATGGGCCAAAGAAAACAGAGTGCCTGTCTAAAATAGCTCCAGAGTCCTCGGGAACCAGTCAGCACTTTGATGTGAAATTGGAAATCATTTTCCTCAAGTTTAATGTAAGATGCAGGGCTCTGTTCTTGGACATTTCCTTCCTTGCCCTTCGAGCCTCAAGATCAGTGACTGACTTGCTTAGAACGAGCCTCCTGGCTGAACTAAGTGCCATAGTCCACACTGTGGCCCCTGTATGATCCGACTAGCAATAAGACTTTGGACTTGTCTGGTGCCTTTCTTCCAAAAATACTCAGAGAACTCTTATGTAATTTACTGACTTTAAGGAGAATGGCATCATTTTTTTTAATATTGGCATTCCATGGCATTTTCCCCTCGCTGCAATAACAAATGCCCTTAATGCTCAAGAGTCACTATCATTCTGTCGTCTTTATCTTAGTCATCTGTACATTATCCCATTTTACTGCGGAATTCCAGAAAGAATTTTGTAATGCGTTTCTGAATCTTGGGAGAACAGAGGTTATAAGTAGCGAGATGATTCTAAGAGTGGCAGTAAGATCCTTTATCAAACTCATTAATAGATAATGGACTTTGGGGATTACTCTTGCAGTAATTCTGATGATAAATAACGTGTTACAGTAGAGTAACAGGAGCACTGGAGTTTTTTAAAAGGTGAGTACTATGAAAAAAATCTGTGTGGTACATTTAAAGGCATTCAAGAGATAGTATACAAATTGCCTTAGTCACTTCTCCATTATATTTTAGGGAACAAAACAGGTTAGGGATATTTTTTTTCATATACCATGCTGAATAAACATCAATTTTGAAAGTAGGGCTACAAAGATTATGTATATGCAGTATGGCTATTTATTAATATAGTGATAATAAAGCATGAACTGTGCAGAGCCCTTTGATGAACCTCCTAATGGCTGGACTCTGTCCTAAGTCATATACCAGCCCCATGTTTCTGAGTTCTTGCAACATAAACCTATTATACAACTGAGCAGTTTTAGACTCATGACTCATTTTTCAGAAAATAGACATACATGTTTTTCTCTACCAGATTACCTTTGTTTCTTTGTTTGTTTGTTTCTGTTAGTTTAAGGTCCCGAGCATTACAGGTGTACAAAGTGTAGAGCCATCCCTATCCGGCATGAGAACTGAAAGAAAGTCCTAATTCCTTGAGCACTACATACAGCTTGGAGAATTCACGCCCCCGGCACGCGCTGTGGCCGAGGAAGCTGTACAGAATGGAGCCGGGAACATGGCAGGGGAGCAGCCAAGGAGAGATCAGTGACTTCAGGGAGGCTTTGCTTTCTGGACAGTTGCAAGAGGTCCTTTCAGTTCCTGTCTTTTATCTTAGACCCAGATCTAATCAGTTCAGAGCACAACTGGCTCAAATAACTGAATTTTAGAAAACAAAATTGCATCATTTTTTTCATATGTCAAAGCTTCTACTTTCTACTTTCCTACTTTTTCAGTAGTTGGTTCTCAGCATCTAAGGTATTCAGTGGATCAGAGCTGGGCAGAACCTGCTATAATTTTAGAATTATCTTGTGACTCTTACTTAAAATATTAGGAAACATAGTAGTGGAAAAAGACAGATGGAACACCTCTGTGGCTTTTGGCAAAGAAATTTGTCTTCCAGTTAATTGCTATTATTTTCAAATTTCCTATACTTGATAAGCTTTTCCATTGATGGTGATTTACTTTTAAACGAGCTTTTGTTGAATTTAACACTCTCGCGTCTCCCTGCCATTTTCCTGTCTTTTGGGAAAAGCAGATACTCCAAACGTAGCAATTCCTGGAATTTTAAACTAATTTTTAAAAAGTTTTTAATCTATAGAAGTGAGCCAAAAAAGCATAAGGACTAGTTTAAGAGGGGTACCATCCAATTCTGTTAGTAAGGATAGCTACTTCTGAACTGTGTCGGCAGGGTCTCAAGATTGCAGAGTCGTGCTGCAGGGCAGTTTCTCTTACGTGTGATGATACAGGAGAGAAGGGGGATGCAGGCTGAGGAATGTAGTGTCATGTACACAGTTCAGAACATCCCTGTACCATGTACAGTTGGTAGCAAAGATTACTTGCAAATGGAAAACATTTTTAATTATTTTTGTATTTCAAAAGAATTATTATATTGTACTGTAAAATACCCAAATTAAAGTTTATTGTTTGGTCTTATTACGGTGTCCTGTTGAGTGCAGTGAATGCCGGTCCTGGGTATGTCATGGGCCTTCTCCCCTTTCTTGACCCCAGAGTGGAGGGAAAAAAATAGTTTGGGGCTCCACAGGTACTCTTTATGAGAGAGGAAAGTAGATACTTTTTTTCGAAGCTTGTCCACTAGGGCTGTGGTTCCTGCTTGGTCATAATAAGTTTGGCTCTTTGCTGAGTCATAGCTCATTTCAAAAGTGTTATAGCTAGCGCATAGTATGATACCTTGCACAAGAAAGCTCACTGATACTTGTTCACTGAATAATTAAGCATATCGTAGCTGGTAGAGCAAAGGACTTGTGAGACCTGACCTCATATAATTCTGTCTCCCATCTAATTATTGTTTTATTATGTGCCAAGCAAATCCTAGGAGCTAGGGATGCAGACAGATAACGCAAATCCTGACCCTTAAGGAGTATATACAACTGAACACAGTAGTGTGTGATTGTTGTCAGCAATACGAACAAAGTATTGAGAGAAAATAAGGCAATGGGTTGGGGCGCCTGGGTGGATCAGTCAGTTAAGGATCCAACTCTTGATTTCTGCTCAGGTCATGATCTTGGGGTTGTGGGATCGAGCCCCACATCAGGCTCCATGCTCAGTGCGGAGTCTGTCCCTCTTCCTCTGCTGTTCACGCTTGCTTTCTCTCTCTAAAATAAATAAATGAATCTTTAAAAAAAAAATAAAAGAAGGCAATGGGAATGTTTGTATCCCTTGTAAATCGACACCTCCTGCCTTCTTAGGGAGCAGCAATCAGAATGGATCCTGAAACTCCGCAACTAGCAAGATGCCCCAGCTTCCAGCATGTGTGCGGCATATGCGACATACATCCAAGCACATGGAAGCCGAAGGACTGCTTTCCTCCTTTAAGGCTTCGTACACTTAAATAGTGGAGAGCAAGTGGGCATTACCAGATCATAATACTTATATCTACTTTCTAATGGCAAAAATGAATTTATGATTTACTACTTCCTCTACCTAGGATTCTCTTAATTTGACTTTAGATAAATGGTCGTCTCTGCTTCTTCATCCTATAAAATACTTCTGAGGTTTGTAGGTATGTGATGATAGTGTTCAAACAGTATTCTGCCTATTTAGAGATGCTGTCAGAGAAGCAACCCTAGAGACCTGGTGTGATGTGCCTGAAACCTTAGCTCCGGGCTATAGGACTAAGTGAAGAACCTAAGTCTCCACACATTCACTAGATGAATACAACCAGCTGATAGGTGTGTATTGAGTGTGTAGTATACAGTCTAATTTATAATTTTTGTTGCAACGAAACCCTTCCTTGAAATAAAATCTAGATGCCATATACAACTAGAGAGGGACCACCTTGGTGGTTGGGGCAAAGGGGAGGAAAGAAGCAGATGCAGCAGGGCCCCCACTCAGGCTGCCCCTCTCAGGGCGACACACTTTACAGACCATATATGAAGTGAGTACACTGCTGTGTGAACCTAAACTGTGCCTAAACTATGGATACATCTTATCTAATTTTATTCATCATAGTTTTTGTATATCCATTCATGTATTCATGTGTTTATTTGGTCACTTACTTATATCCCACTGTGTTCCAGAAAAGATTTGCGTTACCAAAATACATGTTACAAAATATAAATAGAAGGCATTTAAGAATAAAAGAAGCCAAGAGTAAAGTTCATACACAAAAGTACATACCAGAATTACTAAAGATGGGCCAGAAGTTCACCTTTAGGCTTCCTACCAACTAAAGCAAAGGGTGAGATATAACCAGATAAAAAATTCACAGTCCACCTATATGTGAATGAACTCCCTAATGGCAAGAAAAAACTGGAGTCTCAGTGATCTCTGATTGTTCATGGGGTTCTAATTAGGTTTTCTGCACTATAATGAGACATAACTACATGCTTCACAAAAATCTCAAGGGAGTCTGATTGCTTCCCTAAACATGTACAGGTCATTCCTACTATGTACAATTAAATAATTACACTTGCCCTTCTATTTTTAATTTCCTCTAGAAACATATAATAATACTCTCCTTTGCCAGTTTTTTGACTGAGGAGTAGTTATTAATATGGTGGAGCTGAGACATGTTATTCAAGTTTTTAAAATTACAAGTGGGGGCACCTGGCTGGCTCAGTTGGTAGAACATGCAACTCTTGATGTCAGGGTCGTGAGGTCAAGCCCCACGTTGGGTGCAGAGCCTACTCAAAATTAAAAAAAAAAAAAGAACTTAAATTACAAGTGTATGTTGGGATGAAAACGTGGGTAACAGTGACCTAAAGAATAAATTGCAAGGTACTGTAGAAACAGTGAAATGATGGGATAGTGTAGTTTATACATATACTGAGGAGAGTCAATAAGAAATTTAGGGAAATTTGTTTTCTCTCTTGTCATGTAAGTAGCTACATAATATTCTCAATTTTGCCTCTTGGCCTACAAAACCTAAAATATTTACCATCCGGGCCTTTACAGAAAAGGTTTGTTGAGCCCTGCTCTAGAATATTGCCTTATCAGCCTCAAGTGAAACTTTCTGCAGTGGGACATTTAAAAAGACAAATTGTTGGGACATGACTGAGCTTCCACACTGTATGAGTCCACTGACATATCTAAAGCTGTCAAGTTCACAGAAGCAAAAAGTAGAACGGTGCTCACCAGGGACTGAAGAAGGGAAAAGCAGTGGTTTAAGTGGTATAGTTTGAGTCCTCCAAAATGCACAAGTTCTAGAGATCTGTTTCACAACAATGTGAAGATACTTCACGCTACTAAAAAAAATGATTAAGATGCTAAGTTTTATGGGGTTTTTTGATCACAATAAAAAAGTAAAGGTATATAAAAAGCTATGCCATACAAATACTAGTCAGAAGAAAGCTGGAGCGGCTGTCTGAAGAAGCAGACAAAGAAGACTTCAGAGCAAAGAGCCCAGGAAACCACCTGAATCGTTCACCTTGTTTTTCAAATATTGATGTTGCTCCTAATATCCACGGTTCTTTGAACAACTGTTCTTGCCAAAGGCTAATTTATTTTCTTTGGATACTTTTATCAGCTGCTGCAAGCCAACAGAATTTAATTAACCATTAGTAAACCAAGGCTTTCCTTGCTTGTTTAACAAAGGAGCTACTCAGAAAAGTACTTTGGTCGAAGCCTCGTTCTCATTTATTCTTGTGAAGCAATTCTGCTGTGATGAAATATCGTTTTACATTTTCTAATTTTTTTTTTTGACCTGTGTTTTCCTGTGAGTTGGGATTGTTGTAATGACTGCTTTGTCTGGTCGCGTGGCCTTTATTGCATTCTGTCCCCACTACCACAGTGTCATTACGTAGTAAGCATAATGGGTTGCCACCTAATTTGACACAAAATAATTCACACTCCACTCTGCCTTTAAGGCTCTAATGCCACAGGATGAGGACCCATTACTGGAATTTCTCTAATTATTAAGTGTGTGGATCCTAATTATACATTAAAAGAAGGGAAAATGACCACTAGATGGGTCTGTGGACCAGTGGACCCACAGTAAGATGGCCTTTGGCCAGGACTGTATTTATTACCTGGGGCCCACACTCCGAACAGTGGTGTCATGGTACATTCTAGGACCCTGTGTCTCATAGTCCTCAAAAGATCTGGGTATTCCTTAGTGTCCTGTCATCTGAGTAAATGGCCATAGGTCTTTTTTGGGAAAGGACGTTTTGGGAAAGGATTGGGGAAATCATGAAATATATATATATATATATATATATATATATATATATATATATACACTCATACAGTTCTATGGGTTTTGGCAAATGTATACAGTCACGTAACAAGCACCAGACAGATGATTTGGTTTTGTACAATAAAGTTATTTTTAATAAAAAATCCCAGGTTTTTTTTATTTTTTATTGTTAATCACCATACATTACATCATTAATTTTTGATGAAAAAGATCCCAGGTTTAAGTTTATGCTCACTCTCTATGGTCACAACCACTATTCAGAAACTGGGATTTGACCTGGGCAGAGGAGCCAAGAAGGAAAATTAAAGGAACGTTGACGACAAAGAGAACTAAAGCTTCTGGGGTGGGGAGGGGAGGTGGACACAAATTGCAAACAATCAAAAATCCAATCGATAAAAAAAAATATGATCGACAAATGGCATTGGACTTCTTAGCAGCAACTCTGGAAGCTATAAAACAATGCTGCCGTGCTTAAGAATTCAGAGGAAAAATTATTTCCAACTAGAAATTGTCATTCAAATATGTAGTAGAACAAATATCTTTTCAAACATGTATATCTAACATAAAATTATCTCCTGAATTATGTGTTAGACCAAGAACATGGGAAAAAAGACTAAGGAAACCCAAAGACATAGCATATAACAAGGGAGGACATATAAGAAGAGCGGGTGAAGGGAATCCCCAAGATAACACGAGGACATACTTCAAGACACTGTGCAACAGTCCAGAGATCAACCAATACAAACCCGAGCAGGTCAGAGGCTCCAAGAGAGACTCATTCAAGGTTAAATAGAATACCTCATTTATTAACAGACTGAGAAGAGAGTTTGGAGATAAGCTCCATAGAAAACAAAGCAAATGAGACAATCATTAAAATGTTCGGGGAAGGAAAAGTAATCATAACGTACTTCGTGGCTCAGCTGTAAAAAGCGTGTATAAGTCATAAAACTATAGGCACTGAACACCGATTCAACCAAAAATTGATCCAACAATGTTAGGAGGAGGGGGGATAGAAAGTGACCATGTATGGGGGTGTGAGTGAGAAAAAGCTGTCTTCACATTTCATTGCACAAAGATAAATGAAAAAAAAAAGTCTACAATTTAGTTCTAACAAGCAGGGGACACCGAGCAAACCAAAGAATTGCAGAGACGAGCCATATTTGCAGGAAGCACTTTGCCCTGTAGCAGAGAAGACATTGTTGTGAGCAGCGCCACAGCTGCTCATCAAGGAAAAGAATAAATACAAGCCTCTGAGTCATAAGCTCAATATCTGCCAGATGGACACATGGCCCTGGGGGCCCCAGATATGCATATTCACCAAAACAGCGGATCTGAGAAAATGCATCTTCCTCAAAGATGAGTAACTCAAACAGATGAATGGACAACGTAGCTAAGGGTCTATAGCAAATTAACACAAGAGAAAACAAAGGAAGGAAGTCAAATGGTAAACAAAAAATATCACCAGAAAATTGGTGATATGTATGTGAAAGCTGTAACTAAATACTTTGACAGGAAGGTCGAAAATAGTGGTAATTCACTGACATTTCATCTTTAAGGCATCATTAATGGTAATAAATAATATATAAGCATACTTTACAACTCCAATTTAAACATAAAGTATAAAAAAGAGAAAATACTGGGGTACCTGGCTGGCTCAGCGGTCAGAGCATGCGACTCTTGATCTCAGGGTTGTGAGTTCGAGCTCCGTGTTGGGTGTGGTGATTACTTAAAAATAAAATCTTAAAAAAAAAAGGAGGGAGGGACGCCTGGGTGGCTCAGTTGGTTAAGCGACTGCCTTTGGCTCAGGTCATGATCCTGGAGTCCTGGGATCGAGTCCCACATCGGGCTCCCTGCTCAGCGGGGAGTCTGCTTCTCCCTCTGA
The DNA here is from genome assembly GCF_009762305.2 of Zalophus californianus. Classification (NCBI taxonomy): domain Eukaryota; kingdom Metazoa; phylum Chordata; class Mammalia; order Carnivora; family Otariidae; genus Zalophus; species Zalophus californianus. The sequence continues at coordinate 91,614,147 of NC_045606.1, forward strand.
CCCTCTTCCCTCTCGTGCTCTCTATCTCGCATTCTCTCTCTCTCTCAAATAAAAAAATCTTAAAAAAAATAATTAAAAAAATAATAAGTACCACATAAAAAAAAGGAGGGAGAAAATAATAAATTTCATCATTGGTCATAGTGTGGAATTAGAGACAATGTCAAAAAGAAATTGAGGATTAAACATATTATAAAATGATCTTATTAGAACAAAAATACAAACCTTCCAAATTATCAGAAGTAACATACACTAAACAAAGCAAGCAGATCATTTTAAGGGGGACTTTGAAAGAGGTTTAAAGGAGAGAGCATGCCATAAAATAACGCGTCAGATCTGTGCTCAAACACACCTCTCACGTCGAAAATGCTAATGGGTTCAACTCACCTATTACAAGAAAAAGATTGGCAGATTAGATCACAAAGCAAAACCTAACTCTGCTGTTTACACATAAATGTTGATAATAAAAAGATGGGCGATAGAGTAATTGGGCAAATGCAAATAAAAGAGAGCAGGTGTCACAACCAGACAGGGTTGAATCCAGGTCAAAATCATTAAGCAAGTCAAAGAAACACACAAACACATTTTGAATGATAAAAGGTCCATTTCTCAATGAAGACATAACAGTTATGAATATGCAACGAAAGAAATAGCATCAAAAAAACAAAAATGAGGGGCGCCTAGGTGGCTTAAGTAGGTTAAGCCTCTGATTCTTGGTTTCAGCTCAGGTCATGATCTCAGGGTCCTCATTTGAGCCCCACATCTGGCTCCCCGCTCAGCAGGGAGTCGGCTTGTCTCCCTACCCCTCTGCCCTTCCTCCTGCTCTCTCTCTCTCTCTCTCTCTCTTCAATCAATCAATCTTTAAACAAACAAACAAAAATGGAAAAGAGCTACAGGGCAGTAGTAGTAAAAGATTCCAGTTCACAGCAGTTGAAATGAAAAAATGTAAGTAAAAGCATATAGGTAACTTAAGTGTCACAACTAATAAGGAATATTGTTAATATAGCTTATGCCTTGAAAACAGAATGACTTCCTTTTCAGGGAACCCTAGAACTTTCAGTAAAGCTGACTGTAAATTAGGCCACAAAGCAAATAACATCAGTCAGTCTTGTAAGTGCTTACAATGGTCCAGTCACCTGTCAAAACACGTCACATATATTAACTCAATCCCAACAACTTTAAAGGGTGTGTATATTATCATCTGCATTTTACAAACTAAGGTACAGAATGCTGAAGTTGCTTGCACCAAAGTCACAGAGTTAGTTAGTAACCAGGCATCTCAAAAATAGAACCAATGCGGAGGTTTTAAATCACAATGTCATAAGTAGAAGTTACCCACAAAACTAAGAACCCTGCCACCTAAACATCAAGAAGGAAAAGAAAAAACAATTTAACCAACTGAAAGAAAAAAAAAAACAAATAGCAAATAAAAACCTGGACAAAAACCCTCTCTTCATTTTGGGGTAAAGGAGAATATCCAAACTGTTTTCAAACTGGATTGGAGCTAAAGCTCAGAGGACAGGTGAAGTTCTTGAATCCTTATTATTAATAAACAGAAAAAAAAATTAAAAGGAGTGACTTAAGCACCTTATCAAGAAGTAGGGGCACCTGGGTGGCTCAGTCGGTTAAGCATCAGACTCTTGCTTCTCACCAGTCTCAGGATGGTGAGACTGAGCCCTGTGTTGGGGTCCGCACTCGGTGTGGAGTCGGCTTGTCTCTCTCCCTCTCCATGTGCCCTTCCCCCCACTGGCACGCGTGCTCTCTCTCAAATAAATAAATAAAATATTTTTTAAAAAGAAGCTTCTTTTTAAACATAAGGACTCCCCAAGAAAAACTAGTAAACGCTGAAATTAATTTAAAACTAGAAAAATGGTTACAACTAATAAGTGAAGGAGTTGGTTGGTTGAAAAAAAAAAGATTTACCTTTATCTAATGAATCAAGGTGAGGGGTGGGGGTGGGGAAACACACACATACAAAACACTACGGCTCTTGGATAAATTCACGGAAGTGTAAGCACGAGGTTAAAGAGAGTGTATACTAGTATTCTGACAGATGTTGGGGAATTGCCATCTGCCGAGGTTATTCAGACTCTGGTCTCCGCTAGCAACTAGTCAGAGTGATTGTTTCCCCGTTCCCCAGAAGCGCAGTTTGGTATTATCAATTTTGTTTCATGTGTGTCATCCTGATAGGTGAAAAATAGTATCTCTGCTCAGGTTGTTAATGTTTTTTTCTTTTGGATTCAGTCTTTGCTAGAAGTGGAATCAGTGTTTTGCTTGAGTCATTGGAAGAAGCTGGAAGCTTTTCTCCTATTATATATATTGCACCACTTTAAGTAATAGTAAACCTATTGTTCAATATACGCATGGTAGAATTTCCCTATGAAACTGGCTGGTCCTAGGCTGTTTGTTTTTTGAAGTGAGGGTTAGTTCTTTGGCAACATTCTCGATTTCTTCTATGGCAATTGAGGTGTCTGGATTTTTGTCATTTCTGGAATCACTTTTGTTATACGTGATGTATTTTTTCTCTAGGAAGCCATCACCTTGATTCATAGTGATTTCACCACAAAGCATCATCCACAATTTTGTTCCACCACCTCAGACAGTGGACATCAAGTGGACCCCTGACAGGCTCCTTACCCTTTCTTGGAGCATTGCTCTGTCTCCCATCCCCATCCCCATCTACCGCATCACAAATTCCTGGTAGCCATACCTTTTTCACAGTTGTTTGATCTGGGGGTGAGCACCTGACCCAAACTGGACCAGTCAGAGAATCTTCTCTTCAATTTTGGAATTGAGTGTAAAATTTTCCTGTCTTAGTCTGGGCCGGTCTCTCCAACAAAGAAGATGTAAGAACAACAATAAAACAACAACAAAAACTGGGGGAAGTCTAACAAGGCCATATTTTTAATCATGCAACTTGGGGAGCCAAGAAAGCTAGTCACAGAGAGAGGGAGGCAGAATGAACAGATCTGAGAGAGAAGCAGAAATGAGGCAGAGAATATTGCCAGGAGTCCACACAGCTTTTCTGGTCCCTGGAACTAGCATTCTGGTTACAGCTTCTTGGGTCCTGATTGCATTCCTTCCCGTGGGTTCTGGGAGATATTCCCGCATCTGCTTTACAAACTTCTCTGTGTATTCAACTCACCTATGCTGATTTCTTTTATGATACTTGAAAATGAAAGTTTTCTTATTATGCAGTTCTGATCCCCACTGCCCTGCTTTTAAGCTTGTTGGGACAAGGCAGCTCACTCCATCCTCCCAGGTCATTATAGTCCATTTTGAAGGCTATGGTCATGCCTCCCCTTGTTCTATTTATCTACATCCTCATCAACCTTTAGAAGTAAGTCCCTGTTCCCGCCATAAAATTTTCCTAATTATTCCAAACCTTTTTGATTTCTCCTCTCTGGATGTCCATGTACCATTTGTGCATTTGGGGAAGAACTGAAAAACATTTGCCCAGCCATGCCAAGTAATACCCAAAGCTTTTTCCAATGCAAGCATCTGACTTTCCACACAGAATCTTATAGACCTCCTGCTTCTGCAGTGTGAAATTCCCATAGCCTTGCTCTACGGTCATGACCTCATGAATGTGTTCAACACTAAATCTATTAGTTTAGTATTTCATTATTTAAAGCATAATTTGCAACAAAACCAATTCTGCCCAAGGGAACCTTTCAACATAAATTCCATGAAATTTCCCTTAAAATTGGAAAACAGAAAATTATTACACTTTATAAGCACAAAAGCTGCGTAAAGTCCATCAATACAGTCACTGTATAAACAAATTGTAGTATATTCATAACTGAAATACTAAACAAGAAAGAAGAGTAAACTACTGATAATATGCAATAACATGGATAAATTTCAAAACCATTATGTTGAATGAAAGAAGCCAGATAAAATATATATGAGTACATACTGCACCATTCTGCATAATGTTCAAAAACAGACAAAGGTAATCTATGGTGGATAGAAATCAGAATGGGAGTTACTTTTGGAGGATACTGAATGGCAAGGGACATGAAGTACCTTTCTGGGGTGAAGGAGATCTTAATGTATCTTCAGTGAGTACTAGGGCAAAGGGCTATATACAAAAAGTTCATCAAGTTGTATGCATTTTCCTGTATGTTAAGAATCTCTTAATTAAAAAGAAAGATGCAAATATTTAGTTACCAGAGGTGGCTTCAAATCAACACAAGCACAGCTAGACTGTCTCCAGCTGCTATAAACCTCTTCTGTTTCTAAAACTGGCCATACAGTGTCTCCTCGGATCGCTTTTTAGTTTTGTGAATATACATCCAGAGATATTTTATGTATGTATAAATAATACGTTATTTCTCCTTTTTTTAAATTTTGTTACATAAATTAACCCATTTATTATAGGCTAGTAATGTTTCAAATGGTGAAGCTTCTACTGGTCTTTCAACACCTTCAGTCTTCTGATAGCGGACTTTACTGTGACAGCAGAAGTGGTGTTGTAGGTCCAAGCGCCACCAGCGACGGTTTTCATGCAGGAGCCACAATGCCAGATCCTCACAGCTCGTCTTTTCATCTTTGTTTTGCCACAGAAGGAGCAAGTGTACTTGGCGTGCTGGCTTATTTCAATCTTCTTCACCATTTTCCTGAGGGAGGCACCATAACGGGTCCCGTATTTACCCACAATTCCGACCTTCTTGGTGCGTTTAGCCATGTCGCCGCAAACTAGGTCTCTATTTCTCCCTTTTTAACACAATGTTCTTCCTCTTTTTACACAAACGGTGGTATACTAAAGATTGTTCTGCATATTGCTTTTTTCATTTAAGAGTAGATCTTAGTAATGAGATTTTTAAAAGAATTCCATCGTATGGCTTAACTCATCATAAGTGAAATGTATGCCAAAATCAAATAAATATATCAGCTTGGCAAACAAAGATCAAAAAGTTTGATAACATAATATATTGCTAAGGGTACTGGGAAATAGGAACCCTCATATGGGGAGTACCTGCGTGGCTCAGTTGCTTAAACGGCTGCCGCTCAGATCATGATCCTGGAGTCCCAGGATCAAGCCCCATGTCGGGCTTCCTGCTCAGTGGGGATTCTGCTGCTTTCTCTGCTCCTTCTCCCTCCCCCTCCCTCATCCACTTATGCTTGTGCTTTCTCTCTCTCAAATAAATAAATAAAATGTTAAAAAAAAAAAAAGAAGCCCTCATACATTGCTAGTGGAATATATACTGATACTTCTTTTGGAGGGCAATTTATCAAATCCAAAATGCACATATTCTTTGATTCAGCAGTTGAGTCAGGTTGAGCACATTACATTTGCTGAAGAGTTATTTCAATTTCCTTTCCTGTGAGCTAACTGTTCATGTTCATATCTTTCTCCACTTTTTCTATTAAGTTATTATTGTTGGTTCCCCTTGATCTGTATGAGTTCTTTATAGATTAGGAAAATTCACCCTTTGTGAAATATGTTGCAAAATTGTTTCCATTTTGTCATTAGTTTTTGACTAGTGCTATTTTTCTGTCCTACAGCGATTTATTTTAAATAGTTGAAATTATCAGTCGTACTTGGAAAGGCTTTCCCTGGTGTGAGATTATTTTTTTCAATCTCAGCTGATTTCTTCAGAAGTGTTTAGGATTTCATTTTTTTTACATTTAAAGCTTTGATTCGCTAGAAATGTATCCTTTCGTAAGGTGTGAGATGCAATTTTATTCTTGTGCAGATGGCTACCCAGTTGTCTTAAACTCTTTATTGCATAACCCGTTCTTTCCTCACTGATTTGAAATTATTGTATATTCAACAAGAGAGAGACAGGAAATGGAAAATGAACAAGTGGAAAAGTGGAAAATGATTATAGAAGAGGAAACTTTAAAAACTAACAGGTATATGAAGCAATGCTCAACTCCCTTAGCCATGAGAGGAATGCAAATTAGAATAATAATGACTGGCAAAAATTAAACTGGATTTGGTGGTGGTGGAGCAGAGGGCTGAAGGGATATAGGAACCCTCATGCACTCATGCAACCATTCTAGAGAGCAGTCTCTTAATGTGTATGTGTGTCCTAGGACTCAGTGGTTCTCACTTGAGCATATGTCCCCAAAACATTTTCACACAGATCCAAAAGGGCATATGAGTGTGTTCATAGTTGCACTGTGGTGGTGGTGAGGAAGCAGGAGGTAATTTCAGTGCTCATCACTAAGAGAATAGGCAAAATGTGCTACTGTAGATTACTCAAAAGTTGTAAACTGGTGGGGTGCCTGGGTGGCTCAGTTGGTTGAGTGGCCGACTCTTGACTTTGGCTCAGGTCATGATCTCAGGGTCAGGAGATGGAGCCCCGCGAGTTGGGCTCTGTGCTCAATAGGGAGTCTGCTTGAAATTCTCCCTCTCTCCCTCTGCCCTCCTCTCCCGCTCACTCTCTCTCTCAAATAAATAAATCTCTTTTAAAAAGTTATAAACTGGTATATTATTACACACAGCAACATGAGTGGATCTTAAAAATACGGTGTCTAGTGAAAAAGAAACAGAATGATATTTATAATAAATTTACTTTTTTAAAAAGATTTTTATTATTTGAGACACACACAGAGAGAGAGAGAACAGGGGGAGGGGCAGAGGGAGAAGCAGGCTCCCCGCTGAGCCAGGAACACAGACATGGGGCTCGATCCCAGGACCCTGGGATCATGACCTGAGCCAAAGGCAGACGCTTAACCATCTAAGCCACCCAGGCACCCCAAATTTACTATTAAAAATATATACATATAAAGCCACATATTTACAAAGTCACATAGAAACAAAAACTTAAATTTTATAATTTCTGTCACTGGAGATAATGATGATAAGGTGAAATTTCAGAGAGGGGCGGGAGAGAGAGAGATTGAGATGGGTCATCAATGATGATCATGTGCCACAAACCACGTATGATTAGTTCAACCTTCTTTGCCTGAATTGAAAACCAAACCAAATGCAAGGTTACCAACAATCTCCGTTTTGCCAAGTGCAGGAATCAGCTCCCTGTCCTCATCTTACTAGACTTTGTCAATAGATAATTGACAAGCCACTTTCTTGAAATGCTTTTCTTTTAAGATCATGTTACTCTTCTACTTAAAATTTTCCAATGGCTCTGGTTTCAATTATTATAAAATCCCAACTCCTTACACCATTACGTGTAAACTGACTCCTGTCTCCCTCTCAGATTTGCCTCTTCTATCTCTCCCCACCTTGTCACTCTGACCTTTCTTCTAACTCACCAAGTTTGCTCCCTTCACAGACTTGGCCCTTGCTTTTCTTTCTCTTTTATATTCTTCCTTTGGATCGTCCCAAAACATTCTGGTCTTGACACAAATGTGTCTTCCTCTGACAGGTCTAACATAAGAAGGATTAACATAACTTGAACTGTGGTCTGTTCTACCTTTTTATGTTGATTGTCACTGCTATTGCCAATTAGGCTTTCTCCTATTGTTCAACTCCAAAAGGCAACCATCTTACCATATTCATGGAATCTGGAGACAACCCTGCTGCTCTGCCTCTAAGATGTAACACTAAAGAAGAAGCACTAAACAGTGGGTTTGGTTTGTCCCTTTTCTCTATACGTCTCCACAGGTGCAAGATTACCACACACTGGATTGAACATTAATCTTCAATACAAGGTTTGAGAGCTGGTAAAATTATCAAATTGCTGTGCTGAAGATGTTGTAGACAGTAATTTTTCATGAAAAGGGTATGAGTAACTTGATCTCACAGGATATTTTATATTTGTTGTATATTTTATACAACAAAAACAAAATGCAGGATCTTATGGCATTAGTTAGATAATGTGAATATCTTAGATATCTTAGATAATCTAAGATCTTAGACAAAGATATTCTTTGTTTTCAAGAGGAATTGAATTTGACCTCTTTGTATCCTCCTCAAAGGCCCTTACTACTGAACAAGGAAATGCATAGGTAGACGTGCTCTACCCCTAAAAAATCCCAAAAGCAACAAAATTAATTTTTCCTCATCTATTCAGTCTCTAACTGCTAAGGTGGCTACCCATTTCAAACTGGTGATTGCAACCAGTTAGAAGACTATGAAATCAATTTTATTTTATTTTTTAAAAAATATTTTATTTATTTGACAAAGAGAGATACAGCGAGAGAGGGAACACAAGCAGGGGGAATGGGAGAGGGAGAAGCAGGCTTCCTGACGAGCAGGGAGTCCGATGTGGGGCTCGATCCCAGGACCCTTGGATCATGATCTGAGCCGAAGGCAGATGCTTAACCGACTGAGCCACCCAGGCGCCCCTATGAAATCAATTTTAGATGTCAAAGCAGCATTTTAAAAAAATGAAATAGACTACAACAGAACTTAATTGGATTCAAAGTATTAGGGCACCTCACTAATCCTAGTTCAAGGCTAGAGTCTAGGAGGGACAGCTGATATATGACAGATATCTTACTGGAATGCCTGGGTTAATTTGTTGGACAGATAACATTGTACAGTCTAATTTTATTTATCACAACTACCTGTGATTTATGAAATGATGTACAGGGGAATTTTATTTGCTGATAGAAAATCCAGACTTTTCAATTGAATTCCAATGAGGAACTTGAAGTATGTTTTTGGGGAAAGGTGTATCATCACAGATAGTGTATGTGTGCACTACACATGTATGTGTGTGTGTGTACTATTTATTAATCAAATCAGTGTAAATTGTTCTCAAAGAAGTTGCTTTATTAGAAGAAAAAGAAATAATAAAGTTAAAAATACAGGAGCTGTGTTCAGTTGCAGCTGCTAGATTTGGAAGTGCAGTGAAAATACTGGGGAAAAAAATGTTCCTCTAATAATCAGAAAACAGACTTTACATTTCATTCAAAGAAGAAAAAGATAATGCATTTCTGGCAAAGGAAGGATTAATATCTTCAAAATTAAAGGACATTTGAAAATATAGCATATAAATCCTTAAAATATGTTCTTAAGGAAAAAGGCATAAAGTTATTGGCACAATTTCTCAGTTGCTTCACAAACATTAATGAGAAAGACAATCTTTGTGTTAGTTGTGGCAGAAGAGAAATGGTTCATACTAGGTCCTAAGAAACTGCTTCCTCCAATATGTTGGTGCATATGTTTTTGGTGGCAAAGAGGCTGATAAATTCAAAGCTATGCTTCCTGGCAATAACACAATATCAACTCAGTTACCACAGAACATTGAGAAGAATCAATGATTACCATGCAGTTATAGTCCAACTTGATGAGAGTACTAATACTGCGAGTTGTGTAATACTTTTATGCCAGATATGTGTAGCAAAACAGTTTTTAGAGGAGTTGTTGTCTGTATGGAGAAAAATATATTCACAATTAGAAAACAGCATTTAAGTCAATAAAAAACCTTTTTAGGCAACCCCATCTTGGGTCCCCTTCTTCAGGAGCTTTATTGTATCACTCAATAAACCTTACTAAACTCTCAATAAACCTTGCTTTGCTAAAAAAAAAACACCTTTTTATAGTTTATAATGGATAAAATGTTATCCATTATATTAATGGATAATAATATAATGTATTTAAAAACTTTATACAATTTAAAATAGAATTGCAAGTGATGGGACAACAAATATGATCGGGAAACTATAGCGATACAAAAAAATTATTGAAAACTACTAAAAACAGAAGATAATTTAAAATAGTAAATGAAAAAAATTATGAGTCATTTGATTTTCAAAACCTTAAATGATTGAATTAAAGTTGATGTTCTATGAAGAGAATAAATTATTGTGGCTTAGTACCACATTTACACAGAAAAAAATGATTGCAATACGTGAAATTTATCACTATGTTAGACTAAGATTAAAGAAATTATTGCTAAGAAGAAAGTGGACTCATGTTACTATTCACAATGCCTATGTATGTGAAGTAGGATTTCCAATTGGATCCATTTTAAAAATAAAGTTAAAGATCAGGCTCAATAGTAGACCAGATGTATATGCAGCATTGTCCTCATGCATTCTGGACTGGAATAAACCTATGAATAGGCAAAGACTTCCATCGTATTAAATAAAACCTTTACTAATTTGCTTCTGTACTATTTATATTAAGATTGGTTTCTACATTGTATTATAAAATACATTTACATTGTATTAATTTTGTTGTTCTTCCTTTATTTTACACAATATATTTTGTGAAACTTGTATTTCAGACACGTATATGTGTGTATACTGGGTTTCAGTGTAGAATCTATTTCCCCGCTGTGAGTTGTGGTTCAAAAGTCGGAAAAACAATGCCTTAGAAGTTACAAGATAACTTTGGAAGAGTAACACACCTGCAGAATGATCTGACCCACAGACCACCAGTTTGCTGTCTGAGCTAAACTGTGGATGATATTGACTATGCATTCCATATGAAGTATAGAATTTACTTTGTAGGTAAGTTGCAGCTAGGACAAATAATGGTGTAATAAAAATGTGTTTTAGGGGCACCTGGGTGGCTCAGTCAGTTAAGTGTCCAACTCTTGATTTCCACTCAGGTCATGATCTCAGGGCTGTGGGATCAACCCCCCCCACCCCCCCCACCCCCACCCCAGTGCAGAGTCTGCTTCAGATTCTCTCTCTCTCTCTCCCAAATAAAATCTTAAAACAAAAACGTGTTTGAGAAGCATTAATATAGTCCCATTGCAAGACTGACAGGAAGAGACTGGGGACAGAAAGGTCACTTAGTGCTACTAAAATAATCTAGAAATGAGACCACTAGTGCAGAATCAGAATGGGAGCAACTGCAAAGGTAGTGGAGATAAAACAGAGCGCCAAGGAAAAATGATAGCAATTTAGAGCTGGGAGGGACCTTTGGAGTCATCCATGCCATCACTATCTTCATACAATTAGTAAAAGTAACAGTTAAAAAATTGAGAATTTGTCTATGACCTCCTACTGACTCATCAATAGGTGTTAACATTGTTTATCCGGTTAATGAAATTAGCAGAAGGCATGAATTCTCTTCAGGATTCAGAGAGCGGGCCCTCAAATTTGCGTTCCATTTAATGGATTAAAATGGGCAATAAACTCTCATCCTTTTAAATCTGAATTCCAATTAATCACAGGTGTGCCTACAAGGCATTCCCAATCAAGGCTCCACTCCACCCCGAAATGGGTCAGATTCCACTTTCAGAGAGTATGTTCCCTAAAATACCACCAAATCCTCTTGAGAAGTCTTCTGTTAATTTCAAAAGTTTATGGACGAGCCCAGAACTGTTCATTTACTCGTTCAATCACCCAACTGCAAAACGGTACTGAGCATTTTAGGACCGTGACACACACGTTCCCCACCGCGGCCGGGCGAGAAAAACAGGAGTCGGTCTAGGAAAGGGAGGCCTGTGGGAGTCAGTGTTGCGCTCTTGCGGAGAGAAGCCGCAGGGCGAGTCCGGCTGGAGTTAGCCATTTCCTTTCTTCCCTCGATACTTCGGGCTGCGGGGCGCTGGGCGGGCAGGCACTGCGGCTGGTCCTCGCGTCCCTCAACCCTTTCTCCGTATCCGCCTCGAATAACCTGCTTGACAACCCCAGTTCTCTAGACCCGAGCGCGGGACGTTATGTGCCCGACGGGCCCCAGCGCCATGATTAGGTCAGTCCCAGGCACATCCAGACGCTTGCACCTAGCTGAGCCCCACATGCGTCGCCGGTTTCCGGGTGCAAATGGGAAGCTCGGGAAACCCCAGACCCCTCCCTTTTGGGAAGGGCGCAGACGGCGTCTTCGTTTCCAAGGAAACCGGCCCTGCCACAGCGTCACTTCCGCTGACCTGTCTGGACTCCAGACTGTTGGGAGGAAAAGAGGAAAACTGAGCCACAGCCACGACGGTGGACGCGAGCGTCTCCTGTCTGCGCATGCGCCCGCTCAGCGGCCTGCTTCTATTTATGTGGGGGATCCAACATGGCGGCTGCGGCGACCCTGGCGATGGCGGTGGAGCTCATCAGAACATAGTGGCGGGGAAGGGGGCACGGTCCGCACTCACGGTGGCGTCGGCAGAGACGACTGAGGGTGGTGGAGGGAATAAAAGCGACGGAAAGCAAAAGGAAGAGCGGGCAGGCAAACAACTCGGCGTAGAACCGAGCGCCGGCTCGAGCGAAGGCAGAGGGCCAGAACAGTGGGGATGGCGGAGCCACGCAGAGTAGCGTTTATTAGCCTGTCACCGGTGAGGCGGCGCGAGGCCGACTACCCGGGGGCCGAACGCGAGCCCGAATACCCTCGCGACCCCCCCCGGCTGGAGCCGCAGCCGTACCGCGAACCGGCCCGGGTGGAGCAGCCGGCCCCGCGGGAGGCTGCCCCCCGGTCGGACGCGCAGCCTCCGCCGCGGGAGAAACCGCTCCCCCAGCGCGAGGTCAGCCGCGCCGAGCCGCCCATGTCGCTGCAGCGGGAGCCCCCGCGGCCCGAGCCGCCGCCGCCGCCGCCGCCGCCGCTGCTCTCTCAGCTGCACTTGCAGCCGCCCCCGCCGCGAGAGTCGGCTTCCCGGGCCGAGCCGCAGCAGAGGCCGCCGAGGGAGACAGTGCGCCTGGAGCTGGTGCTCAAGGATCCCACCGACGAGAGCTGCGTGGAGTTCAGTTACCCGGAGCTGCTGCTGTGCGGAGAACAACGGGTACAGAGGATTCTCCCTCACCCCCCAGCCCCTGGGAGCTTCAGGACGCGTCCGCCTCTCCCAGTGGTTCGCACCTTCCGACGCCGGCTTTGCGCGTCTCAGGTCGCCTGGGAGGGTGGGCTGGAGGGGGCAGGGGCCGAGCGGGGGGGACGAGTGGTTGGTGCTGCTTTTCTCCTGCTCCCTAGGGTTGGCCAAGGCTCCCCCCCGCCTTCACCGACCCCCCCCCCCCCCGCCTCGTGCTCCCGCTCCAAATGCCGCTCGGAACCGGTTTTCCTCTGCACCTTTCGAGACCTCAGAATTTACTCCTTTCTGCTCCCCACGCAAAATTTGGGGGCTCTGCAAGTTACGTGGTTGGGTTTTCCTTGTGGAGCTCCAGCAGTCGTTCCAGTAGAAAGGAAGAGAAAACCTTGGGGGACACGCCCCCCATCCGAAGCAGCGAGATAGTGTAACCCCTCCATATCATCTTCCTCTTCATCACTATTTGTTAAGCTTGGCGCCGAGATGTGCTTGCGAGCGTGGGGGTATTTCTCTTAATTGAAGGGTATTTGAAAGTAATCTAAAATTTTTCAGACTAAGGATTCCACTCTAGGAATGAAGAAGCGGATTAGTTACTTGGTTACTTATTTTTCTCTCTCACCTTGGTATTGGTACACGTACTTAGCTTTGTTTTCTCTAGAGTTTGTTTTTACTGTAATTGAATGGGAAGGTGTCTCCTGTTTTATTTGGCGCCTACCGTCGTACTCTCTTATTTTGAGTGTATATCAAAATACATATCGTTTGGAGAACGATGAAAAACAGCTTTGAATTTTTAGGAACTGTTGAAAATATATAGGTATGCCTTTGATGGAACTGGTGAACAACAGTAATAGGAGAGGTTTGTTGGTAATTGTAATTTTTATTGTAGGTTTTGGTGATCTTTAGAAGTAAACCAGAAAGGGAAATGATAGAGTAACAGTAATAAGAGAACAGTTTCTTCTGTTGTTTAGAGATTATGCGCTTACGTTTTGCTTTAGCACAGGTCTAATGGACTCCAGAAGTCATTTGTTTTGTTTTCATTCTCAACTATCTTTATAGTTAAAACAATGATACTTTGGTTTAAAAATATTAAACAATGTCACTGGATTTTGTTTCTTTTAAGGCCAATTAATCTTTTGATCGTTATTTACAAATGCTGTTGTGTGGTCAAATCACTACTAAGTGTTTGCAAGCAAAATGAATTGTTAAGGGTAGAGATCATTTTGGCCATTTCCACAAACATTTTGTCCTTCAGACCTACTTTAGTGCCCCTACTATTTATAAATGCGATGTTATTTTTTTTCCAAAAGCATTTGAAAATAGTAGATTGGAGCATTTTTCAAATTGTATTTGATCTAATCTAAGTGAGTTTGCAGTTTTATTCCCTAACCTACTTTATAAATTACGGATGAAAAGCATCATATTTGGGTAAATACATTACGGTAGCTAACATTTATTGAATTCTTCCTGTGTGCATGCCAGACACAGTTCTAAGTAAGGTGTATGGCTTACGGAATTTAGTTCAGCAGAGCTCCTTGAGGTAGGAACCATTATCCCCACTTTACAATTGAGAAGGCTAATGCACAAAGTGCTTGTACGTAATTTTATTAGTACTTCTTTCTATACCAGTACCGATTCTTAGTAAAACAAAATTTCTTAAAATTGTATAGTTTAAATTTAGAGGATCCTGCCAAAATGAACTCAAATGAGAGTTATAGTAGAAATACAGAGATTTCTGTTATGATCCTCTTGATGCTATGATATTCATGCCATGATAAATTAATAATAGATACATACCTTTTAATTATGACAAAAAAGTTAATTTTTACACCCTTCCTTGCTAATCTGATATCAGAACTACTAGTTTCCTGTAATAGGACAAAGATAATTCAGTTTAATTTTTCTATTTATACTATCAACTTAGAGGTATATTGGTCAAATTTTCTTGTATATTCAACCATATATCGTTTGTTGTATTCTGAATTAAAAAAATCCATTGTTTATACAATGTACCTTTGCGACCAAGTTTTGCCAGATTTACCAATGATTACTCCCAATGAACGTATTTATTACATAAGGAATTATAGAAAACGTTTCTGTAAATGAAGTTGTGATATTTCCATGAAAGGAAATCCTAGTAGTAGAAACCAAAAAAAGCAAAATGAGACCAATAGAATTGATCTGCAGAGTGGCGATTCCCAAATTTGGTTTTTCTTCCTCTCAAGGAGAATCTAGTTATTTTTAAGGATGTTACACTATTTTCAAAATAGTCTAAATTTTGAGTTGTTGTAATTGAGCAATTTATCATGTAACAGTTTGAGTAGAAAGGGGAGGGAAAGAGATGGTATAAAATGAAAAGAAAAAAGATTATGAATTTTGAAATAGCCATCTATTACTGAATAAGATTTTAGTTGATAGGTACAGTTATAAATCTGTCACATGTGAATACCACCTATATTGGGGTGCATTTAAATCATCCCCCTTCATAAATATGAAATGAACAGTGAAACCCTGATTAACTGAGTGCAATCAGAATTTTTTGTACACTCTTTTTTTAATGAGGAAAAGCACAGTTAAATGAGCATATGGTGGCAAAATATGAAAAACAAAACCCCTTCTTGTCAGGTTTTAAGGACACAGGGTAGCTAAACCTTTAACTTTGTTATCTCTGTAGACTACTAAACCCTGAGTGAGATGGTTCAGGATGATGACTGAGGAACTGCAGTCGTCTCTATCCTTAAAGATTAATTTGTTCACCATTTCTGACTAAAGAAAAATAGCACAGTGTAGAAATAAGTTCTGGCAGTAATTGATATGCAAGTAATTTTGTTTAACTCATAGTAAACCAGAGAGTCAGTTAACCAGAACATCCACTTGTGAATGTGGTTAGTTGAACATTTACTATAAAAAGAAGAATAAGTGATTATAGTGTCAATGTAATTATACTGTTAGAGAATTCTGTGCTATTCCGTTGCTTGTCATACTGCATATTTTCAATAACTTGTGAAAGATCTCCTGAAGATGGTGTTAATGAGTTAACATCAAAGGACAAAATTATTATAATGTTATTGCCTATGGGTAGTTGGTAATTTTGATATTTACTGATTTGCAGATTATCCTTTCATGTGAAAAACATGAAGCTCATTTAGAGCCTTGGTTGTGGGTAGGGGTTTATTTCTTAACTATGAGAGAAAAATGAGTCACTTTTCTTAACTCTATTTTTATAGACTGTCAAGAGTAACAGATTTATGCTTGAGTCCTCTATAAAATCTATACAGAATGTTATATAATGGCATTTAAAGTGATTCTTATTAAAAAAATATATGTCCATGTGTTTATATTTCACATATAAAATGAGGCAGGCCAGTAATAAGACCTTGTATTTAGACTTCACAGTGACATGAAGCAACAATTGATAATGTCAAGGCATGGTGGTTGCTCACTGTCCTTTAGTCTTAAGTTAAGGCTATCCCCTGAACATGCCTAGTATTTATTTCATTATCGGTCTCTTCCTGCTGGTTTATTTATTCCTTTTGGGTCATATATATTTATTCCACTGATAACTCTGGGATAAAGGATTCTGTAAATACATTACTTATTCCAATAGATAATTTAAAACATTGATTCTGAAATTAATTTTTTAAGCTTTGAGAGTATCCCTTTATTGTAATGCCTTAGGTCTGTGAATTGTTTGTATTCTTTAAATATTTTTCTGTCATATTTTTAGACTAATCGTATCTCAGCCTTCATATCCAGGATGAAGTGTGTCATTTCCCAAGTGTGCAGATCTTTGTCCCTTCTGCATTTTTTTCTTCAGGTTCAGCCAAATCTGTATCCAGTCTTTCAGTTGTAATATACTTTATTTTTAATTACTTGAAGATGCTATTTCAGTAAAAACATCTAACCTTCCTTTTTTAAAAGATTAACTTTTTGTCAGTTGTCCATAATTAGATACAAGTAGCATTTTTATTCATACGCAGCTCCTTGTTTTCCCTTTTTTTATTGAAAACCTCTATTTTTATGAAAGGTGTCTGCTAAAGTAGTAAACTTGAATAAAGGATGTGATTTATCTTTTTGTTTGCTTTGGTAAATAGATGGTAAATGTGGGATCCTAGCTGTGTGTGTGGTTTTTTAAAACCATGTGTTATGATAAACTTTCATTCTCCCCTGCTAGAAGGAAGCCACGGTAATGTAATCTATTTGCAGCTTTCACTTTTCTAGCTTTAAGAGTAGTATGTACTCCCTGAATGAATATTCATGGACAAGAAGGAGGTTGTAGATTGAGGTTTTGATGCTGGGCCTCAGCAGAAGGCTGTAGCGGCTACAGATACCCTTGTGATAGCTCAGGGCGGATGATTCAGGGTCGATGCCGATTAATAACCCGTCAATCCTTTGAGAAGCATTTCCTGACCAAAGCAGTTATTTTGGGGGGAAAGATCTCAAATTAGAGTTATAAGTGGGATTTTCATTTTTATCTAATTTTCTTGGGGAATTTTTGGCCTTTTTATTTTGGATGGGGTGACCATAGATCATTTTGTAGGAGGAGACGATTTGTTGAGTTCTTAACCAACAAAAAACTTGAGAATGTGTAAGAATCCATTAAAACGGCAAGTATTTTTGCTACAAACCAACATTTCTTTCTAGTTATTTTTAATGCTTCTAACTTATTTGTTAATATTTGGAAAATTTGACTGTAATTATTAAATTTAAGGATACATTAAACTCCAGTTGAAGTAATATTAGTACTTCTGTTTCTTTTCCTCTTTACTTTGAATCAGAAGAAGCCCATTCACACAGAAGACCCATTTAATGATGAGCATCAAGAGAGGCAAGAAGTGGAAATGTTGGCTAAGAAGTTTGAAATGAAATATGTAAGTATAATATACTCTTCATTTAGGTAATTTTACCTTACTGCGTTTTTTTTTTTTTTTTTTCCTCCTGGGGACTGGTTGGGAGGGCTTGTAACATCCATTGCCCACCTTATTTTGTTCTCATGAATTGAATCCAAATAAATGGTTAGACAAAGATTCTGACAGGTTTGTGATGGTCATAATAGTAGCCATCATTTATTGTACTCCTTCTAGAGTCCAGGCAACTTGCTTAACATATATTATCTCCCATCCTTCTAGTAAAACTACATAGTAAGTAATATTGACCACATTTTACAAATGAAGAAACTGAGGCTCTGAGCTCAAGGTCACACAGTGGCAAGAACCAGGCTGCATAGCCAGTCTGTCTAGCTCTAATCCTTTGCCTTTTCCACTGCCATTGAGAAGGCTACGTTAATTCCTCTGGTGTACTAGTTCTCAAGCCTTCCTGCCTCTTTTGAGTTTAAGAGAATGAATGTGTGTATTTCTAGCATACACATTTCTGGGATCAGAAGCAATCAGCAGCAGCATGGAATTTCTTTGAAAGTATCTTGTTTACTTTAAACATTCATGTACGTTTTGCATCCTGTGCCATATGTAGATATTTGTTTTAATGTAAAAGTGAATTCTAATTACCTTATTGTGAAGTTGCTTAACACTTTTCTCACATTTTCTAGGATAACTGAGTTTGTAGGAAAGCTCCCTCCCTCCCCATCTTTATCCTATGGCTTTACTCCATGACACTTCGCTGAAACATAACTCATGAAAAGCAAGACCCCTTCTGGTTCCTCTCTGAGCATTAAAAAGTATCTCACAGAGATAGGAGGCCAGCTTACATAGCCCTGTCATTCCTGTTATCCTGCAGATGCAACTGGGATCTTGGTTGACAGTGGTTGGCTCCTTGTGCTAATGAATCTGTTTGGGGTGGGGGAAATGTATGAGAATACTTTGGAATGTAGGTCAGGTTGTAGGCCATACTTTGCCACCTGCAGATTGTCCTTTGGTGAAGTTATTTAACCTTTTTGGGCCCCAATTTTCTTTTTCTGAAGATTTTTCGAGCCTCCTCCTGGCTTTATATTCTGTGACTATATAATACTTTTAGGGATGGTCTGGTCGGTGTTTTGATGGAAAAAGTAGCAGAAGTTGTTACTTAAACTGTAGTGTTTAATTACAATATAATGTTCTCAAATTATAAATCATAACATACTATGGCTTTTTATATATATATATATATATTTTTTTTATTTTTAAGTAATCTCTACACCCAGCGTGGGGTTTAAACACATGACCCCAAGACCAAGAGTCACATGCCTTACTGACTGAGCCAGCCAGGCACCCCTATGGCTTTTTTATACAAGCTAATACGTTGGTGAAATTTAATGTTTTAACCAGGCAATATGTTTACATGGTTCAGAACTCAAAAATTATAGAGTGAAAAATCTTTCATTCTGTTGTTTACCCAGATAATCTCACTTCCTAGAGGCATGTAATGCTTTTGGGGGTCCTTCTAGAGATGTTTATGTATATCTCTGTATACACATGTATTAACTGCCCCCCCCACATCTCTTTTACACATTGCAGAAGATGCAGTTCTGCTCTTCTTTTCAGTTACTCTAGCTTGGGAGATTTTTTCATATCAGTACAAAGAGAGCTTTCTTCTTTCTCTCCTCTCTCTCTCTTTTTAGGGCTGCATGGTATTCCATTGTGTGGACATACCACAGTTTATTTAACCAGTCCCCAGATGATCTAAGTTGTTTCCAAAAATTTGCTTTTGTAAATAGTGCTACAGTAAATTACTTAGTAGCATGGCATTTCACACATTTGTGAGTTTATCTGTTGGACAGATTCCTAGAAGTGGAATTTTTAGGTCAAAAGATTTATGTGTTTATTTAGTTTATTTAGTTTGGGTATATATTACCAAATTACCAGTTCCTTAGTTACCAGTTTCCATTCCCGCCAGCACTACATTAGAGTGCTTATTTTTCCCTAGGTTTTAAAACTAAGGATTAGAATTGTCCTTTGCAAATGGAAAAATTCCTAGCATATGAATCTATAAGTAATGTGATTCAGTATGTGATGTACTGCCTCAGAGTTAGCATTAAATCATCTTGGAGAGCCCTTGGATCATACTTGGCATGGAAAAACCAATGTTCTGAAGAAGTTGGTTGATCTGTAAACTTGAGTTCCACCAGATAACTGGGATATCTCCAGGCACTGTCATTGTGCAGGGATAAAATGTTGCTCTTGTTATAATTCAAATTAATGGGCTGTAATTCTCTAGATTTTTCTTTTGGCTACTCTTTTATTTCCATTCTAAGTAGAGATTTAAAATGTCCTACCTCTTGAAGCCTTTATTTGCCATGAGTATTATAGGTATTAAATAGGTATATTATAACAAATTATTTGGACCCTTGTAAGAAAAATATCCAGCTAAAAGTGACCTGGAAGAAGACGCTTCATCCAGCTCTAGGCTCTGGGCTGTCAGAAAAGATGACTCCTAAACAACTAAGGTTTTTTTTGGTGTTCAGTGGTAGCAAATTCAGATGTCTATATATGTCTATTTAGACTTATGCGTATATTATATGTTTGTATTTTTTTGAGGTTTTTTTTTAAGATTTTATTTATTTATTTGAGAGTGAGCAAGGGAGAGAGAGAGAGAGCACAAGCTGGGGGAGGTAGAAGCAGACTCCCTGCTGAGCAGGGAGCCCAACGTGGGGCTCCATCCTTAGAACCCTGAGATCATGACCGGAGCCAAAGGCAGATGCTTATTTGACTGAGCCAACCCGGTACCCCAGAACAAATAAAAGTTTTAAGAAAGATGTTTTTCTGACTAACTTTAGTTTCAGAAATTGCATTAAACATTTATTTCCACAGCCCATCTTTTACAAAGATAGTAAGAAATTTCTGAAGTCCACCTTTGAATTCTTTTGGGATTCACTCTGACTAAGCAACATTTTTAGTTGAGAGAAGTGTTTCTTTGTTTTGCTCACATTCTTTGAGGAGCAAGTGGGTGCTGACTGTCCAGATGTAGGTGTCCTGAATATCAAGGCTGGGCTCTTGCCTTTGGAACCACACTTCTCATTCAAGTCTGCAGAACTCGGAGTCTTTCTCTCTGGCGTCTTCAGGCTGAGCTTGCTCGTAGGAGTGGAAGGACTGCTCCTCAGTGCTGAGAGAAAGCTTCTACTTTTACCATGATGTTTAACTGTTCTGTTGCATGTTTTACAAGTAGTCAACAATACACTTTTGGAGTCTTTGTATTTTTTCACAATTTTTGCTTCTTTAAAACTGAGTGTATAATTTCTTGCCTCTCGGGTAAGAAGTTTTTGTATTTTGGGTGTCAGTTTGGACTTGGGTTTGAGGCACACTCGAGAGTTATCCAAAACCAGCAACTGGAAACAGTATGGACATGTTCCTTCAAAAGTTATGTTATCATAGGAGATAGCGGGCCTGGCCCAGGCAGCTACCGTGTAGTTGCCGCGCCGCAGCCTCAAGGTAGTGCTTCTGCCTCATCGTTACTGCCACCTCCACGCCGCTAAGACAAGCAACAAGAGCTATGTTTATTTGTATTTTAAGTAAATAAAGTTTTAAATATTGTATGTAAAATCTTGCAAAATGTTAACACACCAAGGTTACATTTCCCTTAAAAAAATTTTTTTGGCAGTGATAAAAAGAGGACTTAATTCTTAGAGGCTTATAAAACATAAAACTAGCCACCTTTTCCTCTTAACTTTTGTTTCCTTCATATTATAATTTAGATATTCTTGTCATTATTTCTGAAAATCACTTAAGGTTACATCTAGCTCTTTGTTTCTTGGAACAAGAGGTGCAGTTTTTTGTTAAGTTTTGTATATAAAAAAAGTGAGCATTAACATTGGACATACAAAGGGTCTTGATAGTCATTCTCTCCTGGAGCTTTCAAAATAATTGGGAGGACGAGACATACATACAACACACAAATATAGTACCAAACAATGTCTATGGAATTGAAAGACTCTGGGGATTTGAAAGTGAGTAGAAGGGCCAGTTCCATTCTTGAAATTGGAAGGAATTTTGGAGACTTTGGTGCAGAGTCATTGAATGGATTCTTCCAGTCTCTTGTGGAACCACATTTCTCTGTAATCCCTGGAATAGCTTTTCTAGCCTTTGTGGGATATCCAGTGGATAAGAGGCAGCAACAATGTATTGTAGTGGAAGGAGCACAGGATTATGAGTTAACACAGCTGGATTCTGATCCTGTTTTTGCCATATTAACTAGCTGGGTGACCTTAGGACAGGCTCTTGGCTTTTTTATGCTTTGCTATCTGTGAGGGGAAAACAAGATCTGCTTAGCCAACTTTGTATTTATAGCACAGGGGTTTTGTCAACGTCAGATGAAAAAATAGATTTTTAATGTTGGAAATATTTAAAGTGCTATCTAAGGGGCACCTGGGTGGCTCAGTTGTTAAGCATCTGCCTTCGGCTCAGGTCATGATCCCAGGGTCCTGGAATCGAGCCCCGCATCTGGCTCCCTGCTCAGCGGGAAGCCTGTTTCTCCCTCTCCCGCCCGCCTACTTGTGTTCCCTCTCTCGTTGTCTGTCTGTCTGTCTCTCTCCCCCCGTCAAATAAATAAATAAAATCTTGTAAAAAAATAAATAAAGTGCTATCTAAATAAGAAACCCTGTTTATTTAAACATATCACTTTTGGGTGCCTGGGTGGCTCAGTTGGTTAACCGACTGCCTTGGGCTCAGGTCATGATCCTGGAGTCCCGGGATTGAGTCCTGCATCAGGCTCCCTGCTCGGCAGGGAGTCTGCTTCTCCCTCTGACCCTCTCCTCTCTCATGCTCTCTCTCTATCTCATTCTCTCTCTCAAATAAATAAAATCTTTAAAATAAATAAACATATCACTCTTGTAGAGAACTGTTCTTATTCTGTACATGTCATAAATTCTTTGTAACATAAACATGTATGGGATTTTTTAATCTCTTATTAACTGACTACCCCACGGGATTTTGATCTTTTAGTTTAGTTCAGGCATTCTGTTCCAAATGGCCTTTATCTTTAGTCTTTCAGTCATTCTTTACAGGTTCTTCTTCATTATTAGGGTCTTCTTAAAGACCACAATAAATTATTTGGAGTCCTTTAAGAAACTCATTGGGCCAAAACTGAACGAGGAGAAGACACTTTGTCCAGTGCTCTCACAAAAGATCACTCTTAAACAATCATTGAAGATCTTTATTGACTATGCTTTACCGTCTAATAGATCCTTTAGTGTTCTGTAGTTCAGGAGTAGCAAAGTCAGATGTCCCCCACATGCCCACTGAACCACCAGTGAAGCAGGCCAGGTGGACAGTAAAGTGGGGGATTATCTGAACTAGGGGACAGCTGCTACTCAGTGCCAGCCCTTGTCACTTTGCAGGGACCTGGGCTTAGGGTTGCCAGATCTTTACATTTCTCAAAAGAAGGCTGAAGTCTGGATTTTCCTCTTTCTTTTACTTTTAAACATTGGCCTAAAACACCGGCTGGACAAAACAGAACATCTCTGGGCCACATCCAGCTCTCAAGCCTTAGCTGGAGACATTGGTGTACTTGCTTCACTATTTTTTTTCTAATGTATTTAACTCATCAGTCCATCTACGCTTACATTCTGCCCCTTCTCTTCTGTGAGCAGAGTGGTTGGTACAAGTGGGAGGGCATGCCATTTCCATCGTGGAGGAGAATGCATTTGCGGGAAGTTTCAGAGAACTGAGCAAGTTAAACTGCATTGGGGGTTTCCAGATATGGGGACAAATAAGATGCACTGAGGGGTGGCTGGGTCTGTAAGTGACGTTAGTAGCTAATTGAGTGGTGTGGTGGGAGGCCTGGAGGCAAGTTTCTGGGCTTCCTGTGGTGGTGAGTATGCATAGCCATTGCTTGTGCTGGAGAGGAGTCGTGTGTGTGACGTGGAACAGGCTGCCGCTTGTGGGAGAAGGAAGGAGAGCCGTGGAGCTTAGGACGTGCCTTTTTTTTTTTTTTGCAGCAGTTGCTTGGGGAAGAAGGATGGAGGCAGTCTTGGTAGTTGAAATGCAGTAATAGAAATTACAGGGAGTATAAAATTATTAAAAATAGCACCCTGTATCGAACAGTTTTTTCCCCTCCATCCGGTCCTGTTTTTATTGCCTGTGTCTTGTCTCCTCTTATGTCATTCTTTAGGTAATGTGACAGTGCATGTTCAGCATCAGTTGCTACGTATTTTCTTGGGAAAAGAGCAATACAACTCTTTGGTACTTAATTTTACCTAAAGTATACTGAATTAGTTAATGTACATAAATCTTGTTACAGAGCTAAGTCCAACTTTGGACACTTCTCTATAGGCTCCAAGTTTTTCTTGTTGGTCACTATAGGAAGGAAGCAGGATACAGTTTAGAGAGTTGTGTTCTTTTCCTCATTGGCAATTTTAAGGCTCTAAATGTTTAGGCTAAATATCCTACTTTCCTGAATATCCTGAATTTCCAGCTCAGTTTTTAGATGGTTTCTAGATTGTGTATCCTTTTTCTGAGGCTGGATGTACCATAGATCAGCAAATACTGTTCGTACTTGTTCCCTAAGCCTTCTAGGGCATAGAGTAACCTAGAAGATTTGGTTGGAAGATTTCCTATAGTGATTTTTCTCACTCTGTTACCCCAGCCATCTTGAAAGATCATGTTATTCTGGAACTGGATATAAATTTAGTAATCTAAATGAAAGTGCTTAGCACAGTATCTAGTGCCTAGCAGTGGCTCAGCTAAGACTGTTTGAATCTGAATGACCTATGGAATAGGAAGACATGTATTCTGCCAAGCATTTATTAGCATTTCTGAAATCATATTATGACTTTAAAATTCACTTACTTTACCATATGGACTTTGAATACCACATTTAATGCTTAATTTTAAACTCTCAGAGCCCTAATAGCTTCATATTTATTTTAAAAGGGAGGATAAAGGTAGATTTGATGGTATAAGAGTAATTCTGAGCAGTCTTCTAAATAAAGCAGTTAAAAAAAGCAGTTGTTCAAATGGAGTTAATACTGTTTTCAATCAAAAACAAAGTATATTTATAAAAAGTCTTGATTTTCTTGTTATAAGGCTTTTAAAATGGATTTTGTGCTGATATTTTCTAAAGAATGGCAAAGCTTTTAATTTAATTTCCAGTATACTTAACATACAGTGTTATATTAGTTTCAGGTGTATAATACAGCAATTCAACAATTCTGTACTTTACTCAGTGCTCATTATGATAAGTGTACTTTTAATCCCCTTCACCCATTTCAGCCACCCCCCCCCCCCCATTCTGGTAATCATTAGTTTGTTCCTTTATGGTTAAGAGTCTGTTGGTGTGCCTCTTTTTTCCTTTGTTCATTTCTTTTGTTTCTTAAATTCCACATATGAGTGAAATCATATAGCATTTATTATCTTTCTCTAATTGACTTATTTCACTTAGCATTATATCCTCTGGATCCATCCATGTTGTCCCAAATGGCAGGATTTCATTCTTTTTTTTTTATGGCTGAGTAATTTCCATTGTGTGTATATGTGTGTATATATATATATATATATACACCATATCTTCCTTATTCATTCATCTGCTGATGGACACTTGGGTTTCTTCCATAATTTGGTTACTGTAAATAATGCTGCAATAAGAAAATGGCAATATTTGGAATAACTGTAATTTCCAGTGAGTGACTTCTTCACAGTAAATACTGCTCAGTTGAGTGGAAAGGAAATATGCTTTTACACTTGAAATATTATGGCTTGTTTAAGAAGCGTCCTCAGATATGAGACTGACACAATGGATGTGAGAAAACATTTATGCACTCTTTCTAGGGGGTTTAAGAATTCTCTAGTTACTCATATTAGATGATCATCTACACTTGCTGAGGGGTTAGTGCTTCCTTGGGAACTTCCTTGGCTGGTTTTCCTCTATATGTTTTGGCCTTGTGTTGGGTCTGGTCCATATAGATCAACATGGTAGGACTTTGAGTAAAACAGTTTGGATAAATACTTGTTAACACCAGCACAAAATAAATTCCACTTATGAAGCACAAGTACCAGTGTATTTAGCTTTATAGATCAACAACATTACTATATATAGTATGATACTACATATACAGCAAAAACATTATAACCTTTTAAAACAAACTGAGGTTGGGGGGTTTATAAATACAGGGCAAGGAAGAATTCTTAAGTAATAGTTTTTTTGTTTTGTTTTGTTTTGTTTGCAGTTACCAGTTGTAATCACTTGCCATGACATGCCCTTTCAGTTACTTGGCCTCTTTTAGTTAAAATTCTCTTCAACTTCCTTAAATCCATTAGGAACAATTGAGAATCAGCAGTTTTAGGGTATTTGGAAGGAAGGCCCTATATCCTAAGTGGTGATTAAAGAAATCTGTTTATGCTGTAGCTGTGCTGTTAAGTCAGCTCTTGGTTGTCTTTCCACTGACTTAAATTTCTTCTCTTTTCTATCGCTAGGTTAAGAAAATCAACATAAGTGGAGAAGGATAAGGTTGTGACTGGGCTGGGACAAATAGGGAAGCTTGGTGACCAGGAGATATTTTCTTCTCAGTTATAAGACTGGAGTCTTAGCATTCAGTGTCAGGCTTCCTCTGTCTTCCATAGGTGATCAATGAACGTTGCTTATTAGTTAGGTTTCTTGTTACCTGGAGGCCACTGGGGGAGGGGGTCCTGTACTAAGAACATCTCTCTCTTTTTTTTAAAGATTTTATTTATTTATTTGACAGAGAGAACAAGTAGGCAGAGAGACAGGCAGAGGGAGAGGGAGAAGCAGGCTCCCCGCCGAGCAGGGAGCCCGATGCGGGGCTTGGTCCCAGGACCCCGGAACCATGACTTGAGCCAAAGGCAGCCGCTTAACCGACTGAAGCCACCCAGGCGCCCCTCTCCCTCCTCTTTCTTTTCTTTTCTTTCTAAGGTTTATTTGTTTATTTTAGAGAGAGAGAAAGAGCAGTGGGTGGGGAGAGGGAGAGAATGTTCAAGCAGATTCCTGCTGAGCATGTAGGGACTTGATCTCAAGGCCGAAGAAATCACCACCTGAGCCAAAATCAAGAGTTGGATGCTCAACCGACTGAGGCACCCAGGTGCCCCTTGTTTGTTTTCCAGGTTAGTGTTATAGTGTAATCAGACAGCGTTGGCTTGAAACACTGATTATCAGGTTAAACAGGTACTAATGATTCAGTAAGTCATTTTCATCTGAGTCATAGTAAACCAGTGCCCTAGGGGAATAGATTTAAAGTGGGTTCTTCATTTTAGGTGTAGCAGAACTCAAGGTTTTCTTCTTTAATTTGGGAAATAAACTTTGTGTTTTTATCAGAGGCATTTATTGTGTGAACTGTGAAACATCAACAACTGCAAAGGTCCAGGGAATTTATCAAATAAGACTTTGATTCTACTGCAGGGAGTCTCCATGCTAAGGCTGCTGGAAAAGAGACCAGTTCAAAACAGGCCTAATGGGGAGGACACTGTGATATAATCCTTTGCCAATTTATCTTGAATTCCTTTAGGTGAAATTTTAATATTTGTGAATAGTCTTTTTGGCAGTTCTCCAATGTTTAATATTTGTGAATAGTCTTTTTGGCAGTTCTCCAGTGTTTGGCAGTTTATACCATTTGCATATCACTGGACTTGAGCATAATTGGAAAACTAGAGAACTAGAGGGTGGAGAATAGAAAAGCGGAGGTGAGGCAGAAAGGGCAAGCCAAGGGAGAAGTGTTTCTAGGAAGTGTAGGAGATGAGGAAAAGTAAATTGAGGCCAGAAAACTATACTCTGGTGGCCTCTGTGATGAAGGAAGGAACTGTGACGTGCCTGACCATAAATGCTTTGGCAGAAAGCCATTGGTAGGTAGAGGAAAGACTATTTAACCCCGGCTGTTGGGGAGGAATTTAAGAAAGAGCTCCTCAGGCGTGAGTGTGTCAAATACAGCTTGTCCACAGCTCTTTCCCCACAGTGGGACTAGGAAGCAGAACCGTATACGGAGTGAAAACCCAGTGGTATTGAACATTTGGTGGTCCAAACCTAAGAAAATAAAATTCTGAATAGGTAATACATGTACTTAACAAAAATTCAAAAGATACAAAGGGAATATGAGGTAAAGTAAATCTCCCTCCTATTCCTGACTCCCACCTAACCAGTTCCCTCCTCAGAGATCATCACTGTTGGAGTTTCTTTTCCTAAAGATGTATTTATGTAAGCATTTCATATTTCAAAGGTTTTGTTCCCTGTAAAAGAATATATAAATACAGATAGAAGAAAATAAAAATCACCTAATCATCTATACTCCCACTGCCAGGCATAACCACTGTTAATAGTTGGATGTGTATCCTTTCAGGGCTTTTAAAAATGATCGTGTGCTTACAAAAGTGCTCTCTTGCACTTAAAAAAATTATTTTTAATCATCCAAGTAACACGTGGATACATTCCTATTATTAAAAACAAATTCAAAGTGTTACAGCTCTTTTCAATTT
This sequence comes from Zalophus californianus, assembly GCF_009762305.2. Lineage (NCBI taxonomy): Eukaryota > Metazoa > Chordata > Mammalia > Carnivora > Otariidae > Zalophus > Zalophus californianus. The sequence goes on from NC_045606.1 coordinate 91,642,078, forward strand.
GTCCAGCAGGTTTCCAGTTCCTACCAAAAGAAAAAAAAATTCAAATGATACATATTAAGCCAAAATCTTCCTTCACCACTGCCTCCAATTATATTCCTTCCCTATTGGTAATAACCATGGTGATCTGCTTGTTAAAATTCTTTGAGCATTTTATATACATCTATAGGCATATATTGCTATGTTGTGTTTCTCATAAATGAGATCCTACTGTTTGTATGAGAATTAAAAAAGCAAGGGGCGCCTGGGTGGCTCAGATGGTTAAGCGTGTGCCTTCGGCTCAGGTCATGATCCCAGGGTCCTGGGATCGAGCCCCGCATCGGGCTCCTTGCTCGGCGGGAAGCCTGCTTCTCCCTCTCCTTCTACTGCTCCCCCTGCTTGTGCTCTCTCGCTCTCTCTGTCAGATAAATAAATAAAATCTTTAAAAAATAAATAAAAACAGCATGTTCAGTTAAAAAAAAAGCAAGATCTTGTTATTTTAATGTCATCTCCACAATTACCCATTAAGTTGGACACTGTCACATGCTTAGTGAATATTACCTTTCTATGAATAGCCTGAACGGTACATAGCATTTGGTAAACTGCTTTTGTTGCCTTCTATATTATTAAATATTCCTCTGCCACATTACTTTAAAATGGCTGTTAACTTGAATGCATGTGTCATAGTATATGTAATTTATACCTTCATTATTGTTATGCTATAATTGATAGGATGCTTGGGGAAGATCTTAGACTTGTAACATCCTTTTTTGAGAAGGATTATTATTAAGATTAATACTTTTACTGTTAAGTAAAGCTTTAGCCATTTTGTTTACTATAATTGATTCACATTTACTTAATTAGCCATTTTATTGCATATATTATGGATTCATAACAGCTGTACTTCCCTGTGGTAACTGCTGACCACCTTGACTTGACTTAAATGTTCCTAAATCTCTCTAGTTATGCCTTAATTTATTTGTACTTCTGTGCCCATTCCGATAGAACCTATTTGCATTTTAGTTTTCCCTAGGTAAGTCTACAGGCAGCTAGCTGTGCCTAGACAAACAATATGTTAGGAGAGCTGAAGAAGATCATTTTGATTTTAAGTAGAAAGCATCAAGGAGAAAAAAATTTGAAACTTACTAGCTGGGAAGGGTGGGAGAATTCAGGGAGGAGTAAGATTATTCCCAGTAAGGGGAAGGTGGAGGAAAGAGAAGCTTACAAGTGTGTTTAGGAGGAGAGTGGACAGATAGATTGAATGGATCCAAGTGTTCCAGTTGGAAAATTGTAAGAAAAAATTGGAAAGGTAGTTTAAATCAACATGTTGAAGGCATTTAATTAATGCCATATTAAAGGTTTTGGATTTGTTTTATAATAGTTGAGTTGCTTCTGAAGCATTTTGAGCAGGGGAATGATATATGAAATGGTATTTTAGAAATACTAGATGATATTATGCAGGATAAGTTAGGATAAATTAAGGCATTCATTACATTTAAGTGAAAAACGATGGCCGACATTATAGCAATGGCAGGTGGAATGGAAAGGAAATTGTAGGTGTGAATATTCACATGAACAAAGGTTTGTGGAGAGAGAGTTGAAGTAAAATCATCACAAGGGGTTCTAAAAATCAGCACTATTGAAAGATAATTTAAGAACATACAATTAATTCATTTTAATTGTGCAATTTTATGGATTTTGACAAATTACACAGTTATATAACCACTACCACAAACATGATTTAGAACAATTTCATCTTCCCAGAAAGTTCCCTTTTACCTCTCTACAAATAATCCTCTCCCTTTAGCCCTGGTCCCTGGCAATCTCAGATCTACTTCTTGTCAGTATAGGTTTTTTGTTTTTGTTTTGCCATTTCTAGAGTTTTCTATAAATGGGAATCTTAAAGTCTTTTGTGTCTGGCCCCCTAGCATGAATTCAGCCATGTGTTGCATGTTATCAACAGTTCCTTCCCTTGTATTGCTGCGTAGTAATCCTTTTATATGGGTGTATCACAGTTTATCCATTCACTAGATGATGGGCATTGGGTTGTTTCTGATTTTTGGCTGCTATGAATATAGGTGCTCTGAACATTATGTGAACATATGTTGTCATTTTTCTTTACTAAATAACAATAGTGGGATTGTTAGGTCATGTGGAAAGTGTAGGTTTAATTTTATAAGAAACTGCCAAACTGTTTTTCAGGATGGCTGTATCATTTTCCACCAGCCATGTAGGAGACCTTACTAGCTCCACATTGTTGTGAACATTTGGTATCAGCAGCAATTTTAGCTAACAATGGAGTTTTAAGGCAGAAAAATAGAATGAATGAAGTGGGAATGTCAAGTGGGAGAAGCTAATTTGGAGGTGACTGACAGTGGAGACACTGTTTGAGTTTTTGGTGTTGAGTTTAAGATGTCTCCAAGTGGGAAAATAACCCCAGAGATTCTATAACTTCTCCTATGGAACTTAAAAGAAAAAAAAAAAAAAAAAGATTTGTTTATTTAGAGAGAGAACAAGTGCGAGTGGGGGTGAGGGGCAGAGGGAAAGAGAATCTCAAGCAGACTCCCCGCCAAGTGCAGAGGCCCCATTTGGTGCTCACTTCTACCACCCTGACGACATGACCTGAGCCAAAATCAAGAGTCCGACACTCAACTGACTGAGCCACCCAAGCACCCTTCTTTTATAGAACTTTTAATAGAATGGCACTTTGAAGTCAGGGAATCATGAGCTCAAGATTGGCTCAGTTACTTTCCCTGTGATCTTAGGTTATTTGCCCTTTCCAAGCTTTAGCTTTTCCCATTTGTCAAATATGAAATATAAGTAGTTATACTTAGAATACGTGCTAATGCGGGGTGCCTGGGTGGCTCAGTTGGTTAAAAGCATATTACTTTCTATATAGCATAAGTTCTTAACAGATATTCTTGAATCTAAGTAGTAGTTCAAAATCAGCTTATATAGAATCAGGTCAAATAAGGTAGAGGGTTTTAGAAATTATTTTAGTATATTTCCATTATGACATTAATGCTTCATAGAAAGTTTGGAAAATAAAGAAGAAGCAAAAGAAGAACATGCAAGAGTATGGCAGAGTTCTTGGCAGATTCTTTCAGATTGCTTTCCAAAAGAGATTCCTGCTATACTGTTGCCAGCGGTGCTTGAGTGGTCCTGTTTCTTTTCCATTTTGCCAGAATTTAAAAAGTTTATAATTTGATAGGTGATATAAGTATCTTCAATTCCATTTATTTGATCTATTAATTACTCTCCACTGAGTTATAATGTTGCCTGTCTTGTGTTAAGTTCTTACATACTAGGTTAAGTTTCTGAACATTGTTGTCCATTTATGTTTATTCTTATATTCCTGCTATAACGATTTTAACTCCCATACTTTTTTTTATTTTTAATTTAATTTTTAAATTTTAATTCCAGTATAGTTAACATCTGGTGTTATATTAGTTTCAGGTGTACAAAATAATGATTCAGCAATCCTATATATTACTCAGTGGTCATCAAGATAAGTGTACTCTGAATTCCCTTCACCTGTTTCACCCATTCCCCCCTACCTCTCCTCTGGTAACTATCAGTTTGCTCTCTATAGTTAAAAGTCTGTTTTTTGGTTTGTCTCTCTTTTTTTCCCCTTTTCTTCATTTCTGTTGTTTCTTAAATTCACATATGCGTGAAATCATGCGGTATTTGTCTTTCTCTGACTGACTTAGCTCACTTAACGTTTTACTGTTTAGATCCATCCATGTTCTTGCAAATGGCAAGATTTCATCCTTTTTCTGGGTAATATTCCTCTGTGTGTTGGTGTGTATATACACTACATCTTCTTTATCCGTTCATCTACTGATGGACCCTTGGACTGCTTCCATAATTTGGCTGTTGTAAATAATGCTGCAGTAAACATAGGGGTGCATATATCTTTTTGAATTACTGTCTTCATGTTCTCCAGGTAAATACCCAGTAGTGGAATTACTGCATCATATGGTAATTTTATTTTTAATATTTTGAGGAACCTCCATACTGTTTTCCAGAGTGGCTGCACTAGTTTGCATTCCCACCAACAGTGCACAAGGGTTCCTTTTTCTCTGCACCCTTGCCAACGCTTGTTTCTTGTGTTTTTTATTTTAGCCATTCTGACAGGTGTGAAGTGATGTCTTATTGTGATTTTGATTTGCATCTCCCTGAAGATGAGTGATGTTGAGCATCTTTTCACGTGTCTGTTGGCCATCTGTAGGTCTTTGTTGGAGAAATGTCTGTGCATGTCTTCTGCCCTTTTTTCAATTAGATTATTTGGGGTTTTTTTGGTGTCGAGTTGTGTAAGTTCTTTATACATTTTGGATACTAACCCCTTACTGGATATGTCATTTGCAAATATCTTCTCCCATTCAATAGGTTGTCTTTTTGTTTTATTGATTGTTTCCTTGGCTGTGCAGAAGCTTTTCATTTTGATGTAGTCCCAGTAGTTTATTTTTGTTTTTGTTTTTCTTGCCTCAGGAGACAGATCTAGACAAATGCTGCAGTGGCTGATGTCAGATTATTGCCTGTGCTCTCTTCTAGTATGTTTATGGTTTCAGGTCTCAACATTAAGGTCTTTAATCCATTTTGAGTGTTTGTATATGGTATAAGAAAGTGATCCAGTTTCATTCTTTTGCATGTTGCTGTCCAGTTTTCCCAGCACCATTTGTTGAAGAGACTGTTTCCCACTGTATATTCTTGCCTCCTTTGTTGAAGATTAATTGACCATATAATCATGGGTTTTTTTCTGAGCTTTCTATCCTGTTCCATTGATCTATGTGTCTGTTTTTGTGCCAGTACCATACTGTTTTGATTACTACAGCTTTGTAATATAACTTGAAATGGGGATTGTGACACCACCAGCTTTGTTTTTCTTTTTCAAATTTGCTTTGGCTATTTGGAGTCTTTTGTGGTTCCATACAAATTTTAGGATTGTTCTAGTTCTGTGAAAAATGCTGTTGGTGTTTCGATAAGGTTTACATTAAATCTGTAGATTGTTCTGGGTAGTATAGACATTTTGACAGTATTTGTTCTTCCAGTCCGTGAGCATGGCATATATTTCCATTTGTATCATCTTCAATTTCTTTCAGTAGTATTTTATAGTTTTCAGAGTACAGGTCTTTCACCTCCTTGGTTAAGTTTATTCCTTGGTATTTTATTATTTTTGGTGCAATTGTAAATGAGATTGTTTTCTTAATTTCTCTTTCTGCTACTTCATTTTTATTTTATTTTATTTTATTTTTAAGATTTTATTTATTTGACAGAGAGAGACGCAGTGAGAGAGGGAACACAAGTGGGGGGAATGGGAGAGGGAGAAGCAGGCTTCCCGCCGAGTGGCAAGCCCGATGTGGGGCTCGATCCCAGGACACTGGGATCGTGACCTGAGCCAAAGGCAGACACTCAACAACTGAGCCACCCAGGTGCCCCTCTGCTACTTCATTTTTAGTGTATGGAAATGCAGTGAGTTGGGGCGCCTGGGTGGCTCAGTCAGTTAAGTGTCCAACTCTTGGTTTCGTCTCAGGTTATGATCTCATGGGTCATGAGATCAGGTCCTGTGTTAGACTCTGTGCTCAGTGGGGAGTCTGCTTGAAGATTCTCTCCCTCTGACCTTCCCCCCAAATGTGCCCTCTTTATCTCTCTCTCTCTCTCAAATAAATAAATAAATTGTAAAAAAAATGCAATAGATTTCTGTAAATTGATTTTATTTCCTGAGACCTTACTGAATTCATTTATCAGTTCTAGTAGTTTTTCGGTAGAGTCTTCAGGGTTTTCTATATATCGTATCATATCATCTACAAATAGTGAAAGTTTTACTTCTTTCTTCCGGCTTTGGATGCCTTTTATTCCTTTTTCTTGTCTGATTGCTGTGGCTAGGACTTCCAGTACTATGTTGAATAAAAGTGGTGAGAGTGGATTTCCTTGTCTTGTTCCTGATTATAGGGGAAAAGCTCCCCGTTTTTCCTCATTGAGGGTGATGTTAGCTGTGGGTTTATCATATATGGGCTTTTTTTTTTTTAATGTTGCTAACTCCTATAACTTTAAATATATTTAATATGTGACAGGGCTAGTATTCTTCATTTGTTTTTATATTTTTTCATGAACTAAGATATTTTTATATTAGTTTTCATATATCTTTGGGTTTTTATATTCTTTTTAGAGCTCTGGGTGTTTTTTTTTTTTATGTTATGTTAATCACCATACATTACATCATTATCTCTCTGGTTTTTGGGTGAAACAGTCCCTCATGTACTTAATTGCTTGTATGTGACTTTTCTTAACAGAATAACTCATATCCTAGAAATACCTCTTTCTGTCCCCTAACTTCTGATTTTGGGTTTTGTTGGGGTTTTTTTTGTTTTGTTTTGTTTTTTGACTTCTGATTCTAATTGTAGTTCTATAACCTAGCTGTAAGTGTTCCAGTTTGCAGACCTGGCAAATGGAAAAAATTAGAACAATGTATTATGTGTGTTGCATGTAAGCACACACATGCTGTGTATATATGTGTGTATATGTATATATGTTACGTAGATGTCTGTATGTTTAAGGTTGCCAACTAGTATTTCTTGAAAAGGATTGTTGTTTTGAGATTATGTCTTTAATGGCCTTACTTAGCAAAATAAAAAAAGGGTTGTCACCTTGTGTTGGTCTTCAAAATTGTTTTTGAAATTTACCTAACTTGTAAAAGCTAAAAATATGGGAACCACTGCTTTATCTCACACCATAATGACTTTCTTGGTGGTAATGGTGTAGTGTTGTTTTGTCCCCCCAAAAGCATACAATGAAGTCATAGCTTATGGGGGTTGGGTTTTTTTTAACATCTGTGTGTAATACAAATATAACATTTAGTCAGAATTACTTTACAAATTATTTAGAAAGGGTTGGCACCATGTTGGTGACATCTCTCAGCAGGTCCAGCTCTAACCATTTTTTCCATCAAACAGTGGAAGAGATCATTTCTTTGCATGGAAATAAGATAGAACAGTTTGTTTTTATTTAAGGGCCATGTTGCACAAAACTTACCCATCTTTCACCATTAGAATCACTTTACATTGAGAGATACGCACTGAGAATTGAAACTGAGTAAGAGATTCACATCTTGCATCCTGTGCTTTCTGCTGGACTTGCTCTGGTTCACTGGTGGCATGTTGGTAGGCAAATCCTTACCACTTACTGTTTTCTTTCCTCTTTCTGAGCATTTTCTTCCTCATGGCCCACTCCTGTGCTAAAAACAATCAGGGGTCAGGAGGTGTTAGGAAGATGCTTAGAAAGTATAGTTAAATTCGAGTGAATATATTTGAGTATCTAAAATGAGTCTTAGAGACTGAACTAAACACTTGTTTTAGTAGTGCCACAATAGTATTAGTAGCTGTCCTGCTCACTTAAACTACTTATGACAAGCTTATATATGACTTTTAGCATACATGTAACATTTATACCAAAGATAGAATGAGTTCTTTATAACTATAATAAAGACTTTAAGTATGACATGGATAGGGGCGCCTGGGTGGCTCAGTCGGTTAAGCGTCTGCCTTCGGCTCAGGTCATGATCCCAGGGTCCTGGGATCGAGCCCCACATCGGGTTCCCTGCTCAGTGGGGAGCCTGCTTCTCCCTCTCCCTCTCCTCCTCCCCCCTGCTCATGCTCTCTTTCTCTCTCTCAAATAAATAAATAAAATCTTTTAAAAAAATAAAGTTACTTTGTCCCCTCCTTTTCATACCCTACTCTTTGAGAGCAAGTCCCTAAATACAATTTAATATTCAAAGTTTGGGGGGACTTAAATTCAACCTCTTGAAGGTTGGGCTTATCTAAAGAAATTACTTGGAATTCTTTTGACAGGTATTTTTTAAGTTTATGGAAACAGCATGAGTACTGATATCAGTCTAACATATCTGTTTTTTGCAGGGTGGGAAACCCCGTAAACACCGGAAGGATCGGCTACAAGATTTAATTGATATAGGCTTTGGCTATGATGAGACAGATCCATTTATTGATAACTCAGAGGCTGTGAGTAATGTATCTTTAATATAGCAGCAATTCTTTGGGATAGAAGTCAAGGATAAGGTTACTAAAATAGTTCAGTATTTGTTTTTACTAACAGTAAATGTACATCTAAATTGTTTTGTTGATGTACATCTAAATTGTTTCCACTTTTATGTGCTTACAGACAGTTGAGCATCTGTGTACATTTATCTTTGTGTACTTGAGTAAATATGTAAGATAATTAGTGCAAATATATGTATAGGATAAATTTCTAGCAGTGGGATTTACTGATCAAGGGTATTTACATCTTGAATTTTTATTGATATTTCCAAACTTGGGCAGGTGTATTTTCAAATGACCTCTAGATAAGAACCATATGAACTTGAAGATTGGAGCTACTGGGTGGAAGTTAATCTGACAGACATCTTTAAAATGTACTTTATTTTTTTGTTGCTGCCAACCCTTACTACACCGGTGGTGATTGAATGCCATCCTTCACTGCCTGTTTCGATCACGCCCTGAGGCTTTTCCCCTGGAGTCCTCTTTCTCTTATAAAATGAAGAGGAATTTAGGAAAGCATTTAAGGACTGTAGCAGTCCACTGATCACATAGCAAGTGAAAGAGGGCATATCATGTTTGGGAGTAGGTAAGGTATATGTTCTTACATTCTTCTCAGTGCACTAGAATAATCTAAATCCTGGACTTAGGGTATCCTCTGCATTGTACATGGATTACTTAGAATATACAGAAAGTGACACCAAGGTAAGCATTGTAGTATTACCCACAAATTAGAACTTCCAGCAGGGGCATAGTGGATACCCTATGATACTCCTAAGTTATTTTAGTGTCTTGACATAAACTGGTTTACCATACCAGCTAGCCTGGTCTATAGGAGTAAAATACTGACAATGCCCTTTGGAGTAGAGAAGTCTTCTTGTTACCAGAAAGGTTGACAAACCTTTTTGTAGGTTAAGAGATGGAATGTTTTTAAGAGTCTTGACCTTGATATGAAACACAAGTCAAAATTCCTAGATTCTAGACTTGACTCGGTTTCTAAAGATTTCTAAGGAAATCTTGTAGCATTACCCAGTTTTCTCTGCTACAGTCAAAATATTTGAATAAAGTGTTTTCAGACTGACTTTTACAACCTGTAATTGGGTTATATATCAATTTAGAGAGTGTGGCCAGCATTTTTAATGAAAATGAAGTAGAATAGAATAGGAGCTACCATAACAAATCATAGTAGATTATGTGAGTTTTTTAATGAGTATATGTGTGTGTGCATGCACTGGGTTTTGATGTGTAATGTATTTTCCACTTGGGTGGTGGTGAAGAAAATTTGAAAGCTACTGCTTTAATAAGGACAAATTTTGTAGGTATAAGTTGTATAAAAATTTTAGCATTAGTTGCTGACATTTAGAGGACAAAGTAGGTTCCTGCTTTGTAAGAGGAAATTGAATTAGAATACATCTTGTTTATTGGCTTGCCAAATAATTTTATATCATTATCTTTAATAGATTATTGGGTTCTTTTTATGTGATAATTCAGACATGAGACAATTATAATCCAACCAAATGATTTTCTGTTCTTTTCATTGATTGTATTACCAGTAAGCTTTCACTGTTTGTAATTATTTGATAGAGAGTGAAAATAATCTGGTTCTATTTAATTGTCAGAATCATGTACTACTTATTACTATAAATACCTGAAAAATAAATGCTTTTGAAGATTATTTTTAGTCTCACTGATATTGCCAAATTTTGTAAAGACTAAAAGAAAATGTTTTTCTTTATTATTAATAAATTATAATACCAGGCATGAATAACACTTTTATTTAGGTTGTTTCTTTTAAATTTCACTAGAACTTTCTGAAGTAAGTAATGTTGTCATTGTTACACAACCCCAAAGTATTGATGTTAAATGATTTCCTCTGGGTCACAATTGCCAGTGTTTGAAAGGATCTAAATCCAGGTCTTCTGATTTTCAAGTTCAGTGCTCCATTGCCTCTTAACGCATTGTACTTAAAAGGCTAAATTAAATATGCATAAAGAGCTTGTTCTCCTGAGGAGTGTTCTGATAGGGAAAGCTTAGTAAAATACTGCAGCATACAGATGTTGAATACACCCATGTTGTCCTGTAATGTAGTGATGAACTTGTTTCCTGTCGGAGAAACTGCTTGGTGTAGAGGATAGTTTGAAATATAGCCAGAGCCTCTACCATAAGCTTAAAAAATTATTCTGGCAAGGTTCTTAACCTCTAAATTTGGTTTTCACTTATAAAATGGGAATAATACTTGTCCTTTTTGCCTCAAAGGTAGCAGGAGGACCAAGTGAAATAATTTATATGAAGCACTGTAAATTATAAAGCAGTGTAAGCAAAAAGTACAGATGTGTTTGTCACAATTACACATTTCCAAAAATAATTACTACAAAGTCATTTCACTTTTAGTTCTCTACTCTTCACATTCACATCACTCCTTTGCTTACAGATAGTACTGGACCCTTTCTGAAGGTTTTACCCATAGGTCTTTATAATAGCCCATCAAGTGAAGCAACAAGAAAGCAATTCATTCCTTTTCTCCCCCCCCCCCACTTCATTACTTTTTGATTCAATATGATTAAACTGGAAATTCTTTTTCTATTCATTTAATTGAAAAGGATATGGGTTAAAAGCAAAATTTTTGTACTTAGCCTTAATATTCTTACAGTAACTAGTACATTCTCTGTATTCCTTGTCCATGGCAAAGGATTCTCCTTAAAAATCTAACTTTCTTAAAAATATAAAATATGAAGAACCTGTAAGTAGAGTTCTGGGGACCTCAGGTAGCACATATCTAGCTCTGTTAGATAAGTAGTTCCTTTTTTCTCAACCACTATGGACTCCATCATTTGGTGAAGATTGACCTTCATTTAAAGTTTGCTTTTTGTCCATTTTCATCAGGTGAGAAGTGATAAACTATAAAATTCAAGCTTGGAGGACATCATCTTAAGTGATATTTTAGGTCAGACCTTCAGTCTAGTTTAGATAATTTGCATCTCTTGCTCCAGGCAAAGTACCTGGCTCATTACAGTGTACGCTTACTGAACTGGGCAGTTATTTTTCTGCTTCCTTTTTAAACACACATGGTATTTTTGTTTTAAAAATTTTCACCTTGGGTGCCTGGGTGGCTCAGTCGTTAAGCGTCTGCCTTTGGTTCAGGTCATGGTCCCAGGATCCTGGGATCGAGCCCCGCACTGGGGCTCCCTGCTCCGCGGGAAGCCTGCTTCTCCCATTCCCACTCCCCCTGCTTGTGTTCCTGCTCTTGCTATCTCTCTCTGTCAAATAGATAAATAAAATATTAAAAAGAAATTTTTTTTTTCACCTAGAAGCTTAGAGCTAAGAGAGAAGAAATAACTTTGTTATTCTTTATAATCTCCTTATGAGTAAAATTATATACTGATATGATAGGAAATGAAATTTATTCTTTGCCTGGACATTTAGTCATCTGTTTTAACTTGTTTCAATTTCTCATCAGAATCATTTGTTCTTGGGGTGCCTGGCTGGCTCAGCTGGTAGAGCATGTGACTCTTAATCTCTAGGTTGTGAGTTTGAGCCCCATGTTAGGTGTAGAGATCACTTAAAAAATATATAAATAAAGATTTATTTAAAAAAAAGAATCCTTTATCATTAAGAATAGTAGTAGTGATCTTTAAATTTTTCTCAGCAGATGATAGAATTTGCGTTGTTATTCCAGAATTTCTGTTCTTTATAAATACTGAGTAATCTGGGCTCATTTTTATCCCAGATATTAACTTTTTCTAAATTTATTCCACAAACATCCTCATTGCATTCAGTTTTGTAGTTAGGATTTAAGGAAGATGCTGACATAGTGATTGAATTTCTTTGATATGTTTATAGAATTAATAATAGGCTATGTCTGAAACCTTTTTTTTTTTAAAATATAGTATGATGAGTTAGTTCCTGCTTCTCTAACAACAAAATATGGAGGCTTTTACATCAACACTGGCACTCTGCAGTTTCGCCAAGCTTCAGATACTGAAGAAGAAGATACTACAGACAACCAAAAGCACAAGCCACCCAAAGTAAGTTTATCCAGCATTGCAGTAGTAATGAGTGTTCAGTTAATAGGGTGTACTTTTTAAATTAACGTGTGAATGTAAGGAAAAGGAAAATGCTAACATTGTTTAATGAATCTGTAGTTATTTACATGCTTTAAGGTAAAATTATGTAGATAAGGGGAAATTGATACTTACATCATAGTAGAATTATATTTTCTTTTAAAACTCTCTCCATATGTGGTTTAATAATCTACTGTTTAGGGGTTAAGGGTAAGTTTCTAGGATAAGTTAAGACTTGGTATAGAAACAGGGGCGCCTGGGTGGCTCAGTTGTTAAGCATCTGCCTTCGGCTCAGGTGCCAGGATCAAGCCCCCCGCCATCAGGCTCCCTGCTCCGCGGGAAGCCTGTTTCTTCCTCTCCCACTCCCCCTGCTTGTGTTCCCTCTCCCGCTGTCTCTCTCTCTTTCAAAACAAATAAATAAAATCTTAAAAAAAAAAAGACTTGGTATAGAAATGATTAAAAGCCATTACCTTTCCTAAGATGTAATTTATGAAGCTAATTCTATGGAATGTATATATTGTTTTAGGAAACACACAGAGTGTCCTTAGTTAAATGTTTCTTGAAGTGTGATCCAAGGACTTACTTGTAGCAGAATCACCAAAATGTTTGTTAAAAACCAGGCAGTGTTCGTAAACCCCAAGAATCTGCATTTATAACAAGCACTCCTAATGTACACTGAGCTTTGAGAGAAAACACTGCCCTGGATGGTAGATTGATAACATCAAAGAGTAACCCATTGATACTCAGATAAATGATACATTCTTCTATCATTTGCAGATTCCCAAAATAAAAGAAGATGATATTGAAATGAAGAAACGGAAGCGGAAAGAGGAAGGGGAAAAGGAGAAGAAGCCAAGGAAGAAAGTACCCAAACAATTGGGGTACGTAAAATTAAACATTATAAGGTCATAGCATGACTAGCTGCCCTTTTAGAAAGATATATTTAGCATTAATTCGTTCAGCTTAGCTGGGTCTAATTTAATACTCTATTTATAAATGTGACTGTTAACTTATATTTTAATAATATTAATATGTGTTAAGTGTTAGTAAATAGAAAGCTTTGTCATCTTAGATTTTTTTTTTTTGCACATATATACTTTATTAAATCTTACTAGTATTCTATTCTGTAAGGGAAAAACACACAGACGAGAAGGCTACATTGAAGAAATCTTATTTTTATAAGAGAGTTAAGCCTTTAAGATTATTCCAGGTATTATCTTCAGTCATGCTTCTTATCTTTATTCTTGAGCTCCAGGTAATATTCAGCCCCTGCAGCTACCACAAATGCAGTAAATCCCCATTTGAATCCTTTTAACAATGCACAAACAAAGGAAACATTGTTTGCAAAGGCACCCGTGTATCTCCAAGCTCCATTGCGCCCCATGGATCCCTAACCCTTGTGCAGTCAGCTTCTCCTAGACAGTTTCTAATGGTGTCCCTTCTATCTTCCATTGTTTATAATCTGGAAGTTTGACGACGCCTGGGTGGCTCAGTCGTTAGGCATCTGCCCTCAGCTCAGGTCATGATCCCAGCGTCCTGGGATCAAGTCCCGCATCAGGCTCCCTGCTCAGCGGGAAGCCTGCTTCTCCCTCTCCCTCTCCCCTGCTTGTGTTGTCTCTCTCTGTCAAATGAATAAATAAAATCTTAAAAATGTGTGTGTGTGTGTGTGTGTGTGTGTGTGTGTATGTAAAATCTGGAAGTTCCAGTTTACTATGGCCATTTTCATGCCCATATCTCTGGGCCATGTCTGACAGCAATCTGACCTCTCACGACACTCAGTATTCAATGTCATCTTAGATTTTAATTAATTAATATTGTATTTATTGATTGATAAGTAGAAGACTTTATCATTTTAGAGACTCATGGTGTTTTAGATCAGATTTACATATTAGTTCATTAAGTATTTTGCTCATTACAACTTTTTGCCAACAAGAACCAGTTTGAAAAGATGGTATAAACCTTGAACAAATGTTTTCAACTTTTTGTGCTAGAACTAAGCTTACTAGATGCCTGGGGATTGAGGATTGGCAGTAGTCTTTGTATGAACAATTTATAGTTGTTTTACTATTTAAAAAGTCAGTTATTTAGCTCTGCTTCACACTTGTAACTTGTACAGTGTAACTTCACACTTGTAACTTTAGGTAATGATATTGTCTCTAAAAATCAAGTAGAATTTCTCAAAAGAGCTATAAGAATAAAATGTTTGTACCATGCATTCATAAAATTACCAGTTCTTGCTTCTCCATGACTTTTTTTGGAGAACTAAGGGGCAGAAACTTTGAGAGGCTTGATTTTCTTCCCCTCCTTACCAGGGGAGGTGCATGTGAATTTTTTGGGTTATCAGTATTCAAAAGGATATAGGGAGGTATTTATCATCCTGTAAGCATGAGATTTTAGTGACCCCGGAGTCATTAAGTAATTAAGGAAAAACATATATTACTAATGCATATATTATTTACAAGTAAACTTCTTTGGGAACAAAGTCTATAATGCCTTTTATTGAATTTGTCATTTTCTCAAATTCATAGCTTATTCATGCAGCAAATATTTATTAAGTACTTGTATACCAGGTATTCTTGTGGTTTGGAGTATATAACAGTAAATGAAACATGGGCTTCCCTTGAAGGTACAAATCATCTTTTTTGATTCTGTAGTGCGCATAGAAGAATATAAGCCATAGAATGTAGAAAAGATGTCTAGAGAAAGTGATAAACTGAAACTGAAACCATCTTTTCCCCATGGTTTCTGTAGGGAGAACATTGTCATAGAAAATTACCCATATATGATTGCTTCACATGGCTGTTCCCAGAATGGAAAGTGAAAATGATCAGAAAGTAGCAGCAGATAGAATAGGGTCTAGAAAGATTTTGCATTTCTTTGGCAGTTTGTAGCACAAACCACCTGATGTTGGAGTGCCTGGTTGGCTCAGTCGTTAAGCCTCTGCCTTTGGCTCAGGTCATGATCTCAAGGTCCTGGGATCGAGCCCCACATCGGGCTCCTCGCTTAGCGGGGAACCTGCTTCCTTCTCTCCCTCTCCCCGCCACTTCCCCTGCTTGTGCTCCCTGTCAAATGAATAAAATCTTTCAACAAACAAACCCCACCTGGAGTACCAGTTTAAAGTTGTACTTGTGTGAGCTCTGGTTGTAAGCAACTCTGTTTTCAGCGAAAGTGTATTTCTTTACTCGGTTAATTTCTTAGGTGACCAATTTATAGAAGTGCCTAAGAATGTGAACATTCCAAAAGGAGTACTAAGTTTAACTTCATATATTCTCATAAACCTGAGCTACATTCAGTTTTGTTTCTTTCTGTTAACTTTAGTCCATTCATTTTCTTCACTCTGATGGCCATTTACCTATCGACCTTTCCTCAGTGACAGTCCAGATGATGAGGAAGATGCTGTGATAAAAGGATAATTTAATAAGAAATTTGCTCTCCCACCTATCAGATGATTGTTTTGATGATCTGTGTCTGCTTATTTACATGAGGCTTTAAACATTAAAATCATACATAGCCTAACAGATGACTTTTTTCTTCACAGAGTTGTGGCTCTAAATTCCCACAAGTCTGAAAAAAAGAAGAAACGTTACAAAGATTCTCTTTCTCTAGCTGCCATGATACGAAAATTTCAGAAAGAGAAGGATGCATTGAAGAAGGAGCCTAACCCCAAAGTCCCAGTGAACTTAATGACCTCCTCTCTGAATAAGCCCCCCTCCACTGCTGTAGTGTTGGGAAATGATGTCTCCGACTTAAATCTGAACAGTGCTGATCCAGACCTCCCCATTTTTGTTGGCACAAATGAACATGAACTGTTTCAGGAAGCTGAAAATGCCCTAGAGATGCTAGATGATTTCGACTTTGACAGATTACTGGATGCTGCTTCTGATGGTAGCCCCCTCTCTGAGTCAGGGGGAGAGAATGGAAACACCACCCAGCCAACCTATGCCTCTCAGGTTATGCCCAAGGTAGTGCCTACACTCCCAGAGGGTCTACCTGTCCTTCTTGAAAAACGCATTGAAGACCTCCGTGTAGTAAGTGTAATAATCCCCTTGTTTCTTATTTGCTACATAAACTTAACACTAAATGCTTTTTGCAAGACAAAAATAATAACCCACAATTCCAGCACCCATATAAAGAACTTACAATTTTCTATATTTCCTTTTAGGCATTGGCTGTACGTATAGGCCTTTGATTTTAAGTAGAAATGTGTATAACTATAGTTATAGCATCATATGGGTGATTGTTTTATTATTTCATCTTATACATTTTTTAAAGATTTATTTATTTTAGAAAGAGGGAGAGGATGCTTGCACAAGCGGGCATGAGGGGGGAGGGGCAGAGGAAGAGGGAGAGAATCCTCAAGCAGGTTCCCCACTGAATGCAGAGCCTGAAGTGGGTCTTGATCCCAGTACCTTGGGATCATGATCTGAGCTGAAATCAAGAGTTGGACACTTAAACGACTGAGCCACCCAGGTGCCCCTCATCTTACAAATAATTTTCAGCATAGGTTTCATAAATACAATTTTTATTGTAAAAAAAAGTCGTGTAAAGACAAAAGAGGGAAGATAGGAGCAAATAGTAACATTACAAAAGTATACCTGAACTTGGTCTAAACTATATTGACATCTAGTTCTTTTATAATTGATTTTTCAGCTAATCCTTTCCAGCTAATCAGCACATTTAGTAAGCATGCATTGTGTTCCTATTAGGACAAACTTGAGAGCTAAGCTTTAGCATGTCACATTAGATACCTCTCTAGATTGACTTGGCTTCATAATCTTTGTTTAACTAGCTGCAAATCCAGATAAATGTCATCACACTTATCCATTTAATCTCAGGGAGATAGTATTTTGACTTAAAATAACATGCCAGTGGGCGCCTGGGTGGCTCAATTGGTTGAGCATCTGCCTTTGGCTCAGGTCATGATCTCAGGGTCCTGGGATCCAGCCCTGGGTCAGGCTCCCTGCTCAGCAGGGAGTCTGCTTTTCTCTTTCCCTCTGCCCCTCCCCCCTCGCCAAACCTAGCTTAAAATGACCTTTTTGATTATTTTGATTATTTTTTTTTAAAAATTTATTTGAGAGAGAGAGAGAGAGCATGGGGGGGGAGGGTCAGAGGGAGAAGCAGACTCCCTGCTGAGCAGGGAGTCCCATGTGGGACTCGATCCTGGGACTCCAGGATCATGACTTGAGCTGAAGGCAGTCTCTTAACCAACTGAGCCACCCAGGTGCCCGATTACTTTAATGTGTTTATTTGAACCCATGCCATATCTTAGTCCTCATTTTTTTCCTCACTACAAAAGTGAAATGCACAATACAAAATGTATTATCATACGTAGGGAAAGATCCCCCATAGTCTGACATTCCCCGCTCCCAGCAGAGATAGCCACTATTAAATTATTTATTTTTCTAGATCTTAATCCATGCATTTGCAAATGGTATAGTACTATAAAAAATAATTACTGGGGTGGTAATGTATGGACTATTCAGCTTGCTTCTTTCTCCTGGGATTATAGTAAACCAACTTAAGTCACATTTTAAAATTTACTAATCATCTTTACATTTATTTCTCATAACTTTTCCTAAAATTTGAATATCTGATTACAGGAATATTAGATTTATTTAATTTTTCTGGTAACTGGCCCACAGATTTGGCTTAGCAATTCTGTTTTTTATGCTTTAGCATTTCTTCTGAAGTGACTTAATTTTAGTTCCCCTGTATTTTTACTTATTTTAATGTACTTCATTAGTCCAGAACTTAGCAAAGTCTGTTAAAATATCTCATTGCCAATATTTCTTAGGTTATAAATTGTGTTTACCATCGTTTTTGCTTTATTTCCATGATGTGTTGTTTGACCCATAGAAGTCTTGATGGCTAGATCTTTGTGATGATTATCATTTGAAGGTGACTTTTTGTGCTATTACTGCCTTTTACCTTGAATTTAGTTTTGTCTGACTTACTGTCTCCTTTCTCTTTATTTTTACATATAGCTTTTCTCATCATTTACCTTCAACTTCTTTGATTTTCTTTATTTTAGCTTTTTTTTTTTTTTAATTTATTTGACAGAGAGAGACACAGCGAGAGAGGGAACACAAGGGGGGGAGTGGGAGAGGGAGAAGCAGGCTTCCCGCGGAGCAGGGAGCCCGATGCGGGGCTCGATCCCAGGACCGTGGGATCATGACCTGAGCTGAAGGCAGACGCTTAACAACTGAGCCACCCAGGCGTCCCTTTATCTCTTTTTCTTATAGACAGCGTGTAGTTTCTTTATTGACCTCATCTGAGTCTTTTCTCTTTTAACAAATGATTTTATCTTTTTACAGTTGTTATAATTATAGTTGATCTTTGTCATTTTCTTTTTTATCCTGTTCTCTTACTGAATTGTTTTCATTCTTTTGCTATTTTCTGTGCTTATTTTTTGAAAAGTATACAATCTGTAGTCTCGGTAATAAGTAGGTTTTTTATTTAATCTTCTCAGCTACTCTGTGTAGGAAATATAGGTATTATTTCCTTTTTATGGTTAAGAAACTTGAGGTAGGTTAAATAGCTTGGTCAGGTCCGTGCAACTAGTAAGTGGTGGAGCCAGAATTTAGCCACAAGGATTCACCTAAGTCCAAAGTATGTATGTGCTTTTTGCTATCCCATGTTGCCTCTCCCTAAAACCTTTAGTTTCCTGTAGGTTTTAAAACGTGTTAGTGCTGTGACCCACATTTTGCAAAATATATATATATTTTTTAAGATTTATTTATTTGAGAGAGAAAGAGAGAGAGAGAGCACATGAGAGGGGGGAGGCAGAGGGAGAAGCAAACTCCCTGCTGAGTGGGGAGCCTGATTCGGAACTTGATCCTGGGACTCCAGGATCATGACCTGAGCCGAAGGCAGTCACTTAACCAACTGAGCCACCCAGGCGCCCCGACTTGCAAGGTACTATTAATAATAACAGCTCTTGGGGTGCATGGGTGGCTCAGATGGTTAAGCCTTTGCCTTCAGCTCAGTTCACAATCTCCAGGTCCTGGGATCACGCCCCATGTCGGACTCCCAGCTCAACAGGGAGCCTGCTTCTCCCTCTCCCTCTTCCCCTGCTTGTGCTCTCTCTGTCTCTCTCTCTCTCTCAAATGAATAAATAAAATCTTAAAAAAAATAAAAATAATAGCTCTTGTTTATTTAGCAGAAACCTGTACTCTGTATTTAGTACAGTGCTGCTATGTCTCACATAGCATTTACCATTCAGGAGACAGCACCCTGATTGGGTTTAAAGTACTTTACCTACTGTGTAGTCTAATCTTCCAACAATCAAGTGAGGTAGGTAGTATTCTTCCATTTAATAGATGAGGAAACTAAGGTTCAACAGGTTAAGTGATTTGCCCAAGGCCCCATAATTTTTGAATGGCTGAGCCATGATTCAAAGTCAGCATTTAAAGGCATTACCGTGGAGCTCCATAGTAGGCACTCTGTCTGCTGTGTTATATGCCATTCAGTTTCACTTAATAACAAAATTGGTTAGTAATGAGTGTGTTCCATCTTGTAAAAGCTTTGTCATATCTTATATACCAAAAACTATTCTCTCTCTCTCTCTCTGTAATAGCCCTGCCAAGTTTAATACAGGCACTCCCTAACTCCTTAGTAGGAAATCATCAGTGAGAAGTTTGATTTCACTTACTGGTATCTATGACTTCGCTATATGTTTTCTTTTGAAATATGAGATGGTATTTTTTCTTTAGGTAAGAAGTCATCCTTGGCTTAAATGCTTATGTCTGTGTGATAAGGAATTGCTTCTTGTGGCTCTTTTCTTACTTTGTAATATTCTTCCACTGTTCAACTTCTTGACTTTTTTTGATTCATTTCTTGAAGTTTAGTTTTCCTTATGCCTTTCGTGTATTTCCACCCCCTGCACATACCCAGTTTTCATTCTTTCTAAGAAGTACTGAGGCCCATCTTAGCAATTTTCTTCTATTTATTGCATGTACAGTTGTCAAATAACTTGGTGGATTGACAGAGTCAGCATATGGCTTGCTCAGATTATTAGATCAGGCTTCTTGATGTTTTATATCTCATGGACCTCAACTACATTGTTTGTGATTTTCGCAGTAAATTTTGCTTATGGTAGGGTGTGCTGGTATACTTGGTTTCTGGTCATCTGGTCGAGGTGACAAACATGAAATTAAGCTCATTGCATGAATTTTTGCTTATCCCTTGTTAATAACCTCGCCTACGTTTTTTTGTTGTTAGTAATTAGGGGGAACCTAGGCTGGCTGCAGTAAGCAGGTATCTTTGTACAGGGTGGCAGTGTTGCGCAGTTGAAGTCAGAAAGCTTGTGGTAGGGCGCTGGGTGGCTCAGTTGGTTAAGCGACTGCCTTCGGCTCAGGTCACGATCCTGGAGTCCCAGGATCGAGTCCCGCATCCGGCTCCCTGCTCAGCGGGGAGTCTGCTTCTCCCTCTGACCTTTTTCCCTCTCATGCTCTCTCTCTACCATTCTCTCTCTCTCTCAATAAATAAATAAAAATCTTTAAAAAAAAAAAAAAGAAAGCTTGTGGTCTGAGTCCTGGATCCACCACTTATTAGTAGTGTGATTTGGGAGCATGTCATGTAACCTCTGACCGATTTAAACTTCCTTGTTTGTATAGTGGGGGCTGTCATACCAATGTCATTGGCTGTTATGAGGATTAAACATGGTAATGAGTATAACATATAGAATATCAGACAGATATTTTGTAGACACTGTCGATAGAAAGTGAAATATCTGCTTATCTTGGAGATCACAGCAATAATTAATAAACCCATGGGTAGTCAAAGTCCACAAGGTACACAAAGCACTAAAAAGTCTGGTACGTATAATTTTGTTAATTTAGCAGGATTAAGAAAAATTAAATAGAGTTAATAGGAAACAATGGTATATATGCTAAATTTGTTTCAACACTCTGTAATTGCCTACTAGTGCCAGGTACTGAGCTGGGTATGGAGGATACAAAGTGATGTAAATCACAGTAGCCCCACCCTCAAGAAGCTTATTCTTTAGTAAATAGATATGGAAACAATGTGTTTATTGGAAGCGATATTGACAGGATGCCTGGGTGGCTTAGTCATTAAGCGTCTGCCTTTGGCTCAGGTCATGATCCCAGGGTGTTGGGATCAGCCCCATGGCTGAGCTCTCTGCTCAGCAGGGAGCCTGCTTCTCCCTTTCCGTCTGCCTGCCTCTCCCCCTGCTTGTGTGTGCGTGCTCTCTCCATCAAATAAATAAATAAATAAAATCTTTTAAAAAAGAAAGAAAGAAAGCCATATTGACAATCTTATGTTTCTCTAGGCTGCCAAACTTTTTGATGAAGAAGGAAGGAAAAAATTCTTTACACAGGATATGAATAATATTCTTCTGGAGTAAGTAATTTTCTTCTTTAATTAAAAAACCTAAAAAGTTATTTAAACTTTAAGAATTCATTTAAACATATAGTTGGTTACAACTGTACAGGTTGATATTATTTTAGATTTAAATGTATTTTTTGTCATTTTATATGAAAATGTGTTTCTGGAACAGCTCTGAGTATTCATATTAAATTTGGTATAATTTTCCTTCTATTTTCATTCAGACTTGGAAAAAATAATTCCATTGGTATATAGCAAGGTTAATTATAATTCATACAAACATTTATAGCCAAATGGAAAGTATGGTTTAATGAAGAAATTCTGGTTGTGAGGTAGGAGAGAGGCAGTGTGGAGAAGACAAAAGGAAAAATAGGAAGGGGAAGCTGAAGGCTGAGATATACTGTACAGATTATATTTAAATTAGTGACAGTTTTTACTGTTAGCTGGAGTATGATACTAAGGAAGCTGCAGGTTCTAAGACTGTGGTCCCATAAGCTGTCCTTGTAAACCTATTGGCTTATAAATTTTGACCATTGGTTTTAGAAGTGGAGTGTATAATTGGCTGCAAGCAGAACTGGGTTAAAAAAGCAATCCTGGAGAAAGAAGCAGATTTTTCTCTTCTCATATGAAAATAATGTGTGCCTGCTTTTAGTGGTTCAGTAGTATTATATACAAAGAAACAAGCAGTGTTTCCTTGAGAGCTTGTTTGGGGGTTCTAACAGGGAGCGCAGCTACTCGTATACCCTTGACCGAAGAACGGTCCTCCTCTATTGGGGAAGGTAGTCCTCTTCGACCGAGCATGCAGCTTCGGGAGGGACGCACATGGAGCGGTGAGGGAGGAAGGGGACACCCGACTAGCCGGCCAGATCAGCCAAATCAACCCTGGTGATCAATGGGGTGACATATGTCTCAGCCAGATCGCCCTCACATCCACAAGCAGTGTTTCCAACACTGTGTGTGAGTCCTGTCTTTTAAATACATATTGGAGGTAGTTTCTCATAAGATACAAAGGATGATGGACTGGTTTGCTTTGATAACTATTTTCTTTTTTTGTTTTTCCCCCTCCCCCTTGATAACTGTTTTAATTAAGCGCAATCTCTCTCTGGAGTACTTAAAAAATCTTTTTTGTCCCCCATGGACCCATGAAACACATAACCTAGTGTGCTACTGGTGTGGTGACAGAGGAATTTCTTGTTCCTGTTCTTCTTTATTTTAGCCAGGGATTTTCAGATTGATTCTGTCTGCCTAGAAGCGAGGCAAATGCTTCCTGCCTGCACCAGCTCCTTTTACACCCCAGATTCAATAAACAGTGTAACCATTACTCATCAGAGCTGTCCCAGATTCCCTAATCAGGAATCTGACTGGCTGCTTTCTCTTTCTACTCGAGAGCCCTGAGTTTACTGGATCAGGTCCTTTTCCTATGACTGACACAGTCCTTTTTTATTTTACTCTTCTGTAAGAGGAACGGACTTTTTCTCCCCTGAGAGAAAGAAAGGACCTTCCTTGGGACATAACATCTCAGATAAGCAGGATATCAGCATTCCATTAATAGGCTTCTCTCTTTCCTTCTTTCTTTTTTTTTTTTTAAGTACTCTCTACACCCAGCATGGGGGTGGAACTCATGACCCTGAAATCAAGAGTCACGTGCTCTACTGACTGAGCGGGCCAGTTGTCCCTCCCCACCTTTAAAAAATGTTATTTATTTATTTATTTATTTATTTATTTATTTATTTAAAGTAGGCTCCATGCCCAATGTGAGGATTGGACTCATGGCTCCTTCAACTGAGCCAGCCAGGTACCCCTCCCACCCCCCCCAACAGACTTCCCTTAAGCCTCCCTGTGTCTATCTTAAATCCTCTAGTTCTGATGGAGCCCATTTTTTTTTTTTTATTTCACAAAGTGTGCCTCCAGTTCTATAAAACCGTACTGTTCAGAGTTTAATGTTTTCCATTTTAATCACTTACTTATGCCCCTGGCCTCTGTTTCTACTTTCCCTAAACAAACATCCCTTGTTTCTCTGGACTGAGTCGATCTTCTAAGGGCACATGGTATGTAATTATTTTGGATAGTAAATTCCGATGAAATTATCCAGGTGTATTGGCTCTGCCTCACCACTGCTTCCTTACGCTGGGCAGAAAGAGGGGTGAGTTTGTTGGAATAGGAAACCTTTCTCTTTTTGCTTAATTGATTTTGACTTGGATCAGCAGATATACAACTTGCCAGCTTGATCTCTTCCCCTATTTCCTCCTTTACCCCCAAGCATACATTGCTAACAAAATCTTGATGTGATCCCAAGCCAGCCTGAGTTGTGTTCAACAGTTGCTCTAAAGTTGTTTAGGGACAGGAGGGATTTACATCCCTCTTGTGTGTTATCAATCAGCACATCAACAGGCTTTTGAATTCTTGCTAT
The DNA here is from genome assembly GCF_009762305.2 of Zalophus californianus. Lineage (NCBI taxonomy): Eukaryota > Metazoa > Chordata > Mammalia > Carnivora > Otariidae > Zalophus > Zalophus californianus. The sequence goes on from NC_045606.1 coordinate 91,665,921, forward strand.
AAAGTAAGAACTATTTTGGATTTTGTGTTTGGGTTACTGCTCCCTAAGTCTTTCTTCAGTTACTGGCTTTCAGTGGTTCTGTTATGTGGACAGTATTGGTAAGATATTTGGAATACTTGAGGAAGAATTCAGGAAATTAAGTAGATTCCAGAATTCACTTGGAGTTAGTCAGCTTTTCTTTTACTAGTGTTTTCAAAATGATTGAATGAGATATATATTCTGGGTTTTTATTAAGATTTTATATATTTATTTGTGAGACAGGGCATGAGTGGGGGGGAGGGGCAAAGGGAGAGGGAGAAGCAGACTCCCCACTGAGCAGGGAGCCCGACTTGGGGCTCTAGCCCAGGATCCCGAGATCATGACTTGTGCTGAAGGCAGACAATCAACTGAGCCACCCAGAGGCCCCTATATTCTGTTTTTTTTTTTTTTTTTTAAGATTTTATTTATTTATTTGACAGAGAGAGAGACAGCAAGAGAGGGAACACAAGCAGGGGGAGTGGGAGAGGGAGAAGCAGGTTTCCCATGGAGCGGGGAGCCCGATGCGGGGCTTGATCCCTGGGCTGAAGGCAGATGCTTCATGACTGAGCCACCCAGGCACCCCTCCCCCCAATATTCTGTGTTTTAGGAAGAGGGAGAAGGGTGCCTGGGTAGCTCAGTTGGTAGAGCATGTGACTCCTGATCTCGGGGTCATGAGTTCAAGCCCCACATTGGGTGTAGAGCTTAACTTTAAAAAAATAAATATAAAAAGAGGGAGTTGATGGGATAGGAAAATAAGTCATATATCAACTATGGGGAAATGACTTTCTAAAATTCTGTGTGAAAATACAGGTAAGACTAAGTATTCCTGAGCCAGAAGAATCCTGTTTATAAAGTTGACCATTGCTTCAGCTAGGGATTCCTATGTTGCATTTCTTGGAGGCTTCCTCAGAGGCAAATGAGAGCCCTTGTAAAGATAGGGATATAGGGGCACCTGGGTGGCTCAGTAGTTGGGCAGTCTGCCTTCAGCTCAGGTCGTGATCCCGCATCGGGCTCCCTGGTTGGTGGGAAGCCTGCTTCTCCCTCTCCCACTCCCCCTGCTTGTGTTCCTGCTCTCGCTATCTCTCTCTGTCAAATAAATAAATAAAAATCTTAAAAAAAATATATAGGGATATAATAGTGGGTTTCAAGCTTATTTATTCACAAAATCCAGTGTTTGTCCTCTAATGCATTATCAGCAGATGGTCCCACTATATTTTTATCCATTTAGAACCTGTAGTGATCGCATGTTCATAATTTATTATCAAAGGTTTGAGACCCATCCATCATAACTTTCATGCATGGATATCTGTTTTGCAGATAGACTTCACTTAAAGAAGCAAAAAAACCTGGTGGATAGAAGGAGGCAGGCTCAGGGAAAGTTTGTTTGCTTTAGGGGAAACTTTATTTCTCTGAAATGTGAAATAACTGAAATTCAAACTTTTCATTACCATGTGTTTTAGGTACTTCTTTAGATCTTAGAAGATTGGAGTTCTTAGTGAGAAAAAAAATGTGTGAGGGATGGGTGCTTAAATTATACTGTTCTCAGGTAGGAATTTGTTTATGTTTTGATAGACCGATACAATCCGTAACCTTTAGGGTTAAAATGTTTCTCTGATTTTTACCTAGTATTGGCTTAGGAGCAGGGAGTCAGCTCTTTGTGCTTTTGAGTTTCCCCGCTCTTTGGAAACCACTGATTTTTATACGTATGTCACTGAGTCACTCTGTTCTTACTTCTCTTACGACTTGGAGTTTCTGTTTTGTTTTTTTTTTTTAAGATTTTATTTATTTATTTGAGAGAGAGAATGAGAGATAGAGAGCACGAGAGGGAAGAGGGTCAGAGGGAGAAGCAGACTCCCTGCTGAGCAGGGAGCCCGATGTGGGACTTGATCCCGGGACTCCAGGATCATGACCTGAGCCGAAGGCAGTCGCTTAACCAGCTGAGCCACCCAGGCGCCCTTGGAGTTTCTGTTTTATTTTCAGCCTCAACTAATCTTTAATAATGGGGTAAGCCTAGAAAGCCCCCTGCCCAGAAAGCCACTGTCCTGATTACTCTTCCCCTTAATCTTTAATTAAGATCCACACATAATGTTATTTAACCAAATGTTTATACAAAGAACTCATGACAGTAGTAATTGTTTCCCATATGATCCTCTGCATTTGACCTTCTGGTTCTTAGGGATTCTAAGGATTTTTCCATTTGTATATGTGTTTGACTTCTCTAATACCAAGAATTTTTATTGCCAGTGCTAAGAGCATAGTTTTCCATATTTCGTTGTTTCTGAAATTACAGTGTATCTTGTAAGTGATGGACATATTTGATATGGGAGGGCTTCTTTTCTTCCCCAAAAGCTGTTAATTGAATCTTTGGATTCATCTTCTATTTGTGAAAATTATTCATTAAATCTATCTGCCCCTTCTTCTGTAATAGAATGTGATGATTTGGACATAGTTTGTTGCCAAGAGCCCCAGTTTGGTCTTGGCCTTCAAATTAACATCTGTTCCTATCTTTCTACAATAGCACTTGCCAGATACAGTGTCTTCCATCTTGGAAGAAACCTCAATTATTTATTAGTAGACTTGTCTGGCTGAGAATATGGCGGCTGTTAAAACTCTTTTCCTTTTTTTTTTTTTAATAACTATTAAGTTAAATACCCATTTAACAACTTATTTTTGGTCTAAAAAAACTAATTTACAAACGGAAACAGGAACTGAAGAATTGGAATAAATTGAACAGACTATTAAATATCTAGTTTGTGCAATGCAGGCACAATAAGGGAGACAAAGATGGATGAAAAACAGTCTGTATCTGTAGCCAGAAGGGCTTCACCTCTTCCAAATCTGCAATTTTTTCAAACACCTCTAAGGAAAAAATATTCTAAATTCATCGAAACTGTGTAACTCTCTAGCTTAGCAATTGCAGTGGGGGAGAGAGGATATGAATATCTCTTTGAGGAAATGAGCTTTTAGTAGAGTTCCTGTGTTTTACCCAAAAATGTAGACTTTGCCCCTGTTCTTCAAAAAATTATTCACCAGTTTATTTATGGTTATCTATATTTTCTCCTTGAAAAATACTGTCTAGGAAATCATGCAAAGATAAAACGAAAGAAGAGTCACTGCCTTTGCCTCCTTGCTTGTATTGGTACCTGAAAGAAATTCTGTACTATTTATTTGTTGTTGTTCTTGTTCAGCATTGAGTTACAGCTACAGGAACTAGGCCCTGGCATTCGTAGTGGTGTCTACTCCCATCTTGAAGCTTTTGTGCCATGTAATAAAGAAACACTGGTAAAACGTCTAAAGAAGTTACATCTCAACGTCCAGGTAAGACAAGGAATAATCCTATTTGTATCTGAGGTTTTATGGCCTATAAAGAAACTGGTTTCTGTTTGGGGCTTTTGCATATTAGTTGCTTTATAGTATTATTGTATGTATTGAATAACTATAGGAGTTATCAAAGGCACATTGGATTGCTTGAAAAAACTTACTTTTCAACAATTGATAAATCTAGATGAGAATGTTTTCTAAGGCATAGATTCTTGGACTGGTAAATTAACTTCAGTTCCACAGCTGACACAACTTTGCCGTCAACAAATATCTGACAGATTTATAACTCAGTTTTTTTTGTTACTGAAATGGATCTATGCAGATATGTTCACACCCACATTATACAAACCAGTGGAAAGAATCACAGGGTTTACATGTAAACTTAGAGATTTTTTGGTGTAATCATCCATGTTTTGCTAGATTCTTCTCCCCTACCACCCCATAAGTAATTGTCCAAGTTTGAATGCTTCCTGTGGTCAGAAATATATTTCATTATAATAGCAGAAAATTCTTCCATGCACTGAGACAAATTCAGGTGCTTTCCATCAGGTGCTTTCCACCCATTGGTCCTAATTCTCCCTTTGAGTCCATTCATAAATCTAATCATTTGTCACCTTCACAGCTTTCATGTTTTTGAAAGCTTGTATTATGTCCCCTTCTTCACTTCATGTAAAATGGTTTTTAGTACCTTCACTGTCCTGATTACTCTTCCCCTTTTGATTTATTTGATTATCTATTTTTAAAATATTTATAACTTGCAAGTAATGGAAAAGAACTTAGTTTAAGACAAAAAACATTTTTTTCTGTCAATAAAGGTATTTCATGGAATTAAGGGAACTAATAATTTGGATTAACTCCTGTTTCTCTCTACCCATCTCCCTGTGTCTCATTTTTATCCTTTTATGTGCATCCGAAAATGAGATTACTGTATTCTCAAGGTTTTATATCACAGAAAAGCCACACACACAGACTGACTCAGTCCTCTCATCCCAACCAAAATTTTTCTGGCCAGAGGTTGGGAGTCACATAGCACAGCATGGCTGTCCAAGGCCCCCCATGGCTCTAATAGGGGAATGAATGTGGTGCCGTGGACCGCTAGTGATGTGATCTGAGAGACATAGAATTATTTATTGTAAGTATTATACAACTGTTAATAAAATAGTTCTGACTCTTGGTCTTGGCTCATTTCATGATCTCTCAGGGTTATGAGATTGAGCCCTTTGTGAGGCTCTGAGCTCGGCATGGAATCTGCTGAGGATTCTCTCTCTCCCTTTCCCTCTGCCCCTCCCCAACTCACTGCATGCATGGATGCACCTGCTCTCTCTCTCTCTCTAAAAAAAAAAAATTATTTTGAATTGGGAATTTTTTGTCAGTTTAAAGCAGAGAAATAAATGACATTACTTGAGGTCACAGATTTTGGGTCTGTGCCTGGCTCCTTCAGACATTGACAGTTGGAACTTATTGCCATACATTCACATGACAGAAATGGGTACCAGTAAAAAAGGATCTAGAGGCAGGAGAGCAACTTTTTATACATGATAAGATATTTTCTAAGGAACATTTCAGATTGGATGTTTGGAGTTATTTAATATCCCTTTTGGCTGTAGAAGAAGACATTTGTCTTAGCCCTTGCTTTTCTTTATCTGGTTTTATCATGTGTACTTTTAATCCCTAAATATTATATTGTTTGATTTTGCGTATTTTTGAGCTTCATATAAATGGAATCATACTGTCTCCATACTTTTCTTCTGCAGCTTGCTGTTTTACACTGAACATTACGTACCTCAGATTTATCTATGTCTTTACATGTGGTGAACTCCGTTTTTAGAGTACATTTGCTGTACAGTGTGTATGGAGTTCCATGCTATAAATATATTCCAATTCATTCATTTTACTGTTAATGGATATTTGGGTTGTTCCCAGAAAGATAGTCTTAGCTACGTAATTACAAAGCGATCACCTAGGAACCATGATACTGGATGTTCACATTTCTTTTAATGGAATTTTTATAGCAGACACTGTCATATGTGCAATAATATTTATTAATTGGTATGTATGAAAATAGCAAGAGTCTTCCAGTTTCCTCTTTCTCTTTGGCCTTAACCTCGCGTTTTTGCTTGCAGCGTAAGTCACAATTAGTAACAATAAATGACAGAACAGGATGTCAACATCCTGTTGGTAGTCACCCAGACCAAATCCTATGTTCCAGTGTTGCAAAGCAATATCTCCTCTTATGGTACTGGTTCCCCACCATAATGGGTATCAACCAGCCGTAGTCTGCACAATGTTTTTATTTAATCTTAAAGTGTCCATATAATTTATTGGCCAGGACATTTTTAAGAATGTAAAGGAATAGATTGTGTGTCAACTAAACTCAAAAAAAATTTTTAAGAAAAAAATGTAAGGAACTCTATTAATTATGCTGGGGTAACAAGCAAAATCTGGGATTCTCATTGATTGCCTGCGAAGTATGGTCATCCTAATTTTATATCCAGTATGCATTACGAAAAGTCAGTGTGGTAGAAGTAGTTGTCCGCATTTAAATATGTTTTCATTAAAAAAATATGTTTACATTTCAAATCCATAATCAGTGTCTTTTGTGGATCTGCTTTAATTTTTGTAAATGTGTTTTAAAAAACTTCTAGTATATTTTTTCCTCAGGATGATCGTTTAAGAGAACCTCTGCAAAAACTGAAACTGGCTGTTAGCAACGTGATGCCTGAACAGCTATTTAAATACCAGGAGGACTGCCAAGCTCGTAGTCAAGCTAAGTGTGCCAAGTATGTACCTCTTCTCTTTGGACCGGCTTTTGCATTTGAGAAATATTTTTAGCTCTTAAGGATTGGTCTTGTGTAGATGTTCTCACCAAGTAGAAATCCACCTATACCACTGAAATGGTATAATTGAGTATTTTCTAAATGACACAACACTCCCTATTCAGTTGCTTTGGTGTCAGAAGCAAAAGGTCTCTTGATTCAGTGTGTGGGTGTGATCCTAGCAAGAGCTGTGGTACTGGTCAGACATTTCACATGTCAGCCATTTTGACCGACTGAAGTTGGACACAAATATTTTCTGAACCGAAAGGTAAGTATTCATGGCCTTATGTTACAGTTTGAAGATCTTATTTACCAAACCACTTTATAATGCATTTCAAAGTATTATGTATAAAAATAGATTCCCCATTTACTTTCCCTTTTGAGTTAACATTCAGTTAAGCATTTTAACAGGTGTCTCTGGAGCATATCATAGGCACTGCTGGGTTAAAACTCTGCTCCATGGGGCGCCTGGGTGGCTCAGTCGGTTGAGTGCCTTTGGCTCGGGTCGTGATCCCAGGGTCCTGGGATCGAGTCCTACATCGGGCTCTTTGCTCGGCGGGAAGCCTGCTTCTCCCTCTGCTGCCTCTCCCCCTGCTTGTGCTCTCTGTCTCGCTCTCTGACAAATAAGTAAATGAAACCTTTAAAAAATAAATAGAACTCTGCTTCATAAAATCTTTTTCATTTTTAGGTTACAAACAGATGAAGAACGAGAAAAAAATGGATCCGAGGAAGATGATGAGGAGAAACCAGGGAAACGTGTCATAGGACCAAGAAAGAAATTCCATTGGAATGACACCATCAGGTAAAATTGAACCAAAGCCTTCACTTTTAACCAAATAGATAATGCAGAACTAAGGTTTCTAATAAAAAGAATATATAGTAAATGGAAGAGTAGATTGGAAGCAACCAAAGATTAGTGTGTAGGAAAAATTCAAAGGAAGATTGATTTGATCCTGATATTCTTAGAGTGCTCTCACTTTTATTTTCATATACTACTTTTTATAAGCTAATCTTCTAATAAGTCATACTGGTTTCAGAAGGTGAAGTACTCCATATACTTTTGTAATCAGTCATCTTTTTTACCAGTATTTCTGTACCCCAAGTAGAGGGTTTGGCTGCAGGACTATCCCTTTCAATCTTTGGTGCCTAGATGAAAGGTATCAAAGGAAATTGTTCCATACTGGGGATTTGGCTGTAGTGCAGTGAGTGATGTATGTTGGAAAGTATTTATCTTCGTGTCATCTTCTGAATTCTTGAGATAATATTCTTTATTATTGCTGTCAGATTTATGTGCTTTTAAAAAAATCTGTTTCAAGCTTAATTTTCCACAATTTGCAGTCAGATTTATATATAAATATATATTTTTAATCTGTTTAGAACTTTGTTATGTAACCTTGTTGAGATCAAATTGGGATGCTATGAGTTAGAGCCAAATAAAAGCCAGTCCGCTGAGGATTATCTTAAATCCTTTATGGAGACAGAGGTGAAACCATTGTGGCCTAAGGGCTGGATGCAGGCAAGGTAAGAAATATGACATCCTAGATTTTACTTTACTTTCTTATTATTGCTCTTATTAAAGATACATGTATATATACACATACACACATGTGACATTCATTTTGCTAAGAACCTAGTCATCTCAGATGATCTCTGCCTTGAAAACTTCAAGCACTTAAAAGACAAAACAGTTAGTCACATGGACATGGAGATACAGAGATACACGTAAAGGGTGATTTTTTTTGCCAACCACTTTTTCTTTTTTGCACCTGAATTTGCTAATAGAGAAATGGGAGGAGGAGAAGATGGTTATGAACTTTGTTGGGGGGGAACTTCACCTGGGTATTATGAAGATAAGGAACTGAATACAAAATGGAGAGTGTAGAAAAAGAGATCCCAACCTTAGGTTCTGTTGAAAATAATAGTCAATGTAGAGTGGTATCTCAAAAATTAAGAGTAGCCCAATTTAAAGTTTAAAGAGTTAAGAATGTTAAAATTAATAGACTTGACTATCTCTGTCATCTTAAAGCGTTCCATCTTAAATCAAAAAAAATCTGTTGATCTGTTAAAAGATTTAAATAAATGTTCTATAAAACTCCCCATATTAGATTATTGAATTTACTCTGTGCCATTATAACTTTCATTTGATCAATGAACAAGTAATAGACTGTTGAAAACCATGTAACTAAAACGAGAAAGTGGCTATCATTATCTGTTACACAAAAATGATCATGTCTTTTTAACTTTTGCAGAATGCTTTTTAAGGAAAGCCGGAGTGTACATAATCATCTTACTTCTGCTCCGTGAGTAAAACAGACTCCAGATTTCTTCATTTTTGCTCACCTTATGTGCTTTAGTAAACAAGCGCTATTTATTAAATGCTAGTTGAGATAGTACTTAAACATACATTTAAACAATCTCCCATTTTACTACTGCTTTTTTAAAAAAAATCATTTTTAGGGGCATCTGGGTGGCTCAGTCGGTTAAGCATCTACCTTCAGCTCAGGTCATGATCTCGGGGTCCTGGGATCGAGCCCCGAGTCGGGCTCCCTGCTCAAGGGGGAACCTGCTTCTCTCTCTACCTCTGCCTCTCCCCCAGCCTGTGCCCTCTCTCTTACTCTCTCTCTCAAATAAATAAAATAAAATCTTTAAAAAAATCATTTTTACTGTTTCTATAGACCTAAGAACACATTTATCTATTAAACAGTTCTCAGGCTAGTCTCCAAAAACCTGAATGTGCTGGCCTGAGATTTGGTAGTTAGGAGCCATGTAAACAGGAAAGCTGTGATTGTTTCCTTTGTTCCTGGGCCTTCCTCCCTCTAGTTCTTTGGTGTCCTTTTTCTTTCCCTCTTAATGACCATTAAGTAGCTAACCTATAGTGTTGTGCATTCCAAGATGGTTTCGGATACATACCTACCCTGCCTTGCCTTGCAAAGTGTTTTATTGCACAAAATTAACTTATTCTTCATTTCTTTCCCTTCTTTTTAAAACTGGATATTTCCTTAGTGATGTGATTACTAAAGAAAGGTCTTTTAACCTGATAGGAAGTAGTAAAAAGCTGAGGGTTTTGTGGTTATATTTTTGGGTGAATACTGGTTGACTTCAAGAATTTTATTTTTACCCACAACTCAGGGCTATTTCTCTGTAGCTTAGAAGTGTAGTAATAGTTAATAAAATATTAAATTAGCAAGTTACTGAGAATTTATGGATCACTAATTCAATATTCTAAGAGGTCTGGTTAACAATGGGTAACCTTACAAAATTCTGTCTCTTTATACAATTATAATGGAAATTTTTACAACTGTTAGGAAGGACACTTTGTTAGCATACTGTTAGAGTTGTATTGAGTTTCAGGTTGTGGTTTTCAGTTTTTGCTATTGTTTGTTGCTGGCGGTTTAGTTATCCTGGGGCAGGGGATACATAGGTATTGTTATCAATAATATTTCTCGCCTTTAATTTCCCCATAGTTATAAAATCACGTGTTACAATTCAGGTATAAGTAATTCCTTCAAACCTAAAGCAGATGTTTACAGAGATCCTCTTCCCCAGTTTTTTTTTTTAGTAGCTTTATCACTATGACTAACTTGTGTTTTGTGTCAGAAAGTGGAAATCTGTGGGATACGTGGGCCCGGACACCTTTTGCCCCAATGGTCTTATCAAAAAAAACTCTAAAAATTACTGTTGCCTTAATGAAGTCGTAGATTGACAATTTTAATCAAGATATTTGTTAATTTAATGGATGACATTTCAACTTAGTGAAGTAGGAATACTCAGTGTGAGGTATTTTAGCTTGTTAATCCTTTAATTATTCAACAGACATGGAGTACTTTCTCTTATTATGGAACCCGTAAGATTTTCTTTAAACTTTTTCACACTGGTTCCCAAAGGTTTCAAGGTTCCATCGTATTTTTCTTGCCTTTTTTTCCCCGTCATTTTGACATTTTTTATTTGAATTTTTATATTAAAATAATTTTCTCTAAAAAACAGATTTGTTTTTAAAATGATATCTCATTTACAACATCTTGACAGTGGTTCTCCTCAAATTACGGTTTAATTTGAGCTGAAAGTTTCTTCAGGCTCTGTTTTCCTATAAATAATTATAAATTCTTACCAGTTCTTTGAAGTGAGTCTCCTCAGGCAGCTTTGTTACCCTATCTTGAGGTTTTTGTTTTTTTTTTTTTAATTTTGAGTATTTACATTTAATTTTTAAAAAACCTTTATTTACCATTGATATTTTACTAATGGTTTGGCCTTTTTTCCAGTTGATTGAAATTGGAGGAAATGTTACTGTATATTCACATATAAACTGAGCACTTATATATAGTTCCTTCCTTCATAGAGTTTTCCAGATAGCATAAGAAGTTACTTACCGGGCGCCTGGGTGGCTCAGATGGTTAAGCGTCTGCCTTTGGCTCAGGTCATGATCCCAGGGTCCTGGGATCGAGTCCCGCATCAGCCTCCCTGCTCCTTGGGAGCCTGCTTCTCCCTCTCCCTCTCTCTCTCTCTCTCTCTCTCTCTCTCTCTCTCTCTCTCTCTCTGTCTCTCATGAATAAATAAATAAAATCTTTAAAAAAAAAAATAAAAAAGTTACTTACCCATGTAATGACAGTATTATGTTGTAATTTCCTAATGGTGACCCAACAGCTACTGAAATGGCATCCTTTTTTATCTTTTGTCTTAGGGCAAAGAAAAAGGTGATTCCTGCACCTAAGCTCAAAGTGAAGGTAAGTATTGAACCAAATCTTTAATTAGTCATAATTGGGGAATGCTGAAATACATTCTTAAGATGCAAAGGATATATGTATTTGGCATAGGTGGATAGGTACTGTACTTTTAAGAAGGGTGTTTTTAAATTTTGTAAAAATCCTAGAACCATTGTATTTCAGAGAATTAAATTGTAAGATTTAACCTAATAAAAGAAGCATTCTGTAAACTATAACAAATATCCTTTAAAAGCATAGTTGAGACTGCAAATAGATAATAGAAATCCCCAAGGCCTAAAACAAAGAAGAAACTGCCAGAGTGTTAATTTGCCTTAACCAAAGGCAACTTTGGTTGCCTTTAGACGCATTTGCTGATTTTCATCCAACACTTTATGGTTTATTTTTAAATTTCTTCTCAGACCACAGCAGATAGGGGTATCTTCGCCTTATATAGGTTAGGAATTAGACTGAAACTCTGTGTAAACATGGGACTTTCAAAGGGTAACATGTTTAGTAAAAGAAAGGACTAGAAAACAAACCCACTCACCGGCAGAAAGATTAAGAAACTTGGGTGTCTTGGCCTGAGTTCTAGATTAGGGGAAGGAAATCCTTCCTGAGAATTTTTCCTGGTTTAGGAGTTTAATTTACACTGCCTACAAGACCTGGGAAGTCCTCAAGCTTTGAAAATAACTTAAAGGGATATTAGGTTAGTTATTAACCCAAGGCAAATGGCAAATCAAATTCTCTCTGGGAAAATGCAGTTTCATCCTAGGCCCCAAAGGCTTACCACATATATACCATGTCAAACATGAGCTTAAAATGTGAAAACACAGAATACATAAGGAAGTAAGTTACTATGAGTGAGAGTCAGCAGAAACATCCAACAGAATTAGATCCCTGAGAAGGGCAAGTGATGGATTTATTGGGTTTAGAACATAAAGGAATTTAACTTGTTTAATATGTAAAGAAGGAGAAGAAGGGATAAAAAAAATACCAAAATAGACAAAGCAGAGTTGAAAAAGAATCACGTATAACCTATAGAAGTGAAAATTGTGATCATTTGAAAGTAAAATTGTAAAGAAAGCCCACACCCTTTAGGTTTTAGACTTTCCCCATAGTCTTCATCTCTTTGAATAAATGAGTGTCTTGGCTTATGAGGTTATGGCCAGAAGGTCAATATTTGTTACTTTGTGGCCTTCTTAACTTTTAGTATTAGAGGCTCTTTGAATACGGAGTAAATAGTCGTCTTTTTCTTACCTACCTCATTTGTCTTCTAATCCAAATAATATTGAACCAGTATTTCATCACATCTGTTGAGTTCATGCTTTGCTTTGACACTGTATTTTTAAACTCCTAATACTCCCCATATGTTGGTTAAATTTTGATACATCTATTCAAACATGATTATCAGAATTCTAATAATGACAAGGATGGTATAGGGGAATTGCATATTTTGTTTGTGTCTTTGTGATTAAATTACTGTTTCCTTTTCCCCAAATGGAAAAACTATATTGCTGATTTGTGTTTTTCCTACCCTACCACCCCTCAAATACCTATTTTAGTTAAAAAGGTAATCTAAGGAAGTACAGTAGAAAATGCAAATACAAAAAAGTAAGAAGGAGAAAAGGATAAGTATCCAGGAAAAAAAAAACTTCCTTTCTAGTACACACCCACCATTCCTTCTGGAGCTCTGTCCTTGCCACCCCTCCTTCGATCCATCCAAATAGCTATTCATTTATTCAGATTGAATTAACATTTTATAAATGAGATAACCTGCTTTTTAGACTCAAATATATACCTTGGACAATTTATCTCTGCTAGTATAAATTTATATAGTACCCTGGAGGGTGGATTTAACATTATTCTAGAAGAAAAAATTAATTCAGGGGCACCTGGCTGGCTCAGTCAGAAGAGCATATGATTCTTGATCTCAGGATTGTGAGTTCAAGCTGCACATTGGGCCTAGAACTTAAATAAATAGATAGTAAATAAAATTGAAACCAGTTTATTCTTTAAAAAAAAATGAAAAGTTCCTTTAAAAAAGTTTTATATTGGTAATGCTACCATTATGATTCCAATATATTCCCCACCCTCAGTTTGTATACTTTTTTAATAAAAAAGGTATTTTCACTAATCATAATTGAATGGATGGCCTGTCAAGCAGACGTGTCTCATATGTATTACCCATTCATCTTAACAGACAATTTTGACCTTAGTGCAGTTACACTACAGAATTCTGAGAGGCAGTGGAGTTTTCAATCAGTCTTTTAGACTAGCAGCTTAGAAAAATTGCTGAGGAAGTTAGAGTTTAACAGCCTTCCCACCAGCTTCTTTACTGTAATACCTTAGAAGGGGATGGTAAAGACATTTCCTCTCCATTCTTTCCCCACTATGGTTAAGGTAAGTGCTGTGATTGTATAAATTAATGTGTAATTTAAGACTTTGGGTTTAGGTTTATTTGGGTTTGTTTTTAAGAAACTAATCAAAGAAACTTTGAAGTGCTTTTTATTAATAGTTTTATTTCTTCTTAATCTTAAAAATGACATGGGACGCCTGAGTGGCTCAGTCAGTTGGGCGTCTGCCTTCGGCTCGGGTCATGATCCCAGGGTCCTGGGATTGAGTCCTGCATCGGGCTCCCTGCTCAGGGGGGAGCCTGCTTCTCCCTCTCCCTCTGCCTGCTGCTCCCCCTGCTTGTGCTCTCTCTCTCTCTCAGAAATAAATAAAATCTTAAAATCTTAAAAATGACATGAATCAAATACTTTATATTTCCCTTTTAAGGGAAACAGCTTTTTTTTTTTTTTTTAGATTTTATTTATTTGAGAGAGAGAGACAGAGCATGAGGGGAGGAGGGGCGAGAGAGGGAGAGCTCCGCTTTGAGCTCAGAGACTCACACAGGCCTGATCTCAGGACCCTGAGATCATGACCTGAGCCGAAACCAAGAGTAGGAAGCCCAACCAACTAATACATTTGTCCCAGGTACCCCGAAACAGTTACTTTTTAATTCTTTTGCTCTTGGAATATTTTAAATTGTGCTCTAATTCTCTTTTCTCTTCCTTGAATTTTAAGAAACTTAATTTTTTGGGGAAAAAAAGAACAATTCTCTTAGGTATTCAGAATTTTAATTCCCATAACCTTGTTTTCTTAGTGTATAGTGCCTTGCTCATAGTAAACATTTAGTAAATATATGTTGAATAAATTACAAATGACCATAATGAATAGAAGACTTAATTTAAGTATGCTTGGATTGAATCCCAGTTTATGTACCACTTCTCCACGTACTGGCTATGAGTGGCTATAGGACAGGGCATACAGTGGCAGAAACACAAGGGAGCAGAAAGTGAGGGTCAGTATCCTAGCAAAGCATACTAGAGAAGAAGGGTAGAGTCTTAGAGTAAAAGCAGAATTTCTCCTAGGTACAAGGAGAATAAAAAGAGAATAGTCCCTGAACAGATGGATTTGGAATAGTATCTGAAGATCTGATGCAGGAGGGGTGGCGTGAGGGAGGGTTTCGCCAATAATACAACTAGTATACGAATATTCCTTTGGCTTGGTTTCAAGTTTTCTTAGAAGAGCTTACTAAGGTATGGCAGCTGTGTGCACTGTATCAGATGCTTTGGCTTCTGAACAGTTCAGTCAAGAGCTCTATCCTGAGAACTGTTTTGGTTTTTTTCAGTCTAAAGATTTCCAATAGAATTTTAATCATTGTGAGAAGTTCTTAGTCCTTTAAAAACTAATACTTAGTAATTGTTTATTAATCATTTAATTTGTTCCAATATAATGCTGTTTATGCTAGGAGTGTAGTCCAAAAAAGGACCAGAAAACTCCTGCATCGTTGGTGGCTTCAGTTGGTGGTCCCTCAACGAGCTCTAGCACATCTGCCGTGGCCTCTACCAGCTCTAGCTCTACACCAGCCCAGGAGACGATCTGCCTTGATGACTCACTAGATGAAGACCTGTCTTTCCATCCACCTGCACTGGATCTTGTTTCTGAAGCTTTAGCTGTTATCAACAACGGGAACAAAGGCCCTCCAGCTGGCTCAAGGATAAGCATGCCAACTGCAAAACCTCGTCCAGGACTGAGAGAAGAAAAATTAGCAAGTATCATGAGTAAGTTGCCGCTGGCTGCTCCTAAAAAACTAGATTCTCCTCAGACTGCACATTCATCAAGTCTTATTGCTGGTCACACAGGGCCAGTACCAAAGAAACCCCAGGATTTAGCTCATACTGGCATCTCTTCAGGCCTTATTGCTGGTTCTTCAATTCAGAACCCTAAAGTTTCCTTGGAACCTTTGCCAGCCAGGCTGCTTCAACAAGGACTACAGAGGTCGAGTCAGATTCACGCTTCTTCCTCTTCACAGACCCATGTGTCCTCTTCCCAAGCCCAAGTTGCTGCCTCCTCTCATGCTCTGGGAACACCAGAGGCCCAGGATGCTTCTTCATTAACACAAGTAACAAAGGTGCACCAGCATTCAGCTGTCCAACAAAACTATGTGTCTCCATTACAAGCAACCATTAGTAAATCACAGACCAACCCAGTGGTGAAGTTAAGTAATAATCCCCAACTTGCCTGTTCATCCCCGCTTATTAAGACTTCGGATAAGCCACTTATGTACCGCCTTCCCTTATCTACTCCCTCACCTGGAAATGGTTCTCAAGGGTCCCACCCCCTGGTTTCTAGGACAGTACCCAGCACCACTACCTCCAGTAACTATTTAGCGAAGGCTATGGTGTCACAGATGTCCACGCAGGGTTTCAAATCTCCCTTCTCAATGGCTGCATCCCCCAAACTTGCCGCATCTCCAAAACCTGCCACATCTCCTAAACCCTTGCCCTCACCTAAGCCTTCCGCCTCACCCAAGCCCTCTCTGTCAGCTAAGCCTTCAGTATCAACGAAACTTATTTCTAAATCCAACCCCACTCCCAAGCCTCCTGTACCCCCAAGCTCTTCCAGTCCAAATGCACTAGTAGCCCAGAGTAGCCACTCCAGCAGTAACAACCCAGTCCATAAACAACCCAGTGGGATAAACCTCAGCAGACAGTCGCCCACCTTGAATTTGCTGCCCTCTAATCGCACTTCAGGCCTTCCATCCACAAAAAATCTTCAGGCCCCTTCAAAGCTCACAAATTCCTCATCCGCTGGAACTGTTGGGAAGAATAGCTTGAGTGGGATTGCAGTGAATGTACCTGCCAGCAGAGGTAGCAACCTAAACTCAAGTGGAGCGAATAGGACTAGTCTCTCTGGGGGAACAGGAAGTGGAACACAGGGTGCTACTAAACCGTCGTCTACTCCACATAGACCATCCTCTGCCTCAGGGTCTTCAGTGGTAACAGCCAGTGTGCAGGTATGTATGTTACATACGTTCATGGGATAAAGTACAAGATTGTGCAGTCTTTCCTGTGAGTCCGTTTAATAACCGTGTACATAGGTTGTTCGTAATAGCTTATTACAGCTTATGGCCAAGGAATGTTCCTGATGTTCACATCACAGTAATGGGGATACTTGGTGGATGAGGTTTTTGTTGGGATGTGGATTTTTTTTTTCCAGGTAAAGTAGCACATACGACTTTTGCAATTTTTGAAAAACACATAATGCATATTTAAAGTATGTTGTCAAAATTCAGAACAAAGCAGTAACTTAAGAGTTTAAGTTTACCTTCACGTATCTCCTTTCTCCCTCTCTCTAGTCCTTTTTCTCCTGTCAACTTTTTTATTTAATCAAATTTATACATTCATGGTATTTTTTTTTTTTTGTCCTTTAGCCATTTGTCTTTTCAAATAAAATTTTTATTTGGCATGAATTTTGCAGCTACTCATATATAATTCTCTGTGTCAAATTACTGTCGATAATCCTTTTATACCACCGTTTTCCCCATTCGTGAGTTTTTAATTCAAATTTATCTCACAGTGGGAGTGCTTCACTTGGAGTCTTTTCAGGAAGACTAACACAAAACCTAATTTACCTTTGCTCCAGCATACCTGATCATTTCTGTGCTGTCACACTTAGGTATGTAGACTTCTTGGTCACTAACTGTCTCCTCCCAATGTTATAAATACTGTTCCACTGACCTTTGCTTAGTATTGAGGATTACAGGGAAGTTGAGGCCATTCCAATATTTTGTTCCCTTGTATGTGTTTTCTCTGCCTAAATGCTAGTAAGACTTTCTCTTTTTCCTTGAAATTCAAGTATCCTCAAATTACGGCTAGGTTTTATCTGTAAGTTTATACCTGGCGGCTTTTTTAGCTCAAGAATATTTTGTTCTATGATGTGTTTCATTATCATTTCTGATCCATTTGGCCTAGGTTTGTTGAGAACTCTTTATCACTCATATTTCATCTCTCTCCTTTCCACGTCATCTTCTCTGTCATTGTTTTCATCTTTCTGCCACTCCTTGTATTCTGAGACTTGCCAAATTTGTCCTTCATGTGACCAGTTTGATTTCTTTAAGATTCTTCTTCCCTGTCCCCCATCCCAAAAAGTAATATGTATTCACTGTAGGCAAATTCATAAAAAAGAAAAGTCCCCCATTATCCCACCGCTGTTTATATTTTCCTGGTACTTTTTTGGATTCTTGTCAAGAAAATGGGTTTCATAAAATATGCTGTTTCATAACAAGCTTTTTAAAAATATGTAACATTTTATGATGTGTTAGTTCTTAGGTTCCCAAGTCTTTTTTGAAAACATGACTTTTGTTGATTTGTGGAATTCCGTTGTCTCAGAAAGTGTTCTTTTTACTGCCTCCTGTTGATGTGGAATAGGAGCATCTAATGAAAGAATTTTTAGCTTGGTGTTTATAGATGTTTTCTGCTCTTCAGTACAAGCTAAGCACTGGTATTCATAAACACATGAAACCCAGATTATCACTCTGCCATTACTGTAGGCTTAGTAATGAATTCATTTATTCCAGAGTTCTAAAATAAAACAAAATTCAATTAACTGATACTTTACTAGTTGAAACCTAGGATGTTTTATCTGTTTAGTTTTACTTTTATCAGAAATAAAATGAAAAAAAAAATCCCCACTGATTAGGGATTGATTTAAGTTACAACTAAGGTCTGGGAGTTAGTTCGCATTCCTCTTTGTTATACCTTTATTAAAATGTTGACTGTGTTTGACATTAATCTTCAGTTTGAGTAAAGGAGAGAATCATAACAGAAATGCCAGTTTCCTGCCACATGGGTCCCCCTTCCTAGTATCAGTTACTTTTAATTCTCATAGCCTTTTCTGTGTTTTTAAATATTAAGAATGAATGGAAGACAATTTATTCATTTTACTATTATCTCTTAACTTCTTATTATGATAAAGCTTTTAGCTGCATTTATACCTTTGTCATTCTCCTGAAAGAGTAAAATTACAACTTTTGGCTAAATCCATGACTACATAAAATATTGTTTCTGTTGAGCTAAATTGTAAACTATGGTTTCATTTGCTTTAAGTTTTTGGGTTTTTTCCTGAAGAAAAGTTGCCTTTTTTCCCCCTTCACCTTGAATTTAAGATTAAATCTTTCTCTAGCCTTTGTCATCTCCAGAGTCACTCAGTTCTGTCCCCACCCTGCTGCCTCTCCCCCTTCTGCCAGTCCTTCTTGTACTTGATCATCTGTCCCGGGAGAACCTAGATACTTAGCATACCAATTCGATTTGTCAGCAGGGAACCTATATGGCAAAATTTGTGTTTCCAAAAAGTTAACTACTTCTCGTTTTCATCCTTTCTAATATGACTTTATGATTTGAAGGCCTTATTGTTCCTGCCTTCAGATCTGATCCTTTTTGTTCTGTCTTATTGGTTTGACTGAAGAAAAGGTCAGTAATTGAATAAGGTTGATCATAACTTCGGGAGAACCTATGGTGTGGGTTTTTTGTTTTTGTTTTTTTTTAACGTAGTCTCTCACTGAAACCTCGTGGCCTCTAAATCCTGTCTCTCTAGCACTCTTAACACTAAAAGGAGATTCCCTGTCTGTGCCTGCAAAACATTCAGCTCCTGTCTGAAAGACATCTTCAGCTATCTGTTCATTTGCAGAGTGAAAAGGACAGGTCCCGAGTTTAACAGAAGTTAAAATCTTTCCGGGTTCAGATTATTACCTCTACCTACTTTCTATTTAATAACTTCCTGCTCAAGGCTTTCCTCTTCTTTCTTACCCTTCAACTTACTGATGTTCTATGAATCCATTTCTTTGCCACTTTATAATTCCCAAAATAATTCACTCATTAAGCAGATGTTTCCGAGGTATTTAATATGTGCCAGGCACTCTTCTAGATGCTGGGGAGATAGGGTAAACTCCATACTCAAGATCTCTCTGGTCGTGGAGCATATATTCCAGGTAGAAAGATAAAACACAAATTTTTAAACATGTTAAGTGCTATGAAAGAACAATAATATGACAAAGTGTGATTGCTGCTAACATAGATAAGGGAGTTGGGGACAGCCTCTTTCAGGAGATAACATTTGAGCTGAGAATGGAATAAGCAGGCTAGTCATTTGGAGATAGGAGGGAACAAACAATCCACGCTAGAGAGATGGTAGGTGTGAAGACACTGAGATAGGAGCCTGACGTGTAGGTATGCATGGCTGGACTACAGAGAGATGGATAGGTGACGAGGTCTGAGATCAACCAGAACCATGTGATGCAGGACCTTGCAGGTCACGATAAGAACTTGGGGTTTTAATCTGTGCAGTGGGAAGCCTTGGAGGGTCTTCATTGATTTATATTTCGAAATATCCCTCTGGTGTTGTAGAGAATGGGGGGCAGATGCACTCAGCAAAATAAAATGTGGTTTAAAAAAATTCTCAGATAGATAGATAGAATGCCCACCACAGGAAGAGCATGGTTTTCCTTCATATTTTCCCCTGGGAATGAAATATGGAGGTCGTGGAAGTATTTTTGATTATGGAGCATTATCCTGAACTGTTTGCCTGTTTTAGGTTGACCGCTCTCCTGTATGCTTTCGAATGATATCAACAGTAGGATACCTGACTTTTGAAAGGTCTCCATCTTATAGGGAGAGAGAAATTTATAAATGCCATGTAATATTTAGGTAGTCTGATGTGTCATTTCAGTTTTATAAACAAAAGTGGATATGGAAGTTTTTTGAAAGTACAGAATATTACACAGTATGGCATGGTATCATTTTTTATCCCTCAGTTAATTTGGGAAGTTGCCCTAATTTACGTTTTCCAACTATTTTAATACTTGAGTTAGCCTTCTCCAGAAAAACTTGAGTCCTCCTTATTAGCAGTATTTAATGTTCCTCTCTAGGGGGCACATGGTCTTGGAGTGTGTGCCTCATATTATCCTGGGAGGATTACAAGAGAACTATTTTAAAAAAAATTTTTTAATTCTTAAATTGATGCAGGATACCTTCTATCCAAATTGCTTCAAAGTGTCCTTATTTCTAGCTTAATAATTCTTTCCAGTGTATCCATTTTGTATATCATGGTTGGCCAGTAAGGGAAAGACTAGAAGATAAGAAAAGTAGCCAAGTCCAAGCATAAAGTGATGAAGATTTGTACTTAAGTGCTGGAGGAAGTAGTGGTTAAAAAAAAAAAAAATGGGTATGTTGACAGTGAGTTCATCTTGTCCATTTTTTTATGATGACTAAAAACTAAGGTTTCAAGCCCTGGTGTTGGGAAAGAATGAGACTACTAATGATAGCATTTGAGATATAGGATGGGGTCACATGATTATAGGAACTGATGAGTTCATTTGTTGATGAGTGTTCCATTCCTCCCTGAGCTTTTAGATTTACAGGATTGAAACTGAGATAGGATATAAAATTGAGAGCTAACAAAGGAGATAAGGGAAGGGAAGGCTATTGGAGAAAGATTGGAAAAACCAGATTCAAAGCCTTCTGGAGAGTATTCTTCATTTTTTGTTTAGCAGTGGCATGGACTGTTAGGTGTAAGAAATGTATCCACTGTGACGTGTATGTATGGGAAGATCACTTAAGTTTTTCTCATATATTAACTAAGAAATAAAATGATCAGCCCTTTATTAATACTGTTTACTGGAAAAGGAGTGAGCACACAAAATAAACCTAATAAGAGTTAACATTGATCACTGACTTAAAAATATTTGAAGAATTCAGTTTTCTTGACTAAATTTAGAACTGTAAAATTTTTGGTCAGAGAAACTTAGAATTGTTAAGACTACAAAAGAAAATTCATAGTTGTACAAACTATCATAGATAATATCTGATACTGAGACAATTGTATTATAATGTTTGTTGTTAAGTACAGGTAGAAAAGAAAGTCAAAATGGGAAAAGATTATTGCTGAATAGAAAATTGTTCAAAGAGTTAAAGTAGCTTAATGAAGTGTATTTCAGTAATTTTAGGGAAAGTTAATTAATGTTAGCATATTTCTTTCTGATTTAAGTGTACTTTTTTTTTTTTTTTTTATTTGACAGAGAGCTAGCGAGAGCAGGAACACAAACAGGGGCAGTAGAAGAGGGAGAAGCAGGCTTCCCGCTGAGCAGGGAGCCTGATGCGGGGCTCGATCCCAGGAACCTGGGATCATGACCTGAGCTGAAGGCAGACGCTTAACGACTGAACCACCCAGGAGCCCCTAAATGTACTTTTCATACACATGGCATCGAAGCCCAGATAGAGGAGTATTAAAACACCTTTTACTGCAAGGAGTCTTTAAGTTCTGAAAAGTAGTGAATATGGAAACCAGCTTCCAGGGGTTAAGGAGAAACTAGATAATGTGGGGAATGGAGGGTATCATTTAGTAAATTTGGTTAACAAAAGGAATACAAAAGTTTGGTTGTTTCTAGGGGTTGAGGAGCAACCAGGAATAACTGTGGTTGTCTAAAAAAAAAAAGATGAGGTCTCTGTATATGACAAGATAGAGGAAACTTGGAAAAAGATGTAATACTAGGTATTTGTACCAGAAAGTTTGGCATAGGGAGATTCATGGCATAGGTCAGTTTTGGAGAAGAGGCAGGTAAAGCTAATAAAGGAAGAGGAAGAACATCCAGATGGCCTCATTTCTTTGCGGCGTTCTGATGAAAGCGGAGGGTTTGTGTTATGGGCTCTGAGAGAGTCCTCGTCTGGAGCAGTAACCACATGGATTGTATCAGGAAAAATGGTAAAACAAACAATGAAATTACCAAGCATTTTCAAAGACCAAATTGAAATTTTATGGAATTAATGACCAGTAGCTCAGATGGAGGGGCTAGGAGCAAAAGTAGAAAAGTGGAAGTCTGAGGTGAGGAATGAATGAATGAGTGGTAATACAGGTGTTAAAATAAGGAGTTTGAACTGGCAGTGAAGAGCTGAGTAGAGAATTAATTCCAAAACCAATATGGGTAGGTCTCAGAAATATATTTTTCACCTCAGTCTTCATTTTTTGTCTCATAACGTTTCTGTTAGAGTAGATATAGGACACAGTCTTGCGCCCATAAGGATATTAAATAAAATAAATCAATTCAGGTTAAAGATTTGATTTCTTATGTATTTTGACCCCTGGTTTCTGCAGTCCACAGCAGGAGCATCATTATTGGCTAATGCCTCACCTCTGACTCTCATGACATCACCTTTGTCTGTAACAAATCAAAATGTGACTCCTTTTGGGATGCTGGGTGGCCTTGTTCCAGTGACCATGCCCTTCCAGTTTCCCTTGGAGCTGCTTGGCTTTGGAACGGACACAGCTGGAGTGACAACCACCTCGGGATCTACCTCAGCCGCTTTCCACCACAGCCTAACTCAGAGTAAGTGGGGCTCCTTTAGTCATTTGGCTACCTAGTTTGACAGAAGAGTAAACCTCATGAATTTATACTCACTGAGGGTAGTCCATTTGGAGTTAGTGAAGATTACAGAATTTTTTTTTTAAGAAATGCAGTTTATTTCATTTAAATATAGTCAAATTACCAGAATTGGATTTTATTTACAATCCTTTAAGGAACCATCTATACCACATTTCTATCTTAATGAAAGTAATGAGAGGAAGTCCTGTTTGCTGGGTTATTTGCATACACATATGTTTATACATATAAATCTTTCAATGTATGTGCTCTAGTTTAAGAAGGACTCTGAAGACAGGGGCTGTACTTATATTAGATAAATTAAACTATTTTCATTTTTGATCTAAGAGAACTCAAATCTTAGGTTGAGGAAGATGACTGACAAGTCTGTTTTTCTCTCAGATTTACTAAAGGGTTTACAGCCAGGAGCTCAGCATGCAGCAACACTTTCCCATTCACCTCTGCCTACACACTTACAGCAAACATTCAATGGTAAGAAAGCCACCTATTTTTTCCTCTTTTAATATTTATATAGACTTATAGATTGGATTATAAACCTTTTCTGAAAACTGGGATGACAAAGGTTGGAAAAAAACAGATTTTCATATGACTGAATCCTCATTAGCAACAAACCTTTTTTTTTTAAGATTTTTATTTATTTATTTGACAGAGAGACACAGCGAAAGAGGGAACACAAGCAGGGGGAGTGGGAGAGGGAGAAGCAGGGGGAGTTTGAGAGGGAGAAGCAGGCTCCCCACTGAGCAGGGAGCCTGATGCGGGGCTTGATCCCAGGACACTGGGATCATGACCTGCGCGGAAGGCAGATGCTTAACGACAGCCACCCAGGCACCCCAGCAATAAACTCCTTATAAAAGAAAAAGGAACTAGGTATGAGACCTTTTGTTACATGTGAAAAAAAAACTTTTTGAAGACATGTGTTTGTTGTATTGCAGTGAGGACAAAGAAGAGGATTCATAAAACAGTGTACAAAAGTCATGTCCAGTGATTGTAATAATTCATATATATTGAAGGTTTACTAAGTGCTAGGTAGTCTTGTGACTACTTACATGTATTAGCTAATTTAATCCTTGTAACAGGCCTATGAGTGAGCTAATGACGATCCCCATTTTTATAGACCAGGAAACTGAATTCGAGGGAGGCAACTTGCCCAAGATGATAATCCTAGGAAGTGAGCTGAAATTAAAATCTAGGAAGTCTGACTTGATAGGCTGTATTCTTAACCATTAAACTTTTCTGCCTTTTAGCAGTGATTCAATCTATACGATCCAAACTGTATGCATTAGGTACTTGCAGGCCAGCTAGATCACCCTGAAATCTAAAATTAGATAGTGGACACTGGACATCACATATTGGCCTCCAGGTTCTTGCTTTCACCAGCAGTTGGCCTTGGTAGACTGTTGATACTATTCTTGAAGACCATTTTCAGGATCTTTTGAACAGGAATAACTGTTCAGCTGCCCTCTTAACTTTGGAAGTTGACTGGGACCTCACTATTCTTCTCGGCCACTGCATTTAAAATGATCTTTGAACAAGTTTACAATTGACCACATGCAGAAATGGGAGCTATATGGCAATCTCAAGGCAGCAGGTTATAATTAATCCTGCAAGAGACCTAAGTGGTAAGCTGCCCCAGACTCAGCCCTCGAAAGAATGACTATAACTTTTACATAGTCATTTTATATATAACATAAACTTCTTCTAAAAAGGCCTAAATAGTAAATATTTTCAGCTTTGCAGGTCATATAATTTCTATCCACAACTACTTGACTCTGCTCCTCTAGTGCGAAAACAGCCATAGACAAATACATTAACGTAAG
This sequence comes from Zalophus californianus, assembly GCF_009762305.2. Lineage (NCBI taxonomy): Eukaryota > Metazoa > Chordata > Mammalia > Carnivora > Otariidae > Zalophus > Zalophus californianus. The sequence continues at coordinate 91,690,351 of NC_045606.1, forward strand.
TGTGGCTGGGTTCCAATAAAACGAGAAAGCAGTGGTGGGCCACATCTGGCCCTGGGGCCAAACTTTGGTCTAAAGAATCTCACAGTCCAGTTAATATGAGTATTTTATTTTGCTTATTTACCAACGCCTCTTTGAGCACAGTCCTACCTTGCCATTTTATGAATTTAATTATACCTTAGGTCAAATCATTGTCTCTACAAACACAAGTACATGATATCGCATTATAAATGGAAAAGCCAATGCCTTAGATGTTGAATAGTGTTCTGTTTATACAGCTTTTGAAACAATTATCCTGTCTCATTGATCTATCATTTCTTCAATAGAGGCAGTTTTTTGTTTTATGTCATACAGGAGTAATTTAGCTATCACATGAATGAACCTAGCAATGTGAATTTCATGGTCTCCTCCAGCCTTAGGATTGATCTTGTAGTACAGTAATTTGTTCCTTTTCACCTGTGTGTTTCTACCATTCATGCCTTCCCCTTTTTCTCTCAGGCCTAGGAGAGGGAGGCTTCATTTTCCTTGCTAAGGCAGTAACCTGTTAAACTTTCTCTACATTTTGTTAGTTCTCAAGCTCACTGAGTCCTACTCTTGCCCAGTATAAATAGAGTAACCAACATTTTCCCAACAAAAGTTAAAAAGCCGTATGTAAACCTAGAAACCATTGTTCCCAGGAGCAGACTTCCCTTATCACTTACAACTTTTGCCAGGTTAGGATCAAAACGAAGACTCAGCTGGATTTTTCACTTACCAGTGTGTTGCATTCATTTATGTAAATAATTGAGAATTGATTATCAAATGCCATGTCATGGCAAGAAATTTAATTTCACTCGCAAGAAAATGGAATTGACCCTGTTGTCTAAAGAAGTGAAAAATGTGGTAGGTTCCTTAAACATGGGGATTATGTCTTTTATGTTCCTTTATAATCCTCACAGCATTTGATACAGTTGGCTCTGAGATAGATAATAAATACTTGCTGAAAAAGTATTTCGACTGAAAACCAGTTGAACCACAGTCACTTGAGATAAGAGGATTGTTTTTGTTGAGTTAATTTATCTCCTTTATGTTTCCGAACCTCAGTGCTATACCATGTAAGATATTAAAGGTTATCTCTTTAGCAATGTCATTCACATGGAAATTAAAAGTTAATTGTTCTCTTTGGGTTTTTTGTTTTGTTTCGTTTAGTTTTTATCTATTTTTTTAAAACATGCCAACCCATGCCAATTAAACACCTCTTTTCTCAGATGGAGGCCAAAGTAAAGGGGACACTAAATTACCACGGAAATCTCAGTGACTTCCCAGCGAGCAGTGGAGATGAGACACTCAGCCAGCGGATGGAATCTACCTGATGGGAAAGTCCTCATGTGGTCCTAGGGCTGCCGTTCTGTCGATGTTTACATTCTCTCGTCCCAAGCACTGTGGTGAGGAGGAAAAAAGAAAAGAGAACGTTACTTGAGTAAAGCCAGGTTCAGGAGGAAGAAATGCTTTCATGCAAAGTTAGTGACCTTTGGTCTCCTCTAAAGAAAGACAAAGTTACCACATTAACTGACTTGAAAGAGACTCAGTTGTCAAACCCACAGAAGTACAAATTTGATTTTTCCCCGGGGGAGGAAGAAGGAATCTGAGGATTTGGGTATACTCCATCCATCCTGGGGGTTGGATCTGAACACTTGTAGACATACTTGCATAATAAAAGGCAATATATCTGGAATTAGGCCAGTTTGTCAGGAGTAACAATCATGTCTATTTGAATGGACTATGCAGCAAATTTGCTGCACCAATTAATCACCCTGTGTCTGATACAGACAGTAGCTGAGTAAATATTGTACCCTCACAAATCCTGAACAAACTTGAATCTTCTCCAGTGTGTAGCAACTGCCCATGTAAATCAGTGAACTAAAGATGCTTCAGGAAAGTTATTTTAGCACAGTGATATATAAAATCATTGACATTTTTAAAAGTCAAGAAATTGAGCCTGTTGCTCTTAACAGACGAAACTTAGATGTCCCCTTTTTGTAAAAGGGTCAATTTCATCTTCCATTCAGAAGCAGGTACTTAACTCTTCTTCAGGTGATTTGTGCATCTGGTATTGACTGGTTAATTCTTATTTCCATTCTTGATGTTAAAATGTGGCTTTGTTCACATTTTTCTCTTCAGAAATGGGGATCTTTGACGTAGGACTGCGACTTTGGTGCTCTTAGCCCTTGCAGGCCTACCACTCTGAACTGTAAATTTCCCCAGCTTCCCCTCAGTTCACAACTTCTTCTGGTCTTTTAGCTAGTGGTACTTCAGGTGATTCTTAATTATTGATATAGATAGGTCTAAGTGTGTACTGCACATGCCTCTTCATTGGTCATTCAAATGGCATATATTTTTGGAATTTTTAAGATAGTATTTTAAAGGGAGGAATTACATTAGGATCATTATGTGTACAAGGGATTATTTTTTATAACAATCACAATGTATTTTTACTCCCTGTATCCAGTGTAGTGAAATGGATTTGGAGCATTTGGGATCTTAAAGCTTTATTAATATTTACTGAGAATATTGATATGTGAGTAAATCTGCAGATAATAATAAGACTGCTTAGTTATTATAGCTTCCTTATGCAAATACATATTCAACAAAGGATGTTAAGGGAGAAACTTATGGTTCCTTTTGGAAACATTTAATTTTTTTATTTATTTTTTTGCCTCATCATTGGTCTTGTCTCTATCAATCTCTCTCACTCTCTCTTTTTTCTCTCTGTTTAGACTTCCGAATGTTTTCAAACCATACCCAAGATTGGTGTAAGCTTGATCCATTTATAACAGACTAACCTAAAAAACAGCATCAGATTGGTAGTAGCAAGATTTTCATGTTTTCATTACAAGTCACCCTATACCTTTAAATTTATTCAAAGAAGTGTATTAACGTGGCCCCTTTTTTCTTTTTTATAAGCAAAAGTCCCAGATAGCCTATAGGACTGAATGAGTTACTACAGATCTGTTGAGATCTGTATTACCTGTATTTTGACTTCAAAGTCACATTGGCTTGCTTCATAGCAAAAAGTTAATAAGTAACTGAAAACTTTAGTTCCAAGAACTTGTTACAGTAAGGGCAAAGGATTATTTCAGAGGAATCATTGATATAATTACTTGCCTCTAAGAATTTAGTTTACCAGTAGAACAAATAAGAATGTTGTGTCAACCCCAGTAGATACTTTGCAAGGATATTGGGATGTTGCCCAGAGGTTTGACTTGAATTGAGTATGTTTGATTAAGGGTTGTTTGGTTTATTTAATTTAGGGAAGCTTACCCAATTCTTGAGTTAATACAATGTAGTATACCTGTTGTTTTTATTTAAGTTGGAAAAGAAAAAAGTCTTTGCTAATACTGTATAGGAGTTTGCCTTTGGGAAGCTAGCCCTGCTTTCACTTCCCACACCGCGAGAGTCAGAGTGCATATTAATCTCTCTTTGTGCTGATAGTTGTGCATGAATTCATCTGTGTGTATACATAAATTTATTTCTATAAAAAATTCATTACCAGTTTAAGTCAGGGAATAATTTCAGTTTCTTAAATCCATCAGTTTGAATCATGCCAGGGGCAGATCCCTGATGATTCTTTTGTCTCCATTAGAGAAGAACAGGATTATCAATTCTTCCCCAGAGTATTATTTTATAACTAACCAGTAAAAATATCTGGAGGCCCTTGGCTCTGAGAAGTCCATATATATGGAGATGATATTCTATTCTCTTCAGTCTTGATCCATGAGGACTGCTGCCAGATCCCGCCCTCAGCCCCATACCACATTTTCACTAACTTATGTCCGTTTCAGTCAAGACTACCCTTTTGTGTTGTACAGATGAAACAAGCATCCTTCTATTTCTTAGTAGATAAGTATGATCAGAGAGCTCCTACATGTAAATACAGAACTATTTCTTTTCTAGATCATAACATTGAGAATGGTGGCCATACTTTATGGGCACCTGTCTTTACAGTTTTTCTTACTAAATACAAACATATAAATTGGTTATTTTTTAGCACAGAGACTTGTGACTCATACTGTATTTTTGCACTTAAAAGTCAAATTATGTTATTTTTTAAAATGGTGAGTAATCGGAAAGGATATAGAGCAATGTGTATTTCTGAAGAGCATTAGCAACATCCCAATGCAAAAATAATCAGCACACTTAATTCTGTCCCACTCAGCGGGATTCTTGATTCAGGAAAGTGAAGCTGTTTGTTTTCAACAGTCTTGTATTTTAAATTGCCTTCGCTGATGTATAAGCTGTTACTGTACATACAAGTTAATCCTCAGTATTCACAAGCAATAATGGTCAGCAGAGTTGTCTTCCGAGATAGCAGTGCTGAGCCTCAGTTGGAGACTGTTTGGGAGCAAAGTGTCAAGCTCATTCCGAGCCTCCAAAATCAATGCAAGCAATAATTCCACTGTAACTCAATTATAACTCTTTCTCATATGCTTCTGAGATCAGAGGGTAAAATAAATCATGGTTTTAAAAACAGCCTAAAGAAAAACGTTTCAGAAAAAGAAGTGAAGTTAATATGAAGTCACAAAATCCTGATATTCTGAGGAAATCAGAGGATTGTGTTCATACATTATTTTATGCCTACCACCCCTTTGATGGATGTTGTTAGCCCAAATTACATTTTTTTTTTATATCACAGAAGTTGAGTAGGGTTTATTGCATCACCAAGGTAGGGGGAAGAACCGGGCACATACATGTTTGGATACTGTGGGTTTGACACCTGTTTGAAAACAACTTACTGGAAAAGATTTTTAACCCAGGATTTTTTTTTTTTTCTTCCCAAAGCAGATCTAAATTGTTTACTACCCAGGGTTGGAAAGGGCAGGCCCCTCTAGTCTTTCCTCTCCGGTTGCCCTTACCACACCCCTTCCCGCCTCTACTTGGTTCACGACAGTTTCTGAGATGGAAACTCTACTGTTATTCAAACTGCCATTGGTTGTGAGAACTCTCTGTCCCTTGGGACTGTCTCCTAGAACTCCAGTTGTCTATCATGTTTGCTGCTACACTTGTACAATGAACTTTGCCTGTATTGGTTGATTATAATCTGATTTACAGTTCTTTATCTCTAGGAGGTTTTGTCATATAACTTGACCCATATATAGAGTTAGGATACTTTATTTTAGGAGTGTACCATAAAAGCACACTGGTCCCTGAGTTCTTTTTATTATCATGTAGGTTTTGAATTTGTGTTGGCTTACTTTTTGTTCGTTGATGTTTTGTTTCTCTTTGTTTTAAATTAGAAATAGCAGAGTGAGAAAAATCTATAATCAGGCCAAACTTGAGAACTTTCCCTTGTGCTTCAGCACTGTAGTTTCTGCTGACCAGATGTTCTCAAAAGGGGCACTTTCACTTTCTATTGTGCATGTATGATTGTTTTGTTTTTTGCTTTTGTAATAATGAAGCAGAAATGCAGTAGTGGGTTAATGACCGATTACAAACATGCAATTTTATTTTATAAAATTGAAGGGGAAAAGTTTAACTCTCTGTAAATCATTTCTTAGCTCTGGTAAAATGCTTCTATTACTCCTCTAAAACATGCTCAATTCAGGCCTTTGTCTTTGTTAAGTGCCTTTTTTTTCTTTCTTTTTCCCCCTCTTGAAAGTGTTCTCAGATATCCTAAAGTACAGGCTAATAAGTCAGGGGATTCAGGAGGAAGAATCTCAGACTTGCCAACGTCATGTCATGCTGTAATATTCTTCCTTTTCTTTATATGTATAAGGATATATGTGTAAGATACATACATATATATGTGTGTATATATATACACACACACATATATATATATTTATAACTAGTAGCTACTGTACCATTGCATCCTTTCCAAACACACCCCTTTCGATGTTTGCAAAACTTCTGGCTTGTTTATTCCATTGCTTTTAATCAATTCAAATGGGTAGATTGGGAAATTGTCTTTACACAAGATGCTATCTTCCCCCTTTGAATATCTGTTTGTAGACGTTAAGAAAAATACATAAATATAATAAGTCATTTATTTCAATTAAAGTAAATTTAGTGGACTCATTGACTCTTCCTGGATGTAACCCACTGCTCTCTGCCCTTCCAACTTGGCATGAGTAACATTGGAGAAAGCATTGGAATAACAAGAGTCTTTTGAGGGTCGAGTTGATAAGGTGCACTTGGCAGGCAAGACTAAAGACGTGGGGGAGCTAGAGTTAGAAGCTCCATATCGTATCTGAATAAGTTTTGAAGAAAGTTAGCAACTTTGTCCACATTAAGCGTGCATTGTATTTTCTTCTGGAAAATGATTTTCGAAGAATTCATACAGCTGCATATCTGTGAAAAGGTTAATAAACTTAGACTTCAGATACTCATGTAAACACTCATATAACCTATAGCATTCTTGAGAGAGCTTTAGTTTTCTTTTCATTTGCCAGATAATTACATTTGGCTTAATCTGATTTTACGGCTATTTAGATTTCTCCCTTGAGCAGAATAGCGTAATCTTCAGTATCTAAGATTCATCTGTTTCTTGTTGAAAACAGATATGACACATAAAGGGAGACTAAGTTGAACCAATCCTCAGAGCCCAGTACAAATATATCTAATAAGTGCCCCCTTTAAAGACATTTTAATTGGGAAGAGGAGACTGGTGGCTAACAGAAAGCGGCGGCTCCTGGTAGTGTTACTGAAGCACTTATCAGGCTGCCTCAGCTCAGACGTTGTTACTCTTGAATTACTATATTTAACAGGGGGAATATCATTTAACCTTCGTGCCTCAGATTACCCATTAGAAAATTGGGTATAATAATACTCACCTACCTCCCAGGGATATCAGAGACTTTACTATTTCAAAAATACTTTTGAGTTTTTCTAAAATATCCTATATAATTAAAAAAGTATTACCATCTTTCCACAGAGGCTAAAAAATGTTTCCCTATGATGGGTATAAAAAGTACCATATGATTTTTAAGTTTAAAGAATAATCACTGGAATTCTACTTTAGATGCAGATTATTTAAACATATTTGTGGTGGGATTAAAATGGTTAGTTTCAGGTTAACAAGGGTTGGGGGGGAGTAACACTAAGTTTCTTAATTATAAGTAGGTTTTTTTTTTAAGCCTTTTATGATGTTAATACACGTGTGCTTTTTGCCAAGGTTGTGGAGCTACAGCTAGGTAAAGTTTGGATGATTGGTTATTGGAGTTGATAAATGCAAGTTTTATCTGCCTCACTTTTCCATCTTCTCAATCTAATTTCCTTATACCACTATCTGGTGATGGATAGCTAAGCTGTTAACCTTTCAGGCATGAATGGGCATCTCCTCATTCTTGTACATCAGAGATTGTGTACTAATCCTGTCACTACAGGTCTATCCGGCTTTGTGCCTACGGGGCAAGCACTACACACAGTCAACTGGGCAGATGTTAGCCAGTCTACCTTTGTGTAACTTAGGCTTCTTCCACCTGTGAAAGAGTCGGAGCCGTCCACTGCTCAGGTTGTAGGACAATGGGAGAGGGAAGGCAGGATTCACTTCTTAGCTGGGACGTGGGGTGGGAAGGGGAGGGATAGAAGGAAACAGGTTTTGCCCATCTCTGAGGAAGGAATGAAGATCATTTTATCCCACCTCTCATCCTGGCATGTTAAGTAGCGAGACTTAGAATTTTCCTTTATCATTTCAAACAATAGCAACAGGAAAAAAATGGATGCTGCGTTTGTAGTTAGGGCTAAATGCTAAGCAACAATTGTTAGAGAGTGTGCGTAGATTTAAATTATAGCACATATTCAGGGTCAGGAAAGAGAATGTAGAGAGTGAGGAACAAGTTACCCAGCTCAAGTGAGTCAAGAGTAAGCACCAGGCCCAAGCAGACAAAGCATCCGGGTTAATTCCCACAATTCGCCAAGGCCCGTTTAATCTCTAGTAATAGGATGTTTTTGTCTTAAAAATCACTTTTTGGTTTTTTATTGCTTTCTTCAAGATAAAGCCTTAGTTAGTAACCTCTAAATATCAACTATGCAGATAAACATACTCTTTATTTTCCATACTTTCCCTCTTTTTCCATTCTTCAAATACAGCTGTTAAATGACTTCTACCCAAAGAAATAAGGCATAAGGGTTTTGTTGAATGTGTGTTTGTTCCTCTAAGGAAAATTAACAGAAGCATAAAACAGAGATATTTTGTGTGTTCATCTATCCTAAAATGTGAACTTTATATTCAAAAAAACTTAGTTTTACTGGTGCAGAACTGTAGTGAGAATCATGGAATGTCTTTGGGTTGTTAAGATGAAATCATCCCAGTGTTCAATTCTGAGAAAGTTCTAGAATGTAGAGAGTGAGGAACAAATTACAAATTCTAGATTCTGTGGCACAGCGTTCAGGTATGTAGAGCTGAACAGTTGGTCAGACTCTGATTAAAAATAGCTTTGAATATTTAATGCTGAATTCCTTCTTTCTTCCTTCTTCTTACCTCTAGTTTGAGCTCTTAAATTAACCCTTTCATTAGCCAGTTGCTACACTAGAATATCCACTGCATATTGTTAAGAGTCCGGAGAGAAAAGGTTAGACTTTCACCTCCTTTTCTCGCTCACTCTGGCTATCTTTCCTGGGTCTTCACTGCATTGCGAAGTGAAGACTGCAGGCATGGTCCGGGACAGTGTTCCTGTCCTAGCATAGACTCACGCAGGGACCCGGAGGGTCATCATCAGACTGCCTTTGAACAACTTTGAAATGAAAAATTACATTTTTCTCAGATACCCCCAAAGTATCATTTGCTTGAAAGTAGCTATTTGTGATCTTTATTTAATTTCTTCATACTGTAATTCTTTAACTTCTCAATCTTTCTTACATATTGCCATTTATAGTGGGTTAGCAGTTATCCAAACTGTTTCCCAAACAGGTCAAGGATACTTTCAGAAATCTCAGTAGTATAATTAAAGGGGTCTGTGTGTCCAGGATTTGAAATCAAGTTCACTGGTGACTGGAATTGTTTTTTCTCTTCTCCCCTGTATTAAAAACTAGATTTCTCTACTATTATACAGTGTGGTTGCTACAATTCATGGCTTCCTCTTAATACTTTTCAAGGTTATTCAAAAGAGATGCAGACCTTTGTTAAGGGCTCTTATTTCTCATAATAACTCTGCCTTGCTTATTTTCATACACTTCCCCTGGAGTCAGCCTGCTTTGCAGAGGTTTGTGTCACACAGGCCATATAAATTCTTAGAACCAGTTTTATGTTCCTCAGAAAACTCTGTACGTTATTTGCTCCCATTTTGCTAATGATAATATAATTCTATTTTATCTTAAATCTAGTTTTAAAATATTTTATAATAGAGCACTAATGGAAACATAAATGAAATACAAAAAAGATAACTGGTACTCAAGATAACTTGGAAAATACTTCTGTTCTTGAAGTTAACAGCTCCATCTACCCTCTAAGCACATTTAAGGGTCAGCAGTAACCGAGACCAGCCAGTCGGCATGTTTTTCTGTGTGACAGCCTGCCTTTAATTTGTCAGACCTTACCTATCTTGTATTTTCTGTCCTTGCGGCCATAACCTTTCCTCATTTGTTTGCTGTTTTGTGCTGTTTGCAAGGTTAGTGTGCCCTGGACCAGCACATAAGAGTTTTTCTTTCCCATGCCTGCAAAACTACCAAGGATTACCCTGATTTTGGCTGGGGACACTAAAAGACAAAGAAGTTATTCTCAGCTGATAAAAGTATTGCTGTTTTATATAGTTAGTTAGAAAGTTGGCCGTCTTTAGCTGACTTTTTAAATCCTGGCTATGCCTACATAATTAATTACATATACCATCTGAGACCTTCTGATAAGCCAGAGGCCTTTCCACCGGTAGAGGTAGGTTTCCAACCTACAAATCATTTCCTCTGATCTATGGCCAGCCACAGAAAAGATTCAAGCTTTGTATTGTCCTTTTGTTGGCTGTCATTGAAAAATTATATTATAGAAAGTATCAAAAATATCAAATTGTCCTTAAGAAGAGTATGTAATCTGGGGCTTGCCCTTGTGTTTTGCCTCACTAAACATGATTGTCAAGCTTAAAAGAAAAGGAAAAGAAATCTCCGGCTGGTGAGAATTTTGTGCCCCAAATATGTTAATCAAAGTCTACCAAGGTAACTAAGTGATAGGTGTTTTCTCTCTTTTATTACAAGCAAGGAAGTTTATTTGCAGTTGTAAAATTATTGTGGGACTGCAGACCAATTATTTGCTATAACTGATTGGGAATAAGGATTCTAATTTTTAGTCTGGGTAAGCACATATTTCCATCGCTTGTGGTATGAATTCTGATAAGGGAAAGACTTTTGTTTGGTAACAGAAGGAAAAACAGGACTTATTGATACAGTGAACGTTCACTCTCTAGAGGAACTTCCCTCCAGGTACACATCTTCCTCTGACTTTAGCCGCCTCCACACTTGACAGAGCTGCCAACATGTTCCACAACCGATCTTGAAGGAAGGGGCCTACAGAATTGCAGCTCCTCTGGGTGAAGGGCACTGATTACTCTCTTGCATTTGTTTATAGGGAGGTGCGTTTGTGCTAACTTGAAGGGATATGCTGTATTTAAGTGTGTGACTTAATATTTTGGGTTTTTTTTTTCCTCCTTTAAAACTGGACCTGAACACAGCTTTGAGTTGATATTTGTAATAATCTCAGGACCTGAAAGATTGTAGCATTTAGTGTGTCTTAAAAATTATGTACTGTACCAGCCATGGATTTTTGTAAATATACCTGTCTCCCTTTTTTGTATTATTTTAGTAAAAAAAAAATAATAAATTTAAATAAAAGGGGGTGGTGATGACATGTGGATGGGTGTGGGTATGTATGTGTGTGTGTTTGTATAAGGCTCTTTTGAGACGAACTGGTGCTTGTTTAATTTCCGGCTCTACTTAGAGCAGGAATATGGACAAACTGCTGCTACTGAACCCTGCACTGAGCCTAGGTGTTTCCATTTTGTCTCTCCCCGTGGTTGATTGAATATGCGCTGCCAGGAAAGGACTAAGAAGTTCGATTCTTCTTCCCACTGCTCTCTTGCCTTTGCATTCTCTGTTCCGCACACCCTGTGGACTTTAATGGGAACGCTTTCCAAACTCTGGGTGGTTTGCTGGTCTCTAGTTTTTAGAGAGTTCTTGTCACTATTTTCTAAGAAGAAAGAAGGACAGGTAAAATTTTTTTAACCAAAAAATAACCACACATTTCATAAAACCCTGATGAATTTTGGATATGTGAGAGGGCTTAAACATTCCTAAATATGGATCTGTGAAGTTAGTAAATTAGCCCCCATGGATATACTCCTTCAGTGCAGGGAATTTTTTTTCTTTTTTCTTTTCTTTTTTTTTTTTTTTTCTTTGCAACAGCCTTGCTCATATTCCAGGTATAGCTAGCAAACCCCTGTTTTAAAGCAGGAGCCTTATTTGATTCAGTGTAGATGTCTCCTGTCTATCCTTCTGTGACAGGACCTTTTACATGAGTGTTTTTTTCTTTTTGTATGTGTTATGTGTTGTATTAAATAAAGAGGAATGTACATACTATTCTCGTGTCTGTTGTATTATTTGGCTAACTTGGGTTTTAATACCTCATTCTTTCAGTAGCGGTTGAGTATCTGTTGTCTGTGTTGTACGTGCTGGGTGCTATCGGAAACAGAAGTAAAGGGCAGGGTCCCCACCTTCAGCGTATTAACAAACACTCTGCAATCTCATAACAAGTTAAAAGATAACAGTTCAAAATTTATCACAAAGGTGTGGTCCATTGCTGCCTGACAAGTTCAGAGCAGGGAAGAAATTGGACTGGAGAGATCTGGGAAGACTTTGAACTGGATGGCCTTAGAGCCAGGTCTCAGGATAGTGGGATTTGGCTAGGAAGAAGGAAAAGGGAATGTCCTGAGCACAGTCAGGAGGAAGCAGGAAAGAGACTAGGCTGGTGTGAGGTGTATACTGGGATTAGTAGAAGCCAGACTGGGAGTCCTGGAACACAGGCTCACTAGGTTCTTCCTTTGGGTTATAGGGTGCATGTGCACGCACGTGTGTGTGTGTGTGTGTGTGTGTGTGTGTGTGTGTGTGTGCGCGCGTGCGCGCGTGCGCGCACCCGCTACCAGGCTCGAGGCTTGAAATGTAGATGTGGGAATTATCTGCAGAAGTGATCATCCTTGGGGGAGGCTGGCTGGCTCAGTCGGTAGAACATGTGACTTGATCTCAGAGGAGTGGGTTCAAGTCCCACACTGGGTAGATTACTTTAAAAAAAAAATAAATGAAGACCAAAAAAAAAAGTGGTCATTTAAATCCTTACTTGTAGAAGACTTTGGTAGAGAGGCGCCTGGGTGGCTCAGTTGGTTAAGCGTCTGCCTTCGGCTCAGGTCATAATCCTGGAGTCCCGGGATCGAGTCCCGCATCGGGCTCCCTGCTCAGCACGGAGTCTGCTTCTCCCTCTGACCCTCCTCACTCTCATGCTTGCTCTCTCTCTCAAATAAATAAAATCTTTAAAAAAAAAGATAAAGGGTAGAAAAAGAAGTCAACCTTAGAACTCTGGGGAAGGGGTGGGGAAAAGGATAAAGAGATAGAAAGCAACTTGGAGAAATTGAACAGTTTATCATTTATAAGTGTGTTTGTATATACGCATAGAAAATACAAAAAGGACTTACACTCCAAAATATAAAAAGTGGTTGTATGAGTGCTTTTTCTTTTTTCTTTTGCTTACATGTATTTTTGGTGCTTTATCATTAACGTGAAGAACCTTTAAAAGGGATGGTCCTCATGCATGGAGGAGGGGGATAGGCTGCAATTGTTTTTACTATAAAACAACATTTAAGGACAGATTTGCCAAAGTCAGTTCTTGGGAAGTATAGCCCCTAAAGATAATTGTTGTTATTTGACTACACTCAACTAGTTGTCACCATCTTGTAAATGTGTATTAACATATTAAAGGTGTTATTGTAAGCAAGATTTTTTTTTTTTAATGTAGGCTCCATGCCTAGTGTGGAGCCCAGTGTGGGGCTTGAACTCGTGACTCTGAGATCAAGACCTGAGCGGAGGTCAAACAACTGAGCCACCCAGGTGCCCCTGTAAGCAAGATACTTTTAAATCTATAATTTCCCCAAGCTTATTTGACCATGGAATTTTTTTCATGTGACTCCAATTAACAAATTATATAAGGCATGTAAAGCACTTAGCACGGTGACATGTAGGAATCTGCACTAGTAAGCCTTAGCTCTTATCATTCAAACTAGTTCTCTTTTATTATTTATTATATTCTGTAGTTTAGAAAAGTTTCTAAGAAGATACTTAGCTCGAGGAGTTAAGGATTTCAGAATAAACTTTGGAGAGCCAACAAGTAATCAGGTAGGAAAATGCAACCAATCTTCTAGAGTTGAATGAGGGTCACGGGTCCAGAGGGTGGGGTTTTTCAAGGGAGTATAGAAAAATAAATGGAGCAGGAAGTATGTTTTACACTGTCCACATAGGCAGGAAATTGTGTCAGACTTGAGGTTTGGGACAGGAGAGTGGTTGGCTAGGACATGAGTGCATGGAACAGCAACTATAGATGGAGCTCTAAGGCAAAGGTAACAAATTGGCGATGGAGTTACTTTGCTTTTATAAGTTGATTCTAAGGGGGAAATGGATTGTACAAAGATTTCTGTGCAATGATGTAAAAGTTTGAAACAGTCTAATGCCATGTTAGGATTGGTTAAGTAAACAAAAATAATATTAAATAAAAAATTTTAAAAATAAGAAACGGCCAAGATGTCCAGGCATTAAGAAAGAGCAGTTATAAGTGTAAATGCACAGAGGGACAGAAAATATATAGGAAGACTTAACACTCCAAAATCTAAAGAGTGGTGGTATGAGTGCTTTTTCTCTATCCTTTTACCTAAAAGTATTTTCAACAAACGTGGATGACATGAGAAAGGGTTTTTTTTGTTTGTTTGTTTTTAAGAAACAAACGGCTTGGTTGAAGAAAGGGAGAAAGAAATGGGAAAGAGGCTCTTCCTTGTCTCATCACCTGGAGAAGGAAAAAGAAAAGACCTTATTTCTTCTACTCAGATCCTGCTAGATCCCAAAATTGGATCTGTTTTGGAAGGAAGACACAGTGAAAAGAGTTTTGGGGGCACCTGGCTGGCTCAGTCGGTAGAGCATGCAACTCTTGATCTCGGGGTCGTGAGTCCAAGCCCCACGTTGGGCATGGAGCCTACTGAATTTAAAAAATAAAGATTTTGGTGGGGGGGAGGAGATTATCCTTGCACTTGGGGAAAAAAAAGTACCAAGTACATGGGCATACATTGAGTGCAAAGCCTGTCTTTCCTAGCCATGATTCCTCTTTCCTTTTCTCAGAGCAACCACTGCTACTGATTTCTTCAGTTACCTGACTCTTAAACATAAATTTAGCAAACATACCCTGCTATACAGTACTGGTATTTTTTTTTTTAAGTTATCATGGAGATTATTCCACTTAAGTACATGGGGGTCTGTTTTGTTCTTTTTGACAGCTCACAGTATTCCATACTTGTGGTGTCACCACTATTTATTGTATCTGTTTTTAACTGATGAGCTTTTAGATGACTACACAAGGGCAACTGTAATATCCTGTGGATGCACATCACGCAGACAGAAGTTCATTCTGGCATAGGTAATAATGACCTGACACACTAGATGTGAAAGTCAGTGTCTGGAATCTTTGACATTGCTTCTTAGCCAAGTAAAGCTTTGAGAAATCTTTTGTTTAAAAGGGTTTGGAAAATTGGAAATCAAAGCAGAAGAGCTGATTCTGGGCGCACTGCGGGTTGAATTACATGGCAAGTGAGATCATGAGCTTTTTCGAAGGATGGCCCCCTCTGATGCCAGTATCCTCTGGTATGTCATGAGGGTCCTTGCCTCAAAAACGATGCTCTCCCCTATCAGTGTGTGCCTTGACGTGGCTTGGTTTTTCTGTCTGTATATTTACCTTTTCTGTGTCCCTGTGTCTGTCCTTCTCCCATTTCCCCACTCTCTTTTTTTCTAGTAGGTGGTATAGCATGAAAGAAAACAGGCTGACATCAGACAGACGGGTTCCCAAGTCCCTACTATGAAGCTGTGGCACTATTTTAGACAAGATGCTTAGCTCCTTTTAGCCTGTTTCCTTATTTCTATAGTGGTGATACCCAGTGGTGGGGGGTATGGCTGAATCAGAGACTAGGTATGGAAAGCACCTAGCATAGTGCCTAGCACATAAGAGCTCATTAATGGTGGCTATGTTATTCTCTCTCTCTTCTGCCTTTTTTCTTAAATTCATTTCTTAAATTCATGCTTCCTCTTGCTCTCCTAACTTCCCCAACTACAGAGGTGAAGCCATAGTGTTTTTTAAAAAATCTTTCCTTTTTTTAATACTTAAAATACAGAAGTGGATAAACATCAGAATTCTTTGATCGCAGATGTCGAACCCCCAGCTTAAAAAGTAAAGAGAAACTTCTCTAAAAACTAAAGTCTGTTAAACAAAACAGTAAAGGGAATCTTTTGGTTCATACAACTGAGTAGTCTAGAGGTAAGCCTGGTATAGGTGAAGCTTTATCCAGTGATACAATGTCACCAGGATCTAGGCCTGTCTCTGCGCTGGCATTCAAAGTGTCAGATTTCACAGATAGCCCTCTGACAACTTCAGGCTCTCCCTTCATAGCCAGATGGCCACTCCAGCTCCAAACTATATGTATGTGTTGTATGTAGTTTATTTTTGCTTTATTGTATCTCAAATGCAAAGCAATGCATTAATCAGGGGCCTCAATTCATAGCACGTGGTCATCATCACTTAGTATAAGAATTCATTCCCTCACTTTATTATAAATTCAGTTTCTCCTTCCTTCCTTAGTCCCCAGTCTCCTGTGTTTAATAGGTGCCCACTTGATATGTGCCCTTTGCCATCCGTGTATACTTCTAAAATAGTGTTATTTCGTGTGTGTGTTCATACAAATGGTCTGGGGCTATAAATCGTGCTGTTTCCTACTTTTCTAACTTTTCTTAGATTCGTCTGTGTTGCTATGTGGACATCCTGTGTGTTGCTTATTGCTGCATAGTATTCCACACTATATATCGACCACAGTTTACATATCTCTTTCTCTGGAGGTAGATACCTGGATTGCCTCCAATTTCTTATTATTGCAACAAAGGCTATGGGTAGTCTTCTGTGAGTTGCCTATTCATTTCTGCTCATTATTCAATTGCATTTTGATTTTTTGTTGTAGATAATAATCTCTTACCAGTTTTGGATGTTTTTGATATTTTCATCTGTAACCTCTTTTAACTTTGTCAATGACATCCTATATTGAACAGAAAGTCTTAATTTTTAATAGTCAATTTGATCCATTTGTCTACATGTATGTGTTGAGGGGTTTGTTAGGAGATATTTTCCTCCCCCTAGTTCACAAAGATATCCTCCTACACTTTCTTCTGTTAACTATAGTTTTAAATTTTATCTATAAAGGATTTCTGGGTACTTTACAATTGTTGCTTTTATGAATGGAATGCTATTATCCATTATATACTCTAATGGTATTTACTGGTATCAAGGAATGCTACTGATTTCTGAAAGTTGAGTTTGTGTTCAACAACTTTGCTAAACTGCCTTATTCAAATAACTCATTTGATTATTTTATTAGCTTTTCAATGGAGATGATCATATAATCTACAAAAAAAGACAGGGGTGCCTGGCTGGCTCAGTCAGAAGAGTGTATGACTCTTGATCTCGGGGTTGTGAGTTCGAGCCCCATATTGGGTGTAGAGATTGCTCAAATAAGTAAATAAATAAACTCAAAAAAATGACAGTATAATCTCCCATCCCAATTCTTTCACTTTTGTCTTACCTTAGAGCATTAAAATGGTCCTTTAATACAGTGTTAAGCAGTAGTGGTGAAAGCGACATCTTTGTTCCTTTGTTCCTTATCTCAATTTTCTCCATTAAGTGTGGTGTTTATTCTAGATTTTTGGTATACAGTTTTTATGAAGCTAAAAAAGTTCTATTCCTGATTTTCTGGGACTGTTGATCATAAGTATGAGTTGGATTATATCAGGTGCTTTCCCTATAACACCAACAACATGATTAACACCTCCAGAAAATTTCTTAGAAATGTATTCATAATTCTTATAATCTTTGATGTATCTTTGTTTTCCTCTTTCATTCTTGGTTTTGTTTATATGCATCACTCCCTTTTTCTTCTTCAGTCTTGCCAGTCTTATTCAATCTTCAGTCTTACTAATTTTTCAAGGAGCCATGAATTTTATTGGGTACATACATGTTCATTATGGATATCTTTTTGATCTAGTTTTTTCCACCAATATATAATAGCCCTCATTTTTCTTTATGATGTGTTTTGCCCTAATGTTGTTTGATATCCCAGGTATCTATATTCTGAATAATATTCCACTGTATGAATATATCATTTTTTATTTATCCATTTATCAGTTGATAGACACCTAGGCCGTTTGCACATTTTGGATAATACGAATAATGCTGCTATGAACTATGAAATGTTCATAGTTCCCCCTTATCCAAGTGGTATATGTTCCAAGACCCCCAAGGGATGCCTGAAACCATGGAGAGTACTGAACCCTATATATGTTTTTTCCTATCCATACATACCGATGATAAAGGTTAATTTATAAATTAGGCACAATAAGAGATTATCAATAATAACTAATAATAAAATAGAACAATTATGACAATATACTGTAATAGAAGTTATGTGAATGTGGTCTCTTTCTCTCAAAAATACTATATTGTACTCACCCTTCTTGTGATGATATGAAACAATAAAATGCCTACATGATGAGATGAAGTGAGGTGAATGACACAGGCGTTATAATGTAGCGTTAGGCTACTACCCACTTTCTGACCATGCCAAAAGGGAGATCATCTGCTTCCAGACCATGGCTGACCATGGGTAACTGAAATTGCAGATCAGGGGGACCACTGTACAAGTTTTTGTGTGGATGTATATTTTCACTTCTCTTAGGTATGTACCTAGGTGTGGAACTGCTGGGTCATATGGAAACTCTCTGTTCAACTTTTTGAGGAACCACAAAACTGTTTCCCACAGTAGCTGAAACATTTTGCCTTTCTACTAGCAATATAGAAGAGCTTAAATTTCTCTGCGTCCTTGCGAACACTTGTTATTTTCCATTTTTTGATGAGAGCTATTGCAGTAGGTGTAAAGTGATACTCATCCTTTTAATTTGCATTTCCCTAATGACTCATGGTATTGAGTATCTTTTCATGTGCTTACTAAGTACTTAGTATATTAGTATAATTATAGTAGATACTAAGTATACTAAGTATAAAAGTACTTCTTCAAGGAGAGTTTCCAAAGAGACTTTGTGCTGTAAACTTTCTAAGGCCTTGTAAGTCTGAACTTACCATTTTTACATCCTCACATTTATAGAATAGTTTAGCTGGATATAATATTCTAAGTTATTTTCCTTCATCACTTAGAAAATATGGCTTGATTGCTTTTTTGTCTCCAGTGTTTGTTAGAAAAACTAATGTCAATTTCATTCTTACTCTTTTGTGGACTAACTGCTCCTTCTCTCTAGCTTTGAGAATTTTGTTTTTGTCTTTGATGTTCTTAAATTTCACTATAATGTGTCAAAGTTTTGTTTTGCCATATTTATTCTGTTTGGTGCTCCATGAGACCTATGTATTGGAATCCTTTTTATCTTTAATTTTTGAAAGTTCTTATGATTTCTGTAAATATTCTCTTTCCTAAATCCATTTTCTCTCTTTCTGGGACACATACAGATATTTACATTATCATCATCATCATCGTCATCTCTTAAATGTTCTTTCGTATTCTCCATCTCTTTCCAGTACCTTCTGGGAAAATTCCATGAGCTGATCTGGATCATTATTCATTTTTCAGCTATGTAGCCATTCTTGTTTTTATCTAATCTATTGGGTTTATTCACTGTTACATATATTGTACCCAGTATTTCCATTGCGTTCTTTATAGCTGTTTATTTGTTAAAATTGCCCTCCTATCTTGGGAAAGATCACTATTATGCTTATTTTAAGTTCTTGATTTGCCTTGTTCCATTCTGGTTTGTCTAGTACAGTCTGTTCCAGTTATTGTCTCCTTTGGTGTGACTCCACTCCTCAAATATCTGACTATTTTCACTTGTGAGCTTGTTTTTTCCAGGGCTTATAAGTAGCTTTCTTTGCTGGGGATGTATACTAAGGGGAGAGGCCAAGGTGGGGCCCTAGAATGTGCTTTTAAGAACCAGGCTGGGAGCCTCAAGAGGGCATTTCCCAGAGCCAAGTCCCAGGCACCAGAGTCAGATCTTGACCCAAACTGCGGGTCCAGTCTTGTGGTTATTGTTTTCTGCTAACTTGCTCAGAGTGGCTTATTTCTGTATGTTCGGTGATTTTTTTTATTATATATCTGCACTTTGTAACTTCAGCTATGGGCATTCTTTGAGGCCTAGATTTAAAGTATGTCACTCTAAAGAGTATTTGAGTTCACTTTTTCCAGGCTCCTTAGGAACATTCTCAACGCAGGACCATGTCAAACTAAATGTTAGCTTAAGGATTTCAGGGCCTCAGAGACAGGATGAATTTCAACCACAAACGCATGTGACTGGTTACTGCTGGTGGTTAGGAACTCTCACAGAAGGTTCTCCACCATGCTGTCCTACCCTGAGCTGAGATTAAAACAGAAAGGTCTTGGGGCGCCTGGCTGGCTCAGTCAGTAGAGCATGTGACTCTCAATCTCAAGGTTGTGAGTTCAAGCCCCATGTTGGGTGGGTGGAGAGATTTTTTAAAAGATAAAATCTTAAAAAAAAAAAAAAGGAAAATTATCTTCTTAGTGAGGTCAGGGATATTTTTTTCATTCCCACCAATGAGGTCAATTTGGGGGATTCCCTCATTTTGTAAGAGTTTTTTAATAATTTTTTTAAAAATGTTTTATTTATTTATCTGAGAGAGAGCAGGAGCAGGGGGAGGGGTTAGGGGAGGGGCAGGCTCCCCACTGAGCAGGGAGCCCAGTGAGGGACTCGATGCCAGGACCCTGGTATCATGACCTGAGCCAAACGCTTAACCGACTGAGCCACCCAGGCACCCCAATTTTGTAAGAGTTTTTGATCTGTCCTCCCGCCATGCCAGTCTGAGGCTTTCTTTCCTTCTGACAGCCTACGTCAAATTGAAATCCAGACTCTAGGCCACCAGGGATCGGCATATCTCTTCAGGGCGAATGTTGCTGTCAGTGCTCACTTTCCTATTCCTCCTTTGTCACCTCTGGTTATTCTGGCTCTTTTACTGTCAGCTCTGTCATGCTTTGAAAAAGTGTTTTTTTGTGTGTGTGTTAAAATCTCACCCAGCGTTTACGGTGTTTTGTATTGAGAGACGTCTCTGCACATCTAATCTTTCATAATGTCAAAAACAAAAGTCCTATATATATTTTGTATAAAATAGTTTATATGTAAATACATAATATGTACATATTAATACTTAATATAAAATTATAATACATATGCTATTTAGTATTCAATTCTATATTAACTGTACATCCACAGTCTGGTTCATAAGTCAGACGACTGCTTGTCACCTGCAGTGCACCAGGGTGTCCTGATGAAAGGACAGGCGTTCCATGAGGAGGAGGGGTTGACAATGGTAACTTCATTTACTAAAATAGGACTCTTTCTGTGTCAGTTTCACCAGAAACCCCAAAGGCTGAGAACCAAACAATAGGCGCCAAGTCTGTCCTCATTCTAAAGGGAGGAGGAGCTGGGTCACCTCTGCGGCGCAGGCTGAGAGATTGTGAAATGGATCCTGGGGCGCACTAGCTCGATACTGGGAAGGATGAGCTCGGCATCCGGCCCCGGCGAGGTCACAGAATGTGAGAGGATTTCTGTGGACATGGTTGGCAGGATGCTGGATGTTTCCCCATCTCTCCAAGCAGGAGAGGGTGGGGGCACTTCCTCTCTGCCTCATGCCAAAGGAGGGGACACTTTAAGAGGACCACTGGAAAAGCCTGACACATTGGGTGGAGTTTGAGGGACACAGGGACCGGTGTCTGACTCCCTCCTAAAAACCTAAAGACACACTGTCAGGCAGCTAGCTACTTGAGAAGGCAGAAGAGGAGAAAAGGCTGCATTCGGAATGGCTTGCACGCCCAAAGCTCCTGAGTTCCTGTGGGCCTCGTGTGGTTCTCAAGAAAGGGAGCCACGTTTGGTCATTTTAAGAAGGAATCCAGCTGAAGGAAACGTCTGGAGGGTTGAGATGACCTCCGTGGCAGGGAGGCTGGGGTAGGAATCCTAAGGAACTACAGAAGGCACAACCTACAGGGGAACTTCGGGTGAGAGATCCCCAGGGATGGACAGAGTCTTGAGAACCCATGAGAAAGCGACCCTGGAATCTGCCCCTCCCAGAGGACACCAGCACCAGATGACACCTCTGCCCGAATAAGGACAGCAGGCCCAGAACTGCAGCCGCTGGGAAGAGGTAGTGTGTGAGAATTCCGAATGACGCTGACCGTGACCCCCCTTCTCCCTCCGATTGCCAGGCTGGGGGAGGGGAGAAGTGTGAAATTAACTGGCATTTGAAGTTGTACTAGTTGACTGGAGGGGACTTGTCAGCGCCCAGGAAAAGAGACTATTTCTGAAATGAGGAGGAGGAGGTTGATAACACTTCAACCTGTTTGTTACTTCACAGAAACTGGAAAAGCCAGAGATCTCATCCCGGCAGAAGGAAAAACAAAGCATCCCCAGCGGGTTTGTAGGGGCACTCATGAGAACATAAAGCTGCTTGCTAGTTATCCCTGCAAGTCTAGCTGGTTCCAAAACCAGTTGCATTTGAGGAGCGAAGAGCAGATCAGGGAGACGGAGAGGTTGCCCGTGTCCTCCACCCCTCACTGCTCATTTTTCAGCCCACGGCTGTCTCAGCCAACAACAGGGCGAAGTTCTTTTGGTTGAAGCTTGCAGTTTTAATGTTACACGGACTGGACTTTTTTAAAACCAAAGAAAAAAGGCTAATCGTCCTGCTCTCTCTTGGAATAGCTGTGTGAACCACCCACAATTTCATGCTGGCGAGGGAGAATTCAGCCAGGAGGTTCTCCAGCCCAGCTGCAGTGAGGAGAGGAATAAATTGTTGCTCTCTGCCTGCATCTAGCGAGTCAGCTTGCTTATTATCAGTCACATTTCCTTCCGCGTATTATAATGTACTGTAGTTTATATGCTACAGGAAGTTATTGGTTACATTAATTTGATTAAAAGTAATACCTTTATAGAAGAAACTACTATGTAATGCAAAGTAGCCATGAAAATCCTGTAAACAACCAAGAGACGGAGTGATTATCTTGTTGCAAAGTATTTACAAGCATTGTCAAACTTAAAAATTAATGGCTTTTTCTTTTACAAAAGAGGCAAGTGTTTCTTAATCGCTCTCCTTTTCTGTGATGATGAGAGGCTATCAGGAGGTTAGGATGCTGCTGTGGGGTCCACAGTCTGGGCTTTGTCAGCCAGCGTTCATTCCCACAGCCGTCTGTGCTACTCTCTCTCTCCGTGGTACGGGGACAGGAATTCTGGAAACGACATTTCCCAAACTCCATTGCCTTCAAGGTTCTGGATGCACTTTCTTTCTGCCAGTGTATGCATGTGAGACTTTGTAGGCGGGAGGGAAAAGTGGTATTATTTTTTTCTCTGGCAGCACCTACCAAAATGGGTAGGTCACGGTAGACTTCAAGTTCTGCCCTAGGCTTTAGGTGATCTGTAAGCCCCCACCTCGGTCCTTGGCGCAGCTCTGATCAGCAGTGGGGGTTCCGTGCATGTTTCTGACCTGGGTGACAGCTCCAACCTCCTAGTAACTGCTTAGAACTGCTGAAACTTGGTGGCAACTTCCCCAAACTCCTCCAGTCCTTCTAAACGTGCCCATCTCAATGCCCTGTTTGCTTGGAAGGCATGCAGTGGGTTCTCTTTTGCTGACTGACCCCTGGGGGGTCACAGCACCTACCTAGCTGGTATTGTGAAAGAAATGAACATGCTTAATGGGTCCCTTTTAAGTTAAGAGTAATTTTTTAAAGCTACAAATGAAACATTAACTGCCCTTTTTAAAAGAAACTCATGCTATGGAGAAATTTGAAAATCGGTCTTTAGAAATATTTATCACTATGTGATTCTGTTGCCCAAAATAATGTGTTAAACCAACATTTTCAAAATACTGAAACGTACTGAATTACATTGTTTTCAATAAAATAAACAATCTTTCTTTACTGAGAGAAATTAGGACTTTTTTTTACCGTTAGTGAATAAAATAAAGATATTTTCCAAATATTGTATGTTTTGTTTTTAAAAACAGCCTTTTAATTCTATTTTGTGCATATTTTTAACGTATGTACTACATTGATTCAGTAGTACATGAATATAGTTTAAAAATAAATGCAAACACTTATGGGGGAGGCATAAGATTTTTACCGCTGTGGACACACAATCAAAAAAGTTTAGAGGGGCACCTGGCTGGCTCAGTCAGTGAGCTCAAGCCCCATGTTGGGTGTAGAGTTTAAATAAGTAAATAATAAAATTACCCTCATTAAAAAATGAGAAATCACCGCTTTTGGACACACATCTATAGAATCACAACTGATGGAAACCAGTGCCTACGCATGTATATTCTCCCAGATACACCCTCTTTCATTAGTCCTGGCTCTTTCCCACCAAAAACTACCCCAGATTCCCATGTGACTGGCCAGGTAGCCAAGTCACTGCTGTAGTTGCAGAGTTAAGACTGAACCCTCTGGGTCTGTTCCTGCAGTTTCACTGGGCATAGAAAACTTGTCCCAGAACCCCTCCTCATCCCTCACAGAGGTTGAAGGACAGAATGGTGGCCTCACGATGGTTGGAGAATGGAGGTTGGGTCTCTCTACTTAAAAGTACGGGCACTGTCCCACCCCGACACGTGCACACACACAAGCTCAAGATGCCGGATCCCTCACATCAGTTGGATCTCTGCCCAAATGTCACTAAATCATTAAAGACATCGCTGAACATACATTAAGCAGTAGGTTGCAATCCGCTGCCCCCAGCTTTACTTTTCTCCATAGCACTCACCACCGGTCAATAAATTTAATGTTTGATTTGATTACTGTCCGTCTTTCTAGAATGGAAACTTCATGAGTATAGAAGTTTTACGTATTCTGCTTGCTTTTGCTTCCCTAGCATCTAGAAGAGTGCTTGACTCATGGCAGATGCTCAATAAAAATTCACTGAGTGATCAAATAGTTGCTTTCCTAACCACCCTTGACCAAAAACATAGGAACACGGCCCAGCCTGTGTAAAGTGCTCTGGGACATCATCGTTCACACACTTGCAATCCTAGGTTAATATAAGGCCAACAGAAGGGTTTTGTTTGATAAACTGTTTTTAACTTGATTGCTGACATTTAAAAAGTTAGGGCATTTCTTAAAAATGCTGGATTTACAATTATGAAAAGTCAGCGGCTCGGGCAACACTGGCAACACATTCTTACTTTGCAACATTGAGACTGAGCTGAAAAGCAGCTAGCTCCTTTGCAGGAGGTAGGAACCCACCTGGCCCGCCTGGCCCGTTTTACTCTTGTATTACCTGCCTGGTCTCTGCTGTAGGGTTTTGAGTTTGTATCTCTGCTGTAGGGTTTTGAGTTTGTAGCCTTGCAACTAGGAACATAAAGATTGTCTAAAGCTGCAAAACTGAGAAATTTGGCTAAATTGTCCTCCACGAACTTTTTCAGACTGATTTGCTGTTTTGTTGTTGCAGAGTAATTCCAGAACTTAGTGGAATTATTCCCAAACAATAGCCATCCTTATCATCTTTAATGATTCTTTGCATTAACTGGGTTTAGCTGAGCAATTCTCTGCTCCATCTGACGCTGGCAGAGACTGTGGTCTTCTGGAAGTGCCGCTGGATTAGGACATTCAAGATGGTTTACTCACAAGGTTGGCAATTGGTGCTGTCAGCGGAGAGCTCACTTGGGGGCTATCTCAGTACTCCTCCATAGGCCTCGGGGATTTCACAGCACCGGAGCTCGATAAGACGCAGGAAGTGAAAGTTGCCAGTTTTAAGGCCTGGTCTTCTATAGATGGCCTAGAATGTCACTTCTGCTATATTCTGTTGGTCAAAGCTAGTCACAAGTCCAGCTCAGATTCAAGAGGGGGAGGGGTGGGTGGGATGGGAAATGAGCTTCAGCTCTTGATGTAAGTAGCAACATATGTATAAAAAGAGTAGACTGTTGGAAGGCCATTTTTGGAGGCTAGTGGCTACATATAGCTAACATTTCATGATTATTTACTCTTTCTTAGTGTGAGAATGGCTTAGAGCAGAAGAAGAGAGTCTCTTGGCCATTCAGTAAAAAGGAATTCAGAATTACTTATTACTCCGTACCACAACATACCAAGTTATCGAAGACCTATTTCCAATAAATTCTCCCACTTCCTCAGAGCTGGCTTAAATTTGCTACATCTTAGAAAGCTGGTTAAATTTATAAACATAAATTCAGCTAAATTTGAAAGATCTAATGGGCTTTATTAATCAAGGCATGAATCAGGTAGCATCCCATCCAGCAAGTATAGGGGAGCTCTAAAGGGCTACAGAAAAGGAAAGGCTTTTTAAAGGTAGAAATCACTGAAAAAAGGAAATTATTAGCTAAGAATACATTGTTTTAAGCAATGCTGACTTCCTGATAGGAACAGAAGGAAAAACGGAAGGAGTCTATCAGTCAATTTCCTAGTACTGACCAGGAAATTTCCCTAGTGACTGGTTATAGGTTCCACTTCTGGGGGGTTCTAACTGCAGTCAGGTTGTGTTAATTCTTGGTTTACTGACTTGGGGCCTTAATCTGAGCGAGGCCATTTTCAGCCTGTGGTTTTCTCGTTAACAATATTAAGAAGAGAGTAACTGAGGGCGCCTGGGTGGCTCAGTTGGTTGGGCGGCTGCCTTCGGCTCGGGTCATGATCCTGGAGTCCCGGGATCGAGTCCCACATCGGGCTCCCTGCTCAGCAGGGAGTCTGCTTCTCCCTCTGACCCTCTTCCCTCTCGTGCTCTCTGTCTCTCATTCTCTCTCTCAAATAAATAAATAAATAAAATCTTAAAAAAAAAAAAAAAGAAGAGAGTAACTGATAACATTCTCCCCAACCCCTACTGTAGATGTGTCTTTTAAAATCAGATACTTGTGAATTAGAGGTTGATCAGTATTTTATGAATGTCACAGGGAGAGATTAATTCATTCACATTAAGTCATTCTAGTCTGGTTTCCTCTCATGTCGATTCTGGAAGTGTCAGGATCCAGCCAGACTATGAACCGTTACCTCGAAGTTGGCCACAGCTAGAGCTGGTGGACCCTGACAGGGACCCAGGAGGAA
The DNA here is from genome assembly GCF_009762305.2 of Zalophus californianus. Classification (NCBI taxonomy): domain Eukaryota; kingdom Metazoa; phylum Chordata; class Mammalia; order Carnivora; family Otariidae; genus Zalophus; species Zalophus californianus. The sequence continues at coordinate 91,716,687 of NC_045606.1, forward strand.
GGAGCTGCTAAAAGTGGGAATTCAGGGGCGCCTGGGTGACTCGGTTGGTTGAGTATCTGCCTTAGGCACGGGTCATGACCTTAGGGTCCTGGGACTGAGTCCCCCATGCGGCGCCCCGCTCAGCGGGGAGCCTGCTTCTCCTCCTTCCTCTGCCCCTTCCCTCCACGACCTCTCTCAAATGAATGAATAAAATCTTTGAAAAGGAAAAAAAAGTGGGACTTCAGGAGTCTGAGCAGTTGCACCCTGGGGCTCATGGGGAAGATGGTGGAGTGGAGACACAGGTAACGTACGTGTAAAAGGTAAGATTAACATGTAATCTAGAGAACCTCCAGGAGCTCAGAGGTGAAATGAATCATTGTAACTTTACCATACTGGCCACAAAGGCCTAGAGCAGTGTCTGACCTAGACTTCCCGAGGAAACCGGAAGCGCAAAAGGTAAGTAGGAATATTAACACAAAATGGTTAAACCTCAGGCGGAGGGAATAACAGAGTGGAGAAGACAATGAGAGAAGTTGGAACACCTGGAGTAGAGGGTGTGAGTAAACGAGGAGAGATACAGGCAAGGGTTCAGTAGTCTCAGGGGCAAGGGGGAGCCACTGCGAGATTTTAAATGAGTTAAGGTCGCTGATACTCAGAAGTGACTTGTCCAAGTTGCACAATTAGGGAGAGAACCAGAAAAAGAGCTTCCAATTATTTCTAATTAACTAATTCCTAGTGAATTTATAAATTCCCGCTGTCCCACGTTTATCTCCGACCCGGCAATTCAGAACATAACGCACACCTCCCTAACTCGCCAGTGGCTCTGCGGAAATGGCCTCAGCGCTCCAACCGGAAACAGAAAATGACCGATGAGGACGCCACCTAACGGCGGGCAGGAGGCAAGCTAAATCCGGAAAGCCGCTACACCGGAAGGGGCCGGCTGTTTCCGGGAAAAATCCGACGCCGCAGAAGCTCAGAGGGCGAGTCTCCGAGATTCGGCCAGTGTACCCAGCGGGCTCCGCTCCGCGACATGGCATGCCCACTTTTGCGCAGGCGCGGGAGCTACCGGGCAGGCAAACGCGTACGCAAAACCGTGCGCGCGCCCGTTCTCCGTCCGGCGCTTCGGTGCTGTTTCGAGGGTAAAGACTTTGGAGCTGGAACGCGGATTCTTATTTTCTGAACTACAACTCCCAGCATGCCTCACCCCTCATATTGGTACTAGATGTGGTGTCTCAGGATAGGTTAAAAGGAGACCTAAGTGACGTTGACGTAGCAAAGAAGGGAAAAAAAAAACTGAATACGTTGCTGGAGCGCTTCGCTCAAAGAAGCCCCAGTGGCCTAATGGATAAGGCATTGGCCTCCTAAGCCAGGGATTGTGGGTTCGAGTCCCATCTGGGGTGATTAGATTTTTGCATTGAAAACGACTTTGCCGTTCTTAAAGAACAGCAAAATATGCTAACTTAATTTTACTTTTCTTAAAAATGGGAAGGATATGTGTGGTTTGCCTAGGTGATGGGCTACAGTTTGAGAGGATAAGAATACACCATTTCCTTCTACACTGCCGTAAGATTTCTGGGAAGTCAGTACTTTGAATTCTGCTATCCCCTCTAGATACCAAAACATATCTTTAGTGTTCTGTTTCAAATCAACACCCACTCCCACCAGGCGCACTTATTCTCGAGACTCAGCGGTCAGCTAATGACGTTTTAAATGACGCAGTCAGCAAAGAACCTCTCCCTTAGCCCAGCCTTTCTCAGACTTTCTTAAGGACCTGGTGAGTCAGTTACACTCGGCTTTCGTTTGCTTCTCTCTTAACTCCTTAGGGTGCCGCTCGGCGTTTGATTAGTAAGGCTCCGCAGAGACAGGAAGTGAGATATTCCACTGTTCTGCGTTCGATGGGGGGACGTAGCAGTTTGGGTCCGACCGTACCATTTAGCGGCTGGGCTGGGGGGGGAGGGAGTTGGGCGTAGGGCGCCATTGGGCAGCACGCTCCGAGGACGGGAAAATGGCGGCCTTGGGGTCCCCGGCGCGCACTTTACGAGGCCTTCTACGGGAATTGCGCTACATGAACGAGGCCACGGGCCGACCCTATCGTGACACCGCGGCCTATCGGTACCTCGTGAAGGCTTTCCGTGCACATCGGGTACGGAAGCCCGAGTCCGGTGCTCCAGCGTCCCTTCCACGGGGAGAGGGAGAGGGTGGGATCTGGGCAGGGGTAGGGAGCGTTGGGCCTCAGCGCCTGCATTTCTGTAACCGACCCTCCCACCCAGCCCTGGTTCTGGCCAAACAAATCTAGACCCTAGGCCCTGGTCTGTGGCCCAACCCAGTAACTAAGGACCAGCAAGACAGCAAAGTTGCCCTGGGATGGAGTCGTCCCGAGGATTTCATTGGCTGGTCTTTTGCAGGTGGCAGAGGAGAAAGATCAGAGTGAAATCGAGGAGATGGGGGAAAAGAAGAGATGTACTTGATGGAGAGTGTAGAGTTACTGTCTACAGCATCTATCCATCATTCTCTTCGCCCTTCCTCTAGTAGTTACTCTGAAAACCAAATTTTGAGGCAGAAAAGAGAACTGTAATAAGATGAGGAATATTAAGAACTTGGCAGGAACTGTGTTTTACTTTTACTTACGTTGTATCTCATACCCCACTTAAGGAAATGGTGCCTTGTAGAACTGAACTAGAAACCTGTAATGAGATTGTGTTGTCACAACATTAACGTCATATCTGACCAGGTACATTTTTTCTTTATGTAGCAGATAAATTTGAACATATGGGAGGCCATCCTTGGGAAATTCTTTTGCGAAATCCACACTCCATATTCCCCTTAGGCAAGAGCAGGTGGAAGCGGTTTTATTTTTCAAGTGGGGCAACTGAGACTCATGGACACTGACCTGTGCAAGGACTTGTATGGGAACAACTGGAACCCTGTTCCCAGATAGGGGTCTTCCATTTAATTGTTGCCTTTGGAGTTACGGATCGGGCTTCGAAGGAATTTGAAAGCCATCTCTGAAATATACGTTGGAGAGTCACATTGGGCTGTAGGGTAGGAAGCTTACTGTCTTTTGAGCAATGTGGGGAAAAAGGAGAACCAGCATCTTGTTGAATCTTTGAGCCATGGAAGTTAGAGTGCAATATTTTAGAACTAAAATTCAAAATTTTTAAATTTATATATACATATATTTATTGAGTAAACTGCCCAACATGGGGCTGAAATTCAAAAATTTTTTTTCTTTTTTTTTTAAAGATTTTATTTATTTATTTGAGAGAGAGAGAATGAGAGATAGAGAGCACGAGAGGGAAGAGGGTCAGAGGGAGAAGCAGACTCCCTGCTGAGCAGGGAGCCCGATGTGGGACTCAATCCTGGGACTCCAGGATCATGACCTGAGCCGAAGACAGACGCTTAACCAACTGAGCCACCCAGGCGCCCCAAAATTTTCTTTTTCCTTAAGATTTATTTATTAGAGAGAGAGTGGGCAAGGGGCAGAGGAAGAGGGAGAGAGCAAGAATCTCAATGGACTCCATGCTAAATGTGGAGCCGCCACTGGGCTTGATCCTAGGACCCCGAGATCATGACCTGAGGTGAAAAACCAAGAGTCTAATGCCTAAGTGACTGAGCCACCCAGTCACCTCTAAAATTCAAAAATTTTTTTTTTTTTTTTTTTTTTTAAAGATTTTATTTATTTATTTGACAGAGAGAGACACAGCGAGAGAGGGAACACAAGCAGGGGGAGCGGGAGAGGGAGAAGCAGGCTTCCGGCTGAGCAGGGAGCCCGATGTGGGGCCCGATCCCAGGACCCCGGGACCACGACCCGAGCCGAAGGCAGACGCTTAACGACTGAGCCACCCAGGCGCCCCCAAAAATTTTTAAAAGGCCAAAATGTTAGGGACTTTAAGGAACTTGGCTAAAATTATGAATAAGATGCACCTGAGTCCTGTCTTTTAAGAAGCTTGCAGTCCAACTGAGGAGCCATACAGCAAGGCACTTAGAATAAGTGCTAAGAGAATAAACAATAGGTGATCCTTGTATAAAGAAGTAGTGGGATTTCAGGAGGAAAGTCAAGGGTCGGGCGTGGGGCAGAGAGAGAGGGAGAAGCAGACACCCCCCCCCACCCCCCAGCAGGCAGCCCAATGCAGGACTTGATCCCAGGATCCTGGGATTATGACCTGAGCTGAAGCAGACGCTTAACTGACCGAGCCACCCAGGCGCCTTCATTCTAAGATTTTTAAGGTGACAGGATTATAGTTGTACCTTATGGAGGCAACATGATAGCCCTTGAGAGAGGCTTGGTAATGGCTCTCAAATTCCTTGGAAATACATTTGAAATTCATGCTATAAATTCCAGAAACACCATTCTGTGGAATGCATATGAGGCTATGGGGAAGGCTTTCTGTTTCTCCTGGCTCAGAGCTAACTCAGTAACCATCTATGCCCATTTTCTTTATCTTTTCAAGATTTTATTTTTTGACAGCGAGAGAGGGAACACAAGCAGGAGGAGTGGGAGAGGGGGAAGCAGGCTTCCTGCTGAGTGGGGAGCCCGATGCGGGGCTCGATCCCAGGACCCTGGGATCATGACCTGAGCCGAAGGCAGACGCTTAAGGACTGAGCCACCCAGGCACTCCTCTTTATCTTTTCTTAAACTGAAGGGGTTCATTTAGGGGGGAACCTCTGCTTTCTCCTTAGAGAAAATAGTTTTCTTTTACCCCCTCTTTTTTTTTTTTAAAGATTTTATTTATTTATTCATGAGAGACAGAGAGAGAGAAAGAAGCAGAGGGAGAAGCAGGCTCCCCGCTGAGCAAGGAGCCCGATGCGGGACTCAATCCCAGGACCCTGGGATCATGACCTGAGCCGAAGGCAGATGCTTAACCATCTGAGCCACCCAGGCGCCCCTACCCCCCTTTTTTTTTTAAGATTTATTTATTTGAGAGAAAGAGACACGGCACGAGCAGGAGGGGCGGAGGGAGAGGAAGAGATCTCAAGCCGACTCCGCACAGAGCAGCACTCTGTCCCAGGACCCTGAGATCATGACCTGAGCTGAAACCGAGAGTCGGATACTTAACCGACTGAGCCACATAGGCGCCCCGAGTTTTCTTTTTCATTTGATCTCTTTTGGTCTCTAGTTATTCATTTACTCTGGATATTGTTGACCTCTCCTGACTTATGATTCAGGCACAGCTGAATCAAGATCCATATTCTCCTGTCCTACACTAATGTAGAATTCCTGTTTCAAGTCCTATCAATTGGGCTTATATAATAGGCATGGATATTACCATTTGTTGTTTGACATTGGTGTTTGTTGCTCATAAATTTTTAATTATAAAAAGTTAAATGATTAAAGCAGATGAATTTTTTTGAGCAGTTTGAGTGCCATTTTCACTATGTGATCTGCACATCTTTGTGTGTGTGTGATCTTCAGATCTTAAACCAGTTTCTAGTTTTCAGATTCTAACCCTACATATTCAAATAAAGGTGAAAGGGGTTTGCATAGGCACTGGTGCCCAGAGATTAATCTGCAGTTAGATATACACAGGGCTCCTTAAGTCACTTGAAGCATGCACACATCTGTTTCACCTTTCCTGCCCTCTGCTCACAACCTCAGAACACAAAGTAGTCAAGAAAGGACAGTGTACTAAATCTGGAAATGATGATGAAGAGAAAACAAGGTTTGGAGTCATTGGGGACTTCTGAATGGATATAGTTTCCAGCTACTTATAGTCATCAGACTCTGGATTTTTCAGATGGATAAATACATTGAAAGCAAGTATAATTAATATTAATATATGCATATTACTTTTATATATAAAACCTTCATTTTGTTACTGTTGAGGACAAAGCTATTATTTTTCAGACAAAATGGTTTTACTTTTCACTAAAAGACATATACAACATTAACCAAAGTCAGAAATATAAAAAGCAGACTTTCATTTGTTTGAAAGTTCTAGATTTTATTCCTTAGGCGACATTAATGATCATAGTTCCTCATCTTTGCCAGTAACCAACCACTAAAGCCTCTCTGGGCTTTGGTTTCCTCATCTGTAAAACATTTGCAAGACAAGGGAGTTGAAATGACTTTTTTTGGTACTAAAATCTGAGGACACTCAGTGAAACTCTTCAATGATACTCCTTGTGAAATGCCTCTTCAATTAATTGGTCAGCTTTCCCAATCACCACCAACTACAGGGTGCCTCTATGTATAATTAGTATATACATATACATGTTTATATTTCCTCTGTGCAGTTTACTTTCATTCTAGAGAATGCTTATGGAATCTGCGTGGCCCTGTATCTTAGCTGGGCTGCTAATAAAGTATGTGACCTTGCTATTTTCTAGGTCACCAGTGAGAAGCTGTGCAGAGCCCAACATGAGCTTCATTTCCAAGCTGCCACCTATCTCTGCCTCCTACGCAGCATTCGAGAACACGTGGCCCTTCATCAGGAATTTCATGGCAAGGGTGAGCGCTCAGTGGAGGAGTCTGCTGGCTTAGTGGGTCTCAAGTTACCCCAGCAGCCTGGAGGGAAGGGCTGGGAGCCATGAGAATGGAGAGAGTCCTTGGATGCTGCCGTCATAGAAGAATTTCATCATCTTTCAATATGTATTTATCATTAAATTTTTATTTAAGTTTAGGGTTTTTCTCTGTAATTTTGTTGACTGTTTCTTAGGGAGGCTTCATCCTTTCAGTGAATTTACTTAACTTCTTGTATTAGGCTGATTGATGCTCTTGATCTACTTTTAAAACTCTTATTTTAAAAGTATACAAACTTACTGTTTTAAGTAACTCAAATGATACAGAATATAAAATAAAGGTGTCTTTTTTCTTTTCCTTTGTCCCTCCCCTATTGCATCTCCATTACCAGGTGGTAACTGTTGCTAACAGTTTGGTGTGTCTTTGCAGCTATTTCCTGTATATGGGCATATAATTTTATATATATATACACACACACACATACACGTACACTCAATATACACACTTTATTTAAAAATACACAAGTACGACGTGTTTAAGGTCCTGACAGAAAGGAGTAACAAATAGGGTTACTGAGAAGATTTAATGAAGGGGTATAGAAAGACGTGGGCTGAATTACAGTCAACAAGTTGTAAAGCTCCTAGGGGCTAGCACCATTTGGGCGCTATGACCTCCATAGGCTGACAGAATTGACCCTTAGGCATAGGAATATGGCCACCACTCAACTGTAGGCCACAGGGACGAAGTCTAGAGAGAGGGAGATGGAATGAGCGTACTGACTTCTGCCTTCTAATCTGTCAAATTGCTCTTCCTCTTGAATTGTCTTATCAGCGTGAAAGGCTCCACCATGCACTTGGCTGACCAAGTAAACTTTGACTTCATTCTGTATTTGTCTCCTCACTCTCCGTATCTAATCAGCAATTTCTGCTTCTGCAACGGCTCTACTATCCTTTTCTCCCTCTCAGTCTTCATTGCCTCTCTTCTAGTTCAAGCGCTGATAATCTTTTGGCTGAACTATTAAACTAGTCTCTTCAATGGTCTCTTTGCTTCTAACATCCTCAAATAGAAATTACTGTTTCTGAGAACCATCAGCAGTTCTTTATCTGTGCCCACTTTATTGTCTATGTCAGTTTCTTGTAGGCATGTCTCACTTATTTTTCCCTGGACTGCAAGCTCCTGAAGAGTAAGGACCATGTCTCATTCATGTTTGTAGTCTTCAAAGCACCTTCCACAGTGACTTTACATGTAGCATTATTCAGTATTTTGAATACATGGCTCAGTGAGTACTATTCACTAGGAGGTGTACAATCCAAACGGATCTGTTCATAAAGCAGTTCAAAACACCATCTGAGAGATTAACACGAAAACAGTATTAAAAGGTCAAACAAGCATTTATTCAATTAATGGATTGAAAAGACAGAAACACTTAACATTTTTTCCCTTGCTTTATTTCATCGGCATGAGTATGTTATTACCTGAACATGTTTTACTTTGGTAAAATGAAAGCAAAAGGATTAGGGTAGGTTCATGTTTTTATTTCCTTTGTTGTTACAACAGTGTATATACAATAAAGATTTGAGGCAGAGTTGCCTAACCAACATAAGATATTTATTATGGGTTTGAAGTAACAGAGACTTAGGTTTTAATCTGCTTTTATAATTTACCAGCTGTGCTACCTTGAGCAGGTTAGTTGACCTGAGCTTATCCCCTCTTCTGTAAAATGGGAATGCCAACAACGTGGTTGTAATAAATACATAAAATACTTGCACGGTACATAATGAATGCCTGACAAAAAGAAAATCTTATTTTAATCATTTTACCATACTCTCATTCTTTTATCATGAACCCGTCTCTTAAATCCTATTGCCACCTGTCTTCTGGATTATAGACAGGTTTTTTTGTTTTTACAGTTTAAATAATTTGCTCAGAACATTTCTATTCATATATATTCAAACCTGTGCCTCTTACTAATGGACTTACCAAAAATAATTAGCTGAACTCAGTTTTAGAAATAGAAGGAAATGATTTTGGAACTATTAAAGATAAACTTTCCATACCAGGAAATTCTGAGAACTGAGGTTTTGGCACTGTGTTAACTTACTATAGGTTTTTTTTTTTTTTAACCTATCCATTTTAGAAAGAAAGTGCACACGTGAGCAAAGGGAGGGGGGTGGGGGGAGAGAGAGAATCTCAAGCAGGCTTCATACCCAGCGGAGCCCGATGCAGGGCCTGAGACCATGACCTGAGCCAAAACCAAAAGTCAGACGCCCAACCAACTGAGCTACCCAGGCACCCCTACCATATTTTTTGATGTGGTACATGTTTTATCACATTCCTTCATTTGCTGTCTCTTTTTCCCTCTCTCTGATTTCAACTGCTTCCTCTCACTTATAGTAGCATTTAAACATGCTCAAGGCTCTTCCATCTAAAAACACTCACTCATGGGGCACCTCAGTCCCTCACACTCAGAGCAGAGTCTGCTTGAGTTTCTCTCTCCTTCACCCCTCCCCCTCCCCATCATGTTCTCTCTGGAATATTTTTTTTGTTAAGATTTTATTTATTTGAGGGGCACCTGGGTGGCTCAGTCATTAAGCGTCTGCCTTCAGCTCAGGGCCCTGGGATCGAGCCCCGTGTCAGGCTCCCTGCTCCGCGGGAAGCCTGCTTCTCCCTCTCCCGCTCCCCCTGCTTGTGTTCCCTCTCTCACTCTGTCTCTTTCTGTCAGATAAATAAATAAAATCTTAAAAAAAAAGATTTTTATTTATTTGAGAGAGAGAGAGACTGAATGGGGCGGGGCAGAGGGAGAGGGAGAAGAAGGCTCCCTGCTGAGCACAGAGCCCGATGTGGGGCTCAGTCCCGGGACTCCAGGATCATAACCCAAGCTGAAGGCAGATGGTTAATCCACTGAGCCACCCAGGTGCCCCTCTAGAATAAATCTTTTTAAATAAAAAAAAGAGGGGCACCTGGGTGGCTCAGTTGGTTAAGCGCCTGACTCTTGGTTTCCGCTCAGGTCACAATCTCATGAATCAGGAGATGCAGCCCCACCCCGGGCTCCGTGCTCAGCAGGGAGTCCGCTTAAGGAGTCTGTCCTTCTGCCCCTCCCCCCACTCTCAAAATAAATAAATCTTAAAAATAAATAAAAAACACTCAACCTCTTACACAAATGCCTTTACAGCTTCTACATCTTCACGAATTGAGTTATTTAATGAATTGATGAATTATACTCATTTTCTACATTTTTAAATTTTTTTGAAGTTTTTTTACTTAAGTAATCTCTTCACTCAACATGGGGCTCAAATTCACAACCCCGAGATCAAGAGTCACATGCTTCTCTGACTGAGCCAGCCAGGCGCCCCTCATTTTCTACATTTTAAAACATGAAATAGGCTGGAGTGAGGTATAATTTGTGTATAATAAATATACCCATTTTAAGTGTGCAAGTCAATGAATAACGACAAGTGCATACATCTGTGTAGCAACAACCCCATTAAAGCTATAGATCATTGCCATCAGTCCCAAAAGTTGCCCTGTGCCCCCTGCAGTCAATCCCCTTCCCCACCCGTGGCCCCAGGCAACCACTGACCTGCTTGCTGTCACCATAAATTAGTTTGGCCTGCTCAGGGATTTCATCCAAAGGGAATCCTTATAGTATGCATTCTTGAGTAGGCTTCTTTTGCTCAACATACTGATTTTGAGATTAATAATCCATGTTGCTGAATCATTTTCTCCATTTTTCACTGCCCAATCATCCTCAGTGCACTGTAGTCTGGTTTCTGCCCCTCCACTCTACCAGAACTGCTTTGCAAGGTTACAAATGAGGTCACTAAACTCAGTGGATCATTCCTTACCTTGATCTCCAGGGAGCATTTTTTGTCTTGTTTTGTTTTTTAGTAAATTCTATCCCCATTGTGGGTCTTGAACTCATGATCCCGACGAGCTCAAGCGTCCAATGCTCTACTTACTGAGCCAGTCAGGTGCCCCTCTAGGAAGCATTTGACACTACTGATGATTCTTTTCTCTTGGCTTTGATGACATCACATTCTTGTTTTCTTCTCTTGCTCTAACCATTTGTCTTCAGTTTACTCTCCTGCATGTCCCTAATATGTTGACATTCTTCAGGTTCAAATCTAGGTCGTTACCTCACACTTGATATTCTTTCCCTGGGTGAGATCATCCCTACTTCCTAGGCTTCAATTATCAACAGGCTAACTCCAGTCCAAGGCCTCCTGTAGCCCTCTATGTCCAGCTGCTTCAAAGACAACACTGCTTAGATGATTCAAAGGCATCTCAAATTCAAAGCATCCAAAATGGAACCTCATCATCTTCCCCTGTAAATCTCCTCTGTTACTGACACTTGTACTCAGTAGCTCAAACCAGAAAACAGTCATTCTTGACTGCTTCCTCCTTCATACCCTCAGTTAAATAATCACTGAATTAGATTCTACCTAAGAATCCACTGAATCTCTCTAATACTCTAGTCCAGACCTTTTATCTCTTGCATCTCTTCCCTGAACCACATGCTTGTCCCTTGTAAATGTAGCACATAAAGGCACATATTTGGCTTCAGGGTACTTGCAAGTTGTGTAGTTAATAGCTTTGTACTGCAACTGAGCTACACTTTTGGTGGGTTTGTAGGGTTAGGGATGCAAAACGCAAAGTCTAGGACCCACCAAGGTAGGCACTCTAAGAAATCCACATCTACTTGAATCTAGAACCCTGAAGTTCACCCTCAAGGAAGAGCTGTAAGTAAAAAGTCCTTGCCAAGTTTTCAGCTCAGATTTTTGTCATTTTGGTGGTCAAGAGGAATTGAGGCCTTGAACCTGTATTACGGTGGTCCTTGACTAGTAAGGTCTTCGGTTACCTATCAGAGAAAAATAAAATCTCTGAAAGAAGATAGCATTATATACTACTTAGACTTATATTATTCCTGTATATCTCTTTTCAAATACATGGTTCAACATATAAAGATAACCAAACACACAAGAAAACAAGACTCCACAAGTGAAAACCAGCAGAAACAACAACAGAAACAAACTACAAAAACCTTCAGATAATTGGATTTAGCAAACTCGGATTACAAAACAATTATGTTCACTAGGGTCAAGGAATAGACAGCCTTGGAAATTTTATCAGGGAACCAAAAACTATTTTTTTTTTTAAGATTTTATTTATTTATTCATGAGAGGCAGGGAGAGAGAGAGGCAGAGGCAGAGGGAGAAGCAGGCTCCCCACAGAGCAGGGAGCCCGATGCAGGACTCGATCCCAGGACCTTGGGACCACGACCTGAGCAGGAGGCAGACGCTTAACGACTGAGCCACCCAGGTGCCCCCCAAAAACTATTTAAAAATGACACAGTAGACTTGAAAAAGAACCCAATAAAAATTCTAGAACTGAGGGTGCCTGGGTGGCTCAGTTGGTTAAGCGACTGCCTTCGGCTCAGGTCATGATCCTGGAGTCCCGGGATCGAGTCCCGCATCGGGCTCCCTGCTCGGCGGGGAATCCGCTTCTCCCTCTGACCCTCTTCCCTCTCGTACTCTCTATCTCTCATTCTCTCTCTCTCAAATAAATAAATAAAATCTTTAAAAAAAAAAAAAAAAAAAAAAAAATTCTAGAACTGAAAAAATAAATAATTCAATTGATGGATTTAACAGCAGACTAGATACAGCTGAAAGAAGACTAATGAACTATAAAATTTGTCAAAAAAAATGTCAAGAAGGCAGCTTGGCAAGACAAGGTAAAAAATGCAGAGAGTAAAGGGATATAGAGGACACCGTGAAAACTGTCTGAATAAACATTTACTTGGAGTTTCAGAAGTGGATGAATGAGAAACAAGATTTAAGAATAGCTAAACATGGGGCGCCGGGATGGCTCAGTCGGTTGACAGGCCGACTCTTGATTTCGGCTCAGATCATCATCTTGGGGTCCTGGGATCATGCCCCACATCAGGCTCTTCACTCAGTGGGGACTCTGCTTGGGGCTCTCCTCCTCTCCCTCTGCTCTCCTCCCCACCACGTGCGTACATGCTCTCTCTCAAAATCAATCAACCAATCTTTAACAGCTGAATGAATCCTAAAAGCAGAAAAAAATAAATCCACACCCAGATACACCATAGTAAAACTGCAGGAAACCCAAAGCAAAAAGAACAAAATTTTAAAGCAGCCAACTATCTACAAAGGAGTGACAGACTTGGCAGGAGCAATGGAAGGTAAAAGGCAGCAGAAAGATGGAATGAACATGCTGAAAGAAAGTTAAGTTCAAACCTAGAATTCTATGCCCAATAAAAATACCCACCTAGAGGGCGCCTGGGTGGCTCAGATGGTTGAGTAACTGCCTTCGGCTCAGGTCATGATCCCGGGGTCCCGGGATCGAGTCCTGCATCAGCCTCCCTGCTCAGCGGGGAGCCTGCTTCTCCCTCTGCTTCTCTGTCTCTCATGAATAAATAAAATCTTAAAAAAAAAAACAACCCACCTAGAATAAAGAAAGGCAAAAGAAAGACTGTTTCAGATCAACAGGAATGGGACAGTTGCCCACTAACAGACCAACACAAAAGCAAACTCTGAAGCAGATTAGGCAAACTTCTGTAAAAAGCCAGATAGTAAATATTTCAGTCTTGCTGGCCATACAGTATCTGTCACACCCACTCAACAATGCTATGGTAGTGCAAAAGCAACCAGAGACAATAGTAAATGAATGAGCCTGGCGGTATTCCAACAAAACTATTCAGAAAAACGGGCAGTGGGCTGGATTTGGCCTGTGGACTGTAGATTGCTGACTCCTGTCCTAAAGTTTAAACTTCAGACAAAAGGGAAATGATCCCAGATGGAAAGGCACAGATTCCAGAAGGAATGAAGAGGAAAAAAAAAAAAGTGGAAAATAAATGAACAGTATATGAAGCTTGATTTAAAAAAACATAGAACTAAAACATGGTAACAAGGGTATGTAACTTCAGGAGAGGTTAAATGGAGTTAGTTTTCTAGGTTCTTTGTATTATCTGGGGGAAGTGAAAAAGTATTAAGAATGCCTGTTATAACTTTTAGGGTATCTACTATAAGAATAAAAATAAAACTTCCCAACTACTATAAGGGGAAAAAATGGAATGATTAGAAAGCAGGCAGGAAAGGAGAGAAAATTGAATAGATAAGACAAATAGACAAAATAAGAACTTTAAGCCCAAACATGAGTAATTACATGAATATAAATGAATAAATGCTTCAATTAAAAGACAGTGAATATCAGATTAAATAAAAAAAAACTATATGCTGTTTTTAAGAAAGCCATTTAAAATGTAAGCAAGCAGAAAAGTAGGAAGGAAAAAACAATTCTTTTCATTAACAATTAATTACTCAACATGTTAGTCCACTTCCCTCCTAAGGATATTGTTCCTCAGAAGGTCATACTATATATATGTATATATAATATGCCTCCCTCTAGGACAGAATAATTTGTACACTTTCCTCTTACTGTAAATTGTTTGAAGTTGTTGGAATTTTGAGTTCTTTGAATAATTGGAGGGAACCTATTTTGTCAGCTACAAAAGACAATGTAATTTAAAAAATTTTATTGGCTCAATATGCATTTTAGTTTTTTTTTTTTCCCCCAGTAATCTCTAACCTAATGTGGGGCTTGAACTCACAACCCCGAGATCAAGAATCACATACTCTACTGACTGAGCCTGCCAGGTACCCCTTGGCCCAATGTGCATTTAAAGGGATCTCAGGACTATTATTATCTTATGTTTTTTACTAATCTTGCTAATAGATTTTAAGTTCCAGGGTGATGCACATAAATTTTTAACGAAAAACTTTTACCATTACTTCTTCTCCAAGTATCTAGAAGTACCTATGTCTCATTTTAAGGAATTAATATTTTACAAAAAAAGTCAAAATATCAAGCTCGGCATTTTCTGTTAGCTTATTTAGTCCTCACAACAATGCTATAAGGTATGTGTGTTTAGAACCATAAACATGAGATTAAGAAATAAATTACTGAAGGTCCCAGTTAGCAATCAGTCGTCTAAGATTTTGAACCCAAGGTGATGGCAAGCTATGAATACACAGGCTTTCTTTCCCACTGTCAATGCTGCTGATACACTGAAAAGGCCTTATTCTTCAAACTTATCTTTTAAACAGGAAAAAAGAAACTTTCTACAAGATCACCTTTCCTTTCTGAGAATACTGCTTAATTTTTATAGTTCCACATTTATACTAACAGCTTCCCGTTAAAAATAATGATAATCAATCCGAATGGGTTAGGTCATCTGTTTCTTAGTGTAATAATTTCGGGTGGTATTTCCTGAACTTGATTTATCCTAATTCGGGGGGGGGGGGTGTTTAGCCTCTATGCACAGATAAAGGGAAATGACCCAGATGTCAGATCTCCAGGGCTCCTTTTGTAGAAGGTCAAGGCAGCAGTGGGGAAAGGTTGAGCGTACAATATTCTGGGTGGGCCCCTGGAAACGAGTTAATCGGCCAGTGAATAATCCAATACACCCGTATCAGTTACTAAGACTGCTAACCTCAGTCGAACCGAGGGGTAAGGTCTCCACTTACTTTCAACTCGGGGTAACCCTCTGGCACATTTGCTAATTTGGGTCTGGTTCGCCAGCACAGCGTGCCGCCCAGCCCTTGCCCACTTTCAGCTGGTAGCGTGAGGTTTGGCGCCTCGGGCGGATCCGGCTCGAGGGTCGTTTAATAACCCGAGTCTCGCGAGATCTGGGCAAAAGGGGCGGGAGAAGCTCGCGTGCACGCGCCCGAGAGCCGTTAGGGTGGAACCTCTCCCGGGCGGGGCGGGTGGAGCAAATACAGTTGGACGCCAGTTGGTGGAGCCCCCGCGGGAAACAACTAAGCGCGAGGAGCGTGCGCGCTCACGTCGCGGCGACGGTGGCGGCGAGCGGCGTCAGAGCTTGAAGGGGGGGCTGACGGCTTCTGGCGGGTGGCGGTGTTGGAGGCGACAGCTTGCTTAGCCCGTAACGCTTCTGTCCCAAGACCCGACGGAAAGTGAGGGAACAAGGGTTGCTTTCGGGGGCTGCTGCCTTCTACTTACGCATCGTCGTGAGGAGCGCAGCCCGGACTCTCCTACAAGCCCTCCGGCTCCCTTTCCACACGCCTTACGGCGGCGGCGGCGGCGGCGGCGGCAACTGAGACAGCGTCTCACCTTCCCCCACCCCTTCCCCTGTCCCCCCCGCCCAAAAGGGCCCGGTCTGCGCCCCACCCCCGCCCCCTCGCTACGCCGCCGCCATGTCGGCGCAGGCCCAGATGCGCGCAATGCTGGACCAGTTGATGGGCACCTCCCGGGACGGTAAGTATCTGCCAGTGCCCTGGGGGTGGGGGAGGGGAAGGGGAAAGCGAGGGGAAGGGGCTCCGCGGGCGTACCTGGGCTTGCGTGTGTGGCTGAGTAAGGGGCTCCCAGATTGGTAACACGAGGTCCCGGCTCCCGTCCCATCCAATCAGGGCTGGGCAGGCGGGCTTGGGGGGCGGTGACCGAGCGGATTGGCGGGAACTGCTGCCAATGGGGTCAGGCGGGGCCTGGAGGTAGAAAGGAGAGTTTGAGATTCAATGTTGACTTGTCTGGGACGGGAGAACCCATGTCTCTCTTGGCGTAGTCGGTCATCCCGTTTTGTGGCTGATTAGGTACCGGTGGACCGCTAAGGCCTCCGTCCCCTGAACTAATTCCTTAACCCAGAGCTTTGGGATCGTCCCTCGCCGCCGCCCTCCAGAGCATCCAGAGAGAACTGCCCCCCCTCCGCCCCCCGCCCCTTACCTGGTTCTGGAGAAAACCTTCACTATGAACCCAGTCCCAGAAGTCCACTCTCGATCCCCACAGAAACAATCCTTCTTATGGAAAAATCTGACCCAAACCATGGTTTCTTGAAGTGGGTGTGTTTGGCCCCATTTTGTGAAAAGAAAAATGTTATGGCCTGTTTTTTCCGAGAGACCTCCATTTTGTTAGAGAATTTAATAGAAGCTTTGTTCAGTAAATATTGACAAGTCTTGCATGTGCCCCAAATAGAACCATTTTGAAAATGTGGTGCCCAGTGAAGTAGAATTGAGAGAAACAACAATCCTTTTAGGCGCTGAGGATAGAGTTTGTGTAGAAAATTACTAATTGCGGATCTTTTTGTCGTAAAGAGAATTCCTAAATGCAAAGATGAAATGCTGTTGCTTTTTTGGTGATGATAATGTATTATCAAATTGAGCTCAAATCCATGCTAATATGGAGGAAAGGTCTAGTTCAGTACTTTCTCTCTTAAAAGCAAAAACACTTGCTTATTTTTATATGTTGCTTGTTTAGGCAGATCGTTTCTTAGCCATTAAAGAAATGCTTTTTTCTTGAAAAGTTACTTAAATTGCTTGACGTAAGAGAAAAGGCACACTTATATTTTTAACAGTTGCTCTTGTAATTTTCTTGAATACTTTGCAGCAAAATATGTGAGTAGGTTAAAAAATGTGTATTGAATTCAGATATTTTTCGCAGTGCATACAGAGAATGGCTTTTCAGAGTTCATTTAGTTTTAATAAAAACCCGTATTGGGAACTTGTCTTCATAGGACACATAGACAAATAGGTGGAGGTGGTAAACCTACTTGTGCTTGTGTAGAGAGGAGGGGAAGATTGGGAAAGAAATGAATTTTGTGTAGTAAACCCTTGCAAGTTAACGTTAATTAAAAATGCCCCTGCAGAAACTTTTACCTGTTCATTTTTCATTGTTAGATAAGAATGGTTATTTTATAACTGCAGCATGTCTTAACATTGCTCCTTTTCCATAATGACGGTATTGGGAAGGGACCTAATTCAGGATTTTAGCTGACAGAATAACTAATTTTTGAAGTAAAAGTATGGAAATCATGTAAGATTTTACGTGAACTTTTTAATCCTAGAATGGATACCATTTTTGGTACCTTCTACATGGATTGAATTTTCTAATTTTACTGGGAGGGTAGTTGGATCAAAGTAACTGCTATCACCTGATATCACCTGATAAGTTTCCAAATGAGGTAGCCAATCTAGTATTGTAAAGCTACATTAAAATATATATATAAATATATATTCCTGTGTGTGTAGTTAGCAGAAACATGGATTTCTTAAAATCCATTCTGCTTTGTATACAAATAAATTTCCATTTTTTATGTGTATGTTACCGGATTTTTTTTGCCTCCAGACAAAGAGGATTTACCAATGAACTCATGTTAACGAGTCCACGATATTATTTAGCTGAAATGACTGGATTTTCACTGCTGTGTTGGGCCAGAAGTAAGAAACACTACTTTCAAGGAAAAGAAAAGATACCCATATTAGTTCTTTTATGTATACAAGACAAGAATCAGAACATTCTTTTCCTTACCAGATAATGAGTTTACATATTTCATCTTATGATTCAGGACCTTTAAATAATTAGGATTGTTCTTTTTTAGCATACATTCAACGTCAAGGTATCCAGGGGTAGGGGAATATGGATACGTTCCTGAATAACACCATATACTTTAAAACCATATAATGGAAAGCTTTGTATTGGACAAAGGAACAGCTTACAGGGAATGCTGTTGGGTGTCTTTGGCACTAAGAGGTGGAAATGGGGATCCAAGAGGTGGGAGAGAGATGGAAAAGGTAGGTAGGGGAGGGTGTGTTTAAGGTAGCTCTGCGCCCCCCCACTTTTTTTTTTTTTTTATTAAATCATCCCAGAGACTGACTATAAAACAACTATTGTCCTCTGGGATAGTGGGATTCAAGGTTGCCATAACCCCTCCTCAAGCCTTAGTGTCCTGTCTCTGAGGGAATCTGAAGTGGCACAGGAAGCCTAGGGCACTGGGAAAACTTTGTTTTCCTTTCACCTCCCCCTCTCCTCCACCAATAAAAATATTTATTCCTTCTTCCCCGTCCCAACTCAGTTTTTAATTAGTTCCTTTTTAAACTCCTTGGAGACGTAAGTCTATTAAAAGTACCTTATTTTGAGTTACTTAATTCAGTTAATCATATGGATTACCTAAGCTTTATTGAAATTCTCAGAAATGGGAATTGTAGTGTCAAGGAAGTGGAAAGGTAATTTTGGCTCACTGGGCACTCCCAGAAAGGACAGTTTTGGGTGAGTGGTGGAAGTGGGGGGCTTTGGACAACCAGAGGGCAGCATGATGGTGCTGGGAGGCTGGGCAGGGGGATGACCAGGAGGTGGGAGAGGAATGCATAAGGGTGGTGGGAGGGCCAAAGACAAACTTTGCCTTCTTTGCAATTTTGCCTAGGGCCCTGGTGGTGGCAACCGCCTGTGTGCCACTGAAAATCGTGCCGATGCCTGGCATACTGCATAAATGGAAGCAGGGTACCGCGTGAGTTGAAACATTGGTCACACTATATAAAGTTTGTATATGTGAATCAGTGTAACTCATACCCATGTAACTGGGGGTCTGACTGTATTTGGATTTTTCTGATAAGGCATCATGGGCTAAGGAAAAGAGCTCTGGGCTGAGACTCAGGAGACCTGGTTTCTAGCCCCAGCTGTACCTCTAATTGTAACCTTGGGTAAGTCACTTAACCTTTTTTGCCTCAAGTTAAATCAATAATCTGTTAAGTGGGAAACCAAATAATTTCCTATGTTACACTCAAAAAATGTTGAAAAATAAGTATATTTTAAGTTTTTTTAGGAGAGAGAAACCATAAGTAGATATAAATTAGTATGTTAATTTATCTGAAGTTTGAGGTAAATTAAATGTTATAAGTACCTTTCTGTTGTAGTTGTTAGCATTAATAGAAGGAAGAGGGATAAATTTTTCCCCGAACATAGTCCATTTGAAAGGGAGGAGCAGTAAAGTAAAATTGAAGCAGCAATTTGAGAATTGTCTATGTGACAGTTGGAGGAACTCAGTGTCCTTGCGCAGACTGTAGTTATTTTTTCTGAGTTGGGTTAATTGCAAAGATGTCCCTTAGCTAAAGCTCTTTTGCCACCAAATAGAATTTGGTTATAAGCCTCTGGTCCTGACCCCTGAAAGGCCTGGCAAGGTGCAAGGGATAGGAATTAAAATGGAGGGTATGAATTTAGATTATATCCTAAGTTTAGAAACCAGGGAATTTACAGAAGTAGTTTTAAGGACTCCATATTTTTTAATTACTTACAACCTTTAAATGGCAGACATCATCTCTGAAAGGTTAAAACAGGCCGGGAATGGCAGTCACCTCCTACATACCCCCTCCCCCCACTTCGTGCCCCAAATGACCAGTGGACTAATAGAATGTAGAATATAGAATAGAATTTTATTGCATCATTAGTTGCCCATTATGGTTAGGAAATGTCTAGGGCAAGTTAAAGCTTTCAGATAATTGTGCCTATTTTTGAGGGTAATCTTTGGAAACACACAATGATGTACTTCCTTAGCTAATAGAGTATATTTAGTTCTAATTTACTATTTTTGGTGATCAGTTACATTGTGGGGTAGTTTTATAGAATGTAAAATTAAAAGGGTGTACTACTCATCCTAGGAGGTAACCAGGAAAATAGAGTTCAGAAAATCATTTACTTGTTCCTAATACAAGTTTAGTGATACATAACTGTTGAACCTGTAGGATAGTGTGACATTGCTGCCTTTCTGCAAAATAAATCATTGAATCAAAGAAATAGTGTTTTCTTCAGTGGATTTTCTTCATAAAGTCATCTTTAATCTGTGTTCCTTGACTTGTCATCAACATTGAGAGCACTTTTTTTTTTAATTTTTCTCATTAGCATAATGAGCCATATTTATTTCTTGGTCAGTTGTAAGCCATTCTATTCCACTTGGATTGTTCATTTTAAGTGAAGGAGGCATAGCCTTTAATGTACAAGCACACATTTTTAAAAATGATAATGGGTATATCTTACTTCAGACCTTGTAAATTCTTTTAACAAGAAATTTTGGTGAAAATAAGGTTAAATGGTAGTTAAACATCAGGCTAAATAAGAGTCGTAGTGAATATTTGACTTCATCAGAGGTTCGGGCATATCAAAACACTGAAAGCTCCGTTAACTTCCATATGGTGAATCTTTTTTTAAACAAACTTTAACTCATTTTGCATTTTGAACTCTGAATCTGAATTCAGTCTGCAAAACAGCCCAGAAAACAGTAATAGTATCATTTCATATAATCTTGTTTTGTCCTTGGATTCTCTACAGTTGTTTAGCTTTCCTCAGGGAAGCCTATGCTTGTGAGATATTCTTTTACTTTGGGTAAATAAATAAATTGAAACCAAAGAAAAATCATTTTGTCTATCACTGCATAAGCTCTATAAGCAGCAAATAAGTGCTTTGATTTGGATAAGATGTCACATAAGGAAAAATGGTGGTGAGCTGCATGTTCAAGATAGGTAGCAGGAAAGGTGTCCTGGATCATGGTCTTTTAATGAGTCAGATAGTGGTGTTCAGTATCAGGTGGTTCGTACGACATTAAAGCTTGAAGTTTAGGCAAGTGGTGGGATTCAGGCAAGTGGTGGACTTGCAAAGATAGGTAGATGGCTTAAAACTGAAGGTCACTTCAGTGTGGGCAAACTAGATAAATAAGGCATATTCTCCTCAAGGATGGAATTCTAGAAAGGTACATGAAATGGGTTGAATCCTAAAAGCCCAAGGCTAATAGTATAGTCTACGAGGAAATACAAATGATTGTTCTAACCAGGTCAGTCTACTAAGAAGTTTTAGATGAAGAAGATGAAGAAAGTTGGAACATTTTGCTGGAGAAGGAATGAGGGAACGAGAGAGAGGGTACATTTCTAAACAGGAATCTTGTGAATTCAGCACCTGCAGAAAAGTCATTCTGTTCCCTTTTGGTTTAAATTCTCATGCACTAGTAGCCGCTAGGGTAGAAATTGAAAGGCAAGGCCAAAATATATCAGTTAATCAATTTTTATAAGGTGATTGAGGTTATAGAGAAGCGTAGTTTTGTAAAAACTGAATAAATGTCATATTTTGTTGTTTAACATGGGCTAGAGAAAGGAGTCTTTTTAAATTTTTTTTCTAAAAAAAAGCTCACTAGATATTGATCCATATGTTCTAATTTAGTTGTGAACCATGTGCAGTGATGTTTCACCTGTGTGATTCAACATGAAAAGAATTTAACCAGCTGCCCTTGCTGAGTCTTTTGTCATGTCTCCTGAATGCATGGTAAATTGTTTTGTTTTTATCTTCTTGAGACTTCAGTTTTCTCTTTCAGAGTTAGAACTTTCCAGTTTTACCTTTCAATAAAATAAGTTGGATATTTATTGGCTAGTATCTATATATACTTAGCTGTTCACTGCCTCTTCATTTTGTCCTACTATTAGATTACACAGTATACCCTTTTTTAGTTATTTGAAGGTATATTTTAGATCAGGATTGGCATTATGGCCCACCTGCATTTTGTAAATAAAGTTTTATATGAATACAACCATGCCCATTTGTGTACCTACTGTTTATTGCTGCTTTGCCTTAGAACAGCAGAGTTGAGTAGTTGCAAGAGACATATATGGCTGGCGAGTTTAAAATATTTGCCGTTTGGCCCTTTAGGAAAAAGCTTGTTGACCAGTGTTTTGATGAGTGATTCTCAAAGTGTGGTCCCCAGATTTTAGCAATACCTGGGAACTTGTTAGAAATGCAAATTCTTGGGCTGACTCCAGAAATTCTGGGGATTGGAACCGATAATCTGTGATTTAAGAAGCCTTCTACATGACTCTGATGCACATTAAAAGTTTGAGAAACTCTGTTCTAGATAAATGTTTCCCAAATGGTTAGTCACACCTACCACCTTGACTGTTTTTTACTGTTTTCTGTTTAATATTTTCTTCATGTCAACTCACTTTCTAAAAATTAAAGTTAATTTTAAAATGAAAACTATGTCACCAGAAAAATACAGTGAGAACAGCATGGTATTTTCAGAGAGAACTTAGACTCAAAAAAAAAAAAAAAAAGATAGCTTAGACTCTATTGTCACACGTGCTAAACATTAGAACTTGTTAGGTGTTAAGCACCAGATGGACTTCATCATGTACTTTTAAAGTTAATCATAAATAATCACTAAAAGATTCAGTGGTGGTTAAAATGTTGGTGAAATCCTGTTGGTGAAATTGGATAACACCTAAAATCTTTTGTATAAATCTCATACTTCAGAAAATACTGTTCTGGTTATTCATGTGAAAGAAAAAGCTGTTTGAACTGTGAAGTAGAAATGAATGACCAGAAGAGATACATACCTGTGAGATGGAGCCATCTAGGAGTCCCTAGAGAGGTTCATCTAGCCCACAAGGGTGAAATTACCTCACTTAGCTTGAATTCTCACCTCTCCAATCCTGTTTTGGCCCTTGGTAGCCAGCAGTTCTGTGGGATTTCACTAACCTGTTTCACAGTGGGGATGTGGAAAGGGGCCTGGCTCTGGGAAAGGCTACTTAGAAAAGATAACCCCTGGACTAGAAACGGGGGGGGGGGGGGGGGGGGGGGGGGGGAGTGCCTGTGGTTTTATGTTGTGGATGGGGGAAGAGCAGGATATGCTTGCTAGGAAAATAGTTGATTCATCTCAGATCCTAGAAACCATGCGTTTGTATTTTGAGAAATTCACATGTTACTTAACTTCCCTAGACATGTTGTTCTGTGTATTTACTGGCTGATGTGCTTTAGGGTATAGTAATTGTTGATAGGAATAGAATCTTTCCTCTCCCGAATATCCCCAGGTTGCTGAGTTGCTTTAGTTACTTCTTCCTTTCCTTAGAGATTACGGATACATTTGTTTCTCTTGTCCTTTGTCTGTGCAATAAAGTAGTGATACAGGGCTCTAGTCTTAGAGGGACTGAAAATCTAGTGGGGAATGAAGGTTTACACATGAACAGCTATGTTTATTTATTTTTAATTTTTTAATTTTTTATTAGAGCACAAGCAGGGGGAGCGGCAGGCAGAGGGATGTGATGTGGGGCTCCATCCCAGGACCCTGAGATCATGACCTGAGCCGAAGGCAGATGCTTAACGACTAAGCCACCCAGGCGCCCCCAGTTATGTTTATTTTTAAGTGATGAATTCCGTGATGCTGATTGTAGGGGTCTAATTTGGCAAAAACTGTTAAAAAATACAAAAGACTATCAGACACCTATAGGAGTGAACAAATGTTATTTTGTATATTTTTTCAAATTAAAAACAAACAAAACAAAACATTACAAGTGAAGTCCCTCTGTTCCCTTCACACAGTCCTTTCCAGAGGTAATCCTTGTGAATTTGGTGTGTATTCAACGTGACACAGTATTTCTGCTGTGTCGTTTCAGTAGTTTTAAGGCTCAGTCTCCTTCATGGCAATCTCTGTTTTTCATTTTAACTTCCTTTATCATTGAGTTGTCTGTCACTTTTGTCCTTTGATATTCTCATTTCTTTTCCTTTCTTGTTTCTTTCCTTCACTGTTTTTTGATTTGGGGAGACTCTGCTTAGCTTTTATAGCTATAGCCAACCGATGAAAATTTGTCTTTTTGGTAAATCAGCCAGTCACTTTCGCTCCGGTTATTTTCAGGTATTTCTTCATAGCCAGAGATAGCTTTCATTACTTCTGATTTTGTGTATAGGAAGTTCTGGATGATAGAAGACAGCAGATAGCCCCAGTACAAGTGTTACTGTATCAGCATTGCAGCTCTGCAAGGAACTATTCGAAGTAGAAAATTTAGCAGGCTGCAACTTTTTAATGACTGGCTTTCCTTTGTGACACATATCATAAAACACATTCTATATAATCTTTCAGAATTTAATATTTAGGTAACAGTTTATTCAGGCTTTTCTAATGTATTTCTTAAATCTAAAAGGAGAAACATGTTGATAGATTTCCTAAAGCATAGATTCCACCACCACCCCTGCCAGTGGCCAAGATTCTGTGCTTGTGTAATGAGAGAAGATACAGTTGTGGCGAGGGTGGAATAGAGCCCTTGGAATGTAGCTACTTTAGTATTCGTTCTCACATTTCCATCACCATTCTGTTAGCTCTTAAATATCCTGTAAGCTTTTTCACCTAATAGCAAGGCTGTTCCCCTGTCTCGTTCCTTATAATTTTGCTGGATGTTCATAGAGAAGTAGGCTGGTAGATTTAAAAAGTTATTTTAGCATTATTAATCTTTGATCATATTCAGTAAGAATGAACTTGTTCTAGCAATTTCTACAATGGGTATTGCGGTTTTTCAGTATTTTAAGTTTTTAAGTATTGGGCTTGTCTTGGGGGTTCTGATGGGATAATAGTAGTACCTATTTGTAATTATAAACCCTATGGAAAGATTAGGAGGGATAGCCTTTCTGGACCATATAGTACCCTTACTTTTGCATTTTTCTGGGGGAAAAAAATTTGCTACTACTTAATGGTATGACTTTATAGGTTCTGTTAGATAGAAGTGACTAGATTTGGAAGGGACAGTGCCATAATTGGTTTTTCCCACTGCCACCTTTGTCTGAGTACTCTTTCTTTCCTTATATAACAAATACATTCCTGAAAAGTTTGACATGTATCATGTCATGTTAACTGTTTCAAAGTACCTATAGTTATAATATGTTAAGACGTGGTAGTGAGTCCTTTTACAAAACAAATTCTATACTTTGAACTGAATGGTGAATTAAACTAAGTGTATTAACATTTACATGGAGTAATAGATTTCTTTTTAAAAGGATAATTACAAATGAGTTCTTATAGATGAGCTTTAGGCTGAATTCTAAAGGAACAGCAAAGGTAGGTGGGACAAGTTAGTGGAGTTGATGTGAAACTTTGAGAAGAATGTAAAAGTAATCACACTGGTTTTTCAGTGTAGCAGTCACTGTGCAGCAGGAATCACCTGCTTTTACCTCTGAAGACGAGGGTTTCCTGGGACAGGGCAAGTTTCTTCCTGCCCTGTACTAGACTAGAGATTGGCCTTTATATAGTTTTTTAATATAGTTTCTGTGTTACTATGTGGACTCAGTAGCTGATATATTATAAGAAGTGGTAATAAGAGTGAAACATTTCTCTGCATTTGATGATTCTGAGGCACAGGGAAATGAGAAACTTTAAGCTATCTGTTTATACACCTCTTTTTCTTGCTCTGCTTTCCTTTCACTGAAGGGGTGTGGATTTTATTTCAGAGGGAATGTGCCTATCCTGTCCTAAGCCAGTGGTGACACTTGTTCCCTAACAAGTGTACCTGTGGGGAGGGCTTTGGTTGTCACATTGGAGAATATGGGAGGGCTTTCCCTCTTCTGGCTCCATTTATAAGCTAGGGGTTGTGCTTCCATTTTGCTTTGTGTGCTGTTGAGTTTTCTTCTCTGTTTTCCCTAAGCTAAGCTCTAAGCTAATTCTATACAAAAGAAATACTAATTAGTTGTTTTTATAAATTGTTTGCCATTAATGCCTGATAATATGCAGTAAAATAAGGATTCTGCATACCATTATATATGTCAAATATTACAAACTTTAAGGTTCTTTTAATTACAATACTAAACTCAGTTCACTTTTGCTTAGCCTTCACAGTTGTTGATCACATAGCATGGTCATCCACTCACAGCTTAAAAAAATACAGGGAGCATCGGAGAGAATGGGTAAAGTAAAATTTTGATGTTTTTAAAATAGCACCTAAATCTATGAAAATTTATTTGATTTATTGTTTGTATGGGAGGGAGAGGGTGGGTGGCACTGGAGGGGGGAAGGGGTGGGCATTGGGAAAATAGCATGCACCATGTAAATTGTCAGATACCATCTAGGCTTAAGTTTTAAGTGTTACTATTACAGTTTAAGTCTAAGTCAGTTTCAGAAGAGGCAGGACCATAAAATAGCGGTGTTGGGATTTACAGTGGGCTTATTTTTCCCTCCCAACAGATTGAAGGGGATTTTGAGCATAGCAGTATTTGAGTACAGTCTGGGCAGGAGCTGCCTTTTTAGAGTGGCCTATCTGTATTCCCCAACGGAAACTGCCTCAGTACCACGTTAGGCCCTGTTAACTTGCTCAGAAACTTTGAGAGGAATAATAGGCATTCCAGTTTTTATTGTACACTTGGAACTCAGGTGTTCCCAAGTACAAATTACAGTTCATGAAACTCATGGAGGGGTTGAACCAAAGAGAGAATTAAAAGTTTTTACTCTGAAGTTAGTTGCTTGGTAATAAATATTAACAGAAATTTTGATGCTTCCATTCAAATGAAGAACACTTTGCCTACCAAAGTTCTAAATCAAGTTGCTAATTCTAAAAACCTAGATTGTTATGTACAAAGCCTAATTAGTTATTGTAGAGGTTCCAGGGCAGAGAAACCTCCATGTTTTTATGGGTAGGACATTGTATTGCTGTTAACTCAAATAACTTGTTTTAATCTCTGTTCCATTATTTTTAAACTTTTTAAACTTTGTTTATACACTAAAAATCTGGATTGAAGAAAAAAATGAAAAAGGAAAGCAGATTTTACCAAGAAATACTGTTCTGGCCTCAGCTTTGCTATTCCCCTACATGTAGCCATTTTCCAAAGCCGAATCTGACTTGGAGTATTTACTATTCCCTAAACCTTTCTGTCTTTATAAGCTTTGTCAAAGATAATACTCCAGTTTGAAATGTTCTTCTTCTTTCCTGTGGTCTGAGTCCTATCTTTTCTTTAAATTTTGGCTTCCACTTTTTGTATGAAGCCTTTTCTAACCTCTCCATCCTTGGTGGCCATTCTAGTCTTAGAATTCCTGAAGTACTACTGTTAGAGACATCCATTTGGCATTCGGGTCATGCTACTTTATTACTTGTTATTTCAATTAAATGTCCTATTTCTCTATCACCATCATGGACTCCTTGAAGGTAGAGAGCTTGTAATTATATGCCTATTTGTAACCCCATTGACTAGCACAGAGGATATGTACACTAATAGATTTGATTCTATGATTTGGATTCAGTGTTAGTGTAAGAGGGTCATTGTTTTTTTTTTTTAACTCAGGTTATTTTTATATGACTATATGCCCAGAAAACCCAAAGATACAGTATTTGAATTCATAAAGTAATTCCTTTTATTAAAAGATCTGGTTCATAATTGTTTTCTATTAATTGTAGTCTGCCCCCCCCCCTTTTTTTTTTCAAATGGGCGCTGTTTTACCTGGTTTCTTTTGAAAAACATGGTTTGGGCCAGATACCTTGATAGAAACCAAAATTACCAGTATTTTTATTTTAAAATTCTTTGTTGGTTTAGCTAAATTATACATTTCATGGCATAAGCCCAAAGAAATTTATTAAATACTGCATGGTAACGTAGCCAAATTATTTTAAGATGTTAACATTAAAGTCTCTTAAGTAAAACTTTAAAAATACCAGTAAACAGATACTTAGTTGCTAGTCCATCTCAGGATATTTCTGTATCTGAAATTATTAGGGGTTTTATTATTTCATGGTCTTAAAGGTTTTTCTAATGTGTAAGCTGATATTTGATAGCTGTATTTATTGTGTTTGCAGTTATCAAATGTCTATAGAGCAACCATTCTTACGCAGTGAGAAGTTACTTTAAAATGCTTTTTTGCATTTATAGAAATATGCTTTTTGTAAGAGCTCATTGGGGATAATGTTTGCTAAATTCATATTTGGCATTATTTCTATTTTATCTGACAGCTGTGTCTTCAGGGCACATGTATCTTAATATTAGACTTAATGTTGTGATTTCTGAAGCAAAAACAGTCGCCCTACTTTACAAAATGTTTGATTAGTAAAACTTCTAAGAACCTTGATTGTATTTTAAGGCCTGGTTTATGATATTATTGAGCCATTAGTTTGACGTAGCATTGAAACGATACTGTTGCTGCATGCTAAAAAGCTTAGATATTGTAGTAGGGAAGAGTCCTAGATATGTAAGGGTTTTTTCCTTCTTTTTTTGTAATTAAAACTACATCATCATTCAATTTCTTAGCATAATTTGGGTACAGATTAAAAATAAGACATTTTTTCTTACATGCCAGTAAGCAAAAAACTTGAATATATAGCATTGCCCTTCTGGTGCTAGCTTATCATAATACCATTCTAACGTGAATTTAGGCCCTCACCAAAGTCTTAATGAGATAAAGTCTTTTAAAAAGCATTTTTTTAAAACCCCAGTTGGCCCAGAGACCATTTCCCAGAGTTCTAGCGTTGGACTTTTCCTATCTGTGGTCAGTCTCATTCTTCTGTAGGGTTACACTTGTTAAGTCAATATTTTGCAAAATAAAACACCCTGATTTTGTTCACTTTTGTTTTCATATACAAGAATCTTTACAGTCAACATGTACTTCTAGATGCTGTATTGAAATTGCTGGCAGAGTCTATTCTATACAAACTGAACAATCTGGCCCCTTGTTTTATTTGTAAAGGTTCAATGTATCTATGCCTGCCTACTTCAATCTGCAAGGGAGTGTCAGAAAGGCCCCGCATTCGCCGAGCCGTGAGTTATCACTAACTTTTCAGATGTGTTAATGAATGTGGAACAAAAGCAGTTGTGTTTAAAAGGAAAAAAGGACCATCAAAATAACCTTTATTATAGTAGCAGGCGTGAACACTAAATGATTTATTCCAAATTGTGGTGTCAAAGTAACCTACTTGAACTAGAGACTAGCCTCTAGAAAACCTATTGTTGAACTGCTCTGAAGCTATCATTTTAGCTGTAAATTACTTAAATTTTATATACCCTGATTGCAAATGAGAATGTTCTTTAAGTCTTTTTAATGGAGTTAAAACAATTTGAACAAAATCTTACCCCACCTAAAAATGACATATTTAGTTGACTTTGCATTAAGCTCTTCAAAATAAGACCATGTGAAAGGGGTAAAGGCTTAACGTTTTTGTTATTCACATGCGAATAACAGAAATTAATTTAAATAATTGAATCACTTCCTAGATGAGTTTTTGGAGTGCCCCAGGCATCATGTGAAGTACAGAGGTATTTACAATCTCTTTTGGTACCAACAGTTCTCGCTTCAGTAATTCATCAGTAGGTTTTCATTCATCAATGATGATATCAATTTAAGGCTAGAATAAAACACCTACATTTCTTAGGGCTTATCATTCTACGTAGAAAAAATGTCCTTAAGTTTTTTTTCTCTTTTTTCCCAAAGAGATGCTAAGCAAAAAAAATTGTAACTAACATCTGTATTTTGTTACTAGAGTTAGTTACCTTTCTTTTTCTTAGACTCTTTAAAGTCTGAGTTGGATAGGCATATTTGATTAGGAGGTTGGATGCTTCTGTTGCTTAGGAGGTGTACTGTGTTATATGAAGACAGAATAAATTTAAATATACCCGGTTTGGCCATATGTAGCACAGACCACCTAAAATTTGAAGGTATGGTACCTTTGGAGGCATTAAAGTTAACGTTTCATATAGGCAATGTGCCTTTGTCTGACTGGTGTGTAAGTCCTTCTTCCAGGTTTGTACACTCTTAAACACGCTATTCTACCCTCTCTAACTCATCCCAGCAGCAAAAGGGAGACACTTCAGCTGGAACAAAATAGTGGAAGAAATGGCGTCTGGGGTTCAGTGGGGATTCGCAGTGTGTATGCAATGTTTGCAAGATTACTTTTTATGTTTTTCAATTAATGTAAATAATTACAAAATAAATCTATGCTTAGCGTCAAGTAGGGAACATTGTATACCAGTAGAAACTCTCCTAGTGGGTCTGCTGCAAGTCACTTAACCTCTTGGGGCCTCAGTTTCATCATCTGCAGTGCAAAGGAGTTGGACTCGATAATGTTTAAAGTCCATTCCTGCTCTATTTCCTATGCTTTTCTGAAGTACTCTGTTTTAACAGAATGCATTGCTTTCCCACTTTGACTATTTGAATTACATTTGCAGTACACATACTGCAACTGCATGTCTAAAATAGTTTTTCTATAGGATATTATATAAAAAACTAATCCCTCTTGAGCTGATTTATAAATAAATGTGTGTGTGTGTAGCCACACAGAAAAAGCTAGAGATGATAGGGCTCTCAGAAAATAAGTATTTTCCAGTTGTCTAACCTTGAATGTTATTAACTTTTCTATATTACAGGAGATACTACTCGTCAACGAATCAAATTCAGTGATGACAGAGTATGCAAGAGTCACCTTCTCAACTGTTGCCCCCATGATGTCCTCTCTGGAACTGTACGTATTTATTAAATTTATTATTTGATTATTGGTATCCTACAGAAATGAACTACTTGATAAAGACTTAATTCTTTGTCAAATTATTATGCAATGATTTTTTTTCTATTAACATATAATGTATTTGTTCCAGGGGTATTATGCGATGATTTTTTTAAAAACAGTGTTAGAGGAGGGATTTGCATCCCTTATATTGTTTATTCAGGTTGATGATTTAAAGCTGCAAAAATGGAATTCCTCTGAAAAGTCATTGCTGTCCTTTGCTTTATAATTTTTTCCATTCTTCAGAGAAATTTCTGAAAAAGCATTTCTTATTTGGAATATAAAGGCAGTTATTATACTATAGTTGCACTTTTAGTTCTGAAATTATAGAAATGATTTTTTAAATAGTTTTCTTTACTGTTGAGCAGAGTAGACTTTTATCCAAAGCGTTATATGTTTACATTTGTACACATTATATTATGGAAATCATAGTGAGGAAAACCTAATAGTAAATACTTAAATTCACACAACTTAATTTGCTAGTAGTGTTGTCACTTAAAATGCTTTTATATTTCTGACTCCTAATGATGTAAAGCTCACTTAATTTAGATTTTATATCTAGTGATATTGGTTGACTTTGGAGTATTGTCATTTTAATTTGGAAAGATAAACCGCAGGATGATGGACCTATTTAAATGGAACAAAGGATCTGATTTTCTCACTTTGGGGTTTGGTTGAAATGATTACTCACTGCAAGAGCTTCCCTTCACAGGCTATATGCGATGGCAGAGGAGGACTAGTAGGAGCCAAACATTTAGCTGGCTTTATTTCTCATTTGCCAGAAATGACTGAAATGAAGAAAAGATTTCTGACTTCCATTTTCAGACATGATGAGTTCCTGTAAAGTAGTCTAAATGAGTGGTTTCTTCTGGATAGGAAAAGTTAAATACCTCTAACAGAAATCAAGGCATATACAATAGGAAACACTGCTGTCTTTTTCCAGTAGGAAAGACTGTTGAAACTGTATTGTGTTAAAAGCGGGGGGGAAAGCCTACATTTAAAAATTTATGTGGTACCTGAATTTTTTTTTAAGTGTAATAATGTAATCCAGATTCTGAGCACTTGAATTAGAACTATGACAGATAATTAACCCTCATTCCTACTCTTTAGAATGTCCATAAAATATTTTTAATGTGCTTATAAAACATTTGAAGTCTGTAAAATAGGTAATTATCTGTAGTATACTTTGATTCTCCACATTTACTATTAAATTTAACAGTCATTTTATTTAATGCCTAAATTATAACTTCAAATAATTTTTGAGGACAGGCTTAATTAGCAAAGTGACAAAGTTTTTTTATTTTTTAAAACTATAAAACCAACCACAGCAAGACATGGACATAGTGTTACATTCTTCAGGTATGCCATTAATAATAAAAATCTGACATCACAGTTGTGCTTTATGTTTTATAATGTACATAAGCAGTTATGCTCATTTCTTTTTTTAAAGATTTTTATTTATTTGAGAGAGAGAGAGAGAGAGAGTGCGAGCCAGAGGAGGAGCAGAGAGGGAGAGAGAGGGACAAGCAGACTCTGTGCTGAGCCCAGCGTGGTGCTTGATCCCAGGACCCTGAAATCATGACCTGAGCCAAAACCAAGAGTCAGATGTTTAGGGGCAAACTGAGTGGCTCAGTTGGTTAAGTGTCCGACATTCTAAGTAAAACAAAATCTTAAAACTCTTTTGTTTTGTGATCCACAGTTAGCCTTAATGATAGTAGATGAGTATTCAAAATCATGTAGTTCTTTTGATTTAAAGTATAATTGGGACCAAACCCAAGTTTTACTCAGCATGTTTTCTACTCTGTAGGGAGTACTTAATTTTTTATTCTATTAAATAAAAAAGGATGGATGGTTGGTCTTGGACTTTCCTTCTTGTAGAGTTCTTGCCTGGTGGATTTATAAGATGCACATTTTCTCAAATTCTAACATCTCTGAAATACATATTTTAAAATGATAGAAAAATATTAATTGGTAACATTTTCTTATCGTACAGAGTTGAGTGGTGTGGCTTAAAATTGATGGTGCTTGGGTGGATTAAAAATGGTTAATGAAAACCCTTCTACAGGCACTTGCCAGGGAAACTCTGGATGAAAATATCTCCTTTTTGTCAATGTAATAGACCTGAGATTGCCTTATGTAAGGATGACACTAAGTAGTTGTGAACCTCTGTGAGAATTTAAGCAGAGCTTGTACAGATGGCTGTGGGACTTTGTGAGACTCCAGGGTTGTCATAGAGTGGTCTCCTTGATAACTCAAAACCATCCATGGTGTGACTTTCTCATGACCCTTATTAGGAAAAAGAGCTATTTATAACAGTTCATCCTGTGTACAAATGGTTTATAATTACAGAGTTATGACTTATTTAGCAACCAATCTCTCTAGAACAACTTTTTTGGCACAGTCTAATAGTTCATACCTCTTTATGTTGAAATGCCTGTTTCTCTTCTTTTTTAACATGTTAAATGGAAATAACTGAATTGTAACTTGATTTTATAATGCTCTTTCTTTGTTGTATAACTAAAGTTTACCCTCTTCCTCAGATCTGTCACTTCCAGCAGAATATGACTCACTAGTACTCTAGATTATTTAGCAGAAGAATACACAGAAAGGTACTTTCTGGCATTTTTGGAGATGGAGAGTCTGATTTCTAAAAATGCACTCAAGACTGACTATTAGTATGAAATACTTGAATAGAGAGTCAAAATAATTGTGTGTGTATATATATATTTGGGTTATGATTTTTATAAGAACATGACTTTCTTGTAACTGAGGAAGCTGCTTTATTTCAAAGGTTTGTGTTATTCTCCTAGTCATCAAGAATATTGTATTGTTTTAGTCTCATTCTTTTCCTCCTTTTGGCACACTTTCTTCTTGTTCTAGTCACTGCGCAAACAACAGGCATCATCCACTTTCAGATTTAGGCAAAATAAATCTAAGGAAAGTTGTCCTTTTTCCCTCTGAACACATTATTTCTGGTACATATCTTCCCTGAAGATAAGTACATCGAAGTGCTTAAAAAATCTTTCCGTCTAGCTTCTTGTGATCTTGGAAAAAGATGTGTAGTAGTGATAATTTAGAGGCATTAAATCTAAAGCAGAGATGGTAACAGAAGCTTGAAGTTAATATCTGCAAAGATGAAAATGTATACTTTCATCATGTGCCTGTCCTAAAATCAGAAATGGCCACTACTAATTTTATCACAGCCTTCATCGTAGCATGATTTTAGGGTTGACAGACAATCATGTATTGTAGTGTAAGGTCATCATTTCATAGGTGGGAAAAATTAAGGCTCAGAGAAATTGTGCTTGTCAGATGTCTCACAGAATTATAGTATATTATACAACACAGGAATCTTGGAGTTATTTAAATCTAAATACTTTAAAAAATATTTTTGTGGTTTTTGTTAGGTTTTTAGATAGCACATTTACTTAGGGCAGTGACTTTCAAATGTTTCTGAAGTATCTTTGGAGGCATTTCATGCATTAAGGTCATGGGGACTGGCCAGTCTTTCCTATTTCAGTGGGAATTTTACACATTTCAAGTTTATAGTTTCCATAAAATTTTGTTTAAAAAAAGATTCTGCTGCTCAGAAATAGAATTTAAAGTTTAAAATTGAGAAATACTTAGAGACAAGGATAAAGTAAAATTTTTTTCTGCCTTTTTGAAGTGATTGAGTAGGAATATTAGTTGTCAAAAATTCTGACTGAGTTGATTTTACGTTGCCCAATAAGTTCTGGTTTTTATCTGAAGTGAAGTTTTTACTAATTGAAAGTCCTTTATTGCTTCTTTAAACTATTCTGTTTAAGGGCTGGTCTAAAATCAGTTACTTGGGTACATACAAGCCTGAACTTTAAAACTGTTGAAGTCTATTTGAATAGTACATATGTAAAAGAGCCATGAAAGTATGGGGAAGCAAAATAAGTGATAAGAAAGAAAGAAACCACAGAATTTTCTCAACCAGCCAC
Source organism: Zalophus californianus (assembly GCF_009762305.2). Taxonomy (NCBI): domain Eukaryota; kingdom Metazoa; phylum Chordata; class Mammalia; order Carnivora; family Otariidae; genus Zalophus; species Zalophus californianus. The sequence goes on from NC_045606.1 coordinate 91,751,168, forward strand.
TAGAATCTAAGTTTCATAATAAGGGCAGGGATGTTTTGTTCTGTGCCATGTCCTCGGCATCTAGAACAGTGTCCCTCCATTGTGTTGAATGAGTAATCAGTCCACCCATAAGTCTGTTAAAAAAACTAACTTGAGTTTGAAAAATTAACGATTGTTAGTGGGAAATGTGTTATCTTTTAACACGTAAGGAGCTGGCGAGTATCTGGGGTTTGTTGAGTTACTTATCTAAATAATGACAAGCAGTAGTTCCACATGCAGATGGGAAAAAATTAGTCTTTAGGTACTCTAAACTCAATTTCTCAAAAATTGTTTGTTTAGGGCTATTTTGATATATTTTTTAAAGATTTTATTTGTTAGAGAGAATGAGAGAGAGGGAGAGCATGAGGGGGGGAGGGTCAGAGGGAGAAGCAGACTCCCTGCTGAGCAGGGAGCCCGATGCGGGACTCGATCCCGGGACTCCGGGATCATGACCAGAGCCGAAGGCAGTCGCTTAACCAACTGAGCCACCCAGGCGCCCTATTTTGATATTTTTTAACAGTTGTTCTTAGCATTGGTCCAGATAACTGGCTTCATTTTTTTTTCCTTTTTAATTTACATGACAAGAGCGGCCCGATTTGTAAAAATACCAGATTTTGCAAACTAAGTTTTACCAGTTTTGGCCTTTTTTTTTTTTTTTTTAAGATTTTATTTATTTGTCAGCACAGGGGAATGGAAGGCAGAGGGAGAAGCAGGCTCTCTGTTGAGCAGGGAGCCCAATGTGGGACTCAATCCCAGGACCCTGAGATCATGACTCGAGCCGAAGGCAGACGCCCAACCCACTGAGCTACCCAGGCGCCCCCAGTTTTGGCTTTTGAAGTATATTTTATGTCCTTGTATTAAGCAGATTTTGCTATTTGCATTTTATTCTTCAGTTACAAAAATGTACATTCCTTTAACAAGCATTTATAGAGATTGCCTAAACCAAAACACCTTTGGTGCCTAGGAAGTCAGAGGCACATTAAAAGCTTCCCAGTGGTGCGCCTGGGTGGCTCAGTTGGTTGAGTGACTGCCTTCGGCTCAGGTCATGATCCTGGAGTCCCGGGATCGAGTCCCACATCGGGCTCCCCGCTCAGCGGGAAGTCTGCTTCTCCCTCTGACCCTCTTCCCTCTTGTGCTCTCTATCTCTCATTGTCTCTCTCTCAAATAAATAAAGTCTTTAAAAAAAAAAAAGCTTCCCAGTGAATAATTTAAACTTTACTGGGGCACCTGGGTGGCTCAGTCGTTAAGCGTCTGCCTTTGGCTCAGGTCATGAAGCCAGGGTCCTGGGATCAAGCCCCACATCGGGCTCCCTGCTCAGCGGGAAGCCTGCTTCTCCCTCTCCCACTCCCCTTGCTTGTGTTCCCTCTCTCGCTGTGTCTCTCTCTGTCAAATAAATAAATCTTTAAAAAAAAATAAAAAAAATTTAAAACTTTACTATTAAACTTTAAAGTCCTCAATATTGTTTATAGCATTGTTGGCAAATTGGCACACGAATACCCTGAACTATTCAACTTGGGGTACGTATGCCCTTGGGAAATAACTTTTTTCTGTCATACTAAGTAATCTTGTTGTCATTCATTTTATATACTTAATATACTTTAGGCTTATGGAAGTAATTTAAAAAAATTTTTTTTTTTTAAGATTTTATTTATTTGTTGTGTGCACGCTCGGGCGCACACAAGCAGGGAGAGTGGCAGGGAGAAGCAGGCTCCCCGCTGAGCAAGGAGCCTGATTCTGGACTCAACCCCAGCACCCTGGGATCATGACCTGAGCCGAAGGCAGATGCTTAACTGACTGAGCCACCCAGGTGTCCCAGAGATTTTATTTATTTGAAAGAGAAAGAGCAGAAGCAGGGGGAGGGGCAGAGGGAGAGGGAGAAGTAGGCTCCATGCTGAGCAAGGAAGCCCAACGCAGGACTCGATCCCAGGACCCTGAGATCGTGACCTAAGTGGAAGGCAGACAGCAGATGGCAGATGCTTAACCCCCTGAGCCACCTAGGCGCCCCTGAAGTGATTTTTTTTTTTTTAAGGTGACCCAGAGACGATGTATTCTAGCGTCTTGTTCTAGTTTAGTGTGTCTTTAGTTGAGGTTGCTCAGCAAATTTATTCATTAATTGGATTAATGATTAAATAAAAATACACAGTTGATCCCTGAACAATACAGGGCTAGGGGCACCAAGCCCTGTGCAGGTATAAATCCCTGTTACAACTTTTGACTTGTCAAAAGCTTAACTACTGATAGCCTGTTATTGACTGGAAATCTTAATGGTAACATAAACAATTGACAGTATTTCATTTATATTATGTGTGTATATGTATATTTACAAACTATTACAATAAAGTAAGCTGGAGAAAATGTTATTAATGAAATCATAATGAAAGTACATTTACAGTACTGTACTATGAAAAATACGCATATAAATGGACCTGCGTGGTTGTTTAAGGGTTGACTGTACATGCATGTAGTTAAGATGAACTATAGTGTTGATGGTCAATCTTTATAAGTTAAATTACAACTTAATTTTACTTTTATTCTGTAATGAATCAGTCTGAGGGAAGAATCTTTAACTTCTGTAATAGAAAATTTTAACTATAAATAGAAGTAGAATTGTATAATGAACTTCATGTTCCCATACACCAGCTTCATTAAATCTTTACCACATAGCTACCTTATTTATAATCACTTAATGTCCTTTTGTTTGTTATTTTGAAGCAGATTTTAAATCTTGGACCTATCTGATAAGATGAATCTTGAAACAATATAAAATAGTAAAGACCAATTACTCCCAGGCAAAGTAGAATGAGATTTGGAAGTCATTGTTAAAGCATATTGTTTTTCATAGTTCGGTACTTCGTTAATATATTTCGGTGTCATATTTCTGTGTAGTGATTCTCAATAAATGCTTATTACCTGAGAACCTCAGATCATGCTCTGAGTATTCCCTGAACTCTTCAGATCTGTTTTAGAGATGTGTACAGTTTTATAAACTGTGTTTTAACAAGTCTGAAGAAACTAGTGTGTCTCTGAGGCTATTCAGTGAAAAAGAGAAGATGGAGTTACAAGTGCATTATTTGGATGTAGACAGTGAACACAGTAAGAGCAAGCACATGATAAAAAATGAAACTTGAAACAAATATTTTTGTTGTACTAGGAGCTTAATGACAAACATCAAGCAAAGTCACAGATTCTCTGTCACTGGAAATATTTTTTAAACTGATGAATTTTACCTTGATATGCAGGTGGCAAGTCAGATGACTTACTGAAATCCTTTTTAGTTTGATGATTCTCACTCATTAAGGGAATTTGTAAAAGCATTTGGTATTTTATTTTGACCCACATACAGTAAAACATTGTGAATGTGTTTTGTCCCATAGGCATTACAGGTCTATAGGATCAAAAAATATAGGCATATATATTAATGTATTTGGATAATATAATTTATGAAATTTCCACATTTCGGTTCTTATGTTTTTTTCCCTTTTATGGTATTTATTATAGTGTTTGGAGTAATGAAATTTAATGTTGAAATTAAGAAGAGTAAGACATAGAAAAAGGTGAGGAAGGTGGACTGAATGGAGAAACTAAAGAGAATTCACAGTAAAAGTTAACAAAAAATTTCTCTTCAAAAAATGATTTATTGGGACACCTGGATGGCTCAGTCAGGCGGATGCCTAAAGCTCAGGTCATGATCCTAGGACCCTGGGATCGAGTCCAGCATCGGGCTCCTTACTCAGCGGGGGGCCTGCTTCCCTCTGCCTCCCACTCCCCCTGCTTGTGTGCATGCACTCACTCTCTCTATCTCTGGGAAATAAATAAAATCTTTTAAAAAAAGTGATTTATTTTTTTCATCTCTTTCGGAGTGGTACTGATTGCTGAGATCGGCATTCATTCACTCGTTCATTCATTCACTTAAGTACTTACTGAGGACCTACTATGTGCTGTGTTGGGGATACAGAAGTGACAGGTTTCACCTTTAAGTGGTGGGAGCTAGCATTCTGATGTGGGAGACACACAACTAAGTGAAAAGAAATAATGTGATTTCAGGTAGTGATTTAAGTTGCTAGGACAAAACATGGTTAAGTAACTTAAGACTGTCTGAGATAGTGGTCCAGGGACTACTCAGGGTGGATAGAGAAAACTGTTCTGTTGATAAAGTGATATTTGAAGAGATCTAAATGTTAAGAAATTTAAGCCAGTCATTTCTGAGCAGGAATGAACTTAGCACATGTTGCTTCCTCACAAAACTTTCGGTGTTTTCCTATTGTACATATGGCCAAAGATCTAAAATCCTTAGCCCAGTCTGCGTCTTCCTTGAATGAATAAATTGGTTTGGTCCTTTTTACCAGACTGATTTATTCATTGTTGTCTCTCACTATTTTCTTTCCCTAACATGATTCTCATTTTAGCTTACCTCTTTTTCTCTTGCTGGAATAACTTTTCTTTACACATTTAAACCTGCCTGGCTTGCTACATGTGATTGCCTGAGCTTATAGACTTTTAGCCTCTGAACCCCAGTGTAACAGCTGCTCTCTATGCTACTGAATAGGCATTTGTTAGTTTTTCTTCTTTATATATGTGTTCTCTCTTTCTTCTCAATTAGTATCATCTTTCTAGGGCAAGGACTTTTTTTTTTAAGATTTTTTATTTTTTATTAGAGTGTACAAGCAGGGGGAGTGGCAGGCAGAGGGAGAGGGAGAAGCAGGCTCCCCGCCGAGCAAGGAGCCCGATGTGGGACTCGATCCCAGGACGCTGGGATCATGACCTGAGCCGAAGGCAGACGCCCAACCGTCTGAGCCACCCACGTGCCCCAAGGACTTTTTTTTTTTTTTTTTTAAGATTTTACTTACTTGAGAGCACACAATGGAGAGAGCATGAGCTGAGAGGGAGCCCAATGCGGGGCTCGATGCCGAAGGCAGACGCTTAACCAACTGAGCCACCCAGGCACCCCAAGGACTTTTGTTTCAATGTTATCCAGATATCTTTGCATATCTTGGTTTGGGATGGATAAGAAAATATTTCATGCTATGTTCTTCAAAAACAATATTAAAAGCTAGAAGAAGAGCTCTGTTTTTCTTTATCTACTTAGGGATAAATGGACTTGGAAATGGAATGTACAAGTGGGAATGAGCAGTTAGTAAATGGGAAGTGGTAAAAAGCAGGAACTAATCTCTGCATGCACAGTGTGCCCCTTTCCTCTTCTCCCATCATTCATATTGGACTGGTTCATTTGAATGCCAGGATTGGAATTAGGAAAGAAATACTGTAATTTTTATTTTAAGACAATATGGCGTAACTTGAATGCATACTCAGGTTTTATTATTTCAAGGCTTTTTCCATATTATACTGGGCTTTCTCTTGTTATTGAGCTGGGGCTTGAATCAAAACGTTGAACATGGATGGAAGAGAGATTTTACAAATATGAGGAAGGAAGAAAGTTAAAGGTGTAAGAAGTGAGAATCAAAATGTAGGTGACTTGTGTTTTAGAAAATAGCATTGACATTGGAGGGCATATGGAAGGGTTCACGTGGTCAGCCAGGGCTTTGTATTTCCCATGCTCTGTCCTGCTCTCATGTCATTGTTTCACTTTTTCTCTAGCTGGTGTGTATTCTTTTTAGTACTTACCAATATCACTTTCTATTCTTCGATTCCTTGCTGTTTTTGTATTGTATCTTAATTATTATATTTTGATGTCTTCCACCCTCGTCTTGAGACTCTTAAAACAGTGTAAGAAAACATAATAAAAAGACACATGGGAAGAATTGTTATTTTAAACAAACTAAGCAGTGTAAATAAATAAAAGAATTAAAGCCAGGTGGATAACAGTAAAACTATTGCTCTCATGAAGGTGGTTTTTACAGAGTTAAAATTACCAAGCAGTGGGGTTTGTTTTTAAATCGTAAGTATGATGATAGGAATTTATACTGTTATTCTCAAGCATTCGTCCTCATCTTCTCCCTCATTAAATTTTCCTGTGGCAATATACTATGGTCTTGCAGGTGGCACTGTTCTTCAGAAATACTTTTCAAGGGGCACCTGGGTGGCTCAGTTGGTTAAGCATCTGCCTTCAGCTCGGGTCACAGTCTCATGGTCCTGGGATGGAGCCCCGCATTGGGCTCCCTGCTCAGCAAGGAGTCTGCTTCTCCCTCTCCTTCTGCCTGTTGCTCTGCCTACTTGTGCGCTCTCTCTGTCAAATAAATAAATAAAATAAAATAAAAATACTTTTTAATATTTCTGTTAATAAATTGACTTCGGGAAGTCAGATTTGGAGTTCCTTTATAATTTGTTAATGAGGGTCTCCTAGAAGAATACTTCTAACTCTAGAGGAGGAATATGTAAAACTGTCTGCTTGGAAAACTTAATTGGGTAAAGCAAGCCTTTAGTGAACGTAGTATTATATATGTACCATACTGGATACTGCTACTTACAGTTCCTGTTGTTACATCACCTTCAACATGTCCAGAACAAAATGTTTCCTTCACAGACCAACTCTTCCATTTGATTTAGTCATTTCTCTTGGTGGTGCCATCATTTACTCATGCTTGAAATACTCCTGATCTTTTCTTCTCAACACTTCATTTCCAGTTATTGTTGGTTAGTTGATAGTTCCATTTAATTAGTTGATTGAGAGTCATTGTGTTATCAAAAGAATATTGAACTATATTAAAGACTGGATTTAAATTTTTACTCTGCTCCTTCCAGCTTATAATCTTAGGCTTACGATCTTATGACTTCTCTGAGCCTGATTTCATTGTTGTAGGAAGGTGGTGATGGAATTGATGATTTCAGAGATCCTTCCCATCTTTAAAATGCTTTTATTCTTCTCTAGCACCTTATTTTACCTCCATCACCTGCTTTCCCTTTTCTTTTCTAATTTGACCCTATGGCTTTATTTCTGGTTTACCCTAATAGCCTATCCCGCCTTGACCTCTTTCTTCTTGTCAGTCCATCCAGTAGTGTGGTGTTAATGCTTCTAAAATACAGATTTTATCATGTCCTGTTTCTGTCCAAGTAGTCAAGCATTCTTCTTTGCCTATAGGGAAAATTCTGCATGTTGATTCATATTCAAAATCTTCAACAAACTAGTCAGAATCTGTAATTTGATGCAGCAGTCTTACGAAGTATTTGAGAAAAGAGAAGTTCAGAGAAATTAAGTGAATTTCTCAGTTAAATAGATAATAAGATGTTAAGGGAGGTCTTCTGAGTTGCTGAGTACCCAGTCTGTCTTATTTTATTACTTAGACAATAAAGTTTTCAAGTAAACGTGGAAAAGTGTAAAACATGAATATTTTCCATTATGTATCATCCCCCATCCCAGACATAAAGCCTGTCAACAACTTCATGTACCTTTTTCACACTCCTTTCTGTGTGTGTGTGCATGCATGCATGTGTGTGTTTTAACGAATGGCATTATATTTTTGGGTTTTTTTTTTTTTTTTTTCACTTAGAGTAGTTTCCAAATTAGTCGTCTATATTTTAAAAACATGCCTACATAATATTTCATAATATGGCTGTTTTGTAAATTAATTATTCAGTGACTATTATTATGTTCATAGTTTTTGGTTTTGGTGCACAGTGTGGCAATGAAATCTTTGCATGTGCATCTGTGTATATATTTGCAACTGTTGCTTTAGTTTAATGTCTTCATTTTTTTCTTTGAGAATATAAATTCCTTGAAAGCAGGAATTATCTTATACTGTTTTATAATTCCCTTAAGGATTTAGCTCATTGATCTGAGTAAATACAACAAAGCAAGAATACTTGCAATTCTTGAGGTGGTTACTATGCCTAGTTTCTATCACTGATTTATTCATTAATGTATCACTACCATTGGTTTATAACTGGCAGTACACTCAAATGTGTAGGTCAGCCCTTTGATTTGCTCTACTATAATAGGTTTATTTGTTGATTTTGATGCATAATTTCTGCATGCCTCTGTTCTGTTACTTAGATTTTTTTTTGGTCCAAAATTAAAGTGGCTTTTTTTTTCTGGTTGTAAGAATAATACGGGTTCATTGCATTTAATTCAACCAATATCAAACCAGTCTCACAGCAGTGTCTGTACATGAATTACAAAAATGGCATTTTGTTTTTCTTTGCCATCTCTTTTCTCTACTTAGTATGTAGATCATAATTTCTGATGGCTATATGTGTTGTATGACTATGCCGTAATTCAGTTGATCAGAACCCTGTTTCTAGGCTCTTAAAATGTTTACATCAAAAACATCATTGTTATTTGTCCTTTACCTTTGTGTACTTATTTCATTGTTTCTTCAAGTTCTTAGAAGTAGAATTCCTTAGTTAAATCATCACATTTATTTAGTAGTCATGAGTTGTGTAAAACCTGGTCTTTTATGTAGGAAGGGAAAAATAAGAGAAACTCTTCCTCATGGCTTAAAGTCCATTTGAGGAGATAATGTGCATTTTTGAAAATTTTATTTTATTTTTTGTTATTTTTTTAAAGATTTTATTTATTTATTTGACAGGTAGAGACTCAGAGAGGGAACACAAGCAGGGGGAGTGGGAGAGGGAGAAGCAGGCTTCCTGCGGAGCAGGGAGCCTGATGGGGGCTCGATCCCAGGACCCTGGGATCATGTCCTAAGCTGAAGGCAGCTGCTTAATGACTGAGCCACGCAGGCGCCCCCATTTTTGAAATTTCAGAAGAACACTTAGAAGAGCACTTAACAGAATCAACTTTGTTAAACAGTAAAGTGTGGTACAAAATGCTGAGAGGTTGTAAGAAGTTACCAGAATTGGATATAGTTATTTGGTCAAGACTTCACAAAGGAAATGAATTTAGGATGGAGAAGACAAAAATGCAGACATGAATTTTTCCAGTTAAAAGTAAACATTTTTCTCATTTACAATCTAAGAATTTAGATGTCTTAAAAATGCCAAGAATAAACTTGTGGGAAGAATGTAATTATGAAGTAAATTACTTATTAAATTTAAAAATTCAAAAAACTCTCCCTGTGACTTTCATTACAAATAGAGCCTTTGTAAGTTAAAACAAATAACCGAACATTGTATTATGTTCAGTTTGAAGCTCATTTATTTTACAAGAGAAGCAGCAGCAAATATCTGTGCACTGAGTATTCAAAGCACTATTGAACCATCAGTGATGAAGTCAGGATTGATTCAGGTTTTGAGGATTGGTCCATACTTGGTCATGGTGTGATTCTATCCTGGTTCCCTTTGTGGTGGCTTTTTAATTAGATGACCACGGTCTTGAAGAGCATTAACATGGACACACTTCCTTCACTTTTACATTGACAGGTAGTTGTGTATGTTTTGGCGTGCTTGTTCTTTATTTTAAGTACTCCCTGTGTGTATGACAGTGCCAGAGTACGTGTTTAGTCATGATGGTATGGAAAGAAGAAAATAGATGACTAGTATCTAGAATTCTGAAAATCTGTATACCCCTACTGTGCTGCTAGATCCCCGAAGAATAAGCACTGAGGCTATTCTAGGCAAAAAAAAAAAAAATTATAGCTAGGCCCTTTCTCCTAGGACTGTGGCGCCCCACAAATCTATTGTAAGCTAGACTAGACTGGAAAGCTGCAGAGCTCATGGCCCAGGATAGTGTCAAGTCCAGGCGGTCTACCTCCTGGAGGACAGTAGCACACAGGGAATAAGAGAGAAGAGTAGCATACAATACTGAGGAAGGAATGAAGTCCCAGCAAAATTGATAATCCATGGAGAGGTGAAGAAGACCTTCCCCTCCAGAACTTAGATCAGTTTTATACTGGGTTGCATCTTGATCACCCTTGCTTGTTAAGCTCAGGGCCCCGTATGCCAAATGTTCTTCTTTGTCCTCTTTTACCAGTTTGATTCATTCAACAAATATTTATTTATTATTATTTTTTTTTAAATTTTATTTATTTATTTGACAGAGAGAGACACAGCGAGAGAGGGAACACAAGCAGGGGGAGTGGGAGAGGGAGAAGCAGGCCTCCCGCAGAGCGGGGAGCCCGATGCGGGGCTTGATCCCAGGACCCTGGGACCATGTCCTGAGCCGAAGGCAGATGCTTAACGACTGAGCCACCCAGACGCCCCACAACAAATATTTATTAAACATTCCTATATACCAGGTAAATTACATAGTAGATAAAATAGAAAAAAATTCCTTGTCCTTGTGGAGCACACATTGTAGTGAAGTAGTAAAAATTTCCCCCTTGCACAAATTCCCTTCCAAGGCATATATCCACCCCACCTCCCGCCCCAAACTTCTTCCTCTTACCAAAACTCAGCCTTACACCAGTGGTATAATTGTGAAATGTGTCCTCTTTGGTGTTCATTTTGTTCTTGACCCACATAATTGGCTTTTTTCCTTTGGTTGGTTGTATGATGTAAGTTTAAAGATAGAGCAGAGGAAAGCCTAGAATTCCTGCCAGTATGGGGTAGGCAACAGATGTTTAGGTTAAACAGTGAGACAAGATTTATAGACTCCTTTTAGGTTTTTATTGAAAACAGATTGGAAATCTAGTTAAGCATGGGATAAAGATAAGGGAGATAACTGGAAGAAAGGCAGCTAGACAACTGCTTTGGGTATCTGCTATGTGCAGAACACTAGCATGGTAAAACAGAAGGGGTGTTAGACTAGAAATCAGTCTAACCAGATTTTCTTTTTTTTTTTTTAATTTTAATTTTTTTATTAAAGATTTATTTATTTGAGAGAGAGAGAGGGAGCCCAAGAGGGGGTAGGGTCAGAGGGAGAAGCAGACTCCCTGCTCAGCAGGGAGCCCGATGTGGGACTCGATCCCGGGACTCGGGATCATGACCTGAGCCGAAGGCAGTTACTTAACCAACTAAGCCACCCAGGTGCCCCAGATTTTCTATTAAGTATCTGGAATAAGTGTCTTTCTGGGCTTCGTTTCCTTTGTCTGTAGATTGGGAATAAAACTAGACCAGTGAGTGGTTCCCAACACTGTACTTTTTTTCTTTTTAATCTTTTTATTTATTTATTTATTTGACAGAGACAGCAAGAGAGGGAACGCAGGCAGGGGGAGTGGGAGAGGGAGAAGCAGGCTTCCCGTGGAGCAGGGAGCCCGATGCGGGTGCTCTATCCCAGGATCCTGGGATCCTGACCTGAGCTGAAGGCAGATGCTTAACGACTGAGCCACCCAGGCGCCCCACCAATACTGTACATTAAAAACACCTGGGAGGCTTTTACAATTCTGTTTTTGGAGGGTAGGGCTTGGACCTATTTTCAGAAGCTCGCGTCAGTATTATTACTCCGGGTCTAGGTTAAAAACAACTGCATTGGATCAATGGCACTCCCAACTGGCATCGTAACATTTTAGGAAATAAGTGTAGCATCCCATTAAAAACTGTAGCTATAGAAAAACACAAAGGGAGTTGTTGGAGAGATTAATGTTAAGATACCAATTAAGAAACACTTGCTGGGGTGGCTGGTTGACTTCTCTTGGTAGAGCATACAACTCTTGATCATGAGGTCATGAGTTCAAACCCCTGGTTGGGCATGGAGCCTATATAAACATGTGCGCCGCACACGCACACACTGGTGTAGCAAAGATGGTGACAATGTTCTTTTGTAACTTTTTCATTACTGTCTTATTTTCCTGCATATTTTAGGAGCATTACATTTTTTCCCATAGCTTCTTAACAATGTTACTTAATAAGCAGTTTTGAATTTCCACACATCAACAGCAAGTTTCAGTTGCTGTTTAATGTCACTGGAAGACTTAGTTAATCCATAGACTTATGAATGAGAGTAAGCAGTGGGGCCTGGAAAAATCTCAGCATGCCCAGCAACAGTGATACATGAGAGCCATTTAGTGGGATGAGAATTCATAATACTGGTAAATATTCCTTATTATTTCCCAAAGGATAACTTGGAAGACATAGTCTTTATTTTCCCATACATTCTTTTATGTAATTAGTAACCGAGGTAGTAGTTTTGCAGAGAAACTTATTTTTTAGATAATCAAAAAATGTCAGAGTTGGAAGGAGGAAGCTACTTAACAGTTGAATTCTTTCCTCAGTATCTTAGAAAAATGGTTGTCTAAACCATATTGGGATCTTTCAGTTATCTGGGAACTCACTCACTCTTGAGGAAGTGTATTCTATCTTTGGAAAGCTTTGATTGTTAGAAAGTTGGTGGGTATTTTGTTTTTGTTTTTAATTTGAGAGAAAGTTAAAATCTGACTCTTGAGTCCTTTGGGGCCATAATAAGATCTATTTCTGCTTCATGCTGAAAATTTCTTTAGTTGATTGAGGACTAGGTTCACATTTTGATTTTTCTTGGACAATCACATCTGTCCTCCAGCTTTTTTTGTATAGCTTGGATTGGGAACACTTGGTCTAACTTATTTATATCCTTTTGAAATGTGTTACCACACAGAATGTATCTTTTGGAAGAGAGGTGTTTGCCAGCCTTCAGCAAGAGATTTCTTACTTTGTTCATACTATGTCCTGTAAGTTAATTTATCTTAGTCATGCCACACTGTAACTCTTACTCTTGACTGGTATGTTTTTAAATTTGTCTTAATTTTCTGCTCATAGCTATTTGTAAATTTGCCTACTTAGATATGGCTATAAGACTTCATATTTATTTTAAATTTGATCTATCAACTCTTTTGAATCTTAAAAAATTTTTTTAAAGTTTATGTATTTTTAAGTAATGTCTACACATAACTTGGGTCTCGAACTCAAGACCCCGAAATCAAGAGTCACATGCTCTTCTCACTAAGCCAACCAGGTGCTGCAGTTCTTTTGAATCTTAATCCAGTGAATTCACTATTTTTTTAGCTGGGGATATTGTACTATAAAATAGACATTCATATCCTTTGTTATATCCAGGTTGTTGGTGAAAAAGTTAAGACAGAGTCATTTCTAGGTACTTACATATAAAGCTTAAGGCGCAGACTTATGTGCCAGTCATTGTTCTAGTCTGTTTCTTGCTACTAGAAACATCCGTCTGCTTGACACTGGCATTTTTTTCTTTTTTCTTTTTTTTTAAGATCTGCCTCCTAAATCTTCTGTAAAACCTCAAGCATTCTTTTCTTAGCTTTTCCTAAGGTTAGTTTGCTTCCTCACACATTTTAAATCCAGTTTAAATATATCCTCTTCAGAAAGACCTTCTTTGATCACCAAGCAGCCTCTCATTGTAAGGGGAGCATTACTATTTTATTAAACCTCTTAACTGTATTCAGAGACACAATTATGGTTAATTATTTGTTTCCCCTCTTTTGAATGTCAGCTCCATGAGGTCAGAGACTGTATGTATCTGTGACAGTTAGTTCTGTGTCCCTAGCACCTAGTATAGTGCTTGGCACAAGTAGGTACACAGTTAATTGAAGGAATGACTTTACTACTATAATGTTTGTCATACTTTAACTTTATGCATAGTTTGTATAACAGAATCAAAGGCAATATTTACTATACCTTTTCAAATTACTGTATTCTCTTTTTACCAATTCTGAGACATTCTATTGCTAGGTTAGCATACTTGGAATTGGGAAATCTGTTTTACTTGGATCATCCATTAATCACATCTGTAAATATCTTTGTATCCAGCCCAATTTTTTCCCTTCAATTTTCCCACTAAAGGATTTCTTGAAAGATATTATCAGTTGCTCAGATAACATGTAAAAATGGGCAGATTTTTAGGAATTTTTGTCTCAAGAGAAAACCTCTGGTTGGGTAAATAATGTCTAATTGGAATTCTAAGTAGGAGGATCCTAGGTTCAATGGGAGTATGTTTTATTTCCCTGATACATGCTTGTAAATAGGATTTTATACCTGTTTTTTGTGGAGTTATATCAAGTCTTAATAAATTTCTTTTTACTAGTTCACCTAGAGTCTTGTCTGGAATCCTTATCAAGGTTACTGGTCTAATGTTTGAGGACTCCATCTTTATTTGAAAATCAGAATGTTCTGGGCGCCTGGGTGGCTCAGTCATTAAGCGTCTGCATTCAGCTCAGGTCATGATCCCAGGGTCCTGGGATCAAGTCCCGCATCGGGCTCACTGCTCCTCGGGAAGCCTGCTTCTCCCTCTCCCACTTCCCCTGCTTGTGTTCCTGTGCTCGCTATTTCTCTCTGTCAAATAAATAAATAAAATCGTTAAAAAAAAAATCAGAATGTTCTTCAAAGAGTATTGACTATAATCTGCAATTTTATTTATATATTTTTAGTTTAATTTTAAACTAACATTATCTTTTCTGTGTTAATGGGCTAAGTGAAATTTGATACAGAAGCTAGAAGCTTTTTTCAGATTTTTATAGTTTTCCTTGTCTGTTCTTAAGTACAAAAGTAATCACTATTCCCATCTGTTGGTAGAATTGATGTGGATTTCTTTCTGGCATCAAGTTTTATACTTATCTATGAAATTTTGTAATTTGAATGTCCATAAATAAAGAAGCATCTGTAAGACTTAATATGTATTTTGAAGAGAATTGTGGTGGTTAATGAATTTTTGAAAAATGTGTTTACTGTTTCAGTAATATGTTTTTTTTCTCCCCCCCCCCGCCAGAGAATGGATCTTGGAGAATGTCTGAAAGTTCATGACCTGGCTTTAAGAGCAGATTATGAAATTGCATCCAAAGAACAAGATTTTTTCTTTGAACTTGATGTATGTGATTTTGCATTAATGGGTTTTTTTTGTAGTAAAACATTTTGAATATGGGTTAATATCTCCATAGGAAAAAGCTCTTAGCAAATTATCTTCTTTGTGTTTATATGAAAAATAGTACTAAAGTAAGATCATGTATTTTCTTGACTAACAACATTTTTTTAAAAAATATAAGGTGAAACTAGGTATTTTAAGAAAATGTGTAAAAATCCATGCAATGCATATATTCTTTTGAGAAACTGTTCTAGTAAAGTTGTGATGATTAAGGAAACCTCAATTTAAGCACATGTAAACAAATTTCTGATGTATTTAAGGCCCTTTAATCTACTGAATTTTTACATTATTTTTATTTTTGTATCTGAATATATATATATAGAGAGAGGGAGAGAGGATATTAAGTAACTATTTTTTATGTAAAACTAATAGAAGGAATTAGAGTAGAAGGTACCATTTATGTACCTTAAAGGCTCAAGATCTGATTTGTTGTTTATACAAGCAGAATTGTTATAAAAATAGGGAAACTTTTTTTATATTTATATAAAACATACCAATTAGCTTTACATAAAAGATACTGATGAGCACACATCTTATGATACTTTTTACAGTAAGGTATAATAGGTATTTTACTTGGTTTGGAAGATAAAGCAGTCAATAGGCACCTCCATTTACTTCTAAGAATTTCTGCTAATAGAAATGAAAATCAGGAGTGCCTGGGTGGCTCAGTTAAGCATCCAACTTGGTTTCAGCTCAGGTCATGATCTCAAGGTTGTGAGATCAAGTCCTGCATTGGGTTCTGTGCTGGGCGTGGAGCCTGCTTAAGATTCTCTCTCCCTGCCCCTGCCCATTCTCTCTCTCTGTCAAAAAACAAAACAAAAGTGAAAATCATCTATGTAAACATAATTTAATGTGGGGCTGGAATAGTTGGAAACATCTTAAATTAATTAGATTTTGATTTAATATATTCTGGGCAGAAACCATCATCTAAATGTAGGGATATGGATATTTGGGTCATTTTCCATATTTTACCGTTTTTCTTTTAGTGGTTTGGGCCTTGCAGAATATTTTTATAGTTGTCTCATTTATCAATGCTTTAAAAATTTCTAATGGGTTAATTCAAAAGGGTCTTCCCTATTCTGAGGTGATAAGTTCTCTCATGGTTTCTTGTATTTTTTATGGCTTTATTTTATACACTTAGATCTGTGAACCAAGTTAAATTTATGCTGATCTAAGGAATTGAGGTATAGATTTAGCTTTATTTTTCACCAGATAGCTACTTAGTTGACCCAACACTACTGATTAGTACATCTTTTTCTTCTCACTGCTTTGAGATGCCACTTTTATCTTCCCATAAGGAAGTTTTAATAGATAAATCTTGTGAATTTAAAGATGAATTTTAAATGAAAAGAGCTAAAAAGCTATCTTTTTTTTAAAAGATTTTTATTTATTTGAGAGAGAGCACGCACGCGCCTGTGCGCACACATAAGTGGGGTGGGGGGCAGCGGGGGAGGGGCAGAGGGGGAAGGAGAAGCAGACTCTCCTGCTGAGCAGGGAGCCCGACACAGCTCAATCCCAGGACCCCGGGATCATGACCTGAGCAGAAGGCAGATACCTGCCTTCCTATTTAGATACCTATTTAGAAATGCTTCCTAAATAGATACCTATTTGTCATCATAGCTAAGAGCTTTTAAATGAGCCTGTTTCTTTTCTCATTCAGGAAATTCTTAGAATTTGCTATGTGCTGAATAAATTTATATTTTTAATTAAACATTTGTATTTTAAATTCACTCTATTTCTGTACAGTAAAATATGAAAGTCCAAATTGCTTAACTTGGGAATAAATCTTAAAAGTTTAGTTTTAAATTAATTACTACTTAATTACAGACATGCTAATATATGTCTGACAAATGTCATTAATATAATTATTGAACTGAATTTTTACAATGTAGACATTGCTAAAATTCTGACTGGTTTATTCTTTGAAAAGAACTCAAGTTTTCCTGATTGTAACATTTTCATTGTGGAAAATTTGAGAAGCATAGAAAAACAAATTATTAAAAAATACCCATATATTCAAAAAGAATTACTGCTAAAATTTTATGTATGCTCTTCCTTTTTTTTTCCTCTCCTTTATTTTAGAAAATTGGGATTTTTATGGCATATGATACTGTTTACAAATAACATTTTCTTGTATCATTTAAGTATTCTATTAAAACCTTTTTTAATGGCTGAAGATCAAAATTTCTACGTACTTAGGTATTTAAGGTATTTACAACTTTACACCAGAAAAATAACATTGTGAGGAACATCCTTGACTTATTCAGCCTTCTTTATATCTGATTGCTTTCCTAAAAGGCATTTCTGGAAGTAAAATTACGAAGTCAGGGGACATTTAAGTCTTTTTGATACCAGTTACCACATCGCCTTTTTTAAACACTGCACTGATTTGTGGTTTCTTCAGCAGAGTATGAGAGAGGCAATTTCCTTATAGTTTTACCTTTCCTGTAAATTATTTATGTTTACTCTTTACCAATTTGATAGGTGATGAGTAGAATTTTTGATTCATAATTGAACCTGCTTTTGTTACTTTTTTTACTACCCTATTAGCATTTTATTTTATTTATTTATTTTTTAAAGATTTATTTAATTGACAGAGACAGTGAGAGAGGGAACACAAACAGTGGGAGTGGGAGAGGAAGAAGCAGACTTCCCGCTGAGCAGGGAGCCCGATGGCGGGACTCGATCCCAGGACCCTGGGATCATGACCTTAGCCGAAGGCAGACGCTTAACAACTGAGCCACCCCGGCTCCCCCCATTAGCATTTTAAAAAATAAGGTATAGGGGCACCTGGGTGGCTCTTTTGGTTAAGTGTCTGGCCCTTGATCTCAGCTCAGGTCTTGATCTGAGGGTCGTGAGTTCAGGCCTTGCAGTGGGCTCCACACTGGGTGTGGAGCCTATTTAAAAAATAATAAAATTATGTATATTTTGAGTAAAGATATTCCTGAATATAGTTGATTTTTCTGGCGTAATTGTCTTTCAATTAAACTTGCAGGCTATGGATCATCTTCAGTCATTCATTGCAGATTGTGATCGAAGAACAGAAGTGGCTAAGAAAAGATTAGCGGAAACTCAAGAAGAGATTAGTGCTGAAGTGGCGGCAAAGGTAAGAATTTCAATTATTTCATTAGTACTACAAAATACCATTTCAGTTCACTAATTTTAACTTTTTATTTTGAAATAATTACATCCACAGATTGCAAAGACTTAAATAGGGAATTCTCTGAACTCTTCCTCTAGCCTCCCCTATTCACATTTTATACAACTATAGTACGCTGTCAAAGCCAAGAATTGATACTGGTCCAATCTTGACATTTTACTCAGATTTTACCAGTTTTGTGTGCACTTGGTGTGTGTATGTGTATATGTAGCTGTGTGCAGTTTTATCACACGTGTAAGTAACTTGGGTACCTGCCACCATAATTAAGTTACTTCTCTGTAGCATCAGCATGAGCCTCGCTCATCTTACCTCTCTGTAGCCGCATCTGTTCCCCCTCTCCCCTGTCTTCTGGCAACCAATGTATTCTCCAGCTCTATAATTACGTTATTTTACTGAATATTACATAAACGGAATCATGTAACCTTTTGAGATTGGTTCTTTTCACTCAGCACAGGTTCCTTGATTCATACAAGTTGCTGCGTATATCAGTAGTTCATTGCTTTTTTGAGTAGTATTCCATGGTATGGATATACCACAGTTTAACCACACATTGAAAGATGTTTGGATTGTTTGCAGTTACTGGTTAACACCCGTAAAACTGCAGTAAACATTTCATTGCTCTGGATAAATGCCCAAGAATGCAATTTCTGGGTCATGTGGTCATATTTTAAGTCCATTTTTAGTTTTGAAAGCAGGTGTCAAAACTGTTTTCTAGAGCGGCTGTACCAGTTTACACTTCTACCAGCAATGTGTTAGTGATTTGGTTTCTTCACATCTGTGCCAACATTTGGTGGTGTCACTAATTTTCATTTTAGCCATTCTTAGACGTGTGTAGTGATATTTCTTGGTTTCAGTTTGCATTTCCCTAATGCCTAATGATGCTGAACATTTTTTTCATGTGTTTATTTGCCATTTATATACCTCTTTAGTGAATTGTCTGTCTTAAAACCCATTTTCCAAATGGACTGCTCATTTTTTTTAATGTTGAGTTTTGAGTGTTCTTTAGATGTTCTGTTTTACCCCCTACTTTTAAAAAATACTTTATTGTAGGAGCGCCTGGGTGGCCCAAGTCAGTTAAGCATCCAACTCTTGATCTCTCAGCTCAGGTCTGATCTCAGGGTCCTGAGTTCAAGCCCCGCGTTGGGCTCCATGCTGGGTGTGGAGCCTACGTTATTATTATTTTTTTTAATGTGAATTTACATGCAAAAAGTGGAAAAAGGGGTGCCTGGCTGGCTGAGTCAGTAGAGCATGCAACTCTTCATCTCTGGGTTGTGAGTTCGAGCCCCACATTGGATGTAGAGATTACTTATTAAATAAATAAACTTTAAAAATACAAATAAAACCAAGAAAGAAAAGTACAATAAATCCCAATGGATTCATAGTCAGTTTTTTGCTCTTGTTTCATTGTTTTATTTATTAGAAATGGAGCAGGGGAAGGGGCAGAGGGAGAGGGAGAAGCAGACTCCCCACTGAGCAAGGAGCCCAACATGGGGCTGGATCCCAGGACCCTGAGATCATGACCTGAGCCGAAGGCAGACACTTAACCAGCTGAGCCACACAGGCGCCCCTGTTTCATTATTTTAAAAGCAAATTCCAGATGTCACATCGTTTCATCTCTAAAACATAACCATAAAAATCACATCCATAAAGTTAACAATTTTTTAATATTATCTAATATCCTGAATGTGTTCATTTTTCCTATATAGAGTTGGTTTGTTCTAATCAGAATCTTAAAATTAAAGTCCATATAGTGCATTTTGTTGATTTGATGACTTAATACTTTGAAACATTTTGTGCCGTTCAGTATAGTTTGTACATTTTATGAAAATGCAGAATGGAGACAGAGTTTACCCAGATGGAGTTTGGATGACAGCATTAAATACAGTTCTCAGAGATGGATGTACAGAGGGAAATGGATTTCTTTGTTTGAGAAAAGGTTTTTTTGTTTTTTGTTTAAGTAATCTCTACACGCAATGTGGGGCTCGAACTCACAGCCCGAGATCAAGAGTTGCATGCTCTACTGACTGAGCCAGCCAGGTGCCCTGAGGAAACGGTTATTTTTAGGATATGTGCTGCCGAAGTGAGCACGGAAACGGTTATTTTTAATCAACTTTTTCTGAAATGTTCTCTAAAGATGGGATCCTAAAGAGTAGGGATCTAATGTTATGGTTGAAAAAGATCCACAAGTGCTATCTTGGTTTATATGGCATTTTATTGGTTATCTATCACTGTAAAAATGCTGTTTAACAAATTACCTCAAAACTCAGTGACTTAAAACAGTATTTTAGCCCATGAGGTTTCAGTTAATGATTAGGCTGAACTTGACTGGGAAGTTATTCCTGTCTCAGCTGGGCTCACTCACATGTCTTCTGGTCAGTCAGAGGCTGTTGAACCCAATTTAGTCTGGCTGTGTTCTTAGGGTAGTGAAAGAGGTACAAAAAATGTCATACAAGTGCTTTTCAAGCCTTCCCTTCTATCATGTTTGCTGCTGTCCTGTTAAGTAAAGCCAGTTACATGGTCAAATTCAGAATCAGAGTATGATGGTACTAATTATATAGCAAAGAGATGGATACAGTGAAAGGTGAAGAGTTTAAGGCATAATCCAATCATTCTGTGACAGTTATTGAAAAAAAAACTACCACTTTGTTAAAGAGGTAAGAAAATGATAATAGAATTGAAAATTTCTTTGAGGGATGAATATTTTTGACTGAAGGACATTTGGAGAGGTAAAGGTTATTGGCGCACCAGTTTGTTGGGACTGGATGTCCATAACAAATTAAAATCTTCTTTGGTAATATAATTGGCCACACAGCCTGAATACTTTGTGGCCAATATAAAGACTGTATAGGTATCCTGTGCCATTAAAACAATAGGACTGAGCTATATTCTCAGGATGACAGTGATGAAGAGGAGGAGGACGACACAGATTCCCAAGGCAAGAATTTATCCCAGGGGAAAGACATGAACTAAGCTTAAGGGACACAGTGTTATAGTAGTATGCTGAAAATCAGTAATGTGCTGTGCAGTATATGTGCAAGGCACATTTTCTCATTTCTCACAACTGTATGAGATAGGTATTATTCCCACTTCTTTGGTGAGGAAGTGGATTCAGGTTAAGTAATGTCAGAATTACATAGCTGGTAATTGGTTTGGCAATAAGCCAGACCTTTTGGACTCTAAAGTCATATATTTACCTTAAAGAGTATCTGCCAGTTCATTTCTTTTTCTTTTTTTAGATTTATTTTATTTATTTGAGAGAGAGAGCGCACAAGAGGGGGTAGGGTCAGAGGGAAAAGCAGACTCCCTGCTGAGCAGGGAGCCCAATGTGGGACTCGATCCCAGGACTCCAGGATCATGACCTGAGCTGAAGGCAGTCGCTTAACCAACTGAGCCACCCAGGCACTGTACCAGTTCATTTCTTTAACTCCTGTTTAAGCCTATGCTATTTGTTGGGCATTGGAAATACACAGATGGGAAATATAAATAGCTTTCTTTAAGGTGGTGTGATATGTATATAAAAGTATATACATAAGTATATGTATGTACAAAAGTATATGTATAAAAGTATGATATGTACATAAGAGCGTCATGGAAGATAAAAAGATGGCACAAAGGGTTTGGCTCTCTGTGCTTATGTTTAGATGGGGGTGAGATGTGATTGATCAAGAATATTTCACAGAACAGTTGAATCTTGAATGAATCGACATATATGAGTTCGGACAAGGGGAGGTAAGGGATGATGTCTGAGGAAGAGGGATGATATCCTTCTGCAAAGTCACGGAGGCAGAAAACGAGTAAATTTGGGAAACTAGATATAACTATAGATTGTGTTGTGAAGTGGGGGAACAGCAAGAGATGGTTTGGGGCAGTTTTTGGTAAACGGTATTTTATACTTGGAATACACTGCTAAAGCAGAGGTTATAAAGTAATAGTTAAATTGAGATCAGTTGTATTCCTGACCTCACTGCAGTGAGGGCAGGTAGGCTCAAACATCCTCATATCCCACCAGTTCATTTATGATATGCTCAGAAAGCATTATTTATACTCATATTGCCTTAGATAAGTCTTTTCTGAGCATTTATGAAATATTTTGAACTGATAATTTATTCTGCTTTTTATTCATGATCTTCTTTTCTGTTTCTTTCTAGGCAGAACGTGTCCACGAGTTAAATGAAGAAATTGGTAAGTTGTTGGCCAAGGTGGAACAACTGGGAGCTGAAGGAAATGTGGAAGAATCCCAGAAAGTAATGGATGAAGTAGAGAAAGCACGGGCAAAGAAAAGAGAAGCAGAGGTAATAGTTTTTAATGGTAATATGTACAGCCTTACTGTCAAAACAGATCTGATTGGGAATTATTGAAAGTTATTGCTAGTATAGGCAGTTTAAACCATTTAAAAAATTTAGTTAGTCCATGTTATAGTAATGGGTTATGTATCAAAGTTGTGGGTGATTTTGTTATTACTTTAGAGGCTTTGATCTGTTGAAATTTATAACTAGAAAATGAAATTAAACTAGCTAGTCATACACAGCAGTCACATACAGAATGCATAAATGCAGTTCCTGTGATACCCTCCCTCCCTTGACTTTACCACCATGTAACCATAGCATTCTCCCTTCTCTTCCCATCTCAGTACAATCTGCTAGTACTTTGGGAGCCGCCTCCTCTCATTCTTTCTCCATAGCACAGGTCAAAATCTCATATCCTGCAAAGTTCTATTTTGTTTGCCACTTCATGTTTTTTTAGAAAATTGGGGTTTATCCACAGGGGGTTGTATTCTTCCATTTTGCCATCGTCCCCATTGCTCTTAACTCTTAACACACCTCAGTTTAATTTGTTCTTATTCTGCCCTTTTAAAAGGGAAGTCTAGACAAATGATTTTAGCCCATTTGATGCTACAGATTTTCTTCTAGGCACAACTGTAGCTGCATCCCACAGAATTTCATATATTGTTTTTATTTTCATTCATTTCCAATATTTGCTAATATTGCTTATGATTTCTTCTTTGACCTGTGGGTTATTTAGGAGTGTGTTTTTGTATATTTGTTGTTTTTCCAAATATTTTTGTTTTTAATTTAGTTCTGTTGTAGTGAGAGAACATTCGTGTGATTTCAGGTCTCTTAGATATATCAGTACTTATTTTGTGCCCTGAATGTGGTCTTGGTGAACGTTCCATCTATATTTGAAAAGAATGATACTCTGCCTTATTAAATGGAGTGTTCAGATTGAGTCAAGATAGTTGATTGATTATTAAAGTTTGCATATCCTATTGATTTTCTGTTCTATTTACTGAGAGGAGTATTAAAGTCTCCATCTCTAATTGTGGTAGACTTAAACCCAATGTACTAGTGATTACGTTAAATGTAAATGGTCTAAACATTCCAATTAAAAGGCAAAGATTGTGAAACTAGTTTTTTGTTGTTCTTTTTAAGCAAGACTTAGTTGCACCTGAGTGACTCAGTCTGTTAAGTGCTTTCTGCTCAGGTCTTAAAAAAAATAAAATAAAAGCAAGACTTAACTATATGCTAGCTACAAGAAATCTTTAAATATAAAGACAGATTAAAGGTAATAGGATGGGAAAGGATAAACCACGCAGCCATTCTTGTTAATTTTAAAGTCTTAAAATACTCAGGATTTCTTTAAATGTAATTAATATGATTCCAGAAAATAAACACTATGAATTTTTTAACTTTTTTTAAGATTTTATTTATTTGAGAGAGAGAAAACACTGGAGAGAGAGAGCAAGCATGAGTAGGGAGCAAAGGGAGAGGAAGAAGCAGGCTCCTTGCCGAGTAGGGAGCCCAATGTGGGCTCGATCCTGGGATCGTGACCTGAGCCGGAGGCAGATACTTAACCAACTGAGACATCCAGGTGCCCCTAAACACTATGAATTTTAAAATGCAGAATATTTTGTAGCTCATTTCCCCAAAAGACTCAAGTAATGAACCTTAGTAAGCATTATTATTTGCATATTTTGAAGTTTTCGTGAGATTTCATATATATGTATTTGAAGATTTTCTAGTAGCACACAGCGGCTTAACATCTTTAGCATTTTATGTTTTATTATCAGTTGATTTTTACTAGGGACAGGGCATTAAAAAATTTACTTGCTCATTATAGATTGTGTTCAGCTGCACATAGTAGAAAACTTATAATGGCTTAACCAAGGAAGGGTTTTGTTTTTCTCATTTATGAAATCGTGATTAGAGAGTCGGGCTGGTACAGCAGCCTCCTTGATTCCATCAAGCACACGGGCTATTTCTGGCTTTATGTTCAGCCATCCTTACTACATGGATTCATCTTTATGCTTATCAATTTGTGTTGGCCTTATGGCTACCATGCCAGAAGCCTTTTCTCTCTACATAACTAGAAAGAGGAAGAAGAGTAACAAGGCACAAAAACTGAGTTGACTTGCCTCCTAGTGTCATGTCTTTTTCTTTTTTTTTTTAAGATTTTATTTATTGAGAGAGAGCTCACGAGAGAGCATGAACTGGGGTGGAGGGTGGGCAGAGGGAGTGGGAGAAGCAGAAGCAGATTCCTCGTTGAATAGGGAGCCAGTGAGGCTGATCCCAGGACACTATGTTCATGACCTGAGCCAAAGGCAGATGCTTAACCCACTGAACCACCCAGATCCCGTTTCTCTTTTTAAAAAACTTTTATTTTGAAATATCTTCAGAAAAGTTTAAGAAATAGTATAAGGAATTCCCCTATATCCCCTATATCCTTCACCCAAATGTTAACATTTTACCATATTTGCTTTGTCTTTCTCCTCGTGTGTGTGTGTGTGTGTGTGTGTGTGTGTGTGTGTGTGTTTTTAAACTGTTTGGCATTAAGTTATAGATATGATGTCTCTTTATCCCCAAATAGTCCAGTGTGTATTTTTTAAAGACAAGGATATTCTATTACATAACCGCAGTAGAATGATCTGAATCAGAAATTAACACTGATACAGTACTGTTAATGAATCTGAAGACTTTATGCAGATTTTTCCAATTACCACAGTAATGTTCATTTTTACTAAAAAATTTTTGTTCTTTGTTTAAGACCCAGTTCAGGATCATGTGCTGCATTTAGCTGTTAATGTCCCTCTAGGCTTCTTTAATCTGGAACTTCAGTCTTTGACATGATCTTGACAGTTTTGAAGAGTAGAGGCTAGTTATTTTGTAAAATGTCCTTCAGTTTGGGTCTGTCTGATTTTTCTTCCTGGTTAGATTTTTGACAGTACCATTGAAGTAATGTTATATCTGCTCCGAAGTCACACGTTAGTGATTTGTCCCATTTCTGGTGATTGGCCTGTTTTTCCACTATGAAGTTACAGTACTTTCTTTTTGTAACTGTAAATATTGTTTCCCATCACTTTCTGGTCCACAGGTGATAGCAGCTATTGTTTTTTTGTTGTTGTTGTTGTTGTTTTTTTTGGTCTCAGTCTATTGACTCCATTAGAAAGGACTTTTCTATGGATTCCATCCAACTTGAGTATCTCCCTAGCCAAAGCTCTGTGGAGGCTTGGGAATGTAATGTCTTCTAGCTGGACATGCTGCTGGCCTCAAAAGGAAAAAAAAAAGGATACAGTGGATATACAAATCCACTAATACTTAATATTTCATTAATGAACTTAAAATGGTTGCATGTAAGACTTTATCTCATTAAGGCATCTTTCATTGCTTGTGTTATAGAACTGTTCCTCTTCGTGGAAAGTCTTTTTTGTTTTTTTTTTGACCGAGAGAGAGAGAGCGAGAGAGGGAACACAAGCAGGGGGAGTGGGAGAGGGAGAAGCAGGCTTCCCGTGGAGCAGGGAGCCCGATGTGGGGCTCGATCCCAGGACCCTGGGACCATGACCTGAGCCGAAGGCAGACGCTTAACGACTGAGCCACCCAGGCGCCCCCCTCTTAGTGGAAAGTCTTATAATTTATATGCCCTGTCCACATTTTTCCAAAGGGGGAGAAAATGATCTATGGGAAAGAAGGCACTGGAAGGAAACTGTGTCCAAGACATATATTCTTTCTCTGCTAGGGTGGATGACTGCTTCCTTGGTCCTTCACTGATACATAGTTTTGGGGTTGCTACATCTCATTTTTAACAAAAATTGTAGAAAACAAAGCATTGTAGAACACTGAGAAAACTTTTTCCAAAAGTCATATTCTCTATCATGGTGGAATTCTTTTTTTTTAAAGATTTTATTTATTTATTTGACAGAGAGAGACACAGCGAGAGAGGGAACACAAGCAGGGGGAGTGGTAGAGGGAGAAGCAGGCTTCCTGCTGAGCAGGGAGCCTGATGTGGGGCTGGGGCTCGATCCCAGGACCCTGGGATCATGATCTGAGTCGAAGGTAGACGCTTAACGACTGAGCCACTCAGGTGCCCCTATCATGGTAGAATTCTTCTAGTAGTTCTTGGCAAAGTGCAGTTGAGTCTCTGATCTTTTACCTCCAGTGAAAGAGATCCCAAGGACAGAGGATGGGAATAGAGGAACCCATCGTTTTTGTGACAAAAATAGCCATACTTTTGTTATTCGTTAGAAAACATTTTTTTGTATAAACATAATGTATTTTGTGTAATGGTATGGACTCAGGTTTATATGAACATTGTTTTTCTCACTTTTGTTTAGGAAGTTTATCGGAATTCTATGCCAGCTTCCAGTTTCCAACAACAGAAACTTCGAGTCTGTGAAGTCTGCTCTGCCTATTTAGGTCTTCATGATAATGATAGACGACTGGCTGATCATTTTGGGGGTAAACTGCACCTGGGATTTATTGAAATAAGAGAGAAGCTTGAAGAATTAAAGGTACATTGGTAAATTAATGTCATATGCTTTATCTAATTTAGCCATCCATTGTTTTGATGTGTATTAAGTTATCTTTTTGTATAAGGTTCTTGACTATTGAGTCTGCTAACAACTCATACCGAATAGTGTAAGATTATAAATGGAGATAACAACTGGTTTAATGGATGATGTCTGAGAAACAGACTTTTAAATAATGTCCCCTTATTCTGGGAGGTAATATTTTGTGTAAATAGGACATTGAATTAGTCTGGCAAACTGGGTTCTAAACTAATTCTTTCATGTAAATTCCCCCAAAATTTTTATTTTCTTTGACATAAAATTAACAATATAACATTAGTATAATATTTACTTTAAAGGAAGATTGAGAAAACGAGACTAGTATTTATTTGAAATATTTTGCAGTTCTTCACTAAATAGCAAGCTTGTAGGACCTCTAGTTTTACTTTATGCTCCTGCTCCCATTTCAGCAAGGAATTAGAATGAAACCTATCTTTAAAAAAAGGACAGTTACTGTCACGTATATGGCTATTGTGAGAAAGGCAATACAGTTCTTACTCATGTGCAGAATTCTTTTGAGAAGATATGGAAACAACACAGGGTATTTCTAAAGATGTAAGCAAAATCAGAGTAAATGGATATAATCAGTTTACTTTCCAACAATCTGATGTGGCTAGTTTTTTAAAAATTGTGGCACTGTAGCATTTTGTCACGAATGGAAGAATGGCTCAAGGATGGCAAACACTGGATAGTGAAATTAACCCAGAATCTGTAGTTTGATCTTTAAAATAATGAGTCAGATACACTTAGGGACATATCCATATTTGTAATTAACAGTGAGCTCTTCTAAGTATTCTGAGTAGCTGGGATGATTTTTGGTAAGTTTTTATTTAAAATGACAAAAGTGTTTCACCATATCAAATGGTTACTAGGCTCTGAATTAAAACTCAAAAATAGTACCTATTTGGGAATCTTTGCAGTTAATAGACCTAGCAACAGGACTGTTTAGCGTCTTACTGGTATTTTTTGAAGCAACAGAATTGGGATGGGAAATGACAGAAGACATTTTTATCTTGGAAATGAGAGAATAGGAACTTGTAGTGATTTATAATGCTTTAGTGTCCTTTAAAAAATTACAAAATATGTACACCTTCCTGGCTCAGTTGGTAGAGTGTGTGCCTCTTGATCTCAGGGTCGTGAGTTGAAGCCCCACATTGGGTGTAGAGATTACTAAAAAAATAAACTTGAAAAAATACAAAATAATGTTAGAAAACATTCATAGGAGAAAATGATTTTGAAATATTAAGTCATAAAGAAATACAAAATTCTACAAATGTTCCCCAGAAGGGGGAAAGATTTTGGAAACTAGACTTGTAAGCTTAATGATTTTTACCCAGCAAAACTTTTAATTGTTATTAAACAGATTTTGATATTATTTATACTGTATCAGGAACCAGATACAGTAGAGTTTAGGGTAATTCTTCTTAAGAATGAACCCAGTAAGTAATGCTCCTCATTTTTTATTATTTGACCTGTCATTGTCTTTTAAGAGAGTTGTAGCTGAGAAACAGGAGAAAAGAAATCAGGAACGCCTGAAACGAAGAGAAGAAAGGGAGAGAGAAGAAAGAGAGAAGCTGAGGAGGTATGGAGTGATTAATTGAATAGTTCAAGTATGTGAAGTTGAAGTTCCCTGGCTCTAAAAAGAGGTGTGATTGATACAGGATATTAGGTGTTAAAAATAAATCTAGACATGGGAGATTTTTGTTTACTTTTGAAAATGTTACTATGTGAAAGTGTTCATACAAATATGTTATGGCCGTCTAAGTCAAGGTGATTTCCTTCAAAATGTGTGGAAGGGTAAATAGTCACATCCTTATTTTTTGTAAGATTGACTACAAAGCTTTTCTAGCCCTCTGATTTTCATAATGGCTAGATTTGTACCAGATTGGTATCAAACTTTTCATTTTTGTGATATACTTTATTCTTGACAAAGGTTTGAGTTTTGGGGTACCTGGCTGGTTTAGTTGGTAGAGCATATGGCTCTTAATCTCAAGGCTGTGGGTTGGATCCCCACATTGGGTGTAAAGATGTTTTAAAAATAAGATCTTAAAAAAATTATTTTATATCATACTTGGATTCTGTAATTCCTCAATTCTAGGAGCTATAAACTATTAAAATTGTATAAATAATAGCCAAATGTATGCAGTTCTTTTTATATTGGTATTCATTCGTTCATAAAACCCTATTCTTCATATTTAGAATGGTTAAATGTTCTGAGTGACTTTTACCCATTGTCAACAAATTGTGTGACATCATGGTGGCAATCTTCTTTGAATTCATGTACATAACTTTTTTAATAACCTTACAACGGACAGGTATGCCACAAAAGAATTACCTGCAGTTCTAATTTATGGTGTTCCCTTAATTGTATTGCACATCTCTGAAACTTAAATACTCTATCTCCAGATTTTGTGCCTAATTAAAACCCTTTATAATATATGACTTGATCACGCTGGCTTTCCCCAAGCTTTGAGCATGTTATATTTGTTTATTTTAAGATGTTTAAACTAACTTTGTGTTACATGGCTTGTAGCAGGTAATATTTTTGCACTGTAATGAAAAAGGAAACATAAGTACATGTGGATATTTTGCCTTTTTTAGGGGAAATGCTGTCATACATCCATTGATAAATATGTTCTTCATTTACCATAATTTTTTATCTCGTAGCTTTATCACTATTCTCTTTTGTGTACACTGAGTTTCTATGGGAATAGTGCTCAGCATTTTGATATAAGACCATATAAGTGGCATTAGAAATCTCAGTTTGTTAAAATTCTGTAAGTAGTGCCACTGATTTATATGATTCAACTGTGAAATGATAGTTGAATGAGAAAGAAAAATTCTTTGCCATGACTACATTTTCACGTCTATAGATGACAAAGTATATCACATCTTACTCCTTTGTTGCCAGCTGACCAATTTCTTTTAACATTGATTATAAAATGTAATGCTATTTCAGAAAGGTGTTTAAAATTTTTTTTAAATCTGTAAACTTGAGGAAATACTATAACCAAGAATGAAAAATAAATCATAAGCAAGTACAGAGTTAAGCAAGATGGGATTCCAACTATGGTATTGAAAAGGATAATGATAAAAATCACTGCCACTTACTAAGTGCCTATTTATCAGGCACGGTGCTAAGAATTTACCTACAGTAGTTCATCTAATCCTTATAATCCTCCTGTGAAATTTCTATTACTGTCCTTCTTTCGCAAATGACAAGCAAAGCTTAGAGAAGGTTTATAATCTGTCCAGGTGACAGATAATGGTGCAGCCAGAGTTTTAAAACGTAATTCAGGCTGAGTTAAAAGCCATCCTTTAGTTGTGCTATGTATTCCCCACAAAAGACACCTGTGGTTTTCTAGTACCCATAATATTAGCCATTACTGTTGAGTGTTAATTGTGTGCTAGGGAATCGTGTCTTTTTAAGAAAGAGATGTTGTAAGATTGAATTGGGTGTTCTAGGGATTATACTCTGAGGTTGCAGTTTGAAAGTGAATACATCTCCAAAAAAAAAAAAGTGAATACATCTCAGATTATAGAAAATTTTCTCTGTTCCCAGAGGGAAAGAAGAAATTACAGAGATATAAATAACAAAGACTTTTTCCCAGGTTGGGAATTGATTTCTGGAGAATTAGTGAGTGGTGATGTACCATGTTATAGTCTCCTAGGAGCATATTCTTTTTAAGAGCCGGGTATCGTAGTTAGGGGATCTCATATGCCAAGGTGGGAAAGTCTGTATAGTTTATGGTGTATTTTGGAAAAATTTGTGTGCATTCATATGTGCCTTATATTTATAGAATTAATAAAAAGATTAGCAATCAGGAAGAGTGTAATTTTAACAGTACATTGTACTTTTTCTCACTTCTTTTTTTCTAAAAATAGATACTCTTTTTTTTAGGTCTCGATCACATAGCAAGAATCCCAAAAGGTAAGCATATGCAAAATATATATAATTAGTGAAGTTCTTTTTTTTCAGAGGTAGTTTTTGTAGATTAAATATCTTTTGAAAATGAATGAGAATTACTAAGTTAGTACTCTTAATTCTTTTGTAGTTCAAGTTCGGGCATTGTGTTTTAAGATGAAACTGGTTAGAAGGTACTCGTGAACTGTAACTTTATTTTATCAGAGTAAAGTTATATATAGTGTGGTGTTAAAAGTAAAGCTAAAAATACTGGGGTGCCTGGTTGGCTCAGTTTGTGGAGCATGTGACTTCCTGATCTTGGGGTTGTGAGTTCAAGCCCCACATTGGGAATAGAGCCTACTGAAAAAAATAAGGAAAGCTTAAGAATATTTTAGAATATTTCTTTAAAATCTTTAGAAGCGCAGGTAAAACACATGACAGAATTTATTTTTAAAATCATTTTGGGTGGTACATGTCAAACGCAAGTCTAAGAGGTTATACCTGTTGAAAATATAAGTAGGTTAAGTAGTTGAATACATTTTTTTTTAAAGATTTTATTTATTTGAGAGAGATAGCAGGCATTGGGGCACAGGGCAGAGGGAGAGGGAGAAGCAGACTCACCACTGTGCAGGGAGCCCGATGAAGGGCTTGATCCCAGGACCCTGGGATCATGACCTGAGCTG
The DNA here is from genome assembly GCF_009762305.2 of Zalophus californianus. Taxonomy (NCBI): domain Eukaryota; kingdom Metazoa; phylum Chordata; class Mammalia; order Carnivora; family Otariidae; genus Zalophus; species Zalophus californianus. Next base: position 91,782,416 of record NC_045606.1, read on the forward strand.
AAGGAAGACACTTAACCAACTGAGCCACCCAAATGTATTCAGCCCTACTTGAATACATTTTTGAAAGAAGGATCCATAGTGGGTTATTGAAGAGAAACTAAAATGCTTATTAGTTTACACCCTGATCTTCACTTTATATGGGTTTATTATCCCTTTGTATATTGATGACAAAACTCTAAAATTTTGACTTTCGGCATTAAAATTTGAGGGCTTTTTGAAGACTCTCTTTATAGTTTTTACTAGTTGCTGGAAACTTTTTTCTAACTGAGAAAGGTGGGGAAACATGGTGTATGTCATCATTTTTAATACTTCATGTGCAGTTTCCATGAGTCCATCCCCACCTAGAATACCCTTTCTTATTGTCAAGTCCTACCATTTTTCTTGTTCAGATCACATCTTTTTGAAACCTTCCAGGTATTCTTATCTCTAAAGAGTAATTATTTCTTGAGAACTTTTCCCTATAAACTAGAGCATTTGTTGTTATAAAAGAATAACCTGTCCAGTTGTGTCAGCCAATTTGTATTGTTTCTGAAGTCTAGGATGAGAAATAGAAACATTGGGGTACCTGGGTGGCTCAGTCCTTAAGCGTCTGCCTTCGGCTCAGGTCATGATCCCAGGGTCCTGGGATTGAGCCCCACATCGGGCTCCCTGCTCTGCGGGAAGCCTGTTTCTCCCTCTCCCACTCACCCTGCTGTGTTCCCTCTCTCGCTGTCTCTCTGTCAAATAGATAAATCTTTTAAAAAAAAATAGAAACATTAATTGGTGATACTATTCTTATTTACCGGTTGATTCATGCAAATTAGTCCCTCTGTTGAATAGATACTTAAACTGTGTACATAGAACATCCTCAGATATTGAGGCCAGAAATTTAATTTCTACTGTTCTACTCCCAGCTAGTTGCCTCATGATTACAATAGCCTCTTGACTGGTCTCTTAATTTCTGTACTTGCCCAATTCTCTTCTCCACCTCAGTCTGTTTTTCACACATCAGCCAGAATGTGAGCTCTTTAAAAAGTGAAACAAATTACATCAGCCCTCTTTTCAAACTCTCCAAAGGTGTTCCGTTTCACTTAGGAGAAGTGGAAATCCTCGCCATAGCTTTTCAAGTAGAGTGATTGATCTGAGAGCGGGGTAGGAACTAGTTTATGTCATGTGTCAGGATATTTATTAATAACTTCCCCTTGCTCTTTATATAATTTATCATTGAGAGCATCCTGGTTTGAATTATGAGGTACTGGGTCATCCTGCTTGTAGGTAAGACCCCTGAATTATTCCCCTTGCTCACTTCATTCCAGCCGAACAGGTATCTTTTAGTACTTCAACATTCTGAACTTTCTTGTACCACAGGGCCTTTACACCTGTGTTCCCCCTACCTGAAGCACCCTAGTTTGAGATGGCTGATTAGCTGATTACCTTATTTCATCTTTGCTTAGATGCCGTTTTACCAGAAAAGCCTTTTCTATCTATCCTTTATAAAAGATTACCACCTCATTTCTGTCCATCTTTACCTCCTTGATATAGCATTTCTTTACTAGCTGACGTATCTTTGTTGACTGCTAACATATCTTTGTGGACTTCTTTCTGGAGCATAACCTCCATGAGGTGTTACGGACTTTGCTTTATTTGCTGCTCAGTCTTTTTCTAGTACCTAGAACAGTGCAGTGTGCACCCAGTAAATACTTTAAAAATTTTTTTTTGGATTTTATTTGAGAGAAGGAGAGCGAGCGAGAGAGCACGAGTGGGAAGAGGGGCAGAGGGAGAGGGAGAAGCAGACTCCCCACGGAGCAGGGAGCCCGATGCGGGGCTCGATCCCAGGACCCTGGGATCATGACCTGAGCCGAAGGCAGATGCCCAACGACTGAGCCACCCAGGCGCCCCTAAATACTTTTTAAATGAATAATTGTCTAGAATTTTTTAAAAGATGAATGAAATTATGCATTGAAAGACACAGATTCATTGTAATAGCTCAGTGAGTGACTAAACAAAATACCATTTAATAAAACTTGGATTGAATGAATTTTATGTTCTTTTCCCTATGCTCCTTTTCAGAGATACTTTATTGTTGAAGTACTCAACTGTGGTTGATGCTGGGTCCACTATATATGTCTTTCTTTGAATATAATGTTGACATAAGCTGAATGCTTTTAAACTTCATTTAACAAAATCATCACTTGAAAGTGAGCTGTTTGTAAATTGTATCACCTGAATATGCTTTTGTGAATTTATCAAATTATGAGAAAACATCACATTCTTAAAGTGACTCAGTTTTTAACAGCTTTATTGGGGTATAATTTACATAAGTTCACCCATTTAAACTGTACAGGTCAATCATTTTTTAGTGAATTCAGAGTTGTGGAACTGTCAAAGTCAAGTTTAGGTAGTTGCCCTTACTCTTAAAATGACCTTTAGAAGAAAGTTGCATATCTTTTTTCCTGCTTGTTTTCTCTCAAATGTTTTATGTCCTCTGCATGTGCCATTTCAACCCTCAGCCCACACATACGTTGATAGTTTTGTGACGCAGCGGAGGCTACACGAGTGTTTGTCTTCTGGCTTCTTCAAAACATTTTTCCTTTTCTCTAAACTGTTCTCTGCTCATACTTTTTTCAATTCCGATAAAGTTCTCTAAACTGATTGATGTATGTTAGTTTTTTCTCCCAAATTAAGTACTGCTTTAATAGAGGGCATTTAGACATTTTGATGGTCCTGTCACCTTTTTAATTCAGAGTTAGTGACTTATCATAAACAATAGTCTTTCTCCTGCCTCTTCTCACTTTTATCCATATCCATCAGGTACATACTTTGTTTCTAAAGTATACCAGAAATCTTAGAAGTTTAAATGAAATACAAATCCATAAATCATCTAGAGAATACAATCCAATCCTTAGCATATAGTAGTGTTATGGATTGTCTTTTTATATTTTTTGATGTAAATCTGATTGAGCTCTGAGACTAGTGTTTCATTTGTATTTTGAAATTCTAGTATGTACTTAATATGCCACCATTTTATTTTGGTGTAGATGTAGCTGACTTGAAATAGAACTGGCATTAAGTCAGGTTACTGAGGTATCATTTGTCTTAAAAGAAGAGGCTTTAGCAAAGGAGAAATGCATTGCCGAGAAAGCTAAAAGCTAAAGCCCATGTTTTTTTGTAGGTCCAGGTCCAGGGAGCATCGCAGACATCGGTCTCGCTCTATGTCACGGGAACGGAAGAGGAGGACTCGATCCAAATCTCGGGAGAAACGCCATCGCCACCGATCCCGCTCGAGCAGCCGCAGCCGCAGCCGCAGCCACCAGCGCAGCGGGCACAGCTCCAGAGACAGGAGCAGAGAGCGATCCCGCAGGAGGTACTGAGGCGTCCGTAAGAGGAACGGAACTGCCTTTATGGTTTAGAGGTGGAATACTGTTGGTTTGAAACTTGCATCTGGTCACATGTACACATTTGTGTGTGAGTGTATAACATTTTTTCCCCCTGATTCTATGGGTAAAGAATACACTTAGGAGCCAGAGTAAGAAATTGGAACCAATATGTGCTACAGAGGTTATTGCTCTTTCTCTTAGTGTATTTTGGAAAAAAAGTACTTTGTGGGCAATTTAGGTACCAATACTCAGTTTTTACAGTATGTACTGGTGGATTAGGGGTTCTGAGAAGCCCTTTCATTTAAAGAGTTTAGCTTTGTTTGACTTACTGTTTTCCAAACTTCTTTGAGCTGGTGCACTTTTTCAGAGCAGACACATTCTGGTATATTATTTTATCTGCACTGTAGGTATACATTGCTATAGACAGCTTGGTGGGGCCGATTCAGAATCTTGAGGTTAGACTTTCTTGGCATGAAAATTTGAAAGGTGCAAGGAGGGCAGATCTAGGGCGTGGTGCGTTGAAGGACCTGAATTATCTGTTCAGCACAAAGGATTAGAATGTGATAGAAAAGCTACATCACCAAGCTCCCAAAACTTCTCAGGTCGTAAGATGGTCCTTAAGCCAGGTCATTTCTACGGAACATAGAAACCATGCTTACCATTGCTTTTTTTCATGACAACTCTTCTTAAGCATATATGTAATAAACCTTTTTTGAGTGCCTAGCACCTACTAGTCTTAAATTTTCTATCGATTACTCTCCATAAAGCCCATGATAGAATTCCCAGAAAGCTGATAATCTTTTGGCAGGGGTGGGGGAAGAGGACAGAAGCCTTTCCCTGAAACCACTCACTCGAAGAGTTGGTGAATAGGCTTTCACTGAATATTTTCTTCTGTTCTTGCCTTGTTCCAAGTAGGTCCTCCCCCCCCCACCCTGCTTTATTGAGGTATAATTGACAAAATTTTAAGATATTTGAGGTGTACTTTGTGGTGATTTGATACACACACACACACACACACACACATTATGAAAGAGTTCCCACCAGTGGTTAATTAACATCCTTCACCTCAGGTGTTTATCCTTTTTTTTGAGGAGAACATTCATGTTCTACTCTTATTAGCAAACTAGTTCAAGTAACTTTAATCAAAAAGACTTCTATACTAGGCCTAGTAAAAAATAACCAAGAAGTATTCTGTAATTGAGCAACTTTATTCAAGTTAGAGCACAAGACTAACATCTTTGATAATAAACAGGCCCTTAAAGTGGTAAGGTGTACAGAGTAATATAGGAGTTTAGATGAGGGAAATACCATAGAAATTAAAAAAGGCTTCAGAGAGTAGGTAAAACCAGGTAGTAAAAAGATATTCGAGATGGAGTAAATATCACAGACCAATGCAGAGAATGAACAAATTCCCCCTGAGATTTACCTGCGCTGTATGTTTTGAGAGTCACCCTACTGCTTGATGGAAGGTCTAGAGAGTTTGTTTTGTGAACTTGCCCCCAGATCATTGTTTCTTTCTGGTATCTGTGAACTCTCAAATGTCTTTATTAAATGGTGGTCGGGATGGAAGGGAGGGGCATCGTAGTCCCAATGGTTCCTGCATTTATGAAGTTGTATAGGACATATTTCTACTATCCTACATGACACCCTTACTATTTTCAGCATGTTTATAAACAGGTTTATTTTTGTAAAACTATTAAAAGTTTTTTTGCTTTTCTCAAGAGCACTTCTAATCTCGACAACTTACTCTTTCAAAGCAGCCTTCTGTGTTTTTACCAAAACTAAGCAGCCAATTGCTATATATTTGAGTTTAAATTTCAAAGTAAAGGTCCTAGTTACAAGTCTTACGATTTGCTTTTTCCCTAACTGTGAAATACTGGTATATGACATGATTCTGTTGGTGACATTTCCCTGGCAACAGTTATCTTAATAAATGAGGACTTACCTGCATTTTTCTACTTCCTGGTCTGTTCAAACACCTAGTGCAGTCTTGAGAGTCAGACTACTTGGGTTCAGTGGCCTTGGCCAAGTAATCTCATTATTCTGTCTTCCTCCCATCTTCGAAGTACCTATGTTATTAGGATTAGTGGTAGTTTGAATGACATAGTGTAAGTAAACTGCTTATGGATGAGACGTTGTAATCCCTCACAAAATCGTAGTTGAGGCTCATCTCATGGTTATTTTCCGGTTAGTTACTGACCTCTGAGACTTACCTGCAACTGTGTCCTTAATTCTTAGGCATCATTTCTCTCCATATTCTATTCTTAAAAAGATTGTGGAGAGGATTAGTGTAACCAGACATGCACTGTGATTTTTTTTTTAACATCTTTCTAAAATCATGCTTATTAAAACCTTAAGGTAGAACATGCTCAAAGTTGACATTAATTTTTGAACCTTTTCGGTTGAATCCCCCTTATTTCTAAAACTGAGTATAGTATTTTTTTTTCCTGCCTTAGAAGTTCAAAGTATTACTTGACCCATGCTCAGAATTACGATCTGAGGCCTGGTTAAGTGGTAAGATTATATATAAAGTACCAGGTCACTTGTAAAGTACCAAGTAAATGTAATATATATTACTGATTCATTCTAGATGTTGAAAGTAGAGATTTTATATTCTGATCCCATAATATCCTTTGATTTTCCTTCTGATTGAATCTCTGCTAGCAGGTTATCACTTACCTTTCTTATTGAAATTGGGTATGGGAATGGAGAGATGGTATCAAGAAACCGTTATGGTTGATCAAAATATAGGGTGATCATCTTTCTGTGTCTTCCATTCTTATTTTTTTCTCTTGGTTGAATGAGCTCACTCAGGAAGAGTAAAGAAGATTTCAAAAATAATAAATGGTTATTTAAAGCCATTTCATTGACTAATTCTCTTATCTAAATCAAGTTTTGGCAAACTGTTGCCTGCAGGCCAAATCTGGCCCCATAGCCTGTTCTTTGAATAGCTCCTGAGCTATGGGTGGTTTTTACATTGTTAAAGGGTTGATAAAAAAGAAAAGGAAGAAGAATACCCCCTTAAATATTTACACTCTGGCCAGACAGCAAAGAAAAAAAGTTTGCTGACTCCCATTCTAAGTCCTTAATTTCCACCCAGTTTGGCACCTGTACTGTTAACACTTCCACTTTTTTAAGGTATTGTATTTTTATATTAAACACATTTGCCATGAATTAGAAAACCTTTATGATTATCTCTGAGATAATAACATCCTCCACTAAGTCATTATTGTAGCTTATGGTTTCTGGCCCTTAATTTGTTTTCACTCATCTCCCTTGTCAGATTGGGTAGTGCTCTTTTTGGTCAGAAAACTGGCTCCTCTGTCTTTCTTGGATGTATTCTGTATAACTTCAGCTATCAGTACCTTAATATTTATCCGATTCTTTCATTTGGATATTGGGTTTCCCAACACATTTTGCTCCTCAAATTAATATTTTTCAGATCCTCAAAAGAGAGATTCAGAGACCAAGACTTAGCATCACGTGACAGAGACAGGAATTCAAGAGACAGATCACCTCGTGACAGAGATCGAAAAGATAAGAAGCGGTCCTATGAGAGCGCTAATGGCAGATCAGAAGACAGGAGGAGCTCTGAAGAGCGCGAAGCAGGGGAGATATAATTAGCTGTGTACATATCCTCAATCCTTAAGCTTCCTATGGAGTTACATACTATTGTTTAGTTTACAGCTGTTGGGGGTAACAGTGAGCAGTTCCAGACTCCGATCCAGATAGGCTAGATGCACAGTATCTAACTTGATCTGAACTGAATTTGTTTCCCTGATGAAGCCTAAAACTACATCCATAGTTTCTGGTGAACCTGTAATGCGATTCTGAAAGTACAGTTTTATATAATAAGATGCCGATATCTATTCTTTCTAGTAGGAGTGATAGTGAACGAATTGTGTTGCTTGCCTTGGGATTTTTTGAACATTTGTAAAATGCTGTCTTCCTTTCTAGTCCACAAACAACAGCTTTCAGAACTTTTCTTTTTAATTCTTCTTCCTCTGACTTTTGTATCCCCTAATACCTCCACCCTCTAATTATAAGAGAAAGGGGGAGCAGGGAAGCAATATAACTTCTGTTCTAAGGTTCTGTTCCCATTTATTACTAGCTGATTACAGAGCATTTATACTGGAAAGTGTGTTAAATACTGAGAGTTTTTGTTTTGTTTTATGGTGCCTATTTAGAGTTGGAAGTTGAACAGCTGTTGCATTACATACTTTGCTTTTTTTATTGAAATTTTGAAATCAAACGTCTTGATTTTTCTGTTCTATTGAATTGCTATGTTCAGGATGTTTTGGAAGGGGGGTGGGGGCAGGGACTCTTTCATAAGCACTTGTTTTATTTTGTGTGTGTGTGTGGAGTATAAAGGCTACAACCTTATTGTAAAAATTAATAAAATGAAACAATCACCACCACCATCATTAAACTGTAACTTGTCTAGTAAATTGTCACTAGAACTATTTGCTGTGGGCCATTTCTTCTATTCTGTTATATCTTTTATTAGTGCCTTACTGTGCAAGGCACCAAAGGAAATAAATATATACTTGCCAAGATGAACTGTTGCTCCACCTGGGCCCTGTGCTGAGTGTATTCCAGCTACTTTAGGGCTGTTTGTAACAGTTGCTATGGAGAAGGACCAGACCTGGAAAAGAAATTGGGTTTTTGTTTTTTTCGTTCAGCAAACTAAAATAAAAACATCGTATACTCAACGTAATGAGAATAACAGTTTCTCCACTGAAGAGCTATGTACCTACTAGTGATTTTAAACAGTAGTTGGGGAGGTATCCCTTGTGATTCTAGGAAATCTAGGAACAAAAATACTTGAGCCAAGTTAGGGTCTGTACAGTCACCTTCTAACAATTGTCTTTGGTAAATATTAATTTGGCAAATTTAATGTGAGGTACATGGGCCACAGAAAGAGAAATTCTAAGTCACAAATTTACATCTAAAAGGGACATTCACCAAGTTTACCAAGCTGTGTGTCATTAACTGAAGGTTTCCTGCCATATTTGGTTGCACACATCCCAGTTTATGCATAACTCAGTCTGAGACCCATCTCCCTAGTGGCCCATTTTCTTTTACTCTTGGTTTCTGAGAAAAAAAAATTTTTTTTTATGTCCTTTGGATTTAGTACCTTGGAGTGTGGAGTAAGATCAAACAGGTTAAGCTGGTAGATACAAAACGACTGTGACCAAACTCCAAAACATTGTTAAATGTTTTAGCATTAAGTTTACTATCTCTCTGCCTAATTGTATACATGCTTATTAGCTGTTAAGGCAGTTCTAATTTGTAGGGCAGTACTGGCTCCATGACTCAACAGGTCAGCAGTAGTCAGTGAAGGACATCATCAACTCGGGCTGGATTCCCATGTTAGAGCACTTCAACTGTCTGGCTCTCTAACAATCTCATTTTAAAAATCCTTTTAGAATAATTCTGTTGCTTAGGTACTTCTAATATTTGGACTTGGGGATAAACAATCTATATTTTAAATCATCACCCTTAAGCCAGGTAGCTACTCTGAATTAGAATAACCCTAAAATCTCATCTGTAAGAAGGTGGAAGAGGGGTTAGTACTATATCCTCCATATTGAGAAGGATCTTAAGACCAAAGATGATCCAGGGCATTGTACAGCTGTCTTCTACCCCTATTTTCTAAGTCATATTTTCTGCAGCTGTCTGGACTTTAATCCCCGTATCTTTCGGAGCAAGGAGCATGATGGTGAGGTCACGGTTATCTTTAAAGTGGCACCACCTGGTATGGAAGGAAAGGTGGCAGCGGAGGACCCTAGGCTTGCCTCATCCCACAGACACAGCTATCCATTCATCCTAAATACCCCAGAAATCAACCTCAAGACTGGCAGACCCAACTCCACAAGTAAACCAAAGGTAGGAAGCATAGAGATGGAGTTTGGGGAGAAATGGGTCCTGGCTGCTGCAGAGAGGAGGGAGCCCTGGTTATGGAGAAGGTAGAGAGAGAGGGGGAACACATGGGGGAACAGAAAAGGAGAACGTTTCCTCATAACCATTGGTCTGGAAAGTGAGAGGAGTTGAATTTGAGTTCTTGCAACCAGTGGGACTTAAAGCCAGAAGTTTTAAGTGTTGGCAGGCTGGGCTCCTGGAGAGTCCAGTCTGGAGGCATCGCAACTGCTCTTGGAAAGAAGGCAGGCAAACAACCTAGGGACAGACAGAGTGGAAACGGTGATCTAAAGAGTGCTGGCGGAACCCACGGGTTGGGGGCGGGTGTGTGGAGATTATTTTATCTTCTTGGGAGCGTGACCAAAGGCAGCATTCACAGAGATACTGCTACAAGAACAAAGAAGCTGGCCTGCCCTTGCCCGCCCTTGTCTTCCCACATGCCTCAGTATAAACAGAGCCATCTGCAGGAACTGGCTGCCTAACTGGCTCACACCCCTGTGCTTCCGTAGAACTGCCCTCCTCAGTCAAGCCTGCTTTAGTCCCAAGTGTGGTGAGCCCCCTCATCCAGAAGACTAGCACAAACCCCTGCCCATACCATGTCTCCCGACCAGAGCCTCATTTCCAGTGAAGGTGATGATGACAAGTTTCATCTCACAGGCAGATCAAAGCCCACCTAACTAAAACTTGCCAGCTAAAACCTTCAGGCCAGGGACCACACACTGACCATGGCAGGCAAGGAGAGCTTCTGCAGATAAATGGCCTGAAGGATAGAGGAGCCAGAATACAGCAGAAAACACGCACCACACACGGAGACACTCCCTGAAGCACCAGGCCCTGGGCACTACATGACCTCTTCATAGGGCCATTACTTTAAGGAGCAGGAGACCTAATTGGCTAACCCACAGAAGCAGGCAGAGACTTAAACAAAATGAGATGGCAGGTGAATTTATCCCAAATTAAAGAACAAGATAAGGCCATGACCAGAGATCTAAGTGAAACAGAATTAACATGTCTGAGGAGAATTTAAAGCAATGATCCTAAGGATACAAGTGGAGCTTGAGAAAGGAATGGAAGACATCAGTGAGACCATTACTACAGAGATAGGAGTTTAAAAAAAAAAAAGTGCAATAAATGATATTAGAAGCATGCATGATGCAGTGAACAGCAGGCTGGGAGAAGCAGAGCAATGAATTAATGACTTCAAGTAATAGGAAGTAATCAAGTTGAACAAAAGAAAAATTACACAAAACAAGAATAGACTTAGGGAACTCATTGACTCCATCAATGCAGTAACATATCATAGGAGTCCCGGAAGGAGAGAGACAAAGGGGACACAAAATTTCTTTGAAGCAGTATCTGAAAACTTCCCTACGCTGGGGAAGGAAACAGACATCCAGATGCAGGAGAGACAGAGAACACCCATCAACATAAGCAGGCCAACACCAAGACATAATTAAATTTACAAAATATAAGAAAACCTTAAAAGCACTAACACAAAATAAGACCATTACTTATAAGGGAAAACTCAACAAGGCTATTGGCAGATTTTTCATCAGAAACTCTCCAAGCCAGAAGGGACTGGCATGATCTATTCAAAGTGCTGAAAGGGAAAAATCTGCAGCCATCAATACTCTACCCAGCAAAGCTAACATTCAAAATAAGAAAAATACATTGTCTCCCAAACAAAAATTAAGGTTCATGACCACTAAACCTGCCCTGCAAAAAATATTAAAGGAGAAATAGAAGAGACAAAAAATGACAGTATGGAGGTAGGAAGCAAATGCAGTAAAAATGACTTTCTATTTAAAAAAATCCTTCAGGGGCGCCTGGGTGGCTCAGTCGTTAAGCGTCTGCCTTTGGCTCAGGTCATGATCCCAGGGTGCTGGGAATGAGCCCCGCATTGGGCTCTCTGCTCGGTGGGAAGCCTGCTTCTCTGTCTCCCACTCCCCCTGCTTGTGTTCCTTCTCTCGCTGTGTCTCTGTCAAATAAAATCTTTAAAAAAATAAAAATAAAAAAATCCTTCAAGGGACTTGCAAAAGATGCAAAATAGGACATATACCTAAAATGTGGGGAAGATAGGAGTCAAGAATAGGTTCAAATTTAAGCAGCCATCAACTTAATACAGATTGCTATATGCAGAAGTTATATGCAAACCTAATGGTAACCACAAATCAATGTATAAATATTCAAAGAATAAAGAGAAATTCAAATCGCTCAAGAAAGCCAGCAAACCAAATGACAGATAAAGGGTTAGTATCCAAAATCTATAAAGAACTTACCAAACTCAACACCCAAGGAACTAATAATCCAATCAAGAAATGGGCAGAAGACATGAACAGACATTTCTGCAAAGACATACAAATGGCCAACAGACACATGAAAGTGTTCAGTATCACTTGGCATCAGGGAAATAAAAATCAAAACCACAATGAGATACCACCTCATACCGAAGAGGCTAAAATTAACAAATCAGGAAATGACAGATATTGGTGAGGTTGCAGAGAAAGCGGAACCCTCCTACACTGTTGGTGGGAATGCAAGCTGGTACAGCCACTCTGGAAAACAGTATAGAGGTTCCTCAAAAAGTTGAAAATAGAGGTACCCTACGACCCAGCAATTACACTACTGGGTGTTTACCCCAAAGATACAAATGTAGTGATCCAAAAGGGCAGCTGCACCCCAGTGTTTATAGCAGCAATGTCCACAATAGTCAAAGTATGGAAAGAGCCCAGATGTCCATCGACAGGTGAATAAAGAAGATGTGTATATATACAGTGGAATATTATGCAGCCATCAAAAATGAAATCTTAACCATTTGCAACAATGTGGATGGAACTAGAGGGTATTACACTGAGTGAAATAAATCAGAGAAAGACAAGTATCATATGATCTCACCGATATGTGGAATTTGAGAAACAAGACAGAGGATCATGGGGGAAGAGAGGAAAAAATGAAACAAGAAACCAGAGAGGGAGACAAACCATAAGAGACTTTTTTTTTTAAGATTTTATTTCTATTTATTTGAGAGAATGAGATAGAGCATGAGAGAGGGGAGGGTTGGAGGGAGAAGCAGACTCCCCGCTGAGCAGGGAGCCCGATGCGGGACTCGATCCCGGGACTCCAGGATCATGACCTGAGCCGAAAGCAGTTGCTTAACCAACTGAGCCACCCAGGCGCCCGATAAGAGACTTTAATCTCAGGAAACAAACAGGGTTGATGGAGCGGTGGGGGGTGGGGGGATGGGGTGGCTGCGTGATGGACATTGGGGAGGGGATGTCTTGTGAGCGCTGTGGATTATGTAAGATTGATGAATCACAGACGTGTACCCATGAAACAAGTAATATGTTAAAACAAAAATTTGGACATTTAAAAAAAAAAAAACAGCAAACCATGCAAAAAAAAGGATCAGAGAAAATCCCCACAAACCACCAAACAGTAAAATGACAATAAATGCTTGTCAATAATTACTTTGAATGTAAATGGACTAAATGCACCATAGGGTGACAGAGTGGATAAAAAAACAACAAAACAAAATAAGACCCATCTATATGTTGCTTACGAGAGACTCATTTAAAAAAAATTTAAGATTTTGGGGTGCCTGGTGGCTCAGTCAGTTAAGCGTCTGCCTTCGGCTCAGGTCATGATCCCAGGGTCCTGGGATTGAGCCCCGCGTCGGGCTCCCTGCTCAGCGGGAAGCCTGCTTCTCCCTCTCCCACTCCCCCTGCTTGTGCTCCTGCTCTCACTATCTCTGTCAAAGAAATAAAATATTTTAAAAAAAATTAAAATTTTTCTTTGAAGTAATCTCTACATCCAACATTGGGCTTGAACTCACAACCCCTAGATCAAGAGTTTCATGTTCCACCAATTGAGCCAGCCACGTGCCCCAAGAGAGTCTTTTAGACCTAAGGACACTTGCAGATTCAGAGTGAGGGGATGGAGAAACATCAAGAGGATGTCAAAAGAAAGCTGGAGTAGCAGTATATCAGACAAATTGGACTTTACCGCAAAGACTGTAACAAGAGACAGAAGACCACTATATAATAGAGGGGACAATCCAACAAGAACATATAACAATTGGAGATATTTATGGACCCAACATGAGAGCACCCAAATACATAAAGGAACTAATGAATAACAATATCAAGTTAGTAGGGGACTTTAACAGCTCAGTTATCAATAGACAGATCATCTGAACGGAAAATCAAAAAACATTGGCTTTGAATGACACACTGGACCAGATAGACTTAAAAGATATGTGCAGAATGTTCCATCCTAAAACAATACACACTGCGTTCAAGTGTACATGCAACATTCTTTAGATCACCCATTAGCCCACAAAACAAGCCTCAACAAATTCAAGAAAAGCAAAGTCCTCCCCCATGCACATTTTCTGACATGAAACTGGAAGTCAACCACAAGAAAAATTCTGGAAAGACCACAAATATGAAGGTAACCTAGCATGCTACTAAACAATGGGGGGGGGAGGGACAATGAATGGGTCAACCAGGAAATAAAAGAGTGTGTGGAAACCAATGAAAATGAAAACTGCGTCCAAAACCTTTGGGATGCAGCAAACTGGTCCTAAGAGGGAAGTATATAGCAATACAGGCCTACCTCAAGAAGCAAGGAAAATCTCAACCTAACCTTACACCTAAAGGAACTAGGAAAAAGAACAAGCAAAACCAAAAAACAGCAGAAGGAAGGAAATAAGATGAGAGCAGAAATAAATGATACGGAAACTAAAAAAACCCCAGCAGAACAGATTAGTGAAACCAGGACTTGGTTCTTTGAGAAGAACAAGAAAAGTAATAAACCTTGAGCCAGACTTAAAAAGAAAAAGGACCCAAATAAAGTCATGAAAGGAGAAATAACCAACACCACAGAAGTATAATCATAAGAGAATACGGTGAAAAACTATATGCCAACAAACTGGAAAACCTAGAAGAAATGGATAAATTTCTAGAAACATCAACTACCTAAATGGGAAACAGGAAAAAATAGAAAACTTGAACAGATTAATTACCAGCAAAGAAACTGAATCAGTGATCAACTCCCAACAGACAAAATGCCAGGGCCAGATGGCTTCACAGGCAAATTCTACCAAACATTTTAAAGAAGAGTTAATACCTATTCTTACCAAACTATTTATAAAAATAGAAAAGGAATATCTTACACGTTCATTCTATGAGGCCAGCATTACCCTGATAGCAAAACCAGATAAAGAGACCGCTAAAAAAAAAAAAAAAACAAAAAAAAAACTACTATAGGCTAATATTCTTAGTGAACATACATACAAAAGTCCTCAATACTAGCAAACCAAATCCAACAATGTATTTTTAAAAGTGACCACCAAGTGGGATTTATCCCTGGTTTGTAAGGGTGGTTCAATATTCACAAATCAATCAACATAATATACCACATTAATAAAAGGTTATGCATATGATCATTTCGATTGATGCAGAAAAAGCATTTGACAAGGTACCAACATCCATTCATGCTAACAACCCTAAACAAAATAGGTTTATGAAGTCCATATATGAAAAAGCAACAGCTAATACCATTCTAAATAGGGAAAAACTGACAGCTTTTTCTCTTTGGTCAGGAACAAGACAGGGATGTCTGCTCCCACCACTTCTATTCAACGTAGTACTGCACGTCCTAGCCACAGCAGTCAGATAACAAAAAGAAATCAAAGGCATCTGCGTCGGTAAGGAAGAAGTCAGACTCTGTTTGCAGATGACATGATCCTCTGTGCAGAAAACCCAAGAGACTCCACTGAGAAACTGCTAGGACTGGTAAGTGAATTCAGTAAAGTTGCAGGACACAAAAATCAGGGTACAGAAATCTCTTGCATTTCTGTACAGCAACAAAGAAGCAGAAAGAGGAATTAATCCCACTTACAACTGCACCAAAAATAGTAAGATACCTAGGAATCAACCTAACCAAAGAGTTTGTAAAAGACCTGTACTCTGAAAACTCTAAAGTACTGATGAAATAAATTGAGGCTAACACAAAGAAATGGAAGGACATTCCATGCTTACAGGTTGGAACAAATTTTGTTAAAATGTCTATACTACCCAAAGCAATCTACACATTTAATGCAATCCCTATCAAAATACCAACAGCATTTTTCACAAAACTAAAACAAACTGCTAAAATTTGTATGGAACCACAAAAGAATAGCCAAAGCAATCATGAGAAAAGCTGGAGGCATCATAATTCTTGATCTCTTCGTTGTTTTGTTTTTAAAGATTTTATTTATTTGAGGGAGAGTGAGAGCAGGAGAGATCACAGAGGGAGACAGAGAAGCAGACTCGCTGTTGAGCAGAGAGCCTGATGCAGGGCTCGATCCCAGGACCCTGGGATCATGACCTGAGTTGAGGACAGACGCTTAACCGACTGAGCCACCCCGGCACCCCTAGACTTTCTTTTGTATCAGAAAGCTGTAGTAATCAAAAGAGTATGGTGCTGGCATTAAAAAGAGACACATAGGGGCGCCTGCGTGGCTCAGTCGTTAAGCGTCTGCCTTCGGCTCAGGTCATCATCCCAGGGTCCTGGGATTGAGCCCCGCATCGGGCTCCCTGCTCAGTGGGGAGCCTGCTTCTCCCTCTCCCACTCCCCCTGCTGGTGTTCCCCCTCTCCCTGTGTCTCTGTCAAATAAATTAAAAAAAACAAAAACAAAAAAACACACATAGATCAATGGAACAAAACTGAAAGCCCAGAAATAAACCCACAATCATATGGTCAGTTAATCTTCGACAAAGGAGGCAAGAATATCCAATGGGGAAAAAGACTGTCTCTTCAACAAATGAAGTTGGGAAAACTGAACAGCAACATGCAAAAGAATGAAACTGGACCACTTTCTTAACATCTTACACAAAAACTCAAAATGGGTTAAAGACCTAAATGTGAGACCTGAAACCATAAAAAGCCTAGAAGAGAACACAGGCAGTCATCGCTCTGACATTGGCTATAGCAGTGTTTTTCTAGGTGTGTCTCCTGAGGCAAAGAAAAACAAAAGCAAAAATAAACTATTGAGACTACATTAAAATTGAAAGCTTCTGCACAGCCAAGGAAACAGAACAAAAAGACAACCTACTGAATGGGAGAAGATGTTTGCAAATGACCTATCCAATAAGGGGTTAGTATCCAAATTTAATAACTTATTTAACAGCCCCAAAACAAATAATCCAGTTTAAAAATGGGCAAAAGACATGAACAGGCATTTCTCCAAAGATGGCCAACAGACACATGAAAAGACGCTGAACATCACTCATTGTCAACGAAATGCAAGTCACAACTACAGGGAGCTATCCCCTCACACCTGTCAGAATGGCTAAAGTTAACAACCCAGGAAACAAGTATTTTTTTTTTTTAAGATTTTATTTATTTATTTGACAGAGAGACAGCGAGAGAGGGAACACAAGCAGGGGGAGCGGAAGAGGGAGAAGCAGGCTTCCCACTGAGCAGGGAGGCCGATGCGGGGCTCGATCCCAGGACCCCGGGATGATGACCTGAGCCAAAGGCAGACGCTTAACGACTGAGTCACCCAAGCTCCCAGGAAACAAGTATTGACAAGGGTGTGTGAAAAAGGAACCCTCTTGCACTGTTGATAGGAATGCAAACTGATGCACTGTGGAAAACAGTATTGATGTTCCTCAAGAAGTTAAAAATAGAACTATCCTAAGATCCAGCAATTGCACTACTGGGTATTTTTCCCAAAGAATACAAGAATAGTAATTCAGATGGATACATGCACCCAGTGCTTATAGGAGCATTATCTACACAATGGCCAAATTATGGAAACAGCCCAGGTGTCTATCGATTGATGAATGGATAAACAAGATGTGGTACAATGGAATATTACTCAGCCATAAAAAATAATGAAATCTCATCATGTGCAACAACATGGATGGATCCGTGGAAGGCCTGATGTAAGAGGAAGGAACATCAGTGCAGGCCTAGGGATAAGACAAATGTCTTACAGACAATAGACCTGGCAAATCTTCCTTGAGCAACAACACAGTAGGTGTTTGGTCCTCGTTAGCTAATACCAGCCCTGGCTTTTCAATATTCTTCATTTTTGAGGGATAAGGGGTACGACCACTCTAGCTACTTCCTGCTGAAAAGGGGCATACATAGGATTTGACAAATGAAACTGCCTTGCATCTAACTGCAAACATTCCATAGTACTAACTTGAATTCCCAGCCTTTATGGAGCCATTATTTCGGAACTCTGGTGTACAGACTTAGCATCTTATTCTGCATTTCATAATGAGGTCAGTTAAGTCAATTAACAGTCGTCTCGTTTCAGAAGGCTGTCTTGCCAGGGAGCTTTCAAAGTCCAGCCTGTCATGTGCAGTTCGGTAGAAATTAGCCAGATCTGCAAGGAAACCAGAGGAATTCAGGATCCAGCCTCATTTTATAGGTAAACAATCATTCAAGGATAATCAGAACTAGAATATTTCTCCCATAAAGGTGTGTTATTTTATTTCCTCTCTAAAATCATTCTGTCAAAGGTAGCCAAATTAAGAGTTATTTGTAAAGCAAATCCAGTTTTAACATACTTGGCCCAATTATTTACATAAGTGCAGCAAGAATAGTGATTGGCCATATAGGTTCTTTGAAATCCACTTTGCTAGAGTGTCTCGTAAGGAATTTCAGATTGAGCCTGTGACAGCTTTTCAAGGCTAAGAGCCAGGCCAAATACTTGCCATCAGACTTGTCTATGGATACCCATAGAATTGGGTTACTTCTTTCTCAAGGTCCCCAAAATATCCTGAAATTCTTGAGCCTGCCAGGGAGTGACCCTCCTTACTCACCTGGTAGGACTCCTGGGAGCCTTTGTAAGCACGGTACCAGACCAGTTATTTCCATGGGGCTTCATGGGCTCCATAAAGTCAACCTTAGTTCCTTAAATGCTATCTGGTCATATCTGAGCCTCTGCAGCTCTCTCTCAAATAGGACATTCCAGTCAAAGCCTTGGTAATATAACCAGTGTTTCCAATGGTGTCCTTTTACAGGGAGAACAGATTCTTAATGGATTTATTCAAGTAACTTTAGTTGATTTCCCATTTTGTCATTGCTGTAGGCCCAGCCAAACCCTTCTGGATATGAAATTCCATGTAATTCACAACTCACACCTGGCATTAAAGACCCCCAGGACCTGTAGTTGTTTTACTACCATGTTTGCTTTAAGAAAGCCTCCTCTTGGGGGCGCCTGGCTGGCTCAGTCAGTAAAGCATGTGACTGTTGATTTCGGGGTTGTAAATTCAAGCCCCACGTTGGGTGTCAAGATTGCTTAAAAATAAAATCTTAAAAAAGAAAAAGCCTCTTGTTGGTTAGCAACCCAACCCAACTGGCTTCCCTTCTTAACCAAGGCATATAAAGATTTTAATATTTTTTATTTTTAAGAATAACAATCTTTTATTTTTTATTTTATGAGTTCATGAGTCACATGCTCTCCCCAACTGAGCCAGCCAGGTGCCCCTTAACGGTCTTTTTTTTTAATATTTTATTTATTTATTTGAGAAAGAATGAGAGAGAGAGAGTACATGAGAGGAGAGAAGGTCAGAGGGAGAGGCAGACTGCCTGCTGAGCAGGGAGCCCGATGCGGGACTCGATCCCGGGACTCCAGGATCATGACCTAAGCCGAAGGCAGTCGCTTAATCAACTGAGCCACCCAGGCGCCCCGCCCCTTAACGGTCTTAATAACTGCATTAGATGGGAAATAAAAGGTGTCCAGTAACCCAGTAAACCAACAAGTCTGTCATCCCTTTGTTGTTTGAGAGACTGGGAAGGTTTGTCTTTTATCAGTGACCACCTCAGCATCACTTTTGTCTTACCCAACTAGATGATGCCCAGGAACTTGACTGACCTGGCCCTTGAATCCTGTTGGTATTTACCTCCCATCCTACGACTAAGTAGGCAGCTGCTTAGGAGGGAGGCTAAGTCCGCACAGGTTAACATCATGTACGTAATGATAAGGCACCGTCTTCTCTGGCGGTATGCATTAGTACTCTCTAGGGAACCAGCAGCTGTATACTATAGGTCCCGTTTTGCATGACCCGCGAGGCTAGATTTCACTTCTCAGCTACACAACCAGAATTCACCTGTTGTCATTAGAGCCCGGTCAGGAATGGGGGAATATGCACGAGAAGACACTGGGGAGGAATCCTGCTGATCTTGTAGGTAGAGACTAATTTGACTGTAATAATTTGTCCCTCATAACCATCACTAGCCTTTATTTCTCCCCACAATTTCGAGGGGTTTCCATAGATCAGTGGGTATTTTCAGCCACATTGTCTTATTATTGTCTGTTAGTGCGAGACCAATAAATGGTTAATTCAACCTGGGGCCTCTGGCCGACACCTATTGCAGGAACTGGAGGACAACGCCGGCCTAACCCTAGTCTCCAGGGATAGAGGGTTAGGAGAGGGGCAGTTTGTGACACACCTGGCTTTTCTCAGCCTTCCTTCTAGGGAGTAAACTACTTTCCCTTAGGCAACGCCTTCCGTAGGCTTAGCAAAACTGAATTGGGTTGTATTTTCTCTTGGGATATTAGAACCTGCCACACTTGTTCACAAGCAACCTTGATGGCACCCCTCTCCACCATTTTGTCGTGGGCAGGGTCCTTTCGTTTTCTCCCTATTTCCTTTATGAGGGATTCTTTCAGTTTCACTTAAGCCAGTCACCATGAAACTACTGGAGAAATGCTCTGATTAACCCTAGCGGCCAGGACAGACACTGAAGTCGGGTACCATGCCCCTGGGGCTGAGTGGAAGACACAGTTCTCCCCACCAGAGGAAAATTCTTCCCTGGGCCTCTGAATGCTGGGTGTAAATGGCATGCTGCATTCCCAGTTCACATATAATTTCTCGTAGTTCTTCTGTAGAGGCTGGGTTATCTTAATGCTAGCATTTATCCAATCAATCAAATTAGCTAAATGCCTGCAATCCTCATCCATGCCTGAGGCATATAATCTGTGTCGCACGGCTGGCTGAGCAGTGACTCAGGCGTTTTTTTTTACATTGGCTAAACCCACTTAACATACTACTGTCTCCCCCAGTATCCCGCAGTCTAACACCGGAGCTGCCACCCCTTCCCAGCCTTTCTGCTTCCCCACCGTCTCAGGTAGCACACCTCACAACTCCTCGGGTGTTTTTAAGGCGTCCCCATACTCACGCACTGGTCTGAAATGCCCCAAAGACCTGGCCACGTCTCCCCACATGGTCATGGGGGGGCCAGCTTGGCATTTTGAACCAGCAGCCGGCCCCCTCCTCCAACCCCCTGCCTTCCCCCCCCACTGCTCCCCAAAGACCCCTGGCTCTCCGCCAGCACGGACCCTTTACCCAAGCTTGTTCTGTCTTCAGTATCCTGCTGACTACACCAATTGTTTAAACGTGGAGGAGGGTCACTAACATATCCTCCAGCCTCAGAAGGCACTTGTAGACCGAAAAACGAAGCCAGCCACCGAGTTTTACGCAGGGTAACCTACTGACATGGACAGGAGGGAGCGCAGAGGACCGTGCGCCATACTCCCCACCACTACGCAGACCTTCCTCCCCAGCTTTTATGGAGCGAGGAGCATGCTGGGGAGGTCCCGGGGTAGTTACCTAAGTGGTGCCACGTGTGCGCCAGAGGGGAGAGCAAGATGGAAGGCCAAAGCTGGCGTCAATGTTCTCAGCACTCCTACCCGAGCTTTCTCCTACACAGTTCTCAGCGCTGTTGTGTTACCTGGTGACTGGAGTAGAGTATCCGTGTAGTCACATTTGCAAAAGCCTTTGGTCCTCTGAGGACATCCTGCTGAGTGTTTCCTTTGTTGAGGCCTTTGTTCTACTGTCATCAAGCATTTCCCTCAAAGCTGAAACTTGAGGGAAAAACCCTCCATTTCTAAGTAGACTGTTTTTTTTTTTCCAAGAAAGACTTTCTTACTCCTCTGATAACCCTAAAAAAGGTTTACTTTTCTTTATCATTTCCAAGTTCCTGTTTTTCTCTCCAAGTCTCATTTTAAGAGTCTGCGCTTATAAACTATTTAATAATAGCTTTCAGCATTAGCCCATTGAGCCAGAGCCAAGTGTGCACTGCAATTCCAATGCTTCTGTCACTGTGGTAGTTTGAAATTCAGTGTGACAAATGTAGTACTTTGTCATTCAGCGTGGTACCTTGTAAAATCATAGTTTTAGTAATGGCCCATTTTCATTATGGTACGTTTTTATAAATGTTGGTGACAGTTTTAACAATCAGAATTCTTTATAGGATCTTTAACATTAAAAATCCAAGTAAATATTGTATATTTAAAAAATGCATACATATCCAAGATGGATATTCAGCCGGTGTGTGCTGGTGGGAGACTGTTAAACCACTGAAACGTGCCCCTCCAACTGGTAATTAGCTGCTGTCTCTGACCTTCTTGAATGCCTTCCCCCCAACCCAAGCCCATCCTCACATCTCTCAAGGTTGATGTCTGGCACAGCGGAGGATCTTCAGAACCTTGGTCCACCATAACACGCCATACTGTTCTGTCATCAAGCATTTCCCCCAAAGCTGAAACTTCAGGAAAAAACCCTCCATTTCTAAGGAGACTTGTGTTTTGTTTTGTTTTTTTGACTTTCTTACTCTGATAACCCTAAAACTAGGATTTACTTTTATCAAAATATAAATATTTTGAAAAACATTCTTGTCTGTTTTTCCCATCTGAAAAAAACAAAGCTGTATACATTATGATTTTATTATACCTTGACTATTGATGATATTTAGAATTTCCCAGAGCATGAGTAAGGCAATACAAAGTTGCCCTCTGTTTTCCTTTCCATTTCTTGTTCTAATTTGAAAACAAAACCCAGCTTCAGGGAAGTTAGGAAAGGCAGGAGAGGGCCAAGTGAACAGGGTTTTGATGACAGAGGCCAGGCAGGGGGAGCCAACCAGGCAGGGCCCACCAGCAGTGGGGTGCAGGGGCCTCAGGGGAGGAGGGCCTTGTGGGGTACTGGCACCAGCTAAAACAGATGTCAGATGTTCTGGGTCTACAAGTACATATGGAGATCAGACCAAACTCAAGGCTAGCATAGCAGGGCTTAGGCTGTGAGAACAAGGCACCCAGCCTCACAGAACTGGGCTCTCCGTCAAGGATCCAGCAACACAAGCCCACATAGGAGAAGCCAAAAGCTGGCAGCAGCACCAGAATCTCCTCCAGTACTGCTTTGGAAGAGCAGCTCTCAAGGTCCCCAATCAGTGTGCTTCTGTAGCTGGATACTATTGACTGCCTGTAACTCAAATGGGCTTAAACGGTGGTCTCTACTGGTCCCTGTGATTGAGTTCCATGTGACAACTCCATACGTAGGTTAGCACCTAAGCCTTATATCCAGATGAAGAGAAACCATTCCATTTTGGGTCTCAAAGAGCAAGGCATCTTTTCCCAGAAGCCTTGGGCAGACTTTTTCCTCCCATCTCAGTGACCCAGACTGGGTTGTGTTCCCATCTGGGAACTAAAGTGAGCAGAGCAAGGACATCTCTGACTGGCTTAGGCCTGGGCTCTGGAACCCAACACTGGCCAGGAGTCTGGAACCACAAGGTTGGCAGGATTGGTTAGGTGGGTCAGGTGCCTCCCAAACTCTCCAGGAGGGAGCAGAAAAGGCCCAGCAAACGAAGGTGGAATCATATACAGCACTAGGCATAGGACTGTACCCTTTCTAAAACCCTTCTCATAGTCTCGTTTTACTTTGATACTGCCTCTAAAGCTGAGAGTAACCGATGACAAGCCCATATGTATCCAGGTTGGGATACATGAATATAGTCCCCTGAATTTTTTGAGAAAATTTTGGTACAAATTGCTTGAAATCAGTGTTAAAAATCTATCGAGTGATAAATTAAGAAGTACCCAGTGTCACAACATATTCCTGTGTCGAAAATGTTTATAGTGAATCTAAGTCTAACTCCCGCAGCTTACAGGAAACGAGAGAAATCCAGAATATTTGTCACTCTACAAGACAACTGGCCTTGTCTGTTCAAACACTCAAGTGTTTCAGAAAACAAGTTCTAGGTTTAAAGAGATTAAAGGGACCAATAACAGTGCTGAGACCCTGACTGGATCTTTGTTTAAAATACATTAGTGGAGGGCGCCTGGGTGGCTCAGCCGTTAAGCGTCTGCCTTTGGCTCAGGTCATGATCCCAGGGTCCTGGGATCAAGCCCCGCATCGGGCTCCCTGCTCGGCAGGGAGCCTGCTTCTCCCTCTCCCTCTGCCTGCCTCTCTGCCTACTTGTTCTTTCTGTCAAATAAATAAATCTTTAAAAAAATAAAATATATTAGTGGAACAATCAGGAATATTGGAACATGGATTGAATGCAAACTTAATGTTAACTTGCTTAAGTGTAATAATGGTGGAATTACAATTACATAGAAAAAGACAACTATTTTTAGGAGATGCATGCCAAAGCATATAGGGGTGAAGTCTTGAAGTCTACAACTTATTTTCAAATGGTTCAGCAAATTTATACACACACACACACAGTGTAAATGTGGCAAAATGTTACTTTGTTAGATCTAGGTAGAGGGCATATAGGAGTTCATCCTATCTTTTTCAACACTCCATTTTGAAAATTTTCACAAAGTTGAGGGAGATCTTTAGATTTTTCCATGTAAATCATCACTTTAAAAACGCTCTGTTGGGGAAATGCGCCTGGGTGGCTCGGTTGGGTGTCTGCCTTTGGCTCAGGTCATGATCCCGGGGTCCTGGGATTGAACCCCACGTCGGGCTCCCTGCTCAGCTGGGAGTCTGCTTCTCCTGCCCCTCCCCCTGCTCATGCACGCTCTCTCTCAAATAAATAAATAAAATCTTTAAAAAATAATAAAGATGCTCTATCCTTCAGGCAGCGTTTTTCCAAATATGGTCTCTCACCATCAGTATGAGAATCACAAAAGAAAACAGAGGAATGGCCAATGAGCACATGAAAAGAACCTCAACATCAGGCATCCAGAAAAGGCCAATGTAATTACAGACTCGTGGTATCACTGTAGTGCTCTGAAACTAATGTAACGTGTGTGTCGATGACACTGGATGAAAACAAATGCAAACAAACCACACTGAGCTAGCACTTCACACCCACGAGAATGGAGAAGACCGGCAACATCGGGGCTGATGAAGATGGGGAATGGCGAGAACTCAGTGTGTGCTGGTGCAGGGATTATAAGATGGTTCAGCTACTTTGGGAAACAATCTGGCAGTTTCTTACACACACATCCTGACCATACAACCCAGTAATCCTCCTCTTGGGTACCAAGAGAAAGGAAAACCTACCTCCAAAGACTTGTGTGCGAATGTTCAGAATATATTCATAACAGCCAAAACCTGGGGGCGACTGTAAGATCACCAACCTGAGCAGAGAGAAAGTGGGGTCCACCCCTGCAGAGCAAACAGCTACGGACCCGTGCAGCAATGCGAGCGAGCCTTAGAAAGCAAAAGTTCATACTGTATGCCTTTTTTCTATGAAATACTAGAACAAGTTCAACTTACCTGTAGAGACAGAACACAGATTCACCTGGGACTGGGGGTCAAGGAGGAATGGCTGCAAAGGGACATGAGGGAACTTTCTGGGGCCTGTGGGACATATTCTGTATCTCATTTGGCAGTGGTGACAAAGGCAGCTATGTTTGTTGCAAAGTACTCCCGAGATAGGTACATTTTCTTTTGGTCAAACTATCTCAATAAAGTTGATTAAAATCTGTTTACATCCCCCTCCCCCCCACCCCATGGACTCTTTTAGACAGGGTTTCTCAAAATGTGGTTTCTGGATTATCTGCTTCAGCATCACCAGGAAAGCTGGTAAAAATCTGACCCACTGAATCAGAATCTCAGGACGGGGTGGAGGAGTCGTCGAATAGGCCGGACACTGGCGGCTCTTCCACCACTGGACGGCCATCTGAATGGACCCCAGAGGCTGCTGGACCCGCCTGTGCCAGTGGCCGGTCCCCACAGCTCCGTGACCCCAGCCAGTGCTGGCAGGGCCATGACGACATATGGCTCTCACACACCAGCAGCTGGTGGTGCCTGGTCGGAAGAGAGACTAGAGCAGTATCTCAGGAAGAATTCCATGCAGACCAAGCTGCTGCATAAGCTCCCCAGCCTGTTTTGCAGAAAGGGAAAGATGCACTTTGACGGCCAGGCTGGAACCTGTGAGAAGGCCTCTCAGCGAAGGAACTAATGACAGGCTGTAAGCAGGGGTGGCCACAGGACTCACTTCGTAAGCCAGCAATTCTCAAGCTGGGCTGTGCGTCAGAATCTTGTGGACCTTTTTAAAAAGTCTAATTCCTATTTTAATCATAGTAGTACAAAAATACGGGCTCTTAAGCAAAAAAAACCCCATGAATATGGCTTTAGTAATACTAAAGTATGCATATTTAAAAAACAAAGAACATCGGTCCTTCTATAATCTTATTCCTGCTGGGGACACTGAAATTTTTTTAAGTGTACAGCTTGATGAATGTTTATGTATGTGTCCACCTGACTCTGTTCAAATCAAGACCCAGACCACTTCCAGCACCGTAGAAAGTCCACTGGGGACCCTTCTCAGTTCGTATTTCCCCACCATTCTCACTTGTCACATCAGTTAGTTTGAAGGCAACCACTTTATTTTTGCCATTTCTTCTAGTACTTTTTCCATATTTCTTTTTTTTTTTTAAGATTTTATTTATTTATTTGAGGGGGGAGGGGAGGGGCAGAGGAAGAGGGAGAGAGAATCTCCACAATGAGCGCAGAGCCTGAGGCGGGGCTCGATCTCACGACCCGGAGATCATGACCTGAGCCAAAACCAAGAGTCGGATGCTCAGCTACTGAGCCACCAAGGCACCCCTCCAAATTTCTAAATAATATGCTTACACTGCTATTTCTTAGTCTGCCTATTTTGGACAAGAACTAGTAGCTTCTTAGGACAAGTAGATCCAAAGTTCACTCTCCTTCCCCTTACCAGGTGAAGCTTAAAAACTTTAGGTCTTCCAGGCTGTGGCACCAGTTGCCCCACTCTGGCCACCTGTGCCCCGGGTGTCCCCCACCTGTGGCCCCTGGCCTTGAGCTGGGAGCAGCCAGAGAGCCAGGCTCAGGACCTTGCTGAGTAGGGCTCTGAGGTGTGAATGGAACCTGTTACCAAGCTCTGGAGTTAAACTGTAGTTGGAGTAGGAAAGCCATGAGAAACACCAGAGTGTTTCTAAGATTTTTATTGCTTGTCAAGTGCACTTTTAGGACCCCACCCTTTCTGCCAGCCAGGCCGTGCATTCTGTACCAACTGTTGGTGTGAATGGACCAGTAAAGGTTTCTGCTTGAGGGGAAGCTGAATGCATGGCCTGCCCCAAAAGAGGCAGGTCGGTTGGCCCAGGACAATTGTGTCGAGGGTCCGGCACCAAGATAAGATGCAGGTACTGTCTCCGGTCATTGGGAGAGAGGTCTGGACAGGCTGCAGGGACTAAACCAGTCCTCCAGCCCTCCCTGTGGCCACTCCCTCTGGCCTGAAGGCCCCTCCCTGAACCCCAACACAGATATCTTCAGGCTGGTGTCCCCACACTTGCCGGCAGAAGAGCTGCCTCGAATCTCCCCACAATTCTGATTTCCTTCCTCACTCGGACCCCACGCCTTTCAGTTCCCTGGTTCTCCTTCCCCGGGCCGGGGGGGCTCGGGGGTCCCGTCCTCTGCATCTTGCCACCTCGGCCATCAGCTGCTCAGAAGCCCCGCCAGCGCCGCACACCGCAAACCTTACCCTCTGCCAGCTCGGGGCCCGGAAGGAAACCCTCCTCTTCCCTCCTCCGGGGGCGACCACTCCTCACTTGCTGTCCTCCAGACGCTGTTGGTCAGCGGTGTCGGCCGCGCGCCCAGCCGCCTGGAGGTGGCATCCCAGCGGAGGCTCGGGCCCTGCGCTCCGGTGAGAACCGCGCCGGGCAGCACCGGGATCGCTAAGGCCTCGGGTCCTCCAAGACTGAGGGGCTGTGCAGGTATGATTAAGCAGGTAACAGAGAGGATGGGAAATGGCCATTTTAATGAGGGAGAAACCTAGGCTCAAAAATGCTAGAGAAACCATTCCAAGGGAACTGCTTCAGAAGTTGGAAGGGCCACAGAAAGCCTCCTCGCCCTTGGACGTCACCTGCCTGAGCCGAAGTCCAGTCCCTGCTTGGCTCAGAAAGGGCCCCTTGAGCACAGAGCAGGGAGACCCGGAAGTCTGGGTCCAGGGAAGAGGCTGCCCCAGCCAGCAACCTGGCTTCCCCTGGGGGGGCTGCATGCCCCCAAGTCTCAGGACGGGCGGAACCCAAGTCACTTGGTCCCCCTGGCGCAGACCCATGGTCTTGGAGAGGCACAGTCCAAAGCTACCAGCTTGCCTCCCTCCAGGCCCCCACACTTGAGATCCGGCTGGTCCTCCTCTTCCTCTGGGAGTCTGGGGAAGGTGAGAAGAGGGGACAGAGCTCAGGATGACGGCCCCTGCCGGCCTGTGTGCCTGCTGCCGATGGGTATGGCTTGATCACTGCACAGGGCCGGGGAGTCTGGAAAGGGCCCTGGGGTGGGAGTCACGAGGATGCCCCATAGCTCCGGAGAACCACACAAACCCCTCTGTGCAGCACCCCTTATCTACAGAACAGGGTGATGATCCTGCTTGGGTGAATGCTGTGGAGACCCAAACAAGGGATGGGGTGACCGGGACTAAATGACACTAAGGCTCCAAGCCAGGTGGGGCAAGGAGGGTAGGGTGTCTCCCAAGAGGTACCCGAGGCTGGTGGTGGAACAGGGGGCTGAATCTGGGAACAGACAGACGGTGGATCCAGATCAGCAGTGGGGGAGGTGCCAGCAGAGGGGAAGGCCCCAACCCTTCTTTGGCGTCTACTGTGATGTCATTCTGGTCATACTGGGGACAGAGAGGCCACCCACCCAGGCCCATGGTCACTCACAGCGGGGGTGATAGTGGGGCCCCGTCGATCCAGTGCCAGCCCTGGGGGCCTCGCCGGGCCCCCACCCAGGAGTACTTGGTGACTGGGTATCTGCTCAGGAAGTCCTGAAGGAGAAAAGCAGCTGGTCACCCTTCTTCCAACACTAGTAAGGCTCCCCTGGGGCTTCTGTGCCCCCCCTCCCCACCGTATCCCCAACAAGTTCCCAGCTCACAGCTCACCAAGAGAACGGACCCAGCTCAACCCAGAGAACGGACCCAGCTCAACCCAGCTCTCCCCAAACACCAGGAATTGGAAAGCTGTATTGGATGCTTGCTGGTCGGCAGACACTGGGGACCAGAAATGGGGGGGGGGTCCCATCTCGGCCTCAAGGGGAGAGAGCATGTTAACGCTGGTCCCCACCGGGCAGTGCAAGATGGGTACTGAGGGGACAAAGCACATCCAGGTAGCAAAGAGGCGAGGGCCAGGGCCCATGTGGCTGGGAGCAGAGGGCCAGCAGTGCGCTTCTCAGTTACGTCGCATCCGCTCAGCACAACCTTATTAAGAATGTTTTTAAGAAAGACAAGTACAAAGACCGTGGAGCCATGAGAGGCAAGTTATAGGACATCAGGGGTTACCGTGAGTATAAACGCTGACTTCGAGTTGTGGCACGATTTATAGTAAAGACAAACCGTGTTGGCACAAGAATGCAGATGTACAAGGAACGACAAGAACCACAGTACGTTAGAGAACTGTTAGCGATGACCTTTCTCTTACATATTTGTCCTTGGCGTCATCTTGTTTTTAGCAACTAACTAAAGGAAAAAATGGTATTTAGAAATGGTTAGCTTGGGAAAAGATGCTTTAATGTTGTAAGTCCGGGCGTGAGGCCGCGAAGCCAGCGCAGTTCCAGAACCTAACTTGCTGCCACGTCACATGAACAGTCACATCCTTCCTACCACTCCGATGAGTGATTCCACTTTAGAGAATAAATCCAAGAACATGAAGGGGAGAAAATGAACTAACCCAAAGGTAACACCGTGTTACTTAGAAAAAATGGAAACCACCCAAATGCTCAGCAATCAGGAAATAACTGGGCACATTATGGGACATTAACATGATGGAAAATTACAATGCTGTTCAAGATGCCAAGTACGTGGAAAATATCACTATGAAATCACACTGAGTGAAGAAAAGCAGACCAGGAAGTACACGTTGCTCACAACATCCAGAAGCCTCTATTCATGAGGGAAAATTAGGAGACTGTCCTATGTGAGTTTAATGTATGCCCAGCTCTTCCCTAGAAAACTTAAGTTGAGGAAGCCAGAAGCTCCGTATTTAACCCTGGTTAATACGTAACCAGGGTTAGCACGAGAAAGAAAGAACGAGAAAGCAAGCACGAGCGTAATGACCGTCCCCTTGGTGCCATTCCTAGTGGTCCTCTGGGTCTCAGTGTAAAAGCCACGTCCTATAGGGACGCTGCGTGCCCACCGCCTCCAAGGTGAGCTCCTGCCCCCGGGCCGCCGGAGCCGGACTCTGGAGCTTGGTGCACGGCCTGTCGCTTTCCTACCTGGGACGGTGACCGCGGCGAGGACAGGGAAGGCACACACATGGCCGCATGTCGGCCGGGGCCCGGGCTGGGGTCCGCCAGCAGGGCTGGGCAGGGAGCTGTGGTGAGGCGGCGGCTGGCAGGTGAGTCAGAGGGCAGAGCTGCGCTGGGCACTGGCTGCAGCAGGGGGGGCTCCTGCGGCCGGCACCCCCTTCCTGGGAGCGGGCGGCAGCTGGTTAGGGAAGGCACACTGGGGCGTGGGGCTTTTCCCAGGGCCGGGACACCCCCTAGTCAAATTTCGGGTGTGTGGGGCCTTAGGCAAGTACCCAACCTTTCAGAGCTTCAGTATGGGCCTCTGAAACGGGGGGGGGGGGGGGGGCATCCGTACGGAGGCCCGAGAGGATCTGTACAAAGCCAAGGGCACAGAGTCCACGCTCGGCCGGGTGGTGTGCAAACGCAGCCCCCAACACAGGGGACCTCATCTGATGTTCCCAGCACCGCCGAGGGGCCCCTGCCCTCAGTCCTGGCCCCAGGCCACCCGGCTGTCCCTCGCTTCCACCTCCGGGCCTCCCATGACAGCGGCGTGGCCTGTCCCTGCCCGCCCTCTCCTTTCCACCCTTCCTTCCTCGCAGCTCTGACTCTGTTCACTTGTTCTCACCGCTAGCATCATCCAGAGACAAAAATTCCAGAAACTCGCAAATCATCTATGGTTCAAAGAACTGTGCTGTCGTGCCACCGCCGCCGTCCCGGGGCCTCCACGGCCTCCCGCAGGTGCTCCTCCAACTTCGCCACCAATGTCAGGCCGCGTGGGGACGGTAGCCCGAGCGGAATGTACTTGAAATCCCACATTTGGCATCTTAAAACGGAGGTAAATTACCTGCTCTGCCCTCAAGCATGTCTTTTTTCAAAGTGGTAACATCGTATCACGTATCACGGAATTTAGCGTTTTCACCATTTTCAAGCGTCCAGGTTGGTGGCATTGTGGTCATTCACACTGCTGTGTCACCATTTGGCCCCCATCTCCCTCGGGGGAGACCTGGTGCGCATTCACACACACACCCGCCCCCCCCACCAGCCTCGCTCTGCTCTCTGCCTTCCTACATTTCCGCTTTCGTATTCAAATGCTCCGATTAGTTAATTGTCTTAACCCCAGGATGGGTCTTTCTTCGTGTTTTTTCCACCTTTCTGCAGTCAGCCTGTGTGGCTGACAGTCCCTGTGTGTCCTTGGTGCTCCCTGCACCCTAGGAAACACAGCTGTGCTGAAACCAAGGGCGCAGACAGCGCTTAAACTTTCTCCCTTTTCTCTAACCATGAGCAAACCCAGCTTTTGGGGAGGATGAGACTTGCTTCTCCGAGGGCTCCGTGTACCACTGGCACCACAGGTTATGTCCCTGGGTGTGTGCGTCCCAGCTCCTGGAGCCTGGCCTTTGCCCACTGCCTCTGCCAGCCTGTCTCCAGCTCTACATCACTGCCCCCCGCCCCAGTGCCTCCTGGAGCTTCTGGCCCTCGTCCAGAGCTCAGGATGCCAGAGCTCCCCAGCCATCACGGTCCAGAATTTAACTGCCTGGGACCCAAATTCTCGGTTCTTTTGCAAGTTGCTTACCCAGGCTTTTCTGTACTTACTTATGTTTCAAATAATTGATCCTGTATGCTTAGTTCTACAAGAATTCTTTATCCCAAGCTTGCAGTTTGGATGGTGTAAGCCCATCTCCCCCTTGGAGGACACACCAGCCACAGGGAGGTTTTTGCTCAGAGGGCTGGGGTCATGCTGAACTGAACCTGTGTACCCAGAGGTTGCAGGGCAGAGGCAGGCTTTCTGAGGACACATGCTGGGCTCGGTGGGTCCCTGGCAGGCTCGGCCCCCTCCCCCAGCTCCACCGCTGTCAAGGGACCCACCTCTGTTCCCGTTCCCACTGTTCTTCATTTTGCAGATTCCACAAGGGAAGGTTCCTCAGCACAGCCTATTCTTATCTGACAAATGTAAGAACTCCAGGCCTGGCCCAGGCCCCTGGCAAAACCTTTATATACTGATCTTCTTCCCCTGGCATTTCCTCCCAGTTATACACAGCACACGTTATTAGCAGAACATTAAGAAAATTTAAAAAAAAATTAAAACTTTAAGGAAGAAGAAGAAAAAAAAATCACTCGTAACCTTGTCCCTAGTGGTAACCACGATTAGAATAAGGAGCATACATATTTCCTTTCTGTGTTTTTTCTTTGCATCTATCTTTTTACCATACTGAGATCCCAGATTTGGTGTTTTCCCATCTACATTGTATCTTTTTCATTTCTCCATGTTTTTTGAAACTTTAAGTGTTATTCCTGGTGATAAAATAACCCACTGTAAAATAACTTTCTCCAGCACAGTTTTATATCCACCTCCAGGGAACTCTCCCAGAGAGAAAGAGAAAGGCAGGGACCCTGTTGTACGGTGCAGAATAGCTTTGGGGTCAGGACTGGGCAGGAACAGTTCAAGAAAACAAAGGGTCACATATGAGAAATCTTAAGTAAAATATTTTTTTAAAAGATTTTTAAAATTTATTTATTTGACAGAGAGAGAGAGAGCGAGAGCAGGAACACAAGCAGGGGGAGTGGGAGAGGGAGAAGCAGGCTTCCCGTCGAGCAGGGAGCCCGATGTGGGACTCGATCCTGGGACGCTGGGATCACGACCTGAGCCGAAGGCAAACGCTCAACGACTGAGCCACCCAGGCGCCCTTAAGTAAAATATTAAGAAGTCAAATCCAGAAGTCCTGGGGAAGAAAAAATCATGGCTAAGTAAACTACTGCAAGAGGCCTAGAATATTAAAAAAAAAACAAAAACAAATAATGTAATTCACAAAAAAGAGATTCAGGGAGTAAACAAAAAGGTATCATCTCAATAGACACACAAAAAAGCATCCAATGAAGTGAAACTCATTCAGGTTTAAAACTCTTAATAAAATAGGACTAGAGGGCGCCTGGGTGGCTCAGTCGGCCTTCGGCTCAGGTCATGATCCCAGGGTCCTGGGATCGAGCCCCGCATCAGGCTCCCTGCTCAGCGGGAAGCCTGCTTCTCCCTCTCCCACTCCCCCTGCTTGTGTTCCCTCTCTCGCTGTGTTTCTCTCTGTCAAATAAATACAATCTTAAAAAAAAAAAAAGGAATAGAAAGGAATTTTCTGAAATGATAACAGAAGGGGAAAATAAGAGATAAGAACGGGAAATGATAGCACATGAGAAATGTCAACAAAACTTGGGTAGCTGGACAGCTGTAACTGGCTGAGCAGACCCAAGAAAGCCCTGTGGTTTTTCAAGGAAAAGGTTGAGTGAGAGGAAGCTGAGAAAGACGCCAGTTGGAATTGAGAAGCCCCCAAATGCTCAATGATTAGAGGCAACAGTTCCTTCTGGAGGCCAAGGTACGGGAAGAGGGGCCTGGAGAAGAAGTTCTGGTTAAAAGTCCTAAAAAGAAGCAGTGAATGCCTCTCTCCTACCCCTTCCCACAAAATCCACTCACCCCTCCCAATACAGCAGATCACCAGTAGAACTTTGAGAAATAAACCACAGGGGACCGGGGTATCCAGAGCATCAGGTCTGGCTGAGGGTTGGAGGTACTTACGCTAGAAAAGGGGAGGGATTAAGTGCTACGTTCTTACAAGTGAAACCTTGGTTCCCTTTCCCCACTGCTCCTGGAATGCTGACATCCCAGCATTCACTTAAAAAAAAAAAAAAAAGAAAGAAAAAAGAAAAGTTGAGCCCCAGCCTGATGTCCCCATTGCAAAGCCTGCCTCTAAAAAAGCCCAATGCATCCCCTCACCTCCACCCTAACACAGAGCTTCCAATCTGTTCTTTAGTGCCTGACTCTTAATTATGACAGCTAAGGATCATCAGACATTTTAGGAAATTTTCTAACATGAAAAGACAAAAAAAAACCAACTCACAACAACTCAGTACATAGAATAAAAGGTACTTGCAGAAAAAACAGACATGATACAGGGAGCAGAACAAATTTCAAAGACAAAGTTAGATACAACTACGATCGGTAATGAGGTAAGAGAGGGGCACCTGGGTGGTTCCATGGGTTAAGGGCATGCCTTCGGCTCGGGTCATGATCCCAGGACAGGTCCTGGCATCGAGTCCCACGTCGGGCTCCCTGCTCAGCAGGGAGTCTGCTTCTCCCTCTCCCTCTGTGTGCATATGCTCTCACTCTCTTGCTCTCAAATAAATATTTATAATGAGATAAGAGAAGATACTGCATCCTTGAAACAAACAGGACACCACAAAAAAAGGACATTTGAAGAACCAAAAAAGAGTTCTCAAAATTACAAATAAGGCAACAGAAATAAAAATGAAGAAAAACACCGACAAAGGGATAAGACTGTTCAATTTCAGGACAGAGGGAGAACAAAGATAAAGGCCCTGAAATTTGGGGAGGGGTGGGGGAGTCACATAAAAGGATCAGAAATCAGACTTATTAAATGGTAAGACTGAACACTGGAAGGTAATGGAGCAAAAGCAGCACAATTCTGGGGGACAACTATTTCCACCCTAGAATTCTATACCCAGCCAAGCTATCAGTCAAATAAGGTTAGAATAAAATATCTTCAGACATGACAGGTCTCAAGAAATTTACCAGGCATGCACTTTTTTCCCAGGAAATTTACAGCGTGTGTACTCCACCAAGAAAAGGCTATAAACCAAGAAAAAGTCTTGAGATAAAGGAAACAGGGACCCCACATAGGAAAGAAGCAATGGAGACAAGATTCCAAGACAACCTATACCTTGAGCACTGTGCACCTTCCCTCCACAGGACAGATCAATATAGTGATTAAACACCTATTTCTGTGGTTTCTTGATTAACGTCTGCCACACTCACTGCTCTGTTAGCCGTGTAAAGGTGGGGGCTGGGTTTTCTGGGTCATCCTAGAATCCCCAGTGCCAAACACAGTGTAGGTGCTCGACAAATACTTATGGAATCACTGAGGAAAGGAACGCTCACAGTTAACTGCTTGGCCAGAGCATCCCTGCTTCCCTCTTCCCAGCTCCGCCTCCACTCAGAATGAAGGGTAAGTTGAAGACCTTGGAACCCTGATGTCTGGTCCTCCTGCATGTCACGTTATTTCCCCAGGCTTTGGTGATTCTCTCTGTAATGTAGAGATGGACTAGATCTTCGCTAGGAATCTGTGATCTGTAATGATACCTACATCTTTCCACAGCGCACCGCCTCCTTCTCACCTGTGTGTGGCTCAGCAGTGGGAGGGTAGCCTGGTGAGCTGAGCAGAACGCCTGGCTGGCCTCCCAGGCCTGAGCTTCGGTAGAGACGTAGTAGCAGTGCTCCTCGGACCACATCCAGCCCTGGGGGCATGGCCGGCACCTGATCCCTGCAAGCACAGAGACCACTATAAAGAACTGAATGTATGCATGTTAAAAAAAAAATCAAAATCTAGGGCGCCTGGGGGGCTCAGTCTGTTAAGCATCTGCCTTCAGCTCAGGTCATGATCCCAGGGTCCTGGGATCGAGCCCCACCTTGGGCTCCCTGCTCAGTGGGGAGCCTGTTTCTCCCTCTCCCTCTGCTGCTCCCCCTGCTTATGTTGTCTCTCTGGTTTTCTCTCTCTCAAATAAATAAAAATCTCTAAAAAAAAAAAATAATGAATAAATAAACAAAAAAAAAATCAAAATCTAGCCACCGTTTTGAGTGAGGGGGCAAATCTGGAGCATGGAACTGGCAAGCCTTGGGACAGCAAGCAGGGTGGCAGGGCCCCAGGAAGGCTGTAGAGTTTGTGCAGTGCACGGAGCGCCCCCAGGTGGGAGCTGTCAACCCCCTGCTTGTTAGAGCACAGGCTGTGTCCAGAGGGAGGCAGGAGCTCTTTGTCCCTCTCTCTGCTCAACAAGCCCAGTGTCTTTGTGTGGCATCTGTCCAGTGGGGATGTCTTCTTCTAATTCTCACAAAGCTGCTGTAAGGACTAGATGCCCTGGTGGTGGACAGAGGAGGAGAGGGGACCGGGAGGAGGCACCATACCTGCTCTAGAAGCCAGAGCCACGATGGCAACTGCGGACACGGCCAGAAACACAGCCATGACCGCCAGGGCCCAGCGCAGGGACTTCATGTACAGAGGGAGCCCTGGGGGAAGGGACAACCAGGAGAGACGGGTTAGAAGGAGCCAATCCAAACCACACCCAACTCGGAGCCACACTGACTCACACACCAGCACCCCACCCCCTTTGGCCCAAGACACCACAAAAAAACACTTCAGGTTAGGACTTCTCTTTGGGAGAAAAATGCTAGAAGATATTCTGCTTCTTAAATTACTAGAAGACCTAAGAGTTCGTTCAAGAAAGAGAACAGATGACTGGCTGACAACCATTTGTTGAGCACTGAATGTGCATGAGACACAGGGCACAAATACCACCGAGACCAGGGCCAGACGTCTGCGCTTACAAAGCTAAGGGTACCAGGAGCTACTCCTCCAAACAAGAGAGGGATGTGGGCTCCATTTCAGCTTCGACAGACCTGGGTTCAAGTCTGGCCTCCATGGGCGCCACCCCCCCCATGGTGTTTTCCTTTTTTTTTTTTTTTAAGATTTTATTTATTTGACAGAGAGAGACACAGCGAGAGAGGGACCACAAGCGGGGGGAGCGGGAGAGGGAGAAGCGGGCTTCCCGCGGAGCAGGGAGCCCGATGCGGGGCTCGATCTCAGGACCCCGGGATCCTGACCTGAGTCGAAGGCAGACGCTTAACGACTGAGCCACCCCGGCGCCCCAAGGTGTCTTCCCATTTTGACCGTGCAATCACCTGCCTCTTCTATCTCTCCAGGTCACCGGAGGCCGCTAGTGAAGCGCCGTGCAGGGCGTGCTTTGCAGGCGGGAGAGTAGGACACAGGCGTGAGCCCGATAGCTGGAGGGAGGCTTCAGGGGGGGAAAGGAACTCACAAGACGGAGCCGGGCAGAAGAAAAGGCGGCGGCAGAGGCTGAGAGAAAGAGAACGTGTTCGAATGTCAGATGCTGCCCTGGTGACGGAGTGACCGGGGAGGCCAAAGGGGAAAACGGGGAGAAGAAAACACAGTAAATGGTTAATCACGGCCATCGGCAGTTGTAAGCGGATTTCCACCTGGAAACATCTAAAATAACTGAGCACTCCTGAATTTGATCTCTGCCTGGACACAGAAGCATGAAATCAATTAACACAAAAGAGGCCTCTCTTTAGATGCAGGTTCAATTTAAACTCCCCAGGGGCGCCGGGGTGGCTCAGTCAGTTAAGCGTCTGCCTTCGGCTCAGGTCATGATTCCGGGGTCCTGGGCTCGAGCCCCTTGTTGGCTCCCTGCTCGGCGGGGAGCCTGCTTCTCCCTCTCCCTCTGCCACTCCTCCTGGCTTGTGCTCTCTCCCTCAAATAAATGAAATCTTTTTTTAAAAATTTAAAAAATAAACTTCCCAGACACTTGGCTGCCATGTGTTGGAGGAGGGCCAAGAGCTGGGAATGCCACATACCCGGCGTAAGGGTCCCAAGAACGCAATCGTCATATTTTTGCCAAAACCTGAAACAGCAGAGGTTAATTCTCCAGCAAATATTTAGTATTTTGAAAAGACTAATTCGTTTTTAAAACCACATGCGTATTCATATATACCTCCATATGAATGCACACAACACATACACAGAGAAAGTTGGGACACATTTTCAAGATTTTTCATAAAACGTTTTCAATCATAACTCAACTTTAAAAGCACTTTTGAAGTCCTTGATTTCCCATTTCCATTAGGAAAAAAACACTTGCTTCAAAGACTGAAAAGGGCAGTGTGTTACACCGACATACACAAGAGTCACATTCCATCTGTGACCTTTTTGGAGTTGGCTTTTTTTTTTAAATTACATAATCTGCTTCTTAAAGGGATTTGACCCAAATTTTCATCAACTGATAAATGGATAAACAAAATGTAGTATATCCATACAGCAGAATATTCAGCCACAAAAGATAGGAAGTGCTGATGCGTGTTGGGCAGTGGCTGAACACGGAGAACTTTGTGCTGCTAAGTGAAAGCTTGTCCCAGAAGGACTCATGAGTCCATTTATGAAATGTCTGGAATAGGCAAACCCACAGGGACAGAAAGTGGATCAGTGGTGGCCTGGGGGAGCCTGGGGGGTTGAAAGCTAAAAGACACAGCATTTCTTTTTAGGGTGTTAAAAATATGCTAAAACCAACTGTGGTGATGGTTGTGCACCTCTAGGAATGTACTAAAGACCACCGGATTGTATGCTTGAAGTGGCTGGAGTGTGCGGTTATGTGAATTGTAACTCGATGAAGCTGTTATAACTCGATGAAGCTGTTACCAAAAAAAAGTGATTTGAATAAGCTTGGAATAAAAGATACATATAAATGGAGAGTCTTAAAATAAAAGCAGAACTAAAAAGCTTGGAGAAGAAAAGGAAAAATCTACCAATCACCTCTGTCAATGTAACTACCGTGACCGCATGCTCTGGCCTTTCAGAAAAGAATGCATAAAAGAAATAGAACAGGTTACACAGGCCCACATACCTTCCACTCAGGGCTGCACGGCTGACCTTGGGAATGGCCCCCCACAGAGCCAGCGTCCTCCTAAACTTCCAGAGGAAGTCCTGCCTACCCCCTTTCCAAAGTAATTCCCCCTTTTATTTTATTTTTTTAAGATTTTAGCTATTTATTTGAGAAAGAGAGGGAGACCGAGGCGGCATGGGGGAGGGGAGATGCAGAGGGAGAGGGAAAAGCAGACTCCCTGCTGAGCAGGGAGTCCGATGATGTTGATGCTGCTGCTGCTGCTGCTGCTAAGATGTGGGGCTAGATCCCAGGACCCTGAGGTCATGACCTGAGCGAAAGGCAGACCCATAACCAGCTGAGCCACCCAGGTGCCCCTCCAAAGCAATTCCTAATTACACAGGTAACCCAAAACATTCTCCTTACAAAAAAATGAAAACACACATAAAGCTAAAGTCCCCTCTAAACCCGTCTTTACCCCACTTCCAATTCTGGATGCCCTTAAATTGAATTCTCTCCTGTCTGCAAACACACCCAGTCCCACATGGCAATAATAACATACATTCCCTTTCTTTCCAGCACCTTCCCTTCGGCCCCACTCTCTAGCTTCCACCCGATTTCCTTTCCCAATCTTGGAATGACATCTCTGATGTTACAGTCTGTTTACTCTCGAACTGTGAGTCCATCTTACTTTGCCACATTTCCTACCCGCAGCTGAAACACTGTCTGCTTCCTCCTAGTCAGATCTGGTGGCCTGCGGTGGAACCAGGTTTTGTGGGACTTAAAGGTTATTCAAATTGGGGGGGGGGGAGTCTTAAAAAAAAAAAACTTCCAAATACAAAACTCAGCATAGGACTGACTCATGGGGCTCGTGCCAATGAGAGTCCGCTTTTGTATCATTTTTTCAGGTAAAGCTATTACAAACGCCCCTGCTCCTCCAGCTGGGCCTGACCGTACTGGGCATCACCCTTCAGGGCCCCATTTCCTCCAGGCACCCAGCACTGAGTACATTCTTCCTGCCCAGCCCACCAAAATTCTAACTACCTCTGGAGTTCCTAGGCCACCCCATCTTCTCCAAAAGACACCTCCTCCCCTAGCCTCTGTTCTCACTCTCAGCTTGAGTTCTCCCTGCCCACACCCCTCCTGGTTCCATTCCAGGGTGACCTGTATTTATACTTTTTTTAGTCCTAGACTCTTTAATTAATCTGACAAAAAGCTGTAGACCCACTGTGGTAGAGAGAATAATGCCCCCCTACCCCCACCCCAAAGATGCCCATGTCTTAGTCCCTGGAAACTGTGAATAAGTTAGGTTACATGGCAAAGGGCATTTAAGGTTTTGGTTGGAATTAAGGTTGCTTATCAGCTGACCTTAAGATGAGGAGATTTTCCTAGATTTTCTGGGTAGGCCCAACGTAAACACAAGGGTCCTTAGAAACAAGAGGAAGGCAGAACAAGAGAGTCAGAGAGGGCAGCAGAAGGAATCAGCCAAACATTGCTTGCTGGCTTTGAATATTCCGAGGGGCATGAACTAAGGAATCAGACTCTAGCTACAAAAGGCAAGGAAATAGCATCTCCCCTAGAGCCCCCAGGAAGGAACACAGTGCTGCTGACAGCTCGACTTTAGTCCAGTGAGCCCACATCAAACTTCTGACCCACAGAACAGTAAGATAATAAATTTGGGTTGTTTTAAACCACTAAGTTTGTTGCAATTTGTTACGGCAGTGATATGATAGGAAATACATCTTTGGGGCGCCTGGGTGCCTCGGTGGGTTAAGCAGCTGACTCTTGATTTTGGCTCAGGTCATGACCTCAAGGTTGTGAGATCGAGCCCCGTGTGGGGCTCCACACTGCGCCTGGAGCCTGCTTAAGATTCTCTCTCCCTCTCCCTCTGCCCCTCCCCAGTCTAAAAAAAAAAAAAAGACAATATACCATCATTCAGAAAATGTGCTCACACCAAACTCTGCAAAAGCCCGAGTGATTTGTGTCCCTGAACTCTACCCAAGACCAAGATGTGGCAGAGACCCCGGGGCTTTGGGGCCTGTCTAGTTGGCCTGGTCTTCCTCTATCCTGGCCAAGCCTTTGGCACTCTGCCTCCCGAACTTTCCAGTTAGAAGGGGCCTTTGCCACCCCCAAATCCTACTCACTTTTCAACGCTTACTCCAGGAAGCTTTCCCATGCCCCCAAGCTCACCAACCACTCCCTCCTGGCTCCTTGTCCAGGATTGTTTATATCTTTTTTTTTTAAGGGGGGGGCAGAGGGAGAGGCAGGCTCCACTACGGTCACAGAGCTCGGGAGGGGCTCAATCTCACCACCCTGAGATCATGACCTGAGCTGAAATCAAGAGTCAGAGCCATAACGGAATGAGCCACCCAGGCCCCCTCCAGCCTCCTTCTTGTCCCCTGCCAAACACCCCATCCCTCAAACGGACCCCCTCCCCTACACACCGCCCCCAGCAGTCTGGTCCCTAGTCCCCACGCAATAGCTGCTGAACGGGGGAGTGTTTGGGGCCAAATGCTCCTCAACATACGTGGAGGGAAAGAGGGAGGGAGCCTGGGTCGGGAGACCCGGTTCTCGCTGGGGCTGCCACCACCGTCAGGTGATCCTGGAAGGCTTCCCCTCTCCTGGAAGTGGTCCCACCTCTACTTCCCAACCATGCCGCGCACACGCCGAGGGAATGTGGAAGTTCTAGCGGTGGGGCGGCGGAGTGGTGGTAGCAAGGTTTTACTCTTTCACTGCAAACAAATGCAGTCCAATTACCTAGCCCCGACTGTGACCGATCCGAGGCGGGACGGGACAGGTGGGGCCGGGGCAGCGGGGCGGTGGTCGGGGTCCCCTCGGCCCTCCGCCGCAGTGGCCCGGCGCTGGGTGGCTGGGGGGAGGCGGGGGTTGCGCTCAGGCGGCGTCGCCCCCTGCCCGGCCGCGCGGGCTTACCTATGAGCTTTATGGCCCGGGGCAGCTTCTCGTCGCCGCCCGTCTCGGCGCGGTGCAGCAGCGCGGCGTCCTCCTCCTTCTCCAGCCCCAGGGCCCTGCAGCGGCCGCGGCACGTGGGGGAGCCCGGGGGCTCCGAGCGCCCGTCGGCGGGGCTCGCCCGGCCCTCGGCGTCGAGGCCGCGCTCTGGCCGGGCGGGGGTCCGCGGCAGGAGCGGGAGGGCGGGAAAGGCGTGGCGGGAGAAGGCCGGGGACTCGGGCACCGGCACGGTGAGGAAGCGCGGGGACGGCGCCGGCGAGGGCGCGCGGCTGCCACCCGCCACGCCCACGGACTTGACGCGCACGTCCACCTGCAGTTCCACCGGGGCCCAGGTGCCCTGCGGCGGCTCCCCCGGCGCCAGCTCGGCCCCCGGCGCCTCGCCGGCCCGGAACTGCTCGGCCGCGGTGGGGCCGGGCGACGGCGGCTCGGAGCCGGCGGAGGCCTGGCGGCGGAAGGCGCCGTAGCCGAGGCTGGGGGCCGGGAGCCGCAGGAGCGCCGGGCGAGGCGGGGGCAGCTTCTTCCCGCCGGAGAGGTCCTGGCCCGCGCCCGCCGCCTCCTTTACGGCGCGGGCCAGACTCGGGCTGCTCTCGGGACTCTCGAGCCGTCGCTCCTCTGCGGGCACCTGCGGCTGCTCTAGCCCCGCGACCTGGCTTCCCAAGGGCTCCATTGGGAACTCGGCCCCGGGTGGGTCTCCTCCGGACGCCGCCTGGGCCCGCTGCATCCGGTGAGCGGGGCGACCGAGAGATGCAGAGCGAGCGCACCTGGGCCCAGGTATGGAGTGGGCTTCACCTCCCGCGTCGGAATTGGTCCAGCCTGGTCGCGGAAGTTTTCAGGCTACGCTCCCCTGCCCCCGCCCACCCGAAGGGCCCCGCTGGGATTGGCTGCGGCTGGGATTCGGTTGGCCACGCCCCCTTAGGCTTCCCCGGGGCTGCGGGGCAAGGAGCCGAGGAGGGCCTGCCCACTGGGTTACCGAGAAAGAACTGGAATTAGAGGCAGAAGGGAGAACCCAGAGCCCCGCCTGACTCCTTCCTCTTCTTTGTCCCCAGTCCCACAGCCCTCTGCCATTGCGCTGATTTTGAGAGTTACAGTCTGGGCTGAGAGCGGTTGGCCGAGT
Organism: Zalophus californianus; assembly: GCF_009762305.2. Classification (NCBI taxonomy): domain Eukaryota; kingdom Metazoa; phylum Chordata; class Mammalia; order Carnivora; family Otariidae; genus Zalophus; species Zalophus californianus. Next base: position 91,824,694 of record NC_045606.1, read on the forward strand.
GTGTAAGAGATCCTGGGACCTCAAAAAAACAGCGGGTTCAAAGGAAATTGGGTGGCCTGAGGAAAAGTAGCAGAGCTGGTTGTCCCGACAGTGTAGTGGGGGAAGGGGCACCACACTTGAGTGGACGTCCCTACAGCGGAAGTCCCAGGCCAGGGACAGCCACTCTGGAGGCATGACTCCTACTACCCTAACTCATTAAAAACTGGGGGATGAATAAGCATGAACGTGTATTTTCACGGGGAGAGGAGCCTGGCCCCCAGTCAGCCTGGTGTGGTGCAGTGCAGGGTTCCCAAACCTGGCCAGTGATCTGAATACCGTTTAAAAGTATACATAATCCTGGCTGGCCTTCATCCGGACTTTCTGCATCTCATAAAGGGAGGAGGCCAATGGTATTTTTAACAAGTGCCCCAAAGTGGGATTGACAGATAACATAGAAGCCACTCTGTTATATCTGAATTTCAGAAAAACAAGAGATAGTTTTATATATATATATATATATTTTTTTTTTTTTGGTAAAGATTTTATTTATTTATTTGACAGAGAGAGAGATAGCGAGAGCAGTAACACAGGCAGGGGGAGTGGGAGAGGGAGAAGCAGGCTTCCCGCCGAGCAGGGAGCCCGATGCGGGGCTGGATCCCAGGACCCTGGAATCATGACCTGAGCGCAAGGCAGACGCTTAACGACTGAGCCACCCAGGCACCCAGAGATAGTTTTTTAGAGTAAGTATATCCCAAGCACTGTGTACTTACATTTAAAAATCATTCATTATCTGAAATTAAAATTTAATCTGACACCTATATTTTTTTAAATATTTATTTGAGGGGGGAGGGGCAGAGGGAGAGAGAGAAACAGAGAAGCAGACTCCCTGCTGAGTACAGAGCCCAAGGACTGGACCCTGAGATCAAGACCTGAGCTGAAATCAAGAGTAGGAGGCTTAACTAACTGAGCCACCCAGGTGCCCCTGCCACCTATATATTCTTTTAAAGAGTTTATCTGAGAGAGAGCAAGTCCATGAACAAGGGGAGGGGCAGAGGGAGAGGGAGAAGTAGACTCCCCACTGAGCAGGGAGGTTGAGGACCCTGGGATCATGACCTGAGCTGAAGGCAGCTGCTTAGCTAACTGAGCCACCTATATTTTTATTGACTAAATCTGGCAAACCGTACCCCAGGGACTTCTAGCGGATTGGTCTTAGGAGCAGCATCTGTTAACACCAGGGACAGGTTACTCCTAGGGGAGAGGGAAGGAAGGAGGATGTGGAGGAGAAATGCCAGGAAGGGATGGCCCCTGAAGACAAGCAATTGAGAGAAAAAGTCCAGTGGAAAGAAAGTGCTATATGAAAATATGTTGTTTAATCCCTTTAAAAATCCAGACTACATATTTAATGTGGGGACATATCCATGCATGAAAATCCATTTTAAAAGGGTGTGAAATGATAGGCACCAAAGTGATAATAATAGTGGATTCTGCTGTAGATTGTTTTGCGGGGTGGGCAGGGCAGATAGTCTAGGAGACTTTATCTTATCCACAATGTTTCCACTCTCTAGAAAGAGAATGTATTTATATATATTCTTAAATAAAAATCCATTTTTTAAAAAGATGGAATGTTGTAAGATTTTTTTTAGAGCCGATAACGATTACTATAAAAATTAAAATCATTCATAAGTATATAAAGTATAACATATAAAGGTAAGGTCTCTACCCTCCTTTTGACCTCTCAGAGGTAGCTGCTGTCCTGCTGAGAGTGGTGCAGTACAGGGGTCTTGTCCATTTTCTGTGACTTGGAGCTAAGAGAGGAGCACCCTGACTTGCTTTCCTGCTTACATATCTTCTCCTGGGATGATGATTATCAAACAGTTTATAACATCAAGGATCTCTAACCTTCCAGATGTTTGGGCCCAGAGAAGGTCAGCGAGGAAAACACAATGGGCTTAACATTTAGACTCGCTCCCATGACCTTGTGGGAGATACCCTGAGGCCTGGCTCCCCGGGCCACAGCCCACCGGGCTGTGCTGATGACTCAGGGGCACCCAAGGGCATCTAAATTCCATCTTGAATATTGCCAACCGTGGTAGGCACTGGCATCAACCAGGGCCAGAAATGGAGCCAACACTGGCAGCAAGAAGCGGGAGCAGAAGCTACAGTGGACTCAAAATGTGGCCCTAGCCAGTCCTTCCAACCCGCTTTCTGGATTCTGTCCGCTGTGGTGCGCAGTCACACTTTGATTTCACACACACTTCCTGAGCAGGGTCCCTAGCCTGTGGGTACACAGCTCTGGCACGTTCTGGGGAGCCGGCACCCTGATGATCTCCTGCCCTTTAATCTCTCCCTTCCTACTGGCTCTTTCCCACCATTAGTAAACATGAGCACCTTGTAAATGCCTCCTCGGCATCTCCTCCTCTAGCTGACACTGGTTTCTTCCTTGCACAGCCAGCCTACTTGAACGCTCACTTTCTCCACTGCATCATATCCTAGGCCCTCCTTACGTCACTGCAGTGTTTCTTGCCCTGGCTAGTCTGTGGACATTCTCCCTGTCGAGGACACCACACATTACCAAATCCGGCAGATTTCTTCAGTGCGTGCTCTGTGGCTCTCCTCACACTGCACTCTGCTGGTTTTCCATCTGCTCCCAAAGGCTTCTCACTCTCCATTAGGTCACTGACTCTCCAGCTGTCCCTCCAGCCCAGATCTTTCTCTGGACCTGGACCATAACAGTTATGCTGTCGGTTGAATTTTGTCTCTCCACCCTGCCCTGCCCCAAATTCATATGTTCAAGTCTTAATTCCCCAAGCCTCAGAAAGTGACCTTGTTTGGAATTAGGGCGGTGACTGTGATGAGGTCATCCCAGAGTAGGCTGGTTCCGTCATCCAACATGACTGGTGTCCTTATATAAAGGGGATATTTGGACTCACACACACACACAGGGAGAACACTGTGTGAACGTGAAGGCGGAGATCAGGGTGATGTATCCTACCAGCCAGGGAAGGCCAAAGATTGCTGGCAAACCACCAAAGATAGCAGACAGGCCCAGGGCAGATTCTCTTCCCACAGACCTCAGAAGGAACCATCCCTGCCGATGCCTTGACCTTGGACTTCCTGCCTGCAGAGCCGGAAGATAATACATCTCTGTTGTTTAAGCGGTTCAGTGTGTGTTACCTTGTCACCGCAGGTTGCCACGGCAAACAGGTTACAGGTCAAAATGGCTGCCTGCCCTGGCAATGGCCCTCTGGACGGATGCAGGTGGTCTCCGCATCCCCACCCCCACGCACCCCCACCCGTCACCGTGACCCACACGGCTGGGCCAATCACATTCTCCCTCACAGGAATTTTGGCACTTGATCTGAGAACCCCAGGGCGGGGAGGTGTCACAACTCCAGCAGGGCAGCTCCCTGGAGAGAAAACCCACAAACCCCTCTTTGGGTCCCTGGTGCTTCCCTGGTTTCAGCCCTTCCTGAAGCTTCCTTGTCCATGTGTGTGGATTTCATGAGAACCCGCAGTATCTCTTCCCTACCCCCCTTTTTTACCTCAAGTTAGGATATCATTTTCCACTCTGACTGCAAGTGGCAGAAAACCCAAATTCAACCGCCGGCTGCCTTGGGCTCCACGGGGCCCCCTCGGGAGAGGGCCGGGCTCTGGAGCCATCTCCGTTGTGCCTTCCATGGTGAGCCACAGGGGCTCTGTGGTCAGAAGGCCACTGACACTCGTGTGCTGGGAGACCGTAAGGCAGGTGAGTTCTCCAGCTGTTTCAAGGGGGTTCAGATCCTGGCTGCACCCAGAGAAGAACCACTACCTGCTGTCACCCTTTCCTCCATCCTTCTCTCCCACTTTAAAATCCTTTTTTTTTCCTGCTTACAACAGCCATACATGCTTGTGATACAGAACTTAAATACTACAGCGATGCATGCCACAGAAAGTGATTTCATGGGGCGCCGGGGTGGCTCAGATGGTTGGGCGTCTGCCGTCGGCTCAGGTCATGATCCCGGGGTCCTGGGATGGAGCCCCACATCGGGCTCTGTGCTCAGCAGTCTCAGAGCCTGCTTCTCCCTCTCCCTCTCCCCCTGCTCATGCTCTCTCTCTCTCTGCATCTCTCTGTCTCAAATGAATAAATAAAATCTTAAAAAAAAAACGAAAGAAAGTGGTTTCATGCCTCCAGATATCCCCGTTATTAACATTTCAAAATAGAGTCTTCTGGACTTTTTCTATGCCTATCTCACCAATGTTATTATATGTACATATATTTTATTTCTAAAACTTTACTCATATTAAATCCATACCCAAACATCATTTATTTAAGCGGTCTCCTGCTGGCCGACATTCGGGCAGTCAGTCCTGTTTCCGCAAAATCACTGCAAAAGCCACAGTTATAATTCAGTGCCATCCTTGTGCCTTTTTTTAAAAATCCAACTGATGATGTCTTCAGAACAGCTTCATCAAAATGGAACTGCTGAGGCAAAGCATGGTCACGATTTCACATTTGACGGACAGTGTCAAAATTCCCAAAATTCTCCGCGAGAAGCTGAAGGAGCCACGGATGAGGGGCTGTTCCCCACAGCCCCCTCAGCGCTGGATGTTATCCATTTTCTTAGTCTTTACCAATTTGATGGGTGAAAATACAAAATTTCAACTTGCATTTCTTCGGTTATGAATGAAGTTGAACACACCTCCATTTGTGAATTGTGTTACCAGGAAGTGTCTTTACCAGTCTCAGGGGCTGTGTAAAGGGCTGCCTCTGGGGCCAGTTCCAGATCCTGGGCTGCTTCCAGAAAGTGGCCCAGCAGGCACCCTTGTCCCTCCTTCCTGCCCCCACACCATGGAGGTCACTGGTCCAGGGAGATGGTATCTGACTTGTCTGAACAGACCTAAGAGTTACAAAAGCCTAAACTAAATCATGGCTGGTTTCTCCCAGGGAGGAAGCCAACACCCCTATCCCCCCCCCCCCCAGGCTCTTGGCTGATGTCCCCTCTGGCATCCTGAGCCCTTCTAGGGCTCCTGGACACACAGATGGGAGGAGGAGGTATAGTTTCTGCATGGCCGGCTCCCTGGCCCGGTCCATCCTCGGCTCACATTCCACCTGCTCAGAGGCTCAGAGGCTCAGAGGCACTCCCCCCCCCCCCAGGTCCCCTGTCCCTCACCTGGGGACGGTCTTCAGAGCACTTCAGCACTCTCTTTGGTTAACAAGTTCACATACTTGTTTTATTGTTTAATGTTTGTCTCTGGCCTTCTAGAAATCATTGCTGTGTTCCCAGAACAGTATCTGGCATGTTCGGCTGATGTCGCCCCCAGTGGCTTAGTGCATATTTATAAAATAAAGACTGCCGAACGGGCGTCGTGTGGGGAGCTTGGCATATCTTGCTCATTTACTCTTGTTCTCCCCCATTTTTGACACATTTTCAACATTAAGAAAAAACGGACAGAATCAGCAGTGAACACTTGAATCCTTTCCTCCTAGCTTCAGCAGTTAGCATTTCACCATATTTGTTTGCCTGTCTCCACACAAACACACTTTTGGTTGCTGAACCATGTCAGTGTGCTGCAAGACCCTAGGACGCTTCGCCCTCAAGTACTGCAGTGTGCGTTTCCTGAGAATTCACGTTGTCCTAAATAAGTACGATACCGTTCCCAAACCAGCAACTGAGCAATTTACTCCATACCAGAGAATACTAAAGAGATCCTGTTTAAATGTCCCCCAATTTTTTTCAAACCAGGCAGCAATCAAGTTTGTATGTGGCATCCGGCTGTTGCGTCTGTTTACTTTGTCATAACTGGGAGGAAGGCACCAGAATTCCTACTGCAGCGGTGAGGAAACAGAGTCAGAGAGCTTGAGGCGCTTGCCCAGGATCCCATGACTCCTGAGTGGGAAGGCCAGGATGCCGTCACACATCTCTGACTCCTAAACTCCTCTTCTCTCCCCATTTCCTGCAGCTGGCTCCCCTGGTCCCTCCCTCTTGGTGCCCTGGAGGCTTCGCTCCCAGTCTCTAGCTGATCTGGTCCATGCGAGGCATGAGCTGGGCTGAGGTCGAGGTGCCGACCCAGTTATTCAGCAGGCTAGGCCTAGCTTTCAAGTTCCTCCAGCTACACACTCACTCCGCACCCCCTGGCCTTGTCTCTGTTGTGCTCTGAGACTTCAGCCAACAACTGGGGGTGCCAGGCAGTCCTGTTCCTACCTCATTCAGTGGACGATCCACCTTCAGTAGCCTGGGCAAGGTAGAGACTCACACGGCTCCCATGTAGGAACAAAAGGTGTGTGGGTACGGCTGCCGCAGGGACTCAGAAAACATCCCAGCCGGATGCATGCAAGCTCATCCAAGGAGACGCCAAGAAGAGCAGGCAAACATCTCCCTGAGTCATCAGTGGCTTGCTTTCTGCAAGTCAAAACAGATCCTCTCTTGCTGGGAGCTCCACCCCTAGAACTGTTCCTGTGCAGTGCAGTGCGTGCATGCTGGATCATGAGTGATGTGTGTGTGAGTGTGTGAGTGTGTGAGTGTGTGTGTGTGTGTGTGTGTGTGTATGTGAATAGACAGCCCCAACTTAGTAACATCTGGGGCAGACCTGGCTCTCCTGTCGATAATGGTCCCCACCTTAGCTGATCTCTGTGCATCTGGGGCTCAGCATTTGAAACAATCTGCACAAGGGCAGGTGTAAGCTCCAGGAGACCAGGGGGAGAACGGACAAGGGAGGCAGGGGACATGAGCCTTAGAGAAGCACCCACCATCCCCTCACATCACCAGTGTGTAAAAGACTCCATCAGGCTGAGGGGAGACCCCCATCACTGGAGTCTGAGAACAGTAAACGCCCAGGGGCACCTTGGTGAGGGGGGCCCCAAATTTGGCCTAGTGGGTCTCCAGCCTGCTGACTTCAGACCTTGGGAATTTTTAGCCTCTATCACCGGGCAAGCTACTTCCTTATAAGATTATGTAATATATATCATTCTTTTTAATATGTATAAGGAATTGGCTCACCCAATTAGAGAGGCTGAGAAAGTCTAAGATTAATCTCCTATTGATTCAGATTTCTCTGAAGAACCCTAATACAGCCTTTGTGCATGAGTGTCACAGACTCCTCCTTCTGGGCGTCCTTGCAGAGCAATACCGTCCAATACTGTGCAGCCTCCACACACCTCCGATCACCCCCTCATCCCCAGTGGGAGGCCCTGCGCCCTCCCTGCCCCTCTGGGAGCAGCCCTCTGGCACTGTGGGCACACGGGTCCCCACCCGGTGTCCTCCAACCTTGGACTGTTCTTTGGACTCAATCCAGAGTCCTCCTCTATCCCAAATCTCCTGTGTGATGATTATTTTATAAGCCTAGGCTTTTAAAAATAAAACACTCAACTCTCCCTGGGGGCCAGGAATGCTATCATTTTCAGGACAAAAAAGTCTAACTGTCCCGTGAAGAGGAAGAAGCAGAAAATCCCTCTTTTTTGGTTATGAGTCAGTAGGATAATAAGGGGGCTAACTGGGAATCAGACTACTCCTACCCGCTGGCCTTGTTTCCTGATCGCAGTCAGGAGCAGGCGTGATGAAGTGCTCTGCTCCAGGGGGGGCTCAATCTTCACTCATGTTAGAGTCTAGGTGAGTGCCACCCCTGGGTTAAGCCGGTCCCAGTCTGAGCCACTGGTGCACACCCTGGTCAAGGGCCCCTCTGCTGGACCCTGTGCCCGGGGCTCCAGTGGGTGACTCACTACAGAGAAGATGTGGGGCGTCTTTCTGCAAGACCCCGACTACCCACTCCAGGCTGGACCGAGCAGAGCTCAGTGAGGCCAAAGACCCACCTGATTCTGGTTCTGACTGGATCTGAAAGATGGGTCCTCCCAGGGAAGCTGGGCCGCCTGGTGCCAGGCTAGACAGCGTGCTGGAGCCAAAGGGCAGCTCTGGGCTGCTCAGGATGAAAGATCAGACACAAGGCCTTAGCAGCCCCATCACCAACTGGGGCTCGGTCTCCCCTGTCTTGGGCCCTGAAATCAGCTCCATCAGAACTGAACTGACCTGGCTGCCTCTGCCTGCGTGAGCTGTGGGGTCACCTGCGGGGTCACCTGTCTGAGGCGTGAGGACACCTGTCCGAGGTGTGGGTCACCAGTCCGAGGCGTGGGGTCACCTGTCCGAGGCGTGGGGTCACCTGTCCGAGGCGTGGGGTCACCAGTCCGAGGCGTGGGGTCACCTGGCCGAGGCGTGGGGACACCTGGCCGAGGCGTGGGGTCACCAGTCCGAGGTGTGGGGTCACCTGCCTGAGGCGTGGGGTCATCTGCTCGAGGTGTGGGGTCACCTGGCCAAGGTGTGGGGTCACCTGGCCGAGGCGTGGGGTCACCTGGCCGAGGCACGGAGTTCCCTGCCCTCCTAGGCCCTCTTCTCAATCCTGTTCTGCGTCTGTGATGGCGCCTCACCTGCCTCTAACTGTGCCCTCAGCCCCCTCTGCTCACCCCAACATCGGTGGGCCTGCTTCCTGAGACCTGTCTCAGATAGGGGAAGGGCCTCGAACACTTGAGCATTTGTCCATGTGAGAGAAAGGAGGGTCCTGCATGAACACTGTGACTCCCCAGGGACACCCTCTCCCCTCACAAGGGAATAGCCCCAGAATTCAGGGAAGCTCTACATGCTGCACCCTGCCCCCGCCCCCTCCCGGCCCCCATCATGGCCACTCCTCCCTGCCAGTCCCAATGGCAGCACACCTCACGGCCAGATCTTCCCTCAGGCTTTCATCCAAACCACATGTCCCTTTTCTCTAGGGCCTCAGGAGTCTGACCCCACCTCTCACCCACAGAGCCAGCCATGCCTCAGGGGTCCCAACGACCCAAGACTGGCATGAGCAGGGGAAGTCCACAGCCGGGACATTGCTCGACCATGGACATTCGTGAAAACCTCTCCCGCACCTGTTGGGACCGCCCTCAAGGTGTAGACCCTTCCCATCTGACCAAAGATGGCCCAGAAAGAGCCTGAAATCCCCTCACTGCCCCAAAAGTGGGAGTTGTAAGGACCTTCTGTGGCCCAGGTTAACAAGACAGGTAATGAGCATGGCATGTGACGGAGACCAGGAGCACCGGACAATAAGACACACTGATGCTAACTGCGGCATAAGGCTTGGCTGGGGAGGGGGGTGTCCTCGGGCCACATTCTTGGTACTATTGTACAAACACTTTCCAAACAGCAAGAATATCTGGGCAGACGTTGTACAGTCCTGCATGGTAACGAGCATTACATGATTGCCAGCCTGTCAAATACAAGGACAGGGAAGGCCAGAGGGAGATGGTCAGAGCACACGGTAAGGCGGAGATCTTCCCGGGGCATTGTACGTGTGTGTCAAAATGACTCAAGATTTCTAGAGGACATTGAAGAGAAAATGCAAGCAGGTCGAGAAAAAGAAGCTTCTGTCCCCAAAGTAAAAGCCAGATCTGTGAGTTAGTGAAGAAGTGACATCTGAGGGGGAGGCTATTGATCTCTGGCTGGAAAGTAAATCTACTAAAGAAAATAGTTGAGGGGCGCCTGGGTGGCGCCGTCGTTGGGCGTCTGCCTTCGGCTCAGGTCGTGATCCCAGGGTCCTGGGATCGAGCCCCGCATCGGGCTCCCCGCCCTGCGGGAAGCCTGCTTCTCCCTCTCTCACTCCCTCTGTTTGTATTCCTCTCTCGCTGTGTCTCTCTCTCTCAAATAAATAAAATCTTAAAAAAAAAAAAAAGAAAATAGTTGAAACAGTTCGCTCAAATTTCCTATTTTATTTCTGTAAAAGGTGATATCCGGTTGTCCTTTTTGTGATGCAGACAGAACTCTCCCTACTATGTACCATGAATATTATCCATTATAAATATATCTAATATCCATATACGTGTAAGAGGGTGGAGTGGTGGGAGGAGGGCCAGACAAGCGGGAGCATGGAACGGAGAGACAGAGCGAGTACCAGAGGAGTTCCTGTCCTACTTATAAACATGTGAATCCTTGGGCCCAAGCAGAAGTCATCTGCCACTCAACTCGGACATGAACAAAAACCCTCCACAGAGGCAAACTGCTGGGGGAAGGGCCTTACATCCCTAACAATCTTGGGACCAAGTCCATGGGCTCCATCAAGGTCCCCGCTTCTCCATAAAGGACTAGACACTTCCACTAGTGGGGAGCCATCAGAGGCCCCAGGCCACAGGGGACCATATCGTATGCCAATTCATGGCCACCAGAACCTAGCCTGCACGTTCCAAATTATAAGTCCATATATATATACCCCTGACAGGAAATTCAAGGTCCAAACCAGGAGATGGACCAGTGTCAAGTTTAAAGGTCTTGCTCCCTTTGCTAACAGTTCTAAATTTCATGATGAACTTCTACCCGTTAGAAGAAAACCGAATTTACTGTTTTAGTATAAAGATGTGTGAGGGGATGAGAGTCAAGTCAGTCGTTCTCGATAGAGGTTTCTTTGAGAGTACACCAAAGCTGGCAATCTTCTCCCCTCTGTAGTAAAATACACACCTTTTCAGTTTTCAGTTTTAGGGGGTCAGAGATTATAGGCCACCCACAAACAGCTATGTAAGGCCCTCAGGTCTACAGGATGAAGCTCTAGCCAGTGGCTTCTTGATTCCACCACATCTCTGCCCGTGAAGCGTTCCCAGGCCATCTGTGGCAGGCTCTTCTCCACCTGCCTCACCCGAGCCCCAAACCTGGATTGTGGATGACTTTATATGTGACAGATTTAAATAACTCAAATGCCATGACTCAGATAGCATTGACAGCCCCTCTGGCCACCGTGCTGGGGAATTAAACACCAATTTGCAGCCAGAATTAGGACATTTCTGCAAGCAAAACCCATCAACTAACACAAGCATTTAAGTTATGGTTAACCTTAAGGAGACCTTCACGATGATGATTAAGAAAACTTATGATGTGAAAAGCCAAAGGGGCAACGTGCTGCGAGGTCCACGACGGCTCGGGCAGTCCAGGTCTGCGAGGCCCTCTACGAGCGTGTGTATCTCTGGCTACTGAGGCAGCTCCAGGCCTATTCTGGTTATTGAAACCTCCCTCTCCCTTATGGTCTGGGAACACATAAGGAAGAGACTGTCTGGCTTGTCTGGCTTGGAGATTTTATTGTTTACCGGGGGATAAGAACACAATCCTGATACAAACCTGATGCAGAAAGAAAAACTTTCTTGCGTATTTTATGAGCTGAACGTCCCCTCCCTCCCACATCCCTTTTCATGTCACCACGGCAGCGGGTAGAAGATGAGGGATTTACTGCCGTCTTGTTTCAGGTTCTTAAGGGCCTCAGTTGAATTGTGTCCTCCCAAATTCGTCCCCCAGCACCTCAGAATGTGACCTTCTCTGGAGATGTCATTCGTCAAGGTGAGGCCATGGGGGGGGTGGCCCTCATCCAGTATAACTGGGTAATTACGAAAAGGGGAGATCTGGACACAGACATGCATCCTGGGAGAATGTCATGTGAACATAAAGGCAGATGGGTGGGATGTGTCTACATGCCAAAACCCACCAGAGATCGCCAGCAAAGCACTGGAAGCTGGGAGAAAGGCCCGGAGCAGGTTCTCCCCGAGAGCCCTCAGAAGGGGCCAGTCCTGATGACTGGTGGATCTTGGACTTCTCGCCTGCAGACATGTGAGATGGTACATTTCTGTAGTCCAGGCCACCGAGGCTGTAGTACTTTCTTGCAGCAGCCTGAGGAAATGCGTATGTTTCCCCGGTCCTCTGGTAGACCAGCAGAAAACACCTCATCCATTTTCAACATCAAAAAGTGCTTAACCGCTCAGATTTTATAGAACAGATGGAAGAAACATAAACTCACCTTTGGGGCCTCCTTAATCTTTGTCCACTGGGACTCTACCGACCTTTCAGTCTAGAGGTGTGTCTTTGCACCTAAAGGATTCTGGGAACAAGAGAAACGGGGGCAGGCTGTTCACAGCTTGGCTTAGGGAATCAGGCCAGAGTTAACAGAACAGTGCAAATACATGTTTTCTGCCTGAAAAACTTTATAATCAAATACCAGGCTTCTGCAAGAGCAGTGACATTGTTCCCCAGCAGTGCCCCTGATGGAGACCACAAACACCAGAATAGGTTTGGCTCTCTGGCTAACACACGGTGGACCTCCAAGGGAGCTTCTACTTGTGGGAGAAGCGAGGTGACTGTGGCCCACAGAAACCAAAGAATCCTGGGCTGGGGCTCCATGCAGGAGCCTTTTCTCCAAAGACAGTCACCTAACTCCCCAAGGGCTGCAGCCTGCCCCTCTCTGTGCCTGAGAAGGAAAAGGGGGCCCCTGTGGGCAGGCTCTTGGAGAGCAGGTGAATCTGAAGAGGGCTCCCCTTCCTCTTGGCCGACACAGCCCTTGCCAGGTTGCATGGCTTTGTGATCAGGGAAGGGCTGAGTTCCAGATCCCAGGGCCCGGTGCCCACTCCTCCACCGCCACCAAGTGCCCTTGTGCAGTGAGCAACTTGCACAAACATACATGGCAGCTCTGATCGCTCTCTCTGTCCTCAGTTTGCATCTGCTTCTATTAAGGCACTTATCCCCTAGTCCCTTGATCTGTAGCAGGACTAACTTTCTTTGAGATTTGCAGACCGCTGGCCTTGGGGGTGAAGGACCAGACTTTCTCAGAAGATCAGATCAGCTGCCGCAGATGCCAGGAAGTCTGTTCAGGATCATGCTGACAACATAGGACTAAGCGCCTGGACACCTGCTTCTCCAGCATGCAGCCCCCTTCTCTCCCCTCCCCCCTTTCCCTTCCCCTCTAAAACCCTCTGGCTTTGCCTGGAGGGAGAAGATGGTCTTTGAGACATTAGTCCACCAGCTTCCCAGCTGCCTGCTTACTGAATAAAACTTACCTTTCCTTTCCCATCATCACTTGTCTCTCGAGGACTGATTTTCCAGCAGCGAGCAGCCCAACCTGAGTTTGGACCCGGTACTCTGTCCCGTAACAACCTCCCTCCACGAAGCCAATCTGGGGGATGCAAGAAAACCCCTAGTAAAGTTTCGGGGGTGTCTGCAAATAGGCGACGGGAGTCTTGTCCCCACCTGGATGTGTGCCGCAGACTGCGCTTGTTCCTTGGGTCCGTGCTGCAGCAAGTTTGAGAGCGGGCTCTCCCGGAGGCCTTTCCAGGAACCTAGGAGTTCTGTCCTCCCCTGCCCTGTCTTCTGGAGCTGACGCTCCGGGAGGGCAGGCCTGTCCGGAGCTGGTGGAGGTCCCTCCGGTGCCCCTGTCTCCCGGCACACCGTTCCCCGCTCCCGACACAGAGTGGGCTTTGCTAAGCCACACCCCCTTGCAGACAGGTCTTCTGCCGAGTGCGGGCTCTCGGAGCTAACCTCACTGGCGCCGCCGGCCTCTCCTTTCGAAGACCAGGCTACTGTTCACACGAGGCCCTCCTCAGATGTGGCCCAGGCTCGCCTTCCTCTGCGGAGGGGGCCCCAGGGCCGCGGGGTGCAGGCGAGCGTAAGGGCCACCCATCAGGCTCCCCCCCCTCCCCCCGCCTACCCCAGGGCCTGGGAGTGGGTCCAGTCCCCACCCCAGAGCGTTCCCGCACTAACCAGAACCTTCCAAACTTGTACCGGCGGCCGGCTTCACGTCTGCACGCAGCTGTATATCCTGCTGTCACTAGATGGCGACCCTGTGTAAGGGTAACGCGGGACGTCGCTCCTCGGCGTTCCCCGCCAGGATGTCGGAGGCGGAAAGGGGAACGCCGGGCGCCTTCCCGGAGGCGGGGTCCGCGGCGAGACTGAGCGGGCGCGAGGCCGCAGGGGAGGACGCCGGCGTGGTCGGGGGCGGGGGGGAGGGGCGGTGCTCGGAGGCGTGGCTCTGGAACGCAGCCACGCCCCCCGCCCCCTGTGCGCTCCGCCCCCTGCTCCTGCGCTGCGCCACCCGGTAGGAGCCGGGTTTTAGGTGAAGCACTGAGTCCGGGCAGGACGTGAGCCCTGAGAGGAAGAGAGAGCGTGCCGGGCCGAGCAGGGGCCCCTGAGGCACGGACCCCGGGCTCAAGGCCACCCCCGAGGTGGGAGCTGTGCGTGAACTGCAAGAACAGTCTCCCCGGAAACACCAGAGTGGCTCCCCACGTTGATAGGTGTATTGTCTATCCCCGCCCCCCGCCCCCGCGCACACTGTAGCTTACAGCCCAGGAGCAGGTGCTCAAGAAATACTTGGGCAGCGCGTGAAGTTGCCTGTAATTCTCCAAACTGGCCCCCTCACCTGGGGTTTCTCCCTCAATCTCGCTCTGGGCAGGACTGCCCTAGAGTTTGCAGTTTTCTGGAAGAGTTCCCTGCAACCGCACGCGGCTGCTCCAGAAACCAAGTTATGGGATTCTTGTTTGTGGGGCTCCTGGTCCTCCGAGGCCGCTCCCCTTCCACATCGGCCACTCAGTCGGCCCCGTGGTAGCTGAATTCAGGCTTCCGGTCAGGATGAGGGAAAACAAATAACAACCACCAAAGTCCGAACTGGTTCCTACGGTTGGGGGCAGAGTCCCCGGGGGTTGCTGGGTGTTCCAGAGAGATACTTCCCAAGAGCTTCTTGAATCTCCAAATGTTCAAAAATGACAAGAGTTCTAGAGACATTAATGATGGTCACAACTGAGTGTCTGGTGTTGCTTGTGACATCTAATGGATAGACAGTGCACAGGACCGCCCCCACGACAAAGAATCTTCTAGACCAAAAAGTCAACAGTGTGGACGTTGAGAAACCCTGGGATAGGGAAATGTTTATTTGGTTCCTGTGTTGCTCCTTAAAAAAAAAAAAACAAAAACAAAAACTCAGTCCAGCCTTGTTGCCGTGCTTATTCTCATTCTATAAGTTAACTACCTTTTCCTTGTCTGCTGTTTTATTTCTTACCTCAGGACCTTCTTCCCAAACAGTTGTGCTACTTCCTATCACTTCTGGAACATTGCTGAATACTCAGTGATGCTGGGACAACAGTAAAACTGCAGCGAGAGCGGGCTAGTCCATGCCACCCGCTCACTAGGTTAGGTGGATGTTCTACACCATTGTCTGAAAAACCGCACAAGATGGAAAACACTAAGACTTACTCAGACTCACCAAGACCTGCCCAGAGTCTTATTGTGTTGTATTGTATTACTTTTATTTAAGAAGAGGTTTGGACAGCAACTGTTTCTGGGTGAGTTTAAGAATAAGTGAGTAACTGACCCCCAGCTCATTGCCTAAACAGGCAGAGGACCAGTCCCGGTTGTGTGGGCCCAGGTGCTGACATCCAAACACCTCTTGGGGGCGCTGTTCTCTCTTCAGAACAGCACTTCCCAGCCTGAGGGCAGATGCTTCCTAGTTTCTATCGCTGTGGGATCCATCCTCATGTGGGATCTAGTGATGTGTTCAGTTCATGACTAATCCTGATGCTGACATCAAAACTTTTCTCCCGTTCATGTCAGTGGGATCAGGGAGACACCGACTCAGGAATCCTGCTCTGCTGATTTCCTGTCCTAATGAGGAAACTGATTGGAACATTTCTGACCAGGCCAGCCCAACACCACAAACCATACCCTTGGGCAAACTTTACAGGTTACTCTGAATTATTAATCTTGTCTATTATTTTATAACTCTCTCATCTACAGACTCTTCACCTCAAAATCAAGTTGAACCTTCTCAGAGAAGTTTTGACCCACTGATTCCACTTCTAGAAATTTCTTGCACAGAAACACTTCTACAAGAGCACAAAATCATATGTGCTAGGATGTTCATTGCAGTGTTGTTTGTACTATTAAAAATTAGAAACAATTTCAATGTCCACCAATAGGCAAATAATGAAGTAATAATAATTTTGATACCTCCATACTATGGAATTCTATGTTAGTGTTAAAAAGGAATGCAATAGAGCTATATGAAATGACAGAAGAAGCAAGTTGCAGAATGTATTAACTCTACTTTTGTAAAAAAAAATAAGCATTTATTTTACATGTATTAAGAAATGCTTAGGAGCACATACTGTATACCAAAGTCTAAAGAAAAGTTATTTTTAAAATGTATACATTGCTTGCATGAAAACATCCTATGTATTCGTTTGGTAATAAAGTGTTTACTTCTGTTCTTGTAGGAACAAAACACAAAATCAGATTTGGTTTTTCTCCCCAGCCTGTACAAGTTGAGTTTTCTATCACTTGCTGGTTCCTATTACCCTCTAGGGAGAAGGCTAATGCATGAGGCAGTGGTTTTTGGCAGGATTATTATTGAAGACATCATTCTCATCCAAAAGTCCATCTTTTGGCCAGGACCAGCTTTTCTTGACTGCAGATTCTGGTTCCATCAGGAAATGCTAAACATAGTTGCCTTGTCACTCTCGGAGCTGGTACCCAGGGCATCCAGCCTTGTGGTGAATGAGGCCTGGTGGTCTCTCACTCGGGAACTTCTAAAGAGAAAGAGAGACCAAGAGGCTCAGCTTCTACCTGCTGGTGGGGCCCTCATCAGGAAGTTCAGAGGGCCAGGACTGGACACACTGTCGACCTCTGTATTCCCAGCACCCAACACACCACCCAGCAGGTCGCTGATGAGCAACGATTTTTTTTTTTTTTTAAACCCCGCTGAGCAGGGAGCCTGACGTGGGCTCGATCCCAGGACCCTGGGATCATGACCTGAGCTGAAGGCAGACGCTTAACCGACTGAGCCACCCAGGTGCCCCAATGCTTAATAAGTGTTGAATGAATTTGTTTAAGGAGGAATTTTTGATTCCTGTCGACTTGATTTTCATGTATCATGGGGGGAAAGGGGTGTCTGTGAATATGGGTGGCAGTTCCTGGATGGCGAGTCAGGGTTGTTTCTTAGGTTCCCCTTTTTGTAAAGCTGTGAGCAGGTGGCCTGACCGCCCGAGTGGCACCTGATGAAGTTTGAACACAGGAGCAGACACTGTCCCTGGACTCAGAAACGATACCATGGAGTTGATCTGA
This sequence comes from Zalophus californianus, assembly GCF_009762305.2. Classification (NCBI taxonomy): domain Eukaryota; kingdom Metazoa; phylum Chordata; class Mammalia; order Carnivora; family Otariidae; genus Zalophus; species Zalophus californianus. The sequence goes on from NC_045606.1 coordinate 91,841,538, forward strand.
CATGTCTAGGTGATTAGCAGAATGTTTCTGCTACATGTTACCTAAATATAAACAGTCGTCACCCTATACTGGTAAGCGGTGTTAATGGTCAAAGCAAAATCAAGCACTTCTGGGGCATCCTTGGGGCCAGGGTGCCAAAAAAGGGCCCCAGTGGGCTTGCAGCTGCCCTGAGATCCCTTGGAAGACCCCTTGGATCCCAAATTCAGGCCCCCTCTGTTTCCAAAAATAAAGTCCTCTGACTTGAGCTCTCAAAGACGAGCCCTCTGCTTCCCTCTCCCTCTGAAGGTCTTCCCAGCCTCTGCTCCTGGGAGGCACATGACCGTTAGCTCTGCTGTGCCCAGCTCCTGGTCTGTGGCCCCCAGGCCTGGCTAGCCCAGGCCAATTGCCTCTCAACCAAAATCCCAGCCAGGTCACAGATTACACGCACGCAGCGATCTTCCTCGGATGCAAAAATTCTAACATAGATGCTCTGAATGCAACTTAAAGGTGCGACCTGGTTGGTGGATGTTTAACGGAAATGTGCAGGTACTCAGTTAAACATTTAGAAGGATAGAAAACAAGTAGAGTCTTCCTTCCACCCTCCACCCCTCAATGCCACCCTACAGAGATAAACCCCCGTTCCTGTTTCTTGTGTATTCTTGCAAAAATGTTCACACAAGCACACACACTCACCCACATCGTGGTTGACACAAATAAGTACACACTATACACGCTCTTCTGCATACTGCTTTCTTCTAACCTAATTTGTCTTGGGCAATTGTTCCCAATCAGCATATGCTGGTTTACCTTATTCTTTTTAAACAGCTGCATACTATTCCAAATATATGCCATATAATTTTTTGTTTTTCTTGCCAGCAGGCTTTCCTCTTCCTTCCAGGAATATCAACCTGTCTTTCCTTTGGGGAATCATCTCTCCCTCCCTGTCAATCCTGCAATTTGGGTGGGGATGACCTTGACCCCATCTCCAGGCTTGGATGTATGGCCTGGACATTACTGCAATCATTGAGTCAGTGATGGACATGTGACCCTGGTTGGGGCAATGCCAGGAAAGAGAAGTCAGGAAGAGACAGAGATAGGACTGTGACTTGGGCAGTAGATGGCTTTGTGACTGTTCCACTGCATTAGAAGCGCCCCCGCCCCCCCACCGAAATCCCAAGGGAATTGTGTTATCAGAGACACTGGCATACGAGTCGAAAAGGCTGGTGTTGGCTAATCCTCATGACCATCCCCAGGCCCACTGGCCAGTGAGAAGGTGCAGAAAAGGTGATGTGGGGATTTACCAGCTACCACCTTGCCCACCCTTATTGTCATGGTCACATCCTTTAACTCTCATGGACTCTCTTCCTTCCTGAGGACAATCTTTGGAGCAGCTTCGGGAAACCCCGGGCTGTGCCAAATTCTTTGCTGCTTCAAAGATTTATTCACCACGATCATCTTTGGATGTGTACAGTTCAGAGAACTAACCAAGCCCATGCTCATTTCCTGGGCCGTAGTATCATTGGCAGTATGTTTCGCATTTGGCTCTGGGACTGGGAAATCTCTTGGCCAAAGTCTTTTGACGATCCCCACTATTTCCGCTTTGAACATTCTATTTGTGTGCTCTTCTTGGGGTCCCAAATATGGGTTGCATAGTGGGGTGAGGCTGAGGGTGAAAAAGATTCTAAGTCATCACCTGGCCTGAGAAGGGGCTGATGGAAGACGATGGATCACAGGCATCACTGGGAACCTGTTGGAGAAAAAAGGGCAGGACAGAGGAGTGGTCCTTTTCTGTTGGGAAGACTTGTTCTAGCAAGATGAGCCACGGGCCAGAGAGAAACACTTGACAGAAGGGAGGCTCTGCCCCAGCAGAGAAGCATTTCTTCAATGGAAAGATGCCTGCCCCACCCCCGCCCCCAGTCCCCTTGTCGTCCTGAACCCAAGGAAGAAGGACCTTGAAGACCCCATGGCTGGAGTGGAGGAGTAGTGAATCATACAGCTATACTCACATGGACTTGGCAACGAGAATTTGATTGTTGACAGCCAAGAATAGACTCTGTGAAGGAGACTATGCCAAAATACAACCATGGAATAAAATATGTTCTACTACCAGTACTTAGTTTTTCCTCTTTTTGTGTGGTTTTACAATGAATGTTTCACTTTATTCCCTTATGTAAAGTGAAATGATTATAAATGATCTGTTCCTGGCCCTCTATCTGCCAAGACCTAAGACCTCACTGGTGTCCCAGGGTAATGGGCATCCTGGTTGCAGGTCTTAGATGATTTCGTGGACTTCTGGGCACACACCAGTATGGTGGGAAGGCAATCTGACTTCTCAAACCCAATCCAAAGGAATAAGCCAAGAAACCTACAACTTGTATTATACAGATTAAGCTCTCATCCCTATGGAAATACAGGAGTTGAGGGTGAGGAACGGTAGATGAGGAAACCGATGTGGGATTGGGATGAGAGAGGGAAAATTCAGGGGGAGAGCCTCAACTGACTGTGGGTCAGCCAGGGAGGGGGTACAGGCCAAGTGAAGGCCATTGAGGAAGCCCTGGCCCAGGAGTGAGAAAACCCACCAACCACACACCTGCACGGTGCAGCCTTCAGGAATGCCCTTGACTTCCAGTTTTCAACCTAAACTGGGGATGTCGTCAGCTCAACTCTGTAAGAGTCCCTGGCGCTTCGTGGATGCTCACCAGTGTGAACTGAATCTGAAATGTTGCCCCACTTGTCCCCGCAGACCTTTGCTCTCTCCTTTCTCTCCTGGTTCAAAAGTCTGGGCCAAGTGACAGCCCCACCCCTCTGCTCCGGCTCCAGGACGCCAGAGGAAAGCCCCCCATTTTCCTTAAGTCTCACCGCACCATCGCTGTAAATTCTATTCCCATTTTACACAGGACAGGCCGGAGGCTGGGAGGGGCAGCTGGATTAGAGGACCGGTCTCCGGGCTCCAGGCTCGGCGCTCCTCTCGGCTGCATCTGGCATCCTGCCGCGGGAGCGGGGGGCCGGCGGGGCCGTGGCTGTGGGGCTGTCCCTGCTCCTCCGCGCCTCCTCCCTCCCCGTCCGCCCCCCCGCACCCCTCCCTCCCCGCGCCACCCCGCCACCCCTGCTACAGCGCGCCTCCACCCGCTCCTCCCCGGGCCCCGGCTCTGCGCGGAGGCTGCGGTTCGCCCAGGGCAGGTTCGGCGCGCACGGCCGGCGGAGGCGGAGGCGACGGCGACCGGGCACAGGGGGTCCGGCGCGGGAAACCGGGCTCAGCCCCGGCTTGCGCGAGCCGCGGCAGTCGTCCGCCCGAGGCCGGCCTGGGGGGCCCGCAGGGCGCGCGGAGCGCCGAGTGCGCGTCGGGCTGGGCCCCGCACCCGGGTGCAGGAGCGCGGGCGCGGCGCGGCGCAGCGCCGGGCATGGAGCCGGCCCGGGAGCCCCCAGCGCGGACCCGGCCGCCGCCGCCCCCAGCCGCCCGCCCCGCGCCCGCCCCCGCCGCGCCCAGGCTGCGCTCGCCCGCCGAGGCCGAGGGCCGCGGCCCCGAGGGGCTGCTGCGGCGATCGGGGTCGGGCTATGAGGGCAGCACCAGCTGGAAGGCGGCCTTGGAGGGTAAGCGCCCAGCGGCCCTCCATCCCCCCATCCCCCCCCCCCCCACTCCGGCCCAGGGACCCGGGTCAGAGTCACCTTGGCCAAGCTCCCGGAGGGGAGGGCGGGAGCCCCCGGAGGACTGATTTCAGGGCACTTAGATGCCACATGGCGGAGGGGGTGGGGGGATGTAGCTAGGGACCACCTATAGTTAACAGCCTTGACCCTACCTAGGCAGCTAACTCACTCTTTGACCTTGGGAGCAGGTTTCGTGCTCTGAGCCCCAATCTCCTCCAGAATGAAGGGGGGACAGTGTACTGACCGGCCCTCATCCGATGGGCATGTTGAGACGGTGGCTGAAATCTGTAGTAGTGGAAATGCTTTGGGCAAAGCGACAAAAGCTGTAGAGCCCAGAGATGGTGCCAGTGCTCCTGTGGGAAGTGGGGAGAGGGGAGCACGCTGGTGGTGATGGGGGCACATAGGGAGGGGAGATGTGGAGAATATGCCTCAGGTTCTTCCTTGCAAGGTCATGAGTGCCCCCTACCTGTTCCAGTCAGATGGGCTCAGGGAGTGACCCCTGGCTAGCTCAGGGGGCAGTAACCAAGTGGAAAATAGATTTCAAGTTCATGGGTTCTTCTGGAAAACTTTGTGGCCCCTGGTGGTGTGTGGTGTGGGAGATGCTAGAGTTGGCAGGGGGGAGGGCTGGCCCTCTGGACTTCTGGGTACTCCTGACATCCCCAGTCCAAAGGCTGAGGATCTGGGCAGTGTTAACTAGGGAAGCCCAGAGCCTGGGTCATGCAACCCGTAGGGACAGAGTATTAGAAAAGGAAGGCTTCCTGGAGTAGGTGACCTTTTAGATGTGGAGAGAAGACAGGGTGCGCCGGGCTCAAGGAGTGACATGTTCAGGGTCCAGGTGGCCAGAACCAGCCGTTCCCTTGTGGCAAACTGAACTCTGGAGTACTGGGATGGGGGGAAGGGATGGGAAGAGATGAATCTGGAGGGCCCAGATTGTGAATGGCCACCCAGGCCTTGCCAAAGAGTTTGGACTTTGTTCTGCAGGAGCTGTTGAGAGGTTTTAAGCCTAGAATGAGCCAGTGGATTTGCCCTTGGAAGAGTGGCCAGGTCAGTGAGGAAGGTGGGGTGGTGGTCAGGGGTGAGACCTAGCCAGCCCTTGGCAGGGCAGGTGCCTTGCCGCGGAGGGAAAGGTGGGGGCAGTAATGTCAGCGTTTGACCCAGATGCTAGTGGGCCAGGGGTGTGGACTAACTCTGTGCTAACTCTGGAGGCAGGGGCAGTCCGACACCTGGATGGTGATGTGGGACAAAGGAAGCAAAGATGTTGGATCACGGAGTAGAAGAGCCATTGCAGGCTGGGAAGAGTTGAGTTGAATAAAGGTAGACAAACCCCTCTCTCTGCTGGGCATTGTTGGATTTGCCTGTGATCCCTGCTTCCCTCCCACCCAAGTTATTTCTTGAAGTTGCTCACTCCTTTTGCCTATATGTCTTCATTCATTCCTAAGCATTCCTGCAGGGTCTGTCCTAACCTAACTCTAGCCCCCTGATGGTTAGGGCCTCTTCAGGGGTGATGTGGCCTCTTTCAGTGCCTCTCTGGTTTGCTGGTTCCTATTGTGCCTCCTGCCCTGACTTTGACCCATTCTGCTTCCTGCTCCCCACCCGGGCTGGGTGACCACCTGCAGTTAGGCTGAAGAAGGCAGGAAAATGGCCCAATGGGACACTGGCTCTTCCACCCCTGCAGAATCTAGCTGATCTGTACTTCGTGCCTACTTGTGTCCAGCCTTCCAGCCTTGTCTTGCCTGTCCTGGTGTGGCTCCTTACCAGGTCTGGGTCTGGGTCTCATGCCTCCTCTGGTTCTCCCCATGGTCTACCCAGAAGCAGCTTACCCTTGATGCCTGTGGTCCTCAGAGGCTCAGCTTCTGAGGCCTGTGGGCTTTTTCTACAGTAGTTTTAGTATCTGGGGTCCGAGTCCAGGGCGTTCCCCTCCACTGGTGCTCTGATGGTCTGCTGGGTGTTCCCTTGGCACCCCCATCTCCTGTCAGAAGAGGGGAGCTCAGGGACCAGGCGTGGTCTCTCCGGGGTGTTGCTGTGTGGGCAGAAATCGCAGGACAGGGGCTGAGGCAGGTTGGTGAGGTGCAAAGAACATAAAGTCTGGAGTCGGGTAAACCCAAGCCAGATCCTCCACCACCATGGGCTGGCAGGTTTTCAAACTCATTTGAGCCTCAGTTTCCTTATCTACTAAGCTAGATAATGATTTCTGCCTCTCAGGGCCACACAGTGGGGTAGGCTGTGCAGGTGACTCCTCTTCCCAGCTCTCTGGACCTAGCATCCTGCACCTGTGATGGGGGAGCTCAGTTGAAACCCTTGGACTGCTGGTCTACCTACCTTGAGTCGGCTCCCCACTCCAAACTGAAGTCCACGGAATGAGCCCAGTCGACTGACACTGAGAAACACCCGTGATGGGATGACGGGTCTGCCAGGTCTGGGGGCCGAGGGCTGTGCAGCCCTTGCTTAGCCAAGTACCTGTCTTGAGACAAGTGGGAGACTTTTGGACTTGACCAAGCTAAACACTCCTTTATTACCACGCAGCAAACATTTCAGAAGCACCCACGGTGCGCTGGACCCTGTGCTCGGGGCTTTCACGATACTGTCCCATTTAATCCTCACACATACCCTTCCGGGGCTGCTGAGGGCTCTACTGTTTTGCAGATGAGGAAACAGACTCGGAGGGGCTAAGTGTCTTGACCAAGGACACATGTTGGTTGCTAAGGCATGTTTGCCACAAGGGCCCTCTGCCCTGAGAGTTCTTGTATCATCCCGCATGGACCAGGGATCTCGGGCTTCATGAGGCTCAGGGGACAGAAATGAATTGTGTTTGGGGTACGTGTAGCTCTCCTGCCCGTGATCCTCAGACAACGCTGCCGCCTCCAGCGTGGATCCTCTTTTTCTCCTCCCGGGTTAAGCGAAATGGAGAACTTTTTAAATTTAAACCGGGATTAGAGCTCAGGACGTCATGACTTTCCTTAGATAAGCAATTAGCTGTATAAATATAAAGCCAAACAGAAGTTCTCCTGATCAAGCCTTCTCTCCCGGTGGCTAATCACTTTTCCTTCCAACCCCCACCCCCACCTCTGGGGAGGGGCTGGGAAAGATGACCCGTTGCTTCGGCCTGGGTTCTAGAAAGACTGGGGGTGACTGGAGATGGGGATATTTCTGGCATCGGGGGTGGGGATGGGGAAGAGTGGCCTGGGGGTACGGCAGGGGACAGAGTGATTCTGCATATCGCCAGGCTATAGATTTTTCAGAGCTCACCGATTTTGAATTTTTAATGTTGAAAGTTTCTTGATTAGGCATCAACCCACAACTTCCTGATCAAAACCACACACATGCATTTAGTAAAGCCTTTTAAAAATTTAAAAATCACCAAACTCTACATTTGATAGTTTCAAAGAGTCAAGACTGTGCTCACCAGACTGTGGCTCTGACAACTCAGAGAGGTCAGCAGCGAGTCTCTTCTGGGCTCTGGGTGTGAGGGTGATGGAGCATCTGTTTGGGTTAGGAGCCAGATTTTCAGCTGTCCCTTCCAACATGAGGCTAAATCATACACATTTATAAACACAAGTAACTGCATCCTCCGAGTCCATCTATTGTGGACCATTGCATGGAAGGAATGGTTGTTGAGTTAGACCCTTCTTACGGCTTGAATTCTATTTCCTCCTGCTGTCCCAAAGAGCTATGTTGAAGCAGATGAACCACCAGCTCCTCAGAACGGGACCTTATTTGCAAATATGGTAATTGCAGATGTGATTAGTTAAGATAGGTGCATACTGTAGTGGGTGGGCTCCTTATAAGACAGCAGTCATATAAAGACAGAGACAGCCAGGGAGAAGGTTGTGTGATAAAGAAGGCAGAGCCTGGAATGAGGGGGCTGCAAACCAGGGATGAGGAAGATCACCAGGACCTCAGAAGCCAGGAAGAAGCGAGCAAGGACTCCCCTCACCTTCAGAGGGACTGCAGCCCTGCTGGTGCCTTAACTGGGGACTTCTGGCCTCCAGAAGTGTGAGACAATAAGTTTCCGGTGTTGTAGGCCATCCGGTTTGTTCCTAACCCTAGGAAACGAATACGACGTTGTTTTGGATTGCCCAGCCCCACAGTTGTCCTCTGTGAAGGCAGCAGGGAGCAACGAGCCGGGACTCCCTAGAGTGTCCTTTTTCTGTCCACGGTGCCGTGTCCAGAGCAGTTGTCCTCAGGAAAGAGTGAAGAGGCTCCTTGTTTCTGGTGACATTGGAGAAGTGTGCACAGATTCCCCGCCCCCAGAGAGGCCCCCATGTGGCCTCTCCTACAAAGTCAGCTGAGTTTAAGGCTGACTAAGGACATTGTCATTCAGTGCAGCTAAATTCACCTTTGAGTATCTGGGGGTGCTCTGTAACATGCAAGGCAATGGCTTTTTTTTTTTCCCCCTACTGTAGGGAACGCAAAGGCAAGTAAAGCACAGCCCTTTCCCTAAAGGAGGCTGTGGGCTCACCACCACCACCACCACCATCATCATCATCATGGCAGTTGCTAACATTGAACCAGAGCTTGCTATGCCAGACACTCTGCTAAGCCCTGAACATTGGCTTCTCATAAAAATTTTTAAGAGGAAGATACTACTATTCCTTTGTTTTAAAGATGAAGAAAATGAAATAAAATAGAAGCAAAGTAACTTTGTCATGAAAAGTTACTAAATCATCTAGGGAAGTGGCTAAACTGGGATTTGAACCCAGTGAAGTGGTTTAAGATGCGAAGCTCTTACCTTCAAGGCACAAAGCATTATGGTGCCAGCTGTATAGGCCTAGAGGGGCCCGTAGAGAAGGGGGAGGAAGGATCCAGGCAGTGCACTTGCCACAGGGGGTCATCAGGCAGATCAGGCGGATCAGGCCTGCGACAGGCTGCCACTGAGGACAACGAGCAGACACAGAAAGAGCCCAGCCCACGAGGGCAAGCGTGAGGCTCCGCTCTTACCGTGCCCTCAGCCACCTGCCTCTGGACTCCTGGTCACTCGCCAGCACAGTCCTTGCTCATGGGAAGGATTTCAAAACGATGGCTGCACTTGCAAGTAAAGATGGCAGACTGAACACACACATTTTTCCTCTTTCCTTCCAGAAGCTCACTGACATGACAATAAAGGGATTTTTTCAAAGGCCATGAGGACAACAACAACAGGAGAGAAGACAATAGCAATACAGTTGGGAGCTAGGGGGATCAATGATGAGTGGGAGCTGCTTCTATTGGCCTGAGAAGGCTCGAAAAACAGAGGAGCAAGCTGAATCACACGCAGAAGCCCCCAAAGTATGGAGATGGGGGGCACCAGTCATCATGGCTGGTGAGTGAAGATAGAGCTGAAACAGGAGGGCTGGTTGAATATTTTAGAAAGGATTTAGTTGCCCAGGTCCTCTTCTCAGCCCTGGCAGGAGCCTGAAGCTAAATCTGAGAGAGGGCAGTACATTTGGGAGCAAGCAAGTAAGGGGACATGTACATAATGAATGCTTAGGATGGCCTCCCTCTCCTCTCCTCCTGGTCAAGCCTACACCCTTCAGGAGGGAAACAGAAGAGCCTTCTCCAGGAACTTTGGCCCAACCAGGAGGTTAGCACTCAGAGCACCTTGAGGACCAGCCCAGCCTGGTCACTCTGCTGGGACCCCACAGTTTATAAGCCCCTCCCCAGTCTCGGAGGCTCCAATGGACTCTTCCCTCCTGCCTTAATCAGGAACAAATAGCCAAGGATCTCCAGACATCTGAGGAAACTTGATGACATAGAAACCAGAGATGAAAACAAATGAACAGGAAAAAAAGCAATTTGGAGGAAAAAGAGACTATACAGGGAGAAATAACGTTTCTGCCCACCTGTCCTCTCCTCCTCCGCCTCCAAAAAACTATCAGTAATATCCTCAAAGAGATAAGAGAAAACATGGCATCATTTTTTTTTAAAAGATTTATTTATTTATTTTAGGAGGGGATGGGGCAGAGAGAGTCTGAAGCAGACTCCATGCCCAGCACGAGTGCAGAGCCCAAGGCAGGGGCTGTATCCTATTGTGCCGAGATCAGGACCCAAGCCAAAACCAAAAGTCAGATGCTCAACAGACTGCACCACCGAGGAGCTCCAATATGGCATCATGAAAAACAGGATGCTACTGAGAACAGTAGCAAACCACAGCCAAAACAAAAAACAGCCCTGGAAATTAAAAATAATTGCAGAAATGGAAAATTCGGGAGAGAGTAGGAAGATAAAGTTGAGAAAAACCTCCCAGGAAATAGAGCAAAAAGGCAAAAAGATAGTGGGTAAGGGAGAAAAAAAGGAAAGAAACTCAGAGGACCAATTCAAGTGGTCCAACATCTGAAGAATATGACCTCCAGAAAGCGGACAGAGAAAGTGGGTGAGAAGAAACCATTGATGATATAGTTGAAGAAAATTTCCTGGAACTGAAGGACATGAGCCTCCAGATTGAACAGGTCCACTGATTGCCTAGTCTAGTGGGTGAAAATGGACCCAAACGAAGACATGACACGCATGATGAAATTTTAGAAGACTGTGTGATAAAGAAAAGATCCTTTAAAGTTTCTGAGGGGTGGGGGCGGGACGCGGAAAGCAAATGATATTAAAAGGATTATGGATGAGGTTGGCTCTGGAGCCATTTTTCCAAGAGCAACACTGGAGCTAGAACACAATTAAGTAATGCCCTCAACATTCTTTGGAAGGAGAATTCTTTCCAACCTGTAGTACTCAGGCCTCTGGGTTCACAACCCCAGGGGCAGCATTCGCCACAGGACCCTGCGTGAAAGTTTGCCGCTGGGGCTGTGCAGGGCGGTGGAAGGTGTACTCCACCAGAACAAAGGAGTGAACTAAGGACGTAGGATAGAAGAGGCAGGAGAAGCAGTACATGAGGGAGGCAGAGAGACCCTCAGGCTGCTGGCAAAGGGGATTTCAGTGTGGCGGTGGGCTTAGAAGGCAAAATCAGACGGCAGCAGCTCAGAAGGTTCTGGGGGACGCCTGTTATGGACTGGATGTTCATGTTCCCCCCAAGTGTCAATCAACAGAGGAATGGATAAACAACAACAGCAAATATATATGTATATAGGAGTATATATATATATACATGTATTCATACAATGGAATATTATTCAGCCATGAAAAGGAATGACATTCTGACACATGGTACAACACGGATGAGCCTTGAAAGCATTAAGTGAAATAAGTCAGACACAAAAGGACAAATATTGTATGATTCCACTTACATGAAATCTCTAGGATAGGCAAGTTCATAGAGACCAGAAAGTAGGTTACAGGTAACCAGGGGCTGGGGGAGGTGGGAACCGGGAGTGAAAGCTTAATCAGTACTGAGTTCCTGTTTGGGTGGTGAGAAAGTTGTGCAAATAGACAGTGGAGATCGTTGCACAACATCATGAATGGAATTAATGCCGCTAATTGTGCGCTTAAAAATGGTTTAAATGGCAACTTTGATGTTATGTCTGTTTTATGACAGTAAGAAAAACTTAGAGTCTATGTCTAAGGTCTAAAAGGGTTCTTCCACTAAAAAGAAAATAAAAATGTTCAGTGATAACAAAAAATAAATAAAAATTTAAAAGCGGGGAAGGCAGAGGATCAGGGGAGGTTTTGTGAAGAGGATGGAAGGTGCAGGGTGGGCAGGATTCCAGGGGTAGCGGGGGGGGGGTGGCGCGGAGGAGAAGAGCTCTGGGGGCAAAGACCCAGCCCTGGGGCTGTGAGCACAGGCGGGGTTATTTCAGGGAATCCGCGTGGCTGAAACCGGGAGCCGGCAGAGAAGCGGCAGGAGGTAAGGACTGGAAAGTTTGGTGCCACAGAGGGCGGCAAGCGCAGAGCCTTGGAAGGGGTGGGTTTAGGCAGCGGGGTCGAAGATTCAGACCTGGGCTCCAGAACGGCGGCTCTGGGACTTCAGCGAGCAGCAGATTCCCGCGGAGGGCTTGTGAAAACTCAGCCTGCTGGGCCCAGGCCAGAGTTCTCTGGCGTCGGGACCTGGGGCTTGGCGGTGGGGCTTGGCAGTGGGGTGGGTGGCCGCGTACTGAACCCCTTCTTTCTCTCCTCAGACACCACCACACGTCTCCTGCTGGGGGCCATCGCGGTCCTTCTATTTGCCATCCTGGTGGTGATGAGCATCTTGGGTGAGCATGGATGTCCGGGCGGGGTACACACACCTCGTCAAAATCAGGTCTCATTCGGTAAAGAAAGGTTCCGAACACACCACGTATTCCGTGGGGCCCAAAGCATAGAAAACAGAGTGCCTGTTTCTGGGTGACAGTTTAGCCTAAAATAATATATCCACACAACTACTCTCCCTGTCCCCTTTACTAAGCCACGCGGGGGAGTGGCCAGGTGACTTCGGTACGCAGAGCCAACCTGAGGTGAATTAGACAGGCACTGCTTCTTGGAGGAGACGGTTTGGGGACAAGGGCCTTGAAAGATCACATTCATTCATTTAACAAACATTTATGGAGCCCCGCTGTGTGTTAGGTCTCCTAAATGCTGAGGATAAAAGAAAAAGAAAGAAAGAAAGAAGGAAGGAAGGAAGGAAGGAAGGAAGGAAGGAAGAAAGAAAGAGAGAGAGAGAAAGAAAGAAAGAGAAAGAAAGAAAGAAAGAAAAGAAAGAAAGAAAGAAAGAGAAAGAAAGAAAGAAAGGAAAGAAAGAAAGAAAGAAAGAAAAAGAAAGAAAGAAAGAAAGAGAAAGAAAGAAAGAAAGAAAGAAAGAAAGAAAGAAAGAAAGAGAAAGAAAGAAAGAAAGAAAGAAAGAAAAAGAAAGAAAGAAAGAAAGGAAGGAAAGAAAGAAAGAAAGAGTGACTATGACATCGTCTCTGCTGCCCAGTTCTGGAGGCATCCCTGCTAGGGGGCTTCCCGTGTGGGACTGAAAGGGGGAAAGGAATAAAAGGGAGGAAACCCTCCAAGGACAGGCAAGGCTCTATGACCAGAAGATTGGGCCGCTTTTTATGGATTCCAGTCAAAATGTGTGGTGGGTTCTAAAGGGTTTGCAAAGGGATTTCAGTGCCTCTGTCTTTAATCTTTGAGAAGCACCCAGAGGTGGGCACCTTGAAAGGGGAGAGAAGTCCAGTGATAGTATGAGCTCCCACCAAACCCTCCCCTTTGGGCATGCATGATTATCAGGGGATTTGTGAGTGTTTAGAAAAGAATATGGCGACCACTGGTGCGAGCTTGGATCCATCTAGAATAATCACTACGAATTAAATTAGTTTCCTTTTGTCCTTGTGCTAGGTTGGGGAGGTCAGAGCAATGTGAAGACATAGCGTGTTGTGGTTTTCGTAAAGCACAACAGACTCTCTGTGGAGGTCCTTGTGGAAGAGTTGACATGTGCCCACGCCATGGTTAATACCTTAGTGGTCCTGTAGCCCACCGAGCAGATAGGCTGGAGTGTCGATTATTTAATTGGTGTCGGTGTGGCTGTAGGTCCCTCAGGGCTGGAGTACCACAGGCCTGTTCTTGGCTCTGTCCCCGTCGACATTTTAATCACTCACTTGTACGAACACAAAAAGATGCTTATGGAATTTGTAGGTGACACAAGGATGCTCAGGGCAACAGATGAAGGGTGCTTAATATGACAGGTGGGAAAAAAAGCAAGATCAAAATGTATCTTTCAAAACTCAAATGAGCCAATGTGAATGAGATAAAGGTGGAAGAAATAAACATAAGATCTTCAAATGGATTTAAAAGGTGATTGATACATATTCTGGACACAGGGGAGACCCGGCTTGGAAACAGATCACATGAAACCAAGCGAAGGGCATGTTCTGCCTGCCGAGGAAAGCGCACGTATGCACGTACCCACTCATTCCTTTCCTGGAAGCAGTCCGTAGACTGGAAAGCCCGTAGCCACTGGAAGGAGTGTGGCCATCACTGTTGCTGGGGGTGGGGCCACATCTGGTGTGTTCCGTTCTGTTCTGGGGGCAGCATTTGGGTGCCCGTGTGGACACACCGTAGTGAGCCAGGCAGGATGGAGAGGCTTGGACACGTGGCCTCCAGATCTTTTCTAAATCGGTGTTTCTGGGCTTCCATGCCTCAGGGGGTTTGGGGAGAGAGAGGAGCTCTGACCCCAGGGGCTAATCTCCTGGCACTTCTCCTGGTGGTCATGCCCTTGCCAGCCTCCCCAATTTCCCTACCCTGTTTATTGGGTCACCGCTCTTTTCCCTGCTGGGCACCGTGAGAGGGGCTCATCTGGGGAGAGGGCCACCTGAGGCACCCCGGAGGGCACCGAAGTCAGGCAGGCGGAGGGAGCACTGGGTCGCTGAGCAGGACTCTTGAGGCCTGAGCAGGGGCCAGGCTTGCTGTCAGACGCTGAGTCCCCTCTGTCTCCCCTGCAGCTTCCAAGGGCTGTATCAAGTGCGAGGCGCCCTGCCCGGAGGACTGGCTGCTCTACGGAAGGAAATGCTACTTCTTTTCTGAGGAGCCGAGGGACTGGAACACGGGCAGACAGTATTGCCATACTCACGAGGCCGCGCTGGCCGTGATCCAAAGCCAGAAGGAGCTGGTGAGCGCTGGGCCGGGGGCGACCTTGGGGGAGAACCCCACTCCTGGGGTGTGGCGGCCCCCATGACATGTTTCCAGCCAGGGGTGTGCTGGTGGGCCCTGTGGGGTGCGAGCACGTTTCCGAGTGGCTCCTGTTTCCACTGCTGTGGTGAAGACCAACGGATTTCAAGCCGAGGCTGGTTTGCTGAGCTCAGCTCAGTATCACAGTGTGAGAATTACAAATTATAAACGCCCTTGCGGATGAAGAACACACTGGCACCTTCTACTTGCCCAAACCAGGGCATGAGCTCTCGATGAACACCCAAAACAGTTTCTCAGTAGAAAAGTGAAAGAAACACAATGAATGAGTCTGTTGTCCGTTTTGGATTTTGAGGGTAACAGTGGTGTGGCAATCCAAAATAGCGGGTAATCGAAAAATCACTTCTGTTCGTCTTTGATACACAGTACAGCACCTCCCTGCTGCAGAGAAAGGCCCAGAAGTATGGGGGTAGAAGGACACCCAAACTGAACGTCGTGATTTGTCCCAGACCATCCAATACGTGGGCAATCCCAGGCTTCCTGAGAATCAGGAATACTGACTGGCGGGCTGGACCACTGAGCTAGGAGGACAAACCTTGTTCTAGGCTTTCGGGTCCAGCGGGCATGCTCCCAACTGCTGGGAGGGAGGTCAGTGAGAGTGCAAGGCGCTCTGTGACCCCAGCTTCTTGTGGGATGCAGTGAGGGACCCCCCCTTTCAGCATCTGTATATCCTGGGAGCCAGTCTTCTCAGCTGAGGTTAGTCTTGGGATGTATGAACAGTCAGGAAACTGCAGATGACTCGGGTTTCCCTCTTTCCTTGATACAGGAGTTTATGTTCAAGTTCACACGGAGGGAGCCCTGGATTGGTCTGCGCAGAGTCGGGGACGAATTCCACTGGGTCAATGGGGACCCGTTTGACCCGGACACGTGAGCTGAGTCTTCATCTTCTCGCCACTGAACTTAGACTGGGGAAGGTCTAGCGCCCCCCGCACGCCCCGCCCCCGGACACTGCCTCCTGAGGGAGAACCACTGAGTTCTGTGATAGCTAGAGTTCCTAACCTCCAGGGTCAGCAGCGTGTGACCGAGAGAATAATAATGAAGAGGGCTTTACGTCTCTCTCTCTCCCCTAATGTCCAGCCTGGTTTGGCAGCTCTACTGGATGTAGCCATCAGAGCTTCCTGCCGTGGGGCCTGGGCTCTTTCCATCTTGTGGCTCCCCACCTGGGGAGCGGCTTGTCTGTGTGGCTCAGTGTGGCTCAGAGGAAGGGGAAGACATGGTCTGGGTGTCCCTCTGCATTGGCCAGAACTTAGCCGCTCGACCACACTGCCCGCAGGGGAGGGTGGGGATGGGGTCTCTATTCTGGGCAGCCATGTGTTGCCTCAACATTGTTCCTGTGGAAGAAAGGGGCTCTAACCCCCAGGGTACTGTGAGCACTCCCTTAGAACAAACAGTGCCTGCGGGTGCTGGCCGTGTGTGAAATGGTGGGATTGCTTGTGTGACCCAAGGGGTGTGCACATGACAGTGTGCTGGGGCGGCAGGTGTGTGATATCAGGGCCTGGTTTGTCGGGTGCTGGGGGCAGGGGTCATGGGTGGTGGGGGTGGGAGTGTCTGGCTGTGGCAGTGGGGGTGGTGATAGTGTGTGTGTCTTGGGGGGTAGTCCAGGTTTAGGGGAGCATAGGGGAGGGCATACAGGGGAATAAGAACCTCAGTTTCTAGTCCAGCCCCTAAGGCTGGAGGAATAGGCCTTGAGGACCCGGGTGGGGGCACAGCTGCTCACCTGATGATGATGATGAGGCAGGAGGGTCCCCAAGGCAGGAGAAGTAGGAGGCACCCAAGACCTCCAGCCCTCCTCCATGTCCGGAAGCTGGCGATCAGCCACCTTCCCATTTAAGGCGGGCTTAGGGCTTAGCCTCCGGGAGGTGAGCATCCTGTCAGCTCCTTCCCTCCTTTGCCCTGGCTCCTGTGCCCTTCATTTTGCACCCCCTTTTCGTCCTCATTGTCTCTTCCTTTTTCTTCTCTGTCCTTTTCCCGCCTTCATCCCAGATCTGTCCTGAGAGCTGCTGAGAAGTCTTGCACTTTCTGTCTCTCTCTCCCCTCTTCTGGAAGCTTCCTGCTCCCAGAACCTGGGAGAGCCCTGGAGGCTGGGGTCCCCAGCGTGCTGACCATCTGCCAACCATTGGGCCTTTAGGTCGGCTTCTCTGGCACTGAGGTAGTCCTGCCTGGCACCCACTCTTGAGGTCATTCTGGCACCCACTCTTGAGGTCATTCTGGCACCCTCTCTTGAGGTCATTCTGGCACCCACTCTTGAGGTCATTCTGGCACCCACTCTTGAGGTCTCTCTTGTACCCTCTCTTGTGAGACCCCAGCACTAGCCTTGGCGGGGGCCTCAGATCCGGGTGACCAAAGGAGGTTGAGAAGAAATCCTGAAATTCAAAAGGAATGATTTTAGGTAGAAAGAACCCCCACCCCCCACATCTACTGATGATGTCCGTGAATTTGTGGGCAACACACAGCCTGGGCGCCAAACGCCAGGGTTAATCAGGTCCACCCCTGCGAGGTAGTTTCATTTAGCTCATCTCCACTGGGCTCTTCCTGTGCTAGAACTGTGTGCTCATCAGCGGAGCCAAGATGGGAGGGGCACGGAGCCCACTGTGTGGGTGCTGACCGCCTGGGGAACTGGCAGGGACAGACAGACACAGGCCTCCATGTCCCACGGTGCAGGCAGGTGCTGTGGGGAGGGAGGCTGGGCAGAGGGTGGTCCTGAACGGGATTCTGGCTCATGGGACAAGTGAGCTAACTCTGGA
Source organism: Zalophus californianus (assembly GCF_009762305.2). NCBI lineage: Eukaryota > Metazoa > Chordata > Mammalia > Carnivora > Otariidae > Zalophus > Zalophus californianus. Next base: position 91,858,466 of record NC_045606.1, read on the forward strand.
AGGATGCAGAAGCAGGATGGGAAAGTGCAGGGTATGTTCAGGAGATGTCTGTGGGCATCCTCAGGGTGGCTGGAGCGGTGGTGCACACAGTAGGTAGACAATGGGGGGAGCCACACTAGAAAGTTCTGTAGGGGTTAAAAGTAGTGGAAGGTGGCTCCAGAGGGAGGGACAGGTCACCGGGCCTCCAGGGCCACCCAGCAACGGGCTATGCATGCCAGGGTGTAAGCGCCTGCTCTCTTGTCTTCTGGCCACAGATTCCCCATCTCAGGCCTGGGAGAGTGTGTCTTTGTGGAGCCCACCAGGCTGGTGTCAACGGAGTGTCTGATGACCCGGCCCTGGGTGTGCAGCAAGATGGCCTACACATGAGGTGGGTCAGGCCAGAGGCGGCCCTCCAGCCAGGCTCCAAGACCGGCCTGCCCCGCTCCTCTCCAAGGCGAAGCAGTGAGGAGGGTGCCCTCCACCCCCGGCCACTGTTCCAGGTCCCACAGCCCTGGTTCCTGGTCTCCTTGGCCCCAGGCAGGTCCTGTGGCTCAGCCGTCAAATCCCACATGCTCAGTAGTGTAGGCATCCCACCCCCCCACACACATGCACACATGCACACACACAGACGCATGCGTAGGCATGCACAGCCCCTCCTCAAGGTCAGAGTCCACTCTTAGTCACCCCAAGTCCCTCCCTGGGCCCGCGCTGGAACATGTCTCCCCCACGCGGCCCTGGTGCTTGGAGGAAGGGTGGGCGCTGACACGGATTGCATCACTGTCTGCATAATCATTTCTCCCCTGGGTGCTGGGGAGGCAGGGAGGGCGGGCTTCCTGGCACGGGGGCCCCTCCACCACCCTCTTCGTCCGGCCCGGGGTTCTCAGGCAGGCCCCTGCTGTGTCTGGGGTGCTGTTGTGTTGGTCACTGACAGAATAAAGAAATGACTGGCGTCCAGAGGAATCGGCTGCCATTTGTTTCAGGGCCATGGCTTGGGGGTGGGGAGCAGAGGGACACATCTCTGGGGGCCTGTCTGTGAGGAGTCGTCACTGAGATGCACTTGATCTAGCGTGGCAGGTGGCAGCGTGTAGGAGCCGAGGACAAAAGCACATTCTGGGGCCTCGGGGCACCATTTAATTTGGCTGGGCTACCGAGTTATTCTTAGATGTCTGAGGGGTGTGTTCCATCTGGTTCCTTCATTACTATTCGACTCAATATGACAAACGTTTATTCATATCACACCTACCACGTGCCAGACACCACGCCAGGCGTGGGGATCAACAGCTTTATCCCCCAAGGAGTACACAGGGAGCAGAGGCAACAGCTTGGGAAGCACCAGAATGTTCTGGAACACAGTGGAGGGATGGCTTATTCTGCCTTAGGGCAGAAGGGGGGGTGGGCTGAGTGGGAGGAATCGCCATGCAGAAAAGATGATGTTCATGGTGCGTGGGGAAAGAGTGTGTGCAGGTCCTACAGCCTCTTCTTATCCTCCTCGCTCTGCCTGGGGAGGAGGTGGGGGTCTGGCAGTTCCGCTGGGCCTGTAGAGGCTCCACGTGCCACCACCCCAACACACACACACACCCCTGGGGCCCCAGAGCGCGCCCTAGTGGGGCCTGGACCTCCCCAGCCTCCGCTCAGTGCCCCGGGCTGGCTGAGGTGTGGGCTGCTGGCCGGGGAGCCGCATGCAGGTGAATTTGGGTCCTGGCCCATTTTCAGAAAATAGCTCAGAGGGAAACCAGGTCCTGCTTTGCTCTGCTCAGTCCTTTTACTGTTGGGTTTCAGGCAAAACTGTCAGCTTGGTTTTGTTGAACTTTCTGCCTGCTTTCCAGATATCTAGTAAAATATGGGCATTTTTGTGATCTCCTGTTTTGTCTTTAGCGGGAAGCCAGTGAGGAACCTGAGTGCAGGATAAAGAGCGGACAGTGTGGTGGTGGTGCCCCGGGCGGGGAGGGTGGCAGGAAGGCCGCCACCTTCCCTGCACGTGTGGGAAATGTGTCGCGGGGCTGAGGACTGAGGAAGTGGTCAGCGGCCGCAGCTACTTTGTGTGTGTGTGGGGGGGGGGGGGTTTGGGGATAGTCTCCCTCCCGCCCATTCTCAGTCATGCACAGGCCCGTGGTCCTCACCAGCATCTCTCCCTCAAAGATGGCGAGGCTCACAAGCCTTGCAGGTGGTAGCCACAGGCATGTCCGAGGCAGGAAATCCTGCCACAGGTGGTGAAACCGTGCGTGGCAGAGTCCTAAGGCCCCGAGCTCTGCTCTCGGCCCGCCGGGAGGGTGCAGGTGGGGAGAACCGAACAATGAGGGGGGCTGGGAAGGGAGCAGCGCGACAAGACAGGCGATGATGAACCCGGGCCATTCGGATCTTACCTCTTAACTCAGTTATCCAAAGCCTGCCATCCGCCGCTTCCAAGTACACACTGGCAAATAAGCTCTCCTGCCCTTGGGTCTGTCCTGGGAACACACCACAATTCTAAATCAGTTTAGCAGCTAAAGGAACCCAGACTCAGGGTCGCCAAGGTTTTCGGAGTTTTCCCATCTGGTGCCTACCAAGGAAGGAAACGCAGGACGGAAAGCAAACACTGGCCCGCGGAAATGCGGAAATGTAGGCAATGCTTCCCAAGGCTGGAGAGGGCTGAGCACCTAACCCTAACCCTCCCCCGAGGGCTGAGCCCGCCCGCTCGGCGGGGCTGCAGGGCCTGGTGCTGTGCTCTTGGTGGCCACAGGGGGCAGCACCGAGGACGGGCACCCCGCTGTTTTCCGACACCCCCCCCCCCCCCCGCGCCTTCCGCCCCACCTGCGCTCACCACCCTGCGCCACGAGGGCCCAAGGGACCCCCCCCCTTCCCCGGGCCCCACTCCTGAGCCCCTTCGGAGGGTTTTTCCTTGCCGAGGCGACCCCTGGCGTTGAGAGTGTGCTTACCTCGGAGCCTGGGCTGCCGCTCCCTGGGTGGATTTGAACCCAAACCCCAGGCCGGTCTTCGGTGAAGCCCTGGAGCGGGCAGGGCCCCTGTGGAAGGCTGAGCACGCACGGCAGGCGCTCCTCAGACGGCCTCTGTGGGGATGGAGGGCGACAGGGAGGACTGGCTAAGCGCGCGGGGCTGTGCCGCCAGGTCAGCTGGTGTCTGTCGGCTTAGTCCGTCTCCGCCCTGCAAGGCCCGCACTGCCCGCCCGCGCTTACAGGTGAGGAGCAGACTCAGAGAGGTCACGGGACTGGCTCCACGTCACACAGCTGCGGGGTGGTGGAGGCAGGGTCTGAACCCACCCCCACGCCACAGGGCCCTTGGGAAGCCACTTGTGTGGCACCCATTTCCCTTGCCTAGCCAGCTCTGAGGCCAGCTCTGGGGAGGGAGGGTTGGGAGGGTGTACGTGTGGGGGTGCGGGGCCACCCTGGGAAAACACGATGGATGCCCACGGGCGATCCTTTTTCTGGACACTTTTGTCTCCTTCATATGATTTTCATTTAAATTACCCACAGAGGGTGGGGGTAATGCAAATAAATGCCTTCTGTCCTTCTCCTCCTTCAAGGTCGGGCTGGAGCGACCCTCAGACGCCTCCCCAGGCAGTAGCAGCTCTCAGTGGCCACTCCCTTCCCCAAAACCTCCAGCACTTAGGACCAGTCTCCTGGCCTTGTCATCTGTGACTCCTCTCTTCACCCCATCTGACTGCTCTGCCATCTGATTATGAAGCCCTGGATGCTAGGGACTGTGTTGTTGGCCTCTTCATGGCACACATAGCACCTGCTCCAAAGATGGTTCCCATGACCGTGGGGTTGCCCACAGCGCCTGGAGCCGTGTGCCACGGCGGGAGATGGCAGAGGCTGCTGTGGTCAGAGACTTGTCTTTTAAGCTTTGGTGGCCATGGCGTGGTTTTAGAGGCTCAGCAAAGATGAATCTTTAATGTGCTTTGCTTCAATTAGATGAGCTCACTCACGTTCCCTAAGCGTGCACATACTGGGTGGGCTGGGTGGGCGGCGGCCCAGAGGTACAGTGAGGGCGAGCTGTCCCAGCCTCCAAAATGTCCTTTGCATCATGCACAGATGGGGGCCTGGCTGTGAATGGAAACCAGGCACTGCTGACTGGCCTTGGCTGCTGAAGGTTCCTGGGCTCACCAGGATAACCGTGCTAATGTCACCATGTCATTCTGTAAAAGATGACCTGGTTTTCAGAAAGACCCACTGTCTGCTGGGAGTGCTTACAGGAGAGGGTGGCGGTGGGCAAGGTACCTGCCTCTGTTCTCTTCTTGGTCGGTAGCATATGGGACTCAAACTGGGGGCATCTGGAAAGCCTCCTGCCACCTTCATCAGAGATCCCCGCTCTCTGTCGGGGCAGCCTGGAGTGGACACATTCTGGGTCTGGCTCCCAAGACCTGCCTGAGACTAGTCTGGAGCTAGCTCTATCGACCAGCCGGTGTGGAGCTCTGGCCGCATTGCTAAGCCTCTCCGACCTCAGGCTTCACCTCTCTAAAGTAGAAATTGTGCCTGCCTTGTCTACTTCACAGGGTTTTGAGAATTGTAGGGGTGAGAATTTCAGGGGTTAGAAATTACCTACCCCATTCTCACTGTCCACGAGGCCCAGAGAGGTTAAGTAACATGTCTGGGGTCACACAGCTAGAGCTAGAACCCAGGTCTTATGGCCCTCCTGCTCCCTGTTTATACTCTTATTATTACACGTGTCCTGCTTTGTTTACTTGTTCTCCATCCTTGCAGAAGTGTAAGCTCCTAGAGAGCAGGGGTCCACTCTCACACTCCTTTGTTTCTTTGGCATCTGGTGCATACAGAAGGTACTCAATAAATACGTGTTGAACTAAACTAACCTTGACTGCTAGTGTCAGTGTTCTTTCCTCTGCACATGCTGTCTCTAATCCTGGAAACCTGTACTTCCAGCTCAGCCTCCCACAAAGTATGAAAACTTGCAGATGTGTTAGAGAAAATGATAAGCAAGATGCTCAATTGCCTTGCAATTCCTGTTACGGTCCCGTAGTTTATAGCACAGAATCCATCTGAGCAAATACATACACAGATAAGATAAAATTGAAATAAGAGTAACAACTAACATGAATTGAGAGCTGATTAGGGCCAGGCACTGTGCTAAACATTTCTTACATGAAGTGCTTAGCACAGTGCCAGGCCCATGGTACGGGCTTATAAAAAGGGTACTATTTGGGCTCAGTCAGTTAAGACTTTGACTCCTGATCTTGGCTCAGGTCTTGATCTCAGGGCTGTGGGTTTGGGTCCTGCACTGGGCTTCACACTGGGCCTGGAGGCTACTTAAAAAAAAAAGGGATTACTACCTTTTTTTTTTTTAAGATTTTATTTATTTATTTGAGAGAGAGAATGAGAGACAGAGAGCATGAGAGGGAGGAGGGTCAGAGGGAGAAGCAGACTCCCCGCTGAGCAGGGAGCCCCATGTGGGACTCGATCCCGGGACTCCGGGATCATGACCTGAGCCGAAGGCAGTCGCTTAAACAACTGAGCCACCCAGGCGCCCCGTATTACTACCTTCTTTAACCATAATGTAAGTTGAGTAGAATTTTAGAGTATGCTAGCTTCTGCAATAATGCCCAAATTTCAGAGGCTAACAAAGTATTTTTTCTGCCTCACACCAGAGACTAAGCAGGTCAGTGATGGGGGACAGCTTTGCTCCATCCAGGGCCTTTGGATGTAGCAGTTCACAGGGGATGTGTTTGAGAGGAGGTGGTAGATGGGGCTGCCATGCAAGACTTTTCACTTTCCTTCTGGGCGCAGGGAAAGAGCGTAGTTCCCAGCCTCTTTGAAGTTAGGTACCCAGTGACTTGCTTTAACCAAGAAAAAGTGATGCAGGTCATTTCCAGGTGGAAGCCTTTTTTTTTTTTTAATTTATTTTTAATTTAAATTCAATTAATTAACATCTAATGTATTACTTGTTTCAGGGGTACAGGTCTGTGATTCATCAGTCTTATATAATACCCAGTGCTCATTACAACACATGCCCTCAGTGTCTGTCACCCAGTTACCCCATCTCTCCCAACCCCTCCACTCCAGCAACCCTCAGTTTGTTTCTTATGATTAAGAGTCTCTTATGGTTTGTCTCCCTCTCTGGTTTTGTCTTGTTTCATCTTTTTCCTCTCTTCCCCTATGATCTTCTGCCTTGTTTCTTAAATTCCACATATCAGTGAGATCATATGATAATTGTCCTTCTCTGACTGACTTATTTCACTTAGCGTAATAACTGCTAGTTCCATCCTTGCTGCAAATGGCAAGATTTCATTTTTGGATGGCTGCATATTGTATATTGTATATATCTACCACATCTTCTTTATCCATTCAGTGGATGGACATCTAGGCTCTTTCCATAGTTTGGCTATTGTGGACATTGCTGCTATCAACATTGGGGTGCATGGGCCCCTTTGGATCACTACATTGTATCTCTGGGGTAAATAGCCAGTAGTACAATGGCTGGGTCGTGGGGTAGCTCTGTTTTCAACTTTTTGAGGAAGCCCCACACTGTTTCCCAGAGGGATTGCACCAGCTTGCGTTCCCACCGTGGTGGAAGCATTTAAGAACCTGTGGACACTCCTTCCCATGGTCCCTCCCCTCCCCAACTGTGACTTGTTTATTCGGAGGTTTCATAAAGCTGAGACATCCTGGAATGCTAAGTCACTATGTAGGGAACAGGTCTCCTAGACAGTTGTCTGGACCTGCAGCAAACTGTGTGAGTGAGAAATCAAGCCTCTGAGATTTGGGCTGATCATAGCATATCTCCCCCTCGACTAGCCAGGGGCCGGCCTGCAGGTGGAATGCACTCTGCGCACAGACCACTGGCCAGGACAGTCAAGGAAGGCTGAGAGGTGCAGTCCAGCTGTACTCTTGTGTGCACTGGGATTCTGCGCGTTGGTGTCGTTGATCAGTTTTGGAAAAGTCTTCACCTTTACCTCTTTAAATATTTCTGCTCACACTTCTTTTCTTCTCTCCTCCCAGGACTCCAGTTAAGGCTATTTGATATTATCACATGGGTCTCTAATGCTTTATTTTTGTTTGTTTGTTTTTGTCAATTGTACTGAAAAAGCCTGCTGGGATTTTGATTGGGATTGCATTGGATCTGTAAATCAATGTGAAGACCTAGGCCATTTTAATAATTTGACTATTCCATTCAACAGCGTAGATGTCTCCATTTTTAAAAAGTTTTTAAAAATTTCAGCAGCTTGTTACAAGTTTTAAGGGTAGAGTTTTTGCATATATTTGTTTAAAACTTATCCTCAAGCTTTTTCAGGCAGCTGGGAAGATGGCAGATGTGCAGACTGAGTGCACCTACCGAAAGGAACCCGCCTTCTTTCAAAATAAGAAGAGGGTCCTGCTTGGAGAAACTGGCAAGGAGAAGCTCCCGCGATACTACAAAAACATTGGTTTGGGCTTCAAGATGCCCAAGGAGGCCATTGAGGGCACCTATATTGACGAGATGCCCCTTTACTGGTAATGTCTCCATCCAAGGGCATATTCTGTCCAGTGTGGTGGCCAAGATGAAGATGCAGAGGACCACTCTCACCCACCAAGACTACCTCCACTACCCCAAGTACAAGCTCTTTGAGAAAGGCCACAAGCACATGTCCGTGCCCCTGTCCCCCTGCTGCAGGGATGTCCAGATCAGCGACATTGTCACAGTGGACGAGTGCTGGCCCTTGAGCAAGACTGCATTTCAACGTGCCCAAAGTCACAAAGACCGTAGGCACCAAGAAGGAATTCTAGAAGTTCTGAGACTAGACATCTGCCCACACCCCCAAAGAAAATGAAGTTATTTCCCAATGAAAAAAAAAAAAAACTTATCCTCAAATATTTTTATCTTTCATGCTCCTACAGTTAAAAAAAAACCTCTCAGTCCAACTGTTTGTTGGTAGTATAAAGAAGTAGAATCAATTTTTGCATATTGACCGTTCATCCTACAGTCTTGCCAGATTGACTTGTTAGCTTGAGTGGATTTTTTTTTTTTTTTTGGCAGACTGCTTAGGGTTTCTATGGCATGATGTTTTATTTATTTATTTATTTATTTATTTATTTATTTATTACTTTTTTTATTAAAGATTTTATTTATCTATTTGACAGAGACAGAGACAGCGAGAGAGGGAACACAAGCAGGGGGAGTGGGAGAGGGAGAAGCAGGCTTCCCGCTGAGCAAGGAGCCCGATGTGGGGCTCGATCCCAGGACCCTGGAATCATGACCTGAGTCAAAGGCAGATACTTAATGACTGAGACACCCAGGTGCCCCTATGGCATGTTTTATTAAAGCATAACATGGGCCATCACCTTTCCAGTTCCTGAAATCAATTTCCATATTTCTCTGTCTAGCTGCCAAACCAATGCCATGTATTCTCATTTAGATGTTTGTTACAGCACCCCCTCACTTTCAGGAACCAATGTCTATATTAGTCGGGATAGCTTAGTTGTTATAATAAACAACAATTTCAGAGTCTTGAATATAATAAAAATACTCTTAACTCTGGGGAACAAACAGGTCTCTGGAGAGGAGGTGGGGGGGATGGGGTAACTGGGTGATGGGCATCAAGGAGGGCATGTGATGGAATGAGCACCAGGTGTTCTATGCAACTGATGAATCATTAAATTCTACCCCCGAATTAATAATTAATAATACACTATATGTCAACTAACTTGAATTGAAAAAACAAAACAAAACAAAAAAAACTCTATAAGACCATAAAAGTATGTGTATATATATATATATGTAATAAAAATACTTATTTCTTGCTCTTTTGTGGTTTTTGTCCTGTGTGGGTTTATCAGGAGGCCATCAAGTCATTCGGTGTCCTGGGCTGCTTCTGTCTGGAGTCCCCACTGTGCTCTAGGCCCTTAGAGTCCTTCACTGGATCTTCCACATCTGGCCAGAAACTGAGGGGAGAGAGTGTGGATAAATGTGTGACCGTTTTTTAGGGCCCATTCTGGTCATATTTATCTGCAGAGCAAGCTAGGACGCATAATCTAGCTGTGTGCTCAGCAAGAGGAGGAAGACTTGGCTTTGGGGGAATATGCGGCCAGCCTTGGCCGACATGTAGTATTATCCCCATTTTACAGATAAGAAAACTGAGGCTCGAGAGAGTAAGGGATTTCCCAGCTTTTGCGGTCATGAACAACAGCGCCTGGAACTCAGCCTGAATATGGCAGACTCCCATGCTCCCGAATCACTATGCTGCCAATACTACCTTCTCTGCTACTGCCTCCCTCCCTGGTACCGGGGCTAGTGTTCTTTTCTTTTCTTTTTTTTTCATTTTTAAAAAATGTTATTATTTTTTTATTTTTTATTCTTTCTCAAGTTTTTATTTAAATCCCAGTTAACTTACAGTGTAATATTAGTTTCAGGTGTAGAATTCGGCGATGCATCTCTTCCATACAACACCCGGTGCTCGAGGCCTGTGCTATCTTAAGACCGGTGATGTTTCTTTTCCCTCCCAGCACAGCTTCCTCCACACATCCGTGTTTTCCTTCTGGCCTTTGATCTGGCAGCGGGTACTTTGTGCTTTCCTGAGCAGCGCGGTCCACAGACTTAGTCTGCAGTGGGTAAGGATCCTGAGAGCCACTGCAATAAAACGTAAGACATTTAAACAGAACATAAAAAGACACAAAAGCAGATGTCAAGTGGTTTCTTTCCAAGAGTACCTATACTCCATTGTTGTTGTAGACGCACTGGCAAACGCCAGGTGTCTCAGGAGAAAGGACTGTAGGGCTCCTCTAGATCGGCACGTGTAAAACAAGTTAATTGTAAATGGGATCGACTCCTTAATTTCTCTCTCTTCTGTCTTGTGGGTGTATAGGAATGCCACTGATTTCTGTGCATTGATTTTATATCCTGCCACTTTACTGAATTCCTGTATGAGTTCTAGCAGTTTTGGGGTGGAGTCTTTTGGGTTTTCCACATAAAGTATCATATCATCTGCAAAGAGTGAGAGTTTGACTTCTTTGCCGATTCGGATGCCTTTTATTTCTTTTTGTTGTCTGATTGCTGAGGCTAGGACTTCTAACACTCTGTTGAATAGCAGTGGTGATAGTGGACATCCCTGCCGCGTTCCTGACCTTAGGGGGAAAGCTCTCAGCTTTTCCCCATTGAGAATGATATTCTCTGTGGGTTTTTCAGAGATGGCTTTTATGATATTGAGGTATGTACCCTCTATCCCTACACTCTGAAGAGTTTTGATCAAGAAAGGATGCTGTACTTTGTCAAATGCTTTTTCTGCATCTATTGAGAGGATCATATGGTTCTTGTTCTTTCATTAATGTATTGTATCACATTGACTGATTTGCGGATGTCGAACCAATCTTGCAGCCCAGGAAAAAAACAAACCAAACCAAACAACCACAGTTAAAACCTGGAATTGGATGGTCTCACAATGCAGGCTGTTCAGCTCCTTGATGTTTCTTCCCTATGGGGTGGGGATTAGGGTTGTTGCTGGACAGTGGGTTTTTTCCACCTTCCAGTGATGCCAGACAGTGTAACGGAATTAGATCTTCTAAGGGAGATCTGTTGGTGGAAAAAGATCTCCCAAGAGGAGTTCTGCGTGGCCCAAGCGGGACATAGCATTTGAGGTGGGGGCAGGGAGGAGCCAAGGCATCTGCTTCAAAGCTCAGTATAGGGGCGCCTGGGTGGCTCAGTGGGTTAAGCATCTGCCTTCAGCTCAGGTCATGATCCCAGGGTCCTGGGATCGAGTCCTGCATCGGGTTCCCTGCTCAGTGGCGAGTCTGCTTCTCCCTCTCCCTCTGTGATCTCTCTCGCTTGAGCTCGCTCTCAAATAAATAAAATCTTAAAAAAAAAAAAGCTCAGTACTGACAGAAAAGAGGGACTGAACAGGTAAGCTCAGAGGTCACGAGGTCATGAGGTCACCATCCCATCTGTGTTATATTTATATTCTTAATATTATTAAATATTAATATTAATTAATTTAATTAATTAATATTAAATATTAAATATTCTAGGGAATAGTTAGAAAACAGGTAAGTCAGACCCACAAAAACATACACCTGATTGTTTGGAACAGGCTCCTGGGCATGACCTCCATGGGCTGTGATCCCTGGTGGCGCATTTAGAATTTAAAAACTATATATGCCGGAAGAGTTCTGAAGTTCTGTCAAAATCTTCTTCATGGACTTTTATGTAAATGAATTTTGGCTGAGTTGAACTGAACCGCGTTCACGTCTTGGCTGCATTTAGGGTTTGGTTGGTATTATCTGAATTCTGGGAGACCCGAATTCAAAGGAAAGGTAGGTCGATGGGGCAAGAAAATGGGCTGAGTAATTTGCTGATTTAGCCCAATATTTGACTACCCACTCTTACCTGCAAGGGTTTTGTGGTTTTGTGGAGAAGGGACTTCAGGAAAGAAATGTGGACAGTACAGCCTAGTAAGAACTATGCACAAGGGTTGGGAACGGGGACAGGGCACACTGACCTCGTCAGGAGCGTGAGGTCAGGAGAGAGCGAGGGACACAGGCTGCTTCTCACAGGGCAGCGTGTGAGAAAAGCATGAAGGTCCAGAGCAGGGATGCTTGGCAGGAGAGAGCTCTGTGCAGGGGGAAAGCCTGGAGATGGAGGCAGATGGGATTGTGGGAGGGGGTGGGGGTTGAGGGGCTCTGAAGACCTGGATTTCTCTGGGTTACTCTGCCCAGGACGGGGGTCCTGTAGTCAAGGGCACAGGGAGAGTGGGAGGTTTCCGATTAGCCACAGAGGGAGCCGATGAGCTCAGAAGGCCGGCTGAGGTCCAACAGCGTTCGGGGGTCTTCTCCAACAGCGTTTGGGGGTCTTGGGTATAGGAGCAGAGACGTGGATGGTAGGCTGGGTCCAGCAAGCAAGTGTGGCAGAAGCACAGGTGGCAGGAAGCTGAGGGTACAGGTGGGAAGGCGGGTGCGGTTTAGGCTGCTTGTGAGCTTGTGAAACCAGGAGGCCCGACAACAGGGGGCCAGGAGCTGGGCAGCCCTGAGGCCCCAGACCCTGGCAGTGGAAGGCAGGCTAAGAGCGCTGGGGGAGGGCGCCGGATCCCGGTGCGCCGCTGGTGAGGATGCCGAATGGTGGAGTCACTGGAGATACGTTTGGCGGTTCCTCAAAAAGTTAGGAATTTCCAGATAACCCAGCAATTCCACTCCTAGGTATGTATCCAAAAGAACTGAGAGCAAGGATTCATAGGTCTGTACCAATATCTATGGCAGCATTATTCACAAAACCCAAACACACACACACACACACACAAACACAAAACAATAGCTGAATGGATAAACAAAGTGTGGCATTTACATACAACGGGATGTTACGCAGTCTTAGAAAGGAAGGAGATCCTGATACATGCTACAAAATAGATCACCTTTGAGAACACTGGTACATGAAATAAGCCAGGGCAGACAAGTAAAAGGCAAATATTGTAGGATCTCACTTCCATGAGGTACCCAGAGACAGAAGACAGAAGGGTGAGTGTCAAGGGCTGGGGGGCGCGGAGGGGAACGGGGAGTTACTGTTTAACAGGTACAGAGCTTCTGTTTGGGATGATGGTGGAGATGACTGCCCAACAGACGAGGTGGGCCCTCCTCGTGAGGCCCTCTCTCTACAGCCATCCACAGTCATCTTGGCAGACCGTAGCCGAGGTGGGCGGGTTTGAACTCGTTCAGGGGGTATTAAACGATTTCTGAAGGGTTAGATAACGCCCCAAGGGTGTTACTTGTATCAGTAACCTCTTTAGTCTTACAGAACTAGTCTGGTTCTAGAAGAAATAAGCGTGCCAGGCCAAGTGTACAGTGATTCCAAACAGTTTAATGTAATTTCAAGACAAAGTGTGATTACATTTCTACACATATACAATATGCATATGTGAGTTTACAAATTTTAATAACTCGTTTCACCTCAGAGACCGAAAAAATGATCAAAAAGAAACTGTGAGTAACAAGCTATAACATAGTTCACCACAACGGGACCCCCCTTTCTCACCCTACAGTTAGTAATATTACAATTAAAATAACTATATTCTTCTATAATTTTTTTCTGTTAAAATCATCTCATAAATTTACAATGCTATTATTAGTTTTCAAGACTAATATAAATTCACTCCATTTTTCTACAACGAAAATGATTATTAATTTAGAAGCACACGACATCATGATGAAAAACACAAGCATTTTAGTAGCAAGGACTTGATCAGTTAAGAATTATTTTTCTTGTAAAACATTCTAAAGCCAAGTAAAATATCCATTCTTATAACATACCTATAATATGAGACTAAGGAATAGGTTACATATAGGTCTACAACACATTGGTTTGTTTTTTAAAAAAAGTAGACATTTATAAATAAAAAAGAAAATAGGGACAATTCACATAGGAAAAAGAGGTACACGAGAAAATACTGTTGCACGCAATAATTTTCACAAAGATTAACATGGATTAACACTTTTCATTACAGAAACCATACAGTGAAGGAACACAACAGACCGGGGCTTTCATAGGGCTATTGAGCTGAGATGACCTGGTGGAGGAAGATGTAGGCAAGGTGACCTTGGGGAGGGAGCCATGTTCCTTGGACTGGTGACCAATCATCACCGGGTCTCCTCTTCCCGGCTCTCATTCTGGGGAGTGAGTCTTTCTATCCAGTGTCCGGAATTCATGGGCAGTTGAAAGGTAAACATTTCTACAGATCCTTTCGCTTTCCATCCTAATGGATCCCGCTTTTGGAAACGTGATATAGTACCAGAGGCTGCAGCTCAATACATGTGGTCAACGCAAAATGGGATGGAAAATTCTAGTCGTTCTGATTTGCTGTCCCCCCTCACTCATCTGTGCCCTGGAGGCTGGGGACCCAGAGAGAGCGGCGGCCCCCCTCGGGGCCACCTGCCTCCGCTGTGGTGAGGTGGGGGACGAGAACCCGGCGCCATGCCTCAGGCCCACGCAGGGAAGGTGCAGCCTGGGGCCGGCCCCGGGCTCGTCTACGACACCATTGCTGCCTGACTTCTGAAAGCCCCTCTTCCTCCTCATCCGTAAAGCTATACTTGTCCTATCAGAAATTTGGTTTGATATATATATATACACTAACATATATATCAACATCTCTATCTATACAGTGACTCTACTAAACTAGAAAGTCTGCTGCCCCAAAGTAGGACTTTCTGGTCTACTTCATTTGGTTAAAAAATGCACACAAAGAGGATGAGGAGATGCTTTGGGGGCCTGAAATGATTGTGCCCTGGAAAAGCCACGGAAGACAGCTTTAAATGAGCAGTAACACAAAAGTGAGAGGGAGCGTGAAAGGGTAGGGGGAAACCCCGAGGCAGAGGCAGCGCCCAAGGGGGGTGGGAGGGTGGGGGGTGTCTACTTGGAAGTGAGGAGAGGTGAGTGTGGGGGGGGAACGCTTCATGTTCCATTCAGAAGTCACAGAAAGCTACAAAGGATGGGCATGGTCAAGTCACTTTCCACTTCCCAAGTTCTTCCTTATAACCTGAGCCGAAAACTATTAATAATAATAATAATAATAATAATTAATAATAATAATGATAATAATAATAATGATAAATCCGTTGCCCCTTCCACCAAGCAGGTGAGTATCTAACAGGGAGGCAAGACCACCGCTCATGAGGCCAGGTGGGTCCTTCTTCCTGGCTCTTGAGAGCATCCTGGGGGGCTGTGGTGGCAGTGGGGTGGAGGTGGGGGTGGCCCCAGAGACACTGATCTGGACAAGGAGTGGGGAGGCCGCGCCAGGAGAGATCTGTGGGGAGCGGTTCAAAGGACACTACAGGGAGTGAGTTTCAGATGCAGCGTATTTACTTTTTTTTTTTTTTTTTGAAGCCAATTCCTATGCTTCTAGTTTTTAAACATACGGTTAAGCCCCAAAGACAATGACATAAAATTAATTTGGTGAGTTTCAAGCAAAGGGAAAGACCAAACAGAGGGAAAAACAGGAGTATTATGAGGAAGGGCGAGATTAAAAAAAAAATATTTTACCCTAACGTTTCTTACAAGAACCTGTCACGAGAACATACGGTCCACAGAGAGGTCACAGGGAAAACACGAATGCATTCGAAGGAACACACACAAACAGTTCCCTGGTCCCGGGTGTTCTGCAGTTTGCAAAGTCTTAGCTGCTGACGGAATGCCCTTTACCACAGCAGGTCCTCCGCACTTGGGTTGTGGTACGAGAGAAAACAAGAAACAAACCAAAACTCTTTCGGGAAACCAGCATGTTCCAGCCTGTTCCTAGGAGACAGTGGGGCCCACTCTCTGAAGCATCACAGTGACCATCTCTACTACCAGCGGTCGCAGTCACCCACACCCCTCCCCCAGCTGCCCCTAGGTTCCCCAGCCCCACCCCTGCTCAGCAGCAATCAGTCTCTAGGGAGGAATCTAGCTTCCCCCCTCCCACTGACCTAGGCTTCAAATCTGAGTTTGACAAAGAGTCAAAAGTAAACACATCCTTTTGCATTTATTTTGTTTTAAAGGAGAAAAGGAATTAGTGACAGCAGGTCTATGGAAAGCCCAGCCAATGAATGTGGGCATAGGGGTGTGAGGCTCCCCACCTGCAAAACACCGATCAGAATATTGCCAGGGGCCCAGAAATAGCAGCTGTACCTTCAGGGCCGCCTGCATCCCAGTGTCGTCTACTCTGCCTGGTGACTGGAAGTCAGTGGATCGATAGAAATTAAACATTCAGATCAAGACAAAATCAACGAACCAGGTATCTGTTCTCTCTGCCTCTTCCATGATGTCAAAGAGAAGGCCTCTTTGGAGACAAGTGTTGATACAACATGGCATGAGGTCTTCACATCTGGCCCAGGCTATGGACTCACCCCTTCCCACTCAATCCAGAAATCCTTTCACATTCTCTCGCGTTCACATGGAAACCAGTAAGTAACGTGGAGGGAAACGCTCATATTGGGCTACACAACAGTATGGGTAGAAAACACCTGCCTTGGAGGGGCAGGGCCTCCAACTAAAGAGGCGATAGCTGGGGTTTGAAGATGTCAGTTATAAACAGAAATTTTCTTTAAAAAGTACCAGTTTAAATGTAAACTATAAAACACTTTAACTATAAAACGTAGCCAGAAATATGCTTAAGTATCCACAGTCAATTACTTAGTTTACGCATTTAAAATGTGGCTCTCTCGATATCTTAGAAGGCTAACAGCATTGTACAGTAGCTAAAAACATATATACTTAACATGTGCATTTGAATATCACATTTCATTACAACACACAAAGAATAATCTCTTCCTTGGTTTCATTTTTGATGTAAAGATCAGCTATTTTCAGAATTCACTTAAGCAACAATGACCAGGGTGTGCATTAATCATTATTTTCAGCCCACACAGAGTTCATAGTCTTTTAAATCCCAAGATCAAGCTGGCTACATGATTTCAAAAAAGGCTAAAACCAGGATGAATGCCCACATTTGAGGTAATTATTGCCATTAGGTCACAGTTTGTGTAAGATAATGTATCTAAAACCTTCTTCAAAAAAAATCTTTAGGTGTTCTGTCAGAATTCCAGAATACCTATTGAAACCAACCAGGATCTCAAATTCCGATTAGTTGGGTTTGCTTCCAATGGAGTCAAAGTTCTAGAAGGTTCTAGAACTCGTGTAAACTACCTAAGAATTTAGGCAAACAAGCCTGGAGCCAGTCAATAAAGAAGTTTTTTTTTTTTTTTTAATAAAAAAGAAACAAAAAACCCACCCAAGACAACTGAGGAGATGTTTCATAACACATGATAATAATTTTCTAAAAAATTAAAAATCTCGTCCTAAAGCATTTCTAAATTCTTGTCACTTTTCAACCAAATTAAAAATGCTTCTGTATTACTCTTAATCTCATACTGCAGCAAGAGACTCTCCTTCCTCATACCCTAAAAGTTGGCTGATTTTTCTGTTTACAAAACTGTTCTTTCCATTTCTTGGAGAAAGGTATCTCCAAAGAAACCCTTATTTGGTTCCTCTAAGAGTCATCTTGTTTTTTCTCCTTCTCCTTCTCTCTCTCTCTTTTTTTTTACACAAAGAAAAAAGTTCCTGGACACCAGACCCACACACGGTATTTACAAATTTGGTGTGAATCCCGCATCTGGTTCTACCCAGAGCTGAAGAGTGGATCGATTATAGAGAACAGAGTTGTCATGATATTTATCAGTGCAGTAAAAAATAGCATTTTAAAAAAAATATATACCTTTAGTATTGCCTTTCTAGAATTAACTATAAGCAAGAAAAAATTTATTTATTTTTTTTAAAGAAGAAAAGAACACTTTTTTTCTTCACTCATAAGTTTGTTGTAGCAGCACTACTAAAGCTAGTTGGTACACTGGAAAGGAATCTAAAATGAATTCTACTATGAATCAAAAGAAACTCCCCTAAGATTTTCTCTAAAAGTCAAATGAATTCTGCCCCTTCTGCATCCAATTCAGGGCTCCCTCTTCATTCAGACCTTCTGCTGGGTTGCATGCATGGGGCAGGGATGGTGAGGGGTAACATTCCTTCAAGGGTTTTGTTTGCGTGTGTGCGTGCGTGAGCGTACGCACGAACACACACACACACACACACACACATACACACACACACGAGGTGGCTGAGGAGGCTGGTGGCTGCGAGCTCGGTTCTGGAGCTGGGCAGACCCAGGTTCAAGGCCTGGCTCTCTCACTAGCCATGTGACCCTGGGCATGTCACCAGCTCTCCAAGCCACATGCCTCATCTGGAGAGGGACGAATGGGGCCCCTTTCAGAGCTGTTATTATGAAGACTAAATGAAACAAGATAACCAATGAGCAATTCTTAGCACAGTGTTTGGCACACAGTAAACAGAAGTATCATTAGATGGTTTGTCAGAAAACATGAAGCCACTCATTGCTGTTAACTAAAAAAGTGGAATGAAATGGTATCTCAGCGAGGTCCCAATTAACAAAAATTTCACTAGAAACTTGGAGATTTTGGACCACCATATTTCCTTTCCTTTAACACGTGCTTTCTGAGCGCATCAGCTCCCTATGGGTAAAGCATTCAGCAAATGCCGTCTCCTACTTCCTTCAGGGACGCCCAAGTGTTAACAAATGGGACACAGTCAACATGCTGCTCTAACATGGTCGTCTAGGGTAGAGGCCCTTAAAGACCTGTGGGGAACTGGGAGGATCTCTGAGAAAGTGTGCTCCACAGGAGGGTCACTTCTCTATAAACGCTCACCGAGTCTCAAAGGGGCAACTGCCTTGGAGCTGGCTCTCCGGAACTTCTGGAAGCTTCGAGAAAGATGTGAGAGACTCTACTAGCTTGGGCCACCCTAGTGCGCAAGGGCACCAAAAGCCTTTGGAAGGTTTCTATTGCCTTTAAGTGTCGTTTCGCCATCTTCAATTCTCTAATAGCCTGACTCAGATTCGACTGAGTCTATTCTGTGGAGATCAGGAGTGAGTGTCCAAAGGCATCAAAGTGGAAAAGCACTGACATGCCCAGCGCAGCTTCCTCGTGCATCTGACCCCCTGACGCAGCCGAACTTCCCGGCGGAGGGTCTGCTTGGGCCAGTACCCGGGGTAACATGGCATCAGTTATGCCCACGTATTCGTGCGGTGCCTCCAGCTTCCCAAAAGCAGCATTTAGGGTTACCAATCCCCACTCTAAAAGATGGATACAGTTTGAAATAAATGCAATTAAAAAAAAAGAAAAAAACGCAAGTCAGGAGAGAGGAAAGAGAGAGACAAATGGATCACTGACGATGTCATTATTGCCCAGAAAGGAAAGAGAGGGATGCCATTTTGTCCCCATCTGGAGGTGTCTTTGAGAAGGGTTCTTTGGCTAAAGAAAGGAACAGTTCCACCTTCCTTTCCAATTTGGTAAGGACAGCTCTGGCCTGCTCAGTTTTGAGGCTTCCCCATCTGAAATCTGCGAGACCCGTCAGCAAGAGAACAGCATGCGAAGTGCTTCCGGGGCTGGAATGTTTCCTGGCAAAATGGCTCAGGCTGGCATCGTGAAGTTCCAGGCCAGGCCTGCGCGAAGAGTCCTTGCCTCCCTGCTGAATTCCCTCTGCTCCCCGAGGGCACCTCGTTATCTTCTTCTTTCTGTGATCTGTCCTAGCAGCTCCTGGGCAGGCCAGCAGGGGCCCCACCCCCCACCCTGGCCCCAGCACCCGAGAGCCTGGGACGAAAGCTGGGGCCAGCTCACGGACACACCTCGTTTCACCAACCACAGCCCATCAGCAGTAGCTCCTTAAGCCTCCTCATCTCCTTCCTCCAGTTTCCAAGAAAGTCTGCTCCACTCACACACACACACTCACACAACCCAAATCCTCCACCACAAGCTTGTTCAAAAATGAGTGTTTGCACTTCCAGAGATCTGGTCAAGGGAAACCAGCCTGTTAGCAGCTGTGCTAACCTCCCCTTCCCTTCCTTACATCCAACAATCTGGTGTTTGGGCGGGTTGAGTCTTCCAGGGTGAAGAGGGCAAGGCCAGCTGGCTCCCCCAGCCTGCAAGCCCCTCACCGCCAGTAAGGCCAGCATGCAAACAGTCCAGGAGACAACCGTCGGTTTGCCTCGACCATTCCTTGCCCTCTGAACTCGATCAACCACACGCACCACTTCACAGTATTAACTGGCATCAAGCCTTAGACTCCCACCCGTCGGCCTGCTCACCCCTTCCCTTGGAAACAGCCAGAACGTCATGAACGAGGCACTAAGTGCAGAGACATGGGTGCACACGCCCAGACAGGTCAGCAGGAACCCACTGGGCAGAAACACATCCCCCTGGACTTCCTGAGGCTACAAGTACATGGTTCTCCTTGACCTGTCCTTTTCAATCTTCCCCTCTTCAGCTTTGCTATGCTTCTTCATCTAGAGGCAGTTGAAGAACAGATGATGCTCTAGGTCATTTGTGGTCTCAACAAGGACGAGGTTGGCATCCCTCCACTTGAGAGCTTGGTCCTAGGGACAGGCAGGCTTTGATTCATCCGATTTGCCAGGGTGACTCAGAGCTGGAGGAAGGGACGAGAGATCCGGGCAAGTGTGAAGGAGCGCACGCAGAGCCTGGCCTCTCGCACGGGGGGTCTTCTGATCCTGCAGCTCTGTGCTCGGGACCGGAAGAGGAGGGCAGGTGGGGACGAAGGGAGGATGCGCCCCTGTTTGCTGTAACCAGGGCTGGGCACGGCCTGATAGTGCCTCAGTTAAACTTCAGCAAAACCAGCGTTTCAACCTAAGGCCCGTATTTCTGGGTTTGGTGGGCAGTGTGTGGGCACCTTGAGCCGATTTTAAAAAGCCCATCACACACAAGACAGCGTGCACTGAGGGGATGGCCTCGAGGCCCCGCTGCACCCCTCCGTTGGCCAGTGCTTTCAGGGGGGGCCCTGCCTGCAACGTCGGAGAAGCTGCTTGACTTTGTCAGTGTTCTTCTGGCCTCTTACCGTCCCTCTACCTTTTTTTGGCTCCTAGTTCTGTCCCTAGAATTGTGTGCTGAGAAGAGGTACTGGGGGAGAAAGGGGGAAGAGACTGGAGGAGTGGGCAGCGTGGTCAGCGAGCGGAAGGAAGGGGAGTGAGGCTGAAATTCCCCAGGGGAAGGTACCACCTGCCTAGCACCCTTAAGTCCGTCCTTCCAGCCAGTGGCTTCTAGGAGGGGACAGTCGTCTCTGCACTGAAGGAGATAGAGCCACACTCCTGGCGCATCGATGGGAAAAGGAAGGGCAGGTGGGGCAGCTCTGGGCAGAGGGGCTTTCTTTTGCATGACGGGTCAGTATCAGATGTGAGGCAGGCCAAGAATCTAGTTAGCAGGTTCCAGAAGCGCAGGAGAGCACAGGGAATGTGGGAAAGAACCACAGCTAAGGGTTGGGCCTTGGAGATGCCACCTCAGAACTCTTCCCGGGCCACTGAGACTCTAGGGAAGTACGATGTTGTCAAGAGTCCAATCTGGCCTGCACACAGAAAAGGCCTTGATTCTTCTTGAAATGTTTATTCTGTGGTGGATCTTTCTTGACAGCTCTTTGCGGACTAGAGATGACAGAAACAACTTTCCTAATTCCTGGGTCTTTCCTTTTGTTTTTGTTTTTTTGTTTGTTTGTTTAACAAAACTGGACATCTGCATGTCCTTCCTGCCTACTCATACACTCACAGATATAATAAGTTTAAATATTAAAGAGAAAACACAAAGATACTGGGAATAAATGTGCATTTAAAACCCCAGCTAAAATATCAACATGATGATAATGATAATAATTACAATGGTAATAACCAAAATAATGAGTACAATAATTTATGAGCAGCATGGAACTTTCCTGACCTGGAAGAAAACAAAGAAAATATCAGATGAAAGAATGAGAGACTTCCAACTTAAGTAGATAAAGTAATTTTCTTTAAAATGGAAGGCTACGTTGTCTTTCCCCATAGGAGGGTTGGGAGCCAACGGTGCAAGGGGATCCGGATGCTACCCAGCAAGGCCAATGCGGTCTCATTTGCAGCCGAGACTTCTGTCCTGGTCAGGAGGAGATGTGACGGGGTTCTGCTGCCATCTGGCTGCTGCCAAGTCAGGAACAGGTGGATCTTCCAGGCTGGCACAGCTCTGAGAGGGCTCTGGTTCATGTGTCCTCTGAAGACTTTGCTCCCCCACTCTCTCTGGACTGGCCATTTTCCCGTGGTCTCAGAGAGATGGCCTTTGCCCATGTCCCGGGAGAGGAGTATCCATCAGTCGATGGGTCCACGAGGAGAGTGTCTTGCCCTGGGGCGAGCCTCTCACAGGCTCACCAGCCGGCGACCTGTGGGACCAGCCGGGGACCTGCCTGCATGTGTGCCTCCAATGGGTCATGGTGTCCTTCCTTCCAGCGTCAGGCCTGGACTAAGCTGGTTCCAGTTCGGGGACCTATTTCTTTGTAAGGTGAGTGGAATTCATAGTTGGGGACGGGGGATTTCCAGAGTTATTTAACATTTCACAGCTAACAGCTAAGGTAACGGCCTGGCTTCGTTACTGAATTAGGTGGGATATCCCTGTAACACCACTGTTCACAGTAGATGGTTAAGGGAAACTGCAGGGGGCGGGGCACATGAGGACAAACTGCCAAAACTGGGAGCCATCTCTTTGCACCTTGGAAACTTGGCTTTGGGATCAGTTAAGGACTCAGTATCAGGAATCAAACAATTAGGGCCACCCTTCTAAGCCCCATCTAAGACCAGACAGAGTCTCCCAACATTCATGTATTCAAGAGTAATTTTGCTATGAATGGAGCCAACCCTACTCTACCCCACCCCCAGCAGTGTTCAAAGCCTGAGAAAACTTCCAGAACGTATCAGTGGTGCAAAGAGGGCAAAGGGCAAATTTCTTTGGAAACTTAAGTGCCCGTGGGAGTGTTCCAAAGTGCAGTGTAAGACCCCCTGGTCACCCTCAAAATTTCCCTCCGACCTTCTGCCCACCAGACCCCTCTAAAACCAAAAACGAAGTCGAGTCTTGGGTAGGTAGGCCCCCCCGGTAATGTGAGGAAAAATGCAGCAGCAAACAAAGTCTACAGAGGAAAGGATCTAGCAAAACTGTGAGAGCAATACATAGCCAGTGGAACGAGAGAGATGGGCGGGGTCCTGCAGGAGTGTGGGCTGGGTGTGAGGGCCTGGGTCTGGGCCCACCTTGTAGACACAGGAAGGCGGTGCCAGGCCCGGAGGCTGCGGGTGGCCTCCCCTCCTCTGTCCTTTCATATCAGGGAGGAGGCAGCCGCCTGGCGAGGCCAACATTCCCACAACACACATGGGACCTCTGCTCCCACAAAGGCTAAGAGCCGGTCCCCGAGGCAGAACTGAGGCAGAGTGGGGGCAGGGTGCATGGTGGGGAGTCTCTCTTACTCTCGGTCTCCAAAGTCAAAGTCAGACTGGTCCGCCCACCCGGCCATCTCCCATAGCTCTCTCAAGATCCCTGGGCTTCCTACCACCCCCTACGCCTGCCAGCTCCCTGATGCCTCTCTGCTAGCAGACAGCTCCAAAAAGACAACAGGTATTAAAATAACATAAAATTAAATTAAAAAAAAAAAAAAGAAAACAAGGAAAGACCAGAATAAAATGTTACAACAGCACAAAAGAAGAGCTGAGATGATGTGACTCGCCTCAGTCAGCTTCTTGGAGTACCATGGAAGTAAACCCTCCCCCCGCGTCTGTGGGTCAGTAAGGCACTAGGAGGGACCGGTGTCAAATCAAGGATGCGAGAGCTGAGATGGCGGCGCTGAGGGACACACGGGGAGGGTGGCATCCGCGCTCACACCCGCACACGCTCGTTCACACTCGCACACCTGGACCACCACACTGCGAACACGCCTATGTTCTATCACTTCTTTTTTTGTGCAATTACATTGAGGAATAGTCTATTGGTATCATTGGAGTTGAACACAAAGTAGAAAACAGGGGTGCTGACTGCTACATTCTACTAGGGTGTCGGCGAAGACCGCTAGCCCTATGCTACGTGACTAGGGATTGATTCAAAGAGAAAGGAAATCTTCAGGAAAGGAAAAAAAAAACAACAACAACTAAAGTTTGCAACACACGTTATTAATGACACTGGAGGATTGCTTAGGGATTTATCCAGTGCTCAGGAAGAGAAACTGTGCCCTCTGCTGGGCGGGGGGGCTTCCTTCAGCCTGGCCACCCCCCATCAGTCCTGACACACGAGCCAGAACTGGGCTTGGCCAACCCCACACCACCCCCCAAATATCAGCCACCTCAGGCCACGGCCTGACCCTCTAGAGGGCTGCTGACCCTTGAGAGTTCTGGAAAAATCCCTAATTCTTATGTTCCATAATTAAAAATCTATTGGATTTCCGTATCAGGTGTCCCCGACAGCAAATTCTTAAACGTCACTTGCCGCCATATGAAAATAATCTTTGAGAAGTTCATAGATAAAGTTCTTCAAAAACTGGGGCCCCCCCCCCCACTTCCATAATCTTCCGTCGCTCTCTTCTTCTCCTTTCCAGTTTGGTGCAGAATGGGTTCGTGAGCTGTGTTTTTTTGTTACTGATGTTTTTTTTTTCTTTTTCTTTTTTAAAATAAAAAGCATAGATTTCCCCCTCCTCAATCCCTTCTTTTTTAAAATGTTCTCTTCTCTGCTCTAAGTCCCCCCACCTCCTAGTTCAAGTTTCATTTGTGTCTGTCCCTGCCCCCCGCCACCCCCCCCACCCCCCCCCCCCCCCCCCCCCCCCCCCCCCCCCGTTGCATTGTTTGTGTGCCGCATCTTCAGTATAAAAAGCCCAGCTCCCACCTCGCCCCTCCTCCCTCCTCCCCTCTGGCCATCCTCCCTCCCCTCCCCTCCCGTTCCAGTGTTTATATGTAAGGGTACTGGTTGACCTTGGCGGGGCTCAGTGGGTATCCAGTGTAGACGGTGGAGGCTGGAGAGGCGCTGATGTAGGTCTGGTGGGCAAACTGGGCTGGATACTGACTCGGGTGGATGGTGGGCGAGGGCAGGACCCGGGGGCCCATGCTCACGGGGACCTGGTGGACGATGCTGGCCGGGTAGGCAGTGTGCTGCACGGTGTGACGTGCCGAGCCTTGGGAGGCCACTAGGTGGGCCACGGTGCCGGTGGAGCCCAAGGCCGCGGGCGCCGTGTAGGTGTAGAGATGGGGCTGGGTGGGGAGGTGGGCTGCTGCGGCAGCGGCGGCCAGGTGGGGGTGCACAGTGCCGTGGCTGGGGCTGTTGTGCGGGAAGGAGTACGGGGCCTGAGCCATCGTGGGAGTGATGTAGGCCTGCTGCCGGCGGTGGCTCCCGGCGCGCTCTGCGGTGATGTGCTGCTGAGCCTGGAGAAGGAGAAGCACCAGGAGAGGGCTGCAGTGGGGGCCAGACACGCGGGAGGAGAGAAAGGGGAGGGGGAGGAGGGAGAAGCGGGAGGGAGGGGGGAGAGGAGGAGGACAGAGAAGTGAGGAGGGGGAGCGCAGTGAGGAAGGGAGGCAGGAAGGAGGAGGGAGAAGCGGGAGGGAGGGGGGAAAGAGAGAGAAGTGAGAAGGGGGTAAGAGAGGAAGGGGAGGTGAGGGGTATGGAGGGGAGAGGACAGGGGAGCGGGGAGGAGGGGGAGGGGAGGAGGGGAGGAGGCCAGAAGCGGCAGGAGGGGGGAAGATGCCTCCCTTGCAGGCTGGGAAAGCAACATTAGCCTGGACTGAGACAGGACCGCTTTCCCAAGTCCCCCGAGTCCCTGGCTGGATGACACGCTGGATGACACATGGATTAAGCCAGCTTGAAAAGGTAACAGGAGACAGGAGCTCTCCTAAGGGCCTACCGCAGCTGTGAAGTGTCAAAGGAGCCCCTCTTTGAGTGACAACTGCTTTCTCCCTCACTGTGAAATCTTGTTCTCTGAAATCCTAGGCTCTTGGAAACTTTGCCGTTTGAAGTTATATTGGTACAAATGAAAGAGCCCTCTCTTCCAGAGAACCGGAGTCCTGACGACACAGAGACGTGGCCTCAGTTTACCAAGCGCACCGCTTCGGACGAGGGGTTTTGGAACAGAAGCTCCCCATTTATTTCACTTCCATGGCTTCTGAGGAAACAGGCCCCGAGTCCGCTCTGCAATTCAGACCTGACATAGACCCTGGACACACAGGCCGCTGTGCCAAGGAGACTCTGCTTCATGTATAATCCCATCTCAACACCACCCGGCTTCTCCAAGTCCTCTCTTGCCCTCGGTTGGGGGTTCCCCGTGTGTGGCCTGGCCTCCCACATGGCGATGAACCAGTCAGCCCAACAGCCTGCAGATCCTCCCCGGGGCGTCCTGGTCTGATGGGGCCAGGACACAGTGTTTTAACCTCTGCTAGGCTGAAAGAGCACGATGTGGGCCACTCTATTTTTAAGCTTTGGCACTGTGCCACTGAGTGCTCTGTGCCACGAGACAGCTTATCTTACTTGCGGCTGGCTCTCTGTGACCCAGTGAGACCAACTTCCCCCAGGGTAACCCAAGGCAGCGAGAAGTCAGAGGTCCCTGTGGACCCGTCCGGCCACTAGGGGGTCGCGGCCCTGTGAATGGGGTGAGGGCTGGCGGCGCGCCGCCTGCTCGGAAGCTGAGGCCCCCAGCGGACTGCGGCGATCTGGGTGATGGGCAGGCTGGGGAGGCAGGGTCGGCTGGCACTCACCTGGCTGAGATTGAGAGGCTGCTGCTGGAAATGCGGTCCTGGCCGCTGCTGCCGGTATGCAATGGCTCCGGAAGAGCTCCCTGAAGAGTGACCGCTGCTGGAGGTCACGTTGCTGGAGGACTTGGACTTGTAGGACGAGTGCTGACTGGTGTTGACTGTGTGGGGAAGAGCCATGGGTCACAGACTGGTCACAGGCCCTCCACTGCCCAGAAGACCCTGCCCCTCTAGGAAAACAAGGGTGGTCTTCCAGGAAGGAGCATGTTCTTGAGACCAGCCCATCAAAATCAGCCTCATCTCCCCCAGACCCAGCTGAGAGTCTGCCCAGACTCTGGACTGGGCCACTGGGGCTTTGGCCTGTCCCACTGGTTGGGAGCAAGTCCCAGCTCGTTGGACTTTAGAATTCCCGTCTGGGGACACTGAAAAGCACAAGGAGGTAACAGAGGAAAGGAGAAGAGGTCTCTGTAACTCTTCGTGCCCCGTCCAGGGCTGTCTGCCGAGATCCAGAGACACAGTGACAAGTGAGCAGGGTACAGATAATGGAGCCTCAGAAAAAGGACCACACACGGCCTGAGGAAAAAACAACCCATGGTCGCTAGGGTAAAATGGCCGAGGCCGGGGTAGAGGACACTAAGTATGAACGAGGCACATATCACAATGAGCAGGCCCTTGACGTAACTGGGTTGGAGCAATTCTATTACAAATCCCAAGGGGATGAAATCAAAGTCAAAGAGGAGACGGCTGGGGCCAGCAAGAGAGAACACTGATTAATTGCTGAGGGAGAGAAACATGAAGAGTGAAGGTCTGGGAAACCGGACACGTGGGGTGCACACTGAAGTCCACGGGGAGCCTCCTTGCCCCACAGGTAGCAGCCCCGCTCCAGGAAAGGGAGAGCTGTCTCACTGGGGAGGGAGCCAGTGGGTCCTCACGGAGACCCCCAGTCTGACCGTGCATTGGCACATGGGGGTCTTCCCGTCCCACCCACTAAATCAGAACCCCATGGAAGGGGTGCCTGGAAATCTGTATTAGCAACAAGCACCTCTGGAGAGAGCCCGCCAGGCCCCGGCGTACTGAACCGTGCAAAAGCCAAACCCAGTCACACTCTCAAAGGCCCTCTGAAACTAGGAGGGTGGAGGGGTTGGGGGGACCCACTCCCGGGTAAGGGATGATAGAAGTGCAAATGTGGACTATCAGCAGAGCTTTGGGGTCTCCCCTTCACTCGGCCACAGTGTTGCTGGGATGGAGCCGGAGTCCTTGTTGCTCTGTAGCAGGTCCCAAACTGTGCTTGCTGTCTGGGCCGCAGCTGGCGATACTGTCTTTCTGCTATTTCAATTCTCTGGGCGTTCTGTGGTAATTATATTCAAAGGAGAAAGAAAGCCTGAGCTCAAGGTATCCACAGCCTGAGTCTGCAAGAGGTTAGGAGTTTTAGATGAAATGGTGTGACAGAGCCCAGTATGTGCGTGCTATCACTACTGCGGGGACAGGGAATGGGGACTGGGTCAGAGCAGGGGGCCCCCAAAGAAGGGAGGGGGTCCTGCAGGGGGCCAGGACAGGAAGAGAATCATTTCCTCCTGCTGACATGAATAAAGTGCCAAAGGTGGCAGAAGGCAAGTGCTGCAGGTCAAGCTCCTGAGATGTGGCTTGGAGCCACGAGGGACATTCTCTGGTCAAGCCCTGCCCGGCTGCTCTCAACGATCCGCCACCCTGGGAACAGCCCTTGGCTCCCAAGGTAGCCCCCAGGGGTCCTGTCTGCACTAGGTGAGTGGGAGGGTGCTCCAGAGGATGCGTGGGATGCGGAGCCAGACTCCTGCGAGGTCCAGCCTCATGGCCTCGGTCGAGTTAGTTAACCTCTCTGTGCTCCCATTTTCGTATCTGGGAAACTGGGAGAATAATGGTAACCACATACAGGGTCGTCCTGAGGTTTATGTAAGTTAATGTATATGGAATACTCAGTATCCATCACGTGTTACGCTCTTAAAAGCGTTAGCTGTGTTAGGTATTGGTAATGTCTTGGTTATTGAGCCCTGTCCCCTGGCTAAAGTTGATGCTCAAGGAACAGGTGTCCCCTCCAAGCTGGGACAACCAGGTCCTGTCTCATGGAAATGGGAAACTGGGAGCCTGGGAGTCGCTGGGTCAGGGTGAAGCAGTGCTCCAGGAAGTGGCCCAGGGCCTGGGAATTCTGGCTCCTGCCCAGCCTGGGACGTGGTTGCTGAACTTTCCCCTCAGTCTTAATTCCTTCCGATAAATTATGTGTCTTAAGGCAGTGTAGAGTTCTTTCTGTTGCCTTCCAAAAGAACTTCAACTAACCCAGGAGACCTGAGAAGGTGACGTGAGAAATCCCCAAGGCTCCTTCCAGAGCTGAGAACGCTCTGGGCCAAGTGCGCACCAGGACACTAAGGAAGTCTGCTTTCCTGATGTTTCTGAGCCTAGGATGATTTTGTAGCGAATGGTGTATATTAGGGTTGACGAACACCACAGGCTGGGGATGCGCAGGCACCAGAATGAAGTTCCTTCCTGCCTCTTATGTGTCACCAGAAAGACTGTGCAGCATGTCCTCACAGGGGAGAAAACAGCTCTCTTCACAGCGGAAAATTATACCACAGGGCTCCCCCAGAGACTGCAGCACTTGGCTGCTTTAGAACCGGCAGCCTTATCGCAGAGAATGACCCTCCCCCCCTTTTTCCTTTTCGGTCAGAAATATCCCTCAGAGACTCTCAGCCATTCAGATATCACGCAGGTCTTGCGGAAAGGCCGTGGGGTAAGCGCTCAGAATGGCCCCCTGCCCACGTGCAATGGGCCGACGGTGGAAGTGGTTCATGTAACCTGAAAGGCGTGAAATGTGGGCTCCACAAAGCTGTCCTCTCTTGCCTTTGTGGTTTCCAGACACAACACTGCTGTTACGCTGGCAAAGCCGGCCCTCGGTCTCTTTGCCTGCCTTCCCTAGGGGCCGGACTAGGTGGTCTTGAAGTTTCAGTAACTCTCCACACAACTGTGTTGCCTTCCATGGAATGGCACCAGCACCAAAGCCCGACAAAACTCCAAGCTGGAAGATTTCTAACCTGCGGAAATCTGGCGACTCTCTCACGCTGATTTAAACG
Source organism: Zalophus californianus (assembly GCF_009762305.2). Classification (NCBI taxonomy): domain Eukaryota; kingdom Metazoa; phylum Chordata; class Mammalia; order Carnivora; family Otariidae; genus Zalophus; species Zalophus californianus. The sequence continues at coordinate 91,887,563 of NC_045606.1, forward strand.
GCCAAGAAAAATTTAGCACCAGCCACCTTTAAAAAAATTAATTCCTAGATGACCTCAAGAAGATCTAGCTTGAGCCAATTCTCATAAGCCATTATCCATATTTTAAAGGGATCGTTACTGTTAGAGTTCCCCTGAGGTGTCTCGGAACAGGGGCGTTCTTGATGTAACAAAACTCATGGTCTTGTGCCGTAGGTCTCAATCCCTGATCTAAAAATCCTTCAAGTTACACATTTTTGAAATTCAGAATTTCAGATTTTAGAAAGGTTCAATATATTAGGTTACCCCCAGCAGAACCGTGAGCACCACCTTGTAATCAAAGCCAGAAAGGTTTCTGCTCCAAAACCAAGGATATTTTACTAAGTGGCACAAATGACTATGATAAAGAGACTGTGAACAGCCCCTTGCTAATTCAGGTCAGGCTTCACCACCACCACCGAGTTTGCTGTAAACTTAAAATTTGATTTCAGAGGTTTTTTTTTTTTTAAACTAAAAAAAAAATTATTTGAGAGAGCGCACACATGCGCACCAGCAAGTGCGGGGAGGGACAGAGGGAGAAGCAGACTCCCCGCTGATCTGGGAGCCCCACAGGATCATGACCTGAGCCCAAGGCAGATGCTTAGCCGACTGAGCCACCCAGGTGCCCTGGTTTTTGGAGCTTTTAAGACTGTAGATGAGGAAGGACTATCTCCTCTTCCTGCTCAATAAAAGGGCCGGGCTTCCTTAACGGTTTCGACAACATAGTCTTGACACCTTTACTGTTAATTAAGCAGGAGAGCCCTTCACACCAAGCTATGTGCATCACAGGCTGCACTCTTTTTTTTTTTAAGATTTTATTTTTTTAAGTCATCTCTACGCCCAACATGGGGCTCGAACTCACAACCCCGAGATCAAGAGTCGCACGCTTTTCTGACTGAGCCAGCAGCAATTTAAGCCAGCGCATGGAGGGCTTCCTGAAGACTTGAGGGTACGTGGCAATAAAGATTTAAAGGGTGAATTTCCAGATCCTGATTTTGCAAATGTTATCTTTTCCTGAATGGATTCACCAGCACTGGCATCTATTGGTTTTCCTTTCCCACCTTCTCTCTCACATCCACTTGTCTCCCATTGCTTCTCACTCTCTGGGAAGTTAATATGGTGCACCGCCTCAAGGTGTGAAAAAGCTGACCGGCTCCTGAGGGACGGACAGTCCCTTGCTAGCAAAGCCAGGCCATCTTGGGTAAGAACAACTCAAGGCTGTCCAGTCTTATCTTATTCAGGCTACAGATGCTTTGGAAAGTCCCTACTCTATCCATCCATTCATGAAACAAAATCCAGAGGTGAGGTGGCTGTTACAGGGAAGCCAGTTCTGACAGACGTGAATCAGCTTGGCCGCCTGGCTGATGACAAGGAGTGGCTGCTCATGAGGGGACAAGGCAGTGTCCCCATGTATTGGATGAGTTGACTCTGTAGCTCTGAGGTTTTGACACACATATTCAAAGTACTTCAACAGTAACACGACATATAACATGACAAAAATGATATTCTTTGCCAATATTTAAACTTAAAAATGTGCAATGGATATAGTGTTAAACAATTACCTAAGGGATATATGAGCAGAAAAGTATGAGGGCCCCTGCTCTAAGGAGTCCTATCTCCTGGGTGAACAACTTTATTTGCTTTACCAGTTCTAGAGAGTGTCCCTTCCTGCCAAGGTTTCTACTAAAATCCTTGCCTGGTAAGAGAAAGAAGGTTCTGGAATGAGATGTCCTTGTGTCCCACACTATGTGGGATGGCCTATGGCACTGGGCTAGAAAAGTCCCTAAAGACCCCATCCTGAATTCTGCTCTTCACCCTCAGGTCACTCTGAGCGGCAGAACCTGAACGGCCCCTGCCTAGTGGGTCTTACATGTGGTGACCACCCCAAGAAGGTTCCAAGGTCTCCTGCAGCAGGTGACAGAGACGGTGGGGGGGGGGGTGGGCTTCCTGATGAATAGCTCCCTGAATCTAAACAAAATCTTTTTGGGGAGTTTGTAGCTCTTTCCTTCTAAATAGTGCTATCGTGAAGCTGCTGTCTGCCTTGGATGGGCTGGTGACGGTTTGTGGCAGAAAAGCAGATGGCTTCCGGTTTACTCCCTAAATTCTTCCACTGGTGAGCATGAACAAGGGAGTCACTGAAGAGGTACTACCAAATCTGGGGGGAGCCACTAAGTGTATTTGGAAGGTTATGCTCTCAGCCTTTATTCTAGAGTCTAGTTTTCAGGCCTTCACGGGATGGAAGGACTCCTCTTACTCAAGCAGTGTGTGAGGAGACAAGCACACTCGCTATGACCTCTCCTCCCAACAGCAAGCTCTGAGGGGATGCCAAGGTAAGCCTACGTCACCCTCACCTGCCAAGACTCAGAGAAGGTTCTTTCCACACAGGAAGTTGTTCTACTCGGTCAGGATCTCCCTCAGCCAGGTGTCATCCCAGACCAGCAAATAGGGAGCTGGGTGGCTTTTATTTCATATTTTTATCAACGTAGTCAGTGGGAGAGCCGCTGTCAAGGCAGCGAGGTATTCATTACAGAAAGAAAAAGTTAAAACACTGCTTATACAACGTGATGTTAAGCGGAATCCTACCCTGGCTACTTGAGCGAAATCCTTGGGTGAGGAGCTACAATAACCCGGGGCTCATTAGCTCTCACACAACACAACAAGAAAACCAGCATGCAGAGAGGCAGAGAGGTGTTCCTGGCCTGCCCCGGCCCCCAATTACCTGGCATTAGGCTATCACATTCCACCAACACTTCGCTGGCCTGGGTTTTCAGGGGTGGCACGATGATCGTTCGGGGGTTCCCAGTGCAGTGGTTCTCCAGGCTCCCCTTAGTGTCAAAGGTGTTGGTGTGGTGCCCAGCACGGTGCTGCACGGAGTAGGGGCTGGTGTTGCTGGAGGAGTCAGAGTAGGGAGAGTCGTGGACCGTGACACAGCTGATGACATTTTTTCTCTGCTTGGAGACAGTGCTGAAAACAGAAAGGGAGAAATCAGAATCGTGAGGCGGCTGTGAAGTGAGACACCAAGCAGCATTCCAGAACTGGCTGTGTGAGAAGCCCCCTCTTGGTGCTAGGGGAGGGGAGGGGAGACTAGGTACACAAGAATCACCCGTCCAACCAGCAGCGGGGGGACTTATGAAGACAGGAGAAAGGGGCTGGAGCTGGGCCCACAGGTGCTTCTGGAACCTGGGGAGAAGCTTCCAGGTGGCCCCGGGCTCTCCCCTTGCAGCAGAGCTCAGCAGACCTGCAGGGGAGGCACCTGTAGCCCACAGCTGTGTGGCAGTACCCTTTGAGCCACCAGGAGGGGACATCTCAGCAAGCAGAGAAAGCCCAGCTAGACCTTGCAGTCTGAGGCCCTGGTCTGGGAGGGGAGCACCATCAGCTTAGGCTCAGGGCCTGGGAGATCGGCGAACTCAAGCACGAGGGAGTGAAACATCCAAGAGGAAGCAGGATGCAGAGAGAGGGGTGGATGAAGAGCAAGGGCCTGAGAGGTTCAGATACTCTGGGAGAGAGAGATTGGGAGCTGGACGGGACACCCTCAGCCACGTCTGTGCTATGGGGTATTATGTGTGATCACTTTGTGGCGCAGGCCACCCAGACGTCTGAGAGTCCCCTTTGCAGGGGGAGGCCTGGCCCCCCTGCAGCTTCCCCCCAGCCAGGGCCAAGGACCAGGGAGGGGACGTCAGAAGGGCCCCTGTGAGGATAATGTCTACAAGAGAGTTGCTCAGAATCTGTTTTCCTCCTGTATCTGAAACTTCATTCTATGCTGATCGGGAGGAACCAGCTCTGGATGGCTTGTGGCCAGTGCATTTTCTTTCCCGAGATATTTATGTTGGTGCGGCTCCTCTGGGAACCAATTCTGTCTGCCTCCAGGACAGGCTGGTGGGATGATGGATATGGAATTTGTTGCTTATTGTGAAGGTTTTAAAAATGGATTTGCATCTATTTTTGTGTACTGATCATCTATTTTTAAGAAATACCGACTGCCTACGTAAGATGGTCAGTTTCCAACTAATTTGCTAAGAGAAGAAGCTGCTATTTATGGAGCACCTAATGGAACCACAACCCCCCTCCCCCAGGTGTCTTGCCCAAGGTCACGCGGCCAGTCACAGGCCAGACTCTTTCCAAGATAGATCTCTGCCACCCTAAGGGCAGCAGAGAAGTGGGCAAGCTCGAGAGCCCCTGAAAGCCAGTTAAGTGGAAGGACCTACAAAAGGCTGGAGGGGCTGGGAGGCGAGCCCGCAGAAGGTCTAAACTCCCCTGCTCCCCAAAGCCTGGCACTATTGACATCTGGGCTGAATAATTCTTCCAGCGGCCACACATTTTGTCCTTCTCGCTTCAGGGTAGAAGGGTCCCTCCCTAACCGTGTCCGTGGCTCAGAATATGGGCCCTGTAGCTAGAGGCCCACCTTCAGCACCTGCTGGTTGTGTGGACTTGGGCAGCTCGATACTCAACCTCTGAGTGACTGTCTCCTTATCGGTCAAACGTGGATAACGACGGTACCTACATTACATAGGCTGACTTTGAGAAGCGAGAACACACACGGAAGTGCTTTGAATAGTGTATGACGTGTAGTGAGCGTATAAAAGTTAGCTGCTATTATCACCGTTACTGGTCGTGTTACCTCCTTTAACATGTGAAAACAGGTTTGCCAAAATAGATCCAGGCAAAGTGGATTCTATCAAGGTACGGATTTGATGGAGAAGTTTCCAGTCTATGAATAAACCAGAAGATTGATATAAAAGAAATGAAAACTCATTAGTTATCTTGGAGATCTGTGGTAGGTGCTATGGGGAATTCCTGTTCAAAGAGATATAATACATGCCTCTGCCCTCGAGGTGATTAAAATTTCAGTGGGGGACTGTATAAAAACATGACAAGTTAAACAGTAAAAGCTTTAAAATAATCGGTTAAAGAGAATAATGGATGTCACAAAGCCTTCTGTGATGAACTGTCAAATGAGTTGTACTGATGACAATCGTTAGGGACTCAAAGGAAGGTGAGGAATGGATTGACTGCATATATTTACAGCTCTTCACATTCACTTTGATAAAATAGATACCTTTTAATTAATAAAGAACTATGCTTCCCACTTATAACAGTTGAAATACAAAAAAACCCATATGTTTTTTCCTCAAAAAGCTACACACAGAATTACCCTAGGACCCAGCAATGCCCCTCCTAGGTACTCGTGCAAAGGAATGGAGTGGAGACTCAGATACTCGTACGCCAGTGTTCACAGCAGCATTATGCACAAGAGCCCAAAGGTGGACTTAACCTAGGGCTCCCCTCTCCCCCCATGCTTCACAAAAGGGTCCCCAGGACCAGGGGAAGAGGCCCCGGAGGCTGCGACTCTGTACAGTGCCCGGTTCCGGAGGGGTTGCGGGGAGATGCGCTGCCCTGTCCTCCACCCTCAGCTTCCGCCACAGCCGGGTCTGTGTGACTAACCCACACACACAGCGGCGCAGTTTGCAGGTGGTTGACCCCACATGAAGAATAGAGGTTGGCTTCCAAATGTGTCTAGGTGTTCTAGTCCTGGCTCCACTGTCCATTCACTGGTGTGACCCTGGGCAGTTGCCTGTATATTAGTGTGACCCTGGGCGTCCCTCCACTTCTGGCCTGCTTTGAAATCTGTTAGGGAAAGTGGCATGAAAGGATCCTACTGGGAAGGTCCCATAAAGATTTATTATTAAAGACATTCAAAATAGGATTTGGTTTACTCCTAATTTAGAGAGGAAATAAATAGTGTACCTTACATGTAGACCCAGACCTGGCCAATTCCTGCTGACCATCTCTTCCTCAGATTCTGGGTTGTTTAGGAAATGAGCAAATTAAACACATACACACACACAGCCCAGCTGTAATAAAATTCAAATTTGGAAATTGGGGAGAAGCTTCAGCTCAGTACGAATAAGAATCTAAACATACAATGGGCCACTCTGTGAATAAGTGAGCTTCTGGTCACCAAAGGACGGCTTGCTAGTAAGAGTCTTGCAACAGCTGACAGCTTAGTGTGGATGACCTGTGAGAAGTTGGGGCTATCTCCTGATGAAAACCCATCAGGTAGTGAGCCTTTCCTCCAGAGGCTGAGGATCCTGCACATCAGTGTCTTGATATCTATCAAGGAGTGTGGGGTAAAACCTCTATGAACAGTTCATGGGTCCCACCCTCTGTTTTCAGAGCTTATCATGCCTAATGAGCAAAGAGGTAACAACACAGTTCAGGGCTAATTTACCTATCTTTTTGGATTTGCCTGTGACAAGTGGAAAAGGCGAATTAATTTGATAGCTCTGTTTTTAATTTCTTCTACTGTTAAAAATCTCTGTGCTCTGCTCAAATACACTATGCAGATTCAAGAACAAATGGGAAGCTGTTAAATGAGTCACTTTAAAATGAGCACACATTTGACATTACCGCTACGGATTCTTTTGGCTTATATGTATTGACTCTACTGGGATTCATTCCACTACGGTGTCTAATTATTATTGATAGTTTATCAATCTCATTATGAATTGGGTAGTGGAACTGAGAGAGAGAGAGGAGTAGAATGAGAAATATTTCCTTAAGTGTCCTCGACAGAACACTGCTTCTGAGTAAAGAACAAAGCTTCCAGGGTTCACAAATTGCTTTGTGTTGTCATGGCGATAGCTGATTTTCATCATTTTAAAATGGTGGAAAGAAATAAAGAGCTTGGAAGTACAGAAATCAGCCCCGATGGAGGAAACCCTGCTGGAGGAGCGGACACAAGCCTGTGACTCCTGCCCTGTAGGGCCCTACCTGGAATGTGTTTCTGATTTCTATCTGCCAATCTCAGTCAACCCCATCCTTCAAGACCCGGGTCAAAACTCATCTCCACCAATAAACTTTATATGTGACTTCCTTCACTGCTCTGATTCCATAGCCAATGCTGTATGTGAGAAACACCACTCTTTTCTTACTACAACATTGATTAATAACCATAGGCAACATTTACTGGATGCACAACTACTGGTCAAACTGTTTTGCAGACATGGTCCCCCCGATCCTCACTGCAAGACTGGGCAGTAAAGACTATTACACTACTAACTGTAAGAATATTTAACAGGAGATCCACCACCCTCTTTTTTTTTTTTTAAACTTTAAATTTTTTTATTGTTATGTTAATCACCATACATTATTACATCATTAGTTTTTGATGTAGTGTTCCATGATTCATTGTTTGTGCATAACACCCAGTGCTCCACGCAGAACGTGCCCTCTTTAATACCCATCACCAGGCTAACCCATCCCCCCACCCCCCTCCCCTCTAGAACCCTCAGTTTGTTTTTCAGAGTCCATCGTCTCTCATGGTTCGTCTCCCCCTCTGATTTCCCCCCCTTCATTCTTCCCCTCCTGCTATCTTCTTCTTAACATATATTGCATTGTTTCAGAGGTACAGATCTGTGATTCAACAGTCTTGCACAATTCACAGCACTCACCATTGCACATACCTTCCCCAATGTCTATCACCCAGCCACCCCATCCCTCCCACTCCACCCCCACTCCAGCAACCCTCAGTTTGTTTCCTGAGATTAAAAATTCCTCATACCGGTGAGATCATATGATACATGTCTTTCTCTGATTGACTTATTTCACTCAGCATAACACCCTCCAGTTCCATCCACGTCGTGGCAAATGGCAAGATCTCATTCCTTTTGATGGCTGCATAATATTCCATTGTATATATGTACCACATCTTCTTTATCCATTCATCTGTCGATGGACATCTTGGTTCTTTCCACAGTTTGGCTACTGTGGACACTGCTGCTATAAACATTGGGGTGCACGTACCCCTTCGGGTCCCTACATTTGTATCTTTGATCCACCACCCTCTTAGCGAAATTTTAAGTATTACGGTACAGTGTTGCTGACTATGGGTGTAGGTGTTGCCTAACTCAAACCGCTGGTGAGGGAAATCCCACTGCTTGATTCTACAAACTTGACTATTTTAGAAACCTCGTGTCGAGAGGTTTTTTGCATATTGTAGAATTTCCCTCTTTTTAAGGCTGACTAGCATTCCACTGTGTGTGGAACTTTACCGTGTGCTACGTTTTCTTGACTCACTCGTCTGTCCACTCATCTGATGGACACATCTTGGCTATTGCGCATAATGCCGCGATGAACATGGGGGTACAGTTATCTCTTCGGTCCTGGTTTCACTCGTTTGGATAAACACTTAGAAGTGAGACTGCTGGATCAATGGTAGCTCTATTTTTAATTTTTGCGAGGAACCTCCATACTGTTTCTCCTAGTCGCTGCACCAGTTTGCATTCCATTCCCACCAACGGTGCGCAAGGGCTCCAATCTCCCCATATTCTCGTCTGCACCTTATCTTTTGTTCTTGTGGTAATAGCTGTGCTGACAGGCAGAAGGTGATACTGTGGTTTTGACTTGTGTTTCTCTGATCATGAGTGATGCTGAGGAGTTTTTCATATAGCTGTTGGCCACTTATGAATCTTCTTTTAAGAAATAGCTATACAAGTCCTTAGCCCCCTCTGTAGTCAGGTTATGTTTCTTTGCTGTTGAGTTATCCTGAGCTTGCACTCACTGGATCCCTGTGCCGTACTGTCTGTTATCCGCCCCCTTCCTACCCACAAGCAGTGAAAACGTTAACTAACTGTAACTCCTCCTTCTGGTTCCGGTGCCAGGCGTCTTCTCTAAGAACGGGGCACAGGGCTGTGCACAGGGACGGCTGTCTCAGCTGATGGATGTGACATCTGCTGTCCTCCCCCACCTTCACGGGGGATGCGTATGGCTCGCCGTCCTCGCTCGCCCCATTCCCCTTCTACCCAATTAGAAATACGCAGCTGAGTGCCCTGAGCCTCGTGAGGAGAGGGGCCAGAAGCCGATGCCTCCAGGCCAATGTGGTATACAGCTCTCAATTTAAAGTCATGAGCGAGAACAAAAAAAATCTACATTTTAAATTTGGTGCATACATTCTATTCAAGAATAATACAATATTCAATTGTATTATCCACCCAGTGATATCTGTGTGCATGTCTCTCTCTCTCACACACGTACATATCGCCAGGAAGACTGTAGTACATGACCATCTTCTAGAGAAATCCAAAGCAAGGCATAGGAGGACCCCCCCGCCCCCCGCCCCCCACAGAAGCGTGTGTTCCTTCTTCTTCCACTTCTGTCCGCAATCCAGCCACTGAGCACCGCTCTGCCCTGTGGTACCTGGCGCTTTCCCACCCCCTCCTCCCTCTGCCCCGTGGAGCTGCACTGTGTCAGTGATGGCTCTGGAATGTGCTGCAGTGTCAGGACAGGCTGCTGGGGATCGTCGGGCGCAGTGTCTCTTCTTCCAAACGCAGCCCCTTCACCACACTACTCAACCCGCAGGCATGTTCTGAAGGAACAAAGGAGGATGGACGAGGATGCGGTGAAGTCAGCTTGACAAACCATCCTTCCGTCTCCCGAGAGGAGTCAGATGCTTGAACTCTCCTTCAGCCCTGGGGTATACTGCAGCTCAACACTGCAGAACGACAAAGCCCCTTCAGATGATACCGTGTGCCGGGCTCCCGTTTCTTCACTCAGGCTTACAAGCCAGGAGCAGAGGGAAGGAGTGACAGGGTTGCAGGGGGCCGGCCATGGACACGGGGTCCACCTGGAGTCAACTTTGCCCGTGTAATCCTAAAGGAGCGTGCTGCCCTCTGTGAAGCAGATGTCCACTTTTCCAGGCCCAAGTCTTTTGAGCAGCAGTTTATCAGTGTCCTGACCACGCCTTTTAAAGCGAGTAATTGCTCGAGATTTTCAATTTAGTATAAAGAAGAACATTAAGGGTCAGATATTTTTTACAAAGCCAATTTTAAGAGCGATCCCTGTTTAAAATACCGAGTGATGGGGCGCCTGGGTGGCTCAGTCGTTGGGCGTCTGCCTTCGGCTCAGGACATGATCCCGGGGTCCTGGGATCAAGCCTCACATCGGGCTCCCTGCTCAGCAGGAAGCCTGCTTCTCCCTCTCCCACTCCCCCTGCTTGTGTTCCCTTTCTCACCGTGTCTCTGTCAAATAAATAAATAAAATCTTAAAAAAAAAATACCAAGTGATATGAATGAATCAACTTTCTTAAAGTTTACATTTTGGCAACCTTGGCGGCGGTACTCAGGAGCAGCTACACCCATGTGCCAAGTGAGGCCGAAAGTAGCTATGCCCCATGTCTTCCAGAAATATCCAGGTAATTAAATGAACGCATAAATGAGTGAATAAGAACACTGGACAAAATGGTTTCTACCTGGTCAGTTGACACGAGCCACTTTGGTGATGGACTTTAAAAATTACCCCCATGACCGGAAGTTGTGTGGTACGGCCTCTGAAGGACAGTTTCAGTGCAGGGCCGGGTTGGCAAAGCGTCTGAACAATAAGACATGGACCAATAAACTTGGTCTGAGGAGATTTCAAGGGAGAGAAGATGGCTTATTCAGCAGAGTCAGGTGCTCCTCTAATCAAAATCATTTTATAAATATTTAAAATAGGACTCATTCTACGACCTCATCCTGGGGGACCCAGAAAAATACGTTTGGTTTTTCTATCTTTAGAGCAATTCTCCAGCCATGCCCACAGGGCCCCCTATTCCAACAGCAAGAAAAGGAAAAAGAGGTGGCGAGGTTTTGTTGGCCTCCTCACTTTAAAGCATCTTCTTGAAGAATGAGAAGAGCTGACTTCTACCCTCTTGCTGACTAATGCGTGGCACCAAGTCAGGGCTCGGTGAACAGACTGTGGACATGACCGTGTGAGAGCATGGTGGTGGCCAGAGGAGGGGGCAGGACGGAGTTTATCTTTGTCAAATTCATGACTGAAGAGAAATCAGTTATTTTTGCTAATAATCAAGACTGCTGTGTTTTCAACGGCAGGGCACCCAATTCCCGATTCTGTTACTTAGAATCGTCATCAATCGGGGCTGAGTCACCTACCTTTCCTGGGTCTTAGCTTCCTCACCTATCAAATGAGAGAACTACTTGCCTTATACCCATCAAATGATGCACAGGACAGTGCAAATGAGAACACTCCGTGAAGGTTTGTCAGGACTCCCCTCCCCTTTAATCTGCTTTCCCCAGCCTGCGCCCTCATGCTCTGGGGTCCTCCTCACAAAGGAGGAGCTGCCGACCATCCTTCTGCTCCGGCAACAAACAGCGCCAAATATTGGGGGCCAGGTATCTCCTGAAGCGGACCACCCTCACTGAAGGGGAGACCTTCCAATCCCCTTTCCATTCTGAAATCCCTGTGGTCCTTGCCTTGCACTTGCCCTTGAATCAGCTGCCCCTCTGTGCTCTGGATCCTGCCAGCCTACCTCTGAGGCTCCAGCTCTACCACCCACCTCGCTGGAATTCGCAATTTCACCCCCTCTCCTATTTATCTACACCCTTTGGACCTCTGACCTCTATTTCCTCAAGCTATTTTCCCTTTGAACATCCTCAGTACTCTGCTGGATTTTATGGGGCTGGTATTCCATTTTGTGTTATGATTTGTACATGTCGTATCTCGCTTATTACCCTGCAAACCTCCGGAGGACAGAGACTGTCTACCTTATTTATGTAACACCTGCAGTGCCTAGCATAGTATCTCACACTGGAGGAGCCAATAAATACTGTGTTAAACTTTATGATAATTCTGATTTTTAAGAACGAGTAATCATATTTCCGTCCTGTTTTTCTCTCACTCCAAAAGGTAGTCACAATAACATGAATACATTATACAGTGGTTTATAAATAAAACAGCTGTGGGTTTCTGTGTGATCCTACTCAGACTCAAATACGCTTTCTATCTTCTTGGGTCTTGAAACATTTTTTTAAGGCCAACAGTCATTTGATCTCTCCAGAAAACATGATTATCTCTTTCTGTGAGTTTCCTGCCACAACTGGACAGCTGGAAGCCTTCACGATAACGCTGGCCTCAATCTGCAGCTTCCCGAGTTCGGTGTAACGTCTCAGGCGGGTCGCTGCATTTTCCAGTTTATGAAGCTCTGGTCCTCAGCAGCCCACCGTCACTTACTGGTGTTTGTCCCTCACACAAATGCCTGCCCATCGGCTCGTTCCCTGCCCTCCCCTACGTCTCAGCTGATTTACAATGAGGTCCTTGCATGCTGCCAAGAATTTCAGTTCGGTGTCTTTCCAGGGCTTTGGGGACCACTGGGGAAGCAGTCTGCGCTCTGGCCAGGTGCAGTGCTCGGCCCTGGCAGCCGTCTGATTGGTGGAGAGATCGCTTTCTCATCCTCCCTTTTCCTCAGGCACGCTGTTCAGGTCTCTCCTGAGCACATACGTGGAGGCTCTGTGTCAATTCAAACCTCATACTTCAAAAACGATAATCCAATCTAGTTGATTGTCAGATTTTTAAATTGCTTTTTCTTTTTCCCAGTTGTAGCAAAGGGCTGTGTGGGGCTGCTCAGCCCGTTTTATGGCCCATGCTACAAACATGGGGACAGGCTGCCCTGGGCTGGGAGAAGCCTTTTTCTTTGTGATGGGACCACCTGAGCCCATGATATTCCTGGGCTGGGGGGCATGAGATGCTGGGGAGGACAGAGTATTGACTCAACATGGGGTTGTTATCAAAAAAGGGACTGACACCAGTCTCAGAAGGGCTCTACTACATTCTTTTCTGAGACACAGTGAAGACCAGGAGATACTAAACAGGGAAAGAGGACATTGGAATGAGACATATAGTAGCTCTCTCATGAAAAACAAAGCAAAATACTGAGTTCATTCTAAAGATGGGAAGGGGACAGCCTGGGCAGGGTTAGCTATAGTGAGAGTGTTTTAATTAGTCTATCTGTACATTTGCTAATGATTTCAGGTGTGAGAATTTATTATTTCATCAAGAAGATCTGTGATTACTAGTTAGTGGCACTGTATCCAATCAGGAATTAATAATTGGGGCCTGTGAACGTTAAGCTTTAGCCTCAGGTCCCGGTACACGTGCTGGCTGCCAGAGATGGGCTCGCCAGTGGCCGGCCTCCCCCTTCCCTGACTCTTGGTCCCAGTGGCAGCTGGGGTTGTGAGGCTTTGGGATCTACAAGGCCCCGAGGCCCCCGAGGCTGCAAAAGGCCAGGGGACTGACTGTTCCAGAGGGGCATGGTCCAGGGGCTCAGCAGGAAGCCCAGGCACACACCGCACTCTGTTGAAGTCTGGCTGGAAAATGCAGGGAAAGAGGCTTTGGTGCCAGGGTTAATAGTCTTGCAAACGTAATAAATATTCCTTTCCCCTTCCCAGGAAGCACGCACAGAGTAAAATGAGTTCTTACTACTTTGGAATAAACAGTAATGCTCTCTGGGTGAAGAGCCAACTGGCAGTTTGAAAGATCGGGTTAATCAGACACAGAAGTTTCTGATTAATTGGACAATTATTTCGAATTCTGAGAGAGCCAAGGCGATGCTAGAAAAATATCCTGACCAACCGGGAATAAATTCAACCGCCCAAGGCAGAGATGTTTAAGCTTACAGGAGTTAAAATACACTGGCACTGTGTACAATCGGTCTCAAGTCCCCCGAATGTATAGGGCCTATAACTATTTTTCACTACCAAAGTGATTCACCATTCTTTTGGCATTGAACAATTATGGAAAATCTGTTGGATATTCCCTTGAAATCACTCTAGGACTCTAGGCCACGGCAAAACCCAAATGGAGGGACCAGGTGACAGAGATCATCATATCCGATGATGGAAAGGGGCCCAGATCCACGGAGCACTGTCTGTGTGAGCACACAGCGCACCCCGGTCCTGCTCCTTCCTGGAAGTCTCCAGGTGGCCCGTCCTCACCTGGTGGGGGCATGCTTCTGTTCCTCCTCCTCGTCCGTGTCGCTGCTGATGGTGATGACGCTGACCGTGGGGCTGGGGGTGTCAGGAATGACAATCGTCTGCCGCTGCCGCTCCCTGGTGGTGCTGGAGGCCCCGTCGCCCCACCCGCACGTGACGGAGGAGCTGCAGGCTGGGCTGTTGTGCACCAGGGCGCAGCGGGGAGGCGTGTTCTCCTTGACGCGCTTGGACCGCTGAGGGGAGCTGATGGCCTGTGAGGAGGACACCTCACAGGTGGAGACGTTTCTGTAACGACAAAGCCACACACGCTCAGGGAGGCCCTGCAGCTCCTGCCAGGGAGCGCAACTGTCTAGGGACACCAGCTTTGCCAAGTCAGAAGTTCAGGGCACTCAGATGTTTTCTGTAACTGCAAAAGTGGCTGCCTCTTGAGCTCATTCTTTCAGTTACTTGCTACACACGTGGTGGCAGGGACGTGGCCTTCTCTGCGCTCTGGTCTGGGGCCATGTGCCTGTTCCCAGCAGGAGAAAGGGGTTTGAGGAGAGGGAGAGGGCTCGTGCCCAAGGACTGGGCTGGTCTGTGGAGGCAGATGCAGTGCCCAGGGTCTCGAGGTTGTCTGCCCCACTGCAGCACCCCCTCACTGTCTTCAGGGTCAAGGCCTGACTTCCTAAGCTCTGTCCTGTCATTCTCCAAATGGACATTGGCTCTTGTCTCAAAGGGAGTTGAAAGAAACATTATTTGCCACGTAAAGCTTTGGTTTCCTTGCTAATGGCTGTTTTGCAACTTATGAAACTAAAACACTCATGTCTTTGATACCTGACCCTCACAGGAAGTTTACCAGTCTGTTTGAACTGTAATGAGAAAACACGGGCAAAATGCAAGAGGAAAAGGTGTACTTAAATAGGGACCTTTTAATCTTGATTTTGATCGACTCAAAATTCCTTATCAAATTAGCAAATGTATGAGGTGCCTGGGTGGCTCAGTCGGTTAAGTGTCTGCCTTCGGCTCAGGTCATGATCCCAGAGTCCTAGGATCGAGCCCTGCGTCAGGCTCCCTGCTCAGCAGGAAGTCTGCTTCTCTCTCTCCCTCTGCCTGCCGCTCCCCTTGCTTGTCCTCTCTCTCTCTCCCTGTCAAATAAATAAAATCTTAAAAAAAAAAAAATTAGCAAATGTAGTTTCTGCTAACTTACGGGAAAAACATACCTTACGTTTTCCCACCCCTCTCCCCACCTTTGCTGACCTTGGTTGTATCCGTACAGCGAGAGCCCAATGAAATTTCTAAGACTCTTATATGTCCTTGGAGATTCTAGTACTTCCTAGCTAAAAGGAAGGCAGGAAGATGAAAATAATTCTGTAGATTTATTTAATTTTCTATATAGCTGGTGTCAGATGTGTTGCTGTTCCTTTCTGGGGGCTGGCAATAAGTTTTACCGATAAGATTGTTCCACTGTTTGCACTTAGCATAAACCCATACATTTGTTATTGTTACTGTGTTGCAATTTTGAGATTATGTTTTCACTACTTCAGCAGTTAAAATATCTCCACTTGGCATTGTTAAAGAAAAGGGTGCCTGGCTGCACCACCCAACAAGGGAGAGCCTTCTGTTTTGCTTAAGGCATTAGCCTTAAAAAAAGGCAAATACAAAACTTTCAGTATAATTATATCGATCTTGAAGTGTACTGGCAATGAGCCTTCATAAAGCCAGCTGGGTGGTGAGTGGGCAAAAGGGAGGGACTTGTCAACAGGTTGGGAGGCTAAGAGTTCTTACTGTCCCTACTCGACAAGTGAGCCATGAGGATGCTAAGCTCGGCCCAGGGTCAGACTGGTATTCTGTGTGACCAACCACCCACATGGGTGGGCACAATAGAGCAAAGGGTTGGCCTCTGTTGCCAGCCAAGCTAATAATGACAAGGCTGTGTTGTCACAGGGTTGCCACAAATCTGAGATGAATTTCCCAGAGTTGTCAGAAACACCCAAATAAGGAATCTTGAAGAAGAACGACAACTCGAAGGAAGTCAGCTCTTGGGTTAATCTTCAAAGGAGAATGAAAAAAAGGCAGGCCTAATTTTTGGCGTCGGTTAAATGAGGAAGTAGGAAACCAAAAGTCACTAGACATTTTATGCACTGGACTTCTTTCTCTTGATTAACCTATTCCAATAAGCAATTAAGTGCCTCCAAGTCAGGAACTCTGGAGAAAAACGTAGGAGCAATTCTGCAGCCACAGGATCTTGATCTCAATTTTTTTTTTTTTTTTAATTTGGAGATCTCTTGCCTTTTTAAAAGACAAGTTTATTGAGGTGTAATTTACATACAGTAAAAGTCACCCTTTGGAAGTGTCTGATGAATTTTGAGAGTTGTACACGTAGCCCCTGCCAATCCAGAGAACTTTCTCGTCACCCTGGAAAGTTCCCTCACGCTCCTTCCCTGTCAATCCCCTCCTCTCCCACCCAGTAGTCCCTGGCAACTCCTGATCTAGTTTTGCCTTTTCCAAAATGCCATCTAAATGGGATCATGCAGTTTGAGGCCTTTTCTGTCTTGATTTTTAAGAGTTCACGGAAGTGAGTTAGATTTCTGACCTTAGATCTCAAAGAAAGGACATCTCTACCATTTTTTAAAAAAACATTATGATTTCCAAAGTGCAACTTCAGAGGCGAGTGTGAGTGTTTTATACAGAAGTGAAAGGGCACGAATGGCTTTAGACCCAGGCATTGGACACTGGAATTTCAGGCCCTTCCCGGTGGGGTCCGGGCAGGGCAGGGAGGACGGAAAGACAAGTGGCAGGGAAGAGAAGTGAGAGTGAGGGCTTCCTTCAAACCCTAGCACTAGGCAGTGGTACGACACATTCAGCAAACATTCTGGGGCCCGGAACATCCCTGCCCCATGCCCGGAACTCAGAGCATATGCTGACACTCCCTAATGCTAAAAGGTTTCTCTAACTTCCAATCTTCCGAGGTTTCTCTCCACAAGGGCGACTCTCACCACCTACCTCGCAGACGACTGGTGCTGCTTACTCTTCCGGGAGGAAGTGGTGCTGGTTGGCTGCTGCCGCATCACGTGGGCCACGCCCACATTTAAGGGCTGGGCTGCTGGAAGGGTCACGTGACCAGTCAATAGCGCAGGCTGCTGCATGATGGGATTGTAATGGCTGCCGTGAGCGTGGGTGTTCCTGAATGGGAGATGGGAAAACAAGGCTCTTTGTTGGTTTTATAAATATGGAGCTATCTTTTTTAAGATAAAGGTTCCTTCTCAATTATAAAAGCCAAATTAAAAAAGTTGGTTCTCACGAGCTCATGGGGTTGTTGAAGAGATGAGCTCATCAGATAAACCTCCCAGGTCCGATGAAGTTTAAGTGCTGTTCTGAAGGAGTGGGCAGGAACACATTTGTTGGTGAGTGAGACAGAGGACATTGCAAGAATGGGAAGAATGGCAAGTTGCAGGTTCAGCTTAAGTTCTGGGGAGAGAAGGTAAATACTCCCTCTACCTTTTAAAGACCCCCAAACAGGGACTGTGCGTGCATTTTAATGGGTTATTGCACTCTGTGAGGTAGGATATCGTAGCATTATAAATGAGAAATTTGTAGCTTATGTTAAAAAAAAAAAAAAACGTTGAAAATTAGGAGTTGTATGTTCCTGCTGTTTGGAAATGTTAACATACTTTTGAATTCTCTCCGTGGCTAGCACAATGCTCAGGCATGTACCAGCTGATCAATTAATTACATGCTTGTTGAATGAACAATTAGATTAACTGAAGGTTGACTAGATGTGTGTTGAATTAATAAGAGTCAGACACATGTTGATAGAAATACTACTGGCAACCATTTTCCTGAAAGTGGGTTATTTTTCAAGAGTTCTTATGATCTGGGTTGTGTGGTGCTCAAAGGCTTGTTTTCCCACAGATCTATTAAAAGTGATTAATTCAGAGACTTGCCCATAAAAGCCCATTTAGCACCTAATAAAATTAAAAGTTAAAGGAGAATTTATCTGAATTTTAAAAATATAAAAATCATCTTTGCAACTTGGGGAAAAGGATGAATAGGAAAAAGAAAGTAGACACTTTTGTAGCGATTTTGATAGCATTTTTTGACATTTACATTTAGAAACTGATGTTATGGCTTCTTGACTGTTTCTTCTATAGACGTGGCATTCTTTTGATACAAGTCTAGCATCAGTACTTCTCTTTTGTTTATTAGCCATGATTATGGATGTTCTTTGGCCCACACATGAAATGGAGAAGAGACTGGAAAGAAAGTGTCGGCTTTAAGTGTTTTCTGTGGAAACCAGGTAAGAGCTGAGGAGGGAGGAGGCAAAGGAAAATGTGTATGAGTGAGCATGTGAGTTTTGCTGAAATTAAATGAGCTGTAAATGCTGAAAGACACAGGAAAAAAGTAGTATAGCATATATGTGTGGTCTTTTAGGAGAAAAAGGGGTGAGAAAAAACCAACTGGTCAGACAACTTTTCCACTTGGTTGCTGTTCCTAATGAGCTGGAGAGGGAAGGCAGTTTCCCAGAGCATGAGCCAGCGTGAATGGGGGAGGGAGGGTGGGGGGGGGGGAAGAAGGGAAGATAACAGATTTATTTATTGCCTGTCATGTACCAGGTGCTAGTATAATACATGATAAATACAGGTCAAGTGCTTTGTATTTTATCTTAATTTAAACCTCCCAGCAATTCTATGAGGTAGGCATTATTATCCCTACTTTACTGAAGAAGAAACTGAGGCTCATAATGGTTAGGTAACTTGCCCCAGGTCATGAAGAACCAGAATTGAACCCACTGCTTTGAAAGTTTCCAGTTGAGTGGGGGTGGACTTGGCTGGTGTTGTCAGTGGGAAATGAGTGGGGCTGCAGGGAAGAGCCTGTGTCCTCTCTTGTTTCTTCGAGCCAGAAAATTAAATGGAGGAATAGAGGAAGCTGCATTTGAGGCTTGCCTGGGGGGCTTCTATCTCCACCCCTCTTTGTTGTACTGAGAGCTCTTCATTCACAATATTATTGCCTTTTAGATCAGGAAAGGAACTTCAGGGAGGCTCTATGGTTGGTATGGAGACTGTCAGAAGGTAGAGGGGGATGCCCTGATGTTTGGGCTGACAGAGCCCACAGGGCTGTGGGAAGCCGGACACAACTTGGGGATTGTTATTTGGCTCTGCTCCTCCCCCCCCCCCCCGCCCCGTGAGGGGCACTGTGGTGGTTTTGGGATGGAGTGGGTGGAGACTACAAGGAAAAGTGGAAAGTGGCCATAAAAACAACAGAGCAAGGTGGTGGTGAGAAAGCCAGTGAGTAGGACTAGTGGGGTGCTGGAAACAGATACAGAGGGTACGGTGTGCCGGTGGCTGTCAGCGGTGGGCCTCTGGGGTCTGTGGAAAATGGACTTTGATCTAGCAGATATGACTATTAACTGAAGAGACACATTCAGCAAACATGCCAGAGTTTACCAGTCCAAATAAAGCCCCATTCTGTCAAGCTCTCCCCTGAGAGGTCAGCTACAACTCCAGTGTGTCCATGTCTCCAAACACCTTGAAAACACTTTCTAGAATTGCTTATGAGCCTCAGGGACTCCCTTCTGCATTCTTTCATTGCTGCCACACCTTTGTTTTCCGGGAATGGAATTTAATTCTGAGAAACAAACCAAAACTCATCCGGAAGCAAGTCCGTGAATTATATGGGTGATCAAATGATGTAACTGAGGGTCCCTGGGTGGCTCAGTTGGTTAAGTGACTGCCTTCGGCTCAGGTCATGATCCCGGAGTCCTGGGATCGAGTCCCACATCGGGCTTCCGGCTCAGCGGGAAGTCTGCTTCTCCCTCTGACCCTCTCCCCTCTCATGCTGTTTCTCTCTCTCTCAAATAAATAAATAAATAAATGAATAAAATCTTAAAAAAATGCTGTAACTGAATTTGGGGTCGACAATGGCAACTGACCATAAGGTAATGAAAGCTGATTTTCTTTTTTTTTTTAACGTTATCAATTTAGAATTTATTTTAGTATATGCTTATAAATATATTCTTGGGTATTATAATTATCAATAAAAATTCTAATGTCAATGCATGTTAATAACCCCTAAATTTTCCTATTACAAATTAGATATTATTATTTTTTAAAAAATTTTTTACTAACATATAATGCATTATTTGTTTCAGGGGTACAGGTCTGTGATTCATCAGTCTTACACAATTCACAGCGCTCACCATAGCACATACCCTCCCCAGTGTCCATCACCCAGGAAAGCTGATTTTCTTATGTCCTGGTACATTTATTTAAAAATGAATTCTCATTACACCGCAGTCATATTCCACATAATCTTCCTTTTAATTTAAAAAGTTCTTTCTAAACCACGGAATTGACAGCATAGGCCCACCCAGCAGCTCTCTGGGTGAGTAGGGGACACGCCTCCCGTCCAGACACACCTCCTTTCCTGCTTACCTCCAGTCAGCCAACTGCTGGGTGCCTGCCATGGTCTCGGGAATGACAGTCGCGTGCTGCACGGACGTGTGGGTGGCCACTCCGGTCAGTTGCTGCCATGCCGGGGGAAGCAGGATTTGCTGGGTCCCACTAGGCCAGGCCTGCTGTAGAACAGAGGACGCGTGCCATCAACATGCTTGTTAATCACAGAGTGATTAACATAGTCTGTCTGCATGAGTCAAGCCCTGATTCTGGGCCCAGGGCTCTGCTGGACCCTGTGATGGGTCTGCAAGTGGAGACCTGGTCTTTGGCCTCTAAAACTAAATTAAGGGGAGATAAATGAACATCGGTGACCTACACAGATGATAGTAAGTACATGGGCACAGAGTCATATGGAAGGGATTTATTTGTGTTGAAGAAATGATTTGTTTATAAATCTGCTCTAAGAACAATACTCAAGGTTTCCCAAAGTTCACTTACTGATTTGTTCTGGTACACAACTGTGTGCAAGAGACCCGAGAGAGAGGCATTGGGCCACACAAAAGTAACTCTCTGCCTGCCGGAAGTTTTCCATCTAATATCCTTTATTTTGCCTTTTGTTTATGAATTAGAATATAGACCTCCAACTTGTGTTATCTTCTGAATCTAAAGTAACATAATTCTGAGATCACCAGATACTTGCCCATATCTGAGAGCAAGCAAGCATGAAGTAAAATTCCTACCTGGGGCCTTAAGCTTCATTGAGAATTCCCTGATTCATCAAAGCCAAAATGAGATGTAGTTAGAAAGCCACACTTGATTCTTTATAAATATTAAGCTTTCTCTAAGAACTCTAAAATGAACTTACTTTCCTGATTCTTCCTTAAATAGTCACTGGAGGGGGGAGGTGTTTGCATGGCGTTCTGAGTTTCTATATCTTCAGTCACTATTCTGCTTGCTTTGGTTATTAAATGATTCAGACTGAACACAGTTGTCCAAAGTTGGAAACCTAAAGGAACACTGGTAAGATAAAATACTTCTTGGGCGGGTCAAGAATGAATTTATTTATTTATTTATTTATTTTTTTAAGATTTTTTTTTTTTAAAGATTTTATTTATTTATTTGAGAGAGAGAGAATGAGAGATGGAGCGCACAAGAGGGAAGAGGGTCAGAAGGAGAAGCAGACTCCCTGCTGAGCAGGGAGCCCAATGTGGGACTCGATCCCGGGACTCCAGGATCATGACCTGAGCCGAAGGCAGTTGCTTAACCTAACTGAGCCACCCAGGCGCCCGCAGGTCAAGAATTTAAAGATTCAGTTACATGTTGTTCTTTCCATTGGGCTGGATATCACTAACATTGGTAATTTCTTTAATATAGTGCTCCACAAACTGCATCTTTAATATGTGTGTTTTGGCTCATATGTACAAACAAGCACTTTTGGAAATGAATCACAAACTTGAGTCAAAGCTTAACAAACAGTGATGTATACAGAATGATACAGCCACATTTTAGATCTGAGTGGATGGTTCACCTGGTACATCCTTTTCATGGTGCAGATAAGGCCATTGAGATCTCTCATACCTTTTTTACATTGCCTGTTTGCTTATTGATCTGTTTTGATAAAGGCAAACAGCGTAGGGACCACAGTTTATACGGTAAGTGCTTAATTAATGGTTGTTGATAAAATGAAAGAAGCAATTCTACCAAGGCAGTTCATTATAGTTAACTATATTTCAAGTTTACTGAATTCAGACCCAGCAGAAAAATAATTTAGTCAATTAAAACAATTACAAACTCAGAAAGTTAAATGAGTAATAGTTTTGTTGGCAGTAAGATTTATACTGACTTAGAGATACGGTAAAGGCTATTTTTGACCCCTCTCACTGAATGACATGTTCAGCTCATGTAAGATGACACTTCACCCTTGTATAATTACTTGTATACACTTCTGTAACTTATACTTTATTACTGCTTTATAATTTATAAGATTAGAGCTAATACTTTTTATTTTTTTAAAAGATTTTATTTATTTATTTGAGAAAGAGAATGAGATAGAGAGAGCATGAGAGGGGGTAGGGTCAGAAGGAGAAGCAGACTCCATGCTGAGCAGGAAGCCCGATGTGGGACTCGATCCCAGGACTCCAGGGTCATGACCTGAGCCGAAGGCAGTCGCTTCGCCAACTGAGCCACCCAGGCGCCCAATACTTTTTTTTTTTTTAAAGATTCTATTCATTTGAGAGAGAGAGTGAGAGAGAGCACGCACAAGTGGGAGGGGAAGAGGGAGAGGGAGAAGCAGGCTCCTGGCTGAGCAGGGAGCCCGATGTGGGGCTTGATCCCAGGACCCTGGGATCATGACCTGAGCCGAAGGCAGACGCTTAACTGACTGGCCACCCAGGCGCCCCTAGAGCTAATAGTTTCTTTCTTTTTTTTTTTTTTTAAGATTTTATTTATTTATTTTGACAGAGAGACACACAGCGAGAGAGGGAACACAAGCAGGAGGAGTGGGAGAGGGAGAAGCAGGCTTCCCACTGAGCAGGAGCTCGATGCGGGGCTCTATCCCAGGACCCTGGGATCATGACCTGAGCCGAAGGCAGACGCTTAACGACTGAGCCACCCAGGTGCCCCTAGAGCTAATACTTCTTGATGCATACTGTGTGCCAAGCACAGAGCTAAGACCACAGATAGGTTTCTGACTTCATCTTTTTTTTTTTGTATTTATGTATTTATGTATTTATTTAAGAGAGAGGACAGGAACAGAGGAGAGGGAAGCAGACTCTGTGCTGAGCGCGGAGCCAAATGTGGGGCTCGATCCCATGACCATGAGCTCATGACCTGAGCCGAAATCAAGAGTTGGACATTCAACCAATGGAAACCACCCAGGCACCTCAAGTTTCTGACTTCATCTTAACACCAGTTCTGTGAGGTAAGGACTGTTATTTCTCCACATTTCTCAGATGGATAAACTGAACTACAGAGAGGCTAAATAACCTGCCCCAAAATGTAGTAAATTAAACATTTATTGCTCTCTTTCTCTAAACCCAACTGAAATGATTGCGAAGGAATAAAAAAACATAGAGATCCACAAGGACAAAGATAACAACAGTTGACAAAAATCTTAGAAACTGGAAAGTGGAAGGGTAATTACTGAGTTAGAAGACTGGGGAATCTAAGGTCAAGTCTGTGAGATTCTTTTACCTTTCAGTTTGCAGACCCTGGTATGTAGGCTTATACCCTTCCTCCCCATGCCCCACCAAAGTAGGAGGTTGGAGGATTCTCTCTAGGAAAGCTGGTTAGTCCAAGAGAAAAAACTACAGATCCCTTTGAGGATCAGGGAATCTGCCAATGAAAATGTTGGGCTCACTCCTTATAGGACCAGAGAGAAGCCTGCATTCAATAGTCCTTTCCCTCCTGTAGCTTTCAAATTAGTCTTTTAGTCCTTCAGTCTTAGATATGAATGAACAGCCAAGGATAACCAGAAGGAAGCTTCTAACATGAGTCTAAAACAAAAAAAGAAACTCAGAGGAAACAAAAACAGTGTAGAAATCAGAAGAAAATTTCCAAAAACTTAAACTGTCTTCACAGAGTTAAAAAGAATTATACACACACACACACATACACATACACACACACGTATACATATATATGAAACAAGATCATATACAGGAATATATATCTACATGTCCATATCTACATAGAGAAATAAGAAAGAATCCTTAGAAATGAGAACTTTAACAGAAGTTAATTCCATAGAAGATTTTTTTTTTAAAGATTTTATTTATTCATTTGAGACACAGAGATAGAGAGAGAGAGAGAGAGAGAGCATGAGCAGGAGGAAAGGCAGAGGGAGAGGGAGAGGCAGGCTCTCCGCTGAGCAGGGAGCCCGATGCGGGACTCAATCCCAGGACCCCGGGATCATGACCTGAGCCGAAGGCAGATGCCCAGCCATCTGAGCCACCCAGGCACCCCCATAGAAGATTTTTTTTTTTTATAAAAGTTGAGAAAATCTCTTGGAAAGAAGTGCAGATAGAATATAAGAGAAAATGGGAAAAAAGATGAAAATCAGATTAATTCAGAAGCACTAACACCCAATTAATAAGAATTTCACAAAGAGGAAACACAAGTGCTGGCTTTGGCAGCACATATACTAAAATTGGAACAATACAGAGAAGACTAGCGTGGCCCCTGCACAAGGATGACATGCACATTCACGAAGAGTTCCATACTGAAAGGAAGAAGAAGAAGAAAAAGAGAAAATGGAGGGGGAAAACTTAAAGGAAAAATAAAAGACAAACTTTTAGACTACAAGGGCAGTGTCCGAGACACTGTATGAAAAAAGACCCATGAGGAAGCATATAGTCATGAAATTTCAGATCACCGTGGACGAGGAGAGTCTTAAGAGAGGAAACTCACCCAATGAAAAAATGAAACCACCATTAACTCCAGGAAATACAAGTTGCATAGGTAAGGAATAGAATCATAATATATTATGAGGCTCAGTTGAGAAAAGTATACAATACCGAAGAAAATAATTATGTAAATAATGCAAAGTGGTTGGATAAGAAACTTCCATGGGAAGAATGGGAGAAAGGAAGAGAGTGAGTGAGAGAGAGAGGGAGAGCACATGATTGGGCAGGTGCCGTGGGGGCGGGGTGGATTTGGGGGCTAGGTCTTCATCTTCCACAGTAAAATGGAAATTCCAAAATGGAAATATCAGTAAAAAGTAGTTTAAATATGTTATTTAGAAACTTGAAGTTAAAGAACAAAACGAAACAGTTAAAAGTTATTTTGGGGGATTGGAAATTGGGGATGGGAGAGAGCGGGAGACTACTATTTTCTTGTAAGTTCGTGGACTCATTTAACTTTAAAAATTAGGTACATGCGTTATTTTGAAAGAAAAATTAAATTCAAAAATAACTTCCCTAAAGTCATATGGCTGGTAAGCGGTGGGATTGGCCTCTGACCTGTAGGCAATCAAATCCCAGAGCCCATGCTCTTAGCCAGCACACTGCCTCTCTTTATGGAGAGGATACACAGAAATGATGGCTCTATTGAGGATCAGGGACTCAAGGTAAATGCATAGAAGTAGCATGGAAAAGTTTTCCTTATTCATTAACAATTCAGGCACCAAGCAAGACAGAAGCAGAGAGCAAGACAGAAAGGTTGGACAGACTGGTTGCTGAAAATGTCACCAGAGGAGGTTTTAAGTGAGAAGCACTGAAGTTTTGTATTTTAGACAGTTTAAGAAGTTCCAGCCAACTGTTTGTCCTTAGGGAAGCATTTAAAGGGATTCAGGTGATATGACTTGACTGGCTAGAAAAAGGCACCTTCTTTGTGAAAGGCCACAGTCTTTCACGAATCTCCATATCTTGGCGGGGTGGGTGGGAGGGAGCTCTGAATTTCTATTCCAGCCTTCCTAGTCAAAGGGGGTTTTGGGCCCTGGCATTTGAAAAGTGAGATAAATTCAATACTGTCTCATTTGAGCACTGTATTTCCCACCTCTCTACCTTTACCCACTCATTCACAATTTCTGATGGTGGTCAAGGTGCTCTGGCTTGAGGCTTGGGAGGACAGAGGTGCCAATCCCCTCTGGGCAGTACCAACAAGACTGTCTTCTTGTTGGTCTGTGAAGACCACTCCCAGACCACTGACACAAGAGGGTGTGATTTCACTCCGGCCTTCTGTGCACACACCCTTGGGGCACCCCAGAGAGACGGTTTCCCTTTGAAGGATGTGAGATGCTGCTGGAAGGTGGGGAGGAAAAGGCAAAGCAAACAAAACAAACAGGAGGAATGGACTCAAAAGACTCCGTCTCTAAACTTCCACAAATACAATCCTTGGAAAGGTTTCAATATTTGTAAAAAGAGTGATACCCACTCTTTGGATATACTTAAAGAATAATATTTGGAATGCCTCTCCCTGATACCTAGAAATTTACCCAGAGAAAAATGAAGGCACTAGTTTAAATGTTTAGTTATTGCTTTTTTATAGCCACCAAACTAGTTTTATAAGTTAGCTTACTTTCATCCTTTGAAGGCACCAGTTAAAAATATCTAGGAGAGAGCTCCACCTTTATAGGCTAACATACTGGCATGGATTAAGTGACAAACAGAGAAAGAAAACAACCAATGGACAGAAAGACACACAGTGACACTGGATAGTGCAGGAGTTTTTTTTAACCTAACATAAGAAATCTTTGCATGTCAAGACACATTATTAGTCTACCGTGTCCTTTCTTTCTTTTTTTTTTTTTAAGATCTTATTTGAGAGAGAGAGCGCGAGCAAGAGAGCAAGCACGAGGAGGCTGAAGGGCAGAGGGAGAAGCAGACTCCCCGCTGAGTGGGGAGCCCAACATGGGGCTCGATCCCAGAATTCCGGGATCATGACCTGAGCCGAAGGCAGATGCTTAACCAACTGAGCCACCCAGGCACCCCTACCCCTACCATGTCCTTTTTAATGGCTACATGGTGCTCCATTTTATGCACACACATCAATTTATTAACAAATCTCCTACTGATGAACATTCAAATTGCTTCTAGTAGTTTCCTGTCATAAACACTGTAGTGACTAAACTCTGCGCACGTATTTTTTGTTCCCTCTTCCAATTACAGCTTTAGGTTAAATCCACTTGGAGATTTACAGCACTCTAGGGACTCTTTCAGGTAGGCAAAGGTAAAGCTCTTCCCTGCTACGATGAAAGGACAAACAAATTCAGAAATGCTGAGCCTACCGGTTTTCCCCAAAGTGAATAATGAAGAATGTCTAGGTTAGCTAATAAGAATGCTAATTATTGTTTCTTTCAGAAATGATTTCTGGCTTGCCAGGGTTAAGTGGGCAAACAAACAAAAAATCTTTAAGTATGTGTGAGTTCTATAGGTTTTGGCTCACAGAGGAGGAGCCCTGGGAGGCTGGTCTGGATTTCTGCCAATCAGAGAAAGTATGAACAAGATAGTTGGCCCCTGGAGTGTGCCTGATCTTTCTTGGCCTTTTCCAAACTCCCGCCTACCAAACTGTGTGAGCAAAAGGAAGCTCTGAGGGCCAGTGGGAGAAGTAGAAGTGGAAGGCCTACTTTAAATATGGAAGGTTCTCTGTTTATAAACTTTCAGCAACACAACTTTGTGTGCCATCAGAAGCTGGTGTCAGTGGTCACTGCAATATCATTTTGGACTTCAGAACAGAGACGAAGAATGATAAATATCCACCTTAAATAAGTTGTTCCAGAACACAGAAGAAGAGGGTAATAACATCCAACATATTGTATGAGACTGGGATGACCTCGATGCTCAAATTAGACAGGGATTCTCTAAGTGAGACAAATTATAGGCCATTTCTCACTTCCGAACATAGATGCAAAAACACTAACCACAATATTTACAACCACTCCAATATTGAAAAGAATAAATGCGTATCAAACACACGTGATCAAATAAAGCTCATCTCAGAAATACAAGGATAGTTTAACATTAAAAACCTGTTAATGTAACTTGTCACGTTAGCAGATGAATGAACAAAAAGCACATGAGTATTTTACTAGATGCAGAAAGAACATGTGATATAACTCCATTAAAAAATTAGCAAGCTTGATGAAGTTTCTATCAAATATTGATAGCAAACAAAATATGGCAAACAGAAGAATTTCCTGTAAAGTTAGGTACCACTTAAGGATGTCCAGCATCCACACTGTTGTTGTGAACATTTTTTTGAGGTGCTGGCAGCATAGTAGCGTAAGGATTGTAAAGGAAGAAACAAAGCTAGTAAGAACGTAGTCCTCCTCTGAAAAACAAACTGAGGGTTCTAGAGGGGAAGGGGGTGGGGGGATGGGTTAGCCTCGTGATGGGTATTAAAGAGGGCACATTCTGCGTGGAGCACTGGGTGTTATGCACAAACAATGAATCATGGAACACTACATCAAAAACTAATGATGTCATGTATGGTGATTAACATAATAATAAAAAAATGAAAAAAAAAAAGGTAGTCCCCATAAGAAATCCACAGGAATTCATAGAAACAACCAGAACTACTCAGAGTTTAGAAGGACTGCTAGATAGGGGCACCTGGGTAACTCCAGTCATGATCTCAGGGTCCTGGGATCGAGCCCCGTGTTGGGCTCCCTGGTCAGCAGGGAGTTTGCTTCTCCCTGTCCCTCTGCCCTTCTCCCTGCTCGTATGCACACATGTGCACAGGTGCGCACACGCACTCTCTCTCTAATAAAAAAAAAATGAAATCTTAAAAAAAAAAAGGACTGCTAGATAACAAACTCAGTAGACCAAACAGGTTTAGTCCTAGAAACCAAAAACAAGTAATTGGAAAAGAAAATTAATAAAATTATTAATAGCAACAAAACCTGCAAAATATTTAGGAATTATTCCAACAAAGGAAACCTTTAATGAAAAGAGTAAAAGATAAATATACAGTTTTGCTGTGTTCGTGCATGAAATGACTGAATACCATAAGGATGTCAGCTTTTCCTCAGGTAAATATAAAATTTAACCCAAGTCCAGTAAGTACACTCCAGGGCCTTTCGTTTTGAAGCGGTAATTGCTAATTGCTGTGTGACTCGGAGTCAGTGATTGTTTTGTTTGTAAGAGTCATGGTTAAATTCATATGGAAAGTGAAGGGACGAGGCTAGACAAGGAAATTTTGAAGAACTGGAAGGACGAAATGGGAACAGGGCTTTCCCTACCAGACAGCAAGACGTGTTAGTTTTAACAGTGAAGACAGCAGAACATTAGAAAGGCCAATGGGCTAGAGAGCCCAAACCTATGCAATTTCAGTACAGTAAAAATAAAACCAAACACTTCTGTTCAAGGGAAGATACCATAAATGAAGTGTCTGTAGGAACACTTTGAAAAAAGGCTTTGGGAACCTACCTTGTTTACAAATTAATGTGCTTCTAAATTAACAGTTAGGTTAAGCTGTCCTTGCCGCCCAGCAATGGAAACGATTCTGTAGAAGGGTTTGCATCCTGGTTCTGTCACCTGATTGCCATGGGACTCTGAGCCAGGGATTGTGCCTGTTTTCCCTATTTGTCACCTGGAGACAGATACCTTACTTATGGTGCTGTTGTAGGGATTAAATCAATTAACAACTATAAAGTGTCGGGCATAATGATGATATATTTGTTCGAGTGCCATTAAAGACTGATTACCGTTATCATTGCCTCACTCTGTTACCTTAAATTTCCACAACATTTTACACATTTTCAACCACTTTCACCTCTGTGTTCTCATTCTGCCTTCGGAGTAACCTATGTGAACAGATAAGGAAGGTTCCAGATCACAGCTTTGGTGATCTGGTTTTTCAACCCCTTATGAAATAAGGAGATAATCTCCAAGGCTCCTTTTGGCTCTAAAAAGTCATTTCTATTTTATAAGAAAGAAATTCAAGGCAAAGAAATGTTAACTGACTTGCCTTAGGTCACAAAGTTATCAGCAGAGTTAGGATTAAAACCTATGTCTCCCATATTAATTTGCATTATAAAGCTACAATAGTAATAATAATTTCCCCAGACTCTTCCTGTGTCTAAATTTCTTTGTGGAATTATAAGCAAGATACGTAGGAAGGTGATTCACCTGGGGATCATTCAGAATATTACTGATCTATTCTAATGAGTCGAAGCACCTAACTCATTGCCAAGGAGGGAATTAGCGGAGATCTATCTCTTTTGTTAACGACATTAACACGGATAATGGCAATACCAGTAAGGATAAAGAAAGAATTACCTGGGCAAGCAGACCTGGTTGGATCTGAAGAGGCTGCGCTCCTGGGGCTTGAGTGACGATAGGCACAGCATTCTCCATTCGCACGGAATAGCCAGCGTGCTTAGAGGGCGAGGCCTGCAACCCTATTCCAGACCCGGGCAAGGGAGAGAGGGGTTGTTGGGGGGGTCAGAAACTGCTGGATGCGGAGAACCTTCCTAGCCAGCTGGTCAGGTCTCATCTCCCCTTCACTCCAGTCCCTGCCGGCTATCACCTGGTCCTTTGCAAGTCTCCCCTTTAGTTTCTAACTCAAAATTTTAAAAGGCACAAAAAACCAACTTTGAACCTTTTCAGAGACTAGAAGGTCAAATTAAGGAGTCTGTAAAAGCCTAAAGTGGAACAGTTATGCCGACAAATCCCAGCAGAAAAGTGGCTTCTAACATGAAAATACACTTGTGGTATGTCAAAGTCAGGGGTGTCGGGAAGAGCATCTGAATCCACCAGAATTGCACCGACTCTGAACCTGAGCAGCCACACACAGGCTTACACTGTGAGGTTTGTGGAAACAAATACTTGAGCTTTCCAGATACACGGTAATCTCGTACACAGTCAACTCTGGCTTCTTAGAACTTTCAGGAGAAGAGTGTTGGGGTGCGTGGCTAAAGAATCATTTGGGGAACTGGCCTGGGAGGTACTTTTCAGTCAGATTTGTATTTTTCATGAGAGCAGGAGGCTGCGTTGGCTGGCAGAGCGCCAACTCTCTACAGATAACCCTCCAGGAGGATATTTCATTGGAGGAAATGTAAGCTGACATCAGCCTAACAATAGGCACGCAAACAACATGCTGGCCGGGGACAAAAACACCAGCAGGTGGGGAGAAAAACAACTTGGTGCTGAGGCTTAAGTCCTGTTGTTCCTAGGCTGGCCAGAGCAGGAGAGGGGTCCTCAAGTTCAGTGATGTGGGAAAACCACGGGTACCAGTGCCCCAGAGGTCATCCGGTAAGCAGGTGAGGGGCTGTGTCTGCTCATCCTTACCTTGGAAGCCGGGTGGACACACGATGAGAGCTTGCTGGAAGGGGTCGGGCCGGGCACAGATCTGGGCTGTTCCCGTCTGCAGGGGCATGCTCCGCTGGGCCACTGCGGCCATGGATGCCGCTGAGGGCTGGTAGAGTGCAGATTGGTAGTTTAGTATGGAGACTTCGGGATTGGCTAAGGAAAGAGTGGCACTGGTGGAGGTGGGAGCCTAAAGGAATGATGGGGATTAAACAAAAATAAACAAACATAAAAAATGAGGGAGGTGGTATGTTGGGAGCCACGAGTCTAAAGCAAATAAATGAACTCAAAAGAAGAGCAAACGAATAAAAACCAAGAGCAAAAAAGCAAAAACGGAGGGGAGTGGAGACACAGTTGAGTCTCAGGGAAAAGCAGGCACCTGCCGCCACAATAGAATCGCCTTCGGTGCTCACGCTCAGGCCAAGTCCTAGCATTTGTGGGGCCTGGATGAGCGGACAAACGGAAGCTTGCATAATGTAGGTCTAAAAACGGCAAAGTTAAAAATTGGGCCAGAAACTATTTATGTTCTACCCTTCCACTTTGATAAATATACTTCACAACTACCTGGAAGGCCAGGTTTGAGTTTAGGACTCTTGGATTCCTTGGGTTCTGCACTGGAACATGGTGACAGGGCGGGGAGTGGGAGGGCGGGGGAGGAGGCGAGAGCTGACCTCCTGTCTGCCTTCTCTTCCTGCCCCAGCTCCATCCCACAACTCAGGGGCTTTGGGTGCACATATGCGGACCTGCCAGCCCACACGTCCAAGCTCTGTTCACAGTCCCTTTCCCTTGGGCCTGGTAGCACAGTCCATACTCAGGAGGATGAAGCCAGGAGGAGGCCTCTACAGGCACAGGGGCCCAGGTACCCAGTGTTTGGCAAGGAAGCACACACACACGGAGGAAGGCTGAGGTAGGCCTTGGAAGGGGGCTCTCCTGTTCAGGCCTAAGGGGAGTACTGTTTACAGATGGCTGCAGAGCCCACTACTGCAAATTAACACGCCATAGAAACAGCTATAGAAATTAACACGCCATAGAAACAGAGAGCTATAGAAATTAACATGCCATAGAAACAGATAGCCAGGGAGAGGGACACGCAGTCTGGGCTTTCTTGTTTGAGTCTGGGGCAATCGTACACTGGCGTTCGACTCTGAAGGCTGGAAGCCAGAGAGGAGAGATGCCGGTGGGTGAGGAGAATTTTGAGAGGAGTTAACTAACTCTGAAATTATGTTCTCTGTCTCTTTCGGAAAGAGACATCATTTGAGAATGAACTTCCCTGGGAAGCAAGAAAACTCAGTTCTGAATTGGGAAGCCTCTGGCTTTGCCCCATTTAGCCTTCTTCACACCGATCCTGAGCAAGATAGGGGCAGGGGGTCGCCGTGTCTTCGAATTCAACGCTGTTTACAAGTTTTGCTGCTAGAGGTTCCATGGACTGAAGGATAAGGAGGCAAGAGCCATAAGGGTATCCTGGACACATGTGGAAATAGGGTTTTAAGAAGGCTACGAATATATGTCAAATTTGATAAAAAGCATAAAATCTCATTTTACATTTTTTTAATACTTAAGACTTTATGTTGAGTTTCTTTTCTTTTTAAATATTTTATTTTATTTTATTTTATTTGAGAGAGAGAATGAGAGAGAGAGAGCATGAGTGGGGGGAGGGTCCGAGAGAGAAGCAGACTCCCTGCCGAGCAGGGAGCCCGACGCAGGACTCGATCCCAGGACTCCAGGATCATGACCTGAGCCGAAGGCAGTCGCTTAACCAGCTGAGCCACCCAGGCACCCCTATGTTGAATTTCTGTGCAAAGCAAATTAATTTGTTTGAAAGTAATCACTACATTATGTAGCATACATGTTTGGATTTTAAGATACGTATTGTCACAATAAGTGGCTGTTTTGGGCCTCCAGGTAGTGTGACTGGGAATGCATGGGTGATGCGCATGTGTGAGCATCTGTGTTTTGTTACTGATGACATGCGTTGTGTTTCCTCTCTGTTCTCTCTGGGGCCCCACCTGTCCTGGAGGCTCCTCCCCATACACATTTCCCTCCTTGGGGACCAATATCCTCCAGATTCCCACTCGGGTACTCGACCACTCCACCTCCTGCGGCTGCCTCCTTCAAATCATCCCTGGGACCTGACCCTCTTTAGCTGAGGGTCTCTCCCCTGGTGCCTGGGCTCTGTTTAGTTAAGTTCTGGCCTTCACTCTCCCCCCTTCCAATTCTTCTTGGGGCTGAGGCTAGAACATTCTTTCCAGAAGACTACTTTGTGCCTGTCACCACCTCTGCCCCCAAAATCTCCAATTACTGTCTAATGAACACTATATACGCACTTCAGTCTGGCACTCCTTTCCCACGGTTTGGCCAACTTTCCCTTCCAAATTTATCTCCCTCTGCTCTCTGTGCTCATGGCACCAGCCAGAGAGTCTACTCACTGCTGACGAGCATGCTGTGAGTACAGGCCCTGCTGACTCACACAAATCTTTGACACACAGCATTCCCTCCAAGCCTCTGTGCTCCAAGGTCTCGCCTGGGTCCCCTGTGCTCTGCACTGAAACCCCCCAACACCATCAATTTAAATGAACTTCTCAGTTATATTAACCCATCTGGAGGCACCTGCATGGCTCAGGCGGTTAAGTGTCAGACTCTTGGTTTGGGCTCAGGTCGTGATCTTGGGGTTATGAGATAGAGCCCCGTGTCAGGCTCCACCCTCAGCATGGAGTCTGCTTGTCCCTCTCTCTATGCTCCTTCCCCTGCTTACTCGTTTTCTCTCTCAAATAAATAAATAAAATCTTAAAACAAAACAAACCCTCTTCTGCCAGCCAATGTGATGGGGTTCTGGTGATGAAGGACAAAACCATGGTGGTATTTTGTCAAGGAGCTCATCTGTCTGCCTTGGACACCTTAGCCTGAGCACTGGGCCAGGCCCTGGGAGGTACTCTTTGTTTCTTCGGATGCCAAATCTTAGCATTAGCTCTTCCCCCTAAGGAGAGTCTTTTTTTTTTTTTTTTTAAGATTTTATTTATTTATTTGAGAGAGAGAGACAGCGGGGAGTGGGAGAGGGAGAAGCAGACCTCCTGCCAAGCAGAGAGCCTGATGCAGGGCTCGATCCCAGGACCCTGAGATCATGACCTGAGCCGAAGGCAGTCGCTTAACCGACTGAGCCACCCAGGCGCCCCCCCGCTAAGGAGAGTCTTAAGAATACCAATGGCCCCCAGGGGTGGCAGATTCCATGTGGTCTCTCCTGGATATAGGCAGGGGGAGAGAGGGCAGGGAAGAAAAGCTCAGCATCAGCAACTCTGTGTGCTGCAGGCCTGGCCTAGAGACCAGGGAGGTGGGGGAGGGGAGGTGGGGGTGGGGGTGGGGGCTGGTAGCTGAGGTCAGTGTCTCTTCAGTGCCAGGAAGGGACCTGTCAGAAGAGTGTGGAGGGCAAGGCGGAGGTATCCATGTTTCAGGATTAGAAGAGACACTCCTTTCCTCTGGTGCGGTGTGTGCAGACACACACAGGAGTGTTGTGACCACTGCAGATTTGATAGGAAGGCTGAAAAAAATATCTAGGGACAGTTAGTTCTTTGGGGGAAGTGGGAAGACTGGAATTTGGGAATAAAAGTACAAGTCTCTTTCTTAGATACCAGAGGCAGCCTGGACTAGGATTTGGAGATTATTCACTCAGTAAATAGTTCCTGGGTCTCATTCCTATTTTAAATAACACGTAAGGTGTGGAGTTCTACTAATTTTTTGTAAAAAGTTGGAAATGTGTGGGAAGAAAACCTTACTTTCCTGGTCCCTTCTAGTTCCGGCTGCTGGGATTCTGGTGACAGACTGATGAACTGATTTTCCCTGTGACTTGGAGAAAGGACAGGTTTTATCTGTCCCAAGAGGAGATCATGTGGACCCAGCAGTAAGTACAGGGACAAGGAGAAGGGGTCTGCCCTGCGTGATCGCCAGCGTCCCTTCCCATGCTCGAATTCTTTACCGGGCAGATGTCAGACATAAAAGCATTAGAGCAGGAGGCTTTACATTGTTCCCACATCGGGACAGAAGGAAACACTAAGAGGTACCATCTCAGAAAAAGCATCCCAAGAGTCCTTTCTGGGACCTTTCCGTGGGACCAGCAGTCCATACAGAGTGCCTAGGTCTCTCAAAGGAAGTAAGTTTGGAAGTAAACACTTTCTTACATAGTAGAGGACTTTTGTGTATGATATTGTCTGCTGTATATGATACTGGAAGAATCTGATCTCCTGACTAGGTTTGAGGGGGAAAATACAATTCTTGATGCTCACCGTCAGCCCTGCCCGCCTTCCCCTTTGCTCCCCATTCACCTGGTTGTGGACAGTGTTCAGCTGGTTGTTGAAGGTCATGGTCAGGTTGGTGGACGTGCTGGGGGCCACATGCGTGATGAAAGGGGTTTTGCTCTGGTTCACCGTGTCATACATATTCACCCGACGCTTGCAAATCTCCATGTTCTGGAAACACGATTTGACGCTGTTCATGCAGAAGGCAGAGGCATGAGGGAAAGAGGAAGGTAATGTGGGATAAAGGGGAGAAAATGGACAGAGTGGGAAAGAAACGTTAACGCAGTAAGTAAGACAACTGGGGAAACTTAACTTTAGGCCTACTTTCCTGGATTTCTCAGGTGGAGTCTGCGTTTGCAAGAGTCACCTTTATTCAGATGAACCGCCCCCACGGCCTTAGCGCCCGTCCCCCATCCAGGATGGGTAAAGGTTCTCCACAGCACAAGAGACGTGACGGCTCTCGCTGTATTTTCCTCATATATCTGATCTGCTGAACCAACCTCATGGCTCATTCTCGGCTTTCGGGGTCGTTTCTCTGACTGGGAACAAGAAACAGCAGCTTCCGACCTGCCTGTCTTACCAAAGACAACTCCTTGCACTTCTGGGGCACTGGCGCCATCTACGGGACGACCAAGGAACCAGCCAACCCAGTACCTTGTCCCCGTTGCCGCTCTTTGTCCCCACTGGATTGCACATGTAATGGGAACAATGCTACTGGTAATAATTAATAATCGTGGTTAACACTGAGAACTGTGGAAGGTGTTTGCAAGCACTCCTTCACTCAGTCCTACAACAGCCACAAGGGGGAGAGAGGATTGTCGCCCCTGTTTTACAAGTAAGGATGAAGTTTTAGAGAGGACACACAGGTCATCTGCCAAGGTGAGGAGCTAATTACTGGCAGTCTTCACGTGCGCATGTGTCTCCTCTTTAACCTCCCGATTCATCCTCCCTTTTGCTTTCCTCATTCTTGCCAAGTTACATGAAATAAAAATTCCCTCCCTCTTTTTCTTCCTCCACTGCATCTGTGAATCAAACTAAAACCCTAGTTAGGAAAGGGAAGTATAAAAATGTTGCTGACATCAGCATGGAGGAAAAGGAAAGCCTCAGTGGCCTCAACCACCATATGAAAATCCACCATAGAGTGTCCTTTAGAATTTATACATTGTTTCTCATTCAATTCTGTCTTCTCATTAAACTTACTTTTCCTCAAATGCTAATATTTAGCATAGTGAAACAGCATTTAAATTTCAATTTTAAATACTTATTTTAATTATAAATAATGTAATACTGACTATAAATAAAATGTTAATTCTCTACTACTTTAAGATTACAAATGTAGACTATGGGTATGCTAGATTTTGGGCCAACTGGGTGTTTGTGGGCTATCCCCAAACATCCTTTCCACGAACGATGTTCTGAACTGAGACATGCTCAGAGAATCCTTTCTTTCAGAGTTAATGACTACTTAGAATGGCCACACAATGCACAAGATATAAACACTTAACTGACTGCTGACCCTGCAGAGAAAGGAAAACCTCTTCTATGGTAACTAAGAGCTAAAAGTACTGGTAATGCTAACATGCTTTGAGCATCTACTGAGTACGAAGCAAACTGTTAAGTGCTTTCACATGGAAGCTGAAAGAATAAAATGATGGGTTTTGTATTCTTTTTGGAATGTATTTAAAGCATTATATGGTTTTGTGACAATTCAACCCAAAGCTTTTAGACTATGAATTTTCTAGCTGAAGTGGTCTGAGTTTTGAGTTTCACGAAGGTAGGCAAGCACTTGCACTTGGGGTTAATTCTGTGAGAATGGTCTTTAAGGAATTTGTGCACTAGCACCCTGGTACGGAGAAATGGGTGGGGTCGCTTTCACCTGTTAATCTAGATGTTGGGGCAGCTCTGGCCCAGCCCCAAGGGTGGGGAGGTCTTCAGCAGTATGCGCTGGAGGTTTCTTCTTGCCCTGTAGTTCTCATGGTCTTCCCAGCCAGTTCTAGGGCCCCCGAGGGGTTAGGCCTACTCTCAGGTAAGCTTAGGTATGCTCAAAGACCCATCTTTCCTTCTGGGGCCCATTTTCCGAATTCTATATTGCCAGGGATCCTCTTGGACCTACAGCGAATTCTGAATCTGAAGCTGATGCTCATGATCTCCAAGCCTGGTCTTTCACCAAGGACAATGAAGCACTGTATTGCTTCCTTCACAGGACCCAGAGACGGGCAGGGCCCTGAGGTCATTCAACCACGCCCCTGACTTTATGTGGGTGACTGTCTCATCTACTGTGCAGATGGCTGACGGGAGCCTTCTGGAGAGCACTACTCCATCTCCTGCCATGCTGTTTCACAGTTGTCTCACTTCATCCCTGAATATAAAAAGACTGATCTCACGGGAGCCCTATCCAGTAAATCACCAAGTGTGCCTTCCTTCTGTTGTACAGACTGACGCCCTTGACTTAGCCCTACCACCCCAGAAACAGGACAAATCTTGGAATGAGAGTTTGCTAGGGAGGGGTCCGAGTTCCTTCTTTGTACTGGCAAACCAAGGAAACATTGGTTGTTCCAATGTGATCTGACTTACTCAGCGTCAACTGATAAGGACGAGCTCTGAAAATAGAGGAGGTAATGAGGGTACCACCCACTCATTTTTTGCACCTTGGAGAGGGTCCAGCCTTGGGACGCGGCCCAGTCTGGTCATGGCAGGGCCAGCCAGGATGTGCAGGTATCTCTTATGCTCAGCCTCTTCGTGCGTCCCTATGTCCTCCTAACCCGAACTAAAATCTGGCGCTCTCGAGCACACTGCTTCTCCCTGCACACATCTGGGGATGGACTATTTATTCTTTCACACCCCAAGAACCTCAAGGTTGAGAGGCTGAAGTGCCATCTCTCATTATCTTCTGTTATGGGCTGAACTGTGCCCCCAATGCCTATGTTGAAGTCGAAGCCCCAGTACTTCAGAATGGGACTGCATTTGGAGACAGGATCTTTAAAGAGGTGAAATGAGGCCCTCGGGGTGGACCTTCATCCAGTTCCCTACGAGGAGGAGGAAATCAGGACACGGAGGTGTACAGGAGGACCACGTGAGGACAGAGGGAGGAGACGGCCATCTACAAGCCAGGCGGAGTAGCCTTAGAAGAAACCAATGCTGCCAAACACCTTGATCTTGGTGTTTGGTCTTGGTCTTCTAAAAATGTAAGAAAATAAAGTTCTGCTGTTTAAGCCAGTCAGGCCCTTGGTGTGCTTTGTCTCCTCAGCCTCCGCAAAGCCACACCCCTCCCGTCCTGCCACCACCTCTCCCCGTCCATCACTGAGGCCTGTGCCACCTCTGTCCTCCACTGTGCCCCATGCCCTGCCCACCAGGGGAGGCTTCGGACCGCAGCTCCGGCTTCTCAGCTACTTCTCGTCCTGGTGGCCTGTTGTCATTTCTAGCCACCCACTCCCGACCAACCGCAACTGCTCCACTTCCCCACACTGCAAATTCAAGCATCGCATCTCCCGGCCGCACCTTCGCCCCTCTGGCTCTTTCGGCGGTTCCTAAAATCACCAGTCTTTGAGGCGATCAGCCCACTCAGCCCCTCTGGCCCCTCCTTCTTTGCCTCCTTTCCCTCTCACAGCTAGGCCTCCCACAGCCATCCTCCTGGATTCCGACCACTCTATTGCCACCGTCCCTGGTCTCTCAGTTTGTCTTCTCCTCCTAGCAGCCTGGCAAAGCTCCAACTGGGGTGACCCCAACTAACCGTCAGTTCTCTCCAGGCCCTCACCTGGGGGGTCCGGTTACCCTCCCCACTATTCACGTCCAACCTCTGTGCTCCGCAGCTGTCCCCTAAGGCTCTGGTGAGTTCGCTCTGCCGCCTCCTACCCCGACTACCCAGGCTTTCCTATGCTTCTTCAGCCACCAACCATCTGGCTCTCAACAAAAGAAGACAGGAGCTGCCTGAAGAACGTCCTCGGCTTCCCTCATCCAGCCAGCGTGCCTGCTGACACCCACGTGTAACAGTGGCCCCTCCCGGCGTCTCAGGGAACTTCTGCATCCTTCTCTTCAATCCCTCGCTTACTACACACACTTCCTGCCAGCATCTTGAACTGTTCCGGTCTCTTCATATCAGAAGAACCCCCTTGGGCCCCTCTAGTCACTCCTGTTTCTCCCTCCCCTCCCCTCGGTCCTGCAACCTGCTGGGGCTTCCCCCCTAACAGCTCTCGGGCCACCCACAACTTTCACCTCGCCGACCTTGACGGGCACTTGGCCTCCTAGCTCCTCTGACTTGATGGAGCAGCAGGTAGGTGTTTGTTAAATGCAACTCTAACCAGCCATCCCTTGCTCGGGAGTCCCTCCGTGATTTCCACTGCTCTTAGGATGAAGACCCAAATCTTTAACATGGGGCCCTGCCCGGCTCACCCCGAGGCCTCTTCTCCCCCGCCAGAACCCCAGCTCCCACCCCGTGCCGCCCCTGCTGGGAGTCCCCACGCGGGCAGTGCCCTTCCTGCCCTTGCTGGCCTTGGTCCCTGGTTCCCTGTTGCTCCTCCTTCGGCGGTCACTCCTCGGGGGCTGCCCTGCCCTGCCCCGATGGCAGCCTACTTTCCCTGATAACAGCCGGCTTCTTTGGGGGTCAGCTGTTTGGTGGCTTTCCCTCACCTACAGGCTGGAAGCCCCAGTGGGCGGGGGCCCCCCGTCTGCTCTGCCCCACACTGTACCCGCATGTGGCACAGTACACAGCCTGCTGAATGGATGGATGACCGAAGGAACAAACCCGGATCCCGACCAGACAGAGGCCACTCCGGAATGGTTCTGGGAGTGAGCTTTGGCACTGAGTGGCTTCGCTTCATAGATGCTGCCGTTCTGAGCACTCCCTTTATGCACAGGTCCCAGGGCCCGGTTCATCCTGCCTGGCGCTCTCCCACGCTCCACCATTCCCTCCTTTCTGGTGTGAAGCAAAGTGTGGCCCCGGGCTGCCCAATCTGGCTGCCACCTTTTTTCAGCCTGTAAGGGCAGAACTATTATATGGCCACAAAGCCTAAAATATTTACTTTCTGGGACTTTAAAGAAAACGTTTGCTGACCCCTGGTAAAAAGCATCGAGTAAGACACCTACTGTGTACTGTGGGGAAAATCGAGTAGGTGTGTCATGGTGACAAAGGGGTGGTTCAGGGTTTCAATTGGAGTGATTCTCTTATCAGCATCTATGGTCAGCATCTTCTTTAACAGGTCGATGAACTCCCGCCGGTCTGCCTTCTCCACT
Source organism: Zalophus californianus (assembly GCF_009762305.2). Taxonomy (NCBI): domain Eukaryota; kingdom Metazoa; phylum Chordata; class Mammalia; order Carnivora; family Otariidae; genus Zalophus; species Zalophus californianus. The sequence continues at coordinate 91,927,969 of NC_045606.1, forward strand.
AACATGTCACTCCCTTCCAAATCTGTTGTCATGTTCACCTGGAGGGAAATCGGGACAGGTTACCAAAACCCTGATGTGCCCCACCTCCCCCTACTTCCCTTATTCTCTGCTCCTGCTTCCATCAGTTAAGCTGAAATGTACCTCATATCACACTTCACTGAAAATAATCACAAGATGGAAAGACTTCTGGACATTGGTTGCATAACAATGTGAATGTATTTGATACGACTGAATTAGAGACTTCAAAATGGTCAAAACGGTCGGTTTTATGCTATGCATATTTTACCACAATTGAAAAACAATAACTACAAGCAAGTAGTAAAAAATGAAATGCGAAAAAGGGTTCTTTATTTAATCTGCAGAAGCTGATGTGACCTCTTCTTCCGTCTATAATGTTTGTGTCCTCTGGCAATGCCCTGAGTTAGGGCCAGAATTAATTTAGGCCCCGAGTTCACGGGGCTTATCTCTGGCCAAGACGAGCAGGATATCTGAGCATAGAATTTTTCTTCCAAGAGGAAGCTTAAGACAGCTTTTGAAAGACTTGTTTTGTGGTGCTTTCTATTATTTTCCAAGGCAAGCTCTGGAAAGCAATTTCAGTTTTCTCAGACAATCTAAGCTTCTACTCAACCAACAAGTATCCTTTACTCAGAATCATGATTTTGGGTCACACTTGCCTTCAGTAAGAAGTGGGCCGAGTGTTTATCGGTCTATATAGCTTTACTTCTCATTGCTTTTAAGAAAAACTCTCTTTGGGTTGTCCTGATTTTAGACTTGTCTTTACACTAAAAATAGCTAAAGTTCTAGAATTTTCTCTGGGCACAAAGGTGAGAGCCGGTGGTCCCACCAGTGAGCTGAGAGAGACTGACTAAAGTGGGTTGAGTTGTGTGGCAGCAAAAGGTATGTTTAAGTCCTAATGCTCAGTACCTGTGAATGTGACCTTATTTGGAAACAGGGTCTTTGCAGATGTCAACCAAGTTGAAATGAGGTCATACGGGAGTAGGGTGGGTCCCAAACCAGTGACTGGTGTCTTTATAAGAGAAAGAAGAGGGAGGTTTGGGTGCATGGGCAAGAGGAAATCCAGGAATAAAGGCCGAATGAAGAAGGATGAAGAGGTCGGGGTGATGCAGCTACACATCAGGGAACACAGAGGATTGCCAGGGGCCAGCAGACATGAGGACTGAGGCACGGCACAGTTTCTTTCTAGAGCCTTCAGAGGGGACATGGCCTTGACACGGTACTTTAATGCCAAACTTCTAGCCTCTTGAACTGTGAGAGAATAAATGTCTGCTGTCTTAAGCCACCCAGTTTGTAGTACCTTGTTTCAGCAGCCTGAGAGAATTAATACACTGCATCATGGGCATGGGACTCCAGTGTGCTAATGAGCTTGAATTCCTCTCATGAAAACATCACTAAGATTGGCCAGTACTTTTTTTTTTTTTTTTTTATAAATGGGACCCAATAAACTGAAGCTATTTTTGAAGAGCTGGTGTAAGGTTTTGAAAATGTTCCACCAACCCAATGGTATTCTTACTAAGAGTGGCATATCACTGTTCAGGGTCAAGGTCAACCACCGCAGTTGAGTAACATCAATTTCTAGCCGCCATCTTATACTACGCAGAGGTCTTGTGTGCTTGGTTTGTAAAGGGCGAACATTGCATACTCACCCATGGGGCTTACCTGGGCCATGTCATCTAAACAGTTGAAAATGTACTTTCTTGCTTCTTTCGACTTAATCCCCGTCTCTGCTTCATGGTCATCTGGTGTCTAGTCAAAAGAGGCAAAAGCTGATTGACTGGTCTTGTGAATGCTTTCCTCGTCACTGTGACTCCAACCCTGGAGCTTCTGCTTCTCATGGAGGGTCTTTTTCCCATCTTGCAGAGGACACTCTTCTTAAAGTGACCTGCTCATCCACCACACTAACGCATCTCTCTCCTTTCCTTCCCACAAACACCCTTTGGGGGCCTACTCTGAATCAGACCCAGAGGGTTCCAACAAGAATGTGCCACATCCCTGATAACCCTTCATTCTCCCCCGAGTTTAAGGGATAAGGTGAGATTCCACATGTGGAGAAGGAGAGGCCCTTTTCCACATAGTTATAAATTTAAATTTTATTTCTCAAACTCTCATCTAGAGGCTCTCACTGCCTGCCAGGCACCGTTCTAAAGCCCATGAGCTCATTCAGTATTCTTCGCAACCACCCTCGGTAGGACGATGACCAACCCATGTTCTAGAGGGAGAAAGAGGAATGGCAAACTTCAGGAGTCTGCCAAGGTGACATGGCCAGGGAGCGGCAGCTGGCCCCAGAGTCCTCCTGGGGCTGGGCCATGCGCATATGGTGCCTGCACCGGCCTTGGTCTAGGAAGCTGCTGTCTCCAATTACTAGGGGTTTCTGGACTCATCCATGGATCACAGGTAACTGATCCTCAAAATCTCACTCAAGGATGCCACACCTGGAGCTGCTAGGATCCCAGCTCTGATCCCAGGAACAGCCAGACACGGAGGACCGAGGCTCCTCACTAAGATATAGAAGCGAACCCTGCGCCTGGCTGGCCTCACCCTTCTCCTCCCCGGAACTCTTTTTCACTGGACCTCACCCTGAGCTGCTCACTCTCACAGTTGCCAAATGCCAGCCCTCTCATCAACAGCCTCAGAGTGCTTGCTTAACTCTCAAATCTCTTTTCTAGATCTGCAACTACTGGCCACACTTTATCATTAAATCATATTAGAATTTGGCTGTGGTTTCTGTAAAAAAAAAAAACAAACAAAACAAAAAACACAAAAAGCCAAAAAAAAAAAAAACCAACAAAAAACCCCACCTACTCTCTTGCAAAAACAAAAAACGAAAAACAAAAAACAACCTAAAAACATAAAACATACTTAAGACTTGCATTATTTTCTCCTTCCCAGGAAAACACATTAATTTTAATTACTAGGCACAGATCAAAGTGAAAGCAAAATATGTTTCCGTTAAAGTAAAACCACCCAAGAGTTTATGGTGTACCATGGCATGCTTTACCACCTGCCGGCTCGGACAGACAGACCCCTCCCTAGAGCCTTAGGATGCCACGCTGCTGAGGCTGTTTCCTCTGCCTGGAAGACCCTCTTCATCTTTTTGGGCCCAGCTCAAATGCTCCTCCCTGACCCTCTGCCCCAGGCAGTATTCAAGGGTCCCTCCTCCTGGCCCCACACTCTGCTCCTACCAGGGACAGGGCACTTGTGACAGTGGGGGTGTGGGGGGTGGGGGCCTGGTCTTGCCACATGCGTCCGGGTTCCCTTTGGACTGGGAGCTCCTCGAGGGTAGGGGGTGGTTCATTTCTGTCTCCAGCACAAACCCAACAAGTCATCATGGTTTACTGGGATTATATCCCAGGAGTTTAGCCACCAGAACTTGGGATTTGAGCCTCGCAGGCAGCAAGCCAAACAAAGTGGTGCTTCTGAACATCCGAATTCATCCATCCCACATGTCAACAATGGTCACCCCCTCTCCCATGCTGCTGGCTGAATCAAAGCGAAATCCAGGATCCACGTGCTGATGGTAAAATCTCCCCCACTAAGTGGACGGTGCCCTTCTTCCCTGAGTGTCGGGCACTGGGGAGGAGTGGAGGGGCCACTCTTCCTACCTTCAGCCTCCACAAAGGATACGGTGAGTCTGTGTCACGGTTGAAAAACCTAGTTGTCTTTGTCCCTGCGCTTAATAAATATTCAGCTGGCAAACCCTGTGTTTGTGAAATATACCGAATCTGCAAGAAAAGAGGAGAAGGAGGTCAGGCCGTTTCCTGTCCTACCTATGGTGTCCTCATGGCTCTAGTGCCTTTGACAAAAATGACAATTTTATAGGGAAAGAAAGAAGTAATGGAAGAAAAAGGGGCAAGAAAGAGGAATAAAGAAAGAAAAGCACTGTTACGGGAAGCAAGGTTTGGGAGACAAGGAAACACCCTATAAACCCATCCATGTGTCATGTTATAAAGGAAGTGCTTCTTGTGAGCGCCTGAGCTGCCTGGACCCACCTGATCGTACTCGGAAGCTCCGGGATAGAGCGGCCAGCCCAGGAACAGCTCCGCAATGACACAGCCCAGGGACCACATGTCAATTGCCTCACAAAATGGTAAACCGAGGATGATCTCAGGGGCCCTGAAAAGGAAGAAGGGGAGAGAAATCATTAGCGACGTGGAAGTGCAGGCAGCTATTTCTATATGAACTCTACATAAAATCCTATCTTTCAAACCCAGGATGCCATGACTGCCTCCCTCTAAAGGACCTATGGTTCTTGCACTGCGTGGCAGTGATCCCTCCATTCTTGCGCTTGGTCCTCCCCGTAAGCAGGCAGTGTGGTCAGACGGCTGGCTGAGATAAAGGGTAGGTCTAGAATAGACCTACAGGGAGCCCCATCCATTGACTTCATTACCATTATACTCTAACCAGATGAGCTAGTAACCACTTTAGAGAGACTCAGGAGTTATCTTTTGTAACTGAAAACCCAGGAAACCAATTTTTAGAGAATGCCTGGTTTTTTACAAAGGAATTCTGAAATGCAGGTCCTCTACTTTATCAGTAATATAGAAAACAAGCTGCCTCTACCCAGAATAAGGGGATTCAATCCAAAATCCATTAATGCCAATGATCCGTCTTCGTAGGAGTCTGAATCACACTTTTGTAAGGAAACACTATTTTTTTTTGTTTTGTTTTATCATCAGCTTCTAAAAACTTAGTCTCCTAAAAAGTCCTCTAATATTATAATTATAGAATCCATAGTCTGGGTACCATCAGAACTCCATTATAAACCCGTTCCTGACTGTAGGATTATGTCCCTTCAGGTGATAGACAAGGTTACGTGCTGGAGCTTCCGAAGGAAACCACCTAAATTCAAAAGGAAATTTTCACATGTAGTTAGTAACGAAAACCAAGGAGACCACAGAGTGCATTTTCTTTTCTAAGAATGTGTCATGATTAAGTAGGGGTTCATTTTGGAAAAAACCTGGTTCAAAGTATGAGATATGAACACAGCTTAAAAAAATGTGGCTCAAGGCGCTCTGCTGATAATGAAATGCATTAGCCCAGCCTCTGTTTTCTCTGCAAATTTCCCACTTGATTAAGCAATGCCAGAAGATGCCACTCTCTTACCCTTTCAGGAGCCTGGAGTGGGAGCAGTGGGAGCTGGGGAGACGGCTCCGTCTGGGTTATTTTCACCCAGCTAACACAGGAGGAGGAAGCAAGAGTATGGTCAGAATACCTCCCCTTGTCTCGGAGCTTCGAGCTGAACGCTCCCCACTTAGAAAGCATCTCCCCACTTTGCTCTTTTAAATTTGCTCTCACTGGCTCATCTTTTGTCTCCAGATCGGAGCATTGAAAAAAACCAACAAAAACCAACATGTTTTATTATACAGTCTTGATTTTTCAGAAGCAAAGAGTTTCCTCATTTCCTCAGAGCTGGGGATTCGGCACCTCTGCCAGGTGCTGGCTTCTAGAGCGCCATAATCCTCAGTCTGGGCTCCAAACACGCTTTTGCCAGAGTCCAAGGCCGGGTGGGTCTTCCCAGGCTTGGTAGGAGGGAGTTACTGTGTGTGGTGGGTTGGTGCAAGCTGCCACTGATCCTACTTAATGGGTCTTCCCCATCCCCTCACTGCTGGCATCTTTGGCTGCCAGGGTTCTGCCTGGCGCCTCACCCTCACGCAGGCCTTTGTGTCCTCCAGTCGCGATTGCTGACGGCTAGGTGAACGTGGAAGGATGCTCTTGCCCTCTGGCGCTGGTGCACTGGGGAGGTCTGTGCTTGCCTTAGGATACATCCCTGCCGGACTGCCCTGTGTCATGGGGCCTTCAGTCCCACACCTGGCCGGGGTCACTGTGTCCAGGGTTGCCCCCACACACGCGGGCTTCCAGAGTCCCCTGGAAGTCACCTGCCAGTCATCTCAGTCGCAGTGCCGGATGGTGTACATGGAGGAGATGACTGCAGGTTGCCTCTAGCAGTGCAATCTCTCTTATTCCCTATGTGTCAGAACCTGCCTTCCTTTCTGCCCTCTCTGTTCTAGAGTATTCTAGAGAGTCTCCTCTCACATGCAGATTCAGGCCTCTCCTTGGGGGACGAGCGCCTGTCCTGGTTCCTGCTCCCCTCTGGCCGACTGCTGCTGCAGGATCAAGCCTCTCCGCACCTCTGTCTCCCTACTCCTGTGACCTGGGCTTTTGCCCCTCGTAGTCTCCACGTCGGGTCTTAGGAACATGCTGGGCTGGTTTCACGGGGGCATCTCTGGACTTGGCCATGGGGCTGACCTTCCTAACAGATTAATCACCGGTTCTCATGCCCCAAAGCAGGCTGTGTGGAACCTCTGGAAACCCATTTCCCAGGTTCTGTTCCCTGAGGACGTGCAAGGCGAATCCAACACACAAGACGGGAGCAAAGGGCACTTCAGTGACGTTCTCTGGCAAGAAACACCAGATGTGGGTTTCGTCAACGGATGTTACCTGAACAGGGTCTGTGAAGACCGCTCTCAGTCCACTTCTACTAGAAAAGGAAGGGGCAGCCATTCATGGCACCATGGTGTGCACAGAACATGTTTCTTGCTGTGACCACGATGAACGAATGCTCAAGCGTCAGGCTAGATGCTTGCGGGATAAACGAAATAGAAGGCCCGGTCCTGTCCCCGACGGGCTAGCCCACGTGACAAGGAAGGCTGAACACTACTGTTGTGCAACACAAACACGCAGACGCGAAAACAGAGCTAATTCAAGCGTACAAACACGCTCCAGATTCTCCCATTTCAAAAACTAAAATACAACACGAGAACAAAGCAAACCAAACACGAAACCAAACCCTTCTTCTGTCTGCTCACAGCCCTGCAGCTGTGGCCCCATTCTCTGCCCCTGACCCCCCAGATCTCCAGGGTGGTCTCCTGCAGCATCTCTGCTTCGCCCCCCACCTTCTCGCCCTCCTCCAGCTGGACTTCCATCCTCTGCTTCACTCAAGGGTGCCGTTGTCACGTCAACTGGTCAACTGGTCAACTTCTCAGCTCCGTGACCCGAGAGGCGCACGCCTTTCCCACGGGTGACCATCCCATCCCGCGCCTGTCCTGAAACACGCGGTCAGGGTTTTCACGACGCCACACACTCCCACATCTGTCCCGCCTCTCTGTCTCTTTTGCGGGCTTGTCCTCCTCTAGCCACCTGCTCCGTGATGGCAAAGCCCCAAGGACCCCTTGTCTTCGCTCTCTGCACCCTTGTTCTAGGTTAACGGTTAGGGACTGAATTGTGTCAACTCCCGAAACGGACATGTTGGAGTCCTAATCCCCGACACCTCAGAATGTGACACTACTTGGGGATGAGCTTTCTGCAGAGGTAGTTAGTGAGGATTGTGTCACGCCGGAGTAGGGCGAGCCCTGAAGCCAGCAGGACGGGTGTCCTTAGAAGAGGGAAATTGGGACACAGACGCAGAGGGAAGACGGCCATGTGGGGATGGAGGCAGAGGCTGCAGTGAGGCCGCCAGCAGCCAAGGGGAGCCCGGGGCCACCGGAGGCTGGGAGAGGCCCGGAAGGAGCCTCCCTGACTGGCTTCAGAAGGAGCGTGTCCCTGCCGACACCTGGATTTTAGACTCCCAGCCGCCAGGCCTGTGAGAGAGTAAATAGCTATTGTTCCAAGTCCTGCGTTCTGTGGGGACTGTCTCTGCCGCCCTAGGAAGCTGACAGAAACCGCATCCACTGCCACAGGTCTGGACTCCATTCATTCTTCCAAACGTTCATCTCCACGCTGGACCCTCCTCAGCTCCAGAGGTATGTCCTGATGGCCCAGCGCCTCCCTGGGAATGACTCACAGTCGCTTCAAACTTAGTCTGGTTACAAGGGAACTCTTCCCCTTGGCCTCCCCTCCCCAATGCATCCCTCCCTCCCTCCCTCCCTCCCTCTGTGGGGCTGTCTCACTGAAGGGACTCGTGGCTCCTCCAGCCTGCTCTCATGCTGGAAACCCGGGACACTCTGTGGTTCCCACCTCTACCTTGGTCCTCCCCACCAATCCAGCCCCGTGGCTGCTCGCAAGGATCTCTCAGACCGGCCCCCGATTCTCCATGTCCACTGCCACCACACTGGCGCTGGCCACCTGGAGCCCCCTCTCGGGTCTTTCCTTCCCCCATGGAGGCTGCTCTCTGCACAGCTGCTGGAGCGGACAGGCCACCTCTACCTTTGCTCTCAGGCCCACAGAGGATCCCCGCTGCACTCGGATCGAAACCTAAATACCTCCATGGCCCACGGGACCTTGGCGATCAGGACCCTGCCCTGCTTGCCACTGTCTTTTCAATTTCTAGAGGACCGCAGCTCCTGGACCTAGAGCCTCTATGCAACATGGTGCTTCTGCCTCGAATGCTCCCTCCACTGGCACTCAGATGGCTGCCTCCTTCTCATCCTTCAAACCTCAGCTTAATTGTCACCGCCACAGACGGGCCTCCCTTGACACCAGCTAGTCTCCATCCCCGGTGCCATAAATGTCACTTTATAGCACCTTCCCCAATAACCTGCTTACCGTCTGTCTCCCCCTGCTCCGTCCACAGGGCAGCACAGTACCTGGCATTTAGTAGCCACTCAATCAATAAGGATTTGTTGATTAAATAAACCTTTATTAAATATAAGAGAGCGCTACAATATGTGATTCACACGGAAAATTCTAAGGCAGCACAAACAAAGAGGAGAGCAGAAGGGGTAAATCTTCACGAGGGAATGGAAGCTGGGCATGAGGGGCAGGCTCTCGCCCAAGAAGAACAGGCCTCCGTGTGGGCAGGAACCCCGGGAGTGGGGGCCCGGGGGACACCGGCCTGCAGGCGGTTCCCCAACCGATTCTAGCAAAAAGGCCAGAGAGAGTGGCGGGAGTTTGCAGGGGGCTCCAGGGTCCTGAGGGGGCCGAAAAGGCCTCACAGTTTAGGTCTCCAGAGCCTGTCTCTTCTTAACTCTCTTGAAGCCAGCACCGCCCTCAGCTCCCAGGGAGACCAGCTGCCTTGTGCCTCTTCAATCCAGGCCTCTACCCTAACCCCCTACTGGCCTCTTGCCTTTGCTTTCAGTCTTTTCCAATCCGCCCCCAAACTCTCCCTCATTCCTTTTCCAGCACACACGATACCCTGATCACATCTCTGCAACAGCCTGGCCCTTGCCACCTCCTTCCTCCTCAAACACACGCTGCCCACCTTCTCCATGCTGGCCACACCAGGGGATGAATACATGACCACCCATAACCAGCTTGGTCCAATAAACGTGAACTGAGCACCAACTGTTCCGAACACAGTTTGCATACCAGCTCCCCGTTAAGCCTTCTGTGGGGCAGGGTCTATTCACGTCCTCCACAAATGCCTGCTTGACACCGAGGCCACGAGCCCTCGGCTAAGGAAGGTGCTCTTCTACCTGGCTCTCAGTAATCCCCAGGGGACTGAAGACCATTCTGCTGTGATCCTGCACCTGCCCTGTTCCCTGTGCTGCTGGTCCATACGGCTCTGAGCCCCTGGAAGTTCAAAATGAAGCCTAAAATCAGTTTCTTTTTGTTCAGCGCACCTGAGGCACGTCTGATGGTTGCTGAGGCTCATTTACTCCTGACTGAAGTGAAAACCATTCTCACCAATGGTTAGTCTGAGCGAGAAGTTGGCTCAAGCTCCACTCATTCACTCACTCACTCAAATGTCCAAACCGCCATTTCCTAAGTGTCTGCTACGTGTCATGCATGGTGCTGAAGATCGAAAAATAAATTAACCAGACCCTATGGCCCCTCCAGGAGCTCCCTGTCTGGCTGCAGGTGAGAGCGTGCCAACAGCTAACATACAGCGTGCCGAGTACATACCCAGTGCACAAAGGGGAATGACTGGGGCGGGTGGAGAGGCAGAGCAGGGAGGGCTTCCTGGGAGAAGTCTGAGCTGAGTCTCGGTAGGTGCACAGGCGGGGGTGGCCTCCGGGGCACAGGGCAGGGTGAGTGCATGCCCCACCCTCGCCCCGTCCCCGTGTCACGGCTGTCTGCAGCACTAGCACAGTGCCTGGGCATGGAAGGTGCTCCCTACACATTTGTAGAAGGAATCGTTCTGTTTCAACCCCACGCTCTTAGTGGGCACCAGTTTCCCCCGAAGCTAGCAGCATCTCTTTGGCAACATGCCCTATGACAAGAGGCACACATTTGGCCTTTCTGTTTCAAAGTTTACATACTTAAAAACAAAAAGAAAACATTCTGGTTTCTTCCACGGGGGCTGTTTCTGTTCTCAGTTCAGTTCCACAGCAGGTAGGGCTGCTGGCTTGGGAAATGGGCCTTCCCCATGGGGCTCCAAATCACCCAGGTTCTGCTAATGACTCATTCTTCATTTGCCACCCCACGGAATCATCTTACACAGTCTCCTCATTGCTATTTTGGGACATCAAAAATACTTTAAACACACATGAAGTGCCAGACAAAATTTGCACCTAAGAAAGAGAGAGATTGTTCCTTTCCAACATTCCCGCAGCAAGACACAGAAAATTCAATTTTTCTATAGAAAGAGAATAAACAACTGTCATTTTCGACACATCAATTATTGAAGCTTTGATATTTCACTCCACTAGCCTTCCTAGCAGCACCCGGAGCGGAGAGGGTATTCCCAGATCACGTGCAGACCATGTGACCCTGCGAGGGCGTGACCCCCAACAGAGGTGTGGAGACCACACAAGCTGAGTGGGAATGACACACGCTCGTAGGCGGAATCCGGTGCTGGCAGGTTCTAGCTGTGTGCCTCGACTTCCTGATGCTGGTGTGAGGCTGAAATTAAACAGAGCACCGTAGGATGCACCTAGCAGAGGGCCTGGCAGAGAGCAGGCAATCAAAACATATTAAATCACTTATCTGTAACGCGTCTGTGTCATAGCAGTCGAATAAAGAGCCTCCCTTTTCCTCATTTTTAAAACCCACTTTCTTCCTTGTAAGTGGAAACATTAGGAAAACTGCTTAAATATATTAAAGCATACACATTAAACATTTTTGTTCCATTTATTTCTATAAAAGGTACAAAAATGAATATAGCCAACAGCCAAATACCTACCACCTAACTTCAGAAAGAAAACTGCCTAGCCATAAGCCCCACACTTCCCCTTGGCATGGGGAAATCCTCTCCTAAGACTGCATCCCCTTTCATGGTACCATCTCTTGCTCACCTGGCCTCTCCCGGCCAAGTGGGCGACCAGAGTCGATGTCTCGATCATTTTCACGGTGCGCTTGTAAAACAAGTACAAGGTTCATGGCCACTCCCAACTTGGGCAATAAATCTGCAACACTAATCAGAGAGCCCAGGAAGAAATGTGCATTTCTGGAAAAATGTTACTCAATTTCTCCGAGTTTTTATTTCACCATCTATAAAATGTGATTATTAATCTCTCTTTTTTTTCTCTTGTGTCTCTACAGCAGCATATGAAGATAAACGACGGTCGGTAGAATTATAAAGCAGTTTGAACTCCTTGGAAGCAAGACACTCTATTAGTCCATGGTATTTTATAATCACTGATATTATAAGATGTACTTGAATTGAACTGCAGTGAAAAAGCCCGTTCCCACAAATATATGTAGATTGAAAGTAACCTCAGTATGGCTGGGGCAGAAGCAATCAAAATGCAAAATTGTATTTCAGATGGGTTGTTCAATCTTATGTTTCCACTGCAAATATAAGGGGACTCGGAAATGCTGACATGAGCTCTGAGCCACTATTTGTGCTGGTGACCCAGGGTGGGAGGCAAGGGGTTACATCAAAGAACACAGGACCTGAGAAACAGCAGAAATCGGAGGACTGGAAGGAGGCTATTTTAGAGAAATTGAACTGCAAAGCTCGAGGGATCTGCACAGAAGACAGCCTGCAGGGTGAGTGCAGGGGAGCATGTCTCAGGGCAGCCAGATGGAGAGAGAATCCATCCTTTGGTCACCAGCAGGCTGCTAGGAAAATGGGGAGCAGCGTGCCTGAAAGACGGCCTCATACCATGTCTGGGGGACCCAGGAAGGTCAAGTGGAGATCTAACTAGTGATCCAGGCCTGGTGAATCCAAGGCCAACCTGGGATTTGATTTTGAGAAAGACACAGCTTCCTCGGTAAACAGGACATGTGAGAGAAATAGCTTTGTTTTTGACGGGGGTGCTGGGGAGATGGGGAGGACAAGGGGACCGAGGGATGGAGCTTCAGGGACGAGCCACAGGGTGAGGTTGACCAGGAGCCCACTTGTTGCGTGAGCTTGCACTCAGCCAAGGTGATGAGGACTCTGTCCTTGTGATGGCCCAACCAAACACTGTGGACTGTAAGATTTCTAGACACACTCCACAGAAGTAGTTTTGCCCTGTAATATGCTGAGGATGGCACTGTGGTGGAGGGCTGCTGCAGGGAGCAAGGCTCTGCCTCTAAAAGGAGAGCTAGGAAAGATGCCCCACTCATGCCTGTGGGCGGTTCCAGCCCAATGATACGCATGCAGGAAAATCACTGCATGGATGTTCTAGAAGTTCTACCTCGGGCGACACTGCTGATGTCCATAACACTGTGTGCTGAGGAGGATCATTTCAAGACCCTCACCAGTGATTCTGTTCTAACTGAATGTCTCCAGCTATCATCAAGAGAAATGCTCAAGACATCAGAACAATTTACCATGTCCATATGGAAGGCTGATTATAATAACCACGGTCTGGTGTAGATGTTGTCATCATTCTCGTGCCACGCTTGGACAGTCTCCCAAAGGAAGCTGGCTTCTTTGATTCATCTGAGCATTTCCAGTGTAATGTTAGAATCAGAGTGACGATTTTTTTTATCTGTATGGCCAATGAACATCTTGGCTTGGAATGAGACTTTCCTAATGTACACCAAATACACATATGGTTGACTTGAAAAACATGGGTTTGGGGCCCCAACTCCCACTCCACCAAGCAGTTGAAAATCCACGTGTATAACTTGACTCCCCCAAAACTTAAACTAATAGCCTATTGTTGACTGAAGCCTCATTGATGACATAACTAGTTGATTAACACATGTTTTAGGTTATATGTATTATATACTGTATTCTTACAATAAAGTGAGGTAGAGAAAAGAAAATGTTATTAAGAAAATTATAAGGAAGAGAAAATATACTTACACTACTGTATTGTATTTATAAAAAACAAAACAAAACCTGTGTGTAAGCGGACCATGTTGTTCAAGGGTCAAACCTATGTTGTTCAAGGGTCAAACCTATGTTGTTCAAGGGCCAGCTGTATGGTCCCCACCCCCACTCCACCCTCATGCTGATCTTGTGTCCCGCCCGGTACTGCTTCACCTCTGCAAACAAAGAACAGCACCCAAATCTAACTTTCTTGCTTACATACCAGAAGGAAAGGCTGGATCTGGAACTTAATCCCCAAAGCTTCTAATGATGTTGGTATAAATTCGAAACCAGTTCTCAGATGTCTGGAGTATATTCTGATGGTAGCCTCGAAATTCCTTCTGCATCTCAATGAGAAATGTCCCTAGGAAGAAATCAGCTTGGACCCCACAATTGCTCATTTCAAAGATGCTCACACCACCCTGTAATTCCTTACCCTGTAGACATACACTGTGTCTACGTTGCAAGTTGCTCCCAGGCTGGTCTCTAGTGCCTTTGACCATGAAGCCAAGGGTTGCTGGACAAGCCCCGGTCTTGCCTCCCACCCCCCCACAGGACTAGAAGATCATCAGGTTTCATGCTTTCACTTTGTGCCAAAGTATGTGCTCAAGAGATGTCTGTGCCACCACCCGTCAGCCAGGGAAAGAGAATCACAAGTTTCTGCACGTATCTACACAGACCGATTCTCTTCACTCATATGCCGCTCCAGGTTCTTTTTTCGAGTCTTTTTTATCTTTATTAAATTATTTTTTATTGTATAAGATAAGACACACACAAAGAAATGCACAAAGCAAAAACATATAGCTCAACAACTTATCGGAAAGCAATGACCAGGGTCCCTACCAGCCTGGTGAAGACACAGAGCGTGGTCAGCGTCGCAAAGCCCCTGCACATTCCCTCCCATGCGCCATCCCCTTTCCACCTGTGGTGGCCCCGTGTGGCCTGTGCATCAGTGGGCAGCGTAGACCCCAGGCCTCACGATGCAGGCTCCCCAAACAGGCGGGCTAGAGGGAGGGCTCAGCACAAAGCCCCGGAGCTGGGAAGATGACAGAGCTGGCTGAGAGAGAAAGGAGACAAAGCTTCAGATGGTCTTTTTAGCTCCTTTTGTGGATTGTTTTTCTTCTGCTTTGTTGCTAGTCTGTTGACTAAAACTGAGGGTTGAACTGTGCATTTAGAGCTTCCCCGGGGAGTCTGCCCATACTCAAGTCCTGCTGCCACCTCTCAGCTTCCGGAAGCTGCTCCTCTTTTCTCTGCACTGGGAGGGAATTTGGAATTCCTGGGGAATCAATTATAAATGCAGCACCTTCACTTGATTCAGAGAGGTGATATGTTACCCACCAGTGGAGTGAAAACGAGATGTCAGGCCAGGGGGTAAAAGGCTGGCCTCTTTCACATGAATCAATCAACTCAAGGCTCACCCTTTACCCCAGATAAAAGCATACAAAGAAGGTAATATCACTTACTTATGTGCAACGTTAGTGATTTAAATGTCAGTAAACATTTGGTTAATATTTAGTTTCAGCGAGTTCATAGTGAGTCCCTCCAAGATGTTTGCTGGATGAATGAATGAACCCACACAGGGCTGAAGAATCATGATGCTTTCCTGCTAGGGGTCCCTGGGCCCGCACGGGAGAGGCCCAGGGGTTCACAACTCTTAGCGAGTAAACTGTAACAAAGACAAGGCTCATCCTTAGCCTATTTCCTTTCCTTCCAGCACCATCGGATCACACGGCGTGTGGGGCTAAATCACGAGGCATTCTCTACAGCTAATGGCCGAGGATAAGAAACAGGGACTGAAGATGGAAACCTGCTCCTTCTTTGACAGGACGATGCATTCAGTGTCACCGACTGGAGACACACCAATCAAGATAGCAGAGGCCGGAGACCTGAGATATGAAAGAGAATCCCCTGAGGAAAGATGCCAAACACAAACCGGAGGGTCAGTTTCCACTGTGGCAAGAGGGATACTGCCACACCCTCAGAAGAGGCCTCCTTCCCTGTGTGGCACTTTGGGGAAAGAATTACTGAGGAAGAGGGGCTGACGCCTGCTGACACACCACCTGAGCCAGTTTGCAAGTAAGGCCAGGAGCCGTCCTGGCCAATGGAGCAGGTTCCGACCCAGGAAGTACAGCATGAGTCCCGTCTCCCAGCAGGCAGGCACGAGCGGGGCCAGAGAACCCGGTGGAGGAGGCAGGCCTTGCTCCCAAGGGGGTGCACGCCATGCTGGCTTTGCCAGGAGACCGAACCCACAGACGAGGGCAGAGGGCGCAGCTTTCACCCACGTGGCGGCCTTAACCACAGCCTGTTAGGACGGGACACAGTTGGGACAAGGCAGCTGGTTGGTTGTTCCAGCAGGAGTTTTGCCAAACAAAATGGGCATAAAGTTTAGGTCTCTCCGGCCAAGGGCAGCTTATTTAGGGAAACCCTTCCAACACGCAGCTTTTCCTAAAGGAGCCGAAACAAAACAAAACAAACCGAGCCCAAGTTGGCTTTCTTGTGTTTGGGTCGCAGAGGAAAAAAACCAAGCTGGCTCTTTCCAGCTCACACTAGGGGGTGCTGAAGTGCAGCGGACACGGGCTCTGAAAGGCCTCTGAACCTTCAACCCGTGGGACGGAGGGGTGGGCATCCCTCTGGGGAGGGCCGCTGGGCCTCATGGTCAGCAACGCACAGGCAACTGTGGGGTGGAGAACAGATGTTTCTGCCAGGGGAAGGGGAGGTAGCGTCCCCCCAGATGAAGATAGCACTGCCCTATCTTCCCAATGACTGCTTTTCTCACCCTAACCGTGGGGCCTCTTTGTAATCCCAGAGCCGGGCCTCTCCTGCAAGCCTACGGAATGGAGTACCCTCCAGCAAAGGAGAGCAGGATGCTCCTTTTGCTCTCTTGAGCACCAAACGCTAGTCTAAGCCAAATGAGCTAACCAGCGGATGGAATCGGGGAGATACCACACATCGGTGGAGCTCAAGGCACAAAGTGAAAAGAGAGGCGAAGGGAGGGAGGGACTGAGGCAGAACCCTCCAGACTCACTGGAGTGGCCAGGGTGGGGCCCCCAGACACCCCTGGTGCTCCCAGTTTGCCTCTTCGGAAAGCACCTCTTCTGGCTGCCATCTGGGCTCTCAACTGGAATCCTGCCTCTTCCAGAAGCCTTCCCTGCTCGAGGCACTCTCCTGCTCCGTGTTCCCACAGCACACCCACCGGCCGTTCAGCTCTTCCACTCATGCCTGCACTGCTACTCATGGTTGTTTAAAACCAGCTTCTCAATGAGACTGGAAGCGCAGATTGCATTCTTTATGTCTGTGCACCTCACAGCCCCCAGCAGAGTCCTGGGTCCTCACACACGTTGGCTGTCACGCTTTACACTCAGGAGCTAGAAGAGGCTATGGTTCTTTTTCCCCTACTGCCAAGTACTAGGCAAGAACAAAGTAAATGCTCAATACACGATGTTTGTTGAACTGGACTGATAGTATCTGAGGGAGAAGTAAAAACAGGGGTTGCTTACTATTTGCTTGTTCGTTTTAGGGTAAGAGAAGAGGTAGGGAGCAGGCAGCTCTTGTGAGTTCTTCTCTGATAATGGGGATTTCCATGGGGAAATCTGAACAGAAACCGATAAAGCTCTATTTATTTTTAATGGGAGAAGCTTGGCAATAGGAAGTTTGTATCTTTAAAGTATATATAAGTGGAGGAGTGGTGGGCGAAAAAGGAGAAACTAACTACCTGGAGATGAAGAAAGAAATCACCAGAGAAAACGTGAAGAAAGGAGGCAGCGAGGGACATTTTTAAAATATTCAACTAAAAAAACCCACGAGCAATTAAGTGGATGTTTGAAAGAATGGCAATGATGACTGGTGTGAAGAGCTCAGTTTCTTTTTTGCCAAAGAAGAAAAGTTCTGAACTATCCCTTACAGTCACTGCGTGCTTGCTTGTCACGCTCGCCTCTGGGGAGCGTCCGCTCTGTAAGTAGGACTAGGTGTGTATGCATTGAGGCCTGCCCTGGATTCCCCCACGAGATCAGAAGTTCCTAGAGGAGAAAGAACCTATATTTGCTTCTTTATGCGGGTGGTGCCTCTGTACACAGCAGGTGTTCAATCAACATTAACCAACTGAACGGAGCTCACCGAATTCTGTCCCCAGTTTGAAAGGCTCTGACACAGAACTCTCTAGTTCCTTTTCATTTGGCCTCAAAAGACTTGGTTTTTCAGGAAACAAAACAACCCCAAATACCCCATTCAACTCAAGATTCAACTGCAAGGCTAAGTGAAATGCTTCTGCTGCCTCTTTAACGATGCTTATTTGTGTGCGAAACAGAGACCTTCCTTCTTTCTCTCTTCTGGGGTTCCCCGACTTCACAGGGGCTGATAGACTTCGGCTGATCTTAGAGCCCAAAGTTATGGGACATCACCGGGGAGTCACAGTTCAGAGCAGGAAATCGACAGCGGTAGAGGGAAGGCAGGAGGGCACAACGCTGAGCATTTCAGGCTGCAGAGAGGAAGGGAAGGACAGACGGGACACATTCCCCAGCCTTGGTATTCCTTTCCTCCTAGGATCGCATCGATAGCTTCAATGTGAATGAGCATCATTCCTGCCTGCACGTTAACATCTGGTTGAAATGACTATTCTGCAAGTGGGAGCTTGCAGTCCCTCCCTGGCTCCGTCATCTTCCTACCAAACAGCCATGTCCCACACATTTCTTGCCAGGCCGCCTGCACCATTACCAAGGACCACTCTCCGCAGTGCCTGGCTTGGCCGGGGTGGGGTGGCGGGCAGAGGGAGAGAAAGGACGCTGCAGGGCGATTTTCTTTTCCTGTACGTACCGTGTTCAATATGGACAAATATTTGTGTAGCCTCTGTGTTTACCATTAATACTGGGACAAAGTAATTAGCAGCTAGATTCTTCTTTGGGAAGCAGCAAAGCATGGGGAGCGGGGGAAGCAAAACCCCAAACGGAAGAACAGAAATGCTAAAACGCTGGCATCTGAAGGTATTATTCAAAAACAATATGGGAAAAGGCAGAACTGTATTTCCTCTGTTCTTCTAAGGGGAAGTTCAGCAAAAGGTCAGAAAGAGAACAATGCCAGCCATCTATCACAGCGGTCTCTAACCTAGAAAGGTTACTTACAACACTGCAGCCTCATTTCTCAATTCTGTAATTACCACCCCCCTTCCACAGATCGCACACCACCTCAGCCTTATGAATTATACATTTCATTTCCATTTACCAACGCCCCAACTCGGGGACCACTGCCAAGGCGCAGTGGGTGGGGCTTGGGGGGGGCGGTGGTGCTAGACCCCTCCCCAGGTGCACATGCGAATGTTGCACAGCTCCACAGCCCCAGTGCACACTCCTGGACTCTGCTTGTGTTGACCTTCAATTCCCAGCCTCAGGTTTTGTTTATTGAACAAATAAGCACTAGCTACCAGTGGGGATTTTCCTAGGGGAAATCACATCAGGGCACCTTTCCTTCCCCTTAATATTTTCATTCAGGTGAAATCTGGTTAAAATGAATATTAAGGATGGTTCTTGAAGAAGGCAAAGGTAACGTGCAGCCTGAGGGTGTCGTGTGTGTGTGTGTGTGTGTGTGTGTGTGTGTGTGTGTGTGTGTGTGTGTGTGTGTGTGTGTAAGCCCCAGCAGCGCCCACTCAGGCCTGCTGTCTGAGTTGGGGTGGGAGGCTGGAAAGGAGGTACCAGAAATAGATCCCCCGACAGGAACTGGAGTAACCCCTCTCCCTGTCTGTAGCCTCTGATTAACTGGCGCCCCCTCCTACTAATTCAGAGGGCCCCGGGGAATCTCTGGGGGCTATTTGTCTTCACAAGTGCTATTAATATATCAAACGGGTTCTACTCTTTATTCAGGACGCTACTTCTTGGGGATTTTCCTTTCAAATCCTTAAAAAACATTAGGTCCAGTAGAGAAGTGTCAATCTGAGGCAACTGAGAGAATATCAGAACAAGGAGTACCCCGTGAAGCAGACAGAGGTAAGCAATAATTGAAAGGGTTTCCTTGGAAAGCAGCTGGTACACCTGAATCTATCACTCTAAGAGTGATACAGGTAGGTTTTTAAAATTACTAAAAAAAAAAAAAAAAAAAAAAAAAAGATTGGACACATTTAGGGAAGACAGTTCTAAGATGGGCTATAAAAATAGGATTATTTAGGGGCGCCTGGGCGGCTCAGTCAGTTAAATATCTGCCTTCGGCTCGGGTCATGATCCCAGGGTCCTGGGATCGAGCCCCACATCGGGCTCCCTGCTCCGCGGGGAGTCTGCTTCTCCCTCTGCCCCCTCCCTCCAGGCCCACGCTCTCTCATGTGCGTGCGTGCACTCTCTCTCTCAAATAAAATCTTAATAAAGACAGGATATTTAATTTCTGAAGCTGATCTCAAGAACACAATAGTAAACGGGATGACTATTACAGAACTGTTATTCCCTTAACGTTTTTTTGAAAAACTACTCTCAGTGTTGGATCATTTGTTTAAAAGGGATTTATTGAGGGTCTATGACAGCTAGCCTCCAAGATGGCTTCCAGTGATGCTCACCTCCTGGTATTTTTAATGTCCTTGTGTGGGCCCCTCCAACACCGAACAGGATTTTGCAGAAACGCTGATGCGTGACTTGGGAGATGAGGTCAGAAAGGACGTGGTGGCCGCCCACGCCCTGCCCTCTCTTGGATCACTGGCTCAGGGAGAAGCCTGCGCCATGTTGTGAGGACGCTCACTCCAGCAGTCCCATGCAGATGCCCACATGGCAAGGAACAGCGGACTCCTGCCAGCTGCCAGCACGGCCTGCGAGCCATGAGCTCGAGCTGCTGTGGCCGGTCCTCCACCTCACAGGAGAACCTGAGCAGAACCGTCCAGCCAAGCTGCGGCCATGTTCCTGGCCCACAGAAACTGTGAGGGAATCCATGTTTACTGTTGTGCGAAGCCCCTGAGTTTTGAGGTCACAGCCGTAGGTGATGCCCAGGTGTGGGCGTACCTCAAAGAGAGGACAGAGCACAGAAAGGAAGGTGGCGGCTCATTCTCTCATCAAGCCTTAGTTGAGCATCTGCCTGCCACCCACCACTGTAGTAGACACTCCATTTGGTCCCTTCCCTGCCGTGGCAGAGGCTCTGGATGGGAATGAATTAAACGCCCCCTTAAAATGGTTGGAGGCAAAGTGGTAAGTGGTATGGGGCGGGGTGTGTGTGTGTGTGTGTGTGTGTGTGTGTGTGTGTGTGTGTGTGTGTGTGTGTGTGTGTGTGTGTGTGTGTGTGTGTGTGTGTGTGTGTGTGTGTGTGTGTGTGTGTGTGTGTGTGTGTGTGTGTGTGTGTGTGTGTGTGTGTGTATTTTCAAGTGCCCACAGGCAGCAAGGCCTGAAGGGATGGGACAAAGTTTGCAAATTACCCTCCCCCAGAAAGTATCCCACACAGAGCCAGAACCTGTTTGGCCCACAAAGGACTTACCATTTTTTTGAATTAGTTACTAACATTTAGAAATCAGATGACATTTCCTAAAAGCCTGGATTCCCAGCTTCTCCTGAAAATCCAAAGCCATGGCAAATCTGGCCTACACATTTGTGCTTGGCAATAATTCACCCAGGCTGACTAGTGCCGCCCCTGCTACAGCCTCACCAGCTCACTGATGTTACCTGCCCGGCCCTACAGGCCCCTGGGAGTGAGACCCCTAAGGGAGAGACAGAGGCAGGAAGACTAGTAGAGTAGCGAAGCAAAATTACTGTTTTAGCAGTATACTGGGGACTTTTGAGGGGCATAAAACTAGTTTTGTCTTATTAAACTACCCCAGAAACAAGGGGCACCTTAGAACTTATAAGGCATATGAAACAATTATTCTGCTTTACATTAAACAGCATGAACTTTAATAGGAGAGAGCCCACATTAAGTTTATGCAGTGTTTGTTTATGAAGGTCTTCATTATATAAGACCTCAGCTGAGAGGAAGTGCAGTGCTGGAGTCTCACTTTGCTGATTTGGCTTTCTACTCTAACAATAATTTACAATAACAGAAGAAAGGAAGGCTCTGGCGCCATAACTCAGTGACTATCTGCCGGATTCTCCCTCCTCCGAGATACAATAATATACCCTTTTTGGCCTTCTCCCAACTCTCCATTTGAAGCAGGGTTATAATCAGTTTTCAAAGTGGCTTACTCAGGAATTAACTAGCCAACCACTGGATAACGGATTTGTGAACAATTCTATACAGTCCTTTGCAAATTTTTAGAAGAGGAATATAATGTTAACAGCATCATGCCCTTAATATCCTCCCTAAATAGTCAAAAGCGCTGGATGGGAGGAGGGGGACCCTTCTGCTTGCTGAAAATGCTGCCCTAGGTGTTTTTATATGTGAGAGCAGGGGCAAGACACACTGCCTGCCTCCTCACCCTCACCCCACGCTCAGGGAACATTATTGAGTGATTATGTGATAAACTCAATCACCAGTATTTACTGAGCTCCTAGTGTGTCCAAGACTCTGCTAGAGGGTGATACAAAGCCATGGTTTCTGTTCTCAAGAAGCTTAGCATCTGGTGTACGTGTATAAGATGAGGAATGCAGACAGGAGTAAGCTAGGACAGATGCCAGTTAAGATTGCCAGCCATCACTGCCTTTCTGTCGACAAATATTTACTGAGCATCTACTATGTGCTGGTTGCTCAGTATTTGGTAATTAACAAAAAAGATGGTTTCTGCCCTCACACAGCTTAAACTCTTTTAGAATCTTAAGCAGGCTCCATGCCCAGCATGGAACTCGACTCAGTGCTCCATCTCATGACCCTGAGACCATGACCTGAGCTGAAATCTAGAGTCGGACGGATGCTCAACGGACTAACGCACCCAGGTGCCCCTGGAGTTTAAACCCTCACAGACCGTGGCGGACTCCACTCCGGGCTGGGAAGAATAGGGGAGAATTCCAGGAGGCAGGACTTCATAAGACCGTCAGGGATAGGCAGATTTCAGAGAGTCCAGAGCAGGGCCAGGGCCTGCAGGCTGGAGGACAGTGTAAGGAAGGGCGCAGAGGCAGAACACAAGGAATGTTCAAGAGACCCACGAAAGGACACGAGGGGCTAGGCCTGGATGAGTAAGGGGCAGAGGACACCGGGGCAAAAAATACAACTGCTGTATTTCCTGGGCTCCGGCCCAGAGGTAAGACAATAAGCTATTCTTTGATTCTTTCACTTAGAAAGTACAGACACAAGGGCATTTGTCTCTCAATGTGAGCAACTGGAAAATGCAGTGCTAAGAACTGTGAAGTGCTGTGACGTGGACAGCAGGTTTAGAGATTTTATGGGACCAGTCACACCTCCCCATCGCCACACACAGACCTCGGGAAGGAGGCCTCTGCTGGAGACAGGCCACCGAGGGCTGACAGGCGAGCGAAGGACATAAGCTTCCAGCACTTCAAGCAGCACGGCCTGGGACTCCCGACCCGGTGTGATGGGGCTCTCCAAGTGTTATATAGCCTCAGCAAAGCCTGCCCACCTGTGCAATGTTTTCTCCTTCCCAAAGGCAGGGGGAAAGCAAACCACACCTCCCGGCCCCCAAGACCACATCTTTATTAATGCAGAGATAGTTTTATCTATGTGCAGCCTGGTGTGTTAAATGACAAAAAAGCAAAACGGGGTCCCGATGGTGCAGAGACCCGATGGGCCCACATTCACACAAATCAGGCGCTCCACGTCCAACATTCAAAACACATCTTTGGAATGGCCTATGGCATTTAGGAAGGTGAGGAGTCCTTGCCGCACCTCTGTTGTAGACTGAGGCTTCACTGAGCCTGTCGCCTGGGCCCATGGGGCCTCCCCTGTGAAAGCATCCAGCTCTGCCCATCCATGGAGGAGGGCAGATCAGCAGGAGAGCCAAAGCCTGCATGGGAAGGACCAGTACGATGCAGAAGCTTAAGAGGCCAGCAAAATTCTGGTTTTTAAAAAAGCTTGCTCTTCCTGATACTCCTGGTAGTATCAACTCTCAAACCACGCCCAGGATTACCCACCCCAAAATATTTATTTTGGGGAACAGTTTAAACCCAGAAAAAAAAAGCTATTAATAAGTTAAACAAAAGCCGCTGAAGGGAATTCCTGTGAG
This sequence comes from Zalophus californianus, assembly GCF_009762305.2. Taxonomy (NCBI): domain Eukaryota; kingdom Metazoa; phylum Chordata; class Mammalia; order Carnivora; family Otariidae; genus Zalophus; species Zalophus californianus. Next base: position 91,951,113 of record NC_045606.1, read on the forward strand.
TGGGCGGTTGAATAGGGTGATTTCTGAAGTCCTTGCCAACACCATGATTCTAGGATTCTAGCAACGCTTTCCTCCTGATCACATGCAATCATGTATTGACAGGCAACAAAAGAGCAGTGGAGAAGAATGCATCTGCATCAGGGCTGTTAGGACCAAGGAGGAACTCACTTGGATAAAAACATGCCTGTAGGAATGAGGGTCCTAAGCCTGGAGCCACAATGCCCAGGAGCAAGTTACTGAATTCCAAGAGCCCACAAGGTGCACAGTTAATGGTATTAACCACGCGTAGTTAAGGGACCACAGTTACGAGAGACGCAAACCAGGGAAATCGTGGAGGGAAGTACTGAGTAGGGAAACAAATCAAGAGCAAACAAAGAAATTTATGATAAATAAGCAAATCTCAGCCTCCCCTTTGGAACAATTAAGCCGTAAGTTAGAGAGAGGAGACAGAGTTCTGATAGTAGAGCAAAGCCAGCAGACGCTTCAAAGGTGGGATAAAATCTTGTTTTGGATGTGCCTAATTCTGAGCGTCCACTATCCTAGCTGCTACCTGTAATCTTCTTTAGGTGGAACCCTAAGGAGGTTGCTCACCTGTTTGCTGATTACATTGGAAGGCCAGTCTCAGGTCATGGCTCTGCCAGTTCTTCTCAAGGAGGGTTCTTCATCTGAACCACAGAACACAGAAAATGATCTGAGTAACTGTCGCCTTCTTAGGCAACACCAGGAGTCTGGGAGAGAAGCGGATTCATTACACACAATGGACACCTTATGGCTGGAGGACTTAATTCTCCCCTGGAAGCCTGGCTGGAGAAGGCTAGATGCTGACCAGTGGACATACTTCTCACTCAGGCCAGCAGCATGTGGCTGACCAAAAACAATAGGGCCCCTGTTTCTTTGCAGCCAGCGAGGGCAAAGGGGCTGGGAGGGACGGTCTTTACTGAAGAGTACCACCTCACTGAGCTCAGCTGCTTTTCTATGGCCCTGGTGTCCACGGTTCCCTTGTTGCCCTGCTTCTTTCCTGGGACTCTTTTCCTAACCTTTTCCCTGCTGCACATCACAATTGAGCCATTCAAACCAAACTCTCTGCTCTATAAGCATGCTCAGGTGCACGGCTCATGCAGCTGAATTTAGTGGCATTCGATGCCTTCTGTACTCTTTCAAGTCCGAAGCGGTCTTTCTCAAGTCCATCCTTTTGCTAGACTCTCCAGGCTTGGAGCCCAGCGGTCAGAACTCTGGCTGGTAAACCCAATTGCAATCCCAGGCTGTAGCTGCAGCTTTTTTACAACCGGAGCGAGATTCTTCCCCAGGTTCCTAGCCGTCCAGGTCAGGCCTCTGGTGAACATGAACATCATGTCACCTCATGTCATCCTATAGCTTCTGCCGTGGGAATGCCGTTCCCCTTCATTCCCTGTCCTTGGCCTGTATCACAGACCACACTTCCGAGGGCGTGCCTCCAGCTCAGCTACAGCGGCGTTCTCTCTTTTCTGCCCTTTCTTCCTGCCGTGTCCTCATTCCCTTATTCGGCCCTCCCTGACCCCTTTTCATGACCCATCACCATACAGGGGGGTGGCTCGCCTTCACGTGGTTTGGCTGTAGGTATGGCGTTACGATACTTGACTGTACATTAACACCAACACCTATGATTCTACTCTCTTATTCATAATTTGAACACTGAGATGCAGAGTTGCTTGCTCCCTAGCTCTAAAATCACCTTTAGATGAGTAATTGTGGCAAGAGAAACGCTTATCAAATACAAACAGCTTCACTGGCTGCGAATATGAACTTTACTGGAAAGGCCTCTCCTGGTTACAGAAGCTCATATCTGGTCGTCGCCTAACCATTCCTGGGTGCTATTGTCTGTCTCCTGGGAAACCAAAAAGGGGAGGGAGTGGAGAGAAGGCATCATGGGGGAAAACAGAAAAGCCTCTGGGGTTTCAAATGGTACACAGTAGACATACCAGAAAAGTAAGGACAACTTTTTTTTTTTTTAGCTTAGAGCCCCAGAATAGGCTCAAATAGAATTTGCATGACCACAAATGAATTTGCCTATCATGTCTACCACAGGGCATTTGCTTTTCCCTTCCATATCATGACTCAGACTTTATTCAAATCCTTTCTTTAAAAAGAAATGAGAAATAAACAATAGAATTAAAATCACTATTTGCTCTCTGTTGTAAGGCAGGGGGACAGGGGCTGACCTGAGGTCAACCCACACAGCCCAATCATCTGGACAGTTACTGCCATATGGCTTGCAGGGCTTTGTTATAGCCACGAGTTGGACCTTGCACCTGTAGTCACGTGTTCTCGACAGCGCAGGTGTTTCCAAATCCTATTTCAATGGTTGAATTCATTTGTGATTCACAGTCCTTTCGGCTAGTGGCTGAGAATGGGGTGGGAACCACAGCTTGCATAGTGCTGGCCAGTCTAGATACATAACAAGGAAAGAATTATTCCAAGAAATGGAAGATATTCGAGTTTCCCTGGCAGATCTGGTGACAGAGAAACTCACAGGCCCTAGATCTCGGCAGGAGATAGGAAACGGTTTGCGAACAAACAAGGGGAACTGCATACAATGAAGAGAAACAGAATCTGGAAAGTCCAAAGGACATAAACATGAACATTCCCTTCCCCAGTCTGCTCTTTCACATTCCGGAGGATCACGGCTTCTAACAGACACTCTTTATTCTGGACAATATCAGTGGGGTGGGGAGCGGGTACACTGATGCTGGGAGAGGGTGGGGGTGGGACAGATCCTTAACATTTGGGGACTCCTGTGGTATAAATGCTGCCCCCATGGCCGATTTCAGGCTGCCAACAGTTTTACTACTAGCTTGCAACATTCCTGATTATTTAACAGTCAGCTCCTGCAAGCTGGTACAAGCCAGCTCCAGCACACGGCTGGATGATATACACTAGACACCATGGGAGTACAACCTTAGACCCAAATTAAAACTCTCTTCTCCAGAATCCCTGACAACTACTCATCAAACCTCTGTTTAATCCTCCATTGATGACCTGCTCCCTGAGTCTGAATCCGCCTACCCCAGAATTCCCTGCATGTCCACTGATGAGTGCAGGATAAATCTACCTGTTGGTGGGGGTGGGGTCTTCAAAATGGCAACCCTCTGCATATTGGAAGCTAGTTGTCACGAACCTTGAGGTGTTTCTCCTCCATGTTGAACATCCCCAGATTCATTAACCACCACCCTTCACATCGAAAGTAAAACTGCTCCCTCCCACGATAAAGTGAACATGATCAAAATATGATAAAACAAGACTATTACCTCCCTCATTCTAAATACTGTTTTCTTACTCTGTCCTTGAGACAGCCATCTGACACTGACCGCTCACCCTCATAACTGTCTCCCCCAGAGCCTTTCCTATCCAAGGTCTTTTAATATGTTCTTCCATTAATTGATTTTTTTTAAACATGCTAAAACTAAAATGATTCTTACTAAATGTTATACGGTTAACTTGGCTCATGCTTCTGTCTTATTGAGATCTTTTTCAATTCTGATTTTATCATTCAGGAACTTAAATGTTCTTCCAAAGTTTGTGTTACCCACAAACTTGATAAACAAGCCTTTTATGTCTTCATTCAGTTCCCTCACATAGACAGAATCCTGCGGCATGCCTTAAGAGACTTTCCTCCGACTGGAACAAATCTTTAATCCATGCCCTTTGAGTGAGGTCCTCCTGCCAGCTAAAAGCCACCCAACTCTACCCCTGTCCAGTCTCTAAAGATTTTATTTTACTTATTTGCCAGAGAGAGAGAGAGAGAAAGAGAAAGAGACAGAGAGAAGCAAAGCAGACTCCCCACTGAGCAAGGAGACCAATCCCAGGACCCTGGGATCATGACCTGAGTCGAAGGCAGATGCTTAACCATCCAAGCCACCCAGTCGCCCTACCCCTGTCCGGTCTCTATTTGTCCATTTTGCTCATGGAATTTCAAAAGCTTATCAAATGCTGAGCTGAAATTCAGAATGTACTCTTAGCAGAAAAGAACTACATAAAGGTAAGGATTTTTCTGTTGTCTGCCCCTCCCCCTGCAGATCTATCCCTCCAAGAATGTTGTGTAGAAAATAAATGGGTTTCATTTTGCATGCTTTTTTCTCAGGGAAGTCACATGGGCATCTTGTGATCGTTCCATAGTTTCTACTCCCTAATAATCCCTATTAGAATCTTCCGGTGGGGGGGGGGGGGCGCCTGGGTGGCTCAGATGGTTAAGCGTCTGCCTTCGGCTCAGGTCATGATCCCAGGGTCCTGGGATCGAGCCCCACGTCTGGCTCCTGGCTCAGCGGGGAGCCTGCTTCTCTCTCTCCCTCTCCCTCTGCTCATGCTCTCTCTCTCTGTATCTCTGTGTCTCGAATGAATAAATAAAATCTTAAAAAAAAAAAAAAAAAAAGAATCTTCCTGAGAATCAGTGACAAGCTTACCACTCAGGTGCCTGCCCAGCTTCCTGCCAAGTCTTTCTCTAGCTCTCTCTCCTGTATGCGGACCTAAGCCTGCTCCGACTGTCAGGGTCCTCAGTCACCTGTCCTCACCACACCCCTTTGGCTCTTTCTCTGGCAGCCTCCTTTCTGACCACTACTGGCGACACGGCTTCCTGCTTACACCTGCCTCAGCCCGTCACCTCTCTCCCTGTTTCCGCCTTGCTAATTCCTACCCTATCTTCAAGGTACACTGCAAGCGCCTTCCTCCATGAAGCATTTTCCTCTCCAATATGTCCCTAGTGATCTTTGACTTCTTTATGCAGTATTCATTTAAATGCTTCCGGTCATGTATGCATAGAAGAATGGCCTTTGCGACCTCCATTACTGGACTGGGGGTCACCACGGTGAGCTCCTGCTCTCCCTCTCTCGTTTTTATATCCACAGAGGCGGCAGTGAGGGGCAGCTGGAGAGCCACAGGGCCTGGGTCTGAAAGACGGCTCTGCCGCTCAGGAGCTGGACCACATCATGGGCTCCTCACCTGCCCGAGGTTCAGATGTGGAGGCGATAATCAAAGCTCTTTAGAAACTGAGAAGAGCCACACAGCTCTGGGCTACTGGTATTATTACTAGTATGCCTTAGCTAAAGGATATAAACCACAAAGCCACCGAGGAGTGAAGAGGGGGTTTTAAGGCAGGGTTGATCCTAATGCTATTTATATGCATTAGGGACCAAATAAACAAACTTTAAATAATAGCTTCTGGTCAAACTGGGTTCACGAGACACTGGATACAACCCCATGTACAAACACTGTGCAGAAGTTAAATTCAAGTAGACTCTGGGGTAAAATTTAACTCTGAGAGATCAGTACTTTCCACGTGTCCAACCTTTGAAGCCTAGAGACAACGTAATTGATAAGAAGCAACTGGCCCAGAAACGGCCTCGATTCTCCCTCCGGGTCCTCGCAAGCCCGCTCAAGCCCAATGTCCTTTGTCGCACGAGTGCTCAGGACTGCTCTTCCTGGTTGTTGCCCTAGCAGAGGTTGCAGGCGGGTGGGGGCGTGGGGGCCTCCGGGCGGCCTTGCTCTCCGAGGAGCCGCTCTCCTCACACGGGTCACTTGCTCGGGGCTGGGGCCGCCCCTCCTTCATGGCCAACCGCGCAGCCTTGCCCCAAACGGAGAAAAGTCCTCGCCTCAATCATCTTCCCTCTTTCTCCGGCATTGGCTACGCCTGTCCTCTCTTTCTCAACTGCTCCAGTAAGCCTCTCCCCCCAAACTCTCTCCCTTCCTCCAGTGCGGGTTCTGCCCTCCCCGCTGTGTCACAACATCCCCTCAGGAGGACACCGGGCGTCGCCTCTGCTTGTCTGCTCAGCAGTGAAGGGTACCTGAGGCCACACTCTGGTCCTACGGTTCTCTTGCTGTCCCTGCCCCTTGCCACCATTACCTTAATCCTCCCCTCGACTTTCAGCTTGCTCCTTCTGCATATTAACTTGCCCAAAGCACAGAAGACTGACAAATCTAATCTCTGGCCCCAACTGCTCCCGAATTCTAAATCTGAATCCTCTGCTTAAACATCCTACTGATACTGGATATTTTTACAACACACTGAGACAGGCAGCTCAGAATCCCTCCCCTGAAGTCATTATAGGTACCCTGTCCCCAGTGTGTCATCCACACCACCATAACGACAGTTTCTGGAGGCTTAAACTTCCTTTTGGCTCTACCCCTGAGTTACCCTACTTCCTGCTTATCCCACATTCAATACTTCATGAAACTGAGTAGATTCCTTCTCTGCAAAAGATGGGACTTCGCCATGTCTTCCCATTCTCCCAGCAGGTGCCCTAGCTAGGCGGGCCTGACCCAGTTCTCCTGACTGGGCCCCTGTTTTCAGCCTCCTGGCCACATTAATCAATCAGCCCATTGCTTAGTCACAATTTTTATTCCATTAAACACTTACCAAAAATCTACAACCGCTCTTTATTCTCGTCACATTACCAAACTCATCTGCTTTAAATTAGCACCTGGTACTTAACTTTCCCTGACATGCGTGCACACTCTGCCTGGGACACCCGGTGCCATCTGCTTAGCTAATCTGACTCTGCGGCTCATTTGTTCAAGATCACCCAGCTCTCGGTTCGGGCAAAGGCTTGTGATGTGACCTGTTCTTCTTGAGCCTTGAGAACATTCTCTAGTTGTTCTGTTTTCAACTGGACTGTAAGCTCTTTAGAATCAATAAACAGATCTACTTTTTCAAACACTGAGATGCCCAGATGGTGCCTTCATACAGCAATTACTCAATAGTCTGCGCTGATGGGCAGTGACTGTTAGTAGCCAGAGCCAGTCTCTGAAAGGGCTGGCAATAACATGCCATCCAAAACACATCAAGAATGGGACAGAGACGACATGGTAAGCATGTTTCTGGAGACCGCAGTATTTCAAAATAATTTATTGGTATACATGAAGAAGAGCAAGTATTTTACCTGTTTGGGCCTTCCCTCCTTTTTAGAAGGTCAAGAAGAGTACTCGTTAAATCAGTTTTAAAATGGGGTGCGAACGCCAAGCTGTTCTTTAACCTGTGATCGAGTGACCGCGGATTCGGGCGTTCTGAGACTGAAGAAGGGGGCTGTCCCCATGACCACACAGAGAACCCGAGGCCCACAGAAGCACGAGGCACCCTCCGGCACCTTCTTAAAAGTCGGAGGTCAGTCGGGTTCCCCGCTAGGCAGGAAGCCTGCTTCTCCCTCTCCCACTCCCCCTGCTTGTGTTCCCTCTCTCGCTGTGTGTGTGTCTCTCTCTCTGTCAATAAATAAATAAAAATCTAAAAAAAAAAAAAAAAAGTCGGAGCTCAGGAGGTCAAACATCAGCTTATGCCCTGGCAAATACCATCTTCTTCCTGGAGGGTTTAAACTGGACAGACGGGACACTGCAGCACGGATCTCCCAGTGTGTAAATGACTTTCCGGGAGTTGGGAAACACGGTTAGAAAATGCCATTGTTCCTTTCAGGATGCCCAGAAGTCGATGTGGTCACTTGTTAAATGGCACTGTCATGCCACAAGGCACCTTATTTTTGCTGATGTGACATGCAAATGTTGACTGATCCCTTGCAGTGAGTGCTCTATGACAGAAACATGTTAAGAAATTATTAAGCAACTCTGTAACAATATTAAAAAAAGCTAAATCAGGGGCATCTGGGTGGCTGAGTCGGTTAAGTGTCTGACTTCTGATCTCAGCTCAGGTCATGACCTCAGAGCCATGAGTTCGAGCCCCGCACTGGGCTCCGCACCAGGTGTGGAGCCCCTACCTTAAAAACCAAAACCAAAACCTAAAACAAAACACTAAAAAAAAAAAAAAAATCTGTATTTCTACTCTAACACCACAGTGTTTCATTTAAAATTTTATATACAGTTGTAATCACAGTGCACATACAATTTTGTGTTCTTTTGTCACTTGACAGTTTATAACTACCCCTGTATACTTCTGGTCTTTATACCTTCAATCCAGAGTCCACTGACTATTAGTATTCCACTTTTTCAAACTCTGACTCTTCATTGCTCATTTGCTGATTTTGGCTGTCTCTAATATTCAATTTTTAGAAACAACAGTTGGATAATCATATATACACATACAGCTTTTAAAAAAATTAACTGCCTGTAATTTTAAGGAATGAGGTTATCAGGTGAAAGGATATAAAAATACTCATGGCTGCTGGTATGATTTGCTAAACTGACCTTTAGCGGGACGACATAAGTATACAGTTTTAAACTCAATTTTATAATTTTTGATCTACCTCTGTGCTGAGTCACTGCTGCAAGATCCTAAAATAGTGACTGCCATTTCAGAAACGGCACTGACTTGTTGGCTTTTATAATAAGGAAACAACAGCAAAGAATGAGCTCTTTAAAGAAACTGTCAGGTTCCCAGGAAAACACCTGTACATCTGTATAATATACAAAACATAATTTCCTTTGTACATTAGAACAATCTGGTTTCGTATGTAGGACGTAGTGAATATATTCTATTTTACTTTGGGTTATCTTTTAGGTAGGAGGGAAGGCCGCATGTATTTGCATATGATACATATCAATTAATCAATAATACCTTAAGGAACAATAGTCAGATAACCTCAGTATTAACCAAGTAAGTTTGATTAATGTTAAATGTTGTGGGAAACAGACATGAGTTACTTTTGTAGCTGGGTGTCTGGTTAAGACCTCTCTCATTTAAAGCACTGCTAAATGTGCTTTATCACACTTATTTCTTCGAGACTAACTAGAAGAAATTAACAAATGAAATCAATTCTGTTTAGAGTATAATGCCGTTAAATTTGTCACTAAAAGTTACAAAGGTTATTCAGATTTTCTGGGATGGTCTGGTTAATGACAAAATTGCACATTACATTTGAATAGTAGCTGTTCTATTTAGGTGAGACAAAATCCAGCTCTGAACCCAAGCGGTTAAAAATGGTGAAGTAAAAAAAAAAAAGGGCTGATGTCTGTCTTTTTTTTTCCCCCTAGAAATGTAACTATTTACATTGATTGGCTTTTGTCTATATGCCTTTCAAATGTCAAGGTATTTTGAAAATAATCAAATAACCATAGAAGGATTCAAGTGGCAGGATCAATTTAACCTGTACTTTCTTATATAAGGTAGTGAATTTACAGAATGCCCAATTCAATTTTCTTATCAAAAACAACAAAACCAAGGACATGGCCTTAAAATCCCTTCCTTTGGGTTAATCCCTTTAGCTAACAACTACGTTAAAAAAGCTGAGGGCTTCTCATCCTGGGTAGGGAGTGACCTTCTCAGAAGAATCACAGTGCCCTCCTCCCACCCAGGAGGCCCAACCTGTCCCCCAGGCCAGTGGGTCACCGTGCACTCACCCTGATTTTAAGTCCTTTAAAAGGATGAGCCATAAACGGGAGCCACGATCTCTCACTTGGAGGGGTTGGTGGTGTGGCAGGGGAGATAAAACCCAAGAAGGGAAATAGCTATATTCACACAATTCGAGATGGAGGGAACATTAATAAGCCCACTTTTTTTCTTCTGTAGACAAGAGAGAGAGAGAAAGATCTTAAAATTATCTCCTTAAAATCTGCCTTTCAAGACTCAGCTGTGAATGAGAGCGTAAGACTGTGACAGGTTCTCCAAAAATTATCTGTTGAGTGTGATTCTCATACGGACAACATTTGGCAAATGGAGAGGTGACCACCACGAGGCCACGCACAGGCAGTGGGAAATTCCTCGGTCTCACCCATCAGCAACAATACTATCCCAAGTCCCACACAAAGAAGGTCCTAATGCCTAGAACAGCCAAATAGATTATATCTCATGAAAACTTCAACAGTACTAAACTACATCAATTATGACAGGGGAAAAGGACTACAAACATTGTAAATGTGTTAGTACAGCTTTTAGAGGAAACGGATTAAGGAGAAAGAGCTATTGATGGCAGTCAGATGGCAATGAGGTCAACACTGCAGCCAGGCACAGGCATGCCCCCGGCGGAATTTTAAACTGGGATAATTACGCTTTATTTACTTCATGTACTGCCCATTATTTTAACCTTCTATTTATGGAAATGCCAAGACACAGCAAAAACACAGCACAATTAATAGGTTACATTTATTTTCAGCGGATTTGCTAAAATAAAAAATTTGGCTTAATTTCCTCCCAAACTGCTTTCAGACATTTGGCAAGTGAGAACTGATACGCTAAAAACTAAACATTTTCAACTCGTTATTGGTTTGAGAGGCTGGCCAGAGAAGGTTCAGACATCATACAAGGAGGCTGTCCTTCCACAAGTGGATGCACGGCTGGGTGGAGGGGTTCAGAGTCAAAGGGTCTCCACAGGTCTGCACATGAATTAAGATTCTGGACGTTCCTGCCCAGTTCTTCACGTGTCAAGAGCAACATCATGTAATTATTGATCATGCCTGTTGACAGCAGCACAGGGAGAGGGTCGAGCTGCACCTCTGCCTTCTCGATGGTCACATGGATTTCTTCCCCCACCCCCAACATGGATTTCTTGCAGTCAAGTTTAAATCTCCCCTAGTTTTGATTACAACTTGAAAAATAACACTTTCAAAACCCACAATTTGGAACAATGAACCAAAGGAATAATTTGCCACAGAAAGAACATGAAGTTATTTTTATAATACTTTAAAAACAAAGTATTACATCTGGAATTCAGCAGAGTGAAACTGGCACATCAAACAATAATAAAAGATTATACAAGTAAAAGGTAGAATAATTAAAAGAAATAGTAATTATACCAAAGACAGGTTTATAGAAAACAACACTGGTGAACTTTGTATTTATAGACTTACTTGAAAAGAACTGCTAACGTAACATTTTCTCTAATATTGTGATTGCTCTGCACCTACCCTGACGCCAGTCTCTATAAACACTGCTGAATGCAGATCAGAAAATTAAAGCCGATTAAGAACTATTTATATGATCTGTGTGCCAAAGTGGATTAGCGTCTCTGATAGTACTTTCAGTTGGGAGTAAAGTTTTAATGAAGCAACTTCAATGCATTTATTAGAAACGGGCATTGCCAGCCTCTAGGCACGGAATGCTATAGTTCAGAGGGGCAAAGATATATTTTTTTTTAAAGATTTTATTCATTTATTTGAGAGTGAAAGAGAGAAAGTACGAGAGAGAGTGTGAACATGAGTGGGGTGAGGGGCAGAAGGGAGAGGGCGAAGCAGGCTCCCTGCCCGATGTAGGACTTGATCCCAGGCCTCTGAGATCATGACCTGAGCCGAAGGCAGCCACTTAACTGACTGAGCCACCCAGGCGCCCCAGGGGCAAAGAATTTTTAATTATTCCCACTTGTTCCGTATTTATGGTTCTTGTTTAAAATTACACACTCAAATTTTTAAAATTTTTTTATTATTATGTTCAGTTAGCCAGCATATAGTCCATCACAAGTTTTTGTTGTAGTGTTCAACAATTCATTAGTTGTGTGTATCACCCAGTGCTCATCCCAACGTACACATTCAAATTTTAACATAATAATATACTGTTCTGGATTTTTCTAAAGAGATTTTTATTGATTTATTTTAGTTTTAGGTCTACATTCATTCATTCATTCTTTCATTCATTCAATATTTATGCAGTGGCCACAGTGTATGCTGGCATTGTTTTAGAAGCTAGAGAGAACACAGTAAATATATTAGTAATAAAATAGACTCATCCCCACCAGACATCTTGGTCAATGCCCTCATGGAATTGACAATCTTCCTCAGAACTGGTGAAATGTTAACAGAATTGATCAGCCTCTGACTCAGTGATTTGAAAATGAAATGTTACATTTATTTAAGTCGGCAAAAAATGATGAAACATGTTTGACTTGGAAGCCCAGTCAAGTTTACAAGAACAACTGAGAAAGTTCTAAATATGTCATATCAACTAACTGTTAACTGCTGTAAAAAGGCCAGTTCAAGCCCCAATTTCACAACATGGGGACTTCAAAAACAATAATTAAGAGTAACATTTTTATTAATCTTGGGAATTAATTAAAATCATTAGACCAGAATCACAATCTATTTGATCATTGTGGGCTGTCTTTTATATGCCTACCTCATCCTTAACTCCTATTACTACTTATAAAGAATTTACACTTTTACTCTTCTCAGTCATGGCACGATTTAATATTTTTACAACCTACTCAGTATCCTCCTTGCAAAAAATAATACAAGTTGGAACAAAGCCCATAAGGCAGAATTTACCACCTGCAACAATTAAGACAAATATTTTAATAGCAATAAATCTGTCTAGAACAGAAAGTCCCAGTGGTTAGAACAGAGGTGATTACAAAAGCAGTGGTTAGAACATTTTTTTATGAAGAAGGAAAAAAAAAGAGGTGGGGAGAGGATGGCCACTAAACTGTATCTGAAACCCACAGAGCCAGCCCCTTGCCCTGGGCCCCGCAGAGAGGTGAAGAGCAGGCGGAGGGCGAACTAAAGGACTGCCAAGGGGAAACAAACAGAAGGGGCGTGTTGGCTAACGACAAATGAAGACGGTAGTGCGGGCGTCTGACCTTGACAGTGATGCGCCCTCGTTCTCACTCATCCTCGGTCAGGTCTCTCTCCCTCACGGAGGAGAAGTCAGCTAGTCGACCGGCAGTGCTCCCGAGCTCGCTGCCAGATCCCCCTCTCTGCACAGCGGCCCTGACATCTTCTGCTTCTTGTTGTAAGACTACACCAGGAAGATGAGGGCTGGGGACCCCTGGGGACCGAGGTCTGGAAGGCCATCTGCGGGAGGGCGCCCTCACTGCCGTGCCCCGAGGGAGGGAGACCCAGGCTGGGCACACCTGGGGGGGGGTCTGCCATTTGAATTCTCCTCTTTGTTTCAGGTGGGTCTTCTCTGTCCTCCTACAACAATGGCAGCGGGTAACCTGAGGAAGTTTGTTTAAAAATTGTTCATGGCCAGCAAACTGTCTAGCCCAGGGTAAAGCCCATTCACAAAGGGTGTTTAAAAGCTGGTTGATTTCTGGTTTGGAGATCTTAAGTGTCAATGTAGTAGAGAAGTTGAGATATCCATAGCCAACAATGGTAAAGAATGTGTGGTGCCCTCCACTGTCTCATCCGGGGTCTGCTCATCAGCTCAGTGAGGTCAGATTTCACACCATGTAAAATGGGGGGGGGGGGGGAATTTTTGTGTTTAATCTGGTAATCCCTTTCCATTATCCCATACACAAAGTAATAAGAAAAATTAAATGCTGAACTGTATGGTATTGATTAGGTAAAATGATGACTTAAAGAAGGGACAGATCCATAAGGGCAAGACAGCCCGAATCCCTCCAAAGGGTGAGCCGTGGGCTGAGCCTGAATTTTCGAGGTTTTAGAGAGAAAGTGCTAAAGACATGGCCTTCCTTTGTGGAGGGAGCAGGAAAGAAGCACAGAGATGGGGATCAGGCCAGCTGACTCCAGGCAGAATGATCTAGTCAAGCCCCAAATACCAGACCTGGCATGGGCTGAATCCTGGCTCCTTTCCACAGAAGGAAGAAAAATGAACACAGTGATCATATTAATCAATTAGTCTCCTGTTTCCAACATCAATTCCCAGAGCAAATTAGTTACTTCGTTAAGTAGGAGATTCTCCCTTGATTTAGGTCATTAATGAATATTTAATTAAATATAAAGTTAAGTAAAACCTGATTTGTATTTCCAAAACTTTCATACCCTTGATAGGGCTTAGGGTCGCAATGGGAAAGAGGTGCTAGATGTGAACTTGAGGCCCCAGACCCATCGTCACCTTCCCTCCATCCACCAGGCTCCTCTCTCTAGGAGCCGTCTCACTGAACTGTCCCTAAAGTCCAGATGCTTTAGCATTCTGCCTCTATCAATCTTAAAATGAACACTGGGATAAATGCTCTCATCTCGACTGTATTTATGCTGTGTCTAATTTTAGTTTTACTGTACCAAAATGATTGACAGGGGTTGACCTGCTTTTATCTGATGGATGTTGGTGCATCAGACAGACAGATGCTTGCTCTTAAAATTATTGGCCTGATGGATTCTAATTTATGGAATGAGACAGGGTTTATTTCCCCCAACAACACATCCTGTTCAATGATTGTATCATCAACAAACATTTAGAAAGGTCTAGTTATGTCCAAAATACTGGCTAACCACTAAGAGAGGTGTGACCAAAGCCTCTGGCCTCAGGGTAGGGACAGGTTGTGAGACAAGACACATATCTACATACAAACACTAAAAGTGAGAGCCTGGCCAGTTAGGTGGGGTTGACTTGAATTTTCTGGAAGGAGCTTTGGGGTGGGACCCCAAACTAGTGACACGAACTGAGAGAAGGGCGAAGGTTTCTAGTCCAGGGGACGAAGTGTGGCGAGTCAACTTTCAGATACGACTCCAAACCATGTGCTCTCTTCAGCGATGCCCAGACAGACAGCTACTGTAATATCCTCCTAACTGGTTTTTTTGCACCCAGTTCCTTCCTTGAAGCTCCACCCCACTGAATCATTCCCATGTTAACTTTCCTAAACCACACCTCTGACCAGGTCAGTCCCCTCATCAAGACAGCCAAGTACATACTGTCACTTTACAATATGGTCCTCAGCTAACTGCACCCATCCCTGTTTATTCCTCCAGAGCGGAGGTCAGCAAATTCTTTCTGTAGAGGGACAGATAACGAATACCGTCAGCTTGGTAGACTATGTACGGCAACTATAGTTCACCCTTGAACAGCACGGGCTAGAACTGCACCGGTCCACTCATACACGGAGTTTTAATTTTTATTTATTTATGTAAAGACTTTATTTATGAGAGAGAGAGAGAAGGAGGAGGAGCAGGGGGAGAGGGAGAAGCAGACTCCCCCCTGAGCAGAGAGCCCGACTCAGGGCTCGATCTCAGGACCCTGAGATCATGACCTGAGCCGAAACCAAGAATTGGCTGCTCAACCGACTGAGCCATCCAGGCGCCCCTACATGGATTTTTTAATAGTACAGTACTGCAAATGTATTTTCTCTTCCTTATGATTTTCTTAATGTCTTCTTTTCTCTAGCTGACTTTAGTGTAAGAACACAGTATATAATACATATTAGATATACACAATATGTGTTAATCGACTATTTATTGGTAAGGCTTCTGGTCAACAGTGCGCTATTAGTAGTTAAGTTTTGGGGGAGTCAAAAGTTATATACAGATTTTCAACCATGCATTGGGTTGGTGCCCCTAACGCCTGCATTATTCAAAGGTCAACTGTACTCATGGCATGACATGGCATGGAAGTAGCCACAGACACCTGGTGAACAGCGGACGAGGCTGGCCTGCAGCCACAGTCCGCTGACCCCTCCATAGGAATCCCAAGGTTCAACCATGCTGACCTCTCGGCTGTTCCCACTGTAGGCTCTCCAGACTAAAGACTGGTCTCCGAACCTGGAACACCCTCACTCTCACTGACTGTCAAGGTCAGCGTCCTACCCTGTCTTCTGTTCACCTCGCAGGCCCCTGCCTCAGGACACCTTTCTTGCCATGCCCATCACCTCCTCCATTGGACTTCTGTCGCTGCCCACTGTGCGCCAAACACTTGTTAAGCGCTGAGTATACGAAGTGAATGGCAGGCTCCTGTGTGTAAGCGTTATAACCTAGCATAGGCAAGGACAGGTAGGAGATGATGGTGAAAGAAGGAAGAAGTCAGATGAAGTCCCCCCTCCTCAGACTTGCCATACCACCTTTTCTCTCCAATGGGACACCGCATGCCTGTGTTTACACCCCACCTCACACAGTTCCGAGCACACAGTAGGTACTAAAAAACACTAAACTGAAGTAAATTGAAATTGACAGTGCCTTATGTCCCACCTGACACAGGAATACACATTTGAGAACCTCAATGTTTCTCAGGGTGTAAAATACCGTGTCAAGGGGAGAGGAAAGGCTTCTAAAGGACATGGGTATAAAAGAAATGGGAAACAAACAGGAGCTGCATGCTGACCTACTTATCTTTTTTTCTTTTTTTCTCTTATGAATACCTTAAACAACAACAACAACAACAACAACAATTCTGTGACCATCCTTCTTGCCAGGTGAAGTGACTTTTTTTTTTCAGTGGACCAGCGATTACGTAGATTACACTAGGGAGATGGGGCTACTCCGAGGAGATTAGAAAGGAGTAAATGGGGCCCTGGAATCGTCTTAGGAACACCGTATGCTTGCAGGGACCGATCCTTAAATTAAACCACCTATCGAACCACCTTCATGGGGCACTGCTAGTTATAAATGTGTCCTACCTGACGGAGAGAAAATTCCAGGAGAGCTTACAGAAACCTCGCTAGAAGCATTAGCAAATCCTAGCTGTTTCATTATTTGTCATTGGGCAAACGTTAATATTTCTTTTTGTGTTCCTACTGAAGCTTGAAATTAACATGGCTTTTTGTTTATTTCTTCATTTCTGCATCCTTGTCAGCTCATCTCAGGAATCCAGTTTGTTAGGTAGCTGCTGCAGAGCCAAATAAAAAAGCCTAAAGACACTCATGCACTGAGTAGTAAAAGGCTCTGCATGAAAATACATTTGTTTTTTTAACCTCCCAGAAGTAGAACATTTACCTTAAAATAAATATTTAACACCTAGGACGCCTTTATCAAGAATCATTTTGACACGGACACTAGGCTTTCTCATCCCCGAAGGCAGAAACCGTGCGGAGCAAAGCTCCCTGCAGATTATGACAAAGAAGAGTGTGGACGGGGTACGAGAAGGTGGGAAAACAAGGGTGAATCTGGAATTTTCTAAGGGTGAACCCATCTCCGAAGAGTGCCCCCCAGCTCCCCAACGACTCTTGAAGCAGAATTCGGCAGAGGTCTAACATTTTCAAACCACTCTGGGAAGAAGAAGGTCCACTCTGCCCCAGCACTGCTTGTGGTGGATTCCAGCTGGCTCCCCACTCCCTCTTCCTGAGGACCTGCCTCCAGAAGGCTCCCTCCCCATAGCAAATCCTGATTTATACCCCGGCTTATCTGGTGCCCAAACAGCTCAGCAGGCAGCAGGTGTGGGGCCTTGGGAAAAAAGGGCCCTCCCCTGAGCGCAGCACTTTGAAGGAGAAGTATCCACAAACTCTGACACTAGGTACCTAATGTTGAATTTATGTCGCTGACTTAAAAATGCTGCCCCACAAGGTGCCTTGGGTGTTGAGGGGAAGCTGTTTTACAAGGGTGCTTATGGGGCAAGAGATGTTTTCTTTTAAAATACAGACCATGACAGACAACGGTTATCTTTAACGTCCACAGGAACAGAATCATCGGGGACTACATCCAAAACTGGCTTGAAGAAAGGCCTCAAATGTGGCAAATCATTTTTAACTTCACGTTAAGATCAGCTGAGAGTCATCGGGCTCTGCGCTTCCTAGCCCAAGAATCCCTTTTCGAGTCTGTGGGCATGTGTAAGCTTAAATGAGCTCCCTGAGTGTCCCAACCAGGACAAGAGGGCACAGTCCTTCTGTTTTGGAACACAGCCACCTGACAAAGCTCGGAGGGCAGCCTGACGGTGGCTCTGGGGACCCTCTGGAGTTTGCTTCCACAGGCTGTGTCTCCGGTCCAGCCCGGGGCCCCAGTTAGACCCTGGGGCCACTGCCTTACATGGCACCCCCCACCCCAGTGTGCCTGCCCGTGAATTTCCCGTGCAGAATATCATGATGCTATATTCATCCTTCCTCTTGGCTGATGTTGACTCACTGGATGATAAAGCTGCCTGACTCACTATATGATAAAGCCGCCCTTCAATCTCTATTTTGGGTAGACTTTGCACTTTGGGGGAGCTGGTAACACACCTTTCCCAATATAAACGTACAGGCGAGCCCATTAAATGCAGCTCTCCGATGGAGCCTAGAAGTTTCAATTGGGTCAGTGTCTTTGCCACCACATCACAACCAATTTGAAAAGGAAATTTGCAAAGTTCTCTCTGGCTTTAGCTTTTAAGCCTTCTCTTCCTCGGCTTGTTTTTGTACTAGAAGCATGCTGCCATCCCAAATGAGGACTGGGGACAGGCTGGAGGTGAATGGGGGACGAGGGAGGAAGCAATCCTACTTTTCAGTTGTCTTTATTAAAAGCTGATCTCGAAACTTTATGGTGAATTTGTAGAACACCAGGCACCGCTATAAATAAACAGAAGCACATATCCACTTCCACAGCCAAAAGATTTCTGGATTACCTGCCGTTTCACACACTGAGGCCAAGTGATCCACCTGGCTAGGAGCGGAAGGCCTGAAGTTCTCTGTGCTGGCACCTCTCTGTATCTCTCTGTGCACTGACCCAGGGCCCCGCTTCCGGGACAACCTCTCCGTGGACCTGGAGTTGCCCCAGCCACAGTGACTCGGCCTGAGTGGGCTCTGCACTTCCTAGCCCAAGAATCCCAGTGGCGTTCTTCAGGTCTGGTTCCTTCCCTTAATCCGCTGCCTCTGTTAGTGGCACGCTTTGGGGGCAGATCCTGGGCCATGCTGGGGCTCGGCTCTGAGTCAGGAACCGGTCCCGCTACGCCCCAGCGTCCTCCCTTCATGTGGTGCACACTGCTGGCCACACTGCTTCCGCCCTAAAAGGAAAACACCCTCACTGCCAATGAGCTTTAACATTCACAGCATTCAGACCCTTCTAATTCAGTCCAACTTGCCTCCCCGGGCTCAGCCATCGCCACATATGTTCATTCATTCATTCATTCATTCACTCATTCATAAGCATCCCCTGAGGGGCCTACAGTGAGTCAAGCACTGTACTTGGCACCAGAGACTCTAATGGGGTAGGGCTGGTCAGACCTATAAACATGTATGTGCAATCAAGTGTCAGAAAGAAGGCTTGGGGCACCAAAGAGGGAGGTGTCGATTCTACCTCCTGCAGGGCCCAGCGTGAATGCCGCTACCCATGGGAAGCCTTCCCCAGTCACCCTCTGCTGTGTACCTGCCCTGAGCCTTCCTCTGGGTCCTTCTGGTGGGTAGGGCAGTAATGAATATGCTCCCCGATGGCCCCCACAAGAAGAAGAGTCCTTGAGATCAGGAACAGTTTTTGCTCAGCTCTGTGCTCTCCGTTGCAAATGGCACAGGGGCTGGTACGCAGCAAGTGCTCTGTGCTTGTTAATTATTGATTTGAATGCACCTAATGGTAAATCTTGGAATTTCAGAGTCAACAGCAAATGTGAACACAGAACACTTAATGTTACTGAAGAATTTCAGTTTTCATTTTAACAAAGGGTACGAGTAGTAAGTTACCCCCATTTCTGTCTCACTCCCCCATCCATCCGTCAAGTCTATCGCCAGGCACCCCTCACCAGCACCTGGTGCTCAATAATGTTCTGAGACAGTTTCAGGGCCAGTGGACGGGTGAGATGGAGGGAGAATAATGTAGATACGAGACGAAACAGAGTTTCCCACAGGGAGGGCGAAGATCTCTGGGGAGAAGCAGGCCTAGTGTCCTTCCCGACCAAGCTCTGGAAAGCCGATTTTGAGCACATCCAGGGGTAAGTCTACCCCCAACCTACTGCAAGGTGCTGTCAAGGTCAGCAAACACAGATGGCCCATGAGGCCTGGAAGGAGAAGTCCAGTGGGCCACCATGTGTGCAAGTGCGCATGCACGCGCACACACCCACACACGTGCGTGCACTGCCCCTCACTGCCCCAGAAGTCTGGCCAGATCCAGCCTGGTGAGGTCTTGCTCCTTCTTGACCATGTGAGTCTGGCGCTATTGACTCCTTCATGCTCAAGATGCTCCCCCCTTGCCTTCTCTTGGCTCTGCAGGCCCTCCCTGTGCTTCTCTACACCCATCCTTCCCAGCTCCTCTCCTTATGGCTACTGCTAACTGGAAATGACTGTCAAGTACATGATAACTTGACCTCTGAATGTCGGTGGCAGCCGAGGGGCAACCAGACACTGGAAGACACAGAAAGGTCTAAAAGAACTGGCTTCGGACTCTCACCTCTGGAGTCTGGCTCAGATGGTAAGGGCCAGGAGGTGGAAGCTGATGGCTCCTGTCTGGTTTTCTCCCAAGGGCTTTACTGGGGGGTCTGATCCCAGCTACAGGTAAATATCTTAGAGGGCTGGTCTCCTATTTATTTTCAACTGCGGCCTACAATTTTAGCATCAAATGCTTCCCTGCATAACGTGGTATGGGATAATATTTGTGTATCAATCGTATGTCTCTGGTGACTACTATTTTTAACATCAGAGATGAATTCCCATGTAAAATTACTTTCCCTCTTACCACCTCCCACTCAACCAACACCCAGACAGCAAACTTAAAAATACTAACATTCATTACAAGGAGAATTCTGCCTATGTGTATATATTTAATGTTACCAGTACAGAACCTGGAAAAAAAAAAGTTAGTGAAAACGACCATTAACTCATAAGACTTTGGGGGTACTTCCAGGAGCTTATGCATACTAAAATATATCACAATTTTATTTCCAGCTTAATTAAGAGTTCATGTCTTACGGTATCACTGCCAAGTCAAACCCTAATATTCCCAAGGCATATGAAGAGAAATTCTCCAAAGGAAAATGTTCCTAATTGCCAGTTGGTGACCCAGAGCAATAGCTAAAGATTAATCTTGTTACAGCTTGGAGGTGCCTGTTGAGTGCTACGAATCCTGTGGTCTCCTCCCCAAGAGCTGTCAGGGAGGCTTGCTCTGCTATGGGGGGAATCTTACCAAACCAGACACATGCAATCAGACAAAAGTGGTTCACATTTTGTTGATGTTAATGGGACTGCCTAATTCAACGACCACAATGAAGTTCATGGGCAAAAGAGAACCTTGAAGTTCTCAGCATTAAGATTTAGCTAGTTTAAGTGCATTATATTGAAGTTACTTATGTTATATACTCTCCTCTGAGAAAGAATCGGCTTGCTATACAACTTGGAATGAAAATAAATATTTCCTGTGAAATAGCCCAGAATTATTTTCACACAACGGCATTTATACCTATTAGCTGAACTGGTGAAGGTGCCTAGTACCCTGCCAGCTAGAGGGGAGCTGCTCCGGAGGGTTTCTCACCTAATGAGTCCAGATGGGATTCCACTCCCGTATAGACCTGCCCACCTCTGCCTGTCACCAGCTTCCCGCTGACCCGAGGGTAATATCTGACCTTACATGTAATCATGTGGCTCAGAACTTCAAAATTACGGCTTGGATGTTGCCAGACAAGAATCAGGACTAATTGGGGTCTAGAGATTTCTAACTCTGAAATTAGAAAAAAAAGGAGGAGAACAGAGTCCTGAGAAATGCGTTAGTAACCCTGGGAGACAGAGCGTCCCTGACAGGGACAGGGACAGGGACCGGGATGGCAGAGGGGCGCCCGATGCCAGGTACCCAAGGAACAGGGAACAGCAGAGATGACAGACAGCAGGCAAGAGCTTGGGAAGGAGCTGTGCCCAGAGTGCCTCCAGAGCCCTGCAGAGCACCGGTTGGCCGGCACGAAGGGGCCACATCAGCCCAAGGTCCACTTGCTAGAGAACACCTGCCTGGGTTTCGTGTCATGAGCACTAGACACAGAGTCAGGGGAGCTGGTCCTGCTCACTGGACCGGGGAGGGGCACCCACCAGGCCCCAACCAGTCAGGCGTCTGAACCTGGCCAGTCTGCCTCACGGGCCTGGACCTCATATGTGTTTAACGTAAGGGTGTTGAACAGGATCCGCCCCGAAAGAGGTGGGATTAGGTCATTGCCAAGATCGCCCTTGGTGCCCTAGTGTTGGGATTCTGTGGGAAAGGTCTGCCCTGGACAAAAAGAAAACTCCCCGCCTTGTCATCCCAGCCTGGTACTGGCTACATATGGGGTTGGCGGCAGAGCCTGGCTTACACGTCCCTGTAGTTCCAGAGTTTCTATTGTGCAAACATCTGGCACCGTCGTGGATAAACCCAGCATCCAACAACATGGCAGTTGCTGGTAACTGAGCACTCAGACGCGCCCTTTCCCATTATAATTAATAAACTTCAGTGTTCATGTCTGTGGAGGGAGCGCCAATGAACTCATGTTCTCTTTTTATACAATAAGCCTACAACAGGAGATCTGCGATGTCATTGAGGCTTGCTCTTTTGAGGTTTTGAGGGTTTTTTCTCCCCACCAGTATTATGTTGTTTGGACTCATTTAAACTCTGACCTGGCACTACTGTATGGAATACAATTTATGCGTGAGAAACTGGACTAAAATGGAAGCCTGGTGTTAGGAGAGCTGGCGGGGGCTGGGGGCTGGCTGGCTTGACTCCTTCCTGGCTCTGTGTCCCGCAGCAAGGCAGCTTCTCAGTTCCCACATGTGTAAGTGGGAAGGAAACGGAGCTGTTCTGATGATTAAATGGAATAGTATACGCGACCGGACCCCGTAAAGTATCAAATTACACATTAAAAACAAATAATGAATTAAGAACTGTGTCTTATGAAACAAATCCAGAGATTCTTCAGAAATATACTATGAGGTACACTTATTTCTCTTTTCAGGGAAGGTACGGAATCTATCATGACCAGACTGTATAAAAAGGGAGATTACAAATTCCTGTATTCAAAAATAAAATTTATGAAAAGCGAAAGGATTTTAATGTACCAACAGGCATACCTACAGACAGTTGCTGCTTTTTAATTTTTTAATTATTTATTTATTTTTTAAAAGACTTTATTTATTAGAGAAAGAGAGAGAGAGTGCACTGGCGTGTGCTGGGGGAGGGGCAAAGGGAGAGAGAATCCCAAGCCGACTCCCCGCTGGGTGTGGAGCCTGACACAGGGCTCTATCTCATGACCTGAGCCGAAACCAAGAGTCAGATGTTTAACCACCCAGGCATCCCCGTTTTTTTGTTTTTGTTTTTTTTAAGTTTCAATAAGCCAGTGCTCAGAGAAATGACCAATCTGGTAAAATTTCTAATTACAAAGTACCTGAAACAGTATTCTCTTTTTAGTAGAGATACACAAACTTAGTAACGGTTGGAGCTCATTTATTTGGCATCAACAACTACAAGAACATGATCCAGAACCTGGAAGTAAACTCCAAAAGGCCTCTGAGAACCACAAACAGATGTCCTAAAGTCCATGCGCAAAGCTCACACGCGCTGGCCGTGGAGATGCCTCCTCCAACAGCCTGCTTCACATAAACACCGCTCTACAAGGGCAGAGCCACGGAGCTGGCTCGGTGCCCCCTGCATGGTGTTTCCACATCCTGGACATGCACAGCAATCCTACTAAGGTGTGCAGGGCAGGTGCTCCCCCTGTGGTGGGGACTACAGTCCTGGACATTCTGTGGAACTCCATCCTCATCTCTAAAATTGGGGGTTGGGAGGCAGGCAAAGCCACATGAGAGTAACTGTACTTTTATTATCTTCCAACAGAAAATATAACATGCCAAAAAAGCTATGGCACCCACATAATGTTTTTCAATATATTAATCAAAATAGCATCTATATGCATCAGAAAAGCAAGCTGTGTGCATATGTACTAAACACAACTCAGCCTACACACATTATGTGGATGGAGCATACAGAAATTCTCCTACGCGTGTGACAAATGCCTAGGCAAGGAGGCAGGGACTAGGGGTTGACACTTTTAAAATTCCAGGAGTTAATGACTTGCTCAAGGTCACGTGTCCAGCTTGAAGCTAGAATTCAGATCCTCCGGCTCGTGCACACTATTTTTCATGACCTCTGACAAGTTTGGTGACTTGACTCTGCGGTCCTGAGCAGGTTGGAACATCACATTGTGAGGGGGGGCCAGGCTAGCACCCTGGCAGCAGTGAGCACAGACGGCTGAACCCCGAGACCACCACAGGCCAACCGCTCTGGGGAAACATGACAGGTCTGGAGGCAGAAAGACCCAGCTCTATCCCTTCGTGGTTATGGGATCGCGGGCAATTTCCTTAACCTCTCTGAGGCTATCTCCCCGTTGATAAAACAGGCAAAATATTTAGCTGCAAGAGTTGTGCAGAATAGAGATGATTGTGTGTGTGTGTGTGTGTGTGTGTGTGTGTGTGTGTGTGTGTGTGTGTGTGTTCCTGGCACATAATAGGCACTTAATAAACGGCAGCTCTAGTTATTATTTTAAGAATTCAGTAAACAGAGATAACAAGAGCCTTTTAACTTTGGAGCAAAGAGAATTAAACATCGAAATAGAATGCATAAATGCATCTCTACAGTTGAGCACATTTTAGCACACTCGTAATGATAACCCTGAGGGATTAAGAAAAGGCTCAGTGGGAGAGGGAACACCCCTTGGTCGGAGCGCGTGTTTGGGAATCAGACACGTCTGGTTCACATCCCAGTAGCTACTTACTACTAGCCTTGTGCCACCTGGCAACTGGTTTCTTGAGATTCGATTTTTTTCATCTACTAAGTGGGGATGATAATGGTTGTCACGAGGGTTCAGTGTAGGCCTGTGGCCATTAGCAGGTGGATCGCTCAATGCCAGTGCCGTTCCCCCTTCGTCCTCTACTCTCTATCAGAAGGCAGTGGGTGCTATGGTGTCTTCTGGTTAGATTTCTGTCCAGAAAAACGGCGTTGAAATGTATAAGTCTGGTGTTGAAATGGATAAGTTTCAGTCACTTGGAAAATGTATACACATAGGATATTCTTTATTCTCTAATATTGTGACTGATGTGACTATTGCTAAAAATACCTGCATTCATCAGAGTATTAAAATACAGTATTCAGCATGCAGTAGGCACTCAATAAATAGTGCTGCAAATTGAAGACATGGAAGGCGTGATAATCCAATTCTAAAAACGAGCAAATTCTACGTGCATGAAGGGTACAGTCTGTCCATGGAGTAATTAATTCTTTTTCCCCCTATTCAATAAGTAATCAAGAAGGGTTAAATCTAAATATTCTCCATTAGTCAGCACTTCGAGTTTCTTAGGTCTTTTCACCTGGCTGAAATAGACTATTTAATTTCAAGTTAGCAGCAATGCATGTGATCTTCCTGACTCACTAAGTATGTTTGGTTAGACCTGTCCCCTATAGCTCTCCGACAGTCATGCGCCACGTTCCCAGAGACACGTGCACTCACATGCTGCACAAGACACAAGGTTATATGGCCGAGGTTCTGTCACCTGGCCCAGTGAGGAACATCCCCATCTCCACCGCAAAGATGATGGGGCCTGACAGCGACACATCCCAGCCACACTCAGCTCAGACCTCAGAGAGTGTCCTCCTGCAGGGCAGGACCATAGGGATCACTGAGGGATGGCTCTTGCCCTAGCACAGGACCACCTCCTGTCTCTGGAGCCACACGTGAACTCCGTTCTGGTCTACCTGGGTCTCAAAGGGCCACCTGCCTGGGTCCAGTGGCCTGGACGAGTCTACCGTTTCCTGCTGGCCCAATCATTCCTGCATGCCCAGTGGCGTCCATGGTCACACAAGAACAGAGACAGACTGTAAGGCGTGAGAGATGGGGGAGGTCGTGTCTGCTTTGGTTTGGTGGAAAGAGGTCAGATGAGCAGAGGAAGGGGGAGGATGAGGGCTGTGGGGTCCTCTCCTGCGGGGAGGAGGCCGACACTCCCATGACAACCCCGGGGGAAGGTGACGGAAGCATTTATGGGGAGGGGCGCTGCTGCAGCCACATGAGAAATTCCCTGCAAAACTGCTGAACGACAGTATTTATCCGCCTCAGATGACAGTTACAATATAAAAATTCACAGGTTCATCCCACTTTATATGACCTGCCACGTTGGCCGGCATTTCTCCTAGCTAGCTGCTCCTAAACGCACCCCTGCCTCTGGCTGTGAGGTCCGCCATTTTGTCAAGAAAACAAAACGCCTGTCTATAGCTCAGCGCCTGGACTTCACTCACAAACACCATCTCCATGAAAACCTAATAAAAAAGCAATAAAAGTGAAATATAGTTTATTAATATTCATACTGTCTCCCACTGCCAACAGCCACATGTGTTCGATCATTAAGGAGGAGGCTGCTTGCAGCCTGGTTTCCAGCCAACAGCTGTCCTTGTCATCAAAGTGACCAGCACAGTGGGCAGCTCCAACGCAGACGGAAAGGCCTAACTATAACTGCACAACCACTGAGAGGTCCGGGGCTACCTTTCATCCCCCACTAGCTGGGCGGCCTTGGGGCACTCTCCACGCCACCTCCTGGAGCCACCTAACCAAGCGATGGGGCTGATAATGCCAACCCAATTACCTGACATCGGTGTGACGAGGGAGAAAAACTCCTGTACCCGTGAAACGGAAATGGATATATTTGAGCTGGAGGACATTAAAAAGTTTTCCAAGAGGCCAGAGGAAAGCGAAGAACCAGATTACACTGGAGCTGTTTGGTAACAACCAGTACAAATTTCCAGGAAGAGAGAGAACACACACTCAAGAGAAAAACTTAGGGAAGGAAGATTTACAAATAGTCACAAAATACACCCTGCAAAAGATATTTTGGACAAATTACCCAAAATTATGGGGAAGCATGACTGGGGAATAAAATGGCTACAGAAACAGAGCTTAATGACATCTTAGCCCCCTTGATACAGTTTTGCTGTATCAAAGTGATTTCTCATTCTCCTTGAGGGCAAGGGCCTCCCTGTATTCATCATGGCACACCGCCCTGCTTATAGTGGGCGTCCGAGGAACGCTTCCTGGATGAAGGGGGAAAGAGAAGGAATGACAAATCAAGATTTGGAGAAGGGTGGACATATGACTGGTTAAGACTTGGGAGAACTGGCCAGAAGGGGACAGTGTATTGCAGAGTAACAGACACCAAGGCAAGGAGAGGGTCCCTGGGAAGCCACTTGTAATGGCACGTTTGTTGAACTTTGGATTTCTTGAGAGCAGTGGGGAAAGACGACAGTATGTAAACACACATGTGGTGACACGCCAATTTCTTTCTCATCTAAAGGCCCATGAGAATAAAATGTCACTATCCATGTGGATGGGGCGGGGAAGGGGGTACATGCAAGAGTCTTTATTGATTAGGGAAGACAGCAGATGAAAGACCAAACAAAACCCAGGTGCTCTGCACTTCCCCCACACGGCAGTGCAAAGAAAGTGTGCGACACCAGGGGGCACCAGGAGGGGGTCCCACACAAGACTGAAGGGAGCTCCTTGGAGTCAACACTCCACAGAGGACACGCTGCCACAGCCTTTTCCTCTTCAGAGAGGCTACGCTTTCCGGGGGCTTCCATGGGCCCTGTGTGTGCGCGCTTCACGTCGTCCTCACGTTCACAAGCCGGCGTGAGCATGGGACCGCAAAGCTGAGGCACAGGACGGTTTAGTAACCTGCCCACGAACACAGAGCCAGGAGGCGGCAGAACTGGGGCTTTTTTTCAGGGTTGCCAACTCTAAAATCAGCTCTACTGTATACTATAGGAATACTAACATATCAACAAAGGTCTTTTTCTCCCAGGCCAGGATTGTTCCCTTTATAAGACAGAGAGAGCGAGAGAGAGAAAGGGAGAGAGGAAAAAGGAGACACACACACATGCACACATGCCCCACAGAGACTCTGGGAACTTCTGGCTCACTGTGCAGATGGTGCTTGACCTTCAGGTAATATCACGTTCATCAGGGCAAACAGCAACCTCCACTTTCACACGCCAGGGTGCCCGGGGGGGCTCCAAAGACAGCTAGGAAAAACCGTTTCTTTTCTTCCCAAGTCAATGGAAAAAAAGAAAACCCCCAATTTACTTTAGTGCTTCAACCTAGCACCAGAAAAGTATAAATCATCCTCAAAACTCTGCTTTTGTAAGGGTTTTCAAATCCATTCCCATACCTACTACACAAAAACAGCTCTCAAAACTACTCTTCTTCCAGCTGGCATCTTTAACAATTCTACGTCCTGTGTACAAATACACCCAAAAAGGCCTAAATCTCCGTTCCCAGTAAAAGCTCATCCCATCCCAAATTCTCAGCCTGCAAAAGTTCTTTCTTCTTTTCATTTTTTATTTTATTTATTTATTTATTTTTAAAGATTTTATTTATTCGACAGAGAGAGACACAGCGAGAGAGGGGACACAAGCAGGGGGAGTGGGAGAGGGAGAAGCAGGCTCCCCGCCCATGACCTGAGCCGAAGGCAGATGCTTAATGACTGAGCCACCCAGGCGCCCTCTTTCTTCTTCTTTTTTTTTAAAGATTTAATTTATTGAAATAAAATCCACAGAATGTAAAATGAACCATTTCAAAGCAAATCATTCCGTGGCATCTAGTAACCTCACAACATTATGCAACCATCACCTCTATCTAGTTCTGGAACATTCCCATGGCTCAGAAGTAAAACCCCTTCCCCACCAGCAGGGCCTCCCCTTCCCTCCCCCAGCCCCTGGCAACCACCAATCTGCATTCTGTCTGGATAAATTCATCTATTCTGGACATGTCATAGAAAGGGACTCAAATAACACGTATCGTGTGTCTGGCTTCTTCAGCCCGTATCAGAGGTTCATCCTCACGTAGCACGTATCAGGATGGCTGAGCCTGGAACAACACAGGTTTGAACTGCATGGCTCCACTTATGTGGGGATTTTTTTCGACGAAGTACAGCACTATAAATGTATTTTTCTCTTCCTTATGATTTGCTCAGTAATATTTTCTTTGCTCTAGTTTACTTTATTGTAAGAATATAGTATATAATACATATAACACACAGATCACACACTGACTGTTTATGTTATTGGTAAGGCTTTGGTCAATGGCAGGCTTTTTTTTTTTTAGAGGGAGAGGGGGAGAGAGAATCCCAAGCAGACTCCACATCCAGCACGGAGCCTGACCCTCACGACCCTGAGATCATGACCTGAGCCGAAATCAAGAGTAGGATGCTTAACCGGCTGAACCACCCAGGCGCCCCAACAGTAGGCTTTTAGTAGTTAAGTTTTTGGGGAGCTGAAAGTTATATGTGGATTTTTGACTGCAGGGGGTGGTCAGTGCCCCTAACTGCGCACTGTTCAATGGTTCAACTGTACTCCTTTTTATGGCTGAAAGATACTCCATTGTATAGATGGACCACAATTTGTTTACACATTTGCCCACTGCTGGACGTTTGGGCTGTTTCCACCTTTTGGCTATTGAATAATGCTGCTACAAACATAAGGAACAAGGTATCTGTCTGAGTCCCTGCTTTCAGTTCTTTCAGGTTACATACCTAGAAGTGGAATTGTGGGGATCGTACAGGAATTCTACTTTTTGAGGAACCACCAAGTTGTTTTCCACAGTAGTTGCACTATTTTGCATTCACACCAGCAATGTATGAAGGCTCCTGAAAAAGCTCCGTTAAACATACCTAAATTATTAAAAAAAAAAAAATTCCTGAAATGATTTTCATTAAGGCTGACCTCTGCAGCTCCTGAAAGGCTTAGGGGATTTATAGAACAGCTTTCCTTTACAGACCTTGTGAAATCTCTAATCCTCAACCCTCCCCCCCGCCATCAAGTATGGAGAATATGTTAATCACCAGAACAGACACCCAGGGCATTTACAGTCTAGCTGGTCGCCCAAGACTAACACCCAGGACAAATTATAAAACAAATGTAAGTCCAAAAGTTCCCTCAAATGCAGGAAGCAAGGCACAAAGTACAGATTTTAAATGCAATGAGAATTCACAACAGACAAGGGAGAGATGCACGGAGAGCAGACTGGCCCGGGAAAGATGAATAGGGAAATGAAATGTGAGGAGGGCCTTGAAGAACGGTTATAATAAATAAGAAAAACAATAACTGCATGGAGCACTTAGCACCACAGCCTGCCTCGACCCGCTTCAATGGCCTGCCTCACCGACAGGGGTGCCCAGCTCCATGAATGCGGGGTAGCTGGGGTGGCAGGCGCCCTGTTTAGGAGACAGCGAAGAGCTGGGATCCTCTACCTCCCTCGCCAGCACCGGGCCCTCTCTCATTTCCCAAGGGCAGCGGGGAGCATATCTCCTGCAGAAGAGCTCCCCTCCTACCTGCTAGCAAAAGCAATGTTGTCATGTTTCGTTAGAAATGTTCAATTTCTGTGGCAAAACAAACCCGGCAATTTGCATGCTGTGCAGGCAAAACTGAAAGTCTTTAAGTGTGGCGAGTCTTGCTTGCTAGATGGAAAAGAGGGATGACATGAATATGTACAAAGTGCCTCCTGCTTCCTCTTTGGTATCTGGGAGAACACGACCACACTTGAACTGCTTGGGCGCTCCTTCCACAGCAAGAAGGGGCAGTCAGCGCAGGGAGAAGTTTTACCGGAGAGCAGGTGGGCGTGAGGTTCAGGACACCCTGCTGCTGGTGGGCAGGGCAGGCCCCGGGTGGGCGAGTGTGCATCCCTCCCCACGCAGAAGCCTGCAGCGCCTGAACTTCAGCATCACAGTGAGCCGTATCCAGCCTGTCCTCATTCTTGGGGCCAAGGCTGACCCACGCCTGAGCCCACCGTGCGGTGACGGGCGGATGTGTGGCACACCCCTGCAGACACGCCTGTGCATATGCGCAGCGACGGCGGCTGTGCGCCCGGGCCATCTGGCCTCTGACCTGGACGTGTTCATTTCACAGTGGGTGTGGATACTGCTCCGTCCAGCGTGTCAAGGACACTATGTTTCACCACCACCAGGACAGGGAGGGAGTGACAAACAAAACCAAGCAGCAAGTAAATGCACAGTGTCCATGCAGAACCAAGCATTCCGCTCGGGACTCCCAGTGTGACCGGGAAAGGAATCGGGGCTCCTCGGCACTCTGTGGAGGACAGCACGCCTGTCTGTACGAGGGTGGGGAGGGCAGGAGGACAGACGGGAGACGGCTCACCTCAAACGAATTCCTGAGACTACCCAAGCCCCCTGGCCTGCCCAGAGCGGCTAGCCGCTGTCCTGCTGCATCCCTCGGGGTTCTAAGATGCAAGCCTGGAGGTCCTCAGCGCCCCTGGCTTTCTGCAGCAGGGCAGGAATCATCTGGACGGACATACAGGCTGCCCTCGTGGGTTGGCCACCAATACATGGGTGGCCCCAGGCGAGGCACTGATCACCCAGTGAGACAGTGATGCCAGTGCTGTCTGAGCTACCTTCAGAGTTATGATAATGGTCACACAAAGCCACGTTCCTGGAATGCTCAGAAAACATGGATGACGATCAAAACCAAAGGCCTGGGCAAAGACAAATTGTTACTTGCCCATCACAGAGAGAGTCTGGCCCACTCGGCACTTTGGCTAATTTCTTTGGTGTCTCCCATTCCTGAGGCTTTCATCCAAATGTGTGTGCTCATAAGAGATGTTTTTTCCAAGGAAGCCACGGCAGCCTCCCCAGAGCCAAGGGCAGTGTCCCCTCGGTGTCCACAGTGTCTTGCACACAGTACATTATTCAATACTGCTTGCTGAATGGAGCTTACAAAGTAAAGCAAAGAGTTGAAAATATGCACCTCTCCATATAAGCCATGACACAGAATATGAACATGAGAAGTTGGGAAAAAACTTTAAATGGCACATTTCTCAGAGAAAATCTATCTTCAAGCTCACAGTTTCAGTCGGCGCCAGCAGAAACACTGTTTGGATCTGCATGGCCCCCAATTGAGAGTCGCACACGAATACGTTTCCTACAGGGGCAGCCCTGGCCCCGGAAGTGTACGATTTCCTTGAAGATCAAATGGATGGATGACTAACAAGATGGATTACACTAAATCCAAATGTTCTGAGGAGGGAGAGATCACTTCTGGTCGTGGCAGATTTGGCCCTTAAGTTTCACAAGGGGAGTGGAGTGGGGTGGAGTTCGGGGGTCCGCGCAGGATGAGGGGCAGGGCAGTTATCCTAAGCAAAGGGGCAGCGTGGGCTCCTGGCGGGCACTGAGGCCACACTGGGTGAGGGGAGGGCTGGGGCCCTTGGAATAGGCCTTTGAATTCCAGGTGAGGACCCGGGATATGGGAGCTACAGCAGGGACTAGAGGAAGGGCACAGAATTAAGGAAGGAGATTTGGGGAGCGTCTTCTGAGAAAGAAAAGGGAATGCTTAAGAGCAAGGAGGGTTATCCCAATGCTCCCTGGAACTAATGCAGAGAGCGGCCTGAGCAGCACAACAGGGACACGGCAAACGGGTGGTGTGGCCGTGAGCTCCAATCTGCAAACTGATGGACCTCTCACTGCCAGAACAGCCAGAGCAGAAGACACAGTGACATGACGTTCACATGCTGGTGACCCTCCTGCTTATTCCAAAGGAGAAAGTGAAAAGCTCCTGTCTGTGGGGAGGGAGAAGAAGGAATGTGGCTCTGTGCCCAGCATGTGGCCTTGGGCCATGGCCCAGTTATTGGGGTGCATGACCCAGGTCCTGCTGCCAGAGCTGGCCTTGCCATGCCTGGGAGGGCTGCCGGGGACGGGGGCCCCTCTCCAAGGTCCGTCACTCAGAGGCAGACGAGATAACCTACTGCATCCAAGATGGCATGCGGGCAGCCACTCTCTGTGAGGGACAAAAGAACTTTCCTGCAAAACCAGCTACTTCTCTGTAATACGCATGAAAATCTCCGCAGATGGGAGGCCAGCCATCGGGGAAAAGCCAGTTTGGGGAAAATGGCTTGTTTCACACATGGGTGTGCTGGCCATGGCCACAATGATGGGACAGCCAAGGGCAGGACCCTGCAGGCACAATAAAGCTGGGTGACCAAATCCACAAAGACTTATTTTTGGACTTTGACACGTCAGAAGGAACAGCGTGTCACTTCTCTGTTCCTGGCAGTCACTGTCCTTAAGTTTTAGAGGACACGTCCATGACCTATACACGAAGCAGCACGTAGAATAAAGAGACAGCGTGATAGAGGTGCTTCCGTCACTGGCAGCTGTTTATTCCCCAGAGTCGTTTCCATGGGTTCCCCCATCCGGCCATTTCCAGAAATGACTGCTACCCTGCTGGCCATCCTGTCACAGGATGAACAAATTTATCTCTTTTGCCCCAACGCCACACAACACAACAAAAACAGGAAGAAAAACCAGGCAAGATAAGGTTTAAGGGTTTAATGTTATCAACAATTTCCTTAGAGGTCTTTAAGGGTAAACAGATTTAAAATTTTTATTTCAAAATTCTTTATTTAATTCTTTGGTGTGAGTCCTCTGAGTTTTAATCCAGGTATAGATTTGCGGCACCACCACCACAACCAGGACGCAGAGCTGTCCCAGCTCCCTGAGACCTCCCTGGGGCTGTTTGGGGCGAATATGCCACATTCACGAGTGAGAACATTGGAGCTCAGGGCCAGGTCTATTTATATTCTGGGGGGGGGGGGGGTCACGCTTAGTGCATTTTTATTTGCCAACAGAAGTTCCAACTGACAAAAAGAAGAACTAGAACTCCTTCACTGGAGGTCAGTGAATGACGAAGAAGTGACACCAACAGCTTGTCCCTTGTGTTCTGGCCAAAAAACTCTGATTTTACGGTTCACATTTACATAAATTAGGTTGTGAGATGAAAGAGTACACATCCCCAGTTACATGAAACAGGACCAAAGGACCAAATATGGGGGATCCCACAGACCAGTCGACCTGCTGCCACTGAGCATGCACACCCAACACACACACCAATACTCACACATCCAACACACACACAACACACTCACATATTCAACACACACAACACATACTCATACAGGCCAACACACACCCACACCAACACCCAGTACTCACAACACACACTCCAAACACACCCCCACACCACACACCCCCACACCACACACCCCCACACCAACAAACACACACAATCCCACTCATAGCCACACACATCCACACCAACACACACACCAATACTCACATACAATGCACACACCAAACATCTCCAACACACACAAACCCACACCAACACACTCACACATCCAATACCCACACATACCCACACCAACACACACTCACACATCTAACACACATACACAATCCCACTCATAGCAACACATATCCACACCAACACACCCACCAGTACTCACATAAAATACACACATTCAACACACACAAATGCAGACCAACACACTCACACATCCAATATCCACACACACCCACACCAACACGTACTCACATATCTAACACACATACAATACACACTTATCTATAAACATACTAAGAGCAACACCAGTACTCACGAATACCAAACACACATTCAAGACACACACTCACACCAAAACACCCACACCAACACTCACACATCAAATGCACACACACCAAACACACATTCAACACACACTCACATATCCAACACCCACCAAAACACACTCATATGTCCAACACATGCACACCCATGCCAACACACACTCACATACGCCTTCAGGGGGTCTCTGAACAGTCTCTCCCATCACCCAGTCTTGGCTCCCTGACCTTTCTGATGTGGGCAGAGATGGGGAGTGGATGCAGGAAGTCACGGCAGGTGTCGAATGCAATCTAACTTCGCGAGGCTTCCAGTGCACCGTCCCTCACTCTCTGGGGCTTCTGTGTCCAGCCCGATGAGTGCAGGACCTCGCAGCCGTCCTCGGGTTCACCAGAGCAGTGGGAGGGCAAGAGCCCAGGCCCTCAAGTCAGGAACAGCGCCCCCCACCTTTCTCGCCACACCAACACAGTTCTGTCACCTCTCCCTCCCGACTTGGGGGGGCGGGAGGGAGATGTCGCTCCTCTCCTCAAATATGGACCCCCCCTTCACCGTGGAGCCGGACACTGTCCCTTCCTGATGCCAGAGGAAACCCACCAAACACAATCCCAGCATGCAGCCCCTCGCACGGACTGAAGGTAAAGCGCCGTGCTGGGCCCCCACGTCCACAGAGGCGAAAAAGAAACCGTGCCTGATCCCCAGAAGCTTGGGAATACTGGGGACGTTGACAGCTAATGACACACAGACCAAATTAAATAAATGGTAAACCAGAGGCACTAACCGTGAAGGGAGCCCAAGGGAAAAAGCACAATGGTAAGGACAGAGGCGCCCTGGGCCAGGCAAGGTACACACAGGTGAGTCAGACGCACGCCGCTTCCTCATCGAGTCCTTGTAACAGCTTCCTCAGGTGCTGCAATTTTTCCCTTGTAAGAGCCGAGGACAAGGAGCCTCAGAGAGGTGTGGGAACTTGCCTAAAGTCACACAGCTCTAAGGTAGCAGAGCTGGAATTCAGAGCCAGGTCTGCCGCCGCATACAGTAACGATGAGAAGAATAATGACAATGAAATATGAGCAACTCACATTTACTGAGGGCTTCGCAGGTGCCGAGCCCACGGGGAGCAGTGCACGAGCTGCCCCTCTCTGCGCAGGAAATCTTTGTTCACTCAGACAAAGTTAAGGGAGTCCTGCGTCGCAGGTGTGTAAAGGCCCCCAGACAGAGAGGCGGGTAAAGAGGTTAGAGGCCCAGAGGACGGCACTGTCTCACACCCTCCAGTCAGAGCATGCTGCGTGCGGCCCCTGCTCCGGGCTGGGGGCGTCACTTCTCATTTTCTGCAGTTATAATGGGACATGAAAGATGTTGGCTGATTTCAGGGAACTAATCTGTTAAAAGCCAAGTCAGCTGTCTTCAGGTTTGAAATTGAAATCTCACAGGTGGGAAGGAAGGATGGGAATGAATGTTTCTGGGGAGATGTGGATGCTCCCAAAGGGCTGCTACTGGGGTCCCGAAGGATCCGGGGTTCGGAGATGCCAGACGCCATGGGGCAGTGTGAGCTGGGCCATGATGCCATTCATTCACTCATTCAACAGAGGAGCCACAGGGAAAGTGGCCGGCACCCCTCCTGGGCATGCACGGAGAACACAGGAGAACAGTAGCTCCTGCCACACCCTTCCACTGTTTCTCCAACAAGCTCCTACTTTCGGCCCTCCGGCCCCGCCCCTGCCTGGGTATTCTCTCCCAGAGCCCAGCCCATCTCCCACCTCTGGCTGGCACCTAGCCAGCTACAGAAGGTGGAGGCCAGATTCATGAATTTTAGTTAGTTTGTTTTGTAATTAATTTTAGCTTTTATGTCAGATCTTCAACTTCCGAACAACCCAAGTTTAGGGTTCAACTCTGAATTCTTAGCCTATACAGTCCTTAAATTCGCCTAAAAAGACATTTCCCTTTTATTCTCTTTCCCATTTTTTTTTTTTTTAAGATTTTATTTATTTGACAGAGAGAGACACAGCGAGAGAGGGAACACAAGCAGGGGGAGAGAGGGAGAAGCAGGCCTCCCGTTAAGCAGGGAGCCCGATGCAGGGCTCGATCCCAGGACCCTGGGACCATGACCTGAGCCGCAGGCAGACGCCCAATGACTGAGCCACCCAGATTCCCCTTCTCTTTCCATTTAAAAACACATCGCATGTAAGTGGCGGGGGGGGGGGTGGGGGGGAGGGAGGTGACATATTCTGGAAGTCCTGCCATCTAGAGTAACAGTTCTCAAAGAATAAAATCATCATGATGATGATGAATAAAGAGAGTGGGAGGAAACTTCTAGACACCGGCACACGGGTGTCCGGCCAGAGTGCTGCAGCACACATCTTGGGGCCTCTCAGGGCACGTGTCACTTTCCCTCTGATTTCAGCCGCCGTCATGGCGGATCTCTCTGCGCACCACGTCACCTTGCTTTTCTGCTTCAGCCTCTCTCGGTCTGCCCCAGCCCACCCAATCTTCATACCAGCTTGGCCCACACAAAGGCTCATGACCCTCAACCTCGGGGGGACTACAGCCCCAGCCTTCTACCCTTCTGGGGCCCAATCCCAAAGACCTTCAGTGGACCCCTTGGAGGTAGAATGGGGCAGCTCCCTAATTCTGGTATCACTTCCCCATTCCCTTGCTCCTGTTTTCTGAGATCTCCCAAAAGGACTCTCTGCACCCAAGCGCTGTCTCTGGCTCGGCTTTCGGGACACCCAACCTAAGATCTTCATTTCCACAATGCCATCATCTCCACCTCTGCCTGGGAATGAGGGCCACAGCCCAATAGCCAAGACCAAGAGCCCTGACCCTCCATCAGGCTTTAAGCCGACAGGGCCAAGGGAGAAAGGAGACTCCAGGCTTGTCTTGCACACTCTCCCTTCTCAGTTTAATGAGAGATGTCTACACTGGGCAGACAAGGACAGCAGAGCCCTGGCACACCCAACCAATGGCTCCCCAAGGACAGCTCATTCCATTACAGACTTAGGGGCAGAAGTGCATAGTTGAGGGCACTCCACCTACTCATTTCTTGAAACCTCAGCACAAAGCACAGTGTCTGGCACATCTTCGGAATTCAAACAACTACTTGTTCGATGCATAAATCGGGATGATAGCTCCAAACCCAGCTGTGGCTGCAGGGAGAGCCTGGTCGCCACCCGGCAGGAAGTACTACATCTACCAGAAATCACACAAAGAGTGACATATTTCATCATCTCTGCTGCTCATCTGCTTTCTGCCCCCCCCAACCAGCCCACTTCCTCCTAGCCACCCGCTTCCCAGTTCACTGATACACACACCCTCTCCTATCTCACCAACTATTTTTGGATCTTCACTGTCACCACCACTGGGGCATAAGGTGCCCTGACCACAAGCCAGGCACCAAATGGGCCCCACAGAGGGGCTATGAGCCACTCAGGTGAATGATCCATAGCTCAAAGCCAGGCTGTCACCCGCAGTCCTGCTTTTTCCATCTCGACAGGGCATGTGGTACACCCGCGGAAGGGGGGAGGGGAGGGAGGTGACATATTCTGGAAGCCCTGCCATTTGAGCAACAGTTCTCAAAGAATAAAATCATGATGATGATGATGATGATGAATAAAGAGGGTGCGAGGAAACTTCTGGAGGTGATGGATGTGTTTATGGCATAGATTGTGGAGATGGTTTCATGGTGTATACTTATCTTCAAACCCATCAGGTTGTACACATTACATACGTACAGATTTCTGTATGCCAATCAGACCTCAATAGTTTTAACGGAATTAGCTGTAGAGTATGTAATGAGTAAAGAGTATTTAAATGTATGTCACCTTGCCCCACTGCTAGAGAGCCTGCTCATTAGATTTGTTTTGCAACCCAGGAATCTCCGTTTTTGAAAGGCACCTGCGTGGTTCTGCAGCAGGAGGATCCTTGGACTACACTTTGGAAACAACTGGTTTATCCCTTGAGCCCCAACATGGTTCCAGTCCCACTGTCCTCAGGTTTGGGGACATGTAGTCAGTATCCCTGCTGCAAGGCAGACAACTGGGCCGTTTCCAGGGCATTAACATGGCTCCTGCACCAGGGTCCTCAACCTCTGGGGTTGCTTGGGTTTGCTCATGTGGTCTGTGAAGGTGTGCGTGTGTGTCCTTGTGTGTATGTGCATGTCTGTGGCATGTGTCTGTGTGTCTCCTTCCATGTGGTGCTGTGATGGACACACCTATGCACATCAGCGTCCCTGCTAGGGCTGAGTGTTGGCTTCTGTCACCAAGTGCTGGCTGGCACACACCCAGATCTGCATATGCCATGCACGGGTTTATGCTGTGGTACTGAGTTTGTGCATGTGAGAACTTGCATACGTGTGTGTGTGTGTGTGTGTGTGTGTGTGTGTGTGTGTGTGTGTGTGTGTGTGTGTGTGTGTGTGTGTGTGTAGGAGGGAAGGGGGCCCTTGGGCAGATACACTCAAGCACACACAAAGCTTCCCACCAAAGAAAATTTTAATTTCAAATTTATCTCTATACAGTTCAAGGTCCTAGAGCCGAGTAAAGGGAAACTGGAGATAACCTAACAGCCAGGTAACTTACTGGTTACTTCTCAGAAAAGCTGCAACCCTGAAAACTTTCATATATTTATAACCGTCTCCCTGGGTGGATGAGCTTGTCAATGGTTTGAATATTTCACTTAATATCCTCAAGGTATAAACTAGAGCCTTTTCCGGTTGTATCTATCTGCTAGTAATAAAAGCAAAATTAATTTAAAAAGCTAATGCTTGCAATGCGATTCATTTCTCAGTCAAACCTAACTTCTAGTCATGCATTCTTTATACTCGATTATATGCGTACGTTATGCCATTTTTGAAACTACTTATATTTATGGCTTTAGAAGCTGTGCCCCTTTTCTGAAGTGACGCAGCGTACGGCACTTTGGAATGTGCCAGGCCCCCTGTCCCCTACTGATGGGGTAAGGAGGCCAAGCTCAACCCACAGGAGAAAAAACAGTCCCGTAACCATACACTGAACCAACTCTGAGCAACCACACGACCAAACGCAGGCCCTGGTCATAACGGGGTCCAGACGCAGGAGTGTGGATGGCTCACACTGACGTTCCAATGACTCACTGGAACATGGTTAGCTGGGGACACAGAAGGCCAGCACTGGGGCGAAGTCTCCCAACTCTCCTTCCAGAGCCCATCACTTGGTAGCAGTGGGGGGATCTGACACCAGGTTCCAAAGAGAGCAGAGCTTCAGAATTGTGCCTTAGAGAAAGCACAGTCAATAAACAAACAGAAAACTATCCCCTCTGGGCCAATGATGCAGACACCAGTACCCAGGAAGTTAAAAGCACTAAAAGTGTTCACATTTCTACTGCTGGGGTAGGCATTATAATCCACGGCCTCTTCCCTTTATTCCTGAACAACTACTACGGTCTCCTAGCCTCTGGGCTCCCCCCAACCTTTTTTTTTTTTTTTTTTTGTCATCCCAATTGAATAATTCATTAACATCCTTAACTTCGTTAAATTACTCTGTTCTTAAATCCAAACCCCGATGCCTACATTAACATTCTCCCCTATCAGACCTCACTCCCCTAACCCTTACTTTCCAACCCAAGCCTTCGACTCCTTCCAGACGTCATCATCTTCCCTTATTTGTGCCCCAGACTCGTTCACCCGCATCTCTCATCTCCTGGACGACCCACCTCAAGATGCCTTCCATGAAGCTCCTGCTCTATAAACCTTCCCTAATAACCCGTCTGGCAAAATCTTTCATTGACTCTGAATTTCTGTAACTGGTTTTTCTCATGATTTGTTCCCCTCCAGGCTCAATGAATATCTACCGAGTGATCAAACATTTGCGCTATCAAAACACCAGAATTCTACTCTAGGCGATTTGTTGGTGTCCTTCGATCGCTTCAGAGAGACCATAAACTCCTCAAGATTAGAGATCTTCCTCTACCTCCTTCCCTTTAGGAGATCTACCCACACAGGACACACGGTAGGCTCCCGGTGAACACCTGATGAATTGAACTGAACTAAAATACATCTCTGCCCTACCTCAAACAACCACGTAACCAACCTGAAGATAATCTCTGCAACCAAAAGAATCAGACAAAAAAAAAAAAAAGGTTAGATTATTCTGAAGAAGGAGATTAATGGACATTTTTTATGTCCTAAATTTTTATCCCCATTTTTTTGAGGTCTTAGTAATGTTCTTAAGTGCTCCAAATTAAGTCTAGACAGAGTATTTTGAATAGCACAGAGCAGAAACAAAAAACTCTACACATTTTAATCACTGACTATCCTTTGCCTGAATGGCGTGCCTTTTTGTTTGTTTATCTGGAGAGTAGAGCTTAATATTTGGTCTTGTTTTTAGTTTCCTGGTCTCGCCAATAGTGGAAATACCCCCACATCAATTTACTGCTTGCTCTCCCTCAACCGAAACAAACAAACAAAAAAAAAACAAAAACAAAAACAACACCAAAAACCCCCACAAAAACTGGCATCAGTGTAGAATCACACAGGGAAATGGCAGGGACTTCCAAGGTGAGGTAGCGGTAGTAAAGAGGATTACCTATAACTCCATTTCTTGGGGTGTGAGCACATGAAAGGTGACACCATTAAGGAAATCTCTTTCTCCCCAGCAGCGTTTCTCAGAGTGGGCTGAAGACCACCCTGCACAAGCTCACATCCAATTCCCTGCAGTGAACTCTGTGTGTGTGTGTGTGTGTGTGCACACGCGCGTGCGTGAGAACAGGGTGGAGACTTTCTCAGGGGGCACTTCTCTGGAAATTCTGATTTGGTGGGTCTGGGGCAGGATCTTGGTGGAAATGTGTTCTTAACAAGGTCTCCTGGTGATTGTTATGCACAATACAGTCTGAGAAACAGTGCGATTCGGCAGTTAACTATGTTAACAGACCTTCAAGTTGGAAGGTCAAGTGGGAAGGGGATACTCGTGCATCAGATGTAAAAATCTTAAAAAGGAGCCTTTGTTTCCTGAAAAACACACGTCGTGCTTGCCTCTACAGTGATATGCCCCCAGTCTCGGCCAACCAAATCCTGGAGTTTCCTCCCCGTCACACCACCCATCCTTCCATGGACCTCAGGCCGAGGACAGGAACATCTCTCTGTGTCATCCTGTTTCCATGTCACTTGTCCGGGAAGAGAATAAGGTAAGGTATTGAATACTATCCCATTTCAAATAAGGAGGGACATGTGAGTGTCCTCCCCTTTGAAAGTGAGAGGTCCCAGGGGATAATCACCCAACACAGACACAGGGGACCCCAGGAGGACCAGGCCCTAGGGAAGTATGGACCCACAGTGTGGATCCTCCTTAGATGCACAGCTCAAACACAGACATGTTCTCTCAAGATGTGGCTGAAAATGTCTTCCTTCTCAGATCAACAATGGACAATTGTAGAGTTTTTTCCTGCTCCCAGTCCCCATAAGAGGCAAAGGAATTGAGAAAAATCAACTTGATAATCGTGGCCTGGAGTTGGCTGCCCCTCACAGATGGCTAGGACTAACACACACAGAGCCGAAGACTGTCAGGCTCCCGCACCGCTCACTACGCCGGCAAACCACTCTGGGGTTCAGACGGGGCCTCGGAAGGGCATGGAACGCGGGGACCAATGTTAAGATGAAGCATCACCTGAGGCAGAAAAGCTGGGCTGGCTTTCATGTGGGCTGTGTCCTCTGAAACCAGAGCTGGGCACGGAGGCCCACCATAAGGACCCAAAGGATACTCATCTTTTTGGCCAAGGTGACCACGAGGAGGAAGAGGTTTGCCTGCCCAGAATTTTAGGCAGCAGTCACCTAAGGGTTAAAGAAAGGGGATAATGTACCCAGAGGGAGGGCCTTTCCGAGGGAAATGGGGGTGCAGGGGCCAGAGGTAGAAGG
Source organism: Zalophus californianus (assembly GCF_009762305.2). NCBI lineage: Eukaryota > Metazoa > Chordata > Mammalia > Carnivora > Otariidae > Zalophus > Zalophus californianus. The sequence continues at coordinate 91,992,877 of NC_045606.1, forward strand.
CGGGGAGAGGAGAGCTAAGGAGAGCCCCGAGACTATCTGCAAACAAGCCTTCCACACCCACCAGACTCCCTGAGCTGGGTCCCAGGCACCAGGGGCAGAGACCATCCTCGTGGGAGGGGGGGTGGGAAGTGTCACGTGGGCACAAGAAGGCGAGAAGTCGTGAGTACATAAAGAATCCCAAAACCAACTTACTTGATCCATCAAGTTTTACTCTCAATATGCATTGCCTTTCGAACAGTTTTTAAAAGTCTCTTTACAAGTCGCCATGCTCAATTTCTACTGAAGGTGAATAAAACTGGTATCTGTTCGCTAAGCAGCAATTTCGGGTAACTGAGTATTAAAAGCCTGAGCGCCAGTTACTCCTTCCCAGACCTGTGAAGGTGACCCGCAATGACACCAGCCAGAGCTCCCTTTCAAAGAAGGGCACTTCCTAAAGAGAACATGTGCTTGCTGCCTCACCCCTGCACAGCCTCCTCCTTCGACCCTTCCCTCGGGGTTCAGGCAGGGCCCTCTCCTGCAGGCTCCAAGCCCAGGCGCCCCTTCCTCCGTGGCCACAGCACCGGGCTCCTGGCTTCCCAACGTGTGTGGCTCCAGAGCACGGGGACCGACAGCAGACTGCAAGTGAGTGGTAGATCCTTCCCTCCTGAATCCGGCAGGGAGGCAGGGGGGCAGAGGAGGCTCCTCCTTAGCTGCTGGATGAAGTGGGAAGGGAATGCTGGGGAAGGACAGGAGAAGAGCCTAGAAGAGCTGCTGTAGCTCAAGAGATGGGGGGGCGGGTGGGATGGGCCGCGGCAGAGACACAGCAGGGCCCCACTGGATGAGGAACGGGAAGGGGCACGACCTGGGGCTCAGATCTCTCAGGGATGGGGGTGTGAAGTTATCTCCTGAGACCCATAGGCTGAGGATGGGTAAACGGGGGGAGGTCAGCCTCTGGGATGGGTATGCGGTCACCTGAGGCTCTAGCACATTTTGCAGCCTTTCTCTGTGGCCTGGAAGGAAGTGTGGCGAAAGCACACCCCCGATCGGAGTGTCAGGGCACAAGTGCTCAGGCACATGAGTCTTGGGACTCTGCTTTTATAGTCTACATGACAACCTCTTAAAGGGGTGTCAGTCCTATCTTCTCATTGGAGTTTTAGGAAGTTTCTTGTCAACTTCCATGCTCACTGGACTGCTCGATGTCCCCTCAAACACAGCCCAGCACAGTCTCCCCAGAACAGACTCTCCCGTTTCCCACTTCTCTCCACTCCTCACGCACTGACTGACCCACGAGCTGGCCAGTGAGGGAAGCACCTGGGTCGTGTGACTGCAGTCCACTGGCCCAGCAACGCGGAGGCTGGCGACCAGACCTCCCCAGCTCACGGGTGAGGAAGTAAAGGCACAGAGAAGGCAACAAGACCACACCACACAGCTTAGCGAAGGGGGCAGATCTAGGTCAACCTTAGGTTTCTCAGACTCCGAAACAAGTGCTCTTTCTCATCTGGATCCCACCAGAGCTGCCATTAAAAAACACCCATGCAGGACCCCACTCCCAGCGGGGCTGATTCAGTTCATGGTGGGGATTAGGACCCAAGCTGGGTGATTTTCCAACCCTACCCCTCACCCCATCCCCACCCACACCCCCACAGGTGACTGCAATGCGTGGCCGGGGCTGGGAGCCGGTGTGCTAGAGACTCCGGGATGGCGAGGGCCTTGCTACCCGTGCTGTATCCTGATGCCCAGCAATGTGCCCGACGTGTGCTAGAAGTGCAGTCAATCCTTGCTGACTGAGGGAAGGAATGCAAGCCTTGCACTCCCTCCCCAGGCTGCCACAGTCCTTCCTCCATCCTCACCAAACCCGAGCTCCCCACCACAGGCGTGGGCTGACTGGCGCCTGGGCCACACCTCTCCCTCCCCAGGGACATAAGTCATCTTCCCAGCATTGCTTTCGTCCCGCTACCCTCTGTTCACCACCCTGCTACCTGTTCCGATGCCTCAGTGCTTGCTCCGTGTTTAAGGATACAGTTGCAACCCCTTCCTTCGTCGGGTATTTAAGACCCCAACCCCCCAACCTATCCTTTCAATCATACCTGCCGTCACCTGCAGACCCCTGTTAGGGCCTCACAGGCGGGTGTCCTCCTTGTCTCCTGAGCAAGTCTTGCGATTTCCTGCGGCAGTGACCTCAACGATGCACTCCCCTCCCCCCCCCCCCGCCCACATCTGGGTCCTCCCCATCCGCCAGGACCTAATCACCCCTGCCCGGCCCTTCACCCCAGGCTCCAGGAATCCCTTCAGAATCTGAACACCTATGCCGAGCAGCTTACTTGGCTCCATTCTCATGTGGCTTCTAACCATCACTTCCATGCGCATGTCCTAATTTTCTGACCAAACTGTGGTCAGTCACTTGAGGGCAACAACTGGAGGTGTGTAATTTTACCTCCCCCCCGCCCCCCCCCCCCCCAGTGACCCCTGCTGCACACTCTCTGTGAATGCCAGGAGGGCACTCGGCATCTCCTGTGTTGGGGCAAGCAGTCTCACCTGTAGTATCTGGACTGCAAGTAGGTGGAACACACAGCCTTGGACACGTGACTGGCCGAACCGAAGTCGATGACCTTTACTCTGTACGGTTGTCTAGAAGGATCTACCAGCATGATGTTTTCTGGTTTGAGGTCGGCATGGATGAGACCTAGGCTTTTCAGTTTCATCAGGGCTGTGGCTACCTGCTGGAGGACTGGGCGAATGTATTTGAGGGGCAAGGGGCTAAACTTGTTCTGCTTCAGAAAGTCATAGAGGTTCTGCTCCAACATCTCAAACACCAAGCACGTGTGGTTCTTGTGCTGGAAGCACTCGTAGGCGCGGACAAAGTTGTAGTCGTCGGCACTCTCCGTGCTCAAGCGGGCCAGGATGCTCACCTCGATCTGACCCTGCCGGGCATACGATGGGTGGTTCTTCAGGATTTTGATGGCCACGATTTCATTGGTGCCCCGCTTCCAGCACTTGACCACTTGCCCAAACGTCCCTCGGCCCAGGAATTCTAAAACTTCATAAGTGTTGGTCATGGAGCACAGCACCTCATGCTGGACCAGCTGGTAATCACCTTCGCTGTTGGAGCCACTGTTTTTGGAGGTGGCAGTCGATGTGGTGGCAGTGGCTACAGTGGCCCCACTCGCATTATTCTGAATCATGGGTGGATGCTCTTCGATGATCTGCACGCTGCTCGTGTTCTCAATCTCCTCACTCTTACGCTTGAGTCCACATTTTTGGTAGGTATCAAGAAGGCTCACAGTGCTTCGACGCATTAGGTTATGTGGTCCGCCGAGGACTTGCCCAGTGACAGAAGTGCTACTTGCTGATGTTACAACTATGTGCCCGGTGCTTCCTGGGAAGATGATGGTCTGCTCGTAAGGTAGGCCTGGGTTTGGGATTGGCAAGGAGGTGCTGACGGTTGTAGTGGCTGGCTGAGAAGGTGGTATGTTCTTGCTCTGGCTATACACTTTGCTGTGGGAGCCGTACCCAGTCATGTCCCAGGCGGAACTCGGCTCTACTTTCAGTTTCTTCACACTACAGAAGGCACTTGATTGAAGGGTGTGAGGGGAGAAGACTTGCACATGTGAGGCCATACCTACAAGAAAAAGGAGTGAATTAAATTAAATGAATGAATTCAGCAGATTCATCTCAGTTCTGACCAGTGGCTAGGGTCCTATAGAATACTTTCCTTCCACTTCAAAGCAAGGTGGGGAAAGTGAATCTTTTCCCTCCCTCCCCCTGCCCCGGAAGCACATTCTGGCCGCTCAGTTCGGGAAGCCAAGGAGGTTCTGGAGTGTTCCGCCTGCCACCATTAGGAGGGTGGAAGAATTGTAGAGTCAGTAGGGAATACAATCAAGATTCAGATACAGAATAAGAATATCAGAGCTTTGTTCATTACTTATTTTTTTAATAAATATTGTTTGTGATAGAAACAGATTCTTCAATTCTCACTGCGTTGCAATCCTACTAAAACCGAGGACCGTATCAGGTGGGCCAGTTAACTGTTACATACTAAGTTGTCCCAATGGTCTACTGTTCCTTGTCACAGACCCCAGATTAGCTTGTTTGAAGAAACATCTTCCCACATAGGTCTAATCCTGGAGCCACTCACGACCTGCTAGCTTCTGGATGAATCATAATTACCCCCTGGGATCTTAGTCATCTTAAATGAATTCTGTAGGGCTGAGGAGATCAGCAGTCAGTCTGATATTTTCATTTAGATGGCCTAAATAAAACATTGTATATGTTTTATAGCGTTAAAACATTTATTTATTTTGGGGGAGGAGTAGGTAGCACCATTCATGGGCTCCACTCACTAACTTTTCCTGTTCATCTATCAATGTGTTTATCTAGAAAGTACTATTATTTCATGCCAATATCTCAGCCACAATTGAGATAACCACAGAAATCTAGAAGGCCGTAACTCTGGAATAGTTGTACAATTTACAATTATGGTGATTCTAGAAACAAAAATTCATAGGAAACTATCAAGAAAAAATAAGACAATGATAAAAGGCAAGTTCTTAAAGGTGAAAGTAGAAACAAACACTGCTCATCATCTAACTGCAGCTGATGAACATTTCTCATAGAAGCACAAGAACTGCGGGGTTTTCATCAAGCTCCGCTGGTGTCTAGCTGTCCTCATGTTCATGTCTCTGACCCCTTTGCCTTACCTAGAGTGGTCATTTAACCTTTTCCTTCCCACTTGGTCCCCTGTCACCCTGGCCACCCTTTCTCTCCCAGCAGACACCTTCCACTTTGTCCAGGAGCCCAACATCAGCAGCCGTACTTTCTACCTTTATTCTCTTCATTTCAGAACACTCCTGACTCTGTGCCCACCCCCCATCTTTTCTTCCTTCTCTCCGGTCTCAGAGGAAGCTGTGTCTCTCCTTTTCAACACCAAATTTCCTCCCATTCTCATGATTCCTCCTCTCTGGTTCCTTCCACTGTCTTCTCCTTCTCTTACAGCTTTCAATTTCTGCCTGTTAATTAGATCCAAGTCCTTACTAGGTACTTAATAAAGTTTTGCCGAGCAAGTCAATGACTTAATCTTTTCTTCTGCCTTCAAGTGTGTGCGGAACACACACACTCCCAACTTAAAAGCCAAGAGGAGTAACAGCCATACTCTTCCCCTTTAATTTTTTTCTTCTTCTCACCTGTAATCAGTGGTTTATGTTCCCTTTTCTTCAAGACTCATTCCTTAATCCACGGCCCTCACCCCAGCACATTCACACACTATAGCTCTGTGTTCTTAAAGGTAAACGACTTCCTAATTGCCCAACCCAAGGGCCTTTTTCAGCCCCTATTCCCCCTGACCTCCCGGCAACATCTGATATGCTGACCACAACTTCCTTCTTGATGCTCTTATCTGTGTTTATGAGAATCTGTAATCTCCTCCTCCAGTGTTTGATTGCACACTGTGTGCCTCGGTGGTTCCTTTTCCTCTTCCTCCTTTAAAATGCTGGCATTTCCAACATTTTGACTCTGTTCTCTCTGGAAGACAATCATTCAAACAGTTTGAGTTGTCATGTCTATGCAGGCGACTCCCGCCTTCAGGACAGGCCAGGCTCTCCCTCTTACCTTCCATGAATATATTTCTGCCTCCCACTACATCAAAGACTATCTTCCAAAGCTGAACTCCCTTATCTTTTCCTAAAAATTTAACCATCTTGCACCCCTTTCTAACATCCCCCTTTCTGTTCATAGAATATTCTTCTAGCCACTTGGTTCCAAAAATGTGGATTTACCTTTGATGATTCTTCTTTTATCCAAGGACAAGAAGGTGCTAAGTCTTAGTAATTTCTCCTTCTTTCAAAATGTCTTTTGTATCCATCTCTTTATTTCTGTTCTTGCTGCCACTTCCACAGTTAAAGCATTGTCTAGTAGGACTGGACCAAACACAAACATCTGGTCTACCTGAGCCGTCTTTTTTTCCCTCTAATTTGTCCATATTCAGCCACCAGATTAATCTTCCTAGAATATTTCTAAGCATGTTACTCCTCTGTCCAAAAACATGTTCTTTTTCTTTTTTTAAAAGATTTCTTTATTTTAGAGACAGAGACAGAGAGTGAGTGTGTGTGGTAAGGGGCAGAGAGAGTCTTAAGCAGACTCCGAAGCGAGTGTGGAGCCAGAGGTGGGGCTCAATCTCACAACCCTGAGATCACGACCTGAGCCAAAACCGAGTTGAACGCTCAACGAATTCTGCCACCCAGGCGCCCTGTTCAAAAACTTTCAATGACTCCGTAGTGTCTACATGATAAGGTGGAGGGCTCTTTAACTTAACATCATCACATTCGATTTCAATTACGTTGTTGGCTTCATCTCCAACTGGTAACTGTTCTCAACCTCCAACTTGAATTAAGCTGTTCTACTCACTGTTTCTAGAATGTCTCTTACACGCCCTACCTCCACACTCTTACACCATTCCCTCATCTGGCACGCCTTCTCCTTTTCTCTCAATTTATTCAAAGACAAGACAATTCAGATCCCTCTTCTTCCCAGACCTCTCCAACCCACACTGATCATTCCTGTATCTCTTTCCCAATGGCACTCACCCATATGTACTATCCATTTGGCCACAAATTGCACTTTTGACTTGCAAAATCTCTTTTGTCTTGTTGAACTGAATTACTTATCTTTTGTGCCATTCCACTTTTTACACATTTAGGTCATGTTTCCATAACCAGGCTATACTTTGGGTCGAAGAGCTACAGTTTATACTTCATATTCGTGTTTTCCCCAGTATTAAACCAAGCTTATTATCCATGGTAGGCATTCAGCTGACGGAATAAAGCACTCTAACTGGCCAGGCCTCCCTGAGAGCTTAGTTCTCTGGCTACAGAGCAATGACCAGTCACAGGCACCTACGGAACCTGGCCTTCCTCTGGAGAGTAAAGAAAAACCTGCCACTATTTTCCCACCCAAACTAAGACTTTTTAAAAAACCAAGGCAGGGGCTAGGCAGCTCCTGTCCTGGTGTCAGTGCTCACGTTCTGTTTGTACTTCAGCCTGGACGTGCTCTGACTTCCCACAAGCAGCCTCAGCCTGACACCAGACACATGCTCTGAACCCCACCTTCACCCTGATCCCGTAGATCTGACAGAGGCTTCCCTTCTTGTTTGGATCCTGAATTCCAGTATCTACCTATGCAAAATGATACCTCCATATACATCCCTCTGCCTGACGAGACTATTTTGGCTTGCTTAGTCAGAATCTACACTACCTGTTTTTTCCTATTCCTCTTTTTGTTCAAGTCAACCTCCCCCTAACTCTGCAAGAACACTGAAAATGTTTTTTCCTATAGTTATCAGTATTAAATATTCATATTGTTTTAGATGTTGTATACAATATAGAAATAACCAATCCCTTCACTTTTAGTAACTTAACCACCGGAGGCCAAACAAATAAGAATTTCCTTTGTCCTCTGCTACCTAGTCTGCCCCTCATTCCTCAATCCTCAAGTACTTGGGGAAGAGAGAGTTGGGTGGTAGTAGAGGAAATACGCTGATGTTACATAAAGGAGAAGTGGCTCTTTCTATTTTCACTGTTTTAAAAACATTTTGGTAGAAAGGCCAGGGTGCAGAAGTGGAATTTTACAGATGGAAAGAGGATGGCTTATGACTTATTTGTTTTTGGGATGACAGCCAAGGGTCATAAAATTGTGGAAATCATCACTGGCTACCTCTGGTGATGGATGCCCAGGATCAGAGAGGAGATGTGCATGGCTAGAAATGCCCTTCACCACGCCTGCTGCCTCAGACTCAAACACCATTCCTCAGGGTTATCATGGTTCTCCAGATTTTAAAATCTTGAGCACCTAAGTACATACTAGGCTCTGGGCCGGATGTTTTAAGGACAGGGTGAGCAAACACCAGACTCTGTCTGGGACAGTTGAGAGTTACCCTTTCCAATTCATTCTCGCAACGGTCCTACTTTGAAAGCTAGGAAGTCCAGTGATGGGGTTATGTTCCTAAGGTAAGTGGAAAAATTAGACCCTGATTTTAGAAGTTCAAATCAAGGGCACCTGGGTGGCTCAGATGGTTAAGCGTCTGCCTTCGGCTCAGGTCATGATCCCAGGGTCCTGGGATCGAGTCCTGCATCGGGGTCCCTGCTCCTTGGGAGCCTGCTTCTCCCTCTGCCTCTCCCTCTGACTCTCATGAATGAATAAATAAAATCTTAAAAAAAAAAAAAGAAGTTCAAATCAAGGTAATTCTACGTGCCTCTTTGTCTCTGTCTTAATGGTTTAACAAGAAATTCAGTTTTCTAGGGTTAAGAATAATTTTTTCCACCTAAAAATAAGAATAGCCAAAAATCTTCATGATTTTCCTGAAGTCGTAACTCATAAGATTTTTTTTTTTTAATGTCACTTATTAAAGGACTGGCTCATTTAGTCCTACCCCCCCCCCACTTATTTGCTTAGTTTCTTCATAATTTTATATTTCACAACTAGATGAACTGAAAAGTTGCTTCACATCTGAGTACATTTCCTTTCCATTTCACCACCCTAAAATTATCTACTGGAAGATCAGACTCTGGTGAAACCACGGAGCTGAGTGAGGGTTCAACTATGATTTAAAAAGAAATTACATTGAACTCAGCTTCACTGAATTCTACCAAAGCTTGAGAGAAGGAATTATAAGTAAAATAATGGCACCATTTCCAGCAGTGGATAAAGTTTAATTGTGGTTTGGCAGATGTGAAAAGACTGCCATGCAGAATCCAGTTACATTATTAAAGAGAACACAATTGTGAGCACCTTAGTGTTAAAGAGGTACAAATTTCCCCACTTCCCAAAATCCTTTGACACACGCTTCTGCTGAAAAATGAGTATTTGACAGAAACAATCAGGAACTCGAAGGATTAAGTCCCATACCCAACTGGATGCCATATCTGTCTTAGAGATCACATTACTCAATATGATATTATAAAGTTGTAGAATACATAAAAAGGAACGTCAAAAATGTATGAATGTTAGAAATATCCACCTGAATGGACATTTTTAAACATCTAGAGAAAGGCTAACCTGTAAAGCTCTTGATTACCCTGTATAACATGATAATTTGATGCCTCAGGGGTTGAAAAGTACTAGAAAAAAAATGTTTTCATGGACATGCAAAACTATATTCATAAAATTTTAATGATAGTCATCCTGCTTATCAAGTTTATATTTCACAAGTAGTGCAAAGATAATTTCAGATTAGCCAATTTTAAATGATACATTTCCAAAATAGTGTATACTAAATGTCTCTGGGGCTTTTATATCCCTTTCAATCAAAGTCTGTTTATCCACTAGTTGTGTAATGTTAAATATATAATGTATTCCATCAGAGCACAGTTTAGGATCAACCAAAGCTCTACAGAATTCTTTCATCAATTATGACAATAACAATCCTACTGATTTCATTAAGGGTCCTCTATATAAAAAAAGACTAGGGTTGGGCACAAAAGGAAACACAAAGACATCTAACACACTGGCACTGCCCTAAAGGAGCTTAAAATCCCATGGGGGTTGCCAAGTTCATTGCAAATTAAAAAGAACAACCGGCAATTCTAAGCAACATAAGCAACTCGCCAAAGTAAACATGATAGGAGCTTAGAGAAGCTAAGACTTGAGCTGAGGTTAGAAAAATGGGGTATCTTTTGAAAGGCAGAAGGACACTGTTCCAGATCTGGCTAACCGTGTAAGCAAATTGCTGGGCGCAGCTAGCCGTATGGCCTATGCCCTCAGGAAGTTTAGGCTTTGCTTAGAGACAGCAATGTAGGAGTATTTACATAGTAGCAATACAATACCAAATGCTAAACCAATAAACAACCGTGTGCACCAACAGCCTACTTATCCAGAATTGCCATCTTCTGATAACTTCAATCTTCTAGAAGTTAAGTTTTGAATACTCTGTAAAGCTGGCGTGAAGCCCTACTGCTACCGCCACTCACTTCACCCCTTCAGCCTTCACCGGCCTTACTGATTGTCCTGTAACACACAATTACATTGTAGAGGGACTATCGTTGACTTTGCCCTCTGGGTCAGACTCCAGTGGCTGACACCCCGCAACTGTAGGGTGAAGTGCATTTTCCCTATTTTACAGATGAGTAAATGGAGTTTTGGGAGATGACCTCGTTGGTCCAAGGTCGCTTTGCTACTAGGAGCAGGGCTGGGACTTGAACTGAGGTCTGCCCAATTCTCAGATCCATGCTATTAACCATTCTTCTTCCCTTTGTAGGTTTTCGGACTAGAGGCACCAAACAAGGACACAGGTACAACAGGCAAGGAGAAACAGAAGCTGACATGTGAGAAGTGACAGATGCATACTATGTACCGAAAAAAAAAAAAAACCCAACTGCACACCACCTGCTAAGATGATGGGCACCCATGACGGTGATCCTAAGTCATCTACCGTTTCTGTATCACCTGCTTCCAATGACATCTGAGAAATACAACCATTCAAAATTGTTCAAATAAGTTAAATTTACCTCATTAAGGAGGTAAACTTCACTTATCTGATGCATAGTGGCACAGTGGACAGAGCACTGGTCTGGAGTAAGATGATCTGGGCTGTCACAGCAGTCCGGGGTGGGCGGGAGGTGGGGGGAGCAGCAGTGAGGATCTGGACTAAGAAACTGCCTGAGAAAATAGAAAGGAAGGAGCCAAAACATCAGACTTTGCAGAGAAGAAAAGGTAAGACAACACTAACAGGTGGGTGTAAGGGCAAAGGAGAGAAGAATCCAGTAAGTCTGGGAGACTCCAAGGAGCGGGGTTCCATGATGGTGACAGGAAAGATGGGGAGTGGAACCAAAGCTTGGGGGGGGATGGGAAAACAGAATAGGCTGTCCACAAGTTGAATTACGAGCCCTGACAAGGTATCCAAGTTGAAATATTCAGTGTTGGACTATTCATACTGAAACTCTGAGGCAAGGAATTGCTTAATTTACCAAAGTTAAGATGTCAGGGGCCGTTGGTCATTGACAATCAGCATCTAGTTCCCATTTGCTGAGCTGAATCTTGAATGAGGATAAACCATTTTGAAAAGAGAATGGATTTCAATAGGGTGCACTAACCTTGCACACAGGATTAATCAGAGGGGGAAGAGGGAAGGGTAACCCTGAATCAGCTCACGCATATGCCAAAGACAAAGGGACGTAGCCAAAAATATTGCTAAACAAAGATCAGCAGGATGAAGTGACAAATACACCAAAAGGGGAAAAGACTGAAATCAAAAGTTCACATCCCAAAGAGACTAAGAAAGGACTGGTGTTGCCAATTTTGAGAGAAGAGTCCAGCTGGAAGAGCTCTATTTTGGATAGATTTCATTGTAGGCATTTATAAGAGAAAATGTTCTCTATGTACCGAAAAAAAAAAACAAAAAACAACAACAACCAAACCCAAACAAAAAAAACAACCCACAAAAAACCCAGGACAGGAGAATGGACGAGAAGTTGTGGCTAGAGATGTTGACCTAAGGGCTTTCATCAACAACACCTAGATGGAAATGGAATCCATGTGGTAAAGCTGTTTCCCAGGAGAAATGGTGTGGAAAGTAGAGCAGATGGCAAATAAAGAAATCCTTGGGGGCACAGACGTGGTCAAACAGTATGAGGAGGAAAGTATGAGTCACAGGGAAAAGTCAAGGATAAAATGATGATAAACACAATTAAGAGATTGATCCTGGAGAATGAAAACAGAGAAAGAGCTATTGGGCCTGGCTGGAAATAAGCCAATAGCCCTCTTCTTCCACAGGGTCAAGAGGAGAGAAAGAAGGGGTGCTCTCCTGGGAAGAGAACGAAATGTGCCATGTTATCTCCTTGCTTTTCCAAGAAATGTGATTCTCTTCAGGACTTTCAAAATCTACCTACTGGCTCGTTCTGTGTCGAAATCAGCTCCTCTCGTGTTCAGACTTACTTTTCTTTCTGAGAGTTGCTAACCTCACCTGTAACAGCTCTGAGACTCTCTCACATTCACCTTTCCATGACTCTGCCATAAACCATTATGGATAAACCAGCCTTTCACTGCAGTGGTTAAGTACATGTGGTCCACAAATGGATTATATGAAGGCCATGTTACCAGTTGTTATCAGGCAATCTGAAAATCACCAATCCAATATAATTCTGGTAAGGAAAAGAATGATACCATTAAGACATACAAGTTTTCTTTTTAATTTTTTATTTAAATTCAATTTAGTTAACATATATGTATTATTAGTTTCAGCGGCAGAATTTAGTGATTCATCAGTTCAGTATTAACACCCAGTGCTCACTACATCAAGTGTCCTCCCTTAATGCCCATCACCCAGGTACCCCGTTCCGCCCACACACCTATCCTCCAGCAACCCTCCGTTTGTTCCCTATAATTAAGAGTTTCTTATGGTTTGCTTCTTTCTCTGTTTTTATCTTAATTTATTTTTCCTTCCCCCTCAGAAGTTCATCTGTTTTGTTTCTTAAATTCCACATATGAGTGAAATCATATAGTATTTTTCTCTGATTGACTTATTTCGCTTAGCATAATACCCTCTAATTCCATCCACGTCATTGAAGATGGCAAGATTTCATTCTTTTTGATGGCCAAGTAATATTCCATTGTATATATACCACATCTTCTTTATCCATTCATCTGTCGATGGACATCTGGGCTCTTTCCATAGTTTGGCTATTGTGGACATTGCTGCTATAAACATTGGGGTGCAGGAGCCCCTTCGAATCACTCTTTTTGTAACCTTTGGATAAATACCCAGTAGTGCAATTGCTGGGTTGAAGGGAAGACACATGTGCTTTCTCCAGGAAACTGGTGGAATCAATGAAAGGAAAAACAAAATAACTCAAAAACTCCTTTTTAAAACCATAGTTGCATTAATTAAGACTCTTAATTATTAAAAAAACCTAAACTTTTACACGTAAGAGTATTAGTTTCCTAGGGCTACTAGAACACAGGACCACAGACCGGGTGACTTAAGCAACAGAAATTCGAGATCAAGGCTGAAAGTCAAGATCAAGGTGTTAGCAGGTTTGGGACCTTCTGAGGACTTGTTCCCAGGATCTGTTCCAAGGCCCTCCATGGTCTGTAGGAGGCTGTCTTCTCCCTGTGTCTTCACTCCCTCTTCTCTCTACGCATGTCTCTGTGTCCCAATTTCCCCCTTCTTATAAGGACACCAATCATGTTGGATTAGAACCCACCCTAACGACCTTACTCTAATTGATTACCTCTTTAGAGAGTCTATCTCCAAATCAGGTCACATTTTGAAGTAATGGGGGTTAGGAATAAAGTGAATTATTTTGCAGGGGGCACAATTCAACCCATAGCAATAGGTTTAAGGAACCAAAAGCATTTTACTAGAGTATGATTTTTCTCAGGATATAGAGTCAGGATATTCCAAGAGAACTCTTCTTTGTTCTTCCCTCCTTGGAGAGAAGACATTTCATTTTGTGATTTCCCTATATTTTGCCTCAAAGGACCTACAAGGGTATTCCAATTAGTCAAACATTACATATGGAAACAAGCAAAAGCAAAGTGGTTATTTTAAATTAAATTCTGCCCTAAGTGTAAGCTGCAGTGCTTCTGGAAAAGGCCATACAGGGATGTATGTACCTGTAATGTATATTGAGGAATAACTGTAGTCAACTTCGGTATAAAGGAGAGTTGGCAGTGACCCTTTAATAACACCAAAGTGGGAAAGAGCTAAGTTTATGGGGCTAACTCTGGGTGGATCAAACACTTCTGAAGTAGGACCTGAGTAAGCTCAAAAGAGAAATCATTTGTGGGCCGGGCATGGGATGGAAGTTTCCTTCTCCACTTCCTCCTTGGGTCAGTCTTAATCTCACATGCACTAATTCCCTTCTGCTATCCATACTGCACTTTTATTTTTTTATTTTTCTTTAAAGATTTTATTTATTTATTTGAGAGAGAGCATGCAGGGGAGGAGCAGAGGGAGAAGGAAAGCAGACTCCCCACTGAGCCCAGAGCCCAGCGTGGGGCTCAATCCCATAACTTTGAGGTCATGACCTGAGCTGAAATCAAGAGTTGGACACTTAACCGACTGAGCCACTCAGGCGCCCCACACTGTCCTTATAGTGCAGGGCCTGTAGAGGCTCTTACATTTCCCAACTTTGCATTTTCCTTCCAACTGAGGATCTCAAGAAAATAACGCTTCTAAACAACATTGGTGGGATGAAAAGGGTAAATATCCACAAAGTAAAAAAACACAACCAGCTATGCTTCTAGTTTTAACACTGATGAATTCCATTCAAATACACATTTTTCAAAGATCTAGAAGGATAGTCCTTTTGTTCTTAAAAGGTTTTAAATAAGGCGGTTAACCTTGCAATGGTATTAATTTCCAGGTGTTTGTGTCACAAATCTTTGCAAAAGCCTTGTCCCTGAATCTTTCAGCCACTACCTCTCATTGGCATCCCCCCTCCCTTCACTACTGTTCCAAAATCATGACTGACCACCCCAAGAAACAAGTGAGCCAGAACTAGAACAGGTATTGGGGAGGCTAGGTATATGTCTGGTAATGCTACATGAGCCTCAGATTCAATTTTTCTTTTTAAAAAAAGATTTATTTGATAGAGAGAGAGAGCATGAGCAGGGGCATGGGGGCAGAGAGAGAGAGAGAGACAAGCAGACTCCCCTGTCAAGTGTGGAACCCGATGCGGGGCTTGATCCCAGGACCCTGAGATCATGACCTGAGCCGAAGTCAGATGCTTAACTGAATGAGTCACCCAGGCTCCCCATCAACTTCTCTATCTTTTAGAAATGTCTTATAATACTAAAAATCTAGCAAGCTTTTTACTTTTATACAAAAAAGAGTTAGTTATTCTTAAATGTTTGGTATCATACTATAAAGTAAAATCAAGTGTTTTTCTTACTTAACCCTTACGTAAATTCCATGCCCAGCCCACAACTGATTTGTCTTTTTAAGCTTACTTAGTTAGGTTCACCTTCAGAAATGCTTGGCATACTCAGAATCAGAACTAGAAACCTACTTTACTCCTTCTCATTTGGTATTCTAATACTGTGCCACTGCCAGTTCTTTTTTATACCAAAAAAGTATGTAAGTTCCACTACTCTATGTAATTCTACTACCATGTGTCCTCTCAAAAGACAGGCTGGAGCCCTAACCCCCGATACCTGCAAATGTGTCCTTCTTTAGAAATAGGGTCTTTGCGGATGTGATTGAGGTAAGATGAGGCCATTAAGGTGACTCCGAATCCAGTAGGACTGTGGGTGTCCCTACAAGGAGAGGAGGAAAAACCCAGACACATAGAGAATTCCACACAGCGACAGAGGCAGAGATCAGTGTGAGGCGGCCGTGAGCCGAGGCATGCTGAGGGCCTCCGGGAGCCACCTGGGGCTAGAAGACAAGGAAAGCTCTGTCCAGAGTCTCAGTGGGAACCCGGCCCTGCTGACACCTTGATTTCAGACCTCCGGCCTCCAGAACTATGAGAGAATAAACTGGTGTTGTTTTAAGCCAGTTTGGGGTACTTTAATATGACAGTGGCGCTAGGAAACTAATACACTCTATAATACAATTCAGGATGTATTTCAATGAAAAAAATGTGTGTGTGTGTGCAATTTGTGATAAAGTATCTATAACAATCGCAGGGTCACGCTGGTGGACTGCCCTTAGAGTCCCGCTCTGCCTCCTCCTGGTTGAGAAGCACTAGAAGCATCCTCAGCTTTACCCCCTTGTCTTAGTTACCATTCTCGCCAGGGTACAAAACACCTCCTCTTTGTATGCAAATGTATTTGTCCATCGTGATCCATGTTTTGACTTCAAGACAACGGAATTTGGGAACAAAAGCCTGCGAAAGTTCGGCATGTGCTCAGTTGCCGGGCACCAGCGCTGAAGGGGTCTGGGGCGGGTATTTCCTCAGACCTGCCCTGGCTCAGCCTCCACTCCTTGCTGTTCTACAAAGAAACCAGGACAAAGGCCTGCCGTCCGCAATCTGCCCCGGCTGCAACACCTGTTCGCTGCCTCTCGGCCTCATGTTTATGCATTTCTTTGAGTCTTTCTCGGGGGCTCCCCACAAAGAAAACTTTGCGAAAGAAGTCACGCAGACAGTGATGTCTATGACGCCAAGTGCACGCAGGCTGCTCCCTTGGGCTCTCTGCAGATCTGGGATGCAGCCTGCCCTGCTCTGAGGGCACAGAAACATGCCCCTCTGCCTTGACTGAAACAGCAGCCACCATTCACAACAGTAACGCTCCATCACGGCTGCTTGTCCCTGGTGAGGCTCTTCATTCGTGCCTCTCTGTTGCTTTAACTGACATCTGACAAAACTCAATTAGAGATCGTTTCAGGAAAGGGAGACAAAGTGCCGCTCCCACGGTGGAAAGCGAAGGAGGAAGGTGGGAAGCCGCCACGGAAGGAAAGTCAGAGAAATGGGTGGAAAGCAGGCAGGGGATGCTGGGAGGGAGGTAGGGGAAGAGGAAAGGAAGAAAGTGCTTGGCAAGTACAAGCGAACTGGGAGCATGCTGGGAATAATCAAGTAGCGCGGCGACGTGCTCTGTCCACAAGAAACGCCATAAAGATGCAACACGGTCTTCTTCACGCCATTCAAACAGGTATTTTGTGTGTGGACGTGTGGGTGTGAAAGCTGGTAGAGGGGTCTCTCGGCAGGGCAGCCAGGGGCCAAAGATTCTAAGCTGTACAGATTAAAGCCGGCTCCTTGGTCTGCTGCAAGGACATGTCTATGCTCTGAGTCACTGCCATCAGACCAGTGCTGGTGTGGTCATTAGCCAACAACCGCACGGCGCTGGGCCACCCGCATGCGGCACTGACCATGCAGGTTCTTGCAGCAGGGAGCCTTCCCGCAGCAGCATGGCCAACGTGCAGGAGAGCTTGCCTGCATCCTCCCTTCTAATGCAGGAAGGCACCTGGTGGCAGGGCCTTACTGGTGGTCTGTGTTCCAAGAGCTCATTCCAGATTGTCTCTGGGTTCCCAGCAGCCACGGGGGACACGGGCTCTGCCCCTTGCTGCCTGTGTGGCCTCAGCACACTACACGGCCTCTTTATGCCTCAGTGTCTTCATCTGTAAAATGGAGACAGTAATAGTTTCTCGGGGGGTCCTGGTGAGGATTAAGGGAGGGAGCGCTCAGAAGAGTGCCTGGCGGGAAGTAAGACCTAACGAAGTGTTCAGTGGAAGGGGAGAATGGCGAGGTCGGCTGGCTTTCCAAGGCCTAACATACAACACGCCCGACACACTGGCTGTCTGCGGGGAAAACTGGTGCTCCCAGCACTCAGCACAGTTGCCCGCCACATACAACCAACCGGTCCAGTATGGCTATTTTCCAACGGACAAAGGAAACAGAAAAAGAGTGAAATGGGACTCATCTATTACTTATCTCAAATGCTATTCTGGGAGGAAAGGCAGGTTTGATCAAGAAGAAAGCAATTCCCAGTGACTCTGATAGAGGATGCCCGGGAAACTTCAAGAGCTTGAGAGGATTCAGACACAGAGCTCGTATTTTATCCACTTTACCTAAAAAACATAGGCATTCTTTTCCTTGGAACGTTTTCTACAAAAGTTCTACCCCCAGGGCGCCTCAGTGGCTCAGTTGTTAAGCGTCTGCCTTTGGCTCAGGTCATGATTCCTGGGGTCCTGGCACGGAGCCTCATGTTGGGCTCCCTGCTCAGTGGGGAGCCTGCTTCTCCCTCTCCCTCTGCCCCTCCCCCTGCTCATGCTCGCTCTCTGCCTCTCTCTCTCTCTCAAATAAATAAAATCTTAAAAAAAAAAAGTTCTACCCCTGGTCATAACCAGGATCCAGTTCCTTTTCTTTTCTTTTTTTAATTATTTGAGGTATAACTGACATGCAGTATTATATTAGTGTCTGGTGCACAATACAGTGACTCAACATTTGTATACATTGTGAAATGATCACCACAGTGAGTCTAGGTACCATCTGTCACCTTACAGAGTTAATACAATATTACTGACCAGCTCCCCCATGCCATACATTATATCCCCGTGGCTTATTTGTTTTAGAACTAGAAGTTTGTAGCTCTTAATCCCCTTCACCAAACCCCCCATCTCCCTTCCCTCTGGCAAATGCCAATCTGTTCTCTGTAACTGTGAGTCTGGGTTTTGTTTTGGTTGGTTGGTTTTTTGTTTTTTAGATTCCAAATATAAGCGAATTCATGTGGTATTTGTCTTTCTCTTTGACTTATTTCACTTAGTATAATACCCTCAAGGTCCCTTCATGTTGTAACAAATGACAAGATTCATTATTTTTTTATGGCTGAGTAGTATTCCAGTGTGTGTGTGTGTGTGTGTGTGTGTGTGTGTGTGTGTGTGTGTGTGTGTGTGTGTGTGTGTGTGTGTGTATCACATCTTCTTTATCCATTCATCATCTGATGTACTCTTGGGTTGTTTCTGTACCTTGGCTCTTGTAAATAATGCTGCAATGAACACAGGGGTGCATATACTCCTTCAAATTAGTGTTTTCATTTTCTTTGGATAGGCTACCCAGTAGTGGAATTGCTGAATCATATGGTGGCTGTATTTTTAATTTTTTGAGGAACCTCCATACTGTTTCCATAGCGGCTGCACCTAAATTTACATTCTCCCCAACAGTGCATGAGGGCTCCCATTTCTCCACATCCTCTGCCACCACTTGTCTTTTTGATGCCAGCCATTCAGACAGGTGCGAGGTGATGGGACCCAGTCTCTAAGCACAACACATTCACTGTAGATTCGTATTTATTTATATAAACTATTGATTGAGCACTTGGTTAAAAAACTGAACACTTCTAATACATGTGATATTTATTTTTAATAAATTATATATGTTCTATTTTACTACCATAGTATGCTTACTAAAAACACAAAAACAGAAAAATTTAAAAGGTATGTATTTCCAATGTTTTCTTCTGTAGTGCCATCAATTGTCCTGAGCCCTTCACTCTGAAAACCCCTGCTATGACTCAGATATCCCAAGCCAAGTAACTTCAGAGTTAGCCTTGGTTAACTTTGGCCAATGAAATGTGAGCGTGAAGTGTCGTTTCTGGGCAGAAGCTTTGCACAGCCAGTGTGTGATCTGCCCAAATGCCAGTAATGATCCAGGGGCAGAGGCTCTGCAGCCTGAGAAATGAGTGAGGACAAGGAGGAGCAGAGACCCCAGCTAAGTCCCCACAAGGCGCACCGGCTGCGTGGTAGTGAAACACACCTTTGTTGCCTGAAGTCCCTGAGAAGTGGGGGTTGTCTGTGACCACAGCATAACATAGCCCATCCTAACTGGCACTGTAATCTTCCTTAATGCTGCTATCCCAAATGAGGGAATTACTGAGGTCGAGTGTCATTGTATTTTGATGCTCATCATGCTCACCCATCAAAAGCAGAGCACACGTTTTTAGAGACAACTTTAAAAAATTCTAAGCGGTTCAATCCCTACCTTCCACATTTAGGCATCACTCCTGTGCCCTGTGGAAAGGCTCTGTAGGCCAGCTACGATCCTCAAAGCCGCTAGTGACTTCAGGTGTGCACACACTAACCCCCACCCAATAACATCCCAAACAAGGGGAGGTATAGGATCCTCGTCACACAGGCCTTATTTGGTCTGGAAACTTGGAGACAAATGACATCCTAGTGCCTGAAATGGGAAGCTGCTTTTCAAACTGACCATGGGAGTTCGGCATGGCTGCACTCAGGCTTCTGTGTCCTACTGGGAGCATCAGCTCATGCCCTCTGCTGACGTCTTCCTGGGAAAAACAGACTTTTCACGCCCTGCTCCCCATTGCATGATGCAATGCTTATGTTCTTGGTAAAGAATACTCAAGTTCTGACATCATAATAATCGTGGGTATTACTCATGATAAGCCCACAAGCCTGGCAAGGCACATTCTGTACCCTCTTTATCACTGAAGTCAACAGTGGGCTTAAAAATAGCATCTGCTCCCACACCCAGGGTACCACTGATTCATTAATGGATGGACAAACACTGTTCTGGACTCCTTACTTACGTGGGGTTTTAGATTGAGACTCCTAGAACTGATGCACAGCATTAGTCTCCACCCTAATAGAGGTGCTATGCTAGACCAACTTATGAACAGAGGTCTGCAGATCCCAAAAGAAGGCATGCTCAGAAACTACAAAACCAGGATTTAAGATGCTGTCATGTTTATGACTCAAACGTGATCATCCTAAAATGTAATTAAGGAGAATATCTATAAACTTGGGAACTGTAACATGCTGAACATACCAAAATAAAGAGGGATGATGTTACAATGATAAGGGGCAGTCGTCTTAGTAAAGTCTATAAATAAGTCTGAGATTTTTCACTGTTAAGGGAGAGAGAGGGTATTTGATTTCAGGTGCCTGATTCAGGTTCTCTGGAGAGAAATATCCCTAGAGAGCGTTTTCATAATTTATAGTTATCTGTAAAAACACTTAATAACTTTTGCTCAAATTCTATGCTCAATAAGCAATCTGATGTCTTCGTGGGATTCCAGAAAGGCCTTTCTGACCAAGGAGGAAATACCTAAGCACGCCCACCCTCTCTCTATAATGATCCAGATTAATCAATCAGTCTTCTATAGGATTAGTTACTATGAGTCAGAACCTCATAATCCTCAATGAATTTATGAAGTCAAACTTCCAGATCTCAGCCAGGCTGAGAATTCAAGAGGCCACGGTGAGCATCCAGAAATGTCTGCTGAGATCCTACTATGTTCAAGCACCACCCTGAGGGCTGTGAGAACACCACGAGGAGACGGGGAACGTGAGAACAAATAACTGACCAGATAGGGCCGTCGTAACTGTTACTGATGATATGCCACAGGGTTTGGAGGGAGGACGCAGCTCAGGGCAGAGCACCCCAGAGGAAGCAGGGGTGAGCTGAAGCACAGAGACCGGCGT
Source organism: Zalophus californianus (assembly GCF_009762305.2). Classification (NCBI taxonomy): domain Eukaryota; kingdom Metazoa; phylum Chordata; class Mammalia; order Carnivora; family Otariidae; genus Zalophus; species Zalophus californianus. Next base: position 92,013,722 of record NC_045606.1, read on the forward strand.
GTCAGGAGACACGCATCACAGTCGGGGAGTAAGACTAAACCCATTTTTATTTGAGATTTATAAGCTATCTACTTCCCCCAGGACCTGGAATGGTTTGCAGATACAGTATAAAAAATAGGGTAAGTTCAGATCCAACAGGAATAGCCCTATCTGAAGGGAACACGAGGAAGAATAAGGGTGCCTGAACGCAGCCGAGGGCTCCCGTAGGGAGTGGCACATGCCTTTGGAAAGACGAGCTGCAGGCAGATGTGGTTTCGGTTTTATCCTGCAGGCAGCGAGGAGTCGAGGAGTCCTGAGCGGTGTTTGCAAGGGAGGAGAGGACCAGTCTGGCCGCTGAATGGAACACAGCCTTGCGTGGCCAGGGCCGAGAGGCTCCCAGCCCACCCTGGAGGAGCATCTGTGAGGGGGTAAGATCCTGAACAAAAGGAGGAGTTGGTGGGAACCTAAGCCAAGGCCACAGACAAGAGACCGAAGGAGCCACCTAAAGCCCGGTGACTGGCGGGGAAGGGAGAAGACAGGAGAGGGAGCCGGCATGCTGCAGAGGTGGGGTGACAGCTGACAGAACTAGGGGCCCTCGCCGGCCTGGAGTAGCAGAAGAAGACACGCCCTGGGGTTCATGGCCAGGCCTAGGGGCTCTCTGAATCCCCAGGATGCTCACTGGGGTACGGCTGTGGCAATGACCCCTCCAGTCTCCCAGATTCCCCGTGAGTGCATCTCCAAGGCCAGAGCTGATCTAAAATGAAATCTGCTCTTAGACTGCATCCATGAGTTACTGTCCCGAGATGACGCTCACCTGCCACAGCTGGGAGGACACTAGCAGGTAACTAATAAAACCTTAATCCCTAGGCTGGGGGTCCAGGAGTGACAGGGACCTACAGCCACTCAGCAACACTTCTAGAAGCACACAGGTCAATCAACACCGTCTGGCCAATGAGGGCAGCTCTTGTTAAACATTAGATATTAAGGGAGAATGTCCAAATTTCTGTGTTCCCTCTGATGGCAGGTGCGGTGAGAGCTCTCGGTCTTTCACTAGCATCAAATACGTACACTCCATCTACTCCCCACCGCCCCAAAGTGAGCCAAGCGGACCCAGTGCTCAAAGTCCTCTGTATGTCAGTTCTCAAAAGGTGGTGAAGGACGAAACTTCACCGCCACCCTACACCACAAGGCTCTCAACTGCTCGCCTTGTGGTCTTGACCCTGCCAGCCAAGCCCTTTTCATTCCTTTTTAGTTAAGCAGAAAATGAACCATCAGCTCCATTTCCACTCTCTCTGCATGAACCCTTTTCCCTTTTCTTTCTTGGCTCAAACTATATGGCTCATAGAGGATTCCCACCGCGTTCTTCAGTGACTCTTACCTTGCTAAGTATTCTTTTCTTCTAAGAAATGCTGAATCCAAATAAAAGGTGGCAGAGAGTATGAGAATACGTTCTAAGGGGCAAATACAAGAAAGGTAAAAGAATAAACCTGTTGATTTCTCATTCCCCAGCTCTGACTCCCACAGAATGCTAGAAATTACCGGGGTGGGGGGGGATGTGGGGACCTCTATGGAAGTGAAGTCAGCAGCCTGGGAACCTGTTTCCCATGCTTACTTATGCCATAAAATCCCATTAAGTCACCAGGAATCTCTGGGAGAATAAGTTCTAATACCAGTTAGTTTAAAAGTAGAAACCACTCTGCAATTTGCTTCCCCCCCCCCCCCCCCACTCTTCACCCAGAGCACGGATGAAAATCATCAAGAGTCAGCCTCTCTCCAGGTCTGGAGGAAAACGAGGCGCCAACGGCCAGGGTCAGGGCAGGCAGCACTTAGGAGCGCGTGAGGGGCAGCGCCGGGCCTACAGATCCGGCCTCCACACACAAGGAGTTGCGGACAGGAAGCTCCTCCGTGCCCACTTCCGTCCTGGGCCCCACGAGGTGACTTAGAGCTGTGGGATCGCGACTCAGCCATAAAACAGAAAACAAACGAGGCACAAGACGAGCCTCTTTTTAGACGGATGCTAAAATTTGGGAAAAGTCATCAGAACAAAGAAAAACAGCATGCTTGCTGGCAGGCCGGTTTCCTTTTACTCACATGACACCTTTCCCGCTGATCTAAGAGAGTCCCACCTGCTCCGAGACTGAATGTTGGTGCAGAGGGAGAGGGAAACCGCACCGTGAGTTAACCAGTGACAAAGACACCAAAAGAATTCTGAGCAGGGGAGATGCAAGCCGGCTTCAGCACACGAGTCGTCTGTGAAAAGAAGGGCCATAGCGGAGGACCACCCGCATCAAAGCTTGACAGTCTGTAGCTCAGACGCTTCCCCTGGGCACAAACCACACAGATTTGGGCCACAGACAAGACCGAAGACCTCATTCCAAAAGGAATGAGAACTTTACTGGGTCAACTGACAGAACTGGGATACGAACTGTTAGATAAACTATTTCATCAGTGTCACGTTCTCTAATGTTGGAGACTGCGCTGTGCTATGGAGGAGTACCCTACTCTCAGGAAACACGCAGGACGTGCTTGGGGTAAGGCGGCAGCGTCCGCTAGAACTCGGTGTGATACTGGAAAGGCTCTCTAACCTCAGGAGCCACTAGCCACAGGGAGCTATGGAGCAACTGCAAATGTGGCCGGTGTGATTGAGGAACTGACTTTTACATTTTATTTCATTCTAATTTATATAGCCACATTTGGCTTGTGGCTAGGGTATTTGATGGTGCAGAAATAAAGGGCCATGACACCTCTAACTTACCCTCAAATCATTCCCTGAAAGTACATCTATACGAAAATACAGATGTGTATGCATACACACACACGTGACAACAGAGAGAGCGAGTGTGCATCATTGCGAGCATGCAATGGGGTAAAATAACTGGTCTGGGTAAAAGGTTTGGGGCTATTCTTTGTTTTTATTTTTGCAAATTTTCAGTAAGTTTACAATTATTTCCAAACAAAATACATTTTTTTTAAATGTATGAGAGTGAACATTTATTCATTAATCAATAAAATCTAACAGGATCCAGCTGGAACTTATTTGCAGGTAGGGGTTTGGGGCCAGGAAGTTCAAGGCATCCTGAAATTTTGAGCAAACAGAAGAGATCCCACAGAAAACTCAATGTGTCCCCAAGGCCTTGCTCATCCAAACCCATCACCTGCTGCTGCTTTCCAGCAGCAGGATCAGTGCTGCTCCCCTCCTGCTCGGGGCCTTCCCACCTCTTTCCACTTGACCCTTAGCCTATGTAGGTTCAAAAAGGACTTGACTGCAACAGCAAGTTCAGGGCAGTTTTCACCTAATAGCTTTTTTATCGACATATAATTCACATACCATAAAAGTCACCCTGTGAAAACGCACAGCCCAGTGGTTTTAAGTACATTCAGTTGTGCGACCACCATCGCTATCTAATTCCAAACATTCTCATCCCGGAGGACCCCCCCACCCGTCAGCAGCTGCTCCCCGCTCTGCCCGCCTCTGCCCCTGGCAACCTCTCAACTGCTCTCCGTCTCTATGGGTCGGCCTATTCTGGACATTTCATGCAAACGGTACCGTACAACAAGTGGCCTTTTGTGTCTGCTTTCTCTCACTTAACATAATTTTTTCAAGGTTCACCTGTGTCATAGCATGTGTCAGCACTGCATTCCTTTTTGTTGCCAAACAGTATTCCCTGAATGGACAGAGCGCATCAGTTCACCCATCCATCAGCTGAAGGCCATCTGGGCTGCTCCTACTTTCTCGCTGCTGTGGACACCGCTATGAACTCGCGGACAGGAGTCTGCGGGGACAAATGTCTGCACCCCTCCTGGGCGTAACCTGGAGTGGGACTGCCGGGTCATGTGGACACTCCAGGCTTAGCCTCTGGAGGAGCTGCCAGCCTGGGTTCTAAAGCGGCCTCCTGATGTCCCCAGGAGCTGTGCCACACAGCGGTGCCCATGAAAGCCGGAGAAATGGCCGCCCTCCCATCAGCTGTGCACTAGCACGGTCTGCATTCCAAGCAGGAGTCAGGGTTTGTTGGACTCGAGGTCCATAAACGAGGGACACTGTGCCTCGCTCGCTGCCAGCCGCGTGCTCAGCCCTGCATCATCCCTGAGCACGAGCCAGCACCTGGCGTGGCAGACAAGGTCTGGCACGCCGTGCGCGCCGCCCGATGAAGAGGCTCTCTGTGCCGCAGCGGGAGGCGAGCTGGTGCTCTCTGGCTGCCCCCTCGCTGCGGCAAAGCTGTTGGTGCTCCCGGTCGAAGCCTCGGGTCGGGTCATTTACTGTCGCCTGCAGCCGGTGCTCCTAGAAATGCCTGCCGAGAACCCGGCCAGGAGGGAGCTTGGAGCAGGGGGCGAGGGCCATGAGAAATCCAGACGGCAGTGGGACATTAGCCTGTTAGCCCCGGGACACTCCAGAATGAGGGAGGAGACCGGCACCCCGAGACGGGAGCCCGGGAAGGCAGCCGGGCCCACCCCCGACACGACCGGTGATCCCCCATCAGGCACGCGGCCCCTCAGAGCGCCACATTAGGGCGCTGGACTGAATCCCTAGGCAGAGGTACGAATTCCAAAGCTACCTAAGCAAGTTTTGAGGCTGGGAAGATGGGCTGGGGAGGCAGGGATGAGTTTTACAGAGAAGGGAGAGAGATGTCCTGGAATGGCCGGCTCCCCACTCTGCTCCCGTGAGAACTGGGGGAGGCCCTGGAGGGCCCTTCTGCCATTGGGAGCCCTGTGCTCTGCACCACCCTGTCCCCTTGCCACGGTCCACCGTCTGTCACCTTTCCTGCCTCAGGACCAACTCTGTTGCCAAACCTTTTAAAATAAATTGTATTCCAAAGGCCAATAGCTGCCGATTTCGTAAAGAGACCTGGACCACGGTTTTGTGTCATGGGGACGGAGAAAGGGCCGGCAGCCGGCCTGAGACGCCGGAAATGTCCTACCTTGGCCACAACCTGTCCCCGGGGCCCCTGTCGATCTACACATTCTAGCCCATCTCTCCGTCACTTCTTCTCAGCTCCATGAATATTTGGTGGTTCACTATAGCTCTGAATGGTCCCAGGTAATTACTCCTAACTCCTGCTCATTCATTCTTTCCGCCATCATTCAATAAATATTAGTTATGATCTGCAGTCACTTCTTGGTGTCCAATATGCTCAGCCTTTCAAAAATCCTAGATCATGGGGCCCAGCAGCGCCTGGGCCGATGAGAACAGGGACAGAAACACAGACTTGATCTTTATGTAGACTGTCTCAACTAATCCTCACAACTGCCCCCCGAGGTCATTATTATCCTCACTTTGCACAAGAAGCAAGACAGTCGGAGAGACGCACAGGCTTAGCCGCCGACGGTCACGCACCGGTCGAATGGCAGAACCAGGTTCCCACACAAGGCAGCATTACTCAGAAAGTCTGCTTTTCGTCATTAGTAGTATCAGTGACATTTTCAATACTACCACACACCCTCATTCAAGTGTGATAGGATTATTATTTGTAAAAAGAACAATGGATCCGGAGTTAGAAAACTTGGGTTTCAAGTCTGGCTCTGTATTGTTGACTTTGAGCGAGTCACTTAGTATTTCTAAACACAGGTTTCCTTGTCTGTAAGGGATGCAATGTTTCCCGAAGTATGCTCAGTGTCCTGTGAGCTATTAATACTTATCATGGAAAAAGAAGAAAAAAATGAGATTCAAACAGTTGAAGAAATGCTGGGGCCAACCCAATGGAGCTGTTTCACTGCAGGACTCCTTGGAGCCTTTAATCCACTAGTGACACTGTGCATCTCCAAGAGAGGGCCACACAACATACTGTGTGACCCAAATGTCTTTACCAAAGGATAACATTTTTTTTTCCTCCACACAAAGTATTTTTGGTCAAGAAAGGAGATTGGAAAATACCGACTTGGATCATCCCCAAGGAACCTCCCGGCTGTAACAGCAAATAATTATCTGATTCGTCTCATCCTTCCAAGTAGATGGCTCACTTTCTGAGGGCAGGGTGTGCTTCTCTGTGAAATCTGCAGGAGGGCGGCCAGGTAGAGGCAGGTCCGAAGGTTGGTTCAGAGGAGGAAAGGGAGCTAGAGACAGCCCCCTGTGGACAGCCATTCCTATAAAGGATTAGCAAACCAAGAGGTACCTCCCATCCCTTTCTTACTTTTTTTTTTTTTCTTTTTTCCCCTTTCTTACTTTTAAAATAAGTAAGCAACATCCAAATGCAACTGGGCTGGCTGTGTTCCCCCAAAGCAAACTTTCTGGGCATTAAAGATTTCAACCTGTCTTGACGGACTTAAGAGGAAGAATCAATACTGTCTGTTCATGACCCTTCAAAGCCACATCTAAGTCTTTAGGGCCAATCTGTGGGTTGGCAGTTTCACAGATTGGTGGAGACGGCGCTCTGGGTGTGGGAGAGGGAGTGGTCCAGTCCTTCACTGCTCTGCAGGCACCTTTTCCCCCGGTGCGCAGGAAGAAAGCGTCCTAACTATAGAGAGCCTGCTGGGCCCTGAGGGATGGTTATACATGCCAGGCTGGAGGGCGCGGGGGGAGGAGGATGGGTGCAAAGGTGAAGGGGCAGCAAATATAGGACATGTCTCAGGACACTGAGTACAGTTCTCAGAACAGAGAATAATTTCCAGGTCTTCAAAGGTTTCCCATAAAACTCCCTTCTTTTTAAAGTAGACCCATGATTCTCCTTGGGACATTTTTATATATGACTTAAAATTGCCAGATCAGTCTTGGAAAATATGCTACTCATCTTGGCGGTGGCACTGTGGGAAGCAGCTAATGTTCTCAGATATATCTCCACGTGGTCCTCAGCCCCAACTTCCAGATGCCCATAGCACAGAATGGAGGATACCCTGGTGCGGTAGCAGCATGAAACAAAAACACAAAAAACACCCCACAGTTACCCCCCTAAGGCCTCCATCTAGAAAAAAGCCCAAGAGTTAGAAATAGAAATAGCCACTGCCCCCAGAGATTCACCCAGAGCTCCTTTCCAGACCCCAGCTATCCCCTGCTGTTCCAGGTTCCAGATCTGGGCTCCAGGATCAGAATGGCTCATCAGGATGGCTCTGGGCTAAGAAGAGCTCCGGTCAAGACATCATGGTAGGGCTTAGGACTCAGGATGCTGGGGATTCAACGTCTGAGCAGTTAGGTCTAGATGTCACCTCATAGGTTACAGACTTCTGTGAGGAACCTGGAGAGAGGAAGTGACAATGACTGCATCCTATTAAGTGCACGCCAGGGAGAGTATTCAGAATATATTCAGAACCCTTAGGACTCAACAATAAAAAGACAAATAACCCATTTTTTAAAAAACGGGCAAAGAATGTGAATAGACCTTTCTCCAAAAGACACATACCAACAAGCACGTGAAAAATGCTCGTCATTAGCCATTAGAAAAAGGTAAATCAAAACTACAATGAGATACTAAGAGAATTGAAAACATATGTCCACACAGAAACTTGTACACAAATGTTCACAGCATTATTCATAATAGCCAAGTGGAAACAACCCAAATGTCCATCAAGTGACTAATGGATAAACAAAATGCAGTACATCCATACAGTGGAGTATTATTCGGTAATAAAAAGGAATGAAGTGCTGATAACATGAAAGAAGTGGGAAAACATTATGCCAAACAAAAGGAGCCAGACGGAAAACACCACCTATTATATGATTCACGTACATGAAATGACCAGGACAGGCAAATCCACAGAGACAGGAGGTAGTGAGTGGCTGCCAGGGACTAGGTAAGAGCGGGGAATGATGCGGAGGGACGGCTAATAGGTGTGGACTTCCTTTCTGGGGTGAGGAAAATGTTCTGGAATTAGGTAGAAGTGATCAATGCACAACTGTGGGAATATACTAAAACCCAAGGAGTTCAGGGTACAAATCAAGGCATTTCAAAAGGGGTAAGCTTATGGTATGTGAATAATATCTCAATAAAACTGTCTAAAACAGGGCACAAACACAAATGCTTGACACATATTATGACCTGATGACCCTGAAAGGGGTCTTATCATCTCCTTTTTACCAGCGAGGAAACTCAAGGATTGGCAAGGAATGGCTAGTTGTCAGGAGTTGTACAGCCAGCCACGTGACAGAGGGGGCTTAAGCTTGGGTCACTGACTCCAAAGGCCACGTTCTGCCCACCTCTCCACGCTGCTTCTCGCTAAGGTGATAAGCTAACTAGCAACTGCAGAATGGTTCCTATGGAAAAAACAGCACTCCCTGGACAAAGAATCACTGACCGACATAAAGTGCTAGTGTGGGAAGTCGTGTTAAAGGGCACCTCGCCAAATCCCTTCAATTTACAGATGAATAAGCAGAGCTTCAAGGCAGTCAACTGACCTGTCCAACCAAGGCGGCAAGGCTGGTGGGAACGTTCACCCCTCTCGTTTTACAGAAGACAAGCTGGTGTATTGTTCACTGCGATTAGTTAGGAATCAAAAGGTAGATGGAGTTCACCCCGTTGGGGCATGCAGGTCAACAGGTATTCAGCAACCTTCAAACACGCCAGTCTCACATCCAGATCCCAGCAAGAAGATCACTCAGGCCGGTTATAGCTCACATTATTCTGCAGTTACCCTGAAATTTCTCTCCCAACCCCAGGAGTGCTCTGAAAAGTCCCACCAGGGTGCGACTGTTCCAAGGATCCCTCAGAGCTTTTGAACTACTTAGCAGGAACAGGGAGTTCTGGATTTAGCATTCAAGTGTGAGGATAAAGGCTCAGGAGACTTGAGCAATGTTCCCCCCGCCAATCCGAAGTGACTCTATGGGGAACCACTTGCCAAGGGAAGGAGGGGAGAGCTGGAGCCAAATGAACTCCCACTGTATTATGGGGCCCTCAGTACTCCCAAACTGGGGTTTTTTCATGCTTCCTAAATGTCTCCACGGGGATGTCCTGTCTCGTACTTAAAATGTCCCAAATCAAGGTCATTACCCTATTCTCAGCCCGCAAACCTACCCCTCCCTTGTCTCCCTTTTTCCCACAACTATACTATCCTCACATTCTCCCAGCGGCCCGGGCGAAGTACCCGGCTAGGCTATCCCATCCTTTCTCGCTTCCCGCACTGACTCCTCATCCGCTCCATGCTGGAGTCCACCTCCTGTGCACGCTCATGGCAAGAACCATCCTAGACTCCTTCTGTTTACCACACTAAGGTCGATCCCGCCCACTAACTAGTCAAGCCCTTCACAGCGAGGAGCAGCCAAGACTATTTAAACACAAAAAAAGAAGAGATGGATGACCTCACATGAAGAGGTCATGGAGAGGTTATTAAATAAAAGAGCCAGGAAGAGCAGAGCAGATGGGGCTGTGAGCCACTCCTTGCATGGATTCTGCTGGAACGGAGAGGCACACCAACGCACCGGGGCTACTGACTGCATCTGCAAATTATTAATGATTTCAGTGTAGTCCGTCTGAACTCTCCATCTGTTGATGGCAACTACAGTCAAATAAGTACATTCAAATGGAAAAACCTGTGACCTGTGACTTGCTCCAGTCGCACCAAGTTTGATACCCACTGTCCCCCAGCCGTGCCTTGTGCACCACCACCTGGAGCAGCCCCGGGCTCCCCGGCTGCCCATCCACATCAAGGCCATCCTTCAAAAACCAGATCAAATAAGGCAACCCTGGTCACTTGAGACCCTCAGGGTTTTCTCCTGATGGTGCTCATCACAAATCACCTAGCATCACTTGGTATCTTTTGCTGCTTTGTTTAATCCTGGCTGCACTGAGTTTATAAGTTCTTGGAGAAGAGAGAGCTGGTGCTCAAGTGGGTTAATCCACTGTGGCACCGGATGAGCTTTAGTACTATCAGCCTTCATTGCTTACTGGTATCCCCCAGGTCCCAGGCATGTGGTACCAGCTACCAAATGTGCTGAAGGCTGACGAGCAGTTTTTCCTCCACCTTCTTCTTAAACGAAACCCCTGCCCTCCGAGACCCAGAAATTCCAGCTGAACAACCACCTGCTCACCGTTCAATCAAGCATACCGCCCCTTCCTTCTGCCACACTCCCTACACTCCTCCAAGCCCAGTCCGCCGGGGGCGGGGCGGGGGGGGGGGGCAGGGAGAGGCAGGGACCGTTCCGCCATGCAGTGTCTCTGCACGATACCCATCATTTGTCTCAGGGGTTAGAAAAACCTAAGACTGATAAACCCTTTACTTCTCTGTGAAATCAAAATGATAACTACATAGAGTTGGAGAAAGAAGCGACTTTTAAATTATACTGGGCACTGAGCCAAAAGCCAGTGGTGACACAATGACAAGTCATTTGTCCAGAGCTGGCCAAAAACATTCACGGGGGTGTGCTCTTTTTCACCTAATAATGCTTGGGTTGGGGTTCCGTTTTCGATCCTGAAATATCCCCCGTGCACTCTCTCCAAAACAGCATCCTCTGGTTGCCCATCCCGTGCGGGGGCTGCCAGTGCAGAGGGGTGGGGCAAGGGGGCCCCAGTACCTTTGACCAGTCATCTGCACACAACCAGTCGAGTACCAAAAACTCCAAGGGAGACCCTCCTGCCTTCAGAGAAGATAGTCTCATCTGGACATCCCTGTGGTCCTAACACTGGGAGAACTGGTCCCTCAGGGGCACATCAGAACCCGCACACGCAGCCTGAAAATACTCTCAGGCCGCCTGGACCACAGACCCAGCCTCCTCATGTCCTCCCTGCATTCATTAATGTGCCCCGCCTCTCTACTGAGCACTAAATACTGTATTGGGCTCTGAGAAGTAACATCAAGCAAAGCCCTGTATTAAGCATCTTTTCAGTAAAGCGTCTAGAAGATTCTGCTGTGCTCTTCACTTTCACTCACACTAGAGCCCCGTTAGCTGAGGACAAGACCACATGTGAGGGTGATCAGTTAGCCCAACCTTCCGATGAAGGCACCACTGTTCTCTTCTCAGGGTCCTAACCCAATGCTCGGCTTCTGTTCTAGATCCACACTGTCCAATACAGTGGCCACCAGCCACAGCGGCAATTTAAATTAAAATTAAATAGAATTTAAAACTTAGTTCCTCAGCCACACCTGCCATGTTTCAAGCGTTTAACAGCCACACGTGGCAAGTGGCTACCATTTTTGTGTGGATCTAGAACACTAAAACCAGTGCAGAACGTTCTATCAGACAAAACTATTCTAGATGGTGACATTTACACTTGTAGGCAGTCAATTTTTTAAAAAACTGACACCTTGTAGTCTTGAAGAAAATATATTTCCAACCCCAATGGCAAACTGCTTCACCTAAAACACCCAGTGAGGTCAAGGTCACCTCAGAGCAAGGTTCTTCATGTAACAAGCACTCACATTCTTCAGACATCAGTCTGCTTGTCTAGTAGTACTGCTTGTCTTCTTTCTACTTCTTGACTCTCTGCCTTCCATCCGACACCACACTCCGATGGAAACTGTAACCGTAGCATGTGAGTGACTCTCGTTTCTCTCCGGGGTTGGGAAGTCACCACCTCTCCATGGGCTGGCCCTGTTTGCGTTTGCCAGGGCTGCTGTGACCCCGAACCGGAGATTGGCTGGCTTAACCAACACTAGTGTAGCTGTCTCTCTCAGCTCCGGGGGCTAGAAGTTCAAGATCAAGGCATCAGCAGGGTTGGTTCCTTCTGAGGCTGTGGAGGAGAATCTCTCCTAGCTTCTGGTAGTTTCTGGCAATCTTCGGTGTTCCCTGGATTGTAGAAGCATCGCCCCAGTCTCTGCTTTCATGCTCTCATGCAGTTCTCCCTGTGTGTGTGTGTCTGTGTTCAAATTTCTCCTTTTTATAAGGACACCAGTCATATAAGATTAGTTCATTCCAGTATGAAGTCATCTTTAATCACATCTGCAATGACCCTATATCCAAATAAGCTCACATTCTGCGGTCCTGGGGGTTAGGACTTCAAATATAAATTTGGGTGGGGGGGCGGTAGGGTGGGGAGGGAGACACAATTCAACCCATAACAGGCCCTCAAAGCCTCCAAGATAAAGCACTCCTCCTGGCACACCATCTGTTTTCCATTATTCTATTAATATGAAAAGATCCGTAAGAAGTTACTAGCTACTCAGCTTTGTGGGAGCAGGTGGTGACCGCAGGCAGGAGCTTATACCACATAAGGCTATTTCCATTATACATAAAGTCAGTTCAAGCCCACTACACTAGATTTAACAAGCTCCAAAAACAAAGACAAAAACATAGAGTTTGGCAGAAGTGCAAGAAGAAAACTATGACAGCTGTCATGGTCACAAAATACAGTGCAGGTAACCTCTGCCATGTTCCTCTGGCCATACACCTCACTGGACAGGTATGTTCTGCAGGAGGCGTGGCCAACACAAATGGGAAACTCTCTCCGGAGCCAAGACTCCTTAACAGAGGGCTTAGTCATCACAATCATCACACAAACCACTGCCCGAGCTTGTCAGATGTGAGCGTAAAGAACAGAAAGTCATTCACCAGCACAGCGAGCCCAGAAATGTGTTTCAGCTCACGGCCCAAACATGTCAGGGTGGGATAGGAGAGCTATTCATAAGTTCAGGTAGCAAGGAACAGAGAAAAACCAACAGGTTCCAGGGCTAGAAAACCTTGTTTGAATCCTAGCTTTGATACTTCCTAGATGAAAACTGCCTTGGACAAGGCAGTTAACTAACAACCCTACGCCTCAGTATGCTCATCTGTAAAGTGGGGAGCGTGAGCTCCACCTCATATGATTGAAGAAAGACCTAGTGATGGCCACCATTCTAATAACTAACCTTTACTGAGCGTTGATGACGTATTCATGACACCTCCCAACAAGTCTGTGAGGTAAAGCACCATCTGCCCCAATTTTTTGAATGAAGGAACTTGGGCTTAGAGCCTGGCGCTGGGTCCCCGTGATTGCAAAGCCACACTCCTAACCATTTTATGATATGCTTGGTACACAGTAGGAGCTCTATAAAGGCTCGTTCTCTCTGCTTCCCACCCCTTCCCCTTCCTCGGGCATCGTGCACAGTGTGTAACAACACAGGCCGTACTACCACTGACCACTCAAATCAGCACAGGGACAGATCAACAAAAGTCACTTGGAATAAGAATCACGTCTGTCAGGACAGAATTAGTACCTCGTGTGACACTTCCCCAAACCCTCTTCCATAACCTTTTTACTACATAACATCCCTGGCAGTTGGTGGTGTCACTTTACTACTCTCCCCTTCTCCCTACAGCCCTGCCTCAGTCTACCAGTCTACCATTCCCACCCTCTGTTTATATGCAATAATAAGAGCCAATAATAAGCAACGGGATGGTCTGACTTTTGACTTCCCCATTCTTTTTAACTGCCAGCCTGTATACAGAGGACACTGGCCCTGTGTAAATGGTGGTTTCTTGGTTATGGACTCATGGTTTTAACACTTAGGCTTTGTCCCTGGGAGTGGTTAAATAAAGATAGATATTAGCACAGTTTTCCACCCAATTATCCTATTTACAAAAATAGAACTCTCCTCTGTGAGTGTTTCAAATAGAGTCCTTAATTTCTACAGAAGATGTCAACCTTACCAGGTCGATTCCTAAAGCCTCCAACAGTGAGCAAGAATACAGCATGGTCGGCAATGGAATATATCCCTAAGCTGTCCCTCCATATATATATACATACGTACAGGTGTACATATAGGCTATAAGTGAGTGTATATAGACAGACACACATACCAGTTAAAAGAAGTAACACTTATGAAGGCTGCCCGATGGATATGGAGACCAGCAGTTCGGCTGAGTGTTTTGTGTTCTGGCATTGCATCGAACTGCACCCGTCGAAGGCTAGAATTCCTTTTGCTGAGTTGCATTTTGATGTTCTGCCTTGAGCTTCCAATCAGGAAGCTCACAACTGTGACAAAGAGCTGTGAGAACCCAGCTGTTCATCAGCTATGGGAATGTTACACCCTGTTCATGATGCTACTGGGTTCTTCTAGATAAAAAAAGTGCACCTGCAAAATTTAGTTTAAAAATGGGGCGCCTATACGCCACCTGAGTAGCTCGGTGGATAGAGCATGGAACTTTTGATTTTGGCTCAGGTTGTGATATCAGGGTTGTGGGACAGCCCCACATCGGGCTCTGCACTGGGCATGGAGGCTGTTTAAGATTCTCTCTCTCTCAAAAAAAGGGGGGGGGGGGCTGTGCACCTGGCTGACTCAGTTGGTAAGAGCATGCGACTCTTGATCTCATGGTCATGAGTTCAAGCCCCACGTTGCGGGGAGAGTTAACAAACAAATACTCTTTGCTTCTCTTAATGACTCAGTATGTCTTCCTTCTCTGGCAGCAAGAATTACTGAGTTAACCACATTTCCCCCTTCTCTTTGACCCTATGAAGCTCAGAGACAGTATGAGGCTCAGCTAGAGCTAGGTAGAGGATCTCACTGTCTGAGTATCTGTGATACTTTTTCCTCCAGGTTTTGAATTTTTATATTTGTATTTTTCCTGTTCCTGTTCTTAAATTCTTTTTTTGTAGTGTACTGGTTATTATAATATATGTGCTTATACTGTAAAACAAAGCATAATTTATAGAATAAGGTGAGGTATACTTAGTTGAATAGAACTCAATGAAAATAATGACCATAGTAAATAGAGCCAAATTTGGAGAATGCCTATAGTTAAAAAAAATATGATGCAATCAGAAAAAAGGGAAAATAATTAGTATGTTGAAGCAGACACCGTAAGTTGTCTTCCTAACAGCCATTCCCGCTTTCTCCTCTGGCGGAACCCTGATTTAGTTCAAATGTCACCCCCAACACCACCACCACCTTCAATCACCTTCCCTCTAGTGGCTCAGGAGCCCATATTGATTAGTCTAAACTAAGCACTTCCTGTGCCTGGGAGGCACTGATCTGGGCTGGGCTGTTAGCAGTTCTACCCAAGAGAAGGGAGAAGAGACAGCTGGGGGCCTTTAGGGAAGGTTTCCTTGTTTGATGAATGGTTTATTTGGATGGATGGATGGATGGATGGATGGACAAACATGGATTTCTGCAGGTCCAACCGCACACCAATTTTTACCATCATTAAGTGCTAGGCGCTAAACCGCACACTTTGTGAGATGCAAGGATAAATGAGAAATGACAGAGGGCTAGACGAGGTAGATGCCGTAAGAACCACAACACTTGTCGAAACAGTCCTCCAAATGTAGCTCTCCAGGTGCTCCCCTGAGCCACAGGAAGGCTAGAAGGTTAATCTCGGATAAATGCTTTGAGAAACTCTTCCGTAAGTACCCAAAGTTCCACCACCATACAGTCATAGCTCTTGCGCTTCCTCAAAAGAAGAAAGGAAGAGGGAGGGAAGGAGAGAGGGAGGGATCCCAGGGAAGCTTGCCAGTCCGTTCCAAAGTACAGCTGCGTTTTCTCCGGGCCAGGGAACGGTGCTTCGACATTGAAATGCAACTGCGCTCGGGTCACCGGCAATCTGCTTTTTCTCTTAGAGACACCAGACACACGTGGGCACACCCACATGCTTGGAAACTATTTTAAATGTTCGCTGACCCACCCACTCAGCCGCCCCCTCCCCCCACACAGACCCATCTTCTGGTGGAGCCGGGACTGAGTCCAAGTGCTCTCACGTCTCTCCTTTCCTCACCGCCTCCCTGCCTCCACGGCCCCCCAGATGTCGCCGGTCTCCCGCCCAGTCCTTGCTCCTCTCGAAGTCTCAGGGACACCCACTGAGGTGTCCTGCAGACACCTGAAATGCAACTCACCACACAGCTCTTCTCCACTCTCCGCATTACCTTGCACATGGCCAATAAAAGAATGTTCTCTCATATTCTAGTAACCCCCAACGGCCAGACTCTGCATGGCCTCCCCTGGCGCGCGTGAAGTCTGTCTTATGCCTTCTGTTACTCGAGGTGTCTGCATGTGCTTTCTTGCTTCCGCACTCACCCCTCTCCCTTCTGCACCAAATCACATCCGTCTCACCTCTGAACCGCTGGGAACCCAAAATCTTCCTGAGAGCACCCACAGCTAATTTCTTGAGGTTACGACCGCTTCACCCGAGAGCCCCTCAGTCCTCCTCCTATCTCTAGGCTTCTTTGGCTTTTGAGGACGTGATTCTCCAAAGTCACCTCCGACAGAGCAAATCCTATTCCTCAACGACCCGTAACTCCTCGCAGCAGAAACCAACACAGCCAACTGGGCTGAAGCTTGGGGAGAAGCGGCTGCGCCCGGCCCGCTCCGGGAGGAGGGGATTTCTGGGGCCGGCCCCTCCAGCCCGACTGCAAACGTCCCCACGGCCCATGCGACTCTGCCGCCGCTGGCGCGGCCTACACGTCTGCACACCAGATTTCATCACGAAGGGGGCCTGCGTGAACATTCGTGCGTCCTCACTCCCGGGAAATTAACGTGTCCCACAAGTGCGTGTCCCACCAGAGGGCGTCTCTACCTACGCCCGGGAGAGCCCAGGTGGGCATCTGTCCCAAGGCTGTTCCGTCGGTCTTCAAAGAGCCCCAAAGGCATGGTTATGTTTTCTCCCCTGTTTTCAGCCGAACCACCTAGCACAGGGCTCCACACACTGTGGGCCTCGAATGTCGCTGCAGGTCTGACTTCTGAGAGGGAAGGGCCTGGAAACCGTGCTGCCTTCATGGAACAGAGGGTAGCGGCAGTCACAGGTGTGCCCTGAGAGAAGCCTCTGGTTTAAGCCGGGTGGCAGGTAATAAAAACCCAGGTTCCAAAGGAGCTCAACCGACGAAGGGGCTGGCTTGTCAGCTGGATTGCAGATCAGAGAGGACGAGCGACCATGGGAGACTCCCCACGTCTTGTACTGCTCTGCAGATGAAGAACACCGTGGCACTCACCTGAGATTGGGAGCGCAGGAGGAGAAGGGGAAAGATCCGTGGAGAAAGACAGCAAATGTCATGAGTGGTAAAGCAAATTCGGACTTGGGACCATGCAGAGAGAGGAAGATCTCTGGGCTCAGCATGCATTTGTTCCAGCAAAATACAGAAAGCCATGTGCATTTAGTAGCAAGCCTGCCTTAAAAAACATTTTTTTTTTTTAGGTTGAGCACAATAGGGGAAAGTGCAAAAGTAAAACTTATGAATGACCTTTTTTTTTTTAAAGATTTTATTAAGTAATCTCTACACCCAACATGGGGTCGAACTCACAACCCCGAGCTCAAGAGTCAAATGTTCTACCAACTGAGCCAGTCAGGCGCACCTATGACTCTTCACACTTCTGAAAAGGACCACTTTGAGGACTAAAGGATGGGGTATTTGTGCACGTGTGCACATGCATACACACTAGCACACGCACACACCCCACCATGGGCCCCAGCCATCCACCCCGATCTAGCACAGTGCAAGCAGTTAAAAAGGCAAACCTGTTCCTTTAATGATGCCGATCGTTGAGGTGGGGAAGGCGCCAGTTGAGAAGGCATTTAAAGCAGATTGCCCCATTTAGGGAGACATGATTCTTGGAAATGAAGACTGGCACTCTTCCTCGACCAAAGGTTGCACTGAGTAACAGCCTACTGGGAGCCAGACGCGCAAACAGGGAGAGTGGACGTGCCCAGGTCGCGAGCTGCGACCTGCTCCAGGTGAGCTCCCTGGGAGGTGCCCTTTGGAAGTCGGGGAGCGCTGCTAAACAGGCCTCAACTGAAGGGCTGGGAAGAGGAGATAGGGCCCAGCAGGCCCTTGTCTATGAATTCCAGAATCATTTCAACAATAGTTCTTTTATCTAAGTCTCCCACAATAGAAGGAGCACGCGTGCTAGATGCTCAATAAATGCTGTCACCTGGCTCTGGGTCAAAGAAACACCTGACCAAAGCTTCATTTTGCGTTGCTAGAAAATAGAACCAGGTGTATCCAGACCTTTTGGTGGAGGGCGTGAAGAACAGAGCTGGAACCACATCTTTTAGACACATTTGATCCTATCAGGATGACTACCTTTACTCTCAGAAGAAATTTTAAAGGTCAGCTAGTCCAATCATCCATTTTATACTGGACCCTACTCTCCAGCAGGCCCAGCAAAAGATGCTCATCTTGAATTCCTCCCAAGGAATCACTCTTCTCCAGAACTGTCCATTTGTGGGGGAGATTGCAGCATTACAATGTTCTTCCTGACAGTCTGATTAAATCTACTCCCTGTAGCTTTCAAATCATTGGTTCAAGTTGGATCCACAGCTACCTTTCTTTTTCCTAATCTATCTGCCCTTCAGATATTGCTTCTGTCTCATACAGTTCAATTCTCGGTTCCTTTAAGACAAATGTTTCCTCATAGCAAATTCATGTGCTTTTGACCCATGGCCTACCTTCCCCATCTCTCAGGCCCAGACACTTTAGGGAAATCAATCTGTCTCAGTCAATGAATGAAGAAATGAATCAGTGAATTAATCAATCTTTCTCTCCCTCTTACCCTCAACCCAAACATGCCTAATAATATAAGGGTAACAATTATGTTCAAAGTCACAAATTTTGAACAAAATTGTGGTGATATAAAAATCCAGGATTGTCGGCCTCTAAATAAATCCTTGGACAGTGTCCCAAAGTCTCCTGCACATACACACACACACACACACACACACACACACACTCACTCTATTTTTATAATTAAAATATCTTTCTTTATACACTGACATTAAGGAAAAATAATCATTTCTTATTCCAGGTTATTTTTCTGACATTTAATTATTTTCCTATAAAATCCTCTTATTAATCCTTTTCCTATAAAAAATAGGTTATTTTGGCTATGTTCTCTTTTTTAAAAAAGACTTAATATAGACATTAGGTTCAGAGCAAAAATGAGCAGGAGGTACAGAGATTTCCCATATACTCCTTGCCCCCACACGCATCAACTATGCTGTTAAATATTCTTTTTTTTTTTAAGATTTATTTATTTGAGAGAGAGAGTGCACACAGAGAGAGAGGGAAAGAATCTCCAGCAGACTCCCCGCTAAGCCAGGAGCCCAAGGAAAGAGCTTGATCCCAAGACCTCAGATTATAACCTGAGACTAAACCAGGAGTTTGGACACTCAATGGACTGAGCCACCCAGGCACCTCTATGCTGTTAAATATCCTTTAAGGCTGGCTCAAGACCTTAATCTTAATTGATACCACTTTTTTCTATTGTTAAAAGTAATCCGGTCTACCCAGCTACCTTACAAAGGAAATTCTGGAACACAGCATTTGGTAAACTTGGGACTTCTCAAAAAATGTGAGCTCATCGATCTCATTCAAAACGCCCTGTTCCCAGGCCCAGAACACCTTTACCTAAGTTCTCATCTTTTTTATATGTTGCCAACTAGTCTCCAATAATAACAGAATCTACAGCTTAAAATCATCCTCCTGAAAAGATAATGAGTCTCCTAGACATATGTACCAGCAACTCTAAGTCATTCATTCTAATGCAAGAAAAATTAATGCTGATCATCACAAACCATGTATCATACAAAATTGTCTTTACTGGGCTGCTGGATTAACACATGACTTTCCCAGAGGGGGACAGAAACACCCTCTAATTATGTTTTGCCCAAGGTAAACTAAAAACTAAATTATATGTGCTAAATCACATTTTAACTTTAAAAAGTAGAGGTGGGCCAGAAATATAATAGAACCAATCATTCACTAAATAAGACTTTCCTGAATATCAAGTATTTGCCAGGCATTATGGTAGGCACTGGGGATTTAGAACTGAAAGCCCACTCCCTGCCCTCATGACATCTCCCGGGGGGGAAAAGGTGGCAAAAGGAAACTACATAAAGAAACCAGCAAATCAGAGCCACAATGAGATACCACTTCACACCCACAAGGAGGGTTATGATAAAAAAGACACACACACCTGAAACATGGATGAACCTTGAAAACATTACGCTAAGTGAAAGCAGCCATTTGCAAAAACAAAAACAAAAAAACCCATGTATTGCATGATGCCGTTTATATGAAATTCCAGAACAGAAAGTAGATTAGTGGTTTCCAGGGAATGAAGGGAGGGTGGGACAGGGGAATGACTGACTAGTAATGGGTGCAGGATTTCCTTCTGGGGTGTGAAAATGTTATAAAATTGGATAGTGGTGAGGACTGCACAACTCTGTGAATGTTCTAAAAGCTACCAAACTTTACACTTTAAATGAGTGATTTATGTGAATTATATCTCAATAAAGCTGCTTTAAAAATATGCATAGAAATCAATAGTCCTCATAGATGAAAACGACCAGTTAGAAGACAATGATTTTGTTTATACTAAACTTGAGATCTCTACATAAGCTCTACACAAATAACTTTAAACGTCAGGAAAGTACAAACAAAAATAACACATGGAAAGAAAACATCATCTTAGATGAGAAGACTCAACCTTGTAATCTGTAAATTTAATGTGAT
Source organism: Zalophus californianus (assembly GCF_009762305.2). NCBI lineage: Eukaryota > Metazoa > Chordata > Mammalia > Carnivora > Otariidae > Zalophus > Zalophus californianus. Next base: position 92,033,974 of record NC_045606.1, read on the forward strand.
CCCAATAGAAAGGCCAACAGGTTTTTCTGAAATCAAGACATGTAGACTCTCAAATTCATATGGAAAACGAGGATGGCTAGGAAAACTCTGAAAAGGAAGAGCAATGGGGAAGAACTTCCGTATCTTTCAGATACTAAATAAAAGAGAGCATACACCTTAATAATGGACAACAGACGGACCGATGGAAAAGTGTAGTCTAGAAACAGACCCCATGCTACAGGAATTTAATACATGATAAAGTAGACATTACGATCCTATGGGGAAAATATAAGCTTTTCAATAAATGGTGTTGGGACAACTGAGTATTGAAAAAACATAAAGTTGGCTCCAAACCTCAGAACATACCTGAGTATAAACAACCACATGAACCAAGACGTAAGTGGAAAAGATGAAATGACAAAAGTGCCAGAAGGAACTTAAAAACCTGAAATAGGAAATGTCTTTCTGATTCTGACTCAAAACACAAAAGCTGTAAACAAAAAGATAAATTTGATTACATAAAATTAAACAGACTTTTGAAGGGCAAAGTCACCACCATAAGGAATCAAAACACATACAGCCAACTGGGAAAAATTTGCGACTCATATCACAGGCAATATACAAAGAACTCTTAGAAATAAAGAAGACCAACAACACAGTAGGAAAATGTATAAAGTTCAAAACACAGTTCACACAAAAATTATATATAATGACATTTAAACAAATGAAAAGATGCTCTACCTCACTTATAAAAGAAATATAAATTGAAACTATATCAAAATATCATTTTCCACCTATCAGCAAAAATCCAAAAGTTTGACAACAGATTCTGTAGGTAAAACTCTAGGGAAATAGGCGTGTTCTTCTGTTGCTTGTGTGAGTACAATATAGTACAAATTCTAACAGGAGGAATTTGTCAGTATCTTTTAAAAAAATTATAAACGTACTCACTCACCCTCTGACCATACAGTCCCACTTATAGGACTATATGTCACAGATATGCCGGCATGAGTATGAAATGACACGTATATAGGATTATCCTTTACAGACGGTTTGTAAATAGCAGAGGAGTGGATACAATCCAAGATTGTTAATGTCCCACAAACCATAATATGTCAACAAAATGGAGTACTTTGTGACCATAAAAAAGACTGAAGATAATCTCTATGTACTAATAGGGAGAGTGCTAGAATACATTATTAAGAGAAAACAGTTAAGATGTAGAATAGATAAGGTATGTTACCTTTTGTGTAAACAAAGGAGAAGAAAAGTATATATTCTTACACATACATAATCTGAATCTGCAAAATGAAAGACTCAAAGGGTTAATTAACAAGACCGAACAAAAATGGTTGTCTATGAGGGAACAAGGCAAGAGCTCATTGTGCATCTTTCTATACGCAATTGTGCCCCCTCCCCCATCCAGGATTTCACTTTCCCTACTTTCGGTTACCCAAGGTCAACTGCAGTTGAGAAGCAGATAATCTTCCTTCTGACTACGGTCAGAGGTCAGTAACAGCCTGAAGCTACGCAGCAATGCCTACGTCACTCAACTCACTTCATCACATCACGCAGGCATTTTTATCTTCTAACATCATCACAAGAAGGGTACAACAATAAGATATTTTGGGAAAGAGAGACCACACTCATATAACTTTTGTTACAGTACATTGTTACAATTGTTCTATTTTACTACTGGTAACTGTTGTTACTCTTTTACTGTGCCTAATTTATAAATTAAACTTTATGATAGGTATGTATCATAAAATTTAGCACATACAGGGTTCAGCACCATTCACTGTTTCAGGCATCCACTGGGGGTCTGGGAACGTATCACCCACGGATACAGGAGACTACTGTAGTTTAAATTTAATTATTTTAACTTTCAAACATAAAGAAATGTAGAGAAAATAACTTAACAAATCCCTATATATCTTTCATCTAGATTTGATACCTACATAGTTTTGACTTTTCAGTCATGTAAATGCATTCCTTATCCCAAAAAAGCTAAATTTAAAAATTTCTTAAACTGAGAAGAAATGGAAAGAAATGAACCTAACATATGCCAAACTGGTGACACAATCACCCTGAGGAAGAATTTATTTTTAGGTGCTTTAGAACACAGTTTTTAATTACCCATCCTTAGTTGGACACATTCTCAGGACAACAAAAATTACAAAGATGTGTTAAACTTTCCTTTGTAGTTTTCGGTGTTTGTAATAATATCGGTATTGGTATTTCAAAACTTTATTCTTACAAGTTAAACAAGAGATAAAGATTTTCTGTAGAACATAAAGGACTTACAATGATAAAATTGAGGAAACTGAGTGAAAGCACAGGGAAATGTCAATCGAAACTCTAACTTTTTAACAATATGTATTTTTTAGTTCCATTCACCGAAATTCCTTAGAAACAAGTCACCTCTGTAGCAATAACCACCCCTAATGCATGGACTGTGGTCTCTTAAGACCATTGTCTGAGACCACCGAAAAGTCCAAGATGAGCCTGGGGCATCTTGTGCCATTTAGTAAGAAAGCTTTTTGGATTTATGGAGGTCCTGTCAAAACATCACAGCAGCTAGCTGAAGGGATCTCACTGCCTGAGGATGTAACAAAAAGATTAACAATTAAAACACACCAAATCAATAAAAACCCATGCCTATACAATGATAAAGAAAAAGACAGGGAAAAAATCATTTCTCACTATTTGAAAAGGCTATTACACAATTCCTTTCTTTGAAAATTAATGATTAAGGAGAGAGTATTAGCAAAGATCCTGCCTTTCCCATTGGAACTATTCTTTCAGGGTAACCAGGCAGCCCCCAAAGATGAGAGAGAGCTCTACTTTATACAAGAAATGAAAGAATTATAAAAACATCATTTCACAAAAACTTAATGAATGTATGATGATAGACAAGACTTATTTGGTGCTACAACCATTTGGTAAATAGCCTATATACCAAAGTTATACCACACAGATCACTTTTGGTGTCAAAAGGAGAAACAGAACTGGAGAGTAGAGGGCTCAGGGCTACCACAACCCTAATCCACCGGGTCAGTTTAGCTTCACTAATAGTAGGTCAGTGGAAGGTAAACGAAGCACACAGAATCACCTCCAGGGTATTCTAGCATAAGATGGTGAACTCGAACCCATGAAACCTTTAGATAACAGCAAATGCAGGGGATGGAGAAGCTCAGCCCTGCCCTAAAAAGAAGCAAGCCCACAGGGGTGCCTGGGTGGCGCAGTTGGTTAAGTGTCTGGCTCTTGGTTTTGGTTCAACTCATGATCTCGGGGTTGTGAGATCGAGCCCCGTGTTGGGCTCTATGCTCAGCTTGGAGTCTGCTTGAGATTCTCTCTCCCTCTCCCTCTGCCTTCCCACTCATGCTCTCTCTCTCTCTCTCAAATAAGTAAATCTTTAAAAAAAAAAAAAAGAAGAAGAAGAAGAAAGCCCATAGATGGAAAAGGTAAGAGCTTCTACAGGCAACTGCTCATTTCTTCAGTGAGAGACTAGGCCAGACTGAGAGACTAAAAGGAAATTACCACCAGAAATAGTGCATGGTTCCCAATTAGATACTGATTTCAACAAACCGGCTTCAAAGGACATTCGGGGGCCAATTCAGGAAATCTGAACATGGACAAGGAATTAAATGAACTTTACTGAAATACAAGGCTGGAAACTATTCATTGAAAAAAAAAACAGATTATAAAACAGTACTATATCTAACCTCGGTTTTTCTGAAAAAGTATTTGTACATATAAATGCACAGAAAAGACCTGCAAGGTATAACTGTGGTAATCTTAGTACACACACGTGCATGCATGTGTTGTGTGTTTTGCTTGCCTTTATTTTCTAACTTTTATAATGCAGAAGTAGTATTTCTATAATAATACATTTGAAAAAAAATTAAATAGGCTTTAAATCTCACCATGCTAATCTACAAAAAGCCATCTAAGAAACGATGTATTATCTTTCCAAAATATGCTGTCTACCCATCTCTAACATGCAGGATTCTTGGAATGACTTGGGAACAATCTTTAATGTGGAATTTCATTGCTAAAATGATTCTCTGACAAATCAAAGATTTCCTCCCCAGACTAATAGTGTAGTCAGTCTTTAAAAGAGGTGCCAAATGCCTCCTCGCAAGCACACTTGACCCCCCACTTTCCTGTGAGAAGACACTACCGGCAGAGTTCAAAAACCCTCCAGGAAGAAAGGGAGCCTACCAGGACTTAACACAGCACTCAAGTCCCAGGGAGAAAACACGGGACTGGATATACCTGTTGGCAGAACGCACCCTTGGACAATAAAGACACATTCACACCCATTTACAAATCCACTTCTCAGGATGACTTTTCTCTGCAACCATCACTCTCAATTTTAGAAGATACACTGTACTCTCTAAAAGGGTGACTTTTTCAGGTCTCTCTGTTGTAGCTTCATACAAAATTCTGGGTGAACAAGACTGGGTTCCCGATCAGTCATTGATTTAGCAAGTCTTAGGAAGTGTGTGCAACGTGTGTGAAGGCACCTTGAGCAGAGAATGGACACACCACAGACGTGTTCTTTCCCTCCCGGAGCCTGCAGTCTAATGGGGGAGGCAGGTGGAAGATAAACCCTAAGTGCTGCGAAGGAAAAGAACGGGGTGCCTTGAGATCAGAGGAGAGGCACCTAATTCACACAGGAGGAAGTGACATTTTGGTTCTGACCGCAGAGCGAGCAGCAGTGAGTCAGGCAAGAGGCAGAAGAGTCCAGGCAGGGAGACTGGGAGCAACGGTGCAGGGAACAGCTGGGGACAGTCATAGACCTGGAGAGGCCTGGACAGGGTGAAGAGGGGGAGCCTGGCATAAAATGAGACTGGACAACTCAGCAAGGGACCGTGTTGGAGCCATGATATGCAAGATTTGGGGTTTTATCTGAAGTGTGATGGAAGCGGTTGACATCTGAAGTGGGAGAGGGATCAGATCTAATGTGCACCTAAGATCACCATGGACATCGGCTGGAGGCTCGAGAATGGACATAGGGGATGAGCAGGTCGGGAAGACCATGAAGACACGACACTGTGGTGGGTTAGTCTGGGCTAGCAGCATCCTAACTGCAGCCTGAGGGCCGATCCAGCCAAAGCCTGTTTTTGCAAATAATGTTTTACTGGAACCCAGTCCCAGCCACCCACTGATGTGCTGTCCATAGCGGCTTTCACGAGCGCAGAGCTGAGCAGCTATCCCAGAGACCGGCTGTTCTGCAAAGCCTAAAATACAGTTGACCCCTGAACAACGCAGGTTTGAACCGTACAAGTTCACTAATACGCAAGTCTTTTTTTTACAAGAGTCCCAAAAATGTATTTTCTCTTCCTTATGATTTTTCTTAGTAACATTTTCTCTTCTCTAGCTTAATCTATTGTAAGAATACAGCATATAATACACATACAAAATATATGTCCATCGACTGTTTATGTTATCAGTAAGGCTTCCCATCAAAAATAGGCTATTAATACAGTTTCGGGGGAGTCAAAAGTTATACGTGAATTTTCAGCTGTGTGTTTTGATGCCCCGAACCCCATGTCACTCAAGGGTCAACTGTACCTACTATCTGGCCCTTTCCAGAATGAGTTTGCTGACCCCTGGGCCAGGGGATGGCAGTATAGAGAGAAGTGGGCAGGTTCAACATATACAAGTGGGCCTTCATTATTCACGGATTCCATATTTGCGAATTCACCAACTCACTAGAATTTATTTGTAATCCCACAATCAGTACTCAGAGGGCGCTTTCCCAGTCATTACCAGACATGCCTGATGCACGCATTCCCAGCGGAGGTCACACGAGGCCATGCTCTGCCTTCTGGGTTCTGTTCTTGTACTATAGGCAAGTATACCTTCCACTGTCTCTTTAGTACCATGTTGTTCACATTTTTTGGTGTGGTTTTTGTTGGGGATTTAAAATGACCCCCAAGCATAGTGCCGAAGGGCTGTCTACTGTTTTTCAACGCAAAAAGGCTGTGATGTGCCTTACAGAGAAAATACTTGTACTGGTAAGCTTCATTCAAGCATGAGCTAATAGTCCTACGGCCTGTGAGTTCAATGATAATGAATTAACAATATATATTAAAGAAGATGTCCTTAAACAGAAGCACACATAGACAAGGTTATATATTGATCGGCTGATGAAAATGCGACCAGAGGCTTGCAGGAGTCTAACCTAGGAGCACTGGTTCAGTATTTGCTAATTCAGTATTTATGACAGCTTTATAGAACATAACTCCAGCAAGAAACAAGAATGGCTATATTTGGGAGGCAAAAATCAATACAATTTGGTGATGGATTAAATGTGAAGTAAAACGAAGTCAAGAATGACTCCCAGGTTTCTGATGTCAGCTACTGGGTGGAAGATGATGCCATTTATGGAAATAAAAAATTCTGGAAAAGGCACATATTTCAGAGGGCTGACCCAAAGTTTTTTTCTTTGTACATGTTAAATGGGATACCTGTGGGACATCCAAATAGAGATGGCAAATAGATTGTTGGCTCTATGACTTTGGAACTCAAAATATAAATCTAGGTAGAGATAAAAGTTTGGGAGTTCCTGATACACACAGATGGTACTGAAAGCCCTTGGGAATGCAGAGAGGGGGGCCAGTGCCTAGAGCAGTGAGAAACTTCCTTCCTGAATGAAGGGATGGGTGCACTTAAGGCGTTAGGTGGCTCGATTTAATATAAAAATACTTTGGGGAGGAACATAATTTTGGTGGCACATATCTAGAACCCAGATAAATGTTCAGACCCCTCGACTTACTAATTCTACTTTGGAGAACCTATCCTAAATTCTGGACACACCTTAATGTTATGCTGAAAACACTGAGAAATAGCTCATGATAGTAAAACCAGAAATAACCTTAACATTTGGGGAATGTTACGCTGACAAAACTATTGATGTTTTCCTCTGTAATTTCTTCTACAGATTCTAAGTTTAGAAATTTCAACTCCTCCAGAGGTTTAATAAATATCCACTTCTATTTCTTTCAAGCTTACAAAACAAACAAACAAACCCAAAACCGGATTATTTCCCCTTACCTACTCAAAGGCACACTGCTTCAGGGCAGGGGTTTCAGTCAGTTTTGTTCGCGGCAGTACACCCAGCACCTAGAACAGCACCTGGCGTGTTGAATGCGCTCCACAGATTTTTGTTGAATTTAACGTTTATTTATTTATTTATTTATTTATTTATTTATTTATTTATTTATTTATTTATTTATCACAGAGAGAGGCACAGCGAGAGAGGGAACACAAGCAGGGGGAGCGGGAGAGGGAGAAGCAGGCTTCCCGCAGAGCAGGGACCCCAGTGCAGGGCTCGATCCCAGGACCCTGGGATCATGACCTGAGCCGAAGGCAGACGCTTAACGACTGAGCCACCCAGGGGCCCCTGAATTTAACATTTTAATCATGTAGAATTTATGTTGGTATAATGATGTGAAGTGAGAATATCCACTGAGATTTTTCAAATTGCTATCATATGGTCCCACTCCCATTTGTTAAATCAGGTTTCCTTTCGCCCACTGCTTCGTGGCACCTCCTTCATCATCTATTAAATGCTCACAGACAACAGGGCCTTAAATCTGGCTCATGCATTCCGCCCCACGGATGGGTCTGTCAAGCTTCATGCCAAATTTGATGCTTTATGGCTTGTTTTCACGCACGGTAGAGCTAGCCCCTTCGCTCCTCTCCTCTTTCAGGCCTGACTGTTCTATGCCCACCACCTCATCTTTCAAGAAGACCCACAGAAGTCAGTTTCTCAAGTTTTAAGACATTTATGTAGATTTTGATTCCAATGAAGAACATCTACATTTGGAGAAAACCCGAAGAAGAGCATATTTCCATATTTTACTCCCTCATTGAGGAAGGGTTTGGGAGGCCCTTCCGCCTTGGGTCTCTAGCCTGGTGGTCAAGGGCGCCAGCTCTGGGTCCAGGCTGCCTGGGGTCAATGTCAGCTCTACCACTCTCAAGCCGTGGAGCTTTCCTGGACTTCTGTATAACATGATGGTAGCATGAACCTATCCTACAGCCCTGCTTCAAGGATTCAAGGAATTAATGCATGTAAAACCTTACAACAGAACCAGCAGCGGCTAGGGCCTGACAGGCATTAGCTGCCATTTTCATCTTTTCATAATGTTTTTTTTTTCCTTAGAGGTCTCAGTAAGATTGTTCTCAGATGTTTTATCTGTTTTGCTGCTCAAAGGGGGTTCATGTCTCAGCTGCCTGTTACTATACCCATCCTGTACGCCAGCCACCAGACTAAATGCTAGATCATCATGTCAACATGATCCTGTTTGATAAAGAGGAGGCAAATGGGACAGTAGAGCTTCGGGGAGGTGTGTGTGACATTAACACTCTAGAACCATCCGCTCCCTTCTTCAGGGATCCTAATCGCGTATCTCCTTGCTGTATGGTGTGCGGACCACAAGACAAGATGTATGACAAAACTATCCGCACAAAACTGTCTTGTGCGGACCACAAGACAATACGCATGCTCTGGTACCAGGCGGGGTGCAAGCCCTGCCTCTACCAGTTGCTGCTGATGAGACCTGAGACACATTATTTAACATCTCTAAGCCTTAATATCCTCTTCTGCAAACAGAGATCACAGAGCTCTTTACGTTAGTTAATGGAGATATATTATTACTGCGAGAATGACACCTGCCCAGTCTACTCTGAGACGCCAGGGCCAAACTAGATGAGCGACAGACGGGCTGACTTTGGTGGACCAAGAGACAGTAGCTCAGGCCCTGGAGAAGATAGGGTCTCGTCTCTGCTGAGCCAGAGGCAGGAATGCCAGGGCTGGATCTGCACATTGTCCTATGACTTCAGGAAGTTTCTGCCACCAAAGGGCAGGAGAACTGAAAATAATGCTAATGTCAGTTCTCAGACTCTCACTCCTTCAAGGGAAGCTGTAATCAAAACTATCACCATTTTATTTTAAACAGGTACTGACTAGGGCGCCTGGGTGGCTCAGTCGGCTAAGCGGCTGCCTTTGGCTCAGGTCCTGATCCCAGGGTCCTGGGATCGAGCCCCACATCAGGCTCCTGGCTCAGCGGGGTGCCTGCTTCTCCCTCTCCCTCTGTCTCGCCCCCTGCTCATGCTCTCTCTCTCTGTATCTCTGTGTCTCAAATGAATAAAATCTTTAAAAAATAAACAAACAGGTACTGATTTTACATTCTGAATGCATTCATTCTAAAACAGGGGTTCTCAATTAGAAATGCAAATTCTCGAGTCCCACCCCAGGCCTAGTGAAACAGAAACTCTGAGGGCGGGGCCCCCCCCCCCATGAGTTTTAACAGGCCCTCCAGGTGATGGAAGATGCCGGAAGTCACAGAACCACCTCTCCCAACAAGGCCCGACACAAATGGGCCCAAACGAGGGTTCCACGTGTCCCCCCCCACTTAGACCCTCACACCCACAAGTACGTCGAAGCTAATACACAGCCAAGATACACAAAGTCAAAGAACAAACAGGTAGGTTAAGGAGCCCAGCCGTGGGCAGATGAGGGTGGCACAGAGTGGTGAGATGACATCAAGGAAGGAGAACAGTAGGAGAGGCTGTGCACCTCAAGGGCTCAAACAGACGAAACAGAAAAGCCGTAGGATTTACTAGGCTCTCTGTCAAGTTTCACTGTGGGAGGGACATACTGGTTACTGAGCTACCTCAGCAAGCAACAGGAAATGGGCCAGTTTCATCAACTCTGCTTTATGGAGCGACCAGAGTCGAAGATCAAGGTTGAGGAGCGAAAGAAAGGAAAGCTAACTATCCAGTGAAGCAATCACTAGTCATGACTTGTATAAACAGGAAACATTTCAAGTTGCTTTTGTTGCCCCAGATTTTACAGCAAGAAGTCCCCTTAACAGCACTGCCCTTAGAACAGGGGAGAGGCAGGGCTCCAGCCCTGGACCCCGTACTTTCAAGGTCCCAGCCCCATCCTCCTAGGGGAGGGATGTCCCCCAGGTCAAGAGGTGCGCCCCCTCACGGGCTGGGCACCGTGCTCTAGGTCTCTGGGACCCAGGCCTTCCCCAGGGACCCTGGGTGCAAGTTTTGGTCAGGTGAGTGAGAAAAAAATGACTCTAAACTGCACCTGGAAGATCAGAATTAAAAAAAAAAAAAAAAAAAGCTGCTTAATAGACTCTGAGGTTCTCTGAAACTCATCATAGTTCTACTGGTTTCTCGTCTGCGATTTTTCTGTTTTTGTTAATAAGTAGCTCATGATGACAAGCTGCAAACTTTCTCAGAGAACCATGAGGAACAACTTCCTAAGAGAAGACTCTAAGCGCTGGAGCTGACAGCAGGTGACCTTGCCTTCCTTGGGAAAGGGGGAAATAACTCCCTCTGGATGAGCTCAGGGAGGTGCCATGGGCTCATCAGGACCCAGGAGAACCACCCCCCCCCCCCCCCCCCGCCCAGCAGCCCCCTTACAGGTAGGTCTGGGGGGAAAAGGTGAGTGGCTCTGACAGCCTTGTTGGAAACACAACCCCTGGACCTCCAGCTGGTAGCGCAGCCTTGGGAAGCCCCCATTAGGTATTCTGAGTCTTTTATGCACACTGCCCTGGGGGACGAGAACCCCAGCTCTGCCTCCTCCCTTCTCTCTAGGGGACATTAGGGCAACCTCTTCACTGCTCTGGGCCTCAGTTTCCCCCTGTGTCAAAGGTGGGTACTAATGTGTGAAGATACCCCTGGGTTTACACTGTGCCCAGTAAGAGCCCGAGATACTCTGATCTCAATGTTGAATGTGAGAGAGCCTATAAAAAGAATAGATTCTTTAGAAAAATAGGATAAATATCATGATATTGCCAACCCCTGCAAGCTTTCCTGATGGTCATAAGGTGTGGAGAGGAAAGCGAAAAGGAACAAACATGTATTGAACCCTTGGGTCAGGCCTGCTGAGAAGGGCTCTATGTATGTTCTCCTATATGACCCCAACCAGAGTCCCCATTCCATCTCCACGGTGCTCACACCTCCCAAGGCAGCACACGGCCTCCCAGCATGGCTCACCCTCTGGCTGCCTCATTCCACTGTCATATCCAGGCCAGGAAAAATTACCTTGTTCAAGTATCATTTTGATAATATCGGTCCCCTTCTCCTCACCATAAAATGTCTCTTGAATTAGAACCCCTTTTAAACCTTTCAACAACTGATCCCAAATACTTAACTGTTCTCGTCTGCTGGTCTGTTTTGTGCTTACCACTCTTCCAGCCAAGCAAAAATTACTTTGCAAATGAATTCCATTATGCACTCTGCTTATTCACCTTGTTAAGCCAGCACAAGAGTTTTGACTGGTTCTGTTGTCTCTTCAAATGGGAATACCTCACTTATCCGACATCCTTGGAAATAAGCTGAGCCACAAAAGTGATCTACACAAATTAATTTCCCATCTTCCAGAAATTTAACCCTTTAGGCAGCCTTAACTCCTTTTTGAAAAAAGTCATGATATAATTAAATGAGAGTTTCTTTATTTTAACCATTTTCTAAAGGAAACATTTCTGTAATATATTAGGGAACCTCCCAGTCTCAGTTAACAGAACATAATGAATATCGATTAATCTTTCCCTGATGGTGCAGGTTATAACTTAATGAATAACAGTAAGCATACTGTGCTGGAGCTGCAAATATAAGTGGTTCAGGGGGTAAAGCTGAACGCATGTGCAAGCGTGTGCACTCTCTCTCTGCCTGTAACGAGCTCCCCTGAAATTTACTCTCCTGCAAGAAGCTGCTATCAGCCTGGATTCTGGTGAGGACGTGCAGTCACAAAGAACTCAGGGGGGTGTAACGTGCTGCCTTTCTGCACAATTTCAAGAATTTACATGCTGCTTTTTGTCAGAGCTCTATAAATTCTTCATTAGGGAGAGAGAGAGGAGAAAGAAAAAAAAAGAATATACTTCCACAACCAGCAATAAACCAGGGTTTTCCAAATCTCCTTACCATAGGACTTTTAACAGGACTGCAGGCACACATACCATTAAAATTTGTTCTTTAATGCCTTATGAAGCCAGAAGTTCTACACAGAACTGGCATGATGGATCACTTTGCTTATGACAAGCTCTTGGAAAAATCATTTTATATTGTGAATCACAACTCCATACATTGAATCAATGAGGTGATACTGATATGGAGGAAAATGGTAAAAATACAGAAGCCAACCTTACTGCATCAGGATGCAATCTGTAACTGTGTGAACCCAAAGTGCTTTTCTACCCAAAGTTATGGCAGCTTCTACAGTAATCTTTCCCTGAGGATGAGCAGCACAACCTGAAGGAAAATGCCTTTGTGCACTCACAGATTAGACTGTGCTCTTTGATGGTAAAGGTTTTAGAAAGTCTATAGCATTATCACATGCAAGAGTCAATCAATCTTAATTCTGTTTAAACACAGTGGCATTTAATTAATCAGAACCTACAAGAGCAAAAGAAGTTAGGCAAGAATTGCTAAAACAGACCACTTTCAAAACACTACAAATCTCTTCAATGCCATGTGTAGAAATAAGTGGCTGTAAAAAACCACAAAATTATTTTGCCGTTTTCAAGGTTTGCCTTTTTTTTTTTTTTTTTTTTTACTGGCAACTATTTTACTAGCTTACTTTCTAATGGTAAAGTCACTTATCAGAAAGCCACAGGTTGAAAGGCCTTGTCCATCGGTATCTTTTGCCTTTTCTGTTGGCTTTAGACCAAAGACAGGGAGGAATACTGGCTGTTAAGGCTGACTTGTAGCCACTCTCATGAACACTTAGCTTACTCGTCACAGAGAACCTGGAAAAACAGGTATGGCTTTAGCTGACTCAGAATCTGTAAAGAATTTGACAAACTGTCCTTTCTAAACCTGGATGAACTGATATTACACAGAATCATCAAGATTCTTGTGTGTGTTCTCGTCTTTCACGAGCCGTTCAACTTTATACACTTGAGTCCTCTGCATTCTGCTTGTCAGATCTGTAGGAGATAAATAAGGTTCTAAAGAGCTAGAAGTAGAGGGGTGAATTCAAAGTGATCAAGCACATTCAGAGTCAAGCAGAAGGTGGCACTGCTGGGGTGAAGGAGGGCTAGACATGCGCAGAAGGCAAATAAAGACTCGGGACCGAGGTGAGAGAAAGCCAACTATCAGTTACCAATCCAGGGCTGGTGTAATGTAAGTTATTACTCAGATATATTAGGAAGAGCCAATTCAGCCAATATTTATGAAGTGCCTACTTGGTTTAACGAACTGCCCAGCTACTGTGGGGGATACAAAGATGAATCAGATTTGGTTCTTGCCCTCCAGGGGTTCACAGTGATGCAAGAATCCTGAACTCATTTTTCTTGTGTACACTGTACTAATGAGACCATTATTAAAGAACTGTATTCGGTCTCGACCACCACCATTTTTTTTTTTTAATGTGGAGAAACTAGAGACAGTTCAGAGGAGGGAGAGGACGCAGAACAGGCTCTGTTAGGAAAGAGCTGTAGAGACCCAGTCATTATCTTCAAATATATGAAAGGTTTTAGAGAAAGGAACCGAGTAAAAGAAAACAGGTTTGAATGCCGGCAGGTGAGATTTCAGGCGGGCCCAGGAATTGACTCAGGAGTCGGGTTAACAGAATCCTGGAATTGGTTACTGAGGGGGTTCCTAGCGTGGGCTTTTCCTGGGGAAAAACAATTGTTTCGATGAACTGGCAACTTCAAGTCACGGACATTCAACCTTCCTGAAGGCAGTAGGATGAACTACATTTTCCCCAGGGTCCTCTCCTGCCCTGGGTTCCAAACCCCCGAGAGGCAGAGCTGGGTTTTCTTCTACAACTCCCTGAGAGATCTGCTGAGTGACCCCCCGAACTATATCCCCACTAATAAGCACCACAAAACCACCTGGAATACAAGATCACAGCCAGGCAGCAAAGCCAGGAATTAATTCTCCAACAGCCACACATGACGTAAGGGTCCATTCACAACAGAACGCAGAACCCTAAATACCAAAAAAAGACCGAAGTCTCCCAGCAGTGTGTGCAAATTAGAAACATATTTGCATTTACAAGGATACAAAATGTTAAGTAATGAAAGAGGAAGAGATGGTAATTAGAGAGGGTGATTCCTAAGGAAATTTGTAATAGGAATTTCCAATATTCCGAAATGCTTGTTTGATCCAAATTTAAAAATACATTTCAAAGGAAAATAGGGAAATGGGGGTCTTCTCTTTACACCTGAAGAAACACTAGCATGTTAAGAATTAAAAACTGGCACACGCATGCGTGCGCGCGTACACACACACACACACACACACACACACACACACACTCCATCTTGAGTCAGGCCATGATCCACTGAGCCCACGTGTACTTCTGACTTTCACTTCCCATACCCCCTGAACTCCTCGAAGTTAGGGACCCTACATAAATGCTTTTAAGTGACTTCATTAAAGATGTGCCCTGTCTGTAAGGCGGTGGGTAACAGCGCCCACCTCGAGGGGGCCTGTAAGGACAGTGAGTTCATGGGAGTGGAGAGAGCAGCACAGACTAAGTAGAGCCTAAGGCACGCTTGGTGCTGTGAACTTCAGGCATCTCGGTTTCTTGTAGAGGAAAAATAAAGACCTCCCTATACTCCAGCTTTTCAGCTTTTTTTTTCTTCCCCCAATAGAGTACTGCCATATTAAATGGAACTATTACGAGTTTGGACCCTTTCAGGTTCACACTCTACCGGTGGTTATATAAAGTCGGCTGGCATTATTCTGAATCCCGTCTTTGATAGCGGCCCGAAGTGCTGCAATTGTCATCATTAGACTACCAGAAAGCACTGGCAAATTACATGTTCAGAGAACAATAAAAAATGGTTACATATCATACCCTCTTGATCATTGCTACTTTGTTTCATATAAACCTCAAAGGTAGTTCCCCAAGATTAGTCTCTATGGGAGAAAAGAAGAGAAATGAAACATTTAAAAAAAAATTAAATAGGAAGACTAGAAGCAGCTGTAACTTGCATAAGGCACCAAATTTTTTCTTGTAAGAAAACTATGTTGAATGCATGATGAGCCAGACCCTGGCCTGGGATTGAGTGGCTGCTGGCCCTCTGAGGAGGTCCTTGGTGAGCCACCTCTCCCTTTCCGGGCCAGCCTGGGGGCAGCATGGGTCTTGGTCCGGGCGAAGGTGAATCTTTCATACTTCGGGATACTTTCACAGAGGCACAGCTGCGGCTCCTGAAACTCTGCTCTAACGGTTTGTTTCCTCATTTTTAAAGTGGCATAGAATGTGAGAAATTCTCTACCTGAAACCAGCAGAAACTCAGTGGGAACAGAAATCCAGAAAGGTCACAGAGAGGGTCAAAAAGGCTCTTTCTTCTGTGGCCATAGGGGATTTATTGTTGCTGGTGCCCAAACTGGAGGAGGAATAGCAGGAGATTAATAATTGAAATGTTGCTATTATTGGTTTTCTAAACTATTTGTGGGCTATTCTTTCCCTGGAGTCATCATGCCCGTAAGCAGCCCCCCAAAATAGAGGGATTTAACACATACTAACAAAATGCCTACTACAGCCAGGCACTTTACAGGTACTCATTTCTAATGGAGTCCTCGCACAATCCAATGAGGCTTAAAAACACAACGAAGCTCTGAGAAGTTAAGTAACATGCCCAAAGTCATCAACTAGATTCAAACCCAGGTCTCTGATTTGATTACCGGACCACACTGTCCAGAACTGAGGGTAAAATTAACGAGCCTTGATTCACTACTCAAAAGCGGTGAGAATGAAAACAATATTTATACTTACTCATTTTAAAAATATAAAACACAAACACAGGAAAAGATATTTTAGAACATGTGTCATCAAATTCTTTTAATGGAAGATGATTCAGAATCCATTTCTTGGTAGGCATTTTGGTAGGTGTCTTCAGACTCATCTGATGAGAGATTTCATTATTAGAGTTTTGGGAAGTCTGTGTAAGCCAATACTAACTGACATGACACATCTCGGGTACGGTGGAACATAATTAACTTGGAATTTAGGGTCCTCTAATTCAGAACCTATGGCAATATAGACCTATGTGGCTGGCCTTTGTACTACATATTGAAAAAAAGCCTTGCTAAGCAAGTTGATGGAGTAAACACAATTGCAAGGCAAATGTTTAACTTTCTAAAGAAAATAAACCTTTTTAAATAAGTCTAACTTAATCAGTACCAAGTTACTGAAAACGAATGTGCTATTTATAAACCTAACCTTAAAAGCAAGTAGCAGGAGACTGGTAACACTTTGCTACCCACTAATCTGTATTATCAAACATACCCTGTTTCAAAAGCCGCATTTCTCTCTAAACAGCTCACAGTTTGGAATGCTCCACTGTTGCATTCAGGCCTTTGCCCAGTATCCCAACTTGGGGCAACTGCACCCCATTCAAACGAATGGGTGCACGCCCGAATTCCAGCTGAAATGCCTCACCTGTCATCATCCCGCTCCTGAGAAGAACCCTATGTTCGATTTTTTTAGTAGCTCAAAAATGATTAGAAATCTTCTCGGCGAATTCCCCAGAAAAACCCTGCTCCTCCAGGATACACACCAGGAGCCCATGCATTCTGACTGGGATACGGTAAAAATCAGGCTCACTGAATCCAGCAGATATCGCCAAGGAGGGGAAAAGGAGGTCACCGGAGTCTTAGAAGCACTCATCACACTAAGTGAATGTAGGTTCCAGCAGTACAATCCTTTATAGAGGTCACCTGTCTGTTTCAGAGCATGACCAACAGTCTCCTTCAAAAAGACCCAGGCCTGAGCTGTGCCCAGCGAGGCTGGACTGGTTGAGGAGGGGAGAGGAGGAAGCCTAGGGAAATTAGGATAAAGACACACAGAAACTCCAGCAGAGTCGAAGGGTACAAAGTGGAGGAATAGTTAAAAGACAGCACACAGGCAAGACCGAGCAAAACCCGGGATGGAAAGAGGTGACCAGCTAGGTCATCTGGAACAGGGAATGAAGCCTGCAAATGAAAACAAGTGAGCTCCTGAGACCTTTGAGATCCACGATTATGCTTAAACCTTAGCACCTTACCCACCCACAATTCTTTATCTGGTGTAATGCACAGAAAGAACACTGTAGTCGGACCAGGAGTACCAAGTCTTAGCCTAGGGGGTATGGCCTACATTCCATATGGATTTAGAACGATAGGAAAGGGAGAGAACCAGCACAGTTTCTGAGACGGGCTTCTTACAAAGTTGACAAAATACATCCCAACCCCCCTCGCCCCCCCCCCCGCCCCGCCCCGTACCCAGCCCCTTGCAAAAGGGAAAGCAGCCCTTTACTACAGTTCTGAATTCAATGCCAAGTTCCCTCCCTAATGCACACCCGGAGTGTCCAGCAGAGGGAGTCTCAAGGAGGTACTTAATAAAGAGAAAATTGTTTCATTTTAACACTCCATAGACAGTGGGAGCATTGACTGTAGCCCCCTCCCATAGACACAGACGAACAATGACTGCCCGACATGGGTTCTCCTCCCATGTTCACAGAGCCACCGGCTCGTTCTATTCTGCCTGGTGGAGTGATCAGAAATTTCGTTTTGTTTTGTCGAATGGTTAAATGGACCTTGTGTTCTTCAGAATCGAAGAGGAAAGCCCCTGGAATAACATCTCTCTGTTGCCTTCTAAACAGCCCCTTTGTTTCTGAGAGAGTCTGAAAAAAAATATTTACAGTCCATAGGTTATTTACAGCCTCATTATCCAGGGCCTGACTGGTAACTTTATTCCATCCAGAAACCAAATTCATTTGGAGCCCTGGAACTAATAACAGATTTTCTTTTCAGATAAGTTTTTTTTTTTTTAAATCTGCCTCTTGTAACAGAGATAAAACTATTAATGCGTTCCCTGTCTCACTCGCCAGCACTGTTCTCGGATTTATAGAAGGATTAAAACCTCCTCTCCCCGCCCCTCCTCTCTGCTCCACACAAACCCTTTCCCCTCTCATTTGCTATTTCACCCACAGAATATCTGAGAATATCAGAGCAAAAACCGAAAGAAAGCCAGATGGACCAACGCTAAAAGTATGTAAAGGCTGCTATTTCAATGATTTCATAAGAAAAACATTTTCGCGATGAAATGACTGAAAAAATCGGGCACCCTTCGGTTTAAAATTCTTTCTACTACAAGCACACAAAAACACACCGAAGTGTAAAAACTTAGTTGATTCTGGTTTGATTTCTGGCTGGAAGCTGACAAGAACTGACTGAAGAGAAACGAAAGAGAGAGGGAGGGCAAGGGGAAGTGGAGTGCTTTTGCCCTCCGTTCTTTTCTTTCTACCTAAAGACAGATCAGAAAAATGACCCCACGCCAGGTGAAGGTGCACCACGCAGGTTTACCCAGACCGACCAAGGAAAACGTCTCGGCCGCCACCCCCCACCCCGACTTGAAAACCTAAACTACATTTTCCCTTACACACGCTAATGCGGGGAGATTTTAGCCAATTTCATTGTTCTGCCTGGGTCTGAAATGGACTTTTCCTCTGTACCCCCCTCTCATCACCTAGCCCCATACATTCCGATTCGACAGCCCTCCCCCCAAATCAGAGGCTCGCGGAGAATAAAGGAGTGTGGGGAGGGAGTGGAGAGCAGTGGAAAGGGGAGCCGTGGGGACAGAGTGGAAAGATCACCCTAAAGGTAATTTTCTTGGGGGGTGCGGGGGGAGGAGGACAGCTAAACCGCATCACCTTTATTTATTCCAAATAAATGAAAAGCACAGTCACGGGTCTGTCTTTTCCCAGGCGCCCCCTCCCAATTTCTTTTCTTCGGGCAGTAGCCCACCCTCGCACCCCCACCCCCCCCACCCCCGCCTCTTTCTCCACCCTGGAAATAAGATCCTGTTAAATTCCGGATCCCGGCCGTTCCGTGGGCAGGGGAGGGGGAGGCGGGGAGGGGTCGGGAGCCGGTTAAAGCCCCGGGGGTGGGGCGCCGGAGGCCGGGCGCCCGGGGGGCTGCGGGCCGGGGGCTGCCCGGCTAGGGGCCGCGGGCAGAACAAAGCTGCGGGGGCCGCGGCGGCCGGGCGGCGCTGGGCGAGCGGGGTCGGCGGGCCGGGCGCCCCTTACCTTCGTACACTGGGGCCATCGGGGCCGGGGTGTCCGCGATTCATGGCAACGGAGAAGGGAACGCGGCGCGCGAGCTCGGCCCCCCCAGCCTCAGTCGGAATCTGCCATCTTGAGCCTGTGTCTCCGCTCTCGGCGCAGCCGGGGCCGCCAGCGCCCGCATCACCGCCTCACTTGGCCGGCGCCGGGGGAGGGGGCCGGGCGCCGCCGCCGCCGCCGCCGCGGCCGGGGCCCTGAGCGGGGCTCCGGGCGGCCGGGCGGGCGGGCGCAGCGGCCGAGGCCGAGGGGCCGGGCGGCCGCGGCCCCCGAGCGGGTCCGCGGTGGGGCGGGAGCCGGGGCGGGCAGCGCGCGGCCAGTGCCCGGCCGGAGCTCAGCTCAGCATGGCTGTGTGTGGGGGCTTCGGCAAAAGTTGCACGGGAGGCGGAGGAGGGGCGGGCGGAGCCGGGAGGAGGGGCGGGGGCGGGGGGCGGGGGGCGGCGGGCCGAGCGCGAGCGAGCGAGCGAGCCGCGGAGCGCGGAGTCCGCGCGCAATCGAGCGCCGATGGCACGGATGCGAGGCGGGGAAGGCCGAGCCGAGGGCAGGAGCGGCGGGCCGGGGCGGGCGCGGGCGCGGGCGCGGGCGCGGGCGGGGCGGGGCGGGGGGGCGCCGGTGGTGGTAGGGGCCGCAGCGAGGCTCGCCCGCAAGGTGCGCGCGGTGCAGTTCCGACCCGCCGAAGACCGCGGGTCCGCAGAGGTGGCAGCCAGAAGTTTGTGTGCGCGCGCTAGCGGGGCGGGAGGGGAGGGGCGGGCAGGGGGCGCCGCCGGCGGAGAGTCTCGCCCTTCTCGCCCTGAGCTAGGTGTGGAATGAATGAAGGGAGGAGTGGGCACTCGCCGGCCTCCGGGGAGAATGAGTGAGGGGAGGAGCTTTTGCAATCCACTGGAGGTCGGAGGTGCAGGGCCATTCCGCGCACGCCTCAGACAGGCAGTGCCCGGTGGTGGCTGAATCCCTGCGGGAATCTGGTTTGCACGCCACGCTCACGTCCGCGGAGTCCTGCGGGGCCCCGGCTCCGCCGCCTGGACCGTGGTTCCCAGGCCTCTGCTCTGCTCCTCGCGCTCCGATCCGGGCTTCAGCTAAACATCCTCCAAACTCTCCCCAGCCCCGAGTCTCTCCAGGTTCACTTCAGCTCCCTCCTGGATTCTTTGATAGGATGCCTTGCTGTCGCCTCCAACCTCAGAAGACTGGAGTCCACGCTTAGGCAGTGTTTTTGAAGCTGTGGGTCGCGACACATGAACTGATCAAAAAATTAGTTCAGTGGATGGCGACCCCCTTAAAAAAATGCAATGCAATGGAGTAGACAATTATTAGGATCCATTTTCCTTAGTGAGGGTAACTATAGTTTCAGAATCCTTTTGTTTCAGTTATATATACTGGACAACTGTACAGACCATGATGTAAATTTTATTTCCTACTGTGGGTCAAGGGTCAAAAAAAGTTTAAAATCTATACTTTGGGGGCTATAAAGTAACGATCACTGTAACTTTCTTAAACACAAAGTCATGATTTTTCTCACTACTTCTTATCCTTCCCAAACTCCATACCCCGTGACGCTCCCCCACCCCCTCCCCATTCCCGAAAAAAGGCAAGCTTTTTCACACACTTACCTAGTTTGGGTGGCAGCGCGTAGTTCCCCCTTCCTCTCAGGGTGACCTTTGACTCTGCCATTTTCTTCACCCCTATATCCATTGCTACACTTCCTACTGCTTCTCTTAGCCTCATGTTATTCACATTTGCAGAATCCTAGACTACCATTGCTAGAAAAGGCCTCAGACACCATCTGGGTCAAGCCTCCCTTTTAGAACTGAAAAAGTGAGGCCCATAGAAGCCAAGTATATTGCCCATTATTGCACACCATTCAATCTTACCATCATGTCTTTTGGCTCCTTTGGTGTTCTTTGCTTCACACCATTCATTCACCCCTTCCTTTCTATCCTGCCTGCTGTCGTTAATTGGTCTCAGGCCAGTTCACCCTAAGAACTATCACCTCCATAACACACAGTTCTGACTGGGCTGTGCTCCCTGCTCACGTCCTTCAAGGCGTCAGCCTCTGCCGAGGTACCTACCTCCTTGGCTCTGAATCAAGGCAGGCAGGCCCCGACTTACCGTTGCAAGTACATGAGTTCAGCAAGTCACTGCCTCTCTAGTGAGACTGGTTTACTCGTGGTCTTCTTCCAGCCCTGCCTATCTGTGCCCAGCCGCTACCTTCCCACGAAGGGTGCCCTCTCTATCTTTTCTCTTTAACCAGATTTTCCACCTGTGCCCAACTTGGTTCCTCCACAAAACGGCCAGAGGCAACATGAGATTAAGATAGACCTGGGTTCAGAGCCCAGTTCTTCCACTTCCATAGCTGTGTGAACTTAGTCAAATTGCTTCACCTGAGTTTCAGTTTCTGCATCTGCATTACGATGAGATAGTATCATTAGATAGGTGTTCTTCCCTTGTAGCTCTAGGTGTCTATCATGGCCTTTACTCTACAGGTATTCTCTCTCTTCCCCTTTCCAGTGCTACCTAATAGAATTCGCTGCAGTGATGGAAATGTAACCATTTGTGGCTGTTGAGCACATGGAATGCAATTAATGTGCCCGAGGAACTGAACTTTTCATTTTCACAGCCACATGTGGCTGGTGGCTACCATATTGGAGGGTGCATCTCTAAACTGCATGTTCAGCAAGGGCAGAAGCCACGTTGATCTTGCTTGGCATTATATCCCCAGTAAGGAGCACATTGCCTGGCATAGGGTAGGTCCTGCACAAATATCTATGGAGTAATGATAGCCGCCACTTATTATGTGCATCAAGCACAACACTAAGAACTTGGTATAAGTAAGTTATTTTGTATAGTGCTCCCCACAGCCTCTGAGGTGGGGTTGGATTGGAGATAGAGCTTGTATAGAGTGCTGGCAGATAGCAGAGGTTTAATAAAAGGTGTTTGTTATTATTATGAAAAACTCCATATGACCAACGTAACTGATTTTTTTTTTTTTTTTTAGAGAAGAAGGTGGGAGGGGCAGAGGGAGAGAGAATCCCAAGCAGTCTCCAATCCCAGCACAGAACCCTACACGGGGCTCGATCTCACAACCCTGAGGTCATGACCTGAGCTGAAATCAAGAGTCCGATGCTTAACTGACTGCTTGTCACCCAGGTGCCCCAATCAAGCTGATTTTTATCTCTTCTTTCTAGGGTTCCAGAACAGTTCCTGTCACACATGCTCTGCTGTCACATGGCACACCCCACCCTAGATGACTGACTCTCCACTTCTGCGGAGGTGACCTGTCCCCACAACTGGGTTGGCAGCATCTTGGGGCAAGGTCCATGGCATCCTCGTCTGGATGTCCCTCAGCTCAGAGCCTGCGCTGATTTGTATTTAGTAATTGCCTCTCACTTCGTCCCAGTTGCTGTCAAGCCATGAGTGATTCTAGGCAGTAGTACTCTCTGGAATACCCCCCCTGTCCTCCCCAAATTCATATGTTGAAGTCCTAACCCCTGGTTCTTCAGAATGTGACTGTATTTAGAGATAGGGTCTTGAAAGAGGTAATGCAGTTAAAATGAGGTCATCCGAGTGGGCCCTAATCCAATATGACTGGTGTCCTTATGGAAAGAGGAGATTGAGACACAGACATGCAGAAGGAAGACCATGTGAGACAGGGGGAGAAGGCGACCATCAACAAGCCAAGGGCAGAGTCCTTAGAAGAAACCAAACCTACTGACACTTTGATTGCAAACATCTATCCTCCAGAACTGCAAGAAAATAAATTTTGGTTGTTAAAGCCACATGGTCTGTGGTACTTTGGTATGACAGCTGTAGGAAACTAAGATACCCCCCCAAGAAGGAGAATTAAAATGAAGAAAGATCACTTGTATCACCTGAAAACATCTTAAGGGTGGTCTCCTTCCCACATGCCCACTTTGGGCATGGAAAGCGAGTCCCACGAAAGGAGAACAAGACAGGTAGGATGGCCGCCTTCTCTTCAGACCGCTAGGACTAAATTCTACCTGTGTGATGCTCAGCTGCAGCCAAAAAACATTCAGTGGAGCTAGCATACATGGCATCATGTAGGTGGGGAAATGTTATTTAAATGAATTTAGATTTTTTTTCTCATGAATTGGCAGATTGATATGCCTATTTGTCTCCCTTCTCTTCTATGACTATAGTCATGTGGGAGCAGGATATAAACCTAACAGTGAACTGCCCCCGAAGGAGAGCACGAGAGCAGGAGGGGGACAGAGTCGGAGACACAACCCCCAGGAGCACTAGTATTTGAAGTAAGGGAAGAGGGAAAAGAACTCCCCGTGGAGGAGAGGGGAGGGAAGGAGGAAGACAATATCCCAGGGCAAAGACCACCGCAAAGGGAGGTGTGGTCAGCAGCGCTCTGTGCTAATGAGAGATCGATCACATGAGACACACGGGGAGGCATCCGCTGGACTTAGCAACAAGGTTACATCCGTGACGCTGGTGAGACTACTTATGGGGGAAATGTAGGGTTCTTAAATTCAGCCTGAAAAGAAAGTACAGTGTTTTGATAGGTGGAGAATAGAGGGTGAGGAGAGTTATCAAGGCTCCAGAAGAGGGCACTAAAGAGTATTCCAGGTAGAGAGGTGCAACCAAAGTCACAGGGTGAGACCGTGAGCGGGCTCCAGGACCTAGCCCATCTGGCTAGGTTAGTATGCACCGTATTACATTTATTTAATAAACACATTAGCACGTAGTGTTCTAAGAAGTTTACAGATATTCACCCATTTAATAAATCCTTTTTTTTTTTTCTTTTTGCACTACCTGGAACTCTACATTGCCATAAGACCATGTAACTTCCGTGTCTTTTGAGAAATATTAACAAACGCAAGAGAACTGGAGAGGATCTAGTAGCCATCTATGTCAGTTACCTCTTCTCCATGTGTCTTTCTACAAATGGTATGAGTCATATCTTTCTCAGGGCTGACCAAACGTGGGGGGAGTTTTGACCTGGTTTCAAGACCATTTTGCTTATAGGGCAAATGACAAACGTCTTTTCTTATTTAAGCCTGCGGTTGTGAAAATGTGCAACATCCCAGTATCTTCAAGACCACAAGATGGAGGTATTTGTCTTTGGGGTATATATCTCCAGGTGTTCGTGTCTTGTAATCACTGCGTGTTTGTGGCGTGATACCTATGCAGGTTGTGTCTTATCCGGACTTGGTATGCAATGCTTTGGTTTTCTAGCCTGGTCCTTCTTTCTGTGTTGGAGCCTCTGGTCTTGTCTTTGGAGGATACGCCTGGGGGGAGGCGGTTCACTTTCCCGGGATCTGTCTTCTGATGACCTACCTCTCTTTTGGTCCTTGGCTCTATGTATGTCTGTTTTTCTCTCTCTTGACAATGTATCTACCTCGCTTTCTTTTTCTGTGTATCTTCCTATCCTACACACAATTTCTTCTTTCTCTCCTTCCCTCTCTTTTATGATTCATGTCTTAACAATTCATCATATCAACCTACATTTGTTTTAGGTATTCTAAAGAAATCACTTCATATTTCTGCTTTAAACCTTTGATTGGCTTAAATGGTGCATTTTGTAATAGACTGGGGTTTAATAACTGCAGGACTCCCCAAACAAAGGCTTCAGTGGCAGGGCAGGATGCTGACAGAGGATGTAAAAGAGTAGACATTGCATTCAAATTAGGAACAATAGGAGCTACAGCTTTAAGGGCAAAGGGTAGAGCAAGGCTTGGCAGGGTGAAGGGAAGCTGTGGAAATGGCAGTCTTGGAGAAATCACACTGGCAAAATCAGGGGAATACAGAAACATCATTCATTTTCTGTTTCTCCTCCTAGAAGAAAGAAATGATCAGACACCTACCTGATCGGGGATACAGGAAAGGCAAAGAGAGGCCAGAACGGTATTCGACAGAAGGGAGTTATGGCCAGAAGAATAAATTCCCCATCAGCCTACAAATGTGAAAGAAGCACAGAAGATGGGGCGATTCTGTTGGAGGTTTCAGGAATGGCAGATTAGGACAGATTTGCACCCAAGAAGCAGTTCAGAGAAGCAATCCAGCCCTGCAGAGAAATTTCTGTGATGAGGGGAGATGGGGAATAGCTTGGTTTGCCTGACACCAAGTCCAGGCTGACCACGGACAAACTAGGCAGAAATAGCATGGGGAGAAGCCCCCGCTTGAGTGAATAGTGAAAAGAGGGTAGACACAGGAGAGCTCTTTCAAAAGCCTGAGGATCCTGTTAAGCCAAGTTAAGCCTAACTCACTGATTAATCCGTGGACCCATGCATTTCTGGGCTGTGTCAACTTTGTATGCTAGAGTTCCCTCTCACTGGCATGAAAGAGCTTGCCCCTATGTGGCAACCCCTGGGCAGGCGGAGGGGGGGGGGGTGGCCCCAGTGGCAGAGGGCTCTCTGGGACTGCCAGTGACCTCTCCCATGCCAAATCCCGGGCCCTTTCTCAGCCTCTCCTCTGCTTGATCTCTAA
Source organism: Zalophus californianus (assembly GCF_009762305.2). Taxonomy (NCBI): domain Eukaryota; kingdom Metazoa; phylum Chordata; class Mammalia; order Carnivora; family Otariidae; genus Zalophus; species Zalophus californianus. Next base: position 92,059,485 of record NC_045606.1, read on the forward strand.
ACAAACATTAGTTAGCCACTTTTAATCCCTTCATCCTTCTTGAACCAATCCCTTCCCTTGACTTCTCATAACAGTGCCCTTTTTAAATTTCCTTTCAACTTCCCTGGCCATTCCTTGTCTCTCTCTCTCTTTTTTTTTTTCACCAAGAAATTCAATTCATCAGATGGTCAGTGCCTGACTGCATACTATGTGTTAGATTCTAGAGCAGGAGCTGGGAGTATAAAAGGGAATAAGCCACAGCCCCTGCTTTCAAGGAGCTCAAGTTCAAAACCGCCAGGTAGAGTATAATACATTATAGCGAGTGCAGCAGTACAAGAATGCACATGGTCAAAAGCTAACACAGAGGGACAAATGGCAAGGAGTGTGTTTACAAGGGTGCAAGGGGATGGCCTATCTGTGCCCAAGAGCGTGAATCCTGGCAGGGAGGAAGCGTGTAGAAAGCCATGTGTGTCCGAAGTCAGAAGTCAGAATATTGCTAAACACCAAGAACAAGGCCCAGGCAGTGATCAGGAATGTGGCTCGAAGTAAAGGCAGAGTCTCGTTGCCAAGACAAGGAATTTGTACTTTATTCTATATGCACAAGGTGTGGGGTGAAAATGTGTTCAGTTTTGAACCTGTTGAGTTTAAGTTTCCTATGAGATATTCAGATAGGGATGCTCATTTGCCAAGTGAGTGCATGAGGCTGGAGCTCAGCCAAGAGTTTTTAACAAGAGATAGAAATGTTTCGAGTCATCAGTATATCATGGGTAGCTAATTCATAGGAGTGAGAGCACACAGGAAGGGGTTACTTGGTGTCAGTTCTCAAAGTGTGGTCCTTGGGTCACCTGCATCAAAACCCCAAAGGGACAGAACCCCAGGCCTACTGACTCAGGAATCTCTGGTGGGGGTGCCTGGAAATCTGCATTTAAAATTTACTCTCTAGAGGATGCAGTTATAACAGAGGTATTCAACAGCCACCGATGTGGACATCCACTGGTGTGAGAAGCTAAGAAGCAAAAGGCTGACACTTGGAAGGGAGAGACCCAATCATTTAGGGGTTTAGATTTCCTCTAGAGTTAAAGGCGCCAACCCAGAATCCTGACATCTTGGAGATGAGCCACCGACTTCCAGGCTTTTCGTTATGTGAGAGAAGCAAGGTCTTTATTCAGCCACCTTTAGCTGGGCATCCTGTTACTTGCCACTAACAGCATCTTAATTAATATAAAGAATTTAATTTTGTGATTTCCAGATAGTGTTTCTTCATAATCCATGTGTAGATCTTTTAAAAACATTTCAAAAGCCTCAAAGTGTAATTTTTAAGAAACAAAAGCTCTTTGGCATACAATTCTGAGGATTTTCACTGTACCTGTGAGAGGAATTTGAATTTTTAAAGAATTTCTCTTGAAATATGGCAGTATCTTCAGCTCGCATTCCATTAGCCCTAGGTGATACATTTAATCAACATTCAGAAACTGCTGATTTGCTTATCTTTTCTGTAGGAGACATATACTGCCTGGCTGATTTGAGCCAGTTGGTCTGGTTGAGTTGGATGTTTAAATAGAGGGCAGAACAACAAAGATTATATTCATTCTTGGATTTCCTTGTGCTCTTTTGACATTGTTTTGTTGACTCCAAACTTCTGAATTTTAAATGCTATATTAAATAGGGAAGGTGGTGAGCATCAGGGAAGGGCCAGAGTTCTCACATCAGATAATAGGCTGGCATAGCTGGGTGCCTGAGTCTGAGCTTCGGGCAAAGCTAGGGCCAGCTGAGGATGGCTGAGGTTCAACAGGGCATTAGGTATGAGATTGATCCCGCCCACCCTATTTAGTATTGCAGCCTATCCCCCCTCCCCCACTGTCCTCCACTGCACCTCGTTTCTCCTTACCTGGTGGTTTTACTTAACCTTTTTTGGTTTGTGAACTCCTTTGGCTGTCTAGTGGAGCCTAGGGGACCCCTTCTCACAGCACTGTTTTTAACGGCCTTAAAAAAATACATAGTTACCAAAGAAACTAATGATACTGAGATACAGTTACCAAATATATTTTTCTTTATTGATACATTAAACTAGATGTAACTGCAGGTCCAATAGCTACAAAGTAGTGATGAGTATAAACAATAGTTCAAGGTACCTGTAACAACTGTCGATACAATGTAAAAATACCTGTAACTTCCACTGGTAACAAACTTATAGCTACGGCAATCAGGTGTCCGGTTGCCTACAGTCAGATTCGAAGGTTTAAGGTTAATGAGAATAAAGGAGTCATTTTTTTCCCACCCAAGTTTGCAGAGCCCCTGAACTCTACCCACGAACCCCTTGTGGATATGGGGTTCTAGGATAGAACCCCTGTCCTTATCCTGTTCTGCTATTTCTGCATAGTATTTTCATCTTCCAACATCATATATTATTTACTTATCTTTTCTTTTTTTTTTTTTATTGTCTGAGTCTCCCTATTGCAAAATGCAATATCCACGAAGTCAGGAGTCTTTGTTTTACTCACTGATGTGTCCCGAGTGTCTAAACAGTTCCCAGCATTTACTGGAAACTTCATAAAATACTGGTCAATGAAAAAGACCAGAATGCACCAGCATCTGAGTCGGGGCAGGGTGGTAAGGAGTTCTCTTGTCTTCTCTCTCATTTCTCTTTCTCCTCTCTTCCTTCTCTGTTTTCCAACCTCTTTCTTTCACCTGTACAATCTCTCTGTCTTTTCCTTTCTTTCTTATTATCCTCTTTCCATTTCTCATTCAAGAAATTCATTCGACAAAGGGGCACCTGGGTGGCTCAGTCGGTTAAGCATCTGACTCTTGATTTGGGCTCAGATCATGATCTCAGAGTCATGAGACTGAGCCCCGCATCAGGCCCTGTGCTCAGCTCTGAGTCTGCTTGAGATTCTCTCTCTCTCCTTCTTCCTGTGCCACTTCCCCCACTCTAAATTAATAAACAAATAAAATCTTAAAAAAAGAAAGAAATTTGTTCAACAAGGACCTACTAAGAATACAATTGTGACAAGAGAGACCCAGACCTGGGGCTCCTAGAGCTCGTCACCCACTGGGCAAAGGCTAAGAACATGGCCTTTGGAGTTATGCCAACCCAAGTTCAATGTCTGCCTCTACATCATACTTGCTGTCTGACCATGGACAAATCTCTTAACCTCTCAGTGACTTAGTTCTTTTACACCATTCGGTCACTCATCAGTTAACCAATTAGAGGGCTTACTATGTGCCTGACATCGTGCTAGGCACTTGCAATCTAAAGGGGAGAGAGACCAGGAAACACACAATGGTATGACACGTGCTCTGATGGACAAAGGACAAATGCTATAAGAGGGTAACTCTTGATATCTTGAACCCTATGAAGTCTGGCCATAGTGCACTGTCATAGTCAAGAACAGTTCATGAGCTCTCCAGTTAATTTCAAATGAAGTCCATTGTTTTTTGCATTTCTGAAACAACACTAAATGGAATTCATGTTCATAGTGCATGATGCATAGTGCATTATTAAATCTTCCTTTATTCCACCCCAGACTTCATTTCCTTCTCCCAGGCACCCCAGGATCTCATTGTGCAGATTGACTTAAATTCTTACCTTCCCTTTGGTGTAGAAGAAAGGGGGTGGGGCGGAAATATCAGGGCTGAAGTTTTCAGGGTTCTCTTTGGTAGGCAGCAGAGAAGAGAGGGCTGTGCAGGCCCCCTTCACACTAATTTTGCCCAGACACAGTAGCACACAGGACGGTGGACATCCTGAAGGAAATGGAATGTAAGCCATACCCTGAAAGATGAGGAGGGAAGGGTAGGGTTCCTGGAAGCAAGGAGGTCTGGAAAACAAGAGATCTTAACCCTTACCTGGGGGAAATTCAGTCTGCCTGGAGCACAAGGGAGGAATAGGAGGTGGGCCAGAGGAAGAGTGATGGGGAAGGTGGATTGGAGAGGCCAGAGGGGTAAGGGGGCCAAGTCACACAAGGCCTTATAGATCTCATCAAAGAGTTGGGATATTTCAAGAGATAATGGGAAATGAGGGAGTGACAAGATCCAGTAGAGGTTTTAAAAGCCCCTGTTGGCTACAGAGTGGGAATATGTTGGAGGGTCACAAGACTGGGAGACAGGGAGGCCTGGGCACGGGGATGGCAACAGTTAGAAGAATGACTGTCTTCAAGACACATCCCAGAGTTGGAATCTGCAGGACTTAATGACTCTTTAGAGGGGGGAGGGTAAGTGTTAGGAGTTAAACGATGGCCACCCCCACAAAAAGAGACATGTTGAAATCTTAACCCCCATTACCTCAAAATGACTTTATTTGGAAACTGGGCCATTGTAGATATAATTTGCTAAATTAAGATGAAGTATACTGGGGGAGCCTGGGTGGCTCAGTCCCTTAAGCATCCGGCTCAGGTCATGATCTCAGTGTCCTGGGATTGAGTCTCATGTTGGGCCCCCTGCTCAGTGGGCTGTCTACTTGTCTCCTTCTCCCTCCGCCCCTCCCCCTGCTCTCTCTCTCTCTCAAATAAATAAATCTCTTCAAAAAAAAAAAAAAAGAAGACGAAGGTGTATTGGAGTAGAGTGGGCTCTAATCCAATATAAGTGGGATTTTTGTAAGAAGACAGCAGGTGAAGGCAGAGACGCAGGGAGAATGCCATGTGAAGACAGAGAATTAGAGAGTTGTGCCTATAAGCCAAGGAAGGCCAGAGAGGGACAGAAAACCTCTAGAAGCTAGGAAGAGGCAAGGATGCATTCGGGGAGTATGGCTCTGCAGGCACCTTGATTTCAGACTTCTAGCCTTCAGAGCAGTGAGACAATAAAGTTCTAGTGTTTAAGCCATTCCATTTGTGGTACTTTGTTTCAGCCACTCAAGGAAACCATGCCAGGACGGTGAACATTTAGGCTACTCTGAACTTATTATTATAAATGTGACAGAGGAAGAATAGTTGGGGATGAACAAACAATATGAATGAAAAATTACAAGGAAAACCAGAAAATGCTTTAAATCGATTCAGAATTGCCTGAAGACCCACAACTGCTGCTGGAATTCGGTGTCCTCACCCCCAAGGTGGGCTGGGGAGTTTAGATGAGGTGATGCTCGTAAAATCGCTTCACACACATAAAGTGCTCCAGGTATGTTCAAGCTTTGTCTTCATTTTAATTAAACTAAAACACAAAGCCATGTGTTGGGATTGCCCACATGCATAGTTCCCACCCACAGGCCTGGCAACATAATTTGTGGAGCCCAGGACAAAATGAAAATGTGGGCCCCTTCTTCAGAAATTAAGAGTTTCAAGACAGTGACAGCTGAGGATCAAGCCAAGCACATAGTCCCGGTCCTGTGCACTTGAGTCCATAAAGCCTCCCCACCCTTGGGCCTGGAGCCAGACCTGTGTGATCTCAGAATGCTAACCTCCACCCAGGGCACCACAGGACTGGATGTGTGGAGGGAGGAGGAGAGGCAAAGAGGAAAGGCTTAGGGCTGGGAATGAAGGAATGATCATGGGGCACTGAATGGAGCTTGCCCTGTACCAACAGTGGATAGAGTCAGGCAACAGGGGATACAAAGTATGTCTACAGGTAGATGGGCCTGGACCGGGGAAGGTCTTTGGTATCAAGCAGAGGTATTTGACTCTATTTCCACAAGCAGTGGAGAAGCACAGAATATTTTTTTTAAGATTTTATTTATTTATTTGACACACACAGAGATAGAGACCACAAGTGGGGGGGGGGGATGGCAGGCAGAGGGAGAGGGAGAAGCAGCCTTCCCGCTGAGCAGGGAGCCCAACGTGGGACTCGATCCCAGGACCCTGGGATCATGACCTGAGCCGAAGGCAGATGCTTAACCGACTGAGCCACCCAGGTGTCCCAGTAAAGAATATTTCTGAGCAGGAGTCCAAGATGGTGAAGAGTGAGCAATAGGAAGGAAGGACTGGAAAACAAAAGCTATAAGGTTTTAAGTCTGGGTAAGGACCCACCTTATAAATTGTTATAGAAAGAAGATAGCACCCTTCTTTCCAGTTCTATCTGTGTGATCCCCACCTGTTTATGGAATGAATCCTTGGAGTGATAGTATATCATTCCCACCTAGCATAGCATCCACTGGTCACACATATTCACCTTTTTTTTTAATATATACATATACATTTTATTTATTTACTTGACAGAGAGAGAGAGAGACAGCAAGAGAGGGAACACAAGCAGGGGGAGTGGGAGAGGGGGAAGCAGGCTTCCTGCTGAGCGGGGAGCCCGATGCGGGACTCGATCCCAGGACCCTGGGATCATGACCTGAGCCGAAGGCAGACGCTTAACGACTGAGCCACCCAGGCGCCCGCACATATTCACCTTTTGGTCTGGTTTGTCATAATTTGAGAAATAACAGAAAATGCCTATACTTCTTAGTATGTGTAGTCCCTTAGTATGTTTAATCTCTTTGCTAGTAAAACGTGTGATGCACATTTTAGGAGTTGATGGTGTTTTTCCTATGGTCTCAAATCACCGTATCCTGCAAGCATTATTTTTTTCTAGATTGTGTGTAGGTCTTTTCATGTACTTCTAGGTCAATTTTTTCATCAACCCACAGTGAGCCCTAACTGCAGCCTTGTAACCTGAGCAATATGGTAAGTGTGGCCCACGGATGACGTGCCAAAGCCACCTGTTTAATATCTTCCATTATTTCCTCCTCACCGTAAAGCATGCATAGCTCTCCACACGAATCTCCCTTTATCCCTTTGCCGCTTGGAATCCTCTATCCCACACTGCTGCGTCAAAGTCTTAGGCTCACCAAACAGTTTCTCTTAGTTATACAAGTCAGTGTAGCTTCAGCTTAAAATGCCAGCAGGGACCATGAGAAGCCTTTGGACTTCAGGTCTGAATGAGACATTCAAACTTTTACTGCTACTCACTCTTACCACTACTACTCACGGTATTGGCATGGCTTTGGGAAACCAGAACAATCCAGGAAATCCATGGTTTCCTTGAGCTGCTAATATCCTTTAATCCCCCTTTCTTTCACTGCCCCAACTGTTTCCTGTTCATCCTTTATCCTACCTTTAAAGCGAGAAAAACTGAAATAATTGTTTACAAACTTCCCATTCCTGTCAAGACAACAAAACCTCTGTAGTGCGAGTCATTAGGCAAGCACGACTGACAAAAAAGACAGTGCTCCAGAAGAAAAATGATTTTTTAAACTCTTGGAGAAAAAAAATCAAACTAACTTAGGTTACATGGGAGTCAGGAGGAATTGTAATATCAGAGCTTTTTTCCCCTTTGCTCCTATGTATTCATTCTCATGGATAGGGTAGGTGGGTTAGGACTCCACATTACATTTGTATGAATTAGTGGATATTAAGAAAATGTGTAATACACCTCACACCAGTCAGAATGGCTAAAATTAACAAGTCAGGAAACGACAGATGTTGGCGAGGATGCGGAGAAAGGGGAATCCTCCACACTGTTGGTGGGAATGCAAGCTGGTGCCACCACTCTGGAAAACAGTATGGAGGTTCCTCAAAAAGTTGAAAATAGAGCTACCCTATGACCCAGCAATTGCACTACTGGGTATTTACCCCAAAGATACAAATGTAGTGATCTGAAGGGGCACATGCACCCCAATATTTATAGCAGCAATGTCCACAATAGCCAAACTATGGAAAGAGCCTAGATGTCCATCAACAGATGAATGGATAAAGATGTGGTGTATATATGTATATACAATGGAATATTATGCAGCCATCAAAAAACCCCCCAAATCTTGCCATTTGCAATGCCATGGATGGAACTAGAGGGTATTATGCTAAGCGAAATAAGTCAATCAGAGAAAGATAAGTATCATATAATCTCACTGTTATGAAAAACTTGAGAAACAAGACAGAGGATCATAGGGGAAGGGAGGGAAAAATGAAACAAGATGAAACCGGAGAGGGAGACAAACCATAAGAGACTCTTAATCTCAGGAAACAAACTGAGGGTTGCTGGAGTGGAGGGGGGTGGGAGGGATGGGGTGGCTGGGTGATGGACATTGGGGAGGGTATGTGTTATGGTGAGCGCTGTGGATTGTGTAAGACTGATGAATCACAGACCTGTACCCCTGAAACAAATAATACATTATATGTTAATTTAAAAAAAATTTTTTAAAAGAAAATGTATAATAACTGTAGAATCGATTGATATCAGTTCTGGATTTTATATCTGGTTATTCTTAAAAAAAAAACCACAACGCAGAAACCCTAATGTAGTTAATTAAATAGCACAGTTAAGTAGCACAAACTGCTGGAACAGATACATGCTTACAGTGGTCTAACACAGTAGAAATTGATTTCTTGCTCTTAATGGCAGTCCAGAGAGGGTGCTCAGCAGGCAGCCTTCCACGCGGGGATTCAGGGACCCTGCTTCCCCCACCTGCGTGTGGGACCTTGGAGATCTTCACTTCCAGGTGGTAGACAGGCGGAGAGAATGGAAGAGCCCTCATGGGAGACTTTTATGGGCCAGGCAAGGAGTGGTGTCCTGTCTTCTGTCCAAGTCCAAGGGCAAAACTCAGTCGCGTGGCCTCATCTAACCACAAAGGGAGGTTGGGGAATGGGTCTATCCAAATGTCCAAGAGGAAGAGATCGTTTTGGTGACCGCCACGCCATCCCTGCCCCTGCGGCATAAAGTTAAGCTGTCAGGGGTCCAATTTCTGCACTGGGTCACATTCAAACAGAGATTCAGCCTCAAGAAATAATTAAAATGAGAAATTTCAATGTGAACCCTGGCTGCCTCATCCAACAAAGCTTCAAAGAAGAATTATAGTCTTAACGCACAAATTCTGTAAATCTTCTTCTCTCGTCTGCCTCTTCCCATGCGCGTATCCCATATACATGGCAGCTCTACCTGCCCAAATCCTCGCCTCCCTACTCCGAGACCCCAGATTGCTTTGCAACTTAGATACTCAGACTTTCTTCTCCCTTTCACCCTAATTGTGCCTCATTTAACCCTCTGGGCTTCAACTTCCCCATCTGTGAAATGAGAAACTTGAACCAGATGACCTTCATGTATTGAACACTCAACGAATATTTATTGAGTGCCCACTGGGCTAGGCCAGCTCAAATATTCTCCCATGCTATGAAAAGGGCAAAATGCTTAAATCAGGGGACTTCTCCCACTGTAGCTGAAGTTTTATAAGAATCCATGTGTTTAATAGCCCCTTCATGTGATTAGGAGATACAGGTTTCTGATAAGAATAAGGTCCTTATCTTTCTGTCATTAGGAAATAGTCAACACAGTTCATTGTAACTTGTGTAAAACAGCATATAGAACTGGAATTACCATTTCTTTTGAAAAGGCATTGACCCACTTTGACAGGAGTGTTTCAAACTTGATTGTTTGTATAGTGGCTAAAGACTAGAATTGCCCAGAAGTAAGACACTGGGTACGTCCACCCACTTGATGGAATATGATGTAGTTATTAAAAGTAATGAGTTTAAGTTCTCTCCATTGACCTAGGGGAGTGACCATGATGCATCAAATGAGAAGAGTTAAGTTTCAGAGCCAAGTGCATTGCATAACCCCATATTTATAAAAGAAACGTAAAAATCCCTAACTATGTTATGTATCTTTGTTTGGCCCAAGGGAAAGATGCAGAAGGCTGCACCCCCAGTCTCTCCACATCTATGACTACTGGGCTGGGAATGGAGACTATGGCAGAAATGTGAGAGGATTAACTTTTTCATTACACATCCGGGAAGGCTTTTTTTTTTTTTTTAATTTCTTGCAGTGATCACATACTTTGCAATTAAAAGAATCTTAAGTATGATTTTAAAATATTGACAAAGGACATTTTATAATGACATAGGTGAATGGATGGTAATCCTCATGAAACGCAGAAGAGAGAAGTGAAGAAGAAGAATGTGTCTGTGTGTCTCCACACCGGGGTATTCCTTTCCCTGGGAAAATCTTTTCCAAAGAGGGACAGGGCTTGTGTGTGTATCAGGCTGCACTATTCCCCATAGAAGTATACCCCAAGATTCTGATTCCATGCTTAGCAAGCTCTCTCCTCATTAGAAATGTAATTTATCAGTTCTGTGTGTATCAGAAGGTAAGTTCCCTGAGCCCAAATATTTGGATGCTGAAAGGATATATCTCTCACTCTAAATTAATACACTGGTGCTGTTGATGGGAGAAACAACAAAGGCAGTCTGTGGTTTGGTTAGAATGAATCAACTCATTGGATCCTGATAACTCGGGGAAACTGATAAAATGGAGTTACCAAAACCACAAGGCTGAGACACGGACCCCAGGCTCCACAAGACTCCGCAGAGATACAATCCCTCTGAGGCTGAAAGACCCCTCTGGCCTTACCCATGATCTTCTGTGGCTTGTTTCTGACCTGTGTTATCACTCACTCTCTTGTCTATTCTCTCTGCAGTTCCCAGAGGTTGAAGACCTTGTCTTTTAAGTCAAATTTACCAGAGAAGTTGGCCCAGCGTCTGCCTACAGTCTATGGACAACAAAACTAGCAAATCCACAAAACAGTGATGGAGGCATGGGTGTTTATTCTTCAAGAATTCCATGAGGTGTAGGTGGGGGCTTGGCTGGCAGTCCCCATCAGCCAGCAGGGATGTGGGGGGCTCATGGGTTGAGATGATCGCAGGAGCCTGTGTTTGCTCCTAGCCGAGGTTTTAGCTACTAAGTCAGCTCTGCTGCGGAGGTTAAATGAGGGAGAAAGACAGGGTTGTTTTCACTCCTCTCCTCCATGAGATCATCTTAAGAGAATGTATTTTTTAAGTTGTAAACATCATTGAGTATTGTTTGAGTCTCGGATAAGAGAATGTCAATAGGAAACAATTCCAGATGGTAAAGGAAAAGAAGAGCAAATACAAATACTTGGTGCGACATTATCTGACCTATATACCATGTGGGTTGTCGGTCTGCAACCTGCCTAATTCATGGCCAACTAGGTAAGATGTTCAAATCAGATCACCAGTTTCTAGATACGTAACTGAATGGTTATCTACTATGTAAATGGCACAAACTAAAAGTTTATGAGGAAGAAAAATGGCATAAAACATTCCAGCAGGAATTCTATTATTAGTCATTAGAACTTATAAAAAGTGTTTATTAAACACCTACTATGCATCAGACACCACTTGACTGTATAGCATCCATCAGTGAGCAGCTCTGTCTCACAGCCTTGTAGTAAAAGACAAAAGAGAGACCAGAAGAAATGAACAAACAAAAGAAAGCTTGAATTTTGAGCCAGACATTTAGGGATGGATTTGGTTGAGAACGGCAGAGAAGAAAAAGGAAACTTATTTCACAAGAGATGGGACAGCATAATCTCAGGAACATTTACAAAGTGCCTTATAGTTGGCGCAGCACTTTCTTGTCCACGCTATAGAGGTGAAAATGAGCAAAGCTTTTCAGAGCCCACTGCGGAGATCAACCCGACAGAGCAGAGGTAATCATGACTCCTCTCCCCTCTGCCCTTTCCTCTCTTTCCTGATCAGGGTTCATGGTTTCATATTGACCTGCTAAACTAAGGCCCTTTTGGAGGGGGATCTGTCCACACAGAACTGGCCAAGGGGGGCGGGGGTGGAGGTGGTGGTGGTGGTGGTGGTGGTGTGTGTGTTTGCGTGTGTGTGTGCAGTGTTGCTTCTGTAAATCATGCATGTGTGTGCACCTGCACCCACACTGCCCACTCGTACTTGGCATGGGACCCTTTCTGTTGGGGGTGAGCAAGACATTCCATGGTTTATAATCCCCAATTAAATATCTCCTTGACTTTGAGAGACTTCCCTTTCTTAGCCTGCCTTACTCCTCATCCCTGGCTTCACCAACCATATCCTACCACTACTCTTCAGTTTTTAGATCAAGCCCTACCACCATCATGAGCTCTTTTCCAGGAACGAATGCACTCGATGATTATTCACACCCCTCCTCATTTTTGCAGGGGTTCGTGATATTAGGAGGAGGTGTAATATATCTCTGAGGATTTGATGAATACCTTGGGCCCTGAGCACATACACACAAAATATATATGTCTAATTTCAAGAGATTCATATTCCCCTGAAAACATTGCTTTTCTAGATCCCATTTGTTGGGTGCCAACTATCTACTTTAATGCATTAAAATATACTTCTATATTATTTTGCCTAACATATGTCTTATCTTCATAATTAGACAAATCTTGCAAATAAGGCTATTTTAGATTTTTTTGGTATCCCTCACAGAACTAGGTAGAATGTAAATGGGAGTATTTAATTAAAAAAAATAATGGATAAACAAACTGTGGAACATCAGGGAAAAGGAAGGCTTTCCCTCTACCCCACCATCTTGTCCTATCTCCAGCAAGCCCTTGAACTCTTTACCTTCCTGTTTGCTCTTTGACTTTGGGGGGAAAGGAGAGAAAGAGAGAATATTAAAGGTCAGCAAAGGAAGACTCACAGGTGGTATGTGGGCTGCTCTGAAGCCCGCTGTGTCCATTCCCAGCTGAGGACAATACAGCACTCAGACCTCCTAAAGAGGGCCACGCTGCCCTCGGGATGACTCCTTTGACCTCAATCACTGATCTGGCCACACGAAGCATTTGTTGGACGCCATTTATTCAATAATTATAAAAATAATGTCTTCCAGATAAAACAAAGAGGCTGCCGGCTTAAACTCTTCTCAGCACGCTCATGATATGCATTCGAAGCACATAGCCTGGGGGTCGCCATTGTGTACACACAATAAATCTTAGTTTATCTGGAATCCAGGCAGTCATGAAACTTGGATGACAAGAATTTTTTTTTTTTTTTAACAGACAGAAGTCAGGGAGGGCAGTCATTGCTCAGACAATGAGATTCAAGCAAGTGCTTGCTGTTCTGAATCTATGAGCTCCGTGGGGGAGAAGATGGATGAGGCAGCAGGCAAACTGAGAAAGAAGGCAAGCCAGAAGGGAAAGAAGGAAGGAGGTGAAGCAGGGAGAGAGGAAGACACAAAATGGGAGAAGCAGACCTTCAGCAGGGGAGGCGAACCAGGGGCAGCACCGGGAGACTGAAGGGGCGGAGCCATGTTCATTGAGCCTCGAGCCGGGAAAACCAGGTATACTGTTCTGCAAACCACACTATTAGCTGCCTACCATATGGCTCCCGAGGTACGTGAGAAGGGAAAGGCAGAAAACAAAATGTTAGTCAGTTAACACTGAAAACAAAATAATCTGGGTAAATTTTGAAAAGTGCGAGAATAGAAACCTGGTAGGCGGGAGATCAGTGTCTATACATCATATGTGATGTATATGACATATGACATAGTGTTATATATCAAGGTTCAAAGAGGACATTTGTCCCCAAACCATGGTAGCGCTATTTCAAATAAGGTGATTTTGTGCCATCCGTAATTCATGCTCCTAATGGTGACCCTGAAGCATGACAGGAACCTAAAGGAAACTTCTAAATTTTCAGAGAAAGATGAATTATATTGAAGTGTGTTTTGATGAGTGAATGCAGTTTGAGTGTTAAGTGTATGTCGCTGTAGTTTTTGGAAAATTGTAAATCCACGTATGAAAGATAGACGAGGCTGATGATCCAACAGCCTGAACGGGTGTGGTGAGGAGGCCAGGGCAGCGAGGAGTCCTGAAAGGGAATCATAATTGTTCTCATCGGTAGCGCCAGCAGGATACCAGGCCTTGCTGTGACACTTTTATGTATATTTCCTTACTTAATCCCCACAACAACTTTATGAGGTGTATTTTATCATTACCCCTATTTTGCAGAAGAGAAGACTGAGGCTCAGTTTGAAGTAAATTATCCAAGCAAATAATTAGTAGAACCAGGATTCAGACCCAACCTGGCTCAGGAATCCACGTTCCTAGCTCATATGTTATATTCTATGTCACTGCTGCACAATGTCTTCATTTACGCCTCTGTCTTTCTCGTGCATGTTGGTTTGCAAACTGGCCCCCAAACCTGGAGGGCTGGGAGAGACGGAGGAGGTGATGCGTGCAGACTGCCAGGTGGTAGGTCTACCAAGCAGGGCAACTCACTTAGAGGCTTATCTCGGGAGCCACAAGACGAGTACCTCTCCGCATCCTCCCGCCAGGATCTCAAAAGTTGAGAGATGATTAATATGATTAAGGGGGCTGACTCACATATTCAGTGCAGACCTCAAGATCACCTTGCTCTCTCGAGGCTCCCTACCTCCTTGAACACAGTTTCCACTGTGGGAACGGCAGGCAGAACGTGCATTCCAAGGACAGGAGATGGGTGAGGAGCCTCCGATTGCCCACGTCCAACTCACCAGGCGCCCAGAGGTCACATCCTCTCGATGACCTTCTGCAACACTGTTGGTTGAAATCACCAGGTTGGGCTGCTCAGAACATTTGAGGGAGGCCAGTTGCCCGAGGGCTTCCTTCCTGGAGTGGCCGTGCCTTGGTCCTGACCCTAGTGGGGGAAGGATGCCTCCTTCTCTGGCGGCTTCTCCCTTGCCATCATCAGTCCCCTACAGAAGTGGGAGGTGCCCTCTGTCTACTTCCATCCCTGGACCACATCACTTTCTGGTAAGTCGAATTTTCAATCGCCTTCTCATTTTGGTTCCACCATTGCCCTACAATCTAGAACAAATCGTGGCTTTGGGGGCATCTACTGGCGTACTTTAGTACTTCCCTGCCACAGAGCAGGACTTCCCCCTATTTTTGTTAAAGAGTTGGTTTTGGTCCTCGCAGTGGTTTCTGGGGCTGGGGACTGAATGCCTGTGCTCTGCTCCCCTCCTTCCAGGTCTCTCTCTCCCTTCTCCCCTTTTGGTCTCTCCTGCTTCTTGACACATTCTTCTCTTTGGTTGTCCAGTATGCTTCCTTCTCATGGAGGGTCTCCAGATGAGCCTCTTCCTGCATTCCTCTTCCATGGGCCCCTTGCTTTCCTCCTCTGCGCCCCCAGCCTCTTGTACTTCTTCCTCTAGACCCTCTCCTGGTGGCCCCGTGCACTCAAGGTCTCGCCACCAACCGCACGCCCATGGTGCCCGGTTCAGGGCCCCCAGCCAGATGCCGCCAGAGATCCTCTTACATGTCCAGCTCTCTGCTGGGTCTCATAGACCAGACACCACACAAGTCCTCAGAAGCCTCTGGCTCCAGCTCCTCAACGTGGCCTGATAGGTCCTGTGGGATTTGGTAGCCTCTCTCCCTGCCCCCTCCTGCATGGCATCCCCTGCTTTCTGCACGGCTTGATCTTGAATGGCCTTGCCCCTGCCTGCTGGTAAATGGACTTCTGGGGAGGAAATAATCCCTGATCTGTAGCATGTGTGGCTTTCCTGGCATAAATACTCCCACCACAGCCAATTTCAAACTTACATGTCATTGAACGTGGCATTGAGAAGCGGTGGGTAGTAGTCACAATTAGACAGTATTTGCACCAGACATGTACAATAGACCAGAAAAAAAAAAAAAACCTAAAGGGCACAGATAATCATAAAATGCAGCAAAATAATCAGGGAATGGTACATTTTTAGTATTTATTGTCTTCATTTTTAATATGATTTATTCAATTGCAAACACATAATTTACTTTTTAATACTTGTAATAATGAAAATAATTTTGATGATTTATTATGTAATAATTTATGACCATGTGTAACAGCCAGCTTGCAAGATGCCTGAACATTTAATGACTCGTGTTCGTGAGCCCATTCAAACCAGCTCCGGGGCACCCCTGACCCCTTTCCCAGAGACCTACCTCTCCACCGACATCTGGTCAACTCTTATTTTTCCTTTAAGAGTCAGCTCTGCTCATGCTGGGAATATGCCCCTCTTCCGTCTCCATCACTGCTTTACCACACGGCCATCATCTGTCTCTACACCTGTCTCCCCTCCTACTGCATGAGCTTCTTGAAGGCAGAGGCTGTGTCCCCTTCATCTTAATCCCAGTACAGTGCCTGGTACATAGCTGACATTCTGTGAATTATTGTTGAAAATATTGATGATGTCTTTCCTGTTGTCCTCCTTCCATCACACATCTCCCTTCCAATTCACTATGGGAAGGGCTACGAGCTGCATTATGGAACAGTGAGCCAGGTCTCAATGAAAACAATGCTTGTGGGTTGGATTAGCTGACCCAGTGGACTAGAGCGTTTGTAGCTATGAACAGTTTACTCATATATTCGAGGTAGGAAAGGGTGTACTAGTCCCCAGACAGGGAGTCCCCATGCCCATGACTGCCTTACTCATGCTGTAGGATGCAAATTTATCACTTGTGGGAAAATGATCATTTAAAACAGTTGTACATTTGATGTCCTTCAGCCCTCTATGCTCAGACCTAGTCTTTTTCACTGAGTGAGATGAATATCCTAAATCATCATGCTGACTGACAGAAAATAAGAACAGTCCACCAGGAAGTGTTATCTGGTGGCCTGAACAGAACAGCGAGTAAGCATCTGTTATGTAACAGGTGTATTAGCAATGGGAATAGATCAATGGAAAAGGAATCTATAAATGTACTGATGGTACTGATGAAATTTTTTCAATTTTTCAAGTGAGTGCTTGTTGTTTTAATGACACAGACTCTAATTTCTCAGCATTTTTTGAGTCGCTCACATTTTTGGTAGCTGATTAACCGCCCAGGCTGTTATCTTAGGATACCTAATTTACCGCACATCTGCAGAAGTTAGCTCCAGCCTCACAGGGAAGGGGTAGCAGCGCATTCTCTAGAATTGTTATTTTATGCTTCACTGGGATGACTTGTTTATATAACGGAATCTTTTTGTTTTCTAAGAAGATTCAGCAGTTCCATTAAGCAACAGCAAAAGCAGTAGTCATTTCTTCAGAACAGACTTCAATGTTAGCAAGATTTATATTTCACAAATAAATATTTAAAAGCAAATCATAACAGAGTGAAAACCAACGCTATCACACATACCCAAACTAAGCCAGCTAGTCTGGGCCCATGTCTCGTAGGAATTAAGTGTTTATAAAACCAATGTCGATTTTATTCTGTCTCTAAAGAAAAGCTCGGTGTCATTAAGATTCTGCCTGCACACATGTATCAGTCTGAAAGGCAAAATCAAAAGACTGAGGTCACACGAATTTCATTTGAGTGACCTCAGCCTTTTGGTTTTAATTTTTGAATTTAATTTGAATTCGAGTAAGTAGAATTTGAAAGAATTGGACTCGACCCGAAAATATTGAGACTTCTTAAAAATCTCCTTGTATAGGGAAGCATTTCTTGCCTCTATTGGGTACAAATCTATATATACTCTGCACATACCGTCACTCTTCGCTACAGTGGATAATGGGTCACACCTGAGGTGAACACATGTTTCTCAAGAGTCTGAGATTCATGAGCAGAGGTGTGGAGTGGGTGATAGGGGTGAAGCTGTTCCCAGTAGATGTTTCAAAAAGGGAGCCGTGCCTCATAATTAGTCTGAAAGCCAAATTATCCCCATTGGAGAAGGACAGAGAGGCATGAACAGCCTCTTCCCACGTCTTTGAAAACAACATCTTTGGAGAACTGACTGTTCATTCTTGATGATTCTGGACTAGAGATGATCCCATGGCATGACTGGGGCTCTTGGAAAGAGAAATTGTGGAACTTATTTCTGTACGGAAAATCTAGACATGGTCTACAGAGTCCAATAACTAATTGTTAAAGCAACAAATGAAGGAAAAGAAGAAAACTAGAAGAGGACTTTTTCACTCAGACAAGAACCACAGGAGTAATTAACCCCAAAGATGGAAACAGCAAATGACCTCCAGTGAGGGATAATTTCTGAACAATTCAAGCAGGATTTGACTGCCTTATGATGCTTCAGATGGCTTGGAAAAAAACGCTATTGTGAATGAGAAATACCCTTTTAAAATGAGCAAAGCCTTAAATTAGTCCCCACGACACTGTCTCTGGCCAGGTGGAATATTTCAACCATGCACTTCCTGGCATGTACCCTTTCACCAATTGCATTTCATAAATTTCAGGAACGTGCCTGGAGCAGGTGGGTGAGACTTGGGAACGGCCATAAATCTGGGGCACAGTGGCTTCTAATTCCCAAATTCAGGCTCTCAAGTGCTAGTCTTGGCACAACTAGAATTCATGCCATAGAGTAGTCTTCCACAGGTGGACGCTCAGTATCTTATATTTATTTCTTGCTGCCGTCCTTGAAAAGCAATGGCATAGAGGAATGTTAAAAGAGCTTTCCTTTTTCCGTGCACTGTAAAAAGCTAGACGCAAGCTCTTTCCAAGACAAAGAAACTTAGGTTGAAATGCTCCACATTTTGTGGTCAATGCTGAATTCCTACTGAGCAAATATACATGAGCACAGGGAGATGAGATTGACCCCACATCTTTGGGGCGAGCCCCTCGGAGAAACTGAAATGGAGTGAATGAACACCTTCCATGCCCCATTATCCTCATCTCAGATGCTTGCAGCCCAAATAAAAAGTTTTTCCAGAACTCCCCCACCCTTTACAAAAGTAATACCTGTTCATTCTGGATTTTTGGAAGTTTAGACAAACATATGGAAGAAAATTTCCTTTGCTTTCCCCAGGTGTCCTTGCAAAAACAAGTCTTTTGCCCTGTATTGCATTTTGTGGATGAGGCCCAAATAAAGATAGTACTCTTCTTAGAGACTGGTTTTGAAATGAATAAAAGGGACATGAAAGGAGTGGAGGGGACTATACCACTTCACCACAGTCCCAACTGTCTTTTGGGGGGAAAATATGGAGAGCCCCAGTATTCCGGCATTGATTAACATGGCACATGATTAGCTTCCCATAAAATATGGACAGTCACTACCTCATTCAAGGTGCTTTGAATGTCTACATACACTTGACGGGTCACTTGGTTAGTCTTCTGAGGAGGAACCCAGTCTGTTTAAGGACAATGAGTGGAGAAGAACATCTTGGGCAAGGCATGGACCTTTCTTATCCAGTCCTTCCAACATGCTATGTTCCAGAGATCTTCCAGCACAGGGTCAACGATGTCCTTGATGTTTGACTATCCTCCTTGGAGGCAACATATCATTTCTTTCATGTGTCAGTCATTCCACAGTACCATAGTACCAAGGACTGAGTGCATGCTGGCCAAGAAAACACGCTTCTGGTCAAGGGGCTGAGGAAAATGTATTGCCCACTGGACTGCTTATGTCTTCCTGAAAAGTGTTTGAGATGAAAGACTAAGTCCAGGGTTCCTTAGGTTTGCCAAATGTTTCGTTATTTTATACCCTGCTTCTTTTGAATAAAAATACCCATCATCGACTTATGGACTGTGGCCACCCAAACTGTCTTCAGACCTTGCACTGGGTCCCTGAATCCCATATAACTGTTTTTCCTCAGTTATGTAATTGTAGCTACCTGACCTTGTGTCAGGACCCCTAGAACTCCCGGACTGTGAGTTTTCTAGATCTTTTTTTATAACTGTGTTAGATGTTAACAGATAGTAGGTTCAATGATGACAGATAGAAAGTACATCTTTTCCTGCCAACAGCAGGTATAAATCAGAGTTGTGATACTTGGGACCCAGGCTCCAAGACAGCCAGGATGAATGAGGCGCAGGCAACACAGGAGCTTGCTCGGTCCTACCTCCTCTCTACTCTGCACAAGCGAGTCTTTGTCGCCCATCTGTGTGTGTGGATCTGGTTGTCATCTCTCTGTCTGGCCCCGTGTGGATGGGCATTCCTTTTGGACTATTCATATGGCTTTGACGCTGCCTTTCTCCAGCACCACCTTTGCTCCCTGTCTCTCCTGGACGAAGCACCACGATGTTGGGAGAGTGTCAGCCCTTTACAGAGAAGTCATCTAAGCAGAAAGAAAGAGCCTCTGACTCCATATCCTTAGCTAGAGTATGAAGAGCAGGCTTCCCTTTGACCTCAGCTCACGTCCCCATCGACTCAGCCCAGAGCCCAGGCAATTGGCTTGTTCTTCATGAAGGTCAAAGTTCTAGGGCACATGGTTCTAACCCTCACCTTCTCACCCAGGCTTGTTGGGAAGGTTAGTAGTGAGGTACATTTCAAATTCAGAAATCTGGAGTCTGGATTGCTCTCAATGCAATGGTAGAGCTGTATGGTTTAAAAAAAAAAAAAATTGTTAGGCCAGGAGTTGAGCAGCCTGAGTGCTTGTTTTGTCTTTGCCAAAATTCACTAAACCTGACCAAGACTGAGAGTAACTGCTTGGTCAAGTGGGCACTCTACGACCCTGCCTACATCACAGGGTATTGTCACTATCAGATGAAAGAACAGATGTGGGAGTGACAGTTCAGGTGAGGAAATGTCCTTGGGGAAATCTGGTGCAGCTTCTGAAGCCCTTAGCAAGAGAAGAGCTGCCTCACAAGGAAGTGACCTCCCCAGAATGGGAGGAAATCAAGCAGAGACCAGTCAACCAGGTGCCCAGGATGCTATGAAGGTGGAAGCCTGGACTAAGTGCCTGTCATCTTTCATGGGTTTCCCAAGATCATTTTCCTGACTTTTCCAAAGGTGGTGATTCTTGGCAGTGACCTAGAGCCCTCACCTGGACTCTACATCCTGTGGTTTTGCCTCAAGTCTAGCGTCCTGGGCCGCCGAGCGGCAAGCTCCCTGATCACAGGGCACTTTTCTTATCTATCCTCCTTTCCTGGCACCTGTTCCTGAAGTCCTCACCTAGCAGATGTTCCAGAGTGTTTTCTAAATGCGTGATAGCATGCTGGCTTCTCTGATCTCAGTTGTGAGCCTAAGTCCTGTCTCAAATCCAAAGTGGCTTGGCCAAGTTACAAAACCTGTTGGGAGAAGGGGAGGTGTCCACATGATACTGACAATGAATGTCATTTGAATCTCAGTTTTCCCATCCAGGTGTTTTGATGTAAGAGAATACAGATCGAAGGCAGACATTCCAGCCTGTGAGGGTAGCACAGGGAGCAGGGCAGATGGAAAGCTAGGAGAGACATGAGACAGCCAGCCGGCCAGGCGGATGGGGAGGCGCTCCGCAAAGCAGCTAGTGCTAGAAGGACCCCAGGTAGCTCTCAGCCCTTATCTTGGCAATGTCCCTAGTTTTGAGGTCACCTGACTAAGCAGACAGAAAAATGTGGTCACTTCCATGAGGGGGTTGCCTCTTGGGAGATGTATTCATGGTTCATTTGACAAAGCAAAAGCAGGGACTAACACACCCCAAACGGATTTTGTCGGTAAACATCACCCAACTGTTTTCTTATTAATTTACCTTGGCAATACCTCTCCATTATGTAATTATGTGGGATTTCAGACCCATATTTACTTCTATCCTACACACACCTTATGTTACCTCTTCTTTCTACTACCATATTGAGAGAAAGGACACACAATTTTTTTTTTTTTTTTTAGTTTCTGCAGAACCTCGAATAATCGTATTGGCAGATAAGACGGACATCTACTCCAAAGCACTGGGTAGCTGGAGAGTGCAGGGGTGAGACCAGGGTTGGGGTAGGAGGAGCTCATGACCGAGAATGGTAGCTCCTATTCAGCAGGTAAGCAGTAAGCAGGCATGTCCTGCCCAGAGGAAATGCAGGATAGATGTTTCTGGAATATCTGGAAGATATCTGGAAGAGCTAGACAAAGCAAAGTGGCAAGTACTTAGAATGAAAGAACCAAGTTTGAAACAGTTCACATTGCTTCTTAGGGAGGACTGGACAGTTCTGGCCAGTATGGTACTGGCCAGTATGGTACTCTGGTCAGGGAAAGAGGGGAACCATCTGGCCAGTATGGTACTCCGGTCAGGGAAAGAGGGGAAGTTGAATCCTCTCCTGGGGGAAAGAGGAGAGTGTTAGAGACAAAACGGGGGAAATTCATAAATAGAAGCCAAACACTTTGCCAGTATACTGCAGCTCTATATACAGCAGCATCTTCAGACCTGAGCTGTCCGCAGGGGTGCTGTCTTTGAATCTACGGTGCAGATACAGGGAAGATAACCTAGGAGATTTTCTTCCACCTGGATTCTGATTCATTTGGTTTCGGTGGGACTCCGAGAATGGTCCCAGAACCAGTAGCATCAGCATCACCAGGGAATTTGGCAGAAATGTCAGTTCTCAGGCCCCAGCTCAGACCTGCTGAATCAGACACCTAGCATCCTGTGTTTTAGCAAGCCCTCCCGTGTGTGTCTGACACCCTTGAAAGTTCGAGAACCACTGCACTGGAGATGTAGAAAACTCGAGATGCTCCTTCTCTTAAAAGCAGGCCCCCCTCCATTGTCCCCATTTCTCCCAGAAATACTATCCCATTCCTGTCTCCTGCATCCAGGCTTGGAACCTGGGGGTCCCACCACACCGTGGAGCAGGGCAGGCATGGACCTACTGACTCAGGGACCCTAGTCACCCAGGAGCTTTGCAGACAAGATGGTTTGCCAGCAGGTAGAAGTCGAGTGTCAGCCCTTCACTGAGAAGTCATCTAAGCAGAAAGAAAGAGCCTGGTTTTTCTGGGGAAGGACAGGCCTTTTTCTAATTTGCACAAAGGCAGGGTTTGGTCCAACAGTGGGGCTCCTTGCGAGGCTCTCTTCTCCCCCTCTGCTTCCCAACCAGTCGTCTGATCCTGCAGTTGTCCTACCTGTGGGACCTACCCGAATCCACCCGGATGTCCGCCATCCCCAACCCCCACTGTCTGGTGCCTCCGCCCTACATCTTAGGTTGCTAGAGTGACACCCCGCTTCCCCGCGCTGTGGGTCTCCCTCGCTTCGGTGCCCCCCAGCCCCATCATCCGTCCTTCTCCACCCCGCTTGGCACACGTCCCTCCCTCCCCATTCCACTCCCTGGTCCCTCACGCGCAGGCTCCCCGCCCACCCGCCCGCATGCAGGCGCAGATGCGCGAGGCGCAAGAACTTTCCTTCTCCTTCATTGCGCGTGGGGTAAAGTCCGCACTCCTCAGCCTCGTATCCAGAGGCCTCCTCCCGCTGGCCCCTCCCTCCTTCCAGCCTTATCTCTCACGAGCCTTCATAAACCCTCCTCTCTAGCCAAACTGGTCTACTGGCCAAAACCCCGATAAGATAAACTAGTAAAATTAGAGCCAGCGAACCCGGAACAGGTACAGGCAGCCACGCGGGGGTCAGGCTGGGCAGCTTCAGAAACTTCACACGCGTCTGAATGGATACTCTCGGGCCTTCAAGTTAAATAACCCCATACTGAGATCACGTGGAGAGGGGTACTAAGTACCCAAGGACTCCATGGTGCTTTCTCTGTACCTCTTCCTTTCCTTATGGGATGCCGTTTGTTACATCTCTCCTACAAGGTCTAGCTTGAGCAGTGACTTTGTGGTTATTTCAACTAACTGATACATTTTACAGAAAAATAACCAAGTGCTCGGATGATGGGAACAAACCTCAATTTATTTCAGGTGCTCTTGCAGAAAGCCTGCCCATTTACCTTCATAACCCAAAGAGCACTATTGCCATCTGGTGGCTGCTACCTGAAACACGGGCATTCATTCCTTCACTCAAGCATTTCGTGAACACCTACTGAGGGACAGACAGGCTTTCTCCTTGCCCCTGGGGCTACACTGTTGAATCAGATGCACACAGCCTCTCTTCTCAGAAGGCTTATGTCTAGAGTATAGAGATATACAACTCGTCAGGCAACTTCAATGGAGAAAGCCTGGGATGTTATGGCAGGACACAAAAGAGCAACTCATCATCGTGGGTAGTCCTGGAGGTCTTCCTTGAGGAGGTGACATCTGAGTTTTGAAAATGCACAGGAAGGAGCCTGGCCTGTTGGGGGGTGGGGTGGGCATGAGAATATAGAATCGCACAAGGCCTGTCATAACTCAGGTGGGCACAGGGAAAGGGCAGGCTGGGAGCTCAGTACCCAGACGAGTACGGATGGGGAGGGAGCTAGGACCAGTGAAGTCAGGGCTTGACAGAATGTTCCAGGTACAAAGTTGACTTCTTCAGGCAGAGCAAATATGTCTGATTCACATAGTCGATTTGGGACGTGGGGAGTTGATTCAAGTAGCCCCACATTCTAAGAGGATCTAGTTAGGTGGACTAGTCTAGTCTAGTTGGGTCTGGATGAGCATCATACACGGATAGCTCTGATGGGTTCCTGGAGCTGTGGACAAGCTCCTGGCTGTGACTTCAGAACAGAGCCCCAGCTGACAGCTAGTGCCATGGGACCCAGGCTCAGCTGGGGAGGGAGCCAGAACACAGTCAGACAGCAGCACCCTATCATCTCACAGGCTGGCTGCTCTTTGTCCCTGATCCTGAGCTCACTTTGGCTTTCTGCAGGGGCCTCAAGCAGGCCACCTTCCACCCTGTTCTAGTAGCGGGCTTCCTATCCAGGAATCACTGGACTGAGAAAATACCCAAGATGGGACCTACCTGTGGCAGGAATGCTATGTGCTCGCCAGACTTCTTTTTCTCCATTTCCAGCCTCCTCTGCAGGTAGGTGTGGCCGCGTCTGAATTCTGGCCAAGGGTATCAGGATGGCTGATAAACATGCCACTCCCAGGCCTGACCTGTAAAAACCTTCCTAACGCCTTTTCTTTTTCCTTTTCCCCTTCACCAGCTGGTCGCAGGATGATCCAGCAGAGGCATCTGCGGGGTAATGGATGGCAGGGCCCCAAAACTGAAGGAGGCTGATTCCCCAGATCACTGCGTGGAAGGCTGCCTACTGAAAGCCCACATTTGGACTGTCCGGTGAGTGAGAAATAGAATTCTGCAGTGTTAAGCCCTTGAGATGCAGGGGCTCCTTGTTACAGTCCCTATTTGATCCATTCTGTTTCCATCCCCACCCCCACCAGGACTCAGATCTTATTTCTGTATTGCTATTCTGGGGCCTGGGCTCCTACAACTAGCTCACGTATGTATTTCCTTGAAAGCACTGTTGTGCAAACTTCTGATTATCTTCTGCTTTGGGGTCCCCATTATTAGGCCCCGTGCATATGTCCCAGTGCCCTCTTTCCTCCGTGTGGGGACTTCACAGTACTGACATGCCCCGAAGACCATTGCGGTCGGCTGTCAAACTCTGGATTCTGGATTCTGCTTGCTGGGCATGCAGTCTGTCTCCACAAGGCCTGCCCCACCTCCAGTGATAAGAGGTGAAAAATGGCGGATCTGGGCACTGGCTTGCCTGAAAGCTCCAAGACTCGCCTTAAGGCAGTCAAGCCATCTGCTGACTCTCCACGTTCACAGGCAGAGCACTGCGAAATCATCAACATGTAGCCACATTCAGCCACGCTGAATTCGATGATAATTTAGAAAGTGCTAACATCTGACAAGCTGAGATCATGGGTGACATAAATTGATAGAAGAAGCTGAGATGTGAAGGACATAGGGTGGGTCATGTCTGATTAGCAATATCAAGAGCAGCCTATAGTCAAGTGCATCTCCCGCCTTCTGATGAAAGGCACAGTCAAGGTCTGAATGGTAGCCCGGCTTCAGAGCCCCCACTGTGTGACTGGGGCACCTGGTGGCCTATGGATGTTAGACTGTCATCTGATAAGCTCCACACTCATTTTAATAGTGAAACCAGATGGGAAGAGTTGGCCTGAATAGCATTATGTCACTTCCCTGCTTGAAGCCTTTCCTTCAATGGCTCCCTGTTCCTTTTGGAAAGAAAGAGTACATTTTTTACAGGGCCCAGCAGATCTTAGGTGTTCTGACTGCTAGCTAGCCTCCTACATTAGCCAGCCTTCCACTGCCCCTTGCTCGATGCCTCCCAGTCACGCTGGCCTTTACGTTCTTCGGGCATATCCAGCACGGTGCCAGGCAGCTCGTACAGACTCAACAAATAAATGCTAATGGATGAATGAGAGGCATGGTGCCCCTGAGAAGACTACTGCAGTCTAGCGGGCGATCAAAGAGCTGCGACTGGAGTGGATCCCTCTCTAGATACAAGCTCTATGAGATCGGAGACCTAGCTTGTTTGCTGCACCGATGCATTTCCATTGCCTAATGCCGGCTAGCTGCCGGTGCGTTCACCGAGCCAGGGAAATGAATGTATGAACAGATAGGGCACCTGGGTGGCTCAGTCGGATATGCTGCCGACTCTTGATTTTGGCTCAGGTCATGATCTCAGGGTCCTGGGATTGAGCCCTGCCTGGGACTCTGCCATCAGCGGGGAGTCTGCTTGAGGATTCTCTTTCCCTCTCCCTCTGCCCCTCCCACTGCTCGCTCTCTCTCTCTCTCAGATAAGTCTTAAAAAAAAATGGATAAAGGGAGTAGTGACCAGAATGAGAGAGACTTCACAGGTGGAAACAACAGGGCTTGGTGATTAACTGGATGTGGGGGCGGGGGGGGGGGCTGGAAGGAGAAGGAAGAGTCAAGGATGAGCCCCAGTTTCTGACTTGGGAGCTGAGTGGAAGGAGGCATGATTTACTGACACGGGGAACACGGGACGAGGGTGAAGAGTTTAACAGAGGAAGGAGGCTGTGACAATGAGTCCAGTTTTAGACGTTTTGAGTCCGTTAGCATCCGTGGACTATCCGTGAGAAGAGAACCAGCAGGCTGCTGGATATATGTCTGACCCTCAGGAATGAGAACTGGGCTGGAGAGAATAGATTTGGGGGTGACTGGCTCATGGATGTTAATTAAAGCTGAGCGAGTATATGAGATCGCAGTGTGACAGACGGTGCGGTAGTACAATGAGATATAAAATATGGTCCCTGCCCTCACAACCAATACAAAGTCAAGATGTGACATAGACCTGAAAACTGGTCATGAACCCCTCCATGTCTCCATAGCAGCCCTGAAGAGAGGAGAGAGTTCTGTCCCCATCGTGGGAGGGGAACACACCCAGATGGTTGTTGTCCCCCACACGTCTCACTTCGTGTGGGGCCCCCCGGAGTGGCACTGGGAAATTCTGCTCTAGCCAGTGCAAGCCTGCATCTTCTCCCACCTCTCAGCCATGGGGCTGGAGAGATGACGGAGAAGGCTGAATCAGCCCGTTCCAAACCTCCGTTTCCCTGGTTCTGCCTCTCCACGCTCACCACTCCACCACAGCCATTCTGGGGGTGGCCATAATGACCCACGTGCCGAATCCAAAGATGCTTCGGTAACCACCTCACTTGACCTTTCGGCAGCATTCACACCCTTGGCCGCTTCCTGCTCCTTACAACTGTTCTCCTGTGGCTTTGGTGAAAACATTCCCAGACCGCATACCCAAGCGCTTACTATGTGTCAAGAGCTCTGCCAAGCGGCTACACGGGCACCCTGTTTTCCTCACAACAACCTTGCGAAGTGCGTACCACTATCCCCACATCACAGATGACTAACTGATGCTCGGAGGGGTTAAGTAACTTCCCAAACTAGAGAGCTAAAGGAGCCAGGGCGTTTGAAAACAAAAAGCTACGTCCTCATGCAGGAACATAGGGTCCCTCTGGGGGTTTTCCTGCTCTCTCAGACCATTCCTCCTCAATTTCTTTTTAAGCTCCATTTGGCACACCGCCACCCCCTGCCCCCATGTCCCCTCTTCCCCCAAAGCCGCTGTTCTTGGTGTTCTTCCCATGACCCGCTTTTAAACACTCCACTTTTTCTCTGTGGCCAGTTTATCCTATGGCGTCACCCCCTCCATATACAAATAGCTCTCAAAACCAAAAGACTTCCCTGCTTCAGATTTCTCTCCTGACCTGGCTGCCTTCTAAGGACCTTCACCTGTGTGGCCTCCAGGGGCTCAGCACGCTCACCCCTGAAGCCACACTAATTCTCCAATACTCATTCCTCCTCTCAAGTCCTTCCTGTGGTGCATAGCACACATGGGCTCAATCAGTGGAGCTAGAAATTGGGGCGTTATCCTCAACAACCCCTTCTTCTTCACTCCCATACTCAATCAATGACCAAATACGGTTGATCCTGCCTTCCCAGTAATCCCAAAGGGCAGTCTTCTCTTCCCCATTTCCAGCTCTATGGCTTTATTCAGGCCACAATCTCTTGTTTAGATGGCCAAGCAACCTCTTCACTGGTCTCGCCATCTCAGGTCTGACCCATCAAATCTGTCTCCTGAGGGAATTTTCTAAAAGCAAATCTGATCGTGTTATTGCTCAATTTAGGTCCTCCTCTGGCTTCCCATGGATCCTAGAATAATGTTTAAAATTTTTGGCATGGCCCCTGATGGCTTGCATGACCTGGCCTCTGAGTATCTGCCTGCTCTCCCTTCTTCCTGCCAGCTTCTGATGCCTCGGAGCAAGAGTGAGCTGTGTTCTCCCGGCTAAGCACATCTGTCCCATTCTCATCTGCTCGGTGACGTCATCTGTCCAGTCTAAGCTCATGTGTCATCTGTTCAAACTTTTTACCAATCCTCTCCCTCCTGTTTTTGACCCCTCTGTGCCCTGTACATATTTGTTGTCATGGTAACTATCACACTGAGGGCACTTAGGTACTTACGTTTCTGCTTCCCTATCCTCGGAGGAGAGTTTGTTGGCGGTGAGACCTAGGTCTTATACATTGGGATTCAATCCCTGGCATTTAGGGCTTAGCAACTGTTCAATAAATGTTTGTGGAAGGAATGGATGAGCCTTCCTCATCTGACCTCACATTCTCAGAAAGTGGACAGAGAATCTCTAAGATAGTGGATGGTGTTGAGGAGCTTGTTGTTTTCCCCTTCCAAAAGGGGCCCTGGTATCTTCCGCAAGGAGAGAAAGCAGCTCACAGGCCAAAACCATCCCTCCATCTTCCTTAACTATAGCAGCTCTGTGCCCCAGGGGGGAAACCTAAAGCTAAACTGTATCACAACCATGGGCTGGCTTGGTGAACTATGCGTTTTTAAGCCAAAATGTGACTTTAGATTTAATGGGGAAAACACTAGGTTTCAAGCCAGAAGATTGGGGCCTGAGCCCGGCTTCCAAAAATTATTAATGCATGATTTTCATCATGTTACATCTCTGAGCTCCAGCTTCCTCCTCTCAGAGCCCAGGAATGAAAGGTCCTGCTCACCTACTCCTCAGGGTTGCTCTAGGCTGAAATGAGGTTCTGTGTAAATGTTCTCTGAACTTCTGTGGTGCTGGGTAAGCCCCATTGTCCTTTCACTTGGGGCCCTACTTGGGAGGGAGAATGTGCCCCGTGCCTCAAACCTCCCTGAGACATCAGGCTTTGGGCAGGCCAGCTGGGAGCCTTCAGCAGAGAAGGAAGGCACCACTTAGACATCTGCATAGGCAGTTTTTAAACACAGAGAACATGGAGGAAATACCACAGAATTTATGGAGTGAAAGCTTTAAAAAGAAACACAAGACTTAAGTCAAAACAGTTGACTCAAGTCTGGGGGAGGTGTTTGCCTGGATGTAGGAGAAAAATGGGATGGACTTGGGGTGGGTCGAGACAGAAGGAGCCAAGCTCTGTGGGGTGTCCTACCAGGTGGGGTAAGTGGGCACCTCGACACGTAGCTCGAGGGAGGGAGAACTGAAATTGCCTTTAGGGAGGGAAGCACCCACCATGCCTTTTTGGAACGCATATCTTTGGGTGCCCCACTCCCATTTCTAAGACTTTCACTTGGGATGTCCTTCCACAAGGCCGTAGCAGGATGCACAAGGATGTGCACTGCAGCCTCATTTGTAGTTGGGAATGCTTGGAAACAATTCAGATGCCATTCGGTGAAGGACAGGCTAAATGAATCACAACACATCTGTACCATGGGATTCTAGGAAGCCAATGACATACATCTCTAGGTGTGACGTAGAAGGATATGCACGCTACAGCAAGTGAAACAGACCAGTTGTGGAAGGGCATGGGTAGGATGATCTTGTTTCTATAAAAACTGAGAATATAGACGACTACTACTACATTTGGATTTGCAAAGAAAAGAATGTGAGAGGATATACGCTAATTTGTTGACAGAGTTTATCTCTGGGAGTTGGAATTATAGAATGTTTTTTATAAAGTTCTAAAAATTTGATTTTTTGAAAAGAAAATATTCAGGGGCGCCTGGGTGGCTCAGATGGCTAAGCGTCTGCCTTCGACTCAGGTCATGATCTCCAGGTCCTGGGATCGAGCCCCACGTCGGGCTCCCAGCTCAGCGGTGAGTCTGCTTCTCCCTCTCCCTCTGCCTCTCCCCATGCTTGTGTGCTCTCTCTCTCTCTAATGAGTAAATAAAATCTTTAAAAAAAAAGAAAATTGTATATACAGAGAGTAAAAGCCTGATGTTTAATTATGATAAACATCATGGCGACAGTCTGTCCTCCATTGTGGAAAAAACCCAAAATGTCCGTATATAGCATCATAGATTTCAAGATTGTGATACATTCCTAATCATGTTACTCCCTGATAAAAATCCTTAATATCTTTCATATCTGACCCTCCCACTCCGTCTTGGTTAATTTACTCTCTACAATTCACTGAGTGTTATTTCTGCTTTGATGCTAGTGTGGAAAGGGTGTGATGATCTCTCCACAGCATTCACAGCTCCTCCAAATCACAAATCACATAGAAAGGGCTCCAAAAATATTAGTCAGAGGAATGAATGAGTGAACTCAGTCACTTGGGGAGCTGGCAACCCCTCAAGGAAGTCAGACCTCTCGGAACTGGCCACTAACATTCAGAGGTGCTCTGTGAACAGGGCAGGGCCTGTGCCAGGCGCAGGCGGTGACATGAGGAATGTATTCTAGATGAAAAGCCTGAGGCGGGAGATGGGAGACCCAGGTTCTATCACTAGGCAGCTATGGGACTTTTTACCAGTCACTTTCCCTTTCTGGGTTTTTATTCCCTCCTCTGGAAATCAGAGTTGGGTTCAGTCAACATTTCTCAAAGCATGTTCCTAAGAACACTACATCTGGGATGTGTTCACAAATGCCCCTTAACAAGAACGCTGTGGTCAAATACAACGCTGCTGTCTGCATGCCACTCTCCAAGCTTCACAATGCACATTAGGAAGTTCAAGTCTCCGAGAGGTCTTTCAGGAAATAAGCTTACTCATCGATGCTTACACCAGCATTTTCTTGTATTTATTTCACCTTGGAGTCTTTAAAAAAAAAAAAAAAAAAAAAGTTTTTTTTCATGAGCATCTCTCTGATACGTCCACCGGCCTTAGTAATAGCTGAGGTCCTTCCAACTTTCTGAAGCCATGGCCATGATGATTTGCTCCCTCCACACTTGGTAGCTCTGCCCCCAGGCCCCATCCGGTGGCTCCTGTGATTGAAAGCATTGTATTTCAGATGACCCTTGATGAAGCACAGCTCTGTTTTGTAAGCGGGGAGTACACAGATCCCTTACCATCTCAGCACAGTCCTGATCGCATGGGACAGAGGAGATATAGAATATGGAGAAGGGAGGGGACGTCCAAAAGGGCTGGGCTGGAGTGTGGGGCACTTGGGGTGCAGCTCTTGGGGGCACCTAAGTAGGAATGAAAAACAGGGAGGCAGGGCAGATCGTCAGAGAAAAGGGAAGTATTGAGAAGGTACTTGGTCCTTGTGTGGTTTGCTATTCCTATTTGTGGCTGTGGTTCATCTCTTCCTCTGGATTCAAATACCATTTGTATATTGATGCCTTCCGTATTTGAATATAATCTTTTGATTAGGAAAATGCACTTTGGAGTCATACATCCCATGTCTGAGTTTCTTTTATAAAAGGGGGTTACTATAAAGCTTGGCCACATAGTGTTTTTTGTGCAGATTGAATGAGTTAACACATATGAATGCTCTTAGAATAGTAACTGGCACGTAGTTAGTATTCCACTAATGGCATTATTGTTATTAATTATTATTTATGTTTTCAGCCAAGATCCCTCTCCAACTTGACAGCTCCACTCAGATGTCTCCCAGGCATTTCAGACTAAACAGGACCCAAACTGAACTCTTGATTTTTCCCACCAACACCCCATCTTCCCCATCTCAGTAAATGTCACCTCTATACATCAACCCACAGCTCCAGTCAGGAGCGCAGGAGTCAGACTTGTTTCCTCCTTCCCCTTCCCTGTCACATCCCATCCACGGGGAAATTCTGCGGTCTACTCCTAAATATCGTTCAAATTCATCTACTTCTTTCTACTGCCATCCCTGCTCCATCCAAGCAGGCTCATCTTGGGACAAATGAATACTCTCCTAAGTGGCCTCCCTGCTCTTCCTCTTGCTCCTTTCCAACAAATTCTCCACGCACAGCCAGAATGCTTTTACCAAACATAAATACGAGCATGTTAAAACCCTAAGTGGCACGTAGGATGAAGCCCACGCTTCTCACTGTGGTTTTGTGCTGTCTAGCCTCTGGTGACGGTATCCATCTCTTAGGGAAGAGAGGCCTCCCCAAGCTGGTCTGCTCTACTTCAGTAGGACTGGCCTCTTTCCAGTTCCCACCACGGGAATTCTTTCCCACCTTAGAGCCTCTCTGTCTGTGTCACCCTTTTTGCCCATGGCTCTTTACACGATGGACTCCTCTTCAAAAGAGAATCTCAGCTTCAAGCTTTCCCTTTCCAGACAGATTTCCCCTGCAACACTCCCTTAGTAGGTCTCCCCAGTTGTTCTTAGTCCCAGCCCTGTGTTCGTTCGTGACCTTCACAGTACGGCTCTCAACTTGCAATTACTTATTTATTTGTCTACCTGTTTATTGTCCTTCTCTCCCCTGAGACATTTTCCCAGAGCCTGGTACAACTTCTATTTTTCAAACACTGTCAGCTCAGCACAGAGCCTGGTCCCCCATATATATTGCATGAATGGATGAATATCATGACTCACTCTCTGATACATCCTCCCTATTACTAAAAGTGTAATACGCTAATAAGCAAAAAATGATTCCGTCTTCTTCAGTCAGATAAGCTCAGAACTGGAACAAAGGACCCATGCATGAGCCTGCGGACGCACTTTTGGAGAAATCCTCCAACCCATGATGAGAATGCTGACGCAAGGCAAGATCTTTGGTCTGTTCCATTAGCCGGTCACCAAGGAGCCCTCGGACCCCAGGAACCAATGGACTTTGTGGGATGGATGTCCTCAGTGCCACCAGCATTTTCCATCAGGCTGATATCTGATCCCAGTTTTTTCTGGGACATTCAGAATCTCCAGACCCCATATGTTCATTGAATTATGAATTTATTTTTTTGAAGGGGAGTCTTTCTCCGTAGACTCCTGGTCGGAGTAGAAATCCGTGGTTGCAACCATTTAGTGTCTCAGCAAACATGGGACCAGTCCTTCTGCTAATTCCCTGGGAAGTTAACATAAATGTTTATTGACAGTGCAGTCCTCAAGAAAATAAAGTTGCTGATTCATTGCCTTACGCTGAAACCCTGTGTTTTTTCCCTCCTCTTCCTTCCTCTTTATAAGGAGACACTCTGACAGGCAGCACACTTTGGGGACCCCCTTGACGTGTTGTTGTCTTGGTTGCCTGATCCTTCTTCCATCTGCAGATCGTGGTCCCTGTAGCGGCGGGGGATCAGCCTCCCTCTTTCCTCTGGAGGACCGCCCTTCTAGAGACTCTGAGGAACAATGGAAGTCTTGGGCTTTCTCAAACTGGAAGTGAATGGCCCCATGGTGACAGTGGCCCTCTCAGTGGTCCTCTTGGCCCTCCTGAAATGGTAAGTCAGCCAGCAAGTTCCCATGGCCGTGACATTGTCGGTAACAGCAGCCCTGGAGCTTCGCTGGAGCCAGGGCGGGGGATGTGGGAGTGTGTTTTTCTTCTCTTCTAATCTAGAGGGAGTTGAGTATTAACACAGCTTCAGAATTAAAAGCAAACAGCCAGGTTAATCTTTTGCTAAAATGCATGAGATCGAGGTGTCAGGAAAGGCTGGTGATTCAGTGACTGAGAACGCTACACATAATTAAGTTTGAAAGATGGAAAAAGAACAATATTGGAAAGGTTTGGGGAGAAGTTATTTCCTCATATGCGTTGTATCTTCTCACCTTGCTTTTCTGAGACCCACTCCCTGTGGTGGATGTGCTGTGGATTCAGCCTCTCGGTTCATATGACATTAAAAACAAGAAGGACGTAGGAGCTGTCTGGCAACATGGGCCACTTTGCAGGAGGCCACTGGTCAGGATTTCTGTAGGTTTAAGGACAAAGTGGTGGAACTAATTTCCTAGTTTTCTGCTATTTGATAGAAAGGAATGGATTCTGATGAACGGAGTGCATGAGACCCTGAAAGGATCTCAGATTTAACCTGAGAGTAGCTCCCTGTTATCTGGTTAATTCCACAGGAGGCTTTTCAAAGTTTGGCTCTGCCCAAGGCCCGTGTCTGTAGATGGAAGGGCCCACAAGATGCTCCATTTATGCATATTCACCTGGCTGGTTAAACTTACTATAGTCACCCACTCGATCCAAAGCACCTGGATTTACGTGGCTCCAGTTTTTGAGGGGAAAGTGGAAAAATTAATGGAGAACTCAAGTTTGAACAGAATTTCAATTTATGTTTCCGGTGGTAATAAATTCTCCCCTAGATTAATAACTGGGAAAGCACCTTGAAAAGCATCAAGCATTAGGCAAATGTGAGGTATTATTC
Organism: Zalophus californianus; assembly: GCF_009762305.2. Lineage (NCBI taxonomy): Eukaryota > Metazoa > Chordata > Mammalia > Carnivora > Otariidae > Zalophus > Zalophus californianus. The sequence continues at coordinate 92,093,710 of NC_045606.1, forward strand.
TTTTGGAATTTGCATAGCTGAAAATGGAATTCACGTTTGATGTTCTATGATGATGAAATGACTTCTTGGAAATTTGGCTCTGAAACTCAGCTTCAGTCCCATTGCTGTTTTTGCTTTTTAACTGGTTTAATTATCTTTTGAACTTTTCTCAGTGTAGCTTATCTTGCCTTGAAACCAGCCAGATACAAAACCAGGAGCCACGAGTAGCTCTCTTTCCCTGCCCCACCCCATTCACCCATCTCAAAGTGTTCCTGTGCTCAGGGATGTACACACCACAGTGCCGACACATAGTAGGTGCTCAGTAGATGGCGGCCACCGTCATTAACTGCCATCTATGTAAGCTAACTGCAGAGGAAAACAAGTCTTTAGTGCTCCAGGTATATTTTAAATTTCTTCTTCATATAATTATGAATCTATTTTCCCATCGATAGCTATGTTCTGACCATGGTTCTCAAAGCGTGTCCCGCCTGAATCCTCCAGACCGTTTCACAGCATTAATGTTGGTACTAGAAACTTTTCTACACGATTCTGTCTTTGTTTTGTTTTTTTTTTCATTTCTGTGTTCTCAGCTCCCAGCCCAGTGCCTGACTTCCAGCATGGCCTCGATAAATGTCTGATGAATGAATGAATGAATTGCATATGCTAATGTTGCTCTGGTTGTGGAAAGGGGCATGTGTCCTGCCCGGATGGTTATAATCAGTGTAGATCAGGAAGTCGCCGACAATAACACTGCACCATTCAGCAAGGCAGCTGTGCATCTGTAATCCACTCCCAGGGCCATATTAATAACCTGGGTCAAAGACACAGAGATTAGATAAAGGCATGAAGCAGAGGTGGTAAATACGAAGTGAAAGCGGACTTCCATGTGCTATCTCAAAAATATTTGTTGATCTGTTAATGTATGCCAGGCATGGAGTGGAGGCTCTCTGGTACAAGGTCAGGAAACAGGAGGTCGGGATCAGATGCCCAAGGCAGGGGGATACATGGAGGCTCTGGGGGTAAGCATGGTGTCTGGAGGGAATCATGCTGAAGGAGAGCAGGCAGCAGAAGATGGTGGCTGTGGCCGTGGCCCTGGAGCTCCTGGGTCTATCCCTTGATCCAGCTCAAGGTAACCATTCTCAGGCTCTCAACCCTCCTCTTCCAGGCAAGGCTCTAGGTAGCCTCTGAACAACAGCCTCCTGCTTGAGTGAGGTCGGGCCTCCCCTCCTGCTTCATTCTTTTGAGAGGACTTGTGGGAGAGAGAGGGGTGCTCAGGGAAAGCTGGAGGTGGACAGATCCCCATAGCCATCTTGCTCCTACGAAGAAACTGTGGAGGGCGGCATGTCCTCACCATTCAAATTCCTTTGTCTTTCCTTTGAGAGTCATCTTGGCCATTGGGCCAGGTAAGATTGTCATGGAGAGCCTAAACTCTGAGAAAGTAAAATTAGGAGGACGGCTTCTTGCCTCCTCAACTGGCCTGAGAGTTCCTGCCAGGGAAGGGTGAAGTCTCATGTCTCATGGCAATTCCAGAAATCTCTATCCATGGCACAGATGTCCTTCTAGCATTTGGTTTAACGGGGGTAAAGGTGAGAGGTACACATTCATGAGCCCAGCACCCAGGACTTAGGGTTCGGTTCCTGCCTCTTTTGGCAGACTCCTCTCCCCCATCCTAACCCCATATCCTGTTCTGAAAGTGGTCATGTTGCTGCATGCGTCCTTTCTTTGCCCTTCCGTGCTTGGAATTCCCTTCCTCTTCTCTTTCCTTCAGTGCTCAGTTCAGGGGCATCTCCTCATGGAAGCTTCTCCTGTTTGTCTAGGGCACTTACGAGCCCCCACTCAGTGCTGCTTCTATCATATCTCTCACCAACCCCCCACCCCCCCAATGCCCAGCATGTGGTATTGGTGCAGGTGCATAGTAAATGTTAACTGAAGACTAATTCCAGCCTCTGATCTCTGCTGGTATTTTTCTTGCTGGTTCTTCTCTTAGCCTTCACAGATCAGTACAGATCTTAACAGTTGTGCCTACTCGAGTCACCCCTTTTCCTGAAAGCCTGTTGTGTTTTCAGTTTGTACCAACTCGGTGACCCCTTTTTAAATTGTTGCAGGCTTGCTGTTTCTGTAGCCCCAGCCACCTTGTAGAACAGAGACCATGACGTGTACTTAAGAAAGGCTTCTTAATTGTGACGTGTATATGTGAATTTGGAAAGAAGAAGACAAAAGAGGCAATTTCATTTAAAAAGAGACCATTATAAAATAGGCTTAGCATATTGCAATAGTTTTCCTCAAGGTGCATTTGACACAATTTTCAGCAACACTTATTTAAATCTACAGTTGATGGGGTATCAGGAGATCAGAGCTGCTCCAACCGGGGCTGGAGATGGAGCAGGCATATAGAATGTATTAGCCAGAAGTACGTGAAGCACATACAAAGGTGATTAACACACATGACAAGACATTTTCAAAGCTCCTTTTTCTGGGTAATATTGTTTGAAAGTCTTACTTCTGGAAGAGATTTGATGTACAAGAAATAAGTTGTATGAACTCAATATTGCTAGAGGCAACCTTAACTTCTAGTGTATTTAAACTTTCAAGCACACCTAATACTTGGCAGCTGGATTCCTGTTGGCAAAGATTGCTTTATTCTTTAAAAGAGTATAAGGAAGTGGCCCAAATATTAACAGTTTTTCTTCCTTGGTGGGATTACGGATGATTTTTATTTCTTTTTTTAGTCTTTTGACAGCTTCCACATTTATTTCATGAGTATGAATTACTGAGCAAAAAGTACAAAATAAAAAAAGAGAGAAACTTTATTAAAAAGAGGGGGAAGTTGCTCTTCTCTACTAGTGAGGAGGAAACCAGTTTTATGCTTTGGGTGTGGCATTTTCAGGACTATAATCTCATTATTTCTACCAATAGAGTAGAATGTACAAAGGGAATTCGGAGTAATGGTAGAGCTTCTTGGCTAATGAGGCAGTGCAAAAAGCACTCCATTAGGTAGCTAAACAGTCAAAGAAGGTAAATATATGAATACACTGGAAGTTGAGAACTGCTGTCTTGGAAAGATGCAAGGGCTTTTAATGCCAGGCTGCATTTAAAGGTCAGGAGCCTAAGACTCAGAGGGTATGAATCAACTGGTTGTTAAAATAGGAATCAGGCTGCTTTAGGGCTCTGATCAAGTCTCATTCTAACACCAGGCTAAGATTGGTTAAGACCAATAAAGTGTTATTGGTGATTATTAAGACATATGACTATAATGAAAATCACTGTACCTGGAAGTGTCTTTCTCAGAGAGCTTGCTGTACATACGGGAAGACTAATTCTAAGCCCAGACCGTGTCTAGCAATCTAGATAATCTAGTCCTAGACTATATTCAAAAGAAACCATTGCTTTCTGGGAGGCAAGGAAGGCTTAATATCCACCAATCACTCAGCATGATACACTGCACTAATAGAATGGAGCAAAAAAACATATAATCATCTCAATAGATGCAGAAAAAGCACTTGACAAAATTCAACTTCCTTTCCTGATAAAAATTCTCAGTGGATTAGATATAAAAGGAATATAACTCAATATGATAAAGATTGCATATGACAAAGCCCACAGATAACTTTATACTTGACAGTGAAAAGATGAAAAATTTTTTCTCTAGGATCAGAATAAGACAAGGATGCCCACTCTTACCACTGCTATTCAATATAAAGCCAGAAGTCTTAGCCAGAGCAATTAGGCAAGAAAAAGAAATAATAAGCATCCAAATTGGAAAGAAAAAAGTAAAACTGTTTGTAGATGACATGATCTTGTGTATAGAAAATGCTAAAGACTCCATTAAAAAGCTGCTAGAGCTAATAAATGAATTCCATAAAGTTGCAGAATACAAAATCAAACATATAAAAATCAGTTACATTGCTTTATACTAGCAACAAACTATGTGAAAAGAAATAAAGAAAATAATCCCAGTTACAATAGCATCAAAAAGAATAAAATACTTAGGAATAACTTTAACCATGCAGGTAAAAGATCTGCACACTGAAAATTATGACATTGATGAAAGAAACTGAAAAAGATACGAATAAATGGAAAGATACCCGTGTTCATGGATCAGAAGAATTAATATTGTTAAAATGTCCCTACAACCCAGAGCAATCTATAGATTCAATGTAATCCCTATCAAAATTCCAATAGCATTTTCCATAGAAATAGGAAAAAAATCCTGACATTTTTATGGAGCCACAAAAGCAATCTTGAGAAAGAAGAACAGAGCTGGAAGCATCACACTTCTGGATTTCAAACTATATGACAAAGCTATAGTAATCAAAATAGTATGGTTCTGGCATAAAAATAGACATATAGACCAATGGAATAGAATAAAACATCCAGAAATAAACTCATGCCTATATGGTCAATTAATTTTTGATGAAGCTACCAAAAACACAATGAAAAATGGATAGTCTCTTCAATAAACGATGGTGGGGGAAACTGGATAATAACATGCAAAAGAATGAAACTGGACCCTTACCTTATACCATATGCAAAAAATAGCTCAAAATGGATTAACAACTTAAATGTAATACCTGACACTGTAACACTCCTAAAAGAAAACATAGGGGATAGCCTTTTGATATTGGTCTTGGCAATGATTTTTTTGGATATGATACTAAAAGCACAAGCAACGAAAGCAGAAATAAACAAGTAAGACCACATCCAACTAGAAAGCTTTTGCACAACAAGGAAAACAATCAACAAAGTGAAAAGACAACCTACAGAATGGGCGAAAATATTTGCAAACTGTATATCTTAGAAAGGGTTAATAACCAAAATATATAAGGAACTCACACAACTCAATAGCAACAAAACCAAACCAAAATAACCCGATCAAAAAATGGGCAAAGGAACTCAAGAGACTTTTTTTTTTTTTAAAGATTTTATGTATTTATTCGACACAGAGAGAGAGACACAGTGAGAGAAGGAACACAAGCAGGGGGAATGGGAGAGGGAGAAGCAGGCCTCCCGCCGAGCAGGGAGCCCGATGGGAGCCCGATGCGGGGCTCGATCCCAGGAGCCTGGGATCATGACCTGAGCCAAAGGCAGACACGTAACTACTGAGCCACCCAGGCGCCCCGAGACACATTTTTTCAGGGAAGACATACTAATGGTTAACAGGTATAGGAAAAAGTGATTAACATCACTAATCACGGAAATGCAAAGCCAAGCCAAGAGCAGTCACCTCACACTTGTTAGAATGATGATCATCAAGAAGACAAGAGATGACAAGAGTTGGCAAGGATGTGGAGAAAAGGGAGCTCTCGTGCACTGTTGGTAAGAACATACATTGGTGCAGCCACTATGAAAACAGTAGGCAAGTTCCTCAAAAAACTAAAACTAGAACTACCACATGATCTAGCACGCCCACTCCTGAGTATATATCCAAAGGAAATGAAATCAGCATCTTGAAAGGGTATCTGCCCTCCTGTGTTTGTTGCAGCATTATTCACAATAGCCAAAAGATGGAAACAACTTAAATGTTATTGTCCCATGAATGGATAAATTGTGGGTCTATATGGACAACACTATATTATTCAGCTTTTAAAAAAGAAGGAAACCTGCCATTTATGGCAACGTGGATGAACTTGGAGGGCATTACGCTACATGAAATAAGCCAGGCATAGAAAGACAAATATGGCATGATCTCACATAGGTGTGGAATCTAAAGAGTTGACTCACAGAAGTAGCGAGTAGAATGGTGGTTGCCAGGGGCTGGAGAGTGGGGGGCATGGGGAGATGTTGGTCAGAGGGTACAAACCTTCTGTTATAAGATGAACAAGCTCTAGATATCTAATGTACAGCGTGGCAACTGTAGTTAGTAATAATGTCGAATACGTGAAATTTGCTAAGAGGGTAATCCTAAGTGTTCTCACCCCCACAAATGGTGACTATGTGAGGTGATGGATATGTTAGTTAGCTTAATTGTGGTAATCATTATACGAGGTATACTTATCTCAAACACCCCAAGTTGTATACATTAAATATACACAATTTTCATTTGTCAATCATACCTCCATAAGCTAAAACAAACAAACAAACAAACAGCACTGGGCTGGTATAGAGCCCAGCTGAGACCTCTTGAGTTTGTCAGAGCAAGGAAGCCACATAGGTGTTCCCTGGTATAATCAGAAGGAGAGGGAGAGGTGTCTAGCTGCAGAATGAGGGTATTTGAAGATCAGGTTGGCCACCATTTCCCAAGTTCTGTTCCTAAAAATGTTTGGGACATTAAATAGAAGGCAAGCCTTCTTGAGATAAATAGCATATCAAAGGTCCATAATGTTCTGCAGTAAAGAAATCTGTTTAACTTCATTTAACCCAGTTTTTCCTGAGCTTACTGTATTAAGAAATGCAGTGTATGGCCATAGTGAGAAGGGCGGTCTCGACCAGCTGAGACATTCCCTTGAAAAGAGTGGTCAGACATGTTGCTGGTGGTCAGGCGGCTGCGTGGCCTGGTGGAAACAGAGGGGCTGTGGAACAGAGGAATAAAACATGCGGAAGATCCTTTTGCAAGCTTTGAGGCTCGAGGGTTGATGATGGTTACTTCAGGGCATGGAGGGTGTAGAGTCTAGAGGGTAAAGGAGGGCCAATGTGCAGGCTGGTTCCAGTTCAACACTGAAGTAAACGAATAACCCCTGCTGTCTGACAATGGCAGGAATGCTGCCCTGGGAGGTGGTGAGCATCCCTCCACATCCACTGGGAATGCCACCAAAGCACTTCCTGCATGGTGTGGGTGCTTGGACCACGTGTCCACTGAGTGCCTTCTGGATCTAGACTCTGTGCAGGGGCCAGTCTGTATGGAACCAGCCATTGCTGGTGAAAAGCAAGTCAGATGAAATTCAAGTGGTCCACTAGGAACTGCTCCCTCTTCTGCCCGGACACCCTACTCATCCTCAGCAGTAGTTCCAGGGGAGAGGAGACAGTGTCCCCAGGAGCTGGGAAACACTCTCACAAAGCAGCTTTTTGGGGCCTCATTATGGCTTCCTGCACGACTCTATTCTTGCCTTCCAGCCATTGCTCCTCAGACTTTCTGGGTCGCCAGCTTTTCAGAGGTGGCTTTGGGAAGCAGAAGGGTCTGGGGCTGGGGCAGGAAATATAAGGAAGAATTTACGTGGCAGAGGAAAGGAGGGAGAAAATTTCGGGGGAGGAAGTGTCACAATGTCAGGGTTTGTAACATTTGGTGGAACAAAACATTAAGGGTGTGAATAATGGACACATTTTAGAAATACATCTTAAAGGCCATGGACAATTTCCAGTGCCCCAGAGCATCTAGAGAAGGATGTGCGCTAGTTCCCTTTTTAATTTTTTGTACTTTTTCTTTAGGATATGATGGGCACTTTGGTTTAATAACTCAGTGATGAGCTTGGAGATAAAATTGAACCTGCTTAGGAAAACGAGGTCTGTGCTTCCTCAAGGACCATTTTCACAGAATATTATTTTTTTGTTTTCTCTCTTTTAAATAGTTATACACAATGTCCCTAGTCTTCCCCTCACTTTATTGATTTTCCAGAATGAGAGTACGAGGCGTGACTACAAAGTAACATGACTGATTATTTTAGCATACGCACCAGAACTTATACAGCCAAATGAATTTTATGACCCTCAGAGGCATTTTCCTGATAGACTAAACCTTTGCTGCAGATATGCCACTATCAGAAAACACATTCTTAGCACTTTTCTTTAGGAGTGGTTCTTGGTGTCTAGAGGCAGTCTTTTGACAGCCTCAAGGCCACCAATTGTTATCTTTTTGAGAATGAATTGATTTTTTTAAAACAGTCCAAATTTTGACGAGTAAGCGATGAGACTGGGCAATATTATTTTTGACTCAATAAAATGTGATTATAAAACAATAAGCCTTCTTGTTGTTCACTCAAGAGGTTTTTGAACCAGGAAGCCCAGGGATTCTGTGGAGGGGCCACACTCATGGGGCATATGCATTGTTCTTAGCTTTTTGGTTTGTTTGGTTTTAAAGAAAACAACAGCAATAATATTAATACTTGTGGTCATCCTTCCTCCTATCTTGTGAGGAGTTCAGACTTCTTGTAGCATCTACTCTTTGGGCAGAGATGAAAGAAGAATCTCATTCATTCTATAGACAAAGCAAATAATCAGATTAATGTTAGCGCCCTTACTGCGATGCTTGAGGATATGGTTGGTGCTGCTTGCCCCGGGAGAACAGTGGCTCTTCCAGAAATAAAGTTACTGAATGAACCCTTCCCTCCACCCCTGGATGCATAATAACAGCCATCTTCATAGGCTGCCATTTGCCACTGAGGGTAAGTGTCCTGTCTTTAGGAACCTGAGCAGTATTGCAGGGATTTATATGTATAATGTATACCTGAACATGGGGACAGAACTTTGGAAAGAGAAGGGACAGGGGACAGTTGTTCATGCTGCTGTGCATTGGTGCTTCCATTAAGAGCCACCTCATTCCTGGTTTGCCAGAAATATGTGATGTTGCACAATTTCTCTGGGGTGGAGTGTTGGCTGAGTGGGGAGATGCCAGAGCCCTGGGCTCTCGGCTGTCTTTGGTCTCCTGGCAGAGTCTGGCACAGGGCCACACTGCCGAGCCATCCTCAACTTCCATATGTCCTTGCAAAGGTATGTCTTAGGTTTCGCCTTAGTGGACAGCAATTCCTGAACATGGTCCCAGAAGGAGGATGGCCCTTTCTTTGCTCAAAGGTGTCTGGAAAAAAGGTGTCAGAGATGCCCTGAATGCAAAGTCAACCTCAACAAATAGTGGCTTCAACCAAAACCCTCTTTTCTGAGCACCACTCATAGACACCCTGGGGAGAGCCAGTGCTGTGCACGAAAACCAGCCTCTGCCCCCACATGTCAACATAAAGGTGCCCTCAAATCCTCCCCCGCATTTCCCTCCTGCCTGCACACAATATGCCCGTTCTTCTCTCTACTCTTGTTCACTCATCACAGTCCCTGCTGTCTGAATGTCCTCTCTCTGCTTAAATCCTAGCCATCCTTCCAAACCGTGCCAAATGTCGTTCTTCTTGAAGGGGACCTTAACCAAGCCAGCCCTCAGGAGCCCTGCCCACCTTGAACTTCCGTAGTGCCCCCCTGTGTCTATAGCCGTCTTGATATTTACCGTATTATCTTATTGTGTATGCATGTGTCCTATCTTCCTAGCCTGACTCTAAGCCCCTGAGCGCAGGGCTGAATCTTAAGCCAGTGAGTGCCTTGTGCACAGTAGCTGCTCAATAAACGTCAATGACCGTCACCATGCCTCGGGTCACTGGGATGCACGTGTGGGCATGTGAGCCCCGGGGATGGCAGGATCAATCTCCCTCTGACTTGCTTGCACGCTAGTGGCCCCGTATTGCCAACACCTAGCAGAGTGCCTTGCACATGGCTCACTGAAAGTGTAAATAAATGACTTCTTAGTTCACACGCTCATTGAATGCTGAAGGTTTTCAAGGCAGTGTGCTGGTTCTCCCTCATTGATGTGCAGTGGATCACATTCTCATGAATGCAGATGGATAAAGTAATTGTCACACGAGAAATTGAAGAGCAGGGCTCCGAAGCAAAAGCAGAGGACAGGACAGAATACAGGACACAGCCATGAAGAGGTGGCGTATGGGGGCTCATAGAGCTCTTGGGGTCTGAGCGGGGTACCCTGACAATAGTGTAGGGGAACAGGAGGCATCCAGCCCTCAGAAGAGAGGCATCAAAGGACAAACTCCTCCTCTTTCACTGTTCTATTGAACACTAATCCCCGCAGTTTGAAGCAATGCTATCTAAACTCTTAACCAACGTCCACTGTTTATATTATTTCCCCGCAGGTCCCATTGTCTAAATAACAATGCATATTTAAGTAATGATTGGTTGATTTTCCCATTTTAATCATTCTAAGACAATGATAGAAGCTCTGCCAATGAGAATAGCTGATCAATGAGATAACCAGCATTAGCGTACCAAGTTATAATTCCACTCCAAAGCAAAGAAACTTGACATTTTCGTTAACCTGCACCATCTTACTGTCAATAACTGCGCGATTTACATTAGACTCTTCGAAACATTGAAAATATCTCATGTGTCCCCTTCCTACCTTCGCAAATCAATAGGCATCTGGGGAACCCAGGCTATAAGCATTGTAAAGCATAGTCAGTTTATACATTTCCAAAATTGGGAGCATCATCTCATGACAAAAGGGATGATAAAGGAAGGTAACTGGGAAATTCTCAGGAGAAATATGGCACCGTGGAAATCAGCTAGGCCTTTACAGTTTAGGACAGATACACTTTTTCCACCAGAAAAAGTCCCTCCATCCTTGCTAGTTTCCTCATTAATAAGAGGGGGCTGAGAGTCCCTACCTCTCGGCATATGGCACTTTGCCGCCTGGCCACCTAGGCCTGCTCTCACTCACCCCTAAGGGCCAGCCCAACCACAGTCTTGCCAGTCTTGTTTCCTAAGTGGTCCTTGAATTGTTCTTTCCTCCCTCTCTGCTCTTTTACTACTGTAGGCCAGGATTTCAAGAGCATCCCTTGGCTGGCAATGGCCTCCCAACTGGTTTCCCTGCCTCCTGCCTGTGTCCCTCAACTTTGTCCTGCAACTCTGCAGCCAGAATCACACCACAGGAGCTCACCATTGTTCTGCAGAAAACCCTTCCATGGCGCCCTCCTGCCTAGGGAATGAAGTCTCCCTGGCCTACTGCCACCCCAGCCCCCTCTCTGACCTGGTCCCTTCCCCCTCTGCATGTTCAGCTCCCATGGCTTCTCGCCTGACACTCTCCTCTCTGGTGCTCACAGTTCCTTCCAGACTCCGTGCTGTTTACCACCCATTTCCTTCCTTCTATTGGGGTACCCTCCCCACCTTGGTGCAGGTGAGAGCCTCTGCATTCCCTGTGCTCCTGGCCCCGCTGCATCTGGTCCCTTCTCTCGCTTTCTTTCCACTTATCTAAGGTGAGCTCCCCAAAGGCAGGACTTGGCCTTACACACCTTCCATCTCAAGTGCCCAGCATTGTGCCTGGGTCACTTAGTACACTTCTACTGGGTAAATAGACACTCAATTTCTTGTTGAGCCAAACCGAATTGAGAGATAATATATATAGAATTCTGTGTGGCGTGGGTTTGGCATATAGGGATTCCCAATACATGCTAGTTGTTCTTTGCTGCCAGGAATATCATCATAGAGAATTTCCATTCATTTCTGGCTGCATACCACTGCAACCAGCTACCACTCTCATTTGTTATATAACAAAATGTCATGACCTGAACTCTGGATCTTGGTAAAACATTCTCTCTTTATAATTCAGGCAAGCCTGGGCTGTGGGTGAAGTTCATCTCCCGCACTATTGATAAGGGAAGCGTTGCTCAACAAAATCACCGTGCAAAGGTGACCGTGGCACCCATCTGGGAAAGCCAAGGACCCTCAAGCACTTGAGCAGTGTGTCGGTTCTTCAACACTGTCTTTGAAAACTCACTAAAACCCACTTCACTTTTGGCTGCCTTTCTGCACTTGTGCAATGGTCCAGAGCGTGAGCTTTGGAACCAGATTGCCTGGATTCAAACCCTGGCTAGCCTTGCAAACTTAAGCAAGTTGGTAAGGTCTCTGCATCTCAGTGTCCCCATTTATAAAATAGGGACAGTAACCATGCTTGCCTCCCAGTGCGTTTGGAAGAGTCAATGAGTTAAGACATGGAGTAGACTGGCCAGGCCCAGTACCGTTGGATTAGTGATAGCTAGTTATTATCTGATCGCTGCAGGCTTACACTCAACAATAATGATGTAGATCCGGGCGAGATAGCTCACGATTTTGTTTTCAATTTCAGTCCTTATTAATTAATTTTAACACCATTCGGGATTCTCCCATGCTCTTCAGGAATGCATTGAAGTGAAAAGTGAGGAGAGCTGTATTTCAAACAAGTGGCCTTGTTTTGACTAATCTTGGGCTTACATCACCAGGCTGCTTTTTGACCTTGAACAAGTAAGATGAGGTTGCAAAATATTTGTTGGATTTAGCGACTAAGAAGTCTTAGGTGCTGTTGGAGATGGTCACTGATGGAGTGGTGGGGACAGGAGCCAGAAAATGCAGTGGGCTTAGAAGCAACTGGGAAGGAAGGCAATGGAGAAGAGATGGACTTCTCCTTCAAGAAGAAGGTCTGAGATGTCAGCTGCCTTCCTGAGCTTCAGTTTCCAATGATAAAGTGGAGACAGAACCATCCTTCTCTTGTCTCCTTAAAAGGGAGTAGGAGTACATTGTGATCGATAAATCTTACATCCACATATATTATTATTAGCCTATTGATGGCAGTATGTACCTCACACTGTTGTAGGTGTTTAAAAAGAAAGGAAAATCTGTTTCTTGAAAAGTGCTTTATAAATCATGCTTTAAAACCCAATTCACTTTCCAGGAAAATGTAAAATTTTCCTATGACAAAATTTACATTTCTCCTCCAATTTGAACAGTAACTACACAATTCTGTTTGCCATTTGGTCACTGTTTCATTGGTTGACACATTCCTCGCCCATGGGTTTGAGAACTGGAAGTGTAAATGAGGCATATCAAATCAGTACGTAAATCCTGGTAAGGCTTCCTTTACTCTCTCTCATAGACCAGACCTTTCCTTTCCTGCAAACTCCTGTCTCAGCCCTTACCTTCATTACCCCTTCACTATGACAGCGTAAATATTCCTTTGAAGAGTCTAATCCCTCTCGTCTTAAAACATCCACATAAGCCAGCCAGCCCACCAGCTAATCAACTAACCACCTCTTCTTTGTCTGTGTGCTCCACTCAGCTGCCATTCCACCCATCCTTCTCTTTCCAGCCAAGAGGCCACACTTTCTTACATTCTCATCTCCCATTTACCCTTCAGCGCCACTGAAATGACTCTCCGAGGCCACTCCTAAATGGAATTAACATCTCCCCATCCTTCTCTTTCTTTAGTGATTTGTAATATTTGACTCTGGTATGTTTAATCTCTATTACTGTTGGGTGTGTTCCAGAGACCTCAGTAGCATAGGGGTAGAAAAGAGGTGGAGTATCTTGATTATAATCCAGTGGCCTCATTTTACAGATGAGGAAATGAATGTGCAGAGAAGTCAAGTGAATTGACCTGTATTAGCTACCACTGCAATGCTGTGTAACACATCACCCTAAACTCACTGGCAAACAACGTTATTTATTTTTCTCACAGTCTGTGGGGTTGCGGGGGTAGCTCTACTCTAGGCTGTGGGTGGGGTTCAGATCTGCTTCATATGTGTTTGTAATGGGGCCCAGGCTGAAGAGGATACTTGGGGGAAAAAGCTCTATTCCTGACAGATCACAAGAATGCAAAAGATACCAGAGGAAATAATGTCTCTTGAGGCCTCAGCCTGGAAGTGGTTTAACGTCACTTCTGCCCATATTTCTTTGGATAAGGCAAGTGACATGCCCAAGGCTAACATTCATGGGATGGGGGTGGGGGAGAGAAGACTCCACCCACCATAATGGGAGGTACTTGAAAGTCATCAAATAAAGGGCAATGATATAGAATTTTGATACAGGGAGGGCATGAAGAATTGCAAGCAATGATTCAATCTACCATATGCTCCAAGATTTCACATCTGGGTTCTGATCTCTTGCAAAGCAGAAAGAGGCCATGAGTGACAAAACAAAATAACAACAAAAATATAAACAAACAATCAACAAACAAAACCTTAAAGCTATTAGACACCTGGATTTTTACTGTAAATGAAAACAGTGATCCCTGAAAAAAAGAATGGACATTGATGGGGAATTTGGCAGCTGAGACACTGACAAGGCGGATCTCAGTGGGTCTTGGCTGTGGGGTGATGAGTGAGCACCAAGAGTACTAACGTGGGATCACAAGCCCAGGGGAGGAGCTCAGGTGGACCTGAACTGAGCCCGGGGACGTGCCCGGGAATTTCTAGCTGAATAAGCAATGGAGGCCAGGGGCTGACTGATGACAGTACTGGAGCATACTCTGAGAAGAGCAAATACTGATTCAGGGCATCGATGAGGCGGGAAAGGGAGTAGCTGACCCCTCGAGGACCCAACTCCCGTCTGGAAAAGCAGGATGGAAGGGAGGCATTGCTGAAGTCCAGAAGACCTGAAGAAGCCTGAGAGCAGAAAACCAAGTGTGTCCACCCTATCCTGAAATATATTACAACCAGGGGACATCCTTGTAGATTGTGAGCTGGATTGTTTAGGATAAATTTATTGTTCTACACTGGGCAGTAAATTTATGGATGCTGTTATGCCAAGAAACGGCTATGGCTGAAAACGTAAATAGCTCAGAATTGTTTTAAATATTCTCATGGGTGCTAAGGCCTAGTGTGTTATTAAAAATATATATATGTTTTAGGATTATCTCTTGCCCTTCAAGAAACTACCCTTTGGTGCTGGCTGGTGGGTATAAGATGAAAGGGCATATCCCAGGTCACAGGGCCTGTTACACAGGGTGAATTTCACTTAGGTTTTCGGAAACAAAAAGAGACTTTTAACTCACTTCCATGCTTCTCCCTGTCATATACTTGTGTACACTGTCCTCTACAAAGTTGCTGGCATATCTGAACAGGGGCCTTCTCTTGCAATCCAAAAGCAACCACAAGATTTCATTTCCTTTTTCCCTATAAACCAGGCATGCTGAATAAAACAACTAAACATATATGAGTTCACATAATGATAAATACGAAAAGAGCCAGGGTGCCTGGGTGGCTCAGTTGGTTAAGCATTGGACAGTTGGTCTCAGCTCAGGTCAGGACCTCAGTGTCATGAGATCAGCTGCATGGGGCTCCCTGCTCCCCAGGGAGTCTGCTTCCCCTTTCCCTTTGCCCCTCCCCCCACTTGCATCCTTTCTGCCTCTCTCTCTAATAAATAGATAAATCTTTAAAAAAAATACCAAAAGAGTCCCCACACCCCAGCAGGCAAACAACAAAGCCTAGCATTCAGAATGAGCTGGGAAAAAATTGTTTGTGAATTAGCGTCTTCTTTCATTAGGGTCAGTTTCTTTCTGTCTCCTCTTTTCTGTCCCCAGAGTGGCCAGGAAGACCCCTCCCCCCAATCCACACATATGGGTTACTCCCTTCAGGTTTTTTTTCAGGGCTGCTCACAGCTCTGATGGTCTTTGCCCTGGGTTGAGCAGTGTCCCCCCCAAAATTTATGTCCACCGGGGACCTCAGCAGGCGGCCTTGGTTGGAAATAGGGTCTTTGCAGATGCAAGCAAGTTCAGATGAGGTCACAGTGGATTTGAGTGGGCCCTAATCCATGAGTGACGTGCTTATAAGAAGAGGGACACTGGAGGCAGACACAGGCAAAGCAAAGATGATCTGAGGTCACAGACACACAGGGGGGATGCCATGTGACAACGAAGGCGGGGTTGGAGGGACGTGGCTGCAAGCCAAGGACTCTAGGGATTGCCAGCAACCCCAGAAGCTAGGAGGAGCAAGGAAGGGTCCTTTCCTAGAGCCTCAGAAAGCATGGCCCTGCTGACACCTTGATGTCAGACTCTGGCCTCCAGAATGGCAAGAGAATACATTTCTGTGGTTATAATCCTTCAGTTTGGGATGCGTTTCTTTTCTTTTGTTCCTAGGAGACTCTTGTAGTCTCCTTTTTCTCATCGGCCTTGCTGAGCCAGAGCAGATCCATCAGAGGCCTGGCTGGAGGCCCAGGCCCTTCTGTCAGTCAGACCAGGCCTGGGCTGTGCCCCTGGGGCCAGCCTCTAAGCTTCAGTTTCCCCATCTACATGGTGGACATAACAAAGATGTGGATGGAGAGGAAGGGGCACAGTGTTTACAAAGCATTTGGTACAATGCCTGACCCATAGCAAGAGCTTAGGAGATGTTCGCTATCATTAGCCATGTCTTTCTGATGGCTCTACATCCATTTTCATCCTTCTTAGCTGGAAATTTCCCTTGATTTTACTCTTCAGTAAAAACCAAGAAGGTCCTATGTATTCTCTTGGTGAGGTACAAGGGCGTCTGGCCCAGTGCCTAGCAATGAGGCGGTACTAACTACATCTTTATGGAATGAAGACTAGAACAACCAAATCTTGTTTCAATACCTCATCATAGGAAGGAACAGCTTACAGACAACCTTTACAAGCACAATAAGCAGCTTGAAAAACCCAAGGTGAAACTTTGGAAGAAGGATGCACTTTAGTTAAACTGGCTCACACTGGGGCAAGGGCCAGATGTGGTAGCCAGCTCCCAATATGGCCGCTAATGATCCCTGTCCCCCCAGTTTTCACAGCCTTGCATAGTCCCCTCCCCCACTGTATCAGGGTCAGCCGTGTGACCAATAAAATATAGCCGAGGTGACGATCTATCACTTTCGAGATTAGGTTGTAAAAGATTGAGGCTGCTATCTTGGGCTCTCCCTTCCTCCCTTAGACCGCTTGTTTAGGGGGAAGTCAGATGTCCCATTGAAGAGCCCTACAGAGAGGCCCATGTGGTGAAGCCTGCCAACAGCTACATAAGTGAGCACGGAAGCAGATTCTCCAGGCCCAGACAAGCCTTAGACCACTGCTGCCTCAGTGGACAGCTTGACTGTAACCTAATGGGAGACCCTGAGCCAACGCCACTGGGGGAGCCCGCTCCCAGATTCTTGACGGTCACACAGAGTCTGTGTGAGATAATAAATATTTGTTGTTTTAAGCCACTTAAGTTTTGGAGTGATTTGTTACACAGCAAATAAATGGCTAGTACAAATGATGAGCTAAGAACGGCCAGGATGAGCCAAGGCTAGGGCAGGAGGCAGTAATTATACAAGAGAGTGTAAGGTGCAGGAGGCAGGCAAGAGGCCAAAACCAGATGGGTCGACCATGGGGAAGGTCAGGCTGGTTCTGTAGGTCTGTACATCTGAACCAGTGCCCAGAGGCATAAACGCCGGAACCAACCACGCTGATGAGCAGAGGGCATCAAGACTCTCGGCGATCTTAGACTGGAGCTATTATTGCCTTTTGACCTTTTCCATACAGTTTCCAGTTGGTCCTGTGGTTGATCACTGTAGCTAGGAGATGAGCAAAGGCCACAGGGTCAACTTGCTAAGAGTGAGGTCAATGCAGAGATTTGGGGATTACAGTAACAACAAGATGCAATGGGATTATAAATATTTTGAAACACTCACAGTATCCTTTTGTTATTTCGATTGCCTAAGCATTTTAAGCCATCTGCTAAGCTGGGAGACAGAATTGGGTTTCCCTGGCCTGTTCCAGGCCATTGGGCAGGTCACAGTTCAATAGAAAGATGGCAATATTGGCTGGGTTTATGAAGACATAACCTCAAATCCAATTGGCAGATATTTTTTGAATGCCTACTAGGCAAGATACAAAAGAACAGAATCATTCTGTGCACCATCACCCAATGCCCCTGCGTACCAACCTTGGCTACTTAGAGATACTGAAATTTGGCTGGCCAAAGAAACAGCTCGTCTACCCTGCACAGGCCAGGCTTCACTTCGAACTCACCTGTCCTTATTTCAAGTCTTGTGGCCCTGCTGACTCAGTGGCCATCCTGATCGATTGATTTGATCCTGGGGGATAATGGAGTCCTGTGAATGGCATCTGCCTTTTCACAGGGGTCTCGGAGTCCTTAACCCACTCTCTGCATCTCCCGTCTGGTAGACGGGTTGGGTTGTAGGCCATCGGCTGCTCCGCAAACAAAAGGAGAGACGGTAGAGGCTGCTATCTAAGAGCACAGACTCCAGAACCAGGCAGCTCAGCTACTTACTAGCTGTGTGACCTTAGGTGAATTATTTAATCATTCTGAGCCTCAGTTTTCACATCTGCAAAATGAAAAGGATCATAATAGCACCATTTGCACAGAGTGTGGAGAGGAGTAAATGAGTTGACATGTGTGAAACACTTAGACCAGCTCCTGGCTCGTGAGAAACATTCTGTAAGTGTCCGCTGTAATTATGCAAGACACAGAGACAAGAGTAGCCCCTCTGTCCTCTCTGGGCTCTCATTTAATTGTCTGTTAGGGTTCACCCAAGGCAGATGTCTCTCACAACAACATCTAAAGGGTTCTTTAAGGACTTCATAAAAACAAAAGGATTAACTACAGATGACTAAGCCCACATGATGGAAACAGAACCAGGTACAGTAAATAATGAACTTAGACAGGATTATATTCCTACAAACAATACAATGAGCTTTCCTGCTCTTCATTTGCATTCCCTCCACATTAGGGAGCCGGTGGCCAAGGAGAATGTGTCTATGTGCCGAGGCCAGTCTGGGCTGGCTTCTGGGGGAGGTAGCCCTCTGGCAGAAACCTGGAGAATGATCAGGACTTTCCAAGTGGAGAAAGAGGGCAGACACACCAGGCAGGGAAGAGCGTGCTGGGACCAGGGTGAGGTAAGCAGGCCTCTGGGACACAAGATTTAAGAAGGCACTCACTCTCAGGCTCGCACATCCCTGAGAGTGAGTGCCTCCTTAAATGTTGCACCCTAGGTCCCTAACTTGTGTCACCTTAGTCCTGGCCCTGAAGAAGAGCATGGGGAAAAGCCTGGAAGGGTAAAACAAGTCAGCATAACTCAGCAATGTTCTAAGTCATGCAAGATTGCTGGAGTCTAAAGGCAGGGGAGAAGAGACCAGTTGGAGTGGCACTGAAGAGTCAGGCCAGGGCCTGATCATCCAAGGCCCTATGTGCCAGATAAAGGAGTTGAGTGTGTCTTGACAGGGAGCCAACAGAGAATTCTGAACTGGGCCACAACATGGTCAGATTTGCGCGTTAGCAAGATTCTTCTGGCACTGGTGTGGACGGCAGATTGTTGGATGAAGGGAGAAACCAGAGGCTGGGAGGCCAGGTCAGGAAATGAATGAAGAGCCCATGCCCCAGGGAGACAATGAGGGCTGAAATAGGGCAGTGCCAGTTAGAAGAAAGGAGAACACGCCCGAGATGTTTTGAAAGCAGAACTGACAGTACTTGAGGATTGATTGCAGATGAAGATGGATGGAAAGAGTCAAAGATAACACTGAGGATTCTAATTGGGAAGTTATTAGGTAAGATAAGAAGTACATGGAAGGCTGTTAGTTATCAGGGCTTCCCCGAGTCCAAGGGAAATCCCCCCTTCCCCCATTTGTTTTCCATAGGATATACTCCCTGGGGGCTAGGATGTGGGGCTATACTCATCCTTTATATGGTATCCACGCTCTGTACTGAACTGGACTGGGGGCGCTTCTGGACCCCATCCCCTCACCCTGCTCATTGGCTTATAAGTAGCCTCGGGGGTGTCTACGTTCTTTTAAAGATGGCTGTGCAGCTGGGATCAGGCCAACACAGCAATGTGTCCAGCCTGCCATTCTGGACCTGCAGGATCTCAGGGCTCTGATCTTGGCCTGCATGATCTTGAGTCGGGGCTGCAGTGTGACTGGATGCCAGGGCTGGACCTGGGCTGGTCTGGGGCTCTGGAAGGTAGGGGGAGGCAGAGGGGAGGCAAAAGGCAGTGGGGCCTGTGGGGAGGCTGGGGAAGCTTGAGCTTCAGGTGGAGAGAGCCATTTTGAGGTTGGAAAATTGGCCAGAGGGCAGACTGAAGGGCAGCTGGGTTGAGGTTAGCCCAGAGAGGCTGAAGCAGCTGAGCTGGGGGGGGAGGGGGAGGTGTTCAGTGGCACCCCAGAAGACAAGCCTGGGCAAGAGGAAGTGCTGAGGCCACAGGGCAGCGTTTGGAGGCAGACACTGGGACTGACTTCCTCTGACCCAGGCTCAGCCCCACACACTGACCCTGTGGTTAACGAAAGCCCCCAGATCCTCTTCTAAGAAGCCAGTGAGGCCAGGCCTCGCTCTTCCTGCTCTGCACGCATTTCACCCCATTCTCATAAACATAAAGTGAGTAAAAAAAGCCAGTCTGAGCTCTTTGAAATATTAATTAAAGACACCACAGTTTCCTTATTTAACTGAGGGTTGCTACCTCATTTGGGATTATTAGCAAAGCAAGACAGCCTTTGTTGTGCTTGACAAAGTGATTAATTCAGACTCTAGGTGAATTTTGGCTTTCTCAACATCTTTTGATGTGCTAAGATTCCCTAGTGAGGACAAACATCATCAATTACTTAAACAAGCCATTACCTTGAGAGCACAATTAACAGTGAGGCCCAGTCTCCTAATTGGCAGATGGAGAGATAAAAATAAACTCTGGGCTCTGGCTGGACCCTTACCTGTCCACGAGGAGCAAGAGTTCTTTTTCCGCCTCTGCAAAAATACATCATCTTGGGTGACTTGTGTCTCTAGATCTAGAAGCTGCCTGTGTCTCTCTGATGAGAACCTCATTCTTCTGGCTGGGGCTGCAGAACTCAGCAGGAGGGCCACTCAGAAGACGTGAGTTCCCAGGAGCAAAATTCTTTCGTGATGGGAGTTTGGAAGAAATGTGGGGGCTTGCCTTTTTTTTAATCTCTCAAGAGCCATATATCCTCCAGCTTCTAGGTGAAGCAGGATGAGGCAGGGGCTTTTGTAGGATTGCCACGTCTGGGCCTATGATCCCCTGACACATGAGGAATTCAAGGCCCAAATACAAGAGGCAGTATTTCATTTTCAAATGTGTGAACATATGAAGTTATATGTGAAGCCCTCTGTATTTAAAATTTATAAATTTAAATATGTCATAATAAATTTAAGTGTTTTATTTAAAAATATTGACTATAAATATTTTTTAAATGCATTAAGCCATTAGTCTTTTTTTTTTTTTTTCCTTCTCCACATTGGAAGAGAAGTTTGAGGGGGAGATTTTATGCCTGCATTTATATATGTCATTGTTTTTTTCTCATGTGTGTGGGGGGGGGCGCTCAGACCAGTTAAATTCAGTCAAATAACCAACACATAAAAAAAAAAATCCGGATGTGTTTCATAAATATCGGTCATTTAACTGGTTTTATGACATAACTCAATTGCTTTGCACTATTCTTAAAACAGAAAGCTAGGTTGTGTGTGTTTTCATCTTGTGAAACTTCTCTGCGCTACCTCATCATTCTCCTTAATGCTCGCTGGCGCCCAGAAGGGCAAGGCCCGCTCCCAGAATCTCTCCGTGGCCACCCGCGTAGCCTGGGGGACAATCGTGGAACAGAAGCTGAGGTGGCTTCACTGAGCGCCCTCCCTTTCTGACCGCCAACCCCGACTCCCTGCCCTTTGCTGCCTCAGCCCCAGAGGTGCCGACTACTCCCTACCAGTTGGTTTTCTTGGGGCGGGATGGGCATCGGAAAGCCCGAGAAAGCTGGGCCCCCTCAGTGTTCCCCCTGTGCTCCCCGCTCCCAGACCTCCCGGTTGACCAGCCCTTCCAAAGCAGCGCTCTCTTCCCGCGCCTTCTCCCGCTTTGACTCCTCTGTCCTCAGTTTAATGGTTTTTCGAGAGACTGGTCCTCTTTGGAGGGCCCTGTTGTCTGAAAACTAGCCTTGAGGGGAAGTAATAAGCATAATGACGGCTTGTCATTTGTTTTCAGCTTCAACAAATACCATCCAGTAGTCGGACAGAGGAAGCGCTCTTAAGTTATCAAAATAACAAAGCGTACATTTCAACTGGCACAGGATGCTTCTTCGCTGTGAGGATCAGAACATAAATGCTTAATTAACTGCTTGTCATGAGCCACTGAAGTCTGTCTGGTCCACTAGGCTGCAAGTGCCACGTCCCTGCAGCCTCCCTGGCACCCAGCACTGGGTCTGCTATGAGACATGCAGTGAATGTGTGTCCACCCAGTGATACTCTTCATTTGTAACATGTCAGTTCACATTAGCCCTAACAGTGATAAAGCGCTTCACTACGAGGACCTCTCCCCTTCGGGAGGGTAAACTACTATCATAGTTTAGAAGAAATGCAATGGCAGAAGCAGACCAGCTCTCTTCGGTTCTGAGAAAGGTAAATACAGGATGATGAGATTCATTCCCTCTAATTCCGCATGTGTGCCCTGAGAAACGGCCTTCAGCATCCTCTGGCCATGCTGTTAAGCTATCAGCTGAGTTGGGGCAACCTAGACAGAGCACATTAAAAAAATGTGACCTGCTCGGACCATCCTCGAGAGCCGGAGCTTTCCAGCAGTGGCCTATGGACCGTCCGTGGCAGGACAATCCTTCTAGGGGGTTCACAGACTTCAAAAGTTTTCCATGCTGAGGTGTTGATTTTTACCATTACTTTTTCTTTATGGAAGTGGTAATGGTTTTCATTTACGGTTACAACATAAAGTTTCCTTTTAAATAAATTTTTTAAATTTATTATTCTATTTTACATTATTATGCAATTTTAAATAAATGCATTTAAGCTTATTTAAAGGAAATTGGGAAGCAAGTAATAGCAGAGGAGATTTGCAGCTATGACAAAAATTGTAAAGATGTTATACAAATGACAGAATTTAGAAGATTAATGTCTTCAGGCCGATTGAGATTTATTGACTCAATTGACTCTCCTGCTCTGAAAAGTTGGGATAAAAATGGAAAAGTTAGCTCTGTGTGCTATAATAGTCATCAACTGGATGACTTATTCTTTGTTAAAAAAAAAATTGTAGTATTTTCTTTAAAATATTTATCTGCTGGCTGTTTAGGTGGTAGGGCCAGCAAAGCCTAGTTCAGTGATGCCTGAGGCAGAGGCTGAGTCTCCTGTGAGCCTTGAGTTTGCCTCTGCCCCACCCCCAAACAGCTGTACCACCCAGTTCTCTCTAAACAGGAAGCCCTGATGATCTCATAGTCCCCACACAGACATTTCCCCTTTTCAGGCACACTCCAAAATAAAGTCAGGATGTATACACAATATAAGGTGGGGTGGTAACTGAATAATGACCCCCAAAGACGTCCATGTACTAATCCCTGGAACCTGTGAATGTCGCTGTAGATGGTAAAAGGGACTCTGAGGATGTGATTAAGGCTCTTGACATGGGGAGGGTGTTCTGAATTCCCTGCGTGGGCCCTAAATGTAACCACAAGGGCCCTTATGAGAGGGAGGCAGGACGAGTGAGAATCAGAGAAGTTAATGTGGTTACTGAAAGTAGAGATTGGAGTGATGTGGCCATCAGCCAAGGAAGCAAAGAACCAATATTCCCCTGGACAGAAAGAATGGGCCCTGTTGACATCTTAACTTTAGACTAGCAAGATTGATTTTGGACTGCTGACCTCCAGAACTGTAAGATAATACATTGTTTCGTTTTAAACCATTAACTTTGTGGTTATTTGTCGTAGCAACAATAGCAAACTAATACAGCTGGGAAAGCTTACTTTAAAAAGTTCCTTCACTTTCTAATTTTATTTTATTTTTAAATTTATTTTTATTTATTTTATTTATATTATTATTAGCTTCAGATAGAGTTCAGTGATTCCTTAGTCTCATGTAATACCCAGTGCTCATTACATCAGGTGCCCTCCTTAATGCCCATCACCCAGTTACTCCAGCCCCCACCGCCTCCCCTCCAGCAATCCTCAGTTCATTTCCTATGATTAAGGGTCTCTTATGGTTTGTCTTCCTCTCTGATTTTGTCTTGTGTTATTTTTCCCTCCCTTCCCCTATGATCCTGTTTTGCTTCTTAAATGCCACGTATCAGTGAGATCATACGATAATTCTCTTTTTCTGGTTGACTTATTTCACTTAGCATAATACCCTCTACTTCCATCCATACCGTTGCAAATGGCAAGATTTCATCTTTTTGATGGCTGAGTAGTATTCCATTATTTATATATACCACATCTTCTTTATCCATTCATCTGCCAACGGACATCTGGGCTCCTTCCATAGTTTGGCTACTGTGCTATTGTGGAGATTGCTGCTATAAACATTGGGGAGCAGGTGCCCCTTCAGATCACTACATTTGTATCTTTGGGGTAGATGCCTTGTAGCA
This sequence comes from Zalophus californianus, assembly GCF_009762305.2. NCBI lineage: Eukaryota > Metazoa > Chordata > Mammalia > Carnivora > Otariidae > Zalophus > Zalophus californianus. Next base: position 92,117,485 of record NC_045606.1, read on the forward strand.
CAATTGCTGGGTCATAGGGTAGCTCTATTTTCAACTTTTTGAGGAGCCTCCATACTGTTTTCAACTTTTTGAGGAACCTTCATACTGTTTTCCAGAGTGGTTGCACCAGCTTGCATTCCCACCAAAAGTATAAGAGGATTCCCCTTTCTCCGCATCTTTGCCAACATCTGTCGTTTCCTGACTTGCTCATTTTAGCCATTCTGACTGGCGTGAGGTGGAAGAATTCCCTCACTGAAGGAATCCTGATAGGATTCACCATATTGATCTTTTATGTGAAGTACCACTATACATTTAAAATAACACTAATTACAGAGGATTCAATTAAAAAGTTTCAAGATCTGTTTAAGTTTTCAAATAGGCATCGGTGTGATTGAAGTATCAAAATGGTATCATGAAGTATCACCAAGAAGTACAGTGAAAAGTCTTTCTCCTCTAATGATCCCTAGATATCACTTTCCACTAAACAGAACCATGGCTTCTTGGGAAAGTGGCTAATCTAGGTCTGGGGCAAGAAATGTACCAGATGAACCTGGAATATCTTGTCATTTCAGAAAGCAAGAAAGACATTCTATCAAAAATACTCAGGAGCAAACTTATACATGCTCCCACTAGCCAAAGATGGGACAATTTGATGAATAAAATGACCATTGCAATGGATCAAAACACATCAAATATATTTAAATCCATGAATTCATAAGGATACAAAAATATCATGAGTTACTACTGTAAGATGTTACAGAACCAACTCATTATTTTGAAAACTAACAATAAAAGGAAAGAACTGAGCATTGATCCTACTTTTCTTATATGAACGGTTCCTCAGAGTAATCATAGCAGATGAGGGTAAATTCAGAATTATTCCAGCTAATAACTGCAGAAGGAATATCACCATTTTGCATCCTAATAAATTAATAGATGTAGGTGATAATCCTCACAGCTGCTACGATCATAATAAAAGCACAAAATAGACATTATCAATCTCCTCAAAAGCAGTCTTGCAGAAAAAGCCTCCGGATCAGTGGTTTCCAAACTTGGAACACTGCAATCACCTGAGGATCTTTTTAAAATTCCAAAGCCCAAGCCACACCCTAAATAATTAAGTCACCATTTGGGGGTGGGGGGGTGGGACACAAACATGAGAATATTCTGAAGGTCCTTGGTGCGCAAATTCGAGAACCAGTGGTTAAGATCTCACTACCAGATTGGGACTGAAGAACACGTCGAACTACACCAGGGGATGCAACCAGTGAAATTCAGAGTTTGGAAAACACTACAAGACACAACCTGTTTTGTTTATAAAAAATGCAAGAGGAAAAAAGGTGGGTGGGGGGAAGTTGAGGGGAATTTAGAGACTTAGAGATACTTAAAAGGCATCTGACCCAATTACAACATATAGAATTTATTTAGATCTTCATTCAACAAACATACTGTAAAATTATGAGACAGTTGGAGAAATTTAAATGCTGACTATGTATAATATTGTATCTTGATGACTTTCTAACTTTGTTGCATAGTATATTATTCAATGGATGTATAATGATTTATTTAAACAGCCCCAACTGACAGGCATCTAGGCTGTTTCCAATCTTTTGATGTTGTAAAATGCTGAAATGAATACCCCTGTACATATGTATATGTTCAAGTATATGGGTAGAACAAATTTCTAGATGTGAATTTGCTGGGTCAAAGGGTAAATGTGTATGCTAGATACTAGCAAATCGCCCTCCTAGGGCTTGTACCAGGGTAGAAGCAGTGGAGATGGAGAGAAGTAGGCAGATTATGGAGAAGGAGCTAATTTGAAGATGGAGCTAAAAGGATTTGCTGAGAGAGTGTATGTAAAGTCTGAAAAATGAAAGAGAAGGCGAAATCAGTTCTAGTATCAGTCAGCTTCAGGTAAGTTTCACATAGATAGCAACTTCCTCCAACCTCGGTGATTTACATCAACAAATATTTATTTCTTGCTCATACTAAATGTCCAGCATGGATCACTTCCAGCTCTGCTCCTCATCATCTTCATTACAGGACCCAGGCTTCAGGAAGAGCTCTCACCTGGGAGACTAGTGGTCTCATGACAGAGGGAAAAATATCAAATGGCTCACCATGTGCTGCTCTCTTGACGCTTGCTTGGACACGGCACACATCGTGCCTGTTCATGCTCAGTTGGCCAAAAAAAGTCACATAATCAAGCCTATTGTAAATGGGCTGGAGATGTATAATCCTTCAACTAAAAGGGGTAGTCATATTTTAAACAATCACACACTCAACCATGTCTCAAATTTTCTGGCTTGAGCAACTGGTGGATTGTGGTTGCAACAGTGACATCGAGATGACTGGGCAGGATGAAATTTAGGGGGAAAACTGAATTCAGGTTTAGATGTGTGAAGTTTAAAGAGTCTAATAGACATTAAAAGGGTGCAGCCAATTTGGCAGTTGGATAAAGATGAGTTCCGTGGAGAGAATGGAACTAGAGATAGAAATGTGGAAATTATTGATGTATAGGTGGTATGTAAAGTGATGAGACTATTAGAAGGAAAGGAGCCAACAAAGACACTGAGAGCAGCCTCTGAGGTAGGAGTGCTGACAGGGAGCACAAGGAGGAGAGCGTTTCAGGAAGAAGAAAGTGTTCGTCTGTGCCAGATGCTACCGAGAGGTCAAGTACAAAGATCGGCAAGAAATCACTGATTGACAGGATCAGGATCATGGACGACCTTGACAAAGGCAGTCCCAGTGAAGTGGCGGGTACACAAAACATAGTTGGAGCAGATGGAGAGGAGACTAGGGGTGTAGAAGGGGAGAGAACAAGTCTAGCTAATGCTTTCAAAGGATGTTCCTGGCAAGGAAGGAAGAAAAATAAGGCAGTAACTGGAACTGAAGGAGTTTGCCCTTTTCCTTTAAGGTGGAAGACACTGCAACATGTGTGTATGTGGACAGGAATGATCCAGTAGAAAAGGAGAAAGCAACACAACAAAAAGAAGAAATAGTTGAGAATTCTGAGTAAGAAACAGAAGTGAGGGGGATGGCTTTTAGAAAAACAAAAGCTCTCTCATCATGATCATCCGTTCATTAGTATCTGTTATCATTACACCTTTGGTTTCTAATAAGCCTGCCTTTGTTCACAGCATATTCACTGTGTGTTCTCATGTGGTAGCTTATGCACAACATCCTGGCCTAGAGGACAAGAAGGAACAGGGTAATGGAGTTAGTGGCTACCAGCACTTGTTTGAAATGTGGCAGACCTGGTTTCCACTCTGATTCAGTTACTTAGCAGCGTCACCTTGGGTACATTTCTTAGCCTCTTAAGATTTAATTTCCTGATCAGTAATATGAAGATAATATTGATTTCTATCTTTATATGATTGTTGGAAGGCTCATGTAAGACAACGTATAAAAAGTTCCTAGTATGGGGCGCCTGGGTGGCTCAGTTGGTTAAGTGACTGCCTTCGGCTCAGGTCATGATCCCAGAGTCCTGGGATCGAGTCCCACATCGGGCTCCCTGCTCAGCGGGGCGGGGGGGTTCTGCTTCTCCCTCTGGCCCTCTTCCCTCTCATGCTCTCTGTCTCTCATTCTCTCTCTCTCAAATAAATAAATAAATAAAATCTTTAAAAAAAAAAAGTTCCTAGCATGGTACCTGGTACATAGGAAACATTAAAAATTATTATAAATTATAATAATAGTAATGACTGTATAACTCTCTTTGCATGTCTTTATAAATGTATTTTTCTTGTGCTGTGACAAGGCTGTCATCAGGTTAATGATTACAGTGACTAGGCTTTTGTGGTTTTTACATTATTGGGGAAAGAACTGCATTATCAGTCAGATACTTAGGTATTTATTCAGTAGTCCTTCATTTTTTTCTCCTAGAGGAGTGACGATTATAAGCAGTTCCCTTTTCTGGGTCTTTGGATTCAAATTATAATGAATTTTACTTACTATGTCTTGTGAATAAGGCTGGGCAGAATTGGAAAACAATAGGAAGTTCGTATAATTCTAAAATATCTCCCTCATAGTTTTGCTTGTGTGTATCTTATAACACATTTTATATTATATTCAGAAGTTTCCTATTAGAATGTTATTAGATAATAGCCAAACTATGGAAAGAGCCTAGATGTCCATCAACAGATGAATGGATAAAGAAGATGTGGTAGATATATACAATGGAATATTTTACAGCCATCAAAAAAAAAAATGAAATCTTGCCGTTTGCAACAACACGGATGGAACTAGAGGGTATTATGCTAAGTGAAATAAGTCACTCAGAGAAAGATAAGTATCATATGATCTCACTGATATGGAGAATTTGAGAAACAAGACAGAGGATCATAGGGGAAGGGAGAGAAAAATGAAACAATGCAAAACCAGAGAGGGAGACAAACCATAAGAGACTCTTAATCTCAGGAAACAAACTGAGGGTTGCTCGAGTGGAGGGGTGAGGGAGGGATGGGGTGGCTGGGTGATGGACATTGGGGAGGGTGTGTGCTATGGTGAGCGCTGTGAGTTGTGTAAGACTGATGAATCACAGACCTGTACCCCTGAAACAAATAGTACATATGTTAATAAAAAAATTTTTTTAAAAAGAATGTTATTAGACAATGAAAGCACTACATTTCAAAATGTGTGGGATGCAGGTGAAGAAGTACTTAGAGGGGGGAAAAAAGAAGTACTTAGAGGGGATTTACATCCTTAACTGCATTTATTTTTTTTAAATATTGAAAATAAGTGAGTTAAATTGTTAACTTAAAAAACTAAAACAAAACAAAGAACAAAGAGGAAACCCAAAGAAAGTAGAAGGAAGACCATATGAAAAAAATGAGTATAAAATAATGAAATAGAAAACAAACAAACAATAAACCTAGAAATGATCAACAAAAGCAAAACTTGGTACTTTGAGAAGATTAATAAAATAGGTAAGCTTATAGCAAGACTAATCGAGAAAAACTTCTCTAAGCAAACTAGGAATAGAAGAAATGTCCTTAACCCAATAAAGGGTATCTACAAAAAATCTGCAGCAAGATCTCACACTTGATTTTGAAAAATTAGATACCCTCCCACCGTCAGGAATATGAAAAGGATGCTCTCTTTTATTGCTTCTTTTAAACATTGTACTAGAGGTCCTAACCAATGTAATGAAGAAAATGAAAAGTGAGAGAAAAGGACTAGAAAGAAAAGAAAAGAACTGAGGCGCCTGGGTGGCTCAGTCGGTTAAACGTCTGCCTTCATGATCCCAGGGTCCTGGGATCGAGCCCCGCATCGGGCTCCCTGCTCAGCGGGGAGTCTCCTTCTCCCTCTGCCTGCCACTCCCCCACTTGTGTGCTCTCTCTCTCTCTCTGTCAAATAAATAAACAAATCTTAAAAAAAGAGAAAGAAATAGAACTGATGTTATTTGCATAAAATATGACTATCTGCATAAGAAATCAGATATTCCACATGTGAATCAGTAGAACTAACAAGAATGTTTAGAAGGATCCTTGCTTATAAGACTGGCATAAAAAACAAATGGTGAAATCATATGGTATTTGTCTTTCTCTGACATATGTGGAATTTAAGAAACAAAACAGATAAACATAGGGAAGGGAAGGAAAAATAAAATAAGATGAAAACAGAGAGGGGAAAAAAACTATAAGAGACTCTTAACTGTAGGAAACAAACTGAGGGTTGCCGGAGGGGAGGTGGGTGGGGGGAAGGGGTAACTGAGTGATGGGCATTAAGGAGGGCACTTGCAGTAATGAGCACTGGGTGTTCTAGGCAACTGATGAATCACTAAACTCTACCTCTGAAACTAATAATACACTATATGTTAATTAAAAAAAAAACCCAAATGGTGTTTCTAAACATGAGCGATACCAATAACAAATATATGTAGATGGCAAAAAGATACTCTTCTGTGCATAGAATTAGAAAATGTTATTGAAGGACAGAGATAAAGGAATCATTGGAGAGATAGAACACATTCCTAGGTTGAGAATACTCAATGTGGTGATAATGTTGGTACTCTAATTTATAAATTTAATGCAATTCCAGTAAAAATATCTCAACAGAATTTTTGATCAGACTAGACTAATTAATTCTAAAATATGAGAAAGTAAGATATTAAAAAGTATTACAGAATTAGACTAGTTAAAATAGTGAGGCATTTCCATAAGCCAGACAAATGGATCAGAATAGACTCAAGCACCTCTATTACTAAGATGTGTGATAGAGGCAGCACAACAAATCAGTGGGGAAAGAGGGAGACAGCAAACACACTGTCCCTTTGCTAACTATAGGAGTATGCTTGGCTTTAGGGCGGGATTATTTTACCAGGGTCCCAGTGACATACTTGTTCTGATGAGCCACCTCTCATTATAGAACCTGGCTCAACACATCACCCTCGGAGGATTGATTTGGTTTCTCAAGTACTTGGAAAGGAGGGGCTCTGAGTAGGGACATCAGATTCTTATTCCTGGAAAAGGGCATCTACTCTTACAGATTAGTGAATGAACATTCTGGTTTACAGGTTATATCTTAGTAGATAATCTAACTACTGCTAATTGAGACACGAATTAATGCACACCAGATATTTCCAACCCTGAGGGCAAGCTGAGAGCAAGGTCTTGAGGGAATGGGCTCCAGGAAAGGGGACTGAACATGAAGATAAGGGTGTTGAAACAGAGATGAGGTGCTAGCCCGGGAACTGGGATGACCTCGTCTAGAAACTCGGTATTTCTAAGGAGCTCCAGCCTGGAGGCATGACTGATGCAATTGTTATGTTTACAGTTTCTATAGTATTAAGGAGAAGGAAATAGAATTTAAAATCAACTAACAAGGCTGTAGTGAGTTGTTTTCTAAATAAAAACTATTCAGAATTCATTTGCTTATTTTCCTCTCCCTGCCCAAATGTGTGCTTGGAGTCAGCCTGCAGTCACCTATCAATGACTGCTCAGTTTCCAATTAATTATTTAACCAGTCAGTGTGGCACAATTATGCCTGCCACCTAGATAAGCCGTGGTAGGAATGAGGGGGGAAAGAAAGAATCATTTCAAAGTTGGGTAATACTTTTGAAATCAGAGAAAAAGAGATGGCAAAATGTTGTCTCTCTCCCTCTCTTTCTCTAATAATGAAAGAAATACAGACATCAAGATACATTGATGTGTCTACAAAATTAGAAAAAATTTTATGAGAGCCTTTGGTGAAATGGATACACTGACAGTGAGACTTGCTGGGACAAACTTTCTGGAAAGCATTACGTACCAATGTTTGAATCCAGTGACCCATGGATTTCAGGTCCGGGAAACCTCCGTGTATAAAGTGCTGGAAAAGCTTGATGCACAGAAATATTCATTACAGGAGCATAACTTAAATTAGCTAAAAATCAAGAGCACCCTAAATTAATCAAAAACACCTATAATTAATAATAATTATAGTTTAGTATATTATGATATGTCCACAGGAGGAATATTATATGGCCATAAAAATAATATTCATAAAGGATTAATAACATGGAGATTTTCCCCTTAGATTAAATGAAAAAAGTAGAAATACAGAGAAGTAGAAATAGAAAAACACTATAGAGGATATAATCTCAAAAACAGAAAAAATCCTCAGAGAAAAAGCTAGAAAGAATTAGAGTAAAACGAAAGTAGGCTTTGTCTCTGATAGTTGGTTTTTTTTGCGCAAATTTCTGTCAAAGCTAGCCAACCTCATATTCTGCTCCCATGTCTTAAAACCTTTTGAGACGGTAACAATTTAAGGCCTTGTTTGTAATAACATTTCCAATGTGGCCACAATTTTTAATGGAACTGATGGCCATATGTGTTGCAAGGGTAGAGAACCACGACAAAGGGCTTTTCTTCTCCAAAGAGCAGGACAGGTGGGTTACCTGGCTTCACTGGAGAATCACGATTTCTACCCCAGGAGATGTGCTATTTGCCAAAGGAATCTTTCAGCATTTCAAAAACATCAACAGCCTCTGAATCTCACCAAGGAGAAATTCTTTGATAGTGTTGGTGAGAACATAATGGATGAACCAAGAAGTTGGCTGTTTCTAGAAGCACAAAGCAGAGAAACCACTTCCTCTATGGCTGCTTAAGATATGCAATGAGGGAAATCTTGGAGGGCAGGCCATCATTTGACTGTCTTCTCTTGCTCCAAACCTCAATCAACTTGACTATCTCTTTAATGAATGATTCATCAAAATATCCCCCAATTTATCACAAGTGGCTTCTTTGGCTAACCAACAGGCTGACCACTTTTGTTGAATCCATCAAGAAAGGGTTTTGTCTTGGGGAAAATGAAATATTGGGGAATTTCTAGGCTTTAAAAATGGAATCTTACTTTGAAAATGATCCATATGGTTCGATTTAATTTGCAGTATAAGGCACACCACTGACATTGCAGGAATGTGTCTGCTGTAGCAAGAAACAATGGTTTGAGTTGTGAAATGAAACCAAAGGATGCTATCTGAAGCTACTACATATACTTTCTGATGTCATTTTCCAGCGTAAGCATCCTTAATGTAAACAATGATAGATGTCCATAATCACAATTAAGGGATATCTGCATTAATTCCCATCAAAGAGAAGCTGTTCTAAATATCACAATATGCAACCCTTCATGAGGGTTGCATATCACCTGCTTTCCATAGTAGCATCCCGGGCCACCTGCACTTTTTTTGATGGCACAGGACTTAATGGCACAATTTGACATAAAAAAGAAATTTCCCCTGCAATGATAATTTTTAAAGTAGCAGGAGGAAATTTTTTAAAAAATCTTTTTTCATTGACTCTCTAAAACTCATTCATGGGTATTCTTGGTGTGCCAGTTTCCTAGGGGCTGCCATAACAAAGTACCACAAACTGGGCTTAAAACACCAGAAATGTGTTGTCTCACAGTTCTGGAAGCTAGAAGTCTGAAATTATGCTTATTGCAGGGCTGTGCTCCCTCTGAAACCTGTAGGGGAGAATCCTTCCTGGCTTCTTTTTAGCTTCTGGGGTTTGCTGACCATCTTTGGTGTTCCCTGGCTTGCAGCTGTGTAACTCCACTCTCTGCCTTTGCTGTCACATGGAATTTCCCCTGTGTCTCCATGTCTTCATGTGGCCATCCTTTTATGAGGACACCAGTCATAAGGATTAGGGATCCACTCTACTTGAGTATGGCCTCATCTTTTTTTTTTTAAAGATTTTATTTATTTATTTGCCAGAGAGAGAGAGAGAGAGAGAATGTGCATAAGCAGGGGGAGCGGCAGGCAGAGGGAGAAGTAGGCTCCCCGCTGAGCAAGGAGCCCAATGCGGGACTCGGTCCCAAGACCCTGGGATCATGACCCAAGCCAAAGGCAGACGCTTAACCGACTGAGCCACTCAGGTGTCCCGATCTCATTTTAACTAATCACACTAGCAAGCACCCTGTCTCTAAATAAGATCATATTCTGTGGTGCTAGGGGTTAGGACTTCAACTGATCTTTTTTGGGGTGACATGATTCAACCATAATACCTGGTGTCCATGGGTTGTCCAAAGAGCCTTTTCGAGACAGGGAGAGGGCAGTGTGGGAACACTGGAACCAGGGAGTATGAAACAAGGGTGCAGAGAAGGAAGTGGGAGCAAGACAAATGGAACCCACTTTGCAGTTTTGCCCACAAGTCTGGTGGCAGTGATCTTTCCCCCTGCTGATTTTGGTGCAAGGACTCTGGTTACTGATGGCAACTTTTGGCCAATTCCCAGCTGAAGATGCTCAAGTTCTATACTTGAGCATGGGTTGCAAAGTGAAGCTTATGGTTGTGTCCAGAACATTCTCCGCTGATGCCATATGTTTGAAAATGTCTAAATTTTGTGCAGAGACACACAAGCAAGTGTTTTTGTAAGTGGAGTTACATAATTAGGGCATGGACTTGCATAATAATTAGCACATGTAATTAGGCACAGACTTCTTGTCCTTTAATTAGACAATCAAGACATCTAATTACAAAATTAAGATGTAATTATGTGGCCCAAGATCTACATATTTCCTTCCATCCATTAGAGATCACATTTAGAAAATAATTCACAAAAACTGATGGAGAAATGAACCTAGAAACCAGATTCAAGGATGTTGAGGGAAGTCTTAAGTGGACTGGTAAGTCTTCTTTAGTCTTCCCTCCAGGGTGTGAGGGGAGTTATTTAAAATATCATAGTCTACTTGAACGAGTAACTTGCACATACCATGCTGTCGACCTTTGGTACACATGCTAATGAAGAAGAATGTTGGCATGACTAATCTGTGTAATTCACACGTGGCTCCTGAGTGCAGTTTGTAATCACACTTGAACATGGACTTACTTTACGTGTGATGTCCTGGGAATTCATTCAAACCCAATAAAGCAGCCAGATGGTGGAAACCTCCTTCCCATTCTTGGTTCTTCCTTGTGACTACTTTAAAAATAGACCCATTGCTCAGAATAAGGCAAACCAACACTGGTCGGATTGTCCTTTCCCTGAATATTCGCACATTTGATGAAAAGTACTTATTTTAAGTGCTCCTTATTGGACTACAGGTTGAAAAGGGGGAGGTCAAAGACTATAGCAAACATTCCATCTTTCTAATGATGAGTGATTTTTAGAGCAGCATTTTGTTCATCTAAAATCTAATGCTCCTAGGAAGCTTGGCTGTAATGATATGCTCTATATTTTTCCTTGCTCCTAAATTGAGATTTGGCTGATCTCTGCATGATGCTAAACACCCAGTTTGACTCATTAATTTTTCTGAACTGACTGAACTTTTGACCTAATTGGCTGGCTGATTAGGGATTACAGCCATATGTCCAGGTTTTTCTAAGCCAGTTCTGACTTTAACTGTGTTATCCCTCTGTTCCCATAAACTGGTGAAATATCCTAGTAATTCCAATGTTTTGACAGCTACGCTGCACTTCTCAGACTGCTGCTTTCTCCTGGAAAGTGGCACCAAAATCTGTCGGGCCACGTTTCCTGATTTTTGGTTAAGAAAATATGCTTCCCATATGGTTTCAGGCCATGAAAACAAAGACACGAAGAGGTTATAAGCAGTTGGCGATGAGGTCTTGTCTCCATGGTGTGTTCTCTCCCTATTTTTGTGTTTCTCTATTAGGCCATGGAATGTGATGAGGGACAAATTATGTGCAGGGGTCAGTTTTGACCAGCAAAACACACAAATTTGCACAGGGAACTTATTTTTGCCATTGTGACTTTTTTTTTTTTTTTTTTGCCTTGCCTTCTGATAATTGTTCATGGTCGATGTAGAAGCAAAGGAATTGAACTGGGGAGAGGTACATTTTTAAAAACAATGTATTGATGGAAATTTTAGGTGGGGAAGGAACATTTAGAAGACAGAATCGCCAAGATGTCTTCCACCTGTGAGATTTTAGGATTCCTCCATCTCCAGCCTGTCACGGGATCAGGAGGAATTTCCTGGGGTCCATTCCACTCACTCACCTCTACGCTTCAATCTCTTCTGTCCTTAGACACTGTCAACCGGAAACCACTCCTCCCATTCTTCCTCGAGGAGAACTCACTAATTCTGTTTCCTAACAGGGCCAATGTATGAATGAAAACTTCAGTTTCTTGGTTTTTAAGATTTGCTTTTCCCCTCAGGTACTCCACATCAGCGTTTTCAAGACTGGAGAAGCTGGGCATCAGACATCCCAAGCCTTCTCCTTTTATTGGAAACTTGACATTTTTCTGCCAGGTAAGGGCAGTCTTCCATCGTCTTCCAGCATAAGATATGCTGAGCCCAGGGCAGCTGTACCCATGAAGCACTGCTTCCATCTAGGTCACCCACACTGGAGCGGTCTATATGTGAAGGAGCTGTGTGATGAGCCTTCCCCTCCTTGAATGAATTATCACGTGATGACAACGATCCATTGCTTATCACTCATCGACATGTGTTGAGTCCTGTCATCCATTCATTCATCCATTCACCCCAAAACCCACTGAGTATCTAAACATGCCAGGCCCTGGGATGTGGAAGAAGTAGAAGTTACTTATACCCTCAAGCGTGCACATGAAATCACGGTGTTCAGCACCAGATGGGATGTACCCTAGTGCTAGATTAGGCGAGAGAGATGGTAGCTGTGGTGTCCTTCAGAGGAGAGGGAGATCTGTCAGGGCTAGAATCACCCTAGAGGACTTCCTGGAGAAGGAGGTCTGGCAGGAGCAATGAACACAAGGGCAAGAACGCAAACCAGGTGGGGAGCAACAATGTGTGTGATTGCACTTAAATGAGAATTAGGGCACAGCTTGATTAGCAGCCTGGATTGACTAGAAGCCAAAGATGGGGGAGCACTAGGGGAAGCAACTATGTGAGAGAGTGACAGGCTAGATGGTTGGCAGTCTAGGTCAGTGTACTATCACTTTGGAGTGGGAGAGGGACCCTGAAGTGGATGATCACCCTTCAGGGAAGATTTAATTTAAGAAGTCTAGGTGACGTGGTGAGGGCTTGGCCCAGATGGTGAGAGTGAAAAGAGAAGGACATTGGGGGCAAAGTTAGTACATCCTGGAACTAATTCGTACTAGAGAATTCAAGGCAAAGGAGCCAAAGCACCTCTAAGTGTTGAGCCAGGTTCACAGGGAGAATGGCCATGAGTTGACAGAAATAGAAGGTCTGGAGGGCAGCTGGTCCAGGAAGATACCTTTGATTGGCCGGAGTGACATGCAAGTGGAAAGGTCCTGCAGGCATTTGTAGATAGAAGCCCAGGACACTATCTTCTAAGAGTACTTTTTTTCCTTCATTGGGTTTTCTCAGAAGCCAGATGGTTTAATCTGCGAACTCATGGTGGTGCTGCCACCAGACCCTTCATCAGGAGCCGACAGATCCCATGTGTGAAGAACCGCGGAGCTAAACAGACAGGAAGGGCTAACTGGGCCAATCCTGGTCCTATCTGTTCAGCATCTCTCTAGGATTTCCCCACCCCCAGCCTCAGAAAGGCTGGCCCTCAGTGTGACACAGATAACAACTTCAGCTATTTCTATCCTTTTTCCTCTTCCTCAGTTTCTTTTCTCTTCCTTTCTGTCTCTTTTCTCTGTCCAACACTCTTTTTCCTCTTTATTGTTGCTGTTGCTCTCTTCCTAGTGTTTTAAATACCTTCTCCTCACCTCTGTCTCAGGGGTGGCGCATTCACAACACTAAGCCCGCAAACAGTGACCTCATTAAGGCTTACAGTGAGTCCTTGAAGCAAGTGTGAAGAAATTTCTAAGTGTCAAAAGAGAACACGCTGGATAGGAAATTCAAAGTAAATAGATTTCACATATTTCTGGGGGAGGGGGGAATGATCAGTTGTATTTGGTTGAGTAATTTAGTATTAACATTTTGAGGGAAAATAGTGGGACTGTCAATATGAAGAGAACACTGTGCTCCTGCCTCTGGTTAATTTCCACATATGCTCCTTTTCAGCTCGTCATCCTTGTATGTACAAACCTTGCCAAGTTCCTTCTAGAACATAGTAATTTCAGCGACTATTTTTATATCCATAGAAGCTTTCCTTGATGTATGGCAAGCTTAAATTGTGAAAGTAGATGTAATCAGAATGGGATGTGTTTCCATTAAGGACATCCACCTCTTCTATCCCCACCAACTCTTTCCTCTCCCCCACCCCTCAGATGCCTCTCCTGTATACTGCATTCCCACAACACAGGGATCTAGCAATTTCCAGCCCTTCACCCCTACAGCTCCTCCATCTATATTTGCACACACACTCCATCCCCACTGTATTACCCCAACCCTATTGTACAAATGGGTGTGGGCTTCTCTAACCCCTCCACCAGACAGCTGTCTCCAGGGATACTCGTTTCCCACGACAAAATGTGTCTAATGTTTTGTCCTATATAAAGTTACTCTAAAGTTCTTATGTTTTGACTGCATTGATTTTAGTTAAAAATTTCACTTGGATCATGATAATTCAGAATTTGCAAGCGTTTATATATAGAGTGGCTGTCAAAAGAGGCTTTGCCAAAATTAATAATAATATAAACCAAATTGCCGAGGGGAATGTTAACATAGTTGAGAAAGCAAACCGTTTTCAAATATTTTAGCAGCAATTACACACAAATACTTTAAGTACAGATGATCTCCTTCCATCCATTAAAGCAGAGTTGACTAAGATTTTTCCTTGGCAATATATTTTTTAAAGCTACTTGTTTATTCTAATACTTGAAAGTACTTGAAAGCAATAGAACTTGAATTCTTTTTTATTGTTTATATAATTGTGTTCTCACGGTTCCAGACTTTTTCCTGAATAAATTTGAATACTGGAAATTTTGTTTCATCTTATTCTTATGATAGTGCTGTGTTTTCCGCAGGGTTTCTGGGAAAGCCAAATGGAGCTCAGAAAGCTATATGGACCTCTGTGTGGGTAAGAGAGAAGTCCACTTTTCTACCATTTATCTTGATTTCTGCATGTTCTGATAAGGAAGTAATAACCAGGATGGGGATGTTGCATATGTTTAGCTATTTTAAGGATCCACAAAGAAAGGGCCTAGCTGTACAGATAAGGCTCCTGGAGGAGTGGAGGAGGCCCCAGGGTTGCCCAAGGGCGCCCCATGCTAGGCTGAAAGAACACCACTTCCCAGCCTTTAAGACCCTGACCAGTTAGGTCAGACCCTGGGTGCCTTGACCATCTCACTCTACGGCTGCACTTGGATACAGTGGCCCTCCACGCCTCAGTCTAGTTTGCCTTGAGAACCCATGAGTCGTCTTTTCTTATGAACTTACCAAAACCTTACTTGGACCCATTTTGTTCAACTCTGTGGGAAAACATGCTGTCAGCTGTATGACCGTATAATCTACCATCCAATACAATACACTGGGTTGAACGTGAAAGGGGATGCTATTAATAATTACCCCAGACAACAGTGGACACAATGACTGTCCTGGATATATTGGGACATCTGGTCACCCTAGTTCTCAGCCATATAAAGTACTAGAGCCCCTCTTTTTTTCCTGAATTTTCCCTTTTTATGCCTCAGAGAATGCTCCCTCTTTTTAAAAAAGTAAATAAATAAAATTCCAGAATCTGGTGAACAAACATATGTTAAGACCACTTATTCTATTCAAGATTTGACAGACTTGAGTCATATTGGTTCTCAACATGCGTCTTTCCACATCGGAGTCCTAACCGTTTTATTCTGTTCTCCTATCACTCCTCCTCAGCCATGTGGTGATTTTTAGCAGCTCTTCCCCAGACCTTCAGGTCTGTGATCACTGTTTTAGGTGCAGTAAACTTCTGTTGTGTTCCTAATGTCCTAATGCTAATGGGGTCCCATGGCTTGTCAACCCTTCTATCCATAGGATCCATGACGCTTATTCTCCCAGTGATGATTTTCAAAAGATTGACTTGTACTCTGTGGAAATGGACCTACCCGGGAGACCCATAGTTTTGGCCAAGTTGTTCTCACTGCTCTTTAGTTTGCTATATGATCCTGCAAAAGTAATAAATTGTCATACTAGATGCTCTCTGAATTAGTTTGTTATCACTGCATAACAAACCAATCTAACTTGCAGGGACTTAAACAACAAATTATTATTTATCACATGTCTAAGGGGTGGCTGGAATCAACTAATCTAAGCTACCCCTGGCTCAGCTCAGCTAGGCTTTCTGGTGCATCTGCTGGTCCTCTGGGCAGGTAGGTCATTTAGGATAGGCTCACCTGGGGCAGCTCTGCTCCACTTATCTCTCATCCTTCTTGGAATAGCAAGCAAACCAGGGAAGGCTCTTCTCAAGGTGAAAGGAAATGTTCAAGAGAGCAAACCTAATAGCACAAGAACATCTTAAGTTTCTGCTGCATCATGTCTGCTAACATCCTATTAGCCAAATCAAGTTATATGGCCAAACTCAAAATCAGGGCAGGAAGCATATCTGCCCACAGTGAGACCAAAGCAAGTCACTTGGCCAAGCCTGACTTTGATGGGGTAGGGACGTGTGTTCCTCTGATGGAAGGGCAGGGAGGTGGTACACATCTTTCAATAATAAGCAACGCTACCTAATTCTCTAAGATATCTTTTAGCTTGGTCTTAACTTACTTTTATTTATTTTTTTTATGTGCATAGCTTCTTGCTTTAAGTATGATAGATACTTAATAAAGGCCCAAGGGATTGACCCATTTACGTTTCTCCTACTCTTGGGCTGCTCTATTGCTTTTTTAAAAGTTCTCATTCCAGTACTCTCTTTCCAATAGCCTCATTCTGTGGTTGACTTGACACTGACCTTGGAGGTTGTCCCATATATTACCAAGACATCACCCTGACTCAGAATGACAGTAGCTTCCCTAGAATTAGGAAAAGCCCTAAGTTTGAATTCTAGGAATCCGTTCCCTGGAGTACTTCTTGTACAGATTTTTCAGAGTAGAGCACTTGGGTATTTTAAAATAATTTAAAAATGTCAGATGAAGAGTTTAAAGGACACTGTATTAACTGGTGGGTGGTGTGGTATTCATGCGTGTGTGAGAGGTGGGGGACAAAGAGAGGGAGGGAGGAAGAGAAGGAGGGAGAATTAGTTTCCTTGATGACAGGATGTCTAATCAACTACCCCCCCAACTTTAACTAAATTAACACCGTTTATCCTTTTCATTTCAAGAAAATGTAAATCAAAGAGAATGATTTCAAATGAGGTTGTAGAGATAGAAATTGCAGGATCATCTCCACTCTTTGTTCCCACCTCTCGTGAAAAGGGGAAAAAAGAAAGGTGATGGCATAATTTCTTCATACAAAACTGTCGACCTTTTTCTGCTTTAGAAAAAAAGATGAGCTATAAAATGCTGACTTCTTTTTAAACATGTCCGTTCCTGGATTTGGAGGCAAGACAGTGGTGGGGCAAAGTCCTAACTGAGCTCTGTAATCTTGATGAGACTCAGTGTGCTCACCTTTTAAAATGAAAGGGATGAACTAGCTTCTAGCCCTAAAAATTATCTTGTTACTGCTTAAATTTTACCAAAATGTTTTCACTGGTGGGGATGTCAAGGATGAACTACGTTCAATAAAAGACCCTTCCTTTATACAATGATTCAGTTTGAGTTATTTAATTTTTAAACTATTTTTATTTATTTTAAAAAATATTTTATTTATTTATTTAGGAGAGAGAGAGAGGGCACACACATGAGCAGGGGGAGCGATAGAGGGAGAGAAAAAAGCAGGCTCCCCACTGAGCAAGGAGCCCGACTTGGGGCTTGATCCCAGGACCGTAGTATCATGACCTGAGCCGAAGGCAGACGCTTAATGGATGGAGCCACCCAGGTGCCCCTGACTACTTTTATTTTTTTAGAAAATATTATCAAGACCAGATTGGTCCTCTTAAAAATTAAAATGATAGACTGATTCACCATTTGACAAGGGAAGCCCCACACTGTTGATGCCATATAGAGATGCACTGTATCATTAGGTGGCAGGACAGTACTCCATGTTGGGAGAAACATGCTGCTCTGGACCTGAAAGCCAAATATGGGGATCATGATGCTTATTATCTGGTTGTTATCATAGCAACCCAGTCAGAGTTTGGGTCCCCAAATTGGAGATAGGCTCCTTATCCATTTTCTCTCCCACTCACTGCTATGGGGAAGATACTGCTAGAGAAGCTTTCTGCCAAGAAGGGTTGACAACATCACTGTTTGTTGTCACCGCCACCACCGCCACGACCACCGAGAACAAAATGTCTTTACCAAGTATCTAATTACGTAGCCTGCTTTGCCACGCGCTGTGCAGATAAAACTACACATGTTGTCTCTGCCTTCTTTGAACTTGAATGTAAAGCAGATGGACTGGCATGCATACCTATCCAGTTTTTATTCACGATGCTTGATTTGAACTCTTTTGAATTGCACGGTAGTACCCCTGACAACATAATAGGAAGAAAGCAAGGCTTTACGGCTTTAGACAACCTGCAGTCAATTAATAATGACTGGTTAGCTCCTTCAGTCTGAGCAGGAGCCCCAAGTTGGATTTATATTCCTTCCTAAGCCCTAAAAGAACAGTATCAACATAATCATCAGACATTTGTGATTGGATATAAACAGGATGGATATTATTTTCCCTTCCAATTTGTAATTGACTTTATAATCCAGTGGATGACAAGCCTTTATTACACTATAACTATTAATTACTTATAAATACTTAACGGCACCTAAGTTCAGCTCATTTGTGACTCCTAAAGGCTCCTATCTGAAGTTTCTTTACCTTTCTCTTGTCTGTCTTTTAATGATAGTTCTACAGCTGTTCTTTTACTTAGCCCCATCCCCATCTCTTCTTGCCCTCACATCACTTTGACCTTGATTTCTAGTATGAACTTCACTCCCTCTTGTTGAATTTGATTCTCATGCTTCTCGGCCTCCATCATTCTCTGCCTCTCCATTTGATTAGTGGCCCCCTCATTCCTGTATCCCTCTATCTAGCCGGATTTGTTCAATGATCTCATATACCCTCATGAGAACAGTAAGTTGTAAGTAGGTAAGCATGCACATTGTACATAATTCATAAAGTACAAACAAGTATTCAGCAAAAAGTAAAACTGACTCCCTTCTTGGACCCTTAGGCACTCTTCCCCAGAAGCAACCTCTGTTATCAATTTTTTAATACTCAGATGGATAATCTATGATAGATGCTGTTCTTTATCTTGCTTTGTTCATTAATGATATTTGTGAAATTGTCCCATTTCAGTACATTCATTCTTGTTAAATGCTATTCTGTTTTTTAAGATTCCATTGTATGGATGTATCCGAGTTCTAAAAATAAGTTCTCAGTTGATGAACACCTTTTGCTCTTATAAGTAATACTGCAGTGAATATGCTTGTATATATATATCATTGCTGTCTTATGTAAGTATGTCTGTAGGATAAATTCCTAAAACAAATTATTAGGTCAAAGATTATTTACATTTTTTGTTTTATTTTAAATGGCTCCGTCTAGGAGTTATATCAACATACATTCTCATAAATAAGTATATGAGAATACCTGCTTCTCTCATGTGATTGCCATTAAAATGTGATGGTCATGATTTTAAGTCTTTACCACTTGATGGTAGTTTTGATTTGCACTTTTCTAATTATAAGCAAGCTTGGATATCTTTTCATATGTTTAAAATCCATTGCATTTTGTTTTCTGAAAAATCCTTTGCCCTTTTCTATTGGATTAGTGATCTTTTCCCAATTTAGTTGTAGAAGCTCTTCATATATTAATGAAAATAGCCCTTTACATCTAATATACATTGCAAATATTTTGTCCTATATATTGTTTAACTTCGTTGATTGTGTATTTTTTCTAATCAGAAAACATTGGGTTTTTTATTGTTGAATTTCATCAATTTTAATGGTCTCTACATTTTGGATCTTACTCAAAAAGATATATTTTTTTACCTTTCATTTTTCTGGTGTTTTTTATTTCATCTAAAAAATTTAGATATTTAATACATCGAGAATTTATTTGAGAATAAGGATGGAAGGAGGCATTCACTCTTATTTTTTTCAGATGGTGGTGTTCCATCTGGAAATTCATCCTTTTCCAACTGAAATGAATGCCATTGTTATCATTTATTAGCTCCCATATATATTTCTGACTTCTGTGTGCCATTCCCCTGCCTAATCACATGCCAGTGCTGCACCAAATAACCTCATTTGGATATCTTGCGTGTAGTACCTTCTGGTACCTAGCTGCAGTAGAATGTTCTCAGAACATCTTTGCAAGCCTCAGAATCTGAAGCAATCTCTCAGGGAATCTTGAGTCCCTGAACTGAAAAAAAAAAAAAATCAATTTAGCAAACAAACAAGGCTTTGGTATAAAAGACCTGGCACTTAGACACAAGGTCCATGCCCACAGGAGGTAGAGGTGTCTCATATGCCTCCAACTTGGAGGTTTTTGGCACCATTTTTATTTAATTAGCTAGCACACATGAACTAATAGCACCTTGTCACCAGGCAGTGAAGAAGTTGAGAACTCTGGGAGGCATGTGGAAAAGCAATGAAAATAGTAAGGTCATTTCACTGTTTTTAAGCTCAGATTCCACGGCGCCGTCCATTAGGAGAGTGCGCGCTTGGGAAGAGAGTACGGTACGGAACCTTCTCCCGTGAGCGCTTACGTGCTGTGCAGGTGCGGCTGCAGGACTGCATTGAGATGGTTTGCTTTAATGCAGTCGGATGGCTATGTCACCAACGTGTGGGACCTTTGCGGGCCTACCTGCATAGATCCCGGACTCTGGGAACTCAAGGGCTCTGAAGGGCTCAGCCCGCTGCAGCCCTGCGCCCACTGCTGTTCTCGAAGAAGACACAAGACTCTTGAACACACTGGACTTGAAAACGTGGCTGAGGATGGGGTGGGCTGAAAACTGCCGCTGCTTTGTTCAAGAAAATACAAGCATTCAGACTCACGCCTGGGCAACTGATAGGGGGAGAGGATTCTCCTTTTGAAACCGGACTGAGCTCAAGAGAAGCGTAGATGCTGGAGGAAGGCAGAACTCTTAGGTGGGAATGAAGTCACCATGGCAGCAAAACCTCACAGATGCTGGTGCTTAGGAGTCAAACGTGTAAGTTCCTGCGGCTGATCCGGGGTGCATGCCTCAGAATGGGAGTCCTTTACTAAGTGTTGTGTGACCTGAAAATGTGACTCAGTTTGAAGAGGAACTAATGAAAATGAAAACTACTCTGACCTCGGAGAAGACACGATATCCCTGAAACTACGGAATGAACTACAGAAATCCTAAATTATTCTAACATCTCTGGCCATGAGGCCAGACGGGGGTGGGGGAGCAATATTTGGGTCTCCTAACTTGGTAAAAGTTGAGTCTTTCATGAAAGTGTGGAAAGCAAAGCTTAGAATCACCATTTTCAAGTGATATGAGTCTGAAACCAAAATTAATATGAGACCTGGTGGTCTATATCCATAATTATTGAGAATCATTCAGTGAGTTAAATATCCACATTCTCGCTGGTCAAAAGAGATCAATCGCTAACACTCA
This sequence comes from Zalophus californianus, assembly GCF_009762305.2. NCBI lineage: Eukaryota > Metazoa > Chordata > Mammalia > Carnivora > Otariidae > Zalophus > Zalophus californianus. Next base: position 92,138,397 of record NC_045606.1, read on the forward strand.
GCTTGCAAGGGCACATTTTTAAATGAGTGATTAATTACACTGGTATTGCATTTTAGGGGGGTGCATTTTTTTTTATAAAAATGAATATAATTGGCTGATTTTTTTCTAGGAGTCTTTTAAGAGTAGGAAGAAAGTTGTCAGCAGGAAAATACATGATAATTATCACCCATTGAAACATGTAGCCCAATAGGTAGAATTATCAAAGGAACAGTTGTCCTAAGATAAATGGGCAATCTAGACCAAAAAGGACAGGAAGAATTCTATTAACATCCCACTTCTCTTGAATGAGCCTTGCATAGACCCTTCACCTCTCCTATTGCTATCACAGTCTCTTGTTACCTGAGTTACTACAAGGCTTCCATTCTTCCTTATGGTTTAAAAATCACCCTTTTTTCCTAGTCTTCACCCAAAGACCCTTCTGATGTTTACCCATTTTTTTCTGGACTTTGAATCTCTTCTTTTACCCACCATTTCTCACCACTTCCTTTCCCCAGTTCTCATTCTATGACAACCTATAGGTAGTGGTTGCTGCATACTTGAGTGACTCCTACTGTCCAGGTCTTTGGGCCCACACTCCTAAAGATCAAGAGCCCATATGAATTCCTCTTCCTTGGGTAGAAAAACATCAAACAGAGCATGCCAACCTACAATAGAAAACTGGGGTTCACATTCCAGCTTCAACTCTCCTATCTGCCCCCTTGATAGCTTGATGGATTTAAGCCAATCTCTTCCCCTCTTGAAGCCCCAGATTTCTCAAAATAAAATGAGGGATGTGGACTCTACCAGTGACTTCGACACTTGAATTATGAGCTCGGTAAATAATATATTTTACATGGTGATCCAGGACACACACCCACTTGAAATAAAAGTCTTACAAAAGAACATCTTATTTACTGTAAGACCCACATCGACCTATTCTAACTCTATTATTTCCCAGAAAAAAACAAAAACAAAACAAATCCAGCAAATACAAGCTGGTCACGACATACTAAGTTGGTTTCATAACCACTAGTAAGTCAAGATGAGCAATTTGAAAAGCAAAGGGCCAGATGATACCTGAAACCCTTGCCAGCTCTAAATGAGGTGGCTGCAAACCGATGGCTCAACCCCAACAGTCTGCACTAGAAAATTTGTATGAGCCCCTGTTTTTATGGTGGTTTAAGACTCTGAGAGATCCCTGGACAAAATCGGCAGCTAAAACCGAATATAAGCTGAAACCATCCCTCCAGAGGTGGGGCCCCTGCACCTCATGGCAGAACCAGCACTCGCTGCCTAAGAACACCTTGCTCCTGCTTTTTTAAAATCACAAGTTCAGGCATTATGACAATTATTGCCCAGCCTTAACCCAGAATCTTTCAAGCGAAAAAGCGTTAACAAAATATATGGGTTGGCAATTTAAAACATCTGTCGGTACGATTTTTGCATTGAGGGTCAATATCTAAGTAATTCATGGGAACACCCTGTCTCAGCGAGCTATGGCCATCATTGCTTACTTCCAGGGGATGGGGCAGGAGAGGGAATGGCCTAGAAACTGGAAGTAGCCTCATTCACTGGGGTGGACGGGTATGGAAAACTGACCAAGCTGGGGTGCCGACGGAGCAGGTTCCAGCCGATGAGTGAAGCACAGTGTTTAAAGGGTAAGAAATTGGCAGCTCCCCATTCCAGCAAACACTGGCCATTGTGAAAAGTCCAGGAGAAGGCTGCCCACGGAGAAGGTTGGCTGGACAAGATTCAGGCATCCAGAAAAGCAGGAATCAGGAAGGCCTGTCAGTGGACGTTAGGGGCCAAGAACAGGGGGTTCCAGGCCCTAAGATGGGCTTCTGGGAGGAGGAAAAGCAGGGTGTCAGGGGGAGAGGCCTGGGGACAAATCCCACACAGGCGCTGAGTCCTCAGACTGGGACCCAGGAAGCAGAAACCAGACCCAGTCCCTGCTCTTGGCTGGGGACAAGACTATCCTGGCTGGAGCAGATCAAGGTTGAGGACGGGACACTGGGGGTTGTTCTACTTCTGGGGACAGGCTGGGACTGCAGGTGGGGGCTGAGCACTTGCCTGAGACGAGTGGAGGGCTCGGACGCAGGTAGGTCAGCCTCAGGTTTTCAGTTTTTCACTCCTCATTGTGTGTTCCCCAAATCTACCAGTATAGCAGGTTCAAGGTGGAAGGGGGCTCATCCTCCATCAGGGACAACCGCATAAGGCATCAATAACTTCTTTATCCCCCAGGCGACAGCCGTGCACCAGTGTGCCCCCAAACAATAGAATATCTCAAATTAAGATTGCATAAAAGCTCTATTTCCAGCTAATATTTTCAAATAATAAATTCCATATTTAATTGAATTGTACCTGCAACAAATCCAAGTTGTTCAACCCAAAATGCAAAATAGAATTATGTAACCTAGTCATGAATCACTGTGGCATTTGCCAAGGCATTCTCCCATCTGGAAGCAGGTCCAGATAACACATGGCATTAGCAGACATCTTCTGTCGAGAACTCTTTTGCACAGATACTCTCAAAAATTGCACACACTTACCCAATTTTTATGGCTCTCAACCCTAATTAATGAGAATGCAAATAGTGATCCCTATTCTGTCCAAAAAGAAGACTGACACACCATCTTTGATTTCATGATCTAAAAAAAGTCATTACTAAATTCAAAGGCACAACTAATTCCCACTTCACACAGAGCTTAAAGTTCCTCTTTATCCTGATTTTTGGAGCAGAGAAACTTTTTTCAAGTTCCTGGAACCCTTGAATGATTAAAAAAAAAAAAAGCAAACAGTTTGAAATCTTGTTACTCACATAGGGCAGAAGGCAGAGGCATCTAAATGTCTACACCGAATTAACTCTAGGTATATGGTATAAACTTTCAAACAAAAAAAAAATCATGTATCATCACACACATCTGAAATTCTACTAAGTTTTGAATTAACAAATTTTATCTTTAAAATGGACCATATGGGGGCACCTGGGTGGCTCAGTCCGTTAAGCGTCTGCCTTCGGCTCAGGTCATGGTCCCGGAGTCCCAGGATTGAGCCCCCAGTTGGGCTCCCTGCTCAGTGAGGTGTCTGCTTCCTCTGCCTCTGCCCCTCCCCCTGCTTGTGCTCTCTCTCTCTCATATAAATAAATAAAATCTTTTTAATAAAATGGACCATATAGGGGCACCTGGGTGGCACGGTCAGTTAAGCGGCTGACTCTTGGTTTCGGCTCAGGTCATGATCTCATGGATGGTGGGATCAAGCCCCGCGTCAGGCTCCAGGCTCAGCCTCCGCTCTCAGCATGGTGGGGGGCGGGGGGCGTTTCTGCTTGAAGATTCTCTCCCTCTGCCCCTCCCCCCTCACACACACTCACGTGCTCTCTCCCTCTCTCTAGATAAATAAAATCTTTATTAAGCAAATAAAATAAAATGGACCATATTCTCCTTTCTTCCTCAGGACCCCTAAATCTTTTAGAGTTTGGGTCATTTACTATGCACTGCAATTATTCCTGGTCAGTCTTAAGTGTGATACTTCCGCCGCTGTGCACACGAAGTAAGTCCTAGCAAGGGGGCTGCCAGGTTTTATGATGCCTGCATGCCTGGGGCAGATCGTAGCAACTTAATTACTAAAACAAGTTGCTTGATTATCGTTTGCATCTCAAGACCATGCTTCTCACAACTTCTCCCCCATCATACCCCCCAAACTGTAAGAATTTTACAACCTGCTATATGAAATTTTCCCCTCCGAGTGAGGCTCGCAGTGTATTGGCCTACTGACAAAGGCCTGACTCTCTGAAATGCTCTCCACGCTCCCCACATTAACCACCAAAGAGGCACTGTTAGCAAATGATGCTGTCTTTGCCCCTTTTTAAAGAGGAACTTATGACCTTTGGCCTGGGTCTTTGGCTGGTGGATGGCCCCTCACCATGTGGTAGATGGACATGATGAGTGTGGTCTTTTGTGTTCCAACACCCACCAGCACCTCCTGACACTACTCAGGCTACAGGGGCAGTGGGCATCCAGGTATTGATCAAGACTACCGCCCTTCCCAACAGGACCCCCGGGGAAGGAAATCCAGGTCCCATGGGGGTCATCCCCCTCCAGCTTCCCCACTGAGCATTAACCACAGAGAGGCCGTTGTTGAGTGGACCTTCCACTTCCCTTCGAAGGGTGTCTGTAATGCTCCAAGTTCTCTTCTCAGATTCACTGCCAGACTATGGCTTGTGCCTTATGACTGACATGGCCACTGGATCCTTCTAGAAGACTCCAGCCTAAAGATTCTTAACTGCCTCCCCAAAGGCTTAGACTTCCCTCAGACCATCCCAGTTCTTGGTCCTCTTCAGCCCGGGTCCCACTAGGATACTGTCTCCTGAATGGACACGTCACATCCTGAGTTCTGCCCTCCCCCAAATCCATACTTGTTAATGAGCAATGGGCTTCAGAGTCTGAGCCTCCCACAACAGACCCCCACAGAATAAAGATTTCATCGAAGTAGGTGGAACGGGCTTTCAAGCCTCCGCATCCCATGGCTGTGGGATCAATGGGTGCCCTGATTCCTGGTCAGATCCAGGTGTTGAACACGGCATGCATGAAGGACATTTGGCTGGAGGGCTTTGTTTCTTTTTGTTTTGTTTTTTTTTGCTATCTTCTTCTTCTTCTTTTTTTTTTCTTAACATATATTGCATTATTTGTTTCAGAGGTACAGATCTGTGATTCAACAGGCTTGCACAATTCACAGTGCTCACCATAGTACATACCCTCCCCAGTGTCCATCACCCAGCCACCCCATCCCTCCCACCCCCCCACCACTCCAGCAACCCTCAGTTTGTTTCCTGAGATTAAGAATTTGGAGGGCTTTTTTTGTGTGTGGTAAAATATGACATAAAATTTACCACCCTAATCCTTTTTAGGTGTACCGGTCAGTAGCACTAAGTACATTCAGACTGTTGAGCAACTGTCACCACCATCCATCTCCAGAACTCTTCTCATCTTGAAAAAACAAACTCTATACCCATTAAACAAAACCTCCCGCTTCCCCCCTTCCTCCAGCCCCTGGCACCCACCATTCTACTTTCTGGCTTTATGATTTCGACTGCTCTAGGGACCTGAGATAAGTGGAATCATACCATATTTGTCTTTTTGTGACGGACTTATTTCACTGAGCATAATGCGCTCCGGGTTCACCGGTGTTGTAGCAGGTGGCAGGCTTCCCTTCTTTTTAGGGCTGAATGATATTTTATTGTACATATGTATATACCACGTTTTTGTCTATCCCTTTCTCTGTCTGGGGGCCCTCGGGCTATCGTGCACAAGGCAGCTATGGACGTGGGTGTGCAAGCGGCTCTTCGAGACCTCACTTCCAATTCTCTTAGGGATATGTCCAGAAGTAGCATTGCTGGATCATAGGGTAATTCTCTTTTTAGTTTTTTGAGGCCCTGCCCTACTGTTTTCTGTAGGGACTGCACCATTTTACATTTGGACAACGCTTTATTGTTCCCTTTGACCGTGGCTATGTGGCCATTACTTCTTGCCTTCCAACCTTGAGAGTGAACTCCAGGAGAAATGTAAACTTCCCCTTGGGCTCTGGAATCCAACTGGTCAATGTGCGCCACACATTTCTAATTGGAATGCATGGCCCCTGTCATCTTGCCCCAACTTCCTGTTGACTATAAGCCAGCGAGCACATTCTTTACCAGACTAGTCCTGTTATCAACAAATGCTTGAACTGCACCATAAATTCAGTTCGTTTTAATAAATTCCCAGTAGTGCCCCCTGGAGCCCCTTCTCTTATCTCCCTCTCCGCCAAACCCTTTACAATTTATGTGTTTACTTTTCACTTCTGCTTTCAGCCCCTCCAAGCTTCCTCCTTCCTGCCAAGTCACTGTAGCCTTTGTGTCTCATATAAACTCAGTCTTCGGTGTCTGGGACTCCTGTTGACATCCACTCTCTCGTTCACGGGGCCACATCTCCTCTCCTGGGCACCGGCCCTTCACTATCCGGGCTTCCCACGTCAAGGAACTTGTCAAGATCATGGCCTTGCTTTGTGACGGTTTGCTGGAGGAGGCACACTTAGTCCCCCTCGGTCCTTGCAGCCTCTGCACCGAGTTGCGCTCATGGAGAGAGGCTGATGGCCTTCACAGCTGGTCCTGTCAAGGAAAGATGGCAGGTGGCCCATGAATAGCGTGCCCAGGCACATAAGCTTGGGAGGAAGTTTTGGGGTTTGGGCTGGAATAGAGAACAGGCCGAAGGTGTGCTAGGCCAATGGGATCTTTGGGGCAGCGATAGAGAGCACAACCTTGGCAGTGGGGGAGAGGAGACAGCCCGAAGCCACGGTGCTAAGGAAGTGGGTTACTCAAAGGAAGTTGTGCAGGTGCACGGAGTCGTGGTGGGGGAGGAGGGGATGGAATTTATAAACAAACAAACAATCCTTCTAATGGCCCAGGTAAGCGATGACAGTGATTTGGCTCATCAGAAATGTAAGGTCTAAATGAGAGGGAGAATTTTATCCAGGAAACGTCCTGTAGCAGCAGAAGTGAACAACTTGTCCATTCTAAGGACTAAGACATGAGTCGACATTCATCCCTGAACGCTGGCTCTGAGTTCTGGAGACGAAATGGTCCTTCCCCCCATCCTGAGGAGGGGAGCATGGCAGAGGGGAAGGCAGTTCTATCTCAGCTGCGATCAGTGGGAGCTACAGATGAGACACGGGGTCCCCGTTGGCTTAGGGACAAAGCACCCTAAGGATCACGGAGCCGCATTAAGAAGGTGACGGGAGGGTGTGAGTCCCAGAATATGCCTGGCATCTGGAGTCTCTGGCCCCTCATCCTTCAACAATCTAACGTGCTGTTTCCCACAAAGCATCCTTTGGACCATTTCCATAGACAATAATAATTGTTGCATGGAAAATAAAAAGGGGACGGTCCCCTGGTCAAATGCTAGAAACACCAGGTTAGTCAAAGGAACACGGGTCTCTTTATCGTGGGACTTCTCAGAACCTTTCATGAAATAACGTGCTTGAAACATCCCCAAATGAGACATTTAGCTGCAGGGTTTATTTGACCACAGAAATGTTGTTGTTGTTGTTTTCCAGACTATCTCTTGGGACTAGAATATGGAGAACAGGCTTTGAGAGAAAACACTGATCTAACAAATAGCAGCATTTTACTCCCAGCGTGTTCCCCATGAAACACAGCCATTGATAAGAACAGCTTACTTCACCATGGTGAATTATCAGTGTTGCAACCAGTAATTACCAATTACCTCCATTTCAAGATTTCCTCTCTCTGTCTCTGTCCCTATCTCTGTCTCCGTCTCTCTCTCTCTCTGTCTCTCTGTCTCTCTCTCTCTGTGTGTGCGTGTGTGTGTGTTCATTCTGAGACACTGTGGAGAACAGGAAACACACTGCCACGTGTTTTGCATGTTTATTTATTCCCTTTTATCCTCATACCTTTCTCTCGTTCCTTTCTCTCCCCAACTGACAACCATTCCATTGTCCTCAACATGTATTTTTTTTGGCACACGTTCTTGCAAACTGTGTATTTGTGTGTATTATCCTTAGCTTATCCCGATGGCGTGTCCTCGTTCCCTGCTTTGGTTTTCTCACTGAGCACTCTGCTTTGCGGACCCTCACGTCACGGGGCTCCCATAGGGTGTATGGCTCCACCCATCCGGCCCTCCCCGTCCCCGCTCTGCAGGGGGGACACCCCGTGGCCTCCAGCAAGCAGCGCTGCCGTGGACCTCCTTTTACGTCGTATGGACCTGTGTGCACAAGCTATGGGCATATATCTTGCTTTTATGACTGTAAGAGACATATATCTTTGTTCCCTGGGGCCACTGACGTGGCAAATACCAATCCATAACTGTTTTCTGGTCCTCTATCCGGATCTTGTCCCTTCAGGACAGTATTTCATGTGCCCATCCCAACAACCCTGCAGGTTTGGCTGGGCTGATTGCGTTATCCTCCGTTTTTATGGAAACATATAGGACAAGAATAATATGTGGTTAGCAAGAGGTGAGTGCAGGGCTGTGCAGGTTCTTTTTCTTTTTTTTTTCAAATTTTAATTTTCAAATTGGGCTCCATGCCCAATGTGGGGCTTGAACTCACAACCCTGAGATTAAGAGCTGCATGCTCCACGGACTGAGCCAGCCAGACGTCCCTGGTTCTCCTTATTAATCCAAAGCCTTTTCTGTTCCACTGTCCCCTCTTGTTGTTCCTCGGATGCTCCCAAGGACATTGGCCCTCATGATAGGTCGCTTCCTTATTTGCTTACTGCCCTGCTCGCTTGCCAGAACGCAACAAGCTCTATGAGGACGTGAAGTTTGTCTCCTCTGCGGGGATATTCCCAGTGCCCACACCAGTGCCTGACACATAAAAGGCGCTCAGGAAGCATTTGTTGAGTGACCAGAGATACCACCTCTGAGCATGTGCCTTTCAGGACAAAACCTCAATGGGAAGGTCTTGTGATTTTGCTGATTTGGGTAATTAGTATTATTTCCTTGGGACATAATGAAAGGAATTGGGGGAAAGTCGCTCATATTAAAATCAAGGTTTTGGGTGGAGGGGTCTCTAATCTTTCTCCATTAGTGACTATGCTCCATCAATTCAGAGGCGAGCCCCTCAAAGTACAAAATTGATTCTCTGCCATGGCAGGCCATCTTGAGATCCACGGGATAAAAAAAATAAGGGAAAGGTGATGCTCTCATGACACAGGAACAGGGCTCCCCTCACTCAGGTCATTCCTCAGACTCTTCTGGGGCTACTGACCCCTGGCCCCTCCCAAGGGGCCACCCTCTCCCCTAGCCTAACCCCTTGGGATCTGGGGTCTGCCTAGGGTGTCCGAAAGAGCACTGGATTGCGAGCCAGATCTGGGTTCTGGTCTTAGCTTGGCAGTTCCCAGCTATGGGAGTAGAAAGCGACTTAACCATCATCCCCAACCTTTAGTTGAGTGAGTGCCTGCTATCTCCCAGGTCTGACATGAGAATCAAAGAAACCGTCAATGCAGCCTGCCCAGGGAGTGGGGATGATTCCTCTGCTCCTCAGGTCAGTCCTTGAAAGGTATTCTTACACCAGCAGGTGCCCTGGGAGAGTGCCAGCTTCAGGAGCCGTCCCCAGACTGGTGCAGGATGAGCTTCACTCCTTCCTGCTGTGGGTCCTCAGGAAAGCTAGGCAGTGTCTCTGGACTGTTGTGCCTCCTGGAGAATTCCTGCCCCCACCCCTCTTCCTGGCCATGGCAGGTGTCCAGGCGGTGCCCACAAGTCACCTCAACTCTTGCGACCTTTATTTTCCTAGCTATGCGATGGGGGGCGGGGCAGGGTTGGGCTAGACCGATTATCTTGGAGCTTCTTCTCTTTCTAAAACACTATGATCTGGGATTAAATTTTTTTTTCCTGCCCCTTGTCTCTCCCCCACTGTGCCTGAAATCTTTCTGCCACTGAATTCTCCTATCTTTGGAGTCACACACCCGCTCTGACACCTAGCCCAGGACCGCACGTGCGCCATCCTGGCACTGGGGCTCCTCCCCGACCTCGTTGTCTTTTTTAGAACTGACTCCAGCGTTTGTGAAGCCCCACTATTCATATTCTGCATCCACATGGCATCTGGGGAGAGGAGATTTTGCTACAGAGTCTCACACAAATATATGCCCTGCACGTCCTCTCTGCAACAGGACACACACCCACTGGAACACACACACACAGCCCCCTCCGGTGCCCAGGAATCTACATGCCTGGGCATCACTGTGTGGGCGCAAATATTCAGGGACAGCCAAATGACTATCTTAATGTTTCTTTGTCCCCGCAGTGCCATCTAACTATTTATTTAGTAGCTTGATGCTGTTTGCATCAACAACTTTGCCTTATAGGCTGTTCTTCACGTTTATGATTCTTACTGTGAAAAAAATTGCTTGCCTAACATCTGTTCTGAATTTGTTTTTTCTTTATTTTTATTTATCTATTCCCTATTGAATTAAATTTGCACCAAGGACAGTAACTTGAATTGGACTCTTCAGTGTCCTTCAGGATTTCTATACACTTCAATACATCTCTTAATTACTCTTTTTTTTTTTTATTATTATGAGCTAGACATATATACCCATGCTCACACAGGCAGATTGGTTTGTAGCTTACCTCTGCCTGTCCCCCTCTGGGGAATAAGTTTTATTAACTGAATAAATTAAATGGGCGGGTACATTCAATAGACTAGAGAGGTTTATCGTTGCAGGTTTGTTTCAGATAATTTTCCCCCCTGTGCTGCCCATTTCCCTTTTTCCGCCATATCTCTGTTCTGGAGAAAGCCTGATGGTATCTTGACAGAGTCACAACTCACCAGGACTGGAAGGGCCACTTCATCTTACAGATGAAGAGGCTGAGGGTCAGGGGAGAGGCTAACTTCCTGCCCCGGAGCCAGAAACTCCCGAAAAGTGGAGCGCTGCTTGAACCCGAGTCTCCGGGCTGCCAGGCTGGGATTGTTCCTAGGCAGCGTGAGGTCTCCTGTTAGGACCTACCACCACCCACACACCGTGCTACGGCTGTGGACCTGGGCCCCTCACGAGCACACATTGCATGTTTTCCATGGGTGTGGCTGGTATGGGTTGGGTGAGGGACACACAGCAGGTGGTCTGCAGGCAGGGTGGGTGACAGGCAGGCCTGGCTCTCATGGACTCCCCTGGGGGGCTCTGTGGTTCTCTGGCCTCTCCCAAGCTGGCTTGTGTGAACTCAGTCGAGAGTCCTCATTCAACCCCTGCTGTCACCACTAAAAATCCACCTCAGGACTAACAAAGCGTATTCCAGGCAGGAGCCAAGAAGGTCCCTAAGGAAGGGTGTGGTGAGACCTGCTTTTCTACTTGATACCTGGGAAATCTGCCAGGTGTAGGGACTGCGACCTCAAGACTCAAGGGACCAACCCACAGTCAAAACATTCTAACTCCAAATGCAATGCTCTTTCTGCCATCAGTTCTCAGCTCACCCTGGGAGGGGCGTTCCCTTTCCCCCCGCTTCTTTACGACCTTTCCCACACTCTTTTCAGGGTCTGGGCCCCTTTCTTCCAACGGCACAAAGACAGAGGGGACAGTTTTCCCCACGTCTGGAAGAACTCACTGCTGGCTCCACCCCAGGCATCGTCCACCCAACAGATGTTTTAGTCTTGGTTGTGTGGATAGCACTGAGCTGATGGCAGTGGGGAGACCATCCCGCCCTTCCACCAAAAAAAAAAAAAAAAAAAAAAAAAAAATAGTATCACTCATTTCTTGTTTCCTGAAGAAATTTGGCATCTAATTTAGAAGAAAAACACAGACCTGGACCAAGTTACACAAGAATGCCAGGGAATAAGTGACTGAATACATGATTAACCAGACATCCTGAAGCCATGAGTTGGGTAGAACCATGGGCCCATAAAGGCAGGGAAGGCTTCCAGGGGGAGGCAGTACTTGAGCTTGGTCTTGAGGGATGATAACAGGGAGATGAGGAGGAAGAAGGAAGAGAGTTCTACCCAGTAAGAACAGTTAGAGAAAGATCTTGGGGTGGGAATCGGAGCAAGAGAAGTTGACCATCTGGACAAGGGGACAAAGATGGAGCAGCATCCTGGTCCATGTTGACCTATGACCCTGAAGTGAGACTGGAGGCTCCCTGCTGACTATACCCTCAGTGGCTGGACAAGTCCTCCCCTAAAGGGGGATCTCAGCAGCTCACCTCAGTGTTGCCATGTCATGGAACCTCTGATTCTAATGAAATCTTTGGCAGAGCCACTGGGTTGCAGTGGGGAGGTGATCTAAGAGCTCTGCGTGCTCAGCGGCCCCCCACCCGGGTGACTGTGCACAGCCCGAACTGAGATCACCAGCGCCGGCCACAGAGGGAGACACGCCGGTGAAGAAGCCCACAGAGCAGTCCTGCACGCGGATGCCTCGTCCGTAGCGGCGGGAGAGAAACGGGGAGGGGGCCACAGGGACTACCAGCGGGCTTTTGGAATGCAGGATAAAGAGAAACAGCGTCCTGAGGTTTCGAGTCTGGCTTCAGATGGGCCAGTAGCAGGAACTGGGAAGTCCGGAGGATACCAAGTGACTTCCTAGAACGAGAAAGGCAGATTCTGAACCATCCCTCCATCTACTCCTATGTATGGGGTGCTCTGCCAGCTTCCCAGGGATGCAAGGGAAAAATAAGAGTAAGGCTTTATCCTCAAAGAATTCATAGTAGTAAGGAGCCTGTCCATAAACGAAACAGAACGAGAGGCAAATCAATGGAGGAGTGGACCAGGCGCTATAGAAACTGCAAGGAGGGGTCTGGGAAGGCTCCACAGAAGAGCGGACAGGTGACCCGACTCTCAGAAAGGGTTTTCCAAACTAACAAGATGGAGACCGGGATATCAGAGGGAAGATTGTGAGTGAAAGAATGGGGCATGGAGATATACTGCAAATCTGGGGAACCACAAATAATCTTTTTTTCAGCAACTGTATGTGGCTGTGGGTTCCCAAACTGTGTACTAAGGCAACCCAGGGCGCCACGGTGAATTTGCAGGGGCTTCCTGGGATATTTTAAATATTCACGGGGAACACAGTGACATCTGTTGGACACTGTGAGAAGTACTTTCAATTTATGTGTATTCCTTTTTCCAATGTCCACTACGTTGTTAGAACACGAATAATTATTGAGTTGTTTGGACTTCATGTGCTTCAAAATGAGACTGCTGGGTACTTCCTTTGGCCTTGGGGGGCTCTGAAAAGCTACGGAGTCACTAAGGGTGCCATGAATTGAGAAAGTTTGGGAACTTTGGTGGAAGAGGAATAGGGTAGGGAGAGAGGCTATGGGTTCCTGCAGGGCTCCTCCTGACAGGCCAAGAAGCTGGGCCTATTACTTCAAACAATGGAGAGCCATTACAGGCTTCTCAGGCATGGGATGACATAATCAGCTTCTGCTTTCAAAGGTATATTTGGTCTTGAGGGAGGAGTTGGTTTGGAGGCAGAGCCCATTTGGGGCTACTGCAGTGGTCCTCGTGAGAGATGGGGCTATAGAAGTTGGGACTGGAATACACTTGCTCCATTAACATTATGGAGCTCCTACTGCATGCCCACAGCTGTAGTCAGTGCTAAAGGCCAAAGATAAATAAAATAAGGCTCCTTTGTTTAAAGTACTCACAATCAAGTGGAAAGAAAGCCACGCACACATCTAACTATAGTTAGTGGAGAATCACTAGCAGTTAACCAGGCAGGAAAACGAGAAGGAGGGACGCTGTTCCAGGAAAGCAGGGGGTACAGCCTGTGCAAAGGTGTGGAGGTGAGGGATGATGGAGGGTTTCAGTGAATCAGGGTGATCATCAGTCCTGGCTCTTGGGGTGATGGGGAATAGGGAGGGATGAGGCTGAAGGTCAAGGCCGGGGCCAGGTTGGTGAGGGATGCTGCAGTCCATGCTGAAGACTGCCAAATGCCTTGAGGGTGACCAACAATTGAAGGGTTTTAAATAAAGGAGTGGTACCATTAGGTTTACATTTTACAAAGTCCTAGGTGGATAACTGAGTCGGGACCCATGTACAGACAAGCAGCAGGTTGGGAAGACAAGCCAGAATGATGGAGACATACTTCTCTGAATGGGAGATCCAAAGTCCAGCCAGGACGTGAGAGGCCAGAGACGCTACCAGGAGGGAGAGGGCAGGAGGAGGACACTGAGCAGGCTCCAGGCCCCGCCAAGAGGGGTCGGTTCAGTCTGTGAGGCTGTGAGGTCAGGATCAGCCCCCAGGCATGTGTGCACTGAGGTGTCCCCACGCAGGTGGCACACTCCCTGCTCCCAGTGACTCCAGACCCCACGGGCCTGTGACTCTGTCACTGCTCCTCTAGAAAAGTGTCCCTGGCAGCTTGAGTCTGCTCTGCTTCTCTGCTAACTCAAGCCTCCCAGGCTTCATGACATTGGATAGCGAGATGCCCCAGTGAGCCGAGCTGGGACAGACCTCCGGGCCTCCTAGGGCCATTCTTTCTCCCAGTGCCATGACAGCTGCCCAGCCCAGAAAACCAAACGCCCAGTACAACTGGCACTGGACTTCTACTTGGCTTTTCTCAGAACTTTCTGGAAGGTGAGAGTCTGGGACTCTCACCACAACGACCTCCTTCAGGCTCTCCCCCCCACCCCAGCTGAGCGCCCTACCACTTACACATCTACAGGGTGGGCCAGAGGTTAGGCTTAAGGCCAGGCCAGTAGTTAGGCTTCGGCATCCTCCACCCCACCCCCGGAAATCACACGGTCACTGAGGCAAGGATTTATCAGATGCTTAATGCTTAGCAGCTGCCAGAGAAGCTGAAGGCCTACATCCAGTCTTCAGACTCTACCTGGAAACCAGGAGTCTCTAGACGAGCATCTAGATTCCTTCTGCAGATGCTGGGGGGTGGGGGACCAGTGTATCACCTGCTCCCGCAGGGGCACCCCTCACCCAGCCTCTTCACCCCCTACAAAGTGGCTCTAGCAGCTTCTGCTCGTGCACCTGCTGGGGCAGGCAGTGGGGGGGGGGGCGGGGCGGGGCTCACACTTCTGATGGAGAGGTGATGATGACCAGTGCTTACCTAAAACTTGACTGTGGGCACAACAGTTTCATGTGTTTCATCCGACCCTCCGAGCCAGCCTCTTTAATTAAAGAAGCTGGCTCGGGAAGGTTGTGGTTTGCCCAAGGTGACACAGCTGTGAAATCACAGGGCAGGGCCTTGAACCCAAGTCCCGGCAGGTGCGCCACTGCCAACCCCCAACCCCCACCCTGACGCTTGAAAGACACCACGGGGCCAATCCGGTGAGAAATTCTTTCCCCCCCCCTTTTGTCTTTTTCTTATTAGAAGAGTCACACACAGTCATTATAAAATACTGGGACAGTAAAGAAATAAACACAACGTGACAAGTCAAAGTCCCCCATCATTTCCTGCTCCGGATACCCGCACTGTTAGCTAGTAGAGCTTCCTCTAGATTTTTTCCAGGGCTATTATTAGCATGCCCCAACATAGCGCCTGACACAGAGTATGTGCTCAATAAATGCTTGTTGAGTGAACTGATGAAGAGTCAGATGGGCTATTATTTATTTACACAACTCTACGTACTAGTTTAAAATGTGCTTTTCTGTTCGGTTATGTAACCTGGCCATCCTCCTGTGTCGGGTCCTGCAGGTGCCTCTGATGAACAGCCTGGAGAGCCTGGCCGCCCCTGACAGGTGCAGGCCTTCTGGAACAGGGCCAGGCAGCCCACAGGCTAATACCGGCAGGTTACCCTGCCTCGGTGCCCAGAAGGCAGTTATCAACTATCTTGATTGAACAGACTGGTCAGTTAAAAAAGAAAAACAAAACCTGCTAATTAAACAGTCAAACAAGTAGGTTTTCTTGTTTGCACAATACCTCACTGATTGGCCTAAATTTTCTCTTCAACCAGTTGCTCTGGAGTTCAATAAGCAGATTCTTATGTGCATAAATAAATATAAATGAACATAAGTGGCTAAGAGCTTTTACCAAAAGATGAAGCAAGAACTTACCTTTGTAATTGGGTTGGCGGGTGGGGGCGGGGGCTCTGGCCTGTGAAACAAGAAGCTAGTCTGAGTTCCCTCCTTGAAAAGACCCCGTCGGTGCAGCTGGTGGCCTGGTGGCTTCCGTTTGTGCACCTGCTCAGCGCTGAGCCACTCCATAGACCAGGCAGCCTGGGAGAAGCGCAGCCTCGGGTAACTTCTTTCTCTCAGCCTGTGTCCTATTCTGAAAAGTGGGTATAGTAACTACCGCATCCATGTCCCATGACGATGAAATGAGATCATACGGGCAGCGCACTTAGAACAAGGCCTGCCAGGTGGTAAGCACACAGTAAATGGGGACAGCTGTGGTTCGCTCAAAGGGTCTGAGGACAGTCCTCAACCCAGTCGAACACTTCACTGGCTCATTTCACTCATCTAGGAGGTTCCTTCACACCCTATAGAGAGGAGACTTAAAATTCAAAGACCATGATGTAATTTCCTTTTTAATTCATAGGAATTACAGGCTTCAGAGGCACACCAGACTGCAGAGATTATCATGTTTTGCTTCCATATTTCAGAGGTGAGGAAGCTGGAGCCCAGAATTGGGCTTAACAGAGTTTGCCTGCCGTGGTTGTCCGAGCGAGCTGCAACCCTGGCTGATCCCAGATACAGTGTCCCGGGCTCTAGTGCATATTACTTGGCAGTATGCCACCCCGTCTCAGGAAGCAGTGAGATGCCCCCATAACTTCACACTGATGCACAAAACTGAGATCAGACCCCTTAGGGAAGTATATTTTGAGAGGTGGAAGGGCATCAGGTATTCACAAATTTGAGGAGGAAAGGGGGCACCATATTGGTTAGGACTTTTGGCTTACAAAGGATAGAAACCCAACTCAAATGACCTGAAGCACACAAGCTATAACTGAAGTGGGGAGGGCCCGGGAAGGACAGCAACAGGCAGAGCCTCAAACCAGACTTTGTACTTCCTTGACACCCCGTTTGTCTGAAATCTCTGCTTGTCCCAATTAGCTCCTTCTGCAGGCAGTTCCTACATGTGGTAGAAAGATGGCCACCAACAGTCCTGTACTCATATATTCCCAGTTTAGCAGCTCCAGGTGAAAGACAAAGCTTTCTCCCTGCAGTCTCCACGTATATATCCAATGAAGGATTCTGACTGGCCCTGATTGGGTCATGTGTCCCATCCCAGGACCAGTCACTGTTGCCAAGGAGATGAGACACTGTGACTGGCAGGCTTGGGTGGCGAGTCCATCCCCATGACCAGATGCTGGGGATGGACTTGGTGGGTGGAATGACAAGGTGTTATCATCCACAGCTCCTCAGTACTGCATGGAATGGGGGAGGGTGCTTCCTGACGCGGGGCTGGGCAGACAGGAACACTGGAGCCCTCCCAGGCACCCAAAAGGGAAGCCTGAAAAACAATCTTCATTACGTTTTTCTCTGTTCGAAATCTTTCCAGGACCTCCTCAAACTACAGATGAGTGTTTGGGTAAATATAAATTCACAAGATTACACAATTTACATGTAAAATGGGGCCAGTTTTCTCATGAGGTTCATAACCAGCTCTGAAGCAATTCTAAAGGAATTGTGACAAAATTGTTTTTAGCATTAGCAATATTACTAGAAAAAAGCACAAAGACTCCCAAGGTGGCCACTTGGAAGGACAACTTCCATTTGAATGTAGAAGTATTATTTTGTTTTTTGTTTTCTTTGAAAAATCCAGATCACACGTAAAATTATTTTGGTAATAACTAAATCAATACAAATATATTACCAAAATATGTGTGCACCCTAGTGTAAATGCTTTTGTTTTAGGTCTGAGAATATAGGGAAATGAGAATGAGTATGAACTTTGGTTACATACAGAGCAGGATTTTTAACTTGGGGTTTGTGGGTCCCCAACCTGCTCATCATCAGTCACATCAGGACTCCCTCGGGAGCTTGTTAAAATTAAAGGGGACCGGCTTCCACCCCAGAGACTCTGGTCAGGCAGGTCTGGCTGGGGCCGGGCATTATTTTCTGAGCACTTAACAGATAGTTCTGACCAGCCATTGAGGCTGAAAATCACTCTCTCAGACAGCATTTCCCAGAGTGTGGGGGTTGTGTCTCCTGGCATCAGAATCTGGAGAGCCTGTTAAAATGCAGACTCTTGGCCCCTCCCAGGCCTACTTGATCTGACTTAGTGAGGAGCAGAGCTATGACTGTATAGTTCATTAAGCTCCCAGATGACTTAAAACATTTCATTGTTTTGAGAGAATTCTAGATTCATAGGGAGTTGCAAAAAAGGTACGGAGAGGTCCCGTGTACCCAGTTTCCCCCAGGGGTGGCCTCCCACATAGCTATAGTACATTATCAAACCAGGAAACTTACTGGTGTGATAAACTGGTACAACTCACAATACTTCTTCAGATTTTATCAGGTTTACACGCACGTGTGTGTGTGTGTGTGTGTAGATATATGTGATTTTATCACATGTGTAACCACTACCACAGCCAAGATACAGAACTATCCCATCACCACAAGGCTCCCTGGTGCCACCCTTTTGAGCCACATCGGTCCCTCACCACTCCCATCCCTAACCCTGTGACAACTACTAATTTCTTCTCCTTCTCTACAATTTCCTTATTTCAGAAAGGTGATAAAAACAGAATCGTATGTCACCTCTCTAGATTGGCTTTTCTCACTCCCATAATTCCCTTGTGATCCATCCAAATCATTGCATATATCAACCGTTTGAGTTTTTGGTTGCTGCATAGTATTCCATTATATGGATATACCACTGTTTGTTTAACCTTCCGTCTGTTGAAGACAATTCGGGTTGTTTTCAGTTTTTTGCCTATTATAAGAAAAGCTGACATGAACATTCATGAACATGTTTTAGTGTTAACATAAATTTTCATTCATCTGGGATAAATTCCCAAGAATGCTATTGCCAGGTCATATGGTAAGTGCATGTTTAGTTTTATAAGAAACTTCCAAACTGTTTTCCAGAGAGGCTGTATCATTTTACATCCATACCAGCAATGCATGAATGATCTGGTTTCTCCACATGCTCATCAGCATTTGGTGTTACTATTATTCTATATTTTAGCCAATCTGATAGATGTATACTGATGTCTCATTGTGGTTTTAATTTGCCTTTCCCTAATGACCAATGATGCTGAACCTGTTTTCATGTTCCTCCTTGGCATCTGTATATCCTCTTTGGTGAAATATTTTTTCCTGTCTTTTTGCCCATTTTGGGGTAAGATTCTATTTATTTATTTACTTCCTTACTTAGAACATGCACAAGCAGGGGAGGGGGAGAGGGAGAGAGAATCCCAAGCAGATTCCCCGCTGAGTGAGGAGCCCAACATGAGGCTCAGTCTCACTGACTCTGAGATCATGACCTGAGCTATAATCAACAGTCAGACGCTTAACCAACTGAGCCACGCAGGCGCCCCTGCCCATTTTTTATTGGATTGGGTTTTTTTTAACTATTGAGTTTTACAAGTCCTTCATATACTCTAGATGGAAGTCCCTCTTTGTCAGATATATGGTTTGCAAATATTTTCTCCTAGACTGTCAATTGTCTTTTCATCTTGACAGGCTTTTAAGAGAGCAAAAATTTTTATTTAAAAGAGCAAAAATTTTTATTTTGATGAGGTGCAATTGATCGATTTTTGTCTTTTCTGGATTGTACATTTGTTAAGTCTATGAACTCTTTGCCTAGTCCTAGATCCCAAAGATTCTTCCCGTTTTTTTTTCTAGCAGCTTTATGTTTTACATTTAACTCTGTGACCCATTTTGAGTTGATTTTTGTAGAAGGTGTGAGGTTTGGTTTTTTGCCAATATATATCTAAGTATTCCAGCACCACTTGTTGAAAGGCTATCCTTCCTCCATTGAGTTGCTTTTGTATCTTTGTCAAAAATCAGTTGAGGATATTGTGTGGGTCTATTTCTAGGTTCTCTATTCTGTTCCATTCATCTATGTGTCTATTTCTCTGCCAACATCATACATTCTTGGCTACTGTAGCCAAGTCTTGGAATCTGGTAGACTGATTCCTCCCACTTCACCCTTTTTTTTCAAAATGGATTTAGTTATTCTAAGTCCTTTGCCTTTCCATATAAATTTTAGAATAAGCTTGTCTATGCCTACAAAAATGTTTGCTGTGCTTTTGATAGGAATTGCACTGAACCTACGGATCCATTTTGAAAGAACTGACATCTTTATAGTGTGGAGTCTTCCAATCCATGAACATGCTATAGCTATTTATTTCGGTCTTCTTTATTTCCTCTGCATTATACATGGCATTGTATTTTAATTTTGAATTCAACATGTTCATTGTTGGTATACAGAAATACTGT
The DNA here is from genome assembly GCF_009762305.2 of Zalophus californianus. Classification (NCBI taxonomy): domain Eukaryota; kingdom Metazoa; phylum Chordata; class Mammalia; order Carnivora; family Otariidae; genus Zalophus; species Zalophus californianus. The sequence continues at coordinate 92,158,188 of NC_045606.1, forward strand.
TGATTTTAATGTGTGTATGTGTTGCTCTTAAATACTGCAACCTTGCTGAATTCACTTATTAGTTCAGGATTTTTTTTTTTTATTATTCCATAGGATTTTCTATGTGGACAATGATGTCATCTGAGAGTAGGGACAGTATTGTTTATTCCTTTCAATCTATATGCTTTTTATTTATTTTCCTTGCCTTATTGCACTTGCTAGAAGTTCTAGTACTACACTGAATGACAGTAGAGAGGGTAGACGTCCTTGCCTTGTTCCCAATCTTAGGAAAAAGCACTCTTTCACCATTAAGTGTGATGTTAGCTGGGTTTTTTGTTTTTTGTGTTTTTTTTGTAGATTTCTTGTAGAAACTTTTTAGTTTAAAGTTGAGGAATTTCCCTGCTTTATGAGAGTTTTTATTTATGAATGAGTGCTGGATTTTGTCAAATGCTCTTTTCTACATCAACTGAATGATTACATAATTTTTTAATGCAACTTATATGTGGATCATATTGATTTTTTAGAAAATATTGAACCAGCCTGGGGCACCTGGGTGGCTCAGTCAATTGAGCATGCGACTCTTGATTTTGGTTGTCATAATCTCAGGGTCATGAGATGGAGCCTGGTGTCAGGCTCCACGCTCAGTGGGGAATCTGCTCGAGATTCTCCCCCTCTCTCTCTGTCACTCCCCCCACTCGTGCTTGCTCTCTCTCAAATAAATTTTTTAAAAAAATATTGCACCAGGCATTTATACCTAGAATAAACACCACTTGGTTGTGGTATAGAATTCTTTCTAAAGATTGCAGGCTTTGACTCATTGATACTTTGTTGAAGATTTTTGTATCCAAGTTCATGAGAAATACTGATCTAGTTTTCTTTTTTTGTACTATTTTTTTTCTGGTTTTGCTATCAGTGTAATACTGGCTTCATAAATTGAGTTGGGAATTGTTCCTATTTTACTTTCTGGAAGAGTGTAAAATTATTAATTATTCTTTAAATGTTTGGTAGAGTGCTCCACTGAAACCATCTGAGTTGAGAGGTGTCTTTTTCAAGAAATTTAAAATTATGGATCCAATTTCTTTTATGGTTGTGGGATTATTCACATTGTTTATTTCATCTTGGGTGAGTTTTGGTAGTTTGTGGTTCTCAAGGAAGTGGTTCATTTCTTCTAAGTTGGCAAATTTATTAGTGTAAAGTTGTTATAGTAGTCCCTTATTATTTTAATGGCTGTAGAATCTATAGTGATATCCCATTTCATTCCTGATATTGGTGTCTTGACTTGACTTGTCTTGACTCCAAGATCTGTGTCTTGATTCTTTATCTTTGTCAATCTTGCTAGATGTTTATTAATTTTATTGATTTTTTTCCCAAGAGCCAATTTTTTTGTTTCATTAATTTTCTTGTTTTTCTGTTTTCAATTTTATTCATTTCTGCTTTTTTATTATTTCCTTCCTTCTATTTGATTTAGGTTTTTTGCTCTTCCTTTTCTTGTTGCTTGAAGCAGGAACTTATTCATTTGAGATTTTCCTTTTTTTCTAAGATAGCCCTTAATGCTATAAGTGTCTGTCCCAATACTATGTCAGCTACAGCCACAAATTCCAAACTGTTATCTAATTATGATATTTATAATAGAGTAATGTACTTGTTTTCTTCCATTTCTTGTTTCACTTGTCTTTCCTTCTTTTGGGTTACTTGAACATTTTTTAGAATTCCTTTATGACATTTAAAATTTTTTTGTATATCACTTTGTATAGTGTTCTTTGCGGTTACAGAAATATACATATGTAATTTTTCAGTCTACTGGTATAGATGCTTTACCCCTTTGAGTGATGTGAAGAAACTTTACTTCCATTTTCGTCCCTTTATCCTCCTTACTTCTTAACTATAATTATCTTAAGCATTATCGCTAAGTATATCTCTAAGTATACTGAACCCCACATCAGATGGTGTAATCATTTTTGCTTCAAGCATCAAGTATGATTGGAGAAACTCACGAGAAGACTAGTCTATTACTTTTTAGGCATTCCATAGTATTCTTTCCTTTTTGAAGTTCTAAGTTTTCTTCTGTTATTATTTCCCTTCTGTTTGAAGAACTTCCTTTAGCCATTCTTTAAGGGTAGATCTGCTGGTGACAAATTCTCTTAGTATCCCTTCATCCGACAAAACGGTTATTTCTTCTTCTTTCCTGAAATATATTTTCTCCCAGTATAGAACTTGTGATTTACAGTCCTCTTCTTTCAGCATTTGAGAAATATGCCACTTTCTTCTGGCCTCCATGGTTTTTGATAAGAAATCTGCTGTCCTTTGAATCAGTGTTCCCTATAAATAATCCCTCCCTTCTCCCGGTATGCTTTCAAGATTTTTTTCTGTTCTTGGTTTCCAGAAGTTTAATTATGATATGTCTTGGTGTGGATTTCTTTGGGTTCCTCCTATAGGGGATTCACTCAGCTTCTTGAATCTGTAAGTTTATGTTTTTTGTCAAATGGGAGAAATTTTCAGCAGTTACTTCTTCAAACCCAGGTGGCTTTTAAGCACATTTTATATTTGAGAAGCTTTGCTCTAGAGTGGGTTTCAGGGTTCAAGAACCCCTCAAGTTGTATATAAAATGCTGTGAATGTCCATGTTTCCTAGGAGAATGTCTGCAGCTTTCACTAGATTCTCAAGAGTTCCATGACACACCCCATAAATTTTAGGAAAGGATTGGTTTATTGCTATATTGAGTCATTTTGGTCTTCTTGATTAAAAACAATAAAAACTACTTAGTATCATTTCTTTCCTTCTACCACATCTGTTGAATTCCTGTTTCCCAAAAATTTCCCCCACAATTTTGGAAAATACGATCACTCAGGTGAATATTTTCTGAGGGTCTAATATGTGCCAGCCACATTTTTTTTTTCATTTTTCCCCTAGTCAGTGAGAAAAGAGTTAAAAAAAATTAAAGCCATTTTTAGGTTTTGAAAAGTTCTTTGTAACTAAGAATTAAAAGTAAACTTTGCTATTTTCATATCTTGTGACTTTACCCTTTAAAATCTATTCCTTACTGCTCTGAGCTGGATATGACAGTGATCACATTACATCCTGAAAGTAAAATTTCATAGACTAAAGACATGCCATTATGCAGTGGACCCATTCATCATCACCACTCGGGTTTGCTTCATGTAGCCAAGCACTCCTAGTTCCCCTAAGCAGACTTGTCTCCGGACAGTTGCACAAACAGATTCCTCTGCCTAGGATAGCCTCACCCCCTTTGCCACCCACTTTCCTGAACTAACTCCTGCTTATCTTTTGGAACTCAGTTTGAGAAGCACCACCTCTGGGAAGTTGGGTGTGCCTCCAATGTTACCCCTGCTTGTCAGATGCCACACTCGGTGCTGATTATCTAACTTGCACTCCCATCAGACTCTGTGACCCTTGAAAACTGTGACTGGGTGTTACTTGCTTTTGTGCCCCCAGTACCTTGATAAATGTAACCAGACATGTACTCAAGTGCTGCCTCCACTCAGAGTTCACTACCACCAGCTGACCGGCTGCTCCTTTCCTCCATATCTTCATTAATGTCAGAAGTATCTATTGAACTTCTTCATGCACAGGTGTGGCAACCAGATGTTCAGCCCTTCACCAGCAGGTCTGATTTTTGCTAAATTTGCACAGCATCTATTAATTCACTTTAGACTTTCTCCAAGGATCAATATATATAAAGTTTTGGCTGCCTTTTGCTAGAATGCCTGTCTCCCCATTTTTGGACAATATGGACAATGCTGACCGCTGCCACTTTTACTTACTACCGGATCTTATGAATTCCTTAATATTGTGTTTACATTTACAGATCTATCTTTTCTACCAGGCCATGAGCTCCTTGGGGGCAGGGACTCTGTCTTATTTATCCTAGAATTTCCAAGGCCTGGTGCAAGGTAGGATTCCAGAAATGTTTGTGGAATGAAACTTGATGCTAGATCATCACAGCTGTACTATTCCTCACGATTAGCACACACATTTCTACATCTTCTCCACATCTTTACTTCCTATTGGTCTTTTATCCTTCATTCTAAGCACAGTGAATTCTTTTTGGAAAGGAGAAATGGGTAGATAAATACAACACATTTTAAAGTAATTTTTTTTATTCCCCCAGGTACTATCTTGGTCGCCGGATGTTTATTGTTATCTCTGAGCCAGACATGATCGAGCAGGTGTTGGTTGAGAACTTCCATAACTTTACCAACAGAATGGTATGTCGTTTTCTTTCTGCATATGGATGAATGGGGAATCATTTCGAAGATTCAAAGACCGCACATCACGTCTAATAGGGACATGATTGGGTCTCTTATCAGGTTTAGATCAGTTCCACTCAAAACAGCTCTCCAGTGAATTCAGGTTTTCAAAAGAGACATGCAGGACTGGTAGAAAAGAATGGCATTTGCATTTAAGAAAAACTTCAAGAAAGTTAAAGTTTTCTTTAGCTTTTCAAGAGAAGTTCTGGCTAATAAAAATGCTAAAACCAGAAGGGTTTTTTTAAAGCTTGTGCTCAAAGCTAGAGGAATCCAGGGGGTGTGGGTCAAGTGACTGAGGAAGACAGAGGAAGGCTAATAAATATCAGAGGGAAGGCAAAATTTCAAGCCTCTTGTGCTTACATCTTTCCCAGAGCATATAAAAGTCTTAAGGCTGGAAAGGGAAGACAAGCAACATTACAAGGGAAATTCGTCTTCTTGTAGCAGGAGAAGCCTGTAAGAGGGCTCCCCAATGTCAGTCCAAGCCAATCCACTAAAGAACGTGCACATTCCATCTTTTTAAGAAAGTTACATATCCTACTTTCTATCTTTGACAAGAACTCCCAAAGAATGAAAGAGATGACTGATAGAGGCAGACGTCAGTGTTGTCCCTATTTTACAGAGATGGGGAGGATTGGAATTCTAGCAGAGAAGACCAATGTTGATTCTTGGAAAGATTCTAAAGTGAATTAATAAACATTTGCTTGTGAGAATTCAGAGAATCACGATTTTTGGGGGGGAGGGGGGCAAATTAAACTCAACTTCCATTCTTATGGGAATAGTAGGTAATATATTCACTTTTCTTGGTTATTTCACAAACTTTTGCACACCCACCATATGCCGGGCACTGTCTAGGTGCTGATTTTAAAGAGACAGAAGATGCGGGCTTGCCCTGAAAGAGCTTGCAGTCTAGTGACAGTGGCAGACGGGCAAAGAGACCAGTACAATATGGTCTGGTACTTGTGCTGTAGTGGGAATCGCTGTACCATCTGGGATGGGACCAGGGGAAGGCTTATTAGATAGATCTCTGGGGCTGAGTGTTAAAGATATTAGCATAGTTCCCCTGCGTTCTGTGCTGGTTGAGCCACCCAGCGTGTTTTTTTCCTCATTAAATTTCACGAGAACTTAGGAGATTGGTACAATTACCATCTCTATTTTCGAGACAGGGAAACTAAGACTCAGGGTTTAAGTGACAACCCTGATCACATGACTAACCGGAGGAAGAGCAGGGTTTGCCGTGCCACCTCCCAGCTCAAGTCCTTACTGCCCCCACTATTAATTGGTGACATTTCTGATCGTCAGGGTTTCACTGAGTAATTGGTTGCCCACCCCAAACGAGCTCATCTTCCGTCCCCAGAGTGTCAGGCCCAATGCCAGACACCACGTGGCCACTAGAAGGTGGTGACCGCCTGGCCTGTTAATGCTGTCACCTCAGGGTGGCTGAAGGAATTGCAGAAGCTTAACTTCTCTGCTGCCTCTAGACGTTCCTCCCCAAACGTGATGTTGCTTCTCTGCTGTTCAGAGTCCCCTGGAGTTCTCATGTGCTGCTGGGATCTTAGGGACGGAGTCTGATGTAGCACGCAGCTCTGGCAGACTCCGTAAGGAAGGTCAATTAAAGAAATGGGGGAAGCCAGTGCATCACAGGGCCCGGACCCTCAAGCTGCGTCCCAGCAGGCAGGGAAGGCACCCCTCAAGCCACCTAAGCCCTCCCCGCCCCCTAGCAGTGACATGGGACGTGGCAGCCGTGTGACATCGGGATGTCACCAGGGCACGAGACCCCGAGAGCTGACCTGGAAGAGGGCTGTGATGTGCTGGGGGGGGTGGGCATACACTCAGCACGCAGGTTTAAGCAGGGAGCACAAAATAAAGCTGCCTCAGCTTCAGACAATTTCTCCTCCAAGCCAGTTGTCTGTCCTAACTTTTTCCATCCCCAAGATTAACTTTTTGCTACTTCCCAGACTACCATCCCCAGAATATGGTTCCCTTTTCCTTCTTCCACTCCACACAGTGCCCTGGGGATAAAGTTCAAGCTCCCCAGATGAGACTGAAGGGCCTTTGTCATTTAGACCATTACATATGCTCCAACCTCCCCCAAGACAGGCTGTCGCTCCAGCTGGACCGACCCCTCCGTTCTCTCTCTAACCTGCTCTAGAGAGTCCTGCCCCTGTGCCTTTGCTCATGCTGCCACACTCGCTGAACTGGAGGCAGCTAACAGCGGGTCTCACGTTTACTAGCCATGTGAACTGGCGTAGATCATTTACCTTCTTGAAGCCTCTCATTCCTCCTTTGGAAAAGGAGCATCTGATCGACCTCACTGGGCTGCTGTGAGGCTAAATGAGATCACGCAGACAAGCCCCACCTTCTATGGGCGAGACAAGCACTCCATATGCATTAGCTGCTGTCGGCGGCAAGACCCTCTACTTCTTCTACAGCCATTCAACCCTAGCTGTTCCTCAAGGCTCCCCTCAAATGCTGCCTCCTCCAAGAAGCCTTCCCTACTTCAGTCCACATTTACCTTTCCGCTTGTCTGAACCCTCATGGCATTTGTCACGTACAGAGACATCATCATCATCATCACTGACCCCATGGTGCCTTCTGCTATTTACAGTTAAACAAAGGTGTGGCTTTCATGCTAACTTGATTATTAGCTCCTTCAGCGTCTACGTCTTTTGAATACCTCATGGCCCAAACACATGATGACTATTCAGTACCCAATATATTCTTGTTCAAACCGAACTGAATCTCCATCAACTTAACATCCTCCCCAGAAGAACCATTCTCTGCTACCTGAACCTGGAGATTCAATCCACACTTCCCCTTCTAGATCATTCATAAACATGTAAAAAGACCCATCAAAGATGAGATCTCTAGGAAACCCCAATGTTTATAGTTTTCCATCTGGGAATGTATTCATTTATCTTTAGCTTTGTTTATGGTCTTTAAGCCAATTCCATATTCATGACAAAACAATCCTTAGTGACTCAATTTTTTAAAAACCATCTTTAGAGTGGGATTTTCTCACAGGTTTTTGAAAGTCAAATTAAATCGGGTTCTGTGGTTCCCTCTTATCCATATGCTTATTTATCTGCTCAAAGAACTCAAGGAGATTAGTGAGGCGTGCTTTCTTCATACTGACACCATGCTGCCTTCCCTCTAATAAGCCATGTTTACTTAAGTGTTCAGCAATTCAACTTTATTATACATTCATTCAGTAAACATTAAATGCTTACTCCATGCAAGCTTCCACCAAATGGTCCCATGTGATACAGAAAATACCTCAGCATATTAGTCTGATACATTAAGTGAGAAGGAACTTAAATAACGCATGGTTTCATTTTTCAACTGTGAGAGCCCATCTCTGCTCACAAATCCAGGCTTGACTTACGCATGTCCCAGAACAGCCTGGTGCAGAAGGGCTGTGATGTGGGAAGCTGGGTTTGGCTCTAGAATTTGCTGTGAGCTGTAAGCGTCCCGTGAGGGACTGCCAGAGCCGAGCGGCCGGAGGTGGAGTGACACCGCAGGGAACTCGCTGACACACATCCGTACGGAGCAAATATTTGAATTCAAACTTGAGTCAAATATTTTTTCCACCTCGAGAAGCCTGGGCTGAAGAGACCGTGAATCCGACCTGGGGTGGCAGTTCTGGTATCTCGCCTTCCCACTCGGCTTCCTTGAGGCCCTCACTTCCGCGCGGTGCCCCGGCCGTGTCTTGCCCCTTCTCCACATGGGCTCCGCGGGCTGCTATCACCGGCCTCAGCACTTCCTGAAGTACCTTCGTGGGGCTGCAACCACACCTCACCGTTAAACCCAGATCAATCTTCTCACATTTCTACAACCTTAGTTGTCCCAGCACCTCAGGATCTGGGTTTTTTTATTTAGATATTTTTAACTAGCTCCCCTTTGCTATCGGGTACTCGAAGAAGCCATGGGGCAGCCTTTTTTTTTTTTTTTTTTTTTAAGTATCTGTGGAAACTGGAGCTGGGCCCACGTGACTCCACAGAAATGGTCATAACCAGCAGTGGGACTTCTTATAGCTGGCCTCCCCTCGGGGCCTGGAGTCGGGGAAGCTGTGGGAAGGTTGATAAGAGGTAGGGTGGTCTGTGGTTCGGGTTAGAGTGGTGTAGTTGGATGGGGGCATGGAGACCGTGTGGTCGATCACTAAGCTGATGCCAGGAGCTCTATGTTCTGGTCCAAAATGACAGCATGGGGCGCGGGTCAGTCCGCAGGCCTGCCCACCCCCAGTTCTGCCACTTGCACGTGGAGCAGAGGTGAGAGGTGGTGGTAGTTGTATGTGTGTGGGGTGTGCGTTCCAGGCCTCAGGTCCTCACAGGCAACACAGGAAGGTGGGGGGGTCTCCCGTCCAGGCACAGGTCCAGCCCCACTACTGCCTCACAAGAGTCGCACCTCTAGCCACGTAATGGATTTGGTGAATGGTTTTATCCAGAATCATGGAGACCCAAGGGCCTGGGTTGCCCCAGCTGCTGCCTCTGCCCACACGCACATGGGCATCATTGGTTTCCCTGTGAAACCACAAGCTTTGGCTGCTGACAAAGATTATGAAAGTTCTGAGGCAAATGAGTCACTGAAAACCTTATTACCCCCAGCATCTGCTGCAGCGCCCCGTTCCAGAGAAGAAGAGGAGCGTGTGGGCTCCTTACAGAGCTCATCAGCATGGAAAGCTCCGGCCAGAGCTCCAGCCCGAGCGGGCCAGCTGTGCTGGGGCCTGGGGACCTGCTTGCGGGGTCCACGGAGCCGGGGGGGTGGGGGAGAGGCTCTGTGGGTTTGCCGTGAAATGGGCCCCTACACCTCCAACTGGTCCCTCTCCGCTGACAACTTTGGGAAACTTACTCCTCTAGAATTTCTGATCCCCTTTCCCTTAAATAAAACATCCAGTAAATGAAAACATTCAGGTTTTCAAATGCGAGCGGTAAGATTTACGCTGTGAGAATGTCAAACCCTGAGCGCTCTTTTCAGCTTTGTGGGTTTAAGTTTTAAATCCCAGTTAGTTAACGCACAGTGTAATAGTGGTTTCAGATGTACGATTTCGTGGTTCAGCACTTCCACACAACACCCGGTGCTCATCACCAGTGCACTCCTTTTATGGTTTTGTTTTGTTTTGTTTTAAGATTTATGTATTTATTTTAAAGAGAGTGTGTGGTGGTGGGGAGGTGGAGGAGGGACGGAGGGAGAGGGAGAGAAGCAGACTCCCCCTGAGCGCGGAGCCCAACGCGGGGCTCAATCCCACGCCCCTGAGACCATGACCTGAGACTAAATCAAGAGTCAGACGCCCAACCGACTGAGCCACCCAGGCACCGCACAACAACACAAGTGCACTCCTTAATCCCCCATCACCCCCACCCACCTCCCCTCTGATAACCATCAGTTCTCTGTAGTTAAGAGTCTGTTTCTTGGTTTGTCTCTCTCTTTTTCCCTTTGCTCATTTATTTTGTTTCCTAAATTCCCCATATGAATGAAATCATATGGTATTTGTCTTTCTCTGACCAACGTATTTCACTTAGTAGCTTTGTCTTTCTTGAGAAGGGTCAGTGCACATGATTGGTCCACAGCTCTGAGCAAGGCAGAGATTCATACGTAAAACCCAGACCGCCAAAAGCCAGAAACAGATGTGTGCAATCTCATTTGCCTGAGCCCTATTTTGAGCCAGGACGCCCTGATGTCTATGACACATTGTGCTATGCACCGGAAACCCTCTAGCCTGAGCTGGGAGCATCTCATCCTGGGATGGGCTGCCCATGGGACGTTCCCAAGTGACACCCACAATAGGATGCCCACCCCCTGTAGGCCTCCCCTTTCACCTGCTTTTCTCAGGTCTGGACGTGGCCGGTTCTGAAAAAGCCAGGCCCAGGGAAGTGCATTTGATCTGTGAAACACACTTAGCTTCAGGTTTTCAACTTGGTAAGTGTGAACTCTAACATTTTTCAAGGTGCTGAGTGCATCATGAAGCCTGAGGAAGGTAGGAATAGTGCTAAGTGGTATTGATTTCAATGCTCAAATGCTCTTCTCTCAGTGCCTTGCAGAACTTTTTAAAACTTCAAAATCTTGCTGAAAATGATTTCATATTTCATGTCTTACTAGACCCTTCCTTTGACAGGAAGCCATCTTTACATTTCTCAAAAAAGGAGAAGTAAAATCTTGTTCTTGTATTTATACCTCCTTTCTCTAACTTTTGTGGTGGCAGAAGTAGAAACAAGTGTGTAAACCAGGAGATTAATATCTCGAATTTGGGGGAGAGAACAGTCAATAAGACACAGAAGCAATTCTGGTGTCTCAGTAGCTGTATTCCTGAACATCTCATGAAGTCAAGTCACCGTGCCCGTGAGTCCTGACCCTCATGCTCCTCCATTGCCCCAATCTCTTTTAATAACACCCAGTTTCTTCCCATTCTCCCCCACCTTCTACAAGCCATGGCCCAGCAGTATGGTGAAAGTCAGATGGCTTAAAGAAATGAAATCAGATTCTGGATTTGCTGCCTTTTATTAGCTGAGTGACATGGACCAGCCCTTCAACTTCTCTGAGCCTCTTGCATCAAGTATGAGCGTCAGAAGAGCTAACCACCGGGTGTGTTTGGCTCCCAGTACAGGGGGCAGTCAGCGCCAGTGGGCAAACCATGGCGTCCTGCCAGCATCCCAAAGAGCCGTTTTGAGCTTCAGATGCAAGGGTCCCTCTTAGGACCCACCAGGAGAATTTCTTCTCCCAGTCAAGCGTGACAGGTGCTATATCCGGGACACATGTCTCTCCTTAACACTGTTTCTGTCAAGAAACTGCTGGGAGCTTTTGAAGGTGTTCCTCAAAAGACTTCACAAGCCCCCTGGACCCCTTCCCCAGTCAGGAAGAGCCCATGCTGTGGGGTACAGGGCTCACAGAAACAGTTCCGAGCCTATGGTTTCCTCCTCTTTGGTGGATAAAATTCTAGGAACCCTATATCAGGCAGGGCCACCAGTGCCCATATCAGGACTTTGTCAAAATTAGAAGAGGTCCCCTTCCTTCCAGCAGCTGATGCCGAGTTGGCAGATGGAGCCTGATCTGAGTTGCGCCCCCTAAGCCAGCCCCCTAGACCAGTCCCAGTCTAAGGCAGAGCAAGGGACCAAAGTGTGTCCCTTAGGATCATTTTCTTTTTTTTTTTTTTAAGATTTTATTTATTTATTTGAGAGAGAGAGAGAGAATGAGAGATAGAGAGCACGAGAGGGAAGAGGGTCAGAGAGAGAAGCAGACTCCCTGCTGAGCAAGGAGCCCGACGTGGGACTCGATCCCGGGACTCCAGGATCATGACCTGAGACGAAGGCAGTCGCTTAACCAACTGAGCCACCCAGGCGCCCAGGATCATTTTCTACTGGCCAAGAGTGAATGGATGAAAACTCCCCAGTGGCGACAGAACACTTTTTCTACATCAAAGCACCAAATCTAAGCCCTGTTTGCTTGAAATCTTTGTACAGACGGATAGCAATCGTCATATGGTGAAAATAACATGTTTTCAGGTATAGAATTTGGGCTTATCCAGGTGAGAGAACTCTAGAGCTTTTGTTGAGTCATATAATAAATAAGGGGCTAAGCAAGAGGTTTCACGGACGCAGACGAGGAGAGAGAGAGGTGGTGCCACAGAGCTTCCTCATCTGGGCAAGGTTGTGCGAGAAGCCGAGGTTTGCAACCGTGGGCCCAGCATCTTGTGATCATGGCACACTTTGATATTCATATTTTTGCGGCGTACCTGACATACTTTACACTGAACGGGATGGCGACACTGGCCTCATGACCAGTGATCTATAACCATATTTTGGAGTCTTCAGAAGCACCTCCCTCTGTTTGCCTGCAGCCCTGTGTGGCTATTGGAGAATTGCTGACGGCCCCGCCAAGGCGTCACAGAGATCATACACATCTTAAGTCAATGTTCTTGCGGGTGCCAGGACACAAGAAACCTTTTTTGGCGGGACGGGGGAGAGCTCTAGCTTCATATTCTATTAGGCCTCTTACACATTTTTCATCATGACACGCCTGTTCAGTGAGAGCAAAAACATGCACTGCATGCATTTTGCATTTCGCAGCATTTTCCGGAAACAGTTGGTGGTTCTCATGTGGCTCTCTCAGGCCACAGGTCTGGCCCACGCTCAAGCCCCAATGCATGGTGCTCTCTTCATGGGAACACAGAATGCCGAGGTGTTGGTTTGCTTTAATAACTCGTTCCTCTGGATGATGTGATTCTTCAAAGTTTAAAGCTTATGCTTAGTGGGCCTAATAAGAAGCTAGACTCCATTTTAAGAGATCTTAATGGAAAAGACAAGCACATTCGGCTGTCCCAGGGGAACTTGGCCACAAGGCCACTATTGAACCATTGCAGCTTGCCAAAGCAGTGTTTTCATAATTCCGGGAGAATCATCCCAAGATTAAGGAAATGATGTGAAAAGCACTTTGTTAGCGGTAAGATCAACATATACTGGTTGTAAACCACCCCATTCCCACTCTCCAAGTCAACTGTGAGCTCCTTTTGAGGGCAAGGATTCCATTCTTTGTCTTGATAGTTTCGGTGCTGACATAGAACCTGGCACATAGTAGTGCTCAATAAATGTTCACAGCTTGGTAACTCTGCAACTGGCAGGATTTTAGTCGAGGGAGGGGGGAAAGCTCCCACTTTTGGGGTTTAGGTTAGAGTAGGCTTTTGGAAATTTTTTGACTGTGTAAAAACACATTTCACATTATGACACAGAATACACACCCACACACTCTCCCACACACTCACATACACTCTCACATGCTCTCTTACACACACACACACACACACACACACACACACACACATCCTTATCTTGAAAACAATATTCTTACTTTGAAATGCTCCTCAGAGTATCTTCTACTCTGTTCTATTCCTTGTTTCCCTTAGCTTTTCTTTTCTAAAATGCTCTTTGCCATCTGCTACCTTGATTTCATGGCTGGTTATGGCCTGTAGTCTGGAAACCCCCTGGCTGCAGAGTGATTGGAGGGACCTGCGCTGAGACTCAGGAGACAGGGCTGGGCGGACAGGAGTCTAGAAAGCCCTGTTTCTCTGGATCTTCCTTCCTGAGGCTCGTGGTCCCTTCCTGTCTCAATACTCCCAGTCTTGGACCTCAGGGGAGAGCCCTCTGGAGGGCTGAGCTCTGGAGGCATCACTCAGTAAATGGAGCCAATTATTATGCGGAAACGGGGTTGGGGGAGGGGACAAGGGAGTTAGTGTTCGATAGGCACAGAACTTCAGTTGTGCAAGATGAAAAGCTTTCTGTGGACAGATGGTGGAGATGGTTGCACAGTAGGAATATACTTAATGCGACAGAACTGTACGCTTAGAGATGGTTATGATGGTTAAGTTTTACATTGCGTGTATTTTGCCACAATTGAAAAGTATATATATGTGAAGACAAACAAGCCTGGAGTGTTCCCCTGGAGATGAAGCCTCAGGGCTGGAAGAGTCCTTAAGGGTCATTTAGACCAATCCCCCCTGGACGCTCAAGCCTCTCGCGTAGAATTTCCCCAAAATGGATTACAGTCACCAGTGACAGAGGCTCATCACTCAAAGCAGGTTATTTTATCTTGAAACAGTTCTGGCTTTTGACTGCCCAGAGGTTTTCCTTTAGATGAGCTGGAATTTTCCCCATAGCTTCCACAACGGCACCCACTTCTACCCCTCAGGGTCACTGAAACAACCTAAATTTCCTCTTCCACATAATATGCATTCAATAAGTATTTTTTTCAGTGCATCCTAAGTATCACTCTCTGATCTAACAAGTCTTCTCTTTCCAGCTACACATTCCCAAATCTGTCAAACTGTCCCCTCACCACCCCACCGCTCTTCTGAAGGGACCGATCAGCTGCTCTCCCTCTCACAGTGTCATCTCTAGAAACGAAAACACGACTCTAACCAATGCCCCAAAATTTCCCATCACGAAATGGAGAATTCTAATGGCAGCCGTAGGCTGAGAGGAGAGTGTTGGCTTGGCGGGCTGATGAGGGAGATACTTGAGGACAATGCTGACATATTATGTAGAAGATCAGATTTGTCCTCTGGGTGCAAGTTTAAAAAAATCTCATGGATCCAGTCCTTAGGTCTGAAGGACAGAAGCAAGATCCAATCAACCATGACTCTCATCTCTAATATATTCTGTTCCATCAGAACCCCATAAACCACCACCCAGCTCTCCTTGCACTGAAATGCTTTATTACATGTAGCGTGGCCCAGGACTGGGTGTTTGCCAATATGCAAATTTATATAATGTATCATTTCCTCCTTTGACTCTGGAACCCAAACAAATGGGTCATGTTCCCAAAATTCCATAAAAGTACGATTCTGTATAGTGACCATGGCACTCCTAAAGGGAGAGGGATTTCTCTGCAGAAAAATATCTCAGCAGCTTCGTTCTACTATATAATTAAATCCCCCCTAGATACTTTGCAGTTACGTTTCATAGCTTATTTTGAACGTTCATATTTTATCAGAAAATTATAATTTTCCTCTAAACACGAGTTTTTACCAGGCTTTTGAATTATGATGGCTGACTTCATATTTCAACTCAAAAACAGTAAAAAGAAATAGTGAAAGTGTCCATCAAACGAGGTGCCAAAGAGTGTTTGGTCTTCCAATCCCCCTGCCTTCCTGGACCCTGGCGCCCTGGGTCTGGGGGCACTCGGACCAGCTTGCGGGACTCCAGTTTGGACGACCCAGTAGGAGTAACTGGTTTCAAAATGGAACAGAATGGCCTGGGAAGAAGGGTGAGGAGACCTCATGTTTTGCGTGCTTTCAGACTCAGCTTGAATAGCTCCCCTCAGAACCACCTTTCTGACCAGTTAGGCCCATCATTCTCTCACCTGGCTCTATTTCTCTCTCATAACACACACATTTGTTAGTGTAGGGGCTTCCTGTCTGCATCCCCAAGAGACTGTCAGCTCCTTGAGGGCCACCGCAACGCCTTCTTTATTCGACACTGTGTAGCCAACTCCTTGCACATAAGAGACCCAACAAATGTTTGCTGAAGGAGAAAAATGAGTGAATAGAAGAACCCAGAAACACAGTGAAGGCGTTCTCTTCGAAGCAGCTCTGTTGAGACATACTTCTGAACGATTCTCTTGCTTTTCCCTGTCCCTCCACACTCCCCACCTTCTCTCCCCCTCCACACGCGTGTCCCCAAAGAGCCAGAGACACGAGTCTGTCATCTCTCGGCCCCACATAACAATCCAGCCACACAAAACCCCTTGCCACCAAGTTCAGACATGAACCTCAATCCCAGGAAAGACAAGCCCAACTCCAAGAAGCCTGCTGTTTGGTCTTCAGGGAACTCTTGCTCCGCAGGGGGGCGGCAGGACCCATAGAAGCCTCTGAGTCACTTGTATGGTGCGGACCGCATTGTAAGAGGGTAGAAGTGGGTCAGCAGAGCCTACCCATCTGCTGCCCCTGGGCCCTCAGCCATGAATCTTTGGACCATTATCCATGAGCCTTTACATGCTTCCTCCACATCCTTGCGAGAGAATTCTCCTAATTTGGGGGTCATTGGTGGACTTTAACCAGAGTGTTTGTCATAGACCTGTACTGTCACCAAGGTGGCTTTGCCTCCCTCGTGTCCTGATCCTCTGCTTGTTTCTCTCAGGTGTCAGGTTTGGAGTCCAAACCGGTAATGGACAGCGTCCTGTTTTTACGTGACAGAAGATGGGAAGAGGTCAGAAGTGTCCTGACTTCGGCTTTCAGTCCTGAAAAGCTGAGTGAGGTAAGATGCAAGGAATGCAGACTCACCCCTTACGGTTCCTTCTCTCCAAATCATGATGGAGAGCGGGTTTCCGTGGCACCCCTTGTCCACGTGGCACTTTAAAATGCCCTGCCCACAGGGGCCTTCAAACCTCCCTAGGACGCAAAAAAGCCTGGAGTGGGTTCCACTTCCTCAGGCTCCCCCATCTCCAGTTGCCACGAAACAATTGTGAGTGTACAAGTGCATCTGGCACTCCCACGAGGTCCCAAGACTCTGCCCCGGGCACTTTGAGGCCACCCAGGAGAAAACGGGAGCCGTGCCTCTCCTCCTTCCATGTCTGATGGCTCGCCTGGGGATCTTGTTAAAATGCAGATTCTGATTCAGCAGGTCTTGGGGGCGGGGGGCGGTGAGATTCTGCATTTCTAATAAACTCCCGGGTGAAACACCTTTTACATAGGGAGGAACCAGAGAAGAGCTTGAAACAAAGGTGAGCTGTGGATCCAGTCTGAAGTAGGGAAGAGAGGGCCGTGGCCTGCGGGGGAGGAGCGAACACCAGGCTCACAGGCATGCCCAGGTTAACCTTGGAGGCCGTGTCAGTGGGATAGGAACACAACATGCTGCCAGCTCTTTAAAACCCTGGGCTCCCTCTTTCCCCCACCCAGAGACCCACCCTTTTCTTCCCGCCCTCGGTCCTGCCTCTCGGCCAAGTTCCGTCACACTTGATCTTCACCAATTGCTGGTCCGGCTTTGGTGTTTGGCCTGAATTCTGCAAGCATTTGGGGGACCGAGCACTTGAGCCCTTCTGATGTGAAGTGCTCAGGGACTGACTCAGAGTCCCAAGTACCTGGGCAACTCCAGAGCAAGCTTCCTTCCAGAGCCATCCACCATGTCTAGCTGTTCCAGACAGCCTGGGGTCTGAGCGGTCTGTCTTCAGGTCAAGAAATGAAAGCTACTCTTAAACTCAAGATGCTCACCCATACGGTCCTGTTTAATTCCTATAAATCTTCTGAAGTCCCCGAGAAGGGGAGAGGTCCCATACTTCCTAATTAATCCCATCCAATAAAACACGCTCAGAAACCAGTGATCC
Source organism: Zalophus californianus (assembly GCF_009762305.2). Classification (NCBI taxonomy): domain Eukaryota; kingdom Metazoa; phylum Chordata; class Mammalia; order Carnivora; family Otariidae; genus Zalophus; species Zalophus californianus. Next base: position 92,175,239 of record NC_045606.1, read on the forward strand.
TGCCCACGTTCGGTGAGGTTTTGGTATTGGAGGGCGGTGGGTGAGCTCAGCTTGTAGCACCAGCTGAAACTCACCGAGCTCTTACCTGTGCCAGGTACCACACGCAGGGCTTCCCATCTGTCTCACCACACTTCATCTCGACCACATCCCTGTGAGGTCAATACTATTAGGATCACCCTCACTGCACAGAGAAGGAAACTGAGGCACCGAGAGATTGCATAACGCACTCCATGTCACACAGCTTGTTAAGTGGCACAGCCAACATCTTAATCCAGCTCCAGAACATGCTTCGCCTCTCTTACCTACGTGTGATTTTCAAACATTGTTCTAAGGCTCCTTAGGACCGTCCCAGGGGCTATCTGGAGGGCGGGGGGAAGGGAAGGGTAGCAAACGGGGCCTCTGTGGAAACCTAGGGGGATCAGAAGCAGCACTTCTGTCTTTTCTGCCCGAGTCTGGAACCCACTGAGGTATGGAAACATGTTTCACACAGAGGAAGTACACATTTCTCCTTTCTTACCAGTAAAGCCCTCTGAGAAACGTAGCTCCGCCATCCGGTCACGTGGGCCTGCCACTACTTCACCCAGAATGGGACACGGCAGCATGAGAATGGACCCAGATCCTAGCAGGGCTGCCCACGCACGCGCGGTTCCCTCCTCCCAGGCCCCAGTCTGATCCGGGAAGGCGCTGAGAGCAGGAGACACCACCCTCCTCAGCCACAGGTACACATGCGAATCACCTGGGAGCTTTGAAAACCAGGGCAGAGTCCCACATCGACAAGTTCTGATTAAATCGGTGTGGTTTGGAAGGCAGCCCCGGTCTGAGGGGCTTTGCGGCTCCCCAGGTGATTCTCGTGTGAAGCCAGCGCCGGGTAAGATCCCCTCAGGGAAACTCAAGGAGGGGCGGTCTTGCTTCAGCTGGTGGAACGGGCCCTGCTCCACGCTTCGCTGCGCTACACACTGAGATTTCAGGTGAGGATCTGTTCCAGGGAAGGGCCTGCTTCTTTTAAAACTGCAAAAGCAGTAGGATGACCACCCAGACAAGGTGGGGGGAGTGTCACCTTTATTACAGGCAGTCACTAAAATGTTGAGGTAGCCGAAAAGAGGGGTGGGGAAGAGAAGTAGGTAAACCGAGGGTTGACATCACTAGCTCAAACATGTCGCCATCAAGTTTCTTTAATCATGAGTAAACAGTGGCTTGTTGGCAGCACTGCAGATGCGGAATCTCATCACTTGTTGAAAAGAATTGATGAAGGGTAGCTGATTTTTTTTTTTTTAAGTAAGCAAGAAAGGGGAGAAAGTTTTCTCGACAGATTTGAGCTGTTTCTTTGGGGAAAAAAATAAATCTGGGTCTTTTTTCAAGGGCTAGATTTCTTTAGCAGGGTATACTCCAAAAACTGATAGAATTTCGTTTCCCAAACAAATTCAGTGCTCCTAGGTTCAGAAGGAGAAAATGCTTTGGATTCGTTGCAGAAAACAGAGTTCCTCCAAGTGGTTTATTGCACTAAGGTACCTAGGGGAAAGGGGGAGGTCATATATGACGTGAAGGAGTAGGGGGGGGGAAGGGAGGAGGGAGAAATTTCATAGACCAGATTCCCTGGGTTTTGCTTCAGTTCTACCCCATTACTTAACATATACTACCCGTAAACTTCACCATATTAAAAAATCTTCCCACTCAATATAGTTGAATTTAAGTTCTGGGGTTTCCATTAGAAAGGATGCCGTTCCAGTGGCAGCAATAGTCACCTCTCTCCCCACCTCCGGAGCATTTAGACTGGGTGAGTTTGAGGTTCTTGGGCTGGGGGGGCATCTAAATAGAGGCGTCAGGAAGTAGTTGACTGCAGGTCAGGAGCTCAAGAGAGAAGGGCAAGAAAGATGGTCATCAAAAACACAGACATGGCAAGGTCACGCCCAGTGTGCGTGCAGCACCAGAAGAGAAGAGGGTGGTGGTGAGAACCATATTCAAGTGAGGGGCAGAGGAGAGACCTACAAGTAAGACTCAAGAAGAGGAGCCTGCAGGGCGCCTGGGTGGCTCAGTTGGTTAAGCGACTGCCTTCGGCTCAGGTCATGATCCTGGAGTCCTGGGATCGAGTCCCGCATCGGGCTCCCCGCTCGGCGGGGAGTCTGCTTCTCCCTCTGACCCCCTTCCCCCTCGTGCTTTCTGTCTCTCATTCTCTCTCTCTCTGAAATAAATAAAAAAAATCTTTAAAAAAAAAAAAAAAAAAGAAGAGGAGCCTGCAGTAGAAGGCCAGGAGAATGTGGAAGGGAAATGTATTTCAAGGAGGAAGGAGCAGCAAAGGTGTTAAATGTTGCTTAGGTAGAAAGGAACACCAGCACAAAAAAACTACGTGACAAAGATAATATTTTCAAATATTCAAGCAATGTCTGTGTGTGTGGTACTCTACAAATCATGTCCCCTGTGGTCTTCCTTCTTGCACTGAATCAGTGGTGTGTGTTGCTTCAGAAGGAGGCAGGGGATGCCTTCCAGAACCAGGAGGTCAGTGCTCAGTTTTGACCTGCACGCACATCAGGCTTTCTCAAGCCCTATTGAGACAGTGGTCTCGGAAGCTAAACATTCTTGGGAAAGAAAAGAGTTTTTTCTAATTCCACAGGCAGCTTCCCTTGGAATCTGAAGAGCAAGGTTTGGGACTCTGAGCACCGAGCATCACTCTGCACCAAAGTGTGGACAGGATGGAGGCTATGACAAGGGGTAGTTGCCACCCTGTGGAAGATGGGTGGTGGGGAGGAGGGAGGGAGGGCAGGGTGCCAGTCTTAGTGCCCCTGACTACCTCCTCCCCCAGCCTAAGTGACCCTCTAGGTTTCTAGATGCTTCTTTGGTCTTTAACCTCCCATTGCCCTTTGCTCTCTAGGTCACTGGTGCTCAAACCCTTTGCGACCAAGGGCTGCACCAGAATCACCTAGAATCCTTGTTAAAATACATAATTCTAGCCACTCTAGGACCTACAGAATGAGACCTTCTACGGGTGACTGAGAACCTGTATGTTTTGCAAGGTCCCTGACATAATTCTGGTAGGAGTCAGAATGGAAAGCACTGGTGTGAGTCTTCCTCTTGGTCCCTCACCTGACCATCAAAGACCCGGGGTTTCCCCAGACTTGCAGGTGCTGAGCCCCAGAACCTTGTTTCCCCTTCCCTGCTCTGTTTTTCTCTGTAGCTTTACTGCCGGCTAACAGCCCATTTACTCTAGTCCTTTTTTCTCTATCATTAACTGCATAGCAATAGGCACATAATGTGTACTCAGTGATGATTTGCTGGATGAATGGATGGATGGATGGAAGGATGGGTGGGTGGGTGGATGGACAGATGGAGAATCAAAGGGCCAGGAAGCTTTCTACTGAAGGATATATGTTAGACAAAGATAAAAGAAAAACAAAAGGGAATAATTTTATCAAGGAAAAGCCAAATAAGGGGATGAGGCACATCACTGGCTTTCTCTTTGGAGAGTCACAGGTATATACATGCAGAAATAGAAAAAGCAGGGCCCAAAGACAGAGAGAGGAGAGGGAGGCACACAGGGACATGGGGTGGAGGAGGCAGAAATGACGAGAGAAGCTCGGACAACAGACCCGAGCCTGCCCTCCCCTCGATTATGGACACCTGAGGCCGTCTTCCCCGAAATAGCTTTGCAATATCAATATCTCCATTCCTTGATGAATTCATAAGTAGCTTGGGGACTTCTGTTATCAAACTTCAGAATTTATTCTTGAAATAAAGATTTGTTTTCCCTTGGAATTCTGCAGCTTGTTTCCATTAGCACCTTGGCGGTCTGCGCCCTCTCCTACCTGCGTCTGGAAGTGTCATTAATATTCAAAGGGCCGAGATGGCACTGTCCTTATCCGTGTACATATTAGACAGCCTTGGTCAGCAATGCTTGAAAGTTACTTTAAAATCAGCATTAAATCACAAAGCCATATTTTTTATTTAAAATAAAACTGGGTTTTGGCTTCAGATTTGGGATGACATAGAAAGATAAGGCACTGGTGAAAATCTGGTTGCTGCATTCCTGATTCCAGAAAAAGAGACCACCGAAATCATAGTCCAGTGACAGCCAAACTATTGAGGTCTATATTACAGGATTCCTGAGCACTGCCGGGAAAACAAATGATTTTTTTTTTTATTAGGGAATATTTTGCCCAGTTGACCTGCCAGAGTGTTCGCCCTGTCCCCAAAAAGAGAATTTTTTAAAAAGGGCAACCAGTAGATTTATTGAGATTTTTAGAGTCTTATGATAGATTCTCTACCAAAGACTATTAATGAGTAACCCTGGGGTTGTGTAAAACTTTATTATGGGTCAGAAAGTAAATAGATTTAATTTTAGGAAACAAAACTGGAGCTAAATTAATTCTCTCTGAGGGAAAAATATAAATAATGGGGAATCCCTGGGGACCCAGGTTAGCGCTAATTTTATTTTTAAATTTTATCATTCATCTGAAAGAGGGAGCATACATGCAATCTACACATTTGTAAATTCCTCTAAGCTCTTCTGATTTTACAAATAATAAGTCAATTAGAATAAGTTTCTAAGACTCTTCTAAGACTGTGTAAGTCAGCACAAAAGCGGCAGCTAACTTTCGGTGTAACCAAGAAGAAAATAATACACTTAAGAGGAAAGCATCAAAACCGTACTTACATGATAATGAACTTTCAAGCTATGAATTACTACCGAGGAAAGGGATTTAAAATTGTTGAGGTCTGAAAAGGCCCATGGTCATACAATTCCGTAAAATATTGCCAATCATCTTCTTTTTTTATTATTATTATTTTATTTATTTATTTGAAAGAGAGAGAGCACAAGCAGGAGGAGGGGCAGAGGGAGAGGGAAACGGAGTAGCAGACTCCCTGCTGAGTGGGGAGCTAGAAGCAGGACTTGATCCCAGGACCCTGAGATCAGGACCTGAGCTGAAGTCAGACACTTAACCAACTGAGCCACCCCCGCGCCCCTGACAACCATCTTCTGAGAGATTAGCTATGTACCTTAGCATATTAATGGGTTGGGAGAGTCTGCAGTGAAGAAATCTGTTTAACCTTATTTATTCTGGGCTCACATAAGCTTTTAGTAGGTGAAAACACAGGTCATTAACATCAAAGCCAGCAACTGGGAGAAATGAGGCCACGGGGCACTGTGACTTTGGTGGTCCATGGGGGACGCCATTTTTAAGTGCCTCTAGCAGAAGCCAGGCTCCAAACCGGAGGGACCATGGATCCTACCCAATATGGTGGCTCGTGTCTTCTCAGTCCTCAAAGCACAATAGAAGGAATGGGTATTTCCTCACTCACCCACATCATTAAGCTGATGGTGACCCGCTGAGCAGATACAGGAGAGCTGGAAGCTTCATACAGGAGAGCCTGAGCCTGGCTGGGTGTGTCACTCAACAGCAAACGAGCCAATCATATCTCTGGGCATAGGGACTCAGTTAAAGAAAAGCCAGACTGACAGGGAAGGCTGGTATCTCTCACAGTCGCCAAGAATCCAGCGCTCTGCCTAATTTTTCACTTTCATCCAGATGTTTCCTGTCAGGAAGGCACAGTCAATAATGTATGAATCTTAAAGGCGGAGGCAGATGTGGTTATTATTCCCTCTAGGCCTTTCCTGCCTTGGAGAAGACATATTACTCCAGAATGACTACAATTTTAAAAAATTTAAGTTGATATAGCCAGCTTATGAGTAAATGCATAGCTGCGATCATTTCAGTGCAAAAGTCTTCGCAGGATTACAATCTTCATCACGGTTTGGCTCGGCCTTTAAATTTTCACTGTACACTCTTCAGACGATCGTGCACAAGGGCTTCTAGAACAGAACCCACTCTCCCAGTAATGTTGCAGTAAGCAGCTCTCTCCCTCGGCTGTATGAGCCTCTAGCAGTCTATTTTTAATATTTGCTTTTATTTCTTAATCCTTCCGAACAATAAAAATGAAAGTCATTACAACCAAGTGTGGCTGTGGTAATAAATACTTTGGAGTCCAAAAATACATTGTCTCTGCCTGACCAGTTGCCCATTTTCCAGAATGTCTGGGTATTTATCTAGCAGCAAGAGACCATTATCCTTCGACACAGTTGTATTCCACTGACACCTAATCTCCTAATTAAAATTGGTATAATGATGGACTGTTTAAATTCTGGTTAAAATGTTCCTTTTCCATTTGCATTTAAAAAAACACACTCCTCATCATGGGTACCCCATCCTGGGTAATAATTTGGCTTTCCTTTGCCAGACTCATAATGTCACTCTGACTTGCCACTGGTTAAATCTAAATGAGCATCTAAATGTGCCTCCCAGCTTGGCTGTTGCTAGGCAACCCCAGCAGCCACCTCCTCATCGGGGTGAGTTCTAATTGGTCACAACTCTTGACAGGAACCACTGACTTATTAGAAATGACACTTGATTATTCACCTAGATGGCTAGAGCTGATACTTATCAACAGGAAATTCTGCATAAAAATAAGTCATGGATGTTTTTAATATCTGGGTGGCAAAAGGAGGTAATAGGTTTTGTTAACTGGTATTAATTTTACATTTGTTAACCACCCATTTAAAGCACTTTAAGGTATTATTATTTTTGATTATTTTTGAAGTCAACAATATGTTTAAATACCATCTCCCATCCCCATTAGCTGACCCTTATTTATTCAGAAAATCCCCCTCTGACATCAGTTCCAAAACAACATTGCCCACAGGTCTAAGAGTGCCAAATAGAATGAAACATTAAATTCCTAAAATTCAATGAAGATTTATTAGTTCCTGTCTTTAAGGGGTGTATAACGTAGAAGGGCAACAAAGTGCACAAATCCTACATTATTACCGAGTAGTGGAAAACAGTAACAGAGTTCACGTCTTCTTTCGAGCATCAGAAGCCACTTTGGGGGCAGGGGATAGCATTGGAAGTGAGTCCTGAAGATTTTACTGAGCTTTGACAGAGGGAGAAGGTGCATTGCAAGTAGAATGAGCTACAGGAACAAAGGCATCTGGACGAAAAGTACAGGATGTGTTCAGGGAATAGATGAGTACAAATTGGCTGGAACACGGGGTACATGTAAGGGATTACTGAGAGAAAACTGGAAAAGTAGGTTGAGGCACAGAGAGTTCTGTGCCGGGGGAGGGTTTGGTGTGAACTTCACTGGAGGGCGAGGAGCTATTAAGTACTTGAAAGTGGGGGAGTAAGGAAAGGAGTTTCAGCCATTTAGCCTGCAGGATGCGAGACTACCACTAGATCCTGCGACAGACACTTCCAGAACAGATGAGGACAGCTGCAAGTCATACCTTTGGAGTCTCCACTTTCCATGGCCCCGGGGCCGGGGCGGGGGGGGCGCGGACACAGCTCCCGGGAGCCATATTTTCATCTTAGGGTGGGGCCCTCTGCTCAGGCTCTTTTCTGAATCCCTCTTCATATGTAGACCATGAGTCACCCTGCCTTTACACCATCAAAGTGTGGGGAACATCTCAGTTTAGAAGTACGAGATAATGCAGAAGGGACCCTCTCTTTCCCGCTCCCTGCTCAGGAGACTTCGGGCTGACTCTGTTCTCCAAAGTTCCGGGGGGGGGCTGCCAAGGGTTTAATGGTGCTTGTTTGTTTGTTTGTTTGTTTTCCAAGTTCATGGCATCCGAGCTGCATTAAGTGAAATTATAACCTAGAAGTCAGTTGACTGAGGAAAAAGGGAATGTGGAGGCAAAAGCAACAAGCCAGGAGTCAGAGGATCTGAATTTCTAATTTTCACTTTTACTAAATTATTGAAACATAAAAATAACCAGATTTAGGTCTTCATGTAATTCTGAAGTCAATGCATGAAAAAGATATAGTAAGACTTTCTTACAGGGTCTTGAGATGTGTTGGAGCAAGGAGAGAGGCTCATGCATCCAACTCTTCACTCTGCCAAACTAGGAAGTTGCCTGCTCTTTCCATGGTCCCTAAGTAACTATCTCAATCTGTTGCTTAGTGACCTCATTCAGATCCTAGAATGTCCATGGAAAGGGAATTTATAGTGCACTGCAATTAGCCCCTCATTTGGGGGTGAGGACCCCAGTTCAGAGAAACTCCAATGACTTGCCCAAAGTAAGAGGTAGAACGAGCACGGGCACCAGATCTTTCACACAGAGCCAGCTCCCAGCAAACTGCACCGCATTCATGCTCAGACAGAAAGAGCTCTTCGATCAGTTAATGTTCCTTCTATGTCAAGGCCCTCAAGGAACATTCAGTCAACCTGTCATCGCATAGATATTTCTAGAGACGCAACTGAATGTGTTGCGCTGAGCAACAAATACTGAACAAATACTGAAAACTTCAAAAATGATAGAACAAATACTGAAAACTTCAATAATGCATGACAACATACAAGAGTTGCCACAAGAGGGTGACACTGAAAGTATATTAGTTAGTTACCCATTGCTGTGTAACAAATTACCCCAAAACTTAGCAGCTTAAAACAACAAAACTCTATTAGCTCATGGTGTCTGTGGGTCAGGAATCTGGCATGGCTTTGCCGGGCACCTCTGTTTCAGGGTCTCTGCATGTAGTCATCAAGCTGTCGGCCTGGGCTGTGATCTCATCTGAAGGCTTGACTGGGGGAAGACCTGCTAAACTTACTCACATGGTTATTGGCAGGATTCAATTGTTAGTGGGCTTTGGAAAATAGGATAACAAGCTTGTTCTATGTCCTTCAGTCAATGTCCCCACAAGTATTTTCATTAGACCAATCTGGTGACTGAGTACAGAATGGATTGAAAAGTGAAAAGAAAGAGGGCTAGGAAGCTCTTTGAAAATTGTTTTTTAGTCCACCTATATGTCCAGCACTATATAAAGTAATGAGACTACAAAGATGCTTACGCTTCTTTGTTCTCGAGAAGCAGGATGACAGCCACACCTGGAATGTGGTTCCAGGTGACAGGTGGCAAAGCCTGAATTAGAGTAGTCGATGGGAAGGTAAAGATGAAAGGAAAGAGACAAGGAACTAATGATAACATGGTGAGACAAGAACAGGTGGATCCAATGGGAATAAGAGGAAAGAAAATGGTGCCAGGCATCCAAAGCAGTCTGGGAGCATGAGGGTCCTCCAGAGGACAGCTGGCCTGCCTTCTAGTGCCAAGCCTTTTACATATTTCTAATTGCTGTCACAACTCTTCAAAGAAGGTCTTATTATTTCCATTTTGCAGCTGAAGAAATAGACTCACTGAAGTTGAGCAATTTGCCCAAGGCCACACAACTAAGAAGTGCCAAGCAGAAGAAATCTAACAACTGGCAGTGGCTTTGAGAATTTGCTCTCCCAGGGTCAAGCTTACTTAACAAGTTCAGCATCTTAGCCTCAGAGGAGGAAACACCACTGAAGAAATTTGGGAATCACCTAGGAGAGAAGAAAGCCTATGAGCAGGAGAATTTCTTAGCCCGTCTTTGTCATTACCCCATGAGTTGTCTCTTTTGATCACTCTGAAAGCTCTCTCCACCTTGTTGAATTAATTCTATTGCCCTCTGTCTATACCTTGACTCAGAATTCCTCAGGCACAGTCTGTAAAAATATCCTTTTTTTTTTTCTTAACTGGGTGATTTAATCATACAGTCAACTCCAGGTAGAGAGCAGTCTAGAGCAAGGACTTCCTTCCTTCCTTGAAAAATTTCTTCCCCAGGCTGAGGGTGGTACTTTACACTTGATGGTGACTGCTAGTTTCCAAGTGGCTGACCAGCCGCATGCTCAGCATCATCTAGAATAAAGCCAACCCATGTGAGAGGTGAGAGAAGCAAAATGGGAACCCTTTCTCCTCGGGTGTGGCTGTTAGACTGTCATCCCCAAGAAGAAATCATTCTTTTAAAACCTAATAACATTAATATTTTATCTGATGATAAGTATCACGTCCATGCATTATGAAAACTGTGGGAAAAAAAAACAAAAATAAAAATTTCTCATTATCCTACAAAGAAACGTTAACAATCAAATGAGAATCTTTTATTAAAATCTGACGATAGCATTGTGTGCTCATCTGTGTGTGTGTGTGTTTGCACAAGCCACCTATGTCTGCTTGTCTCCAAATTCAGGGGAGTAATTGCTGGGCTTGTGGATTGTATGAAGATGATTGCAAGCCCATCAAAGAGAGCTTTTGTTTGTATGCAACTCATGTGAGAGTGAATATTCCATAACTTCTTGTGTATAATGCAAGGAAGAAAGCCTGAAATGATGCCTATTGGCCAACATACAGATCATGCTCCACTCATATTTTCTCTGCATTGCTTCTTAAAACATTTTTCATATTACATGCCCCATCTCATATCACATTAACCCAAATAAAAATGTCATAATCCATTCAGTGCAACAGACAGCAAGCAGAGCATGGTAGAAAATTACAATCATGCCAGTCAGCCACAAAGCATTCTAGTTACAAGCTCGTAGTGGAACCAAGGGTGGGCGGTGGGTCCAGCCCCCCTTTACACTGTCCAGCATGTGACTGGATTGAGTATGGGTGGACCCCTCTTTATGCGGAGGGCATGCTTCTGAAGAGTTGAGTATAAATCTAATTTTATGTTGCATTCCATTTTTGTTACATTAAGGGAGCTGTAAGCTTGATATCCAAAAAGACTTCCTTTAGAAGAGCATTTTTCTTTTTTTACCACGTTCTTATTCCTCTGAAATAAATGGAAGAGAAATTTTGGTATATGGGATTTTATTAAAATAGAGTTCACATGTACCACTAAGTTTATTAAAATAATGGAAGGATATAGCCAGCGAAGGCAGTCGCAGAAATGTGGATGAGATAGTAGAGTTCTCCAAACACAAAGGTAGTCTAAGATTTTTTGAGAGTGATGGCCCAGAGGCCACTAAAAGTGACCCATTTACACGCACTTTTGTACTGAGAGATTATTAAATTGGCAGTGGGTGAACATTTAGAAAAGAATGCAGTTGTCATGAAGAGTCTACCCAGAGTTACAAAGAATAAATCAGGATAGCGATTCTCACCCGTTTTGAGCGGACTTCAGAATAGGCATAGGAGGTAAATTCCATTTCTATTTTGGCAAATCATCTGACAAACTTCCCCAGCCAACTTATTGATCAGTTGCTGCCTGGTTGAATATTTACTTAGGTTCACGCTCAGCTGGCCAAAGAGCCAGAAACTGAGAAGACTGACCAATTCTGTAGCTACCTAAAGTAGCAGACTAGTGGAGGGCCACAGGCTCTGTGTTTGCTCCTGGATGCACACTGACAAACCGAACAAAGGCTTAGAAGGCACACTTACCAAATCTCCGATGGAACAAGAAGGAATCACCAGTGTTACAGGAGGTGAGATTTGAATGTGTGAGTACGCCCCATGGCCCACCTACACTGAGTACAAGCACTCTGGTGCTCTCAGCCCTTGAAGCTGGCTGAGCAGAAAGTCCTTTTTCTCAGAATTTTCCTCTCCAGATACTTCTTCCAGAAGTCTTGGCGACAAGGAAGAATCTCAGATGCTCTGCCATCTCTCCACTGAGTGCGGGGGTGTATTCTGCTCTGAACGTCTGCTCCTTGACCTGCCCTGAGGTGCTGCCCAGGCCACTGTCCCCAACTCCAGAAACTCACACGGCCCTGAGCTTAGCCTACAGCTCACTCTTACTCACCAGGGGTGTGCTTCTGCTTCTCAGCACCACCTCCTCCAGGGAGGGCTCCCACAGCAAACAGGTGGGCCCCTGGTATCACAGTTCTGTCCTTACGCTCTGGAACACATGGGGTGACTAGCAGACCTACAGGAGGGAGGGGTCCAACAAAGCCATGTGTCCCTCCAACATCTGGCCAACAGCCACCCAGCCTGTCCCACTGTGTTTTAGGGGAGTTAAAAGATTGTTCTGCTCAGAACACATGGCAGGACAACTTTTTACAGCAATAAATGTAACATAAATATAAAGTTTTTCTAATGAATGGAGTCCGAAGTGTCAAAAACTCAATTGCATATGGTGATGATTCGTGAAAAAAGATCTTGTAGCTTTTGTTGACCCGAACCTCCATATTTGCCTGCCCTACGTGTCTTCTCTAGAAGTCCACATACACCTGGGCTTGTGATTGGCAGGCAGGGAAGTGATCCAATTACGATTTATGGGATCTTACCTGAAATATTGTGTTCCATTTATGGAGCTGCCTTTTAGGAGTAACACTGATGAGAGAGAGCGAGCGAGTGATAAGAATGGAGAAGTGTGCGCAGACCGTGTTGCACGAGGAGCAGTTGAAGGGACGGGGACAATTGTCTAGAAGATGAGGAGGAGCAGTGCTTGCTGTCGGAGTATTTGAAGCACCACCACATGGAAGAAGTCAACTGAAACCAGTGAGAGGTTGTTAGAGGGGCCAGATTTTGGCCTCAGCACAACATACCTTCTAACAAGTAGATTAACATCCTGTAACTTTCCCTAAAGCCCCCAGACTTTTAAGGGCAAAGACTGGGTCTTAAGTATTCATTCAAATTCATTCCCTCGTTCAACAAATAATTACTATGTGCTGGACATCGTTCTAGGTTCTGGGGACATAAAAATGAACAAAAAGACAAAAATCTTCCCTGCCCTCAGGGAGTTACATTCTAGCGTCAAAATCATAAAATCTGAACATATTTAACATTTCAAAAATGTTTTCCATAAGAAATGCTCAGAACAATGTTACGGCATGTTGCTTTAGCTACGGTGTCATTCTAGAATGGGCACTGGTTGGAAGGATTCCCCTCGACGTTTCCGACTTGGCTTTGCAAACATACAGGAGGAAAGAGAAGATCACATGGGTGGCCATCAGGCTCCGCAAAGAATCCCACCCGCTTGAGCCAGCCTGCTGGGGTCAGAGTGGCAGCAGCCAAAAATGAGATCCAAACTTGATGAAGCTGGACAATAATTACGTGAACGTTCACGATACCATTCTCTGAGTGTGTGCATATGCTAGACGTTTCCCATGATGAAAATATTTTCCTATTAAAAGAAATGCAGCAATTTTTCTGGGTGGGCATGGAAGGCGTCTTGAAGTCAAGGGTTCCCTTACACGTACTTTATTCAGAGGTTTAAGCAGCTGAAGCAGAAATGAATAGCCGTCCCTCAGAAATGCTCTACAAGTGATTTTTGCATTGAGTAAAAAGTTAAAATGAACGACCTTACGTTCCTTTGGAGACTACAATTCTATATTCTAGCAGAAGACCTAAAGTATAATTGGAACCAAGCAAACATGGATTTGGGCTAATTCCAGAGAAAGTACATATGGATTGTGGTCTATTTACGCTCTAATGCTAACCAAATGTCACGAAACCGAGTACTGATTCTCATTTCTGTCTAAGCACTTAATGATCATTTTTGTAATTATTTCACAGTATTTACTCTAAATCCTTTCTTCTTTTTGCTTCCAAAAGAACAGATTGCGTAAGCTAACATAGACGTTTACAGCTATTGTATTTTATGATATTTATGAATTTCAGAGCCTCCTCTTGAGTCTTAGCTGCATGAAAGTTACCTTGAAAACAAGGTCTGTTTTCCCAGGAAGCGCCACACATAACCTCTTTATCTGCAGCTAATTTAGGTGTGCTCCCTGCATGGTGTCCTAATTACCCCTTTGTTATCTGCTATCAGATGACGCCCCTAATCAGCCAAGCCTGCGATCTGCTCCTGGCTCACTTAAAACGCTATGCGGAATCTGGGGACACTTTCGACATCCAGAGGTAAGGGTGCTACATGGACACATGACAGATGAGAAATTGCACTTTTGAATTGCCGCTTCGTGTAACTGTACATAATTGCTGGACAATTACCTCAGGACCAGCAAACTATGGAAATGCTAGAAGCTCATAAAGAGCATGGGTGGGCTGAATAATAAGAAATGAAACCCATGTAAAATGTGAAGAGAATGTGAACAAAGCCCAGGGTAGGTGTGGCGTGGTGAGGGAAGCCTTGAGTGGGCAGCGGTGTGTGGGTGGACACGCCCTCTGACCTCTGCAGATGCAGGAGGGCACAGAAAGGACAGGGTTCTGGTGGGGGGGGGGACGTCCATGCATTTTTACTGCAAGAAGAATTGTGCACCTCAGTCTAGAAGCCATGACTTAGCGGTGGACACCAAATTTAAATGACTGATTATCTGGCTGCCCCTCCAGTTGTCCTAGGCTAAGTTATGGCTTACAGCACAAGAGTAGGGTGAGAGAGGCAGGTCAGCCAGAAGCCGACTCGTTCCTATTATCATTGCTAATAAAGTAATAACATAACCATCACCAGCATTCAAATTCTGCCGTGGTGTTTACAAAATCCTCACACACACTTTGCTCTCTCTCTCTCTCTCTCTCTCTCTCTCACACACACACACACACACACACACACACACACACACACACACACACACACACTAGCTCTTTGGTCATGAGCTGTGTGAGTTGGCTAAAGAGCAACTACGAAAGCAAAGTAAATAACTTAAAAACCCTGAGCTCTTGGGCCGCTAGGATCAGATGCAATCACATTCAGTAGGCAAACTTTTCGCTATAGCGGGGACATGTGTAATCAATTGTAGGAATGTTTTCAATAAAGCAGTCAAAATAAAAGAAGTCATCTGGAGAGGTCTTTTATTCCTTAACGGTAAGCTGGTGGTGATAGAACCTGGAAGGAAAGGAGCTCCGTGTGTGCCCCCCCCGTCGAGCCACAAAAATAAGAACATTTCGTTATAAAAGGATATGCATACCCCGTTGGTAGCTTTTTTTAGAAATAACTTCACCTGACTGCTCCCGCAAGATACCAAAAAAGGATCATTCTGGTTTAAAATGGCCCTTCGAGGGCAGGTTTCCTGGAGCCGAAGAGGTTAATTTTTCTGGAGCTATTGCCAGATACTTTTCCTTCTGTTTGTTTCTAAAGTGCAACGTGTGTTTTCTGTAATAATATACATATGTTCATGAAGCTGGTCCCAAAGTTTGTCTTGTATTTATTCGAGTGTGAAGCGCCCTTGTTTTTGGTTTGTTACTCTTAGAAAAACTGTACAATCATTAGGAGGAAGAGGGGGACAAAGCTTTTAAAACCAGACAATCAGGTTGCCAATTCATCAGTCCCAACTTGCTCTATATCAATTAACCACTCGATCCTGGCTTTGGACGGACTCTGCACAGCTTTGGGGCGACAGCATGGGCTTCGGGTCATCTGTTTCCCTCCTCCACGGGGAGGAAGATTTAGAGCATACTTCTGGGAATTTGATGGTGGCTGGTTGATTCAGCCTACCCGAAGCCTGAGAGCCGAGGAAGTGATGCTCTCTCCTCACCTCCCCAGTCTCTGTTGGCATCAGCCATCCAAGATGTTTTTGTGTCTCCTCTGGAATTCTGTTGCCATGCTCAAAGGACCCCATCCCGGGGGCGGGGGGCGGGGGGGGAGGCTCCTCTCCCACCCCCTCACTTCAGCTCTGCAGGAAGCTTCCCTTTCCAGCAGGTAGACGATGGAGTGGTGCCTCTTTAGGAGTGTGCACAATGGCGAAGCCAATGGCAGAGTCCTTTCCAAACCCAAATGGCTCCCTCTCCCACAGGTGCTACAGCTGCTACACCACAGACGTGGTTGCCAGTGTCGCCTTTGGCACCCAGGTGGACTCCCGAAGGGCCCCCGAGGACCCCTTTGTGATGCACTGCAGGCGTTTCTTTGCATTCTCCATCCCCAGGCCTGTCCTGGTCCTAATCTGTAAGTACAGCTCCTGCCCGGGGCAGTAAGACCGGGGTCGAGCAAGCTGGCCAGACCCCATGCCTGCAGGGTGGGCCCAGGCAGCTCTCGGGGCTCAGCCCCCACCACGAGCAAGGGGCACTCGAGGGGTCTCTGAGAGTTGCCCTGCAGGGTCCACCCCGCAGAGGCCTCATGCCCCTGGAGCCACCCAGGCTCCTCCTGTCACCAGCCGGGGCCACTCATTACCAAGGCAGGTAGCACAGGCCTCTCTTGCCACTGCCGCAGGGAGGACCGTGCTGGGCACTTTGCTCACACTGCCGCATCCCCACTTCAGAAAACTGAAGCTTAGGGAGGCAGAGCCAAGGGGCACCTGGGTGGCTCAGTCATTAAGCATCTGCCTTCGGCTCAGGTCATGATCCCAGGGTCCTGGGATCGAGCCCCGCATCGGGCTCCTGGCTCAGGAGCCTGCTTCTCCCTCTCTTGATGCCCCTGCTTATGTTCCCTCTCTAGCTGTGTCTTTCTCTGTGTCAAATAAATAAATAAAATCTTAAAAAAAAAAAAGCAGAGCCAAGATGGGAGCCCAAAGCCTTTCATTTTCTTATTTATTTATGTATGTATTTATTTATTTGAGAGAGAGCAAGTGAGCGAGAGAGAGAGCACAAGAGCAGGGTGAGGGGCAGGGAGAGCAGCAGACCCCCCGCCGAGCGGGGAGCCCGATGCGGGTTTCCATCCCAGGACCCTGGGATCATGACCTGAACCGAAGGCAGACGCTTAACCAACTGAGCCAGCCGGGCGCCCCCAAAGCCTTTCATTTTCTACGACATATTCCTCCCCTCCAGCAAAATCCTCTTCAGAAGTCTTCTCCACTGGAAGCCCAGTGCACAGCAAACTAGAAATCATACGTGAAGGGTGACTGGCAGGTTACCTAATGCCGTGGGGACGGGTCGATTTATTTTATTTTTATTTCAGAAGTGAGTTTTTGCCCTCTGGCCAATTCCGGCACCTTCTTGCTTTTATGGAAGTATTGAAGTCTTGCTATTGCTGTTATTGATTATTGCCCTAACTTCTAACCTTTCTGCTGGGCTGCTAAATTGTATTCACTCCTTGGTCAGTTTCGTTCCCATTTGAGTCCATTTCTGTGGAAGGCCCTGGCACCTCCATCAGCTCCTCACTGAAATTGTCGGAGGGGTTGCCAAGGGGGTCAAAGCAGCCTCCCTTTTGTCCTTCACCCCAGCCACCCGCTGGGAACCACTCCCCCAAGTCAGCTCCACCTGCCATGGACCACGGACATGGACACGCCCTGCGGTGGGCAGCTCTGCTGTCCCACCCCAGCTACTCCTCCTCTCTCGGCCACTCTGAGCCCACCTCCCTGCTCACCACAGTGGTTTGGACTCTGGCTCTTGAAAATGGGCAGAGTGTTCTGGGAGCTCCGAGGGTCCAGAACTACCCTCCCGATCCAGGTTCCCATCAGTGCCGTGCACGGTGGGCCCACTGTCCATGCTGGGAAGCTGAGCTGACCTAAGCCACCCAGCAGCAGCTCAGCCCCTCGACCTAGACCCCACTCCACGAGGGGATAAGTGTCCCTGGCCCGGGGAGCCCCGCCAAGGCTGTGGCAGCAAGGGCACGGGGGCGTGCCTGGCACAGCAAGGGAGGTACCAAGGGGCCAGCATTCTTGCTAGCAGCGGCCTGGGCAGCTCTTAGGGACTGTTCGGGTGGTAGCTCCAGGGACAGTGACCCCATGCGAAACAAATGCAAATGGCCAGAAAGTTAAGAAAGTAGATGAGCTTCCACCACTTGCTCAGATGGGAGACGTGGCCCATCATCTGTCCTTTCTTGATGGAATATGAAGACCTTGGGCCCTCTTGTCTAGGACCTGGAAAACTAATTTCTAAGTATGAGATTGACTTCCTGGGGGTGAGAGGGAAGTGCAGATTCAATTGCGCAGACACGTATGGAGTGCTTACAATGTGCAAGGGACGGTGAGGCGTGGGGAGGTGGAATCAGGCACGAGCCCTATGGGAAAGCTCGGACCGAGGGGAGGCCCCCTTGTCTTCCGGTGACTCTTAAGTCAAGACTGGGGTCTGCCTCCCGGGCAACAGGCATTGGATAGCTCCGGGTTACTGCCGCCCTGTTTTCAGCATAGCTTTTGTTTTTCTCTTTCAAGTATCATTTCCATCCATAATGGTCCCACTGGCCCGGATTTTGCCCAATAAGAACCGAGATGAACTGAATGGCTTTTTTAAAAAACTCATTAGGAATGTGATTGCCTTGCGGGACCAGCAAGCGGCAGAAGAGGTAAGGGATCTTAATAGGACACAGTGTGGAAACAGAACGGGGCCTAATTTGGCACCGTGCTCTCTTCCCTGTCTCTTGCCTCCCAGGCCCGCACACCACAGCATGCTGGCCTTCAGCGGCCTACCGCTTAGAGCTTTCCAGGGCACTTGAAGGAAAGGAGAAGGGGTAAGGAGGGGCGAACATGGAAGAGAAACGTGAAGACAGTTGGGGCGGCGGGGGGGGGGGGGGGGGGGGGGAACAGCAGAGAGAAGCCCAGAGCAAATTGTCCACATTCTGACATGGGTGCCCCCCCAAAACTCATGGCCTATTTCAAGCACCGGCAACATCAGCCCCAAAGAATTTTCTAGGTAAATGTGCCAACATGGACTTTCCATCAGCATATTCTTTCTACTGAAAGTCGGCAAGGTGGAGTTTTACAGCTTGAAGAGCATCAGCAGTAGGGAGGAGCCTGGGCAGCAGGCAATTAACCCCTCACTGGCTTTCAGCATGGAGGATGTGGCTACAAAATTTGGGGCGGAGGGCTCGCTCGTGTGTCATCCGAGACCCAGAGACTTCTTTCCTCCTTACAGATTTGCACCATGCTTGGTGCATAGTGGGAATCCGGGAAATATCTGTTGTTTGAACTTGGCTGAGAACAGAAATGGGACTTTTCAGGGTTTGGAAAATAATTTCACTGTTGGATACACTCATGCAAGTGTAATGCTATTCTTTAAGGGCCTCATTGCATTCAAGAAAGTTGCTTCAGAAGGAAAAAACAGGGCTAAAATGTCTTCTCTGGAATTGACTTGTGCAAGCTTTAAGAGAGTAGCTTCAAAGACTGGCTCAGAGGGATTAACAAGGGACGCCGTGAGGTCCCATAGCTGCACCAATGGGCCCAGAATGAGATGGGGCGGTCAATTAGTGGCTGGATGCACCAGCAGCAGCCTCGTGCAGCCTGGCTTCCCCCTCTGGAGACTGGGAAGCAAAGGTGTCCCGGTTCAGAAGGCAGGGCAAGGTGTATAGAAGCTCCCGGCCCCTTGGCGCACACACCATCGTGAACTCCACTCGATGCCCTCGGAGGTGTGGGAAGAATCAGCTCACTGGTATCCCTGGCCCGGCTCTGCCACCTAAAAGGACAGAATGTTCTCATCCAGGTTCCTGCGTCTCCAGAATGAGGATGAAGCCTGGGGAAGAAGGGGTGAGGAAAGCCGCATTTTCAAAACCTCAGCATTGCTCTGAAGGGCTTCCTGATGACAATTTTCTCACACATACCCTCGCCCCTCCCCCAGCCTGAAACCCACAGGCTGTGGAATCAGGCTGAAAATTCTAAAACTGTTGCGCCGAATGGCTTACTATGAGGTGAGGGGTTTATTAAAGATCCAATTACTAGGATTGCCTCGAGCTCTTCCTTTTATAAACTCGAGAGCTGTTTGTTTCAAACAATGAGTTGATCTGAGAAAAACCTCCCAACCACAAATCCAGGACTGCCCGTGTCAAGACAGAGCTATATGGTTACTAAGAAAACTTGCTTTAAACCCATCCAAACTCTGTAGACATTCCATCAAGCAGATGTGTGTTTGCGCAGTGGAAAATGCAGCACAGATGTTAAAAGGTAAATATTTTTCTAAGCTCTAGCCGATGGGTGGATTAGACACCTACATCTATCAGGGTGCGTATTTTTCTGGGGTATAACCATAAAGCAGCACTGTTTCGGTCCTAAATGGGCAGTGTTCAAATAGCCTCGGTGATGCAGTGCAAATAAAAGAAACCCATCTACACTAATGCTCTTCTCTAGCACCCAGGCCCCAGAGAGCAGCCCTTTCTGCTGGCCTTTGTAGCTGGAGGTGAAAACAGATTTCTGCCCTGCCCCATGGCCCTCTAGCAACCTGTCTGAGCAGGGATGAGGGGAAAGGGTGCCAGCCCCAGCTCTACCACAGGAAAAAGCCACTGGGGCTCTCCCGCCCGCCATCGTCCCCGTCCCCCTCCAGCAAAGTCACGGGGGAGCCAGAGGGACAACTTCGTGGTGCCCCGAGGAGATTAACACTCCCCCAGCTGACAGGCCTGCCAATGCTCACCCAGGAGCCAAAGTAATAGAAGGTACTCCGCTCGCACATGCGCCATCGTGCCCTGCCCTGTCCGACTCTGCCCCCCAGGACCAGGGCAGGTAGTGGAGCCCCAAGAGCCGCCCCGATGTTGGCCAAGCATCAGGAGGGAATCGGGGGAAAGCCAGCCCTTGAGGATGCCGCCTGGAAACCAGAATAAGCAGGGCCGGGGTGGCAAGAGACAACCAACTGTGGCTCCCCTGAGCAGGCCGGCAGGATACCGAGGCCTTCGCTCCCGAGACGCAACGTTCTTGAGGCCCACGGGTGTAGCTGCGAGAACCTGCTGGAATCTCAGGCGATGTCCTGCAAGGTCACAGAAGCTGGGAAGCAGTCAAGCTACAAAGGCGTCACGCTCCAAGCTTCCCCACCCCAAATAGCACGCACTCGTAAGCAAATCCAACACAGCCTTTCTCAAAATGCGTTTACTGCGTCGCATTGTTCTTTGTGGGATTGTTTATCACAGGCCTAACACTCGCTCAGCACCACACCGGGCATGGGGGTGGGCCACACGGTCCTGCCCTGGACATGTTTATACGCTTACGGAGGAGAAAAAGCAACAACACATAACAACAATCTTACGACATGGGATTCAGTGCTGACGTGTGGGCCATAGATTATTAATGCAAAAGAAATTCAGAAGCCAATGAATTGAGCAAACACCGCACCAAGTAAAGTACTTTGAAATCACAATCTGTTTCTGCTGGTGGTTCTGACACCCTCCCTTTGCTGGTCTGGTCCTACAAACTTCAGAACAGAGTAACATACTGGTTGTCACTCATCACATTAACACCCTTTTCGAAGAAGGGATATGCCTGGGATACACTTTGTCAATGCGAAAGCAAGACATAAAGGCTTCTATTGTTACAATTAGTGGTAGTGAGGAACATAAAGAATATGCGAATTGCTGATAAGGAAGGCAGGGGAAGAGGGGAAGAAAGCTCTAAGCACTTCAATGGGGTAGGGGATCAGTGGGGGAAAAGGGACCCAAGGGTGGGGGCGGTCTTTGAAGACAAGCTTCCCCAAGGAGCAGCTCTGCCACCTTCCTACTGTGGGAGGGAAGTGTGTGGCCACCCGTCCGAGCCCTGAACGGTGCATAAGGGAACAAGGGAGCACGTGCTTTGGTTTAAATCGGTATGATGTTTTAATTGTTTTATTGTTGGAAAACCAACCAGCCAACCAACAGTTCAAACATGTATAAAGTAAAAAAAATCAAAGCCCCCCCCTCCCCCCCCCCGTTTTCCCACCTCCTCCAGCTCACTGTGAGCCACTGGGTATAGATGTTGCTACACATTTTCTATGCATGAACAAATACGTGTAATTATATATATTGCACATGTACCGCTTTTACAGAAATGAGATTCCACTATGCATATTGTTCTGCAACATGCTCTATTTTTTCCTTCCCAAAATGGCTTAACACGTTTCCCAATCAGCCCAGATAGAAGGGCCTCATCCTTTTTAATGGCAGCGTCCCCGTCTGCGGTTTGCTGCACCAAAGTCTGAGAACCAGTACCGTCTAAGGGACATTCGGGGCTGCCAGTTTCTCGCCATCTCAGAGAACCCCGCGGTGAGGGTGCTGGTTCCCATCAGGCTCAAGCCCATTAAAGGCTATGCGTGCAGGTGTTCTTCTGAGCTCCAAGAAATCTCACTCATGTGACTCAAAGGCCGGAATGTGTATTTTTCCTTCTGTCCCATAGAAGCGGAGAGATTTCCTCCAACTGATCCTGGATGCCCGACATTCCGCCACCTCTGTGGGGGTGGACAGCTTTGATATGGTCAGACAAATCTTCTCCTCCACCGACTGCGCCGCAGGTCCCTCCCAGCCACACCAGCCTGGCCGCCTGTCCAAGCCACTGACTGTGGACGAGGTTGTGGGCCAGGCCTTCATCTTCCTCATCGCTGGCTACGAGATCATCACCAACACGCTCTCTTTTGCCACCTACCTCCTGGCCACCAACCCTGACTGCCAAGAGAAGCTTCTGACAGAGGTGGACGGCTTTAATGAGAAATACGTGAGTACGGTCATCCGTGCGAAATCCGCAGGACACGTGATTTTGTGTCTGTAGAAGTGAAACTTAATGATATTGATAACTTCCTTGCGAAAACCACATTCTAAGTTTGAGATGAAATTGGGCTGTTGCACACATTCTCCATCTTTCTGGGTTAGCAAGTAAAAGGAAGTGTTCAGAACAACAGAAAAAAAGAAAAAAGAAAGAAAAGAATGTGTCTTGGGCATATACTTCACCGTCTGGGGCCTTCCGTGAAACCAGGCCTGGCTCAGGAGGCTCAAAGTCTTAGCTTCGAGTGAGCGAGTGAGGGTCATGGGGCAGGCACTGGAAGGAGGTGTGGTTTCCCAGGGCTCTGGCTGTGGAGTCAGCACTCTCTCTGTGGGGCAGGTGTGAGGCAGGAAAGGGAACCTAGTCCTAAGCTGCAGGAGCAGACAGAAGGATGGGCCAAGCCAAAGCCGGAAGGAGGAGGAGGGCTGTAAACGGAGTGAGGTGAGATGGCGCTGGTCAGTGCTGCGTCTAGATTCTGGATATTCCTTCTAGACGAGCCTCCTCTTTGGGGAATTTGAAGCAAACTTTCAGGGGTGCGGAGCGAGGCAACTTTAAGAGCTCATATTTTTCCAGATGCTTTTGTGTGTATTGCTTTGACTTACAAGTTGTTAAAATCATTTTTAAAATCTGTGCTTTTAAAGGGAAGGCCACCCTAAGAGACTTTTTTCTATTTCATTCTGATATAATTATTACAGTCACAATTTGGGGGAGGTGGCCTGTTCTTAGAATCCTTAGAAACTTTTTTTAGATATTGAGCTAAAAACTGCTTTCCAGAAAATTCCACTTCTTTATCCCACTGGGGAAGTAGATGCAAGGTCAGCCTTTCTTCACCAAGGCATTTTTCCAATATTTTGTTATTTCAAATATTTGAAAACTTCATTAACTGTGTTCCTAATTGCCTCAACTTTGGGCTCATCACGAGCTTATAGTCCACTTCAAGTTCCACACTGTTGTGACATCTGCCAAGCCAGGTCTCCACCACCCACTGCGTATACAACTGATATTTTTGAGCCTAGATGCAAGAGTTTGTATTTATCCTTATTATTGCTCAAGTCAGTCAAAATAATTTTGAATCTTGATTTTGCCATCTGTCATATTAGCAATTCTTCCAGCTCTGTATCATCTGAGACTTGCTAAGCATGCCTCCAGTTCCATCCAAGTCATGGATTAAAATGTTGAACAGGACAGGGCTTCCCTCCAGGTTGACATTGATCCATTAATCAGTATTCTTTGGGCATGGAGTCTCCATAAGCCATGCATCCAAATAACCCTACTGCCTATTCCCACCACCCATCTTATCCTGTTTCATGGGTACTTGTGGTGTTTGTCTGTTTGTCTGTCTGTCTATCTGTTTGTTTGAGGAGGGACCCAAGATGACAGGGGTACATTACTGCAAGAGAAATAAGGGGAGCTGAAGGGCATATCTATCAGGATACATTTAATGGCACATAACAAAACCCAACCCAAACTGATTTAAGCAAAAAAAAAAAAAAAAAATGGCGGCGGGGGTTGGGGGGGAGTACTTATCAGTACAGATCACTGAATAGCCTAGGAATAGACGTGGCTTCAGGCCCCAGTGTCTTCTTGGTTGTGCATCCGTAGTCACGGCCCCATTCTCGTGTGCTTTCCTCTCAAAGTCCAGGCAGCCTGCCAAGAATGTCTAGGACTCCAGCAGGCCTCCTTGCTCATTACCAAGAGAGAAAAGAATTGGTGGCCCCAAATTCTCAGCAAGAGTCGTCAGGTTCACTCTGGTCGGGATGCTCAGGTCACTGCCCATTCTGGAACCAACTATCATGGCCATGGGAATGGGGGCGTAGAAGGGCTTAAGCCGGTCAGTCCCACCCCTGGAGTCAATCATACCCATGTCATAGGACTGAGCACTTGGGAGAGCACATGCCAGAGGGAGCTCTGGCTGCTCTCCCAGGAAAGCAGTAAAGGCAATAAAGGGAATTCGCCCCCTGGTCTCAAACAAACCAGGACACAGGTCAAACTAAAGACTTTCAAGCACCTAGAGAGCGGTCAGCAGTGTGGGAGACAGGGCGGTGGGTTGAAGAGGGGGCAAGAGCTCTAGGAAGTAGAAGTCATGATCCTTCCCTTCAGGAAATTTAATCACCAATTGAAAAAAAAAAATAATAATGTCTATGAAAACAATACCTCCCTCCCAGATGACACCCTCCAGGGCAATAGAAGGCAGCAAATGATCAAGTCTAGAAAGCGTGGTGTCATCTAGAGAGCTGTGGGGCTCTAGGGGTCTGTCCCACCAGCTGCATCGTAATTGTATCTGGTTACAAGGGCACAAGGACTGTTACTGGCTTCCATTCAGAGGCCCTCACTCACGCAACCCCTTACCGCTGACATAGCCTTAACTGCCCATGAGCTCAGGGAGGGTGATACTGTATCACCAAACCCCAGCTTCCTTCCAACCACCCCCCCAACCCCGGGAGAACCACCTCCCCTGGGGCTGTGCAGAATGTCCTCAGGCACTGAGACCCCACAGGAAAATAAACAGATTCTGGTAGGTACAGTTTCTCAAACGTTCGTGTACAGAAAAGCCTCTGGAAAGATGGTTTAAAATGCAGATGCCAGGGCCCTTTCCTCATAGGTTCTTATTCTGTAAATCTGGGCCAGGGCCTAGGAACCTGCGTTTTTTGGTTTTTTGTTTTTAAAGATTTTATTTATTTGACAGACAGAGACACAGCGAGAGAGGGAACACCAGCAGGGGGAGTGGGAGAGGGAGAAGCGGGCTTCCCGCCGAGCAGGGGGCCCGACGCGGGGCTCGATCCCAGGACTCGGAGCCCAAGGCAGACGCTTAACGACTGGGCCACCCAGGCGCCCCTGGAACCTGCGTTTTAAACAAACACAACCAGGTAATTTTGATACAGGTGGTCCCGGTTCCACCTTGAGAAGTCAGCCCTAGACTCTCAGGGTCCAGACCCCTCTTCTAAGAAGAAACAGGGTCCAAAGCCCTGCCCCAGTCATGAAAGATACCCCCCCCCCACCACAAGCCAGGTCATTTTCTTTCTCCAGGTCATAGTTGGGACTGTCTCTGAGAGATGGGAATACATAGGTGTTGTCTTTTTTAAAAAATTGATTTGACAGTTGTCTTAATAGTTAGGTGTTGCACATGGTACCCACTCAATGAGTATTTGTAGGTTCTTTTCTCCTCCCTTCCTCCCTCCCTCCCTCCCTCCCTCCCTCCCTCCCTCCCTTCCTTCCTTCCTTCCTTTTCCTTACTTTAACCAGAGTTCTGTTAATATGGGCCATCTGTCAGGACATGGAAATGCAGATTAGATGTTCACACATTTGATATTTTCCCGAAAATTTGCATGTAGAGTATGACTTGTTATAATTTTCCTGTTGCTTTTCATGCAACAAATATTTCTTGAGGGCCAGTTAATGTCAGACTCAGGCCCCAGACCCTACACCCAAGGAGGCTCTGACCTAGCTCTTCCACGACACCCCTGGAGAGCCCCACACACCTCATCCAATGTTTTCCCTTGTATTTGTCAATGAGATCGCTGGATTTCAGCTCCAGAGTTTCTTTCCTCTAAGCCATATCCTTTTATAGCTATGCCCTATGAGAATCCGATGAAAGCTGTGTCCCTCTCCCCAAGAACAAAAGTGTGTATGTGCACTGTATCAGTCAGGATTCTTTCTGCTAATAGTGACAGAAAACTTAACTCAGATCAGCTAGGGAGTCTATTGACCCACATAACAGAAAACTCCAGAGAGGAGATCTACCTTCAGGTATGGCTTGATACAGGGGCTCAAACTCTATCACTGGAACCCAGGTTGTTCTCTCTCCCCATCTTTCAGCTCCATTCACTCTGGGCATACTCCATTTGCAGACAGGATCTGCCCTAGTGGGCTCAAGACAGATGTGGAACCAGTATTTTGAACAGTCTTGACCTAAGTGAGGTACAAACAGGGAAACACTTCGTGTTTTCTCCAATTATTTCTTTTAAATGTGCTCTGATGAATCTCGTTTTCCCTTTCCTTGATGATACCTCCAATAGATCTCAAAGATTTCTGGTCACTTTTAGGCATTGAAAAGTCCAGACTAGTCTGGTCCAGTTTAAACCTTCAGTCTCAGATCCAATTTCATGTCCTTCCATCTCCTAAGCTCAGGCTGACCCATGGCCTGAGGACGCTGCCCTGGGGAGGGCCAGTGGTCTGTTTTCTCACCCTCCTTCCTGTCCTTGCCCTGCCCCACCTGGGCCCCCTTCTCCTCCCAGGGTTGGGGTCTTCTAACAGATCCCCCATTCCTACCTAACGGAGGCTTTTCTCAGCACCTCCCCCACGGTGGCCTCTGGGATGGGGCCCTGGAGGACTTATTCGGAGCACTCCTGGGACCTCCCCACTACACAGCTCCCTGACAGGGTGGGGCTGCCAGTTCCTGCCTCATGCCTCTGCGTGCTGGCATCTCCTAGCAAGATGGCTGGTTCTGAGCTTCCATGGCTTCCTCAGCATCCATGTGGCCCTTGGGAGACGCACCCTTTGGCCACACCAACGGTGGCTGCCCCCTCCCTCTGCCCTGACATCTCTCTCCAGTTACTTTTCCTCTGCTCAAATAGGTTGGGGGGGGGGGGGTGGTGCAAATGAGCAATTCTGCTGCATCCGCAGGTGAACGAACTGGAGAATGGAGGGCCAGGCTCAGCCAGCTGCCCCCAGGCTCTATGGGTGTCGTATCCCAGACCCCATCCCTTGGCGGGCCCAGGGAACACTCTTCTCTAAGCTGATGACTCCTAGCTCTGACAAGTGTTCCTTAAAACCCTCTAATTTTTCTATAGGCTGATGGGGGCGGGGGAGGGGGCTATTGCAGAGCTGGTTCAGGTGCGGCAGGAAGCAGCGAGAGTCTTCTAAGTCTCAGCGGAAGTCTCCTGCATCTCCTTGGGAGCGATTGGGCCGTGCCCACCCCTCATCCAATCACCGGGACCGAGGGGAATCAGACGCTCTGATTGGCGCAGACCTGGGTCCCCTGTCCCGTCCCTGGAGCTGGTGCCTGGGTGCGGCCACCTCCAACCACTCAGACCACAGATGGGGGAGCGGTGGATCCCTGAACCCCTTCTCTTGGGATGCGGGGAGAATGGCTGTTGGGTGCAGAAAACAGTGTGTCCACCCAGGTACACAGAATCCGCGGTTCCCAGACTAGAGGCTCCGATTTTCAAATCTCTTGTTATGCAATCACACACTCCTTCCCGCTGCATTTTTAAAACCCAGCTTTCCAGAGTCACGGGTGTAAGTCCAAGAGCACCTAGAACTGCTTGCTCTTTCGGACTTCTGGATCATGTGTCCCGCCTGCTCTTGTGTACTTCTTATAAACGGTGTGGCCACTTCATACCAAGCGTCCTGTGGTTTCCACGGAGCCAGTCAATGCTTCCTTACCGGTGAGAATGAAGTCCTGGCTGGAGGTTGGCCTCACTGCATCCTTTGCCAGTCAACACTCTGCTTTTAGCAGAACTAAATTTCTGGAAGGCATAAGGATACTGGAAGGTCTATCCTCACTAGTGAAGAGGATCTTGGTCCACCTTTTACCATTCACACGCTCCATCTCCCGCCACCTGTTCTGACCCAAGTGGCCTTGATGTCTTCTTTCTCCTTCTGGGGTTCGGATTTCTGTTTCCATTATAATACGGCTAAAACCCACTTTATAACTCATGCCTCTTAGGTTGCTTTGTTCCAGGGACACATGTGTTTTCTTCCAAATCATCTGGCTTTGGAATTTGGTCTGGCTTCCCTTTCATCCCACCACCAAAATCCAGCTTAAAACTTGCTCTCTCAAGTCATCCGATCTCTTGGAGCACTCTCTCTCTCTCTGCCCCAATGATTCCTTCGTCATATTGAGGGGGAGGTACCTTCACTAAATTTAGGCATTGAGGAGCAGGGAGGGGTTTGTACCCCTCGTAAAATTGAGAAAGCACACCAATTATTTAATAAGGCCTTTGTAATGTAGATGCTTCATTGTGTTCTCCAATATCTAATTTTGAAAAGGACAGGAGGGAAAAAAAAAAAACAGCTTCTTTCCATATAAATTGTTTTTGCTATAGCTTTAGCACTTTATGTGGAAATTATTGACTTTTGATCTGGCCAAACCATTCTCTTTTCTTCTCTTTGGTGCTGGACTGTGCCAGCCAGAATTTATGACCCATTTTCCTTCTGTTTAATTGTTGTTATAAATCTGCTGTGCAGAACCCAGTTGTAAATTTATCACAAATTGGGCTGGATTGATATACAACCTCTCTTTAGGATAATTTGAACACAGTTATGCCTTAGAAGGAAGGCCAGATTCTTAAAACTTCTCTTGAAGAGCTGCTTTGTAACCATTATAAATATCTAATTAAAATACAACTTACTCTTTCTTTTTCTCTGAAGGATAAAAGCATTCCATGCTGGGTATTTCAGCTGATTAGCTCATGCTGCTAATGTGAGCAAGGTTGAGGATTTGTTCCTTGAAACAGCCAGGGGATCTCAAGGGGTAAAAGAAAAAAAGCATATTTTGTGGCCACAAAAAAAAAAAAAAATTTTGCCCCCAACCAGCTGTTTCATAAATATACATCCTTTGTCACAGGAGGAGGGTTGGGTGAAAAAATGTGAGTAGCTTAACACAAATTCATCCTCACTATGGGAAAAAAAAAATGTCTCCCAGTTTGGATCCTACCCAGGGTGAATATTCAGGGTCGTCTTCACACAAGGAGTAGGGCATGGTTGACTTTAAGATTCAAGTGAAAAACTCAAAATGGGTTTTTCCCCATCGGGCAGGTTTCTCCCCTTTGCCCGGTCCTGCTGTCCGACAATTGAGGAGGAATAAACTTAGGCTTCCTCTTCAACTCCCTCACCCGGCCACGTGGGGCTTAGTAGTGCATCTGAGCCCTTCCCCAGATCCTGCAATAAACAGAGCACAAAGCCGAGAGGTACAAGGAAAGAGGCAGGAACTCAGGACAGCCTACAGCCCTAAAGTCGAACCAAAATCCAAAGACCAGAGCAGGGACACCAGCACAGCAAGATTAGTGGCAAGAGACCACTGAAGTTTCGTGGCAGGGCCTGAGACCCCACGTTTCCTACAAGCTCCCAGGTGATGCCGACGCTGCAGTCCGCGGCCCACGCTGTGAGCGGCCAGGTTCCAGAGCCCATATCCTGCACCCCCCCGAGTTGTGCTGGAGGTGGCAAGTCCTTATTCCTCAGGAGAAAGCGCGGATACTCCCCAATAATTTGCCTTTTGTTAAGAAATTCAAACATTTGCAAAAGCATTCCAAAAAAGAATGATGCCACGCTCACTTTACTGAGTGGGAGAGAAAGTGATGTGGGGTATCACCCAATCCTGGGAATGTCTTAGGAAGTGTACTGCCTATAATCCTAAAATTAGATTGCTTCCTTCAACAGTTTTCTCCAGGCTGGGAAGCTAGGGGGAGCGCCTGGGTTGATGTGAAGTCATTGTCCAGGCAGATGAAGGGAGTAACCAGCGCCCTCTCTCAGGATGCACGTGCAGACTGGAAACCTATCATATACAACAGTTCCCATCAAGCTGGATCTTTTAGGGAGGGAGCTCCCCTAGACCAAATGGTGAGTTAGTGGATATGGTAGCTATGAGAGTCCCCAGTTAAGAGTCCATGTAGAAGTATTACAGTCAAAGAGAACCTCCTTGATGCTCTTCCCCTGGGGCCTGGATTTCGCCGCAGGTGCAGGAGCTGCAGTGGGGGGTGGGGGGGGGAACCTTGGAACGTGTCCAACTTGCCCACTTCCTGTCCTTCATTCTGGAAGCATCTGACCTACAGAACGAGCTCCTCTCACCCTTCCCTGGCCTCCCTATAGCTAATATTAGAACCTAGAAGTCTTGGCAGCCTCCAAGAGGGGCTTCTCTGGGCGTGTCTCTAGAACACCATCCTGGAAGTCGTCATTTGTGGCCACTGCTGGGAGAGTACCAGCTCCGGGAAGGAAAACAGCTCAAGACAACTCAAGAGTCCTCAGAGCAGGGGGACCCATCACCCTGGATCAGGTGGCAGGCCCAGTTTTTAACTGCCCATGTGACAGTTGGGTACACACAACCATCCAGGTCACCTGCCCGTGTCTGCCCTGGGGACACCTGCAGGAAGGCAGGGACTGTGTGTGCTGTGTACCAGTGCTGCCCAGTGCCAAGGCCTTCCTGCACCACCCGGGGCTCCAGGCTCTTCCCCGCGGCCTGGAGGTGTCCCCAGCGCAGGCCCACATACCACCGAGGAACCTCACCCGCCCTGACTTTGAGCCTCTCCCCAGAGCCTCAGCAGTGACCACCGATCGCCAGGCCTCGTGCCATCCAGAACTCTGAGAAGCTCCATTGCCCCTTCCTGTCTTTCCTCCCCTCTCGTAATGCCCCTTTTCCATCTCCTCTCCTCTCTCTCCAAAGTTCACAACAGCATTTCGTCTCCTTGCCCTTGTCCTTATTCTGGCCCTAGTCCCCAGATCAGGGAGACACAGAAGCTTCCCTGCTCCACCTCCTGACCCACTGCCCATGTGGGAGCCCCTGGCCACTGCCAAAGCCTGTAATTTTGTACAGTGATATCCCAGATGAGGGCAGTGGGGGTGATCAGGTGAGAGGCAGGTTGAAGAGCAGAAAGGACTTGCAAATGTTTTTCCTATGCTGCCAGGCTTAGCACTTCTGCATTTTTAATTTTTAGCAATTAATGCTCCAAGCCACCACCGCCCCCCCACCTCCCGCTCCCCCCACCCCCGAGTCCCCACAGAGCGATTCTGTCTTGGCAGAGGGAGAGGCGACCTGCAAGGAGAGGCTCCTCAGGGAACAGGCCACACCAATCAGCATATATTCGGTGCCTTTCATGTGGCAACTCCGAGTATTTTATATTCAATATCTGGGCCTCTGCAGAGGCCAAGCTTTGCTAAGCAAATAAGCTGGTGGGGTCGGTGCACATCAATCCAGAAAAGCAAGAATTAAAAATAAACTTGGGAAAGTGGACTTCGCAGGTGAAGCTCGGCATTCTGTGGGGTCCTCTTGGCACTGAGCTAGATTCTCAACTGAGTGGCTCATTTATGTAACTATTGCTCACATAATGGACTCAAAACATCAAAGGGATGGGTTGTATTCCCAAGAATTAGCTTTTGGAATAAAAGAATAAACACACGCACTTTTTTTTTTTTAACTTCACTGGACTCTATTGACCAAAGCCTCTTTGACCCCAGTGGAGCAGGGACCTCAGAATGGTATCTTCTGGTGCAAACTTAAAGACTTCTGCTCCTTTTTCCAACTGCCCATCACTAGGCTTAAAACCTCACCATTTGGAGGTCCTTCCTTTGTTCCGACACAGTATCCATTATTAAAATGCCCCTTACTCTTGGGAAGAGGCAGTATAATCAAGTCCCCACAAGGAAGGAGCCCCGCGAGAGCGAGGACTCGTCTGCTTGGCACGCTGGTACATCCCAGAGCCTCCAGCAGTGTCTGGCACATAGTAGGCTCATGATGGATAGGCGTACAACGAATGAATGAACCAACAAATGTCATAACGTTTGCCCCTTTTTTTCTAAGTGCAGATGAACTGAAAGCAAATTTGAGTGGGGGAAGTGCAGGGAGGTACACGGGCGATAACATGGTTATTTCACCCTGGAAGGGAGGACGTAGAAGGGAGTCAGAGAGACAAGGCCACCACCGAGGAAGATGCCGGCAGATGAAGGCAGCACGCAGCCTGTAATTGCACCCCCGCCCCCCCCTCCCAGGGCTCCCACGGGGCCTGGAACAGAGGGAGCCTGGGCTCTTAGCCTCCAAGGGGATCTTACGAGCCATCGAGGGCAGCCTTCTGCCCAGGACAGATAGCTGAGACACATTCCTGCCACTCTGCTTGAATGTTCCCAGGCACAAGGAACTTACTACCTTCTCCTTATATCGACTTGAAACCTGCCTTGGTTCATTGCCCACCCACTTGCCTACTTGTCGTCTCTCAGCTCATGGCCTTTGTCTACTAGAGTCAGCAAATCAGTAGCTTCTGCCTGGGGGCTGCTTTCCACACTCACTAGTCGCCAGTGACTGGGCATCTCGCAGATGGAGAGAGGTTATGGGAAACTGGGGAGTCAGGAGAGAAGAGGGACCTTTCTAAACGGTTTGCTTGTGGCCCAGACATTCAATTTACTCTGTTTTCTGGTAAAGTCTGTGTTGCCTCGGCACTGCAGGCCGCATTATGTTTTATTTTGGGTGTTTTGCATGTGTTGCATTTGTTTTTTGGTTTGGGGTTTTTTTTTTAGCATTTTTGTTTTACAGTTGAATATGGGATGTGTGAAGACAGCAACCACACGAGCCTGTTAGCCCAAGCATATGAATGTGCCAGATCAGAAGGGCATATTCAATATGCTTGACTCCCCTATGAATTGCAATGGGTAAGGTTTATAAAGTTAAGCACTTAGGATTCTGTCTTTAAAATTTAAATATTTAGATTGGGTCTCTAGGACACAAAAGGCAATGCCTGTTTCTCACTTGCTTAATTTGATTATTTTTTTCTTTTTCATGGCACAAGTTGTTTTTCAAAGCCTCGTTCCTTGAACGTTCCCTATAGGAGGAATGTAATTAAACTCCACTGGCCTCCCCCTGCTGGGACCGAACTAGGGCCAGAGCTGTAGGAAGCATAAAACAGATACCCCGCGAAAAGAATCCTTATTATAAAGATGAGAAGAGAATCAACTTCCCTCTGGTTATGAACAAGCAGCTTTAGAAAACCACCCAGGCTCTTTTTTGCAATGGCTTAGTCTCCAAGACATTTTAATTAGTAATTTAAGACTGGAAGGCAGAGGATAAACTCCTCACCTCCTTAGCTATAGGCAAGAACTTCAACTCGTTGAGAAACTGGTTCAAGCGGCTGAGGAGGAGGGAGGTCCGGGGGCGGGGGGGGATGCTTCGTGGAAAAGCACAAGCTTTTTCATGAAAATGGCGTAACTAGGTATCCTGGCCTCGTCAGTCACTATTTGGGGGTCCCATTCCTCAAAGGCAGTTCTCACTGCTGGCTGGCGACAGGTGCCGCATCTTGCTGGTTCACCTGCTTGGTAGCAGAGTCCAGAAGCTCTCGTGGGGCGGGGGGTGGGGGGGTGGGGGGGTGGGGGGAGGTTGGGGGGGGCTACCCATCACGTTCAGACTTTTCTCTGACCAAGGAGCGCAAAAGAGGGGACCCCGAGACCTGGGTGCCAATGGCACACACGGAGGCACCGAGCTGCCACCCCTGGCAGTGTGACATGGAGGACTGGCATAATAATCTCTGTTCCTCAGTCTTCCTGTCTGTAAAGTGGGGATAACAATAGTACGTATCTTGTAAAGTTGATTCGGGGATTAAGTGAATGAACCCAGGTACGATTCTGGGCACAGGGCCTTTGGACAGATATATTCTACTATCATCCCCCTTTCTATGCCTCAGTTTCCTTATCTGTGAAAGGAAGAGACCGAACCAGACTCCTTTGCTGTTTATATGCCATACAAAAATCGACTCTCACAACTTTATGAAGTAGAACTACCACCATCCCCATTTAATCGTTGGGGGAAAAGGGGCTGGATCAGTCAGGGATCTCCAGAGGAGCAGAACCAATGGGGGAAGAGGAGAGACAGAGAGAGAGGTCTCAAGGAAGGGACTCATTTGACTGTGGGGCTGGCAAGTCCAAAATCCGCAGGGTAGTCTGGAAACTCAGTCTGGATTCGATGCTGCAATCTTGAGAATTTATTCTTCTCCAGGAAACCTCAGTTTTTGCTCTCAAGGCCTTTAACTGATTGGCTGAGGCTCATCCACATTATCAAAGGTAACCTTTACTTCAAGTCAACTGATGGTACGGTGTCAGCCACATCTACAGAAAATCTTCATGGCCACACCGAGATTCGCGTTTGATTAAATATGGTACTGTGGCCTGACCAAGTCGGCATGAAAGACTCACCATCACAGAAGCATCAAGAAGATAACTTGTCAAGGGTTACACACGAGGAAGGGGCCTAGCTTGGACTGGAACTCGAATCTCCCGACGACTTAGTCTCCGTTCTCAGCATTGTCCCTTGTGTTCAGTGCCTCTGAAGGAGCTGGTCAATCCTGGGGTGTCCTGCCTGAAGACATGTGTCAGTCATGGCTCCAGCTCTTCTAGAAAGGGGGACTTCTGGGCCGCCTCTTGAGGGGGAGGCTTATAGCTGCATCTGCCACTTTAATGGCGTTGAGATGTCAATTGTCCAAGCAGATGGGGGCACACACCCCCATCTGGCACCTTCGTCTACACCATCTTTGGCCTGTCATCCTAGCTCTCTGCCCTAAGAATAAGTTTTCCTGGAAGGTCTTGGGTTTGTGGTGGCTTTCCCCCCTCATTCTGGGACTTTTTCAAGGCCCAGTCTCTGAGTTCATAAATGCTCTTCCTCCGTGGCCCACACAGTGCGAGATGAAGAGTATACCAGCAGCTTCTTCGCTGACCTGCCTCCCTGGATGCCCACCCCCTGCAGAAGGAACATTCCTGAAACAAACATCATATCCCAGGGCTTCTTTCTCCCTCCACAGACACCATTCTTGGTGCTTTTCTCTTTTTTTATTTATTTATTTTTTTTTTGACGCTGATCCTGTCTCCTTTATTGTAGAAAGTTCTCCAGCCATCCCAGGCTCTCTCTTTGGGCTCCATGGCCCTGGAATTTTTCCATTAGTTGCATTTCCTTATGGTTCATTTTCGTTGTGTTCTTTGGTGAAGAGCATGAAATGTGCCTCTGAGACATCTGTCTTGCAACCTAATTACCACCCTGGCCCTCTTCTGTTCTTGACTGTGCCGCAGCAGAAGGTGAGCTGTGTCCTCCCTCTCCATGAGTCTCTGTTGGACGCCAGACTTGATGCTCTCCTGGCTGGGGCCAGCCATTAACTGCTGCAGAGTGCCATTTTCCTCATCCTGAGACTGAAGGTACTGCCTGCCCTCTGTCTCAGAAGGAGGCTCTCCTTGCCCAACACCTCCGTGATCTGTAGTTGCTCCCCCTAAGGCCTACAGAGTGCTCCCCAAATCTCCTGAGTCTCTGAATGAAGTAGACTGAGACCTAGGCAGAATCTGACTTCAGGCAACTAGAGACCTCTTAGCAGTTCCTTCTCCTATCCACGCGGCCACTGGAACTGAGGGCCACATGCGAATCAAGGCCCAAGAGCCGCCAGGGGTATTCCCTGTCCTTGAGAACTTACTAGAAACCACAGATGTTTGGGATCCACCCCCAGCGATTCTGATGTAGTTGGCCTGCAGCAAGGCTGGGCATCATGCATCTTTAAAAGTCCCCAGATGGGGGGCTTCTGGGTGGCTCAGTCGGTTAAGCGACTGCCTTCAGCTCAGGTCATGATCTCCAGGTCCTGGGATCGAGCTCCGCATCGGCCTTCCTCCTCAGTAGGGAGTCTGCTTCTCTCTCTCTCCCTCTGACCCTTCCCGCCACTCGTTTTCTCTCTCTCTCTCTCTCTCAAATAAATAAATAAAATCTTAAAAAAAAAAAAAGTCCCCAGATGATTCTAAGATGCAGCCGGGCTGAAGAGCTGGTGCCATATTCCCATGAGGTGCATCCTGCAAACTGAGCTTTAACAGTGACCTTGGGTTACATAATTAAGGACAGGACTAACTTTGTAAATACTCTGCATAATTACTGGACTTGCTTTTTACTTTTTTAGAAGTCACTCATTTGGTCACCAGGACGTAGTGGGTTTTCTGTGACTGTGTTGCAGTTTAGACCCGGCCCATCCAGAGAGCACAGAAACAAGGCGCTGCTGGCAAGAGCCACGAGGTGCTGGCCTCGAACACTCAGCAGACAGGCCTCTTTGAAGGCACCTCTTATGATTATGATCCTTAGACCTGGAGGATCCCAAGCCTGGAGGTCATCGGGTCTGTGTCCCACCTCCAGGGGCAGGAGGGGCTGTTTCTCCATCTTCTGGACAAGTGAGGCCCAGGGAAGTCCCCGGACCACACATTATGTCAGAATAGAGGGAATGTGTTTCTGACTGCCCAGAGCGCACCTCCCTCCTCTCTCTCTCTCTCTCTCTCTCACCTTTCTCTGAAAAGTTCCTTTAAGGATTCCCCAGCCTAGCTGCAAATCAGTGATTTGTAGGCCAGAAAGCTACTAATGATGTGGTCACCACCATCATCATCCTAACAGTAACCATTTATGGAGCTCCATAACTATTCATAGTCATTTTCCATGTTAAGTAAATCTGACCTAACTCTATAAAGAAATAGGCCCTACAAACCAAGATTATTACATAAATTAGAAATCACCTACAAACAGCAAACGCAAGTGTCTCAAGTTCCATGACACAAGTCCCCATCTGGCAGTTTTGTTTCTGGGCTTGAGTCACTGTGAGTCACTCACACAATTTCAGGGGGTTCTGTCTGTCTTCCTTAACTCAGTCTCGAACCTGCGGCCAGTTGTAACTCTCTGCTCTTTATGTGAGCTACGTTAAAGGTCAGCTTCAGAAACGCCCCGTTTCCAATTTGTTTTCACCAAGGAGTGATCCTTTGGGATCAAGTATTCAATATCAAATAATATTGATAATAATCATGATGGATAATAAGAAGAATTACTATTCATTGAACACATGTTCTGTGCCTGGTCCTGGGCCAAGCAATTCTAACAACCAATTCAATATGTGTAAATATAGAAAATATTTCCTTGGGCGCCTGGGTGACTCAGTTGGTTAAGCAACTGCCTTCAGCTCAGGTCATGATCCTGGAGTCCCGGGATCGAGTCCCACATCGGGCTCCCTGCTTGGCGGGGAGTCTGCTTCTCCCTCTGACCCTCTTCCCTCTCATGCTCTCTGTCTCTCATTCTCTCTCTCTAAAATAAATAAATAAATAAATAAATAAAAAGAGAAAAAAGAAAATATTTCCTTAAAGATTAGGAAATTGAAACTCGGAGATTAAGTGAATGGCTCAAGGTGGAAACTGAGCCTAAATCTGAACTCAGATCCACTAGCTCCCAGTTCCTTGGTGCTGTCTTGGGATCGACCAGTAGGCCTGTGGTAGATTGTTCTACGAGAGCAGATGGTTGTCCAAAGTGGGTTAGCACACGTTCGGACACATTTATAACCAGCACGTTCGCCCTGTGATAACCAGGTCTCTCTCAGGATGTCACAAAGTTCCCAAAGTCCTTTCTCCTCCTCTCTTGGGTGGTCCTCGGCTTGTCCTCTGCCACCAAGTACCTAAGGCCATTATCAGAATAAATGGCATTTTCTACTTAGATCTTTGGCTTTGAGGAACAAAGAAATTCTAATAAATCAAGATGTGTCAGACTTACCCATAAAAAATTAATTAATTTACTTCAACAACCAATAAACAGATCAAACAACATAAAAATCTATAGCAAAAGAAAGAAAACCCCAAGCCAAGAAGTATATGGTTTCTTTTTACTTAACATCTGATAAATTCACATTTTCCTCTTCTGTCCTTGCGTGTCTTAAACTAAAATTCTATTGATGTTTCCATGTAAAACAATTTTTTTCTACGGAAAATCCACCATATCAGAATCCCTCTATTCATTCTGTTTCTTGGGTTTCAGACAAACAGTTTCTCCCCTCGGGAATAATTTGTATGTCAAACCTGTCATTTAACATCGTATCTGGTAGCATTTTTCTCCCCGTCCCTCAAAATTTGGCTTAAAGCCCACTTAATAAGGTTTGTGGGTATCCTGACAAACACCCTTCTCAGGCTCCATGAGATTTCTGGTGAGGCAGGCCGTGATCCAGCAAAACAAACCCTGTCCCATTGCTGGCATCTAAACAGCGTCCGGTTCCATGTCCAGACCTGCTCTTCTTCTCTACAACAGGAGGAAAGGATGAAAACACCCCCCATGCCTCCAAATCTGATTTCCCATAGCAAACAGCCTTTGCAGCTGCAAAACCCGTTTCTTCTGATTAGTGCATCCACTTCTGTGTGAGTTACATGAAGGGGTCCGTTGGCTTAACCCCTCCCTGCTGGTGCTCCATCTTTGATAGTAATTTCCAGAAAGGAGCACCTCCTCCTAGTTGTCCGGGTCGGCCCATTAGAGACCTCTGCCTTCTCAGCTGGGAAAGCCAGTGACCAAGAAAAAGCAACAGACTGCGCCCTCTAGGGATTTGTCTTTCTCAGCCGTTTTCAGAAAATCGGGAGTCAGCAACCTTAGAAAGAATTCCAGATCCCGTCTCGTCCTCCCCCTCCTGGGCCCTCTCCCTCTCTTCCTCCTTCCCCTTGGGCTGCTCTTAGGCAGACGACATGCTTCTGCTTGCTGGCCCCTAGACAAGCTCAGCTGTTGGCACCATGAGAACAGTGATCTGCCATCACATCCAAGCACATAGTAGGTGCTCGATGCTGGATGAATGAATGAATGAATGAAAGCTAAAGCTGAAAGACACTTAGAGACAATGCAATCTAATCCCTTTGTTTTGCAGATGAGGAAACTGAGACAGGGGGCTTTAGGAGACCACCCAGGATCACGCTGTTTGGGTGTGGTTTCCTGACTCCAGGCCTATGCCTGTCACCCTCTCGGCTGAGACCAAGCGTCGCCAGGATGCCCTTGCCCCTCACCAGAGTCCGCATTCATGGTGGCAGAGCAAGCATGGTGTAGCCCCCCCACCCCGCCCCCAGCACGACAGTGTCTGTATTTTCTCTTCGGGATGAACAAAGAATCCCCTTTTAACTCAACAGACCTCACCTGCCTTCCTCCCGGTCATTCCTGTGCAAACAGCCTGTCTTCCAAGCCCGGCCTGGCATTCCTCAAAGATCCTCAGGGCCATCTGCTCCCTGGCCTCCTCTAAGCTTCGGCTCTGGGGATGTAATGTGCCCTTAGCGAGACTTGACGCCTCCCACCTTTCCAGAACAGACACCAGCATTCCTTCCACAGACAATATCCCACAATTAAAAAAAAAAAAAAATTATAAAAGCTAAAAAGAAAAAAAAATGCTGGTGGCATACCAGAAGTCTCCAAGAGGGTGACGGTCATCAGTGAAAAAATTAAGCAGATCAGCCCAGAGATAAGGCATATCTATTATACTCTAAATGTTAAATCAGTCAAGTGGAGGACATTTCTATAGCGATGCTAGAGAAAGGAAACAGCAGAAATTGCTTTCTTCCCTTTGTGTATAATCACTCGGAAACGTGAAGGCAAACAGAGATTAAAAACCAAATCATGTCCCTCCGTGCTTGTCCAGTGAGGCTAACCTTCATACTGCACAGTGTTTACTGGTGGGAAATGGCCAACTTCTAGATGAAAGGAGGGGGATTCTTTCCTGCTATTTCGCCGCTGACCTGCATTTCTTCTGAAAGGCATGAAAATGGAGGGAAAGCAGCTCCTGGCCACTCCCTGGGATGGTTCTCGAGGATCTAGACAGACCATAAGTAATTCGGGGAGTCACTCACAAAGACCCCGGCCCTGCACGTCTGTGGCTACGGCATTCAGGCGAGCGGAAGGTAATCAGCGCCACCAAATGCAACACAAGACTCTTATCACAAGATGCCATTTTTTCCCAAATGTCATATATACAATTTTTATTGGAGCGTGATGACAGATAGTGAATAACTTAACATAAATTTGCATAATACAATACAGCTGTTAATTTATGATCATATTAAAGCACAAAGTTTTGTAGTTTGGGTGCTTAAAGTCATAATCTTTGGAAACTTTCCCTCCTGTTTTCTCTTTATTTATTACTTACTTAGGGTTGCCAGATGAAATACAGGTGGCTGGTTAAATTTAAATTTCTGATCAACACTGAATCATTTTGTAGTGTAAGTATGTCTCGGGCAGTATTTGGGACATACTTATACTAGAACATGATTCATTGTGTAGCTGAAATTCACAGTTAACCGAAGGCTTCTATTTTTATTTGATAAATCTGGCAACTCTATTCTAACTTCATAAACACCTTATCCCCTACTGGCTCTGTGCTCACAGCGGGGAGGGGGGAGGTGTTGTGTAGAGAAGGGTGCCAGCCTCTGGGCCCTTGGTATCTTTATGCAAAGTCAAAGGGATCGGATTATAGAGGTACTGGTACAAAGGGGGAAACTGAGGTAGGCAGCATACCTGAGTTTTCCTGGCAACACCAGGAATGTTACAGAGCTGGTTTTCAAACTTTTTGACCACAACGCATCATAAGAAATATATTTTATAAATCAACCCAGTCCAGACATACCCATGTAACCGAACCAAACGTTTTATGAAACAATATGTTGTCTTCTATGTGTGATACACTCTATGTTCTATTCCATTCTATTTCCTTTTTTAAAATGCTGGTCTTAATCCCCTAAATTGAATTCACAGTTCCCTAAGGCATCATAGCCTACATTTTGAAAAACACTTGGTTAGAGGGTTATAGCTCAGGAAAGTGAATGAAGAGATTTCTTAAAAACCCACTATACAAATGAGGAAATGTGTTGGATCAGTTAACAGACTTTCCAAGTCCATTTCACTAATTTGTGGCTAAACTAGGAATAAAACTTGGGTCCCTCAACTCTCAAGCCTGTGTTTCTGGTTTCATTCTATGGCACTTTCTAGTGTCTGCTTTCTTGATCTCCAAGTTATAAGGAACATTCTGGGAGCCACATTGTTTTTGTTTTCTTTTACCTAATTATATTACTTCTAAACCATTTTGTTATCACTTCATATTCTTCCAAAATCCCCAAGATTTATATCATTGCTGATCTAAAAGGATTACATTATTGCTTTGACATAGCAACATTTAAACTAATTCATCTTGGCACTTACCCTTTGATCTTTAGCATCTTCCTTCCCCTCTGGCCCCAACCTTGTCTCACTATTTTGTTGCCTCGGGAGATCTTTACAATGCATATTCCATGTGCTCCCCCCCTGGGACAGGCACTGTCAGAGATGTAAGAAAAACATAAAAACAGGAACTCTTGTTTGTTACCATTTGTTCTCCCTGACCTATGAAGTTGACAGAGTATCTCTTGTAAATAATCCTTTTGGAGTTGAGAAAACATCAGTTCAGAGAGGCTAAGTGTCTTTCTCAGGGTCACACAGCAAATGCAGACCTGAAGAGCTCAAGTCTTCCTGCTCTAACTCCTATGCTCTGCCATCAGGACATGGAGGTCTGCTGAGCTGAGGGACCCGCAAACACGTACACTGACAGGAAAAAGACATCAACCCAAGAGATACCCATGTGTATTGTATACTTTTCTCACACACTAAGTCTGGATTTTCAAACTACATTCAGAACTTTCTGGAATCTGATGATCATTCAGTCTACTATCCTCTAGATCCACTCTATGGGCATCCACTCCGCACACACTTTTTTTGCTAGTTGTGATGACAAATTCCAAAGCCATGCATGGTCCCCAGAGCACCTTTCCCATTTCTTTTTTTTTTTTTAAGGTTTTATGTATTTATTTGAGAGAGAGAGAGAGAGAGAGAACATGAGCGGGGAGGGCCAGAGGGAGAGGGAGAAGCAGAGTCCACGCTGAGCAGAGAGCCTGATGTGGGGCTCGATCCCAGAACTCCGGGATCATGACTTGAGCCCAAGGCAGATGCTTAACCGACTGAGCCACTGAGGCACCCCTCCCATTTCCCCTCTTGTGGCCCTGTAAGGGTACATCCCGGCCTGCAGAATCCAAATGCAGGGCTCCTTCTGGTATTTTTATTAGCTCAGCAGTCAGTCAGTTTGTGCAGAGAAGTCGACCTGGTGCTCTCCCTCCACCCCGCAGAATAACCTTGCCTTTGGTTTCCTCTCGGCCCCAGCAGAACTCACAGGGCTTGGCATGGGGAGCCACAACCCACCTCCTCAGGAACGCACAAAGCAAGATGCTCATAGCATGACTCACAGACAGCATTTTGCAGCCCCCATGGCCCTTTCCCCAATTTATCTTCCTCCACCCTGAATGGAGCTGGGCTGATGGCGAAGGCTCCGGGTTGGATTCCCTGCCTCAAAGCCAGGCTGAACCACTTAACCAGCTGCAAGAGCCTAAACCTCAGTTTCCTCAACTGTTAAAAGGGGATAATAAGCATATCTGCTCCCTTCTGTTGTGGCAAATTAAATGCAGTGACAAACATAAAGCACTTAGCATGGGTCCCAGCACCTGTGCTCTCCAGAAGCGTATGTTTCTATTCTGCCGTCGTTTCGATTCTTCCCGTTATTCCCATAGTAAAGATATCACCCCGGAAGCCTTAAGGAGACATATGTCCCTTCATGTGCCTCTGGTTCTCAGCATCCATGCCCCTCAGCCAGGGGTCCCTTCCCTGCCACTCCGGGGTCCCCTTTCAGCCTGGAACTTTCCCTACCCGCCTTCCCTTCCAACAAACTCGTTCTTTTCACATCCCATTTCCCTAGGACACTGTTTCCTGCTAGGGACCAACAAAATAATGGTCTAATTACCAAGACCTGAGGACTTGGAAGGATTTCAGTGATTGCAGGTCGATCCCTAAGGCCCTCTCCTAGGCCTATCATCCAGCAGTCACTCCAGGAATGAGGGATTCCCCTCTCCCATGTTTCACACGCTGGACCAGATCATTAATCCACAAATCCATCTCCCTACAGCTTCCCCTCATCGCTTCAAACTCTGGGCCCCCACTGAATGACCCTTTACAAGTTAGAGACTACACCCCTCTGGCTTCTGCAAATGTTCTCCATGTGGCGGAGGTTCAAGTGCCCCGGCCACCCGAGTCCCGCTCCAGTCTGTGTCCCTCTAGAGGGTGACACAGCCAGAGTGGCGGCCAGCCCAGGGTGTGGACGGGCAGAGGAAAACACGGTAGCTGTGTCTGTGATAGTGGTTTCCAGTAACCGGGTGGCCCCATTTATAACCCGTTCTCTGGTAATCTTCCCTGACTGTGTCAAAACAGATCTCGGTTATTGTAACCCTGTAGAATAATAAGTCCTACAAGTTTAAAATATACTAGATAGAAAAGGTA
Source organism: Zalophus californianus (assembly GCF_009762305.2). Lineage (NCBI taxonomy): Eukaryota > Metazoa > Chordata > Mammalia > Carnivora > Otariidae > Zalophus > Zalophus californianus. The sequence goes on from NC_045606.1 coordinate 92,218,110, forward strand.
CTTCCTTTTATGTGCTCCAAAAAAATAAACTCCTTCAAGCATTCCGAAGCATGGTGAACAACGTCATACTTTACCCTCTTCAAATCTTTCCTTCCAAACACTTCGCTCTACGGTGGTTTTCTGTGTCTGGGATCAGTCTGTGTCTCCCACAGGACCGGAAGCTCCACAGGAGACAGACTCACCATAGTAGCTCCAGTGCCCATGGGCCTCCTGGGCGGCCCTGAGGAATGAGTGGATGGACTACCCTTAGAGGCTCTGATCCCACCTCATCTCATCCAGCCCCTCCTCCTTTTCTGTCATGTGCCAGACAATAGGGCGTCCGGGCACTGAGGTCCTGGGTTGGCGCGGCACCCAAAAGCCTGTTCCCAGCGTGGTGTCATGGCGGGGGCTAGTCTTCAGGTGTGGTGTGAGACGCCAAGTAGACATTCTGGGAGCATCTCCAAGGAGAAACTAAGTCAGAGAGTTGGTCGGGCCTACCAGAGGAGTAGTCAGTCTACACAGGCTGGCCAGAGGGGAGGAAGCCCAGGCTGAAGGCGGCAGGATGGATGGGGTCGGGGCAGGGGGCATACAGAGCTACAGCTGTAACAGCCGTGCACACTCACCAAAGACTTACTACCCGCCAGGCATGGGCAAGTGCTGGCCGTGAACAGGCTTTTTGCTGACTACCAACTTTTTGGAGATCTCCATTCTGCTAGGTGAGAAACTGAGGCTGACCATGAAGCTGATCACGGTCACATAGCCACTGTACAATTCTGGCTCCTAAGGCGGAAGTGTGATGTGGAAACAGGGAGCAGACCCTGAAAGAATTCCCCAGGTCGCCTGTACAGAGCTAGACTTTATAGAACCTTCTGGAAGCTTGGGGCTTAAACAATGCCCTAGGAGCTTAAAGGTACAGCTGAGAGCTGACACTGAGCCCCTGAGCGTGGCAGGGCTTCTTGAAGGGATATTAAGGGGCCCCGGTGACTCCAGGGTGCAGCTCAGCTGGAGAACCAGTATGAGTCAAAACACTAGAGGAAGCAGCTCTACTGTGCCCTTTCCACGGCGGCGCCCAGAGGCCAGGGAGACCCCAAAACTGGAGTCTCACTTCCATCCCCCCACAGGGACTGGAGTTTCAAATCCACACACCCTGCGCGAGAGGCCAGAACGGGTAAGGGCAGAGGGACCGTGCTCTGGCCAGAGACCGGCCGAGAGTCTGACACGCAGGGACAGAGACCGCACGCGGGACAGAGAGAGACCACACGCGGGGACAGAGAGAGACTGCACGCGGGGACAGAGAGAGACCGCACGCGGGGACAGAGGCCGCACGCGGGACAGAGGCCGCACGAGGCTCTTTGACTGTGTTGTGCTGTTTCCAGCTCATCTGGCCAGTAATCTTACAGGAACGTTCAGGACCGAAGCCCCCTTCCTTGGCTACATCCATGTAAAGCCTCACCCCATATTTCCCAGCTTCACTCCCCATAAATCTGTTTTCAGGATTTATTTGTTTCAGCTATATACACAATTATAACGTGGCCCTCCCACTAAGAGTATCATCAGAAAGAAAGGTAATGCGCAGGTACATGAAGAGCCTTCTGAAGTGAATTCTAGGTGTTTTTGCTCTAAATCCATAATGATCGTTGCCCTATATTTCATTTACCTTAAACACACACACACACACACACACACATCAGGAAGCTAAGTAATCTGGGGGTCCCAAAGACCAGAGCAGGCTGCCCAGGCCAGCCCGGCCTTGGCCTAGAAGACGGTGTGGGTCACGGCCCCCCTGGAGCACAGGGGACAGTGACACCTGCCGTAACAAATGGTGCTTTCTCATCAGGCAGATTTGACCAGTTTTACAAAATTCAGCTCCCAAACTAGAAACCGAACCCTCCGTACCATTAGTCAGAGGGTGCAGCACATCCTTGCGGGTCCTCCTTGGCTGAGGACAAGAAAAAGGGCTTCCTTCCTCGCTTTCCTTGGCTTGGCCTTGTCAGCCTTTAGAATCGGGCAGACTTGGCGTTTCCTCCCTCAGCACTATTTCTGCCAGGCTCCATCCTCTCTCTGCCTCCCAACCTTGCGCACAAACCCCTCTGAGCCTCAGTTTTGTCCTCTGTAAAATGGAAATGCAGTGAAATGATACACGTGACACTCGCCCTGTGCCTGCCCCCCAGGATTGGCCAATAAATACTCAGTGTAGCTGCAAATTTTACTTTCGTACAAGGACGTCGCTGATTCCACTCTCTGACCGCCCCCCCCGCCCCTGCCCCAGGCCAGGCATCGTTTCTCTTGTCCCCAGCCTTGTACCCACATCACCTGGCACTGGCTTCCCTGCCCCTCGGTGCACACGGGCAGCAGCTAGCAGCTGGGGGGCCCCGGGGGTGTGCTCGGGCCCAGCACCCCCCTCCCCTTTCCAAACCATGCAGGTGGGTCCAGCACTTGTGTGCAGGATACGCCAGCCCTAGCACGAAAGCCGCCAGCAGTCTGTGCCCCCGGTGAACGCAGCAACTCGAGAGCCTGGCACTCGGGGTGACAGCTAGCTTCCCAGATCGGTCTCTTGTGTGGCAGGACGTGACCCTCATGTCCTCTAGGGGGTCCGGCCTCCTCATGTCTGCTGAGAGGTCATCCCACCACCTCTGGTCCTGACCCCTGGGGGCCTTCTGTCCAGGACCCTGTAGAGCAGCCAGGCCCTTGCCCCTGGAGCTCCTGGGGCCACCTGCTGTCACCCCCTGATGGGCAGGAAATACAACCTGGCAAACATGCCCAGCCCAGCTCAGTCGTGCCCACCTCCTTAGGGCTGCGTCTCTGTCCCCAGGGGACCCCTGCTTCCCTCCCTGCCCACACCTCCTCCCCTGCCCTGTCCATGGCTGTGGACTTGACCCCTGGCTGCTTGGGCCTAGGAGCCTGCAAAAATCCCTCACCCTGCTGGCCGCTGCCCAGGGCCTCCTGCCATGACACGGTCACCTCCCGCACCTCCGAGGATGCCAGTCTGCCCCCACCTTCAGGTCAGGCCCCTGTGAGAAACCTCACTGGGTACAGGGGAACTGCACCCCCCCCAAAACAAATGGCCGTAATTAACACGTGCCAGCTGCATGCCCCACGGCCGTGAGGCAGAGAGCACATGCTCCAATAAAACAGCAGTAAACGACGTGTCTGTGAAGGAACTTGGTTCAGTGCTGCTCCAAAACCTTGTTCAAGTGCTTTTATTGTTTCTGTGTGAAAGAACACAAAAGCTTTTGGAAAATTGCTTTGGCACAAGCCTCCCCTTCTCCAGGAAGTGTTTCTGATCCGCCCCCATCCCCAGCCTGGGCAGGTTGGGTGGCCCCCACAGTGCCCCCTTCATGTCCCCACTCTGGGCTTCCTGCCCTCCGAGGCACAGCGGGGTCCACAGGGCTCCTTCCCCTCCGGGGCCCCCACTGGCCCAGCGGCACCCGATCCCTCTGTCAATGCCCGCACACAGCAGGTGTGGGGGACTCATTCCCAGTACAATGGTGGTCTAGAAGAGGTGGTCTGCAGACATCCCGGGAGCCTCAGACGTTGCTGAGGGAACCCCTGTAGGACAGATGAAGTTCTTCTTAGGAAAGATATTACAAAGATCTTTAAAATAAATATGTAAAATAAAAGCATAAAGATCAGAACACAGAAACAGAATCATTTTTCATAGAGAGGAGGGGAAGGAGAGGTAATGTCCCCTCATGTGGGCACAGTCACCCTTTTGGGGTTTTGTCCTACATTAAAGGAACAGTCCAATATCAGATAAAACAAAAACAAAAACAGTTAACGAAAGTTATGCCCTGAGTGGGGACGGGGTTGAAGCCCCCGAGGGCTCGTGCTCGGCAGCTCTGTCCACAGGAGCCGTGGCGGAGCCCCTAACTACAGCCTTCGTCAGATGCCTCAGGGGTCCGCAGGTCCAGCTTGCCCAGCAGATGGGGCGATGGGAGGGGAGACCTGGCTGGGAGCACTCAGCCTCCCATTCCATGAGGGATGGGGTGCGGGGCTCTCATTTGCAGGGCAGTCTCCCTGTGACTCTCCCTCCCCACCTGCAGGCCTAGAAAGCACACGTGGGCAGGGCAAGGACGGCATAGAATGACTGCCATCTCCCCCCATGTCCACTCCAGGGAGGTGAGCCCTCCACATCTCGAAATGTGGTATGAGGGGAGCATCTGCGAACATCTGCCATTCCCGAAGGCCCAGTAGGAGCCACCTGCGGGCCGGCCAAGCCTTCCCTCTGGGCCTCAGCGGCCCCCCTTCACCCAAGGCCCAGCCCCCTCCCAGCAGACCAGAGGCATGAATTCCGCGTCTCAGCTCCACTGAACAGAAATCACTACCAAGGCTCTGAGGCACGCGCTATCTGTGGTTCAGTGAGTCTCCTCTCACAGCCAAATTTAATTACAAAGAAAGGGGGCCCTTTCCCCCAAGAACCTCATTCTTCTATAGCCAAGCCCAGTCCTCCAGCTCCAGAGGGAGGGAAGGACACTCTGTTGTGTCTGTGAGGTCGGGAAGCGCATGTCAGCCATTACTCCGGGCCCGTGTTTACTTAGCTTCGCCAGCCACCGTGGAGGCCACTCCTGGCAAGGAATCCTTTTCACTAAAAGACATCAGTTACAGAGAAAGGGCAAGGGCTAAAACTGCGTCAGGTGGGAGAGGTGGGGAGGCAGCCACCGTGGAGGGTACGAGGCTGCCCCCGGAGACAGGCCCTGGCTGAACACCAGCTCTCCCAGCGTGCGGCCCTGGGCACCCAGGCTCTGGGCACCTCCATCTCCTCTGGGGCAAAGTGGGATCTTACGAGGGGACAGGAGGCATTCCGCGAGGCTCTTGCCACAGGGAAGAGTTGAGGCGGGTCTCCAAGTGCCTCTGCCCCGTCTTCCAGCATTTACCTTCTAGCACCTTCCTCCCTCCTCTGGTCACAGGAGTGGGGAGACCTCTCTCCCCGCCATCTCCCCCAAGGCGGCCCCACTGAATTCTTAATTCTCACTGGCACAGCTGTGTCCTTCTCTGCTGGGACGACCCCACGCCTGCAGCTACGGTGGACTCACAGGGTCCTTGACCAGCATTTGTAGAAACAAGCAAATCTGATTCGTGCACTCCGCACCTCATGTCCCAAAGCAAGAGAATTACAAACAGAGCTTCTTCAGAAAACCCCGGCTAGCACTTGAGGAGGAATCCTCACTACCACCCTTCGAACTGTGATTTATCCCATCTCACAGACGAGCAGACTGAATCTGAACCTTGAGAACTTGCCCACTGTCTTCCAGTCAGATCTATTGAATTCCAGATCTCCGCTTCTCCACTTACCATTCTGCCTGTCAACCGTGAAATTCAAAATCTCAAGAATTGATTATAAAAGAGGAAGACAGTGAATTGTTCCTTGGTTTTTTTTTTTTTTTTATTTTAACTTCAAAAACTTACAATGAGGGTTGGATATATTTTAAAGCGTAGCTGGACTGGGGGATTATTTTTTGTAAGAGCAGTAAATGAGCATTTCTGTGTGGACACGGGCGGGGGTAAGTCACCCCACCTCTCTGAGCTGTGGGTCCTCTTCCGTACCGTGGGGGCTGGGGCATTGAACTCATGGATCTTCTGAGGCTCTGAGTCTCTTTATGGTCCTGGCACTAATCTCCCACTCACGTGCCAGGGGCCAGGGTCGCCCACTCTTTTCCCCTCAAGCCAGCCAGCAGATGTACTGCCTTTCTCCATTAAAATCTGGTATCAGACTCCACTCGGGCCTCTAGACAGCAATTGTGGGCAAAGGAGATTTTTTTCCTTTTTTTTAGCCTGGGCCTAGCCCTTCCCACTTATACCCTGAGATGGGAAAAATGGACTGAGCAGGCAAGAGGGAATTTAAAATGAGCTGGAAAAAAAAAAGAAAAGAAAAAATCCTGCCACAATAAATCGCATCACAGTGGAGATCTCTATCTAACCAGAAAATTCTCAGCCCAGACAATGGCTCATTTATTTCCAACAATATTCAATACAACAGAATTCCAGCCCAACAAAAGGATTTCTACAGGTTCTTGGAGTTGGTTGCAAAGGGATTTAACCTACATAGAAAAGAGAACTGTTCAATTACAGATTCCCAGGCGCGAGGGAGACCTTTGTAAATAAGTTGTAAGGGGGTCTGCTGTAAATGCGGCTGCTTCCCTGGGGGAGCATCTCGCCTCCAGACAGCGAGAGGCAGAAGCACCATGGCCCTGCCTGGAGGACGTTTGGGTAAATATTTGGGTAGAGACGGCTGCTGCTGGGATGGTGAGCAGAGCCGGCAATCTGAGGGAATGGCCCTCTCTCCCAGGCCCGCAGATGATACATTTCTATAAACATCCAGGCAGGCAGCCTCCAAAGACTCCTGAGCTTTCCAAACGCATTTCCTATTCCATGGTCAGCGGGACTGCGTTGCAAGCAGGGGCGGTAAAGAGGAGGCAGGAAACAGGAGGGTGGGGAGGGGTCTGGAAAGCCAGCCTTCTAAATTTAACACACAGTGGCTTTTAGGCCGAGTGGATAAAAAATAAATTCCAGTGCTTAAAGCTCTTATCTTTGTTTACCATTTCCCCAAACAGTACATGACCTGGCCTCAGACTTTTAGACGGAGTGATGGAGATGCACACAGGAATGAGGGATGGGGCTGCTGGGGGCAGAGGAGGGGGTAAAGAGAGCAAGCTGATCACCTTCCACCTTCACGTGACATTTCCTCGGCTGGCAAGTGACCCAGGACCTGCTAGCGTCACAGGCTGTCTCTGGCTAGATGGGGCAGGGCTGAGGGCGCTTGTGATGCTTCGGACCATCCTAGCTGTGGAAGGCACCACGGAGTCACTCACATCCACCTCCTTTTGATGAGGGACCCATGAATACCCTCCAGCGACCTTTTCAGATGCTTAGTGACAACTTTTGACAATCTCCAGTGGCCATGGGGCCTTGCCTATTTCATTAAGTTCTAGTCATTGGAAAATCCTTCCCTATATCGAGTCAAAATCGTCCTCCCTGGGCCTTACACCAGTGGGCCTGGGTCCACCCCACTAACTAGAGGGGCAGCACGTGCTTTTCCTTTGTCGCGTGTCTGCTGCTCGGTCTGTGGCAATGCTCTCATTTCTGCCCTTGGCTTGCTCGGGTCCCCCCCACCACCACCCAGATTCTTTCAGTGTGCCTCTGGGAGGGGTGTGCCAGCCCCAGCTCACTCCCGCTCGCTCCATCCCCTCTCCCCGTGCTCATCTGTTAAACCCCCCCAATGCTGGTCTCCCCTCCCCCACTCAGCTGACGGAGGCAGTGTCTTTCCCTTGTCCCTAATTGCCGTGGCTGTGTCCGTGGCTGTGTCCGAGACTCCGTCCAGAGTCCCTTCCTTTCCAGTCCCTCAGCCTTCTTTCCCTGGGTGGCCCTGTCGTTCAGTCCTCAGTGCCCTGCTTTTCTTTCTGACCCCCATCCCAGGGGACTCATCCCCCTCTGTGCAGCTGAGCTGGACCCCATATCCCCCCCAACACACACACACACACACACACACACACACACACACACACACACACACACACAAGCCTGCCAAAGCAGAGCTGTCCTGGAGGGGCAGCCTCGCCCAGACCCATCCTCCTTCCAGCTCTCGGCCACCCAGGAGTGAAACCTAGGGATCGCTTTCATCACTTCACTCCCTGCCTCCTTACATGCGAAGACTCACCTCCCCTGGCAAGTCTTCCTTTAAAATTATGAGGACTCGGGGCACCTGGGTGGCTCAGTCGGTGAAGCGTCTGCCTTCAGCTCAGGTCATGATCCCAGGGTCCTGGGATCGAGCCCCGCATCGGGTTCCCTGCTCCGCAGGAAGCCTGCTTCTCCCTCTCCCTCTGCCACTCCCCCTGCTTGTGCTCTCTCACTCTGTCAAATAAATAAAATCTTCAAAGAATTAAAAAAATAAATAAATAAAATTACGGGGACTCTGTCTCAGGCTGCACATGAGAATTTCCCGAGGAGCTTTTAGAACACTACCAACCCCTGAACACCAATCCACCAATTAATGCTGAATATTTCGGGGTGGGGCTTCAGCCTCAGTGGGGAGCAGCCAAGATGGAAAATCACTGTTTATATAGCTTCCCTTTCAACCCCATGCCCACTCTGACTTCTGTACTCTCATCAGAGCTCCTCACTCCTGCCCGGACTGTTACAGTAGTCTCCCGTCTCATTGTCCTATTGACCAGCTTGTCCAACTGCCTTCTTGTACATCACTCTCAGAGCACAGAATACCATTTTTCAGTCTGTCACCTCTGCTCTTCAAACCTTCAGTGGCTCCCTATTACCATAATAATATATCTCTGAATAAACAAGTAAACGGTTTCCCAAATACATAGTGAGTCGAATGTATGGGATTAGGTCTTGTCTCCTCTCTTCCCCCCTCCCCACCTCCACACTCTGCTAAGGACATGCCACACCCATGTCACAGACGTACTCACTGTCTACCCGGGGAGAGAGTGAACCAAAAGAATTTCTCTGCAAATTAAATGCAAAACACTCTCTCCCCAGTGCAGAGAAGGTGAGCAGGGTGATTTAACGGTCATTTACTTAGGGGCTTAGTTCTTTAAACATCATATACAATCGGCTGTTAATGGAGAGAACAGAATCCTAAATATTACGTAACAGCAGATAATCCAACGACTCGAATCTAGTTGATCCGGGAATTTTATGCTTATGAGTGCTTATGCCCACTATAGGGATAAATAACTCTGCTCCCCCAATGATACGCCATTTTTTCTCTCAACCCTTTCCTGGAATAGAGACAGTGGTTGGGTTTCAGCGTGTTGGAGGGGCAGGCAGAGGGAAGCAGGGGCGAGGGGGGGCTCACAGTGAGATGTGATCGAGGGAACGGGCGTGTGTTCAACTGGTCAACCATTAAAATTTCAGGCAAGATGTACACCCAATATGTAAAACTGTCCAAAATATCTACTAAAGCTGAACATACACATTCCTTGTGACCCAGCATATCCGCTCCTAGGCATAGACCCTGCAGAAGGGGGGACACATGTCCACCAAAAAACATCCACAACAATGTCCAGCTTTATTTATAATGGCCCCAAACTGGGGCAACTCAAATGTCCACCCACCGTTGAACACGAGAGTGGACATACATCAGCGCCCCGCCTCACACGTGGGTGAGTCGCCAACACACGCCCGACAAAAGCCTACATCGTGCATATTCTGTTTAGATGCAGATTTTCAAAAGGCAGAGTAATCTCTCGAGTTAGAAGGCAGGATAGTGGTTGCCCTTTGGGGGGGCGGGGGCTGTGACTGGACCGGGTCACGGTGGTGATTCAGAATGCTGGCGATGTCGGGGGTCTTGAGCCGGACGTGGGTATACAGGTGTGCTCGCCTTGTGAAAAGTCACTGAACTCTGCGCTTTAGTTTGTGTGATTTTTTTTTTCTGTCTGCATGCTATTCTTCCATAAAATGTATATAAGGAGAGGTAGGGAGGGAGGGAGCGAGGAAGGGGAAGAGGAAGAGAGAGGAGAGGGAGGGAGGTTGAGGCAGTACAGCATGATGGACAAGTCGTGGGATTTGAAGATCTGGATTTAGTTCTGACTCTGCCATTCACCAGCTGTGTGACCTTGGATAAGCCACCAACCTCTCTGAATCTTTTCTTTTTTCATCTATAAAGTAGGCAACAAAAACTGCCCTACCTATGGCACGGTGCAGTTGTGAGTACCCAATGATATAACAGATGTAAAAATCCTCTGTGCACGGTCAACTACTGCAAGAGACAAAGCTATTGCTATCTTAGATCTGTGAAGACAGGAATTCCTGGGGGAAGTCAGGGACATCAATAAAGCTCCACCCAGGGCCATCGGTGGTAAGGGCGAGCACTTGCGGGGTGTGTGTGTGCGCGTGCGTGGTGTGTGTGTGCGCGTGCGTGGTGTGTGTGGGTGTGGGTGTGTGTGTGTGTGTGTGTGTGTGCGCGCACAGTCGGGGTTATGTTCTTTCATTACAATCCCCTCACCTAATCCCTTAATGGCCCGGCCCTCAGAGTATGAGAGCTCCAAGAATAATCCACAGGTTTACGTGACATGGGTTCTGTCTCCTTTCTTTTAAAGTGGGTGTAAAGAGATACTATACACACTCTCCTAATTACTTTTTCTAAGGTATGGACGCATGGCTGCATCTAAGTCGGCCACATTATTTACATTAGCACACAGGACTTCCTGGGCATCGGCAAGGCAAGGCCGTGATGCTGATAGAAAGATCATCCCTCCGTCCCCCGTTGCCTCTTGCCCCCAACCCAGACCAGCTCACGCGGACCCATTGCTGGACTCTCAAAGCCAGCAAGTCAGAGCCTCTGTTTAGAGAACCGGTCAGCGAGGAGCCCAGGTCCCTGCTCAGGCCTCACCCGCGGGACTCAGTGCTCATCTCGGGAGACTGATCGCAAGGGGAGGGGCTTTTCTGCTGGGTCAGTGGTCAAAAGGGCAAAGCCAGGGTTGCTCCATTTTCCACGGTTTTGTTTCATATTGTCATCTTATGTTCCCCAGAAAATGAGAGTGAATGGAAATCTTTATTCTTCCTATGGGCTGTATGGCCCCTGGCTGTCCCCAGGCTAGAGTGCCGGGTCTTAAGGGATTTCAAGCTCCCCGAGTCTGGAGGGCAGAACGGAGCCCACTTTCTGTAACACCGCATCCGGTGACAAATGCCCCATTACTGGTCCAACTGCTTGGGGAGGACAAACCTGAAGCCGCCCCCACTTCTGTTTCCTTTAGCAGAATAAGAAAATGTTAATTTTTCTGTTAGGTTCCCTGAATCTCCAGGAAAAATCTTTTTGAAAGCAGTGACATTTTTGTTTTCTTTTTCTCCTTTATTCTCCACATCCTATCATCTGCACACACCCAGCATGTGGTATATGTGTAGGTGTGAGTGACTCAAGGGAGGGGTGTGTGTGTGTGTGGGGGGGTGTCTAGCCCTCAGAGAAAATGACACACAAGAATCTAAATGTGGCAAAATGACATTAATAGGTCAGGAAATAGTATTATTTCTTATTTAAAAGGATTTACCCGGGCACCTGGGTGGCTCAGTTGGTTAAGCGACTGCCTTCGGCTCAGGTCATGGTCCTGGAGTCCCGGGATCGAGTCCCACATCGGGCTCCCTGCTCAGCAGGGAGTCTGCTTCTCCCTCTGACCCTCTTCCCTCTCGTGCTCTCTATCTCTCATTCTCTCTCTCTCAAATAAATAAAATCTTTAAAAAAAAATAATAAAAGGATTTACCCATAGATTTTCCATGAGGTTCCCTTAACTATCAGGTTTATCCATCACATTTAAATATTGGTTTACAGATCTAAGCTATGTGATAAAAAGACTAAGAGACCAAGGACCTTAGAAATAAAATTAGAAGTTACTGCCCACTGAAAATCAAATATAGATGGAAAAAATCTTCTGGAAAATTAAGGAACTTTGGATTGAGAATATAAACCATGTGGCAAAGATTCAGTTTATGTTTTAATCTATATTTTCCCCAATATTTAGCAATCAAATATTTACTATTTAATCAGTATTTCCCACTATCGGATAATAATAAATATTTAATATCTATTTTCAACCTTCTAAGAGGGCAGTTATTTTATGAAATAAGTCCCAGCTGAAATAAGTTCTATAGGATTTTAAAATCACTTTCTTCCTTAACACGCCCTTACAGAGTCATTTTAGTATGTGCCACAGAAGACCTGATGATGAAATGAGCTCCCTGCCAACGAATACATTCAAACAGAAGGATTATCTGCTCATTGGGTGCATTATGGTTTCCAGAGACCCGTCACCTTACCGTCTCCTTCGCCCTGCCCTGAGAGCTGGGCATGACCCCAACTTACAGGCCCGGTGACCTGTTGATGTTGCCTTGGCAACCGGCCCCAGGCCACAGCTGCTGGGCGATGGATCCAGGATGGAGAACCTGGCTGGACCCCAGTGACCACCCCGAGGCATGGCCAAGGTCAGGGAGAGAGGCTGCAGCAGCATCCCCGTTGGGTGGGAGGCAGGACAGCTTGATTCTAATTCTGAGTCGTATGGCCCGTGCAACAGGAGTCAGGGAGAACCCTCAGGGATCCCTTTTTAACATTATCTTCTGGAAACACAGGTGCTTGAAGTGCTTCCTGGCTTGAAATGGGAGGATACTCTGCTCAGAATCCCGTCTGGGTTCTGCTGACATTACAGGCCAAGCGGACCCTCCTCAGCCCTTACCAGCACAGAGGGTCTGAGCACCAAGGGCGACCGTGGGGCTGGGCCAGAAGCGCAGCTCCCAGCTCCCAGGCTCCTGCCTGCGAGGCTGGCGCTGCTATTTTAAACACGTTTAATTCTTTAGTGCAGCTCTAAGTCTTTGCATGGGGCTACTCCACACACTACTGTTATTTACATTGCTATTTAGTGTTTCAGCTTTTTTTCTTTTTGAAGGAAAACTTTTGAACCTAGACAAATTAGAAGACCACTTGGGAGAACTCTGTCCCCCTCACTCAGTGTCCATGAGAGTCCACTGCGACCCCTCTGCTTTCATCCATTTCCCCACCTTCCCTCACTTCCAGGTTTTGTTTTTTTAAAAATCCCAGATGTCCTATCATGTCATCGGTAACTACTTCATTCTGTATTTCTAAAATGCAAAGGTTCTTTTCTAAAACAGGACCACCATACCATCATCACACTAAATACAAATGAACCATAATTTCCTAAGTGTATCGAACTGAATACCATCAGGGGTCAGGGTCCTGTGATGGATTCATGGATTTTTTTTTTTTTAGATTGGTTTGTTTGAACCAGCATCCAAACAAGCCCACCCACTTTTCACTGGCTTCTTCTATTCCTCCTAAAGATCTCAGTTTAGGAATCACTTCCTTTTGTCAGCTTCCCCAATCCCGAATGCCTGGGATGTCTGTCCTCTGTTCTCTCACAGAGCCTTGTGCTCACCACTCTCTAACCCTCCCCATTGCTTTGCATACTGAGATGGACGGTGAGGTCCAGGAGGGTGGGGAGGGTCCCCATGTGTCAAAGTCATGTGCCCTGTGCCTAGCACAGTGCCTGGCCAACAGTATGCACCAATTCGGCATGTGTCCAACGAATACATGAGTGAATGAGTTCTCAAACAGAACTCTGTTTCCCATTCCTCCTAAGTCCGTTCTAGAACACGTTCCACATTCAGTATAATGATTTGCATAGAAGGCAGCTTCACCAAAGAGCAGAGACTTGATCATTTTTGGATCCTCAGCACCTTGCCCTGCACCTGACAGGCAGTAGGGGCTTATGGAGGGACTGCTAAATGTGTAAGGACATGGGTTTTCTACTTCAAGTTCTATCTGTGTGCTTTTGGCTTCGAAGGCTTTCCTCTCTGGGTCTCATTTTTCTCATCTCCATAATGAAGAATTTGGATTCACGATTCCTAAGTCTTTTTGGGGTATAATTTGCGATTCTGAGTAGGGGCCCGGCATTGCTGGGGAGTCCCCATTTGCCATGCACTTGCTGCCCTCTGCTGGTGGGACTGGTGCAGGACTCCTTTATCCCTGATTTTCCTGAAAAGGACTCAGGGAGCCCAAGGTCCAGATGGGTGGATGGTCTGTCAGTGGGATAGGGACTTGAATTTCATTGCCTCACCCGGGTTTTGATTAAAAGGTGCAGGCGTGAGCCTCCCTCCACCCCATCTGCCCACTTCTCCCGCAGGAAGGCTCCCTGGGGTAGATCGCAGAAGGACTAAGGCAGTGAGTGGTCTCTCCCCAGGGCTCACATTACAACTGCTGGTGGGGAGGTGAGGTTGGGGGGAGGGCTTCAAAAGAACTGGTGCCCAGGCCCCACGTCAAACCAACAGATGAATCCTTATATATTAGAAGCCGTCCCACTGCTTCTAATGTTCAGCCACACGGACAACCACTGGACTAAGCTGATATTTACATGTGTATCTTGAGCCAAAAGCTTAGAAGCACAGTAGAAAGCTCATCCAGAGAAAGAATAAATGAAGACTTTGACTTTATAATATCAAATTCCCTTAGCCTGCTTTTAAAAAGGCTTTCTTTCTCTGACAAATGCTGATAGCTTCTAAATCACAAATTTTGTTTGGGGAACCAATACCATTTACTGCTAGGGACGCTGCTTGCGGGATCTGTTTTTCTGTTTTTGTTTTTTTCTTTTTGAGATTTAGTTCTATATTTTGGTACACAATACCACCATTTCTTATTTATTTATTTATTTATTTAACATTTTCACCATTTGTTAAGTCTCCTTTGGTGGCAGATAACAGAATTCAGCTGTTGCTAACTGAGGCCATAAACGAGAAAGTGCTTTTAAGAGTTCTGATCCACCACCCATGGGGCTACTTGCAAACAGAAACTGGAGCCCTAAGGGACACCAGGAAATGGTGTCTCTCTCTGTCATTTGCCTCCGCCTCTCTCTGCACATTTAATTCATTTCTTCTTTCTCACAGCCTACTGGAATTTTCTGCTCATTCATCCACAAGGCAGAACATGGTCACCAATAGATCATGACTCACCGGGGTTCAGTTTCCACCCGGTGGAGGAAAAACTCCTTTTCTCTAGATCCAAATTTCCAGACTGGTGCCCTTGGGTCAGAGGCTCACCCTCGGGCCAATCAACCATGGCCTGCGTGGCCAACTCCACCATTCTTTGACATAAAACGGAACTATGGGGCCCCTCACTCAAAAGGCAGGGGCAAGTGCCATTAACAGTAGATACAGAGGTTCTCCCTTTCTTCTTTTTCTTTAGCATGAATCTTACCATTCACCTTTACATCACGCAACACCAGTTTTAAATGTAAATATCAGAGCATTTAACTCACATGCAAAATCACTGAAATTACACAATTTGTATTTTGTGACTCACAGGCCAGAAGAAACAAGCACAAATCAAACTACTAAGCATTAGAAAGAAGAGAGGTGCCCCAGGGTCCCCAAGGAGGCACTCCCCCACGCAAGGGGGTACTGCGTGGTCTGGGGAGCCAGGCCCTCACGCGTGTTTGGGGGCCATGCCCCCTTCTGCTAGCCACTAGACCCATGAGGGGCATGGTGTGGCCAGCTGCAGGCCCAAGAATGGCTCTCTGTAGCAGGGGCCACTCTGGGCCCCTCCGTGGACAGCTGGGGGCCTGCAGCCTGGACTTGCCCCCAGTGCTGCCCTCTGCTGCCCTGGGGGGGAGGGGTCAAAGGAAGCAAACCTCCAAGCTGAGGACTGCTCTTGCAGCAGCACTATCCGGTTGTAAGAAAGAAGGTGGTCACCAACCAAGCAGGTGACGCACTCTGGCTCTGTAGGGAGTGGGGTGAGTGGGAGGACTTGGGGAAACCCAGCGGAGCAGTGAATAAGCCTCCATGACCCCATTCTAACCCTCCCCCCCGTCCTGCCCCCCAGCTCACATTCCATGTGTCCCTCCGCCCCAGGCCAGGGGTGACGGTGAGGGTGACAGCGTCACTCCAGTGGGCATTGTCCAAGGGACCCTGGGGTCCCCCCAACACAGGGTGCTGGGTCATGCTTCTCCAAGCCTTTGCCCTTGAGTATCTAATGCGCATTTCCCAACCTTTCCTAACCTGATTGAAGAGCAAAATCTCCTTGTCTTCATTTGTATTTTTCATCACGGCAACTTTATTTCTCTTTCTATGCTCTGCCCATTCATATCCTTTGCCCATTTTCCTAATGAGTTTCTTTTCTTACTGACTTAGAATGCCTCTTTGGGTTTTGTCACTATGCATCTTTTATGTCACTAGAACTTTTTTTTCTTTTTCTGCGATTTCACGCTGCATTTTTTAACTTTATGATGTACCAGTTACTGCCCCCGTGGTCACCCCTCTGAGGCTCGGTTTTCTCATCTGAGAGATGTGAGAACGGCTGCCTCGTGGGTCTACAGGGAGGATTAAGCCAGATCGTGTCTCTGCAGTGTGTAGCCACCACGCCACCCTCTCTCCATAAATGCTCGCAGCTATGCCTGCCACCTTTGCGTTAGAACCAAACTTCTCTGTAGGACACTCCAAGGTCCCCAAGTCCCAGGCTGGCCGGGCTGGTCCGCAGTAACATACAGCACCACGACACAAGTCCAAGGGAACACGCAGGGTGCTGACCTAACGCAGCTTGGATTGTACTGACTGCATTTTGCCGAGTCTCTGTTTATGAGCCTGCTAAGTCGGAGCAGGACTCTAAAGCTAATGGAGAAGTCAGAAAGCTGTGGGACTCAGCGTGACTCAACTTTCTTCATTTGTCACCCCACCACCACCACCACCAGACGGCCCCTGACTACAGCAGCCTCCAGGAAGGCCTGCCCTACCTGGACATGGTGATCGCAGAGACCTTGAGGATTTACCCACCGGCTTTCAGGTATGCCTGAGCTCCCCCACCTCCTCCCCCTGCCCAGGCCCCCGCACCCCAAAGGCCCTTCCGGGACATCACTGTCTAGGCTCCTCACCAGTCCTCGGTCTGTCACCACCTGCGTTATTGAGAATGCTGTTCTCAGGTTCCTGGAGGGCAAGGCCTGAGTCTTGGGTTTCTTGGGTTTCAATGCCCTCTATAGAGTGACCATAGCAGTAAATGCTGGCTCATTTTCCTCTACACTAACTACCTTCTCAAAGGGTCACTGGTCTATTCTTAACATGACCTCCCTCCCCAACTCAAGCCAATCTCCTTGGCCTCCTAGCCTTCAATGGCATTTGCTAGTCCTCCTGCCTGTTCATCTGTTTGTCCATTCTTTCATTTGGCAACTATTTATTGAGTCGAATGCTGGGCCAAGCACGGGGAAATCAGCCGTGTACAAAACAGATAAAACCCCTGCCCTTGGAGCTGACGTTCCAGGGGGAAACTTCCAAAGTCTGGGAGGCTGCTCCTCACTCTCCAGCCACCCACCCCTGTCCCATCCTTTGAGCTCCAACCTGACACTCACTACCCTGGGCAGTTTGCCTCTCCTCCCCCAGCATTTTCGAGCAAACTGTACTTCCTATTACATTCTTAGACACTTCTCATCCCCTCTGCAACATCTCGCCCGTGGACATCTGCTCACACCACCAACCCGTAAGTGCCTCGAAAGCAGGAATCAGGTCTTCTGCTTCTTTCCAGCTTCCCTTAAATAAGGCAACACATGGAGCACAGGATCTTAACTTGGGCCCCCAGGCCTTTAGGGAGGGAAACAGTGACCAGATTTCAGGTTCTAGAAACAAGAAGCAACACAAAGCATTTAACCTATCATAAGTTCCACTCTGCATGTCTAAAAATTAGTATACCCCATCATCCATAGGGAGGTATCTTCTGCCATTCTAAAAGAGAAAATGTGGATGCTCTGAAGATATCTCACTATATTCCAAACCAAAAACATCATACAGAGTGTGATTATAGATATTGTCCAAAGTGTTCGGACCCGGAGCAAATATAGAGAACTCCAGAAATGTGAGTGGAATCACATGGTCCTCAAGCATGAGGTCCTGAAACCCCAGGACTTGCCGGGCCACTCTCCTGACGCCAGCATTCAGACTGATTCTGTGGGCCTTCCCTGATTTCCTTGGGAGCCACAGAGCACACCGTCATCCAATCCTTGCTTTTTTAATGATTTATATCCAGCTTCCTTCCAAGGGAACTGCAGCTCCTATACACATTAAAATGAAGCTCAAAATAAGACATTCAGTGATAGAACAAAGGCCGTCCAGGGGGAAGAGGCCTTTACGGGACCCCAGAGAGGGCCGATAAGGGGGGCCAGGTCCCCACTCGGGTGCCGCGGCTCCTGCCAGAGAGGAAAACCAGCCGAGTTGAACAGGCGCATTCTCTGGCAGGAGGAAAGTCTATAAAGTGATCAAAGATAGGTCCTTTCCTGGATCTAAACTCAATCAAGAACTCAGCGCGTGAGACCTTGTAGCAGGGATGCGCTGAGTGACAAAGTGAACAGGCTCTTCAACACCCAAATGCTCTGATCGATTCTCTGAGTAACCCTTAGAAACTTTAGAAAGAGTACTGCGTAGAAGGTGGCCACACGGCTGCAGGGAACCAGCAGTGGGTGATCTCACTTGAAGGCAGGACAGAAATGAGGGAACTGGGATGAACTGGTTGACTCCCTCATCAGGTCACATAGAGTACCAGTGCTCCGTACCTGCAGAACAACTTTAGACAGAAAGTCGAGAGTCTCACACCTCCACCCTTCGTGGGCTGTGTGACCTCGGGTAAGCACCGTGCTGTTCTGCACTTCTGCTTCCTGGATGTTCAGTGGGCACACAATGCCTGCTCGGCGCCCCTCCTCCCCACGAGTGGTGAGAAACAGTGGGACAAAACTTCTGAAAAGCTGCACACTCTAAGTCGTATGTCACCTAACGTATGAGGTGAAAGCAAGGACTGACCTTCCAGGCGAAGGGCCAGCTTCCGGCCTGCTCCGGTCCTGGCAAGCCACGAGCTCCTGGGCCTCAACCTCCTCCATACCTACTCTGCTGGAATTTTTAATCCTGTCAGCTCTGCGGACTTCTGTTAACAAACAACAGAAAGGAGAGAGCCAAGCCATCATTATTCTCAGCCAGACGACAGGCCAATTCGCTTCAGCCCAGGCAACAGATTTGGGGGTGAATACAGATAGAATGTGAATTTTATTTATTTTATTCTACTTTATTATTTTAATCTCAGAAAAGTGCGTTGACTTTTCCCAGGCCCTGACGCCACCTTGACTGATCACCATTATCCACCAAAAAAAACTCAGAATGGCCCCTGTAGAAAACATACCAACTCTTGTTGAAGTATTATTAATGTGAATCCAGGATTCCATGCAGTATAATTCAGCAGATTTTTCTGGCCTTGGATATGGCCTGGCCTAGCCAGACAGGAGGCCCAACCGTGTACAGAAGGGAAAGTCCTATTTTCTGGCTTCTAAGGGGCTTGGATCCAGGTCCAAGAAATTTCCAGTAAAGATGAAAAAGAAGAGGATGTCAGGGTCGAGCCTAGTTTGACTCCTTTAGAACCGAGGCTGCACATATCAGAGCCCCCGACCTGCTTGCTCTGATCTGAGCACTGGTGTTTCATTACCAGCTCTAAGCACATATTAATAGCATTGGTAGCTTAGGATCTGAATGGCGGTCCCCAAGTCCTGGCTTCTCTTGTTATATTAAAGGTTCCTGACAGAGGAATGAAGGCTGCCAGGAGCCTCAGGTTGCTCTTCTTTTTTATAAGCGAGAACAGAATATAATGGTAATTAGTAAAATAATTTTATCTCCCCTGAGATATTTAGGAAAGTCCAGCCCTATAATTTGAAATAAAAGCCAGCATAATTTTTTAATTTTTAAAGTAATTATCTGTATTATGAAAATAGTAGGCTTGTACTTAAAAAAAAATACAGAAACCAAAAAAAAACTAAACAATACAGAAGGATCTGAAGAAAAAGTTGGCACCTCTGGTCCCCTGCCATCCTCCAGCCCAGTCCCATCCCTTAGAAGAAATCATGGTGGAAGTTCAGGTATTCTCCCAGAAATTTTATATTTGTGTGCAAACATGTATAGTCTGGCCCTTAAAAATACAGTGTAAAAGGGACTGTGCCATGGCATTTGGTAAACAATCTGACCAGAAGTTTTGTCCTCAGTAGAAGTTACCCCTAGTGACACAGACAATGAATGGAGATCAGATGTTCAAACCCAAATTTCCTTTAGGTAAAGCGAGGGGGTGGGCGAGGGCCATTTAAAGAGGCTTAGCCATGGACGGAAGATGAGGGAAAGTGTGGCCAGGGCCATAACCCTGCAAGCCCCCCCACAGGAAGAAGCCCTTCAAAGGTACCCGTGCTCCCCCAGTCAGGCCTAAGAGAACTCGTCAGGCCTGATGGAGGAAGGCACATTCACTGAGGGCCAAAGGAGTCTAAGGAGCTTGGAGGCTTCAGGGTTGTGGGCAGTAGGTTAAGGGGGAGGGGGTAGAAACCATCCTGGTCACCCCTGCAAGGGGGCTGGGCCTCCTGTCCCCCTACCCCCAATCCACACTTCAGGCTCAGACCCCATTTGCCCCAGCGCGCTGCCGGCAAGCCCTGCTTGTTGCTGTGCATCAAGGCAGGGGTGACCGACGTGTCCCCACAGGTTCACGCGGGAGGCGGCGCGGGACTGCGAGGTGCGGGGGCAACACATCCCCGCGGGCACCGTGGTGGAGGTGGCCGTGGGCGCCCTGCACCACGACCCTGAGTACTGGCCACAACCCGAGACCTTCAACCCGGAGAGGTGAGCTCAGTCCCTTCGAATGGGCGACGCGACTGTAAGACACTTGGGGGAGGCAGCCAAGGGGAGACAAAGATTTAGTAAAGTTGTCCCCAAACAGTTAAAAGTCATGGCAAATAGATACTCGAGAGGCATAATTTCCAAAGCACGTAACTGTACCATTTTTAAAAGCCCCGAACAGAATGCAGAGATTTTGCATTTCAGCAGCCCTGCGTGCAAGTAACAGGGCAATTTCTAACGGGTGTCCTCCGTTCAAGCCAAGAAACAGGACACAGGATCGAATTGCTGGTGTGCCCTGGAACGTAACAAAACATTTCCTTTTTTTAAAAAAAATTGGAGCTTGTCCCAAAACAAGAGTAATCACAGCAATTTCTCCCCGAACTCATGAGATCCAGCTGTGCTAACAAGGTAGACCCGGATCCCCACTCCTTGGTCCCCTACATGGATTGGGTCCATTGTCTACATTTCATTTCTAGGCTCCCGGGTTGAAAATGTCTGAGCAGGCATCCACACCCTCCTCATCCGAATCAATGGCTATCCCTCCCTGGTGTGATCTGGCAATGAGGAGGGCTGGGCAGACAGACCCTGTTTCCACCTTGAGGAATTTCAAATTCCTGTGGAAAGAGACCCCACCCCTAGGACCCCGCCCCTGGGAAGCCATGGGCCGGGGGACCGAGATAAATAATTTCTCCCTGAACACAGTGAATATCGAGCACCAGGGCTGAAGCCGAAGTGAGCTGGCTATTATAAGACAGCGTGGGCACCCAGCTCTACTGTCCCAGAGCACAGGTGGCAAATGCTATGTGACAGCAGGTAGGAGAATTCCTGCATTGGCCCAAACACAAAAAGCCCCCAGTGGTTCCAGTTTCACCGCTGGAACCAGAGAGGCAAGTGTGGGCAGGGGAGCCGGCGGATAAACGTGCATGACGCCGCCTCCAGGCAGGGCTGGTCCCCAGGGATTCTGCTCAGGGAGCTGGTGACGCCCGGTGTCCCGCTCTGGTTCGTGGGGAATTTGGAGCCACAGGCCCAGGTGAGGGCTGTGGATTCTTAAGACTTTTATCCTGGTGGATCCTAGCGCGCCTTCAGGCTCATTAACAACACAATCAGTTCTTGGGTGGGGGGCAGGGCCAAGAGGGCCTTCCAGGCGATCCTTCTCCTTCGCAGTCCGTCTAGGGTTTTGCGGGACTGCGGAGAGGGCAGGACGGAAGCTCAGGGACAGCTCGAGGGCTGTTGCCGGAGACGGGGTTCAGGCCCATGTGCTGGGAGCTTGGCCTCAGATGAAGGGGCCCCTCGGCCACTGCGAGGGGCTGACGAGGTCCTCCTCCCCACCCCCGGGAAGGGAGGCGGGTGTCCCGGGGCCTACCCTGACCGCCCGACCCCCCGCCCCGCAGGTTCAAGGCCGAGGCGCAGCGACGACGACGTCCCTTCACGTACCTGCCGTTCGGGGCGGGCCCGCGGAGCTGCCTCGGGGTGCGGCTGGGGCTGCTGGAGGTCAAGCTGACGCTGCTGCGCGTCCTGCGCCGGTTCCGGTTCGAGGCCTGCGCGGAGACGCGGGTGAGGCCGCGGCTCGGGGCGCCGAGGGAGGGGGCGGTCCTCACCCCGGCTCTCCGTGCCGGGCCATTTCCTCCGGATCAGTGTGAGGGGGGTGGGAATAATCACACCTTCTCCCCGTTCCTGTTGTGTGAGGGTTGAATGGGTCCGCCCAAGTGCGCAGGTACGCGCCTCGCACAGAACCTGAGTCTGCGTTCCTATTGCTACGACGGACCCCGTCTGTTCTGCGAGGCTGCGCCTGCGAGGCTGGAGCTCTTCCCTGTTCGGCGAAGAGGACCCAGGGATCCCCCAGAGTAGGTTGTATTATTCCCATTCTTCAGGTGAGGAGCTAAAATAAAGCTCAGAGAGGTTAAGTCACTTGCCTGAGGCCACGCACTTGGGCTGCAGGCTCTGTGAGGGCAGGAACCAAGTCTGTCCTATTCACTGTTGCAGTCTCCAGCACGAGGACCAGCGCAGGTGCTCACGCGTTCACTGAACGAATGTTCAAAGAGCAAATGAATGACTAGCCAGGGAGCGAAGAAACGGGCTCCAACCAGATCTGGCGCACCCCCCAAGCCTCCCTGCTTCCTCTCCCTCTAGCTGCCTCTCTGCGGTGTCTGCTGTGCCTACACAGCCTGAACATGGTGCCCCCTCCATGCCTGTTCA
The DNA here is from genome assembly GCF_009762305.2 of Zalophus californianus. NCBI lineage: Eukaryota > Metazoa > Chordata > Mammalia > Carnivora > Otariidae > Zalophus > Zalophus californianus. The sequence goes on from NC_045606.1 coordinate 92,240,409, forward strand.
GGAGCCCTCTGCACAGCCGGACACGAGCGTGAATGGGGACAGGTACTAAGTACACAGTGATGAAATGGACAACCGAGAGTGGCATTGCCTCTGACAAACAGAGACTGGGTTCAAGGCTGGAGAGAGGGAGGGGCAAATTGGGAACACAGAGCCAAACCAGCAGAGAGAAGGGCAGGCCCCCTAATGACTGAGGTGTTCCGTGTGTGCAGGACTTCCTTTTGGGGTTTGTGTCATTTCCCCTTGATCTTGACAAACAGTACAGGAGCATTTGTCCCAAAACCCTGCTTATGCCTGGCATTCCCCAGCTCAAGAACCAGGCATGAGTCCCTGAGCCTCCTGGATCTACAGAGAGCTCGTCTGAGCCCACTTTGTGTTTTCTGCCCCAACTTCCCACTCTGGGAGGGTTCTACCCACTCCTCCCTAGCTGGAATGCCATTCCCCGCCCCCACTTCCCTGGCCCCAGCCTAATCCCATCTTCCAGATCCTTTGGTGTACCCTCAGATCCCGAAGTGGCCCTTGAGAAGTCCTGCTTACAGGGCTTCTCCCATTCCTAGCCCCACCTCAGGTGTCCGTTCCTCCAGGAAGCCCTCCCTGACTTTGCTAGCTCCAACTGATTCCTTTTTGGAAGTCCAATGGTGTTTCCAGTTTGTCTAGACTGGTGTTAATTCGGTAGCTGCTAGTCATATGTGGCTACGTAAACTTTAATAATCAAGTAAAAAACTCAGCCCCTCATTTGCACTAAGCATATTTCTAATGCTCAGTTGCCACGCGCGCTACTGGCTACCATACGGGATAGCACAAGTTTAGTTCATCTTGTTTCTTGGTGATATAACTTGTCTCCTATCTGAACTATAGCCCCCGAAGACATCTGAAAAGCCCACCAAGACCCCAACACTAAGGCCCGGTGATTCTTCTTTCCCTTAAATCGTTCATTCACATTAGCCATTGAACCATCATTTTACCCAGGACTCAAGGGGACACGCTGCTTCTTGAGTAATTCTTTGGCTTTTCTTCCAAGTCTCCAGTCCACCATCAATCTGCCTTGTAAGTTAATGAGGAAAGCTTTCTGAATGGCAGTGAGGCTAGAGCACGGCACACATGAGAAGGGGACAGTAAGAAGCCACTCTCCCAAAGCCCCTTGGAAAGAGAGGGGGCTGCTCAGTTACCACCAGGGCACCGGGGAGTGAGAGGAGGGGAAGTGAGAGAGTTTGAGGCTTTGCTCTTCACTTCCCAGTCGTGTGACATTGGACGAGTCACTTGGCCTCATTGAACCTCCATTTCTTCTTTTGCAAAGTGAGATACTACTACTTCTTATGCAGGCTTCTTGGGAGGATAAATGCTAAGTTCCTTACTCACCGGCGGCATTTTATTAACACAGGAAAGAGGGTCAGGCACCAGTGTGCTGCTGGGGCCCCAGCACCCCGTGTCCCTGAGATGCAGCTTTGCTGGCTTCTCAAGGCCATGCTAGGGAGGCTGCTTTGCTCACTCACCCCTGCTGTCTCTCATTTCCACAACCCCAGGCCCAGTTCCAAAGAAGTTTCCCTGTAGATGCAGTAAGCTGTAACCAGTCTCTTCATCTCTCTTTTAGGTACCACTGCAGCTAGAATCCAAATCTGCCCTAGGTCCAAAGAATGGTGTCTACATCAAGATTGTCTCCCGCTGACAGTGTTATGAGGACACTCCCAGATTCAAAGAAAACCTTCATGTGGAAATTCAGATTTTGAGCAAAAACATCACTGAAGCAATTGAAAGGGTCCCTTACATGCAAGTATAAAAGAGGTCTTTATATAACATTTCCTAAATGCTTAATAAATGTTTGTTGCCCTTAGTTTTGACTTTGCTGATGATGTATGAACCACTGCAAAAAAATGTAATTTTGTCAAAATGAGAACTCGGGGTTTTGAAGGAAGTCCTGGCCTCAGGATGGAAGGCATCTATAGAGCAGAGGACACGGGGACGCTCAGGTGAGCTGCCCTGACAGCACCAGCTCCTGGGCCTCTTCAGCTTCTGGTGCACTCGGGGCATGTGACTTAAAAAATGACATTTATCGGAAGCCCAGCTTCAACAGTGGCTCAAAAGCTTTCTTATGCTTTGATTTTCCTAGGTAGGATAATACTAACTTTATATTAAAAAAAATACTAACTTTATAAGGTTTTAATACGCAGAAGAGTGAGAGAGACTGAAATGTAGGCATCGGACCTTCTCTTAATTTTGATCAAAGAGTCAAAATGTAGAAGCGAATTTGTCAAAACTATCGTGTTGCTGAGAAGGGCTCTCAAGTTGAATCCCACATCTGCCACCAGCCACGTGTGGCTGTGGCTGCTGGTCTTCCCACGTCCCTGTGCCTCTGTGTCTTCATCTGTAAAACGGGGCAGCTGACCTCGATCAAAGCCCCCTCCTCTGCACCATCTGAGCAGCATGAAGAGGCTGAATGTCCTATAGATAGCATTCCAAGCAGGAGCCAGGAAGCATGGCTGCCCAGACGCTGACCCACCTTTTAGGCTGTTCCAGGAGAGCTGGCACAAGAGGTTTCCACGTATCCACGGCTGTGGATGCTGCCTCTGCCGTTGGGTCCTCTCCCACTCCAGCCCAGAAGACCCCATGCTTCCCCCAAAGTCCTTCCCCGGAGACAGGAAGGCAGCCTTGTCCCCCAGCGCAGTCCCAGCCCTAGGAGCTGCCCAGCCAGCCCATCACACAGCTCTCTCTCCACCCTCACTCTCACCACTGCTCCTGTCTGGGCCCCAGCCCCTTCTAGATGTCTGGTCCTAGGGCTCAGACTCATTGGAGAAAGCCACACGTTCCCATTCCTGGTGACCCATCTGCCCTTCCTGACTGGCCTGCCCATCTCCCAGCCCCGACCCTCTATGGCCATCACAGAGCCTCATCCTCAAGAAGGGCCCAACGGAGCACCTGGCTCCCTCCTCAGAGCACAGCCTGCGCCCGGCGCCCCTGGCCCATCAGCTCCATCCATTGGCTTCCCTCACCTTCTCTGTCCAGGTGCTTCCCATCTTCAGACACAGCAGTGAGGTTTCTTCATGTTCTAGAATTGCTGGACTCGGCCCTTCCACTGTTTCAACCCACAATCCCTAGCTCCCCTGAAATCCCACCATCCATGTGCAATGCCAGCTACCACGGGGCAGAAGATGGCACGGACTAGACCCTCCACAGGACCTTTAGCTGGATCTCAGCCAGGTCCTCGTGACTAGTCAGTCACACACACTTGCCCTGGGTGCCACCGCCTCTTTGCACCGAGAGTTACCATCATTTTGACTTCATCCCATCACCAGCCCACCCCCCTGATCCCACAACCTGGTCACACGGACCCCGTCCGTCTCTCAAATTTCAGGTCCAAGTAGGTGTTCTTCCTGGCTTGCTTTCTGAAAGTTGAGCAAATCCAGGGCCCCTGCAGTCTTCGTAGCTCAACTGCCTTTTCTGGAGCATGTGATCACCTCCCACACCAGATCTCTCCAGACATCCATCCCACCCACACTCCCCAATGGACCATCCTTGCTGCCCACCATTCAGCTCCCAGCAGCCAGATGGTTAATGAGCATGGGATCATTTACATTTAAGACTTAGGAGGCAAGCACCTGATTTAATGGTTCTCCCTGACACCCCTCTGCTCCCCACCCCCCACCTACACTGTAGTAGGACCATGACTCAATCGAAAAGCAATGAATAAAATTTCAGGATCAGTCAGGGTATAGGGTAAATATTTTGGTGGCTCTGAAAATCATACCATGTACAACCAGGTGACTAGCCCAGCAGGTGGGTAAGGTAGTACTGCTGTTACTACATTTTTCTGGTCATAGAATTCACTTGCTCTCTGCCTTGATTAGCTGACCTGTGTAAGGTTCCAGGGCATTCCCTACACCTGTTCCAAAGATGGAAAAACTCAACAGCCTTGGATCTGAGAACTTGAGGACAAAGTGACAGAAGCGGAGGCATCCCGTGGAGTGGACACACTGTATTAGGAAGGTGGGGGAATGGGCAAGAAGGGTGTAAGGGAGGAGGAGGAGGAGCCCATTGCTGAGGACTGAACCCAGAGACCAACAGGAGAGCCACCTCCTGACACAGAGCTGCCCTGCCCACCCCTCCTCCCCGGAGCAGAGCCAGCCAGTGCCCAGCAGAGACTCCCATCGACGGGACGCCTGGGTGGCTCAGTTGGTTAAGTGGCTGCCTTCAGCTCAGGTCATGGTCCCAGGGTCCTGGGATCTAACCCCACATGGGGCTCCCTGCTCAGCACAAGGCCTGCTTCTCCCTCTCTCACTGTCAAATAAATAAATAAAATCTTTTTAAAAAAAAAGACTCCCATCGACTGCTATGTGTGCAAGACACACTCAGAACGCACCCACCCCTCCATGTCCACGACACACTCTGCTCAGTAGTCAATCTGGGTTTTGTGGAACTTGAAATTCATAGCGGTTGGGGGAAAGAAAAAAAATATGAATATGTAACTTTTGCAAATTTAATGGAGATGTAGGACCATGTGGCCATATAGTTAGGGCCCCTCTTACAGTTGTGGAAGAAGCCCCAGCAAGTGAGTGGTCCTGAACTTTCAGGTTCATCAGCTTTAGGATAAGTCCACACACAGCCCCCAAGGCCAGTACTGGGGGCTCTGTTACATCCCAACACCCAGAAAAGTGTCTGTACCCCACAGGTGCTCGATAAATAGATGCTGAAGAATGAACTTTGGTTGTCACCCACTTCAGATAAATATTCCTTTATTTCCATTCTCCGTTGTGACATTTGCAGCACAGGTATTCAAATCTCAGAGGAACAGAAAACCCACATTCAGAGGGTGTCCAGTGTGCTTAGATGTGGGAATGGGCCTTCGTGGGCAGAGCCCAGGGGTCCTTGGCAGCCACTCATCCTGGTCACCTTCCACTGAATGATGTGGACCCCGCGACAGGGCCCCAGTGACGCCACACAGTAGCCACTTGCTCTCACGCTGTGACTGATGGGCCGACTCCAAGGCCAGAAGCCCAGGAGAAGAGGTGCCTGAATTAGAGCCAGAGCAAGAGACAGGGAGGCCTCCTGCACTGATGGCTACTCTGTCATTTTGACAAAAAATTAAACAAGATGCCACTGAGACCCTGAAAAAACAAATGACTCACTGCAGAGACAGGAACTTAAATTTAAAATCAATCCATAAAATAGTATCTAGAAACTCTGTGCCTGGTGCCAATCAGCCGCAAAGTCAACAAAGAATGTAAGTAATAAAACTTTAACACACTAGTAAAAGGCAATTAACAGGACCACCTATAATCACTTCTGGTTAGTCTAGTAACTAGCCCAAGAGTGGCTTAAAACCAAAAACCATTACCAGTGAGAGATTAAGAATGTAACTTCATCAGGAAGTCAACATTAAATGAACAGTTCATTAAAAGTTTTTGTTTAAAAAAAAAAAAAAAAAAAACACACCTTCCCCAATAGCTACTCCAAGGAAGACAGGCCTGAAAGGCATTAAAAACACCCTGGCAGGCTCACTGCCGGCCCCCAAAGAAAGACGCCAAGGAGAAGAAGGTGGAAATCCCCCCCACAGGCTTGGTGGAGCTGGAGTACTGGATGACGTACTCCGGGTAGACTTGGTGCTTCTCGAAGACCACGAAGATAGAGGGGTCGGACATGCTGTTCACGCAGCTGTCGTAGAAGACGTTGCCAAGGCCCTCCTTGGCCGGGGGGCGGACGAAGGAGGCGTTGCCTCGGATGAACTCCCCCACCAGCACCCGGGCCAGGAACATCATGTGGGACTTGGTGTCAGATTTGCTGTAGTGGTGGGAATATGCGGCGTCTCGGGCAAAGTAGCTCCCTGCAAGGACACATGTGGGCTCAGCTGGGTGGCGGGGGGTAGCCCGCAGCCTGGAAGGGGAGTCTAGGGTGTCCCGTCAGCCAGGTGATGCCTCTGCTTTCCTGTCCTCCCATTTCTCCAGCCTCTTCTCTCATGAAGGGCATCAGAGGCATCACCAAACTTTGAGAGAGAAAACTCAAGTTCTGACTTGGTCCCTCAAATCCTAAAAGTCCCCTGGGCACATCACTCCCTAGCCCCCAAACCTCAGCTTCCTCAGCTCTAAAATGGGGCTGTCTTGCAAGCCTCATAGGGTTGGTGCAGAAACAGCATAAGATCCCATACATGGAGCACTGTAGCCACCAGCAGCCCTGCATCGAGAATTCCAAAGCCTGTCAAATGGGACCTGCATTGGAGGCTGCCACACACACATTCGGATATATGACCCACCACTGGCTTCCATCCATCCTGCCCCCGCAGCTGTTGCCACACCTGATTAAGGCTGATTGATGGACAAGTGATGGAGTCGGAAGAGGGGCTGCTGACTACAGCATCGCATCATATGAGAAGTTTCAACTTAGCAACCATGTCATGGTTACAGCAAAGAACGTCCTTATTCTTAAGAGGCACTCAAGGAGGAAAGGGCATGATGTATGCCACCTACGTGCAAATGGGTCCAAAGAAATAAAGCCAATGCAGCAAAAGGTTAAAGCTGATGAATCTAGGTAAAATTTATGCAGTTTTTAAAATATTCTTGAGACTTCCCTGTGAGTTTGAAATTATTTCCAAATAAAGCTTAAAAATAACACAGGAAAACAGCTAACTCCCATTCCAACTGGGATCTCAAGTGTTCAGATCCCCATTCTGACGATCACGTGGGCACGGTCCGGGGCCAGACCTGGGGTTGGGAAGGCACCTGCTCTCCTCCCCCCACCCATGCTCACCATCTCCAGGGCCTCCACTCCACAGGGACACAAAGCCCAGCCCGAGCAGGGCTGCTCCTGATGGAACCTTGGGTGAGGCTCCTGGCTGCACACAGAGAGGAAGGGTGCCACCAGCTGGGCACCCCCCCCCACAGGGCCAGGAGTCCATAACTCACGGAGTTTGACCCAGTTCATCAACTCACACAGGTTCCCCCATGCCCTCCATCAATTTGCTTTAGAAGGGTTTCCCAGGCGCTGGGAGAAAAGCCAGGTTCTGTCAGCAGGGCCACCTTTGCCCTTACCCTTGCCGTAGGAAGTACCATGAAGACCACAGACCCGCCAGTCAAAGTTCTGCTGGCAGATGGCATCAACGAAATTCGCACTGGTGCCATGGAACAGCTGCCTCTCATCGACCACCTTCCCTCCGCTTCTCTTCTGCATCTGCCCTTTTTGCCTAGAATCATGGGACAGGAGGCAGAGGGTGCTCGCTGTCAAATACAGGCCACTTGACCCAAGAAAACACATTGTATTAGAAGCATCCTGAGTCCAGGCCCGTGAGACCAGGGTGAAAAGCACAAGGGAAGCCTTTGCCTCCACAGCTCAAGGCCTCTTCCGCTTCTTGAACTCCCGAAGCAGACCAGACCCACTTCTTCCTCACCACCTTGCTTCCCCTGGAGCTTAGCTAGGGAAGCTGGGAAGCTGGAGCATGCTGGTCAGTGGGGGGCCATCCCTCTCCCCCTCAGTTACCCTGATTTCATCACTGGTCCCAGAGTACAGATGACACCGCTCTAACCCCTCTTCTGGGGACAGGTCAGCAGGACCCCAGGCCCGCCTTGGTGACCTGCTGCAGATCTCCCTACAAGGACAAGTCGCTGAGCACCCAAAAACATGCTCATTCTCACGCACAAAAATGAGGCCTGGCTCCCTGGCTATCAGGACAACAGTTCTATCTTCCTCTGGGTGTGGGTGGCTGACATGGACCAGTCTGCTGATCTTCAGACAGGGAGGCAAAAAGCACCAGCCCAAGTGCTGGCTGTCACCAGGGCAGCTTGAGCCCCCTTAGCTCTGAGGGATGTGCCAGCACTAAGCGATAAAGATGGAGAGATTGGGAGGAAAGCAGGGACACAGCTCCCGATGCCACCAGCACTGGGCAAGCAGTGGCTGCCATCTCAGATTGTCCCTGAAACCCAGGACACGTTTGGCAAGCAGTTAGCCTCCCACGTATGTACTGGAGGGGATGGTCACCAGCCCAGAAAGAGTGGGCCCCTCACGTACCACTGGTAGACTTCCCAAAGGGCCAGATTCTGGACTCGCTCAATCTTCTGAACAAAGTAGCAAGGCAGCGTACGGTTGAATAGGTTCCAGACTTTTTGATACTCGTCTGATGAAGAACTGAGGGTTATCTTCTGCAGGAAGCAAATATTTTTTCTCTGTTACCCTCAAAGTGTAAAATATAGATCAGTCCCTTCCCAAGGCTGCTCATAAAATGCTAGAACTGCCAGCAAGCCCAGACAGTGATCACCACTCTCCCTTCGCCCAGGGGTGTAGTCTCTCCAGCCGTAGGGTGTATGCAGTTTGTGGTCGCTTGTCTGTTGTTCACTATGAAACCCTCCTAAAGGACAGGCACGTGATGCTCACATCAGCACCACTCCGGGTGTCCCCAGGACATTCCCGCTCCTCCTCTGTACCCACACAGGGCAGACTACATAGTCTACAGGATCAGAGTTGGTGTCAGTAAATGTGGAGTGCACACAGTAATGCGGAGGGGGGCAAACCCCACTATAGCAGGTTCAGGCTCACAGGCAGCAGTGCATGCGGCAGGAGCATGCCTCACTGCGAGCACTAAGGAAGAGGTCAGGCTGGCAGACGGGCACGCATCAACTCAGGAGCCCAAGAAGACTTGCGGGATGGTGCCTGGCTACTGCATCCTCCCAGCCAAGCCCACCTCTCCCTCAGTGCCTTGCTCTGGGAAATAGCACCCCCTAGGGACCAGGAGGGGCCCTGACCAAGGGCAGCGGACCTTTGCCCAGTGACAATCCACAAATTCCTGCACTTGCAGCCTGCACTTAACCAGCCGCCCTGTTCCCTGCTCTACGAGGCTTGGCCAGATGACAGCCTGTTAGGGGATCCCTGGGAAACCCCTCTGTACATGGCCTTCCCCTACCCTGAGTGCAGTCTGAACGGCCACAGGGCTCCTGCAACTGAAACTGACTCTGGTTTCCTTGCTCCCATCCCATGGGAGGACACCAAACTCCTCTCCCTCAAGTGGGGGCCAGCCTGCCCAGCCCGGACCAGACTGTCAAGGGCTCCCATACCTCTCATGGCCTACAGCTCAGCCCCACAACCAAGCTCTCCACAGCCCAGCCCTGACCTCCCTCCTGTTCCCCAGCATCTATGCACGCCCTCCATCCTGACCTGGGCTCCTTCCCTATGCAGTTTCCATTGACCTTTATGTTCGTCCCCTACTTCTGCACGTAAAAGCATCGGCCATCACTTAGGTGTGGACCCAGTGAAGACTTCCCTATTCCCCTTAATATGGTCACCTCATCCTGTGACACTGAGTACTGCTGTTCAGACTCGCATGCCCTTCGCACATATGTCTGGGCTGCTGGGGTCTGGGTACAACTCAACGAGAGGAGTGCTCTCAGAGCAGACAGACCCAGAGCCCATCTGCACAGTGCTTGGCAGGAGGCCAGCAACAGAGGGCAGTCTGAGGGCCCCACATACATGAGGCAGTAGTGGACAATGGCCTGAGTACTCTACAGAACTCAGTGTAGCTCTTGTCAGCTGGCAGGCCCGACATGAGCCATGTGAATTGGTGTTCCTGTCTTCTGGTATCTGGCACTTTCCAACAGCAACTCCCCTCTACATGTCCCTCATCATACGCAAATCCTCCCCTGGTTTTGTTTTCTTGCTTAGTAAAACTAACACTTATTAGCTAAGCAGCTGTTAAGCTCCTAATTCTGCCCTTTCCAGAAATTCCCAGGTCATCATCCTTCATCCACAATACATCCTTTCCCCTTGGGGCCACAACCATCTTCCTGGTGATCCAGCCTTAAAATCCCCAAGACCTAAAAATAAAACCCCACACAGCTCCTCCCTCCAGCCCCAGCCTGGCCTCACAGCTTCTTCAGTGGTGGAGTCTGCTTACTCACTATGTCTAAGAACACCCTCCTCCATGGCCCAAGGCAGCGTGAGTCCCATACCTTAAAGCCAGGGTCTGGCAGGGCTGAGGGATCCCAATGGTCTGGGATGCTCTTTGGGCCTTGAAACTTGACACTGCTACAAAATGTAAACAAAAACACTGAGATTTTGTTCTTAGACTCAAGCAGATCTACTATCGGCAGCCGCCACTAGCTGGTACCACCAGTCTGGGGTCTCGGCCTATCATTTTGTAAAAGCAGGTAAAAGGTGAGGAAACACCTAAGCACACTATCCACCATGTAGGAGCACGTCTGTCTTTGCCCACGTGGCCAAACCCTAAACAATCAGGCACGAGGGATCCATTTCTCACCTGTATCTCAACACCTAGACATGGAAGGCAGAGAGTATCTGATAAAAGGAGCACACACAAACTTTCATCCACAATTTAAAAATTCAAAGAGCTCTTTTTCCAAGCAGCCTCAAAGAGGTATAATTGGCATACAAAAACATTTTAGAAAATGTATGTCAAAACTCATTTGGCAGGAGCACCTGGGTGGCTGTCAATTGAGCATCCAACTTGATTTCAGCTCAGGTCATGATCTCAGTTCATGAGATCAAGCCCTGTGTCAGGCTCCACACTCAGCAGAGAGTCGGCTTGGGATTCTCTCTCTCCCTTTCCCCCTCCCCCAAGACTCATGCTCATGCTCTCAAATAAATGAATGAATCTTTAAAAAAAAAAAAAGAAACCTCATCTGACACTAGAAGTTTGACAGGAACTGCTAAGAGGCTATTTGCAGTCTGTATATATCCTATTTAAAGGGACTAAGCTTATTTCATACTGCTGCAATATTAGCATGTTTAATTACAGGTTTCACATAACATAAGCACCGTAAGATCTTTCCAAAAAATATAAGTAAAGAAAGACTGAGTTCTAAAAGACACATGACCCGGGGTGCCTGGGTGGCTCAGTCGGTTAAGCGGCTGCCTTCGGCTCAGGTCACGATCCCAGGGTCCTGAGATCGAGCCCCACATCCGGCTCCCTGCTCAGCCGGGAGCCTGCTTCTCCCTCTTCCTCTGCCTCTTCCCCTGCTTGTGAACTCTCTCTTTCTCTGTCAAATAAATAAATAAAATCTTTAAAAAATAAATAAAAGTAAAAGACACGTGATCCAACAGGTCTGGGAACAGGGACTATGTCCCTATAATTCGAAATCCTTCTGACTCCATTTCAGAATGCTCTGTTCTTCCTACAATAGATCTACCTTCTGTTTCCACTGGCATGAGACATGTACCTTCACCCTAAGCCTCGAAGAACTCCCACAAATAACTCTCCTAGGAAAACAGCACAGTTTAAAAATAACTAACCAGGGTCCCACAAGCAAGAATCAGCCAGAAACAGACCGTGGAGACTGAAGATGCTGAAATTATGAGGCAAGATTATAAGATTATAACACAATTATTCTTTCTGTGTTTAAAGAAATAAAAGACAAACTTTAAAAATATATGCAAGGAACTGAACTATAAAAAGATGTGGAGGGTTTGAAAAAGAACCAGAAAGAACTTCTAGAAGTAAAAGAGACACTCTTCGCACGGACAGGCTTGCAAGCAGGGCAGACCACCTGAGGAGATAGGAGTGAGCTGAACGAGAAGGGAAGGGCAGTTATCCAGAACGGGGCCCCAGCAATGAGGGGATGGGAGATATGGGGGAGAAGCTGGGACATAGAGAAGAGAGACAGAAGGCCTGGATTTGGTCAGAACCTAACCAAAGCTCTGAAAAGAGAGGAGAGGAAAGGCTGAAGGCTATTTTAAGGAGAACAAAGGAGACTCACTAACACAAAGTTCTAAGAAGCCCCAAGAATCTCCAACAGGATAAATAAAAGCACATGCCCAGCCACCCTGGGGTGAGAGTGCGTAACAGCAAGACCAACACAATCTGAAAAGCACCGAGAGGAAGACAAGGGTGAGTCTGGAAAAGGGGCTCCAGTTAGACTGACGGCTGATTTTGCAACCACAGCAATGGAAACCAGGGGCCAGTGGAATGACCTCTTCAATGTTCCAAGAGAAAATTACCACACCCCAAAATGCTATAACCAGTGAAAATATCTTTCAGGATTGGGGGCAAAATAAGGATGTACTCAGGCAAACAAAAATAGTTTTCCAACAGACCTTCATCTAAGAAAATTTGAAAGGACAAAGCAGTAAAATGTGGGTAAATCTAACGAAACATTCATTGTATAAAGTAACAGTACTTCATGAAGTTAAAAAACAAGAGAGGAAATTAATGGAGTAAGATATATGAGAACTCTTACATTAGTTGATAGGAGGACAAAGATACTGACCCACTCATACCTAAGAACACGTTACAATTTCTAGTGTGGCCTTTAAAAAAAAAAAAAAGTAATACAGTGTATAACTTCCAAACTAGTAGAAGGGGGGAAAAAAAATGAAATGACCAAAAATATCCATAAGGTGGCAAGAAAAGAAAAAATAGGACTCAATCACATGAATAAAACATTTTTATGGAGGCTAGAAGGACAGTAAGGAACTAAACCAGAGAGCTGATGTGTAAATGCCATTTCAAACTTGCCCTCAAACTCTGGTATTATAACTTTGGAACGTGGAGATCATACTCTGTGACCCTGTCATTTGTGTAAACAGAGAAGCTGTTTCTGAAAGCGATCCACCCTCTGAGTCCCAGCTGGCCACACAGGCCCGAACAGCCTTGCTTGCTAGAGTTATGACAGCTGTCTGCTGTCAGCTGGGTTGCATGGACACTGTGTGACTCCCAGGTCAGTGGGGAGATCCTGAATCAGTCATATCTTAGTCTGAATTTGACCAAAGTGATCACTTTTGCTTCTGATGTGTGGTGTCTGTGGCCCCCTGAAGACTATGTTACAGTGAAAACAAAAGGCATCCAGTCTCAGGCGACATATTTTTCCAAACTGTATCTAAGGTAGGCTCTGATTAGGGAAAAAATCAAAAATAACTTCCAGAAGTAGAAGCAGTCACAGTTAACTAAACTCTAAATCCAGAAGCAATACACAAGAGAGATGGATACATTTCACTAAAAAATAAACATTTCTGCATGGGTAAAATACCGTATAAACAAAGCTGACAACTAAGAAATCAAGAGAAAAGGTTTGTGATTTGTATAAGAAACTGAGTGCTGATCTCCCCAGTAGATAAAAGGCTCTTAACGTATTAAAAAAAATACCAAAAGACTGACAGAAAATTGAACAAAAAGACAAACTGTCCATAGAAAAAGGCAAATGGCTGTTACAGTTAGGAAAAAAATACTAAACTTCACTCATAAGAGAAAGCAAATCAAAATACACTGGTAACACCCTTTGCTACCCATGAGAAGAGTGGAAGTCCAACAGCTTGTCGGCAAGGCCAAGGCAAACAGGTACCTCAAGCATCTTGAGGCAAAGTGCATAATGGTTCAACCCTATTAAGAGGAATTTGCATTCACCTTCTAGAACTTTAACCTCCATGAATATGAAACAGCACGTATACCAGATCATCCACTGTGGCGTTTCCCTTATAACAACAAAAGACCTAAAACAATGCAAAACACCCCCTCCAAAGGGGACAGATTGAATAAAACAGGGTATGTATTGGTGATAGAGAGCTATGAAGACAGATAGATTTCAGAAGACTTCAGTGTCCTGAAAAGGAATAATTATTTTTTTTAAAGATTTTATTTGGCTGAGAGAGAGAGCACAAGCAGAGGGAACGGCAGGGAGAGGGAGAGGCAGGCTCCCGCTGAGCAGGGAGCCCGATGTGGGGCTCGATCCCAGGACCCTGGGATCATGACCTGAGCCAAAGGCAGGCGCTTAGCCGACTGAGCCACCCAGGTGCCCCGGGAATAATTATTTTTAAGTGGAAAAGAAAAGGTACAGAACAGTACATATAGAATGCTACCTTTAGTGCAAGAAAAGGGAAATCAGAAAATACTTTTGTGTATATACATTTGTTCATTTTTGCAAAAAGAAAGATAAGGATAAATCAGAAATGTATGTAAATGGCCACTCATTGTGCAAACACTGGAGACAACAGGGAGGAAGATACTGACTATTGAGTATACCTTTTTCTTGGACTGATAGTATGGAACTCCTTTAAATGACCATGCTCCACAAAAAGAACCACTGAAGTCCATCTGCGGGGCCCCAGAAGAACAAGCAGAGAAACTATCAGTTCGCCGTGAAACAGAAATGAGCCCGATTTCTCTGGCTAAAGGAAGGTGTAGCTGGCTGACGACAACAGCTGAGGATGTGACACACCCAACTGTACCTGGTGCTGTAGTACCTGCTGCCATCCAGGCCACTCTCCCCCTGTATGTGGCCATGTAGATTGGACAGGAAGGACCCTTTTCCCAGCTCCAATCCTGGGACATCTGCACTCAGCCTAAAACTACTGGTTCAGAGGGGGACTGATCAGAGCCAAGCTCATAAATATGCCCCATCAGCTGCAGGAGGGCCCTCTCCTGCTCCTAAATGCTTACAAAGACAGGGGCTCCCCTCGTGACTTCTGGTAGTCACACGGGAACCCACCCTGAGGATGAAGCTGGCCACTTAGTGCCTGCAGCATCCATGTTTGGGTTTTTGGTATCCCATGATATTCAAGTACATAAAACCATGAAATACAAGGGTGTTTTCTATTGGTATATAATTCCATTATTTTTCTATTACTTCAACATTTTCAAACACTCAGGTCTATGATTCAACTATTCGACTGAAGATACAAACTGATGAGCCAGCTTCAAGCCTAGACTGGCTTGTAGATCACAACAAGCAGCCTTGTAATTGTGTATCACAAATCTTCTACCCACAAAGATGATGCTCTGGCTCCAAGCCTTTCCCAGCTCGTGGCACATAGATGCCAGCGGTCCAACTGCCACAGGTGACTCAGCATCGGAGCTGGCATTCATTCATGATGCAACCGGAGAACAAAGAGCAACAAACATGCTTTGTTAGAAGCCAAGACTGCAGCTTACACTACCAGTAACAAAATCTGACTCTAAAAACAGAAAAACCCAAAGAGCTACTGAAAAGATCCCTTCTAAGTTATAAAAAAGATACAATCACTTGAAGATGGAAACAGAGAGAAAATATGAGAAGTGAGATTATTACTGTTCCCTAATCATTCTCTAAACTATAGTCTAAAGTCAGGAAGAAGTTTTTTGGTTTCTGGAAAAATCTGCACAAGAATATCTTTATGACTCAGTAACACCACTTGCAAACTTACAGTTAAAATATCTAATTATACGGGGCATGCCTGGGTGGCTCAGTCAGTTAAGCGTCCCACTCTTGATTTCAGCTCAGGTCATGATCTAGGGGTCGTGGGATCGAGCCCCACGTCGGGCTCTGTGCTGAGTGTGGAGTCTACTTGAGAGTCTCTCCCTCTACCCCTCCCCCCTTCCACAAACACCCTCTCTCTCAAATAAATAAATCTTTTTTAAATAATCTAATTAAAGGGGAACCCTCCTACACTGTTGGTGGGAATGCAAGCTGGTGCAGCCACTCTGGAAAATAGTACGGAGGTTCCTCAAGAAGTTAAAAACAGAGCTACCCTATGACCCAGCAATTGCACTACTGGGTATTTACCCCAAAGATACAAATGTGGTGATCCAAAGGGGCATGTGCATCCCAATGTTTACAGCAGCAATGTCCACAATAGCTAAACTATGGAAAGAGCCTAGATGTCCATCGACAGATGAATGGCTAAAGAAGATATGGCATGCATACATACACACATACATACACACACACACACACACACACAGACACACACACACACACACGGGAATATTATGCAGCCATCAAAATGAAATCTTGCCATTTGCAACAACGTGGATGGAAGTACAGGGTATTATGCTAAGTGAAGTAAGTCAATCAGAGAAAGACAATTATATGATCTCACTGATATGTGGAATTTGAGAAACAAGGCAGAGGATCATACGAGAGGAGAGGAAAAAAATGAAACAAGATGAAACCAGAGAGGGAGACAAACCATAAGAGACTCTTAATCTCAGGAAACAAACTGAGGGTTGCTGGAGTGGAGGGGGGTGGGAGGAATGGGGTGGCTGAGTGCTGGACACTGGGGAGGGTATGTGTTGTGGTGAGCACTGTGAATTGTGTCAGACTGACGAATCACAGACCTGTACCCCTAAAACAAATAATACATTATATGTTAATTTAAAAAATCTAATTATACGATTTTTTCCAGTGTCTTAGTTTTTTTTCCCTTTATTTCATGTTGCATTTGGTTTGGCACCTTAATGCTTTAATTAGAAATTAATTAGTCTAGGGGCAACTGGGTGGCTCAGTCCTTAAGCATCTGCCTTTGGCTCAGGTCATGATCCCCTGCTCAGCGGGAAGCCTGCTTCTTCCTCGCCCACTCCCCCTGCTTGTGTTCCTGCTCTCACTATCTCTGTCTCTGTCAAATAAATAAATTTAAAAAAAAAATCTTAAAAAAAAATTAGTCTACACCACAATTAGAATACTCTGACATCTTTCTCTCTATAAACCTGCATTATATTTATCATCTTATGATCCATCCTAATACTTCTCTCACTGAAATGTGCTAAGTGTACCCTGATTTTCCAGTTTCATGAATTCTCAGGCCTTTTCTGGAACACTGATATTAACACCAGCACTATGGTATTAAGTGAAGGAAAGTACAAAGGTACTGGGGGGTGGGGCTAGGCACTTGGAGATAGAGCACTGGCATATTTGGTGACACAAGCCAACAAACCCTCTTACTGCATTAGCCAGTCTGAGGAGGCTTTCTGTATGTGCAGCAGAGCACACCTGACCCGGTATACACGCCACCTACCAGGCTTGCTTCACCTTCACCTCCTGCGGGGACACGTATCTGGGTCTCCGGCAAACCTTTCTGACTGTGCCATAGACCAGGTTTTTCTGAACAAACACTGAAAAAAAAAAAAAAAACCACCAAATGCATATACACACACAGGACAGCAATGTTTTATAAATACAAGCTAAATGGGTTGGAAACTAATCCAAAAGTGTAAAGCCTAGAATCAGTATGTTAAAAAAAATTAGGCAATTTTCACATTTCAAATATTCATAAAGAAAATAGGTATCCTTAGGAGACTGGGTTTAATGAACACATGAATGATGAGTAATTGATGTATCAATTATACATGAGTACTTTTAAATTGTTCCTTCCAATCTTGTTTAAACTATTATTTTGCTTAGCAATTTTTCCCAACTTGGATATAAAAAAAGCTTCAGCCCAGCCTGAGACCAAATTACCACATCTTGAGCCAGTGGGATTTAGAATTAGTATAATAATTTTACTCTTATGGCTTTTTAAAATTTGACTAAACCGACTCCACAGCAGTATTTCCCAACCTTTTTAAACCTGTACCATCTTTAATAAACAAAATTCTTGCCCCAAAATTCTGGCCCCATGCCCACGCCCAAGATCCTCAGGTTCATCCTGAGGGTTGAGGAGACACCGACCCCAGAGTTGAAAAATCACAAATACCTATGAGCTCAATTACGTGTCCCTAGCCACCAGGAAAACCCTGTAATGTCTTACTTTCTGCACTTAGAGTACAAAACCAGTTTTTTTTTCCACTTAAAAACATTTTAATATTAATTTTTAGGTTTCTGTAACTTATGTTACTGCATTTGAGCATACACTGTGTGATCACCGAGATATGTGTCCGTCATGCTGTCACCCAAGTGGTCATCAAGATCGGCACTCACAGGGGTCCTCCACATTCTAATCAGGAGCCCATGCACCAGACATGGCTACCACAAGCCCTACTATTGTCCACCACTCAAATCCCATCAATGATTAGCACACTTACATGGGTTTTTATTGGCCTGTTGACTGACATTATGATAAATCTCAAATGGGTTTTCACTGGTGAAGCTACTTAAGACATGCAGACTAGCTAAATATATGTGAGACCCACTCCCTACCCTTCTACAGACAGGAAAAAGTGAGACTTTTCCCCTAACTTACCCTCAGCAGGGATACACTAGGCTACGTCCCTAAACAAGCGTGACCTTAGGGATTCTACCCTCTGATGCCAGCTAACAGATGTCGGAGTTCTGCCTCTGGAATCTTGGCATTGGCAGTGGCCTTGAGCAATGCTTGGGACAAAAGTCCCTAAAATGACAGCACTGAGTCTTCCTCAATCCTACAGAACCAATCATTTGACCTGCTGTGTGCACTTAACTGTACTTGTTTCCTAATAATATTTAGTTCATAAATGTGTCTGGCAAATTTGGGTCTGAGACTTGCTTTCACTACACCTCTCAGTGAGATGGGAACCTAACTCACCTCAAACTACTTCTGTAGCTGCTGGGATCCACCACCAACAAAAAGAATTGAGTGAGTCTGGGTCAGTGTTGGGTGAACACACCTTTTCCTGCAGTTTGCAGAAAACTGCACGCATGTGCTTTTTCCCCACCCTTATCCTGATTCTCTGTTATGTCCCCTGGAGATGCAGCCTAGGTTGAGAATGATAAAGGCTGCATCTGACATTTCTGGTTTTGCTATTTTCCAGATATTTAAAAGGAGTATTTCAACCAGTTGCCAGCCACAGTCCGACAGGTGCTTAGACTAGATCCTCACGTAGCTTGCCGTCCCCTTTCGTGCATTTTTATCTATCAGACTACGGACTGCGAACCACCTGACCTACAGCTGGTGTTCTCCAGCAGATGCTGAAAGTGGGTAAGAAGTTGTCCCTGCAGAGCAGAACATGCTTTTACGTTCTCTGGAAGGGCACACTGAGGAGGCAGCGATCCTACCTTCAGCAAGATGATAAGCACTACAAAACCACAGCAGGGCAGGTCAAGGGGTTTTAGGATAACTCACCACATATACTTTGCTGCCCTCCACACAGAAGGTCCACAAAAATAGAGAAAACAGCAAACCATATTTACAGGAAGGCCCAGTGAATTCCCTCAAAAGGTGCTGCATGTTCAGAAGGATTCAGAGTTTAAAAGGTAAGGCAACACTGAATTAAACAGAGCTGAACTGATAAATCCATAAGGAAATGGCTTAAAAGAAGCCACAGAAAAAACTAAAACTTAAAAAAAAAAAAAAAACCTCCAAAGTCAGTCACTAGATGAACTGGCCAAAGGGTATCTGGTCTGTTTCTATCTGTCTGCAAAGGCAACCAGGACAAATCACTGAAAGCTCAGTGTCGGGACACCACAGGCACAGGATAATCTGCTTCCAGCAACTTTTAATCAAAGTGTGTGTCTAGCACGTGTTCCATCTGGAGCCCACATAGGCCACAGGTGCCGACAGAAGACAACATGGAGCTGCTATGCTGGGAGGACGAGGCAGAGCACAGAGCAGAACAGCTAGGGCATCAGTCAGGGACTGAGGTTAACCCTGGGACCAGAGGGACTTGTCCACGGCCTACAAGACCAGCACCACTGCACAAACGCGGACCCGGCCTGTTCTTCACACTTCGGGCTCCTGTCCTTCCTCAGGCTCCTCTCCCTTCACCTCCCCCTCCCCAGGCAGCTTCTCCTCCACCCCCCTGGGCTGCCATCATTGGTTATAGGTCTGTCTCCCCTTCCAGGCGGACAGCACTTCAGGAACAGGGACTCCCTCCCCTTCCTTTTCTTCCTGGTCCTCTGTGTGTATGTGGACCTTCTCCAGGGCGAAGGCAGAAAAGGCAGAGCCAACAGATGGCCAAGCCCTGCTGGGTGAGGGCAGCTGGTCAGGACGTACCTTTGAAGTCTAACTCGTATCTGTGCTTTCCGGCCTGGAAATTCAGGATGGCTGCCTGGGCATCAGAGCCTGGTGCACAGTATGCCAGGTAGGCCTTCTCCAAATCGCTGCTGCTGACAGTGGTCACGGGGTGCTCCATGCCCTACAGGGGAAAGCCAGAGACTTCGTGAAGGCAAGAACCTACAATGATGAAGAAAGCTGCTGGGTGCCATCCCCACCACACTGCAGACATGCCCGAGGTGGATATCCATGTCATGGGGGAAGCAGGGGCGCGGGGAGAGAGGAGCCAGGGAGCAGAGGTGTGGCAGGAGAGGGGGGCACAGAATAGAAGCCAACACGAATGCCTCCTAAAAGCTGCCCAGGAAAATAGTAAATGCAGGTCCTACTAACCAGGATAAGTGTATGGCAGCAAAAGAAGAAGGAGCATTCAAATTACTCATAATGGATGACATAACCATTCAAATAAAGGTGAACACCAACACTGAATTCTCCAATCCGCTTGGAGGGATGGCCTGAGCACAGCTGCCCCTTCTCTGCCCATTCTTGTACCCACCACCCTTCAGAGCGTAGTCCTCCTCTGTCCTTTTCTTGGGCCTATGGAGAGCTCTTCTATTTCTGAATTATCCATTTTGATCCATATCTTCTCTCCAATTACCCATAGGACATCTAAGATTTGGGGATGACTGAGTTCGAATTCTGGCTCCTCTATAACTGCAACAGGTTATTTTAACCTCTCTAAACCTCAAATGATCTCAACAGAACAGTAATAGGAACAGTAACAAACTTAAATCATACCCCATCATGATCCAAGAGTGCCATCCCATCCTTAAAGGGCTGGGAGAATCATTAAAAACAAGGCATGCAGAGCACTTAGCACAGTGCCTGGAACAAAATGCAAAGGTGCCACAGAAATATCAGGCGGGTACTAGATATACCAGCCTGAAGTTCGAAGAGGACTCTGGTCTGGAGACAGAGGTGTAGAGATCACTTAAGGTGGCCACTAACATCAGAAGAATGGGGGCATGGGCTGGACTCTGGGACACCCCAACATTCACGAAGGAGAGTGGAAAGAAGCAGGCCCATGAAGGAGACAGAAGGAGCAAGACAGCCAGGAGTGAGGAGGGAGTGGGCGAAGTCTGGAAATGCCACAAGATTTGGCACCTGGGCCCTTGATCCTTTGCCAGAGTCTATAGCACAGCAAGGGTTGTGCCCGGCAGGGTCCCACCTCCTACGGGCACTCCATGAAAAGTGACAAGTAACAGGAACAGAAGTCAGATCCTGGCAAGTAGAGGAATAAACAGGGGTCTTTCCTTTCCAGTAAAGATGGATGGGTTGTTCAGGTACAAAAGGGTGAGGGCAATTGTAAGGTTTTAGATCAAGGCAAAGATCACAGGAAAGGGAAAAAAAAAAAAAATGCCAAAGGTCAACTGACATGAGAAGCCTGTTGAGAATGATCCAAAGAGGATACAGGTCAGGGTAAGGCATCCTGGAGCCCAACACCCCAGGGAGGTCAAGGTTAACACAGGAAAATTCAGTGGGCCAAGACTAGTAATACCTTTATACCCAAGATTAGGTGATGAATTGAATTGTGCCACGCCCATCGCCAAAGAAGATTAGCTGAAGTCTTAACTCTAGTG
The DNA here is from genome assembly GCF_009762305.2 of Zalophus californianus. Classification (NCBI taxonomy): domain Eukaryota; kingdom Metazoa; phylum Chordata; class Mammalia; order Carnivora; family Otariidae; genus Zalophus; species Zalophus californianus. The sequence goes on from NC_045606.1 coordinate 92,261,627, forward strand.
CTTCAAGACTTGACCTCACTGCAGGTGTAATTAGTTAAGACGAGATCATACTGGAGTAGGATGGGCTCCTAACCCACATAACCTATGTCCTTGTAAGAGAACGGCCATGCCATGTGCAAACAGACACAGGGAGAAGGCCACTTGATGACAAGGCAGAGACTGGACCAAAGCACCCACAAGCCAGGGAAGCCACCAGAAGCTAGGAAGAGGCAAGTATGATTCCTAACAGGTTTCAAAGGGAACATGGCCCTGCCGACACCTTGGTTTTGATTTCCAGCATCCAGCTGTGAGACAATGAATCACTGTTGTTCCAAGCCACCCAGTTTGTGGTACTTTGTTATGGCAGCCTCGGGAAATTAATATAGGGTGGAGGCAATTTGGACCTGAAATTGGGCTGTACATCCTGAGCTCAGGCAGAAAAGAACCTAGCTTCCCTGAATAAAAAAAGAAAATGATCCTCAACTGGCAATTAGCAGAAAACTAGGAAAGAAATCCAAATATGGGGTGACACCATAAGTGTGTGAGGGAAAGGAAAAGCTAGAATGGATAGGCCGCCCTATGAGAGGATCCAGCTGATGGTACCAAATGAGACCACACAACCAAAAGTCACTGAGTCCACACATGTGCATCTGTACCCCAGCATCATGTGGTGCATCAATGATACCCAAATACAGGTCATTCCCAGAGATCCTCACTGTTCTAAAAGAGGTTATATACTGACTATACTTCAAGAAAGTAGCAGCATAGAAAAGAAAAAGGGGAAGCCCGAAGTATGGGTTGTTTGGAGGAGAAAGGCCCCCACTTCCTAAAGTCGTGACAATCCAGTTTGCAAAGTCACCTGGGGAAACATACTTTTGCAGAGGTGTCCCTAGGGTCTCGTGTCATCCCACTCAGCTCCCCAAGAAGGGGGACAAATCACAAAACAAAATGTGAGAGGTTGTCACATTTGCTAAGTGCTTCTCACCTGCCATGGGTTCCTCCATGATGTCACCAGGTAAGCTAAGCTCCATTCATGGAGCATAACCAGCCCCTGCATTCTCTCCTGCTCCTCCATGCCAGGCACGGCCTCTCCCCTCCTGCTCCTGACCAAACCAAGAGCAATGCCGGGGAGCCTCCTTGAACAAATCCACATGGCAAGGAAGCCAGAAGAAACCCCAGGATGCTCAAGAGGGGGAGACGGGTGGGAAAGAGGGCAGACGGAACAGCCACCAAGGAAAGGCAGGCACTGGAGGATGTGGAGGGGAAGCAGATGAGGGCTCAAGTGAGGCCCCTGCTGAAAGTGACCATGACCAACTATCTAGAGGGCAATACAGATACAGACAAATACAGACAAATACTCCGTCCTTCAGCCAGCGTCTGTGCCCTGAGGACCTGCTAGGTACAGGCACTATCCTCCACACGGGGGCACACTGATGGCACAAGAAAGACCTAACTCCCTGCTTTCATGCAACTCTCATTACAGTGTTCCCAGAGAAGAAGACATTCCAGGTGCAGACAAGAACAAGAATCTCAGGCTTTAATATAGCCTCTTACAACCTGGAAGAGTATAAATGTCTATCAGACCACATATCCCAATATTCATTTTGGAAAGCTGTCCCTACGGACATGGTGACCTCCCTATCCTTGTACCTCTACAGGTGACCAGGGGGCTCCCGCTAATCTGATCCAGCCATGAACATCTTCAAATAATTGACAGCAGCAGTTATTAGATACAGATTCCAAATCAATACCTGAAATAAATCCATTTTCTTACACTTGCCCACATTCTGTGAAGTTACTGCTACAGAGAAGGCAGAAAGCCACCTTCAAAAAGCCTTAAAAGTTTATTGTACAGCTACACAAACTCTCCGGCACACACAGGCACTTCCTCTGGAGCTCCCTGTTCGACAGTAAGAGAGGCATCAGTTAAATGGCATCTTTCTACGCCATTTAACAAAACCAATGAAGAAAAGTCATCTTACTATAATTTAGTCATTCAGTTCTCATGAGGCCAACAGACACCTACACAAAGACAGAACCTCATACAAAGGAACAATTCACTAGTTTTTCCCTTATTCCCCCAAAAGCAAGTGAGTCATAGGGGGATCTGGGGATCTCTGGCTCTGTCAAGGACTCTACAAGGACTCTCCAGAACAATCCTCATGCTCATGTCTGGAACAGCTCCTCCATCATGGACCCTTGGGGGAAAACACTTGCCCTCTTTCCATGACACTTACTTGTTTTCCATATTCCTGCCAAGAACCAAACTCGTCAGCCCAGTACCAAACCCAGTCAGTGGTGAGGATGAAGTGTGGAGGTTTAGTAACTGAGGAGGCTGTGGAGAGGCGGCGGGCTGGGACAGCACCAAACATCATGGAGTCAAAGTCTAGACAATCGAAGTGAAAGTTGCTGGCTGATTCAGCACACAAGATCCTGCAAAAGAACATGAGAGGTAAACCCGAAATCTTCACCAGCCAAGTGAACACTCAGGTTCCACCTGTGGTCTTCTAGAGGCTCAACTGGTAGATGTGAACATAAATGTGACACACACCTTAGGGGGAAAAAAGTTTCCAAGGGGGAGGAGGGGAGGACAGTTGGTTCTTACAAAAAATAATACTAATAATAAAATTAAAATTCTCTGAAAATAAAACTAATCTCTGCACGACTGATCAAGAAAAAAAGAATATTAGAAATACAGAAGGTAAAAAATTAAACATGCCATAGATACTAAAAGGGATATTATAAGCAACTTTATGACAATTAGTTTGACAATAAATAAAATGAACAAACTCCTGAAAAAATCATAAATTTACCAAAATTGAATCAAGAAAAATAGAAAACCTGACTGATCCTCTAACAATTATAAGAAACTGGTCAGTGGTTTAAAATATTCCCATAAATTAAATATTGCGCCTAGATATTCTTATAGACACATGGTTAATCATTCAGGAAAAAATAATTCTAACTTTACATAATTTTTTTCAGAGAACAGAAAAAGAAACCATCCCAATCCCATCCTTATGAGGTTAGATACTTAATATAAAAAAAACCAGGTCAAGATAATATGAAAAAATTATAGACCAATCTCACTCAAACATGGATGCAAAAATCTTAAATTAACCACTGGCCATCTAAATTCAGCAGAGTGTGTGTGTGTGTGTGTGTGTGTGTGTGTGTGTGTGTGTGTGTGTGTGTGTGTGTGTGTGTGTGTGTGTGTGTGTGTGAGAGAGAGAGAGAGAGAGAGAGAGAGAGAGAGAGAGAGAGAGAGAGAGAGAATTGCATTAACTATGACTTAAGCCTAGAAATGTGGTGAACTTATCATCAGAAAATTAAGGTCATTAACTGCATTAACAAGTAAAGGAGAACAAAACATGGGCTCTTAATACAGAAAAAGCTCTCAATAAAATTCAATTTTTATACACAATTAAAAAAAAAATCTCCCAGAATACTAGGAATAAAATTAGGATTTGTTAGCAAGGCCAAAGGTTCCAAACAGTCACCCATACTTAAGGTGAAACATTTAATAATTACTCCTTTTAAAATCAAGGAAAAAATAAGAAAAAATAATATTCCAGCTGTCACCACTTGCATTCAGCATGGCACAGGCGGTCCTAGCCACTACAATAAGGCAATAAAAAGAAGATGCGTAAGAATAAAAAAGAAAGAAATTACAATGCTATACACAGGGGCCCCTGGGTGGCCCAGTCTGTTAAGCCTCTGCCTTCAGCTCAGGTCATGATTCCAGGGTCCTGGGATCAAGGCCCGCATCGGACTCATTACTCAGCGGGGAGTCTGCTTCTCCCTCTCCCCATCCCTCACCCCCTGCCCCCTACTTGTGCTCACTCTCCCACTCTCAAATAAGTAAAATCTTTTAAAAAATGCTATTCACAGATATTAATTTCTAGGTAGACGTGAAGAGTAACAGACAACTTTGAATTATAGTTAATTCAAATTATCAGTAGAGTCTCCTGAGTTAAAATATTTTAGTAAAGTTGCAAGATACAACAGTTGACAAAAGTTTTGTCATTTCTGTGCATCAGCAGAGAGAAACATAAAAATTTTTAATGGGGACGCAATGTACAACATGATGACTATAGTTAGCAATGTTTTATGGCATATTTAAAAGTTGCTAAAAGAATAAATTCTAAAAGTTCTCATCATATCATAAGGAAAAAATTGTTTTTGTAACTGTCTGAAGTGAGGGAGGTTAACTAAACTTATCGTGGTGGTCGTTATGCAATATATACATCTATCAAGTCATCATCCTGCACACCTTACACTTCTACACTGTTGTAGGTCAATTCTATCTCAATACAACAGGAAAAAAAAGTAATTCTCTAACAAAAGATATCTAAGACCTTAATGGAGAAATTACAGAACTACTGAAAGCTATTTTAAAAGATTTAAATAAATCAGATACTATCATGTAAATCAACAGAAACTCTTAGCATCATTATGATGTCGGTTCCTCTAGGACTGTCAATTTCAATTTCAAAATTGAATGCAATTTCACTTTCAAAAATCACAACAGGATAAACCAGTGAGATTTACAAATTTCTAAAGAGGAGCAAAAGACCAAGAGCCTGGGCAGTTCAAAGCAGATAAGATGGGAGATTGCCTTACCAGATGCCAACACATACTCTAAAGCTCCACTAGGTAAGACAGTGTGGCAGAGACAGACAGACCAACGGAAAAGAAGAGGCCAGAAACAGACCTGGGTGTATTTGCTAATTCCGCACCTGTCACAGGTGGCACTGGAAATCCGTGGAGAAGAGACAGCTTACTTAAAAACAAGTGGCATTTGGCACATGAGTCTGAAAATAAGCTATAAAATGTGTTAACATTTTGCCAAATTTGGTTCAATTCTGATGGGTTTAAAAATAACTGCTGGCAAGGGATGGTGGGGATGGCTGCCCAACAAGGTGAATTTAATACCACTGCAGAGTACCCTTAAAGACAGTTAAGACGGCAAATTTTATGTTATGTGTGTATTATTACCACAATTTTAAATTTTTTAAATTAATTATGTTTTTTAAAAAGCAGTTTTGGCAAAACTGGTTAATTCATCTGTGTAAGAATGAAAGTGGACTCATACTTCACCAGTGAAAGAGTAAACACAGTCCTTAAAACATTGAGGGGCACCTGGGTGGTTCAGTCATTAAGCGTCTGCCTTCAGCTCAGGTCATGATCCCAGGGTCCTGGGATCGAGCGCCACATCGGGCTCCCTGCTCAGCGGGGAGCCTGCTTCTCCCTCTCCTACTCTGCCTGCTTGTGTTCCCTCTCTTACTGTCTCTGTCAAATAAATAAATAAAATCTTTTAAAAAAATTGAGACTTTTTAGGGATGCCTGGGTGGCTCAGTTGTTAAGCATCTGCCTTCGGCTCAGGTCATGATCCCAGGGTCCTGGGATTGAGCCCCGCATCGGGCTCCCTGCTCCACGGGAAGCCTGCTTCTCCCTCTCCCACTCCCCCTGCTTGTGTTCCCTCTCTCACTGTCTGTCAACTAAATAAATAAAATCTTTATTAAAAAAAAAAAACATTGAAACTTTTTAAAGAAAATTTAGAAAGATTTCCTTATGGTCTTGGGATAAGGAAGGATTTCTTAGGACTCAAAAAGTATAAAACCATAAAGGAAAAGATGGATAAGTACTTCTCTATATTAAAATATACCATAAGCTGACAGGAAGAGTTTATTTTCAATGCACATTTAATATCCAGAAATTTAAAGAATCCCTAAAACTAAATAACACACAACCTTCCCCTTCAACAAAACAAGCAAACTACAAGGACAGACACTTCAGAGGAAGCACAAAAGGCCCATAAACATGCGAAGAGATTCTTTACCTCATTAGGACCCAGAGATATGCAAGCGGAGGCACCACTTGACATCCCCAGGCTGGGAAAAGTACAGACGGCAAACAATACCAAACGTTAGGGAGACGGTCACCACAGACTGTGAATGGGGGTGGAAAGCGGTGCGATCACTTCAGAAAACAATTTAGCATCACCTGGCAGAGCTGAAGGTGGACCCAGCCCACCCCCACCCCACCCCCAGTTTCATCCCCGAACATCTGCCCCACAGAAGCCCTCGCACATGTGCACCAGAAGACAAGCACAACGTGGCTGAGCCTTGAGAACAGAGACTGAGAGAAAGGCACTAGACATGGTGGAAGAGAGGGTAAGGCTCCATTTAGATGGGGTTCAAGAGCAAGCGAGACTAATCTGTGGTGACAGATGTCGGAACAATGGTGGCCCACGGGTGGGCACGGATGCAAAGGGGACAGGAGAGGACTTTCTGGGGTGATGAAAATGATCTCTATTTGGGTAAGAGTGTCCCGCTACATGAGCACATGCATTTGTCAAGACTCAGTGAACTATACAATTACTATCTGTGCACTTTCCTGTGTGTAAATTCTGCCTCAGAAAAAGAGAGAGGGGGGAATATGTGAGCCAATTCATCTTCCAAATGGGAACAATTTGTTTCACATACTTTACCAGAAGCCATTTGCGCATAATTGCACTCTAAGCACAAATTTATTTTTCCCCACTTAAAAAGTAGGCTTAAATTCTCTTCTTGGCAACATATTTTAGCAAGTTCAATCCACAATATGAGGAGTGTTTGAAAATAAGCCTCCCCGGGACTTGCCAATTCACTCTGAACTGACTAAGTGAAAATAGTGAGACACACTTAGAAAAATTAAAAAGTTAAAAGCCCAACAATAAACAGTTCAGCTGCAGGACTTTACACGAAATGGCTAAAATTTCACAAATGAATGCCTCTCGCTTTTCTGCAGTAATCAATGTGGATATAGGTACATGATCAATCCCAGCAGCAAATGATTCAAAACTTACTTGGTACCACCATCTCCTTTCCCCACAGCTCCTCTCTAAAGGAGAGAAAGGTGGGAAAACAGAGGCACCAAACTGCAGTATGTCCAGTTTCCAGCCCAGAGCTTTCACCTCTGGACCAGGCCGCTAACTGGGGTGTGGGTATGGGGTGTGTGTGTGTGTGTGTGTGTGTGTGTGTGTGTGTGTGTGTGTGTGTGTGTCTGTGTGTGTGTGTGTCTGTGTGTGTGTGTCTGTGTGTGTGTGTGTGTGTGTGTGTGTGTGTGTGTGTGGTGGGGGGATATCAAACCTCAACCCTGCTGTGTCTAAACTCCCCACACTGCACACAGAAGCCCAGGCACACAGCAGACACAAGTGACATATTTCATACCTGTCTTTTCTGGGATTGCTATATGCCTCTTCAATAAGCTCCATCTTATCCAAATCCTTCCACTTGCCTCTGTCCAAGAACTGCCATCGATATGGCAAATGGAAGTGAACTTTATTGCACTTATCTAAAATAAGAATATAAAGAAGTAAGACATCTTGGCAAGACACAGCGTGACCTAGTCCCATAGTTCTCAATGGGTGTGGTGCTGCCCACTGACCTGGGAACACTTTGGAGATCTGTGGGGAAGTCATTTTTAGTGCAGTCATACCTGAGCATCTAAATATTGAAATACCGTGTTTTATTATACACACTTCCCTTTTATGCCTCCCCTTTTAACAGGACATTACATCAATTTTTAAAAACACATATGTTGGTAGGTTACATCATGTATGAATTGCATCTCACCAGTAAAGAAGCTGATAGTGAGAAGGCCAATCAGACTGCAGGGGGCAGTCTGATGACCCATTATCACTATACATGCAGCATGTGGACAAGAAGTGGTCACACCAAAAACGGAGCCAGATTCATCTCTACTAGAAATCCATCCAAACCCTGACACATCTGACCACAGGTAAGTCAGCAGTGTGGCTCCAGCCCACTTTGATCTTCTGGATGCTAACATACTCACCCCTTCAACACACCTCCATATCCCTGAAGGTGTTTATACATACTGCCCTACCCCTGCCAAAATACACAGAATGGCCCAGCTCTACAGTTCCCAGCCAGCCACTCCCCCTACATCTTCCCTGTGCTCCCTGGGACCTCTGTCTCTCCTAGCACATCCTGCCTGTGTCGTCTGGAATGCACCCAACACTTTCTCTCTCTACCTTTCAATATCCTATACGAGGTTCTTGTACATCCCCACAGAGGAAAGGCAGACTGGAAAGAAAAGCAGCAGGAAGCTCTTTGTACTCTGATATGGACCTACCTCCAAGGTATATACTATTAGGTAGAAAGACACATGACAAGGTGCAGAATGCCTCTATTTGGGTAAAAAATAGAAAAGAAAAATTAGAGATACTCTGACTGAATACATATATACACACATATTATTCCTTGCCGAGGGGAATTGCATCACCAGAGACAAAGTTATGAGGAGAGATTTCTGTTGTTTTCTATGTCTTCGGAATTCTGAACCACAAGAATATATACCAAAATACTAAATGTCTAGTTAAGTGGAAAAAGGTAAAAACAGTGTGCGTAGTGCACCTATGTGAGAAGGAAACCGACGGGACATACATACTTGGGCATGTATAAAGTCTTTATGGAAGGACAGTCAAGGAACTGGTTAACAATGATTGTTTCTGGAGGGGATCTGGGTGCTAAAAAAAAAAAAAAGAGGTATGAAGGAAACATTTCTTACTGGCTGTCCTCTGTGTATCTTTAATTAATCTTTCCAAATAATGACAATGAAGTGTGGCTAATTTGACACTTGAAAAAAATTAAAATTTTCTAAAATTCTATGTAGGGGCACCCGAGTGGCTCAGTCAGTTAAGCGTCTGACTCTTGATTTCAGCTCAAGTCATGATCTAAGGGTCATGGGATCGAGCCAAGTTGGGCTCCGTGCTCAATGGGGAGTCTGCTTGAAAGATTCTCTCCCTCTGCCCCTCCCCCCACTTTTGCACATGCACCTCGCTCTCTAAAATAAATAAATCTTTAAAAATAAATAAACAAATAAAATAATAAAATTGTACGCAGCCTTTCAGGCACATCTCAATGCCACTACTTGCCCACAGACTCTACAAAAGTTACCTTGGTTGGGGAGCACCACAGAGGAAGGTGAGCAGGCTGCCTGGGGTTGTCAAAGCCCAGGCCTGAGGCCAGGCAGGCAGGGCAGACAAGAACACCCAGCCAAGAAGACTCAGAGAATAAGAGAAACCCCAAACGAGGAAATTCCCAAGTTCACCAAGGCTGGGTTCAGCCACTCTGGCCACTCAGGACATCCTGACTTGTCCTGAGTTACAGCATGGACGGCTTACACCAAGCCAGGAGACCTCTTGGACTCTCTACCAGGGGTATGTAAATAGGATGATGATGAAGGGCCCAACCTGGATAGATAAGGCCACAGTCATGGTCCACAGGTCATAACCAAGTAAGATTTCTTGTTCCCTCCCTGAAGGGCACTAAGAAAATGATCAGGGTTAATAATCAGCGTTCAGGAACTGCACCTACAGACCCCGGCTCAGGTGCGTCCCGGACAGCCTGAAGAAAGACTCTCCCCTTAAGAAGGCCCCCTTCAGGGAAAGCACATCACCCACCGCTCTCCAGGCTGGCACTTCCTTGGGAAGGACACAGGGTCCTGGGGCCTCCAGTTCTTAATGTGAGCTCAATGTGGAGCCCACATCACTCACAAGCCAGAAGGTGCCCAAGAAAAGAGGGTGCCATGCAGGCCAACACAGCCATGGTGGCAGGTGAGAGCAGAGTCCCAGCTAATGAGGCCCCTTCTCTCCTGGGTCCTCTTGTCCCTTTTCTCAACTTCTTCTCCTTCGTTTTCATGTTCCCTGCTTTGTTGTGGCATTCTAGAGTCTAGGCTTTCTGGAAGGTGAGTTGCACAAAACAAATTAATTTGGGAAACAAAGTACCACATCCACATACCCTTCCTTCCTACATCACTTGAAAGGACAGGCTGGAGAGAAGAACAAATCCAAAAATGCTGGAAAACAATAAATAGTGCCATCAAAAGACCAGCATCATTGAAGAATTCCTAAAATATGAAGCACACAGAATCAAACTGACAGAGTTAAAGAGAGAGAAACACATGTAAAATATGCAGAAGAGAGCTACTATGGAAGTGGGAAGTATTGGGGGGGGGATGTCCTTAACAAACTCAGAGTTATATGCAACAAAAAGCAAGAAAGACCCCAGGCCAGTCACAATGAGAATAACTGGGACCCACCCACTTGAGCAGGCAGTCCCTCCCTGCCCTGCTTGTGCCCAGCAACTTGTTCTTTGCCCCAATGAACATATGAGTGTGGAAAGAAGTGCTGGAGAGAAAGAGAAGCCATCAAAGCCCACACCCCACTCCAAGGATACAGGCCAGCAGCCCATGCCACCGAGCAAAACATGCTGTCTCTTCCCCACTAAGCCTGGATCAGCATCTGCATCACCAGCAGACCCCAGGATTCTCAAGGATGTCTCCAAGGATGTCTCCAAGAGTAAACCAACGCATGAGGAAAAATACCACGGATGAGAAGCTAACTCACATAGAAGAATCAATACCTAAGGATTAATTATTAGAGTAAACAGATCAAGAACAACAGCTAGACCTAAACATAAAAGTGAAACCTATAAAATTGCTAGGAAAAAAACAACATAGAGCCATTTTCGGGGGCTTGGAACAGGCAAAGATTTTTAGGACACAAGAAACAAACTATAAAAAACAAAGATACTAAAATAGTCATTAATATTGTAACTTTTATTCTTCAAAAGACACCATAAAGAAAATGAACATGAAAGACACAGACTGGGAGAATGTATTTTCAATACCTCTGACAATGACTTGTATAAACAATACTTAAAACCCTCACAACTCAACAATGAGAGATCAAACAATCCAATTAGAAAATGGGCAAAACAGTCACAAAACACCACATATTGTAGGATTCCATTTACATGAAACACCCAAGCAAATCCAGAGAGAGAGGACATAAACCTGTAGTTGCCAGGAGCTGGGGGGCGGGGAGAATGCAGAGGCTGTTAATGGGCACAGCACCTCTTTGGGGCTCACGAAATGACCTAATATTGACTTGATGATAGCTGCACAATTCCGTAACTATGCTAAAAAACATTAAATGGGTGAATTGCATGGTATGTGAATTATATTTAATAAGCAGTCATATAAAAAAAATTAGCAAAAAATTTAACCAGATACTTCACAGAAGACAAACAAATGGCCAGTAAGTACATGAAAATAAACATGAAATATTATGGAAATGTAAATTAAAACCACAATGAGATATAGCTACTCATTAATTACAACGGCTAAAGTTTAAAAGACTGACAATACCAAGTGTTAACAAAAACACAGAGCAACGAACTCCCATACATTGCCGGTGGGAAGGTATACCCACTTTGGAAGACAGTGGCAGTTTCTTACAAAGTTAAACACATACCTACATGTTCCAGTAATTCCACATCTAGGCCTTCACTCAAGAGAAGTGAAAACAGAGATCCGCATGAAAACTTGTACATATTTATAAAAGATTTATAAAAGCCAAAAACTTGAAATCCCTCAAATGTTCATCAAACATATGAATGGATAAACAAATCGTAGTCAATCCATGCAACAGAATACTACTCGGCAATAAAAAAGAGTAAACTACTGATTTGCCAGAGTGGACAAATCACACAAACATGCTAAGTGAGCAAAGACACAGACAGAAGAATACGTGCTGTATGATTCCATTTATATTAAATTCTAGAAAGGGCCAATCTACAGTGACAAAAAGTACATCAGGGACTGCATGGGGTCAGAAAATTGGGGGGTGAGGATTAACTGTAATGGGACAAAGGGACACTTTTAGAATTAGGAAACTGTTCTAATCTATAAATTGTTATTACCAGAACTCAGTGTACACTGAAAAAATTTAAATATTTAAAATTTTACTGTGTGGGGGCGCCTGGGTGGCTCAGTCATTAAGCGTCTGCCTTTGGCTCAGGTCATGATCCCAGAGTCCTGGGATCGAGCCCCCCATGGGGCTCGGCGGGAAGCCTGCTTCTCCCTCTCCCACTCCCCCTGCTTGTGTTCCCTCTCTTGCTGTCTCTCTGTCAAATAAATAAATAAAATCTTTAAAAAAAAATAAAATAAAAATAAAAAAATAAGGGCACCTGGGTGGCTCAGTTGGTTAAGCAACTGCCTTCGGCTCAGGTCATGATCCTGGAGTCCCGGGATCGATTCCCACATCGGGCTTCCTGCTCAGCGGGGAGTCTGCTTCTCCCTCTGACCCTCTTCCCTCTCGTGCTTTCTATCTCTCATTCTCTCTCTCTCTCAAATAAATAAATAAAATCTTTAAAAAAATAAAAAATAAATAAATAAAAATAAAAAAATAAAATTTTACTTTGTGTAAATTATAGCTCAATAATGTTGATTTTAAAAACATACATGTAGGGGCACCTGGGTGGCTCTGTCGGTTAAGCTTCTGCCTTCGGCTCAAGTCATGATCCCAGCATCCTGGGATGGAGCCCTACATCGGGCTCCGTGCTCAGCAGGGAGCCTGCTTCTCCCTCTCCCTCTGCCTGCCTGTCTGCCTACTTGTGATCTCTCTCTGTCAAATAAATTCTTAAAAAAAAAAAAAAAAAAAAAACATACATGTATATATGACATACATATATGCTTGAGATAGCATTCCAGCTTCCAGGAACCGAGGTATGGAAATACACATGCGTACTCAGATGCTCAGTGGAATATCACTCTAACTGGATACTACAGTTTTTAAAAATAAGGTGGACTTACACATACTAAGGTGGAAAAGAAATCCCCAAGACACAATGTTAAGTAAAGGAAGCATGTTAAGGAGTACCTATCACATGTACCCATCTGTTGAAAAATATGCAAAACAAGCATCATGACCACACAGCACATGTTTACCTTTGGGAAAGGCTGAAGGAGGACTTCAGACTTTACTCTGTATTACTGGACTCTTTTACAAAGTGAAAGTAGTCCTGAATTGCTTGGGTGGCTTTTAAAGACTGAAAACGAAACAAGAAGTTTGGTGGTTGTTTTTTTAAGAGTCACCAAATTTGAGAAGGAAGCTTTCTTCAGTCAAAGCCCAGGACAGCAAGAAGAAAACAAAGGTCTGGTGAAAATACAGACACACATGTACACATAAGAATTGCTACTTCTGATAAAAGAGGGACCATGGAGAGAAACTCCCAACTTAAGTTCTTGTTCCCCAAGAGCACACAGGGGCATCTCCTCCTCGGGGAGGGCCTTCCGGGTTTCTGAGGCATTTCTAAGTCTACAACTACCCTTTAGGAGGGACACTCATATTTGTTCCCACTAGACTGGGCATCCATGCAGGTCTGTGACCTCATGCAAAGTGATCGAGGGTCAACACTTGATCCTCGCTGCATGAATCAGGTATGTTCCCAAAAACTCACCTATAGTCTAATTTCCAGAAATTAAATTCTTACCATCTTCAACTCCCCAACAAAATTGCTTCAGAACTGGTTTGGCAGAAATGCCACCCCAGCTCACAATTAAGAAGGCCCTACCCCTCTCAGAACGGGGGAGAAGACCTTGAAGGGTGGCCTTAGGGCAGAACTCTTGAAATGAGAAGCAGTTGTCCTGCCTGCAAGTCGATGAAGGGGCTTCCTCTGACTTACCTTGAAAGCTACAACTTTTCCGGATGTGGTACAAGCAGATCTGATCACTCTCCTCTTGGTTAGCTGTGTTTGGGGACACAGAACCTGAACTATCTCTTCTTTCTACAAAGAAACACCACAAAGACGTATCAGCATCCATCAAAGCTTCTGATGTGGAGTCAGCGTAGTTCAAGATACAAAGGAGAGAAAAGAGAATTCATTTCTCTGCAGAAGACAAAAGTGGGCAAGGCAATCCTACAAAATCCTATGATGTTCAGGATGAAATTACCCTCAGACATGTAAGTGGACCCTCTGCTTTTTAGGGAGGAGCCGGGGAGCCCAATACCACACGGCTGCTTTCCTAATCCGGGATGCTGTGGAGGGACCCTTTTTTCTCAGCTCTGGCTATGCTCCTAATCTTAAAATGAAACCTGCTGAAATAACTTTACGTTAATTATAACAATTTTAATATAAAACAGGCATGGAGGTGATTTCAAAATTTCTCTCTCCTAGTAGTGCTCTAATGAGACTTTACCTAACAATTACATTTACCACCACCCCCCCCCACCATACAAGCACATAAAACTCATTTGTACACCTTCAGTATTCAGTATCACCTGTTATTTTGTTATTCATTTTCCTTTTTGTTTTTATAGGCCCCTCAAGACACCCACAGGGTTGGACTCAAAACCCACACCTTTGGAGCCTTTGAGGTCACTGCCCTTGCTCCCCAAGTACAGGTAGTTTTCCCTCCCTTTCTAAGGCCATAATCCAATTGACACTCTTAAAGATATATTTAAAGCAAAACCTGTCTGCCTCAAGCTTCCCGCTATTGAAAGAAATTAACCCAAAATAACTGAAGAAAATGTAAAGAAAAAAACACATATGGCAAGGACAATTTTTAAATATAATAATCAGGTAAGATTAGAGTGTTAAGTTTGTTTGCTGGTAGTCCTAGCACTCACCTGATATTTTAGGAAGTGGTCTAATAAAAATCCTAAATAACCCCTATTAAAGGTCTATTAAAATCCTACAGCCAACAAATCGTTTGATTGTACATTCGGGGAGGGGGGGCCAGGGGAAGCCCTGCATCCCAGTCTTCAATGTATAACCAGGGCCCAGGCCGGTGGCTAGCACGTGGCAAGCACACAAATTTGTTAACCGAAAGAATGGATAACCAGAATGGCCAGCCAACAGCTGATACTGTGAAATTCAAAGGACCCCAATGTGTCATAACTTCTCCAATGGACTACATTATTAATTTCCCACATAATAGGTAAAGAAATGCTTACTTAATAAGCAATCTCTGCTCAAAATTTCCCCATTTGCCTGTCACTAAACCTGATATTCCTTAAAAAAAAAAAGAAAAAAAAAAGATTCTAGACTCTTGATCATTCAACAAATGCCTGAGTGCCCACTGTGGGCCAGGCACTGTCTAGGTGCTGGAGAGGAGTAGTGAACTAAGCAAATACAGGGACTAAAAAATTCCCTTTATTCATGTCAAGAAGAGAGCTGAAATTAAAATAGCCTTCATTCACTGCAGATCAGACCTGTCAGGAATTCATTCACAGTCAACATGAATTGGCATTTGTCTAGAATATCTTGCTTGTTCATGGCTATGATTTCAAGTCATCTTCATAACACCCACTAGCTGGGAAGGAATGACCAACTGCGCTTTACTAAAAGCAGCACAGACTTGCCCGAGGTCACACATTCCATTAATGTGGAATCCAAGCGCCCCAGTCCAGAACCTTACCAGAAGTCCCCTGTGGGCCCGGGGTAGAAGGGTGCCCTCTGCTGGGGGTGGAGTTCTTATTCTTGATGTCATGAGCATTTCTATAAATGGAAGGCAGCCTGCTCACCAGATCTGAGCTCATGCCCAACTTCTCCAGTTTTTCCAGATTCTCAGCATTAGAGATATCATGTGATCTCTTACAGCTAGTGCCAAACTTGCATTCACCCTGTAAAAAATACTGGCAAATATGGAGTTTGATACACTGCTTTTGAAAGGAACAAGAGCCGTAGGGTCCATCTCCTTTGTTATAATGAAGGCAGATCTGTTGACAGAAAAGGAGAAAACACCAGCTTAGGAAGGCCTCACAGGACACCACCCTCCCTCCTGACCAGCGCACGGTCACAAGAGGTTCCTCTAAAGACCTAGCCAAAGCTGTGATTCTGTCATCCTCCCAAGTCACACAGCTATGAGAACATCCCCCACTCTAGATGGACGGCCACTAATGTATGCCCTTGGATAAAATGGGAACTGGGTAGACAGCAGAATGTACAGAATAAGCCCTTCCACTGGGAAAATCCAAAGAACTTCCAACTGATCAGAGCTGTTCCCTTCAAAGGAGACATTTCAATGTAACTCATATAGCAGCATGCTAACAACCCTCATACTCCACCTACAACCTTCCCCCATTGACTCACCAACACTCTCTAAGCCAGGCCTCATCTCACCATCTTCTTTTTTCTGAAATTCAGGGTCCAAGAGGCTCTGAGTGTTTAAAGCGTCTTAGAGAAGGCCAAATACAGTCCTTTCATTTCTCAGGAGCAAACAGAAATTCAGAGAAGTTCACCGGCTTGCCCTAGGTCACACAGCTATCTACATTTGGCATGTACAAGGTCTGCTGAATTGGTCTGTTGGTAAAGCTGGGACTTGAACTTCAACCAACTGCTCCTTCTCTACATTCCAAACTCCTGGAGATGACAACAGGCCAGAGACCACCAAGGGCCTACCTATGCAATTCACAGGCATTACACTGAATAAGAGGTAGAAATGCAGCAGAGGGCTGCAGAACCCAGACTTAAATCAGTAGGAACTCCACTCTGGGGATGGAAGCCCCAAGGGAAAAGGCCCTAACATTGATTTTGCCACTTACAAGATGCCTGACCTTAGGCAGGCCATTCACTAGCTCTGAGTTACAGCTTTTTAATCCCTGAAATGGGAATAATGCCACCTACATCACTGGGCTATCATGAGGATTAAATGGGAAATGCACAAAGTGGCTAATACAAATGTCTTGGAACATAGCAGGTGCTCCATTCATGGCAGTAGTCCCCGACTGCTCATCTGATGAGGTGACTA
Organism: Zalophus californianus; assembly: GCF_009762305.2. Lineage (NCBI taxonomy): Eukaryota > Metazoa > Chordata > Mammalia > Carnivora > Otariidae > Zalophus > Zalophus californianus. The sequence continues at coordinate 92,278,211 of NC_045606.1, forward strand.
GCCTGAGAGCAGAAGGCCTGGCAGGAAAGCTGCACTGGGTCCGAATTTATGGTCACAACTCCCAGTTGCTGGCACTGTGTTCTGAAGCAACCTGCACACCCAAGTACACAAGAGGCTACACACTCCAGACTGGTCACTTTCTGATTCATTTTTCATACTGACAAGATGATCTCTCCAAAACATTAATGCCCACTCTCCAAACACAACCCCCCGCCCCAACTCCTCCCCATGATACTGAAGGCTGCATGGATGAGTCTCCACTCACCCATTTCTCCTCCTTCCCTCTCCCATCCTAAATCCAAGTTGTGCTGTCCTACATGCTGTTCCCTGACCATGCCAGTTCCATCCTCTCTGTGCCCCCTTCTTCCCAGACCTTCATCCTTCATGCATCCTTCAGCATTCAGAGCACGCACCATCTACCCAGGACGCCTTCCCAGGCGCCCCAACTGTGCCCCAGAGACCAGAGTGCTGACTTCTACTGCAGCATCTACAACAGCACCTTGCAATCACATGTTGATTTGTCTGTCTCACCCAGTAAATGCGCCTCCTGGAAGGGCAGTACAGGGTCTTTTCTCTCCTTTACACCAGTACCTAACCCACAGTGGATAGTCAATAAAAGGTTAGCTGAATTAAATCAATACTAATTTTCAAAAGGCAAAAGGAAAAAGTTAATACCTATTATGTGCCAATCACTAAGCCATGTAGCACCTTTCTCAAATGGGTGGTTTTAATTGAATAATATGGAAGCATCTTCATTAAAACAGGTCAATCTAATCTCTGTAGCCTTACCCCAGAAACAGTGCCAGAGCATCCCACAAACCTGTGATGGCCACAGGACACACCACTCAGATCTGCCGCTGCCCTCGGGAGCCACCACCTTATTCACACAGAGACCATGCTCCCATAGGCTGCTGCCAGGCAACGATGAGCTACTTTAGCTCAGAACTTCCTGCTGGCCAGGCAGAAGCTCTCTTGAATTGTGCTACAGTCAGGCTCTCTTCCTACCCAGGCCTCTTCCTTTCCCCAATCCTGCCACATCACTGCCCAGAGTCCCCACCTGCTCCCTCTCCACTTAATCTCTTGCACTTTGATCCCATCTTGGTGTCTGCTTCTCAGAGGACCCAAACTAGTACATAGTCATTGCAGTGAGATTTGGGTAACATCTGAAATGCATTACGAGAATCCACATCAACAAAAGTTCAAAATTCCCTGGGTGCAACTGACTCAGTAGAGAGAGCATCATCTGCCTGTCAGCATCTCTTAAAAGTTTCCTCACAGACAGACCCCCTGGGTCTGGCAATAACACGTGGTTCCAAGTCCTGCTAGATGAGGAGGAGCCGGCTGGAGTCTCTCTCATCCCCTCATCCCTATGTAAGGAATATCCTGCTGCAGCCACCGGCCAGACTCCCCCAACCTCAAAGAAGCCCAGCAACAGAGGTGCCAGCCCAAATGCAATAGAAGGAAAGGCGGCTTCTAGACAGGCCAAGTTCGGCCCACGGTCACAGGTATAAAAATCAGCAGAGCCACGAATGCAATCTAGGTCTCCTCCAAGCAGATCCCAGTGGTCACTATGGGGTCCTTGGCTTCTCTTCTGCCGTAATTATTTCCTATCTTCCAACCTCCTGGCTTCTCCCCCATCACTTACACACATACACACCCCCTCCTGGAACTCACCTCTGGCAAAAGCCAGGGGTCATTCTGAAACAAAAGCTGGCAGAGCTCATTGTAGCTGAGGTGGTCAACACCGTGAGTTCTCAGCACACTCAGGTTGTGATCTGTCGTCAAGCTGTGACTGTTTCTACAGTTCTTCCTGCAAAGAAGCAGAGCTGGTGTCACAGTTCAACTGCGCCTCCCCAAAATTCTTATGTTGAAGTTCTAACCCCCCAGTGACTGTATTTGGAGATAGTTTATAAAGAGGTAATCAATGGGGTGCCCGGGTGGCTCAGTTGGCTAAGTGTCTGCCTTCGGCTTAGGTCATTATCTCAGGGTCCTGGGGCCGAGCCCCAAGTCAAGCTCCCTGCTCAGCGGGGAGTCTGCTTCTCCCTTTCCTCTGCCCTTCCCCTCTGCTTGTACTCTCTCTCAAATAAATAAAAATCTTTTAAAAAGTTAAAAAAATCAAGTTAAAAAGAGGTTGTTGGGGTGGAGGACCTAATCCAATCTGACTGAAGTTTTTCTAAGAAGATGAAATAAAATCACAGATTCACACATGTAAGGACACAGGACGAAGATACCATCTGCAAGCCAAGGAGAGAGGCCTCAGAAAGAAATCAATCCTGCCTTGATCTTAGACCTCCAGCCTTGAGAATTGTGAGAAGTTTCTATCTACGCCCCCAGTCTGTGGTACTTTGCTATGGCTGCCTGAACAAACTCATACAACTCGTAAAATCAGTCTTTAATTTTTCAGAACAGTTCCTGACATTGCTTAGCAGCACCAGAGAAAAATCAGCATGTTTATACAATGAGAAAACAAAGGAAGAGATAGTACCTTTCGAGTTCTAGGGACCAGGACAGCACCTCTTATCAGAGTCTGGTAAGAATGACAGGGCCATTCCCCAAACAAGAGTCACAGCATGCCAGTCAGTGGGCACTTAGCAGACACTTAAACAATGGCTGAATGAATGAGTGTGGACACCTATGGTTAAAGGTATATGTACACTCACTCGTGCCTTGAGGCCCAGCCCTTTTCTCTGCTTCCCTCCTCTATTCTTTCCATTAAGAAGCCCCTGTTGAACATTCACTGTGAGTCAGGCACTGGCACCACGCCCTGACGATCCAAAGTCTTAAATGATCACCCAGGTCACCAGGACCCGGAAGAGTTAGGCAAATATCATTTGCTTTACTCAGACACTGCCAAACCTCAAAGGTCATGCTTATTATAAGCATTGCAAAAGAAAGCCGAACCCCTGGTTGACTCCCCCAAGCCAGCACCTTCCATAGGCTCCCCCATGTCAGTAAAAGACAACTTCCCTCTTCCACTGCACAGCCCAACAACCGTGGAGTCATGTGGACTCTTCCCCTTTTCCACTCTAATGGAAATGACAGATACGGAGAGGATTCTAAAATGGCTAGGCAAGTGCAAGGTCAGCCGTGCTCAGAATATATCAGTGCAGACAGAAGGGGGACCTCCTGAGCCTGAGAGAAGTAAAGAGGCAATCAAGGGACAGTGCCTGGAAGGTGTCAAGCCTGGGCCAAATATTTAGGTTGAGGAACCAAGCAAGGAGAGAAAAGAAAACCATTCTAGGCAAACTTGGTGTCACCAAGATTACAATGACGAGGATGGTGACAACAGCTGCTAAAACTTGTTGAGCATTTATCACAAACAAGGGATTACGTGAAGGTTTTATAAGTCATATAGTCCTCAACAAGCCCATGAGGTGAGTTAGATATTATCCTCATTTTGCAGATGAGGGAACTGAGGCTTGGATATAAAGTTGCTTGCCCAAGATCATGGAGCTAGTAAGGAGCAGAGCCAGGGTTGAAACAAGGTAGGCTGGTCTTGGCGTTGTGCTCTTAACCACCATGCTCACTGCCCCTAAGCACAGGACAGAAGTCAGGGGCTTGGAACCCTTCCCAGCTGTCACCAATGAGCAAAAACAGGAGCCATGATCTGTTTCTGGAACAGCTGACCCTGTGGTTCAGGAAGACAAGCAGAGTAATAGGGAAAGCATTGAAACAGCAGCCTACCACACCCACTCTCCCTTCTGTGACCCAAAAGCAGTCAGGGAAGGAAGGTTCAAGAAACCATCCTAGGTGAACCAGAAGGAAAATGGAACCGAGAAGAATGAAAAGGAAAGCTCAGAATCATGTAGGCCAGCAGGTATCAGACTTCCAGATTTCCAAGACAAATACGACCCAACCCCAAATTTTGGGAACTGGCTGGAGAACAGGGCTGCTGTCTTTATTTTACCAAATACCGACATTAACAAGATCCATCAGTTATCCCCATCATTCAATCCAACTATCCACTTATCATGTCCACATTCTTCTCCAGATGCTGCTCCTCATTCTCCCCTGAGGTGACACTTCTGCACCAGCTCCTGAGGGCCCAGTTTCCCCGAGGTTCCACCCTCAGCCTCCACCTCAAATCCGGCCTGCTCCTGGGGCTGCAGCGTTGGCCCACTACACCAACCACTGACTCCCAAACCAGCGCCTGGGACCCTGGCCGTGCTCCCCGGCTGCAGACTTGGCTAGCTGTCCCTGGGCACACTTCTGCTCTCTTGGCCAATAAGAAAGAAAAGGAAGAAATCATCCTTCAGTCGATAAGAAGAAGAAGAAAAAAAAAAAAAGTATGCGTCCTCTCTCAGTCAACAGTAAGAAAACAGCCATCACCTCTCTCCCATCCTGTCACCGCACTCACACCAACTTCCTGTCTCTCAAATTTCTCACAAACACATCCCTCCCTCCTAAGCCTTAGCTGGGCCTTGGAATATTCTAATCAAGCTATTTCTCAGCAGCTGCCTCCCGGGGGGGGGGGGGGAGGGGGGGCACATTTCCCACTCCCACCCCCTTGCATCTAGGCATGAGGGGGGTCATGAGACATCTCGTGGTCCAGGGGATGTGTGGAAAGATACCTACCACGTCCAGACCCGGCCCATAGAAACCTCCCAACCCTCTACCGCCCACCTCCACCCGCTCCCTGTAACCTGACACCCAGAATGGCCGCAAGAGCCGCGGCCTGAGGAGGCTGAGTCTAGGTCAGCCAACCTGGGCCCCTGAAGGACTGCGTGGATCAAGACCCCGACCTCATGCCGACTAGTGGACCTGACGTGAGCAAGAAGCAACATCTACTGTGTTAAGCCAGGCGGGGGAAGAAAAAAAAAAAAAGAAAAGAAAAGAAAGGGAGGGAGGAGAGAGAGGGGGGAAAAAAGTCAAGAAAAAAGGAGCCAATTCTTCTACACAAATGGACTAGCTTCTGAACAGGAGCACGCGTTTTCTTCCAAATGCTACAGAAGCCACCGCCAGCTTGTAAGCAAGTGAGCAAGAGTGGAGACAGGTTTTAAGATTCCTTGGCTGCCGGGCGGAGAAAGCCCTCGGCTGTGTGGCCCTCAGACTTCGCTCTGGAGAGCGGGGCCTCGTGGAGCGCCAGAAGCCAGCCGCGGCCAATTTTCCTCTGGAGAGCCCCCCACCCCCGCCACAGCCCGGGGTGTCCCACCCGCTACCGCGCTCCAAGTCACTCTCTGAGGCTGCGGGGGGGGGGAGGGGCACCGTAAACCCCGAGTCCCTCACACAGCGCCCGGTATTCAGTAGGTGCTCAATAAACGTTCGCTGACGAGAACTAAGGCGGAGAGGCCGGGGAACGGCCCCCTACTGTTGTCCCCACACTTTAAGGGGGGGCCCAAAGCGGCCTGGGAGGGCAGGGCCCCCCGTCCCGGGCCCGCCGTCGGGCTCCTGGAGCGGCGCTTACCCGGCCCTCATGAACTTGCAGGCCCCGTAGACCAAGAACTTGCAGAGGTGCAGCTGCGCGCACAGCCCCACGCAGCCGGCCTTGGAGCTCTGGTGCACGCGGCACAGGCGCAGCGCCGAGACGGCCAGCACGACGCGCTTGGCCGCCACCACGCCGCCCGCGCCCGCCCGCGTCGCCACCGCGAAGCGGCCGCGCTCCCGCAGCAGCCGCTCCAGCGCGTCGGCGCCGACGCCCTCCAGCAAGCGGCGCCGCAGCTCCTCCAGCTCCAAGGCGCCCCCGGCCGCGCACAGCACCTGGGTCACCTCGCCGAGGACGGCGGCCTGGGCCATGGCCGCGGCGGCGGGGGCGTACTGCCTGTCGGAGCGCGGCTGACCGGACGCCGGCGGCGGCCGACGCGGGCTGGGCGGGCGGCTCCCGCGGGGTGCAGACGCCAGCTGGAAGCGAAAGCGAAAGCGCCCCGGGGCCCGAGAAAACGGAACCCGTGCCGCCTCACCACGCCCACCGGCCCGCAGCTGAGGGGGCTCGGCGCCTTCCGGCCTCAGGGCCCTCAGCTGTGCGCGGCCGCCGGGCCCCGCCGCCGGGCTCCGGGGCCCGCTCCTCCGCTCCGTCGGCAGCCGGGGCGGGGGGCGGGGGGAGGGAGGGGGTGATGTGGGGACCCCGAGAGTGGGTCTCCCGCGCTTGAAAGAGAAGCAGGCACGTCCTTCGGGGCAGCGCCTCGCGGCTCTCGAAGAGCCTTCGCCTAGTGGACGGGGGCGGAGACGCCCGGGCCGTGCGCAGCTCGCGCTGAAGCCCCGAGCGTTTGGAAATCGCGCGCCCGCCAGACCCCAGTGCCTCTCCGCCCGCGCGTTGGCGGAGCCGGCCGAGCCGCCCGTCCCCCTGGCGACCGAGCCGGGCCGCCCCGACGGCTCCCGACGACGCGGGGTGGGGGGTGCGGGGGCCATGGGCGTGGTCTCTCTTACACACACACACACACACACACGTGACAGCAATCACGACGGGGGGTGCGGGGGCCACGGGCCGGGTCTCACACACACGCGCGCGCGACAGCAATCACGACGAGGGGGGGTGCGGGGACCACGGGCCGGGTCTCTCTCTCTCACACACACACACACACACACACACACACACACACACACACGACAGCAATCACGGCTCCCAACGACGCCCGGTGGGGGGTGCGGGGACCACGGGCCGGGTCTCCCTCTCTCTCACACACACACACACACACACACACACACACACACACACACACACACGACAGCAATCACGGCTCCCAACGACGCCCGGTGGGGGGTGCGGGGGCCACGGGCCGGGTCTCCCTCTCTCTCACACACACACACACACACACACACACACGACGCGCGGTGGGGGGTGCGGGGGCCACGGGCCGGGTCTCACACATACACACACGACGCGGGGTGGGGGGGTGCGGGGGCCCCGGGCCAGGTCTCTCTCTCTCTCTCTCTCTCTCACACACACACACACACACACACACACACACACACGACGCGGGATGGGTGGTGCGGGGGCCACGGGCCGGGTCTCTCTCACACACACACACACACACACACACGACGCGGGGTGGGGGGGGTGTGGGGGCCACGGGCGGGGTCTCTCTCTCTCTCTCACACACACACACACACACACACGACGCGGGGTGGGGGGGTGTGGGGGCCACGGGCCGGGTCTCTCTCTCACACACACACACACACACACACACACACACACACACGACGCGCGGTGGGGGGTGCGGGGGCCACGGGCCGGGTCTCACACACACACGACGCGGGGTGGGGGGGTGCGGGGGCCACGGGCCGGGTCTCTCTCTCTCTCTCACACACACACACACACACACACACACACACACACACACACACACACACGACGCGGGGTGGGGGGGGGTGTGGGGGCCACGGGCGGGGTCTCTCTCTCTCTCTCTCACACACACACACACACACACACACACACGACGCAGGGTGGGTGGTGCGGGGGCCACGGGCCGGGTCACCTCCACCTCCCGCCCACACCCACACACATACACGACAGCAATCACTCCGAATTGCCAGTGGGACTTCGGTGCTACTTTTCTTCAGGGCTCGCAGTGAACGTCCCCTTTTAAAAGAGTCTGTCTCTCCTTCTGGAAAGCAGATCCGTTTCTCCTCTTCTCCCCGGCCCAGTGGAGTGACCAAGTGTTTAAAGAGCATTTGGAGCCTAGGCACACACTCGGGTTGTTGACAGAAATGTGAGCTGTTTGAGCCCTTTGCAAAAGGAGTACGGGAATAGCTATTAAAATTTGTAACTACGCATGACCTTTGACCCAGCAGTCTGTCTTCTGGGAATCTTCTAGAAGTACAAGCAACAGTAGATAGGTTATGTGCGGAATTTATGTGGGGGGAGGCATGGTGCCGGGAGCAACGTGGTTGATCCTTATCCAGACTGTTACACAGCCTTAACAAGCATGACCTAGAAGGATGTCCATGATGCGTTAAGGGAAAAAAGAAACGGCACAGAAATGTCTAAATCAATAGCATAAAGAGCATCTATGTGTGTGGGAATGTGGCTATTTTTGAATGAGCAAGGAGAAAGCTGAGGAGAGGCGCACACTGCCAAAGTTTGCACTGACACAGGCTGTGGGGAGTATGCAGTAAGAGGTACTAGGGAAGTGGAAAAAAGATGAGGGACAGAAAGATTGTGGGGAAAGAAAACAGATATGATGTTAAAATTCTACATAATATTACCATAAAACCGTAAAAATCTGTTAAGTGTAGTAGCGTACAAATGAATTAGGGGACGGGATGAGGGGCAATTTTCTCTTGGCTTTTAATTGTGGATTTTTAAAAATTGTGTAAAAAATTTTTTTATTTTGAGAGATTGATAGCACAACGATGGGGGGGTGGAGGGGCAGAGGGAGAGGGAGAAGCAGGCTTCCCTGTTCAACAACATGGGGCTCAATTCCAGGACCCCAGAATCATGACCTGAGCCCAAGGCGGATGCTCAGCCGACTGAGCCACCCAGGTGCCCCGTAAAGTTGTGTGAAACTTTTTTGTAAAAATTGAATTTTTAATTTAAATTTAAAAATTTTAATTGTGGTTTTGATATTGAAGGGTGACATCAGTGAAAATGGCGGAGTAAGGACCTCGGAAAGTTTGCCCGTCAGTGGCAGTGTGGCCGCAGGGAAAAACTGGCAAAAATGGTCAGAATCCGTGTTTTCAGAGCTCTCTGGAAATTAAAGTCTTGCAGCAACTCGTTTAACATTTAGTCAAGAAAAACAGCTGAATCTAAGTGAAAACATCAAGCTTTGTAGCATTTTAACTTACCCTGGTCCTAGCTCCTCAGCTCCGTGGCAGCCTTGAAAACTAACAGCCCACACTCCTGGTACCAGTACCAGAGAGGGCAGAACGGGGCTGGAGCTTTTTCAAAACTGCATTGTTTGACCCATCTCCCGGTTCCCTGGAAGGCCCTCCTGAAAGGGCTTGTATTTATTTGTCCTCACTGGAACTAGCCCAGTCCCAAAGGCTTCTCCCCAGGGGTGGTTTGGTGTTTTAACATCACGACTGGGGGACTGACACAGTGGATAAGAGCTGAGGCAAACAATACACTTAACCAAAAGTTTAAAGGAAAAGCTGAAGGATGAGATGTCCACTGGGGCTTTGAAAAGCTCCTGCGTATTTCTAGGAATCTAGAAGCCTGCTGCATGCCTCACTGAGGGCTTCTCCCAGAAGTCACAATAAAGGTTCTTGCCCACATTTTCCCCACTCCCTCTGCCTCCTGGCCAGCATTGGTGCCTCCCTGTGCAGGCAGCCCTGCAAGGTGTGCTGGCCTCCTGTTACTAGGGATCTGTGAGTATAAAAACATCTATCTTCCTTCATAACAGGCATCTCCATGTGTGCACATCTTACCATACCTGACTAAAACAAAGCCCGTTTAAAACCCAGGTAATGGAGGGTTTTAAGGTGGAAGAAGAATTAGAGGATTCCTACTAGACATCCAAGTGGAAATGCCCAGCCTGCACTTGGATCTGTGAGGCTGGCACTTGTAGAAGAGGTCAGAAGTAGGGCTGGGAACACAGAGATGGTTAAACCCCCAGGCCTGATGAGATCACCCAGTAGGGGTATAAAACTGAGAAGAGAAGCCCGAGGATCTGCCTCTCTGATGAAGAAGCCTGAGCTGAGGCTGAGAGGGAGCAGCCACTGAGGTAGGAGGAAAACAGGAATGAGGGAAGGATGAAAGCCAAATATTTAAATATTTCAAGAAGGAATGATCAGCTACACTGAGTGCCATCAAGAGACTGAGTGAAAGAAGGTAGAGAAATGTGTTATCTATTGCTATGCAACAAACCACCCCAAAACTTAGTGGCTGAAAACAACGGTTTATTTTTCACGATTTTGTGAGTTGACTGAGATCAGTTGGGTAGTTCTGCCCGCACAGTATAACCAGTCATTCCTGGAGCTGCATCCAGCTGGGAGCTCAGCTGCGGCCAGAACGTGCAAGACAGCCCCTCATCCCCCAGGGTCCCTGTGGCTGCTTATCACTTGGTAGTCTGTCCTGAGCTTCTTCATAGTATGGTGGGTGGCAGAATGGTAAGAACAAAATTGGAGGGGGTGGAAGCATGAATGGGCAGTGAGGACATGGAAACAGCAAATGGAGATCGTATCTGCAGGAAGTTTTGCTGTAAAGGGAAACAAGAGGTGGTGGTGAACAAGTGACCGTACTACAGGGAGGAGGGGGTTGTGGAGTTAAGGAAGCTTTTGGTCCACATTTTGTTCTAAGATGAGGGAATCATAGCTAATGCACAGTTTCATTCTGTCTAACTTATCCAGTGGGGAGATTGTTGATGTTAAGTGAATCACTGGTTGGGGTAGGGAAAGGGGCAATTTGAGAACAGCATCCAAGAACCTGGCTTGGGAAACTGAAGTTGGTGAGGCCATTCACCAAGGAGCCTGCTTGCGACTGAACGTGGGATTTGGGATCTGATACAGGAAGTGTAAGGTGTCCACCAGGTGGAGTTGATCTGGAGTTGAGGAACTAAGCCTGGAGCTTGTGTTCTGTTGGTCCTGCTCTTGACCAGGCTCCTCTCTCTGACCAGGAAGCTTTAGAGCCCAAAGTCTCTACCGGGCTCAGCGTACTTACACGCTCGTCTGTGGCCAGGCCAGCGGTGTCTTGATCTGTCTTCCAAGATGAGCCCTGCTGAGACCCTGAGCTGTCCCCTTTCCGACCATCACACTGCCCAGGAATAAAGCTGAGCAACAGCACCCATGAAGGGTCCTGCTTCAAAGCTCTAGAAATACTGCTCTGTGGAATCAAGTGACTTTCAGCGAGCTCTTTTTCCTCTCCTTTAGATAGAAAAAATCCTTTCATAATTAGGTACCACCCAATTAGTTTTGTAGTTTTACACATTAGCCATTATTATGTAAGCACTGCTACATTTTCAGAGCAAGGCACACCTTTATAAACTGATGTTTACCAAAGAAATTACAATAAAATTTTAAGTTTTAGGTTCTACGTGAGCTATCTAATCAGTTTATCTCATTAAAGAAAAATCTATTCTACCTTCTTTTTCTTGCTGTAAAGAAACTTGAAACATTCATTTTTATAATACTGTATTGGTGAGTTTCCAGTTTTTTATCTTCTCGTATTTATTTACCGAAAGAGAGCGAGCACGCGAGTGTACAAGCAGGGTGAGGGGCACAGGGAATGGAAGAGAGAATCTCAAGCAGACTCCACACTGAACACAGAGCCTGACTCGGGCTCCATCCCAGGACCCTGAGATCATGACCTGAGCCGAAATCAGGAGTCAGACGCTTATCCAACTGAGCCACCCAGGCGCTGCTCCACAGCTCTTAATAGTTGAAACAGAATTCTACAGTTGTTTAAGGTTCTTTTCTCATTGTTCTGCATTTTTCTTTTACCCTACCCTTTCTATCCCCTCCCATATCATCCCACTGCTAGAGAGAGAAAGAGGGAGAGAATCATGGTAATAAGGACTGGGTTTATGTGTTCATTCAGTGTATTTTTGGTGAGATTTGTGCTAAACTCTGGAGGGTACCAAGGATAAAAGAATACATTGAGGACGGGAGTTCAGACAAAACAAGGAACAAGTACACACTGCAGAGAAGTGCAGCAATGGAAGCACAGAGAAGGCAGAGAGCAGGAGAGGAGGGACAAAGAGCTCCCTGGTGACCTGCTGTGTCTGTCCCAGCCCCGCTAGGCGGCCAGTACAGCACCCCAGGAACACAAGGGCCTGATTTCTGATGGGTGTGAATAGGTACAAGAGTGTAAGTAGTGTGTTCTTGGGAAGCTAACCCATACCCTGTGGCAGAACAAATTTGTCTCTTTTAAATACAAATTTGACAAGTTGTTTGAAGTGGGATAAAACCGAAAAACATGAAACCGAAGCGTGTACAAGTTCCCAGGCTCAATGATCTCCCCATTTTCATTCCCCAAGTCACCAGCCACCACTAACTTGGTGGGCGTTATTCCAGACACAGATCTGTGGTAGGGCAGCTTCTAGAGTGAATGATTAGGGGAAGGTCAAATACTATTCTTACTGCTGAGAATCTTTTGTCCCAGGTTTTGTCTTAAAAAATGTACAGAATTTACATGTTACTTTCTATTTGTAGGGCCTTCATTTTTTCCTTTTTCCAATTCTGGCATAGAAGGGGCTTCACAACATCTCAGAATTAGCACTTTAAAAAGTGCAGGGGTGCCTGGGTGGCTCAGTCGTTAAGCGTCTGCCTTCGGCTCAGGTCTCCCTCTCCCTCCACCTGCTGCTCCCCCTACTTGTGCTCTGTCAAATAAATAAAATCTTAAAAAAAAAAAAAAAAAAAAAAAAACCACCCTTAGAACGTGCAAAGGATATTTCTGGGACCAAGGGTGGGAAGAGCCCAGGAAAGGGGAATGGAGAACCTGGAAGTGAATGAAGATGAAGACATGGATGGGAAGGAGTTTTGGGGGGTGGGGGTGGGGGTGGGGAGTTGGAGAGAAGCCAGGCTCTGGAAGGCGGGCAGAAGGCCTTGTCTTTCTCCTTCCTTACCTGGGCTGGCCCGCTTACAGAGCTGAGGGGCAGAAAATGGCAGGAGAGGCTTCGGCATGGGAAGGGCAGTGGCAGGAGCAGGGAGGGAGGCAGCTGAGATCTCACAGGGGCCGTGTCCCAGCCCGTGGAAGCTGTGCACCAAGCACAGCCTCTACTCATGCCCTTGGTAGGTGTCTTTGGGAACTGCTGTTAGGTTCATGTATTTCCACAGTATCCCATGCCCCTTGTTTACAGCCTATTCTCCAGTAGAAGGTGAAATCCTAGAAGATAAACTGTCTTTCGTGTGTGCCTGTCCCTGGGAAAACTAGACTCGAAGTTGAATGACAGAAAACTTCTGAAGAAAATATATGTCAATCCAAAATGGGTATCTACAAAGAAATGTTTAGAACCCAAACCATTCCTAAGGACCATCTATTCCTTTTATATATATATATATTTTTTAAGATTTTATTTCAGAGAGAGAGAGAGAGAGCACGAGAGGGGGGGGGGGGAGTGGGAAAGGGAGAAGCAGACTCCCCGCTGAGCAGGGAGCCCGATGTGGGACTCGATGCCAGGACTCTGGGATCATGAGCTGAGCCGAAGGCAGACGCTTAACAACTGAGCCACCCAGGCGTCCCCCATCTATTCCTTTTTTACAATTGAAAGTATATAAGTAATTAGAGAAAGACAAATTCAGGAAAAATAGCATAGTTTTTAGTTAGGCTTTTGATTAAAGTCTCAATTTTACTTATTAGAGTGTGAACCCAGACATATTATTTACCCTCTCTGGCCTTTCATCTGTAGGATGAATGGACAATATAGCACCTACGTCGCTGGGTTAGTCTGAGGAAGAAATGAAAATCTGCCTTGTACACAGGAAGTACTCACATGGACTAAACATAATGAGGGCTTCTGTTCAAAACTCTGTAGAGTACCTGATTCTTCTCAATCTAAAATGAGGGGTGGGTAATATGCCGCATCACACAGTGATGGGTCTGTCTCAGCCTCCCTGCTTGGTGCAAACACAAAAATCAGGCTACAAGTCTGAGAGTAGGTCCTGATTACTAGTAACTAACGAGCCTCATGAAGGCTGAGCATCCCACAAGAATACAGACAGTCTGTGGATTTTTACAAAAGAACAGATTAGTTCAGATTTAGGTCTCAATCAGCTGGACCAAAGCAGGCCAATTAAGATGAAAGAGGTGGTGTAAATGTGCTTTGGGTTAACACTTGTAACGGCAACTGAGGTACGCTAAGTGTGAGCCCTCAGGCATACCTACGGTCTTGCAGGTATTAGGCACAGGAGAACAGGCCTCTGTTCCCTCTGGAGCCTTGGTTGCCATGACCTGCTCTCAGGGTCCTCCTCCAGAATGGACTCTCAGCCATTTCCGGCCCCCCTCCCAGGCCCTTCTTCTGCTCTCAAGTGCTGCCCCCAACCCCATACTCCTTCTTCCTTGGTCTGCGGCTCTTCTCTCACTTTACCACATATCATCCCAGACCAGGCTTTGGGCTCCCTCAAAAGCACCATGTCTGAAACAGAATTCGTCTTTCTCACTAAACTAGCACTTCCACTCCCACCTTCACTGAGGCAGTGGGTCACCATGGCACATCCCTGCCCCCTACTTTCACATCTACCCTAAGCTCCCTGAGGACCGGGGCTGTGTTTTGTTCACTCCTGCAGCCCCAGCACTAGAACAGCACTTGGTATACGGCAGGTGCTCAATGAATATTTGTGGGGTGCCGGGGTTGGGGGTAATGCGTGCTCTTAAATGTCCGTCAGTAAACACCCAGAGCAGCATCTTGCCAATTACCCTCTTTGTGTTCGTTTCTCTCCTTCGGCAACTGCTTCCCCAGCAATACTTCTAATAAAAGAATAGGACACATTACTTTTCACATTTAAATCTTCAGAAATGGTAAGCGAAGTTTGACACAGTTTTTCACATTCTCAAATCTCCTATGAGTCAATAAGCAGAAAAAGGGAACAGAAAGTCCGAACTGGATATAGAATTCAGATTTTTTTCTTTCAAAGACACATTTTATACAACTTTCAACATTTATACTTTCAAACAAAATGAGCAAAAAATACACCGAGTGCTAAAAAAATCAAAACAGAAGTAATACAATTTTAATTTCAATATTTTAAAATACAGAAATTGTAAAGTAAGAATACTAAATACAACTTTAAACAAGTCACTTGTCCTCCTCTATAATAACCAATGTAAGCTACTTAAAGACTTACAAATTTAAAACAGAAACAAAATAAATACTGTACACTTTCCCTGCCTGCAGGCAAAAGATGGGAAATACTGTTATGAATCCAAAAAAAAATGCTCTTAAAGCTTCAGCATCCCATTTCCCAGCCACACCCCACTCTGTTGTCACACCGTGTGCTTCTGTATTCAAAGGACACACATGTGCACACATACTGACTGCCTATACAAACAGACAAGACACTACTCCGCAGACACCCCAAACAAGAAAGGGTAACAGTCACCTTGGACCATGGGCATAAAAATCGGTTAAGGAAAGTCAGTCAGGCTAGCAAAACATTACTACAAAACTAGTAAATACCATAGCCAACAACTGTCCCCTTTTCAAATTTCACAGATTTAGAACCCCTAAAACCAATACTACCCCCACATCGCCACCCTCTACACCCCCACCCCCCCCAAAAAAAAACCTGCTGAAGCACTGGCAAAGTTAGACATTTCACAGTAAATGTGAAAATTCATATTATATAATCTCTTAAAATGAACCTTTTCACCCTCTTTCCACAGCATGAAACTGTTATGGCTTAATTTATATTAAAAGTAGAAAAGTCTTTTCGGAAGGAAATACAGTCTGCAAAGATGCATATGTGTTTCCTGATCA
Source organism: Zalophus californianus (assembly GCF_009762305.2). Taxonomy (NCBI): domain Eukaryota; kingdom Metazoa; phylum Chordata; class Mammalia; order Carnivora; family Otariidae; genus Zalophus; species Zalophus californianus. The sequence goes on from NC_045606.1 coordinate 92,293,498, forward strand.
GTGCTATTTCATACCTAACAACTGCATGACTTGCTTTTGCAGTCAGAAGCTGTTTTTTGAAAAAACTGAGGTTATAGCTTTTGATTCAGTCTAACCATAAATGTAAGGCCCTTAGTTTGGTTTAGGTTTCTTTTGCAAGATAAAATAACCTTGGGGTTCACTTAGCAAGTTACACCTCAGGTCCCTGACTATAATGTGGAAGTTTATATGTATGCTTTGTAAAAATAAAAGGTTACTTATGAATCTTAGAAGGAAGAAATGATTCTATGCAAGGAATCAACTCCTCATTATATAACACTCTTCATGCTGGTAACTGTCACCAACCAAAATCCACCAAAGAAATGTAAGAGTATGTCTGGATTACTTTATTCCTGCAAAATATTATATTTTCCAGCACTTATGATCATTGTTTTGGTGAAAGATCTTGGGGAAAAAGAGCTGACATTTAGAAAAGGAAATGGCCAAAATAAAACTGGGTGGAGGCAAGGTTTATCTTTATGATTAAGTTCCCTTTAGGACTGCTTTCTGAAATAAAGAAAAGTGAATTCAGAATGTCACAGGTCTTGCATAGGTAAACTACTTGGAGGTCAAGGGCTACGTGGTAGCCAGGGTTTATTAGTGAAATAGTGCAGAGCAGATAAACTTGGAAGAATCACTGAATACAGTTTCAAAAACGTTTTAACAAAAAATTTAATTTTGCACTTATTAAGACAAAGCTTTAGGACACCAGAAAGGGCACCAAGGGTGAGTGGGAGAGTCTAAGGGGTAGAATGCACGCAAGTGAGTATTATTTTCCCTACCCATCATAAAGGGAAAAAATACTATAAAAGAATAAAACCACAGTCATGATAAGCTAATTGCTTTGGAAATAGGCATTTGCTTAATGACCTTACTTTAAAATTTTTATGTAAGGGTATCAAATATTTGACTTACGGCATGACGTTCAGTGAAAGACAAAGGGTTTTTAGTAAGGCTACAGTATTAAAATTAAATTACGTTCATCAGCAATGTAGTAAGTATATTATTTGTCCCCCCTTCTTTCCACCTGACTTGTAGTAAGCGTGTGATCATCATCCACCACTGGATGAGCAGAGGATGCACAGTGTCACACAACAGAGGCTGAGGAAGCAAGGTACCTGAGGTCTAAGGGTTCACTGTGACCCCAGGTGAGTCACTGCCCTCCTGGCTTTGTCTCCTTTATTTACTGGCAACACTCTTTTCCTAAGCTCATGATTTGAAGCTCAACCTTCTCAAGACTGCTTTAGATAAAGGCCCAGGACATCTGAAAATGACTGATGATTTTTAGCTTCTCTTTTCAGAGGGAGCAATTAGCTTAATGGTTAATGGGGGAAAATGAGCTTTTGAAAAATTTTCAGATTTACATTATTCATTTCTTAATATGTAATTGCAAAATGCTTACATGCTGCAATAGTTACTTCAGGCAGTAGTCAAGTGGGCCGTACAATTACTCATCCCCTCTTTGGGGACTAGCCCCATGACTACAGAGAGCATCTCTTGAAAAGGGCAGAAAGAATCTTCTCCTTTGAAGATGTCCAGTCAGGTCTCCTTCCCAGCACTACAGTGCTTTCTCCCTCTACCCAACAAGCTGCTGCTAGCCAACCCTGAGCTGTCTTTGTTGGTTCTGAACACCTTTTATTTTTTCCCTAGCTCCTTGGGTAGTTGCTACATCATCTTAATTCCATGACTTATTTGAGCAGAGACCCCAACTTTTATCGAGTGCCTGAAGAGTAGGCAGAATCTGTGGAGCAGTACTGTGCTAATTCCTCTTTGAGCAAAACCTAAAACCATTTTTGAATTCCTTTAAATCATCCTTACGATTACTTGGGGATAAATGTTCTCACTCTTATCCATAAACTATCTCACTTCTTTTTCTTTCACTTCAAAGCATGGATTCTGATTTTAATTCAACACCTTGTTAGCGATTCTTCAGAGGTTTTAGGTAGCATGCTCTGGGCACATATATACTTGATATGAAACAAATTTTATAAGTAATAGTTTTCACTTAAAAAAAGCATATAAATGTGCATTGTCAGTTGTAACTTAAATAATGATAAATTATCTGCAAGTATAAAAAGTGTTAATAATTAAGGAATGCTTTTCTATGTTTTTCTTAACCACATTTTTATCCAAACTTACAAATGAGAAAACCAAGACTCAGAAAGAGTAAGTGACTTATTTACGGTCACACAGTTGATACATAAATGACAGAACTTGGACAAAAACCCAGGTTCGTGCTCCCTTCCATGCTATATACCACACCTCTCTATTACCAACATTAAACTATTAACTTTTGAAATGTTTCTTAAATTTTAAAAACTAAAAAAAAAAATTACTTCCACTTCTACAGTTGTACATTTCAGTTGAAACTAATGAAGTTATGCTATTTTTCTTAATACATGGGCCCTCTTTTGCTTAAAGTTTGCTGAGAAATGAAAATAATACTGCTTATTTCTTGGAGAAGATACCTTCAAGAGCAGAGATCCCAACTTCAGCTTTATATTCCCCCACAGTGCTAAGTCGTGTTGGGCACACAGACGTTGGATAAATACCTGCTGCCATCATACAGGTCAATACAGTAGAGTTCATTTAAAAGGCAATAATTAGGATTATTAAAAAACAGATCAGTATTCAAGCTAAGCATTTAAGTCGTGATAACGATGGTCTTGTTTTCTCTGAGTTTCTATGATGTCAGTCAGAATTTTTAATTCTGTATGCTTATGAAATTCAGTGTATTTCTAGGATGCTGCACTACTATAAACTGCCAGTCTTGTATTGTTGACTTCCTTAATCAGTCCTGGAAAGCATATTATGTGACATCATGAGTTACAGGACCAGGGATCCCAGGTTAACAGAAGTCACTTACTTGAATCAATACAGAAAAATCATTATCTACTACTGCCATTAAAATCGCATACATTAAGTCCAACTGTTTTATCTATTTATTTGCACCTAACTAGCTAAATGCCACCACTGTTGTCTCCTTGTCTAAGCTGCAGTGTCTGTGTGGTAGAAGGGTTTATAAACAAGACTGAGGAAAACATGAAAGGTTGTCTATCACAGCCGAATCCAGACCCTGGCTGCAGTCACCTCAAAGTCCAGCCACTTCCAAGAGATAAAGGGATGCATCAGAGCTAGTAAGTTTAGAACAAGTTTGACCAGGCAACTCACTGGGCCAGTAGGCTGAATTTTCACCAATTTGGAAAAAGATACATGAATTCTGTCTCAGTGCTTAGATTATCTTACTGCAAGTTTTTTTTAACTTAGCCAGTTCAAGGGCTAAACCCGCCAAAAATGAATCCACAGTACCTTCACTTAATACTTACACATACTGGCTACTTAAAATTAGATTTACTGGCCTAAGTACACAGAGCAGATATTGGTCACCATTTTAATTTATAAAAATAAATTGATTTTAATTTTTATAGCTAAAGAAAAGAAGTCAGGTAATTAGAAATACTTAGAGCTATGAAAAATGTAAAGAAAACAAAAGAACCCAAGATCATGACGTAGCTGGAAGAACGAATTATAATTCTGATTTCTTAAACCAAAACAAAATCATGTGAACTCTAACACTAAAACGGTGTCTACAGAAAACCAAAACATCACAATAATATATTGGGAGGTAGGAAAATCAGTCAAACCCCAACTTTTGACATCTTGAGATCCCATGACCAAACAAATGACTGATTATATCCATCTCTTAACCAGTTTTGGCATAGTGTAGACAGAGTTTAAGTAGGCCCTTTACAGACACTTAGTGTTTCCATAAAAATTCCTTTTCCTGACACCCAGATAAGTCCCAGAATTTGGTCCAGTCACTTGGACCAAAAAGGTTAATCCATAAGCTATTTTGTATTTATTCCATGAGATACTGAAATGGAGACATAATAAGAAATATTTCTCTTTGAAAATACACATTTGAATGCAACCATGAAAGATGACAGCATCGATTTTTTTCTTAGAGCTTCAAGTGATACTTAATACAGAAGGGAAAGTCCTGCTACCTTGCTGAGTAAAAAAGAGACAAATCCATAATATGGCCATATTACTTCTCCATAAAAATAAATTTTATCCTATCTGCCTCTATTTTCTTTGTAGAAATTTGTAAAATGTTCTTTTGTCAGAATTGGGAATATCTTCACCCCAGCCCCAGAAATCACTTCTTTTTATGCCATGGGGAGGAAAAGGGAAAATATAAGCTATTGCAAGCAACTGAAAACTGGCATTTAGTAAGAACTGTGCATAAAGGAGAGAAATGATTCCTTAAAGCTCAACCAGATACTTAATCTCAATATGCACTGGTTAAGTTAGGACAGATGGAAGGAACTGCAAGAAGCACCCATTTTACTCCAAGTCTGTATCTTAAATAATTCTTTAGAAGGTTAAGAAATAAGAAACTAAACACACATACACCCAAAAGATCTACTCCAACATGCTTGCTTCTATACAACTTAATATAGTATAGTCCTATTATATTACGGATTATGCAGATTTGAATATACTAAGTCAAACCATATCTCATTATTTTCCAACAAGTTAGGTACACAGAATAAAAGCGTCATAAAATATAGCCTCTGGGGCAGGTGCTCGTTCTGCCCTCCAACACCAGCAGTATGAAGAAGGCCCTCTGTAGTTACAAATGTTTTTGAAAAACTATAAACATGACAATTTAACCAAACTTATAACCCTTTTCCCACAAGTAGGAAAACGATATTAAAGCTGTTCTCTTTGGGACCCAGATATCATCAGCAAAAATGAAAATGCAAGAAGCCTATTATTATAGAATTAGAAGAAAACTGCAATGTCAAACGAAAGAGAAATGTGGGATCTTTTATGTAATTCTTACACGTTGGCTATGAAAGTGTTTCCCTGCAAAGAGAAGAGTCTTGTTGCGTCGTCACAAAATGATGGGGAGTGCAGAGGGAAGGTGGGATATAAGGTAATCGACCTGGATAACAGTATGCACCTTGGATGTTAGCAAAAGCGAAGCTAATAGCTTATAAAAAACACATGAAATATATAAAATAAAATGATTTTCATATACATCTTAATTTAAAATAATTAATGCATCAAATCCCTGTTTAAGACTTTAACCTGAATATCAAATTTAAGAGTCCAGACTAGTTACTGTTACCGTGGCTCTTCCCCACATGTAACATACACACTATCAAAAATAATTTAAAAACTTTCACATTCTTAAATCTAAATTAGTGAGATAGTTCTCCAGAAATCTTCCAAATAAATAGCTTTAAAAAAGAAAGAATTTAAAAGCTGTTAACTTTAAAAAAAAATCTGTTAAATAAATTATTGATAATTCTTTACCCTACCACTGAAAATAAATCAAGACACTACCAACAACAAAATGAAATTCAAGCCCTGACAAGAGACCTTTTCCAGTTCAAGGTCTCTTTTTAAGGTTCTACCCTCCTTCTTCCTCTCCCCCACCAGGTCCGAAACGGTTATTGCTGAGTGGGTGTGGCACAGTGAAAATGCAGCATCGGTTCATTTTGTTCTTCAGGCAGTGTTCTCTACTGTACATGCAAACTGCTTCAGGCGGGGGCATGGCGGGAGCGCCAGGCTCGCGCGCGCCTCCGAAACCAGTTTGTCTCCAAAGGGAAGAGTGGCCACAACAGCAGCTCGTCACACAAAGAAACGGGCATGGCCATTTCTGTTCAACTTAAGGATCTTCCCAAGACGTTGTTTGGCTGTTGCCATTCCTTTTTTTGGACGTTTACCTAGAAGACAGCAACAATAGCGTAGGTAATAGTGAAAATCATTCTTGACAGACAGAACCCGGGAGACTTCAAGGGAGAGCTATGCGGCGAGCAAGCCTTTTCGGTGTTCTGAAGGGGCAAAGTCACACTCCTGGAATTCTACTGTTTCGAACCTCCCATCTCATTACTTGAGAGATAAAGGACAACCTCCTTCACATGACTTACCAGGCCGACCCACAGTCTAATCCCTGCCTCTCTTGAGCAGGAGCCCTGACCGTATCTTGCCTCAAATTGTGCTTCAGCCACAAAATTGACTGCAGTTTCATACTGTTTCTCGTACTGTTTCTCACCTTGGTACCGGGGGCCATACTATCTCCTTGACCTTCACTGCGGTCTACTCTGGCATTTCCCCAACCCAGCAGAGCTAACCCTTTACCATCCTTATCAGGATCTACCTCCTCCTCCAGGAAGCCACTCCCAATCCTCAGGACCAACCTAGGGAGCCTTCTTCTCTGTTCCCACAGTAACCTGTGCACGCCGCCCTCACTGCGCCATCCAGAGTGCATCAGGCTGGAAGCGGCTTGAGGGCAGGGACCACTACACATCTATCTGAACTGCCACTGTCACTGTCATACACGGTCAAAAATACACTCAGCCCATAGACGTGTCAAAGTTACCTTTTGTTGCCTGGTTGCTGATAGGTGGTGGATTTGATGCAGGTCTCTTGGTGGGGTGAAGGGGCACTGAATAGGAAGTTTCACCAACTGGCCTTTCTGGGCTTATGCTGCCATTATTTATCTGGCACACCCCCGAAATCAAGCTTGAATTCTGTGTATACTTCCCATTTGGAGGGCTTGAGCCACTGCTGTCCACAGAATTTCTACTTTGTACCTTCTGACTGATTTCTGATGAACCTTCCTTTTTGATGCATTTCTGGCCTCTACTTAAATCCTAAAAAAGGAAGGAAATAAGGCTGGATTTTTAGAGTTCCTTTACAATAAGTGAGGTATTTAACCTCTCTATGCAATAGCAAGTCAAGGGAGAGAAGATATCGACTACTGAACTTTGGTTTTCTTAACATGTAGCAGCCACAGACGACCACCCCTTCAGGATGGTCATGTCATTCCAAAACCTCACAGCACGAAATGACTCAAGTATGGAAGTTTTACATCATAACTTAACTCCAGAAGAAAACATTTTTATTTATATATTATATATATATAAACTTTATACATATATATTTAAATGCGCATATTTATATATAAAATATAGAATATGTAACGTCTATTATTTATTATAATATGGCATTCTGCATGTGCCATGACATGCCACAGAAGGAATGTGTGGCAGGGACATGCGGGCCTACCAATTCCTCAGCACGTCACAGATCCCATCTCTCTCACGATGTAGTGCGCTATCTTTTTTAGAATCTAACTTCTGTTAAGGTTCATCTCCACGGTATTTAAATTGTTTCCTAAAAAAAGCACCTAGGTGCTGAGCCCCAAGCCTGGTTTTCCTCTAACAATTCTTCCCCCAGTCCCTTTAAGAGATCACTGAGTGAGCCATCAGGAAAAAACCAACAATGCTACTGACGGGTAGGTCTTAAAACCAATGGAAAGGGTCATGACCAGAATATAAAAAAGAAAGGAAAATATAAACGTGAAAAGAGCATACTTGCAGATGTGATGTTTCATGAAACTAGCTGTTTGTGTGTGTGTGATGTAAAATAAATTCCTAATTCTGTAATGGTCAAGTAAGTTTTAAAAACAGCATTACAGGCAAAAGAAATCTGATTTTCTCTAAGGTGATCTTGCTAATCATCTGTCCTCTCCTTCTTTATTTTCAAAGACAATTATAAAAACAACAGCTAGATTTAAATAATACCTTACTTTTTTAAAAAACTATTTTATTTTTAAGTAATCTCTACACCCAAGGTGGGGCTCAAACTTACACCCCTGCGATCAAGAGTTGCATGCTCTACCGACTGAGCCAGCCAGGCGCCCCAATAATGGCTTATTTTCAATACTGAATCCTATAATGCTAATAAGTTATAAATGTAATGACCAGTGAGACACTATAAATCATACACTGAATTAAATGAATTACTAATAGTTAGGGGATTCCTTCCTTGACCTTTGATTCTGGAGCACATTCTTCTATTTAAAGAACTTGTACTTACAAAACATTGCCTTAAAAAATAACTCGGCTCTTTTTCTCATTGTAAAATGTTTAAGTATTTAGAAAATGTAGATAAGCTACATGAAGAAAATAAAAACCACCCTTGAGGGGCGCCTGAGTGGTTAAGCATCTGTCTCTTGATCATGGCTTGATCTCAGGGTCCTGAGTTTAAGCCCCGCATTGGAGCCTACATCCCAGCATGGAGCCCACTTAAACAAACACCTAAGATTCCACTACTTAGTGTATGATTGGGGTTGGAGAAGGTAGAGGACTCTACTCTGCAGCATGAGAATTTTGATTCTTTGGCTGTCATTTTCCAAAGTTTGTAGCAAAAGGTCATATTGCCTTTCTTGTTTGGTGCTACTGGTAAAGCTGTGGCTTTTCAAAAAGCTATTTGAGGTTCATTTTGTTTGGTATAAGCATTAATGTGCTGGCATCCCAAGACATCAAGTGTCCTCTCTTAGAGCAAGGGCTCTTAATCTGGAGTTAATGGATGGTCTGAGTTGGTAAGGGTGGGGCACAAACCATGAGAAAATGCTATGCAAAAATCAGTATTTATGATGAACACTTTCCTGATAAGAGAGTCAGTAACTGTCATCAAATTCTCAAAGAAATTTACCGTCTAAAAATGTTCAAGAAACAATGTCAGAGATTAAAAAGAGATCCTCAGGGTACTTTTTTTCCCCCTTTCCTTCTAGCCAGACATAACTTAGAAGTGTTGGCTGTCAGGAGTTTTTAACTTTCCTTGAATCAACTATTCTTTTCCCAATCGCAGTCTATCCGTGAGCCTTGCATTAGTTGTTACATCAGAGTTCCTAAAAACGGATAGCTGTTCAAATGCGCATTTAATCGTAAATTATTTTTTAGCTTTCCATATCTAATGGTTAATTACTGGTTGCAGTAAAAAAAATAGAAAGCAAAAACAGAGTTAATGACAATCCTAAATTTCCTTTTGATGTTTCAAGCCTTGCATATACCTGAAGATGAAATCTGGAAGTTGTATCAAATTGTTTCATCCAGGAAGAGCTCCTTAAGTCTTGTTCTTCGGTCTTGACATGGTACCCTAAACAGAAGTTTTAACTAAATTATCTCCACACAAACTTGATCATAACAAGCAAAATTAACCTAATGTTATAACAAAGTACATTTAGGTTGACGTTTTATTAAAAAATGAATATGTTAACTCTATTTACTCATACACTTTCCACCACACTGCTTTCCCTCTCAAAAAAACAAGAGAGTCACCAGCTCACAATCCAGCATGTTAATTCTTTAAATTCTCTCAAAGACTGCCTCTATATGACAGGTTTTGTGCCAGATGCTGGAAGCTCCAGAGTCAAATTCTATGGCCATCTGTTGTAGATGGAAAAGCCAAATGCAATATACTCTCTAAAACCGGTATATTTTTCCATACAGAATGAAGGCATATGCTTGCCTGAACTCTGCAGTACTTTCATAGAAGCCTTCTTTTCAAGTGAGGACCAAAGAAATGACAGGGAGACAGAATGGTGTGGACAGACAAGCCCAGACCTGAATTTGAGTTTTTCCTTTACCGATGCATCTTTAGGCAAGTTACCTAACCTCTCTAAACCTCAGTTTCCTCTTACACAATAAGCCGAGATTTTGAGATCAGACAGTCCTGGGTTCCAATTCCAACACCACTGGATAATAATAGCTATGTAAGTATGGGCAAGTTCAATTAACTTCACTAAGTCTTCTTGCCTCTACCTGTAAAAGGATTACATACACCAAAATGTGGTTTCAAGAATTAAGTGAAATGGATGTCAGGTTGCTGGTATACAATTCACACAACTAGGCGGGAATGAACACAATTTCTGCAACAGGCATTTGGTTTTTGTGTGGTACCATCTTCTCCCCCTTCCTCCTCAGACTTTCGGGCACAAAATTTCCCCCAAAGGCACAGAGAACAAAACACTACATGGCCATCACTGGTACTGTCACTGAGTCTTCTCTTTCCCAATACTTCTTTTTCAAGTAGGAGAATGTCCTCAACTAGAAACAGATCAAAACTTGTTTTCCCCCCCACATAAGGAAAGAGGATTGATGGTTCAAGCCTAGCAGACCATGTAAGACGTCTCAACACTCTTTCTACTCGGAACAGCTTATGAAAGGAAACAAGTACTAAGTGTCTCACAATAGCAGTGGTAGGATTATGCTGGTGAACATAATTCTCCAGCCATTAATTTACATTCTGAGTTCTTATAACTTGCATCTTATGTTTGTCAATATTATGTATTTTTTGGCCAATATGCTTAACATCATTTCCAACTATAGATGTGCAATTCTTATTCATAATGTCTAACCTCAACTAGGATTACAGAGCTATGAAGTTGGGGGGTCCTATGTTACTTTTCAGAGACCAATCATTTATGTTTCTTACCATATTCCACTGGTTTATCACAGCGATACACCTGTCTAGCCTCATGGTTACTGCTGTGGCAGCCGCCGGGATCCTGGAGAGAGTCTCTTTTGCCACTGCAGTCTGTGCTTTGTATCTGCCTCTGTAAACATGTGGAGTAGTGCAACCCTGCCATAGACAACATGCCCTGAATAGCTTCTTCCTCTGTGCTCGTCGAGGTAGGACATTCCCTAAAGAGAAGTTAAGCAAAAGGACAAGAGCTTATTTCTTCGTTTGGCATCTTCAGTAACGTTTAGAATTAAAAAATGTTTTCATATACGCAGAGTTTCATGTAGTTTACATCACAATGTAATAAGACTACTAACCATCAGAAAGCCTACCTTTTAATTGGAATTTCACTTCTAGATGGCTTCTGGCCCTTCTGAAGGAAGTTCCTCATCACAATAGAGTCCTCCTTGAAGTTTGATGTTATTTCTTGTTTCTTTTCATCACCTGAACTTTCAGACTCTTCAGTGGTAAAATTTTTCTGAGATAATAAAAATAGTTAAATGGAAGCAAATCTATGTAAGAAATCTGATTAAGTCTCTACTAACTAAAAACACTGTATCAGTCTAGGCAAAGTTAGAATCTTAATTATCATGGAATTATTTCTGTATTTCCTATGACAGGGTTAAAATCTCTAGTAATTACAGTATAGAATTCCTTAGTAAAAACATACAGTACAGGTTTTCTTTAAAGTGAAATGAAATATAATCTATGAGAAATATGAGAAATATAAGAACAGTATCTCCATCCACCCTTTCTAAAACCAGACAAAAGCTATGTTTATCAAATGTAAACAGTCACATGACAGGGTGCGTGCGTGCGTGCGTGTGTGTGTGTGTGTGTGTGTGATTACCATTACAGGGAAGACCTTGTGCCACAAAGGTCATAGAGACAGGCTTTGGGAAAAGCTGTCATTTATTTTCCCCCACAGGTGAAGGAAAGGAGGTGTCATCTTTCCATCAAACAATGCACAAGTCACAGGGGTTTGGGCATACCAGTGCATTGCAATCGGGTCCAGAGTCTTCTGAATCAGAAATATCAGAATATTCTGATGATCGATTCCTGAGTTCTGATTTCACACTTGTAAAAAACCCTGAGAAGAGAAAGGAAGAGAGAAAAAGAGAAAGTCAGTGGAAGCTTACGAACAGGGTGGTACCTGAAGTCAGACCAGCTTCCACGTAGGTCCTGACTGCCCTGGTTCCATCCATTTCCACTGCTTTCATCTTCTTCATTCCTTTCTTCCCCCAAAGACTTTTCTCCCGAACTGACCAAGATACAGACTGCATTGTACTCTTAAAACGTTTGTGGCATTTACTGAACATGATGATACATTCCTCATTTGCGTGGAAATTTTCTATTTCTTTCCAGAAAAAAACCTCCGATGCTAAAATTGCCTACAAGATGCTTTTCACTTTCCCTCTTGCATTTTTTCTCTCAACAGAAAACAAAAAGATAACTCTCCTAAACCTCAAAAGCACTCAAGTAGACAGTGAATTCAACAAGCTTAAAAAGCAGGCTTTACCACTGCTCTTCTCTCCCACTGCTCTTCTCTCCCACGAGGCACTGCCAACTAACAACTGTTTGATAACTCCATTGATTAGCTGCCTTTCCCCTGGCATGTGACACATTCAGAGTCACCAACTACAGCAATACCAAATTTACTTAGAATTAGCTGGAACTGAGATATTCAACACAGATGAAATGTTAATTTTTCTTGTCAAGTTATCAAAGTATTTAATCACTTTTTAAAATAGAAGGAGGGTATAAGGAGGCCCTGAAAAATGCTAAGAAATTAAGACTTCACTCAAAGAAGAACGATCTCAAGAAGGAGGAGGCGTTACTATTTGTCACACTGATGATAACCAATTAGTAACCAAGTAGAGGTCTTCCTGTCAACAGGCCATCAAAGAGAACAATACATGGATTACTAATAGCTTCAGAGAGCTAATTATATATGTCTCCTAATTCTGAAAACCATATACATGTTAGCTAAAATTCTATATGACACTGTATTAAAAAATAAAAAATAAAGAAACTGTATTAAACTTCTATTTTATTATTTCGAGTAGAGGCCCATAAGATGCAAAAGCTTTCATGTCACTCTTGTAAAAAATGTCACCTGACAAGGGTGTCACTGACCAGCACATACCCTCGTCACTAAAAACACCTTCCCTGGGCACGATACCTTGCTTGGCAGTCACATTCACATTTCCCTCATGGATACACCACTCAGAGACACTTCAGGTTTCTACGAAGAGTATTAGGGGCACGACAATTTTCAGTACTACTACAAACTTAAGACCTTTAAGATTAGCACATGACTTTACATATTAGCACTAGGTAATAAGCAGACCTTCAAAAGGCCATGAAAAAAAACATACTGTTACGTGGTTTTTGAGACTCGTCATTCTCCACCCCTTCTATCCCTGAACTCTCTTCCATCTTCATTTTTGCCTTTTTTGTCCTTCTCTTGTCCTCCTCATTTTCACTATCTGCTGTATAGAGACTTGGATCTGCGAAGGGTTGTCTCTCATCCCTGCACACAGAGGGGAAAATAATCAAGTCACAAAACGGTGCGACACTGCAGCCAAATAGTATGCCCTACCCCTTAATCTCCAGCTGGAGAGGAGAACTGAGACACGTTCCCTGTACAGGAGTCGGACGTGCACTGGTGGGGACCAGCGGTTAAACAGACAGAGGGAATCCACGGCAAACTCATCTGTATGACATTTTGCTCTACTTTACGTACTTAATTATCCTTCCATTTGTCAGCAGTAACCGTAGATCATTATCTTTTGCCCTCCATTCAGGTACCGTGGAAGATGGCTGGAGATGCTTGTTAAATTTTCCATTCAGTTTAGAGCTCAAGATGTCCTTAAAGTATAAAAACAGAACTTAACTTACCATCTGCCCTCAGACGTGCCTGCCTGCCTAAAGGAACCCAGGACGGCACCGCCTCCCACCACGGCCCTGCAGCCCAAACTGTGCACGGTGCACCGCCCTGACGCTCAGTGGCTCCTGAAACCAAAGCAGGACTATGGTTCCCCTTTCTGTCCAGCCACTAACAATAAAACGCATTTTATAAAGCAGAATGTAAAATTTACATCAAGTAAATTCAAAGACATTTCACTCTTGCAGAAAGCTGAAGAGCTAGAGAAGCAGCGCCTTAATGTGTTTGAATTCTCTTTCCCTCACTCCTTCCTGCTGAAGCACCAGCTGCTGGCTCCTTTCCGGTCCTCCTACCCTTGAACTAATAATCCCTCCTTCCCACGAGGCACTGTCAGCAACTCCTGGATCACCACCCTGCTACCACTGGGGACAAAGGCCACCGTGTGACATAAAAGCACAATAGCAGCTCGTTTTTAAAAAAGAGTATTTCCTTTTTGTGGACACTTCTTTCTTTAATAACAAATAGAACCTTTCATAATAAGCTAAGTCTTCTCCCAGAGGGCTAAGGGTTAGAGAGGTTCAGAACAACAAAGTTTAAAACAATATCAATACAATTATTTAAATGCAAAATCTTTAAGTTATAATTTCTATAGAATTTCTTCAAATATTTTAATTCAGAAATACTTCTATCTTACTCATTTTAAACTATTCCTGTCCTTTAAGATGTGCAATGATGGATATGTCTCATCACAAACTCACTACCATGTTTTACAAAGGCCCCGCCCCTCTCCCCTTTGTCCATTAAGCCAGCATTTCCCAAATTTAAATGGGTTTATTCTAATAGTCTCCCATTCCGATAGCTGCCCGTGCTGGTACTGCTGGGGGAGGAATAGGCTTTCTGCACTTGCTCTTCCCTTTGTTTCCGCAAAGCTTTGTATCCACTTGACTTCTTCCAATATTCATCAGCTCAAACGCCACCACCTGACAGGCTCTCTGACGGCCCCAGCTAACGTAGCCAGCTACAGCCCAGCCCCTTTACTCTCTCTCCCTCTACTGTTTCGGCTTCCTTCAGAGTACTTATTATCTGAAATTATATTATTTTAGTATATGTCTCATCTCCTATTCTTCCAACTTGAGCTGGAATGGAAGCTACACAATGGCAGAGACTTAAGTTTCACTCTGGTAACTTCCCCAGAGCCTAGAAGAGCATAGGTTATTTGGTAAACACTCAGTAAACATGTCCGCAAAGAAAATGAGATCTACTCAGCCTACTAGAAAGCTGAAGCATATTCCCGGTCATGGACATCAGTACTGTTGGCCCCTACAATGCTAAGCAAAGATTAGAAAACAAACATGGCCAGACTATTCTTTTTATTATCCCTTTAAAGAACTTTCAGGAACAACCAAATTTCTTTCTATAACCATGAAACATAATACTTGCCTCTTCCCATGGACACATCTCTAACCTTCTGAGGACCTCCCTTGTATGGAGCTCTAGGATGTCTAGGTTAGAAGGAGTTCGGACATTATGATCTCGAAGTTTCCTCATCTTTCGTCGGGAATGGTATGGGGAAGTTGCTTCATTTGAGGATCGTGAAACTGGACACACAGTAGGAATTCCCTGAGATTTAACTGGTTTGCCATTTTCCTCCTTTAAGAATTAAATTCAGAGTGTTTTTATGACAAGGACACATACATACCTGACTCAATAATCAGCCATAAAAATATTTTAAAAAACAAAAACCATTCATATAAATAGCAAAGACCAAATCGTAACACTCATAAGATTCAACATCAGCTTTGCTGAGATCTTTATTCTCTTCTCTCCCCCACATAATATACTATGAACATAATTCTTTGATTTTAAATATCATTTTAAAAGCTGGGTAGTATTCCACCGTATAATTTATTGATGTAATACTTACTGGTAGTTATTATAGGCTGCTTCCAGTTCTTTCCTATGATGAACACTCTTTCATATATATATACTTGCATTAAATCAGTAACTGCTTTTTAAACCAAGGTCACCAATCTCTGTAGTTTTAAAAATTAACTCTATAAATATATCATGAAAAGCAATGGTATACTCTTCCCCATCCCTGATTCCCATTCTCCAGAGGCAACCACTTGCAAGTCTCCTTCTATTGTAGTGACATATACATAATTTTGTAGCACATACGAGGTAATATATACATAACTTACCATTTTACCATTTTTAAGTGGACAGTTCAGTAGCCTTAAGGACATTTCACACTGTTATGCAACCACACATCACCATCCACCTCCAGAACTTTTTAATCTTCCCAAACTTACTCTGTGCCCCTTACACAGTAACTCCCATTCCTCCTTACCACCAGCCTCTGGCAACCTTCTACTTTCTCTATGAATTTGACGCTTCTAGGAACTTCATATAAGTGGAATCACACAATAGCTGTACCTTTGTGACTGGCTTATTTCGCTTAATGTAGTATCTTTTTTTTTTTTTTAAGATTTTATTTGTTTATTTGACAGACAGAGAGAAAGCGAGAGCAAGAACACAAGCCGACTCCCCGCAGAGCAGGGAACCCAATGCAGGCCTCGATCCCAGGACCCTGGGATCATGACCTGAACCAAAGGCAGATGCTTAACAACTGAGCCACCCAGGTGCCACTCACTTAATGTAATATCTTAAAGGTCCATCCATGCTGTAGCATGGGTCAGAATTTCCTTCTTTTTGCAGGCTGAATAATATTCCATGGTGTGTATATTATGTATATGCCACTTTTTGTCCACTCATTCCTCCATCATGGACAATTAGGCTGCTTCCACCTTTGGGCTGCTGTAAATGCTGCCCCCCCCCCCCCGGAACACGTATGAAAGTCCTGCTTTCAACCCTTTGGGGTATATACCCAGCACCTGCAACTCTTACAGCTGTTTTTTGTTGGTCGTAGTGTTACTTGTTCAGTTATTTGCCTCCAAATTTCTAATATGTTTAAACTGTTATTTCTTGGTTTTTCAGCTTTATTATTTTTTTTAAGATTTCATCTTTAAGTAATCTCTATACCCATCGTGGGGCTCAAAACCACAACCCTGAGGTCAGGAGTCACACGCTCTACTGACTGAGCCAGACAGGTGCCCCTTTTAACTGGAGATGTTACTGAAATCCTACTAATCAAGATGAAGTCTCATCTCAATCCTTGCACACTTCTCCTAAATGTACACATACTCCCTGTTCCTTCAGTAAACTGGACTTGGTAAAAAATATCTGCAACCCAGTGCCACATAATATATTATTACATTTTTTTTTTAACATCTTTGACTTTCCCTTGAGTTTATAATTGTCTCACTCTATAGCTGCTTTGTTTTCTATGTATTTATCACTAGTTGATCCCAAATTCTTCACTGGAAGAATGCAAACATTCAAACACATTAGGTAATCTATAAATTTTGTATTTTTCTTCGGAGACATCCCTCCTGGACAGGAATGCCAGCTAAAGTACAAGATGCCCAACTAAATTTGAATTTCAGATAAACAACAAATATGGAGCCCTTCATCCTCCTGATCCAACTCAGACTGGCTGCTCTCCCCGCCTACACAGGTCATCAAAAATCCCTCCTGCCCTGCTTGCACTCCACCACTTAAAACTGCAACCCCCACCACCATATCTGGCTGTCACTCCCTATCTTTTCCCCCTTCTATATTTTTCTTCATAGCATTTGTCAATTTCTGATACATTAAAATATTTATGGCTAGCCTCTTCCTACTCAGCTCCATGAAGGCAGAGCCTCTGTTTTCTTCCCGGCTCTCTGCCCATCTGGGTATTCCATATTTGTTGGAAGAATTCCAGAGCTCCTTTTTTGGCTTAGTTCCTCTCTTTTGGAACAGCACCCCCTCTAAGAGTTTCCTGAGAAGGGGTCCATGGGAGGTAAATTTTTTGAGATCTTGCCTCTTTGACATCTTTTAGATTTCATTTACTTATTTGAGAGAAAGCAAGAGAGCACAAGCGGGGGGGGGGGGGGGCAGCAGGCAGAGGGAGAAGCAGGCTCCCTGCTGAGCAAGGAGCCTGATGTGCTGTGCAGCTTGATCCCTGATCCCAGGATATACTGTTACATGCATTCTAAAATGTAACCACTATGTGCCCTGGCATAGGTCTTTTTCTCACTCACTGTACTCGGGCATTCTGTAGGGAAGACGTGTCCCTGAATTCTTTTTTTTTTTTTTTTTTTAAGATTTTATTTATTTGACACAGAGAGGAAGAGAGTACAGACAGGGGAAGCAGCAGAGGGAGAGGGAGAAGCAGGCTCCCCAGTGAGCAGGGAGCCCAACTCGGAGCTTGATCCCGGGACTCCAGGATCATGACCTGAGCTGAAGGCAGATGCTTAACCAAATGAGCCACCCAGGCGCCCCTCCCTGAATTCTAAACATCATCTTTGACTATTCCTCTAATTATCTTCTCCTTGTTTTCTATATTCTATCTGAACTTACTATTATTTTGATGGTGACTATGTAAAATGACCTAATTTTTCTGTCCTATTTTAGTCTTTTTTTTTAACTTTGAGAGATTTTCCCAACTTTATCTTCCAATGATTTTACTAAATTTTAAGACAGAAAGGAGTTTTTTGGGTTTTTTTTTTAATTAAGATTTTATTTATTTATTTGTCAGAGAGAGAGAGAGCACAAGCTGGGGGGGATAGGAGCAGAGGTAGAGGGAGAAGCAGGCTCCCCACTGAACAAGGGGCCAGATGTGGACTCGATCCCAGGACCCCGGGATCATGACCTGAGCCGAAGGCAGATGCTTAACTGACTGAACCACCCAGGCGTCCCTATATTTTGTTTCTATTATGTTTCTAATTTCCAAGAACCCCTTTTCTTTCTTTGAATGTTCCTTTGTTACAGCCACCTGTTCTTTTTTCATGGAAGCAATATTTATGTACTCTTTTCTCTCAAGGATATAAATTATTAATATTTGGGTTTTGGGCTAAAGAACTTATTTATTTCCTTCAAATACTTTCTTCTTTTTCTCCTTTATTTTTGGTCGTTGTCTTCAAAACTCTTCTTTGCACTCCATGCATATTAAAAGAGAAAGCAATGAAAGCTAATTGATTTCAAGAAATGGTGGTAAGAGAACTAGATAAACATACGGGAGGAAAATAATGCCTTAAATTTACCTTATGCTACACACAAAAATTCACGATTAGCTATTTACCCAATTGTAAAGGCTTCCAGGGGAAAAAAAAAAAAGTATCTTCAACCCTTGGGGTGGGCAAAGATTTCTTAGAGAGGACACTAAAAAATACTAACTATAAATAAGAAAACGAATTTATAAATTGATCTTCAAAAGTAAAAATTTCTGGGCGCCTGGGTGGCTCAGTCAGTTAAGCGACTGCCTTTGGCTCAGGTCATGATCCTGGAGTTCCAGGATCAAGTCCCACATTGGGCTCCATGCTCGGCAGGGAGTCTGTTTCTCCCTCTGACCCTCTTCCCTCTCGTGCTATCTCTCATTCTCTCTTTCTCAAATAAATAAATAAAATCTTTAAAAAAAATTAAAAATTTCTGCTTGGAAAAAGACACCATTAAGATAACGAAAAAAGGGACGCCTGGGTGGCTCAGTCGGTTAAGCGTCTGCCTTCGGCTCAGGTCATGATCCCAGTGTCCTGGGATCGAGTCCTGCATCAGGCTCCTTGCTCAGCAGGGAGCCTGCTTCTCCCTCTGCCTGCAGCTCCCCCTGCTTGTACCCCTGCTCACTCTCTCTCTCGCCCACGCTCTCTCTAACAAATAAATAAAATCTTTAAGATAATGAAAAGATAAGCCACAGGCTGTGGGTAAATATTCACTGTATTCATCATCCATGAACGCATGCACGCCAAATGACAAAGAACTTGTGTCTAAAATATATAATGAACTCCTACAAATCAATAAAAACAACATAATTTCTTAAATGGTCAAAAACTTCAAAGCGGTACCTCATAAGAAAAGATATCAAAAACTAATGATGTAATGTATGGTGATTAACATAATAAAAAAAAGATCCACAAATGACCAATGCACAAGATCAACATCATTAGTCTTTAGGAAAATGCAAATTAACACCACAATGAAAGACTATTTCAAACTCTCTAGAAAAGCAAAAATTAAAAGACAGAAAACACCAAACACTAGCAAGAATATAGAATGACAACTCCTACACATTGGTGGTGACAGTGGCACAACCATTTTGGAAAACTGTTTGGCAGATTCTTATAAAGTGGAAATTCACTTATGACTTGGTAACTCTACTCCCAGGTACTTACTTCCCGAAACATGAAAACATGTATTTGCCACAAAAAGACATACAAGGTTGTTTATAAGTTTTATTCATACTGGCCCCATCTGTATATGACCCAAATATCCATCAACAGAAGAAGGGAAAACAAATCACGGTTTATTCATTCAATGGAATACCACTCAGCAACAAAAAAAAAGTACTACCAGCAGATGCAACAACATGGATGAATCTCAAAAGCATTATGCTGAAAGAAGCCAGACACAAAAATAAGATATACTGTATGACTGCCTTTATTTGAAATTAAAAAAACAGGCAAACTAATCTGCGATGAGAGCCACACAGGTTTGAATGATGGTAGCTTATGGTAGTCAGACTGACTAGAAGAGGGAGAAAAGACTTTCTGGGGTGACAAAAATGATTTATAGGTCTCAATGGCACTTTTCATTACACAAGTGTCTACTGAGTTTTCATCAAAACTCAAACTGTACTTTTATGATCTGTGCATTTCACTGCATGCAAAAAGAAAAAAGCTAACTGGGAGCCCTGTGTGAGTAGGGCTTTGTCAACTGGTGGGTTTCATTGTAGGAAGCTGCCTGGGTTGTTCCATCGGAAGGTTTCAAATCACTATCAGTGGATCTTCTTGGTCTAGGAGGTATAGGCCAGGGTGCTAGTGTTTGGAGAGTCAAGTGGAAAAAGAACCATTCACTATGTAGACTGTCACTTAATCCTCTTGTTTTCAGTATGGTACCCATGTCCCTCAGCTGGGTTCAGTGTCCCAAAGTCCAGTCTCAAGTTCAATCTCTCAAACAATTAAACCTCTAGAGTTTTCAGCATGTGTTAAGATAGGGATTTGAAGATCAATTCATTTCTTAAACGGACCTATAATCAATCCTGTTCTCAATCCCACCTCCACTCATATTCAGAGAGTCCTAGTATCCCTAATTCCTGGCTTTTTGTAGGTTCTCCTGCACAAGTAAGACTTGCCTCTGGGCTTTTCCCTCTGCCCACACAATTTTGGCTCTCTCTAGCCAGCTAAACCAGTGATCACTTGTATATTTGCTTTCCAGCTTCCAAATCTGTGCTGGAGTTCATCTCTATTATTCTCTTTGTCTTCAGGAATATCTTTTTTTTTTTAAGATTTTATTTATTTATTTGATACAGAGGGAGTGAGCAAGCACAAGCAGGGGGGTGGCGGGCAGAGGGAGAGAGGGAAGCAGAC
Source organism: Zalophus californianus (assembly GCF_009762305.2). Taxonomy (NCBI): domain Eukaryota; kingdom Metazoa; phylum Chordata; class Mammalia; order Carnivora; family Otariidae; genus Zalophus; species Zalophus californianus. The sequence goes on from NC_045606.1 coordinate 92,314,189, forward strand.
ACCCCACTGAGCAGGGAGCCTGATGTGGGGCTCGATCCCAGGACCCTGGGACCATGACCTGAGCCGAAGGCAGACACTTAACAACTGAGCCACCCAGGTGCCCCAAGGAATATCTTTTTCATTCTTTTACTATCATTTTAGTTCAGGTATGGTTAATCTACCAAGTTTAATTAGAATCCTCTTATTTTATTAAAGGGAAAAGGCTCAATTAAGGGATATGCCATTTAGAAAGCACAAACTAATTTATACTTCCTAACCAGCAGGACAAGAATATAGAATTTTATCTCTGCCCATTAGACCAATGATCATATGAAATCACAAATTATTTGGCATAATGTGGCTGAATGCTTTTTCACATACTGAGAACCTTTTTCATATTTTTATTGGATTGGCATTTCTATTTCTTCTTTAGTGAAATACCTGTTTATTTTCTTTGCACATTTTTCTACAGCCATTTTGTTGCCTTCTGTACTCTCAACCCTCCAATTTTTAAGAAAAAGAAACACGTTGTTGGCTACTTTTGCCCAATTATTCTTGCAGGCATAACTCAGCATTTTAAATTTGTAATGTTAACTTAGTACTGACGTATTTTAGAAATGACATTTATTCAACTATCATTTCACTTCTCTTAGTAAAGATTTATAGTTTTTTTCATATAGACCCACACCTTTCTTACTGAGTTTATCCTTAGTGTTGGTTATCATATATGAGATTTATATATTTATACATCTACATGTATATATTTAAGATTATATATGTGACTTTTGATTAAAAAATCTATTTATATGCAATTACTACCACTCTTTAAAAATAGAAAATATTTTTCTGCCATATCTGAACACCCTGAGAATTATATGAAATTTTCTATCCAAGGATATTAAATGCAGCACTTCATTATTTCTTAGATGTATACCTCTTCCATTCCCCAAACACAGCCCTAATCTAAGCTGTTAAATTACCAGGTAGCCTGCATTCCTCCACTTAATTTCCTTTCAGTTCAAGCTAGACACTAACAGAACCAGCTTCCTGAAGAGTTACTTTAATTAAAATCTCCTTTAATATCCAGAATAGTTCTTAATTAATAAGTTAAAACACGTAATCTCAGATTTTATGGACTTTTATCAAGAGGCATTTACATAACCAAGTTGTTCTAATACTTCAGTCAAGGGGGTCTCCTTGCCTCACACCACCAATAGCAGCCCAGTTTCCAAACCAGCTTCACTTGGCTCTACTCACCCCACCTTACATTTTCTCTCTTCCTCTAATTACTTACCACGTATTCATCTCTGTAGAGCAGAAATGAATGGGATCTGAAATTTTGGGTATGCTGTATTTCTTATTCTTGGAGCATGCTGAAGAAACTAAAGTAACTGGTAACTGCTTCCTTCTTACCTCATTAGGATACAATACTCTAAATTTCTCTGTAGGACTTTGGAAGCCTGAAAACCTGAGAGTCCTTCCAAGATGCAGCTCATTCTATTTCATCTAAGAGTATAAGGGCTTTTGAAGTTTGTAATGTGATGGCAGATCCATTTGCTTCTCAAAGCAGACAGTAACCAAGCATTCAGATGACAGTTTCTACTCTTACCTCTATTGCTCGAATTACTTTTGAAAGTTCTTTAATAAGATGTCCAGGTCTGACATTGTCTGGGATCTCAAAGGCATGTTCAGATACAAGCTGTATTTGGATTAACAAAGATAAGACAACAAAAATTATTTACACTATAATAGACAAAAACTATTTACTAAACAAATTTTGGATTCTCTAGATTTTATAGACATAGCAAAATACTAGTAAGTCAGGTCTCAGAGTTCATGTAGTTGGTACAATAGTCTTTAAGGAGATCCTTATTAACTTACAAAATCCTCTTCGCTTGAGTTAAAGATGGACGGTCTCACAGTGAATTTTGCTTTATACTGAGAAGTAACCCTGTACTCTATCCCTCAAAGCCGACTGTGATTCTAACTACTACTATAATTAGTACAGTAACTAATTAAGTCCAGCATTTAATTCATAATACATTATGAATTAATGTATTGGGAATACAGGCGTGAAAAAAAAATGATCCTATTTCCTATGGGAGGTCTGATTTTGAATAAATTTTTGTAGACGTTTTTTCTTTTACTAGGAAAACGATCCCATCAATAGGACAGAGGAATCGCTGAGTTACCATATCTATCCAAATGCAAACTACTGTCATTACTTCTTATGTCTATTTCTAAATATTAACCTTTGTATCTAAGAACACTTTAATTTTTTAGACGCATTCAATATGCTAGTCTTTACTTTTGCTTTACATCTTCTCCTTGGTTTTAGCATAATTTGCTAAAACAGACTAGTAATAACAGTAAGTGCTAACCATGTGCCAGTCAAGACTCTATACTGTTAAGCACTTTACGAGCATTAACTCATTAATCCTTTCAACAACACTATGACAGAGATACTACTATTATTCTCATTTTACAATTGAGGGAACTAAAGCACAGAGGTTTGCTAGTTTATTAGCAGCACAGCTGAGAGATGAATCCAAACATCTGACTCCAGAGTCCATGCTCTCGAGCACTATGCTGAGCTGCCCTCTCCTGGTGGCATAAGGTGAACAGAGAGTTAAATGCAAACATCATGCTTTTAAAAGAGCACTTCAAATGTCATGAATTAACAGTATTTATTACTGATGTATTTTACCGCACATAAAAATCTCCTACAAAGTTTGTTAAAAAACAAAGGTTCGGATCCTACCACCAATCTACTAAATCAGTATCTCTCAGGGAGGATCCAGGGAGTTTATTTTTTAAAAGATTCTGACAAACACACAAGTTTGAGAACAACTTATCTAAAGCCTTCGGCAGGTAACAAATTATACAGTTTTTGCAACATATACTTTATTTTGTTATTACCTTGTTATATAGTTCTGTAATCTACATGATGACCCCTCTGACACTGAAAAGACCTGATTTACTTTCCGGGTTGCTTCCACAGTGCCTTGCTCTAGTGGGTACACAGTAGCAATGATAATAAAGTGAAAGGAGTAGAAAGTTATTGGGAGAGTAACCTAGTAATAACTGTCTCCCGTATCTCCTAAGAGTAGGATTTTTATTTCAAATGGACATTCAAAAAATTAGTATGGAAATATATTTTCATCAGCTCACGTATCTATCACTTGTTAAAGAGTGGCATGTAAAGTTCCAGGAGCGAAATAAAGAGGAGCAAGTCCCTGGTTTTCAAGAGCTCATAAACCTAGTGTAGGGGACAGGAATATATTACTTTACAGACATTACTTTTAAGTCCACTGGCACAAGAAATGTGCTACATAAGCAGAAGGGAAGGACACGGACATGCTGATTCCAAATGGGGACCTGGGATGACCTCTTGGAGGCAGAAGGATTCAAATGCAAACACCACATTTTAGTGAAAAATGAAAGCTCCTGCTTGAACCTTGACCTCCCTTTTCCTTCATTCTTATGAAAGTCTAGCAGATGGAAAGGAATATTGGCTTTGCCATCACAGAGACCGAGCTTTAGTCCAAGGTCCACCCACAAAATCTTGGGCAAGTTACATAAAATTCTTTGAACCTCAGCTTCTCCATATGTAAAATGGGGATAACGACAGCAGAGGCGAGCTCAAAGTTATTTATTATTATCCTGTAACTACATGTTCATTTCTTAGTCAATATCCTAAGTACATTTGAATTACTTTCTTTTCCAGATTAAAGAAATACTTAGGTACTTTAGTCTCATAAATATAAACATAAACCAACACATTTGTATACACGATACAATAAAATGGAGGTTGTACCAAAAGCGTGATTTCCATTCCCTCGACTGCCACCACTCACGTGGTGCCAAAGCAGCGTAAGGACTCTTGTTTTCGATCTTGCCATAGAAACAATAACAATTATGTCTCCAAAGAAAACGACTTACTTCTTTCTTCATCCATAACTTTAAAGCAGCATGCAGTGCTTTCACTCCCTGTACTAGGTAAGTCTGAGGCTGGAAACCATCTTCTCTCAGTTCTGTGGGGATGGAAGTGGGGTGGGGAAAGGAGTTAAAGTGCTCCAAAGGTAACAGGGTCAGCTTTAGATGCTGAACAACCACCAACTATCAAACTGTGTAACTTCTGAATTCCCAGAAAGAGGCGAAATAAAAAGCAAGAAAGAAAAAGAAACGGAATGACATTAAATGTGGTCATACCGAATGCTCCAAGTAAAAGGAAGCTCACAAACGGTGCTGAGTAAGAGACAAGTCACAGAACAATGTCGGCATGGATCTATTCACACGAACTCTAAAAATGGAAGCCATTAAACTACTGTATCATTTGTGACACAGGTGATAAAACTGAAGAAAAGGATTACCACAAAAGATAGGGGGTTCTCTTTAGAAGGTAGGGAGGAGGGTGCAATGGGAAAAAAATGACTGGATGTTTCAAAGGTACTGGCAAAGCTGAGCCAGTGGTACAGGCGACCCAGGTGAGCCTTATAATTAATATTTAAACTGTTAGAACTGTGTGTATGTATGTATGCAGTGTGCGGTCTATACAGTCAGCTACGGGCATGACATAGTTCACGAATACGAAGGTAAACACACACACACACACACACACACACACACCTTTTCTAGGTCTTTAAAATTATCTGAAACCCACAAAAAATATATTAGATATGGTCTAAAATTCAGGTAAGTTGAAGCAAAAGCAAAAGGTTTCACTTCGGTCCAACGGCTAATTTACTTACATAAGTCCAAAATTAGTTCACTGTTTTATTATTACTGACACTAAACACAGTTAAGTTTCATACAATCTCTCCTCATTTAACCCACCATATAAGCCTTGTAACAGTTTGACAGCTGGTAAATGACAGGCCACAGTGGTAAGTTAAAAGATCAGGGATGAAAGAACATAATGTGGCATAACAAGACCACCATCCCTGCTTCCAGGATGATTGCCTAGGATGATGGCAATTGGTACAATGGTCATTTTGCCCCAGCCTTAGTGGGACTGGATTGACTCACTAGTACTGCCAGGTATCCTATCCTGTACTGATCCAGTTGATGAAATAAAAATATGCTAAAACCTGATCTACCAATATCCTTTTACAGTAATCTCTTTTAAGTCGTTAATGTATAGGGTCATCTATTCAATCAGACCTCAACATTTCTGAACTCTCAATGGCCTAAAACAAAGGCTAAATCATTATTCTAAGACTAAGCAATTTGCCGTTTGTGGCTGCAAGAGGAACAGCAAGATTTTACCTTTCAGATAAATTCTTAATTTTGTTCTAAAAAGTTGACTGATGAACCCCCGCTTGAACATCAGGAGAAAGCATCACTTGAGGGGTGGGTGTATGTTAGTGAGGACAGAAAAGATGGAAAAAGACTCTGAACTTTCTGCGTACTGAAATGCCAATCTCTTATCTGGAGGGTTCAGTAACTGGGTTTTATTTCCAAAACACAAGGACATTTACAAATTATTTGTAATTATTTGTAAGTGTTCCTATTTTTCTAGGCTCCTACTTGGATAGGAGACTGAAAACTTTACTGCCGGCACAGTAGTACTCTACTGGAAACTACATACGGCAACTCTACGTGTGGTCCCCTGTGAGATTCCTGCAGCCAAGACACCAGGACACACTGAAGATGAGCTGCCTCAGTCTCACCAATACCTGAAAACACTGATTAAGTCAGAGACTCAGGATACGGATGCATTTCTGGAGAGAGACTGGTCTTGTGGAGAAAGCAGCCAACCCTCTTCATCTCCTCCTTCCATCATACATATATACCCGCAGCACGTCAGGACACTGATCTCTATACTGCTGCAAGGTGTGGGATGGGGTCCTGCTGTTCCTTCCAAAGAGAGTGAGGTGGTTTTTTGGTTTTGTTTGCGGAGAAAATCTTAAGTGATTTTATCATTTAATTCTGTGCGTGCTACCCTGGGAAGTAAGTTATTGTTTCTTTTCATTTTACCTTTTCTTCTTGTGCAACTTTTAAATGGGAAAAAAAAAACCCATATGTTTAGAACAGACTTTACTGTTTAATCTGTTTCTGTCCTTCTGAGAGTTCATTATAATAGTAGCACTATGTGCAAACTGATTAGAAAAGTCAGACAACACAAAAACCAGACAAACTGTATTCTCATGGGCAAAAGCGAAAGAACAGATAGAAGAAGACGTGACAATCAGTCTCCAACTTGACTGCTCAAAGATTATTAAATCAAAGTTAAAACACCAAAATCTGAAATTCTACATAAAAAAAGGTAGCTAAGTATAAATAAATGTCCCCTCCCAAAACCATTTTCTTCAACAGACTCGTAGCCTGACCTTCAGCTGGTTTGTGCTAAAAGGTGCCTTGGACCAGCCAGCATCGTAGTCATAATGGTAATGGCACAGGCACTCCCTGGTTCTCTCAGGACATGAAAAATTCCCTCGATTTTTTTTTTTAAAGATTTTATTTATTTATTTGACAGAGACACAGCGAGAGAGGGAACACAAGCAGGGGGAGTGGGAGAGAGAGAAGCAGGCTTCCTGCTGAGCAGGGAGCCCGATGCAGGGCTCGATCCCAGGACCCTGGGACCATGACCTGAGCCGAAGGCAGATGCTTAATGACTGAGCCACCCAGGTGCCCCTTCCCTCGATTTTTTAAAGCAAATGTGTGGGAACACACATGACAGTACCAGTCCTGTAGTTTGAACTGCACTTTTGCGAGGGCGGCACATGTGCACGTGTGACAGTGTGTGCGGCTGCTGGAGTCCAGGGTGAGGTGAACGTTTTTCAGTTTTACCTGTGCTGTTCTGATGCAGCTCTTCGCAGATCTGATTTTTAAGGCTACGGACTAGAGACTCTGACGTGCTAAAAAGGCTCCTGACAGGAAATCATGCATGTTTTAAAAAACAAAACAGGAGCAATAGCTACACCGTAATAAGGGGCCCCTCTTTCTACCAGTGGCTTTTCACGAATTTACAAACATCGTGCATCATAATGTACAGATTAATTACCTTTCAAGGTTTCCAGCAAATTTTTGGCTACAAACCAACATATGGCTTCAAAGAAAGGGAATTTGAAAAGATCTGGTGTTTTTAGCCTTTTTTCCATCTCATAACACCTAGAGAAAATTTGAAGAAATTTAGTATTAATACTAGCATTTCCAAGTTAAATGGAGGCAACCAACTTAAGGAAAATAAAACGAGCACACGTTTGAGTTAAGAATGAACTGTGATCTTATCCAGGTCTGACCTTAACAAATCCAACAGCATACTGAAGATTTACACTGGTCTTCCCCAAAGATCAGAACCTTGGGATATGCATCGTAGTCTTAGCAGAAGGAATTTTATAAGGGTTCCACCATAACAAATAAAACAGTATGTGTAGCAAACAGCGCCCTGCGTTAGCACCACAACACCCACTCTGGGAGTTTTCTTTAGGCTCTGCTAGGCATCCAGGCTCAAGGACACACTTGGCGCTGGTCGAGGTGAGAAGACGGGACCCACAGCTCGCCACAGTGTTATTCTTCTGTGGGAGTCCTGGCGGCAGTCCCTACAACCAGTAGTCCTCTTTCCCCCAGGGACACTCCAGGTAAAGAAACAAGATTCACATTTGGCGGTGTGGGAGGCGCCCTGGCTTCGAGCTTCCTGCCACTATTTCTCGAAACACCTCCACAGACACATAGCTTCCAGGGTTCCCCTTGGGCATGCCAAGTTACACGAGTCACCACATTCAGGAAAGCCCAAAGATACGGATTCTGACTAGGTATCTCTAGTTCTCCCAGTCCTGATGCGGTTAATCAGTCAGAAGTCATTTTACCTTAAACAGTGGAGCCTGGTAACATTCTACTCTCTTTAGGCTACCAGGGAACAGAGTTACCCAGAGGTCAATCTCAGACATAAGGGAAAACAGCCGTTAATCCTTTACCCGCAGCAAAACTAAAGCAGCAATCCTGACTTCGGATTACTTTCCGCCAGCACCATGCCTCACTGGATTTGGTTCATTTCCCTAACTGTAAAAACAGCCAAAGGACAGAGCCCACACATTTTTATAAAATTTTGAAATTCAGGGATATATTTAGTGTCAAACTGAATAAATGCCTCTTCTTGTTTTCCGGCTTGAAATGCACCAGGGAGCCTTCCTAACAAAATCTTATGAGAATCCGTTGGGTTTAAAGGTCTGATTCCTAGCGATTCCTCAGGTCCCACCTCCAGGAGAGCGCAACTAAAATATACTGCTGAATTTATTCGTTTGAAACTTTAAAAATAACAGAAAAAACAGAAGATCCTTTAGACACTGATGACCAACCTGAGCTGCATGCCAATGTTAAGGTTATGCAGAAAGTTCCCCCCGAAAGCCATACAGTCCTGAGACGTGAGCACAGCATGAATCCACCCTGAACGGTTGAAACATACGTCAGTGAGTTTCCAATAGTTAAACCCAACAAATGTGATACCTACCTGCGAAATGAGAAACTCAAAATACCGACATCAGTTCACTTCATACTCCACCAGAGCTGGAGAAGTTAATGCCTATTATAATCTGGAGACACATTCGTTCAAGTATTTATTAAATACCGATTATATGCCAGACTCTGTGCTGACTTTCAGAACAAATATATTGATCCAATCAGACAAAATCATGGTACAAGATAGGTGATGGTTTTTGTGGTTGCTGCTGTTTTAGTTTTTTAGTTTAAAAACACAATCCACGTTTTCTAAAATAAATTCATTGCTATGCAATAAAAACACAATCCAATTTCACATTGAAAATGTTTCTCTAAGAGGAGTCAAATGCAGTAAGAATGAAGTGAGCACATTTCCATTAAATGAACATGGGACTGGCTGCACACTTCACTTCTTTAGTGTCATCCTGAAATGAGCAGTGCTCTGAGGGACCAAGCAAGGAGCAGAAGTGGAACTCAACTGGAGACCTGGCGCTAAGAAGAAAAAGGGAGATCACCCACATTTCGCTGTGGAGGGTTATGGGTCCTAAGATACAAATGTTGGCAATTAAGATGATGTCCTATTTTCTCATAAATATGTTTTCAAAGTAAGAATCATTTCTAAGAATCATTTCTATGATGCCTAACTTTTGAAAACAAAATCCATAGACTGAACATAAAGCCTTCGTATAAAAATAAATATGTACAAATATGTTTGCGAGTAAAAATTAGCTATTAAAATAAATCCCATTTTCTTTATATTTTTCATTTGTTGATCCCTCATTATGCTGTGACATGGAAAAAATTCCATTAAAGACTGACTTTCAAGTGGTGCCAATTGCGTGCTCAAAGGCACAAAGCCTAGAGCTTCACCCTGAAATCACAAATGAAAAATTTTTGTCAGCTACAAATCCTACCGATCAGTGGTTCTCAAAAGAGGCAGCACTGCCTGTAGAGAATGTTTTGGAATGTTTGGAGGACTTTTTTTGATTGTCTCAATGATCAAGAGGCATTAGCGACATTACATGAGCGAGAGCCAGGGATGCAACAAGCAGGCCACTCCAGATAGTAAGAAACAGTCATGCATTACTCAGGACTCTTTGCTGGGCATTCACATAGGTACAAAATCTGTCATTAATGGTCTAAGTCTAGAAACTGTAAGTCCATTATATAAGTAAGCAAAGTATTTTTTGCATAGTTTTGGCACAATTTTCCAGGAATACAACTGCTCTGTAAATTGAAGGAAACTATAGTTTGTCTGGAAATTTATCAGTTGCCAGCTACCCTGGGAAAAAGCAACAGTCCCTAGGGCAGTGGTTGTCTAAGTGTGGTCCCCAGACCGGCAGCAACAGCCAGCAATTGGGAACCTTTAGAAATGCAATTCTCAAACTCCCCCCACCCCCCAGAGCTACTGAATCAGAACTGCTGGGGATGAGGCCCAGCAATCCATGTTTTAATAAGCCCTCCAGGTGATTCTAATGCTCAGTGACATTTGAGAACCATTAATCTACACCAATGCTATGGAATTCGAGTTGCCAGTCATACACCTGTATGAGCAGGCACATTCTGAAATAGTATTTTATTATAAATTGCTTTTTAGTTTCTTCTTTCTATTCTAGTTATATCATTACATCAATTTGGGGGCAAATAATTGGTATAGGACGTTATAGCATGAATGAATTTGAATTCAGGATTTTGAAGAGAGCACAGCGAAATATTTTTTGCAAAAGGGAGCCCTGGGAAGAGGAATTAAGGGAGGAGCTGAGCCCACACACAATAAAAATATTGATACTTATCTAGATTTTATAAATTCTGGCATGTATTCATTCATTTATTCAATACATATTTATTATTACATACACCAGAGGCAAGGCAAGAAAGCAAGGCCTGTGGCAACAGATCCCTGTGAACTCTGCAGTCATTAAGGTCACCCAAATCAGAAAAACGTACTTCTCAAAACCAGTGGCTGGGAGAGTCCACACCCCACATTCAGTCACATCTCAAAGTGACACTCCTAATACCTATACTTGAGGCTATAGCTAAGGCTGGTATTCAGTCCCTTTCCAGGGTCCCTCAAAATATACCCGCTGCCTCCAGTGTCCCAGGACAGCAGCCCAGATTCTTAGAGCAGGCTTGGCCTTAGATAGCAATGTAGAGCTGACCCGTTAAAATTGAAAGCATGTCATCAAAATTATAAAATTTTGTGCAAAGGACATTACAAAGAACATATAAAGAAAGTGAAATGATAAGCCCCAGAACAGGAGAGTTACTTGCAAATCATGTATCTGGACATATCTAGATCATATATCTAGTATGCAGAATATGTCAAGAACACTTACAACTCAACAATAAAAAGACAACCCAACTTAAAAATGGGCAAAGAATTTGAATAGACATTTCTCCAAAGATAGATATACAAACAGCCAATAAGTACAAGAAAAAAGTTCAGCATCATTACTCATTAAGGAAATGCAAATCAAAACCACAATAAGACACCATTACTTCACATCTACTGGAATGGTCAAAATAAAAAAGATAATTACAGTGTTGGTAAAGACGTGGAGAAATTGGAACATGTGTACAGTGCTGGTGGGAATGTAAAGTGGTGCAACCACATGGAAAAGAGTTTAGCAGTTCCTCAAAAAGTTAAACATCATAAACTCTATGGCCCCACAGTTTCATTACTAGGTATATATATATAACCAAGAGAAATGAAAACCATACCTCCACACAAAAACTCCTACACAAATGTTCAAAGCATCACTATTCATAACAGCCAAAAAATGGAAACAACCCAATGTTCATCAACTGATGAATGGATAAACAAAATGTGGTTTATCCATATAGTGGAATATCATTTGGCCATAAAAAGTAAGGAACCGCTGACATGTGATACCACATGGATGAGCCTAGTAAACATTAAGCTAACGCAAAGAAGCTAGATACAAAAGACCACGTATTCCACATATTAAACATGAAATATCCAGAGTAGGCAAATCCACAGAGATAGAAAAGTACAATAAGTGGTTGCCAGGGGCACAGGGGAGGGGGAATGGGGAACACCTGCTAACTGGTAGGGTTTTCTTTCTGAGGTGATGAAACGTTCTGGAAGTGGTATGGGTGCACAAGTTTGTTAATCCACCAAAAAACACTAACTTGTACACTTTGAAAGGATAAATATTATGGCATATGAATTTTATCTGAACAAAAATTAAAATGAAGGCAAATGACATAAAACACAATTCCAAAACAGATCCTAACTACAAGAGAAGCCCTCTAAGGGTCAAAGCAATGAAAAGTTCAAGATCAGAATTCTCTCTCAGGCTATGCAAAGCTCTTTCTCAACCATGTTAAAGCCAGAGGTTCTAATAAAAAGCCGACTCCATGTGACTGAGCATCAACTATGGGGAGAGGGGATGGGAGGAAAGCCTTACCTGTAGGAACAAATAAAGTATGTCCCTGCTTTACCACACATTTGTAGCATTTATCCACCTTATCTCCAAAGAACACCTCACTCTGGGTCACAGATGAACTCCAAGACTCATAAAGTGCCAAGTTTTCATCTGTTGGCTTTATCAAATAGAAAATCTTCTCACCCTAGAAGGAAGTAATCACACTATTTTTGAAAAAAAAAAAATGCCAATCTTAGGATGGCCTACACGGATCAATATTCCAATATAATGATCTAAATTAGATAATTATCAGATTTTTTAGGCTCAAGAGGACATCTTTCACAAACTGATCAATAACTATTGCCCTTATTAAGCATCTTCACAAAAGCTAAAGCTCCCCCTCCAAAATATGACCAGGAGTCAATAAAGTAGCATTGGAGAAACATCACAAACATCTTACTGATCTCATTTTCAAGGTAGGGAAATAAATACATGTTAACAGGCCCAGGTCACAGAGTCATCTCTGCAAACTTTGCCCTTGCCCCTAAGATCTATAATTATTTTTTAAAGACCTGTAAATAAACTTCCTTTAATCAACTAACCCTTTGCCTTCTCATAGAGAAGAAGAACAGGAGCTCAAGGACACAGCATCGAATACAGTCCAGAGCCCTGCTGAAGCACAGGCATTGTATACAGATGAAGATCTGGTTCTAGACCAGCACTGTCCGATAGAACTGTGTGTGATGATGGCAGTGTTTTGTATCTGTGCTATACAATACACTAGTCATAAGCCACGTGTGGCTACTGAGCACTTGAAATGTGACTAGTGCAAATAAGGAACTCAATTTTAAATTATATTTAATTATAATTATTTAAATTTAGCCACATGTGGCCAGTGGCTACTGTACTGAATAGTGCAGTTCTAGATAAAGCAAGGTCAATATAAGCTGCCAAGAAGAATTAGTATTTTCATGGGCATTTCTGACTTATTCAACTAGCTGTCCTGGCCTACCTTTAAAATCAGAAGCAAATATTACTGTAATTTTGCTGTAATCTGGTATTTGATTCAGGGATTATCAGTTGATAATTGACTAGGGCGAAGAGGAAACAAAGAGACAAAAGGCTACAAGAGACCAATTTATAAGATGGGGACAAAAAAAGGAAACTAAATATAAATTAAAAACTCATGGTGGCCCCTCCATTACTTGAGATTTAAAAAAACAAAAACATAATGCTTAAAGGTAAAATGCTGGATCCTACTTAAAAAGTACAAAAACTTCCCTCTTTATAAATGTCATTTACAGCAAATGAATGCATTCCTGGGAAAATAGGACTAAATGTTTCTGTCAATGAGAGAACAAAGAAATACCCCAATCTTACCCAGAGGACATGGTACCAAACTGAAGTTCCACCAAAGTCAATGTGGAAATCTGTGTAGCTGTCTTGAACTCCCATTAAGCAGTATTTCTGAACAAATGGCTTGGGAAAAACTGAATCATCTGGCCAATAATTTTCCACCCAGGAAAGTTTTCTGGCTATATCAGGGACCTCCACCAATTCAGACATCCTTTAAAAAAACAAACACACATATACACACATACCCACATCATGCAAATTAAAAGTTCTTAAAGTTTCATCTCCTATCTCAACCCAAACCAAGAAATTAAATAGAACTCTAGGTTAACAACAATACTTAAAAGTTTAAAATTCATCATATTTCTAAATATTCTCTGCGTGCCAAAGCAAAATGTACAACAGTGCTATTACTGGACCACTTTAGAAGTCATAATTAGGTTTCTTACTAAAATAAATTTATCATTTAACTACATTTAACTAACACTGAGAAGACTAAACCAAAATGTCCAGAACTACTCACTTTGTATCTGAAAATTCAAGGCTGATCACATTTAACACTTTTGGTCTGTTAGGATTCGTGAAGTATTTAACATAATTGTGAAGGGTCATTTTGCTGTCTGCCTGCCTTGCCACATCAATGACATCTATCACTTTGTCACCACCTGCAGAGAAAAATTATAGTCTTAGTATTGGGCTTAAGAGTTACATCAATAGATGCCCTAAACAAAAATATTTTAAAAACTGTATTTACTTAAAGCCAACCATAAAACTATGTAGCCTAGACAAAGATTCTGCCTGTATCCTTACTTTTTAAGTCCAACTGGAACTTTTGGAAAAGGGGGATGCTTTTGAGGGAAAGAATGAAGCAATTAAGACAGTTACTAATTAACACAAGTGAGAAAACTTAAATGTTTACGAAGTTTTCTACACACTAATGACTTCTTGTGTGCAGCTCACACTGACAAAAATGCATTATATTGGTATGTGGGAACTGTGCTACATGCTCTGAGTTTCCACATCCTCATGCATAAAATGAGGAGACTGACTTCGTCCTTTCGCTTCTGTAACACCTAAGATTCTATCATTTAGAAAAACCAGTCAGTCACTGTGGAATTAGTGTACAATGTAACCATGACAATTTCTGCTTGCCAGGTAGTGTCTTCTCTTCTAACACTCTGTTTCAAGAAAAAAAAAAAATCAGTGGTTAGGAAGCAAAAATCAGTTCATATTAATGCATGTGAAATGAGTTCTCAATTGGGATTTAGAATTTTCCTAGAAAACCATGAGGCATCTCTCGCACATCACTGTATTGTCACCCTAGAAAGCATACCCAGTTTTGCAATGTCCTACAGAACAGACAAATGGAATTCAAAATATGGCAATATTTAATCAATCTGAAAGAGAAATCAAATAAATGCCGTTTTCTTAACTTTAGTGTAATGTTGTATTAATGCACTGCCTAGTAGACTTTATTTTATACTTAAGAGGCAAACAGTTCAGTTAACTGAAGCATTCTGCAGTACTAAAAAGTAAACTATCTAGGCGTTGGACTATTTTTTCCTATACTTATATTACACTAGCCACTTATTTTACAGTGCTACTTATGCAAACAGGCTCGGGTTAAACCTCAGCCTCATCCCCTAGTTTATCAAATAATTCAGAAGTAGCTGAATGTGAATTCATGACATTAAGCTGGGTTTCCTCAGCGAAGCAGTTATCAATGAAAACTGTCACCCAATGGCTCAATAAAGGGTCAAGTTCTCAGACATTTTATACTCAGGAGATAATGCACTGCAGTAAATGTACAGTTCTGAGTCAAGTTCGATTTGAGATCTAATCCTCAAAAAAAAAACTCTACCTACAGCTGACATGGAATGGGATCTACATATAGTCAGTTTTACCTATAGATACCAGGATTAGAATGAACAAAATGACTAAGAATGTCAGGAAGACCGCAACAGAGAAATGGTTTTCCCCCTTGTTTCTTATACCTTTCTGGGCCTCAAAATCGCACACTGAGTCCAGACACCATGAGGTGGCAATATCATCCAGTCATGAATATAGAAACGGCTTGAACATGGTCTCCTCTTTTTTCCAGCCTTTCTCTAGGTACCAGAGGTCAATGATCCCACTCCTGAATGCTACAGAGTCCTAGAACCAGTCCAATTTCCCAGTGTCTTCCTCCTGGTACCTGTAGTTACGCCTCAGCAACTATTTCTCCTAAGCAAGTACCAGAAAATTTGATGATAACAAAAAAAAAGTGGCAGGATGAGGTTGAATAAATAAAACAGATCAGGTGTTTCATTCTCTTTTTCTGACAATTGTAGGTTTGCTCAGAAGAAACAGTTTTCAACTTAGGTGATCCTGAACTTCACTTTTCCTGACCCAGAAAACTAAACTAACATCTCCTCACTCAACTTCTAATGTAATTAGAACACTACTACTACTACTTTTACCACCACTTTCCCAAGTACTTAAAGGAATCAAGTGCGTACCTACATAGCGTTCCACATCCATGACAGAAAAAGCAGGTGGAGGGAGCCTGAGTCCCAGGTCATCTAATTTGGGGACCATAATAGGAACTTCAAATCCATGTTTCTCCAGGTATCTTTGTGTCAGCTGGCTGCCATGCATCTTTACAATGATTTCATCAGCACTAAGGAAAACATAAGAGTAACATGTCATCTTTGTTGGAAAGTTCACTTTAAAAGAAAAATAGTCTGGTAACGGGTTAACTCATATACTATATTATTGTCTGTATCAGCAGTTCTCAACCTATCATACCTGATTCTCCTTTCTAGAACAAATGTTTTATTAAGTCCCTTTTACTATCCTAAAGTAAAAGTCATAGATAATTACTTCAATATATACAATTGGAAAAATATATATGTATTATATTAAATGCCTTCACCAAAACGAGAAAATTAGCTTATAGCAAAATATATATTTCAATATGTAAATGTTTAGATAACTACACTAGAAGAGATAACATAATAATAGAATGATTACAACTTGTTGTAACGAGTGACTGAATTTAAGAGAACTAGATCAGAAGCCACTAACCACGAGCTGTGCAGGAAATCAGAAGAGCAAAAGGTAAGGGGGCACATTAGAATAAAAATTGGTGTCAGGATAAGTAAAACAGTTAAGATTCTATCTGGCTATAAAATTCTACACAAATATTTGTTAGACATTTCAAAGTCTCACGGACACAGAACAATCCACTGTTGTCCTGCACAACAGAGGACGACTAGCTTCCATGGTCCCCGTCCATTGAGACAAATGTGGAAAATGAACTCCCAATTTATCTGTTACAACCAGTATTTTGTAAGTTACAGCAAGTGGTCACCTTAAGCCAATAAAAAGGGATTCTCAACCCCAGCTGCCCACTCTCATGAGTAACACGTCATAAGCATCACACTTAAGTGTGGTTTGTCTCTTTCCACTGTCCTCTAACCATAAGTCAAAGATCTCTTTAAATGGGGATGTTCTAGATTTTATCTCCCAATTGCTCCCAGAATGCAGCTGTTATACATTCAAAAAAGAACACTTGCTTTACAGCTTAAAACACAACAGTTGCCATTTACACAATCAGACCTTAACTGTCTTGATGTCACCTGCAGCCTTGGCATCAAGAAGACAAGAGATACTGGTTCTCTGAATTATTGGGTTCTGATCTGTCCACCCTCTCCATAAGAAAAGGTCAGTTTGAAGCTCCCCAAAATGAGACAGACTTTTTCTGGATAGTCTTATATTTGAAGGGTTTAGATCTCCTTCATCTGACTCACTGAGTTCTGTACTGCCTTTTAGTTTCCCCACAATCATCTACCAGTTGTCCTCTTTCCCCAAACTCTGAGAATAAAACAATTCCCTCAACTCCAATCTGAGGAAGAATTTCGAATCACTTGTACTTCCTGATCTTTTTATTTGTGGTGTTTTACTTACCCTGTAGATCAAAAATATATAAATACAAGTGCTTAAAAATATAGGTACATTATTATTTGCAAGAGAAAAAAATTGGAGACAAACTAAACATACACCATCGAGGGATGGTTAAGTAAATTATGGTGAATATACACAACTGCATACTACACAGCAGTTGAGGGAGGTAAATTTTTGTATACACAGGGAAAGATACCGATGAAATAGAATAAAGCAAGCAAGCTGCACATCATATGCATAACATAACCCCATTTTATTTTTTAAAAATTAGATGCACATATATACACACACACACATCCACACATATACATAAAAAATATTTTTAATGTAATCATTTGTGTAGAAAAATGTCTCAAAAGGCTTACCCTAAGTTTTAAAATGAGGGGGAGGAGGTGAGATAACCTGTTCCCTTTATTTTATACACTTCTGTGTTAATCACATCAAGTATGTGTAATTTAATTAATTACTGTCACTCTATATGTGGTTTTAAATGATGGGAAGGTTTATGGAGTTAAACAAAATAAAACCAAAAACCTTTGATTAATGGTAATTAGAGTTTAGACATTTGTGACCATCCCTATAACCTGCTCTCCTCGGTTATTACTCTGGTACAGAGGCCACAGGCAGCACCAGGCCAGGGTTTTTAACACTGTTCTTTCAGGTCACAAGCCTATTTGAAAAAAATAAAAGCCACGGCTCCTCTTCCTGAAAAACGCACATTCACATGTTGACACTAAACACTTTATACAGGCTTAAGAAACTCACAAGCCTCTCTGAAGCCAGTTCATAGACCCAGGCTGAAAACTCTGGCCCTAGGCTCCAAACCAATCCAGGAAAACAAACATTCCTCCAACCACTTTGAAACTGATAAAAGAGAATATTTGAGACAAAGGCCTTTAATATCACAGAAGTCATGTGGAAACCACTGTGGAAAGCTCAGCAGACCTGAGAGAGCCAACATTATGTGCAGATCAATTATATGTTTCTGTTTAAGGATTAAGGGGGAGAGGGATAGACCGGAATGTTAAAGACTGTGAAGAAATAGCAAGGGTTTTATAGTTACAGGATCTGAAATAATTCCGTAATAGGCTGCATGTGATGTTGAGATTTAAATTTAAATTATGCTTCCCTTAACAAGCCTGGATATGATCTTGTGTAAAAGGCTATTAAGCATTATCACTTTAAATAGATGTCAGGCAGCGAGCAGGAAATGATCTAAATTAGCATGATTAAATGCTGTGTAATACTTTTGACTCTCTCTGAGCCACAGAGAAGTCAAACACTTCCCATTATCTTTTAAAAATCAAAAAGCCCAGTCCTGCTGCCACCAGAGAGACTGAGCAATGGGTATGGGTACCTCTGACAGACCCAGGGTAGAGAGAGAGATATGAAAACAACCCAAGAAAAAAACGGAGTTTGAAAATCCGAACAGGTGAGGTGACAGGGGAAGACAAGCAGCTGTTGCATATCACGGGGAGCCCAGTCCTGGGGATGACTACCTTACGTGAGTGTATCTCAAATTTTCTGGACGGAGATCCACAGTTAGTGTATTTTTACAAGGTGCGCGGGTACACATACGTATGACACGGCAGGTCCATGAGCCTGCGCCTATCCACTCCTGTTACTTACGACGCGCCACTAGTTTGTTTCTATTTCATGAAAAAAAACAAGAGTAAAAAGCTGAGAACGGGTGGCAACCTGAAGTCTGAAAACATTGCTTTAGATTACGCCACTTTACTAGGTGACATTCTCAGGTTTTCTTCGGCAGGAACAAGCGTCCGTACCTCGGGAAGACTCGAGAGCGCAAGCCCCTGACGAAAGCCCTCGTCCCGGCCTGCACCGGCCTGCAGCCGTCATCGGCTTCCGTGTAGTCGTGCCGGTGCCAGTTCCTCCGCTTCTTCACTGCGTTTTTAGGAGATTAAAAAAGAAAACAGTTGTGATAACTGGTGATACCATGTACTTCCTAAAAAGTGTATTCTATATGATCAGAAAGAATAACAACTATAAGCGCAAAAAACCACTCCCTTTTTAATTCATTTCCAGGCTGAAGTGGTAAATTTTACTTTGTGTAAGGCCACAATTATAGGCGATTAACTGTGGATTTTTAAAAATCTACTCTTGTATGTTAACTAAGTAGAATTTAAATAAAGTTTTGAAAAGAAGAGAGCATTAAAAAATGTTTTTAAATCTCTTTTTATTTCAAAAAAATTTTAAATCAGCAAATTCAAATTAGCAGATGGAGCTCATTACAATATCCACACTTACACTATTATAAAATATCACGATTATTTTAAATCATGATTTTCACTAGACCATGAAGTCATAGTATGATTTTTAGGAATCATCCAAGTCACTGATCCCACATGAGAAATCTATTTTAACAGCACAGTTCCCTTCGCTTATGTCAAGATCTATCCCCAAAATAAGCAGGCTTACACTGCCACAAAAGAAGAGCAGGTGGCTTCCTCATAATTAAAGGAAGGAGGAATGACAGAACAAATAACTTTATGATTAGTTCTAATGCTCAGATCCTGTGACTCTACAGCTCTGGGCAGCTACAACCTTCAAGAGTCATGGCAATCAACATCAGGAGACACTTGGATTGGACTCCTAGTTCAGCCGTAACTCACTCTGCAACCTTGGGCAAGTCATGCGACACGTCTGGGTCCAGTTTCCTCAAATGGAAATGAAGGGAGGAGTGCTGTCTCCTTCCTTCCTTCCTTCCTTCTTTCCTTTCTTCCCCCCTCCCTCCCTCCTCCTTTTCTTTTTTTTTTTTTTTTAAGGAGTGCTGTATTTCCAACCATGCTGAGGAACCCTTAATAAAGGGGAAGATGGGGAAGAGGCCACAAAAGGAACGCTGGATCTCATTCTGCTTTCCACCAGGGCAGCACCACCTACAGCCCTTTCGTGTGTTAGCAATGTAAGATGTCAGTTTTATATCTTTTCTTAAGTTTGAAAATCACTCTTAAGGGACTCCTGGGTGGCTCAGATGGCTAAGCGTCTGACTTCGGCTCAGGTCATGATCCCGGGATCCTGGGACTGAGTTCCACATCAGGTTCCTTGCTCAGTGAGGAGCCTGCTTCTCCCTCTCCCTCTGCCCCTCCACCTGTTTGTGCTCTCTCTACTCTCTCTCTAACAAATAAATAAAATCTTAAAAAAAAAAAAACCACTCTTAAGCCTAAAACCTTCATGATTCTGGGAAATGTACTAAAGTCTACAACTAGCTTAGAATGCATGAAAAAATAAGATGGATACATAAATAGACAGTGAGATAGTTACACAGACTGTGTGGTAAAGCAAATAATGTAAAATATTAAGAGTAGGGTCTACATGGTGAGTTTGGAGGTACTCCCTACAGAAGTCTTTCAACTTTTCCCATATGTTTGAACATTTTCTAGTAAAACATGGGGCAGGGGCAACTCTATGAGTCTAAGTTATTCCAAACCTTCACCCTAAAAGATCATAATAATAAAATTACACTGGATCCTCACATGGATAAGGAGAAGTCACACTAAATAACCAATAAGGGAGGAAATTGGGCTTAGTCATATCAGGGTTTAAAACAAGATTCTCAAAGTAATTCATGGCAGTCAAACCCTCAATATGGAAAAGAGTAAACCCCATTTTTTAGAAGTCTCATGAGAAAAACTGAGAATCATAAAGCAACCTTCCTAGAAAATGCCATTAAGGCATCCTTCATGTGTTATTTTTTCTCATTTAAAATCACTTGTAAAATTCAAGGGTGTTTCATTCCAGGCTTCTGTTCTACATATATATAGATACATAATCCCATTTTATTTTCAACTGGGATCATGATGTTCATCCTGCTTACCTTTCTTATTCTATCATGAGCATTTTTCTCCTTATTAAATATTCAAAAGCAATTTAAAAGCAGCCTAGAATTTTAAGACATAGATATAAATGCATCACTTTATAATCCTTTTTTTGAGTCTTAAGCACTTAGCTCATTCTGAATCTTTCTTCAAAGTTGAGATTAATATTCATATACATAAATCTGTTTCCTTCATTAATTCCTCAGGATAAATTCCTAAAAATGCTAGAAGACTCAATATTTTTAAGATACTTGCTACATATTGCAAAACTGCCTCCAAAAAAGTGGTAGGTAACTCACATTCTTACCAGTATATATAAGCAATCTATTTCGTAGCCCTGAGTCAACAGTGAGCATCATCATTAAAAAAAAAAAAAAAAAAAAAGGGGCACCTGGATGGCTTAGTCGGTTGAGCATCTGACTCGATTTCAGCTCAGGTAATGATCTGGGGGTCTTAGGATCGAGCCCCGCATCAGGCTCCCTGCTCAGCAGGGAGGTCTGCTTGTCTCCCTCTCCCTTAGCCCCTCCCCCTGCTTGCACATGTTCTCTCTCAAATAAATTCATAAATCTTTAAAAAATTAAGTTTAAATTAAAAAGAGAAAAAGAAAAGTTACCCATTTGATAAGTAAACTACGATATTACATTGTTTGAATTTTCATTTTGGCAGAATATATTAGAATTAGAATAGATTTGGGATCGGACAGCTACGGGCTCAAACTCCAGCTCTGCCAAATAACTACATGAAAGAGCTAGTTAGATCATTTTTCTCACCTCAACGTGTTACAAATATCAAAGGAAATAACAGAGGTCAAGTACTTCTTGGCATAGTTTCTGGGGCATCCAATAAGCTGCCAATTACTTCTCTTTCCTTTTAAATGAGCAGATTTGCATAATGTTAACAGAAGGCTACAAGTGTCCTGGTAGGCCAACGTGCTTAACACATAAAATCAGCCACTGCAAGAAGCTGACTGAATTTCTTAAAGGAAGGAATATTCTAGTAGTGGTCATAGGGAGAGAAAATTTTGAGTTTGGATTCCATGTGCCTGAGGAACACTGAGGTATGTGTGTAAGTATAGGACTTTTTTGATACTTGTCCTTGAATAGAGTTCTTAACTCCCATTAAAAAGGTCAAATCTAAATTTACCAACCAAGTGAATATTATACTGCCTAAATAGTATCTACAATAAGGATTCCTGGGAACTCTGAGAGAACAGGAAGCTCTAGGTGGCAAGCAAGAGGGGCTTAATAGCAGAGGGAAAGGGGCCAAAAGCAATGACCCAAGTTGAGGGTGGAGGGTGAGAGGTAGGGAAGGTGAGCCTTAAATCAAGATAAAATAAATTACTGGATCTTGGACATTTTCCTGTGGGTATTTAGTGTTGGACTTTTGCCCAGAAAATAACCAATTCCTGATCTTATGTTATTCAAGCAAGAGAAGCATACGAAGGGCCACACAATAGTCAAGCTTCTCTTTGAAGCACCATTAATCAAAGTGCAGGTCGTGATCCATTATGGATTATGAAATCAATTTAGTGAGCATGACAAGCTTTTTAAAAAATTAAATCATATAGGAAAAACAGAAAACAGAATGCATTACGTATCAGACTGTTTTAAACACGACACTGTTCCATCTCACAGTAACCCACATATTTCATAGAAATGAAAATTCAAATTATTTCATTTAGGGATTACATAAATTCTAAACTAAAACTGCTATAAATTTTAGTTCTGTTTCCTTTCTTGAGGTAAAAACCCAGTATTATATATTTCCTCTAAGAATTACACTTGGTCAATAATTATTCCAAGTTATATACCACATATTTCACTGCTACACAAAAGAAGAAACTTTAAAACCATTTATGACAATAAACTGGCCAAGTATACTAACAACTCTACCAATCTGCTAACCTCAAATTTTATACTGTGTAACTAATAAAATGGATAACCTGTATTGTAACATATTATGAAATTTAATGTAATATTTTGATGTATTCTTATAGCTTGAATTTCTAAATCTCTTACAAAGAAATTAGGTAAATTACTAATATTTCTAACAGATCAGCAGTCAGTTGCTAGTAAGTCTCTTTTACAGAATTGCTTGCCCACAACCTCAGATAAAAATTTCTATTTAAAAAAAAAAAAGTACTGGGGGGCTGGTAGGTGGCTCAGTCAGTTAAGAGTCTGATTCTATCTCAGCTCAGGTCTTAATCTCAGGGTTGTGAATTCAGGCCCCACGTTGGGTTCCACGCTGGGCATGGAGCCTACTTAAAAAAAAAAAAAGTACTAGGAAAAAAGCTGCATTTAAAATAGTTTGTGGGGTGCCTTGGTGGCTCAGTCAGTTAAGCGTCCAAACTCTTGATTTCAGCTCACGTCATGATCTCAGGGTTATGAGATTGAGCCCCACGTCAGGCTCCGCGCTGGGCATGGAGCCTGCTTAAGACTCTCTCTTCCTCTCAAAAAAAAAAAAAATTTTTTTAATGATAATAAAAGAGGTTGTATAGGTCACCCACATCTCACCCAAATGTGTATCAAAGTATGTTCAGAAAAAGGTTCCTATGACTAAATCTATAGTTTGCCCCTTTAGTTTTAACGAACACAAAAATGCTAGCTTGCAGTCTAAATTTTTTTAAAAAAGAAAGTTACAACATCCTTCAAAGCTTTTTAAACGTTATCTCTACTTTCTACCTGCACAATTAACACTCCAATCTATTCTTCTGAAGCATCTGTAAAAGGCTAGGGATAAATATCATTTTATGTAGGATACTGGTACACCCCAGAGGGCACATGAATTTCCCAGCCTGCACCCTGCCCCTCAGACAGAGGAGTGTAGGCAGACACTTGCTCTGGCCTCTGCCTTCCTCAGAATGGGACTGGGACAGGGTGTGGTTTCAAATTGGGCAGGACTCTAGGCCATACTCAAACTGATGACCAAATTCAGAAAACAGAATAACATTTCAGCATACTGATACCCGAATTTCCCCCTAAAAATATAATGCATGTGTGTGCATTAAAGTCTTATCCTGTACACTGTCCCAAATATTACTGAAAGTTTTTAATTTATAAAAAGATAAAAACATCTGAAATCAGCTTCCAGAATCAGAATATTTTACTTTTCCACACTTCTCAAATTGGAAAGCTTTGACTATATGTCCTTAAGTTTGGGGGCTTTGCACTGGCAATTAAAAATGATAGTATTTTGGGGGCACCTGGGTTAAGTGGTTAAACATCTAACTTTTGATTTCGGCTCAGGTCGTGATCTAGGGTCATGGGATCAAGCCCCATGTTGGGGGTCCATGCTCAGTGGGGAGTCTGCTTGAGATTCTCTTCCTCTCCCCCTCTCCTCTGTCCCCCACCACTCACACACACTCGCTTTTTCTCGCACTCTCTAAAATAGATAAATCTTTAAAGGGAAAAAAAACAGTATTTTTTTCATTTTATCTTGACTTATTAAATGTTATTCAATAATTCAGACAGAAACTGTATTCTCAGTATCTTCAGAAAAAAATTCCCTATAGTTCCTGGTGGATGTAACATAACTAGTCAAAGTTATTATTAAAATATTGTCATGTACACACTGAATTCTAAACTTCGGTATTTATTTGTTTCTAATACTTACTCAAGGAGGAACCATGTAGAACTGCACAGTTGGGACAGTGATAAAGGTCAATGTCAACAGCATGATGTTCCTCTACACCAACACAGCTACAATAAAGAAAAACAGAGTCAATTTGCAATTAAGCTGAAAATCTTTACTAAACTACAATAGATGGTTAGACTTTAGCTGGGAAGTGTACAACAACCTCACCAACAAATTCTGTAGATTACAGAAACATATGCAAAGATAAATTTTATTCTCTTCCCTATACACTTGCTAAATAATTATGGGGGAGAATATGCCCAAATACATGGAAAGTGATTCACTATTATCAACAGTAGAGACATCAGAAGTAATATAATTATAAGCCATAAGACCCTCAACCATTATGTAAATGCCAGCTAATATGTGGACTCATTGTTTGCATCCCCCCCAAATTCCCATGTTGAAGCTGTAACCCCATCAGTGTGGCTGTATTTGGAGATAGGACCGCTAAGGAAGTAATTAAGATTGAAAGAGGTCATAAAGGTGGGGCCTTGATACAATAGGATTAGTGTCCTTAGAATTCTGAGACACCAGGGGCACCTGGGTGGTGCAGTCAGTTAAGCATCCAGCTCTTGGTTTGGGCTCAGGTCAAGATCTCAGGGTCATGATCTTGGGGTCATGAGATCAAGCCCTGAGGAGAGTCCCACATCAAGCCTCCAGGCGAGCCCCACATTAGGCTCCACACTCAGCATGGAGTTGGCTTGAGATTCTCTCTGCCCCTCTCTCTCATGCTCTCTCTCCCTTCTCTGTCCCTCCTCCTTCCCACTCCTATTCCCTATCTTAGCATTCTATTAACCTAGCATTCAGTATTCAGTTAAAATATGTTTCAAGAAGGTAAGGGGAGAAGTATTTGTAGTCAACCAAAAACTGAGAGTTCACATCCAGCTAACCCAGAGTAAAGGAAATGCAAAGGACATACTGCTGGCAAAAAGATTATCACAGGGCACCTGGGTGGCTCAGTTGTTAAGCGTCTGCCTTCGGCTCAGGTCATGATCCCAGGGTCGTGGGATCGAGCCCCACATCGGGCTCCCTGCTCCGCGGGAAGCCTGCTTCTCCCTCTCCCACTCCCCCTGCTTGTGTTCCTGCTCTCGCTGTCTCTCTCTCTGTCAAATAAATAAATAAAATCTTTAAAAAAAAAAAAAAAAGATTATCACAGAGAGGTGTAATGCAAGAAAAAAGTGAAAAGCTTAAAAAAGTAGTAATAAATATATGGGTAAATTGACATGCATATTCCCCCTACATGAAATAATGTCATGTGAGATTTAAAGATATATAAAACACTAAACTGAAGAGAACAAATGGAGTTACAGGGTCCTAATGCACTGATCCTGGAAGGAGAGGAAAGGTGATAATTTTTAAGATTTTTTTTTAAGATTTTACTTATTTATTTGACAGAGAGAGACACACCGAGAGAGGGAACACAAGCAGGAGGAGTGGGAGAGGGAGAAGCAGGCTTCCCGCCAAGAAGGGAGCCCGATGCGGGGCTCGATCCCAGGACCCTGGGATCACGACCTGAGCCGAAGGCAGATGCTTAATGACTGAGCCACCCAGGCGCCCAGGAAAGGTGATAATTAACACTGGGCTTCTGAAATAAGAATGCCTACTAGAATCTCTCAGGAGACAACTGAAAAAAGGGAAATAGAAAGTGTAACTTCCATACTATTACCAGGGTGAGGACAAAGAATTTATCTTAAAAATCAATTCAAAAAAAAGAGGGGAAAAAAAGAAAAAGAAATGGAGAGACTAAAATAAAATGGAGGTATAAATTCAAATATATAAGTACTGTAATTATATCATATGCAAATTGACCAACCTGCTCCAGTTAAAAAACACAGATTACCTGGCTGGACTTAATAAACACTACAATTCACTGGTTATAAGAGACACACATAAAACAAGGACACAGAAAGATTGAAAGAAATAGGATGGGCAAATAGTAAAAAAAAATTTAAAAAGTACAGCTATATTAAGATTAAGCAACAGAAAATCTAAAGTAAAAAATATGAGATACACATATTCAGTTTAAAAATTTCAATTTCCCAGGAGGATACAACAGGAACAACTGTAGCAGGAGATTCTAACAACTCTCTCAGTATCTGACAGAATAAGCAGGTAAAACAAAAATCTATGAAATACACAGGATTAAAAAACATGGCCGAGGGGGCGCCTGGGTGGCTCAGTTGGTTAAGCGACTGCCTTCGGCTCAGGTCATGATCCTGGAGTCCCGGGATCGAGTCCCACATCGGGCTCCCTGCTCGGCGGGGAGTCTGCTTCTCCCTCTGACCCTCCCCCTCTCAAGTTCTCTCTCTCTCATTGCCTCTCAAATGGATAAATAAAATCTTTAAAAAAATTTAAAAAAAAAAACATGGCCTAGGGACACGTGGGTGGCTCAGTTAGTTGAGCGTCCAACTCTTGGTTTCAGAGCTTAGGTCATGATCTCATGGGTTATGGGATTGAGCCCCGCACTGGGGTCCAGCCCAGCACTGAGCTCCACACTCAGGGGAGAGTTGGCTTGAAGATTTTCTCCCTCTGCCCCTCCCCCAACTCATATGAACTCTCTCTCCCTCTCTCTCTCAAATATTCTTTCCAGCATATATGGACCATTCATAACAAGCAACCATACACAGGGCCACAAATTTTGAAGGTCTGAAATCCAGAACTCTCTGGCCACAGTTCAATTAAGACAGAAATTAATGACAAAAAGTTAAATGAAAAATCTTCATGTATTTAGAAATTAAGAAATAAACTGCTAAATAACCCATGAGTCAACAGATAAATCATAGTGAAACACTGAAAATTATCTTGAAATGAGCACTAATAAAAATGCTGCATAACAAAATTGTGGGATGCAGAACTTATAAACAGAAATGTACAGCTTTGAGTGAAATAAGTCAATCAGAGAAAGACATGTATCATATGACCTCACTGATATGAGGAATTCTTAATCTCAGGAAACAAACTGAGTGTTGCTGGAGTGGTGGGGGGTGGGAGGGAGGGGGTGGCTGGGTGATAGACAGTGGGGAGGGTATGTGCTATGGTGAGCACTGTGAATTGTGCAAGACTGTTGAATCACAGATCTGTACTTCTGAAACAAATAACGCAACATATGTTAAGAAAAAAGAAAAAGAAGATAGCAGGAGGGGAAGAATGAAGGGGAGTAAGTCGGAGGGGGAGACGAACCATGAGAGACGATGGACTCTGAAAAACAAACTGAGGGTTCTAGAGGGGAGGGGGGTGGGGGGATGGGTTAGCCTGGTGATGGGTATTAAAGAGGGCACGTTCTGCGTGGAGCACTGGGTGTTATGCACAAACAATGAATCATGGAACACTACATCAAAAACTAATGATGTAATGTATGGTGATTAACATAACAATAAAAAATTTTAAAAAATGTACAGCTTTAAAAAAAATGTACGGCTTTAAATGCATGTATTAGAAAAAAAGGCTGAAATCAGTAAGCTAATAAACATTTACCTGAAGAAGTTACAAAAAGAATAGCAAAATAAACCTTAAAAACATAGAACGAATAAAAAAAGCAGAACTGATGACATAGAAAACAAACCATGCAAGAGAGCACCAAAGCCAAAAATTCTTTGAAAACACAAAATTGGCAAACCTCTCTAGCGAACTGAAGAAAGAGATAAGACATGAATAACCAAT
The DNA here is from genome assembly GCF_009762305.2 of Zalophus californianus. Lineage (NCBI taxonomy): Eukaryota > Metazoa > Chordata > Mammalia > Carnivora > Otariidae > Zalophus > Zalophus californianus. The sequence continues at coordinate 92,342,423 of NC_045606.1, forward strand.
ACCAGGAATGAAAAGAAGTACAGAACTATAGATTCTATAGACATTAAAGGTAAAAGAGAGTATTATGAACAATTTTATGCTAAGAGACTAGAAAATATAGATAAATAGGCAAACCTGAATCACAAAGAAATAGAGTATCTGAATACTCCTGTAACTGTTACTTCATAATTTTTAAAATTGTCCCCCCAACACACACAAATATCCCAGTCCCACATATACTCAAGAAGTAATTCTAATACTATATAAAACTTGCACCAGAGAATAGAACAAAAAGACTTACTCCCTAACTCATTTTAGGATAGCATAGCCTGATACTAAAACTTGGAAAGGATGATACAAGAAAGGAAAATTACAAGCCACTCTCATTTACGAGCAAAGATGCAAATAGCAAGTTTGGTCTATCTCAAGAATGCAAGGTGGTAAACTCTAAAACGTTTAATCAGTGAAATATGCTACATCAACAGATTAAAAGAAAAGGTCTTATGACCATTTAAAAAGATACAGGTATTAAAGAGGGCACGTTCTGCGTGGAGTACTGGGTGTTATACACAAACAATGAATCATGGAACACTACATCAAAAACTAATGATGTAGGGCGCCTGGGTGGCTCAGTTGGTTAAGCGTCTGCCTTCAGCTCAGGTCATGATCCTGGAGTCCCGGGATCAAGTCCCACATCGGGCTCCCTGCTCAGCAGGGAGTCTGCTTCTCCCTCTGACCCTCTTCCCTCTCGTGCTCTCTCTCTCTCTCTCTCTCTCTCAAAAAAATAAATAAAATCTTTAAAAAAAAAAACTAATGATGTAATATATGGTGATTAACACAACAATAAAAATTTAAAGAAAAAAAGATACAGGACAAGTGCTTAACAAAATTCAACATTTACTTATGATTAAAAAGTAAACAAAACCTCTTAGAAAATTAAGACTAGAAGGACACTTTCATAATCTGTTAAAGGGTACTTCTAAAAAATCCTATGCAGGGTGCCTGGGTGGCTCAGTTGGTTAAACGACTGCCTTCGGCTCAGGTCATGATCCTGGAGTCCCGGGATCGAGTCCCACATCGGGCTCCCTGCTCGGTGGGGAGTCTGCTTCTCCCTCTGACCCTCTTCCCTCTCATGCTCACTCTCTCTCATTCTCTCTCTCTCAAATAAAATCTTTAAAAAATAAAATAAAAAATAAAAAATCCTATGCAAATGACATGAAATTGGTCTTTCTGAGATTAAGAACAAAAGAATGTCTAATGTTACCAGTTCTACTGAACACTAGCTAGTATAGTAAAATAAGAAAAAGAGGGACGCCTGGGTGGCTCAGTCGTTAAGCGTCTGCCTTCAGCTCGGGTCGTGATCCCAGGGTCCTAGGATCAAGCCCCACATCGGGCTCCCTGCTCAGCAGGAAGCCTGCTTCTCCCTCTCCCACTCCCCCCTGCTTGTGTTCCCTCTCTCGCTGTCTCTCTCTGTCAAGTGAATAAATAAAATCTTTAAAAAAAAAAAAAGAAGAAGAAGAAAAATTAAAAGGTATAGGAATTAGAAAAGAAAAAAAGCTGTCATTTGCAAATACTATGCCTACATGTGCAGAAAACTTAAAAGAATCTCTAGATAAATGATAATCAAAAAAGGTTGCTACATATAGCATCAGCACATAAAAGGTAATCACATTTCCATATACAAACAATATAAATCTAAACAACGAAATAAAACACCATGTACAACTGAATTAAAAATGTCAAGGGGCACCTGGGTGGCTAAATCAGTAAAGCATCCATCAGACTCTTGATTTCAGCTCAGGTCATGATCTCAGAGTCGTGAGAACAAGCTTTACGTTAAGCTCCACATTCAATGTGGAGTCTGCTTGAGATTCTCCCTCTCCACCCTCCCCCCGCCAAATCTTCCCCAGACTAGTGCTCAATAAATAAAATTTTTCAAAAATGTCGAGTACACTGGAATTGAACAAAAACTATGCAAGACCTCTTTTTTTTTTAAAGATTTTATTTATTTATTTGAGAGAGAGAGACACAGTGAGAGAGGAACACAAGCAGGAGGAGTGGGAGAGGGAGAAGCGAAGCAAGCTTCCCGCAGAGCAGGGAGCCCGATGTGGGGCTCGATCCCAAGACCCTGGGATCATGACCTGAGCCGAAGGCAGATGCTTAACGACTGAGCCACCCAGGCGCCCCGCAAGACCTCTTTAAGGAAAATCATAAAATGTTACTAAGTGACTTTAAAAAAGATGCAAATGAATGAAGATATACATCATGATCATGGATTTGAAGTTCAATAATGTAAAGATATTAATTCTCTGCACAGTGATTCACAGATTCAATTTAATCCCAATCAAAATCTATGGAACCTGGGGCACCTGGGTGGCGCAGTCATTAAGCGTCTGCCTTCGGCTCAGGTCATGATCCCAGGGTCCTGGGATCGAGCCCCCCATCGGGCTCCCTGCTCAGCGGGGAGCCTGCTTCTCCCTCTCCCACTCCCCCTGCTTGTGTTCCCTTTCTCGCTGTCTCTGTCAAATAAATAAAAAAATCTTAAAAAAAAAATTAAAAAAAAAAATCTATGGAACCTGATAAGCTGATTCTAAAATTGATATGGAAATATAAAGGGCCAAGAATATGTAAGGCATTCTTACATATACTCTACCAGGTATCAAGATTTATTTTAAAGTTATAGGAATTAAGGCACTATGGAAAAGATAGAAGAGCTCAAAAACAGACTCATGCACATGTGGACACTTATGTATCACATAGGCACTGCAGAGCACACAGCAAGGACAGATTTTTCAATTCATAAGGTTCTGAGACTTTTATATATCTATATGAAGAAAAAAATGAAATTAGGCACCTAATTCACAACATTAAAATTTATTGCAAAGTAGATTAGAAACCTAAACAACACATGAAAGTAAAACTATAAAGGTTGTAATAAGAATATGAAAACAGGGGCGCCTGGTTGGCTCAGTCAGCTCAGTGTCTGACTCTGTCTTAGCTCAGGTCTGGATCTCACAGTTAAGAGTTCAAACCCAGAGTTGGACTCTGAGCTGGGCGTGGAGCCTACTTAAAAAAAGAAAAAAGAAAAAAACAATAATATGAAAATATCTTTATGACTTTGTGCTGGGAAGGGTTATCTTAATCAAAATATAAAATGCCCTGTCCATAAGGGGGAAAAAAAACCCTGGTAATTTCAATCATACCAAAATAAATCTTGTTCATTAAACTATAAAGAATGAAAGGATAAACCAGAATGGAAGAAGACATTACAGTACAGATCACCACCAAAGGAACTATATCTAGAAGAGAATAAATTCTTACAAATAATAAGAAAAAAAAAAACCAACAGAAAAAAGGGCCAAAAGATTTGAAGAGGCACATCATAAAAGGAAATCCAAGTGGCTAATATACACATGGTGAGGTATGCAACCTCATTAACAACTGAGGGAAATACAAATTAAAACTGCAATATAATAACACAATACACCCACCAGATTGTCTAATACTAAAAAGTCTGATGACAAATGTTGAAGTGATGTGGAGCAGTGGAAACTTTCATATACTGCTGGCTGAAGTAAATCTAATATAGCCATTTTAGAAAACAAATTTGCAACAAAACTAAAGAACTGTATTCTATGACCAAGCAATTTCTCTCTGGGTAAATATATCTTAGAGAAACTCATGAACATGTGCACCAGGATACCTACCTAAACAGGAATGGTCATAGAATCATTATTTGTAATAGTCAACAGTAAAGTGAATGAAATATAGTAAATTCTCACAGTTATAGTACATACAGATACAAAAATGAAAGAACTATGGCCCCATGCAATATATGAACAAATTCTATAAATGAGTGATCAGTGTGTTAAAAAAAAAGAGACAGAGAATATATACAGTGTATTCTATTCATAAAATTCAAAATCAGGCAAAGCTGTACTACAGTGCTTAGGGATTAAACTAAAAAGGAAAGCAAGGAAGAGAGAAATCATAATTGTAGGATCATGGTTTCCTCTAGGGAGCTGTAATCTGGAAAGGTCTGTCTTGGGGTCCTGGGTGGTTGTTATATGTTTTTTAATTATTCATTAAACTGACGATTTATGTTTTAGACATGTTTTTGTGTTATTTCATAATTAAAATGCTTTTAAGGATAAAATTCTATTCTATTTTTACAATCATGTAAAAAAATTCAACAAACAAAAACTTTAAAATGTAGCAATCTAACAACTATAACAAAATATCAAAAAAAAAAATCTTAGCTATATCTGCATATCCCAAAACAAGCCTTTCATGTGTGAACTACATCCAGTACATTTGCTACCATGCAGTCTTTGAGAATCTGAGTAGAGCTCACTGCAATCAAACCAAAAAAGTCAAAACCAGCTGTCAAAAAATAACATGACATTGTCATTCAAATATTCAATCCCTGTAACTGAATCAAGTAAATGCAATTCACTTTTGAGTAGAACTGAAACTTGCTTTATTTTTATTTGTCCAATTTAAATTTATTTCATTTCCATAGAAAGCAAAAGGTGAATATACTGTTTAAAAAGCTTTTTTAAATGAATTTTGTAAAAGATTTTATTTATTTGAGACAGAGTGAACAAGAGAGAAAGAGCAGGGGGAGGGGCAGAGGAAGAGGGAGTGGAAGACTCCCCGCTGAGCAGGGAGCTCATGACCTGAGCTGAAGGCAGACGCTTAACCAACTGAGCCACCCAGGCACCCCAAAAAGCTTTTTTTTTTTTTAACTGAAAGACTATCAATTTCGAATCCAATAAAATAAACCCTAGGCAAAATTTTCTACACATTTATGTACCATGTCCTGGGCCCACAGTTTCTTATACCCAAAAAGGTTTCTACAACCCAAAGAAAAGGTTAAAAATCATTGGATAGGGGATCCAAACTTCCAAATTTCAAAGCTTACATACAAAACTACAGTAATCAAGACTGTGTGGTACTAGCAGAAGAAGAGACATACAGAATGCAACAGAATTGAGAACTCAGAAATAAACCCTCACATTTAGGATCAATTGATTTTCGACGACAATGCCAAGACCATTCAATGGGGAAAGAATAGTCTTTTCAACAAACAGCCCTGAGATAAACACACATGTAAAAGACTTTGGACCCCCACCATACACATATACAAAAATTAACTCAAATGGATCATACACCTAAGAACTAAGTAAGAACAAAAACTATAAAACTCTTAAGGCAGAGGAGTAAATCTCTGTGGCCTTGAATTAGTATCAACCCCAAACACACAGGAACAAAGGAAAAAATTGATAAATTGGACATCACACTATAGCCTGAAGGTTTCTGTTTTCTCAGCTTAGTCTGGTGTGAGAAAATTACCTGAGTATGGAAAGTGTGGGAAAAGAAAGGTGTGAGGTGTAAGGAGCTAGGAAATAAAGTATAAAATCATTGGTCTGAAGAACGAGAGACTAAGAAACACGGTAACATTGCCAGACAGGGTTGAGAGTCCATCTGAGGTCTGTGATCATAAATTCCAAGTGAAACTACTTCTGCACAGATGTGTGATATTTTTTCAGCAAAGTTCAACACAGGCCCAAAGGAAGAGGCTGGGTCTGTCCAGAGTTGGGGTTTTGTGGACAAAGACCAGAAAGAGAGCTGAGGATATTCACAGGGAAGATAATGACAGACCCTGTGATTCGAGCTGCTGGACGAAAAGGACATGAAGACTGAAGAAGGTAGTGAGAAAATGAAGAGATGCTGAGGGATCTCTATGCATTCCTAACACTAACTCAGTGGAGGCCTTGAACATGTGATCTGCAAGGGGCAGAGATTATGCTCAAATAGTGGAATGTTCACAATCTGAAATATCCAAGGTAGTATATTCCTTAACAGTGATAAGGTATAAGTGTAATAACAGCAGGCTAAGACGGAGCAAAGAGAGGGTCATGAGAAGAAAGTGAGATGTGTGAGAGCTCTCTCTGTATTCAGTGAGAGTTCCAAACCAAGCCTCTCTTTGAAAGTGAGGTTCATGAGGTGTCAGTAGTTAGGGCTGCACTTCAACCAGAAGAGAAACTCAAAGTCACAGAAGCCAACTTGACACTTCCAGAAACTCAGATTTGTCTCGTCATACCTTGACTATGGCCACATTCCTCATTCTTAAAAAGTGATGGCTACACCAAATTAAGTAAGAAAACAATGTTAGATGTGTCCTAGAAAATCTAAACCATCATAGAACATAAACTCATCTATCAATATTTAAGATATATTATTAAGGGCGACTTCCACAAGGCTTAGGGAAGAAGAGAGAGGATAGGAACATTCAAATTAATTTAGGACACTTTGGGCAAAACTTAGCTAATAATCCTCAAAAGTCCCTGGTTCCTCTCTCTAGCTCCTACTCTTCAGCCCCCATCCCCACGACAATATAATCTCTTATACTAAAATGTTAGTGATGTCTTCAGGTTTTGACAATTATAAACATTCTAACAACATTTATTTTAAAGTTTCAGAATTTAATAGTAAATTTCATACATTTACTAATTTTTATGACAACAGTAAATTGATAAATAAGTAAATATTAAAAACTCCTTGATCATATAAAATTTTTAAAAATCAAAGTAAACATGAAAATTAAATGTTCCTAAACCAAGAAGTTTATTTCAGATCTTTGAAGGGCACCAAATGGAACTACCACATACATCTCAGTTTCTCTCCCAGAGGGAGGGATAACTTCTCCCACCCCTCACCGTACATGAAAAGAATTCTACAATCACTACAGCTTTAACAGGCATGTTAAAAGCAAATATAGTAGGACACACAACATGTAGAATTCTGAAAGCAAAATTTGTAAGAATCACTTTCAACCCTTTAGTCTCTCTCACTCCATTTCTCTTATAAAACTTTCCTTCATATACAAATCGCCCTACTTTTTCTTTTTTTTTAAAGATTTATTTATTTATTTATTTATTTTGAGAGACTGAGAATGAGAGAGAGAGAGAGAGAGAGAGAGAGAGCATGCACATGAGAGGGGGGAGGGTCAGAGGGAGCAGCAGACTCCCCACCAAGCTGGGAGCCCAATGCGGGACTCGATCCCGGGACTCCAGGATCATGACCTGAGCCCAAGGCAGTCGCTTAACCGACTGAGCCACCCAGGCACCCGCCCTACTTTTTCCTAACAGCAAAATGTTCAATGTTTATTAGACCAGTGTGTGTAAATGTGTGTGTGTTGGGGGTGGTTTTCTATAGGGGTGACAATCTGACCTTTGTTGAATAGCTTCCATCTATAGAAGAACAGCCCAACTGCCAATTGGTGAGTGGGACAGTGACAACTTTAGCACTTTCTATTGTCTTAATCTTCTGAAACTGTTGCTTAGCTGGCTTTTTTTGGACACTTGACAAGAACAGAATTGAATTAATGACTAACCAGAATTCCGTAGGATCTGCCAAACATTCTCTTTTTTCCTCTTGGATAATGCTCCCATTTATATTCTCTACTCTTGTTGTTGGAAGGGTAGGTGGCCAAATTCTTTAAGGTCTTACTGTCCTGTGGACTTCATTAGATATTCCTCAGGCTTCAAATTCTCTCCCCATTCTTCACCAAGCAATCCACACTATATAGTCTTCAAAGCCCAACTCAAATTACAAATTCTTCACTGGATCACCCATAGAAAGTCCTATGACATTTTACCGATACACATTTCCACATACTGATATTGAGCTATTTTATATACTCTATTTCCTGAATTGAGCTCAAGACTTCTCTCATTACCAAGTACAGCCTGCCCACAACACCATGATCTCAGTAAATTTTTACTGATTATTAACTGTGCAGAAAACCTATTCGAAAACCAATACATTGTGGTAAAGCTACAAGCAACGTTTATTTTAAAAGTCCACTCAGCTTCAATTTTTTTTAAGAATTTGGTATAGGAACTAAAGGCAACAAATAGTTGGTAAAAAGGGAAAGATCTCTCAACCTAAGAATTAGATTTCTCATCTATCCTTGGATGATACAAGGCTGTGGTAATAAAATGCATTCATTTAAAGTTTTCCTTCCTTACAAAAGTTTTTACCTAGGTATCCAAAGTCCACCTTCTTACCCAAGGCACCAAACTACTGACTGCAACCTCCAAAGTCCCACACTAACACCATCAAAGAGGCTGTGGAGTGGCTTTTGAGGTGAACTACCTCCAGGAACATAGAGGATAGTTTAAAACCTGCTCTTCAGTGCTCGCTTCGGCAGCACATAAACTAAAATTGGAACGATACAGAGAAGATTAGCATGGCCCCTGCGCAAGGATGACACGTAAAACCTGCTCTTCATATTTCCTTTTATATCCTAACTCTGGGGTCAGTTGGGCTCTTGGGACAGCTATAAGCCAGGCAAGACCTACCCAGCCTAGTTCCTTGCCACGAGATTAAACAAGTGCCAACTAGTTTCACTGAAATGCACAGATTCTGGAATTAGAAAGACTTGGTTTGATTTTTAGCTCTGGTAGTTTTGACTCTGAGCAAGTTTCTTCATCTCTCTGAGCAGGAGTCCCCCTAGGATTAAATAGAACAATGTGTGTAAATATGTAAGGCACAGGGCTTGGGAAATAGTAAGCAATGGCACAGTAAATATTTTAAGTAATAAATGGTAGCTACTAACATTATTACGTTTCTATTAGATAGCAGTCATAGCTCATAGAGCTCTGGGCTTATTTATGAGCTTTGAACCTAAGCAGGAAACTTGGCTTAGTATTTTTTCTTCAGGATGGCTCTTCAGAGCACACTTCAGATACTCAAATGGCCATTCTTAAAGCGGGGGGGGGGGGGGGGGGGGGGGGGGGGGGGGGGGAGAAAAAGATAATTTGTTTTCAATTTTTTGTTCATTTTGATGGTTGAGTTCTCTGGAGTCAAGTAGGCCTATGTTGGAACCCTGGCTACTCCACTTGTTAGTTGTGTGACTTTGGGTAACTTCGCCTGTTTTTGTCTTATTTGTAAAGATGGAGATAATGGTATTTGTCTCCCTCAAAGAGTTAATAATAAAATTAATATACATAAAATGCTTAGAATAAAATTGTAGAACAAGTTTTGCTGGTCCAGAAACCTTATTTTGCTAACCAGTATTGACTTAATAGACTGACGTTCCTACTAAAAGTACAAGGAAGCCAATAGGCATTTCCACTTTTAAATTATGTTCTGTGCAGTGTGTTAACCCTGTGATACTTTATTACCAGTTATCAGCTAAAGTGAATTTTTACTTTACTATAAATTTTTATAATTTGCACATATGAAAATCAAACTTGTAATTTATGATTAACTCTGTGGTTCTGAAAAAGCCCAACTTCTGTTATTTTCTTGCTGACATATAAAACTATTTTCATAAAATTCTGTTTTTCTTTTAAGGTGAGCAGGGCATATTTCAACTTTTGTAAAGATATTATTTTTGACACATTAAAGCCATTTACTGGCATATTATGTGCTTAACCATGTTTAATGAGGGTTTTGAATGAAATGCATACTCTGAACCAAATTCCTTCAGTTCATAATAATCTCAGAAAATTCGACACTTTTTCTGCCTCAGACAGCTGGCTGACACTTCCAAATGCTCCAGGGCTTCCAAACTTCTTTCTGACCAGCTGACTAAGAACATCTATGTTACCAGGGAATTGAACAAAGAATATGAGAGAAAAATAAGGGGGTTGAAGAACGAACAGGTGTGCTCACTGGTACAAAAAGCACCCCACCACTTAAAACCCAAACTTTCTGTAACAATCTTCTAGCAAAACTTGTTCCAACGTAGATTTGTGAAATATACACACCAAATACATTTTAAATGCTGATACATTACACTGTTTGCTTCTTGAGTGCAGAAAACAAATTCCTTCTGCGTGTCACTGTGTGACAGCTAAGTACAGAGTAGGCAATGCAAATGGTAAACAGATTAAATGGATTTTACAAATCAGTACAAATAAACTGTTCTCTCAGGAGGGTAATAATTTCTTTTTTTTTAAAGATTTTATTTATTTATTTGTCAGAGAGAGAAAGAGCACAAGCAGGGGGAGCAGAGGCAGAGGAAGAAGCAGGCTCCCCACCGAGCAGGGAGCCCAATGCAGGGCTCCATCCCAGGACCCCGGGATCATGACATGAGCCGAAGGCAAGTGCTTAACTGACTGAGCCACCCAGGCATCCCGAAGGTAATAATTTCTATTAGAATGTTCTAAAGAAAGGAAAGATGCTTTAAATTTCTGAAATACCCAAAGAGCTAAACATATTTATCTTTCACCATCCTGTGGTCATTCCACTAGCCATTCAACCTCTTAAGCTAATACTCGTACTTCTCTTTGGCAACCTACTTTCTGCCTGTCTGGCTATGTATGAGGTCCATCTGTAGAAACTAAGGAAAGCTATAATGTAAATGATGCCCAGTGGATATGCCATTTCATGGAGATAGACTATACTTCTATCTTTACCAGTGAAACAGCAAACAAATGCCATCCCCAAATGAGTATTATATGAAAATTTAAGGGGCGCCTGGGTGGCTCAGTTGGTTAAGCAACTGCCTTCGGCTCAGGTCATGATCCTGGAGTCCCAGGATCGAGTCCCACATCGGGCTCCCTGCTCGGCGGAGAGTCGGCTTCTCCCTCTGACCCTCCTCTCCCTCTCATGCTCTCTGTCTCGCATTCTCTCTCTCTCAAATAAATAAAATCTTGAAAAGAAAAGAAAATTTAAGAACCCTGTAAATTATCTTGGGGGAGAAAAACTTGCCATGTCGATAAAGGATAAACAGTAGCAATTTCATAAAGGTTTGCTTGGCAATGTTCTTTTTTTTTTAATTTTATTTATTTGAGAGTGAGCGAGAGAGAGCACAAGAGGGGGTAGGGTCACAGGGAGAAGCAGACTCCCCGCTGAGCAGGGACACGGGGCTCGATCCCAGGACTCCAGGATCATGACCCAAGCCGAAGGCAGTCACTTAACCAACTAAGCCACCCAGGCGCCCTTGGCAATGTTAAGTTAATGAAGGAATTTAAAAGTAGGTTATCAGTATGCATATCAATATATATACTACTGCCTCTTCATGTATTTCTGACTGATTTTACCTAATGACCATAATAAGTAAGAAACATGTAAAAATTTATTCTAAAGCAACCTAAATCTAGAAGTACATGAAATGTTTGCTGAATCTAGTTCCTTGCTGTGGAATGCAAGACTTTAAAGTATTAATATTTCAAGAAAACTTTTCTAAACTCCTTTAACACGCAGACTATTTGTGGCTCCCGAACCTGGCTGTGCAACAGAATCCCCTGTAGAGCTTTTATAAGCTGCTAGGAGGCAGTCCTTCAAAAGAATGACAAAGCTCTGTAGGAAGAGATAGAGAAAGATCTTTAAGATATGCTGGAAAACAACAAAAGCCAGGTGCAGAACAGTCTGTATAATATACCCCCACCTCCCAACCAACCACACATGCATGTCTGTAAATGCATGCTGACTCTAAGTCTGCAACAATATGCAAAAAATTGGTGAAAGTGGCTGCCTCTGGGAAAGAAACTGGGAATGGATGCACAATGGAGAGGGAGAGTTGTTTTTTACCATATAACCTTCTACATCTCTTGTGCTGTGCATTGCTTATTTTTAAAAAGAAAAACACATTCTTGAGCCCCACCTTAGATCTACAGGGAAAAGTTAATGGGTGGGGCCCAATCTTTATTTTTAACAAGCTCCCCAGGTAGTTCTTTTGCAGCCAGCTTGGCAAAGAAATGGTATTTAAGCACAGAGGCTAGCACAATACTGTATTCACAGCTGCTTTAACTCGGTTACTCCAACTAGACTTTCAGTTCCTTAAAGACATGAGTAATATTTAATAATTCAGAATTTCCTATTCCCCACAGATCTACCTGAAGTTGATTACGTAGGGGATGCTCACAAAATATTTACTGATTGACACAAAGCAGGAATTCCAAGCACATCAGGGAGGCATTAGTTTGGGCTACTATCCTGAAGCCTGTTTAAATATGAATTTTGCAAATACATAGGAGTAGAAAATGGATGTGAGGGGGGAAATAAGTAACTGATGAATTTTTCTTTTGAGATCTCATTTTGAAATGTCCATTAGTTTATGTCAATGAAAAAGGATGCAGTATTCTTGACTATTTAGTTTCAGTCACAGGTATAATCCTGTTGTACAGAAAGGGTCCCTGTTTATTACAGATTTATATATTATGACCACTTATTTTGTTTTCCTTTCATGTAGCTCCTAAGTGTCCCTATCTTGATTTTCCAAGTAGGGTATCTATTGAAAGAACAGACAGATTAAGTAGATCATAAATAGAAATGGATTTTTAAAAGAGGAACCAACAGCCATCAGAAACATTTCAACCCAGCTGACAGTCCTATTTCCCATTGTGAGTATGGGAAGGAAAGCTATATTCCTAGGGTCTAATGACACCTACAGAAGATTTAATATATTCAGGGCTAAGAGATCACACCCTGAGATAAAAGATCACAGCAAGTCATAAACTTTTACACTGAAGACACTTAGTGATGAGTCAGCTACAAAAGACAGAAGTCAACTCAAACGGATCTAGTTCCTTCGTAACCTTTCTCCTCCTGTAAAATCTTCAGTGCCCGCATCTATGGGCAGAGACCACACATTCTACGCTAAGCCATGAGAAAGGATTCCTATTAGAGAACTTCTTGTTAGGATCTAAAGTAGCATTCTGAGGAGGATCACTAACATCCTTAGCAGGCTTCTTCATTTTCAATGACAGATGAGCTGGAATAGGGCTTTGAACCAAGGAAAGCTTGACATAATCCAGAACAAATGACCCTACATGGAATTTCATGTATTACCCAGAAGATCTGAGAGAACTTCAATTCAATTAAAAATGAGAAGTATCCATCAAAAGTGAAATGCGGGTGCCTGGGTGGCTCAGTCAGTTGAGCATCTGACTCTTGATTTCGGCTCAGATCATGATCTCAAGTCCTGGGATAAAGCCCCATGTGGGGCTCCACACTCAGCAGGGAGTCGGCTTGAGGATTCTCTCTCTCCCTCTTCCTCTGCCCCTCCCGGCCCCACAGGCTCTCTCTCAAATAAAATAAATCTTAAAAAAAAAAAAAAAAAGTGAAATGGGGAGCCCTGAGTTGTCCAGAAAAGCTCAAGAGCAAAGACTGGACCATCCTATTTTCAAACCTGTAAGTAAGGGTAATTTAAAACATTATGCCATAAAATTTGCCTTGACTAAGTTTCTCAGGCTGTGTATTTAGAGTCTCTCAAATGGCGTCAGTGTTAACATTCCTTCCATCAGTTATTTATTATTCCATTTGTGCACAATTTAAATTGCACTTCCAGAAACATCACTTTTTGTTTCTGCTGGGCCCTTTCATCTTTTTTAGCACTTCCTCCTCTGATAACCCAGTTTTGCCATGTGTCATGTGGGTTTATCACTGGGCGACAAAGAAGTAGCACAACAACATGCTTTCCTGTCTGTGTATGAACTGAAGAACAGATGTGCACCTGCTATTTACACACAGATTCGCTGACCACATATGGAAGAGCTAGCAGCAAAGACTGTACTTTATGCACAGTTAATATATCACGGTAGCTAAAATTTGAATTATGTTACTGGGAAACTAGTGTTATTTAACTGAACCACAGAAGAAGAAATATGTATTTGGTCTTGATCCCTGGTTCCTGGCCCAGGAGTGCAGAAAACCCTTGTTAATTTCCCAATAAGAGTAATGCCTTTTGTTATTCCTAACAAGCTCCCTTCAATCAAATGGTGCCTGAGTTTATGCTAATGAGATGACTTTTGGTGGGCTCCTAGAGAGCTTCAAGATGGGGACTGGGTGCCAGAGGAACCAACCATGTGATCAGAGGGTTATAACTTTTAGTCCAACTCCCAACCTCCGAGGCTGGGATAAGGACTGGGGATTGAATTAATGACCAATAGCCAATGGCTTAATCAGTCATGCATATGTAATGGAACCTCCATAAAAACCCTAAATGAAGGGGTTTGGAGCCCTTTGGGGTTGGTGAATACATCCACATACCAGAAGAGTGGCACATCCCAAACCCCAACAGGACAGAATCTCCTGCATGTGGGACTCTTCTGGACCTCACCCTAAGTACCTCTTCATCTGGCTATTCATTTGCAACCTTTATAATATCCTTTATAATCAACTGGTAATACTAAATGTTTCCTTGGATTCTGTGAGCCATTATAGCAAATTATCAAACGTGAAAAGGAGGTCATGAGAACCCCCATTAGTAGCCACATCGAACAGAAGTGTAGGTTACCGAGGAACCCACAATTTGTGACTGGTGTCTGAAGTAGGGGGACAGTCTTGTGGGACCAAGCCCTTAAGGACTAAACCTTAAGTGGGTTCTGCACTAACTCCAGATAGTTAGTGTCAGAATTGAATTAAATTATAAGACACCCACTTGGCATCTGCAGACAACCAGGGAATTGCTTAGTGTGGAAAATCTACACATTTGGTGTTAGAAGTGTAAGCAGAGAAACAATTTTCCTTTACATGGTAACTGAAATCTGTGCATATCAGAACCGTGCTAAGTGAGGACTGCCTATACAGCATTCTCCAAAAGAGCATTTCTTAAACTGTCCCACAGGAGTTAAGGTTACTCACAGAATGATTCCAAAGTCAAATAAGACTCCATAAGAAGCAAGACACACCATATCACTAGCCCAGCCATCTGAGTGTCTTCTGGGTAAAATTACCTATGAGCCAGGACTACTCTTATTCACCAGGCAGAGCTTCTGTCCCAGGGTAATAAGAATTCAAAGCTACTCTCCAGCTTCACAAGCACTCTGACTAAAAATTCTAACCTTGCCTGCCAGACCTATTTAAATGGTATCTGCCAAATCCCTTTTGCGTAGCTTGACTCCATTCTTGGTGGGGCTCATCCTATCACAAATGTAACAGAATGACAGAGTGGACAATTTAAGAAGACCTGTTGTCTGATTCCCCACTGAAATCTTAAGTTTCTCTCCAATTATAAAAACACAGAAAATCAGAAGCAGTATGTGAGAGAGAGCAGGAAAGTATAGCAAGGAAGGAGATGAAACACTACCAATAAGTACCTCTGGTCTGGGGCAATTTAGCACACACACATGGCCCCACACATACCAGCAGTCCATACAGCACAGCAAACCAAGGTCCATGACGCTTAGTCATCATAATTAAATAGTGCAATATTCTCTATGACAGCATAATATATCCACCCAAATCCTTCTACAAGTAATCGACATATGAGGAATATCTATCTCCTGAGCAACTTTTCTGAGGACATTCAACCACACTTCACAAAGAGAATCTTCAGTTAGAGGAAAATTTTATTCCAGCAGACCACATCATTCCTCAAAGATGGCAAAGTGGTGGCTAGTTTTTATATGCTGATTAATCTGTGAAAGGTTAATACTTCATTGCAATTGTACCCATGCTAAAGGTTACATATCACTACACAGAATGCTTCTAGCATTTGAAAAAGAAGGAATCTGGGCGCCTGGGTGGCTCAGTCAGTTAAGCGACTGCCTTCGGCTCAGGTCATGATCCTGGAGTCCCGGGATCGAGTCCCACATTGGGCTCCCTGCTCAGCAGGGAGTCTGCTTCTCCCTCTGACCCTCTTCCCTCTCGTGCTCTCATTCTCTCTCTCAAATAAATAAAATCTTTTAAAAAAATGAAAAAGAAGGAATCTGAAAAGAATAAAGAAAGGGAGACATAAATTAAAACAGGAGCAAACAGCTTCAAAGTAAAAACATATCACACATAAACTTCAGGGCAAGACATTTTTTTCCATGTAGCAGAACCAGGAAACTATTCAATGAGGTAAGTAAGCAGCTTCCAGATTCTACTTTGTAGGTCACATTCCCAGTACATCTGCACATAGATACAAGTAAATGAATGCACACTTATTACACAGTCATTAATACACAAATATGAACATCGTGTAAAAAATCTGTTATCTGCTATTTAATAGAGGGAATCTGAACTCTACTTTCAAACCCAGTCTCTCTCATTTATGACCCTTCTTCTCATTAATAATTTTCTACTGCTTTAGGCTGGAGTCTCCAAGAAGCAGATCCTGATACATAAATCTGAGTGCAGATGCTCACATGGCAGGTGATCCCCAGAAACACTAGGAGAGGCGTGTCAAAGTGAGACTGGAAGAAGCCACAATGCGTATGTACCCTAATGAGCATTTACCCCTTTGGGGACATCTGGAAGACTATGTATAAGGGGCCTGGTCTGACCCAAGGGAAGAGGAAGCAAGGTTATTTATCCAGTTTTGCAAAAGACGATGCTATCCTAGGGGCATTAACCTCCCAGCATTTCCTGCCTGCTTCAAATGCAAGGTGCTGAGCTCCTGCAGCTGGAGAAAGTCCTCAGGTCAAGACTAGTGCTTTCACCTAGAAGTCTTTAAGAGATAAAGACAGAGACAGAAATAGAGAGGGAAACAGAGAGCCAAGGGAAATAGGGTGGTGCTCCTAGAGAGCCTGCTACATATGTAAAATTCCAGTCTAGCCAAACTACTATGCATACCCACTTAACCTGTTCATTCTTTGTATACATACATATGTTCATCTTAAAACTCATTGTGAAAAAAAAAATACTCATTGTGCTCTTCACCCTTCTCCATATTATTCCTTTACTGTCTCTGGGATAAACACTGAACATGTATATATAGAAAATACATATAATAAGGTTATCAGAGCTAAATAGGTATAGATTAAATAAATAATACTAACAAGTAATATTAATTAATAAGTAATACTTAATACTTATTTCCTGAACAAAAATTAAAGAAAACTTGTCCAACTTGATGAAGAAACCTGCAATTGATTTGTGCAGGAGGGGAAGAACCATCACTGGTCCTCAGCCACTCTCCAGAGGGAAAAATAATCATTCCTAGCAACATATCATATATCAGTTCCAGAGACATACATAAAATTGATGAATCTTCAAGACAAATTCTGTTCCGCCACTGAGGGCAGTCTCAGCACTGGGCTGAGCTACCATGAATCTCTTATGAGTCTGGGCCATCATGCAGAAGAACGGAACGTGGAGCAGATGGAAAGAGGGCAATCTTTTAGACAAAAGGGATTAAAATATCTTAGCTATCTTAAGCAAAGTTCCACAGAGAAAAGTAGCACTTCAGGAACTATTTTTAAATGAAGAAGAAATCATGGTGATGACTAGGGAATTTCCAGACTTATGCTTAAGAGGAAAGCGCTACACTAAATTACATTTATGTATCTCTCTCTCTCTCTCTCTCTCTGTGTGTGTGTGTGTAGCGAGGGGGACGAAGAGGGAACATAAAGATGGGGGTGTGGACAGGGGGATAGCTCTGAGAATGAGAAAAGAAAACAGAAGAAGCTAGGATTGGGTAGAAAAGATTAGGTCACAGAGACCCCTAGAGGGCAATGTCCAACCCGGGAGGTGAGAGCAGGAAAAAGAAGTATGAGCAGGTGGAGATGCAGACCGTTATACTGGTTTATCAGTTTAGCAGCCATAACATTGTATGGGGTAAAAGACACACTTAACACCATCTTCTTTCCTTCATCAAGGGATAAACTTCGTACTGTAAAACGAACCTAAAACGTCTTCTACGACTCAGCCATTCACTCATTCAAAGCACTATCAGGACACCTGAAATATAATTCTGACAAAACCAAAAAATCAAATGTGCACACTCTCGAAGCTTACATGCTATTGGGGAGAGAGAGAAAAACGAACAAGTAGCCATACAATATACGTCTGGTAACAACAAGTGCCATGGAGGAAAAAGTGTGCCGGGGGTAAGGGATTTTCTATTTTCTACTAGAGTAGTTGGGGAAGGCCCCACTGAGAAGATGACGGTGAGAAAAAAACCCTAGCAGAAGTGCGGGAACAGGCCCTGGGGTAGCTGAGGAAAGATGGTCCAAGCAGAAGGAGAAGCAAGGGCAAACCCGTGCAGGAGCCGGAGAGCAGGCTGGTGCGGCTGCAGCAGGCGAGCCAGGGAGCAGTGCGGGACAAGGCCGCAGGCTCTGCAGGGCCCAGGGAGGCTTTTACACGGGGTGACATGGGGTTCTTGGGAGGGTTTCCAACAGGAGAGTCACCAGACCTAACTTATATTTTAGAAGTGTCACTCTGGTTCCTGTGCTAGTGGAAGAAGGGGGACCAGTTAGAAAGCAACTGCAATAATCTCAATTTATATGAGGGGAGCCATGTGAAGGGGTGAGATTACGAAGGTAAGCCAACAAGATTTTGCTGAAGAATTGAATGCACATTAAAAGAGAAGAGATCAGGATGACGCCAAAGATTCTGCCCTGAACATCTTGAAGGAGCTGCCATTAACAGAGGCAGGGAAGACAGCAGGAGGAGGAGCACGGCTGCCTCAGAAGGGAGTTGTGGCTTCGAGGGCGGACACAGCAGAGGACGGGACGCGCTACTGCTCGTCTGAGGAGAGACTTGAAGTTGGCAGTTACATATTCAAGACTACAGCTCAGGGGAGAAGTCTCTGAAGGAGATAAAAATTTAGGAATCATCCACATACAGATGATAGCTGAAGTCAGGGTATCAGACGAATGCTAGAAAAAGAGAACTACTGAGGGCTAACCCCTGGGGTCCTCCAGTGTTAAAAGACCAGGGAGATAGGAAAGGATTGCAATGATGACTGAGAAGGAGAAGAAGGGAAGCTGGAGAAAAACCAGCATAGGGAGCCCCCAGAAGCCACATAATGGGAAGCTCACTGGTCATTCTGAGACTGCTACTACCGAGTAGTAAAGATCAAAGTCCGATCGAGTTCAGGGAGAATGGGGCCTTAATTAGAAAAAAAGAGATTAAAAAAAGAACAAAAACAGAACTGGAGACAGTAAACACGGACAAATCTTTTGATGAATTTTGCTATAAAGGGAGTAAAGAAATGGGGCTGCAGATGAAGGGAGAATGTCAGTACAAGGATGTTCTCTTCTTTTTTTTTAATGAAAGTTATATACTATTTGAGAAAAAAATGATATGGGGGCAGGGGTGCAATTACTGAAGCCATGTCCTTGAACGGACAAAAGGGGATGGGTTCTAACATACCTAAAGATAATTTCCAATGACTTGGCGGTTTCCTTTTCTTTCTGAGGCTACAATTCCAGAAACTTCATACATCTGAAAATAAATCTCTCCATACGACAGCAAACTTTGGCAAACTGTCTCACATATAAATGGCTGAATGCAAGATGTATAGCACTGACACTTCAAAAACAATGATAAGAACGAAAAGTACTAAAAAAAAATGTCATTTATTTCAAGAATCCATGCATTCTGACAAAATAGATATGCTACCTTTCCTCATTTAAGGATCCCTTCTTTCTACTGGGTGTGTACACATCTTCTAGTTACTTTCCACTGATCTAGCTCCAGGGCTCCCAAGGTGTAGAGTTATGCATACCTGGAGGAAGAAGAGTCAAGCAGGCTTGAAGCCTGCTAGGAAGATGGTACATCTGAGAAGCTGATCTTCAAGTCACCCCATCTTGCTAGAAGTACTGAGGAACATGCTAAGGTTGAGAGGAGTTCCTCACACTTGCTGGGCAGGCAAGGTCACCCCTGAAACCAGGAGGCACCCCAAGAACCCCAGCACCAACATCCCTGTAAGGACAGCTGGACATGATGGGCTCCAGCCCCCAGATGGCACTGTACGGGCAACGGGACACGTTCATGAGAAATGAAGGCCAGGACAGTGTGTCCTGCTGCTGGGCCTCCTGCTGCATAAAGCCGTTCTCATTTGGTTAAGTTCTATCCCTTACTTCCCTTAAAGAAACGTGTATTCTTCCCCTGTGTTTGTTACTACCCTTTCACCAATCACCACCAACCTTCGGATAATCTCTCCTGTACACATTTTATATGATAAAGACTCTTTATCTCAATAAATGTGTCTTTTCTCACAAATATTAAAATATGTAGTGAGCATCGCAAACATGTGATTTAACAGATAACCTCTGTTTAGGCCAAAATTAAATTGAAAAAGCCAAATCCTTTTAAAGTTGTTTTAAAGAAAAATGTTAAATAAACACTGCATTACAGAGATGGGTTAGAAACCATAATGGTGGTCAGGAAACAAAAAATCATTGATGTGGTGGAGAGGAAGAGCTAGAGAGAGTCAGCCATATCCTAACATCACTTGATCTTAAAGTCCTCAGAAGTCTGTGTCACAGTCTTCCTCTGCTCTGTCCAAAGAAACGGAAGAATTTCTCCGAGCACTGGAGCTGGTGAATGATCCGTGCAGCAGGCCTGGGGCCAGGAGTAAGGCTGAAAACCAGCACTCTGCAACTGACAGGAAGTAAGTGAATAAGTTCCTGGGGGAGGGTAACACTCCCGAAGAGATGGCAGCCGCAACAAGGTGATTCCAAGAGAAAGGGGTATACAAAAGACTCTGGGTAATCAATTCTTTATTTTATTTTATTTATTTATTTGAGAGAGTAAGAAAGAGCAGAGCAGGAGGGAGGGACAGAGAGAGAAGCAGACTCCCCGCTGAGCAGGAAGCCTGATGCGGGGCTGATCCCAGGACTCTGGGATCATGACCTGAGCCAAAGGCAGATGCTTAACCGACTGAGCCACCTGGGCACCCATGGATAATCAATTCTAACAAGGGGTTCAAGGAATGAGGACACTGAGAAAAAAATTTCACATCAGGGGATCTGATCTCTCCTACCACAGGCTGGATGCCCACAGAGAGGCAAGAAGAAGAAAATTAAGGAGCAGAGTCCAGCACTGAGTACTTGGCATTTGGATGGTTGGAAAAGCAGGTTTGGGGAAAGAATTTTCTGAATCAAACAATAAAGAACTCTGCTCTTCAGTAACCATGGGATCTGATCCTTTGATAGAAAATAAGGAAGGAAGGAAGGAAGGAAGGAAGGAAGGAAGGAAGGAGAAAAGAAAAGAAAAAAAAAGAAAAGGAAGGAAGGAAGAGAAGGAAAGAAAGAAAGAGAACAAAGAAAAGAATGAAAAAAATGATTCAAGGGACCAGGCACACAGAAAATTAGCTTTAAAAAAGTACTGAAATAGGAAGAATGTAAGAGAGAAATATGACTCAGACCCGTGACAAGTTAAATTAAGTAAGAAGACTCAAATTTGTCTAATCTGCAGATAAAACTATTTATACCCCAAGATTACTTCAAAAAGCAATAAAGTAAAAAGGACTGACCGCATAGATACAGTGTCGTGTGTGTGATAGATGAGGCACAGTGGGAGTTCACAGAGAACAGGAAAACCCCATGACCCCACAAAGTAGGCTCTGGGGGAGAAAGCTCTAATGTGGTCACCACAGAAAGTTTCTGACATCACTGATGGGAACTGGCCAGAAAGCCTCTGCTTCCAGGGTGCCTTGTGTCCCATATTTTGTCACTCAGTAAATCGGTGAGGATGGTAGCCAAACTGATTCATTGTTCTGACTTTAGTTCATGTGTTGTTTCTTTTTAATAGTCTATAGAGCTCCTGAGCAGTGAGAATACTTCCTGGACCTCCAGGCAGATCCCCAGGACCATTTAATTTTCTTTTTTATATATATAAATACTAAAGTATCGGGGCACCTGGGTGGCTCAGATGGTTAAGCGTCTGCCTTCAGCTCGGGTCGTGATCCCGGGGTCCTGGGATCGAGTCCCACATCGGGCTCCCTGCTGGGCAGGGAGCCTGCTTCTCCCTCTGCCTCTCTCTCTCTCAATCTCTCTCTCTGACTCTCATGAATAAATAAATTTAAAAAAAATTTAAAAAAATACTAAGTACCCATAAGACACTATATAAATCAAAAGGACCACCGTGGACATCATTCCAATTTCTTTGTCAAACAGTGACTGCTTATCTAAAAACAGCCTTTGCACATAAAAAACCACCGAATTACCGAATTATCCACGATGGTATCTCCCAGCTTGAACAATGTTGTAATTTACTGCACATGATGTCAGACTGTTATGATTACTAACTGATAAACAGGACTCAATATCAGATGTCTGAAATTCCTGTGTTTTGTGCTCAAGGAAAATTATACCTCTAAATTACAGAAGAAAAGTTCTGCACTTCTTCACAAAACGTTCTGAAAGTGTTTTATTCCCCCTCCCCATAATAAAATACAAATCAGATATGTCATTGTATGTTCCTTAATATTGATTTTTGATGTATTAGAATTAGCTGATGAATGCAACTTACTACCCTGATAAATTAGCATCTTAAATTTGCATAGTTAGTATGGTTAAGCTCACAAACTTATATTACAGTATCAGTGTTCCTTATGTCCCTTTAGAACATAAATTTTAAAATATGACTACAGGGCGCCTGGGTAGCTCCGTGTTAAGCATCTGCCTTCGGCTCAGATCTTGATCCTGGAGTCCCGGGATCAAGTCCCACATCGGGCTGCTGCTCAGCGGGAGTCTGCTTCTCCCTCTGCCCTTCACCCCACTTGTGCTCTCTCTCTCTCAAATAAATAAAATCTTTTTAAAAATAAAATAAGACTACAGATAAAAAAAAATTTTCAAAATGTGTAACACTAGGAATGTACCTTAAGGATACCCAAATGCTTGTCAAGAAGAAAGATAACACACAAAAATATATACACTACAGCACTATTAAGTACTAAGAAAAAAAGAAAGAAAGAGGGAGAAACCAGATGAGTAATCCATCAACAGAGAACCAGGCTAATTATGGTAAATCCACAGAATGGAATTCTATGCAGCCACTAAAAAGAATGAGATCTCTGTATATACTGATACAAAAAACTCTCCTCAAACTCCAGGATATTTTAATTAATGAAAAAGAGTACAGTATAGAATCATGGGTACAGTATATGATCCCTGCCTTCTGGGATGGAAACTCAAAACTGTTCATGGTGTTTACCACTGGAGAAAAGGACTGTAGGAAGGAGACAAAAGATTTTCACTTCTTTTTTTACCTTTCTTTAATGATTGAGTTTCTCACTAGCTCCTTTTTTTGGTTTTGTTGTTTTAAATTACCAGGTATGTGGTCAGAGACATGAACCCTTTTTCTATTCATCTTTTTACTTGTCTATGTTGCTTAAAGCTAATAAATATTATTAAAGCTTTTCTTTAATGAATAACCAACAAAGAATGTGAATTAGCCAATTAATTCCAAAACTAGTGATAAAGGGAAACATTTAATTCTGCCTCTCCTATACAAACTGTACCACTAGGTAACCAAATAAGTAAAGAAAAATCTTCTCTTTAGAGAAGTATTCTAGCTAGTAAATGAAAAAGAATTATGTAATTAAATTATCATCATTTTGGAACCACTCATGAATAAATGAATGGATACTGGCATTTGTCAATGGCAGTAAACATGACAAAAAGAGAAAACAACCAAACATTTTATGCCTCCTGATTAAAGACTATACCACCCACTTATAAAATATTCTTGAGGAAAAAACCTAAATCTGATCAAGTTTCTCTAGATCCAACTACTAATTTATAGGAAAGAGAGGAATATGTTAAAAGCAGCAGAGATGTAATAAGCAAAATTCGGAAAGTGGAAAACTTTGAAGGACAAACAACCACTTTCTACCAAAAATAAATTGCAAAGGAAAAATGAGAAATATGAGGAAAACCTACAGCTCAGGGTCTTCCAACACAACTGACACAGTCCTTCCTCGTAGGGGCTGTGCTGGGCAGGATGTTTAGCAGCACCCCTGCCCTCTACCTACTAGATTCTAGTAGCAACAACCCCCACCCCAAAAATGTTTCTAGACATTGCCAAGCATCTTGTGGGGGAAGACAAAACCCATCCAGTTGAGAACTACTGCTACAGATTAAAAGACTTACAACAAGGCATATGAACTAATCACAATGTGTGGACTGTATTTAGATCTTGATTCAAACATAATATAAAAAGTTATGCCATTTTTGAGACAATTGGAAATCTGAACAATGAATATTTCATGATATTAAGGAATTGGCAATTATTTTTAGTTGTGATAATGGTATTTCTTCTAAAAGAGGCCTTATAGATATACGTGCTGAAATATGCACAAATATAATTATATTGTCACAAATTTGCTTCAAAATAACTAAAGGCGGGGGTGCCTGGCTGGCTCAGTGCAACTCTTGATCTCAGGGTTGTAAGTTCAAGCCCCATGTTGAGTGTAGCAATTTCTTAAAAAATTCAAATCTTAAAAAAAAAAAAAACTAAATGCAAGGGAAGGAGGAGGGTTAACTGAAACAAGACTGCTCATGAACTGATACTCACTGAAGCAGAGTGATGGTTAACATGGGAGTACATTATACTATTCTGTCTACTTTTGTGTGTTTGAAATTTTCTCTTTAAAAAAATTAAAATTAAAGTCAAAACCATCATGGTAGCTAGCAGCACTCAGCTGAATGACAAACCAATCCAGTAACTCAATCTTGATAACATTCAACTGATTTCCACTAACCATCCCATGAATGCTTGTTCATATATACACTCAGAGGCACTCAAGCTAATCCATTTAAAAAAAAAATCCTTTTTATAAGACAAATTAAAAGAAATGAACTCCCAGGATACCTTAAACCCCTGGGGTTCACAAAACACAGATTAGAAAATACTGCGTTAGAGAAATTCCTGGATCATTAATGCTTTAGAGATTCCTATTATATATATTTATATATACATATATATAACTTGCTCAGTGCTTATTTGTTCCTCAATGTCAGTTCTATTTGTCAATTTTTATACTAAAAATAACCAAAAGCAGTGGTATTTTATTTATTTATTTAAGATTTTATTTATTTGAGAGAGAGAACATGAGTCAGGGGGTGCAAGGGAGGGAAGGGGCAGATGGAGAGAGAGAAGCAGACTCCCCCCTGACCCCAACACAGGGCTTGATCCTGGGATCACGACCTGAACTGATGGCAGACACCTAACACTTAACGGACTGAGTCACCCAGGCTCTCCAAGCAGTGGCATTGTAAAATCTAGATCAGAAGGGGCACCTCGGTGGCTCAGTCGTTGGGCGTCCGCCTTCGGCTCCAGTCATGATCCTGGAGCTCCAGGATCGAGCCCCGCATCGGGCTCCCTGCTCCGTGGGAAGCCTGCTTCTCCCTCTCCCACGCCCCCTGCTTGCGTTTCCTCTCTGTCAAATAAATACATAAAATCTTTAAAAAAAACAAATCTAGGGGCTCCTGGGTGTCTCAGTCGGTTAGGTGTCTGCCTTCTGCTCGGGTCATGATCTCGGGGTCCTGCGATCGAGCCCTGCGTCAGGCTTCCCTGCTCGGCAGGGATCCCACTTCTCCCTCTCCCTCTGCCTGCTGCTCCCCCTACTTGTGCTCTTTCTCTTTGTCAAATAAATAAATAAAATCTTTAAAAATAAATAAATAATAAATAAATAAAAGAAAAATTTTTAAAAATCTAGATACAGAATAACATTTTTAAACTTAGGTACAAAGCATCACCAGAATACAACTTAAGTATCCAATAGTGAAGCATGTAGTGAAAAATATTTTTACATGAGGCTGTCTTCACAGCAGCTAATGATCAAGTACACTTAAAAATATGTTATACGTATATTAACAAATGTAAGGGGGAGAAGCATATGGCTCTCTTCATAGGTGCTGAAGAAGTCTTTTGACAAATTCAACATCCATTCATGATAAAAACACTAAAAAATTTAAAAGAGACTTTCTTAATATGATTAATTATGCCTAAAGCTAGTACCCAATTTAAGAAGAAAATAGAGGCATTTCTACGAAAATCAAGAACAAAGAAAGATATCCACAATCTCCACCACTATTTAACACTGCAAGGGATATAAGCCTGTGCAATTAGGTAAGAAAATTCATTTAGAGGCAGAATAGGTAAAGAAGCAGAAAAACTCTCTATTTGCATATGATAGGAACCTCTAGTGAACTGATGATACAACGAACTCTAACAGTTCTTTCGGTAAATTAGAAGGAAATAAAAAGTAACATTCAAAAGTCAAATCTTGGGGCACCTGGGTGGCTCAGAGTTGGTTAAGCATCTGCCTTTGACTCAGGTCATGATCCCAGAGTCCTGGGATCCAGGCCCAGGACGGGCTCCCTGCTCAGCCGAGAGTCTGCTTCTCCCTCTCCCTCTGCCCCTCCCCCTGCTCATGTTCTCTCTCTCTCTCTCTCTCAAATAAATAAATCTTTAAAAAAAAGTCAAATCTTCATATATGCAACCAATAACCAATGAGCAAGCAAATGGTAGAGAAAAGCTCATTTATAATAGTAACAAAGAAAACAATATATAGAAATAATTTAACATATGTGCAAAATCTATAGAAAAAAATTTAAACATATCTGAAAGTCACATAAGTAGACTTAAATAAAGAGACATCCCTGTTCCTGGACAGAAGAATCAACATCACAAAAAAATCAATTCTCCCTAAGTTAACTTAGAAATTCAATGTAATACCAATAAAATACCAAGAAGCTTTTTTAAAAAGTTATTTTAATTCCAGTGAGTTAACATACAGTGTTGTATTTGTTTCGGGTGTACAATGTAGTAATTCAACGCTTCCACACATCACCATGTGCTCACCGGGACAAGTGCCCTTCTTAATCACAATCACCTATTTCATCCATCCCACCAACCCCCTCCCCTCTGGTAACCATCAGATTGTTCTCTGTAATTAAGAATCTGTTTCTTGCTTTGAAACATCAACAAGCTTTAAAAAAAAAAAAAGATTTTAATTTATTTACTTATTTGAGAGTGTGTGTGCAAGCATGAGAGTGGGGGGAGGGGCAGAGGGTAACGGAGAGGAAGAGAATCTCAAGCCGACTCCATGTTGAGCTCAGAGCTGCTCCCAGGGCTCAATCCCACAACCCTGAGATCATGACCTGAGCCAAAACCAAGAGTCCAACGCTCAATCAACGGAGCCACCCAGGCACCCCAAAATATCAACAAGCTTTTAATGAAATTAGACAAGTTGCTACTAAAGTTCACATGGAAAAATAAACCTGCAAGAATAGCCAGAAAACACTGTAAATAACTAACTACAAGGTTGGGACTAGTCTTACCAGACTTAAAAACATACAATAAAAGCCTCCATAATTAAAAGTGTGGTAGTGGTACAAGAGTAGATAAACAGATCAGTGGAAAAGAACAGAAAGTGCAGAAACTGATCCAAGTATATAGAGAATTTCAGCATATGACAAAGGTAGCATGTCAAATTACTGGAGCAAAGATGAGCTTTTTTATTTTTTTTTTTTAAGATTTATTTATTTAGGGACGCCTGGGTGGCTCAGTCAGTTAGGCGGCTGCCTTCGGCTCAGGTCATGATCCCAGGGTCCTGGGACTGAGCCCCACATGGGGTTCCCTGCTCAGCGGGGAGCCTGCTTCTCCTGCATACTTGCTCTCTCTGTCAAATAAATAAATAAAATCCTAAAAAAAAAAAAAAGAGAAGATTTATTTATTTATTTATTTGAGTAAGAGAGAGAGAGCAGGCACACATGAGCAGGGGGAGGGCAAGAGGAAGAGAGAGAATCCCAAACAGACTTTGCCCTGAGCGTGGAGCTGGAGGCCAGGCTCAACCCTAGGACCCTGAGATCATGACCTGAGCCAAAACCAAGAGTTGGATGCTTAACCGACTGAACCACCCAGGTGCCCCTAAATATAAGCTTTTTAATAAAGACCTTGGAAAATTTATTTATTTATTTAAAGATTTTATTTATTTGACAGAGAGAAACAGCGAGAGAGGGAACACAAGCAGGGGGGAGGGTGGGGAGAAGCAGGGAGCCTGACGTGGGACTTGATCCCAGGACGCTGGCATCATGACCTGAGCCGAAGGCAGACAGACACTTCACAGACTGAGCCACCCAGGTGCCCCAGGAAAATTTATTTAGAAGAAAATAAAATTACATCCCTATTTTTTACCATATACAAGAATAAATTCCAAATGGATTAGGGATCTAAATGTAAAAAAAAAAAACAGAACCATACAAGTTCTAAAAGAAAACAGAGGTAAAAGTCCTCTTTAACCTTGGGGTAGAGAAATAAAGCTTGCTAATCATGACTCAAACCCAGAGCCAATAAAAAATTGATAAATAAGACTACATAAATATTTTTTTAACTTGCATGGCAAAAAAAAAAAAAAAAAATCACCACAGACAAAATGAAAAAAACAACTACAAACTTGGAGAGTATTTACATATGTCACAAAGGCCTAATAGCCCTAATGTAAAGAGCTCCAACAGAGTCGCGGCGCCTGGGTGGCTCAGTCGTTAAGCGTCTGCCTTCGGCTCAGGTCGTGGTCCCAGGGTCCTGGGATCGAGTCCCGCATCAGGCTCCCCGCATCAGGCTCCCCGCTCAGTGGGGAGTCTGCTTCTCCCTCTCCCACTCCCCCCGCTTGGGTTCCCTCTCTCGCTGTCTCTCTCTCTCTCTCTGTCAAAATAAATAAATAAAGATAATTTTCAAAAAGAAAATGGCTTTCAAATATATGAACTGTTGTTCAAACTCATTTGTAATTAGAGAAATGCAGATTAAAACACAGATACCATTTTTCACCTATTGGATTGGCAGAGATTAAAAAATACGAAAACATAGTCTGATAACCAGAATGTGGGGAATGATGCACGTTCATACCCTGTTGGTCAGAATGCAAGCTGGTCCCACCATTCTAGAGGGAAATCCTAACAAAACATAGGCACTTACCTTTCGACCAAGTAATCCTGCTTCTAGTAATATAACCTGAATATGCCTCCAACAATATGAAAATACATACACCGTTATACATTTTTTGTAACTAGCTGTAATTGCAAGATATTATAAACAACCGAAATGCCTATACACAAGAGAGTGACTAAAACAGGGAACACCCACATGAAGGAGTACCATAGAGCTATTACAAAGAATAAGAGCTCTGTGGACTGACACAGAATGGTTCCCAGTATATATTATTAAGCGGGGGAAAAGCAGAGTATTTATCATAAGCTACCCCTTTGTGTAAAGGAAGTAGATATAAGAAAATACACATTCATCTGCCCATTTGTGGGAAAAGAAACAAAAACTCCACAGCAGATAAATCAGAGGTGGGTGGGAAAGGGATGGAAAGGCACTGGAGAGATGAAGGGGTATGACACTTCTGAGTATACCTTTTCCTATAACTCAAACTTTTAGAACCCTGGTATTATTTTACAAAATATAAACCAATAATTAAAACCAACCAGGATGTGGGAGAAATAAAAAACGTAACACAAACAGTAACAAACCCAACTGTATTACAAATAAATGACATAATACGCTAAACTGGGGGAGAAAACAGAACTGAAGCTAAGTGTGAAAAACAGGGGCTGAGTAGATGTTATAGATAACTGGAAATTATAGGCTAGATATTATAGATATATATTAGATATATGTAAGGCCAAAGATATTATAAAGCTAAGAACAAAAAAACCGATAAACAAATACTGTAATTTAGTCAATAAATTTATTACAAGGGTATGGGTTAGCAATTCTAGAACTACTTTATGTAAACACAAAGAAGGAACAAAACATAACTATATTGTGGATAAAGAGAGCTGGATTTCTCAGTGCTGGACAAAAAAGTTACAAGTAAGGAAAGGGGAAAGGCTAAAATGAACCCGTTGGTATTGGGTTAGAATCAAAGTTATCACTTATTGAATGGAGCACTGGGTGTTATACACAAACAATGAATCATGGAACACTACCTCAAAAACTAATGATGTAATGTATGGTGATTAACACAATAAATTAAAAAAAAAAA
Source organism: Zalophus californianus (assembly GCF_009762305.2). Lineage (NCBI taxonomy): Eukaryota > Metazoa > Chordata > Mammalia > Carnivora > Otariidae > Zalophus > Zalophus californianus. The sequence continues at coordinate 92,372,070 of NC_045606.1, forward strand.
GAATCAAAGTTATCATTATAAAAACTCATAGTTTGTTTTTTTTTTTTAAGATTTTATTTGACAGAGAGAGACACAGCAAGAGAGGGAACACAAGCAGGGGGAGTGGGAGAGGGAGAAGCAGGCTTCCCAGCTGAGCAGGGAGCCCAATGCGGGGCTCGATCCCAGGACCCTGGGACCATGACCTGAGCCGAAGGCAGATGCTTAATGACCGAGCCACCCAGGCGACCCGAAAACTCATAGGTTTTAAAACATACCCATAGACAGAACAGAAACAAAGATGTGTGTGCATAGTAAATTTCCTAGCTCTGTCCCCTGAGAAGGCCTACGGCAATGGACACCCTAATGCCAGGCCTTGGTTTCTAAAAACCATTCTTCAATAAAAGAACCAGAGCTCTCAGAAACACATACTAAAATCATCCAGGTTACCAGTAAATCACACTGTAATTCATGGGAAAAATCAGTGTTCATATTAACGGAAAAGTAAGTAAATGAGCACTATATTATTACAATGTCACTTCCAAAAAGAATCAAACTTGGTAGCAGCTGCAAGATCAATACTGTCCAACCGTTCAAAAGCTGTGCACATTATCGTGGAGTCTGAATTGCTCAAACCAACCAAAGTTTGCTTTATAATCAAATTCCTCTACACCTGTTCCATTATTCTTGAGCCCCCACTTCAGATCATCAAATATAAAGGCATTCTTCCCCTTGGATATTCAGTAAATTCAATTTCATACCTAAGAACACAGGATATGAGAGCATACCAAGCAGAAACCTGCCCCAAAGTTAGAGTTTAAAAAAAAAAAAAAAGCTTGATGAGAGAACTATATGTCACTGCCTCCAAGCAGCTTGAGATGAGACTCCCACATCAAAACAGATTTTGTTCAAACAGCAAGATCGAATACATATATTCACTTTTATAAGTGAAACACATGAAAAGAATGCTCATATATTTTCTTATGATTAACTGTCATTAAAAAAAGATATTGAGAAGTTCTCTGTTTGTTCTCTTATAGGAAGGTATATGTTCACCTAGTAAGTTTACGTCATAACACTAAAAGCAATTTCATCATTACAGGAAAATGTATATAAAATCAATTTTAAAAATAATTTTTATCCCTAATTTAAAAAATAAAAATACACTCCAACAAGAAATCCATTATAACAAAGATGAAAACAGAGTTAAATTATAAAACTTCTCAAATATTTTATAAACTGTTACCAAAGCAGTTATGATCATTTTTAACATGTTCACACTAAAGACAATAATTTAAAAAGAACAGAAACAAAGGCACAATGGCTCTAGATGTATCTCTCTAGAACCCTGTGGTATCTGTTCGACCTATGCCCCCTCACACCTCAGGATAAAGACAGACAAGGAGGGAGAAACTCAGTACCATCTACTTACTGGTCAAGAGAGTGAGCTCAGGAGTCAACCCACCTGAATTCAGATCAGTTAGCTTTATGCCCTTTTAGCTTTGTGACCCTGGGCGAGTTACCGACCTCTCTAACCCTCAGATCCCACCGTAAAATAAGAATAATAATAGCACTTATCCAGCAAGGTTAAGAAACAGAAGTTGAGAAATAGATGAGCTAATTAATACATCTAACACAATCAAAACAGAGCCTCACACGTGGTAGAAAGCATTCAATAAGCGTTTGCGTGAATTCCCGGACTCAGAGTGAGGACCTGAGAAATTGCTATCCAAAAGCACTACTCTAGATAAAAATTTTCTCTTCTCATAAAAAAGCTCTTCACTCATTCAAGCTTCAGGAATAAAAATTAGTATGACATTTGAAAAATTATCAAAACTGACTCCAACTTTTAAAATCATCTCTCACCTGGATGACTGCAATAGCCTTCTTCCTGGTCAGCCTGTCATCTCTGCCTCCCTCCAGTCTATTCTCCAAGTAGCAGCCAGAGTGAACCTTGTAAAGGTTAAGTCAAATTCTTTACTCTTCTACTCAAAACAGACCATTTGCTCTGAGTAAAACCCAGAATATCTTGTGTTCAAATGTCTCCTTCTCAAGGCCTTCCATAATCTCGCCATATAAAAGTGGCCTTATACTATCCCCAGGCCTTTCTTTTCTCCTAACTCAATTTCCTTTTCTTCTGTCATGTATACTTATCTATCTTCCCCCCACTAGAATAGAAGTTACAAGAGAGCAAGGACTGTTTTGTTCACTGCTATATTCCTAGCACCAAGAACAGCGCCACGCACATTGCAACTCTGGGCTGCAGCCAAGATCATACTTAACAATAAAACACAAGAGGCAATCCCATTAAAGACAGGGACAAGAAACAAAATCACAAAATACCACATGTCAGCTACCCAACTGGTAAATTATTAATTTTTTAAACTTTGAAGTACACTTCAGCCATTACAATACTTTTTAAAAATCTCCAGTGCACATCCATCTCTGAAATTTTACATCTGTGTACATAATGTAACCACCACCCAAGATCAAGATATAAAACATTTCCTGAACTTCAGAAGCTCCTGTGACTGGGGCTCCTCTCGGTAAATACCCCCAGCAGAGGTAAGCACCAGTCTGACTTCTGGCACCCAATTAAGGCCTGTACTTGAACTTCATATAAATAGACTCAAATAGTATTCACTGTCGTGCCTGGCTTCTTTTATTCAACCTTGTATGTTTTTTTTTTAAAGGTTTTATTTATTTGAGAGAGAGAGAGAGAGAGAGCAAGAGAGGGAATACAAGCAGGGGGAGTGGGAGAGGGAGAAGCAGACTCCCTGCCAGCAGGGAGCTGCCCATGTTGCTGCATGTATCTATCAGTCACGCATTCTTTTTTTAATGAATATACCACAATTTATCCAATCTACTGCTGGTAACATTTAGGTTGTTCCGGTTTGGGGATGATATGAATAGAACTGCTGTGAAGAATCTTGGGTATGTCTTTTGGTGGAAATATTCATTATCTGCAGACTGGCCAAGTGTTTGATTGGTTTTTGGGGGTAGAGTTTAATAATAACTTAGACTGGGGATGATGCAGGGAACTAGAAGTGGGCACTGCTGGTGAGAGTATCAAGTAGAATGACCTTTCTGGAGGACAATTTGGCAATAGGCACCAGAAGCTTGAAAATATCTGTGCCCTGAGACCAATAATTCTACTTCAAGGAAATTTCTTATTGAGTACCTACAAGTGCCAGATCTTCTAAGTGTTTTACATGTATTAATTCATGTGATTTATTCTAAGGAAATACTAGAGATGCTCACAATGGTTTAGAAGGATGTCAACCATCCATCATTAGGAATTATAAGAAGTAATGGTAAAGAAGGTAAAAAACTAACAAAAGGTGAATGATTTTTATACTGTATTGTACTTCTGTGAAATTAAGCATATGCAGCCAATGAAAATGTTTTCAAAGAACATTAAAGACACAGGAAAAAGTATAGGTTAATGAAGTTAGGTTAACAGTGGAATGCACAAAATGAATTCCAGTTTTTTTAAATATATGCATATACCTTCAATGTTAAAATAGTGGTAATACCTGGAAGACATGGGTACTTTCATATTCTTAATACTTTTCTGTACTTCCCATTTTTTCTATATTAATTTTGTCAAAGAGAATATGTGACTAAAAAGACTAGTAAACAAAGGTTTTTACATTCAAATGAGGAGACAGAAGACATTATAACACAATTTAATTTGGGCAGTGATACAGTTTTGTAGAGGATGATATTAAGAGTACTAAGGAAAGACCTCTAGCCTAGAGATTAGGGGGTGGGGTATTATCAGGAAAGATCTCCATTGTCTTACTTCCACCAAGGGCCCAGAGAGGAACTCCACGTCTAGGTTGGAAGGGACATTCCCAGGAAAATCCTGTTAATTCCTCAGCTCACTGTCCTTAGGATATCAATTACACATTGTACCTTGGCAAGTGTTCTTCTCCCCTCCCACTTAGAAAAAAGCCTTAGGCAGACTGAGGAATGGAATTCCTGAACACCAAAGATGCAGTACTTCAACAGCCTCAAACCTGGAGGAAGCTGGTCCCATTCACTCTGCTGGCTGGCTAAAACACATCAAGGAAGAGCCCCTCCTTCCCTGTCAGGCTAAATGAGGGCAAAAACTTTTCAGATTTCCAGATGTCAGAAACTCCAGAGAGACTAAACTCAAATTTATACCAAAATTCACTGACTCAAGTTTAAAAAATTCTTCTACTTGAAGTAATAAAATCATCAAGAAATTATCATGGTAATGTTAATTCTCTGTAACAGCCTCCTATTTCCCCCTCCCTCCTCTGCAGATGGACCACCCTGGAAACCAAAGGAAAGTGTAGCATTGAGATTAAAACTATACCTTAGTACTTTAGGGACCAATTCTCACTTAAGCAAATGATATTTGTTTAATAATTAATACATGAGGAACATTTTGATGTGTTCAATTTGTTAAGCAATCATTCCCTTCATGGTACAATAAACACTATTTTCTCTAACGTTACCCAGATTACTCATACTTCATTAAGAAAATTGCTAAGAAGGGGCGCCTGGGTGGCTCAGTTGGTTAAGCGACTGCCTTAGGCTCGGATCATGATCCTGGAGTCACGGGATGGAGTCCAGCATCCAGCTCCCTGCTCAGCGGGGAGTCTGCTTCTCCCTCTGACCCTCTCTTCCCTCTCATGCTCTCTATCTCTCATTCTCTCTCTCTCAAATAAATAAATAAAATAAAATAAAGAAAACTGCTAAGAAAATAACTGCTAAAAAGATAACTGCTTTTGCATGACAGGGCATTATTACTAAATTTTCTAACTTTTGACATCTGAACCACATTAAATTCTCAAGGACTGCTGGTCAAAAAAACACATATTTCAGAGTCACTTGCACAGATATGAAGTCACATAAATTTTTGTGATAAAGTAGAGCAGACTTGCTTTGGCCTCACTCTCCTTCAAACACGCCCTCTTTATTTGCCCTTCAAACTTCTGTTTTCAAATTTATACTTAAACGCATTACAAAATTTTCCATAAATTACCTGTGGTTTTTCATGGTTATAGTGTTAAATTAGCTAAGTTAAGGTAAATAAAATTCTAGTCTAAAATTTATGAACGCATCTACAATGCACAAAAGAAAAAGTTTCTTATCCAGCTAAAACAGTTCCTTGAAAAAAGTAAGTATTTACATAATCACCAGGGATTCTGGTTTTATTCTACATGTAACCTAGATTTTTGGATAATCTACTCTGGTTGCCTAGGGTATATTATGGGAACAGAGGATATAGAAATAGAACTGGCAAGATTTGGTATGTTCAAATTTCAGTTTTACATGTAATCAAAATACAGAAAAAAGCTATTTCGAGTAATAAAAAAGAACTTTAATTTATTCTTAATTACGTGTGGCAAAGTTCTAATAATATTCCCCAAGCATAGACCAGACTGTGAACCATTACCCATATACAAAATTAGGACGCTGTCTCTCTTTTACAGTGGCAATTTTAGGGTTTTCTTTTTCGCTGTTGTCGCTGTCAGAATTGTGCAAGCTGATTAAATAAAACTACTTGAAGATTAAGTAAAACTAAATGTACCTAGCACTGAACGCTGAAAAGAACGCTGTAACGTAAGTGGCCAGTAGAGGGAGACTAAGACATCTGGCCTGGTCGTGTAGTGTTTCTGTAAAATTGGGGAGGGGGGAGCGGAGGCTGTATTTAAATGTCCTGCTGTCAATCAAAGGACACTTCCTACAATCACAGTCACCATATCTGCTATTAACCGTGAGCGTACTCTCGTCAAGATACAACACCAAACGGTGCTCGTGTAACCTGCTTCACCTAAAGGTGACCGCAGGCTTTGCCACAACACCCAAATAAGGACTTTGGGAGCCCAACCCCAACTAGTTTCTTTGTTTAAATGCCTGCGAATCCCTCCCACGCCGGAGTCAAGAGGCTGTGGCGCCGCCCTTTATTAGCCTCACACTTTGATTACAAAACACACGAGTCGACGGCTTGGCGGCGGAGGCGGCCCGAGCTCTCACAAACGTCAAACCCGAAACGCAGGCGGCTGCGGAGGCAGAGGGCGACGCTCGCCGCCCCCGCCTCCCGACCCAAAGTGCCCACTGGCCGGCCAAAGTTCGCCCGCACCAGGGCCCCGGCTGCGAGCCCCGCGGCCGTGCGGGTGTCGCCGGACCCTCGGGCGACGGGAAATTTCACTCTTTGTAAAGTTTGAGCTGCGGTGCGGGGGCGACGCGGGGGGTTTGAGACCTGAGGCTGTCCCCCCGGGCCCCGCTGCCCACGCCACCCACTCCACCCCCGCCAGGACAGGGTGTGCTAGGGTGGTTGGCTGGGGGGGCACGGTCCGAGCCGACCTGCCGGCCTGCCCGGGACCCCCGGCCCCAAACTTCCGACTGGCATCTTTTAAGTCCCCGAGAGTGCCTCATCTGTTGCTCTGTTTACTCCTCGCAGCCCCGCCGGGCTGGCGCTGCCGACGCCCCCGTCCCAGTGCCCCGCGGCCGAGGAAGTTTGATAAAGACCGGGGAAGGGGGCGCGACGGGGACCGCGGGGGGGAGGGGAGGAGGGCAATTTCTGGAGACCCGGAGCTGGGGCGAGCCGGTCGCCGCCCGGAAGGAAGGCGCTGCGGCCGGCCGGGCAGGGCGGCCGGCCGGGCGGCGACTCCGGGCTGGAGCCCCGGGCGGGCGGGGCGGCGGCCGGGCTGCGGGCGCGGCGAGGGGCGGCGGGCCCGGCCGGCGCTCCGCCCGCCGCCTCCGCCGGCGCCTGCCCCGGCCGCGTCCCCTCGCCCCGGTCTCCCCCTGCCAACTTCTCGGCCGGCCCCCTTTGTTCCCGTTTGTTGTGGCGACTCTTCTCCCGGCCGGGCGATCCCACCAGCCCCCCTCTGCCCGCCCGGCGCCCGGCGAGCCCGGGGCCCCGCGCGCCCCGCTGCCCGGGCCGGGGGCTCGGCGCCGGGGCCCCTCAGCGCCTGGCGCGGCGCGGCGGCCGGGCGGAGGGGGGCGCGGGCGGCCGGCGCGGCGGCGGCGGCGGTTGGCCCGTGGCCGCCGGCGGCGGTGGCGGGGCTGGAGGGGATTTATTTACCTGCCGTGGAACCAGTCCTTGCAGATATCGCACTCGATCATGAAGCGGTTCACGTCGTACGGCTGCCGGCACACACAGTACACCGGCGGGGGCGGCGGGGGCGCCGAGGCCCGGCCTGGAGCCGCCACCGACACGGCTGCCGCGGCGGCTCCAGCTGCTGCTCCCGCGGCCACCGCCGCCGCCGCTCCGGCCATCTTTAAAAAACACACACACGCTCGCTCGCTGCTCCGCTCGCCGACTGGAGCGAGCGCAGCCGCCAGCCAGCGCCGCCTCCTGCAGCAGCCGGAGCAGCAGCCGCTGCGGCGGCGGCGGCGGCGGCGGCGGCGGCGGCGCCTCAATGCGCGCGCGCGAGGTCGCGGCCGGGGCCGGGGGGCGGGCGGCGGCGCGCACACGACGCGCGAGGCTCCTGCCCGGCTCCTTCCGGCGCTCCGCGCGGGGCCGTGCGTCTCGCGCACGTCGTCCCGCCGCCGGCGCGCGCGCCTCGCTCCCCTCGCGTCGGCCGGGCGGAGGGACCGGCTGAAGGGCACGCGGGGCGGGGGAGGCGGAGGGAGGCAGAGGCTCCCTGAGGACACGCGCGGCGGCGCAGGGAACGCGGCCCCAGGAGGAGGACGGCGGGAGCGTGCGAAGAGCCGACTTCAGCGTTTCTGAGTGAAAGCTGAGGCCGGGGAAGTTCCTGCGCAGTGAAGAGCGGCACACGCTGCGTCTGTGCCCTGAGAGGGGAAACGGAGAAGTTAGATCCCTGCGAGGGCCACCTCCCGACGAGGGGAGACTCCTTAGACAATTAGCAGCCGCCCCGCGACCTCCGTGGGCCGGAGCCGAGGGTTAACAGCACGCCGAGCCGGCTGCGCCCTGCCGAGGTGCAGGAGTGTTCTGGGGAGTCACTGAGACTTCGGAAAACGTCCCACCTCAATTGCCACCGACTGGCTAGGAGACTTAGTGTTGATGGAGCCGCTGATCGGTGAAGGAGGTGGTTCCCAAGAGGAATTCATTAACGTCTGCGAGCCGAGAAGGACCAGAGTGAAGTGTGGCTGGTGGAGAAAGGACTGGAGAGGTCCCTGGCGTGTCATAAATAACACGACTTAGATGCGAATGCTTTCGAGTCCCAAGTTTGGAAGATAGGGACAAAATTCTAAATGGCAGTGACACCTCGGAAAAGGAATACTACAGAAACCGGATAATACGGTAGTTGGCGCATAATAGGCCATTAATAAATATTTTTGAATGAAGGGTAAGATTGATAAGAATAAAAACAGCTAACAAATACTGAGTAGAGAAAGAATGCCTTGGAATCATAACTACGCGAGTTGGAAGGCATGTTAAGGATTATTGAATGAGATGTTTGTAGCTGAATTGCGCAGGCATTTCTAACATCGGGGAAAGCCGTACAGCTCCCATCTCACGCAGCCCCAGGCAGAGAATTGCTGATCCAACCTTTTTTTTATAATTGAGGAAAGCGAGTAACTTGCCTGAAGACTCAGATCTAAGCTGGAGCTAAACTTTCAGTTTGATTATGCACCCAATCCTTTTTCTACCTGGCACATATTTTGCAGGAAGAAACACCTGGAAATCAGAGTAGACCACGAAGTGAATACGTTTGAAACATATTTCTACTGGAGAAAAAGGAAAAGTTACTGTAATATTGGCATATGTTTAGAGGCATCATAGATTGGTGGAGTGGAAAGAGCCCACCGTTCAGACCTTCCTTTTTATAAGCTGTACAACTTGGGCAAGTCACTCCATTTCTCTTGAACTAGATCCTTGGAGAGCTGCTCAATGATAATAGCTTCCTTAACTCCCTCACAGAAGTCTTGTAACAAGCAAAAGAGATAACGTATTTTTAAAAGTACGTTGTAGAGACGGGGCACCTGGGTGGCTCAGTCGTTAAGCATCTGCCTTCAGCTCAGGTCGTGATCCCAGAGTCCTGGGATCGAGCCCCGTATCAGGCTCCCTGCTCGCCAGGAAGCCTGCTTCTCCCTCTCCCACTCCTCCTGCTTGTGTTCCCTCTCTTGCTGTCTCTCTCTGTCAAATAAATAAAATCTTAAAAAAAAAAAATACATTGTAGAGGATGTGTGTAGGGGGACAGCACAGCAGTGTGTAAGGGAAGGGGAGGCAGCCAAAGCTGTCATGTTGGACTTGGGGTGAGAAGGGCATCCACACAGGTAAGTGGCCTGGTATAGAGTGCTCTCCTCACCTTGCTGGAGGGACCATCTGGCCTTGGGAAGTCAGCATGGGGAGGTGAAAAGGGCAGCCAAGCAGAGGAGGGGGCAGTATCAGTGTGAGAGATCGGTTATGTACAAGGGTATTGATCCAATAAGTAAGGGAAATGGGAATCAAATTTCTTACTGTTGAAAAAGAGAGTTACAATGGAAAAAAAACTAGAATGAACCTTTAGGTAGTGGACTGATAATGGAGGCATCAATATTTATATAGGTGTGTAAATACATATATACTCTGTATACTGAGAGAGTGTGGGAGTAGTGACAAAACAAAACAAAACAATGAGTATATCTAGCCCAGATCTTGGCTTCTCAATACCATTCTCATTTTTCCTTTTTGGCAAAATGGCTGATTTCAGGGCTGGAGAAGAGAAGTACAGGATGAGCCTGGAGCCTCTAGTGCCAGAAAATAAGGACATGCTCAAAGAATGATGGGGCATGTCAAAAGGACACAGGCCAACTTGTGTCCCACTGGCCAAATCTTTGACAAATTGAGCTTCCAAATAAAAAATGATAATGTAACCCACTCAATAGCACAGGAAACCATACAGATGTAAATAAACATAAACTGAAAATTTGAAAAAGACTGGAATATTTACATACTTTCAAATTAACTCCCCATAAAGTTCTTATTCATCACAAAGGGAATTAGAGTAATTTTACAGCAGAGAGACGGCAGTCACCATCTTGATCAAGTGGTCAAGTGCCATCAGTAATGGGACAAATCAAAATCATGCAACAGCTGATAGGATCCAATGAGAAGCACACTAGCATCACTTCTGTGTATTTCTTCCTGGTCTACTTAGATGAGTCTCTAGTTTGGAAATGCAACGGTTTGTTTTTGTTTTTAGATTTTATTTATTTATTTGACAGAGAAAGAGAGACACAAGCAAGGGGACAGGGAGAAGCAGGCTTCCCGCTGAGCAGGGAGCCTAATATGGGGCAGATCCCAGAACCCCGGGATCATGACCTGAGCTGAATGTCCACGCTTAATGACTGAGCCACCCAGGTGCCCCTGGAAATGCAACATTTTAAAGGTACATCAAGAAATCAGCAAGAATGAAAACACGATAAGGCATACAAATTTGTAAGGAAAGGTTAAAGAAATTGTAAACACAAAGATTTGACCTTAAGAAGAAAACGATGAAGGCTTGAAGTCTGAATAATGCCAAAGCTCCATGCATAGTAATTAAGAGCATATGCTTGGATTCCACAATCTACTCTCTCTGTGACAACTTACTATTGGGTTTTAGTTTTCTCATTTTAATGGGGATGATAAGAATAACTACCTCACAAGGGTGGGTTCATTAAGGAAGATAACAAAATGCTGGCCACAATTCTTAGTACATAATAACCCATATAGCTGTTTGCTAAAATTATGAATACTTATTTTACTTGTTTTTATTAACAATAATAGGACTGAAGAGCATCTAGAGAATTAGAAAGAGAGGCTAGGAAAGTATTAACTCAAAAACAAGGGGGAGAGAATTTCAGGAAGAAATTCTCCAAGCCAGCATTGGTTGGCAATGACTGTGGGGCTCCCTCTGCCTTTCCCCTTTGCAAGTACTCTAGTACCCGCAGTAGATCTTTAATTTTCATATCAAATCTAAGCTGCTCTGTTGGTTGTTATTAACACTACTCTTGTCCTTAAGCCCTCATTTCTCTGAAAAGAAAGGTATTCTCCAACCTAACAACTCTGCTTCCTACTGCTACCAACACTCGCCTATCTCCATGACTATGTCTGCTATTCTCTTCCTTTTTCTTCAAAACGCTGTTCAAAGCCCACCCCCAGGCCTCTGACTATACTGTGTACCTTTATATATATATATATGTATATATATATATATATAATTTAATTTGCATATTACTTGTGTGTTACTCAGATTTTCAGTCAGTGCCTATACTTTTTTTTCCCTAGGGAATAATTAATTTCCTTCTAACAAATTCAGGAACTGAAAGAGCCTGTTTCCAAAAAGCTTTACATACTTACAGGAAAAACATGAAAAATTAGAAAAAAATTTTAACAAAAGAAGGGATATTAGTAGAACATTTAGCAGTAGCTCTGGATGCTTCTGTGGTGATGAAGGTTAGAAACCATTTGTCCTATGCAATTTATTTGAGGATCCTGAAAGAAATTACCTATCCCAAGTGGTTTTCTTCATCAGCTTGCCAGGGTGCATAAAAGTCCCACGTACAGAGTCATCCCTTAAAGGTAGATGTAGGTAGGGTCTTCTATCCTCAAGGCTCCTGAGCAAACACAGATATAAGGTGTGAGAGGTATCCCATTGATGGTGATTCCTGTGGAACAGTAACACTAAGAAAGATTCTAAGGACTGCGGATTTCCATAGTCAAGTAAGTTTAGACAAGCCTACATACTGTGCCCTTCTGCAGTTAAACAAATAAGCAAACCCAAAACCTGTGTAACTTTGGCTCAGCATCTCCCAAAGTCATTTGACCTCTTAAGTTGTTGGGGTTCTTTGTTTTGTTTTGCCTAATAGCCATTAACATCCCATAGAAGAAACCCATTTGGGGAACGCTACATTGAACTATTGACATGTGTTAAATGATAACGATTTGCTCTTGTTTTTTTTTTTAAAGATTTTATTTATTCATTCATGAGAGACAGAGGGATAGAGAGAGAGAGAAGCAGAGGGAGAAGCGAGCTCCCAAGGAGCAGGGAGCCCGATGCGGGACTCGATCCCAGGACCCTGGGATCATGACCTGAGCCGAAGGCAGACGCTTAACCATCTGAGCCACCCAGGCGCCCACGATTTGCTCTTGTATAGCACTTTGTACTACCTGATTTTCACAATTTCCTGTTCATCAGATTAACTAGAGTAAGAAAGGAACAACCTGCCTAAAGTTATAGTGAGAAGACAGAAATTTTAATTTTACAGGGCAGAAGGGGAAAGGAGGTATCTACATAGAAAACATCACTCAGGGAAAGCTGATCTTGAAGATGTAGTGCATCGCTGGTGCTGGAAGGGAGAGCATAGTTCCAGGAGAGAAGACAAGGCCCAACAGATGAAACTCAGCAGCTTTATCATAGTCAGCCTGATTTTTCTTTGCTTCTGCCCCAGGAGCTGGGGAAAATTCTAAACTGACAGCCCAAGATGGGGGTATTATTAAAGGAGGACTCATCGTGTTGAACATATTTGATCAAAATGCGTATCTGAGAATAAAGCGGTGATGAGAAAGTAGTATAAATGAAGACAAACGAGATAAGTGACATTAGTAAAGAAAGTGAATAAAAAATGTAGCCTGAGGGATATAGTATAAAGTACACAGCATCACTTATGAAGTATTCTTGCTAAAAGTATTTAACTTGAATGTAATTTAGCCTTTAGACTTAACTTCCAGCTTACAGGACATTCGGGAGATAGAGCAACAAGTTGCATGATGCCATAGGGGAATTCAAACCTATCCAAAATGTGAAACACTCTACAAGACAACTGGCTCAGTTTCTTTAAAAAGTTGTGAAAGAAAGAAAAGAAAAGAAAAGACAGGAGAGAGTGAAGGAGCACTGTTACAGATAAAAGTCTTAAGAAAATAACCAAGGGGCACCTGGGTAGCTTAGTTGGTTGAGTGTCCGACTCTTGGTTTCATCTCAGGTCATGATCTCAGGGTCCTGGGATCAAGCCCTGAGCTGGGCTCCACGTTCAGTGGGGAGTCCGCTTGAGATTCTCTCTCCCACTCCCTCTGCCCCTCCTTTCTCTCTCTCAAACAAATAAATAAAATCTTTTAAAAAAGAAAAGAACCAAATACAATTCATGAAACTTGATCAGAGTCAAAAAAATAGCTATGAAAGATAGTTTGGGGGATAACTGGGGACATTTTAACATAACCTGGGTATTAGATGATGATAAGGAAACTCATTTTCTTTGGTGTGATATTATAGTGTGGTTTTATAGAAGAATGTCCTCATTTTCAGGAGATGCATGCTTAGATTTTAGAAGTGAAGCATTTTGGGGGCACCTGGGTGGCTCAGTGGATAAGCATCTGCCTTCTGCTCAGGTCATGATCCCAGGGTCCTGGGATCAAGCCCCATGTGGGGCTCCCCACTCAGCGGGAAGCCTGCTTCTCCCTCTCCCACTCCCCCTGCTTGTGTTCTCTCTCGCGCTGTCTCTCCGTCTAGTAAATAAAAAAAAATCTTTAAAAATAAACAGGGGCGCCTGGGTGGCTCAGTCGTTAAGCGTCTGCCTTCGGCTCAGGTCACGATCCCAGGGTCCTGGGATCGAGCCCCACATCGGGCTCCCTGCTCGGCGGGGAGCCTGCTTCTCCCTCTCCCACTCCCCCTGCTTGTGTTCCCTCTCTCACTGTGTCTCTCTCTGTCAAATAAATAAATAAAATCTTTTAAAAAATAAATAAATAAATAAATAAATAATAAAAAAATAAAAGTGAAGCATTTTTTTGCAATGAATATTGGTATGCAAGTATCTGTTCGAACTCAAGAAACAACAGATGTTGGCGGGGATGTGGAGAAAGGGGAGTCCTCTTACACTGTTGGTGGGAATGCAAACTGGTGCAGCCTCTCTGGAAAACAGTACAGAGGTTCCTCAAAAAGTTAAAAACAGAGCTACTTTATGACCCAGCAGTGCACTACTAGGTGCTTATCCAAAGGATACAAATAATGATTCGAAGGGGTACATGCACCCCAATGTTTATAGCAGCAACATCCACAATTGCCAAAATACACGCACACACGCAGGAGTATTACTCAGCCATCAAAAAGAATGAAATCTTACCATTTGCAATGATGTGGATGGAACTAGAGGGTATGAGGCAAAGCAAAATAAGTCAGTCACAGAAAGACAAATACCATAAGATTTCACTCATATGTGGAATTTAAGAAACAAAACAGATGAACATGGGGGAAGAGAAGGAAAAATAAAGATGAAAACAGAGAGGGATGGGGCGCATGGGCGGCTCAGTCGTTGGGCGTCTGCCTTCGGCTTGGGTCATGATCCCAGGGTCCTGGGATCAAGCCCCACACCGGGCTCCCTGCTCGGCGGGGGCCTGCTTCTCCCTCTCCCACTCCCCCTGCTTGTGTTCCCTCTCTCTCTGTCTCTCTCTCTGTCAAAAAATAAATAAAAATCTTAAAAAAAAAAAAAAAAACAGAGAGGGAGGCAAACCATAAGAGACTCTTAACTACAGGGAACAAACTGAGCACTGCTGGAGTGGAGGTGGCTGGGGGAATGGGGTAACTGGGCGATGGGCATTAAGGAGGGCAATTGATGTAACGAGCACTGGGTATTTTATACAACTGATGAATCACTGAATTCTACCTCTGAAACTAATACTACAGTGTATGTTAATTAAATTGAATTTAAATACAAAATTTAAAAATAAAAAAATGAAAAAAAGGTGAAGCATTTTTTTTAAAGATTTTATTTATTTATTTGAGAGAGAGAGAGAGTGAGAGCTTGAGCAGGGAGAAGAGGGAGAAGCAGGCTCCCTGCGAGCAGGGAGCCCGACATGGGACTCGATCCTAGGACCTTGAGATCATGACCTGAGCCAAAAGTAGACACCTAACTGACTGCGCCACCCAGGCACCCCAAAAGTGAAGCAATATTTTAAAAAATAAATAAATAAGGGCGCCTGGGTGGCTCACTTGGTTGAGTGTACAACTCTAGGTTTCACCTGAGGTCACGATCTGGTCTTTGTGGAATCGAGCCCCAGGTCAGGCTCCTCACTCAGCCAGGAGTCTACTTCTCTCTCTCCCTCTGCCCCTCCCCTCTGTTTGCATGCTTGCTAGCTCTCTCCAGATAAATAAATAATAAATTTTTAAAAAGTGAAGTGTTATAATGTCAGTACTTGCTTTGAAAGATTTAGGAAAGGGCACCTGGGTGGCTCAGTCAGTTAAGGTCTGACTCTTGATTTCAGCTCAGGTCATGATCTCGGAGTCCTGGGATCAAGCCCCACATCAGGCTCAACACTAGTCATGGAGCCTGCCTGAGATTCTTTCTCTCCTTCTCTCCCTCTGCCCTTCCTCCCCCAACCCAAGCTCACACTCTCTCTCTCTAAAAAAAAAAAAAGGAGAAAGATGGAGGTGAATGAAGACAATACAAGTACATTAACAATTCGTCAAATCCAGATAATGGTGTGTACACAAGTATTCACTGTACTCATCTTTCAACTTTTCTGTATTTTTGTAATTTTTCATAAGTTTAAAAATACAGTCTCTTTTGGGGTGCCTGGGTGGCTCAGTCGTTAAGCATCTGCCTTCGGCTTGGGTCACGATCCCAGGGTCCTGGAATCAAGCCCCGCATCGGGCTCCCTGCTCCGTGGGAAGCCTGCTTCTCCCTCTCCCACTCCCCCTGCTTGTGTTCCCTCTCTTATTGTGTCTCTTTCTGTCAAATAAATAAATAAAAGCTTAAAAAAAAATACAGCCTCTTTCTTAAGTCTGTTCAGAAATTAAATGTTACTTACGTAATCAATGATTTCCTATTCTGAATATCTCTACAATTTATTATAATTTCTAGAGTTACACCTGTCTTCCAGAGATGAAAGTACTATGGGATCATTATTTTGTTAAGTTCTAAAAGTCAAATATGGTCCTTTCTAAACAGGAACAGGGAGGGACACATTTTTAGACTATCTATATATGTATCCAGAAAGTTTCCTAAGTGCTCCTAACACTGTGCCTCCACCCCTGCATCTGTCATAAATGGGAGAGATTACTCATGGGCGTGTGCCACACATATGCCCAACGTAGAAGCAGAAAAAAGTTGATAACCACCATGTTAGATTATGTCTCCTTACAAAAAACTCCGCCTGTGCCCCAGTCTAATCATGAGAAAAACATCAAACAAATTCCTATGGAGGGACATTCTACAAAGTTCCTGACCGGTATACCCAAAATGGCCAAGATCATGAAAACAAGGACAGCCTGAGAAACTGACAGCCAAGAGGATCCAAGGAGACATGATAATTAAATATAATGTGGTACCCTAGATTGGATCCTGGGTGGAGGAACAAACACATTAGGTTAAAACTAAAGAAATCTGGGGGCACTTGGGTGGCTCAGTCAGTTGGGCTTCCAACTCTTGGTTTCGGCTCAGGTCATGATCTCGGCTCAGGTCATGATCTCAGGATCGTGGGATCAAGCCCCTCATGGGGCTCTGCACTCAGCTAGGAGTCTGCTTGGGATTTTCTCTCTCCCTCTCCCTCTGCTCCTCCCCCCACCGATAGTGCTCTCACTCTCTCTCTCTCTCTGTCTCTCTAATAAATAAATACATAAACATCTTAAAAAAAAAACTAAAGAAATTTGTATAAGCCATGGGCTTTAGTTAAAGATAATGTACCAGTATCAGTTCATTAAATATAACAAATGTATCAGATAAATGTAGGATGTTGGGCGCCTGGGTGGCTCAGTCGTTAAGCGTCTGCCTTCGGCTCAGGTCATGATCCCAGGGTCCTGGGATCGAGTCCCACATCGGGCTCCCTGCTCTGCGGGAAGCCTGCTTCTCCCTCTCCCATTCCCCCTGCTTCTGTTTCTGCTCTCACTATGTCTCTCTCTGTCAAATAAATAAAATCTTTTAAAAAATAAATAAATAAATAAAAATAAATGTAGGATGTTAATAATAGGTAAGACTTGGTACTGGCATATGGGAACTCTGTATTACTCAATTTCTCTGTAAAGTTAAAACTGTTCTAAAAAATAAAGTTTATTCAAAATTAAACAAAAAATTTTTATCTTTCCGGGGCCTAGAGCTTACAGCTAACCTATAATTACAAATGCTTTGAATTTGTATATCACTTTGGTCTACCAAAACACTGTTGTGTACATTACCTACAAAGTCTCCATGTTTCTAATACCAACCCAGCTGCTTAAAAATAGTTGTGCAAGGGGCAGAAGATATGAACAGATTTTCTGCAAAGAAGACATACAAATGGCCAACAGACACATGAAAAAATGCTCAACATCACTCGGCATCAGGGAAATACAAATCAAAACCTCAATGAGATACCACCTCATACCAGTCAGAATGGCTAAAATTAACAAGTCAGGAAATGACAGATGTTGGTGAGGATGCAGAGAAAGGGGAACCCTCCTACACTGTTGGTGGGAATGCAAGCTGGTGAAGCCACTCTGGAAAACAGTATGGAGGTTCCTCAAAAAGTTGAAAATAGAGCTACCCTACAACCCAGCAATTGCACTACCAGGTATTTACCCCAAAGATAAAAATGTAGTGATCCGAAGGGGTATGTACACCTCAATGTTTATGGCAGCAATCTCCACAATAGCACAGTAGCCAAACTATGGAAAAAGCCTAGATGTCCATCAACAAATGAATGGATAAAGAAGATGTGGTAGATATATACAATGGAATATTATGCAGCCATCAAAAAACGAAATCTTGCCATTTGCAATGACATGGATAGAACTAGAGGGTATTATGCTAAGCGAAATAAGTCAATCAGAGAAAGACAAGTATCATATGATCTCACTGATATGAGGAATTTGAGAAACAAGACAGAGGATCATAGGGGAAGGGAGAAATAAATTAAACAAGATGAAACCAGAGAGGGAGACAAACCATAAGAGACTCTTAATCTCAGGAAACAAACTGAGGGTTGCTGGAGGGGAGGGGGGTGGGAGGGATGGGGTGGCTGGGTGATGGACATTGGGGAGGGTATGTGCTATGGTGAGCGCTGTGGATTGTGTAAGACTGATGAATCACAGACCTGTACCTCTGAAATAAATAACACATTATATGTTTAAAATAAATAAATAAATATAGTAGGAAGGGAAAAATGAAGGTGGGGAAATCAGAGGGGAGACGAACCATGAGAGACTATGGACTCTGAGAAACAAACTGAGGGTTCTAGAGGGGAGGGGGGTGGGGGGATGGGTTAGCCTGGTGATGGGTATTAAAGAGGGCATGTACTCCATGGAGCACTGGGTGTTACACACAAACAATGAATCATGGAACACTACATCAAAAACTAATGATGTAATATATGGTGACTAACAAATAAAATTTAAAAAAATAGTTGTGCGGGGCACTAGATCATGGTTTCCCATTCTGAATTCTGGGGTACTTTGATGCAGTTTAAGAAGGTATACCTGGTGGGATGAGCAACATATTATTAATGATTAAATCTGGAAAATTATGGAGGCCTATGTCTGTATGTGCAGCATTACTCACCTGAGGGACTGGCTCAATTTAAAAGTAAAGTAACTTATTTATCCGTCCATTTATTTGTCATTATTGAGTGGCTACTACATACATCTGGTAGTTGCTAAGAATACAGGATAAAAGACACATCTTCTATCCTCAATGGGATCTCACTGTAAAAGAGATAAACAAGTAAGTATAAAACCGTAACACAATATGGTAAGTGCTGTGGTGGAGAAAAACACAGAGTTGTAGCTGCACGTAGGAGAGACAGCTAATCCAGCCTGGAGTAGATCAGGGCATGTGTAGTTCTAAAGGGCGGACAAACATTGAAAGTTCTATGTCCTTCACCATCCCGACTTCCAAAATATTAAAAATCTTACTTTCTGAGGGTATAAGGAAGTTTTACTCTCCCCTCAAGTAGATATATACATATATACAGATACATATATATATTTACATAGATATTATACATAGGTATCAAGTATAAGTATACTTTACTAGTATATACACACATGTATGGTGTGTGTCTATGTATGTTATATATATATATATCTCAGGTGTGTATATACACACACACACACACACATATATGTAGGTTTTTGAGTTTTCAGGTTATGAGAAGCAAACCAAATAATCAGGGTAGTGCTTACTAGTAAACGAGCTGGGGTGTGTATCTTTAAAGGAGACGAAATGAGGGGCACCTGGATGGCTCAGTGCATTAAGTGTCTGCCTTCGGCTTAGGTCATGATCCTGGGGTCCTGGGACTGAGCCCAGCAATGTCATCCTCGGGCTCTCTGCTCAGCGGGCAGTCTGCTTTTCCCTCTGCCTCTGCCTCTCCCCACTGCTCCTGCTCTCTCTCACTCTCTATCTCAAATAAATAAATAAAACATTTTTAAAATTTTAAATAAAAAATAAATAAAGAGGACTGAATGAGAGACAGTGGCAAAATCACTGGTGTATCCACAGCCACAAACACTTAAGCACTCAAGGCAGTATGTTTAGCAAAACTGCAGAGAATAAATATTGTAATAGAAAATTATGGACAAAGTCTTAATAAATTTTGTTTCCATTCTTAGTTTAGGGGTGATTAATCCTCATTTCTGATTGATAACAATTAGTAGTCACTCCTCATAACCTATAAATATTTCCAAAATGTGAAGAATCTTTTTCAAATTGAACCCAAATGACAAGTAATTCATTTGTGACCTGCAAACCACAGCATTAAATATATATGTAATAAGTTCAGATATTGTTCATTGTCTTTAAATTCCTCATATGTTACCTATGGCCTATGCATAACTAACTTACAACCTATTAAGTCTGTAAAATTGTAGTTAAATTGTGACTCCAGCCTCTCAAGTTTATTATCCAACAGATTTATTCCTCTCTAGGTCCTAACTGAGAAATTATCATTAAAACCAAAATTGAAGTTTTAGTTTTGTTTTCTAATTGCTCAAAAGTTGTAAAATACCACTGAATATCTTTCTTCATAATACAGGAGACAGAGTTCAGAATTCCCAGCTCTCTTTTGCCTAAGTGCAGAAAAATAGTAATTAATGTATAGTCAGCCTTAATATTTAGGGCCAGTTATGGGAAAGAAGTTTGCATTTCCATATGTTTGAGAAAGAATGGCTTCAAAGATTTTTTTTTTAAGATTTTATTTATTTATTTGACAGAGAGAGACAGCGAGAGAGGGAACACAAGCAGGGGGAGTAGGAAAGGGAGAAGCAGGCTTCCCGCTGAGCAGGGAGTCCGAAGCAGAACTCGATCCCAGGACCCCAGGATCATGACCCGAGCTGAAGGCAGACGCCAAACGACTGAGCCGCCCAGGCGCCCTCTTAAAGATGTTTTTAACAAAGGCACTAAGAATTACCTTAGTGTATAATAACAAAAATAAGTTGGGTTAATAAGATTATACTGAGGTCTGCTTCATGGAGAGGTACTATGCTTGATGTCATGGGGAAAAATGAAAGAAATTTACAAATGGCTCCTGCTTTTAAGTAACTTATAATTTACAAGAGTAAAAATAGTGGGCAAAGGGCTAATCGTATGGTACACAAGGAGCCCTGTAAAGCCAAGATTTTCAGAGAACTTGGACCAAGGGCCATTCAGTCAAGAACAAACGCAGAATGGGCAGCACAGACTCATATAAAAGGCGTGAGGAAGACTAAAGCATAGGATGAGCTGGGCCTTGCCAAAATAAGTTAAGGACAACGAAAAGGTCTCTTTAATCTATATTTAGAGTGAGAAAAAGAACAAGGTAGGTGGGGAGCCTGGGTGGCTCAGTGGTGAAGCATCTGCCTTTGGCTCAGGTCATGACCTCAGGGTCCTGGGATCGAGCCCCACACTGGGCTCCCTGCTTTACAGGAAGCCTGCTTCTCCCTCTCCCACTCCCCCTGCTTGTGTTCCACTCTCTTGCTGTCTCTCTCTCTGTCAAATAAATAAATAAGATCTTAAAAAAAAAAAAAAAGAACAAGGTAGGTGTAGGCATGATGCTTGGGGCTGATGGTGTAATATTGACAGATGATAAAGCAAAACTGTTCAATATCTATTTCGTTTTCATCCCTCTTATCAGAAGACATCTTTGAGCTAGAAAATACTCTTTGCCAAGGAAGATGGCACGTGGGATTAAGTACTGATTTGACCCACTAATTTGTAGCAGGATTGGGAAGACAAGACAGGTTCTCTATTTAAAACTCGACTTAGCGGGCGCCTGGGTGGCTCAGTTGGTTGAGCGACTGCCTTCGGCTCAGGTCATGATCCTGGAGTCCCGGGATCGAGTCCCACATCGGGCTCCCTGCTCGGCGGGGAGTCTGCTTCTCCCTCTGACCCTCTTCCCTCTCGTGCTCTCTATCTCTCATTCTCTCTCTCTCAAATAAATAAATAAAATATTTAAAAAATAAATAAATAAATAAAACTCGACTTAGCTTCTTGAGTGGGCCAAAGGGAAGTATCAGAGCATGAGAGAGGCAGAGGCAGGTAGTGCCAGAGACAGACCCAGGGACAGATGCACGGAGGGTCAGTTTGTCCAAAGGAAGCAGTAAGGCCAGGTGAAAATGCAAAGAAAGCTGCTTATGGTGGGATCAGAGGCAAGGTCATAAGGAATGGAGAGTAGAGCTAGTATTTCTGTACGGGAACTATCCTAGATGCCTACTATATATCCTCTCATTTAATCTCCTCGAAACTCTTAAATGGAGTAGTGTGATCCCTGGACTTTTCTAATGTGGAAAATAAGACTTAACTGGCAAGTTAAGGTTAGGCAGCAAGCGAGAGGAGCAGGTGAGGTTTTACCCCAGGTCCTTATGACTTTGTAGTCTCTTCCTCTATATGCTCAAGATGGCCGAAGAATGTAGCATTTAAGGAATAACAAACTCCAGAATCAGAGGTGCCCAATGGCATCAAGGAAGTCCGTGAAGGCTATGAGAGCCCCCTTCTTGGGCCTGGAGTTTGGGGGAAGGGGGCCTACCCTGGGCAAGGAGACTGGTAAGAACAAAGTGAGGTACTAGGCCTACATTGTCTTCGATATATCAAAAGAGTGACCTAATCACAGGGACGAGGCCAGAAGGCCAGGAATTTCACGCACAATTCAAGGAAGGATGACTTGATGCTGACCTGCTTAAGTACTTCCTGCTAAGATTCCTACAATGTGGGGGAATAGTTGAGGGAAACCCCAGGACCGCAGCTGAGCAGAAGCCGGAGGAGCAACCTGTCAGACATGGAGTCCGACAGAGAGCTTCAAGACGAAGATCTCCAAGGATTAAAAACAATGAAACTGACAGATTGCTGGAAGTGGCCTTTTAACCAAACAAACAAAATACAACCAATGAGGGCGCCTGGGTGGCTCAGTTGGTTGAGCGACTGCCTTCGGCTCAGGTCATGATCCTGGAGTCCCGGGATCGAGTCCCACATCGGGCTCCCTGCTCGGCGGGGAGTCTGCTTCTCCCTCTGACCCTCTTCTCTCTCGTGCCTCTCTATCTCTCATTCTCTCTCTCTCAAATAAATAAATAAAAATCTTTAATAAAAAAAATACAACTGATGAGAGTGTGGCAAACATATTGGAGCATTTGGGGGGGTATTAATAAATAATCCCTTAGAAAAATAAGCAAATTCAAAAATAAGTTGATTTTAACTTTAGGATAAACTCAAATTGTAGGAGAAAAACAGAGTACATTATGGGGTTCTGTAGTAATCTTATTTAAACTCTGGCTATTGATTTTTTTTCTTTTTTTAACTATTGATTTTTTTAAAAATAGCAATATAAGTGTATTTAGAAGATAGGCGGAGGAGAAGAAAGGGTGGACAGGGTGAAAGAGTTAAAATGCTCAATAACAGTAACAGGAAATCAATACATAATGTCCAAAGTCGATAACTTGAGAAATCGCCATATAAGTATGTTATTTAGAAATACGGAGTGAAATAACAGCAAAGTGGCTGAAAGAGCTGGAAGCGGCCGCCAACAGAGAATGGGTCTGGGTGGTGGGGGGCGGGGGGTGTAGCGATGTCGGCGGAAGACCGCTTTTTTCACCGCAAGTCATTTTGTAGTATTTGATTTATTACTTACATCATTTATGACATAAAGGCGAATTTTTTTTTAAAAAGCAGATGGGATCTGACTGAAAAAGAGAAAGGAAACCACACCAAAAGTAATTGTGAGTCACCAGTCAATGCATTTTTAAAAGAGAAGTAGTGAGCCAAGGCACAATCAGCAGAGTAACTCATTGAAGACGTTGGGAACCCGCGGGGGCAGGTGTACAACCCTCTCCTCTCCTCCTCCGAAACAGAGCGGCTCGCAGCGGCGGCGTCACCCTAGGCCAACAGGTGGCAAACTATGGGGCTTGTTTGGGGGCTTGCTAAAACCTAGATGGCTGAGCCCCACCCCACCCCCACCCCCACCCCCACCCCCACCCCCAGCCCCACCCCCAGCCCCACCCCCAGCCCCACCCCCAGCCCCACCCCCACCCCCGAGGTTCCGTACGTCTAGGGTGGGGCTCAGCAAAGCACGCACATTTTGAACAAGTTTCCAGGTGATGCTGCTGCTGGTCTGGGACCCCACCGAGAAGCAGGGATCCAGGCTGAAGCTACAAGGGCTCTCTAACGAAAACAGGCAGCGTGCCTAAGGAGGGCTCTTAATAAGAGGGCCGAGGGCTGGGCTGGGAACGCAGCAGAGCTCCCACTAACTCCAGGCCTCCACAACAGCTGCTAGGAAAAAGAAGGAAGAGAGGGAGGAGCAAACGACGAGGGCAGAAACACACCAGAGTGCCATTTTCACAGAATAAGGCCTTTCTTACTCCGATAATTGGAGCGGTCCCCAGCCTGCGGGCCTGCTGCCCACATCCCTGACCAGGAGAAGGCCTGTAAGCACTCCTCACCCACTGACCTGAAAGGCACAGTCTGGGCTCCCATGCGGGCAAGAACCCTGTCAATAAACCGCGGAAAAAGCCCAAAGCAGCCACACACTAACAAACAGGAACATATATTACAAATGTGAAGGGATAAAAAGGCATGTGAGGAAAATCAACAACATACAAGAGCAGGATTAGCATGAAAGACACACGCAAAAACAACTCACCCTAAA
This sequence comes from Zalophus californianus, assembly GCF_009762305.2. NCBI lineage: Eukaryota > Metazoa > Chordata > Mammalia > Carnivora > Otariidae > Zalophus > Zalophus californianus. The sequence goes on from NC_045606.1 coordinate 92,396,026, forward strand.
AGAAGCATAATTCAGGAACACTAGGGAAATATTTCTTTTTTCTTAATTCTAGCCTCAGAGATAAACTTGAGAGAAAATTTCAAGCAACAAGAGCAAACTGCTATGAAAAAGGAGCCTAGCTCCTCATAGATTTAGAGGAACCCCAAAAATGTAACTACTAAAGTTAAAAAAAAAAAAAGTGAATGAGCAGAATAACGAACGAACGAAGCTAAAGGCCGAATTAGTGATCTAGAAGATAAACCTAAGGACATCCCCCTGAACATGATACAAAAGGCAGAGAAATACAAGATACCTGAGGAAAAATGAGACAGAAGATGAAGGAAGTCCTAGTCATCAAACGGAAGCTCCTCAAGGAAAGAAAACAGAGAACGGGGGAAAAAATCAGAGAAACAACAAGGAAAAAAATTCCCTAAGTTGAAGAATGAACGATTTCAGAGTGAAGGGGCCCACAGAATGCCAAACCAGAGCAGTGTAATAAGATCCAGAACTAGGTGCATGTCGGCGAAAACCCTGAATAAAAGTCAGATTAAATTATCTATCTGTATGTATGTGGGAAGTTTCCAAAAAGAGAAAGCACTTTGCCTATTAAGGAGGAAGAATTAGTCTGACTTCAGACTTAACAACACTGCTAGATGCTTGAATGTCTTCTAAACAAGGCCATCTTCATAACTTGCAGGGCTCAGTGACAATGAAAACGTGGGACTTCATGATAAAAAATTATTAAGAATTTCAAGATGGCAACCATAGAGTCTTAAACCAAATGGGGGCTGGGGGAGGGGGTGCTTCTAGGCACAGGGCCCTTCTAAGCACTTCCTTTACTTCCTGATCCTTCCTAGCGACCAAGGCCTGTAGTACTTCATGCTCTTTTCTTTCATGGAGAGCACAGGTCCCATGCCAATGGAGGCAGCCTTGTTTCCAACTTTGGAGAAGCAAAGATTTTGAACCTAACATTCTCTATTCAGCCAAACTGTCAACTAAGTAGAAGGGCAAAAAGAGATGTTTTTGGACTTGTGAGAATTTAGAAAATTTACTTGACGCCTACCCTACATGAAAAAGGTGTTTGAGTTACTTTCAAAAAAACTTAGAGCTTCCAGAAAAATAAAATCAGGACTCCAAGAAATAAAGTGACTTAAAATACCAGACACAGTGGTAGCTAGGGATGACCTAGACGTAAAGGGAGATGAAAAGAAAACAGGGGAATACATTAGGTATTGAGGCTTAAGTGATTTTTCTTTAAGCTTCAAAGGTTTAGTGACACTGGATTATGTTCCTTCTCTATAGAGCCAATCATTGTTGGTGCGGTGGTAAATATTATTTAAATTATAATATTGTCAGGGCTTTTTCAATGATTTTTATTCTTAGAATCAATCTATAGTCAAAACGCATAAAAAACCATCATTATGATTACAGAACAGAATGTAAATATTATAAACCTTGGCAATGTAACATAAGAAGTTATAAAAAGAAATAAGAGAGAGATAAGAAAAGCAGAGAGTCAAGAGGATCTGCTTGAATTTGATAGATCCAGAAATAAAGGTTTTAGTATTTTATTTGAAGTTGTAAAATATCCCATAGAAAAACTAAAGAACTAAAAATAATATGTCTAATAAAAACTGGTCAGGGAAAGTAGGTGGCATTATAAGATGTATTAGATTCTTCATTTTCATTTTCATAGCAAGGAATCAGTAGACCCTTTCTACATTGATAAACCAAGAAACAAAGGTATAAGCAAATTATTTCAGGTTCTATAATAACCACCATAAATATTTAAACAGGAAATCTTGACGATGGGGGCTTCTGAGGAGTGAGACTGAGGGAGCAGTTTGGGGAAGAAATATAATGTCTATTTTTCATTTTATACTTTCATTCTATACTTTTCTGTATCATTCTAATTTTGCCATGTGCATGCATTATTTCTATAATTAAAAATCAGTTCAGGCGCCTGGGTGGCTCAGTCGTTAAGCATCTGCCTTTGGCTCAGGTCATGATCCCAGGGTCCTGGGATTGAGCCCTGCCCTGGGCCCCCAGCTCAGCCGGGAGCCTGCTTCTCCCTCACCCACTCCCCCTGCTTGTGTTCCCTCTCTTGCTGTGTTTCTCTGTCAAATAAATAAATAAAATCTTAAAAAAAAAAAAAATCAGTTCAGCAAGAAAGGAAATGGGAGCAATACTAATCAGTAGGAGCTAGTATGGCTCAATGAACTTGACTTTCTTCCTGGTTACTAGCCTGCTAGATCAAGAGAACTCATTATTACCATGTTTCAGACCCTCTTCTAGGAGTTGGGGATACAGTAAGTGAACCTTAAAGAGAAAAATGAAACAAAAAATTGTCCTCATGGAACTTACATCCAAGTGTAGGAGGTTGACATCCTAGGTAATAAGGTCTCAAGAAACTTCAATTAGGGAAAGGCCAAGGGATGCCTGGGTGTGTGGCAGTTTTGGATTGGGTGACTAGGGAAGGCCTCACTGCAAAAGTGATTAAATAACTAAAGACATGTAAGTGATAAGGGAGTGGTCAAGTGGATACCTGAGGGGAAGTAGTCCAGATAGAATAGCCAGTGCAAAGGCCCTGGGGCAGGAATATACCCTGTAAGCTCCAGAAACACAAGTGGCTGGGGTGGCAAAAGCAAAAGGGAGTGTTGTAGATGATATGAGAGAGGTAAGGGAGTAGGGGCAGGTCACACAGGCCTCATCTGCTCTTTGACGGACTTTGGTTTTTCTTGTGAACAAGATGGCAAGAGCCCTGTGATAATGCAGGCCAGAGCATTCTAAATGCCCCATATATTTAACAAGCACTTGTATCACCTGAGGGGCATGTGAGAATGCAGATTCTGATTCAGTAGGCTTGAGGTGGGCATTGAGATTCTCCAGTTCTTACAAAAGCTCTCCAGTTGGGGCATCTGGGTGGCTCAGTCATTGGGCGTCTGCCTTCGGCTCAGGTCATGATACCAGGGTCTTGGGATTGAGCCCCACATCGGGCTCCCTGCTCAGCAGGGAGCCTGCTTCTCCCTCTCCCACTCCCCCTGTTTGTGTTCCCTCTCTCGTGTTCTCTCTCTCTGTCAAATAAATAAAATAAATCTTACCAAAAAAAAAAAAAAAAGCTCTCTGGTTATACAGCACTGTTGGTCTGAGAACTAGCAAGAGTAGCTCACCCAAGCAGAAATAAGCCTCATTAGACAGCTTTCAACAGAGGGGGACATGCTACTTTAACATCTCTGAGCACTAGAGACTTTATTCATATGGCTGGATAGAGTTATTTGCCCCAGGTAAATAATACCTAAAGAATGAACAGGTTCTTTCATTTGACTCCAGTCAAAACCCAGTGAGGAACTGAGGTCTTCGGTTCAACAACCTATGATGAACTGTATCCTGCCAACTACCACTTGAGTGAGCTTGAAACAAAATTGAGCCCCCATCAAGCCAACTACAGCCCTATCGAATACCTCAGTTGCAGCCTGTGACAGACGCTGAGCCAGAAGACCCAGCTAAGCCACATCTAGATTCAGGACCCACAGAACACTGTGAAATAATAAAAGTGTGTGTTTTAAACCACTAAATTTCAGAGTAATTTGTTACACAGCCACAGAGAACTAACACAACATCAAAATTTTCTTTTAAATATATGGGGCATTTAGAATGCTCTGGCCTGCATTATCAAGCATGTTCTCGATAGATTTTAATGAGGCTTTGATGAGAACCCAATCATTTGTGTAAAACGTACATACCTAAAGATAGAAAGAATTTTCCACTGACTGGCCTCTGGCTCCATACATTTAAAAAAACTAGTTTCTTCTCCCTTATTCACATATTTATATCAAATTACTAACTCTAGACCTGAACCTCATGTCGTAAAACAGGGTGAATCAACACAGTGGGTGGTAGGAGAGCTCCTACCATCAGCGGTGTGATGGAGCTGGCTCCTTCTGGCTCACAAGAACTGTTAGCTTTTCAGGAATTTGGGGAGACCGTTGTTAATCACAGCCATTATTAAAAATTAAATAATATAAACTTAAAATTAAATCAGTAATCCTAAAAACAAAGATCGTACATTCTCAAAACTCATTTCCTACTTATACACTTTACAATGACTATGTCCTTGAAGTTATCTACATCTATTGTATTCCAGTGGTGTCAATACAATATAATGGTGTCTACTCTTTCCAACCCTGCATACAGAGATGACACACCAACAGCTTGAAATAGGTGGGAGTATTTATACCACAGAAATTAGCAAATATTACCAATCTGGTTCTCAACATTTACTGGTGTACCACAGCCTGCTAACCATTCCTACTCCAGGATGGCTAGCCATAGCATAACCAGACACAGAGCTGACTACAACCCATATAAGTATGTCCCACAAACCCAAACAAAAGGAAACCCCAACTCAAATTTCCTCTAGCTGGGCGCCACTCCTACCCAACTCAACAGGAGGATACGGTGTGATGGAGAGGAAACTGGAGTGGAAGGAGGTGTCAGTTTTCACCAATTACAATTAAAATATCTTTTTGCAAATCTGTTCAAAACAAGAATACCTTGCTAGGGCCCCACCTAAGGCACTGGAAGGAGCTCCAGCAAGTTGGAGGCCCTGAAGCTAAAGCTTCATTATGGGCCTCATGGTAAATCCACCTCTGCTCCAGAACTTTATGGATGCTTCCATCGCCCCTCAGTGGCTCCCATCATGCTTGACTCTGGGTTGGGGATCATGGGATGGGGGGCATTGAGAGCACTAACACCTGACACATTTCTGTATGCTCTGCTCAGGTGCTCACTGGGGTGGGCTCTCAACACACACACACACACACACACACACACTGGAAACACTTCCCCTGCAATCTTCCCCTCTGAAAGCAACTGCCCTGGGGGCCTGTCTTTCTCATTCTTTGTTGCCAAAGAGCCATTAGCTTTCTGAGGCTGCCACAACAAAATACCATAGACTGGAAGCCTTAAACAATAGAAATGAATTTTCTTACACTTCTGGAGGCTCCAAGTCTAAGAGCAAGATGTTGGTAGGTTTGTTTTCTTCTGAGGCCTCTTGTTGGCTTGAAGACAGCCACCCTCTTGCTGCGCTTTCGCATGGTTGTCCCTCTGGGCTCTCATGCCCCTGGTGTCTCTCTGTGTCCAAATTCCCTCTTCTTCGAAGGACACCAGTTGGATTGGATTAGAACCTACTCTACAGACCTCATTTCAACTTAATCATCTCTTTAAAGACCTTGTCTCCAAAGACAGTCACATTCTGAGGTACTGGGGTTGGGACTTCAACATAGGAATTGGGGATGAGGTGGGGGACGACACAATTCATTCCATAACACTATCCTTCCCAGAGATGCTAAGCTCAGCCTCTTGGCCTAGCATTAATAGTAACAAGACTGCTGGAAAAAGATCTCATTTATCAAAAAGGAAAATATAGCAGGAGGGCCTGGGTGGCTCAGTCGGTGAAGTGTCCGCCTTCAGCTCAGGTCATGATCTCAGGGTCCTGGGATAGAGCCCCACATCAGGCTCCCTGCTCAGCAGGGAGTCTGCTTCTCCCTCTCCTGCTGCCCCTCCCCCACTCCCCTGCCCATGCTTGCTCCTCTCTCTCTCTCTCTAAAATAAATAAAATCTTTTTATAAAAAAATAAAAGGAAAATGTAGCAGTATTTCAAAAACTATCATTCTGTTACAGAATTATTCAAGAGATTCATAGAGAATAGGGATGAGAAGGAGGACCCCATGTTTGGAAGCTACAGGGAGACAGGGTATGACCGTGTGAAAGTGCCATGCCGAAGTGGTAGTGGCTGGTACCCAAAGAGCCCTCTGTTACCCGATGCATCAGAGTGAGCGGTGCCCAAGCAGACGCTAGAAAACCAGTGGGAGGGTATTCATGCACTAGGTAAGGTTTTAAATTAGATGACCTTCCAGACTCGACTACCCCCACGTTCTCCAGTTTTTTCACGATCAACATGGCCACCACGCCACTAGATTTAGTAAATCTTTTATTTTTAAAAAACGTGGAATATTATAATTCAAAGTATACTTCATAACCTAGAGTGATTGCTACGGAGCTTTCCTTTAAATTTCTATCTGGAAAAGATCTGAAATGACTGAAAGGCAAAATAAAAACAAAAATTCCCCAAGCTCCAAGATGTGAAATTCAAGAAAAATGTTCCAGATCTCAGCATGAAATGATCCAAAATAGGCAATATAATTTTCACATCTCTTGGAAAAATACTGAGTCATATTGCCCACCCACATCTTACAAAAATAACAGAAATCCAGTGATTCAAGCAAGATACACTCTGCCATTGTCTGAAGCAAACATTTGAGTCATTCAGGAAAATGAGGAGCAAAGTCCCCTCGGTGAAAAACATTTAAATTCCATGTCCCCAGGGAAGTTTTGTAATGAGGCATTCTTTCCATCACCCACATTCCTTTTTCTCACGTCCTGGGATACCTTCTGGCCAGAAATCGGGGACTTGGTGAGAACCACAAACAGCCTTGAACAGGCAGAGTATAGTCAGGTGCTCAGTGAGCAGTGATTAGCACTCGACCCACAGTCGCCTGGGACAAAGCTGGGAAAGGCTCCCGGGAGACCCTCAGGACCCACAGGGCAGAAGGAGGCCACACCCCCTCGTCCACCCTCTGGGTTCCCGTCACCTCCCAGCCCATGTGTCATTCTCTACACTCAGCAGCAAGCCAGCAGGCTAGCCCTCCACCCGTCACCCATCCCCCCCCCGGCTCTCCCTCTTCTTGCCAACCCTGCTCTGTCTGTGCCTTCTCCCCTTCCTTGTGTATCCTTCCTTCCCTGCTCCCCATTAGCAACGCCCCCTCTCTTCCTGCCAGTCCAGCGTTCCCTGTCACTGCCTGGCGGAGAGTCTGATGGCAGTAACTGCTCAAGAAAGGTCTGACCAGGGACAATGACAACGCGAACAGAAGGAATTCCAAATAAGCGGCTCCTGAGCTTGTCACTCCTAAAGGAACCGGCCCGGCCGTCCCCCTCCTGACCCATCCCCCTCCAATCCCTGATATTGTGGTTGGCACCGCCAGGGAATTACCGAAAGGGCTCCCGGAATGGCACCAAGGACCCACTGATGCCAAACGAGGGCCCTTTGCCCGTCCTCAATCTGCTCGGTCTCTGCAACACCGGGCAGCGAGGATGACTCACTCTCTAAAAGAGGCGTCCTTCCTGTCTGCTACAGCAGCCCTGGTTTTCCTCCCAATTCAACCAAGCAACGTCTGCTCGACCCTTCGGCTGCATCACCTTCTCTTTGGCCTGGCCTTCTTTGCCAACTCCTCTTTCTTTCCACTTTCTGCACACCTCACACCTCCTCTCCCTTCAGAGAGCTCCCCTTTGGACCCTTGGAGGCAGCCTCCGTGCCCAACTCTGCGCAAACATGGCCACCTCACTTCCTTGTTCCTGCGCATCCCCTGTCTTCCGGTCGTGCCACTTCGACCCTTGCCTTCCGCGATTTTCATCAAGCCTCGCCACCCCACCTTCGACACCCTCATCCCAATCACGTGAATAAGAAATAGTCTTCACCAGGCCCCTGAGTTCTTTATTTAAAATTGTCTTTCTCACAGACCCCTGCCTCCCTCCCATCTTTTTCCTTCTTTCCTACCGCATGCCTGGATTCTCCCGAGTTTCAGCCTCTCCTTCCTCCAGCTCAGCTTGAGACATCTTTCTGAGGCACCTCACTGATCCACACTGCCCTCCTGTAAAACTTCAGCGGGTCCCCATCATCCCTTCAATATGTAAATATATTTAATATACTATATATATATTAAATATATAATATACACACACACATACACACACACACACACACATACAAAGAGAGAGAAATGGGGAGGGAGATTTATTCTAAGAATTTGGCTCATATGATTGTAGATCATAGAGGCTGACAAATAAAAAATCTGGGTAGGCTGACAGGCTGGAGACTCAGGGAAGAGTTAATGTGGCAACTCAAGTTTGAAGCCTGTCTGTTGGCAGAACTCCCTCTTCCTCTGGAGAGGTTAGTCTTTTCCTTAAGATCTTCAACTGATTGGGTCAGGCCCATCCACATTATAGAGGTGATCTGCTTTCTCAAAGACTGATTTATATGTTAATCCCGTCCCAAAAATACTGAGTTAACCAACTTGTGCTGCTATGACAAACACCATGGCTGAGGGGCTTCAGTGACAAACACTCACTTCTCACAGTTCTGGAGGCTAGGAGGTCCAAGATCAAGGTTCCAGCCAGTTCTGTTCCTGGTGAGAGCCCACTTTCTAGTTTACAGATGGATGTCTTATTGCTATGTCCTCACATGGCAGAGAGAGAGAAATTATCTCTCTCATGCTGTTCTTATAAGGGCACTAACCCCATCATGAGAGCTCCACCCTTATGACTTAATTATCTTCCAAAGGCCCCACCTCCAAATACCATCACCCTGGGATTAGGGCTTCAACATACGATTTTTAGGAGAACACAAAATTTTAGTTCATACCAAATGCCTTCACAGAAATAATTAGAATGGTGTTTGACCAAATATCTGTGTACTGTGGCCTACCCAAGTTGACACATAAAATTAACTATCACAGTCTTTCCAAACTCTGACATTGGCTTCCTCAACTCAAGACACCACTAGGCTCCGTTTGGATTCAATTCCTTACACAGCAGGTAAGAACTCTCTCCAGATCGTCATCTGTGAGAATTTAATGGTGCCCCTCATTGGTTTCTTTCCGGCATCACGATTTTGCATTGCCCGTTGTACAATGTCTGAAAACTGTTCTCTTGTATATTTTGTCCGCTTTTTAAATCGTTTCGGGTGGGAGGGTAAATCCAGTCCCCATGGCAGAAGTTTATTTCTACGTCATGCTATGAAGAGTGCTTTGTTCGGGGGCGCCTGGAGGGCTCAGCGGGTTGAGCATCTGACTCTTGATTTCGGCTCAGGTCGTGATCTCGAAGTCTTGAGATCAAGCCTCACACTGGGCTCCGTGATCAGCACAGAATCTGCTTCAGAGTCTTTCTCCCTCCCTCTCCGCTTCTCCCCCTGCTCGTGCTCTCTCTCTCTTTCAAATAAATAAATAAATAAAACCTTTAAAAAAGAGTGCTTTGTTCACCTAGGCTTATGCTCATAAAATAGCATTTTTAACTTAAAAATTAATTTGTTTGGGTACCTGGGTGACCCGGTCGGTTAAGCATCTGCCTTCAGCTCAGGTCATGATTCCAGGGTCCTGGGATCGAGCCCCGCATTGGGCTCCCTGCTCAGTGGAGAGTCTTCTTCTCCCTCTGCCCCGTCCCCCAGCTCGTGCACTCACTCATTCTCAAAAGTAAATAAATAAAATCTTAAAAAAAAAAAGACTCCCTCTCCCTCTGCCCCACCACCTTGCATGCTCTCTCTCTCTCTCCTTAAAAAAAATAAACAATCTGTTTATCATAGAAAATATTTTAACTACAGAAAAATACAAAAGAAAAAATAGTTTACACATAACCTCCCACCTTTGGCTGCATAATCTTCCTCTCTTTATGAATATATTATTCTCTTTGTGAATACATTTATGACTATTTTATTATCTCAATAAACACTTCTGAACGAATGTGTGTGAATTGGTGCTAAGATAGGGATCACACAGGCGCAAGTTCTCAGAGAACCCCGTGTCCTCCCAAGTGGGAAGCAAATCACTACTAGGCAGGCAGATGCAGCTGCTTGACAAGGAATCTCCTTCTGTGGGAGGTTACTTAAGGAGTTTGGACAACCAGAGTCAGAACAGAGAGCCCAAACCTGAGCAGCTTCTGAGGTGTGAGTTGTTCTCAGTTGGCAGGCCCCAAAACCTTTCTTTCCAGAACAAAAACTACTCCCCCTCCAGAAAAGGAAAACAAGGCGTCCGGTTGTGTGCTGAGGCAGTCTAGCCTGAAATGGCTCACTGGAAGGAGGGGAGAATAGACCTGAGAGGTCAAAGGCGCTCAGTCCTGCCGGGCCGATGTCCCACCACACCCCAGGGAGACAGGGACATCTCGAGTTTCCTGACCTCGCGGATATAATGCCCTTCACTCCCTCCACTGTGTGTCTTGCTCATCGAAGGCCAACCACGATTATTGGTTGGAATAGTGAATGAAATATATAATTAAAGAAACAGAACGTCTCTGAGAAGCCAAATCTTTTTCTGGAAAGCTTTGTCTCTCCCTGGGGGTTTCACTTTAGCAAAGTGTTTGGTAGCATGGGATCCTGCCAACACGGGATCTGAGGTGTCTTACGCTCATTGAGCAGGGACAGAGGTCCAGTACTTAATAGGTTCGCAGATGCACAAGTTTTCATAACACTTCCAGTTTGCAATTGTCTGACCCTCAACCATCGTTTAGGGGACCAGCCCCGTGTCCTTTGACTCCTGACAATGACCTATGACCTCTCAATTGTCTTTGGTGACTCTCTGGGGAAGATGAGTGGTGGAAGTTAGTTCAAGTGTCTACCAAGCAGAAGTAGATGAAATTCTCCTTTGATCAAAAAAATCCAATAAAAAGCCTTAAAATATATAGCAAGAGAATACAGTGGGAGTGAAAGAGAGAGAGAGAGAGAAAGAATCAGATTCTTTTTTTCTGCATTGAACACCAGTGACCCTGAGGTTGGAGACAGCCAAGCAGCCTCAGATCAAATAAGCTCAGCTGAACCCAGGAGAACACCTTACATGGTAATAATATCTCAGTTCTCAGGGCGCCTGGGTGGCTCAGTCGGTTAAGCGTCTGCCTTCAGCTCATGTCATGACCTCGGGGTCCTGGGATCCAGCCCGTCATCAGTCGGGCTCCCTGCTCCGTGAGGAGCCTGCTTCTCCCTCCCCTCTCCCCCTGCTTGTATGTGCTCTCTCTCAAATATATAAATAAATAAAATCTTTTTTTTTAATCTCAGTTCTCATTGACAGAGAGCTTGAGAGAGTCCCCATTTTCCCTCTTTCGCATCTCAGTCACAGAAGGTAGGCAGGGTATTAGGGTAGCGGAGGGCATAGGCTCATAAAGTTACACACCAGAGTTTGCAAGCTGGCCCCACCACCTAACACCATTGTGACCTTGGGCAAGACCCTCATGAGCAAGGGGGAGCTGAATTTAGTAGCACCTACCTCATGAGGTTGCTATGAACCCAGGGAGGTAAGGCGTTTAGAACGGCCCTGCTACTTGGTAAATCTCAGGAAATCCGAGCTGCTAGTCTTTTATTTTCCAGATCTTTCTCCTTGTATGTTCCTTTAATTACCTGGTTTCATTTAAAGAAATTATGAGGGTAGCATTGTAGTTTGTTATGAAAGATTGAAGATGCAGTGACACAAATATTTCTGGGGGAAAAAGGGGAACAGGGAAACTGGGGGGAAAGAGAAATATATGAAATGGGAAAGATACAAAAATGCCCTTTAAAAAATTAAAATCACTTTGATGTTTGGGAACATAGCATGCCCTATGCATAGCTTGCTCTTAGAATGCTTTATACAACAACTATAAAGCATAGCTGATCTCAGCATTAACTATAAATCTATCAGTTGACTTAATTATTATATGTCTTGAATTCTTGTTGTGAATGGGGCTACAAGACTTTGAAGGAATCTGAGTTGTCAGTTTGTGCCTATTTGTGAGAATCAGACAGAATCTAAGAACCGGGGGAGAAAGTCAGCCTTACAGTAAAACAAAGAAAGCCATTATGTTCTCTGCACTCAGTGTCTTCCACTGTTTCAAAAAAGATACAGAAAGCCCTGGTTTCCAGAAAAGGAGCTGAGAATAAAATGAACCCAGATTCACACAGAACATCTTCCCCCCCCCCCGACAACAGCTCTAATTAGTCTTGTTTTGTGTGCTGTCACTAACATAAATGTCTGCCTTTTCATTTCTCTTTTATCACCTTCAAGGATTTTGGAAGAATGAAGTTTTGTCCAACTAAAATTAATCACCCTCTTTCCCATGCTAGATTATTTCTAGAACAAATACATGTAAATTTGTTCGTTGTCTCCATAAATATTGATTAAGTCCCTCCCACGTGGCAGGCACGAGGCGGGGGGGCCTAAGGACACACATAGCCCCTGACCCTGAGTTGCTCATGGGCTGTGAGGAAGAGAGGTTTGTGGAGAAGTCAGTGTACTGGAGAGTTATGGGAGCAGTGCCTGGTGCTTCCAGGGGGGCACTCGGGGACAGTGCCCAGCCAGAGGGACAAGAGGCTAAGTCTGCCCGTCGGTGTGAGGGTTAGGAATGTTTTCAAGGGACACATTTGATGACTCCTTTTCAGATATGCTTTCCAAATAGACCTCCTTCTTTCCTATTCTGTAGGACTTGGGGGCCTCTGAAGTCATCAGGGACCACTACTTTGCAAAGGCCTCGTAGAAATGTGGGAATATTGGGCGCGCCTGGGTGGCTCAGTCGTTTGGGCGTCTGCCTTGGGCTCAGGTCATGATCCCAGGGTCCTGAGATCGAGCCCCACATCGGGCTCCCTGCTCAGTGGGGAGTCTGCTTCTCCCTCTACCCTTCCCCCCTGCTTGTGATCTCTCTCTCTCTCTCTCTCACTCAAATAAATAAATAAAATCTTTTTTAAAAATGTGGGAATATTTTTACAGTCTCAAAATTAGTTGAGATCATCAGCGTTACTGGTTAAGAAATGGTGGACAGAGATGCTCAGCCCAGCCCCTCCTTCCTCACTTAGTCAGTATTTGATTCCCTGCTGAGCACCCCTGCAACTAGGTATCCTCATTTCCTTCAGGGAGCTCCCCAGGGTGAACCCAGAAGTCGTTCTTCTCAAGGACAATGATCTTCCTTATATGTAGAAGTCTTTTGGGTACCTCGCATTTAACATTAAAGCATGCCTTGCTTTTTACAAACACGCGCAGCAACTTATAGGGGACCCTCACCAAGATTCCCTACAGAGTTCCGGTGTTGGGGTCTTTCCCAGACATTCTTTTCTTTGTATTTCTTCTTGAAGATGGCAGCCACCTGAGTGGCTTTTATGGGGATGACCCAAGGTCACGGCTGAGGAAGGGGGTGAAGAGAACAGGAGTCCAGGTGGAAGGGGGTGAGCAGACAGGTTAGGTCATGGCTAGACAAGCTATGGAACCTCAGTGGCCTCCAAGGTTCCAGGAGCAAGGAGCCAGTACAGAGCGGGGTGGGGCAAGGCGGTCAGACTCGGCCACAACCGCCCCCTTCCTCCTCCCTGCGAACACCAGGTGCTGAGCACAGTGCCCTCCTCTAACTTCTACAAGCATTTACCATCTGTACTAGCTCCCCGGATTTAGGGACAAACAGGTTTAGAAATCAGGTTCCCAGGCAGTGAGACTCGGAGATGGACAGGAAGGTGACAGGGAACACCCTCGGGTTCCATCGGTGACGGGGAGTGAGGCCAACAGGACCCAGCTAGGGAGGCGTTGAGCTGTGTGATACGGTCACAACAAAGGCCTCCACTCCCCCGTGGGGAGCTCTGCAGCTGGGAGGGCCCCTCAGTGTCTAGAATTGGGGCAAGGGAGCCATACGCCAGCACTGACCAGTCCGTGGATGTGGGCTGCCCCAGGAGAAGGAGGTGACCTTGAGCAAGGACGGCAATTTCTGGAAAGGGACTCAACTCAGAGCCATGAGCCAGCTAATCCCAGCAGCTGGGGGACTGAGCACGAGCACACCCGACTGCGGAGGGGGATGATTACATAGTAAACAGTCCATCGTTACCTGAACTTCTCATTTTGTTCCTACGTTGGATGATAAACACACTGCTCTAAGTGTCCCCCACCATGCCCTGCCTCTTGAAGGCTCCCTGGACGGGATTACCAACTGGGCCTATGACTACCAACGTCCTTTATGCTACAGGGATGCCAACCGCGATAAACGGGCATGCAGAGGACTGTCCTCCTGGCTTGCAATGCCTCATCTTCCTAGAATCCTGAAAATCTGAACCTCAAACCCTGCTGAGCTAGAAACTCCTACAGCGGGTCTCAGAGTGGGCTCCCGGACCAGCAGCCTCAGCATCACCTAGGAACTTGATAGAAATGGAAACTCTCGGGCCCCTGCCCAGACCTACTGAATCAGAAACTCCAGGGGTGGGGTCCCATGATGTGTGTTCTAACAAGCCCTCTCTGTGACTCAGGCTCACTAGTTTGAGAAGCACGGCGTTAATAACGCGGCACACTATGTGTGGGAGGCAAGAGATCCTGTGAATCAAGGGAGCCTATGAATCATGCCTCGGCAAGGGCTCACACCTGGCCAGGGAAGAAGAGAAAGACGAGAGCGGGAACGACAGAGAGTATCAAGGGTCACTGGGTCCATCCAAGAACACAGTGTGTCTTCTCTGGCCCAAGGGACAGGGGAAGAAGCCAGGCAGGCCCCGCCACGCAGCCCACACCTGATGCCACCTGAGCTGAGGCATGACAAATGTGGAAGGGTGTCTTTGTTGGCATCCTGACTCTCACTGTGTTCTAAAGGTCTCAGGGCTCATTGTGGTTTTCCTTATTGCAGTTGAAGGGAGGCGCGCTGGGTGCTACTTCCTTGGCAGAGAAAAAACAACCTTCGGCCCAAGCCTCTCCCCTCTGTGGGAAGGAGAAGTGAAACGGGCTGTGGGCTGGGGAGGAAGGGGGGCTGACTGGGGTTTCTGGAGAGGCCGAGACTTTCTGGTTTAGTCTGACAGCACCACCTCAGCCATGCTAGGAAAACAGAAGTGGCTCCCTGCATAGTCTGCTCGGTTCCTGCAGCTGCTCATGTAGCCAGGATTTACGGAAACCCGTACGCGTTTGCCCTCACACTCTCTGATGGGTGCACGGAGCCTAGCTAGAGAGAGTGGGGTCGTTCACCTGCCAGAGCGACACATGGACCCAGCCTGTATAACTAGGAGCTAAAGGATGCGATGGGCATCTAAGTGGGATCTGTCGGGAAGCAGCGTGCCCTGAAGACTGCAGAAGACCCCAAGGAGGAAGCTTGAAGGAAGGACAGGCCCAGGAAGCCGGGAGAAAAGGAGAGGAAAAGGCATGGGGGCCCCCCTGTAAGTGCAGGAGCAGAAGCAGGGAGGCAGGGAGGCCAGGGAGGAAGCAAGTCCCACTGGACCGGAGGGTCCTGCCAAACGAGCCAGCTGATGGGTCAAGGCCAGCCTAGGGAGCCTCCTCAACAGCGCAGCCAGCTAAAACACAGGGCACCTCGTTCAACTTAAATTTCAGATAAACAATCATTTTTAGTATAAGCATGTCCCCAATATTGCAAGACTTTTTGTTCTAAAATATCATCCACTGTTTATCTGAAATTCAAATTGAATTGAGCAGCCTGTATTTTTATGTGCTACCTCGGGCAACCCTACTCCTCAAGTACTTATATTCTATAGTTCTTCACTTGCTCCTCAGTAGTACCTTACGAGGTGGTTCTATTGTTGCCATCATCCCCATTTTACAAATGCGACAACGAAGTCGTGGCCGCACGACTAGCAAGTCCATTGCCCCAACTTGTGCTCCTAACGTCTAAGCTACCATACAGAGTTTGGAATCCCTCAGACCTTAATTCAAAATCCGGCTCTGCCACTTACTACTAATGACCCAGTGACAGTGACCTTTGGCAAGTCCTTTAGCCTCTTTGAGCCTCCGTTCCTGCCCCGTTGCGTTTTGTGAGAAGTGTTCAGGAAGTGGTACTTGGATACCGATGATCATAGTGGTGATGGTGGTGGTGGCGGTGCCGAGGAGCCTGGAAACCCAAGCAGAGGAGTCACTGATGCTGCTACAGAAAATGAGGAGCCATGGGCAGGCTCTGAGCTGGCAGCAGAGGGGGACGTGACTTCTCCCTTCTCCTGCCTGCCTCCTCCTTAGTACCTGGTCTGCTCCGTCCTCTAACTTGCCTCCCTGCCCTCCACCCTTAAGCCCGGAACCAGCCCCTCCCACGTGTGTCAGAGGCATCCTGCCTGGAGCTCGCCTCCGAGTCCAGAGTCCCTTGTTGCTGGTGGTCAGGGTTCACTTCCAGCTCACGTTCCTGACTGTAAGCAGTCCAGGCCTTTCCACTCGTCTGTCAGCTCCTCAGATCACTGCCCAGATGTGCCCACATCCCAGGTCTTGCTGCCATCAGGGAAAAAAAATCCAACAGATGGAGCATTTTGCACCCATCTCAACAAACGGGTTCTCCTTCCTCTTACATAACTCAGTCCAATTCAGACTGCTGGCACGCATGCTCTGAATGCCTTTAATCGACAGATCTACTGAGTAAAATCAAGACAGAAAATATCTGGTGATTAGGTTCAGTGTTAGTCATTTCCTGCCTTCTCGGGTCAAGTCAGGTAGAAGTTTGTTCCTGGCCCCTCAGTTGCCCACTGAAGCCCCTCACTGCCCTGGGTCCGCTTACAGCAGGCCATCCAAGACAAGCTGCCTCACCGTCTCCACCTGGGTTAGGTGTCCAAGGTGCTGGGGAGCCAGCCCATAGCAAAGATGTCTAGTACCGGAACTGTTTACCTGTTTCTTCCTTATGATTTTTTACCACTAGTAGTCCCTGGAGGCATTAATCCTAGTAAATAAACTAAACAATGTATGGCCAGTTCTCTCCTTAGAACTGTCTCTTCTCCAGGGCTGAAAGAATCACCATCACCTTGACCTTCAAGTTGCCTTCCCGATTCTGGCTCTCAGTCTGACCTGTGCGACTCTCCTATTCCAGGTCATGACCAGATTCCTGCGCTTATGAGGCAAATAATACTTTTTTAAAGATTTTTATTTTTATTTATTTGACAGAGAGAGAGCACAAGCAGGGGGGGTGATAGGCCGAGGGAGAGGGAGAAGCAGGCTCCCCGTGGAGCAAGGACCCCGATGCGGGGCTCAATCCCAGGAGACTGGGATCATGACCTGAGCCGAAGGCAGACGCCCAACCAACTGAGCCACCCAGGCATCTCAAGGCAAATAATATTTTTGACCCAGATTCCAACCATGTGGTCACTCCTGGTCTCTATTTAGCTCCCTCTCTTGACTTTTAGAACCAATGGCCCCTAGCTCCAACTTGCTCACCGGGCTCTGGGGCCATGCTTCCCTAACTGCCAATGCTGACGTACATCTCTTGTCTCATTTGTTCCCCAGCTCCCCTCCCCTGCGTGCTTCATGTGAGTTTCCAGCCCTCTTCAGACTCTCCCAGCCCTCGTGCTGAGCCCCACCCCCAGGACCCTCAGCCACCCACCCTGCAACACGGACAACACCCGGAGTCCAGCCATCTGTCCCTCATCGAGTGTCCCTGGCCCCATGCCGAGCAGCACCGCATTGGCCCTTGGTTCCCTAGGAAACTGTAGGCTGAACTGGCTGCCAAGTCAATGGAGGGTTTCAGCCATGTGGTTGGCCACCTGGGCAGAACCCTTGCTGATTGCTTTCTTACCTATCACTTCCCCTTTGTGAGCTCTGAAGCCCAACCCTATCTGAGTCACCCGGGCCTTGGAAACCTGTTCCTCTGGAGTCATTTGCTACTTGGAAACCCAGTCCTTCTGGGTCACGGGCACCTTGGACATCGGATGAGTGTCCTGCATTAATTAAGTCTTTTTGTACTCTGAAATATTTCATCTTGTTCCTGGTGTTCCTCCAGGATGTCCTAGGCCTGTGAGAGCTGGACTCCAAGAGCTGGCCACCCTGTCCCTAGAACCCAAGTCTCTGAGTCACCAGAATCTTGGTGACTTTCCCTAGATCAACAAAGCCTTGTAGCTGTGCCAGAGTCCTGCCTTCATTCACCCTGCCCCCCACCCCATTCACCCACTTATCCATTCGCAAGTGTTTAGAAAGCATGTGTTTAGAGCCAGATAATGTGTTAGCTCAGGTTCCAAATAAGGAATGGGCAAGACATGGTTTCTAGACATAATTCTCCTTTACCCCTAGATACTTCTATTGGTTTTTCTTTAAAAGGGCATTTTCTTACACCATAACAATGGTCAAACTCAGAAAAACACTGATATAGTGCTATTGCCTAACCTATAAACTTTATTTTATATGGTTTCTGGAGCTCCTCATAGCACAGTAAGAAGCATCAAAGTAGATCTAATTCATTTCAACCATGTAAACAGTGTCACAGTAAGGTTGGGGCAAGTTCAAGGTAACAGGGAGCACCTGGGAAGGGCATAACTCCTGCCCCAGGATGCAGGGAATGTCTCCCAAAGTGAGTCTAAGCTGAATGGCCAATGAGTCCAAGTGGGAGTTGGCGCTCCAGATCTCAGCTGTGAAACCTCAAGGAGAGAGAGCAACTCAACTGGGAAAAGAAAAATCATCATTTTTGGAGGGGTAGGCAGGACCTGACCATTCAGAAGGAGTTGGTTGGTATCCTGAGGGCGATGAGGAGGCGCTGAGGGATTCTAAGTAGCACCCACCTCACCCACTCTATTCTTCATGCTCAGATCCGCACTTTGGGACGCTCGCTCCACCATCATGATGGAGAATAAATTAGAGGGAAGGCGAGGTTCTGGACAGGAAGAGGTGACTGTGGCAGGATTCCAAGCCTGTGATGATAATGGCCTGAACCAAGGAAGTAGTAAAATGTACTGGGAGCCTAAGATCAATGGGACTTACGATTGTGCACCAAGTGTGAGGGCAAGGGAGGAGTCTAGAATGATGCCCAGGAGCCCAGGATGGGAGCACGGTGATGTCACGGACTGTCGTCAGGGGACAGAGGAGCAAGGGGTCAGGGGAATGGGAAGCAGGAAGAGCAGGGCTGAGGCACATCTTGTGAGGGAGCTGTGTCTTCAGGAGCTGTCTTGGCCAGAGACAGACGTCTGCGACATAGCAGCAAGAGAGGAGGAACAGAAGCCAGGAGCACGGCTGAATGGGAAGAGCATAGACTGATGATGGAGCCGAGGAAAGATCAGCATTTAGAGACAGACAGAAATCCACATGGTCCAAAGTATCTCCCATACGGGATACTTAGCAATTGTGATGGAAAAAAAGTAACTTTACAATGGAGAAACCTGGCAGACACCACTTTAACCAAATGATCAACACTACCATTGCCAGGAATGGGACAAATAGCCATCACATGCCTCCGAATATGATGCACAGAGAAGGACACAACATCACTTCTGTGATATTCCTGCCCGAAGTGCAGAATCTGAGTCTAATCATCTGGGAACATCAGACAAACCCTTACTGAAGGACATTCTACAAAATAACTATCCCATGCTCTTCAAAGATGCCAAGATTATGAAAGACAAAGGAAGAGGGGCACCTGGCTGGCTTGGTTGGAAGAGCGTGTGACTCTTGATCTTGGGGTCGTGAGTGCCCAAGTCCCACGTTGGGTGTAGAGATTACTTAAAAAAAATTTTTTTAGGGGCGCCTGGGTGGCTCAGTCGTTAAGCGTCTGCCTTCGGCTCAGGTCATGATCCCAGGGTCCTGGGATCGAGCCCCACATCAGGCTCCTTGCTCAGTGAAGAGCCTGCTTCTCCCTCTCCCTCTGCTGCTCCCCCTGCTTGTGCTCTCTCTCTCTCTCTGACAAATAAATAAATAAAAATCTTTAAAAAAAAAATTTTTTTTAAAGAAAAGAAAGAAAGGCTGAGAAACTGTTCTGGATTAAAGGATACTAAGGAACTAACAAACTAAAGAATTCAATGTATAATCCTGGTTTAAATCCCAGACCAGAAGAAAAAAGTCTTTTAAAAAGTTTATTACTAATGTTACTTTGTGACAATTAGCAACATCTGAAATAAAGTTTACAGATTAGACAATAGCACTGTGTCAGTGTTTTCCTGAGTTTGACCATTGTTATGGTGTAAGAAAATGCCCTTTTAAAGAAAAACCAGTAGAAGTATCTAGGGGTAAAGGAGAATCATGTTGGCAATTCATTATGGTTCAGGAAAAAAGGTAATACGGATGGATAGATGGATAATGATAAAGCAAATGTGATAAAATGTTAACCTTTGCAGAAGCTGCATACAAGTGGACTGGAATTCACTGTGGCCTTCTTTTCAACTTTTCTGTAAATCTGAAACTAATTTGAGGTTATATTAAGTGCTAAATACTTTTTAAATGGAGTTATAAACTGACTTGTTTCTCTAAGAACTTCAACTTCCATCTCTACCCCTTTTCTCCCCTTTGCAATGTAACTATCCCTTCAAACAGCATTCGTTTTTAAAATTGTGCTTCTAGGGGCGCCTGGGTGGCTCAGTTGGTTAAGGAGCTGCCTTGAGCTCAGGTCATGATCCCAGGGTCCTGGGATCGAGCCCCGCATTGAGCCCCGCATCGAGCCCCGCATCGAGCCCCGCATCGGGCTCCCTGCTCAGCAGGAAGCCTACTTCTCCCTCTCCCTCTGCCTGCCTCTCTGCCTACTTGTGCTCTCTATCTCTCTGGCAAAAAAGTAAAATCTTTAAAAAAAAATTGTGCTTCTAATGTATATAACATTAAACTTGCCATCTTAACCATTTTTAAGGGTACAGTTCAGTAGCGTTAAGTATATTTACACTGTTGTGCAACAGATCTCTGTAAGTCTGAAATTACATATTTTTTTAAAGATTTTATTTGTAAGTAATCTCACACCCAACGTGGGGGCTCGAACTCACAACCTTGAGATCAAGAGTCGCATATTCTACTGACTGAGCCAGACAGGTTCCCCAGTCTGAAATTATTTTAAAAGAAAAGTTAAGAAAAGAAAAAGGCAGAAAAGGCACCCAAAGAGGAGACAGAAAGAAGGCGCGGATGGAGGCAGAGGAGAAACAACGGACCGTGGGGTGTTAACAGCCCAGGGAGGAGAGTGTGGAGGGGATGTTTGTGGTCTGAGGGGTCAATGCCGCGGAAAGGCCACATAAACGTAAGGGGGAGACAAGACAAACAAACCTCAACCCTGCAAGTTTTGCTCTAGAAAAGCTCTCCATTCTTCATCCGCGGGTGCTACTGGTAGGGAGGGAAGCCTAGAATATTCTTTGACACCACTGGTTCCATGAAAGAGAAGATGGCTTCGGAGTTTCTGCCGGTGTTCCATGTGGCTGAAGGTGGAGATCAAGGGGTAGCGTGCATTTTGGTTTGGAAGGTGTCTCGTGGGCCCACGGCTCCCTCCCCCGCCCCCAGTAACCCCTCTCACCGCCCTCACCTGAGAAGGAGAGCTGAATCCAAAGGGAACCGAAGTTACCCTGTGTAGAGCTGGGTTAAGTGTTATTTCATGGGCTCCCGGTGCCCCAGTGACCCCAGAGACGCAACCTTGGGATGGACGTTGGCATTATGGGAAACGGAATGAATGTGGGAGGAAATTCTATGTAGGGAGCAAGAAGGCTGCAGCAACAGAGCAGGAGACCGGCCAAGAAGAGAGGCTGCTGGAAAGAGGTTCCACTGGGCCGCTGGCCGGCAGACGTCAGGAACGTGGGTTCACACCTGGTGTTCTCCCCGCTCCCCATGCCATCATTCCCAGGATTTAATAATAGTCTCTTCCACCCACTGCTGCTGGCCGAGTGGTGTCCTTGGACATGAAGACAAGGGGTGTGTTCATATCTGGGAATGACTCGAATCAGAGAGTGAGGCTTGAGACAGCCACAGGAACAGGACAGGAATACTTCAGAGAGAAAACTGCAAGAGTTTAAAAACATATGCAAACCATATGCCTTCAGAAATATTGGGGATCATGCCCCACTTATACATGTTACACCCACATGCTGAATCTTCCTTTGTTAAAGTAAAGAGTAACCTCAGGCAGTCAAAGGAACTAGGGACATTCAGGCCACAGAACCGAAACTGGTTATTGGGGATGTCCATGGCCTTGGCAAGAGCAGATTCAGCATAGAGCTTTGGCAAAAACCCACTCACAGAGAGCCAGAAGAGCGCAGGTGGGGAGAAAGGAAAGGCAGCCTATGTACAACTCATTCAAGGTTTATGGCTGTGAAAAGGAGGAAGACATTGCTAGGAAGAGTCATCTGCCTAGAAACAGAATTTTGTTTCAAGATGAGAAAGACTTCGAGTGAGGGGGAAAGCCAGTAAGGAGGGAAAGACTGAAGATTTAGGGGAGAAAGTAAACAACAGCAGTGGGATTTGGTTGGTTCTAGGGCATTGCTCATTGGAATGAACGCCAAAGCCCTACAGGATAGGGGCTCAGCTCAGAAACCGTCAGGGTGATGCTCCAGAGATCAGCATCATCATTTTTATCTTGAGCCTTAGGAACTGACTGGCTAAATCACTAAGACCAAGCCATTCTACTCTACCTTTTCCGTTTGGTGGTGTGAGACCCTCTGCTCAACAGGTGACACTAGACTAAGGCTTCCTCATGGCCAACCTTCATATACTTGATTACAGTTAATTCTCACAGCAGCCCCCAAGTAGGCATTATTACCCCCATTTTATAGATGAGCACGTTGCGGCTCAGAGAGATTGAAGAACAAGCAGCAAATAGCAGAGGGGGAAGACAAGCCTGGACCTTATCTCAAAGTTCATTGTTTCTTCACTCCAGCTCTGGGGAAACAGATTCTAACGCCCCCGAGTTAAGAAAATGATGTCCGATTACCTACAAAACCAATAGTATTACCAAGCTTTTTAGCTGACACCTCCCTGGGTTTTCCAAATTACAGAAATGGGTGCTTCTATCTCTAGAACCACAGAAACCTGAGCCCACACAACCTGTTCAAGTTGCTTCTCTCAAAACCCAGAAACTTTTCACCATTGCTCCTGAAATTTCTCCCCCAGGCCATGGAGCTTTAGAACTGCTGAGAAAGCGGATAAAAGAAGAGCAGGTCTTGGCGTGTGCCTCCAGGGGCTCCAGTAACAGAGCAGGAGACTAGCCAAGAGGTCACGGTTCTAGGTGCTCCTGTTGGCCTCTGAGGCATCTCCAAGAAACCCCAGGACTTCATAGAACACCGTTTAACAGCCACGGCTATTGGTCAGAAAGTCTAGCTTTTTTCCTTTTTTAGTGAAGACACTGAAGCCCAAAGAAGTAAAGTGATCTGCCTAGGGCCGGTGACCGGAGAGTTAAGTGCATTACAAATCCCAATAACCTGTTTATTTCACAGCTACGAAATCCAGCTTTCTCTGCTAGATGCCTGCCCAACCCAACAGCAATGCTGTTTCTCCCCCTTGGTAACAGAACCCCAAGTTTATTCAGAGTAGCATTACACCCTGCTGATGGACTAATTTTCCCACCTCCCTTCAGCTGGATCCAGCCGTTAAGTTCTAGCCAGTGAATTGCAAGCAAAAAGTATAGTATGGTTCTTCCAGAAAAGTCTCTTTAAAAGAAGGTATAGGCCCTTCTCCCTTTCCTCTCTCCTGCTGCTTGGAAGTCAGGTGTGACGTGTTACTGTGATATGTTGAAACAAAGTGGCCACCCTGCAGGTCCCACCTCTTAACCACGGGCACCTTCCTATGATACCTCAATTCCCATGCTTGCCTTCCTCTGCTCCCGTCCCATCTCCCTCTGTCCTTCCCCAAACACACACCACGAAATGGCACTCTTGCTCCCCCAACAGCAATCCAGTCACGGCGTTGCCCCACTGTGTCCTCTGGGCTGATTCCTCTCACCGATCCCTGCTCAGCCAGTAGACCCTGAGCCATTGCTCCTTCCCTGTGATTCAGCCAACTACTTTTCAAAAGTTTCTCCTCAGATGGCTCCAGACCGGGAAGTCCCGAACGTCCCCCAGGACAAGAGCTTGTGAACTGGATCTCAGCAAAAAAGAGCAGAACACTTCCATCCCCCACGTGTCTGAATGACACGGCCATGAGCATGAGCCCTGGCTGGGCCACTTAGCAACTGGGTGATGCTGGGCCACTTAACCTTCCTTTGGCTGCTTCCTTAGCTGGAAACTGGGAATAATAACATGTAACCTACCTCATAGGGCGAAATGATGAGAAGCAGGTGAAGCCCCCAGCACAGTGCGTACAGCATGATAGGTATTCAAGAAATACCATTTGTTATTATTTTTCAACCATGTGTTACTCTTTTATACCTTCCGCCCCACCAGCCTCTGATTAAAGAGAGGCCTCATCGGGGCTCCACGGTGCCTCGGTTATCAGTGTTTCTGTGGCTCCTGCCCCCTCCCCGTCCTGTCCTTCAAAAAGCCAAGCAACGGGGCAGCTCGCCTGTCCTCCTGGGTCTCCCAGGGCACATCCAGGCCCAGGTCAGCATCCACCGCAGCGCCTCACTCAGATGATTCTTAGCCATTCTCTCAACTTAGAGAGGCCTTCAGAAGGATCTCTCCACTTCCAAAGCATTTTTAAAACACTTTTTTGTAAAACAAAAAACGAAACCAAAAAACAAAAAAGTAAACAATTCGGTGAATAATGTTGATTTTCTTTGTGAAATTTTAGGACAAAGCTAAGTTACCTTATCCATGTCATTAAAATACACACACACACACACACACACACACACACATTCCATCCCATTCTAAACTCATAGGCATCAAAGCACCCAGCTGAGGTCTGAATAGCATGTTTTTGCTAATGGTCTCCAGTTGGGAAGGAAGGACGGATCAGGTCTGGGAGCAAATCTCTGTGGGAAAACTACAGTACAGTTTGTCTTGGAGCAACTTGCTCCGGAGTCGAAATCCCAGTACCATTTAGAGATAGCTCTAACCAAGGAAAAACAAAACCCTGAACATTTCTGAAAGAATGCATCAAGGTCTACTGCCTACAATCACTGCCAAACTTGCTATCATGATATAACTTTTATGCTTATTATTTGTAATGATAACAGCGATCCAAAAAAATCGGTAACTTTTCACCGTGCGGTTACTGTGTGCCCGGCACTGTGGTGCTTCGTGGGATTTGATTCATTTGACTGACGCAATTAACTTTTAGTGGAGGAGGTGCTCAATAAGAAAGGCTCTCAGGTCACCTGGGTGGCTCAGTTGGTTGAGTGACTGACTCTCGGTTTGGGCTTGGGTCGTGAACTCGTGGGTCAGGGGATCAAGCCCCATGTCGGGCTCCATGCACAGTGCAGAGTCTGCTTGTCCCTCTCCCTCTGCTCTTTCCCCTGCTCACTCTCTCTCACTCTCTCAAACAAATAAATACAATCTTTAAAAACAAAGGAAGGAAGGAAGGCTCTCAGTGGGACAGCTGTATGACCCCAGGCCTTCAATTCCCCATCTATAAAGTGGGGGATAATACCAGCCAGGGACAGTGGTTGTGAGGATTAGATGAAATCATGTAGACAGAGCAGGTGAGCCCAAGGTTTTCCACTGTCATTTCAGAGGCATTGGGATTTGAATGATACGTTTGAAAAATAGGTACTATATTAATTTTTTAAAACACAGCAGGAAATGGGAAAATTTAAGATTCTACAGTATTTCAGTCTGCCCTTCAAGATGTCCGTCCTGCTGGAGGTGAACTTGGGAGTGGTGTTTGATCTCTTGGTCGAACTTGGGAGTGGTGTTTGATCTCTTGGTCCCGGGAGCCAGTCTCTGCTAGCGTCATTTCACATCAAAGGAGACAAGGAGTAGTCGGAGGAACCGAAATGTTGCCCACACTTCAAAGGGAGTCCTCTTCCGGAAGTTGCTAGGGCCTCCCAAGGAGGGTAAACAAGAGTACCGCTCCGGGGACTCCCCGCGAAGGTACAGCGACCTCCAAGACATCCCACTGGCTTCCACGCTGGGACTTGGCACTTTCCGGGGTCCAAACAGCACAGCGGGGAACGAAGGGGCCGCTCTGTATAGAGAATGTTGGCCCCGATGCCTTCCTCCTCCAGCAGGACATTAACGGGCCGCCAGCAGGCTCCATCTCAGAGTGGACCGTCCGTGAAGTCTCGGCCCCTGAAGGCGGAGGCCCCTCTCTTGCCTTCTGTACACCGTCAAGTCCACTCGGACAGCTCTGATGCCTGTGCTTCCACTGGGTGCCTGACGCATGGGATGGCTAGGTTTCAAAATCACAACCAGAAATAAAACACTCCCTATTTCTGGGCGGAGACGGCAGGGATTGAGAGGGGGGGATGGGGGGGTGAAGAAGGTGCCTAAAATGATCTGCTTTCTCCTGCACAGGTGCTCTGAGCCCAGCATGTGAAATCCCCCTCCCCGGATCCCTGCCCTCCTGCCGTGGGCCCTCGGCTAAGCTGGCAGGGGGCAGACCGGTCCCCACCCGTGTGTGGCCCACTTTTTCGTGACAGAGAGGAAGAGAGCCAGGCTGAGACGGCTTGGGGAATTTCCTGGCGCTTCCCTAATCGGTTAGGGAGATGGCCAAGCGTCGGCTGACCCTCTCGTGGGCCCCGGGGTAGTCCCTTGGCGCGCTCGGACTCCCCCGCCCCACTGCCTGCCCGCGCCCCCCCAAGACCCTCAAGCATCCCCCTTGCCCGCCCCCGCCCCCGTCCCGCGCGTTCACAGCCTCTCAACACCCTACTCACCCCCGGCCCACTCGCCCCTCCCAGACCCCCGAGCACATTCCCGACCCCCCGCGCGGTCCCATCTCCAACCCCCACCCCGGCGGGCGCCCCCCGGGTTGTCTCCGGACTCACCCCCCCGCACCCCCAGCCGAGCCGGCTCGGGGCGGGGGCCCGGATGCGGGGACGTGCCGCACGTGCGCCGCGCGGGGATTGGCAGCGCCGGCCCCGCCTGCGCCCCCGCGCCCCCGCCGAGCTCCCGGGCCCGGCTCGCCCAGGGATGCCCCGTGCCGCCGCGCCCGCGGCTGGTCGGGAGCGCGGGGGCTGCGGGGGCGCGCCGGCCGGGCTGCGGGGTTCGCCGCCCCCAGCGGCGGGGGAACAATGACAGCCCGATGGGAAGTGGGAGGGCGGTTGGAGCGGCCTCCAGAAAGCGCCCCTGACTGCACCGGTGTTCTCTTGCTCGGCGGTGCTAAAACAAGCTTGCTCTGAGAAGCTGTAGATGCTGTTTCTGCCGGGTGAAAATAGTTTCTGTAAGTGATGAAAAAATTTTCCACTTTATTCGGTTGTTTGGCTGGGGCCCAGTGCATTTAAGTCCCAGCGTTCTTCGGGAAGGAGCCAGGAGGTTTACTGCATCCTTCGACCTGTAAATTTCCCGGGGAGAACAGTTAAGAAAGAGCCTGAGCATTTTACCGCAGCTAGCGGGGCTTGAGAAAGTGACAAAAGGCACTGCTCGTGTGCGTGGCTTGGGGACTGATTCCCCCTCTCTGTGCAGGGAACCAGAAATGTGTCCATTAAGGGACTGGTGACGGCTGGGCTTAGACCCGGAAGGTTCCCCAAAGGAGGTGATTTGAGCGGAGGTTGTAGGTGCCCGGCCCAGGACTGGGCAGGACTGGAAGAGCAGCCTGGGATGGACTGGTGGAGGGGGAGGAGGAGAGGGAGAGGGAGAGGGAGGAGGGGGGGAGGGGGAGGAGGAGGGGGAGGAGGAGAGAGCTCCCACGGGCTACTTGGGGACAGGAGGCAGCAAAGGCGCCCGCAGCCCTCAGTGATTCTCGGCTGTGAACCGCACAGGGCCTGTCGCTCCTCGTCCCAGCTGCAGCCAGCCAATGAAAGATAGACGCAGGGGACACCCCCCCCCCCCCCCGCCCCGAGCCAATGGAAACCTCCCAGCCTGCGGAGGACTTGCCACTGGAAATATTTAGGGACACCTGGCCAAGAGGCTTCTCTTGGAGGTTGCCTTTTCAGAAGCCCAGGACAGGTGTGTATCAAGGGCCAAAATCCCAGGAGCGTGTTCAAGTACTCATTCTTTAGGATCAGAGCCCCTGCTGCTTGTAAAGACATACAAACGCCATTATAAAGGGCGAGGGGGCAAAGAAGAAAGGGGGGAGGGCAGAGAGGAAGAAGCGTGCTTGCTGACCTGACCATCTTAGAAGCTGGTGAAGGGTTTCTCCCACTGTCCGAGGCCCTCTGTCATTTTCCCTGCGATAAAGTTTAGCATCTTGCATTTGTGTCATGCTTTACAGTTTCCAAACGGCTTTCAGAGGCGTGATTTATCTGGTAATCACGCTAACCTATAAGGCAGGCACTATTACTCATATGTAACCAGTGGAGGAAGTGACACTCAGATTTGTTCAACCATACGCCCAAAGAGATGCAGCTACTAGTGGTAACGGTGGGACTAGAGCTCAGGTGTCCTGACTGCAAACCCAGGGCTCTTTAAATGCATCCAAGGAAGGAAACCAGGCCTACTTTACAATTTCTGGTGCCCAGGGCACACCCAACAATTAAAAGGAAATCCAGAAGGATGAAGTTAATTTTTTTTCTCAGTCATCGCTCTTTCAAACTGTCCCCTTGAAACACAGGTCGGCTCTGCTACTATACACCCATGTGTGAGGAAGAGATGTGACGGACTCACTGCTAGGAAAGCCAGCGCTGGAGGTAAGAACAGACTGGGGGGGCGGGGGAAGGCGGTGAAGATGGCTCACCAGCTGTGGCTTTCTTCCTTAGCCATACCTCTCATTAGGCCAACTCAAGATCTGTGGCCCTCTGTCTTCTCTCATATTGGTTGTCCACTGGAGAGGTTTTTTCCTGTCCTGGGCTCTGCCTGCACAAAACAGTCTACGTCCAAGGGGCCCTCTGAAGCCTCCACCTCGGCCACTGCCACAGTCCCACCCCTGAAGAAACAAAGACACGCCCCCCTCCCATGGCCATGACAACGTTGTTAAAATGAGTTTTGCTCCTAGAGGACGGTCACTTCAGCACTCACTGCGTCTCTGCCACAGTCCCAGATGAAGACTCTGGCGTGTTCAGCAAAGTGGGTAATCCTCAGTGGTCCCCAAGGCTGAATGGCCTTCACAGTCAAGCTTTTTAAAAATGCACATCACTGAACACGTCTCTGGGTTGGGATTCAGGAGGTCCTGGATGTGGGCTATTTGTTCTGTTTTGTTTTATTTTATTTATTTATTTGCTAGAGATAGAGAGCATGGGCGCGAGAGAGTGAGCCAGAGCACAAGCAGGGGGAGCTGCAGGCAGAGGGAGAAGCAGGCTCCCCACTGAGCAAGGAACCCGATGCAGAGCTCCATCCCAGGACCCTGGGATCATGACCTGAGCCAAAGGCAGACACTTAACCCACTGAGCCACCCAGTCGTCCCTCTTTGTTTTGTTTTAAATACCCTGAAGTGATTTAGGTGATCGGCCAGGTTTGGAACTACTTTCATCTGAATTGGTGGATTATTGGTCAAGCGAGGAGCCTGTCATTGAGATGTTCGAATTGCCTAACAAATGGGCAGAATGACAACTCCATTCATAGGAGAGCCCAAAAGGGAACTAAAACTGCTCACGGTAGGAAAATTCTGTGGTGAGTGTACAACCTTAGAGGAATATAGGGCTAGGGAACTGAGAATGGGTGGGGACTTATTTTCACTAAAATGAAATTAAAGAGTCAGAACTCTAAATAGAGATAAGGTCAGTGGCTTATATTTACATGACTTCTGATCAATGGGCGGTGTTTGCTTCATTTCCTTACTCTCTAGATGTGCACTCTTCCTATAGTAGCCACTAGCCACATGTGGATGCTGAGCACTGGAAATGGGGCTAGTCCAAATTGAAATTGCTGTCCATGTAAACTGCACACTGGATTTCAAAGACTTTGGAAAAGTAACAGCTAATGGACACCTTTAACATTGATTATGTGTTAAAAGAATATTTTGGATCCCCTGAGTTAAAGACATAATTAAAATTCATTTCACCTGTTTCTTTTTATGTGTTTTTTTACTGTGGCTCCTAGAAAATTTTAAATTGCATATATGGCCTGTGGGGGCTGAAAGCATTCTTGATCTGGGTGATGGAGATACACATGTATGTATGTACGCACTGAAATTCATCAAACTGTGCCCTGAAGCCTTGGGTACTGCACTGTTGCATATAAATAAAAATCAAGTTTAAAAAATTTAAAAAACAGGAATGCCTGGGTGGCTCAGTCGGTTAAGTGTCTGCCTTCAGCTCAGGTCATGATCCTGGGGTCCTGGGATCCAGTCCCGCATCAAGCTCCCTGCTCAGCATGGAGCCTGCTTCTCCCTCTCCCACTCCCCCTGCTTGTGCTCTCTCTCTCTCTCTCTTTCTCTCTGACAAATAAATAAATAAAATCTTTAAAAAAATAAAATAAAAAATTAAAAAAAACAAACTAACAATGGCTTCCTGTTGCATTTAGAACAAAAGCTAAGCTCCTCTCCATGGCCACCCAAGACCTGGCCTACTCCTCTCCCTCACCAGATACCAGTCTCCCCATGGCTCATTGACCTTGCCGCTTTTCAGATGTGCCTTGCCCATACCCATCTTGGGGTATTTGCATTTTCCTCCGCTTGGAAGGTTTTTCTTCCAGATCCTCTTTGCTCCCATTTATGTTTCAGCTCAAACATCACCTTCTTCTTCCCTGACCATCTATATCGGTTAGGATGTTTCTGGTCAAAAGAAACAAGAAACCCAAATTGGCTTAAACATTGAAGGGAATTTAGTGGCTGTTAAACTATGAAGTCCAGAAGCAAATCAGGCTCCAGCCAGGGTATAGTCAGGGCCTTGGATCCTTTTTACTATGATTCTCTGGCGTCTCCCCTCAATAGGTCACCTTAATCCTCATGCTAACCACCTATATGTTAGCAAAATGGCTTCAGTGATCTCTAGCTTCATATCCATATCTCACCTCATCCAGAAGGAGAGACTTTCATGTCCTCCAACACTCAAAGGAAAGTCCTGGACTTTACCTAACCAATCCCTTAGCCCAGGAGAATCCCACACACTCACTGGTGTAACCCTGAACCAGTCACTGCTCCTAGGACCCTAATTAGGCTTAGACCATGAAAGCCCCATGCCACCCAAATCTCAAGGCTACCATGTATTTGAGCGATTCAGATGGGTGCTGGGGAGGCAGCTGATGTGTCCACTAGACCACCCTACCACCTTGAGTCACTGTCTAGACCAGTGCTTGGCAAACTTTTTCTGTCAAGAAAAATAGTAGATAATTAGCGTTTGTGAGCCTCCTAAGGGTTTGTTTGTTTTATAATCCTTTAAAATACATAAATCATTCTTAGCTCATGGGCCTCACTAAAATAGGCCAAGGGCCAGATTTGACCCAAGGGCCACGGTTTGCCAACCCTGATCTAGACCACTGTGATGCTTGGGATGCCTAAATTGACTTTGTTAATTTGTTTCCCCTGACTACAGTGTAAGCTCCGTGAGAGCAGGAACCGTGCGTCTCATTCACCACTCTCTTCTCAACACTTAAAATGGTGCTGCGCACGGAGATGCTCAATAAATACTCACTGGATGAACGACGATAAAAACTTTATGGCAGGGGCGCTTGAATGGCTCAGTCGGTTAAGCGTCTGCCTTTGACTCAGGTCATGATCCCAGGGTCCTAGGATGGAGCCCCGTGTCAGGCTCCCTGCTCAGTGGGGAATCTGCTGCTTTCTCTGCCCCTCCCTCCTGCTCTGCTCTCTCTCTCTCTCTCTCTCTCTCAAATAAAGAAATAAAATCTTAAAAAAAAAACCTCCCTCTAATTCTAAAACAACAACAACAACAAAACAAAACAAAGCAGAAAAAAAACAAACCTTTATGGCAGAGTAGCAGGACCCAGTGCCTCACTTTGGCCTGGCTTTTTCTGCCCTCCCCGTCTAGAGGACACCGCTGTCCCCTTTGGGCAGGAATGCTGCTGGTCCATGAGATGTCTTTATGCAAACCAGGAAAAGGTGACCCCTTTGGCTGGTGCAGCCCAGCCCCCAGGACTGTGGTGAGGGGGTGAGCACTGGATCGTGTACAGCGGCTCTGGGGTGGAGTTCTGAGTCTAGAGTTCTAAGATCTCACCTTCTGATATTATTCCCACACCTCTATGGCAAAATCTTATGTGTGTGCTCTGCTTGCTGCTTTGATTCTCTGTTCTTTCACCAACTCCCAACACCCTCTTGTTCCAGTTTTCAACAAAATGACTGCCATTTGCATGTACTGAAGTGAAATTCTCATTCGGTACTTGGAACTGCAACCAAGTGTAACAGAATGTGGCACAGGGTCAGTGTGTGGTTGGGGAGGGATTTCTGTCTCGTGTGCTTACTACACCTCAAGAAAGACCGTGGGAAACTGGAAAAGGGGCCAGCCAAAGTTGTCAAGGAAATAGGGAAGCTACCATAAAAACACAGAGTGATATGTTGAGGGTTCTTCCATCTGGGGAGACAAAGGCTACGAAGGAGTAACATCTGTCGGATCGTGAATGTTATGGTTAGGGTGGTCATGAACTCATTCACCAAATCCTGAACTAGACCAGGGTGCTCTACTTAAAGCTTGAGAGAACTGCGTGTAGGAAGAATAGAAGAAAATCTGACTTCACTCGGTGGGTGGTAAGCTCATGGAACTCATTACCCCAAGCAGGAGTCAGGCGGGAAATAAAAATGCCCAGTAACTCTGTGGAAGGCAGCTGTTGACAGATTTTAAGGACTTAACTAGAGGAAGGAGGAATGCCTTGGCATATCAGGATGGGCTCCTAGAAGCGGCCGACAGGGGGTGTAACTTGCTGTTCACAGGGCTTCCCTTCATCTCCCCGGCAGGGACAGAGTTCCAAGCAGGACGAGACCAGGAGGCAAGGCTGCCCGCTACCCCACGGCCTGGCCAGTCTGGAAGATCGTCTTGCTCGGGGGTAGGGGGCCTCACGGACCAAAGAGTGACTTTTCCAACTTGGGTTTCTCTAGGCCAGCCGCAATCTATTGCTGGGAATCTGGAGGTCACTGAGACAGTGGAATGATGTTTGTGGAAACTTCACGTAAATGTCTCCTCAGTGGAAACTCACCTGTTGTCATTACAACAGCTAACATATATCATGTACTGTGTGAGGTTATAAGTACTTACTCATTTAATCCTCATAACGACCCCGTAACATGGGTACTGTTATTTCCTCATCCTATTTGACAGATGGGAAAACCGAGGCACAAATAAATAACTTTTTCAAGGTCCCACAGCTAGTAAGGGATCCGGGATTCAAACTCAGGCTGACTGACTCTGGAGTATATCATTTCCCCATGAAACTGGGGTTAAGGCCACTCCTACAGCTCTGCTGAGGAAGACACTGCTCAGCTCCAGTCGGGTGTTGCCATGAAGGAAGGCGAGCCCATTGGGACCATGTGCATTTTTTCAAGAAAAGTCCTGAGAGTCAGCACTTGGTTCTGGATTGAACAAACCGGGCTAAATCCAGCCTAAAGTCATCTGGCTCCTGACTTCTGCTCTACCCATACCGCCCCCCTCCATCGACATGTCTTACAGACAGGATGCTGTTGTCCATGTCCGGGGGCAACCAAGTTACTAGGCGTGCACTCTGAGCAGAGCAGGGGAGACTGGTGGGGACAGACTCGTGGGGCTGGGATGCTTCTGTGGCCGGGGCTCTGTCCCTAATGGAACAGACTTGGTGCCCCTGTCACTAAGCAATGACTGGTAATCTCTCTGCTCCCTTGCAGTTCCAGGACCCAGTGAATCCATGAGTGCCATCACAGAAAGCAGCATCTAAGGCTCTAACACAGAGAGAAAGGCTGGATGTGTGGGAAGATTGGCTCTGTGGCATATAGGTTGATAGTCTATAATACACACATAAATGTGCAAAACCCTGGGCTACACCTTAGATCTGGCATGTACTGAGAAAATGCGTGAGGCAGAGACAGGCCGAGGAGCCTGTGGCATCAAGTGGAGCCTTCATTCAAGGTCGCCCCATAGGGTTGGGCAGGTTGTGCACTGCACCTCAAGTGCACAGGGAAGACTGGGGGCCTTTTTCTAGTTTGCACAAAGGCACTCTCTGTTTGCTAACTGAGCACTCCTGAGGCTGTGTCTGCCCAGAGGAAGGACCTTTTCTAATTCATATCAAGTCTCCACAGGTATCATGGGGACCCTGAAGAAATGTGGGGTGCTGTTCTACAGCAAAGAGCCTGATGCACCACCTCAGGACAGGGCTCTGAGCTCAATGACAGGACCAAGCTCAGAACACAAGGATCCAGAGCCCTCACTCCCCTGTGCCCTGCACAGTCTCAACCAGCCAGTGCTCCTGGGGGGAAGAAGAGGGAGGGCAAGGAGGCCAGCCTGCAAGAGGACCTGGTTCAGCTTCCTCATCCCATCCCCCCATGAGGAGAGCAAGGTCTACCCAGCCCCTGGGAGCAGGAAGTGGGAGAAAAGGCCACACCTGGGCACACGACCCTTTATTGCACAAGAGCCCCACCCCTCATAAACGTGGCGGAAACTGTCCTGGATCCTGACCTCACAGACTACAGCAGCGACCTGGAGGGAAGCCAGCAGAGAAGAGGGGCGGAGACTTTCTCTCCCCTACGGAACAGGGAACACGGTCTCATTCAGTCCTCACAATTTCCCTTTTCACTTGTCAGGACCCCAAAAAGCATGCTCAAGGATAAGGAAGTAGGTCAAGGTCAGATAACTAGTAAGTTGCAGAAGTGGGCTTTGAACCTGAAGCAGATGCTATGGCCCCTGCCCAAGCTCCCCTTCAGGGCTGATGACCCCTCACAGCCAGTCCCTCCCCAGGAACAGCCCTGCCTGAAGGCAGCCACCCCATCCCACACTGGCCCCTTCCTGGGGGCAACCCCAGTCCAACTCAGCCGTGCTGGGGAGGGGGAGGGGTGCAAAACTCTAGTCCTTGCTCCAGTTTGGGACAATTCTGAAGGGCCATCCTGGCGTCTGAGCTTCTGTTGCAACTGTTGCATGTCCACATCTCCCTCTGCCCAATCCTGCTCCCCTCACTCTTAGAGCTGCTGCTGGGGGGCACGCTCTCCGATAAACTCTCTGCATGCAAATCTCCCTCTTAGAATTGGCTTTTGGCGCATCCCACCTAAGACCCCTGCACTTCCCACCTTTATGAAATGCTGCCTCCCACCCCATGGTTGGCCAGGATGGAAGAATCCAGAATCCAAGTAGAGAGGGTGAGGCAAACCAGAGATGAGCAACAGCAGAAAGCCACCGCCACCCCTAGGCTGGACAGACAGAAGGGCGGGGGCAGTGTTACCTGAGCCTGGGGATCGCCCAGCAGAAGCAAGAACCACAGTGGGTCATGTCAGGTCCGTCCGGGAGGAGAAAACCTCTACTGGAGACACACAGCCCTAGCTGGGAGTGGGTGGGTGAGACCCTGGCTCCTCCCTTCCTTCCTCCTTCAATTGTAGGATTATAGACTACTTATAAGCACACAGAGTGTATACCCAGGTTTAAATTTGCACATATTTAGGTAATATTTAAAACTAAAAATTTGGCGCCTGAGTGGCTCAGTTGGTTAAGCGTCTGCCTTCGGCTCAGGTCATGATCCCAGGGTCCTGGGATCGAGTCCCACATCGGCTCCCCCTGCTCAGCAGGGAGCCTACTTCTCCCTCTCCCTCTGCCTGCCACTCCCCCTGCTTGTGCTCTCTCTCTGTCAAATAAATAAGTAAAATCTTAAAAAAAAAACACTAAAAATTTTAAGTCAGTCCAGGTCCCTTTTGAAAGGGAAACATCGCTGTAGAATGATATGCTGCAGGAGGGCCCCAAAGCACCACCAGCTGCAGCCCCAGCCCTGCACACCCTTAATGTCCAGACTTTCTATTGCTTTGATCCCCTCTGGATTGGGGGCGGAGAGTCCAAAATTGCCCAGGGAGCCAGAGGATTTTTACAGCCAGAGGGTCCATCGTATGGAGGGGCCCCATAACTTTAGGCGACCATCACTCTGGGGGATTAAAGTCACCTCCTGGCTTTTTAATCTCAGCCTAGAAGGGGACATGTGGGCGCACAGTCTCCACCTCTGTGGTTCACAGGAGAATGACTGTGCATATCTTTTTTAAAATGGAGAGGAGTCGGGACACCTGGGTGGCTCAGTCATTAAGCGTCTGCTTTTGGCTCAGGTCATGATCCCGGGGTCCTGAGATCGAGCCCCGTGTCGGGCTCCCTGCTCGGCGGGAAGCCTGCTTCTCCCTCTCCCACTCCCCCTGCTTGTGTTCCCTCTGTCGTTGTGTCTCTCTCTCTGTCAAATAAATAAATAAAATCTTAAAAAAAAAAAAAGACTTTCTCTTCCTCTGCCCTTTCTCCCCATGCTCGCACATGCGTGCTCGCTCTCTAAAATAAATAAATATTAAAAAACAAAATAAAATGGAGAGGAGTCATTGGCACTGATAATAGATAGAATGTGAATATATGTGGTTTGTATCGTGTGGAGGGAAAGAGCCTCTGGCCTGTCTCCAGGGGAGGAAAACAAGGTCCAGTGGAGAGATGAGGACTGAGGAGCCCAAGCCAGCTCCTGGCTCCAAGGAGGCCGGGTCCTGCCCCGGAGACCAGCTGCCATCCGTTTGTTTTTCAGTGGGCTGGGGACCGGGCTGAAGGCACATCTGCTTCTGTTTATTCTTTCTCCTTATCTTAACAGGCCCCCACCTACCACTCCCTGTTACCCCTCACCACCCCTGGAGCGCACAGGTGCCTCTTGCTGTCCCACACAAAGACTCTCGGGGCTGGGAAGGGGCGGGGGGACAAGCTGGAGACTTGGTGTCCCGGGTGAAGTCTCCTCACTAAGCACCACCCCAGGCTCAAGGCGACGCTAAGGTCGGAGTGGCAAAAGGCGAGAGGAATAAAAGGCTGAAGACTCTCCTCCCGAGAAGGAAAGCGGGAAACTGGCAGGTTGCTAGGGACAGCCCTAGCTCCTAGCTCTAAGAGAAATGTAATTACATTTAAATTTCAGGTTACACCTAGGCTAATAACTACAACTGGAAATTCCTGTGGGGAGGAGGAAGTGTTCTCTCATCAAGAGACCACAGAGGGTCACTCTCCCTTGAACCCAGAACAGTCAGTCTCGTACAGGAAGAACTTCACTCAGATAGGGCCCCTGCTGGCCACTAAGGCAACTTTGTGCAGTTTAGAAAAAGGGGCCCCTTCCTCCAGGCAGTCCCCCGTCCTGCTTCCCAGCACCCTAGGACAGGAGAAGCAGGACACATTATGTAATCCTAGCGGCTCTCCCTCCCTCCCTCCCCTCACCGCCCCCCTCCATTAACCTGGCCGGCCTAAGCTCTGGGTAGACCACCCCAGAAGCAGAGAAAACCGCCAGTAGGTGTGAGAAAAGCTTGAAAGGCTTTTAACACTGACTTGGTCCAGAGCCCCTGCTCCATTTCATTCCATGAAAAGGCTTCTAGTGGAGTTATAAGAAAGCTTTCTCATCACATTCCAGGCCTGACCTGGATTATCCTAAACTGTGATTACTGGCAATTTAGAATACATGAGAAAGGTACCAGATTTCTCCAGGATTTCCTTCTTTAAATTTTCCCTCATGCCTGTCATCTTCAAGCATGGTTTTTGTTTCTGTTTTTAATTGTAGATATCATGAAGTTCCGTTCTTTTTAAGTAGGGTTTTGTTTTGGTTTTGGTTTTGGTAGCAAAACTGGCAATATGGCATGGTGGTTCCAAGCTTGGATTCTGGGGTCAGAATGATCTAAGTTCCAATTTTAACTCCCCTACTTGCTCGCTGAGTGGCCCTGTGCAGTTTACTTCTCCACACCCCAGTTTGTTCATCTGTAAAATGGGGATAAGTAAAAGTGTTTACCATAAAGAATTGGCCCATGGATTAAATTAGGCGATGCACGGAAAACCCTTGGGGCTGGGCACACAGCACCTAAGAACCATTAGCTACTGCGAAGCTTATTTTAAATGGGTAAGGAAACAACACCTTACTTCAGGGTAATCGAGAAGGATGACCATGTTTTCTGTCCCTTGGAGAAATGTCTGATTCTCTGTCTGGGGCCGAGAAAGTGAAAGTGGGGCATCAGATTGTGCCAAAAGACTGGGAAGTGTTCAAAAAACATAGGAGATACAGAAGAGATTCTTACTGGCCACATTTGGGACAGTTTGAGCATCAGGATGAATAATGACTACAATTGGTAACACACTGAATAAAACAAAATCCATGTGTCCATAGTGATATTCCACACAAGGGGGAAAGGAAGGGAAAGAGCTAATAAAAATGGAAGGAATAATAGAATCGGAAATCACTATTTTGCAGCCCCCAATAAAAGAAGTGATTTACACAAAGATTATCAACGGAGCCACTGGATAAAAGATGTTCACATTGCCTCAGATGACTTATGTGTTCCTAAGGGGGAAAATTTCCCTTCACAATAGGGAGATCTGGGGGTCGCCATCTTAACTGAGCAATCAAACTGAGCATCACCAATGGTGCAACAATTATGCGCCTTCTGATGTAACAGAATGTGAAAAACACAATGTCACCTGTGAATTATTCCTGCCAACGTAACTAACATGAATCTAACCAAGCCTCAGGACTACATTCCAGGGTACAGGAAAGATGGACACAGGGAAACAAGTTAAGTTATACGAGGAGGAATCAAGAATATACCACCTCACGAGTGTTTCACTGTGACAAAGTCTCTCTCCTCAGCCAGACTTTTGTCCAGCTCCTCTGCACATCTTTTGATTAGGCCTTGACCTTGGTCCTCACTCTGTCCTGGGCCTGCCCAGCCAGTCTTAGCAAAGAATCTTGCTAAATCATCCCCGACCGTTGACATCTGGTCCCCCTTGACTTCTGATCAAGGTCCTCATCCCCCAGCTTTGATGTCTAAGCTCTAAGCTTTTACTTATCCCCATGACATCTGCCCTTAGTACTTGTCCATCCACTGACCCCCTTGTCCTGCCCGTCAACTAGAAATCCCCACCTGTCCTTGTTTCAGAGTTGAGCCCGATCTCCCTCCCTTATTACAATAATCTTGAATAAAGTCTTTCCCTTCGTTTGAGAATAATTTTTTCCTTAACACTTCAAAAAGTTAATGTCATTTTTTTAAAAATGACATTACTTCAGAATAAAAGAAGTTAAAAAGACATAACAATCAAATGAATATAAGAAAGATACCGTGATTGGATTCTGGCCAAAAAAAAAAAAAAAAAGGAAAAGAAAATCTACAAAAGATCTTTGTAGGACAATTGGATCCTTCTGATTATGGACTGGATATTACAAAATTCTAAAATTGTTAGTTTTTGTATATGTGATAATGGCAGGGCTGTGCTCTGTCTGAAGGTTCTTGGGGAAGACCCTGCCTTGCTTCTTCCTAGCTTTTGGCGGTTGCTGGCAATCCTAGCTGTTCCTTGGCTTAGGACAGCATTAACCCCTATCTCTGTCTCCACAGTCACATGTCCTCTTCTGTGTGTCTCTCTGTGACTTTAAATCTCTTCTCTTTATAAGGACACCAGTTATTGGAGGGGCCCACCCTACTCCAGGACGCTTTCATCTTAACTTGATTACACCTGCAAAGGCGCTACTTATAAACAGGTCACCTTCACTGGCGCCAGGGTTTAGGACTTGAGCCTGTCTTTTGGGGGAACATAATTCAACCCACAACAAGGGTGAATATATCAGCATGTCTGAAATTTACTTTCAGCTCTTTCAGGAAAAAAGAAAATTATTGCTACAGAAAGAGCGAGAAAGGAAAAATAATTAATGTAGTGAATGTGATCATCGTGAAATCTGAGTGGAAGATATAGGGGTGAGCATTGTAGTCTTTCAACTTTTCTATATGTTTGAAAGTTTTTAAAATAAAAAGTTGAAAGAAAAACAGACTGCTGACAATTCTGCCCTCCACAACCCTATTGTTTCATATATCTGGGGCAGAGGCCAGGAATATGTATTTTTAACAAGTATTCCCTCTTTTTTTTTTTTTAGAGAGAGGGAGAGAGAGAAGGGGCAGAGGGAGAGGGAGAGGGAGACTCTTAGGCAGACTCCCTGTTGAGCATGGAGCCCAACTTGGGGCTCGATCCCAGGACCCTGAGATCATAACCTGAACTGAAGTCAGGAATTGGATGCTTAACCGACTGAGTCACCCAGGCGCCCCAAGAACTCCCATTTTTAATAAACATTTGAAGGTGATCCTAACGCAACAGTAGGGTTGAAAAATACCATAAATATTAATACTATACTACACTATTCTATTAAAAACACTACTAACATTAAATACTAAATATATCATAAATATATATAAACACTAAAACACTAAATATATTTTAGGAAATATAAATACTAACTACCATAAACACTAAACACTATTTTTATATTTATAATACCAGATACTATAAATATCATAAATACTAAATATATTATGAACTCACATGGATGTATTTAAATCCCCTGCCCCTTCTTTCTACCAACATACTGGAAGATGTATTCTTTTTAGAGCATAAATTTATGTAAAATTGTATCAACATGCACACACACTCACTACAAACATGGTGCGTATTTCAGTGAACACTGGCCAATGTAACAATGTCTAACAATTTATTATTACATACATACTTCACAGTAGGGAGATATAGCCAAAGTAAGTTTATTTCTCTTGAGCATCAATAGGCTTCAGCTAGGATTTTTTTCCTTCCCCTCTCTGGTCTCCTCTCTCTTATGGGTATATGCTTTTTTTTTTTTTTTTTAACTCTCTTTACTCACATTTTAGTGGGGTTTGGGGAGGAGGCTGAGGCTTATGCACATGTTCAATCTGCTATGTTTAATGGGAAGTCCTCAGAACCCAAAGTTTTCAACTCTAATTTTATTGAAATAGGCTTCCTCGTGTAAACTGACTCCCAATTTCAAAATGGAAGTCAAGGAGAAACGGGACTTGGTTCACATAGTTTGAAGACCACTTTCCAAAAATGCGTGGGCCTGTGTGGCTAAGTCTGAACGATCAACCCAAGTATAATTGTCTGACCATCATGTGTGGACTGTGTATACACAGCTCAAACCCAAAGCCCCAGCCTCGTCCCTTCTGATGAAACACCAGTGCCCACAAACAGAAGGTTCCCCTTTTCTTGCCCTGGAATAAACAGGAAGGTCTCTTGGGGCTGTGGTCTTAGGGCTCTAGCTCTGCCCCTAATTTCTTCAGACCCTTTGCTAAGAACTGAGTCATTGCAACATCACACCCAGCCAGCTGTCTCAGCACAAGAAAAGCTTTGCTGTGGTATGAGGTTTTGTGGGCTGCAAACTACATCTAGGTCAGCAAATTAAACTCCACGGTGTGGTTCCAGAGTCCAGCTCCATCTAACTAAAGGGCTGTCTGACTTCAGCCTCTGGGCACTGGCTCTTTTGGTGTTTGGGAGACCAGGCCCCTCGGAGGGTGTTTAAGGTACAACCCTTCAAGCCTAAACCACTAGATGACATATGCCTACACTCAGAATCTTGTTTTCTCCACCAGGGCTCTAGGGTATGTGAGGGTAACAATACTCCTCCCCTGCAGACATTGAGATTTGTGTGTGTGTATTGGGACAAAGGGGTAAGATGGAGATGTGCTTCTTTGTTCCTTAGTTTCGCCTACTACGTGTGTTTCTTTGCTGCCACGTTGACACAAACATGAGCTTTTTTTTTATTTTTTCCCCAGTTCCCTTTCATGGAAGTTTTTAAGAATAATTTCACAACAGGTGACCAACTGGTATACCTAGATAGGGTTTTACAAAAAGCAGTATCTCAATGGAGTGGAGTCACCCTGGTTTAGGAACTGAGTCTCAGATTTATAGTGGATAAGCCCTCAGAAACTAAATTATGTTAAAAATTCAAAACAAACAAACAAAAATTCAAAACAACTCAGCAAATACTTATTTGAGGGTCTGCTGCTATCCAGGGTTCAGGAATACAGTTGTGAAGACCAGAGTTGCCTCTCAGGAACTCTTTGATGTTGGGGGAAGACCAACATTCTAGTGGATGGCTACACTTTTTACTACCTAGGACCTCCTCACACCTCTGGAAACAGTACCCCAAGTTCACTCTGGGGAAAACCCCTCCCTCATCCTCTGTGTGCTTTCCAGTGGGACTGAATCTGCCCCTGGCTCTAGAGCTGAGGTATAGACTCAGGCCTGGCCACAGTGATTGGTTTAAAGATGGGCATGAAATCTTCAAAACCAAAGATATCCATGAAATGTTTGCTGACAGTATTCAGGCAGAGATACTAGATACTTTTTACTAGGGCTGCTACCAATAAGGATGATATGAGAATAGAGTTGTCGGAAGCCACAAGATGGAAACCTAAGAATGCGACCAACATATAAAAGACAGGTCTGAATGAGAGAAACTGAACTCCTTGGTCAAGCCATTCTTGAAGTTCCACACACTCCTAGACTTTTCTGTTAATCCTCCCAATAATCATGTTTAGGGGCGCCTGGGTGGCTCAGTCAGTTAAGCGTCTGCCTTCGGCTCAGGTCATGATCCCAGGGTCCTGGGATCAGGCCCCGCGTCAGGCTCCCCGCTCAGAGGAGCCTGTGCTCTCTCTCTCTCTCTCTTGCTATCTCTGTCTCCCTCTCAAATAAATAAAATCTTTTAAAACAATAGTAATTTTGGAAAAAAAATAATCATTTTTATTTGTTTAAGCTACTTAGATGGGGTTTTCTGTAATTTGCAACTGAAACAGTTCTGTGTAGTAGGTTGAATAGTGTCCACCAAAAATTCAGACCCAACCAGAACTCCAGAATGTGACCTTATTTGAAAATTGGGTCTTTGAAGATGTAATCAGTTAAAAGTGTTGAGAGGACATCATCCTTGATAGATGGTGTGCCCCAAATCTAATGACAGGTGTCCCAACAGATGAGGAGAGACAGGGGCTGGAGGAGGATGCTGCCAAAGGCCAAAAGGAGCGCCGGGGGCCACCAGAAGGTGAGAAAGAGGCAGGCAAGGATCCTCTTGAGAGCATGTAAAGGGAGTGTGGCCTCGCTGACGCCTTGATTTCAAACGTCTGGCCTCTCAAACCATAGAACGTCCACTGTTCGAATCCACCCAGTTTGGGGTACTTCATTATGGCAGCCCTAGCAAACCAATACCCTCTCATATATGAAATCTTTCAATAAACATTTATTGCTTCCTAATATGTGTCCAAACAGATCTCAGCATAAAAATCCAGAGAATGCCGAGAGATATTTGAGCTGGGACATTAGGAGGCCTGAGGAGCTGTTGGTCCCACCAACCTGCCCCGCCGTGGGTGCCCCTGGAAAGCCCCAGGGAGTCTGCAGAATGCATATTCCACAGGGCTCCTCTTTTCTAGACTTCTTGCAGGCCACTCTCCTAACGCACGCACTTCCTTTTCTTCAGCCCGGAAATGATAGAAATTGAAAACATTTCTCCCCGTTTGTTTTCTGTCGTCTTACTTTGTTTATAGAAATAGTTGCCCTGTAGAATTTCCATTTTTGTACATTTTCAAGTCTATCCATTTTTTTATGGGTTTTATTTATTTATGTGAGAGAGAGAGAGAGCATGAGTGGGAGGTAGGGTCAGACGGAGAGGGAGAAGCAGGCTCTCCGCTGAGCAAGGAGCCCGACGCAGGACTCAATCCCAGGACCCTGGGATGATGACCTGAGCGGAAGGTAGCCGCTTAACCGACTGAGCCACCCAGATGCCCCACATCCATCCATTCTTTTTAACAGCTTAGCATTGTTGGCTTTTTAAACATTCCCCTGTTTTTATCTAGCAGGCTATACTGCATAATAAAGTAGCTTCTTTTTTGTTGTTGTTTGCTTTTTTCCTTATTGTAGAAAAACATACATAACAGAATTTATCATCGTAACCATTTTTAAGTGTACGATTCAGTGGCATTAAGTACGTTCACATCGTGGTGCAAGTGTCACCACCGTCCATCTACACGACTCTTTCCGTCTTGCAAGACTGAAACTCTAGACCGATTACACAAGCACCCCCCTACCCCCACCCCGCATCTGGGAGCTGTTCTACTTTCTGTTTCTATCATTTTAACTGCCATCGGTATATGGCAGCTTTCTTTTCTATTTGCTTCTACTTGCCTCACGCTGCACCTCTGCCACCTTTTACTGGGTGTTCCCAACAAACAGCAGCAGCGGTGACAGCCACCGTCTGCGGGGTCCGGGCCTCGTTCCCAGGCTCTACAGCCAAGAGCGCTGATCCGCCCGCGTCCCTGCCAGCTCGGTGGCGTTCCGTGCATTTTACAAGATGAGGAGCGTGTGGCCCCAACGGGCCATACCAATGGCACTGATCAGTCTCCCGCTCTTACTTGGAAGGGGGGAAGTCTGTGCTCGAGTCTGGGCCTCCCTCCACAACGCCATCTTAGAAGACGGGCATGGATGCCCTCAGAGTGCAGGGCTTCTACAGACCGCCGATCTCGTCTCTCAAATGTTGACCATTTCCTGGCTTTACTCCCACAGGAGAAACTTACTTTCAAATATTGCATATACCTTTTTCACCTCGAAGCCTGGTTACAAACTACAACTCCATTCGGGCACCTTGGCTGGCTCCGTCGGTAGAGCATGTGACGCTTGATCTCGGGGTTGTGAGTTCGAGCCCCATGTTGGGCGTAGAGATTACTTAAAAATAAAATCTTTAAAAAACAAAACAACCTAAAATACAACTGTATTACTAGCATAGGAGAATAAGAGGAAATAATTATTAAAAAGCAAATTCTATGC
This sequence comes from Zalophus californianus, assembly GCF_009762305.2. Classification (NCBI taxonomy): domain Eukaryota; kingdom Metazoa; phylum Chordata; class Mammalia; order Carnivora; family Otariidae; genus Zalophus; species Zalophus californianus. The sequence goes on from NC_045606.1 coordinate 92,440,120, forward strand.
CCATGGTCAAGATTCCAAAGTAGAAGACTATGGTAGCCCCAAGGGGCTCCCATGGGTGTGTCCCCGTTCCACGTTCTGCTCTCCCTCAGGTGGCTGGCCTCTAGCTGCCAACTTGTCTTGTCCTAACCAGAGGAAAACACAGAAAAGTGTGAGCTTTGCCTCATTTGAACTCTTTTTCCCGTGGGAGAGCTGTGTCTCATTTAAAGGAAGTGCAAACAATGGTGCGTGATACTTGTATTGGTTTGCTGGGGCTGACCTAATGAAGTGGCTTAAATGACAGGACTGTCTCACTGTTACGGAGACGACGTGTTTGAGGTGAAGCTGTTGGTAGGGTTAGTTTCTTCTGAGGCCTCTCTCCTCGGCTTGTACGTAGCTGTCTTCTTCTTGGGTCTTCATTTCATGCCCTAGTCTGCTTGCGCTGCCAGAACCAAATACCACAGGCTGGGGGCTTAGACAGCACACATTTGTTTTCTTACGGCTCTGGAGGCTGGAAGTCCAAGCTCAGGGTGCCGGCCAGGTCACTTGCTGGTGACGGCCCTCTCTCCAGCTCAGAGGTGGCTTCTCACTGTGTCCTCGAATGGTACGGAGTTCTGTTGTTTCCTCCTCTTCTTAGAAGAGCACTAATCCCATCAGGAGGGTCTGTCTTAGCTCAGGCTTCTGGCACAAACCGCCACACGGGGGAGGGGGGCTTACAAACGACAGTTGTGGGAGTCCCAGACGCAAGGTGCTTGCACTGGTCACGTTCTGACCGGGGCCTTCTTCCAGGTTGCAGAGTGCCTGCTAACTTGTGGCACCCTCACGGGGCAGAGTGCGGAGCTGAGGAACCAAGCTATCTCAAGACTCTTAGAAGAACACTATTCCCCTTCAGGAGGGCTCTCCCCTCACCGCCTCTCTAACGCTAACTACCTCGCAGGAGCCCCACCTCCTAATACCACCACACTGAGGGGTACGTAGTTTCAGCATATGATTATGGAAGACACAAACATCCTGTCCATAACAGGGCCCCATCCTCATGACCATGCAAACCTAATTATTTGAAACCTAAATATCTCCCAAAGAATTCATCTCCAAATAGCATCACATTGGGGTGGCGGGGGGTGGGGGCTGAATATGAATTTGGGGGGGGACACAAACATTTAGTTCATAGCACATTGTCTTTTCTCTCTTCCAGCCTCTGTGCAAATTTCTTCTTCTTATAAGGACACTTCCCCCAGTGACCTCATTTGACCTTAATTACCTCTGTAAAGGCCCTATCTCTAAAGATAGTCACATGCTGAAGTACGGGGAGTTAGGATTCGACATATGAATTTGGGGTGGGGGTGGGGGGACACAATTCAGCCCCAAATACTACTCCGAGCCTCACAGAATGAAGAGATTTTTCCAAGTCGAGCATTATTGACCCCTCCCATGCCTGTGATTTAATCAGATTCACCAGGTGTCCCCTACTCTCAGCCTCATTCCCAGCAGCTTATTACAAAAATGTTAAGACATACGGGAAGTTGAAAGAATACCATAATGCTCACCCATATGCCCACCACCTAGACTTAACCATTGTTGACATTTTGCCACTTTCGCTTTATCCATATATATGAGGGTTGGGGCTTTTTTTTTGGCTAAAATGCTTGAAAATAAGTTTTAGAATGATTTCACCCCTAAATGCTTCAGTATGCACCTCCTAAAAATAACCACAGTGCCATTTTCACATCTAAGAAAGTTTACAATAATTTCTTTTCTTTCTTTTTTTTTAAAGTAGGCTCCATACCCAGCGTGGAGCCCAACACAGGACTTGAACTCACAACCCTGAGATCAAGACCTGAGCTGAGACGAAGAGTCAGATGTTTAGGGGCTCCTGGGTGGCTCAGTCGGTTGAGCATCCCATCTTGATTTCGGCTCAGGTCATCTCAGGGTTATGGGATCAAGCCCTGGGTTGGGCCCTGAGCTCAGTTTGGGATTCTTTCTCTCCCTCTTCCTCTGCTCCTTCCCCTTCCCTCACTCATGCAAGAGTGCACACATGAGCACACACTTGCTCGCTCTCTCTCTCTCTCTCTAAGTAAATAAAATCTTAAAAAAAAAAAAAGTTGGGCACTTAATCGACTGAACCAGCCAGATGCCCCTACAGTAATTTCTTAATATCATCTAATATCCAGTCCATATTTAGATTTCCTTCAAAATACCTTTTATAGCTCTTTTTTATAGAACGAGAATCTAAACAAGATTCACAAATTGTATTTGGTTGTTATGTCTCTTTTATTCTAGAAAAGTCTCTCCCACCATTTATTTTTTTGACATTGACTTTTTAAAGAAACCAGGTTAGTTATTCTATAGAATAACCTACATTCTGGATTTTTCTGATTATTTCCTTGTATGCCATTTAGCTTGTCCCTCTATCCCTTTATTTCCTCTAAACTGGGCTTTTTCAACTGGGGTTCATCTGTACTAAAACAATTCTAGATTCATAGGGAGAAATTTATTCATTATATACAAAGGAAACTGCGATTTGCATATGTCAACTTGGCCGGACCACAGGGTGCCCAGAATTTTGGTCAAACATTATTTTAGGTGTAGCCGTGAGAGTGTTTCTGGGTGAGATTAACATCTGAACTGGTAGACTGAGGAAAGTTGATTGCCCTCCTTAATGTGGGTGAGCCTCATCTAATCAGTTGAAGGCCTAAAGAGAACAAAAAGCCTGACCCTCCAGTGAGTAAGAAGGAACTCCTACCTGACTGCCTTGGAACTGGGACATTATTATTTCCTACCTTCAGACTCGAAAGGAAACATTGGCTCTTCTTGGGTCTCGAACCTACTGACTTTCAGACTGGAATTTATACTATTGGCTCTCCTGGGTCTTCAGCATGCCAACTGTAACTCTTGAGACTGCTCAGCCGCCATAATTGCAGGAGTCAGTTCGTTGTAACAAATCTGACACACACACACACACACACACGTTCCCCGATTGGTTCTGTTTTTCTGGAGAACTCTAATAGAGATGCCTTAGGTCACTGGGCTTATTTCTTTCCCAGGACACTGGTTGAAAAATTAAGGTGAACACATTAAGAACAGTTCACTCATGTGACATCAGGAACCCCATAATATGTCCCTCTATAATGACGCTAAATTGGGTCAGCTGATCACAGATCTTTATAAAGTATTTTTCTCCCTCATGATTAGCAAGTGATTCTGTGGGGTTAGGCACCATGCAATTATCCTGTTTCTCAACTAGTTTTCACCGAATGATTTTGGTACTCGTTGAGGATCCCTGACTAATCAATTATTTCATTGGTTGCCCTCCCAACAATTTAAACTTGAGAAAGTTTGCCCCTCAAAAGGCTACAGCTTAATCTCCTGTGATTAATGTATGGAGCAGGACGGGACCCTTAGAAGGCTTTCTCTTTCCTATGAACCTCTGAGCACTGCTTTGTCTGTGCAGACCAGGCCTGGCTGGTTGATTTCCGGGTGCCTGGAAAGTAAACACTAGAACATTTTGTATCATTGGTTGTGGTGCCTGAAAATAAGAATCAGAACCATTTGTGGGAGTGGAGAGAGGGGGAGTGGAAGTGCCCCGGTGCATATCTGAATTAAGAGCAGGCTAAGCTGAAGAAAGCACCTGATGTTGAGGTGAAGATTCCAGCAGAAATGAGGGACTCGGGGAAGGTGAGATGTGGAAGCCCCCGTCAGAGAACTGACGGGACGCTGAGCATCTGCTGAGATTCAATGGAAATGTATTTTGAGGTGGGGCTTCTCTGTTCTAGCAAGTGCTGGTCGGAAGAGAGTGGGGGCAGGGAGAAGGGGAGGAATGGTGGGCCAGGTCGATTCAAAGGAGTGGGAAGACATGGCAGAGGATGCAGCCCCCAGGCTGGGGACAGATGGAGCTCACACCACACATCACCCAAACAGAGGAGGCTTAAGGTCAGGAGCCAGGGAAGATCTACAGTTCATGCACCAGCAAGGAGGGACTTGGCAGGAACAGCAGAGAGCCGGCGGAGGTGACCACAGAGCTAAGCACGGCAGAAGGAGGGAAAGAGGGCAGTTCCTGAAGGAATTCTAGGAAGGTGGGGTGGCCAGAAAAGAAGCATGGCTTCTGTGTACAGGCCAGGAGGGAATCGGTGGTTCCAGGAGCCCACAGGAGGACCAGAGATGCGGGCACCACTGTCCCACCCCTCCCCCACAGCCTACACCCACGCCGGTTGCCGCAGGTACCCCAGGAATTGCATCCGTGGGGCCTGAGCGAACCGAGGGCAGCAGAGCCTGGCTCTGCTCTGCCGGAACGCGGCTCTACCCCCTGCCGGTCACTGTGGCCATTTCCCTGCCCCTCCCCCATTACCTTAACAGTTCGGCACCTGGAAGATATTAGTGTCATTGGCAAACCTGGAGAGCTCATTGTGCACTTCCTCTTCAATGTGATTTGTAAAAAAAAAACCCCCAAAAAACCCAAAAAAACCCACCAAAAAACTGTTGAATGAGATCAGTTCCAGCACTTTCCCTAGGGGTCCATGTAAAGTTCTACAGAGAAGTGTCCATTTATCACTACCCTGGGGTTTCCTGTTTTGAACCTGACCTGTTCTTGGCAGACCCTCCACCCTGGTTTCATCCCATTGAAAAACCTAGACAGACTTCTAGACAGACTTTAACCCTTTCTTTCCCCCTTGTCCTTCCCTGGTCCCTGCCCTGCTCCTTCTGAGCTGCAGGCCCCGGGGCAGGACTCAGGCCTCTGGAAACCCACAGGGCAGGAGAGGCAGCTAAGTAAGCCCCATGCTGGTCACACCCCCTGTGGTCTGTGCCCTACGCTCGCCCCTTTCTTTCCTAGGAGCAGAGTCGGGGTGCAGAGGTAACACAGGCCCATCTAGACAGAACTTGCCTGGCGATCTCAGGGACAGAGCCATCCTCGGTGTGGGGTACGGCTTACAAAGAGCGGACAGATCCAGTTCGAAAGCAAACACCTGGGTTGGCCTGGACTGCTGAGGGAAACCATGGAGAAGAAGTGGTCATGAAATGGAGAAGGTAAATAATGGCGCTCTAGCTATGACTGCCCCAAGAAAACCAGCGAGGGGTCAGAGGTTCACTTGTCTCTTCATTAAGGCAGTGCCTACCGATACTGGTTTGTCCCAAAGCCTCACTTCCCGGGAACTTCCTAGCTAAATCCTCCCTGCAAATGTCAGGACAACTGTGTGTCTACCTAGCTTCTCCTAGCCCCAGATCCCTAACCCCCAGCCATAGAGTGTTGCATGTGACCCGGACTGTCAATCATGTGCCCCATCCCCCTGCCCTGGTGCCCAGAAGCCAAGAGAGACCGAATGCAACTAAGTGGTTGCAGGTAAAAAGCAGGTAGGGAAAGCCTGATGGTTGCCACCGCCCAATATTCATTTTTTTCTTATTCCTTAGTACCGGAAGTCCAATTTTTAACAATTGTGATGAAATTCACAGAACAAAATTCACCCCTTTAAACTGTACCTACCGTTCGGTATTTAGTACACTCACAAGGGTGCACAACCATCACCACTATATCCCGTTGCAGAACATTTTCTTCGCCTGTAGGATTCATGTTACTCAGGGCGGCAAGGCTGCCAGCTACAAGACTTCCTTTCTCAACTCCCGCTGCAGGACGGGCGCTTTGTGATGAGATTTAGCCCGTGAAATATGAGCGCACGTGTAACGGGCCCCCAGGGAAGGGCCTTACGAGGAGGGGGTACCTTGTCCTCTCCTCTTTCTTCTGCTGCCTTAAACATCAGTTGTTCTTCCAAGGGCTTAATGGAGGAGTGGGCCTAGTTGGGGTTTTCGCCCTTGGTGTCGGCAGGACGGGGCTTAAGGGGATGCGCCTGTTACCGCTAGCCACCAGTTCGATCAGATCCACCCGAGGCTGTGAAGCCCAACACGTGTGACTCTTTGGAGAGCCACCAATATAACAGGCTGCCGGCCCTGACCACAGTCCTCGGTTGTCCCCCGAGAGAACACTCTCGGGTGTATTCCCATTGCACTTGACTTTTCCGACATCATGTCTTGTCTGTGTCCAGGCAGCTGGAACTTGGACCACTGGAGCTCCCCGCACCCGTGGCTGTGCCAGGCTTCGATAGAAGCATTTGCCATGGATTGGCTCCCGTAATCCTCACAGTGACCCTAGGAGGTTAGAATCATCATTTCCTTTTTAGAGACTCGGAAACTGAGGCACAGAGCTCATTCATTTCGCGGCGTGGCATTTTGTCCTAAAACAGAACAGTGGACAAAAGGCCATACGGTAACATCCTTGCAAATCCTCCTTCCACTCTGGTCTTCCCCCCACCACCACGGTCACCATAGCTCCACACGCAGACTGGGGGGCTTGACAAGAGAAATTTATTTAATTGGTCCCCTACTGGCTGTTTCTAAACTTTTGCTATTATAAACAGCACTGCAACAAATATCACCCTGTATATATAATTTTGTCCATACGTGTATCTGTTAGATGAATTACTAGAAGTGGGATTTCTGAGTCAAAGGGCACGTGCATTTGTAATTTGTTTTAAAGATCTATTTACTTAGGGGTGCCTGGGTGGCTCAGTTGGTTAAGTGTCTGCCTTCAGCTCAGGTCATGATCCCAGGGTCCTGGGATCGAGCCCCGCATCGGGTTCCCTGCTCAGCGGAGAGCCTGCTTCTCCCTCTCCCTCTGCCTGCCGCTCTGCCTACTTGGGCTCTCTATCTCTCTGTCAAATAAACAAATAAAATCTTAAAAAAAAATCTTTAAAACAAAAGATCTATTTATTTATTTTAGAGAGAACGCACACGAGTGGGAGGGGCAGAGGCAGAGGGACAGGAGCTCCAGCGGACTCCACGCTGAGTGAGGAGTGATGCACAGCTTGAACTCATGACCCTGAGACCACCACCGGAGCCGAAACCAAGAGTCGGAGGCTTACCCGACTGTGCTACCCAGGCGCCCCCCTGCATTTGTGATTTTGATGGCTACAGCTCGCCATAGAGATTGGGCCGATCTGCCCTCCCATCAGCAGTGTTTGAGGCCACCTGTTTTGCTATAGCTTCGCCAACACACCAATGAACGGTATCAAACTCTGGCAAACTGATAAGCAAAAAAAAAAGAACTCCACTGTACTCTAACTTGTCATTTGTGTGTTTCCAGTTAGATTGAGCATCTTTTTACCTGTTCAGGAGCCATAACCCCAGGCTGGAGGACAGCCATGCCCTCGGGCCAGGCCTTGGGCTCAAGTACTCCATCCCTACCTCCAAAGTCAACAGAGCTGCATCTCAAGGCACCAAGTCAAATGCTGCTTTCCAAATGGCAGGACTGCCCGGGGTGATGGGCCAAAACCAGAATAGCATACTTTCTTGCTTTCTAGTTTTAGTATTTTTTTCTGGTGCTAAAATAACATACAATCCAGACAAAAAATAATATGAAAGAAAATGTAGGGGTGCCTGGTTGGCTCAGTCAGTTAAGCGTCTGTCTTTGGCTCAGGTCATGATCTCAGGGTCCTAGGATGGAGCCCCGCTCAGTGGAGAATCTGCTTGTCCCTCTCCCACGGGCCCTCTCCCCAACTTGTGCACTCTCTCTCTCTCTCTCAAATAAATAAATAAAATCTTTAAAAAAAGAAAAAGAAAATGTAAATGACCATAATGGCTTGACCCAGAAATACAGGAGCAACATTTTTGTGTATTTCCCACCAGTTCATTTTTCTACATGTGTATTTGCTTTTCCTTTTGAAAACTGTATTTCTTTTTCATTTCACTCAAATACAGGTATATATTCTCACAAAAAAGCACGAGCCAGCTTACAAAAGGAAGAAATCTGGCACAAGCTACCACACGAATGAACCTGGAGGACATTAAGCAAAATGAAATAAGCCCATCACAGAAAAGACATACACTGGACAATTTATTGATAAGAGGTACACAGAGTGGCCAAATTCAGAGACAAAGAAGAACGGTGGTTGCCAGGGGCTGTAGGGAGCGGGGACGGGGAGTTGCAGTTTAAAGGGTATGAGAATTTAAGATTTGCAAGATGGAAAAAGTTCTAAAGATGGTTGTACAACAATGTGAATGTGCTTAATACTACTCAACTGTACACTTAAAAATGGTTAAATTAGTAAATTTATGTTACATGTATTTTACCATGATTCACAAAAATTTTTGAATTTAAAAATAGATTTCCATTTTGCCCCTCCCCTGCAAAAGACAGTAAAGTCCCCACTTGATTCCATTATTAGTTGGTTATGTATGCTTCCAGAATTTTTCCTGTGCATAGACATGCTTATGTGAACATATAAAAAATACACTGCTTCGTGGGTGACATAGGTGATGGGGACTAAGGAAGGCACTTGTCATGATGAGCACCAAGTGATGTATGGAAGTGCTGAATCACTATATTGTACATCTGACACTCGTAGAGCACTGTATGTTAACTAACTAGAATTAAAACATAAAGTCATACAGCCCCTCCAAAAAAAATGAATATATATATATATACACATATACATATATATCCGTGTGTGTGTGTGTGTATAGCTTCATTTTCTGTGGGTGTGGCTGCAATTTTAACATTAATGTTGTTGTTCTGGAACTTGTGTTTTTCACTAAATGAGGCGTCAGAGAGCTAATTAGTACATGGTACTTATAGTACACTTCAGCAGCACAGTATGAAACCAGACTTTTAATTTGTTCTGTTGTACTGCCATTTCCCTTTTATTGGACATTTATAGCATCGTCTTTTTTTTACCTTAGAAACAGTAATCCAGGAACATCCTTAGGCATGCTTCCTTGAGCACATGTGCAAGTGTTTTCTCTGAGGATAAAGGTCAGGACGTGTGACTGCTGGGTTGACGGGTTTGGACATGTAAAATTTCACTAGATTCTGCCAAGTGACCTTTCCAAAAAGGCTGTGCCAATTTATACTTCACGAGGAGTGTTTGAGATTACCCACACTTCACCAGCACTTAATAATATATGCCTTTTTTTAGGTGTAATCGGTTTTTTTCCAATTTATTTTTAATAAATGCATGTAGAGTTTTATATATACATGCATGTATGTGTATACGCATGTATATAAGTTTTTAATGAAAAACAGCAGTTCCCTGCCCTAAGCATTCTTACCACCAGAGGCAGCTACTGGCAAGCTTCTAACTATTTTTTCTGGCATTTAATCTCCATATTTAGGAATACTATGCTTCTACTATTTCTTAATTTATCATTTTTAGACATTATTCACGGACGTTGGTGCGTGAGTCCCTAAGTCTCCCACAGGTACACCCATCACTTCCCCTCCCCCATCGCCCCAACATAACCCTATGACACTTTGTGGGTGAATAGTCGTATTTACATTAGAATGACTATGATGAGCCAGGGAAGCATTATTTAGCTCCATTCCTGTCCAACCCTCCAGTATCCCTAAAGTCAATGATGGCTTCTTTTTTATTCACTTCGCCTTCTATTACCTATCATTAGTGTTCTCAAAAGCTTTCACATCCCTGCCAAGGGCCTTTCCGTAATACTTTCCATATGTTCAAGTACATCAGTTCCATTTCTTCTTCTTGGAGACTCTCGGGAGTCCTCCTGCACTCGGAGTTGGCCGGGCTCTGACCTAATGCTCTCCTATAGCCGGGGACTTCTCTTCACACCTTCCTGTGTCGGATACCTAGTCCCTGTTTTGAGGATCCCATCTCCTGCTCCCTTTCTGTCCCCCTCTTTTTTTTAATTTAATTTTATTTTTTAAGGTAATCTTTACACCCGATGTGGGGCTTGAACTCACAACCCTGAGATCAAGTGTCATACGCTTTAGCAACCACACCAGCCAGACTCCCCTCCACTCCCCTTTTTAATTTTACTCCTTCCTTCTGATGGCACATATTCTCTAGTAGTATCCTAATAAAAATCACTTGGGAGTATACTTGGAAAATGTGCTTCGGTGAAAAACTCTGTATTGTTTAGAGCACATCTTTTGGACTTATGTGATTTTGATAGTATGGGGGCTCTGTGCCTTTCACTGCCTTAGAGCTATTTTACAACTCTGAAAATTGTAGATAACTGATGGCAATGCAAAAATAATTCTTATCTATAAATATGCAAATAAATAATCCATGTCCCTCTCCCCACACCATACAAAAGGGCAGTTTCATACCTGTTTGTAAATTCATTTGAAAATTCCTTTATTCAAAAAAAAAAAAGAAAGAAAATTCCTTAATTCCATATAAATTTTATGTTCGTTGGCTTCTTTATACTGGTTGTAACATCTTATTGGTTCCCTCATTAATAAGGAGTTAAGTACAATATTTAACACACGTTCACTTTATATTTGTGAGAGTCATGATTTTTCCTTTAAAAAAAAATCATCCTTTAACAGAAGTATTTTTTTCAAGTCACCGAAGTCTACCTTTGTTCTTTGTTCTACCTTTGTACTTGACTAATAGATTGACTGGGTATAAAACCACAGGTTAAAAATCTAGTGCCATTTTGATTCCTGTTTCTTTGTATATTTAACTAGTTCTTAACATTCCCCCAACCATGTTATTTTTTTTTCCTTTATGAGATTCAGAAATGTCATGATAATATACTTCGGTGAAGGTCTTTTGCATTCATTTTGCCATGCACTGCAGCAGACCTTTATATCTAGAGGCACCTGTCCTACAGGCCTGGACATATTTTTATATTATTTCTTTGGTGATTTCCTCTCTTATTTGCCTCTCCTCTCTCTTGCTGGAATTCCTTATATTTGGATGCTGAATACCTACATTTGATCTTCTACTTCTCTTCCCCACCCCATTCTCACTATTGTATTAATTTGTTCCCCTGTTTATTAATGACGTTAAGTAGCTTTCCATATTTAATTGGCCACTTAGCTTCTCAATTATTATTTTTCTATTAAATAGAATTTTGATGTAAAACAACTGAATATAGGGGCGCCTGGGCGGCTCAGTCATTGGGCGTCTGCCTTCGGCTCAGGTCGTGATCCCAGGGCCCTGGGATCGAGCCCCGCATCGGGCTCCCTGCTCCGCGGGAAGCCTGCTTCTCCCTCTCCCGCTCCCCCTGCTTGTGTTCCCGCTCTCGCTGTGCCTCTCTCTGTCGAATAAATAAATAAAATCTTTAAATAAATAAATAAAACAACTGAATATAAACCAATGACTTGTCATTATATCATTGCATTTCAAAGGATGCCAACTCAGAGCAAGATTTATGTCACCTAGCTAAAAATGATGCCTTATTTGTCTTGGTAGCCACAGAATTCCCAACATTTTATACATGCTTGGGTATTTCATAGTTGCTAAATATACCTTTGTGGAATAAATCTTTAATTTATAGATTATGATTAAATCTTAATCTAGTTCTTTTTTTTTAGATTTTATTTATTTATTTGAGAGAGAGAATGAGATAGAGAGAGCATGAGAGGGGGGAGGGTCAGAGGGAGAAGCAGACTCCCTGCTGAGCAGGGAGCCCGATGCGGGACTCGATCCCGGGACTCGATCCCGGGACTCCAGGATCATGACCTGAGCCGAAGGCAGTTGCTTAACCCCCTGAGCCACCCAGGCGCCCCCTTAATCTAGTTCTTCCTCTAGGGTTACACAGTAAATGATCTTTAACTTTTTATCCTGAAAAAAACTTAAAAAACTTTTACTGACTACTTCCACTTACTCTTTGTCCTGTTCTAAGCTCTTTAGGTGTGGCACTTAATTTCATCCTTACAACAATCCAATGAGATAGGTACTATTCTTATCTGCATTTTGCAGGTCAGGAAACTTATCTGAAAGTTTAAGTGCCTGAACTGAGATTTGGCTCCAAAGACAACACTTTTAACCACCGGACTAGGTGCCTCTTTAGTTGGCTCATCTCACATGCCAATTCTGATCTATTTATAGTAGCTGTCAGGCACACATTGTTGAGAAGAATTCTGGGGCAGCATCTCAGTTCCATGGGGGAAGGGGAGGGAAATCTGCCTTGATTGATTAATGATGTCTGCTATAGGCCCAGGAATGGACAGTAGGGGTTACTTTTTTTTTTTAATACTCTGCTTAATAATTCCTTGGAGAAAAAGATTATCTTTGGGGTTATACATAGCTCTAGTGCTTTTGAAATTAGGGCATGTTGATATCCAAAGTGTTTAAAAGCTGCTTTTTGTCTTCTCTGTAGCAAGAGAATTCTTTAACTGCCTGTTTATAATTTATCTGGGAAAAGCACTGGTAATTAAGCATCTGAGCACTCCTCTGATTCCCTCCCTTCTTCCTTTTCCTGTGGCAAAACCAGAAAGTCAGAAAAAATAATCACATTGCATCATGACACCAGTGGGCCTTATAAAAAGCCCCATGATGTTATTTTTCCGATCATTGGTTTCCTCGGCAGCCAGCATTTAAGCCATTCCAAATACCCTTCCCATCAGATCGTTAGAAATGACCGTACAATTGGTCTCTTTACTAACCTTTCCACATCCCAAACAGTTTTACAACTTGGCTGCAGCCGCAGGGCAGCCCAGCTCTTCCCAGAATATCCATTAAACAGAACTTAGCAGAGCTTTAAGAGGGGCATAAAGTGATTTTCTCCCATCTCTACCCACTTTCCAAAGGGCACTTTTGTCATACACTCAGAACCAGCATCTATTTGTTTAGCATAGTTCCATAAGGTATTCCATATTCGCTTTTGAATCCTTTAAAAAATTTTTTTCACCTAAAATAATATACATTTATTGACAATTCCTGGGATGGCTATTATCTCCTCTAACTACAAGGCAGGGAACCAAGCAGAGAGAAAAAGCACACAGTCCTGATGGAGTGGTGGAGAAAATGGAAGAGGAAAGCTGCCCGGAAGGTCAGTTTCACAAAGCCAGTGGGGTTTTGTTTTTTTGTTTGTTTGTTTGTTTGTTTTTAAAGATTTTATTTATTTATTCATGAGAGACAGAGGGAGAGAGAGAGGGGGAGAGAGAGAGAGAGAGAGAAGCAGAGGGAGAAGCAGGCTCCCAAGGAGCAGGGAGCCCGATGCAGGACTCGATCCCAGGACCCTGGGATCATGACCTGAGCCGAAGGCAGATGCTTAACCATCTGAGCCACCCAGGCGCCCGCCAATGGGGTTTCGAAGGAGGCACATTGAGAGGAAGTCCCGTGACACGAGGGGTGGGTGGGGGCTGTGCTGGCCTACCACTGGACACTGTGTCTGCAGTGGGGTGGGGTGGGGGTCCCTTCTGGCCCTTGACGAGCCCCTCCCCCTGGAAGGTCCACAGGGGCAGCAACAGAGAGCCAGGTGTGCCCGGCATTGTAATGAGCATCTTGGAGATGGTGGGGCTACTCAGACCTTGGCCACCCCTCCAAGGGAGACAGGGCTATCGCTTAGCTAGTCCCCAAACATCCCCCATCTGATCAAAGAAAGAAGCCCTCTGGCTACATACTGCACACCCAGCCCAACAGACGGCCCTTCCACTTAAGCTCCTGGGTCTAGGACCCTCCCTGTGACGGGGCATATCTTGCTTCACCCGAGAAGGAGGGCATCTCATCCTCCTGTTGACATCGCACCTGCTGGAATGGCGTCTGGTCCATGATCACATGAAGTTCTTGCTTGTAATACATGAACCTTCCACAGCCCCTCGGCTATTGCTCTATCCCATTATCTATGACGTTTAAGTTCAACTACAGAATGTCCCCTCCCACACGTGCCCCACAGACCTGCCTCTATCTTGGCATACCCAGCAAACCCACAAGCCAAATGGGCCCAATCTGAACGCATTGTCAAAGCCCAGATACTCCTTAGATGTTCTTTTTGCTGTTTTTTATTTTGTTATTGAAATCATATATGTATATATAACTTATATGTACAGTTTAAAAACAATAATAAAGAAACTCCCGTGTACTTCTAACCCAGGTCAAGAAATACAGCATTAGTAAAGTTTTGGGGCTTGTATTGGTTTCCTGAGGCTGCTATAACAAATTATCACAAACTGGGTGATTTAAAACAAAAGAAAGTTATTCTCTCTCAGTTCCAGGGGCTAGAAGTCTGAAATCGTGGCGTCTGCAGGGATGAATCAGGGGAAGGGGCTTTAGGAGAGAGGCTTAGGGAGGATAAAGCCTTAAAGGGAGGTTAGAAGCCATTAGCTCTTAGGTGGTGGTTGGAGCCATGGCTGGGGGAGCCCACCCAGGCAAAGTGTACAGGTGGATATGCTGGCCAAAGATTGGAAAGGGAGGAAGGCAGTACCTGGGGGCTGAGCAAAGGCAGGAAGGGGAAGATTGAGGAAGAAGAGCCTGCAGAAGTAAGAGGGTGGTGTATACGCTGGCGATCATCATAAAGGTTTCAAGAGGGGCGCCTGGGTAGCTCAGTCGTTACGCGTCTGCCTTCGGCTCAGGTCATGATCCCGGGGTCCTGGGATCGAGCCCCGCATCGGGCTCCCTGCTCAGCGGGAAGCCTGCTTCTCCCTCTCTCACTCCCCCTGCTTGTGTTCCCTCTCTCACTGTGTCTCTCTCTGTCAAATAAATAAATAAAACCTTAAAAAAAAAAAAAAGAAGTCTAGGCTTTCAAAAGTGAGAAACCAACCCGGTGTGATTCCACTTAGAAGAGGTATTTAGAGTGGTCAAACTCACAGAAACAAAGAATGATGTCTACCAGGGGCTGAAAGGGGGAAAGCAGGAGTTGTTAATGACTATAGAGTTCAGTTTTGCAAGATGAAAAAGTTATGGAGATTGGTTGCACTACAGTGTGACTATACTTAACACTACTGGACACTTAGAAATAGTTAAGATGGCAAATTTAATGTTATGCATTTTTCCCACAATAAAAAATAATTAAAAAAAAAAAGTAACACAGAAACCAGAGCCTATTTCAAGGTTTCAAATGTTCCTTGATTCTTTACCCTTTTGTGATTAGCTGGACTCAGCGGACCAGCATTCCCAAATGGGGACAAAACTACAGTGTCTGCTCATCGCCACTGGAACATCAGAGACTTTGCTTCCCCCCCTCCTGGCCCCCTACTTATCCATAAGCACACCAAATACCCCATGCTGGTAGACAGAAAAACCCAAGCCAGGTCTCTTAGCAGCCTGCAACCACACTGCCCCCTTCCTGCCCAGCACCTACACCACCCTCCCCAGCTAGTCAGCCAATGCTCCCACTGTGTGGCCGCTACCGAAGCCTGGCAATGGCTAAGACTTCTGTTTTCTCTCCAAAGGTACCAAAGCCTATTTTGAGTCCCCTGGTCCAGGCTCTGGAAATTCAAATGGGCTCCTGCCAAATTCTATCACAAAGTGAAATTTTATACTCTTCTCAGTTCTCTGAGTAACTGGTTCAGGTAGGGGGTGTGATGGGTTATCAGGACAGCAAGGCCAGCTGGGAGGGGAAAATAACCTGAGAGGCCCAGTGGATGTGGGACCTCGAGATGAGGTCCAGCTACAGGGCCTGGCTCTGGAGAGCAGCACGGAAAGGTCTGGAGCATCATGCAAGGAGTCCCAGACTCTGATAAGAGTAAAGTAACTAGAGCCAATGCTTAGCACCTGCTGTGTGCTGGGCATCTTTCTAAACCCTTGACATGCAGGAACTCAGTAAATACTCACAGCAAGCCTGTGGCATCAGTAATGTTATACACCCCACTTTATAGATGCAGAAACAAAAGCATGTCGAGGGGGTCTCCGCCACATCTACTGTGAGCATAAAGACCATCCTCAGCACACAGACTACTGACATTCGAGAAAATGTAGACATCACTGGGAAGAGATGCACAGGTATCACGAAGGGCCCCAGAGGGACTTCAAGCACATCAATGTAGAACTGTCTCCTTGGAAAAAAAAGAAGAGGCTCTGGGTGGACAAACGGTGGGGAAATAGCAAGGAACTCCCTACAGGTGGTGTTGGCTGGTGGTGTGTATAGAACATGATGGAAGGTGTTATCCTCGCTTCTGTGACAAGATGAGGTCTGTGTGCTCACTTCCTGGTCACCACTGTCATTCTGGAGGGTGAGGCTCTTGTTGAAATCTGAAATTCCTTGGGTGAGAAATGCATCAGCAGCATTTGAATGAAGCCAGGCATTGCTTGTTCACAATTTCAAGCCCAGGAAGATGAGTCAATGCTTAAAGGAAAAGACACTGAACTTGTATCAAATTCAGGTTGCTGCATCGATTCTGCAAGCCACAAAAGTTAAAAACAAATAGACCAGGATATTTTAGGATGGTGTCCAAGTCTCCGAAAAAGGAACAGTTTAGCAGGCTGATGAAGAAGATCTAAGAGCTGTCCAGCCAGGGAAATAACAAAATGACAGCTCATTCTTAAGACCTATTTATAATATTTTAAAGATGCAGTGAAAGCCCTCTATTGAAGAAAAAAAAAGCACATAGAGATTAAACTACTCGTCCAAGGTAACACCATGAGTGTGTGGCAGAGGCAGATCCAAACCCAGGCAGGCAGGCTTCCGAATTGGGACCCTCACCATGCAACTCGTCCCCCTGCTGCCAGTCTTTAGGTGCAAAAAACAAACAAACAAGCAAACAAACAAACCAAACAAGCCATTGCCAGAGGACCCCACAGTGGGGGAGTCAGGAGAGTCTAGATTTAGGCTGAGGTTGTCACGGTTCCAGATAATCAATGGTGTGAGGCAGGGCTCAGCCAGCCAGTGGGTTGGGTGGTGGGCTAAGAGTTCAGATCCCCAGAAGGGGCCTGGCCAGAGCTGGGCAAGGGACAGGGCAGGCTGGAGTCCCAGCCAAGGGGCACCTAGGCCCCCTTGGCTCTGAGCCATTGCTTTATGTCTGGGAGGGGCTCTGACCTGAAAGGAAGAGTGCCGTGCCACCAGAGCTAAGACACGAGCCAGGGCTTGCTCTGGGACGCCCGATCCTAAGTCACATAGCAGCAAACAGAGCAAAATGGGTGACATGGTGCCAGGCACCAGGCTTCTGGGCAGGAAGAGTGACTTCCTGACAAGGCCTCATGGGCTGTTGGAGACCAAGAAGCGAAGGGCACCAGGGGGCTCGGGGTCAGGGTGGGGTGGGAGAAGGCGAGCAGCATGGGGCAGGCGTGGATAGAGGCATCATCAAGGGCTCCCTGCCCAAGGAAAATTCTTCATGCATCTGTGCACTGTTCCGTCCTGGGGGTAAGACACTGCACGTATCTCCCCCACGGAGTCTTCCAAGTGCGGGTTCCATGGCTGCCTTCCCACCCCGCCTCAGCCATTCCTCACCATGCCACACAGGTTTCTGCCTCAAGGCCTCTGTGTCTGCCTTGCTTGGCTGGAACACTCTTCCCCAGATACCCCCATGGCTCATTTCCTCACTCCCCTCAGACCTGCGCTCACAGGTCACCTGAGCAGAGACGACGTCCCCACGAGGAACAGCTCCCTCTCCTGCTTGCCCGCCTACACACAAGACCCAGATGGCACTGATTGTGTTTTCCAAAAGTGTGCAGTAATCAGGCCCAGCCCATGGGTTCTTTCACCAGCCCCTTGAAAATGGGGGGGGCCCTGCGGCGGCTGACTTAACCAACAGAACACGGCAGAAGTGGCAGTGATCCTCACAGCCCGGCGGCCTCTGTTTCCTGCTGCTTGGAACACTTGCTCTTGGGAAGCTCCTTCCAGAACCGAGCCACTCGGTTGAGAAGCCCAGGCCACTTGGAGAGGCTACAAGTGAGCACTCTGGTCATCAGCACAGCTGAGCCCCCGGCTGGCAGTCACTGTCAACGGCGGCCAAGTGAGTGAGCGTCCTCAGCGTCCAACCCAGCCAGTCCTTCAGATGACCCGTGGCCTGGTCAACAGCCGACTGCACTGCACGCGAGACCCTAGCAAGAACCACCCTGATGGGCCCAGTCTGCCAAAGGACCACAAGCAATAACACGAAATTGTTGTTGTCGGCCACTCGGTTTCAGGGTGGTTTGGTTCACGGCAGTGGTCACCCAGAACATTCACCCTGCTTAATTAATGTTCTGGAACATTCACCCTGCTTAATTAATGTTCTGGAACATTCACCCTGCTTAATTAATGTTCTGGAACATTCACCCTGCTTAATTAATGTTCACAGTACCTATCACTACCTGACATTATGTCGATAGTGTTTGCTTACTGTCTCTCCCTCTGGGTTTTGTTTACTGTTGTACTCTTACCACCAGGAGTAGCACCTGGTGTGTAGCAGGGGCTCAATAAACACTCTCCGAAAGGATAAATGACTCCAAAAACATTTTCCAAAAAAAATCACAAAGCAATCATCAATGTGATTTCATTAGTTCTCAACAGGCCTGACACTGGGTCATTCCTGAGCATATGGGAAGCATCAGGTTTGGTCGTATGCGTTCACTCAACAACTGTTTATTGAGCTTCTACTATGTGCGAGGCCCTAGAGATAAATCAGTGAACCAAAGCAAGGATCCCTGGCCTCGTTCCAGTGGGGAGAGGCAGGCGATACACAAAATGAATTTAACAATGATAGGATATATTAGGGATAGGTTGTAAAGAAGAAAATAAAGCAAAGAGGGACAGAGTGCTGAGGGCTGGCTGGGAGGTTAAATAAGGTGGCCGGGTGTGTTGCTTTGCTTGGGCGGCCGTAACAGAGTACTACAAAGTGGGCGGCTTGGACAACAGAAATGTGTGTCTCACAGTTCTGGAGGTTGGGACCCAAATAAGAGAGACAGACTCTATATAAGTGTTTTACATTTTAGAACAACGTAATATGGATTTAATTTAATAAAACAAAAACTTGGGGTGCCTGGGAGGCTAAGTCAGTTAAGCGTCCGACTCTTGATCTCAGCTCAGGGCTTGACCTCAGGGTCATGAGTTCAAGCCCCGCGTGGGACTCCACGCTGAGTGTGGAGCCTACTTAAAAAAATAATAATAATAATAAAACCAAAACTCAAAACTGAAATAATAAAACAAGAGACTGAATGAAAAGGGAGAATGCAGAGCTAAGGAAATAAATTGAAAACCAAAATTCCATGATGAGAGATATAACAAATAAATCAGAAAAGAAAGTAATAAAAGAATCATGGCTAAAAATCAAATTAACACCATCATGAGGGAGAGACAAGATGAGGGTGGAGGTAGAGGGAAAAGACAGAGATGGAAGAAGTTAGAACGTGACAGGGATAGAAGTCAGAGCCGTTCTATCAGTTAAGGATAATCAGTGTCCCTTGTGTACAGAGCTCAACAAAAGGAACTTAAAATTACACAGAGATATGATATAGGAAAGTTTCTCTGACTTGAATGAAAAATTCAGTTCGAAGACTGAAGAGATAGTGCATAGGCCAGGAAAACTGCTTTAGTAAAACCAACAGGAGACACACCTGTTTAAGATTCTGAGTTTCAGAGGTTTAAAGAAAAAAAAAAGAATCATTCAGATATAGTGGTAGAAGGAAAATAAAAACAGATCGCTTTTACTTTTTTTAAAGAGTTATTTATTTATTTGAGAGAGAGAGAGAGAGAGTGCACGGGCAGGGGGAGGGGGAGAGGGAGAGGGAATCCCAAGGAAGCTCTGCACCCAGTTCAGAGCCCAACGTGGGCTCGATCCCAGGACCCTGAGATCATGACCCGAGCCAAAACCAAGAGCTGGACGCTCAACTGACGGAGCCACCCAGGCGCCCCAGCAGATCACTTTTACGGGGGGGCAGGGAGGGGAATCAAGCTGGTTTCAGACTCCCCGTAGAGCAACATTCAGAGCCAGAGGACACAAAGATCATCGAAAAAGGTCTGAGGGGGGAAAACTCTGACCTCAGAATGTCACAGCGGGTCAAGCCAACATGGAAGCAACAGACAGACACTCTCACACATGAAATAATTCAGAAACTATAGTCACCATGAGCCCTTCCTTTAAAGAAAGAAAAAAAGAGGTGATGAAATCTAGCCGCGGGACAAATCAAGATAAAGAACTCCAGAATGGAGGAGGTGCAAAGAGGAATAGATGGTAGGCTTTGAACCCAGTTAAAAAGAGAGTTAGAACTACAGGAAAAATAGCATCAGCAACACCGGGAATGGGGAGAGGGGAGAAAGAAGACAACGGAGCAGTACCAGCCGCTTTGTCTCTACAGTTTGGAGCAAAACAGTTCTGCCTACAACTGAAGTGTGATTTCAAAAACTGTAATGAATTCAACCTCTAATGCTTTTCAGAATTCATAATCCTTTTATTTTAGACTTGGAGTATTTTAGGAAGTAACATCTCTTGTGGCAAAGAAACATTTTTCATAAGTTCAGCAATTTCTTCAGTTTTACTTTCTTCTGTTAAGTTTGGATAAAATTAAATAGGCTTTAGATTTAAATTAGCACATGTGGTAGAGGGCATTTATTTTCCTAATTCTTCAACCTTCCCTGCACCCATGCCCTGTATCTTGTCACTACAGAATTCTTCTCACAAGAGGCAGAATATTTTCTTTTCCCCTACCCCACTGATGTTGGATTGGCCATTGCTATGTTCTGCCTTCCAAAATCATTTAAATCCCACTTTTGGGCAAGCTCTATAGAGAAGAGGATTCTGGGAAGTGTAGTTCTGACTCAGCCTATTTGACACAATACAAACCACCAGAGTCCACCCCTTATCATCCATACATGCCTCTCTAAATCACATTTAACTCCCACAAAACAAACAAACAAACAACCCATAGCAAAATCATGCATTCACCTAACATGATACAATTACTCTTTATACAGCCAAAACACACTAACCCTCTTTCCAAAAGAGAATATGAAGCCACATAGTCCCTTTACCCATCTTTGGGCAATGTTTATTTCTCTTCTAGCTCATTCCTTCTTTGATATCCTGTAACTTGAATACTAAAATATCAGGTTAACTTATTAGCACGTCTAATTTAGATGTTATTTAGATGGCAGAGGTTTAATCATTGACACAGATCCATTAGGATGTGTGTGTGTGTGTGTGTGTGTGTGTAATTTTGCAGAGATTTGACCTTAGTAGTCATGGGAGCTGGTTAACAATCATGTGCGTGTTCTGTCTCCACATACATGAGGTCAGATGCTGGAGCCTGAGGTCTGAAGGGCAGGCAATTAGGAGGAAAGTAAATGTAAAATAGAAGAGAGGAAGTATAGGCTATAACCCACAGCACAAGTTGGAACCCACTAGAATGGACTGAAACCTGTCTCAGTTCTCACTGCCCCAGTCTTGAGGGTCTGGGTGTCCTGCAGAAGAAGCCAGTGCCCTTTGTCAGGGAGCTAACTGCACATCTGGCCCAGGAGTTGGTGGAGCTGAAGGGAGTCAGGGAAGGTGAGAGGTTGCAGGCCTGGCTGCCGCCCCGGACTAACGGAGTGAGCCAGCAGGTAAGTGAAAAGAGGTAAGTTACGAAATGGCTGTGACTTCACTCCCACCTTCCAGTTCCATCTTGTGGCCCACCCCGGCTGGAAACGTGCAGGGAAGGGATTCTGGGACACATAGTTCAGCCCACCAGACTGATACAGCACCCTCTTTCTTCTCAAGTTGGGGCCTCTTTCAAACCGTCCTTCACTGTGAGATAAAGACAATAACAAAACAATGACTCCACCCGACATGAGACCGCTATCTCACACAGCACCCAAAACACACTAGCCCTTCCCCAGAAGAGACGCTGAGTCCCTCTTTGTCTTTAGGTGGTATTCCCTCTGGTAACTGATTCACACGCCCGTTTTGTGATCCTGTAACCAAAATACTGAACTCTAACGCTAATTACTCTTAACATGTCTTATGTTCGATGTGAAGAGCATAGAAGAGGGGAAAAAACCAAAAATATCTGGTTAATTTATATGCAACTATAATGATTCCAGCTCTTTTCTACCACTGGTCATGTGGCCATAGCTGGCAATTTTTTTTAAGATTTATTTATTTGGAGAATGAACGAGCACATGAGCAAGGGGAGGGGCAGAGAGAGAGGGAGAGAATCTCAACAGACTCCCCGCTGAGCGTGGAGCCCGATGGGGGGCTCGATCCCAGGACCCTCAGATCACGACGTGAGCCAAAACCAAGAGTTGGATGCTCAACTGACTGAGCCACCCATAGCTTGCCCCATAGCTAGCATTTTTAATTACCTTCCACATCTATTCCGTATCTCCTTTGCCCTCAGCAAGCACCTCAGCAGGTGGTGGTTTCCTGTCTGTCAGGGTGACCCAAACCTTTATTCTGGAAGGGTATATTCTGGGCCAATAGCAGTCTTGCCTGAGTTGGGTTTTTGTAGTTTTCCATCCACTTTAATCATAGGACATGAGGTACTGAGACAGTCCACAAGGGACCACCTATATTCCAGGCATACACACTTCTAATCCACGTGGTGTAGTAGCAACCCAATTTCCTCGGATGGTCAGCACTGATTACCTTAGGCAGGACCATAACTCCCTCCCTGTGCCTGCTGATTCACTGGCATGAGGTACCCAATGTAGCCAGATGATTTACCGATTTTCAGTTCAGTGGAATCACTGTTGTGTCCCTGGTGGAAGCTTTTCTTTCTTAGGAACTGAGACCTCTAAACTAGCACATTCACTAGGGGGAGAGTGAAAGGGACTACTCCCTCTCCCACCCCCTCATTCCTGGAGTGGTGAATCCTGGCTATGGGGGAAAGAGCAGCCTCTGTTAGACGCTGGTGTAGAGCACAGAGCACATCTTGGAGGACGCCGCCTCAAACCAACACCAAGGTGCTGCCACCTAGCTTCTGAAAGTCATTGAAAGGCCATTCCACAACCAGCTCCTCTGGATAATGGGGAATATGCTAAGACCAATGAATTCCATGAGCACAGACCAACTGTCTCCCTTTGTTTGAGGTGAAAAGAGTTTCTAGTCAGAAGTGATGCTTTGTGGAATATCTTGATGGTGGATAAGGTGCTCATGAAGTCCACAGATGGCAGTTTGGGCAGAAGCTCTGTGGGCAGGGAAGGCAAATCCACAACCAGAGTAAGCATCTGTTCTAGCAAGAACAAAATACTACCCCTTGGTGGAAGCGCTCAGGGTAATCAGTCTGTCACCAGGTAGCTGGCTAACCACTCCGGGAAATAATGCTCCAGCAGGGCCTTGGTGCAGATCTCTGAGGCCAGACTGGCCTGGGTGAGTGGGAGTCCATGGTTCTGAGCTCAGGCATAACCTTCACCCCTGACATTGGCAATGGCTGGAGTGGCTGGGGAAGGAGGCTGACTGACGCCTGTTCTATCATTCTGTCTACCTGAATCCTAAAATCCTCCTCTGCTGAGATCACCCTTTCATTTCCATTCAGAGAAATCTACCCATCCACCTGTTCCCCAGACCATCAATTCTCCAGCCATGGTCCTTCCAAGTCCCTGACCATGCAGCCAAACCATTAGCCACAACCCACAAGTAAATCCATACCTCTAGCCATCTGTCCTTCTAGGCAAAACAAGCAACCAGGTGATCTGCTGAAGTTCTGTCCACTGGGAAGACTTTCCTCCAAATACTGTCCTTGATGTTCTTCCCACAGAGGGAGTATCATTGCAGCCATGCACTATATGTGGGTGGGATTATCAGTCACGGTGTTTTTGCCTGCAAGGAAACAAAATATCCAACTACAAGTGGCTTATACAATAAGGGGCACATTCCAAGAACGACATCTGGAGGCAAAAAATGCACTACTGCAAAATTCTTTTTTAGGATAGAAAGTATTTTCACTCTGTTTTCCCAAAGCAGAGCCCCTTCCCTGATGACATACTGGTGTCAGTGAAGCACTCACACAGGGCACATTGCTAAAAGGTCAATAAATGCTGGTTATTATAACAGTTGTTCCATTACCTCTAAGTCTTCTTACAACTCTCAGATTCTGTGAATGCTGCTACTTGGTGGCAGTGTACTTACAGCTTAGGTGTTGGGGAAAATAAAGTTGCAACACAGTGGCACTTGCTGGTATGCTATTAAATCCAACACAGAGTGACTGTGTTTCCCCCACTGCATTTCTTTCTTTTAAGACCACAAGAAAGATTACCAAACGAACGCACAATGTATCTGAGAATGTGAAAAACTCTTGAAAAATACTTTAGAAGATTCTACCTATCTTTTTCAACATCTCCAGCCATTATTCTGCCACACACCCCCTTTCCCTTTTCTTCTTCTTCTTTTTTTTTCTACAAATCCTTAGAGCTGGATACTAAGGCTATGTCTTCATTTCCTACAGAAAAGTTGTCTACACCTGGCAGTTCCCAGTCTTTTGAATGTCACAGACTGGTTAAATTGAAAAAAAAAAAAAAAAATGGGGGTGGGGATTTGTTACTTAACCTGTAAAGGAGCTTTTTGTTTTTATTTATTTTATTAATTTATTTATTTTTTAAAGATTTATTTATTTGACAGAGACACAGCGAGAGAGGGAACTCAAGCAGGAGGAGTGGGAGACCGAGAAGCAGGCTTCCCGCTGAGCAGGGAGCCTGATGCGGGGCTCGATCCATGACCTGAGCCAAAGGCAGACACTTAACGACTGAGCCACCCAAGCACCCCAGGAGCTTTTTGTTTTTAAATCCCAGATATAATGTTACTATCACCAACATTTCATTAAAATGCCATCAAAGGAAAGGGCAATTTAACACCAAAAAAGTAAGGGGGGCAGAATCTCAATCTCAATCAGAGTTGCAAGCTTACTCCTATATATTTTAAAAAATTTTAAATCACAGAATATACTTTTAAAAATCAAGCACAAAGGGGCACCTGGGTGGCTCAGTCGGTTAAGCTTCTGACTCTTGGTTTCGGCTCAGGTTATGATCTCAGGGTCGTGAGATCAAGCCCCACGTGGAGCCCCACATAGGGCTCTACTCTTAGTGAGGAGTCTGCTCCTCCACCCCTTTCCCTGCTTACATGCCCTCTCTCTCTAATAAATAAATAAATCTTTAAAAAAATTTTTTTTAAATTTTATTTATTTATTTGACAGAGAGAGACACAGCGAGAGAGGAAACACAAGCAGGGGTGGTGAGAGAGGGAGAAGCAGGCTTCCTGCTGAGCAGGGAGCCCGATGCGGGGCTCGATCCCAGGACCCTGGCATCATGACCTGAGCCAAAGGCAGATGCTTACTTAACAACTGAGCCACCCAGGTGCCCCTAAATAAATAAATCTTTAAATAAATAAATAAATAAATAAAGCACAAAGAAATCCCAACATAAAATGTTGCCTTAAGATATTATATTGTATTTTTGTTTTTAGATTATGAGCACTGCATAAAAGTAAAAGAGTACATACATTGTGTGTATATATACAGTTTAAGGAATAATAACAAAATACACAGCTGTGTACCTACCACCTAGCATAAAATACAGAGCATTCCTGATACCTTCCCTGTGCCCCTCTCCACCACCCTCTCCTGCTCCCAGAGACCACCTCCTATATAGCATGTAGTATCTGTTTCCTGTCTTGTCTTTACATTTTACTGCCTTTGTCTCTGTCCCTGAACAAGGCATTGACTAGTTTTGCCTGGTTTTACTACTTCCATGAAAGGAACCGTATTGTATGTGACTTCCCTTTTTTCACTCAAAATAATGGTGTTTCTTGATACGAGTTTGGTGTGTGGAAATCTGTATCCTACTGAGGTTTATTACAAAGAGGAACTGGGATGTTCTACTTCATTTATGCAGCAGTCATGGCTGAAAATCCAGTTTCGCCCATGCACGTAGACAGGAAAGGGAGCAAGGCTCGGGATGCCCTCATCATGATTTTTGGAGTAACACCCTCTAGGCCTCCTGTGGCTTCCATGAGGCAGACAGGCCAGGCGCCCTAATGTGGGCTGCAGGGGCTGGTCACCAGCTGGTCACTTCACTGGCGTGACATAGCTCTTGGCTCTGATTACCACCCACCTATCTGTGAAGGTGCCGTGAGCAGACGGATTTCCCAGACCCATCCCAAGTAACCGCACTGGTGGTTAATACCTTACTAGGTTCACATTCTGACATAGTGTCTCCTTCACTATGTGTAATAATAAGCCCAGGAAATTCTCACTGGACTCTGGATCTCTCTTGAAGAAGATCCTGGTTGGGGCGCCTGGGTGGCTCAGTTAGTTAAGCAACTGCCTTCGGCTCAAGTCATGATCCCAGGGTCCTGGGATGGAGTCCCACATTGGGCTCCCTGCTCAGCGGGGAGCCTGTTTCTCCTTCTCCCTCCCCCCCTCCCCCCCTGCTTGTGCTCGCTCACTCTTTCTCTCTCTCTGTCAAATAAATAAATAAAATCTTAAAAAAAAAAAAAGAAAGAAAGAAAGAAAAAGATCCTGGTGATACCAGTCTCTGGTAGCACTGAATCTCATGCCCCACCAAGACCGAATGAATCAGAATGTTGCATTTTAATAAGATTTCCAGGTAACTTGTATGCATGTTCAAGTTTGAGGAGCGCTGGCCTACATCCTTCATTTTGTGTGTTTGCGCTTTTTTTCAAGATTTTATTTATTTATTTTACAGAGAGAGAGAATATGACTGGGAGGAAAGGGCAGATGGAGAAGGACAAGCAGACTCCCCGCTGAGCAGGGAGCCCGACACGGGGCTCGATCCCAGGACCCTGAGATCGTGACCTGAGCTAAAGGCAGACGCTTAACCGACTGAGCCACCCAGGCGCCCCTTGTTTGTATTCTTCTGTGTCTGGCTTCTTTTGGTCACATGTTTGCAAGGCTGTGTCCCTCACTAGGACCCCCACCTTTCCACTGTTTACTTGCATACTGTGTACTGGTCTCCCTCCGGTTTCCTGCATCTCCCTTCTCCAGGAAACTACAATAATGTTTAATAAAGCCCCTTTATACAAATAAATATTTATGGAGCAGCTAGACTGTGCCAGGGACTGCTGGACCCCAGAGTGTGTTGCCAAATTGAGACTTCCCTTTCAATGGGGCATCTTGCCTACATAAGTTTTCAGCGATGTGGAAGATTCACGTGGGTATGTGAATTCAAACTCTGAAAGGAATTTATTACCTGCCCTAAAATACACCCAAACTGCAGTTTAGTCACAGCAACCAAGTAGCAGCGAGGCTCCTCACTTACGTCTTTTGAACACACCATAAAATCCAGGTCCAGTAAGTTTCTGGCTCGATTATTTCTACTTTTCTTCAAACGTTATTTGGCTAAATATTGAGTTTCTCCCAGCTACAAGTTCTAACTCCCTCAAAAAGCTCTTGGCCCGTGTGCTTCTTGAGGCTGTCAGGAATCAGTCACACAGGGAGACTCACCCCTGGCTTCCCCATGCACCTCCGTGGTACTTACATTCTCTGGTCTAACTTATTTATTGTGAGCACGCAACCAATGGTCCGTCAGCTTCTTTCTGGGCCTCAATTTTCTCATCTATAAAAAGAAGTAAGTGTACTACATCAGAGGTCTTTAACCTGGAATCTGTGGGTTCGTTAGGGAACCCATTAATCCCTGGAAATTACATGAAAGATGGTGAATGGGTGTGTTTTGGTGGAAGAGAATTCAGAGAAAAATGACCACCCCCCCCCCCCAGCGACAAAACACAATCCTGTTAGGTGACCCCCCGGAACCTTTTTAGCACCCAGTATTCTACAATCACATGGCTCCTTGTGTCACTGGGAAGGCTTGATTTTTGCTTAGGGTCTGGCTGCCACTGAATCTCTAAAAGAAAAGATGGCCTTGCCTTTTTCCTTCTGTAGATGTTTCTGCTCTAACAGAAAGGATACTGGAAAACCGCAGTGTGGCACAAGAACATCTCTCTCATCTCTGCAGGTAAAATAACATCAGGAGTCATTTCTTTCCAAATAGCATGGCCCTGGAGAAAGTCCCCGAGTTTTCAAATGACCTCCATCCGGGTCCTATTCTATTTAGCTGGCTTGTTTTGTAATCCTGTATCTCTTGTAACCTTCAGAACAAACTGGCAGTTCTAGTTCTCATAACCAATGGGAACATACCAATATACTCTGAACAAGTCAACAATCCAGTTTTCTGTCCCCAGACAAAGGGGGTCCGAAGCAGCCTCGCGTGGGGGAGAAACGCACCCAGGTTTGCCTGACCAGACCAGGGCGCTAGCCTGCCCCCTGAACAAGGGTGTGAAACCGAACCCCTCCTACCTCTCCTAGATCAGAGCTCATTATTTCACACACAATAATATTAGGTTACACACTGCCTGTGTGTGGCTGGTTCCCCTGGCAGTGCCCTGGCAACAATTTGAGCCAAAAATTTTCATTACAAACCGCCTGGGTCAGTATAAGGAACTATCTCGTATTCCTTCCATAGAACGAGACATGTTGGACTTGTAAACAATGTTCTTAATAATTATATTGGTTTCACTGCAGATGAAAGAGATGGCTTCAGAACTCCTCCTCTTCCTATAAATATCCTTCTCTGTTCTTAGTTATCTAAAGAAGTAGAGCCACACCTTCAACCCTTGCCACTCCAAGCGTGGGCCACAGACCAGCAGCAGCATCTGGGAGCTTGTCAGAAATGTAAAATCTGGGGCGCCTGGGTGGCTCAGTTGGTTAAGCGACTGCCTTCGGCTCAGGTCATGATCCTGGAGTCCCGGGATCGAGTCCCGCATCGGGCTCCCTGCTCAGCAGGGAGTCTGCTTCTCCCTCTGACCCTATCCCCTCTCATGTGCTCTCTCTCTCTCAATCTCTCTCTCAAATAAGTAAATAAAATCTTTAAAAAAAAAAAAAAGAAATGTAAAATCTCAGCCCCACCCCAGACCTACTGTCCTGGATCTGCATTTTAACCAGATCTCCGGGTGATGCCTAATCATAGACATGCAAAAATTTGAGAAGAAATCGCCCAAAGCCTTGCTTTGGGCAGCCGACGCCTCACTTAAGTCTGTGACCTTCCAGAAAATGATTAATGGTCCTAATAAATGTGAGCTTCCTTCCTTCTCCCTCTTAAAACCCAGAGGACCACCAGAGATGCCTCGAGGAAGGGAGGGGAGGAGGAAGAAGCCCAGAAGAGGGGCATCTTGGAGACGGGAGAGAGGGAGTGATGAAGAAGGAAAAAGAGGCCTAGCAGAGCGAGGGGAGAGGCAGGGACGCCTGGCAGAGCAAGGGCCCGGGGTCTCTGCACCCCCTCCAGCAGGGGCTCCCCCCTGAGGCAAGTGGGTCCCACCTTCACAGGTCTATCCATGGCCACCTGCTGCCTCCTATACTTACCTATTTCATAGTTTCCAAAAGCTGACTCATGGGTCGATGTGCTTGTTATCTTTTTTCTAATACATGCTAAAACAGAATCATGGCTGCAGTTAACACTTTGTTAATGTTGTTTGTAAGCCGTCCCTGGTGGTGCGGGCCACACCCGGGACACCTGCCCGGGAGGAATGATGGTCCAAGTGGTGCGGCTGGTCCCTTCCATCCCTTCCAGCTGGCCCAGAATGTGCGAGGTCGGTTCTATTCTCCCGTGTCTTTAAACTGCATTGCAGGACACAGGGTGGGCTCTAATAGTTGTTATTCAGGCTAAAGCAACGGTTGACGGCAGGTCAAACTCTTGGCAGGGCTACTCATCTAGAATCTGCTTAATTTTTAAGGGTACTGGCAAGAACTTGGCATAAAGACCACAAAGTAACAAGCCGAGGTTCACTCAGAATTCCAGGTAACTTGGGGATGTGATGTTTACTGAACTTGCACATGGGCTCAGAACGTGGACCTGAACTAAGCAAGACGCCCTCAGCTGGATGCCCCTTGGCCTGAAGAAGGCTGGGGATTTCTGATCGCCTGCAAATTAACACTACGACTGACTTCCCTTCCCTCTGTCTCCACAGTCTTCAACAACAGAACCCTCACTTCCCTGTGTCTTTTAAGAAAAAGGAGATACGAAACAAGCTACAGGCATTAGAATGTGAACACACTGAGGGGCAACTTTTTTTTTTAAACAATTCTTTTTTTTTTTAATATTTTATTTATTTATCTGGCAGAGAGAGCCACAGCGAGAGAGGGAACACAAGCAGGGGGAGTGGGAGAGGGAGAAGCAGGCTCTCTGCTGAGCAAGGAGCCTGATGCGGGGCTCAATCCCAGGACCCTGGGATCATAACCTGAGCCGAAGGCAGACGCTTAACCAACTGAGCCACCCAGGCGCCCCGAGGTGCAACTTTTTAAAAGAAACACGGAGAAACCAAATACTCCAATAGAAAACAGAAAATAAACGGGCGGTCAGAAACACGCACGGGAAGAGAAGGTGGCAATTATTTAAATGTGCCAGTTGGCGGCAGTTCTCAGGAATTTAACAGGTATAGATACATTGGAAGGTGACCGTGTCTTTTCCATCTCCACTGAGAACATGACATAAAAGGAACAGGTTCAAATCATAGCAAGGGCGCGAAGGATCTTTGACTTGTCAGGGTTTTAGACTCTGATCCAAACTAACAAAGGAAATAATGGGCTTGCCTCAGAAGATCTTTTATAATGGATAGCTTTAAAAAAAAAAAAGCACCCTGGCTCTATTGTGGGTTAGGTACAGTTCTGACTGGATGTCAGGGGTGAGTCTACGGGTCCTTTCAATCCAGTTATAAAAAGCTCCTAGGACCTCAGCCCCAGTCCTTTCTAGTAGTACAATTAATTCTACTGCATTAAACATTGCTCGTGATAAGTGAGCTATCAATGCACTCCGAGTCTTTCTGTTATTCATGTTTCTGTGCTTTCAAGAAAAGGAATCTTCTAACAGAGCCCTCTGTAAACAGACTTTCTACAAATTGTATACAGTATATTAATTGCACCATAGGAAGAGGGAGAAATGAGCTTTACTGTAAAACGGAGAGCCTTTTGTAAATCTGGATTTTGAAAAGCAACATGGAAGAGCCCACCCAAGGTAAAGAATGAATAACTCTCATACGCAGGACAGAAACTGAGGGCAGTTGGCAGGTACCCAGGGCATGTAAAGCTGTTAGCACAGTGCCTAGCCCGTAGGACACAGGCAATACACGGAAACTGTTAAAATATCACTAGCAGCCTTGTTTGGATACTGCCATTCACTTAACCTCCACTTGTACACGGGGATGGGGGGAACCAAGGATTGACATCGCATCTTGTGCTCATCGGTCTTTGCCTCTGCTCAGGAACCACAGTGGTCCAAATCCAGGCTCCCCAGACCTGCACCCAAGTCCGCTCTGGCCCTCAGCCCCCTGCACTTGGGTCAGGCAGGCCTCTCCTCCTCCTCCACAAAGCGTCAGCTCCTGCCTGCTCAGGCCCTTTCCCACTCTCCAGGAAGCAAGGAGAGGAAAACAAATGGGGTGATAATCACTCCCACTGACTGGAACTGAAATACAGGTTAAAGAGAGCTATGGAGGAGCGCCTGGGTGGCTCAGGCAGTTAAGTGTCCGACTCTTGAGTTTGGCCCTGGTCATAATCTCAGGGTCGTGGGATTGAGTCCCACATGGGGCTCTGCACTCAGCGCAGAGTCTGCTTGCAGCCTCTCCCTCTGCCCCTCCTCCTGCTCATGCTCTTTCTCTCTCTCAAATAAATAAAGAATATCTTCTTAAAAAAAATGATAAAAGTTAAAAAAAATAAAGATGGTTATGGAGGAAGGGCATGAGACCCTTCTCCAACATCTTCCCGAAAGTAACCAACAGTCCGTGACCCACACAGGTCACCAAGTATGGAGGAGGTCACACTTCCTCCATGAAACTCTTGAGATGACTATCTGAGTACACAGCAATTATCAGATATTGCATTTACTAGAATAAAATTATTTATATTTTAAGTACCATTTAACACAGAGGTCCTATTTTATTGCTTTTGGTCAAAGGCCAGAGTAAGATTACAGAGCAAGAAACAGCACAATGTAATCCTCAGTTAAAGAGTCAGAGTGAGTAATATTTCAGAGGAAGTGTCAAAAGAGGAATGATTTCTGGGTCAATTTAACTGTAGAGTCTAAAATAACTTCAGCAGCCAGCTCAAAAGATAAACTCTAAAAGTGATGTACATGCCTCTGTCAAAGAGTAAGAAACTGACCTTTCCTGAGACCGATCTTAAGTGAATACTGGTTAGAATCACCCCCAAGAACATTCTGGTGAAAAGACGTGACAGAATGGAAGAATCCAGGTGGATCACTCATCAGTCAAGGCTGCCAAATGGCAAGTGGGTCCCAGAAAAGGCTTGTCTCAGTTTGGAAAATATAAAGTTGGCCAGGAAGTGAAGCATTTTGTGTAAGTGTAGCCAATGTAAGCACTGTGTGTCCACCACCCCCTGCCAGCTGGATAGCTGAAGATTCACAGTAGAAACATGCACTGCTAAGAACCTGTCCACCCTGCTGCTCATTCTGCCCATGTCCTTTCATGAGTTCAGTTGTGTGCCCAGCCAACAAAAGATATATTGAAGTCCTGAACTCCACCCCCCAACCTGTGATCATGACCTTATTTGGAAATAGGGTCTTTGCAGGTGTAATCAAGTTAAGATGAGGTCATACTCAATCAGGATGGGTCCTAACACAGGATGAGTAGTGTCCTGTTTAATACAGAAAACAGAGTCAGAGATAGACTCACACAAAGGGGAGACAATGTGAAGAGACACAAAGAGAAGCCCATGTGACAATGGGGGCAGACTGGAGGGGTGCCTCTATAAGCCAGGCACTCCAAGGACTGCCGCCACCT
The DNA here is from genome assembly GCF_009762305.2 of Zalophus californianus. Classification (NCBI taxonomy): domain Eukaryota; kingdom Metazoa; phylum Chordata; class Mammalia; order Carnivora; family Otariidae; genus Zalophus; species Zalophus californianus. The sequence continues at coordinate 92,472,467 of NC_045606.1, forward strand.
CCAGAAGCTGCAAGAGGCAAGGAGGGATCCTCCCCAAAAGCCGAAGACAGAGCCTCGACCCATTGACACTTAAGCCTCCAAAACTGTGAGAGAATAGATTTCTGTGGTTTTAAACCCCCTCCGCCCACCCGGTTTGTAGTACTTTGAACAACAGCCCTAGAAAATGAGTACATCCCCCAAAGAGCTCTGGCCTCTCCTTCAGATAACCCCATTCTTCCCTGTTCACAGAGATACACAATATTTTAAAGCACAAGGGATAGTTATCTAAAATTCACTGCCATGGGGGCGCCTGGGTGGCTCAGTCTTTAAGCGTCTGCCTTCAGCTCAGGTCATGGTCCCAGGGTCCCGGGATCGAGCCCTGCATTTGGGCTCCCTGCTCGGCGGGAGACCTGCTTCTCCCTCTCCCACTCCCCCTGCTTGTGTTCCCTCTCTCGCTGTGTCTCTCTCTGTCAAATAAATAAAATATTTTTAAAAATATATTTTTTAAAAAATTAAAAACAGGGGCGCCTGGGTGGCTCAGTCGTTAAGCGTCTGCCTTCGGCTCGGGTCATGATCCCAGGGTCCTGGGATCGAGCCCCGCATCGGGCTCCCTGCTCGGCGGGGAGTCTGCTTCTCCCTCTCTCACTCCCCCTGCTTGGAAGTTCCCTCTCTTGCTGTGTCTCTCTCTGTCTCAAATAAATAAATAAAATCTTTAAAAAAAAAAATTAAAAACAAAAAAAATGAAAGGAATGAAGAGCATTTTATGTCTGAGTCCTCTTTTTCTTTTCCTTTTTTTTTCTTTTTTACAGTTTGGTGGTTTTTAATATATTCAGAATTGTGTAACTATCACTCAATCTAATTTCAGAACATTTTCATCATCCCCCAAAGAAACCCTGTACCCATCAGCAGTTACACCCCATTCCCTGCCCCTCCTTTTAGCCCCAAATGCTCATCTACTTTCTATCTCTGTAGATTTGCCCACTGTGAACATTTCATGTATATGGAATCCCACAATCTGTAGTCTCTTGTGTCTGACTTCTTTCACTGGGCATAATGTTTATAAGATGCATCGATGTTAGGGCATGTATCAATACATCATTTCTTTTTGTGACTGAATAATATTCCACTGCGTGCATATTACCAGTTTTGTTTATCCATTCATTAGTTGATGGAAATTTGTGTGGTTTCCAATCTTGTGGCTATTCTGAATAATGCTACAATGAACACTTATGTGGACACATGTTTTCATCCTCTTGTGTCTATGCCCAAGAGTAGAATTGTTGGGTCACATGGTAACTATGTTTAACATATTTTCTCTATGTTTAATATTTTGAGGAAACACCAGGCTACTTTCCAAAGTGGCTATACCATTTACGATCCTACCGGCAATGTATGAGGTTTCCAATTTCTCCAGAAATTCTCTACCACTTGTTATTGTAGTTTTTTAATTGCAAACATCCTAATGGATATGGTATCTCATCGTGATTTGGTGTTTTCCTCATGACTAAGGATGTTGAGCTTTTTTCATGTGCTTATTGGCTTTTGGAGAAATAGCTCTTCAGATTCTTTGCCTATTTTTACATTGGGTTATTTGTCTTTTTATTGTTGATTTGTAAGTGCTCCTTATATATTCTGGATATGAGTTCCTTATCAGATATATGATTTGCAAATACTTTGCCCATTCTGTGAGTTTTTACACTTTCTGGATGGTATCCTTTGAAACCCAAAAGTTTTCAATTTGATGAAGTCCAATTTTCTTTTGTTTCTTGTGCTTTTGGTGCATATCTAAGAAACCACTGCCTGAATCAGTATCACAAAGATTTACTCCTGCTTCTTTTTAAGAGTTTTATAGTTTTAGCTCCTACATTTAGGTGGTGACCCATGTTAAGTTACTTTTTTGTATATGTTTTTCTTGCATGTGGCTATAGACATGACATATTAGTTCTATTTCATGTTAACTTGTTCTATGATACTGTACGTCAGTTTTCCATAAATCATCTTTTAGATGATTTTCATCAGACTACAGCCTACAGTGATAAAAAAAATAAAAGAAAGAAAACCTTATGAAGAAATATTTTAAATGAGGAAGTGGTTAGCCCTTCCCTTTGCCTGTCATCTGTAATTCATTTCCCCGATTTTAGACTCTTTCCCCTTTTCTTATAACATTCCACAGTGCAATGTAGCAGTTGGTTGACTCATTAGTCATAACTGTATAAATTAGATCTGCCTTAAAACTCAGATATTCCATTTTAAATGTAATATAACTAAGACTTGGGGTACTAACAATGTGCCCATCGGTCCTGATAAATCTGAGATAAAAAAAAAGACAGGTACTCTGCCCTGAGACAATTATAGCCTAGAAAGGGAAAGGAACAATATGTACTCAAAGAACATGGAGTGAGTATGAACACAGAAAGGAAAGAGTGGTTTTATGGGAGGGCTGGGAAGACATAACAAAGGGAAGGAACCAGAACAAAGGCTTAGACTGGGCCTAGGCAGAAAATGCCCATGTCCGATGCCCCCCAGGGAGGGCCCTGTTGAGCTGGAGACCGGATACCTCATCTACAGGGAATGGTCTCCACTCATTCCCAGCAGATTATATCCCTACAGAGGTGGGCCTGGTAAACCCAGGAGGGCCAGACTTACTTAATTTCTTCCTTTTCAAGAGAAATTGAAAAAAAATCTAAAATTTATGTGTAATCCTTCATTTTTAAAAATTGCTCAGTACTTTAAATTTTTAAATACTCTACAGTGGGTTCCTCAAAAAGATTAACATAGAATTACCATCTGGCCTAACAATTTCACCCCCAGGTATATACCCAAAAGAATTTAAAAATGGGACACATTATTCCGAAGAGCCAAAAGGTGGGAACAACCCAAGTGTCCATCAACAGATGAATGGATAAACAAAATGTGGTCTATCCCCATCAGAGATGGGATATCATTCAGCAATAAAAAGGAATGAAGTATTGCTACGTGCTACATAATGGGTGAACCTAAAAACATTATGCTAAGTGGAATAAACCAGACACAGAAGCCCAGATATTATATGATTCCACCATATGAAATATCTAGAAGAAGCAAATTCATAGAAAGTAGATAGGAGGTTAGCAGGGGCTGGAGAATTGTTGCTTAAAGTTATAGAGTTTCTGTTTGGAGTGATGAAAATCTTGTAGAAATAGATGGTGGTGATGGTTGCACAACACTGTGGAGTGCAATTAATGCCACTGAATTGCGCACCTAAAAATGGTTAAAATGGCAATTTTATATTTTACATAATTTACCACCACCGAAAACAAAACAAAACAAAACCAACTCCAGAGCGGCTACACAAAACGTGTCAGGGATTACTATGTGAGCTGTGGGCCACCAGTTTAAGACCTTGGGCTCAGAGTGATTCACACTGGACATCTCATGTGCCCTGAGTAAGGACTCAACAATAATGCAAAGCTCCACACTAGACACTCGGCTGAGAAGGTAGATAAAATTAAAAATATATATTCTTTATCCTCGAGGAGATCAGTGGCCAGAAATAAACCAATTAGTAGTAATATGACAGTGCTTTCAGGAAGTTCCAAAAATGTGCTCCAAGAGATTCAGAGAGGAGATCACAGCTGGTTGTGGGAATCACTAGAAGATTTGTGGACGTGAGGGGACTTGAGCCGAGCACTGATGGACAGATAAGACAGGGAGGCTGCTCCAGAAGAGAAAGCATGAGTCAAGGTCAAGAGGAAGAACAGAGGGTATATATCAATACAGAATCCAGTTTGGCTGGAGAAGAATCCAAACAGAGAAGTGGTTATGAAGGTAAGAGGAGACCAGGACCAGGGTGCCATGCTTGCCAAACTGGGGATTTTCCACTTAATTTTGAGCAGAATGAAGTTCTCAAAGCTGCCTCTGAGATTGATTAGCTAGGCATCAATATGTAAAATAGATTGAAAGAGGTGGCAGAGGCTTCTGGACAGCTAGGTGAGAGGTAAGGAAGGTCTGGCCCTGAACAGTGGCCATGGGACAGGAATGAAGAGGAGCAAAGTGCTGGGGAGGGAGCTCTTTGGAGGAGTAGCAGAAGCTGATGGCTGCAAGGGGGAGAGGGAGTGTCAGAATGCGGCAGAGGGTGGTGGCTATATTATTTAGGATGTAGATGATTTTCAATTCATTTAACAATGAAGTTGAAGAGAAGAGGGGGTTTTCTGGGCATCATTTTAGTTCATTTTATCTGTTTTTTAGGTTAGGAGAGACTGAAGTAGAAGAACCTCCTAGCATGGAGGAGACTAGAAACTAAAGCGAGAAAGAAGAGTGAACCGATGGAGCAGAAGAAGATGCCAGGGGGAGCAGAGTGAAGAGACCTGGCAAAGGCTCAGGATAATGCACATAGAAGTGAAGGGGAAAGGGTAGGAGGCAGTCAAGACAACATTTTTTAGTGGCTAGGAAGGAAGATGGCTTCCTACTCATCAATAAGATCAGAAGTGAAGGTCGCCTGGGTGGCTCAGTCGTTAAGCATCTGCCTTCGGCTCAGGTCATGATCCCGGGGTCCTGGGATCGAGCCCCGCATCGGGCTCCCTGCTCAGCGGGAAGCCTGCTTCTCCCTCTCCCACTCCCCCTGCTTGTGTTCCCTCTCTCGCTGTGTCTCTCTCTGTTAAATAAATAAATAAAATCTTTAAAAAAAAAAAATAAGGTCAGAAGTGAGACTCTCTCTGATGACTCAATGATGGTACGTCTGCTGCCCAATGCGAGACGGGGAGCCAAGAGAGGAAGAATCCCATGACTGTTGAGTGTCAGCCACTCTATGGGCCAGCCATGGATGTTCGGCACTCGAAGTTGAGGAGAGTGGAAAAAACTTAGGGCAGGGGCCGGCTTCTAAGTATGCTTAGGATGAGTGCAACAAAAATCCAAGAGTGAGGCATTCTTGAACCGTCAAAGGCACATCTTTGAAATGGTCAACCATGGCATTTTCTGAGTCCTGTGAAGCAATAAGAGGAGGCAGCCTGGGGTGACTGGCAGAACGAGAGTCTAGGGCTTGTAGGTCAGGATGAGTGCAGGCGGGAAGGGGAGAAAGAGGTGGTGGTCTCAAAAGGTTTTGAAAATAGCCGTAACTCCTTAAGCCAAATATGATAAGATGTAGTGGCCCTACTGTTTCACATTGAGGACCTTCAAATCTGTGTCCAGACTCAGTTTGACTAAGTGCCCTGGCCACTGATGAGTGATGTCTGGCAAGGGCAAAGGCAAGGGCAAGGAGAGGAGAGCCATGATCGTAGCCTGTCAATCCTGTGAAACGTGGTCAGAGATATGTTGAGCGGAAAGGATTGAAGGAGGAACATTCCCACTTGATTAGGAAGTCCAATGAGCCTAACTGCCCTCGTGGTGGCTGCGGTGTTCTGCAAATGCAGGTACTGAACTTAAGGTGTGGACGGTCACTAACACAGATGTTCAATTCCTTGGCAGCAATGGTAATAAAGAAGGTGGGACACTCTCAGTCCAGCACTGAACTCATTACAGGAAGAGGGAGGGCTTCCTTGAAGTCAGTAGATTGACATGATGATGATAGGTAGTAGAATTAGAGAACCCAGCACATAGCAGGTGTTCAAGAGTTACTTACAGAACGAAGGGAAGCATCTCCAGAGAGCAAGTATTGTACCATGCCCTTCTCCTGCGCCCCCAAGCCAGGGAGTTGGCAAGATAAGGAGCCAATTAGATGGGAAGTGGCATGGTCAGAAGAAAGTCAAGTGGATGCTAGTGGGAGTGGGTCTGGGAAGGTGTGGACAGAGCCAGAGGAGTTGAGTCCTGAGGGACTGCAGAAGGGAGACTGCTCTCAGGACTTAGTATAAATCCCAGATACCATATGCGCCACTGTTGGGAAGAGCATGTGGATAATTCAGAGAAACACATTATGGCTTGAAGAAAACCACTCAGAGCACAGGTCCTTCTGGAAATGGACTGGTCTCATCTCTTATGTGAAAGAAGTTTCCTGAAAAAAGAGCAGTGTGATAGAAATCAAACACAGATCAGGAGTCTAATCTCAATTGTGCTAACCAAGTCTGTGCTCTTTGGAATAAATGCTGAATGGCCCCATTCGTTCATTCATTCATTCATTCCCTTTGCCTCAGGGTCCTCACTTTACCATGGGCTTAATCTCTGTCTTACCTATTTCATGGTGTTGCTCTGATGATAAAAATGAAAGCTACTTCAAAACACTTCACACTGAAGCACCCCCAAGTCATCCCATGGCAGTGAATTTTATTTTATTTTTTTTTAAGATTTTATTTATTTGACAGAGAGAGAGACAGTGAGAGAGGGAACACAAGCAGGGGGAGTGGGAGAGGGAGAAGCAGGCCTCCCGCCGAGCAAGGAGCCTGATGCGGGGCTCGATCCCAGGACCCTGGGACCATGATCTGAGCCGAAGGCAGACACTTAATGACTGAGCTACCCAGGCGCCCCCATGACAGTGAATTTTAGATAACTATCCCTTGTGCTTTAAAAGATTGTGTAACATGTCTGGAATACGTGGGTCATCCAGTAGAGCTTAGAATTAGCTTTGATCCAGAGACCGGGTCATATTTATGACAAGTGTTGACCCTGTACAAAAGTGAAGTATTACACACACCCCAACCTCCTCCTGTTTTCTATCCTCACTTGTGGTGCAATCGACACAGCCCCCTATGCTGCATGTTGTCTAGCTCTTTTTGGAAGTAAATGCACTTGGATATTTTGTTAGGAAAGCTGCCTTCTCTTCAGAGCACGTGTGCCATGCAGCCACAAGGAAGGGAAAATAGAAAACCTCTAAAGCAGTAAATTATCACTCTCACTCAGACGGTACTACGTCACTCTAGGCAAGCCACCCAACCTAGCTGTGCCTGGATTTCTCTAATGCATACTGGACCGATTCGGGTGACAGATACACGCAGAGCTAGAAGGCAAGGAGCTCCCACTGTGAAGGAGGAACACGGACACGTCACAATTTGAACTTGAGTGGATCCAAGAAAATCAGTTCTGGGGAAGTGGCAAGAGAGAAAAAAAAGCCTTGCTACAAACATAAAAAAATGCCTTGCTACAAACGAGAGCTGTGCAGTGATGAGAGAACGGGAAGCTTACCTAAAGGACACCATGAGACCCGTGGCCTGTCTCGGGTTGACCAGATGAAGAATGATCCATTTTTAAGCAAAGTATGGCATTGGAATGATTCTTCAACCTGGGATTCTGCTGCAGGTCAAAGGGGGACAAATGTGGTGAACTCCGGGCCTGGACCCACCCTAGGGGGTTTAGTGCTGAGAACACCAGGATTTGGTGTTGAGATAATTTGGTGTTGGTAATATCTTCTGAGTTAGGGCTAGTGATAGCGGAGGACCAACCAAGATATGACCTACCTGGTTGAAAAGCTATCCTGAAAAGGAAAAATCCAACATCTGTGATTTCATACATAAATATAATTCTTGCTGAGCAAGGGGAGAGAGAAAAGAATTAAGAGAGAACAATGGGACAAAGAGAACAGAATGCAGAACAGATTTAAGAGGGGCAGAATAGGGCACCTGGGTGGCTCAGTCTGTTAAGCGTCTGCCTTCGGCTCAGGTCATGATCCCAGAGTCCCAGGACCGAGTCCTGCATCGGGCTCCCTGCTCGGCAGGGAGTCTGCTTCTCCCTCTAACCCTACCCCCTCTTGTGCTCTCTCTTTCTCTTTCTCAAATAAATAAATAAAATAAAAAAATAAAACCTTTAAGCAGCGCAGAATATAACACTGAGGGATATCGTAGAGATCGACACAGAAGCATGTCCAGAGAATGGGGCTAAGTAGGCCCCAAATTTAGATAGGTCCCTAAAACGGCCGCTACCTTCCAAATATCAGGATCCCTCTTGTTCTCCATATTTCCCCAGGGCTTAGTGCAGACAGGAGCAGGAGGCCCTTCAAAAAGGATTGGACCAGAGCAGTGCCTCTCCTGGCTGGCACCGCCTCCCGCATCATTGGCCTCCCCTCTGCTCTGCAGCCCAGCAAGCCTGGGAAGGGCACAGAATTGCAGTCAGGAAAGGAAGCTGCAGGAGGCCTGACTCACCCTGTCTCCAGCCACTCAGATCATGGGTGGGCAGGCCTGTGCATGATGAATCACTGAGCGCTGTGAATGCTATTCTGAGCTCTGCCAAGGACACGGATGCTCTGTTGGCACCCTGGCACCCTTCACAGTTTCTCTCCTTCCTTGTCTGGCTGCCAGGAGACAAGTGCTGTAGGAACAGAGTATTTGAGTTTCTGTAGCCGAAGACAGAAACTATCTAACTCTTTCTATTCCTGCTTCCCTTCTCAGTTCCTGGAAATCACTAATCCGAAGCGGGGACTGAGAGTTACCTCCTTCCAAACCCAACTGAGGTAGACTTGGGGAGAAGCCTCCAGGGAAGGGCAGGGGAGGGCGGGGCATACCTCGTGTAATTTCCCAAGTGAATCACCTGGCTATTTACTTTGACGGAAAGTACTTCAGAAGTATATAAGTGTTGTGGACATTGCTGCTACAAACATCCGGGTGCACGTACCCCTTCGGTTCCCTACATTTGTATCTTTGGGGTAAATACCCAGTAGCGCAATTGCTGGATCATATGATAGCTCTATTCTCAACTTTTTGAAGAACCTCCATACTGTTTTCCAGAGTGGCTGCACCAGTTTGCATTCCCACCAATAGTGTAGGAGGGTCCCCCTTTCTGTCCTTCGACAGATGAATGGATAAAGAAGAGGTGGTATATATACACAATGGAATATTATGCAGCCATCAAAAAGAATGAAATCTTGCCATTTGCAAAACGACGTGGATGGAACTGGAGGGTATTATGCTGAGCGAAATAAGTCAATCAGAGAAAGACATGTATCATATGACCTCACTGATATGAGGAATTCTTAATCTCAGGAAACAAACTGAGGGTTGCTGGAGTGGGGGGGTTGGGAGGGATGGGGTGGCTGGGTGATAGACATTGGGGAGGGTATGTGCTATGGCGAGTGCTGTGAATTGTGCAAGACTGTTGAATCACAGATCTGTACCTCTGAAACAAATAGTGCGACATATGTTAAATAAAAAAAAAAAAGAAGAAGAAGATAGCAGGAGGGGAAGAATGAAGGGGGGGAATCGGAGGGGGAGACGAACCATGAGAGTCGATGGACTCTGAAAAACAAACTGAGGGTTCTAGAGGGGAGGGGGTGGGGGGATGGGTTAGCCTGGTGATGGGTATTAAAGAGGGTACGTTCTGCGTGGAGCACTGGGTGTTATACACAAACAATGAATCATGGAACACTACATCAAAAACTAACAATGTAATGTATGGTGATTAACATAACATAATAATAATAATAAAAAAAAGTATATAAGTGTTAAGTTCTAGATTCTACAAAGAAAAACCAGACTGGTACCTACAGCTCTGCATAACTGCACAGCACTTGGGTTAATTCCCCAATCTATCAAGCTCCCGTACAGTCAATGATGACTTACACCCAAGCAAGCCACACAAAGAGTTAAATGTTACATGGACTATATCAAACCCACCAAATGCTGCTGGACTTAGCTACCAAGAATTTAAATAAGAATGTGCCTTTGTAATATCCTCCTACTCCTCAGTATTAAATTACAAGAAGATCCACAGGGGAAAGTCTGCTGCCCTTCATCCTCTTATTGCCTGTGTCACAGACCCTTGGGGATAGGCATTTGGAAAAGCAAAGCTCATGCTTCAGGAAGATGAGAATGTAGTACATTCCATTAACAAATATTTATTGAATATGAGAAAGGCATTTGGGGGGTTATAGAGATGAAGGTGGCACCCTGGAAGAGATTAAATCTAGTAGGAGAGATAAGATATGTACACAAATCATTTTAAAGAAGCACAAAGTCCCACAGGATATGAGGAAGGAGAATATCTGGTTTGATGAAAGTCAGGCAGGATCCATGAGCTGTGACTTGGAGAACAAGTACACTTTCCACAAGGGAAGAGGCAGAGATGATACTTAAGGTGCAGAACACTCTCTCATTTTTCTACAGGGATGTGGGGAGATAAAACTGGAGAAGCACATAGGGTTTGGACACACAGGGCCTTAAGCAACAATCCAGTGGGTGTGGAGAACTCACCGAAGACACTTAACAGGGTAAGAGTCATGATCGAGTCAGTTCCTAGAAGCTCAGCCTTGCAGTTGCCCACAGGGTAGACCAAAAGGGAGAGACACCAGGGGTAGAGAACAAGTGTTTTGGTTCAGATGGGACTAATGGAAGCCTGAAGGAAGGCAGTGCTATGGGGATAGAAAAGGAAACAGCTGTGTACAGTGTTATGGAGGGGATTAAGCAGAGCCCGAATTTCACTGAATGTGAGGAGATGAGAGGAGAGAAAGACATCAAAATGACACTTGAAAACTAGAAACCATAAGAGATAAATGTGTGTTTCAACCTGAAAAAATGATTTGAAGCTGGAATGACAAAAAATGATAGCAGCATTCACAGGCTTACAGACATAAGGAGGAGGAAGAGATTTGAGGGATGGTTCTCCTTTGTGAAAGTTAAGAGGCTGTGCAGATGCCCAGAACACAGTCAAAAATACTTAGGAGAGAGATGAGGGTGGAGAGAGAGATGTGGGAGTCACCCACACAGGGGTACCGGTGGGGACTATGGGACACAGCAAAGAAGAGCATTCTGAAGGCAGAACTAACCTAGTGAAGGCCTACATTTAAAGAACAGAAGAAACAGGGCGCCTGGGTGGCTCAGTTGGTTAAGCGACTGCCTTCGGCTCAGGTCATGATCCTGGAGTCCCGGGATCGAGTCCGGCATCGGGCTCCCTGCTCAGCGGGGAGTCTGGTTCTCCCTCTGACCCTCTTCCCTCTCGTGCTCTCTATCTCTCATTCTCTCCCTCTCAAATAAATAAATAAAATCTTTAAAAAAAAAAAAAAAGAACAGAAGAAACAGAAACAATGAGGGAAAACAAAAAGAATGACTATTTCTTGAGTTCCAACCATGTGTTTGTGCTGAGATTCCCACATACCATTATCTGTGAAATACTTTTCCCATTTTAGAGATGAGAAAACTAAATCTCAGCGTAGTCCACCAAATAACCCAGAATCCCAAATCAGAAACCCAAGAATCATTCTCTTCAAGTCCATTTTCTTCACCTCTCACAGTCAAGTGCAACCTACCTCGTTACTTCCACCTCTGAATCCTCCTTGACTCTCTTCCCTTCTTCCATCTTTACTTTGGGCCCTTGATTCTTCCCTGCTTAGGCATAACCTCCTATCTCCAGATCTTCCCATTCACGGTCTCACTCACCACCAATCCATCTCCTCCCCTACCACCACCCAGTTCTCACAAAGCCTTCAGAAGCTTGCAAGGCCCCACTTATCTCCCTAGGATCACCTCAAGCCCCTCACTTGCAAGCACCCCACACCCAAGTCTCACAGACTAACCTGTGGTTCACAGAAGCCAGCTAACACCCAATCTCTGCACATGTTCCCTCTCTTCCAAGACTATCTCCAATTGTTCAAGAACAATTTAGGCATATCTTCAAGTTGATCTTCCCAAGGGTCTGTTTTCTGTACTCCTCACAGCCTGGGCCATACCCCCATCACAGCACTTATCACACTAAAATGTTTTATCCATACGACAGTCTCTCTCACTGTATTAACAGCAGTTTGGGAGCAGGGATTTTCTTCTATACACTGGTGTCTAACACTCAACATCTGGTAGAATTAATAAGACAATCAATTTAAATCCAAATCTGATTTTGAGGTCCACATTCCTTCCACCATACCATACATTCAGAGAGTAGACAGAGAAGCAAGATAGTGTAAGATGAGAAAAAGGTAGGAGGCCATCTATGAAAAACCCACAGCTAACATCAAACTTAATGGTGAAAGACTGGATGTTTTCCTCCTAAGATTAGGAGCAGGACAAGAATGGCCACTGTTGCCACCTCTATTCAACACTGTACTGGAAATTCTAACAAGGGAAATTAGGTAAGAAAAAGAAATAACAGTAATCCATATTGGAAAGGAAGAAGTAAAACTATTTCTATTCCCAGATGATGTGATCTTGCATACAAAAAAAAAAAAAAAAAAAAAACCCTAAGAGGGATGCCTGGGTGGCTCAGCAGGTTAAGTGTCTGCCTTTGGCTCAGGTCATGATCCCAGAGTCCTGGGATCATGTCCCACATCGGGCTCCTTGCTCAGTGGGAAGCCCATTTCTCCCTCTGCCTGCCGCCCCCCCTGTTCATTCTCTCTCTCTCTCTCTCTCTCTGACAAATAAATAAATAAAAAAATCTATCTTGAAAAAAAGATATAAATCCTAAGGAATTCAGAAAACAATTATAAGAACATAAAGCAAGTTCAGCTAGGGGGTAAGACACAAGATCAATATACAAAAATCAGCTCTATCTCTATATACTAGCAGTGAACAATATGAAATGAAATTAAGCAAACAGGGGCGCCCAGTTGGCTCAGTCAGTTAAGCCTCTGCCTTCGACTCAGCTCATGATCCCAGGGTCCTGGGATCAAGTCCTGCTTTGGGCTCCCTGCTCAGGCGGGGGTCTGCTTCTCCCTCTGCCCCTCCCCACTGCTTGTGCTCTCTCACTCTCTCTCAAATAAATAAATAAAATCTAAAAAAAAAGAAAGAAAGAAAAGAAATTAAGCAAACAATCCCATTTACAATAGCATCAAAAAGAAAAATTACTTAGGAATAAATGTAACAAAAGAAGTATAAGACTTGTACACTGAAAACAATGAAACATCATTGAATGAAATTGAAGAAGACCTAAAGAAATGGAAAGACATTCCATATTCAAGAACTGGAAAATTTAATACTGTTAAGATGGCAACACTGCCCAAATTGATCTACAGGGTCAACACAATCCCTTTCCAAATTCCAGCTGCCTTTTTTTTTTGCATAAATTGACAAACTATGAAATTCACATGGAAATATAAGGAACCCAGAATCACCAAACCAATTCTGACAAAGAAGAACAGAGTAGGAAGACCCACTCTGCCTGCTCTCAAAACTCACTACAAAGCTTCAATAATCAAGACTGTGCAGTACTGACATAAGGACAAACATAGAGATGTATAGGTCAATGGCACAGAACTGAGAATCCAGAAATAAACCCTTACATTAATGATCAATGGATCTTTGACAAGGGTGCCAAGACAATTCAATGAGGAAAGAATATCTTTTCAACAAATGATGCTGAAACAACTGGATGTCCACATGCAGAAGAATGAACTTGGACTCCTATCTTATGCCATACACAGAAATTACCTTAAAATGGATCGTGCACCAAAAGGTAAGAGCTAAAACAAGAAAACTCTTAAGAGAAAACTTAGGACTAAATCTTTATGACCTTCGATTAGGCAAAGATATTTTACATATGACACCAAAATCAAAAGCAAAGAAAGAAAAAATATGTAAGCTGACTTTATCAAAATTTTTTTAAAAAATTGTGTTTCAAAGGACACCAGCAAGAAAGTGAAAAGACAATCCACAGGTTAAGAGAAAATATTTTCATATCATATATCTAATAAGGGACTTACATCCAGAATACATAAAGAACTCCTACAACTCAACAATAAAAAGACAAATAACCTAATTTTAAAATGGGCACAGGAAACATTTTTCCGGGAAGACATACAAACAGTCAATAAACACATGAAAAGTTGCTCAACATCATTAGTTATTAGAGAACTGCAAATCAAAACCACAATAAGACACCACTTCAAATCTATGAAGATGACTAAGTTTATTTTTTATTTTTTTAAAGATTTTATTTATTTATTTGACAGGGAGAAACACAGCGAGAGACGGAACACAAGCAGGGGGAATGGGAGAGGGAGAAGCAGGCTTCCTGCCGAGCAGGGAGCCCGATGTGGGACTCGATCCCAAGACCCTGGGACCACGACCTGAGCTGAAGGCAGATGCTTAACTGACTGAGCCACCCAGGCGCCCCTGAAGATGACTAAGTTCAAAAAGTCACACAACAATAAGTATAGATGAAGGCGTGGAGAAATTGGAACTTTCACCGATTGCTGGTGGGATTGTAAAATGGTGTAGCCACTTTAAAAGATAGTTTGGCAGTTCTATATGTTAAATATAGTCACCATAGGACTCAGCAATTCCACACCTAGGAATATACCCAAGAGACCTGAAAACATATAACCACACAAAACTTGTACACAAATCTCACAGCAGGATTTTTCACAATAGCCAAAAATGGGTATAACCCAAATGTCCATCAACTGAAGAATGAATCAACAAAATGTGGTGTATGCATACAATCCAGTTAAAAAAAAAAAATGGAATGAAGAACTATCACATGGAACATAAATGAGGCTTTGTCTCAATTTTACCAGCCGGATTTTAATTCATGGAGGTTACGAGTGATGACACAGACGGGTGGATGCCTTGGGAGATCTTTATTACTTACAATTCCTAAGAGGAGGGCTCACCATGCCACACAGGGCCACACGGGGAAGCTCTGGTTGGGGTCTGGAGGCAGGAGGAGTAGGAGAAAACCGGAACCAGAGCCTTTATTACGTTTTCTGCAGGAAAGGCAAGGCAGGACAGGGGAAATAGTTTAGGACTGGCTTGTCTGAATAATTCCAACAGGGTTTGGGAAATAGGGGCTGTCCCTAGTTGTCTGGCCCTGGGGTGATTTAGGGCAAAAAATATTGGCGTGGTGTGTGAGCTGTGGATAAAGCAGATGGTTGGTTCAGGGTGTGGGCTCCGGATTGGTTCGTTTGCATGTGAAAAGTGTGCTCCAGGGTGAGTCCTTTGTTATCTCTAAGAATTGGCTAACCCTGGGAGGGGGAGTCTGCCGGGTCGTAGAGGCCACAAATGTCAAAGCATCAAGAATGCAGAAAATAGGGGCGCCTGGGTGGCTCAGTCGTTAAGCTTCTGCCTCCAGCTCAGGTCGTGATCCCAGGGTCCTGGGATCGAGCCCCGCATCGGGCTCCCTGCTCCATGGGAAGCCTGCTTCTCCCTCGCCCACTCCCCCTGCTTGTGTTTCTGCTCTCACTATCTCTCTCTCTGTGTTAAATAAATAAATAAAGTCTTCAAAAAAAAAAAAAAAAGATTGCATATTATTATATGATCCCATTTATATGAAATGTCCAGAACAGACAAACAGATACAGAATGTAAATCAGGGGGCGCCTGGGTGGCACAGTCGGTTAAGCGTCTGCCTTCAGCTCAGGTCGTGATCTCAGGGCTGTGAGATGGAGCTCCATGTCGGGCTGTGAGCTCAGCGCAGAGTCTGCTAGAGATTGTCTTCTTCTCCCTTTGTTCCTCCCCCTACCTGCACTGGTGTTCTCTCTCTCTCTCTAAAATAAATAAAATCTTTAAAAAAAAATGTAAATCAAAGGGGCGCCTGGGTGGCTCAGTCGTTAAGCGTCTGCCTTCGGCTCGGGTCATGATCCCAGGGTCCTGGGATCGAGCCCCGCATCGGGCTCCCTGCTCCGCGGGAAGCCTGCTTCTCCCTCTCTCACTCCCCCCGCTTGTGTTCCCTCTCTTGCTGTGTCTCTCTCTGTCGAATAAATAAATAAAATCTTTAAAAAAAAAAAAAAATGTAAATCAGTAGTTGCCAGGAGCTGGGGAGAAAGGAGAAGGAGAGTGACTGCTAATGAATCTGGGGTTTCTTCCTGGGTGATGAAAATATTCCAAAATTAACAGTAGTGATGGATGTCCAACTCTGTGAATGTGCCTAAAACCACTATCCACTTTAAGTGGGTGACTTGTATGGTATGTGTAAATTATATCTCAATAAAGTTGTTATCTAAAAAATAAAAGGTAAAGGAAGAGAGGTGTTCAACACTGTAACAAGACATCAGTGGAAGAGAAGTGTCCCACATGCCTGCTCTCAGAGCTCTGGTCTCCCAGATTTTCTCACTGGAGGTGAGGGTTCATGCAAGATCTCAAAATTAATCCAGTAAAGAAGAGAGTCACTTTTGATACTCGACCAGGACAATAACACCACAAAAACAATGTTTAAGAAGATTATTCTAAGAGTTGAGTGTGGGGCAGACTGGAGCAAGACAAGACAAAAATAAGGCAGGGAACACCAAAAATAAGGCCGCTGTGAATAATTCAGGTAGAGGAAGTGGCTTAGAAAGCAACACGAACAATGAATGAGAAAAGCAAGAAAGGATCAACAACACCTGGAGGCTGACTGCGTGAAGAGAGGAAAAGATGTGTCAAAAATGATCCTTAAGGCTATGAACCCGGGGGCCTGCAAGATGGGACTGACAGTTACAGAGAAACCAGAAAGTATGAGGATTATGGCACAGTTGAGGACTTACGGTCCAGGAAAAGAGACAGCTACTTAATAATGAAGAATCAAGGTCGTTCAAAAACGTTCCAGGTAGCTTATTCTACAAAGACCAGTAGGAAGGTTATACAGTGGATTTGCAGGGTGGAGAAAACGAACTACATTAAACTGGGCTGCCAACAGGACATCCTCATGAGCTCCAGGCAATTTAAGATTAAAAAATGAGTAACAAATTGGGGCTAGAGATAAATACTCCGTAGTCATCTGTAGGTTTTAGAAAAATATGAAAAAGGAAGCTTTCTTTTTTTTAAAGATTTTATTTATTTATTTGAGAGAGAGAGAATGAGAGATAGAGAGCACGAGAGGGAAGAGGGTCAGAGGGAGAAGCAGACTCCCTGCCGAGCAGGGAGCCCGATGCGGGACTCGATCCGGGGACTCGATCCGGGGACTCCAGGATCATGACCTGAGGCGAAGGCAGCCGCTTAACCGACTGAGCCACCCGGGTGCCCGAAAAAGGAAGCTTTCTAAAGGAAAGAACTAGAACAGAGAAAATGAAACATTCACTAAGTTCTACCTTCCACTCACCAGGCACTGTATTAAGGAGATTTTTCTAAATGATTAGAGGATGATCCTGACTTTCCAGAGTTCTGTAGACTGATAAAGACAAGGCTGAAAAGAGAGTATGAACAAGAGCCTCTGGAGCACAGAAGATGAAACAATTTTGTCGAGTGTTCTCGAGATTGAAGATTAGGAGAGGGGAAATCAAATCGGAGAGAGAAGGAGAGCTCAAAGAAGATAGTCAAGGACTTCAAAAGTAAAGAATGGCACTGGTAGATGTGATCAGAAAGCTATAGCTGGGGGAATAGTTGCAATACAGATTTAAGATTGGAAGCCCAAAAAGCTAAAAGAGAGAGGAAAGCTGTCCTCAAATATTCCAAGAGAAAAAATACATCTGTGTTACTTTGGAAGGAAGAAATAATAGGGAAAGGAGAAGGAATTTTCTAACAATTCAAGCTACCGAACAATGGAATGGCCCACTAGGGAGGGTGCACTCTGTCAGCGGAAGAGAACATTCCCAAGTGCAGGTACCAGATAGCTGTTGGGGGACGATGCGAAGGAGTTCACACCTTGGGGAGGAGGTAGACTACCCTTTAGCTCTCACCTCAATAATTCAAAGCTGGTGTCCAGGTTAGGGAAGGAATAGTTAGTGGGGGGAAAAAAGAGAGGGAGAGAGGGGGGAGGTTTGCATGGGTAGCCCATCCATTTGGATTTGGACTTGGACTCACTGCTCATGGTAGAAGGGATGGCAGCAAGGTGTGAAGGGGACGGTTGAGGATCTCAGCTGAGAGGCTTGCAGAGTTTAATGACGAAATGAACGTGAGATTTACAGGGAAGCTAAGGCATCGCTTCCTCTGGGAGACAGAACCGTCCAAGTGGAGAAAACCCAGAGAATCTCCATCTTTCCGTAAAACAGGCTGGGTGGCCGTCAGTGGCGGTAGGAGGCTGGGGGCAGAGCTGGGGGTATGGAATGGAACCCCCCATATACGGTAATAATGAAATAAAGAGGGTTTCCAGCCACATATACAGCAATAATGATGTAAAGAACACATGGCACCTTTGGTGCTGGAAAGTACAGCAGGCAGGGTCTCTGGGACTTTGTCTCCCCCTGCTGAGTCAAGAAGTATGAGCCGCCTGACAGGGAAAGACGGGCTTCTTTTGGGGTGGGGAGAGGAAGGAAGACGTAACTGTTGATATAAAATCTCCTTACAGATGAGAACCACCACAACCCCACAGCACTACATTCAGAAGCTCTGACAAAAAGTAGCAGCGCTGTGTCCAAGCCAAATAGAAGCCGGATGCGGGAAGTGGGACAGCTCTGGGGCATTTCTATATGCCACCCCCGAGAGTCTTTTCTCGAAAAGATTCTTGTCTTAACTAACCCATCCCTTTATCCAGAGGCTGCTTCAATAGCCTAAGTGATTGCAGAGACCAGGGGTGGGCGGTAGGGGGTGGGGGGGCTTTGGTCTTATTTTAACTTAATTAGGAACTTTTCCTCTGGTCGTGACACAGGCTTGTTTCACAAAAGTTCTGCTAAAATGACCAATCTGGGTGACGATGCAGCACTTCCATTCACTCCTCCCAAGAGCTCATTCATAGGATCATCTTTTACATGAACCCAATTAGTAGTACCAACGATGGTGAAAGCTGTTTCACGGCTCTGGGGGCATTTGGGGCAGGGTCTTGGTGGACTCGACCCTAGTCATTGCTGCTTCACCTCCCAGCCGCACCCGCCTGCCTCTAGTTCTTTTATAACCCTACTAACATCTTCATCCCACAAAACAAAGGCAACTCATGTATGCTACTCACTAGGTGGTTAGTTTAATGGAAACCAACTGCATACTGTCAGGTTTCTGAAACTTGTCTTTGCTGAGGCTAGGAAAACAAACAAATCGCTAAATAAGCAATTGCACGCGTGCACGCGCGCGCACACACACGCGCGCACACACACACACACACACACAATCTAGGACTATGGTATCCTGATGTCCGTCTATAGGGTGTGATAGTAACTATTAAATAAGGTGAAGGCCTTTGAAGGTTTCACCTAAATACAATCATCCCATTAAAATCCACAACATTCTGGTCAGACAGGGCGGCACTTTTATCAACACTCCACCGTGATAAAGGGGATTCAAAACAGTTCCAAACGATTTTGCTACTTCTTGAAATTCGGGAAGGGCAAAAGGAAAAAATAGTTATTCCTTCAATAGGAGGGCAATAGCAGGCCCGAAAAAGCGGACTCCCAGCATCTCAGAAGCAAGCCCCTCATTCAAAGGTAATGAAGCACTCATCAGAAAGAAAGGAACCAAGCAGGGTTCTTGGTCAAGAGGAAAGAGGCAGACCTGGCACAGGTGAGCACATGACATCATCACACCTGCACCGACTATGCCGGGGCCCAGAAGGAGGGAAGAAATGACAATACAAGAGTCTGTCAGGTGGCAGAATCCCCCTGAGCCTCAGGGAGAAGGACCGAGAAAAAGAGGGAAGAGGCGTTCTTTATTTACAAAGGCAAACTTGGGGCGGGAGGCAACCGCAGAGGGAAGCCATGGGCTGGAATAAGAGCAGCAGCTCTGAAGGGCCTGGGGGTGGGGGGGTGAATCCCCGCCGAGCAGCAGGTGCAGGGCTGGAGGCAGTTTAACGCAAGGTCTGCTCAGGCCCTGGGACTCTGGGCCTCGGAAAAGATGAGAGCAGTTGCACGATGTATATACCTTGCAAGTAAGGCTAGGATGGGAGTAAATGAGAGGAGGCCATATGGTATGATGGCAAAGATGCTAGAGTTAGGTCAAAAGGCCTGCGTTTTTATTCCGTTCTGCTTCTGTCATGTACTAGCTTTGTGACCCTGAGCAAACCACTGAATGTCTCTGAGCTCAGCTCTCCCATCTGAGGAACAGAACCACACGTCCTGCCTGCCTCACAACGATGTGGTGGGCATAAGAGAGAGTAGTGAGTGGGTGGGCACTTTTTAAAGACGTACATGCATGTGAACTATTATGTGAGGATGATAGGAAGACCACACCACTGGGTACTCAGGCACAGAATTTCTTTTCAAGTATTAGACCTGACATATTTGTATATATGTACGTATGTATGTGTGTGTACGCAACATACGTATTTATATATAACATGTACTGTTGCCTATAATAACCCATAACACACGCATATAACCATTTCAGTGATCTATATTATCTATGTTCACATATATCATTATCTCCTATTTAATCTGATTTATTCCGATAGATGCTGAAACAAACTTGGTCACCAGAGGTGATCAGGGCATCGAAGGAAAAGCAAAGGAAGACGACCCTCAGTCTAAAAGTGCAAGAGGCCACATAGGAAGGTAAACTGGCTGTCTGGATTAAATGGCGGGTGCATCCTTGGACATGGAGCTGACTCTTTGATGCTCACGATTTAATTGAGGAAATGACAACCAGAAACAACCAGAGAACAAAATAGAGCAGTAAAATCAATCAGCCTGGGGCAGGCTGTGTGGTCTACAAATAACAGCTCTGGAAGTTTAAAGAAGAGAAAGAGCATCAGGAGCGGTGTCATCAGGAAAAGCTCCGGAGGCAGGACACCAGGGGCTGAGACGGATAAAAAGCATCGGAACGGCAGCGGAAGCAGGACAGTCCAGGTAAAATCACGCAGCAGGAAATACAAACATCGGCTTGAACAGCATGGGATCTGCGCTAGAGCAAAAATTTCACTGTTCACCATTGCTTAGCCTCTGGGAGAGCTGACAGGTCTCCCAAGGAGCCTGAGGAGAGGATAATGCACCCTAGGCCAGCCAGCCTCCTAACCTGGCCACTAGTGCAGGAGGTGCTACTGTACATAAAGCAAGGGGAAGGGCCTTTGGCAGGGTCAGGGACCCACAGCCCGCTTTGCCTACCCTCCACTCTCTCATTTTCCTTCTACCTTTTCCAACATGATCAACATTTACTCAGCACCAACCATGCAGGAAATTGGAGAAAAAGAGCAACAATCTCCTTGGGGAGTTAGATGTAAAAAATAGCTAAGACAGAAACAGCTAAGCACCAAGTAAGTAATACTGCTATTCCTAGCCAAGGAAGGCGAGACAGTGGATGCTAGTCAGGCTCGTTGGAAAAGGTTTCTTGGACTCGCCGGTGCTGGCCAAGCCTGGGAGGAAAGAGGAGATTCACAAGGCTGAGAGTTAAAAAAGGGATATTACAGACAAGAAGGTATGCACACCGACAGGAATACGCAGAACACTACCAAACTATATGCTTAAAATGGTTAAGATGGTAAATGCTATCTGTATTTTAATCACAGTTTTTTAAAAACTTTTAAAAAATTTAAATACAGGTGCCTCCTTAAAAAAAGACAAGAAGATATGAAAACACAACTGCCATTGGTAGCAAATGATAAGCCAACCCGCCTGATTTTGTAGAAGGTTCGTGTAGAGGGGCAATCAGTAAAGAAACCAATCAGCTTGAAACCAGACTGTGGAAAACCTCATGCCAGGTGGCACTTGGTTCTCTGCACCAGGGTTTCTAACTTTGTGGTCCAGGGAAGGGCTTCAAGTTTTGGCCCATGAACACTACCTGTAACAAATTTTGAATATTCATTCATATGTGTTTTGATTTAGGGAGAGGGTAAATAACTTTCAGATTCTCAAAAGGGTTTATGACTTAAAAACCTTGAAAACCGTTCATGTAGGCAATTGGCAGTGGTCTGTGTGGGGACGAGACAAGGGGGTTGAGGTTATAGGACTTGAGTCCATTTCCCTTGAGACTTGCTCTTCACTATACACCAGATAATATTTAACACACTGATGCCATACACCTCTTTAGTGGCTTCTTATTCACCCAGTATTCACAAGAGCTACA
The DNA here is from genome assembly GCF_009762305.2 of Zalophus californianus. NCBI lineage: Eukaryota > Metazoa > Chordata > Mammalia > Carnivora > Otariidae > Zalophus > Zalophus californianus. The sequence continues at coordinate 92,494,098 of NC_045606.1, forward strand.
CTGGTAGATGAGAAGAACAGCTCATCCGGGAAAGTTTATTGTAGAAAAGAAACTACCAGCGGGTGAACAGAGAAGAGAACCCAGTAAAGGGGAAAGGAAGTCAGGCGAGTCAATAAATTAAAATGCTATAGAAGCCAGGGGGGAAAGTCCTGGGGAAGACGGTGTGGTTACCAGTGTCCAGCACAAGAGAGGAAATAAGATAAGAAATGAGAGAAAAAGATCTCCCAATTCAACGGTCTTCAGATGTGCGGTTTCTGTAGGGTGAGGAAAGAGGTCAGAGGGTAAGGATGAGGTGTGCAAACCGGGGCGTGTGTAGAGAAGGGAGGTGCTGCCGATAATTACGTCAGAACAACAAGAATAAACAGGGACTGTCCCGGGCAAGCAGATACACAGTTCGTTACCTCGCTGAGGAGGAAGTGAGTAGGCTACCCGGAAAGGCAGCAGAGGTCTCCAGGAACTCAAAAAGGGTTTGGTTGTGCAAAGAAAAACAGGAGTCGGCAGAACTCAGAGGGATAGGAAAAGGCTTTATCAGTTACTTATGGGAGAGGCAGGGAAGACTTCTGGAGGTTTTAAAGAGGGGAGGGAGGAAATGCACGAGAGCGTCCTGCATCCTCCATCAACTTCACGATGCATTTCTTGTGTGAACGTTGACTATGGGACTCTGGTCTTCTGGGAAGCAGGAAGGAACAGAATAAGCAGGAGTGGGGAGGGGGCTTTCTTCCTTTGAAACTAGACGGAAGGAGAGAAGAAAACACAGCGTGACCAGAAAGGGCAAGCCAGTGGTTTTCCTCAACATTGTGAGCATCCCAGATGTAGCTGTCAGAGAAGCTGTCATCTCCAAATTAGCTTTCCCTATGGCCTTTTCTTCAAGGGACAAGAAATTAATAAGAAAGTGAAGTTAGGAGTTCCTTAAAGCTGATTCCTATGTAGCCTGCCAGAACTAGAACAATAAGGAAATAAATCCATCATGAAATATATCCTTTCACTCAGGGCTGAGCACTTATCTATTTATAATTTCACTTCAGATACTGCTTGGGGGCTAGAGAGAGGTCAGGGGAACACTCACCCAGCTAAGTGTAAATAGGGTAAAAAATAAAAATAAACAGGATAAGAAAACAATGTTGGTGTCAGGACACAAAAATGCTACCATATTGATGATGTGGGCAGAGAGGAAACTCTCAGCCAAATGTCAGAAGGAGGTTAAATAATAAAAAATGGCATTCATCTATAGACAATTCTTAAATTACAACCAGGCACTCATCCAAACTTAGCACAATCTCACACAAAGGAGAAGGGAAGGTGTTCACAGAACATAATAGAGATGGGGCCATCAGGGAGAAGCTATCTGTACAATCAGGTGCACCATAGGGTCAGTAAATGGTGAACCCCAGGAAATTATAAGGCATGAACCACATTCTAGAACAAGGAAGTCAGAGTATATATTTAAATAACCAGAGGGACAGGTATTTACTATAAAAGTCAGTTTATTTTCCCTTCCTGTGTTTCATATTTTCCCTTTTTTTGTCAGTAATGAGGAATTAACTGATTGGAAATCTCCTTGATTAAATAACATTAACAAGTTCATAAATTTACACACCACATTTTAGAGTATAAAGCAAGAAGCTGAAAAATATTCCCTAACCCAACACAAATTAGGCAGCCCTCCAAATTGCACATTTTCCCGCTAGTTCGTGTCCATGATTTAAAATACATATACAGAATGACCTAAAAATGTTGGGATAATTAGTATAGAATTCACAGCCTTGAAGACATACATGCTACAAACTTCTAAAGAATAGACACCTAGTCCCCAGGCCCTGGTAACCCATTAATGTGATTCAAGGTCACATACTTAACCCGTACTAGGACAAAAGGTGTTTCCTCTGTCTCTAACTCTAGTCTTCTGCTGAGGTAACTCAAGGAACCCGGTTGTGAGAAAGATCAATTCTCTGAAAACAGGGCTAAGCAGATTAGCGTCCTAGTGGATCCTAATGTTCCCAGAGAGCAAATCTGGGGTTGAGTACTTCGGTTGTGAGCTACCCCTTGGAATGTGCATGACAACTGATGATGTACCTTATGGTCCTTGAACGGAAGACTGAGTACTTCCAGGAGTCGAAGTTAATTGCGAACGAAGAGAGAAGAGAACAAGCTGACAATAATTTGAAGGCATTTCTGCTTCTGGAGCTGATTAACTTTAAATCAGATACAGAGTGCCTGAGCCAGTCACCATGTAGTGTGATTTTTCCCACCACAGTTAACAAAGGGATTCTTTGTCCAAGGCAGGCTTATGCTTGATCCAGCTTGAGCACTCTACCAGGATTTGAGGCTTCAAAGATGAGCCGCTCTCGGCAAACTCATTATCAAAGCAAAATCCAATGATCCAATGAGCCCATCATTGATGCAAACCATGTGCAACCGTCTCGTGGCCACTCAACTGTCCAGGCTGGAGAATTAGGGTCCAAGTCCAAGACAGTATTTCAGGTTAAAAGGGTAAATCTCAACAGGCCAAATAAAGAGGTTGGCAGACTCACAGGCCATTCAGTACATTTATGAAGCAACAAAGAAAATCATCCACAATAACTCATGTAGTGCAGAAAAACAGCCCAGCCTTCACCACTGGTCAGCATCTCAAGTGGCTGACATTGTTGAAAGAGGCTTGACAATCTGAGGTTTTGTTGGAGCTCTTAAGACAACCCCCAAGAGGGTGAATCAGAAGAAATAATAGTCCTGACGTGTCTTCCATTGTTCTTCTCTTCTCTTCTTCTCTTCTGGCAACACTCACTCACTCAATATACGAGCTTGTCGCCTTTGCATAAGATAGCAGATTTCCCTCACTATTAATGGCGAGATAAATAAAATTGTACAACTTGTCTGTGAAGAGAAAAAAGCATTAAATATGCACTGACAATTTAATTAACTGTTAGAGCATCAGGTTTTGAACGTAATAATGAACGTGGACAAGTGCATTCATTTTGACTTCGTACAAAGATGACTCGATCTTTTCTAATGAATTAGAAAACAATTTTGAAAATCAAGGTTAGTATTTTTTTAAAAAAACTTAATGTTACATAGTCTCCAGAAAAAGAACTAAGGTACACAAAATTAAATAATTTGCCATAGGTAGAGCAAAAAATTGGTACTAGAGCTCACTTTATTTATTTTTATTTATTTTTTATTTGTTTAAGTAATCTCTGCACCCAATGTGGGGCTCAAACTCATGACCCCAGGACCAAGAGTCACATGCTCTGACTGAGCCAGCCAGGAGCCCCTGGAGCTCACTTTAAAAACAGTGCTTCTCATAATAGATCCAGTTTTCTTTCTAGTACAATTTCTTGTATGATCACACAGCAGGTTCATCAGGAGACATTTCCCTCTATTTAGCACAGATGTCAGAATAGGAACACAGAGACATATGGCCCAGTCTTTAGAAGCTGGAAGGCAGTTAGGCAGAAGCAGCATCCTTTGTGATAGCAGAATACATAGCCTTAAGGCAGCTCCAGGGAATTCGGGCGCTGAACTCCTGGGCTCCTTGGACAAGGCTGGAGGACCATGGCTGGACTTGGGGTGCTTGAGGCTGTCTCCAATTAGGATGTACTAGATTTAGGGATGGGATACAAAATGCATCCCCTCGTGGATGAAGCTGTCACCAGACTCTCTCAAGTAGACCTATCTTGAGTACCATCTCACCAATAATGTAGGAGGGGAGGTCACATACTTATTCAACAGAGAGCAACATTTTAAAAGTATAAGGCCTTGCTCTGAACTGGCTATTTCCCAGAAAGTACACAATTCTAGCCAAGAATGTTAAAGGCATGACAAATATTTTCTCAAGAGACTCTCTTCATTTTAGAACCTACATACCACAGTGTTAATTATAGCAATGCTTCTTTTTGAGCCCGATGTTGCTTGGTGTATGCTGTAATTTCCTTCAGAATTCCCAAATTATATCTAGCAGATAGAGAGTACCCCAGAAGAGTACACCGAGTAATACTTTCAGTAAGTCTCTCACCACTTTTTCTAGAATTATAAATGACAATACTCATTAGGCTCAGGTCAAGGGCAAACTAAAAACCCGTTCCCACCTTGAAAAAAGAACGTATCTTTTAGACTCATGACACGTTCGTTTTCACAAAAGGGTCATCAAGAGCAATCAGCAATTGTGCTGATTTAAAAGGTGATCTAAGTAAATGCTTTGAACTAAATTCATAAGAAAAACCAGGAGTTAAAAAAGGCACACGCTCACTTACCATGAGAATGAAAAAGTAGAACACCCACATCCATCCCAGATTGTCCTGGATCAAAGACACTAAATACTACAAGGGAGAAAAAGAAATTACAATATAATCCTTTATAAATTAATCAAACGAAGTAGCTGAAAGGTAGATTAAACACAGCTCTTCCAGAAAATGAGAAGGGAGTTAGGATTTGTAGAATGGTTTTCAGTTTGCAAAGCTTTCACGTGCATGTTCCTACTTAAAAGATATCTGGCCTTCCTCTTGTAAGCTGGCAGAGTCCAAGTACAAACACTGCAGAAGAGATGACAGGACTTTACGGTTTATTTTTATTCACTTTGCTAATAAGAGAGGAAGATGAACATCCTCAAGCCATTTCTGTTTAATCCTTCTTTCTTCCAATGAAAGGTAGTATAACTGATGCTTTTTTCTTTTTTTTTTTCAAGATTTTATTTATTTATTTGACAGAGAGAGACGCAGCGAGACAGGGAACACAAGCAGGGGGAGTGGGAGAGGGAGGAGAAGCAGGCTTCCCGCCGAGCAGGGAGCCCGATGCGGGGCTCGATCCCAGGACCCCGGGGCCATGACCTGAGCCGAAGGCAGACGCTTAATGCCAGGCGCCCCTAATTGATGCTTTTAAAAACAGTTTGTCTTTTAAGCATGTTGCCCACTTTTCAATGGTGTTATTTAGACTCAGAGGATTTCTATACGGCTTTAACATTCTACAACAAATGCTTTTACTTTATTTCAATCACCGAAAAGAATCTAATAGCATTTAACCCATTTTTTTCTATTATGATAAAATATATATAAAATTGGCCATTTTAACCATTTTTAAGTGTACAATTCAGGGGCATTATGTACATTCACAGTGTTGTACCACTATCACCACTATCTATTCCCAAAATTTTTCATCACCCTAAACACCAAGGCTGCATCCATTAAGCAATCACTCCCCACCACTCCCTCTTCCCAGCCCCCGGTAACCTAGGAGAATTTGCCTGTTCTAGAGATTTCATGCTCAGTGGAGTCACACAACGTTTGTCCCTTTGGGCCTGGCTTACCTCACTCAGTGTACTGTCTTCAAGGCTGCGGCACATGTTGGAATAGCATCCCTTTCTATGGCTGGATAATATTCCACGCTGTGGACATGCCACCTTTTGTCTGTCCTGTCATCAGCTGCTGAACATTTGGTTTGTTTCAGCCTTTTGGTTATTATGAATAACGCTGCTGGGAAGACTGGTATATATATGTACGAGTCCTGTTTTCAGTTCTTTAAGGTATATTCCTAGGAATGGAACTGCGGGGTCACATGGTAATTCCATGTTTAACTTTTTGAGGACCCACCAAAGCATTTTCCACAGCAGCTGCACCAGTTTACACTGCCACCAGCAATGTAAGAGATCCACTTCCCCCAGACCCTCGTAACTACTTGCTCTTTTCTGTTGTTGTTTGTAAAGTGATAGCCAACCTAATAGGTGTGAAGTGGTACCTCACTGAGGTTTTGATTTGCATTTCCCTAATAACTAAGGATGTTGAGAATCTTTACAGGTGTTTATTGGCCATTTGTATATATCTGTCATGAAGATTTATCCCTATAATTTCTTCTAAGAGTTTTTATAGTTTTAGTTCTTAAAGTTAGGTTTTGATCCATTTTGCGTCAATTTTTGTCTACGCTGTAAGGCAAGGGGTCTACCTTCATCCTGCGTGTGTGTATATCCAGCTTCCCCAGCACAACCTGGTGAGGAAACCATTCTTTCCCCATTGAATAGTCTTGGCACCTTTGTCAAAAATCAACTGACCAGGGCGCCTGGGTGGCTCAGCCGGTGAAGCATCTGCCTTCGGCTGAGGTCATGATCCTAGGGTCCTGGGATGGAGCCCTGTGTTGGGCTCTCCGCTCAGTGGGAAGCCTGCTTCTCCCTCTCCCTCTGCCTGCCACTCCCTCTGCTGTGCTCTGTCTCTCACCCTCTGTCAAGTAAATAAATAAAATCTTTAAAAAGAAAAAATCAACTGACCACAGATGTGAGAGTTTACCCATGTTCTTCCATCACACACTACCAGTGAAACTTATAAGCGGAAAAAAATTAAAGCAAAATGAGTGAGTGATGTAGCCTAGATTACATAATGGAAAGCAAAAAAGCAAAGGTCTAGTCACCGGTTAAAGGGCTCACAGCAGCGCTCCCAAGTCTTTCTGCCACTTTATCTTTCTTTTAAACAGTTCTATTGACATACAATTTACATAACATAAAATTCACCCATTTAAAGTATACAACTCAATATTTACAGAATTGTGCAACTATTACCATAATGTAATTTTAGACCATTTCTATCACCCCCTACCAAAAGAAATGTTCTACCCATCAACAGTCACTCTGTAGACCCACCTGACCCCAGGCAACCACTAATCTAATTTCTTTCCCTATAGACTTGCCCATTTTGGATATCTCATATGAATGAAATCATTTAAGTACATGGTCTTTTGTAACTGGCTTCTTTCACTTACATACTATTTTTCAGGTGCGTCCACGTAACATCTATACACTTTTAAGTGCCAGATATCCTCTTCAAATGCCAAATACGACTGCATCATATGAATACACACATTCTGTTTATCCATTCCTCAGTCGATGGACGTCTGGGTTTTTTCTACTTTTTAGCTGTTATGAGTAATCCAGCTATGAACATGTATGTGTTCAAGTGTTTATGTGAACATTTGTTCTCATTTTCCTTGGATAGATACCACAATTTAATCTTACTGAGCCCCTACTATGTGTCAAAAACATACTAAGCCATTGGGACCACAAAGATCAAGGAAACAGTTCCTGTTCTCAAGGAAATGCAGAGTCTGGCACAGATAAACCAGTAAATGCGATGCACCGTGACAAGCACTCTATTAGAGGTAGGCATCAACCGCTATGGAAACCAAGAGAGAAACAAACATTTTTCTTGTGAAGTCAAGGGAAGGTGGGGAAAAAAGCTGTTCAGGGTAAATCAGGAGAGCCGGGACAGGCTCATCAAGTTTCCAATATTAAGTCATAGAGTTTGGAATCTCATACCCCACGCAATGGGAAATTAGTCAAAAATCAATATGAAGAGGAATGAATAAAGCTAACAATGATTTACTCCGGATCCCATTTCCCCAACCACCAAAGTGAGCCTAATGCTGACCCAAGTTCATAGTTAGGGATCCAAATACTGGCAGGTGAGACATTCCAAATACAAATAAACTCCTTGAGGGATGCCTGGGTGGCTCAGTCGGTTGAGTGTCTGCCTTCAGCTCAGGCCATGATCCCAGGGTCCTGGGATGGAGTCCTGCATCAGGCTCCCCATTCAGCGAGGAGTCTGCTTCTCCCTCTGACCCTCCCCTTTCTCATGCTCTCTCTCTCTCTCAAATAAATAAAAATCTTAAACAACAACAACAACTAAACTCCTTGAAATACTCATTATATAACCCACCCATTTGATTAATGAAAAAAACATCAGGGAGAAACGACTACTGAGAATACAGTGATATCAGAAAAGGATGCCCAATACAATCACCCCTTACCCTTTATATAAAGACCTCTGAACTGGTAGCCAACAGCATTTTTGGTTCCTACTCCAGCACACAATCAAGTAAGCACATTTCTCCTACTTTTGCTAGGTTTTTTTTTTTTTCCTCTTCAGTCTCATAATCAAGTACGCTAAGCTTGATATATCAACCCTATCAACCATTCATTCTAGAGCCACTCAACAGATATGAGCACATCTACTGTGTGCCAGACACCGTCCTATGTACTGGGGCTACCATGGGATACAATAACAAATAAATATATAACATATGGCTGGGTAGTGATAAGCATGAAGATGGCTTATTTTCCTCAATACTTGCTCTCTCATTAACCACCAGCAATCAGACATTGGTGATCTATCCCCACAGAGCAAGCAAAACAGCAATATTCAAGGCCGGTAATGACCTGAGTGTCGAAACTAAGAGACTTTTTTCTTCCCTTCTCCTTCCCCGGCCCCTCTACCCCTCTGATCTCACTGACCAGCACCTCCCCTTGCCTACACGGCACTGCTGACCTCCTGTGTCTTTGACCACTGGGCGACCCCTGAGGTTTTGCCTGTATTTTCTTTGCCCATTAAACATCTCATTAACTTCCAAAGTTTCATCTATTTTATCTACGCAGATGATTCCCTGATCCTTCTTTTTGTAAAATTAGCCCTCAATGACCTGGAAAGGTATACCCTGGGAGAGGCATGAGTCGCAACTGTCCCAAGGAAGAGAAGGCTGAATTTAAGCCTTTGAGTAGTTCTGACTACTTACTGTAGGCCAATCTTAGCCTAGGCAATCTCAAGTTTAGAGTGGATAAGAATCACCAGGAAGGCTCGTTGAAACACAGATCTCCAGGTTCTAATTCAGCAAGCCTGCAGTAAGCTCAGTGTTCCATATTTTAATGAATAACCCAGATGATTCTGACACAAGACATTTATGAACCTCCCTTTGAGACACAGTCATTGGAAGCAGAGAAAGTGACTCCGAGCAGCTGCCGAATCCGTGGCAATTTCTGGTAGAGATCCATGAGAAGAACTTGTGTGTCTGGTATGAGAGAGGAGACAGGGTGTGCATGCCAGGTGGGGGATAATGAGAAGCATGTGCCTCACGGCCCCTCGGAGTGCCAAGTTCAGGCTGCGAAGAAGGGAGTAGCAAACTGGGACTGAGGATCTGTCTTATGAGATGTCAGCTTATTTCCAGACGGGAAGAATCTGGAAATAAAAGTGGGAAGAAGAAACTAAAAAAATGTAGAGGGACCTTCCACATTAGGTCCCGTTAGCTGACCTCAAAGAAGATTAGAAACCTAAGGCTTACAGAAAAGTATACTACGCAGAACGAGAGTGCCACCTACTGTGGCCCAGAGGGCAGGTGTAAATTCTCCCACCACCGAGAGACTACTCACCACTCAATTTCAAGCCCTCTCTTGTTCCCCTCACCTGGCCCACCGCAGCTCCAATGCTTCCAGTTCCATCAACAATTCCTGTGACGGTCGCCAAAGCCTCACTGCTCCCTTGGATCAACTCTTGGCGACCCAGGTCCGCAGAAATAGCAGAGCTAATCATGTTAGAAGGTCCACCAATAAAAAATCCTGAAGTCATAAACAAAACAGGTTCTCATTAAAACATTATTCATCACACCGCTAGAAATCTACTGGACAAGACAACTCTTATCCCAACCTTTTAATCAATATGTTGGAGAGAAACAGCAAAAGGGGGAGGAAAAAAACAGTAAAGATGAAAACTCTTCCAGATCATGTCATCTTCAAACTAGTTAGCATCCACTTTTCTGAAAGCCCTACTTGAATTATATGATACCCTGGTATATTTTATAAAAACCAAAGATACAGAAAATACAGTGAATATACAGCCTTTCTAATCCTGTAAGGACTGCATTCATCAATAACTAATTACTAATTACACTTGCTGTCAACTTCTACTGTGGTAGAGTTGTATCAACTGAGTATCTGACTATCCAAATTCAACCACACATATTGAAAAAAAAGAGAGAAGAGAAAAGGCTCTGTCATCTGACAGACGGTTCTATCAGCCACTGCTCCCCACGAGGCTGTCTGAGGACTGAGCAGGAATTGGCCCACGTGACTCTGTTCACTTGGGTAGAATGAGTTCCATGTCACGTATCATGAGCAGCTCTCACTAACCTGAGTAGGATCTAAAGTTTAAAAATAATCTTTCTATACCGTGGTCCCTAATTACACTTAACTGTTTCATCTGGTGCTCACGTGGAGAAATACTGACCAATTCCAACATAGTTGGAAAACCTTTTTTTTTTTTAAAGATTTTATTTATTTATTTGACAGAGAGACACACAGCGAGAGAGGGAACACAAGCAGGGGGAGTGGGAGAGGGAGAAGCAGGGTTGCCGCTGAGCAGGGAGCCCGATGTGGGGCTTGATCCCAGGATCCCAGGACCCTGGGATCATGACCTGAGCCTAAGGGAGACGCCCAACGAACAAGCCACCCAGGCACCCCAGGAAACCTTTTTGAAAGCTGGTGAATTGGTTTCCAATGTGGCGTCTTCCTAAACCACCTCCAGAAGTAATAAGGGAAGCTGGGGAAGCAATCAAACATTTTAGAAAAATCTCTGTCCAAGGGGACTGCTTCCGTAACAATAGGACTGAAGAAGTCACTTGATAGCAGAGAAACAGAATCTGAATCTGAAGTAGGCAGCTTTCCTTTTACCATCGGAGCTCTTTATAATGAAGGTTTTAGTATTACTCAAACCAAGGGAGCAAACGGTTTCCCTTTCTTCCTTTCTATTTACAGCGGAGCAGTAACAGTTTAGTAAAATGGAGCCACACCACATACCTGTAACCGCCATCAGAAGTGCATTAATGGACTTATCGTTCGGAGAACCTATGAGAAAAGACGCAGAAACAGCATGCTGACTTTAAAAGCAGATTGCATCGGCCCCCACTGAACAGCACAGAAAGATCTGGATCTCAGTGACCTCACAGATCACTCCCAGAGACAACAAAGGGATACAACTCTTTCACCGCCTACTCCAACTTTTATTTGTAATGTCTGCCTCTGGCTGGTGCTCAAGCTAATGAGACTTCTAAAAGCTGAAGAAAAACTCTACTCCCATCTCAGCAGCATCTTAAGGGACATATACCAAACCTACTAATTACCATCTTTCCTCTTTTGAAACCCTTTCCCTTTTATTGTTTTATTGGCTCTAATGCTGGCCCTCTGGAGCCTACCCTCAAACAAAGCAGATACACTCCCAAACAAGCTTTTAAACAAACCAACAAAGCAGGAGAGATGCCAGTTTCCTCCCCAACACAAATAAAACTACGTGATGATACTTTTACCAGGCATTTACAGGACAATACAAAGGTCTCGTATCAGCCTTTGTAGCTGGTCTCAAGCATCTCTCCGGGGCTGATCACTGACTCATGGCAAATGCCTTAGTCCTGAGAGATCAGAAAAATAATTCAGTTGCAAGGGAATACTCACGGCTATATCCAACGAGGGACCCAACAGCCAGAAGCAGACTGAGAGCTAAAACTGGTGCTCTCTTCTGTAATATGTCCGAGATGAAACCTTGCAAAGTCCCACCTGCAAGTACCAAGAGCGCATCACAAGCAAAATCGTTTATGATTTAGCTCAGTTTATCTGAAGCTTGTTCCCCACGTACTCTCTCCCTGCCAGCAGGATCCTGACACTGGTCTACCCAAAAAGATAGCTGACTCTCCCAAACAAGCTTCCTCCACAGCTTCCTTTAAGGAAGATTACCTGACTGTTAATGGCCAGGAAGGCTGATAGGAACAGGACACCATGAATCACACAGCAAAATAAGGAAAAAGGAAAAAAATCATCAAAACCACCCACTGTCCCTTGCTGTTCTCACTTCTCAAACCAGGCTTTTCCTGATTTTTCTGCTTTTTATTTTATTTTATTTTATTTTATTTTATTTTATTTTATTTTATTTTAGAGAGAGAGCCCATGCATGTGCAGGAGCAGAGGGATTTTTTTTTTTTTTTACGATTTTATTTATTTATTTGACAGAGAGAGAGAGCACAAGCAGGGGGGTGGAAGAGAGAGAAGGAGAAGCAGGCTCCCTGTTGAGCAGGAAGCCCCATGCAGAAGCTCGATCCCAGGACCCTGAGATCATGACCTGAGCCAAAGGCAGATGCTTAATCGACTGAGCCACCCAAGCACCCCAGAGGGAGAGAATCTTAAGCAGGCTCCATGTTCAGCACAGGGCCCAACACGGGGGCTCAATCTCACGACCCTGAGATCATGACCTGAGCCAAAATCAAGAGTCGAACGCCTAACGGACTAAGCCACCCAGGCACCCCTCTGCTTTTTATTTTAAAAGATGATTCATTAAAGACCATGCCTCACAGGCTGTTAGTGGAGGCCAATAAATGTTCACTAAAATTAAATGCAGTGATTATGATTTGGTGATAATGAACAGGTCAGGATCTTTAGAAAGAGGTAATGTGAATCCTTTAAGCAACAAGGTCACATTTAGATGCAGCCACATTTTGAGCAATAGGGCCTATGGGACATCTGGTACATCCTCATTGGACAGCAGGACCCAGAAGTATGGTCAGGTCTAACAGTGGCAGCCTCACCTTTGGCTCTGTATCTAAGAATAAGGGCAGACAAGGTCAAGTACAGTAACAGCGTATCACCTGAGGACTCACTGCTCTCAGGTGCTCAGGGCAGCTTAGCCTTAGCACAGTTCTAAATCCAAACATTACAGAAAGGATGTTATGATTTTGCCATAGCCCTATAGGTAACACCCAATAAAATGCACTCTGTACAACGGTCTTATTTTAGAGTTTCTTAGGTACTTGTTTATGCTTCCAGCCGTAGCAAAAAGTCACTATTAAAATCTGCTGTGTGCAGTGGAACAGTTGCAAAATACTCACAGAAATTAATACCCACTATTATTCCTACCTCTAGGATCTGACAAAATCTATACACTAAGCTAGTATTTTCCCTTCTTTGACTGTGGGTGGTGGGGAAGTTGGGAAGTAGATAAAATGAACACATTCACATTCTAACTTGGATCTCTGGCATACAATTAGCTTTAGATCTAAGATATCACTGAAAGTGTGCGAAAGGGTTACATTTAAAGAGATGGCAGAGGGAAACATCCCTGTGCTTCCCAACACAAAAGAACTGATCCATAAACAAAGAACCGAGAAAAAAAGAGCCCTATAAATCACAGGGCTGCCGTGGGCTGGCTCTTCCTTTCCACGGATTCTTTTTTTTTTTTTTAAGACTTTAGCTGTTTCCTGGTAGGACGGTTTAGGAAAAATGGCTGTGGACTAAGTAACAAAACTTTAAACGATGTCAGATTTCATAACCCAGTAAAATATTACCAGTGACTAACTCTCTTCATAGAAAAAGATCACTTGGCATTACCTATAATTCCTCCAACATCGTACCAAATGGACAACTTGTCAGCTTCAGCCTCCTTCCATCCAAAGTTGTTACTCAGATAAAAGGGCAACCAGAAGAAGAAGGAGTAATTTACTAACTTCAAGCAGGCGTAGGCCAGTGAGTACTACAAGAAAAACATTCGACTTTCGATGAGGAACAAACAACAACACAGAAGGACCACAATTCTTAATGTAATTCAAAACCAAAACCATACACAGGGGTCTGGGAAGAATAGCACCTGATTTTAAAATTACACACTTCTATAAATTCCCATTTGCCTGAATTCAGCTAGTCTCCCACTTCTCTTTATTATCCCCATTAGCTTCCAGAAAGGCATGTGCAGCAGGCCTCTGGAACAAAAATACACATGACTATTTCTTAATTGTCCCCAGTTTCTTCTCCTTTCAGTTCCCCGGTAGAAGCAAAGCAGTGTTTTGAACCTCAAAGGCAGAGCATACACTCATGTTTCTTTATTTAGACAAAGATAAAAGGTATTCGTACCACTAACTATCATTAACCACAAGCAAAGAAATCCAGTAAACATCACAGCTTTTATTCCAAGCAGCCCCACCTTTTTTGGTTCTTCTACTTCCTGCAAAGTTACCATCATGAACATTGGAGAGCAATGTGACGAAACTATAGTTCCAAGGTCTAAGAAAAGCAGCGACATTAGAACTACTTTCACATTATGGTTTCCAAAAGCCTTGTATTCCAACATCCAGTGGAAAAGCAAAAGTATCTTTGCTGAGTCAGAAATCAAAGAGCATGACCATCCTGGGCCTTGTGGCTCTGCTTGGAGGACTAAAAGTGGCAGTGGTGCTAAGACTCCTATATTCAACACGTTATTACCAGGGACTCCTGACATTTAGCATCAAAGGAAAAAGGGGGAGGAACAGAGAGGCTGACTTCAAAGGGTGTCTGGAGAGTATATTCTTTTCCCGGGAGCGGCCAGTTACTGCCTAGGTATCACTTGTTGTAAAACAGCTTCCCTGGCAGGGCAACGGCCGCCCCCTAGAGAGCTGAGTCCCAATCATGAGGCATTTTGTCCAGACAGCCTGCTCCAGGGACAAAGGAATTAAGTTAACTCCGTTTTCTCTGCATCCCTGCCCGAGTCAGGGAACAATTGCTTGTGAAATACAAAGGAGTAGCAAGAGTTTCATATTTAGTCACAACAGATGTAAGGTCTGTCCCAGAAAGGAAGCGATTACCAGCAGACTATTTTAACAACTACTTAAAAATCACTAATCTTTAGCCTAAGAACAGGCCTCAAGGACCTTGCATTCCGCTTATATATTGTCTTTTGGCTACAGAACTGTGGCAACGTACACTTACATTCTCACTCACACTTCACTGTCTGTCTGCAAATGTCGGTCCTCTCAGCCTGGGGGCACAGGCAGAGGGGGCTAGTAAGCACGCAGACTCTGAAGCCAGCTGAGGGGTGACATTTGTAAAGCACCATTAGACAATAAAATGAACAAAACCAGGTGCTTATTCACAATCCAGGAGCTCAGCGTTAGAGACCCCGGGGCAGACGGGGTTACTCTCTGCCCCATGGGAAGGAGGCACCGAGGACACAGGGATGGGCTGCGCGACTTACCCCAGGCCCTAGAGAGGCTTAACGGTGAGCTGGACAACACCCTAGGCCTCCTAACTTCCACTCCCGTGCGGGCACGCCCCAAACATCAAGACAGAAAAACTGCAGCAGAAGGGACTTAGTTCAGACATTAGTAAATTCTCCTGACCGCAAAGGTTTTGGAAACACTGGAACGCATCACCAAGAAATATTGTTGGGAGTACTGTGTTCTGCACCTTTTAATAAAAGGGCAAACAATTTTTTTCTAGAATGATAATACAGGCAAATAAGGCAGACTTAAATGAACCATTCAAAACCCCTCTTGGTCACATATAATTCTATACTACTTCAACAGGCCAAAAAGAACGTATTTAAGAACACTAATTTTGCCTTCTTACTTGAATGCAGGGTCAGGGTCAGCAAACTAGAGCTCACGGGCCAAACCTGCCCACACCCCTTTGTTCCATACCATCCAGGGTTTCATGTGTTCTACAGATGTGAGTAGCTGTGGTAGAGACTGTACGACCCGCCCCCCCCTCCCCCCCCCCCCGCCTCCCCGAGGCTAAACACATTTACTATCTGGCTCTTCACAGAAAAGGAACACTAACTCTGCATTAGAACGCAGATAAAATTTCAAGTCGTGGTCTCCCCAGACACAAGCTGAGGGGCACTATACAATATTCCTCTGAACGTGTATTCCTAAAATAAGGTATCAAAGAGAAGCTAAACACTTCAAGATGCTTTATCGCAGGTAGAGCTAATATCCAAGCTATAATATCTCATGAGTTGTGGTAAGGAGATCTGAACAGTCCTTACCGGTATAACTCCAGGAAGACAACAGGCCTGATAAAAGCTTATTGCCTTGACCTGGGTAACAGTACTGCCTTCTTGGATGGAATAATTAGGCTCATATTCGTCTTCGTTTTCAGCGCCATTAATCAATGGCCTGTGTGAGTCTTCTTCGAAATTTTCTTCTGCCTCGATACCTGGGAGACCTAAAACAGTAAGAGCCACGATTTATAGAGTGCCTTCTAGATGCCTGGCACTGTGCAAGGTGCTTTGTATGTATCATTACTCATGGGGTCGAGATTATTTTTATCTCCACTTTACAGAAGAAGTAACTAAGGTTCAAGGCCAAAGTCAACCAAAGTTAATTAAGGTCACACAGCTAATAAGCAACAAAGTCAGGACTCTGATTCTACTTTACTAACTAGATTCAAAGCAATGCTTTTTCAACGACATTATACTACCTCTATTACATTTAAGAAAACATTAATAACATACAATTAAACTAACATGTCTCTTCAATAACACGCAAAAGATGGAATTGTACATCTATTTGCTTCTGTGGTTTTGCTTGTATGTAACCACAGGTAAGTATCAACTAAATTCCTTTTATGAAGGGAGAGAAATCTGTCTGAAGAAGTGAAATGAGAAATAGATCATGCTAATTTCCAGTCAGTGTCTCAATTACAAAGCTCATTTGCAAATGGAGAGTTTTCCCTGAATCTAGAAAGGCGAGCCTCATTCCCCTCAAACGTCTGCAGCTGCGCCCAGTCAGCCAACCGGTGTCTACCGAACACAAACAGCAAATACCACTCCTCCAACCCCCTGAAAGGAGCTCACAGTTCTCCTAGGGAACAAGAGACCGGCCGTGCTGGCCTCAGGTTTCTCTTCGCCCATAACAGTAAGACGTGTTGAACAGAAAGGACAGTTTCTCCTCACCAATTTCTTCTGGTGACACCAGGAGTCCAAAGAAGATGACGATCCCACCAGCAAACTGCACAGCCGCTGTCACCAGAAAGGCATACTGGAGAAGAGGAGACAGGAGTTGTTTGCACACCTGGGATACTGCTTAGAGCACATCCACTAGAAGCCCATGTGGGGAAGGTGAGGGATCGGGTGGGAAGAAGAGGGCGATGGGGAAGGAAATGAGCACTGAGTGCTGAGGCTGTGCCAGGCACGGAGCTGTTTCACTTGTGTTTTCCACGCATTTTCCCCCGGAGGCTCAGAGAGGCCAGTTAAGGTCCCAGGGACAGTGAGTGGTACCACCACAATTGTGAAATCAGGACTGGCTCCAAAACCTCATTCTCTGTCCCACAGAGCTTCCCACAAGAGACACTATCTGCCCTCGAAAATATTCTATCCAGTTGAGGGGATTAAACAATACACCAAACAATAGTACAAGGCATCAAGTAGGCGAATAAAGGGGAAGGCCCAGTCCTAATAAGAAACACAAATCGAAGGAAACAGCTAAAGATCCTGGCGCAGCAACACGGTGTCTTCAGGAAGAGCTGAAAAGGCAACTTACGGTCCGTCCCAGCACACCTGAAGCAAAGGGACAGGGTGGGAATGAGAGAGAAAGCCTCCCGCGGGGTCAAAGCAGGGGCTTCTGCTAAGGGACAGCCAGGAATAAAACTGCTAGGAAAGGGTGAGATCAAGATTAAAGAACCTCAAAAGCCAGGCTGCACAGCGGAATTTTATTTAATAGGGAATGGGCCCTGATGTGGACATAAATTTCTGGAAAACACAGTGACAAAATTAGTGTTTCCAGAAGCCAAATCTGGGAGCCGCACTTGAACCAAAATTCCCATCTGAGCCCAATTAGTACAATCCAGACGCAAAGCCAAAAAGCCCGGAATAAAGGTGACTGGGAATACAGGAAGGACTTCTCGTTGAGCCAAACTCGACCAAAATTCTTCTGAGACCAAACACCTGGTGAACTATTTCAAAATTTATCTACTTTTATTTTTTAAAAAGATTTTATTGATTTATTTGACAGAGAGAGACCCAGCGAGAGCGGGAACACAAGCAGGGGGAGTGGGAGAGGGAGAAGCAGGTTTCCCGCTGCTGAGCAGGGAGCCCGATGCGGGGCTCGATCCCAGGACCCTGGGACCACGACCGGAGCCGAAGGCAGCCGCTTAACGACTGAGCCACCCCGGCGCCCCGATTTATCTACTTTTTAAAAGAGCAACTACACTTACTTTTAATTATTTAGGGTTTTGAATACATCACACTTCCACATGATCCAAGCAACAAAAAGTGGATGGATAGTAAAATCTCTCCCTCCCACCTCTTCCCCCGTCCACTTAATCCCCATTTCCCTAACATATAACCATTGCTGTTATTTGATTTCTACTTCCCAGAGACTGTTTTAGAAATACAGTCCAATACAAATATATACTCTGATTCTTCCTCCATTTTACAAAAATGGCATCGTTCAGCACACACTGTTCTGTACCCTGGCTTGCTTCACTTAACAAACCTTGGAGAACTTTTCCTATCAGGACCCAGAGCACTTCCGAATTCCACTTCACAGCTGTGCCACCTTCCCTTGCACAGATGTGTCACACTGTGTCTCCCTCCTGGTTCACATTTGTAACCAGTTTTTTGCTCTTACAAACAACACTGAAATAACCACGTAGATACATCACTTTGTACACGTGGAAGTATATTCACCCGTGGGATTAATTCATGGAGGTGGACAGCTCGGTTAGAGCAGGTGTCATTTTGATAGACAGTCTCAGACTGACTCCAAGAGGGGTCAATCCTCATAAGCACAAAATGGCATCAAGTTTATAGATTCTTACCAATATAATAAGTATACAGCATAGTTTCTTTCTTCTCTTTTTCTTTCTTTTTTACTGTGTAGTTTTAATTTGCATTTCTCCACCAAATAACACCTAAGCTCCACAGGGCAAAGTTTTTTCTTTTTTGGCCAGTGCTCTATTCTCTACTGCCTAGGGGCACTTAGAGAACTTGATATGTATTTACTGAATGGGACAGTGAATAAGTTACAAATGAAGTGGAATATCTTGTCACCTATTTCAAAGCCATTTCTATTTGAACAACACATTCAAATCCTTTACCTTTCTTTTTGTGTATTGTTGGTCTTCTTATCAATTTGCAGGTCCTCTTTACATATTAGGGAGATTAGCTCTTGATCTGTGACATGAATTGCAAATACTTTTTTCCCCACTTGATTAT